>NC_090937.1:1180419501-1190419501 GCF_040938575.1 Ambystoma mexicanum
GTCAGGTTGAAAGTGTTCTAAGAACCCTCCTTATGTCCGTTGACATTACAATTTCCTATGGCCCTAACCCGACTTTTTGTCCACTAAACAAACGATAAATCAGGCTGCTGTGCGCCAACATTATGTGATAATCCTATCACTTGCCCCATCGACCTGGCTGACCTGCTTTTGAGACACTAAATCATATCTCCCGCCCCTAAGCCTGACATTATCAAAGCATTCATATTCCCAGTCTCTCTCTGTGACGTTACAGGGTGCGTAGCCAAACGCGCCCAGTCGTCTCCAGTCCTACGCGACTTTACACAGAACCCGGGAAACAACACACATCATCTCACAACACAGCGCGCCACAATTCGGAATATGAAACTGTGATTTAAAAGCAAACGGCAAGATTGTACATTTCGTAAAGTACTTTTATTTGACATCAAATGTTTAGAGAACATTCCGCGATTTGCATTTGTCTTTGCTGTCGATCCGCAAAAGTTCATCTTGAGTCACGCGCTGTTCCTTTGCGGTACACAGGGTGTTGGTTTATGATAAAAGAAGCACTATGGTCGCACTGATAATCGGAAGGCTGTTCCAACAACGAGGCATTAGACCACCATAATGGTTGGTATGTTGCTTCTAGCCGCTAGTACCACGTAAGGGCATATTGGTACTTGGCGATTGTCCCATAAAATGGTGAGGGTCATGAAGTTGTTTAGAAGTAGCTGCACCTGGCAGTTGAAGAATCGGTCGAACGGGGTATGAAAATTGTGGCATTGACAGTAGGGAAGGATGTACCTGTTTTAAAAACATAAATTAGTCTCACGAGCCGATCTTCATTAAAAATATTCATTTTATTTATTAGGGCGTTTTAAAAACATAAATTAGTCGCACGAGCCGATCTTCATTAAAAATATTCATTTTATTTATTAGGGCGTGAAACTATTTGCTAGCGAGGATAGTGCAACAGAGTATGTTAACTTATTCCCACTAACCCACCCTTGCTCCTCTGACTTTTTCAGAGCCGTCTGAGCGCCAGGGGAGCACTTCAGCAGTGATAGTGCGCGGTACAAAACAATATGCCACATTGAACGAACAAGTACAACTTAACCGGGTTTAACGCCACGCTATTGTTATTATATTCCGGTATAAAATAATCTAAAGGGTTACTTACATTATATTGGCATTTTCCATTGTCTACGCGTAATGCAGTCCCTAAATACGACTCTGTCTGTGCCAATGATCTTTCTCATAGTGATATAATATATAAAAGCGGTTTAGTTTCAGAAATTTCATCCTTATCGTCTCTTACGTTTTTGCACCCCTCCTTCAAAAGAAGTCTTTCGGCACGTTCCCTGTCTGTCAAGGTCAAAAAACAATAGAACCTTATAGTGCGAGTCGTGGGCCACTCCGGCCCGCGAGCAAAAAATGGAAGCAGCTGACCTTCACTGTGAATGAGCATACATTCTTACTTTGCAACATTCTGTGTAAAGCCATCCCTGAGAAATTGCTTTTTACACTCCATCTTTGTATATTGTCTGTGTGCTAATTAAAAAAGTTTGTTAAAGGGAGTTTATGGTTAACTTGCGCTACTAAAAACCTATGAAATTCAGTAAAAAAACGTTGTTAACGGGACGTTATGGTTCCAAGTAAAACCGAAAACCCCCTGAAATTCGCCAGTTATGGTAAGCTAAGCAACCATAACTCGCGCCACCACCGTGCACTGCTAAGCCTAACACCCAGGACATCAAAGATGACATCACAAATGTCATTGAAGACATCACTGATGACATCACATGTGCATTTACCTTTCATGAAAAGTCTGTAGAAGGGATTCTTAGTGTAATGTTAATAAAAAAAGTGTCAAGGATTATTGGAATAAATATCAAGTGCTAATCAGTGCATTAAGCTATGCATTGATATAAATAGCATTCTATTATTAACTTCAATCCAGTTTACTAAGGTACTCATGTAGAAACATAGGCATTGTGTGCAGCATACATGATGGAGGTGCAATAATCATTTCACTATTCAACATGGCAAGCTTATGAAACCTGTTTTCATGGTACAGTTTTGCGTACAGTGAAACTTGTGATAAGTAGGTAATAAAACCCACTTACTACATAATTGCATTATTATAGACAAATCACAAAGAGACAATACCAGATACAAATATGAATATATACAAGGGAATTGAAGTAGGAAAAAGAAACAGCAATAGTAGCAGAAAGTGTTCATAACCTAACTGATTACCTTTATGCAGAGAAATGATTGCTCTGTTTCAAAGCTGTTACTTACCCTATCTATATATATCACATGATGTGTATGGATCCTAAGGAAAATAGTGTGAGTACAACATATAGAAATATGAGCATATACAGGGAAAGTACAGTAATAAAAAAAACATCAAAACTATCAGAAAGTGCTGATAACTCTACTGATAATTTTAATGCACAAAAAGGATTGCTGTCTTTCAAGGTTGTGTCTTCCCCTATGTATATGTTTCATATGATATGAGTGGACCATAAGGGAATTATAGTAAGAACACACTTGAAGGATAAGTCTACAAATATAGTACATTTACAATTTTTAGTTCCTGACTGTTACTGAAGAAAATCATGTGGCCTAGATATGTCAGGAAAGGAAAAAAGGGGGCGTCAGACATGTGATGTCATCAGTGATGTCATCAATGACATTTGCGATGTCATCTTTGATGTCCTTGGTGTTAGGCTTAGCACTGCACGGTGGTGGCGTGAGTTATGGTTGCTTAGCTTACCATAACTGGCGAATTTCTGGGGTTTTTCGGTTTTACTTGGAACCATAACGTCCCTTTAACAAAGTTTTTTTACTGAATTTCATAGGTTTTTAGTAGCACAACTTAACTATAACGCCCCTTTAACAAAGTTTTTTCACTGAATATATATATATATATATATATATATATATATATATATATATACGTGATCAAGCGCTCAGTTGAGCGTGAAACGTGTTGTAGGTGGGCCGTGCACTAGGCGTCCTGCCCCTGTTTGTCTTGCTGTTTCCCCAGCCTTTTGTTCTGCACAATTGTGCAGTTTCTTACTATTAAAATAACTTCCAACTTTTACCGTGTGAGCTCTATATTTCTGGGTTCTCTTCCCTTTTGGGATTGTAGGACCTCACTGGGTCCACAGAGAGTGCGGTCCGTCCCCTCTCCTCTGGTTTCTTCAATATATATATATATATATATATATATACATATATATGCATATATTAAGGAAAAGTTGTTTCAGTATATGTATGTTGGTTTGGGCATGGAGTTTAGTTAAGGTTAGTGAGGCATTTGTTAGGCTTGCCTAGTGTGGGGTAGTCAGTTTAGGTGGCAGCATGCCCAAGTCTGTCCTGGGAGGAAGGGTCACCCAAAGGAACTAATCTTTATCCCCAATGCTTCAGAGCTGGCGGAAGCACGGAAACTGCTCTCCTGAAAATCCGTGAGGATCTACTTTCCAACCTTGACTCTAGCATTCCCTCTGTCCTCATCCTACTCGATCTATCCTCTGCCTTGGACACGGTCAACCATGCCATCCTGCCCAACCGTCTCTGTGATAAACTGGGTATCACAGATCAGGCTCTGGCCTGGCTAACCTCTTTCCTCTCTGATCGATCCTCCCAGGTCCAACTTGGGTCCTTCCTCTCCTCTATCTCTTCCTGTGGTATTCCCTAGGGGTCTAACCTCTCGCCCTGGCTTTTCAACCAATACCTGCCAACTTTCGCACGCTGTATTGCCATTTTCTGCTCAAACTTCCAGTGCTACGTGGATGACACTCAACTCATTTTCAGGCTGCCCTCAACCACCTCCTCTACCTCTCTCATCTCAGATTACCTAACTGCCATTCAAGATTGGTGTGCTGCTAACTATCTTTGTCTGAATGCCAGCAAGACGGAGATCCTCCTCATTGGCACACCATCACCATCCTTTCCCCTCACTCTCTGGCCGGTCTCCCTCGGCCCTCCTCCTATCCCCACCTATGAGGCCAATAACATCGGTGTCACCTTTGATTACACACTTTCCTTCTCCACCCACATCACTGATGTCTCAAAAAACTCAAACTTCTTACTGCACCTCCTCAGAGGTACTCTGCCTTTCCTCTCCTCCCCCCAGAAGCTCACTGTCTCCCAAGCTCTGGTTCTCTCTAGGTTGGACTATTGCAACAGTCTCCTTCTTAATCTACCTGCCTCTACTCTCTGCCCTTTATAACATTCCAGAACAGGACTGCGAGACTTCTCCTTGGCCTCAAGCCCTGGGATTATATCTCTCCAGCTCTGAAATCTCTCCATTGGCTCCCAGTGGATGCAAGGATTAAATTCAAGACCCTCTGCATTGTCCACAAAGCTTTCTGGGGCCTGGGTCCAACATACCTTCAGCTATCCCTCCGCAAATATCTCCAATCTCGAGCTCTCTGGTCCTCTACCTCTAACTCCCTCAGGGTCAGTTGTTTCTCAAAGAAACAAGCTGGGGGTAGATCTCTGTCTTCGGCTGGGGCCTCCCACTGGAACAGCCTCCCTGCCACTCTAAAACTTGAGGAGAACCACTCCGGTTCTGGAAGCACCTCAAGACCTTCCTCTTTGCTTCTGCCTTGCCCCCCCCTCCCCTGCTGATCCTTTACTCCCTCGGCACCGTACACCTGGCCACCCTCTGTCCTCCGGGCCCAGGTAACTGCTCACCCTGCCACCCTCATGCACTGCCTCCGGGCCACCCCTTGCACTGGGGCCTGTATCTGTACCCATACAGCCCCCCCTTTTTCTTCCACCACTTATCAAACCTACCCGGCCTGCTGCCTTAAACCCAGCACTTGTCACTTGCTGACTGCACTACCTTTGTTTGTTGCATTTATTATTTTTTAATGTATTATTATTTATCTGTTTTCCTCCTTGCGCCGCACTTTCCTTTTCTCCCCCTTTCATACACTTCTCTCCCTCCCTCTCCCATGCACTTGCGCGTTCTCAATGTCACTGGGCCGAGTAAGATCATTGTTTTTGTTCTCCCCTGTTCCCCTTCCCTTGCCTTGTCGCACTCTGAAACACTTGTGTATGAGCGCGATAAAAATAAAATATCAATATCAATATCACCTCTATGTGATTGGCACAGGAGTGGAAAGAGGGGACTGGTCGATCTTTTCACTCTAGGGACAGGGGTATAGAATGCTCCCTCTCTGACCTAGTAGACAAGGATCCATACCAGCAGGTTGGGGGAAAACACCAGGGCAACACCTAACCGTCATGGCTGGATCCTGACATTTTGGCCTTGGTGCAGCTTCGCCTTAGATTTAGGATTCTTTTCGGCCTTGGCCTTTTCCTGTCTCAAGAGACTTCTGGTTGCTTTCACTTGGGCTTTATCGGAGTGCGCCCCCTTCTCTTACTTTTGCATCTTTCACTCCCTCTCCTTATATGGTTGTTCCTTTGTGCTCCTTAAATTGGCTTTTCTTTCATGGGCCAATTGTTCAGTTACACTCATCTATAGGCCTGCTATCAACACCAACTCTTCCATTCCTCCTTCCTTTGGTTTATTCCTTAAGGTATTCTACTTCTTTGTCCGACCCCCTCCTCTTTCTTCCATGTTCCTTGTTGTACACCGCCTCCATTCCTACTTCTATTTTCTCCCCTTTACTCTCCTTTCTCTGGGACGCCTCACGAAAGAGCTTCTTGTGGTCTTACTTTCCACTTTCACTCTCCAGGCATTAAACTCACCCTCCTTGCACCATTGCAATGTGGTCTTTCTGTGTTCCTTTCTTTCTAAACCCTCTTTCTCATTGACCCCCTCCCCACTAGCCTTTCATTATCTAAGTATTTGTGCTTCTTTTCCTTCTTACCCTTGCTCTTTCACAGTTCCCTTTTCTCCTCGTTCCTCTTTTGGTAATTTCTGCCTTTTCTTCCGTTTTTCATTTTCCTCCTTCTTCACCCTTCCTGATTCCTTCTTCCCGCCTCTGTGGGTGCTCGATGCAACCTTTTTCTTAGTTCCTTGGTTGCCTACTCCCAAATGCACATCCTGCTATTTCCACTAAATGGCCAGAGGGTCAGGGCTCCCTTCCTCCCACTTGTTACAGGTGGCCCGCCTCCTCATTAGTGACTCGGGGTAGTCTGCTGTCTTCTAGCCCTGCTTTCACTGTTACCTAGAGCTTTCACCCTTCGATGACATCAGTGGTTCCGCTGGTGCAAACCTTTACATCCAGCTCTATTCTCTCCACATCAGGTGGCTTTTGGCAGAGACCCTCCCCTTGTCTGGTTTATGGAAAGACCTGGCATGCATATTGTCACCGGCACCCTCCTGAAAACTTCTGCAGCTTCTGCCGTCGTACATCTCTGTTCATGGGAGACTTTGGTCTCACTGCAGATTCTAGCACTGTCCGACGGGGTCCAACTCAGTGCTGCCGCTGCCTTCCTCTGGGAGGAATTTCCTCAAGCTTCTCTTGGGCAGTCACATGGGCATCCTCCTGTTCCTCACCGTCACCCAGACAACCATGTGTCACTGCTTCCAGAGAGGGCAGAAGGGTTAGACAGGGTGGAAAGGTAGGGCAGTTTCCAAAGCTCCCACTTCATTATCCTTCATTATGCCTGGTTATAGATTTTGATAAAAGCATTTTAGTATATAAAGGATCTCAGAGCTTTGTTGTATGTGAGATACTGAAATGACCTATATGTCTGCTGGAGAGTATTCAGCCTCTTGCTACTATTTTCTAAGCCCTTGTGGATGTCCTATGGGCTTCTGTAGACTGTACAATGAATAGATTTGCTCTCACAGTTTATGGATGCGATCTGATCGTCCACAAACCAAATAGTATTAAAGTGGAATTGAGCAAGGGTATCCCCTTTTTATACTGAGGGGTGGTGCAACAAATGCAATAGTAGAACACCCATGTTCCCTGAGTTTTTAGTCAGAATCAAAGTGCATGTAACCTTGGGCAAGGGTCAAAGCATGGGCAGTAGTGGTGGGGACAGGGCTCTATCACATCCAGATGGAATCTCCATATGCAGCTCTTTCTCAAGCAGAATTCTCTTCAGAACTCAATATTTGTCAGGGCAAAGGTTTTCATAGAAATGACTCCATGGAGCCGATGAGTAGGTATCATGGCTTTGGGAGTCCAACAGGTGCATTATGGACATCAAACTAGTCAGGCTAACTCTAGGGTTGAAGCAAAGTACTTAACAGCCTGAGCTTGTGTCCACTCGGAGTAATTGGTAGGCAAATGAGTTGTTCACACTGGCACAGGGGTGCTTTCCGATACCCCAGCTTCATCCAATCAACCCTTTATCCCTGCTTCTAGATATGACAGAAGAGTTTGACAGGGAGGCAAGACAGGGCAGTTTCCCAAAGCCCCTTCTTCATTCTCCTCCTTCACAGCCAGTTTTAGCTTTCAGTCCCAAATCAGCTCCTGCTCTCCTTGAGGAATAAGTGAAATGTATACAGTCTTTACAGTAAGCTGACGCAAAGCCTGTTTGGCCTGTTCGGCCGGGTCGCGACAGTCGGCGAGTCACGCTGCCCAAAACCCCTGCACCTTTCTATTTTGGCATTTTTTGCTATAGGTAAGTGTCATTTGTGGCACCTAGCCACTTTTAGACTATGGGCCTCATTACGACCCTGGCGGAGTGAGTTTACGCCAGCGGTATTCGCGGCGGACCCGTCCGCCCTACTACGAGTTCCCGTAGCGCCATGGAGCGTTTTCCGCCTGGTTTTTCCGGGCGGAGAAATCCATGGCGCTACGGGACCTTGTTGTTAATTACGCCACCGTATTTTACGGTGGCGTAATTAACGCCTTCCCCACTCCCATTATACCCTATGGGGCAAAAATGGGAATGGGGAAGGGTAAAATGGGGGATGGGGATTTACCGCCCCGCCAAGGTCGGAATGGGGCGGAAAATCCGCCAACCCCCATGGCGCTATCGGCAGCTTTCCGCCGTGCTCCATGGTGCATTTTGCACCACGATTTCCGCCAGGGTCGTAATGAGGGCCTATCAGTCCTTATCTTTTATTAACTTAAGAACTATGTCACAAATGACTTACTGAAGGGATCTGCTACTTGTTTTTAATATCAGTATGGGGGCTTTTTCGCTATGTGCACTTTCTGAAATTCAGGCCACTGGAATCGAAAAACTTAAACCAGTAAGTGATTGTACCACGCCACTCCTAAATGACCGGATGTCAATATTAGCAGGGCTGTTAAACACCAGATCTGCCGTTGCTCACACAACAGAGATTTGCCTTTTAATTGAGTCTCATGTGCTATTTATCACGGAGACATGGTTTACTGACACTTCCCATTGTATTTACCATAGCCTGGTACCAGAGGGTTATGCCATTCAGTATATTAATAGGCTGAGTAAAGTAGGTGGAGGGATAGCAATTATCTGTCGCTCCCATCTAAACTTTGATTACCTCAAAACATTGGGATAACTCCTCTGAGATCGGTGCTATGTCTTTTTCCTTCACCCCAAAGTACTCAGTACAATTTGGCCTGGTCTATATGCCCCCTGGGTCAGCAGTGCTATTTCTAGAGGCCCTAGATGATTTCCTTACCTCAATAGGCAGCAAATATAAGGAACTTCTGTGCATTGGTGACTTTAACATCTGGCTGGAGGATCTCACAAAATCAGATCCAAGGCAACTACATGAACTTTTAGCTCAGCACGAGGTTCTAACATTAGCCCACACTCCCTCTCACATAATGGGCCACTGTCTTGATTTAGTGTTAGCAAGAGGACAAGGGATTAGTATGGTTGATACATTCCGCATGCACTGGACAGACCATTACTGTAGGGTGTTCCGTATCAAGGCAGAGCAACGTGAGGACCTTACTCGAGCCTCTGTTGGTACTAAACCTATGCAAAAGAAAAAAGGTCTGGATACTATACCTGGGACGGATCTTACTACAGCATTGAGTAAGTGTACTCAGCTTAATGATTGTGACGCTCTATTTCAAGTAGGCACTCAAATTATGAGCAATATTTGTACTAAATATGCACCTTTGAGAAATATTGCTACTAAAAAGCCTTCTAAAATATGGTACACCAGAGATCTTTTGGAGTTAAAAAGAGAACATAAATACCACGAAAACCGATGGTTTTGTTCTAAGTTAATTGAACATTCTATGGCGGCAAGTACAGCACTGATTAGTTATAAAAAAGCGGTGTTCATAGCTAAATCAAATTTCTATCAACTAAAATTACAACAGCATTAAACCGTCCCCAAGAATTATAGAAATTTAGATATAGCCCCCCAATCAGAGGCTGTCAGCCTAGTCAAAGAAAAATCTGGCGGTCTAGGGATGATACAGACTGGGACAACTCAGTTTAGTTTCAAGCAAGTTTCAGAGGATGATATTACTGCCCTTTTGTCTGAGTTGAAACCCACAAATGACTCCTTCTTTTCAATCCCTGCCTTTGTTGCTAAACGACTTTCGGTGGAACTTACTCCTTTCATGAGTAAGTTTGTTAACCTCTGACTTACTCAGGTGTTACTCCCCGATGCCTTGAAATTATCAGTTGTTTCACTGTTATTGAAAAGAGTTACCTTGGACCCCGAGGACTATAATAACTATCGGCCAATTGACGGTCTCCCTTGGCCGGGTAAAATCCTGGAAAAGGTGGTCACCAAACAACTGCAGAATTATTTTGAGGACCACGGCCTTCTCCACCCCCTGCATTCTGGCTTTCGTCCCTTACACGGGATAGAGACGGCATTGATGGCGGTCTGGGACGAGATGTTGGAGGCTGGGACGCAGGTAAACTCTCCTTGCTTGTAATGCTCGACCTGTCCCCTTTCATACGGTGGACCATGTCATCTTGTTGGACCGTATGCAAAATCTTGTGAATGTGGACTCCTGGGCGCTACAGTGGTTCACATCATTCCTTACTGGTCGTCAACAACGTGTTCAGGTTGGAGGCTTTCTTTCAGAAATCCTCCTCCAGTGCTGTGGTGTGCCGCAGGGATCGGCACTTCCTCCACTTCTTATTAATATTTACCTTCGTGCCCTTATGGATATCGTAGAGAAATATCACCTCAGATTTCATTTGTATGCTGACGACACCCTATACATTAGGCTCGATGATGTGGAGGAAGATCTTGCCTTGGTTAGCAGGAATTTAGAAGAAATTGGAACCTGGATGGAAGAAAATTGGCTACAGTTTAATCCCAAAAAAAACAGAGGTGATCTTGTTTGGTCCGAAGCATCTCCTAGAAGGAAATAAATGCCCCCCTCCACCCTGGTTTTTGGGTACTAGCCTTAAGTATACCACCAAAGTAAAGAATCTCGGCTCTATTTGGCACAGTGACCTGGGATGTAATGCCCAGGTCACAGCCAAAGTCCAATCGCTTTTCTGTAACATCCGCCTTTTGCATCAAGCACTACCCTATTTTCCTATTACTGATCATGCTGTGGTGGTCAGGGCCCTAGTCAATTCTAATTTAGATTATTGCAATGGACTTTTGGCTGGAGCACCGGGCAATCAGATCCACTGCCTCCAAAAAGCACAAAATGCGGGTGTAAGTTTGGTCAAGAACACCCATATCTGTCTCTGTCGATCACTACATTGGTTAGCGGTAGAAGACCGGATTAAATGTAAAATTGGGTGTTTGGTCTACAAATGTCTGACTGGGCTGGCACCAGCTTATCTGATAAATAAACGGAAGCGTTCCCGACCAACTCGAGCCCTCAGGTCTGAAGACCAACTCTTCTCGTTATCCCTAGGACAAATTGCAGCTCAAAAGGAGATTATTGCTTCTCAGCTGTCTGGCCCAGACTATGGAATAGTGTTCCGCTGGGCCTAAGACAGGCAACTTCTCTGTTGAGCTTTAGAGCGGGTTTAAACAGCTACCTATTTAAGTAAGCCTGGTGATTGTGGCTTTCGTTGAATTTCTGTGTCATCTGTTTCTACCACGTTCATGTTCTCCTCATTACATGGTATCACCTGTGCCAGGACACGATTAAGTTTGTTGTGTGCGTGTTATAAATCCTTCAAAATTCAAAATTCTATATAGCACCCATCAGTCCAAGTGTATCCCCACACACCCTCAATCCTTGCCATCTTTCCTCCCAGCTGATTGCCTTGCCTCTTACTTATAACCACTGGCACAGCTCTGGACAGCCCTGCAAATCATTGTTTTTTCAGCCTGCCAAGCCATTACAGAAGGAGTTGGTCCCACCTCAAAAGGGGAAGTCCAGCCTGAACTGACAGATCAGATTCCTTCTGCACGAGACCACAAGCATCCCCAGACATGCTTCCACCTCATTGGGCATCATCAATGAGGAGTAGCTTGGTCCTTTACGCCCAGCATGCTCGGGACCCACGTCTGGGGATACCCTTCCCACTCAGAGTGACTTCAATAAACCAAGAAGGTGGTGGCTGGAAGGTTTTGAATCAATCATAACCACTGTCACAGCTCTCAGCAATCCTGAAAATCATAGTTTTTTCAGTTTGCCAAGCCATTACAGAATGGGAAAGCCACTCTTAATGCCCTCCTCACTCTCGCTCCCGCACTGTCCACCCTTCAGTCTGCTGCCCACCTGTGCTCACATTGACCCTTTTGCATCACAGTTATGAAAGTGACACAGTAACCTGTTTGCATCTATCCTTTCCAACCTTTTGCACTGCTTGCAGACAGTGGCGTCACCAGGAATCAAATTTAGGAGGGGCACAGAGGGGTCAAAGACAAAAGTAGGGGGGCGCCTATGAAAGGTAATGAGTGACGCAGTGGCGTAACACAAAATGTGTAACACAAAATGTGGGGGCCCTCCTGTGAGCCATGATGAGGGCCCCCCCCTACTCGGCAACAAATCACGGCTCGCACCACACTCTAGGCCGGCCTAGATTATCAAGCTTGCACAATACGCACAAGCGTACTGCTGAAGGGGTATGCCGCACACTGCACTAGGAGAAAGATATAAATGTGTTTTTAATGCAATATACAACACAATTTTATGAAAACATTTGGCTATGAAGCCATAGTGTTTTTCAATTGTTTTGTAGCGTAACACCAATCCAATACGTGCAAGTCACCAGCAGTGCACAGGAATATTAATGCTTTGCTATTAAAAATGCCATGCCACAATCAAAACACGTCCAACTGACTGCACAATGTAGACCAGTGTAGACACGTAATAACATTACAGTAAAGCATTCCAGGCCACATTTAGACATACCTCGACTGGTTGCACCAAAATGCCAGTCGAAGCAATAACACTCATCAAGAAGAGAGCACACATTAAAGCCTGCGTCTCCACGGCCTCTAACATGGCCAAACTCTTTACAATCTGGAAGGAAATGGTCAATACTGTTGCGGTCTCTACCTCTCCTGTTCCCTCCCAGGCCCTCTGTACAGCTCTGGCCTCACACTAAATCTCAGGACATCCTGTCGGCTATCTCCTGTTCCTCTCCCTCTTCCTCTCTCGGCCTCCTTTGGCCATCTCTACCTCTTATCCTATTTTTTCCTCTTTCTCTCTGACAACATCTGAAAAGGTTTCTAGACAAGTCCGATCTATGAAAATTTCATCCAAACAGGTGCTCCCCTGCTCCTCCATAACCATCATGGACCATATTGACACCCTCTCTCCAGCCTGGGGCGATTTCTGTAATCACTATTTTGCCACTGGAACATTCCCCTCTCCCCTTAAGCACTCCCTTGTGCACCCACACCTCAAGAAGCCGTCTGCCGATCCTTACTGTCCAGCAAACTATCGGACATTCTCCATTACCTCTTTCCTGGGCATATTCTTGGAAAAGCTTGCCATCTCCCAGCTTACTCTCCACACTGAATCTGTTGGTTGTCGCCATGACCATCAGTCTGGCTTCAGAGCTGCCAGAGGCATGGAAAATGCTCTCCTGAAAACCTGTGAAGATCTGCTCACTAACCGTGATTCAAGCATTCCTTCTGTCCTCATCCTCATCCTCCTTCTTTCCTCAGCTTTCGACATGGTCAACCACGCCATCCTGATCAATCGACTCCGTGAGAACCTGGGCATCACGGATCAGGCCCTGAAGTGACTGATTGCCTTCCTATTGGACCACCCCTCCCCTCTCAGGTCCAACTTGGTTCCTTTCTCTCCGCCACCTCTCCCCACCTGTGGCATTCCCCATGGGTCTATCCTCTCACCAAGGTTTTTCAACCTCTACTGGACACTTTGTCTCACCTGATCTCTGCCTTCTCCTCTAACTTTCAGTGTTATGCGGATGACTCAGCTTTCCTTCAGGCTCCCCTCAGCCTCCTCTCCTCTCTCGCTCATTCCTGACTGTCTATCCACGATTCAAGGTTGGTGCACCTCCAACGATCTCTACCTTAATGCCATGAGATCCGTCTCATTGGGACCCCTGCCCCTGCTTTCCCTCTCTCACTCTGGCCTCCCACCTTGGGCCCCCTTCCTTCACCTTCCTGAGAGGCAAAAAACCTTGCTGTTATCTTCGACTCCACTCTCTCTTTCTCTCCTCACATCTCCGACGTCGCCAAGATGTACCGCTAGCAGCTGCTCCTCCTCAAAGGGGCTCTTCCCTTTCTTACTTTCCACCAGAGGCTCACTGTATCCAGAGCACGGGCTCTCTCTAGGCTGGACTAATGCAACAGCCTCTTTCTCAATCTGCCTGCCTCTACTCTCCGTCATCTGGAACTAATCCAGAACAAGACTGCAAGTCTTATCCTTGGCCTCAAGCCCAGGGATCATATCTCTTCAGCCTGAAATCTCTCCACTGGCTTGCAGTGGCGGCAAGGATCAAGTTCAAGACCCTTTGCAAGGATTTCTGGGGCCATGGCCCGCACTACATCCAACGCTCTCTTCCAAAATCCCTTCCTTCTCGAGCCCTTCGCTCAGCTACCTCCAACTCTCTAAGGGTTAGACCCTTCTCCAGGCAGATAGTGGGGGGTATATCTCTCACCTCTGCAGGTGCCTCCCTCTGGAATGGCCTCCCTGCTCCTCTCAAACTTGAGGCAGACCACCTGATGTTTCGGAAGCAGCTCAAAACGTTCCTCTTCTCCTCTGCTTTCTCTCTCTCCCTCCCCTGTTGACCTACCTGTCTGCTGTACCGACTGGTTGCTTGGCTACCCTCAGAGTCTGTCTGAGTCCAGGCACTTTCTTGATCGGTTACCCTTTCACTGCCTCCGGGCCTACCATGCACTTAGGGGCTGTAACTGTAACCCTGAAATCCCTTGTTCTCCTTGCACTACCCAGAGCCGTGCTGTCCTGGCTGCACCTACTCAGAGCATTGCTGCCCTGTTTTTCCCTCCCCTCCTCCCTTTCCCCTTGCACTTCTCGTTCTCGCACTTGCACCATCTGAATGACACATGGCCTAGTAAGAACGTTTGTCTTGTCCTCCGTCTATCTTCCCTCCCTTGTCTTGTCACTCCTTATGTACGGGCGCGTTATAAATGACTTAAATCATATCTTATCATTTTATCACAGATGCCCAGAAAAATATGCAATGCGGCAGTAAGAAATTACTAGACTGGCAGCACTGAAATGCCAATCTATCCCGGTAATTACACTTAGCAGGACTGCTTTATCAGAAATGCCCTGTTAAAAGAAAGTCATACCAAACTGAGGAATGACTAGACTGGCTGCACCAAAATGCCTCTCTAGCCACTAATGCCACATATCATGCCTGCTTAGCCTGGACATGGACAACCATTATGATTTATCACAAAATCCGCCCCTCCACACCTGCCCTCTCCCACCCCCTACCCCTACCTCCAAAATCAGCTCCTTGGCCCAGAATTACCTCCACGTCCCTCGTTCTTGTCCAAGAGCTTACGTATGAGGTTCTTTGCCTCATAGGTAAGTACTGGGGTGAGGAAGAGTGGGACTAGGAGTTATGAAGATTACAGGTAGCTAAGTCAGACATTACCGCCATGTACCTCTTCCTCACCCCAGTACTTGTGTATGAGGCAGAGTGCCTCAAACACAAGTACTGCCTCATGCATAAGTACTGGGACGAGGAAAAAAAGGGCTAGGAGTAATGAAGATTACCAATAAGTAATCGATGCATTAAACACAAGTAGTAGTGCAACACCATTGAGTTGACTGTGCTTCTGCACCCCCCCCCTGAAATTTTGTGCTATGTTGACTCGACCTGGCTGACCACATTTTTTAGGCAATTGAAATTGTGATGTGGGATTAGTACTTGCATGCCAGGGGAGTGATTGGCAGGGTGGAGAGGGAACAGGAGACCGCTCATTCTTACAGTATTCCAACGCTGGGTGCTTTTAGACTTAAAGGAGAGAGTTAACTGCTTGTAACCTTGAAGCTGCACTAGAATAGTCTCATTAAAATGCGTAAAGAAGTTAGATGCCCCCACACAAATACGTTTTCCCCTCCCCACCGCTCGTGAAGTTAGCGCCTCTACCAACATTTGAAGGATTAGCCCACCCGAAATGTAGGTTTTGTTGCACCCCTGAACATAAGCACAGGCACCATTCACCATATACACACACGCACACCCAGCCATCCATACATTTAAGTGTGCGCCCCTTCACTATACAAGCACACACGCGCAGCCAGCCACCCATACATTTGTGTGCACCCTTTCACCATACACTCACACAGGCAGCCACCTATACATTTAAGTGTGCACCCTTTCACCATACACTCTCACACGAACACGTCATGGGGTTGAGGGGAGCCCTATTACTTCAAAAAGAAATGTTTTTTTTTTAAGTCACTCTGACTTCATTAAGAAATGATTTCCGGTAAGGACCGAACCATAACGGAAATAATTTCTTTATGAAGGCAGAGTGACTTCAAAAATAAACTATGGGCCTCATTCTGAGTCCGGTGATAACCGTGCTGTTGCCACGGGAGGATTGCCGCCAGCCTCGGAATGATTTACGGCGCCTGACTTCCCAGTGCCACCGAGAGATTACAACTGCGGCAGCCCAGAAAGTGAGGCGCCGGTAAAATGTTTCTCCCTATTCCCATAGGACTCTGTTAATTGTTAATGGTGCTGGTGCTTGCATGGCGGTCTGCCTACCATGGGCGCTGTGCTGGGCAGGGTCAGACCTGCCGGCACGGTGGCTATGGCAGGCAGACATGTGATATGCTGGGCCGGAAACAACGGTGCCAGTAAGCTTACCAGCACCGTTGTTTCCAGACCGGCATAGCTGTAATGAGTCCCTATTTCTTTTTGAAGTCATAAGGATCCCCCCAACCCCATGACATGGAAGCCTTGAGCCTAGGGTCAACCATGTCATGCGGTGGGGGAGATGGGGGAGGGCAGACTTAAAAAAAAGAACGTTTCTTTTTGTAGTCACTAAGCCTTAATAAAGAAATGAGTTTTGTTAAAGAAATCATTTCTTTATGAATGCAGAGGGATTTCAAAAAGAAAGCAAACCTTTTTTTTGGGGGGGGGGGGCGGGAAATGTTTCATTTTTTTTCTCCAAATGGGACCCCCTCCCAGTGGCCCCCTGAGCCGTGGGGGCTGTGGGGCCCTCAGTATGCCAGTGGTGGCATCACAAGCACTCCTGCAGAGAGGCTTTTGTGCACACCAACTACCAACACCCCACTCAGCTCCCCTCCCTCCCATCAAAATGCAGGCACGAAACAATTCAGTGACTAATGGCCCATCATTAGCAGTTTCGTGGCTACATTCTGATGGGAGGGGCTGCAAGCTGCTCGAGCACTACTCGCTTTGAGACAAAAGGAGTATTGCCGTGTGATATGCAGACATTTGCCTCAGTGAGTGTCACAAAACCACGAACAGAGAACATGATCACAGCGCCTTAGGTAGGGGGGACACAAGGGGCGGCACAGGACTTCAGAGGGGGGGCACTGGCCCCCCCAGGCCCTCCCCTAGCGACGCCACTGCTTGCGGATCACCCCCACCCTGTTTCAAGACACCTTCATGTACCATCCTGAAGAATTGTACAGCTGACCCAAACAAATCTGCTAACTATCTGCCAAACTCCCTTTTTCTCCACTTCTCACAAGTTTTTGTTTGTGTGGTGATCAATTGCATTGCTATTTACCTGGAGGCGCACAGACTAAGTGACCCCTTCAATCTGGGTTTTAATGCATGTGCTTCATGGAAACGGCACCCACTTAAACATCCCCACTACTGATGATGATGAAATATTTATGTAGCGCACAAACACCCTAAGGCAACTTGGCGTTAATCCGGTAAACAGAAGAGCCAGACTAATCACTAGAAAATGAAGGTCTTTCCAGCACGCTGAAACATAAGATGGTTCTCTATGAGCCACAGCCCGTGAAGGAGTGGGTTCCAGAGTTTGGCGCTGCAACTGTTAAATGCCCGACCTCCTACACGAAAAAGCTGAATTCTAGGGATAGCTATAACAGCATTATCACAAGAACGAAGAGCACGACTAGGAACATAAGGTCGAAATAAATGTTGCAGAGATCCAGGTCCAACTCTGTAGAAAGCCCTATGGACCAAGCAGAGGGATTTAAACTGCACTCTTTTTTCAATGGGAAGCCAGTGCAACTGATGAAGAAAAGGAGACATATGAGTGGAGAAAGGGAATTGTGATATCACTTGTGTCACAGAATTCTGAAGTAGCTGAAGGCGTCCAATGAGATGGGACAGCTGGGCCAAATAGAGGGAGTTACAGTAGTCAGCTCCACTGAAAATGAAGATGGTAACCACTGGGGCATGTAATGGAAGGGGAACGAAGGACAGCACTTTCCAAACAACATTTAATTTAAAAACCGCCCAGCTTGACAAACAGCTGAGATCAGTGTTTCTCACAAAAGTGAAGCAGAGAGTTTGACCCCAAGGTCCTTCACCACTAAAGCAGGAGAAGGAAGAGAGCCAAGAGAAGCAGGCCAGAAAACGACAGTCCAGATAGAAGCAGATGAGGGGGGACCCACCCCCAAGACCTCCATCTTGTCCCCATTCAGCCCAAGCCAGTTGTCACCGATCCAATCACCCACTGCCCCCAGGCACTCCTGCAGCTGAGACGCAGCCCCCACACGCTGAAGATCAATGCAGACAATTATCTGTGTATCATCAGCATATGAGTAGCACCTGAGGCCCTGGGCATGGATGAGTCTGACCAAAAGCTGAATATACAGGTTGAAAAGTGTAGGGACAGGGTGGAGTCCTGCAGACACCACATGATGATGATGATGATGATGAATTTATAAAGCGCTCGTTCGCCAAAGGCATCTTGGCGCTGATACAGAGGCCACAACCAATAATAGAATGTTCAAAACCCAGACACTTTATTGAAACAGGTGGGTCTTCAGCTGCCTCCGGAAGAGGAGATGATCCGGAGAACCTCGAAGGGAAAGTGGCAGCCTGTTTCATAGCTCAGCAGTTTCCACTGAAAAGGCCCACCTCCAACTCTAGAGAGGTGCACCTGTGGAACCAGAATTTGATAAGAGATCAAAGACCTTAAGGACCGATTGGGGGACATAGGGATGGAATGTATCCCTTAGATACACTGGTCCAGAAGAATAAAAGGCCCTGTGCACAATACAAAGGGCTTTAAACTGGACCCTTTTTAGTACTAGTAACCAGTGCAACTGGCACAATACAGGAGACATATGTGTGCGGTTGGAAACACCAACCACAAGACTCACTGCAGAGTTTGGAAAGACCTGCAGGCGATGGATTAAATACAGAGGTTGAGCCAGATACAGAGAGTACAATAGTGAATTGTACACAAAACCAGTGCTGCCACCACCGGTGCATGGAACTGAGGGGGAATGAAAGGTAGAACCCTCTGTAGGATCCTCGGTTTAAAGTGGCCAGATTTACAGACAGCTGCAACTTGTATATACAGTGATAGGGAAGAGGAGATTTTCTCCCCAAGATTATTTTACAACCAACGCTGTGCTGGGACAAACCCCAAAAGAACTAGGCCAGAAAGAGGGAGACCAAAGTGCAGAAGCAGGGGGGATCCACCACCAAGATCTTGGTCTTGTCCCCCCCCATTCACCATGTCCCAGTTGTGGCCCATCTACCTGCCCACATCCTCAAGGCAACTCCTCAGCTGAGAGACAGGATCCAGATGTGTCTGATCAAGTTGCACCAAGATTTGCATATCATCAGCGTAGGAGTAGCACCCCAGGCTGTGAGAGTGGATGAGCTCAACCAGCGGCTGGATGTACACATTAAACAGAGTTGAGGACAGAGTCGAACCCTGAGGGACCCCACAAGACAGAGAGACAGGAACAAAATGAAAGGTTGGGAGAGAGAGGGTCTGAGTGCGTCCCTCAAGAAAAGAGGAGAACCAAGAAAGCACCTGACCAGTGATCCCTGCTTCTGAAGGCCAGGCCAACAGGGTGGGATGATCGATCATGTCGAAAACAGCGGATAAATCTAACAATACCAGAGCTCCCGTCCCACACTGATCCAAGATACGATGCAGGTCATCGACCACCGAGACCAGCAAGCTTACGGAAACCTGATTGGACAGAAAACGGATTGAAAGGGGTCAAAGAAAGAAGCGTTTTTCAGAAAAGAACCCAACAGAGGTGACACCAGAGGTTCCAAGTGTTTCATCAAGACAGGAAGTAGTGAAATAGGTCGGAAGTTCGACAGACAGGATGGATATAATGAGGGATTCTTCAGCAGCGGCATCACCAGAGCATGCTTCAGGTGAGCAGAAATAGTTCCTGACTGGCATGAGTGATTAATTGCCTGGATTAGGAACAGAGAAATCTCCAGCAAGATCTCCTTCAGAGTAGTTAGAATGGGATCTAACGCAGAAGCAGACGTTAGCCCAAGAGTGAACAGTGGGAACAGGACCCACTCTTCCCTAGGGAGTGGGGGGGGGTGGCCGTGTTGGCGACAGGTGCTGCACTTGTACCCAAAGCTGAGAGGGAGATGGCATCCCAAATGGTAGTGAAGAGAATCACATAACTGTTGTGAAGATGTGAGATCCGTATTCACAGCTGCCGGGGAGGACTGCGACCGCACAAGCTCAAAAAATTCCTTGGGCTGGTTGAGGGCCGCCTCCACTTTCCCAGAATAATATTTAATTTTCACAGTCACCACAGCTTTATGGAGGACAAGCATCACCTGCCGTAACAACATACGGTCCGGCTCGCTATAGTCATTTCTCCATTTCTGTTCTGCCTGTCGCTTTTCCAGACGTAGATGTTTCAGGGTAACATCAAACCAAGGTTCAGAGGGCTGAGCCTGCTGCCTAACCCATTTAACAGGGACAAGGTGGTCAGCAGGTTTAGTAGAAATTGCTGAAAAAGTTACCAGATTTAATTCTAGGCGCCAGGAATTCCTGTTACTATCTCCTGGCCAACTACTGCAGTGTCAACAGATCTCCAACATCGCTTCAATACTGATGGCCTGTCACCCCCGGGTAGCGTGACTTGAGTTTTAAGGCTAAAAGGAAGCATACATTGATCAGTCCAGTCAAGGTGAAAAGTGGGACAAACCGTCACCAAAGATGGGGAAGCAAACATCATGTTAACACAATAGAAAGCTCAGGTTGATTGATTCTGTGGGGATATTTTAATAAAAATCTTGATTTTTTTATTTTTTAGGTTCGCCCTCGAATGAGGTACTTAAGGTTTCTTAAAAAACTGCTTCATAGATGAAAGAAGTGATTTTATTGGATTTCTCTATCCACAGGATATTAAAAAGGACAGTACAAGTAGACGTCTTTCTATTATGTACTTATGTTCATTTTTCTTTTTGGTTTTGCTTCGGGATTAAATTTTCCCATGTTCCTCTTCTGTTCTGATCTTTATCATTGTTTCTTCAGAATTCAGTTTGGAAATTTTTAAGAGTTTGCATCTGTTTTATGGAAGATCATAAATCAGGGAGTCCGGCGAGTTGTAGACTGATTGATTATTCGTCTAAGACTATTCCTGATATTCCAGGCCACAAAAAGCCTACCGGTTTCAGTGGCAAGAACGCCACATTCATCAGGGCTGGGCAGACGTTTTAAGAGGTTGGTTTGTCTACGTCTAGAATGCTGGTCGGATGGTACCAGGGGATCCCACCTGAAAATAAAGGGGGAGGAGAAAGAAAGAAAGAGGGAGGGGACAGAAAAAATAGCACCATTATGATCTCGGAGGTGTATTACAGCGGTGCTATCATGTGCAAAGTGAAAGACTAGGTCTTACCTAGTTAGAGGGGTCCCCATGGGTGTCCGTGTGGTTGGAAAATAGGTATTGTACTTCCCAAAAGGCATGAAATACTTGACATGCTCTAGAATCTGGAAAGAAGAGGCATATTTTTTAGACTCTTAGCCAGCAAGGACGAACAAAGTAACATTGGTTGTTACCAGTAGTTAAAAATTAGTGCTCAAAGTATAAAGGTCATATAAAAATGACCCCTGGCACATTTCTTACAAAAGGCTCCAGAGTTTCCTTCCTAACTTTTTTAGGGCAAAGCTGAAAAAGACATGCCATATAGTATTCTGTACTAAAAATGTATAGGTCATGGGGCATGCGTGCTTGCTCCTCATTGTGTGCCAAACTCCCCTGGGGTGAGATTACCAAACAGGGTAATGCGGAAAAGGAGCGGGGGGCGGTTCACAACCACATCCACTAAGGGACCGGGAAAATTCCTCGTGAAACTGCTGACACCGGAACACCATAATCAATAGGTAGGTGATGATTAACCACAAGCCGTGCTGGGAAGGCGCTGCATGCGTGTCTGATTTGTTTTGAATCTATTTCTAATGGTGCTCGTAAATCGGGCTTACCTGCTCCGTTTACTTAATTTCAATCGAAATTCCAAAATAGGAGGTCGGCTCTCCATGAGTGATGCCGGGCCGTGTGTTTTGTGGCTGTGTGCAAGCCCGGTCGCGTTTAAGCGATGTATCTGTTACTGCGACCGAAAATGCCTGGGAAGCGGCAGCGACATTAAAAAAGGACTGGTACCTGGGCCACGCCATCTTGTATGAGTGTTTGTACGCGTCCAGGTAACCAAACTAAATATAAATCTGGGCGGGTCCGGTAGATTATAGCTAGCTACGTTTTACACAGGTTCTCTAAGTTTGTTATATCTGAATGTGGTGCCCCAGTGTCTCAGGGACACGTGGTAAATAGACGTTATTCAATCACAGATTGTTGCTACCATTGTCAAAACACACACAGGGAACCGGAAAAATAGAGAATACCGGAAAACCTCCTAAATGTTGGTGAATTGTGTGTGTATGGTCCCAAAATTGCCTATATCATAAGGTGTGTTTGTAACTATGGATGATACAAATTGGTTCATCAGGGCTTATTTCATAGCTGACAAAGCAAAACACAAAATTACCAATGGCATGAGCTCAAATACGTGCAAGTACAAAACAACATTCACAAGAGCATAAATTTCAGGCGTGCATAGGAACGGCCAGATACGGCCAAGATGGTCTTTTCTTATAAGGTAGCCAGAGTCTGCCAGCTGGCTGGTTCATTTAGGCCGGACTTGTCTGTTTGTAAACGAAAGATCCATAGCTGTTCTCTTTTGAAAAGTAAATCGTGGACGTTTCCCCCTCGTTTTGGGATGTTGACTTTTTCAATAAATGTCCATTTTAGGTCCATCACATCATGTTGATTTTGAACAAAATGGGTGACCATAGGGACAGTAAGTTTCTTCGTGCAGATACACGACCAATGTTCCGCCAGTCTGATTCTGATAGACTGGGTGGTCATACCCACATATCGCTTATTACAAGGGCAGGTGATTAGATAGATAACGTTCTTACTATTACAGTTTGTAAAATTTTTCTGCAGCCATGGATAATGCCAACCAATATTAATAGATGTAGTTCTGGTAGTTCCTGTGCATGCACTGCAGGACCCACATGGTTCATGTCCTGTGGGTTTTACCTGATTCCATAAGGTGTTCACGATGGGTTCCCTTGGTTCTCTATAGGTATGGATCAGAGAGTCTCGAAGGTTTTTCCCTCGCTTAATTGCAAATCTGGGTTTTTCAAGATTTGACTCACCCACATTCAGGAGTGGCCACAATTTCATCACTTCTTTTTTAATTTTATTAGTTAATGGTGAGAAGCTGAAGATTGCGGTAATTTTCTCTTCTTGATCTTTTTTTCTCGTGTGTTGTTCCAAGGTGGTGTCTCGCGGAATATTTTATGCTCTTTTTCTAGCTCTCTTTATCCTGCGTTTTGGGTAACCACAATCCTGTAATTTGCAATAGAGTTGGCCTGATTGTTGTTCATATGCTTGCAGAGTCGAGCAATTTCTGCCGTATCTCAGGAATTGTCCAAAGGGTAAGTTGTTTCTCAACCAGGATGGATGGTAGCTTGTATATTTCAGAAGAGAATTTCTATCTGTGGTTTTGTTATATACTTTGGTGTTAATTTGGTTGTTTCTTATCTCCAGGTTTAAGTCAAGGAAATGTTTCTCAAGCAGGATGGATGCTAGCTTGTATATTTCAGAAGAGAATTTCTATCTTTGGTTTTGTTATATACCTTGGTGTTAATTTGGTTGTTTTTTATCTCCAGGTTTAAGTCAAGGAAATGCACTGACGTCTTGCTGTGTGTTTCAGAGAAAGTGAGGAAAGGGTTCTGCTCATTAAGCCAGGTCATGAAAGTGATGAGTTCTTGTTCATTGCCTTGAAAAATCATCAGAATGTCATCGATATATCTCTTCCACAGTTTTATGTGTGTGCCCCACGGGTTGGTAATGGGGTAGATGGACTTCACTTTGAAATCCTCCACATACAGGTTCGCCAGGCTCGGCGAAAAAGTAGCGCCCATCGAAAAATGAAGTTTCGTACATGAAATCATTTTTGGTCAAGGCGATCTCGGCTAAGTGCATGATGAGATTAATAGGCGTCTCAAGGGGGGGGATCGTGTCTCTCAGAATTTTCTCGATCACTTGTAGGGTTGCCATTTGTAGAATTTTAGTGTATAGTTGTTCAATGTCCAGCGTGACAAGTAATTGGCCTTCTGTGTCGAACGGGAGATCTTTAAGTAGCCGGAGGACAGCAGTGGTATCCTTCAAATATTATCTCATTTTACTCACTTTGGGTCTCAGAAAAAAGTCAACAAATTCTGACAATGGCTCCAAAATGGAACCTATGCCTGACACTATGGGTCTCCCGGGAATTGGGGTGATACCTTTGTGAACTTTGGGGAGAGCATAGAAAGCTGGTCTCCTCAGAGTTTTTGGGTTCAGATAGTCATACTCTTTTGTGCTGATATGACCCTCTATTAGAGCTTCTTCCAGGATCGGTACTATCAGTTGTCTGATGTCTTCCGTTATCAGGAATAGTCTTAGACGAATAATCAATCAGTCTACAACTCGCCGGACTCCCTGATTTATGATCTCCCGTAAAACAGATGGGAACTCTTAAAAATTTCCAAACTGAATTCTGAAGAAACAATGATAAAGATCAGAACAGAAGACGAAAATGGGAAAGTTTAATCCCGAAGCAAAACCAAAAAAAAACTGGACGCTATCTCTAAGATAAATGAACATAAGTACATAATAGAAAGACGTCTATTTGTACTGTCCTTTTTAATATCCTGTGGATAGAGAAATCCAATAAAATCACTTCTTTCATCTATGAAGCAGTTTTTTAAGAAACCTTAAGTACCTCATTCGAGGGCGAACATAAAAAATTCAAGATTTTTATTAAAATATCCCCACAGTATCAATCAACCTGAGCTTTCTATTGTGTTAACATATAAGGGTATACTCAGGTCTGAGACCCCGTTGTTGGTCCTTCTGTGCCAAGAGAAGCAAACATCATGTCGTGAGTGTTACCACGGCAGTGGGTAGGACCAGCTACAAGCTGAGATAGATCCATATCTTCCATCCCAAGTATAAAATAAGAGGTGGAATGATTGACAGCGCAGTTAATTTTTAGGTTAAAGTTCCTGACGATAACCAAATTATTGTACTGCAACCTCAAATCGGCCACTAAACTTGTGAACGTATCACAAAAACCGGCATCATACAAGGGGCGACAGTAGACAACCAGTACATGACAGGAGAAGTTGGAAGTGACCTGTACACGGGCAAGCAGATCCTCCATTTTGGTCTCATGGTCACACGGGACCATGCTCACCAAAAGATGAGATTTATAAACACGGAAACCCATCCACCCATATGTTCAGATGGTCGATGAAGCTGATGAACACAGTATTTGGGAGGGAGTGCCTGTACAAGAGCAGGGCCAAAGTGATTGCATAACCATGTTTCCGTGAAACAAGCTAGGTCCGGGACGTGGTCGCTTAGCAAATCATAGCATGCCTGGGAGTGGGCGATCAGCGTCCTAGTGTTCAACAGAATGCACATGAGGCTGTCCAAAGAAGAGTGCACAGTCTCCTACCGCTTGGCCTTTAAAACCCCCACTGGTCACCCTGTATCTCTGGGGCAAGATCAATAAGTTGATCTTGTGATAATAGAAGCCTCGGGGGCCTTATGCACCATAGTATCACCCCCTACAGCCCTCCCGCAGCATGCATGAGCACAGATGGGCTTAACTTTGGCGCGACTTCGACGCGCAAGGCCCTTGCCCGCTGTGCTTGACCACTGCGCATCCGTGTGGTAGGAGATATATGCCTACACATGTTATCGGCCTAGCCTCACCCCGCCCACTGCTCATAGAGTGCAAAGACAGACCGCAAAAGCGTGTCTTGTCCTGGGGGAAGTGTAACCAGGAAGCCAGGCAACTTACAGACAGCGTAGTGGTCTACAAGGAATGAAAGAAATGCCCACAAAAATAAAATGAAAGAAAATAATGAACAAAAGAATAAACGTGGGGTCCAGTCACCCGACTGCTCAATAAGTGAGCTGAAAGGAAATGAACTGAATAAAATAACACATGAGAGGGCAAGAGTAGCAGACCGAAAAGAAGAAAGGGACAGTGATTGAGTACGCCCAGTAAGAAAAGAGTTCAGCCAGGCCAACACCTGACCAGACACTCTGGCCTCTATTAACCGATCAACCAGCCTGGGGTGATTGACGGTGTCAAATGCAGCTGAAAGATCTACAAGAATCAGTGCACCCACTGCACCCTGGTTAGAGACCCGGGCGAGATCATCCATAACCGAGACTAGTACACTTTCCGTACCCCGGCAAGGATGAAAACCCAACTGAAATGGATAAAGGGACCCTGTTTCTTTAAGAAAGGAGCTAAGTAAATGTGATATAAGTGATTCAAGCAGTTTCATAGAAAAAGGAAGACGAGATAGTTTAATAAAAAAAGGAAGACGAAATAAAGGGAGAAAGTTAGAAAGAACCAAAGAATCCAAGGAAGGTTTCTTAAGAAGGGGAATCACCAAAGCGTGTTTTAAATTATTAGGAATGAATCAGGAACTGCATGAGTGATTAACTGCTTGAGTGACTCATAAGGCCATCTGAGAGATGGTATTTTTCAGAATTTTAAGAGGGATGGGGTTGATAGGGGAGGCAGACCTCATTTTCAAAGTAGCATCTACTATTTCATCAGGGGTAAAGATAGGAAAGGCGGACCAAAGCTCCACAGGGTCCGTAGATAAAGTCGGGGGAGGCTTAAACCCAAATCTAAGGCTTGAGGTGGCAATTTTATTTCTTCTGAACAAAAAATTGAGACAAAAAGTCACAAATAAACTGTGAAGGCGTAGCCTCCAAGAGGGAATTAGAGGGAGATGAAAGTCTATTCACCAAACTAAAAAGTTCTCGTGGCTGGTTAATAGCGGTCTGGAGCTTCAAAGTATAAAATTGGCATTTTGCCTCACAGATGGCTTTATGATAACTATTGATTTCTTGTCGCAAAATACATCTATCCACCTCACAATAGGATTTCCTCCACTTACGCTTAGCCTGCCTGTATCTGAGACAGCGCAGCCTAAAATCACCAGTAAACCAGGGCTCAGAAGGGGGAAGAGCGGGTGTTGGAAGATCTAAGAGGCAACAAGTCAGTAGTCAGTGTCTGAGTTAAAAATGAGAAGTCAACACATTGGGTCTTCAGACACCCAGACGTGATTTGCGCAATAATAGCAGAATCATCAACAGAACACCATCGACGCCTGAGAGTGTTGACAGCAAGATTCAAGCTACATTGCATCTTGATATAAAGTTTGCATTGATTCCTAATGCCATTCTGATGCCTCATTTAATTAAGCTCATCACATGTGACTGTGCCTGTTAAGGCCACACGCAAAAATGACCGATTTATTTCAGCCGATTTGGTGCGGCCTTTAATGTCTGTGTTTGCTGATGGTACTCTTGTTCAGAGGAGAATTGCCTAGCATTTTGGTGCTGGACTGCCCTTGTGAATGGAAACAAACTGATATGCAAATGGTTATTTCTCCTCTGTGAAGGGTGTAGTGAGCTAAAACGTGGTTGCAGACTCTCCTGATTAGAAGAAATTGCACAGAACAGGGTATTTGACTCATCCTCGTTCTCAGTAGAGGGGCTCCCACACTCATTTGTAATATTAAACAGGTGCTGTGATAATAGGCACCTTTTTGCATACCTCTTCCAAGTGTGAGACAATCTGGGATAACCCCCTGGACCAAATATGCGCTGATGCTCCAGAGTATTGGGAGAGCAAAGTGTTTACCAAAGCCCTAATTCAAACCAAATTTTCCCAAATGTAATTTCAAGTACTCCCAAACCACTCAAAGAAAGACCTTCAAAGCAGCATCAAATAAAGCTGCTGCAGCTGGAGTATGGTCTTTGGCACACAAGCACATCAAGTCATTTATCTCGCCTAGATTGTCATACCAATTTTTCATAAACACTATCAGGAACATGTTCATTATTTTGCACATTCAGCCCTTCACTCCCTATGAAAAGATTTGTGAGGATTTTGACATCGCCATTTAGACAGGAGATGGACCTAATACTCTCTTGCTTATGGTGATTCTTTACTGGTTTTGGGATAAGAGTGATCAGGGCATCCTTCAATAAGTGGCCCTGCTCAATTCAGGTATTATAGAGCTCACAGTGGACAGAAGAGAGCAGCTCAGAAAAATCCTTACGGAATTCAACCTGAAAACCATTGGATACATGTGCGTTACCCACAGACATGTGTCTTATTGCCCCTGTAATCTCCTCGATTTCCATAGCTAACTTAATTGCTTTTGCAATATCAAGCGCCCTGATGCCCGCGGGCTGCTGGCGCTATATAAGACTATATACATACATACATGCCAATCCTGGCAATTTTAAGGTGACTTAAAAGCTTTTTAGGGTGGCTTCCCCACTGGTGGTTTAATGAGAATAAACATTTTGATAAACTCAATGAATTGGCTATTGATAGGTTAATTGGAAGAGAACAACCTCCCATCATTACTAACAATTGTTGGGATAAAATGTTTGTTTTTAATTTTATGTAGCTTGTTTACTAATATTTGACCCAATCTATCTTACATTTCCAAAAACAGTTGAGTGCAGTGGTACACACCATTTTCAGCAGTACCATTTATAAAAAGGTCATAGTCGTCTCAAATAAGCAGCTTGCTGTGAATCCTTTCCTGCTTGGTGAAAGCATGCAATTTGCACTTCTTCGTTCAGGTTTTCAAGACTACTCTACTTAAAAGCTGTGTACTTTTTTATGTCGTGTGGCTGGTGAATTCACCTGGATAGTGGCCTTAAAAGCCTCCCATACGTTTTGTTAATCAGTCCTTCCCAGATTCACTTCATTCCTTAGTTCGTGCTTTAATAAGTTAATCATATGTACCATATTTACAGCAAATGTATTCAGAGTCCATCGACCACAATTCTTAAATCTTTTGCCAACTTCCAAATCAATTGCCATTTTGGCCTGATTGCAACACCTATTTCTTGAATTGTAGAGACCCCATTAGCAATCCCTTGAGAAAGGAGGCAGATATCAAAACTTGAGTATGAGTCATGAACAGGGGCGTAGAAGAAGAATTCCCTATTGTTGTTATGTGGGGACCTCCAGTCATCCATCAAGTCATGCACTTTAATTAATCTGTATGTAAGTGATTGGGCATGTGAACACACTGAGGACTGCGCTGGGTATACGTGTATTTGTGTGCCTCGTATGTGGAGTGTGATGGAATGAAGTGTGATCACAACCAATGCGACTATGCCCTGGTTGCACATGCACTAACTCCCTTCTTATTTTATTGCAGAGAGGTCTTGTGTTAGTCAAATTACGGACTTTGTATATATTCTTACGGTTTCGTCAAATTGTATTCCTCTGTAAAGGAATGACTATCCCCTCCCTCTCAAACTGAATGTAGTGAAGATAGACCCACTCCCCCTCAAAGCGAACGTAGATAACTTGGTGAGGTGATCAATGACTCTAAATGTTGTAGAAATCAGAATTGTAGTGCCTTACAGACAAGCGCTTTAAAGGCTGAGCCATGGTTATGAGGTCAGAATGTCTTGAATGATAGAAGGCTTGTTAAGTAGTACATGCTAAGTATATTTTACTAAAAAACTAGAATTGAATCGGACCAGGTATCAAAATATGACTGGAAATAGGGTGATCCACCATTTTGTGATAGGTCAGGCAATTCCTAAAATGGTGGATTGCTGTGTGTCATGATGACACCAGTGGATATCTTTTTTAGAAAGAGTTCATGCAGGGGACAAAGGTGGGGGGAATGAGTGGGTAGAACCGGTCTAAACTAGGTTTGAGAGGCAGATAGGTCAGCGAAACACAAGTAGAAAGAGGAACAGAAAATTGATCATGCTATATAAGTCAACAAATCACAGACAGGAAAGAGGTTTTACTTGTGAAGAGACCACTACCTCACCTCTCTAGATGCGTATATAAGGATCGGTGAGCCTAGTAATTTTAGCAGAGTCCAGAGATGTTTCTGATGATGTATCGCCTGTTGGAAGAAATAAAGCCTGATGACTTCTTGAAACCAGCCTGAGTATCCTGCTTGCTCCAGAGCTGCCAAGGCCCAGAGCGGGTGGGGGTGGTTGGACCCTCCTGAACATTTGGCGAGCTACAGCCAGGAGGCTTAAGATGACATCTCTACAAATCCACAGCTCCTGGAGAAACAGGCAAATCATGCTATGAGGCCTGGAAGAAGGGGAGTGAGAGAATGAGACAGGAGGACAGATGGGGAGGGCAAACTGCAGCTGCCTGCCCGCCGGTAGAAGAGAAGGGTTTTTCAGGCCTGATAGAATGGCAGAAGGACTTGCACCAGGGGGGTGAAGTGGACTATTTTATTTTTGGCAATTTTCCAGGAAAAATATTTCAAAGTCCCTTTTTGGAACTCTTCTAAAAAAAATTAAAATTGAGTACACATTTGAGGGTCTTCAACATTTTTTCATTAATTATTTAAAAAAACATTTTTGTGAGATGCATTTTAGGAAAATTATTTTTGTGATTTTTTTCTGAAAAGCTTTCTAGAAAAGACACTTTTTCTCACTTATAGGGAATCCCTCTTAGCCAAATATTTTGAGGTTATCTGTTAACGATTTTTAAAAACAGTTTTTATGACTTATGGGGGAACCCCCATTTGAATTCATTTTGAAAAGTAATGTTTTTTAATGTATTATAAGTAGTTTAGAAGCAGTAACAGAGGATGGGAATTAACTCAAGACGTTAAGCATTAAGGAGTGATTGAGAACTTGACTTGAGTGTGGCCGAGCAAGTAAGAGGTATCGTGAGGTGATGCCACGATAAATAGAGTACGCCCTAGCCTAAGTTTTAAAGAATGTTAGAAAATATTTGAACCCAGAGTCCCATAGTGGAACACGTATATGACGGATCCGATTAAAGGCAGATTCAAAGGGGTTAGTTTAGAGGGCAAGACAAGTCTAGAGAGAAGATCGTAGAAGATACCAGTGACTGGTCGAGTCTGTTTTTGGTTGTTGTCTGTTTTGTTTTATGCACTGTGTTTTATGTCATATGTGTGCACTGTACATTTTGTTTATGATGTAAGAGTAAGAAAATGTATTTATTAGTCTATTAACAAAAAATTGGCATCAAGCCAGGAATTAAAAGTGATCAATTATGAAAGAAAAAGAGATAAAAATATATTATGGATCGAAGGAAACAGGTTCATGTTGTTTTTATGTTGATAAAAACAATACTTAGTGAAATAAATAAAGAAGCAATTGAGAAAGTGCTTCACTTCAAACTTTTATAGAAACCAAAAACCAGTACCTCCGGAGTTAATTCCTGTATTTACTAAAAATAAACATGTCAATGGGCCTCATTACAACCCTGGCGTTAAGGGGTTAACGGAGCTGTAAAAGGCTGCGGCGCCGTTAAACCCTTAATGCCAGATTCACACTTTAACGACTGCTTTTTGCAGGCGTTAAAGTCCAACCCGCTAAGGGACCTTGGTGCTAATTATGGCACCATAATTTACGGTGCCGTAATTAGCGCCTTCCCCAGTCCCATTGAACCCTACGGGCCAAAAATGGGAATGGGGAAGGGGCCATGGTGAATGGGGATTTACCGCCCGCCAATCTTGGAATGGGGCGGTAAATCCGCCATCCACCATGGCGGAATCCGGCATGGACCATGGTGCTAATAGCACCATGGTCCAACGCCAGGGTTGTAATGAGGCCCAAACTATTTAATGAGCTCCATAAGGCGAAAAACTGCGCCCATATTGATGGAAACAAGCAGCAGAAAAGATAAAGCTGGAAAGGAGTAAAAAAAAAATGTTAAGTGCGTAAGCACCTAAAACAGCTCTGCCGTAGAGAAATGGCAGCAGACAGAAGGTTAAATCCCTTATATTAATGAAGTTAACAGCTTCAAAGACCTGAAAAATGTTGTACGATACAAAGCCGTGCTGGATTTCTTGTAAAATTGAGCCCCCAAATAAGATTGAGGTTTTTCCCTTTTCTAAACTGCGTTGCTATAGAACAAGTCGCTGTAATTGTGCCGGATGCTCCAGTGTAGAGCAAAGGAGATTTACTGATGAAACTACGTGGCTTGACATTTGGCTAAGATAAGGCCCACACTAAAGCGATCTGCGCAGTTAGATGTGATGATCTATGTTCGCAGTGTTCGGTCTTGTGAATGGAATGTGATTTGAGAATATGTGCGACATAGTGTTTAAAAAGTTACAGAAGCTGGTTTTGAAATTATAACAAGGTGAATGATTATGTGTTGAAATAAGGATCGAAGTGTCATGATTATTTGAATGTTTTTCATGGAATTACGCTTTATTTCTGAGGGCAGTGCCTCGGCCATGTTCAAACTAAACTGACAAATGAATGCCTTTTGATAAATGCATTCTGAGAAAATATTTATAGGTCATCTGGTGTTATGCGCTGCAAAATGAGATAAAAAGAAGGCATGATTATTCTTTTACACATTAAAATTTTATGTGCGCCATGATTGGGGAAAGTGCATTACAAATGATAGAATGAAGTCTAAAAGCATGCATTATATTTGCAAAACGTTCAGGATATTGAGACAAGTGGAAATAAATGTGTCCAAGAGCACAAGTGCAGCTGAAAATTTGAAATATAGGTTTTATATGCAAAGTACAGCGAAAACCAGAATTAAGTACAGATGGGGAAATTAAATCTTTATGTTTTAGCATAAAGGGAAGTAGTGAATATTGAAAGAAAGCATTCACAAGCATAACACTAACGAGTACACAGAATGGGTTTTATTTTTCAGCTAAATTGGTAGCTGACAGACAATAGTTGGGCCCTTTTTGAAAACATATTAAAGGAAAAAATGACAATGTTGCCTTGAAGGGTGTTTTTCATTGAATAAAGAAGGAGATGGTCAGATTTAGATGCATCTGTATCTCGGGCGTCAGAATCACTGGCGCAGTTAGAGCAAAAAACAACCTCATGGTGAGTGCGGGGAGCTGCCACCTTATGTGAGCAAAATTGAGATCATTGCCAGGTAGAAGGCGGTGCAGAGCCATTGCCCTCGCTATGGACAGACAGTGAGAAATGAGAATGTGTTTGGGGCTTCACAGTTTCCCTGGCTAGAGAAAGGGCAAGCCAGATCACAGCATGTACCTTGACCACATATCGGCAAGGGTAATTTAAGGAATAAACTCACAAGTTTTGACTTCTAGTGCTGAGAAGTGGATACATGTACTAGAGAAAAAGTGACAAAAAGAGGCACATTAGCTACAGAAGACAGCAGAGGTCTTCTATCTGTTATTCTTGGGGACAAAAGCTGATGACATTGGGTCAAAGGTAAGATATTTGAGTATTACCGCTCATGATGGAGCTCTGTTTAAACTTGTAGGGCGGCAGTCTCGAAAGCGCCTAGAGTGCTTTATCCAGACATGCCAAATGGGAGAGCTATCAAAATGCCAAAGGCTGTGAGAGCTTGTGTAGATGCAGCCTAAGGAATTAGTGGGCTTGGAAACAAGGCCATGGTCAGAGATGCAGCTGACCATCATGCATTAGTGCAGACTCTTGTAAGAAAATAATCGCAAGAAAAATAATGCTAGGAACGTGAAAAGGTGAAACTAGTGCAGAAAGATTTTTGAAATACACCATTGAAAGGGCAATGTGAATAGTGGAGACGGATCAGGTTCACGGTAGGGAGCATGCATGCCGCAGTTGAAGAACCAAAGGCAGTTTGATCAAGGCTATAATTGGGTTTGCGCCACAAGGAAGAGGTTTTCAGAATAGCGAGGGAAGCGTTCAGAGTAACCAAGGTAGGTTTCAAAGCACACAGGAGAATAGTCAAAGCATAGAGGAGGCGCAAATTAGGAGACCTCCTGCAAATTGGATATGAGGTATGTTAGAACATTTTGCACGCATGTGTAGAAACCAAGGATTCATGCATAATGGGCAAGTCTCGAGAGGGGGGACAGCATGCTCCCTAGTGTATGGCTCACAAATCAAGAAAGGGGTTTCGCCCAGGATCAGACCTTGTATTAGAGATAAGCGCTGTGAGTGCAGCAGGTACAGCAGCTTAGGAAAGGTGCAAATGGATTTACTGGATAGGGCAAGTAAGTGAGCCCACATGCAGGCTCAGCAATGTGTAAACACAGAATACATAGAGACACACAGGAATAAAAGGTGTTAGTCTAAAAAGAAGGAATGCCTTCACAAAAACAGAGGAATGCATGTATTCACAGTAGGACAGCCTCATAGGGTGACCTTATGCGTTCAGAATTGTTAGTGGCACTAGGTTCTAAAGGTGACAAGAATTAATATGGCAAGGGGGGAACAACTTTTGGTCTAGTGGTAGACATTGGGACTGTATGTCCATGGAGTAAAGACAGAAAGGTGGTGAATGAATATTAGAAGATTGAAGGTGTTTTTGAAGACTATAAATGTGGTTTTTATTCAGTGAGAAATTAGCAGTCCCTGCCGGACTCGGTAATTGCCCTTTCGCGGGTGCCAGAATTGGGTGATTCCCATTCCCATTTGAGTCCCATAGGGCTCAATGGGAATAGGGAGGCCTGTAGCACTGGCACCGTTCATAACGGTGCCTGTGCCACCGGCATGCTGTGCTCGCGGGTGCCTTTCATTCTGCCTGGTCAGACCTGGCAGAATGAAAGGCACCCGCAAGGACAACTTGGAGTTTGCCGGTCTGGATACAACGGTACCAGCAAGCTTACCGGTACTGTCGTATCTGGACCGGCAAGCTCGTAATGAGGCCCAGTGTCTTGAAGTGTGTAGCCATTTTTCCCAAGATAGGTGCAATCAGGTGTGAAGAGAGTAGCAAATAGATGAAAGCATGGCCACTTCAGACAAACAGAAAACAGAAGTCAAATTGAAGGTGGGTAACCATTTTTGTATTTATAGGATGCCAAAGGGGGTCGACTTGGCGAGTGTTTAAAAAATGTTCAGAATAGGCTAACGATGTAGTTGTATGATAGAAATGAAGGCACATAGTAAGAATTGGTGCCATAGTCTAGAAAAACAGGGGTAGACTAGATTAAGTGTAGTGGGATAAGGAGGAGATATTGTGCAGCGAAACACTTCTGTTTGTCTTAACAGGATGAAAGCAAAGCACAGAAGAAAAAGACCATCGTCCAACGCAATTATGAGAAAGATGGAGAAGCGAAGGCAGGACGCATTTACAGCATACCAGCAAGCATATGCAGCAAAGCAGAAGGAAGAAAAAAGTTTGGATTTGGAAGTAACTTGACCTCCTTGCCAGTACCCAAATGATTTTTCTCTCTATTTCTATTCTCTACAGAGAGCAGGGATCCCTGCAGATGACGTCCTTGTTTGCTACTGATGCACCTAGAAGACTGAGAAGACAACAATAAATACCTGTTTTTATGTTTTTTGTTTATTATGTATTTTAAATGTCTACATCTGAGAATGTCAATGTAGAGAAAAAATGAACTAGTCCCTTGAAGGGACAGTAATAACAAGATAGGCAAATGTATTTATTGCCTAAAAATATTATAAATACTGAATGTTTCTTGTAAACAAATCAGGTTCCAGCAGACTGACCATACAGTAGAACAATTGTGAAGAAGAGAGAGAACTAATAGCTTTGATACACAAAGAATAAAAATGGCTGATAGCTTTGTCTAGGAGGCAGGGACGTTCAAAAAAGAAGATGAACGTAGTTTGTTTAGAAGGCAGGTGAATATTGCCAAGTTACGCACACCAGGGTTTTAAGGGGTTGGGTTGACATGAAATGTACTGATAATAGAGACATACTTATTTTGCAAAGGAAACGAATAACCATTTGTCTAACTATTTCTGCGAAAGACTCCCCCGACCCTGTGCTCCCTTGCTAAAATGACCCCTCTTGTTGACATTTCATGAACATACAACTAATGCTTTGTGGAAAAAAGAGACACTAAAAAGCGAAAGGACTGGCCTTGAATTGAAGGCCCAAGAACTTGCTGAAAAACAGTTAAAAAAGAGGACTAATTCAACAGGACAGACGATCCGCGGATGCCAAACCGAGATGAGCCAGGTGCAAGACATGCGAGGGGAAGATGTATTAATGAGAAGAAAAACACATGTTGTAAAAACTGAAAATATGCCTGGGCAAGACAATTGTTGTTCGTGGGGTGGGAGTAGCATAAAGGATGTGAAGTATGAGCCACGATATGGACAAAATGAATGAAGACAAATGGGCTAATGGGTTACCTCAAAGATTGACCAAACTCACGAGTCTCATAGTGGCTGTAAAATTATCTGAGGCATATAGTTAGTTTAAAGTAAACTGCGGAATGGAGGTAGGACTTAAATAAAAGAAAAAAAAAGTAGTTTTAGGGACACATACATGTTTAGATTAGGAGAGTATAATGTGTTAGTACCAATGCTGTAGAAATGTGTTAGGATACCTCTTAGATTAAAGTAAATTGTTTATAGAAAATGGTGATTAGGTCAGAGATGTGTAGACACATTGAAAATTAAGGATGGTGGACATGGGTGTAGTTGTAAGTATTAAGTAGATGACTAAATACTATACAGAGGGGGGGTGTAAAGGAATGACTATCCCTTTCCCCTCAAACTGAATGTAGTGGAGATAGACCCACCCCCTCAATGTGAACATAGATAACTTGGTGGGGTGATCAATGACTCTAAAAGTTGCAGAAATCAGAATTGTAGTGCCTTACAGACAAGCGCTTTAAATGCCGATCCATGTTTATGAGGTCAGAATGTCTTGAATGATAGAAAGCTTGTTAAGTAGTGCATGCTAAGTATATTTTATTAAAAAACTAGATTTGAATTGGACCAGGTATCAAAATATGACCGGAAATAGGGTGATCCACCATTTTGTGATAGGTCAGGCATGGTCAAGCGATTCCGAAAATGGTGGATTGCTGTGAGTCATGATGACACCAGTAGAGATCTTTTTTTATAAAGAGTTAATGCAGGGGACAAAGGTGGGGGAATGAGTGGGTAGAACCGGCCTAGACTAGGTTTGAGAGGCAGATAGGCCAGCAAATCACAAGCAGAAAGAGGAACAGCACATTGATCATGCCATATAAGTCAACGAATCACAGATAGGAAAGGGGTTTTACTTATGACCAGACCATTACCTCACCTCTCTAGATGTGTATATAAGGATGGGTGAGCCTAGTAATTTTAGCAGAGTCCAGAGATGTTTCTGATGATGTATTACCTGTTGGAAGAAATAAAGCCTGATGACTTCTTGAAACCAGCCTGGGTGTCCTGCTTGCTCCAGTGTGTCTTCCTTGACCGCAGAGATGCCAAGGCCCAGAGAGGGTGGGGGTGGTTGGACCCTCCTGAAAACCTCTATATCAAACACTAAAGCCTGGGCTGAGCCGACACGTGTTTCAACCTACTCAGTCTTTAACAAGGCTCTGGCAATCTATTGTGTCCTTCATTACTGGGATGCAGTAACGTGGGACACAATAGCCGAGCGCGGCTCATTATATTACAGATCTACATACATTGTATCCACAAGAATATGCAAGTCACTTAGACCAAGAAAAAGGAAGTGACTAGATAAACAGTTTGGATACTTTCTCTGCAAGTTACAATCTTTTTTGGGCAGATTTATTTAGAATTGCCTGTTTTACCTAAGATATGGTGTTGCCAAGGTTCAAGCGCAGGACATTCTGGTCATTCCACATTTGGATTATAGGAATGCACGTAGAAAATTATATATCTGCATTAAATACAAGCATTTTGTGGTCAACATTACATATTAGCAACACCGCAAGCCATATATCTTTTCAGACTGATTAATGGCTACAGTGTAAAAGATGTAAAAACAAGGGGGGTCCTAGGTCTCTCTATGTCAGACATTAATCCTGGTTGCGAGAGCCTTACCCAGATTCTTTAGCTCACTATCTTTCACAGAGGAGAAATATCCCAAACATATCAGTCTTTGTCCTGCCCTGGGGCAGTCCAGCACCGAAATGTTGGGCAATTCTCCGCTAAACAAGAGTACCAACAGCAACCCCAAACACGTGTTTCAGTCTGGTTGGACCTCATCAGTAGGGTGGAGCTGTGCCTCTCTAAGAATAGTGAGCAAGGGGTCCAAGTCTGGATTCCCCTAGTAATTTAGGGTGAAACCCAAAGTTACTTAAATATGTAAAAAACAAGGGGGGTCCTAGGTGTCTCTCTGAAAGACATTAGTCCTGGTTGCGAGAGCCTTAGCCAGATTTTTCAGCTCACTATCTTTCATAGAGGAGAACTATCTGAAACATATCAGTATTTGTCCTACACAGGGGCAGTCCAGCACCGAAATGCTGAGTAATTCTCCTCTGAACAAGAGTACCAACAGAAACCCCAGACACGTGTTTCGGTCTGTATGTGTCATGATGCCCGCTCCCGGGGAGCCGGTTCAAGCCCTGCGTCCCCGAAAGCGGACATCCAGTCCCCAAGGAAGGACCCAGCAACCCCATATAGGGGCCCTTTGGACAGTGTCCTGGCGCCTATGGCGCCAGGCTCATAAAAGACATCAGTCCTGGCGCCATAGGCGCCAGGCTCATTATGGGAGTGCTTGGGTGCACTTACCTGATGCAGACCATGCTGCAGGATCCCGGCCTCCTTGAGGCCTGAAAGGAACTACTTTACCTGTGGGACTAATTTACCATCCGGGCGTGGTCGGGGAAGGATACATACCTGATTGGAGGAAGGATACATACCTGGAACTTCTTCCAAGGCTATTTAAACCCCACCCGAACAGCCACACGTGCTTCGCGTTGTTCTGCATCTAGCAGCTGGACGCTCACCGTGTCTGCTCCTGCATCCTGACTTCTGCCACGCCTGCCAGCATCCTGGATCACCTGCAAAGGAAGAGAAGAAGAGAACAGAAGAAGGAAAAGTCCTTACCTGCTAAATCCGCATCCCGGAGACATCTCGCCGACAATCCTGAAAAGGAAGACTTTTATTTAAAAGCTCATCGCGTCGATCGCTGCAGCGCCGCATTCCACTCACCTTTACAGGGCGCCTCCATGTTCAGCAGCGATCATCCGGATTCGCAGTCACGCCCCAGCGCCTAGGGAGAAAAAGACCAGAACAAAAGGTGAGAGAGAGAAGGGAATAAGGAAAGCTAAATCTCCATGTTAAGACTTACCTGTTGATTCATTCCCTCTTCATTTTGGGTCCGCGCAGCATCCTGGCATTTCCGTCCCCGGCCCCTAAGGGGAAAAAGAGACATCAGTGTGAATGAGCGAATGAAAAGACATTACCGAAAAACGTTCATTAAAGACTTACCTGATTTCTACAAAGATTTCACCTCTCATCTCGGGTCGGTGGCTGTTCCCCGGCATTCCGTACCCCGGCCCCTATGGGGAAAAAGACACTAGCATTAGTACATTAATGCATGGACACAAGGGGAACCTCTTATCAAAAAACTTACCTGGAAGCCAAGCAAGTTTGGTTCTCACCAATCCGAAAATCCAGTGAAGTAACTGGATACCAACGCGCCCCTGCATCAGAAGCAGGATGGAGAGCTCGTCAATCCAGACCCTAAGGTGAGACGCTATGAGGAATCACAGAAGGGTTTCGAGGAGGGTGAGAGGGGAAAGTGGGAGGCCGATTGCATTACCCCGCAGACAGTTAATCCCCTATTTTCACCTACAGAAGGATACTTCTGCGAGCCAGACAAGCCAGATTTGGGTGCCCGATCCAGTCCGTCTTCCGAACCCTGCGCATCACCTTAGAAGAGGTCACAGCAGCGCGAACCAGGCCAGCGCCTCCGTGGGAGTCAGGTGAGCGTTACAGAATGCGAAGCCTTCCTACAAATTCCCACCCAAGCGCTATGGAAAGTTCTGAGACTGATCAGTTGGCCCAATTACTGGGGGAATTACGGGCCGAAGTACATGCCGCTTGTCAAGAGACTAATGCCCTCAGGAGGGAATTAATAATATCAAAGGAAAGAACTGATGACCTGGCCAGACAGCTTTTGCAAGGTCAAGCTGGGCAAACTCCTCTACCCGGTTCCAGAGGGAACCTCTCTCCTGTGGTTTCCAGCAACCCTGTGCAGATTAATCTACCTGGAAACATGCCGCTGGCCCCACCCGAACGCTTTGCTGGGGACCCCAAACGATTCACCGTATTCATGAATCAGTGTCGTTTGCACTTCCTATGCAGACCTGGGGCCTTCCCTAATGATCAGACCAAGGTAGCCTTTGTATTGTCATATCTCAGCGGCTGCGCTGCCGATTGGTCAGTTCCACTGGTTACTCAAGATGACCCGATTCTCCGTGATTTTGAAAGGTTTCAAGCAAGCATGGAAAGGTTATTTGCTCGACACTCTCAGGGGCAGGCTCTGGATGACGAACTTCTATCCCTGCGACAGGGCAATCAGGACCTCCTATCCTATATTGCAACCTTTAATAGACTAATTGTGGAAACGGGATGGCCAGAGAATAAAAGAGTCACGTTGTTTTATCGAGGCCTACGCGGAGAACTTAAAGATGTCTTGGCCCATGTTGTAAATCCGCCCCAAGAATGCACAGAGTATATAGACTTAGTGGTTCAATTGGATCACAGACTTCAAAACAGAAAAGCAGATCGGTCCAGGTTTGAGAGCCGGGTGTTTGTCAAGACCCATGCTAATCCCAAGGGAGTTGATGTCTCTGAGCCTATGCAAATTGGAGGGGTTAAAGGACCCGTAACTCAAAAGGAACGTGAAAGGAGGCGGCAGTTAAAATTATGTCTTTATTGTGGGAATTCTGGACACTTTCTACGAGATTGCCCGGCAAAATCGCCCCGAAAGGCGGTAAGAGCCGCTGATAAAAACCATGAAGACTCTGTTTCGGGAAACGACTCCGCCCGACAAGTGTAGGGGTCTGCTTGCCGAGCTTGAAAACGAACTCTCAGACCTCGCATTTCATTGTGCCAATGGTTCTCGTAGATCCATAACAGCCCAAGCGGTTGCATGCAATAAAGGCATACATTGATAGTGGGGCTATTGGAAACTATGTGGATCGTGAATTGGTATCTAGGATTAACCTCCCTCTCCGTCCTAAAAACCAGCAAAGATGTCATCACCACAGTCGATGGAACTGAAATTGCCTCTGGACCGGTAACACATTCCACTACTGAGGTGACTCTTATTGGTCCCGACGGCCATCGGGAGGGTGTTGTGTTTGATGTAATCAAGGCTCCACAGTTTCAGGTTATTCTTGGAATCCCTTGGTTAGAGACAAATAATCCTCGAATTGATTGGCGAGCTAAGAGAATAACCTTCCCGGATTGTACACAAACCTGCTACCCAGAAAACCTGAAGATTAATCTAGCATCTGTAACCTCTGCCTCCATGCAACTACCTCCGGAATACCAAGACTTTCAGGACGTCTTCCAAAAGGAACAGGCCAACATGTTACCTCCTCACAGATCGTACGATTGTCAAATCGATCTGTTGCCCGGTGCACAACCCCCTTGTAGCAGGATTTATGCCCTTACCGAACCTGAGAATCTGCATTTGAGGCAATATTTGGATCAATACCTAGCTAATGGTTTTATTCGCCCGTCAAAGTCCCCGGCATCCTCGGCTTTGTTCTGCGTGCCCAAAAAAGAAGGCGACCTTAGAACTTGTATCAATTACCGCGCATTGAACCAGATAACGGTTAAAAACCGTTATCCTCTGCCTCTGATCCCTGAACTCCTTGACCAGGTGAAGGACGCTCGCATATACACCAAGTTAGATCTCCGGGGGGCTTATCATCTGGTACGAGTTAAAGAAGGCGACGAATGGAAAACAGCCTTCCGTACTAAATACGGATTATTCGAGTACCAGGTGATGCCTTTCGGATTGTGTAACGCGCCGGCTGCCTTCCAATACTTCATGAATGATGTCCTTCGGGAACTTATCGATGTTTGTGTTGTCGTATATATCGATGACATTCTGGTGTACTCCTCTTCGGAATCTGATCACAGAAAACACGTCAGGGCAGTACTTGAAAAACTGTGCCAACACAAACTATTTGCTAATTTGGAGAAATGTGTTTTCCATACCACAGAAGTCGAGTTTCTAGGTTTCATCCTGACACCCAAGGGAGCCCGAATGGACTCAAGAAAAGTGGATGCCATCCTAAAATGGCCATCACCTAGCTCTGTAAAAGGGGTTCAAAGCATGCTCAGCTTTGCCAATTTCTATCGCAGGTTTATCCTGGAATTTTCACGCGTGGTACAACCCATTACTGCACTCTTGAGGAAAAATAAACGTTTTGAATGGTCTGAAGAAGCCGAGCAGGCCTTTCAGGATTTAAAAGCTAAGTTTACCTCCACACCTATATTGAAACACCTGCGTCCAGATCTCCCTTATATCGTCGAGACTGACGCATCCAGCCTAGCCATGGGAGCTGTCCTGTCCCAAAGAGATCCCGAAACCAACCAACTGCATCCCGTAGCATTTTGGTCCAGAAAATTCTCGGCACCCGAGGTTAATTATGCAATCACGGACAAAGAACTGTTAGCCATTAAGTCCGCTTTTAAAGTCTGGTGGCATTATCTGCTTGGCGCTCGACATACCATCACAGTGATCACTGATCACCGGAATTTACAGTATTTGAAAAACGCCAAGGCTCAGTCATCACGGCAGCTCCGATGGGCTTTGTTTTTCGCTGAATTTGATTTCGTGATTACCTATCGACCTGGCTGCAAGAATGGCAAAGCAGACGCCTTATCCCGAATTGGAATGGGAGAATCTGATGCAAACTCAGAACCAGTACCAATAATTCCCGAACAGAGGATTCTAGGCATGACTTCGTTACAGACGCTTGAAGACATTCAAGCCAGAGCGAAACAACTCCTGGACCCTAAAACCTTACAGGAATGGATACAAAAGGGATCAGACTTTACCATAGATAATGGTTTACCTTATTTCCAAGGACGCTTATTCCTGCCACATAAGGAATTACACGAACTAGTTATTTCCGGTTATCATGATACATTAATAGAGGGACACCCCGGTATTGCCAAGACAGAGGAAAAGGTGAAACGACAATTTTGGTGGCCCTCTTGGCGAAAAGATGTTAAATCTTTTGTGATGTCCTGTGGTGTTTGCGCCCAAAATAAAAGTCAAAAGAAAAGACCAGCCGGTCTCCTTCAACCTCTAGACATACCGCCAGCACCCTGGCACACCCTATCAATGGATTTTATTACGGACCTGCCTCCTTGTTTGGGGTACAATACTATTCTGGTAATTGTGGATTTGTTTTCCAAAATGGCCCACTTTATTCCCTTGAAAGGTTTACCTTCAGCTTCTGTCCTAGCCAAAGAATTCCTCGAAAATATTGTTCGGCTACATGGATTCCCATCTATACTAATCTCTGACCGGGGAAGCCAATTCATTTCCCACTTCTGGCGCAAATGTTGTCAAATGGCGCAGATCGACGTAAGATTATTGACCAGTCACCACCCTCAGACCGATGGTCAGACCGAGAGGACAAATCAGACCCTTGAGCAGTACTTACGGTGTATGTTACAGCAATCTGAAAGCAACTTGAAAGACATTCTTTGGATAGCCGAATACGCATATAATAATTCGGTACACTCTGGAACTGGCCACAGTCCTTTTTATACTTTGTTTGGGCATCACCCTCGAACCTCAAACCTTGACTCACCTCAGAACCCCGGAATGCCTGCAGTAGAACATCTGCATTCTACAATTACCCAAGCCTTCAAAGAGGCAACTACGCATTTACAACAAGCCAAGAGAAAATACAAGGAGAATGCTGATCTACATCGGAGAGAAGCATCTCCGTATCAGATTGGGGATCAAGTGTGGTTAGCGACCAGACATTTACCACTCAAAGGGCCTCGAACTTTTAACCCAAAATATCTGGGACCTTATTCTATTACGGCAATAACTAACCCAGTGGCTGTTAAACTTGATTTACCAGCTAGTATGCGAATTCACCCTGTTTTTCATGTGTCACTTCTGAAACCAGTGGTACCCGGAACCCGACTACTCAAACCTCCAGAACCTATTCTAATAGATGGGGAGCCCGAATTCGAAGTGAAGAACATTTTAGACTCAAAAATGTTTAGGTCAAAACTGTTCTACCTAATTGATTGGAAGGGGTACGGACCTCAGGATAGGTCGTGGGAACCCAGCGACCATGTGCATGCACCTCGATTAGTCAGGAAATTCCACCGACTCTTCCCAGACAAACCAAAACCCCCGGAAGGAACAACCTTGGGAGGGGCCTTGGGGGGGAGTGCTGTCATGATGCCCGCTCCCGGGGAGCCGGTTCAAGCCCTGCGTCCCCGAAAGCGGACATCCAGTCCCCAAGGAAGGACCCAGCAACCCCATATAGGGGCCCTTTGGACAGTGTCCTGGCGCCTTTGGCGCCAGGCTCATAAAAGACATCAGTCCTGTTCGCCATAGGCGCCAGGCTCATTATGGGAGTGCTTGGGTGCACTTACCTGATGCAGACCATGCTGCAGGATCCCGGCCTCCTTGAGGCCTGAAAGGAACTACTTTACCTGTGGGACTAATTTACCATCCGGGCGTGGTCGGGGAAGGATACATACCTGATTGGAGGAAGGATACATACCTGGAACTTCTTCCAAGGCTATTTAAACCCCACCCGAACAGCCACACGTGCTTCGCGTTGTTCTGCATCTAGCAGCTGGACGCTCACCGTGTCTGCTCCTGCATCCTGACTTCTGCCACGCCTGCCAGCATCCTGGATCACCTGCAAAGGAAGAGAAGAAGAGAACAGCAGAAGGAAAAGTCCATACCTGCTAAATCTGCATCCCGGACACATCTCGCCGACAATCCTGAAAAGGAAGACTTTTATTTAAAAGCTTATCGCGTCGATCGCTGCAGCGCCGCATTCCACTCACCTTTACAGGGCGCCTCCATGTTCAGCAGCGATCATCCCGATTCGCAGTCACGCCCCAGCGCCTAGGGAGAAAAAGACCAGAACAAAAGGTGAGAGAGAGAAGGGAATAAGGAAAGCTAAATCTCCATGTTAAGACTTACCTGTTGATTCATTCCCTCTTCATTTCGGGTCCGCGCCGCATCCTGGCATTTCCGGACCCCGGCCCCTAAGGGGAAAAAGAGACATCAGCGTTAATGAGCGAATGAAAAGACATTACCGAAAAACGCTCATTAAAGACTCACCTGATTTCTACAAGGATTTCACCTCTCATCTCTGGTTGGTGCCTGTTCCCCAGCATTCCGTACCCCGGCCCCTATGGGGAAAAAGGCACTAGCATTAGTACATTAATGCATGGACACAAGGGGAACCTCTTATCAAAAAACTTACCTGGAAGCCAAGCAAGTTTGGTTCTCACCAATCCGAATATCCAGTGAAGTAACTGGATACCAACGCGCCCCTGCATCAGAAGCAGGATGGAGAGCTCGTCCATCCAGACCATAAGGTGAGACGCTACGAGGAATCACAGAAGGGTTTCGAGGAGGGTGAGAAGGGAAAGTGGGAGGCCGATTGCATTACCCCGCAGACAGTTAATCCCCTATTTTCGCCTACAGAAGGATACTTCTGCGAGCCAGACTAGCCAGATTTGGGTGCCCGGTCCAGTCCGTCTTCCGAACCCTGCACATCACTTTAGAAGAGGTCACAGCAGCGCGAACCAGGCCAGCGCCTCCGTGGGAGTCAGGTGAGCGTTACAGTATGGACCTCATCAGTAGGGTGGAGCCTTGCCTCTCTAAATTGACATTCAATATAACATAATAAGAGAAATAATTTTGAAAAATGCACCATTCAAACTGCAATGGAAATCACATGTTTGCTTCTAAATTCTGAACGGGAGGTCATAGAGACTTTATTTTCCAAAAATGTTCAGCTTGAAAACCCTATCCGCTAAATACAAAAGAATTTTTTTAATTATGTTAACTATGCATATTAGACACATGTGGATAGTATGGTCCAGAAATGGCACATGCCAGTGCCTAGCATTCATGCTGGAGAGCTCGTTATTCTAAGCTGGAAATTGCATTTGTGGGTAAATGTATCAGAGTGAAAAAGACAAAAATGTCTGCCACACACATCCCATATCATGCTGAGATCAGACTACCATCATTTAATTCTCCAGAGTGAGAGCAATCGGATGAACCGATTAGTAACATAATCACATGTGTGGAATATGGTGTTCTAGAAAGTTACAAGTGTTTAATGCCAACACATCTAAGACAACATCACATGAATTGATAGGGAAAATGGGTTTGGAAGTTACTCCAATCATACTGCTCTCCTGATTAATATGCCCAGTAACTACAGAGGGGTTGGTTTAGTGTGAAGTCACTTTTGGAACACAGTCCGATCAGATATATTGATCAAGGATTAGAGAATGATGCACACCTTTAAGGGGTGTAGTTTCTGTTCTATAAAGGTTCACAACCATAGAATCTGGGGTAGACACATGCTCACTCACTTACTGATGATTGGAAGAAGGCGAGAAAGGAGAATTGATGATAACAGAAAGGAGAATGGAATGGATGCTTTCCTTTGCCCCCATTTTGGATTATTACGAGAGCACTGTAAGTGTTGCCTACCTGGAGTTAATGTCCTAGACCTTCTTCAGAGGTAGCAACAGCAGACAGGCTCTAGAGGGAAGTTCGCCCCATCTTGTTGACTGATACCCACCAGTTCCTAGGAGGGGAGAATGAAACCAGTCCTTAAGAGGGTGCATACCAGTCTGTGAGTCAGCCAAAAGAAATTCATATCGAAGTATAAGATAAAGGTTAGCGATACGATAAAGGGAAATAGATTTTTATAGAAAATGTCTCTCCTCACTTTCCACGATTCCAGCACATCACATGGTAATCTACTCCTGGGCATGAGTGATTCTTACAACATCAAGTTATGTCCTTCTCAGTAGAGGCATTTAGGAAACACTATCCAGGTCTCCAAGCACATGGAGGCACTGGCGGTTTATCTTGATGCTCAGTTAAACATGTCCCGCCATATCAACGTGCTAGCTTCTTCTACCGCCTACACAACTAAACTCATCTCCTTGAGTAGGAAATGCATCACCCCACAAAACTGCAATGTGTTATTCTTTGGGACCTCTGCCAAACACCTTGCAAAATTGCAACTCCTGCAAAACAAGGCCCCCAGAGCAGCCCTGGGCTTAAATCTCTCGCCCCACATTTCAGCAAGAAGAAGGGAAGTGCACTGGCTTCCTATAAAAACTCATATTGAATTAAAAATGCTAGCCATTGCCCAGCAATGTCGGCACAAGAATGCCCCCCCTACCTTACCTACGCATATCAGCAAAACCAGTTCCCTCCACTCCTCAGCCAGCCCTGCATTGCTTACACCCAGATTCAACCTTAAGTAAGGGCCACTAGCTTCTCTGTTACTGCCCCCACCTTGTGAAATACTCCTCCAGACCATATCCAAAATGAACCTTCTTTCCTTGTCTTCAACATTTTTTTTAAAACCAGGCTCTTTAGCAAATATGTATAACATGCTACATATTATGCTCACTTCTGTTTTGTCTGTAACCACCTACTATGTACAAGTGCTGTGATACCTCCGGGTTTCGGTGCTATATCAAATTAAATAAATAAATAAAAATAAAAAGTAATCCTGGGCATGCTGGAAATTCTAAACTCAGCATATTCTGGGTGATTCATGCTGTAGGGAAGGCATGGTATCACAAGTATGACACTGACACAATGGATACAATTTGTAAAACTTTTATTGAAAATGTTGGGGTTGGAGAAACTCCTAATCTGCCCTATAACTAAGATGGGAGTAGTCTCGACCATCAAACGATAAACAAAACAGTCCTAGTGGCATCAGTCAAATCAAAATGGCCTATGCTAACAAAACCTAATGCCTACCCTATCTCTTATACAAAAAGTGTAAAAGGAGAAATGTATGCAAAAGGAAAAATCAGTGTTCAAAAGAATAAAGGTAGTTGAACCAGCTCTCCTCCTCACGTTACAGCTCATGGAGTAAGGCTTTTCCTGTAGGCAGGATGACACACTCTGACTCGGTTTCTAACACTATAAGCAGTTCCAAACTGTGGATTGAGGCCCGCCTGGCCTTCCACGTTAAAGCCTTTTTATTGAATTTCCAAAATTGTATTTCCAATGTAAAGTTCACAAAGGTCCCCCTCTGCCGCGCTATGACCTTACAGCACACAGTTCATGAAGGTCCCCCTCTGCTGGACTCAGACCTCTCACGTAACAGTTCAACACAAACTTGCAAGGGGGACTCCCTTCCCCAAGTTCACTGTACTTCGGGTCTCCCTCAATCAGGCTCGGACCCCTTTCGAAGACTTTCGAATGTGAGTGTCACTTTTACCGGACCACCGCAGGACCACTTTGACTCAAAGCTCACGGTTACTTTCACCTAATTTGCTTTTACTGTCTGTTTGTTTTATAACTTCAAAACAATGTACCTTTTGCAGAGACTTTCGAATGGGCTACTTCCTTTTGCCGGACCACTCCGTTACTTAGTTTCACTGATCTCACAGCTGCTTTTTACTTCAAAGTTCATTCACAGGTCTGCCTTTCTTCACATTTCATCCACATGCATGCAGTGTTCACTTGTGATATAATGTTGCTACTTCATTCGCTTTAAAACACACCGGTCTCTCAGGTTGCATGCCAACTCACTGGCTGTGTGCGCTTCTTTCTTGTTTTGCTATTTTTCAATTCATCGGTCAAGGTTAGTACCACAGGGTTGGTCTTGCCTCCCCAACTCTGTCGTTCACCCAGGAGGGTCGCTGGCGTCTCTGGAAAACAATGCAATCTTCATTTATGGAATCCGGCCTTCTCCACATGTCTTTCACAGTCTGTAACAGGCAACGGCCTCCGGTAGGTAACCCTTGGGGTTTTCGTCCGGTTGCTCTCATCTTTTGGTCCGTTGCTCTGCTCCAGTAGTTGTGCCCTTGTCCTGGAGGTTTTGATAATGCTTTTGTTCTGCCTTGCTGAGAGTGTATCTTTAGTTGCTGCCTTTTATTCATGTGAGGAGAGCTAACTGATATCATGTGTATGCACTTAGTGTAAAGTGCCTGACTTTGCCTGAACCGTTTAATGAGACATGTCCAGTATGATGTTAGAGAGTTAGTCTGGTTGCTCTCAGGCACCCTCTTCCTCGGCCCAGTGTTTGTGAAAAAAGGGGGCGGGGGAGTTGGGACTTCGGAAAATCCTACAAAATAGGATAGGGTAGAACAGAACGAAAAGTGAATACTGTCTCTCACCATCGGCTGCCTCACCCCCACTCCCTGAAGATCCCTCACTCTGGTGATCCTCCCGCACTGGTCCACCCCAGGGTCTGGGTTCAAAGGCGATGGGTGTGCAATGGCCAACTGAGAGAGAGAGATCCCCGGGGACTAGCAGGCCAGACACCCTCTGATTTCTCACAATGCCAAGTCTATTAAGTAACTCACAAGCATTTCCTCAAGCCAGTAGACTAAGGGGAATCCCTTAACAATGTCCGCTATGATTTAAAGAAAAATAATAAGCGCTAAGGCTATCTTATAAATGTGCGAGGACATCAGAAAGGAGAGAAACACCTCTATACATCAAAAAACACATGAATAATCCCTGCATGTTAATCCCCCTCCCAGCACCCGGACATCTTCCCTCAATAACATCATTCTACGTCATTATAGTTTTTCTAAGCTGGGGGTTTGGACCTTCACACACCTTTTAAGCAGTGCAATATTTCCAACTGCTTTGTCTGCAAATTAACAGTTCTGTTCTGTAGAATTATAGCTGTTATATAAAATGATCACAAAATTGCATTCCTTGCATGCCAGCCTTGGACGCTAAAGTCTCACTTTGCTTTTTAATATTTGATGAAGAAGATCTATGTATCTTTGAAAGCTCTTGCAGTGTTAGTACATGGTGGTGAGGTGCTGACCAAAATGGTGGCCAGAAACGCAGGCTGAATCCCACAGTAACTGCCTGAATTCTCGTGGCCACCCGAGCGCCTTTCCTCAGATGTTTGTCATCTATTATTTTGGATGCCCACTCATCCTCATCTTCCCTCTCACCAGGTTCACACTCTGAAAAACCCACTTACATGTTCCTGTCCTCCTGTTTGTCTCAGCCTCTGCCATGGATATAGAAACGGGGCAAATCCCTTTTCTATATACAATGACAGCAACCATCTTGGGTTTTTTCAAAAGGAGATTGGGAATTCAAAAAGACAATTATATAAAACTATTAGCACCCTGGGGAGAGCCCCCACGGTTCTAATAGCAATAACCCCACAAAGGAGAGTTGACAGGGCCAGTAACAGCCCTGAGGAGTTGCAAATACTACCTGGCTCTGACGCTGGCAGGTGTTTACCGGCCCTGTCAGCAGACATTGCAGGGTTCATAACTATATTACATCTCGGCATAATATTTTCAGTTAGTATAATAAAAGCTATCAACCAACCATTGTACTTATTCAGTGTAACTCAGACATTCTTAAAAGTTAGATATTTAAAACACGCAGTCTGGTTCTCTCGAACAATTTGCACGCCATCTGTATACTAAACAGAGAGATGGGTGTTTTGTTGATGTTCATAAAGTGACATCACTACAAGCATGAACACAAAATGCTCCTCTTCAAAACAGTTAAAATGAAAACTACACAGTGAAAAATAACTGAAACTACACTGCATTTGAGAAAATAAACATAGCGAAACTGCTGACATGAATGTACTTTACCATATAAAATACAAAAACAGTACCTCCCCTTTAAGGTTACACTTGGAAGAACAAGGTTAGAGAGGATATGGTTACAGCCAGACGTTACAGGTTGGGGAGGGACTGGCCCCAGACTTGGATCCGCAGTTGTGCTCCCAATGAAGTTCATGTTAAGTTCACACAATCAAACCTTTCTAGCACCTCTATTGAGTCCCCTGGTCTGCATCAGCAATTCCATGCCTTGACTTCTTTTGCTTTGAAAGAGGAAGCCAAGTGTTTTCCCTGTTAATCTTCCCACATGACACCCTATTCAGTACTTAATTAAGCAACTGATCCAACATTTTTCTGTAACTAGTCACAAATTTAGGCTCTCAGCCAAAGTTGCTTTATAAATAGGGGCCAGATCACCCGCATGACCAAATAAATGATTACTAGTGCACATTTCATAATGTTGAGGAAGTCTGTTGCAATGACCATTGAGACAGTCACAAATTACGCAACATAAAGCATGTAAGGGCTTTATAAGGTAAACCGGTCAAAGGAACCCTTCTTCACATTTGACTGCAGATATTGCATTTAGAAGAAATTACTTTATCACAGGTGTTCAATACGTCATGTACGTCAAAGATAATATTATGAGCGTGAGTTGCAATAATCATTTCCCTAACTGTATAGTACAGAAAAGACACAATGTTATTAGAAACATGGAGTTGAGTATTATACTTCACTTTCATAACTGCTTAAACTCAGCAGCAAATGATTACGTGAACATACAAATTGCATTTTCCAAGGGCACTGGGGCAAACGGTCTCATCTGGAATTGGCCGGTAAATGGGTGCTATTTCCACAGAGCGGAAATAGCGTTACCGCCATGACCCGTGGTGCAAATGAGCATTGCATCACAACATCACCAGCATGCACATCTGGCTTTGGCGGTAACCCTATTTGCGCCGGAGCGATTAGCGTCGGTGGGAATCGGGTCGCCACCAGAACGGGTAGCACAGCAGTGGCCATTTTGTAAATCACAATACACTAAATATCACATCTCCCTGTAGCCATTCAGACCTGCAAACAACACAGTATGTCCCAGGAGAGGGTCTGGGGCAAGGCTGCCCAAGATCCTATCCGCAAATCAAAATTCAGGGAGGGGGAGCTGGTGGTGCTTGCTGACGAGGTGGTTGCATACCATGATGAACTCATGGGGCCAGGCAACGCAAAACATCTGCCCAGTACAGGACAGCAATCTGGCATACGATCAGCCATGTCTGCTACATGCACACACACAATGCAATGCATCTGAGGATGAAAAGGCGACAGGACCATCTGTGAGTTTGATGTCCCGGCACTCAGACACTACCAGAACCCCCAACACCCTGTAAAGGGGTAGACAGGTCACACAAAGATGGATGTCACACCAGGACACATCGCATCACAGCAGGTCCAGGCCCACAACACCCTCAGCCCATCAGGAGCAAGCCAATGCCAGCCGCACCCACACCCACAGCTGTGGACACCGCCGGTGGGCTTGAGCCAGTGTACTGTACTAAAAGAAATTGGCCCTCATTCCGAGCATGGCGGTCTGGGAAGTACGGTACCGGTAAGCATGCCGGTACCGTACTTCCCGGACCGCCATATTATGAGCACTACTCGCGGGAACCCGTTTCACCCACCAGGTTTTTCCTGGCGGGTGTAACGGCACCCGCAAGCAGAGCACATCAGATGCACCGGCACATGCAGAGTTGTGCCGGTGCATCCAACGTCCCCATCCCCATTCAGCCCTATGGGTCAGAATGGGGATGAGGAGGCCCTTGAATCCGGCACCCAAAAACGGGAAAGTACCGGGTCCACCTAACTCGGCATGACCCGGTTCTTGCCCATTCACCGGTGCCGGAAAAAATGCAACTCCGTTTTTAACGGCGCGGCTACTGCCACAGTTGTAATGAGGCCCATTGTCTATTAGTGCCTGCTGGGCCAGTCTCCCATGCCTCACGTCATCCCTGGGAGTGGTTGCACTGGCTCCTGCCTCATGGTGTTCATCTGTGTCTTCCTCTGGGTGTGGCATGTCCGCATCTGGGGGTAGTGGCACATTCCTCAGGCAGATGTTATGTGGCATTGTGCACACTAGCATGATCTTCCCAACTTTGCCAGGGGCATACATTAGTGCACCACCATTACGAGCTAGGCACCGGAATTGGTGCTTGATGAGTCTGAATGTATGCTCAATGCACACACGGGTCCGGCTTTGGGCATTGTTGTAGGCAGTCTAGTGCAGTGTATGTGGGTCACGCACAGGGTTCATTAGCCACGCCAGCTGCGGATATCCAGGGTCACCTGCATGGGGTGGAGTACACACATTAGTCACTTGCGTCATGCCTGGGGATGGTCTCACACAGTATCGGGGCATTTGTCAGCATGTGCATGCATGTGTACATCCTGCTGGAAATTGCACTCACCCACTAGCCAAGTCTGTTGTCCTCTGTGCCTCTCCATGTATACCGTCAGTGTGCTGTTGCGTAGGACCATGGAGTCGTGGGTGGAACCTGGGTAGTGGGCACAGCAGTGGGTGATGATGTGGTCAGGGTCTGGGGTGCTACCAACCTAACATGGGGTAAGTAAATGGCTGCAATGACACCAGCAGTTGGGCTGTGGCATAGAACCTTGCCTTCATGTCATTGACCTGGGTCTGGGTGTTGGACAGTGTAAAATGGCTACAATATAAGGGTTGATCGCCAGAGTTAAATTATTGCAAAAAACAATCTCCAACTCAGGCCCTGCCCACTAGACACCATGGAAGGATATGAAATGCTTCTCATCAAAATGTCAATGGACCCTAAAACTACCATCAACCTGCTCATTATATATAGAGCACCTAACCAGAACCACCAACGAGAATTTGACATCCCCCTCCTTATCACACCACTTATCAAACCCAACGCGAAATTCACCAATCTAGGAGACCTCAGTCTAGGCTTCAATGATGCACAAGACCACAATGCCAGTGCCCTCCACACAGCTTTGACAACATGAACTTTATACAGTTAGTAACTACTCCCACCCATCAAAAAGGTAGAATACTAGATTGGATACTGACACTAAATAGCCACATCACCATTGACATACCAATCGACTGGTCGGACTACCACCTGATCAGCTTTAAACTCAATACTCAAGAAAAACTCACTCCCCACCCTACTCATTTCAACCCTATAGAAATAAGAAACATCTGAGATCTCACAGCTGAAAACCTTGCCCCAGTGTTGGTAGAGGCCTTAGCAGCCCAATCCTATACCAACCCAACCCCCACTAGCCTTGCCAATACCTACCATAACTGCCTCAAAACCACCATTGACTTCTTAGCCCGCTCAAAACTAAAACTCCAAGGTCAACCAAACGGTCTAATTTCTGGTTCAATGAGGAACTTGTAGCACTACAGCGTAATAAAAAACCTCTAGAACATATTCGTAGAAAATCCCCCACCGCCGACTCAGCCAACACCTTGCTAGCAGCAAAAAAAACTCTATAAATCTACCTTTATAGCACATAAAGCCAATGCCTTTAACACGCATATTTTTAATGCAACCTCAAATTCCAAATAACTTTTCATCATTCTCAAAGAATTGGAGATCCCCATCCCTGTGACCACTTCTACTAATGCAAGCAAAGACTGGTGCACCCCCATACAAAATGCTCTAGCCTTAAAAAAGAACCATGCTCAAAGACGAAATCAAAGCTAAGAGATCTCTACTAGAGAGCAAAATTTCACCCACCCCCACTCTTGAACACTGATCAGGATAACTTAGTAACACAATTCACATTTTCACAGGTTAGCCAGGACCAGGTGCTAGACACCATAGCTAAGCTAAAACCTTCCATTTGCAAAGGAGATTGTGACCCCGCCCACCTAATCAAACTATGCGCACCAACTTTAACTCCTATCATTACCGACTTTATCAACTCTTCATTTCTCACCAATACTGTCCCAGCCAACATCAAAGAAGCGTGGGTCACCGCGCTTCTCAAAAAAACATCATTGGACCCCACTGTACCCACTAATTACCAGCCTATAACGAAAGTTCCATTCTTATTGAAAATAATTGATAAAATTGCTTACACCCAAATACAAAACCACTTTGAACAAAACCAACTCCTAGGTGCCAGACAATCCAGTTTCCGGCCTAGTCACAGCACCGAACTGGCGCTACTAGACTTTAAAATCCAATTGGATTCAATAAGAGATTCTGGGAACATGTGCATCCTACACTTAATAGACCTATCTGCCGCTTTTGATTTGGTCGACCCTGACAAATTATGCGATACTCTATCCAACAATTTCAAATTCTCCCATTAAGCCACCCGCTGGGTCAAATCCTTCCTCTCTGAACGGACCTCAAGAGTTGCCATAGGTAAGGTATCAGGCTCGGACCCCTTTCGAAGACTTTTGAATGTGAGTGTCACTTTTACCGGACCACCGCAGGACCACTTTGACTCAAAGCTCACGGTTACTTTCACCTAATTTGATTTTGCTGTCTGTTTGTTTTATAACTTCAAAACAATGTACCTTTTGCAGAGACTTTCGAATGGGCTACTTCCTTTTGCCGGACCACTCCGTTACTTAGTTTCACTGATCTCACAGCTGCTTTTTACTTCAAAGTTCATTCACAGGTCTGGCTTTCTTCACATTTCATCCACATGCGTGCAGTCTTCACTTGTGATATAATGTTGCTACTTCATTCGCTTTAAAACATACCGGTCTCTCAGGTTGCATGCCAACTCACTGGCTGTGTGCGCTTCTTTCTTGTTTTGCTATTTTTCAATTCATGGGTCAAGGTTAGTACCACAGGGTTGGTCTTGCCTCCCCAACTCTGTCGTTCACCCAGGAGGGTCGCTGGCGTCTCTGGAAAACAATGCAATCTTCATTTATGGAATCTGGCCTTCTCCACATGTCTTTCACAGTCTGTAACAGGCAACGGCCTCCGGTAGGTAACCCTTGGGGTTTTCGTCCGGTTGCTCTCATCTTTTGGTCCGTTGCTCTGCTCCAGTAGTTGTGCCCTTGTCCTGGAGGTTTTGATCATGCTTTTGTTCTGCCTTGCTCAGAGTGTATCTTTAGTTGCTGCCTTTTATTCATGTGAGGAGAGCTAACTGATATCATGTGTATGCACTTAGTGTAAAGTGCCTGACTTTGCCTGAACCGTTTAATGAGACATGTCCAGTATGATGTTAGAGAGTTAGTCTGGTTGCTCTCAGGCACCCTCTTCCTCGGCCCAGTGTTTGTGAAAAAAGGGGGCGGGGGAGTTGGGACTTCGGAAAATCCTACAAAATAGGATAGGGTAGAAGAGAACGAAAAGTGAATACTGTCTCTCACCATCGGCTGCCTCACCCCCACTCCCTGAAGATCCCTCACTCTGGTGATCCTCCCGCACTGGTCCACCCCAGGGTCTGGGTTCAAAGGCGATGGGTGTGCAATGGCCAACTGAGAGAGAGAGATCCCCAGGGACTAGCAGGTCAGACACCCTCTGGTTTCTCACAATGCCAAGTCTATTAAGTAACTCACAAGCATTTCCTCATGCCAGTAGACTAAGGGGAATCCCTTAACAATGTCCGCTATGATTTAAAGAAAAATAATAAGCGCTAAGGCTATCTTATAAATGTGCGAGGACATCAGAAAGGAGTGAAACACCTCCATACATCGAAAAACACATGAATAATCCCTGCATGTTAATCCCCCTCCCAGCACCCGGACATCTTCCCTCAATAACATCATTCTACGTCATTATAGTTTTTCTAAGCTGGGGGTTTGGACCTTCACACACCTTTTAAGCAGTGCAATATTTCCAACTGCTTTGTCTGCAAATTAACAGTTCTGTTCTGTAGAATTATAGCTGTTATATAAAATGATCACAAAATTGCGTTCCTTGCATGCCAGCTTTGGACGCTAAAGTCTCACTTTGCTTTTTAATATTTGATGAAGATCTATGTATCTTTGAAAGCTCTTGCAGTGTTAGTACATGGTGGTGAGGGGCTGACCAAAATGGTGGCCAGAAACGCAGGCTGAATCCCACAGTAACTGTCTGAATTCTCGTGGCCACCCGAGCGCCTTTCCTCAGATGTTTGTCATCTATTATTTTGGAAGCCCACTCATCCTCATCTTCCCTCTCACCAGGTCCACACTCTGAAAAACCCACTTACATGTTCCTGTCCTCCTGTTTGTCTCAGCCTCTGCAATGGATATAGAAAAGGGGCAAATCCCTTTTCTATATACAATGACAGCAACCATCTTGGGTTTTTTCAAAAGGAGATTGGGAATTCAAAAAGACAATTATATACAACTATTAGCACCCTGGGGAGAGCCCCCACGGTTCTAGCAATAACCCCACAAAGGAGAGTTGACAGGGCCAGTAACAGCCCTGAGGAGTTGCAAATACTACCTGGCTTTGACGCTGGCAGGTGTTTACCGGCCCTGTCAGCAGACATTGCAGGGTTCATAACTATATTACATCTCGGCATAATATTTTCAGTTAGTAAAATAAAAGCTATCAACCAACCATTGTACTTATTCAGTGTAACTCAGACATTCTTAAAAGTTAGATATTTAAAACACGCAGTCTGGTTCTCTCGAACAATTTGCACGCCATCTGTATACTAAACAGAGAGATGGGTGTGTTGTTGATGTTCATAAAGTGACATCACTACAAGCATGAACACAAAATGGCTCCTCTTCAAAACAGTTAAAATGAAAACTACACAGTGAAAAATAACTGAAACTACACTGCATTTGAGAAAATAAACATAGCGAAACTGCTGACATGAATGTGCTTTACCATATAAAATACAAAAACAGTACCTCCTCTTTAAGGTTACACTTGGAAGAACAAGGTTAGAGAGGATATGGTTACAGCCAGACGTTACAGGTTGGGGAGGGACTGGCCCCAGACTTGGATCCACAGTTGTGCTCCCAATGAAGTTCATGTTAGTTTCACACAATCAAACCTTTCTAGCACCTCTATGGAGTCCCCTGGTCTGCATCAGCAATTCCATGCCTTGACTTCTTTTGCTTTGAAAGAGGAAGCCAAGTGTTTTCCCTGTTAATCTTCCCACATGACACCCTATTCAGTACTTAATTAAGCAACTGATCCAACATTTTTCTGTAACTAGTCACAAATTTAGGCTCTCAGCCAAAGTTGCTTTATAAATAGGGGCCAGATCACCCGCATGACCAAATAAATGATTACTAGTGCACATTTCATAATGTTGAGGAAGTCTGTTGCAATGACCATTGAGACAGTCACAAATTACGCAACATAAAGCATGTAAGGGCTTTATAAGGTAAACCGGTCAAAGGAACCCTTCTTCACATTTGACTGCAGATATTGCATTTAGAAGAAATTACTTTATCACAGGTGTTCAATACGTCATGTAGGTCATAGATAATATTATGAGCGTGAGTTGCAATAATCATTTCCCTAACTGTATAGTGCAGAAAAGACACAATGCTATTAGAAACATGGAGTTGAGTATTATACTTCACTTTCATTACTGCTTAAACTCAGCAGCAAATGATTACGTGTAAATACAAATTGCATTTTCCAAGGGCACTGGGGCAAACGGTCTCATCTGGGATTGGCCGGTAAATGGGTGCTATTTCCACAGAGCGGAAATAGCGTTACCGCCGTGACCCGTGGTGCAAATGAGCATTGCATCACAAAATCACCAGCATGCACATCTTGCTTTGGCGGTAACCCTATTTGCGCCGGAGCGATTAGCGTCGGTGGGAATCGGGTCACCACCAGAACGGGTAGCACAGCAGTGGCCATTTTGTAAATCACAATCCACTAAATATCACATCTCCCTGTAGCAATTCAGACCTGCAAAGAACACAGTATGTCCCAGGAGAGGGTCTGGGGCAAGGCTGCCAAAGATCCTATCCGCAAACCAAAATTCAGGGAGGGGGAGCTGGTGGTGCTTGCTGACGAGGTGGTTGCATACCATGATGAACTCATGGGGCCAGGCAACGCAAAACATCTGCCCAGTACAGGACAGCCATCTGGCATACGATCAGCCATGTCTACTACATGCACACACACAATGCAATGCATCTGAGGATGAAAAGGCGACAGGACCATCTGTGAGTTTGATGTCCCGGCACTCAGACACTACCAGAACCCCCAACACCCCGTAAAGGGGCAGACAGGTCACACAAAGATGGATGTCACACCAGGACACATCGCATCACAGCAGGTCCAGGCCCACAACACTCTCAGCCCATCAGGAGCAAGCCAATGCCAGCCGCACCCACACCCACAGCTGTGGACACCGCCGGTGGGCTTGAGCCAGTGTACTGTACTAAAAGAAATTGGCCCTCATTCCGAGCATGGCGGTCTGGGAAGTACGGTACCGGTAAGCATGCCGGTACCGTACTTCCCGGACCGCCATATTATGAGCACTACTCGCGGGAACCCGTTTCACCCACCAGGTTTTTCCTGGCGGGTGTAACGGCACCCGCAAGCAGAGCACATCAGATGCACCGGCACATGCAGAGTTGTGCCGGTGCATCCGACGTCCCCATCCCCATTCAGTCCTATGGGTCAGAATGGGGATGAGGAGGCCCTTTAATCCGGCACCCAAAAATGGGAAAGTACCGGATCCACCTCACTCGGCATGACCCGGTTCTTGCCCATTCACCGGTGCCGGAAAAAATGCAACTCCGTTTTTAACGGCGCGGCTACTGCCACAGTTGTAATGAGGCACATTGTCTATTAGTGCCTGCCGGGCCAGTCTCCCATGCCTCACGTCATCCCTGGGAGTGGTTGCACTGGCTCCTGCCTCATGCTGTTCATCTGTGTCTTCCTCTGGGTGTGGCATGTCCGCATCTGGGGGTAGTGGCACATTCCTCAGGCAGATGTTATGTGGCATTGTGCACACTAGCATGATCTTCCCAACTTTGCCAGGGGCATACATTAGTGCACCACCATTACGAGCTAGGCACCGGAATTGGTGCTTGATGAGTCTGAATGTATGCTCAATGCACACACGGGTCCGGCTTTGGGCATGGTTGTAGGCAGTCTAGTGCAGTGTTTGTTTGTTTGTTTATTATTTATAGCGCGCGCCAGACCCGAAGGTAACCGGGCGCGTTGTTCAAGGATACTTTAAACTTTACAGGTTACGCATGTTTACAAGTAGTGGTTATACATGGTAGAAATTACATAATGCAGGACAGTAAGGAGAATATACATTGTGCATAATATATACATATAACATAATATATACAGGAAATATGCAGTAGGAAGATAGAGAGTATATAATTATGTACATAGTACGTCTGTAGAACAGTGGTTATGTTGGTGTAGGGCAGGACTATCGGTCATTTTCTTTGATCCAATTGATACAGTTAGATCTGAAGAGAGCGTAGGATTGGGGAGATCTCAAGCCGGACGGGAGGGAGTTCCAAAGCTGGGCAGCTTTGACCGGGGAGCTGTTTCCTCCGGCCGTACTTAGTTTAAATGGGGGTATCACTAACTGGTTGGAGTATGCTTCTCTGGTGGGTCTAGTAGAGATTTTTCTGTTGAATCTAACAGCTAGGTATTTGGGTGCTAGATGGTTGATACTTTTGAAAGTTAGAGAAGCTGTCTTGAGTTTGATTTTGTCCGCTGTGGAGAGCCAGTTGGATTGTCTTCTAGCCTCTGAAATATGCTCCCTTCTTGGAATTCCTAAGGCAGCTCTAAGAGCATTGTTCTGTAGTGTTTGAATCTTTTGCAGCGTATGTTTATTGGCCCCTATATAGAGTGCGTTGCAGTAGTCCAATTTCGACAGCACTAATGCTCGAGCAAGGGTTAGGCAGTTGGCAGTGGATAGGTATGGTTTTGCGGCTCTAATCAGCTTGCAGGTATATGCGGTGCTGGATGCCATTGCGCTCACCTGTTTGGTTAGGGAGAGGTGGGAATCAAGGTAAAACCCTAATGTTTTTACCTCTTTTGCTACCTTGATAGTGTTACCGTCTATGACGAAGGAGGAGTATTCTTCTTTTAATCTTTTGATGTTTTGTGTGTTCCCCAGTATGATGAGTTCCGTTTTGTCATCATTCAGGCATAGCCCGTGGGTGGCCATCCATGCCTGAATGATGAGATAAATCTTATTCACCGAGGCCAAATCTTGTTCATAATCCCCTGAGAGTGGTATGAGAATCTGAGTGTCATCCGCATAGTTAGTGTAGGTGACACCCAGATTATCTAGATCATCGAACAAGGGCTTTGTGAAGATGTTGTACATAGTGGGGGAGACACAAGAACCCTGTGGGACTCCACATGTGATGGATACAGGGTCAGCAGCAGCAGAAGTAGAGAAGACTCTCATAGTTCTACCGGTTAGGAATGATTTGATCCATGCGATGGCATGTGTGGAGAAGTGGGCAGCTGTTTCTAGGTGGGTGCAAAGCACATCATGATCCACCAGGTCGAAGGCTGCAGAGAGGTCCAGTAAGAGGAGTAGGGCCATCTTTCCGGAGTCTCTCAGCTCATCGACCTGAGTTTTAAGATCGATGAGCGCGGTTTCAGTTCCATGCTGAGGTCTGAAACCTGATTGTCTTGTGCCTAGAAGGTGGTGCAGCTCCAGATGTTTTTGGATCTGCAGGTAGGCTACCCTGTCTAGGATTTTTAATAGGAAGGGTACCGTTGTGATAGGCCTGTAGTTAGTCGGGATGGATGGGTCCAATGTTTGTTTTTTTAGGAGGGGGAGGACCCAAGGTTGCTTGAGGTTATCTGGTATAGTGCCTGAGGCAAAGGAGGCATTAATAAGCTTAGAAATGAATGGGGAGAGGTCTCTGGCCGCGTCTTTTATTAGTTGGGCTGGGCATAGGTCGCCTCGGCAATTGATTGGCTTGAGTGAAAGTATTATCTTTTCGGTTTCAAGTATAGTTACTTTCGAGAAGTTAAATTTATGGTCTGGTTTAGTGCTGGTTGGAGGTTTGCCTCTTAGGTTGGTTGAGGGTGGAATATTCTGTTTCTTTATCTCAATTTTTGTTTGGAGTGTGGCAATTTTGTCATTTAGTGCTTTTTGGATGTTCGAGCACCATATTTTATTTTTGTCGCAGTTATCCTGGACAGGAATGGGGTTTTCTAGTTCCTTTAGTATAAGGAATAGTTCTTTCGTTCCAGATTTGGCCTGCAGTATTCTGTTGTTGAAGTTCTCTCTTTTTGCGTTCTTTATTTCATTTTTGTAAATCTTGGAGGCATTGATGAGTGCAATTTTATTTGTCTCTGTTGGGGTTAGTCGCCAGGCAGATTCGCATTTGCGTTTTTCAAGTCTTAGAGATTTGAGGTGAGGAGTAAACCAGGTGTTTAGGTGGGCTCTGGGCTTACTCTTTCTAAGTTTCAGTGGGGCAATAGTATCTAGAGCTGTAGCCATGGAAGAGTTGAATTCATTTACTAGTGATGAGGTGTCCAATAAGTCAGGTAGAGAGTTTAGTCTGGGGAGGATGAGTGGTAGCAGTTTTTCTGTAGTTATAAGTTTTTTGTTTCTGGTTGGCAAGGGGGGAGCCAGAGCAATTTCAATAGGTAGGGCCAAGTTAACATTTAGGAGGAAAGTTATCAGTGCATGATCTGTCCAGATTTGTGGGGTGATATCGACAATCGTTGTATTGCAGTTATAGTCAGCAACCCAGTCAAGTATACGGCCTTTTTCGTGTGTGGGTTGTAGGATTTTTTGGGAGAAGCCTAGTTCTGAGATGACATTAGTGACATTAGTTGCTTGCAGGTCTTTAGGGTCATTGTAGCCTAGGTTTAGGTCTCCTAGCAGGATAGCTTGGGATGAAGTTTTTAGGTTGTTTGAGAGGATCGTGGAAATGTCCTCCTCGAACGTGCCAATAGGGCCTGGTGGTCTATAGATAAGGTGAATAGTAATAGTTTGAGAGGGAGATGCGAGGAGTTTAGCAGTTAATGATTCGCAGGAGTTAGTCGTTGAACTTGGTTCAATTTTTAGGGTGAGATTATTTTTAGCAATAATAGCTAGGCCACCTCCTCGAGAGTTGACTCTATCTTCTCTGAGTATGGTGTAATTATGGGGTAAGGCAAGCATTAGGGCAGGTCCTGCAGCTTGGTGCAGCCAAGTTTCTGTTATGGCGAGGATGTCATAGTCTCCTATTTGAATGAGATCCGCAATTTCGGTAGCGTGTGCTATTAGTGACCTGGCATTAATAAGAGCGCACTTCAGTTGGATGTTCGGCTTTGCTGTGGCCTGGGTGTATGTGGGTCACGCACAGGGGTCATTAGCCACGCCAGCTGCGGATATCCAGAGTCACCTGCATGGGGTGGAGTACACACATTAGTCACTTGCGTCATGCCTGGGGATGGTCTCACACAGTATCGGGGCATTTGTCCGCATGTGCATGCATGTGTACATCCTGCTGGAAATTGCACTCACCCACTAGCCATGTCCGTTGTCCTCTGTGCCTCTCCATGTATACCGTCAGTGTGCAGTTGCGTTGGACCATGGAGTCGTGGGTGGAACCTGGGTAGTGGGCACATCAGTGGGTGATGATGTGGTCAGGGTCTGGGGTGCTACCAACCTAACATGGGGTAAGTAAATGGCTGCAATGACACCAGCAGTTGGGCTGTGGCATAGAACCTTGCCTTCATGTCATTGACCTGGGTCTGGGTGGTGGACAGTGTAAAATGGATACAATATAAGGGTTGATCGCCAGAGTTAAACGGGAGGAGGTGTCGCTATTATTGCAAAAAACAATCTCCAACTCAGGCCCTGCCCACTAGACACCATGGAAGGATATAAAATGCTTCTCATCAAAATGTCAATGGACCCTAAAACTACCATCAACCTGCTCATTATATATAGAGCACCTAACCAGAACCACCAACGAGAATTTGACATCCCCCTCCTTATCACACCACTTATCAAACCCAACACGAAATTCACCAATCTAGGAGACCTCAGTCTAGGCTTCAATGATGCACAAGACCACAATGCCAGTGCCCTCCACACAGCTTTGACAACATGAACTTTATACAGTTAGTAACTACTCCCACCCATCAAAAAGGTAGAATACTAGATTGGATACTGACACTAAATAGCCACATCACCATTGACATACCAATCGACTGGTCGGACTACCACCTGATCAGCTTTAAACTCAATACTCAAGAAAAACTCACTCCCCACCCTACTCATTTCAACCCTATAGAAATAAGAAACATCTGAGATCTCACAGCTGAAAACCTTGCCCCAGTGTTGGTAGAGGCCTTAGCAGCCCAATCCTATACCAACCCAACCCCCACTAGCCTTGCCAATACCTACCATAACTGCCTCAAAACCACCATTGACTTCTTAGCCCGCTCAAAACTAAAACTCCAAGGTCAACCAAACGGTCTAATTTCTGGTTCAATGAGGAACTTGTAGCACTACAGCGTAATAAAAAACCTCTAGAACATATTCGTAGAAAATCCCCCACCGCCGACTCAGCCAACACCTTGCTAGCAGCAAAAAAAACTCTATAAATCTACCTTTATAGCACATAAAGCCAATGCCTTTAACACGCATATTTTTAATGCAACCTCAAATTCCAAATAACTTTTCATCATTCTCAAAGAATTGGAGATCCCCATCCCTGTGACCACTTCTACTAATGCAAGCAAAGACTGATGCACCCCCATACAAAATGCTCTAGCCTTAAAAAAGAACCATGCTCAAAGACGAAATCAAAGCTAAGAGATCTCTACTAGAGAGCAAAATTTCACCCACCCCCACTCTTGAACACTGATCAGGATAACTTAGTAACACAATTCACATTTTCACAGGTTAGCCAGGACCAGGTGCTAGACACCATAGCTAAGCTAAAACCTTCCATTTGCAAAGGAGATTGTGACCCCGCCCACCTAATCAAACTATGCGCACCAACTTTAACTCCTATCATTACCGACTTTATCAACTCTTCATTTCTCACCAATACTGTCCCAGCCAACATCAAAGAAGCGTGGGTCACCGCGCTTCTCAAAAAAACATCATTGGACCCCACTGTACCCACTAATTACCAGCCTATAACGAAAGTTCCATTCTTATTGAAAATAATTGATAAAATTGCTTACACCCAAATACAAAACCACTTTGAACAAAACCAACTCCTAGGTGCCAGACAATCCAGTTGTCGGCATAGTCACAGCACCGAACTGGCGCTACTAGACTTTAAAATCCAATTAGATTCAATAAGAGATTCTGGGAACATGTGCATCCTACACTTAATAGACCTATCTGCCGCTTTTGATTTGGTCGACCCTGACAAATTATGCGATACTCTATCCAACAATTTCAAATTCTCCCATTAAGCCACCCGCTGGGTCAAATCCTTCCTCTCTGAACGGACCTCAAGAGTTGCCATAGGTAAGGTATCAGGCTCGGACCCCTTTCGAAGACTTTTGAATGTGAGTGTCACTTTTACCGGACCACCGCAGGACCACTTTGACTCAAAGCTCACGGTTACTTTCACCTAATTTGCTTTTGCTGTCTGTTTGTTTTATAACTTCAAAACAATGTACCTTTTGCAGAGACTTTCGAATGGGCTACTTCCTTTTGCCGGACCACTCCGTTACTTAGTTTCACTGATCTCACAGCTGCTTTTTACTTCAAAGTTCATTCACAGGTCTGGCTTTCTTCACATTTCATCCACATGCGTGCAGTCTTCACTTGTGATATAATGTTGCTACTTCATTCGCTTTAAAACATACCGGTCTCTCAGGTTGCATGCCAACTCACTGGCTGTGTGCGCTTCTTTCTTGTTTTGCTATTTTTCAATTCATGGGTCAAGGTTAGTACCACAGGGTTGGTCTTGCCTCCCCAACTCTGTCGTTCACCCAGGAGGGTCGCTGGCGTCTCTGGAAAACAATGCAATCTTCATTTATGGAATCTGGCCTTCTCCACATGTCTTTCACAGTCTGTAACAGGCAACGGCCTCCGGTAGGTAACCCTTGGGGTTTTCGTCCGGTTGCTCTCATCTTTTGGTCCGTTGCTCTGCTCCAGTAGTTGTGCCCTTGTCCTGGAGGTTTTGATCATGCTTTTGTTCTGCCTTGCTCAGAGTGTATCTTTAGTTGCTGCCTTTTATTCATGTGAGGAGAGCTAACTGATATCATGTGTATGCACTTAGTGTAAAGTGCCTGACTTTGCCTGAACCGTTTAATGAGACATGTCCAGTATGATGTTAGAGAGTTAGTCTGGTTGCTCTCAGGCACCCTCTTCCTCGGCCCAGTGTTTGTGAAAAAAGGGGGCGGGGGAGTTGGGACTTCGGAAAATCCTACAAAATAGGATAGGGTAGAAGAGAACGAAAAGTGAATACTGTCTCTCACCATCGGCTGCCTCACCCCCACTCCCTGAAGATCCCTCACTCTGGTGATCCTCCCGCACTGGTCCACCCCAGGGTCTGGGTTCAAAGGCGATGGGTGTGCAATGGCCAACTGAGAGAGAGAGATCCCCAGGGACTAGCAGGTCAGACACCCTCTGGTTTCTCACAATGCCAAGTCTATTAAGTAACTCACAAGCATTTCCTCATGCCAGTAGACTAAGGGGAATCCGTTAACAATGTCCGCTATGATTTAAAGAAAAATAATAAGCGCTAAGGCTATCTTATAAATGTGCGAGGACATCAGAAAGGAGTGAAACACCTCCATACATCGAAAAACACATGAATAATCCCTGCATGTTAATCCCCCTCCCAGCACCCGGACATCTTCCCTCAATAACATCATTCTATGACATTATAGTTTTTCTAAGCTGGGGGTTTGGACCTTCACACACCTTTTAAGCAGTGCAATATTTCCAACTGCTTTGTCTGCAAATTAACAGTTCTGTTCTGTAGAATTATAGCTGTTATATAAAATGATCACAAAATTGCGTTCCTTGCATGCCAGCTTTGGACGCTAAAGTCTCACTTTGCTTTTTAATATTTTATGAAGAAGATCTATGTATCTTTGAAAGCTCTTGCAGTGTTAGTACATGGTGGTGAGGGGCTGACCAAAATGGTGGCCAGAAACGCAGGCTGAATCCCACAGTAACTGTCTGAATTCTCGTGGCCACCCGAGCGCCTTTCCTCAGATGTTTGTCATCTATTATTTTGGAAGCCCACTCATCCTCATCTTCCCTCTCACCAGGTCCACACTCTGAAAAACCCACTTACATGTTCCTGTCCTCCTGTTTGTCTCAGCCTCTGCAATGGATATAGAAAAGGGGCAAATCCCTTTTCTATATACAATGACAGCAACCATCTTGGGTTTTTTCAAAAGGAGATTGGGAATTCAAAAAGACAATTATATACAACTATTAGCACCCTGGGGAGAGCCCCCACGGTTCTAGCAATAACCCCACAAAGGAGAGTTGACAGGGCCAGTAACAGCCCTGAGGAGTTGCAAATACTACCTGGCTTTGACGCTGGCAGGTGTTTACCGGCCCTGTCAGCAGACATTGCAGGGTTCATAACTATATTACATCTCGGCATAATATTTTCAGTTAGTAAAATAAAAGCTATCAACCAACCATTGTACTTATTCAGTGTAACTCAGACATTCTTAAAAGTTAGATATTTAAAACACGCAGTCTGGTTCTCTCGAACAATTTGCACGCCATCTGTATACTAAACAGAGAGATGGGTGTGTTGTTGATGTTCATAAAGTGACATCACTACAAGCATGAACACAAAATGGCTCCTCTTCAAAACAGTTAAAATGAAAACTACACAGTGAAAAATAACTGAAACTACACTGCATTTGAGAAAATAAACATAGCGAAACTGCTGACATGAATGTGCTTTACCATATAAAATACAAAAACAGTACCTCCTCTTTAAGGTTACACTTGGAAGAACAAGGTTAGAGAGGATATGGTTACAGCCAGACGTTACAGGTTGGGGAGGGACTGGCCCCAGACTTGGATCCACAGTTGTGCTCCCAATGAAGTTCATGTTAGTTTCACACAATCAAACCTTTCTAGCACCTCTATGGAGTCCCCTGGTCTGCATCAGCAATTCCATGCCTTGACTTCTTTTGCTTTGAAAGAGGAAGCCAAGTGTTTTCCCTGTTAATCTTCCCACATGACACCCTATTCAGTACTTAATTAAGCAACTGATCCAACATTTTTCTGTAACTAGTCACAAATTTAGGCTCTCAGCCAAAGTTGCTTTATAAATAGGGACCAGATCACCCGCATGACCAAATAAATGATTACTAGTGCACATTTCATAATGTTGAGGAAGTCTGTTGCAATGACCATTGAGACAGTCACAAATTACGCAACATAAAGCATGTAAGGGCTTTATAAGGTAAACCGGTCAAAGGAACCCTTCTTCACATTTGACTGCAGATATTGCATTTAGAAGAAATTACTTTATCACAGGTGTTCAATACGTCATGTAGGTCATAGATAATATTATGAGCGTGAGTTGCAATAATCATTTCCCTAACTGTATAGTGCAGAAAAGACACAATGCTATTAGAAACATGGAGTTGAGTATTATACTTCACTTTCATTACTGCTTAAACTCAGCAGCAAATGATTACGTGTAAATACAAATTGCATTTTCCAAGGGCACTGGGGCAAACGGTCTCATCTGGGATTGGCCGGTAAATGGGTGCTATTTCCACAGAGCGGAAATAGCGTTACCGCCGTGACCCGTGGTGCAAATGAGCATTGCATCACAACATCACCAGCATGCACATCTTGCTTTGGCGGTAACCCTATTTGCGCCGGAGCGATTAGCGTCGGTGGGAATCGGGTCACCACCAGAACGGGTAGCACAGCAGTGGCCATTTTGTAAATCACAATCCACTAAATATCACATCTCCCTGTAGCCATTCAGACCTGCAAAGAACACAGTATGTCCCAGGAGAGGGTCTGGGGCAAGGCTGCCAAAGATCCTATCCGCAAACCAAAATTCAGGGAGGGGGAGCTGGTGGTGCTTGCTGACGAGGTGGTTGCATACCATGATGAACTCATGGGGCCAGGCAACGCAAAACATCTGCCCAGTACAGGACAGCCATCTGGCATACGATCAGCCATGTCTACTACATGCACACACACAATGCAATGCATCTGAGGATGAAAAGGCGACAGGACCATCTGTGAGTTTGATGTCCCGGCACTCAGACACTACCAGAACCCCCAACACCCCGTAAAGGGGCAGACAGGTCACACAAAGATGGATGTCACACCAGGACACATCGCATCACAGCAGGTCCAGGCCCACAACACTCTCAGCCCATCAGGAGCAAGCCAATGCCAGCCGCACCCACACCCACAGCTGTGGACACCGCCGGTGGGCTTGAGCCAGTGTACTGTACTAAAAGAAATTGGCCCTCATTCCGAGCATGGCGGTCTGGGAAGTACGGTACCGGTAAGCATGCCGGTACCGTACTTCCCGGACCGCCATATTATGAGCACTACTCGCGGGAACCCGTTTCACCCACCAGGTTTTTCCTGGCGGGTGTAACGGCACCCGCAAGCAGAGCACATCAGATGCACCGGCACATGCAGAGTTGTGCCGGTGCATCCGACGTCCCCATCCCCATTCAGTCCTATGGGTCAGAATGGGGATGAGGAGGCCCTTTAATCCGGCACCCAAAAATGGGAAAGTACCGGATCTACCTAACTCAGCATGACCCGGTTCTTGCCCATTCACCGGTGCCGGAAAAAATGCAACTCCGTTTTTAACGGCGCGGCTACTGCCACAGTTGTAATGAGGCCCATTGTCTATTAGTGCCTGCCGGGCCAGTCTCCCATGCCTCACGTCATCCCTGGGAGTGGTTGCACTGGCTCCTGCCTCATGCTGTTCATCTGTGTCTTCCTCTGGGTGTGGCATGTCCGCATCTGGGGGTAGTGGCACATTCCTCAGGCAGATGTTATGTGGCATTGTGCACACTAGCATGATCTTCCCAACTTTGCCAGGGGCATACATTAGTGCACCACCATTACGAGCTAGGCACCGGAATTGGTGCTTGATGAGTCTGAATGTATGCTCAATGCACACACGGGTCCGGCTTTGGGCATGGTTGTAGGCAGTCTAGTGCAGTGTTTGTTTGTTTGTTTGTTTGTTTATTATTTATAGCGCGCGCCAGACCCGAAGGTAACCGGGCGCGTTGTTCAAGGATACTTTAAACTTTACAGGTTACGCATGTTTACAAGTAGTGGTTATACATGGTAGAAATTACATAATGCAGGACAGTAAGGAGAATATACATTGTGCATAATATATACATATAACATAATATATACAGGAAATATGCAGTAGGAAGATAGAGAGTATATAATTATGTACATAGTACGTCTGTAGAACAGTGGTTATGTTGGTGTAGGGCAGGACTATCGGTCATTTTCTTTGATCCAATTGATACAGTTAGATCTGAAGAGAGCGTAGGATTGGGGAGATCTCAAGCCGGACGGGAGGGAGTTCCAAAGCTGGGCAGCTTTGACCGGGGAGCTGTTTCCTCCGGCCGTACTTAGTTTAAATGGGGGTATCACTAACTGGTTGGAGTATGCTTCTCTGGTGGGTCTAGTAGAGATTTTTCTGTTGAATCTAACAGCTAGGTATTTGGGTGCTAGATGGTTGATACTTTTGAAAGTTAGAGAAGCTGTCTTGAGTTTGATTTTGTCCGCTGTGGAGAGCCAGTTGGATTGTCTTCTAGCCTCTGAAATATGCTCCCTTCTTGGAATTCCTAAGGCAGCTCTAAGAGCATTGTTCTGTAGTGTTTGAATCTTTTGCAGCGTATGTTTATTGGCCCCTATATAGAGTGCGTTGCAGTAGTCCAATTTCGACAGCACTAATGCTCGAGCAAGGGTTAGGCAGTTGGCAGTGGATAGGTATGGTTTTGCGGCTCTAATCAGCTTGCAGGTATATGCGGTGCTGGATGCCATTGCGCTCACCTGTTTGGTTAGGGAGAGGTGGGAATCAAGGTAAAACCCTAATGTTTTTACCTCTTTTGCTACCTTGATAGTGTTACCGTCTATGACGAAGGAGGAGTATTCTTCTTTTAATCTTTTGATGTTTTGTGTGTTCCCCAGTATGATGAGTTCCGTTTTGTCATCATTCAGGCATAGCCCGTGGGTGGCCATCCATGCCTGAATGATGAGATAAATCTTATTCACCGAGGCCAAATCTTGTTCATAATCCCCTGAGAGTGGTATGAGAATCTGAGTGTCATCCGCATAGTTAGTGTAGGTGACACCCAGATTATCTAGATCATCGAACAAGGGCTTCGTGAAGATGTTGTACATAGTGGGGGAGACACAAGAACCCTGTGGGACTCCACATGTGATGGATACAGGGTCAGCAGCAGCAGAAGTAGAGAAGACTCTCATAGTTCTACCGGTTAGGAATGATTTGATCCATGCGATGGCATGTGTGGAGAAGTGGGCAGCTGTTTCTAGGTGGGTGCAAAGCACATCATGATCCACCAGGTCGAAGGCTGCAGAGAGGTCCAGTAAGAGGAGTAGGGCCATCTTTCCGGAGTCTCTCAGCTCATCGACCTGAGTTTTAAGATCGATGAGCGCGGTTTCAGTTCCATGCTGAGGTCTGAAACCTGATTGTCTTGTGCCTAGAAGGTGGTGCAACTCCAGATGTTTTTGGATCTGCAGGTAGGCTACCCTGTCTAGGATTTTTAATAGGAAGGGTACCGTTGTGATAGGCCTGTAGTTAGTCGGGATGGATGGGTCCAATGTTTGTTTTTTTAGGAGGGGGAGGACCCAAGGTTGCTTGAGGTTATCTGGTATAGTGCCTGAGGCAAAGGAGGCATTAATAAGCTTAGAAATGAATGGGGAGAGGTCTCTGGCCGCGTCTTTTATTAGTTGGGCTGGGCATAGGTCGCCTCGGCAATTGGATGGCTTGAGTGAAAGTATTATCTTTTCGGTTTCAAGTATAGTTACTTTCGAGAAGTTAAATTTATGGTCTGGTTTAGTGCTGGTTGGAGGTTTGCCTCTTAGGTTGGTTGAGGGTGGAATATTCTGTTTCTTTATCTCAATTTTTATTTGGAGTGTGGCAATTTTGTCATTTAGTGCTTTTTGGATGTTCGAGCACCATATTTTATTTTTGTCGCAGTTATCCTGGACAGGAATGGGGTTTTCTAGTTCCTTTAGTATAAGGAATAGTTCTTTCGTTCCAGATTTGGCCTGCAGTATTCTGTTGTTGAAGTTCTCTCTTTTTGCGTTCTTTATTTCATTTTTGTAAATCTTGGAGGCATTGATGAGTGCAATTTTATTTGTCTCTGTTGGGGTTAGTCGCCAGGCAGATTCGCATTTGCGTTTTTCAAGTCTTAGAGATTTGAGGTGAGGAGTAAACCAGGTGTTTAGGTGGGCTCTGGGCTTACTCTTTCTAAGTTTCAGTGGGGCAATAGTATCTAGAGCTGTAGCCATGGAAGAGTTGAATTCATTTGCTAGTGATGAGGTGTCCAATAAGTCAGGTAGAGAGTTTAGTCTGGGGAGGATGAGTGGTAGCAGTTTTTCTGTAGTTATAAGTTTTTTGTTTCTGGTTGGCAAGGGGGGAGCCAGAGCAATTTCAATAGGTAGGGCCAAGTTAACATTTAGGAGGAAAGTTATCAGTGCATGATCTGTCCAGATTTGTGGGGTGATATCGACAATCGTTGTATTGCAGTTATAGTCAGCAACCCAGTCAAGTATACGGCCTTTTTCGTGTGTGGGTTGTAGGATTTTTTGGGAGAAGCCTAGTTCTGAGATGACATTAGTGACATTAGTTGCTTGCAGGTCTTTAGGGTCATTGTAGCCTAGGTTTAGGTCTCCTAGCAGGATAGCTTGGGATGAAGTTTTTAGGTTGTTTGAGAGGATCGTGGAAATGTCCTCCTCGAACGTGCCAATAGGGCCTGGTGGTCTATAGATAAGGTGAATAGTAATAGTTTGAGAGGGAGATGCGAGGAGTTTAGCAGTTAATGATTCGCAGGAGTTAGTCGTTGAACTTGGTTCAATTTTTAGGGTGAGATTATTTTTAGCAATAATAGCTAGGCCACCTCCTCGAGAGTTGACTCTATCTTCTCTGAGTATGGTGTTATTATGGGGTAAGGCAAGCATTAGGGCAGGTCCTGCAGCTTGGTGCAGCCAAGTTTCTGTTATGGCGAGGATGTCATAGTCTCCTATTTGAATGAGATCCGCAATTTCGGTAGCGTGTGCTATTAGTGACCTGGCATTAATAAGAGCGCACTTCAGTTGGATGTTCGGCTTTGCTGTGGCCTGGGTGTATGTGGGTCACGCACAGGGGTCATTAGCCACGCCAGCTGCGGATATCCAGAGTCACCTGCATGGGGTGGAGTACACACATTAGTCACTTGCGTCATGCCTGGGGATGGTCTCACACAGTATCGGGGCATTTGTCCGCATGTGCATGCATGTGTACATCCTGCTGGAAATTGCACTCACCCACTAGCCATGTCCGTTGTCCTCTGTGCCTCTCCATGTATACCGTCAGTGTGCTGTTGCGTTGGACCATGGAGTCGTGGGTGGAACCTGGGTAGTGGGCACATCAGTGGGTGATGATGTGGTCATGGTCTGGGGTGCTACCAACCTAACATGGGGTAAGTAAATGGCTGCAATGACACCAGCAGTTGGGCTGTGGCATAGAACCTTGCCTTCATGTCATTGACCTGGGTCTGGGTGGTGGACAGTGTAAAATGGATACAATATAAGGGTTGATCGCCAGAGTTAAACGGGAGGAGGTGTCGCTATTATTGCAAAAAACAATCTCCAACTCAGGCCCTGCCCACTAGACACCATGGAAGGATATAAAATGCTTCTCATCAAAATGTCAATGGACCCTAAAACTACCATCAACCTGCTCATTATATATAGAGCACCTAACCAGAACCACCAACGAGAATTTGACATCCCCCTCCTTATCACACCACTTATCAAACCCAACACGAAATTCACCAATCTAGGAGACCTCAGTCTAGGCTTCAATGATGCACAAGACCACAATGCCAGTGCCCTCCACACAGCTTTGACAACATGAACTTTATACAGTTAGTAACTACTCCCACCCATCAAAAAGGTAGAATACTAGATTGGATACTGACACTAAATAGCCACATCACCATTGACATACCAATCGACTGGTCGGACTACCACCTGATCAGCTTTAAACTCAATACTCAAGAAAAACTCACTCCCCACCCTACTCATTTGAACCCTATAGAAATAAGAAACATCTGAGATCTCACAGCTGAAAACCTTGCCCCAGTGTTGGTAGAGGCCTTAGCAGCCCAATCCTATACCAACCCAACCCCCACTAGCCTTGCCAATACCTACCATAACTGCCTCAAAACCACCATTGACTTCTTAGCCCGCTCAAAACTAAAACTCCAAGGTCAACCAAACGGTCTAATTTCTGGTTCAATGAGGAACTTGTAGCACTACAGCGTAATAAAAAACCTCTAGAACATATTCGTAGAAAATCCCCCACCGCCGACTCAGCCAACACCTTGCTAGCAGCAAAAAAACTCTATAAATCTACCTTTATAGCACATAAAGCCAATGCCTTTAACACGCATATTTTTAATGCAACCTCAAATTCCAAATAACTTTTCATCATTCTCAAAGAATTGGAGATCCCCATCCCTGTGACCACTTCTACTAATGCAAGCAAAGACTGGTGCACCCCCATACAAAATGCTCTAGCCTTAAAAAAGAACCATGCTCAAAGATGAAATCAAAGCTAAGAGATCTCTACTAGAGAGCAAAATTTCACCCACCCCCACTCTTGAACACTGATCAGGATAACTTAGTAACACAATTCACATTTTCACAGGTTAGCCAGGACCAGGTGCTAGACACCATAGCTAAGCTAAAACCTTCCATTTGCAAAGGAGATTGTGACCCCGCCCACCTAATCAAACTATGCGCACCAACTTTAACTCCTATCATTACCGACTTTATCAACTCTTCATTTCTCACCAATACTGTCCCAGCCAACATCAAAGAAGCGTGGGTCACCGCGCTTCTCAAAAAAACATCATTGGACCCCACTGTACCCACTAATTACCAGCCTATAACGAAAGTTCCATTCTTATTGAAAATAATTGATAAAATTGCTTACACCCAAATACAAAACCACTTTGAACAAAACCAACTCCTAGGTGCCAGACAATCCAGTTTCCGGCCTAGTCACAGCACCGAACTGGCGCTACTAGACTTTAAAATCCAATTGGATTCAATAAGAGATTCTGGGAACATGTGCATCCTACACTTAATAGACCTATCTGCCGCTTTTGATTTGGTCGACCCTGACAAATTATGCGATACTCTATCCAACAATTTCAAATTCTCCCATTAAGCCACCCGCTGGGTCAAATCCTTCCTCTCTGAACGGACCTCAAGAGTTGCCATAGGTAAGGAAGCGGCGGACCCCATCTTGGTCCCCATAGGCGTACCACAAGGGTCATGTCTTTCGCCCACCTTATACAATGCCTATACAAAGCTGCTATTTGCCGCCTTCGACGCTATGGGTGTCATCTACACAAATTTTGCGGATGACACACAGATACTCATCCCCATCACTGGTAACCATGAACAAGACATGATTAATGTGAACAAAATGTACGCCATAATCCAAAACTGGGTGGCCAACAACAGTCTTTGTCTTAATGACGAAAAGACAGAGCTTCTTATTGTGGGCTCTCCAGCCAAAATAAAATCTCTACCTTCAGATTATGCCTCCATCAACATTGATGTCATGTTCATCCCCATCCTTACCAGGTCAAAAACGCTGGGCGTCTATCTAGATACCAATCTTACAATGAACAAACATGTTAATGCTCTAGCATCAGCCACATCATATACATCCAAACTTATTGCGCTTACCCGCCAATTTCTGACCCCACAAAACTGCATCATGCTTGCACGTGCCCTTATTCTGTCCGAGTTGGACTACTGTAACATACTGATGTTAGGGTCTTCTAACATCAACTTGGCCAAACACCAACTCCTGCAAAATAAGGCGGTACGAGCTGCTCTAGGCATAAATAAATCTGACCATATCTCCAAGACCATGAGGGAAGCTCACTGGCTCCCCATCAAAGCTAGAATCATTTTTAAAACACTCAGCATCACCCACGCTCCTACCTACCTCAACAAAGCTATTAGCCACAACAAAACTATGAGAACCCTGAGATCCAATAACAGCACCCAAATCTTCGTCCCACGCTTCAAATTCACAAGAGCGGGAGGGACCAGTTTCCCAGTAGTGGCACCTAAAATTTTGAACTCCCTCCCCCACACCACCAGGAATGTGCAATCCCATCAGAAATTCAAAAAGGCATTGAAAACTTGGCTCTTCAATAAATACTAACCCCAAGGAATGGCACCATGACTGTGTAATGCCTGTAAAGTGTAATCCAGGACTGGATGTTATTCTGAACCCGCTCTGTAACAAGTGACTCAGTGAATTAATGTTGGTATTCATGATGTGATATATAACCTTAACCTGTAACCTTTACGTACCTGTAATCAGATTTGAAGTATATTGTAACCTGCGCCAGGATACCCTTGGGTTTGGGCATATAATAAATGCAATACGTAAATAAATAAATGGTGGTTCACTTGCCGCAGGAGGGCATAAAGCACCTTGGCCAGGACTGCACAGAATGTGGGATGTGCCATGCCATGCATCATGGCCACAGAGTGCTGGAAGGTGCCTGTCCCCAGGAATCACCAGTGGGGGCACAGCTGTCCGGATGTTGATCCGACTCCCTATATCTTCGATGATTGTGTCCAGCAGATCAGTGATGGTTTCCCTATTGAGGTGGTACAGCGTGACCAACTGGGTGTCAGTGAGGGCCCATTGTGATGGTCTGATCCTGCGGATTGGTGGTAGCCTTGCTTGGACAGTTCTCCTCCTCTCTTCCTCCTCCTCCTCCTCCTATCCCCCCGTGCTCCCTGGTCCCTGGTCTGGTCGTCCTGCATCTTAAGATCCAGGCGCAGCATGAGCAGATGCCTGTCCCAGCTCACAACAAATAATGGCAGCATGGTGTTGGAAACAGTGTTTGGGATAGCGGTGTGCCTTTTGTAGCCCTCTGTGGTGGATTGGGGAGACCCTTCTTATAGCATGAGATGTGATATCTCAATGCTTCTAATACCAAACCTCGGACCCTTCCTATTGTTGTGGGTGTTGTAAGCGGTGGTAACATTCTGTTGCGTTGCCGTGTGGCTTGATGCTCATCCTTTCCTCTAGTCCATTCATCGTGCAGGCGTGTCGGCTGAAGTTCCTTGGTCTCCACGGCACTTACGCTCCCATGGTTTGCAGCATAATAACCTTGGAGCCCCTCTGTTCTTCAGCCTCCTCTTTAATCCTCTGGGGCGGTATCTACCGGAGAAGCACAACACTCAGCTCGCAGGCTGACGCCTGGGAAGTTCAGGTCAGTCGAGCAGCGTCCAGGTTTAGACGTCCGTCAGAGCGGTAAGCGTTTGTCTTTCTCCTGTGGGACTAGCCGGAACAGTCCACTGGAACAGCCCATTTCAGACAGTCCATCTTGAACAGCCCACCCTGGAGAGTGGTGCTGCTCATTTGCATGCTCATTTGCCTGCTTTCTCGAGAGGAGTGGTTTATTTGCCTAGCTGCAGCTCTCCCTAGAGAAAGGTGCTGCTTTGATGCACAGTCGCTGCTCACGTTGTGTTCAGTGACTATTTCCATGGATCCTGAACCCAGGGGGTGATACCATGGGCGTCAGTAAAAAAGGTGCTGACTATGGTTTGCGCTAAAGGGACCAGTGTGGTGTCACATGACCTGTTAGTTCCGGGCCACGTGACACTAGGAAAATAAAGGAATCACCGAAACTGGCGTCAGCACGCCAGTCCGGGTTTATGCACTCCAACCGTGTGGTCGTGTTGTCTTTGCCCTACGCGCTGCGCACCATCTGCGGCCCATCAAGGCCTATCTTTGGATGTCGGGACCGCCTGCTAATAGCGGCCCGACATCACACTGGCGACGAGGAAGCAGAGGAGAAAGCCACGTGTGACCGCCCCATCAGCCCGGCACATCAGCGGAGCCATGCGGTCCGACGCGCACCGGTTGGCCGTACCGCCTGCACGGCGGCAACAGAAAACAGAGCCGTGTGTTGGCCTGGACCAGCGTCGCGGGACGCACGAAACACACATAGTACCAGCACCCGGTGAGAAGCCGCGCAAGACAGCCGCATAGCATACGCGCACCGACCGACCACATGTGGCCGACCGCGTGTAACACGCGCAGCAGGAGTGCCCATTCAGGGAGGGCGCGCATCGACCACCGCATCTCCGGCACACCCGCCGGCCTCAATAAGGTCAGAATTCAAGTGCCCCAACGTCTCTAAAGAGCGCGCATTGACACGCGTGAAGGCCGCGTATCGATACGCGCTGCATTAACAAGTGCCCCAACAGTATAAACGTTGATGCGCACCGCTACAGAGCACCTTCAGCATTTTCCCCAACGAAATGTGGGAAAGCGTGCTGCATTCCTGAACGTGTTTGCGTCCAATGAGACAACGTTGCAACACCACCCCTAACAAAACACAAGAGGGAAAAGACTTCTAACACACCCAAACGGGTTTTTCACGTCAAAGGCGAAAGCTCAGGATAACTTACGTTGACACCGGTGAAGTGAACCCACATAACCACCCTCACTGAAAGGGCCTCACCATCAGAAACAACATGTCAAGCTCTGAAACTAGCCCTGTGAGGGCCAGCACGAGCACATCCATCAGGAAGAGCCTCACTACTGACCACCCGGACCCAGCACTAACCACGCTCATGCCGCCATTTGACCCATTTACCACGGGAGCAGCCATCAGATGGGAAATCTGGTTACAACAATTTGAAATGCACCTTGACACATTACCATACCGAAGAAGAAGCGCACCTTCCTTTTACTCAACGTCGGATCAGCCATCCTGTGCCTTTTCAACGCTACCCCAGACCGCGGAGATCACAACAACTACGACGCGGCCAAGACAATCCTCACAAACATGTTCAAACCAGATCTCAACCCCGACTACGAACGCTTCCATTTCTGCATGGCCAAGCAGCGCGAAAAGGAAACCGTGGACAAATTTCATGCTCGCCTCTGCGAAATGGCAGTAGGCTGTGAGTTCCCAGACGAAGAATTCACAATCCGCCTCCAAATAATTAACGGCATTTCCTCAGAAAAACTAAGAAGAGCGATACTTTCAGAAAGGAACATGCGCCTGTCCCGCATTCTAGAAATGGCGCGCCTCCGTGAGCAAACTGAAGACCAAGTGGCGGTGATCGAAGCAGCGATCCAAAAACTCCCGCTGGACAACCCTAAGCCGTCAGAAGACGTTGCAACCATATCCAAACACCAGAACACTCGCATGAAATACAGCCAGAAGACACAGGCGCCGCCAGAACGAAGCAATGCCTGCAAATGGTGTGGCGGCCCGTGGCACAAAGGGGAATCCTGCCCAGCATGGGGATCCACGTGCAGGAAATGCAACCGTCTAAACCACTATGCTGCAGTCTGCCTGAACCCACCAAATCGGAGTGGCAGAGAAACTGCGTCACGACCGGCACCCGGGCGCCGAAACAAGTTTGCACCGAGAGAACCATCGCACCGACAGGACGGAAAGGAAAAGCCAGAGCCGTTGACCACTCCCAAAGATCCCCAGACACAAGTGATAGCGAGGACAGCGACGATAGCATATCACCTGAGCAGAAAGAGAGACGGAAGAAAGGAAGCAAACGGATACACCGAGTGCATCTCATATCAGCCGTCGAGCCTCACCGGTCACGACAAAAGAAAAGACCATCCTGTACCGTCATTGCCAACGGTGAACCGCTGAAAGTAGTCATTGACACCGGCGCAACAGTGAATGTAATGCCAGCGACAGCGTTCAGCAAGCTTAACCCGAAGCCCAAGCTTCACAAGAAGAAGGCCCGACTATATGCGTATGGATGTAAGAAACCCCTACCCGTGCAAGGGTCCTTCAAGTCAGACTTCACCCACAAGAACACTAACTGCAGGGCGCGCATCTATGTGGTGGACGCTGGCTGTGAGACACTGCTCAGCTGCAGGACAGCAGAAAAACTTAAACTAATCCACTTCGCATTCAACATCCAACACAACGAACTTGACGACCTACTTCAGCAACACAAAAAACTATTCCAAGGCATAGGACGTCTAAAAGGCTGCACCATCAAACTTCACATAGACCCCACCATAGAGCCGAAAGCCGTGCGACATCGACGGATACATTTCCACCTGAGAGAAGCTGTGGAGAAAGAACTGACCAAGCTCGAAGAAGCAGGGATAATCGAAAAGACATCAGGACCAACCTCGTGGGTATCACCAATGGTGGTGGCCCAAAAACATAAACAGCCCAACGCTGTAAGAATTTGCATTGACATGAGACTTCCCAATGCAGCGATTGGAAGAGAACGCCACATAACCCCAACGATAGACAAGCTCATCGTGGACCTCACTGGAGCAACTATCTTCAGCAAACTAGACCTCAGATCTGGCTATCACCAGCTCAGATTAGCAAGAGACTCAAGGTACATCACCACATTCTCCTCTCAACTTGGGCTAATGAGATATAAGCGGCTCAACTTTGGAATATCGTCAGCTGCCGAGGTATTCCAGCATGAAATCCGCAAGGTCATCACTGGCCTAGATGGCACCACGAACATTAGCGACGACATCCTTGTGTACGCATCGAATGAGAGAGAGCACAACAAACGCCTGGCCGCAGTCCTGGGAAGACTGGAAATGGCAGGCCTAACGCTGAACGCAGAGAAATGTGAATTTGCAAAAGAAGAACTCTGTTTCTTTGGATATATCTTCAGTGCCAAGGGCGTGTCCCCGGACCCTTCCAAGGTAAATGACATTAAGAACACAAGGGCACCTCAATCAGCCACAGAGGTGAGAAGCTTTATGGGAATGGCGACATACTGTGCGCGGTTTATTCCAGACCTCGCCAACATCGCAAGCCCGCTCCGTGAATTGACCAAAAAAGACCAGAAATGGGAGTGGACATCAGTCCACCAACAAGCATTCCAGCAAATCAAGGACACGTTATCAGCATCCACAACCATGGCGTTTTTCAACATAGAAAGGCACACTGAACTCCTAGTAGACGCCAGCCCGGTTGGCCTGGGAGCCGTACTAACCCAAACGGACAATGAGGGGAACGTATTCCCTATTGCATTTGCCAGTCGGGCGCTCACCAAACCAGAGCAAAACTATGCTCACATAGAGAAGGAAGCCCTTGCCATCCTGTGGGGATGACGCCACTTCAAAGTATACCTGCTCGGCAAGAAAGCAAAAGTCTATTCCGATCACAAACCATTGATCCCGATATTCCGAGGCTCCGCTCCCCATCTGCCAGCACGAATTGAGAAATGGATGCTGCAGCTACAGCCCTATAACATAGAGGTCGACTACCGTCCAGGGACAGACAACCCAGCGGACTACTTGTCCCGTCACCCGAGACGTGCCACCGAGGGAGAACAACACCACTCGAGGGAAACCGATGAACACGTATGCCACGTGGTCGCCGTAGCCCGACCGCGCACCCTCACCATACAGGAAGTAGCCAGTGAAACAGAAGCAGACACCATCTTGCAGCACACCACTGCTGCCATCCAGTCAGGCAACTGCAAAAACCTACCTCATGTCCATAGCCCAGCGCACCACATCAGCTCAAACCAAACTCCGAGCACTGTTTGGGATACGACACAAACTCTCCATCGCCCCCGAAGGAGTGCTCCTCAAGGGTCACCGCATTGTACTACCCAAGTCATTGGAGAAGAGAGCCCTCCAGCTAGCGCACAGCGGACACCAAGGCATCATCAAAACAATGGCATACCTCAAATCCAGAATGTGGATGCCCAATATACAACAAAGGGTAATGGAGCTCGTAGAGTCATGTGCGGCGTGCCAAGCATCCAGGAGACCGGAAAAACCCGAGCCCATCAGCAACGCTCCGAGAAGCAGCAAGCGATGGGATGCAGTTAGCATGGATCACTGCACAATCGCTGGCGAAGGATACCTACTCGTAGTGATCGACGAGTTCAGCAGATATCCTGAGGTAGAACACGTTGCATCCACAAACGCAGAAACCACGATTCTCACATTGGAAAAGATCTTCGCGACACATGGAATTCCGAGGAAAGTGAAGAGCGACAATGGCCCATCATTCACCAGCCAAGAACTGCGAGACTTCTTTAAGGACATAAACGTCAAACACCAGCGTATCACCCCCAGATGGCCCCAAGCGAATGGCGACGCAGAAAGATTCATGGGGTCGTTGAACAAAGTCATTCGCATCGCCAAAGAAAAAGGACATCCCTGGCTGAAGGCTGTCTATCGGTTTCTAAGGACGCATCGGCAAACCCCACATTCATCCACCAGCGTCAGCCCCGCCGCCCTCATGCTCGGGGTACTGATACAGGCAGAGCTCCCCATACACCCTCTGTGGGTAGCCCCCGAACCAGACATCCCAGCCATGGACGCGATGCGACTGAGGCGGAACGAACAGGAAAGCATCGCCCGATGAGCCCGCCACAGAGAGCTAACACCTGGTGATACGGTAATCGTCAGGAATCGAGCAACACCCAAAGAAAGTCCCTTAATTTTGAGCTACAACCGTGGACAGTCAGCGCGACAAACCACAGCATGGTCACAGCCACCCGTGGAAGTGAGACCGTGACAAGAAACGTGTCGCATTTCAGGAAAGTACCAGCTGAACTATGGGAAGAACAACCAGCGTCCCCAAGAAGCGAGGCGACAGCACCGCACACACCCCAGAGCCAAACATCGCCCAAGGACCGCACTGCGACACCAACCTCCAGAACACCGGCCCAGCAAGATGACCCAGCTAGATCGGGAGCCCCAAGAGTGGAGGCACCTGATAGAAGTAGCACTCGATACCTGCTGAGGGAAAGACCCCGACCGTCGTCCCGTCTTCAAGGGTACGTGGTGTACGGGATCTACAGACAGACAACCCCACCAAGACAGACTCGGAGACAGGAGAACAAGTAATTACCCTGTTAGACCACTTATGTTGAACTGTGTGTAAACACCTCCAAGTTGGGGAGGAATGTGGTGTCACGTGACCTGTTAGTTCCGGGCCACGTGACACTAGGAAAATAAAGGAATCACCGGAACTGGCGTCAGCGCGCCAGTCCGGGTTTATGCACTCCAACCGTGTGGTCGTGTTGTCTTTGCCCTACGCGCTGCGCACCATCTGCGGCCCATCAAGGCCTATCTTTGGATGTTGGGACCGCCTGCTAATAGCAGCCCGACATCACAACCAGGAGTATACATTTCATACCCCTATGCCGTGGGATAAATCCAGCTGGTTTTGTGGTCGGCGGTATTTGCGCTGACTCGTGAATCGGCGGAGAGGTATTTTCAGCGCTAATTCTGTTAAAACTGGATTTAAGGGCTATAAAAGGCCGGGACATTATCACCCATTCCCGACCTTGGAAAGGGGGCTTAAATGCTGTTAGCACTCTGGTTTTCCAATCCGGAAACCCAGGGTGATCAGAAAATGTTATTTTTATTCAATGTACAGGACGATGTGCGTGTCCCGTTCATTGAATGAAAATAATGGAACAAGATGCCTGCCATGGATCTGGAAGGTGTGTCTCCATAAGGAGCCCTTCTTCCATTTCCTTGCCAGCCAGGGAGTGGCAGCAAGAGCGCTCCGTTGGGCGTCGCTAAAGAAAAATTAGGTAAGTGGTGGGGTTGTGGGAACGTGTAAATTAAAAGAAAAGGAGGGTGTGGGGAAGATGGCGGCGAAGGGTGGCGGAAGCAGCCTTCAGGTTCCATGTAACACAGCCTTGGATCAGTAGATTCAGCACGTGATCCAAGGAATCTCATTGGCTGTTCCCCCCACATGGGTGCTAATTCAGAATGCAAATTGCAGATCGACAGGTGGCAAGCAGTGTTCCATCAAGCAGTTACGAATAATAATCCACACCTTTAATTTATGTACTTATTTTCGGCTCATCTTACTGCAGCATTCTCTTCATGGCTTCCTTAAAGCAGTCATGGGTGTGTGTGTGTGGTGGTGGGTTCGTCCCTGTGAAGAGCAAGCTAATAAAACAAGCTTTGGCAATGCCAATAGATTTGGCGTTTACTGCTGCTACTTGCATTTTGCATTTATAGGTACCAGAGTGCAAGGAGGAGAGTGCAAACTTTCAAAGGAGGATGCGTGGAAGAGAATGAGAAGGAAGGAGAATAGAGCAAGGGAGGAAGTGATAAAGAGAGGGTTCCATCGATGATGAGCAAGAGGAAATATAAGTGAGAAAGGGTGAGAGTGAGAGGGTAAGAGATAAAGCAAGTGTGTGAGAGAAAGCATGAGAGCGGGTACAGAGTGGGGGTGAGGTGGTTCAGTGGGTTGCAGAGAGAGTTGGGTGGGTGGAGAATTTGAAATCACTTCAGCAGGGACCAAGGCTAAGATAGAGCGAATTAGAATAACCTAGATGTGATTGTAGAAGTGCAGAGATATGCGCTGAGTGTTAAAGTAAAAATCTGTAATAAAAGTCAAGCATGAGTAGGTTTTCCTTTTTATTTCCTTCTTACAGGCCTGCGTGGGAAAGAGCAGAGCAAGCTCAAGCATGCGACAACTTGAGAGCTTGGTTTAGTTATCAAGGATCTAAAAATAAAAAATAAAACATCCTTCATTACTTCTTCACAGCTGTCACTCACCTCGAGGGCTATTCCGTGCATTGTGATTACTATTATTACGAGTCCAAGACAACGGGTGAGGGGAGTGGCCGAGCAGTAATATGTGCTAAACCTACGCCTGGGGTGCAGAGAATGCGGGATGTAGTTCTTACGTTTTCTCTGTACTGAAAGTAGCAAGTAGCAACAATGTGAAAGGCAGAAGGACAGAAAGCTCCACGACTCGATGAGCTGACAAACACAGCAACCAGCCCCCAGCCTGATTTTTAGCATCTGGCCAGCACTCTGCTCTGCATGAACTCAGAATCTATCTGCTAACTCAGCCATGCAAAAGAACTCCCCTCCTAGAGCAGAGAACGGCAAAACCAACCTTTAAAAAATGGATTCTCAGGACTGAAAATCTAAGAGTCTAAGGTGAAGCGCTTTGAAGAACTTCACCTATGTATAAGTGCTATATAACTAAAATATAAATAAAATAAATAAGAGTCAGCAGTGTGAACTGAAGCCACACAGCTATAACAATGCCAGGCGATGCATATCTCCTCTCCTTCCGCTCTCATACCTGATTGCCTGACTGCTATTCAAGCATGGCCTTCCGCTAATGATCTCTGACTTAATGCCAGTAAGACAGAGAGCCATCTCATTGGGATGCCTGCTCCCTGCCCCCCGCACTCACTTGTGAGGCAAAAAACCTCATAGGTATTCTCCCTTTCCTCACCTTCCCCCCAGAAGCTCAAGAAGCTCAAAGTCTCCAGAGCTTTGGTACTCTCTAGACTGGACTGCTGTAATAGCCTCTTCTTCAATCTCCCCCTTTCCTCCCTTTGCCCCTTCAACAAATCCAGAATAGGGCTGCAAGACTTATCCTTGGCCTAAAGCTCAGGGGCTACATCTCTCCAGCCCTAACATCTCCCCACTGGCACCTGGTGACCGCAAGGGTCAAATTCAAGACCCTCTGCATCATCCACAAGACTGTCTGGGGCCCTGGACCTCTCTACATCCAGATTTCTCTCCCTAAATACCTCCATGCTAGAATACTCCGGTCCTCTAGCTCTAACACTCAGCAGGTCAGACATTTCTCTAAGCAGAGAGTGGGAGGTAGATCCCTTTCCATGGCAGTTTCCTCCCTCTGGAACAGCCTTCTTCCCCCATCAGGATTGAGCCTGATCTTAAGTTCTGGAAGCTTCTCAAGACATTCCTTTTCTCCTCTTCCTTCCCTCTCCCCCTCCCGTGCTAATGTCCCTCTGCTGCTGCGACTGGTGTCTGGTCCAATCTGAGTCATTCAGGGGCCAGACCACCCCTGACCAGTCTCCCCCAGCATCCCCTGCCAGCACCCTTCCCCGGACTACGCAGAATCTGGTCCACCCTGTCCATCACACTTATCTGCCCTTCCCCCTTTTCACCCTGGCACTTGCCCTCGTTTTCCCCCCAGCCATTGCTCACCCGATTGGCCCCCCACTGCTGCTCCCTTCCTGCCGCCTACTCCCCTGCCCCTGCACTTATCACCTTTGTCTTTGCACTTGCACGGTAGGATTGTCACAAGGCCAATATAACCAACTTTTTTGCTTTCTTTTTCCTATGTCCCCACCCCCATCTGTGCTCTAGTGGTGCCCGGAAACACTTGTGTATAGGCACCATACAAATGCGCAATTAATAAATAAATATCAGCAATCCCAGTGTAAGACAGAACAGAGCTCACACAAAACACATCAGTATGACTCTCCAGCACCTACTGCTTTGCCAGTAGTATCTACACACACTGCTCTGCCAATGCATAGAGCTGCACGATCCCCGGCTATCTATGTGAAGTCAAACAACGGTGCTGACGCCTATCATCATCATTGACCCACAACATGCCTTCTCTAGTACAGTGCTCGGCCAGTGTACCTCGACCCCGTCCGCTGCTCCGCAATGCCTAGAGTATGCCAGTACAGGCCAAATTAAGATTTGTAATGTGCCCAACACTCAAAGTTAGCAAATCCAGCGCCAAAAGCTTCTGTACAGTATAAACACTATTACAGGCAGCACCCTGACCAGTCCATACACAGTCTTAATCATATTACCTATCCCTACGCTGTGATGTAGACCCCTACTCTTCCTCGCACAGATGTGCTATGCTATCCCGACTAACCCATACAAAGCTATACAAGCACCCAAATACACTGCGGTTCGTAAACTGTGACAACTTATTTTTTTAAAACCTACCCTACACCCAGCGATATAGACCCCACCATGGCCCATAACCCATCATACAACCCCTCTCCCGCTCCATGCACCATGACAGAGGCCCAGAGATACTTACAGTCGGGTGACCTCAGGAGGCACTCTGAGCTCCTTCAGCAGGATCACTCGGGGCCGAGAAGCAGCGCCCCAAAACAGTTGAGGTTGCAACCATCCAGGAGGCATCTCTCACCTGCTGCTGCCTGGCATGACCCCTTGCTCTGTAGCCACCCAGACCGGCGTCCCTCTGCCCCCAGTGCCCCTCAGTGTCGGATCTGCCCTCTCTGCTTCTTCCCTCCATTAACTTTCCAAGTACATTTTTCCTGTGTTTTTCTTTCTTCAAAGTGTTGCACCAGTGATCACTCTGCGGCTCCAGCATTGAAAGTCACACATGTGACAGTACTCCTGGGAGAAAGTACGTGAAACAAGCCACTTTTGGATTACATCCATACAGTACACCAATAAATAACACTTAGTGAGTTGGCAATTGTATGCCACAGCCTTTCCAGTTGTCATGCCAACCACAAAGACTGCTTCTTGGCACCCCTTTCTTATCAGTAGCAATGGTTTGGCAGCAAGTGTACCGTGTGCAGGGAGCTGACGAAACTGCAGTGTAATGGGTAAGTCACAAAAAGATTGCAGCTGTTAAGTAACCCTGGATCTACTTGTTTCAACCTCATCAAAAACGACTGAATATGGTATAATGAATATTAACATAAACACTACATGAACATTTTGCATTCATCAATTGATTTGAGTAGAAGAACAATAACAGAACTCGCTTTTAAAACTGCGGCCAACTTTACAGCACACAGGAATCAATCATCTAGTCCTGTCACTATTTTTAAGAAAACAAATGTGTGTAAAAGATACCGAGCATGGAAAAATATAAATGACCAACCTATTCTTTAGGAAGTTAAGGTACTAATCCAGTATGCTGGATTTAAAATGTAGATAATCTCTTTCTAAAGTGGTGCACAGTTCAAAGACTTCAATGCATGGACTATGAAAAATGGGCTGGGATAACCTAGAACACTCTTTTAATATGGCATCCAATCTCTTACCAAGCAGGAATAGACTGCCCCAATTTTAGTTTCTCTTTTCTTTGTAGCAATACTTACACTTGGAAGGACTGCCTCCCACCCCATATCTATATCGCACCTTCCATCATCACCTTCCACAAAAGCCTTGGCAGCCTCTTCAAGAATTCGGCGGTAGCCCTGAAATGCGGCAGTAATGGTGTTACCGCCACATTTAAGGGTCTGCCAAATCGTGGGTTTGGCTGCATTTACCCCAGCTCTGAGCTTGGGGTAAATGTACCAGTAAACATCTGATTTTTGGTAATACCACCAACGGTAATTGCGCCAAAAATTCCCAATGGGGAATGACTGTTACCACGAAACCGGTGATCCAGCGCTAATAGCGCTGGAGGGTTTGGCTGTGACGCTATTGGCCCAGGCGGTATCCCGGCAGTAATGCTGCCGGGATACCGCTCAACTCATGATGAGCTCTCTCCCGCACCTAAAACAGCCAGACCACCTCCACTGCTTTCCTCTGTCCATCCTAATCTTCCCATCATATTCTGAAAACACTAACTTTGTTTTTCCCCTCTTCCCTTTTAAACTATGTAAGGTGCTCAGAGACCCGCTAGGGAGGGCTAGTGCTGCATAAAACTTTAAATTAAATAAGAGAAAAAAATAATCCTTGTGCAACAAATGGAAGTCATTAATTTAACAATCTTGGACCAAATTTCAAAAACAAAAGGGCCTACTGAGTCTGCCTTTCTCTAATAAAAGATGGGATGTTACAGTTCTTCCAAACAATAGTTGTTTTTCCACAATGACTCCCATAATAGCATCAATTTAGGGACAGAGTTTGAGGTTGTCTGTGTGAAAAACTTACTCTTTCTTTTACATTAAACAAAATAATAGTCATTTTGGTTCGATGGAAGATTCTAAAATAGCAGCCACTCAAGACACACGTTTAATGTGGGAATGTTATACTGTCAAACCCGAGGTATTCACACATCTCTTTTTCTTGGCCTTTTACTATGCAATGTCTCTCGGTTTCTTTCTTAATTGAATTGCTGATTGATACCCTGATAGTGTTATTTGACATAATTTTGTTTTGTTACTCTGACATATCCTTGCTGGATATCAAATGTTACTTACGCTGGGTGATGCCTTATTCAACAAACATCTTTTTCCAAGGTTACCATTGTCAAGACATGTCATGTAATAATGTTCACTCCATTGATGTATGGCAATCCGATGTTTGGTGTTAAATGTCTGTAAGAAAGAAAAAAATGTGTTTTGACTAAGGATACATAATTACATTGTTTGGTATTACTTATAGGTACTAAAACACAAGCTGGATGCTATAGTCTAATCTTGAATAATTAACATAATAAAAATTGAAAACAATGAAGAATACAAAAATTAAAACTGTGGAAATAGAACAAAAATGGCCTGCCAGACTGAGCGCGGTTAGGCCCATGCAGGGGTGACAGCCATTTGCACCGCAGGGTTTACCGGGTGTGGGGGAGAATTGTTTTTCCCCTCAGGGGACTGGCATTACTTGCACAGCCAAACTTGCAAGGAAAAATAAAATATGGCCACTGCCATAAGGAAAAGGGAGTTAGTCGGCCGGGAGATGGGAGGAGCGGCGGAAACCAGAGCACAAAGCTCCGGTCCAACAGGTAAGTGGGGAGGGAGGGGGTGGAGAAATGGTAAGGATTGTTTTTGGTGGGGGGAAACAGGGAGAGGTTCCCAGTTGCCTAGCCACATTAAAAGAAAATATCACCACCTAGGGATGGGCATTGGGTGGCTGGAAGCATCAGGCGGAGAATGTGTTGCCCACTCTTCCAGCCACCTGAGTGGCTAAGCAACCTTGCCCGGGTGCGAATGTAAGAACAACCAAATTAGTTTCACTTCATTTTACTGAAATATAGGTTATTTTAGGAAACTCTGATGGTTTATTTCATTATATATATATTTATATTCAAAATGCAGAAAACAAGTTGGCAGCAAAAAGTCTTCTGATATATAAGCAATCAACTAATGTCCTTCCTGCCGCCCTGCGGCAGAGCTAACTTCTTAGCTCTTTAATACTGTCTTTACTCATCGGAAATGAACATTGAGAAATTAAATGCTGTAAAGTACTAATTAAGGCATATTGATACAGGGGTGATTGGGAGTAAACCACTTTCTTCTAATAATAAAAACCACCAGAAACGAAATCCATCCTCATGACTGTGGGCTGCTGCTCTGCATTAAAGACAAGTTGCATAAACCTATTTTCAAATTGTTTGGTTGGGGTGTGCTTACACCTTCTTATGCGCCAGTATCTATCAAAGTCCTGTTTGGGATATGATTATTTCTCACAATAAAGATTCAAGTTCATATTTGTGCGAAAAATATTTCTTTGTGCTTGTAGCCCTTGGTGGATGCCATGTGTTTCGGCAACCAAGCTTTGCCTTTTTCAAATCCGGGCTGGTTTTTACATTCATACAGATCAAAACACACAAGAAATCACAGGTTGTCTACATGGAACAACATGTGTGTTTCAGTGACTCATTGTGGTTCCATACGAAAATACATTAAAATAGAAGAGTGTAGGGGTAAAAAATAGGCATATATTAATTAAATATACCATTTCTATATCCCTGCATCATGGAGCCTGGGGTGGTGAGTGTGAAGGAATAGTGATGGAACTGGTGACTGTATAACATGAGTTTCTTTAACTTGCAATTATACCTGCATCCTAACATTAGCAAAATTCCGGATTATCGCAAAGTGTATATGTTTCTTACCCTTTAGGTAATAATATATTCACGTACTAACGGAGTAGAGTGGCTCACAGTCTCCGTGGATGCTCACACCTAGGCGACACAAGCAAGTATATATATATATATATATATATATATATATATATATATATATATATATATATATATATATATATATATACCTAAACCAAGGACAATGAAATCGAAACACAATTAGGTCGCGAAGTTACAATCCAAGGATATCACCTAAAAAGTTCCTCAACTTCAAACCCTATTTCCAAAACGGCTTGTGAATGAAATAACCCACATGATTTGTAACACTCCAAAACCAGATATGAAAACTCAAAATATTAATATATGTTATCAGTATAAGTCTGAAGCAGATTTGTTAAGATTCAAAAAGATTGCTTCCTTCAATCCTCACCTACAGATATGTCCATGTGATGTAGAAGAACAGATGAGGCAAAATGGTAGGGATTGTGGGGTGGAGTACTATTATTTTTATTATTACTATTATCATAATTGTTATTATTATATATTTGTACAGTGCAAAGCTAGCTAAATTTAAGCAGTGAGAACATTAGTAATAATTACCACAGTACAATATGTGGTGTGCACAAGATAGCCAGATGTATACAACACCAAGGTATTGGTGGAAGAGGCAGGTCTTCAGCTCTTTCCTAAACTGAAGGAGACTTGGAGCAGTCTGGATTGCCACTGGGATGGAGTTACAGATAAAGGTAGGGTAACAAGAGAAGGACTACTTCCTAGTGTTATTCTTGCAAGACAGTCTAGTTTCCAGTCTGTTAATGATCTTACTGTGAGATGACAGTGTGCCACCTGATGTTTTTAGTGGTTACTAGTCTGTCCATCGGAATGTTTCCATCGAGGGTTCGGTCAGTTGAATCATTTTCATTGAAAAATGTTCCATCGAAAAGCCATACATAAAGTGCAAAGTGTTTATGCATCAAACCCCTTTCATCGGTTTTTGCATGGAAATTCGATGAAACATGCATACCTTTATAATGTTACAGGGAGCTGTCCAGTGCTGAAATCTATTCGATACAGTTAACATGTATTTCAGCACTGCACAGCTCCCTCTAACTTGTGTAGTGTGCACTTTTATTTAATTTTTTAATGGGGGGGGTCCCCCAACCCCCAATAAAATAAAATATAGTTCTCCAGTCCTAGAAAATAAAATGAAAGTGCACACTACACAAGTCAGAGGGAGCTGTCCAGTGCCAAAATCTATAATGTTTTTCAACACTGGACAGCTCCCTCTAACTTGTGTTTTTTATTGTTTATAGGGGGGGTGCCCTCCAAAGCCCCCTCCAACCCCATTTAAAAAAATGTAACCCTTTCCTCGACCATTTGAATTTCCAACCCAAACATCCATACATCTATTTTAAAGGTATGTTTGAGTTGGAAATTCAATTAAAAAACAACCAATGAATATGCGTTTCGATGGAAAAGCATTTCAATGAATGAATTTCGATGGATAATGATTAGATGGAAAATATTTCGATGGAAAAACTGCATACCGTTTTTAGTTTGCCCGTCAGGTAGGCAGGTCTACTGATGGGAATTGCCTTGTAGGTGAGGGATGTGGTTTTTCGACAGGATCCTAGCCAGGTTTTGGACTGAGTATAATTTGCGCAAGGTGAGCGTGAAGTCTTCGAATTTCCTAGGGCTGGTGATGAGGCAAGTCATTGCAAAGTGTGCCTCTTTGAGGGCCTTTAGGTGGCAGTCCTGACCACGGTGAGAAGGCATTACTCTATCCATATGCATAATTACTAGGGCCTGCACCACAGTTCAGAGATCCTAGCTTCGGGATTGAGCTTGCAGAGGATAGAGATCTAATACCAAGCTTTTTGAGCCTTTTTGGGGATTTATTGATGTAAAGATAGATTGCTATTCACAATGAAGCATGGTGCATTTTGTCCAGCCATATTTGATTCGGGTCCTACTTGGAGGGGTGGCCGAGGAGTATGAATTTGGTGGGCTCTTGTCATCAGGTTTGAATAGTTGCGAGGCATAATTGAAGGCAAGCGATACCTTGTGGGTCCTTGACCATAGATACAACTATATATAATCTGAAATTGGTTAAGATGGGATAAGATAGTCCAGGATTGATCAACCCGTGTGGAGGTACAGGGTCAGACGATTTGGAGCACTCGATATAGAGACTGATGGTATTGATCTTGTTGATAAGAAACAAATTCATAGCCTCACATGTCTCCCTGGAATGTTAGTACCACTGTGTATGATGTGGGGTTTAAGTATTGTTTGATTACTGTAAAAAGGTTGTTGCTCCTGTGTAAAGCTGCTGTGATGGTGATGGTGTAATCAGTAGCCTTGGATATCAGTATCAATTGTTTGGAATGTAAGGCATTGAGGGGTGGAATTTTGAATGTTCAAGTTCTTTTATGGACAGTTTGTTGATAAAGGGCTCTTGAGTATATGAGGGGGCTAACGGTTTGATTGGTGTTCACAGAGGTGGGTCAGTTGGAGTAACTGTCATCCAGCGCCTCCACTGGAATGTTTTTAAAACAGCAACTTTGTGTGGAAGCCATTAATCTTATAGCCAACATATTTCTTAGCAATTTCATTATATATCGTAATTATTTTAGTTATGTGAACTGATGAAATGTTGTCACAGAGACTATGAGAGGAAGGTATTTTTTACTGATATGGGGGATCGTGGCATTTTCCTGTTAGGAAGGATCATGCAGAACAATCTCCTACAGGACTAACAATCCAGATTCTAATCACAATGAAGCAGGGAGACTCCCACCATCTATGTTATCGATGGTATCCTCCACATTTTGGTCATCTTGGTATCCTCCTACTTGTCCTACTTGACCTCTTTGCCGTCTTCCAAAGAGTTGATCTTAAAGCCCTTGTCTACATTCTAGACAGCAGCATAGGCTTTAAAGGAATAGTCCTGCCGTGGTTTTGAAGCAACCACTCCAACAGACACCAACTTTTCGAGATTGGCCTCAACAGATTCTCAAGTGTTGACCAATAAATGCAGAGTTTTACATACCCCTACCCTGTTCCCGGTCATTTATTGATTCAAGCATTGCCAGTACTTCATCCAAGCACACATGTCAAGCATCCAACTTGACAAAGAACAAATTCATTTTCCCAGGAAACTCTAGCAAGCATGGTCTAATCCAGAGTTCACCGACAGAAATAAGGCTTGATGGATTCATGCCTTAAGTCCTACCATATTACTCCCATCCTCAAAGAACTGCATTGCATAACTGTTCAGGCATGGATCATGTTCAGAAGCGCTTGTCTCACCTACAAAGCCGTCACAACCTGAACACCACTCTTCCTGTCTGAAGAACCCTCCGTCTCCAGAGGTCAAGACACACCCAATAGCCACTGCATTGGGAAACTGGAAACAAAGAAGTACCAGATGCAAAAGAAATAGGAAACAAGCCCTTTACTCCTAAACCCCTTGTCTTTGGAACAAATTACCTCAGATTGTGCTCACACAACTAGTCTTGATTGGACTTTAGTTGGCACCAGCATCAACCCTTGTGTTTCCCGGAATTGTTGCCTGACCTGGCCGGTGCACTGACTACAATGACATAGTGGAGAGCAAACAGAAACAAGAGGACCTTTCACTAACAGAGCCAAAGGCTTACAACTACATAACATATAGAATATGCAAAGACACCAGTGCAGGTGCCTTCATAACCATGCAAGATAACCTTGTTTTCATTTTGCACATCTTGCTGGAGCACCTTCACCCCATCTGGGGCATTTCCACATTAGTCAGCCATGCTGGGAGACATCTATACCTCTGCGTGTGCAACTCTCTCTAAAGACCGCTGCTCTGTTCAACAAGGAGAGGTCTGCAAAATAACCTCACACTGAAAGTGATATCTTTTGGCTCCACCATGGCTCTGGTATCTGTGGTGCCCTAGGTTGATGCAAACACCAAGACACCCTCGGCATGCAAGAGCATGACATCATCCAAGCAGGAGAACAGGTCAGCCACCTCCCTAATTATGGTTTTAATAGTCACTGTAACCTTGTGTGTAACTCCTGTAATGAAGCAAGCCCGAACACAGGCCTCACCCCATCTTCTTTGTAATTTACAGGAAATATTGATTCACCCCATATACAGTTAAAGCAAACTGATCTGCGTGGAGGAAGTGTACTGAAATGTCATACAGACCACAATGTAGCGAAAGGAGCTTTAACTGCGAGAAAGGCAAGAACAGCAGCTTTCTAATCAGACTAACCAAAGGGATGCACAGGGTAGCTGTCAGTGGCATTGGAGACTCAGTCACCTCAGCATTCCAAAGTTGGAGCATGAGTATCTGCCACATCGGGAGCCTGGTTTAAAATAAGATAACAAAATGGTGGCAGGCTATTTTATCACTACCTGCAGATGCCTGGCTTCCTTTTGGAAGAGGGTGAGGTTTTTTGGGATGCCCAAGGAGATCATACATGGAGTGGAAACTGGTTTATGTTACAGAGGAGTATGTTGTGAGGGAATGGTAGACCTCTATAAAGGCTGGTTCCAGGGCCACAGCCAAGGGATACAATATTTTGACATTGGAGAATAGGGGTGGGACCTGAAATGGAGAGATTTTGAACCTAGGAGTTCTTGAACCAGAGAGGTGTGGAGACCGTTAACCTGAGGGAGGATATAGCCATAAAACACCTGGCGTTAAGACGATAAGATTTGTATAGACCTGGAATCTACATGATAATAAAACCTTGAGATCACAAAGACTCAAGAGATGCTGAAATCCTTTCTCACTGATACAGTTCCCACTGTTTACCAATTTTAAAAAGCAGTCTCAAGAGTATAGTACCCAGCTGTACCCAGCCACGTCTTGGCTCAATTCACAGTCACAGGGATAAGGTGCCCTGCCACTTCCCAGACACAATTGCACTTCACAGTGTTATGTGCCCATCTAGTTATTTGTAATCCAGCCACTTCTTCCTGGTCCAGATGTATATGCCCCAGTTCACTCACAATGCATAAAGTGCTCCTATCACTTTTAAGGGATATCATGTTTGTCTCACTGTCAAGGGATATCATTACACTTCCTGCATTTAAGGTATATCTTGCCCTTATCCTTGGCAAAGAATACAGTGCCCATCTCACTCGAAGGCAGTCTCAGTCCCTTAAGAATTTCCAGCTTCTAGGAACCCTACACTCTTTCAGCATCAGCAGCTTGGCCAGCCTGCCATGATGGTCCAGGAATCTCAAGGTGTAAGGCTCTCCTAGTCTGCATCTGTGGCATAGGTTCAGGCTTCCCCTCTCTCTCTCTCTTTCTCTCTCTCTCTTTGTGGTCTGTTGGCTTCTTGAGAAATGCTTACATTTCTTTGTCTTGCTCAGGTCTTTTATAGGTCGCTATTATCTATGTAACGTATCCTCCAATTTATTCTTGTCTTTCTTGCATTGTATGGAACTCTTAGATTGGTCTGGTTGCCTTATTATGTGATCTGATTGAGCTCCTGCAGGTCCGAAGCTTCCTGAGCCTACATAAAGCTCATGGTCATGTTCACTCTAGGTGCAAGTCCCACTCTGTTCACTTGGCTTAGCTTCGCTCCCCCTCCTCCTCTCATCCCCTTCGTCAGTTCTGATCCATAATAGTGTATGGCACTGGGGACGTCAGGAAAGGTATGGATTTCTCATGAGACCACAGGGATCCCTCTTTGAGTACAGTATGTACACACTGTTTAGGCCTGTACCTTACATTGCTTTTGCTTAGACTTGTACCTTACATTGCTTTTCATTGCAGCATCAGCACATTTGGCCAGTCCCAACTTTGCCTTCAGGGATTCCTTCAGGAATATAGTATCCTATTGTATGGGTGCTCTGGGCACAGTCTTTCTAGTCAGGGATTGGTTGTTAACACTAGAGAATCTCTAGTCAGGTCTCCCAATGTCTATAAGGCCATGTATTGATGGATCTTGGGTAAACATATATCCTGGTCGAAGCCTTTTGGGGTCCTGACAGCTGCATCAGATCATGGTTTAGGCAGAATATTTGCTTATGGTTTGTAATGTGGTGGCAGTCTGGTGTTTACATCCTCTTCTAATGACTCTTCTTAGTGTGTCTCATTCTCCCATGCTACTACAATTATGTTTATGAATACAATTCACCATAAAGTAGACTTTAAATTAATTGTCTCGAATGGATACTGTCAGCATGCGGAACTGAGTTCACTGTTGCAATTGCACAGTGATTGGTGATTTGTGGTAGTCTGCTGTACGTACGTACAATATTGGATCAAGAAATACAATGTATTTACAGCAGTGGTTAATTATCAAGATGTCATTCTCATTGCAGCACTCAGTGTATGTAGACAATGATAGCATATCTCTGTTCCATTTCACTATAATATCATTCTTCCCCAGAAAACAATTCTGTTTTCTGTAAAATACGCGGGCAATGTTATTTTCCAATGCAAAAACAATCCTATTGGGAAGAACTTGTCTCTGTTGTTTAAAGCAGTTTGTTTATGTGGTGATAGTATTCAGATGTTGTCTCATTTGGCCTGTCTTTGTTTTTTTCCATAGGTCACTGGTAGCTTGAAAATAAGATGTGTGTTTCTTCACAATAGTTGATAGATGGTGAGCTATAGATTCAGAAGGAGACTTGTAGTAGCGCACCCTTCGAAGGGCTGCTTCATCACAGTACTTGCATTACACATCTGTACTCAAACTATAATCTAGCCTTTGGTGTAATCATTCATGCCATTCAGATTGGCGTTCTAGAGTTGGATTTACAATCAATTCTTCAAAATATGTTGTGTCCGCAAGATGTGCAATAGCAACATGTACATGCTGCTCCATGTTCATCACAGCAATGCTGCTCCCTTTGTCTGCTTCTTGTTTTGCAGTACTTTTATTGGATTCTAGAATACCACCTTTTCTGATTTTATATAGAGCTCTCTCAGGTCTTTAGAAATGCCTGAATGAACTACATCTGCGACATTGGGATCATTCAGAGTTTGACAGTGCAATAAAAAAGTGTCAGTAACGGAATTACTGCCTCTTTTACCACAACGCCAAATTCTGACTTTGGAGGTAATGCAGTGGAAAACCTCCAGCATTAGGGTTGGAGGTATTTCCGCCAGTTACGTCCAAAAACTGAGGAATTACTGCTGGCAGAATTGCCACTGATGGTAGTTCCACCAACCCCCGACTGGAGTCCTAAGGGGAATAACACCACCTTGGAATATGGAGGATTTTTTATTTTGTGAGATGGACACTGTATTCTTTGCCAAGGAGAGGGGCAAGATATGAAGCCCCAGTTCCACCATGGTAATGTGGCCGTAACAGTATTTCCTTTTGGCAGATTTACCACTGATAAATCTGACAAACTCGGTATGACCCCCATTGTGTTTTTGGGTTCCATGTCATTTCATCGTCTGCCTTTTCATCCCCAGGCTTTTTAACGTGCACATTCCATCGAATGTGCTCATGGTTTGTTTTTTGTTTTTTGCGGGAGGGGTGGGGGGGTCCCCCTCATACTCTCCACCCACACTTATTTTTTGCTATTGCCAACCCGCCCATACCATTATTTGCCCTTTCCCACCACCCCCTCGATGAGCACATTTGATGGAATGTGCACGTTTAAAAGCCTGGGGATGAAAAAGCAGGTGATGAAAGGACGTCGTACCGTGTTTTTGCAGTGATAGGACACATTTCGACATCCTCTTCAGATCGCAATTCCTGCTTTGAGTAAGGTTGATGGTCAGTGCTCCCACTATATCTGAATCTTCTAGATCCTCATTATGTTCAATACCTGTTTGGATAACATAGTCAATATCAACAGTCATCAGTTGTGAATTCTGAAATTGGTTACTTTGTATCTATCGATCATCTTCCTGAACGACTAAAAACAGGTCCATTTTATTCGGGTAAAAATTGCAGTAATGGGTTGATACAAACAAAATGCCAGAATCTACAATTTTCTTTGTTATTTGTGTCCACTGTTTTAGTGAAGTTTTGTAAATGAACATAGTTTGTTAGTCCTCCAGACACTTGCTGGAGTGCATACTTTTTGTTTGGTATGATGATATTTTATTCCTCTAAATAAAGGACTTGCAGACATTGCCTTCGGATATGGATTCTAGAGGCTCTGCTGTGGTGTCAGTATCAGGCAATCTCTATTCCTAATATCTCACTCCCAATGTAATAGTGATATTATAGATTTTCTTAAAAGGATACATTCTAACATGGTTCCACTAATTTCTCCTGACTTTGCTTTGTTTCTTAACTGTTATTTCTTATTCAAATATTGATAACACCTCTTCCACAATTTTGTAAATCTTATTTGTAGAGATAGATTATCCATTTCCTTAATTCTTGATTTGAGGCTAAAAATCTCTGGCTATTCTTTCTGCCTGTTTATTTAGTAATTTGTTCATTTGCATTGATGCATATATAAGCTTCTCTTCCTATTCCTTCAACTTGTCTTCATCCTCACTGCCATCAAAAGAGAGGACAATACCAGTACTTAGTACCCTCCATATTCTCATTACTTATAGATATCTTTCAGGTGAGGCAATTTCCAACAATATGGAAAGCCTCCCTTTTGCTAGGTCTTTCTACTAGAAAGACTTTTTATTGTGAAGCTCATCTATATTTAATTTACTTATTTGTACTTCTAAGGCACTTTGGGGGAAGAGTAAAAAGTAAAAACCATATGAGAGCAACAAATAGAAATAGGAAAAGTATTCCAGCGTTTATGAGCCAAAAGGGCAAATGAAAAGAAAAGAGACTGTGCACCAGAGGGATGAGGAACACTAAAAAGTAAAGATGCAGATGACCGAAGAGCGTGAGTGGGTACACAGGGAGAAACCAAAGAGGAGGGATAAGGAAAGACAAGATGGTGGACACACGTGAAGATAGTGCACAGATTGTGAAACTGAAAACGAGCATGTAAGGAAGCCAATGAAGAGAGACTATGGAGCAGGAAGGGAATCGCACATGGACGACAAACAGCAGAATGAAAAATAGCCTGAAAAGGGACAAGAGAGCTTGCAGGAAGTCCACTGAGAGAACGATAATTGAGAGGAGAGAACCTCATTATAAGAATTAGGGTTTTGGCAGCTGAAAAAGTGGGAAAGGTGTCAATTCCATGAATATTGTAAAGCTGATAGTGACAGAACCATGCAAGATCAGAGCTATAGTGAGGGAAAGACAAAAAAGAATCAACAATGATACCTAGATTATGAGCAGAAGTTGACAGGGAGCGAGAGTCAGGATAGAATGAAATGGATGAATGAGGGGAACAGTCACACGTGGAAAAGAGAATCTCAGTATTAGAAAGGTGAAGGTCAAGCGAGTGGAAGAGCATCCAACACTTAATACCAGAAGACAATTAGAAGTGTAGTAATAAAGTGTACCAGAGTAGGATGAAAGCAAAGCAGTTCTAAGAGTCTAAGAGTCATCTGTATAGAAATGACAAGAGAAGGCAAATAACTGAATAAAAGAAGGAAGAGGAATGGAGTATATAGTGAAAAGAATAAAGGGGCAAGAAGCAAGCCTTCCTGAACCCTATAGCAATGAGGATGAGAGGAGGAACTCTTCTGGCCCAAGATGCAGAATATGAGTGTTTGTTATGCGAGTCAAGAATACCAGGACAGAGCACCACCAAATATACTAAGAGAGGAAAGAGAAAGAGAAGAAGAATGGATAGAGGGATCCACCAAGTCAAAAGAAGTAGATAGAGCAAGAAGAATTAGAAGACAAGATTTCTTCGCATGATGAGAAGAGTTAAGAAAGTTAGTGGCATGTAAAAGAGCAGTTTTAGTGAAATCAGCAGGATGGAACCCAGACTGAAAAGGAGAAGAGAATTAATATCCAAATATGAGTATAGCTGAAAGCAAAAAAGCTCTTCCCAAATGTTTCACTAGAAAGGGATGATGTGAAAGAATATTTAGAAAAGAAGCATCAAGAGAAGGCTTCTTAAGAATAGGTACATTTGTAGCATGCTTGAAAGAAGAAGTTATGACACTGGTTGATAGCGAAGAATTTAAAAGAGGTGTCAAGTAAGGGAGAAAGAAAAATTACACTAGAGAAATAACAGATAAGGACGGCCCAAAGGGGCAGCCGTGGTGTTAGCTCAGCAATTGGGGAAAATCAAGAAAATGGTGACAGGTGTAGAAAAAGAATGAACCTGGGGAAAAAGAAGATTGAAGGTTATCAATCCAATCCATCAGAGCTGGGGTTGAATCCTTCAACTTTCTGCCCACCTCATAATTGGGTGGTGCGGTAATGAGGTAATGCCTGGCCCTGCTCCCCCTCCCATTGGTTGCACTTGGCTTGTTAAGCCAATCACGGCAACTGGGAGGTGGGAGCTGGCCCTTCCATACAAGGCCCACATCGAGGTCCCTGTCTGCCCCCTGTCTACCACCAGAATGCTGCCCGCTTACCCTCTCCCCCCCTCGGTGGTCCCCCCTGATGTCCGTTGTGCCCCACCAGCCCCTACGTGGTCCCCTGTGATTACCTTGTGCCCTACCACCCCCTCGGTGGTACCCCATGATGTCCGTTGTGCCCCCCACCCCCTCTATGGTCCCCATGATGTCTGTTGTGCCCCCCACCCCCTCTATGGTCCCTGTGATGTCCTTGCTCCCCCCATCCCCTCCGTGGTCCCCCCTGATATCCTTGTGTACCCCACCCACCTCAGTGGTCCCCCTTAATATCTGGTGTGACCCCCACCCCCTCCGTGGTCCCTGTGATGTCCGTTGTGCCCCCCACCCCTCTGTGGTCATGCATGACATCGTTATGCCCCCCAACCCCTCTGTGGTCCCCCGTGATATCCTTGTGCCCCCCCAAGCCCTTCGTGGTCCCCTGTGATGTCCGTTGTGCCCCCCCTTCCTGGGACCCCCATGATGTCCTTGTGCCCCCACCCACTCCGTGGTCCCCTGTGATGTTCGTTGTGCCCCCACCCCCTCCGTGGTCTCCCGTGATGTCCTTGTGGCCCTCCTCCGCGGTCCCCTGTGATGTCTGTTGTGCCCCTATCCCCTCTCCATGGTCCCCTGTGATGTCTGTGTGTCCCCCACCCCCTCCGTGTTCCCCCATGATGTCCTTGTGCCCCCACCCCCTCTGTGGTCCCCTGTGATGTCCTTGTGTCCCCTACCCCCTCCATGGACCCCCGTGATGTCTGTTGTTCCCCCCACTGCCCTCCGTGGTTCTGCGTGATGTCCATTGTGCCCCCCACCCCCTCTGTGGTCCCATGATGTCAGTAGTGCCCCCCCCGGACCTAGTATGATAGCAACAAATGTTTGTCGCCTCCCCCTTCCCTTACTTGTTTTCTTCTCCCCTCCTCCAGCACTATCGGAAATGTTGTTAGGCCTAGTACGATAGTCGCTTGTTTTGTTCCTCTCCCTCCTTTCCCCTATCCTCCTCCCTCACCTCTTGTAAATCTCTGGCTCTATCAGAAATGTTGTCAGGCCTAGTACGGTAGTCGCATGTCTGCTCTCATTCCCTCCCACCCCTCCCTTCCTTATCTGTGTCTTAGCTCTCACACTATCTGAAATGTCGTCAGGACGAGTACGATAGTTAATTCCAATGTCATCATATTTTCCCTGTTCCCTCCCTTGCCTTGATGCACTTTGAAACACATTGGTCTTCATTACGACCCTGGCAGTAGAGTGATAATGGCGCCAGTAGTGGTGCTGGCGCCGTTATCACTCTACCACCACATTACGAGTTCTGCAAGCGGGGCTGCACTGTACGCCGGGTCAGACCAGACGTGCAGAGCAGCACCCACTAGCAGAACAGGATGCTAACAACGGTCCTGTCATTAACCGGACCGTTGTTAGCATCCTCCCCATTCCCATGAGCCCATAGGGCTCATGGGAATGGGGAGGGAATTAACAACGGGCACATTACGAATGGCCCGTTATTATATCCCTCTGCCCCTCGCGAGACCCGGAAAAGACGTCTGGTTTTGTCAGACGTCTGATCCGGGTCCCGCAAAGGAAACCTCGTAATCAGCGCTCCCGTAATGAAGGGGGCCGGTCCCGTACTGGCCCCCTTCATTACGGGAGTGCCAGGGTTATAATGAGGCCCTTTGTCTTGAACCAAACTGCACTCTATTAGATGGGAGCCATAAGGGTTACCATTAAGAACAACTGATTAACAACGATAATAATCAGATCATACTAATATACAACATTTTAATGCTGAATCTTTGTGATCAGTAAAAAAAGCTTCAAGCCATGAATTATGGGTAAGTTTTCAGCAAAAATATGCTCATGTAGAGCAGAACATACACATCATGTACATAACAGCCAAAACTCAATACAATAATTAAATACTGTGCGTATTTCAGCAATGCAGACAATGAATGAGGGTCAGTCACACACACTACCCTATGCGTTTCGAGGCCAAGTCCCATCTTCAGGGGTGAACCCTCATAGTCTTTCTGAAATAGTAAAACAAAATGCTGTCAATATAAACCAAGCAGTAAGGCAGAAAGGACATTTTCATGAACTCTCAAGGAAACACATAAATTGAACCCTAACCTGTTTCTAGTAGGCAATATGCCTTTCACATTAAAGGGACAGTCAGCGTTAGTAAATAAATCTATAGAATATAAACCAACAGTTTAGGTTTAGGTCAAAAGTCTGGAAACATTTTATAAAAAAGCATAAGTATCCATACTATGAATTGTTTAATAAACAAACATCATACACAGCACAGACAATAAGTCCAAAATGCCATGCCTTGTATACTGTTTTTCGTGCTAGTTCAGGACCGTCAACACTGTTCAAAGTAAAGAGAACATCCTTGCAGTCTCAGCAGTCACAAAGATAACCATTGAGTAACATAAGTGTTAAGATGGATTTCTGAACTCTGACCTGGTGGGCAGAGGTTCAGAAGGCTAGCCTAGTTTCTTGGAACAGGGTAACCTTCTGGACATACCAGACCAATCAAGGTAGCATTAGCGAAGGTCAAGACTAGGTCTCAGGAGGGGTGAGGGTGACTGAAAGACCTCAATGAGCACACAGAGTCAAGGCCTTTGAGTTTCAACACACAGTAATTGTAAACAGTAATACTTTTAAACCAACACAATACTATTAAAATACATATATACAAGACCAAGTGGCCTAAAAGGTTAATCTACGAAATGGGTCCACAACCTAAAATGGAAGGAAACAGGCAGTGCAAATAGTCTTTATGCAATTCTGCAGTAATCGAAATCCTAACTGAAAGGCAGTCCAACCCCTATGATGAGAGGAGCCTATTGCTCAGATGTACTTGCAATGCTGGCGCAGGTGGTAGTGCAGATGGGCGAAAACAGGGTCTCTTGTAGGGTCTGAAGCAGCTGAGCAAGTTGGGTGAGGTGATGCAGAATAAGTTCCCACTATTCGTGGAGGGTCTCCCCAAAAGGGCAGAACAAGTTCCAGGAGATGGGAATGGTTCGATAGCTCAGGCTATCTGTGAAAAGGATAGTGGCCCTCAGGGGACACTCGTACATAAAAATGCTTGGATGCGCTAGGAGCCACCAGTAAGGGTTGCTAGTACTCACCGACCCCCAGCGCACTCCGGACCAAACTTCGGCAGTCAAGTCCACTTTGGATGCAGGTTCAAATGCAGCAATTGTGCGGCTCTGCGGCTTTCAGCGTTGATTCCCAAATGGGACAGTGGCGATTTCTCGGCCCCTGGTGGATGGATCAGGCCACTTTCACTGTAGCAGGCTTCAGGGCACAGTGGAGCACAGCAGCAAGGAACCTGCAAAGTTCGTCACCACGGCTGGGCAACACGGTAACCGCGTGAACTCCGGTTCGGGCGCTCTCTCTTTACTCTAGACCTGGGAACGCCAAGTGTACGAAATTCGGTGTGAGAGTGCCGTGAACACAGAGCTTGCGATGTACCAAGTTTCAAGGGTCTCCTCAAAATGGCGGAGGTGTCAGAGCAAAGGTCCTGAGCAAGCTGGTCAGCCCACTGGTTGGCCTAGGGACACTTCCGAGAAGGCTTACTTGCAGGGATTGATGAAGGTGCCGAGAATAGTTAGTCCCACTATTCTAATGGGTCGAAGCGTCTTTGCAGACCTTCTTGTTTGATCAGATACAGAGGGTTCTAGCGGGACAACAGCAGGCTCAGGGTGCCAAACCTTCCAGCGGGTCACCAGTGGTTCCTCGACTCAGCTTTTTAGTTTCAGGATACTTGGATCCTATCCTTCGTTCAGTGAGAACTCAAGAGATTGACCTGGTATGGGTGTTTGGAGCCTTCTCTTATCAGAATCTCTGTCGCACCAAAACGAAGAGGACTCAGTCGGAGATCTGCTCACATACAGGCACACCAGACGTCGAAATTCATGGACCATGGTGGTCTCAGGCATTCACTACACACCAGACTCAATGGCACCCAGGATGTGGATTGCAACTAGACAGGCCAGCCCACATCCTGGGGGCACACACACAAGACATGCAGAAGACTGCGAAAGCTTGGTGTTTTGCGGGAAAATGCATGCCCAAATAAGGACTGACCCGGGTCGGCTCATCCTGGGGAAGGCAAGGGGGCAAGATGGCCAAAGGACAGGACAAAGAACCTCGTGGCATGCCCATTTTGGAGCCAGCCCACCTTTATGTGCAAACAGCGGTAAACGCGGTTTGCATGGTAAGAAAGGATTAAAATAAAGCAAAATGATAAGCTGTCACCAGCTCTGTCCAAGGCACATCTGCACTTCTACTAAAATATCCTTCGAGGGTGTCTAGGGCCTTTAGAAATGACAGGAAGACCCAAGCACACTGTACTGTAAGGTACATTGTGCACTTGTAACATGTTGCAGAAAAGTTACAACATTGACTAGGAATAAGGGAAACAAAGTCTCCCAGTACTGACTGTCTTTAAGGGCTTGTCAGTTTCCCCATAACAAAGTGAGCGAAAATGCCTAGCCATTCTTATTAATAATTCCTGTAAGCTAGTCTCCAAGCTTATCTACAAAGACGCTGCAATGATAGCTGTAGAGCTGATTTCTTGTCAGGCATATGTGAAACCAATATTCATCTTGTGTATCTATTGGAATACGATAGTTACTTCATTTAATGAGCTTGCAGCCACACTTGATTCAATTCTAGAAGGTGCATGTGGGGTTTTTAGTGGGGGGAGACTTTAACACAACCTGCTTATTTACTGGGTCGGAAACTGTTGTCTTCCGCTCTTACGGTCAGGAATGGCCAAAAATGGTTGGATTTCTTTCCGAATTGGGACATTCAGGTTGTTGATGTGCAAGATAAAATATCCCCGCACACGTGGCCGCGGGGTGGGTTGACCTCTCACACTGACTTTGTTTTGTCCACCGCACTTTACAAAGCCTGTGACCCTATTGTAATTCAGGATCTAGGTTTAGGGGATCATCATGCTATCTCAGTTAAGATAAATTGTGACAATTGGGGGCATAAAATCAACCCGGTTCTGGAATGGGTGGCAACTGACAGACCGGGACTGTCAGATGCAATGCCTCATTTTGCCACCAGTTTATCTGTCGGATTAAAGATGAACGTGTACTAGTAAACATGATGTTTCGGACAAATATTGATGTTGCATATATGGATGCCCTCTTAACTGAGAGGATTAATTTCCACCTAAAAGAATTTTCCCTGTCCATAAATCCAACTTGCACAGGCACATTTTTAATATAGAGATCTTCAATTCAATGCTATCTAAAAAAGAGCATTTTACAAAATTATAAAAATGCTGTTAAGAGCTCAAAAGCTAAGCTTTACCTACAAGACAACCAAAATATGATGTACTATTTGTTGAAAAGTGATACCCGTAACATCTGGGCTATATTAAGGACCGTAAGTGGGTAAAATTTTGGATTAAAGGAAAATGCATTTTTGGCCTCAAGTGGGTCAACTACATTAGTTTAGTTAGTTTAGTTTCTTTATTTATACTGTGCGCCGAACCCTGGGGTAACCGGGTGCCAGAGACTTAGAGCAAGTTACAGCAAGTTAAGGACATATATACAGCAAGATAACAGTACATGCATATGACCAGGTTACAGAGTAGTCAATTGGCGGACACAGGGGAGAAAGCATTGGTTAATAGGTAGGTCAGATAGTGCTTGTATTCTTGTTGGTGAGCCAGGACTTCGTTTTTGCTCTGAACGTCCAGAAGGAGGGTTCAGCTCTGAGGTGCAGAGGTATAGTGTTCCACAGCTTGGCCGCTAGGACTGGGAAGCTGGAACGGTTCTACGTTATTTCGCCGAATGATTTTACATCGTGGGACTTTTCATCGCCACCCTTTCATCGCCAAAAACTCCTTTTTTGTAGTTGGAGATGTGCGAGTGTCGCAGGATACTCAAGGCTGCTCTGAGGGCGTTGTTCTGAAGCACTTGTAGTTTGTTCTGATTGCGCTCTGTGGTGCCCAGGAAGAGAGTATTGCAGTAATCGATTTTTGAGAGCACTGGCGCTCTGGCTAGAGTAATGCAGCTGGCAGGTGAGAGGAAGGCCTTACAAGCATTAATGAGCTTGTTGGTGTAGGCCGTGGAGGCGGCTGTAGCGTTTATTTGTTTTCTGAGTGAAAGAGTGGAGTCCTAGTAAACACCTAGGGTTTTGATTTCTTTGGCCACTGTAATTGGGTTACCATCTACGTTGATAGATGCGTAACGGGGGTCTAGTTTGTTTAGCCTCTGTCGGGAACGAGAAGCTCAGTTTTCTCGTCATTGAGGCATAAACCATGTACAGCCACCCAGGCTTGGATCTCAAGGTAGAGGTTGTTAATCTGTATAGAATCCTCTTCATAGCAACCTGATAGGGAGTTGGGAACCTGGGTATCGTCAGCATAGTTTGTGTATGTGACACCCAAGGTGTCCAGGTGGTCAAACAATAGCTTAGTGAAGATATTGTAAAGGGTCAGCGAGATGCACAAGCCTTGTGGGACGCTGCATAGGATGGGGATGGGGAGGGCTGAGGCCCCAGGTGAGAAGACCTGAGTGGTCCGGTCCGCTAGGAAAGATTGGACCCATGCAGTCACCTGGCTAGAGAATGCAGCTGAGGCCGTCAGAGGTTCCGTGAGGATCTGGTGGTCTACGAAGTCAAAGGCTGCTGAGAGATCAAGCAGCAGGAGGATGGCTAGATTTCCCTTGTCCATTGCCTCGTCCATCTGGATTTTTAGGTCCTGAAGGGCTGTCTCTGTTCCGTGCCTTGGCCTGAAACCAGATTGTCTCAAGCCTAGGGGGTTGTTCTCTTCCAGGGGCTTCTGTATTTGCAGATAAGCCACTCTGTATGAGATCATAAGGACACAGGGGACAGTGGTGATGGGCCAGAATTTAGTAGGGATGTTATTGTCTAGATTAGTTTTTTTTAGAAGCGGCATGACCCAGGCCTCCTTAAGGCTGCTAGGGACTGAGCTTGTTTTGAAAGAGGTGTTAATTAAGGCTGTAATGAAAGTGGCCAAGTCGTTGGCACCTTCCTGAATGATGGCAGCTGGGCAGGAGTTCCCTTGGCATCTAGAAGGTTTGAGGCCTTTTATGATGCTTTCCACTTCTTTTGTTGAGACTGGGGTGAACGAAAAGGGAGGACAGCTGGGAGTTTTGGAGTTAAGTGGTGGTAGAGGGTTTGCTTTTATGCCTAGGCTGGACTTTTTCAGCTATATTTTTGATTGTAGCAATTTTGTCTGCCAAGGCTTTTTGGATACTCTCGCACCAGTCTGAATCTTTGACGGACATTTCTGACAGTGCAGAGGGGGACTATAGTTCCCTTAGGATAGTGAAGAGCTCCTTTGTTCTTGATTTGGCACTGTCAATTCTGTTGTTGTAGGTCTCTTTTTTAGCTCTGAGGATGGCAGTTTTATAGGTGGTAGAAGCTGCAGTGAATAGCATTCTATTGGCTGGGTTAGGGGTTTTTCTCCTGGTGGCTTCCACCAGGCATTTGGCGTTCCGCAGTATTTTGAGCTCTGGAGTGAACCATTTGTTCAGGTGGGCTGCTGGTTTGGCAAGTTTGATAGGAGCGATAGTGTCTATGGCTGATACAAGAGTTTTGTTGTAGAGGTCAGCCAGTTTATCCACATCTAGATTGGCGTAGTTTGCAGGGGACAGGATGTTGGGGATTAGGGGGCGTAAGCTTTGCAGAGTGATGTTACGGTTATTCCTAGAGAGGGTTTGCGGGATGGTGGCCGGTGCAGTATTTGGCTGGGCTTTCCCTTGGATGGAGAAGGAGATGAGGTGGTGGTCTGACTAGGCAATTGGATCATTTTTGAGGATGGTGGTAGAGCAGTTGTGGTCTGCCAGTCAGTACGGGGTTCTGCCTTTGTTGCGAGTTGGGGCTGAGACCCTATGCTTGAACCCAAGTTGGGTGATAGTATTTTCCAGGGAGAGCGCGTTGGCATCATTGGGGTCGCCAAGGCCTAAATTAACATCCCCCAATAGAATGATTTGCGATCCTGGTTTAGTATTCGTGGATAGGAGGTCGGAAATCTCTTCCTCGAAGGATGAGATGTGACCGGAAGGTCTGTAAATAAGGTGCATAAGGACGGTTTGCGCTGCAGATAGTTGGAACTTAACTGACAGGAGTTCAGGGGAGCGGAGGCTGGGCGAGAGGGTCGTTCTGAGGCCAAGGGATATTTTGGCAATAAAGGCCACTCCTCCTCCTTTGCCTGAGACTCTATCGTTCCTTAGTATTGAATAGCCCTCAGAGATGGCGAGGGACAGGGCTGGGCCTGCAGTCTGATGCAGCCAGGTTTCCGTGATAGCCAGAAAGTGAAGGTTGTTGGTGGAGATAAGGTCTGCGATGTCAAGCACATGGGCGACAAGGGACCGGTCATTGTTGAGACATTAAACTGGAATATGAAATGCCTATTAAATTTGACAAGAAAAAAGCAGCTGCTTATAAAAACGTATGGCTAGTCAGATCCCCATGGTCCGTTGATGACATAGTTAGGGCAATTTCGAAGTTAAAGGCATCAAGAGCGGTCGGTCCGGATGCAATTCCGGCGTGTTTATTTAAATCTGACCCGCAATTATGGGCAGAGATCTTGAAACATAAATTTGATGCCGTGTTTTCTACCCAAGTAAAACTTAGATCTTGGTGCGCGGCTATTATAATTCCAATTTATAAGAAAGGCCCAATCAATTACCCTAACAACTTCAGACCGTTCGCTCATACTGATGCCTCCTCCAAAGTTTTTTGTCATCTTATCTTGGAGGAGCTTCTGGAGTTTATGAAGACAAATGCCACCCTCTCCAAATATCAAACTGGTTTAGCATTCGACACAGTTGTGAGAGAGCTACTGTGGGAAAAAATGCTGCAAATGGGGTTTCTGGAACACCTGGTGTCGCTCATAGCCCTTTTGCATTCATCTACCAACTACAGAGTGAGATTAAATAAGGAAGGTGCGCTCACCGATCCAATACTGACTGCAATAGGGCTGAAACAAGGCTGCACTCTTGCAGTGGTATTGTTCAATTTATACATTTGCGACATTGAGGAGTGTTGGGCTAAGGCCATTGTATATCCGGTTAGATTGTGGTTGTTGAAATTGAATTATATTGGATTTGCGGATGATCTCCTATTGTTTGATAAGACCCCATTTGGGCTTCAGACTAAAATGAACTTATTCTCCCAATATGCAGTAGCCCATAATTTAAAGGTGAATTAATCCAAGTCTAATATAATAGTTTTTGCGGATGGAAAAAAAAGGTGTGCAGATTTAATTGGTCTATGGATGGGGTTAACATTGAGATAGTACAATCCATTAAATACCTTGGATATATCTTATCTGATTTGTATTCCCTGACCTGGTGGAAAGACAAACTCCATGAAAAATCAAGATCCTTAATCTCACAAATGAGAATAATTATGAGGAAACACTGCAGTTTTTCTTTATTACCCGTCATCCAATTCTATTTACTGAAAGTTGAGCCATGTACTCTTTATATCCTGGACATGTGTCTCTATGAAATAGATGATGTACTTGATTCCTTACAGGGTGGTATCTGGAAATCCGTGTTGGGTTTGGCATCATCTATTCCCAATGATATTATCCGTCACAAATTGGGACTACTTCCACTGTCAGCAAAATGGCATTGGCGGCTGCTAAATAACTATGTGAAGATTCTAAAACCTCCACCTAATTCCCTCTATGAGGACTTGAATAAACAGCTAACCCTGGGATACTTGAGCTCATTATCAGTTTTTGCAGCAACAATGAATTGTATATTGGCCTTGATGGCTATTTCTAAGGAAGACCTAGTTTTAGGTTTACCTAGTTGCAAACGGAAAATGCAAATGAGCTTGCCTTGGTCAGAAGGAAGTGGGGAGATCGACCTAGATATCTTACACAGTTTCCATCCTTGTTGGGACGTAACTTATATCTCTGTTACAAGCTCAACCAATTTCATACTTGCAGATTTTGTAAAAAAGATAGTGATCGAGTCCCTTCAACATTTGGTTATGTTTTGTGAATACTTTGAGCCCCTGAGTCTCTATTCATTTGGGAATTACCTTTACTCATGCTCTATTCTGTCTAGAAATACTTTATGGTGTATTTGTATGTGGGGCAACAGCATCAAGCTGGTTATTAAGCTGTCTACGTTGTTGTTTGTACTTGATAATAAATTGAAGGAAATTATTTTTTAATGTTTATAGGTTTTTAAAATATTTTTTTTAATTAATGCTGTACATGTTTATTTGGAATACTTAGTTTTGTGATTTTGAATAAGATTTTTGTTTATGATTTATTGTGATTTAGATTTTAGTTTTTAGCATCTTTTTCTTCATACAGGATATGTATCCCCCTTGAGAGGTATGAATTTGCATTATTGATGTTGAAAAAATCGAATACATATTGTTATGTGTATTGTTTATTTTAAATTGTAAAGGTTTGTAACTTAACCAAATACAATAAAAACATTTTTTTTAAAGTGAGCAAAAAGCAGACTATGGTGTTTAACAGCAGCAAGATGTTGTGGGGTTACACAACTACAGGGAAAACTTTGCATAAATGGGAATCTTTCCTAACAACAAGTCAAACAGAAAGCCTAACATGTGCCCGCTTACCTGGTAACTATAAAACTCATGGACAAAGTACTCATAAGCATAAGAGGTATTGCTGAAATATCCACAGTGTCTTTTATTATTGTATTGACTTTTGGATGTTATGTAAATGATCCGTATGTGCTGCTTTACATTAGCATATTTGTATTGAAAACTCACGCATAAATCATGGCTTGAAGCTTTTTTTACTGATCACAAAGATTCAGCATTAAAATGTTGTTAATAATTATGATCTGATTATTACCTTTGTCAGTCAGTTGTTCTTAATGCTAAGCCTTAGGGCTCCCTTCTGCAGAGTGCAGTTGGTTTCAAGACAAATGATTGCCTTTTCAATGCTGTGGTCTTCTACTCGGTCTGGTGGCAGACCCTTTTCCAATATTGTACCTATGCTACAGAGTGCTTTACACTCTTGAAGAAATGTATATTTATAATTAGATGTGTCCCTTAATTTTGTGTGCAGTCCAAACTCCTCTTTTCACTGACAGAAAACAAAACATCAAGATCAGATGGAGAATGAGACTTTTCCACCTGTCGTTAAGTTAGCGGAAGCGTTTACAAGTATCTTTCAGAGAAGGGGTAAGCGATGCCTGAGGAGGTTTAGAAGGAACATAGGATCGAGAAGGATAAAGCGAGAGCACTGAGACAGACAATGTGGATGAAAGAATAAGAGAAGAGGAATTAGGGAGAAGAGAAAAACGTCACCCAGAGCAGGGAATGAACAATAAACATGAGAGAAAAAAGAATGGGCATCAAAATGCCCTACTATGGTAGGGCAGGAAAAAAGAGCCTGGTGAAAAAAAGAAAAAGTAGAGGAAGACGGAGAACTTGCAGAAGGAATGATGAGGGGAAAACAGAGAAAGCAATGATCAGAAGTGAGAAAAGGAAATGCAGAGAAAGAGGAAGCAGATGGAAGAGAAGTAAACATGAGATTAAGAGATGAGCCAAAGATATGAGCATGAGTAAAAAAATTGATAGGTGAAAGAAGCCAATAAAAGAACAAAAAGACGTAATAGAGGCGAGATAGAGATTAAAACCAACAATATATAAGGTAATACCTGCGGGCGGTAGGACTGTACTGGTTGTTACCAGAGCAGCGGGAACACTTGGACAAGGAATTCACGCTAGATGGAATTATGGGGGTGATTAAGGGGATACCTGGGGCTAAATCTCCGGGTCCAGACTGTCTTAGTGGCAAACTTTATAGGGTCTACAGCCATATAGTGGCTCAGTACCTGCTCCAAGTATATCAAGAGGCAGTGCCGTGAAGTACCCTCCGCCGACACTTCAGGAAGCTACAACAACGATCTTGCACAAGGAGGGGAAACCAGCAGAGAATTGCTCCTCATATACTACAGGTCCCGTAAAGGTCGGACTACACCGGTAAGTCCCCATTGAACGACACCGGTGCCGGACCCATTATTGGTGGCAATCATGGCGCAAATAGCGCCATGACTACCACCAACCTCGTAATGACCCCCTATGTATCTTGGCATAGAGATATCACGGGGTCCAGAGGTCTTGTTCAGAGAAAACTATGGTAGGGCAGTGAACAGGCTACAGGAGCTGATTGACAGTTTGACGGGTATTCCCCTTCCCTTAATGAGTCGAATCACGGTCATTGAAATGGTAGTGTTACCTACATTTCTCTATTTATTCCAAAATCTGGCAATCGTTCTTCCCAAATTCTTTTTCTTTTAAAGTATTTTTATTTGCATTTTCAAGTGAAACAATATTAATCCCCCAACCCCTTCCGACTACCGACTACCCCTTCTCCATCCCCCCCACCCCCTGGTACCCTGGGAAGAGTTGTGATTCAGTTTTTCCACTGCACAGGGCAACAACAATTGTTCTTATTTACATAATATTCAATATTCTCAGGTTATGAGGACACCATTGCTGTACAAAGTCACCTTTTGGAAAGTCCATAACCATTGCTCACTCTTGTTGAAATCTTTCATAATCCCCTTGCAAAATGTGCATCATCCACTCCATTGTCATGAACCCCCACAATTTAAACAGCCACTCCCGCATTGATGGTGGTCTCTTCTGTTTCTAGCTACTTGCTATCAGCAGCCATGCCTCTATCACCATTAACATAAAGGTTTGAATATGTATCTCAGCTGGCAGGCAGGTCTCCGGGTCAAACAAACCACACATCCATTCCCTAGGTGTCAAATTCACATGATGGTGTACCATCATCGTTATCTGGGTCGTGACATCCTCACAAAATGTCCCCAAGCTTGGGCACTCCCAGCGGATGTGTCTCCAATCCCCTTTCATACCACATCCCCTCCAGCATTTTTCTGTAGTTGTCAGGAACATTTTATGCAGCCTCTAAGGGGTACAATGCCACTGGACTATGATCTTATACCACGCTTCCCTGACCTGAATCGACCATGTCAATTTGGGAATGTTTTCCAAAAATGTTTCCAGTGATCCCTTAATAGATCCATCCCAAAGGTCTTTTCCAACTTCCCACTTATACATATATCCCCAGAGCTGCCCCCTTTCCTCCTCCATCAATATTGAATATAACTTAGACAGCATTCGCCTATCACCCTTATATGTGGTATTGAATTTTTCAAACATTGTAAGCTCTCTCCCTGCTGCTGCTTTACACCCTGACCCAGCTATCCAATTACTTCATTGATAATACTCCATCCTATCCTTCTCCGAGAAACCTACAATCTTCTTACATTCTTCAAATGTGCTAATATCTCCTCCTTGCATCATATCTTGCATCTTTATACATCCCACTTTCCGCCATTGTCTGAACGCTCCCTGTACCATCCCTGGTCGAAATTGCGGATTCCCAAATAATGGAGTGAACAGGGATGGACACATAGATAAGTTTCCCTTTTCTAAAAGCTGTTCCCATATATCACATACCACTGCCAGTACCTGGCTAACCCGTGTGTTTGGGGGTCTATCTTATCTACATAGCCATAGGATTCCTTCTAGTGGAGACCCCCCACTGCCCTATCCATCCTTACCCAGGGTTTCAAGGTATCTCCCACCATTCACGGATTACACGCAGCTGTGCTGACTCGTCATATTTTATAAAATTCTGAAGGCCCGCCCCCCACCTTCTCTGGGTTCCATTAACATTCGTAATGCAACTCTATGGGTTTTATTTGGCCAGAGGAATCTAGAAACCACTTTATTTAAAACCTTGCGAAACGAACCGTTATCGGAAGTGCATGGAACTTGTAAAGAAGTCTTGGAAGAGCCACCATCTTCACAGATATGATATGATATGGCATTTATAACGCGCCTGTACACAAGTGTTTCAAGGCATGACAAGGCCAGAGAGAGGAACAGAGGGAAGACAGAGACAACGATCTTACTAGGCCAGGTGACACTGAGATTGTGCAAGTGCAAGAAAGGAGGGGAAGGGGAAAAGTGCGAGGGGAAGGGGGGAGATGCCACTCTTCCTAAACCATCCGATTCGGAGTGTGGTCCATTTCCCTAAATCATCCTTTACCTTTTGTAGTAGTTGGGGATAATTGCTATCAAACAGCTGTGAAACCTCCTTTGTTATATTAACCCCCAAGTACTTGATACATCTGTCCACCATAGCAAACAGAGAATAGGAGGGTAAAGCCTCCTTCTGTATTGTAGAGAGTCCCAATTCTAGAAGCTCCGACTTCCCCATGTTAACCTTAAGGCCACCGACACACTCTGGGCCTCATTCCGAGTTTGGAGGTAGCCATGGCGCTATTAGCACTATGCTGCCTCCAAAATCGGTCCGACTCCGGTCTGGTGAAGGGCGGACTTACTGGTCCAGTCTGAGGTCGACGGGACTGGTAAGTCCCCATTCACCAGAGCCATTCCCCATTTTCATTTGAGCCCCCATAGGGCTCAATGGGAAGGCGGCAATAACGGTACTGCAAATTGCGGTACCGTTATTGACCCCGGATTCCCTTAACAGGTCCCGCCCATAACACCTGGTAAAACCAGGCGATAAGGGAGGGACCTGCTAAGGGAACTCGGAATAGGGCGCAAAGGGATTACTGGCACCGGTGTCCTTACCGGTGCCGGTAATCCCTTTGCTCCCACCTCGTAATGAGGCTCCAATGCTGGTATTGACTGTTCCGGATGTACCAATGTTATTAACATGTCATCCGCAAAGGTGACAAACTTATGCTCCTTCCCTCCAAAGGGAATGCCTTGTATCGTCAACTTCAATCTGATTTTGTGTAAGAACGGTTCCAAATATATTGCATAAAGAAGTGGCAATAGTGGGCATCAGTGCTGTGTTCCCCGACCTATTTCTATAATGCGGGACACCCGTTTATTGACCACCAACCATATTTTAGGGGCCTGGTAATTCGCCCATACCATCCGTATAAACTTGGTGCTCATTCCCATCTGTTCCATAGCGGTACACAAAAAGGGCCACTCCACCTGATCAAAAGCCTTTTCGGCATCCAATGACACAAACACTGATGAAATCTGTTTGGAATTGGCTTTCTCTATCAGGTGGATCACTTTCCTAATGTTGTCAGAAGTCTGTCTACCTATGATAAATCCTGATTGATCTGTCTTTATGAAGTCAGGGAGGAGAGGCGCAAATCTCGCGTTTTGCATCAATATTCATTAAAGCGATGGGTCTATATGACCTGCATTTCTTCGGGTCTTTACCTGATTTAAAAACACCACCACTTTCGCCTGTGACATGGTCGGCGTTACCCCCCGTTTGCTACTACCATGCTAAATAACTCTGCCAATCTTGGGACCAATTGCCTTGCATATTTTTTTATAGAAAGCAGCCGGAAACCCATCCGATCCCAGCGCTTTATTCAATGGCAATGCCCTAATTGCTGACTACACCTCCTTCTCCCTGATATATCCATCTAACTCTTCCTGCTCCACAGCCGTTATCTTTGGCAGAGATATATCTAAAAAATAGTGTTGTATCTCCTGAGGATCAGGGTGGTTTGAGGCGTGTAAGGTTTGTTGTTATTGATCCATCAGGCTGCAAAATACGCTGGATTGTCTTAGCTGACTCTGATCCCTTCAAATGTCGAGCCAACATCTGTTTTGTTGGCACGCACATAATACCTCTGTTTGGTGATCAACAGGGATTTCTCTGCCTTACGTGTCCGCAGCTGATCTAATTGGCTATGTAGTACTTTTAACCTTTTATATAGGGCGCTCGTTGTGCGTTTCACTTTGGCCCATGGGGTATCTCGCAATTGGGCTTCAAGATTCTCTTCCATTTTCGCCCTCTGTTTCTCGTGCTGAGCTCGCAATGCCATAAGTTCCCCCCGCATTACTGCTTTAAAGGCATCCCAGGTCCCTTCGGGCGAGATCATTTGGTTTGTGTTAACAGAAAAATAACCTTCAATCTTGTCTCTTAGGGAAGTTGAACTCTCATCTATGCAGTGATGAAGGCCTTCATTTGGTGTGTGGTGGATAAAGCAAAGCAAATGTGAGAGAGAGCGTTAGGAGTGGAGATTGCGGATGGGGAACGGAACTACAGACTTGTGGGGTGTCGCTTAATGCCTGGTATGAACAGATACACTTTACCTACGTACACCAGACCTATTACACACCATCCAAGTTGCATAAATATTATAGGGCAGTGTTGGGGGAGTGCTTACGCTGCAAAGCTGCTGAGGCATACTTTGGGCATTTGGCGTGGAGGTGCCCTCCAATTGCGCAGTTCTGGGCAGAGATATTGAGACGCTGTCCAATATACTCAAAGAAACAGTGGTGAGGGAGTCCCTGCTGGTAATGCTTGGTTTGACTATGAGTCTGGCCAGACCATATAGGAAACTGGCGGGTCTATTGTTGATTCTGGCTCGGGGAAGGATAGCTATGGCGTGGTGGAAGGGGCCGACGTCAAAGAAGGCACAATGGTTTGAGGATGTTGCCTATTGTCATGACTTTGATGTGCCCTATATCCATACGTTACCACAGCATGCACGTCCTCTGGATGTTTGGGGACCATATGTTCAGTTTCTGTTAACTGTGTCAGGAAGGCCGGCTTCACCGGACTGATTAGGTAGGCAATAAATAAGGACTTAAGGAAGTGTTGGGGGGAGGGAGTGATCATGGACTTATCTTACTGACTGTAAAATCATGTGCTATGTTGGAATGTGCAGGGTGTACATGGGCGGGTATCTTCCCACCCACACTGACACTTTAGGTAATGGACAAGTGTGATTTGGGGTTCTGGCAGAAGGAGGGGGGACCATTTTGTTTTCTTTGGTTGTGAGGACACTCTGAACTGTTATGTTATGCGCTGTAGGTTTATGTTGTTAATAAACCAATAAATACAGTTTTTTAAAAAAAATGGTGGTTGCCCTTAGGAAGGGCTGGCCGCGTACAAAAAGGGAGGCCGGGCATCAAGCAGCCAGGGGCACAGAGCAGAGGGAACAGCGGGCAGATGGCTAAGTCCCAAAAAGAATGCATTGATAAAATTACTGTTATGCACAGACCTAATGCACCGCATCCAGGAAAAAACTGAATATGGTAAAAAAAAAATATGAATCCACATTAATGCATTAATATGTTGTAATTGTTCAGTGACTTGAGTAGAATAGCAATAACAGAACTCCCTTTTAAAACTGCGGGTGTCCTTTCGGCACACATGAATACACTGAATTATCTAGCCTTTTCACTATTTTTATGGAAACTAAAGTTTGTCAAAACTACACTACACAGAAGGATATCATTCCCTACCATTTTCTTTAAAGAATAAGGCATTACTACTGAATAAAAGATCTCTTTCTGAAATGGTGCAGAGTTCAAAGATATCAATGCATTAACTTAGATGTATGTTTAAAAGAGCATGAAAAATATTCTGGTATAACCTAGAAATCCCTTTTAAAGAAGGCAGCCATCCATTTAGCAAGCAGGAACAGAAAGCCCGACTTACTTGCTCTTTCATCTCTAGCAGCACAAAAACTAAGGAAACAACTGAAATAAAAATCATTCTGCAACAAATTCTAGTCATTAATTTAACAATCTTGGAATACATTTCAAGCAACAAAGGATCCATTAAGTCTGCTTTTTTCCCATATAAAGTTGAGACATAACTATTCCCACTGTGTGCTGTGCTTGTGTGCCACTAAGTTTGTTGTGTAACTTGCCTCTCCTAGCGCCCCCATCCTATTCTTAAATTCGGCACCACCTGCGCGTCCATTTTTTCAGGCCCTCCTAACCCCCATTGCCTTCCCCTCGTTACCCGCTCCTTCCCGCTCCCGCCTCCCTCCTTTCGGATTGGCTTCGAGACCCAGGAAACTCTCCTAATCCAGGAGTGCCAGGGCAGCTTTTGCCTGGGCAGTCATCGGCTAAGGGACAGAGGCAAAGGGCAGCTCCCATCTAACCAGCTCCACTGTGTGTTTGCCCGTGTTCGCCTATGACGCCTGCCACAGTCAACCAGCAGCGACTGATAAGATAAGTGTGGTGTGGGCGGGGAGTACAACCATTACGGTACCTCAGTAAAAACCCACCACTCTTATTACCTATTATTATCATGCCTAATTGTGTAATGTAGCCATTTTGGCACTCAGTCTTAGTGTGTAAGATAGCTATACTCTAGATGGAGCCTAAATTACATAAAGTAGCCACACTTCACATCCAAACTGGTATTGCCTTGTTATATTCCACTGCTGTCCTCTGAGATATAACTGTGCTGCACCCTATAGTTAGCCATTGTGTTCTGCACCATAGATATTTTGTTTTGAACGTTGCCATACACTATAATTAGATATGGGTGGGAAGCACAACCATTACTGAGTCCAGAAACCCAGACACTCTTGCACTATCTACTACTATGTAAACAATGCTAACATAGTTAGCTTCTGTGTTGAATTGTGCTACCCTCTATAGTCAGCCATTGTGATATGCTTCATAGTACTGAATTGTGGAAGGATATGTGTTGCACCTACATGTATACCAGGGAGCAGACGCCATGCAGTATTTAGATGTATTTAGCAGGAAACTAAATGTGTTGCGCCGAGTTGTATTTTGGGGCAGGAAATGTGTTACAATGGACATATTGGGAAGATTAGCAACGCGCCTCATTTAGATAGATCTGTGAAGATTAGCCTTGCCTCACATGTAGACAGAAGTATGAAGATTAGCCACAGATCACATTTAGATAGATTTGTGAAGAATAGTCATGCGTCTCATTTAGATAAAATTGTGAAGATTAGCCATGCGTCACATTTAGATAGATTTGTGAAGATTACCCATGCGTCACATTTAGATAGATTTGTGAAGATTTGTCTTGCGTCACATTTAGATAGATTCTTGAAGATCAGCCATGCGTCATCTAGAAGAACTTTGAGAGTACCCAATGTACTAACCACCCCGCTCCTGCTGCCCTCCTACACACCTCCCTTGTACTGTACATGCCCATGGGCTAGCCAAACTACACACCCAACATGACGAATACTCGCATACAAAAACAATACCAGGCACTGGACCTTACCCCTACGTGCACAACAAGTCAGTGCACACAACCATTAGGTTAAATACCAGCCAATGTTACACAAACACGCACCCAATATAACAGACAATCACATACAACAAACAACCTGGGCATTGGACCTCAGACTTGCGGATACACAAGCCAGTCCGCTCAACCACAACACTAAATACCAGCCAATGTATATATAAAACACACAAACACACACCCGACATAACAGACATTCACATACAACAAACAACCAAGGCATTGGGCCTAACTCATACAGATACAACACACCAGTGTATGCAATCAACCCATTTGCAACCTAACACACACAGATGCCAGTTTCTCCTGGTTCTGGACCTATGTTATCCCTCTACCCTCACTAACCAACCCTGTCCTCTTTCTTGCAGAGCAACGTGAGCTCCTGGAGACTGCCCCTGGCAGTCTTAGAATGAGGAAGCAGAATTCAAACAAATTGCCAATGCATTTCAGACCATGCTTCTGGTCCTTCTTCAGGGACGAATTCATGTCTTATGCACAGCAGAATTGTAGAGCAATGCAGTTTCTTATGGAAAGTATGGTCCGAAATGCATTGGCAATTTGCTTGAATTCTGCCTCCTCATTCTAAGATGAACTTTTAATATTAAAATTATCAATAGAAGTATAAAGGACGTTTTGGCAGTCTATTCAATCAGATAAATGGTAATTTATGGACTATCCTTTCAACAGTGAATGAACAGGATTTAATTTTGCAGTAGTCTTCAATACACCATTGGCGACCCAAGGTCTGATCGATGTTTGTTCATCGGACATACTTTTTTGTTTGCAGTTAACACTGGTGTAAGCGTACACTGGTTTTGTTGGGTCTCGCCATAGATTTCCTAAAGAAAAAGTTAACCACGTGTTCAACTGAAATTAACCAGCAGTGACCGCCCATACCTTTTGTTTTCACTCATTCAAAGCACTCATTGCCAATAAGACCCAACCAGCATGGTACTGGCTCGGCCCGCTGGTAAAGTCATGCCCTTCCTCCCTGACCCAGATTTTAGGTCTTTCCACTACTTGCCAGAGTCCCTGATTCCCTCTTGGCCCCTCTTTAAGCTATCCAGCATGCTGCAGCCTGTCTTATCACAGACTATGAAAATCCAATCACATCATCCCTATCCTCAGACAGCTGCGCTGGATACCTCTTCAAGCATGCATCTTACCAATAGCAGTCTGTCACCTACAAAGCAGTCACAACCAGAACACCACTCTACCTGGTCACGAATCTCATCATCACCAGAGGGCAAATCACCTCAATTGCCATAGCATTCGCAGACTGGAATCAAATATGTTATTTGAAGAGTAGGTTCTTCAAGTCCTTCCTGAAGTGCAGCATGGAGGGGGCCCATCTAATCCGTGTTTGTAACTTGTTCCAGATTAGACTGGCGCGCTACATCCTACACTTCAGGGAGAACTTGAAGGCCCTCCTCTTCAAAGTACATCTTTTCAATAGCTGACAGGTCCACTCAACCCTAATCCCCTTCTACCTCAATGGAGCTCCCCTCACTGCCCTGCTCCACCTACTTCTGCTTCCATGCACCCAACCTGGAAGCCCCTGGCAATTGTTCCAAATGCAGCCGCATAGGCTTGCACTTCATAATGCTCATATATACATAGACACATACATACAGCGCACACAGAAACTGAAGAATTCCACTTCTTGAAGGGAGTGCTACAGTACCATTTAAATATCATAGGCCTTTGTTCACTGATGGATAAACAATTTATAATGATGAGATGTTTGAAAGTAGTTCATTTTACCTTCAAAATATACTGGTTAAGCCATTACCATTCATATTGCCTTATTTACGTTTGATAAATCCAATGCTTAGGCTTCTGCGAGAACCAAAGTCCTAAACTGGCTCAGCATCAATGTTTTGCTGCTGTCCCTACTGGTTTACCAATTTTATCTTGATAAGTTGCAAGTACTTAATAAAGAAAGGACATGAATAACTATTTGACCTTAAGTTCCTCGTGGTCAGAGTTACACCATATACCCTCTTTTTCCAATGCAAATAACCAACCTTGCATAGCTGGCCATGAGCACTCCTGGTGTTGGTTCCCTCATACCCACCTATGAGCTTATGGGGCAGGTGACACAGATGCACTACAGGAATGAGTCCAGTGGCTATCCCATGTAAAATTCAGTGGAAGGTCTTGCAGCAAGATCGTATTCCCATTATGTGTCATATGTTTCCAGCAAGCATAGTTATCGCTCTGTCAACCCAGAATATTCAAGATCTGCTCAGCCAAGACAACACAAGACTAATATGCATGGGTGAATCCACATCAGGGGTGTTTTCGCATGTAGAAGCCCACAAAAAACTTGAATGTGGCAACACTCACTGATTGCGTGTTCACCATAACATTTTGTAACAGGACAGGGACAATGTGGCATCTATATATGTAGCTGCAAAATGGTTCCCTCCTTTTGGGGGTGGCAGGACCAATGGTTTCTCCACGTTCACACTGAATCCTCTGCCACCGGTGAGTTTGACTGAGCTCGTAGATACATTCACTCAGGACTACCCTGGAGTGTTTACAAAAGAGCTAAGGGAACTGAAGGACGTTGAGCACCATATCAGGCTCAAGTACAATGGCAAGGCTTTGATATATTAAGTTTGCCCCATCCCTCACAGAATGTGGATTAGACACTTCCAAGAACTGGATATCATTCTACAACATGGGGGCATCAAAGAAATGTAGAGTTCAGAGTCACCCTCATGGTCCTGGTCCCTAAACCCAATGGCAAAATACAAGTCTGCATAGATCTCAGAGGTCTCAATAACTCCATCTGGGTGGACATGCATCCGTTACCAACATTTCTGAATCCCTGTCGACAATGGGCTCCGTCAAGGCAGTGTATTTACTTGTCTTAACCAAACCATCAGCTTTTAGACTGTCCAAGGATTCCGAACTTTGTCCTTCCTTTATCACGTCTTTTGTTAAGTTAAAGTCTTGCTGTACGCACTCCAGCCTTGCATCAGCAGCGGCCGTATTCGAGAGAATTGTGGAGCAAGTGCTCAAAGAATTGCCAAACACTGTTGTGTTCCAGGACAATATACTGGTGTGCAGGGATTCAGCAGATGAACAGGATTCCATATTCAGGGATGTGCTTAATCACCTAAATGTTGCAGAGCTGACTATTCAGTGAAGCTAATGTAAACTAGGCGTAGATGAAGTTCAGTATTTTGGTAATAGGTTGTTGGCTGCAGGGGTGCATCCGCGCACTAGTCTGATTGATGCAATAAGTTAGCTCACTCACCCGATGATAAGGATTAACTACACTCTTTCTTTGGCCTTGCTGAGTACTATCACAAATTTGTAAATGATTTTGCACAAAAAAATAATGTTTTGCTGGCCACTGATCTACACTCACTGTCAGGGCTAGCAGTCTGGGTACCACACTTGCCTAAGGTAGTACTCTTGGGGAGAACACAGTTGCTTTTGCCCTCGGGATACTAAAGGGGGCAGAAGTCAATTATTCCATAATCGAAGGAGAAGCATTAGAGGTACATGGGCCATTTATTACTTTAAATTCTACCTATGGGGAAAAAGGTTAACAGTTTGTTCTGATCACAAGCCCATGGTACAAGTTATTTCCAGTAAATGATGATGGAATTTGCCACCTCAAATTTTAACTTTGTTTTCTGAGTCTGCATGGATTTCACTTTGGTATCCCTTCCCGGTGTGAAGAATACGGCTACAGTCTGTTTGTTGCTCCTTCCCACAATTATGTGGTAGTGGCCAGTGTTGGCATTCTGGCCATCTCAGTGGAGATGTGGGAACACACTGAAGTAGAAGAAAACACACTCAAGTGCATCAGTGAGGTGATTGCCATTGGTTGGCCAAGAAATTCTAAATTTGGGAAGGTATGGTGGCCCTGGTTCACTGAGTGAATAAAGAGCTGTGTAATACTGATGGAAAATAAAAAACAAATTGCAAAATCACACCACGTGAGACATTATGAGAGAGTACTTGGGTCATAAAATGCACTTGGGTTACAATCTCACTAAGAAGAAGCTTCGCCAAACGTTTTGGTGGATGTGCATGGATACAGTTACTGATATACCCCTTAGATTTTGCCCAGACTGTTTCATTAGTGATAAAGGTAAAGTTAATAGGGAACCCCCGCTCTCTGACTGGTTCCGGTTCAACCAGAGCCCTAAATCAAGAAAGCTTTAGATGTTATGGGGCCCATCCAAAGGTTAGGCTTGGCCACTAGGTTTATCCTTGTCCTAGTGGACTATCATTCTAAGTCGACTTAATGGAGGGCTATGAGGATGGTTCTTCAGAATGAAGCCATTGGGTACACAAGAACAGCCCTTTATCCCCCCCCATGCTAATGGTGCGGTTGAGAGAGTGATTCACTTACTAATGGGGGGCATCAATGTGGCATTAAGGGTGGGGCTGGCATGAAGGGACGTTTTGAGGCAAGTGGTCTGGGCATACTGCACCACTGCCAAGGTGTCACTCTTTGTTGATCCAAAAGGAACCAGAAGAAGGCATCTTCCTGTGTCCCAACTGGGTTGTGTTGGCCAACACTGTCCCGGCAGACAGGCGTAGCATCATGCAGGCAGTTATACCAGCCCAGGGCTCTTACAAATGTGTTATGATATAGACCACAAAGAAAAGGAAAAGTGGTGGAAGATTGGAGACTAGAAATTGGTCCATAATCCCAGATTGAAGTCTAAGTGCCAAGAGAAGAAATTCCCAGGTCACAGGTGGATAAGTGCTATGAGGGGCAGTTTGGTTATGTTTTGGTGTGGTTGGTCAGTTGTTGCAGAGTGTTTCTGGTGGATGGAAATGAAGCTGTACTCTTCAATTATTGTGCGTAACTTCACTACCTTACCCCCCAAATTATGATACTAAAAATCACTGTAACCTCACTCATACCTGCTGATAAAAAGCAAGCCTAAGCATGGACTTGCTCCATCTTTTAACTGTGCATGAAATATGGATTCACCCCATAGACAATTAGAGCAAATCAATCTGCATTGAAGAGGTGGACTGACATGTCATTGCAACCAGTGGGCCGACCACTGTTACCCAAAAGGTTGGCTTGCAAAAAAGGCAAGAATACGGGCTGCCAATCGGACCAACAAGGGAATACGCAGAGTAGCCTGTGAGTAGCACCAGAAACTTAAAGTCACAACAGCATTGCGTACATGGAGTCTGAATATCTGCCATGTCTGGAACCCATCTTCAGAGAAGGTTTCAAAATTGTGTCCCCAAGGTGCTGAGATGTCTTGATGAGTACTTCACCCTAAAAGGTGCTGAGAATCCAGGGAGATCCCTTGACCCTAAGAGGTGCTCAGAGGATTGTGAAAAGACAAAAGCTTGAGAAGTGCTGAGAAGCCCATGGATCATTCCATCTAAGATATGGGTGCATCGATAAGCTTAAGAGGCACTCACACCTGAGAGGGACTGGGAATCATACAAGGCACTAGAAGTTAACAGGTGGTGAAGACCTAGAGAGGCCTTCAAAACTAAGATGAACTGAAAGAAGCTGCAAATCACTTTAGTATGTAAGTCTAAGTCATATGGCCCATCCAAAAGAAAGGACCTGAGTTGGGATGCAAGAATTCAGAGAGCTACTGTATGTACAAGGGAGATGGGCACTGTGTGAATTACCAGAAGGCTTTGCAAGAGAAACCAAAACTGCCAATTAGAGAGAGAGAGAGAGAGAGACAGATAGAGGGAGAATGGGTGAGGGGGTGCCGGAGCCCAGATCCATTGTGCTGGCAACTCTGCGTCTGGGATAAGGAGAAAACAGAGCAAATGATTAAGGCATCTGAAGCAGAGCAATCAGCCCCAAACCGCAGCAGATAACACAGTCATCAAACCATGAAATGTGGCAAGAGAGGGAGTGCTAGGATTGAAATACCCCCTGCGAAGAATTACAGACACAAAAGCTTTTAAAGAGAACTGAACGAGATACGCTGGTTCTAAAACGTAAAGCTAAAATTGCATATTATGCTCAAAGTAAAGAAGAAATATCTCTTTCTGTTTCATATTATTGTGAGCCACTTCATCACACATGGTGTCAGAAGTGGGGGTTACAAGGATATAGATTCTTCCCCAACAGAGAAACAAAGATTAATGATAATGCAGAGGAGAAGGATATGAGTACAACTAACCCAAGCAAAGAGACTCAAACTGCATTCCATACCACTATAATAAAACCAGGCCACTTTAACTTTTCCACCAGAAAGGAGCAAGAAACCAGAAAAACTGAGGCCATGGAGACCTTACAGCAGGTCCCTGTGGTCGACCAGCAACAACGACAACAAATTATGACCTTATAGGCTCAAAGTACGGAGGCATTTTGTATACTAGCGAACCAACAATATAGGCCTATAAAAATACTGTACAACTACAGGGAGAACGCTAGCTAATCTTTGAACAAAAACAAGCTTTGTTCCAACTATAGGATGACATAGTTTCTGCTCTAGTTCACAATAATTATCTGGTCTTTGTACTCAAAAGTATCATTTGGAAGATTACCCATTTTCTGTTTACGACGTGTGAGAATGTCTAAACAGCAAGCTGGCCTGAAGAAAGGTGGGGATACTGCATAGTCCCTTTGCTAACAGATGACATATCAGGCTGCATACCCAATGTGTAATATACCTAATGATATTAATAGTGTGAGAGTAAGTTTTGACTAGGGTTCCTATAGACTAGTGTTTAGTCATTCAAGGTGGGGCTCAAACAAAATATTTTGAGGGGTAATGGGTAAAATATTAGCAAATGGGTCAGGCGACTATGCCCTCTGATCATGGAAAAATCAATTCAGATGGCTGCAATATACGTAAGAGCTGGAGCATTACAGTCATTTATAGTGCAAGGGTAGGGCACTGATACCCTTTCTGGAGAATCTGCTCCACTAGGAACACCTTTGGAGAAAGGAGCTGCATAAATATTCCAAGGAAAAGTAAAGACCAAGGCTGAGCAAAGTCCCTGGCCTATGCCTCATGTTCCTGGGCAGTCAAGTCCCGAGATGCTATGAGAGCAGTGAACTGGGAGTTATTGATAGAAGATGTCTAGGTAAACACCAGACATAACCCATGGGAATATATGCCGTGGAGGAAAGAGGAAACAAAATGGCAGACATAATATTTATTCACTTCGAGAGCAAGATACTGTTACAATGAGGAAGAGAAGGGATAAGACGAGTACTAGCCAATCTGTTCGCGGGTCAGATGATGGAAGCCTATCACAGGGAACGGTGTGATGAAGAAGTGGACCCTGGGGTTATTACAGGAAAGCCCCAGAAGCACAGATTGTTTTTCCTTGATTTGGGGCTGGATCAAAGATTCTAAAACAGGAGTTCTGTCATTTGGATAAAAGGAGATGCAGAGATTAAAGTGAAGACCTCTTGAACTTTCAGTGCACTGGGAAGTTGTAGTCTTAGTGACTGACTGGTGACATCATGTCTGATGTCACTGGTTGAACCTTGGTGTGGCATCTTCAGTATGGGAGTTCCAGGAGTGTCAGTTGGAGAGAGAAGATCAGCCTGGGTGCTGGGCACTGGTTCTCTTGAAGTCCCCAGCGTGTATCTATGGAACAATAGCCAAATAAAGACTGAATCTGAAACCTACAACCTTGTCACCTTGTCTGCTTGGCTTCCATCTGCAACTCTGAAGAATACCCAAGATACACGGCCCAGAGAACCTCTTAACATAAGCCAGGACAAACACTTGACCCAAATATGTGCTGGGAAGCCAGGATGAGCACTTGGCTGCCAGAAATGCTGAGAATTGTTTAAATGCACTTGATCCTAAGAGGTGCGAGTAAGTCTTGCAGACCCCAAGAGGGGCTGAGAATTATTAAATGAGGCTTAACCTTAAAAAGTACTGAGTAGCCTATGCAGCACTTGCATAAGCTATGCCAAGAACTTTGAAAAGTACTTAACCAAGAGTGTATTGATAACCTTATGAGGCACTGAAACAGTGCGGCACTGAGAACTGTAGGAGCTAAAAGGTACTGAGAACCCTGACACGCACTGGGCCCAATAGTGGTGAGGATATTGAGAGGCCCTTGAATCTAACTGCTACTACTAAACCTGGAACCTATTTGAGTACTGAAGTGTAAGGTGTACGGCTTATCCAATGAGAAATATCCTGACTTGGGATGTAATGACTCCCAGAGCTACATACAAGGGAGATGGATACGGTGAGAAGAAACTAACGCTACTGAAACTAGAGAGAGTTGTTCTCTATGGATGGAGTGAGGACACAGGAAGCCCTGAACCATTGTGCTGGCAAATTCGTTAAGAATAAACTAGATTAAGTGATTATGGCATGTTAAGAGAAGCAAGTGAAACAATTAGAGGAAGAGAAAAGGAAGCTATCAAACCATGAGGCATGGGAAGACAGTGAAAAGTGGGATTAAAACTCCCACTCCAGCATAGTTAAACACCGGAAGGATTGTACATAGAATTTAAGGAGGTAAGCTAGTTCAAAAAAGTAAAACTTTATTTCCGTGTAATTCTAAAATAAAGAATAATTGAAATATCTTTGTCTTTTCCATAATATTGTGGCCCAATCCGGCACAGCTCCAGCAATCTGTTTGAATGATATTATGTTGGAGGAAAGAACCTTGCATCATTAATAGACTCAAACAGATTGCACTCCAAGATGTGTGCGTGTCTCCCATAAACACTCCAGCGCATAATCTAAGGTAGGAAGCTTTAAGGAGTTAGAGGACACAACCTATGTCGTTACATCTTGTCAAGAAAAGACTGATGGGAAAGAACTGCATCTGAGGAGGGATGACACATCTTTTCAAGTAAATAGTCATGTGTAAGGACTGCATCTGAGGAAATATTAGAAAAATAAATGACATACCATAAAAAGCATTGGTGACATGGACTATTCAAGTGGCTATTCTCGTGCATCTAGTCCAGTGCTAGCATTTGTGCGGTTAATCAGAAATTGAGCAATACAGGAAACCATACTTATAGGTTACACAGTTTGCTTGTATGTTGCCTATATTTAGACAATCCAAGCAGTGCGATTAACTGTGGGGCACATATCGCAGAGGTTCTCAACTAGTCTGGGTTTTACCTGAGACCATTGATTTTGCAATACATCAAGTTCTGGGCCAGCTTTTTTCTTCCTGTTGCAAAAGAGCCATTAGAAAAGGTGGCTGCCTGGCAAGAAAGGTTCCTGCACTGGGGCTCATGCTCGTATTGGACTAGAGTGATACTCATGCGTAAAATGCATGCATAAATATTCTACACATGATTTTTACTCCACTCCACATTTTCATACATGTGTAATGGCAGAGAAGAGACACAACGCTGAGCTACCACTTCCGCCACCCCCACCCTCTCGGCCATGCATAGCGAAACAATTTAATGCGAGCATGACATTCTCATGCTGGCATAAATGCTTTTGATTCCTATGGAGTCCGTCTGCTTTTTGCATCAGCAAATAGCAGGTGGATTCCATAGGAATCAATTCTAAATGGCAGGCAGCATTTACTCAATTTGTTCTGTCTTTGGTGCATAAAAGGAACGTGTAAAGGTATTTTCCCCAGCTCTTTACACTTAATTTTTGCACTTTGCAGTGCCAATGGCGAAAATTGCCCGGAGGGGAACTGCATGCACCTGAGTTTTAATGTCAACGGTCCCCTTCATGCAATTTACACCATGGAGGAAAAGGATCTCCACTAGGTTTTGGCCGTGCACAGGAACATGTAACTTAAAGGTAAGCATAGTTAAGGAGAGCTAGAATGAGTATGAAGGAGTTCATCGCAGCTTTGAAAGTGTTATAGATCAAAAGATCGACTGCAAAGGGTCGAATGACAAAAGGTTCGAAAAAATCTTTTTTTTTTTTAATATATTTTTTTTGGGGGTTCCCCCCCCCAAACCCTGTTTTTGGGGTAAAAACCACTTTTTTTTACCTACACGGAAACCCAAAAATAAATATATAAATAAAATAAAAAATGGAACCTTTGGTTTTCAACCCTATTGACTCTCACCTTTTGCATTCAAGCCTTTTGTAATCGATCCTTTGACTAGACACCCTTTGAGAGGTCAAGCTGTAATGAGTGAATTTGGCAATACACAAGAAGAACACATATGTGGAGTAGATTTGATTGATGGAAAATGACACTCTAGATGGGCTTGTTGCTATGGTGAAAAAATGTAGCACTCGATGGGCTGTGTCAACAATATAAATAAATAGCTGGAAGAACGAAAAAGGGGTTACATCGGTTGTCAAAAAAGAGCAGTGCCAGACCAAGCAATGTGCAATAAGGTATGAAATGTGTTCAGGGATGTTACTGCTGAGAGGATGTGGGGCTTGTGTGATGCTATGTCCAGTGCAAGGGACTGTCGGCAAGAATTGTGGAAGCAAGGTAGTAGTAAATGTTGACAGGTGAACACGCCCCCTTTGTGTATTTAGTCCTGTCCCCCCTTAGATTGAATATTTTAAATCAATTTAATATAAAAATGATATCAAAATGATATCAAATTTATATCAGATTTATATAACTGGCTATAAAGTATGTTTGGGTGTTTTGATAAGTTTTGATAAGAAGTGAATCTAAACTTTATATAAAAATGATTTGAATATAAAGTTTATATTAAAATGATTTTAATATGGGAGATCGCGTGTGTGCTGTTGCTTGGGCGAGGGCATAGAGAGTTGTGAGGAGTTAGCCGGTGAGTGTTAGGTGGTGGTGACACTTCGATGATGCAGGAGTGGGTTGTGGCCTTTATAGTATGACATCATCAATTTATATAGATTTTATATAAACTTGGAGCATATTTGATAAGCCTTTGAATAATTTTATATAAACTTTATATGTTACCTCAGTCATTTTGTTCAACCCGGCCCATGTTTACAATAAATATTTAGCACACATTTTACACATCTAGCTCACAATTGTGTTTTAAAAACACATTGTGACTTACACATATTGAAAATAAGATCTAGAACGTGTCAAATATAGCGCTTTTTTATATTTTTGTTTATATATCTGTACAATTATTTAATTCTACACTGCTTAAGTATAAAAATGGGGAAGCTTTTAAGTCTGTAACTGCCCAGGGTGTAGCATTCTTTATGCATCTGCGGCTGATTTAAGCAAGCCTCAGTATAGCTATATAACACAGATGACTATTAACTGTATCAATACATGTTTCTTATAAACTGTGTTAAAACAGCCCTCCTCAAGATGCACATAAAATATATTTTCTGCAACCCCATATATTCTGATTGCTCCCATGGGTCAGACTATTCTGCACAAACATTCAATTATTCAATGCAAACACTATTTCAAAACACATTTCTGCTTGTTTTAAGCAAACTTCACTGTGTCTATATAAAACACATGGTTATACGATTTGTCAATGGCTTTTTGCTTCTAAACTGTGTTCATAAAGGGCCCTGCTTGTGATCCCGTGGGTGGCACGAATATCAGCGCGAAGAGGGGCCGGCGTGTCATTGTCGGTACTCATTAGCATAATACAGTCCTTGCACAGACTGCCGCCCCCTCACCCCTGACCCGGGCTTTCAATTTGTTTTGAAAAACAAGCACAATGAGTACACCAGTAAATCCACTGGACTTCCTAGGGGTGTTCCGCCCTCGCAGCTATAGCTGTTCATAATAGCTGTTTCGGAATAGTCCCTATAAAGCTCAAAATGCACTGTGTTTTTCAGCTCACCACAGAAAGCTATATATCCAGGTTTTAAAGCCCATCCCCTGATGTCATCAGAGCCTTAAGCCGGCCCTTTCAATCAAATTTTATATTAAAATGATATAAAGTTTATTTAAAATGTATCAAAGTTCTTATCAAATTGCCCGCCAACTTTATATGGCAATAATATAAAATTGATATTAAATCTGTTATAAAATTATGACATCACCCCATCTGCCTAGCTTTATATTACATCTTTATTAAATGTACATAAAATGATGAACATTAAAGTGCTTATCAAAATCCCTGCCAGCTTTATATAAAATTATTAAAAGTTTATATAGAATCTGTTATAAAGTCGTGAATTCACCCCGCTTTATATTGCAGTTCTAATAAAATTATATACAATTATGTACATTAAAATGCTTATAAAAATCCCTGCCAGCTTTATGTAAAATTATTAAAAGTTTATATAAAATCTGTTATAAAGTCGTGATGTCACCCCATCTGCCTAGCTTTATACTAAAGCTCTAATAAATCTATATAAAGTTTATATAAAATTAATGAAAGGCTTATCAAATATGCTCCAATTTTATATAAAATCTATATAACATGATGACGTTATACCATGAAGGCCGCAACTCTCTCCCGCGTCATCAGAGCGTCACCACCACCTAACACTCGCCGGCTAACTCCTCACAACTCACTATGCTCTCGACCAAACAACAGCGCACATGTGCTCTCCCATATTAAGATGATTTTAATATAAACTTTATATTAAAAGCATTTTTATCTAAAGTTTAGGTTCACTTTATATAAAAACATATCAAAATACACTTTATAACTGTTTATATAAATCTGATACAAATTTGATATCAATTTGATATCATTTTGATATTAAATTGATATAAAAAATCCTATGAAAAGAAGCGGGACTCAATGCACAAAGGGGGCGTGTCCACCTGTCAAAGGTTACTTGATGGGGAAAGGGTGCCCCATATACTACTCAAGCTGCTAGAGTTCATGGACATTACAACAATGGAAAAGCAAATAAAGTGGAAGAGAAAGGGTGAGGAAGTTGATTTGTCGTGAGTGTGGTGTGATGACACCATCAAATAAAATTAATCATTTGGACAGAATATGAGTGGATGGTGAAAACATTGACATGTTGAATCTGGCGCAGAGAATAGCTGGAGTTATTAGACCACATCGGAGAAAAACTTCAAAAACAGAGGAAAGAGATCTCATGGAAAGAGTGTGCTAAATGTAGTTTATACCGCAAAGTAGAGTTTGGTGAATGGAGGATGATGTGCAGTTGGAGAAGATGAACACATGTACTATTATAAGGCGGTTCTGTGGGCAGTAGATGTCTGCCATGACTTTGGGGTAGTATTTGTGGAAATGGCTGCTAATTGGTGCAGTAGATTAGGGTCTGTAGCTGGGTTTTTTCATTTGTGCCATCCTGTTTATTATTTCTGGCATGTCTTTTCAAGGGAAGATAAGGAGTCTTCATAGCACAGGTTGCTGTTTGGTCTAGCTTTTACTATGTGAAAGGGTTTGTAAGTGAGAAGTGCCTGGGAGAGAGACCAGGCCATCGGTGGAAAGGTGCAGTAGGTGTAGTCTGGAAACATTTTAGTTCATGATGTTTCAAATTCCTTCTGATGGGCCCTCATTATGAGTCTGCCCATAACCCGCTGGTGCTACTGGTGGATTACCGGCCGACTCGCCTTACTGTTACTGGCATCAGATAACCGGGTGCGGTGTTACTGGGATATTATGGGTGCCAGCAACAGTGGTAAGTTCCCATTCCATGGAGTCTGATGTCACCGATATCACCAGCAGCGGCAGTAGCGGTGCCGTGGCAGGGGCAATTCTTTGCCAGTAGTGGCCTGAACTCCCGGCAGGTCAGGCTTGCCGTTAGTTCAGTGCCCCTACTGGCAAGGCAAAATCGGAGTGTGCTGGTCTGGAAAAAATGCCAGATGCAGTGTTACCAGCCTTTTTCCAGCATTTTTCCCAGACCGGCACACTCATAATGATGGCCTCTGTCTTTGTTACAGCAGAACCAGTTACTGTTAGGGGTTGAGGGTGTTTGTGGGAGAATGTGAGTCATGAACGAAAGGATCATGTGGTGGCATGACCACACCTTTGGGGTTTCAGTGATTGTGGTGGGTTACCAATTTGGAGCATGGGGTTGCGGCAGTGCTCTTGTTTGTGGATGTTTCTTTCTCAGAACCACACGTTTGCGGCTCCCTCGAGAAGAATATACATAGATGTCTGAGTCTCCTAATATTTTAGCCTTCAAGTGACTTTTAATAATATATTATTATCTTACTAAATGAATATACCTATATTTTCACACGTCTTCAGTCTGAGGCTGTGTGCCATTGATGGATGCCAACAGTAAACACGCTGTGGCGGCAGTCCCATTCACCCCCAATGCAGGAGAGTAAGGGGAAAAGGTATAATGTTGGTGAGAGACAGAGATATGTGGGGAATTAATCAGCATATTCACATACATTCCACTTGTTATTGATTCCTTACAGTGACTGTAACCTGAACTCTACTATAAAAATGTTTACACACACACACACACACACACACGTTAACCTACAAACATGGTTTGAGAACTGAACACAGTGCCGTGTCGACACATGATAAACCTTGCGAGAACGTGTCCAATGTACACACAGACAACACTGTCCCTGCCTATAGGCCAGGGCATATCACTCTTACAGAAATGTGAAGTGGCTGTCTCCTCTGTAGGTCGCTGGATATTTCTCCCATATACAAAAGGATCTGGGCCAATCTCGTCACATTTCTGTTTTGCCAAATTTTTGCTGAATTTTATTTATTGGGGAAAGCCCACTTACCCTCCCATTAATCCCCAAAACCTCCATCAGACCATGCTTCCCTAGAAATGCAGTGTAACGGCCGCAATGACGCGGGTGGGTTTGCATACATGCATCCCAGTGAAAGCCTGGTTCTAAAGTTAACCTGTAGCTACACAATGCCTCTGAGCAGTTGCATGGGAACTACTGCATCAGTTAAAGAGCTTCTAATGAAGCCCATGCAGAAGGTTCAGTGAGCCTGTCTCTCTCACAAGTCATTGTACAGACAGAGCCACAAAGCACACAAAGAAAGGGTGAAGGAGTATGTATTGTCAGATCGGATGCCACACATCAGGTTAGGCCAGTAGAACTGGAATAGTAGGAACAATAATTGTAGCTCAAGGAGAGAGCCATAGCAATGGGCTACCACAGAAACACAGAGGGAGAAAAACATACTCTGATAGCTGCTGTAGGAGAGTTTGTTCTTTGCTGCTTTTGCAGAGCTGCATTTCAGAAGTTAGAAGAGAGGATGGTCCATTATAAATGATGCGATCAATTCCAAATGGTCATCTTCCCAAATACGTGTAAGACCCCTCCCTGAAGCGGCACCCGGCTTGCAGACTCAAGTCATATAATATACAAAAACAGTTTGTGTGCAGCACCCTCCAAATATTTTGAACAAGGCACGGAAAGGGGAACTGAGAAACTGTATATTTATGTGGTAAAAGATTCCCCTTAAGTGTAGCAATTCTCCTTATCGTAAATGAATATATTGCAATTATAGCAGCATTCATTGTTTAGGCATGTTAGGGAACTTTAAGCTGTTTAGAATTGGTTAAGGTCAGAAAGGAAATCTTGTTATCGATCAGAAAACTAGTCTACAAAAGCATAAGTACTGATACTTCTACTGGATTTACCATGATGTCTTGTGATGCTCCAGACACCTTTTACTGTTCAAAATGGGCTCAAGCCGGGGGTGGGCGTGGCTAGGCGCCGAGCAAAATGGCAGATTAATTTTGGAACTCCACTCTCCGCCTCAAAGAATATATTATTAATGCTGTGAAAGTCGAGCTTTCCTCACCTCATTTCCCAGTCTGAGCCATATGAAGGTTAGAGCGACCCTGGATACGGCGAAAATGCAGGCTTACTAAAATTCAGGAGGAGGAGCGTAGAAGGCTGCAAAGCACCAAGCTGCACTCATAGTCACTTGTGAAATCCTGTCAGCTGCTCTGGGCAACTGCAACGTGCGCACCGTCTGCTGGGGGAAACTTTTTTCCTCACGACACGGATCAACTTTATTAAATGAGCCACAGCAAATCTACATATACATATACATGCTTTACAGGTACTTTGTGCATTACAAAAGGGTCTCATAAGACCTATAACTATCTTGTTGCTGCTGACTGCAATGATTAACTGTATCCTACCAGTGGCTCCAACTGCTAATTATCAAACAGAGGCTCTATTATTTAAAAAAAAAGGAATACAGAGACATACGCTTTACCTGTCAAGCCTAAATATGGCAGCATCTAAGAAAAACATGGCTAAAGATTCTACCTCAGCAACTGCCACCACATTAAAAAGGCAAAAGAGTGACTCACCCATTACTAATGAGGAAAGTATGGACCCAAATAGTCTTGCCATTTTGACGGAAATTAGAGCCTTAAAACCATTTATGGGGGCTACCAACAACAAACTACAATATCTGGATAGAGTGGTCAGCTTTTGATTCCAGAATCACTGAGGTGGAGCACAGAGTGAATAATGGGGAAGACATCATGAACAAGGTTGCTAACCTAGAAAACTCGGTCAAAATACTTCAAAAGCAATGCGAAAACCTCGAAAATACAAACAGAAGAAACAATCTTCGTATTGTAGGCCTTCCTGAAGAGATTGAAGGAGAAGACACCATTCTGTTTATAACCTCTATGTTACCTAAATTACTTGACCTCTCCCCTTCATTGCAACTCAATATTCAAAGTGCTCACCGGATTGGCCCGATGCAACCTCAAGTTAGCCCTACTGAGGTCTCAACAACTCTTATATTTGCTCTCCTAGACTTTAAACATGTTCAATTTATAATGAAAAAGGTCAAGATGATTAAATATCTCGTTTGGAACGGAAATAATATTTCCTTCTCTCAAGATTTTGCAAACTCCACTGTCACAAGAAGAAAATAATTATTGGCCCTAAGGCCAGCCTTGAAACAACTCAATTCTAAATATGGAATGGTTTGTTCTGCATCCTTGAAAGTAACCTTTAGGGGCCACACAACCTCTTTTGACAGTCCTGGAGACTAAGGCAATTTATTTACTCAAAAAGGTCAGCAGAAATTGGCCCGGCTGGGCCTTCTACTAATATCCCAACGTAAGGTCTCCTAAAATTAGTCTTTTTATGACTTTCTAAGTTAAACCATGCGAGAGCGGGCCTAGAATGGCCTGCACTAGCTGGGTGCACGGCCCTCATCACTGTTCTTAGGTTAAAACATGAAATGTGTCAGCTGTCTCCAGTTAGCCAATAGGTTCTATTATTTCAAGATTTCAGATTTACACTTTCTCATTTTCATGTTTCCGTTTGTCATCCCTTTCTCCTCATGTATGTCTTTATCCTTATGTTCTTCCCCCATGGGTATCACATCATTCGTAGCTACTAGATGTTTTAACAAAGCTATTTGCAAACTCTTATACTCACATTCTCCCATGAATCAATTAACTATTTATTTCAGGTTCATAATGTATTTGTATGAGTACCTATGTCACTAAATATATCATCTTGGAATGTGAAAGGTATGCATAATCCCATCAAAAGACAAAAAGTCTGATCATATCTCAATAGAAATAAGCCCTCCATTGCTTGCATACAAGAAACACACATCTCTGTACTAGAGGCTGCTAAAATTAAGAAGCTCTGGGTAGGAAATGTATTTGCAATTGAGGCTCAGGGGAAAGGAAATTGAGCGATTATTCTGGTGAATACAAACTGTGATTGAAAAATTATTAGCTCAGAGTCTGATGACTCAGGTAGATGGATTCTTTTGAATATTCTCATTCACTCTACTTACTACTCAGTCCTAAATGTATATGGCCCTAATGTATCAGATCTGGTTTTTGGAAACAACTCAAAGAACGCTTGCTACACTCTAATATAAAAAACGTATAGTTTGTGATGAAATAGTAGATCCTTTTCTTGACAGAAAATCTAAATCTCTTTCTAAAAATTAAAAATCACATAACCAGTTCCTAAAGTCCATCTCTGAGTTAGGCCTTGCAGATGCCTGGTGCCTGCAGCACCCATCGGATATGGAGTATACTTTTCATTCTTGTCCGCATGATTCATTTTCTAGAATTGACTATATCTTCCTGACCAACTCATTGGCTGCCCCCCTAATTGACTCTGCTATAGATTGTATTTTCCTGTCTGATCATGCCACTGTTCATATTAAAATTTGCAATACCGCTCTTAACTCCAAATCAAATAGATGGAGATTGAATTCAGCCCTACTCAGAGATGAAAAATGTGTTTCTTTTCTGACTAAAGCCCACACATTCTTTTTCAGGTTAATAAAGCAACAGATACTTCTATACCAAATAATTGTGACTTTTATAAAGCAGAACTTACAGGATAAATAATCTCTTTTGTGGCAAGAAAAAAGAAGGATATGAAACATGAATGTGAAGAAATCTTAAGAAAATTAATAAATCTAGAATAACAATACATATCTAACCCTTCCCAAGTATCCCACTCTAACATACTACAACTAAGAATAAAATACAATAAACTCACCACTGAATATTCATGTGCTAATATGTTAAAATATCATTAACATATTTATAAGTTTTCCAACAAAATGAGCAATTCATTAGCCTCCTACCTAAAAATGAAAAATGATTAAGTTGCTCTCTTGTTATCGATTGATGCCGAGAAGGCGTTAGACCGCGTAGAATGGCCTTTTTTACGAGCAGTACTGAGATGGACAGGGCTTGGGGGTGCATGGATCCAGGGAGCGGGAGCGCTATTTCACACAGCACAGGCTAGAGTATCGATCAATGGAACCACCTCAGGTCCCTTCATACTCACGTGAGGCACAAGGCAGGGCTGCCTACTGTCCCCTTTAATCTACGCTTTAGTAATTGAGCCATTCGCCCTTGATTCATGGTATCCCTCGAGGAGGTAAGGAATATAAATTGGCCATGTTTGCAGACGACATCCTATTATACTTCACCCAACCAATAGAGTCTGTTCCTGCCCTATTCCAGGAACTACTCTGATAGATGGCCTTGTCTGGCTTCCGAGCCAACCTACAAAAAACTATAAAAGTTCCCTTAAAGTCAGACGCTGAACTACTGGAGCAACTAAAGACGGACTGGGGATTCCAAGTGCAGCCCCATTCTGTTAGATACTTGGGTGTAAATATTACGGTCCCGCTTACAGGACTATTTGAGGCAAATTATGTCCCTCTGTGGAACACCATCCGGGCCGACGTAAATAGTTGGACCAAGTTACCATTGTCTTGGGCAGCTCGCTTCACTTCCATAAAAATGAACGTCCTGCCGAGGTTTCTCTTCCTGTTTCAATCCCTACCGATAATCATACCAGAGTCATTCATGGCAGAGGTAAAACACACACTTCTGAAGTATCTATGGTCTGGTAAGAAACCCAGGATTCCATATACCACCATGATACAACCCAAAGAGTCGGGCGGCATGGGATATCCGGACCTGGAGGAGTATTACAAAGCATCCCAGCTCCGAGTCCTGCCAGACCACCTCTGGGAAAACCCCGAGAAACAATGGGTGGCCATAGAAAATGATATCTTTGCACCTGTTACACTAGGGGAATGGTTGTGGGTTCCATCATCAGCAATGACCCGCAGAATACACGAGCACCCAGTTTTAAAAGTGATGTGGTCCCTGTGGTGCCCTTCCCGGTCAATGCGGGGAGTCACTACCTGGCCTTCCCCTTTTAGCTGTCTCTGGGCTCCCTCCATTCACAACCTGATAACCGAGGTGCATCGCTTTGAACTGTGGTATGAAGCGGGGCTTACACGGGCAGGAGAGATGTGGAAAAATGGCACATTCTTCACTTATGAAGAATCACGGGAAGCTTTGCAGGGTGATGAGATTTCCCCCATGTTGTTCCTACAGCTACGAAGCTTTCTAAACAACGCAAAATGGGGCACCTCGCTAAAGCGCACCCTTACCTCATTTGAGCAGATATTGAGCACCCCCCAAACAACGAAGGGCCTCATTGTGCGGATGTACAAAGCCCTGCTCATGAGAGGGCACTTGAAATGTCCACCGTCCAAAATAAAGTGTGGGGTTGGAACTGGGCCTTGCAGATCAGCCAGGGGTCTGGGAAGCCATACATAAAGCAGTGTGGGCGTCATCCATTTCCGTACAGTATAAAATGCACAATGCACGTCTGCTAGTGAGGTGGCACTACACTCCCCAAAGGCTGTCCAAAATGTTCCCCGGCGCATCTCCCCTCTGTTGGAGAGGTTGTGGTGAAAGAAGTGACTATTGGCACCAGTGGTGGGACTGTCGAGAGGTGAAGATGTATTGGAAGGAGGTCCTGGGGTGGATCCAGGTCATAGATGGGATACCTAGAAACCTTACCCCAGTTTTGGCCCTGTTTGGAGTTGAATCAGACGAAGAAGATTCCAATGTAACTCTCACACATATGCCTCGTAACTTATTACTGGCAGCAAGGGTCTGTCTAACGGTTAAGTGGAAGTCACCCACCCTCCCCACAAAAAGAGAATGGTTAATCAAAGCACACACCATTTACGAAATGGAGAGCCTCACAGCTGCTGTCCAAGATCTAATAAGAACATAAACATGATATGGCTGCCCGTCTTAGAATTCTACTCGGCATACTGGGATCCCGTAAGACCAATTGTTTAAGCACACCAATGTGAATAATAAGTAATGTTAACAAAATTGTCCCAGGTAGTCCACTGACCCACATTATTGGGTAGAAAATCTGAAAAGTGATCCAAGCCTCGCACATCATTTAATCTGTATGGTGCAGAGTGAAGCACTGCCTGTTCTGTTTGACTTGTTTTTGAAGTTGTAATAAGTGAGGGTGGGCAGTGGGGAGGGAGGGGAGGGTCATTAGACAAGTGTCAGCTTATTTCTTTTATCTCTGCTATTGTTTTCTATGCACAATTACCCCATGGTTATTACATGTGCTCGTGATTGAACTGAACTGTGAAGTTAACATGTACTGAGCTGCACTTGTTGGGAAAAAAACATTTTTTTAATAAAAATTCTCATTTGAAGAGATTGTAAATGTATTCAGAAAATTCTATCACCAACTATACTCCTCTGAATCCACACCAAATAATCACAACATTTCTACTTTCCTTCAGAATATCACTTGTACAAATTAGTCAGATATCAATGTGGATTCACTTAACTCACCAATAACGGAAAATGAAATAATTGAAGCAATGCATGAACTTAAAAAAGGCAAAGCGCCTGGACCTGATGGGTTTTCCATTGATTAGTATGCTCGTATTAATTAATTACTTACTCCGAGATTATTTGAATTTTTCGCCCATTTTGTTTTAAACTCAAAATCTGAAGGCTCCTTTACAGAAGCCATGCTTTTAGCATTCCCGACCCTGAATCGCCACACAGCTATAAACCAATATCCTTAATAATTACTGACTGCAAAATCTTCACCAATGTTTTAGCAAGCAGACTCCTCCCATTTTTGCCTAAATTTGTTAGACAGGGTCTGGTTGGTTACGTCACAGGAAGGCTTTTGTCATCTAACATTAGGATCTTTCTGGACTCCTTGAACGTTACTGCCCCCTCAAGTGATCCCTAAGCAGCTGTTGCCTTAGATGCTGAAAAAGCATTTGATAGAGTTGAATGGGATTTCCTGTTTGATGCGTTACGATGGCATGGGCTTCATAAAACTTTTATATCCATGACTCGTATACTTTACTCTAATCCCAAAACCATTATTTTCATAAATGGCCAGATGTCCCCCTTCTTTCCACTAGGTAGAGGTACTCGGCAAGGATGCCCTCTCACATCCTTATTATTTGTTTTAGCCCTCAAACCTTTCTTAGAATCCATCAGAATGCACCCACACATCCAAGGAGTAACCTTTGGTGATTTACAAGTTAAATTGGCAGTTTATGCAGATGACATCCTCCTATTCCTTAAAAATCCCAAAACAAGCTTAGACAACTTACTCAAAATCGCATCACGCTTTTCATTAGCGTCAGGATACTAATAAAACATGGATAAATCGGAAATATTTCCCATGAACATTCATTGCACTAAATACCTAGGTCAACAGTTTGGCATGAAATGGTGCCATAAGAAAATCAAATATCTAGGTCTGCAGATGTTCTCCTTGGTTAAAGATATCATTAAAGAGAATACCAATAGTGTATTAACCAAAATGAAAAAATACATAGATTCCTGGTCCCGCTATATATACCCTGGTGGGGTCGCCTCCAATCCATTAAGATGATGAATTCCCTGATTATCTTATATACCTTAGTTATGCTTCCTATTCCAATTCCATGTAAATGTTTCAAAGATATTGACTCATGCCTCGCCAAATTTGTATGGGGTAAGAAAAAACACAGGTTATCCCTTTGTAAACTAAAAAGGAATGTTTTGTGTGGAGGGGTTGGATTTTCCTCTTTTGCTAAGTATCACTCACCCTTCATTCTAAAGCAAGCACAGAACTGGTTTTGTCCAGTTAACCATTTTGCTACCCCAACATGGGGCCATGTTGAAAACATCATGGTTAGGCCCTTCTCTATATCTGAATGCTATTTATTTACTACAAAAAATAAATGTACCAATGTCCAGTTGACTGCTAAATTGATTAGAACATACCTGATCTCTACAAGCCACTCATATCACAATTCATTTGGTTAAACAATCATATCCGAATCAAAGGTAAAGTTATTTGATAGAAAAGTTGGATATTAAAAGGAATCAAATATGTAGACCAACTTTTTAATCAGACCATACCACTAACGTTTAATGAATTTAAAGTGAAATTTGCCACTCCGGGGTCTTTCTTCCTTCAATATTCACTATTAATTAATACTATTGTTGATAATTTGCAGCTTCTAACGGAATCCTCTGAACAAATGAATGTTGCTAGGCAAAACCATATGTACAACAACCAGATCTTACTAATGACTTGATGGAAGATTCTCAATGGAAAACACAGCAAGAATGGCAACATGACTGTTTATTAACCCTTGAAGATTATACCTGGCCGTCTTTTTGGAAAAACACATTTACCATAACCGTCTCGGCTAACCTAGCGCAAACTCTCTTCTTTTTCCAGCAGAGGATTTTTATTACCCGTGTTATGCTTTTAAAATGTAAGATTGCTATAAAAAATAAGTGTTGGAATTGTCATGATGGGGAAGGATCGTTCAAACATATGTTTATGGAATGCAAATTCATAGGTACATTTTGGACTAATGTCTGGCACATCATTAAATGTATCTTTAACTTAAAAGAACCTTTAAAATCTTATATTTCAACATCACATAGACTCCCATACCTCTTAACTATTTGATTTGTTTATTTTAACAGCAGTTCAAGTTATTACAACCAATTGGAAAAAATCTGACTCCATTAACCACAAAATCTGGTGGAACTCCAAATGCAATATACATAGATTGGTGAGATTTGTAGCCTCAACCCCAATATTATATCATAAGTATGAATTGAAATGGAGAATGTTTTAGATGTCCTTTCTTCAAATGAGTACTCTGTTTTAATATGATATCAATATTTCAGTTTCTGAAGATTACCCTAATCCTATCTTTATCCTTCCCCTCTTATCCTCCCCATTTCCTTATATTTTTGTCTGTATTGTCTGTTATATGTTCCCCCTCACCATTCTATATCTAGAAAATATCTTCTAGTTTCTAATTTGTGCTTTGTTTAATCCAATGTGTTAATTATTGACACAATAACTTAAGTTGCTTAAGTATTGCTAATGTTTACATACTGTTTCGTCTTCTGATTTCTGATTTAACTATGATATACACGCATTGGTTTTTCATGCTCTCAATAAAACAAGTTAACAAAAACAAAATAAAATAGGCTCAGATCATCTTGTCCATCAGAACATTTCATCTGATTTTTGTATCCCAAAATATTATTTTGGGATATAAAGAACATACATGTACATCACCTAGATATGAATGCATACATTGAAGGTACAATGTTGTTACAGGATTTTCTGAGCACTTTTAGCTGTTTACAATAGATCATGAGCAGCACCAGCATTTTTTGATCCTAAAATATTATTCTGAAGTAGTTTTGGAAGCATTCATTTGAGTTACCATGCAGCTTGTGTTGAGGTTGCATGCCTCAGACTGAGGGATGAGACTGACGAGACCATGGGGGAAGTGGTTGACGCGCCCCTTTGTGAAGCAGGTCCTATAGGCATCCTCCAATACACCCCAGTCCATTCCTAGCTTTTAATGGCAAAGCACTACAGCAGCCATGGCAAAATGGTGCAAGGGGTCAGCAACAGGGACTAACTTTTCATGGATCAGGAATGACTTGCTGGAAGACCTGTATCAGACTGTGGACCTGCCCCCTTGTGGAACTGCTGCCGGCGATCCCAGTGAGCCAGACAGTCAGCAACTAACTCAGTGGTTTGAACAGGGGAAATATTCAGTTCCAGGGTCTACTCGTGCAGGAGCCTGCAGACCGGGGCACTGTGGTTTCCAAGGCCCTGTGTGCTTCAACAAACAACAAAGTTACCCTCTGTGTTTAAATAGTGGCTCAAGCCTACATTGAGTCGCCCAAGCTGTGGGTGCAGCAAATAGGAATCTAAGGTGGTGGCTCGTCTACTTGAAGGCCTGTTCTGGAGAGCCAGGCAACATCATGCAACATAAGTAACATAAATGGGGTGTTTGTAGTTTCTCAACGGACATGTCAATCAGAACATTCAGTCACAGTGAGCTTGCAGCTGATTCCCATCTTACAGTCAATATGCCAGAGGGTGAACCTGCTAGAATATAAAAAGGGGCAGAGGCCAAGGGGAAGTGTTGAAGTTGGCTATTGGAGTAGAGAGGAGGGAGTTAGTGTGTGGCAAAGTCATGAGAAGAAGGAGGGGAGAGCCAGAGGGAGAGGAGGAGAAATAGAGATGTAAAGGAGAAGCAGAGGAATGGCATGGTAGTTATACTCATGAAGCGCAAACATCCACCTTAACAGGTATTGTGGCGTTGAACAAGAGGGAACCCACCCAAGAATGCATGTGGACTATAAAAATCACCTCCCTGTCCCTGCAAAAGCATCCTCATAAGGAAGCAAACAGGAAGGCATTCAACTTTTGCATCTAGAAGCAAGATGATCAGGGATGCTCTGAAGGGCTGCCAGCAACTGATTCCAAGGTTTTGCTGCCTGGGCCGAGAAAGAGGGCCCCCCTCATCTTTCCTGTCTAACCTGGTGGGGGGGGCTGAAGATTTGCCAAGGCAAATGGAAGCGCCCTGGAGGGAGTATACCACTGCAATTTGCTGCCCAGAATGCCAGGGCCACATTGTGGACAGTTCTGTTTGTGATATAGAGAGCCTTGAATTGTATCTGTTTGTCCACCGGGAGCCAGTGTAGAGCCTACAAAACCAGGGAAGTATGATCACTATGAGCTAGGTTTATTTTTTTATTTTTTATTTGTGTTTGGTTATACAACACCTTTACAAATACAACAGTTATTAGATCTTCATCTTCAATCATTAAAAACAAAAGAACAACAAAACATTTTGATATTACTTTTCTAAAAGAAACAGTTAATTGTAAAATTTTACACAAGCAGAATTGAAATAAATCATTATACTTAATTGCATTCATTATTTGACATCCATCCACTTTGGTTTACTCATGAGAGAAAACCATGTATTATTTTTTCTGCCCCCAATGTAGAGGTAGAAAAAAAAATAAAGGGAAGGAGAAATGAAAAAAAGGAAAGAACATAAAGAAAAATGAACATTGGGAGTACACATAAAGGAAAAAGTTAAAACAAGAAAAAGATCAATCAGTAAGAGAGGTTGCCTCCAACACAGTGTTCCGTAAATACTAACAACTTATAAGATCGCTTCTTTACAGAACTTGGAACACTGCTATGGTAAGTGCAGTATCATAGCCCGAGATCATTCTGGCCCAAAGCATCTCGGAAACTATGTTCTCTTCTCTCTACACAAATCTCCTGAAAAGAATCAGTCTCCATTTCCACATCCCTCACATTCCATTAAGAGATGTTTTAAACTCTGTTTGTCCGGGCTGGCCCATGCATTACACGATTTAGTTGCAACAACCCCCTGCCCCCTTTAAGCAAGTACTTCCCCAGTGTGAACAAGATTAAGACGTATTCTCAGAAAGTTCTTTCTTATTTTCCAGTCTGTGAATTTCACCAGGTATCTTGGTATAGACCCCAGTTTTTTTATCCATTGCCAAAAAGCTATTCATGGGGGTCACCAAGCGTATGCTCTCTATTGTGATTATCCAGTCCATTGTTTCAGTCGCTTTTTTCGCTTTCAATGGATTGAGAACTAACACTTCAACAGTGGTATCAGCTTTTTCAAGGATCCCCCTTGCCTTGTGTTCTAGATGTAACAATATCTTTGATTTACCATTTTCCAATGGAACTTGATGTCCTCATATAGCGTTTCTTTCTGAGCTGTCATAATAAGTATACAGAGGGAAAGCAATCTCCATGCTACTAAAGATACGAACGATTTCAAGCCCAGTTCAAACCTAAGACTGGACATTGGGAGGCTCATGGGGAGACCAAGTACTCTTTTCATAACAGAACCCTCCAATTTTTGCCAATTGATATCTCACAATTGGGGTTTTGCCTCCAAACCATATAAGATTACTGGTACAATTTTCGCTATATAGAACTTTGTTAAAGGTAGAAATGAAAATGTATAATATTTAAAAAGAATCTTTTTCATCTGCGGGACCAACTTGTCTATTTAAGACTTCACGTCCTCTTCCATCTTATGTTTTGAGGGGGAAGCATAGATTGAATACCTCAGATAAACCACTTCCTCGACTCTCGGGATTGTTTGGTCATCCAGAACCCACTTTGTGCGTTTAACCGGTTTCCGGGTGTCTCTGAATACTAATACCTTAGATTTCTTAGGGTTTATCGTTAGGCCATTCTCTTTAGCATATTCACTTAATTTGTTCAAAGGTCTACCAGCACTATGTCGTCAGCATAAGCCAGCCAATGAACCTTTGTTCTGTTGATTTTAGGGCTGGTCAATGCCGACAACTGTAGGTATGGCCCCATGTCTGCTAAGTATACATTAAAAAAGAATGGTGCTCCTAAACACCCCTGTCTTACTCCTTTCTCAACCTTAATGGGGTCAGACAGGTGGCCTTCCTCATCCAAACGAACTCTCAATGTAATGTCTCTATGCAATTCAACTAGCATAGATATCAAGCCTTCTGGGGCCCGCAATTCCTAAGTTTGGTCCAGAGGTGTTCCCTGATGACCTGATCGAACACCCTGGAGAAGTCCACCCAAACCCCGTACAGCTGACATTCACCCCCCTCCTTGGTGTACTCACTAATTATATTAAGAGACAGCCCATTGAGGGCTGTGGACAGACCACTCCTAAACCCTGTTTGAAATTTCGACAGGATTTTCTCCTCCTTGGCCCATTTTTTCAGGCCTTAAAGAGCCAGCATAACAATCTTGCCCGGACTTCTGTATTCTTTTTTAAGACCCGATAAGTCAGCCCATTTGGGCCTGCTGCTTTGGATGAAGAAGAGTTGGTAATTAATTCTTGAATCTCTGAAACGTCAAAGGACAGATGTCGGTTGACCCCCTTGTCTGAACCACCTTGTTCTATGTTAGGGTTTTCAAAGTTTTTGGTGAAGTATTCTATCCACTTAACTCCAGTTACCAGGTTGCACTGCGCATCATTAGTGTTTTTCTCTAGTTGATTAATGGTTGACCAGAAATGTCTGTTATTATCTTTACATAGTTCCCTTTACATTGATTCTCCATCTTTTTGGAGGTGTAATATCTTTCTACCTAAGGACCAGTGCTTATAAGCAGAGTTTCCTTTTTTAAGCTCTGCTTTTAATATTGTGAGATCCTGATTGGATTTTTTTAATTTTCTCACTTCCTGTCTAAGTGCTTTTTTCTTTAGCCAGATTTCCTCATCAAAGGTATGGCAGTGCTGGATGCCCCTCCCCTGACCCACTATGCTAGGCGGACAGATGGACCAAAGAAAGTTTTCAAACTTCTCAGGTTGACAGTTTTCCTGCTGTTCATTTACCGGAAGCACCATCAATTTGTTATTCAAGGTTTCCCTTCTCGCCTGTATTTCAACAGACGTGCTCTTCCCTTTCTTAATGATTGTTTCTCTGTCCAGGCCATATTAATGTCTGAGACTGATACCTTTAAACAAGCATGGCGCTCCCTCCCTCAGGATTGATCATCAATGAAATGCTATGTGAGAGCAGGCCCTCTGATATAGAGATATAGTTTAATATGAAAGCGGACCTTCCTCTCGTCCAGGTCGTTGCCAGTGGTGTGTCACCCAGCACTGCCCCATTTAGCATTTTCTGGCACCTGGAGTCTATAAATTCCAACCAACACTTCCCTTTCTTCGACATTCCTACTCGTCTCAAACCCTCCTTTTGATTTCATAGCTGTAGACATTGTGTGTTCAGATCCCCTGCCAAAATTATATGCGCACTCCCCTAATCGAGTTTGATTTTTTCCAATAAAGTTGACAAACTACTGAGGAAATCTTGAAGATTGGTCCAGGTGGGGTTCCAATAAACATTTATCACTGCCAGCTGAAGGTCTTGTTCTGTGGTTCTTAACATAAATTTAGAGGCTTGAATGCCTTTGTTGTTGTTAGAGATCGATGTTATGTCCTCGCTCAAAGATGTTTTAAATGCCATCAATAGACCTCCTGAAGGTCTTCCTTTTGCTTTTTGATGAGCAGGTAACGTAGGTACTGTATAACCTTCAATCGCAACGGGATTAACCATCCAAGTCTCCTGAAGAATTACTATATCCACATTGCTAAATAATAGGTCTTTCATTGATTTAGAAGTGAATATTTTTGGGCCCCGCATGTTCCAACTTATCAGATTTAAGTGATTTTGCCTTTAAGAGGTTTTGGCCCCAAGCCCAGATTCATCAACACTTGAGACAGTAATTCAGGCAGGAGCAGAAACATGTTGTTTTGTGGGTCTTGGCTACGGTCCTTTGTTGTTCCAACAGGGTCCGATGCTTTCCGAATTTCCTTAGGGTCAGTTGATGGTCTATTAAGGTGAATATGGGCCATAGACTTTTCTACATTTATTTCTGGTGGTGCAGAAGATAAGACAATTAGATTCTGCATTGCCAGCTCATTCGTTGTGTTCAAAATGGCCTTCTGTGCCTTTCTTGAGGTGAGTCCCACTTCCACTATGTTTGATCTCAGTAAAACTGGACATTTCACAAATTCTATGTCCTTTGTGTCAAAGAAGTAAAGGTTTGGCACCCTTTTAACGTGCGCTAATATTGCATTCCTGCACAGAGAATTATACTGTGGGTTCTTCTCCACTGATTTAAGCCATATTCTTGGGACTGCGTAGACAGAATCCTCTTCCTCACAGTTTTATTGGGATGAGGGGTTACTCTCCGAGCTGTGATGTGCTGTATCTGCTTTTGGTTCAAGTGTCGTAAGTGATCTCACCTTTCCAGTCCCATTTGTATATTCCAAAAGCACAGAGGCGTTCCCCTGTCCGGCTTTCATTTCCACAGCCCTGGGGCTTTTGCTTGCTCCACACTCAGATGTTTTAAAAAGATCGGGGCTATTTTCTTGCTCCAATTAACCTCAATGACACTGTTTGTTTTCGACCGAACCGTGTTGTTGTTATTCTTCAGGAACATTGGAGCCCAGGGCGGTCCTGTACTCGGCCCAGCAGACTTAGGCCTGAAGGCCGCTTCTTTCATGGGCCACCTATTTAGTGACATAGCGAAGGTCTCAGCTCCAATTGCAAGGCTAAATGAGCCTTCCATTTGTTTTTCTTGTGGGTCTGTTTGCTGCCCCACACTCACGTTAATGATTTCAATCACTTGCGGTGTGGCTACTTCTCCAACAGTCTTCAGGGATTTATGATTAAACCCTGTATGCCCCCCTAACTTCCTATAGGACAGGCATCTCTCAAGTCCCCCCTTGGTCTGCCTTCAGGGCTCCCTTTTTCCTTTCCCACTTGATTGTCCATTTCTGATGGATTTGGGTTACCCTTAGGCGTGGAGCCTGTTTCAGGTTATTTTGATTTTAAATTTTTTCTGCTTTTTTTTCTCTTTTTTCTGATTCTTCCTAAGGACTGTTGAAAACACCATTGAGTTCCTCTGTCTTGCTGCTCTTTTCTTTGCTTTCCTTCTGCCTCTAGAAGGTTGTTTCCCTGCCTCTGTCCAATTTTGGGTGTGTTTGTCTTGCTCCCGAGCAGGATCTACTGAAGTCTCTCACATTTGGGGTTTGCCTCCTACTTCCTCCCCTCTGCCACACAAGCCAGTCTTCTGAATTCCTCCAGGACTGACTGAGAGAGGGGTGTCATCGAAGATGTTTTTCGGGTCCTCCTTCCTTTCTATCACAACTTCCCTTCCTCCCTTTTGTAGCTGATTTAAGACTTCTTTTAGCAAAGTATTGTGGGCTTCTTCTTCCTTTTTCTTCGTGTCAATTGAGACTTCAATTGCTGAGAGATCCAGCCCTTGTTTGGCTAGCTCCAACCTAGAGTCTTTCAGGGTTGGGATCACAGTTGAGTTAATTAAATTAGATAGCCCCACCAGTGAAGTCTCGCAATTTGCTGTTTCTTTAGTTAGTTCGAGAAGGATTCCTGCTTGGGACTGCACCTCTATTTTTAGGTGCTCAAATACTGTAACTAACGATTTCAGTACAAAATTCAGCGCTCAGAGTGTTGCAGCACTTGTTTGTGGGTTATCCAGCTGGTCCGTCGTAATAGGTGGATCCTACAGCCCACTTGCTTGTTCCTTAGTTCCCATATAATCTGGATCAGCCTCTCTCTGAATAGCTGGTCCCGCCATTTGTTGGGCATTATTATGTTGCGCTTCATCCTACCTGATGTCATTATTCTCTTTGTCTCCATCTCTTGGTTGCTCTTGAGATTGTGACCCCTGCGGAGGAAGTTCCTCCCCACATGGGTAATGACTTATATCTCCCTCAAGATCGTTCAATCTCCTGGTTCTTTTTTTGTAGAAGTGATCATCAATCTTTTTCTGGATCTTTTTTGTGGTAATCGTATACTCCAGACCCTGCTTCCATGACTGGGCTATTTTTAAAGAAGAGTACTCTGTGGCATGGGGGTTCTGTACATGCACTTGCGCTCTGGTCTGCAGTAATGGGGTCTGTGGTAAGCTGCTTAAGACCACATGCACTGTTTTGCCACCCTGTGTAGCCGTTGCCCCCACATAGTATCCGTCCCACTCAGGACTTCTAATATCTTCCATGAGGGCCTTGCTGCACAGCTTCATTGATGGTTACTTATATTGGTGATATGGCCTTTACCCTCCCTGTAAAGTGTATCACTTATCAGGTTTTAGCAGTTCAAAAGTTAGTGTCTAATGGTTCAATATGCTCTTCTCTGTTCCCTATTTAGCGAGGGACTGAAGTCATTTAGACTTCTTTGCAGAGGAATTTATAGCTCTATAACAGCCAAAAAAAGGTAATAGTGTAAATGAGTATATACACACAAGACCGGCAGACCCCCGTAAGCTCTCTTCTTCTAGCTTCTTCTAGCTTACGGTGCGTAAAGGAGGAGCGGGGAGCAGGTCTCTGTGTTATGCACTCCTCACGCTCCTTGCACCTCGCTGCTAGACGGCCAGACGTTACTGGCGTTAATGGTGCAGCAGCGGATGGAGCTGATGGAGCTGACTGTGAAAAGTAAATATAAATAAATGTAAAAGTAAGTAAAAGTAAAAATGCTAAAAGGTGTGATGCCGCTGCCGCCTCCCCAATCTATGCGAGGCACCGGGTGTTCAGCTAAGCGCTAGACAACCCAGACAACACTGGTAAGCCGCCCGAGGAGTCCTTGTCCACGAGTCCTTACCCAAAGGCAGGCCAGCCCTTCTACCTCTGATGCCTCTGTGGCTGTGATGGGCTGCTCCACGCCACACCGCACTGTCCTCTCACACCTTCCTCAGCGTAGCTTCAGGCACCCGTTTCCCGGCTCTCAACAAAGGCTAGAGAAAAGAACCTCTCTCTCCGCTCACTGAGTCACTGAGTCAAGCCGCGCCTCTCACCCACACAGGAAACCCACTAGGTTTATCAGGATCCTTGCGGCTGCATTTTGGACCCTCTCAAGTCTACGGGTTGGATGACTTTGGCAGACCCAGATAGATTACATTGCATGTGAGTAAGGGGGAAATACACCAGAAATGTCCTTAGCACTCACAATTGGCAGAAGCACGCACTGGACACTCCAGAAATGTGCACATCAACCGACAGTGACTTATCCAGCCATCATCCCCTGTCCCAACCGGTTTCTAGCCTTATGTACAAGTATAGGACAAGTACGTAAAGAGGGAAGCCAGCACTGAGAAACCTAGGTCGCAATGGAAGTGTCCGACTGTTCCGTAAGCCCAGAACTTAAAGTGCCCGATGAGCATGTTGGATTTTTTAACATTAAATTTAAGCCGAGGTTGAAACATCCACTGGTGTTATTATTGTTACTGTTCCTAGTGATTGCATTGAATGCAAAAGCATCGAATGCAAAAGTTTCAGAAAAAAATGCATCAAAAAATGCATTCTTTTATTATTATTTTTAATGGGGGAGTATCCCCCAAACCCCGTTTTATTACCCCTTAAAACCCATTATAGTAAAAAAAAAATACCTACAAAAAAATGCATTTTTTCGATGCATTTTTTTCAATACTTTTGCATTTCTTACTATGTATTCGATGCAATGCCTGGATACCATTATTAATGTATTTATTGAGCGTGGACCTAGATTCGAGAAGCAACAGAGCGCTTTACAGAGGTATTCAAAAATACAGATCATAATGGTGTGCCTCCAACAATCTCTGCCTTAAAGCCAGTAAGACTGAGATCCTCCTCTTTGGGACACCTGCTCCTGCCTTCCCTCTGTCTCTCTGGCCGCCCACCCTGCGTCCTCTACCTGCACCTTCCCGTGAGGCTAAGAACCTTGGTGTCATCTTCGACTCCACCCTCTCCTTCTCTCCTCACATCATCTCTGAAGTCACACTATCACCTGCACCTTCACAGAGGTATTCTTCCTTTTCTCACTTTATCCCGTAAACTCCCTCTCTCCAGAGCCCTGGCCCTCTCTAGGCTGGACTACTGCAACAACCTCTTTCTTAATCTGCCTGCCTCTACTCTTCACCCTTTGCAACTGATCCAGAACAGGACTGCAAGACTTGGACTCAAGCCCAGGGATCATATCTCTGCATTCCTGAAATCTCTCCACTGACTCCCTGTGGCTGCAAGGATCAAGGTTAAGTCCCTCTGCGTCATCCGCAAGGCTTTCTGAGGCCGGGGACCACACTACATCCAACTTTCTCTTCCCAAGCATCTTCCTTCTCGAGCCCTCCTATCATCCACCTCCAACTCTCTGAGGGTCAGACGCTTCTCCAGGCAGAGAGTGGGGGGTAGATCTCTGGCCTCGGCTGGGGCATCCCTCTGGAACAGCCTCCCTGCCACTCTCAAACTTGAGCAGGACCACCTAAGGTTCCGGAAGCAACTGAAGACCTTCCTTTTCACTTACGCTTTCTCTTTCCCTCTCCCTTGCTGAAGTCCCTGTCTGCTGCACATACTGGTTAATAGGCCACTCACTGAACTAACAGGACCAGGCTCCTGCATTACCAGTTGTCCCTGCACTGCCTCCGGGCCTCCCAATCACCTAGGTACTGCATCTGCAACCCTATAGTCCCATGATTCTCTGCACTTACGATCTGCTTCCCTGGCAGCACTTGTACTCCCCCCTCCCCCCTGTCCTCCCTGGCACTTCTCCCCCTCCCTGCCCCCCCACACGTGGGCGATCTGAATAGCACAAGGCCTAGTAAGATCATTGTTTTGTCCTTCTTCTGTCTTCTCTCCTTGTCTTGTCCTGTCTAGAAACACTTGTGTACAGGCGCATTATAAATGACTTATATCATATCATATCATTGCTTTGGAGGTTGTCTGTGAGGGTGATTATGATATGATATGATAAGGCATTTGTAACGCGCCTATACACAGGTGTTTCAAGGCGCGAAAAGGCGATTCCAATCAAAGTCATGTGGCTTGTTGAGAGACTGGTAATGTGAGAAAAGGAGGTGACTCTTTTTAAATGGACAAAATTGACCCCTACATTTAACATGCCACAGTAGCATACTCAGGAATGAATAACACAGTCCCAAAATATAGCAAGACACAACATGTCTACCCGCCATACTTTAGATCAGTATGGAACTATAGTCCATGCATTCCAATTTCCGTAATGCATGTGGTCACAATAAATCAACTATTTAGTTTGTTGGAAAAGTGACAATTGAATAGTCTTTTAATTGTAAGCCAATTTACGGTTCGGCCCAGTAGCACCTAATTTCATGGCTGGGCCTTCTTCATTCATAATGATATGTAGACTCAGTGAGCAATCTGTAAATATATTTAATATGCAAAACTGAATAGGATTTTTCATTATGATTGCCAATAGAAATGTCTGAAATAGTGTTCTGAATACTGCTAATGTATCTCAAAACAACTTCTCAGTTCAGTAAATGGAGGTGTGATTAGTCAGGATAATTTTGATAGAGAAACTTCTGCTTCAATGGACATTCAGGATCCAATATAATACTAAAAATCCTTTCTGTGCTCTTCATCAGTAAAATGGTAGGAATTATGCATATATTTCAGTGTAAAAATACAGCGATAACCTGTCTGAACCTGCACATGTAATTCGTTGAAGCTCCACTGTTGCTAATAGATGCCCACCCATCACCTTGCAACTCGCACCTTACACTCACATGCCAATGTGCCCCTTGGCATTCTATAGAGGCGTGTCCAGAGACCAACAATTATCCTGATTGCCAAGTCTAAGTGCAGGGCTAGAAGTGCAACGATGCAACGAAAAACCTTAGCCAATCATCGCCCCAAAAATGATCTGGCCGTACTGAAAAAGCAAATGGCAATCACCAATCATTAATATTGATCGTTAACCAAATACTCTGCGGATATTGCCTCCGAGTGGATAGGTGATAACTGCTGTGCATTAAGCTGCTTACTCTCAAGCTATCGGAAGAACCCTCAATATTACATTCGATTAATACTAGGCGAAAGAAAATTAGTATGAGATTTTTTTGTGTCTCCCCACAGCCCGAGGGTGTTTCATCGCGCTACAATTGTAAAAAAAAGACGGAAATAAGGTTTGTATAATGAAATACGTACGAACAAATAAAAGTTCATCAAACAAATAAAACTGCAGCCAGAATAAAAATAAAATGTTAAAAACAAAATAACATTGAAGATGTAAAAGCAGCAGACACTCATTATGATGACACACAGGCCCAGGATTTACAAAACCGATGTCATGACCCAAAGGCAGAAGTAGACAGCCATATCTGAAAACCTTGGTTTATAAACAGTGTGAATGCACATTTCAGCCAAAGAAAAGACGTTTGCAAAACAGAAGAAGTGACAAAACAACTAGCTCCTTGGTGAGGTAAACTGGCTTTCTGGTGTGAATGGCGTTGGGGCAATGAACGCAATCACGCCACGGCTCAGTTTCAAACATTTGTATGGCCGAGAGGAATGCAACTTGCAACTTGAGCCTCCGCCGGTTCCTTCCTCTCCACCATATGAATGCTCCAGCATTTGCACTGGCATGGATTTTCATGATGGCGCACATGCTGGGCATCCCTATGGGGTCCGCCTGCTCTATGCACAAGCATTAAGCAGGCGGAACCCCATAGGAATCCATTGTTCCCACTCCCTGCCCGCAAGCATGGCAGGGAATGTATGCAATTACAATAAAACCCTCCTGGCTAGTCGGACAAGTTTTAATTGTATTTGTATTTGTGAACACTGCTTACCATGCACGCATGGTAAGCAGTGTTCACAATTGAAATTAAATCCTCAACCAGCATGCTTGGTTTCATTGTAATTGTGAGCGCTGCTTGCCATGCAAGCCTGGTAAGCGGCTCTCAAGATTAGAAGTACACACTGCTTGGCATGCCAGCATGCCAGGCAGCGCTTACTCACTTTGCACTGCGGAGCGAAACTATGAAGGGCAAAAGGCATCGTAGACGCTTGTGCGCCGCCTTTTGCCCTTTACATTTGCACCCTGCAGTGCAAATGACAGAAATCTGGTGGTGGGGACTTGGCTACGCCTCAGTGCAAATGTAACAGGACCCTGTTGTCAAATTACGTCTCGAAATAAAATGGGCTCCGTTACCAATGCAGAAGCCTGGAGTATGGGGGTGATGGGTTATAATTGCTGGACCTGCTCACAAGCCTAGTTGTGAAGTGGAGCACTGAGTTCAAAGGAAGCAGAGGGGCACCGAGAAGGCCAGCCAGCACAGTGTTATCTGAATTTGTGTGGGACATTACCAGAGCCTGGACAACCGCGCCTAAATTCAGCCATGAATAAGATGGCACATTTTTCATAGAAACATTAAATGACATGTCAACAGCCTGGCACTCAAGCCATCATCCAGGATAAACCCTAGTGACTTCACATGCACAGCCAATACTAGACTCTTCCCATCGTGGGAAAGCTTTCGTAGCCAGGTTTGTACAAAAATAGCATCTTTTTAGGGATTCGTCCAAAAAGATCGAATTAAAATGACTTACCCAACCAAATGTTCGAAAAAAGGTACTACCAAATGTTCTAACCTCCAAAATGTCGACTTTTGGAATATAGAACATTTGATAGGGTTTGGGGTGTCATTTTAATTTGATCTTTTTGGACGAAACCTTTGGTAGTACCTTTTTTAGAACAAAGGGCTTCAGGGACCGGCGGGGGTTGCTGGAGTGTCCCACGCAGCGGTCCCAAAAAAAAAAAAAAAAAAAGGAAAGGTCCTTGCGGTGCCGGTTCCCGATCACAGAAGTGAAAGGTAACAGGCGTTGCAGGGACCAGCGAGTCAGAGGCAAGGTAAATAGGGGGCCGGGGGGTGTGTTGGGGATGTGCACAGGAGTGTGTTGGGGGTGTGGACAGGGGTGTGGGTGGGGGCGAGGCCATGGGATGGCCAAGTCAGAAATGTTCAGGGGAGAAAAGACTGAAGGTTATTTCGGAAAAATAATCTTCGGTCTTTACTCCCTCGAACATTCCTACCTCGGTCATTCAACCCCAAACCTCGTTTTAGCCTTCAGTTTAAAACTGCACTGGGACATCAAGGATTCAGTTGCTTCCACACGGAGCCTCGGGTGATGGACATCCTGAATTGATGAAACATGTAGATAGAAAGAATTTCAAGTTGCAAGCTTCTAGCCAGGCATAAGAAGTCACTCACCACCTCCATTCTGAGCAGACACATAGTACTAAAACCCCATAAATGATGGGTGGAAGGTTTTGAATAATCTGAACCAATGGCACTGCTCTGGGGAACCTTCCACACCACTGTTTTTTAGCCTGTCTGCGCCATTGCGAAAGGGGTTCAGCCATTTGCAAATCAGTCAGGTACTGCAACCAATGGAAGCAGCCCTGCCCGAACTGCTAGGCTTGGTCCCCACGGCACAGAAACACAAGCAACCACAGGCATGCTTCGGCTTTTTGTTTTGCTATAGTCACCACAAGAGGGACGGGTATGCCCACACCTGGGTCCCGTGCCTGCTGGGCCTAGAGACCCAAGCTACTCCTCACTGATGAGGTCCAACGAGGCTGAAACTTGTCTGGGGATGCTTGTAGTCTCGTGCAGCAGGGATGTGACCAAGCAGTTGGGGCTGTACAGCCCCTTTTGATGTGGGACGACACCTGATTTGCATATGGTCTTTCCCCTTTTGTAATGGCTTGGCAGGCGAAGAACGATGGTCTGGGGGGTTGCCCAGAGCCATGGCAGACGTTAGGATTTATTCTAAACATTCCAGACATCTTCCCTTTTGTTTTGATATACATAGTGCACCATTTCTCACTCGCTAAGAGTCAATTATCACTAGCCAATGGCTAGTGGCGATTGCACATTTTGAGCCCTCTATGTTGCCTGTGAACCGATGAATGGAGATTTCCAGCCGCACAATCTAGGTTCCCAGCAGCTCCATGTGCACATTGAAGATCATGGGAGCCATGCTGGAAACTTGTGGCACTTCAAAGGGGACAAGGGTTGGGCCAAGTGTGTTAACCACTGATCCAACAAGGGTTTGGCAATGAGGCATGCCTGAGAGCATCTGGACTTCCTCTGAGCCTGAGAGGACCATACATAATGGCATAATGTCCAGCGGCTGTATCAGAAGCATTTTAAGAAGATTGGTGCTATGGGTCATTGAAAAGGTTCTTTTGAATGAGAGAAAAGAGCAATATGTGCAAACCACGCGTCCAACCAAGCACAGTCGTTAGAAAAATAACTGCTCATGCGGGCTGGACTCCCCTCCCCCCTTTCTCACGTGTTCCTGGTCCTGCATTACCCACAAATATGGATTCTCAATTCAATACATTGGGAAGTATTAAAAAGAGGAAGACTAGAAACAAAATGATTATGCGTTTAGAATTCAAATTACAGATGTATTGTACTTGGTGTAGACTTTACACAACATCCGCAAATAACATAAAGTGAATACGAAACAGGATCCTCTTAAAGACACAACAAGCACATTAAAATCGGTAAGCCAACCCCCCGCCAGGAATGTCTGCACCAGGTCTCTAAAAACAGAGTAATCATATACTCCTCAATGCAATACTTCAGTCTATGCATCCAAATGATGCAAAGTGATACAGTAGGAACCTACTGAAATATATGTTAAGAGCCAATCGGGAACCTCCAATACGCCAAGCCAACCCTCATTCCAGTACCCACCAAACGTTTGCTAGCATGGATCCTAAAAGGTTCACACCAATGGCCTCCGTGGGCACTACTACCGCCAATTCCTGTGAAGCAGTTGCCCGCCTGCCTCACTGCTGGTGTTCAGACGAATTTGAACTGAGGAAGTTGCTATGTAAATACATCTGGGGAATCGCAAAAACACAGTTCTGACCCAAGAACGTTGACCTTATGCTCAATAGTAGGGGTTCTACCATCATGGTTGCCATGAAACCTGGGACACATGAAAGCTGTGACTGTCCAATGTGAGTGCACACTGACGGCACACGCTAAAACCATGGAAAGCATCTTCTATTTAGATCTATTTAGAATGTGCATTATGGACATGACAGGTAGAAGATATAATATTACCACCTGCCCTCAGGGGCCAGACTATTCCTATAGTTCAGCACACCCCCCTATTTGAGATTAGGGAATTGGCACACAGACAGTACCCATGGCATTGATGTTATTACATATTGTCATTCCCCTAAACGCTCTCATTTCGAGCACCTGTGTTGATACCTATGTATGCTATAAAATGTGTGTGCCAACAGACAGAGGTGTTTTTTAATCATCTTCATTTCAGATTCAAAATATAGCAATTGTGTACTCTAGTGAGCCTCGGGGTGCATTAAACTGTCAACTTGGTGAGCAGTGCTTCAGCCATGGCAGGGGGTGATGTGTATTAGCCGCCTGGCCTCAATGTCTCTGTAAGAGCCATGTGGGGGCAATGCCCAGGAAGCTGCTTCTTTGCTCTCAGTGGAAACCAACACCTTTCCCCCCAAGGTACAGGAACAATGCCACTCTCACATAAGTGTGCTGATCTCTGGAGTCCTTTTGAAGTAGGCAAGTGTGGGAAGGGGGTGGATTTAGAGTAGCCAGTGTACTGGTTGAACCCTGCTGTTTGGCAGTCTCTGCAATATCTAATATCTTTACTCAGGGAACCAGGGTGCGCTCTAGCTCCTTGAAGCATATCTTGTGCTCGACGGAATCACCATTAAAGATCTCAGACCAAATAACCGGACAGACTCAAAGAATATGGCAAAGTACTACTTTATCTCAATTGAATAAAGCAGGGTACGTCGGCAAACATCGGACTGATGCTTACACTCACATAAACAAACTTGATTACACTGAGGTCTTATACCCCAATTTGCGTCATCTATGATGTCATCCTACGTGGCAAACTGTAAAACCTACTGGCGCGAGGGATTGGTTAGGGAAACATATCTACTTATAGACAGTATAGGGGTTAGTACTTCATTGGAGATCTCATATCTGTAAGACACACCTCAAACTACCTCTAAATACGTATAATACTGATTATAGCAGACAAAATGGCAGTAGATTGGTCTATGCAACATTGTATAGCAGGTTACCCCATAGACCCACTGATTGGTTAACATCCCACCAACCTTGGACCTTCAGCTCGGCTAGCAGAACGTAAGGAAACCGAAAGCCAGGTGCTTGAGTCACATCAGATTACTCCCCACTTTCCCAATTAGTCCATCATCTAATAATAATAATAATAATTCAGCATTTATATAGCGCTACGAACCCTCAGGTATCTGAGCGCTGCTTATTATTACCCACGGTGTGTGGTGCTCATTTATCGACCTCGGAAGGATGAAAGGCTGAGTTTGGCCCCGCCGGGATTCGAACTTGTGTCAAAAGCTCTGTACCGATGTCAAGAGTTTCCTATCTGTAGTTGAACTTGTCATTGCTTTCTGTTCTAGGACATTCAAGGGAGTATGATCACATCACTTATCTTCAATCACAGTTTAATGAATAGACCTTGTTTTCGACTTCTGCATCACCTGTCAGGAGACCGTAAATTTGTCCATTTCAACCTCCTATTTACTGTTATTAAATTCAGTTATGCTGGGTGTTATTACTCATTTGGCCTCTAGAGACTTGCTCACTCCACCTTGTATGAGCCTTATTCACTGTTAATTGTCCCGTACTTGGCTCTTGCACATGTTTTCCTCTTTGGTAATCTAAGAGAAATATGTGTCACGTGCTTGGCTTTATCGTCTGCCTCCCTTTGTGCTTTGTAGCTATTTCTTGAAATAGCAGCCTTGACCCCAGGCCACCATAGACTCCTCTTTTTTTGCACACAAAGCTGTTTTCCAGCGTCTCCTGACTCGTCAGCTCTGATCTGTTTCTGAGGTGGTTAGAATGAATCTTTGTAAGAGCCAGCGTCCATTTTCCAATTTTTGCCGTCCTAGACACGTTATATATTCCTCTATAGCAAGCTTCTCTATGTCTCATCTACCTTACATTGCTGCTTATTTACACTTGTTGATCCACAAGTTACTTTATCTTCTTTTTCCATACATGATTACTTTACATTTCATGCATGTTTCTCTTGTCACTTCAGTTACATCGTCATTTTTGAGTATTTTCATATCGTTTCAGTATGTCCTCGTACATCTTCTTCATGACATCACTCTGCCCTTGTCAGATGTCACTCAGTGCTTCATGATGTCTATTGGTGCGTGCAGACATCCATCCACTCTCTCGACGTGAGGGTACATTCAGTATGGTTGTCTGAGTGCATATCGTCTCTCAAACACTCAATGTGGTATAAGGACAACACAGGGGGTCCCACATCCAGCTCTTCTCATGCTATTCCAGTATGACGGCAGTGAGGGGGTGGGAGTTAGGGTATATGTGTCTACTTTCTCCTCTACAAGGGTATCAAGAAGTCGGTCTTGTCAAGAAAGTCATTCTCTATACATACCTTTACTAGGATCTTTGCTGAATTTGGCCAAAAACATACTCCTTTTTGGATCCACTCTCGGTGTAGAGGTGCATTCTTTGGTTAACCTGCTGTTGGCCATTCAGAGAGCATTCTACACCAGGCGTAGAATCCATTCTGGCTATGATGTGGTTATGCCAATACTGATCCCATTGCTGAGAATTAGGGCGAAGCACAGCTTGAGGTTCAACTCTAAGGTTCCCTGAGGGACCTGGCACCCCACTAGAACCCAAAGTGTCTACGTCAAAAACAGGACGATCAGGGTCAACTAATACAACCTCAGGCGGTTACATTATTGATAACATCATTGTCATTATCTTGATCATCATCACAAGGGAAGCCCCAAAATCAATTAAGTTCACAGATGCTGAACGAAGAATTTGAAGAATCCTTGCAATCTGAACTGGTTTAGTTGTCTCCTGCTGGCCAGATGGTCTTGCAGATGGTCTTGCAGAGACAGAACCCCTCTCAGACGTCAAAGCCCCAGGGTATTAGGTATTAGGATATTGATATAAATACTTCACCCATCCCTGGTGCTCCCAAGGTGCATCCAATTGCTGGCCCTTTTTCAAGAGCACCCGTCATGGCTTTTTTTTTTATAACAAGTGGTCCTTTAACTAAGAATGTAAAAGCTGTTATTAAGGGAGCTCAGGTATCAAAGCCTGCATGGGAAATTTGGGAGGCTTTAAGGTTGCATCCATTGTCTTGCTCAAGGATCCTGAAATGTAATTACCCATGAGGGCCGCTAATTCCCTGCAAATATGGGTCTGAGGCTCCACCTCCTCAAAAATATCAGAAAACTCCCACATTGAGGAATCTTAACCTTCCTTATGCTCCAGACTCCTGCTGCAAACCCAGATACTGCTGACCTGAAAGTTTATAAAGTATTCATATTGAGGGTCCCCAGAGAATCATAGATAATTATACTATTCTTAGCTGGGGCTGACGCAAAGCATCACCAACCAGAAAGCAAGTATAGAAAAATAGTTATTCTGAGTCAGGCCCTGACTTTGTGCCGTTGACAGTAGCATAGCAACAGCGCCAATATGCCCAACCTGCAGAAGGGGGTTACACAGTGGTGGAAGTGTAGCAAAAGGTACTAGTTGTACTCTGGCTGCATCCAAAAAGGAGGGAGTGGGATGGCTGGACAGATGGCATGGAGTTTTGCTAGGAGTGCGGGTAGGGGGGACCATGAGCACAAACCTTGGCTGAACAGTGAAGCAAAGATTTTAATCCACCATTCAGATTTGACAACATACCTTCCAAGCTTTACCCGGTACAAACAGTTTGGATTTCAAGGCCTACAGTAATACTGTCATTGTGGTTTTAATTTTCACATCCTGAATAGTAAACTATAAGTCCCAGAATGCAAAATCTCGTTAACCCCACTGTACTTTCAGTGATTTAAGACATGTAATAAAAGAAGTTGTGTAATGAACTCAGATAGATATCAATGAGGGTGCCCAGTGGGAAAGGTGTCCCACTGGCAGGACAATGTGTGCCAAGCAATTCCTGCTCAGCACGCTCATTGTCCTGGCCAGGACACCTTAACCTTTCTGAATGGGAATGGTGTCCCACTGCCAGGACAATGTCCCAGGGAGCTCCAGGCAGCAGAGGGGCTCTTACGTTGCTATGTGTCAACAGTGCATTACAATGTGAGCCATTAGGAACTGATGGGAGGCAGGAGGGGACTATTAGCAGGATATTTTTGTCCCTTTAGAAATGTGACAGGGAGGGAGTGATCAGAAGTGAGAAGGGTGCATAATGCTGCAGGTTTTATGAAATAATTACTATGGCTTTAAAACCCAAGGTGGGTTTGTTAGGCTCACATTAATCTGCATGATGCTATTGTAACTTTACATGCAGGAATGGGAGAGTAAAAAAACAAGTCATACTCTTATTGCTCAGCACATTTCTATGGCAATGTATGAAGTAAATAGTTAGTTTACTATGAAAGGCTGGTTTATTATGTAAGGTGGTTTGCGTCCAAGGCATTGATAGAAATACAATATTATTTAGGCACTTGAACTGCAAAGCAAAACCTTAATACATATCTATATCAACTAAACCTGGGAAAAGGGTTGCCATTTCACCAAAATGACAGGGGTAGTGGAAGTGACATTGCATGACCGTTCACCACTGATAACATGACAGGAAGTGATGTCATATGACCCCCACCCCCAAATGAGGACACAGGAAGTGATGTCACACAACCTTTCACGCCTTGACAAAAAAGGCAGTGGCATCACATAGCATTGTTCCTCAGTACACTAAGAAAAATATGATTATGATATTACTGTAATATGATATACATTTCATCACACTCTTGGCCTCAAGCCCAGGCACCCCATCTCTCCAGACCTAAAAAGTCTTCACTGGCTCCCAATCTCAGCACAGATTCAATTCAAATCCCTCTGCATCATCCACAAGGCTGTCTGGGACCAGCGACCACTCTATCTGCAACTGTTTCTGACTAAATATTCCATATCTAGACACCTACGTTCCTCTGGCACCAACTCCTTGTATGTAAGGTGGTTTGCTAAACAGAAAGCAGGTGGTCGATCACTTTCCTCAGTGGGCTCCCTTTTCTGGAACAGCCTCCCCATCCCTCTCCGTCTTGAGCAGGACCCCCTTAAGTTCCAGAAAAGCCTCAAGACCTTCCTCTTTACCTCTTCCTTCCCTCCCTCTCTCCCCTGCTAATCACACAGAATCTTGGTTGGTGTGCAAGGCCCTATGCATCCTCGGGGCCCTGACCTTCCACATCTTATCTTCCCTGCTGCTGTCTATCCTCTGCACTTGCCTTGGCTCACCCTCCACCACTGGAGGTTGCACTTACCTTTCTTCATAGCACTTCACCTGCTGCTCTCCATGAGCACCACAGTACCTATCCCATACCCCTCTCCCCTCTGCACTTGCACATTCTGAACACTCACAAGGCACAGTAGGTTCATCTTCCCCTCCCAGCTGCCTCTTCTTATATGGCTGTATTTAATTATTGAACATTGTTGTAATTTCATTGTCTATCATCTTCTGTCACCTCCCTGTTGCCCTGTGGTCGCTTTGAAACCGTATGTGTTTCCTGTATAAATGCCTAACAAGTGAACAATAAATAAAAATAAATAAATCACCATATGTAGCGTTAATGTCAGTGTGTACAGGCCCATATTAGGTATTTTAGTTGTGTGACCACCAAATGGGATGGTACCATGTTCCCCTGCCCTATGGACCTTGACAAATCCCCACTGGCGTCTGGTTGCAGCCAATTAAAAACAAAAAAATATATATTTATTTTTTGCCATGGGGCAGATGGTAGACAGCAGGGGCTGCAAGGGAGGCAGCAGGGGTAGCAGCTCCGACCCCTGGCGACCCCCAAATGACATCCATGCTTGGGAAGATGTGCTCAGTTGCTGAAATTGTCCACATCCCGGTTTCACCATTTAACCAAAGTGTGTGATCCTGGGCAAATAATGTAATCAAACTGTCTTGTCTGGAGTTTTGTAAGTGATTCACTGCAATTTAGGTATTTTGCACCACAAAGTTATTTGCCACTTGGCTTACTAATGGTAACTTATTCTAAAGTCACTTCCATGGTGCCTCCAAGTATCAAAGACTGATGATGCTCCTTGCAATGTCCTTTTCTGCGAAGTCACTTCTGTTGGTGCAATCCATATGAAAATTAAGAGATTTGCATGTAATTTGCCCCAGAGTGCCTGGACAGAGCTCTAATAGATGAGTTTCCTGCATCTGTAATGATCCTGCAGTTCCATTTTTTTGTTAAAATGCCACCCACCACTAATGTTACCAAAAAAGTAGATTGGGGAAGGTATGGGCAGTTTGGCGGCACAAATTAGACCGTATGGAATTGCGCGCACTGCATGTGGAGGGGAAAGTAGCAGGACTTTTTTCGTGGCTCGCCCACCCCACCCTTGCAAGGCTGGATACTCCCCTGGCTCTACCACTGATAAAAAGAAATGTGTTTGCACCTGAGCACCTTATCGATCTGCACAGCCACGGACGCTGTGTGTGCGTCTGCCTAGCTGAGACTTGGGAAACTGGCAAGTCTGTTGTTTTATTCCCATGTACTGTTCTGTCCCTGCCCCCTTCTCACGCACTTGCGTGATCTGAATGACACCTGGCCTCGTAGGATCGCTGCCTGTCCTCCCTTTTTTGCCCTCCCCTGCCTCATCGCGCCTTGAAACACTTGTTATAGGCGCGTTATAAATGCCATATCATAGTGGTTTAATGTCCGGCCTGAGCCGATTCTGTAACTGTCTCGGGGAAAGAAAAAGCACCAAAACACGTTTCTTGTGCCTTTGAACTAAAGGAACGTTCTGTAAAAAAAATAAAAACGAGTGGTATGCCCTACCAGTGACTTATGTTACACTTCCATCTCTGGGGGTAAACTCTGAGCAGGGCACACCACGCAATTCAGCGCATGTCTGGCCTACAGAAAAGTATTTAAGTTTTTCAATAACTGCAGCAGGAAAAGGGTGGAAGAATGACATCTTTTATGGAACTCAGGATGCAATATGGACTGTCCCTCTCTATAGTTCAAGGAGGAATTATGGGAATTGTAGTCCAACACACATTTTTCTTTGGAATGCATTAAAACTTCTTGATGCTGACGGAAATGAAAGAGATTAGCATGCATAAAAAGAACCCTCCTACCCTGATATTAAATCCGTTGGGGTGCATCAGTTAATGCCTGCAAAGTGCACAAGATATGGACTTTCCAGAGATGTGAATGTCTATTTCGAGTAACCAGACTCTGATGCTCGATGTGTTTCTATCATCTTGGTACAAAGTGAGCTCCTACCCCTTGTTTAGACACAATGAATAATCATGAAAGTAAGGCTTTTGAACTTGGACAGTGTGGCTCTTAGGACCAGCCCTATGTGTGGGCACTCTGTGTATTAGCGCAGGGCCCCCGAGCTCATGGGGGCGTCGCAACGTACAGCTGCCACGGGTACACTGGTTGGATTAGTTGTATTACAGAGGGGTTGCGCTGCTTCAGGCAGGCTCTTGGTTCAGGCTGTCCCAGCGATTCTGAACAGTCTCCTACAACCATGTGATCATCCAGCGACAAGTACTTTAAAGCCTCGGCAACTGCAATGCAATCTTTCTTTTTTTTTTTTTTAAACTTTTATTTTTATCGGCAGAGGTTCACAAGGTACAAACATAAGGCAACAAGCATAAGAGACATATAAGACATAGAGGTGCTTACAGGCTGCCTTGTCAACATTACAACAGTGATTACAATGTTTTGCGAGTAAAGGAAAAAACCTGAGGATATCATGGTGCAGAAGTGGTGGCCGGGGACAGACAGGACTCCGACCCGCCCTCGGACTGATTATTGAGATATGTGTTAAATTCATTCCAAATGTTCTTGGGACGAGACTGGGCCGGCAGCATGGACAGATAGTCCTCCTCGCAATTCCGCGACCATGTTAGCAGGCCCAACCACCTCTGCGGGGTCGGGGGAGAGGGACACCTCCAACACTGGAGTATACACTTCTTGGCAATCATACAACTAACATTTAAAAACTTTTTCAGGCGTTTAGTTTCATCAGTACTCCAGACCCCAAATAGGACTGCAAGGGGATCGGGAACAATAGTGGTTTCAGTTACTGCACTAAGTGTCTTTAGGACCCCGTCCCAGAAACTGAACAAGTTCTGACAGGTCCAGAACATATGTAGATGATCTGCGTCCGCGGCCCCGCAACGTGGGCACAGGCGCGTCTCAGAACGAGCAAACCCCGAAGTCCTGCGCGGTGTATAATATAGCCTATTAAGGAGCTTATATTGCATGGCCCGGAAGCAGAAGTTGAGAGAGACTTTTTGGGTGTGGAGACACCAGTGCTTTAAGTGGGGTAAGAAATTGAGGGGGGGCCCTTGTTTGGGGGCGTGGCTCTCATTGTGGGCGTGGCCTAAAAGTGCACAAATCATAGTAAGGTGCGCAAACAAATATATAAATGTATGTGAGCATTTATATGTTTGTATGCGTACTACTATGGTGTGTGTACTTTTCAAGCCATATTTTATAAACATAGCAATGTTACATATTTCTATGTTTATAAAAGGTGGCTTGAAAAGTGCACAAACCATAGTAAGCTACGCACACTTGTGTGCTTACCTTACTATGGTTTGTGTACTTTTCAAGCCACCTTTTATAAACATAGATATTTGTAACATGTTTCTATGTTTCTAAAAGATGGCTTGACACGTAAACAAGTCAAGGCATCTTTTATAAAGCGTTGATGACGGACAAAACAAACCGCAAGGTGGCTTTGTCCGTCGACAAAGCTTTATAAAAGATGCCTTGAATTGTGCACGTTTCAAGCCATCTTTTATAAACATAGAAATATTTCTACCTTTATAAAAGATGGCTTGAAACGTACACAGTTCAAGGCATCTTTTATAAAGCTTTGCCGACGGAGAAAGGCACCTCGGGCTCTGTAATTTATCTGCTCAGAGCACATAGATCACTGAGCCCGAGGCGTCTTTCACCCTCTGCGAACCCGCGGGCTCCGTGATTTAATCTGCATATTAGATCACGGAGCCCGCGGGGGTCAGTGACCTGGGGAGGGAAAACAAAGGGACAGTAACTTCCTCTGATGACCCTGATGAGGGGTCATCAGAGGGAGTTACACTAACTGACAGAAGTGCCGCCAGCCTCAGCGTCGCTGTGGCTGGCTGGCACTTCTGTCAGCTTAGCCGACATACTGACTGGCGCATCTCCCGTCGCGGCTGCGGCCGCGGCGGGATAATGCATCCAGCCAATGTTGTGTGGGACGGGGGGCCCCGGCTGGGCCCCGGCTGGGCCCCGGCTGGGCCCCGGCTGGGCCCCGGCTCAGCCCCACTTTATGGAGACTGCCGGGGCCCGGCCCCGGCAGGCCCCGGCCCACTTAAAGCACTGGGAGACACATGCTCTCCCATAGCTCATCAGTTATCTCTAGACCCAGTTCGTCTGCCCATTTGTTGCGAGCACCAAGGACCGGAGTAGAAGGGGCGTCCTGCAGGATATGATATAGTGATGAGATGACGCCCCGTGCACCGCCCGAGTTAGCAATGTACGCTATAGCCGGGTTGTCAGGGGGCTCGTCAGGGAAAGAGGGCCACCTAGAGCGGAACGCTGCGCGGAGCCTGTAGTACTGGAGGGTCTCTAAGGGGGATCTAGTGTGACCCGGCTTCCAAGTCTGGGGGTTTATGAATTTGCCCTCTGGATAGAAGTCCGATAGTGCCCTATACCCCAGAGCTTCCCAGCGGCGGGCCAAGGCAGCGTCCAGCGTGGGCTCTAACCCGGGACAGGCCCATACGGGCAGCCACTTGTAGTACGGGGAGGTCCCCTCTGATGAGCCCAGTATGCGTGTCCAGGCAAACATGGTCGCAGCGATGGGATCAACTGGGGAGTCCGGGGCGTAGTGTCGCTGTAACACTAGGGACATTAAATTAATGCCGGCAGTTGCCAACCGTTCCAGCTTAACATGAGGGCGCACCGGGGCGCCAGGGTACCAATGAGTGGCATATTGGCCTTGGGCCGCCAACCAGTATGTAGCAAAGTCAGGAGCAGCAATACCCCCTCGTCTGTATGAGAGTGCCATGTCAGTCCACTTCTTGCGGACCGCACCTGAGTGCCAGAGGAATTGTGCGCAGAGTGTGTGCAACTTAGTGAAATATGTCCTCCCAGGCCAAACGGGAATGTTACTAAAGGAGTAAAGGAGCTTAGGGAGCAGAATCATCTTAATCAGTGACAGTCGACCTGCCACGGACAACGGAAGAGTGCGCCATCGTGAGATTTTAGCCTCAACCAACTGCGCCAATGCAGAATAATTATCGGTGAGTAGGGTGGATTTAGTAAGGGATACATGTACGCCCAGGTATTTAATGCCTTCAGGGGCCCAGCGCAGGGGATATTCGGAGACGGGCTGTATGGTGGATTGAGTGAGCGGGAAGATCTCCGACTTGGAATAGTTAATCGTAAAACCGGAATGGGTGCCAATGCGGGTGACATCTCTCAATATGGGATTGAGGTGAGTTGTGGGATCTCTGATATAAAGTAGGACGTCGTATGCGTAAAGGGATATAATTTCAGGCTCCTCTATCAATCTTATTCCCTTATGAGAGTGTTTTGAGCGGACATAGTCCGCCATTGGTTCTATCACTAGTGCGAAGAGAATTGGAGAGAAGGGGCAGCCCTGACGGGTACCTCTAAATAGCGTGAAGCCCTCGGATGTCAGTGAGTTAACTCGAACCCGCGCAACGGGAGAGGTGTACAATAGTCTAATAAACCCTATCATGTTTGGGCCAACACCCATTGTCTCGAGGACCAGCCACATGTATTTCCAGGAGACCATGTCAAAGGCTTTCTGGGCGTCCAGCGTAACCACCACCGCCTGGGCGTTCTGATCTATGCGGGACATGACATTGAACAATCTCCTGATATTGTGGGAGGTGGACCTGCCCGGGACGAAGCCCGCTTGGTCCTCATGCACCAGGTGCGTCATGATTGGCAAAAAGCGATTGGCAATGATCTTAGCGAAGATCTTTGTGTCAAGATTCATGAGGGAGAGAGGTCTGTATGACCCGCACTCATCTTCAGGCTTACCCGGTTTGAGCAGCACCGTGATGACCGCTTCACGCATGGAGGGGGGAAGGATGGAGGCCCGGAGAGCCTCATTCCATACCTCAAGCAACCGGGGGGCCAGAATAGCTATGTGCTCCTGGTAAAAGTCTGCGGTTAGCCCATCCGGGCCGGGCGGTTTGCCTTTGGGCAAGTCGGAGATGGACGACACTATCTCGTCTAGCGTAATCGGGGAGTCTAGCTGGTCCCTGGTCTGCTGGGAGATTTCTGTAGTGGGGATCTGCTCAAGGAGCTCGCGCATACGTTGCTCAGTGTGTTCTACGGGTCTGGAATAAAGGGAACTATAGAATACTGTAAATATGTCTAGAATTTCCCGGTCCGCCCACCGAGCCTCACCATTCCGATCTTTGATAGAAGAGATCTGTGTTCGGCCCGTCTCCCCCCTTACAAGTGTCGCAAGCGTTTTCCCGGGCCTGTCGCCCTCCCCATACCTCCTGGCGGCCTGAGGGCGGCTGAAGTAACGGACTTCGGAGGTGGCCAGTGTGTTATATACCTGAAGTTCATCAGAGATTTGGGCAAGAATGGTGGGGTCAGAGCCGATAGTGTTGAGCTGCTCAAGTTGTTTCAGTTTGGTCTCAGAGCGCCCCAGAGCAGCCCTAATGGCCCTCAGTACCCCGGCCTCCCGGGAGATGGACATGCCCCTTATGTATACCTTGAAGGCCTCCCATCTGATCGCGGCAGTCGTGTCCCGAAGTGAGTTAAGTTCAAAGAACGATCCGATGTCAGCTAGTATTTCGGACTTAAACACGATGTCTTTTAGGGCTTCGGACTTGAAGCGCCAAGTGCTAGCTGTTGGAGCAGGAGTGCCCAGTCTTAGGGATAGTGTGATTGGAGCGTGATCAGAAAGCGTGCGGGCCAGAATGCCCGCACCCTCCACCCCGCCCATTAACTCGCTGGAGGCCAAGAACAGATCTATCCTGGACGAGCTGTCGTGCACCGATGAATAGTAGGTATATTCCCGCTCCTGGGGATGGAGAGTTCTCCAGGCGTCACAAATATTGAGCGACTGCATATGGCTCCGTAGCCTGCGCGCCGCGCGAGACAGTGCTCTGGGACCCGTGGCAGTTCTGTCCAGAACAGTATCCAATATTAGGTTCAGATCCCCTCCCCATATGATATGCACCCCCACAAATCCCAGAAGTATGGTGGCAATTGTGTCAAAGAATTCCGGAGAGTCCACGTTGGGACAGTAGGTGTTAACGAGCAGATATTCCCTGTTGGCTAGTGTGCAGTGCAATATAACGTAGCGGCCTTCGGGGTCGATGTAGCTTTTATGGAGCCCACACTTAATTGATTTGTGAATAATCGTGAGAACACCCCTTGATTGCGTGGAATAGGAAGTGTAAAATCTAGCGGGACCCCATGACGGGGCAACTACCCTTGGTATAAGTCCATTGGAGTGTGTCTCCTGCAAGAGCAGGATTTTACAGTTATGCCTGTTGGCATATGCCATAATCTTGCGGGCTTTGGTGTGGTTGCTCAACCCCCGGACGTTCCAGGACATTATGACAGTAGACACTTCAGTGGTAGCCATCCCCATCTACAATCTTCATCCTTAATGAACATCCCAACACAAATGACCATGTGAGCTCCCCAAGTAAAAACAGCGTGTGCGCTTGTGCCACCTCAGAATGCACCCCGCGAAACCCCTTATGCCTTTTTGAGAAACAACCCCAATTCCACCCCCCCACCCGCACCACTAAACATGAATCAGTAGTGTAAACATCACCCACCCCTGAAAGCGCGCAGATGGGCCAACACCAACCTGGCCCACACTTCCCCAAGGCCCAACGGGGGCCAACACATACCAACAAAACAGAAGAGAACAGTGCAATCGCAATGGGGTACGCCGTTGCCACGCACTAGCACGCTTAGAGCCAAATGGCTCTGTTGCAAAACGAACAGTGGCAATAGACTCATAACGCAAACCCGGACCCGCAAGGCGGGAAGCCGGGGATCGCGCACGAGCCTCTGCGGTTCTCGTGACTACCTCAGCAGTGTCGACAGTTATATAGCACCCACCGCCTGTGTCCCAGAGTGGGGCACTGGACCAGTCACAAAGAGGCAAGAAATCTACCATCGTGAAATTAGAAGAGGAAGAATAACAATAGGGTAGCAAAATATTGTTACATTGGTTTCGCATAAGGCAACATAGAGGTCCCCAGAAGGATGGGCGACTGAACACCGTGGCCAGGGCAGTCGGCAGATACATAAACCGTCCCAGAGGGGGAGCTGGCCCCAAATCAAATTTCTGGGTCACAAGCAAGCGCCACGCCTACAGCAGGTAGCATGATAGAGTGTCCCATCGTGGCCAGCCACCCGGGCATACCCCGAAACAGCGTGCACTGAGCGAGGCCCAGCTCTATGACATAGAAAATGTGCGGGTGATAACAGGGCCAGTCACCGCCCCCCAAGACATCCAGCCACCGAGGGATACCGGCGTAAAGGACAGGTCTCGGCAGTGTGAGAGCTAGGTGGCCAGTACCAACAGTTCACGACTGACCCCCGCCAAAGGCGAGCGCTGCCGGGAGCCAGGGCGACTCGATGAACCGAACAGTGTAAACAGTAATAACTTGTAATTACAGAATCAACAAATGCAGTCAATAACCTCACTCCATGACACCCAACTATCATTCATCAGCGATGGCATCTCCAGGGGCCTGAAGCGGTATCTGCATCTCAATAAACTTTACCGCCTCATCAGGGATGGTAAAAAAATAGAGTTTGCCCATGTGGGTGATTTTGAGTCTAGCAGGAAACAGAATGGCATATGGGACTTTGCGCTCCCTGAGCATCTCCTTGACGCCAAGGAACTGACGCCTCTCCTGCTGCACAGCCATTGAGAAGTCCGGGAAAATTCGGATAATATTGGCCTCCAACCGCAACTCCCCCTTCTCACGTGCCAGGCGGAGGATAAGGTCTCTGTCACGATAATTGAGAATCCTGGCTATGATGGGCCTGGGGCTATCTCCAGGCCTGGGGCGCGGAGACAGGGCCCGGTGAGCCCGCTCGACGGTGAAGTAGGGGGAGAGGCCAGGGTCACCAAGCAGGCCCTTGAGAAGACGTTCGACCGCATCCTCCATTCGTCCCCTCAGGGCAGTCTCCGGGACCCCAACGATGCGCAGGTTGTTTCTGCGAGAGCGGGATTCTAAGTCGTCGCATTTTGCCTTTACACCCTTCATGTCGCGCGATAAGGCAGCCACAGTGTCTTGTAGTGTGTGTGTATCTCGTCCTCGTTGGTGGATATCCGGTTTTCGGCCTCTGTGATTCTAGAGCCAGCCTGATCGACGCGTGTTTTGAGTGAGGCCACGTTAGCATTGATATCGTCAAGCTTTTCATGAAAAGAGGCGAAGTTTTTGGCCATTGATTCCATCATGGCAGTAAGATCAGGAGCCGCAGCCACGGGACTCGGGTCGGCGTCGGGTTCCTCAGGCGTAGTCGACGCCTGGCCCACCTCGGATTGGGGGACCGCCTTTGTAAATTTGTCCTTGGCCCCCCCCCTGGCGCTACTCTTGGAGCGATTTGACATGATCCGGATCAGAGAGTCAGAGAGGGAGATATCGAGATGAGATTAGCCAGGAACGGGCACAAAGGAGGCAGCCGAACGGGTCCGGATCAATCCAGCCCACGAGCCAGGAGGGCCCAGTTATAAACTTGGTGTAGGGCCTACCAGCGGGACCCCAGTGCAGCTCCCAGCCCAAGGAAACAGCTCATAGTCCAGCAGAGATTGGGAAGATAGGGAGGTGTAGCTGAAGGACGGGATCACCCGTATGTGTAGATGGGGTGCCGCGAAGCCAGTGAGTGGGGTCCGGTCAATGAAGCCATGCCGCTTAAGGTGAGATTGCCCAGTTGCGCCGCGTAGAAGCGTAGGAGGTCCGCCGGGCGCGACGCAGGTCACCCTCCCAGCAGGATGAGGCGTAGTGCAGAGGGCGACAATTCAGGAGGGAGTCGAGGCTCCAGGCGGCGCGGTGGAGGAGGGCCCCCACGGGGAGGGCCGCGCGCCACTGGGCAGGCGAGGCCCGCTGGCAGAGTGGGCAATGCGCGGGGAGTCTGGGCCCCCGCAGGCCCTCCCGAATGCAGGCGAAAATCCCCCGGTTCTCACCTCCAGCCTGCCGCGTCCTCAGGCCGCTCCAACTCCAGGCCAGGTCGCTGCAGCGATCACCGAGGAAGGGACACCTACAGGAGCGGCGATGGTGGAGGGAGCAGGGCACGTCCAGCCCCGCGGCGCCGATCCTCAGCGGGAAGGGTGGGCAGGTGAAGGTGAAGGGGCACCAGGCAGCAATGAAGAGGGGCCGCGTTCGGGACCCAGGCACGGGTCAGCGGCGCCGGAGACGGCGGCCGGCACCCTCCAGGGCCGCGGCGCAGGCAGGAAATGCCGACGGCCCAGGGCCGCGCCGCCTCGAGTGCGGCCCGAAGGCGGAGTGATGGCACCCGATGTCCGATTTCCTCCGGGATTCGGTGTGGGATAAGAGCACGGCAGCAGGAGCACGCGGATCGAAGCAGGGTTGCCAGATCGGCCACAGAACCGCAGATGTGAGCGGATAAGCGGTGGCCAGGCGCGGAGCTCAAATACTAGGCAGCCATCTTGCAGGCTGCTCAACAGCGCCCCCTGCAATGCAACCTTTTTGTCTCAACCTGCTTACCTATTGCATTGTTTGCAGGTTCTGCAAAATGCAGCAGTTCGCTTGGTGAAAAGCATCACCTTCAGACAGCATGTCTCTAACGCTCGGAGGGAATGCCACTGGCTAACTGTGCTAGCTTGCTTCCATTTCAAGATCCTGTGCATTATTCATCGGGCCCTAAATGAACAGGGTTTATAGCCCTGCAGGAAAAAATCCATCGGTACTGCCCAGGCCATGCACTTCATTCAGCAAGAGCCGGACTTGTGAAGATACCTGCCTATCACTGTGAAAGGATCAGCGGTCAGGCCTTCTCTATCTCAGGCCCTAAATTGTGGCATACTCTGCCAGTAGGGATCCGTTGTCTGCAGGACTTTGGCCTCTTTAAACGGAGTCTGAAGACCCATATATTTGCCTACATTGTGTGTCTTTCCAACCACGCTTCTAGATAGCGCCATGATGCCTTTATGAAGCTGTGAGCCAGGTCCTGCGCCTGCTCCTCCTCGCTCCATTCATAATCTGACATTCTGAGTGCTCTGTGCCAAGTGCCTGAACTAGCAGGCTGAGGTGTACGTCCACAGCTGTGCTGGTATAGATGCTTCTTTAATAATCAGGCTGTCTCCACCTTTTATCTTTTCTTTTCTTTTTCTTTTTTTTTTACTCTTACTCATTTATGAGGCTAGCACCTTTCGCTGTGTCATTAATGATTTCTCCTGTAAGCTGACCGCTCTTTCTACTCCTTCCTCAGAGTCTTTCAAATAGTTGTGTTGGGCTTGCGTCGCTGGTCGCCAGTTCTGCTGTGTTCTATCAGAGTTATTCGCTTGACTGCGTGTATATGATTGTCCCTCATGAGTTCAATTGCACGCGCTGCTCACCGCCGAGCCCGACCTTGATATATAAATATATATTAATGTCGGCTGTTCACCGCCAACCCCGGGTTCCCTCTCTTCACTATGAGGATAGCGCTGCGTCACCATGCATGACGCGCACACGCCTGGCTCCACCCCCACGAGGGATGGAACTGCTCTTTGCGAGCGGCAGGCCGGGCCCCCGGAGGTGCCGATAATACGATACGGGAGCCGGTCTACCTCTGCCGCTCTTCTCAAGCTGCACCCTGTCTCAGTCTCCCCCGCTGCATGGCGGTCGGGTCCGGAGCGCTGTGCCCTGTGTGAGTTATCTTTTATTCCTTTTCCCATAAGCAAGCTTAGCTTCTCGCTTGCATAACGGTTTGCCTCTTAAGCTATCCCATGATTATTACAAGCCGATCTTAATAGTATATCACTTGTATAGCATAACGCTCTGATGAAAACAGTACTTATCTTGCAGAAGAGCAGGAGAAGAAGAGGAAGAAGGGAGGACAGGAAGTGACATATGGGCAGGACAGGAGGAGCAAGGACTACAGGAGTAGCATGGACAGAGGGAAATGTAGTTCAAAGAACAGTAGACAGAAAGTAAAGGAGAAAGTGTGTTTGAGAGAACTTTTCTCAGTTATTTCTGTTGTTTTGGTTGAAACTGCGGAACAATAGTAATAAAGAAGTTAAAGCATAATGCTCGCCTCCGCTCTTGACATAGAACAGAGCATTATTGAAAGCAAACATGGAGGCGAGGACCAGTGAGTCATGATGAGTTGCCAAAGACGTGAGAAAAAGAATGATGTCCTGGAGACCGCAGAGGCTGTTTTCTCTGGTTACGCCCTGTGCTGATTTTGTTAACATTTGAAGGCCTGTGAAATTGCTTTCTCTCACTGCCTCAAGACCTAACAGGTATATAATGAGGTCTACTGCGATCGCATTATAAGGCAAGCCTGCAGTAGTGGCACATTGCCCTATCTACCCCAGGCCCAATCCCTACCAGACATCAAGGAACCCTCAGCCACAGCGGAGGACACCTAATGTTTTAAAAGTAATAATAAGTATTGCTTGGGGGGCGTGGCTACGAGGGCCATGTAGGAGGACGCGTTCTGGAGGAGCTCCCGAGATCCTGCAATGATCCGGGCAAATAAGTGCGTGAAGACGGGCCGTCGACCACTGAAAATACACATGCCGATGTGTGAATGATTGGGCTTCGTGTGGTGAACTTCTGGATGGTGCAGGAGTGACGGCGGCAGAGATCGGTGCGGAAGAGATAAGGAACACCGGAGACGAAAGACAACACAAAATGGCCGACCAGGGTCCGGAACAAAGGAAGAAGCAGGCCGCACGGTGACCCAGCGAAAGCGGCGCACTGAGTGCACATTTGCCACTTGAGCAAACTATAGGTCCCCTGGGTCATGTCGAATAGAACGGTGAGGCCGAAGGCGAAACAGCCCACCCTAGACGACTTCACTAAGACGTCCCCGGGTCAAGACATTACCAAGAGCAGGGACAAGCTGGCTGCGAGCGGCATGACGACTTCGGGCGCCAACCAAGAAATCCTGGCTGCGATTGCGGACCTAAGGGCGGCCTGGGAATCTAAGCTCGAACTAGCCGTCACTGAACTAAAAACGGTGCTGGACCTCAAGGTCGGAGAGGTGCAGGAGGACGTTAACCTACTCTGACAGGATGTCAGGGCCTTGGCGGAGCGCACGGAGTCCCTTGAGAAGGAAGTCAACCCGAATACTGCGGATTGCGCCTCCCATAAAGCCGAACTGCACGCCCTGATACAAAGAGTGGGCAACCTGGAGAGCGGAGCGGAGGAGGCGAAAGGACGAGCCCGTCGCAACAACATCCGCATCGTGGGCCTGTCGGAGGGAATGGAGGGCCGCGATCCCACGGAATTCATTGAATCCATGTTATTGCAAGAGATACCCGGAGGAGCCCTATCCCAAGGATTTGCAGTAGAAAGGGCACACAGAGCCCTAACGAGGAGGCCGCCGCCGGGGAACCCGCCTAGGCCTGTGATCGCCAAAATTCTTAATTACCGCGACCGGGAGAGGATACTGGAACGCTTTCGTAAGGGAGGAACGATCACACGAGGAGTGGCAAACATCACGGCTTACCCGGATTACACCCTGACTGTGCAGCGTAGCCGCATGAATTTTGGGACGGTAAAGCGGAGATTGAGAGAGGCGGGCCACAAATATATGTTACTTTATCCTGCAAAATTGAAAGTCATTCATAAACATAAAACTCTGTTTTTTGAGAACCCGGAGGATGCCATGGGATGGCTCGATGCGCAAGGATGTCCCCACGAGTCAGAAGTTCGTATGGAGAAAGAGCTCGGAAGAGATAAGTGATGCATGAAGAAGGTGCCGCAAGATGGCGTGGCACATGGGACTTGAATATAGTCGCTTGCGCAGCCTTCAGTAGAAAAGGTCAGACGATTGCACTATTTGTCATAAGCACTGTGGTTAATGTTGACTTAACGGGAGCCTTACGGAGCGATTCTCTTTACCCCACGACAGTTTTAGTTGAGTGGCCATTAGGGCGTCTTCACCCTACTGAGCTCTGTGCATCGGTCGGTGCCTGCAGGGCTAGATGTGGGGGTGCCTGAGCTCCGAGGATGGAGCTGGGCAGCAGTTGGGGTGTGTGATGTTGGGGAAGGGACGGGTGGGGGGAGGGGAGGGAAGTTGGGGTTTTGCTGTGTACATAGTTAAGGGGAGTTTGAGCTGGTACGAGAAGCTACTAGTAAAAAAGGAGGGCTGTATCTGTATCACGTGGGCAAAGGGGAGTCGCTACATGGGAGGCAGGAAGACACTTATGAGCCATGGGAGACCTTAATATCGTAACATGGAATGTCAGGGGACTTAACAGCTATTTAAAAAGGAACAAAGTCATGATGTACCTAAAAAGACAGAGGATTGATATTGCGCTGTTGCAGGAAACACACCTGACCCAGCAAAAATTGGAACTGGTGGGGAAAAAGTGGAGAGGCACTGTAGTGGGCTCTCCGTACTCTGCCTACGCTAGGGGAGTGCTGGTCTGGGTGGCACCGCATGTTCCACTCCGACTCACACAGGAGGTGGTGGACACGGAGGGCAGGTTGGTCATATTGAAGGCCTTGGTAGAGAATAGAGAGGTGTGCATTATAAATACATATGCCCCCAACCAAAACACTGCCACGTATTTTAGAACCCTATGTACTCATCTGGGCGCGTGTGTGGGGGGAGCGGTTATTTGGGGAGGGGACTTTAACTGTGTGCTCGAACCAAAGGCAGACAGATCGGATTGGAAGATTGATCGGCCTACCCTGGCGGCCAGGGTATTACAGATATTACTAGAGGACTTTGGGCTGGCGGATGTTTGGAGACTGAAACACCTTAATGAAACACAGTACTCTCACTACTCAGCTCCGCAGCACCTACACACGAGGTTGGATTATTTTTTTGCCACGCCAGATGTGATGATAGAGACCACCCAAATAGAATATAGAGCAAGGGTCCTGTCGGACCACTCGCCCCTGGTGCTTACCTGGCAGTACTGTCGCCCCAGGGCGCGGATACCGACGTGGCGCCTCCGGGCGGAGGCGCTCAGAGACTCAGTCTTCAGGGAAGACATCAGGGATGCGATCTCGCAGTACTTTGAGGTGAACACGGGCAGTGTGGATTCAGCGGGTACACTCTGGGAGGCTTTTAAGGTTGTGTTGCGGGGTGCTGCCATTTCTAAGTCAAAAGGCCTGCAGGGTGGGGTCCTAACAGAACTAGAGGAGGCGGAGAAGAAACTGGAGCGCGAAAGCGTCAAGGCAGAAGGGGACGCAGAACATGTACTCGAGTTGCAGCAGAGGTGCGCGGAGCTTTGGGAAAGGCTCTGCAACCTTAACTACAAAAAGTATGTCGAGAGGCAACATGCAGGTGGGGATAAAACTGGCCGCTTGTTGGCGTGGTTATATAAGAGCGAAACCCCCAGGCCCCCGATTAGGATAATAACTAGAGAGGACGAGGAGGTGGTTGACACTCAGGAAGGAGTCAACGAGGCATTCTTGGACTATTATAGAACATTATATGAGGACAGAGGAGGGGACAATCAGGAGGAGATTAGAGAAACACTAAAAGACATGGAACTACCCAAGATTAGTGATGAAGAAAGGGAGGAACTAGACGCACCAATTACCCTGGAAGAATTAGAGGAGGTGGTAAAACAGCTGCCCACCTGCAAGACCCCGGGTACGGACGGATTCCCGGGCGAGTTTTACAAAATATATAAAGCAGAAGTACTCCCCCCTATGCTAGAGATGTTTAATGAGTCTTTCGAGAAGGGTCGGCTACCGGATACGCTTAGAGAAGCACTAATCGTGCCGCTCCCCAAGCCCAACAAGCCAGGGCATTGCTGCGGCTCCTATAGGCCGTTGTCAATGTTGAACCAGGACAGCAAGATCCTGACGGCGGTCCTGGCTAATAGGCTACGAAGGATCATCAGTAAACTGATACACCCGGATCAGACAGGCTATGTCCCCAATAGAAATATAACTCACAACCACAGGCGACTCCACCGGGTGATTGAAGAGGGGAACAGAAGCGATGAGGAAATGGCGGTGGTGTCCCTACATGCAGTCAAGGCTTTTGACTCAGTGAGGTGGCCATGGCTGCTAGCGGCCCTGGAAGAATACGGCATGGGGCCGGGTTATGTTAGCTGGGCGAAATTGTTGTACAGTGAACCGCTGGCCAGAGTATGCACGGGATCGGTGATATCTGAGAGGTGGCAAATCAGTAGAGGCACCAGACAAGGGTGCCCCTGGTCCCCGATGTTATATATTCTGGCCCTGGAGCCCTTAGCAGTGTACCTCAGACAACAATATGACATGGTCGGTTTTGAAGCAGGGGGAGAGAAACACCTAATATCCCTATATGCTGACGATTTGTTACTGTATTTGAAATATCCAGAGGAAAATCTTCAGTATATTCTAGAGGTCATGGAAAAGTATGCAGAACTGTCCGGCATAGCGGTAAACCCCCAAAAATCGAGCATGTTCCCATTGGGGAGCTACATAGGAGCCCCTCTGGAACGATTGCCAGTGTTGTCCGTACCTTGGGCGGCTGATTCTTTCCGCTACCTCGGAATAGATGTGTATCATACTGTGGAGGGGGAACACTTGCATAACACTGAGGTGGCTGTGAAGAAAATCCGCACGAATATGAAGCTTTGGGAGAAGCTGCCACTGGCGATGATGGGGCGGGGGGCGATGCTCAAAATGGTGGTCCTGCCTAGGCTGTTACATTTCTTCAGTAACATACCATACCTGATACCCAAGAGGTTTTTTGCCAAACTGAACAGCATGTGTAGGGACTTCCTGTGGCATGGCACCCGCAATAGAGTGGCGCTATGGAAGCTACAGAACTTCCATGATAGAGGGGGCATCAAGCTGCCGAACTTTGAGGCCTATTATGTAGCCAGTCAATTGCAATATGTAACCAAATGGCTCTCTGATGAAGAAACTCCTGAATCTAGGCTGTTTGGGCAGGACTGCACCCCGTTTTACCTAAAAGAGATTATCTGGGTTCCTAGACTTGAAATGAATGAACGCCCGGGTATGCTGTTGCTTGGGTGGAAGATGTGGCACAGAGTATGCCAACTGATGGAGAACCCGTGCCCGTGTTCCCCACAGGTGCCACTAGTTGCCTTAACTAAGGGAGACAACCAGCTCAGGATGATAATCAGGACCTATTGGGAATCGGTTGGGCTGGCCACATTGGGAGACATATGGCAAGAAGGGGCTATTAAAGAATTCGAAGACCTGGGAGAAGAGACAGGCTTGCATGGAGGCCAATATGTCACGTATCTTAGGCTAGTGCAGACTATTCGCAAAACATGGCCGGAGACTGTACTGGCGGAAGAACCAGACGCTCTAATCGGAACAATATACGACATATCGGAGGGAGGGCACGAGATCTCTAGACTATATGAAATGGTGATGACCCGGGTGGGGAAGGATTTGACTGATCTGAGGCTGGACTGGGAAGCGGAGGTGGGGGCACAGTTGACCGATGGAATGTGGGAACGGGCCATAGGATACCACAAGAAAGTGTCCAGAAATGCTAGATTGCAGCAGATACAGTTATACATAACGCATAGAGCCTATATGACCCCGAAAAGAATATCTAAGTTTGCAAACGCAGGAAGACAGGCATGCCCGAAATGCGATGAGGAAGACGCTGATATGACACACATGTTCTGGTCTTGCCCAGTGATTGAAGCTTTTTGGGGGGAAGTGGCACGGAAACTAGCGGATAAAGGGGTCCCGCTAAACATAGATACGGCCTGGGCCTGCCTGCTGGGAGGGTTTCCCAGACCACGGAACACTAAACACATTGGGAAACTGAGGGACCTGGCATATGTGCTTGCTAAAAGAAGGATAGCCATGGGCTGGAAGCAATGCCACAAGCCACGGGTGGAGGTATGGTGGCGGGACTTGCAAAAATGGGCGGAGGCTGAAACGGTGGTGTGGCAGGAGGCATGTAGCAATTGCGGGGAGGAAGATGTAGGCAACCTGACGGCTTGGAGAATGTTAATAACAGGACTGTTTGGCAAAGTAGTGGATCCTGCAGCTTCGGAAGGAAGCGATACCCAGCCACACGCAGCGGATACAGAACCGGAAATGCAAATAGCTCTTGAGAGGGGGGGGGGGGGGAATTGGGGTGCAGTAATGTGTGTTAATTGATGTTCACGAGTCTATTGTAAATAATGCTGCAAGTTTGGTTTGTATTGTTTACTTTCAAAATAAATTAAAAAAAAAAAAAAGTATTGCTTGGACATTCATTTATTTTGACAGGAAAAGTAATCCTCGTTTGTAGCTTGGGAATTAAAAGCAATCATGAAACGGTTGCAAAAACAACAGTTTACGATAGTTAGTAAAAACACAATCCGATTTTTAGCACTTCGTTCAGCAGTACATTCCCCAAACAGTGGTATGCTCTCTAGCTAAAGTTGCAAAAAGATCAGACGCCAACACAATTTCTACCAACTGCAGCCAGGCGACAGTTGTTCGTGTGCCCGAGTTGCAGACTTATCTCAAATCCCAGCTTCGCCAATTAAACAAAGTGTGTGCTCCTGGGCAAATAGTTTCAGGCGGATCTGCCAAATTTAGATGCCCCTAAAACGGATTTGGTTCACATTGTTTGCTATTCCAAAAAAATGCCCCACTGGTGGTATGTGACTGTTCATTTACTAGACATTACAAAGTGTGTTTCTTGGCTCAGTACTTTAAATGTAACTTCCCGTGACGATCCCCTGGAGTATTAAAGACTCGTTCTGTGACTTTATAATCTATGAGGTAACTGATATCACTTCATATGCAAATCAGGGGGGCACACATCGTTTAACCCCAGTGGCCAGCTAATCCTGGGGCGCTTGTTTAGTACAGTGACAGACTGCTCCACAGCGTCAGCGAAGGCACACCGAGGTTTCTTCCGCTCAAACTCAGATTGCCACCAAGTACCTACAAATCCACAAGCCTCGCCCGAGCAACAGTAAACAACAGCATGAGGAGAATAGATCTCAAACAAGTGCACACCAGTAAGAGTTTTTCCAAATTACGAAAAGAACAACTGTAATGTGAGCACCTACCTCTGAAAAACCATGACCTGGAAACCGAATCGAAAGCTGTATTGCTTTGAGGCACCGCCCCTGGCCTCATTACGCGTCACTGACTTTGTTTTACTTGTGCAGGTTAACTCCCAGATACTACATGCCTTTAGCGCCCTCGGGTGGTCATAATTCTGGCATTGGAAACAGTAGGTATTTTGAGCAGGGGAGAGGTTTCGGTTTTGTAAGTCTGTTGCTGGGTCGGATTTGTCTGAATTTAGAAGCTGCATGCAGAGACATCTTTATGGGAGGGCTAAAAGGACATGTGCCCTGGGTCCCCACCTTGCGAGGGCCGCCCACATGGCTGACTGATGCAAAAAAGACGTCGCCCATCTTTTACAACACACAAAGAATGTCATGGTATTGTATGTCGTGCTGCTGTCACTTACAGATTGATGTCTGGCTGTTGTTTACAAATACTTTCCAATCTGACCAATTCATCCTGTAATGTGTTATGCAGATCCCAGCTTCAACTCTTAAGTGTGTGATCCTGGTCAGCCTATTTAATCTCATAGTCCGTAAATTTGGGACACTTCCAGTGCCTTAATTTTTCAAAATTTTAAGCCCCGAAGAAAGATCTAGTTCTGAGGCTCACTGTAATGTGTACTGCAGATTCCAGTTTCACCTCCTAAACAAACCAAGGTTGTTATCCTAGACAACTAATTTAATCTCACTGTGACAAAGTTACGTCTGCCTGAAGAGTACAAAGATGAACATTGTCTAAACCACCTATTTAGCCCTCACATTTCTAAAATACAAAATTGATCCCAATTATAAAGATGACAGTGGCACAGTTAAGAAAATACCCCTTCGTCTTTTGGGGTAACGAGGGCTGACCTGCGGTCAGGCTATACTCTCAAGACGGATGTCAATGTGAAACAGTAGCAAACCAAACAGCAAAGTACAACAGTACAAAATAAAGGAAGGATCAACCAAGGTTCAATACAATTATATATACTTTGAATAAACACACCACATGTAAAAATAACTAAATAGAGCAACACTACACAAAGACCACCCCCTGTATGAAGCACACAGAATATGCAAGAGATAGAAAGATGTACTCTAAGTAATGAAACAGGGCTGAAAGGCAATCAGTAACCACAATGTTTGTAAAAGGATATTTTCTTGTGCGAGAAAAGGGGTTACGGGTGACCTCACCAGTCTCTAGGGCACAAAGATGGACCTGTGGGGCAGTTAGCAGTTAATAATACCCTCTTGCTGTTCTCGGCTTCTTGGTGCTGTGCATGTGGTTCAAATCAGTTTCGGATGCGGCGAGTCACAGTGGTGCAGACGCAGGGTTCTAAATTGAGATTCGGTGAGCAGGAGCTAAAACCAGCTCCTGGGTGTTGGGCATCACCCAGTAGGCAGGAGCTACTGCTGGGGAACCAGGAGCTACCAAAGATGCTCCTTTAACCTTTTGTCCAGTGTCTATGAACCATTGTGTTTAAATGTATATTAGATGTGTTCTAATTCTTCTTTATCAACATTCTCAAATACTCAAAGGTAATGTCACATTTACATGTATGGAAAGCACCAGGTGACCCTAGGAGCCAAAGGTTGCTCCTGGTAGCAGTTGGTTTCAAGCTAACCAGGCTCCACCGTACTAGAAGCAGAAGCTAAATAGCTCCCAGCTCCCCTCAATTTCAAATCCTGCAGACGTGGATCAGGTGTTGAGTCGGTTCAAAGCGAAGAATGTGGCAGTTTGAATTCCACTACGGCAGCGAGGGTCTGGTTGAAGGCATGCAACGGCGTGCTAAGCTGGTGCAGTAGTGAACCGGTTCAAGGATGCAGCAACAGCGACCCAAAGAGTTTGAAAATTTGTCAAAGGCAGCAGCACAAGTTATGTTGGTATGAATCCGTTTGAATGTGGTAGAAAAGCAGGAGATCAGCTGCTTGGCTTATTCAATTGCTGTGAGTTCCAGTCCAGTGGCTCAGGGACAATATCGGTCCATGTTCTCATTCTACCAAACACGGAGGAGGCTGGAAAACACATGCAGGGGTCCTTCACCTCCAGTGAGGGTCTGTGTACTGGTGTAGCTGGCAGAGAAGTAGGTCTTGCTTCAGCAGCAGGAAACCCCCAACGTGCCCTGGGGATAGTTAGGGAGCAGAGCTTGCCTCTGCCTTGGGTCACCTGCCTTCACCTCATAGATGGGTGTTTGATGCTGGTTTCTCAGGACATCCCAGGCAGAGGGGCTGTCTTTCTGTAGAGAGGTGTTACCTGACCTCACAAAGGATCAAAGGGGAGACACAGCCATTCTGACTGTGGCCTTGCTAGTGGCAGAACCAAGCTGTCTCAATACACACAAACCTTCCACAGTTAGCCGGGACTCACAGTGTTGACATATGTACGAAACAAAACAGATGGCTTCTTATAGTTAGGTGAATTACTATACATCATACTTAAACCCACGTATGGAAAACTGCCACCAGAATAATAATCACTCATAGCTATGTATTTTTGGAACAGAGGTGCAGATTTTAATAGTAGTCTCTGTACTGAAGGGTCTTGGCTGTCACATACGTTGTCAAAAGGGAATCTGCTCTGTGTCACTGGAGAGCAGACATTGCAGATCTGGAGACTGATGCAGCAGTGCACAGGTGTATGTTATGCTTTTAGCATGAAACTTGGGAAAGGGGTCACCCTTTCTGAGATGGAATTACCTGCATCATTGTATTAGTTAATAAAAAACAGAAAAGTCTGGGCTTCCACACCCTTGTGAGATGGCAATTCTTCACACTCACAGTGCCTAACTTTTGAAAATTGCCACTGCCTCAATATTTAGTCATTCAAAATGATCAGCCCCTAAAAGCAATTTAGTTCTAAGGGAACACGCTTTAAAAAAAACACACTCAGGAGTTAACTTCCTGCAGTGCTGCTTCATAAAGTGACCATTGATCTATTGCACCATTGAGCCATTTGTTTCCTTGCTCATTAAGGGCAACACCACTTGAAAACCAAGGCCCTCTTCTAATTTCAGCCTGTGTCTGGATACATGCAGTTTGCTGGTAGCTTCTAAGCGGTATTCACTATCTATGCTTTAGTATCTGCGGTGCTTAATTTGTAAACAAAAATGAAGTCATAGCTGCCAAGTTTCCCAGTTCCATGCACAATCTTTGAGCCAGTCTTGTTTTTCTTTTCCATTCCATGCAGGGATGTGTAGGCCCACCCTTGCAATGGGAAAAATGAAACTAGAAGTTACAGCATGCAATTGGAAGCAAAAACTAGGACTGGCTTGAGGTGTGAGGCATGGAACTGGGAAACTTGGCAGGGAGGTGAAGTGCTATGTTTCCTAGGACACTTGTGCCGCCCCTGCCCACTGCTGGCACCCCTACAACTAGCCCTCCATTGCCAGATCATTTAAACAGAGAAATATTGTAGCTGCTTCTAAACAAGACTAACTAATGTATTCATTGTTGGCATACTCTTGCTGTAAAAGTTATTTTGGCTGAAATGGGGGGGAGGGGAGTACTAAAACATTTCAGCAGACCTTGAATATGTTTTATGTGACTGTAAGAGCATGTTTGCATATTGCTCTGCTTTTAATGGGACAGTGCCAGCATGTTTCAGTGAGACAGCTATATTTTTGATGAAGCAAGACTAGCACTTCAAGTACCTGCCAGTTAGAGTGCTGGGATAAGTCACAGCACAGTAGCTCGATGCGTTGTGTGAAGGCACCATGAAGCAAGACACAGACAGCAGACTTAAAGTTAAAAATAAAATGCTTTATTAAATCAAAAGTCAGGATGGTAGAAAGCCTAACTTGGCCTATACTAAGGTGGGATTTCACTAACTGAATGAAACTAAGGAATGTCTGAGTCAAAGAGTTCAACTTAAAGGTCTGCCTGTGTCCAAATCCTTGCCCTCACAACTAAAACTAACCAATGTGTAGGGATGCAAAACCAAAAGTAATAGTGTGCAACTGAAAGTTCTGAGCTTCTTCCAGCTTGCAGCTTTCTCTCAGCTCCCCATCCCCAAGTATAAGAAAGTTCCACAAAATTGTCTCAAGATTACCTTTCTCCAGTTCATGGTAATACAGTTCAATATTGTTCAAAACCAATCCTCAGGTTCCCTTCCTCAAGGTCCAAACTCACAGTTCACAGAAAACCAAAAGGTCTTGAGGCTTTGTTCTCAAGACCACACAATGTAGCTCCTCAAATTTCACGGTTCCCTTCCCCAAGACTTTCACTTCATCATCACAATGTGTTTGAGTTTTCAACAATGAAGGCTCACTGGTCTATGCGTAGTTGTCAGACCAAACGGTCCACCCATCACAGGTCACGCAACCAGGATCCCTGACTTTCAGCCTCTTGGCTTTGATGTGCCACTTCACAATCTTCTGGCTTTTCCTTATCAACCTCATGACTCTGCCATCACTTGTCACACATCCTTTCCATGCTGTGGGCCTTGTCACTCTGCTTTCATTCATAAAAGTTCAGTTGGGGATGTTTTACACACACCCACCTTCTTATGACTCTTTGTCACGCGTGTGCCCTTTCTTATAATTGGTTTTCACCTGGGCCTTTGGGTTATTCATTTTCTTTACTTGGAATAATTACTTGGTATTATTCCATTGAACATTTAGAATGTTTAACTTCAGAATCAAATTAAATTCAGTGTTCCAAAAGCATTCATGCCGCTTATTTGCAAAGTTTCCTTCAGTGCGATATTCAATATGCATTGATTTCAATGTATTTCTAAAGTTCCATTCAATTCAGTGAGAATTAGTTTAATGTTGTTTTAAAGTTCCATTCAATTAGATATTCCATAAGGATTGTTTTGCTTACTTTCTAAAGTTCCATTTAGTTTGGTATATACTTTGTTTTCGCTGAATTGTAAAGTTCCATTTATTCAGCATTTAATAAAGACTGTAGGAGCGCCCCAGTGTTCAACCGTCTTCCCTTGCCACTCACCGGCCTGTGGGTTCTCCATTGGGTGGTTCCCTCGGCTTTTCCTTCACTTTTGGGGCCTGAAAACTCACCCTTTTGCGCTACGCTCGCCTGCCGTGTGTCTTTCTTTGCACGCCGCCACCAGGAATGTTATGTTATGTTATGTTATTTTGCATTTATATAGCGCCTTATATACCATTGGTATGGTCTGAAGGCGCTGGTAGGTTGAACGCCCTTGGGAACCGAAGTTCAGATCAGTAGAGAGAGTAGAGTGAGGCAAAAGTGCGTGTGAGCACCGGATATGTGCGGTATTTGTGTAATAGCTGCTTCTTAGCGGTAGGTGTGGTGGTTGTGAGATCAGGAGTATGTGTTCGTTCTGGCAGGATTTGTCCAGACCGATTGTGGGTGCGTTACGCCTGTGGAGAACGCCTGGCTGGGGGGTGTGTAACCAGCAGTGTTTACTTAGAATGATGGGGAGTGTGCGGTAGATGTTAGTATGAGAACAGTTATACCGAATGGTGTCATAGTATCTCTGTGTTCTAGTTGAGTGGTGGTGTAAAGAGTAGAGTAAGCATGGTGGTGTGATATGATGGGTCATATGCTCTTTCAAACGTTCCCTGTACTCCAGACCATACTATATACGTCATGCAATTCTATGCGCTCCAGTCCGTTTTATGCACTCCAGTCCACTCCATGCACCCCAGTCTGTTCCACACACTCCGGTCCGCTTGACGCACTCATGCACTCCAGTCCGCCCCACGCACTCTAGTCAGCACCGTGCCCCAGTCCGTCCCACGTACCCCAGCCTGTCCCATGCACCCTAGTCCGTCCCGCGCTCCCCTGTCCACCCCACGCACCCCTGACTGCCCCACGCATTCCTGTCCGCCCCACGCGCTCCTGTCCACCCCACGCACTCCTGAATGCTGCTTTTGGGACGCGGACAGCGTCTCCTCTTCTTGGTGCTATCTTGCAGCTCCTGCTGCTGAGCACGGTTCACAGAGGCTCCCAGACTGCCATTACTTACACAGCCCACTGGTTCTGGGCTATGTAAGTCTTCTGGGAAGTTTTCTGGCATCCTGGCTCCTCAGCCGGTCCCACCAGGGCTGCCTCCTTCAATGCATGGTCCCCTGCTGGTTTCTTCCACCCAGGCCTCTTCTTTAATCACTGCTCTGCACCATTGGTCTCTATACACCTGCAGCCCCTTGACAGGGGATCTCTAATGGGATTTGCCTGACCATAATCAAAGGGACATGCCTGACCCTCATAACTCCCAGTTGTCATTTGCTGCGTCCCAGTACCAGAGTGGTAAAAGGGTGTAGTTTCCATTACTCTTAGTTGTTTCTTCTATGTCCAAGTACTGTCAAATATCATATATGGGGAATTGACGGAAACAGCTTTACAAGAACCCATAAAGGTCGGGGGAGGGTTTAGCTGTGTCTCAACAGGATGAGGGGGATAGCATGTCTCTCATAATGGTTCCTACCTCCCGGATCCCAAGGGCCCTCCACACAGGTGATCCTCCCTCGCTTCTCCACCCCAAGGGTCGGGATCCAATAGCGATGGTGTTTCCCAGGCCACCTTAGAAGAGGATCCAGGAGTTTTAGGAGTGAGAAAATCCTCAAAATTCTCACAGTTGCCATAGCTACAGTGCCAACCACACTTCTAAAAGCTATGAGCAACAGCAGAGCTTCTCCCTAGACTCCCTACACTATTAAAATCCAATGGCTTGTAAAGTCTGTTTTATTAGTACCCTGGAGAGATGTAGGAGTGTATTGAATCTCTAGTTTATGTGACACATGCTTTCACAATCTCATAATGGAGATTAATAAATATTCACAGACTTCATTTGTATGGGCAGCAAATTATCACACATTATCAATGGGATCTGTCGGTATTGACTATTTTCAAGGTGCAATGTTACAAAGAAAACAAAGATTCCACTTTAATCTCATAAAATAAAATGTGTTCAATGCAAAATGGAGTCAGGGAGCGATTGAATGCACTCTATTCGATTATTAAAGGCCAGTAGTCTTGGCAGACCCTGCACTCAGCAGTGTGACCTTTTCCATGTCCTGCTTGGTGACAAAGGCGCTATTGTCTTCCTCTCAGTCCATGATGGGCTGCCAGTGGTGAGACTGTGTGATGCAGACCACAGGCATAGGCTTGGGGTTCTCACCAAATCTGCATCCTGAAATGCACCGTCTTATCAGTGGACTCTGTTCCACTAAATAGGCATAGAAAATGGTTCAGACTGACACTGCATATGCCCGACAGAGGTGCCATCCCCAATTGTACTAGTGTGGTGCTATGAGCTACCTTTCACATCCATACAGTCCTTGCCCATCTGATGAACTAGAGCTAATGTATGAGCCTCTGGTTGTTTTAAAGTTTCGAGTGCACTTAAGTCCAGTACAATTAATTATATTTATATATGTCGATTGGGTCACTGATTGCAAGGTGCACTTTAATGAGCTCATGCCTTTTTGACTCTTGCTTTGGACTTAGGCCAACCCATAGTAAGAGAATGGTATTACCCAAATTGACCGAGTCCAATTTACCTTTTGACCTAATTTATTTTCGAATTTTAATGGTCCTAATTGACCTTTTGCAGAACTGACCTTTATTTTAAATATATATGTTGGATTGGTTTTGTATTATAAATAATACAAGGGGTTTGGGTGGGGTGTTGCAGGTTTTTTGTATTGGGTGGGGAGTTGCCGGGGGTTTCCCCCGCATATATTTACTAACTGACCTTTAAAAAGTGGTCAATTGTGAAGAAAGTCAATTGTGATTCCGTCAATTGTGATTCGGTCAATTCATATACAACCTAGAGAATATCTATCTAGTGTTCATAAAATCACTCTTAATGGTAACAGTGTGATGTGGAGTTAAATATGAGAATGTTAAATGAACACATTGCATCCCAACAACAATAAATATCACACAAAGTGGAACATTGGCAACCAAATAGAGTAATCAGTAATATAACTAAGCCGACTTCCTACGTTGGCCACTGTACTAACATACAGTCCAGTATTCACCGCCCTCAGACTACTGTGCTTTATGATGCAAATATTGCTAACTGTAAAAGTATATTCAGAGGTAATAAGAAGGTTAAACAAGGATACATATACACCTTATTTGGTGCGTGCATCTCTCATACGGAACTTGAAGACATGACATACAAATTGAGTCTGCTGCTACAAAGCATTCACGGCCCAGTGGAAATTGATGAAAAACATATTGGCAAACAGGGCAGGGGAGGGAGCCAATCAGAATGCTTGGATCGCAGACTGAATTCCACCATTCAAGCCCATGCAGTGAGCAACCTGAATGCTGCTCTCACCTGCCCTGCCATCTTTCCCCCTCACTCCCCATCCCTCTTGTCTCGGTCACATCCCTCCCCACAGCTGACCGCACTTACCTGATTCCTTTGGTGCGGGCCCCACCGCGATCCCTGCTCCAGCCTCCCAGGCCGGCATGTGAATGGAAGAAGGGCTCCGCCTGGAGCCCCACCTTCCATCTCCAAAGCAGCCGTCTTAAGTAAGTATTTTGTTTGAATGAACGGGACGCCGCAAGTGCGTTCTCAGATTGTAAACCCAGGGTACTATTGCTAAAAGCAATAAAACCTGGTCCGCCAAGCCAGATTGGATGGTAATGGCGCCGGGGCACATCATCGTTAACTTGGACCCTGGGGCGTTACCACCTGATGCAGCCCACTGTAGGGTTTTATTGCTATAGTACAAACAAATTATACAAAAAGGTTCTTGGCCATGTTTAACAAATTCAAATCGCATGACCGTGAGAGGGAAATTAATACCATTCTGGAACAACACTGGATTAAATTAAAAAATTACATATATTTTGATTCTATGCAGGAAAACAAGTGTCTCCCTAATCCAAGCACTATATGAATATAAGTACTCGGTATAGGATTTTTATAATTTTACTATATGAAGTAAAAAGGTACAGGCTCTGGGCCCAGATGGGCTTGCTAATGCAGAATTAAAACAAGAACCTGGCCTATGGGCTTTGCTTTTGAAAACATTATTCCGGAAGAGAGCGGGTAATGGGAGGGTCACGATATCCTGGAAAAAATCCATCTTTGTGCAGGTATACAAAAAGTGACCCCATATTGACCCGTCTAACTACAGACCTTTGGCCATGTTCGACGCTCCCAGTAACATTTTTGCGAGTATTATCCTAAAAGAACTAAGAGCATGGGTCACTGAGTCTCAGTTACCTTACACCTTCCAAACAGGGTTCAGACCTGGGTACTGCACAACACATAACATCATGTTGGTGCAATACCTAAAAGAATTGACGTGGAGGAGTGTTGGACACATTTTACATCCAGCATTCGTTGACTTCAACGCAGCTCTTTATACAGTAAACCAGAGTATATTATCGAAGAAGCTGTACAATTAGGGGTTACTTAATGGCATACTAACTATGATCCAACAACTTTATACCACTGTGGAAATAAGATTTGATCATGCTGGAACCTTTTCTATTTCCCATCCGTACTAACGCAGGCTTGAAGCAGGGTTTGCTTATTGGCTCCCTTGCTTTTTAACATTTACATATCTGATTCACATGATGACCTTAAGGATGCCAATAATTATCCTCCCAAATTAGGTACCACACATGTTTTGTGGGCTGGGTGTGCAGATGACATAATGATAATTGACCAAACTGCTGTGGGACTTTAGCGATCACTAAAAACATGGTCTTCCTGCGCTTGGACTAACTGCTTGAAGGAAAATTATGGAAAAACAAAAATCCTGTCGCTTGCTAGAGCCAGTATCATCTCTTGACACATTTGGACCTTAAATGGGAGTAAAATAGAACAGGTTAAATAGTTTTAAATACTTAGGAGCCGTACTGAGTGGGAAGTAGTTTACAAGCCCTGATTACAACCAAAGCAATGAGTACATTCCTAGCAACAAAGAAATGTATAAGCACTACCGGTGGGTTTTCTATCCAAGCGCTCATGTAAATATATAACATTAGCATTGTCACAGGACTGCTATACAGCCCGCAAACATATCTGAAATATAACTATGAGGGACTTGATATTCTAGAAGTAAAGCTCTGGAGAGCAACACTGGGAGCTCCCAGTGCCAGGCGGGAAGCTGAGTTCTGGAGAATCTGAAGGTGCTGCAACACATCTCAGGTTGTCCAAGATAGATGCCATTGCAGTAATCCACAGAACTGCAATATAAATATATAAAACTAGCATTGTCACACGGTTGCTATAATATGAGTGACTTGATATTCTAGAAATAAAGCTCTGGAGAGCAACACTGGGAGCTCCCAGTGCCAGGCGGGCAGCTGAGTTCTGGAGAATCTGAAGGTGCTGCAACACATCTCAGATTGTCCAAGATAGATGCCATTGCAGTAATCTACAGAACTGCAATATAAATATATAAAACTAGCATTGTCACACGGTTGCTATAATATGAGTGACTTGATATTCTAGAAATAAAGCTCTGAAGAGCAACACTGGGATCTCCCAGTGCCAGGCGGGCAGCTGAGTTCTGGAGAATCTGAAGGTGCTGCAACACATCTCAGGTTGTCCAAGATAGATGCCATTGCAGTAATCCACAGAACTGCAATATAAATATATAAAACTAGCATTGTCACAGGGTTGCTATAATATGAGTGACTTGATATTCTAGAAGGAAATCTCTTGAGGGCAGCACTGGGTTTCCAATACAAGCCATCAGGCTGGAACTGGGATTAATATCGCTAATGATGATGCTGGAGATATTTATCGTGGTGTATTATATCTTAAAATTCTCAGTGCAACGGACAATCCTATCATGCTTTTCTTTAGACAATTACTCAAAAATTGCATTAACAAAAGTGCAGCCCTGTTAACATGTGTAAAGGCATGCAATGATGATTTTCGTCAAAATGGAATGGAGTTATGATCTATCATTAGGGATTTTGATGTTAAGATAGCAACTAAAAGATAAGGTATTTTCATGGGATAGGTGCAATTGCATCGAGTATCCATCTACTAAAAAATCTTTAAAGGGGAAGTTCGCTCAGAAATATTATTGTCCCAATCGACTCTGGATGTATTTTTGAGCATACATCAATCGATTGTAAAATAAATTACAATGCATGTTACCTTAGTTTTTCTCACATTTACACATTCGAAATTGACGGGTTGGGTACTGCCATCTTGTACTGAACTTAGCCATTGATCTATCGCCCTACGTTCAAGTGTCCTCACGGCAGGAATTCAGATCACCCACCATTCAAGCCGACATCACGAGTCAAAACAATATGCTCCACCTTTTCTCATGACATTCGTGAACAGCATGGGCAAGGTTACCCTGCCATCGCCCACGTTATAATGTTACCTAGTACAGAACCAGGAAGATCAACACCCACAACCACACACAGCACAACAGTTTACTTTTCTTTTCATTAAAAGGAGTAAATAACATATATTTTGAAGAAAAAAGCAATAGTCAGGATTGTAAAATGTTGTTATATTTTTAACATAGTGCTCAAAATATAAGATTACATCCATGAAAACATGCATAACTTTTGCCAATACAATGAATAGTTTAAAAACATTGCATGCTTCGCATTGGTTCTATTACTGTCAACTTCCATCAAATGTTGGTGATTGCCTTGTTCAATCGATTAATCCCTGTATTTGCATTCATTAGTCCAAGTTCTGTGTGGTTAAATCTAATGTGCTTATGTTCCATCACCAATGTTTCGTTGACACATATGATGTTCCGTGAATCTATGTGATCTCTGCGCTGCCCGTAACTACGCCGACGCAAATGTCAACACCAATTACGGCGCGGCACAGTGATCAAATAGATTACTTTACCCATATACCCCACCCTGCATTCCCCTACCTGACCCCCCACTGCACGTACCTTTATGGCAGCACACTACTCTGTGTGCCGCCAACTCCCCGCTATCCGCGTGGCATCGGTTCCTCCCACTTACGTGGTTGGAGCTGTCGCCGCAGGGTGCTTTTTTAAAACTTTCTTGTCCCCCACAGCCCCAGACTCCCTTTACAGCCCCCAGGGAGAGCAGGGGACACTCCCGCAAACTCCGCTCTGCTTGGGCACAGTAATGGGCATCGGTAAATGGAAATGCACCAAAGTCACTGTAACTGTGTAGTCGCAGTTATGATGTCGACATTTAGGTGCATTTTCATGTTCCGTTAGTGAGAAGAAAGGAATCCTTTCACTTTGAAATGCAACACTTTTTCAACCGCACATATTCAGACCATAAAAGCAGCTATGTTAAAGGTTGTGCCACATATGTCCCTGAAGTAGGTTCCTTGACATTCCAGCAAGGACACCTTCAATTCGTCAATTACTATCACTATTCAATGTGGTAATTGAACCTACATTTTTAGACCAACCTGAGCCATATAATATCTATGCATTTAAATCACCAGCAATAACAACATGTAACCTACTACATTTCAACATCATTGTAGTTAAGCAATCATTTATTCTGCTGATTGTAAGGAGAAATCATGAAGTGGATTCCAGTAAATGTTTATAGCAAGAATGTGTAAAAGGAGGCAAGCCAAGTACAACTCTAAGACTGCCGCCACAGCCCCTGCTAAGATATCAAAGGACTCTAAAATCTTAATACCTTTACCATTTTTTACCGCAATAAGGAGACCACTATGCGGTCTACCCCTGTTACCCCTTTAAGCCAGTTGATGTTTAGACTCAAATCCATCAATGTGGAATCCAGAAGTCATCCAGGATTCCTCGATATAAATGATCTTAGAGTGTTTTAACTTCTCACATAGTTCGCCTGATGAAGAGACGTGAGAAAAGCCTTTCGAGTTCCAAGACATTGGTACGAACTCCCTACTCTTTATTTTGGTTAAAGGTCTTGTCGCAAAGATTTTAGCTGCGATATGGACTCCCTTAAGGATAATGCCAGCCATCTCGAGCCTTGTCCATCGTCTGCACCAGAAGCGGCTGTCAAGACCCTCGCCCGAAACCCCCTCTGGCAAACCCATTGGCCAGGTGGAGTCAGGACTCGGGCCTCTAGAGCCTGGCATCCTCATCTAAAGCCCTCATGGGGCCAGTCCTGGCGCCTATGGCACCAGGCTCATACACCATGAACAACAATGTGCTTGGGAACTACTTTATTGTATTGTCAGCCAACATGGAGTCATCCACATAGCTTCGTTCCTAAGAACCAAGCTATGCGGTCTAGTGATTTGGTTATGGCAGGCCTGGAACTACTTTCCCTGGTACTACTTTACCTGGGCTATCTAAACCACACCCTGACTGCAGAACATGCTTCGTGCTACTTTGCAGCTTGCAACGTGGCGCTCACCGTGTCCAGCTATTCCCACGAACCTCAGAGAAGCAGAACCTGCAAGGAGATAAAAGGAACATCATTAGCAGCAGCATCTTACCTTCAGTCTTCATCTTTAAACACTTGCAGCTACTGAGAACAGCTTCCTCGAATCTGCACGCCGCCCGGACAGAACGACCTGAAAGAGGAAGATAGAGGCAACATTAAAGAAAGCTGTAGAGACATTTACAAATTACGAACTGCTCAAAGGCTTACCTGGCTGGTCGCCTCCCGGCTGGCACCACTCCAGACATTCCACTCGCGACCAAGAACACTACGACCTACAAGGAAGGAAAACACAGATTAGCAAAGGCAAGACTTCGCAGCGCTGCGCATAATGCTTACTTACCGCATCATAGCGCTCTTAATGCGCCATCATTTACCAGCGGGGCTCAACCAAGCCAGTTTGCAGCGCTGAAGCTCCGCATACCTAAGGGAGAAAAAAGAGACATTTTAAACAAAGAAAAGCATGCAGGATAGCAACAAAACTAAAGAACAGCAATAAGACTTACCTGTATCAAACGGGCTGGCGTCAGTGAAGTAACTGGACCGCACGCGCCCATGAAAGACAACGCGCCCCTGCAAAGAAGGCAGGACGGAGAGCACGCCTAATTCTACCACAAGGTGAGGAGAGGTGCCAGCGGGACTGAAAGCATACGGGGGTGGAGGGAGGATACTTACCCCAGTCGGTCAGTCTTGAACAGAGTCCTCCTGTATTTTCAGGCAGAACCTTCCCCGCAGACCACATCAGGGCAAAGCTGAGAAGCATACCAGCGAGTAACCCAGCTGGGTCGCATCCCTGTGGATACCAGGTGAGCGTAACAGAACACGAAGCCTACCATAACAAATCCACCGGGCGCCATGGAGACATCAGAAATGGACCAATTGGCCCAATTACTAGGAGACCTTCGTGCTGAGGTTCATTCTGCCCGACAAGAGACTAATGCCCTCCGGAGAGACCTAATAGTGACCAAAGAACGCACTGAAGAGATTAGCAGGCAATACTTGCAATCACAGGCAGGACAGACGCCTGTACCTGGAAGCAATCCAACGATGCAACTCTGGTACAGATCACGCTACCTGGAACAGTGCCCCTGGCACCACCAGAAAGGTTCTCAGACGACCCACGGAAGTATGCGGCATTCATCAATCAGTGCCGCCTTCATTTTCTTTGTAGGCCTGGAGCATTTCCAAACGACCAAGCTCGGGTAGCTTTTGTCTTATCATACCTAGGTAGTGCAGCAGATTGGTCGGTGCCGTTGGTAACCCATGACGATCCTCTATTACATGACTTTGGGGGGTTCCAGAGAGAAATGGAAAAACTTTTTGCTCGCCATACCCAGGAACAAGCAGTAGACAATGAACTCTTGTCCCTCCGACAGGGGAATCAGGACTTGTTAACGTACATTGCTACCTTCAACAGACTGGTTGCCGAAGCTAGGTGGCCAGAAAACAAAAGAACCACGTTATTCCATCGAGGCTTACGAGGCGAATTAAAGGACGTCTTAGCCCAGGTGGTTGATCCACCCAGAGACTGTGCAGAATTCATAAATCTGGTCATGCAGCTAGACCACCGGTTGCAGGACCGAAAGGCAGACCGGGCTAAGATGGACCCTTGGACTGTGTATGTTCAACCAAGGGAAAACATACCCCGTGTACCTGAAAATGCTGTAGAACCCATGCAGATTGGAGGGATACGGCCTCCATTAACAAAAAGAGAGTGGGACAAAAGAAGACAACAACAGCTTTGTTTGTATTGTGGGAAGCCAGGACATTTCCTTAAGGACTGTCCAGTAAAACCACCAAGAAGAACAGTTGGGGCCACAGAGAAGGATGAAGCTAAGGAATCGGGAAACTACCAAGCTCGACAAACGTAGAGGTCAGTTTGTCGAGTGAGAAGAAAGAGTTGCTGACCTCACATTTTGCAATACCAGTGATCTTAATTAACCACCAACAGTCGTTAAGAATGCATGCCGTTGAAGCATACATCGATAGTGGAGCATTTTGAAATTATATTGATCTAGAACTGGCAGCAGAGATGGGGCTTTCTTTGTGTTATAAGCCAACTATGGACAAGGTAACCACCGTGGATGGGACAGAAATCGCTTCCGGACCAGTAACCCAGTGCACAGCCAGGGTAACCTTGCTGTGTCAGGACAGACATCGGGAGTGTATTTCATTCGATCTCATCAAGGCACCTCAGTTCAGGCTAATACTAGGGATGCTATGGTTGGTTGCTCCCAACCCTTTCATAGACTGGCGGGCATGAAAATTAACCTTCCCCAGTGGCTGCTCCCCTGCCTGCTATTACCAAGAGGAGAAACCCGACGTCTGTTTCCCCATGACTCCCAGAGCAACAGTATCAACCCTGGGAGCAACAAATACCTTGCCAAGTGAATACCATGATTTCCAGGATGTTTTCCGAAAGGACCAAGCCAATACATTGCCGCCGCACAGGCCCTATGACTGTCAGATCGACCTTGTTCCTGGTGCACAAATTCCTTGCGGCAGGATCTACGCTCTCACAGAACCAGAAAACCTTCATTTGAAATCCTATTTAGACGAGTAACTTGTAAACGGATTTATCCGTCCTTCGAAGTCCCCCGCAGCCAGTCCTTTGTTCTTGGTACCGAAAAGGAAGGAGACTTGAGAACCTGTATTGACTACCGTGCATTGAACCAGATCACTGTGAAGAACCGCTACCCCTTGCCACTTATCCCTGAGATGCTAGACCAAGTTAAAGATGCCCAGATTTATACCAAATTGGACCTTCGAGGAGCGTACCACCTGGTCCGAGTCAGAAAAGGAGATGAATGGAAAACCGCCTTCTGTACTAAATACGGCTTGTCTGAATATCAAGTCATGCCCTTCGGGTTATGCAACGCTCCTGCGGCATTCCAATATTTCATGAATGACGTCTTAAGGGAGTTAATTATTGTGTGCGCCTTAGTGTACATAGACGACATCTTAGTATACTCAGCCTCGGAACAAGATCATGTCAGGCACGTTCGTTCAGTCCACACCAAGCTCCGTCAACATCGCTTGTTTGCAAAGCTTGAAAAATGCTTTTTTCACGTCACCAAAGTAGAATTTCTCGGTTTTGTCCTTACTCCAGGAGGCATCAGAATGGACGTGCAGAAGGTAGATGCCATTCTGAAATGGCCTTCACCAACGTCTCTGAAAGGGGTACAAAGCATGCTGGGCTTTGCAAACTTCTACCGCCGGTTCATCCCAGACTTCTCTCAGGTTGTGCACCCAATCACAGTACTATTACGAAAAAACAATAAAAAGTTTGCTTGGACCGAAGAAGCAGAAGAAGCCTCTCAGGAACTTAAACGAAGGTTTACCTCTGCTCCAATCCTGTGACATCCTCGTCCAGACCTCCCTTATGTTGTTGAAACTGATGCGTCCAGTCTCTCAATGGGGGCTGTCCTTTCACAGAGAGACCCGGAAACCGGCCGCTACATCCTATGGCCTTCTGGTCGAAAAAGTTCTCACCTCCAGAGATTAATTATGCCATCACGGACAAGGAACTCCTGGCATCAAATCCACTTTTAAAGCCTGGAGACACTACCTTCTGGGGGCCAGACACACCATTACAGTCATCACAGACCACCGAATCCTGCAATATCTCAAATCAGCCAAGGCCCAGACATCGCGCCAATTACGATGGGCCCTTTGCTTCGCCGAATATGATTATGTAATCACATTTCGACCAGGAGTCATAAACGGAAAGGCGGATGCCTTATCTCGCATGGGCATAGATGAAATAGTATATACAACTCCAGACCCGGTACCTATTATACCTGAAGACAAACTCTTGGGTATCACGACAGCTTTAACACAAGCAGAACTATGAAAAGAAATCCAACAGACAATGAATCCTGATGCCTACCTCACATCGCAAACTCAAGGAGAACAATATACCATCAAGGACCACCTACCCTTTTTTAGGGATTGCCTATATGTATCCAAGAAGGAATTACAACAGCATATTATTTCAAACTATCACGATTCACTGATCAAAGGGCATCCTGGGATCGCCAAAACCCTAGCTAAGGTGAAAGAGAACTTTTGATGGCCTACCTGGCGTAAGGACATAATTCAGTATATTCAGTCCTGCGGTGTCTGTGCACAAAATAAATCAAAGAAACAAAAACCATCTGGTCTCCTACAACCATTGGACATTCCTCCAGTTCCATGGCAAACTGTTTCCCTTGACTTCATCACTGATCTACCTCCAAGCCAAGGGTTCAACACCATCCTTGCAGTTGCGGACTTATTGGTCCCATTTTATTCCTCTCAAAGTCCTCCCAGACGCAGCCACTTTAGCAAAAGTGTTCCTGGAGGGCGTGGTTAAGCTACATGTCTTCCCTTCGGTTCTGGTCTCTGATCGAGGCAGCCAGTTTGTTTCAAACTTCTGGAAAAAATGCTGTGCAATGGCGCAGATCGACGTTCGGCTATCTATCAGTCACCATCCCCAAACGGACGGCCAAACCGAGAGAACCAATCAGACACTCAAGCAATATTTACGGTGCATGCTGCACCACGAACAAAGGAATTGGAAAGACCTACTATGGATAGCCGAATATGCATATAACAATTCTTTGCATTCAAGCACGGGACAAACACCCTTCTATACCCTTCATGGCAGACATCCAAGTACCTCTGAACTAGACCTTCCAGCCAGCTTGGAAATGCCAGCGGTAAAGACTCTACACAAAACCATTACTCAGGCTTTCAAAAGGGCAAAGGAACACCTTATTCTTGCCAAAGAAAAACAAAAGAGATTCGCCGACCAACACCGAAAAAAGGCCCCTGATAATCAAGTAGGAGACAAAGTATGGTTAGCCGCTAAATTAGTACCCATCAAGGGAACCTGGACCTTTCATCCCAGATTCTTAGGACCCTATACCATTAAGGCAATTATCAACCCAGCAGCCGTGAAACTGGATTTACCACCCAATCTACACATCCACCCGGTATTCCATGTGTCCCTCCTGAAACCAATGCAACCCGGCACACGGATTGGGACACCACCTAAGCCCATACTTGTTGACGGAGAACCAGAATTCGAAGTCAAAAATATCTTGGACTCTAAATACTCTAGGACCAAGCTATATTATCTCGTCGATTGGAAAGGATTTGGACCACAAGATAGACCCTGGGAGCCCAGTGATAACATCCACGCACCACGTCTAATCAGGAAATTTCATCGGAACTTCCCAACCAAACCTGGGCCAGACAGAAGGAACACCAGGGGAGGGGCCTTACGGGGGAGTGCTGTCATGACCCTCGCCCAAAACCCCCTTTGGCAAATCCATTGGCCAGGTGGAGTCAGGACTCGGGCCTCCAGAGCCTGGCATCCTCTTTAAAAGCCCTCATGGGGCCAGCCTATGGCGCCAGGCTCATACACCATGAACAACAATGTGCTTGAGAACTACTTTATTGTATTGTCAGCCAACATGGCGGCATCCACATAGCTTGGTTCCTAAGAACCAACCTATGCGGTCTAGTGTTTTGGGTGTGGCAGGCCTAGAACTACTTTCCCTGGTACTACTTTACCTGGGCTATATAAACCACACCGTGACTGCAGAACATGCTTCGTGTTACTTTGCAGCTTGCAACGTGACGCTCACCGTGTCCAGCTATTCCCTCGAACCTCGGAGAAGCAGAACCTGTTAGGACACAAAAGAAACATCATTAGCAGCAGCATCTTACCTGCAGTCTTCATCTTTAAACACGCGCAGCTACTGAGAACAGCTTCCTCGAATCTGCACGCCGCCCGGACAGAACGACCTGAAAGAGGAAGATAGAGGCAACATTAAAGAAAGCTGTAGAGACATTTACAAATTACGAACTGCTCAAAAGGCTTACCTGGCTGGTCGCCTCCCGGCTGGCACCACTCCGGACATTCCACTCGCGCTGAAGAACACCGCGACCTACAAGGAAGGAAAACACAGGTTAGCAAAAGCAAGACTTCGCAGCGCTGTGCATAGCGCTTACTTACCGCATCATAGCGCCCTTAATGCGCCATCATTTACCAGCAGGGCTCAACCAAGCCAGCTCGCCGCGCTGAAGCTCTGCATACCTAAGGGAGAAAAAAGAGACATTTTAAACAAAGAAAGGTATGCAGGATAGCAAGAAAACTAAAGAACAGCAATAAGACCTACCTGAACAATATCAAATGGGCCGGCGTCAGTGAAGTAACTGGACCGCACACGCCCATGAATGACAACGCGCCCCTGCAAAGAAGGCAGGACGGAGAGCACGCCTATTTCTACCACAAGGTGAGGAGAGGGCGCCAGAGGGACTGAAAGCATACAGGTGTGGAGGGAGGATACTTACCCCAGTCGGTCAGTCTTGAACACAGTCCTCCTATATTTTCAGGCAGAACCTTCCCCGCAGACCACATCAGGGCAAAGCTGAGAAGCTTTTAACACAGCTGGGTGGCATCCCTGTGGATACCAGGTGAGCGTAACAGCGGCCCTATCACTCGTCGAGGATAATCCACCGGCTGGCACACCCTAGGCTTGTCTAGATCATTCTCCGTACCCTTTGGCCATCCTAGACGTGGACTAAAAATTTAAATATCATAGCCCATACAATTAAACTGCTCAGCCTCCAAGAGAACATCATCATAGACCTGCCTAGAATACAAAACAAGTCTGATGTGGTCATATCGATTTGGATGAATGAAGTCTACTGATTTTACGTCCGCAGATGAGATCAGGTTAAGAGGTGGTATCTCATTAAAAAGAGCCAAAACACGGGCATAATTCAGGGAGGGGGACCCCCCTTGCTCAAACAGATGGTAAAGGAGAATTCTTTGAAAATCTGGGAAACAGGGTTTGCGCCACTGCACAAACCTAAGATCACTCTCATGGATAGTATTAGGGAGCTTACTCCCCATTCCTTCGGATACAGGTATCGCAGGTATTTCTTTCACGTTTGTATCTTTTTCACACATCTTTTCCTAGTGTTGAGTCCACCGCCATTGCCTTTGTTGATATTGTATCAATAGATACTACTTCCACCCCCAAGGTTGCGCCTTCATTCCCAGCGATCACCTTTGGCAACAGAAAGACTAACGTTGGGGGGACTATGAGAGTGGGTTGCAGGTAACATCTCAAGGATAGTGGATCTAATCAGGGACATTTTTTTCGTCTTGCCCCTTAACATGAATTTCACTCACAGCCTTTCCCGGCATTTCCTTTTTCAATCCCGATGATATTACAATTGGAGAATCTTTTGGATTCTGTGTCACATATCGGGAATTGGCCACCTCCATTTGTTCTTTAAATACTTCAGCGAACGTGTTTGGCCCAATATGCATATCCTGCTTTGGATTTTTTGTTGTAAGTTCAATTTCAGGTGTAGTTTGTGCAGATAAATTCTTAGGTTTCTTTGAAACTAGGCTATACATTTCCTTCTCTGTGACTTGTGTACCTGTAGTCACAGAAGAAACCTGCTTCTTACACTTTTCAACCAGCTGTGCTGAGAGCGAGGTACTGGTGCTACTTATTGTTTTAGATTTATTTTTCTTACTCCATTTTAGCTTTTTCAGCCCTTTGTGACTCATTTCCTCTGTTAATTTATTTTCCGCCACCACCCCCTGGTGGCGCTGTTTCTGGATTGTTGTCCATTCCCACCCCAAAATCAAACCCTTCCCTTAGTTCCTCGGAAACAAAGGGTCTCCAATCTTTCCGAGATCTTTGCTTCCAACCTTCATAGGATGCCTGTACTTGATTTTGAGATTGAATAACCTTCCTATTTCTTCATTTTCTTTTCTTTTCGGGGGAAACCTGAATAATAGAGTCAGATGTTCTAGACTCTGCTTCCTTCTCCCGAGAAACACTTTCATTGTTTTTTGGAGAAAGGCTGGTTACTTGCGAGAGGCGTAACGTGTCTTCCTTAGAGGAAACCTGTATACTCCCCATATCAATTGACAATACGTCGCCCACAGCACAGCATTTCTCAGCAGCACTCACAACTATTCACATTTTACCCAATAAAGTGATAATTTCGTGCAGGCAAGTGGTATGTAGTCTTAATTCCGCCGAAATCGGTAACAGCACATCCCTTTCCTCGGACTTGCTGCGTTTACTTTGCCAGCTATTGGTTAGGTTGAGCCAAGGATATATCCTTGGTGTTCTCATCATAACCAAAAGGCTATTGGGAAAGAGCCAATAGAGACACCTCTCACTCCTGAAAAATGGGAGGGGTGTCCAAGAACGATTCATCCATTCTCCCAGCATTTCCCTTCATAGGTGGAGCACATCGCAGAATCTGCCTAGGAACATTAAGCTCCTCAGATGTAACTTTGGCAGATTCAATCAAAATGTAAGATTCACTCCCCTCCCCATGCTCTAACATTAATGAGTCGCTAACCAAAGGGGGAGAAGCACTCTACGCATGGTTAATGCAATGCGTAGAGTGTTCTTGACTGGCGTAAAGACTAGGGGGGTGAATAGAATATCATCATACATCCATGCCCCCTATAACTTCACGCTCCTCGTACGGGGACCAGACATGATTTGTTTAGACAGAACAAACACACAGTAAGGCGCCATCACTCACACATGTAACAAAAGAATTCAATGCCTCTGAGACATGATGTAAATAACGCCAGCTGCTTACTGTTGCCTCTTTCAAGGCCTAAAATGAGGACGCGCACACGGAGGGATTTCTCAACACGTCTTTATTTCTTTTGACCAAACAGTAACTGGCGCCTTACCGCGCCTTACCTAGAATCCCTTCGTTCCCCAACTCCCCATTATAAACTCCGCCTCTCCAAAGGCGGGGGCTAAACAAGTTAACCCGTTGGTGACCGGCAACACCACCCCCGAACAATATGTCCAAACATAAACTTAACATTCTTCGACGAGCCTCATAGGTCTCTAGATGGTTCGCCGTGGCCTCTCGTCTTGGTCAACTGGCCCTGACGTTCCCTGAGATCCTGCTTCATGGCTTGTCCCTCCAGGATCTCCTACCGGAGGGGTCCATAGGTCGTCTCTCGGCTCTCGCGGATCTGGGGAACACGATCTCTGAGGTAGCTCCGTTCCCTCTCGTCTGACATAGTGCCTGAATTGCTGACAGTTCCTGGTGACAGCTCTGTTTTGATCTTCGGCTGTCACCATTGTACCTTTCACTGCGGTTACCCTCATGGGACTTGGGGCAAACCGCAAAACTGTCTTTCTGGGCGTTGGCTGTTGGACGAGAACTTCAATTCCTATGTGGAAATCTTTTGTCACTGCGTGGAAGCGAGTGTCGGTGTCTTGTCTTGCTCTGTCTTTGGCTTCTGCATCTCTTTGGAGTATGTCCATGTCTGGCGGTTCCTCGCTTGCCGGGTTGCGTAGTGTGCGGGTTCGCACTTCGTAGCGGAGCATTAACTCGGCAGGTGTCTTGTTCGTGGCTTCATGGGGTGTGTTTCTATAGTCTCGTAGGAGTCGACACAGTGCCTGGTGGGGATTGACTGCTTCGACTCTGGCCCTCTGTATCGTCTTTTTAATTGACGCCACGAAGCGTTCCGCCATTCCGTTCGCTTGCGGGTGGCGGCGGGTTATCTTCATGTGTGTGAAACCCAGATGCTTTGCCAGTGCCCCGAAGTCGTGGCCACAGAACGGTGGTCCATTGTCAGACTTGACTGTTTTAGGGATTCTCCACTCGCTGAATACTTCCTCCACTGCCGCTGCTACCTGGGGAAACACTGTGGTGGTAACCAGTTTGACTATCGGGAATCTGGAGTGTTCGTCTATTAGTAGCAGGAGATAGTCACCCGCTTCCGTGGGCCCATAAAAGTCCATGGCTACCCGCTCCCATGGGCGATCGGGTATCTGCGTGTGCTGTAGTGGTGGTGGGTTTTCAGCCGGGGCCGTGCACTGGCAGGCATGGCAGTTCTTCACCCATTCCTCTACTGCTGCATCTAAGAAAGGGAACCAGACGTGGCACCTCAGCAGTTTTTTGGTGTTTCGGCCCCTCTGTGCCCCTCATGGGCTGTTCGGACCACCTCGCTCCTTAGTGTGGCAGCAGCTGATGCGGTGGCGACCATCTCAAGGCATAGGGCCGGAGGTAGCGAGTTGGATGCTACGCACTGCACATAGGCGACATCGCTTTTCCCGGGTCAATGGAGATCCGACTGGATGGCCCGACAGATAGTCAGCGGGGTTGAGGTCACCCCCGGGACAATGTATAATGTCATAGTTGTATTCCTGTAGACGGATGCCCCACCGCTCAATCCTCTGGGGCATCTTGGTGTGCGGGTTCCCGAACAGCGACCACAGCGCCTGGTGGTCAGTGATCAACGTGAACCATTTCCCAATGAGGAAGTTGTGAAAGTGCTCACATGCCCAGACCGCTGCCAAGCTCTCCTTCTCCGCCTGGGAGTAGGCCAGTTCTGGGGTTGACAGTGCCCTGCTTGCATAAGCGACCACATGTCTGGGGTTGATGTCTTTGCCGCTGGTTTGGGCTAAAATGGCACCAAGGCCAACCGGGCTCGCGTCAACCACTACTTCTGTGTGCCATGAGGGATTGAAGTAGGCAAGGCGGTGGGCTTCTGTTAGGGCGTGTTTAATGCTGGTAAAAGCCTGGCGGCATGCAGGGCTCCACTCAAAAGTCGAGTCTTTTTGCAGTAGCTTCCTCAATGGGTCAGTGAGAGAGGCATAATGGGGTATGTATCTTGCACAGTATCCCGCCATGCCGAGGAAGGAGCGAACATCCGCAACCTGCTGTGGTTCACCGAGGCATCCTCCCTTCGCTGGAGAAGATATGTCCAAAGAATTTTAGTTTTGTCTTGCTGAATCGGCATTTGAAGATGTTGAGTATGAGGCCCGCCTCCTGGAGCGATGCACACGTGGCGTGTAGTGCCTGGTCGTGGGACTCTTTTGAAGACCCAAAAACGAGGATGTCGTCGCTGTAGTTCAGCGTACCTCTTATGCGCCTGATGACCTGGCGTATGGTTTCCTGAAAAATCTCTGCTGCGGATGAGATGCCAAAATTCAGTCTCTGGTATCTGAAGAGTCCGTCGTGCGTTGCGAACGTCGTGATGGGCCTGGAGTCAGGATGCAGCTCCAGTTGGTGGTAGCCTTGGATTAGGGCGAGCTTGGAGAACATCCGGGCATTGTTTAGTTGCACAATCATGTCTTCAATGCACAGGCCCGGATGCCTCTCCCGTTGAATGGCGGTATTTGCTACCCTCATGTCCACACACAACCGGATCTTGCCCCCTTCCTTGGGCATGACCACGAGAGGGATACCCATGGCGTTGGCCCCGTTGCCGGTTGGATAATACCATCTGAAAGTAGTTGTTGGAGGGCTTCCGACACAGCCGCTTGCATGTGGAACCCAACTCTTCTGGGGTGTTGTGGCACCGGTCTCACCGAGGGGGCGATGTGGAGTTTGATGGGAGGGGCCTTGAGTTTACCCAGCCCTGTGCATAGGTTGGGGAATGTTCTAGTGATGTCGCCTTGTGTGATGAGGTTCTGGGATTGGTAGCATGCTATAGTGCCGACAGAGTCTCTCAGTTTTGGTGTGTTCGAGGTTGCGGTGATGGTGTCTCCCGCCTTCACATGTATCTCAATCAGCCCGAGGCGGGATGCCGTATGATAGCTGAGTAGGCATCGGCTTCTGGCAAGTGAGCGGATGATGTGAATGGTTGTGTCCACTTGCCGACCATTCAAGAGGAGCCGTTGTGTGAAGCGCCCCACTGTCTGCAGGGGGGTGGCAGCTCCCCAGTGAAAAATTCTCGTGTGTGATGGTTCGAGCGTCGGCGGGTTTGGTATTTTAGCGTAGTCCTGTTTGCCCATAATATAAACAGTAGCGCCTGAGTCGACCATGAATTGGAATTGGCAGTTCCCGATTTTGATCGGGATTTTGGGGGCTTCCCTGGCCTCTTCATTGTCAAGTATAAGATTGACGTATTCGTCCTGGTCGAATTGATCATATGGCGTGTTGTATGCTGCTTCCGGCTCGTCGTGGTAGAATGTTTCAGGCCTGCATTCTGACGGTGGGTAGTCATACTCATCTGTTAAATATCTGGTTTGGTCTGCCTGGTCTAACTGTGGTGGGTACCCCTGTGCTTGGTACTCGTCAATGGCTCTGACGTATCGCCTCTGTCCTTGCCCTTGCTGGTAGTATCTGGGTTGATTGTATTGTGGGGACGGCGAGTGGAAAGGCCTCCTGGCAGGCGCTTGGGGGCGCATTGGAGGAAATGGTATACCTTCTCTACATACAGAGTGAAAGTGTCCCTCTCTTCCACAATTTGTGCATCGTTGGGATAGAGCTGGGCATGACCCGGAGTGTGGGAAGGTCATCCCACAGCGGTAGCATTGTCTCTGTTGGCGTGGAACCTGCGTAGCTTGGGCTCTGTAAGGTTGTGACCCTCTGTCGCCTTGACGAGGGGGCTGTATGGCTGCGACGAGTACATTGGTGTCTTGTTTAGGGTTGCTTGTGTTGCTCATGGATGACGCTTGGGCATCAACCCTCTCATGTATGCGCGCAAGCTCGCTGACTTCTGGGATGGTGAGGGTTTTTTTCAGTAGCTGTTTCTTGAGTGCGGGGGACAGGCACCCTTCTATGAGCCTCAGCCTCATCGCTTCTTCTAGGGAAAATGCGTCGAACTGACAGTTTGCTCCCTTCCCCTTTGTTAAATAGATATCGCTCGTAATCGCGGTTGACTTCGATGATGAGGAGTTTGTCTAGCGCCCCAATCAGGTTTGTGAATGTGGTTTGTTGAGCTGCGGGAATCGTTTTGACAACTGCCTTTATTCCCTCCCCCACCAGATTGAGGAAGATGTCCCTGATATTGGGGGAGTCGCCATCACCAGACCACTGCACATAGTGCTGAAAGTCTTCCATCCAGTCAGTCCATCTCGGCCCCTTGGTGGCTTGGGGCGCCATGGTGAATGGCAGGGGTAACCGCAGCTGTATCGGTTTCGTCTCGCGGGCCAGTTGGGGGGATCCAGGATTGGACACAGGGTTGCTCATGTTGCTGGGCGGTGGGAGCCTGCAGACGTGAAGTCAGTCCAAAAGCTGCCTCAAATTCTCTGGGCTGGGGTGGTGACCGCGCCCCAGACGATGGCGTACGCTGGTGTAGGCCTAGCACGCTGGTGAGCGTGGACTTGCACTCACTTGAGGGTCCGGTGACAAGGACGGCCCTTAGGAGACGAAAGCTGGAGGTGCAGCCGGAGGGCAAGGGTGGGATCACCGGCACGCGTCGCTGGAGCGGACCTGGCGGACTGCCAGGATCAAAATGCGCACTTCCCAGTGCTCACACAGCTATCTGGCACGAAGTCCCAGGCTTGACGATGAAGGAGGAGAGGAGTTTGGCGTGTAAGTAAATGCCCACTCGCACGCGGCGGATAGCCGTTGCTCGTACTGGAGGAGGATGTGTAGTAGGAGACTCGGCGGACATCCGAGGAAGGATATGGCGGATTGCCAAAGGAGGACTCCGTTGTGCGCACGGACAGCCTTCGTCGCCAGTGTTGCCTCTTTCAAAACCTAAAAGGAGGACGCGCACACGGAGGGATTTCTCAACACGTCTTTATTTCCTTTCACCAAACAGTGACTGGCGCCTTACCGCGCCTTACCCAGAATCCCTTCGTTCCCCAACTCCCCATTATAAACTCCACCTCTCCAACGGCGGGGGCTAAACAAGTTAACCCGTTGGTGACCGGTAACACTTACTTTCACAAGGGGCATGCCGTGTACAGCTGATGCAAAGGGGATTCGGCAGAGTACCGCAGTTTTCACCTGATGCCTGCAAGCAGGCAAACAGGACAACAGGCACTCCCTGGCACTCCTCTTGTTGGGAAAAGAATGCGGGCCAACCAGAAAACTGCAATAAAACAGTACAGGATACTATTAATCTTAAATGACTGGCAATATAAAAGAGGTTCTTCAGTGTGTAGAAGGCTTAAAGTCCATTAAACGTACTTCAGAGTTCCATAGAAGTATAGACAATCCACGGTGAGCACAAATGGCGGAAGAAGCGGGGCAACGGCCAGACATCTTCACAGGCCAACAGGCACTCAGCGGCACTCTTTGTTGTGCACGCCTACCTCAAACTAAACCTATCCAAGACTGAATTCATCCTCATCTGTCCATGCGCTAAAAAACAACTTGTTCAACAATGGTTCAATGATATGCGCCTAGAAAGATTTGATCCAAAACTCTCAGACTCAGCAACATCTGTAGGCTTCACCATTGACGACAGCCTATCCTTCCAGAAACACATAGCCAAGAAGGTCCAATGCTCAGAATATCTTCCCTTAGAAAATTCCTACCCTTCATCCTGCCGCACTTGTGGTCTCTCACATCAATGGGGGAAATGCTCTCCTGACAGGGCTCCCAGCTGCTCACTTGGCTCCCCTAAAAGCAGTCCACCAGGCTACAGCACGTCCTATTACAGGAGCACGGAAATGTGACCGAATTACCTCAATCCTATGCAAACTACATTGGCTTCCACTCCAAGCCAGGCTACTGTTCAAGACTGCATGTATCATCCATCTACAAAGCAGTCAAGAGTAACACACCAGTGTACCTGGCGGCAAAACTCCTCATATCTGGTGGCACGTGCTCCTCGCGCCTCATATCGACCACCTGCCTTGAATAACAATTTGTCCACAAAGAGAGGAAACGCAAACAATCCTTCTCTTGTCATGCACCCACCCGCTGGATTTCGATCCCGGTGTCGGCTCAAAATGTCCCCATAATTCTCCAATTTCGCAAATCTCTCAAAACATTGCTCTTTCAACATCACCTGACCAAGGACTAATTCCAATGGATGCACATACCGACAAATAGACCGCATGGTACTTCGCTAATGTTAAAGGATGGCAGCCCAAATGCTGGCTACCCACACACTGTACAGCGCTCTGCTGCTCTCGAGCTATGTCTGTGCTTTAAGCAATAAAAAAAATGGAAGAAATTGTCGAGCATTATTTGATTGAATATAATGCGGTTTTTGAATAATGTTAGCTCAGGATGGCTTAACATTGAAATATCATGTATTTAATGTTAAACATAACGCAACCACATGTTTGCCTAACAAACATAAATAGCTAATGAAAAGAAGCTGTGATGTGAAAAGGGAACATAACAAACTTAGCACATTTTAATTTAGTATTCTGCAAGGAAATGATAGACAGAATGGTGCTCATTTTCTAACCAACTGTAAATTGTGTGGAGGGTGCAGCCTACGTTTTCATCATTTGCATTGTGTAGTGTGCAAGGGAGGTGAAAATTGTTACAGTGCAAAATGAGTGCAATACGCCTATCATTTATGCGTGGCTGGCAGCATTTACAATGGATTCCTATAAAATCCATTCGCTTTTTGATGGAAATAAAAAGGTCATGCTGGCATACATGCTGTAGTATTTTTAAGGCAGAGAAGGAGGGGGAGACAGAATCGTAAAGTACGATTGGTGCCCCCGCTTCACCATACAAATCAATAGAGCTGTGGCGTGAAATTAAGTGTATGCATTCAATTTGTATGCATGCATTTCACGTATGCATTTCACGGTATGCCACCAGGAACATGAGCGCCAACGTATTTTACAAATTGTCTGATAGATTTAGTTAAATGTATTGATTGTATTCCACTTTATTAGAATGGCATAAATACCTGATGGTATCTCACATAGCAAACCTCGACACACCATTATTCAGGTGGCCAACAAAGGGCTGATCCACTCTGATCCAAACTCTAGGGCTGAAAGAGAGAGAAAGACTCACCGGGAAGGGGAAGCCCGGGTTGTACTCGAGGGAATAACCCAATGGAGACACAGTATTGTACCTGAAAAGGAGAGGAGGGTGAGATCCCTGAAACCTTCGTAGGTTGTATTACATCTGCCTCCCTTCCTCCCATTAGATCTCTCCTGTACAAACCCGATGTCCCCTCAATAGCTGGCAAATACCCTAGGAACCCATACCCAGTTGCACTTCAAAACCGCACCTACCAGAATCCCTGTTTTTCTGTTTCACACCCGCATCCTCCCAGTCATTCTTTTCCACACCCCTCTAGTCACTATTCCCGGCACTCCCCATCCGCTCAGACAAAACACTACCAATCCTACAATTCCCCCTCTTCTCTTCATACTTATAATTCCGGTCATTCCTGTTTGACTCACAAACCCTTCCACTCAATTCAAAAACCCACCCTTTCGAGATAACCAAAAACCCCTTGCAATATGAGAGTTGTAATTCCCTATAGCACTGTTTCCCCATTTTATCCCGCAGGACAATCTAACACTTTAAATCCCCCCTTTTCCGACATGAGCACTTTCAAGCATTATTAAAGACCACAGACTGACTCCAAGACCATTTGCCTGACATGTCCCAACTCCAGCGCCAAGCAAAGTCAGGCAATTAACCTGAATCACACACACCTGACAGTCCTTTCCTTTCCCCACAGGGATAAAAGGTGGAGCAAGAGGGCACAGTATGATCAAGGCAGACCGCACAACGAGACATCTATCCAGGCCTGGCAGTTCAAGAGAAGGAGAAAGGCGGCGAATATCGAGAGCCTGACAAGGAGAGGCACGTCCTTGCCCTTTTCGATGCTGACCCGCGAATGCTCCGCAGAGGGAGTCGTAAGACTGAGGACAATAGCCCAAGTGTGCTGCAACAGATGTTGGTGGTACCCACAGTGTGTCAACGCTGATAAGCAGGTGTGAGGGAAGCTCCTGCAGCTGTGGTACCGGCCTTGACTCCACTTACGAGGAAAGCCAAGCGGGTTAATCACAGCCGGTGAGTCGAAGGGAGAACCGATAAGAGCCGGGCTGTGGTGAATGACTGTTGCAAAGTGACAACTTGAACTAAGTTCAAAGATCTGTAAAAGTATAAAGGGGAGACCAGCTGCAGAGGGAACTGGCACCACGTGGGTGCTAACTCGAGAGACTCTGGTCGATCCCTGTCTGAGTGAAAATACAGATACCAGAAGGCCACAGAAGAGCCACCAAGTTAGGTCAGAGTGGTCATACAGGAGTTCAAGCAAAATCCCTGTACAGTCGAAAGTCTTTGACCTAAGAACGGTGAGAAAGTAAGGGAAGTGAATTCCGTGAACATTTGAAAGTAAAGGTGAATATGAAATTGGCAAGAGTGAACCCGGAAGAGGGATGTTGACAAGAAGGGGCAAAGTCTAAAGCCCCAAGCAACAGTGAGTTGACAAACGTGAACCCGGCCGAGGGATGTCCACTGGAACTGTTTAAAAGGACATTGAGAATTGAGAGGGGTCCGAGTCTGAAAGAAGGAGATCCAGGGGTGAAGCTATTATCCAAAAAGTTAATTGAAGCCATAGTGAACCCGGTGGAGGGAGGCCAAAAGTAAAGATGGGTCAGCGCCCGGAAGAGGGGGACCCAGGGGTGAAGACTCCTCCCCCTAGGTGAAACCAGGAAACAAACTGTCATTTTCTTGGCAGAACTTTTGTTTGTTGTTTGTATAAACCTATCAGGCCCTGAGAACCAGAAGGCAAAACCACTGAAGGCCTTGATACTGATAGGAACTGTTCTTAAGGGATCCGAGCCCAACTGAGGGAGATCCAGAGGTGAAGCCATCACCCAAAGTCCATGGAATGAAGGAACTGTTATTTTGAGATATGATTTGTGACGGGTCAGCACCTGAAAGAGGGGGACCTAGGGGTGCATCCATCCCCTACAGAGGATACGCATAAAAGGAACTTTGTTTTGTTATTCGAATACGTCAGGTCCTCAAAGGCAAGAGATTTTCAAAGGAAATGAGACTTGGCCATCGAGGCTCCTGATAGACTGTAACAGAACTATCGACTCATGCTGGGAAAGCTCAAGTGTGTTGTGCTCCAAGGTCTCACTTTACCCCGTGCTCAAAACGTTGCGAAGGGAGACCCAAGCTACCACATCCTGACATATTATTTGAGAACACTTCTTTAATTTCTTGAAAACTATCCCACACCCTTTTTGTATTAATTGTAAGGTTTGGCAATAGGTTTCTTAGTATAGGCCCTTTTTATTTGAAATAGTGCCGCTATAACTGCCTTATTTTCATTTGATGGTTGATTCTTGCTCCCATCTTAGATATAGGTTCAGATTAGGGGTTTTTCCAACCTGCATGCAGTTTAATAAACACCCTTGAACTATGATTCCTTATGCCTGTCTTTACTGTTGCCACCAGGAATTCCTTACATATGGTGTCAGGGTGGGATTTGCCTCAATTGAAATAATTTGGGGATCCTAGCAAAACCAGAATTTCCAAAAAACTGACCCTGGGGAAATTGACCAATCTCACAAGGACTCCACATTTGGACTAGAGGGTTGCCTTTCCCCCTTTAAAACCTCAGGCTATCCCACCCGAACGGAAAACAGTGGAGGGCAATAGTTATTTTGTCCAATGTCCCCAAGACTCTCTGATACCTGAGAGAGATAAAATGGTGGTCTCTCTAGACCTACAAATAGGTAATCCCACCACCTCAGTCATCTATGTGATACCCCACAAAAAGATAGGTATAGAGGCGTTTCCCCTTCCTTCTTATGGAGATGAGATAAGGTTTATGTTACACAATTATTCTTCCACTCCACAAAGTATTCGCAGAGGGGAAATATTGGGTCCCTCATACATGAAACTATGTTGGAATCCCCATTTAAAGGAACCACTCCAAGCCCTAACAGATTAAATGAGGCTCCAATGGAACATCCCTTCCTTTCCCCAGAAGATCCAAATCCCACAGCATCAGAGTTGGAAACCTTGCTAGACTCCCAGTATCTTTGGCATGGGAAGAATAACCCCTCTTCATTAGAGAAGTTCCTAGCAAACTCATTCCAGGGGAAAAGAAAAGGTGAAAGAATTACTCAAAACCCTAACATCTTAAAAACCCTAGAGGATGAAGAAAAGGAATCATTAGAAGATAAAATGCTCAAAGACACCTTATTGTATAACCCCTCCTATGGAGAATGAAATTCAGGAACCCCATTGTCACTATTCAGAGGGGAAAACAGAAAGCAAACCATTAAGGGGAGAAGAGGAAAATCCAAGCGGGAAGATGCAAGGAAAACCCAATATTATCGAGGGGAGACAGTATTTAGAGGCCCATAACACCCTGGAATCTTTGTTTAGCCCCCTGAATAAGATCGGAAGAGGGTCAACATCTACTGGATCGCCAGATGGGTCAGAAACCTCTCAATTCTAACAGTGCTTATTATGTGGAGAGTGGGGCCACAGCAGGGAGATTTGCCCTGAAAGCATAGAGGAGGAATTGATGGAAACTCAAGAGAGAGCCAGGAAGGTAGAGAGAGAAAAAGAAATGAGAGAGCTTTTAGAATCATTTCCCACATATGCCCTAAACAATCAGCAAAGGGTCGAGAGTCCCAGCTATATTTTGGAATGCTTGGACCAATGACCTGGATGTTCCACCATGGGATGGGAAACCTCACTGTCCAACCAGCATAGAGGAAGGGTATGTGAAATACCTGAAGGTATCTCACATAGCAAACCTCGAGAAACCCTTATTCATGTGGCCAACAAAGGCTGATCCAATCCGATCCCAACTCTAGGGGTGAAAAAGCGAGAGAAAGGCTCACCGGGATAGGGAAGCCCTGGGTTGTACTCAAGGGAATAACTCAACAGAGACGTGGTTTTGTACGGGAGGTGGAGAGGAGGGTGAGATCCCTGGAACCTTCGTAGGTTGTATTACATCTGCCTCCATTCCTCCCATTAGATCTCTCCTGTCCCAACCCAACGTCCTCTCAATATCTGGCAAATACCCTAGGAACCCTGAAGAGGGGGAGGCAGAATGGGCCCCCACTCCAGAAGTCCCAGAAGCACCTGAGGCAGCATGGCCGCCGATCATGTAAACTGACACCCATTCCTTCTGCTCCCACAATGGAAAACTACCTCGGAAGATACCCACCCACCAGACCTTATAATCCTGCGGTGGTGCGAATCCTGCCCAGAGTGAATGAAGAAACTCAAGACAGAGTTGGAGACAATTACATGGACCGTATTGACTAAACGCGGAAGAGCCATGTCCCTTGTCATTAAAGACTTCACAATGACTTAGCCACGTTAGACATGAAGCACACGTGCTACCTGCACACTCACTGCTGACACACACACACCCTTCTACATGAAGAATACGGATACGCAGCTCTATAGTTAGACGGCAGCGACATACACATACTGTCTGCATGTTTATTATTTTGTCATTAGGTCTGCTTCAGCATTGCAGCAACGCAGGACCCAAGAAGAGTTTGTGCACAAGCTTGCTGATGTCCACATGCAAATAACCCATGGCATGACAGGAGCACATATGGGACCTGACAGCCATAACCATACTAATGCATAGATGGATTAAGAAATCATACATGACCTTAGCCAGACTATGGCTCACTAACTCGAATAGCCCACGATTGGCCCAGGCACAGAACTAAGGGCCTCACAGGGGCCTGCACAGCAAGACCACGGTGACAGCAGCGAACCCACAGCCACGGTCATAATGCTGGAAGCAGCATTCCTGCTCAATAACTATAGTAACACCGGCCACAGGAGCAGTGAGTTCTTCACAAAATACAGTATAAATTGATCAGGCCATGATGAGGAGCTGCCAAGAGCGCGGCCTGAGAAGGCCACATGTCCTACGGGCCAGTCAAACAACTGCAACAAAATAGTTACAGCTACAGCGAAGCGCTGCGCTGGGAACCAGAGTGCACATGGCCTGGAGATGGGCTACACGCCGTATACTGCTGACACTTAGTCACACAACACTGATACATTATCATACAAAGTATTGTTTGCAGGTGTTCACAGCCTGAGAACTGGATCAGTCCCAGGCTGTTCAATCAGGGTGAAGAACCTCTGGGGTAGAGAGTGAGGGTTGCCAACCAATCTGGGTGTCCCGTTACTGTAACTATTTTTTAGTAACAGTTTTAGGGGAATGGCTGAACATACCACCTGACACAGGCAGGGCCAATTACTGACTCCTTCTATATGTGCATATAGGGGACCTACCACTCAACAGCCTATCCCAACTTCAGATAGGTTTTTGAGACAGCTCCCAGTGATGACGCCAATTATGACATCACTCCATTACACAACTGGCCTGTGAGCCAGAGTCCGGTGAGATCTGTGTGGGTGCACATCCATGCATGTGATCCCTGTGGTGCGTTTTGTGTAATAAACCGCATTTACCCTTGCCTCTTGTGTGGACCTGGAGTTCATGATCAGGACTAAGGGAAGGAGTTAGGCCTTCCATGGACTCGCTCAAGCGGGCCCCCAAAGACCACCCCTAACAAGTTGGAGGTCCCACCGAGATGCTGTCTCCTTAGCTGTCGGTCCCAGAAGACTGCAGGACCCCCGGGGGAATTGCGAGATAACCGGACTGCGCAACCGGAAGAATGGACTGTCGGGAGATGCTTGATCTATCCCGCTCGCAGTTGGCAAAGAGTCCACGCAGTCCGGAGGGTGAGACGAGCGGTTAACGCAGGGACTGGCAGCCGAGCAGCATCCACAGACCCAGAAGAACGTAAGTGTGGTCTACATAACAGGCAATTTGTGAAGGGGTGGGATTTTGTATGTGTGGGAGGTAAAGGTATAAGGTGAATATTGGTGTCGGAATTGTTTTCACATGTGCCTGATGGTAGGGACTGAAGTGGAGGTAGAAGTCCCCTTGTGCGGTTGTTCGAGTAGCGTGGTGAGTGGCTCCGGTCAGGAGCAAGGTTTGAGAAGGCAATAGGCTTGGACTGTGAAACTTGTATATAGGAGGTATTCCGATGTGTTGGACTTTTTAGTTCAGGGCATAGATGATGGATCCCTGTGACGAGTAGCTGGAACTATTTGGTCATGGAAGGTGTTTTGTCTGGTTAAGTCTTCCTGGAGCGTGGCGTTTCAACCGTCAGGTGACGCGTCGGTTGCAGCAAACACAAGAGATGAAGAGGAGAATAGGTCACTTTCGTGTTGGTGGCAAAACAGCTGTGGGGTTTGGGGTGTATTGTGGGGAGAGGGAAAGCGGGCATTTATCGCATGTGCACAATTGTTTCTTCATTTTTGTTGTTGTTGGTTGTTGCTTTGAATGTTAGTTTAGTGACGTCACCTGTTAGGTTGTGGTATAGGACACTGTGGGAAGGCAAAGAGAGTGCAAGGGTTTAACATTGAAAAAGGAAGGCAGAGGAGCGAGCGGCAGTGCGCGCAAGGTGCCTGCACAGGATTGAGGAGGTGCGCTGGACAGCGACACGGTTGGTGAAGGCGGGGCTAGGGGTGAAGGCCGCTGTGTAAGGCATTGAGCCGCGGAGGCTCGTAGTGCAAGAAGTGATCAATACTACATTGAACTCTGCATCATAACCCCTAAATGTTTTCTCAACAGCGGATATCGAAACCCTCTCCTAGAGGTCAGGTAAGTGTTTGCAATGTATCCATATGGTGCGATGGGGACTATGTATAGTGGGGCAGTCACTTCAATTCAGCACATGTGCAAGACCCTTGCCCCATATAATGACAGGATTGTTATGTATAGTGTTCAATGGTCTAAAAGTACAGCAGGGAAACTAGCGAGCCCATGGCCGCCTAATGGTAGTTTCTCCAAGGACGTGCTGCAATCGCTCATGACACATTTGCAGAGTACATACAAAGGGAAAAAGCTAGCCAAACATATGGAAATATTTGAGTTGTGGCGGATGTTCCAGGAGGATAGGCCATGGATGATGAGCCCACGGGAAGCACATGAAGGGGAGCCGGACCCATCTGTCCCACCTCCCGCACCGCCAAGTATAGCATCCGACGATGCGGAGGAGGAACAGGGCCTATATCCTTTAAGAGAATTAAAAGCAGCTGAAGGTTACTCAAATCCTACATATAAACCACCCCCATATGTTCAAACAGAACACTTACAGGAGGCAGGGAAAACTACTTACAGTACAGACTACTGCGAGGAGGGGCTCCAACGCGCAAAAAATGAGCTTGCAGCGGTAGCGTCTGATGAATGGATAGCTGCACAAATATTACTAAAGCTTAAAGGGGCAACAACGGGGGAGGTGGAAGGTGCTATGCAAGCGATAGAAAGTCTGGAGGTGGGACACGGGTGTACCGGAGGTGTTATGAGGGAAGAGGAGCGTAAGGAAGTGCAACCCCAGGGTAGCGTGTCTACGGGAGTGCAGCAGGGTATAGCACTGGGATCTCAGCCGCAAGGACAGGGTGAGAGAGGCAGGGGTGTTGCTAAGTCTGTAAAAGATCCAGGGCTATGCTAATTTTGGGACTGTCGGGAATGGGTGCTAGCTAACCTTTTTGGGTGTAACCCCTGAGCTTCTATCTGGGGCTACAACCCAAAGACCAGGGGCTATAGTCCCCTCAGCCCCCCCATAGCAACGCCTCTAGAGAGAGGTCATTTGATACTACTACAAGAAGGCAGAGATAGCATACAGGGAGGAAAGAATCGACATGGAGTAACCAGCAAAAGATAAGAGTTAGAAAGACTATTGGAGGAGGAGGAGATAGAAATGGCACTGTGGAGGAAGAAGATATTGTTACAGGAATCGTGTAAGTACGAGGAGGGACGATTGATGCAATTAAGAATGGAGAGATGGGCGAGGGAGGAAGGAAGGAATGATGGTGAAGCACAAGAAATGGAATAAGTAAGTAACCAGAGTCCGGCGGAAGTAGCGAGGGGAAAAGGAAGAGGAGGAGAACAACAGTAGGAAAAGTGAGAATACAGGTGAGTGCGAAGGTCAATAGCGCGGGCAAAGTGCAGCGCATTTAGGAGTAAGGGAAGAGGAAGATATATGTAAATTAAACGAGATCGATCATAATGTACCTCACAACCCAGCTTTAGTAACGCAGAAATTGAACTTTTCAACTAGCTTCTGTAGGTACATGCATGGTGAGTGTAGTACAGATGATGAGCACAGTGATGAAGAAAAGGGAGTACCTAGTAAGCTGTACCTCACGAGGGCGAATGGGGGGGAGTGTAAAACATACAGCCAGCGAAGCAAATCACATGACAGGTCAGCACAAGACACGGCAGGGGAAGGGGCATCACCATACAGCTATAGGCTTAGGGACGTTCCCGGATGCAAGATGTATGGGGCAGCAATAGCGCAGGCATGAGGGCACTTGTGGTCTCGAGGAGGAGGGGCAGGGTCACTTACAGCCCCACCACAGGTGAGTACCATACAACCCGTAGACATAAGGGATGAGGTGGAAGACGAACAGGGACACATCCAAATAAGACATTTTTTTTTAAATGTATGGTTTATTCAAACCTTTAAAAAGTACAAATCAAAATACAAATCATCTTTCCCAGCGCAAAATTACATCATTAAGATTCTCAAGTTTTCTCAAAAGACATCCTGTCTTTCAACTCTCCTTTTGTCTAATCACCCATTCTATTTACAGTTCCTGCCCTCCGTGATCTCTTTCAGCACTTGTGACCGCTAGAAGTTCCCTTAAATCTGCCAAAAAGAAAGTCAAGGCAGATGTTAATTTTCAATCAGATCCGGTGAACATCAGCTGCCACGAATTCTCAACACTTAACGTCTGCTGCTTTGTAAGCAGTGACGCCAGATGTTTTGTCCTTTGTGGTCGCAAGGCAATACAGAACAGCGTAAGATGTCTTGTCCTGCTGAGAACAGAATCGACAAGTTTGGTTCAACTCGGCATATTTAGACCAGGCCCTTGTTCTGTCTTTGGTTTTGAATACATTAGGTTTTAATCTCATGTACAGAGCTCTTCCATGTTGCTCAGGAAACAGTGTCACATAGTTTTGTGGTTTATTAAGGTCTCTGGCTTCACTGGGCACGTCCTTCATGATTCTGCAAATCCTCCTTTGTTCTGCTGTTGTGATCCAGTCAATTCTCCAGAGTTTTGCCTTTACCGAATTCGGATTGTCGTGCAAGGTTGTTATGGCAATTTCAGACTCTTATAGTATGGCTTCACATTGTATGTTCCACAATGTTAGTAGGCACTTGGCATTGCCGTTGCCAGGGTTGTGCAAGATTTTGAACTGTGGAGCAACATCCTTCATAGTTGTTATTTTGGAAGAGTGTTAGCATATTCCAACAAATGCGTGCGTTGATAGATATTAGGTTTAACTCATAACGTATGCACGCCATTTGTGTGCCCTTGGGTAACGGAAACACCTTTACCCAGAATATGTTTTCGAGAGTTGACCATAATTCATCTGAACAGCTGAATGTGTTTCTGCTCCGAATAAAAGTGCATGCACCCGTTTTTGTCGATAAAAGTTGACCACAGGTTTTAGAGAAAATTTGCCGTATTTTTTATTCAGAATGGTTGCTTGACAAGCAAGCTGCCGGCACTTGATTTTTGCCGTTTCGACCCATGGACCGTCGTTTATATTTACACTGATCCTCAGGCCCAAATATCTGGTGTTAGTTGCAGTGTTCAACGTTTCCTTTCCCAAGTGCCATACACATTTTTTGACATTGGTTTTGTTAGTGTTCCTAAGGTTTGGCAAGGAAAGTATCTCTCACTTATTTTTGTTGATGTGTAGGCCGTTGATTCTTACATATTCTTCCACCGCATCCATTTTCTGCTGTAAACCAATTGGAGTTGCATCTAGAAGTACTAAATCGTTGACGTACAACAACCAACTCACCTGGGACCAGTGTATTTTAGGTGGGAAGGAAGGTACACCTTCAATTACATCGCCAATATTGGAGAGGAAGAGGTTGAATATAATTGAGGCCAGGGGGCATCCCTGTTTTATTCCATGAAAGGTCCTGATCGCGGCTGACAGTGTGCCCACCCGATCTAGCCGGATCTTGATGTTAGTTCCGGTGTGTAGTTCCTTGATTGCTACTAACAAGCTTGACGGACAATCCCAGTTCTTCATATTAGTCCAAAGTTTTTCTCGATCTATAATATGGAAAGCATGTGAAAAGTCTATGAAGGCTAAAAACACTTTGCTCTCAGTTCTTAGTGCCTCCATTTTTACAAGATTTAATATTAGGAGGTGGAAGCCTCAGCCAACACCCCTCACAAAGCCAGACTGTCTCGGATCAACATGTTGACTTTCCGTGATCCATTTGAGTAATTTGTGCTGCAGCATTGTTGCGTAGACTTTTCCCAAGACATCCAATAGAGCTATTGGACGATAGTCTTTAAGATTAGCTATATTGCCTTTTGAAAATATCGATACAATAACCGTGCTTTTCCAGGATCGTGGGGTTGCACATGCGGTAGTGATTCGGTTGAATAGAGTGTTACATATGTCAGCCCATCTGTCTGGATTTTCCTTCACTGTGTAATTGGTCAAACTGTCGGGTCCAGGGGCCCTCGAGGTACTTACTCTTTTGATGATGTTTAAGATGTCTTCCTTCTTGAACATGAGATTCCAGAGGTTAAGGTTAGGCAAAGCCAGCTCCTTCATGTTTCCTTTTTTGCTATATAATTCACTATAATATGATATCCACGTTTCTTCAGATACCATATTAGTCTGCAGTGAAGTCTGTGGAGCACTTTCGTTGTTAATTATTTTCCAGCACTCAGATGAGCTTTTGTTTTTCATCTTCGCCATCATTACCTCTCAGTCCTTTTGTAACATTAATGCTTTATGAGCCTTGATCCAGTTCTTGTACTTTTGCTTTGCAGCTCGTTTTGCAATTGAGAAGGATATGATGTCTACTCGTGGAATGAGTCTCATTTCAATACGCATATGCCATTTCCTCTTCATAATTTCCAGTCAAATGTATGTTTTTAGAACAAATGCGCACTTCTTCAGTCCTTCCTTTTTTTACACAAATTGGGTTAAGAGATTACTATATTCAACATCCTCTTGTTCCTCGCAATATTTTTTTGCAATTTGGTTCACCTCGTCTTCGTTGAGTTTTAGTTTAACTCTAGTCGATTCTGCTATGATAGGATAGTTCAATATTGCATGATTTTTTTCCGAACATGGTTAGCGTCAATTTCACCCTATCATGATCACTATGGAATCTGGGAATCACCTGTAAGGATACTACACATTCGTGTATACTCCCAGGCAGGAAAAAGTAGTCTATCGTTGATTTTTGTCCGATTCTGCTCCACGTCGGATTAGCAGGGATATCCCCAACCGTGTTTCCGTTTAACATAAACATCTTTCTTAATTCCATCTCCTGGCTCCCCTGTGTCACCAGTTGGCAGTTAGCCTGTTTCTTGTTTTTCTCTTGTTGCTTTGTGTTCATGAAATTGATGTTTAAGTCTCTGCATAATATAATGCCTTTTGTTCCAGCTTCTACATATATCTCGTCTATTAGTGATGAGACATGATCTATGAAGGTTGTTGTTCCTGCCGCTGTATGATGCCAATATACATTGATTATATGAAGTAATCCACATTCTGCATTTGATTTTATAGCCATTATGACCGCTGTTACCTGTATGTACGAGGATGTGTTCTTGGATCTGATAATCCTGTATCCAGAGATTTTCTTGACAAGAGTTAGCAAGCCGGCCATTGGCGTTCCTTTAGATCTTTTAATGTCCGGATTTATTGCAACTTCAAAATCTTTGGAAAGAGGACAAACCTCAATCCAAGTTTCCTATAGACAAGCCAAATCTAGCCCATCAAGGCAATTGTTCTGATAAAGGTGCAAAAAGCCTCTGGTGTTCCATGATCCAAAGGCATGCACTGTCTGGTCCTTTCCTTCCTGATATTAACTTCGAGTGTTCCTAGTTAAAGCTTTAGCCACCCAGCACCAGTCATTCAACTTCTCCATTTTGTTTTGTGTATCAGCACCTTTAAAGGTGCCTACTTCCATACTATTTTCACATTCTATGGTTATTTTTATTTGTTCTCCTTTTTGTAGGTTCTGTAGTTTTCTGCCTCGCCATTTGAGGTGCAATCAATTTTTTTAATGGTGTCATTTTGCGCAACATTATCTGGGCTGTTAGAGCCCTGTGTGTTGTTTATAAGTGCTGGAGTGTACCTCTGTGTTGGAACCTTCATTGGGTTTGACTCTGGTCTCGTGTCTTTGCTGTTGTCTATTACTTCAAATATGTAGAATCCCAGTGACATAAGTGCCGATGCTGCTTCCAGCGTGATGTTGAATACAATTTTTGACATAACGTGCAGAACCACTTTGTCGTTCTGGGCTTCTTCCACAAACTCTACAGTTTTTAAAACCTCAGATTCAATTGTCCTGAGGCTTGGGACGCGATGAAATAGGCATAAGACGTTGTTGCGATTCAAGATGAGGTTGTCGCTGCTGTCAATACATTCCAGCCTAAGCCTGAAGTGTACTTGCACTTTTTTTTACTAGACTTTGATTCGGTTTTGTTGTTATTCAACGACCCGCGTCCTTGTGCATCTCTTTCCAGTACTCTCTGAGCATTGTCGGTTTTTGTGACAATGGACTGGGACGCAGCCAAAGATCTAGAGCTAACTGTGATGCTTCCATCTTTATTTGGCTCTGTGCAAGTGTATGCAACGGCAGATTCTTTGCATCCTTTGTTCATGTTAATTTTGTATTGCCCACGTGCCACGCTTTCCCACTTTTCATTTAGCGTAGTAAAGATGGGACTAGATATTTTGGGCTGCTCCGTGTCGACTCGTGTCTTCGATTGTATCAGTCTACAAATTCTTTCTGGGTTTGCTGTTTTCATCCCAGTGACCGGGCCTCCCGGCTCATTTTTAGTAGTTCCCTTATTGGCTTCTGGTATTGAAATGATGAGCTTCGTTCTCAGGCTCTTCTTCGTAGGTCGACATGTCCATCAAGTCAATTGCTGTTTCGTCAATACACACTGTCTCCACCGGCGTATTTATTTGTGACCCAGTTTGTTTATTTACTTCATTTGTTTGTTTGCTTTTTGTCAGTGTCTCATTATTATTGTTGTTATTGACAGTAACATTGACCGTCTTGATATTTCGTAAGAATTTCCTTAAGTTATTACACCGCCGTATTTTTTTTTACTTTTTGATTTTTGGTCTTTTTGACATGCACTTGTTTTCCAACCGTCACTTTCATCTTGTTGATATTTGAGCTGTTATTGGTATTAAATATGGCAAATATCCCGTTGTTCTGACCTTTATCATAGGAACTGTCACCATATGTCTTATTCGATTGTGTGCTAAGGCCTTCCATCTTATCTGAGGTAGTGGTTATTTGTATATCCTGTATCGCAGGATCTTCTTTAGCCAAACTACTTTTGAGCACACTAGTGAATGAGGAGTCCATCGTGAGTTAGCTATGTCCACACTAGAGTCTCTTAATAGAAGTAGGGTCATTTCAGTCGTTTCTTTTGTTGTTTTTATCGTGTCAGAATCTTCTTTGCTATTGCCTTCTCTGGCACTTGCTTTTGCGGTTGTGTTGAATGTTTCACTGATCGCATGATTCACCATCCCAGGTGGCGGTGCCTTTGGGGTCACTCCATGTTCCAAGTCACTATGCAGCTGAGTACTGTTGTTACAAGATTTGCCTAAAGAACCACACTCCATGTTCCAATCATTGATGGTGGCACTGTTGATTCCCTCTTGAGTCAGCAGATCCCCTATCATCTGCCTGCAGTGGCAAGTTTGGCAGTCTTGTTTGCTCATGAGGCCTGATTTTAAGAAGTCCCAACGCCTCTTTGGCAATTTCAGCAAATAGTTTTTTTTCCATGTTGTTGTTTTTCTTTTGCTCAGCAAATGTGTTTAACGAACCCTCAATCCTTTTTTTCAGCTCGTGATGTGTCTGTTTGAAAGAAATATTGCCTTCGAGATTTATTATTTTTATTTTTATTAGAGCCACCAACGTTGCTAAGTCCATAACGTTGTCATTGAGTTGCTCATATAGTTTTGTGAATGGGTCGATAGTGATTGACATTGATGACATCAGTATGGGTTTTAGTTCCTGTATAATCTTTTATCTGTTCTTTGTGCCGGTCTTGGCGCACCTTATTTTTCAATATTCACGCTCCATCAGCGACGAGTCGGTCGTAGACAATTCTGATGACAAGGTCCACCCTACATCACAATTTTTCATTCAGACTTTTTTCTGGTGTACAGTTGTGTCGGGATCTGTTATTTGATCTAGGGCTTTCTTGTTTTTATATTGGGAGCAACTGATGTTCAGTGACACACTGATTTCAATTCTCCTTAGTTTTTGTTGCCCACTTTGCCATCTCTTTATTGGTGTTATCTTAGGCGTAGGGACTCTCCATTTGTGTTTTAGGCTTCATAGGATCCTCTTTATTAGTAAGATTGCGTGCTCTGTTTATTTGTGTCACGTCATGTAATAATTCATTAACGACTTCGTCTGTCTCCGTTTCTGCCTGACATGGAAGCTACACCCCTGTTCCATTGTCAAAGGTAAATGTGTGAGCTGTGGGAGAGCAGAAGACATCATCTTCATTTGTAGAGGTTTTTTTGAGTACGTTAGGACAGGTCTTTGGATCTAGACCATACTCTTGAGAAACTGAAGGAGTCGAGTGAGATTTTGATCCTGTGGTCACCTCCGAAGGCAAGTCTTCAGTCAAGTGATTGTGAGGTCTAGTTGATTTGTGCAACCGTTAGGTACAGGCTTCCTTTCTTGATTCATTGTGTGCTCGCAACGCAAGCACACGCAACTGGGGAATGGCCACCAAGTTGCCCAACTGTTTTTCAAGGCCTGCCGAACACCCTGCGTATGTGTTACCATCCTCATGGCACGCGACATCAGCACAGCCAGCAAACTGTCTTTATGAGAGGCATTTGTTTGAGTGCATTGAATCATTTTTGAAGTGTCCCCCGCGTTTGAGCATTCGAGAATCAATGTGTTTCTATTCTCACCACAGCTAGGAATATGCTCAGCACAAGCGCGGGTAGGGGCGTCTTCTGATGTCATGTGCACGTGAGTGTTTGATAGACTAGTAAACAAACGTTGCTGGCTTACTTGACAGACTTGTCTCGGTTGCCGCACAGCTCGTTCCAACTGTAGCTCTGAGTTCCCACGGCGCAGCTGTAAACAGGTCTTCGGCGGTTGAACTGGCTTTCCTTTCTCTCACGTAGTAGCGTTGTTAATTTTCTCAAGAGCCTCCAATGACACCAGGGAGCTTTGGCAAAGTTCCCCGCAGATTTTTAAGGAGTCCAAGGACTCCAAAGACTCTGCTTGACTCCGTCACTGCTCCGCGGTGCGAGTCAGTATTTACCAGAGGCACACCCAGAATTATGGAAACAGCAAAAATACTCCACTCTCGAACCACACTGCTCCAAAGATTCTGCTTGATCTGCAAGACAATACAGACAAACCCCAGAGGAGAGAGCTGCATACTCACTCATACCATTACTAGAGAGAGGAGGGACACGGCCACAGTATGTGCAGTGGAAGCACACAGACAAGGAAAACATAAGGTGCAGATTACTGTCATTGAGTGGAGGGGCTGGGAAATGGATATATGAGATGGAGAAGTTAACGGCGGGGCACCGGTCTCTATTCTGGGTGATGCTGCTGATGACATCTGGAAGAGGGCGGGGTTCCCTGGGGTGACCATTCAGAATACAGCTCACGACGGGCCCCATTTGTGAACTGCAGGGCAGTGCTATGGCAAGCATTATGGACACAATTCCCAGACATGTCAGACATAGGGGTAATAACATCACACAAAATGCGTGACGATGAGGATCCAGTTCAATACATTCATGAGATTCATGAGATTCAACAGATTTGGTGCCTCGAAACCCGAGAGCCTTGGGACAAAACTATAGCAATATTTTGCCATTTTCTAGTGCAAGGGTTACCAGAGCCGGTGCAGAAGAACTTAAAGAAGTTGGTGAGGATGCAAGTGAAGGCCTGACCGGAAATACAGCTCACTATAGTACACTATTGTAGATTGTGGCAGCAAAAACAGAAGCAAAAGGTGGAAGAGAGGAAGGCAGATGAAGCGAAAGTTAGCACAAAAACAATTGTCCAAGTACGCATTGGAAGGAGGATTAATAACCAGCCCTGGTACATAAACACAAACAGTGACTTCACAAACACAGCATCAATTGCAACAAACCCATAACCCAGCACCGATTTATGCGCCACCCATGGGAGCAGGGTACATGGGTAGAGGAGGATATGCACAGGGATTCAGAAGGAGGGGAGGCCCCCAGAGGGGATGGGGGTTCAGACCCATGGCACACCAATACAGAGGTGGGTTCAGAGGTTATACACAGCAAATGCAAAGCGGAATGGGAGGACGTGGAGGGGCATTGGGGTGTGTAGGCACAGGAGACTTCACCAGAGATGGGGAGAATCGGGATACCAGGAGGGGCATGGCAATTACCACAAATCTTAAACGCTGCAACAAGCACCATCCCAGAACATACAACAACAGATACCGGCACAACACCAACATGTAATCCTGACAACACCACTACCCCAGATGATGGTACCCCCATGGAACAGCACTGACACAACAGCTGGTACAAGCACATGCACATTCACCAGAACCCATGGATTCGACAACAACAGCACCAGTCCAAAAGATGGGAGGGGTTACCTTAATAGGGAATAACCCTTACACCAGAGGGGGACTATCTTTATTTCCCAATAGGACAGCCCACAGATGAACTTGTTGTGTCCCATCCTGTTGGTCACACCTAACCCTGCTGGGGAACCTCAGATAAGGGTGGCGATAGGTGACAAAACATTTTCCTTTATTGTTGACACAAGGGCAACTAGGTCATGCATACGGGAAGGGACTTTTGCGATGTCAGGCGATGCCATGAACACACAAGGATTCTCTGGGGCTCGAGAGGTGGTTCCATTTACTGATAACATCTCCTTATCAATTGGGGAGCATGATCTGTCATTACCCTTACTCTATTCCAAACATGCACCAGTGAACATACTAGGTCAAGACATAATGAGCAGATTGAATATGACCATTTCATTCACGGACAAGGGTATAATATGCTCGATACCAGGGATACACATGCTCACAGTGAGGCAGCTTGTTCAGGCATACTGCGGAAAAAGGGTACAGAGAGGAGAGCCAACAGACCCTGAGTTGTTTCAGTACGGCGCAGACATGGTCCTTGCATGGCTACCAGGAACTGCAGGGAAGGTATGGAGGAGGTCAAGTGAGTACCTGTTTAGACCAGAAACACCAGCAGATGAAGAGGAGGGAGCGGCATTAGCTGTAGAAATTGAAGGTATTGTAGTGCGGCAGGAATGGATTGCCATACATGCAGTGGATGATCAAGGAAGAGCATGGAGAGCATGGAGAGCAATATTCGCAGTGGCCGAGGGATGTTGATTAACTCAGGTCACAGATGAAGAATTATTCACGGAAGACATAAACGAGACAGAGACAATATTAGAAATGAGCATCAGGTTTTGGCTATGCATCACATACAGGGAAGTTGTTCAGAGGATGGCAATGGCATTGGAGGCACTGCATTCATTTATGGAGAAGTATCTGGCCTGGGTGCCCAACGATTTGTGGACTACAAGCCCCTATGATGTGAGTTACTTAAGAAGCATAGGAGGAGTCAAGATCAAGTTGAAACCCGGCGCTATCTGGGCCAGAGCTAAACAATACCTGCTACCAAAGGAGTCAGATGAAGGCATCTATGAAACAATCAATACACTAATTGAAAGAGGCATTTTAGTACCATCTGAGTCTCTGTGCAACATCTCAGTGTACGCTGTGTGCAAGGCGGACGGGGGGGGTCGTGGCATTTTATTCAAGACCTCCACCCACTTAATGAGATTGTAGAAGTAGAGTACCCTATAGCAGCAAACCCTGCCACAATCCTGTGCGGGATTCCAGAAGAGGCCACCTGCTTCACGTTAATTGATCTTAAAAATGCATTCTTCTCAATACCATTGAACCCAGATTCCCAAATTCTGACCAGTTTTGTTTACCGTAACCGGAAGTGGAAACACACCCGGCTACCACAAGGCTACTGCGAATCTCCTTCCATTTTTAACAGAGTAATACAGACAGATCTAATGAACATCTAAGCAACCAGTACCGTCCTACAGTATGTAGATGACATCCTGATTTGCACTGAAACAGAAAGGGAGTGTAGGGAAGACTCAGTACATGTCCTTATGGTGCTAGCTAACAAAGGTTTCAAGGTAGATAAGGCAAAGCTTCAGTATTGTCAGAAGAAAGTCTTGTACATTGGTCAGATAATCTCTAAAGACGGGAGGCATATTGCACCAAAGAGAGCACAAGCAATCCAAAGCACTCCTCGGCCTAAAACAATACAGGAACTACAGTGGTTTCTCAGATTATGTAACTATTGTTGAGTGTGGGTTTTCGACTATAGCTCCTACATCTGCCCACTCTTAACGGCCCTCAAAGAAGCACAGAGAGAAGCTAAACCGCTGGGTTGGATGAGAGGGATGACTGTTGCTTTTAATGAACTCAAGGAGGCCATAAACACAGCACCAGTGTTAGCAACCCCAGACTATAAAAAATTATTCTTCCTGTTTTCACACTCAGATTGCGTAGTAATGAAGGCACTACTGACCCAAAAACAAGCTTCGGCCACAAGCCAATCGCCTATTACAGTGCACAATTGGATCCAGTTATGAAAGGGCACTTCCCATGCGAACAACATTTAGCTGCTGCAGCATTCGCGGTAGAATAAGCCTCATCGGTTACCTTGGGATGTGCAACAACACTTTATGTGGAACATGCCCTTTTTGCGATACTGCACAAACCAAAAAGCATGTTAACAACCCAAAGAGCAACAGGGTATGAAATACTACTATCAAAACCAGAATTGAAAATAGTGAGATGTAAAAATGTTAATCCAGCACAATTCCTAGCAGAGGTCCAACAGCCAGGAGACTGGGCTCATGATTGCACGCAAAACATTGAAGCATTTACGGAAACACGCAAGGTAGAGGAGGATGCACTTGAGGGGGGAGAGGTGCTTTATATTGATAGATCATCAACAATTGATCAGACAGAAGAAGTAAGGAGAACTGGTGCAGTGGTAGCAAAGCTCTGAGAAGACTGGACAAGTGAGGCAGTATGTAGTGTCAGTTTACCATCCCATTATTTGGCACAAACAGCAGAACTTGTGGAATTAATACTAGCACTACAGAAGGGCATGGGTAAGAGAGTACCAATATATTCGGATAGTGCCTATGCCACTTCCACGGTACACTCTGGCCACGCGAGGTGGCTCAGGAGGGGATTTCGAAGAGCAGATGGAACACCAACACCAACTCCACTAACAAAGCGCTCTTCACTTTAGCCGCCTCTGCCTACAAATCAGATATCCTCATCACTAAGAAAGAGACCTATAACAACAGAATCCTTAATTCCAAATCTAGGGCTAAGGAGCTCTTCAATATCCTTAAGGGACTCGAGTCACCATCCCCACTTCGGTAGCTTGTGTGAAGGACGCAGACTGGTGCGCAAAAATACAAAAAACTCTCACAGACAAAATGTCCTTGCTCCAATCCAAAATTGAGCAAAAAAGAACAGCCTGGCCAAGAATGCCAATACTTCCCCACCTCCTATCCATAGGACCCCTGTCTGCCCACCCTTCTCCTTCTCTCTGGTCTCACCTAAAGAAGTAGAAAATATCATCAAAGGCCTCAAACCTTCCAGGTGCCAAGGGGATCTATGCCCGGCCACAATCATCCAGGAAGGTGCCAAGGACTTGGCCCCCTTCATAACTGCAATAATCAACCACTCCTTTCAAACTAGCTCAGAACCCAACAGCCTTAAGGAGGCTTGGGCCATGCCCCTCTTAAAAAAAAACAACTTAGACCCTAATAATCCCACTAGCTACAGGCCATCACCACCGTTCCTTACATCCTAAAGATCTTAGATAGAGTGGCCTACCTACAAATCCAGAAACACTTGGAGGATAACAACCCACTGGGCCTCAGACAATCAGGCTTAGGCCATGGCATGGAACGGAAACAGTCCTCCTGGACCTTAAATTCCAAATGGATGAGGTGAAGGACAATGGCAAGTTGGCCATGCTCCTGCTGCTAGACCTATCGGCAGCTTTTGATCTTGTTGATCAACGGATCCTCACCCAGCACCTGGCAACAGTAACTGCCTTCTCTAGTGATGCATCCGCCTGGATACAATCATTCCATTCCAATCGGAACCACCAGGGTCTCTGCACCCTCGGCTTCAGCTGACCCCATTCCAATCTGTTGCTGTGTCCCTCAAGGCTTGTGCGTATCGCCAACGCTATACAATATATTCACAAAGCTCCTATTTGACCGTCTTGACAACCTGGGAATCATATATACAAATTATGCTGACGATATGCAGGTTCTCATTATGCTGTCAAGATGCTATTAAAAGGACTCGAAACTGATTAATGATTTATACTTGGAGATCCAGGTGTGGATGGCAGACCACAGCTCATGTCTCAACGACGACAAAACCGAGCTCTTGCTTGTTGGATCCCAATTACGACTAAACAAATTAGACCCTCGATACGCATCCATCAACATTGATGGAAACCTGATCAAAGTTGTCAAAGAAATAAAAACCTTGGGGGTCTACTTAGACTCCACACTTTCACTCAAAAAGCAAGTGAATGCCACTGCATCCTCAACTGCCTACACCAACGAGTTGATCAATGCCTGCAAGACATTGCTCTCGCCCAATAGTTACATTACCCTAGCTAGAGCACTAGTGCTATCCAAAATTGACTACTGTAACACGCTCTTCCTCGGCACCTCCGAACGTAACCTTAACAAACTCCAGGTTCTCCAAAACAATGCCTTAAAATCTGCATTGAGCATCCCTCGATCCACTCACATCACAAGTTTCAGACAGGAAGCCCACTGGCTCCCAGTACGAGACAGAATCACCCTTCGGTCACTTGTCATCACCCATAAGTGCCTAACGAACACTGCACCCAAGTACCTGGCAGTTAAATTCATAAGACACCACTCAGCTAGACCAACCAGAACCATGTATTCACACCACCTTACCATTCCCAAATTCAATCTAAAAAAAGCAGGCTTCCTGATCTTAGTCATCAAACAGTGGAATGCCTTACCCCCAACCATCAGAATGGAACCCTCGTTCTGGACCTTTAGAGCCAAAGTTAAGACCTGGCTCGTTGATAAAAGTTGATAACTTCTGACGCACTTGCATCAAAATACTTTGCCTGCTTATGTTCACTGTATTTCATTCTGTAAACAAAAAAGAAAAGGTCAGGCGTTTACTTCTGTAAACACTTAGCAACTCTGTATAGCAGCACATTTTTATCTACCCAGCGACCATCATGTAACCCCAGTAAATCGCACTTACTGTTGTTGTTCTCTTATACTCTGATTTATGCTTGTAATATGTAACATTTGATCTATGTCTCTGGTGCCCAGTTATCTCAGGGTTCGGTGCGCTGTGTAAATAAAGAAACTAAACTGAACTAAACTTAACCAGTACAGCATGCCCTAGCTCTAGGAGAATTAATAAATGCCATCACATATCCAAAGGAGGTAGCATTGGTGAAATGCCAGGTACATGCAAATGGAGAAGACCCAGTGTCTAGCAGAAATGAAGAAGCAGATTATCAAGCAAAACACGCCTCATATTTTGGTGAATGGTGGGACCTGAAGGAGGAGCAAAAATGAATAGGAAGGGTGAAACAGATGTTGTTAAAGGATGGATACACCCACTTACCAGAGACGCAAATAAGCAAGCAGCAGCACCTAGAGATGAGAAGGAATTATGGGTAAAAAGGAAATGTCCAATGTCCCCTACTGGCACACTGTGGCGGCAGAATAATACAGGGAAAGTAGTAATGCCACGCGCACTTTTCAAAACAGCATTACAGCATTACAGCAACTACATTATCCTGCACACGGAGGGAAAGAAGTCATTGCAGCACGCATTCGAGAATCATGGTTTTGCCCTGATCTAGATGGCCTTGTAGCAAATTTCATTAGTAATTGCTTGACATGCCAACAATTTACTGCAGGCCACACCCTAAGAGTAATAACAGGAACAATACCCAGGCCGACAGGGCTGTTCTGGCATCTCCACGTTGATTACGTGGATATGATCCAGGTCTGCCAAGGGTACTGTTACATGATTGTGGTAGTCTTGTCGGAATAGAACCTCCGTACAGCTGAATGATTAATATGCCTGCAGGCTACTTGTCAGGGTCGTGAACTGAGACCTTGTCCTACTGATGACCTATATGTAAATGTACTACTTATATCATCGAAACTAATCAAAATGCATATATTAAAGGTTGACCTGGCAAGGAACCCTAGACCACTATTGTATTTCACAGAATGGTTAACCCGCAAGAGGGTTGGCCAAGGGCTGGACAAATTGTATAAATGGCCTGGGTATTCCAATGTGCGGTCTCTCACTGAACACATCAAACCCTCGTTGAAGTTCGTTATGTTATACTGAGAGCCGAATAGCTATCCATTTGTCAGTTGACTTGGTAACTGTTGTAGCTTGAAATAAAGTACTAGTATGTTTCTTTGTAACCTGTGTTGGTGTGTTTCCTTTTGGGCTTCCCGGCCTCATATTATTTTTCTGTTTTCACAGTTGGCGCCCAAATAGGGACCCTCAAGATTGATACCGGTTCATTGAAGGTTGACGCAGGCAATCGAACCGGGATCGGACAGTGTGATACTGTGGGCCCGACCGAACAAGACGCGATACCTCGGCAGCGCTGCACAATCCGATCCTTGGACGATAGTCGTGTGGTCTGAAACGGCATCTTGACGAGGGTCCATTTTTGAGACGGGCATTTTTGTCGAAACCACCAAACACAAGGTAAAATTCGTTAGGTAAGTTCTTTGGTAAACCGTACGGTCCTCCTTAGGTTTGGTCAGGTGTAGTCGTGACCCGACTCTTAATTTAACCCTGACAATTTGAATTTGGCGTATTGTATCTGCAGACACAATTATTGACCAGGTAACACCAATTTTTTGTGAAATGCCTGGGAAATTGTCTAGCTGCTTTAGGGCACTGTTCCGCAGCGATCGACAATCTTTGGAATTTAGCTGCCCAGCACCACAGGAGGGGTCGCCGGCGTGCACTATGTACTGTAAGCATGGCATTGGAAGTATAGTATTTAATGATATTTGGCACAGACAAACCAGACATGCCTCCGAATTTCAGTGGCCAATCAATGGTAGTTACGAGATCTCCCGTATTGAATACCTAGAATCGGTCTTCTTAAAGAAGAAGGCCAGACCTGCAGCATTTGATGTTTTGCAGAATTGGAAAAAAGAAGCGTTGCAGCAGTTTAAAAGTAGGGATAAACATGCACGCTGTCATAAAACGAATGCTGGAAAGGCGTTGTTGTATGATAAGGAAAAACATTCAGAGTCAGTCAAGAATATGGAGAGGGCTTTCTCACTCGGTATCCAGAAAATCTATCCCTCTAAAGATTTTCATGTTTCCGAAGAATTTATTGACAAATTGTTAAACGAACGAAGGCCTGGTGCCTCTGCGCTACCTCCGTATGATTCTCTCCCTGGTGCTCTGCCTATTCCTGCTGCTGTTATTCCTGTTCCCCCTGTACAACCTATTGTTCCTATTCCTCCAGTTGTTGTTCCTCCACCCTTCCCCTTGCGCCGATAGTCGCACCTCCATTGAATTTGCCCGCACCTCTGCTCCCGAGTGGTTCTGTACCGACTGTAGTTGATCAGGGTGCAGGGTCAAAGATTGTCACTCGAAATACTGTCTCAGCAGAAAAGAAACGGGAATTGTTTGCATGGGCTAAGCATTGTATGGAGAGTGATGATCAAGCTAATGTTTTTTTCCACATTATCAAATATGGACAATTTTCCCGAGAAAAATGTTTTTATTGAAGGTTTGGGGACTCATTTATGTGTAATGTGGGGTAGATTACATAACGCAGATCTCCCACAAGGGTTGAGGGATCTGAATACTCTAGCGCTTTCAAGGGACATTGAGGAGAAAGTACATGGTCATGTCAAGAGGTTATTTGAGTATAGGAGGGACTTAGAAAAATTGCGGGATAAGGATGATGAAGACGACAGTATGTATGTGCAGAAACAATTCCTTCCGTGTCATAAATCAGCATCTGAGGAAGTACGAATCTGTACAAAAGATGCGATTCGATGGATCTCGGATTCATCGATACCGCCAGATGAAGTGTATGACACGTATAGTCAGTATACAGTAAAAATGCAGAGGAAGGTGATTCAGGTAATGGTGGGGTACCTGCAGGATGAATGTGTAAGGAAGAGGGTTAGTTGTCCCACAGAGTTATTGGGTATTTGTAAGAGGGCTTTCTCGCTCGACACTTCTTCGACTGCCTTAGCGCTCGACCTGGCTCTGTTGCTTAGTAAGCGGTCGGAGTTACCTATATCTCAGTTGCCTATGAGAGAGGTTCCTCCGACATTTGTCCCAAAGGTTGAGATCCCTGCTAACGTTGGGACAGGTGCACCCGCTGTGGACATTCCCGCACATTATGTATCACAATTTGTTCACGTCCCATTTTCGTGACAGGAAGTGAACACTATTAGACAATCAATTCCTGATATTAGGAAAAAGCCGACAGGATTCTACAAAGAGATAGAGTCCGTTTTGCAGTCCTCTGTGTTCACCCTAAGTGATATTGACTTGTTAGTCCCTGTACTCCTGCCCGTAGATTTATGGAAGCAGGTTCGAACAATAGACGATGTGCCTGGGTTGGGAGATACGTGGGCTAACATAACTAGGCTTGATGGGGAAAGACCAGCTGGTGAGAAACCACCGCAGGTAATACTCACTTTGCCTGATAGAATTGTTGCAAAATTGAAAACCATAATTCCTGAGAAAAGAATTATTTGGGACAAGCTTACAGCCTGTGTTCAAGGAAAATCTGAGGGTGCCACCGAATTCTTTAATCGATTCGAACAGGTATTCTCTGACTTCAGTCGACAGGACTTGGGCACAGAGTCTGGGAAAAGGTTGTTTGTGGACAAATTTGTGCGTGGATTTCTGCCTGACATCCAGTCACAGATTATGTCCTCTGAGAGCGCTTGGCAGGCGAAATCCCAATCTGAAGTTTTGCACATGGCTCAGTATTACGAGAACCGTGTCAATAATGAAAAAGATAGAGTCGGGAAGAGGAAAGGAGATTTGAAGACTAAAGTATTGTTACAGCAAATTGTTAGAAATCCCAGAGGAGGTAATTCACAGACCAGAGGTCAGTATGTTCCGCAAGGGAACGTCCCCTTGGGTCCTGTGAATATTAATCAATGTGCCTATTGTCGCCATGAAGGTCATTGCCGTACACAGTGCCCCGTCCTTCGACAGAGGTCAAACAACACATTTGGGAGTATGGGTAGACGACTTAGAGGTCGCCTCGGAGTGGGGGGCCCTGATAGAGGTCAGCTCTCACAAGATCCTCAGCAACCTTTTTCACGGGATAATCAGACTTCGAGTGTGGACACAAGAAACATATTTGATCACCATTCTGCTGCCTACCTTTCTGAAGAGTTTCCTTTCGACGACATTTTGTTTCATTAGGATTGCCCGAAGCAGGGTTTGGAACCTTCACCTATTCCCTTTAGTCAAAAAGGTCCCTACGTTGAACTGTTAGTGGGGAATAGGAAACATCAGTTCTTGATAGACACTGGAGCACAGAAGTGCTCCATTGATCATTCTCGGGTTCTAAACATTCCACTGTCAGGGCAAACTAATGTTTCTGTAGGGTTTTCTGGCATACCAGTTGTTTGTCCAGTTTCTTCGCCGGTGCCTGTTTCTTTGGGTCCCTTTACGGACCACTGTCCATTCCTCTTGACTTCAAACTGTGGAGAGAATTTGCTGGGGTTAAATCTGTTAAAGAAATTAAATGCAGTGATTAATTGTTCCTCTGACGGAGTGCGACTGACGATTTCACCACAGCAACTTCCCAGTTCTCAGTTTCTGACTCGACCATTGCCTCCTGAATTTAGCGATGTCCCGGAATGTTTGTGGGTGGTTGGCGACAATGATGTCGGGGTATTACAGGTTGAACCCGTTAAAATAGTTTTGAAACATGGAGTTAAACTACCACGCATTCCACAATATGAAATCTCAGTTGAGGGCGAGCGTGCTTTGAAGTGCATTGTTTCCGATTTTGTGCATCGAGGGGTGATTGAAGAGATTGCAGGTAGTTTATGTAGCAGTCCGATTTTACCCGTGTACGAGAAAGGCGACAATGCAATCCCATTCCGTTTCATAATTGATCTACGCGCTATTAATAAAGTTGTCGCCCCACAATTTCCAATTGTGCCTGATGTGACAACGATATTAACAATGATCCCTGCTACAGCTACTCACTTTAGTGTTGTGGATCTGAAGAATGCTTTCTTCAGTATTAGTATTCCTATACACAAGGATAGTAGATATTTGTTCGCGTTCACCTTGGGGGGTCGCTCGTTCACATTTACTTGTGCACCTCAAGGTTATACTGAAAGTCCGAGCATTTATAGTAGGGCTTTGAAAGAGCAGCTTGACACCCTTGAATTGCCATCTACTTGTACACTGCTTCAGTATGTCGATGACTTGCTTTTAGCTGCAGATTCTGAAAGTGCTTGTAAAGAAGGCACTGCATTGTTGCTTATTCATTTGGCTGAACATGGTCATAAAGCTTTGCTTAAGAAATTTCAATATTGTTGTCAGGAGGTCGCCTATTTAGGCTATCTCCGGTCAAAGGAGGGGAGAAGATTGACACCTGAAAGAATAAAACACATTTCTGGCATGTCTGTCCCAAATACACAGAAGGAAGTCAGAGCCTTAATAGGTATGGCTTCATACTCTAGGCTCTGGATCCCGAACTTCTCACTAGTGATAAAACCGATGTTGGCCTTGATGAAGAAGGGCATTTCTTTGCCGCTGCCATGGAAGTCGGAACATCAACGATCATTTCAGCTTCTCAAAACCGCGTTATGCTCTGCACCGGTTATTACTCTTCCGCCCTTGATCCTGTCGCATGCGCTTTCCCAAGATGTTTGCGAGCCGTCGCTGCTGCTGCCGCGTCTGTAAAAACAGAGTGAGGGAATGGTCCTAGGCCATGATTTAACCCTAATGGTACCTCACTCTGTAGATGTCCTATTGAATAAAACCCAAACACAGCACCTCACCTCTGCATGGCTGACGAGGTATGAATTGACTTTGTTCACCCCTCACATTCAAATTAAGAGGTGTTGTGTCCTTAATCCGGCTGAACTCCTACCTTTCCCGCAAAATACTGTTTGCGGTGACGAAGAATCACATGACTGCCTGTATACTACTGAACAGGAAACAAAGGGCAGGATAGACCTTATAGATACTCCTTTGGATAATGCGGAAGGAGAGCTGTTTTGTGATGGCTCCTGCTTCAAACTTCCGGATGGTACATCTATAGCTGCTTATGCAGTCACTACATTGAGTATGGTTGTTGAAACTAAGAGAATTCCACATAACTCTGCGCAGGCCGCAGAGATTATAGCGTTGACCCGAGCTTGTGAACTCTCCGAAGGGCGTACAGTAAATATATATACTGATAGCCAGTATGCCTTTGGGGTGGCTCACAACATTGGGAGGCTCTGGTCGGAAAGAGGGTTCCTAACCTCACATGGGACCAAGATTCAGCATGGCCCCCTGATAGTGCAATTGCTCTCGGCACTTCCGCTCCCTAGTCAGTTGGCGATCATAAAGTGCACAGCGCATCGCAAGGTCATAGATGATGTGGGGAAAGGGAACGCTTTTGCTGACGAGATAGCCAGGCAAACGGCCACAGACCTTAGCACAGACATGTATGCTCTAAGAGAAACAAGAGATGCCTATGTAATAGATGAGGGTATTGGGTCTATACGAGATATCCAAGCTGATGCCACAATAGAAGAGTCTAAAAAGTGGGCCGAAGGGATGGGGAAACTAGATGAAGAAGGGTGTTGGGTGGACACATCTGAAGGGAAATGGTTGCTCCCTAATTCATATGTGCGGGTGATGGTTACGATGGCACACGGCCCTACGCATGTGTGTGCTCAGCAGATCACGAGAATGTTAGAAAAAGTCTGGGTAAAAGATAAAATTTCGAAAATCGCTCAGCAATTCGTCCAAAATTGCATGATTTGCTTGCAGCACAATGTGGGGAAGGGGATAGCAACTCCAAGGGGTAGTTTTGGGCCTCCTTCTGTCCCCTTCGAGGTCATCCACTTTGATTTTATTGAGATGGAATGGTGTAACAATCTAAAATACGTCCTTGTGATCATTTGTGCCTTTAGTAAATGGGTTGAGGCTTTCCCCGTTAAGGATGCTACAGCCATGACCACTGCGAAGACAATGGTAAAGGAGTTCTTCCCACGATTTGGGTTGTCAAGAGTCATTTGGTCGGACAACGGTCCACATTTTGTTGCAGCAGTAATCTTGCAGATATGCAGAGCATTACACATCGCAAAACGATTTCATTCGGCTTGACATCCTCAAAGCGCTGGGTTGGTACAGAGACATAACGGTATCCTAAAGAATAAGCTTGCTAAAACATGTGCCGGCACCAAACTGAAATGGCCGGATGCCTTACCTATTGTGTTGTTAGCCATGCGTACCACACCTCAAACTAAGACTGGTCTCTCTCTATTCGAGGTGGTGATGGGGAGGCCTGCTAATATTTGGCGTCTTCCAAAGCCTAAAGCGCTGAGAGATGTTGAAAATGTATTGCTTGCAGACTACTGTAACCAGTTGACTAAAAATCTGTATTTCATTTATCATCAGGTTCGATCAGCTTTACCTGTACGGTTTACGGGCCCAGGACACAATATTCAGCCTGGAAGTTGGGTCCTGGTGAAGGCCTACGAAAGGTCTTCCTGCCTCGCACCTCGCTGGCGGGGACCCTACCAGGTGCTGTTGGTCACCCAGACAGCGGTGCGGGTGGCTGGAAAGAAGCATTGGATCCACGCGACGCATGTCAAGAAACTTCCTCACCCGATGCCACACGTTACAGAAGAAGCAGAACCCCTTGTTGATGCTACAATCTCTGATCCTGGAGTAGCAAATTGCTCTGTGAGTGTGTCGGAGAATCCCTCTGAGCCCGTGGAGCTTGGGGAACCATCCATTTTGTCTCCACACTCTTCGGAAAAGTCACTTCTAGAAAACGTTGTTTCAAGTTCTGCGACTTCTGTCGCCTCTGATACGTTGCTTCCCTCAGGAAGTGACGTTACCTTATTTCCGGATCAAGCAGTACCGGGAACCACCAGGTACGACCTTCGACGAAGAAAATAGAACTACGGCACGGGTTTTGCCTGTGCATCTGGAAAAGAAAAGAGTAATTGAGAGTTTTTGTTCTTACAAAGGAACATTTTGGGGAAAAAAAGGGGATTCTGCTGGCTAGGGTTGGGGAAGGACTAAGAAGTCGCGCGACCGTAGTGTCGCCAGCAACGAACATTGGGGTCGTCGATTGAAAAACTACGATGTCTGCCACCTCCACCGCTACTGCTCGTATTGGACTTGTAAATAAGGGGGTGACCAACTCGGACAATGAACAATGTGCCTGGGCCCCGAAAACGTATTGCTGTGTTGTGATGATAATAATTGGGATTTGTATAGTCACTGCCGTGGGACTCTGGTACTTTGAAGAAATGTATCCTCTAGAGCCTCTTTTACTAAGTTAAATTGTACCTACTGCTCTGACTCCCTCTGTACACCTTCATACTCTGTCACCTAGGGACTCTCAGCATAGACGAAAGTATCACAATAACACTTTAATGATAATAATGAATTTGACGCATGCCATTTTTAATAAGAGCAACTGCTGGATCTGCACCCATTTACCGCAACATGGGAACAAGGGGCTAGGATGGTATATTCACCCTTTACCTTTAACGACTGCTTGCTATGCCTTTCTTAGAGCACTATTCTTTGGTCGTTGGAATGATAGCATCTCAGGGAACTTTGATGGAACTAATTTAAATGATTTTGAGAAACGTGTATTGACTCCCCTGGGATGCTCGCTTTTTGCAAATAGAAGTAAGCCTAATGTTGCTTCTATTAGGCCATCTGATAAACTGTCTCTTCCTTTCCAAACTCTAATTTCCTTTAAAATGGCTCCGATAGGCAATAAGGATGCCATGCCTCCTTCCTACTCTATTAACCATAGCCCCGATTCAGTTCCCTTCTGTGTACAAAGGAATGGCACCCGGTCAATGGGAGATTTTGAAGGTTGTACGAACGTTGTAAATTTGATCGGGGAGAACAGGCCTTTGTATGTAGGGGGCCTGTCTATTTCGTTTGCGGTAGTACAGCATTTCCCTGGTTGCCCAAGGATTGGCAGGGAACATGTTATTTAGGGATCCTGTTACCTGGGGTATTTATAGCTAGTACATTGGAAGTTTCTAAGGCTCGTCCACGGCGGGACGAGGATGGAGATACCCCTGGGCAAATATTGGGAGATATAGCAAAATCAGTTGTGCCATTTTTGGGACAAATAGCAAATTCCGAAAATATTAGGAGGCTAGCAAGAGTACTGGAGAGAACCATCAACCGGACCACGGATATACTCTATAATATGACACTGGAACAGAAAGCAATAAGATTGGTAGCGCTCCAAAACCAGATGGCATTAGATGTCATTCTGGCAGAGCGTGGTGGAGTATGTAAATTAGTGGGGTCCACTTGTTGTGTTTTCGCACCAGATTCCTCCCCGACAATTTTCAAGGCAATACAGAACTTGCACGTTCTTAGTTCAGAAGTGCATGTTCCTGTGGGAGATTGGAGTCTTAGTACTTGGTTCTGGGACTCCTTACGATCCTGGGGTTGGAAGGTGCTTTCTGTCATACTGGTTATTTTGGGAATTCTGCTATTCCTTTGTTGCTGTATCCAATGTCTACCTAGTATATGTGCAATGCTAGGGGAATGTTGCGCTCAGGCGGTGAGCATGATAGAACATAAAGTGTATCCCCCAGATACAGCATCTAAAGAGTTTGTGTTGCAAGAGGTTCTGGTGAACGACCTAATGGCTATAGATATTACAGATAACGATTCAGGATGTATGGACGACAATGCATGGAGTTATTTGCAAAGACATCAGAAATAGTCCTAGCACTTGGCATAGGCCAAAAAGAGGGTTTGTCGGAATAGAAATAATATTATGCCTCCTATTGTAATAGTTATATGTATATTGGCCTACGCCAAGTTGTCTAAACATCATGCGCGAACAAACTCCATAGCAAGGTCTTGACCTCAGAGAAATCAATGAAAGCCGCCATCTTGAATCAAGCCGCCATTTTAGGTTCTCTTGTTATGTAGAAGTCACCCTGAACATCAAAATGGAGGCCAAATGACATTTCGAATAGATTCTGGCCGTTGTGACCTCTGTACAGCTGAATGATTAATATGCCTGCAGGCTACTTGTCGGGGTCGTGAACTGAGACCTTGTCCTACTGTTGACCTATATGTAAATGTATTACTTATATCAGCAAAACTAATCAAAATGCATATATTAAAGGTTGACCTGGCAAGGAACCCTAGACCAGTATTGTATTTCACAGAATGGTTAACCCGCAAGAGGGTTGGCCAAGGGCTGGACAAATTGTATAAATGGCCCGGGTATTCCAATGTGCGGTCTCTCACTGAACACATCGAACCCTCGTTGAAGTTCGTTATGTTATACTGAGAGCCGAATAGCTATCCATTTGTCAGTTGACTTGGTAACTGTTGTAGCTTGAAATAAAGTACTTGTATGTTTCTTTGTAACCTGTGTTGGTGTGTTTCCTTTTGGGCTTCCCGGCCTCATATTATTTTTCTGTTTTCACAGTCTGTCCCTTCTCTTGGTGGATAGAGGCAGGACCATGCTCCCATGCGCTCCGAGCAGCAACATTTCTTGTGAGAGAAGTCTTTCCCAGATGGGGCCCTGATAACGGACCACATTTCGCCTATGAATTGTTTAAGAATATTACCACCTTACTAGGGATAAAACACAAATGTGTGTGTGCATACCACCCGCAAGCCAACGGGATGTGTGGATGTCTCAACGGCCTTCTAAAAGAGTGTATAGCAAAAACACAACAGCACACAAAAAGAAACTGGCTTTATTGCCTACCATTGGCCCTATATCAACTGCGACATAAGCCAGGGTCTGACCGCCATTTAACGCCCCATGAGGTTGTGACAGGACACAGAATGCACGTCCCACTAGCACCCCCTGCCAGGGCTTTGAAGGATTGTAATAGCACTGCAAAAATCTTAGGACAGGAAATGCACGATTGATATGATATGGCATTTATAACGCGCCTATACACAAGTGTTGCAAGGCGCGACGAGGCAAGGGGGAGGAACAGAGGGAAGACAGACAATGATCCTACTAGGCCAGGTGTCATTCAGATCACGCAAATGCATTGGAAGGGGAAAAGGGGAAAGTGCGGGGGGTGGGGAGGGGACAGTGCAGTACGTGGGATAATAGAATAAATAACAATAAGTAAAAGTAAGGCCAGCAGGTGGCAAGGGTAAGGGCAGACATCAGATGTCGAGTGCTGGTGGTGGGGCTGTAGGGATACAGAAAACAGTCCCCAAGTGCAGGGGTTGCCAAGAAGGCATCGCAGGTGAGCGACTGGCGGGGGAGGGGTCCTGGGCCCGAGATCAGAGGGTGGCCACGTAACCAGTGCAGTTTCAGTTTCAGCCAGGAAGTCAGCACTGGAGAGGAGGAGAAAAAGCAGAAGCAAAGAGAAAGGTTTTGAGGTGCTTCTGGAACCGGAGATGATTCTCCTCAAGTTTCAGGGAGGCTGTTCCAGGGGGAGTCCCAAGCTGAAGAAAGAGACCTACCACCAACTCGTTGCTTGGAGAAGCGACTGACCCCGAGGGAGTTGGAGGCGGATGAGCTAATAGCTTGAGAAGGAAGATATTTAGGAAGAGAGAGTTGAAGGTATTGAGGCCCCAAGCCCCAGAAGGCCTTGTGGACAATGCAGAGGGTTTTGAACTTAATCCTCGCAGCCACTGGGAGCCAGTGCAGAGATTTCAGTCCTGGAGAGACACGATCCCTGGGCTTGAGGCCAAGGACAAATCTTGCAGCCCTGTTCTGAGTGAGTTGCAGAGGACGGAGAGTAGAAGCAGGCAGATTTAGAAAGAGGCTGTTGCAATAGTCCAGCTTAGAGAGAACCAGCGCTCTGGAGACATTGAGCTTTTGGGGGAAGTTGAGAAAAGGAACCTCTGCGCAGGTGCAGCTGGCAGTGTGACTTCTTAGAGACATCGGAGATGTGAGGAGAGAAGGAGAGTGTGGAGTCAAAGATGACCCTGAGGTTTTTAGCCTCACAGGTGGGAGCAGGAAGAGGGTCAAGGAGGCCGGCCATAGAGTGACAGGAAGGGAGGGTGTGGGTGTGCCGATGAGGAGAATCTCAATCTTACAGGCATTAAGGCAGAGATCATTGGCGGCACATCACTCCTGGATGGCGGACAGACAGTCAGAGATGAGAAAGGGAGAGGAGGTGGCTGAGGGTACCCTGAAAATGAGCTGAGTGTCATCCGAATAGCAGTGGAAGTTAGGGCAGAGAGCGGCAATGCGGTGGACAAGAAGTGCCAGGTAATGGTTGAACAGCAATGGAGAGAGGTTTGACCCCTGGGGAACACCACAGGTAGAGATGGAGATAGCGGAGAGGAAGGACCCAAGTTGAACCTGGGAGGATCTATCAGAGAGGAAAGAAGTGATCCCCAGGTTATCACAGAGACGGTTGAGCAGAATGGCATGGTTGACCGTGTCAAAGGAAGAAGAGAGATCAAGTAAGATGAGGACACAGGGGGTGTTGGAATCGAGGTTGGAGAGCAGGTCTTCACAGATGTTCAGGAGAGCAGTATCCGTGCTTCTGGTAGCTCTGAAGCCAGACTGATGATCATGAAGACAACCGACAGATTCAGTGTGAAGATTGAGCTGGGAGATGGCCAGCTTTTCCAAGAGTTTGCCCAGGAAAGGAGTGATGGAGATTGGGCGATAGTTAGCCCGGCAGGATGGGTTGGCAGAGGGTTTCTTTAGAATAGGCTGCACAAGGGAGTGCTACAGGGGGGGAAGGGTAGACTCCAGTAGCGAAGGAGAGGTTGCAGAAGTTGGCCAGGGCAGGAGCCAGGGAGTCAATGTGTTCCTTGATGGTTTTGGAGGAACAGGGATGAACCTGTTTTGACAAGGCTTTCATAGATCAGACATGTCTGGGGAGAACAGGGGAAAGGCAGAGAAGGAGGGAGGAGAGGTGGCTGAGGAAGGGCCAGAGGAAGAGCAGGGAGGAAGGGGAGAGGAGAAGCGAGAGGAAAGGATGTCCTGAGTTTTGGAAATGAAATGAGAAGCCAGTGCTGTGCAGAGGGCCTGGGAAGGGACAGGTGAGGTAGAGGCCACAGCAGGATTGGCCAGTTCCTTGCAGATTTTAAAGAGTTCAGCTGAGTGGTTAGATGCCGCAGAGACATGGGCTTGGATGCAAGCTCTCTTCTTGGTGCGGACAGAGAGCCGGTATTGCCTTTGGAGCAGGCGGCAGGCCAGTTTGTCAGAGGATGTACATGAAGCACACCATTTCCTCTCAGCCACCCTGCACCTGCATTTAAGGGTGACAAGGTCTGAGTCGTGCCAGGAGTTGCATTCGGCTTTGGGCTTCAGGCGGATCCTCATAACAGGGGCAAGAATATCGAGAGTATCAGATATAGCAGAGTGGAGTATGGAGAGGGCTGTGTCAGGGTGTGAGTCAGCCAAAGGCTGGGGAGGGATGTGAGAAAGTGGCGGCGTAAGCCTCAACTGACACGCACTTCATGGATCGGATGACCGGGAAGGTGGGTGGCAGTGATGGAGTTGGCTTGACCTGTGGGGATGAGAGGGTGAGCTGGGAGGAAAGGAGAAGGTGATCACTCCAGGAGAGAGGAGTGGTGAGAGGGATAGAAAGGGGGAGGTCTGAGGATATCAGAACATCCAGAGTATGCCCTGCAGAGTGAGTTGGGCCAGAGGGGAGAATAGAGAGTGAGAGAGAGTCCCAAAGGTCGCAAAAGAGTCCAAAGGAAAGACAGGATGCATCCAGGTGGGAGTTGAAGTCTCCAAGAAGGAGGAGTTGGGTGGTCGAAACCAGCAGGGAAGAGAAGAGGTCTGCCCACTTAGAGAGAAAGGAGGAGATCTGACTGGGTGGCCGGTGGATAGTAGCCACAGTAAGGGAATGGCTAGGAGTGAGAGAGAGCCTGCAGACGAGGCATTTGAAAGAGGAGTAGGCCTGAGTAGAAATGACAGAGGCAGGAATCCACTCGGGGAAGATCAGGGCTAAACCCCCTCTGGATCGGTTGGACCTGGGCGCAGAGAGGATCTTGTAGCCATCGGGAAGGAGAGTGTCAAAGCTCATGACAGAGTGTCATGGAGCATGGCCCCAGACATCAGGAGCAGACCAGCCTACCCCATTTGCTGGCACCCATGGGGACCTTTAAGGCCTCAAAAGGTTGCCATAGGACTTCCTGGAGTCAGTCTGGCACCGTTGGCGCAAGGCTCATGTTATTCCATCTTGTTGCAGGGAGCATGGACACACACATAGCCCAGCCTTAAAGAACTGAGCCATACAGTCTAGCTTTGGGTGTGGCTGAAAGGACTACTTTGCCTGGGACTACTTGTGCAGGGTGTGGTTGGAGGGACTACTTTACCTGGGACTGCTTGTGCAAGGCTATACAAACCACACCCTAAGGACAGAATACGCTTCGCGTTATTCTGCACTCCTGCAGCGTAACGCTCACCGTGTCTGCTCAGCTCCAGTTACTCGGTCTTCAGCCATGCCTGTCTTAGGAACCACGAACCATCAGCACCTGTGGAGAAAGGAAAGGAAGAGAGAACAAGAACTTGAACAGTGGTTGAGTCCTTACCTGAGAAGCAGTCCATCCGAAAGGCTTTTCCTTCTGCCGCTCTCAGGATCGTCGCATCTGCTGAAAGGAAAACACATGCATAGAGAACCAATACTCACCCAGAGGCTGCGCTCTTCCTGAATTCCATTGAAGCGGTTACGCGAGCGATGCTCCGGAGCCACACCGCACCTGCAGAAAAGGAAAGAAAGAACAGCAGGTTAGTCGCGCAAAGGAAAAGAACCATTTACTGTTCATTTCAACGCTGTGTTGGGGAGTCGGCAATCCTTCATCTGGCGTGCTCCTAAACTGCACCTGTAAAGGAAATAAGAAAAATAGGGAGAACTTTGGCAACTAAGAACATTTAAGCAAACTATGCCAAGAGTCTATTGGCATAGAGACTTACCTACAGAGTTACTCAGAACTCTGCTACAGCCCGCAGGATCAGTGACGCAACTAGATCCAGAAGAGAGGCTGGAACATTACCGCGCCCCTGCATTCAGTTGCAGGACAGAGAATCTGCCATTGAAACACCTAAGGTGAGGCATAAGCAGAGAGGGGCACTAGGAGGTTACGGGAGGTGGGAGTCTAGCCCGCCCCTCACGGCTGGTTAACATCTTGTTTCAACATTCCAGGCAAACGCTCCCCTGTGAAGAAGTAGTGAGACAGAGAAGACTCGTGCAGGCTTTCATCACCCAGCTTCACGTGATGCACGTGCAGACATTCATCGCTCAGCTTCGTGCAACACCCCCGTGGAGGCCAGGTGAGCGTGATACAGAGCTAGCTGTAAACCATGTCTCGGTGAGACAGAGGACATCAAGGTCAAGTTCCTCCAGAAGGCAGCAGATGTCAGAGGAGTGTTTGACAGCTGAACAAGAGTTAAGAGTGGCAATATGGAGAAGGTTGCCGTCCTTGAATGACTTCCGGGGAGGGGTACAAATCAGAGGTATGCCCTGCAGAGGTGTAGAAGAAGCCCGAGGGGAGGCAGAAAGGGAAGGAGTAGAGGGAAAGGTAGCCAAGGTAGAGGGAGCAGGGGAAGGCGAGGAAGCCGTGGAGGGGGAGAGGGGACAGCAGGAGAAGAAAGAAAATTGATGAGGCGTGGGAAGCGTCTATCGAAGAGGAAAAGGTTGGCCTGAGGACCTTGGACCAAGATGGTACCATTCACATGAATATTAATGATGACCTTAGAGGAGTGGAAAGAGGCCAGAAGGGCCTTCCCCCCGGGTGACACCATCAATGGGAGAGGAAGTGAAAGGAGAGAGCACAGAAACCATATGTAGGGTCCATAGGTCTGTGGGGGGAACGACAAAGAGGATGTCGGTGAAAGTTTGCCTGGAGCAGGAACTGGTATGGGTGTAAGCGATAGGGAGGCCTGGGTTGGAGACCAGGATGTCCTTTTTAAACTTCTTCCTTCCAGATTTAGTGAGGAGAGCAGGATAGTCGATTGAGAAGCAGTTAGAGAAAATCATAAAGACAGAGAGCACCATAGAGTAGGTAAGGAGAGGAGAGAAGAGGAAGGGAGAGGGAAGGGGAGAGCGAGGCAAAACAAGTTGAACGATTGGACAAGACGAAAGACACTCTGTTTTTTAAATACTTTCATTATGCAATTTTAAGACCGCGGAAAAACATACCTAAGTTTGAGAGTCCTAATAGAGGGAGGAAAAAAGGCCTGGGATTCAAAGGCAATTTTAAATACTTTCACAATGAAATTTTATGACCAGAGAAAAAACACACCTAAGTTTGAGAGTCCTAATAGATGGGGGGAAAGGCATAGGATTCACAATGCAATTTTAAATACTTTCACAATGCATTTTTAAGAACAGCGATAAAACACACCTAGGTTTGAGAGTCCTAGAGGGGGAAAAAGGCCTAGGATTCACAATGCAATTTTAAATACTTTCACAATGCAATTTTGAGACCGGAGAAAACACACCTTAGTGTGAGAGTCTGCTAGGTGCACAGTGGTAGGAAGGGTAGCGTGCGGGCAGGGCTGGACTGGCCCACCGGAACACCGGGACATCCCCCGGTAGGCCTCTGGGCATGGGGCCTCTTTGTTGAGGAGGGATACATGCGTCACGTCAATCAGCCTGGGTGGTTTGCTGAAATTGGCTGCCTGCCGGCTGCCAGCACTGATGGTACGCTGACCTGACATTTACTTGCGCATTTGTTTTAGGGCGAGTCCCTCAAAAGTAGCATGCAAAGGCGAGGCCATCCAGGAGCTCTGTGCGGTAGCAGGGAGAGGAACTGGTTAATCTCTGAGCCTGGCCAATCATTGCAATTCGTGCTAATCAGTGGGGGTCTGTGGCAAATAAGTAAACACTGTGAAGTGGTTTCAGAGGAAGTCTGCTGTGACCAGCCTAAGTGACGCCAATAAAACTGTGAGAAGAAGAGTGGCATCGGAGTGCGAGAAACTCAGGCCAAACAGGAAAAAGCGACTGCAGGAAGACAACGCGAAGGGGAACAGGGAGAGAGAGAGAAAGAATGAGAGAAATAAAGAATGAATAAATATCAAAAGTGGATTAATATGATATTATATGATGCGGGAGAAACGAAGCCAACCAAAATAGAGAACTAATAAATATTTTCTGCTGCAAAGTGGGGGTGGGGAGTACGATTTTCAGAGCAGATGTGAAAGCTGGACAAAATAGAAGGTTCTGGAACCACCCTTAGGAAGATAGCGCTTATTAATGAGTCAGGGAGCAGGCAGATACAGGAAGGAAGAAGCCAGAGCCAGGAAGGTCTGTGTCAAAGTGATCCGCAAAGGTTTGGAGACAGGAGCGAAGAGGCAACACGTGTGTGAGTCATCACACTAGCCTGAAGGACGCATTCTCAGATCGGAGATCCACCCTCCACACACTTGCCAATGCTCGAGACGGTAAGTTGAGCTCTGAGAGCTCTGCTAGTTGTGCAGCAAAGCAATTCACATGTGCAGTCTCTGGGGCCACGGTTACTGCATTGGCGTTTTTGTAGACTGAGTTGCACATTTTCATCCAATTTTACATTCCAGAATGTAAAAAAAACATTGAGCTCAGAAGCAATTGACAGATAAATGATTAGCCAATATGCGAACATCTTTAAAAGGCCTTTAATGCACCTGTTGCAGAAACTGGTGAAAACTGCAACTCACAACCTCATACCTCAGTAAATTAAGAGTCTAGATGGATACACCAATTACTTTTGATGTGGGCATATGTGACGCATATTCACTGCAGCAGCAAAACCAAGAGTGCTGTAGTAAATATAGTCAATATTTGCTGCTACATAACGCACGTACTTTCATTTTTCCCACCACGTTAATAGGCTTGTTGGTGAACAATTTACCATCATTCGACAACAGAGTGCCAGTGCACTTTGTAACACGATAGCTGCTTGGAATCCTTGTAATTATGTGTCTCTTTTCTTAATTCCCCCATGCACGGCTGGGAACGCACCCCAAATGAATGGTTCAAAGTATTGAATGAGGCTGCAATTGGCAGCAATTCCTCAGCGTAAGAGTTCGCACTATGGAGAGCTCACGCCCATGGCATGCTCCCCCAAGGCTATGAATAAACAATACCCTTGATATGCAGAAATGTTATGATCCGATGTGTGGATGCCAAGTTCGAAGTGGGTGGGAACTAATGGGTACACCGTTCCTCTTCTTTTTTACTTAGGGCTAGGCAGCTGGGCTAGGCAGCTGGGCTGCACCTGCACATGAGGGCTTGGCCCTGGGCTGGCACCGTGGAACTTAAACCGCACATGCCCTGCACACACACTCTGGAGTGAGAGGTAGAGGCAGCTAGGCGCAGTTTCCAGAGCGACCTCTGAGAGGCTGCCCCCGCTTATTTTGCTGGCTGTTTGCCCGTTGGCCCCAAACACTGATGACTTGCTTCTTGTGCAAAGAAGCACTGGGCTGGCATTCCTACAGTGAGAGCCAGGTGTCTTTCACAGTGCAGACTCTGCGCCGCTGTGAGGGTGCTCGGCTTGGGCAATTTTTGAAGCATGTTGTTAAAGCTACGTTACGCTCATTTTGCTATGCTACTGTGTTTACTTTGTTTCCATTCTAGACTAGATCATGTAGTACTAAGCTTGTATGTTATGCTACATATGTTCTGTTAAGCATTTGATGATGGGCTGCTCTGTCCTCATTGTGCCATGTTATATTCAGCAGCTATGTTATGGTCCATCATATTACATGGATTATGGCGGATTGCTATGCAAATCCACTGTCTGTGTCTGGGCTTCCAAGCAATCCCAGAGCACCTGATATGATATGATATGATATTTTATTTGTATCGCGCTCGTACACAGGTGTTTCAGAGCGCGACTAGTCAAGGGAGGGGACCATGGGAGAACAACAAAAATGATCTTACTAGGCCCAGTGACATTGAGAACATGCAAGTGCATGGGAAAGGGAAAAGGGGGAAAAGTGCATGGAAGGGGGAGAGTGGAAAGTGCAGAGCAGAGGAGAGCAGATAAATAATAAATATAAAATAAAAAGAAAATGGAGGCTTAAACAGTGGTAGTGCAGCCAAGCAAGTGGCAAATGCTGTGTTTAAGGCAGCAGACTGAGTAAGTCTGATAAGTGTAGAAAAAGGAGAAAATGGGGGTGGGGGCTGTATGGATACAGATACAGTCCCCAGTGTAAGGGGTGGCCAGGAGGCAGTATAGGAGGGTGGCAGGGTGAGCAGGTACCTGGGCCCAGGGGACAGAGGGTGGCCAGGTGCACAGTGCCAAGAGAGAGCAGATCAGTAGGGTAGAAGGGGAGCGAAGGCAGAAGCCAAGAGGAAGGTCTTGAGGTGCTTCCGGAACCAGAGATGGTTCTCCTCAAGTTTTAGAGTGGCAGGGAGGCTGTTCCAGAGGGAGGCCCCAGCCGAAGATAGAGATCTACCCCCAGCTTGTTTCTTTGAAAAACGATTGACCCGGAGGGAGTTAGAGGTAGAGGAGAGACGAGCTCGAGAGGGGAGGTATTTGCGGAGGGATAGCTGAAGGTATTTTGGACCCAGGCCCCAGAAAGCCTTGTGAACAATGCAGAAGGTTTTGAATTTAATCCTTGCAGCCACTGGGAGCCAATGGAGAGATTTCAGAGCTGGAGAGATACGATCCCAGGGCTTGAGGCCAAGGACAAGTCTTGCAGTCCTGTTCTGGATAAGTTGCAGAGGTCAGAGAGTACAGGCAGGTAGATTTAGAAATAGGCTGTTACAGTAGTCCAACTTAGAGAGAACCAGAGCTTGGGAGACAGTGAGATTCTGAGGGAAGGAGAGGAAAGGCAGAGTACCTCTGAGGAGGTGCAGTAGGAAGTTTGACTTTTTAGAGACCTCAGAGATATGGGCGGAGAAGGAAAGTGTGGAATCAAAGATGACCCTGAGGTTCTTAGCCTCGCAGGTAGGGGTGGGAGGAGGGCCAAGGGAGGCCAGCCAAAGAGTAAGGCAAAAGGATGGAGATGGTGTGCCGATGAGGAGGATCTCGGTCTTGCTGCCATTCAGACAAAGATCATTGGCAGCACACCAATCTTGAGTGGAGCTTAGGCAGTCAGAGATGATAGAGGGAGAGGAGGTGGCCGAGGGCAGCCGGAAAATGAGTTGAGTGTCATCAGCGTAGCACTGGAAATTTGAGCAGAAAATGGCAATGCAGTGGGTGAAAGTTGCCAGGTATTGGTTGAAGAGCCAGGGTGAGAGGTTAGACCCCTGGGGAACCCCACAGGTAGAGAGGAATATAAATGATAGAAAGGACGCCAGTTGGACCTGGGAGGGTTAATCAGAGAGGAAAGAGGTCAGCCAGAGTCTGATCAGTGATACCCAGGTTATCACGGAGACGGTTGAGCAGGATGGTGTGGCTGACTGTGTCGAAGGCAGAAGAGAGATCAAGAAGGATGAGGACAGAGGGAATGTTAGAGTCCAGGTTGGAGAGCAGATCTTCATGGATGTTCAGGAGAGCGGTTTCCATGCTTCTGGCCACTCTGAAGCCAGACTGGTGGTCATGGAGACAGCCAACGGAATCTGAATGAAGGTTAAGCTGAGAGATCGCCAGCTTTTCAAGGAGTTTGCCCAGAAAGGGGGTAATGGAAATTGGGCGATAGTTAGACGGACAGGAAGGATCAGCTGTGGGTTTCTTGAGAAGAGGATGCACAAGGGAGTGCTTCAGATGGGGAGGGGAAGGATCCTGAGGCAAAGGAGTGGTTGCAAAAATCAGCCAAGGCCGGAGCTAGGGTGGTGAACCTGGTGAACCATCCTTTTTATATGTATTTTCAAAATGGTAGTTTGTTTGTTAAGTGAGTGTGACCTCCCATGTTTGTTTGGAGAGAGGTATGACGCTGTGGGTTACATTGTGCATGCGATTACCCTTTCACGATAGTGTCTGGGAGCCACCTTCGTGTATCTCTACATGCAAAGGCTTCCTGTGGGCAAATGCCACGCTGGACAGTGAGCTCATATATGTTTAAAACCTGTGTTTTAAATGCACTAATTTTCACTCATTGTATGCAGCATTTCCTTGTGGGAAACGCTCAATCACCTCTTAGAATAGTTGGATTCACTCACTGTGCTCGCTCCTTTGAAGAAATATGGGGCCACTTTGAAAACATTTTCTAGGGCCCCTTTTGGTTCCCAGTCCAGCCCTGCGTGCGGGTCAATCCTGGTGGATGGCTGGCCACTGGCTTCCCCTGCATACACCTGCAGACACAGCCAGGAGCCGCCTCAATGGGAGCCGCCCTTTGCCTAGGGGCCCTTAGCCGAGGAGGGACTGCAGTAATGAAGAATGGGGTGGCCAATCCGGGTGGCGGGCATGCTGGGAGGCAGGTCGGGAGGCAGGGGAGACAAACAAGGAAACACAGAGGGGGAAAGTGAAACAAGGGGGCACGGGGACACAAGAAGCAGCCCAAAAAATTTAAAACAGGCCCAAGGAGGGTCTTTATTTCATTCAGGGGTTGCCCCAAACTGTGGTGATTAATCCCTCCTACCAAGTGAGGATTCAATATATCCATTTAACTAAAAGAAGGGACACATAAATGATCACTAACACAACATGTTACCCTCGGAAATACGAAACACTGTCACAGCCCCTTAGCAAATATGGGCTGTGTATAATATGATAAATAAGATGTGTAAGCCATTTACTATTTTTTAATTCATTATTCATAGCACAAGTATCAAAATACATTAAAAAAACACATATACACCACATAAAAGTATACAATGTTAAAAGTAGTTTTTCCACCACACAGAGTCAAGTTTACAAATGCTTGATACACTACGCAGTAGCGACTTAATTACTCTTGCTTCCTACTGCGTACAAAAAGAGCCCAACTTATACAAGTTTCTGTCCTTGATGTTGTTAATAACTGGACATTCTTCAGGGGCAAAAGTTTGTCTTGTGCTTTCTGTAGGCTTCTCTATTCTTTCCTCTATGGTTCCGGTTCCTATAAATGAGGGTATATACAAACATATACACATTACTAGATGGACATTATCGGTTAATTCACTAAACCTAGCCAACCCTAATCACCAATAGGGTGCAACAAGTACACAATTTTTAATATACCTGTGCCAACAACTTGTAACAATACATGGTTATTCAAGTTCATTAACAGTTATTATTCTTGTTAAACACCTTTTTTGTGGAGCGGAGAGTTTAACCTATATCTGAACACAACACCTAGATCTTTTCCAAGTGTATCTCGGGATGAACAATTCCGCAACACAATTCCCTCCACCCATACTGAGCGAAAAAAAGGACCGGTCTAAGATTGGTACTCTCACCTCGGTCACATAGGTTGATTGTTTCACTCTTGAGGAAAATTGTAGTTTCTTGTTTGAGACCAACCATGTATCATGGCCAATGCGGGTTACTTGTTATATTACGCCCCCTCCATTCTTCTAATAGGGCATAAAAGACTCTATCAGTTTTCATTGTAGAAAAGGACAGGATAAACCTGTTTACCCATTTGTAAATCTATCAAGATCCTACCTCGATACACTCTGTCTGCATATTTCTAGCAAGACCTAGGATCTCAACTCTTCAGATCCCTTTCCAAGTAACAGGGTCACTTTCCACTCTACTGGGTAAGTAAGGCTCCAAACACCTAACCTGCAGTGAAGAACATACCCATAATTTAATACTGGACATAGTTTCTGTCCTCATTGCCAGAAAACAAAAAAACTCCACTCCCCTAGAGCCCTTTGCTTACCTCTCAAAGCAACAGAGACAGCGTGTCTACAATGTTCTTCCAGTCAGCGGGTCAGCCTACTGGGACTTACTGAAATGGACTCTTTAAGTACTTATGAGACACTCATCTCCTCGCGAGTACACGCAGGATGGTGACGTCATCGCGTCCAACGTAACGCGATGGCGTAGCATTCCCATATCCAGCATAACGCGATGAAACAGCGTTACAATGCGCATTAAGCGCACAAGATAGTCAGTGGTGCGCAGCAGACACTACACCGTCTACTCTGTGCGAAACCTTAAAACTGTCTCTAAAACCCTCCCACAGTGGGACCGGTTCTATTGTTACACAGTTAGATATACACTCTGTAATTACCTTTAGTTTACAAAATGGACCTTTGATTACATATGACTTCTGATTATAATAGGGAATCCCAAAGGAAGTGCAACACTCTAGGCCAACAGATTATTTTGTTTTTATTTAATGTTGTGCCACTCAATATTCTCATTAAGCCCTGTCACATGGCTATTAGTTAGAAAAATGAGTTTCTGTTCCAAATTGATTCATTATCTGTTGATTTCTTCCTGATTTCTCCCTCTAATCTTCTTCAAAGTACACCACTCAAATTCCATAAAGGAATGGCCCTACTCATCATAGTGTTTAACTAATGGGGCTTTATCGGTGTGATTTTTGAGTCAACTCTTATGTTCAATCATACGTGTCTTGCACTTCCTATTAGTCTTCCCTATGTACAGTAATGCACACGGAGGGTCTTACCATGGACAGGAAGCATTGCCTGCATCACCAGCTCAGCCATAGGAGAATAGCGAGCGGGGTGTGCTGCGGAGTCGGACCAAGTGAAACAATGCCCAATAAGGGTGGTGGGCATGCTGCAAGGTGGGCGGGAGGGGGCCAAACAAGGAAACACAGAGGGGGAAATTGGAACGAGGGGGCACAGGGACACAAGAAGCAGCACAAAAAATGTAACACAGGCCCAAGGAGGGTCTTACCACAGACAGGAAGTGTTGCCTGCGGTCACCCGCTCAGCTAAAGGAGAATGGCGAGCATGGTGTGCTGCAGAGTCGGACCAAGTGAAACAATGGCTAATCAGGGTGGTGGGCATGCTGGGAGACGGGCAGAAGGGAGGGGAGACAAACAAGGAAACACAGAGGGGGAAAGTGGAACGAGGGGGCACGGGGACACACGAAGCAGCCCCAAAAATGTAAAACAGGCCCAAGGAGGGTCTTACCACGGACAGAAAGCATTGCCTGCAGTCACCCGCTCAGCCAAAGGATTATGTGACTTCACTTGTTTCTAGCATCTTTTTTATTTCTCATTAACTGCAGCAAAGAAGAAACAATAAGACAATATACGAGACAGCTCCTGCAACGCAGATGTACAGGGTGAAACACCAGTACAAGTGGGTGTTAGAGTCCTGTTAAGAAATGCTGTCAGGCTGTGGAACGCGCCCCGGTTCACCGGCCCCTATACGGTAGAAGCCGTCACAGACCGGACAGTGAAGCTTCAAGGGAAAGCAACATGGAATCATGCCCAGGGCATAAGCCGCAAGGAGAAGGCCAGAGGACAAGGCCTGCACTCCTCTTTGCAGCTCCGCTGCGAGTGCCTCCATCAGCTGTGCTCGATCAGCTGGCAGCAGAATTCCATCTGCTTTTCGGAGAGCCAGCTGATCTCGCGCAGGCCCCCGCCTTGGAAGGCATGGGCACCGAGAAAGCATTTTTTGAATTTGGCGCCGAAACGACGCCGCTTCCCGCCCGCAACCCGCAGCCTCATTAGGCCTCCCACCCTGCCGGCTCCACCCCCCCCACCATAAAGAGAGACAGGGCCCACCGCCAGGCGAAGCCGCAAGGAGAAGGCCAGAGGACAAGGCCTGCACTCCTCTTTGCAGCTCTGCTGCGAGTGCCTCCATCAGCTGTGCTCGATCAGCTGGCAGCAGAATTCCATCTGCTTTTCGGAGAGCCAGCTGATCTCGCGCAGGCCCCCGCCTTGGAAGGCATGGGCACCGAGAAAGCATTTTTTGAATTTGGCGCCGAAACGACGCCGCTTCCCGCCCGCAACCCGCAGCCTCATACGGCCTCCCACCCTGCCGGCTCCACCCCCCCCACCATAAAGAGAGACGGGGCCCACCGCCAGGCGAAGCCGCAAGGAGAAGGCCAGAGGACAAGGCCTGCACTCCTCTTTGCAGCTCTTCGCTGCTCGAAGTCTGCCGTTTACCACGGACTCCTGCTGGAATCTCAAGGTAAGGAGTCCCGCACTCCGGAACTACCCCACACACTCGCAAAAAGGCGAGACCGTCTACGCACACGTACTTTACCTAGCGTATTGGTCACTCTGCCCATCCCCACAAGTGCACGCAATGCACGACTACAGTCGAGAACCTTACCTACAACTAACCGAAAGGCCACCTCCCCAGTACTGCATCTATACCACAAACTAATCCACACAACGAAGCTGACCCCACTTATCAAGCACCACCGTGAGCCACTTGCATTGGATACAATGTCTAAGACTCTTGTTAATGTGTCACTCACACGTATGAATGAAATTACCGCTATTAGCAATTCTTCTACCACTGCCTTGCTACCTAATGATGCAAATGCCACTTTATCTGTGTCTATGACTCCAGAAAACATGCCCCCCACTGGTTTGAATGAAATTACCGCTATTTGCAATTCTTCTACCACTGCCTTGCTACTTAATGATGCAAATGCCACTTTATCTCTATCTATGACTCCAGAAAACATGCCCCCCACTGGTTTGAATGAAATTACCGCTATTTGCAATTCTTCTACCACTGCCTTGCTACCTAATGATGCAAATGCCACTTTATCTGTGTCTATGACTCCAGAAAACATGCCCCCCACTGGTTTGAATGAAATTACCGCTATTTGCAATTCTTCTACCACTGCCTTGCTACCTAATGATGCAAATGCCACTTTATCTGTGTCTATGACTCCAGAAAACATGCCCCCCACTGGTTTGAATGAAATTACCGCTATTTGCAATTCTTCTACCACTGCCTTGCTACTTAATGATGCAAATGCCACTTTATCTCTATCTATGACTCCAGAAAACATGCCCCCCACTGGTTTGAATGAAATTACCGCTATTTGCAATTCTTCTACCACTGCCTTGCTACCTAATGATGCAAATGCCACTTTATCTGTGTCTATGACTCCAGAAAACATGCCCCCCACTGGTTTGAATGAAATTACCGCTATTTGCAATTTTTCTACCACTGCCTTGCTACCTAATGATGCAAATGCCACTTTATCTGTGCCTATGACTCCAGAAAACATGCCCCCCACTGGTTTGAATGAAATTACCGCTATTTGCAATTCTTCTACCACTGCCTTGCTACCTAATGATGCAAATGCCACTTTATCTGTGTCTATGACTCCAGAAAACATGCCCCCCACTGGTTTGAATGAAATTACCGCTATTTGCAATTCTTCCACCACTGCCTTGCTACCTAATGATGCAAATGCCACTTTATCTGTGTCTATGACCCCAGGAAACATGCCTCCCACCGGTTCGTATAGGCCACCCCCGACCATCAAGGTCACCCCTGAACCGCACCTCAAATGTGCCCTCATCAACGCCCGCTCCATCAATGCGCATGCACTAGACATCCACGACCTTATTACCACCCTAGATCTAGATCTTCTAATGGTCACCGAAACTTGGCTACATGAAGCCTCAGGCCCCGCCCTATCCCTCGCTCTCCCACCTGGCTATGCCATCACGAGACAAGATTGCATGACCACTGGAGGCGGTGTCGCACTCATAGCCAAAGACTCAATCACCATCAGAAGGGCTGACAAAACTATCAACAATAACAGCGACTACCTTCAATTAAAACTCACCATCTCGCACCAATGCACCATCACCCTACACCTCATCTATCGACCACCAGGCCCCCTAGGAGACTTCCAGGCCTCCATCACCCACCTCCTGGCGGACAACCTCAAAAAGTCATCCAAAGCCATTCTCCTTGGAGACATCAACCTTGGCCTGAATGACGCCAAAGACCCTACAGCCAAAGCACTTGACACAGCTCTAGCCACCCTAGGATTCGTCAACACCATCAACAACCCCACACACGCCCTAGGCAGATCACTAGACTGGATCGCCCACCACAATTGCCCCATCACAGTCACGGGCAACACCCCCACCCCATGGTCCGACCACCACACCATCACCTTTAACATCCCCACCACTACAACCACATCCCACCCCCCTCCTCCCTTGCCTCCTGCCCTTACAAGGAGTGCCCGTCAACTGACCAAAGAAAGACTCCTACCCTTCTTACAGGGACCCGCCTTCACAGCCCCATTCTCCAACGACCCGGAAACTCTGGCAAAAAATTATGATACGACCATCACAGCAGCAATCAATACCATCGCCCCACTTAAACTTCGGAAAACCAAACCCACTAGACACGCTAATGCGTGGTTCACCCAAGCCTTCTAAAACTACGCTCCGACAAACGGGCAGCATTAGCTCTTTGGCAAACATCACGGGATGAGAAAGACAAACTCAACTTCAAATCCCTTGCAATTAATTACAAGAAAGCCATCATTAAAGCCAAAGCTAAATCCTTCGAAGAGAGAATTGCTGAGGCCAAGTCGAACACCAAGGAAATGTTCGCCATTTTCAGGGAACTTGAGAACCCCACACCCACCCCCCAAAACTTCACTAAGGACAAAGAATGGTGTGACAACATCCAAACAGCCATGCGCAATAAGATCAGCTCTCTCCAAGCCAAAATCTTGAACACCAAACTAACACTCTCCACCCACACTACACCCTCCCCACCACCACTGCCCCCATCACCCACTGATGCCCCACCCACCTTCTTGTTTAAAACCGTCCAAGAAAACGACATGATCAACATTATGAAAAACATAAAACCCTCCAATTGCAAAGGCGACCCCTGTCCTGCCTCCATCATCAAAGACTGCGCAGACACCTTGGCCCCTTTTCTAACAGCCTTCGTCAACGCCTCCTTCACCACGGGGAGAGTCCCCGCCTGCCTAAAGGAAGCATGGGTCCGACCCCTCATAAAGAAACCCACACTTGACCCCACCTCCCCTAATAACTACCGCCCCATCACCACTGTCCCTTTCCTCCTCAAGATTCTAGACAAAGCAGCCTACCTGCAGGTCCAGCACTTCCTCGAAGAACAGAACCTCCTTGGACTGAGACAATCCGGCTTTCGCCCTAGGCATGGGACAGAGACCGCCCTACTCGACCTAAAAAACCAAATGGACGACGCAAGGGACCAAGGCAAACCTGCCTTGCTCCTTCTCCTGGATCTGTCGGCAGCCTTTGATCTTGTAGACCACGACATCCTCTGCCACCACCTCTCCTCCACAGCCAACTTCTCTCAAGAAGCCATTACATGGATCGCCTCCTTCCTCCAAGGCAGGACCATGCAGGTCTTCTCCGACCTAGCCACTGCATCACCCTCTATCATGCTATGTGGGGTGCCCCAAGGCTCCTGCCTCTCCCCCACCCTCTACAACATCTTCACCCGCCCCCTCTTCCTCATCCTTGACGCCATGGGCATCTCTTACACCAACTACGCCGACGACACACAGATCCTTCTCACTCTGACAGGCAACTATGACACGGACTCTGCTACCCTCAACAACATCTACAACACAATTCAAATGTGGATGGCTATCAATGGCCTCTGCCTTAACTCCGACAAAACTGAGCTCCTACTCGTAGGCTCCCCTGACACCATCAAGAAACTTGATGCTCAGTTCAGCCATTTCACCATTGACTCAATCACGATCCCAGTACTTGACACGGTAAAAACACTAGGCGTCTACTTAGACTCCAATCTATCCATGACCAGACAAGTAAACGCCATTGCCTCCTCTGCCGCTTACCATGCAAAACTCCTTAACGCAATCAGACCTTATCTGTCAAAAGACACCTGCACTAACATAGCCAGGGCCATAACCGGCTCGCGACTTGACTACTGCAATATTCTTTTCCTTGGGACCTCCAACAAAAATCTTGAGAAGCTCCAAGTAATACAGAACAGTGCCCTACGCGCTGCACAAGGCATTGCCAAGAGAGAGCACATCACCGCTGCCAGAAAAGCTTCCCACTGGCTCCCCATAAAGGAGAGGATCCTATTCAAGGCTCTAAGCATCACCCACAAATGTGTCCATCTTGCCGCCCCAATGTACCTTTCGCAGAGGATCCACCTGGTCTCCTCCACAAGACCCACTAGATCACCCTATGCCAGCATGCTCTCAGTACCCAGGGTAAAAAGGACCAGAGCAGAGGGCTCCAGTTTCCCGTACCTCGCTGCCGTACACTGGAACACCCTCCCTAGCTCCCTGCGCTCTGAACCCTCACTGACCGCCTTTCGGAAAACCCTGAAAACGACCCTGTTCATCTAACAATTACATGGCCTAGCCCTCATAATTGTATTGTATGATGTATTATGTGATATATCTGATCACAGGTCACTGCCTTACTGTAACCCAAGGCACAACCTGCTCACATTGTAACTAAGTCTTCCTGCAAGTAACAGTGCCACAATGCCCCTGGGCTGCCTGCGCGCTATATAAATTTAATAAATAAATAAATAAATAAAACATTATAGGCCAGTGACATTGTTCCAAGAAGCTGATAAAAATAACGTTGCACCAGAAAACTCAAAGCATCAAGACACTGATGACCACCATCCAACTGGGCATGCTATGCTTGGACGCTCCCATGTAACTGAGCCCCAGACTGCTGTCCTGGTGCAAATAGATCCATCGTGAACACTGTTCTGGTCCTAAGACAACTTGTAAATACTGTATATCTGTTGTCCCTCCTTCCACTCCCAAGCCAGCTGTTCCTGGTATACCTAGTGACTTTAGACCATACGGAATAGTGGCATAGTCTCATGGTTTAACTTGTCATACTGCACGCAAGTTAGTAGATACACCAAATACGAGTAACACTGTCTTAGTCTTCTCTCTTTTTTTGTCGCACATGCAGGGTTCCCGCCGACTGTTTATTGTTGATGTATAGAGATAGTTTAGATGTTGCCTTCTACTGAAAGACAGGAAGCACTCTCCCATCAATTTGTTCATGATATGAGAAAACCTACACATTTTAGACCACCCTGTAAAAACGATTACGCATTCCTTGAATATCTAGCGCAAATCTATCCACAACTTGAACAAGAGGGATACCCTTTGTTGTCTGTACTCAGACACCGTTCTATACAGAAAATATGGGAAGAGACTTTTGCATGGGCTCTTAACGACTATTTAGTACGCAGGGCTTGAACTCTACTTATAAGTACTAATACATAACTCATTTTATGCGATTTTTAGGCGGGCAACTTTATCATCTCATCTGCTACAGCTACGGTGTAAGTATAAGGATCAAATATGACTGTAATAAAAATAATTTTCATCATTGTGTCATTATTATTGTTTACTGGATTACTGATAACTGCCCTCTTGCAGTTCCTTTCAGCTTTGCATGTTTCTGCTGTACCCTCTACTAACTCCCCAACCCAAGCTGCTCAGCCCACGGTTTCAGGTGGTACCAGCGAGGCAACTATAAAGGTAAGGAGAGGTAAGCGTAATGTTGCAGCAGACATAAAAGGGGTAGAGACATACCTTCAAGACACCGCACACATAACTAATAATATTTGGTGCAAGCATATGACAAGAAGGTTCCATGTGATATTTTCGACGCAAAAATATCGCGATGCAAAAATATCGCCATATTTTTGCGTCGAAAATAACACATGGACCCTGTGGGGGACACCCCCACAACCCCTGCATCATTTTATTATGTGCGGGGGATACCCCTGCAACCCCCGCACCTAATATTCTTGCCACCAAAAATATCGCCTATGGCCGTTCCCGACGACCATATGTTCGGCGATATTTTTGCTGGCGAAAATATTACCTGATACCGACAAGAATTGGGAAGGACACAACTGATGAGAGCTGCTATGTTTGCTCATCAATCCCATATGCCATCAGTGCCTCTAGAACTTTCGTAGCAACAGAAATACCGGTGGCAGCAGCACAATGCCTCATGTACCTAGCTATGTTTCAAACACCGGGAAGATTTCAAGGGAAGACAGATACCCTGAGATGGATGTCTAAAGCAACCTTCCATATGAAGATAACTATATCAAAACGCTGGCCATGATGAACAAATATTGGCAATGAGCTGAAAGCCTGCAATATATTACAGAAGGACCCGAGAAAGGAGAAACGAAAACAATCACACTGAATTATTTACCATGCAAATGGAGACCAAGAGAGATAGAAAGAGAACCACGGTGCTGGGAAAGACCACAAATATTGATCTATGGACAAGTATACACAACTGAAGGATGGGTGGATGGAGTAGTAGGAAGCAAAGCAGAGACCCTCGCAAAAGCAGCAGTAACCAAGGTACAAGAAGAAAATGACAAGTGCCTCAATGAATGGGATAAGAGCGCCAAGTTAGTGACCTGGGTGGACAACGAGGCAGGACCTATATCAATAATTCCGTTGACAACACCAGCACTCTGCTTCCAGAACAACGGCGATGAAGAAGTAGGAGAAAATGCGGGATGCAAGTCAATACAGACAATACCAGAAATGGGCGTAGGTTCGGTTGTTCTGATGGACCATTATTGGGCTTGTCGAGCAAAAGTCATATGACAAGTTGCCTCCAAACTGGGAGGGATATGCTCACTGGCACATGTCAACATACCCTCTCTAGTAGTGCCACAAAAGGATCTGCAACTGGGAGAGTTCCCCAAAATTAAATATGAGGCCAGGAGAAAGAGATCAAGAAAACCTAACTCTTAAAAGCCCAGATGACAATAAAAAATACTGTGAACCTCAAGAGGATGAAAAGAGAAGGAAACTACCTCTGGGGGCCATCTGAAAAAGCACTGGATAAGGTACCGGCCTCCCACAGACTATTCAGCAGAGCACTGATGTTTTTTGCAGCATTTGTTCCCGGAATACAAGCATATGCCAATGCTAAGTGGTTGCACGTCACCAGGTGGGAACTAATGGTTACTATCAATTCGGCTGTGAAGGGGTTCAATGCAATAAAGGAAGAGCTCCGAGCAATAAGGCTAGTTGTACTACAGAACAGATATGTGTTAGATCTCCTCACAGCCATGGAAGGAGGAGTCTGCGCAAAGATAGGAAGTTTCTGTTGCATGTTCATCACTGCCAATGATGAAGATAACGGGACACTATCGGACGCAGTAGCTCAATTAGCCACCTGCGTGGTAAGATGGAAGCGGAAGCGTACGGAGCGGGAAAAGAGAAAAGACAAAAGTTGGTTTTCATATCTCTGGTCTTGGATGCCCTCTTGGCTGGCTGATAGAATGAAGGTTCTGGCTGGAGCACTGATACTAGTGGTATCATCACTGTTCGGGATAAAATTATGCACAGCAAAATGCAAGAGCACGGCAGTAGAAGTAGTTGGGATACAACTACTGATGGAATTAGAAGATGGAGAGAAAACGGACGTCATCATTAGGGAAAGAGAGAGGCTAAGGAAGCATATTGCAGTATCAGATATCCTTCCGCCGGGAATGAAGATGGATAACTCCTGAAGCCCGAAGAAATATGTTGGAACATGGGTCTATTGCAAGCCTGAGGGGGATGCATCTATATGTCTTAGTCGTTCGAAGATCATGTCAATTACTATGGACACCTGGCTAGAATAACCAAAGTATGGCACCTGGTAAATGAAGAAGATACTGGTGGTGTGGTCGACAAGTCGACCAGAGCGGGGACTGAAGAGAGGGAGGCAGAATGTGCTCCCCGGTCCCAGAAGACCCCTCAGTAAGAAGAAGCAACTGAGACAGCTTGGCCGCTGATCATGTGAACTGACACCCATTCCTTCTGTGAATCCTGCCCAGATTGAATGAAGAAGCTCAAGACTGAGTTGGAGACAATTACATGGACCGTATTGACTAAACGCAGAAGAGCCAGGTCCCTTGTCATTAGAGACTTCACGACGACTTAGCCACATAAGACATGAAGCACACGTGCTATCCGCACACTGCTGACACACACACACCCTTCTACATGAAGAATACAGATACGCAGCGCTATAGTTAGAGGACAGTGACATACACATACTGTCTTCATGTTTATTATTTTGTCATTAGGCCTGCTTCAGCACATCGCAGTAGCGCATGATGCAAGAAGAGTTTGTGCACTGAAGTTCTTGATCAGGACTAAGATCGTAATACTGAGGACAATAGCCCAAGTGTGCTGCAACAGATGTCGGCGGTACCCACATCGTGTCGCCGCTGATAAGCAGGAGGGAGGGAAGCTCCTGCAGCCGTGGTACCGGCCTTAACTCCAGTTACAAGGAAAGCCAAGCAGTTCATCACAGCCGGTGAGTCGAAGGGAGAACCAACAAGAACTGGGCTGTGGTGAATGACTGTTGCAAAGTGGCAACTTGAAGTAAGCTCAAAGAACTGTAAAAGTGTTAATGGGAGGCCAGCTGCGGAGGGAACTGGCACCACGTGGGTGCTAACTCGAGAGACTCTGTTCGATCCCCGTCTGAGTGAAACTACAGATACCAGAAGGCCGCAGGAGAGCCACCAAGTTAGAGGGAGACTCTGGTTGATCCTCGTCCGAGTGAAACTACAGATACCAGACGGCCACAGGATAGCCACCAAGTTAGGTCAGAGTGGTCATACAGGAGGTCAAACAAAATCCCTGTATAGTCGAAAGTCTTTGACCTAAGAACAGTGAAAAAGTAAGGGAAGTGAATCCTGTGAACATTTGAAAGTAAAGGTGAATATGAACTTGGCAAGAGTGAACCTGGAAGAGGGATGCTGACGAGAAGGGGCAAAGTCTACAGCCCCAAGAAACAGTGAGTTGACAAACGTGAACCCAGCCAAGGCATGTCCACTGGAACTGTTTAAAAGTACGTTGAGAATTGAGAGGGGTCCGAGCTTGAATGAGGGAGATCCAGGGGTGAAGCTATTACCCAAATGTTAATTCCAACCATAGTGAACCTGGTGGAGGGAGGCAGAAAGTAAACAGGGGTCAGTGCCCGGAAGAGGGGGACCCAGGGGTGAAGAATCCTCACCCTAAGTGAAACCAGGAAGCAAACTGTCATTTTGTTGAAGAAACATTTGTTTATTGTTTTTATAAACCTATCAGGCCCTCGGAACCAGAGGGCAAAACCATTGTATGTGAGACAAGCACCATGAGGCGAAGAATTAGTGATGCCTGCCTTTTCATAAGAAGTGAGTGGGGAACTAGTACACAAATATGCACAAGAATGGGCAGCGCTAGGGGGCGTGGCTAGGACGGCCATGTAAAGGGACATGCTCCGGAGGAGCTCCTTCGATCCTGTATTGATCCTGGGGAAAAAGTGCACGCACTGATGCCTGCCAGTGCTGTGAATTAACAACCGTGACTATGAAGGTGGGGGCCGTACTCGCTGAACTTTTGGTGCACATGGGATGCATGGACACAAAGCTATACCCATTTGTATAACTGCGGGCCCAGACTCGAAAAATGGAAACAAAATGGCCGCGGGAACAAAGGGATCATCGAGGGTCATGGGCGCTCTGCAGCGATAGCTGATGGAAGGAACAGATGGTACCAGTAATGGATTTTAGGATCCTGTTTTAAGCAATAGACCCGAAGGGGCCGTGGTGTGGAGAAGCGGAGGAAAGAAGGCGGACTGCCCGGGCCGCGCTTATGCTTCGCGAGCCGAGAGACAAGATCGAGACAGCAAGACGCCCGAAAAGGCGTGCGTCCGGAGCCCGAATTCGCATAGATGGTAACTGACGAGACCCGCCGCGGACTCGCGGTTGATGCTAGGCCCACAGTGAAGCCAGACTGAACTTGGAAGGTGCCCATGGAGTAAGGCAGAGACCGGGGCCACGACACCGAGAGTGTGCAAGTACGTGGGTGGACACAGCCCACTCTAAGGGTGAGGCGAGCAACCAAGACACACAAGGGCATAGCCGCTATGGCCCTATACTGCCAAGAGTGGCCTGGTGCCACGCAGAACTTTGTGCACGGAGAGGTGCAGCTGTCTTACGCCCGGACAACATGGCAGGATGTCTAATAAAGTTGTCAGACCCAGGACCAAACAGCCCACGATAGAGGCCTACACCAAGACGCCCCCAGGTGCGGAGGGAGGCAAAAGCAAGGAGACCCCCACGACAGAGGCGGAGGCACCGGCACGATCCAGGAGGTGCTAGCAGCAATTGCAGACTTGAAAGTGGCCTGGGAGACTAAACTGGGCCAGGCAATGAACGAACTGAAGGTGGGCCTGGACCTCAAGATTGGTGCGGTCCAAGAGGAAGTGAACCTGCTGAGACTGGACGTGCGGACGATCGTGGAGCGCACCGGGAACTTGGAGAAGGAGATGGCCCCGAATACTGCGGCATGCGCCGCACATGGATCGGAGCTACATGCCCTCGTGCAGCGGGTGGGCAACCTGGAGGACAGAGCGGAGGAGGCGGAAGGGCGGGCCAGATGTAACAACATACGAATTGTCGGTTTGCCGGAAGGAATGGAGGGGCCCAACCCAACAGAATATGTGGAAACCATGCTCCTGCAGGACATAACTGGCGGGGCGCTGACCCAGGGGTTCGCGGTTGAAAGGGCGCACAGGGCCTTGACAAGAAGACCGCCCCCGGGAACCCCCCCATGACCGCTGATCGCAAAAATTCTGAACTATCGAGACCGGGAGAAGATACTCAAATTTTTTCGGAAGGGAGGAACGATAGAAAGGGGGTCGGCAAAAATCACAGCATATCCGGACTATACGCTGCACGTACAGCGAAGCAGGATGAACTTTGGGTCGGTGAAAAGAAGATTAAAAGAAGCAGGCCATTGTTATATGTTCCTTTACCCAGCCAAGTTGAAGAACAAATCCCTGTTCTTTGAGATGCCGAAGGATGCAATGGAATGGCTGGATATGCAGGGCCGCCCTCAGGAACCGGATATCCAGATGGGGCTGCAGGATATAAGTAGCATGCAGCTGTGTCCTCCTCGGGGACATGGCTAGGACATTGGGACTTGAATATAGAGTTCAATTAAGCTTGTGGGGAGTGCGCGGCAAGATAAGCTGGCGGGATCCGATGGGCGCAACAACCCTAAACAGATAAGTGGGAGCACCTAGGAGGCATCCCTTGAATCCATTAGTAGGACCTAGTTAGGTCACTGTTAGATCGGTGACGCCCTGCGGGGTCCTAGTCCTCGGACGCCAGATAGGACCAGATGTGGGTGGGCCTGAGATCCAGGGATGGAGCTGGGAATTTGTTGGGGTAGGGGAGGGTGGGGGGGAGGGGTTGGGTTATGATATGATATGATATGGTATTTGTAACGCGCCTATACACGAGTGTTTTGTGCAGTGGGGTGGAGTTGGGGTACAGGGGGGGGATTTTTGAGGCTGGAAAGGGTAAGAGTCGGTAAACGGGCCATCACGGGTAGCATCGGAGGGAGGAGTGGACTGGGAGCACACCGATTAGATGGCATCGGGTAATCTTAGAGTGGTGACCTGGAATGTGCGGGGCCTAAACAGTTACTTAAAACGTAACAAAGTGATGCTGTATCTAAAAAGGATGCATATTGATATAGCCTTGCTACAAGAGATCCACCTCACCAAGGAGAAGCTGGAGGTGGTCATTAGAAAATGGAGGGGTAGTGTCATGGGGGCCACGTATTCGACATATGCAAGAGGGCTGGTCACATGGGTGGCACCGCACGTGCTGTTCCAGGTGCTCAGTTCGACAATAGACCCAGAGGGCAAAATGGTGGTGGTAACGGGACTCCTGGAGAACAGAGAGGTGCACATCATCAATTTGTACGCCCCTAACCATGATACAGCGGCTTACTTTAGGTCCCTATACAGTAAGATTAGCCCCCTGGCGGGTGGCGCAATAGTGTGGGGAGGGGACTTGAATTGTACCCTGGATCCTAGAATAGACAGGTCAGATGACAAATCAGGGAAGCCAGTGCCAGCGGCTAAAGCGCTGGGGACAATGTTGGAAGACCTAGGCCTAGTGGATGTCTGGAGGAAGCTGCATCCATTGTATAGACAATACTACGCAGCACCACATGACTTGCACACGAGGCTAGACTATGTGTTTGCAGCGTCCGAGATATTGGGAGAAATGATGGGAGCGGAATATAAGGCTTGGGTATTATCCGATCACTCGCCTCTGGTCGTAGAGTGGCGATATCCACGGCGCGCATCCCGACATAGAGACTCAGACCTGAGGCGTTACAAGATGCAGGGTTTCGAGAGGACCTGAGGGAGGCCATCAAGGAATATTTTGAAACTAACACGGGCAGTGTATGCTCTGTGGGTACAGTATGGGAGGCGTTTAAGGTGGTGGTGTGGGAGGTCGCTATATCGAAATCTAAAGGGCTCCAAGGGGGCATTGAACAGGAACTTCAGGAATCAGAAAGGGAGCTGGAGGGTCTCATGCAAAATGAGGAGACAGCCCGGGAGAACAGTGCCAAGATAAAAGACTTATAGTTAACCTGCAGTGGACTCTGGGATAGATTATGCAAATTAAATTACAAGAAATACACGGAGAGACTACATGCAGGGGGGTATAAGCCGGGTAGATTGCTGGCCTGGCTGTATAAGAGCGAGACCCCCCGCTCAATGATTAGAGAGTTCAGGGATGCGGAAGGCCGAACCCGTAACACCCAGGAGGGGTTAAATGAGGAGTTCCTCAAGTATTATAGACAACTATATGAGGACACAGGGGAGGATATGAACCAAGACATACTGGGAACAATAGAGGTTATAGGGCTGCCCACCCTGGATGACCTAGAACATGCGGATCTGGATGCTCCTGTTACCTCGGACGAGCTGGAAGTGGTGATCCAACATCTGCCCACATGTAAGGCGCCTGGGTCCGATGGGTTGCCTAGCGAGTTTTATAAGACATACAAGCAGGAGCTACTCCAGCTGTTGCTTGACATGTTTAATGAAGCCTACGAGCGGGGGGAATGGCCACCGTCCCTCTGCGAGGCAGTGATCATCCCACTTCTGAAACCAGGCAAGCCAGCCATGGAGTGCGGGTCCTATAGACCCTTTTCCATGCTCAATCAGGACAGTAAAATACTCACAGCAGTATTAGCCAATAGGCTAAAGAGGGTGATTGGTAAGTTGATACACCCAGATCAGACGGGCTTTGTCCCTGGTAGGAATATCACAGACAACCACAGGAGGCTGCACCAAACACTTGTGTATAGGCGCGTTACAAATACCATATCATATCATATCATATCATTGATTAAACCGGGGAAGAGACGGGTGAGTTGGCTATCATGTCGTTAGACGCGGTCAAAGCCTTTGACTCGGTGCTGTGGCCATGGTTGAAAGCGACCCTGAAAGGTTATGGAATGGGCCCTGGATACATCAGGTGGGTCCAGATGTTATATAGCACCCCGGTAGCGAGAGTTAAAACAGGATCCACAATTTCAGACAAATGGCAACTCAGCAGATGGACCAGAGAGGGATGCCCCTGGTCACCCATGTTATACATACTGGCACTAGAGCCGCTGGTAATATGCTGGCGACAACAATACGGGGAGGTGGAGATTCGTACGATAAGTGGCATGCACCTGATATCGCTGTATGCAGATGACATGCTCCTCTATTTGCGCTACACGGAGGAAAACCTGCAATATGTACTGGAGGTGATGGATCGTTATGCCACCCTCTCGGGCATATCGGTGAACCCCGGGAAGTCTAGTTTGTTCCCCTTGGGAAGGTATAAGAGTGTCCCGTTGGAGAGGCTGCCTATCCTGCAAATACCCTGACAACCTGAGACATTTAGGTATCTGGGAGTAAACATTTACCACAGGACGGAAAGAGAGCACGAACATAATACAGAGAAAGCGATCGAGGGAGTTAAAAATAGTATTGTGTTCTGGTCTAGATTACCCCTATCTATGATGGGGAGAGCAGCTCTGCTCAAAATGGTGGTTTTGCCCAGACTCTTACATTTTTTTGTAAATGTGAGTAGCCCTGTGGAAACTACAGAACTCGTGTGACAGGGGGGGCATAAACTTGACGAACTTTGAGCTTTATTATTTGGCGGGGCAGCTGTTGTTTGTGGCCAGGTGGTTGTCGTCAGAGGACTCGGCAGAAGCTAGACTTTTGCAGGGCGACTTGGCTCCATACTTTCTGAGAGAGATTGTGTGGCTACAAAAGAGTAAACTGGTGGGAAGAGGGAGACTATTGGAGCTGGGTTGGGAGGTCTGGCGCAGGACGTGGAGAACGGTGGGTGATCCGGATCCTCTCTCCCAGCAGGTTCCGCTGGTGGCGCTGTCTGGAAACGACTCCCAATTGCTTGAAGTAGTCCGTAGATACTGGGAACCGATGGGCTTGGCCACCCTCGGGGATATATGGCAGGAGGGGGAGGCATTGGAATTCCAGAGTTTGCAGGAGGAGACAGGGGTGCATAGAGGCCAATATATAACTTACACCAGACTCACAAAACGGGTGAGGGAGAGGTGGCCTGAGACGGTGTTGGCGGAGGAACCTGATGCCGCCCTGGAAACGATATACAATGTTTCAGGGGGCGGGCACGAAATATCCAGGGTATACGAGCTCCTGAGAGCTAAGGTTGGGAAGGAACTGCTTCAACTGAGGCAGGACTGGGAGGAGGAGGTAGTAGGACCCAGGACAGAGGGGCAATGGGAGAGAGCTCAAAGGTACCATAAAAAGGTGTCCCGAAATGCAAGACTCCAACAGATCCAGTTGTATGTCACCCATAGGGCTTATCTGACCCCTGGGAAAATAGCCAGGTTTGGAGGCTCAGCCACACAGAAATGCCCCAGGTGTGGGGAGGTGGAGGCGGGGTTGCTACACATGTTCTGGGCCTGTCCCGAAGTGCACAGATTCTGGGACGAAATAAAGACTAAGATGGCCGGTGGGGGAGTGGTGCTGGATGTGGGGTCGGCTTGGGCATGCATGCTTGGGATTTTTCCCAGGTCACGCAATCTAAAGCACATAAGCAAGATGAAGGACCTGGCTTACATCCTGGCCAAGCGCAGGATCAGTGGGCTGGAAGGCAGCCCACAGACCCAGGGTGCAGACATGGTGGGCGGACCTCCTGAGATGGGCGGAAGCAGAATCAGAAGTATGGTTTGAAGCCGTTACCAGGGGGGGGTGAGGAGGAAGTGGGCCCCCTGATAGCCTGGCGACAATTAGTGACCTCTATGGTAAACCCCCACCAGGTGACTCAGACGAGTCTACAAGCACTGTGATTCCCGAAAACGCTCCCGTGGATGAGCCGGCTCAAGTTTATGGGGTGGGTGAGGAGAGGACAGAGAATATCACTGTATAATGTGACGGTTTGATATTGAGTATGTACGTCCCGAAAAGCTGTATTGTTTGTTGGTTTTGTTTGTTTAAAATAATAAAAACAAATAAAAAAAAATTAAAAGAATGGCCAGCGCTGCCAGCTGTTTAAAAACCATGTAGGGCTTGATCTGGAATGTCCAGCGCATGTGATTCAAGTGCTGAAACCACCCCCACCACAGAGGCAGTATCAAGTCAAGCCACAAATAATCGCCCACATGCAAACAATAGTGGACCAACGAATGGACCAGGGGGTAATATGCACATTGTAAGATAGAGGCAGTCCAAACCAACACAGTTCTGGACATCTAGCCAATGATGCAAATATAAAACAAACCTTAATCTAGGCAATGGGTATTTCACACAACCTTTGAGTGTAGAAAGCCAGAAATACACTGCATTCACTTTTAAGGGAACATATTTCCAATTCACTAGAATAATGCAGGGGTATAAGAATTTGCCCAGCACATTCTCCAGTAGAATACAGAGTTTTCTTGCAGACATTCCTAACTGTTGGCAATATGTAGATGACATTTACATCACCCATGAGAATCTCAATGAACACTTGCAACAAGTAGAAATAGTTATTCACATATTGACTGCAAAAGGGTACCTGATTAACTTCAAGAAATCAAGAATAGCTAATTGTGGGGTTACCTTCTTAGGATTTACTCTTACAGATGAGGGCAGAGGCTTGTCAGCAGACTTTCTTGAGAAGTGCGCCAGGATACAGTCTCCTAACACACTCAGACATTTGCAAGCAATTTTGGGGCTTTTGAATTTTGTAGATCATATGTGTCTAATTTTGCTGAGCTAGTGAAATCATTGCATGCTTTGATAAAACCAAATTTCAAAGCAGCTCATTGGTTGCCAGAACACACTCACATTCTGCACCATTGTACTCGTTATTGAACTCAAACTGGTCCTTTTCAAGACAGAAATATAGAAAAAGACTTAGAAATGAACCTGTTGGTGGGAGTTAATGCTTTCCGATACACAGTTTGCAATCTAGGGGAGACTAAACCAATTGCATATAAGTAACATACATATTCCACACCGGAATTAAGATTTACACTTAAGGAAAAGATTCTTTCTTCAGTTCAAATGCTCATTCAGAAAGAAAGGCTGTTGGCGGCAAATAGAACTATACACATAAACACACCTTTAGCTCAACTTGAGGTTGCCACAAAAGCTAGCATGCCCAATGCAAAGGGATTACATACTAGATGGATTCAATGGTCAGCATCTCAACATGCACCAGATATAAAGTAGCATTATAAAGCAGAATTGCAAAGATTTAGTGGATTGACTTGGACAATGGATACAGAACCAGACACCTCACTGCCTGACGTGCCATTGTTTAATTTTTTTCCAAATAATTTACTGTGATGGCTCTGCCATTACCAGCTGTTGGAACACGTTCCAAATATGTGGTAGGAAATTTTACACATGAAGAAGTATTTATACATACTGATATTGCAACGAAGCATCTGGGAGACATGTCTGCCCATACTGTTGAAATGCATGGATTGTTGCTTGCATTGTGCCAAGCAGCCTCAGAGAAACCCACACTAGCAGTCTCAGATTCAGATTACATTGTCAGGGCTTATAATACTGATTTGCATTGGTGGATTCAAAATGACTTTCAAGATAATAGGCATAAAACTATTGCTTCCAGGCAACTCTGGAAACACGTTTGGGACCTTAAACAGACTTATCCTTTGCTATGGGTGATGCACACAAGAGCACATACTAAAGGGCACATTCACAGCATTGGCAATGCATTAGCAGATAAATGTGCCAAGAAGCACACAGTGAGAAAAACGATAGCAGACATAACTCGCTCAGCAAATGCAATGGATGAGGAAATAAAAGAAGCTTGTTTGGGTATTATACCCAGGCAGAAAGGTTTCCCAAGTAATTACATTTATGACATTGAGATAAATAAAGCAGTACTCACAATTCCTATGAAAAAAAGGTGATCCTATTCAAAGATTAATTGCTGATAGAGCAGGCAGGGAAAAGCTGATATTAGTCACACATGCTGGACTTAACTGTGGACCACAGCAAAAAAACCTAAAGAGGCTCCTTTAAGAAAGGCAACCTCAAATTTTGAGATTCAATATCTGGATGACATAGGCCCACTACCAGCAATAAATAAGTACACATATATTCTAGTAATAGTGGATTCTTGCACTAGGTTCACCTGGATGATTCCTCAAAAGATAGCAGACTGCAAATCAGTCATGCAGGCACTCTGGGGTGTAGTAGCCATGACAGCAACTCAAATGCTCCATGCTGAAAATGGTCTAGCTTCCGCAGGGCAGGCCCTGAGAAAGGCATTAGAGGCTTCGGGATCAGAGCTGCACTTTTATAAACTTGTGTAATCCAGAGTTGAAATGGGCTCATAGGAAGGGCAAACCACTCAATAATGTTGTACCTGACTAAATGCATCCTTTCAATGGGGGGTAACTGGGTAGACCATGTACATCTAGTTAGCAGATGATTAAATAATTTACCACACCAGTCTCTATGCAACGACAAGACTCCATCTGAACTCTTGTTTGGGAGAAAGATGTTTATGCCTGATCTGCACACTCTCCCCAGCTCCCTCTCTAGGCAAGAGCAACTGCTGGTGACAACACTGTTGAGGGAATTCCCCCAGGTGGAAGCTGCTGAAGCCAGTCCTGAGACCACTCTCAAAGCAGGAGATTGGCTCCTGGAGAAGGTCCATGATAAGACTCTGTTAGGCCCATCCTACAGACCAGCAGTACAAGTAGTCAGTTTGAAAGGTGCAGAACTGATGTTCTGCCTGCAATACTACCCAAGAGGGGTACCAGACTAGTTTCTGTGAATCACCTGAAACCCGCTCCAGATGGTTACTGTGATGTGTCCATGCAATCATCCTCTTCCAGTTGAGGAGCCAGCAGAAGAAGAAGAGATAGAAATCCAACAAAGGATGATGATAGACATGCAAGATGAGCAAGACTATGCCATTCTTGCCTACAACACCACAAGTCAGGGAAGTACTGCAGGTCTGCCAATTTGGAAACAGAAAGCCTTTTTGGTTGCTAAAGTAATGAAAGAATTCTTTTGGACAGACTTTCTGAAACTATGTTATATAATGCTGGCAGTACACTTCCTTCTACTGTGGCTGAGCCGCACTGTGTTTCTCATCTCACTGACTTCAGGGTATTATTTTAGCAAAGCTTCCACTCCACCTGCAAGCAGAGAAGTTGTTCTAAAGCCTTTACATTCTTCACACATGTTAGAGAAAAGAGAGCCTCAAGTGCCAGGAACTCCAGCCTCATTACAAATGCTTTCTCTAACCACGGGTCATGTGTGGATTTTTGCCTTCAGCGATCCTGTGTCCAGAACATATAGAGAACTGTTAAGAACTAGGCTCCAGACATTTGCACAAAATGCGTTGTTTGATGCTTTTGATGATGTTGAGGATCTCCATGAGATGGATGCCATGTCTGTTTTGTGCGATATTACAATGCCTTTTTACCTGTCAAACCTGAGCTCATCATTGAATACACTTTCTCGGAACACTGTGTAGTGCCTTTCCAAACTGATAGTCCTGAATTCCAAGCACAATCCTCATATATTTCACTGAGACCATACCAAGCAGGGATTACATGTTTGAAAATCAGTATTAGTTCCCTCCAGAGCCAAATGATGCACACCACATGTATTTTGAAGATTCAGTTGTTTTTGACAAGTAATACTTTTCAAACATGACTGAACAAACATGGCGGGAAACGGTCCCTCTGTGGTCTACTTGTGGTCAGCAGATATGGCAAATCAAAGGTGTTCACATATTAGACCTGGCATGTAGATTCCCACATTTGATGTATTTCTTAAATTATACGCAGTTCCAGACCACTTGCCGTAATAAGAACCTGAACTTCTTCCCTGAATGGAAGAGGGAAGAAGGTGAGTTCTGGAGTGCTGCCTATAGAGAAGAAAAAGAATGCAATGGCACCAAGCATATTATCTATGCATCAGGGAGTCCTGTATTATGGGTGGTTCAATCAAATGAATGCAATAAAAGAAAAGCAGGAACCAGTATGGGCACACATAGGGCTTGGAATTCCCATAATACTTTCCTGACACAAGCTATATCCATAGGTAAACTGTGCCAAGGAATGCTTTCACAGTACCACCTGAGTGAGGTGATACAATCTCTAGATAACTTCATTAAAGAAGGGTATTGGACAGCTACCTGCAGTCAGCTACTATTCTGAGGCGCACACAGAGTGGGCATGTCAGGAGATCATACCTGCACCATCTCTGATCCCAGAGTACCTTGTGAGGTGGGACAAGCATCAATAACAGCTAAAACGTACACTTGGTGACAAGCAATAATGCAAATCCTGTGGACTGAAAGTGAGGCAGTGGGACTACAATTTCATGCATCAGATTCTAATGATCAAGTGCTAGAGCAGGGCTTCTATGCGCTAAGAGATGTCATAAGAGATTTAGTGGGATTGGTTCAGAGTGACCGGTCTATGATTAGAAGCGACCAAGAAGCCGCAGTAAGTCTTTCTGTGGTAACAGATTATCTGGACACTCTTAGTAGAGGAGTCCCGGATTGGAATGTAATTTCAAGGCCAGAACAAAAAAATACACTTAACTTGTCCAAGGTTGCAATGTCAAGTTCCACGTTCTTGTTGCTTAGTATACTTACAAAACGTTTTGCAGCATCATCTGCCTGGGTACCAGGCTTTACTAATTGGATGTTGCATGGTGTGTTAAATATTCTCCTTCAGGCGGCACCGTCTATGGAATGTCAGGAACTGCATTCCTGGGGTAATATGCACTTGGTTAATAACACTGGAAACAGGGAAGACTATTGTATGCCTTATTCACATGCATGTGTGTCACCTTCAATTCCTGAAATAACACTGTAATCATTACGTGAATGCAAAGGCTCCACTCGCATAGTTTGCATGCATGCTGCAAAAGTGCACTCCTGTGACAGTGACACTAAATGCACACTTCATGTTACACCAATTGCATTTTTTCACAGTCAAGTACACAGCTTATCTAATGGCTCATAGCTGGTGCAATTCAATGAGTCCTGTTGTCATGTTTCAATTGGGGTTTCAGTCCTGGTTACTGTGAGTACACAGGTTAAGTGCTGTAGGTTTATTCTGAATCCACCCAGGCCATCACAATACACATTTCTACGCCAGCCTAGTCTAAAATTAAGACCCTTACAATTTCCAAAATTGAGCTTGCATATGGCACGCCTGCAAAACATCTGTCTAAGAGTGTGCAGCAGTGAAGAGTCTTATCTTGAGCGCACTCCGCAGTGGTCATCCAGATTGCATCTCTACTAGCCTCCGAAGCTACAATAGTAGAGGCCATTCATTCTTTAATCGACAGCTCACAGTTAGCAGGCATAAAAACTGTTTTTTCTGTGGTTACGGCGGCTGCCACAAAAGCTCTTCTAAAAGGGCTGATCACGCTGGACACATTCATTAAAACACTGACTTATTCACCAATTAGTTCATATTGTGTATTGCTGCTAATACTTGGAATTTCTCTTTTGTGCTGCTGTAGACACTGAATTATGAATGTTTGCAACATGAAGTGCCTCAAAGCAACCAGTTTTCGGTTCAGAGCTGAGCTATGCAGATGCATTGGGTACCAGCAATGTGCTCAATTTCAGAAACATTTCAGTTTCTCATTGATCAGGAAGAAGTCGGCGGTATCAGCTATTGCCAGATGTGTGGTGTGCGCTGAGGAATCGCTTTTTGTCAAGAACGTGGGGGTCAGAGTCTCATCATCCATACTTGCATTGTGGCATACGCGACTTTCCAAAACTTTGTCCATGCACAGAGACGTGTATGGCATCCAGAGAGTCTTCCCTCAAGTGTTCTACTGTGATTACCTTGAAACCCCCCCAGAAGCCACAGTTCGTCATGGGAGCATGTCAAGGAAAAGGAAACCGCTCAGAGAACGACGAAAGCAACGACTATGTCCAGATGTCTCCTGTGAGACCAACACACCAGCAAGTGAAACAGCTGAGCCTCCTGTCACAAAGCCTGATTCAAGCCAAACACAAGATGAAACATGCCTCCGCTCAAACCCTGGGACCCAGGGAGCTTCCACAGTCGAGACAGGTGATGGAGACCTCTGGTTCCATGAGTGCATGGCAAAATAAGCCAATGCCCATGTCCTGAGAGAATTCTGACATGCACATTTTGTTTACTTCACCACTATGCTTCTGAAGGCACATCAAAAGAAGATTAGCAGCAAACCCGGAGTTCAGAAACCCTGAGATTTTGCAGAATCTGCCACTACTGGCATCACAATCAGGGTCCACAGAACTGAAAATATGCAGCATTATTCCTCAAAGTACACGTGTGTGCTCACAGCATACTATGTATTGGATGATCTCCACTTGCAAATCACTGTGGGCAACAGAGGCACTCACATTTTGGTCTGCCTCAAGGAGCACTAATTTAAACTGTGGACGGTTTACGCATGTGGTCATATGCTCAACATCACACATTCTAAAGAGCATTGGGTCAGTAAGTCAGGAGCCAAGCTATGCTGGTTGTTAATTTCTAATGGATTCTCAAAGAATCCCTTGTCTTAACTTGAAACTATTGCTAGTAAGGAGATTGAATTAACCTAAATGCCTCACATTAAATACATGCATTTATTCAAGTGTTCTTAGCTATTTCCAATAAAAGAATATTGGACGTATACTGAATACCTCACTGTTAAATACATGTACTAATTTATGCTTGTGTTAGCCATAACCGCAAATGTTTCAAAGTGTAATGCATTTATTAATTTGATTTTTTCTAGCACCTACGATATGTTTCTAGGCGCTCATGTATTCACCAAGTAACACATTTTCTTGTGCATGCAGTAATCATTACTTATCATTGCTAGAATGTGTGTGCTTTATTTTTGCCACCAACATAAACGGCCTGTTTTGCAAATATAGCTCCTAGAAGTGTTTAATTATGGCTTCACAGTGCTACAACTCTCTGATCTATGACAACTGTCCTGAGGGGATTGACATGCACTCAATCTAATTTAAGAGAGCTTTTCATATCGTATACGACCTGTAGCCATGAAAGGTGTTCTTCATACATACACCACACTTTAACGTAGTAATTTAATGATACACACAAAGTGTGTGACACTAGCTGAGAAAGTGTTCGTAGGCTCTGCAAGATTCGCCGATGTCCAAGAAATGGTGCTTTCCCTTACTGGCAGATCGGCAGACCACAAATGACAGCTAATAGCTTGTTTGACTTCACACCATTAGGTGTTATCTTTGACTTCACACCATTAGGTGTTATCTGATAATGATTAACAGAATCATCATGCACATTTGCAAAGTTAAGGGCCATAGAGTAGCATGGGCAACACTGGGTAACAAGTGAGATAGATGCCCCTTGATAAACAGACAACCGGTTAATATAACCTGCAGAAGCATACAGTGCTTAATGTTGCAGAACTTCACAAATGCCTTGAGGGGGGTACAGTGAATGCATTTACGAAACGGGTGCACAGATCTCACCTTGAGGTGCAAAAACCCATCTAATGTAGTTTTACATAGGAGTTCTACCTCCAAGAACAAAGTGATACGCTAGCTTCCTCACTGTTCCAAATAGCGGATATTATGAACTCACACTGGCAGGGCAACCATATTATTTGATAGATATATAGCCCAGCACAAGGATGCGTAAAGGAGGGAAAAAGCAGAAATCCCAGCAGACTTGCCAGTCCATTCAAGCCAGAGGGGCTGGCAGGGAGTGCAGAGCAGAGCAGCAGCAGTATAGGAGCCAGACAGCCAGTCGCAGCTAAGCCAAACTTGTCAACCCAAGAAGGAGCTGTGTCATTTGAATCACAATCCTCTCTAAATATGAGTGACAAGTGGATGCTTGCTGGCTGCATGGAGACTGGTGGCGTATAGTATGATATAGTATAGTATGCTATGGTATAGTATAATTCAGTATAGGATAGTATGATGGTGTATAATATAGTATGGTATAGTATAAGTATAGGGTAGCATTGCTGAATGAGAGATAAAGGTTACACATTCTTTTAAACTAAAACCACCACTTGTTCTATTACTTACACATGTAAACATGTTCTTTGCCCACATGGCAATCTTGTTCATAGGCGTGATGTTATGTTATGATATACCTGCTTTGGCTTTAGCTTGTTTAATGAGAATAAGAACCCTCTGAAGATAGGGGGTCATATTAAATGCATTAACATGATAACTTCTGTGTCAAGTGTATAATGAAGAGTAATGCATCAGAGTGGTATCGCTTTGAGTCCAAGAACTTTAGAATTCCTGACTGTATATATTTAATCTTGTTTATAAGAACATGATCCTAGGCATGCCTGTATGTTAGTGCCGAGACACAACCTCAGGTGAGTTTTGACATGAATGATTTATGACCAGGTGGAGATAAGAGGAGATGATAGGCTCATGGTCATGCCTAATCATAGGCAATCAAGACAGATGGGGCAGAGAAACATGCATGTTTGATTCTTTTGGGCGGTGGAGAAAGGACAGTTGTATAGGGAAACGGGGAGATGGTGGGAGTATAGCAGAATTCTTGTGTTTGGTTTTGCTTCTGAAGTGGCAGGCATGGGGAGAAACCTACATCAGGGAAATTTAGGATGGGCGAAGGGAAAACAGACACACAGCAGAAGTGAGGCAGAACAGCATGATGCCAGGTATTGCAGGGGGGCTACATAGCATATAAAGGCAGATATGTAGCTTTGAACAACAGGGATATATTCCACCTTGAAGTTCCGAGTGACATTGTACACAACCCAAGCTTCACCCTCATTGTCCATCCTAAGCTACTCAGAACCTGCAGTGTAATATATATCACTGCTCTCCACATTTATCCATTTACAGTATTTTATATAAGACATGTCAGCCTGCAAAATACCTTTTTAGCATCTGGGTGAAAGGAACTAGCCAATCAGGCGGCCAGGAATATGGGCTTTACTATCAGGGCCAAATTACAGCAACTTTGCACCGGTGCACATGCAACACTGCAGTGTATTAGCATTAGGGCAAAGTTTGCCCTAGTGCAGGAAGCATGCACTTTCAATGCATGTATGCACCAGGGCAAAGTTTGCCCTAGTGCTTATGCAGAATGGTAATAGCATGGTAAAAGTAAAAGTTTTCCCTGGTACAAAAATACATTGTAAGTGCACGTTTTTTGCACTAGGTCAATTTTTGCCCTAAAGTCACCTGGGGGATAGCAACAAAAACCTTCACATCTCTACCCCTAATGCAAGAGTATGCTTGCAGGGCCCTTTACTCTCCCACCACTAAGGCTGATATGCTGGATCTTCAAGCGGGTTTTAACAGGAACATTTAAATTCTGACCGCTTATGCCAATATGCAGGAACACAAAGGGTGGAGTCACATAAATAATTTGCACCTCTATGATCCCTAAACCTATCAGTGACTACTGCGGGGAGGGGGGAACTGCCTGTAACCTTTGAGAGACTCCTTCCCATATGGTGACCACATTTGGAGACTCGTTCAAGCTCCCTAGCTAGACCCAACCATCTAGTCTAGGAAAACAAGGGACATCGATTCACCAAAATGCCAGGGGTTGCAAAAGTGACATCACACACCTGATGACATCACAAGAAGTAATGTCATATGATTTGTTCCCCCGATGGCATCAGTTCCTTTTTAACCGTAGTGACACAAAGTACATAAACATACCATTTTTAAAATACCAAATAGGTACTAAAGGAGACAAGATTGTTTTAGATACCAACTACATTCTAACAAGGGGGATGCCTTCATATGCCATGGATGGGCTCATGATACTGCATACATTGATCCAGGTGGAAACCACATTATAAATGCAAAAATATTGAATGCTGTTCATATAACATTACAGAACAACATGATTGTTGGAAAAAGCCACCTTCCAGTCAACAGGTAGTGATAGGAGTCAGTAAAGATGCTCAAACAATGAGAGCATGTAGCAAATGAAGATCAATTACCTATTTTAGACATAGGACAATTTCGGGCGTTCCTACTAACATCACATATTTATCCATCCACTTGTGTATGCTAAAACTCCTTCTATATACAAGTAGGCTCCCCAAATTGAGTGTCATACTGTACATTGGAAAAAGAACAGTTAAGTACAGGATGGTAACACTGTACAATGTAATCACATTCAGACTGGTTGACACTGTGTTTCAGCCCTCTTTGTGAGAACCGGGGTTCCAGACCCAGTCTTAGGCGTGTAAGTGGGCCTTCATCAGGACATAACCATTTTCAAAAACGGGTGTTGCTCCGCACCCTCTCCATGATTATTAAAAGCACAATGTGCCTGTGAAATAAAAATAAATACATTGTGTAAAATAGTGTGATCCTGGGTCTTGCGGCACACATGGTGGTGCCTCAAAATACCAATCCATTGTTTGAACTAACCTACACTTATTAGTGCATAGGTGCTTGGTTAGTAAAATGACCAGACAGATGGTCAAGTGTAGAGTTGGCACAACACACAATCATGTGGCTCGAATCCCTGCAAAAATGTACAGCATGTTTTAGGCCATCTCTAAATCTAATTTAGTGGATAAATAATATTGATGCTAGCATGGGGGCCACTTTTGCGCCTGACATTGCTAATTTATACATGGATCATTTTGAAACACATCACATTTTTGCTGCCACCAACCCTTTCAGTCATCAGATGGTGAGTTGGCACAGATACATCAACGAAGTCTTGGCGAGGCACCCATGAACAGTTATCCAGCTTCCACAAGTGGTTGAATTCATGCAACCAATTTTTTTCTATGACATGGAATGACAAAGCGATTGCTTTCCTAGATATTACTCTACTAAAAACGTACCAGGGTAGCATCGAGACGACACTTTATCGGAAACCTACCGACAAGAACATGTTGTTACTTTATGGCAGTTTTCACTTGATGGCACTGAAAGATAACCTACCGTTTGGGCAATTTTTTAAGAGTGAAAAGAAACTGCTCCACAAATAAAGAATTCAATAGACACAGCACTGACCTTACTGACAGACTCATTTCAAGAGGTTACCCCAAGAAAACACCCAAAGATGCCAGAAAAAGTGCTCCGAAGCACACTGTGCAAAGTGTATTTTTGCAGTTCAAAGTCCATACAAAGTCAGCGCATAGTCATTTTTGCAGTACAAAATGACTTTGCACTGCAAATATATACTTTGCACAGTTCCATGAATCGGGGTTTGTATCAGCAGTGCAAAGTCACTTTTCAGCAGTGCAAAGTCACTTTGAACCGTGCAAAAAATTACATGAATCAGGCCCACAGTCTCACTGGACTAAAGATACGATATAGGGATGCTATACGGTAAGAGTGAGGCAGGTGATGTTGGCGCAACCGTATTCAGTATAGAAACTGAGTGAAGCAAGCCGTTGTTATCTAGCAGGCAGCATGCACGGGAAGTGATTGCAATCTTGTGCATACAGTAGTTCACGCCCAAAAAAGATAAGGCCACTAAAACACGTCATAAATGACTGCTCTATATGGCAAATCACAGCGCAAAGGCCAAAGTCAAACAGGGTCTGTATGTCTACTGAACATAAAACACAAGAGGCTTTATTACAGAAACGTTTCATCAGTGCAAGTACACTTAACACTACGGCAAGCATTGTCCTACTGCAAAAATATCCTTTCAATGAATTTTTGCCCACGGTCAAATTCTTTCCTAATGCTAGGACTTGGACAAACATTGCCCGCATGGAAAAATGCGTTGAGAGTATATGTTGTTTGTACTACAAGGACTTTCTCTAATACCACCCCAAACTCGTTTTCAAATCTGTCGCTGCAACCAACAATGAATAAACAAAAAAGACTGTGAAATAAAACCCTGGGGAAAACTCACAAGGAGATCCATCTCATCCAAACTTTTCTGAAATAATCTTGTAATCAAACATTTTTCCTACGAGCGTGCACCTATTCTAATTTGGCCACTTGATGGCGTTCATGTGCCTGCTTTGAAGAGATGTAGTGTTGTGTTTCTTTCCTGAACGGTTCTGTCACCCCTGTAAGGCGGTTTACAGAAATTCGGGCAGGGTAATCTCACTTTAGCAACCTCATCGCCTCTGGTCTGATGGCTCTTTTCCTGTGTCACACTAACTAAAGGGGCGCATCACTCAGCCGGTGTCTTTTCTAAAACAGACATAAGATTGCTACGGGAATATTCGATTTAAACTACCATCAGAAACCTTTTCAAGAACCTTTTTTCACCACTTAGCAAGCCCTGCCCACCTGGTGCCTTCCTGCTTGCCGCCCTTTTTCACCATTTAGCAAGCCCCGCCCACCTGGAGCATTCTCCTTGCCGCCCTTTTTCACCACTTAGCAAGCCCGTCCCACCTGGTGCCTTCCTGCTTGCCACCCTTTTTCACCAATTATCAAGCCCCGCCCACCTGGTGCCTTCCTGATTGCCGCCCTTTTTCACCACTTAGCAAGCCCCGCCCACCTGGTGCCTTCCTGCTTGCCGCCCTTTTTCACCACTTAGCAAGCCCCGCTGTTGTTCCCTTGTACCCCCCCCACTTCCCACACACAGGAGTCTGTCCTGCTACATTCTGGTTTCACCATCACCATCTTGTGGCCAATGCTGGATTTTACTTTTATGGACTTCATTGATTCACGGTGCGTTACCCTTTCTCAACTCTCATGCTGGACTTCCTTTGCATCTTTTACTCATGGTGACCCTGAATCATGCTGTTCCCATCTTCATCTTGTATCCTGGCTTGCAACATTATGTGTTACTACTGACTTCTGCAGTTGTATTCGCTCTCCCGTCTTGCTTCTCCACTCTTTTTGACTGCTCACTCTCTGTTCTCTCCTCCTCTTCCTTTCTCCCTTTTCCTATCTCCTCCCTTCCTTCCCTTACTTTCTTCTCTGCACTTACTCTATCAGAATTGTTCCTGGACCTAGTATGATAGCATGGTGGGGTGACAAACCCTGGTCAAAGACACCACAGACTTCCTCAACTGTCTAGCAGAAATCTTGGCTATCAGTAGCGACTGCATCATATTCAGTATGGATGTATGCAGTCTATATACCTCTATACCACACGATGAAGGCATTAACGCTGTGGAATGGTTACTCTCCAACTCTGAAGAAATACGAGGTAACCCAGAGTTCATTATTGAACTACTTAAACTCATCTTACATAATAGCTACTTTCGATTCCAAAAGACCTTCTACAATCAAATATCCGGCACATCCATGGGCTCTGCTATGGCACCTGTCTATGCAAACTCCTTTATGTATAGATTTGAAACAGAACACGTCTTAGATAATCAAATATGGTCATGTAAGATCACACTGTGGAAACGATTCATAGATGAAATATTTGGAATCTGGTGCGGCACAAGAACTGAATTGGACAAGTTTTTACTCTACATGAACACAGTACACCCAAAATTCAAATTCACGATGGACGTTGAAGAACCAGACCTCCACTTTTTAGATGTCAGCTTGAAGATCTATGAAGGAAAGGTAGTGACCACCATTTACCACAAACCCACAGATACCAATAATCTCCTACACTTTACCAGCTTTCACCCGAAACCCATGCTAAAAAGTCTCCCTTACAGTCAGATATTGAGACTAAAAAGAATCATATCAGACCCAGCTGGCCTTGACATTGAATGCACTCAACTAATTGAGCGATTTGAGAAACGAGGTTATCCTCAGGACATTCTACAAGAGGCCAACGATAGATTGAACCATCTAACACAGAAAGACCTGTTAGCACCTAAGTCCAGAACTAATTCTACTCCATTGATGTATATTTCCAAATATTCACGTCAAAGTTTCCAGATTGGCAAATCTATAAGAAAGCACTGGTCTTTACTACAAAGTGATGAACACCTGAAAGAACTCTTCCCAAGAGTACCAATGATGGCATTTAGAAGGGGCCGCAACCTTAGGGACACACTCGTGAAAGCTGAAAGACCAAATAAGGATAAACAGATGCTTTTACAGACTAAAAAAATGGGCACTTTTCCATGTCTTAATTGTACCAACTGCAACAATGTAATTAAGGGTAATACCATCTCTCACCCATCAAAAGACAAAAAGATAAAGATCAGAAGCTTCGCCACCTGTATAACAGCAGGCGTCATATACGCTCTGAAATGCCCTTGTGGCAAATTATACATTGGACAGACTACGAGGTCTTTGAAAGAACGCATATCAGAGCACAAGTCCACCATCCGGTGCCAAAACCAGAAATCACCAGTAGCCAGACATTTTATGGAAGCAAAACATAACATCAGTCAATTAAGATTCCAGGTCGTTGAAGTTGTAAGCAAACCACAGCGAGGTGGCAACTACATAAGACTATTGGCCCAAAGAGAAAAATATTGGATATACCTTTTAGACACCAAATACCCAAGGGGTCTCAACGAGGAAACATCCTTGAACTGCTTCATTTAGATACTTTTAACTTTCTAGATATTTCTGTCCTGTAGACCCTGCACTCTCTACCATGCACCAATAATTCACTATGCTTTTGGATATGGGAAGGCAGCAACGTCCCCACAACTGACTGTCTAGTGAATGGGATAATTAATATCACAAGGGCACCCTACTGAAATAACTAGACATTTGATAGATCAGCAGCACTAATCAAGTGGTCATAGCCATTGAAGAACAGTCTTCACGCCACGGTACATATTATGCATATTTTAATGCATTGTTGCATGCTTGGACTTAGTATTGTTAGTCCTAGTATATGATGGAATTTACAGCAATGTACATTCGCCACTTGTAATATTGGACAAGTAAACAGTGTGCATAACCAAGAATGTGAGGACATCTGGTACCATGTATCAGATTGTCCAGCAAATTAGATAAAGGGATGTAAATGGATATATTGTGATGTTTGTATACACTCGAACGATACAGAAGTACTATTCGCATAAGTAGCACTACGTGTAGAAAATGTTTGGTAAAATAACTTTGTTTTTCGACCGCTGCTGTTATCATATTGTTCAAACTTATGCTACTCTTGATAGAATTTTGATTATGTTGTCAGAAGATGACTTGCAGAATTTTACACACGTAACCACCTTTACTAACAGGGTCCTTTTACATAGCTAAAGATGGCCCCCACATTTCTCGAACATCGGGTTAGTCCGTTGTTGATTTCTACCCCCAGAATCTAGCCCGCCAAATACTAGGCTGTTTGAACACGGTCCCTCGTTTCCATGGGCACTGTGCAAACAACGAGCAGAGAGAAGCACAACTGGATGTACATAGATGCTGAACAGGTACGCGCTATGTATAGAATACTGTACACGTTTTTGACCGTGTGATCAATGATCCATATGATCTTGAATACTCACTAGCACCACACTGTCCTCCACAGAAAGCATTCGTACTTACGAGCTCCCAGATCTATCTGTACCCGTTCTTCCTGCAACGTTAGATGTAACACAGAGGAATCCTGCACGTCCGCTGTACATTGAACTCTGCCGCAACATACCCGCGTGCTCTACCGCACGAATTATAGCAGGTATATGGTCATTTCCTCACTAATGAACGCATTATTGTACTTGTGAATAGATATTTAGTCACACACAGTGACCCGTACATTAACATTGCTATCCACAGAGATTACCGGAAGTATTGAAGAACCTTTCTGTACCAAGAAAACACCTAAATCGAGGTCTTGGCACTGCAAGCATGTCCACGTGGACTTATTTTTCGCCATAGATGGCTTTTCTGCTACATCATTAAACCTCAATAGGTTAGTACTTTTTATGTAAAATATCCTCTCTGTGAAAAAAACCTTCTTTGGTGTGTAGTTTGTATTTACCATGCTTAACAGTAAACCTACACTGGTTGAATATGCCCTTAAAATCGAATATGTTTCATTTGTTGAATTGAATTTTAGAAGCCTTCATTATAGCTTCCATTTTTAGATTACTATTGATATTCTATTTGGTTGGATTCCCATTAGAGGTGCACGGGATTATACTAGACAGTGTTTTGAATTTTAAAGAAACATGGCCAGATAGTTACTCAGGTCAAACTAAATTGAATGTTTGCACTGTTTAACACACTACATGTAGATACTTAATTTGAATGATGTAATGCTGCTTGTTGTTTATTTGGTTGACAAACTTACAATTATACCTTCTGTTGATTTTTTCCCTAAATGCATTTTGACTAGACAGTAGATCCACAGAGGCTTCTGAAGAAGAGGTGAGGTATCACCTCGAAACGCGTCAAGCCATTGAGAGTGGAATTTCCATCAACTTTTGATTATGTTGACATTATAATGTTGTTATGCAATTTCTCCTGTCTTCACTACATTTTTATGTATAAATAAATAGGTGCTCACTTCATCCCTGAACACCTAAAATACAAAAACCATTGTTCCTCTGTTTGATGTTATAAATTTTGTCGAATCAATTCTCTAAAGAGTGCTTAAAAACGAATATTGCTAACTATATCCTTAAGAATCTACGCCCTTGTTGCGGAGTCCAAGAGTGTGCAGGGGACAGGAGCACTCCAACCTTGGGTCCTCTTCCCTTGCTCTAATTTGCTATAGGGTTTTTGTGCCAAAACCCTTGTTTCCTCCTCTGCACCTCATAAAAGTATCGACACCGCTCCTTGTGGTTTTCAAAATAATATTTTCAAACATCTCGTCTATTTGGGTGTGTACTCACTCCACCACTATACCTAGGTGTGGGCGCTGGCAGGATCAGTGTGTCCAAAAATAGCTGTAGGGCTATCTTTTGTCGTCTAATAATGGTCCAGTCTTCAGGTTTGTAGACATAGTGTTTATTTGGTGTATATTACCAAAACCAGTCAATATGGCATTGTGTGCCAAAAATAGGTGAAACAAAACAGCCGACGTGTGTTTTAACCAAAGTCTTTCTCAAGGCAGTGATGGTATATCAGGAGGAGCTGTTTGGTGGTCACCAGTGTCAGGATGCCAAAAAGGGTGGGGGATGGCTGAATAGCCGGATCGTGTGCCGGGATCGGCGAGGAAATCCAGCAGCAGTCACGCTGGAAATGAATTACCATCATACCTAGTATGATAGCAACCTCGTCTGTCGCTCCTCCATCGCCTTACTGTCCCCCCACCTCCCTCCAGCCTATCTGAAACGTTGTCAGGCCTAGTACGATAGTCGCTTGTTTTGTTCCTCCCCTCCCTTTCTGCACCCCTCTTCCTCACCCGTTTTATTCTCCGGCTCTACCAGAAATGTCGTCAGACCTGGTACAGTAGTAGCCTGTCTGTTTCCATTTCCTTCCCACTCTCCCTCTCCCTTCCTTATCTATGTTTTAGCTGTTGCACTATCGGAAATGTTGTCAGGCCGAGTACGATAGTTAATTTCACATCCTTACTGTTCATGGCCTGTAAGAATGTCATTGTATTTTTCCTTGTTCCCTCCCTTGCCTTGAAGCGCTTTGAAACACTTTGTGTATAGGCTTTATATAAATAAACAATCATATCATATCATATCAATAATAGACACTTCCCTGTAAGTAAGCACCCTGTCTACCATTTTCTTATCAGAGTGTCTGTGTCTCATCAAAGTGTCCTCTGAAAGCACTGAGCAGGCAGGTTCGATTATTGTTTCTCTATAATTTTCTAAACAATAGCTTGTATCTCAGTATCTGTGTAACCATCACCATCCCCCAGCGCCTACAATACCTGGTTGTAGGCGCTGTTACAAACCAGTTACACACAAGTGGATGTCAAGAAGAAGTCCATACATTTGAGGGATCGTGGTGGCCTTAATCGAACAACCAAGTTTTAAGGGCTCTTCAGATGGCCCAGTAGGATTGCCCCGCTCTCAGGTCCGGCGGAACAGAGTTCCATTGGTCCGCTGCCACAGTAGGGAAACTTGTGCCACCACCTTTGGCTCGTTAGAACTTCAGTTGGACGAGCCAATGTGCGTAGGAGAATCTCGCTGACCTGAACAACTGAACTTTCATGAATTTTGGTGACAAGTAGAGCAGAGCTGAATTGGTGAGGCATCTATGTGTCATGGATAAAGTTGTGAAAATGATCCATTCATAGATCAGGAGACAGTGGCATCTCTTCTTTCCTCTGAGATGTGCTCTCGTTTTGGAATGTTGAGGGTGGCTCGGATGGCATGGGATCACCTGCAACTTGTGGATGTTATGTGACGAAGTGCCGACAAAGAGAGCGTAACAGTAATCAAGCCTACACCCGATGAGGGAACTGTTTGGGGATAAGAACGGTCTAGGTGCGTTCATCAGCTTAGCAGTATAGGCCACAGAAGAGACAATGGGAGAGGGTAGCATCCAGGTAGACACCCTGGGTCTTTACTGAGGAGGAAACCGGGATCTGAAGGCCGTCAATGTTGAAGGAGGAGAATTGTGAATATAGTTTCTTGATTACCGCTGGTGGCCCTACCATCAGGATTTCTGTCTTCTCATTGTTCAAACAGAGGCCGTTTGTAGCCAGCCAGGCTTGGATGGTCATGTAAGCCGTGCTGAAGGTGTGAAAGTCTTCAAGGTAGTTACCATTGGGTGCGGGGGGGATTTAGTTATCATCGGTATAGTAGGTGTAAAATATGCCCATGGAGTCCAGTAGGTCAAATAGAGGTTTGGTAAATATATTAGAGAGGGTTGGGGATGCACAGACCCCTTGAAGCACTCGCATGCGATGGGTGCCTGTGGGGTGGGGCATAAGGCGATTCTGCAAACACTGTGATTGATTCGAGTGAAATGTTAGCAGCTGAGGTCAGGTGGTGACATTGAATTTTATGGTTGATCAAGTCAAATGCAGCAGAGGTCCAAGAGAAGGAGAAGGACAGGCTTCTCCTCATCTCTGATCGCATCGAGTTGGTTCTTCAGGTTGAGCAGGGCCGTTTCAGTTCCATGGCCTGGACGGAAGTTCGATTGTGGCATTCCCAGGATGTGATTGGTTTCCAAATAGTGCTGGATTTGAATGTAGGCCGCCCTGTCTAGGATTTTCAGTAGAAAGGGGACTGTTGTGATCGGCCGGTAATTGTTAGGAGCCGAAGAAAATGAAGCATTGATAAAGCTGGTGGTGGGGGGACCAAGACTTCGGCCCAGTCCTTAATGATAGAGGCTGGGCAGATGTCGCCTTTAGACCTGGATTGTTTCAGGCTTGTAAGGATGGTTGCAACATCCGATTCCGACACATTGCTGAAGCAAAACACAGGGGGGTGCTGGCAGGTGGCAATTGGTGGCCTGCTGGCGCGTAATTTGAGTAATATAAATGACTCAATATCTTACTCATGGCAACAGTACCTGAGGCAAGTTTATTGGCAAGCTCTAAACATAAAATAGTAATCAGCTTCTCAATTTTATGGCAGAAGAAGTCTGGGTGGAGACGCTACCACCAGACTGTTGATACATTTTCAATGATGCAGAGCCTTTCAAATCCATGGGTGCATTTTAAAAATGGTGTGAAGTGAATCAATGTGTTTTCAGCTTCAGAAAGGATGGCAAGCATCTGGCCGTACATATACAGGTTTACCTGAATGATTATTTGTATTATAATACCTTCATGGTATAGCTCTATTCTTCTCAGTAGTGATTACATTGAATCAGACAATAAAACACAATAAAACACAGAGAAGACTTTCAGTAAACCTCTTGCTGGCTTGCGGTTTAGTTGTATGTATGTGTGTTGCTCGCTACAGGAGAGTGTTGCAGCTACGCTTACCTTAGGTGGTATAGGTCAAGAAGTGTCTGTACCATGCAGCAGCGCCATCTGGGATCCACATGCATGCCCAACACCTTCATGAAGGAACAGTGCGTGCTCTCTCTGAGGAAGATCAAACTTTTCTCTTGACCCAGAAGTATCTTCCATCATATGTCAGTTGTAACCCTCTACTTTCATTAAACCAACACAATGATTCAGGTTTCCATTTTTTGCCCTGGTAAGTGTTTCACCAGCAGAGCTGGTAATAGTTGTTTCCTATCAATATAATAAAGGTACACAGATACCCCCAATGTATCAGGGTATACCTCTCTCCCCTGTCTGGGATGAGACAACATATATTAACCAAAAAAGGAGATGTGAATATGCAAAGTACAGACATTTCTGGGGTAACCCACTACTTCTCCCTACTGATCCTGGCCTAGACAAAATTGACTCGATAGTCTTTAATCTTAAAACTACAAATGTGATTTTATTTCATAGAAAAATACAAATCTAAAATATATTCAAAACACCCATATAACACTGTTCAAATACATAATCCAGACAACACATGCATAAACCTAAGATGTACACCATACTGTACTAAAACATGAAGCAAAGACACAAAGAGACACCCACTAACATGATGGTCTAGTTATTGTGTCTCCAGAAAACAACCATCTATTCTGTATTTTTCTATTAAATAAAATCACATTTTTTTTTAAAGGTTTCTGGACCAGGATCAGTAGGGAGAAGCAGTGGGTCACCCAGACATTTCTGTACTTTGCATATTCTCATCTCCCTGTTTGGTTATTAATAGTTGTTTCCTATTCATAGTTTTTGTTCACAAATTTGATTTTGATTTTCCAGATGATCTTATCAATATATTGCATATAACATGGGCTGGTGAATTGGTGTATTACCATTCTCGCATTGCAGTTTGTGAGTGTTTGCTGTTGCCTGGGGCGCGTCAAGCATATATATCCACTTCTGTGCTCCTACTTGCTTGGGGATTCACACAACCTGTGCCACACGGGTAGTTGCTGCATACTGGAGGTAATGCAAATTGCGATTTGAATGTTCTCTGTGTCTGTTCTATCTGTATGTGGATGTCATTCCACATAATGCCTTCAATGATATTTGTTTATATGTATGAAAGCAAATAGAGGTTGACGAACAGGATGTGTGACACTGTGTTATACTTTCCAATGTTGTTAGAATGGTATTCTCCACTTTAAATGACAGTGTGCAGAATGCTGTTACACTTACTAGGGACTCACCACAGGTGTCGTTTTCCCCCTCTAGTAGAGCACCTCTGTTGTTGTTTCCTGTGCTCTTTTAGTAGCTTAGGCATGGACACTCTTGGTGTCAATTTGTTGGTTAAGACTCTGAAAGTATTATCGTACTGCAGAGTTGTTGCTAGGGGTTAGCTAAGGGGGCTATAGCCCTGGGTCTTTTGGCTATAGCCCCGGAAAGAAGCCCAGGCGCTACAACCAAAATGCTAGCTAGCCCAGAGTCCTGACAGTCCCAACATGAGCGTAGCCCCGGATCTTTTCCAGACCTAGCAACACCCCTGTCGTACTGTCATGGGTTTGTACTGTTGTGGTGTAGTCTGAAGAATTGACCAAAGGGCAAGTTGCTCGATAAATATTATCGATGCCAACTATCATACGCCAACAATGAATTGCCTTTGGTGCTCTTCCTGTAGCTTTTCACTTTCAAGGAATGTGCTTCTGCCTGTATAGTTAATACAAGAAAGTCGTTTCACATTCATATTACATAAAAAGTAGGATGAGGTGTGAGTGTTAAACCTCTCAAATAAAGCTTCTGCCTACCTTTGGGTCCCTTATTGTAAGGAAATGCTGGTTCTGCTTGTTATTCAAACATGTGATTTTGATCAGGCGTATGTCATACAGTGTATGCCTATAAACATGTGATTTTGATCAGGCGTATGTCATACAGTGTATGCCTATAAACATGTGATTTTGATCAGGCGTATGTCATACAGTGTATGCCTATAAACTTAAGTTTCACAGTTTGTGATTATAGGAAACATTGAAACATGTAATGACAGTGGGAAAGGCAACTGTACACATTCTGATTCCAAATATAAACAGAGCAAGAACATTGTATTATAACACAACACAAAATAACGATGGACACCTATACAACTTCTCAAGTTGTGATCCCAAAATGATTTAGAACAAAAAGTGCCAACCAAAAAACCGCCAACACGTGTTTCAACCCTAACCCGGCCGTCCTCAGGGCGTTTTAAATCTTGGGGTTACTGAGTATCAAAGCAAAAAACACTTTACTCTTAACTAGAGGTGACATTGTTTCATTGCATCCATCACACACACAAAAAAATATGTCATGTCTAATGTTGCATTAGTGCAGATTCCAGAAGAGAGAACAAAGAGGAGCATGGAGAAGAAAGGGGTTCAGGGTTTGGGACAAAAAACAAAAAGTGAACAGCATTAATGATCAAATATACGTGATTACCAAAGAACAGTAACAGTATAGCTGACACCTGGTGAACGCAGACTCCATGCCTCTAAGGGCCCAGAGTGTATATTGTTTTAGGTGCTATAGATTACCTGTCTACTACTGTGCAGGGAACTGGTGAGTCGTGTGTGGTCACACACCGCTTCTTATCAGATAATGTTCTGTGGATTATATATCCCCACAATATTGAAATCTGAAATCAGACATTTTCCATTTTATTCCTTTTTCTAACGTTTGTCCAGAAATAATGAACATATGCATTATGAAAGCTGGTATCATAGGATTGGAAAACCCAATAAACAAACTCTCTGCTTACTTGCCTATTTGTATTGAGAAAAACAGGTAACGAATGGTTCAAAGGATCTCTGTGAGAGATATTGCAAATACGGCCGTTTGCTGCCTAGTAGTAATTGAAACGTAGGTTTCCCAAAGTTAGCTGAAAATGGAAAGGAAATCGATATTGGTTGTGAGGCCACTAAGCTGGAAGTCACTTGTAATATTGATTCCAAAAACGTAATACTGGGTGAGGTTTTTAGATGAGCCAATGCTTACCGCATTTGCTGCCTTAATGCGCAGAAAAAGTAAAGCAATGCCGTGTGGCCGATCGCGTTCTTCTGAGATGGAGGTGTTGGCTGGACGAGCCTGTAAGGGCCCTTGAGGCTAATGTAGTGTCTGATCACGTGATAGGCCACGTGGTATCGAGTTGCTTGGTAACGCTCTTAACAGAAAAAGTGTCGGTGAGGCTCTTAAACTTCACCCATTCGTAAGATGAATATATAGTGGCCAGATGTTTGATAACAGTTGAAGTACCAATGTTAGTGAAAAACTAGCTATTCATACGGTGCATGCTCATATTTCCTGCGATATAGCGTGTACTTAATATAATGAGCGTTGGCCTTGCGGACCAATCAGGGAGTGTGTTAACATTTTGAGTTTGGCTGTGGTTGTTAGGCAACACGACATACTCGTTGCTGACATAGGTGGAGTCAGTGGGGTGTGTTTTGTGGGTTGGGGATGAGCGACAAGCTAAGATTAATAAAGCGAACAATTAAATGCTCTAAAATTAGGACGTAGAGTCGATCCCAGGTACGTGGGCGTTGGCCCTTTGAACCAATCAAAGTGGTGTCTGCTTGCCAACTAACACAGGTTCAGGCTCAATTGCAGCGTGCATCGGGATACGCGTGTCAAGCAATTTGTATTTAGACACCAGGCGAACTGCGATAAAAGAGGGCCAATATTACTGGAGAACAAACAGTAATGAACCATTACCTTAACCGACATTTCTCAATTCTGAAGTGCCTGCATTAATTTCGGAATTCCCTTCCAAACCATAATAGTAGTGCCTGTGACTCTCTTCCATAACTTCATATACCCCCATTCCACCTGACAGAGATTATCTCTGATGATCTTATACAGAGCACCCACCACATGCCTGTCTCCTGGGTTTGTGGTGACGTATTCCTGGAAAGGGGTAAGATCCCTCATTATATAACGTTTAACTCCTATTAACCAATGTCGGAGCTGAGCATACCTCAGTCTTTCTTTTTAGTTTAGGGAGAATGCTTGTTTACTTTGTTGGAAGGTCCTGATCTCTTGACCCTCCACCATATCTCCCATCTTTAGACATCCCGCTTCCTTCCTTGTCTTAAATGCACTCTGTTCTACTCCCAGAGAAAACTAGGGATCGCGAAAAAGAGGTGTGAAAGGAGAGGGAAACGTAGTAATACCTGCCCGCATAACTACAGCATCCCATACCTGTGCCACCAGGGCTGTGATTTTACTATTGTACATGTTAATGGGACGATCCTGTTTTTGACACCAGAGAACTTCCTGAAGGGGCCTTCCCACCACTGCTCTGTCCATCCATACCCACATTGTCTCCATGTCCCCTTTAAACAATTTCCTAATATTTCTGGGCTGGGCCGCCTGATAATATATTTTAAAGTCTGGCATGCCCATCTCCTCTTTAGATACTGGTGCCGTTAGTGTCTTCCAGGCTACCCTAGATTTCTTACCTTTCCAGATATATTCCCTTATTATCTTGGTGAGTACCATGAAGAATTCCTTGGGGACCATTAACGGCAGATCCTAGAAGTAATATAAAACTTTTGGAAGAACCATCATTTTAACTAGATTTATTCGCCCTGTCACGAAGTGGCCAGAATATTGCCTACCTTGAGCCACTGTTTTATTGACTCCAATAAAAGGAGATGATTAGCTCGATACATTGAGTCCAGAGAATCAGTTATCTGGACTCCCAGGTATCTTATGCCTTTGTCCGTCAATGGGAACTTGTTCTCAGTCTCGTCACCCATTCCAGATATTTTTCCTTCCTGAAATCTCATCATCACCGATTTATGTATGTTTATTTTCAGGCCCGCCTCCTCCCTGAATTGTATCAGTTCTGTTTCTAGGGAAGGCAAAAAAGTTGTTGCATCAGTCACTGTCAATAACAAATCGTCCGCAAAAGCCATGCCTTTATGCTTCTCTCCCCCAAATTGAATTCCACTCATTTTATCCTCCTCCTTAATTCTGAATAATCATGGCTCAAGATGGAGCGCATATAATACCGGAGATAACGGACACCCCTGTTTGGTCTACCTGGTTACCTGAACTTCCTTCGGGAGTTTTTCATTAATAGCAAGACATAGGATTGGGGATTGATAGTTTGCCCTAACCATTTGCATGAATCTGGGATCAAATCCCATAACCTCCATTGTGATAAATAAGAAGGACCACTCCACATGGTCAAATGCCTTCTCGGCATCTAACACTATTGCCCCTGCCGAAAGACCTGCTTTGTTTATTTTCTTGATCAAATGGCTCACCCGTCTCGTTTTATCAAATGTTTGCCTACCCATGACAAACCCTGATTGATCGCGATGAACTAATTTCGGTACCAGTCTTCCCAATCTAGATGCTAATATTTTAGTATAAAGCTTAGCGTCTATGACAAATAAGAGCTATGTGTCTGTATGACCCACACTGGCTTTTATCCATGCCTGATTTAGGAAAGAGCACCACCTTTGCCTCTTCCATGATGTGATTGTGCCCTCCCCACTGAAAGAGTTAAAAAGAGAGGTCAACACCGGGGTCGAGACCTCTTTGTAAGTCTTATAAAATAGTGCTGGAAAACTATCTGGGTCCGGGTCTTTATTGAGTGGTAAAGACATTACTGCTTCTCATACTTTTTCTGGGGTGATCTCACCCCCCAACTGCTCCCTATCGCCTGGTTCCAGTCTGTTCAATTGCCATTGTTCTAAATATGTCATTTGTGCTTGGCAGTCCAGGGAGTCGGTGGTTTATAGCGCTGAGTAATACTTGGTAAATGCTTTTGCTGTTTCTTTAGAGGATGAGCTAATTATGCCTTGCCCCATTGCTACGCTATGAATAGCCCTTACTTCTTCCTTCATCTGCACTGTACAAGCAGGCGATCAGCCTTATTGGCTTTGATATAATAATGTTGCCTTTAACACAACAAGGCTCTCTCCACTCGCCTTTTCTGTAGCAAATCTAGTTGCCCCCCTGAAATACCTACATTTTTCCCCTATGGCTACCCCCCTGTTAGTTTTCATCTCCCTCATGACTATTTTCAATTGCTCTTCCAAATCTTTTTGTGCTGATGTTAATTGTTTTTCAGTTCCCCCCTCATGGTTGCTCTAAAGGCATCCCAAATCCACCTTTCTGATGTTCCATGGGACCCATTCAGTTTAAAGAATTCCCCAATTTTAGTCTGTATTTCTTCACACATTACCGGATCTCTTATTATGTATTCTGGAAATTTCCACCACCACATTCCGGACCCTTCCATATTCTGGAACATTTCTAGCGTTAATGGTGCATGATCAGACAGATTTATAGGGCCCAGGTCAATTTTCTGTATTCGTCCTAGCAGGGAGACTGAGACCCACATAGACAGGCCGATTCATGGAATTAATGTGCACCAGAAATCGCAGCGCAAGCGTGCGAGAGCGTGCGAATCGCAGCGCAAAGGCGAAAATTGCAGCGCAAGCGTGCGAAAGCCACGCACAACGATTCAAGGAAGTCTGTGCACGTGTAAATCCTGGGATGTGTGCAAAAATCATGCGTGGCGCACGCGGCGCACACATCATCAAACGCTGTGCACTACGCGCACAGCGAAAGCGCACATAGCGCGGCACACACAACAAAAGTGGACGGAACACAGGGCGTAACACACGGAATGGGGAACAACGCGTGGAAATGTGGGCGTTACGGGGGAAGTACAGGAGGCAAATGCGCAGAATGCCCACACGCGCGCCTACAACACGTATTCATGGAATCGAACAAGGGAAACGCATGCGCCAAAAAAGACGCGCTAATCCGGAAACATGTACGCCAGCACAAAGAAGGCGTACGCGGCCCCGCTCAGCATAAAAGTGCACGCAAACAACAAACAAGCTCAGACGCTACGATGAACATACCGTTCCTCGCAGCAGTGGTCGTGGGACACCGCAGGAGGAGGAGGATAGCCAGGCCCTGCATCTTTACACCCAGGACCAGCCTTTTTGGGATGCCTGATGACCAGGTGTATGGGAGGTACAGGTTTCCACCACACATAATACTCGACCTGGTGAGTGAGTGGGAGGATGACCTCACATCACCCACCCTGTGCTCCCAAGCACTGAGCCCCTTGGAAATGGTGCTCAATGTACTGCACTTCTTGGCCACTGGTTCATTTCAGCGGTCAAGTGCCATAGTGGGCGGGGGTCTCACAGGCCACGCAGTCACGCTGCCTACACAAGGTGTTGGCCATCATGACTGCACGCCCCTCAGTCCACAGGCATATATACATGCCCAGAACACCTGCAGAAAGGCAGGCTGCCGTCCAGGACTTTTACGGGGTGGCACACTTCCCCAAAGTGCTAGGTGCCGTTGATTGCCCCATGTGGCATTACGTCCACCCAGGGCAACTGAGCACATCTATAGAAACCGCAAGCACTGGCATTCCATCAACTTGCAGGTAGTATGTGATGCCAAGGGAATCATCACCTCAATATATGCCAACTATCCAGGCTCCACCCATGATAGTTTCATTTTCAGAATGTCACCCCTAAACCGGGACCTAGAAGCTGGGCGGCATGGCGATACATGGCTGCTTGGTGAGTATAATTGCCTCTGCACATGCATGCATGTCAGATACTGAGTAATGTCACAACCCCACTAATGATACCCATCATCACCTCCCCAGGGGACAGTGCCTATCCTCTGAGCACCCACATGATGACGCCAATTCGGAACCCCACCACAGCACCTGAGGTAAGATACAACACAGCCCATATTGCAACCCGGGGCATAGTAGAGCACACATTCGGAGTGCTCAAGTCACGCTTTCCCTCCCTTGACCGCTCTGGTGGGCAGCTGCTATACGCGCCCCCAGTAGTGTGCAGGATCATAGTGCCAGCATGTGTCCTGCACAACGTTGCAACCCACTGGGGCCTGCGGGTGGACATGGTGGTGCCCCCACATCCCCAACCACATGCACGCCCGCTGATCATGGGAGGTGAAATGGCACGTGGTGAGGCAGCCCGTAGACAGCTGGTGGCTAATTACTTCACCTAAAATACTACCCCTGTGGAGTGCACACAGCCCTGGCACATACCAGCTGACAATCAATGATGATGACATAAGGGACAGTCAACTGTCACAACCATACCAGCCTGAGATTGGTCACCTGGCAGTGTCACATTGTGTGCATCCCTACCTACTTAAATACAACCAATGCCGTGTGAAAAAAAGACACACATTCATGCGGCATGAATTACTACCCCCTTGAAAAATACACCATGAAAATAGTGCCATGTGACCCAACCCCTCCCCATCTCAGCTACCCAACACACCATGGCATGCCATGCAATGTGAAATCTACAAAATGAATGCACAACACATGACACAAGTGTCACAAAGTGCACTGTTCCAAATGTAAATAGGCCACAGAAAATATGCTCCCAGCAATCAATAAGAAACAGCACACATGAACAAATACTTACCAGCAACACAGAACAGCAACACAGGATGAAACACTGTCAAAATACAACAGTACAAAATCAAAGTAGTGCAAGTCTCACAACCTGACTAAGCCAGCACATCGACCCCTTCCAACTGCAGAGTGTTGCTGTCCGGCAAATGTGTCAGTGTACTGCATACAACATGAACTGCATCTGCAAAGGAGACAGCCTTGTAAAGACATGAAGAAGGTACATGTCAATAAGGAGAAAGACATGGTTGCACAAGCACATATCAATACACCATGCAGTGTTCAATCCAACAACAATCCCCACTAGTGATGTACACAAAGTTTTGACTACAGACTGCCCACACAGCTCATGGGAGCCCAATATCACTGTGTAAGTTACTGTCACTTGGTCACACCCTTTGCAAGCCCATGGAAAGGGGAAGCAGAAGGGGTGTGTGTGTCAGGAACCCAAGCATCTAACCCAAAGACAGGACAAGCCTGCATGTGCCCAGCTGGAATACACAGTGGATGCCCACGGAAGCCACACAAGGCAACACACTGTAAAAATAAAATACAAAAATCAAAAATGGCCATGTGTGGACCAGGAGGGGGGAGGCCACCCAGGAGGTTCGAGGACAGGGTGCACACCCACCTGCGTGGATGTTGCAAAAAAAAAAATACCTCCATGGGCTCATGGCCTGCACGGCTACGCTAATGTGGGAGAACTGCTATCGCTCTCTCCACCCTCTGCTGCTACATCAGGAGGTGCCGGTGCTATGGGAGGCAGCCCACGCAAAGCCCTGGTATGGTCCTCCATGGCAGCAAGTATGCGGGTGTGGAAGGTCTGGTTCTGGAGGATGATAGTACAGAGATCCCCATGCAGCACCTCACGGGTTGCCTGGATTTCTGCATGCATGGCCTCGCGTGATGCCCAGATCTCCTCACGTGTTGCCTGGAGCTCAGCTGAGAGCGAACCTGTGAGCTGCTCCAGCTGCTGTCCTGCCCTAAAATTTCGGGAAGCCTCAAGTTCAACCAGATTCTCCCTGAGGAAATGGAATTCTAACCTCAGGGCTTCCCTGTGGCCCTGGGACTCTACAGATGTGGCTTCGCGCAGAGTCTGCAGTGCTGCCCGTCGGTCCCTGTTGGACACCAACATGTCCTCCCTGTGTGATTGGCAATTGGACTCTGTTGCCTTCTGTTGGAGCTCCATCTGCCTTTTAGGGGGGAGAATGGAAGTGACCACCCTATCCATTGCCTGAACCATCATTTCAACCGATGCTCCTTGTTGTGCTTCTATACTGTACATGGAATTTTCCCATACAGTATTGCCTGGTGGCGCACGGCCACCGCGTCGGCGGGCACCACACCTGTTTGGGGCCAGGCGATCTGCACCTTGCTGTGCTGGCACTGCCTGAGGCTGCAGGACTGCATTCCCCCTCTGATCTGCTGGCCCAGGAACAGGATCAGATGTTGTGGAGTGTGACCCTGCATCCGTAACCGCCAAAGGCGGAGTTACCAACACTGACATCCCCATAGAGGGGTCTACCCCCGGGGCAGGTGGGTTGGACAGAACAGCATCCCTGCCAGAAACACTCACCTGCGACAGCACATAAGTCTGATCATCCAATTCAGCACCTGAATCATAGAGGTCTGGGGAGGTGCACCCAGAGACACCCCTGGACAGTATGGTCTGCAGGAGTATTGGGTTTTCACCCACCACCACCCCACGTCCTCCACTGGTGCCCGGTCGTGGCTCAGATTCCTCCTGGGCCTGCACCATCTCCTCCACCTCAACAGCATCAAGTGCGTCATCACCTGCAAAAACATGAAAGACAACAAATGGAAACAGGCATGAGCATCATAGCACACACATAGGCCTGACAAGCCAGAGATCCAGTACATGAATTACACATGTCCCACATGACTATAACCCTGGCATGCATGCACTGTCAATGAGTTGGAAGGGGAGGCAAAAAGCAGACACTCAGCACTCCAAGATGGAAAAGCAACACATGTGCTGCATGCTGGATAGCACTGGCAGCACACATTAGCCTGTGAGTGCCATGGGCAATCCACATACATTACACATGCCAGCACACAGATGGCACGTAGCATAGCCATGGTACATTTGACAAGTAAAGCCATATGTTACTGAATGAGTACTGTCATCCAGCCATGTGAGATGGGCATGATGAGATGAAAAAAGCAAAATTGTGTGACAAAATATGCATGTTCACACACTGCAACACATCCAGTGTACAATTATACAGTGATGGCAGGCAGATGGGTACATCAATGGCTGGTCACTTCAACATGACAGGAAACGACAATCATGTTCCACATTCAAACAGGCCCCAAAAATCAATGTGAGCAGGCCCTTACTCAATCAGCCTGAATGGCCAAATCATTCCCATAACAAGGTAATAAATGTCACCCATTGTGGGGTGTAAAATATGACAGAAGCATGTCACATATGTGGCATTAGGGCTGAAAAATGTGTTGCAAAAATGGGAGGATTGAAACAATCAGGCTGAATGAACACTGAAAATTCTGAACAATGTTGTTGCAAGATGACAGTTCAAGGGCAACTGCAGTAATGGGGTGCTAATTGGCTACTGTGGTCAGAAGGGATACTGTCATACCCAAATCCAAGGGCAGTGAATGGTTTGGAGGAAGCACATGGGTGACCCATACCACTCAGGACTACACACCCTCACCTGGCACTCAATCAGAACACGTCACCCAAGGAACATACACATGGATTACACACACATTCATGGGCACTCACTGGACAATGCTTTGTAATCTGGTAGGTCTCCCACGCCTTGGATCTGTTCCTCTGTGACGAAGGTTCCAGCAACAGACTCATGTTCAGTGAGTTGGTCATCCTCTGGTGGAGACCCACCACCAGTCACCAGAGTAGAGGCATGATTTGAAGCCAGCTTGTTCTTGGCTCTGCGTTTCAGGTCATTCCACTGCTTGTAGCAATCATCAGCTGTGCGCCTCACAAATCCAAGGGCACTAATGTGGTCCGCTGTGGTCTTCCAGTGGGCCCTACATTGACCAGGCATAGTCTTGCACCCTGCAGTCGCCACCATTTCGCGACATAGGCCACAAGTGCATCAAGTTCGGCGTCATTAAAGCTAGGCTTCCTTGATGTGCCGGAGTGTGTAGCCGTGTCTGGGGTCTCAGCCTGTAGTGCTAGCGCACTCTTCTTCTTCTTCCATTGAAGGTGGTGCGGGTCCTGAGTGGCTTACGCCGCTCTGGACAATAGGGGCAGAAGCAGAGGTGGTCTGGGTACTTGAAGCCTGTAAAGGCACAATGACCAAAGGTCTTGGTGCAGGCATTGGCTGCAGGGTGATGTTGGCAGGGCCAACGCCGGTGTGATGGACCTGGACCGACACTGTCCCGGCTGGGAGACTCGGAGCTGGGGTGGATTGAGCTGCAGCTGCCCCTGCAGCCTGCCCACGCTGGCTACTTGGGGCAGCAGATGACATTGCTGCCCCAGATCCACGTGGCCTGGTGACAGCAACTTTCACCGCCACACGTGGCTTAGACTTGGTGACCTGGAAGTCAGCTTGGGAGTCATCCTGTGCCGGTTCAGTTGACAAAATGGGTCCGTCTAACAAGGGGTGAGCTGGGATGGTGTCAGCTACATTTCCCACAACCATTGGGGGGGGCATAGGTGGCCCCGATTGGTCCTCCACACACGGGGCTCTAGGGGCACCCTGCAAAACCTGGCCATGTCCCCTACTGGGCCCACCACGCCCACCTCTTTGAGATCGGCCACCTTTGCCTCCCTTACTGCTTGGTCGCCTCCCAACCATGGCACTGATGTTGTTGTGCATATAGAAGTTGCAGTAAACAATTGTCCTGGGCAATTGGGGTGAAAGGGGTAGGGTACTAGATGGAATTCGTACCCTAGTGCTCTAGCAAGGCTGTCTGTGACCCCTGGGGGAAGATGACGGGTCACGCAATGCACAGGCACCCCAAAAACAAAAGTACACGTGCACGCAACCCCTGCTAGACCACGTGCATGGAAAAATGAACCCACACTAGGCTGTGGCACCCAGAAACACAAAAATAAGCATACGCGTGTTACATGCAGCCTACAATGACCTCTGAAGGGTTATGCGACACACAGGGGCAACCACAGTTGGAAAATACGTGCACGACTCCCCCTCTGCCTTGAAAAAGAACATGAAAAAGACGCACGTGTGTGCATTGGCAACACCCCCGCCAAAAGAAGAAAAGAACGCAGTCTGAGGAAACAGGGAGTACGAACTGGAAACATTGTGAAGTAATCGCGTGTGAACCGACAAGAAGTACAAGAATCACCCGCTCGCTCTCCACAAAAAGCACGTACCAGAAAATAGCGTGATACTCGTACCTTTTAAGCCAGCCCACACGTGCAACGTCACTTACGCGCTTACGCGCGAAGGCCCTTTCCTCCAATAGCACGGTGACGTGCAGTTTTCTCACGTGCTGATTCACTATGCACCCGTGTAGTGGGGAACGCCCGCGCGCGTAACGTCACTTACACGCTTAAGTGCTAAGGGCCTTTCCTCGGATTTATCGCTGTCGTGAAATTTTTTCACGTGCCAAATCACTCCGTATCAAGCTGGCCACGCAACAACACACTGAATACCACGCGCCGGCCCATAAGGCTGAATTACTGCCCCCCCAGAGCCCCGAGCACGCTCCCACCTGACATCTGCTGCTGCCTGCCTGCTGCCCACGTGCCCTGCTATTTGCTGCCTGCATATCAGCCAGGGGTGCAGTTGCTGTGACCACCCCTGCTGGAACATAAGACTCCCGACTGGGATACCATCGCTCCACAGCCCAGCCCCAGGACCCAGTTGCCCACCCACACCTGCCTCTGGGGTTGCCATGTCGGGCACAACACCATCTGGCACCACTGGCAACCCCCAGCCAGAGAGGCAGGGGGCCACCAGCTTCAGTGCCAGGGAAGTTGGTGTCCTGGTGGAGCAAGCCCTGGGGCAGTATGATGCCCTCTTTGGAAGTTTGTGCGCCGATAATGAAGGACGGACGAGGATCTGGATGGACATCGTGACTGCCATCAATGAGGAGGGCGTGGCAGTCCGCAACATCAAACATGTCCGGAAGCGCTGGGAGGACTTCAGGTCCAGGACCCTCGACAAGGCCTGGCACCTCTTGAAGGCAGCGGATGCCAAGGGTGCCAGGGCCACCTGTCTGACCACCCCATGAGGGTCCAGGAACACATACGCCGAGCGCTCCGCGTCCAGATCCTTGAGAGGCAGACACGTCTGGAGTTGAGCGGTAAGTGTACATGCCTACTGATTGGACGCTGTGCGTGTTGTGGTGTGCCAGGAGTGTGCAGGTTCAACATATGTCTTTGTAGGGCTATGTATGGATGCGTATGTACAAGGACGTGAACTAGCCACATGTGATTCCTCTCATGTGTGAGACACATCGATGGTGTATGTGTTGGCAAGCATGCTGGCCAAATGCATGTGTGGGTGCGCACATGTGAAAATTATGTGTATGTACTGTGGCATGGTTGTGGTGTCACACATGGATGGGGGTTCCTGCTGCATGTATCTGCACTGTGTAGATGTGCATGTGTGTGTATGTGACAAGTGTGCAACTGTGATGCAACTTGGATGCATGTGACACTGACATGAAGGAGGCTGATTGCCAGATGTGACATGGATGGTGACATTATCACTGCAGTGGTGGAGATGTACAGATGCATGTCAGTCTAGTGGCGTGTGTGCATGTGTTGTGCACTCCCTGTGTTTCATGTGCTCGTGCTGTTGTTTGTGTATGGACGGTGCTGCCTGGTGCAAGATTCCTGTTGATTTGCTCATGTGTGTGAGTTAAAATGACATGTGTGTTGGGGAGTGTGATGCCCTGTCTGTAGTTTTACACTGCCGCTCATGTGCAACTGTTATGTGTGTATCAGTCCATTGTACAGTGCCCTGATGCCTGTGTTCTATCTCTCCCTGTTTGCAGCGTCAACTGATGAAGAGGGCGGAGAGATACCGTGGAGCAAAGCGGCAGGGATCGCACCACCAGCCAGAGATGCAAGGCCCGGCTCCCCTCCCAGGTCTTTTTGTTTTGGATTTCTTTTGATTGGTATACTTTTCATGTACTCATCTTTTGGACATGCTTTTCATTTCATGTTTGCAATTGTTTTATACTTTCATTTCATTGCTTTATTTTTGTCCATAATACATTTTGATATTTTACTTCCATGTGTGTAATTTGCTCATTGAGTTCATGCATGTGAAAATGTGGATTTACACAATCAATGCCAACCAGTGTGTGTGTGTGACAGACATGTGTTGATGCCCTGTCTGTAGTTTTACACTGCCGCTCATGTGCAACTGTCATGTGTGTATCAGTCCATTGTACAGTGCCCTGATGCCTGTGTTCTATCTCTCCCTGTTTGCAGCGTCAACTGATGAAGAGGGCGGAGAGATACCGTGGAGCAAAGCGGCAGGGATCGCACCACCAGCCAGAGATGCAAGGCCCGGCTCCCCTCCCAGGTTGTCATCTCGCCGGGGAGTGAGGAGTCTGGTGCCGCGTACCAGGCCGTAGCTGCCGGGGTATGTCTAAGAGGCGGAAGTCAGAGGTGGACTCCTCGGCAGCAGAAGGGGCAGCTGAGACCCCACAGGGTCCGACGGAGGAAGATGGCATGGAGTCATCCAGGTTGGTGGGGGGTTTGGTGGAGGAGGAGCCCATGGAAGGGGCACACATGGGGTCTGGAGGTAGGGATTCCACTGGTGCTAGTGGTGCAGTGCAGGGGCAGGGACAGGAGGCAGCACAGGCTGCTGTGGAAGTGCCTGTGTGTAATCCTGTCTCCGATCCTGTGACTGCATCATCCTGCACCAGCAGGGATGCCTACGTCCAGACCCGTTTTCAGGGAGGAGATGAGCGCACAACAACTGGCCTTCCTCTCCCTGCGGACGTGGCAATCTGGGACCGGGTTGAGCCTGTCCTGTCTGGGATGGCGTTGCGTCAACGGGGCATGCGAGGTGACCTGCAGTGTTTTTGTGAAGAAACTGCACGTCATCTCGGAGGCCTCGTTGACCGCGTTGACCTACTGGGACGGGTCACCAGGGCTGGATTCCTCTGTATGCTGGACCTTATTCCGAACCCCTCCTCACCTGAACCCCCTATGCGCCAGTCGTCCTCCATGCCATCTTCCCACCCATGTATCACCTGGGTACCCTGTGGAGCTGCCTCTGACCCTGCGGCCAGGCTGGTGGAGGACACATCCCTGCCACAATCGGGAGTCAGACGTCCAGCAGGGGTGGCCACCTTAACAACTGCATCACAGCCAGAGGAGGATGTGCAGGCAGCAAAAGCCAGGGCACAGGCACAGGCACAGCAGCAGCAGCAACAAAGTGGGAGCCATGATGGCTCGGGGCCTTCAACATCCAAGGGGCAGGCATCGGTCAGAGGGCAGGAGGACCCAGGATTGGAAGTGTCTTCCGTGTGGCAGCGGTTGGGCCAGGCCATAGATGCCGAGCGGCGGCGGGCGGAAGAGACATGGCTCACAATAGTCAGGGCGGAGAACTCCATGCGGAGGGCACTGAGGCAGGCCGAGTGCCGCGAGGCAATTCGCAGGGAGTTGGAGGTCAACATGGCATCGTCCCTGCGAACACTCGGGCCATGGAAGAGGACCGCCTCCAGGACATTGAGCAGGATTTCGATGATGCCCTGGCCCGGGAAATCGGAAAGTGAGCCGTCGGACTAGCCCGCCGCCATTGTATATAGTTTTTAGTGTTAGGTTTCATTTTCGTTTTCCTTTATTTTGGGGTGTTTGGACTTTGCCCCACACATTTGTATATAGTTTTTTTATTAGGTAGTTTTTGTTCATAGGTTTCTGTTCTTTCGTTGGGCTCATGGACCCTTGACAATTGATTGTACATAGTTGGACAATGGATTTATTGGAACTTTTTCTTTGGATTTCGCCATGGATTAATGGATTTTACTTTTTACGTTTCCTTTGGATTTGCTTTGGTGGAGGGAGAGTTTGGACTATTTTTCTTTTGGATTTCTTTTGATTGGTATACTTTTCATGTACTCATCTTTTGGACATGCTTTTCATTTCATGTTTGCAATTTTTTTATACTTTCATTTCATTGCTTTATTTTTGTCCATAATACATTTTGATATTTTACTTCCATGTGTGTAATTTGCTCATTGAGTTCATGCATGTGAAAATGTGGGTTTACACAATCAATGCCAACCAGTGTGTGTGTGTGACAGACATGTGTTGATGTACATAGTTGACTTTTGGTTTGTGTCTTGAGATAGGCATGCCAGTGTGAGGTGGATTGGGAAATCATTGCGTCTGAAACTGGGGTGGCATGGCATTTTGGTGGAGATGTGTGCCATGATTGTGCATCTTTATGTCATGTGGGGGGGACATGAGTCGGGGCCTGCTGGCAGGTGCCCGTCAATGCTGGGTGGGTGGGGGTGCTGGGGGACATGAGTCAGGGCCTGCTGGCAGCTGCCCCTCACTGCTGGGTGGGCGGGGGTGCTGGGGGACATGAGTCGGGGCCTGCTGGCAGGTGCCCGTCAATGCTGGGTGGGTGAGGGTGCTGGGGGATATGAGTCAGGGCCTGAGGGTGCTGGAGGACATGAGTCAGGGCCTGTTGGCAGGTGCCCCTCACTGCTGGGTGGGTGGGGGTGCTGGGGGACATGAGTCGGAGCCTGCTGGCAGGTGCCCGTCAATGCTGGGTAGGTGGGGGTGCTGGGGGACATGAGTCGGGGCCTGTTGGCAGGTGCCCGTCAATGCTGGGTGGGTGGGGTTGCTGGGGGACATGAGTCGGGGCCTGCTGGCAGGTGCCCGTCAATGCTGGGTGGGTGGGGATGCTGGGGGACATGAGTCGGGGCCTGCTGGCAGGTGCCTGTCAATGCTGGGTGGGTGGGGGTGCTGGGGGACATGAGTCAGGGCCTGCTGGCAGGTGCCCCTCACTGCTGGGTGGGTGGGGGTGCTGGGGGACATGAGTCGGGGCCTGCTGGCAGGTGCCCGTCAATGCTGGGTGGGTGGGGGTGCTGGGGGACATGAGTCGGGGCCTGCTGGCAGGTGCCCGTCAATGCTGGGTGGGTGGGGGTGCTGGGGGACATGAGTCAGGGCCTGCTGGCAGGTGCCCCTCACTGCTGGGTGGGCGGGGGTGCTGGGGGACATGAGTCGGGGCCTGCTGGCAGGTGCCCCTCACTGCTGGGTGGGCGGGGGTGCTGGGGGACATGAGTCGGGGCCTGCTGGCAGGTGCCCGTCAATGCTGGGTGGGTGAGGGTGCTGGGGGACATGAGTCAGGGCCTGAGGGTGCTGGAGGACATGAGTCAGGGCCTGTTGGCAGGTGCCCCTCACTGCTGGGTGGGTGGGGGTGCTGGGGGACATGAGTCGGAGCCTGCTGGCAGGTGCCCGTCAATGCTGGGTAGGTGGGGGTGCTGGGGGACATGAGTCGGGGCCTGTTGGCAGGTGCCCGTCAATGCTGGGTGGGTGGGGTTGCTGGGGGACATGAGTCGGGGCCTGCTGGCAGGTGCCCGTCAATGCTGGGTGGGTGGGGATGCTGGGGGACATGAGTCGGGGCCTGCTGGCAGGTGCCTGTCAATGCTGGGTGGGTGGGGGTGCTGGGGGACATGAGTCGGGGCCTGCTGGCAGGTGCCCGTCAATGCTGGGTGGGTGAGGGTGCTGGGGGACATGAGTCAGGGCCTGAGGGTGCTGGAGGACATGAGTCAGGGCCTGTTGGCAGGTGCCCCTCACTGCTGGGTGGGTGGGGGTGCTGGGGGACATGAGTCGGAGCCTGCTGGCAGGTGCCCGTCAATGCTGGGTAGGTGGGGGTGCTGGGGGACATGAGTCGGGGCCTGTTGGCAGGTGCCCGTCAATGCTGGGTGGGTGGGGTTGCTGGGGGACATGAGTCGGGGCCTGCTGGCAGGTGCCCGTCAATGCTGGGTGGGTGGGGATGCTGGGGGACATGAGTCGGGGCCTGCTGGCAGGTGCCTGTCAATGCTGGGTGGGTGGGGGTGCTGGGGGACATGAGTCAGGGCCTGCTGGCAGGTGCCCCTCACTGCTGGGTGGGTGGGGGTGCTGGGGGACATGAGTCGGGGCCTGCTGGCAGGTGCCCGTCAATGCTGGGTGGGTGGGGGTGCTGGGGGACATGAGTTGGGGCCTGCTGGCAGGTGCCCGTCAATGCTGGGTGGGTGAGGGTGCTGGGGGACATGAGTCGGGGCCTGCTGGCAGGTGCCCCTCACTGCTGGGTGGGTGGGGGTGCTGGGGGACATGAGTCGGGGCCTGCTGGTAGGTGCCCGTCAATGCTGGGTGTGTGGGGGTGCTGGGGGACATGAGTCGGGGCCTGCTGGCAGGTGCCCGTCAATGCTGGGTGGGTGGAGGTGCTGGGGGACATGAGTCAGGGCCTGCTGGCAGGTGCCCGTCAATGCTGGGTGGGTGGGAGTGCTGGGGGACATGAGTTGGTAATCACTAGTGCAAGGTGACATGTGGGCTGGCTGGGGGGCATGCCCATGGTGGATGGGCTGCCTACGGGACATGACCAGGGGTGCTGGGTAGTTCCCTAAGGTGTGGGCTGCTTGCAGGGGCCATGGAGGGGGTAGAGGGCACACCTGGGAGGACCCACTCTGCCAATTCACGTGTGGGACTCCCCGCGCACCCCACTGGATACACATACCCCGCTCTGACAGCGAAATCTCGTGTGAAACTGCCTGTGAACCCCAGTAATACACGTACCCCGCTCACACAGGGCCAATCACGTGTGGAACTTCCCGCGCACCCTCGAAATACACGTACCCCGCTCTCACAGGGCCAATCGCGTGTGAAACTCCCCGCCAACCCAGTAATACACGTACCCCGCTCGCGCAGGGCCAATCGCGTGTGAAACTTCCCGCACACCCCCAAAATACACGTACGCTGCTCGCACAGGGGTAATCGTGTGTGAAACTCCCTGCGAACCCCAGTAATACACGTACCCCGCTCGCACAGGGCCAATCGCGCGTGAAACTCCCTGCGAACCCCAGTAATACACGTACCCCGCTCGCACAGGGCCAATTGCATGTGAAACTTCCCGCGCACCCCCGAAATACACGTACCCCGCTCGCACAGGGCCAATCGCGTGTGAAACTCCCCGCGAACCCCCGAAATACACGTACCCCGCTCACACAGGGCCAATCGCGTGTGAAACTGCCCGCGAACCCCAGTAATACACATACCCAGCTCACACAGGGCCAATCGCGTGTGAAACTTCCCACGCACCCCCGAAATACATGTACCCCGCTCTGACAGCGAAATCGCGTGTGAAACTGCCTGCGAACCCCAGTAACACACGTACACCGCTCGCACAGGGCCAATCGCGTGTGCAACTTCCCGTGCACCCCTGAAATACACGTACCCCGCTCACACAGGGCCAATCGCGGGTGAAACTCCCCACGAACCCCAGTAATACACGTAACCCGCTCGCACAGGGCCAATCGCGTGTGGAACTTCCCGCGCACCCCCAAAATACACATACCCCGCTCACACAGGGCCAATCGTCTTGTTTTGTTCGGATTGCTTTCTTCTGAATCAAATTTTTGGTCAAGCCAGTCATTGGTTGATTAATAGGGAAAAATAAGGGAAATTGATGGTACGTGTCTATTTGGTACACTGTTAGAGTTTGGTACTGCAGTGCAGAACTCTTTTAGTATGTTAGTGCTTACCCTCAATCACAAAGTCATTTTTTAAATGTGATTGTATTGAACTGCTTGAACTATTTGTTTAAAATTAATTTAAATCTTTTTTTCGGTTTGTGTTCTGTCAAATCAACTAGTTATGTTTTCAGTCCAGAGCTGCAAAGAATCCTGCATGGGGCCAAACACAACCATCTATTTCTGAACGCTGAGAAAACAGAGATTCCGTGTTTTGGTCTACTAGCCCAGAGGAGTCTCCTATTTAAATGGCCAGTACACTGGGAAACTCAACCCAATACTTTTCAAAAGGTCCCAAATCTCGGACTTATATTCAACAGTTGCCTCTCATATATCCCCATATGAACATACCATGAAACCCTGGGACGCAATTACACCAGTAATAAAGTTGCAGAGTTGGCTCCCGGAGCAGTGCAAAGAGCCACTTGAATTCAGGGCCATTGTACTAGGAAGCTAGTATGTGCCAATACCCAAAAAAGATACATCTGAGGTCCACCAACCTCAATTTCATCATCACCCCAACTTTGAGCCAGATCAGACATGGAGGACACACGCTGGCAGTGGCATGAGGCAAGTTATCTAATGAACTCAGGGCTGCCTAGTCTCAAATGGTCAAGGAGGCTGACCAAGGCTGGATCATGAATCACACACGGCTTTGAAGGTTAATACAAATCACCATTGGTAACTCAATGCTTTGAGCTTAGTTTCATGCCAGAAATCCCAGACTCAGTGCCTTAAGTAACAGTGAATACGATTGCCAACTTGCATCGTCAGTGATTACATGTATCTTTCCTGCCTCCCATTTCTTTCCTCCTTCAAAATACTATGAGGTAGCCTGTACTGCAATATAGGGTTTTACAAAACTTCAAATAAAACCAATAAATACAATGACAACAAATGCAGTAGGACGTGCATCAGAACGAGCAAGAGATCAGATATTGAAAGGGATGATGGTGTGACCATGCATTTCCATGTGATACTCCATCATAAGCGGCACAATACACCCTTCATATGTAAAGAGGATATTGCAGGTCGCCCCAGAGTTCTGCGCCCTTATAAAAGATCAATGAAGTCACAGAACTCCTCAGTGGCCTCCTATGACCTTTCAGCACACAGAAAAGAGCTCCCATGTATTTTAGGATTTTTAACAACATGCATACTCTGACTGGACTAAAGCTCCAAATTAGGGCTGAGGACATCTAATTATGGATTTTATATGATAAGTGTGAAGCAGGTGTGGTTGGCGTAACAGTACAGAAACTGAGTGAAGCAACTCATTGTTATCTAGTAGTCTCCTGGCGTGGAAAGTGATGGCAATCTTGTGCATATAGCCGATCACACCCATTATAGATAAGGCCACTCAAACACGTAATGCAATCACTGTTCGATATGACAAGTCACAGAACATCAGGCGAAAGTCAAAGCACTAGGGCAGGCTACTTATTAATGTATCGTTGTTTTGTATGGTACCAGCCACGAACACGGTCACTTCGTGGCGACCAATGTGGAAAAATGGGAAAGGGGTAGAGGAAGGAGGTAAGAGGGGGAGGGACTGGTCTTTCAAGGCCTTGCAACATTCAGGGAAAATATAGTGCCAGGGAAGGGAGAGGAAGGAAGTGTAGCACAACCAAATAGGTCACCATGACAATAAGAACACATAAAGCACAAGAGATACCACAGTTCTAATAATGCATGGACCGAAAAGTAGAACAGGAGTTCAGTATCTTCATATTGTCAGCATTCAAAGGGCCAGTCAAACGCTATCATCAATTCTCAAAGATGAGCTTAAAAAGGAGTGTCTTCACGGATTGCTAGGCAGGAGATGGTTGCCAAGTGACACCAGAGTGATGTTGAGGTTGTTCCATGAGGCAACCCCTGCAATGTTCAGCAATCAACTACCATACTTCTTATTCTTAGCTTGGATGCGGGGATGGCCTTGGCAGAGCTTAAGAACCTGGTATGGTGGCATGGGATGTTTTTTCTGATTGATATAGACTACACCAGCGCCCAGTGTTCATAATTACCATTCACAAGGGGTTAAATGATATGCACAGCTCAACTGGTCACAAATGCAGGGATTGAACTGGCAGAATATGGTCTCTGGGGTTCAAGCCCAAAATCAGTCTGGCCACCTTGATCTAGATTGCTTGCCAAGGATAGACCATGAAAATGATCTATGCAAGAGAGGACCAAGGCCCTGGCTATCACAAGATAAGGCATTTAAAGGAAGATACATTTCCATTTATCGAGCTGATTTGCTGGTGATGCTCTGAATTTGAGGGGCAAAGGAGAATAGGCCATTGAAGGTGACACCTATGTTTTTTGTTGCTGACATGGCTTCGGACCAGGAGAAATTCAGTGTAGAGGGGAAATGATCTACCCATGTTCTTAACATGTTGAGTCACAAACAATGGTCAAGCAGACAGGCATTTATGCTAGTGAAAGAAGCTGATATGGAAACTATATTCTGAGATGTTTTACCGAGATTAAAGTTAATTATTAGGATATCGTTAGCATACATCTGGAAGAATGCAGAGTAAGCAGAATCAGATCAGCAAGTGGCCTGGGATAGGCATAGCGAGGGGACAGAGTCCTGGAGCACATCACAGCTCAGGGCAGAAGGTCTGGAGAGGAGAAAGGAACAGCCCTCGCCAGTAGGTCTCTATCTATGAGGAAGGCAGTAATCCACTTAAAAGCCTGATTGTGATGCCATAGAGCCCCTAATGTATTTCAGACGAGTGGTGTGCTTCACAGTGTCAAGCGTTGACAACAGGTCAAGCAGCATGAAGCTCGGTAAGATGAATGTGTCCAATGAGTGCAACGGCTCAACCCTCACGAAAAGCAGAGCGCATTCATTTCCCCAAAAAGGCTAGAAAGCAAATTGACCATTATGCAAGGGACCATTAGACTCACAGTAGCACAACACCTGTTGTGCAGCCATTTTCTCAATGATTTTCACCAAGAGGGAGGTGATAGCAAGGCTGTATACTAATTGACCTTTTCACAATTGATCTCGGGAGAATTGACCTCGGGAGAATTGACCTAATGTAAAAGGTCAATTATGACATATATGGTGGGAAACCCCCGCAACCCCACACCTAATCCAAAAAAACGCAATCCCCACCCAATCCCATTATATTATTTATAATCCAAAACCAACCCAATACATATATAAAATAACAAAAATAATATAAAGGTCAATTAGGACCACTATAATTAGGTCAATTAGGACAAAAGGTCAATTGCAAAAGGTCAGTTTGGGTAATACCGATAGCAATTGGCCTATAGCGGGCTACGACATCTGGGTCATCAGATGGCTTCTCCAGGAGGGAGGTGTTGGGGTATTCTTTAAGGCCTACGGGAAGCCGCCGGAGCTCAGAGAGAGTTTTTGACCAATACTACTAAGCTGGGTGCCAGGACACTCTATTGTCCTTGATCATGGTTGCAGGGCAGGGGTGAAGCAGTTCAGCTGAAGCCCTCCTTTTTTCAGATCATTTTGATGATTTCCGAGGGGGCTAAATGGATGAAGCAAGCGAAGGAGGACTCAGGCATGCGGGCAAAATGCTGTGGGAGATGTTAGACTGTATCGATCACTTTCACTTGGGAAAATAAGATAGTCAGCTGGAATCTGGGATGAAAAGGGAACTGGGACGCTTTGCGTCGGGAGGCACAGGTCTTAACAGATTTTAAACACTTCTGCTGGCATAATCTGTGCCAGCATGATGCGACTGTGCATGGTGGATGCAGGCTTCCTTCTTCAGCTTCATAGGGAAAAGGAGCCTCTGCAAAACCCAGACAGTTCATCTTCTCCTAATATAAGCAAGTCTACTGCCATAGATGCTCACGTGCTGCGTCTTACTTTTCATCAATGGAATGCTTCACCGAACCCACTCAGAGCTGAGTCCTCACTCCTGTCATTTCGGAAAATGCTAAAAACTAGGCTCTTCAACTAAATACCCATCTTCACCACAGATCGTCCCAACCCTGCCACCCTGCAACTGCTTACCTGTATTCCACATTAGCCTGTTTTCTGTTACATTACTGTCAGTAGGTTCTCCATCTCTGCTGAACACTACAAGGCTCATGCCTTCTATCCCCCCTGTTTTTCCTCCTTTTTTTTCTTGTCTTCGTCATGTACCTAACTATGCTTCTTGTAACAGCGCCTCGATGCATTTGGACTGTTGCACGCTTTATAATTGGTAATAAATAAATAAATAAAATGCCAACTCTGTGTCATACCAGTAGTCCTTTTCTATGGAGTTTTTTCCCCTCTTAGTGATGATGTGAGCCACACGGTTACGAAATTCTAGAAATCTCGTTGTGCAGACAGGAGAGAAGCTCATCGGGGAGGCCTGGAGAGATGGCAGAGCACTGCCACATAGACTGGACTTGTAGGTGCTCATCACCCCGAGCCTGCTGTGGAACAAAGACTTTGCCAGGTCTAGTAATCCTGCAATTCCGGTGGTCTGACCATGACAACGGAGTCACGCTGTTTATAGGCAATGGTAAGGACCCCCCACGTAAGAACAGCATCCAAGCTATAAACCACCCCCAAGAATGGGATGGAGCAGAGGGCAAGATGGAGATGGCAAGAGTATCAAAGAACTTGATGAAAAGAGTGTTCAGGGTGATTTCAGGACAGTCTGAGGCAGATGTCTGCAACCCGCGGCTCTCCAGATGTTTTGGACAATGACTCCCATGATCCCTCACCATTGTCTATGCTGGCCAGGCCTGATGGGTGTGGTGGATCAAAGCATCTAGCGAGCCAAACGTCACAGGCCCAGGGCTGTTGCTTGGTCTGGAAAAGATCCAGGTCTACACTAATGTCGAGGTCGTTGGGACTGGGGACTAGCTAGTCTTTTGCTTGTAGCTCCTGAGCTTCTATCCAGGGCTACACAAAAAGACCAGGGGCTATAGCCCCCTCAGCGATGCCCGCCCACCAACAACGCCTCTGTTAATATTTCGTTTGATGTTGGCCAAATTGGCCATGAAGTTAGGACATTCATTTATTGCAGACATCTGATTGCTTAACCAATGGGCCTATGAATGGTGACTGTAGTGTCGGGAGTTGTAGTCTTGGGCGGGCAGGGGCGGGTCAAAGGCGTGGGGAGAGAAGTGACGCTGAGGGGAAGGGGCAGTGCGTTGTATGGAGGTAAAGAATAAAGACGTTGAGAAACCAGCGCTGTCCCCGACCCGGTTTCTTGCGGCTGAGCGAGGTGCGCACGGGTGACCATTGCTGACCAGATGTCCCCGTCACAGCAGAGAGGGCCGACCCAACAGTGACTATAGTGAGGGAATATTTAGAGTCGAGTAAACATTTGCAAGGCAAGCTCTGAAAGGACTCTAGCAATACGTTGGCATCATGGTGAAAGAGACGTGTAGGTATGAATGAAGCACAAGTCGTTTTCAGTGTATTACAGCAATAAACACAAAAGAGGAGACTCAAAAACAAAACAAAAAACTTGCTGGAAAACGTTCTGATGTTCCCTCTTATCTAATAATTTTCAACAAAACGCTTATACTATCTTACGAGTATGTCACTGGGTAGTTTCAATAGTGCATTTTGCAATATTCAAATTTGACCACCAGGAGGAGCCTGTGTGCCGCTTCTGAAGTATGTGCTGTTATTGTCACGGAGATTCTTTGCAAACTCCTAAAACTCAGAGGAAGTAACAATGAATTTCTTTCACGAACACGGGCTGTCACCTGTTATCTTCTTCTTCTTCTCCTTCTTCAAATTATCGACAGCGTGGGCGGACGCGTCCCCATCCAAAAGGATGATGTGCACCTTCCCCACCAATCTTACACACAGCCCTCACATTCTCATAACTCCTCCCACCTCCCCATCTGCCCCACAAAATCTAGCATCACACTGCTCCTCTCTCTGCCTCTCACCCCGACTCCTCCCAGCAAAGCCTTTCCACTCAGTTCAGCCACTCCAAGCGCAGACATCCGAACCCTCATCAACTCTCTCTCCTCGACATGCCTCTCACACGCAAGCAGAAAATGTCCCACAGTCTCAGGCACCCCACACACCCCACAGTCCCTCGACTCACGCTTCCCCACTCGAAAAACAGACTGTCATTCAGCCCCACATGTCCTATCCTCAACCGGTTCAGCATCACCTCCTCCCTCCTCCTCCATTCCAGTTTCCCTGCATCTACCTTCACAGACACTTTCTCACAAACACCAAACATCCACCTGCTCTTCACCCCACTCTCCCACCTCACCTGCCACTCATCCATAACCCGCTTCACCACCACAGCCTTCACCTCATCCACACTCACAGGTATCCTCACATCAACCGTTCCTTTCCTCATACCCGCACCCGCAGCCAAATCCACCAACTCATTACCCAAAATAGTTTTACAAAGGTAGCGGGCGCCCCTCTCTCGCAAGAACAGACATGATAACCTGTTCAGTGGTTATTAACCACTTGAGAGTTCGCAGCCACTGCTTTTACTCACTGTGCCTTTCACAGATGGGAAATATCCATTTGCATATCAGTCTTTGTCCTGCCCAGGGGCAGTCCAGCACCGAAATACAATGGCAATTCCAATCTGAACGAGAGTACCACCAGCAACCCCATACACGTGTTTCACCCTTGTTGGGGATCATCAGTGAGGTGAAGCTGATGCCTCTCTAAGCACAGTGAGAGGGAGACCACGTCTGGTTGCCCCCAGGAGACCTAGGGTTACCAATCCCAGGTTCCTTAAAAAATAGTTTTACAAAGGTAGCGGGCGCCCCTCTCTCGCAAGAACAGACATGATAACCTGCTCAGTGGTTATTAACCACTTGAGAGTTCGCAGCCACTGCTTTTACTCACTGTGCCTTTCACAGATGGGAAATATCCTTTCGAGAGAGGGGCGCCCGCTACCTTTGTAAAACTATTTGTCAAGGAACCTGGGATTGGTAACCCTAGGTCTCCTGGGGGCAACCAGACGTGGTCTCCCTCTCACTGTGCTTAGAGAGGCATCAGCTTCACCTCACTGATGATCCCCAACAAGGGTGAAACACGTGTATGGGGTTGCTGGTGGTACTCTCGTTCAGGTTGGAATTGCCATTGCATTTCGGTGCTGGACTGCCCCTGGGCAGGACAAAGGCTGATATGCAAATGGATATTTCCCATCTGTGAAAGGCACAGTGAGTAAAAGCAGTGGCTTCGAACTCTCAAGTGGTTAATAACCACTGAACAGGTTATCAAGTCTGTTCTTTCGAGAGAGGGGCGCCCGCTACCTTTGTAAAACTATTTGTCAAGGAACCTGGGATTGGTAACCCTAGGTCTCCTGGGGGCAACCAGACGTGGTCTCCCTCTCACTGTGCTTAGAGAGGCATCAGTTTCACCTCACTGATGATCCCCAACAAGGGTGAAACACGTGTATGGGGTTGCTGGTGGTACTCTCGTTCAGGTTGGAATTGCCATTGCATTTCGGTGCTGGACTGCCCCTGGGCAGGACAAAGGCTGATATGCAAATGGATATTTCCCATCTGTGAAAGGCACAGTGAGTAAAAGCAGTGGCTGCGAACTCTCAAGTGGTTAATAACCACTGAACAGGTTATCAAGTCTGTTCTTTCGAGAGAGGGGCGCCCGCTACCTTTGTAAAACTATTTGTCAAGGAACCTGGGATTGGTAACCCTAGGTCTCCTGGGGGCAACCAGACGTGGTCTCCCTCTCACTGTGCTTAGAGAGGCATCAGCTTCACCTCACTGATGATCCCCAACAAGGGTGAAACACGTGTATGGGGTTGCTGGTGGTACTCTTGTTCAGGTTGGAATTGCCATTGCATTTCGGTGCTGGACTGCCCCTGGGCAGGACAAAGGCTGATATGCAAATGGATATTTCCCATCTGTGAAAGGCACAGTGAGTAAAAGCAGTGGCTGCGAACTCTCAAGTGGTTAATAACCACTGAACAGGTTATCAAGTCTGTTCTTTCGAGAGAGGGGCGCCCGCTACCTTTGTAAAAAAAAAAAAAAAAAATCATTACCCAAAATGCCACTGTGACTGGGAACCCACGCCAACTCCAGATCCATCCCCCCACGCGCACACCAATCAATCTTCCTCCTGATGTCCAAAATCACATCCTTCCTATCACCATCCCCTGCCACAATCGCCTGCAACTCACTCAAAGAATCCGAAAACACCACCACCTTCTCAAACCCCAACTCGCACACCCTATCAATTGCCAATGCAATCGCCACCAACTCAGCCGTACAAATTGACACGTCATTCGTCAGTCGCCCCAATTTGCATTCCAGTTAAGGCAAGTCTTTGCTTTGTTCAACTTGTTTGCTTGTATAGGCTAGGTGGGCCTTTAAGTTCTGAAATTCTCTCTTTCATATCTCACACTCTTTTACTGTGGGTGGCTCACGTTTTCCTTTCTTTCCAGGATAGTAATATGTTCCCTGGCTCATCCTCCCCTTTAAGGATTTCTGTATCTGTCTTCCTTTTACTCAAGTTGTTTACTTTCATAAAGGTTAGCCTTGGGCTTCTCTCCCTTTCATTCACGCCCCTATTTGGAACGTTATGCTTTCTTTCCTTGAATTCACACAGTTCACTTTTAGTCAGTGTATAATATTTCTTCTTTCATCCCCTACAGGGAACAGTCTTGTTCTTTTATTTATTTATTTATTACATTTGTTATATGCCCAAACCCATGGGTATCACGGCGTAGGTTACAGTGTACTTATATCTAGTTATAGGAGAATAAGGTTCCAGTTACATTGAAATACATATCACAACAGCATTAGTCGCATAGATTACTGAAACACATACTATGGTAGCGTTGCTGATAAAATCCAGTCTAATGAGATTCTGTGCAGGCATTGAGTGGGTCAGGGTTAGAATTGGTTGAAGAGCCAGGTTTTCAATTCTTTTTTGATGTTCTGGTGGGACGGCTCAATCCTAGTGGTGTGGAGGAGGGAGTTCCAGATTTTGGGTGCCACTACCAGGAAGTTGGACCCTCCTGCTCTTGTGAATTTGAAATGAGGAATGCAGAGTTGGGAGTTGTTGTTGGATCTTAGGGTTTTTGTGATTTTTTATGGCTGATGGCTTTGTTAAGGTAGGTGGGTGCTGTCTTACTAATACATTTGTGGGTGATGCTGAGTGTTTTAAAGATAATTCTGGCTTTGCTGGGGAGCCAATGGGCTTCCCTCCTAGTCTTGGAAATGTGGTCAGATTATTTTATGCCTAGGGCCACTCTTAAAGCCTTGTTTTGTAACAGTACGCTGCAGTAATCCAATTTGGACAGTACGAGTGCTCGTGCCAGCGTGATGCAATTCTCTGGTGACAGGAATTGAAGACTAAGCGCAATAAGTTTGGATGTGTATGGCAGGCTCTGCATGGATGTCAAAGCGAGCGCTCTACTCGCTGTGCTATCTGACCAGCTTTTTCCTTAAAGGGCAGGCTGGAGGTGATACCTATACCTAAAGCAGTACAGGCCTTGATGGGCAAATAAATGATTTTTTTAATGGAGCGCAGACAACTGAGCTCGTAGTTTTGAAAGTATGAACCATTACAGTAGAAATTGCATTTAAACTTTATCATAGTACCTGATCGTTGTGAGGCGAGCTAAGCAACATTACTAACAATTATTTTTGGTCTCGTATTTGATTTCAGTTTTAGCCTGAAGAGGACTCTGCTTGGTGAGCGGCCGTCCATTACCATAACAATGCTTTCCTGGCAGCAGTGGCCAGAAGTGATGGGCTTGCCATTACAGATGCATATTTTACACTAGTCATTAAAGCTACATTGCCTGGTTAAAATCATTGTTTATCTGCTCTTGGATGGCGCACATGGGCTGAATGGTGTGGCACCCGCGCCCGGTTGTCGCCGCACATGAAACAAGTGCTGCTCCTTCGCTGCAGCGATGTTAGGGAGAATTCTCAGAAATGTGTTACTTCCCTTGTACCTTAGAGACGCCCAGCTCTTTTTCTGGACTTTGGGACTTTTTAATTTTGTTTTTGGAGTCTGACAAACTCCATAGGCATCACTTTTTGTATTGTGACACACAGCACCTTCAGTGCAGTGTCACAGAGAAGTCCTTTGGATAAATACCTTGGGCCTCATTACGAGCTTGGAGGTAGCCATGGTGCTATTAGCGCCATGGCTGCCTCCAAACTCGGGTCCGGGTTCCTTGAATGAGGAATTATCGGGTCTTTCCAACCTTGGAGGACCCGGTAATTCCTCATTCAGAAAACCCATCCCATTCCCATTTGAGCCCCCATAGGGTTCAATGGCAATGGGGATGGAGCTAATAACGGGCCCGTTATTAGCTCCCTGGTCCCCTTGCGGGACCCGTAAAGGACGTCTGGTCTGACCAGACGTTCTGAGCGGGTCCCGCAAGGGAACCTCGTAATAGGACGTAATGGGTTTACCGGCACCAGCACCATTACCGGTGCCGGTAAACCCATTCCGCCCACCTCATAATGAGGCCCTTTCTCTTGGATAAACTACTATTTCCAAGAGCAGCAAAGTGAAATTGACTTTACTTACCTTTTGTTACTTTGTAGATCCAGCGAACACCATCTTATGTGGATTGCTAGAGGGGTTACTTAGTATCCCCTTTGTCTACTTTCTTATGTTACATTTTTATGTCACCCTTTCTACAATTAATGGCTGGTGGCAGTGGTTTATTTTTCCTACCATTGTGCGTTTTTACCGCATGCTGAATCCTCAGCTGCCGTATTGCACCCATGGGTGCCCATTTTGTCAAAATGGCCTGGTATTCTTTTTTCGCCATTTCTTCTTGGATCAGTCCTTCTTGAGATTTACTCTGTGTGCCAAACCAGGTTTGGTCCCTTTGTACATTTTGTCTTTGGCGGGATTCACTGGTGAAGCCTGCCTCTGGCTCCAGCGTGTCTGGCAGGGGCAGGAAGCAAGGGACGTGCCCGAAACTCCCTGTGCTTAGTCTCTTTGTTACTAGAATGCACCCGAAGGTGATTGGCTTGCTGGCTGTCCTTGGAGGACAGCCACCCTGCTGTGTGAGTGACAGCTATGCTGCGAATGAATGGGAGAAACGTGCATAAAAGGCAAGGTCTTTTGCAAGGAATGCAGACTCGACCACTGGACGAAGGCACTGAAGAAGAACTTGGAAGAGAATCTTGCTGTAACCTCCTGGACCGTTGGTTTGCCTGGTGAAGCCCTGCTGCATTGCTGAAGCTCTGAATTCTGATCGACTAGAGAAGCCCTGCATTGGACAACTTCTCCCTTTGGGTTGGTGGGATCAATCAGCCCCAAGACGAACTTTCCTGGAAACCCTCACCCTGATGACTGTACTTCTTTGCGGATGCTGGAACCGAGTGCCAGGTGACAGAACCTTCAGAAATGAGTTTATCATTTTTAAGTTGGACCCGAGCTCCAGGATGATCCTCCAGACTCCCTCGAAGCAGGACTTCCCAAGCCTGAGCCACCCCAACAGAGTGCTGGACCCCAGAAGCAAAGGAACCCCACAAGGTGTCCAAGAACCGTAGTGGTGCTATTTGCGAGTAGCTGAAACCGCAAAGTGCTGCTGATCTGAATTGTGCCCATTGCTGTTGCCGACCTTTGAACTGTAGTGCAGGAGCCCCCAGATGTCCTCCCTCTTGTCCCCACGACTGAGGCCCAGGAACAACAGGATCTGCAGGAACTACAACAGGAACAGAAGCTAGCTGGAACCTTTTCTTCAGACTCAAGGTACTGTTAAATAGGGGTACTTACCTCTTGTTGTGTGTAGCTTGCTAGCTTTCAGTTGAGACTTGCATGTGCTGCCTTTTGCAGAGCTGCTTGCAGCTTTGCCCTTCACAAGCCTCCCAGCTTGTGGCCCAACAGTGATACCTTTTGCAACAAACTCTCTTTAACATTGTGCAAGACTTGTGTGCTAATCTTCAAGAAGTTCCTCAGCTCCCCTATACTTTGCTCAATTCACATTGGCTGCCTTGGCTCCCCAAAGGCTCTTCTAACCCTCTGACTTTGTGTTTAACTGTCCCTCCAAAAAGTCATATATTATTTACTTGTATAGCTGATAAAGGGTTATCCTACATTGCATTGGGGGATTGAAAAGTGCTTACCTGTGTGAGAAACTTGTTAACCATTGCTTCCCTACCTAACCTTTTCCTTTTGCCACAAATCTCAGTATTGCTTTAAATGTACACGTGATATATCAATGTCCACAGTGTCATAAACAATTGAAGTCACCTCGGGATGTAGGAAGTGTCTGTATACCATCCCAAAAGGGTATCTACTTATTTATTAAAACTGAGAGTCTGTATTTTTGAAGTATATTTAAGTGTTGTATATTTGCTCCCTTATAAAGAAGGCTTATTTGAAAACTGACTGTTAAATTAATAAGTCCTTATTTTATCAAGAAACCTTGAGTATAAGTGTTATTTGAATACATGTCAATGTGAACCTTTATGTTACAACCCAACAGCTCACATTGACCCCTCTTGAGATAAGCCTGGCTGCTCAGTCACACTACCAACTTGAGTAGTACAGGCCTACACCAAAGGTTGGGTTACCTTTTGCCAAGAGGACAAGGCTGGTGTAGTCTCCCACAAAGTTACTACATACAATCTTGCCAAACAGGCAACCAATGATGCATATTATTAGCAGCACTTTGGCTTTTAGTGCTACGATAAAAATGAAACCATCGGCATCTTCCATGCAGATTGTGTTTAATGTTCAGTCCTAATTATGAGCTAGAGTAATTGTACAAGCAATATAGGTGCAGTAATGTATAGTAGCGCATTTGGTTCTGCAGCTGCTGCCTGGTGGAGCTTTTTGATGTATATACTCGCTGCTACGTTACGAAGTGTCATGATGATGCTGCACTCGTAGCAACTTACTAGCAAGTGCAATGTTAGTAACAACTGGCGAGCAGAGCTTGCTCTTTTGGCCAATTAACAACAAACTACTACAAGACCAATTTATTTACCCAAGATTAGCTGAGTGGGACTCGGACGGGAACACAGTCTACAAGTCCACACAGTGTCCCATGTCCCCCCCCAGATTCTATGTGTCTCCTATGCCCCTGCTTGAGGTCCTTTCAGAGAGGAATGATTTGACCCAGCAGGTGGCTTCTTGTGAGAATGTAATGTTGTTTGATAATGTGCTACATAATTTGTTGTGGTCGACCAAATCGAAAGCAGCTGAGAGGTCTAGTAACAGAAGGATGCACATATTTCCGGAGTCTCTTATTGAATCCATTTGGATTTTTAAATCCGGTAGTGCCGTCTCGGTACTATGACTAGGTCTGAATTCAGATTGCCTGGCACCTAGCAGTTGGTTTTGTTCGAAATGGTATTGTATATGGGTATAAGCAATTTTATCAATTATTTTAAGTAAGAAAGGAACTGTCGCTATAGGCCGGTAAATTGTGGGTACTGTGGGGTCAAGTGATGTTATTTTAGGGAGTGGGGTGTCCCATGCTTCTGTGATAGTAGATGGAATAGTATTGGTAAAAAATGATGCATTGACAAAGTCTGTGATGATAGGTGTTAGTGTTGGTGCGCAGGGTTTAATAAGATGGTCAGGGAAACAGTCTCCTTTACATTTGGAGGGTTTTAGTTTAGCTATGGTGTCGAGTACCTGGTCCTGCGTAACCAAGGAGAATTTGCATTGTGAGGCCTCATTATCCTGATCAGTGATCACAAATGGTGGAGGAGGGTTTTTACTTTCTAATAATGACCTTTTAACTGCGATTTTGTTTTTGAGCATGGCTATTTTATCGGCTGGAGCATTTTGTATGGTCGTGCACCATTCTTTGCTCTCCACAGTGGAAGTACTCACGGGAGTGGGGTTTTCCAATTCTTTCAGGATGGCAAAGAGTTCTTTGGAATTGGAGGTTGCGTTAAGTATGCGGGTGTTGAAGGCATTGGATTTGTGGGCAATAATAGTAGATTTGTAGAGTTTACTAGCTGCAAGCAAAGAGCTGGCTGTGGCGGCGGAGGGGGATTTTCTGTTAAGGTTTTCTAGAGACCTTTTATTTCTCCACAATGTTACAAGTTCCTCATTGAACCAGAAGTTGGACCTTTTGGCTGATTTAGGTGTTTTGGTTTTGAGCGGCGCTAAGAGGTTTATGGTGGTATTGAGACAGTTCTAGTTGATGTTGGTCAGGCGAGTAGGGTTAGGGTTGGTGTAGGTTTGGGAGGCAAGGGCCTCTGCCAGCACTGGGGTACAGCTTTCGGCCGTGAGGTTTTGGATGTTTCTTATTTCTATAGAATTGAACCTGGAGGGGTAGTTGGATGGTTTGTTTGGGGTGCTGAGTTGAAAATTGATAAAATGATGGTCTGACCAATTAATCAGTGCATTGGAGTCAATGGAGATGTGGACATTGAGTGATAGTATCCAATATAGTATTCTACCTTTTTCTTGGGTGGGAGTGGTAACTAGCTGTGTGAGGTTCATGTCTGCCATGGCTGTGTTGAGGGCTCTAGCATTGTGATCTTGTGGATTATTGAAGCCTAGATTGAGGTCTCCTAAAATGATGAATTTTGTGGTGGGCTTAATCAGTGGTGTGATTAAGAGGGGGATGTCCTGTTCTGGTTGGTGATTGTGGTAAGGAGCTCTATATATAATGAGCAGATTAGTGGTAGCTTTGGGGTCCATCGTCATTTTAATGAAGAGCATTTCATAACCGTCCAAGGTTTCTATTGTGCACTGTCTGAGTTGAAGGTTGTTTTTTGCAATAATAGCTACCCCACCTCCAGTTGAGGACTGGCGTTCCGCCCTTAGAATGTTATAGTCCGGGGGATGGCTAGCATGAGTAATGGTCCAGAGGCCTGAAGCAGCCAGGTTTCCGTGACCATCAGGAAGTGTAGGTCTAGATCTATGATGACGTTGTGCACTTCGATAGCATGTGCACCTAGAGGGCGTACATTAAGGAGAGTGCCCTTTAAGTTCAGGGAAGATTCTGGCCCAGGGTTAGGTGGGTCAATCTAGGTTTGAGTGAGTATGTGTGACCCCTGCTCTGGCGAGATGTGATTTTCTGCATAGGTAATGAAACTGGCGTGATTGTGCTTAATGCGTGAGGCAAATCTTGCATTTCTGTTGATATCATGTTCATTATGATAGGTAGTGGTAACCTAGAACAAAGTCGGGTATTGAGCTGTGATCATTTCTTTCATCAAACTATCAAAATTCGCATATAAGCGCTATGGGTTTCATGTTTGTTTCATCACAGTTCCAATATGGTAACTCTTATTTCTGATTTGTACTGAGACACATTTTCCGTTCTGTATTATACTCTTTGTTATTCTTCCCATGCCTCCCTGGTCCCCTGTTACTTTCATTCTGCTCTGGAATCGGTCCTGTGACTCTTACTGGTCTGGCATTGGTTCTCCCTCGTTGCTACACTTGTGAGCTGTCCTCCGAGAAGTCCCTTGACAGTGGTCCTCGCACTTCTGCTTTTCATGATATCTCACCAGGGAGATGCATCGCTTGTAGAGGCTTCCCTCGGATGGTCTTGGCATTGTTGTGTGGCCTTACCGCCCACCCTGGTTCTCTCCGGGGCACACCACCACCAATTCTTCTCCTCTGAGGCCCTCCGGTATGCTGAATGGTACACTAGCGTTCATTCTCTGGCTTCCCAGCAAGTTTGGAATTCATGGGCTCTGTGTGTCGCAATGGCTCCACATCTCTCCAGGCTTACACCAGCAAGGAACCTCTATTGCTTGGAGATACACGCCTCTCCCTCTCTTCATCATCATTCTCCCCTTCTATATGATGAATGTTCACCTTTCAATCCACTCGTTTCAGTGGATTGGTTACTTTTCCTTAAAGAGACATTTTCTCTTTCTCCTGAAGAACAGCATCCCTTCCGCCACTACTTAATCCCAGTCATGATACTTGACAAAATTTGGTAGTCCTGTGTATGCCTTTATGTTCACTCATGAAGGGAGTTCCTCAGAGCAACGGGAGTCATTGTCCCCAAAGTGGGAGTCTCTTCTGGTGAGGTTCTACTTGCCGTGAGCCCTAGGCAGGGTTTTGGGGAGCGGGCTCACTTTCCTAGCCTCACTGGGGGATCAGTCTTGGGGAGAAGGGACAAATTCCCTCGATTCATCACAGTTTGTAGACAGGGGTGCTTAAGATTTAAGCAGCCAAATGTCTGTTATTGAATGGCTTCCAAAAGGTAGAAAAGGGGGATTTATCGGTCACATGGGTCCTTTAAAGCAGGCCAGGAGGACAGGACCACTTCAAATACCTTTTGTTTCTTGTATTTGGGGCTCAGGATTCTAGACACTTTGCTGCATTTCAAAATGATATTGAGACAGGTTGAATTGCTGTTCCAAATGACAGGTTACCGTCAAGATGTTTAAAGTCAAGGGCTCCCAGTGGATTGAGTCGATGATCGAGACAGTCCCAGATGAGGCTTTAGCTGGATCGAGTCAGCCTGTAAGGTATTTGAGATAAGGCTTCCACTGGATCTGCCCAATGTGAGAGACAGGTTGAGATGATGGCCGTCTGCAGGTTATTTTGGCATTTGAGACGAGTCAAGGCTTCCACTGGGTTGAGCCAACAGTTGAGATGTGGCAGACCATTTGCTTTTACAAAGTGGAGCCAGCTATTTGCTCCAGTGGAGGTAATCTTCTTTTTTGGATCATATCAGCATCTAGTTAGCTCAAAAACAGGTATATAGCAGGTACGCTGTTTGAAGTAGGTGGAGTGCAAAAGCAGCACTTTAGGTCCTTTAGCAGCTCAAAGTGAGTTGAGCACAGGTAAGCCAGCACAAATGGTGGTACATTAGCTTTAGGTTGCATTCTGGGCTTTTTATTTTTTATTTGTGCCACTGATGATACAACCTTTGCACATAAAAATCATTCTGCAAATACAGATATTAGTACAAAATTACATAAAATGACACTACCAATAACCTCGTAAAAGACTGCAACAATTAAAACGGATGATTCATTAATACATAACAGTCTGTCAATAAAAAAGTGTTAAAACCATTAAAAGTAATACAGCTCTCAAAATCAATTTAAGAAATGTTGGGACCTTATCCAGGAGAGGCGAAATGCCCCCATTCAAATCGTGTGGTTATAAATTCATCAATCCACCACTAGGATGTTTTTAAAATACCAGAATAAAAGGGATTTACAAATGAGATAATCTGCCCCTAACATGATTCCATATGTGAAATGCGGCGGATGTGATCACAAGCGATTCAGCACTGTACACCCTGGTGCGTATAACTTTCATATTGTGGGATGTTTTAACCGACACATCCAAGCCCTACAACAGTACTGTGCATTGCCGGCAGCAGAAACATCAGAATGGCCACTGGAAAGCATGCTGATCGCTCAAAACCATCCAAAAATGCGCAGTAAAAACCAGAAAAATAGGCTGCCACCCACTTTTGCCTATATTAGTGAGCACAGGAGGTCACTGCCTAAAACCACCATTGGGCTACACACACAGTAGCCTGAAACCACTTGGAAATAGCAATACTGATTGCCAAAAGAGACCCAGAGCTGTTTGGGAATTAATTTTCTTGGTTGTCAAAATGTGCTGAAATCATGGCTCACAAATCACCAAAAAGATCCAACATCCTTGTTGGGTGTTCCACATCATTATACTGCAAGAATCCACATAAACACAATGTCAGCAAGAATCATATGCTATCAAGCTAAATCTCATTTTAAAGATATTGATGTAAGGACAGCTGTCAAAAATGGGCATAGTACCGTTGCTCACCTCTACCAGAAAGCCAGCGTTTTAAAACAATTCCTTGTAAAAACTGAACAACTGAACCCAAACTATGCAAAAGAAATACTGGCTATCAGAAGCCTAAGGGGTATAGACACTGTAAAACTATATTCTGAAATGACTTGAAGGAAGCAATTGTTTAATGTATGCATTAAAAATGTGGGTTATATTGTAAGAAAAGACAAATTGTAACATTGGTGGCAGAGTTAAAAAGTGTTCCCACATTGGGATCAGACAGATTCCACACCTCCCCCCTGAACAAAAGAAGCTTCCTTCTGCCCCAAGCCAAGAGATTGACAAGTTGGTGTGAAAAGGAACTGGGGAGTGGCACCCTGGAGTGGGGCTCTGCTGGCAGGAAAAAGAGACAATGGATTTTTTCAGCTGAATAGAATATGCTGATTTGGGTGTGACTTGTCAACAGCTGCTCTAGCAGGAAGGCAGGCCATGTGACCATCTGACTCACCAAGCTTCTGGGGGGCGGACCAGACTAAGATGTGAATTGAATTACAGGCAAATGTATGTTTTATGAAATTGCAATTTACAAAGTTTACCAAGCTGAAAGAAATGTCAAACTTGGAGATTCTTAAAATGACAAATTCACTCACAGTTCAAGACTAAGCTGGACGCTGTGTGATGTTCTGAGACCAAACCCCGTAATTATTAATATTGTAGCTGCAGTGTTTATGCTAGAAACATGAAAACTTACAGTAATATGCTCAGAGAGGGTGTGTATGTCTGTAGAATTGGGTGCAGAACCAATCTTGGCAAATTCACCAAAACAAAAATAAGTCGTCATTTCTGAACCCAAGCTCATAGGAACTTGGTGCTTGAACAGAGACCTGCCTTAATTCATCTGTGAGGTGTACATGTATTCTCAACAACTTGTGTATCTGGGAAATATGTTTTTGGGAAAAATTGATTTTCTAAGTAAAAGCAAAGGGGGAGTTTCTTCACTAGATTGTAAAACACAGCATCACTCTGACTCATTCTGACAAGCTAATCCTTTCTCCAGTCAGGTCTCAGGGAATCCTCTAACCTATCATATCCTTATGGGGTTGGGCATGTAGAGTCAGCCTCCACACCCACTATGAAAACACCTAAAAAGAGACTGCTCAGGACAGGTGGGACACACTCATTTTTCCACTTCAACTGATTCCTGCGCACCACTCTGCCAGACCAGATCCAGACAATATCCAGATAGATCCAGAGACCAGACTCTAGAACCAAGCTCTAGAACCTGAAGTAGAGGCCTAACCCAAAAGCTGAACTCTTCTCAGCAGGCCTGTAGAATCTAGCAACCTGATTCTCACATTCAACTGCCTGGCTGAGCTGTTCTATTCTAGCCAAGAACCCTGTGCTAGGACCGAGGTCCAGACCCAGAAAGCAGCGCTGTATCCAGAACCCATCAGACCCCGACCAGAGGCCGTGCTGTGAGCAGAACCAGTGCCTGAGACCGTCCGGTGGCGAGTGAAGTCCAAACCTGACCAGATCGGTGACGAGGCCCATTTCCATTCCAAAACTAGGAGTGAGTATCTAGTCTAGAACTGTACAGAACCAATCTCTTAGTTTAAAGTAATCCTCTTCCATTCATTTCAACCTATCCAGAACTGCATTATAGAATTTTGTGTCCATCCTGTTGTTGGTAAATCTCTAAGGCGCATCTGTCATTCTGAAATCTTGACTTTATTTCTGTAAATCTACCTCCACAAAAACGTCCGTATCTTTTGAACCGTATGTCCTAGAAGCGAAATGTAACTGTCATTTCAAAGCTAAGATCCTCATCACTTATTCTGAATATCCCTTAGTGAATTGAAATCATTTTAGCATATGTTTCCATCTATTGCAATCACATTCCAAGGCGTTTTGACCTATGTTTTTTTAAATCATTCCTGTGTCTCTCTAAGCTGGCTGGGGGGAACTGGAATTGAAGTGCATTCTTGATTGTATTCTTGAAACCTGTGTACCCTCCTTCCCATCTCTTCGTACTGCATAGTGGGGGGAGTGAGTAGTCACAGGGGAAAAAGTGATTATATTATCTTCTGATTGAATTCATATCAAGTTTATTTCTGTGCTGAATTCTTTCCCATTATTGCATTTCCTTGAATTACATAAGTATTCTCTGATACAGTATCCTACATATTCATACTCCTAAGTGATTCAAGAGATTGTAATTTTGTAATATTACCTATTGTTGATTACCATCCATATTCATAAGTGTGTTATTCAGATATTAGTTTGTTCATAAAAGTGTGATATATATATATATATATATATATATATATATATAGTTTAATTATTCAAATAAACCATTTAATTTGCAAAACAAACCTACTTCTTGGCTCAGTGAGGTCAGGGGGGATTCAAAGAGAGGGGCGTTACATAAGGGTTCATCATCCAGATTTAAGAACTTTGACATAAAAAAATATATAAATAAGGGCTTCCATTGGGCATCCCAGACTAGGCATTGACTTAGTTGGAGTGCTGAATTGAAGTCACTTACTGATTGGGGGCTCATTGCAGGACTTCTGGATTAGATCTACCACTTGCGCAGCTTAATACAGTGTGCTAACTAATAGGATACATAAATCCTGTTGGGCTACCACGCTGTGTTACGCTGTAAAAGCACCCCTCAAAAAGGAACGGTCTCAGGAAATGGTCTGTTTTGAAAAATAAAATAATAAACATCTGTAAATCAGGAAGGAAATCAATTTCCAGAATGGCGACATTGGTAGATATCAAGATAGCTAGAGAACACCTCTTACATAAGCTATTTGTGAGAGGAGAGTGGACTGAGCCGGACCAGAATGTGTGGTTGCAGGCAATCACACAACAGGTCACTGCAACTGGGTTAGATATCTGGAGAGATCAGGGTCCCTTACATGTGGCCCTGAGTGAACTATACATGGCCCCTAAGGCAAAGGATGAGCACGATAAGATTGTCAGGATAGCGGCATATTTATATTTATAAATGGAAACCATACAGGACAAATGTGCTGAAGGCCAAGATCTGGCAAGTAGGCAACTGTTGGCCTTAGAGAAGGCCCAATCTGATCTGGACTCTTCTGAGCAGAGGCTGCAGAGGAGCCAGGAGTCAGAAAATGATAGTAGGCAGTATATAATTAAAATAAAAGAGGATATGGGTATCCTGAAACAGGAAAGGGCAGACCAGGATACCAGAATTCTGGCCTTGCAGAAGGAGTACCAAGAAGGTTTGGATTCCCTACTGCAGAGCCAGAAAAAGCTGGAGCAACAACTGGATTTCAATAGGGCATGCACAGAGCAGGTAGCCACCCTGCAAAGCCACCTAGATGGCGTGAAGGCAGAGAGCAATAAGCTGATTTTGAAAGACCTGGACACCCAGGCAGAGTTTGATGAAGAGCGCCAGAAAGCTGGTGCCCTTCAAAGGCAGAGGGACGACCTGGTGGCACAGAGGCAGGCTCTTACTCAGGAAAGGGATACCTTAGGCCAGCAAGTCTGCCACTTAAAAGGGAAGCTGGAGGAGAATCACCTGGCCCTCCAGGGACTGGGTGATCTCCAAAAAGAGCATCAAAACTTGTTAGAGCACACCAAGAGGGTGGAAGATGCTCTGGCAAGAAAGGAGCAGACCAGTAGGGACAGTACCCAGGAGGTAACCCTCCTGCAGCAAAGATTGATCCAGTACTCCAGGACCAACCAGGAAGCACAGAGGGAAAATGAGGCTCTCTGTCAGCACAATGATAGGCCCCAGCAACAGATATCCATGCAGGAGAGACTGATAGAGTCTAGTAAGGCCTTAATTGAGGAACTGAAAGCACAGGCTCTGGCAGGGCAACAGGAAGCAGGGGCTGATAGAGATGAGGTTCACTGGGAAAGGGAAACACCCGAGCATAACTTCAGGAGCCCTAGTACCAGAGGCCTCCATCTCTCCCAGTCCCTGGACTCTGCCACCCCCATGTTCCCTGGCACACATGAGCCCAGGGCTACGTGGATGGCAGATTAATATCCAGTCAGACGTATGGGTCTCATAGGCCAGTGCCTCCCAGGAATGGATGGGCGGGCATCTGGGTATGGGCACCCAAGTACAGTGCAATTTAGTGGGGAACCCCGGGAGAGTAGGCCCACTAAGGGCATCCTGAAAACCTCTGCCCAGTTAGGTCAGTGGGGGGGGTACCCATCAAATCCAGGCAGCAAGGAGGAATCTGAAGACTCATCTGAGCATCCCAGGACACAGGAGACTAGGTCCCCACATTCTGCCAGCCATTCCCAGGCTCGCAGAATCCGGGAAAACCTGGAGGATCAGACGGGCACCTCTGGGAGCAGTGCTTCTGAGTCAGAGGATGAATGGACCAGGGTTACCCAAACCAAGAAGGCCAATAAGGCAAAAAAGGCCTTGCTTAAGGACCCCTTAAAAGAGATCAAAGCAATAAGGAGTGTCATCACTCCTTACCATAAGAACTCCAAATATTCTGTTTGGGAAGACTTCGAGCTCTTTGAGCAAATGATGGAGACTTTCCATTTGAAAGACAGCAGTAGCTGCATTCAGTATGTAAAATGGACATTCTCCCCAGAATACTCCAGTTTCTTTGCGGGGCTGGAGGACCAAAATCATGCAAGATGGTCCACATATAGGGTGGCCATCTTAAAGCACTTTTCTGTTCATAGAAATCCCCAAGAGTCTCGCAAGGCAGCCTACAATTTGCAATGTGGGGAGGATCAGGCCCCACAAGAATTTGTGCAGGAGTTGAAGCGTGCCTTTGCGCAGACTACCAAAAGGGTGCGCACGGACAGTAAAGAATTTGTTAACACGTTTTTCCATGTGCTACCCAAATACATCATGACCCAGCTAGTGAGAGTTTTTCATGAGAAAAGGTCACTAGACTGGGTCATTGAACAGGCCACCCGAATCTATGAGGTGCAGAAGCCCATAGAAAATAAAAATAATGCTCAGAAAAACCCCAAACCGACCAGCACCCCTGCTGCTGCCAAGGTGGCAGAGGTAAAGGCTGCCCCCAGTTTAGATTTGGAGATGGTGGGGCCTAAAAACCTGCCTGCACAGAATAATTCGAAGCCCAGAAGGCCCTCGGGCCAGTCACAGACAGGGAGCCAAGGAGGTAGTTCCACAAATGGGGTCCCTCACTCCCCTGACTATGCAAGTCCCCGCTACAAGGGAAACCGACCCATCCTGGGTTATGTGTGGACCCCTCCAGCCCAAGGGGGGGATCCAACCAAGCGCCTAACCCAGGGAACTTCCCTCCTAACTTCCCCCAGGAGGGCAGAAATTCATCAAACCCTGGGCAGAACATTTTCCCCAGGTATCCCCCCAACTTTCAACCTCAAAATCATCCATCATTCTTTCCCCACTTCCCTGAGCCCAGACCACCTAATCCGGGAGAGGGGAGGCCAAGGGTAGAGGGGTACCCAAATCTTCCCAACCCAGGGTACTACCAGAGAAGGGATCGCTACCCTTCCCGGGATCAGCCCAGGGGAGAAATGAGAACCCTGTATCAGCCTCAGCGGGTTTCACAGTTAGAGCGCCAGGTCCAAAATATGGCACAGGATCTGGGTTGCATGCTGAGGGCTCAACAGAACCCTCAGATGAGCATACCGGCACAGAATACCCCAAACTCTGGACCTGGTGCTCCATAACAATGACGGGGGCAGCACCCTGACAACCTACCGGTTCCCAGGGAGGCGGCACAAGGGAAAGGGGGGTGTAAAGCATTGGAGGAAGCCCTCTTCCCCACTTATAAACAGCACCTGGAAACCCAGGAACCAGAAACAAAATCTCCTACCCCTGAAAGTCTGCCACTCAAGGAGCAGGAGAAACAAAGGACCCAAACAGACCCACTTTGAGGAGGAGGTACAGATCTTCCAATTTGAAGGAGAGGGATCATCAGAGGATCCTGGTAAAAAAAAATCTTCTCCTTCAGAGAAGGGGGAACTCTTCCCAAAGAAAAATGGGTCCCAAGGGATTCACATGCAGACTGGGTAGATGTGGGGACTGAGCTAGCGCCGCCCATCATCCCATCCCAGAACCAACAGCAAGACAATCCCCTGGTTCAAACCCATCCTGGTGACTGTCTCCAAAAAGGGGGGGCAGCCCAGAACCGGAAACAGGGGGACCCAAAACTTCTCCTATTTCTAGTTGCCAACTTTTTCTTTCAGATTCCTAAGACTCCCCACATAATTCTGCCCAAATCTCTTCTCTCTCCATGTCCAAAACCAGAAAATTAGCCCACCAGTTGTACAAAAATGTACATTATCTATGCCCCCTTGCGGAGAAGGAGGGAAGATACTATGCCCCGGTACAAGTACAGGGGCAGGGGAACATTTTGGCACTGGTGAACACTGGATCCCAAGCTACCCTTCTGCCCAGAAAGGCCTTTGATGAACTAAATTCAGGAAGGGGGAAGAAATACCAAATTCCTCTCACCTCTCTTCCTGGACAACTTCAGAACTTTGACGGGAAGGAGATTCCCGTCGAGGGGACTGCGGATTTGGACATTAAAATTGGGCGACACAAGGTGAAACACCCAGTCATAGTAGTGACTCCAGAAGGCACCCCTTGTTTACTAGGGAATGACCTCCTGAGAAGGTTGTCACCCCTAATAGATTGCGTAAACAAAGTCCTCTGGATCCAGACTAGCCAACCAATAAAATTAAAACAGAGTGTCAACCATGTTAGTTTAAACGGCACATGCCACATGGTTGAACAAAAATCTGACCAAGTCGAATTTCACTTCCAGAACAATCAAATTCCAGACGTGACAGTAATAGCAGTAGGACAACAGACTGGTGAGGGGGGGTCCTCTCTATTTCTGAAAATCATCCTTCCTTCCAGTTTAAGGTGGTATTCCACACTGGAAGGAAACACTCTGTAATTCTTTACCAATCCACAATTAGACATTCCCACTCCTATAGTCCAGAAAGATGTGAAATCAGCTCAGAGCCTGGCTGATATTCAGCAAATTGGAGAGCAGTTGTTCATCCCTGTTCAGTTAAATGAAGGGAAGGGAAGGACTCTGTTCTCACTCGAGTGTGTGTGAGCAACGGTAAGAGCTTCATCAGCGAAGCCATGTTCCGCCAACTCCCAAAAGATCCAGCCATTCCCACATTCAAACTGATAGTCAAATGCGAAATGGATCTGGAAACACCCAATTCCAAACATCTCCTGCCAAGCAGGTGTATTCTCAAAATCTCCATTGGCAACAAGAGCATAGTCCATAATTGTTGAGTCATGCAAGACGTCACTACCGCCTTTTACTTAGGCAGTGACATTCTCAATCACTTTGCCACTAGTTTGGACCTAATAAACTTCAAAGCTTGGTCCCGATTAGCGGATAATCCCATGGGCTTTGATGACCAAGAGAAAGCATTTAGGTCAGCTCAACTGCTGCCTTATGCAGTTGAAATTCAGATTGGAGAGGAAGTCACCATCCCAGAAAGGACCCGACAATTCCCCCTGGAAGTGAAAGTTAAAAGAGGACAAAAATTGAAAAACCCTGATGCTTATATTCATCTAAATGCTTCTCTCCAACAGCAAGGGTTGGGGGTAAACCCAACACCATTAGTCAATATAGAACAAGACACCATTCCAATAGAGGTGGATAACAGTGACTTAAAGAGTATCACTCTATCCGCAGGCACCATTATCGGAATGGCGGCTGATGACCGTCATTTTTCCATTGTCCTAGGTAATGAACTGTTAGGACCAATCCCCAAGGACTGCTTTGACAGTCACAGTGATGACAATACAACACCAGACAGGATCTTCACTCGGCATGGGGGGAACTTCCTGGTGTACACTTCCTGCCCGTATGGCAAGGAAGATGTGACTTGTGACTTCAGAAGGGATGAGGTAATTTTCCAGGTCCATGAGTGCTGCCTTTCCCACCTGAACCACCAGTCCAAATCAGCACTCTGACCAGGGACTTCTCCACCCAGCTGGAGGAGGCCGCTGAGATAGCGAAACCAGAAGTCTTTTAGGCTTCAGGCAGATGGTTGAAGAGAGAGTCAACCTAGCTGATGCCTGTGTGACTCTAGAGCAGAAGCAAAAGTTGAAACAAGTTTTCTTGGATTTTCAAGATCTCTTTGTGGTGGCCTCATATGACAGTGGTCGCACCGACATCCACACAACAACAATTCCCACGGACCCTGGCATGACTACAGTGTTTGTGAAGCAATATCACTTACCTCTCGCATCAATGGAGTCCCTTACTGAAATAATTAAGAACCTTGAGTCCCAGGGGATAATCCGTCCAGTCCATAGCACCTTCAATAATCCGGTGCTGGGGATATTGAAGTCAAACGGCCGGTGGAGATACTGCGCCGACCTTAGGGAGCTCAACAAACAGGTCCATACTTCCCGATGGCCTCTTCCCTACATTGACCAAGGGCTGGCCCAGATCCAGGGGTCACAGGTATTCACTGATATAGACCTGACCAATGGATAATGGACTTTGCCTGTCAGTAGGGAGGACCAATACAAGCTGGCTTTTACCTTTGGGGGCCAGCAGTACACATGGACCCGGAATCCCTTCGGATACCTCAACTCCGGTAATGAGTTCAACATTTTTCTGCATACGGCCATGCCCGACCTGGGTGATAGGGGCAACCTGGCTTATGTAGATGATGTCCTCATGAAAAGCCCAACTGTGGAGGAACATATAGCTGAGATGTGTTATGTTCTGACCCAGTTGAGGGCCACCGGAGCAAAACTTTCCTTTCAGAAAGCACAGTGGTGTAGAACCTGTGTTAATTTCTTGGGGCATGAGATTACTCCTCAGGGTCTCTGTCCCCAGGAAAAGAAAGTGGAAGCACTTCAGAAACTGAAAGACCCCACAACTCTGCGGGAACTAAGGAGCCTCCTTGGACTGACTAAATACAGCAGGAAGTTCATTGAGGGCTACGCAGAGATCACCAGACCCCTGATTCATCTCTTGAAGGGGGGGGTCAAGTGGGAATGGGGTCCAGAACAACCCGAGGCAGTAAGACAGCTCAAAAGAAGCCTCTCACAAGTGCCTTGCCTAGCTTACCCTGTCAGAAGCAAGGAGTTTTTTCTTGGAGAAAGTGTTCTCTAATACATGCTTGACTGCAGTATTATATCAAAAGGATGACAAGGTCAATAAAGTAATCTCCTATGCGAGTAAAACTTTATCCTCTGTGGAGGAAAAATTCAACAACTGTGAGAAGGCACTCCTGGCAACGGTGTGAGCCTTGAAGAATTACCGCCCGTTTCTCCAGGGGGAACACATCATAGTGGAGACTCCACACCAGCCTCTGCAATATCTCCAAAGTGACAGAATCCGGGCCGGAAATGTGAGTAATTCCCGAATTACTTCCTGGATTCTGTCAATGCAAGGCTTTCCTGTGGAGGTCAGATATGGCCAAAACAAGAAGAGTCCCCTCGCGCAAGGTCTGGCTGACTTGCATGATTGTGCCAGAGAAAACTGTCTTGAGGATGAAAGTCTAAAAATCAAGGACAACATGGAGGCATACCTCAATTCCCCACACAAAGTCTTTGAAGAAGACAAATGTGAGGGAATGCCCACTGTCTATGTGGATGGATGCTCTTACCATGTTGACAACAACGGGGAAAAGGAACCAGTGGCCGGCGTAGGGAATGCATGGGTGAATGAGTCCCCAGAACCCTCCGCTGGGTACAAGATTGGTCCCCGAAGTAGTCAAGTGGCAGAGTTGATGGCTGTGCAACAAGCCATCCTCACTGCTGTCCAACATCAACTCCACGAACTGGTCACAATCACAGATTCGGATTATGTACGGAACGGGTTCGTGGAGCACCTGGTTTATTGGAAAACCAGAGGCATGTTATGTGCTAATAACAAACCCTTGAAACATGGGAAGTTAATCCAAAATATTGATGATCTGGTCACCTCGAATGGGATGACCATCTACTGGAAAACGATCAAGGGTCATTCCAAAGTAGAGGGACCAGACAAAACTGGAAATGACCCAGCTGATCAGCTGGCCAAAACCGAAATGACCCAGCTGATCAGCTGGCCAAAACCGGGTCCATCCAAGGGGATCTAATAGAGATGGAGTCCCTGTTGGGGGAAATCCAGGTCACTGCTATCACTAGGTCCCAGACAAATGCTCACAATGATCTTTCAACTGCACAATGGTGTAAGGATACCCCAGATGCCGATTTGATTACGGCTCAAAAAGGGGATCCAATAATTGGTAAGTTTTACCAACACATTGAGGACCCTGAGAACTTTCCCCTGACGGATACCGATTACATAGGGAAAGAGGACCTCAGAGTGTTGATGAAATGTCCAAAAATGTTCCAAATCCAAGACGGTTTGTTGGTAAGGAAATCCCAAGCTGGTCATGATCAGTGGGTGGTTCCTACCTCATTTCGAAGCCTGATGTTAAGTCACGCCCATTATGCGCCCACAGCCGGTCATAGGCGGTTTCATACAACACTTGAAATCTTAAGAGAGGTTGCCTACTGGCCACACATGGGGCAGGACCTCGACCAATACTTGAAGGGGTGTCTTGTGTGTGCACAATTTCAGCCAGCATCCCTTACACACCGTGCACCTCTCCAAAAGAGGGGGATGACACTGCCATGGTCAGATTTACAAGTCAACTTTATAGGGCCCGTGATTCGCTCCTCTAGGGGAAATAAGTACATGTTGACAGTGACATGCTTGTTTACTAAATGGGTGGAATGTCTCCCGGCCCCAAACTGCAAGGCAGAAACAGCAGCTGCCCTGATGATCAACCACATCTTTTTGCGTTTTGGACTACCCCAAAGGATTGAGTCAGACATAGGTAGCCATTTCACCAGCGAAGTAATAACAAAGATGTGGGAGATACTGGGGGTTAAAAGGAAGCTACATATTGCTTACCGGCTAGCCTCTAGTAGAGCAGTAGAAAGTTACAACAAAACCATTGTGAGCATCTTAAAAAAGTTTGTGGCACATTCTGGGCCAAGCTGGGGTATCCAATTACCTCGTGTCCTAATGGCCATCAGATCTACCCCTTCACCTGTAACTAAAATGTCACCGTTTGAGTTGATGACTGGACGCAGGATGGTGCTTCCCCAGCATCTGCTTTACAGGACCCAAGAGCAGACATTGATCAATGCCTCCACAACTCATGAGTATGTTGAAAATTTAAGAAAACACCTTCAACATGCTTTTTCCTATGCTCAGCGAAATCTAGAAAGATCAGCCGATAGCATGAAGACCCACTATGACTTGAAGCCTACCAGAAAAGAATACAATGTAGGAGACCGGATTTATCTATACAATTTCCAAAGGAACCAGGTCAAACAGCGGAAATGTCTGCCTACTTGGAAGGGACTTTTGAAATTATAGACAAGATCTCACCAGTCGCCTACAAGATCTGCATCCCCAAAGGCAGTTTGGTAGAGGGGGAAGACAAGTGGGTCCATATTAATCAGCTAAAGTGTTGCCACCCTAGGCACACTCTGCAGCAACTGGATGAATCCTCTGGAATCCCAGAGGAGGCCGCTCAGATCAATAAAATCCCATCCCTAAAATATTCCACCTATAGGCCCTCATTACAACTCAGGCGTTAAAGGTTTAACAGCGCCATCAGCGCCGTTAACCCTTAACACCTGATTCACATTTTAACGCCTGCTTTTTGCAGGCGTTAAAATGCAAGGCGCTAAGCCACCTTAGTGCTAATTACAGCACCGTAATTTACGGTGCCGTAATTAGCGCCTTCCCCACTCCCATTATGCCCTATGGGGCAAAAATGGGAATGGGGAAGGGGCCATTGGTGAATAGGGAATTACCGCCCCACTCACCTTGTAATGGGGCGGTAATTCCGCCATCCACCATGGCGGAATCGTAACCTTAGCGGCATGGACCATGGTGCTAATAGCACCATGGTCCTCCGCCAAGGTTGTAATGAGGGCCATAGGCTATCAAATATAATAATAAGAATGCAAATGTCTCCTGATTTATAAAATGTATATGCCCACCCCACTACATTAATAGTGGTGGGGAAATGTCTATGAATATGTTTCTGCCGCTTTGCTTTGTCATCCTAGGACAGATAAACCATGGAGAATGACCAAGGAGGACGACCCGTGTACCGGGAGCAAAGATCCGAGGGCCGTGGTATCGCTCAATACTCCCATCAAGACTGGCGAGGAGAACCGATCGATCCACCCCTGATGGAGGAAAAGATGCTGAACTTTGCCATTTTGGAATCAGAAGAAGATGAGACCAACATCCTAGTCTTGCGAGTTCCATTGATGGAAAATCAATGCCATCGCAAGAGGGGGGCTTGTGGGATGTTTTAACCCACGCATCCAAGCCCTACAACAGTACTGTGCATTGCTGGCAGCAGAAACATCAGAATGGCCACTGGAAAGCATGCTGATCGCTCAAAACCATCCAAAAATGTGCAGTAAAAACCGGAAAAATAGGCTGACTCCACTTTTGCCTATATTAGTGAGCACAGGAGGTCACTGCCTAAATCCACCATTGGGCTACACACACAGTAGCCTAAAACCACTTGGAAATAGCAATACTGATTGCCAAAAGCAACCCAGAGCTGTTTTGGAATTCATTTTCTAGATTGTCAAAATGTGCTAAAATCATGGCTCACAAATCACCAAACAGATCCAACTTCTTTGTTGGGTGTTCCACATCATTATACTGCAAGAATCCACATAAACACAATGTCAGCAAGAATCATATGCTATCAAGCTAAATCTCATTTTAAAGATATTGATGTAAGGACAGCTGTCAAAAATGGGTGTAGTACCGTTACTCACCTCTACCAGAAAGCCGGCGTTTTAAAACAATTCCTTGTAAAAACTGAACAACTGAACCCAAACTATGCCAAAGAAATACTGGTTATCAGAAGCCTAAGGGGTAGAGACAATGTAAAACTATATTCTGAAATGACTTGAAGGAAGCAATTGTTTAATGTATGTATTATAAATGTGGGTCATATTGTAAGAAAAGACAAATTGTAACATTGGTGACAGAGTTAAAAAGTGTTCCCACACTGGGATCAGGCAGATTCCACACCTCCCCCCTGAACAAAAGAAGCTTCCTTCTGCCCCAAGCCAAGAGATTGACAAGTTGGTGTGAAAAGGAACTGGGGGGTGGCACCCTGGACTGGGGCTCTGCTGGCAGGAAAAAGAGACAATGGATTCTTTCAGCTGAATGGAATATGCTGATTTGGGTGTGACTTGTCAACAGCTGCTCTAGCAGGAAGGCAGGCCATGTGACCATCTGACTCACCAAGCTTCTGGGGGGCAGACCAGACTAAGATGTGAAATGAATTACAGGCAAATGTATGTTTTATGAAATTGCAATTTACAAAATTTACCAAGCTGACAGAAATGTCAAACTTGGAGATTCTTAAAATGACAAGTTCACTCACAGTTCAAGACTAAGCTGGACGCTGTGTGATGTTCTGAGACCAAACCCCATATTTATTAATATCTTAGCTGCAATGTTTATGCTAGAAACATGAAAACTTACAGTAATATGCCCAGAGAGGGTGTGTATGTCTGTGTAAAATTGGGTGCAGAACCAATCTTGGCAAATTCACCAAAACGAAAATAAGTCGTCATTTCTGAATCCAAGCTCGTAGGAAAATGGGGCTTGAACAGAGACCTGCCTTAATTCATCTGTGAGGTGTACATGTATTCTCAACAACTTGTGTATCTGGGAAATATGTTTTTTGGAAAAATTGATTTTCTAAATAAAAGCAAAGGGGGAGATTCTTCACTAGATTGTAAAACACAGCATCACTCTGACTCATTCTGACACGCTAATCCTTTCTCCAGTCAGGTCACAGGGAATCCTCTAACCTATCAAATCCTTAGGGGGTTGGGCATGTAGAGTCAGCCTCCACACCCACGTTGAAAACACCTAAAAAGAGATTGCTCAGGACAGATGGGACACACTCATTTTTCCACTTCAACTGATTCCTGCGCAGCACTCTGCCGGACCAGATCCAGATAATATCCAGATAGATCCAGAGACCAGATTCTAGAACCAAGGTCTAGAACTTGAAGTGGAGGCCTAACCCAAAAGGTGAACTCTTCTCAGCAGGCCTGTAGAATCTAGCAACTTCATTCTCACATTCAACAGCCGGGCTGAGCTGTTCTATTCTAGCCAAGAACCCTGTGCTAGGACCGAGGTATAGACCCAGAAAGCAGCGCTGTATCCAGAACCCGTCAGACCCCGACCAGAGGCCGTGCTGTGAGCAGAACCAGTGCCTGAGACCATCCGGTGGCGAGTGAAGTCCAAACCTGACCAGATTGGTGACGAGGCCCATTTCCATTCCAAAACTAGGAGTGAGTATCTAGTCTAGAACTGTACAGAACCAATCTCTTAGTATAAAGTAATCCTCTTCCATTCATTTCAACCTATCCAGAACTGCATTATAGAATTTTGTGTCCATCCTGTTGTTGGTAAACCTCTAAGGCGCATCTGTCATTCTGAAATCTTGACTTTATTTCTGTAAATCTACCTCCACAAAAACGTCTGCATCTTTTGAACCGTATGTCCTAGAAGCGAAATTTAACTGTCATTTCAAAGCTAAGATCCTCATCACTTATTCTGAATATCCCTTAGTGAATTGAATTTTTTCATCCATTGCAATCACATTCCAAAGCATTTTGACCTATGTTTTAAAATCATTCCTGTGTCTCTCGAAGCTGGCTGGGGGGGAACTAGAATTGAACTGCATTCTTGATTGTATTCTTGAAACCTGTGTACCCTCCTTCCCATCTCTTTATATTGCATAGTGGGGGGAGTGAGAAGTCACAGGGGAAAACGTGATTATATTATCTTCTGATTTAATTCATATCAAGTTTATTTCTGTGTTGCATTCTTTCCCATTATTGCATTTCCTTGAATCACTTAAGTATTCTCTGATACAGTATCCTTCATATTTATACCCCTAAGTGATTAAAGAGATTGTAATTTTGTAATATTACCTATTGTTGATTAGCGTCCATATTCATAAGTGTGTTATTCAGATATTATTTTGTTCATAAAAGTGTGATATATATATATGTTGTTTAATTATTCAAACAAACCTTTTAATTTGCAAAACAAACCTACTTCTTGGCTCAGTGAGGTCAGTGGGGATTCAAAGAGAGGGGCGTTATATAAGGGTTCATCATCCAGATTTAAGAACTTTGACATAAAAAAATATATAAATAAGGGCTTCCATTGGGCATCCCAGACTAGGCATTGACTTAGTTGGAGTGCTGAATTGAAGTCACTTACAATATTTAGGCTTAACCTCCAGTTTAGCCAAAGAAATAAGATGATCATAATCCATTGTTTTTTTTTGTCAAACCGGAAAGGTGGAACTGAATCAAGGTTGATGGTATACAAGAAACTCTGATTGCACGAACATGGTGGACCACAGTGTGGTCAAGCACAGAGAACCAAGAACTGTGGGATTGCCTCTCCTGATGTTCCACAGCAGCCCTCAACAGCTGATTATCGGTGTCATCTGAAAATGTGATGTTAGCCAACAGTCTACAAGCGGCCAATTTCCAGTGGGCCATTAGTGATGAGACACCAAGTTCTAATCTAATGGCCTCTCCCGGCATGGCACAGGGCACACAAAGTAAAGATCTAAAAATGTTGCCCTCCAGGGGCTGGAGCCAATTCATTGCATTTTCCGGGAAAGCCTCTAGGGCATATAATATAACTGGTACCACTGCATTCTTGTAGGCTCGTGCCATCGCCTCGATTGAGCCACCACCCAGCCTATTAATGACTTTCCCAGGACAAGCCATTTCCTCCAAGCTTTGGATTTAATGCTGTCCAAGAGGGAGTTAAAGGAGTGATTGCTAGATAACAACATGCCAGATACTTGTATGAAGTCACTTCCTGAACTACAGAATCACGTCCCCGCCAAGCAAAGCTTTTGTCCTTCACTGCCTGCTTGCCAAAAATAAGAATCTTGGTCTTAGCTATATTGATAATCAAGCCATTATCTGTCGCATATTGGTGAAGCCCATTCATGGTATGCTGGAGGCCAATTAGGGTGCTAGAAATCAGGACCATATTGTCTGCATAAGTAAGGCAGGGGGTGGTTTAGGACCATACAACGGTGGATGACAATTATATTCCTTTTTCAATACTCTGGGAAAATCTGAAACATAGAGATTGTGAAGCAGGGGCGAAAGAGGGCAACCCTGCTTCAACCCCTTGTTAGTGGGGAAGGATTCCGAGATATCACCCCTTTGAGAGAGGTGGATTCTTATCCTTGTGTCAGAGTATGGCTTCATGAGGAATTACAACAGTGACTGGTCAATACCCCAGTCACTCAACTTCCTCCAGAGTCTGCTCTGACTTACTGAATCAAAAGCGCTGGTATAGTCAACAAAACATACACATAGGCAGGACTTCTTAGACTGCCAAACAACGGAAATTAAGGTCTGCAAGACCCAGATAGGGTGGGAGGTACTGTACCTCTTCCTAAATACCGTTTGGGAATAATGGAGCAGTCCCCTTTAGTGAGCATTCACAAACAAATGCTAGAGAAGATTTTCGGGGAGCTGTCCAACATTGCCAACAGTCGAAAATCATATGGAATATCCCAAGAGCCTGACGTGTGAAGCGGCACTAGGACTGATTACCTCCATGAGCCTGAAATGATACCGGTTTCACCAATATGAGAAAAGAGCAGAGACAAAACCTCAGCTCACACGGTGGGGTCCTCTTTAAATACCACATTATTCAACCCGTCGGGTCCTGTGGCTGTAGAAGATTTGAAAGAAGTAATAGTTGCCACGATGTCTGTTTTGTTGAGGCATTGCCATACCCATGTGTCTTTCATTGGTAGTGTTTCATCCAACCTCAACATCGGCCGATCTTCCCAATGAATACTCTTAATGTGTGAGGCCCAAGACTCCTCCGAGACAGCAATGACCTCATTTGCAACAAAACCGGCCACCACGATACGCATAATGTGCCAGACATTCTTGTCATCATTAGTAAAAATTAGTCTATTCATGTTATACAAATTAGCGCTGGTTGTGCTCCATTGATGGATGGCCATCCAAGATTTGCATCATTTTAAGATACGTTGGTGTTCCATTTTCCTTCCACCCTAGTCCAATCCAGGTTGTTTATGGGGCAATCGAAACTTTCAGTTTCGCTCCCTTTTCTTGTTTGCAATCGAAATGTCGAAAGGTCTCAAATGGGCACCACTAGCTTTAAAACTTAGACAGTGTCTATGAGTCGAGGAACCCAATTATCTATTTAGGCCTGATACTTTCCAATCATTAGAGGCCAGCATCTGAGCTTGCGTCTCATCAGAGGAAGCAATTAAATTTCTTAATCTTCGTAATAGACCAACAAAGATGATTTCCCTGTGAGTTTACTACTGGGTTATTCTTAAGTATGACCTCCCTAGTCGAACCCACTGAGAGAGCCATAGTATGAATAGCGTGATCACTCAGGTGAGAAGGCAGTATTTCGTCCACTGGTTTATGCTGTAGAATGGCATTGTTAATTAAAATGAAATTGATTTAGCTCGAATACGTGCATTTGACCACGTAGGTATAAAGCCCCCACCAGGTGGTATAAGGGGGCTAACATCAAATTCCAAAATAAGCCACACGGGTCACCCCCCACCTCACAAGGCCAATCTCCACTCCCTTGGCAGCCAGACAATCAATGTTAAAATCCTCTGCCATTATTACTTTGCTCTTGGAGAATCAGGCCACCCATTCTCCTAAGCAATCCTTAAATGCCTGCTTTAATTTCGCTGTGCAGCTGCCATCAGGAGGGTCATAAAGAGTAATTAAAAACAAGAGGTGAGTGTCAAAAGAGGGAGATGACGAGGACCCACAAAGTAAATTAGGATGAGAAAACCCTTGTGAGAAAGCTTTCAGGCCAAGAGCGGTCTTAGTCCACCTACAAATACCACCCCTAGGGCGATCGGGCTTTTCAGATGCATGGAGTCCTAGTCCAGGTTCTCGCCTTACTGAGTCCTCTCCTCTGTTCATCCCAACCAGAAAATGTTGTAGAGAGCACTTGTTGAGTCCTGTCGCCTCCAGTGGCAGGGTCCTGGGTATCAGTGTCTCAGGTGCAGCAGACCTTGTCCGGCCAGATGGTCATCATCACAAATAGTCCCTTGGGATCAATAAGGATAAGAGTCTTCCTCTTCCTTGGACATCTCGCTCTTCATCTCTTTGTCAGGGAACTTTGGAGTAGACTGTACTCCCAGCCAGGTTCCAGTGTATCCGTCTTCAAAGGTATTCCAAAGATAAATCAACTAATTGCAGTCCTCCTTCCACATAGGCTCCATCTAGCCAAAATGCTGTAGTGGATTGGTCTAGTGGAAGCCTGTTTTTAAGCTTCCAAACTAAGCTGCTGAAACAAGTGCCCTTGCTTTCCGATGTCATGCCCAGAGTGTTTTGTCTGTAGGAAGTGGACTGATGCTCAATCATTGGATACCCTAACTCCACTCCTTTACTGCATCTGCCTACAATAAAAGGCCTCACGTAACCAGCACTGTGGTCAGAGGTGGTCATTGTAATTGTAGGGCTGGCTTTGATGTACAGTTCACAGCTGAACTTTAAGGGGTGTTTTTGCTCCCTGAAGGGTGTGATCAGCTTTTTCTGGGGCTTGTAATGTTTGATGACTAGAGTCGATAGGCTTGAACCTTGCGGTGTCATGCAGCTGCTATTGCCTGCAAAGGATGGAAAGGGTCATGTACACAGTCTGCAACTTGCAGAAAAGAAATATCCTACAGCATAGCATAGTTCCTTCAATTCATATAGCTGAAAGCTCCTTTGGAAGGACTTCATGGCTGACGATGTCAAAATCTGCAGAGAGGATGAATATGCTTATATGTTTAGTGCTGTGCTCTAGTGTGTCCCTTATGAATGATAGTGTTGATTCCCTTGCCGTTATTGGGCCAACTCCATGTTGTGACTTGCACATAATGCGGTTGGTCTCCACATAATCCTCAAGTTGTTGGTAGGTGAAGTAACGGGCCGAGGTGCTAATATCAATAAGCACCTCCCCAGAGGGCATTACCACATCAGGTAATGCCCCAGGGTTTTTGTTAAGAAACTATGGGCCCGGGGAATTACCTCCCATGCTATTGATGGATTACTGCTTAAATATAGCACCTCATACAGGTTATGAGTTTATTTTTAAGCATTCCCACATTTCATTTATCAGGTAATAAAACTGAAGAAGGGGGAATGTATTTGCTCAATGTCACACATTTCAAGTAGGAAAACTGGGATTAGAAGCAGTAGCATTATTTCACCCAAATCAGAGGGGTTGTGTACATGCTATCTCACAGCCCTTGAACCCTTAATGACATCATATGGAAAGCTCAAATATTCCTTGGCCCTATCAATGGGCCAATTGGCCCTTTTTATAAATAGTTCCTACAAAGCAGAGGCTGCAACATGTTAATGATCTGGGAATGGTGGTGGACCAAACACTCGACTACCAAAGCTGTAGGCATACAGTTTAATAAAGATATTTTATTCAGATTTCTCCATTATCATACAGAATAAAATCAATCAATTTGTTAGACAACAGTAACAAACAAAGACATACAAACGTAACATATCAGCAGTCAGGATGATTAAATTCCAGGTTTGCAACGCAGTCCACAGTGATTACAAGCAGCAACACTGGGTTAGTGATGGTGACACTAAAATAATGTCAATAATTTTAATGCAGAAGTTCTGATTGCAAACAATGTCATTTTGCCAATACTTTCATCACTAGTGTTTTTTAAAGAAATATTGTTGTGTATGCTGGTCTTCACTTTATTTCTAAGGACCACAAAATTTGACAGCCCAAGGAAGATAAAGTGATTTGCCAAGAATCAGAGAGTCATTACAACTTGGCCAGTGTGGAAATAATGTGCGGAAATAACGTGGCAGTATATTTGTATACTGACATTTTTCCACACCGGCTAAGTACAAGTTTACCGGTGGGGTGGAGGAATTGCTTCCAGCTAAGAGTTGGAGGTAATTCTGCCACCATATCGGCAAAATAATTGCTGCCATTACTGGCACCAGTATTACCAGTGCCGGTAATACCAGCAAATCTCCCATGGAGTTGTATGTGACTCCATGGAATGGGGATTTACGACCGTTACCAGCACTCGTAATCCGGTGGTAATTCCGCCAGACTGAGTATCGGTAACAGTATTACCATTTGCCGGTATCCTGGCAGATTTACCTGCAGCATACTGTCGAAGTCAGAATAAGGCCCACTCTGATCAAATGAGGTTGCCAGGTGAAGACTGTGGTCCAAAAGTTCACAGATTTGCTGCAAAGCTGCACTTTGCCTCTTTCACTACTCTCAAATCTTTTAGATTTAATGTAGCCTATTCTATTGGTGTTCAGTATATCTCCAAGCACTCATGTTTGGCAGATAAGGAAACTGGAGTTCAGAGTGCTACAGTGATGAATCAAAGATCACACAGTTTTCATCAGGTGGAGAAGGTGGAATTAGAAGTCATGTAATCTTCTCCCTTTACCAGTAGTTTTGCGACTAGAGCACATCCTTTTACGCGTAACTAGTCTTTTTGGTTTTTGTTTTATATTGGTTTTCATTTTACGTCTAAGCAGCCCATATTTGATTGATAAGTGAAGCGAAAGTCAGGGAGACTGTGCTCACGCCGTTTTTAGTCATGTGTGAAGACCAGGATAACAACCCAGATCTTCTGTTTACAAAGTTAACAACCTATCCACGAGACTACTTTTACCTCTCCTTCTTTTCCCACCCTGCTTTCCCTTTTGCCTCCTTTTTTTACATCTCACTTCTTTCCTCTCTCTCCTTCCCTCTATACTCGCCTCAATTTCCTCTCTTCCCTTGTACCTGTGGTAGATTCAGTGGGTGATGAGGTAGGTGCACATGTGCCAATGTGGGTATAAATGCAAGGTGGTGTTTCCATAATGTGCTTCTTAAGGGTCGATGAGGGGATTGCATGTGTGCAGTACTGTAGGAATGTTTAATGTGGTGCCGTCCAGAGGTTGGTGTTATGTCTGTTTTGAAATTGAAATGGGTGCACAGTGGGGGACTGCATTTAGGGGGAATTGATGGGACCACGTAAAGTTGATACACCAATTTTAATGCTTGTATTGAAGAGTGAGAACTCTCCCATAAACTTTTATGTGAGTAGTGAATTGTAGCTCACGACCCTGTTCCCCCACTCCCACCTGGACAAATTATAGCAATAACATCTGCAGGATGGCAGATCAAAATTATTTGGCCTTTGCCAAGGTGCTTGTAGAGAGGATCCTATGGTTTCCTTCAATTTTCGGGACTGGCACAGTCATTCAATCTCTTGTTAGTAGTGATGAGTGGAACGAGCTTGAACTCCTTAAGAAAAAGAAATGCTCACAGAACTCCATGGGGCCCTAATGACAGAGTATTCATGCACCCACGCCGTGCCTAATGATTGAACCGAGAATATTCCTAGAGAATCTACAATTTAGGCATGATTGGAGCTTCATAGACAACACATGTACACGTGATTGGCTCATCCTCATAATCAACAATGGCAAAATTGTGTCAGATATTATAATGTGAGAAATTCAGGATAAGCTGGATAAAATAAAAAAAAACAGATGTTACTTGAAAATTACAACAGTAAACTGGCCATTGTGGATGCAACGATGAAAGAGTTTTGAGATCTAACCTTGAACAAAAAGATTACTAAGCTGAAAAAGGGAATTGAGGCATTCATGAACGTGCGCATTTATCCCTACACCTCTGAGGAATGCTATACTCCAGAGGCAAAACAAGCAAGAAGGGAAGCTCAATACCAAAACACCAGGAGATCATACGCCTGTTAATGATCAAGGGGCAACGACTGGTATTCTTCCAGCACCAGCTCAGAGGAAGAATCTAGAGCCGGGACATCATCAGCACAAAATGGACTGAGATTACCTTGAAGACTAACGAATGAGTACAGCACCGGCACATTGACACACCCTATTTTAGAACCAAGAGGAAGACAGGGATGGCAATATGAATCGCCCAGGATAAATGGGAGTTGAACACGGTGGTGATGGAGGGGACACAGAGAGCATATTGATTATGTATCTCTCGCACCATGCCCTTACTGACTTTCTTTCATGCCTACGGTCAGATATGACCCGTTTCAGACAAGCATAAAAATGATGTGTCTGTTGAGAAAAATAAGACTTACACTTTGGCAAATAGAAGTTGAAAACTCTAACACTGGTGTTGGTCTACACTTGCCATGGGGATCTGAGTGATTTTTCCGTCGCGGAAAAGTCAGCGACGGAAAAGTTTGCATGAGAAATGTGCGAAACACAAAAGGTTCGCATATTTCCCATGCAAACACGCATTCAAAACCCCTACATACCCACACACCACACCCACAACATACCCACTAGTTTCCCGCACCCACACTGTCAACACACCCCCAACATAAACAAACCCTACTTACCTTTTTTACACGCTGAGTCCCTGCAGCGCCAGTTCCCTTTCACTTCCGTGATCGGGAACCGGTGCTGCATTGTCTTTTTTTTTTTTTTACCACACAGTATAGTGAGCGTGGTGTTGCGGGGGACACCCCTGCAGCCCTGTTTTTTTTGTTTTTTTTCGGGGGTATCCCCGCAACACCCCGCTCACTATACCACACAGTGTAGTAAGCACGGTGTTGCGGGGGACACCCCTGCAGCCCTCGCAGTCTTTTTTTTATACTTACCTACAATGCTATCACCAAAGATTCGAACTTTTGGTATTCAAACCTTTAGTGGTAGCATTTTTCAGACTTGTTGTACAGTCAGACCTTTTTTCGGTCCGATCGTACAATTCCGTGCCATGGAGGTAGTATCCACCTCCAAATAGTATTACACCAGAATTGATAACTTTTGAATAAGCAGTATTACAAAGACTAGAGACTATGGCAAAAGACATACCCTATATCCATAATAACTGTACTAAGGATGAGATGGAGGCTTTGCAGTCCCTAGCAGAGAATTCTCAAATTACCATCAAACCTGCAGACAAGGGTAGAGAGCCTGTCATTATGAACACCATAGACTATGACCATATGGGTCAACAGTTGCTCTTGTACCGTTCCAGCGATCAAATTTTAGCTTCAGATCTGACCAACATTATCCGAGCGATGATAGCTCCTATAATTGAAGAAGCAGAGGCGGAAGGCTATATTAGCCACAAGGAAGCTGTTTTTCTCATACCCAACCATCTGAGATTACCAGCCTTCTATGCCCTTCCCAAGATTCATAAGGGTGTTTCACTTCCACCAGGATGGCCTATAGTCTCGGGCATCGGTTCCATTTTGGAACCGTTGTCACAGTTTGTTGATTTTTACATTAAGGACGAAATACCAAAGATGGTGTCCTATATTAAAGATTCAAGGATTCGACTGCAATGCTTAATCTACTAAAAACCATAGACAGACCATAACTCCCCGATACTATTTGGCAGTTACCACCCAAAGGCCCTAAGGGAGAATCTTCCTTTTGGGCATTTGTTGCAATATAGGCAAACATGCTCGACTTCCAACATGTATCAGCAGCAGGGAAAACAACTTAAGAGCCAGCTCAGACAAAGGGAATACCCACAGAAGATTGGCCAGCTCAGACAAAGGGAATACCCACAGAAGATTGTAAAACATGCATTCAACCGTGCACAACATATCCAGTGGAAAATCACTATGAGACAGAACCACAGACCATCAGAGGCAGCTGATATGACAGCGGTTTTCAGTTATTCCCTGCTATTTAATAAACTTAAATGGGAAATCCTGAAACTCTGGCCCATCTTCAACAACGGGCAAACACAACTCAATAAACCAGGTTTTGTGAGGCAAAACATCAGACACAGATTAGTCCATTCAGTGGCTGAAATTAACATTGACACTGAAGAGCCTGGGGGCCAGATGACTCTGTGGACACAAAGCAGGCCTACAGGGCATGCACCCTGTCGTTCATGCTCTGTATGTAACCACGCATGTACAAGTGTGACTATTGACCTTGGATGAAAATCCCATTGGTACAGAAAATGTTTGCCAATTGTAACACCAATGGAGTAGTTTATCTTATTACATGTCCATGCTCATTGAAATATGTAGGAATGACTGAGCGGGCCATAAGAAAACCGATCATTGAGCACAAATCCTGCATAAGGACGAAACACCTAACAACACCTTTGGTCGAGCACTTTATTAACCGTGGTCGCTCTGCAGAAGATTTGTCATGGACTGTGCTGTAAAAGATTAGACTACCCAAGAGGTGAGGTAACTATAAAACAGAGCAACAATGGATCTTTAGGCTGCAGACGCATAAGAGCAGCCTGAATGAAGAGATCCAGTGGTATGAGTTTGCAGTAGGTATGAGCTTGCAGTAGGGGTCTATAAATTGGGAGGATGATAGCAGCACATGGTGTTTGAACATTGGCTGCACCTGGAAGGCAAGCTTATGACCTGTACAGCTGACGCTCTAACATATGAGCGCACTAACCTTCCTCTATGAGAAGAGGGATTGTGAGCCTTAATAAAAAGACACACGCCAAATAAACTTTCTTTAACTTCTCCATGATCACCTTCTGAACTAAATTGCTATGTTCTAATATTTGTAGGACGGATCTCCTGGAGTGTCTTTTTGGCCAGATTCCGACTGGAGAGATGCACTCAGTGGCAATCGAGTTGCTTATGGCATTTTTACACAAAGTGATACTCCTTTTAGACATAGCCACCACCGAAATGCAGAGCCGCAAATGAAAAACACAGATCGCGTGACGGTCGTCACGTGACGGTAATAACCAAATGGTTTACAAAAGACCAGCTCAATAGCAAGATGCGCATCTAAGTGAACCACAACTGCATATCGCGGCTGGTACCTGTCCAAGGAGCAACAGTTTTTTGCAACAGCAGGTAGGAGGAATGACTAATCAAAAAGCAGATATGAATCCGCCTACTAGAGATGTGAACACTCAAACCATACAATAGGGTGAATGTTTTTTGGTAACCCCCCGACATAAAAATCCCTATATGTTTTAGATCTATAGGTGTGAGCTCAAGAAAATTCTGAGCGCCTCAACACAGACTGCACCTGTGAGCAAGTAACCCCATACAATGAAGATGACAAGTACATATGGCAATCTGTGAGGTGAGTGAAAATAGACATATCCATGTAGCAGTATAAAGATCATGGCGAGTAGGCTTCATGGAAAATATATATCCCCATACTTACTAACCTAAGCCTACACTCATGTGTGCTTTTTCTGCTGGAGTTTGTTCACTCCTGTATGGGTAGTATCAGTGTGAGTCGCTGTCAGAAATTCTGTGACATGAATAAACCATGTACTGATGACCAAAAGCTATAACAGGTGAATCAAGGTGGGTGATTACTATGGGTTCAGACCACCTGTGTTGGGTACACAGGCAACCATGAATGAAATAGGTAACATTAATAGGATGAGCAGCGGAAAACCCTCTAAGTACTTTCCTTATCTCTCTGTTTGGGTCACTTATCGGCCACCTACATTATAGCGATGAAAACAGGGGGATTGATTTGTGCTTACTACTAAAGTGGTTATGTTCTTGGTCCTGAGGAAGGTGGCGAATTATGTGCCACAGAAACTGGACGACCCTTACTTCAGCTAACCTTTTCTTGATTAAATGTGATAGGGATACCATAGACTGAAAGAAGGTCATCTCTTTCCCTTATATATTTTAATAGCATTGTCGCTCACAACCCAGTAGTAATGACAAGTTGCATCTGGCTGATATCACACTAGTGCACACTGAGGTCGGGCAGATTAAAGTTATAGAATCCCCTGTCCAAATGCAGATGGGATTCACCTGGCGACAATGATCTTTTTAGGATCTTTTTAGTATTGATAGTATGTCTGAGAGTCCACTGTATGACTTATGAGTGACTGATCCATTGGCAAGCACTTTTGAATTTAAAAAGTGGGGATACATGTTTGTATTGTTAGCTTGAGGGACATTTCTCTTTTTACTATCCCTGTTATATAGGCGGTGCACTACCTCTTCCTAGGGTTAGCACTCTCCCAAACGCTCTGCAGCTTTTATTGTAGAAGGAATCCCCAACCCCTAACTACCCAAAAATATAAATTAGAATATACCCTAACCCCCCCTGAAAGAATGCAGTGATCAAATGCATTAAAACGGCCGTTCACCAAATGTAGTGAAACTACGACGGTTAATTTGGCAGGCACATGTGATGTGGGAGTGATGGAATGTGTGTATGGGGGAAGTTCATATGATAGGGGGCAACGATGTGGATATAGGGCTATGTCTGAAGATGAGGCAAGGCTGGATACCTGAACAAAACAACAACAGAGTTGTCTAATTTGTAAATATTGAAGGTAAGCCCCTGAACGCTCACACCAGAGCAAATTCAACCCACATATGAGAGCAACAGCAAAGAACTCTGCTGCCAAGAATGTTCTGGCGAAAATGGGTACAAGCAGAAGCTTAAGATGAGACACATCGTCATCGTGACGCAATAGATATAGTAAAAACATGCACGGATGGTTGGTGTGCGCCTATACAGGATCCGCCTACCCCATAAGAAATGTCAGGTCTTTGGTTCCAGCCCAGTCCGTCCATCTTCCATCACGTGGGTGCTGCAGAGATTATCTTCTTCTCACCAACGAAGGTCAAAGAACAAATTAGCTACACTCATATCACAATGCTACTTTATCATTATACTGTGCACCTGGCAGGCTTTAAGACTCACACAAAGGAGGTTCTGGGGCACTCTAACCACTACACACACATTTCACTCACTCGCTTCCGCGCCATCTGGCTTCAAGGTCTCCACCCTCACAACTATAATTTATCCCTCCAGCACCTCTTAATACAATTCATATGATTGTAGTTCAATGATGTGCAATGTCTATCCTCTTTGAACATTTCAGGACTTGTTACTTTGGGGTTGGTGATCAACGAGCATCTGGTGCCATGGAATTCAGGGATCCTGGGGTTTAGTCAGTTATATGGGCTATAACTTGTGGTTACCTGGGGATGGGCTGGGCTATGCTTTGTCCAGTGTGAGATAACATGCACACCAGGCACCGGTCTATGATCGCGGCCTTGTAGGGCACATTCCTTGCGGATAGAAAAACATCTTTGCAACACTGTTAGAACAGTGAATGAGCTTTATGGTGGATGGGGGTGTGGGTTGTTCTCATGGGAGCTCAGGCATGGCTGTAGATTTCTCTTGTCTCGCAATTGGGGCCTAATGCATGAAATGCCATATTCTCCATGCAGGTCTTGTCTCCAAACTATGGTTTCCAACATCTACATAAAATGCACTAACATCTATGCAAAATGCACTGACATCTATACAAAATGGCACTATTGCTCGTGCCTTGGGCTACACTATGTGGGTTGATTATATTGGGGTGGGGTCCTACCACTGTCCCCTCTCCCCTGGCCCATCATAGTGTTTTGAATGCCACTTGCCTTACTCTAAAGTGCTTAGGGGGGTGAGACAGGGTCGCCCCCTTCCCAACATTCCCCCCTTTCATTACTTCTACAGTAACAAACTCCTTAATACCCCTGCACTCCACTGTCTCCTCTCTGCTTCCTCGTATGGCTGCATTCCCTTCATTGGTACCCACGCCCTGCATACCGACTGCAGACTCTCCCCCCTACACACATATTCCTCAGGTAAGCAAGTCATATAAATGCATCACCCATGCCCCGCAAGGGTCCAGCCAAACCTCTATATAGTTCTCTATATCAGGGGGTAGAGTAATGATAAAGTGGTATAGGTGGTCAACTTCATTTCCATAAGGGATATGGAGGACTTCATGCTTAGGGCCACACTATGGGAGATCAGTCTGTACCTCAATATTTGGTGCTTTTGAAACTCCATTTAATACCATCAGTCTCATGTTATTGGGTGCCGCATTGGCACAACATCGAAGCCCCAGTTGACATGTGCAGAAGATAACAATGATTAACATGATGATGAGCACAACATCTTTATGATCCCTCTATGCCACAACGAGGCCCAGTGGAATGCCATGGAGAACCAGTCACTCTCCTGTACTCCTCCCTCCTTTTTTATATGAACACCCAGGCTATGGACAGCTGCAATGATGTGGGATAATGATGCGTTCTCTGCATCCTGTGAAGGCACAAACGTGCAACAGGAATCGCCAAATGTTTTGCAAACCCCATCTTCCATTGCTGTTAACATGTCCAGCACATAGAGGTTTTGCATCGTCATAAGTCTCAATGCATGCAACTCAACCTTGATCACGTTGAACAAGTTCTCTGTGTCAATCACAAGCTGGACCAGCGCATGATCTGAAACCATTTGGCATTTGCTGCTGCCAGCACTCCCGGCAACAGTAGCGATGCAAAAAAGGATTCTGCTGAGCTGAAGAGCCTGTATTCTTCTGGTATTTCAGCAAGCAATGCGAAAGAGTCTTTGGATATGTAATTCGATCTTTTCATCCTTTTTCAGTTGTTGGAACTGTCCTTTTCCTGGCAGGATGCAGAGCTCCTGTGTGGGCAACAGGTTTTTCTCTTCTTCTTTGAATATGGGAGGGCTAGTTGGCACCTCAGCAGGCAGTGCTCCCCTTCAGGTGTTCTTCTGGGATTACTAGTAACGTTGAGTGCAGCATGGCTAGTGATCAACAGCTCCTCCATGATGGTCGGAGGTACAAGTAAGCTTGTTGGCCACAGATCCAGTAGTAATCCATCACAGCTGCCATTCCTTTCTTCATGTCTGCAATCAGGAGAGGTTCATTGCAATGTTCGTTTGAGCTGAAATAAACTGTTCCCTTGCTGCGGTAACACAGTCCATATACTTCTTCCATGTGCATTTGCACTGGATTTTCCATTGTTGCAATCCATGACAGCTTCCTGATATGATCTGTCCATATTTGTGCACAGAAAGTGTCCACTCGTGCTATCATGTCCTTGTTACATGTTACCAGTCCTACTGTGAGGCAAGGTAGGGTGGTGTCCTGCCATTTGTTATTGACATGTTCATGCCCTTTCACCATCGAATAGGGTAAATCCACACACTTGATGTTGTTTCGAACCCCCAATTGCAGTTGTACACTGTATGCCTGGAACGTTCCTTTTATTCTGCATAGCGCAGGATGAACTAGGCATTGTGCCTCTATAATTGGGACCGCTTGCGGTACTAACACCTTGAGAGTCCCTGACACGTGTGGAATGAGTGAACACACATAACAGCTTCCATTCACAAAGTTTCTCCCCATGCCACTCATGTCAGCATACCAGCTGTTGGTAAACTCGGGATGGCATATATCCTCAATCGCATCCAAACCCAGCCTTTGAAACGTATCATATTTTCTTCGTGCTTCTCTTTTCTTTATTTTTCAAACTTTCTTTATTAGTGATTCACATCACATAACATATTAACCGTACAGTGTGAGATTGAGGTACAATAGCCATTCACAGAGCATTAATCGGCTTATATAGTCTACTATGTACTTAGAATCTCGCACAGTCATGTGGGGGTACAATGTCCCAGCAGCCAGATGTCCCCACCTTGCAGGAGCGGCCAGGTCGAGCCCAAGGCGCCCCACCGAGCTTCCAACCCCACTGAGCCCAGACCTCCTCTCGGCCCAGCCTCTCTACCCATCCAATTCATAGTTTTGGTACAGTAAATAGGCTGTGAGGGGGCCCCAAATGTTCCATGCAGGCCGACCTAGAGTTATCAAACTGGTGAATACGGGCCGGGGACATGTACACTCTGTGCAGTGTCTTTAGTTGGATCAGATGTAGCCGTGTACTAACCATCCCCCTAAGTGTGGTATCGCAAAGCCTTACCCACTGTTTATCTGTAAAGGGAGCACCCGCATCCTCCTTCCATTTACACCTACATTTCAGGAGCCCCTGAGGGGAGTCTGGTTGAATCAATTTGTAGAGTGCAAAGACCACCACCCTGCTAGCCGGCAAGCATATAATGAAATTCAAGAGTGAGGTGGCGGGCAGCATCTCCAGAAAGGTGGGTGACCAATCTCTAAAAGCCGCTCTCATTCTGAAGTATTGCAACCTACGTTGGGTGTCCTTCCCCATCCTTTCGGTGAACAGCTCCTGGGTGACAAAGGACCCATAGGGGTACATGTCCCCCATATGGATGATCCCCACCCTCCGCCAGTCCTGGATGATGACATCATTGCAGGTTGGTGCCAGTCTCTCTTTATTCCATAGTGGAATGCCCGGGTCAAATGGAACATCAACCCTCAGCCTCTTTACCATGCATGAATCGTGCATGTCACAAGGTGGAATTTACATTTGTCCACCACCCTCCTGGACAGCAAGACCCCCTGTAGAGAGAACGGGCATGGGGAGAGGCCATGCCCACTGCCCTCACCGGGAGGCAAAATACAGCAGGGACGGCAAGAAGTATAATTCCACATCGGGTGTGCAAAGGCACCCCTTGTCCACGGTAAGGTTAATGTGTTCCAGCGAATACGTGGGGTCCGTGGGTGCCAAGCCAGCTTAATTAGCTGGGCCTTCACCTCTGCGAAGTATTCAACCCCCGGCCACATGTTCTGAAAGATATATAGCAGCTTGGAGATCACCACCATCTTGGCTACTGCTATTCTACCCAACAACGAGAGGGGGAGCCTACATCACCTTTCCACTTTCACCTGCAGGGTGTACAAGTACTTTACATGGTTGTCTGCCAGTAGCATCTGGGCATCTCTGCTGACCCTCACCCCTAGGTAGGTAACTACCCATTGCTACCATCCATATCCCTCAGTGTCTGGTGGTCTAATCGTGGCCTTGTTTAACGGAAACAGAGTGGATGTACCCTTATTTAATCTCAGACCCGAGGCCTCCCCAAATGTCACTACTTCCCGTGATAGTGGACCCAAGTTGTTTGCTGGGTCTTTAAAGTATAGGATCGCGTCATCCACATATAGCAACACCAACTCTCTGGTTCCACCTAAAGCTAGTCCTCTGGCTCTGTGATATTTCCGCAGTCGGGCCGCCAGTACCTATATCGCCGCAGCGAAGAGCAACGGCGAGAGCGGGCAGCCTTGCCTGGTCCCACGTCCCAATGCAAAGGTCCCAGACCGTATGCCTCCAATCCTTATGCAGGCATTTGATCCCGCATAGCAGCCTTACGGCCGACAGGTAATATTTTGGGGTTCTTAACTGATGCAACACATCGAACAGGTAGCTCCACTCCATGGAGTCAAGCGCTTTCTCCATGTCGAGTAGGATCGCAGCCGCCTGCACCTCTGGATCAATCTGAGCTAAAATCGCAAATAACCTCTGAAGATTGGAAGAAGTCGCTCTTAATGGTAAAAACTCTGACTGGTCTACATTCATAATTTGGGATACGTGTAGGTGAAGCCGGTTCACCAGAATCTTGGCGAAGATTTTTGTATCAAGGTTCAACAACGAAATTGGGCGGCATGAAGAACATTCCAAGGGGTCCTTATCCAGTTTCAAAATTAGCGTGATAACAGCTTTGCGCATTGTTGGGGGAGCTGCCCTACCCTCATGTCCTCTTCTCACACCGATAGCATGTGTTGTGCCACTTCAGGCACCCACTCCTTATAAAACTTAGCCGTGATCCTATCCGTGCCTGGCGCTTTGGATGTGGGCAGGGCCCGAATTGCGAGGAGTACCTCATCTGCTGTGATGGGAGCAGCCAGCATTTCACTGTTAGCACCTGCTTTCAAATGCCAAATGTTTTATGCAATTGAAATCGTGATGTGAGTTTAATACTTGCATGCCAGGGGAGTGATTGGAAGGGTAGAGAGGGAACAGGAGACCACTCATTCTCACAGCAGTCCATAAGTGGGTGCTTTCAACCTTAAAGGAGAGAGTTAACTGCGTGTAACATTGAAGATACACTAGAATAGTCTCATTAAAATGAGTAAAGAAATTAGAATCCCCCAAAAAAATAGGTTTGCCCCTCCCCCACCGCCTATGAAGCTAGCACCTCTCCCAACATTTGAAGGGTTAGCCCCCCCGAAATGTAGGTTTTGTTGCGCCCCTGAACGCAAACACACACACCAATCACCATATACACGCACACACACCCAGGCAGCCATCCGTACATTTAAGTGTGCACCCTTTCACCATACAGGCACACACACCCAGGCACCCACCCATACATTTAAGTTGGCACCCTTTCACCATACACTCACAGAGGCAGCCACCTATACTTTTAAGTGTGCACCCATTCACCATACACTCACACACCCACACATCATGGGGTTAAGGGGAGCCCTAATACTTCAAAATGAAATTGGGCCTCATTAGAAATATGCCCGTCTGGAAACAACGGTGCCGGTAAACTTACCAGCACCGTTGTTTCCGGACAGGCATATTACAGCTCTGCGGGCGGTTGCCGTCCCACCCGGCAGGTCAGACCTGCCGGGCAGAATGGCACCCACCCGCAGAGTTTTCATGGAAGCACCGGCACCGTTGTTAATATCCAATAGGACTCAATGGGAATTGGGACTTACCATTTGCCGGTGCTTGACTTCCTGGACCGCCCGGATTGTAATCCCCTGGTGTTACTGGGAAGTTGGGCACCAGTAAATCATTACCGGTCCAGCGGCAACCTGCCGGTAGCACCGGCACAGTTACCGCCAAACCCGTAATGAGACCCTCTGACTTCATAAAGAAATGATTTCCGTTAAGGACCAAACCATAACGGAAATAATTTCTTTGTGAAGGCAGAGTGACTTCAAAAATAAACAATTTCTTTTTGAAGTTATAGGGCTCCCCCCACCCCATGACATGGGGGCCTCGAGCCTAGCGTCTTCCATGCCATGGGGAGGGTGGAGCCCTCAGACTTCAAAATCTTTTTGTAGTCACTCTGCCTTCATAAAGAAATTATTTCTGTTACAGAAATAATTTCTTTATGAATGAAGACTGAATTCAAAAAGAAAAAAAGAAATTTGAAAAAAAAAAATCTTTTTTCTCTAGTGGGGCCTCCTCCTAGGACATGTGCTGGCGGGGCCCCCCGCACTGCGGGGGCTGCAGGGGCCCCTGTTATGCCAGTGCACCACCCGCCTTTCAAAACCAGCCACTACTTCACCGCCTGTGTCTTCCAGCGTTCCCACGCGGTGCTCAACTTCGGAAATCCTCCCGCTCTCTTTCTCAATGCGCTCTTGCATCCTGTCAACCTTGTAGGCCTTCCCATCTAGCTTCATATTCATGGATGCAAAGCCCGTCCTCATCTCTGCTGGCACCTGACTGAGTTCCAACTGTGGTGCCCCTCCACTCGAGCTCACGGATGCCTCCTCCCCTCCCCCCTGATGGTTGTCTTGTCTGCACTGTCCCGAGCTGTCAGCATCTTCTCACTTCCCTTACCCAGCCCTTCCTTTTGGGAAAAAGTGAGACGGGACTGCCTTTTGTTTCCTTTAGCCATGCACCTCCTTGCCCTACACACTGCTGTGCTCCTCAATGTCTGCTGCCCCAGAATGGCCCTGGTTGCACACCTCCCAGTGAGTTTTACAGTAGGGCCCCCCCACACAGGCCCTGAATTCTCTCCTGCATGGGCCTTATATTGAGGGGGTAACCACTGCGAACTTCTGACGAGACAGGGTCCCTCCCGAGCTGTAAATCTCTCTTGCCGACAGTGGTCCAAAGGGGGGTGTGCCGCGGCAAGTCAAACCAAGGGAGGTTCCTGCCATCTCAGTACCCTCTAGGTGTCTGTCCCTGTCGGCTGCCGCTGGGTTCAGCAGCCTCACTTTGCTCCCCCACTTATTCCGGGCACCTCTGTGTCCCCTCCAGCACCGCACCATGGGGGCGCTCCACTGGTAGGGAGGAAGGATCCTCCTCTCCTCAGCCTTCAGTGTCTGCCAGCTGGTAATATAGGCTCCCTCTCAGCTCAGGGGCCGTCCCCCGCTTCGTGGCCCTTCTGATGCTCTGTGTCACCTTAGAAGCCCCCCCTCGGGTAGGACCAGCGGGTGGGTAGCCGGTTTCCCAGCCGCTCTGCCACAGGGCACAATAGTCTCACCTTGCTTGTTATGGAGTCCCAAGGGTCTATGCGCTCGCACTCTAGGCACGGGACTACTCCACTCAGGGCCGAGCCCAGTCTCAACACCCATCAGGGCCCTTTCGTTGCAGCTGCTGCCAAGTCAGGATGTGCCAAGTCAGGAAGTGCGGCCGGCCCAGCCGTGATGGCACTGTCCCTCTCCCCCAGCGCTTGTTCTGCCCAGTGCCTGACACTGCTGCACCGTGGCAGGGCCTCCCGCGCTGCTCCATGTTGGGTCCGTCCCGGCGCCTCGACTAACTCCGGCATCTGGTTTCCATCCTCAGCATTACCTCCTATTGCTAGCTCAATCTTGGTATCTCTGCCCCGCCGCCGGCCACAGCCGCACTCTCCCTCGAGCGACCCAGAGTGCCTTGGGGCTACAGCCCACGCCCCACTGCTCGCGATCCACCCTGCCAGCTAGTGTGGGGCTGCTGCTCTGTCGTCCCGGGAGCGGGGTTGTCTCCACCCTCCCGGCTCCGCTGACGATAGTTGCAAGCAGTTTCCTCATTCTTCTTGCAGCAGGGCTCACCGAGTCTCACACCGGGACGAGCCTCCAGGTTGAGAGAGAGAGAGAGAGAGAGAGAGAGAGAGAGAGAGAGAGAGAGAGAGAGAGAGAGAGAGAGAGAGCGAAAGAGAAAGAGCTCCTGAAAAAAAGAAGAATATGGAGCTAGCAGCTGAGCTTCGCTCCGTCAACGGAGTGTGACACTGCACATGTATCGTGTCTGGACAGGCTGGTGAGGTAGATAGGGTGCAGGCACTACTGCCCGTCTTTAAGATAACCAAAGTGCTGATGTATTGGTCTGGAGGTGCCCTGCGGACGTCGGAGAAGGTTGAACCAAGGGTAGTTCCACCTACGCACGAAATTGTGAATGTACACCAAGTCACTAGACAGCTGCGGTTGTGTGGTCATGTACTCATGACCTGTTGCCCTTGTGGTTGTTACGTCTGGTGTGTCTGCTGTCTCAATTCTGGGAGGTGCAATCTGTCAGGAGATGCATTTAATTTGCAGGTGGTGAAAAAATCCTTAAACTCATCACCTAACACTGTTGATGCCCTATGAGCATATGAAGCTCTTCTTACAGGGGACATGGGGGTGTACATATGCTGACCAGTAACCACCTTGTGAGGTGACAAATGGTGGTCTTTGCTGGGCTGTGTACGTAGAGAGAAGAGGGCCAGGGGCAAACAGTGCACCCAGTTCTTCTTCAACATGGTACACAGTTTGGACAATTTACTTTTGAGGAGCCCACTGATCCTCTCCACAATACCGTTGGCCTGTAGGTGGTAAATTGAACATATCCTGTGCTTAAGGCCAAGTAGTGATGTGACGTTCTGAAACCGTGCATTGAAAAAATGTGTGCCATTGTCCAACTTTAAAAGCTCACACGCAACCCATCGAGGGAACGCCTCACGTACCAAGAATCTAGCAGCACATTTGGCATCTGGATGTGCACAATGCCCTGCTTCCACCCACCTCGAGAAAGGGCAAGCCACTACAATGAGGTACCTGGAGCCATTGCAACGCTCATCCATATCAGCATAATCTATGTGTAATTCAAGGAACGGCCCAGTAGGGCAGGGCAGTGTGCCCCTTAGCATCTGTGGTGTCCTCCCTGTACTGAAACATTGACATGTGGTGCAATGTACGACTATTTCTGTGATAATCTCCTGAATATTTGGTATAAACCAGTCCTCTGCTGTGATATGCTGCTTCGAACTGTGGGATGGGTAATGTAACTGGTCAAAGGCTACTGCTAGCAGCTAGATCTGTTGGGGATTGCTTGTATCCTCTTTGTAACCACAATTCTTTCTCCCTTTCTGGTGCCTTCTTTGTAATTCAATTATTTGGGAGATAGGCAATGCTGTATAAAGTTTTGGATGTTTTCTGGCTGGTGGGGTGGTCATGATGTACTCTGAAGGTATTTTATTTGGCAGATACGACACCATTTTAGCTGCCGCATCGGTGGCTGCATTCTCCATTGATATTTCATCTGCCCCATTAGTGTGGGCGGCCCACTTGATGACCGCCACAACAGGTGGCTGGGATAATGCTTCTATCAGTGTTTCTTGCACTGCCGCATGCTGCACCGGAGATCCATCTGCCCTCCGAAACCCCCTCCTCTTCCCACGGGACAGACCGGCGTGCACAGTTGTGACGTACACTTACTCTGAATATATTGTGACATGGCACCTTTGGGATGCTCTCAATGCTTCAATGAGCACTATAAATTCTGCCGCCTCTGAAGAATAATGCATAGGCAATCTTTTCATAACCACTGTCTCGTACTCCCCTTCTTCAAATCATACCACTGCTGGCCCTGAATGACTCTGTCCACTCTCTTGGTCAATTGTGGATGACCCATCAATGAACAGTACCTCCCACTCCGTCAATGCGCAATCTTTTGCTTTGGGGATGTCATCCTCCTCCCCCTCGTATGTGGCACAGTCGTGCACCATTAGATCTTCGGCTGTGGGCAAATCTGTTAGGAAGGTGGTGGGATTCACTGTTTTGCATTTAACGATAGGAATGTGGGGCTTTGAAATAATAATCTTGTATGCCAAAGATCTCTGAGTAGTCAGGGTGGATTTTGACCTTTCCGGGATGGCAAATAGAGTGTGTTACACATACAATGTAACTGAGCAACCCATTACAATAGTAGAACCTGCTTGCACGTGAACTGCCCTTGCTGCACTGAATCTAGAGTGCTGCTGTAATAAGCCAATGGCTTATGGCCCATGGTGCTCTTCTGTGTCAACACTGCAGGCATGAGCTGGCCATCTGCATTGATTGATTGATTGATTGTTTATTTATATAGCGCCTATACACAATGTGTTTCAAAGCGCTTCAAGGAGGGAGGGAACATAGGAAAATACAGTTACATTCAGTAAAAGTCCTTGAAACAATACAGAATGTGAAAAAATAACTATCATAATAGGCCTGTCGACATTTCTGATAGTGCAAGTGCATAGAACAAGTAAGGCAAGAGGTAATGGAAAAGAAGGAGAACAAAGCAAGCAGTAACATTATTATGTCTGACGACAATTGATGTAGTGCAGGAGGTAACAAGAGGAGGGATGGGAGGGGGGAGGGGGGGCGGGGGGATATGAGTGGGGAGAAGGAGATGAACAAGGCACGCTACTGAGCAAATTTGTAAGTGACAAGTTTAAAAAGCAGGGGTGGGGGGAGGAGGGAAAAGAACAAGGGGGAGGAGGGGAGACAGACAAGCTGCTATCAAAAGTCAAGGGAACAGATGATAGGAGTAAGTACTAGTAGGGGGAAGGCTGAGAGGATGGAGAAATAAGTAGGATGGGGAGTCAGAAGATAGTAGAAGAGGAGGGAAATGCAGAGGGGGGGAAAGGGATAGAAGGCAGGTAAGGGGGGTACACAGAGCCAAAAAGGGGGGGGCAAGGCAGGGTGGGGGCTCACAGACACTCACTGAGGGGCATGAGGGCACACAGACACTCACTCACTAGGGGGGCAAGGGGGCACACAGACACTCACTCAAGGGTGGGCATGGGGGGCACACATACACTCACTCAAGGGAGGCATGGGGGCACACAGACACTCACGGGGGGCATGGGGGCACACAGATACTCACAGTGGGCATGGGGGCACACAGATACTCACGGGGGGCTTGGGGCACACAGACACTCACGGGGGGCTTGGGGGCACACAGACACTCACTCACGGGTGGGCATGGGGGGCACACATACACTCACTTATGGGGGGGTATGGGGGCACACAGACAATCACTCAAGGGGGGAATGGGGGCACACAGACACTCACGGGGGGCATGGGGGCACACAGACACTCACTCACGGGTGGGCATGGGGGGCACACACACTCACTCACGGGGGGCATGGGGGCACACAGACAATCACTCAAGGGGGGCATGGGGGCACACAGACACTCACTCACGGGGGGCATGGGGGCACACAGACAAATACTCAAGAGGGGCATGGGGGCACACAGACAATCACAGGGGCATGGGGGCACACAGACACTCACAGGGGGCATGGGGGCACACAGACACTCATGGGGGCATGGGGGCACACAGACACTCATGGGGGCATGGGGCACACAGACACTCACTCACTAGGGGGCATGGGGGCACACAGACACTCATGGGGGGCATGGGGGCACACAGACTCTAATGGGGGGCCATGGGGCACACAGACACTCATGGGGGGCCATGGGGGCACACAGACACTCATGGGGGGGCATGGGGGCACACAGACACTCATGGGGGGCATGGGGCACACAGACACTCACTCACTAGGGGGCATGGGGGCACACAGACACTCATGGGGGGCAAGGGGGCACACAGACTCTAACGGGGGGCCATGGGGGCACACAGACACTCGTGGGGGGGGCATGGGGGCACACAGACACTCACTCACTAGGGGCCATGGGGGCACACAGACACTCATGGGGGGGCAAGGGGGCACACAGACTCTAACCGGGGGCCATGGGGGCACACAGACACTCATGGGGGAGCATGGGGGCACACAGACACTCATGGGGGGCATGGGGGCACACAGACTCTAACGGGGGGCCATGGGGGGCACACATACCCTCACTCACGGGGGCATGGGGGCACACAGACAATCACTCAAGAGGGGCATGGGGGCACACAGACACTCACAGGGGGGATGGGGGCATACAGACACTCACGGGGGGCAAGGGGGCACACAGACACTAATGGGGGGGGCATGGGGGCACACAGACACTCATTCACTAGGGGGCATGGGGGCACACAGACACTCATGGCGGGGCAAGATGGCACACAGACTCTAGCGGGGGGCCATGGGGGCACACAGACACTCATGGGGGAGCATGGGGGCACACAGAGTCTAATGGGGGGTCATGGGGGCACACAGACACTCATGGGGGGCATGGGGCACACAGACACTCACTCACTAGGGGGCATGGGGGCACACAGACACTCATGGGGGGCAAGGGGGCACACAGACTCTAACGGGGGGCCATGGGGGCACACAGACACTCGTGGGGGGGGCATGGGGGCACACAGACACTCACTCACTAGGGGCCATGGGGGCACACAGACACTCATGGGGGGGCAAGGGGGCACACAGACTCTAACCGGGGGACATGGGGGCACACAGACACTCATGGGGGAGCATGGGGGCACACAGACTCTAACAGGGGACCATGGGGGCACACAGACACTCATGGGGGGGCATGGGGGCACACAGACTCTAACGGGGGGCCATGGGGGGCACACATACCCTCACTCACGGGGGCATGGGGGCACACAGACAATCACTCAAGAGGGGCATGGGGGCACACAGACACTCACAGGGGGGATGGGGGCATACAGACACTCACGGGGGGCAAGGGGGCACACAGACACTCATGGGGGGGCATGGGGGCACACAGACACTCACTAGGGGGCATGGGGGCACACAGACACTCATGGCGGGGCAAGATGGCACACAGACTCTAGCGGGGGGCCATGGGGGCACACAGACACTCATGGGGGAGCATGGGGGCACACAGAGTCTAATGGGGGGTCATGGGGGCACACAGACACTCATGGGGGGGCATGGGGGCACACAGACTCTAACGGGGGGCCATGGGGGCACACAGACACTCATGGGGGGCATGGGGGCACACAGACACTCATGGGGGGCATTGGGGCACACAGACACTCACTAGGGGGCATGGGGGCACACAGACACTCATGGGGGGCATGGGGGCACACAGACTATAACGGGGGGCCATGGGGGCACACAGACACTCACTGGGGCCGGCGATCCGGCGTACCATGGTGGACAAGGGTAGAGAGGGGGCCTTAGGATCGGGCCTTTGGAGGAGGGCCGGCCAAAAGCCTGCCGGCCTCCTCATTGGCCAAGATGTTGCAGGCCACGGCCAATCCTGGGCCCCACTCACGCTAGCCCCAGCACTCCAGTGCGAATCAAGAGGGCACAGCCATCTTGGAATGGCATGCTCACAATGGCTTTCAGTGAGCTTACACAAGAAAGTTCAGTGCAGCGGAGCGATCTTTGCTCCATAAAGTGACAAAAGTCCAGCGAGACGATCACGTTCATCACATGAAAATTGTACCTTAATTCCGGTGTTGTGCGCAAAAGTTCGCCGCTCGCTGCTGCCCAGGGGCATGCCATGGGAAAATGGTGCACTGGAAAGGCATCAGCTGGAGAAGGGGAAGGAGCTGCTACAGCCACTCCGGCGGCCGCAGCGTGAAAGAGAGGGAGAAATGTGCATGTGAAAACAAGTACAATTCCTGTGTGTAGCCTGGGGCGGCCAGTACAGGTGTTGAACTAATAACTTCTTTTAGATCCTTGAACTGCTTGATCATATCTGCAGTTCACTGTAGCTTATGATCCTTTGTTTTTTGTGCTTCCTTAAAGGTCTGGATAAGCGGTCTTGTGTATGCCGCATAATCTAAGATCAATGCCCTGCAATAGCTGCACATCTGCAAAAACATCTGCATTTCTTTAACTGAGGCAGGTCTGGCGCGTACTGACGCTGCCCTATCTGGTAGTATTCTTTTATCATTCACTGATATGAACTGCCGTAGAGAGAGCAACTCCTGTTGGTAGTATTGCAACTTAGCCTTGTTGACCTTGCACCCCTTATGTCCCAGTAATTGTAGGAGTGTAATGGAATCCCTTTGCTGCTCACTATCACCACACACTAGCAGATCATCTACGTACTGGATACATGAATGTACCCTAAATCACTGTGCAGTATTCTGTTAAAGATACTTGGACTCTCGCAGTACCCCTGAGGTAACCTAGTATGTTTGAAACGCATTTGGGCCTGTGTAAATGCTGTGAGGTACCTTGATTCAGGATGGAGTAGAATCGAGAAGAATGCATTCTTCAAGTCCACTAAAGTGAACTATGTGGCTTCTTTGGGGATGCTGCATAAAAGTGTTGCAGGATTAGGAACAACTGGAAATTCGTTCTCTACCACATCATTGAGGGAGCCTAAATCCTGGATCATTCTCCAATTGCCCCCTGTTGATTTCTTGACAGGGTATATCGCAGTGTTATATGGAGACATGGACGGCATGATAATTCCCTGGTCTAGTAGGGCCTGGAGTGTATTTCTAATACCCTCCTCTGCATCCCTTGATAACGGATATTGTTTTACCCTGGGTAGCACCGCACCAGGCTTCAGTTTTATATGCACAGAAGTCACGTCTTTCAGTAGACCCACATCATGTGGATTTGTAGTCCACAAATGCGGAGGCACGTGTTGTAAGTCTTTGTCAAGAAATAGAGGTGGAGTTAGTACTGCCATTAGGGGGCACTGCACCCTTCGGTACTGCACCATTATCTCGCAGGGGATAGAAATCTCTAATATTATCTCCCCATGTTTGTCATTGTTCTCAAACAACTCGTCATCCGTCACTTCCTTTAACTGTACTGTTGGATCTATACAGAGCACTGTGCGCCACTCATACCTGTCCTTGTCTATTCCTAGCACGACAACCCTATTGTCACATAGCAACAATCCATGTAATTCTAGCGACAATATGGTTCCTGCCACCACCTCAGGCGACACAACTAGATGAAATCTGTGGGCACTCGCCAACACTGTTTAGCGATCTGAGGCACCGCCTCCATGAGCACAGGAATACCATAAACGAACATGTCTGGGTCCACATACGTTCCGCAAACCACCACCTCCCTTGTCATTGTGTGTATTCTGAGCATTGCCCTTACTGTGCACACTCCTGGTGTAGAACAAACTATACCGCAGTCTGTGAATGATAATGTCATGTTCAATTTGCTGAGCAGTTCCCTGCCCAGTAGACTAACAGGAGGAGAACTATGAGAATACAGTAAGGGAGCCCGCACCACCTTCCCTCCCACCTTTACGTCCAGCTCCTCAGTATATGGAACCATGGAAATAGCCAAAGAGAATCCCTGTGTGTCAAGATATTTGGCTGATAATTGGAAATTCCCCTCCATTATGCATGATTTTGTTCCACCATAAATATGACCTGCTTGTTTCCTATCTCTGCCCCTACCAAGGGTTCATCTTCAGGGTGGATGGTCATTGAAAAGACCGGACACACGACTGCTCTCTGTGGGCTGTCCTAAGCAGGCTATGTGTTCATTCCGGTGAATGAGAAGGGATTACCCCATTCACTGTTGCTCCTCCAAAGGGGCAGTGGTTTCCCTTAGCACCCTATTGAGCAGGACAACACTGCCCTGCTGTTGCATTGGCGGGTGCCGCACCTGTATATCATATGCTTGAGGCTGTTGATTGTATGTTTGATGTTGCCCTTGCAGATACCCTTGATTCCGATACCCTTGACCCTTTGGTGGATACCCTTTTCCTTGAAGCCCTTGGGGCACTTGGCCCTGCTTTTGTGACCTCCTGCATTCCCTTGCAAAATGTCCCCACCTCAAACAATTCCAACATTGTGATTGTCAAAACCCACCTCCTCTGGTTCCAACCCCCCTCTTGCTCCTCAGAAGCCACCCTTCCTTGCTGCAGTCCTCCTTGCTGCCACTGTGGGTTGGGATACTGGCATACGGTTGCCCCCCTCTCCACTCACCTTGTCCTCCTCTAGCCCAGAGTGCAGCAATGGTGGCGCTCACGACCTGTTGGGTGCTCTCTGTCCCCTCCACCTGTACTGGCGTTGACACAGGTGCCTGGACAACAACTTTGCCCATTCCTTTTCTACCAGTTCTGTTTCCTCCGTTTGATGTCTCTAGGCTGTTTCCCTGCCCCACTCCTTGATTCGTTTGCAATGGTGCACTATTATAATCTGTATCTCCGGCCACCCCTTTACTTCGATACCCACAATCTTATCTAATGCCTTCTGCACTTCGTTTGGCAAGCCCCTTTTTACAATGAAATAGAAAATGGCATTGAACCATCCCACAGTTCTCCTGTTTCAACTCTCCACATCTCTTTTATTTTAAAAATAAACGTAGCTGTCATCATCGCCCATTGTACGCTGCATCAGGGACTGCAAATCGAGTGTATCTGTGAAAGCGATTCGTAGCGCATCCCATACCTGTGCTCTAATTATGTTAAATGATGCTCCATTGTGTGTATCATCCCCAAAGGTTATTACCGTATACCCAGCATTTACCCACATATCCCTGGCCTGGTCCTCAATTATAGCAGCCATCAAGCTCTTGATATCACCCACTGCCAGGGGCACCCCTGCTGTTTGCTTTTCAAACTCATATATGAGCTGTGGAAGAGCCTTATTCAAGTTGATTTTATCCATCTGGGGCCAGGGCACACACCGTGTCCTCCCTGCCTCCTTATGTTTGAGGGGCATCTGTATCTTCGCCCCACTTGCCACACCCTTCTTCATACTTCTCCTTTTCCTTGCTAATGCCTATCAAAGTGGGCAAATAGGTTGGATTTGTGTACCCGTCTGTGGGACAGGATGTCAATGGATATAATACCCTGTGCTCCACTGGTGCCCCACGCTCTCTTTCTCCCCTCCTCCATTTTCCATCTTTCTGTATCTGTTCCCCAGCTCTGTCCCCTTGGTCCTCAGTGTCCTCAAACATTCGCCAGAGGTCTAAAATGGATTTTCTCTTCTGTAGCTTTTCCCCCTTATACTTAGCTACTAAACATGTGGACATATGTTCCAAGACGCTCTTATTTTGACAGCCCTGCTCTGGCCATGGGCAGAGCATCCCCCCTCCTCCAGTCTCCATGATCCACTGCTTATGGTATTTCTCCACCCTGTCATGATACAGTGGCAGGGCCTTTTACATATACTCCATTGGTGTTCCTCCTCCAATGCTGGTGATGTCTATGTCTTACTGACCCCACAATACTATGCTGACGCGCCGTGCACACTGCTGTTGCTGGTGACAATCGACAAAACAAAAAAGAAATTCACCCCACATCATTTTCTGAACCCCTCCTCCACACACCCACACTCCACCCAACCACCCAATGCCACGCCACATCACGACACACACAACTGATGCTGCTCCTAAAGCCTGTTCTTCATCCACTAAAATACGAATAAAATAAACTAAAAGAACAAGCTAAAATAACAACCGTTCCTTATTCCAGGCCTACTACTTATGCAAGACCACTACTTGTATTTCCGTATTCCTCCTTTAAATAATATATTATATAGTGGTATTGGCGAGAACTACCAGGTATGCCAGAGCGGTGCTGAGAGTCTGTGGACTTTGTAGGGCCCCCAACATGTACAGAGGACTAAGTCAACGGCAAATTCGAACTGCGGTTTATTACAAGTAAAACCAACATGAATCAGCACAGGAACATAGAATTATTCATGCACATCTCATCTTCTCCTGGCTCGTAGGCCAGTTTTGATACAAAATCATGTCACTACTCTGTCATTACTTGGCCCTTTCTCGAACATCCTATCGAACTGTGGGATTGGCCGTCAGGAGCTTAATAACCTTTATGGCCACCTATATGTGTTATTCTATTGGCCCTTGCATGCCAGGTGGCTGGCCATTCTCGTCCCTGTGACGTTTATCTACTACATTGTTGCAGAGTAGTGGGCTTACCATTGGTCCATGCTCTTTCACCATCCACCCCTGGATACTAAACTGTGATTGGCCAGGGCTGATTCCCCCAGGCTTGGGACTTGAAAGAGTTATTAGCCCTCTGTGCACCTCTTCAAGGTGACGGGAATGGCTATGTGTTTGTATTGTAACGTGTGCGTTCCACCATCTGCTCATGAGAATGTGCCCCTAATGTTGCAACAAATGTCATCACCTGTATGTTTTCTGCTGGGATCGGCTCCCTTTCCCACCACGGGAGAATGTCCATTGTGTTCCTAGGCTATATCACATGTTTAGAGAGCACACAATTGAGCTTTGTAGCTCTTACTTATGAGGATTTATTCAATTTTCAGCAGCTGGTCCCTTCGTTGTCTGGGGACTGGAATATCTCCCCATATCTCTTGGCTGTGGGCCCTGTCTCACATGTTTTGCTCTCTGTCCAGCCTGAATCGGCTCAGCCCGCCCCTTCCTCAATGATCTGGGGCCTGCTGTGATTTTCCTAAACCTTATAATGTGGATTCTACATTGTCTGTTTTTATGATACATTATCCATATGTCAGTCACATGTGGCTCTGTCAGGTCCTATAGGTACGCCTGCAGTTCCATAGAGTTATTCGCCTAAGCATCTGCAAGCTTTGCTAAGAATCTCATGCCTTGCGGTTTCACGTTTCTGTATTTGACAAATGACAAAAATAATAACAGCAATGACAGTATGTTTATGTATCTGTCCTTTAACTATAGAACTGTATGCTTGTGTTCTTCATGTATACGAGTGTGTGTTTGTGTATTGCAGTGCGGACTGCGTGTGCTTCATGTCTAACGCTGCTATGTCGTGGTGTCACTGGTGACATCAGCACAGTGTGCTCCTCGGTGTTCAGTCAATACTGTCCACATAGGATTCTTTAATCATGGTCTCAGGCTCTTCTCCCATGCATGGATAGACTTGTATTTCCCTTTGTCTCAATTGCTGGCTGAGAGGGTACCTTTCGGTGTATTTATCGACCATTGGTGCATTTGGGATTCATCTGAAGTAGAATGGGTGGTTGCGGTGCTTTCTGGCCTTTCATCTTGTCATGAACTTGGTCATGAACACCGACTCCCTCTTCAGTGGTATCACCTTCCCTCCCTTTCTGAGAAGAGGGCCTCCCTGCCTTACCTTTGCCTTAACTTGTATTGCCTTACCGAAATAATCTCTTTACACAACAAACTTCAATAAGAAATAACACAAAACACACCCACGTCACATCAATGACCTCGCTCTCCACGTGTTCACACCTCACACACTTCCCCATGCATCAACAGTCTACTCAAATGCGCATGCTCACCCGAACTCCGTCACAGAGTTCCAACACCGGCCTGCACTCTCCCCAGAGCCATGCCCTGCTTCAAAGAGCAGAGAGGACTTCTCTTAAAAGGGCTCCTGCTAAACTACTCGGAACACATATTTTCTCGGGACCAATCACTTTAAGTGGGTGTGGCTCCTTCTGGAGAAGCGGCTGGAAGCCTCTGCAAATACGAGGGGCACTGGGATCACAAATTGAAGGCACGCCCCTGAACACTCACACCAGAACAAATACAACCCGATAGGGAGAAAAGGCCCAAGTTGAATCTTGTACGGATAACAAGTTTTAATCTTATACACATATGAGAACAGCAAAGAACTCTGCTGCCAAGAAAGTTATGACGAAAAAGGGTACAAGCAGAGGCTTAAGAGGAAAAACATCACCATTGTGACGCAATACAAACAGTAAAAACACGCAGGCTGGTTAGTGTGCGCCTATACAGGATCCGCCTGCCCCATAAGGGATGCCAGGTCATTGTTTCCAGCCCAGCCCACCCATCTTCCATCACATGGGTGCTGCAGAGATCATCTTCTTCTCACCGACGAAGGTCAAAGAACAAATTAACTACACTCCTAACACAATGCTACTTTATCATTATACTGTGCACCTGGCAGGCTTTAAGACCAACACAAAGGAGGTTCTGGGGCACTCTAACCTCCACACACACACACGTTTCACTCACTCCCTTCCATGCCATTTACCTCCAAAGTCCACCCGCTTCAAACTATAATGAATCCCTCCCAGCACCTCGCAATAAAAATCATATGATTGTAGCTCAACGACGTAAAGTGTCTGTCCTCTTTGGACATTTTAGGACTTGTTACTTTCGGTTTGGTGGTCAAAGGGCACTTAGTGCCATGGAATTGAGGGATCTTGGGGTTTAGTCAGTTAAATGGACAATAACTCGTGGACGCCTGGGGATGGGCCGGGTCATACTTGGGCCAGTGTGAGATAACATGCACACCAGGCGCTGGTCGATAATCATGGCCTTGTAGGGCACATTCCTTGTGGATAGAAAAACATCTTTACAACACTGTTACAACAATGAATGAGTTTTATGGCAGTTGTGGATGTAGGTTGTCCTCATGGGAGCTCGGGCATGGCTGGAGATTTCCCTCGTCTCTCAATTAGGGCCTAAAGCATGAAATGCCATATTTGCTGCGCAGGCCTCGTCTCCAAACTATGGTTACTAACATCTACACAGAATGCACTAACATCCATGTAAAATGCACTAACATCTATACAAAATGGCAGCCTTGCTCGTACCTTGGGCTACACTGCATGAGTTGATCATATTGGGGCGGGGTCCTACCACTGGCCCCCTCCACCTGGCCCATCTTAGGGTTTCAAATGCCACTCACCTTACTCTAAAGCGCTTCGGGGGGAGGTTCAGACGGGGTCACCCCCTTCCCAACATTATTGCTGATCAATTTTGGAAATTCTGCTTGATGCATTTATTCTTAGTCACATCTAATGGCCACTATTGCAAATCCAGTCATATCTCATTTCTCTATGAGGGGAAGTGATATTGGTTTTCTCGTTCATGGGCATGAGGAAAAAGCTCTCAAGGTGCAGCAGTTGAAACACTCAAACTCCCTCAAGATGATTATGCATGCTTGCAGAGTGACCCCATACTTTACATTAAAGTGTGAAATATTTCATAGTGACAGATGGTTGGTGTAAAATGATTTGTTTGGTGGAAGATTTTGCAGCGCTGGTAGTAAGCAGATTTTCGAGTGTCATGGTACCTTTCCCTCGGATTTACCCCAACCTTCTGTTCTCTTCCTCGAGACTGTTGCAGTTTACGATGTACCATTTAGTAGCATGTATTTTTGGTAGCATTTGCATTGGTGTCAGATTCACGCTGTACAATATTCCATCCAGTGTGTGTCCCACTGTCAGAATGGGATCCCTCACTAATTGCTTGAGATAGAAGACCTCAAGTTTCGTTGAAATGGTTTTGGTTGAAATGATTTCCTTTTCATCCAGACACAACTCAAGTATTCCAAGATGATGAGATCTTTGCAGTCGACACAAAGGTTTGCTTCTGTGTCCATGAATTTGTCTGCAAACAAAGGGTTCTAAAAAGGTGGTTTGAAGAAAAGTAAGTATAGGTGTGTGAGACACATTAAATTGTAATCTTTTGGATTACAAATCGAGGGTGGTGTCCGATGGTGATACTGATGAAATTGATTTTGCATTTGATCTTGCAGTCCAAAGGTATGGCCTCTTGTAAGCCTTCCCTGCGAGTGTATCATAGAGATGAAGAGTAGGTCAGTGGTGCTCTGGAGGAGCAGGTCGTCAATGCCTTTCCTATGATTGGATATGGAGCGAGTGTTAATGAGGATTCTGTGGTTGATTTCTATTCTGTCGGGGGATGTAGGGAGTGATCCTTCAGGTTATTTGGTAGCAATGGTGCTACTAACAGGTCTCTCGTGAGTGTTGGATTGACCCATAAACAGGTTACAAAGGTTCCTTATATAATTGTGATTGCCTTTTAGATCCTCAGTATAGGTTGGCATAAGGGAAGTATTTAGTTAGGAATGATGCAATTTGAGGTGATTATGGCTGCTGGACGTGTCTTTGGTTAGTGGGATGTTGGTCTTCAGAGGTCAGGTTGTTGCATTCCAGGCTGAAGATCTCAGTTGGTTAGGAGATAAAAGTTACAATTTGTGTCTCTCTCTTTAGCCAGCTGTTTCATTGATATGGTTGTGTGGGCATGGGGAGTGCGTTTACACTCCTGGATATTTCTAATATCTTGTGAGGTACCTTGAAATGTACATGGTAGGTGCTCTCCCAGAGACATTGTGGCTCTGTATTTCTTAAGGATTGGTTGATCGGTGTCTTGTGTGACAAGGCTGGTACTCTGGACCTGTTCAGGAGGGTATGGCAACCCCTCTCTGACAGGGGTGGGAGGCCTACCAGGGAGCGATCCAGGGCCAGCCAATCCCCAAGATGGATGGTGGCAGCAACATGTCAGAATTCTTGTTTGTAGACCCTTATATCCTGATATGCCTCTTGCCAAAGATGCTCACCAGTACCTTTCTTCTCGTTCCGGATATCAAAAAATATAAAGTGACCAGAATGCCAAATGATGGAGAACCAAACAACCGTCAATACATTGATCACTACATCTAAAAACCTTAACAGCTACCAAGCGACCTTCACATTAGAGGATCCAGCGCTCAGCTATATGGAGCATGGAAGAGAGAGCAGCAAGAGAACACTGCAAACATACGTGTACGACGCAGTCCTGCCACAGAGCAACAGCGAGAGACCGCGTTTATGAACTAAGCCACTAAACCACAAGGTAAAGTTTCAGAGTCTTACCAATACCGTCAGAGAAACAGCTTCCAAATCATAAATGATTGTATCGAATTGCGTCTTGCCCAATGTTGCGCTGAGCGGTAAACGAATCCATGAGGTTGGGCTTAAGCTGTTTTTCAAAGCCCCATCAGGCAGATACACTTCCGGGTATTGGGAGGACAGTTCAGATTGGATAGGGAAAGGCAACCCATCAGGATGAAGGTAGGGAGATTTAAGGGAAGACAGGAAACAGGAAGGTGTGGGTGTATCAGGTGAGGTCAGATGTGTAGGTGGAAGGAGACCAAGAGACCTGCAGTGGGAAGGACAGAGTGGCGGCATGTGGAGGAGATTGCTGAACAGGTGAGGTATTGGTTAAGGACTGATAGTGGGACTGCTGTTTGAGTGTTCGTGGGTGTGGTACAAGTGTGTAGAAAGGGCAGTGTATGTGACAAGATTGGTAAAGAAAGTAAGATGGGTGAATAGGAGGAGGATTGGTAGTAGTGGGAGTGGGAAGTGGTAGTAGATGGAGGAGAGGTAGGAGAGTGGGGGATGTAATAGTACAGTGGGAGAAGAGCTAACATCCTACAGTGGACGCAGAGGACAGGCAGAGTGAAACCAGAAAGGACAGAGGCTTGGAGGGAGTCATCAGGGAGAGGAACAAGGCACAGTAGAAGAGTGAGGTGAGTGTGTGTGACTGGTTGTAGACAGATCCAACAGAGTAAGTGTGAGGCACTATACACAACTCCCTGTAAAACGAAGACCCTTAGGGAGATTGGGTAGTCAGCGTACTCGGGAACTTTCAGTCATCAAAGCCAGATATCAGACAGTAGGAGTTACCGCTCAATAGCACTAACCTGGAGTTATGGACGCCTGGGTGACGGAGGTAATCCCATGGGAGACTGGAGAGCTAGGGACGGCAATAGGACCCATGAAAATGTACAGTAAAGTCCCCAGAACTTTCATTTAGACCCGAAGTGTTTTCTCTGTCAACAGTGACACTTGTATGAGATCACTGATTATTTCGGTTCCTTAGATGAGTTGGTTGATTACCCGAGTCTCTCTGTGTCGGTGTCATCCGCAACCGCTACCGCGGATGGCGGCTCCTTCCACGTTGGAGGCTCTCCGGCAGGTAGAGCCATTTAGTCCTTTCTTTGTATCTAGTACCTACCACCACCAATCACAGCACTGCCGGCAGTTTATCTGTCATCCAAGCCCGACAGTCGCTGCGTTTCAACCGTTGCTGGCGCTCTCTCCAGCGGCTCGTGTTTTTGCGCTCTCCAGCGTTGCCCTCTGCTAGCCTCGACTTGCAGCGGGTCTCCTTTGCTTGCTCACTCCTCATTTTTGGTATAGGAGTTCTTTTCCTCTTACCTATTTCGCTGTTTGATTACAGCGGCAGTTTTTTTGCTTTTTGCAGCATTTTTGTACTTGCCGATCCTTCGGCTCTTCTTCGTTTTTTCTCTTTCTAGACTCGCCGCTCCGGCGGCGGGCGTGCTATTTTTATCCTTTCGCTTTGCCGCTCTTTTCTCTCGCGGCTCTCCAGTTTTCCTTTTTTCTCTGTCCATCAGTTTTCTTTTCTCTTTCTCTCACCGCTCCCAACTTATCCGTGGCCTGGTTCCTTCCACCATTCTTTGGAGCATTGGATATCCCTCCTGAGTTCTAACCAGTGGATCACGCATCAGCTTCCAGTTCGATTCGTCCCACTCCTCTTTACCAGAACTTCCTAAGGGTTTTTTCCCACTTGTGGGTTTTTCCCTTTCTTGTCCGGCCTGTTCCCGGTCAAGGGGTCCCAGGACGGCTGTCCAGTCAGCGGTCACTGTGGCTTCTCACCGAGACAGGCAAGTGCTACCTAAAAAAACAACGGGATTACCTGAGCCGGCGAAACCTACAGAACACCGGTGACTCTGAGGACTCAGGTGAGGAGAGTGTGGAGGGAAGAAAAGAGAAAGGGGAGACACAGCTTTCACAGCCACGTAAATCACAGATTGAAACGCCATCTAGGACCAAGATGTCTGCCGAAGAACAAGTCCAAGAATTATGGAAGGCTTTTCAGGCCATGTCACTGGAATTACAGGGGGTAAAGTCGGAGAATGCCCTTCTAAAGCAAATGGTAGCGGTCCGGGAACCCTCACATCCTCCGGAATTGCCTCCTATGACTCTTTCGTCAGGAAGATTTGATGGCTCACCTAAAAGGGTGAAGGAATTCCTGGAAGCCTGCAATGTATATTTTACCTTCAGACCACACACCTTCTCTACAGATCAAGCCAGAGTAGGTTTCATGATCTCCAATATGACAGGGAATGCTTTAGCCTGGGCTACTCCGCTAGTTACGAGCAGCAATGCTATTCTACAGGATTGCTCAGGTTTCCAGAACCTATTGAAACAGACTTTCGAGCGACCTGAACTATCTTTTACTGCAGGTGAGGACCTGCTGGATGCACGACAGGGTGCACTGGATGTGCTGTCATATATTTCCTCTTTTAAGACACTGGCGGCAGGAGCAGGATGGTCCGAACAAGCACAATACGCTGTATTCCGAAGAGGGTTGAGAGAGGAGATCAAAGATGAGTTAGCCAGATCTCCACGCTCTCCCACATTACCAGACTTACTTGCTGCCGCGCTCCACATTGAATACCGTCTCCAAGAGAGAAGGACAGAACGCAGGAAACAAAGAGGACCAGGAAATCTCATGAACCCTCCTTCACACTCTCCTTCTGGACGATTCACCTCTACTCCAAGCGAAGAACCGATGCAGATCGGAGCTACCAGAGCACCTCTATCGTCAGCGGAGAGAAGGCGAAGAAGAGAAAATGGGTTGTGCGCCTATTGTGGTTCCGATCAACATGTACTGAAGGACTGCTCTGAAGTACCGGAGAAGAAGGTGGGAAACGATTACCCTCGGCGCCAATAGGGACGGGCAGCCGGGGGTATTCAGATCTTTTTCAGCGTCCCTATGTCACACTTTCGGTATCAGCGTCAGAATCCCAAGAGGATTCCAGACTGATGGTACTATCTGTTACCTTGAATTTGAATGGAAGACTGGTAGAAACATTAGCCTTATTGGATTGTGGAGCGGCCGGAAACTTCGTGGACACTCTGTGGGCAGACAAGATGGGGCTCACACGGATAGTACGGAAGGTGGGTCAGAAGGTAGAAGGAGTGGACGGTACACCTTTGTCATCCGGATTAATCACTCATACCACTGAACAACTCTCCATGGTCATCAACCAACACACAGAAAACCTGCAGTTCGACATCATTAGAGCCGCACATTTCCCCATAATCTTAGGCATTCCCTGGCTGCGCAGGCATAATCCGTATATCGACTGGACGGAAAATCAACTAAGCTTTTGCTCTACTTACTGTTCGGTACACTGTTTTCCTCCCGATACCAGGGCGGATCAACAGTCTATCAGAGTTCTCTCCAAGGATCATATAGGTATTCACGCGCTTCCTAGTTTCTGTGCAAGATATTTCGGGGTATTTCAAGAGAACCTTCACGCTCAGCTACCTCCCCATAGACCAGAAGACTGTGCAATCGATCTCGAACCTAATGCACTGGTACCATTTGGGCGCATGTTCTCTCTCTCTCAGGCCGAGAAGAAGGCATTAAGAGTCTATCTAGATACCAACTTGGAGAACGGTCTTATTAGACCTTCGAAGTCGCCTGCTGGCGCCTCCCTGTTCTTCATTAAGAAAAAAGACTCGACTGATCTTCGACCCTGTATCGATTACCGGGGCCTCAATAAGGTTACAATCCGTGACCGGTATCCCATGCCACTCATAACCGACATTATTGAGGCAGTACAAGGGGCTCGAATATTTACAAAATTGGATCTCCGAAATGCGTATCATTTGCTTCGCATCACCGAGGGGGACGAATGGAAGACGGCTTTTCGAACTCCATTCGGTTTGTTTGAGTACAGAGTAATGCCGTTCGGCCTAGTGAATGCACCGGCTATATTCCAAAGGTTCATGGACAGGCTATTCTCTGATCTGCTGTCAGTCTCAGTCATCATCTACCTCGATGACATTCTGGTTTTCTCCCCTACCCAGGAGGAACACGTTCAACATGTCACACAAGTACTGTCTCGCCTTCAGAAAAATCAGTTGCTAGTCAAGAGCGGGAAGTGTAAATTTGCAGTATCCTCAGTTCACTATCTCGGATTCATTCTTTCAGAGGAAGGGGTGGCCATGGACCAAACCAAGGTGGATGCGATTCTGGATTGGCCAGCTCCTACTTCAGTCCGAGAAGTCCAGAGATTCCTAGGACTAGCCAACTACTACCGCAGATTCATTTCAGACTTTTCAGAGGTAGTATACCCGATTACGCGCTTACTCAAGAAGGAGGCTATTCCTTTTTTTTGGTCTGAGGAAGCAGAGAAAAGCTTCAACTTTCTCAAAAGATTGTTCTGTACTGCTCCCATTCTCCAGCATCCGGATCAATCAAAACCTTTTGTTCTGGAAACGGACGCGTCTGCGGTAGCTGTAGGAGCGGTGCTTCTCCAGTTTATCCAAGGAGCGGAACACCCCGTAGCCTACATGTCAAAGACCCTTTCTCCCAGCCAGCTCAACTATTCGGTACTGGAGAAAGAACTTCTGGCCATGAAACTAGCCTGCGAAGAGTGGCGCCATCTCCTGCTAGGAGCCAGACATCCTTTTCTGATTAGGACCGATCACAAGAACCTCAAGGTATTACAAGAATTGGAATGTTCAAATTCCAGACAGGCCAGGTGGGCACATCACTTCGCACAGTTTGAATTCCAAGTCTCGTATATCCCGGGATCCCAGAACAGTCTGGCGGATGCCTTATCCCGCAAAGACTCTACCAAGGAACACTTGGAAGTAAAGAGGGAATCCATGTTCAAACGCAACCAAATTCTGGCCTTGGTTGGTTCTTTCCTCAAAGAAGTGAAGACTGCCCTCACTCAGGAAAGACTTCAAATACCCCTACGTAACACCTCTCCTTTTCAACAAAGAGGTGACTGGTTATTCTACAAACAGAAATTTTACATCCCCACGGGTCCTCTTCGTTCGAGAATTCTAAAGTGGAGTCACGACTCTCGCTCGGCCGGCCATAGAGGACCTGAGAGTACTTTGGAACTTCTCTCTAGAACATTTCTTTGGCCAAATGCCAGAAAGGAGACATACGAGTATGTCAACACTTGTCCAATTTGTGCCAGAGCCAAGTACCGCCTAGGAAAACCATTGGGTCTGCTCACTCAGGTCAAACTTCCAACGCGCCCTTGGGGTCTTATATCGACCGATTTCATAGTTGATTTGCCTGTTTCGGAATCCTGTACCTGCATCATGGTCACAGTAGACGCTTTTTCAAAGTTGGCTCATTTTTCTCCCCTTCCTGGTCTGCCCACTGCTGCTAAGATGGCGGAGGTTTTCTCTCGAGATATATTCAAGCTACATGGTCTTCCCGATAAGATAATCTCGGATCGGGGAAGTCAGTATATCTCAAAGTTTTGGACCGCCTTCTGCCACCGTTTGGGCATTGAAAGAGCTCTGTCTTCAGGTTTTCACCCAGAGACCAATGGTCAGACGGAACGCCTTAATGCAACACTGGAACAATACTTAAGGTGTTATATTTCTCAACATCAGGACAACTGGGTATCGCTGCTTCCCACAGCGGAATTCTCATACAACAATACTAGACATTCCTCGACAGAACTCTCTCCTTTCTACTGCACTTACGGGGTTCACCCTCGTGCAGTATTTCCGGAGGTTCCCAGTTATACTAACTCCCCTACAGTGGAAGAGGTATTAGGAAATATCAAGGAGGCCCAAACCTCTGCTATGCGGAGTTTAGAGATTAGCAGAAGACGGACGAAATCCAGTGCCGATCAACATCGGAAAGAATGTCCTGTTTGGAAGCCAGGGGATCAGGTGTGGTTATCCACCAAGTTTCTACCTAGATGGACAAGGCCTTCTAAACTGTCTCCTCGTTTTCTGGGACCTTTCACTATTCTCTCTAAAGTGAATCCTGTAGCTTTCCGCCTTCGGCTTCCTTCCTCTCTTCACCGCATTCACCCGGTCTTTCATTCCTCTCTTCTCAAACCTTACCATCCCGATCTTCACCAGAGAACTATCCCCAGATCTATACTAGCAAAGTCCTCGGAGCCTGAGGAATATGAGGTATCTAAGATCCGTGATTCCAGGTATTATCGTGGACGTCTTGAGTACCTTCTGTCCTGGAAGGGATACCCGGAGTCGGAGGACTCATGGGAACCGGCTTCTCAGGTTCATGCACCAAGGTTATTGGCTACTTTTCACCGCCGCTATCCGGGGAAGCCTGGGGCGGTTAGGTGGGGAGGGGGTCATACTGTCATCCGCAACCGCTACCGCGGATGGCGGCTCCTTCCACGTTGGAGGCTCTCCGGCAGGTAGAGCCATTTAGTCCTTTCTTTGTATCTAGTACCTACCACCACCAATCACAGCACTGCCGGCAGTTTATCTGTCATCCAAGCCCGACAGTCGCTGCGTTTCAACCGTTGCTGGCGCTCTCTCCAGCGGCTCGTGTTTTTGCGCTCTCCAGCGTTGCCCTCTGCTAGCCTCGACTTGCAGCGGGTCTCCTTTGCTTGCTCACTCCTCATTTTTGGTATAGGAGTTCTTTTCCTCTTACCTATTTCGCTGTTTGATTACAGCGGCAGTTTTTTTGCTTTTTGCAGCATTTTTGTACTTGCCGATCCTTCGGCTCTTCTTCGTTTTTTCTCTTTCTAGACTCGCCGCTCCGGCGGCGGGCGTGCTATTTTTATCCTTTCGCTTTGCCGCTCTTTTCTCTCGCGGCTCTCCAGTTTTCCTTTTTTCTCTGTCCATCAGTTTTCTTTTCTCTTTCTCTCACCGCTCCCAACTTATCCGTGGCCTGGTTCCTTCCACCATTCTTTGGAGCATTGGATATCCCTCCTGAGTTCTAACCAGTGGATCACGCATCAGCTTCCAGTTCGATTCGTCCCACTCCTCTTTACCAGAACTTCCTAAGGGTTTTTTCCCACTTGTGGGTTTTTCCCTTTCTTGTCCGGCCTGTTCCCGGTCAAGGGGTCCCAGGACGGCTGTCCAGTCAGCGGTCACTGTGGCTTCTCACCGAGACAGGCAAGTGCTACCTAAAAAAACAACGGGATTACCTGAGCCGGCGAAACCTACAGAACACCGGTGACTCTGAGGACTCAGGTGAGGAGAGTGTGGAGGGAAGAAAAGAGAAAGGGGAGACACAGCTTTCACAGCCACGTAAATCACAGTCGGATTGGTATACAGACCTGGCCTTCGGGAACCATGAAGTAAGCACATTAGTGCAGGAAAAGGAAGGAAGTCTCAACTTGGATGTACAAAACCCGTTCCCTGTCCTAGCCAAGCGTTATAGGTGAATCCGGAGTGCAGGTGGATTCTAGCAAGCAGGTCTTCTAGGCTGATATCTGCAGTAATGGGGGTGAGAAAAACGAAAAGATGAGATCTGTGGTACAGTAGTTCTCCACCCTGGAGTTCCCCCAGGAAGAATGGGATTACCTGTAAAGGGAAGTCACCCATCTTTAAATGGGAGACTGCACGACACTGTGTCCACAGCGCGGTGCTCACCCCTTTCGTCAGAGAAGGGAGGAGGGGAGAATAGTAATGCACTCGCACAAGGTTGGATAGTTGTCAGGGATCCAACGTTACAATAAACAGAATTGTTTGGGAACTAGATTTCTCTAGAAAGTGCAGTTCCAACAAGGCTACAGCAGGAGTAGCACATTATTCTTCATGCGCACATGTTCTGTGTCAGGAACAGGAAAATGTGGAAACGTACTGTCAAAATGACTAAATACCTATGAACTGGGTGTTCCCATTCGGGGTCTGAAGTACAGATCCTTATTCTGTGCAGTGAAAAACGAAAAGGAGGCCTCCAGTTCCTGGGGGGTGATCACAGCGGTCCTCCACTGTGAAATGAGATGAAGGTTTGAAAGACATACACGTTCTGGAGGGTTGATGTTAAATATATCCTGGCGTGTCACTTCCGGGTTGCTCTCTGCAGTTTCTTCGGTTCCCGTGAGGGTGCCAGAGTCTCCAAGGTAATGGATAAGGTCTATGATTAGCAGTTTTTGAGGCAGGTATGGAATGCCCGACACTCTGCCACATGTGACATTATGCTGTCATTACGGTTCATTGTCATGGTGGTGGAGGCAGTTTGAGAAGTTGTCCCAGGTAGTGTGTAAAGCTGTTCTGAAAGACAATACTCAGAGAAGATTCTGTAACAACGACCATATATTTTGAGTGTGCCACCGGATCCAATTTGAAATTGTTGTACACTGTGTTTTGTCTTCGTTGATCCGAATGCCATCATTTGAGTTTTACATACGTTTACAGTTGCTTGTTGGTGATATGTTTGGAAAGCCTCTAATAATCGCTGTAGAGAGGGAGACAATCCCTGCACCATCTGCACATATGGGGGCCGCTAATATCCCTGTTCAACCAAGAATATCAGGTAAATTAGTAAAAGTCCAACAAAATTGGTGCAAGAAAAACACACTTGGCATATGTTGTCTTTTGGGTTACATTCTTCCTGATAAGACAAACTTTGCACCAACCCACTTTTAAGGGGATGTGGAATTCACGAATTCTGTATAAAATAGGACTCAGAAACCCATTTCAGTTCCTGACTACAATTTTGAGTCTGAAATTCCCATTTAATCGTCTTGCTCCGAGTAACGCTGGATAGGCGGCAATAGTACCCGCCTATCCCAGACACCATTCAGTTGATGGTAGATGGGTTGTAAGTTTGGCCTTACGGCTCTTGCTTGCACCCAATGCTCACCTTTGTTGCCTGTACTGATAAAGCCTGTTACTTCCGATGATGGGAAGGAACACTTTCTGTGGGTCTAGGGCAGCATTCGGTCTCCTCTTGCTCTGAAAGAATGCCATCTTCCATACCGCAAGCTAGCTCCTTTATCACTCATGAGACATGATAGCTTACCAAGATACAGGTGAGTCCCATCAATTAAACTTTGTTGTATTAGTTGGAACGTTAACTCTTTATCAGGGGGGGGGGGGCTCATCTTTTCTTGGTCACATAGTTCTGTCATCAGACACTCTCTCCCTTGCATAGCTGGTTGCCCAACTTTGACCCCTTTCCTAGTTGTGATACTGCAGAGAACCCTACACGTTGGCTTCTAGTTTGCAGGCCTGCCTGGGGATTACCCCTCTTCTCCTTACCTTATCTTGATCCAGTTTAGTTGCGCCTATTCCTTCATCTTCTTCGCCATCTCCATGGCGATACAATATGACTATTCTTGTTAGGATTACACCACCCAAATTATGCATGTGGATTCTCTCCCACTACATGAGTGAAACATGTTGATCACTACAATGCAGTCACCATTGTCCGATGAATAACATGAGGCTTTGCTATCGGCTTAGACAATGGGGCACGTTAAGTGGATCAAGATAAACCATAGAAATAGAGATCTTGTGAACTTAGGTTCAAGGTTTACCTCCCTGCTTGTTATAATTAACCAGTGTGTTGCCTAACCTGATCAGGATTTGCTTGCATGAAAAGGAACGGTGTGTTCCAAGTTATAAGCATGGAATGCAGAAGCAACGATAGCCACCACTTCCGCTCGGTACAAGAACAAATCATTTGTTGAATGGAGTCCCACGAAGCCAGCATATTGTCAATAGAACCTGGAGAACACTGGCTGGTAGTTCTTGCCCCAGAACATGCTTATGCAGCTACCGATAGAGGGTCAAGCTGATACCGCCCGATGTGACAAGGGTGTTTCCCCAGCATTCTGCCTTCTAGAACCTAAAGAACAAAGAGAAGTGACTTTTCCAAAGGCACAAGTCTAACTAGAGATCAAGGAGGCTAGGATATGTGAACATTTGGTACTCACAATGTTGTACGCACACACCTTAGTATTTGTAGTCTTATTGCCAAAACTTTATGCTTCAGCCCCTTAAAAATGCTTTGAAAGCAGACACTGTTACCAAATCAGTGCCTAGTCAACTATTATTATCATTATTATTGTTATTATTATTATGGTATTTATTGAGCACAGACTTAGCTTCGAGAAGCAACAGAGCGCTTTACAGATGTATACAACAGCACAGATACACAACGGAGTGCTTTACAGAGTTGTACAACATTGCAGATGCATAACCTAGTGCTTTTCAGTCAACCTTTTCAAGGATTACAACTAAATTGCGGAGGGGCTAATAGGAAATTAACAAAACAGAAGGCCCACACAAGTGACTTCCAAGGACTGGGGACAATGGGCCAGATTTACAAAAATGGTTTCAAAGGGACTTTCCCATGTTAAACATGTTTTGTAAATCAGGCCCAATATCTGGAGTGAAACAATTACTTAACAAATAGGCTTTGAGTACTCTGGATAAAGCTCTGGACCCGAGAAGACTACCTTGGCTGAACGGGAAGAAAGAAGGCTCAAAAGGGTGCCCCTTCCTTCACAGTGATATGAGGTTAAAGGATCCTACCTTCTGCAATAGCTTTGCACAAACTCTGGACCACTAGCAGTTGTGATTATTTCATTGCATGTACCTCCCTGAGCTGACAAACATCCACAAACCCTTGTTTTAGTATAACGAATTTGCAGTGAAATGTCCGTGGAGTTCTTTGTATAGATGCGATATAGGAAATGAGACATTTAACAGACCGCTTCTTCTTAGTCACAGTACCCCATATAGAAATTAAAATGGTGGGCGGGCACGAGTGCATGGAAGAATTTTAATAACTAATTGTAAACCTCACTGCGAATTTATCAAATGGATTAGTCCCAGGTACCTGAGTCTTGCACCCTTGCAAGGTCGTTAAACTGAGTAGGATTTACTACTAGAACCAGTAATAGCAACACCTGTTATTTACAGTGGTATGAAATGACAAAACTGCTGCTGCAAAGGATGTATAGAAACAAACAAATATTAACACAAATTATTTTTAAAAATGGACTTCAGAGAAAGAGCAATACAAGGAATGTAGGCCAAGATGACCCTGGAACTAGAAAAAACGAGTTAGGCTATTATTAGTGAAAGTATTTAAGATCGTTTGTCTTTTGTTGGTTTGTTCATGGTCACATGACATGGCACGTTTTCTTAATATGCTCGATCACATAACATTAGTCTAGGGTTTTCCTCCCACGAATAGAAAGGTATTGAAAACAAAAATAAAAGTAGGAGCTCTTCTTTACAAATATTCTTTCATAAATAAAACATTCACTGCAGTTTTGCTAAGTAGTACATGCCCCCTTGACCCCTCAGGAGGTCACTGTATGTAGCTCTAGACCTGCAGCCTTGGGGTATAAACTCAATGAGACCTTCCTCTGGGTTATCATAATTATATTAGCTACTTATATAGTGCTTCATGATGGATTGCGCCCAGTTAAAATTTAGTTTTTACATTTATAAAGCGCTAAATCCTAGGGCATCGGGACGCTGATGCACTTGTCTAGATAGGGAGAGGGATGCATCCAGGTAAACCCCCAGTGTTTTTACTGTGGTTAAGACCAGGATTTGGATGCCATCTATCACGAATACTGTGAATTGAGAGTAGAAATTGTTTTAGCATAGGTTGCAATCCAGCTAGCAGGATCTTGGTCTTGTCATCAATGAGGCATAGGTGGTTTGTAGCCATCCAAGCTTGGATAATTGAATATATTTTTTTGATCACGATGGAGTCTGTGTCGTAGCAACCAGACAGTGGGAGGAGGAGTATAGTGTCATCTGCATTGTTTGTGTATGCTATGCTCAAGGAATGCAGTAGGTCGAATAAGGGATTGGTGAAGATGCTGTAGAGGGTCGAGGATACGAACGGGATGGGGCGCACACCATCTCTGTCAAGACTCATGGATCTACCCTCTCAGAAGCAGACTACCCAGGTCATGGATTTATGGGAGAAGTGAGATGGTTGCAAGGGTTGTGTGACTGACCAAGTCGAAGGAGGCGGAGAGTTTGTGGAGGGTTTTGACCCATGTGGAATCATTAGACGGGGTAAATGTGGGGATTAAGCTGTCGCTGCCCATCATTTTACCCCAGAACAAAAATAAATCATTGGAGTGGGTAAAGATGGGGATGCGCTGTCGCCGCCCATCATTTCATCCCAGAATCCAGGAGAGCTGCGCAGTTGTGCGCACACCAAAATGGGTTGCCAAAGGAAAAACAGTAGCGCCGGTTAGCTCAAAACAGCGCTTCAAAAACCACCCTGGTTTCCCTGAATGTAAGCTTCAAATGCCCATTTTAAACCTTGCACATATGCAAACTGTTCACTGAACACCAGCAGACATTTGGCAGAAGGAAATTTTGTGTGCATACTAAATCTGGGAAGATGAAGAGCCCAAAACAATGTTTATAATAAGACTGGCTGAGCTGTGGATTTCAGCAGTTTAAGTAAATGTGGACTGAAAGACACTAAAAATCTAAATGTTTAAAAGAAATGAGTGACCTATTTCTGAGTGTCACATAGGTTGCAATTGTTTAAATGTCATAGTTTTAAACTTAGAATCAGCATTCTAGCTGCATATGTAAAATTGTTAGTTGTATTTGAATGCAGAAAACTGGGGAACAGAAATGACATGTAGCTAAAAACTGGCTTAAAGAGATTCCAATTTTGCCTGGCAACTACCCCCCATCAGGAGTGAAACTTGAGTCACAGCTGTATTCCCAGGCCTATCTGCCTTTTGCTGGCCACACTAAGGATATGTCATCTCTCTGATAATTGAATTAAGGGGAGCCCCCACAGAATACAGGAACTCTGAACAAAGCCCTGTCCTGACTCCGGCAAATGTTTTATTGGCGGGAGTCGTAAATGGAGCTTCCTCCTGGAAGGAAAGGGGAGGGGCACTGCCTGTGAGAGCAAGCTGGCTTGGCAGAACTGGAAAAACCAGAAATTCAACCTTGTGCTGGGGGGAAACCACACCCCTTTGGGGCCAGAACATAACTCTAAAAAGATGGATCATTCATAGAGCGGACATGTGAAAATTTTATAAATGATACCATAATTCTTGTGATTTTTCTGCCCACATTTTAAGAGGTTTTTAGAACCGGTGGTATGCTCAGGGGGGTTTTAGCGGAAAAGAGGATATTACTCTAAATGTATGCATGTTAAAAATCTGACACTTCATCAATTAATGTCCATACTCCTTGCGCACATGTGTGTAAATTTGGGTTAGTGTCCGATATTGCAAAATCAGTTAAAAAGTGAAATATGTGCCGTTTCTGAATGCAAGCCCCCAGGAAGAGCAGAGTTTGAACAGGGGATACCTCCTGTGATATGTGAGGGGTGCATGTAATTTTAAACAAATGTGTACCTGTACAAATATGTCTTTTTTTATCAAACATAGATTGTGTGCAATTTGACAGGGGAGTGTCCTCTCTGCAAGCCATAAAATGACATCGCTCTGACTCACAGTTCCTTCCCCAATCATGGGAGAGGGGAGAATTGGGCCAATGGCAAGTGGAGAGGGGTAGGGTCTAGTAATGCTGCACACACACCCATTTTAAAAACAGATAAAAGCAGACAGACAGGACAGATAGGGACATTCATTTCCATCTGCTGCGGGACGCTCTGCCGGAAAAATCCATACTTTACCTCCATCAACCTTCAGAGAGCCAAACTAGAGACTTCAATCTATCCAGAACTAGAGACCCAGACCAGACCAGCAGAGCAGAGCTGATCCAGACCGCTGTTAGCAGAACCAGAGAGCTGAACCGGAGTCCAGTCCAAAACCTGACCAGATCCGTGGCGAGGCATATTTCTAAATATATTGTGAGTACATAGTAGAACTGTGCAGAACCAGTCTCTTAGTTAAAGTAATATAATTCAATCTATTTTAATCTAACCAGAACTGTCTCCTAGAAGTTGTACCTTGTCATTTTGCAAAACTGTCACTTGTCACTTTAAACTTTAAAATTTCAAATCTGAAAAACGACCTTTACAAAATCGCTCATATCTCCGCGACCGTTTGTCTTAGAGACTTGCAGTAACTTTCATCTGGAAGCTGAGATCCTAGGCTGTCCTAGGACCCCAAAACGATAGTGATCCTTGTAGTTCCTCTGTAATCGCGCCCGGCGCACTCGCGTATTTTACCGCGATTTGCCAATTTCTCCACGTGTAAAAATCTGCTGCTGCTTGCCTTCCGTTGCAAAAATTCGTTTGCAACCTGACAACCATTATAGAGCATTGCTAAAGTGATCCTGAACTTATTCAAAGCATATACCACTCACCCTAAACCTCTAGAGGGAATTAAAAGCATTTTAGCATATTTTTCACTTCATTGCCAGCACATATAAAAGCATTTTGGGCCTGTGTTTTAAACTTCTGTAGTCCAAGCTTGCTGGGGTGAACTGAATCACATTTGATTGCATTTCTGAGAACTGTGTGCTTCCTTCCATTTCCTTGCATTGCATAAAGGGGGGAGTGGATTGCCAGAGAAAAGTGATTACATTGTTTTGTTGAAATCATATTGAGTATTTTCTGTACTGCCTTTCATTCAACATTGCATTCATTTGAACTCTATAAAGCATTCTCTATCACATTATTCTTCTGTCCCTACTTACCAGTGTGCTACCTTATCCATTTCATGTCAACTCCTTAGCGATTATAAAGAGGTGGGTTAGTGCCAGATTCTCCGTTGTTAATCTTTATCATATCAGATTAAGTGTGCTATTCAATTATTAATTTATTCTAAAGTGTGATATATATATCTATTGTTTAAATTATCAATTAAACCTTTTACCTTGCAAAACAGAACTACTTCTTGGCTCAGTGGGGTCAGGAGGATTCCAAGAGAGGGGTGTTATATAGGGGTAGTCATCCAGAACGCATGAACTGGACATAAAGATATATCAATAAGGGTTTTCATTCAGTATTCTAGACTAGGCGTTGACTTGGCTGTAGTGCTGAATTGAATCCTCTTACAAATTGGGGGCTCGTGCCGGACGTTTGGGTTAGATCTACCATTTGTGCAGATTAATACAGCGTGCCAGCTGACCAGATACACATATCCGGTCGGATCACCACGCTGTGTTACGCTGTAAAGCACTCCGCAAAGGAACGCTCTTAGGAAAAGGTCTGTTTTGCAAAAATAAAATACAAACTTCTGTAAGTCTGGACAGAGACCAATCTCTAGAATGACGACCTTAGTAGACATGAAAATAGCCAGAGAGCACTTCTTACATAAGTTATTTGTGAGAGGTGACTGGACTCACCAGGACCAAACAGTCTGGTTGCAGGCCATCACGCAACAGGTCACGGAAACAGGGTCAGATATATGGAGGGATCAGGGTCGCTTACAGGTGGCCCTGAGTGAACTATATATATCCTCTAAGGCCAAGGATGAGCACAAGAAGATTGCCAGGGTAGCGGCATATTTATATTTACATATGGGAGCCATGCAGGACAAATGTGCTGAAGGCCAAGATTTGGCGAGTAGGCAACTGCTGGCATTACAGAAGGCCCAATCTGATCTGGACTCTTCTGAGCAGAGGCTACAGAGGAGCCAGGAGTCAGAAAATGATAGTAGGCAGTATATCATTAAAATAAAAGAGGACATGGATATACTGCAACAGGAAAAGGCTGACCAGGATACCAGATTTCTGGCCTTGCAGAAGGAGTACCAAGAAGGTTTGGACTCCCTACTGCATAGCCAGAAAAAGCTGGAGCAACAGTTAGATTTCAATAGGGTATGTGCTGAGCAGGTAGTCACCCTGCAAAGCCACCTAGATAGGGAGAAGGCAGAGAGCAATAAACTGATTCTGAAAGACCTGGATACCCAGGCAGAGTTTGATCAGGAGCGCCAGAAAGCTGGTGCCTTCCAACGGCAGAGGGACGACCTGGCAGCACAGATGCAGGCTCTCAGTCAGGAAAGAGACACTTTAGGCCAGGAAGTCTGCCACTTAAAAAAGGAAATTGAAGAAAATCACCTGGCTCTCCAGGGGCTGGGTGACCTCCAAAAAGAAAACCAGAACTTGGTAGAGCACACCAGAAGGGTGGAAGAGGCTCTGGCAAGAAAGGAGCAGGCCAGTAGGGATGGGACTCAGGAGGTAAACCTCCTGCAGCAAAGACTGGCCCAGTTCTCCAGGACCAACCAGGACGCACAGAGGGAAAATGAGGCCCTCTGTCAACACAATGATAGGCTCCAACAACAGGTAGCGATGCAGGAGAGACTGATAGAGTCTAGTAAGGCCTTAACTGAGGAACTGAAGGCACAAATGCAGGCTCTTGCATTGCAACAGGGAGCAGGGGCGGATGGAGACCAGGTTCGCTGGGAAAGGGAAACTCCTGAGCATAACCTCAGGAGCCCTAGTACCAGAGGCCTTTATCTCTCTCAGTCCCTGGACTCTGCCACCCCCATGTCCCCTGGCGCACATGAGCACAGGGCCACAGGGATGGCAGATTACTATCCAGCCAGAAGCATGGGGCTCTTAGGCCAGTACCACCCAGGAATGGAGGGGCGGGCATCCGGGTATGGGCACCCAAGCACAGTGCAATTTGATGGGGAACCCCAGGTGAGTAGGCCCATTAAGGGCATCCTGAAAACCTCTGCCCAGTTAGGTCAGTGGGGGGGGTACCCATCAAATCCTGGCAGCAAGGAGGGATCTGAAGACTCCTCTGTGCACCACAGGAAACAGGAGACCAGGTCCCCACATTCTGCCAGCCATTCCCAGGCTCGCAGAATCCGGGAAAACCTGGAAGATCTGACGGGAACCTCTGGGAGCAGTGCCTCTGAGTCAGAACATGAATGGACCAGGGTTACCCGAACCAAAAGGGCCAGTAAGGCAAAAAGGGCCTTGCTTAAGGACCCCTTAAAGCAGATTAAGGCGATCAGGAGCGTCATCACGCCTTACCATAAGAACGCTAAGTATTCTGTTTGGGAGCACTTAGAGTTGTTTGAGCAAATGATGGAGACTTTCCATTTGAAGGACAGCCAAAGCTGTATTCAATATGTAAAGTGGACCTTCTCCCCGGAATACTCCAGTTTCTTTGCGGGGCTGGAGGACCAAAATCATTTAAGATGGTCCACCTATAAGGCGGCCATCTTGAAACATTTTTCTGTTCACAGAAATCCTCAAGAGGCTCGCAAGGCAGCCTACAATTTGCAATGTGGGGAGGATCAGGCCCCACAAGAATTTGTGCAAGAACTGAAACGTGCTTTTGCGCAGACCACCAGAAGGGTGCGCACAGACAGTAGAGAATTCATTAATACATTTTTTCATGCCTTGCCCAAATACATAATGACCCAGCTCGTGAGGGATTTTCACGAGAAAAGATCTTTAGACTGGGTCATTGAACAGGCTACCCGGATCTATGAGGTGCAGAAACCGGTAGATAGCAAAAGTAATGCCCAGAAAAACCCCAAAGCCAACAACACCCCTGCTGCTGCCAAGGTGGCAGAGGTAAAGGTCACCCCCGTTTTGGATTTGGCGATGGGGGGCCTAAAAACCTACCTGCACCTAATAATCCTAAACCCAGAAATCCCTCGGGACAGTCACAGGCAGGGAGTGAAAGAGGTAGTCCCCCCAATGGGGTCCCTCGCTCTCCTGACTATGTAAGTCCTCGCTACAAAGGTAAGAGTCCAATCCTGGGTTATGTGTGGACTCCCCCAGCCCAAGGGGGGGGATCCAACCGAGCACCGAACCCAGGGAACTTCCCTCCAAACTTCCCACAGGAGGGCAGAAATTTACCAAACCCTGGGCAGAACTTTTTTTCCAGATATCCACCCGACTTTCAGCCCCAAAACCATCCATCCTTCTTTCCCCAATTCCCTGAGCCCAGACCACTGAATCCGGGAGAGGGGAGGCCAAGGGTGGAGGGGTACCCAAATCTTCCCAACCCGGGGTATTACCAGAGGAGGGACAGCTACCCTTCCCGGGATCAGCCCAGGGGAGAAAACAGGGCCCCGTATCAGCCTGAGAGGGTTTCCCAGTTAGAGCGCCAGGTTCAAAACATGGCGCGGGATCTGGGTCACATACTGAGGGCTCAGCAGAACCCTCAGATCGGCATGCCCGCGCAGAACGCACCCAACTCTGGACCTGGTGCTCCAGAACAATGACGGGGGCAGCACCCCGATAACTCACCGGTTCCCAGGGAGGAGGCACAAAGGGAAGGGGGGTGTAAAGCCTTGGAGGAAGCTTCCTTCCTCACTTGTAAACAGCCCCTGGAAACCCAGGAACCGGAAACAAAATCTCCTGCCCCTGAAAGTCTGCCTCCTAAGGAGCAGAGGGGTGGTAGGAGAAACAAAAGACCCAAACAGACTCAGTTTGAGGAGGAGGTACAGATCTTCCAATTTGAGGGAGAGGGATCCTCAGAGGATCCTGGGAAAAGGATCTTCTCCTTCAGAGAGGGGGGAAATCCTCCCAAAGAAAAATGGGTCCCTAGGGATGCAAATCCAGACTGGGGAGATGTGGAGACTGAGCTACCACCGCCCACCATCTCATCCCAGAACCAACAGCAAGACAATCCCCTGGTTCAAACCCATCCTGATGACTGCCTCCAAAAAGGGGGGGCGGCCCGGAACCGGAAACCGGGGAACCCACCATGGCTCTGATCTCCAGTTGCCAACTTTTTCTTTCAGATTCCCAAGGCTCTCCACAGAATTCTGCCCAAATTTCTTCTCTTGCAATGTCTAAAACCAGAAAGTTAGCCCACCAGTTGTCCAAAAATGTGCATTATCTGTGCCCCCTTGAGGAGAAGGAGGGAATATACTATGCCCCGGTACATGTACAGGGGCAGGGTACAATTTTGGCACTGGTGGACACTGGATCTCAAGCTACCCTTCTGTCCAGAAGGGCCTTTGATGAACTGAATGCAGGAAGGGGAGGGAATTACCAAATTCCTCTCACCTCACTTCCTGGACAACTCCAGAACTTTGACGGGAAGGAAATTCCCGTCGAGGGGACGGCAGACTTGGACATTAAAATTGGCCGACACAAGTTGAAACACCCGGTCATAGTTGTGACTCCAGAGGGCACCCCTTGTTTACTAGGGAATGACAACCTGAGAAGGTTGTCACCCCTAATAGATTGTGTAAACAATGTCCTCTGGACCCAGACTAGCCGACCAATAAAATTAAAACAGAGTGTCAACCATGTTAGTTTAAACGGCACCTGCCACATGGTTGAACAAAAATCTGACCAAGTAGAATTTCACTTCCAGAACAACCAAATTCCAGACGTGACAGTAATAGCAGTAGGACAACAGACTGGTAACGGGGGGTCCTCTCTATTTCTGAAAATCAACCTTCCTTCCAGTTTAAGGTGGTATTCCACACTGGAAGGAAACACCCTGAAATTCTTTACTAATCCACAATTAGAAACTCCCACTCCTATAGTCCAGAAAGATGTGAAATCAGCTCAGAGCCTGGCTGATATTCAGCAAATTGGAGAGCAGTTGTTCATCCCTGTTCAGTTAAATGAGGGGAAGGACTCTGTTCTCGCTCGAGTGGGTGTGAGCAACGGTAAGAGCTTCATCAGCGAAGCCATGTTCCGCCAACTCCCAAAAGATCCAGCCATTCCCACCTTCAAACTGATAGACAAATGGGAAATGGACCTGGAAGCACCTAATTCCAAACATCTCCTGCCAAGCAGGTGTATGCTCAAAATCTCCATTGGCAACAAGAGCATAGTCCACAATTGTTGGGTCGTGCGAGACGTCCCTGCCGCCTTTTACTTAGGCAGTGACATTCTCAATCGCTTTGCCATTAGTTTGGACCTAATAAACTTCAAAGCTTGGTCCCGATTAGCGGATAATCCCATGGGCTTTGATGATCCAGAAAAAGCATTTAGGTCAGCTCAATTGCTACCTTATGCAGTTGAAATTCAGATTAAAGAGGAAGTCACCATCCCAGAAAGGACCCGACAATTCTCCCTGGAAGTGAAAGTTAAAAGAGGACAATATTTGCAAAACCCTGATGCTTACATACATCTAAATGCTTCTCTCCAACAGCAAGGGTTAGGGGTAAACCCAACGCCCTTAGTCAACATAGAACATGACACCGTTCTAATAGAGGTGGATAACAGCGACTTAAAGAGTATTACTCTAGCCGCAGGCACCATTATTGGAATGGCGGTTGATGACCGACATTTTTCCATTGATTTAGGAAATTAACTGTTAGGACCAATCCCCAAGGACTGCGTTGACAGTGACAGTGATAACAATACAACACCAGACAGGATTTTTACCCGGCACGGGGGGAACTTCCTGGTGTACACTTCCTGCCCCTATAGTAAGGAAGATGTGACTTGTGACTTCAGGAGGGATGAGGTGATTTTCCAGGTCCATGAGGGCTGCCTTTCCCACCTGAAGCCTCCGGTCCAAATCAGCACTCTGACCAGGGACTTCTCCACCCAGCTGGAGGAGGCCACGGAGATAGCCAAACCAGAAGTCTTTCCAGGCTTCAGGAAGATGGTGGAAGAGAGAGTCAACCTAGCTGATGCCTGTGTGACTCTGGAACAACAGCAAAAGTTGAAACAAGTTTTCTTGGATTTCCAAGATCTCTTTGCGGTAGACTCATATGACTGTGGTCGCACTGACATCCACACAACAACAATCCCCACGGACCCTGGCATGACTCCAGTGTTTGTGAAGCAATATCGCTTGCCTCTTGCATCCATGGAGTCCCTTACTGAAATAATTAAGAACCTTGAGTCCAGGGGAATAATGCGTCCAGTCCACAGCACCTTCAATAATCCGGTGCTGGGCATATTGAAGCCAAACGGCCAGTGGAGACTCTGTGCCGACCTCAGGGAGCTCAACAAACGGGTCCATACTTCCCGATGGCCTCTTTCCTACATTGACCAAGGGCTGGCCCAGATTCAGGGGTCACAGGTATTCACTGCAATAGACCTGACCAATGGATACTGGACCGTGCCTGTCAGCAGGGAGGACCAATACAAACTGGCTTTTACCTTTGGGGGCCAGCAGTACACATGGACCCGGACTCCCTTCGGATACCTCAACTCCGGCAATGAATTCAACATTTTTCTACACAAGGCCATGCCCGACTTGGGTGCGAGGGGTAACCTGGCTTATGTAGATGATGTCCTCATCAAAAGTTCATCTGTGGAGGAACACATAGCGGAGATCCGTTATGTTCTGACACAGTTGAGGGCCGCCGGAGCAAAACTTTCCTTTCAGAAAGCACAGTGGTGTAGAACCCGTGTTAAGTTCTTGGGGCATGAGATTACTCCTCAGGGTCTCTGTCCCCAGGAAAAGAAAGTGGAAGCACTTCAGAAACTGAAAGACCCCACAACTCTGCGAGAACTAAGGAGCCTCCTTGGACTGACTAATTACAGCAGAAAGTTCATTGAGGGCTACGCAGAGATCACCAGACCCCTGATTCATCTCCTGAAGGGGGGGTCAAGTGGGAATGGGGTCCAGAACAAGCCGAGGCAGTAAGACAACTCAAGAGAAGCCTCTCACAAGCGCCTTGCCTAGCTTACCCTGTCAGAAACAAGGAGTTCTTCCTGGAGACGGGGTTCTCTAATACGTGCTTGACGGCAGTATTATACCAAAAGCATGACAAGGTCAATAAAGTAATCTCCTATGCGAGCAAAACTTTATCCTCTGTGGAGGAAAAATTCAACGATTGTGAGAAGGCCGGGTCTATCTATACAACTTCCAAAGGAACCAGGCTAAACAGCGAAACTTTTTGCCTACATGGAAGGGACCCTTTGAGATTATAGACAAGATCTCCCCTGTGGCCTACAAAATCCACATCCCCAAAGGTCCTTGGGCAGAGGGGGAAGACAGGTGGGTCCACATAAACCAGTTGAAATGTTGCCATCCCAGGCACACTCTGCAACAACTGGTGGAATCCTCTGGAATCCTAGCGGGCACTGTCTCAGACTAATTCAGTTCCAACCATAAAACATACCACATCTAGTCTCTAAAATATTGTGATTTGCATGAAACTGTCTCTTAGTTATACTGTTTTTTTTTTCTCAAAATAAGAATGTAATGTTTCGTTATGATGAAATGCATATGCTGCCCCACTATCTCAACAGTGGTGGAAAAATGTCTATGAATAGGTATTGCCGCTCTTCCTTTGTCGTCCTAGGAGAAAGAAAACCTGGAGACCGGCCAAGGAGGATGAAACGGAGACTGGGAGGATGACGCAAGGGGGCCCAGGGTACCGCCCAATATTCCCATCAGGACCGGCAAGGAGAACTGATCGATCCGACCGGATGGAGAGGAAGATGCTGAACTGTGCCATCTACAGAATTGGAAGAAGATAATGTGGACATACCAGCGCCTGGGTTCAAAACCTCCCTTGCAACCGACTCCCCCTCGACTCAAGTCAAAGCGCCGTCGGGCGGGGGGGTTTGTGGAGGGTTTTGACCCATGTGGAATCATTAGACGGGGTAAATGTGGGGATTAAGCTGTCGCTGCCCATCATTTTACCCCAGAACAAAAATAAATCATTGGAGTGGGTAAAGATGGGGATGCGCTGTCGCCGCCCATCATTTCATCCCAGAATCCAGGAGAGCTGCGCAGTTGTGCGCACACCAAAATGGGTTGCCAAAGGAAAAACAGTAGCGCCGGTTAGCTCAAAACAGCGCTTCAAAAACCACCCTGGTTTCCCTGAATGCAAGCTTCAAATGCCCATTTTAAACCTTGCACATATGCAAAATGTTCACTGAACACCAGCAGACATTTGGCATAAGGAAATTTTGTGTGCATACTAAATCTGGGAAGATGAAGAGCCCAAAACAATGTTTATAATAAGACTGGCTGAGCTGTGGATTTCAGCAGTTTAAGTAAATGTGGACTGAAAGACACTAAAAATCTAAATGTTTAAAAGAAATGAGTGACCTATTTCTGAGTGTCACATAGGTTGCAATTGTTTAAATGTCATAGTTTTAAACTTAGAATCAGCATTCTAGCTGCATATGTAAAATTGTTAGTTGTATTTGAATGCAGAAAACTGGGGAACAGAAATGACATGTAGCTAAAAACTGGCTTAAAGAGATTCCAATTTTGCCTGGCAACTACCCCCCATCAGGAGTGAAACTTGAGTCACAGCTGTATTACCAGGCCTATCTGCCTTTTGCTGGCCACACTAAGGATATGCCATCTCTCTGATAATTGAATTAAGGGGAGCCCCCACAGAATACAGGAGCTCTGAACAAAGCCCTGTCCTGACTCCGGCAAATGTTTTATTGGCGGGAGTCGTAAATGGAGCTTCCTCCTGGAAGGAAAGGGGAGGGGCACTGCCTGTGAGAGCAAGCTGGCTTGGCAGAACTGGAAAAACCATAAATTCAACCTTGTGCTGGGGGGAAACCACACCCCTTTGGGGCCAGAACATAACTCTAAAAAGATGGATCATTCATAGAGCGGACATGTGAAAATTTTATAAATTATACCATAATTCTTGTGATTTTTCTGCCCACATTTTAAGAGGTTTTTAGAACCGGTGGTATGTTCAGGGGGGTTTTAGCGGAAAAGAGGATATTACTCTAAATGTATGCATGTTAAAAATCTGACACTTCATCAATTAATGTCCATACTCCTTGCGCACATGTGTGTAAATTTGGGTTAATGTCCGATATTGCAAAATCAGTTAAAAAGTGAAATATGTGCCGTTTCTGAATGCAAGCCCCCAGGAAGAGCAGAGTTTGAACAGGGGATACCTCCTGTGATATGTGAGGGGTGCATGTAATTTTAAACAAATGTGTACCTGTACAAATATGTCTTTTATCAAATATAGATTGTGTGCAATTTGACAGGGAAGTGTCCTCTCTGCAAGCCATAAAATGACATCGCTCTGACTCACAGTTCCTTCCCCAATCATGGGAGAGGGGAGAATTGGCCAATGGCAAGTGGAGAGGGGTAGGGTCTAGTGATGCTGCACACACACCCATTTTAAAAACAGATAAAAGCAGACAGACAGGACAGATAGGGACATTCATTTCCATCTGCTGCGGGACGCACTGCCGGAAAAATCCATACTTTACCTCCATCAACCTTCAGAGAGCCAAACTAGAGACTTCAATCTATCCAGAACTAGAGACCCAGACCAGACCAGCAGAGCAGAGCTGATCCAGACCGCCGTTAGCAGAACCAGAGAGCTGAACCGGAGTCCAGTCCAAAACCTGACCAGATCCGTGGCGAGGCATATTTCTAAATATATTGTGAGTACATAGTAGAACTGTGCAGAACCAATCTCTTAGTTAAAGTAAAATCTGCTGCTGCTTGCCTTCCGTTGCAAAAATTCGTTTGCAACCTGACAACCATTATAGAGCATTGCTAAAGTGATCCTGAACTTATTCAAAGCATATGCCACTCACCCTAAACCTCTAGAGGGAATTAAAAGCATTTTAGCATATTTTTCACTTCATTGCCAGCACATATAAAAGCATTTTGGGCCTGTGTTTTAAACTTCTGTAGTCCAAGCTTGCTGGGGTGAACTGAATCACATTTGATTGCATTTCTGAGAACTGTGTGCTTCCTTCCATTTCCTTGCATTGCATAAAGGGGGGAGTGGATTGCCAGAGAAAAGTGATTACATTGTTTTGTTGAAATCATATTGAGTATTTTCTGTACTGCCTTTCATTCAACATTGCATCCATTTGAACTCTATAAAGCATTCTCTATCACATTATTCTTCTGTCCCTACTTACCAGTGTGCTACCTTATCCATTTCATGTCAACTCCTTAGCGATTATAAAGAGGTGTGCTAGTGCCAGATTCTCCGTTGTTAATCTTTATCGTATCAGATTAAGTGTGCTATTCAATTATTAATTTATTCTAAAGTGTGATATATATATCTATTGTTTAAATTATCAATTAAACCTTTTAACTTGCAAAACAGAACTACTTCTTGGCTCAGTGGGGTCAGGAGGATTCCAAGAGAGGGGTGTTATATAGGGGTAGTCATCCAGAACGCATGAACTGGACATAAAGATATATCAATAAGGGTTTTCATTCAGTATTCTAGACTAGGCGTTGACTTGGCTGTAGTGCTGAATTGAATCCTCTTACAAGATCTAGGAGAGTACAAGGGCTGGTTTGCTTTTATCTCTGAAGGCATCAAGCTGATTTTTTAGGTCTAGTAGAGCTGGTTCTGTTAGTGCCCTGGCCGGAAGCCTGATTAGCGCAATCCTAGGATGTGGTTTGTTTCTAGGAATGTCTGGGTTTGGCCATAGCCATAGGCTGCTCTATCAAGATTTTTAAGTAGGAATGGTACTGTGGTGAGAGGACGGTAATTATTGGGGACTGAAAGATCTAGCGTCGGTTTCTTTAGCAGAGGGAGCACCTAGGATTCTTTCGGGGTAGCTGGGACTTGCCTCGAGGTGAAGGATGCGTTGATAAATCTGGTGATGAAAGGGATTAGGTCTTCTGACGAGTCTATAATAATGTAAGCGGGGCAAATGTCTCCTTTGCATTTGGATGGTTTGAGCTTTTTTAGGATCTTGGCTGTTTCCATTTCGGATACTTCTCTGAAGTGGAACGGAAGTGAGCTGTGCGGGGGAGTGGATGGATGAGGACTGGACGTGAATATGAGGGATTGTTTCGAAGCAATTTTTTGTTGAAGCAAGGAGAATCTGGCGCGCATGATGTTCGGAATATTAGTGCACCACCCTTCGTCTTTGAGGGTAGAAGATTGGGGAGTGGCTGGGGATTGCATTTCTCTTAGGATTTTAAAGATCTCGAGAGCTTGAACTAGCATTGGGTTTTCTAGAGTTAAATGTTGTTGCTTTGGCTGAGATGGTGGCACATTTGTATTCTTTGGATATGGATTTGAAGGCAGCTCTTAGTTGGACAGTAGGTTTCTTTTGCTAAACCCCTTTTGCTTGTCTTTTTTTTTTAGTGCGTATAGCCTGCAGCCAAGGGGTGAACCATGCACTGGCATGTCTGACTATATATAATAGCTGTTATTGCCTCAATTTGATGGCACTATATTTACTGATCACAGAAGGTGGAATTGCTGCATAATCCATGCAAAGGGTTTGGAATTGTGATTTTTATAGAGGCTATGTACCACAATTGGACTCTATATTTCCCAGATAGGGACCTCAAAAAGGGACACAAAGAAATGCTGAAGGAGCCCAAAACCATTGTGAATATGTTATTCTCAGAAAGAGCACATGCACATCTTTAGTATTCATGTGGTTTTATTAACAAGTGTATAATACATATATATTGCATATATGGAATTGGACGACTGTACAGTACACATTTATGTTCACAGTTTGATATGACAAAGTGTCGTTTGAGTTCCCATCGGACTACCAAAGTAGAAACAGTGAAAGTACATTTAACATTCACATCTTTTATTCAGATTGAAAAAATATTTTCATACATTTAAAAAATGATACCAATGCATGCTAGAAACCTGTAATTACCCATTCAGTCTTATTGCGCTTATAAAATATATATTACAATTTATTAAGATTTCTGCATAGTTTATACATGTTTCAAAACTAAATATTACAGCCCTGCTATAGGTGCAGGCAAGTTTCAAGAGATGCTAAGCAGGTAGATTATTTTGGCCCTCGATCATTATTCAAATTCAATGTGCATAAATATTTTTAAAAGTGCTAGTATTTGTAGACAATAAGACATTTCTGCAGCTTTGTATTAGAACAAGTTCAAACATGGCACTATGATTTTGATTCAATTCATTTATAATTGATGAATAATTACATTTGGCAGGCCTGTGAATAGGTGCACCTAATTTGATCAAATCTGTGGCACTACAGTGGATAATGAATCGCTAACATGAACATATTTCTGGAAAGAGTGAAGCTGGAGACGTGTACTGCCAATGATCAGACATGTTATTTGCATTTTGAAAGGAACGGTGCAAACATTTCAGATTGATACGTGTACTACTAGCCACTGCTACCCAGAGGGTATCTTGTTGTTTTAACTGTAAACTTGACACAAAACACAGGTCAAATGTTGTGGTTAAGTCCATGTCCCCCACAATTCAAAGAATCTGTTGTCTACTGGTCTGTAAGAGATTTAGTGGTTGTTTGCCTATTGGATTTGTAACAAGACAAGCATGGCTCGTAAAGTTATGGTGAACAAAGGAACAAGTGGCTTTCTCAATACCAATTCCACCTGGATGCACACTCCCCTGAAATGAAACTTAAAGCAAGATATTTGAAGGAAAGTAACACTATCACCATACACAAGTAAGCATAGGACTGAGCCAGCAACAAGATTGTGCGGTGCCGTAACCTCTGCCTGTGCATTATTGTGTGTTGATTTTGCAACTCTTACAATATCAGCAGTTCCGGGTGTGTATATTCACTCTTCCACTGTTTTTTGTTTCAATAAATGGATCTGAAAACTAACATAGTGAAAACGTTTGGTATATTGCTGAGGCCCTAGGGTGACCTAGAACCAAAAAACCTGCATACTGTGACGGGGGAAAGCCTGAAAAACCAATTAGCTTGTTATGAACCACCTAAACATCCAACGGCCTGGCAGATCACCAAGAAGAAAGCGGCAAGATAAGTGTGTGCAACTGTATGTGGCCTATATGTTAGCATTGTCGATTTAAAAAAGTGACCCGAGGCCAGCATTCTAGGTGGGAAGTGGGCAAAGGTGGTGGAGTATACACGCACGGGTGTCTTTGCAGATCGCCAGTCACTATATAGGAATTTGGTCGATGATCAAAGGGTAGATTTGGTAAGCAATGGCAGCCAGTGAATCTATGTGAAATTGAAGAATAACTTTATCAAGAGTTACGTTTACGCAGAAGTGAAAAGCAAGTACCTATCACAATGATTTTATCAATGTTACGAGTATGTACGAAGGAACAACAAATGCCAGCAGAAAGAAAAACATTATGTTGACACAAAATGAAATCTCCATTTAATCCTCTGCCTTATCATACTGATATTTAAAACAACTTTAAAAGTAATCGGTGGTAAAATCCCCATCATCTCCCTTTTTTTTTAAACGAACGTATAAGGTAATAATATTTCACTGTTCAGGATTATAAATGTAGAAACTATGCAAATAACCTGCCTTTTAGTAGATAAAGTGTTTAAAATAATCCATTATATGTGTGTTTTACATTTTTAATGTAAAAAATCTTTCTGTATTTTAATATTATCTTCGGTTTAGTGAATGTGAAACCAGTGAATCATGAATAAATGCATATCCAAGATGATTTATTCTCTCCATTAGTACCCATAATAAAAATTACATTATTATTTTACTTTATTCAAATATGTTTTCTACATTTTCACATAATGTCCACGGACCTAAATGCTTCATTGACTGAAGAATTTGGAAAGCTATTATATGAACTAAATGGTATTTTAGTCCAATGAAGCCACGCTGACCAATGTTTTGGCTTGGTTTGATCTTATGTTGCGTACAATTGAATGCTTTTTAGGGTTTCACAGAATGAGATGCTGTGAGTTGCAGAGCTGGACTCAGCGAAAGGAGAGTTGCTTTTGGGCTTTACTGGTGTAACTTGCTGAAACAACCGCTAAGAGCTTTCAATAGGCAGAGGACTGCAAATATGGAGCTAGCCCTTCTGTAACAGGGTGCAAAGACCTCCTGCGAAATAGATCTGATCCACTGATGCTGGAGCCAAAAGGCATTGCATAACAATGTGATTGTTCGTGTCAGCTTTGACTACCTTACAGGCTGGCATGTCACTTCTCCCTGAACTCTTCTTGGAATGGATTCCAGAATACTTCTGAACTATTATACAGAACATTTTCTCACTACTGCGACTATACACAAGCAAACCAGCAAAAAGAACTATAGCAGTTCTGAATGGCAAAGTAACAACAAAAGCAATTAAGGCAAAAGGACACACCAGGAGGTCGTGTTCAATGTTTGATTGGAACTACATTCATTACCCTTACCCTATTACCATATTGGAAACTACAATTTGAAGTTAACTATTCATGACAGATTGGCATTTTGAAGACTACTGTTGTCCACGTGTTTTGATCAGGCTGGTCTTTATTATTCAACAAAAATGAATAATAGCTGGATAATCAAAAAACTCCTGCAGTGAAACAATTTTATTAAGATGGGCGGCAAACAGTACAAATGCGCAGAGTAAAATTTAGCAGCACTGCAAAGTTATTGCTAAATGTCACAGTTTTAAACAATTCTATTGTTGGATATTCCTGAACATTCAGAGATGTCTTAACTCAGACCAAAACTAATATAGACGTCATCACTACATGAAAATGTGATATTTTGTAACTGGTTTTTACTAAATGTTAAATTAGACCATGTTTGCAGCCCATACTGTAAGATGACAGACCTTGCTCATGACATCACTCATGACTGTATTACGTTGAAATTGCACTTGGTGGCTGACAATGGGGAACCAACACGAATAAACAACCAGCTGTGTATAGTTCCGCCATGCCACTTTCAATTAAAAAAGGGTGTGTAAATGAAATTGTTGAGCAATGAGATTAAATTACTAGGACGGCTTTAGGGATTTAACAGACTTTAAGAGCTGGCCCTGGCAATGCCGCCTCCCGAGTGTTGCCATTTATTCAATCGGCACAGATATAAATGTTACAACGGCTGAAATAGCGACTTGCCGATCCGTCTAATAGAGCGGCAGGTATATATAATTTAAATATGCAACCCACATAAGGTGTGCTTTCCTATCAACAGACTCAATCTTTGTTTGTCATTTGGGTCACACGCATAGGGCAGTGCGTGCAGGGATGCTGAGAAATGGGTGTGACGGCCAACATTAACAGAAGATTAGATGCGCAACCTGCGAGGGACAGAAACAATCTGCTCAATTCAGAAGAGTGAGCAATGCCTGGAGCAGACACGACACCCACGTATCCTCGCTTCAGTCACTATTGTGATTAGGTCAGCATTGCTCTGACTAATGGCACTTCTTGTTTTTAAGGCACAGACTTCAGTTGCAAAATACATCTTGAATGACAGAACTGGAATCTCTCCGGTTGGCTGTAGTTTTATCTTGAACATTTTTTAGCATTTTCGGCACAGGAGCAGTGCCCCCGCAGAATGCTTAATGCAACTCGCATAACAAGCAGGATCCAATACATGTGAAGGTATTTACTTGCGGTTGGGCAAGCCATAAAGTGCTTGAATTGAATCTTGGGTTGTATCATTCAAACAATCGTGTGAATCTGTTCAATTTCCATAGAGATGGCGCAGAGAGGACTCAAACCATGCCCCGAAAGGCCCACTTTCTAAGGGGGTGTGGTTTGAATCACAGATAGGTGCTTGCTTCGGTTCAGTGAATGAAGTCAAATGAAACCAAAAAGATAAAACTGAAAATAGAAAGGTCAACAGTTTGCGTTGGGTCGAGCTAGCAATTACTAGCATCTATTCGATCAGCTCAAATTGAGGTCTGAATGGTTTGTATCAATTAAAAAAGGGTGTGTAAAAGAAATTGTTGAGCAGATTAGAACTCTCATTGTTTAGGCATGTTTAAATAATGTTTTAATGATGGCGTGCGTGCCCACTCTCACTTTCAACATATATATCGTATTGCCTGCATAACAAATGGAAATATAAAGAGGTAATCACACTGCCATAAGTACATGAGAGACACTGTGTAATGTTAATTGACAACATGTGCACAAACAACGTATTTGTTTTATTTATAAATCGTAACTGCTTCCAGTTTCTTCTCCGAAGATGCCTAAATGGGACACTTTTCTTGGCAAGGTACCATTACTGTCAACGAGGAAGATATCCTAAGCAAATGACATGAATCCATTGGAGCGCATAGTGCATCTATGGCCGCCATTTTTCGGATTTCTTTTATTTGTAGAATGGAATGGGCCATCGCTCACTTGCTTCAGACCCAGCTGCTCATCACTGTGACATGTTGGTCGCGTACAGGATGTGGCATGCTGGGTATTGTGAAGATGTCTTTAAACATTTGATAATACATTGTGTCCACTTCAAAATGCATAAAACACTCTTATTCTTACCAAGAAGCATGAAGGCACACCATTTCTTTGTACTAAAATAGGATTCGTGTCGAACAGTGACACCCAGTTTGAGACATTTCTTTGACAGGTCAGGTACACAATCCAATCACCAGCCGTGCAAAGCAATAGTTGCGTAGAGCTTGATCCACGCAGTGAATGCACTGGGCCCCGAGCAGGGACATAGGACCATTGCCCTTGTGCAGAAAAAGCCATTTCTTTGGGATGAATGTGGCGACCTGGTCCATCAGACCCTGGAGCAAGGATGCTGGGCAAGGAATATGAGGAAATATTTGAATGATTGTTGTTGAGCACTATTTCACAAGCGTGCGCTTGTGAACCATCCGTTTATTGCACTGTATAGATATAGGATTGGTTTCCATCCAGCCCGGAGCACAAGTTAGAAAGTCTGTGGCAAGAACTAGCAGTTTACATTTCTGAGTGCATTTAAATACATTTACAGGTTAATTAAAATAGACTGATTACTTACACCAGAAACTGTACTGTACATAAAAAGCAGTAAAGTATTATTTTACATGCTCCCTCCTTCACAGTGGTGCACTGTGGGAAGGGACTGCTTAGCATCCCCAAGGAAATGTTCACATTCTTTAGGTCTGACCCGTGGTAAGAGCAGAGAGGGGTAGGGCATTGTTACTGACCATGCGGAAGGTGTTCATTGGTTTCTAGAATCTGGGATTCAGACCAGCTGAATCAATTGCGTGTATAAAAAAGGAGAGATAGTTTGTCGAGCGACTCTCAGACGAGCATGTGGCGCTTTCTGTGGAGAGCCAGGTGGTCCGAGCGAGAGAAGCTGCGGTCGCAGTCCGGGCATTGGAAGGGCTTAATTCCGGTGTGTTTCCGGAAATGCCGCGTTAGTTCGTCGGAACGGGCAAACTTCCACGTGCATCCGTCCCAAGTGCATTGGTAGGGTTTTTCTCCTGCATACAAAGAACACACAACATTAATTTCAAGCAGAAATACATATGTATACATTTCTGACTTCAAATTATTTGCAGGACAAAAACTTCTAAAGGGGTATAGGTAACAGTATGCGATTATTTACACTAAATTCACATATAAAAGCTGTATTCCAACAAAATCAATGGGACCAATGACTTTTGAACCACAGAAAAAGGCATGCGTATTAGACACATTTTTATATGTATACACAATTCATAAGTAATGTATTTCCAGTTTACAAACAGCAATGTCAACAACACAGTAAATTATTCATTTAATATTCCCAATGCAGAATAAGTAATCTGCAAATCAGAATTTATATTTTCTTTATTAATTCAGTTTCTCAAAGCGTCTGCTGGCTCCCAAAGCTTAACTGCAGAATTCTACACAATTAACAACGGACACCACAGAATGCATCCTGGTGTACACTTCCCAGTCACTCCTCGCTTGCAGGCTAGCGTTGGGGATATTTTTTTTTACTATCCATGAAATCCTTAGTTCCCATAACATCTTTGCAGACAGTAGCTAAATAATTCCATCGCTGGTTAACTGGGCATTTTACATTCTTGAATCCGGTTTTATGTTTCTTATTCTTATTTTATGTATATTTAGGCAATATGACCGGAGGGGGGCCATTACCAATTGGGTAATGCCCCCGGGACCATAGTTAGGAGCCGGAGCGAAGCAAAGGCTTTAACGGAGCCCCGGTGGCATTACTTGACGCTAATGTATCCCCCCCCGCCCTCGAGGGTCATATTGCCATTAGTACCCAGGCACATTGTACCGGGGTAGTAATGGCAATTTTTAATCAAGTCGAGAAAAAAAAGGAAAATAAATGGCCACTAAGGATCAGGAGAAGGGACTACACCTAGTCCCTTCTCCCTTTCCATGGCAGCCAGTCACGCACGGTTGGAACCCGAGCTGCGGTGGTGAAGCAGAGCCTTCAGAGCCTTCTCGTCGTGGTAAGGCCCGGGTGAGGGCCAATGAGCTTGCTTGTAACAAGCTCATTGACCCTTGCCGGGTGCTAATGAAATTAATTGATGAAGGCTATAGTTATAGCAATCCAATTTTTCATAATAAATGAAACAATGGACAATGCACAACAGGTTTAAATCACCTTTTGAGAGCCTGCACCCCCCCCCCTCCCCAACTCACCCATTGGGGCTGTGGGGCTAGATAACAGGTCTTACTGCTCCTCCAAATTAGGATTTAAAACAAATATTTCCCTTGTGTCGAATAAGACGGCTTCTTTTATGTGAGTAGATACACTCTGGAAGCACTTAATGGGTTATGCTAGGCATTCCATAAAACAGGGCACCTAATTGATTGCAAAAGAACTGCACAGTGCTTCGTGGTTTGTTAATTAAATGTTCATTCAATACGTTCATATTTAAAAAAAAAAAAAAAGTTAATTAATAATGTTGATGAACGACCAACAACTTTTACAATTGTAGTTGTATTAGGCAGGTAATGATAAACCCCAGGCCAAACATAAGCATTTACACATAGGCTATATTTCCTGTAGTAGATCCGAGTTCTGGCGGTAAACAAAGCCCTTGATATTTCTGCTCCTGCATGGGAGCTGGGTACTACACCCTACTTGTGCCCTCTATCCTGCGCTTCACTCTACAACAGACAAATCAGAAGATACCAAAACAAAATGCTAGGTTTTTGTAGTAACAAAACTAGACCCCCAGCACCTGGCATCAGTGTCCCACAAAAATAATTTTTCCTCCCTTTCTTCCCGAAAAATGACAAAAACATTGGTAATAAAACGGAATCCCAATGGGATCAAAATGGCAATTAGAAAAGTACCGAAGTAGACACTAAACTGGAGGAAAAATAGGAACTTGGTGAAATCTGACACAAAACATGACAGTTAAAATAAGAAAAGGGGGACATAACGCAGGGACAAATTATGGATGCAAGAATGTGACAAAGATGCAAACCTGTACTAAAAAAAGGAAATCAACATTAGACAAAAACGGAAATCAGGCTGGGGCAACAAATTATTCAGGACTGGAATTTTAAATGAAAATACCATAAAGAATAAAAAAGGAAATACATCTAGGGACAAACATGTTAGCAGAATTTGGCAAAATGAGGCTCTAAAACAAGATCCACAGGATGGGAATCACACGGACAGAAAATATAATCAAACGGGACAAAAATGGAAATCAGAATGCGACATGAAGTGGAAATATGACTTGGGCAAAATAGAAACTGGATCAAGGGCGAAGAATAAATAATGAGTTTGCACCAATCGTTTTAGAGTGATTGACTTTAAAGATAGCACTTCCTGGGATGATCACACAGCCACCTAGTTAGAAACTGCACAGGGAGCAAAAATGAAACCAAACAAATTCCTAGGATGGCTCGAAAAACAATGTTTTAGCTAGGCAAAGTCGACTTGCTTTCCTGGGCTTCGCTGCATTTTACCCCCCTTTTTACTTAAATGAATGGGGATGACCTTTAGGAACCTACCAACTTAGGCAGAGTGACATCTTAAAACAATTTGATGTAAACATCAGCATTCACAAAAAGGATGCTACACATTTACCAGGATACTGTACATTAGTAAAATATTACATTTCAGATAAATGCGATGACGGGATGAAACCCTATTGAAGGCTCATTTTTCACACATACCTGTATGTGTTCTTCGATGAGCCTTCAGATGGGAGCTTTTTGTGTACACTTTATTGCAGCCATCATAATCACATCGGTGTATCCGTCGTTTCCTTTGCGTGTCTGGGGATTCCGCTGGCATCGGTCGCTTCCCTGGCTGAACTATAACCGTAGGGTGATTCCTGAGCAAACAAAGCACATTTGTATTAAGTATATACGAAGCGTAAAAATGCATCAATTTACAGAGCATGGCTACATGTTGCATTTTATGGGTCTAGTTATAGGGCAGCTTTTGACATGCTAAATTACCAAAAACCTTGCAAGTCCAATTACAATTCCGAATTCACAGATGCATAGATTTGATAGATAAGTACAAGATCCATGCGGTCTACCCACGCAGCTGCTCGTTTGAACAGTCTCTTACCCCTGCATCTCTCCCAGCATTAATTGACTTGAACCAATTGTTCCCCGAGCGCTAGTACCGTCTATTTTAATGCCAGATTGATGGCATATCGCGATCCTGGCATAAATTATACCTTGCTCTCAACCATGCTGGTTTTGGAAAATAAGTAATTTCGAGATCACTGAAGCAGAACCTAATAATCCATCCATCCATTACAAGAAAAGATCATCCGACGAGCCAAACTTTGCCCCTTCCTCACTTTTTCTTGGTGAGATGGAGCCTAAAGAGTTAGTATCATGCAGGTTACAAGCTATCCAACATACCATAACTGTGGGGGCATTAGCAGGTGTTTCTTTGGATGCTGGAGGTTTTGTATCTGCACTAGCAATTCAACTATGTTAAATTCATCGAAATGTTTTTAATTGGACTATTATTTTAAAAAGTAGAGCTTCTGGGCCAGAAGGCTGTGGCACTAATTGACCTACAGGACAAATGCTAACAGAAATAAATGAGGATGTGCGTGCCAAGACAGAACTCGTGCTATTTTAATACACCCAAAATAAAATGGTCCAAAAACCAAATCTAGTGAAAGAGTCTGGCTTCTGGCCTCGGAGTGGCACACAATTGGCACCATACTGCATGGGAGATACATTTCTGCAGGTGCTGGTCAACAAATGCTCTGCTGTTCTTATTCTGCTTGCTCTTTCTTTTTCCTTTGATATAATGACCCACTCCACTGTTCTGGACCACCTTAAAAATACTTTTGGCCTCACAAACTGTGCCCTCAGGTGGATATCGCTTTTCCCTATGGACAGAGAAGTTTGTGTGGGGTCAGGCTCTTTTCTTTCCCATCCTATGGTCTCCAACTGTGGGATTTCCAGAGGCTCTATCCTCTCACCCTGGCCATTTAACTCCAACGTGGTACTGCTCTTGGATCTTATCGCCACCTTTCAACTTCTCCTTTTAGTCCTTTGCTGAAACCGCTCACAGGAAGCTCCTAGCCAGATCGCACCCTGCTTTCTGCATGTCCATGTCTGGATGTTTGAGAGCAATCAGTGTCTAAATCCAGCCAAGACGGCTCTCATGTATTTAGGCTTCCCTATGCCTCATTCTCTAGGTTTCCCTCGCCCGCCTCTTTGTGCTCTACACCTTCTATGGTTCCCTCTACTAGGATCTTGGGTGTTATCTTTCATAATTCTCTCTCCTTTGCCCTCCAAATCCTCTAATTTTTGAAGCGGTCTTATTTCCTCACCTGCTCAACGCATTCCGACTTTCCTCAACTTCCTGCATAAGGTGGACGCCACCAGAGCCATGGTCCTCTCAAGGCAATCGCCTTCATCTGGAAATTTGCAACCATCTCCTTCACCTTCTTTGGGCCATCCAGAACAAGGCAGAACGGCTGGTTTTGGGCCTCAAACCCTGTGATCATATTGCTCCTTTATTGAAGTCTCTTCACTGTCTCCCAGTTGCGGCCTGGATCTCTTTCAAAGCTCCCTGCATGACATATCCCATTAGGCTGACTGGGCGCGAGGGGACATCGTACTGCCCAAGTTGATCTCAGACCCTTCTCATCCAGGTGTCTTGTGGTACTTCACGAAAGAAAAAAAACTTTGTGGCATAACTCTAAGCTCTGCAGTGGTCATGTTCTGGAACTCTTCCACTCCCCTCTTCAGTGGAGAAGAAAGCCACCCACCCGTTTCAGGAAAACCCACCTTTTCAAAGAACTCTTCGACTCTTAGGGTGATTCCTCGCTTACTCCAACTGGCCAATCCCTTGCCTTGGACTCAACCTCTCCTGTGCTCTTCTGGCATCCCTTTCTCCCCCTGCCTTGAGTCTTTTGTCTTGTTTCCATGGGGGCCTCCTGTTCATGCATGGCACGTCTATGCTCATGGCGCTGTTGCTACTTGGCCGGACTCCTTAATGCTGTTGCAATGAAGGGTTCACAGCTACATAGATATTGGTGGCAGATAACGGCCAGGTGCATGCAGTCTAGGGTGATAGAGATGGCACTCTCTCACTCATCCCCCAGCACTTAACCTTATCTGAATGTTACTGCCTATGCAGAGGTTTACTCTCCCCACCCGTCCCCCTTCTTTCGCCATGATGTGACTATTCACAGAGAGCGTCTTATAAATCTACTTATATGATGTAAATATATGGTGATTCAAATACTGCTTTTGAGTTATAATGTGGGTATTTGTGACTAACTGCTGCCAGTGTAAAACAACATTCTGTGCAAGCGTGATGAACTGTGCTTTTTCCCGACATGCTCCTGTGGGAAGGTTAAACTGTAAACGTGTGGAACACTGGAATAGACCGCGGTGGTGTGGTTTAACAGAATCCAGGGAGGGAAATCCAGAAATTGCTTTTTTTTTTCTTTTAAATCCCTTACGCTTATTTCGTCTTTTGGAAGTTTCTGTGCGGCCTACCCAGCCCAGACTTTCATACACAAAAGACGCCTCTTTGTAGGAAACGCATGAAGTAATCGTGCTTCTTCGCAGTATGATTTCATTCGGTTTAGTTTTCCTTGTGGAGTTAAAAAGGTCAGCCTGACGGCCCCCAGTCGGAATGCGCGCGGTTTACATCCCTTGCGAAGTTTCAGTTGGCCTTTTGGACGCGTGTTTACATTTTTGGTCTCGCATTAAGACAGGGTAATTTAAAACAGGTTTGGGTCCATTCTGACAGTCATCGAATCTTTCCCCTTACACAGCACAGCTTAAGAGTGAGTATTGTTCCAGCCACTCCTTTGAGAGAGTAATTAAGGGCTTCCTGTTGTTTAGTGCTAGAGGCAGGGTGCGGCCTCCCTCTGCTACTGACGTCAATATCTAAAAGTGGCGTTCAACTCTGGGTCACACCCATACGCAGTTTGGAACTGGCACTCAATTTCATAAACAACACATCACTCTCTTGGCTTCACAGGTACACATGAGAAAGATGTTGGGATCCTCCCCATCCATAACAACAAATCGATGCAGAACAAATTAGGGGGAATTTTTTTTCTCTTTTCCCAGAATTCAGATTGAGGTCAGATAGTTCAGTGAGTTGTGCGCTCTCGTTGCCGAGAACCGAGAATTGTGTTCAACCAGCTGGCTAGAGATTTCAATACCAGCAGGTCTGACTCAGCCTTTAATTCTTCTGTGGTCCAGGAGTACCATTAAACTGGATAGTAGTTACCCTCAATCTCCCTGGGAGAGGGGCTTCAGGACTTAAGCCGTGTGATATAACTAGGGTCTGCGCAAAGATGGTGCTTCTGTGTTGCGCCACTGGGCCATGCAGTCCCTGCCCACCACCAGAACTGGGATGAGGAGGATACTGTGCACAGGATCCCTCTCCCGAGGCACCTGGCATTGTGGCACCACAAAGTAGCTTTTTAACACGTTTTAGCAGCGCATTTAAACTAGAAGGCCCTTCTCATTGCATTTACTGGTGGCGACCATTGTCACCTAATTAATGTTAACATCTTGGTGATGAGAACTGATGGGGATATTTACATCTGAACAACCACACACAGCTTCCGTTAGGAACCAAGTGTGGGCTTTCTCTCAAGACAAGGAGTCCCATGTACCCGCCTCCATCCCCATCACACAATTTCAACTATCTAGTCAAGTTGAATGATGTTCTTTCATTTGACATGAACAAAAATGTTTGCACTTTTTTAGGAACTCAAAATTGTGAGAAACCAAAGGGTGTCTCACTTACTAGTTCCCAGGAATCTCTCTCGCAGGTGGCCAAGGCACGGCCATTGCTTTTGGATCCAGACCATGGGGGTGGAGCAGTGCGGGATGATCACCTGGGTGAGGGATCTTCAGGGAGTGGGGGTGAGACAACCGATGGTGAGATGCGGTATTCCTCCCAATTTCCCGTGCCCATACCCCATCCTATTTTATAGTATTCTCTGACTTTCCAACCCCCCCCCCTTTCTACACAAACACTGGGCCGAGGAAGAGGCAGATTAAGAGTAAAAAGGCTAACACTTGCATATCTCATTGGACATATACTGTTAATAAGGTCAGGCAAAGTCAGGCATTTGACATTAATCACATACATCTTATAGCCATTAGCTCCACCAACACGGATAAAACGTGGAACATTGAGACACACTCTGAGCAAGGTGAGAAACGAGAAGGAGCAGATCTTCTGGGGTGAAGGCGAACCCACTGTAGCAGGACGACTGATCGACCTACCAGAGCGAGGGCTAGTGAAACCCGGAAGATCCCTGCAGGAGGTTGTTGCCTCCGGGAACCTGAAGGATAGGCAGAGAAAGCCAAATCCAAGAAAAGAAGAAGCTTGTGTTGTGTTTCAAGGATGCCAGCTACCCTCCCAGTTGAACGGTAGAGTTGGGGAAGCGAGGTCAAGCCTGTGGTATCAACCGTGACTTGTGAATCAAAGCCGCAGAGAAAGGAAAGAAATGCACACAACCGGTGAGTTAGCGAAAGACATGAAATGCCGGTTTGTGTCAAGGAAAGATTGAAGCCGCAACAGTAGATCTTACAATTGATGGTTGCGCACATGATGATGAGACGCGAAAGAAAGCAAACCAGTAGTGAACTTTAAAGATTCCGCTTAACTGTGAAGCCAGTGATACAGACTAGCAGAATGGTCCGGCGAAAGGAAATAGCCCACTTGAAAGTCTCTGCGAAATGTTTGATGTCTTGTTAAAAATGCGACAAAGTGAACAAACTGAAATGCGCAATGGTAAAGATTGATCCTGTCAAAAGGGGAAGGTAAAAGGCGATTGCTTTAAGAGAAAGGTTTCTTGAACTTGTGTCATGGAACTACTTGGACCAAAAGACACTGGGGAAAATACCATAAAGGAGAGATAAAGTGAAAGTCGAAGTGGTCATGCGGAGGTCTATGGAAAAAGCCTTGCACATTTGCAAGTCTGACATCAGTTAAAGGTAAGAGCCCGACCGAGGGAGAATTGGAATATGAAATAAGTTAGAGGAAGGGAACCCCTAACAAATGTGAATAAAGCTTGGTGTAGGGAACCCCTGCAAGTGCTGCGATTGCGAGGTCTGAGTGGGACAGAGGGAGACCTATGTGAACGTTTGGTGAACTGAAAATAAATGACTTTAATGTGGAAGGGCAAGCGGGCCTTGATCCACGCTTTGAACTGCCTTTTTTAATAACCTGAGCCAGATTCTGACATCCTTCTACAGGGCCGCCTTAGTCCATGCTGTCTAACTTGGGGAGGAGAGCCGACTCAGCCAACTTGATCCTTTATGTTATAACACAGACTCATTTGCATACACATTCCCCTTTCCACAATTTTTGTATAAGAGGTATGGCAGGCATTACGTTTTTTTAGTATAGGCCATTTTGATTTGACATAGACTGACTAGCACTGTGTTTCCTTTATTATTTGATGGTTGGTAGAGACTACTCACATCGTAGCTATAGGGCAAAGCAGGAGTTTTTCCAAACCCCAGGAATTTAATAAAGGTTTTCAAGCTTGTAGCTCTTGTGTCAGTGTCATTCCTGTGAAACCATGCCTCCCTTACAAAATGCTCTTTACCTCATGCATGAGTACACGCTGCTTTAATGTGTCACACAGTACTACAAGCAGGTGACTTTATAACATATTGCTTTTGTTGAGGTCCTAAATCTTGCAAGTACAGTTGGAAGCCCAGAGGAGATTTTTAGGCATACATTAGGTACTGACAGTCTGCCATTCAGGATGGGGAAAATAAACACATAATCAAACTCTTTTTGCTCAACATATTTCTATAATTATATGTCTGGTTAGTGTATTATGAGAGTGTGCTTTTCGAGTCATTACTATAAAACCATGTATTATTTTAACTGTTGAAAGTCAAACATGAACACGTATCTGTACCAACTATAGCAGAGAAAGAATGTGGTCAAGTACCTACATTGCAGACTTGTCTCAAATCCCAGCTTCGTCACTCAATCAAAATGATCCTGGGCAAACCATTGTGTCTCACTGCTGTGCTTTAATTCATAGGTGTGCAGCATTAAAAAAGTCTGAGACATGGCTTAATGGATTTTATATAGTATTGCTTCGAATATTGCGACCATTCACATACTGCACATCAGAACGTTATTTGCCTCTTAGCTTACCCCATGGCTAATATTATAGTTAACCTCACATAATGCACTCGAGTATAAAAGACTGATGTTAGTCCCTGTGATGTCACTGCCAGGGATATGAATACATATTCCAAATAGGTGGCCGGCACGCCTTCTGCCACACAGGGTCCAGCGAATCCTAGAACTACGCCCTGCATGCAACAATGAAGGCACACATGCATTACGGTAGCTAAAAATAAAAACTGCAACAGTAGTTCTGTCTCACAGAACACATTCAAAAACAGTTTTTTCTTTCGAACTAAGAAAAAGTGCCATCACTTTGAATGTGTTAAGATATGCTACCTTTATTAGACAAACTATTATTTCCGATTTCTAGCTTTCCATTCCATACAAGTCCATTTCCTCATATCTGCCCGAGTTCGGGACCTCGGTGGTTTTCAAAACAAGTAACCAAAAGATAGGGCTTACGGTAACGAAGGTATCACCTTTGTAAGAGCACTTTAAAAAACATTTTACTTTAAAGATAAGTGACTCAAATTCCAATGAAAACTGTAATAAATTATGCTTTTATTGCATATTGTATTTGTAATACAATAGTTAATTCTCAAGTGTGTTCACCCCCAGGATGTGTGAAATAAATGTTCGCCTGTGTCTGTTTTGTTCATGTGCTTTCATCAACTTCCTGCATTACTCATGTTGCTTTCAGTGGGAGTACTGTTTTATTTTCTTCGCTATTTACGCTCGGCTGCCCTTCCCCAGTGCTTCGACAAGAAGCAAACTGGATGATGTGGGTATCTTGGAAACTGTGGCTAGCAAAATAGAGGGCCTTTTCTGCTCTTCTAATAGGCAAGGCCATCCCCTCAGTGCCCTGCCCTCTACTGACTGAGCTAAGGTCACCCCGAGTCCCCGACACTTGCGCAGAAAACTCTGGGTGGGACCGTGACCGGAGTTGGCTTCTGTGAAGCGCACCGCACCACACCCAACTCCGTGTACCGAAGGTTATGCAGTTCACCGCCACCCGAGCAGAATGTGTGCTCATAGCTTCCAAATCTTACAGGGAGTGTGTGCCCAATGAAACCTGCTCGAAAAACTTGTCTCTTTTACTGGTACATTTGGGCCGTGGGATACTGTTTACATCTGGGAAGATGGCTGCATCATGGCAATGGCAAAGCAGACGGAATATATTGTAAACAGGTCTGATCCAATTACTGGGATTTCCAAATGCAGCAGCCAGATATCTGCCCTAGATCATATTGGTGCTCTTGGTTTTCCATTGCCTCCCCAATATTTTAAGTGAAAGCTTGCCTAAAGGCCTGATTTGGTCGCCATTTTACAGTGCATTTGGGTTTCTTGTTTGCTTACTTGGGTGTCTTGCATGCTATAGAATCATGTTAAGTGATCTTTTGCATAGTGCACTTGTTTTTAAGGTACAGCTTCTTAAATCCGATTATGGTTGTGAGGTTCTACCGTATACGTTTCCACCATGAACTTCCGCATCCGTGTACACTGTAGCCATAATCTTCTGCATCAAGACCATGTACTCATTTCACTTGACATTACTGCACTGAAAGACTTATGAAGAAGCCGCCCAACCTGCACCCCTTCAATATGCAAACTATTTGACCCGTCATTACATTGACCAATGGAACTTCTGATTCTTGTATGCCTTTCTTGACCAGAGAGTAACAAAGAAACGGAAAACGTTGCTCAAAGTGCAAACGTGCCTATGCATTGACTCAGCAACTCTTAAGCAGGAGAGGATACTCACGGCGTGTTCTTAGAGATTAAATAATGGGATTATAGCCTTTTCTGTCTGCCACCTGTGTAAGGTTAAAAAGTGAACGATTGCCCAGTTATTGGCCATTCTGCAGCCACGGATAAAGAAAAACAAACGTATGCAAAGTTCAAGTTAGCAAAGCTCCATCCAATTGGAATACATGCTTTTTTTATTGAACTGGCAGGAGCTGACTTTTCAAAGGCGTCTCACAATTTTGGGTTTGTGATCACTGTATTTAACAAATGCCTTTCACTATGCTGGGAATCCATACGTGTTCTTTCTCTGCATGTGTTGAGCGCATGTAAGCCATGAATGGCTCCTTGGCGATGGGTGGCGTTTAGCCGGTCATCATTTCTTAGTCTACCTAAAAGGAAGTGAGTTTTCAGTAATTTGTGAAATTGAGAATGGTTTTCTATTAGTCTTAGATCATTTGTAATGACACTTAGAAACAGAGTGATATCCCTGTAAAAACCTATTCAATAAGCAAGGTTTTTTACGCATACACACAATCCTCAGGTTTACCGTGAACAGAAGGAGTGTACTTCTTTCTCCCTTCAGTGGATGATCTTCCTGGAACACGTCACAGTTCCTTATACTTATAAGGCGATTTTTATGTTGCTTCTTAACAATATACTTTTGCAATTTTTGATATACCGTACAATCAAATCACTCTAGTTGAATCATCCAATTATTTAAATTTGTTTCACTAAGAGGCAGCTAAGTGGACAGACAGCTAAGGAGGAGAGTCAGTGACCTACAACATTTTGAAGAAAAGCTTTGAAAGTTTTACTTCATTGTTACATGACTTGCTTTGGAAGGGTCTCTGCGAAACGGCCCTAAATCAGTTCATAAAATGACAAAAATGTAAAAACAACAAGAACTAGTTTAACTTGCCACCAAATGTTTTACCTACGCTCTGATACCAGCGTTAATGTATTCAAACGGAAAGTGATGGAAATCCAGAGCTCCTTTTCTCAGCTGGATGGCACTCTGTGTGTATCAAAGATCTAGGAGTTGGCAGAGGGTTGGTTGCATCCCTTTATCCAAGGAAAAAATAAAATGGTCAGTCAACCAATGGATCCGTTTAGATGAAGCACAGAATCCAACATTAGATTTACTCCTGAGTCAGCCCAAGTCAGTCGATAGAGGAACATCATGAAAGCGGAAATGTGGTCCAATACACTGGTTATCATGTCATGTTTTATCACAATTACTTTTATAGAAATGCCTGGATTTAATGCAGATACTAATAAAAGGTAGTGCCATTTTCTTTCAACAGTTCAGACCACACAATTAATTGCTGATCTGCACTTGAAAGTGTGTAATCCGTCGAGGCATATAAAAAAGGTAAATTAAAGTAGTAGGAAACCAAAAGAAATCGAGACGCTGGTAGAAAAGAAGGTACTCATTACATGTCTCGCAACCACCACAGTTTCTCGTACTTCCCATGCAATCGCCTAGACGGTTCTGCCGTAGGATAATGCCGATGGTCTGGATGTCGTTCTTGGACCGCACGATCCACCCACTTCAGGTCACGCCACCACTGCACTGACTTTTGACTTTAGGATTGCCAGATCTCCACCGACGGATGAAACGTTTCCCCTTGCGTCGCTTGGTTTATCTCCAGCACTCAACACGGCTGCCTCGCTACAGCCTCAGAACGCCCTGCTTCCAACCTATGGGCTTTTGGGTGGCATCTCCGGACTCTCCTCCCGGAGGTAGCTCTCTTTCCAGAGGTGGTTCTCCTAGTGCTTTATTGCTAGTCTTAAGTAGCTGGGACTGCCCTAACGTAACATCATTCTGATTGAGAACAGCTGGTTGAATACTCTTCATGCTTGACTATAACATTCTTTGTTTCTTCTTCCTCTCAGTCCTTGTCACAGGGAGACTGTCTGATACATTACAGTAACACATTGTTTCTAATTTTATAATGTGTAAGGAAGAGAGTTGGGTGTTTTTATTAACCCTTGTGATTAGGAGTTAAAGGTGCTGTTTCCCAAACTCATGTCCTGATCTCCAGGCAGGGAGTTCCATCCCATGATGTTACCACCCATTGGGGGATTATCGGTTAGTGGCCTCACCTCTCTAGCCTCCTGGAAAGGGTCTCCCCTTTGGGGAGAAGTAACGCCATCTTAAGGATCATTACAGGGCCTAGGTTATGGTCACTTGCGATCCTCTCAAAAGAACATGGGGAGCATTAGGGCTACTAGGAAGCATTCCACCAGGTCACAGTATGCAGGTAAATTGGGGTGTTTTAGCCACTGGTGTTTAGGGAGTGACAAACGCCCACTGCAGGCAAGCCGGGATGAAATCTCCTTCAGCACACAATTAGTTGAAAGTGGTGTGTCTGTGGTCTCGTGTATAACCTATTTGGCAGCAATAGGGTTATATTAGAACAGTGAAGTGGACGCTATCATTAGCAAATCAAATAATTTGGAGACATTTTAACGGCCTACTGAGACTACCTGCCAAGGAGAATGCTGCACAACCAGTGGGGATCTCAATGTGGTTCAGTCGGCGCTCATGTGAAAACTGTTTGAACCGCCAATTGTTTATGGTTAAAGTTAAAGGTGGTCTTTCTGGTTGCCGTCACCCAGACCTTCTGTTATCTTCTGCAGGGAAAAGATGGTTCTCAGAACGCACCACAATTTGCGACCAAAGGTGGTTTCTGCCTTTCACATTAATTAAGAAATAACACTACCAATTTCTACAAATTATCAGCATCTGCTGCGTAGCAACAAAGCACAATACACAAAGAACTTTGTGGGTATATTCTCACTAATTGACTAAATAAACATTTACTGGCTTTATTGAAATCAGCAATAAATGTTGCTAAACAATACATTGATATACTTGGTGGATCAGAATTCTTTTGCCTATCCGTAAAACTTTGGAACTCTCTGCCAAGAGAATACGAACTATGAAGGACCATCTAAAATTCAGAAAACTTCTAAAAACCTGGGTTTACAGCTTCCAACAGGGTGAAAACGATTGAACATTACCCGCATACCATGAAATTAACATGCTGGGAGTAGGCCGGACCAGGGTACAGGGTACAAGAGAGGCGTCTCAATGCGAGGGGTATTTTCGTTTTTTTTTTTTTTTAGACTGAGTGTGTACCCGTCCCTAAGGAGGGTCAAAGGGGAAACAACGGGAGGGAGGCAGGTCCGACTTAGTTGGACCACGGATGGATGGCCTAAAATGGGAACAGGGAGAGGTGTCCTATCTCAGAATGGATGGATCGCAGTGCACAAGGAACACGTCCCCCTCTGGAGGAAGCCATGGGGGATGATAATTGCTACAAACCAAAATGTACTGAAGGGGTAGTGATATGGGTGCCACTTAGTCAGAACACTCGGGGTATAAAAGGTACAGGCACTAAATAACCCTGCTAAAAACCCACACTTCTGCATACACAGTAGGGGTGGTAATAGCAGCACACCCGAATGTACGACAGGGGAAGGGATATGGGCCACAGTTAATCAGAACAGAAGGGTGGGAAAAGGGTACTGCCACTAACCCTACTAAAAACTCATGCTTCTGCATACCCTTCTCAAACTCTGAACTAAATACAACACAACAAATAAATACAGCACAACAAACCGCATGCACGTCACTACACCACAACACCGAAATAAACCACTCATAGCCTGGTCCAACAGCACATGGCGGCTACCACCCGAAAACAACACATACGCTCAGTGAACGGTGTCAACTGAACTGAAGCTGCCAACAGCACCTCTCAGCTCTCTTGCTCTTTTCTCCCGCTCAGTCCTACTAACCTGTCCCACTCCCACCTTGCTTTCAGATCTGCCAGAGTGCCAAAAAACCACACAGGAGGCAACAGTGCACGGCATAAGAACCTTTAACATAACATAAAATAACAAAGCATAAAGGGTTTTAGGTTGTGGTAATAAAAGCGCAGAGATGGCTGTCCATGGCACACTCAATTGGCACAGCTGATAAAGCTAGCCCGGGGTTCTTAGGTCATCTAAATTTTATTTTTATCATCCCCCCTAGATCTTCCCGTCCTGGTGGTGGTGTTGGTCTCTTATTGCACGCTTGTACATGTTTACACCTTTAAATCAGGCAGGAATATTTATAGTGTCTTCCTCTAGCACTACAGTTACTACTGGTCCGAAAATACTCATAGAACTGTGTGGGTGAAAGCAACAGTGCCTGTTGCCTATTTTTTATTGGGGGTATTTTTACTCCATATTTTTCTATTTTTCTTTTGCCTATTTTCAGGGAGTAAAAGTGGCTGATGCACCCTTTAGGGCTGTGTGAGTCTGCTAATTTTTCCTCGCTCTTACTCTTGGCTCCCAAGTTATAGAACACTCTTCCTTTGGAGATCCGTTCCTGTTCCAATTTAAATAAGTTCAAGAAACATTCACAGGTTTATCTTTTGCACAGTGCTTTCCAACACAATGCGGTTTCCTAAGTTTCGATTCTATTTTATTGTCACTGAAGTTATTCTATGGTTCATGTTTTTTCATTTTTCTTATATTTTCATTGCCATTTTACTTAAATGTATAAAGGTGCTTTATAAAATAGTGTATAAATAATTAAATACATCCATCGAACCAACAGGTCTGTGTAATTTTCCAGATTGTAGCAAACATGGTGAATGTGGAGCGTGGGTGGACTGGGAACCAAAAGAGGCCCTGGAAATAATTATCAAAGTGGCTCCATGTTACACATTTCCAGCAAGCCCAACCCTTTTCCTATGGGAAAATTGGCAAATAAAATAGGTTAACACACAAAAGAGGCCCAGGCTGCAGAGGCCACTGGCAAAGTTCCCTATAGGCCAGTCCAGCCCTGATGTGAAGGTCAGATGGTGGCAATACAGAATCTTCCAACTGTTCTGCCCATCTTAAGCGGAAGCTGCTCAACAGAGCATAGGTCTTTGCTGGAATGATATTGCTGAATCTTGGTTTCAAAGTATTTTGGGAGTGGCGCCACAGCAGCATTTAAATGACAGGCCCAATAGTTTGAATGAAATCCAGTAGTTAGTGTATTTCTCTCCATAAGGCGGTTGTTGATCAGTGATTTCGGGGTTCAGAACTCAGAGGGAAGGATGCATCTGGACTTTCTGCAACTTTTTGATTTGATAGTCCAGAAGCTGGGGAAACTGTGCATTGGTGTAATCTATGTGTGCATTGATTTAGGGGATGTATTACAACAGCACGGTTCTCAGTCGGCGTGAATGGGAAGATTATTTAGTGCTTTTTGTAACCTTTTGATTTGATATTTCGGAAGCTTGGCATTGTAGTGTGCATGGACTAGAAATAATATTACTGCAGCATGGTGCTTAATTGGTATGAATAGGAGGCTTATTTTGTGTGATTTGAGATGGAAAAAACAGGGTTTCATAATCTATCTGATTTGGGAGTAATTGCTAGGTCGGCATCACAAACATGCAGGCTTCTCCCTTGGTGGATGTGGAGAGTGGCAAGCCAAGGAAAGTAGGGGTAGGGTGGAATTAGGTTGTCAGGTTTTTGTTTTTTTAAGGTGTTCGAAAGCATCCATCAAGAACTCTGTATCTTCCAATTAGCATCTGGCTGACACGCACATCCACTGTCTGAGCAAGGTGGGGGGCGGGAGGGGCATGTGTAAATCAACATGTACATTCATTCCTTGTAAGTCAATAGAAGGCCTTTTTGTACCCCCACTAAACCAGAAATATTCACTTGCCAGGGCTGAAGCTGTGGGGTCAAATTGCATTAAACAATGTCTCTCGATAAGGTTCGACCTTTTAAGTATCACCAACACTAACTGAGCTGAATACTAGGATTTGTTTTTGAATGTAGCATTAAAAAAAAAGTTTCTACACAAACTACAGCAAACTATACAAATGTTTACCAATACAAATTAAACTCGTCGAAAATGCATATGATCATGTTTTATATTTTTGAGACACGCAAGTTGTATTATTCTTACTCATGCAGCATCAGTTTGTGAGACGGGCTCATTCTTGGCGACATTTGTTCGGGGTAATGGTCGTTCGTGTGCGGTTCATGTCCTGGCTCCACTTTAATTGTTTTCATCATAGACGCTTTCTCATAGACGTCTAGTAAAGGACCTGGGGAAAGGGAAGAATTATCCACAGTAAACACGGATGAACCTAGAGTCTATATTCTTGTCATACACCAAAAGAGCTCGATTCTGTTATACCAGGGGTTTGCAACTTGCGGCTCTCTTGTTGGTGTGGACTACGACTCCCATGATTACCCATCATTAACCAAGCTGCCTAGAGCTGATGTGAGTTGTAGTCCCTAACATCTGCAGAGCCAAAGTTTCCAGATCCCTGTCCTATACTGATAAAACCTTCCAACTGATAATGAATGTGTAAACCAACGAAAGGTGGTACAATAAGATTCCCAGGTTTGATACTAGTATGTCAGATCAGTGTCTAGTATGTCAGATCAGTGTCAAATTTAAGATCTATTCAGCAGCAGGAACCAAATCAATGACAGACGTAACATACATATAATTTACTTTTTGAAGGATGTTATCAAGCTAGAAGGAAGTCTTTTAGCTACAGGCACCACACCACTGAATTCACACATGTTAGCTTTTGAGTAAATGAACAAAGAATCTCACCTTTATTGCTATTCATACTTTCCAACTCTTCCGGAAGGAGGGTGGGCAACATGATTGACTGCTGAAGGTGGGGTGAATACATAAAAGGCACGGACTGCACCATCACCGGCTGTAGAAGGGGAAGAACCCCGGGGTTTCGGAACCGCGACAGAGACGCCAGCATGGGATTCAGTGCCATGGGCATGGGGAACGGGTGCACAGCAGGTGGCGAGGGTGTGTGTTTTTTCATTGGCGGGCTTGGCGAGCACAGAGTCGATACCGGAGAGTCCCTTCTGTTCACCAATTGATATTTCAGCGGGGACGGCGAGCCTCCAGATGAACGGGGAGAACTTTGCTTGTTGACAGTAAGATCGACGGGCTCCATCTGCATTCCTCCGGGCAGTACATCTGGGAGCTGATAATAGTTACTGTGTAACATGCTGGTCGGAGTAGGGTAAATGACGCTGTACTGGTTTGCTTTCAGCTGGTCCATGTAGCTGTGATGGTAGGACTGTGGGAGGGAAGCAACATTGGTAAATGAAAAACATAAACAAGCATTTGCGGCACAAAGGTTATGGTGCATGTAAAGAAGCAATGACAACATTGATAGAACAGTTGTGGAGCACCCACCCCGCCCCGCTCCCCCACATTAGCCCAGCAGGAGGATTCATAGCAAAAGGTTACGGTGCATGTAAAGAAGCAATGACAACATTGATAGAACAGTTGTGGAGCACCCACCCCGCCCCGCTCCCCCACATTAGCCCAGCAGGAGGATTCATAGCAAAAGGTTACGGTGCATGTAAAGAAGCAATGACAACATTGATAGAACAGTTGTGGAGCACCCACCCCGCCCCGCTCCCCCACATTAGCCCAGCAGGAGGATTCATAGCAAAAGGTTACGGTGCATGTAAAGAAGCAATGACAACATTGATAGAACAGTTGTGGAGCACCCACCCCGCCCCGCTCCCCCACATTAGCCCAGCAGGAGGATTCATAGCAAAAGGTTACGGTGCATGTAAAGAAGCAATGACAACATTGATAGAACAGTTGTGGAGCACCCACCCCGCCCCGCTCCCCCACATTAGCCCAGCAGGAGGATTCATAGCAAAAGGTTACGGTGCATGTAAAGAAGCAATTGCGACACAGAAAGAACAGTTGTGGAGTCCCCCAGCCTTCCCCACTCCCTCACATTACCACAGCAGAAGAAGGATTAATAGCAAAAGGTTATGGTATATGTAAAGAAGCAATCATAACACTGATAGAACAGCTGTGGAGTCCCCCAGCCTGCCCTGCGCCCGCACATTACCCCAGCAGAAGAAGGATTAATAGCAAAATGGTAGTGGTGGAGCTCACTGGCTAAAAATATTGGATACTACGTGAGAACAATCTATGCCTTTGCACAACACATCCTTCTTAAGTTACCCATGCAAAAGCCCGAGTGCTTTGCATTACAAAGGAGTACATTTTCCCCATAAAATGTAGGACATCGAGGAATAGAACATGTTGACATCTTGTGCATGGCTCACTTAATTTTAAAAACAGATATGGACCTAAAGAACACACACGACTAATTGATTACTTATGCCAACAGTACAGCTGCTATTCAAAACTATTTTCAAAGGAGACTCCTCTTTAAGAACATAGGCAGTTTATATTACCAATTAAGGGTCAACATAGCAATAGAATATGCATCTTACATACCATTATACCCAGACATTCCACACATCCCGAGCAATCCATTGTTTTATACTTATTTATTATATATTTCTTGACTATCTGTAGCCCAACGGGTCTTCACGGCTGGGAGGACTTGGACCAAGGCGCTTGATAAAGAGATCTTAATAAATTATCTGCAATCTTTTCTAAAACGAGACAGTGCTAGTAAGCATCCCTCAAAAGGGCAGGAAACTTACAGTCGCATAATAACTCTCTAATTGTGTCACCATTGATTATCCTATTAACATCTCCCTTCTCCTCCCACAGACACCTGGTAGGAACACCTGTCTGAGTCAATGAAAAGTCACAGTGTGGTGTGCAACACCTGCTTCCACAGCCACGTCTTTCAAACCAAAAAATTCTTTACCAAAAGAAGATGGTATACCGTCCTTTCATCGGCAGTCATTTTTTACAAGTATAGAATTACGAAAAAGCTCATCAAACGTTTTTGGGGTGGGTGGGTGGAAAAGGGCAAATAAGGGGTTGGGGGTCGGAAATAGTAACAAAAATAGGTGCAGGAGGGGTAGCTAAGGGAGGGGGAAGCCGCCCCAAAAAAGAAAAATCCAAAATCAATTAGCTTTTTCGTAATTGTGTACTCGTTAGAAAGACAGTCGTAAAAATGACTGTCGATGAAAGAACATAGAACCAAGGAGACAGCCATGGACAAGCACCACCATAAGCGGTACCAACAGCGCCCCATCTCTGCATTGCTGGATTCATTGTATTGGTTCCGGACTAGCTCATGATAGGATATATGATTTATAACGCACCTGTCCACAAGTGTTTCTAGGCAGGACAAGACAAGAGAGGGAAGACAGAGGGAGGACAAGACAAACAATCTTACTAGGCCTTGTGTCATTCAGATTGTGCAAGTGAGAGAACGAGAAATGCAAGGGGAAAGGGAGGGGGGAAGTGCAAGGGAGCAGGGCAAACTGGGCAGCAATGCTCTGAGCAAGTGCAGCCAGGGTAGCGCGGCTCTGGGCAGTGCAAGGAGAACAAGGGACTCTGGGTTACAGTTACAGCCCCTACGTAAGTGGTAGTCCCAGAGGCAGTGCAAGGGTGACTGATAAAGAAAGAGTCTGGTACCCAGTGAGACTCTGAGGGTAGCCAAGCAATCAGTCAGTACAGCAGACAGGTAGATCATGTAGATCAGCAGGGGAGGGAGAGAGAGAGAGAAAGCAGAGGAGAAGACAAAAGTTTTGAGCTGCTTCCAGAAGTTCAGGTGGTCCGGCTCAAGTTTGAGGGGGGCAGGGAGGCCATTTCAGAGGGAGGTACCTGCTGAGGAGAAAGATCTACCCCCCCACTCTTTGTCTGGAGAAGCGTCTAACTCTTAGAGAGTTGGAGGTAGCTGAGCAAAGGGCTCGAGAAGGAAGATATTTTGGAAGACAGCGTTGGATGTAGTGCGGGCCCCGGCCCCAGAAAGCCTTGCGGACAATGCAAAGGGTCTTTAACTTGATCCTTGCAGCCATCGGGAACCAGTGGAGAGATTTCAGGGTTGGAGAGATGAAGCAGGCAGCAGGCCAGTTTGTCATTGGATGCGCCTGAAGACCTCCACTTCCTCTTATCCATCCTGCACTTGCGTTTCAGGACGGCGAGGTCGGAATCATACCAAGAGTTGCACTTGGAGGTAAGATTCAGCCGGATTCTCATGACAGGGGCAAGGGTGTCCTGGGTGTTGGAAATAGAAAGATGCAGATTAGAAAGGGCTATGTCAGGGTGTGAGTCAGCCACAGGAGTAGGAGGAGCAGAGAAAGTAGATGCAAATGCATCCACTGACACACACTTCATGGGCCGAATGTCAGACAAGGTAGGTGGCGGTGCTGGGGGGAGGGAGGGCGTTGCCTGATGGATAGAGAGTTTCAGATGAGGAGAGTAGAAAGTTGTCAGTCCAAGAGAGGAGTCGTGAGAGGGTTAGAGAAGGGGTTATCTGAGGTGATGAAAACATCCAAAGTATGTCCGGCAGAATGTGTCGGGCCAGAGGGCAGAATGGAAAAGGAGAGTGTTGCACAGGTTGCAGAAAAGCCAAGAGGAGGGATTAGAAGTATCGAGGTGGATGTTCAGGTCTCGGAGGAGGAGAAGTTGAGAAGTTGAGAAGTAGAGGCAAGGAGAGAAGAGGAGAGGTTGGCCCATTCAGAGAGGATGAGGGCGACCTGGCCAAGTGGCCTGTAGATGGTGGCCACAGTTAGAGAGAGGCCAAGAGAGAGAGAGAGCCTGCAGACCAGGCATTAAAAGGAGTAGTAGGCATGCTTAGAGATGACAGAGGACGGGACTAACTCTGGAAAGATCAGGGCTTCTCCACCTCCATGTCGGTTGGTTCTGGGTTCAGAGAGGATCTTGTAGCCCACAGGTGAGAGCAAGGACACATAGGTCGAGTTCTTCGATGAGGCGACAGATCTCAGGGGAGTGTTTGACAGCAGAACAAGAGTTTAGAGTAACGACATGGAGCAGGTTTCCACATTTGAAAGACTGGAGGGGTACAGGCTTGAGGTAACGATAATCATTAAATGTCTGAGAATATCCCTCTATCCTCCCAGACACAGACATGCATTTTATGTCACAAGCGCACTATTCCCTCAGATCACTCGTAGTGAGTAGGTATTTTTCAATATGTAGATGCTACTATGAAAGAGAATAACATAAGTAGTAGTAAAAATGCATTTATAAAGCACAGCCTATGACCGGGTGAGCAGAATCAAGGCGCCACATGGCACCCATCTTAAAGACCATCCATCACCCAAATATATTCAGCATGCCAGAATATTCGGTATACTTGCTTCCCTGCTCTCTAAACTAGTGAATTGCGACGGTTTATAGTCAATTGTTCGACAGTCATAGTGTCGAAATACAAAAGTTTTGACACAAAAGGATCGTTTTTTTTTTTTAGTATGCATGTTTTTTTTTTTGGGGGGGGGTGCCCGCCCAAACCCCTGTTTTTTTGGGAAAACCCACAAATGTTACTATAAGAACCAAAAATACCCCAAAACATTTACATTAAAATAAATGCATTCGAACATTTTTTTTTTCAATCCTTTTGTTTCGAAATTATTGTATTTAAAAACTGTTTTTGAAACTTTGACGGGAGACCAATTGGACAAAACGATACTGAGAATACATGGCTCAAGGTACGTTGCTCACCTACCCATTTTACCCCCATAAATCAGACGAATAGGCCCAAGAAAGAAAAATAAACAGCAACAGGTGTGCATGTGTCTGCCACTTGCACTGCTGGTTTGATGTGTTCAGACCAATGGCATGTGTGGCACCTTCCACAAAGAGGACATATGCTGCTGCAGAATGCTGCCTGAAGTGAAGGTGGCCTATGCAATAAAAACAATTTTTTTAATTTATAGGAATAACTAGCTACATAGAATGTTAGGATTGCAAGAAAAATGGGTAATCTTTAACATTACAATATAATTTTACTTGTCTGGGAAGCAAACTACATTTTTACTCCCAAAACATAATTTTCCTTTCAACTCACCAAAATAAGTAGTAAATACTCCAACATCAAATCCTACTGTGGAGCCCTGGGAGCAGACATCCTTTAGAAACATCTAAAAATGGTCTCACTCGTTCACTCTCTCATTTCACACTGTTTTCTCGGTTATTTCAATGCATCTAGAGTTTTTCATGCATCTCCCATTTAGGTGGTTCAGCGCCCATGGATGCAGGCATTTTAAGTCCTATTTCTAGGACTCTGAACTGCTGCCTTTGTAGACACATTTTAATGGTTCTGAATTGGTGAAGGGGTTATTATTTTTTTCTACTGATAGGGCGTGGATACATGCAAGTTCTTGTATTTCTATACCCCCACCATACCCCCTACCATCTCTCCAAGAGTACACTTCAGTGTCATGCTAGTGGCGTTTCATAGCTCATTATTTTGGCTCAGTTGGATCATCTATTGCAACTCATCAGAGCTCCTAGGGGAGGACCTACTTCTGTAGAGCAGTCAGAGCCCTGGGATTCAGAAACCATTTTACAGACAAGGCCACTGTAGCCAGGAGCAAGGAGGCCACTTCACTCTTCAGTTTCTGGGAGCGAACTTGAGATTTGTTAATGTCAGGGTGGGGGGAAGAAGTTGTGCCCTGGATCAAATTAGGATGCACCGCTTGCGCTGGCGTGAAAGAAGCCGGACACACAGAAGGAGCCTTTGTTTTTGTAAGGTGAAATTGCAGCCAGTGAGGGAGACCAGAGTGGGTTCCCAACTTCACTTTTCCAGGAACATGTAGGGCCCCATGCAAAATAATGACTCCCAGTCAAGTTGTGCCATTGCTTAGTTACTGTTTTAGCAGAGAATTTAAAATGTTCTGTTTAGGGAGGCACGGCATAGTGATGGATTCTGGGGAGGAAGTAGCAGATAGGGGGGGCTGATGGTACGCAAGGACATGGGCTGGTGATGGAGTGTGGAGATTAGATTTCTGGCAGAGGTGAAGCAGGGGAGAAGGTGCTGGTGGGGGTGATAGTTGGTGATGTATTTTCATGCTGGATGTGTGGGGTGGACAGAGACAGCTGTGCATGTAGGGGTGGGTATAGTGCTGCAGAGATAGAACAAAAATTGTAAAGAGCAATGTAATGACGTGACTGAAGGCAGCAAAGCCACTGAGAACTACGAGAAGGGCCAGCTGGTAAGGGAAATAAATTCGACATGTCTGTTAGGCAGCATGGGGATATGGACATGTTGATGACCTTCTACTGCTTTAAATCCTATCCCCAAGGAGTGTGAATACACAAAGGATTGGCTATAGGCTACTATCCCGACTCGCAGATGGAGGGTATCCATCACCAATGAACCGTGCTGCCTCGTGTATTGTAGGGAAATCCCCTGGACTGGAACTATACTTCCGGGTGCAGTATTGTATTACAGACACTTCTTTGCAAGGTGGGATTTTTCACTTCCTGTGTCTCATGAAACACCTTCAAAGTGATTTCAAGAAAAAGATTTCTCGACTCCAAAATACGCATAGCACTTCCATGACAGTGATTTTGATTATCATCTTTCATTCAGAAAAGTCTCAAAAAACAAAGATGTGAAGTAAGTACTAAATGGACAATAGCTCAAGACATCTGCACCCCCCTTAAGGAAGGATCCCATTAATGGAGCAACACACTATGACACTCCAGTGAAATAGACAAATACAGAAGAAAGAAATCCTCCCAATCTGAACCAACTCAACGATTAGAAGGCCCCATATTACATAGCGCTTGTAGGCATTTTCATGCAGGAATGTTGACTGTTTTGTTCCAAAACATTCCAAGTATGAAAACACTGTGAACACCTGAAAGATCAGTCAACACTCAGTGCCAAATCAGCTAGATCTGTCACTGGGCAGCACTAAGTGCAAAGGTATCCGATTCCTGTATGCTGCAAGCCTGAGGACTGATGCAACACAACCAGTAAAGAACATGGTCCTACATCTTCAACAAGACCTTACTTTCACTCCCAACGTCAACGCATTATTTCAGGGTAGTAACTATCCATTGCATGTTCTTTGAAAGATCCCACCACCCCTGCAAACCAACCACTGTGTGTGGACCCTTCAACTGCTTTGGTAAGTCCACCATTAAAGTTCAACCCAAGCAAAATTTATGCTGACACAATATCACTGAAAAAAAGTAATACCAGAGCTGGTCATACAGCGCCTAGATTCCTGCAATGCAATCTACACAGACTTCTCTTAACAAGCTAATTGAGAGAGTGCAACATTTGCCAATTCTGGAGGCCAGAATGGACTTCAGCGAAAAGCATTGAGAATACCCTAAATCTGCCATGCAAGATCTCCACTAGCTACCAGCACTACCGTCTGCACATTACAAAAGGCCTTCTGGGGCAACAGCATATGCCGACACTGACAGCACAAATTATCCGCACTAAATATTCCCAAATAACCACCAATCGACTAACGGGCAAACAAGCCACCCAACAGGAGATTAGGCCGCAAAAACACCGGAGCAGCTCCCTTGCAAAACTGGAACCTGGCTCTGGAATGTCCTGAACTCAAACTTGAGGCAGGTGCCCAGGTATCCGATCTTCAAAAGAAGCAACCCTTCAAATGATTACTGGAACCAAAAGCTGCATCAAATGATTGCACTTGATAAGGGATCAACCCATGTCCAGGCTGGACTATCGTGACCCCCGAAACTAGGCACATATCCTCCACCCCTCCTCATCAATTATCCCATGCTGAATATTTATTCGATATTTATAATGCGCCTATATAGGAAAAGGAACTTCAAGGTGCAACAAGACAAGAGGGGGGGGGGGAAGACAGATTGAAGAAAAACAAAAACTGTCCTACTAGGCCATGTGTCATTCAGATTGTGGAAGTGTAACATGAAGTGCGGGGGAGGGGGAAGTGCCAGTCAGGGCGGAAGGGCCCATGAGGTTATGCGAGAGCCAAGGGGAGGCCACGTAGACAAGTGCCAGGGGATTGCAGAGAGTGCAGGGGAAAGAAGGTCCACGTGATAAGTGCAAGGGCCAGGCTGGAGTGCTTAAAGGGGTGCAAACCCATCCAGCCTAGCGCAGGGTGCCCAGAAGAGCAAGTGCAGATTAAGGAGGGGCAGGGCGTCATCGGAGACCAAGTGCAGGGGTCGACTAGCCGAGGAGGGCCTAGTGTCCTGCAAGAATCTGAAGGAACCAGGCAGCCAGTCAAAGGAGGCAGAGGAGACATTAGTAGGGGAGGTGGAGAGGGAAGGAGAAAGTGCAACAACCGTCACACAGGGGCACTTTCTTTACAGTGGAAACGTACTTCCCCCGACTGCCAACTCTGTCCAAGACCTCTCCTACCTCTGCCATGTGGACTCACAATTCCAACGTTCAATAAAAGTGTTCTGACGTGGCCATGAAGGGGCATGAAAGTGATACATAAAAGAAATGCAATGAATAAACAGACATATTTTAACTTGGGGAAATAAAACCCACACATGAAGACCTACACACTCTCTCTATTTAGAGATTTTAAATAAACATATGCAGGCGAAAATGTTCAAGTTGCAACCTCCTAGCCAGCCATAAAAATGTATTCGCCTCCTCAATGTTTACGCATACGTCCAACCAGGGGTGCAACAAAAGCCCAACTAACGCTTTGCACGGCAGGGGAGGAGCTACATTCAGACACTTTGTGTGGGTGGGGCAAATTTACTTTTATGTTGCCCCATTCATATTTTCACACAGGAATGCACTGCAGTGTGTGCCAAATTCGCTTGGAAGATAAATGTATGTAAATATGTTCTCTGTATAGCGCTTTGGCTTAAGGCGCTATATAAATAAATCATTATGATGCTATGTAGGAAGCAATGGGTGGGGTTCGGGGTGAAGGGGAAAGCGATTGCATTGTGGTGGGAGGTGGTTTGGTTAGCTTGGGTGGAAGGACGGGCGGCTTTATACAGGAAAGAACAGCAAGGAGGTTATAGCCAGGCAAGATGCAGAGGGTAGCAACACCAGTCGCAGCCGCAGTAAATCTAAGGAGATGGCTTCCAAAACAATGTTAAAGGTTTCCGGAGAAAACACACGCTTTGATTTTCTTAGTAAACAGGAAAGGCTTTTGCGTGATGCTCTTCTCCTGGCAGGCTCTTTGGGATCAAGGGTCCCTGGAGGCACGAGTTCCGCCTCCCACGGTTTCTTTGCTAAACGCGGAGGGTGTGGGAGGACCGAGCACAGGAGAGAGAGAGAGAGAGAGAGAGAGAAGGGGAGAAGCTCGGGGCAGGCGAGCGTGCCCGAGCCGGCTCTGAGTCAATGGCTGCGCTAACATGAACCTGGCGCGCTAGGCCACACCTCCTCCGAAGCAGACTGTGGCCAAGACCCGGGCAGCCCTGGGCTATAAACCTCGCAGACTGGGGCGGTCCCCTCCCCTGCCTGGCACCGCACCAAGCTATTAAACCGTGCAGCGGCGGAACAATCTCGCAGTCATTCTGCTGGCTGTGCGGTGGGAGGCTAGGTTTTCCTAGAGAAGGACCCACTGAGGCGGGCTTCTAGCCGAGGGCTTAAGGCAGGTGCTGCGGGGTTCAGAGTGGGCTCCCTGCGAGCCCGTGAGGCTGGCGCAAGACACTGGCTCCCTCCCCTATGGTACGAGTCATGTTTGAAAAGGCTTTTTGGCAGTGTCGCAGGAGTAAGCAAAACTGAAAATGTAGGGGCACAAACAATTGTGCAGTGTACGCAATTTAAACAGTAAAAATAAAGATGCAATAAAAAAAATAACTACATTTTACCAAAAAAGGGAAATGCTCTCCAAATTTAAGTATTAGTTGAGCATTTCATGTTTTTTTGGTTTATTATTTTTTCGTAAAATGGGGGTACATTGTTCGTACCCACCCAGTACAAGTCGGCGCCCCTTCATTGTTCATGTAGCTATTGCGGCCATCTGTGAAGCTATACTTTCAGAATGGTGGGAACACCCCGCACTTCGAAACACTCTCAACGTTCATCTGCCCTTTTACCTGCTCTTAGCCACACTGCACCTGGGCAAAAGGGTTTCCTTTTGGTTTGAAACATTTTATGTTTTTAATTAAATATTGAAGTAGGATCATTTTTACTTTCACAATTTTCAGCTTAGAGCTTCGTAGAAAATGTTATTTACCCCTTGGTGTGTTCCGTTTAAAAAAGCGGCCTCTCATAAGAGCCTTATATACAGTCAGTGACTAAAGGGCATTTTCACTTAATAGCGAATCCGTTTTCTATCTAGGATTCGTGGAAAGCATGGTTGTCTAGGATTTAGGGGCACTGAAGCTAGTTTGGAGGACGCATGACTATTTCTTGAGGGCAAACACAACACGTTTATAAAACCAAAACCCACTGATGCTTCGCGAGATGTGTACATTATGCAAAACAGACAGTAGCACTCTGGGTAAGATCCAATTTTAGATGGAGAGCTTCACGGTAAAGAGTGGAACGCTCTGCTTAAGAAGGCATTACTAACAAGCACCGACAAAGCCACCAGTTTTGGCTTTTGTGTAGGCACTAGAACGGCATTCGTCAGGCACTGCCATAAAGGTGATAACCCCAGAGAGGAGCGTTTCCTATAATATCATTGGCTGTATAACCCAATAGATACGTTTCCTATAATGCTGCTGGCAGAGTCTACAAAGAGCGAACATGTTAAACCCAAGAAGCTGTATTTAAATATGTCATGCAGAGTACAATCCTAACAAGAGATTTCACTGGCATCCTGATCAGACTTTGTGGTTTTGGGTTTAACTGCCTTTCTCCTGTTCCTAACAATTGGGGTTGAAACCCTGGCTTCTGAACATACTAAACCAGTTAACCAAGTGACGGCAGCAAAACGATTTTTCATATCCGAGATTAGGTGAGACATTTTTGCCTGATCCCAGATCCAGGAAAATCCAGCCCGAAGTCCAGCTCTGTGTTCATGGAGATCCTTATGTATTTTTTTTATTTATTTTTTTTTAACAGGAGCTTTTCTATTTAAGGCTTGATGTGGTCACGGTCCCCGGGCGATCCCACTTCACTTCAAAACTAGTTTGCTGCAGGGAAATGTATTAGCCTCAAAAAAAGCCCATCGTGGTATTTGCTATAGCTGTCATCTCACACACATCAAACATTGAAAGGACTGCACCATCCTGGCTTGCAGTGACCTTGCCTCCCTACCTTGTTATGCACAGGTTTGGATTTTGGTGTTGAGGAAGCTTTTTTTAGGCAAGCCTTTCATTTTGTCACCATGGGGAACTGACGGGGGGTGGGGAGGGATTGCTTTCTATTAAGTACTTTATGCATCTGCAATTTCCTGCGAACATCAATGGGGCTGGGGGAAATCCTGTCCCACCAATCAGGGAGATACTGCGTTCCTTCCAGCTAATGCCAAGTATTTTTTCAATTGGAGAGGATTGTGCACAGATGTGCATAACTTATGCAAGGTACTGGAAAACAAGTGTGCGATGACTTAAGCCGCGGTTTGGACAACATACTGCTTGTTTTGCAAAGTTTGTGTTTATTTTTTCTCCAAATGACGTTTAAAAAGCAAATTATGATATAGAATTGGCCGGTCAAGTGGCACAGTGAGTAGAGCCCTCGCTTTGACATCCGTGCAGAGCCAGTTTACGCAGGTTCGAATCCCAGCAGGGCCAAACTCAGCCTGTCATCCTTCTGAGGTCGATAAATGAGCACCACACACCGTGGGTAAGAAGCAGCGCCAAATTATTATTAGAAAGGATGACAGCCTATTCTTTTTTTTTTTTAAATCAAGCTTTATTTTTATTTTCATTTTCGCATATACATGACAATTAGAGCAGAAAATTAGGCAAACATAGCATTAACATTACCAGAATGTAAACACGATTCCCAATAACAAAATATCTAAATAATAACCCCTACAAAGCAAGCTTCGGGTCTATGTGTCAGTGTGGAGAGATCCAGCACGTGATATACCGGCCTCACCATGCTGACAGTCCGCGGCTCCACCTCCTCTTTAACTTTACCCAAAACTCCCCCCATCCCGTTAAGGAAATGATTGTTCACACCTCTCAAGGAGGGGAAATATTCCGAAGAAACTGACACTGATGATACACATGGTCCTTATCTCTAACAAATGCAATGGAAGTTGCCCAAGTTTCCAGATATTGTCAGACAAGATTGCTGAAATCTTCTTCATGGCCAATGTTTCCCATATCTCTATCCACTAGCACGGCAACGGGGGACCCGCAGAAGTCTTTCAAAAATGGTACCATCGTCAAATGGGCGGTATTCAGCAGCCGGGTTGTCAAAGCTGCCCAATGCCGCCACAGTGGGGAAGCTTCATCCCCGTCCACACTGCCCAAAACTATCACTAGGGGGTCCCATGGGAGTTAAGATGCCAGTGATGTCCCTGATCCTCGCTAGGATTTCCTTCCAGTTGGTCTGAATTACTGGGCACTGCCACCACATGTGGCCCCTGTTGCCCACCTCCCCGAACCCTCTCCAGCAGCGCTATGGGGTTTTCTGGAAATATCTTATGTAGTCTATATGGTGTCATATACCATTTATGGCACACCTTATATGAAGGTTCCCATATCGTCGTACAGCTAGAGCTCCTCTGCACACGCCTGTATATTCTTTCCCAAGTCTCTGTTGGGATCAAGATCCCTAAGTCCGACACCCATTTCGCCATATAGGGATCAATCGTGGTGTTATCTTCTAGGTCCAGGAGTTTATAACAATGCAAAACGGTTTCACTATCAGACCCCACTGATGCCAATAATTCAGATTAGTCTTGTTCCAATTCTTGGATTCCTGCCAACCCAAACAATCTAATATGTGGGAAATTTGCGACGCTAGGAGGTAGCGATATATGTCCGGGGCGGCAGAACCCCCTGTCCGGTTGCTCTCTGTAAGACCTTCTGTGGGACTCCGGGTTGTTTTTTGGACAAGATGTATTAAAATATTGCCCCTTGCATTTGCCTCACCACATTGGGTGCTATCGGTATTGGTGGGGCTTGGAACACGTATAGGAGTTTCCCGACCAGTGCTATTTTAACCCCTGCCATTCTCCCTAACCATGAGGTCTCCTGGAGGTTCCAAACCTCCAGCAATCCCATAGCGTTAGTCCATAATGCTGGGATATCATGTTGGTATAGCTCTCTGTATGTACGTGTAATCCGCACCCCCAAGATATTCCACTGACGATTCTGCCCATTTAAAAAGGGCATATGTCACTTATCCAGAAGAACTAAAGTATTTAACGTCATGGATTTAGCCATATTAATCTTGAAGTCTGAGAGGACCTCAAAGCGTGTAAGCGTTGCGATCAGGGTGGGGACTGAGGACTCTAGTCCTTCCAGAAACATCATCAGCATATATTGCCAGTTTATGAACTTTATCCCGGATCGTAATCCCTGTAACTGTGTCGCCTAGGTGTATATACTGAGCGAGGGGCTCCATGGCCAACGTAAAGATCAAGGGCGAGAGAGGACATCCCTGGCTAGTGCCCCGATGTAGTGGAATAGGGTCCAACCGCAGACCATTGATCCTCAGTCTAGTACATGGGCTCCAAAAATTAGCCATTATCACCTGTAGGAACCTCAGGCCCTGTCGAAAGGCTAATAGCGTGTGAGCCAAATACTCCCATTTTATACTGTCAAGTGCCTTATGCACGTCTAAAGCTAGCACCGCAAATTCACAACCCAATCCGTGAACCCATTTCTATCACATCCACCACCTTTTGAGTGTTATCATGAGTAATCCGACCCACGATCAAGCCGTATTGGTCTGCATTGACCAAATCTGGCAAAACTCATCGACTGGGATTTTTGAATAAATCTTAGCGTCTCCATTAAGGAGTGATATGGGGCAGTAAGCTGCACAATGCTCAAGAGAATTTCTCCAGATTTAATATGAAGATTGTGTAAAATTCTGCCATTGGGGGCGTAATTGAGCCCTTGTCCCCAAACATTTTAAACAGATAAGTCAGGTGATGTGCCAATTGACTGAAATGTTTTGAAGAATAAGTTAGAGAACCAGTCAGGTCCCAGGCACTTCCCCTCCCACGGGAATGATTTAATGACTTGCTCCACCTCCTCCAGCAGGATCGGGCCCTCCAATCCTCCCCATGTCACCCATGTCACCCATGGGACTCTTACGAAGGCAAACGGATGCTAAGAATTATCTGTCCTTGATGAGGTGAGGGTCTTATCCAGGAGCGGATCATAAACACAATTAAAGTCTGCCTCTCCCTAGGATAAATCCCCCCCTTGCAAAACTGCATTAATTTAGGGGTCAAGTCAGTGAAAAATATATCCGGATTATCATTCAGTGTATGAAGAGAGACCAGTGTGCAAGTATGGTTCCATAAGGAGCCCTTAACCATCAGGATTCTCCCCTCTGGGTCCCTCAAAATTGCCAATTTTTGAAATGGGATTCCTCTCGCTACCAGTATAGCCACCCCTTTTCTCTTTGTCCCACTTGTTGCAAAATATTGTACAGGGAAATATCTACTAAATAGCTTTTTTCTCATCCCCCTGGAGGAGAACTTGATGGGAGAATTGAGACCTCTAACATGGAGTGTTATCACTCTTGGGCTTCCCGGATCAGCCCGCATCCCCAGGTACCATCGCAAATACTAGAACCTCATGTACTCTACCACTCCAGCCCCGAGCACACGCAACAGACCGAGATTTGAAAAACAGCCCCGCAAATCTCAATAAATAATAAAGTAAAGAGCAAACAACAAATAAGAAAAGCATAAAGAACAGACCGACAGTGAGGATTCAAAAACATCGTTCCTCAAACCTGAGCCCTTGCAGCGTCGGCCCATTCCTACACTGCCATAGGGATCGTAATCTCAAACAACCCCATGTCCCTCCCAACCTAAAAACCGTATTATGTGCATATTAATTAGTGCATGCAATGGCGGGTGCACAGATGTGGACAAGGTCAAAATGCAGTCAATAACAGTGATTATTAACTGCATTTGAAGCATTCTTATTGGTTTAGAGGAGGCCAATAAGGACTAGAATTTTTTATTTTTATAGCACACAACAGCCCGTGGGCATCAGAGTGCTGTTACATAGGTAGGTACTTCCAGGCCCTAACAGATGTTCTTATTACCCATTGTAAAGGTAATACATTTTGGGAACCTCAGAAACAGCAAAATATGTGTTCATTGGTGCACTGTGAAATTGTGACTTTTAGGTCTCTGTGGAGGAACTTCGCCCACTGAGCTATTTTAAGGTCTTTGAAATGGAGTTTTGTCTTTTGGACTATACCATTGCTGATGGACACCGGGGTGAAACGGAAACGTTTAATTTAGTTATGACAACTTTCATGTAATCATTTTGGCATGAGCGCCACCATTTCATGATTGTGAAGGGAACATACACTGTTTTTTTAGAGTTTGACTCGTATCGAGCAATCAAAGGCGCGCTCTGAAAGTTCTTCACAGGTGCATTACATACAAGAGGCTTAAGCCTTATTTCAACAAACATGCGGTGCGGTTTGACCACACTGGCTAGGCAGGAACGCCGTGTATTGTTCGTCAACACGCAAACATTTCCTCACCTCTGGGTGAACTCTACCAGCATGAAAAAGCAAAAACAATACCGACTCCCAGATTACAGACCTGCGCCTGTCCCGGCCAGCCAGCTTCAGACGGCGTCCCTCGTAAAACGAAGCGCAGACGTTTCTTAAATAAAGCAGAGTAGCAAGAAATAATAAAACAAATACCGACCAGGTATTCAAAGGCCCTCATGTAATAATGTATGAGCGTGCAGTGTTAAAACACTGGCAGAACGAGGCCGCGGTACAGTGGCAGAAGGTGCTTAAAAACAACGCGGCGCCCAAAGAGGCCTGTGAGCAGATTCTAATGAACATTCTCGCACTACAGGGGTCTCCCAGGTGTCTCTGTAGGTTGGGACGGGATCCTTCGGCTGGCATTCTGGCAACTAAAGGAGATATAGTTATTTTATGGGGGCATTTTCTTCGGCATGGTGCCACGGGCCAGTCCAAATCGTGTTGCCTACTGTGCGCTTCTAAAGCATACAGCAGCCTATAAGGTACTAGTGAAAGGTTAAAGCAGATGTCCTATCAAATGCCCCTTTTATTGTACTGGAAAGCAACCGCATGTTAATTCAAAAAATAGTTTACTACTGGACTTTTAAGACACACAACAAAAGACACTTGTGTGTAATGGCACCTACTGACAAGCGCAAGCAGCACGTTGTTGTGAGTAATGTAACACAGGATTTGAAATGCCACACAAAAAGCCAACCATGTGTGCATGTTTAACACTAACCAAAGTGTATTGGAGCCGTTGTTTCCTTTGATGTCCTGAAACATTAAGTTGCTAAATGGGGTGTGCAATGTTTGCGCATGCAGATTCGCCCAATGCAACGTGAATCACTTTAACAGTCCCATTTTCCGGGAGACTTGAGAAGTACACTTCACTGCGTCACAGTGAGAGCCAATAGCTTCACCATGTTTTAAAGAGCACATGCCATAGTACTCGATGAACCACTGCATGAAGATGAAAGAGGTGGCCCTGCCAGGATCTCAACACATATGTGCCCGTCTTCTCTTCTACCACACGAGTGAGATGCATGCACAGGAACAGAAGCAGGCGAACATTCTAGAGACGATGCAGTAACAACTACTATCCGATGCTCTCACCTAACATCACCACTTCATGTAGACTGCTGCTTCTTAAAGATATGTGATGTTATCTTGCATGTGCATGCCGCCCCTTGCCATGGATTACGGCATTAGAGCGCGTCGTGACTGTCAGAGAGGCAAAGAAGGAGTATGCTAGAATATTCAGTAGTGGTAAGGAGGCGCGAAGACAGGTAGATATGCTAAAGCAGTGCTCTCAAATCATGTCCTCCAAGTTCCCTCATTTGGAGCACAGCCATTTTGCATTCCTATAACCTAATAAATGCAGGACTCCATGTACCACAATGCAACATGTTAGCCTAAAGCCAGCACTGGTTTATTACTTCACATGGCACAATTTGCATCTGCACAAAGTACTTTACGGTTTACAACTTTCAGACTGACACACAACCCAGAATAGCGGGTGTGACAGTAACTCGTATGTAGTCAATGTTCGAAAAGTATCTTGGCAACATACATAATGTGAATACCATTTGTGAATTCACAAATAGAGCTGCTAAAAGCCCTTCCACCAGAGGCGTTGCTGGGGGAGTGGCGGGGGGGGTCTGAGGGGGCTATAGCCCCTGGTCTTTTGGTTGTAGCCCCGGATAGATGCTCAGTGGCTACAAGCAAAAGGCTATAGCCAGCCCCGAGTCCCGCCATTAGCTTAGCCCCTGCTCTTCCCGGCTGAGGATAGTCGCAGTTATCGCGGGCCTTTAGTTGTCATTGTCCAGCAGCAGGAGCTTGTAGCAGAGGCCCCCGCGTCTTCATTTGTTGAATCTTGACCACACGGGCCAGGCAGACTAAAAACAGGACAGAGGCAGCGAAGCAGCTCCTCTGACAATCGGCAGAGCAGAGATGTGGCCGCGTGATAAAAGGTCACCCGTGGAACCGGAACCCGAGCCCTTTGGTTCGAATTCCAAGTTCAGAGCCAAATGGTGTGATCCCGATATTCAACTCTCTGCAACTAAAGAGACTAGACATTTTCAGATAAGTGTCCTGAGAACTTCGTGTCAGCCATGGCAACATCATTATAGAGGGATGATGGTGGGTAGGTTATGGAAAATAATAAGCCTGCAACAAGTCACTGAAAAAGATCAGCCATGCACGCGGCCGAAAGAACAGAGTTACGCGAGAGCTCCCCAGCCACCAGGAACAGATTCCTTTCTTTTTGAACCACCTACGATTTAGCGCAGAAAACATCTCGCTGAAGGGTGGAGCTTTTGTTTAAAAGATTCTCTGACACGCACTGCAAATAGCCAACGCCATAGCAACCTGGCGCCAAGGTCTGTGAGTGACCCTTTCGGCTTCCACAAACACTGTTGGCAGGAGGTGCAACCGCACGCACGCAGGAATGAGCCGCTTTTCCAAGAGCCTCGCTTCCAGCGGCGGAGAGAATGCTTACTCCGCACTTTCCCCTTTCTGTAACATTTTCCTGCTCCTCTGAGGGACGGGGAGCTGGCATGAAGCCCCTTCTGTACTCCTAGATTGCATGGTGTATTCAGTGCTTTAAGTGGGATGGGAAAGCGAAGGGGGTGGGGGCTTCTGGCAAGAAGGCGTGACCTAGAATGTGTGGGCGTGGCCTAATGGGTCAGGGCCAGGCTTCCTGTTCTAAATTGGAATGGTAGCGATAGTTGTAGATAATCTGTATGTTCTTCTCACTGCTGGCCCAAAATGGGCTCAGCTGTGACAGTGCTATGCTTAATGTTAAGCATCAGTTCAGGGTTTCTCTCTCACTTCCATTTTTCAAAATTCAGGGATCGAAATTAAATATGGCTAGGCAGGAGTCAAACGCAGTTCCTGGGTATCCAGCATTAACTAATGACCAGGAGCTACCACTGTGGAATAGGGAGCTAGTACTTAGAGCTCTGCACATCTAACTTCCACATAAGATGCGAAGATATAATTCTGTCAATTATGACCACTTATGCTTTAAATGCCATGCAGATGTGTTTGAATGGTATCCCAAATGCAGATTTAATGTCACCTAGGTTTGTTTGTTCATTATCAAATGGCCTGGTTGAGCCAAAAGGTAGCTCCTGGTAGCTGTTGGTGACAAGCTAACCAGGCTCCTCTAGGTCCTATCCAGGAGCTAAATTGTTCTCTATGCCTTCTTGCCGCTTTTTTCCCTTTTCTCTCTCTTTATCGATTTTCTCTCTCCCTTTCTGCTGCCCTTTTCCTCCTACGCCTCCCTTACCACACCTCTTCCCCTGTGATTGGCTCACCTCTGTGGAGGCTTACTGTCCTCGCTGGTTTCTTGGCAATGACACCGTTTGTTCTGCAGCAGGCCCGTATAAGTGGGTCCTGCTGCTCTGTCCTTTGTGCAGGTGAGGGACACTCCCCACTGCAGCCCTTTACATCCTCGCTCTTTGCCGCTTTTTTTTTCTCCCTCATCTCTCTCCCTTTGCCGATTTTCCATCTGCCTTTCTTCAACTTTTTTCTCTTTCTCCCTTTACCAATTTTACCTCTGCCTCTCTGACGCTTTTATAAAAATCTTTTCTCTCTCTACCAATTTTCCCTCTGCCTTTCTGCCGCTTTTCTCTATCTTTTCTCTCTCTCTACCAATTTTCCCTCTGCCTTTCTACTGCTTTTTTATATCTTTTCTCTCTCTACCGATATTCCCTCGGCCATTCTGCTGCTTTTTTCTCTTTTCTCTGTCTGATTTTCCCTCTGTTTTTCTGTTGCTTTTTTCCTCTTTTCTCTCGCTCTCTTTACTGATTTTCACTCTTCCTTTCTGTCGCTTGTTCCTCCTCTCACCCACCGCTGCCTTTAACTGTTTTCCTCCCTTCCCCTTCTTGCCCCCCCTCCCCTGTGATTGGCTCAACTCTGCGGAGGCCGTCCTCTTAACAGAGGGAACCAGGGCAGCTTCACCTGGCCAGCCATTGGCTAAGGGCAGCTCCCTAATGAGCAGCTCCAGTCAGTGTTTGCCCGTGTTTGCTTGGAATGCCTGACGCAGACGACCTACAGCGACTGATGAGTTAAGTGTGGTGTGGGCGGGGAGTACAGCCATTACTGTACTCCAGTAAAACCCCCCTACTCTTATTACACAATATCTTATACCACATGCATCCAGCCTAATTGTGCAAGTTAGCCATATTTTGCATCTAGCCTGAAATAAATCGCACTTGGTTGGATCGTCGCGGGTAGGAAATGTCTCAGACTTAGGTGGATTTTTGGGGTGTAAGAAATGTGTTGCTCTTAACTAACTGTACTAAAACTGACCATTCTGTATGGTCACCCTCAAACTCTGAACAAACATAGCCATACCTCTACCGCACACACTTCACAATACCCAACATCAAACTAAGCCATGCACAACCATACCTCAACATCACATGATGACTACCAACCAAAAACGCACCAACGCTCAGTGACTGGTTTCTCCGAACTGAAGCTGCCACCAGCACATCCAAACTCCCTTGCTCATCTCCTTCTCAATACCATGAACAAACCCAACCCTCCTTCCACTGCAGATCTGGTACAGACTTGATTACATTAACATCTGTAAAGGCACAAGGGCTCAACTCCGATAGTCATTGGCATCAGAGCGTAACTCAAGCACCAGGGGAGTTACATTCTCAAATTAAGGTTTGACATTGTTTCCATCCATTTTGTATGTCTGAAACTCACACTGTTGGAACTTGTGAAAGAAATTTGAATAAGTCCTTGTAATTTGTTTAGAATATAGCCTAAAGAACACTGACCGGGTCTTTGTAGGACTATGAAGACACAGTGAGCCCTCCTCTCCATTTGTTTCCTAATTGTGATGCTGACCCCCTTCCAGCAGAGATCATATACCTTGCACGAGACAGCCAGCGCAGCGTTGAGGCTCACTGAACTTTAAAGGGACTGATTTACAAATGTACAGTTTTACCTGTGTACTCTGCGCCATGCTTGATTTGTGGAAGAGGTAATCACAAAGCACAGTGCACCACACATATGCAAAAAAAGCCAGTTAGAAAAAAATCTAGATAAAGTAGATATGAGCATGGATGTGCACCTACGTTTCAATCTGCAACATTACGTATTCCTAAACGCATACATTACTGAAGGGAGGGATAACAGATCACAAAACCTATGGTGTGAACGGCCGTTTTCTAATTTCTATATATGTATTTAAATACAGGTTGCCCCGTTCGACCAACATTGTTACAACAATTACACCAATTATAACATATGTTCTCACTTTTACTTGCATGCAAACAGTATGGGAGTGAGATAATAGTGCCAAGACCATCCCGACACCCAAGAAGGCAGATAGAATGACTATTGGGCAGTTGAAAAACATGCATCACCCTCTACTATGACTCCCCTGGCAATAGCTTGGCAATAGCCACTTGTGGAGATATCTGCAGGTAGATTATATGGGGGCAATGCCATGGTGGAGCCGACCACTGTCTTGGGTGGGACTAGAAGGCACGACGCAGCTCTCGGCTGATGGTAAAGGTGTGCTACAACAAGAACCTTTCAAATTTACAGATCTATCACCTGTGTTCAGTTTAATGACATGATGTCGGTTTCACCTTCCTAAAAAAGACATGTGCCGAAAACATTCTTCCAGCTAAAATAATACTAGAAAATTCTGACATATTCGCTCCTACACTGCCTAAAATTATTAACACCTCCTTCAGGGACCAGTCAGTCCCTCAAGCCATAAAAGGTGTCACTAACTCCCGTGATAAAAAAGCCAGGTCTAGTTCCAAGAGACCCAAGTAATCTCAGACCAATCACGAACTGCAATTTCCTACTGAAAGTTATGGATAGGGTAGCCACAGTACAACTAGAGGCACAGACAGAAGTCTCAGACTCACTCCACCGACAACAGTCAGGGTTTAGACCGGCACACAGTACTGAACCGGCCATGATAGACCTTCAGACAAAGATGCTCAGCATCATGGACAAGGGAAAGGCAGGTCTCCTTATCCTGTTGGCTCTCAGTGCGGCATTTGATTTACTAGACCATAATCTGCTTGAAGTAGCACTGGGCAAAATGGCAAATTGCTCACCAGCAGCAAAGACATGGACAATGTCCTTCCTAAAAAACAGGACCTCTTGAGTCTACTGGGGAGACACATTTTCCATGGAAAGAGAGACTCTCTGCAGGTTACCTCAGGGTGCCAGCATGTCACCCTTACTTTTCAATCTTTACATCAGATATCTATGCTACGTATTAGATCATGTAAATATGTTCTTTACTAATTACGCTGACGATACACAGCTAGTGCTAGAACTTAGTGGGGACCACAAAAAAAGACAATGACAACCTACTCAGGATATACAATATCATCGAACAGTGGATGGACTCAAACTGGATGTGCCTGAATGGCAAGAAAACTGAGTTGATGGTCTTTGGGTCCCCTCAGGCCAGAAACTCACTCTTTCCAGATTACATCTCTTTCGAGATTGAAGACACAAATATTAAAGTACTCGATAAGGTGAAAACTCTAGGTATGATGATGGAAGCATCCCTAGGAGCCGAAGCTCAGTCACAATACATAAAAAAAATGTAATTACTACCTAAGACTTCTGAAATCCATCAGACCATATCTTTCCACGAGCAACTGTGCTACCGTGGCCAGGGCAACTATTCTATCCTGCCTAGATTACGGTTATCATCCAAAACAATGCCGTCAGGATTATCAAATGCTGATCAAAATCCAACCACATCAGCAAATCCAGGAAGGAGCTGCATTGGCTCAAAGTAGAAAGCAGAACCCACTTCAAGGCCCTCACACTAGCTCATAGATGAATTCATGGGAAGGCACCAGGCTACCTGAAATCCAAAATATATACATATGATCCGAGCCGCAATTTAAGATCAGCGGATCAAAACAGGATTGCGGTAGCTACATACAAACGCAAACTGGGACTGGGCAAATCCTTCCCGATCATCACAGCAGGCATCTGGAATAATCTGCCTAACATAAGGAAAGAACCAAACTACCTTCGCTTTCGTAAATTGGTGAAGACACATCTTTACAACTGCTTAAAAGACACTGCTGATTCCTAAACTCTCCATATGGAGTCTGTCTCGTCACTTTTTTGTTTGTCCCTTGTGTTCCTGTATCTGGGCCAGAGACTTGCGAGTTACCGGCGCAATAGAAATGAATAAGCCCTCAAACGCACAGTGGCAAAGGACACAAGCCTGTCCTACCCATATCAATATACCACCCCCACGATGCAGTGAAAGGCTGAACTGCTCTTCTCAGCTTTTAGATGACTCACACCTCTCAATGGTTAGCTTCTCTTGGAGAACAAAAGCATCTGAATTGAGGTGAAAGATGGATCTAATGCACCAAAGGCAGGAGTAATAGACATCCAGTTTCCTTTTCTTAGAGGAAGAGGAGAGGTTGGCAGCACAGTGCGTTAATGCACCTACTGCAACAATCTATGTGTATGAAGCCTTTAGGCCACACATCCATTTCCTGGTGAGATACTGAAGTACTCTCTTTTCCGACGCCAGAGTGCATAAATCAAAGGCAGAAATGATAATGGGCATGCCGGCATTTGAAGGTAAATTGGACATTGGGTGATTACTTCTGCCCACACTCCCCCACAAAAAATGGGTTGAGGCTGGCTGCACCACTGACAATATGCATACATACTTGACGTTATTCCTCCGCTTCCTTCTCAAAGCTACACTCTTCTCATGTGGGTAGCATTGAAGAGGGGCTGACTGTGAGGAAAGAAGTCAATGTCTTCTCCGGAGCACTGGCGGCATTGGGGAGGAGCTAGCCACAGAAGAAGAAACAAATCTATTTCTCCCATGTGGATATCTTTCATATCCAGTGAATATTCCCAGTTGTCAGGATGGGAATCCAAATGAATCATTTGGTAGCAGTGACAAGGAAGAAAACTGCATCAGATTGCATAGCCAACCTATCAATCTCATTCAAGTCCATTTGCCTCTTAACCAATGAGGTTTCAGCCATACGCTCTGCTCCTGAAAGATATCTTCAGATCAGATTCTATAAGCAGAAAGTGCCAGAGTGTATCGAGAAGCCTGAACAGGGGAGATGTGTTGGTCACAAGTCCATCTATGAAAGACACCAAGACTGGAGAACTAGAGTTACAGGTAACTGCTTTGTTCTACGCATTGGATGTTTCATAGGTTCACATGCTTTGACTAAATTCAAGAGCAGTATTTATCTAAACATGTACTGCACGTCTGAGAAGGGTTGGTGGTATGCTAAGACTTATGTTATTTAAAGAGGTTTTGCAGCCGTCCGTGTACAACCCTTGCTTCTCTTCGCGCTTGGACATACTGCATGGTACTGCATGGTCAGGTATGCAGTGTTTTGCATGGAACCACGCTGCAAATGCCCTGTAGTGGAATTCCTGCCAATGATCTCGTTGAATGGGCACAATTGGTCTGTCTCAGGGGCTGAAAAGCTTTCTTGTGAGTGATGTAAGGCGATGCTTGATGTGACCGTCTCCACTAGTTCTACTCGAAAATGGGTATAACATGGTTTGCTGCTCCAAAAGACAGAAACAATGGAGCAGACTTTCTAAAGTCTTCAGTCCTTTTAATGTAATATTTAAAGGCGCACTTCACATCCAGCATGTGCCCCATCCAGACTTATGGTTCATAGAATATATAGGCAGCAATGCTTCCTCATTCGGATGGAATTCAACATGCACATTCAGTAAAACATTGGGATTGGTTCGCAAAAGCACATTATTTAGAAAATATTTGCGGTCTCGCTCATTGACTGCAAATGCCTTAATCTCTCCTATACACCTTGTGTCTCCTAGAAACAAACTGCCCGTCATCCCTGTGCATGAGCGGCAAGGGCAGATTGACCCACTAACCTTGACAGGGTGGCATTGATGTTGAATTCCCAGGAAGGACTGATTTTCCTTACCAGTGGGAGGGTAAGAAAGGGACCCTCTAAAGATTCTACAACAATAATTTCAGAAAAATCAGAATGCAGCAGAGCCTGTTCTAGTTTATCTGGTTGGGGTTTGGTAGGCCGCTTTGCTGATAGCCGGTATCTAAAATAAACTTCTGCAAAATTCCACAGACTCAAGGCGTTTTCTTGTTATCTGCACAGTCTGGGGAGTGGAGGCATGACTGACACCGTACCTTGATAGATGCAATACATAAGAATCTGGTGAGAAAGGGTGTGGAATGGATGCAAGCAAGTCTGTGTACAGCACATACAAAATCTTTTCAATTTCAGTACTTCGGTTCTATATGTGAAGGAGGCCTAAACTGCACGGAGAATATGCCAGTACAGAGGCAAGTCTAAACGTCGGAACACGGCAAACTCTGGTGGATCCTAATGTCAGAACTCTGCCCGTTCAGGCGTTGGGGTGGGCTCTGTGGCAGATGGACAATGTCTGAAAGCCACACTTGTCTAGCCCAAGCCAACGTAAGGGAATAGTTTCTTACCTGTAACTCCATTTCTCCAGCATTGGTATCTTTCATGGATTCACATGCTTAGAATATTCCCCGTCGACAGACTGGGAACCCTCGGTAAGCTTATAAAGCCTTTTCCCGTAGGAAAACGTTAGACACTTTTGTGTCCTATCCACGTCGTTTTGGGCCGCGCACGCACGCCCCACTAGGACGTAGTGGTATAAATGCCACGCCCCGCGGCTCCCTTCAGATTTCGACCCCTCCAAAATGGAACGGGGTGAAACAAAAAACTACAAGATGATTGCATTTTGGGGAGGCCAGAGGGCGCATGTGAATCCATGAAAGATACCAATGCTGGAGAAATGGAGTTACAGGTAAGAAACTATTCCCTTCTCCAGCATTGGATCTTTCATGGATTCACATGCTTAGAATAGAATGCACAGCAGTGAACTTGAAAACAATGGAGGAGGTGTAAATGCAATCCAGCACCCACCCCATCCTGCAAAAGGCGAATCATGATCACATAAGATTCGAAATTAACAACATGCAACAGTACTACACTGAGTAATATTTATATAAGCCAAAAAAAAGCATACAAAAAACACACGCGTTTACCTCCATGCGTATATTCGTACATATATGCATATACAAATACATATCCAAACAAGCATAGACCCTTCTCAAAGAGAAAGGGCTTACCTTATTGAAAAAGATGTCGCAAGACTTCTCGTCCCATTTGAATCTCGTCCGCATGCTGTCGTTCGAGGCAGTAGTGGCGGGTGAATGTATGGGGCACGGACCATGCTGCCGCCCTGCAAATGTCTGTCAGTGGAACCCCCGCTCACAACGCCGTCGACGACAAAGTCGCCCCGGTCAAGTGAGCTCTCGGACGTCCTTGTAGCGGTTTTCCCGCTTTTGAGTGACAGAAGGCAATCGTCGACGAGACCCATCGGGCCAGTCCTTGTTTTGAAATTGCCTTCCCCTTTGCCGAAGGCCCATATGCAACGAAGAGTTGCTGCGTAGATCGAAGTTGTTGAGTTCGATGAAGGTAACATTTTAGAGCTCTTGACATCTAGGGTATGCAAGACCTTTTCCACAGCTGATGAGGGAGTCGCGAAGAAGGTGGGCAGGACAATGGACGAATGTTTATGATAAGTCATAGGAACTTTCGGGATGAAGCAAGGACTCGTTGACAAGATCACTTTGTCTTTGAAAATTCTGAGATATGGAGGGTCTATGACCAATGCCTGTAACTCTGAGACCCGTCTAGCCGATGTTATGGGTATTAGAAAAGCCACTTTCCATGATAAAAACTTCATGGACGACGTGGCCATTGGCTCAAAGGGTGGTTTCATTAACCCTGCAAGTACCATGTTAAGGCTCCACGTCGGTGGAAAACGCTTAACCGGGGGAAACGTCCGGAATAAACCTCTCATGAAGTGTTTCACTTACCTGTCACTAAACAAGTGCGTTGATTTCCTCCCTCTTGTGAACCTAGAGATGGCCGCCAGGTGAACCTTTAGTGATGAAAAAGACACACCACTCTTCGCCAAATGTAGTAGATACGGGAGAAGCTGTTCCGGAGTAACCCTCAGGAGGTTCCACTCCTGCCTGTCCTTGGCACCACACACAGAATCTCCTCCACTTACACCTGTAGGACTTGTTGGTGGACGGGGCCCACGCAGCCTGTAATATCTTCCGACAGTCAGAGGGAATGTTCAAGGCACCAAATTCTGAAAAGTCAGGAGCCAAGCTGTGAGGTTGAGGCTGCTCGGTTTGTGATGCCACACCGTTCCTTCATCCCGGGACAAGAGGTTGGGCACCTTCGGGAATGTTATCGGGTGATCCGCTGACAGATGAAGCAGGCCTCGGCCAACACGGCGCTATCAGGATGACTCGGCACCTGTGCCTGCGTATCCACTGCAGAGTTCTCTGTATCAGAGGGAATGGAGGGAGGGCGTAGAGGAACTTGCCCGTCCACGGGAAGGAAAACGCTTCTCCCACCGAATCTTCCTATGGCCACCTGCTGGCGTACATCTCGCACTTCTTGTTTGCCTTCGTGGCGAAGAGATCCAGCGGAGGCCGCCCCCATTTCTCGAAGACCTTGGACAATTGATCGGTGTCTACTCGTGAATGTGGTCCATGTTTCTGCTGAGAGAGTCCGCCTGCTCATTCCTTACTCCTGGCAGGTGATGAGCTACGATGGATATATCGTGTTTTAGAGCCCAGTGCTACACCTTCTGAGCCTCGATGGAGAGGGTTCTGGATCGTGTGCCGCCTTGCTTCCTTAAGTAAAACATTGCCATGGTGTTGTCCATCAAAACTCTCATTGTGGATCCCCTGATGTGAGGCAGGAATGCCCTCAGGGCCCAGCGGACGGCTCTCAATTCCAGAACGTTGATGTGCAGGAGAGATTCCATCTAAGACCAATGGCCTTGTGTCTGCAGAGTGCCCATGTGGGCTCCCCAGCCAGTTAGGGACGCGTCTGTCACCACGGTGAACAGCAACTCCGGCTCCTGTAGGGGTACTCCTTTGGAAATATTCTGAACTCTCTTCCACCACCGAAGAGTTGATAGGAGCTCGTTGTCGTCGACGGTCAGCCTGTCTGACCAGAGGCCCTGAGCCTACATCCAACGATCCGCCAAAAACTGTTGCACTGGCCTCATGAAAAGGCAGCAGTTGGGCACCAGAGGAATGCAGGACGCCATAGCTCCCAGGATTGATGTATATTTTCTCACCGACAGTCTGGAATTGATTTTCAACTGACTCGCCAATCGACTGAGCCTGGTGATCCTGTCGAGGGATGGTCTGACTAACCCCAACTGGGTCTCGAACTGTGCACCCAGAAACACCAAGCTTTTGGACAGCGTTAACGAGGATTTTTCGAAGTTTATCGCAAACCCCAAACATTGCAAGAGGCTCATGGTGTCCTGTAGACTCCTGTGCGTCAACGCCGGGGAGGATCCCCTCACCAACCAGTCATCGAGATACGGGTATACATGGTGGCCTTGCCTTCTCAGCCAGGCTGCCACCGGAGCCAGGCATTTCGTGAACGTTCTGGGGGAAGATTTCAGTCCAAAGGGAAGAACTGAACTGGTAGTGAGTCCGCCCTACCACAACCCTTAGGTACTTCTTGTGTCGCTGACACATTGGTATGTGGAAGTACGCGTCCTGCAGGTCCAGAGATGCCAGAAAATCCCCTTCTTGAACTGACCTGATCACCTCCTGGAGCGTGAGCATCTTGAACTTTATGTTTTTCAACGACTTGTTTAGTTCGCGCAGGTCTAGGATGGGACGCCACTTTCCATTTGGCTTTTTCACCACAAAGTATCGGGAATAAACCCCTTGACCCGTCTGTGACGACGGGACCAGTTCTATAGCCCCTTTTTGTAGCATAAGTGCCACTTCCTGCAGCAACACGCTCAGATGGGATTGAGCTACACACGCCGATGGAATATGCGGAGGGTTGCTCTTGAATTGCATGGAATGTCCGTATTTTACAGTGTCCAACGCCCATTGATCTGTTATTAGCTCCCATTAGTTGATGTAACATGATACTCTGCCCCCCCAGAACGTTCCGATGCCCGTCATTGCTGGTCCTTGCTCTGTTTATCCCTCGTCGACGAGTAACCTGCTCTCTTCTTGGGGGCTTGGTAGCCCCGGCGACGTTTAGCCGCTTGCGAAGCTCGCCTGTATCCCTGAGAGGAATATGCTGGCCTACCAAAGGGTCGGTCCCTCGATGCTGAAAATCTGGAATTCCCTGATGCTCATCTGAAGGGACGAAAACACCGGAAATTCCGACCACTCTGGCGGGCCCCCAAGGAACACGCCGTGTCCGAGTCCTCCTTCATGCCCTTCAGGGCTTCGTCGACCTTCTCGCCGAAGAGAAGGTCTCCTTCAAAAGGCATATCCAGTACCTTGTACTGCATCTCCGGTCGGAAGTTGGTGCATTTTAGCCATGCCTGTCGTCGGAGAACTACGCCGTTGTTCACCTGCTTAAACCCCGACTCTGCAAGGTCTACTGCAATGTTAATGGCATGATTTGAAGCCTCCTCACCTTCCCTGACCAGCAATATAGCTCCTTTTCGATGTTCATCCGGAAGGTGTTCGAGTATAGGCGCCAACCGATGCCACATCTCCCTGTCGTATCTAGCAACTATGGCGAGAGAATTGGCCACCTTCACTGTGGTAGCACCTACCGACAGTACTTTTTTTCCGGACGCATCCTGCCGTCACTTTCCGCCACCGATACCACAGAGTCAGGCGTTGGTTGTGAGGAAAGGCACTTGCGAGTAGAGTTCGGGGCTTTGAATTTTTTCTCTAGGCGACCCTCCATCGCTGGCTCTGAGAAAGGGGGACGCATGGTTTGAAGACCTTCCTTCCACACATGATCCAGGATGGGCACTGAAAACACCGACCTTCTCCTTTTACCCATGTGGTCGAAAAGAAAACAGTCCTTCTTTTCTTCTTCTTCGGCCAGCCCGAATTCCATGCAAGCCCTGGCCATCAAGTTGTGAAATTATCCGATATCGTCTGGGGGAGACGGCTGAGCCGGGCTCCTCGGGGTTTCCAATTCTGCATCGGACTCCCAGGTCGGATCCCTGGAGGGGAAAAGAGAGACCACTGACGATGCTCTGCTGCCTGATTCCGAATCCAACAGTTCCCCTTCCTTGCGGCGTGGGGCCGAGAGATTTGCTTCCGGAGGCCCTGCCGCGGGGGTTGAAGGTGGTGGGCGGCGAGACGGGCCCGGCTCGTCGACGACCGACCTGGCCGGAGTTGTTCGAGGCAGTCTGTCATCCAGTGTCCTCAGCAGCGTTTGCAGCATGGACAAGACCTCCAATGATAAAAATGATTGCGGATTGAGCAGGGGGGGCAGAACCTGGAATGCTCCCGGAGAAAGGTGTGGTAACTTGTAACCCCAGGTCTGCAGGGGCAGCTATCCTTTCACCCTCGTCTCCCGAGGACACCGTCAAGGCCTCCTGCTGTGTAAGTGTGTCCGGCAAAAATGGGTCGTAGACCTCTGGACGCCAGGCCCCTTGCGGGGTATCCGTCGACAAAGCAATAGTCGGCCCCGTCGTCGACGTCATCGCCTGCAATCCAGGAACGGTTGATGTTAACTGCGTCAGTGGCAGATAAGTAGTTGACGACTGCCCAACCGTCGACGACGGTGGTGGTCGCGCAGGCTTATGCGTTGCTCCCGCCTTTTCTGAACTCGACCTGCGTTTCTCTGTCTCTCGACTCAAGGTCGATCTATGACGATCGCCCGAGGAGGATTTAGATTTTTCTTTGTCTTTCCTCGCTGAAGATGAGGATGAAGAGGCCTTCTTCGAAGAAGAGTCCCTGGAATGGCCTACCGACTATTCCTTGTCCACCAGTCGCGACTTCTTTACCGGGGTTCCGATGATGATGAGCGGCGCGGGGCCCCTGAAGATTTTGACACTGAGGCTGCGCTGTGTGTGGAACCCACTTCCGAAGGCGGGTATGCCCCAGCTCCGTCGTTCAACCATGCGACAAGTCTGCGACTCCGATCCTTAAGAGTCTTCAGGGAGAAGCCCTTACATATGTCGCACTTGTCAGCCGAGTGATGAGGGTGCAGACAGTAAATGCAGTCCATATGTCCGTCCCCCTCATAGACCTTCTTTAGTCCACACGTAGCGCACGGGCGGAACAGTGCTTTTCCCGACATTAGGAGAAAAAAACGCAACAGCACAACTTAACCAAGTAGAAAATACACGAGGTGTTCCCACTTTGGATACGGTTGAAATCTGAAGGGAGCCGCGGGGCGGGGCATTTATACCACTACGTCCTAGTGGGGCGTGCGTGCGCAGCCCAAAACGACGTAGATAGGACACAAAAGTGTCAAACGTTTTCCTACGGGAAAGGGCTTTATAAGCTTACCGAGGGTTCCCAGTCTGTCGACGGGGAATATTCTAAGCATGTGAATCCATGAAAGATCCACTGCTGGAGAATGAGGATTATCTGGTAAGGCTGCTGTCAAAGGTTGCTCAACACCCCCAGATGAAAAGTATTGACTAAAAGGTGAAAGCAGATATCTCCGACCAGGGAACCGAAAACGCCTTCCAGAGTGAGTCCTGTGCTGCTTGCGCAAGACTGCCATTTTCGGTATTGGCCAATGGCAGAGGCCCCCCCAACTCTGAAATGGCAGAAATTAGGTTCCTACCTGATACAGTGTGATAACGTTTTAATGTGTACTGCTGGTAAATGAATACTAAGGATTTCCAGACGTCCAACAGACAATATTCAAATCTATGTAATATTCAGTGCTGGAGAAGAGTACCACATCACTGCACTCTCCCAGCTTCCCGTGCCTCCCTGTTTCTTTTGTCACTGACAGTATGGGTGGAGAGGCTGGCAAAGGTGGAGGAGTGGACTGATGCGGCAACTCGACTTTCTGCTGCGTACCTTGCACCCAACTGGTGCCCCACTGCACATGGCTGTGAAGCAGGGAGATATGCACGGCAGGGGGAGCTCGTTTTCGCCTGCTGCCCACATCCTGTGAAATACTATCCAGCACAGCCTTGCAATGGCACCGGCTTATTGTTATGGTCTTCCCTTTCCATGATTTCATAGAAAGAAGACAGATCACAAGGCTGCCTCATTGCAAGGCAACCCTTAGATTGATTAACAGACTACTGTTTGCGCTGCTGGTAGACATGGATATGGCATGCTGAGGATGAGCACGCAAAATAACTGCCTGATGCATGCTAACCACATCCCATATCTATCAATATCAACAAGCATCTCAGCCACATCCCATATCTATCAATATCAACAAAAGGGTCGCAGAAAGAAGCCACATTTTAAAAAGGGTCGGATCCCGGTTCTACATTAAAAGCTGCACACTCTGGTAACTGGTTACGAGGTTGCAAAAACAATTTTTTATTTCAATAATTCACTGAAAACCCCATCTTTTACCGATTACGACTACACCTCAAAATCTTGCAAGCATAATCTTTCACTAGTCTGCTAACACAAAACTATATTGTAAGGCTAGCTTTTGGCACTTTTTCTCCCATACCTTCTTCCAGGAGAGCAGACTTGATTTTCCCATGGAGTGCCGGCGAGCAGATTTTTAGGAGGGCCCATTGAAAGTATAAGGACTTTTAGCAGATGGCTGGTCCCGGGTTGGGGACATGCCCGGGCTACAGAGCACTGCGTACTCCACGCCCCTACCTGCTTCCTCTGAGGGACAGTGCATTCTTTTTCAAGTCGTCAATTTACCTGCTGCATAGTGGAGGCCCCGTTCACCCCCCTCCCCCGACTTTATGGGCATAGGACCCACACTTCCCAGCTCTCCACCCACATCCACCAACTATCCATTCCAACATTTACTTACACTCGCCTTGCACATGGACGACTGGACAACTTCTTCCTCTCTGCAACAAATTTCTCCTCTAACTGCTCCCTTATGCCACCCACTTTCACCTTCTGGCCTATGAAACCCATCTGTCATGCATCTTCTGTCCTGGCACTCTCCCCACCCATTCCGGACACTGCTCGGAAGGCCTTCTGCAGCCATGCAGTGAGCTCCTCCAGGTACAGAATGGGTGAAATCAGAGGTGGTGGTGACACACTGGCACAGAGTGTCTGTCTGTCTGTCTGTCTGTCTGTCTGTCTCTCTCTCTCTCTCCCTCCCTCTCTCTCCCTCCCTCCCTCTCTCTCTCCCTCCCTCTCTCCCTCCCTCCCTCTCTCTCTCCCTCCCTCTCTCTCCCTCCCTCCCTCCCAGAGATGAGAAAGCTATCTGATCACTTACCACCGAGATGGGCTCCAAGGGCTCCTGCTTGATTGGAACGGGATCAAACATCATCATCTTCTATGAGGACACCACTGGCCGCCTTCTTCCTGACTAAAAACATAAAACAAGAATGGCTGTTTATGAGAAATGATTCACTGACACGTACAAGTCTCCCACATTAAACATGTTTATCAGTGTTGGACGAATCGTCAACTGAAACACCCGAATAATGATGCCAGAACAGCTTTTGCTGTAAAGGTAAACATAATCAGAGTATTTAAGATGAAAGAATGATTTTAAAAAGTGTTGTCAAGCCGACATACCAGCTATTTACAAAACATCTAAATGTGTTCTGGCTCCTGCAACAAACCACATGTACAGCGCTCGCCTCCAGGCGGGAAGAGCAACTATGCAATTTGCGTGGCTATCCAAGAGTACTGTAAAGACAGACCAGTAAAAAGCATTCTTCCCCCCCAACGCCCCCCAAGAGTCACAGGGGCTCATTTTGTTTGGGAACGTAAATGCCTGGACGGGACTGCTTACGTCTGCACTTACAGGCATGCAGGCCCCCTTTGGGCAATTTTCGTCATTTGCACTGCAGAGTGTAGGTGCGAAGTGTAAAGAGACGGTGGGAAGCCTCTTTAAACTTAACATCTGCACTGCAAATAAATGAAATGCTGTCTGCCGCATATGAATGGCAGGCGGCGTTTACAATGATTTCCTATGGAACCCGACTGTTTTTTTCTGGTGCAAAAAGCAGGCAGTTTTCATGGGAAATCATTCGTTTCATGCCAGCATGAAAATCTCATGCTGGAGTGAAACCAAGTTGTTTTTGAAGGCGGAGAGAAGTGGGAGGCGGAAACGCAACTCCCATTACACTCCCATCCTCTGCCTTCAAAAACAATACAAATCCCTTGGAGAGTGAATGGAGGTGTTAAAACTGGTGAAACTGTGTTATGCCTGTGTTTAACCTCTCCATTTACACTATAGGACTATGAAAATGTGCTCCATAGTAGATCATTTTCGTCATGAGTAGTTTCGCTGTGGGGAGTCATTTCGGGTTGACAGACATGTAAGCAGCTCCCTGCTGCCAAATGTTCGCCATTTGCACGGTGGATGACTTGCTTTAGAGGTAGGCATAAGTTGGCCACCTAACAGAAGATATCCGTTCATAATCCCACCCCGTATAGAAAGTATACTTAGATGTTTCCCTTGAGCCTATCATAACCCTTTGTAGGTTTTTCTCATTTGCCACGTAATGTGACATTACGTATGACACGTTTTTAGTATATAAATGTGTTATGTGAAATGAACTGAGAGCTCGAGCGAACGTCCATTGATGTCCGTTGTAACTCTCCGTTTTATACAATTGTTATTAAAACAGCAAAACTTTGCCATCTTCCTGCGTTGGTTCGATTATTTGGTGTCAAGAGTTCTTCTGCATCCCATCCATTGCATGCATGCTTCCCAAAGGACTCTAAGCTCAGAGTTGTAGTCCAAAAATCTGGAGAGCCAAAGGATGCAGACCCCTGCACTAGAGACAACATTCCTCATCACAAGGAATGCCTCAGCTTTTCTGGATACTTGTAACCACTTAAAACAGATTTGTAACAATAAAAAAACACTTCAAAATACATTCTCAGAATCAAGGCAAAGCAAGTAGATACTCTTTAGAGGTGCTCCATAACGCTTCCTACACACTGAGGTGACTTCACTAACTAGGACAGTAAAGGCATTTATATATCACTTTTGAGGTCGGTAGAAAGGAAAGGTTAGAGGAAGGAAAAGGTTAAACAGGTTCTCTGAGTATGTGAGCATTTCGCATCTTCCAATGAAGTCTAGATAAAAACCTTTCCCAGCAATATAATTTAAACCAATGTATCAGCTAAGAGGGACAGTAAGAATCAAAGTCAATGGAACAGAAGAATCTGCAGGGTGCCAGGACAGCCAAAGTCAATTGGAGCAAAGTATATGGAGCTGAGGCACTTCTTAGATAGCAAATGTCTTGCACAATGTTAGAGTTTGTCGAAGCTGTTACACTTGTGAAAGTTAGAGCTACAATCAACTCTAGAAAATGCAGCTACTGCAAGTCTCAACTGAGAAAAGCAAGCTACAGACTATGAGGTAAGTACCCCAAAGTCAGAACAGTACTTTTGGTTAGAAGAGGAAAATGGGAGGGTTTAGCGATAGATTTATCTTTCTGCGCTGCAGGAGTCTGAAGTTGTGCATCAGCGTCAGGACTTGCTTCTGGTTGTGCAGAAAAACATAATCTTCACCCAACTCATCTAATGTGACAAATGAAGGGTTTTGCTTAGGTGGTGACAAGGTCAACCTTTTAGAATCTGTATCCATTTGTAGGGACTAAGTGCCAAGGTCGAGTATGCTCATCCTTTTTACATAGACTTGTGTAATAGCCTGGCAGTAAAAGGATTGATTCAGTTCTTTTCCCAAAATCCACATTTTCTTCAACTGTTTCTTCCATAATTTCATCAATGGTGAAAAACTCACCCATGTTAAATGGGAACAGCTTGTGATCTTCGAGACTCGCAGAGCTATTGTACACGTGTATATGCCGCCTTTTGACCTGCACTTCGCACTCTGCCGTGCAAAGTGACTAAAAGCTGGCTGGCATGCTTGCATGCCAGACAGTATTTACTTTTAATTGTGAGTGCTACTTGCCATATTTGCATGTCGAACACCGGTTAATTTTCACTGCTTTCCATGCAAACATGGTAAGCAGTGTTCTCAATTACAAAAACGCTGTCCGACATGCAAGCACGTACAATGGATTACTACGGGATCCGCCTGCTTTATTCATTCCATAGGGATCCCCAGCATTTGCAAAGGCATGAAAATCCACGCCGGCGCAAATCCTGCAGCATCTGTATGGCAGAGAGGAAGGTGGCGGAAAGGAAACGCAAGTTGCGTTCCACCCCTTCTCTCCCCCATACAAATGATTGAAAATGTGACGTGGCACGACTGGAAGGCGTTAAAGCCTTAATTAAGGCCGTACTGAAGGATTTTACACCTTCCATTCACGTTACGCAACAATAAATGAGCTCCATATTTTGGGTGAGGTAGGTATGGATTATTGGCTGGCTTTCGAAACTTCTCTTATAGAGCATTTGATTTTTATTTTATTTTTTGACAAAAATCAGTATGCTGAGCACCACTCAGGAAAACAATAGGCCTCTAGAATAGCGGCACGATCCTTGCTGAACAGTTCAGTAGACCAATTCTAAAAGGGTGTCATGGTTCGCACGCACTTTCCTTCCTTCCGCTGGTGCACATGATCACACCATTTACCCGGATCATGGCACACATACCCAAATTGGCGCCTCCAAGTTGGAAGTCTTTAAAGACGTCTGGTGCAGTGTGGCCCCAATTCAGAGGAGCCACCATGTTTATCAAAAATCTTGCACGGGACTGTTGGCTGTGCTTGGCCTATGTGCGATGCACCGCATCCGCACGTGCTGCTATGGTGGCGAAGGCAAACTAGTACAGCCTCGTTTTGGACCCTCATATCTGATTTAAATGAATCCTTGGAAGCCTGCTTGCATCTCAACACTTTAATGTGTTCCCTCGCTCCTTTTCTTCCTTTTACCTCCCTGGCTCTCCACTCTCAGGTTCTCACCAGTTCCCCACAATGCACGCCCTTCTGATGTTTCACCCCCGACATTTTGCATCGATGACCTTCTCCTGCTGCATTTCCTTTGTAGTCTATTGCCTCGCTTGTGATCTGCTACAGTTACTCTGCATCCCTGTACTCGGTAATTGTCTTCAGAGCTTCGGACTCAACATCTGCAGTACTCCAAACCAGATTTCGGAACTGTCCTTACACAAGATCAATGCAGGATACTGCTACGTGGTGCAGAGTGCTGATCTTGGGGCATCCCAGCATTTTCATATCACTGGGGCAGCGCATGGCCACATACACGCGGGTGAACCACGCCGGACTGCTAGAGGTGGACAACTTCTATGAGCTTGTGTACGCTGCGCCACTTTGAAAAACAGCTGAACAGCATGATGCTCTATGGGTGAAAGTTGTGCTCTATAAGCCCCCCACCCAATACCTCAACGACTGTGTTTGCTGGATCTAGTTTCACATGAGTTTATGAATACCGGACTACATATTTTCAGAAGTAATTGAAAAATAAAGATAAGGGAGGTTAGGCTTTGGAAAACAACAATACCAACTGAAACCAATACACACCACAAGTTACCAATAACCACTTCCAAACTGCAACTGGAATGCTGTCCCTCTTTTAGCTCAGCAGATGTCAACAAACTCGTATACCAGTAACTGGATCCAGGAGAAATGTTTTCTAAATGGCTTGCTCACAGGATTGTTCCAATTAGTTGGAGGGCCGACACTAATTTGTATATGGATAGTATTGCTCCATTATGGTGCGGGCAGTTAATAAGGGCTGCACAGAAGAGCAACGCCACTTTCCATGAGTAATCCTAAACATTCCATCCATTACTTTGTTGTTTTTTCTCCCTACTCAAAGTGTGGCTTTGCCAAAACCTGGGTGCCTTGCTTGTAGGGAAGCAAGCTGCGCCTCACTGACGTGGCCGAGAAAGATAAACATACATGGGATTGCTCCTTCCCTCCCTGCCGGTGTAATGCTGGAATGTTTCTGTTGGCAAAACACATAAACACTCCCTCATCTAAAAGAGGCGTGGGAGGTGTTTAAATCCACTAAAATGGCGACTTGAACAAGACTTCTATGCATATGCCTGGTCTCCTTATGTAATGCTGCAGACGGACTAAAGAATGATGGTATGGAAGGTTGGCCAGAGCAATGCCAGCAGTTTGAATTAATGCATGACCTTGCACCCATTACTTTTTGGTTTTTCCACCAGGACAGGTAATGCTTTCACGACTAACGAATGCTTTTTAAGTATCGTTTTGGAAAACACTGCTTCTTGAAGAGGTTAGATTATATCTTTAGAAAACATGCAGTACATTAATACCATTTCCTTGTTTACTGTCCAGAGAGCAGAAGTCACAACAGGCAGGAGCGGAAGAACGGGTAGCTAAGGAAGGGGAGGGGCCACCATGAGAAAAAGGCAATGAAAATATTGATGGGTGGCGTTCAAACTTCCATGTGTGAGGGGGCATGGGTGTGCATGTGGTACGTGTGCAGGGCCCGGTGTGGATGTGCGGGAATGTTTTAGCAACCCTGGATTTCTCCTCTATCCAGTGGCAGGCCTTTGGGCACCTACCAAACGACTATGGAAAGCGTGACAGTGTATTTCTCATGCATCTGGGATCTGGTGATTGGTCAGGACGTCTAGAACATACATGCTGCAACGTGAGCCAGTAGGCGCACGTGTAACCAAATAACTGACTTTCCGCCGGGGAGGGGGTGCACGCGTTTGTGTGTGGCGCGTTCCCAGACGCTGGGTTCAGTTTGCCGATTCGGGGCGCCCTTATTGTAAAAGTTCTTCCAGATGAACTGCGTAACTCACCTCGTGAGCCCCTCGCATTAAGCCCCAGCAGTAGCAAGAACCTATGTCATTCGAATGACGTAACCCTCAAAATAACCAGCCTACCTAAATTCCTGTGGAAAGCAGTGGTCCGGGAAGGCCTGCGAGGAGCTGCAGGTTTCGACAATACTGGGCCGATGTCGATCTGTTTGGTACTAGGCCTGCTGCACAGCTGCCCACGGGCTGACAGCAGGTGGAATCCTGTGCAGGGACACGGCACGCATGGCGCTCAATCACACGACCAACTTCTTGTCCAAGTCAGCAAGCTGCCAGTCCACTGCTTCGTCAGCAAGGCAGTTCGGTCACATCGTGTGAGTGTTTTGGTAGAGGGGAGATTGAATGGGTGGCATTTGCTCTGAACAGGACGTGACTTAGTGTTGTTCTCGTGCAAGCTTGTAGCAGACACCCCCACTTACCCCCTCTCTCACAGGAACATTCTTGGCTGTTCGGGCCACGCACGGTTCACCAACAGTAGTGGGATTCACACTTTTTCATGCCCGGCCCCCGCTTTGCTCCTGAGCTCCCCAAGAAATCATTTTTGCTTATATTTTCTATTATTATTTCCATTATTACTAATAATTACAACCAGTCGCTGTACTCCCTTTTGGAAGAGCCTCACGCACCTCTGGGGGCCAGCCCCACAGCTGGAAGACCACTGACCTACAGCGATGCCATGCGCAGAGAAGGATGCTGGCGTCCTGGGCTGCGTTTAGCCAGGGCCTGGCAAATGCTTGTTCTTAGGAAACAAACTATGATGGGGCATTTCCAACTCCGACACCCCCACTCCCAAGCAGCTATAACCAGCAAATCAGTGCTCGATTCCAAGGCAATTACTTTGAGTCCCTTGTCGTTTCCAAAGTGAAACCGTTAACATATAAACGAATGCAGCCAAAAGGTAAGCTCATAGGTAAGGAAACTGAACGTCAGCACGTGTATGGCAGGATACCAAAAGGGCAGAATTCAGCGACCACATCCAGAACATTGGGCTGTTAGACCAGGCAGGGAAGAGGGGAGTGGAGGCTAATCTTCACACCAGTCCTCGAGGGTCTGGTTTCATGCAGCACAGGGAGAGGCAGCTTTCAGCTGAAGAGTCTCACTGGAATGCGCTTGAAGAAGTTAGATGCCCAGACAGACACTACATTATTTCCACAAAGCAAGAATGCGAGTCACAAAATAAAGCTACTTGATCTCTACTAATCCGATATGCAAAAAGGGCGTTTTGCATTGTGGGACATGAAGTTTTCCATTCAAGATGCAGAAAATAAAGCTAAAAAATAACGCACCTTTGGCTTAACATGTATTTAAGGTTTGGCACATTGACAGTGTGCTTTACTAGATGATGTGTGTACTTTGCAGGTATTATTGTAGTCCTTCAGAGGAAAAACTTTATATATTTGCATCAACAAGAACTCAGAAGGTATGTGGTCATTAGAGAGTTGGTTCAGTCCCCGCTTCACTGCTTAATCCAAGATTGTGTTCTTGGGCAAATACTTGAATTTCACTGTGCCTTAAATGCAACAAAAACACGCAGTCCTGAAAAGAGATTACGTTTTCACTTTCACTGGAGTAGATTTAATGATTTTGGGTACAAAATGGTGGCCCTGCGTGCTCCTTTATTGGTGGTCTCAGAGGCCAGGGCCTAGATTTACGTTCTTGTGCCAAAGGCCCTCCCCTCAGTCCCAAATCGCTTGATTTGACAGGGCGATATATATTGTCAGCAGTCAGTGCAACAGAGATTCCGAGGTAGCCGACTCACTGCAGAAGCACCAACATTCATTTCTTTTTCCTACTGCTGCCAGTGAAAGGAATGCCTCGGGCTGGTCAGAGATGCGCCCACACGAGTGAAACTGCCCGGTTATGCTGTTTTGTAGGGTCTTGCACAGCTCAAATTCTGCCCTTTTCATTGTTTCTTGCTGCTTCAGAATCTACAGGAGAGGGAGGAAGAAGCAGGGCAAGGCTGCTTTGTTGCAATGTTGATGTGCGGAGTTCTGAAAATATAAGGGTCTCTGTGGCTTTACGTTTGAAATATGTTGGGAGTTGTTTGGGTCAGTGGTTAATATGTACTCCAGGCTTGCTAATGTAAATTGTGGCGTTTGGCATCATGGCGTTAGAGGAGAGTGTAGAGAGTTATGTTGATGTGTCTGCAGTGAGTTGGCGTGGTGCATATGGACATTTAGTGTGGGCATATCAGGTGGGGTATGTTTCCAGGCTAATGCTACTACTTATACCTTTCCCAGGAGACCACATAATAACACCCGGGAACAATCTTTTTCACTTAAGAAACATCACAGTCACATTTATGTATGTACATCTATGTAACATCTTCTCTGTCTAGCTTAAAGGCTTTGCCATGCTTTCTATGATGTTAGGCTAATTCATGCAAGGTTAGGTTACACCATACCATGACACAAATTCACAGCCCACAATGTGTAGCCAGCTACCAGGGGCATCTCTTCTGTCGGCCTACTGACACCTCAAAGCGTCACTCCGACTTAAGTGGGATTGGACACCAGTTTGTTGGCACAGAATGGAAAGGGCCCCATGCACCGGCAAATGAACCAATACCCCCTTCCCGGGCCCTGAAGTTTCACTCTAGTTGTGCCCTTGCTGAAAGGGCAGGGCTAACGTGGGTTTAAATGAGAAATACATATATTGATAATCATGATTTAATGCAGCTCAAGCAGAGGTAGACTGCATGTATGTCCCAGCAACCTTGTCACTGTTCAGACAGAGGTCGATACTTGATCTGGAGAATAGGGCATGTATGTGCATCTGTGCACAGGCCCAGCGTGAGGCATTTTCAACTGAAATCGGCCAACAACCTTGGAGGGTGGGAGGAACTGCAACTCTGCAAAGCAAAGCAAATCGATTTGGATGATCATTTGGATTTTCAGCGCGCCACTAGCTACCGTTCTTTGTTCTGCCGTGCAAAGGCCAATAAACCTGTCCCATGATAATCTGCCCCTATACATGCCCTCCATGCATTGCTTTATCTAGAGCGAAGCCACGGTTGAGGCGGGTGTGCCACTAAGAAGCACCAGTCTTTGCAAACTAAAGGCTGTGTCCCTTTAAATGTGTACTTGCCAGCCGAAGACAGGCCTCTTAGCACTAACTCGTCACGGACATGTTTTACCATGCTTTCAGCTCTTTGGTGTGGGGCAGTGAATGTGCTTGGAGGTTAAAGAACCTCAGTGATAAATCACCCATCGGACTTAGCGTAAGGACGCATCTCCATTATGATACAGCATCTCACAGCTGCCTGAGACAGGTATTCCAGCTGGCTTCGGCTGAATGCGACAGGGAATATGTGCGTTGGCCCTCCCACGAGAAGAAGCTGAGGCAGGACAGCAACCAGAGAAGAAGTCGTCCCAAGCAGGCAGGGTTCCAGTGTGGGTTTGGCCTGCCTGCTGTGCTGAGCACGCACATTCCATGCTGCTGCAGAAGGGGACATGGGAAGAGCGTGGGGGCATGCATGCTACACAGCGAGGCCACAGAAAGAAGGCTACCCTGCTTACCACTGACTCGGATGCCCCGTGTAGCGTGCAATTGAGTGTTGGGGTCGTAAAGCACACACCAACCTTGCCCCCAATGCACAGTGGGTACATTCCCCAGGGCTGACAGACTGTCACTCTTCAGAGGATGATACATGGAGTGCCATTAAAGCAGGTAATAGCTCATATTACAGTGCGTTGATGGGGGAGGTGTCCACCGTGAAGCATTACTATTACTGGGCATGTGAAAAAGCTAAAACCCCTGGGGAACTCAAGCGCCCACACAGTCTTCCAAGGCAGAGGAGCAAGGTTTGTTACTGGTGTGAAGAAGCTACAGCAGTATTACCTTCGCTTACACTCTTCCAAAGTCCACCAGGCAAAGTGCCTATTCAAATATTTGCTACGTGTATATATACATATATATATTCTTCGCCGGTTTTGGCTGCAAGTCTATTTAGTTGGGAACGTGTTGTATATGAAACCCCAAACCCCTTCGTTCCCCAAAGATGGTTTGCTAAATGTGGGCGATGCATGGGGGGACGGGGTGCATCGGTCAGTCTGCACTGTTCTCAATTGGTCGCGGAAATGGCTCACATTAAAGCTGACCTCGCACACTGCAGACACCGAATCTCCCTCTTTCCCAACTGCCACTCCTTCGAGTCCCCCAGTGGCTCTCGCCCCCTTCCTGGCTCGCTGTCTGCCCCCTTCCTGGCTCGCTGTCTGTCCCCTCCATCTCTTTCCGACCCACCCACACCAAACAGGAAAGAAAGAGGGCGCAGAGGCTCGGGGCCAGAACAATGGCCCTCCTGCCACTGCCAAGAATGACACGAGGGACATGGCTCGAGGGAGGAAGAAGCATTTCCGAGGTCATTCTGGGAGTCGGCATGAAGAAGAGTGGGGGTGGGGTCAGTCCAGAGCGCACGCACAGCGCAGTCTTGTTTGCAGTGGCCCGGATGCACGGGCTGTCAAGGGAAAGTGGGAGGAGCTCAACGAATATCTGCAGTTTCGAAGAAGACCGGGCAAAGGGCAGACAAGGCGGCCTCCTGAAAGCTTATCTACTGCCAGACTCTGCGCACGTGCAAGTCCTTCTCAGACACACACCTGGCAGAGGACTGAAGAGCCAGTTTATGAACTCATTCTCCTCCAGGTTTTACTTGTACGGAGTATTTTCCCTGGTAAAAGTGAAAACAGCTATAGCCCGCGCAAGCACCAGATTACCCATGGGGCAAAGCTGGTCATCGCGTGCGTGCGTGCGTGCGTGTGTGTATATATTTTTTCAGTGAAAAAACGTTGTTAAAAAGGAACGTTATGGTTAATTTGCACTAATAAAATAATAAAAACCTATTAAATTCATAAGGGACAAGTAATAACGAAAACCCCCAGAAATTCACCAGTCATGGTAAGCTAATCAACCATAACTCGCCCACCACTGTGCACTGCTAACACTAACACCCAGGACATCAAAGATGACACCACTAACTGCTGGGGCAGAAGAGCCCCAACGGTGGGGTACACAGCCACCAGGCAGTAGACCAGCAAGGGCAGAGCTGAAGGGGGAAGAGGTGTACTGGGGCCAACTAGATATAGGGCCTGGAACCTGTGAGGTTTATGAGGGACCAGGCCACCAGTCTCAGTGCCAGTGGTATCAGTTAGCAGAGAAGACATTAAGTGAAACAGAAATACAAAAGCACAGTTTTCTAAAGTTTCCGGACCTTTAGAAAGTCCAGCTGAAGTCTGAGAGAAGCTAGAAAGCTGTTCTAAAGAGAGACACTGACCGAAGAGAGAGACAGGCTTTCCACTCTCCGTTTTGAAAAGTTTGATAAGCAGAGAATTGGAAAGAGGAGCAGATGGCTTTAGCAGGGGAGTATTAGGGAGACAAAGTTGGAGATAGCGTCATAAGATCATTGTTTTTATTCTCCCTTGTGAATGAGCGCAATATAAATAAAATATCATTCATTCATACACAACAGTGGTGGCAAAGGGGCTGTGTGGGAGGCGGGGTATGCAGGGAGGCATCATTTTTGGGCCTGAACCTCGACCCACAAACAGTAGTTGCGAGGGGATTACATGAATAGCAGCATGATCTTTGTCTCTGATCGTTTTCTCTGGCTACTCAACCCCAACAAAAGCAGTTCCATGCAGAGGAGGGGGAGGGACAACAATCATGTAGTAAGGTGCTTCTATGGTTAGTGATCTGGCATTGATTAGAACAAAGATAGGCAGTGACATGAAGAGGCCCGTCACTCACTCCGAGTAGGAGGGGGCAGCAGGAGCATGGACAGGCACCACAAGGCGACATGCTGTACAGTACCCCTGTGAACTGTTGATGATCTGGCATCTATCCACTTAGGTCTCTTGTGGGCACTGCCTACCCTGCAGATGAAATGTTCAGGGCAGGCAGTGCCCAGATGAGGCCTGCAGAACAGTGCCCTAATTGGAAGGGCAGTGGGGCTTCAGGGGCAGAAGTGGCTCGGCCAGGCACCACAATGGCAGCCAGTTGTAAAATGCTCCTGTGCTGTGTAGGTGATCTGCCATCTATTGATACAGGATCCTTCTGGGAACGGTCTGTAGCAACCTGCCCAATTGGCAGGGGGCGGTGGAGCTGCAGGAGCAGGGCTTGTTTCGCAGGAAAGCAATCTTAACTCATTCTGTTATAAAAAATAAACACCCAGCACCATTGTTAGTCCAATTCTTCTGGATTTTTACCCAAAAATTGGGCTTGTTATGTGCACAATTTAACACACAATTACCTTCGAATGTGGTTTAATGCAAAGCAACCGATTCTTTAAAGAACGTATACAGAGTTTGGCAACCCCACCTCCATTTGGAGCATCACTATACACCAGCGCACAGTAACCGCTGGCATCATTTGTCTCTTGTGGGCACTGCATCTAGGGGTGCTGGCCAAGGCATGGTTTTTCAAGGGGGCTTGTGATCAAACAGTATGAAGACCACTGGCTTAAAACACCTGTGTGTATCTTTTAGACCTAAATGGAGGGCTGTGCATAACATGTCACGGGGATTGCCAACTTGTACTATATGTATACCATCGAAAAACTGCTTCAAAGTGCTATGGGCGGCACAGAAGAGGAAAGGAGAAAATCTAAAATAAGAGTAGAATGGAAGGGAGGAAAAGCCACGGTGCTCTTACTTTAGTTGCTTGTAACACGCACACTATGACCGGAACCGTCTCAGTGCGGGTCCCTCATGAGGAGACTTCAGTGTGGTCTCCTTAGGGCTGAAGAAAAGGTGTTCCCCGGTGTCCAGCCATGTGTCTCAGCTGGTGTCGTGTGGTATCATTGACCTCAACAGCCACTTGCACTAGTACAAAACCGGAGTGGTGGATACCATGGCCATTCCAGCATTTGCCTATCACACAAGACCTTGAACCGTATCCGGCATCCCAACCAAAAAGCAAGTGCAAGATGCAAATACTGCAGAACACAGCTGCATGAAAGTTAGTGCGGCTGCACATGAGAGTACTTTGGCAGGGCCTAAGGCTGGAGGTCTGTGCCCAATGCCAATGAACCCATGTACTCCATAGGTCTCAACGTATAAAGCAAGGTTGTTGGTTTGGTAGCTTAATTTCACTGGATGACTGAAGAAGTTATTAAGGAGTGTAGGGAAGAGTGAGTGGAAACTCAACAAGTCCTTCAGGAGTCTATTCTAGGGTGCATGAGGGTGGCTAGGACAAGGCTGTCGGGAATTTAGTTTTTCTGATCTTTGTGGTGGGACCATCACAACGTTTCCCAGCAACTGAGAGCTATCTGAAAAGTAGAGGCAGCCACCATGCTTCCCCCGATATAAGCTTGCAAGCAATCCCTGAAAGGAAGAGCTCAGAAAAGGCAAATGGAGGGTGTGCATTCTAGTGTTTCATCACTTCCACGAAACATCGCAATTATAATTGGCAGCACAGTGCACAGCAATAACATCACATGTTTACATAGCTCTACATGCCAGATTCCTCCCAGGGTTATTATCACCCTTTTCAATTGTCCCGATATGGGCAACCGCAAAATGCTCAGCGACTGCCTTGGTGCTCCCGGAGTTCGAACCTGCAACTCCATTGTGCACAGGTGTTGGAGGCAAGCACTTAACTCACTGAGCTATTTTAAGCCATGCAACGGAATGGGGTTCAGTGGCAGGCGGAAGGTGTTGGAGCAAAGGAAATCCATCTTTCTAGAAAGTGTGGCATGCACAGTGGCACAGGCCTAGTGGAGCGGAGTACATAGTGTAAGCACAAAGACAAAGCTATAAACCATGCAGAATGTGCGTTTTTGAAACAGACATGGACCTGGGTAACTGGGTGCATTAATATCTGTATATCCGCGAAGGGCCAGGAGTACACCTTTCCTTTTGGCCCATTCATGTGAAATCTTCTCTTGCCCATTCATTGACTACAGTACCCCTGAAGTACCCCTAAAGCTTCTGGGGGAGCGGATTGGAACACTTTATTCCAAAGTTGTGTACGGTTACAGTGCTTTATTACACCCCCTGGTCTGCAAACAGCTATAAAATATATCAGACCTCATTGACAACAGCGTGCCTATAGAGCTACAGAAAATGCAACATCAAGCACAACGCCATGGAGACATTCACACGGTGGCAGATGTCGCCCAGTGATTTTATAGGGTTGACAGGATTTCTTCTCTTGTAATCACAGCAATTTCATGCCACTGATGTGAATCGCTTTAGAACACACGTGGCATTCATTAGACAAGGGATCTGAAGACGTCGAACTAAAAAGGCATTGAGTTCTTTTTCCCCACTGTGGCGGATACGAGATGGTAATCATTTGTAGGTCCTATTGCAAACACATCTATGGTCATTTTCTTTCCCCCCCAAAAAAACAAGAGCAAAGCTGAAGGCCACAACCTATATTATGTGCATCTGTAACCCTACAGTCCCTTCTCTTTGCACTTAAGAGCCACCCTCTGGCAGCACTTACTGAGTCACCTGCACTTCTCCTCACCCCCTGACCCCCCCCACACACCCGTTTGACATGTCTCCCCTCTGCTCTTACCCCGCACTTGCACACGATCTGAATGGCACAAGGCTTAGTAAGATCGTGGTTTGTCCTCCTGTTTCCCCCTCCTTGCCTTTTCGTGCCTAGAAACACTTGTGTACAGGCGAGTGATGAAGGCTCCAGGGCCCTGCCGAATGTTAACACTCAATATTTAAAACTTTCTCTGTGCAGCAGATACGCTTCTCCCTTCTTATCCAGCACAATATTACTGGTTTTTGTGCAATACAGTACGTTTGCTTCACAATCTCTCAACACCTCACCTACATAGCAGAGACGCTCACCAAAATGCCACAACACATTTACTGCTGTCTTTCCGCCTTGAGGATTCGGAGCGTCGGTGTCTCCAGGGGGTGGGGGTGTCGGGACCAAATCGCAATCAGCCCTCCCTGGAGAAGGACCTGCATTTCATATACTGGCAGATTAGCCCCTTTTCACCCTGCCTTTACCTGACGTAGTGTCTGCGGATGGTCACTCTAGCAGGGACTCCAACGTGTACAGTGTATCATGCTGGCAGCCGCTTTACTACATCACCCAGGGCTACAGGTGGTGGACACCCTCTTTCTCCACTGGATGTGGTGCCCCAGCATTCCTGCTCTCCAAAGATCCAGGAAAGACTAGATCTTGTGCAGAAGTTTACCACGTGAAGGTTCTCTGCGGAGACCCGGGAATGGCAGCCATAGTCTTCAGGATGCACAGAGGTGGAAGCGTCTTCAGGTTCAGCGTGGTTCTGCAATTATGTGATGACCACAATGTACCTCATTTTGGGCGAGCTAGGGGTATGGATCTGGACTGGAAGTGTCAGACCATCCGTTATTCAATCTTCCTTCGTCGTTTTTGCTTGAGGTTTCATAGGGATTTTGGGAATATTGTGTTCCTGACAGTTGTGGTGCTATCATTGAATTCCCTCAATACAAGGCGTGCATGCGATCCCTAGTTAAGTATCCAATTAATAGTTAGTTTTTTTATAAATAGTTCTCATCTGAGCAATGAAAAGCCTAGAAAAGGTAAAAGGCGTATGCCAACCACACAAAAGCTTGCATTTATAATTGATAACAAGGTGTGTAGCTATAATATCACATTTTATATAGTGCTTCATGCCAGATTCATCCTGCTTAAAAGTACTGAAAAGTAGGGGTTATAATGTAATGGTCCTGATTGGAACAACCACAGGATAATTAAGGGCCGAATTAGACCTCTTGGAATTTGAATCTGAAAATCCAGGTTAAAAACGACATACAAAGGCTCAAAAACGAGAAGAAAGGGTATATGTCAGTAGGGATAATGGGCGACAGCCTACTTGGGATGGGAAAAGGAGGAAAATAATATTACATTTAAGGACACTGAGCAGTCTCAGAAAACAATGCAATGTGTGGATGAAATGAGCAGGGGGAACTAAAAGAGATGAGATGGCAACCTTCAAGACTGATCTACTGCAGAATACACGTCCGAACTGGTGCTAACGAAGAAAAGGAAGCATGCCATCTTAATGGCTGCCTGTGCCATTATTTAAGTAGGTAGGAGACCAGCAACCATCCACCCTCCTGCAATCAGTATCGCATCTTTTGAACTGACTTGTACCCTAGACTTCATAATTGTAGCATATGGACTGACAGGATGATCTAAAGCTAAAAAGACTGCCCGTTAAATACATTTAAAGTTGGCATTATATTATAATCTTGTAGAATAGAAATTAATTTATGATGAAACTGCCAAACAACAGAGGTTGACATACAATACAATTTCCAAATAGGAGTTGCAAAATTACTCCAAATGAAATACAACTAGACTAAGTCCAATAGTAACATTTTAGCAACCAGTTATCACATAGTCGGTAAATAAAATCAGCTCATAATGGTTAAGCTTTTCTGCACATTAAATTGCATTGTACTGACAGTGCTTTAAGCAACGTAACTGTTCAGATGCTGTTTTGGTCACATGCCAGAGCTCTCCACCAGCTCCAGGACTTGGCAGGAGATTGTCCAATACATGATGGAGTTCAATAACACACAGTGGGCGGACAGAAAAAGAAAACCGAATTTCAATACGCCGGGGCGAGGGGGTGGGGGTATTGGGGGGGACGAAACAAACCAACTGTCTGCAGGAAAACGTGGCTGCCCAAAAAGTAATCCAACTGGCAGGATTCAAAGAGAAGACTGTGGCACCCCAGTGAAGGCTGCCCTTACAAACACCAAAATATACACCTATTAACACTGCAACATTCCCCAACTTCAAGGTACCCACCCACCCACCCACTGGCTACTTCAAAGGGAGAATATTATCATTGGGTGTTTTGTGCCTTTTCAGTGCAAACCCGCCCGTGTTTTGTAGGCGTTCAAATGTAGTGGTTGTTTTCAATTGTAGTTCCAGCCATAATGGCGTCTTCATCTTGACACTCCTCCTCATACCTGCAATTTTATACTTGCTGTCCAGGCTCGTCCTGCTCCCATGTTAAGCCTTCCATTCACACCGTCTGGCTCATTTGCATAAACATATCGGGCACTTTAACAACAGGGGACCCCCATCTTGTCCCTTTTAAAAGCCCCTTCTTCATCTCTGCATCCTTGGTTCTCCTGACACACAGGAGCTGAATGTCAGTCCACGAAGCTTAAGATGTCAAAAGGCGTGAGGGCACGATAGAACGGCCAAGGGGTCTTTTAGCAGGGGAGTGTGTGTGAAGAAATGTGTGCAGGGTTTATTTTTTAGGCCCAACAGACTTCATGGGCCCGATTCATGGCATTTTTTCAGTTCAAAGTGACTTTGCACTTCCAACACAAACCCGGATTCATGGAACTGTATAAAGTGTGCAAAAATCTGGCATTTCCTGTTCTTCGAGAGAGGGAGCGAGAGAGAGAAAGCAAGGGTGATTCAGAAGACTGGGGCAGGGGTGAAGGGTAGCAAAAGAAGGGACCTCAGTAGGGTAACTCAGAAACGTTTGTCCCCGTGAATGTTTAAAACGTGCTGGAATGTTCTTGCACTTGAATTGCCCCATTCAGCTGACTAGAAGCGGAAGGACACCTGGTTTCTGACCCCAACACCCCCCCCCCAATCCCCAAGCCTCCTATCATAGCCATTCCCTCACCCACAACTCTAATATACTGCGACTTCAGAACTCACACGAGAACCATAGACCGATGTTTGAGAACACCAGATGAATTTATGGCACAGAATTCCTGGTAGCCAAAGTATCTTGGTTGTGTAACACATTCATTTCGAGCTGATGTATCCTCCTACTGTGACGTCACAACAGAGGATTGTGGAATTTGTAACCAGCTACAGGGCGCCTGGGGGATAAAGCATTTTCTCTGCTTCCCTGGGGGCTTACACCCAAATGAAGCCCAGTGCTAAGCCCACATTAATCCAGAGCCCATTGACTTTGAATAAAGGAGACATGAGACCGTCAGTTTGTGAGGACTGCATGTTGTCAAAGGCCGGCACCAAGCAGGAGCAACGAGACCTCACAAACTGAGAGACTAGAGGGTGTCCGTACACCGGATATTTTTCTCCGTTTAATTTAGGGATACTGTGGGGTCGACTCTACTCTCTGAAATACTGGTCTATGGGCACAGCACAGTTAAGGTACAAGAGTGGCAGGGTGCCAAATCCAACAAGAAATATAGAAAAGTAGCGTGTAAATAGGGGTCAAGTTCCCCATCGAGGTGCAATCATCCTCGTCTTCCAGATGCCACTCAGAACCTCTTGGTGGAACATGTCCCAGTAGTTTATAGCTACCCAATATATAATTCTATATACAATGCATATAGTTGGGTGTAAATTAATCTGCACGAGACCGATGGCACAACTGCAACCAGTACACTTTCCGCCTTTGATATAGTTTGTAATACAAAGAAAGGCAATTTTGTAAAGTACTGTATTATTTCATATAAAGCATTCCTCCCTTGTGGATTCCAACAGGCCAAAAAAGGTCATCTCATTTGATTTGAGAGCGTTGATGAGTCCATGACCTACCCTAACGAAGCAGAAGTAAAATGGAAGTATCGCACCAAGTACACGGTATAAATTGCCTGGAGATTTAGGCTCTGCCATGGCAATTTGTTTTACTTTACGTATGTATGCATGTTGTAACAGGCAGTAAACCAGGAAAAGTACTACTATGACAAACACAGCAATGACTACAGGAAGACAAAGTCTAGACATGAGACAGGAGGCAAAGAGAAAGAATAGCCAAAAAAGGTGTGGACCAAAAGAGATAATAAAAAGGCACGATATATGTGGGCGAGTCAGCACATGCCTCCTGCCAGAAGGACCCAACCTTGGATGTGCGAGCCCCCACCCACCGCTACTGGCATACGCTGCTGTAAAAGCTCAGCAGGGTCTCTGCAACCACGCACTTTACAAGTGAAGCCTCCCGTAACTGTTACTTTGATTACTTTTTTGTAGCGTAGGATACTAAAATACAGTTTTCAAACGAGTTCACATTTCAAACTGTTGCCAAATGAGTGCTCTAATACAACTGCCAAAAGGAAATGGCTACAATATCGAAAATGTCAGGGTCTGTAAAAGCCAGGTCTGTCCTTTACCAGCACAACCTGCCTGGCTGACATCAGGCTGACGAGGAGGTTATGTCAGGGAGTGGGGAGCACCCCCCCCCGACTTTTTAAAATAAAATGGTTAATTTTATAGCAGTTTTTGTTTGTGAACGAATTTGGTAAAAAAAAAAAAGCTACACCGTTTGCAATGTTTTGTATGGTAGCATTTAAAAAAAACAATAGATGCAAGTCACCAACAGTCCCCATGAGCATTTTCCAAAGCATTATCATGCTGACTTTGCCCACAACATAGTCAGCTGGCTGTGCCCATAAATGTCCATGCAGGTTGACGAATATAGGCCAGGGTGACCCTGTAAGGACTCCCAGCCAGTAAAAAGAATGTCACCACACAGAAAGAAAGTACCAGACTGACAATACCAAAATTGGCCAGTGTACCACATAATTACACCTAACTTTGCTTTTAACTTTGATGCCTTGTAGAAAAATGCCATGACACACAAAGAATACAAAGTTAGACTGGAGTGACCAATGTAAGCCAGTCTAGCCACATAAACCATTCATCATGTTTGCTTTACCCTTGATGCACAGCAAAAAGTAATAAATGCCCTGCCACATTAAGAAAATAAATGCACAGTGATACCACCAATGTAAGCCAGGCTAGCCACATAACACTTATCAGGTTTGCTTTACTCGTGATGGCAAGTAAAAAATGCCATTCCAAATTAGGAAAGTGTAGGCAAACTCACGAAATAAAGCAAACAGTGGGATTGTTCTGCCTGGCACTCAGTCGAGGGGGTGGAACCCACTGCAGTTAGGAAGTGTGGTGGCTTAATGCACCTGCTGCATTGCATACATTTGGCTCAATGGGTGAATGCACCTGCTATGTAAATGGCTGCCCCACTGCAGCTCACATGCTCATTTCACAGTAGGCTGCAAAAGCGTTCAGTCTGCCTGAGAGGGATCAAGCGAGTAAAATGAGTGTGTGCAAACAGAACCTGTATTCTTTGCCGCTGCAAAGCCAAGATTGTTGTACCAAACACACATATTATAAACATGTGTTGCTAAAGTACTCTACGTTGGTTTGCCCATAATTGTAATATGTTAGTCGGTTATACGTTTAACAGTACAATCCTCACATGATTATAACACACAGCGGAGCCTATTGAGTGATCAAGAGTGTCTGGCTGCTCTGTACCCAGCTAGTCACTGTTCCTTTGAGCTGCGTACGATGTATGTAATGATGTACTTTGTTTACAAACAGTTTAGCATCAACTAATTCCATGATGCATGCGCTTCTAGAAATGTACTCAAATGGACAATTACACATATCGACTGTGGTTGCAAAGGCTGTGCCTAAGCCGCAGCCATTCCATGGCATAAGTGTTTGCCCTGTGTGGAGAATAAGTGAACAGGCCCCAGGATAAACGGAGATACGCGGTTGCACAGCAGTGATATTTTCTTTCATCTCTTGCAGAAAGGTGAAAGGCGGAGCAGCTGTGGCCTGCACCCCACACATTCTACTACTGTTGTTGGTTACATCAGCCAAAGTAGCACAGTAGAATTTCGATGGTAGACGTAACACGATAGGTTTAAAAATCATAATATTTTAGATCTATGAAAAATACAGATTTTCCATGTGGACCCTGAAGGCCCAGTCATGGGACACATTGTGGGATGCTGAACCATTAACGTTGGATGGGCCAGCTGGCCGGTACTAGCATTATTCGTTTTCAGTGTTTCAAAGAAACGGCGGCCATCTCAAAACAGAAAGCTTTTTTGAACGATTCGCTCAATGTGCATAAAAAACAGGTGGCTACAAAATATAAATGATTGGCATGCGGTAGGATTCAAAAGTACAGCTGTGTGAACACAATATTGATTAAGGTCCACATCTGGCAAATCCAGGGCTTGTAAATCACTCAGGGGATACTCGATCACGTCGGGAGTCGTCACGAGCAGCGGGTAGCTTAGTGATATTGTACAACTGTGTGGCATTCGCCCTTTGCTTGGCAATAACATCTGCAGCCGGTCCGGGGAGACCTCCTTGTTGGTAGATGGATTCTTCAAGCTCCCATGCTGTGCCAGTTGGTGTGGCATGCTGGAAATCCGACGAGCAAAGCCAGCTCTGAGTGGGCAGTCATGGCCCCCGCGCATCAGGTGAAGTGGGAATGAATGGGTTGCGCTGCTGCTCGGGCATAAGATTGCGATGGAGAATAGACGAGTCGTACCATTACTGAAAGCAGCACCTGGGAGGTCAGCTGCTGACCCAGAGTCTGAAGAAGAGCTCACGCGGGAACACGTGGCTGAGTTATGCCACTGAACGGTGGCCCGAGACTCTGGCTTCCAGGCTAGGGCAGAGATCTGCAGTGACGCCAGGCTCATTGATAACAGGAGAAAGGAGTTGAGAGACGTCCAACAGCAGGCGCAAACTTCAGAGGGATGTCTCTCCTGCGTGTGCTGCACAGCTCCGCACGCAACCCGAGCAGGTGCATATTGCAAATGGTTAATACCACACAAAATAAGTTAAATTCGTCGGTGCAAAAAAACAGCAAGGAAAGAGAACATGCTTTTAAAAGCATTATTCGGAAATCTCTCCCCTATTTACAGAGCTCCACTGTCCTTACAAAACGGCATGGAAGTGAGAATTTTGGGCAGGATACACATTGCTGACAGATTGCTACCAGAACCCCTACCAGAACCCCTCTCTTGTATCCATCTTCATTAGCTCTTCCTCGAAGTGAGCAAAGCTTTCTCCAACCAGAACTAAAAAGATTGCATACGACAGTGTTTCCCCCCCATTATCAGTCGATGTTATATTAATGGGTCATTTTTTGTCTGTGGCATGAATTTTATTTTGAGGCTCTTATTATAGCAAATTAACCTCTTACCAGTGATGGGCTAGTCCACAGGGAAGGGGCAACCGGTTACCACCATCCCGGGAGAAACATGGCTTTGCTAGTTTTCAGTAATCAGAAAGATGGACCACATCAATGGAAAGTATTTATTTATTTGCATTTTTAAAGCGCAGGCGCTGTTACAGAATTGGTTGTTGTGGTCTTAGTTTAATATTTATAACGCGCTTAAATACCCAGAGGTTTCTAAGCCCAGACCCGGGATCGAACCTGTGTTGCTTTGTGTTATCTTGCTTCCAAGGCGGGCACGTTGCTACTGATCTATCCTCCCAGGAAGTATTGTCATACTCTGCGCTTTAATAAGTGCAGGTTGTGCGAGATTATAATACCACATAGGCCCCTTCTTCAGATCAGCTACAATACATTAGCTCGGGATCATCCTTCAAAGACGACTTTTTCTGCTGTGTAATTCTGGGTTTCATCATTTCAGCTCTGTACATTCCCCATTCTGGGAAAACCTTACAAATGTCATGCTTTACAATTCTGCCTTGCTGCATTAACACATATCTGCGACACCACATCGGGATAGTGCACGCAGCACTAACATCCATGGCAGAATCCAGGTGTGTACGGATTACCAGCAAAACAGCATTGACCCAAAACATGAGAAGGGGTCTTCGCAGCTACTGGAATCACTTTCCTGCATGTGGATGTGCCAAGCTTGTGAAAATCATGCTGCTATGTTAGCAAGCATAACCTGGGCGCATCAGCTGCCAGCTCCAGATCTCCCCTTCTGCCACTGGGGATGCCGGGAACAGCAGGGTCTCTCTCCGACAGTCGCAATGAGCTACACATACGAGCCTAGGAGGCCTGTTTAACAGGACGGGAGAGCGGGGTGAAGGAAAAGAGAAGAGGTACAAATCAAACGCGAGGGAGCAGTGGCCTTTCCCTGACCGCAGTCTAGCAACTGGTGTAGCAGGTTTTCAAGTTCAGGTTAGGTAAGTGGCAAAAGGGTAGAGCACGCTGTGTGAACAGAATTTCAATAACGCGCCTTGAAACACGTGTGTATAGGTGCGTTATAAATGCCATTTCATATCAGAAGCATTAAGCTTCGAGCGGCCGCGTCACCACGACGGTAAAATATGGACAGCATTTGTACTCGTTTTTGGTGTCATTTTTAACTTTATCCAGTTGAAATATAAAACATCCCAAACGACATATGTCCAGGTGGCTCGCTCTTCAATTCTTTGTGCCACATTGGCATGGTATTTTTCTTGCATTTGTTTAGTATTCCTGAGGTAGGTTTCAGGCCGCTAAAAAGCCGAGCAACACTCCGGCTCATTTAGACCAGTAAGAGTGGCAGCAGCTAAATACACGAAGCTTTCTGAAACACAAACCAGCCACTTGGCCTCTGCAAAGGAAAGGAAGTCTAGATTAAATGTGGCTATCAATATTCCGGTTTGGTTTTACTAGGTATCCACAGAAATGGTTTAAGGGCCCATTGAACATGCAACTATTCTGAGGCAGACCATATCTTGTACACTGAGTGACAGATACGATTCATAGGACCTGGCGTGCCGCTCCAAAGGGGGCGGGGACAGGACAGAACAGAAAATTAAAACAAGTGGGGCGGGGGCTGGGTGCTGCCGCAAGAAAGGGCCAGGTCCTGAAGGCGCTCTGAAATAACAGGTTCCATTGGCTATCAACGGGGTGGAGAGCTAGGGCAGTACTCCAGATACGGTTTTGGAGCGGGAGTATATCACACTTTATTTTTCAAGAAGTAAAAAAGTAGTTCCCCCCTCCCAATGGGTGTCTTTGTAAGCAAGTAAACATATGTTTTACATTTAAAACAAAGGTTTTAGATATAAATATTTCTTTGCACCTAGTATTTAATTCACGATAAAAGATTATTTTTCAACCCTTCGGGTCAGACAGAAATAATATAATTTTTTTTTAATTCCTTCCTGTGGCACCATGTGTACTACCAGGGCAGCCCTTAGGATTTGCGGGGCTCTGGGTGGCAAAAGATGTGTGGCGCCCCCTCATTTGCATAAACAGTGACATTAGTGATATCACAGAATGAGTATTTAGTATGCAAAGGTATCATGGTTAGTTACATAAAAAATATATTGCAATGCCTAAGATAGTGGACAAGTACACTGTGATGTCCAGTATATGAAATGTCCAAATTCACATTTACCTATGTGGCAAAATCTGTAGTGAATCATTTTTTTGAAGTAGCAGACAGCTGAATACCTTGTACAGACTTTTAATTTTGGCATACAAGGCGATGGACGGATTTGAGAGCAGTCTGCAATTCAGACATTTGAACACCTCTCTTCCTAGATGCAATTGATAGAAATACTGTCTGCAACACGTCTTTGGTTTAAAAACGCTATCTGTGGCAGGCATTACAAAAATATGGTGATTGTGTTTTCTTAACTGAAACTAACTTCTGTTTTTGCAGAAGTTTCACAATGGTTTTTATTTTTATTGTGTGCATATTTGGGCCAGTTGTTCAAATTAGCAATATGCTTTTATTTCCTATGCTACAGATAAATGGTTATTTTGGCTGTCCAAAAAATAATAGCTTATAATAACTACGTTTATCAAGTGCTACTCATTACAAAATGAGAAGGTAGCCTCATTACTGTACCCCCTGAGCCTTGATTGGCGGGTGAGCAGGCCAAAACAGTTTGCCAGGTGTATAATAGCAGAGGATCCTATAGCAGAAAGCTGAAAAGGCAACTGAGTAGGTTGGGAGGCTGTTGCTGAGATGTTATAAGTTTAGACCTTCCTGTAAATCATATCTCTTCTTTCCTATTCCTGCGGCAACATGTGCTGATAAATGTGGTGTTTTGACATGGGGATGTAGGGCTCCCTTGCTTCACTTAGTGTGGGAACATTTGCCCCCATAGCGAAAATCAAAAGCTGGCACCCAAGAATATATAAATGCACAGTAAGTGAACATATCTTGAAGTGAAAGATACACATTTAGTTCACTTGACCTTTCCCCTTAGAAGAACGTTCACCAGATAAAAGAGCGCTGACCTTTCCAAAAAAAGTAATCGTCAACAGAAAAATAACCTGGTAAAGCAAATGTTTTGTTAAATATGCTGGCCAAGTATAAAGGGCGCTTGCCTTTTTAGTTCAGCAAGATGTAGTGAAATAGTCCCTAGAAAACAAAATCCCAATACGAGCATGTGCTTTGATTATCATTTTATGCGTCTTGTGGGTAGTATCTGCATGGGAAAAATGACGTGTGTGAAATCCTGGTAGTCAAATGCTTGCGTAAGCTTGCCGACCTCAAAAATACCCAAGGGGGTTGCGGCCGCCCTCTGAAAAAAAGCTACGCTGTCCACCCACATGTATCCTTTGCTTGTGCTCTGAATTGCAGCACATGGCCACAATCAGGGAAAAATAACTGCACCAGTCTCCTGGATTGCAACCTCTCTTGCCACATCCTGGGCAAATGTTCAGGTATCGCTTGCCCTCTCATCATTCCCCCTTCCCAACCTCACGTCTGACTTTCAACAGTACTCTGCTTTATAAAGAGGACTTCAAAAGTACACGTATTATAGTAATGCACCCACTCAAATGTATATATCCTTACAGAAATATGTTAAGTCAAAAGTGTACAATTGTGGCATTATTCCCCCATCTTGACTGAGATTAGAAAGACCAGAATTACATTCAGCAAAGTGAAAAAAAATGGTCTCTGGGGTTTTCAAATGTATTTTCAAGACACATAACATGTAATGTGTGAAAGGGTTACCTATGTGTGTGTCAGTGTTTGACAAATGCCGGGTTCATATACGATGTGATGAAAATATCACATTCTACCAAAAATACACTTTTGTTTGTGCGTTAAGCATGAAGATCTGACAATGATGTAGCAAAAAACTTGTTTGTTTGATATATTATAATTGACCTGGGGGAGAGCATAGATTTAGGCAGCTAACTGGTGCTTTGAGGGTGCATTCAGAATGAAAATGCCTATTTGCATTTCTTAACACAGAAACGTTATTAATATCTCCTCCAAAATAGCGGTCTTTCAAATGGGCCATCATTTGTAAATCGCCCCCACTTTAATGGACTGCCTGAAGAAAGAATGTGATAAGGAGTCATTAAAGGGCCTGCAGCATCCGATGGGCCTCTGGGAACAGGTTTCTCTTCTAGAGAGCCGCTAGACGGTGGGAGGCGACAACGTGGCCTCATGTGAGCTTCATACATGGAAGCTGCACAGCGGCTGAGGCATACCCGGGTGCCGTGCCAACCACGGATGGCTTAATGAATGCCATTCCCCACACTATCTAAAGTGTGGTGGAGACCAGACACTACAGTGTCTGGATAGGTACTCCATTGCACTAGGACTTTGTGAGAATCAATTCCAGATGGCCAAGGGAAACCAGGTTCTTCATTATTAAAAGAGGTTTTGTTTAGCGCACAACTGTCACTGATCTGACTTTGCAGCGCTGCAGACTTGTCCAAAAAAGTGGAACAAGAGTTGCACGAAGTTTGACAGTTCGTTTGGATCCAAAGATATATTTCACAGTAACACGAAGACCCACGCCTGTGTTACCTTGAGCTTACGACATTCTGACACAAGCTGAAAAAAGTATGCACCACCCCCCTCATAGTGACTCATTCCGACACAGATCTGATCCTGGACTCTTAATTCACTTGTGGTTTTCTGCAACCAGCATGATTCATGGAACCAATAGGAAAAACACATGTCTGTCCGGCTGCTGCTTTTATCTAGGTGTAATTGTATGTTTTTCAGATAGTGCTAAATCCTGGCCTTTTGTTTTTATATAAGCACTCCTAATTTGCAGCCAAATTAAGTAAGACGCTGTGAGGCAAGCCAATGTACGTAGGATCACACAGTTTACCTAAGTGGGGGAAAGCAGGGATTAGAACTCTAGTCGTCCGTTCCACACAAGCGCGATGACACCACGTGCATGGGGACGTCCCAGCATGGGCGAGACAGACCGATTCTTCGTTTATGCAGAAAATGCCATGAATGCGGAGGTTCTTTGGAAAATAGCTTGAGGAACTGTTCACGGGGAAACTTCGATGCTTTGTGTAGCCACAGCAGCATGTCAAGGCAACGCTAATGAGCTTTCATGGCTTAGCAGAGGCGGCTTAACTGGCATGCTGACTATGTATTCAATGTTTATAGTCGCCTTTTACACTTTAAGGCCACAAGGACGGCCTCCAATACGTGAACATTAACTTGTAAAATCTTTAAAGGTCACGCATACTAGATTTTTGCAGCCCAAATAAAAATAATGTCCACAGGCGATACCAATTTTCTGCACCAATCATGTGCAGACTCTATACAAAGCAGGCCATCAAGTGGAGGACTAACTGCTGGAAAACCAAGTATTTCACAGCCAGTGACCAGCATGTGCACCCAGGAACATACAGTAATAGTTTGAACATACTAGGACTTGCTTAAGAAATTGGCTAGCGTAAAATACTTTTTTTTTTTTAGCAGCATGTCATAGTAACTAACATACAGGGCAAGAAGGCTAACATGATGTAAGTAGCCCAAACGCCCCCTACCTTATTAAATTAAAGGAGGTGTGTAAGCAGCAAGCACCTCCACTAGACTATATATGCTCAGTCTCCATATATTCACATCAAATTTGGTTAGTGGAAATGCGAATGGAGTAACAAACAAAAAAATATTGAAATTCTATTACATTTTTCAGAATTATCTTCAACAAAATAGAGCAGGTTTCAATGCTTTAGGGTTTATTGTATTGTTTTTTCAAAAAGTTATATATTTTATGAGTGTGTAGGATTGATTAAAACATTGAAAAATGTTATATTGTTTAAAATGTTTTCGTGCGTGTTAGCTTGTTCATTAAACGAATAAGTCCAACACGTAGGGCAATAAGCTAGATAGTACTCAGTTATCACATGCGCCTGGAAGCAGAAGTTCGGCCGGTCATTGTTTTGTGTGTACTTATAACTGGAGGGACAGCCCTAAAATTGGATAGGATCTAGTGGGCTGAGGGAACGAGATATGTGTACATTGGGTGTTCCTGTCCTCTCTGATTTCGTACTGCAATCACTTTTAAGCAGTTTGCGATTTCTACCTTCCCAAGGTCCCCATGTATCGGTAATAAATCCTAATCATGAGGCGAAGAAACAACCATTGACTAGGACTGGTTATATTGTAGATGGTAGCCTCTTTATTATTTTAGTGGCTAGTCTTGTGAGTTTTTTCTTAAAAAGAGATAAGGTGTTCAGATAAAACAAGACAAGACAGAGGAGCACCGTGCTATTAACTTAACATAGCTAGGTCAAAGACAGGTCAACAACTGTGTGTATAGGCAAAGGTAAAGGTGAGCAATGCAAAAAGAGGTGCAATTCTTCTCAGGTCTGTACAAACAATATGCAATGGCTTCTTGTAATTGTTAAAATTGAACTAGAAGTGTACACAATATTCCTTCATAAAGGTCACAATCTCATAGTTTCAATGCTGTGAAATATTGTCTTAAATTACTGCTTTTCTTTCTGATACATTCAAACAGACCAGTAGAGTTAGAAAAACACAAAGTCCTTTTAGATGTGAGGCACAGATATTAAGCCCTAACTAGGTTGCTGTGGTTAGAGGCAATTATATTGGTCTATGTAGTAATGGTTAGAAGGAGTGGTCAGCTGTGGCTGATCCCCGACCAAGAGAGACTGGTCCGACGTCTGTTAAACTGTGAGGAAGATTCAGTGTGGTCCTTAGATGTGGTATTTAGTCATTTTCCCACGAGGATCACTGACGTTTCGATTGTTCTAATTCACAATCTTCTTCTGGGGCCTTATATATTCAGGTCTCCCTAAAGATAAACAAAGACAAGAGTGTCCACTCAGAAAAGAGTACCAAGTGTTTCTATAATAAACAATAAGTGGAAGGATAAAAAGCATCATAAAGGTGCTGATACAATAAATAAGTGAAGGGCTTTGGGCCCTCATGGTCCAGTGACTGACCTGTCCTGGAAGCTGGGTAGAAACTCCTGTGCTTCCAGAGCACTGTAGGGGTGATTAGGCATAGGCTGTGCAGAAAGGTCACAGTCTGTGCAGGCTGCTACAAACATCCATGGGGTAGCCTAAGTATGTGGGTCAGTTTTGATTATGCGGCCCTATGGAAAAGGAGACACAAGAACAGCAAGGTGGAGCTGTGTCAGTAAAAGGCACTACTATGTGTGGGGGTAGCGCTAGTGAAATAGCCTCAGAGGAAGGAAAACCTGTTGGTTTCCTGGAGAGAGGAGGCGGGGGGGGCTGGAGCCTGCTCACTTGTGTGTAGCTTCATGCGGGTGAGGCTGGGGTGGCTGCGCCGTGCATGGTCAGTCTGGCGAGGTCCCGAATTCGAATGAATTGGAGCTGTTCGTGGTGTATAATACAGCGCAAGCGCGCATGAACAGTTTAAGTACGGGTGCGTGTGCGTGGAGCGGGACCGGCAAGTGTCATACGCTTGCACATGCGCGGTGAGTGCCCGGCGTCCGAAAATGATGCTAGGCTGTAAACGCTGTCCTGCGAGTCGATGCGCAGGCGCAGAGGGCCATGTGTGAACGGCACCGGGCCGATGTCTGGATCGGTTCCCAAATGAAACGTGGGGAACAGTAAAGGGAGCGCAGGGCTGGTGCAGCTAGGGAGCTGGAGAATGGAACAGAGAGACAGCTGAGGATAGGTGCCCTCCTAGGGGGATTATTCAGGTGGGAGCAGGGTGGGACAGAGCGTGGCCAGGGTGGAGGGGGATGAGTCCTGGCATCTGAAGGTTGGGATAGATGCCTAGCAGGAGGGTGTCGATGGTCACACGTGCAAAAAGGGGGCATGCTGAATGTCTGCTGGTCCTGTAGGGCCTAAGTGGTGCAGGGCCTGGGGAACCAGAGCTGGTTGGTAAAGATGTCAGTGGGATGCACTGAGGATGCTCTCAGAATATGGCTTGATAGTCCATGGGGGCTGCTTCATTGAGACCGTTAGTCAGGGTCTGCAATTTGAATATCCACCTGGATTCCTTGTATTTGAGAGAGTTGGATAGATTGGTGGTGCCTAGAACACGGTCAATCACCCACCATTTGAAGGAATCATGGGCATGTTGTAGTTCCATGAAGTGAGAAACCAAGGGTGCATTATGTACTTTGCACCTGATCCTTGATTTGTGCTCGCTTATTCTTATGTGCACAGGTCTGGACGTCTGTCCAACGTATCTCAGTCTGCAAGTACATTCAATAAGATAGATCACATTAGTGGTTTTGCAATTGGTGAAATGTCTGAGTTCCCATTCCCTGTCTCCTATAAGGAAAGATTTCATTTTCAGCGTCTGTTCGCAAGCCGTGCACCCGCCACATGGGTGATGCCCTTGGATTTCCCTCATGTTCTATAATGAGGACCTTGTAGATTTCCTTCGGGTCCTGGCATGGGTCAGTAGGTCTTTCAGATTCTTATTCCTCTTCAGGGCCATCCTTGGCAGAGGTTCGTCTGGTAGATTGAGTTGGACGATGGGCCAACATATTTTAATCATGTGCCTGAATTGTGAGCTGTTTGCACCAAACGTAGAGATACATGCCAGTATGTTGTCTGTTTTGGGATCATGAGTTTTGGCAGTAAGGAGCGTTTCTCTCGGTGTGTAAAGGGCCCTCTTCGTGGTGTTTTTAAGCAATTTTTTAGGGTAGCCTCTGGTTTCCAGTTTTTGTTGTAAAAGGTTTGCATGGATCTTGAATTCTCCTGTTGCAGTACAGTTTCTGCGAATTCTGAGGAAATGACCATATGGCAGGTTGTTGCGTAAGTTCTTGGGGTGGTGGCTGTTGTAATGTAGAATGGTATTCCTGTTTGTTTCTTTTTTGAAGATCGAACATATCAGCTGGTTATCGTGAACGCTGATTTTGAGATCCAGAAAGCTGATTTTTAGGTTGCTATGTTCCATGGTGAATTATATGTCTTCTGATCTGCCGTTGAGCCATGTGAAGAAACTCAGTAGCTTGCTGTTCTCTCCTTCCCAGACAAAAATAATATCATCAATGTACCTGCGCCATGAATAGATGTCTTTGAATGGGTTATTCTCATTAAGTAGGAAGCTTTGCTCGTATTCAGCCATGTAGATAATTGCCATGCTCGGGGCATTTGCTGCAACCATGGCGGTTCCACTGATTTGTAGGTAGTATGTCTCATTGAAACTGAAAAAATTGTTGGTTAAAGCTAGTTCTAACAGTTCTACAATGAAGTTGATGGGTACTCTCCTTTGTGTCATGTGTATAGTAATATGATGTCTGATGCATTCAATGGCTTGGTCTTGTGGAATGCTCGTATAAAGACTCTTGATGTCCATTGTGACAAGTTTAATAATCCCCCCCTGCTCCCACCTGAATAATCCCCCTAGGAGGGCACCTATCCTCAGCTGACTCTCTGTTCCATTCTCCAGCTCCCTAGCTGCACCAGCCCTGCGCTCCCTTTACTGTTCCCCACGTTTCATTTGGGAACCTATCCAGACATCGGCCCGGTGCCGTTGACACACGGCCCTCTGCGCCTGCGCATCAACTCGCAGGACAGCGTTTACAGCCTAGCATCATTTTTAGACGCCGGGCACGCATCGCGCATGCGCGAGCTTATGACACTTGCCGGTCCCGCTCCGCGCACCCGTACTTACACTGTTCATGCGCGCTTTTGCTGTATTATACACCACAAACAGCTCCAATTCATTCGAATTCGGGACCTCGCCAGACTGACCACGCACGGAGCAGCCACCCCAGCCTCACCCGCATGAAGCTACACACAGGTGAGCAGGCTGCAGCAGCCCCCCCCTCCCCTGCCTCTCCTGGAAACCAACAGTTTTTCCTTCCTCTGAGGCCATTTCACTAGCGCTACCCCCACACATAGTCGTGCCTTTTACTGACACAGTTCCACCTTGCTGTTCTTGTGTCTCCTTTTCCATAGGGCCGCATAATCAAAACCGACCCACATACTTAGGCTACCCCATGGATGTTTGTAGCAGCCTGCACAGACTGTGACCTTTCCGCACAGCCTATGCCTAATCACCCCTACAGTGCTCTGGAAGCACAGGAGTTTCCACCCAGCTTCCAGGACAGGTCAGTCACTGGACCATGAGGGCCCTCAGCCCTTCACTTATTTATTGTACCAGTACCATTATGATGCTTTTTATCCTTCCACTTATTGTTTATTATAGAAACACGTGGTACCCTTTTCTGAGTGGACACTCTTGTCTTTGTTTATCTTTAGGGAGACCTGAATATACAAGGCCCCAGAGGAAGATCGTGAATTAGAACAATCGAAACGTCAGTGATCCTCGTGGGAAAATGACTAAATACCACATCTAAGGACCGCACTGAATCTTCCTCACAGTTTAACAGACGTCGGACCAGTCTCTCTTGGTCGGGGGATCAGCCACAGCTGACCACTCCTTCTAACCATTACTACATAGACCAATATAATTGCCTCTAACCACAGCAACCTATTTAGGGCTTAATATCTGTGCCTCACATCTAAAAGGACTTTGTGTTTTTCTAACTCTACTGGTCTGTTTGAATGTATCAGAAAGAAAAGCAGTAATTTAAGACAATATTTCACAGCATTGAAACTATGAGATTGTGACCTTTATGAAGGAATATTGTGTACACCTCTAGTTCAATTATAACAATTACAAAAAGCCATTGCAAATTGCTTGTACAGACCTAAGAAGAATTGCACCTCTTTTTGCATTGCTCACCTTTACCTTTGCCTATACACACAGTTGTTGACCTGTCTTTGACCTAGCTATGTTAAGTTAATAGCACGGTGCTCCTCTGTGTTGTCTTGTTTTATCTGAACACCTTATCTCTTTTTAAGAAAAAACTCACAAGACTAGCCACTAAAATAATAAAGAGGCTACCATACAACCAGTCATAGTCAATGGTTGTTTCTTCGCCTCATGATTAGGATTTATTACCGATACATGGGGACCTTGGGAAGGTAGAAATCGCAAACTGCTTAAAAGTGATTGCAGTACGAAGTCAGAGAGGACAGGAACACCCAATGTACATATATATTGTTTTGTGTGTGGCAAGACAGCACTGGCGACTGCCCTGTACTGCACTGACCGAAAGGCACTGGAGACACAGTTACTCAAAGGAAGCATGCCCATATAAGTGCCCAATCCTCTGCTTGAAACTCACCTCGTGGTTTAACAGGCAACCCGTGAACTATACTCAAGTGGCCGAGTGGTTTGACCGGAAGCCACAAGGCCAGTGGCTAATTTGCCTGCCCAGGGCTCAATTGCGGCTCCTTCACTTCAAACTGGACATTGTTCAGGCATGTATTGCCTCCCAGCTTTCAGAAATCCAGACATCACGGGGGAGGGGGCGGGGGTTGGGGGTGTTGGGAGGAGGATGTCGACAGGTAGTGCGCGTGACTTCGACGAGGAGAGGCTGGATAAGGGCTCACACTGCTTCAGGGTGGAGGTTGGCATGAACATATGTTGCTGTGTAGGTTGCACGATGCTACAACTAGTCTCTTTAGCAGGTTTGTGACCACCCGAGTTGGCATCTGCGCCACATTAATGGCCCATACAAAATAATGGCACCTTAATGAAGTTCCACAACAGGCGTCCCCCGAGGTGATCAGAACCAGGCCCTGCCTCTGGTCGGAGGAGCAGTAAACCCCTGGAAGCGAGCGCCGGTGCGGACCAACGGCCTGACACTGGCATGTGGCTGGCTTAGGCAGTGCTTGGGCATGAGGCGGCCCACGCTCCTAGCCATGACTGGGCGGCAGAGTGCGCACAAGCACTAGCGTCTGTGAAGAGCACCGACAGGCGCAGGCCGCGCACTTCTCTCCAATGAAGGCCTGCTGCCGCTCATAATGGGCAACACTGAATAAAACGCGGCCAGAGAAACGCGTCCGAGGGAAGCGCCGCTCTGCGTAGCCACGGGCTACTTTCACCCGGAAGTGAAGTGCCGCAAGCAGGCGCGCCTGCCGCTCCCTCACACCCTCGGCTAATGGGCCTCGCCGCCCGCCCACTCCCTCCCCGCGTGGAGCGCGGCCAAGGCAGCGGTACAGGCCCAAACAGGACACGGCTTTCCAGAAGACTCGCGCCACGCCCCGCGCTGCGGCCGGCCACCGAGTCCGCACGCAAATAAGGACAGGTGCAAAGGTAGGGCCGTGCCAAGAGCACCTCCCAGCGAACCCGCAGCTGCGCCAAAGAATGCGAGCCAACCAAGAAACCGCACGAGAAGGGACCCGGCCGTTACACCATGCTTCCCGACACTTTGGGCGCTTTCTTCTACTTACGCCATGCCTTCTTCGCTCTCATCGAATACACCATAACAAAAAAATCGCATGCAGTTAGCTGCCTCGAGCATGGCAACAGGGCCAACTCCATTCGGGAGATGTGCGTCCACTCCAGGCTTTACATTTGCATTATGGAACTCATAGTCCTGGGTTTCGCCATTATAAACGCAGAACTACAAGTACCAGGATGTAAAGCTAAAACAAGGGCTGGACTTTTATCTCCGGAATTAAACGGGCCACGTTGGAGTTTTGGGTGGGCACGCTGCACTACACGTATTGCAGGGGGCGGGTTACAGCAAGTCTGTTTTATAAAAGATTTGGCAAAGTTCATAAAGTCACAGTCCTATTTCTATCCGCAATGGCCCCACTCCGCACCGCATTCCTGAGCGCACAGCTGTGTGTGCGCCCAGCCGTGAAGAGTCCTTTTGTGGCACTTTACACAGTTCATCGATCACACACCACTTTGTCTTGGGTTGCCAGGTGCTATTATGTCCCACCCAACGCTGTAAGCATCCCACCAGCTGCACTTCTCATTTTTAGGCTGTGGGGGAATGGGATCGGAAGTGAAGGTTGGGAACTGTTCCTGGTGTATAGCCCCTAAGGCTGCGGTGGGAATAGAATCAGTCCGTAGTCCCTAAGGGTGTGGGGTGGGGGCCGTGGAATTGGAAGTAAAGGTTGGGAAAGGTCTCTTGTCCATAGTCCCTACGTGTGTGTGTGGGGGCGGGGGTGGATTTAGTAAAGGATGGAACATGCCCCTTGTACTCAGTCCTTCTGTACGGCCTCTGCTTCATAGGTCCAGGTTTATTCCCACTACATCAGCGATCTAACTTTTGGCTCTCCAGATGTTTTGGACTACAACTCACATCAACCTTAGCCACAATAGTCAGTGGTAAGGGTTCGTGGAAGTTGTAGTCCAAAACAAGTGGAGAGCCACACGTTGCAGAACCCTGCACTACATGCTGTAGACTTGTAAGTACTCATGTCTCCCAAGTGCTCCATTCTTGCTACTCTGGGTGACAGCTTGCTCCCTCTCTATTAGCCTAGCAAGCTTTCTACTCACTAAAGAGAGTCGAAATAATTTAGCAGACAGATGTATTTATTTTGCCGCCCCCCTAATTTCCAGATATCTGTTTTTCAATTGTTTATACCAATCCAGAATTATGCTAATTCAGGAATCTGGCAATCTGTTACGTGTTCCGATTCTTTTATCTTTTAGTTTCCACTTTGTAAATGTTTTTTTATTATTAATGAAGAATATTTTCCCACAGGCAATGCAAAAGTGAGCACTAACAGTTAAGTTCACCGATCAAAGAAGTATACTTGCAAGAATGTCAGTGCTGCATCTGGAAAAATGACTCTTGGGATTACGATGGGGATGGTTTTGGGAGGGGCAATGGGGTGGACTAATGGCAAGTAAGTGGTAGGCTAGTATAAAGTGTAAAACAGTCCATAATTAAATAGCACCCCGTTTTTATAGAGTCGACTTTCAAATTGCATAGATCATATAATAAACCAACTAGGCAGTATGCACATCGTTAAGGTAACATGTGTAAAAAGAGTACGATTGTGGCTTTATTTTCACTCCTGAGCAGGAGCCTAAACTTACCAGCATGCAAAGTAAGTGAGCCTACAATTGTATCTGCAGTTTAAAATTGTACTATCAAGACTAAATGAAACACAGTGAAAGAAAATACATGAAATCAGCCCTACAGATAAGGGGTGTATCATCCACTTTTATGCCCTAAAAATTGGCAAATACCCCCCCGCCAAAAAATAGGGAGTAAAAGTACTCTGAACAAAAAGACACGTAGCATTTTGCGCCCCTGCTTTCACCCTCTCTGCCCCATGGATATGTTTGGGCCAGTAGTGTCAATAGTACCATAGGAAGAAACTAAAGTACACAAACAACTAGGGGCAAAGAAAGAAACATTACAAAAGATTTGTTTGTCAGTTAAAATATATTTTTTACTCGCTTATAAAATACTCTAATTGGGATTTAGATACATTTTACTCCCTAAAAAAAACATTTTACTCCCTATTTTGAAAAATAGGGAGTAAAATATTCCCACTTCCAAATGTTATCTGGGGCACTGCATAATATGGTCATCCGATTGTAGCCATTCTTCCACAATGCATGCAACTTTATGTCCACTTCCATTTCTGGTTACTCAACATTTGCACCTCTTAGGGAACATTTGCCCCCACTGACCTAGATTCATAGGATCAAGGCACGGGGAGTGAAGCTGATCCTGTTGATGCTTTCCCACCATATTGGGACAAGGCAATTCCTATAGGAGCACCATCACCGAGAAAAGCTCCAGACAAGTCAATTCCTCTGAGGAAACATTGTAGACCTTTTGAAACAATTGGTGCCTTCAGCTTGTCTGAGCATTACACTTGCATCCCAAGCTAGAACCTCATGGCCTTGGTCTTGAATTCCAGAAATTGTTATCCTTGATGGAGTTAGACGCCAACTCCTACCTCACAGGTGCTGGACAGGAGTTCTTTTAAGCTCATATTCATGCCATAATTTGCCTAGGATGCATTGCTTTGCTCACAGATTCCTTCAAGTTTTGTATTTTCACCCCATGCATTACTGATAGCTAGATAACCCTTTTGTAGACTCCTCGTGGAATGTAGGGCCACTTGGATACTTCAGTGCCATGAATGATTCCAGGTTGGCAATATCCCAGTGGAACAGCAGGGGTCTGCAACCTTTGGCTCTCTAGATATTTTGGACTACAGTTCCCATCAACCGTAATCAGTATAGTAAATGGTGAGCTGTAGTCTAAAACATCTGGAGAGTCACCGGTTGCAAACCCCTGGGCTAGAGGATCCAAAGGGTTAGCTAGTCATCCTTTTTGGCCTTCTGCACACAAGAGTTGGGTGCTGTGCCAAGAGTAGGAAAACTGCTACAAAGCATGATTCTAGCAGAGGGGCTTGAAGGCAGGTCCCCCTTAATGCTCTGAAGAAGGAAGAGGATCTGCAAACATAGTGCTTCTGGGGAAACGGGGCTCCTTTGGGTCAGCCCCCTGTGGAGCAGCTGGTCTTCGAAGATGCTGCGCAGGATGGCACATTCTTTCCGGAGGGAGAAGGTCACTGGCTCTACACATGGACATGGTTGCCCGTTCCTCAGATGCCACCATTTCTAATTCCCTTTTTACAGCTTGAGAGAAGTTTTCATTTATTTGGGACTTTTTTTTACATACTTGGCTTAATACTTGAACACAGTTCATCACAGCAGAAGTACAAAGACAAAAAATGCATACTGGTGTTATTTCACTGACATTTTGGAAGGCGTTTTCTTTGCTAGATCGACTAGATCAGAAGGCTGATGGGAGCAAGTGAACCTTTAGGCAGGATCGTTCATGACTTAGTGCTGGTGTGGACTTTGAAGTGATCTAAAGAGGGTTTGACAGAATCCAATGAGAAGAAGAATAAATGGATCGGCTGCGGCCTTCTAAGGACGCTGTGGCCGATTGGTGGCCTTGGTTTGAGGAGCTAAATATATGCTTTCACAAAGATGAAATGCAGGAAGTCCTTTGCTGGAGTCTCACCGTTCCACATAAAGATAACTATCTACGACTGTCGGAAGGCTTTGTACTTCAATTATGCAACTCCATTTTGAGGTTATGGATACACTGCAGGGCACATCTGCTAATCTTCTGTTGGGGTGTCCTCATAAGCCAGAGGGTACCGAGCCTGCGTGGCTATTGTAGATACGCAGTAGTGGGGCTTTACTCCGGTTCTTGCACTTGGCAGAGACACTGTGTAATCTCTTCCCTCCACCAACACAAACTGTTCACCTATGGACGAAGCATGGCATCACAAATAAACTATGCCATTATTTTTGAAGAACGATGCAGGAGTTATTAAAATACACAAGACTATATGGGTATAAGAATGGACGGATTAACACTTTCCCAGTGTTGTCCCCATTTGAAAGCTGTAATGGGGTATTAGATCCAAAAAACACATCTGCTTCCACAATGCCTCTCCACTACGAGTTTAAGAGAAGCAGGATGTCTTTGTGCTAGCCAGGGAGATACTTGCTACCGAGGAATAATTCCAAAAAACGTCATGTCATGAGGTACACCCTTTTCCCATTCTGGATTGAATTTAGCCATTTGATTCAATTGAAAGGGCCCAACATTCCAACTCCCAAATTGGCAGTGGTGAAAAAATGAAAGCCCAGGTGCGGGGCCTGGCGTCTCTGCTGATATAGTCAGCTGGTAACCTTTCTCTGAGATCTGCATACAGACACCGGTTTAAATCCTTGCTGGACCAACTCATTGCTTCAATTCTCCAGGGCGGATCGAGTAAAATTACATAGGGTAATAACTATTATTACAGCGCTTACAAGAGGGAGGAAACAGTTGTGAAGCACTCTATACAATTATATATTATTCTTTAAGTGCAGGTGTGGGCAAATTATTCAGTCAGACACCCTACACATAATCAGGAAGGCACATCACTAACACACCCCTGGATCCTCCAGAAACCAGTGCACCTTCAACCACCACAATACTCATCAATTTGAGCCTGCAAGCGAAGCAACTTTAAACAAATTAATAAAACAACACCAACATCACCGGATCCCCCAAGTGACCCATGCCCAACGACATCTTAAAAAAATCTCCTCAACCACAAAACGCCAGCCTTATACTTCCAACTACTAATGAATCTATTTCTAAACACAGGAATAGTAACTAAAACTTTCAAATCAGCATATATCAAGCCCCCTAATACACAAAACAGTAAATGCAGAAGACTCTACCAACTACAGACCTATATCGAATCTAACTTACCCTGTGAAAATCCTTGAGCACCACATCCACAAAGAACTACTTCATCATGTAGAAAGCAACAGACTACTCGACCCATCCCAAGTCGGCTTCGGACCTCTGACAGGAACTGAATCAGCACTTCTCTCCATATGGGAAGACCTAAAAATATACAGACAACAGCACCCAATCGGCCCTCATACTAGTAGACAGATCAGCATCCTTTCGATACAGACACATAACACTAATAAAGAAACTGAGGAATGCAGCATAAAATAACTGCTACAATGGCTGGAATCTTTTCTCCACTAACTATCGGAAAGAACACACTTGCCGCCATTTACATCTTACACAAAAAACATCACCTGCGATTTACCACAAGGATCAAGCCTCTCCCTGCTAATCTTCAACATTTACACTTCCTCCCCAATTAAACTCATTCAAACCCATGGACTGACAGCCTACAATTACACAGACGACACCCAACTCATCTACAAGATAACCTCTGTAACAACAACTTCAACAAATGCCTCACTGACATATACACCTGGATGACAAACAACAACCTCAAGCTAAATCTGACTAAAACAGAAATAATTTTCTCTCCACCAGAAGACAATGCAATACAGACACATTTGAGCTGGCCACCATGCATTGGAACCCAACCAGAGACATCATCAATGATAAAAAAAACTGGCAAGCCTCATGGACAACAGACTCTCTCGAGAACCACAAGTTAAGGTATTAACCAAGTTGACTGAGAAAAATTGTTCGAATGAGAGATTTGATCGAATACGATCAATGCGATCAATGCGATCAAATCTCCAATTCGAACTGCATTATAGTGAACAAGGGGAGTGGGGCTGGCGGGTATCAACAACAACCAAAAAGAAACTAAACACTACGAGAAAAGGTAGTATGGAGGAACCTCATATTCCTATTTGATAGCCAAACTATGGAACTCTACCGATGGAAATAAGAGGGAAGGAAGACAACCTAATTATCAGAAAACGACTGAAAAGCTGGCTACTCAAGACACCGAGACAAGCATGAACACGTGTTCCCCACAAACCATACATGGGACAATACAGATAGAAGAACCAACAATAAAGTCACACCACACTCCGAGCCAAACAGAAATCAACTAACCATCCCCTCCCCTTGACCACACTCACATACTTCTCAAGTATTACAAGCCTGCGGGCGAAAGGGTGCGGGTGTGTGGCACCTCGCCTACCTTGCTTGCCGACACACGGAATTGCCCCCAAGGAGGTGCTGCATCGTGGCCTGAAACCACACCCCCACCACTACTTTGGATTGCGTCTTCCCCCGCAGGGGAAAGAGTGCAGGTGTGTGGCGTCTCTCCTGTCTTGCTTGCCGACACAAGGATTGCTCCCAAGGACTTGCTGTATCGTGGCCTGATGCTAAGCCCCCTCCGCTACTTTGGATCCAGGCTTCTCCCACAGAGTGAAACCCTCGGGGGAAAGGGTGCAGGTGTTTGGCGCCTGTAGGGTGTTCTGCGCCAGGAGGGGGTGGCAGAGCCTTTAATCCAGCACTAGAACCCTAGAAAGAGGCACGTTGCCTGAGAATAGCAACATGCACATTTTTACCAGGTAATGGGAGGTGGTTGTGAAGACCGCAAGGCTGAGACTGAGGGCCAGGTCCAACTTGTGCCATTAACTACAACCTATCACTCTTTGCCTTTCTGCTTACCCCCTGCCTTACCTACAAGTAAATTCATTTTCCATGTTTTCTACACCTATCCTCATAACTTCATTATGGCGGATTCTGTGGCACCAAAGCGGAAAATACGACTAGTGAAATGGATATTGATAACAGAGCCATCCCTGCCTTGAGTAAAAGCTGCCAATACAAGAAGACCTAACGGCCTTACGGGCAAAGCCTTATTTCTTGATAAAAGAAATTAACCAGTTCTTGGGAGTTAATGAGGTCACCTTGGGGGGTGAAGGCTAGGCAAACAAAGAGCTTGAAACTGACACTTTAAGCACTGATTGTGGCACAATCACTGATAGAAATACCTTTGGGTGCAGGGGCACTGCCAACATCACCAGCAACACCACTGAGTATGGCAAATCAGAGAATGGTAAGACAGGCACATTACCAGCCATGGACATGTGTTGAGGGTACCAATCATCACACCCCTTGAGCCCTCTATTCCCAAGGCGAAATCCGACCAGAATCAGTGTGGGCGATGACATTTAAGCATTATCACTGGTTACCATAGGCCAGAATCCAATAATCACTGCAGCATCATCATCAACTTGCACACAGGGGGGTGGGCTGCCATCTAGGCACAGTGGCACCCCATAGTTTAATCAATCGTACAGACTGTTCAACCTGACATATCAAGGACATCACCCCTGGACACCATTGGTACCATTTTGTTCACTGAAAATAGGGATAATGCTTCGCCCATCAGTGTCGAAAATCCTCCACACATAGGACTATATTCAAACAAGAAGGGGCAGGCCAAAAATGAATTGACCACCAGCGACTGCTGCTCACCTAAAACATCTGCTTTGCTGACTAAACATACCTCAGATTTAGTCTCCACAGAGGCAGCAACGAACGGTGGCTGCAAACGCAGTCTCGTCCTGTCCGAGATAGCAGTTTTAAAAAGACTGCTTTTGACGCTCCTCGAAGCCCATGGATTAGGGGACATAAGAGGAGGGGTGTCAACTCGGGAGAACGTAGAGGACCACCGATTTAACAGAGAAGAGGGTCAGCCCTAACCATGATGTTCACATCAACACCACAATCAGTATTTATGTGGCCAGGCTAAGTGCTTCCCTTACACCCACAGTGAGCACTGACATTAACCTAGTTTTGGCTGCTAAAGGGCATCATGCCACAAAGCATCCAGACCCCACAGCCCTTTTACTGTCAACAGGGAAACATGTTGTACAATCATTACAACAAACGACTGTATGGAAGGCAGATTGTGCACCCAGAGGTAACTGGATGGATGTGGTCCCAGGGGGCAGAGTGCACTAGCTAACCTCTCCCACAATGGAGTCTTCACCAGGGCCCTTAGAGGTCAAACGGCGAGGGGCGTGAAAAAAAAAAATGGGACAAGAGGGTTAAGCAAGGGGGCATCTGTATTTTTGCATAAAGTCCCCAAATTGGCCCTAACTGCTCAGAAACCAAGGAAGCACTCATTAATAAGGTCACCCATTGGGTCCGCGCGGTACATGGTTGTTTAACTGTGATCCGAGAGGAAATCTCCAATTGTACCAGACGCCATCATCAAGCAGAGGGTACTTTTGACTCTGTTTGGATTGAGCTCACGGGCCAGAGAGTGGCGAATGGTCTATTGGGTATCGATGCAAGGTGCCGCTTAACTAAACATAGCACAATCGAAATTAGATCTTGGCAGTCTAATTGTGTTTCCTCCGCTGAAACTAGATCCCACCGCCACGTGCTTACCGGCACCAACGTGGTGCCATTAGGGATAAGGTGTTTGGGTAAATTCAATTTAGTAAGAGGAATTATTCTGGGGCATTACGAACTGTTCCTTACTGAGAGATGGGCATATTCGTTAGAATGCAAGGTTATGGCCGAAATAAAGTTACTGATGAAGTAATACACACGCCCAAAGGGCCAGCAAAACTACACACCAAAAAACACACAAACCACACACCCATCGCTGAGCACGCCACAACATCAAATAGTTGCAAACAACAAATAATTCAGACACTGGACTCTACCCCTCCAGAGACAACTAACCCAGTGCACACAACAAAGCACATCTAGAAAGCTCATACGCACAGACGCCAGTTTCTCCTGCAAGCATCAACAGAAGAGCACAACCTCTATCCTATCCCTCTTTCCTCACTTACCAACCCCACCCACTATTCTTAGAGAGCCACGTGGGCGCCTGGAGACCATGCAAATGGCAGTGGTGCGCGGTTTAAATAACAAAACATCACACAAGTGGGTCAAGTGGAGAAAAAGGTTTAGACCGAGGCCTCCTGGTGGGAGCCTTAAACTCGGCCACTAAACCACCTATTCTCCCAGATGCGCAAACATAAGTGTTTTTAAAAGGGTGGAAAGACTCGCCTCGCACAAGGCAATGTTTTGTTTACCGGCTCACATCGGGGCCACAACCGAAGGGCATCAAATTAGTTCCGGTGAGCCCCAGTTCACGAATACTGTTTTTTTATGGCTGAAAAAGTCATGTAGGACCGTGCAGCCCTGCCCCTGCTCTCCGTTAGCATCATTCTTACGTGCAGGAGGGGGCGAGTGCTTGAGCATGGGCGAAGCGACAGCTAAAGAAAGCAAACTACAGCGGCCAGCCTCTGCAGACAATACCCTCCTTATCAGGCGCACTGCCGTCTGGCTTCCCGTCTCCAACTCCTGGACTGCTGCGCGGGCTTCAGAGAGCAGCCCTGGCACGGGAAGGCCGGTGAGGTACACAGAATGGTATGAGGGCCATCGCCTTCCAAACCCCAAACTCTGCTGCAATAGGAGCTGAAACACACGTTTCTTTTGGCTGGGGAACGGGCCAGAAGAAGACATTCCTAAGCCGTCGATTTTGTAAAATATGGGCCTGTATCACTTAACGTACACGGGGAGAAATCTGAAAAGAATACGATAAAAAACACAAACCAGATGGAGTCTGACTGTGAATAGGATGGGGGCCACGGTGCATTTACTTAAAGGGTGTATAGTCCGCTATTGCGCCACGCACACAGCAGCACTCTTGCCAGGGGTTGCCTAATTCGCACTGAATCACTGCTGTGACTGTGTTTGACTTATGCATGTTTCAGTTTTGACGTTTCTCAAGGAATGTGTCTACCTCCCACTGGTCCACATAAAAAACCTTTAGAACTCGCAAAGAGGTTTGGCATTTCAAATATAACACACATTTTAATGTTTTATTTACAGATAGGTTTCGTTAAAAGTTCCTGGGTGGGTCATGGGCATTACTTGCTGCGCTGGAAATGGGCCAAAGAAACAATTTTTATTAGCACGCATCCTTGGAATCAAGCTTATTGCCCAGTGCATTCAACCTGAGTCTGAGCTTTAAGTGAGAGGCAGAATCGAGGGTGGGGCATTAGTTAGGGAGCTTGGCCTAGGTATGGATGGGTGGTGGGGGAGACGCCCCACCCCCTAACTTGATCCCCTAATAGAGGGGGAGGAGTGCGTCTGGCAATTGCTCAGCTCCCAGACAGTGGGAGCCAAGCAAGAGAGCTGGGGCGCACTGCTATCATTTCTTTAGTGCGCATTGCATTGGTTGACCAGACCTCCTGGTTTTGCTGGGACTGTCCTGGAATTTGGTGCTCTGTCTCCTTTTCTCAATATTATGTTTCCATTGGAAACTGCGGTGGTCCCGTTTTTTGTAGTAGGTATGGTATTTATCACTGGCAGGCAGGAATGCACAATCTCCCACAGAAGAAATGCTGCATTTTACAACCCAAGATAGTGTTCCTTTGTGATAAATTGATTACGATATGTGTTTATTTGAACAGTAACACTTAAACACCCGCCCCCCTTCTCTTCCAAACCTTACTGTAGTGTAGAGCCTTGACAGCCACTTTCAACGGGTCACCCTAGGCCATTGCCTCTCCTATTTGATCCCAAATCAAAGCCTCTGAGCCCCACTGGCAGGTTGCCTATGGGGGTTGGAGCATAAGGAAATGCAGGGCGTCTCATACGAAATAATAGCAGCGCACCCCAGCTCTTCATTTATTTCTTAGTGAGAGGAGCCAACCCCCAGCAGGCAGACCTTTCACTCAAGGAGCTGCATGGCCAAAGGACTGCCTGTGGGGGTCAGAGTTTCTGAATTGAAAAAATGGAGAGGCATGTAAAGGGTAAAGATTGGGAGTGCTTGAATACAAGTTAAACACTGAGAGTGATGCACTATAAAAATAAGTAAATCATATGCAAAGGCAGAATAAGCTTCTGCACGGACATGGCTCAGCACTTTAAGAACATTATGGTGGTGATCTTTCCAGTATAAAAGACAAATAACATCTGGACAATTCTGTTCCACTTGGAAGTGTCCAGCGAAAACGAAGCTTGCAGTGTTGCGATATGTAACAGTCTATTGTTCATTAATTCACAGACCTCGCTCTGTCTGGTGGACAGACAGAAGTCAATCAAGAACACTGCTGTCAATAATGGTGCATTTGAGACTGCAGATCCAAGTTTGCATGAACACAAAAAGAAAAAAAAGCAGCACCATTATCTTAATGTGTTTTCTGAAGCCCTGATATGCTACTGAATGTATACCATGCACCGCTGCCATGTGTACGGCCTCCAGGCCTTGCCCTGTGAACCAATACAAATCAACCCTGTGTTCTGGTACACTTTAAGCCATATACCCATGGCAGATTCTGGAGATTGCAAGCACCAAGTACTACTGGCTGTTCCAGAAAGCCAAATTCATGGGTCGAAGTGTGTTGGAATGGTCTTGAGAGAAACTTGCCAGAGCTTGGGGACTTCTAAGATTCCACCCCGATTCGCAGGGATTCAGATCCGGGCTAAGGCACAGAAGCCATGTTCTCTTGGTTTCATACTATGTCTTCAAATACACCAGCAAATTACTTGAATGTGTTCCATTGGTTTCCATTTGCAGCTCTTAGGGCGTATTTTGAATGGGAACCACGCATGCATATGGCATACGCAGTGCAAGGTAGAGATATGATCAGGCTTGGAGATGCGAGGGCAACAGCAGATGGGTCTGGGTAAATCACTTCGCCTACAAATTGTAGATGTGTGCAACACAGAGTGCAGTCTAGTCCTAACAATTTCATTACATGTCCCCATCACATCACGGTTTCTGTAATTCTGTTTCAGCCGAAAATACACACACGGCATGAACCTTTGCACAGCTTGGCATGTTCGAGCCGCTGCTAAAATGAATGTGCTCTCTATATGCTCTGCTGGCCCTTGCAGGCCAACGTTACTCTGGCTTTTGTAATGCCTCCAATTGATCAGCCCACAATGTAGAAGACTTGTCCCTTCCCCTCAACAACCCTACTCCCGCGTTTTCATATTAGAAATAGGTGTGATTTAAATACATTAACAAAACCCGTACAGCGTGCTGGCACGTATCTCTCCCAATAAAATGTTATGCCATCGCCATCACAGCCTATCTTTTTGTAATTCGTTCTTAACCACCCTCACACCAATACACGCCCACCGCTGTCCTTCGTACAGCCCAGCCCCCCTCAGGCTGGAGATTCTCTTGCTACAGTAAGGGGCATTTGTAAGGCACACCGCTGCCCCATCGACCCAGGTCGGTGCTACATGAAATACACCTTCAAAATAGAAGAGGCACAAATGCATTGTTCCGAAAACAACACTTACCCCCCAGCACGCGCCCTGTATTTTTCCAGCACAGCCCCGTTCCTCTGGCGTGCCTGTCAGGATGGAAAGGACACGGTTAGTAGAGAGCACGAGAACTAAAGACGCACAGCATACCCCCCGCGTGGGACCCGCCCGACGCCCCACCTCTGGCAGCCTTCGCCGCTTTCCAGCCGGTCAGCACATTTGTACTTGGCAACAGCTGCCAGCGCCGAGTGCAAGCAAGCCGCCTCCACCTTCACATCTGCCAGGCCACTTATCACCTATGCACACCCCTGGCTGCACAGGAAACCGGGGGCGGGGGAGGGGGGGGCTTTCAGTGAGGCCGATAGCTTCTGCACTGCAGTGCTCCCATGCAGCAGGGGGCGGAGGGGGGTGAGGCATTTCCTGCAAACATCGGGGAGGTATCCCCTCTCGCCCCCACTCGCCTCAACCGCACACGCCCCTTCCACGGCCATTCACAAACAAGCGCTCAGAAATGGTGGGCCGCCTCCTGTCTGGACAATGCAGCCACAGAATGCCAGCGCCTCCCATAGCCGGAGGGGGATGTGTGCCTCACCTTTCACCCCTCAGGAGCAGTGTTCACTGTTCCCAGTCCCAAAGCACAATAATCGCTGTGAGAGGAAGCAGGAGATGTGCCCGCAGCCTCTCCTGTTGATTGGTATCAGTCACACACCCAGCCACCTGGGCGAACCTGGCATGTCAAGCATACGTGCAGGAAGTAGAGATAACAATACCGCATATGTGTTGAGATTTATTTAACGCAGACTACTCACAACCGGATTACAAATAACTTTCCTATGATTAGGGTCGTTTTGCGAAAATTCATTGGGACACACCCAACAAGGTTAAAGTTCATGTCAGGCAATTCTGTGGGGTTTGCCCCAATTGAACCTCGTGCATCCAACTGTCTCGGGGGCAGCTGGGTGATTTTGTCGTGGTGACCCACATTTTTACCCATGTATCACAAAAAGCAAAACTGCCCTTGGTTCCCCTATGCAGCTTGGTTAACCCCACCAGGGCTTTTGTTTGCCCATTGCTTCCCTTGAACCCAACGATTGTCCCATCACAGCTGTGCAAACCGCACACCTGCTGCACCCATGCTCCCTGCAGTCCCATACGCGTGGATCTGTAATCAGCACAGCTTGCTTGCGCACCTATTTCATAGTGGTTTGCTGCACCCATGGGGCTAGGCCAGAGCTATACACATCAACCCAATAAAAGAGCAATAGAGTTGGTTCCATAAGAACTGCATATGCAAGTGTGCAACATCCTTTGATTTGTAGATCGGTTGTTCTGTTCTTTGTTGCGCCCCTCTCCCTTTCGTGTCCCCTGGTGCCTCCCTCCTGTCTGCCCTCCCCTTTGTGAACACCCCTAGCCCCTCCTCTGCCTGGTCTCCTCTCTGCCTACCCCCCTCTTTCCTCCCTGCACCCCCTATGGTGCTCTGTCTCATCTATCTTTTCTAACTGCTTTTCTACCGACTATCCTATTCCTCTCACCAAGTCTGGCAGGAAGAAGTTCAAGAGGGACATCCTGGTCTCCACATCGCTCATACCTATACCAGTGCTTCCTCCAGACAGACCCTTCCCAATATACTCTTTGTTGTTCCGTCTCCAGGCCTATGGACACCCCCATACGGTCTCTGTTCTCTCTCCTTTTTCCTTTTCTCCCATTAATGGTGGCACCCGGTGGGAGGCCCTCCTGGCCCCCTTCCACTCCTCTAAGACCACTAATGTCTACTTAAATAGCACTGTCTTGGTCCAGGACTCTCAGGCTAATCTCCTCCTCTTTGATAGACGCTTCCTGCCCCTTATCAACTTACTTTCCTCTTCTGCTATTCCTTCTTATCCCTCTCTGGTTCCTCTGCCGCCTCTTTCCTCTGCCACCACTTTGGCACCCCCTGATGTTTCTCTGGCTACCCTGTTGCCTCCCTCTTCTGCCACCCCTCCGGCACTCTTCTCCCTCTCTGTCTACCCTGCCTCCTCTTCCTTCCTCCTCTGCCCATCCTCAGTCACCTCCGACACTTCTGCAGGGTGTACCTCTGGCCTGTACCCTTCCCCAGAAGTCCTTCAAATGTAGCAACCTACTCCACATCGCTACTCTAAACTCTCGTTCAGCAAAATTCTGCCATCTCCTGGAAGAGCTTGATTTGGATGTACTCGGTCTCACTGTTCACGGCCAGCTCTGGCATGAGTTTTGACACTCTCCTTCCCGATGGCTACAGGATCCTCTCTGAACCCAGAACCAACCGTCCCGGTGGGGGTGTAGCCTTGATTTTCCCAGAGTGGATCCCTGCTTCTATCATTCCAATGCAGCACTACTCCTCCTTTGAATGCCTGGTCTGCAGGCTCTCCATCTCTCCTGGCCTCTCTCTCACTGTGGGCACCATCTACAGGCCGCCTGGCCATGACACCCTCTTCCTCTCCCAGTGGACTGACCTCTCCTTGCCTCTACTTCCCAACTTCTCCTCAGAGACTTGAACATCCACCTGGATGCTACCAGCCCTTCTTCAGGACTCTTTTGCAACCTCTGCGATTCTCCATTTTTCCCTCTGGCCCGACTCAATCTGCAGGGCACACCCTGGATGTAATGATCTCCTCAGACCTCCCCTTCTCTAACCCTATCATCACTCCTCTCGGAGGGATCCCTTTCTCCTTTCTTCCCACCTCGCTCGCTTCCTCGCAGGTCCTGCCGACTCCAGCACTGCCACCTACCTTCTCAGTCATCTGACCCATGAAGCGTGTGTCAGTTGAGGCTTTTACCACTACTTTCCCCCCTCCTCCTCCTGCACCTTTGGCTTACTCAGACCCTGACACAGACCTCTCTAACCTTCAACTCTCTATCTCTAATACTCTGGATGTCCTTGCCCCTGTCATGAGGATCTGCTTGAAGCCAAAATCCAAGTGCAACTCTTGGTACGATTCCCTTAAACGCAAGTGTAGGGCGGCAGAGAGGAAGTGGAGGTCCTCGGGTGCACCCCTTGACAAAATGGCCTGCTGCCTGCTCCAAAGGCAGTACAGACTCTCTGTCCTCTCTAAGAAGTGAGCCTATATCCAAGCCCGCATCTCTGTGGCATCTAACAACTCGGCTGAACATTTCAAAATTTGCAAAGAGCTGGCCAATCCTGCTGCAGTCTCTACCTCTCCTGTCCCTCCCAGGCTCTCTGCATGGCCTTAGCCTCTCATTTCACTACTAAAACTGAGGGCATTCTGTCCACCCTCTCTTCCTCTACCACTCCTGGCCCGTCTGAGACTGTCTCTCCTCCTTTCTCCTCCTTTCCCCTGTTCACCCCCAACGATGTTTCTAGACAAATCCGATCTATCAAAGTCTCATCAAAGCAGGTTCTCCCCGGTTATAGGTCAAATGCTCGAATGCATTTGATCGAATGACAGACAATATGCTAGAGTCAATTTGACTGAAAAAAAGGGGTTTTTTTTGCCCCCCCCCCCACAAACACCCGTTTTTGGTGTTAAAACACCTTTTTTTTAACCTATACTAGAGCATCAAAAAAAGAAATATACTTTTTTTTAAAAAAATCAGAACTTTTTGTTTTCGGTCAAATTGACTCGAGCATTTTGTCATTCGATCAAATGCATTCGAACATTTGACCGGACACCGTTCTCCCCTGCTCATCCAGAATTATCAAGGACCACTTCGACACCCTTGTTCCAGCCTGGGCCGTTTTCTGCAATCACTTCTTTGCCAATGGAACTTTCCATTCCCACTTAAGCACTCTCTTGTGCACAAAGCCCTCGGCTAATCCTTCCTCTCCGGCTAACTATCGTTCAATCTCCATACTCCTTTCGTGGGCAAACTCTTAGAAAAGCTGGCCATCTTCCAGCTTAATCTACATACTAAATCTGTTGGTTGCCTACATGACCACCAGTCTGGCTTCAGAACTGCCAGAAGCACAGAAACTGCTATCCTGAATACCGTGAAGACTTACATTCCAATCTTGACTCTAATCTCCCATCTGTCCTCATTCTACTTGATCTATCCTCTGCTTTTGACACAGTCAACCATGCCATCTTGCTCAATCGTCACCTGAACAACCTTGGTATAACTGATCAGGCCCTGGCCTGGTTGACCTCCTTCCTCACTGACCAACCCTCTCAGGTCCAACTGGGGTCTTTCCGCTCTTCGATCTCTCTCTCTACTTGTGGTGTTCCCCAGGGATCTAAACACTCTACCTGGCTCTTCAACCACTACCTGGCCCGTTGCCCACTGCATCGCTACTTTCTGCTCCAATCAATTTTCAATGTTATGCGGATGACACTCAGCTCATTTTCAAGCTCCCTTCAACCACCTCTGCTTCTTCTCTCATACCAGACTGTCTGGCCACAATTCAGGACTGGTGTGCCACCAATGATCTCTGCCTAAATGCCAGTAAGACGGAGATCCTCCTCATTGGGACACCGGCTCCCTCCTTTCTTCTCTCCCACTGGCCACCCACTCTGGACCCTCTTCCTGCTCCTTCCTGTGAGGCTAAGAACCTTGGTGTCATCTTTGACTCCACCCTCTCCTTCTCTCCTCACATCTCTGACGTCTCTGTGAAGTCAAACTATCAGCTGCACCTCCTCAGAGGTATTCTTCCTTTTCTCACTTTCCCCAAGAAGCTAACGGTCTCCAGAGCTCTGGTCCTCTCTAGGCTGGACTATTGCAACAGCCTTTTTCTAAATCTTCCTGCCTCTACACTTCGACCTTTACAACTTATCCAGAACAGGACTGCAAGACTTGTCCTTGGCCTCAAGCCCGAGGATCATATCTATGCAGCTCTGAAAGCTCCCTGTGGCTGCAAGGATCAACTTCAAGACCCTCTGCATCGTCCACAAAGCTTTCTGGGGCATGGGACCGCTCTACCTTCAACTTTCTCTTCCAGAACATCTTGCTTCTCGATCTCTCTGTTCATCCACCTCCAGCTCTCGGAGGGTCAGACGCTTCTCCAAGCAGAGAGTTGGGGGCAGATCTATCTCCTCGGCTGGGGCCACCCTCTGGAACAGCTTTCCTGCCTCTCTCAAACTTGAGCAGAACCACCTCAGTTTCTGGAAGCAACTCAAGACTTTCCTTTTCGTTTCCGCTTCCTATCCCCTGCTGATGCACCGGACTGCTGCGCGCACTGGCCACCTGGTCAACCTCTGAACTCGGGCCCAGGCTGCTGCATGTCCAGTTGTCGTTGCACTGCCCCCGGGCTCCCCAGCACTTACGGGTCTGTATCTGCAACCCTACAGTCGCTTCTCTCTGTGTTTATGAGCCACCCTCTGGCTGCACTTGTGAGTTTGCTGCATTTCCCCGTTCCCCTCCCCCCGGCACGTCTCCCCTTCCCCGCACTTGCGGGACATGAATGACACAAGGCCAAGTAAGATTGTTATTTTGTCCTCCCTTTGTTTCCCCCTCCTCGTCTTGTTGCGCCTAATGCCACATCATATTATATCCATAAAATGAATATTCCTCTCATTGTGTGGGAAAGGTTATTATTCATACAACGCAGGGGTCTACAACCTGTGGCTCACCAGGTGTTTTGAACTACAACTTCCATGATCCCTCACCTTTGAGTAGGCTGGCTAGGACAGATGGGGAATAATAGTACAAAACATCTGGAGAGCCAAAGGTTGCCGACCTCCAATAAAACGCCTATACTCCCACAGACAGGGCACATAGCAGTCTCTTACTGAGAGAGATCTCCTGGTGAGGCAAATACAAAATTACCAGGCATGGCAAAGTTTTACACAGACTTCAGAAGTCAGTGTAATGGAAGTTAAATCCCCCATAAAGTTCTGTAACTGTTTACTTTACCTTCTAATCAGCAGGAGGGATTGGACCCTGCCCTGCGATAAGAGGCAGATAGCTGTAGCAAGCTACAGGGGTAGTGCAAAGGGAGGAGGTAAGGACATGGACTATGCATGAACAAATGACAGATGGCAAGACATGCAAAAGGTCCAGTGGGGCAAACGTGAACAGTAAAGAGGACTAGCAATGCAAGTCAGATAAAAATACAGCCATTCCAGGGGTGTAATGGGATCAGCCAAGGAGGGCCCAGATATTCCATAGGAGTAAAGACCCAGAGCCAGCAACACGTAATGAGCAGAGAAACAGGCATGCTAGTGGGAGACGATGGGTCAGGTATGCCAGCTGGGTAAAGGCACAGTTATGGCAGCGGAAGCTAATTCCAAGTATGTCAGAAGGGCACAGCACCGAGTATTCAATTTCAGAACAGAAGCCCTAGCATAGAAGAAAAGGCTAAGGCCGTGAAGAAAAATGGAGGGCCAGCCATGAAACCTGGACAGTAGCATACCAGTGGGACAGAGACGCAGAAGAGAAGGACTGAGGCCCTGGAATGAAAAACGGCAGAGGCCCAAAGGTCTGCATAACAGATAGAGCTACGGACACATGCAAAAACGCGCAAAACAAGATTCTCAGGGAAAAATAAAGGCCAAGGACGCAGACATGTGGTTCAAACCGACCCAGGCATGTGAAACACTGAGGACAAATCATACAATGGAGTTAGGAGCAAGCCATCAGAAGTGCGTGGGTGGATGGGGGAATGAGGCACGTGAAAGTTATGTGGATGAGGCAATGCCCGAAGTTCTGGCTCTACAGGACAGCACAGTTTTAAGGTTAGACCTATGCTACCGATTATGCTCCAGCAAGCACTATTTACAACGAATTGCAGCAACAACAACAAAAAACTCCCTGCAAAGTAACAAAAGTGACATTTGTGTTTGTGTACCAGTTGATTGTGGCCAATGTAATGTCCCAGTTCCACATGGCTGGGCTACCTAGACCTGAGAGGAGCAAAGGACAAGTGCTATCTAAAAACAAAACTGAGCGGACCAGAGAAAGTCAGAGACATGATATATTTTAATTATATCGCGCTCGTACGCAGGTGTTTCAGAGCGCAACAAGGCAAGGGAAGGGAACAGGGAAGAACAAAAAAATGATCTTACTAGGCCTAGTGACATTGAGAACGCGCAAGTACATGGGAAAGGGGAAAAAGTGCATGGAAGGGGGGAGAAGTGGAAAGTGCGGAGCAGGAGGAACAGATAAATAAGAATACATAGATAATAAAGTGAATAAACAATGTTAAGTGCAGCCAGTAAGTGGCAAGTGCTGTGTTTAAGGCAGCAGACAGGGTATGTCTGATAAGTGCAGAAAGAAAAGAAAGGGGGTGGGGTCTGTATGGGTACAGATACAGACTCCAGTGGGGTGGCCCGGAGGCAGTGCAGGAGGGTGGCAGTGTGAGCAGGTACCTGGGCACGGAGGGTGGCAAGGTGCATGGTGCTGAGAGAGAAACAGATCAGCATGGGGGGGGGGGGGGCGAGAAGCAAAGAGGAAGGTCTTGAGGTGGTTCTTGAGGGAGTAAAACGGTCACTAAACAAAGAAAATCGAGGCAAGCGAAACACACGCCAGTAACGGAGATAAGACACCGGACCTTTTCTGGATTTGAAAAATAAAGTGGGATACTTTCAACGGGGCACTTGTCCTTCACAACCCAATAATCACGTTTACCCTTTCAAAGTCACTAGGGGCAGAAGACACTAATACTGCGCTTGTGCCCCCTCCCCCTCCCCATTTCTGAAAAGATATTAGAGACTCGGCACGGTACACACTGTTCGCAATTCTCTAAAGTGAGAAGGACGCAGGCTTTATTTTTCCAGTGTAACCCGAGAGGGTGAAACGGTTCAGTGATTTCGTAAGGCACCACCTATCTCAAACTATCAAGAGCGCACGGGAGGCGGCTGATAGCTCTCCGGGTGGGGATTGGGAGTTGCTGGGCAGGGACAAAGGGCACGGCCCGGGCGGGGGCCCTGCCCGGGAACGGCCCCAAACAGGAAGGCGCGCACACAGCCGCCAGGAATGCGTGACGCAGGCGCAGCCTGGGACAAAGAGCAGGAAGCGGCCCTGCAGCCGGGGACTAGGAGCTCAGCAACATGTGCACAGCCCTCCCTGACCCCGGGCAGCTGGCCTCCTCCCACAACAACAGCAGCAGCAGCCCAGGGAGGGGCCGTGTGCTTTCTGGGTGTGAAGAAAAATACCGCGTTAATAAGGCAGCCCTGCCCTGTGTGCCACGGTACATTTAGCAGTTATTTCTGAAATATGGAGCGGCATTCATTGCATGTTGCATAATCACTGTGTATACGAGTCACCCCGGTTTACCTCTGGTTTTTTAAAAATGTATCATGCTATAGGTACAATGCGCAAGCCTAGATGAAATCCGTAGTTTAAAGTCGATGCGTGAGTACAGAATACAGGTAGTGTATCGTTTATTTATTGCAGTCCGATTTTTGACTCACAAATCTCGGAATCTCTTTACAATATTGGATGGGTATACCGTAGAACAAAGAACCCAATGTGTGCCCTTCAAATATAATCGTCCAGCTCAATCACACACAGACATACACAACCAAATTACAAAACTTGCACAGTACGGGATCAGGTCAGAGACCAAATCACAGAAGCCACGATACGATTTAGAGAAAGGAAGCAAATTGCCATTGGGATAATGGATTTCTAGCAACATTAGAAACTGTGACACAGCGATTTGCCGAAAATTACAAAATTTTCAGTAAACCAGGATTACAATTCGGGTCTCCCAACACTGATATTTCGCCACTAGAACACACTTTCCCCACTTCACAGAACAATGAGAATTACAATAAATACAGGTTAGCACGCTTCCACTTGTATTGATTGTTGCGATGCTGCTCTCCATCCCATCAATGGGGAAATAAGAGCTGCGCTGCTTCTTCATCTTTGAGAAACAATGCTAGGCCCGTTGTGCGGGGCAGAGAATTACGTGGACCATGAAACAAACATGCAGGTTTGGGTCACTGGCCCATTCTACGAATATTAAAGGCTATCCATGTACGATATCGCTCAGTGGGGTACCAGAATATGAGCGGCACAGTGCACAAATTGACCAAGTTAGTTTGCTTGATAACATTTTTATTTATTTAACTTGTAAAGTGCACATAAGGTAATATTACAGTTGCAAAGAGATAATGCATTCTCATACATATTGTCATACTGTACATACTGTAAGGTGGCATAGTATAGTCTGGTTAAATTGCCGACATGATGGGCAGGGTGGGTCGAGGGGGCGGGTTAGGAGAAGTGCTGAGTTTTGGGAGCTTTACAAAAGATCCAGTAGGATTTCTCAGCCCTCAGGGAGGGGGGGTGGGGTAATCCAGAATTTGGCAGCACGATAAGGGAAGCTGGAACCTCAAGCTTTACATCTCCTCACGTTGGGCACAAGAAGTCTGTCCGTGTAAGGGGTCCTAGAGGACCTTGATTAATGGGCTTTGGTAATTCTTTGTGTGAGGTAAGGGGACACTGTATTGGAGAGGCACTTGTGGGCAATGGAAAGTGTTTCAAAGGTGATCCGCTCCTGGACGGGCAACCAATGTGCTTCTCTTCTAGCTTTGGAGATGTGTGCTACTTTCGGAATGTTGAGGGCTGCTCTTAAGGCGTTATTTTGTATAACTTGCCGTTTTTGAATAGTTCCAACTGAGGTGCCTGTTAATAGGACTTTACAATAGTCGATTTTAGAGCCAATGATGGCACGGGCATTGTGAGGCAGTTGTTTTTAGTGATGAAGGGTTCACATGTACAATACAGCTGGAGCGCATGCATTGCCCTACAGTCACTTGTAACATGAAACCTGCCAATAAATCTAGTGCAGAAGCGGTATTAAAAAGCGGTGCCCTTAGCCTACACAATAAAAGAGGCCGACAAAAATACCTGAAATTCACAAATATGCGTTCAACGTTTTTTGATGCTGTGCCAGCACTTTTCCCTGGCTTGGATGATCATTCTACAACTCTATTTACCAGTCGCTAATGTCACAGCTTTCCTCGTCGACCCAGTGGCAGACTTGGCCTGCAGAGAAGACTGGAGATTTTCCAGTGGGCCACTATGCCACAAGCCTCTTTTGTGAGTGCACTCTGAAGTATGTACATTGCTGTGTGCAGCGCACAAGATGCTATATGTGCTTTGAGGGTTCCAGATGGAGCTGCATTGAAAAAAAAAAAGTATCCAGGACCACTTTTGGTTCCCAGTCCACCACGGTGTCGACCCAGGGCCTTGTCGGCAGCATATGTGGTGCAACATGGAATGGCCCAGACTCCTGCTGAGGCTCCCCTTGAGATCATCACCATGCAGAGAAATATGCTGACCCTTGGCTGGGGTTAAGCTCTGAAGCCCTGTCCGATGCACTGTGATGCAGTCGCAGCACAGCCTGGATTCAAACTATTAGTTTAAGCAAGAATTAGAGCTCTAAAATGCTGGTTGCTACTTTTGTTCAGGTGGGGGGAATCGCGGTAAAGGACAGCATTACACGCATCACCAGTAGCGACCAACAGAGTCTGTTCACTGTTGTGGTGGCCTGCCCCTACAAATACGCCAAATCCCCAACTGACAACAATATTGACAGCTGCCAGTTTGCTCGATACCAGATTCACTGCAGACGAAATCATTGGGCAGAGGCTACTTAATATCACGAGAGGTGCAGGGTCCTCTCCTGATCACTTGAAAACATCTCATACACAGGCTCCAGCGACAATCATTGGGGTGCGCCAGGAGACAAAGTACAACCAAGCTTTACCACAGGTCTTTAAAAGTCCATGCTCAGGCTGGAACTACGTAAACCGGTGCCCATGCTCAGACACTAACCTGTATCACAAGAGGCCCATGCTGAGACTGTAGCACATGTCACCAGAAGTCCATGCTCCTGATCTAGCATCGTAAACAGAGGCCCATGGTACATGCTCTAGACTATGTCACCAAAGACCCGCCATGCACAGAAACTAACCTGTATCACCAGAGGTCATGCTTAGACTAACCCATAGAACTAGAGGTTCATGTTCACGCTCTTGCCCATATCACCAGAGGTCCATGCTCAGGCTTTAAACCATGGGCCTGCTTCCTACCCCACTGGCTATTGTAAACAATCTGGGCACACAAATTGCTGAGTAACTTTCTGCTTCTGCAGCACTTCAGATTAAGGCGAGATGTAGCACAGCCTATTTAAAATTTAAAATACTTAGGAAGATTATCCCCTTTGTACCTGCCGAGTTAGGTGGCCTGGTGGTTTCTACCCCTGTTATGGGGAATTTAGACTATTGCAATGCTAGCTTATTTGAACAACCTAAATCTCTTCTCCATCGCTTCCAGTTTGTGCAAAACACGGCTGCCCATCTGGGTATGGGACGGCTGAAAAGTACCAGAACCTCTACTCTGCCTCAGAAGTTGCACTGGCTTCCAATTACCAGTCAGATTAAATGTAAAACCCTTTGTATGGTCCATAGGGCCTTTTATGGTTTTGGAGATGCCTTTCTTCGTCAGAAAATAACAAGATACTGTCCTTCTCTGAACCTTCGTTCTGCTAATCGATCTTTACTTCAGGTTCCTTGTTTCTGTAAATCTACTGTCAGTAGCTGAGCTTTCTCTGTGGCTGCTCCAGAGTTGTGGAACTCTCCCTTTTCCTCTTCGGTCCATTGAGGATCACCTGGCATTTTTTTTAACGTTCCTGTTTAACCAGTGAATTGGTGTTTCTGTGGACGATTGTCTTCTCTTACCGGTTGTTGGGTCCATCTTCTCTTCAGCAGCCCTTTGCCTAGCGCCACGATGCCCTTGCGTCACTGTTGCACTTTACAAGTGCCAATATCATAACATATAACCAGAGGTCGATGTTCAGGCTCAAGCCCATGTCACTAGAGGTTCATGCTCAGGTTCAAACCCATGTTGCCGGAGGTCGATGCTCAGGCTCTGTCCATGGATAGGCAAGAAGTCCATGCACTGGCTCTACCCCGAATCGTCTATGCTCAGGCCCATGTCACAAGAGGTCCAGGTGTAGGCTCAAACATCACACAAGTAGTCCATGTTAAGGCCACATGAGGTCCCTGCAGAGGCTGTATCCCACGGCACAAAAGATACATGTTCAGGCCCTAGCCCATGTCACCAGAGGTCCATGCTTAGGTTCCATGATATGGGAGGTCCATTATCAGGTTTTAGCCCATATCACAAAAGGTTCATGAGCAGCTTCCAGTATAGAGCATTAGAGGTCCATGTTCACGCTCTACCTATGCCACAGAAAAGCTGAAAGGTCAGGTTGTACTCGGGGTTAGTTCTAGAGAAGTGCATGCTCAGGCCCTACTGAGGCAATACGAATCACTATGCATCCGTTCTACTCCAAGCCACTTTAAAGTGGTACATGCCCATGCTCTTCTGCACTTGGTAAGGGGTACATGCAGGTCACCCGAGAGGATTTCGATGCTCAGACTGTACTCTTGGTTCTTTCTAGAGGTCCATGATCAGGCCCTAATGCATGTCTATCGTTCATCGTGCTAAGGCTCAACTCCAGGGCTCTGGTCCATGGCTAAGCTCTACTCCATTTGATGAGGTTCACGATAAGGCTCTATCTAGGTTACAGAGAAGATGCTGGCTTTGAGGCTCTAGGTCACAGCATGACATCCGAAACCAGAGTTTTTCCATGGCCAGTGCTCACAATGCACAAGTCATGGTTCTGATCCAGGCAATGATGTATGATTCGGCCCACCTCTGCGCACAATAGAGGCCCCAAAAAGGACACCTGCCAGTCAGGTGCCACAGCGGAAAAGGCACAGCCCAGATCATCTCTCCACATCAGTATCTTAGGTGACATGTGGGAAGTACTCCTGCCAGAAAGAACCCAGAAGAGAGAACCATGGACAGCGCTTGCCACTGCCCAGGGTAACAGGAAGTTCAGTTCACTAAAGTGCCCAACAGCAAAGACCTAGAAGGTGCTCACCAGGTCCTCAGACTGAAGCCCAGACGTATGGACGCTGTGAGGGGAAAAGGACAGTAATACCTGATAACTCCGACAGTCCATATGGTCTTCTTTCACCAAGCACAGAAGAGGCGTCTGTGCTCAGCTCCTGCCATGGCACAGGGCGGAGCGGAGGACTGTGACGGCTCCGACAACTGCACAAAAGAGAGGTCATTGTTCAGCTCATGCCAGGGTACCGGAAAGAAGTCTACGTTCAGCTCCTGTGAGAAATGTCCATGATATGTTCCTCAAGCAGCTGAGAACTCGGTGATAAGACCCGGGAAGACAGCTCCATGCTCAACTGGCACCCTGCTGTGGTACCCGAAACAAGACACAGGCTAATCTCCAGCACAAGACACATAGCTCCATAGCACATTAAATGAACGAACGCGTGCTTTATTACTAGGGGACAGCACGCCCACACAGCTCGGTGGCACAGAAGAATAAACTTGCCAATATAAGCTCCGGGACCCTGGGCAAGCGTCCATACTCAATCCTGGCAGGGAACCTGGACACCGGAACCAGGTACATCCAAGACAAGTTTCCACGGTACACAAAAAGAGTACACTCTGACTTCGTATTCCAATGATCTGAAAATCACACTGTATTCCTCTTAACTTTGACATATTTTCAGTGGTGTGCTAACAACTCCAAGCATGTTAACCATGAAAGAATTAAGCATACTCATAATTGATGAGCATATGGATACCTCGTAATTGTTCTTATAATCACTTACACTAAACTAAATAAACACAAGAAAGCTCCGTCCACAGAGAGCATCTCGACCCACTCTAAAAGTCAGGTACAATAATAAAACTTACTGTATATGACAAGGCGGTGGTTCGAAAATACCACAAACCCCAAATCTTCTCCAATCCCCCAAATAATGGTACTGGTGTCAGCTAATCATGTGGCAAGCCAGGTTTCAAAACACCGTCAAAATTAAAATATCAAAATCAATTCGTTGTTCTCCAAATGTTGGCGGATCCTGGCGGCAGCTGGTGCGCGCGGCAGGTTGCGCTGGAGACGCTCGCTCGCTTGCCTGTAGTCAGCACTGGCCCGATCTCACTGAGCTGACGCTCTAGAGGTGTCCTCGGGTGTCTTCCCAGCCGCCGGCCGGCCACGTGACCTGGAGGAGGTGTTGTTGCAGCTCCCGCAGGACTCGTCCTCCCCTTGGCTCGGCTCTGAAATCTGAAAGTAAACCTGAGCGGCCATCTTAGAATGGCTATTGACTTGGGTACCTTAGAGTAGAAACTGGTGTTCCACATGTTAACTTTCAGGAAACAATATTTGTATTTTCGAGGTTTGTGGTGAGGATCTTCATTTGCTATGCAATAAATACTATACATATGTTGTTCACGTCTTTATATAGAAAGATAACAGTACTGAAGCATTGTATGGTGCCGTAAAATACAAATCACAAACTTTGGGTGTCAAAGAAAGTGTGGCCTATCGAAGAAAGTTCTGTTCAATCAACGTATAATGCTCCACTTCAATGATGCCGGACCACATGTCTATTCTAGGTGTGATACAGCCACTGAAGGACAGACCCAAAGTTCTCTGTGAAGAACTAATGGGCAGAGTGCCTTGGTAGGCCGTCTTCTGTTTCCACGGTTCTCACACCTGGGCTTCGGGCCAGGGCGGGTCTTGGCCGCAGTCAGGCGTGCCTTCAGTCGGGGTGACGAGGAAGGGTAGCGGGCGTGTTACGCGGAAAGATCCTGGGAGGTAGCGATACTGAATTACAGCTGCCGCCCCAGGCGGCGGCAGGGCGGGACAGCGGCTCGCGCGGCTGGAGGCGGCGCCGAGGAGTCACACCAGTGAACCACGAGAACTGTCTCTTTTCGAGATACTCAATGGTTGGCTCGGGCAGCCTGATGAATGCCTGCAGCGGAGATTTTCTTACTTGGACGCCCATCTTTGTGAATTATGTTTATTTTGCTTTTGTGACATCTGCTAGTAGCAGACGTGAAAACGTCGATCGCTTGTCTCGGACCGCTCTGTCCCTCCCTGTTTCGCAGGCCGACAGAGTAAGTCAGGGATCACCCCCGAGCCACACCGCTTCCTGTACATTAGGATCTGAGGATCTGTGCAGGTCATAATTAGATGATCACGAACAGTTTATCGACGACCTCGCCAAACAAGCACATGCTGGGCAATTCGATGTGTGGAGTTACACGGTCTTCGATGGCTGCGTTCGTTGGCCTGGGGTCTTTATGCAACTTCTGGCTTTCGTGCAGGGGAGCGACCAGGCGTGACTGGAGTGTGCAGTCGAGTGGACGCCGGATGGGAGTTCGGGCGGGTTTTATTTATGGGGTAATCGCGTTGTTCTAATGTGTGACCTAAACAAAGAGAAAAATCCAACCAGCAGGCTCATGCGCTTCAATGGCCAGTCTAGACCAGTAAAGTAGAGGGGTGTAACGGTTTCATCCAATTGGGCCGTTTAAGTACACCTCACCTAATCCTGTAAGGTTTTGGGCAATGCTTTCCCTTAGGCATTTATAAAACAATGTGTTGAAATAATACATTTTACAGTAAAAGGGTCAGAACAATGGCTAATAATATAGCATTATGCTTGTTTCTGCAGTGCAATTTAGGAAACGCGTTTTTACAACACAGGTTGTTGCTGGATATCCCTAAAGAAAAATCACGAGGCCTCTCAGCAACATATGCCAGCATTGCCTTGCTTTCCAGCAGGTTCTCCCCAAATCGGGTCATGTCTGTTCCCCTGGATTTTTGGGCTCCAAAGAGTATTGAGGAGGATCTCAACAATTAATGGCAACATTGACCCTAAAACATTTTTTTAATTGATTTTGCTGAATATTTATACAACATGGTATGAAACAATAAAATGAATTACTTTTTACATTGATAAGTCAAAATATCTACAATTCAAATAAAAATTAATTGTCAAGACTAAAATACATTCATTAAACAATAAAAAGGGAAAATAACCATTTATATACTCTTCCCAATTGAGTTATAACAATTTTTCATATTATGACTATAGGTGATAGTTAATTGTGTCATCTGTTAAATTCAACGATCAAAGAAGGCCAATTGCCCCAAGCCTCACACGTGTCAAGTGTCCACAATGTATCTTTTCCCACAGATGTTCTTGGATAACTACTCGATATTCCTTTGTCACATTTTTTAGATATTTTATTCTCGCATCATTTTAAACCAGGACACTCAACCAATAGATGTTTAAGTGTTTCTTTCTGCGAGATGCTCTTAAGAAATCGGCATATATTTTGTGTTGAAGATAGTTTATGTTTCGCTTTTAACATCATTTGTTGGCCATATATTGAAGCATAATCTCATGAAATCAGCTCTATGAGTAGAAGAGGAAGACTTGAGTATATATTTTTCTGGTGAACCATATTTCTTGATCTGGAATGGATTTTCCCTGACGTTGACACGCCTCCGATAATTAAGAAGAAGAAGAAGACATGCATGTTACATTTTGCAGTGTTCCTTATCCACTCACCCTGAAAGATTTTTGTTTTTGCTCGAACAGGATCATGTATTAAATCAAGCAAGGTGAGATCAGTCTCGGCCAGTGTATGTATTACCAGTAGTCGCCATTTGGAGATAGTCACATCTTTAGAAGAAAATATATAGTTAGATAGCACACCTATAATACTGGTTTCCCAAAAAGCCATAATGCACTTTCTAAATAGTGCTAAACCTGCCATAAATATTGTGTGTAGAGCGAAATAAGACCCATCTCATATATCAACCATGCTACAGGTATACACTTTGGCAGATGAAGAATACATCGCCAATAGTTTGCTTCCAATTGTGACCACAGGATTCCGATAACACCAGTTTGGTGTCAGATGCATACAACAAGATGGGAGACACTTTTTGTAAGTAATATGTGATCACCGGTTTAGTTGTAAAGTTACCGTATTTCGCCTGAATAATTTGGGCTTGCGACATAGCGCAAGTGAGCTTGGTCTTTAGGTTTTCATTATATTGTGCCAAACCATTCGTGTCACAAATGTCGATTCCCAAATACGTATATCGGTGTACACATTCCAATTGGACATTTTCGAGATGCCACTTGCAGGTTCTGTTCTGGATATTTTTGCTAACGTTACATCTCATTATCTTAAGTTTTGTTCAAATTTATAGACAAGCGGTTCTCTTGAACATAATCTGCAAGGGCATCTAACAGGTTTTGTAAACCCTGTGGCATTTTTGAGATCAAAACTATTATCATCTGCGTAAAACAAGGAAGTTACTGTCTTGTTTGCTAACTTTGAGGAATCAGTCACAATATCTTAAAAACTTTCTCCTATATCGGAAATGAAGAAGTTAAATAGCTATATCGGAAATGAAGAAGTTAAATAGTGCTGAGGCAAGTACATACCTGCCTCAGCCCCCTCTGTGCAACAATTGGGGAAGTTAAATTCCTCTCCTGAGACAGCCTCACTTGGACTATATTATTAGTGTGAATGTCGCTGATCAAAGAGACTAAATACGATGGACAATTTCATTGGACTAACTTTCTAATTAATATCGACCTAGAGACTGAATCAAATGCGGCCCGTAGGTCAACGATTACCAGGTATAAGGGCTGTTTTATGATTGCATAATGACTTAAGACCGCTGTTAATGTCATTAAGTTAATGCTGGTTCCCAAGCCCTGGACAAATTCTGCCTGTTGGGGATCCAAAGTCCACCTGTTAAAGTCTCTTAAGTATAAACCGAGAAATGATTTTGCCTGGGACATCAAGAAGGGCGATCAGTCTGTAGTTGTTAGCACACAACCAATCGCCCTTCTTGAAGATAGGGACAATGATCGAGCAGCGCTAAGAGCTTGGGATGGCGTTAGATCGCAACACTTGCTGAAAGATGTTACACACGATCCTAGCCAACAGATCTGGATATTGTTTAAGTATATCATTATTTAAGGGATCGGGGCCCGGGGTTCTTGACCTGCTCAATTTGCCAATGTAATACAGAACATCCTCCTCTGAAATAAGGCCTTCATAATTAGATTGCTTTTGTGTCAATGTACATTTTCAGAGGTAACTTGGAAGTGAGCAATCCACTGAGCTTCATTCAACCCATGAACCTGCACTGACATTTGAGAGGAATGACTAGCGACATTGAGCAGGGTCCAAATCTGGGCAGAGTTTTTGGATGCTATAGCTTTTAACATACACTCTCCATCTGCTTGATAAAGTTGTATTCAATAAGATTTCAGACAATTCTTATATCTTGCCGGATGTCTTAACCCACTAATCCAAGCCCTGCAACATTACTGTGCATTGCTGGCAGCAGAAACCTCAGAAATGTCCACTGGAAAGCATGCTGCTCGCTAGAAATCACCAGAAAGTGTGCAGTGAAGATCTGAAAAATGGGCCACCATCCACTTTTGCCTATGTCAGTGGTAACACAGGAGAACACTGCCAAAACCCATCATTTGGCTGCCCACAGAGCAAAATAATTGCAAAAGAAGCAGAGCTGTTTCGAAAATCCGTTTTTATTTGGTGTCAAATTTGCAAAAATCATGGCTCACGAACCACCCAAAAAGATCCAACCTCCTTGTTGGGTGGTCAACATCATTCTCCTTCAAGAATCGACATAAATATAAGGTCCACAGGAGTATGTGTTATCTGAACAAAGTTCACTTTTGAGAATTGCTTGCTGGAAGATATCTGTCAAAAATGGGTGTAATACCGTTACTCGCCTCTATCAGAAGCCGGCGATTTAAAACCATTTTGTGTAAAGTTGTACATTGAACCCAAACTATGCCAAAGAAAGACTTGCTATCAGAAGCCTAAGAGGTGGAGACAATTCAAAACTATATTCTGAAAAGACTTGAAGAAATTGGTTAATGTATGTTTTAAAAATGAGATATTTTAAGGCAGGACAATTTTTAGAAATTGGATTTAGGAGTTAAAGTTTCCCACACTATGCTTCAAACAAGTTCCACACCTCTCCCTGAACAAAGGAAACTTCCCCCTGCCCTTGGCTAAGAGATTGACACGCTGTTGTTAAAAGGAACTAGGAGAGGCACCTTGGCCTGTTGCTCTGAGTAAAGACAAAGGAGTCATTGGACTGAATAGAAATGCTAATTTGTGTGTGACTGACAACAAACTGCTGGCAGGAAGAAGGACATGTGACCTCTGAGTCAGCCCAGCTCTGGATGCGGACCAGACTGAAATGTGGATTTAACATTGGGTTAAATATGTTTTAGAAAAATGCTTATAACAAATTGCACTGAACTGACAAAAATGTGACAACTTTGAGATTGTTAAAATGAAAAATTCGCTTACATTTTAAGACTAAGCTGAAATCTGTGCAATGTTCTGAGGCTAAACCCTGGAATGTATTCATATTGTAGCTACTGTGTTGATGCTAGGAACCTGAAAAATTACAGAGATGTGCCCAGATGGGGTGTGCATGCATATATATAAATTGGTGCAGAACTAATATTGAGAAACCCACCAAAAGTGCGAAAAAGTAGTCATTTCTGAACCAAAGCTCTTAGGAAGATGAGAGTTGAACAGAAGTGTACCTTAGGCAATCTGTCATGTAATTTATGTAGTATTAACAAGTTGTGTACCTTGTAAATATATTTTTTATGAAAAATAAGATATACTGTACAGAGAAAAGGGGATGGTCTTTCCCCTAAATCATGTACAGGATGACACACTGCTCCTTTCTCAAATCAGGGGCCAGGAAATCCTCGGTCCTATCAGATCCTTAGAGGGTTGGGCATAGGGAATCAGCCTCCCCACCCACTTTGGAAATACATAAATAGGGACAGCTGACGACAGGCAGAACACACACACTTTCCACTTCTCCAATGATTTCTTGGCGAAACACCCTGCAGGAAGATCCAGACATAGAACCAGAAACCAGACTCCAGAACCAAACTCTAGAACCATGAAGCAGAGAGGCCTAACCCACAAGCTGAACCTTTTTCAGCTGTCCTTCAGAACCTTTTGCATCCTGATCCTAACCCCTAAACTTCCAAGGGGCATCTCAAAATCCAACAGCCTGGCTGAGCTGTTCTGCTATTCTAGCTAAGAACCCTGTGCTAGAACCCAGACCCAGAGAGCAGAGCTGTATCCATAACCCGTCAGATCCAGTCCAAGAGGCTGCGGAGACCGCAGTACCTTGCTGAGAGCGGAACCCAGTGCTGAGACCTGTCCGGTGGCGAGAGAACCCCTGCCAAACTTTTGACCAGATCTTTGATGGGGGCCCACTCAATTCCAAAGCCATACGAGTGAGTAGCTAGTCTAGAACTGTCCATAGTCATCTCTTAATTTAAAGTAGCCTAATCCAACCACTCTAACCTATCTATAACTTTATTATTGAATCTCTTTTGTCTATCCTAAGTTCTTCTCTCCTCCACATAATCCTTGATAATTGTAGCATCAATCATCTATGCGCTGATATTTTTCTGAAGAGGGAAAAGTGTTTTGATGGACAGAAGTCAGAGCGGAGGCGCTGCTGTTCTGGTGGCTCTCCGTTTAGTGACTTCTTCATAGCCCCTTAGTATAAGCCTATCCTTGTTGGTAAATCTTTAAAGCGCATCTTTCATTTTGAAATCTTGACTCTGTTTCTGAAAAATCTACCTTCACAAAAACCTCTAACTTTTGAACCGCATGTCCTAGAACCGAAATGTAACTGTCATTTTGAAGCTAAGATCGTTATAGTTTTGCTGTAATCGTGTTTCCCGCACGCGGAAAAGTTGCAGCGAATTGCAATTTACCTCAGTTTCACCACTTGTCAAAATAGCTGTTTCTTGTTTTCAACTGCTGAAATTCGTTTTCAATCTGATAATCATTCATGAATCATTGCTACTGTTGAACTGAACCAATCCAAAGTAATTTAGTGAATTAAAATCATGTTAGTGTATTTTCCCATTCATTGCAATCACATTTAAAAGAAATTTTGCCTGTTTTAAAATCATACCTATTCTCTCTAAGCGTGCTGGGGGAACTGGTATTGAACTGCATTATTGACTGTTAATCCCAAAATCTGTGTGCCCCCTTCCACCACTTCATATTGCATACTGGGGGGAGTGAGTAACCGGGGGAAAGAGTGATTATATTATCTGTTGATTGAAGTCATATCAAGTCTTACTTCTGTGTTGCATTCTTTTCTATCCTTGCATTTCCTTGAACCATCCATAGTATTCTCTGCTACGTAATTCTTCCTGTTTCTACTCCTAATTGATTAAAGAGATTGTTGATATTGTAATATTACCCATTGTTGATCATTGTTCATATTCATAAGTGTACTATTCCGATGTTATTCATATTCACAAAAGTGTGATATATATATTATTCAGTTCTTCAAATAAACCTTTTAATTTTCAAAACAAACCTACTTCTTGGCTCAGTGAGGTCGGGGAGATTCAAAGAGAGGGACGTTATATAAGGGTTCATCATCCAGATTTAAAGAACTTTTGACATAAAAATATATAAATAAGGGTTTCCATTGGGCATCCCAGACTAGACATTGACTTAGTTGGAATGCTGGATGGAAGTCACTTACAGATTGGGGGCTTCTAGCGGGACTTTTTGATTAGATCTACCACTTGTGCAGCTTAATACAGTGTGCTAACTAATAGGATACATAAATCCTGTTGGGCTACCACGCTGTGTTACGCTGTAAAAGCACCCCTCAAAAAGGAACACTCTAAGGAAACGGTCTGGTTTGCAAAATAAAATAAAAAAACTTATGTAAGCCAGGAAGGAAATCAATTTCCAGAATGGTGACATTGGTAGACATCAAGATAGCTAGAGAGCACCTTTTACATAAGCTATTTGGGAGAGGTGAATGGACTGAGCAGGACCAGAATGTGTGGTTGCAGGCGATCACACAACAGGTCACTGCAACTAGGTTAGATAATTGGAGAGATCAGGGTCCTTTACGTGTGGCCCTGAGTGAATTATTTATGGTCGCTAAGGCCAAGGATGAGCACAACAAGATTGCCAAGATAGTGGCATATTTATATTTATCTATGGGAGCCATACAGGACAAATGTGCTGAAGGCCAAGATCTGGCAAGTAGGCAACTGATGGCATTAGAGAAGGCCCAATCTGATCTGGACTCTTCTGAGCAGAGGCTGCAGAGGAGCCAGGAGTCAGAAAACGAAATTAGGCAGTATCTAGTTAAAATCAAAGAGGATATGGGTATCCTGCAACAGGAAAGGGCAGACCAGGATACCAGAATTCTGGCCTTGCAGAAGGAGTACTAAGAAGGTTTGGACGCCCTACTGCAGAGCCATAAAAAGCTGGAGACACAACTGGATTTCAATAGGGCATGCGCAGAGCAGGTAGTCACCCTGCAAAGCCACCTAGATAGAGAGAAGGCAGAGAGCAACAAGTGATTTCTGAAAGACCTGAACACCCAGGCAGAATTTGAGGAAGAGCGCCAGAAAGCTGGTGCCCTTCAAAGACAGAGGGACGACCTGGTGGCACAGAGGCAGGCTCTTGCTCAGGAAAGGGATACCTTAGGCCAGGAAGTCTGTTACTTAAAAGGGAAGCTGGAAGAAAATCACCTGGCCCTCCAGGCACTGGGTGACCTCCAAAACGAGCATCAAAACTTGTTAGAGAACACCAGGAGGGTGGAAGATGCTCTGGCAAGGAATGAACATGCCAGTAGGGACAGGACTCGGGAGGTAACCCTCCTGCAGCAAAGACTGGCCCAGTACTCCAAGACAAACCAGGAAGCACAGAGAGAAAATGAGGATCTCTGTCAGCACAATGATAGGTTCCAGCAACAGGTTTCCATGCAGGAGAGACTGATAAAGTCTAGTAAGGCCTTGATTGAGGAACAGAAAGCTCAGGCTCTTGCATGGCAACAGGGAGGAGGGGCTGATAGAGATGAGGTTTGCTGGGAAAGGGAAACACCTGAGCATAACCCCAGGAGCCCTAGTACCAGAGGCTTTCATCTCTCCCAGTCCCTGGACTCTGCCACCCCCATCCACCCTGGTGCACATGAGCCCAGGGCCACAGGGATGGCAGATTACTGTCCAGCCAAAAGTATGGGGTTCATAGGCCAGTACCTCCCAGGAATGGATGGGCGGGCATCTGGGTGTGGGCACCCAAGTACTGTGAAGTTTAGTGGGGAACCCCAGGAGAGTAGGCCCACTAAGGGCATCCTGAAAACCTCTGCCCAGTTAAGACAGTGGGGGGTACCCATCAAATCCTGGGAGCAAGGAGGAATCAGAAGACTCCTCTGAGCGCCCCAGGACACAGAAGACTAGGTCCCCACATTCTGCCAGCCATTCCCAAGCTCGCAGAATCCGGGGGAACCTAGAAGATCAGACGGGCACCTCTGGGAGCAGTGCCTCTGAGTCAGAGGAGGAATGGACCAGGGTTACCCGAACCAAGAAGGCCAATAAGGCAAAAAGGGCCTTGCTTAAGGACCCCTTAAAACAGATTAAGGAAATAAGGAGTGTCCTCACGCCTTATCACAAGAACGCCAAGTATTCTGTGTGGGAGCACTTAGAGCTCTTTGAGCAAATGATGGAGACTTTCCATTTGAAAAGCAGCGGTAGCTGCATTCAGTACGTAAAATGGACATTCTTCCCAGAATACTCCAGTTTCTTTACAGGGCTGGAGGACCAAAATCATTCAAGATGGTCCACATATAGGGTGGCCATCTTAAATAACTTTTCTGTTCACAGAAATCCCCAAGAGGCTCGCAAGACAGCCTACAATTTACAATGTGGGGAGGATCAGGCCCCTCAAGAACTTGTGCAGAAGTTGAAGCGTGCCTTTGCGCAGACTACCAAAAGGGTGCGCACGGACAGCAAAGAATTTAATACGCTTTTCCATGCACTGCCAAAATACATCATGACCCAGCTAGTGCGAGATTTTCATGAGAAAAGATCACTAAACTGGGTCATTGAACAGGCCACCCAAATCTATGAGGTGCAGAAGCCCAGAGAAAATAAAAATAATGTTCAGAAAAGCCCCAAACCGACCGGCACCCCTGCCGCTGCTAAGGTGTCAGAGGTAAAGGTTGCCCCCATTTTAGATTTGGAGATGGGGGGCCTAAAAACCTGCCTGCACAGAATAATTCCAAGCCCAGAAGGCCCTCGGGCCAATCACAGACAGGGAGCCAAGGAGGTAGTCCCACAAAGGGGTCCCTCACTCACCTGACTATCTAAGTCCCTGCTACAAGGGAAACCGACCCATCCTGGGTTATGTGTGGACCCCTCCAGCACAAGGGTGGGTGGATCCAACCAACCACCTAACCCAGGGAACTTCCCTCCTAACTTCCCCCAAGAGGGCAGAAATTCCCGAAATCCTGGGCAGAACTTTTTCCCCAGGAACCCACAGAACTTCCAACCCTAGAATAATCCATCCTTCTTTCCCCACTTTCCTGAGCCCAGACAACCTAATCCGGGAGAGGGGAGGCCAAGGGTGGAGGGGTACCCCAATCTTCCCAACCCGGGGTACTACCAGAGAAGGGATAGCTACCCTTCCCGGGATCAGCCCAGGGGAGAAAACAGAACCCCGTATCAGCCCGAGCGGGTTTCACAGTTAGAGCACCAGGTCCAAAATATGGCACAGGATCTGGATCGCATGTTAAGGGCTCAACAGAACCCTCAGATGAGCATGCCGGTGCAAAATGCCCCAAACTCTGGACCTGGTGCTCCAGAACAATGACGGGGGTAGCACCCCGACAACTCACAGGTTCCCAGGAAGGAGGCACAAGGGGAAGGGGGGTGTAAAGCCTTGGAGGATGCTTCCTTCCCCACTTGTAAACAGCCCCTGGAAACCCAGGAACCAGAAACAAAATCTCCTACCCCTGAAAGTCTGCCACCCAAGGAGCAGAGGGGGGGGGGTAGGAGAAACAAAGGACCCAAACAGACCCATTTTGTGGAGGAGGTACAGATCTTCCAATTTGAAGGAGAGGGATCCTCAGAGGATCCTGGGAAAAGGATCTTCTCCTTCAGAGATTGGGGAACTCCTCCCAAAGAAAAATGGGTCCCAAGGGATTCACATCCATACTGGGTAGATGTGGGGACTGAGCTAGCGCCGCACATCATTCCATCCGAGAACCAACAGCATCAAAATCCCCTGGTTCAAACCCATCCTGGTGACTGCCTCCAAAAAGGGGGGCGGCCCAGAACCGGAACCAGGGGAACCCAAAACATCTCCCATCTCTAGTTGCCACCTTTTTCTTTCAGATTCCCAAGACCCTCCACAGAATTCTGCTCAAATCTCTTCTCCCTCCATGTCCAAAACTAAAAAACTAGCTCACCAGTTGTCCAAAAATGTGCATTATATGTGCCCCATTGCGGAGGAGGAGGGAAGATACTATGCCCCGGTTCAAGTAAACGGGCAGGGTACAATTTTGGCACTGGTGGACACTGGATCCCAAGCTACCCTTCTGTCCAAAAAGGCCTTTGATGAACTGAATTCAGGAAGCGGGGAGAATTCCCAAATTCCTCTCACCTCTCTTCCTGGACAACTTCAGAACTTTGACAGGAAGGAAATTCCCGTTGAGGGGACTGCAGATTTGGACATTAAAATTGGGCGACACAAGGTGAAACACCCTGTCATAGTAGTGACTCCAGAGGGCACCCCTTGTTTGCTAGGGAACGACCTCCTGAGAAGGTTGTCACCCCTAATAGACTGTGTAAACAAGGTCCTCTGGACCCAGACTACCCGACCAATAAAGTTAAAACAGAGTGTCAACCATGTTAGTTTAAACGGCACATGCCACATGGTTGAACAAAAATCTGACCAAGTAGAATTTCACTTCCAGAACAACCAAATTCCAGACGTGACAGTAATAGCAGTAGGACAACAGACTAGTGATGGGGGCCCTCTCTATTTCTGAAAATCAATCTTCCTTCCAGTTTAAGGTGGTATTCCACACTGGAAGGAAACACTCTGAAATTCCTTACCAATCCACAATCAGACATTCCCACTCCTATAGTCCAGAAAGATGACAAATCAGCTTAGAGCCTGGCTGATATTCAGCAAATTGGAGAGCAGTTGTTCATCCTTGTTCAGTTAAATGAAGGGAAGGACTCTGTTCTCACCCGAGCGTGTGTGAACAATGGTAAGAGCTTCATCAGCGAAGCCATGTTCCGCCAACTCCCAAAAGAACTAGCCATTCCCACATTTAGACTCCTAAACAAATGGGAAATGGATCTGGAAGCACCCAATCCCAAACATCTCCTGACAAGCAGGTGTATGCTCAAAATCCCCATAGGCAACAAGAGCATAGTTCATAATTGTTGGGTCGTGCGAGACGTCACTGCCGCCTTTTACTTAGGAAGTGACCTTCTCAATCGCTTTGCCATTAGTTTGGACCTAATAAACTTCAAAGCTTGGTCCCGATATGCAGATAATCCCATGGGCTTTGATGATCCAGAGAAAGCATTTAGGTCAGCTCAACTGCTGCCTCGTGCAGTTGAAATTCAGATTGGAGAGGAAGTCACCATCCCAGAAAGGACCTGACAATTCGCCCTGGAGGTGAAAGTTAAAAGAGGACAGAAATTGAAAAACCCTGATGCCTATGTTCATCTGAATGCTTCTCGCCAACAGCAGGGGTTGGGAGTAAACCCAATACCATTAGTAAATATAGAACATGACACATTCCAATAGAGGTGGATAACAGCGACTTAAAAGAGTATCACTCTAGCCGCAGGCACCATTATTGTAATGGTGGTTGATGACCGACATTTTTCCATTGATCTAGTTAATGAACTGTTAGGACCAATCCCCAAGGACTGTTTTGACAGTGACAGTGATGACAACATAACACCAGACAGGATCTTTACCCGGCATGGGGGGAACTTCCTGGTGTACACTTCCTGCCCTTATGGTAAGTAAGATGTGACTTGTGACTTCAGGAGGGATGAGGTGATTTTCCAGGTCCATGAGGGCTGCCTTTCCCACCTGAAGCCACCAGTCCAAATCAGCACTCCGACCAGGGACTTCTCCACCCAGCTGGAGGAGGCCGCTGAGATAGCGAAACCAGAAGTCTTTCCAGGCTTCACACAGATGGTTGAAGAGAGAGTCAACCTAGCTGATTCCTGTGAGACTCTGGAGCAGAAGCAAAAGTTGAAACAAGTTTTCTTGTATTTTCAAGATCTCTTTGCGGTGGACTCATATGACTGTAGTCGCACCGACATCCACACAACAACAATTCCCACGGACCCGTGCATGACTCCAGTGTTTGTGAAGCAATATCACTTGCCTCTCGCATCAATGGAGTCCCTTACTGAAATAATTAAGAACCTAGAGTCCCGTGGGATAATCCGTCCAGTCCACAGCACCTTCAATAATCCGGTGCTGGGGATATTGAAGCCAAATGGCCAGTGGAGACTCTGCGCCAACCTTAGGGAGCTCAACAAACAGGTCCATACTTCCCGATACCCTCTTCCCTACATTGACAAAGGGCTGGGCCAGATCCAGGGGTCACAGGTATTCACTGCAATAGACCTGACCAATGGATACTGGACTGTACCTGTCAGTAAGGAGGACCAATACAAGCTGGCTTTTACCTTTGGGGCCAGCAGTGCACATGGACCCAGACTCCCTTCGGATACCTCAACTCCGGCAATGAGTTCAACATTTTTCTGCATAAGGCCATGCCTGACCTGGGTGCGAGGGGTAACATGGCTTATGTATATGATGTCCTCATCAAAAACTCAACTGTGGAGGAACACATAGCGGAGATCCGTTATGTTCTGACATAGTTGAGGGCAGCCGGAGCAAAACAGTGGTGTCGAACCCGTGTTCATTTCTTGGGGCATGAGATTACTCCTCAGGGTCTCTGTCCCCAGGAAAAGAAAGTGGAAGCACTCCAGATATTAAAAGACCCTACAACTCTGCGGGAAATAAGGAGCCTCCTTGGACTGACTAATTACAGCAGAAAGTTAATTGAGGGCTACGCAGAGATCACTAGACCCTTGATTCATCTTTTGAAGGGGGGGTCAAGTAGGAATGGGGTCCAGAACAAGCCGAGGCAATAAGACAACTCAAATGAAGCCTCTCCCAAGCGCCTTGCCTAGCTTACCCTGTCAGAAACAATGAGTTCTTCTTGGAGACAGGGTTCTCTAATACATGCTTGACTGCAGTATTACACCAACAGCATGACAAGGTCAATAAAGTAATCTCCTATGCGAGTAAAACTTTATCCTCTGTGGAGGAAAAATTCAACGATTGTGAGAAGGCACTCCTGGCAACGGTGTGGGAATTAAAGAATTACTGCCCGTTTATCCAGGGGGAACACATCATAGTGGAGACTCCACACCAGCCTCTACAATATCTCCAAAGTGACAGAATCCGGGCCTGAAATGTGAGTAATTCCTGAATTACTTCCTGGATTCTGTCAATGCAAGGCTTTCCTGTGGAGGTCAGATATGGCCTAAACAAGAAGAGTCCTCTCGCGCAAGGTCTGGCTGACTTGCGTGATTGTGCCAGACAAAACTGTCTCGAGGACGAGAGTCTAAAAATCAAGGACAACATGGAGGCATACCTCAATTCCCCCCACAAAGTCTTTGAAGAAGACAAGTGTGAGGGAATGCCCACTGTCTATGTGGATGGATGCTCTTACCATGTTGACAACAACGGGGAAAAAGAACTTGTGGCCGGCGTAGGGAATGCATGGGTGAATGAGTCCCCAGAACCCTCCACTGGGCACAAGATTGGTTTCCGAAGTAGTGAAGTGGCATAGTTGATAGCTGTGCATCAAGCCATCCTCACTGCTGTCCAACATCAACTCCACAAACTGGTCATAATCACTGATTCGGATTATGTACAGAACGGGTTCGTGGAGCACCTGGTTAACTGGAAAACGAGAGGCATGTTATGTGCTAATAACAAACCCTTGAAACATGGGAAGTTAATTCAAAATATTGATGATCTAGTCACCTCGAATGGGATGATCATCTACTGGAAAAAGTCAAGGGTCATTCCAAAGTAGAGGAACCAGACAAAACTGGAAATTACTTAGCTGATCAGCTGGCCAAAACCAGGGCCATTCAAGGGGATCTACTAGAGATCGAGTCCCTGTTGGGGGAAATCCAGGTCACTGCTATCACTAGGTCCCAGACAAATGCTCACAATGATCTTTCAACTGCACAATGGAGTAAGGAGACCCCAGATGCTGATTTGATTATGGCTCAAAAAGGGGATCCAATAATTGGTAAGTTTTATCAACATATTGAGGACCCTGAGAACTTTCCCCTGACAGATACCGATTACATAGGGAAAGAGGACCTCAGAGTGTTGATGAAATGTCCACAAATGTTCCGAATCCAAGACGGTTTGTTGGTATGGAGATCCCTAGCTGGCCTTGATCAGTGGGTGGTCCATACCTCATTCCGAAGCCTGATGTTAAGGCACGCCCATGATGCGGCCACCGCCGGTCATAGGGGGTTTCATACAACACTTGAAATCTTATGAGAGGTTGCAAACTGGCCACAAATGGGGCAGGACCTCGACCAATACTTGAAGGGGTGTCTTGTGTGTGCACAATTTCAGCCAACATCCCTCACACACCGTGTGCCTCTCCAAAAGAGGGGGATGACACTGCCATGGTCCGAATTGCAAGTAGATTTTATCAGGCCCGTGATTCGCTACTCTAGGGGGAACAAGTACATGTTGACCTTAACATGCTTGTTTACTAAATGGGTGGAATGTCTCCCGGCCCCAAACTGCAAGGCAGAAACAGCAGCTGCCCTGATGATCAACCACATCTTTTCGCGTTTTGGACTACCCCAAAGGATCGAGTCAGACAGAGGTAGCCATTTCACCAGCAAAGTAATGACAAAGATGTGGGAGATACTTGGGGTTAAAATGAAGCTACATATTGCTTACTGGCTAGCCTCTAGTGGTGCAGTAGAACGATACAACAAAACCATTGTGAGCATATTAAAAAAATTTGTGGCAGATTCTGGGCCAAGTTGGGATATCCGATTACCTCTGGCTTAATGGCCATCAGATCCACCCCTTCATCTGCAACTAAAATGTCACCGTTTGAGCTGATGGCTGGACGCAGGATGGTGCTTCCCCAGCATCTGCTCTACAGGAGCCAAGAGCAGACATTGATCAATGTCTCCATAACTCATGAGTATGTTGAAAATTTAAGAAAACACCTTCAACATGCTTTTGCCTATGCTCAGCGAAATCTAGAAAGTTCAGCCGATGGCATGAAGACCCACTATGACTTAAAGACTACCAGGAAAGAATGCAATGTAGGAGACACGGTCTACTTATACAATTTCCAAAGGAACCAGGCCAAACAGCGAACATTTCTTCCTACCTGCAAGGGACCTTTTGAAATTGTAGACAAGATCTCACCAGTCGCCTACAAGATCCGCATCCCCAAAGGCAGTTTGGCAGAAGGGGAAGACCAGTGGGTCCATATTAATCAACTAAAGTGTTGCCATCCTAGGCACACTCTGCAGCAACTGGAGGAGTCTTCTGGAACCCCAGAGGGGGCCACTCCAGATCCATAAAATTCCAATCCTAAAATATTCCACATATAGTCTATAAAATACAATAACGCAAATGTCTCCTGATTTATGAAATGTATATGTCCGCTCCACTACATTAATAGTGGTTGGGAAATGTCCACAAATATGTTTTTGCTTTGTCATCCTAGGAGAGAGAGATAAACCATGGAGCCTTACCAAGGAGGACGACCCGGGGACCGGGAGCAAAGATCCGAGGGGCCCGGACTATCGCTCAATACTCCCATCAGGACTGGCGAGGAGAACCAATCGATCCACCCCTGATGGAGGAAAAGATGCTGAACTTTGCCATTTGTGGAATCCGGAGAGATGAGGCTGACATCCCAGTCTTGCGAATTCCATTGATGGAAGATCAACGCCCATCGCAAGAGGGGGGGCTTTTGGGATGTCTTAACCCACTAATCTAAGCCCTGCAACATTACTGTGCATTGCTGGCAGCAGAAACCTCAGAAATGGCCACTGGAAAGCATGCTGCTCGCTAGAAATCACCAGAAAGTGTGCAGTGAAGATCTGAAAAATAGGCCACCATCCACTTTTGCCTATGTCAGTGGTAACACAGGAGACCACTGCCAAAACCCATCATTTGGCTGCCCACAGAGCAAAATCATTGCAAAAGAAGCAGAGGTGTTTCAAAAATCCGTTTTTATTTGGTTTCAAATTTGCAAAAATCATGGCTCACAAACCACCCAAAAAGATCCAACCTCCTTGTTGGGTGGTCAACATCATTCTCCTTCAAGAATCGACATAAATATAAGGTCCACAGGAGTATGTGTTATCTGAACAAAGTCCACTTTTGAGGATTGCTTGCTGGAAGAAATCTGTCAAAAATGGGTGTAATACCGTTACTCACCTCTATCACAAGCCGGCGATTTAAAACCATTTTGTGTAAAGTTGTACATTGAACCCAAACTATGCCAAAGAAAGACTTGCTATCAGAAGCCTAAGAGGTGGAGACAATTCAAAACTATATTCTGAAAAGACTTGAAGTAAGAAATTGGTTAATGTATGTGTTAAAAATGAGAGTTATATTTTAAGGCAAGACAATTTTTAGACTTTGGGTTTAGGAGTTAAAGTTTCCCACACTGTGCTTCAAACAAATTCCACACCTCTCCCTGAACAAAGGAAACTTCCCCCTGCCCTTAGCTAAGAGATTGACAAGCTGTTGTTAAAAGGATCTAGAGAGATGCCCTGGCCTGTTGCTCTGAGTAAAGACAAAGGAGTCCTTGGGCTGAATAGAAATGCTAATTCGGGTGTGACTGACAACAAACTGCTGGCAGGAAGAAGGACATGTGACTCTCTGAGTCAGCCCAGCTCTGAAGGCGGACCAGACTGAAATGTGGATTTAACATTGAGTTAAATATATGTTTTAGAAAAATGCTTATAACAAATTGCACTGAACTGACAAAAATGTGAAACTTTGAGATTGTTAACATGAAAAATTCGCTCACAGTTTAAGACTAAGCTGGAATCTGTGCGATGTTCTGAGACTAAACCCTGGAATTTATTCATATTGTAGCTACTGTGTTGATGCTATGAACCTGAAAAATTACAGAAATGTGCCCAGGTGGGGTGTGCATGCACATCTAAAAATTGGTACAGAACTAATATTGAGAAACCCACCAAAAGCGCGAAAAAGTTGTCATTTCTGAACCAAAGCTCTTAGGAAGATGAGAGTTGAACAGAAGTGTACCTTAGGCAATCTGTCATGTAATTCATGTAGTATTAACAAGTTGTGCACCTTGTAAATATGTTTTTTTATGGAAAAACAAGATATACTGTACAGAGAAATGGGGAGGGTCTTTCCCCTAAGCCATAAACATGACACAGGATAACACACTGCTCCTTTCCCAAATCAGGGGACAGGAAATCCTCTGCCCTATCAGATCCTTAGACGGTTGGGCATAGGGAATCAGCCTCCCCACCCACTTTGGAAATACATAAATAGGCACTCCTGAGGACAGGCAGAACACACACACTTTCCACTTCTCCACTGATTTCTTGGTGAAGCACCCTGCAGGAAGATCCAGACATAGATCCAGAAACCAGACTCCAGAACCAAGCTCTAGAACCAAACTCTAGAACCTTGAAGCAGAGAGGCCTAACCCACAAGCTGAACCTTTTTCAGCTGGCATTCAGAACCTTTTGCAACCTGATCCTTACCCCTAAACGTCCAAGGGGCATCTCAAAATCCAACAGCCTGGCTGAGCTGATTTGCTGTTCTAGCTAAGAACCCTGTGCTAGAACCCAGATGCAGACCCAGAGAGCAGAGCTGCATCCAGAACCTGTCAGATCCAGTCCAAGAGGCCGTGCAGACCGCAGTGCCTTGCTGAGAGCAGTACCCAGTGCTGAGACCTGTCGGGTGGCGAGAGAACCCCAGCCAAACCCTTGACCAGACTTGACAGGCCCACTCCATTCCAAAGCCATAGGAGTGAGTATCTAGTCTAGAACTGTCCATAGTCATCTCTTAATTTAAAGTAACCTAATCCAGCCACTCTAACCAATCCTTAACTGCATTATTGAATCTCTTTTGTCTATCCTAAATTCTTCTCTCCTCCACATAATCTTTGATAATTGTAGCATCAATCATCTATGCGCTGATATTTTTCTGAAGAGGGACAAGTGTTTTGACGGACAGAAGTCAGAGCGGAGGTGCCGCTGTTCTGGTGGCTGCCCGTTGAGTGTCTTGCTTCTTCATAGCCCCTTAGTATAAGCCTATCCTTGTTGGTAAATCTTTAAAGCGCATCTTTCATTTTGAAATCTTGACTCTGTTTCTGAAAAATCTACCTTCACCAAAACCTCTGTCATTTTGAAGCTAAGATACTAAGCTTTCCAACAAACCCAAAACGACGTTCCAATTCCTTATAGTTTTGCTGTAATCGCATTTCCCGCATGCGGAAAAGTTGCTGCGAATTGCAATTTAGCTCAATTTCACCACTTGTCAAAATAGCTGTTTCTTGTTTTCAACTGCTGAAATTCGTTTTCAATCTGATAATCATTCATGAATCATTGCTGGTGTTGACCTAAACCAATCCAAAGTAACTCTCACTTATCCTGAATCTCCTTTAGGGAATTAAAATCCTTTTAGTATATTTTCCCATTCATTGCAATCACATTTAAAATCTATTTTGCCTGTTTTAAAATCATACCTATTCTCTCTAAGCGTGCTGAGGGAACAGGGATTGAACTGCATTATTAACTGTTATTCCTAAAACCTGTGTGCCCTCTTCGACCTCTTCATATTGCATACTGGGGGGAGTGAGTAACAGGGGGAAAGAGTCAAAATATTATCTGTTGATTGAAATCATATAAAGTCTTACTTCTGTGTTGCATTCTTTCCTATCCTTGCATTTCCTTGAACCATCCATAGTATTCTCTGCTACGTAATTCTTCCTATTTCTACTCCAAATTGATTAAAGAGATTGTTGATATTGTAATATTACCCATTGCTGATCATTGTTCGTATTCATAAGTGTGCTATTCCGATGTTATTCATATTCATAAAAGTGTGCTAAATATTGTTCAATTCTTCATATAAACCTTTTAATTTGCAAAACAAACGTACTTCTTGGCTCAGTGAGGTCAGGGAGATTCTAAGAGAGGGGTGTTATATAAGGGTTCATCATCCAGATTTAAAGAACTTTTGACATCAAAATATATAAATAAGGGTTTCCATTGGGCATCCCAGACTAGGCATTGACTTAGTTGGAATGCTGGATCGAAGTCATTTACAATCTGCAATTTAATAGCCAAATTAATTTCTTCTTGTCATGACAATTTGACATCAATACAACTCTTTTATCAGTCTGAAGTTTTACCTTCCTTTTTTGGACTTGTTCATCATACTCCTGCTTGTGACTAGAATATGCATCTGATTTTTGTAGTTAAATGTACTTGATAAAGCTGTAGATAGGCGGTGTACGGTTTCCTTTTCTCATCCCCGTCATTGGACCCTTGCTCAATGATGCTATTCAATGATGCCAACATTGGCTCGTTCCAGCGGAACCTCGATCTTGCCAATATAATACTGGATATATGCGGGGTAAGTGATGTCTGATTTAATAGAGATTCCAAATCTGCGATAAACTTTTCATCAGTTATCCCTGCTGGATTTCTGCAAATATTGATTATCACAAGTACTCCTCCTGGGTACGTTACTTTCCCCAATTGTAAATACAAATTGGGTTTTTTCGCAGGGGAGGATTTGCAGTCCCTTATTATTCTTCATCGCTACACGTAAGCCCGAAGAAGGTCTGCCCTTCGAGGCTGTTTTCGCAGGATGCAAGATCAAGGTGTGATCTTCCCATTTCGGTTTCTCCATTAACCATGTTTCTTGCATAATGATTATATCAAAGGCTCCAAGGAATTCCACACTGGCACCCAGCAGATGCGAATAGCCGCATGTATTCCAACCTGCTAAGGCCAACTCATATGGTTGAGATGACTGGTATGGTTATGATTGATAATTCATGGCCCATTGTTGCGACTCATTTGGAATGTATCGAGTTGTAACACATTTTAATGGTGCATCACAAGGCATGTCTCGCCAATACATGCCCATTTTCCCCACCTTTCTTGAGTCTAGTGCTTAAATCTGATCCTGCAGTCTTTCAGTGGCCAGAAAATGTACCTTTGCTCCAGATGCACATTCACACACCTAAACGTAAATGTACATACTATCATCGTCAAATTTCTCAGACTCATGCGTGACCACTTGAGCCAGTCCTGGTTTTCCCATTGTATGCTAGGCCCATACCTATAATGGGAAAACCGAAACTCAAAATCCCAGTATGCCATAGGAAATCAGGACTGGCTCAAGGTGTCCTACATGGAACTGGGAAACATGGCAGCTATGTGTTTTTGTAAACCTATTTTTTTTTCTTTTTTTATGAGTTTATAAGCCAGTAGTGATTTATAATTTTATGCCTGACCTTAGATTCAAATGTTACAAAATTCAAAACGTGGACACCCAGAAGAACTTTTGTGATTAACCCATTGGCTTGTAGTTTTCATTTGACAAAGTTATGTATGTTCTTATGCATATGGACACCACGTTTGCACATCAAACAAACTGCTGTAACACTTAAAGAGATCAGAGAATTTTCATAGGGAGTGGCTACCCCTGCATTGTTTGTCATGTCTGCTGTTAGGGGCACAACTAGGAATGGAACTTTGGGGGGGGCGCTAATGCTTCATATTGTTCTGGAGGGGGTTAACTTCAAAGGCGTTGTCACCCAGGCAAACTCACTTGTATGGGGTAAGAATTGGCTGGTTGTACTGGTGATTCGTGCTTTGCGAGCAGGTAATTACTCATTGTTGATATATTTCACAGATTCCTCTGTGCAGTACACTGTTTGCAAAAAACAAGATTTATTCTAGATATTTGGATTGCATTAAAAGATGATTGGGTTGTGTCCTCTAGTACTCTTTAATAGGAATTCAGGATTACGAGATTGTTCCTGGGCACCTCATGCTCGGTGTACCACAATACATGTAATACTGAGCAGTGCTAGCAGTCAGCGGAGGTCGCCGCAACTGACAAACTGTGTGTCATTCATTTTGTCATGGTATACTGTCACCTGACGCATGATCACTTAGCCTAACATCACATCATTTGGTATATCAAGGCATAAAAGGTTTTGCATGGGTATCAACATATAAATGTAACCAACAGTGATGTTTCTAAATGATATGGTATGATAGTTTATTTACATAGAGCCTATACACAATGTGTTTCAAAGCGCTTCAAAGCAAGGGAGGGAACAAGGGAAAATACAAGGACATTCTTACAGGCCATGAACAGTAAGAATGTGAAATTAACTATCGTACTCGGCCTGCCGACATTTCAGATACTGCAAGAGCTAAGACATAGATAAGGAAGGGAGGGGGAGAGTGGGAAGGAAATGGAAACAGACAGGCGACTACCGTACTAGGGCTGACGACATTTCTGGTAGAGCCGGAGAAAATGAAAGGTGAGGGAAAGGGGTGCAGAAAGTGAGGGGAGGAACAAAACAAGCGACTATCGTACTAGTCCTGACAACATTTCAGATGGTGCTGGGGGAGCAAAAAAAACAAGTAAGGAGAGGAGACAGACAAGTTTGCTATCCTACTAGGTCCAGGGACAATTCTGATAGAGTAAGTGCATAGAAGAGAGTTAGTGGAGGAGATAGGAAAAGGGAGAAATGGAGAGAACCAGAGAACAGAGAGTAAGCAATCAAAAAGAGTGGAAAAGCAAGAGGGGAGAGCGAATACAATAGCAGAAGTCAGTAGTAACACATAATGTTGCAGGCCTGGACACAAGGTGAAGATGGGAACAGCATGATTCAGGGCCACCATGAGAAAGGGTGACACACTGTGAATCAATGAAGTCCATACAAGTCAAATCCAGCATTGGCCACAAGACTGTGATGGTGAAACCAGAATGTATCAGTACAGACTCCTGCAGAAGTAGGCTGGAGGTGGGGGGAGCAGGGTAGAAGAAAAGGGGAAAAAAGGTTGCCCCCAGTTAATGGGTAGTTTTTGGGCATGTTATGGTAACCATAACCACCCTAAAAATCGATCAACCTCTCACCCTAACCAACAACACAACTTCAGCATCAAAACAAAATAGGTTAGAATATGGAGTGTATACCAACCAACAGTGTCCAGAGTACATTTCCCCAAATGCCAAATGGGAGGCGTGCAGACAAGGCACCGGAACACTGCTGAATGGAGACACACTTATGTGGATTGCAGGGGCACGGTCTGCTTCAGGGGAGACCTGCCTGGAGACTCGGGGTCTGAGGAGGCCATGCGAACAATGGCCCCTGGGCGTGGGATACCTTTTGAAGTGTACATGTTGTTTGGCACCTTGGCCGTTCGTGCCCCTGACAGCACCCCATGGCAGCGCACATCCACTGGTGTGAACTGCCTTTGATAGAGGGGGGGGGTTGGATGGATAGGCCGGGAGGCGTGCAGACAAGGCACCGGAACACTGCTGAATGGAGACACACTTATGTGGATTGCAGGGGCACGGTCTGCTTCAGGGGAGACCTGCCTGGAGACACGAGGTCTGAGGAGGCCATGTGAACAATGGCCCTTGGGCGTGGGATACCTTTTGAAGTGTACATGTTGTTTGGCACCTTGGCTGTTTGCGCCCCTGACAGCACCCCATGGCAGCGCACATCCATTGGTGCAAACTGCCTTTGATAGAGGGGGGTGGGATGGATGGGCCGGGAGGCGTGCAGACAAGGCACCGGAACACTGCTGAATGGAGACACACTTATGTACATTGGAGGTGCGTGGTCTGCTTCAGGGTAGGCCTGCCTGGAGACACGGGTTCTGAGGATGCCATGCGAGCATGGCCCCTGAGCGTGGGATACCTTTTGAAGTGTACATGTTGTTGGGCACCTCGGCCGTTTGCACCCCTGACAGCCCCCCATGGCAGAGCACATCTACTGGTGCAAACTGCCTTTGATAGTGGAGGGGGGATGGATGGGCCTGGGGCGTGCAGACAAGGCACCAGAACACTGCTAAATGGAAGTTGATTCACTTAAAAACTGGCCTAACTGACATCACAACCAGACTACACTTCTCCAGCATGGGGTCTGGCATGGATTCACATGCTCATGAATATTCCCCGTCGTCAGGCTGGGAATCCTCGGTAAAGAAAAAATCAGTATCAGTTTCATTTCTGATCCATCTTTCTTAGTAGTAACCAATCACTAGTCTCTGGGTCATACTGTCCGCAGCCAATGACTGCCCTCTCCCTAAACCCCGCCCCTGGCATCCATCCTCAGATTTTTACCGCACGTTCAAGTGTTGGGAGTCCTCGTGCAATAGCTCTCAAGCTTTTACTGCGTTCTGTGCTTTTTCAAAGAGATTTATCTTATTTTTCGGTTTAATCGAGCCTCAAGCTCTACCGTTTCTACTTCCGATCAACGGGGACCCGTTTCGGATTTATATACACCCCTCAAGGGTGAAGTTTTTGTCGAGTTACGCTTCTTGGAGGATTCTAGAAGTTTCTGAGGCCTACCTCACGGACAAGAAGAACATGGGCCAGGAGAAGGGAAGCTCGACTCCCGGCAAACTGTTCAGGATCTGCCCGGGATGCAACCTACAAAATGTGTTCAAGGAGGACAAGCATTCGAAATGCCTTTACTGCCTCCACAAGGACAAAACGCACGTGGAGAAGGACTGTGCGTTTTGCATGAACATGTCAGATCGGACTATGAGGGATCATCGGACCCATCCCTCCAACTGGCTGGAAGGCAAGAGCCCAGCAGGTGAGAAGAAGAAGAAGTCAGAGCGGTCTTCTAAGTCCTGTGAGGGCGCCCCGGCGACGGAGGCCCAACAAAAGGCAAAGCACTGCGAGTCTGCGGTTACCGGGTGCGCCGAAAGGTCGGGCTCCCCGGCTGCCAGGCAGGGCGCACCTTCACCGACGCCATCAACCGCGAGCCAACGCTCTGGCTTGGGGAAGAGAAAATCCGAGAACCCGGCTAGCTTCTGGAGAGGCCCCGGTCGATCTTGAAGGATCAGGCCGAAGGGGAGCGAGGCAGTGACCCTCCCCCTAAGGTGAAGGCCTCAAGCGTGCCCAAGGTGGTGAAGGCCTTGATTTACCCGGCTAAGGCCTCTATCGAGGGAGTAGCTGCGGCCCTGGCGAAGCCTGTGAAGGCTATCCCAGTGGAGGCAATCTCAGGGCCCAGAGTTTCCCTGCCTCCGTGGAGGGAATTCTCTTTTAAGCCCATTGAGAAGACCCCCATGATGACCCCGGTGGAAAAAGAGGGGGGGCGGTGGCCGTTACAGACACGACCTCCCAGGAGGAACTCACCGAGAATTTGGAGTAGGCCTGGTCCCACGGGAGGAATCCCGATGAGGGGGACGACGAGAGCGAGGGTGGCAATGACGACAAGGTTCCCGTGGAGGAGGAACAACCGTCGCTCACGGCACGCCCGTCGCAACCCGAGCTGCAGGACAACTCGGCAGCCATTTTGACGGCAATCCAAGCCTTATGTACGGAGATAAGGACGAGACTGCCTCTACCCCCGACGGACGACCCAGCTGTACCGGGTCCGTCGGTAAGCCCCCCAAACAAGAGGAGGAGAATTCATCCAGTGCCCCTTCTGCCCTCACGGCCTTCTCAGCCTTTGTCACCTTCCCCGGTCCCGAGAGACGACACAGGAACAGCCACGGCCACGATGGGGACTGATGACGACGGCGGTGACAACGGGACTGGCCTCCCGTCTCCGATTCCTCGGGCATCCCCGCCCGACGAGATTGGCTCCTTCCACTCCATGATTGCCAGGGCATCCGAGCTTTTTCAGCTCTGCCCCGAAGAGAAGAAGAAGGAAGGCTTCCTGTACCAACGGCGCGAGGCCAAGAGGAAGACGGTCCTCACGGTGCCGTTGCTGGATGACATCTGGGACGAGGGACAGGCGCTCTTCAAGAACCTGTCCACGACACCTGCCAAGAGGGACCGGTACGAGAAGAAGTACCGGGTCCCCAACGCCGCCCCGTTGTGCCTTAGGGCACAGCCGACCCCGGATTCGGTCGTCTCACCAGCGGCCAAGAAGAAAGCAGGGGGGGGGCATCGGCTTCATGTTCAACTTCCCCACCGGACGGCGAGGGAAAGAAGCTGGACGCCGTGGGACGATGAGTCATCTCGTCGGTGGCGACGACGATTAAGGCGGCCAAGCGATTGTGGCCCGCTACGACAGGGAATTGTGGTACAAGATCGCCCCCCTGTTGGACTTCCTCCCGGACGCCAAGAGGGCAGAGGCCCTGGCGATCCTACAGGAGGGTGAGGTGGCGTTGGACCACGCCATAACTGTGGCCACGGACATTGCAGACACCGGTTTCTGCCTGTTGGGCAACAGCGTTTGCCTTCGATGGCGGGGGTGGCTCAAGGCGACGGATTTCCGGCAGGACGTGCAAGCCAAGGTTTTGGACATGCCCTTCGATGGGAACAATCTGTTTGGAAAGACAGTGGATGAGTCGCTGCAGGCCATCAAGACCAACACAGAGACGGCTCGGGCCTTGGGAGTTCTGCAGCAATGGCTGCCGCCCTTTTGGAACTCCAGAGGCAAGCAAGGTGCCTCCAAAAGATTCGGCGGTGGCTCCTCGACCTACCATCAGGTGGCGCACTCCTTGTCGCAAGAAGCCTACAGGGGACGAGGCAAGTCAGGTGGATCTCGCCGTCGTCGCCAGGAAGGCCAAGGAGGCAAGGCCGCTTCCAAGCAAAACTGAACCGGCCGTTGCGTCGGGCCCGCACCGAAGCACCCCGGTGGGAGGCCGGCTGGCGAAGTTCATCAGCATGTGGGAGTCCATCTCCACCGACCGTTGGGTGCTGGATGCCCTGGCCCACGGGCACACTCTGGAATTTCTAAAGAAGTGCCCCCGAATTCCTCCAGTAGCCAGGAAGGAAAACCACATCCCTCAACTGCTGTTAGAGGTAAGGGCGATGCTCAAGAAAGGAGTCATCGAGCTCGTCCCAAAGAGGCTCCGGGGCTCCGGAGTATACTCAAGATACTTCCTCGTCAGGAAGAAGACAGGAGGTTGGCGTCCCATTCTGGATTTGCGTCAGCTAAACAAATACATCAAGGCACAGAAGTTCCGGATGGTCACCCCCCAGCACGTGCTGGGCCAGCTGGAGGAAGGCGACTTCCTATCGTCGTTGGATTTGGAAGATGCGTACTTTCACATCCCCATCCTAAAAGGACACCGAAAGTTTCTCAGGTTCGTAGTCCAAGGGCGGCACTACCAGTTCAAGGCCCTTCCGTTCGGATTGAAGTCGGCACCCAGGGTGTTCACCAAGTGCCTGGCACCAGTGGTGGCGCGGCTACGCCTGCAGGGGATCCACGTCTCCCCTACCTGGGCGACTGGCTCATCCGAGCAGGGACAAGGGAACTCACCGTCGAACACACAGCAAAGACTGTCCGGCTGCTCACGGACCTGGGTTCCCACCTGGTTCCATCGCAGGTCACGCTGTTTCTGGGAGCCATGCTCGATACAGTGGCGTGATTGGCCTCGCCGTCGGAGGAAAGAACACAGGCCATCATGCGCAAGGTACAGCATCTGCTGGCCACGGACGTGGCCAGAGTGAGGTCCATCAAGTCCCTCCTCGGGATGATGTCCTCTTGCATCTATCTGGTGCGTCTGTGCAGGCTTCCGATGCGCCATCTGCAGGAGTTCCTCAACGCCCGTTGGATGCAAGCGACTGGCAGCTTCGAGGACAAGACCTCGCTCAACGAAGTATCTGCCAAGCAATTTGATGGTGGGGCACCCGCGCGCATCTCGCGGCGGGCACAGATTTTCAGACCCCAGCATACCAGGTGACGGTGACGACAGATGTCTCCCTGGAGGGGTGGGGAGCGCACACCGGAGATCTTCACGAGATAGGCCTGTGGCTCCCGGAGGAGAGGCCGCTCCACATCAACATACTGGAGCTCCGAGCAGTGTTCTGGGCCCTCAAGTCATTCCTCCCGTCCCTCAAGGGCAAGGTGGTGAGGATCTTCACCGACAACACCTCCACGATGTTCTACATCCGGAAGCAGGGAGGAACCAGATCCCTAGCCCTGTCCAAGGCAGCCCAGGATCTGTGGCACTGGGCCGTTGCCCAGGGGATGTTTCTGGTACCTTTTCATCTAGCAGGGATAAAAAACACCATTGCCGAATCACTCAGCAGGGAGCTGCGCTTGTTCCACGAGTGGGAACTACGCCAGGATCAATTGGATCAACTCTTCCGGTGATGGGGCAAGCCCCAAATCCACCTGTTCGCGGCAGCGACAAACTCCAAGCCGAGGAGCATGGGCGATGCTTTCTCCTTCCCCTGTGACGGCCTGTTCCTGTATGCGTTCCCTCCGTTGCCGTTGCTGCTCAGGCTCATCAACCAACTCAAGAGGTCCCGGTGCAGGATGATCCTCGTCGCACCGAGGTGGCCGAGACAGATATGGTTCCCAGACCTTCTGGACATGTCAGCGTCTCCACCAGTCAAACTGCCGACAGACGCAGGTCTTCTCTCCAGAGAAGGAGGCGCCATTCTTCATCACGACACGGAGTCGCTGAACTTGCAGGCCTGGTTCCTGCAGCGCTCATGCTTCCATCAAGATACATCTGGCAGCGATTTCCCGATACACCAGAACTGCAGGACGGTCATCCCTGTGGTCTCATCCCTGGTGAAGGAGTTTATGAAAGGACTGTTTCGATCGTTCGCGCCGGTGAAGGCTCCAGCCCCGGCGTGGGAGCTCAACGTGGTGCTGACCAGGCTCATGGGCCCGCCATTCCAGCCCTTGCATTCGGCTCTGTTGAAGTTCCTGTCGTGGAAGACAGCGTTCCTTGTGGACATCACCTCTGCACGACGCGTGGGAGAGATTCAGGCCCTATCCTGCAAGCCTCCATACTTGACTTTCCACGAGATGAGGGTAGTGCTGAGGACGCTCCCCTCCTTCATGCCCAAGGTGCCGCCGGACTTCCATCTCAACGAGCCCTTGGTGTTACCAGTCTTTTTCCCGTCGCCTTCGTCGCCGGCCGAGAGGACTTTGCACTCGCTGGATGTAGCTAGAGCGCTGAAGTTCTACGTGGACCACTGAATGAAGAGTTTTTGGAAGACATCACAGCTGTTTGTGAACTTTGGACCTGTGAACCAAGGGAAGGCTCTCTCGAAGGCTTCCATTTCCGGATGGATCTCCGGCTGCATCATGCACTGTCGTCGGTTGGCAAACCGACCGTTGCCTGGCCGTCCGAGAGCCCATTCGACCAGAGCAATGCTGCTACCACGGCGTTCTTGTCTGGTGTGCCCCTGCTGGACATCTGCAGGGCAGCTACATGGAGGTCGATGCACACCTTCACGAGATTCTACTGCGTCGACCTAGATTCCATGGAGGAGTCCAGAGTCGGCCAGGCAGTGCTGCGCAACCTGTTTGATTAAGGTGAGCCTTGTGAGGAGGTAAAAGATGCTTAATATTGAGTTTTATGTAATGCTTAATGTTGAGCCTTGCCACCTCCCGTGGTTGTGCATGGGTGTACTCCTATGTATTCTTATATTCATGAGCATGTGAATCCATGCCAGACCCCATGCTGGAGAAGGAACAAGTTACTTACCTGTAACTGTTGTTCTCCAGCATGGGTCTGGCATGGATTCACATGCGAACCCTCCCTCCTTCCCCTCTGCGGCTCTTCACTTGGTCATACTACCACTTTACGTGCTACCAAATATGAGGATGGCTGCCAGGGCCGGGGCTTAGGGAGAGGGTAGTCATTGGCTGGGGTCAGTATGACCCAGAGACCAGTGATTGGTTACTACTAAGAAAGACAGATCAGAAACGAAACTGATACTGATTTTTTCTTTACCGAGGATTCCCAGCCTGACGACGGCCAATATTCATGAGCATGTGAATCCATGCCAGACCCATGCTGGAGAACAACCGTTACAGGTAAGTAACTTGTTCCTTACTCATTACTTGGATTACGAGGGCGAACTGTTGCGCGAAGTTCGTGCATAAGCACCATCAATATCCTCAACACGGACCGTGCGAGACAGACTGCCGTGAAGTCTGGCAGCTCGGTAACGCATTGCGGCTGTTGATCGACTTGCGATATGTAGGACAAGTATCCAGAGTTTTCTCGGCAGCAGCAGTTCTCCACCTCGGTTGGCATTAGCACGCACCGATTGCAGGTACACCAGGTGGAAACACCGTCCATGCGACTAGGCCCAGGCTCTTCATCTGTTGAAAAGTCCGCCCAACTGTTGTCCAAATCCCCATCGTCTACAGAGCTTGCTCTTTCCAGTAATTCCTCCTCGGAATACTCGGGCTCTCACAGGCGTTATTGTTGCCATTGTGTAGTAAAGAAACAAAAATAATTTATAGCGGTAGTACTGGTATCTGTTCACACGGGCTACAAGCAACGAAGGTAGCTGACCAGAGCACAGAAACGAGTCACAGAATACTCAAAGAAATACAGCGAGAGGAATGGAAAAGAAAATCTGCTGTTGTGTGTTGTGAAACGCTCTGTTTATACCTGTCGAGGAAAGAGGCTTCCTGCCGTTTCCATGGTGACACGTCATTAGCTGAGGCACAGAATGTTGACACGAGACATGCTTTGGCATGGTGAAATGGGCGGTACGCGTCTAGTGATGTCAGGATCAGGGACGGGGGATATGATTTAGTGCCGCAAACGCAGGTCACCCAGGGCGATGCGGAAAGTGATAAGATTATCACAAGATGGCCGTGCCCTGCTGCCTGATTTTGCTTGTGTTCAAGAGATGAAAACTCGGGCAAGGTGCATAGAAAATGTTTGTACGATCGATCGAATTATGGTTAAAACCACATGGCCGAACCATAGGGACAATAATATTTTCTGCCCAAACCATTCCTTTAAACATCACTTGGACAGACATGCAACCAAACATAACATGAAATATCAAAAAGTTTAACAAATTGTCCTGTGGGGCAAAACTCTGCATGGCTCAAGCAACCTTGGTGATTGCAACATGGGGAACAAATAATGTTGGTTCTTGCTGCAGTCCAAACAAGGGGGCGGGTCCTGGGAGTGTCTCTCTACGGGCCTATATCCCCGGTTAGAGTCTCTCCCAGAGTTTGTAGCTCACCATTCTTTCACATAAGAGATATGTCCACTACATACCAGTGTTTGCCCTGCCCAAGGGCAGGCCAGCACTGAAATTCTCTTCTGAACAAGAGTACCAACAGCAACCCCAGACACGTGTTTCGGCCTGGCTGGGCCTTGTCAGTCAGGTGGAGCTTTGCCTCTCTAAGAACAGTGAGCAAGGGTTCCACTTCTGTATTACCCTAGTAACTTTGTATTGGGTTATTTATATAGCACTCTTTCCCCACTTGCGGCCTCAATGCACTTTTTCCCTTGGTTGGAACGCCCTTGGTGACCGTAGTCGATGTGGTTGTAAATTGTAGGAAGTTTAGCTTAGATGCATGTGTGCATGTTGCAGTTCTAAAACTTGGGTGGCTGGATAAGCTCGAATATGCAGCCCAGGAGAGGCCAGACACATGGGCGGGTGCTCTTGAGGGTTAGAGACAGATTGCTATTTTTGAGAGAGTCTATGTGAGACCAGCTATACTGGGTTCCTTTCGGGTGGTGGTTGCTGTATGCTAGTGGCAGAGATGTTGAGGTACGTCAGGTGTTTCAGTCTGGACGGCTATGTGTGAAACTAGGCCAGATGTGCTTAGCCGTAGCCGTCTTCTATCATGCATGGATGTTTAGTCATGCCTGTGACCTGTGTCCACACTAGTGGTGTGAGATATATGTACCGTAGGCTGCAAGATTGCTTATTTGTCCAGGTCTAGAATCGAGAATCCACTAGCGAGGGGCCTAGGTTTCATACTGTAGTCGGTATCAGCGTATTTTAAACAGAGAGGAAGCCTAAACCTAGATTTGAGGATCCTGTAGAGTGGAAGAACGGCCCATTTTTCACATTGCAGTAGATTTAAGCATATGGTAAACAAATACCGAGGCTACACCTAGATTTGAGAATCCTCTACAGTGGAAGAGAGGCCTAGGTATCACAATGCAGTATGTTTCATCATACAGTAAACAAAGATGGAGGCTGCACCTATATTTGAGGGTCCTATATGGTGGGCAGGAGGCACATGTTTCAAGGTGTAGAAGGCCTCAAGATATTATAAACGGAGGAGGCTACTCCTAGATTCGAGATTTGTAGTGGGGGATTGCTAGTGTTGAGAGCTTCCCTGAATGAGCAGTGCAGATTAACAGTGGCAGTGATGGTTGTGTTTTACCCGAGGCTACTTATCTCATTGTTGGTTGTCACTCATGTGGACTGGCAGGCAGGGGGCTCAGTGAGTGTGTTGCGAGTGTAGCCACAGTGAAGGCTGCTGGCTTACTTCAAGTGCTTGTCGGGTGAGAGTGTGGTGGGTGGTTTGATGGTGGACCAGGAGAGTCACAACGAAAGCTGCAGGCTTGCCTGGAGTAGTAGTCAGCTGGAAGTGTTGTTGAGCATTATGTGGTGGTGTGTCAGGTGAGACCACTGCAAGAGCTGCCGGCCCCTGAGTTGTGATTGAAGGCGGGGGAGTTTATTAGTTATGTATTCACAGGGTACAGTGGATTAGGAGAGTATTGGGGAAGAGACAGGTTTTAAGGGCATTTCTGAATTTCATGTGGTTTTCAGTGTTGCGAATGTGTAAGGGAATGGAATTCCAGATGATTGGCGCTTGGACGGAGGAGGAGGAACCAGCAAATCTTCTGGAGCTGTGGGGTGGGATCACTAGGCGAAATGCAGTGCGAGATCTGAGGTTCCTGGTAGGTTGGTATGGGACAATTTTGTCTCAGAGGAATTCAGGGCTGGTGTTGTGGATTGCGCCATGGGTGATACACATGGCTTCGAAGGTGGTGCGTCAAGCTATAGAGAGCCAGTGGAACACTTTCAGGGTAGGGCTGATGTTTTCTCTGGTGGGCAGGTTAATGATCAGGTGTGCTGCTGCATTACGGATTCTTTGGAGTTTACTTAGTTGGGATGCCGGGGTTCATAGGTAGAGTCAGTGACGGGAGAGGATGATGGAGTTGATGGCCGAGAAATGGTGAGGATAGGTGAGGTAGTGGAAAATCCGCCTGAGAATACGTAGGTGGAAGAAACAGGTTTTGGATACGCTGGTGATGTGTTGGGTGAGGGATAAATCGGAGTCTAATTTGCATCCAAGGTTTTTAACCACGTTTGAAGATGCCAGGGCTTGTCCCAGTGATTCAGGCCACGGGATTGGTTGGGTAATATTTAGTTAGGACAAAAATCCAAGGCTACTTAAATGCACAAACAAGGGGGCTCCTGGGAGTGTCTCTCTACCGGCCTATATCCCGGGTTAGAGTCTCAACCAGAGTCTTTAGCTCACCATCATTTCACATTAGAGAAATATCCACTACATATCAGTCTTTGTCCTGCCCAAGGGTAGTCCAGCACTGAAATGTCAGGCAATTCTATGCTGAACAAGAGTACCAACAGCAACCCCAGACATGTGTTTCGGCATGGTTGGGCCTCGTCAGTGAGGTGGAGATGTGCCTCTCTAAGAACAGTGAGCAAGGGTTCCACGTCTGGATTACCATAGTAATTTAAGGTTAAAATCCAAGGCTAGTTAATATGAACAAACAAGGGGGGGGAGGGTCCTGGCAGTGTATGTTTACCGGCCTACATCCCGGGTTAGAGTCTGAACCAGAGTCTTTAGCTCACCATCATTTCACATTAGAGAAATATCCACTACATATCAGTCTTTGTCCTGCCCAAGGGTAGTCCAGCACTGAAATGTCAGGCAATTCTATGCTGAACAAGAGTACCAACAGCAACCCCAGACATGTGTTTCGGCATGGTTGGGCCTCGTCAATGAGGTGGAGATGTGCCTCTCTAAGAACAGTGAGCAAGGGTTCCACGTCTGGATTACCATAGTAATTTAGGGTGAAAATCCAAGGCTACTTAATATGAACAAACAAGGGGGGGGGGTCCTGGCAGTGTCTCTTTACCGGCCTACATCCCGGGTTAGTCTCAACCATAGTCCTTAGCTCACCATCCTTTCATAGAAGAGACATTTCCACTGGACATCAGTCTTTGTCCTGCCCAAAGGCCGTCCAGCAACAACATGGCAGGCAATTCTCTTCTGAACAAGAATACAAACAGCAACCCCAGACACGTGTTGTGGCCTGGTTGGGCCACTTCAATGAGGTGGAGATGTGCCTCTCTAAGAACAGTGAGCAAGGGTTCCACGTCTGAATTACCCTAGTAATTTAGGGTGAAAATCCAAGCTACTTAATATGCACAAACAAGGGGGGTCTGGGGAGTGTCTCTCTACCAGCCTATATCCCTGGTTAAAGTCTCAGCCAGAGTCTTAAGCTCACCATCCTTTCACAGAAGAGAAATGTTAACTACATGTCAGTCTTTGTCCTGCTCAAGGGGAGTCCAGCATCGAAATGCCAGACAATTCTCTTCTGAACAAGAGTGTAAAGACTGGAGGGGGGTTATCTGTACTTCTGCTTTAGAAGCACAGAGCACCCGAGCCAAGATTCTCTATTCGGTAGCTATGGGAGAGCAGACCATGTCAGATACACCGGCACCATTCACCAATGATGCTGGTGCATCCAACCTCCCCATTCCCATTGAGCCGTATGGGGCTCAAATGGGAATGGGGAGTAATACATTCTGGCGCCTGGCAATGGAAAAATACAGGGTCCGCCAGGGCTGTAATGCCCCTGTATTTCCCCATTTACAGGCGCTGGAAAAATTTATTTACCGGCAAGGCTACTGCCGAACTTGTAATGAGGCCCTTGACACCATTAAAATGCACCAACTGCTGACAGTTTGAAATGGCACACAAATCAATAGCAAAAGGTATCAACCATAGACTTAGAGGAAAACAAGTTGATCAAACAATTGGCAGAATACTGGGCTCCTATCACTAGGCACAGTTCAATGTGAGGATCCCCTCCCGGGCAACCTGTAAATAAGATAATAAACAAGCCCAGTCCATATATTGTTTAGCAGAGTCTTATTTCCTTCTATAAATGTTCTACTATCCCAATGTTCCTGGTTTAGCAGAGTTCGAAAAGGGTGAACTGTGATGCTGGAAATGCATCGGAGGGACAGGGCCTCCGTATCCTTGTCCTTTAGTGGTTTTTATCATGTATTCTGTCGTATTTTCCACACAGGTGTTCAGGTGGGACTCCTGGCTGTGCAACTCTCTTTTGGTTTGGTGTACAGACCCATGGGATACCCTTATGGCACCCATGGGTGGGGGGCACAACCCTGTGCCCCTAGCTTATGTTTTTTGGCACCTTTTTGTGGCCCGCAGAGCAGGGTATGGGCTGGTGGCAGCTCTATGCTGAATTTGACAGGTGCTCGGAGTATCCTCCATTTTGGGATGCACAGGCCCTGCCATTTGAATCAGTTGATTCCTGATAGGAAACAAGATGGCCCCTGTGGCCTCTTGCTTTCTATCGCCTGTTATCTTGTTTTCCTAAGGTCCTGGGAAGCCCTGGCTTTGTCCCTTCCCCTGACTGGCTGTTGGGTGGAAGTTCCATATATGGTGTTGTTGTGAAGTCCAGGCCAGACTGGCTAGAGCCTTCCCAGTGACTGTATGTTGTGGGTACACCCTGTGGGTGGGACCTGGGTGAATAGAGTATGTGACAAATATGCACTTCTTGTTGTGGATGTTTGGTTTCTGGTGTTTGAAACAATGACTGAGACAGCCCTGGCCGAAACTGGTATGAATGCAGTGTGGAGTGTTGAATGGCTGGGTACTTGTCCCAATACACATAACATGTTGTGAGTGTCTGGAGAGAAGCGAATGGCCTGAATGCACTGTGCACCTGATTGGCTGCCTGCCTGCATGAATGCCCTTCCGACCGATTGGTTGCCTGAGTGTAACCCAGCAGAATGATTGGGAGATCAACTAGTATATCTGGGGGCCTCTCACTGCTAGAATTCGTGTTCAGAAGCTGAAGAGAAACTGGAGTTGAAACTGAAGCTTAACCTTGAAGCCCTGCTGGAAGAGAAGCCCTGCTGGAAGAGAAGTCTTGCTGCTGCTCTACTTCGTCGATCTGAAAGCTGCTGTGTCTCCAAGGACTGACCCAGAGATGACCTGGTTAGGCGCCCTCTTCCCGAGCTATGAGGGACCATCGTGCACTGCTAATCTTTGCCAGTGCTATCTGGTAGACAGACCTGCGACAGGCTGCCGACCGGGGACGGGGCCCGCCATGGAATCACAAAGAGAAGCACCTGGACACTGTTGTCCATCACCGTCGCAGACCGCCGTCGCCGACGGGAGCCGCCGTACTCCCTTTACCTAAGTAACATTCGATCCAAGGACGCTCTCGCCTGCACTGCCGACATCTTTGTCCCGCCGGAGAAAGTCGAGGCCGCCGAGGCGCATCTGCTGGTGGGTTTCCCGCCACATGAAGACCACAGAGACACCGACAACTCCGCCCTTGCTGGGCCACAGTTCTTCAAACTCTTTGCGGTCCTGAACTATCGTTATTAAGTGATCTGTGTGACATTTAACCAGAGTATGGTTGATGTACTTTTAATGAGATCTGATAATAATTGTGGTACCACTTTAGAACTGTATATATTTGCCTTTATAGATTAACTAAGCACAAAGTGAGTTATTGTGATTGTATATAACCTTGAACTTAAATATATAAAGACTGTGATTTAACTAATACAGTGTGTGGACATTCCTATGTGGGGGCTTGGGGACTACACTGTGCTTAAGAACCAGCCTGCATCACCTACCGAGAAGCTAGGCCTTAATTGCTCGACCAGCGCTACCCTATAGAGAATCTTGGCTGGGGTCCTCTGTGCCTCTCCTCTGCCATATAGATGGCAGAAGTACAGATACCCCCCTCCAGTCTTTACACTGGTGGCAGCGGTGGGATGCTTATGGTTTTACGAATCAGTGTATAACCGTGCCACTTACAAAATATCTGCACTTTGTAAAATTGAGGTTTAGTTGTGTACAAGATAACTGCATTACAAGCAATGGAGTCTATTGCAAATGGTAAATTGAACAGGATGAGCTTAGAGGCTCTCCAGAGTGCTTGTGAAGACAGGGAGTTGGACTTCGTAGATAAGTCTAGGGCTGAGTTTATAGCTGCCCTGGTGGACTACCAGACTGATGGTGAAACTCTTGAAGGGGGATACAACCAATGAGGACTCTGCCCCTGGGGTTTTTGCTGAATCTGATTCTGGGAATGCCACTATTCCTGCTGCCTCTATTCCGAACCCCAGCACTGCTCTTCAGGGGCAAGCCCTGAAGATTGAACTTTTAAAATTGGAGCTACAACGGGAACAGTTAGCCTTTCAATACAAAACGTTGCAACAGAAGTTGAGTTGAAGAAAGTGGAGTTGGCACAGCAAGTGATACTCAAAGATAGGGACACTGAGCACTAAAGAATCCAGCTAGAGAAAACTAGAGTGGAGACTTCAGCTAAACCAGTTGAGACTAGCAGTTCCCCAGCCACCAAGTTTATGAAAGATTTGGTTGGTGTGTTTGTGGAGGGTTCAGATATCCTCCAATGGGTTGAAGCATTTGAAATGGCTTGTGCAATTCATGATGTTGATAAAAGAGATTGGGCTAAGTTTTTTTTAAGCAGAGTGCCCCAGACTGGATATGACTGTATTCTGAAACTGAGTATGGAAGAAAGGGGTCAGTATGAGTGCATGAAGTCTGCTTTAATTGCCAAGTTTGGCAAGACACCTACCCAATACCTTAAAAGGTTCAGGGATTTTAAGAAAAGAGAGAATGTGTTTTGGGTTGACTGGGTGAGTGCTGCGCACATGAACATGATGGCGCGGATTGATGGTTACAAAGTGAAAACATTTGTTGAATTGTCTCACCTTTTTGTTTTTTGAGCATTTTTCTGAAGCCTGTTCACCAGAGCCGCGTCAGTATGTTGCTGGCCAGAACATTTTGGATCCCTTTAAGCTGGCTAGGTTGGCTGACAAGTGTGTCTCCCACCGGGTGTCCCCTAAGGACTCCAGTGGGATGGACAAGGACAAAGAAAAGGGGTCCTCTCAGAAAGCTGAGGAGTCCCAGAAGCAATCAGTCGGGTAAACCAAAACCTTCCTCTCCTAAAACCCACTAATCTAGTGGGGATAAGTCATCTGTGGGTGGGAATAAGAGTAGTGGTCCAGCTGCTGCAAAGCAGGCTCCCAGTGGTTCCAGTACCATACCCCGCATTCCTGGCACCTGTTGGGAATGTGGGGCTCTGGATCACAAGAAGGGTGACTCCAAGTGTAAAGGTAAGGCACTTGGAGTACAGGCTGTCAGCCTGAGCTACCCTTACCCCATGTGTGAGGTGGAGGCCACTGTCCTCCCCTCCTCTACCGGGATCACCTTTAGTGCTCCTGCAGAGATTTCCTTAGTGTCCCTTGGGGCCTGGGACCAGTACGTGGAAGTACTGGTGACTATCCCACAGAACACCCGTAGGTTTTTGAGAAGTGTCCTCTTGAATGGCCAGCCTTCTACTGGTTTGAGAGACACTGGGACAAGCATGACATTGGTGGACAGGACCCTGCTCAAGCCAGAGGACTATGTAGGTGCTCCTCTGAGAACCACCAGGTTAGCTGGTGGGCCTCCCAAATTATCGCCTGTAGCCTTAGTCACACTCATGATTGGAGACAAGATAGAAAAGCTTCCTGTCCTGTTTCAGGACAATGTCCCTGCTAACATTCTGTTAGGTAATGATCTAGTAGAGTTGGGGGTGATCTCAGATGGTCTCCCCATGGCTGCTGCTGCAGTCATTAGGTCACAGGTGACACAGGGTCTGGCTGTGAGTCAGGTACCCGAGGCAAAGGCGAGGCCTAATGCAAGAAGACGGAAGAACAAGAAAGCCACCTCTGCGATAGGGGCTCCTTCTCTTCCTGCTGTTCCTACAGCAGCCATTGGGATCCATGCCTCGGACGGGCTGGGTCCAGTGGAAAACCCAAACTCAACCCCCGAGGGAGGAGAGACAGAAGACTCTCCTGTGGGAGAGGGTCTGAACCCAGAGGATCATCCCAACTTTCAATGCTTGTTAGCTGAAGGGGGACACTCCCGGGAGGACTTCTGTAAGGGACAGAGAGAGTGCCACCCTCTCGAAGGTCTGAGAAAACAGGCCCTGTCCCAGGCACAAGAAGAAGTGCCTAGGACATTCCGAATCTACTGGGAGGGTGAACTCCTTGTTAGTGAGCCGACTATGCCTGAACCTGGTGCCCTCAAGAGGTTGGTCATACCCCAGGTTTACCGGCCCTTCCTGCTGCAGTTGGCACCTGAGGTGCCCTTAGCTGTTCATCTCGGTACCAAGAAGACTAATCAGAGGCTCTCTACCCATTTCTACTGGCCACGGATGGGAGTAGAAGTGGAGTCCCACTGCAGGACCTGCCCAACTTGTCAGTTGTCTGGCAAGACTGGAGGCAGTGTCACTGCCCCACTGCAGCCATTGCCAGTGGTTGGCACACCGTTAGAGAGTGCGGGCCTTGACATTGTCGGTCCTCTTGACCCTCCCACTTCAGGTGGACATCGGTTCATCCTGGTCTTGGTTGATCATGCCACCAGGTACCGTGAGGCTATACCCCTTTTGGACTGTAACTGCCAAGGTGGTTGCCCAGGATCTCCTCTGCATTTTCACCCGTGTTGGATTCCCTAAGGAGGTTGTCTCTGACAGAGGATCCAACTTCATGTCTAGGTACATGAAAACCATGTGGAAAGAGTGTGGGGTAACCTACAGGTTCTCCACCTCTTACCACCCCCAGACCAATGGTCTGCTTCAGAGAGTTAATAAAACTCTCAAAGGCATGCTAGCTGCTTTGGAAGAGCCCCTAAGGAGGAAATGGGATCTCCTCCTGCCATGCCTTCTGTTTGCTTACAGAGAGGTACCTCAAGAGGGTGTTGGGATCAGCCCTTTTGAGTTACTCTTTGGACAGCCCGTGAGGGGGCCCCTTGCCTTGATCAGAGAAGGTTAGCAGGCCACCCCTCCAGGTCCCGCCAAGCAAGTGGGGGACTATGTGTTAGGCCTCAGACAGAGGATGACACAGATGATGGGTCAGCAACAGCAAATCTCAAGGCCAGCCAGGAATTGAACAAGTACTGTCATGACCTTAAAGCCTCGCAAGTGGATTGGACTCCAGGACAGGAAATCCTTGTGATGGAGCTTAGCAAGCCTAGAGTTTTGGCAGACAAGTGGACTGGACCCTTCAGGATCATCTCCAAGTTGGGCAAATTCAATTATCTGGTTGACATGGGAGTCCCTGGGGTAGCCCCTCAGGTATTCCATGTTAACAGGCTCAGCCTTACCACTGGCGAGCAGAAGTCTCATGTCTCTTGCTATCATCAGAGCAAGAAGAGCATGAGAGTGAGCCCCTTCCTCATTTGCTGCATAGCAACCCTCAGGATGGCTCAGTGGAGGGAGCACATCTCTCTCCCGATCTGACGACCGAGCAGCGGAAGGCCTGCAGGGCTTTGCTCTGGCAGTATGCCTCTCTGTTTTCACTGACACCAGGCCTTACACATTGACACTGGCGACAGGGTGCCTGTCAAAAGCAGGTGCTACCGTATGTCATATACAGTTATAACCACATCCAGGCTGAGGTCGCCAAGATGTTGGATCTGGGTGTTATTGAACCCTCAACCAGTCCCTGGTCCAGTCCATTGGTCCTCGTCCCCAAGGCAAGTTCCCAGGCAGGTACCAAGGATTGGAGGTTCTGTGTGGACTACCGAGGAGTCAATGACGACACCAAAACTGATGCGCACTCATTGCCCAAGGCTGATGCCAAATTTGTGAGCACCTTTGACCTTACCTCAGGCTATTGGCAAATAGCTCTGACGGACCATGCCAAGGAAAAGACAGCATTCTCAACACCAGAGGGACTCTACCAGTTTAGGGTTATGCCTTTTGTGTTGAAGAATGCCCCTGCCACCTTCCAGAGATTGGTCAATCATTCACTCAGTGGGCTGGAGGCCTTTTGTGTGGCCTACTTAAACGACATTGCCGTCTACAGTTCCACCTGGGAAGAGCATTTGACACATCTGGATAAGGTGTTGCAGGCCGTGAAAAGGGCTATCCTCACTATCAAGGCTATCAAGTGCCAGATAGCTCAGGGGAAAGTCACATATCATGGTCACGAGGTAGGAGGGGGTCAAATCCAACCTCTCCCCAGTAAAGTACAGGATGTACATGACTGGGAGACTCCCACTACTCAAACCCAGGTGAGAGCCTTTTTGGGCCCCACTGGGTATTATTGCAATTTCATGGCAGACTATGGAACCATAGCTGCACCTCTGCCAGCTCTAACTTCACCCAAACAACCTAGGAAGGTTATTTGGACCGAAGGCTGTCGGAGGGCCTTTGATGGCTTGAAAGAAATTCTGTGTAGGGCACCTGTGTTGTGTGCGCCTGACTACAGCCGACCTTTTATCGTCGAGACGGATGCCTGCGACACCGGATTTGGAGCTGTCTTGTCCCAGTTAGATGACAAAGGGAGGGAACATCCTATCATATTCATCAGTAGACAACTCTAGGGTAGAGAACCTAGGTGGGCTACTGTTGAAAAGGAATGTTTTAGCATGGTTTGGAGCCTTAGGCGTTTTAGGCCCTACCTTACAGGGTCCACCTTCAAGGTTCAAGCAGATCATAAACCCCTGAAGTGGCTTATGCAGATGAAGGGTGAAAACCCGTAACTGCTCAGGTGGTCCATTAGCCTGCAAGGGCTAGACTTCACCATAGAGCATAGACCAGGGAAGAGTCACGATAATGCAGATGGCCTTTCCAGAAGGTATGTTGACCATCTCGTGGGAGATTAGGCACCCTACCCTCAGTCTGGGGGTAGGGGGAGGGCACTGTGATGCTGTAAATGCATCGGAGGGACAGAGCCTCTATATCCTTGTCCTTTACTGGTTTTTATTGTGTGTTCTGTCGTGTTTTCCGCGCAGGAGTTCAGGTGGGACTCCTGGCAGTGCAGCTCTCTTTTGATTTGATGTACAGACCCTTGGGATACCCTTATGGCACCCATGGGTGGCAGTACAACCCTGTGCCCCTAGTCTGTTTTTTGGCACCTTTGTGTGGCCCACAGAGCAGGGCATGGGCTGGTGGCAGCTCCATGCTGAATTTGACAGGTGTTCTGGGTATCCCAAAATCCTCCATTTTGGGATACCCAGGCCCTGCCATTGGAATCAGTTGATTCTGATAGGAAACGAGATGGACCCTGTGGCCTCTTGCTTTCTATCACCTGTTACCGTATTTTCCCAAAGTCCTGGGAACCCCTGACTCTGTCCTTTCCCCCTGACTGGCTCTTGGGTGGAAGTTCCATACATGGTGTTGTTGTGAAGTCCAGGCCAGACTGGCTGGAGCCTTCCCAGTGACAGCATGTTGTGGGTACACCCTGAGGGTGGGACCTGGGTGAATGGAGTGTGTGACGAATATGCACTTCTTGTTGTGGATGTCTCGTTTCTGGTGTTTGACACAATGACTGAGAAAGCCCTGTCCGAAACTGGTATTAATGCAATGTGGAGTGTTAAATGGCTGGGTACAATACACATAACTTGTTGTGAGTGTCTGGAGAGAAGTGAATGGCCTGAATGCACTATGCACCTGATTGGCTGCCTGCCTGCATGAATGCCCTTCTGACCAATTGATTGCCTGAGTGTGACCCAGCAGAATGAATGGGAGATCAACTAGTATATCTGGGGGCCTCTCACTGCTAGAATTCGTGTTCAGAAGCTGAAGAGAAACTGGAGTTGAAAATGAAGCTTAACCTTGAAGCCCTGGTGGAAGAGAAGTCTTGCTGCTGCTCTACTTCGTCATCTGAAAGCTGCTGTGCCTTCAAGGACTGACCCAGAGAGGACCTGGTTAGGCGCCCTCTTCCCGAGCTACGAGGGACCATTGTGCACTGCTAATCTTTGGCAGCGCTCCCTTGTAGACAGACCTGCGACAGGCTGCCGACCGGGGACGGGGACCGCCGCGGAATCACAAAGAGAAGTGCCCAGACACTGTTATCCATCACCGCCACCGACTGCTGTCGCTGACCAGAGTCGCGGTGCTCCCAAGTAACATTTGATCCAAGGATGCTCTTGCCTGCACCATCGACTGCTTTGTCCGGCCAGAGAAAGCAGAGGCCGCAGACGCACCGAGGAGCATCGGCCGGTGGGTTTCCCGCCACCTAAAGACCACAGAGACGCCGACGACTCGACGCCCTTGCTGGGCCACAGTTCTTCAAACTCTTTGCGGTCTTGAACTATTATCACCGAGGGGCCCCGCACGCCTCTTCCTTGCAGGACGCCAACACTTCGTCATTGACGAGCACCGCTAGGAACGGAGCTGCCACATCACCGTCGTCGTTCAACCCTTTTTCCTCATGGGATCTCGACGATCCGTGGCTCCTGCTTTAAAGGGAGCCGCTCAAGAAGGATCCGTTGACGACCCGACGACAAACTCTGCTATTCCAGGTACACTGGGGTTGTAGAACTATCTTAGAAGGAAATACGACTTCTAGAACAATATATGGACTAGGCTTGTGATACATCTTTACTTTACAGGTTGCCCAGGTGGGAGGGGTTTTCCACACAGAACTGTGTTTAACGGTAGAGGCCAGTATTCAGCCAATTGTTCTAACCAACTGCTTTCCTCCTATGTCTTTTGTTGGTTGCCTTTATTAAGAGATCTGTGGACATTTAACCAGAGTATAGTTGATGCACTTTAATGAGATCTGATAATAATTGTGGTACCACTTTAGAACTGTATATATTTGCCATTATAGACTAAGCACAAAGTGAGTTATTGTGATTGTATATAACCTTGAACTTAATTATATAAAGACTGTGTTTTAACTAATACAGTGGGCCTGATCACGACTTCGGTGGTAACGCCGGTGCTATCTGCCCTACCGCCGAACTCCCCGGTGCTAATAGCGCCGGATCATGAGTTCGGTGGTAATGTTAATCCCCATTCTCCATTGAGCCCATTCGGGAACGCCGGCGGTATGAGTGCGAATATTCGGCGGATTTCCCCCCAGCAAAGAGCTGGGGCGAAATCCACCGAAGTCCTCATTTGGCGGACCCTTAAATCCAGCGGTAATAGCGCTACCGCCGGAATTAAGGGTTACCGCCAAAGTCGTGATGAGGCCCAGTGTGTGGACATTTCTTTGTGGGGGATTGGGGACAACACTGTACTTAAGAACCAGCCTGCATCACCGCCTGAGAAGCTAGGCCTTGATTGCTCGACCAGCGCTACCCGATAGAGAATCTTGGCTGGGGTCCTCTGGCCTCTCCTCTGCCATATAGAGAGCAGAAGTACAGACACCCCCCTCCAGTCTTTACATGAACAATGGTGCCGAGGCAGTAGCTCCGGTCCTGGTGGTGCTCGTTGACGATCGGTCATGGACATCCTGCGAAGATGAGGCATGCGGTGCACCTCGGCGACGATAGTCTGTTGCCACAAAGAGTCAATGAAGAACGTAGGCCCAGCAAGGGCATCAGGTCATTTGGCGTCGGCGATCGGGACTCGACTACGGCTGTCTTACTGATCTTCATCAGCGTCTTTGAGGACTTCGGGTGGCGGGAAACCAACCGGCAGAGTCTCCTCGTTTATTTGGCAACCTTATCTTTCTCCGGTGGGACAAAGCAGTTGACGGTGATGAGCAAGAGAGTCCTTGATTCAAATGTCTTAGGCAATTGAGTGTTGCAGCTCCGGGCGACGATGATGGTCGTCGACGGCGATGGACTTCAATGTCCTCGGTGGTCCCCGTCTCCAGACAGCAGCCTTTCGATTACTGACTTCCAGGGAGCCTTGGTGAAGATTAGCTGGTGCATGATGTTCCTTCGTAGCTCTGGAAGAGGTCTTCCAGCCAGGTCCTCTCTTGGATCAGTCTTCGAAGGCACGACAGCTTTCATATTGTGTCTAAGGAAAACAGCAGTAAACCTTCTTTTTCTGGCTCGGCTTCGAGATCGAGCATCAAGTTTCGACTTCAGCTTCTGACAGTTTCCATCAGTGAGAGGTTCTCAGGTATAATGTTCGTTCTCTTGTTCGCTCTGCTGGATCACACTCAGGCAACCAATCATTCAGAAGGGCATTCATGCAGGCAGGCAGCCAATCAGGCTCACAGTGCATTCAGGCCATTCTTCTCCATCCAGACACTCACAACAAGGAATGGGGATTGGGACAAGCACCCAGCCATTCAGCACTCCACACTGCATTCCTACCAGTTTCGGGCAGGATTGTCTGTGTCATTGTGTCACACACCAGAAACCAGACACCCATAATATGGAATGCAGATTGGTCACACACGCCATTCATCCAGGTCCCACCCCAAAGACGTACCCACAACATACAGTCATTGGGAAGGCTCCAGCAAGATTGGCCTGGACCTCCCCACAATTGATATGTCGAACTTACACCCAACAGCCAGTCAGGGGAAGGGACACAGTTGGGAAAACAAGGTAACAGGCAATAGAAAGCAAGTGGCCACAGGAGCCATCTTGTCTCTTATCAGGAATCAACTGATTCCAATGGCAGGGACTGGGTATCCCAAAATGGAGGATACTCAGAGCACTTGTCAAATTCAGGATGGAGCTGCCACCAGCCCTTACCCTGCTCTGTGGGCCACACACAGGTGCCCAGAAACATACACCAGGGCTACAGGGTTGTACCCCCACCCATGGGTGCCATAAGGGTATCCCAAGGGTCTGTTCACCAAACCAAAAAGAGGAAGAGCTGTACTGTGCAGAAACAAACACAGAATACACATGATAAAAGGACTACAGGACAAGGACATAGAGGCCCTGTCACTGGAATGCATTTCCTGCGTCACAAAGAGTACCAACAGCAATCCCAGACACGTGTTTTGGCCTGGTTGGACCTCGTCAGTGAGGTGGAGCTGTGCCTCTCTAAGAACAGGGAGCAATGGTTCCATGTTTGGATTATCGTAGTGATTTAGGGTGAAAATCCAAGGCTACTTAATATGCACAAACAAGGGGAGGTCCTAGGAGTATCTCTCTACTGGCCTATATCCCGGGTTAGGGTCTCAACCATAGTCTTTAGCTCACCATCCTTTCACAGAAGAGACATTTCCACTGCACATCAGTCTTTGTCCTGCCCAAGGGCTGTCCAGCACCGAAATGCCAGGCAATTCTCTTCTGAACAAGTATACCAACAGCAACCCCAGACACGTGTTTCTGCCTGGTTGGGCCTCGTCAGTGATGTGGAGCTGTGGCAGCGAGGATTCCACGTCTGAATTACCCTAGTAATTTAGGGTGAAAATCCAAGGCTACTTAATATGCACAACAAGGTGGGTCCTGGGAGTGGGGAGTGTCTCTCTACCAGCCTATATCCCGCAGTTAGAGTCTCAACCAGAGTCTTTAGCTCACCATCCTTTCACAGAAGAGAGATTTCCACTACATATCAGTCTTTGTACCAGACACCCATAATATGGAATCCATATTGGTCACACACTCCATTCACCCAGGTTCCACCCCAAGGGCGTACCCACAGCATACAGTCATTGGGAAGGTTCCAGCCAGTCTGGCCTGGAATTCCCCACAATACCATAATTGGAACTGCCACCCAAAAGCCAATCAAGGGAAGGGAAACAGTCAGGGCTTCCCAGGACGTTGGGGAAACAAGTAAACAGGCAATAGAAAGCAAGAGGCCACAGGAGCCATCTTGTCTCCTATCAGGAATAAACTGATTCCAATGACAGGGCCTGGGTATCCCAAAATGGAAGTTACTCAGAGCACCTGTCAAATTCAGCATGAACCTGCCACCATCCCATACCCTGCTCTGTGGGCAACTCAAAAACATACACTAGGGGTACAGGGTTGTACCCCCACCCATGGGTGCCATAAGGGTATCCCAAGGGTCTGTTCACCAAACCAAAAAGAGGAAGAGCTGCACTGCCAGGAGTCCCACATGGACTCCTGTGCAGAAAATAACACAGAACACACATGATAAAAAGACTACAGTACACAGACATGGAGGCCCTGTCCCTCCAATGCATTTCCAGCATCACAGTTGCCCCCCCCCCCAGACTGAGGTTAGGGTGGTCTAATCTCCCACGAGATTGACACCCTCATCCAGACGGTCAACATACCTTCTGGAAAGGCCGTCTACATTATAATGACTCTTCCCTGGCCTATACCCAATGGTGAAGTCTAGCCCTTCCAGGCTAATGGACCACCTGAACAGTTTCAGATTTTCACCCTTCATCTGCATAAGCCATTTTAAGGGCTTATGGTCTGCTTGGACCTTAACGGTAGACCCCGTAAGGTAGGGTCTAAAACGCCTAAGTCTCCAAACTATACTAAAACATTCCTTTTCAACAGTAGCCCACCTAAGTTCTCTACCCTTGAGTTGTCTACTGATGAATATGATAGGATGTTCCCTCCCTTTGTCATCTAACTGGGACAAGACAGCTCCAATTCCGGTGTCGCAGGCATCAGTTTGAACGATAAAGGGTTTGCTGTAATCGGGCGCACACAACACAGGTGCCCTACACAGACTTTCCTTCAAGCCACTCGAAGGCCCTCCGTCAGTTATCTGTCCAATTAACCTTCCTCGGTTGTTTGGGCGAAGTCAAAGCTGTCAGAGGGGCAGCTATGGTTCTATAGTCCGCCATGAAGTTGCGGTAATACCCAGTGATGCCCAAAAAGGATCTCATCTGGGGTTGAGCAGTGGGAGTTGTATGGGAAGACAGGTCTGTAGGACCCCCTCCCCAACATTCCCCACCTCCGTGAGGCTCGTAGCTTGTCAGCGGCCCCACATGCACCTGGGCTCAGGAGGCAGGATGGCTGCTGATTGACACATAAAGCCACACAACCTGTACTGTAACGTACCATAGACACCATTTTGAAAATGCCAAGACTCCATTTTGGATGTACAAACCGAACCCCAAGCGAAATAGCCTGCATGCGAAAGCTGTAGCTGGGCCTCCGCTCACCGTGCACAGGGGACCATGCACTTCCCCAGCGCCTCCACCCCATTGCAGATCCGCTGAAGGCCCGTTCTCACAAGCAACCAGACACGAACACGTATCAGAACAAACACTGTATCATTTACCTTCCGCAGTACATCACTATCCCAGAAGTGACCTGACTTGTAGCTTGAGTCTGGAAAATAACAAAAACCATCCCAATCAAACAAGTCTTGACCCTGCATCTAACCCCCAACATTTAAAATATATGGTGTCAATAACCTTCCTTCATGAACCCCTTCTGTAAACCGCACACCAAACCCCAATAGTCCACAGGGTTGTTTGTAAATTGTAGCACAGGTGTTGGGAAGAGAGGAAGCTTATAACGTTAATAAAGCGAGGATGACCCCTCCCCGCTGCAAAATACCATGTGCCTTGAAGGTCTAATGAAAGCGCTTGATAGATTCCGCCTTATGCTAACTAATGATTGCTGCTAATGTACAAAGGATAAAGCGAAAAGCGTTGCAGAGAATACTTGTGTGTAATGTAGTGAAACACATTTTAAAAAGTGTAACAGCCGTCAAGGGCGTTGAGCCGGTTTTTGCTATGAACAAGAATGTAAACTAACATATTGCTTCTCTGATCCTGCGTACATGATCCAACCTGACGCTATCTCACGTTGTTATTCGTCTGTCTGTTCTATGAATTATCAATATGTGTTCAACTAACGTTATGTAACGCAAGTGCAACTGCCAGACCCCATTACTACGTATGAAGCCGTAAACAAATTTGTAAACGATAGAAATATGTAATCATCCTAATGCCACTAACTGTAGTAACTGTCTCCCCTTATGGTATATTGTGCAGTCCGAGAATAGAGAATCGCTTAGAGCTACACGGCTATCTCCCCCTCCTCCCGCCAAGGCCCGCCAGGGCTTGCTGGTGCTCGAGCAGCACAACCTCACCTCCCTAAATTTCTGCTGGACCCGCTTCAAGTATTTACCTCCCCCATGTCAGAGGCCGCCGTAGTTTGGCCAAATGAATTATGTACAACCTGGTCTTAAATCCCACCGCCTTGAGGGGCCAGAGATGTGCCCTTACTAATCCAATAGTACTCCAGTTCACCCCAAGTTAATGGGCCATAGAGACAGTTATTCACCCCTGTACTAACATATCGAAAAGCAATCTCTCACCACATCTAACAGAATAGAATGACAAGACAGCTCACCATGTGCCCTCTGACAAGACACCTGGACTTATGGCACCTGGTCATTGGGTCAAGAGTAATTGTACATTTATGTATTTGTGAAGCTTCATGCTGTCTCTCCTGTCTTTCTTGTGCTCTTAAGTTTAACCTATTGTAGGATTTGCAGGACCCCAAGCGAAATAGCCTGCATGCGAAAGCTGTAGCTGGGCCTCCACTCACCGTGCACAGGGGACCATGCACTTCCCCCGCGCCTCCACCCCATTGCAGATCCGCTGAAGGCCCGTTCTCACAAGCAACCAGACACGAACACGTATCAGAACAAACACTGTATCATTTACCTTCCGCAGTACATCACTATCCCAGAAGTGACCTGACTTGTAGCTTGAGTCTGGAAAATAACAAAAACCATCCCAATCAAACAAGTCTTGACCCTGCATCTAACCCCCAACATTTAAAATATATGGTGTCAATAACCTTCCTTCATGAACCCCTTCTGTAAACCGCACACCAAACCCCAATAGTCCACAGGGTTGTTTGTAAATTGTAGCACGGGTGTTGGGAAGAGAGGAAGCTTATAACGTTAATAAAGCGAGGATGACCCCTCCCCGCTGCAAAATACCATGTGCCTCGAAGGTCTAATGAAAGCGCTTGATAGATTCCGCCTTATGCTAACTAATGATTGCTGCTAATGTACAAAGGATAAAGCGAAAAGCGTTGCAGAGAATACTTGTGTGTAATGTAGTGAAACACATTTTAAAAAGTGTAACAGCCGTCAAGGGCGTTGAGCCGGTTTTTGCTATGAACAAGAATGTAAACTAACATATTGCTTCTCTGATCCTGCGTACATGATCCAACCTGACGCTATCTCACGTTGTTATTCGTCTGTCTGTTCTATGAATTATCAATATGTGTTCAACTAACGTTATGTAACGCAAGTGCAACTGCCAGACCCCATTACTACGTATGAAGCCGTAAACAAATTTGTAAACGATAGAAATATGTAATCATCCTAATGCCACTAACTGTAGTAACTGTCTCCCCTTATGGTATATTGTGCAGTCCAGGAATAGAGAATCGCTTAGAGCTACAAGGCTATCTTCCCCTCCTCCTGCCAAGGCTCGCCAGGGCTTGCTGGTGCTCGAGCAGCACAACCTCACCTCCCTAAATTTCTGCTGGACCCGCTTCAAGTATTTACCTCCCCCATGTCAGAGGCCGCCGTAGTTTGGCCAAATGAATTATGTACAACCTGGTCTTAAATCCCACCGCCTTGAGGGGCCAGAGATGTGCCCTTACTAATCCAATAGTACTCCAGTTCACCCCAAGTTAATGGGCCATAGAGACAGTTATTCACCCCTGTACTAACATATCGAAAAGCAATCTCTCACCACATCTAACAGAATAGAATGACAAGACAGCTCACCATGTGCCCTCTGACAAGACACCTGGACTTATGGCACCTGGTCATTGGGTCAAGAGTAATTGTACATTTATGTATTTGTGAAGCTTCATATTGCATGCTGTCTCTCCTGTCTTTCTTGTGCTCTTAAGTTTAACCTATTGTAGGATTTGCAGGGTATCCAGAGTCGTATAAAGTGATGAGTGTTTGTGTGTGTGGCCACAAGGGCAAAATGTTAGTACAGTCACCAATCATCGACACAGACCACATCCGGCCTGGCAGCTCCACCCCGACGAGCCCAGCTGACCAGTCCGCCCCACGTTGGCACCACGCAGATGTCCACCAATCCTGGAGCAGCTCTTCGACACACCACCTATAGCTTAGTCGACGCCACCCAATCCCTGAGACTATGTGCCCCCTATAGCTTACAGGATGTATGACGTAGTTTTGAAATAAATATGACTGTCTTTGCTATTGTCAGACAGAGCGCTCTCGGAGCTTGCAGAGTTCTTTGCATGCCTTATATTGATTATATAAAAAACATTTTTACATCACCTGCACTTGGTCCTGGTCTCATTCCCTCCTGGGGTGTGTTCTTTATTGCCTCTCATTGTGGGGAGGTTACTGCCTTATGGGGGACGCTTGTTTTCAGTCGTGATCCCGAAGGCGTGATTTGTTTTGTATTTTCCCCTTTTGCCACGAGACGTTCCGGGCGGCAGTGGAGACGCACGGTGCACCCGCTTAAGAGAGCTGCCCGCCTACAGCAAATGGTACGCTTAGACGTGCGCACGCAGTAGGCCAAAGGGTATGGGTCCCGTTCCAAAAAACCCTTTAGTAACGCTCGCCAGAGTCGGGGGGGGGCGGCCATTGGGTGTGAGGCAGCGCCGCCTGGACGGACCCAGTCCGGAGAATCTCGGATTAAGACGGGCACGTGAGTATTAAGTGCGAGTGATCATAAAAGGAGAAGGGGGAGGAGCCAGATTATACGAGGTCAGTTAATGGGTACTTTCGACTATTAATACTATTTTCTTTCTCTGCATATGGCCATTAGGATAATAAGGTGAATTAAGGGAAGACAAAGACGGGAACGGAGCTCTGCAAAGGGGTAGAAGGCGGCGCCGCATAGTGCTATCTTGACTAGTACTGGGAATAAGTTGAATAGTGGAAAATAAAATAAGGGTGTCTGAGAATAGGGAGACATGGTGTATACATCAGAAACTGTGTCTTTCTTCTTTTTTATTCGGGGTAAATCGATTCTAGAAAAAGTGCTATAACTTCTAACGGTGAAGGGGGAAAAATTGGGTGAGTGTCAGAAGGCCTTGTCAAAGACAAAAGTGCAGGGCAAGAAAAGGGAGGGTCATTATTATGTGTTGTATGTTAAAAGTTTGTTAAATGTCTGTTCCATGTTGCTTATGCTAAGCTATTCATGTTTTAGAGAATTGCATTTTAAAGAAATTATGTTGAATTAGTGATGCTAGATAGTTCTGTGGTATGGTCATTGTAAGTGTGACTCGTTAAGATCTTAAGCCAGTAATATTGTGAACAATCATTTTTTAACATCCAAGAACTGCTAGGGATAAGAGATACACACGCTTGTAAATCACAGTGACAGTCATAAATAATGCAGAAAGGTGAGCAACGAGAATACAATATGGGGGCGGAAACACCCCTGGCCCATATTTACAAAAATCTACCTGGTTATGCAGAACGTATAAAAAAGTACCATGACCGATGGGTCACGGAATTGAAAGGAGAGGGGCTACCCCAGGTATGGCCACAAGGAGGATCGTTTGATAAGTGTATTGGACATTGTAGCCACATGCATATTTATAAAATACAAAGGAAAGCAGTTCCATAATAAGAGAGAAATATTAGATCTGTGGAAAATGTTCGAGGAAGTGCCACCACTCAAAAAGAAAGACATAACGCCCGGCCAGCCCACCACCAATTACCACTCCCTTAGTAGCACATGAGAATGAGGGTGAGGGTAAGGGGAGAGAAGGGTCAATAGAAGTTACATGACTGTATCCCCTCCTAAACAAACCAGTGCCAGCAGAAGGGTATAGCGATCCCACGTATGTGCCCACCACTGCCGCTATAGCTGCCCCATGACCAACTGCACCACCACCATATGAGTGTCCTAGACAGAGTGGACAAGTAAGTACCCCAGAATCAAAAAATAGGGCTCCTGGTGTGGAACCTATTCTACCCAGGAGGGTTAACTAGGAAAACAAAAGATACAAATGAATAGGTCCAAGGATGCTAGGCTCAGAACAACACCTCCACATGTATTATCAAACTCTGCATTGCTAAGGAAGGAATCACTCTTCAATAGTATGTTGTAGAGATAAATCTAATTTTTTTTATATTAGAGTTGTGTGCAAAAAGACATAAATCCAACATTTAGAGAAATTAAGACATCAAAATGGTTTGCTAAAACAGAACAATCAGACAAAAAAACAGAAAGATATTTACAACACACAGTGCCAAAAAAACATTTTTTGGGACAATCTCCAAATTGTGTGTGTGCAACAAACCCGACTCCTATTAGGATTTGCCAAGAAATTCACATATTACAGTGTACATATTCAAGTCAACATTTGTGGAAAACACATAGAACAATGGTGGGTACACAAAATTATTTTTCTTGCGTAAACAGCACTAATGTGCTGTAGTTTTGGGGGGAGTAGTGCGTCTACACCAGGTGTTTCAGCCGTTTCTAGGTGGGCTAGGTGTGCCTCATCTTTAACACAGCCTTCATCAGGACGGAGTTCTGTGTAGATTGACGTCTGTGCTGCAGGGGAAGGAGACTACAGTCAGGGGGGTGTCTGAGCCAAAATTATTTAGTTTGAGTGAATCACGTGTGGTTGATGTAAAATCAAAAAGCACATAGCTTACCTATGGGTTAATAGATTTCACAGGCGCTAAATTTGAGATCTGCTAGCCGCATGGGCTGGTCTCTGTATGATCCTGTTGCAAATAACAGAGAACAAGAGAAGCAAAGGGAGGTTGAAGCTAAACATGTCCCCGTTTAAAAAGGCATGAAAAAAAGTTCAGGGAAAAAAGTCTTACCTCTCGCTGGAGGTCGAAAAATGCTGATCCAGGGTGGTATCAGTGGGAAACAGACACGGCTTGCACAGCTAAAAAATATATATGGCTCAAGGTGAGTGTGGTTACCTAGTAACAACTGTCTCATATATATAGCAGTAAGTACAGGGTTTATTTTAAAGTACCTGTGAGGGTTGCAGCATGGGCAGCCTGTCTGCAAAAAAGTACGAGCTGGAGCTCCTCAGGCTGCTGAGTCACAGATGAGACTGCAGGGGCGTGACTGCAAAGCGTTGGTAACGCTGTTGCTAGGTCCCTGTAGGTATTTATATGTCGGCCATCTTGGAATGGCCCTAGGTACGAGTTGGAAACAAAATGATGGATTCTGCTCCATCCGGGGGGCACAAAAAAAGCTCAATCAATTTTGGGTGTGATTAGTGTCAACGCGTGTCTAAAAAGTTAATTTAGACAATATTGTTGACAAACGGTTGTCATGGCAACCGTAAGCATTGCGGAGTGGCATTGGTTTTTTATACTCTGAAACAACATAGCTAATGGCCCCATGAGGTTGTGATTACCGAAAATACTTCATTTCAATATGTTGTGGCATGGATCACAAATTGTGTATGTGTCTCAGGAATCTATGCAGAGAAAAACCATAATTAAGTAAGTGGACAGTTTGTATTGTATTACTAACATTGGTCAATGTATGAAATCACCTACATGAAAAACTATACTTTCTTTGTTAATTCCAAATATTTTCTGTCATTATGAAACTATGTATTAAGTTTCCAGGCGACACGCCCTAATTCTCACCCTCTCGGGCTGTTAGTCATACAATACAAACTGTCCACTTACTTAATTATGGTTTTTCTCTGCTGAGATTCCTGGGACACATACACATTTTGTGATCCATGCCACAACATATTGAAATTAAGTATTTTCGGTAATCACAACCTCATGGGGCCATTAGCTATGTTGTTTCAGAGTATAAAAAACCAATGCCACGCCGCAATGCTTACGGTTGCCATGACAACCGTTTGTCAACAATATTGTCTAAATTAACTTTTTAGACACGCGTTGACACTAATCACACCCAAAATTGATTGAGCTTTTTTTGTGCCCCCCGGATGGAGCAGAATCCATCATTTTGTTTCCCACTCGATCCTAGGGCCATTCCAAGATGGCCGACATATAAATACCTACAGGGACCTAGCAACAGCGTTACCAACGCTTTGCAGTCAGGCACCTGCAGTCTCATCTGTGACTCAGCAGCCTGAGGAGCTCCAGCTCGTACTTTTTTGCAGACAGGCTGCCCATGCTGCAACCCTCACAGGTACTTTAAAATAAACCCTGCACTTACTGCTATATATATGAGACAGTTGTTACTAGGTAACCACACTCACCTTGAGCCATATATATTTTTTAGCTGTGCAAGCCGTGTCTGTTTCCCACTGATACCACCCTGGATCAGCATTTTTCGACCTCCAGCGAGAGGTAAGACTTTTTTCCCTGAACTTTTTTTCATGCCTTTTTAAACGGGGACCTGTTTAGCTTCAACCTCCCTTTGCTTCTCTCGTTCTCTGTTATTTGCAACAGGATCATACAGAGACCAGCCCATGCGGCTAGCAGATCTCAAATTTAGCGCCTGTGAAATCTATTAACCCATAGGTAAGCTATGTGCTTTTTGATTTTACATCAACCACACGTGATTCACTCAAACTAAATAATTTTGACTCAGACACCCCCCTGACTGTAGTCTCCTTCCCCTGCAGCACAGACGTCAATCTACACAGAACTCCGTCCTGATGAAGGCCGTGTTGAAGATGAGGCACACCTAGCCCACCTAGAAACGGCTGAAACACCTGGTGTAGATGCACTACTCCCCCCAAAACTACAGCACATTAATGCTGTTTACGCAAGAAAAATAATTTTGTGTACCCACTATTGTTCTATGTGTTTTCCACAAATGTTGACTTGAATATGTACACTGTAATATGTGAATTTCTTGGCAAATCCTAATAGGAGTCGGGTTTGTTGCACACACACAATTTGGAGATTGTCCCAAAAAATGTTTTTTTGGCACTGTGTGTTGTAAATATCTTTCTGTTTTTTTGTCTGATTGTTCTGTTTTAGCAAACCATTTTGATGTCTTAATTTCTCTAAATGTTGGATTTATGTCTTTTTGCACACAACTCTAATATAAAAAATGAGATTTATCTCTACAACATACTATTGAAGAGTGATTCCTTCCTTAGCAATGCAGAGTTTGATAATACATGTGGAGGTGTTGTTCTGAGCCTAGCATCCTTGGACCTATTCATTTGTATCTTTTGTTTTCCAGGTAAGTACCCCTACAGTAGACATTGAAAAATGAACAGAGGATCTAGACTCTAGGCTCTCAATGGCCAGAGATGAGTTATCTAGAATAAGAAATATATGTGAACAGAGTGGAACGAGCGTTGTAAGAATAGAGCAAACGCCTAGGGCGCAAACGCTCGACAGATCATCTGAGGAAGGGTGGAAGAAGGGGGAAATACTATTTAGAATTCAGGAAGAACCAACTCAAATAATAGAACTGGGACCACACGAATTAGGGGAAAACACAGAAGAGGAAGGGATGGCCACTGGAGGAATGGAAGAGCTGTGGTGTGACATTGAGGATGAAGAGCAGGAAGATGAGAGGCTGGGGGCAACAGCCGGAGGTAGGAGAGTGGGATCGGATGAGACACCCCTAGGAAGAGCCATGGAAGAGGAATGGACGGGGAGGCTAAGGAATAGAATGGGAAGAATGGCCACATTGGAAAGGAAAGGACTAAAGGTGAGTACAGGAAAAGTAACAAAGAACAAATTACAACTCCCATTGATACATAGGGGAGGAGGGAGGCCACATTACATACCCTGGGCCCAAATGGACCAAGCAAATTTATTGAAGTCCCTGCCCCCGCTTTCAGGAGGGGCAAGTAAGTGGATATATGCATTTGAGGAGCATACTGCTGGAGTGCCATTGGCGGTAGGTGATGTTAAGAGCTTGCTAGTATCGGCAGTAGGTGACCAAGCAGACAGAGTATGGGCAAAAGCAGGTTTCCCGGGAGTAACATTGGATTGTGACCGCCATGATGGAGCTTCTTTTAATACAGTGCGTGCGAGAGTTTGGGACGCCTTGAGGGAAACATTTCCAGACACACCAGATTTACAGTCAGTGATGCAATGTACCATGAATGATGGGGAGGATGCTATGGATTTCATTTTTCGGGTGCAAGAGATGTGGAGAGCCGAGACGGGTACGGCCTGGGACCAGTCAACGTCCCTATTCTACTTTATAATAAAGAGGGGGCTCCCAAAAGAAGTGCAGAAAGCACTCGACAAAATAGCAGGGATCGAAGCAAAGGGGTGGCCAGAAATTCAAAGCATAATAGTTTAGCACTGCAAAAGAATAAAGGAAAGAGAGAAGGAAATTGCACAAAAAGGTTGGCAGACGAGGCAAAGTTAGTACAAATAAAACTGGTGAAGGTCGCTGCAGCCGTAGCAGCACTCCCCCAAGATAGGGAGGCAGAAGAGGAGGAGGCACTGGTTGCGATACAAGGGAGGATGGCAGCAAATTGGGCAGGCAACGGGCAGACACAGTGGAATGGACAGGAGCAGTACAGAGGACCGCAGTGGCAAGTGTGGGCCCCCCGCGGAGGAAGAGGTGGGTATAGGGGATGCAGAGGGGGTGGTCAAGGGTACGGGGGAAATGGCGGATATGGAGGGCAAGGGCCTAGAGGAGGACAAGGGAATTGTTGGAATTGTGGGAGATGGAGACACTTCTCACGAGAGTGCAGAAACAGACCAAGTAACATGTACCAAGATGATCAACCTTATGGTCACCGACACCCGGGAAGCCCATATGGATTACCCATGGGAGGGGCACAAGGGCAAAAAGAGCAAGGTTATCTAGAACAACGAAGGGAACAACCCCATAACGTACAACAGCACCTGCAGACCCACAAGCATATGCCATACTCACAGGGCAACCCATTCACAACAACAGCTAATGGTGCGCCTGCACCGTACAGTGGAGTGGCAGTGGTATCAGGTAATGTCTTCAGCCAAGGGGGGAACACGAGACACACAGCATAGGACAGCCCACAGGGAGCACTTGCGTGTCCTGTACTATCTACGACCTACAATGCAGCAGAGGAACCATTGATAGGGGCGCAGATAGGGAATAAACAGTTAATATTTATGGTGGATTTGGGAGCTGAAAAATCATGCTTGCGTGAAGGCCGGTTTCCGCTATCTAATCGTAAATTGGAGACGCAGGGTTTCCTGGGGCTGTTGTCGAAGTTCCTTATACATAAGATTTGGATGTCACGGTAGGGGGAAAAACAGTAAGGGCACCCCTATTATACTATGAACAGTTGCCAATTAACTTATTGGGAAGGGACCTTCTCAGTAAGCTTAATATGACTATCTCCTTCACAGAACGAGGTATAGTCTGTTCAACTCCAGGGGCCTGCTCTATGCGTGTAATGCTGGTGGTGCATGCGCGAGCAACAGCACCAGAAGTGCGCGGCATCCGGTGGACCCTGATGTGTTCATTCAAGGGCTAAAAACATTAGCACGGGTGGTCCCAGAATTGAAAAATTTAGAATGGCGAGTACCCGCAGAGTTCATCTTCCGACCAATAGCACATTCAGTGATTGTGCCCGGGGCAGTGATGTCACTAGATCTGTATTCTCAGCCAAAAGAATAGCCGTCATTGCAATGGACATACACGGCTGTGAGTGGCGTACGGTATTGTGCATCAATGCCGACATTGCATTGCGTGATCTATCAGATGAGGACCTTTTTTCAGACTCAGAAAGTGATGGTGAAATAATAATGGAAATAGCAATACCTTGTGATATCATGATACAGGAAAGACAAGTGCCTGTACGGCTAATGGCAGTGGTAGGAGCCCCTCCTTCTTTCTTCGATGATGACATGAAATCAGTGCCCAGTAACCTATGGCCACAGGCCCTCATGATGTGGGACTACTGCATGGGGTCACACCAGTTAAAATAAAACTCAAACCTAGAGCCATTCTGCCCCGGGTAAAACAGTACCCTCTGTTCTGGGAAGTGGAAGAAGGGATAAAAGAAACGATTAGTGCACTACAGGCTCAAGGAATAATAGTGCCCTCAAACTCGCCATGTAACACATGTATTTACCCGATTAAAAAAGCAAAAGGTGGGGCATGGAGGATGATCCAAGACCTGTGCCCCCTCAATGACGTCATCCAAAAATAATTTCCTTTAGTCCCTAACCAGGCATCCATCCTGTGCAGCATCCCAAAAAATGTGTCACATTTCACAGTAGTGGATTTGAAAAATGCCTTTTTCTCAATACCACTTGCAGAAGAGTGCAGATATTTAACAGCATTTGCATTGGGGGGAAAGAGATACTAGCACTGCAGGTTACCCCAGGGGTACTGCGAAAGCCCCAGTATATTCAACCGCATCCTACATAAAGATTTATGGAATATGACAGCAGAGAGTGCGATTATTCAATACGTAGATGATTAACTCATCTGTGCAAAAAATGAGGAAGAATGCAGAAAAGACTCCGTTGCTCTCTTGACATTGTTGGCCCACAAAGGTTACAAGGTTGACAGAGGGAAGCTGCAGTACTGCCAACGAGAAGTGTTGTATTTGGGACAACTGATCTCACAGGATGGCAAGAAAATAATACTAGAAAGAGTAGCTGCCATTTCAGCGGTGGGAAGACCAAAAACAGTCAAGGAAATGCAAACATTTCTCGGCATGTGTAATTACTGCCTAGCATGGATACTAGATTACGCTGCATATACAAGACCATTATTGCAGGCACTTAAGGAGGCCCAACGAGAGAACACAGAAAAACAATGGTCCGCAGAACTAAGTGATGCTTTCACGTCACTTAAAGAACTGATGTCGAGCGCGCCAGTGCTCGCGAACCCAGATTGCGAGCGGGAGTTCTACCTGTTCTCCCACTGTGGTTATATGTATGGTATATCATGGTTATATGACACTACTGCCACAATGCCCACACCAGAAGTTAACCCAACTGCAGAAACTAGACCTCCCACGAGTAGGAAAGAAGAGAATGCAGAGATGGAAGACAGATGTTTGACCCTATATGATGAATGGGAAAAGGGGGGTGCAGGAAAAGAGGGGGCGATGTCACAAGCAGCAAGAGAAGCGAAAAAATACCTTAAAAGCAGTAGAAGAAGGAGGGAGGAGGGAGGAAGAAATATGATGAATATTCTGGCCTGGGCCTAGACACCATAAAGACCCTAGACATCCACATCAGTCAAACAAATGGTATGCTGACATGTGCTCCACTGCAAAACAGACAACCAACGAGAGTTGTTATGTCTGTTTGCTGATTCCCCACGCCTCAGGCACACCTAAGGTCTTGCTACCTAAAGAACTGACTCTTGCAGATGCCCAGTGTCTCCTTCATCTCACTCTGTGCAGAATTAAGAACACCTTCCAGGCACACGATGTATCTTTTGAAATGTTGCAAAACGAAAAAACCTGCTATTCAAGAGCTAAAGTAGTGATATGTTTAAAAGAACCTTTTTTCGTGATCAAAGGGACATTGTTTTTGGACAATAAGTGGAAAGATGAAGTTATATCGTGTAAGGCTGAATCGCTACGAGGACTGCCGGGAGAAAAACTACAATGGATCGAGAAAACCTGTACACCAGTTTGTAAGGAACACATCACAAAGCTGACCTGGGTGACCGCCATAGAAAATCCATTTAAATTGCAAAAAGATATTTCATACGAACTGTGCTTCCATGGCGAGGGAAAAAACATCATGGGTTCAAACAAGAACTGCAATTGGACACTCATTATCCCAGACATGAAAAAAGGGACAGCATCACTCATGGACACTTACTGGGTGTGCGGTAAACAGGCGTACTTGCACCTCCCACAATCCTGGAGGGGCACATGCTCTCTGGCAACACTGCATTCGGCTTTGATGGTGATCCCGGAGAGCCACATTGATGGAGGAAAAGGAGCGCCAGCTGGCCATCGTGAACAAAATATACAACCAACAGAAGGACCGTCACTGTATGCCCTGTCTTCGGGCAATGTGCAAGATGTGATATCAAGGTGGCGGAGATCATCCAACTACATATCCAAAGCTTCCTCAGACCTGTTGGCACAGATTCCTGACAAGTGTCGGTTGTTTAATTCCGCTGAGACGTTCTTCGCCTCCCTTATACCGAGTATCCAGGCGCAAGCCAACGCAAAATGGCTCCAGATCATGCGCTGGGAGCTGATCCAGCTGGCCAACGACACTGAAGAAGGGTTCAATGTGATCAAGGTGGAGCTAAGAGCCCTACGGTTATTGACCAGGCAGAACAGGTATGTCCTAGACCTGTTAACAGCGATGGATGCAGGTCTTTGGTGAAAAATCAGGAGCGTGTGCTGCACATTTGTACCTTCTGAAGATGCGGATAATGGAACGTTATCACATGTTATTGCAGCGGTGCACAACCTGGGGGAACGAATGAGGAACGAAGGTGGAGCAGATGCCAGCACTTGGTTCGACAACATTTTTTCTTGGGTGCCATCCTACATGGGGCCGACAGTCAAAATGTTGATGCACATTGTGGTATTTTTACTCCTGATTTTTTGCGTGTGCCAGTTGGGTCTTCGATGCTGCACAAATGCAGTGCCGAATGGCGCAATGATGATGGTGGCAATGGGCAACACTAGAGGAGCAGCACAGATCATGCAAGAAGCACAAGTACAAACAGGTGAGGACCCAGAGCCCAAGTATAGAATGGTGCCATTATACTATGATGGGGATATAGTGGGCAGGTTATATCATACCACAATAAAGGAGCTTCGAGAACAGGAATAGTACACAAAGGTATGGGAGGACTTGGAAGGAGATGGGGGATGTATATATATGACCTATACACCTGACGAGTATGCTAGGAGGGGGGAGAGTCTACGAGGGGTATGTAGAGCGTGGATGCCAATAAAGGGTGCCGGCATGGGATGAAGCAGTTTCCAATGAGAAAGAACGCCAGAGGTTAGGGGAGTTACAGTATTCGTTACTTAAGTAAAGAAAGGGGGGAAATGTATGGAAGAAAAGGTCTGTAGGACCCCCTCCCCAACATTCCCCACCTCCGTGAGGCTTGTGGCTCGTCAGCGGCCCCCCATGCACCTGGGCTCAGGAGGCAGGATGGCTGCTGATCGACACATAAGGCCACACGACCTGTACTGTAACGTACCATAGACAACATTTTGAAAACGCCAAGACTCCATTTTAGATGTACAAACCAAACCCCAAGCAAAATAGCCTGCATGCGAAAGCTGTAGCTCACCGCGCACAGGGAGCCATGCACTTCCCCCTGCGCCTCCACCCCATGGCAGATCCGCTGAAGGCCTTTTCTCACGAGCAACCAGACATGAACAAGTATCAGAACAAACACTGTAGCATTTACCTTCCGCAGTACATCACTGTCCCAGAAGTGACCTGACTTGTAGCTTGAGTCTGGAAAAATAACAAGAACCATCCCAATCAAACAAGTCTTGACCCTGCATCTAACCCCCAACATTTAAAATATATGGTGTCAATAACCTTCCTCCATGAATCCCTAGTGTAAACCGCATACCAAACCCCAATAGTCCACAGGGTTGTTTGTAAATTATAGCACGGGTGTTGGGAAGAGAGGAAACCTATAACTTTAATAAAGCGTGGATGAACCCTGCCCACTGCAAAATAGCATGTGCCTCGAAGGCCTAATGAAAGGGCTTGATAGATTCCGCCTTATGCTAACTAATGATTGCTGCTAATGTACAAAGGATAAAGCGAAAAGCGTTACAGAGAATACTTGTGTGTAATGTAGTGAAACACGTTTTAAAAAGTGTAACAGCCGTCAAGGGTGTTGAGCCGGTTTTTGCTATGAACAAGAATGTAAATGAACATATTCCTTCTCTGATCCTGCATACATGATCCAAACTGACGCTATCTCACGTTGTTATTCGTCTGTCTGTTCTATGAATTATCAATATGTGTTCAACTAACGTTATGTAACGCAAGTGCCACTGCCAGACCCCATTACTACGTATGAAGCCGTAAACGAATTTGTAAACGATAGAAATATGTAATCATCCTAATGCCACTAACTGTAGTAACTGTCTCCCCTTATGGTATATTGTGCAGTCCAGGAATAGAGAATCGCTTAGAGCTACAAGGCCATTTCCCCCTCCTCCTGCCAAGGCCCGCCAGGGCTTGCTGGTGCTCAAGCAGCACAACCTCACCTCCCTAAATTTCTGCTGGACCCGCTTCAAGTATTTACCTCCCCCCCATGTCAGAGCCCGCCGTAGTTTGGCCAAATGAATTTTGTACAACCTGGTCTTAAATCCCACCGCCTTGAGGGGCCAGAGATGTGCCCTTATTAATCCAATAGCACTCCAGTTCACCCCAAGTTAATGGGCCATAGAGACAGTTATTCACCCCTGTACTAACATATCGTAAAGCAATCTCTTGGTAGGCTCCATCACAAGGATCTCCTGTCCTGGAGTCCAATCCACTTGTGATGCTTTAAGGTCATGCAAGTACTTGTTCAATTCCTGGCTGGCCTTGAGATTCGTTGTTGCCTGGCCGACCATCTGTGTCATCCTCTGCATGGGGCATAACACATAGTCCCCCACTTGCTTGGCAGGACCTGGAGTGTGGCTTCCAAACCTTTTCTCATTAAGGCAAGGGCCCCCCTAGCGGGATGTCCAAAGAGTAACTCAAAGGGGCCGAAACCAACACCCTCTTGAGGTACCTCTCTGTAAGCGAACAGCAGGCATGGCAGGAGGAGATCTCATTTCCTCCTTAGGGGCTCTTCCAAAGCACTCAGCATGCCCTTGAGAGTTTTATTAAATCTCTCAACCAAACCATTGGTCTGGGGATGGTAGGAGGTGGAGAACTTGATACTCCGCAGGCTTACCACATCGTTTACATGTAACTCGACATGAAGTTGTATCCTCTGTCAGAGACTACCTCTTTAGGGAATCCAACTCTGGTGAAAATGCCCAGGAGAACCCTAGCAACTACCTTGGCTGTAATGGTCGAAAGAGGTATAGCCTCAGGGTACCTGGTGGCATGATCAACCAAGAGCGGATGAACCAATGTCCACCTGAAGTGGGAGGGTCAAGGGGACCGACAATGTCAATGCCCACCCTCTCAAATTGTGTGCCAACCACTGGCAATGGCTGTAGTGGGGCAATGACACCGCCGCCAGTCTTGCCAGACAATTGACAAGTGGGGCAGGTCCTGCAGTGGGACTCCACTTCTACTCCCATCCGGAGCAGTAGAAATGGACAGAGAGCCTTTGCTTTGTCTTCTTGGTCCCAAGATGACCAGCTAAGGGCACCTCAAGCACCAACTGCAACAGGAAGGGTCTGTAAACCTGGGGTACCACCAACCTCTGGAGGTCACCAGGTTCAGGCTTAGTGGGCTCACTGTAAAGAAGGTCACCCTCCCAATAAATCCAGAAAGACCTAGGCACTTCACCTTGTGCCTGGGTCTGTTTCTTCAGACCTTCGAGAGAGTGGCCCTCTCTCTGTCCCTTAAAGAAGTCGCCCCTTGAGGGCCCCCTTCAGCCAGCAGGCATTGAAGGTCGGGGTGATCCTCTGGGTTTGAGCACCTCTCCCGCAGGATGGTCTTCTGGCTCTTCTCCCTCAGGAGTTGAGTCTCGGGTTACCACTGTACCCAGCCCATCCAGAGCCTGAATCCCAGTGGATGCTCCTAAAGCAGCAGGAAGAGAAGGAGCCCCCTTCGCAGAGGTGGCCTTCTTGCTCTTCCTTCTTGCCTTAGGTCTCCCCTTTGGCTTGGGCACCTGACTCTCAGTCAGACCTGGTGTGACCTAGTGACTGCAGCAGCAGTCAGGGGGAGACCATCAGAGATCAACCCCAACTCCACTACATCATTGCTTAACAAAATGTTAGCAGGTGCATTGTCCTGAACCGGGCCAGGAAGCTTTGCTGTCTTGTCTCCAATCATGATGGTGTCTAGGGCTACAGGAGATAATTTGGGAGGCCCACCAGCTAACCTGGTAGTTCTCAGAAGAGCACCTACATAGTCCTCTGGCATGAGCAGGGTCCTGTCCACCACTGTCATACTTAACCCAGTGTCTTTCAAACCAGTAGAAGGCTGGCCATTCAGGAGGACACTTCTCAAAAACCTATGGGTGTTCTGTGGTACTTCTGCATACTGGTCCCAGGCCCCAAGGCACACTAGGGAAATCTGTACAGGAGCACCAAATGTGACTCCTTTAGAGGAGGGGAGGACAGTGGCCTCCACCTCAGGCGTGAAGCAAGGGTAGGTCAGGTTGGCAGCCTGGACTCAAAGTGCCTTACCTTTACACTTGGGGTCACCCTTCTTGTGGTCCTGAGCCCCACAGTCCCAACAAGTGCCAGTAATGTGCGGTACGGTACTTGAGCCACTGGGAGCCTGCTTTGCAGCAGGAGGACCACTACTCTCACTCCCACCCACATAGGACTTATCCCCACTAGATATTTGGATCTTAGGAGAGGAAGGTTTTGGTTTAGTTAACTGTGACTACTTTTGGTGCTCCTCAGACATTTGAGAGGCCCCTTTTTCTTTGTCCTTGTCCTTCCCACTGGGTTCCTTAGGGGACACCCGATGGGAGACCCACTTGTCAGCCAGCCTGGCCAGCTTAAAGGGATCTAAAATGTTCTGGTCAGCAATATACTGAAGCAGCTCTGGTGAACAGGCTTCAGAAAAATGCTCAAAAACAAAAGGTGGGACAATTCAACAAAAGTTTTCACCTTGTAACCATCAATCCATCCCATCATGTTCATATGTGCAGCACTCACCCAGTCAATCCAAGACACATTCTCTCTTTTCTTATATTCCCTGAACCTTTTAAGGTATTGGGTAGGTGTCTTGCCAAACTTGGCAATCAAAGCAGACTTCATGCACTCATACTGATCCCTTCCATTCTGACATTCAGTGTCCTTGTTCTTGAGTTCAAGGTCCCTGTCTTTGAGTTCAAGATCCCTATTTTTGAGTATCACTTGCTGTGCCTACTCCTCCTTCTTAAGTTCAGCTTCTATGTCCAACTTTTTATATTCAAAGGCCAATGTCATCCTCAATAATTCAAGTCCCAATGGATTCCCTGAAGAAACAATGCTGGGGTTCGGAATAGAGGTAGCAGGAGTGGTGGCACTCCCAGAAACAAACCGATTTAGTAGCAACCCCAGGGGCAGAGTCCTCAATGGTTGCATCCCCCCTTCAAGAGTTTCATAGTCAGTCTGGTAGTCCACCAGGGCAGCTATCAGCTCCACCCTAGACTTATCTTCAAAGTCTAACTCCTTGGCTGGCTTTACAAGCACTCTGGACAGTTTCTACACTCATACTAGTCAATTTACCATTTGCAATAGCTTCCATTGCTTGTAATGTAGTTGTCTAGTACACAACTAAACCTCAAATTCACAAAGTGTGGATATTTTGTAAGTGGTAATGTTACACACTGATTCTTAAAACCATTAGCATTCCGCCGCTGCCACCATTGAAAAGACTGGAGGGGGGTTGTCTGTACTCCTGCTGTCTATATGGCAGAGTAGAAGCACAGAGCACCCGTGCAAAGATTCTCTATTCGGTAGCTATGGGCGAGCAATCGAGGCTTAAGCTCTCAGGAGTTGATGCGGGCTAGTTCATAAGTACAGTGTAGTCCCCAAGCCCCCACAAAGGAATGTCCACACAATATGTTAGTGATAACACAGTTCTTTATATAAATAAGGTTCAAGTTATATACACATACAATAACGCACTTTGTGCTTAGGAAATACTATAATGATAAATGAACAGTTTCTATGTGGTACCACAATTACTCTTTGACTCCATTAAAATGCACCAACTGTTGACAGTTTCAAATGGCATACAAATCAATAGCAAAAGGTATCAACCATAGACTTAAGAGGAAAACAAGTTGGTCAAACAATTGGCAGAATACTGGGCCCCTACCACTAGGCACATTTCTGTGTGAGTCTTATTTCCTTCCAAAAATGTTCTATTACCCCAATGTACCTGGAATAGCAGAGTTGGGCAGATCGTCGAGATTCCACGAGGAAAAGGGTGAACAATGGTGTTGAGGGAGCAGCTTCGGTCCTGACGGTTCTGAGAAGATGAGGCATGTGGTGCACCTCAACTATGATAGTTTGTTGCCCAAAGAGTCAATGAAGAACGTAGGCTCAGCAAGGGTGTCAGGGCATCACGTCGGCCAACGGGACTCAAACACGGTTGGCTTTCGGATCTTCTTCGGCGTCTTTGAGGACTTCAGGTAGCGGGAAACCAACCGGCGGATCCTTCTCGGTTCATCGGAGACCTTGACTTTCTCCGGTGGGACAAACCGGTCGAGTCCTTGATGCAAATGGAGCATTGTGGCTCCAGTCGACGATGCTGGTCATCGACGGAGATTGAGTTCAATGTCCGGGCGCTTCGCTTCTGATTCCTCGGCGTCCCCATCTGCGGTCGGCAGCCTTTCGATGACTGACTTCCAGGGAGCCTTGGTGAAGGTTAGCGGGTGAAGGATGTTCCCTCGTAGCTTGGGAAGAGATCTCCCAGCCAGCTCCTCTCTTGGATCAGTCGTAGAAGGCATGGCACCTTTCTGATTGTGTCAATGGAAAACAGCAATAAACCACCTTCTTCCCACTCGGCTTTGAGATCAAGCATCAAGTTTCGACTTCAGCTTTTGAATGATTTCCATCAGTGAGACGTCCCCAGATATACTGTTCGGTCTCTCATTCACTCTGCAGGGTCACACTCAGGCAACCAATCATTCAGAAGGGCATTCATGCATGCAGGCAGCCAATCAGGCTCACAGTGCATTTAGGCCATTCTTCTCCATCCAGACACTCACAAAAAGGAATGTGGATTGGGACAATCACCCAGCCATTCAGCACTCCAAACTGCATTCATACCAGTTTCGGGCAGGACTGTCTCAGTCATTGTGTCACACACCAGAAACCAGACACCCATAATATGGAATGCATATTGGTCATAGACTCCATTCACCCAGGTTCCAGGTACAAGAGAACTCAATGGATGCACGCTCTCCAAATACCATAATACTAGGATAATAGTACACAGAATGCACAGAAGTATTGTAATCATCAGCATTAATTTCTTACAGCAACTCTTTCTAGAATTTTTTTATAGTCTCTATATCTATTACATCATCAGCGTTGGTGCAGGAGGGAACAGAAGCAAGTATGGGCATTGTGTGCGATTCTTCTTCTCCTCCAATGTTCGTTGTGAATAATTCTTACTGCAGCGCCTGTTGAAACACCAATATGTTCGAAGAGGTCAGCAAAGTGTCTAGGCCAGTTCTCAGCAGCCTCGATTGCTAAACATCTGGCAAGATTTATCGTTCCTCCGCACATTGCTCAAAAGACTCCAGAGCAAACATCAATTGCCTTTGTAGCATCTGCACCCGGCTCGTTTGCACGGGGTGATCAACAAATGTATTTTTTTCAAAGATGGCACTGGGAAGCCGCGCTCCAGAGCTCCCAAATTGATGCAGATGTGCAGCCCCCACGCTCCACATCCCTAGGCCTCCGATTCCCAATTCATCCGTGATGGGAATAGAGGCAGAAACAAAACACGAAAATCAGATCACTTCCGATTTTTTAGAATGTAGGTTGTACCTTATCGCTCCAGGTACTGTGTGATCAATGAACAGTGCAGATGCATTTCCAGATGCAGACTCAGTGTCAGCCTGTGATGCAGCAAGTGATGATGCAGGCATTATATCAGCCTGTGATGATGCAGATTCAGCTGAGCAAAGTTGGGGCACATTTAGCCCTTTCTCCTCTTTAGCAATTTTTTCAGGCTTTGTTTCAGGCAGAATTTGTGGCAGGGAACTGGCATTCGTGTCTTTCGAGTCAAGGGCAGCTGTTTCGTTCTCGTCATCTGGATCAGGCAGTTCTTTCAGTGGTGATGAAATTCTTGTGTGCATGCACAACAAAGCTAAGGGCAGAGCGTCTGCCATTTTAATTGACTCCCTGAACAGATCTTACTCATCTTATTCTTTAAGATGCCGTTCTGGTGCTCAACAAGACCGGCACTCATTGGGTGTCTGGCGGAATGGAATCGTTTATCAATCTGGAGGCCTGCACAAATCTGTAATATCACAGCGGCAACGGAATGTGGACCGTTGTCTGACCATATGACTCGTGGCAGGCCGAATTTAGATAAATATTCTTTTAGCATCACTTTTGCTGTGCTTATTGCTGTGCAGTCCTTAAGCGGGTATGCTTCCACCCATTTACTGAATACACATACTACCACCAAGATCTACCTTAGGTTCTGACATGGATGACTTTAAAGGGCATAGAGAGGGGGGCAAAACTACCTATCGGAGTAGCTGTTCCTTTTCCAATATTATGTTGCAAACACGTCATACAATTCTTGACTAGCCTCTCAGCAGTTTTTCTAATGTGTGGGTTCAGCCATACTGAGCACACATGTGTGTGGGGCTGTGGGCCATGGTGACCATTGCAGTTACATAGGAGTAGGGCAACATCCACTTTTTACTCTCTTTTACCACCCAGCAACCTTCTACGTCTAATTCTGCGGAGCCCTCAGTCCACCCTTTTATTTCATCTGCAGTTGCTTCCGCCTGCATCTCTTTGACTGTGGCAATGCCATTTTCTATCATACAGGGCACTTCTTCTGACCTTTCAATCAACATTTTTGCGTGAAAATCAGTGGCAGTTTGTTTCACAATTTTGTCTGCAAATGTGTTTCCTTTTCCAAAGTTATATGTTACTTTATTATGCGCCTCGCATTTCATTATTGCTGGCCGCTTTGGACACATGAGTGCAGCCAACAATCATGCTATCAAGGGGCCATGTTGAATTTTAGTTTCATGTGATGTTAGAAACCCCTCTCAGCCTAGAGTCGACCAAATGTGTGTACCACCCCAAATGCGTACTGACTGTCAGTATATATGTTTACATTCAAATTTTCAGAAATTTCACATGCTCTTGTCAATGCTATTATCTCCACAGCCTGCGCTGAATTGTATGGAATTCTTTTGCTTTCTACAATACTCAGGGTCGTGATGGCATAGGAAGCAGTTGACGTGCCATCAGGCAATTTAAAACAGGAACTGTCACAAAACAGTTCTTCGTCTGGCTCTTTCTGTGGGGTGTCTGTTAGGTCAATTCTCCCTTTCGTTTTTTGTTCAATAACCATTATACAATCATGGGGTGGCGATTTCTTCTCATCCGTATTTTCATTGGGAGGGGGCATTAACTCTGCAGGATTCAAAATCACAACATCTCTGACTTTGGATATGTGGCGCAAAAAGGACAATTTCGTATTTAGTCATTCTGGCTGATGTAAGATGTTGCGTCTGTGTTCTATTTAAAAGAACATCTACTGTGTGAGTCACCATTAAGGTTAAGGTGTGACCATTCCCTCGGTTTGTTTTACTGATGCGGCAGCCGCAGTGACAGCTCGCAAACAGCGCTGCAAAGCGCGTGCAACAGGATCCAGCGTGGAAGAAAAATAACTGCATGGTCTATTTCTTCCTCCTTGTTCCTGAGTCAAAACAGCCAGCGCACATTTTCATGCACAAATAACTTAAAATCCTTTTCATAATTTGGTGTGCCCAAAACTGTAGCTGAGCACAACGCAACTTTGAGCAGATCAAATGCTCTCTGACATTCCTCACTCCATGATAAAGGCAAAGCAACATTCTTCTTTTTCAATGCCACCATTGGTTTCGCAATCATAGCAAAATTGGCTATTCACTGCCTGCAATATGAAGCCACGCCTATTATGGCTCTGACTTCTTTCTGTGTCTTTGGAATAGGAATACCCGAGATACTTTCTACTCTTTCTGGTGTCAGTCTCCTTCGCTCTTCCGAAAGGAGGTAGCCCAAATAGGCCACTTCCTTTAGACAATACTGGAATTTTTTTAATAATGCTTTATATCCATGTAATGCCAAATATGTCAATAACTTAACCGTACTCTCTTTGCAAATGTCTTCTGTGCCGGCAACAATTAACAGGTCATCGATGTGCTGCAATAATACACAACCCGTTGGTAGCTCTAGCATGTCTAGTTGATCTTTTAATGCTCTGCTATAAATACACGGGCTCTCAGTTTAACCTTGTGGAATTCGTGTGAATGTGAAAGAATGCCCTCCTAATGTGAAAGCAAATAAATATCTGCTATCTGGATGTACTGGGATGCTAAAAAATGCATTCTTAAGATCTACGACACTAAAATGTGAAGCAGAGGCTGGAATCATTGTCAAAATGGTAGTGACATCTGGGAACAATGGAAAGTGGGGAACAACTACTTTATTCAATGCGCGCAAATCAATTATGAAACGATACAGTATTTCATTACCTCCTTTCTTATAAACTGGAAGAATCGGACTATTGCAAGTGCTGCCAGTAATTTCTTCAATCACATTTCTTTTAACCAAATCAGAAACAATGCATTTTAATGCTTTCTCACCTTCCACTGAAATGTTATACTGCGGGATACGTGGCAATGTGACTCCTTCTTTCAAAACAATTCTCACTGGTTCTATTCTCAAACAACCAACATCGCTGTCATTCATTGCCCATATACAAGTCAGTACCTTGCTTAATTCAGATGGTAATGGCTTAGACAAAAATTGTGATACTGGCATTTCTTGTGGTGCAATTGTCAAAAACACTCCATCAGGAGAACAATGAATAACCGCACTTAATTTTTTCAACAAATTTAACCCCTATAAATTCTCGCCGCAGTTTTGTGTCAAAAGGAATGGGCAATACTCAGTGAATGGATCTAGTGTTATTGACTGTGACACTGGACTAATTACTGGGGTGCCTGCGAACATTACTGAAACATTCTTTTGCCCTGACAGTGGTATCTCTGGAACCAAGTGATGGTCTATTGAGCACTTCTGTGCACCTGTGTCCACTAGAAAAGTGTGCTCCTTATTCCCAATTTTCATTTCTACGTAGGGTCCTTTCTGATCAATGGGAATAAACACTGGTTCCAACCCCTGTCTTGGGCTGTCCTAGTGGAACAATACATAATTGTATATGAAGTCACCAGAATAGTATGTATTGGACTGAGTATCAAAAACATGTCCTTCTCCTGCACCATTCTGCTGATGTTGATTTTGATTCAGATTCTGGTTGTTATTTCCTTGGTTACTCTGATTTTGCAGCATCCTAGTGTTTCTATTTTGCCCTTGTGTTCCGGAGCGACCTCTATTTTGTCTTCTCGGGGCATTCCCATTTCTATTCTGTAAATGTGGGCAATGTGCTCTCCAATGACCTTCTTCCTTACAATATGCACATTGATTCAGTCCAATTGGACCTCTGTGCATGTTCGAGTAATACCCTCTCGTGTGTGTGTATTACCTCTGCCCCTATTATTTGCTACCTGTCGCAGTAACACTCTTGTTTTTGGATCCACTCCATCCCTCACCTCTTTCTCTTAATTTACTCTATTCTCATAATATTGGGCCATGTGTAATACTTCACTCTGTGACTTTGCTTGCCACGCACTCTCAGACGTCATTATTAAATTTAGAATTTTCGGCAGCAACCCTCTCACATATTTGTCAACAAATAGTTTTCTCCCCGGTTCAGTGCTTAAATCTTGGCCACTGAAATCTACAAACACTTCTTCGAATCTATTGAAATAGTCAGTAGCCAATTCATCCTTTCCGTGCACGCATGCAGTTAATTTGTCCCAGATAATTCTCCTTTCAGGTACCAAAATCTTCAATTTCTGTACTATTCGCGCTGGTAATGCTAACATATTTGACGATGGCTTCTCGCCAGCCTATCTATCCGTATCCTCTTTTATCAAATGTTCCCATGTATCACCCAGCATTTTGCTATCATCTACATTCCTAATTTGCTTCCATATATCTGGTGGGAGAATTACAGGAAATAATAGGTCAATATCACTCATTGTAAAAATGGACGACTTCAAATATGACTATTTCTTTATAGAATCCTGCCGGATTCTTTCTCATATCAGGGATTGTTTGTTTTATATTATTCACCTCTTGTCTAGAAAAAGGGACATGTACATATTGTGCTGTATAATGTGCTTCTGTTACCTGCGCTGGTTGTCCATTAATACCAGGAATTTCTACTTTCGGTACAAAAGTGGGAGGGACTTCTCTCATGGGAAATATCACACTGGCCCTTCCTTCTTTCTCTCTCTTATTAAGCACTATAGCTAGATCAAGGGATAGAGCAGTCTTTCCAGTTTCAGTTAGACATGCTCTCTTGTACACTGCCATTAATTCAGATGGACAGCAGTCATTTCTCTCAACATATTTAACTTGCAAATATTCAACCATTACTTGCAATACTTTCCTTTGCATTTCTATCATATACTGTTCAAACATATCATACACCTCCATTATGGGAATATTAGCATCCGTAATCCATCTAAGCGCCTCCCGTGTACATATTTTTATTTCTTCACTAACAGGTTTTGACGGTGGAAAAAATCGCCGCACGACATATGGTGTCACCTCTAGTCTCCCTCTTTTTACCTCTCTGTGCCAAAACCCAGGAACAGAAAACATCTCTGAATATAATTCATCAAGCTCATCTTTAAACTCAAATAGCCTGTCTATGGGCTCTTTTATTTCTGCCTCACTTTCCCTCATACATGAGAATGCATTCAGATCTCGCAACTTCTGCGGCGCTACCATGCCAATGAATTGCTTCCATCTATTCATAAGATACTCTCCCATGCATTCCAACAGTACCTGTTTTTCACTGAGCTTCGTGTAGTCATACATTGAACTCAGCGTCGATCCTTCGTCATTGCTTTCAATGTACATTTCTGCCTGTTCTTTCAGTTCTCTCTTCCTCTCCCTGCTAACCGTACTACGGGTTACTCTGGTACTTCCTCTCTGTGCAGGCCCCACCTCTGCAAAGCTGGCTTCTCTGATAGCTGCTAATTCAAGCTCTGTAGGTGGAGGGGTAAATGGGATCACGTGTTCAGGGGGAGCTGGTGCAGATGGAACAACTGGAAGGGGGTAGCAACTGAGGTTGAGCAATGGGCACTGGCGTAATTGTGTCTTGTCTTTTTTCACTCAAAATCTTATTTATTAGTTCATCTGGTGCATGTAACTCTTGTTGTGGATATATTTTTTGTATGCCTAATTGAAGACTCCTATCCGCCCTTCTAATATGCTCATCCCATTGCTTCTCTTCCAGTTCTAGCACTCTGTCTGCATTAGACTTGTGCCTATGCTCATGTTTCTCTATACTTCTTAAACAGAAGTTAGCTTCCTTCCTCCAGTCTCTAATGACGTCAAATGTCGCAGGGTGTGCTTTTTTGCGCAGCAGTACTGATTCCAAAGGTTCTATTCGAGGCATCTCAAAACTACCATCTTTCGGCCATTGCAAATCTTCTACATGTCTGGTTTGCCTATGCCAAGTTTCATTAAACATGATCACTCCTATCCCATACATCACAAACATCTCCAACTCTGGCGACCCTACAAGTGGCGCAGCCTGGCCAGTTTCCAAAGATTGTCTACCGCAGTAGAAAAATCCCTCTAGACAGGAAGACAATTTCCCAGGCATGTTTGATCTTACGCGTACCTTACCCTGGATATTTGATCTTGCAAGAGCAACTCTTAACCAATATCAGGGCTGTTAAGAATCGGGGCACGACTCACCTGATCAATCAGTTCGCTCTCAATATGCAATTCGTCCGTATACAGCCACAACCAAGGATCATTGTGACTGCGTATCTGGCTCAATCTGCCTCGTTTCGGGACCCTCGCCTTCTTGCTCTCTGGCTGGACGTGTCTATTAGGGACCGGTTGTGTACAGATCTGCAAAGGAGTCTCATCACTTTCACAGGGGTGCCCCGAACACCTCTCGATCACGGCTCGACAGCCTCGTCCTCGATTCGTTATTTATTTTATTTTTTTCTCGCCTTCTTCAAATTCAACGTACACGATGGAGCAAATGGGGGAGCATCCCTGTTCAGGCGCCATTTTTTGCTAGGCAGTGAAGACCCTTGCGCATGGAAACAAGGCACAATCACCATACACGAACTGATACGACAGACACGAGGTTCAATTCCCAAAATCTAGGTTTTATTGCAAAGCAAATACTCTCAGTCGGCTGAATGGATCTCACGTCTCGCAACGTGTGTCACCCAGACCTCGTGAGATGCAAAAGAGCGAACATTCTACAACAGTGTCATATATACAAAAGGACAATCATACTATCAGTTTGTGACACATCAAAACTGCACATAATATATGTTCTTGAGCTAGGGTTCGGTGATTGACAATTATGACGAATATGACACCTTTTGAGATGTTTCTTGGTTAATATATATTACTTGATTTAGCAACAGTTGCAGTTTGCAAGACACAGACAGGATTCTTTGTTACAGAGAACATAATGCACTTGTTTAGTGAACAAACCGTGTTTGTAGGAGAGACACATTCCAACGCATGCTATCTTCTTTTTTCTATTCGTGAACTAGGGGCCAGTCTGATCTAAGAGGGCCCAAAAAGGGGGGCCGTAAGAGTATAATTCATGCCTTTAACAGCCTGTTTCTACAGCTTCAGCGAGACGAGATGGCACCTGCCTTGGTGATTAAATGCCTCTCTGCTCGCCTTCAAGGACTTGTGAGGGAGGAAAACAATGTATTTCTGTACTGCTTGGGCATTTCTGTGTGGGCTGGTCTCTCAACATGTAACTTGTGGCCTTGCTTTGTGCAAGAGCAGAATGAAATTAAATACATTTTTGCAAAGCGTTTGAACAGAAAGGCAAGAGAAAGCAAATGGCGGATCCTGCGGGAATAAAATGGATGCTCTATGGTTATGCTGACGATTATGTAATTGGCGAGGCTGGGCATATGATGCGATTGGTTTTCGGCCAATATAATATAACATCTATGCTATGGTAGGGGTATTTTCTAGACTCACACCTCCATTACCACTTTCAGAAAGATCTTCAAAACATACCTGTTTCCCCACACATAACCCTTCCCTCCACCACTGCTACCACTTGTCTGTCTTAATCCTTCTATCCATCCCATGTTTTTACGTGGCCATATTGACCTGCATTGTGCAGCAAGTATGGACGTGTTTTCATACTTTGGATTGTTGTTTTTTTCTGACTTTAATGGTAAAGCCAACATGATCAGTGTTTGTATGGGACCACACTGGCCTTTTTATTCTTAAAAATCACCAACAATGATAATGCTTAACTTAAATTAATGTACAGATGCTTACCAAAGAAATATGGACAAATGCTGCATTGCATGCCAGAAGTACTCGCCCCATATCCACAATAAAAGTGGTTCCTTATGGAGAAATAATATAGAGGTAGACATATCTATTGCCAGGAGACCACTTTTAGAAAAATGGCTAATAATATGGCTACAGATCTCAAGACTAGGGGCTAGCACAATGGGAAGATAAATGTAGCCATAAGCAAGGCTGTGTGCATGGGTAGGACAAGTCTGTTGGAGGATAGCGTAAAGAATAGGAGTGATGAACATAATATGGAAAAGAAAATGCTTCCCAGTTAGATGTACCTCTTGCCGTGAACAGTATGACTTTGTTTAGGGAAACGTTGGCACCTATTGAAAAATGGCCCACATTTGGATTATTCAGCTAATTGCCTTCTTACATTCCAGAGGTTTCCAAATCTAAGAGATAAACTTTGTTATAGAGTAATCTATCACAAGGGCATTCAGAAATGGTCTCACACGACCTGGTTAGACAATCTTTCTGAATTGTTTTGATGTGGTTAAGTGGTTAATGTAATAATATGTGCAAGTATGACTCTTTAATTAAGCAAGAATTTTCTAACGCCAACAACATTTATTTCATGCACCACATAGTATGCAGCGTATACTGTAAACTGTCCATGTCACAAACAATATATAGGGTCTACTTATGGTCTGAATTCAAGAGCATGTGAGAGACATCGTGAGTGGGAATAACAGATGTCCAGTAGCTGAGTGTCATGGTGGCTCACTTATCGGATTTCAACAACTGGCAGGCAGAGGCTGAAAGCTCCAGCAACACTCTATGCAGTATCAACAGGTGCCATGTATTGTACAATATTGTGTAATACACACCTGGTTTGCATCAGGCAGCCATGTGGGGTCCTTCCCAGGATAGCAGCCTGTGCCTAATCAGTAAGACGTCTCTAAGCTAAGACATGTGATGGGGATAAATAGAATTGTCTCCCATCCACTCAGGAATGTGAGAGGCATCTGTCCTTCCAGCCCTTCCTGGTTCATGCGAGCCAGAAGGCCAGACCCATTTATTCCAGGCGAGTTGGGAGATATAACTATGTTGATAAATCGGTATGTTAAGAGGTCCAGGGAGCTAATGTTTGAGTCCAAGGAGCGTAGGAATTCTGCTAAAGACAGGCGTACTTGTGTTTAATACCTTTTTGAACAATCTGGAGCATTTTCATTTCTTTTGCAGCAGATTTGAAGCACAGAACAGAGTAAACATGTCCGCCTTGTATTCCCTCTCTGCCTGCACAAATGTTTGGCTTTAATTGAGGAAGGCATTTACACTTTTTCTGAAACGTAGTAGAAAAATGGAGTCACAGTGATTTTGCCTGTTTTAAAACCTGTTTTTTCAGTACATGTTGGAAAAGAAGAAAATTGCAGGGCGGGAACCAAACTGCACGGAAGCGCAAGCATTGATGGTCCCCTGCATGCAATGAACACTTTTTTAAAAATGGCGCACCAAGTATGATAAAAAAGTAAACGTAATGTTTGATTAGAGCTGTGGTGGATGATAAACTAGCCCTTAGTACTGCAGAAGAGGAGTCTATCATTTCTTGGAACAGCCATGGTGGGAAAACAAATGTGACGATCATGAATGGGGAGAATTTCTTCAGGGCCGTTGTAGGATATAGTTTTGGCTCAGGAAACATGGCTCTTGGAACTCATTAATATGAATGCATTTACCTCCTTCCAGACACACAACACATAGCAGGTGAAATTCCAGAGGATTGCGGATTGGGCTGTCTCAGTCATTTTCCTTTGAACCTATTGAATTAGGGTTCCCCGACACCCAGATTGTGAAATGCTATTTTCATTACAGACTTTGCTTCATTGGTCCAATGAATATTATAATTGATTTGGCTGCACTAATCTGGATTCGATATTTTCTAGATTGGAATGCTCTCTTAATAGTTTTAGAGAAGAGTCTCACACTGATAAGGGGAGCATTCCTATCATTATTGCCGGGGAATTTAATGCCAAAGTAGGGGAACTACACTGGAATGATCAGCGGGATACCCTCGAGAATGGCATTTTGGATACCCCTGACACGGGAACTCTTTTTTTTTTTCAAACATTCTATTGGGTTTTTAACAATATAACAATTAGAGTCATCAATGTGCCTTTTGTGATATCTTGTGTGTCCCCCCCTCCATTCCCTTCCTCCCTACCCTCCCAAGATCACAGTTTTTTTTCTTCAGTTCAGCCTTCACCAGATGTCCATCATGGGCTGCTTGCTTCATCAGCGGAAGCAGCTTCCTCTCTTGGGTTGAATAGTGGCACCGTGAACCCCACCCACTGATTTAGCTCTTCACTAGTATCTAGTTTCTGTTCTCGTAGTGCATTCTCCCATGCCTCAGCTTCTGCCGTCGCCCACTTTTGGAGGTCTTCCCACCACAATAGTGCGCTTGGGTTGTTGGGGCTTTTCCGACCCATAGCGATGCATCTCTTCGCTAGAATGTACATCAGGTCCTTGAGCTTGTTCAAAGGGTTGTTGTTCTTGCTTTTTTTATATCTGCCCAGGATGCACGCCTTTGGTGACTGTACGTCTAAGGTGATATCTGCCTCGGCCACCTTTGCAGCGATTTGCGACCAAAAGGATTGTATTGTCCGACACCCCCAAAACATGTGTGTCATCCCTGCGCGGGGTTCGTTGCATTTTGGGCATTCTTTGATTCTCGCCCCCTTGAACTTGGAGATGACCTCAGGTGTGAGGTGTGCTCTCTTAATGAGGTAAAACTGTATAAGTTGCAATTGGGCGTTTCTGGATACCTTTTTATGATAGTTTACCATCCCTTATCGTCAAATTGCAGGCCCAGCTCATGTTCCCATTTCTCTTTGCTCTTAAGGTCTTGCTTAGTTGTGCTGTCTAACAGTGTTTCGTAGAGCCTCGAGGTTTTGTGTCCTCCCTCGGCTGCGTTCAGCATGTTCTCTATGGCCTCGTGCCCTGTTTCTAGGTTCTCGACCTCTGGCCATCGGTCCGTGAGCCTTCTTACCACTGCTCCGTTGAGTAGGAACTGCCCCGTTGGCAGACCCGAGGTCTCATGTAGCTCTGCAAATGTTAAGATCCCTTGGTCATACACCAGGTCATCCAGTGTGGCGACTCCGCAGGGTTCCCATGTGTTTCTTACCTCTTTTAGACCCCCGGGTCTGTTCGTCATGATAGCGGCTATTGGAATCTGAGGGGAATATGGGTTGTTTATCTTCGCAGTCTTGCAGGCTCGTTTCCAGATCTGGATCCCTAGTTTCACCAAGTATGGGTTATGTTGAGTCGCGCCTGCTGGGGTCCAGAATAAGTCTCTGAGTAGCATGTGGTGGATAGCCGGTTGTAGGAGTCGGGTGTCAGTTGTGGTTTCATCTGCCATCCATTGCACTACATGTTTCAGTTTACCTGCTAAGTAATATAGCTCGAAGTTGGGGATTTTCAGGCCTCCTTTGTCGTAGGGTCTCTGTAGCACTTCTAGCGCTACTCTGTGCCTCCCTCCCTGCCAGAGGAATCGTCTGCAGAGTTTGTTTAAATCTTTGAAGAACTGCGGGGGGATGTTGAATGGGACATTAGTGAAGTAATGTAGGAGTCGGGGTAACTCCACCATTTTAAGAAGCCCAGCTCTTCCTGCCACTGAGAGCGGGAGTCTATCCCAGAAGTCCATCGGTTTTTCTAGGCTTTCTTTTGCTCTTACCGTGTTCAAGGTGTGTTCAGTCTTAGGGTCTCGGTGGATGGTAATTCCCAAATATTTGAAGGAGGTGGTCTCCCACTTAAAGGCCATAGCAGGGAGACTTTCTTCTCTGACCCCACTTAGAGCTGCTAGGGGAAAGAGGCATGACTTTTCGTGATTGATTTGTATCCCCGTGTATCTGTGGAGCCCGTCTAGTGTCTCTAGGATGTATGGCAATATGTGTTCTGAGTTGTTTAGGTATAGGAGTGTGTCGTCTTCATACATAGAGACCAGGTGGGTCACTCCATCTATCACTATGCCCCCATCCCCCTACTCCTGCCTTAGGTATGCTGCTACAGGTTCGATGGCTATGATGTACAGCAGGCAGGAAAGTGGACATCCCTGCCGCGTGCCCCTGTGGAGGTGCCATTTGTCTGAGTATGTATTGTTCCTACGCACCCTGGCCGTGGGGTCGGTGTAAATGAGATTGGTCCACTTTAAGAAGGCCGGCCCTATTCCCATCTTGGTCATGGTGGTGTGTAGCCAGTTCCAGTGGACTGAATCAAATGCCTTAGTGGCATCCAAGGATGCCACTGCGCATTTCTCAGGCCTGCCATTGGTGCTGTATATGACGTGGTGTAATTTGCGCAGGTTCTCTGTAATGGTTCGCCCTGGCACGTAGCCCTGATCGTGATGGATCAGTAGGGGGACCACTTTACGCAGCCTCCTCGCTAGCAGCACTGTCAGGCTCTTGTTGTCTGAGTTTAACATAGATAGGGGCCTGTATGAACTGCACACTTCTCCATTCTTACCAGGTTTTAATAGTGGAATGATTACGGCTTCTCTCATGGTGTCTGGGATATTGCCTATTTTGTATGCTTCATTAAACACTTGGGCTAGGAGAGGTGCCAGTGCGTCCTCATACGTTTTATAAAACTCCCCCGGGAGCCCATCAGTTCCTGGGGCCTTTCCAGATGGCAGGGTTCTGATGGTGGCCTTCACCTCGTCTGGGGTGATGGGCTCATCCAGGGCCTTGGCCATTTGTGCATCTAGTTTGGGCAGCCTGATAATGTCCAAGACGTCTTCTATTTCAGTGTCTGAGGCCGACGGGGGGTCGGTATAAAGGTCATGGTAGAGCCCAGAGAATGCCAAGTTTATCTCAGCCTGTGTGTGTACTACTGCACCGTCCAGTCTACGGACTTGGCAGATGGGCTTTCTGGGGGCTTCTCGTTTGTAGAGCCAGGCTAGGAGTTTCCCTGGTTTGTCACCGAGGGCATGACTCCTTTCGACGTATTATGTGTAGCTGAGTTTCCCTAGTTTTTCCCAGTGCATGAGAGAGGCTTGTCTGGGCTCTACCACCTTTTGCGTGTGATCTGGGTCCGAGGAGGCTTTGGCTTCTAATTCCACCAGCTCTTCCTCGGTGCGTGCTAGTGAGGTTACGATGGATCTCTCGGCTCCCCCTATAGCTGCAATCATTTCCCCCCTCATGACCACTTTGTACGCCTCCCGTGCTGTGCTCATTCGTTGCACGCTATTTTCATTTGTTTGCCAGAAGTCCTATGTGCTCTTCCTGATCTGTTCGCGGAAGGCCGCATCCAGCAGGGCCTCGCCCCTAAGCCTCCACATAAGCGTGGGGGGTCTGGGTGCGAACACCGTCCAGGTGGTTGTTAATGGGGAATGGTCTGACAACACTCTGGCCAGGTATTGTGTGTCCCCAAACAAGGCTTGTTGCTCTTCGCTCGCAAATATATAATCTAATCTGGTGTGAACAGCATGTGGAGGTGAGTAGAAGGAGTACTCTCGTTTCTTGGGGTGTTGCTCCCTCCATAAGTCTTTAAGCGCGAATTTTTGTGTCAGTGAGATCAATATTTTGGCGGGTGGGGAAGGGCGGGTGTATTTGCTGTCTGATCTGTCTTTGCGGGGGTCTAGGGTGCAATTGTGGTCTCCCCCCCATATCAGGGTGCTATCTCTATATGGGCCGAGCCGATTGTATAGTGAGCGAAAGAAGACTGTGGCGTCGTGGTTGGGGGCGTAAGTGTTAGTTAGGCAGACTTCCTTTCCTTCTATTGTGCCATGTACCAGGGCCATTCTGCCTTTCGTCATCTGTTTTCGAGTGTATCAGTTTTATGGGGATGGTTGGGGCGTTCCAGATCAGGACCCCTCTGGTGTACGTGGAGTACGTAGAGCCTATCAGTGACCTTTTCCAGGTTTTGGCTAGTGCTGCAAGCTTTCGTGCGTCCAGATGAGTCTCCTGCAGCAGGGCGATTCCAACCTTGCTTCGTTTTATGAATGTGTGAATTCGGCGTTGCTTGACGTAGCTATTCATTCCTCTTACATTCCATGTCATGATTCTGATTTTGTCAGCCATGAGTTTTGTGTCCAAATGTTCGAGGGTGGTGCTTATGGTGAACCCTCTTCTAGTTCCGGCGGTTTCCGATGCTTTGGGTGGTCTTGGCTTTTCCCTATATAATTCCCCAACTGAAATGCCAACTCCCATGTTCCCTCCCTCCCTGAACTTTAAACTCTCCTGTAACAAAACCTGTCCAGCGAGGTTTCCCCCATTCTGACTACCCCGTTTCTGCTCCATTTGACCATATAGTGGTCTCTTGGTGCCCTACGGGCGGGTTAGGTGTACCCAAATAACTTCTGGGGGCAGAAGAAGTCTGCTTCGGCTGCTTTCGCATTAGGAGAAGTCTGTCTTCAGTACGGCTCCTGTTAGAATCTGTCTTGCTGCGTTAGGATGCGAGTTTTGCCTTTTACATGTGTGCCTTGCCCAATAGCTGACTTTGCGATGGTCACTCAAATTGTGGCATACTGTGGTTTGCGCTCTTTCACTTCTAGGTCAGGGATCTGTTCCCGTCCATCCATCCTCTGGCTTCCGCCGGCGTGTCAAACAGGCGCGCTTTATTGTTATGCAGTGCTTTCAGTCTGGCTGGGTATAGGAGCATGTAGCGCAGGCCTACATTTTTCAGTCTTGCTTTAGTGTAAATTAATTGGGCTCTTTTCATTTGGACTTGGAAGGTATAGTCGGGATATATGGCTATCTTCACAGAGTCCCTTTGTATGTGGCCACCAGATCTCGAAAAGGCTAGAATTGTCTCCCTGTCTCTGTAGTTGAGCACTTTTGCAATTATTGGCCTGGGTGGGGTACCTGGGGGCGGGTGTTTGGTGAGGGATCGGTGGGCTCTCTCGATGGTAAAGCCTTGTGAAAGCTTCCCAGCCCCGATTTCTTCCAGAAGGAGGTCCTCTATATAGTTTGTGGGGTCGGATCCTTCAATGCCCTCTGGCAGGCCTAAAATTCTAATGTTATTTCAGCCCTATCTTCCAGGTTTTTCACTTTCTGCGCCAGTTCGTCAACATCCTTCAGAAGCTGTGCTTTGGTCTCAGTGTTTTCTCGAACCTGGGTTTCGAGCGCTTCGGTTCTGCCAGAAATGGTGCGGACATCTTGTCGCAGTACATTCAGGTCTATGGCCACTGCATCTATTTTGCTTTCCATCGTTGTTTGGAGCTTTCGGATGGCCTCCAGGATCTGCGAGTTACCTGGTTCTGCTATCATTTCAGGAGGTTCGGGCTGCAGTGTTGTGGTGCCTGTGGTGCTGGTGTCTGGTCTCGCTGGTCCTCCAGCCATATAGGTCTCCATGATGGTCTGTTTCTGTTTACCTCTCGCTCCTTTTGTGGACATTACACCAAGGGCAGGGGGTCCGGCTGGTTCGCTGAGCGGGCTGTACAGTTAGTGGGGGTGGTGCACTACCAAGGGGTAGCGCAGCAGCTGCGCTCGCTTCGCGGGTCTCTCTCTGCGATCTTTGTGGCTCTTGGGGGCTGTGCGCTGTCACAAGTTTTCTCCCAGGGGTGAGCTGGGTGGGATCCTGGGCTTGCTATGACATTGTAAGTTGCCCGTTCTTCTCTGCTCAGTGTGTTTGGGAAGAGTGGTCCTGCCATCGCCCTGGCACACCCCCACAGCAGTGTCCAGCCACTCGCCCGTGCCCCGGTGCTCCCACCGCTGCTCGGGGGGCGGTCTTCGCGTGGGGCCCAAGGGTGCCGGGCCGCCAAGACCAGCCGGCGTCTCTGGGCACTCACCTCACCGCAGCCTGGTCCTGTGGTGTGCGCGTCTCGCACCGCTCTCAGGCAGCACCAAGGGTCACCCCAACGCTCCCTGGACCATTGGTTTTGCACGGCCTCGGGTCGATGGTTCGGGTCGGTGTACACAACGCGGCTTCAGCCTTTCATGCGGTGGGTGCCTTTTTTCTCTCTGCTCGCCGGCTCTCCGCGACACGGCACCCCGCTAAGGGGATAGCTCATAGAAGTTTCAGACTTCGGGTGAAGCTGCCCAGCGTTCCTCGCAGCAGTTGTGGCGGCTCACCGTTGCTTGGGCTGCACGAAACCGTGGTTTTGCAGCTATATTATGGGCACATCATGCGGAGCTAACCGAGTGTGCGTCCTTCTTACATGGCGGTTAGCCACGCCCCCCGACATGGGAAATCATGATGTTAGGACTCATAAGGAAGGTGAAGGTCTCCTCAGCTTCGAATGTTAGATGGGGATGAGGATATTTCATTGTTGTGTACCCAAGGATCGCCAGGCCGAGGTTACTTATGTTACCAGGGGTTCTTCATCTTGTATTGACTATACTTTAATAAGTATACAGCACTGGGATTTGGTTCATGACTTTCAGGTACTGTGAAGGACAGAAAGTGACCACTGGCCTGTTGTATTGTCTATTTTATGGGAAAGGTTATCCTGTTACCAGTGGGTATCAGGTAGCTGTATTTTCCTGAAATTTACATCTTATTGACTGATGAGAATTTTAATAAATTAGTGGGCAAGTTTATTAAGGAAGCTATTGATCATAGTATGGGGTGTTTGGAGTGGGACAAATCCACTGTTGAAATCACTTTAGAGGTTGAAGAAGTGGTAAATGTGGCTAAGCTTATATATATTTATTTATATTCTACACATAGTCTTATAAAAGACCTTATACAAACAATCATCATCCAACACATTCATAAATCAAATTAATAACAGCGTATATATACAGTCACAATATAACCGAAACTACTACTATACGTCAAAATGCCTTAAAATATAGTCACAAAAACTCACCATGTAGTACATTGGGTTAAAATCATGAGTGTCCAAAACATTCTCCCATACTTTCCTGATGTTATAATTGCCCATCTGATTGTTATACTGTAGAGAGAAATGTCACCTTAGTACTCATGCACTCCGCAGCTCAGTGCATGATATGTCTGATAATAACACCACCACAAAGCCTATAGTTTCGTTCCAAGCGGGGAATATTTCTCCTAGCTCCCACAATTTCCAGTGCGTCAACAGAATTAAATTTAATAGCCATAGATCTACTCACTACAGCGCAATGTGGATAGGCTATAATAGATGCCAGCGACCTCTACGATATAGATATGCATTCAAGAACATTCCAGTATGCGCCAATGAGGCCACCTTTATAATATCGTGTTCTGTTTCACGCACGTGTAATGTATGTTTTACAGTGGCTTTAAGCCTACTATCCATCATATGCAATATATCTATATCCATATTTTTATATGTTCTGCAAAGGCGACTCAAAATGCAATCTTTCATTGTGCCTTCCATCAAACAGTAGGAATACCAAATGTGTTCCAAGAGGGAACCATGTTCCTGCCCCTTTTCTTTTTACATATCAGGCACTTCTGCATGACCATTTTAGTTGCACTAAACAAATTGCCTTCTAACGGGATGTACTCAATTGGGAGATTTCACTTCATTTTCTAAAGGTTTTTCAGCATTATGGACTCCAAGGTACCTAGTTCATTCCCATGTTTCTATCACCATATTTCCACTCCATCAGTCAGGATGGGAAGTATTTAGCCTTATATAGGGTTAATAATGTTTGGATGGATTATGTCCCATTCTCATCATCAAATTTGGCTATAATGCCCACCGCTTGAACAACCTTTATCTTAAGTCATTTCCAATGCTCATCCCTCTTTAAACATTCATCCATAACCACACATAAACATGACCTAACATGTTCTATTACCTGCTGCTCAATATACAATTTATACTTCCTTACACTGACACCCACCCACTTGAACACCATTATTTCTGTTGTTGAGGTGTTCATTTTAAGCCCATTAGTTTTTGTATATACGTCCAATGCATTACGTTTTCTCTGTAGGCAAGAATGGGTATAGTCGATCCAGAGGAGGTTGTCAGCATAACCCAACCATGCCAGAGTCATTTTACCATATGTATTGGAATGGACCTCCTCTAGATCTAAGGCTACCTGGAGATCTACGAGGTACAGAATAAATAGGCAAGGTGCCAAAATGCACCCTTGCTTGACCCCTTCTGTCGTGTCATTAGTAGCCTTGCCCAATCTCACACTGACACGTGTGTTACTATATAGCTGTTTCTTCATATGCAATAGGCCTTCTGGTATATTCCATGTCTGTGATTTCTTGCATAACCTATCCTGTAATACTGTGTGAAATTCTGAGCTCAGGCCAATAAAAGCAACATTCACAGATAGTTTTTGCCTATGATATGATAGGTTATTTATAACACGCTTAATACCCAGAGGTTTCTAAGCGCGGACCCGGGAATCGAACCTGTGGTGCTCTGTGTTGTTTTGCTTCCAAGGTGAGCATGTTGATCCTGAGCTATCCTCCAGAGAACTATGCCTATGCCAAGTATATTGAGTTAATTCAACAAATGTCACCAGATCAGAGAATGTGCTAGATCCCTTGCAGAATCCTGTCTGATTAAAAGGAATCACTAGATTACTGTTACTAAATTACATAACATGACTAAGTAATGCTCGCGCAAAAACCTTCACGGGTATGCCCAACATGGCTAATAATCTGTCATTACGAGGGTCATTTCTATTACCGTATTTGAGCAAAGGCAGAATTTTTCCGTCCTTCCATGTATCCGGCACCTGCCCAGTGTTACAGATGGGTTTAAACAACTGCAAAATGCTCTGGCCAACATACTAAGCTCCTCCATTCTTAGCAAAGCATTGCAAGTTCCATCGTGCCCTGCAGGCCATGACGTATTCAGTGTCCTAATGATCTCAGTCAGCCCTTTTATTGCTATATAACCATGCCATCTCTGAGTTATGGTTTGCGGGCACAACGGAATCACATTACAATCTCGCAGGGAAGCTGCAAGATACCTTTCCCAGTCACGCGCTGCGACTCCATTAATTGATATGACCGAGCTTTTCCTGTTCTTTGTGATCCTCAGAAATGCCTTCTCTTCGTTCCCAATGCAATATTTCCCTTACTTTGTGTTTTATGCCCCAATCTATCCATCGACATTTTAATATCCATCCATAGCTTTTTCTTTTCTTGCTGCGCCTTACTATCATACTGATGTCTTCTTTTTTGTACCATTACATATCGATTGTCCCCTTGTTTGTTCACCCTACTAGTCTGTACATCCTTTGCATATTTCTCATAACCTTCTCAAAGGACTCAATTATATCAGTATCTAACTGTCCCACTTTGCCCTTTGTGTTAACCTGCGATTTTACCCATTCCGTGATGACCACCACATTTGCGTGTTCTAATTTGGTAGGATTCTACCCAATCCTTTCTTTCCCTACATTGATGTTCCCTGCAACCACAGGTGCTCTTTTGTCTAGCTTCTGATTACCATTCAGAAGTATGCACAATGGCATATGGTCTCTTCCTTCCCGTACTCCCATAGCCATGTCTCTGACCAATGAAAGCGCCACCCCATTTACAAATAAATATTTAATCATGGAGCCACTTTTCCTTCCTATTCGGGTGTATCCGCAAATCTTGTCCTCCAGACCGAACCCATTTAGCATGTTTAATCCATAGTAGTTGAACAACTCGGCCCATGCAGTTCCCCTTGTGCCATACAATTTCTTCAACGTTGGCGCTGATCTCTTGTTTACTGAGGCTATCTTCGTAGCCGGGGGTATCTTTGCATTTAGGTCACCTGGCACAATAAATGGCCCAGATAAGTCCACCTTTCTTATCATCTTATCTACTACAGCTAAATTCGTTTTATGCTGCTCTTTATCCGGAGGGTCCTATATATCAATAATCCATATCATACTGTTTCACATGGAGTCCCACTTAGTAATTTCCACAAACATATAGGGCCTCATTACACGGTAGGCGGTAAACATGCCGCTGGTATTTTACTGTGTCCGCCTTGGTGGATGGCGGCATTACCGCCCTACTCCAAGGTGAGCGGGGACGGTAATTCCCCATTCACCAAGGCACTTCCCCATTCCCATTTTTGCCCCCATAGGGCCCAATGGGAATGGGGAAGGCGCTAATTATGGTACCGCAAAGTGCGGTACCGTAATTAGCATCAAGGTCCCTTTGCGGGCCCATTCCTTAACGGCTGGTAACACCAGCTGTTAAGGTCGGGTCCCGCAAAGGGACCTCGTAGTAAGGCAGTAGGGGTTTACCGGTGCCCTTACCGGTACCGGTAAGCCCTTACCGCCTACCGTGTAATGAGGCCCTTAGTCCGTACTCAACCCACTTTTTCTCAGTGGACCCTCATTTGCCACAGATATATGTAGCCCTCCTTTAGGCCTCCCTTTATTTCGCTGTAATGCCGCCACATTAATGGATGTTCTACCATAAAACACTGAAGGTTCAACCATCCAGGTTTCTTGAAGCATGAGCAGAGAGAACACATTACAATTATCACCTGCACTGTCTTCATCCCTGTAATGGTTGAACCCCCTAGGGTTCCAAGAAGATAGAACTATAACATCATCAGGACTTTTGTGTGAAATGATGTTTGAAAGCCAGAGGCAACCATTGCCAGTATCCTTCTATGGGAGTATTTTCCACCCCATCACGTATATTGGGTACATTGTCTCTCCCAGTACTATGAGATGTTTTAGTCATCTTCTCTTTACTCCAGCAAGACAACAGGTTTCTACCAATACCCTGTTTAATTACCCCAAACCCTTCTTCCTTCGAGTGTACCTTCTTGCTTGGTATCAATGTCTTACTACATTCATAACCCCTCTTCTACATTTCTTCCTCACGTTCCATGACATAATCCAGTAATTCACTGGTTTGAAATACCACATCGGAAGTCGATCTATCTGCCCCTTCTACTTGATCTACTAGCATTATATCAGCCCCAGAGATCACCGTCAGTGGTATTATACTTCTTATTATTTGCATACATATGTTACGATTTATCTCAGGATGTTTGCTTGTCAAAGATACATGGTTAATCTTCAGTGCCTCAAATTCATTATTGCCCTTCACTTCTTTCTTATTGGTCACTGTCCCAACATAAACCACATTCTTCTGAGTGCTCCCATCTTTCGATTTATCTCAAATCCCCTTGTTGGGCGTAAATTCCCTATTAGTGGGTGTTAATCCTCCCATCCTTATAATTTTAATAGCTGATGCTTTGATTACTTTTGCCGGGCACGTCCTTGGGTACCTAAACTGGTAGTGGCTTTGAATCCCATCTTGCAGTGAGATTGCACTTACCAGTTCATCGTCCTCCATCACCATATTTCTACTGAAGGTCACATTTTCCTTCTGTCCTTTATCCTCCATATTACTCAGAGCCAGTGTATTCTTTTTATCCCAACCAGTGGGCTTAAAGGGAACGCCTCCCTGCAGTCACCCTCTCCGCTGGTGGTGGTAGCTGTAGTTCTCCGCAATTCCACCACTGAGATAGCTAACACTTCAAAGTGAGTAAAATAAACAAAAGCTTATATTTATCCGTGAAGTGAAGGACTGGGAAAAATAGAGGATATCCTCCCTGAAGCGGTTTCACCAAAGATTAGAAATTAGCTAGACATTATCTTTTGCTTACTGTAAAATTGGCGCTGGATTTCACAGAAGAAAGTATAACTGCTCATTCATTCTATAAGGGAGTTGTTAAAGAAGCAAAGAATGCCAATAATGGGAGATTGTGGCCAGAGATGAAAATATCCACATCTTGTGATAATAGAAGGGTTTTGTGGGATTTGACCAGAAAGAGCCTGAACACGGGTCTATACCAGGGTCCAATCGGAAATACCATTTAAGGTAGATCATGGTATGGACATATTTCTAAATTGTATGGTGTTGACCATGGATGTGAAAGAATAGGGGACGAAAGGCTCAATGCCTGATATGATTAGATAATGTGTAAATTCTTTGTTCTACATCTAGAGTTGATAGTGTGAAGGAAGTGATTCAGTCATTTAAATGTGGTAAGGCTCCTGGCCCTGATTGCATACTGCTGGATATCCTCTCAAAGAACCCAGATTTGTGTGCTCCTCTATTGTTGCATCTATTCAGAAATATATGTACTAGGACAAAGCCCTCTATGTGCTCACTAGGATCAATTGTTCCTATCTTTAAAAGAGTGCCATGGCCATCCATCGCCCCCATACATGGGGCTTCATGGAAGGATCCAAGAACCATCATGGAGCCCGGTGGGTGCTGTCCTGGAGCCTCTAGGGCGCCAGGCTCATGAGAAAAGTCCAAACATTTGGATCATCAAGCCAGTCCTGTTGCCAGAACCAGCCTGCACGTGCATTGTGCACAAGAAATAGGCATGGCAGGGTCTGCCCAGCTCCTTCCATCGGGTGCGGCAGGGCGTGTCCGAAGGGTGGGGCTAAAACAGCCTAAGGCTATTTTAACCCCACCCACACGTGGATCCGTGCTTCGCGTTACATTTCTTTTGCAATGAGACGCTCACTGCGATCTTGATCCTGGCTGCTGAAGAAGCAATACTTACCATTGGTCCTGACATCTCGCTGCAACCGCTACGCTGCGCTGTAAAGGAAGAAAGGAGTAGCGCATTGAAGACACTTGCAGCGCTCAGTTCACTCACGCAGCCTGCAAACATTTACCAGTGGAGTTGACCCCTCGCTACAACCGCAACGCTGCAAATGAAGAAAGGAGAATGGTTAGGACATCAAAGGCACGCGCCGCGCTCCAATTACTCGCTCAGCCTGCAAACACTTACCAGTGGAGTTGACACCCGCCACAACCGCTACGCTGCAATGGAGAAAAGAAAAAGGTGAGCATAGACGAGACACGTGTAGTGCCTAAAATTTCTCCCGCTCTCGCTTAAGTGCTATATACCAGTTCTTCGTGTTTTCGGTCCACTGCGACAGCTTCTGCATGCCGTATGAGATCTAAAGGCCTCGTTAACACCCGAGGAGAAGAAATAAAGACAAGTTAATACAAGGACAATAATTTATCACCACGAATCACATAGAGAAAGCAAGAAGACAAAAGGACAAAGTCAGTTCTCGAAACTGCCAAAAGGGGAAAAGGCAATAATTGGCAGGACTACACCACAGCTGGGCTGGGTCAGTCCTCAAGGATCAGTGAAGCAACTAGTCCAAGAAAGAAAGGCGCCCCTGCAAGGATAGCAGGATGGAGAGTCCATCATTACAATATCCCAGGTGAGACATCCGGTCCAGTCACCAATAAGGGTCCGAACCAGAAGAGACAGGAGAGGGTGCCATAAGATTCGCTCATCACCCTTTTATATTCCGCAGAAGCAGTCCCCGGGGAGGTTATCCAGAGTTATCCGGACCTGAGCTGGGAATTAGGAGAAGCCGGAAGGAAGGGTCAACAGCGTCCAATGCCCCTGCAGAGACAAGGTGAGCGTAACAAAGAGTTCATCTAAATTCTCCCAATGAATTGTTATCGCCCTATCACATTAATAGATGGTTCCAAGACAATTTCTTAAAATAATTGAGATGCTGGAAATACCTTTTGGAGGGACAGGGCCTTCTTGTCCTTGTCCTACCACGTCTCTGTGTGTGGTTTCCTTATATTCTCTGGCCTCGACCTCTGGCAGTGCAGCTCTTCAGGTTTTCCTTTTGGTGAACAACATCCATGGGATACCCTTATGGCACCCATGAGTGGGTTTACACCCTTGTACACCTTGTGTGTTTTTGGGCACCTATGTGCTGTTCACAGAGCAGAGTATGGGCTTGTGGCAGCTACATGCTGACTTGGCAGTGGCTCCATTTTTGGGACACCCAGACCCTGCCAAAAGAATCAGTGGTTTTCTCAGGAAAGGCAAGATGGCCACTGTGGCCTCTTGGTTTCTATTGCCTTTTACCCTGTTTCCCAAAGTCATGGGAAGCTCTGACTCTGTCTCCCTTCCCCCTGACTGGCTGTTGGGTAGAAACACCATATATGGCTCTGGGGCTGCTTTCAATCATACTGACTGGAGCCTTCCCCGGGACTGTGTGTTGTGGGTACTCCCTTGGAGTGGGACCTGTGTGAATGGAGTTGGCAGTCAACTCACATTTTGTGTTGTGGGTATCTGGTTTCTGTGTGTGACACAATGCCTGAGACAACCCTGAAGGAAACTGGTATGAATGCAGTGTAGTGCTCTGAAAGGCTGGGTGCATACTCCAATCCACATTCTGTGTTATCGGTGCCTGAGTGGAGTGAATGGCTTGGATGCCTTCACGCCTGATTGGTTAATTGCCTGCATGAATGCCCTTCTGTGTGATTGGTTGACTGAGCCTGGCTCAGCCTGAGTTAATGGGGAACAAATGTGTATAAGTAGGGAGCCTGCACTCACCAGTTTGTTTGGAAGCTGAAGTCGAAACCGATGCTGATCCCTGGAGTCCAGCTGGAGGAGGAAGATCGTGGCTGCTAATCTTCATCGGAATCCAAAGGCTGCTGTGCCGCTCCAAGGACTGATCCAAGAGAGTACCTGGCTAGGAGACCTCTTCCCGAGCTATGAAGGACCATCGTAAAGCCAGTCCTGTGTGCCTACCGTCCAGAGAAGGGGTCTTTGTGAATCCAGAAGAGGAGTGCTTGGACATCTTGTGTCAAAGATGTCCAGTGGTGTCACCCAGAGTCCAGAGTAGAATTTGTGACCACTGGAAACCCGTTGCAGTGTAGCACCCAGAAGAGGGGGTACCCTGGCTGCTTGACACCTGGAGCTGTGAAATGTTCCAAACTGCTGAAAAATAATTCAAGGGACATCCTTGCCATTATCAATGACCACTTTTTCCCGCTGGAGAAGGCCCAGGGTTGCTGAGTGCAGAGGAAGGTCCACCAGTGGATTTCCCTCTACCAGAATCCAACAAAGATGCCCCGAGGGTCCAGACTTGTTGAGGGTCCATGGTCCACTCCAGGGGTCGGTCCAGGTTACCAGAAGTCACCCAGAGCTCCATGCTGCGGCTGCAGCAATGAAGAACCGAAAGTTGGGAAACCGCAAAATCCCAAAACCGACACCAAAAACGACCTCTGGACCTCTGCACTCGTCACAGCCAGAAGTGAAAGGAGGTCCCCAGGGGTCTTACTCTCATTTGCCAAGCCTTTTAGAATCCGACAGCAAGTTTCATCTTCCCAGGTTTCCTACAGTCGGAGAAATCGTCGACCAACGCAGATCACCGCAAAGAGCAAAACTGCTGCACTTCACAGAGACATTGGTTCTATTTTTCTTCCTGTACTCTGCATCCCAGTTTCTCCTTCCTCCAAGTGGGGGGTCCATCCTCGAGGGGAATCATCGAGTGAATCCGAGAAACTCTGCCGCTTCGCCTGCCCAGGCACCAAAGGGACTGTGACGAGGAAGAGCACCTTCCAGCCTCAGGATTTTTCCAGCGGTCAAAGATTCGTCTTGGATCCTTGTGTCTGGTGGCATCTCAGGTACCCTCGGGTTGGTAGAACCTTTAAAAAGAAAGTAGAGTATTATTTAACATTTTTGGACTGGGCTGTAAAAGACAAGATAAATTACTCCCTAACTTTTCCATTATAGGTTGCCCAGGTGGGGGGAATCCTCACACAGAATGGTTTATCTAGTCTAAAGAAAGCCTTCTGCAACTGATCACAAATAACCTCCTTTCTTCCCTAAGAATTCACATGCCTTTTTGAAACTGCAGTTTGTGCATTTATTACTGAATTTAAGTATTGTGCGGTACCACATAGAGGGTATATGTATTTGCCATTCTTTGAATAGAACTGCCTGAGTACAAAGTGTTTCTATTTATATGTATATATTTTACTGAACCTTATTTTATATAAAGAAGTTGTGTTATCACCTAAAATAGTGTGTGGACATTCCTTTGAGGGGGCTTCGGGACTCACTGTACCTAAGAACCAGCCTGCATCACCCCCTGAGTGCTTACGCCTTGGTTGCTTGTCAATGCTGCCATATAGAGAACCTTGGCTGGGGTGCTCTGTGCCTCTGTCCCAAATATATAGAGGGCAGAAGTACAGAGACCCCCCTCCAGTCTTTATGAAGGTAATATGAGGCAATTAGAGAAATGGGGTTTGACCAAAGGGATGATCTCAGATGCACACATCAGATGCACATTTTGGATTCAGACACCATATGGGCAGAGTAGAACAATGCCTGAATTTAATTTTAATTACAGTCAGATACATTAATGCTAAAAATGACACACTGGGGCTAGCCTTCTTCTATCTTAAATTTGCAATTTGATTGCATAGATGGGTAAATATTGTGGGAGGTTTTGCCCAAGAAGGGTTTGGACTCCGGCATGTTAAAGATTTAAGAATAAATCAAGTCTGTCTTATGTGCCAAAGTAATGTTTGCACAATGAAGAGTGTAAGGCAGGGCTGTGTCTTGGCTCCCCTTTTATTTTCTATTTACATCAATGATAAAGAGGCAGCCCTGAGGGTGGGTGGAAGGGCGATACTCTTCACCAGGCCAACCACGATTCTGCTATATGCAGATGTTGTTCTTCTAGAACACACATTGCCATGCAAATCTAACCTATCTTACCATACATTTCTTGAAGTTGGCTGTTAAATGGCCAGGCAAAAATCCCTTATGTCAAAGTTCAGTTCATTTGAATAGCAGTAAATTTCCACACTGCTCCAACTATAATGATCTTGGGATCCGCATTTGCGACAATTTGAGATGGATGAATCTTCTGGAGGTTTTACAACTTAGAAGGACCCAAATCATTAATGGCATTCTCAGCCTCTTCTTAAGAAAGAGCAGAGGAGCAATACGTCAGTCATCCATGTGCATAGGGCCCAATTTGCAGGTCACACTAAATTGTTGGTTTTATGTGCGCATGTATTTTTTTATGCTTACGTATTATATATTTTGGGTCATGTCATGTTCTATTATGCCTACTGTGAACTGTGCTGTTTTAACTTTGTAAGTGGCATTTGTGTAATATTATGTTCAATGTTACATGGCTGTAAAACCAAAATAAAATGTTTTACCACTACTACCTCAGAAGCAGGTGGTCAAATGAGCGGTTAATCCAGCATATACGGCCAATCCCACCCCTGCATCTCTGAATAGGTGTAATCCACTGGAACAGAGAAGTGGGAGGAAGCAGGATGGTTAAGTGAACTATTCAGCCAATCACAAGGCTTATTATTCATTGTGTCCATTTTCACCAGTATGCCCTGCATCTCAGCAAATCACGTAGCCAGAACACTTTTGTCATCTGATTAGCCGTGGAATTCTATAAATTATATGTATTCCACTTTTCAGGCAGTGGGATTTCTCAGGGTGGCACCCACTGATTCCACTTTTGCCCTATCACTCCGGGCAATAATCATACAACTTGAAGTCAAGTTCAGAAGTTCAAGGTCTTTGTTAAACAACCATACAATCTAAGCAATTAGGTTTAACTGAGGTCACAAAGTGGTGATTCAAGGAACATAAATAAATCAAGCTTCCTATGAAGGTGCAGGGCCCTCAATCCTTCCCTCTCTCCCTTAGTCTCCACCCAACAGTTGGGTAAAGATTTGCTCACAATCATTTGGAGTTTAAGTTCCCTAGTACTTCTTTCTTGGCTCTTGGAGTTTGTTGATTGGCATTCCAAGACATTATCAGGATTTTGGTTTTCTCTTGCAGAAAAAACTGGAACCACCACCCCAATTGCCCAATCAAAACATGGGCAGGCGCAGACACTTTAAGATCTTAGGAAAGATTGTGGTGGGTCCTGGGGTTATCAAGCTTAACCACCTTTGTGGGGGTGGCAGATTGAACCTCTTTAATTCTGAGCCTCCCTCCTCCTTTGCTATTCTCTCCATCTCCTCCTTACGGTACCCAACAGTTTACTTTACTGCTGCTTCTCCCTTTCCTTGATGTATTCTCCACCACCTTTTCACTGCTACTTCCAGCCTCCAACTACCCCTCACATCTCCACTCAGTTCCCACCTCCTTCCTTCTGCCACTGTACGTCTTGCCACACTGCCACTGACTATCCTGCTCCTCAGGACTCTCCTCACTCCAAAACCTCCCTTTAACATCTACTGGCTTTAATATGCTAGGGGTTCACTCACAGGAGTGCCAAGAGTATAATTGAGCTGCTTGTACTCAGTAAACAAGCGCTGTGGTTGGAGCATTCATTGCTGTAATATAAACTCCCCAACTGATTTGCATGGCTCCATGGCCTTAGCCTTCATCTAGGTCATAGTCACTCTGTGGCATTTCAAGTGCTTTTTGACATGCTGAGAGTGAAGTAACATTCTCTCACGTCATGCTGGTTCATGCTGACCCTAGCTGTCCTGGTTCCTGGATGTCTGAGCAGCAAGCACTTCCTCTGAATGCTTCATTTGAATAATCCATTTTATCAAGTGTGCTGTATTTGATTTGCTTTCAAATTTCTTGTCACACAAGTCCTTCGCCTCTGTCTAGTGGGTTCCTACGGCATATCGTTGACATTCTTTTGAGAAAATGCAACATGATGTTTCTGTTTCTTATCATGAATGCTTCCCTCATCATACACAATGATTCTTTCCTAACACAAGGCGGGAGTCTGCTTATGAACCGCAGACTACAGCAGGCTTTGCACGGGCCGGGGAAACTCGGGGGATCCACCATATAACCTTTCTATATACCAGCCCCCATGGTTTCCCTAGTTCTATCCTCCAGTCTGAGACAATAGTACTTGTTCACTGCCCCTTGTATACTGATCAGTCCTGTTTGGAATGGCTGGGTAAGTGACTGCAATCCGTATGTGTGGAATGAACCAGAAACCTAATAAAATGATTATATATTCTTTCAGACTCTTACAGAATTATCATGTGGTACACACCCTAGTTTAAATGAGTTTGTAGATCTGGTGATGTAAAATTGATATGTTCTGGTGTTTTGCATCACATTGTTTAGTCAGTACAGCCTTCAGTGGTGGGTCATACCAGGTGGTAACAGGCCCAAGTTTCATTTATTTTTATTTTTTATTTTTATTTATGTTTAATGTGATTAGTTCATATAAAACTTTCACATACATAAATGAACGTTAAACATCATTAAAAGCATTTAAGCAAGACAACATTTATACCAATTTAAGCAACACACTTTTATATTTCCTTGTATCTGTTACAAGATTATTTAACAATTTACAGCTATCCACGATTAGAACTAAATCCATTTGTAAAATTCATTTGTAAAATTGGGATATTTCATCAATACTACAACAACATATCACATACATTAAAAAAAAATGTGAGATCATTAAATCAAACTCGTTATACATTCATACCTCGAGATTGTTTTATTGTTAGACTTCAAGCAGTAACACCAAAAATCCCTACTTTATATCGAGTCATAATCATGTGCAAACTTACCTAGAATGCACATGTATTATGAGCCCATTTTCCTACATTCAGCCATGACATGTTTTGCTGTCTGTCATGTAATCTGTTTTATAGTGTCTACAAAATCTTTGAAACTCCGGCATTTTAAGCTGGGGACTGTGATTTGCTAGCACAGGGAGTTGATGAATACGTAGTAACAAAAGGAACCTCTGCACTGCAGGGGATGGGCACATGAGGAGATAAGGCTGGATGATCTTAAAATTATGCGTGACATTATTAATTTCCTCATAGTTTTCTACTGTAGCCAAATGTTTATAATTGCGATTCCAGTCCCAATACTCAATTTTCTTTTCAAATGCCTATTTAATTGAGATGAAATCGTTCTCAAGGACTGGTAAACAAGCCAATAATTTCAAACGTTTTTCTGACTAGGGACCTGATTCACTGAAGAGTTTTATAATGGCGCAATCCCATTAGAAAGCGCTCTGTGAATAATCCCCTCGGTCTCTAAAACACCGGGACCACTCGCTCAAATTTTGCTTTGTGTCCCTTCCAATTACAGACAGGAAAGGGCATTTAGGATTTAACATAGACTTAATAAACCGAGTCCCCTGCCGCTTAAGTGCTAGGCCACGTGACTATATCAGCCCTAATTCCAAACAAAGGACCTCAGTAGGCACAGCATGTGCCAAACCCAATACTATAATCCAAAATTGACCCTCCAATGCCTGAGGCCATTAGAGTTCCTTCATGATCGGTGCCTTAATACCATATAGGATTGCGGTACAAAAACACTGCTTATACCGTCTAATGATGCCCCCAAAGCTGAACCCAGCCATTTGTTTTTAAAATGTATCAATAAGTAGAATCAATTGATCAGCCTTTCTAGTTTTCATGGCTATTAATTCATCGTAAACATTTACATAGCTAAACCCTATGTCAAGATATATATATATATATATGATTATCAACATAGTCTATTTGATCAACAGACAAAACTAAATTAGGTTTCGGTCTAGGCTTGCATTGAATGCAGTGAACTACTAAATTTTGGCTTTATCCATATTGATCATCAGTTTGTTTTCATTGGTGCAGATCCATAATTCTTTTGCAGGTTTGGATATACCAGCAAAGGTATGATCAAATACCACTAAATTGTCTGCATATGACAGGCAGACCACATGCGACTAACCTATTTTAGGGGGACAGTTCCAAATGTTCCCCAACCTAGCAGGCAAATCCGCAAGGTAGAGGTTGAACAGCAGGGGAGCCAACACACACCCCTGTTTCACTCCCTTACTAGTGGGAATCGGGGCGTGGTGGTAAACATGCTGTTCAATCTCACCTGCACATATGTATCCGTAAATTCCCAATAGGTACACAGGACAGCCATAGGTTGCTATGCCAGAGCTTATCTCTGTTAACATAATCAAAGGCATCCGGAAATCCACAAAAACAGTGTACAATAAAGGGCTGCCCTTTCTCTTGGCCCTGCCTTAAGTTGTGTGTTGTCTCTGAACCTGCTTGAAAGCCAGTCTGAGTAAACACCAATGGATTTGCCTCAACCCATATCTGCGATTCCTTCAATAATAGCAAGGCAAACATGTTCACAGTAATATCTAATATAGACAAAATCCTATAGTTGAATGGTAATGTGCACATACTTTTTTATAGATTGGAATTAGGATTGAATGTCTCTAGGACACCGGGATGATTACCTATTTGCTTACTTTTTAAAAAAGAATTTCCAAAATATGTGCCCATGTCTCAGGTTCACCTTTAAGGACGACATTGGCTAGGCCATTAGGCCCAGGGGCTCTTCATCCCTTTAACCTTCTTATCATTGTATCAATTCAATCCCTATCCACAGGAAGTTCCCCATTACACACTCTAGTAATGGCTGCAGTCTCAGGTTTAGTTCCTCTGGTATTAACATTTTCCCTAACACATTCGCACCATCGGTGCTCACTAATAATGTTTGTTGCTATCCATAGGGCTCAATGGGAATGGGGTGGTCGGATGCACCGGTACCGTTATAAACGGTGCCGGTGCATCCGACATGCTGTGCTCGCGGGTGCCTTTCTGCCCGCCAGTTTACCGGTACCGTAGTTCCCGGACCAGCAAATTTATAAGGAGACCCAAAGTCTCTTGAATCCAAAACACGTAAAGGCGGAATCAACTGTAGCAGATGTAGTACGTCAGATTGATTGATTCTTTTCCTTCTATCTTCTGCAAATAGACTTTTAATTGTGATAGATTTATCATCTGCTATGATCTTTAGTTCACTCGATTCAGGGCCAGAGGCCATTTTAATGGGGAATACACCGCTGATGCTAAGTCCACATTAGCCTCAGCCTCTTTCTCCTTCTCCAGCCAGCTTGTTAATGTTCCGGCGTTTTCGGCCAACCTTTTCTTCTTGCGGTTTGCCTGTTTTTGCTAGCTTTTGGCCTTATTGGATATTGAAATTGATTTTGAGTCAATTGAGTCATCAGATTCTCCAAAATCTTTCGATTGATATTTTCCCCCAACCTTTCAAATTCTGCTTCTAAGTTTACAATTTTGTTTATGTGTTAGAAAGATCTCTGAAGTTTCATTAGATGATACAGTATCATTAATCTCAACAAGGTTCTCTTCATTAGACATATTGCCCCAGATATTGTCTGCAATACACCATCGGTTTTAGGGGCTTTCACGTTATTTCTGATGCCAGCCGACGCCTGCCTAGTAAGCTTCTTCTCAATGATTCCTTCCAAGCACTTTACTGTATCATCATGAGCTTTAACATCCTTCATTAATATCTTCATCATGAAAGGATGAATGGTAGCAGTATCATCATTTCTGACACAGATACACTCAGATTCCTTGCTTTCAATGGAAAGCTGCCATCTATAGGTTTTCTCGTTAAGCTATCATCAGTTATGAGAACTATCGCTGCCTGGAAAAAGGCAGTCATTTCCCCACCACTTTGGTCAGGAATATCTGGTGCTTGGAAGGAGGTTTCAGAAAAACCCGTTGTTCTAACCATGCTCTTTTATGTAGTATTTTTCTGCTGTAGTTATAGTTGTTTGATTGAAGTTTAAGCTTTACCAGGCGTTTGAGGGGTAGCCCAATAACATGGCATGAAACTAGGTGTACAAAATAATGATTATCCTACATTGCGATGCAGTAAAGTGAAGAAGAAATACTGTCCAGCTATCGTAGCTGAGGTTGCTAACTGCTTGACTGCACAAAACCTTATAAAAGCACTCATGAAAATGTGTACGCTACGTGCTGCATTGATATTTTTAAGCACACTCAAGCAAGTTTGATGATGGCAGATCCGGCAGGCAAAGAAGTAGAAAACAGATATCCTATCTCCAGCAGTAATAGAGCAAGGCATAGGTCTGCACTGCTTGACTCCACAAACTCTTATTAAAGCATTTGTGATATGCACTACATTGTTGTTGTTAAGCAGATTCGACCAAGTTTGATGGTGGCAGATCCGGCAGGCAAAGAAGTAGAAAACAGATATCCCAGCTCCAGCACCAATATGTTCTATTAGAGAAACTAACTCCAAGATGTCTGCCTTGGAAATAACAAACAGAGCTCAAGGAGGGGTCTCATTGCCATGTCCATGGGCTTTACCAGCAAAGCAATGGGGATGTATATCCGGTGATTGTGATAGGTAAACTGAAATTCATAATTATGAGCCAGGTAGCAGTGGGGGACTGTAGAGGGAGGTGGGTTGAGGAAGATGGGGACAGCCAGAGCAGGCAACAACGTGTTTGGAAAGTGGGCCTTTTACATGAGGTTTCAGCCCACGTTCTGAGCAACCTTAAAGGCTGCCTCATTAACCCATATGCTAATTATCTGTGATGAGGTCACCTTTCTGATATCCATAGGGGTGACCAAGGAACACTGCGAGACAGGGGAAGCCACCCTGATTTTTCACATGGGGTTGGTATTTGGCAGGTGCCCCAGAACTCTCCCACCTTTTAATGTAGGGTACCCACTCTTTAGGGTGTATGGGGTTTCGACGAAGATTCAACTGCTAGGCTGGAAGATTAGGGATAGCACCATTAAAATAAATCAAAGTGTAGGGAAGGAGGTGACTTCACAAATAAGGATGGCATTAACATCAGTCAAAATGCCAGAGAGAGGACATCAGGAGCTGTGGTTTTTATCCTTATGCATCAAAACCCAGGGTGTGCAGGTAGCAAACCACACTGTGCAAACCCATGAATAAAACAGGAGCCTGGGATTAGGGCAGGCCTGTAAAATCAACAGCGGCCTGGACTCCTGAGCAGGATTTTCCAAGGTTTGGACACTGCACTTAGGGCTTAAAAGCTGCGATTGCTTTCACTTGGCGTTGCAATGCAGACCCATGGAAAGTGTTTAACGGTCTAGAGAGGCTCATAAACTGCATCCATGGGCCAACATTATGCTGCCCCTGACTCCAAAATGGCAGATTGTTTATTTAACAACTCAGGCCACAGGAACTGGCTAGCTGATCCAAATTAGAAGATCCACCAAACACCTCAGAGAGCAGGTAAGCACACATGGGAAGGAAGTGAAACTGTGTACTAAGGACTAATTAAGTGCCACAACGCAAGCAGTGAAGCAAACCCACAAAAGGGAATATGAGATAGCTGAAACTTCCAATTTATCCACATATAAAAGGCATCAGAAAGGGCCGCACAGAACAGAGGGTGTTCCACTGCCACACAATGAAGAGAGTGGTCCATTGAGAGATAGGATGACATTGCTAGAAGAAAGTAGGAAGCAGACATTGCAGACTGGGGATGCTAAAGCCGAACTGTGTTGAATCCAGTGAAGGAAGGCTCACTGCATGGGCCAAAAAAAGGCAAGATTAAGAACCACTATCAAAAAAGGGCGAAGCTAGACTAGTGGATCCAGAGCTGGTGGAAGGTTACGATGAGAGTATAAACAAGCTGGAGAAGCCTATATTCCAGTTCAAAGGGACTGCTAGCGTACAGACCTATAAATACAGAGATAAACGTTGAGATACATTGGAAGGATTATAAGAAACCTAGCTGCGTGTATAGTCCAAACCCTGTTGCAACTTGTAGGAACACTAGACAAAATAAAAGGAAGTCTTCTTGATTGCACCTAGGTATAGGATTAATAATTTAACCCCAACATTACACTGATACCTACACACCTTACCAGTCTACAGTCACCCTAAGGGCAATTGATTGTATGGTCTTGCTCAGCTAGCTGTAGGAGGCTGTCCCCTCATTCCTTTGGTGCAATAAGACATCCTGGCCAGACAACACGAGTGCCAGGACAAGCCAGGACCACGTCTGGATCAGAACCTAGCCACAATGAGACTCCTAACATTTGACCAGCAGTGTGCAGGGGCTCTCCATTCCAAGGAACCCTGAGCCCATCCCCAGTGCTCCCTACAAAATAAGTTCTGAAAGTAAAACTCTGGCGGTGTGTGTTTCTGTTTTCTCCACCTGTGGCATGTCTCTAAGCAATATTAATGCCGGAGACCATGTCAGCAAGGACAATAACTTCTGTTTGAGTTGTCTGGCCATATTTACTACTCATTAGCACGTACATGTCATGATAGGGAGCATTTTATAAGTGCACCATGCTATAGAAATAGTGAGGTTTCAATTATAATAGCCCTGTTTTTACATCTAGATTTGTTTTTTGCTCTGTTGTACTTTTTTCAATGCACACATAGGAGTTGTGCCTGGAACTCCCGAGGTCACATACTCCCTTTCAATTCCTTGTGAAGCCGCTTGCCACCCTTGGGCCTGACTTGACACCTACTTCCCTGTAGAAGTCTTTCATCGCTTTCATTTAATCACATGGCCTCGCTCATTTTTACTGGCACCAGCGTGTCGTGACAATGGGACACTTTTGTTTACATACGTGAGTACTTCATAAAGCTGGTTTTCCAGTACCTTTGAAGTGTGGACATCAGGGCCGACATTACCATTGAGGTAAATGCTTTTACTTAGGGAAGTAATTCCTGAGATAGAATGACAAGGGACCTGGGCCTCATCGGGAGTGTGGCGGTATCCCGCCGCTATTAGTAGCTCAATGAGGTTGAGGGGTGCTATTACCGATAATAGAGTCGAAAACGTCTGACAACTAGCGGTAAGGGGACATTTCTACCTCCATCAAAAAGCTGGAGACAAAACTCCCACTTACCGCCCGATCTCATGATTGGACCAACCCTTAAATGCGGTGGTAATAGCGTTACCACCGCATTTAAGGGCTAAGGCCCAACTCGTGATGAGGCCATAAGAGTAATCATTCACCTTTGGTTGACAGATCGTAATTGCTGATAATTATTCCAAAGAAGGATGGGAAGATAATGCTTGGTTTCTTGGTTTGTTGTCTCTGAATAGGGTAATCACACCTTTGTAGCTTTTCATAAATGCTCCATATGATTGTAGTGTTAAATTCTTAATTTCTTGAGCAAACTCCTAAAGTAATGTTTGCTTTTAGACTTCTGAAGTGTTCCTGTGTCTACAGTGTTTAGGGTTTCCGAATAAAAATGTTAGTACATTTGGTTGATTTGTGTGAAGGGTCAGAGTTAAGAGACTGACACAGGTAGTGGATTTCTTGCCAAATACTTTTATTAAAATAATGGAGGGATTTGAAAAATGCCTCACTAGCCCTAACACTATGGGGGGTTTCTCTGCCTAAAAACTTGTGCAACAGGGGAAAATAATATGTCTCTCGGCTGCTCTTCTGTAGCCTCCTGGTGTTTTCTAACACAAAGTTCCACCGGGTGAAGCAAAAACCCCAAGTGCTGCAAAATAATATTTACTTACTTGTTGTGTTTTTAACGTCTCTTGCAGACTTGGTTTACTCTCCTGCCAGGTACTGGCAATTCTACTTCCCAGAGTCACTGGGACAGGTATTACCCAAATTGTTCGTTTACAATTGTTCGAACGAACAATTGACCGAATTTAAAGGGTCACAATTGACCTTTTCACAATTGACCGAATATATATATATATATATATATATATATATATATATATATATATATATATATATATATATATAGGTGTTGGGGGGTTTGGCGTTGGGTGGGGGGTTGTGGGGGGTTCCCCCCACATATATGTTACAATTGACCTTCACAATTCGGTCAATTGTGAAAAGGTCAATTGTCATTCGAACAGTTGTAAAACGAACAATTCGTATACAACCCTGGGACAAGGAAGAGCAGTGTTGAAAGGGGCAGGGGGTATTTCTCTTTAGCCTATTTCACTGCCTTGTTCTACTCGCCTTCCAAATAATGTCCTAATGTTTCTTCATCACACTAGGACAATGAAGAGTAGCGTTATAGTTAATGAGCGTGTGCACGTATGTCCAACATGCACCTGCTTGCATGTTCCTTTTGGTAATTTGGTAGCATTTCACTCTTTCTCATCGCCCAAATCCCTCTCTCCTCCCGCCTTTTTGGCACTTTTGCCGGATGGGTCAATCACTCGCTTTACCAGCACACTACTACTTATTCTTCCTTCAGCTTTCTTCGCAAGATGTTGTTCTCCCCTATTTTCAGGGCCGTCAACACCAGCCACCAAAGTCCCAGTCCTCCAGACACTTTCTCCACATTCGTAGGAGACTTGCGGGCCACCTGCCGATTGCGGGCTTGGAGGAGTTCACTGCCTGCAGGTACACGGTCTTCCCAGCTTTTAGCTGGGGCGTCTGTTTAAAATAACAAACCCCTCCTACGTACGGCTACCCATTTTGCGGCTGCCCATGACGCTGCTGCTGATTCTGTGTGCGAACACCACCTGCGTTTGCACACCAACGCTCCGCCTCCCAAACAGGTAATGGATTTGTTTGATTTTGCACTGCTTGGCCAGGACGGCACATGCAGCACCCAGTGAAGCCCTCCCTGCAGCTGGCTCACAAGTTCTTGTACTGGATTCAGCCGAGCTTGTTCGTCATATGTCAGTCTGGAACCTCTACCTTCACCCTCACTTGTGTGTCTGCTTTGATCACATCCTTGTCTTCCACTGTTACTTCCACAACTCTTCCTCCTTCGGTCTCCACTGCTGCTGCCTCCTGATCTACTGTCACAACTGCTACTACTGCTGCCACTACATCAGTGTGTTTCACTTTGTTCCTATTTGCTTTTTATTGAATGACTATTCTCAGTAATTAGGTAACAACTAGAACGTTGGTAGCAGTTATGTATATCCTCATGTGGCCTCCTCGTCCCAGTACTAATAGCACATGTAGCTGCTTTATTATTTTAGAGTACGCCACTTGGTAAGGCATATGAGGGTTTTGACTGGGGAAAGTGGTCAGAATCTTCTGGCTATGTCGTGCTTTTAGCACTGGAGCAGTGTTTACTTGCTTGTTTAAAGGGACATGATCCTTGGATTTGTCACAACTAGCAATTAAAATACCATACAGGACTCGTTTTATGTCTGTAACACGTCAGAACACAGCACACAGGAAGATCTCTCAGAAAAGTGTGTTGCTCTAAAAAAAGACAAAACTGTTGATAAGATTTGTTCATGGGTTTGATGGATATTGTCATTACATGTTGAAATGTATCATTTGAATCACCTGTAAAAATTGCTCTTTATTCAATACTTGCGGTACCACTGGGCGTTGCATGGGTCTGTAGCTGACATGCACATGGGGGTCTACTATAGCCTTGTGTATGTTTTATTGTGTCATAACTTCCTATTTTTGAAAAATCGCAAAATCTTTAATCTCCTGATACCGCCTATACTGAATGCACAGGGCCGGACCCCGCTCCACCCCTGTGCAGAGTGAATGGGTGTAGTTGGTCAAGTGTGACTATCGCCAGTACACCCTAGACTGGTAGGCCAGCCTTGCCTCCTCACTTTGTATTATTGGAAAAGTCACAAAATCTGCAATCTTCCAACATCGACCATACCGATAGCACAGGGCTGGACCCCACCCTATGCAGGGCCATTTTAAGCACTTTGGGGGTCCGGGGCACGGACACCTTTGGGTGGCCCCCCTCCATCAAGCCAAATGAATTAAGGTATCCAGATTATCTGGTCGTGCCCCCGTCATCGCGATCACAACACATAGCTTGGCATGTTGCCTCGCAGCTATTAAAATAGCCAACGGTATTCCCTTTCAGTCCCCTTACCCTCTTCATTCTTGCTGTTATAAGAATGATAAGGAAGTATCATTTCAAAGCCAACATCAGCAGTCCACGACAAGGCTACTTGCATTCTAGCATAGGTACAGGCCAATTTTCATCATTAGCAGTAACGAGGAAGGTACACAAGTCATAGTATACATGATTCAGGACACAGATCATATGTAAAAGGCACACATAATCCAGAATAGACAGACTCAGATTAGCTCCCTCACAGAATGCAAAAATGCTCAAGCATGGATACAGGAGACCAATTAGAAGTAAAGAGAAAGATACACCTACCATAGAATATATAGTGGATGAAGATTAGAAGCTACGAGGAAGACACACGCATCCAGATAGATTGAGATTAGAAGAGGGACATGATTTTCAAGTAGGGTTGCCATTACAGAGCAAAGCAACAACTGGCTGTAGTGTGCAATATATCAATGCTCATTATTGGTATAGAAGAAGCAACACTATAGCCAGTTAAACCATGTGTGAAGCTCATACCCTGAGAACAAAATCACTCAGAAGGGTGACAATTGTGAATGGTTTCCTCCTCAGGCCTAACGCAGCCACACTCAGTCAGGACAAATCCGGCCAGAACGAACACATTCTCCTGATCTCTCAACCACCACACCTACCACTAAGAAGCAGCTATTACATGAATACCACACCAGCTGCACACACATCCGGCACGCACACGCACCTATGACTCTCTCTACTCTCTCTACTGACTTGAACTTCGGTTCCCAAGGGCGTTCAACCTACCAGCGCCTTCAGATCATACCAATGGTACATAAGGCGCTATATAAATGCAAAATAACATAACATGACATAACTGACAATTGTGACATATTAGGCAATGCAAGATTAAATGAGATGCCCAGGATTACACAGTGGTTAAAAGGTGAAGCTGGGATTTGCACCCACTCTGCAATTTCTGCACTTTACCACTTGCGTTTCTAGTACGTACCATGAACTAAAATAATCCCATTTTAGAGATCTGACTTAGAAAGTAGACCAACCACATAACCTAAGATGGCAACTGTAAAAGCAAAATGTTATAGAAGCTCATTATGCAAAATGGGAATGATTCTAGCTTCATTGTCTGGATCATCAAGGGAAGTATATATGTGCCAACATACTATTTGATGTGATCCTAAAATATTACATCTGGGTTTCTCTTTTGTATTTTAATGCTTTAAATTGGCCCAAAACACAGGCTTGTGAAATTGTTATTTATAAACATACACAAAAACCTTCCGGTTGTACAAAAAAGCAAACTGTTTTTTTTGTTTGCCAAATGAGCAGACCTTAAAATATGCTTGCCAGAGGCTTGCAATATCTGATCCACTCTCTTCTGTCTAGGACCTTTTCTGCTGAAAGGACCTACATAAAAAATAACATCAGGGAAGGAATGGGCTAAACAATACCCACAACATGTGAAAAGGCAACCTTTTCAAGGAAGACAGTACAGTAATGTCAGTGAAATAAGTTGATTTGTCCAGGATCACTGTATCGTCTGCTGGGGAAGCCAGGATAGAAGCATGAACGCTTTGGTTCCACAGTCTTGAATTTGCAGACCTAATCACTTCTCTGACTAACACTTTATTGGGCCTCATTATAAGTGTGCCGGTCCAGTATCAACGCTGCCGGTAGGCTTACCGGCACCGTTGTTACCAGACCGGCACACTACGAGTGTGCGGGCGGGTGCTGTCAGGTCTGAACGGCACCCGCCCGCAGACTTTCATGGAAGCACCAGCACTGTTGCACACTCAAATGGGAATGAGGATTTATATTTTCCGGTGCCTGACTTCACCGGCCGCCAGGGCTGTAATGCCCCGGTGTTTCAGTGAAGTCAGGCACCAGAAAAGTTTGCAAGTCCGGCGGCAACCTGCCGGTTTTACCAGCATGGTTGCTGCCGGACTTGTAATGAGGCCCATAGTCTTTATTTGAGGTACCTGCCTAGGTTCTACAAGCCTCCATCTGCAGAAACCAATTTCTAGACCTTCACCATAATGATGCTATATTTGTTTTGATGCTATAATCTTTTTTTTTTTTATAGCAACCACAGTTACAGGTACACTGCTGAAAATAGCACCTGTTGAACTACAAAGCAAAGTACACATACCTGCAGATTTATCAACTTCAAACATAGGAAAGGCTGAGTTGGCCTTGCTGGAATTCAGTATTATAATCTTGCATATGAACACAAATCTCTGCAATTAGTGCTTATCACACTGAGCTATCCTCTGAACCGACACGGCACTCACATTTATCAGAATGGATTTCAACTTTGGCTATTGTACATGATCAACATTATTCCCATAGAAAGGTGAGATTGCTACAGGAGTTGTAGTGAACACACAAACTCTGTGTGGGACAGTGAACACAGAAAGCATTACAGGATGAATTGATCAGAGCAGAAAGTATTTGTTGCAACAGGCAGGCAATAGGTTCAGAGCCTCAGCAACACGCCATACAATATCTTGACGTGTGCTATTTAAGTTTTGTAAACAATGGTCACTAACTTCTTTAGATTAGACACCCTTGTGGGGGCCCCCTCCAAGGTGGGGGCCCGGGGCAAGTGCCCCTTTTGCCCTCCCATAAAGACGTCACTGACCCTATGCAAGGAGAATGGGTGGGGATGGTCAGATTTCACAATCTACTCCCCAGGCTACTATGTCGATCTCGGGCCAACATTTCTGCCCAGCAGCTCTTGTGGGGTTGGAGCCAACAATCGCAAAATCGTCAATCTCCCGAAATCGCCTATATTGATATCACAGGGCCAGACCACGGCCTGTGCATAGCGAATGGTTGGGGGCGGTCGAATTTCACTATCGCCGGTACACCTCAGATTGGTGTGCTGACATTGGGCCAAAATGTCATCCCACCAGCTGTTATGAGGCTGCAACCAACCCTGAACATACAAACACACTTTTACAAATATATATATAGTTACAAAGGAGTGTGGGTACCTCTCTACTGAGAAGGAACATGGGTCAAATGCCCTGTTCTGTTGAATTTCCTCCACTCAGGAGGGTCTACAAACACGTTTTACCTCACTGCACCCTTCACAGAGGAGAAATAACCATTTGCATATCACTCTTTGTCCCACCCACAAAGGCAGACAAGCACCGAAATGCTAAGAAAATCTCCTCTGAACAAGAGTACCATCAGTAACCCCAGACACGTGTTTTGGCCTAATCGGTCCTAATCAGTGAAAGCAAAGACCCCCAACAGCTCTCATCATCCAACCATTAGTGTTAAATTAGAGGACTTGCTGCGATTCAAAGTGGCAAAAAGGTGCGCTTTCAAATATGCAGACAAGTTAAGGAATTTGCATGGCAGGTTTGAGGGAGTGCCATTAGGGAAACAGGGCCCCATCAGGGGTTGAGCAGAGCGGTAGAAAATACAGCAGTACCGCAATTACTGCTAAATTACCGCTCCGCCCAATCCCGAGTATGGGCGTTAAGAAGCAGTTTAACCTCCAACTTTGAGCTGGAGGTAAAAATTGCCACGTTTCGCCCATTTGCAGTGCTATTATCACAGTGCTATTAGTGCCAGTGATAATAGTGCTGCTACTTCCCCATAGTGACCCATGGACTCTTAACAAAATGGGGAGTAAGAACATTAATACAACTCGGGGTCTGGCACTTTGGCAGTATCCCAGTGGATTTACCACTGGGATGCCTCCAAACTTCTGATGAGGCCCACAGAAGCCTCCTATTCATGGTTTGGAGGTGAATGGGGCCTGAAAGGGCCCCAGGAGAAGAGGGCCGGGCAGCCACAGTTAGCTATGCCAAGGAGGTCAACCCCTGTGACTGTTACAGAAGCACTATTCATTAAAGCTATTGTACAATCATGAAAGACTTGCTTTGCATCTAAAAATGGATCATCACTTTAGTAATGTGATGACCTTTCTACTCAACTTGTCCTGGTCGTGTGTTTTATGACACCTTTGTTGCAAGTCATGGTTCAGTTGGCAGCTGTGCTAAATAATGTGGAGTGGGGTCAATCTGAAGAGCCACCAAAGTTAACGGGGGAACAGACACCTCTGTCCCCCCATTTTTCCTTTGTCAAATGTTTTCAGAAATTACAATTTTGTCAGAATGACGGTCCTGCTGCTTCCTCACTCCTCTGGATGTCATGTTCTTTTTTCCTTCCCCATCATGAGCTAGTCCGCTCTTTTCACCCACTCCTTCCTGTTGCATACTTGGTCTCCACCTCTCTCCGATCTCTGGCAATTTAGCTGCTTCTGCCCTCCGTATGTTTCTCGACGCACCTCCCTTTACCAGTCTGATCCGTCTCCCATCTTTCTGATGAAAATATATTTTCTTCTTTACCAGATTTAAGACGGAATTATGACAGCCCTTTCTTTGCCTCCTTTTCTCACAGTGCTTCTCTGACTTATTCCTTGGGAGGTATTCATGTTTTTGTTGACTGCTTATCCACTGTGTATTGAACAGTCTAGAAACTGGGAGACACCCAACTGGCTGGGATTTAATTAGTGCAGTTGGTAATTGCAGTGTGCATGGCGTCGTAGTAATTTAGAAATGCTGGCAAGTATGTTGCTTCTACTTTACTTGTATAATCCTTTATTCTCACTGCACAGGCCCCCGGCTCTCATCAGCTGTGCTGGCTGTAAGTGTGTTTGTCCTGGCGCCATTAGCTGCTCTCTCACAACCATTAGCGAAGTGTATTTCTGGGAACAGGGACCCCAGGGCAATAAGCAACTGAATGCACTGGGCTATCGATGGCACTCAGGCCAGGAACGTCATTTTACCAATATGCCAGGAGTAGCGGAAGTGACATCACACAACCCTTGACCTCTGATGACATCACAGGAAGTGATGTCATTTGACCCCACCCCGAAGTGACATCACAGGAAGCAATGGAACACAACCTTTCACCCCTTGACAAAACAGGAAGTGGCAGCCTAAGTACTCTATGAAACATATGGTACGATAGCACTATAATGTGATGTACATTTCATACAAGAATTGATCACCATATGTATTGTTAATATCAGTGTGTATAGGCCGATATTACCAAATTACTGTGAATGCAAGCAGACGTCCAAGGCCAAATGATAATGATGTGTTATTATATAGCAGTTACGCTAAAGCGCTTTATACAGAAAAAACATACATACAGTATCACCAAACCTGTGTTGGTACTCATCTATCAACCTCAGAAGGATGAAAGGCTGAGTTGAGGTGTTTAAGAGCAGACTAAATCAGTGACTCACCCCCTGAAGTGTGCCTGAAATAAACCTTTAATGAGTTTAGCAATTATTGTATAGAATTTCAGTAAGACAAATGGTTTGTTATTCCTATACTTTCTTATTTAGGCTCACTGCTCAAAGTGTTACACTTGTGGAACTCCCTGTTTTTTTAAGAGGCCTGAACAAGGATGCCAACCACTCCAGAAACAAAGAGCCATGTGGCGCTGGCCACAGACCAGGAGCTTACATTTAATGAAAACAAATCTTTCTTTTTAGGGGTAGCAAAGGAGACCACAGGGGTAGCAAGGGAGACCCCAGGCGACACCCAAATGACATCCCTGACTCAGGCATACATAATAAAGAGCCACTCATACATTAAGGCTACTGATAATGCTGAGCTATTGATGATAATAAACCAAAGATTCTGTGACACTGATAATATTGAGCCATTGATGGTGACACACTAATGATGTTATTCCGCTGTTTATACAAATCCATTGATAATACAGCGCTCCAAGCCAATACCAAGAGCCAGATGATACTATGCCACCTTTAATACTTGGCCACTTATTATACTTAGTCACTGATGATACTGAACCATGGATGATACTGCATCGCTGATGAAACTGGACTAATACTGAGACGCTGAGAATAATGATATGATATGATAAATCATTTATAACGCGCCTGTACACAAGTGTTTCTAAGCGTGACAAGACAAAGGAGGGAAGACAGAGGAAGGACAAAACAAACAATCTTACTAGGTCTTGTTTCATTCAGATCATGCAAGTGAGAGAACGCAAAGTTCAGGGGGGAGGCATAGTGAAAAGTGCAGGGGAGAGGCAGAAGGGGGAAGTGCAATCAGGGCAGCATTGCTCTGAATAAGTGCAGCCTGGGCTGCGTGGCTCTTGGTAAGTGCAAGGAGGAGGGGGACTGATTGGGTTACAGTCCCTAAGTGCACGGTAGGCCCGAACGCACTGGTCGTGAAGGGGCCTGGTACCCAGTGAGACTCTGAGGGTAGCCAGGCCACCAGTCAGTGCAGCAGACAGGTAGGTCAGCAGGGTAGGCAGAGAGAGAAAGCAGAGGCAAAAAGGAAGGTCTTGAGCTGCTTTCGGAACTTCAGGTGGTCCAGCTCAAGATTGAGAGGCACAAGGAAGCCATTTCAGAGGGAATCACCTGCAGAGCAGAGAGATCTACCCCCCACTTTTTGCCTGGAGAAGCGTCTGACCCTCAGAGAGTTGAAGATGGCTGAGCAAAGGGCTCAAGAAGGAGGGTGTTTTGGAAGAGGGAGTTGGATGTAGTGCGGGCCCCGGCCCTAGCAGGCCTTGTGGAGGATGCAGAGGGTCTTGAACTTGAATCTTGCATCCACCGGGAGCCAGAGGAGAGATTTCATTTCAGAGTTGGAGAGATGTGATCCCTGGGCTTCAGGCCATGGACAAGTCTCGCAGTCCTGTTCTGGATTAGTTGCAGCGGGCGGATAGTAGAGGAAGACAGATTGAGAAAGAGACTGTTGCAGAAGTCCAGCCTAGAGAGACCCAGGGGTCTGGAGCCAGTGAGCTTCTGGGGGAAAGTGAGAAAAGGAAGTATAGCTCTGAGGAGGTGCAGCTGGTAGCGGGCCTTCTTGGCAAGGTCTGTGATGTGCGGAGAGAAGGAGAGAGTGGAGTCGAAGATGACACCAAGGTTTTTTGCCTCACAGGAAGGCAAAGTAAAAGGGCCCAAGGAGGACAGCCAGAGTGAGAGATGGAAAGCGAGAGCAGGAGTCCCAATCAGAAGGATCTCAGTTCTACTGGCATTAAGTCAGAGATCATTACAGGAGCACCAATCCTGAATCACGGATAGACAATCAGGAATGAGTGACAGAGGAGAGGAGACTGAGGGGATCCTGAAAGAGAGCGGAGTATCATCCGCATAACACTGAAAGTTAGGGGAGTAGGTAGAGATAAGGTGGACCAAAGTGGACAAGTAGACATTGAAAATCCAAGGTGAAAGGTTAGAGCCCTGGGGAACACCACATTTGGAGTGAGAGGTGGTGGAGAGAAAGGACCCAAGTTGGACCTGGGAGGGAAAAAGGAAAAAGGAGGACAACCACTTCAGGGACTTATCAGTAATGCCCAGGTTCTTATGGAGTCGATTGATCAGGATGGCGGGATTGACCGTGTCAAAAGCAAAGGAAATTTCAAGGAGGATGAGGACAGAAGGTAGGCTTGAATCGGGATTAGTGAGCAGATCTTCACAGGTGTTCAGGAGAGTAGCTTCTGTGCCTCTAGCTGCTCTGAAGCCAAACTGATAGTCATGGAGACAACCAACAGATTCAGTGTGAAGAGTAAACTGGGGAGATGGCCAGCTTTTCCAGGAGTTTGCCCAGGAAAGGAGTGATGGAGATCGGGCAATAGTTTGCCGGACAGGTAGGCAGAGGCATATCCAGGATTACCTAGCAAATGGGGTCTGATGCTAATGTAGTTGGGCCCACTGTACTGACAGAAATATCTGTAAATACCCACAGAACACTGCTGAGTGGGCATTTACAGATTTTGGGTGGGCCTTGCCCCTCAGGCCCTACCCTGCCTACTCCTCTTCAGGTAGGATCGGCAGAAGGCTTTTTAAGGAGGGGGTGCACAAGGGAGTGCTTGAGGAGAGAGGGGAAAGATCCAGTGGCGAAAGGGTGATTACAGAAATCAGCCAAGGCTGGAGCTAGGGTGTCAATGTGTTCCTTGATGGGTCTGGAGGAGCAGATGAACACCTGTTTGGCAGACACTTTCATAGATCGGACTTGTCTAGAAACTTTGTCAGGTGTTGTCGAATTGAAATAGGAGAAAGCCATAGGAGAGGGAAGGGCGGCCAGAGAGGGGTGGACAGAGGTAGAGGTAGAGGGAGAGGTAGAGGAGAGAGAGGACAGGATGTCCTGTGTTTTAGTGGTGAAGTGAGAAGCCAGTGACATGCAGAGGGCCTGGGAAGGAACAGGAGAAGTGGAGACTGCAGAAGGATTGGCCAGCTCCTTGCAGATTTTAAACAGTTCGGCCAGGTTACTAGATGCTGCAGAGACACAGGCTTGGATGTGGACTCTCTTCTTGGACAGGACAGAGAGTCTGTATTGCCTTTGGAGCAGGCGACAGGCCAGTTTGTCAGAGGAGGCACAGATTATGTTGAAGACACAATTACACCAATGCACTGATGATCTTTATCCAAAGATGAGCGTTATTCTGAGCCACTGCTGAGCATTATATTGATACACTTTTGACCGAAAATCCTGTTCCACTTTGGGCATTAGTTTGAAGTACTTGAGAGAAATAATATCTGGTACATCCCCTGATTGTGATGGTTAGCGTTGACATACGATTTATATTGTCAAAACGTTGACTATTGATTACTGATAAAATAGTTCAACCTGCCACAGATTGGGGGGTCGAAATAGGGCAGGGCTGGCTCAGACTTTCATCCTTCCTAAGATGTTGAAATAGGCTCTTCTCTGTAGGGTGGCAAACTGTACTTAATTTGTGTGTTTACACTATATAAATGATCGAGTTATCCTTCATACATAATTCTCTAAGGATGTATGTGCATTGGGAACGCGACATGCCCACAGCCCCATAGCACACTCTCTACCACCCCTTTTACAATTCTGGCACAATGGGAAGCAGGATGGCCTTCATCCCCAATGGAGTGACAGAAGTTGCTGTCATGTTATCCTCACATCTAAACACTGATGCAGTACAATAGATTATATGCGGTTAAAAGTTACAATGGGCCTCATTACGAGAATGGAGGTAATGAAAAAAGGAAGACGGAAAGGTAATACCAGCATCGTTAACAGGTCCGGGGCATTACAACCCGACAACCCGCCAATACCACCACCGCCCGTACCGTGCCCCTTCATACCGGCTTGCGGTCGTACACGCGCCCCTTCGCGGAGTAAATACCGGAAAGCCGGTAATAGGAGGACATCAGAACTCACGCGGGCATGCAATTACCGGCATCCCGAAGGCGGTAATTAGGGCCTGCACGATGGCGGCCATACAGGCATCGCGGACCACCCATAAACAGCAATCTGCAATCAAGGCAACTGCCACAGGTGCACCCAATCACCACAGGTGGAGTCAATGGAGCCTGTCCTGGTATAAAAGAAGTACACCCACACACCACACCCCTTCCTACACCAAAATGATGTCACTAGCTGTTGCAATCATGGGGCTGGAGGACATGCCTATACTGCTACAACTACAGCAACAACAGCAACTACAACAACAACTACAGCCACAGCTAAAGCCACATCAACAGGCAGCACAGAGGGAGGAGATGCAGGAGGAGAAGGAGGTTGAGACAGGGCCAGTAATTACCACCAGTGCAGCCAGTAGTACCTCGTAGGCAGCCACCAATCCCTCGCATCAGACCCAGTCCATTCAATGTAACCCCTGAGCAGATCCACATCCTGTACCGGTTGGACTGGCACACCATCACCACCATAGTGAACATGATACACAACAACATCATCAGCCTCATAGAAATACGCACTGTCATCCCCCGCTACTAAAGGTAGTGTCTGTGCTCCACTTCCTGGCCACAGGCACCTACCAGCACACAGTAGGCCAGCTGCATGGCATTTCACAACCGCTATTTTCACGCATGCTGACCCAAGTGCTGTATGCCCTCCTGAAGCACGATAGCACCCACATATCCCTACCACGGACTGCCCAGGAGATAGCCGACACCAAAGTAGGCTTCCATGCACTGGCAGGTATGCCCAATTGTGTTGGTGCCCTCAACGGCACCCATGTAGAATTGGCAGTACGCCATGCCGTAGAAGCTGTGTACCGCAATCGCAAGCAATACCACTCCATCAATGTGCAGATGGTATGTGACTCCAGCAAGATCATCATACATTGCAGCGCACGATATCCCGGATCGACACATGATGCCATGGTGCTGCGTAACTCCACGCTACCTCGTCACATGGAGTGACATGTTGGATGACATGCCTGGCTGTTTGGTGAGTTGGCTGACTGGGCCATGGCAGTGCATCGGGGTTGTGCTGTGTTGGGATGCATACTCCACCTGGGTGCGAATGGGGGGGGATGCATACTCCACCTGGGTGGGAATGGTGGGGGGATACATACTCGACCTGGGTGGGAATGGTGGGGGGATGCATACTCCACCTGGGTGGGAATGGTGGGGTGGATGCATACTCCACCTGGGTGGGAATGGGGGGCGGGGATGCATACTCCACCTGGGTGGGAATGGTGGGCGGGATGCATACTCTACCTGGGTGGGAATGGCCGGTGAGTGGAGAATGCACGCAGAGCTAAACACTCCTGACCTGAACCTCCCAACTCCAACATTACACATCACTGGCACACATTGAAGCAATGCCGGATATCAATGACAACATGTAAAATGCACAACCTGGCCACCGTGGGTATGTCAACCAATGCATGACTAAACATGATTGCAACGGTGCCAATGTGGCTAGTGTGACCATGCACAGTGTAGTATACACAGCAAAAATGTGAGGCAAAAATCGTTGTGCAGCCACAGTACATCCACATCGGCATGCAAGAATTCACCCTGCATCATCTGTACAACGCCATCCAGACTACCACACCATATTGCAGTATAGAATGCATCTAAATAACATTTGTGCATAGGTACGGGGACATGTGCATGTCGACAGCAAATAGCTGCGGCCCTGGCTGTGAATCCTGAAGGTGGCAGCTCAGAGTGACTCACATACACCTATTTGTATTCGCTTGCAGGTGATGGAGGATATCCCTTGAAGCCGTGGCTACTTACCCCTGTGCGGAACCCACAGAACAGCCATGAAGAGGAGTACAATCAGGTTCAGACCCGTACCCGTGTTCTGATTGAGCAGACCTTTGGGCTGTTGAAGGTGCGGTTCCGCTGCCTAAGCAGGTCTGGTGGAACACTCCTTCATAGGCCTGAAAAGGTGGCAGAGATCACCATGGCCTGTGTCATGCTGCACAACATGTGCGTCCGGAGAAATGTACCACTGCCACCTGACATTGACATGCATGCACCGGGTGAGGATGATGAGGATGAAGATGGAGGAGAAGCAGCATCCTGCCAGCACGTGATGCACAAGATGGCCGTACAAGATGCATTATATGGTGCTGTGGAGAATTTCATTGATCATGCATTCATATCTTACAGGTGTGTCACACAGGGTAGTATGAAGGGGCCATTTTGGCATGTGACGTGACGTCTCAGTGCAGGGATGCTGCATGGCAGGAGGTATGCTGTTACGCTCACCTGGTATCCACAGGGACGCCACCCAGCCGGGTTACTCGCTGGTATGCTTCTCAGCTTTGCCCTGATGTGGTCTGTGGGGAAGATTCTGCCTGAAAATACAGGAGGACTGTGTGCAAGACTGACCGACTGGGGTAAGTATCCTTCCCTCCACCCCTGTATCATTTCAGTCCCTCTGGCGCCCTCTCCTCACCTTGTGGTAGAGTTAGGTGTGCTCTCCGTCCTGCCTTCTTTGCAGGGGTGCGTTGTCTTTCATGGGCGAGTGCGGTCCAGTTACTTCACTGACGCCGGCCCGTTTGATATTGTTCAGGTAGGTCTTATTGCTGTTCTTTAGTTTTGTTGCTATCCTGCATGCCTTTCTTTGTTTAAAATGTCTCTTTTTTCTCCCTTAGCTATGCAGAGCTTCAACGCGGCGAACTGGCTTGGTTGAGCCCCACTGCTAAACAATGGCGCATTAAGAGCGCTATGATGCGGTAAGTAAGCGCTATGCGCAGTGCTGCAAAGTCTTGCCTTTGCTAACCTGTGTTTTCCTTCCTTGTAGGTCGCGGTGTCCGGAGTGGTGCCAGCCGAGAGGCGACCAGCCAGGTAAGACTTTAGTGCAGTTCGTAATTTGTAAATGTCTCTACTGCTTTCTTTAATGTTGCCTCTATCTTCCTCTTTTAGGTTGTTCTGTCCGGGAGGCGTGCAGATTCGAGGAAGCTGTTCTCAGTAGCTGCGAGTGTTTAAAGATGAAGACTGCAGGTACGATGCTGCTGCTAATGATGTTCCTTTTGTCTCCTTGCAGGTTCTGCTTCTCCGAGGTTCGAGGGAATAGCTGGACACGGTGAGCGTCACGTTGCAAGCTGCAAAGTAATGCAAAGCGAGTTGTCTTGCTCGGGTGTGGTTTAAATAGCCCCAACAAAATAGTCCAGGTAAAGTAGTCCCTAGGCTGCCACACCCAAAACACTAGACCGCATAGCTTGGTTCTTATGAACCAAGCTATGTGGATGCCTCCATGTTGGCTGACAATACAATAAAGTAGTTCCCAAGCACATTGTTTTTCATGGTGCATGAGCCCGGCGCCATAGGAACCAGGACTGGCCCCATGAGGGCTTTTGAAGAGGATGCCAGGCTCTAGAGGCCCGAGTCCTGACTCTACCTGGCCAATGGGTTTGCCAGAGGGGGCTTTGGTCGAGGGTTGTGACAGCACTCCCCCCTAAGGCCCCTCCCATGGTGTTCCTTCTGTCTGGCCCAGGTTTGGTTGGGAAGTTCCGATGGAATTTCCTGATTAGACGTGGTGGGTGGATATTCTCACTGGGCTCCCAGGATCTATCTTGTGGTCCAAATCCTTTCTAATCGACGAGATAATATAGCTAGGTCCTAGAGTATTTAGAGTCCAAGCTATCTTTGACTTCGAATTCTGGTTCTCCGTCAACAAGTATGGGCTTAGGTGGTGTCCCAATCCGTGTGCCGGGTAGCATTGGTTTCAGGAGGGACACATGAAATACCGGGTGGATGTGTAGATTAGGTGGTAAATCCAGTTTCACAGCTGTTGGGTTGATAATTGCCCTAATGGTATAGGGTCCTGAATCTGGGATGAAAGGCCCGGGTTCCCTTGATGGGTACGAATTTAGCGGCTAACCAAACTTTGTCTCCTACTAGATAATCAGGGGCCTTTTTCCGGTGTTGGTCGGCGAATCTCTTTTGTTTTTCTTTGGCATGAATAAGGTGTTCCTTTGCCCTTTTTTAAAGCCTGAGTAATGGTTGTGTGTAGAGTATTTACCGCTGGCATTTCCAAGCTGGCTGGAAGGTCTAGTTCAGAGGTACGTGGATGTCTGCCATAAAGGGTATAGAAGGGCGTTTGTCCCGCGCTTGAATGCAAAGAATTGTTATATGCATATTCGGCTATCCATAGTAGGTATTTCCAATTCCTTTGTTCATGGTGCAGCATGCACCGTAAATATTGCTTGAGTGTCTGATTGGTTCTCTCGGTTTAGCCGTCCGTTTGGGGATGGTGACTGGTAGATAGCCGAACGTCGATCTGCGCCATTGCACAACATTTTTTCCAGAGGTTTGAAACAAACTGGCTGCCTCGATCAGAGACCAGAATCGAAGGGAAGCCATGTAGCTTAACCACGCCCTCCAGGCACACTTTTGCTAAAGTGGCTGCGTCTGGGAGGCTTTTGAGAGGAATAAAATAGGCCATCTTCGGGAATAAGTCCACAACTACAAGGATGGTGTCGAACCCTTGGCTTGGAGGTAGATCAGTGATGAAGTCAAAGGAAAGAGTGTGCCATGGAACTGGAGGAATGTCCAATGGTTGTAGGAGACCAAATGGTTTTTTTTCTGTGATTTATTTTGTGCGCAGACACCGCAGGACTGAATATACTGAATGATGTCCTTACGCCAAGTAGGCCACCAAACGTTCTCTTTCACCTTAGCTAGGGTTTTGGTGATCCCAGGATGCCCTTCGATCAGTGAATCGTGATAGTTTGAAATAATATGCTGTTGTAATTCCTTCTTGGGTACATATAGGTGATCCCTAAAAAAGGGTAGATGGTCCTCGATTGTATATTGTTCTTCTTGAGTTTGCCATGTGAGGTAGGCATCAGGATTCATTGTCCGTTGGATTTCTTTTCGTAGTTCTGCTTGTGTTAAAGCTGTCATGATACCCAAGAGTTTGTCTTCAGGTATAATGGGTACTGGGTCTGGAGTTGTATATACTATTTCATCTATGCCCAATGCGAGATAAGGCATCCGCCTTTCCGTTTCGGACTCCTGGTCGAAATGTGATTTCATAATCATATTCGGTGAAGAAAAGGGCCCACCGTAATTGGCGCGAGGACTGGGCCTTGGCTGTTTTGAGATATTGCAGGTTTTAGTGGTTTTTGATGAATGTAATGGTGTGTCTAGCCCCCAGAAGGTAGTGCCTTCAGGCTTTAAAGGCGGATTTGATAGCCAGGAGTTCCTTGTCCGTGATGGCATAATTAATCTCTGGAGGTGAGAACTTTTTCTACCAGAAGGCCACAGGATGTAGCTGGCTGGTTTCCGGGTCTCTCTGTGAAAGGATAGTCCCCATTGCGAGACTGGACGCATCAGTTTCAACAACATAAGGGAGGTCTGGACGAAGGATGTCGCAGGATTGGAGCGGAGGTAAACCTTTGTTTAAGTTCCTGAAAGACTTCTTCGGTCCAAGCAAACTTTTTATTGTTTTTTCGTAATAGTACTGTGATTGGGTGCACAACCTGAGAGAAGTCTGGGATGAACCAGCGGTAGAAGTTCGCAAAGCCCAGCATGCTTTGTACCCCTTTCAGAGACGTCGGTGAAGGCCATTTCAGAATGGCATCTACCTTGTGCACGTCCATTCTGATGCCTCCTGGAGTAAGGATAAAACCAAGAAATTCTACTTCGGTGACGTGAAAAAAGCATTTTTCAAGCTTTGCAAACAAACAATGTTGACGGAGCTTGGTGAAGACTGAACGAACATGCCTGACATGATATTGTTCCGAGGCTGAGTATACTAAGATGTCGTCTATGTACACTAAGGCGCACACATCAATTGACTCCCTTAAGACGTCATTCATGAAATATTGGAATGCCGCAGGAGCGTTGCATAACCTGAAGGGCATGACTTGATATTCAAACAAGCCGTACTTAGTACGGAAGGCGGTTTTCCATTCATCTCCTTTTCTGTCTCGGACCAGGTGGTACGCTCCTCGAAGGTCCAATTTGGTATAAATCGGGGCATCTTTAACTTGGTCTACCATCTCAGGGATAAGTGGCAAGGGGTAGCGGTTCTTCACAGTGTTCTGGTTCAATGCATGGTAGTCAATACAGGTTCTCAAGTCTCCTTCCTTTTTTGGTATGAAGAACAAAGGACTGGCTGCGGGGGACTTCGAAGAACGGATAAATCAGTTTGCAAGGTACTGGTCTAAATAGGATTTAAAATGAAGGTTTTCTGGTTCTGTGAGAGCGTAGATCCTGCCGCAAGGGATTTGTGCTCCAGGAACAAGGTCGATCTGACAGTCATAGGGCCTGTGCGGCAGCAATGTATTTGCTTGGTCCTTTCGGAAAACATCCTGGAAATCATGGTATTCACTTGGCAAGGTATTAGTTGCTGTCAGGGTTGATACTGTTGCTCCGGGAGTCATGGGGATACAGACGTCGGGTTTCTCCTCTTGGTAATAGCAGGCAGGGGAGCAGTCACCGGGGAAGGTTAATTTTCATGCCTGCCAGTCAATCAAAGGGTTGTGAGCAACCAACCATGGCATCCCTAGTATTAGCCTGAACTGAGGTGCCTTGATGAGATCGAATGAAATAGACTCCCGATGTCCATCCTGGCGCAGCAAGGTTACCCTGGCTGTGCACTGGGTTACTGGTCCGGAAGCGATTTCTGTCCCATCCACGGTGGTTACCTTGTCCATAGTTGGCTTAGAACACAAAGGAAGCCCCATCTCTGCTGCCAGTTCTTGATCAATATAATTTCCAACTGCTCCGCTATCGATGTATGCTTCAACGGCATGCATTCTTGACGACTGTCGGTGGTTAATTAAGATCACTGGTATTGCAAAGTGCAAGGTCAGCAACTCTTTCTTCTCACTCGACAAACTGACCTCTACGTTTGTCGAGCTTGGTAGGTTTCCTATTCCTTAGCTTCATCCTTCTCTGTGGCCCGACTGTTCTTCTTGGGGGTTTCACTAGACAGTCCTTCAGGAAATGTCCTGGTTTACCACAGTACAAACAAAGCTATTGTTGTCTTCTTTTGTCCCGCTCTTGTTTTGTTAATGGAGGCCGTATCCCTCCAATCTGCATGGGTTCTACAGCATTTTCAGGTACACGGGGTGTGTTTTCCCTTAGTCGAACATACACGGTCCGAGGGTCCGTTTTACACCGGTCTGACTTTCGGTCCTGCAACCGGTGGTCTAGCTGCATGACCAGATTTATGAATTCTGCACAGTCTCTGGGTGGATCAACCACCTGGGCTAAGACATCCTTTAATTCGCCTCGTAAGCCTCGATGGAATAACGTGGTTCTTTTGTTTTCTGGCCACCTAGCTCCGGCAACCAGTCTGTTGAAGGTAGCAATGTACGTTAACAAGTCCTGATTCCCCTGTCGGAGGGACAAGAGTTCATTGTCTACTGCTTGTTCCTGGGTATGGCGAGCAAAACGTTTTTCCATTTCTCTCTGGAACCCCCCAAAGGCATGTAATAGAGGGTCGTCATGGGTTACCAACGGCACCAACCAATCTGCTGCACTACCACTTAGGTATGATAAGACAAAAGCTACCCGAGCTTGGTCGTTTGGAAATGCTCCAAGCCTACAAAGAAAATTAAGGCGGCACTGATTGATGAATGCCGCATACTTCCGTGGGTCGCCTGAGAACCTTTCTGGTGGTGTCAGGGGCACTTGTTCCAGGTAACGTGATCTGTACCGGAGTGGGTGGTATGGCGGGGTTTTGCATCGTTGGATTGCTTCCAGGTAGAGGCGTCTGCCTGTGAATGCAAGTATTGCCTGCTAATCTCTTCAGTGCGTTCTTTGGTCACTATTAGGTCTCTCCGCAGGGCATTAGTCTCTTGTCGGGCAGAATGAACCTCAGCACGAAGCCCTCCTAGTAATTGGGCCAATTCGTCCATTTCTGATGTCTCCATTACGCCCAGGTGGATTTGTTATGGTAGGCTTCGCGTTCTGTTACGCTCACCTGTTATAAACAGGGACGCCACCCAGCCGGGTTACTCGCTGGTATGCTTCTCAGCTTTGCCCTGATGTGGTCTGCGGGGAAGCTTCTGCCTGAAAATACAGGAGGACTGTGTTCAAGACTGACCGACTGGGGTAAGTATCCTCCCTCCACCCCGTATCATTTCAGTCCCTCTGGCGCCCTCTCCTCACCTTGTGGTAGAATTAGGCGTGCTCTCCGTCCTGCCTTCTTTGCAGGGGCACGTTTTTGATATTGTTCAGGTAGGTTTTATTGCTGTTCTTTAGTTTTTTTGCTATCCTGCATGCCTTTCTTTGTTTAAAATGTCTCTTCTTTCTCCCTTAGGTCTGCAGAGCTTCAACACGGCGAACTGGCTTGGTTGAGCCCCGCTGGTAAATGATGGCGGATTAAGAGCGCTATGATGCTGTAAGTAAGCGCTATGCGCAGTGCTGCGAAGTCTTGCCTTTGCTAACCTGTGTTTTCCTTCTTTGTAGGTCGCGGTGTTCTTCAGCGCAAGTGGAATGTCCGGAGTGGTGCCAGCCGAGAGGCGACCAGCCAGGTAAGCCTTTTGTGCAGTTCGTAATTTGTAAATGTCTCTACTGCTTTCTTTAATGTTGCCTCTATCTTCCTCTTTCAGGTCGTTCTGTCCGGGAGGCGGGCAGATTCAAGGAAGCTGTTCTCTGTAGCTGCAAGTGTTTAAAGATGAAGACCACAGGTAAGATGCTGCTGCTAATGATGTTCCTTTTGTCTCCTTGCAGGTTCTGCTTCTCCGAGGTTCGAGGGAATAGCTGGACACAGTGAGCATCACGTTGCAAGCTGCAAAGTAACGCGAAGTGTTGTCTTGCTCGGGTGTGGTTTAAATAGCCCCAACAAAATAGTCCAGGTAAAGTAGTCCCTAGGCTGCCACACCCAAAACACTAGACCGTATAGCTTGATTCTTAGGAACCAAGCCATGTGGATGCCTCCATGTTGGCCGACAATACAATAAAGTAGTTCCCAAGCACATTGTTTTTCATGGTGTATGAGCCTGGCGCCATAGGTGCCAGGACTGGCCCAACGAGGGCTTTTGAAGAGGATGCCAGGCTCTAGAGGCCCGAGTCCTGACTCCACCTGGCCAATGGATTTGCCAGAGGGGGTTTTGGGCGAGGGTTGTGACACATGCCGTTGTATTGGGCTTTGTGTGATGTATTACATGGGCACGGTCCGTGTGTGTTGGCTGTGTATTAGTAATGGGATTGGCACTCAGCATGCATTTCAGTGTGGCAGGGTTTGGGCCTCCATCTGGACAAGGATATGTTGATGTGTGTGTTGGGACATGCATTGCCTTGCCTAGACTCTCTTCCACATCACTTGTGCTACGTCATGGTTCCCCCAACATGGATCTGCAGGGTCACTCACCTCCATCTGCAGATGTTGCGGCACCCGTCTCCATCTCCCCAAATCCCTCAATGGACTCCATCTGTATGAAGTAACTGCAAGTCTCCTCCCAGCGTGTGAGTTTTGTGGGTGAGTGGGGACCTCTGCCTGTGGCCATGGCCTCCCTCCTATTGTTGGCCAGGATGTTCCGTACCCTGAGGCGGAGGTCATCCCACCTTTTTTTACAGTCCTTGACTGTCCGTGGGGTGGTGCTGACTGCCGAGACCTCGCGGGCTACTTCCTCCCAGATCTCCTTTTTACGTTGCTGCACCTCCCTTTTCAGGTTTTGCTGGTTGATCTCCTCAGCATGGACAGCTAGGGTGTCCGCCAGCATGGTCAGTTCTTCGTCTAAAAAGTGCTTTTTGCGCAGGCGGGGGGTTGATTTCCTGGTAGCTTTTGACATGTTGAAGGGATTGGCACTGGTCTCTCCTGAACACAACTGGTGGTTTGGGAGGATTGCAATGGATTGTGTTTTTAAAGATGGCCGCCGGCATATTTCCCGTTCCGTCAATGACGTTACTTCCGGGTCCGGTATTACGAGCCCGGTATTAACATGATGTTATTACTGGGTCGGTATTAAGGGGTGCCTACTAGGCGGAGGCGGTATCGGCGGGTCCCGTGATGGCGCTATCGGGGAGTTGGAGGGCCTTTAGCGCCATGGCGGTATGGCCATTACCGGCATGGGGTTCGCGCATGCTCGCGCACTCGTAATCACCCGCTATTAGCGGCATCATACGAGCACAGACCCGCTAGTTCCGCCATGCCAGTAATGACCCCGATTTTACCGTGCTTCTCGTAATGAGGCCCAATGTCTTTATTTTTACGGTGAGTGTTGAGAAAAATGAAATGATCACAGATTCCAGGGTGAATTATGTACTTAGTTAGTTAAGCAAACAACCATATTATTACAGCATATCTGTTAAATATAAAGATCTGTGGTCATTCATATGTTCCCAAAATTATCTTTCATTTCATGCAGAAACAGCCAGGAACCCCCAGTGGTGCAATTTGACCCTTTTCCCTTTCTGAAAATCGGAGTGTACTAGACTGTCTGCCTGGAACTATAACCTTCCAGCAGAAAATAAGTGTATTGTTATTCTGCGTTTTGATAATGTGTTTGGCTCAGTAAGACAAGTGTAACTTTATGTTGTGATGACAATACATGCTAGAAGTCACCACCAGAAATGATTATTCTAAAAGTTTAAAAAGAGCCACTTTACAATTTTAGTACAAAAAATAATTCCCTTTTTGATCGTTTTTTTGCTAAGAAAATACACCATATTGTTTCTCAAAATGTCCTTCTTCTCGGAAGGGGTCAAGCTCAGATTAAACCCAATGATCTGTTTCTTCTGTGGGCTCCTAGACCATGTTTAATTTTGCGTGTTGCCCACTGATTGGTTTAGTACAGGAGAGCATATTTTGCAGTATGCACAAACAGTGATAAATACCACAAAATAGATAATAACGAATGTTATTTTAGACCCTGTAGCTTGGTTGTCTGACCCCATAACAAGTTGATCAGAATCCCAGGACTTCTCAGGGTGTTTCCACAAACCGGTCAACTCCCCTGTACAGAAAATGTTCCCAAAGTGTGATTGCTATATGTATTTGGGAAACACATGATGTCAATGTATTTATCCAAATACCAGAACTTGTCCCACATCAGTGGATGATTCTGTCGCTCTCTTTTACCCATAAAAAACTCAGCAACGTGCCCCATTTCCAGATAGCTGTGATTTTCTATGGTCGCACTGCTGTCTTCAATGCTGGGCTGCAACATTTGCCCACAGAGAGGGAGGCAAATGAGGCATATAGTGAGACAGGGAGAGAAAAAGAGAAGAAAGATAATTTGCTAGATAGCTGCATGATATGATAGGTTGAGTTCACACCTTCAAGCTAGTTGTCGATCAATTTTATGATCAATAACTTGTGGACTATTTTTGGTGTTTCCTGTCTAATGTCCGTAATGTATCACAAGACCGGCTTCAGAACTCACCCACGTATACACTTCCTTGCCGCAGTCACGCTCCATGGAGGACGCCCTTTGAACAGTAGAAATTTGCAGAAACCCGCATGCATCTCATGGACTAACCCATCGCAAATGGGCTCACTTCGGTTGGTCTCCACACAAACGAGATACAAGTGAACGATTATCAATCACTCTGTATATCTGCCAAACTGCCTATTCATGTCATCAGCATTCACCCATTAACACCAACGCCAGGTGGGCGCACAGCGTTTAATTCTTTCCCCCACTACTCGTACACCTGTTTGTCTACTTCCGTCAACTAACCCACTCCCCTCTAAATTGCTCTACCACCGTACACCACACCCACACAATCGCCAGAGACTTAGTGACACTACATGAAGCAGGCATTTAGTCCTATTTCACTTCCCCACACCTGCAGGTAGTATTACCAAAAGCATGTTTAACCTCTCAGACCTTGCGCTCTCCCTACCGGATACCAAGGGTCTTGGCCAAACCCATACCAGCACAGAGGGCTAGGATACTTCCATCCTGAACCTATCAGCACCACTGTTTTGGCATCTGCCTCTTTCGCTATCTCACTAACCACCTCCCCCCTCTTTCCTTTGCACATCCATTCACCGCAAAATCAACAATAAACAGCGCTTTGTAAGACCACTTTACATATATGTTCAAGCAAAGGAGCTCTACAAAAATCACCCTTTGGTTTTCTAGAAATAGTCTTTTCTATCATAATTCTAATTGTTTTGACCGATAAACTTACGCCATTTTCCTCACTTCTCAAAATAGTCCTTCACAAAAATGTTGTAAAATACATTTATAACCATTGAATACATCAAAACCTATGTTAAAACTACTATTTTCTTCTTTATGTCGAACATGGATTTGACAGAAAATGTGAAACTCCCTCACAAGAGTTACACTAAGACATCTTTAAAATCAAATCAATTTTGGCCAATCTCAAAGCACATTATATTTTTACCTTTCATGCTGCTTCTTTAGAATATATTTTTTTGGGTGGACATCAAAAATGTGATTGCCTTTGTGGTTCCTTTATTTCTCTATTCCCTGGCCAACATCCTTTTTACTTTTGTCCTCCATTTGGAGTGATTAACCAGCTACATGAGCAACAATCCACCCCAAAATAAATAAATAAGTAAATACATTTTACAAATAAATGAGACCAGGAGTGCTTTAAAATGACAGTGTTGTGTTCCATTTTTGCAAATGCTTTAGAACAAATCAAACTGGTTTGTAATACGTTTGAAATCAGACTGAACAGAAACGCACCACCCACTAGCACCACCTCTCTAAAAATGGTAAATTCGTGAATATGAATGTTGTTCATATTTATTTTCAAACACAGGTTGGTACCCCACATTATGTGGGTGCAGAGTTGAACATTTCCTCTGGGATCTGCTGGTGGACTGGCATCGTGCTAATGACGAGAACGGTTTGTGCTTAAAAACCCCTATGCTCTGGGCAGCACAGACAGGCTGCATGGGGTGGTACTAAACGAGCATGCCAAGAGATATATCTAACCCACTGTTTCAGTGCAGTCCGGGCAGTAAGACAGTGAGATTTAAAGAATTGCCATAGCCTAACTTGTTAGCAATTTAAGCGACATACATATTGTTTAAGCAAGGCCTATTAAGCAGCCAATTTCCCAAATATTGTATTTCTTTTTCTTTTGTGTAACTTTTCGTTATGAAGCAGCTTGCATATTTTGGGATAGCATCCTCTTTTGTCATCAATACAACTTGAAGATAGAAGTCTAAAAGAGTGGTCTACTGAAAAGTTTTTCACCAAATATGTATATGTTTCCTAATATAAGTCTTACAGATGTAAAATAGGAGTGCATTTCTTAATGTGTCGGATGTAATTTTATAATCAACATTTTATATTCCAATGTTAACACGCAGGGAGGAATGAGAAGAAAGAAAGTGTCTATTTTAGTGTATTTAAGTGTATTTGGGGACTGAAAATACATGTAAATATGCCTTTTTAGTTTTGGCTATTAGGTGGCACTAGCTAGGAAGAAGTGGCTTACGAGGAGGAACACACAACGTGTAGGTGCTGTTTGCCATGCTAATCCCTATGGCCATTCCCACCCACTTCCTGCCCCTTCCCTTCCAAACACATCCTCCTGGGCCCTCTTTGAGCTAGCATTATCAAGCCTTATCATGAAACTTTGCACTCGAAGTGCCTGCCAGCTGTTTTCAAAGCAGAGACTCAATAACATAATTGGAGCTGTTACTGGTATCATAAAAATGTCTTAACCAGGCTGCCTTCAGCCTCTCGATTTACCAGCACTATGCGCGTCCTTCAGGTAATTCCTGTTAAAAACAAGCATTGACAAAGCCAACAGTTTGGACTAGTCTATACGTTTTAGGCATTTACCATGGGATTGCTATTGTATGCCCAGGCACTCTCACCACTTTGCAGCTACTACCATCGATAGCCAGGTAATACTACTAAGGCAGTACCTAGTACCAAAGGCAATGCCTTTGCCACACCTACAAAAAACTGTTGCCATTGTCAATGTTTGTTTCATCAATGTGTTTGATTCCATGTAATTATGGAATTGAAAATAGGTAAAAACATTTTAATATGTAATCGGTAATCTGCTTTTTTCAGTCAGAGGTAATGTATAACACTGGCGAGACAGTGCATATGATCTATTTGAATTATGACTTTTGATTGCAGCTTGACTAATAAAGGTACATTTTACATTTTTGTTTTCCCAAACTTCCATTTGTATTACAGAAACTTTGCACCAGTGTAAGTGCAAGTTTATACTTTTGAAGCAGTAGGACAAACGCATCATTTCAGTGTATTTTTGAACCAGGGCAAAGTTGGTCCTAATGCTAATATGGGAATGTTTTACCGCTAGGGCAAACTTTGCCATGGTGCAAACATGCATTAAAGGAATGTATTTTGCACTGTTATGGTTTTTACTTTAGGGTTAAAAGTGAAAGAAAAATCCAATTAGCCAGTGCAATCCTTCTATAATATGCCGCTGAGAAACAGTCAGGCAACTCACTCCTTTAGAAATTTTCATCCGCATGTGACAGAATGCCACCTGGTGGAAAAATGATAACCTGAACGTTTTTGAATTTTTAGAAATAAAATTATGCTGGTACTTAAGTTTCTGAATTGGAGGGCTGCTAATCAGACCCCCCTTTCATAATACTCCATGTCAAAATCATTGTGCACCTTTGCGGAGACAGTTTCCTGACATCAATAGGGCCTGCAGTGATAGCAGAGCAGGTCCAATGGTCAATTGTGAATTCCTAAAACTGTTGCAACACAAAGTTCAAATGGGCAGAGATTACCTTTTATATATCTGCACCTCTGATCCAAAACATAATAATTGTGTTCCCTCGTCAGCCTGGTGGCACATTAAACTGTAAATATAATCCATGTCTGGTTATGACATGGTGGTTATCAGGATTGCACCTTTATACAGCCTCAGCATTTGGAAGTCATATTAGCCTCAGCTTGGAGAAAGGTCTCAGTAATGACAGGACTGGTGTGTATTGGCTGTCTGGCCTGGATGTCTCCACAAAAGCTATGTGGAACCCAGCCCAGGAAGCTGCTCCCTTTGATCCACATGAGGAAGACCGACACCTTCCTCCAGGGCATGGGATCCCACCCTGAAAGGTGCCCTTAGAACCAGTGCTTCAAAGACAGTCCTGATATAGCAAAGACACACTCACACTAGGGTGCTGATTACTGATTTCCTTTCAAAATAGGCAAACATGGGGGCCACCTCATGTACTCCTCCCTTTCCACTTGGGAAAACAAAATGCCTATTATTGTGCAAGTTACACAGACAAGTTTAGTTCAGTAAAATGTTGTTTAGTTTACTTTAAAACTTGAAAATAACTTTCCAAATAGAAAAAAAATGCAAACATTGTTCTTTTCAGAGCCACCACTTTCCCATGCAAAAGAGTGCAATGTTTTTGATGGCACCACCAGCCAAATTGTTTGGGATGTCTGCAGACTACCACAATGTCCACAGACTTCAGAGGCTGCGTAGGTGCTTGCACCTTTTTCCGTTATTTCTATTTTGAACTGTGAAAGGTGGTTCTGAAAAGAACCTTTTAAACTTTTTTGTGTTTATATTTTTTTGGGCTTTTTTTCACAGGAGACACAAGGGATGGGAGGGAAGTGAAGGGAGGGTAGGGAAGGGGCACCAACCACAGGGATTAAAAGGCAGGTGGAGAGAGGAAGATGTTGGGTGGGCCTTAATTAGGTAGGGGACAGTGTTTCTCATGCTCCTGGACCACATCCTCGAAAGCACTTTGAAACTGCTCCGCCCTACAGAGCGGTGTGTCACAGTGCATACAGAGCACTGTCACTCTCAAAAGGTAAGGGTCAACTGCGTCATGAATGGCCTGCGAGGCTTCCGGAGGGATCCTCTGCCCCACAGGAGTGTCTCTTGTGGTGGCAGGTGCGGATGATGAAGATATGACAGTGGATGTGAACCTACTCGCCCCTTCGAACGTTGCGACCCTTCGCCACAGGAGAACCTTGTCCACACGAGCCTTAGGTACCCCCACCACCCCCCCATGATGGTAAAAAGCCTCCACACCCAAGATTCATGTTGGGAGCTGGTGAGAGGGATTTCCACTACCTCATCCTCTTCCACCTCTTGATCCACCTCTGTATCTCCATGCCTGTTCCCCTCTCCAGGCCCTCCAGATGGTGGCGGTGGCGGGGCAGCTGCAGTAGCTATGGATGCCATTCTGTACAGAAGAGCAAAAGCAGGAACAGCAGTATGCCAAATCATGCAGCAGGTGCTCTCTCCTGGACAGTCAGAAACACAATGAGGAGCAGCAGTGGGTGTGTTCCCTTTGGGGTGCTGTCTGTGGACCGCACGACTGTCCACGCACATTTCTATCCACAGGTAGGGCTCAAAAAGTTACAAACAGTCTATAGATCAACCAGGACATTGTCTAGGACCTCTGAAAGGGTGAGGTTTCAGCTTAAAACACCCTGGATTGGCCAAGAATACATTTTTAATTGTGCTGGGATACAAACAGTGTCCATGGAAACTCCCGGCGTGCAACGCGGGTGCAGTCACATGATGACATCCCCACAGATGACTGTGGATAGAACGGCTGTCCTGCAGATACCTTTTGCGCGGAAGCCGGTGTGCGCATGTGTGCCAGTGTCTGTAGGACAGGGGTGGGGCCCCTGAACTAATTAAAAGTGTGACAGTGCCAGCGGACAGCTTCAGGCAGGCCACATCGAGATCAGAGGCGCATGCGTCAATGTATCCGCAGGACAGGGGCAGGGTCCCCGACCTAATTAAAAGTGCGACACATGCGGGCGGAGAGTACCGGACAGGCGCAATGCTCGGGGGCACATTGAGATCACATGTGCATACGTCCAGGTGTCCGCAGGACAGGGGTTGGGTCCCTGAATTAATTAAAAGTGTGCCACATGCAAACGGACAGCTCCAGACAGGCGCACTGTTTGGGGGCACATCCAGATCACAAGTACATGCGTCCTTGTGTCTGCAGGACATGGGTGGGGTCCCCGAACCATTTAAAAGTCCAACACGACCTTGTGGACACCTCCGGACTGGCACGATGTTCGGGGGCGCCTCCATTTTGGTTATGGACAGCCCGGACAGTCGCGCTGTCCGTGGACCCCAAATGGGCTTTTAAAAAAAAAAAACACACACAGCAACAGTACACACATACATATTTATTAAGACAGAAATACAAACAATTACAAAAGGTATGGGGTAGCAGAATGGGAAACATATATGGGGGACTATATGTCTACTGACTGTTCGTGAGGGGAGGAAGGGATTGAGGTTTCATCATACAGTCTTTGATTTAAGAAATTTGATAGAGATGTTTGGTTGGGACAGGATAATGGGCAGAGGTACAAGTGGGGCAGTGGTATCAAATATTTTCTTTAACATGATTTTTAACAAATGTCGTTAACTGTTGAAAATTATTGTTTAATTCATCCATTTATGCAGATAGGTTTAGTAGTTAATTTTCTACATTTGGAGTTAGGGGCTGTGTGCGCCCATCATCTGGGTCATTCAGTAGTATTTCGGGGCCACTTCCTTCATTCGCACTATGTACTGTTAAAAAGAAAACCATGTTTTAGTGACATGTCAAACAATTTACATTACTTTTTCTGGTTTAAATATTGGATTCTGTACCATTAGAGTTGTTTCCATCACTCATTTCCTCATGGGGGAAATGTTCTTCCAACTACTCCAGGGTGCTTGCCATTTCTGTAAGTGCCAAGGATGAGTATGCTCGTCCTTTTTGCATAAACGTGCATAATAGCCTGGCACTTAAGGTGTTAACAAAAACAATACTGCTATTTCTTACAAGTCATGTACATATAAGAAACTGTGATGTTCCTGAATAAATGTAGGCTACTTACTACTTTCTGTAAGGGTTTCTTCTGAGTATCTTGGGCCTGCTTGTGAGTGTGTATGCAAGGTTGCACTGAGGTAATACTGTTAGATGTACAGTTCATCTTTCTGCTTGGTGCACTCCATTATGTTGTGCAAACTATGAAAATGTACTTTTGGTTTCTTAAGTACAGAATTTGAACACATATTTATTTTTTGGATGTGGTACATATATCTCTTGTTGTTTAAAGCACATATCTTTGCCCGTTGCAGGATACAACAATGTAAGGTACCCCTGTGCTTTTGGGCAGTGTGAATGCTGTTCCAAGTCCACTGACAGTTGCACAGTCCGCGGACGATATGGCACCGTGGTGGGGGCAGGTGGGTCAGTATGATGTAAGGGACATGTAGAAAAATTAACGGTATCCTGGTAAAAACCCATGAAATTCAGTCAAAAAACTTTGTTAAAGGGATGTTATGGTTAAGTTCCACTAGTAAAAACCTAACACAATCAGTGGAAAAACGTTCTTAAAGGATTATTATGGTTACAAGTAAAATTGAAAACCCCCAGAAATTCGCCAGTTATGGTAAGCTAAGCAACCATAACTCGCGCCACCACCGTGCACTGATAAAACTAACACCCATGACATCACAAATATCATTGATGGCATCACTGATGACATCACATATGAAATTAATTTTGATGAAAAGTCCCTACAAGGGGTTGTGTTTACAATGTTGGAAACAAGATGTCAGGGGTGATCGGGAGAACTATCATGAATTATTTAATCTATTAAAGAATGTACTCATCTACACAAACATTATATTGGAGTGTTGTTGTTAATACAAGAACCTAATCATACAGAAACATAAGCAATGGCTGCAGCATGCACCATATAAGTACAATATTTAAAATCATGTAATTTTGGATAGTAAAAGAATGAATGCTAAACTGGATTGATTAGTGGGACGCTAGGTTCACTCTTGGGGAGGGGAACTGATGAAGGGGAAAGTGGAGTACAACATCTAACAAACGTGTCCCCAAATTTCGCAGTGCTTGTTTGGCAAGGCCAAACTATTTCAAAAGTTATCACAACTTTTGAGGGAGTTAGGAGTTCAAGTAAGTATCGTGACAACTCAACCCCCATACTCCTATTTTTCATAGGATTTGGCAGGTTTGCTGAAGCGGGTCTGAGGTTGCTTTTCCCACTGTCAGTCTCAGCCCTTGATCCCTAGGGGTTACAGGTTGAGAACTTCTCTGGTCGGGCACTAATGCTGGTGCAATGCCTTCCAGTTGAAAGAAAACGAAAGAATTTGATGCAAGGCCCCTCTGATGACCGGACTGGATGCAGGTAAGCAGTTTCGGACATCGGCCATGATGCACAGCGTCACAAAAGGATTAACCTACCATGGTCAGACCTCGCCTCGATCTTGAAGTCCCCTTAGTTGGTAGACACAACCATTGTAGCAGGTGGATCCCCCAAAGTTCCAGGGCCACGCTGCGGAAGAGTGACGTCTGCAGCTTTGTAGCCCAAACTTTGTTCTGGGTATCCAGGGGCTCTTCGCAGGACTCAGAGCTGATGTCGAATGGATGGTCCCTCCACTCAAATGGTCAAAGCTCTTTCTTAGGACTCCTGAAGATCACCTACAGGTTATGGCTCTTCCAGGTCAGCAGCAGAAGTTAGTTGCCAGGCTTTCTAAGAAGTCCACAGGCTCCTTCAGGTTTCTTCCAGGACCTCTGAAGAATTGGATGCAGGTATCCTCTTATTCAAAATGCAGGTAAGAGTTGAAACTCTCACTAGCCAATTTTCGCGCACATACCCGAGCAGTGGTCCAATCAGGACCACTGGTGACACAGCTCATGCATACCATTCAGACAGTGAAACTAGTTGGTGGATTGGGACCAGACCATCCAAACCTACTTCCTGGCATCAAACAAACATGGCCCTGCAGTAGCCTGTGAAAAGCCTCAGCTTTCTCCAGAATTGGATCTTTCTTGGATTCCCATGCTGTGAATATTTTCCATGGTCAGGCTGGCAAAACTTCTGTAACCTTAACATAGTGTTTTCCTATGGAAAATCTTGACACTGAGTGTCCTATCGACGTCTTTTTTGGGTGCACCAATAGGACGTCTAGTATAAATATCCCTGTCCCTGTGGCTTCCCTTCAGATTTCAACCATCTCCAAACTGTTGGGATCACCTCTTGTTTTCTCTTGAGAAAATTGCTCTTCGTGTTCTACACGTGCTTTCGCTGGTTGTTTCTTTCCAGGCCCAGTATGTCATCAGTGGGCCTGAAGAAATCGTTGTTTTTGGCTGTGTGTGACCTAAGGCCCAAAGACCATCTATGATGTGGATGCGCCTGCAGACTGTCTTTATTGCCTATATCCCAATCATTCCAAGAACAACTGTGAGGTTTGTCGAGGCTTCTCACAGAAGACGCTGAAGGACTGCAATCGGTGTTTGATTTGCTGGCTAAACGAGGGGATTTACCCGGGTTAGGAGTTTGGTTCGGCCCGCGGGGGCAAGTCCTCTACTATGGCGGAGAAGGTGATGTCTTCACTCCCGAGGGCTCGGTCGGCGGAACCCCCTTCTAAGAAGCAGCGCACGGCAGGGGCAGCGTCGGAGGTGGGGAAAGGATGGGAGTCATCTGGCGCCAGGTCAGTGCATCAGAGTAGAGGGTCGAGCGGTCCCTCTCAGGAGAAGGCTCCCAGGGTTGGAAAATTTAAGGACGTGAGTTCCAGGCCAGAGAAGTCAGCGACGCTGTCGCACAAGTCCTTGGCGGCTGATAAGGAGAAGGAGCTTGTCATCAAAGGACCGGCCCATTCCTCTTCAGGCTGTGAGTCTTCCAAACATCAATCCAGCTCCACGTCCAAATGGTCCACTTTGCCAGAGAAGGCCAGGGCGGTGGTGACCTTGGTTCCATCGCAGAGGAGCTCGTCTACGGAAGTCCCTCCATTGACAGTGGTGACAACTGCTCCGTCGTCGACCGTACTGGATTCCTTGTCGGCAACCACAGCAGCAGGTGCACCATTGACTTCAGAGGTGCCGTGGAAGTTGGGGTCCGGCCTTGGGCCTTTGCTCCTGTTGGAGATTCTGCAGCAAGACCCCACGAAGTATGACTTGGACTCGAGTCCGGAAGAGGAAAGTCATCAGTTTTTTTATCCGTTGGCGTTGGATCTGCAGCTGGCAGGGCTGTCCACGTCGGTAGGCCTATGTGCTTTCCCGCCACAGTACCCATTAGTGAATCCACACTTGATGCTGTCCATGCAGGTGCTGACCACACTGCAGTCGCTGTTGGGGCAGTTGGATGCACGGCTCCCAGTCCCACCGAGCGGGTTGTGCCGTGACAAGGTGCGGGTGCCCCTCGCCCAGGCCTTCCGCATACGTCACCTACGGTTCAGCCACTGGTGCGGTCTCCGGTTGGTTTCACCCCTCCCCGGACACATCCAGAAGAAGGGGAGCTGGTGGATTCTGATCCTGATAGTGTTCCATGTGACACTCTATCGACGACGTTGCCGTCGCCCAGGCGGGCGGATGCCTAGGATACCGATCCAGAGGTGGATCCCCCGAGCAGCCCGGCTAAGCCCTCTCCACCAGATGATGCCAGTGCCTTTCATGCAATGATGGCCAATGCTTGTCAAGAGTTTGGCCTTACTCCAGAAGAGGAGCGAAAGGACTGTTTTTTGTTCAATTACATGGGGAAGAGGCGGAAGGCAGTCTTGTCTGTCCCCATTTTAGAGCATGTGTGACAAGAAGGGCTACGCACAATGCACCATCCGTTCTCAGAACCTGCGGTCAAAGGCCGTTTGGAGAAGAAGTTTAAGGCGCCAGAGTCTTCACCCAAGTGCCTCACGTCCCACCCGCACTGGAGTCAGTGGTGGCTGGTCGTAAGGTGCATAGTCAGCACAAGTGGGTGATGCCCCCAGACAATGAGGCCCAAAAGCAGGATGCGTTCAGCAAGTAGGTGCTTACGGTAAGGGCTACAACAGTCAAGGGGACAAACTCTTTGGCCATTATGGCTCGATATAACAGAGCAACAAAGGAAGGAGGCAATGTTACTGGTTTGAGGGGGGGAGAAAGCCTCCAACCACAGCATTAACATTGCGGTGGACCTGCCAGAGTAGGGGTTCAAACAGATCAACAATGGTGTGGTTCTCTGTATGCAGGCCTGTCTGCGCTGTACTGATTTCTGGTCTGAGGTGCAACACAAGGTGGTAGACATGCCATGTGAAGGGGAACAGCTGTTTGGTGCAAAAATTGACGAGGCATTGAAAGGAATGAAGAAGACTCGGATACTGTGAGGTCACTGGGCACGCTGCAGAGTGGACGCTCTTTCTGCCACTTTAGTGCATTTCAAGGAGCCTCTGGAAATGCCAGATTTGCAGGTTCCCACGACAGGGACTACGTTCGCCCCAGTTATTTCACCCAAGTGTTCCGACGTTCTTTCCAGTCCGCACCGGACCAAGGACTTTCAAGTGCAACGCATGAGGCGTCCAGTGGCCTCGGCTAGTAAAGGCTGGCAGTGCAAGCCTCAGCAATGACTGCCATATAGGCAGTCAACTATGCTGAAGGGTGGCGCACCATGTCAACGAGCGGCATTTAATTACGGCGGGGTGCTGGATGCAGTACGTTATAGCCACTCGTTGGAGTTTTGGTGCCCGCAACTCCCAATTCCACCAGTGAAGGTGTCTCAGCCGCATATATCAATCTTTTGGCAGGAAGTGCCTCTGGTGTTGGAAAAAGGGGCCATCGAACCAAGTCCCAGTGTCAGAACAAGGACAGGGGGTGTACTCCCGGTATTTTGTAATCAAAAAATCAAATGGAAAGTGGCAGCCTATTCTGGACCTTCGGCCGTTGAACAAGAATCTGCAGCGCCTGAAGTTCAAGATGCTGACGTTGCAGGATGTCATATGCTCGGTCCAGCAAGGAGAATTATTGGCCTCATTGGACCTCACGGATGCCAACTTCCACATCACAATGCTTCCCAAACATCGCAAGTTCCTAAGGTTCGTGGTCGGCGTTGATTATTTCCAGTTTCGGGTTTTCCGGTTTGGCCTCAAGTCGGCTCCTAGGACCGTCACCAAGTGCCTGACTCCAGTGGCGGCCTCTCCTCAAAGGACGTCAGAGTCTCTCCAGGCAGCAATGCTCCTGTTACAGCGGCTGGGCTTTGCGGTCAACTTTGCAAAATCTTGTCTGTCACCATCCAGGGACTTGGCTTTCTTAGGGGCCTAGTTTCACACGCAGCACAATCTGGTGAAGCCGTTGGTCGACAGAATACAGAAGCTGATCTCCAGGGCAGCCTCGTGGGGGCCATGAACGTCGGTCATGGTCCGAGGGTACATGTCTCTTCAAAGGTCCATGGCGTCCGGCATCCTTCTCATCCCGAACTGTCATCTGTTTATGAGGCCAGTGCAGGAGTTTCTTGCCGCCAGGTGGTCGCAAAGCCTCAGTTCCTGGAACGACAAGGTGGTTGTCTCCCGAGCTTTGGCAGAGGCCCTGTGGTGGTGGACTCGCTCCGACAACATTGTGAGGGGCATGCCCATGGTGTAGCCGGAATTTTGATACACGATCGTGATGGACGCGTCCCAGGTGGGTTGGGGTGCGCACCTCAACCAGTTTCAGGTTCAGGGCATGTGGACTCTCAAGGATGCATCATTACACATCAACGTTCTGAAGTTGAAGGCAGTGCACTGGGCTCTGAAGTCTTTTCTGCCTCTCATTCAGGGTACAGTGGTCCGCATTCTGACAGACAACACCACCTCAATGTTTTACCTGCGCAAGCAGGGCGGTGCACACTCATGGGTCCTGTGCCAGTAGTCTCAGGTGGTCTGGCATTGGGCCATTGCTCATGGGATTCACATCACTGCTTACCATCTACCATCTACAATATTCAGGCGGCTGCTCTCAGCAGGGACACAGGTCAGCTGCACGAATGGAAGCTGAAGGACACCCAGGTTGTGAGAATTTTCAGGAAATGGGGGTCTCCCCCTCTGGACTTGTTCGCCAGCCCGGAAAACAAGCAGTGGCTGCTTTTTGCCAGCATTCAGACTCGAGGGGGGACACGTTCTCATTCTCGTAGACGGGTCTGTTCAATATGCATTTCCTCTATTCGGAGAACGATCGAAATGGTCCGCAAGGTCCAGTGTAGGGTTATCCTGGTGGCCCCATTTTGGCCTATGCAAATTTGGTTCTCGGATCTACTTCACCTTGAGGTGAACGACCTGCTTCATCTGGGGTCGGAGGTGGATCGGCTGTCACAGGACGACGGAAAGGTGTGGCATCACGACACAGGCCCTCTCAGTCTTGCGGTGTGGCTCCTGACCACTCTGAATTTGGAAATCTAGAAATCCTGCAGGATTGCCGTCGGCTCTTGGCTGCGGCAAGGCCGCCATCTACCAACGTGTAGTACAGTCGAAAGTGGACCAGGTACTGTGCCTGGTACGCAGAGCAACCGGATCGTACCAACCATAGACGACATCGCCAAAGAAAAACCTTCCACGCCTTCACGTAAAAAAACAATGGCAAAATGGTTCACCCCACTATTCAGCGCAATGAAAAGGAAAAACCGAAAACTAGACCTAGAATGGAGAATCAAAAACAACACTGCAAATAAACTGAAATTTCTCTACAACATATATCCGCTCATACAAAAAGGAAATACAAAAGGTGAAGAGGAAACACTACGACAACTGAATCTTCAAAGCACCAACACCCAAAAACAACTCTTCAAATGGTAAATGAAATGAAAAACCCACTGGGATGCAACAACACGCTAATACCATCGAGGAAACTATGCAATGACCTAGCAGACCACTTCCAAAACAAAATCATCAACATCCACCAAACCATACAAGGCAGACCACGCGATCATATTACAGACTCCACCTATCCTCATGAGGAACATCCAAACAAACTAAGAAGCTTCCCCGAAATATCATTGGAGACTTTCGTCAAACTGATAAATCAAAGCAGCAATTCAGGCTCTCCCGAGGACCTCTGCCCCCCGGACATAGGCACATCAATTCTCAAGCGAGGAACTCCCAAGGAATACCAAAGGAATGTCCTCAACCTTTCAATCTCAACAGGTAAAGTGCCACACTCCTTGAAATTAGCGTACATAAGGCCGCTACTCAAAGATACAGCAGGAAAAGTAGAGGACCTCTCCAACTACAGACCCATCTCCAACATCCCGTACATAGCCAAACTGCTTGAACGTACATATACAAAACAACCCAAGAATTGATAGAAGAGCACTGCCTACTAGACCAAGCAAAAGTAGGCTTTAGACCAATGAGATGAACGGAATCAGCACTCCTCTCAATATGGATGACCTAAAGGCAAATGCAGATTCTGACAACAGTACCCCTTTGATACTTCTAGATCTCTCTGCGGCATTCAACACAGTCAACCGGTATCTGGTCAATGCATCGAATGCAATAGCATTGAATGCCAAACCAGAGAAAAAAGAAGCATTGAAAAAAAGCATTGAATGCTTTTTTTTAAAGGGAAAGAGTTTAGTTTAATTAAAATGGGTTTTAAACGTTAAAAAAGGTGAGTTGGGGGAAGGGGTGAACACCCCATTAAAAATAACCTGGAAAAGAAATGCATTTGATGCTTTTTTTTCTCTGTTATGGCATTCAATGCTATTGCATTTGATCCAATGACTATAAACCCAGTCAACCATGACATACTCATAACGAGAATAGAAGGACTGGGGATAACAGACACTGCCCTACCATGGATCAAATTCTTCCTAACAAATAGAACGGAAACCATATGGATGAAACCTTTCAAGTCCAACCAAAGACACTCTACATGCGGAGTACCACAAGGATCATCTTTCTCCCCGCTATTATTCAACAACTACCTATCTCTATTGATCAAAATCATAAAAAGACACGCCCTCACCTATTACAACTACACCGAAGACATACAAATAATCTTCAAAATACAAGACACCCAAGAAGAAAACACAACACTTGAGATCTTGTGATGTATTACAACTGGATGAATTCGAACCACCTCAAAATTAACCCAGGCAAAACAGAGATAATGATCTTCACATAAAACGGAGGAGACAGCAACTACATCCCTTGGCCAAGAGAACTCGGTACATCCCCAGCACCATTGTCAATTGAAGAACACCTGGGGGTCCTGATGGACGACAATCTCACTCTAGAGCCACAAGTAAATGATCTACTCAAGAAATGCTACTTTCTCTTGCGAGCGGCAAAAAGGATCCTACAGTTCCTGTCATTCGCCAACAAAATACTCACCATCATTGCTCTTGTCATGTCCAGAGTAGACTACGCCAATAGCCTATACCTGGGTATGCCTGAACGACTTATAAAAAAAAAACTACAATGCATATAAAATGCGGCAGCCAGACTGCTTCTCAAACTACCCCGAAGAGAACACATCACACCTGTGCTAAAACACTACATTGGCTACCAATAAAACAACAAATAAAATTCACATCAATGTGCATCACGCACAGAGCAATACACAACCAAGGCGCAGAATTCCTGAGAGATAAATTACGCCTACATCAGCAACAAGAATGCTCAGATCAAGCAACGGCATCCGCCTGGAACCGAAACCCTACAACAAAAGAACTGGAGGATCCTCTTTCTCTCACCAGGCACTGAAAACTTGGAACGACTTACCAAAAAATATACGGAAAACAAAGAAACCAACTACTATTCAGGAAACTGCTCAAATCCTGGCTCTTCACAACTAGAAGACCACCCACAGGGACACACATATAGCTAAAACAAAGAAGAACGAAGATACCAATCCCGGTCCCCACCAAGCAATCAACTACAAACATAATCTAAAGAACACACTCCACGACATACCAAACCACACAATGAGAGATATCCATGAGAGGAGGACACTAAAGACTGATTACATAGGCAGACCAAGACGGAAGCACTTGGACGTTTCATCCTTGCCCTGTACCACACTCAAGCTCCAACAGACCTATTCCACATAGATAGAAAGGGAATAGGGACAACCCAACCCCCAGCTTCAATACCTAAGGAGGAGAATAGACACACTAAATCCCATTATACAAAGCTCATTAGAATACAACAGCACCCACAACAGTCAGACGTTCAAGAAAGGATAATAGCAACTAATCCCACCAATACTAATACAAATTAAATTGAACAAGATGTGCCACAACCAGGATTCTCATGCCACTAATCCTACCTTCAAATCTCTGCATACCTAACTCACCTGAAAATTCACACAAACAACTCTTACCCAGCAAACCGCACGCACTTTATCACACTGCATCAACAACAAACCAGCAAAACATAAACAGCACCAACAGCATACGTGATCTCACCCCGGTCCAATACTTACACCAAAGCTCAGCGCATAGTGTATACCGAACTGACGCCGCCAACAGAACACCACTTCTCTCACTCTCCTACTCCCTCTTCTCCCGACTAACCCAACCCCTCCCCCTTCTTGTTTTACAGATCCGCCAGAGCACCTGGGGACCAACTCCGTTGGTGACGGTGCGCGATATAAATACCTTTAGCATTTAACATATAGTGGGGAGGGCATGGTGATGGTGCCAACATGTCTGGGATGAAAAAGGGCTGCTTTGTTCGCAATCAACTATGCTGATCTTGAAGTTGGCCACTGAGTTCAAGTTGATAACCAGGTGTAGGCCACATGGTTAGGATCGAAGGTAGGGTGGTGCCAATTGATGTTAACGAATTGCTTTGCAGCATTCCATGATGGACGAGGACGTTACCCATGTGTGCTGAAGTGAAGCGAGAAGACAGCAGAACCAATTGGAGGATGGGCTATATGTAATCATTAGTATGTAAATGGGCAGCAGCCAAAGAATGTGGAGATTAATACTGTATATCGAGTGTGTCATAAGTGAAGATTTGTGTGCTTAGAACCTAAATCTTGTACGAAAGACAGCAAAGTGTTCCTTGGCAGTGGATTTGTCATCTTATTCTTTTCTTTCTCGAAAAAGGGTGAACTTAGCTTTTTCGCTAGTGGGTTTTATTTTCTTGGTCTGATCGCCGGGAGTTGCCAAACAGAATGTAGATGGAACGACAATAATAACCTCTCTTATATAGCTCAACATCAAAAGGCAAAATCAATTCTAAAATCAAATCAGAACTAAAATGGATATTTGACATTGCATATGTTTTGAATGGCAATTGATCAACAATAGCAATGTCGACAGAGGAAATAACATTTGGGGGGAATCATTCTGTGTAATAGATGCCTTATAGCAGCAGGGTTTAAAGCAGGGTACTGAGTTTGAGAAAATAAGCTTTTTATTTGCGGAACCTGATAAGTAGCTCTCCCAGGGATAGCTGAAAGGACTAAAGACTGACTCGTTAATTCAGGAGTAACCCGACAGGTTTTATAAGTACCAGTCAGAACGCTTTTAGAAGTATGCATAAAGGAAGATGGGACAAAAGGATTCTATTTTAAGTAAAGCATCCAATCAGAAATTGCAACTTAACAAGTGAAAACTGCATTATTTAGGTTCCAACATATCAGCAATATCTAGAAGCATAAAAGAGCCACAAACAGAATCCATCTAGAATTTGCCCAATCCAACTATTATCAGTCCGCTGCAATCCTTTTCTGGGGCAACAGGATACTGCCACCAGTGGGAACTAGGTTATGCTACAATAGTGAATCCATAACGAGAGATGACTCACTTGCATACGCCAGAACTATTACAGTGGTCAGAAGCGGCAGAGAAAGCCTTTGCAGAAATAAAAAAAGACCCAGCCAGTGCACATGCACTTGGATTGCCTGATAACTAAAAGCTATTCATGCTATATTGCCATGATATAAAGGGGTATAGACAAGCAGTATTGACACACAACATGGTGATAAACATCTACCAATTACTTACTTTAGAACTGCATTAGTCAGTGACCACTGCTGCACTATCAGTGCAGAGCACAGAGATCACCCCTTGTTGCATCAGTGCAAGTAACCACACTGCTGATAAAAAGATCCAACATTTGTCAGCTTCCATACTCACTAAATAAGAACTCATTTTACTAAATGTGTCCAATGTATCTCTCTCATGACATTCAGCGTTAAATCTAGCCCCACTGTTATCATGACCGACAGATGGGGAGTCCCTTGATTGTCTTAACTACAGTTACACTCACTAATTGATGCCAAGAATTATCAGATGTCCTGTGGTCAAACTCTGATGTGGACTACTATGTGGATGGTTTGTTTCTATACAACCAGTCTAGCCATTTCTCACTGTGCATTTTGTATTGGGCATCTTCGATAAAGCAAGCATGATACGTGTTATTATTTAGCTAAACTGGCATTTCAATGCAGCCAGTCGAACCATTTCTTATTGTGGTATGACATTTTATTGGGCATCTTTGGTAAAGCAAGCATGATAAGTGTTATTATGAAGCAAGACTGGCATTTTTTCAAAACCAGGCTAGCCATTTCTTACTGTGGCATGACATTTTACATTGGGCTTCTTTGATAAATCAAACATAAGTGCTATTAGCCTGGCACTTTGGTGCAGCTAATTTGGACATTTTCGATACTGTGGAATGCATTTTCAATGGTAAAGCCAACTGGAGTACGTTCCTATGTGGGGATACTGCCATATATTGGCAGAACATACTGTGGGATATTTTGACTCGCTCAGATGTGCCTCACTACATCACTATACTGCAATGGTGAAAGAAACAGCTGAAAATGACTGCGCTGACTCCTGTGCGCGCCAAGATTGTTAAAACTGTGTTTGTGTCACAACCAGAAAATGGCTGCACACCCCTGCCACACACATATCAGGTGGGGTGAAAACCGAGACCTCACAGCAGGAGTGTGCCAGTGGGCTCTGCAACATTTTACATGGAGCAAAGTGAATGAAGCAGCATCATGGTGCTGAAAACCCCCAAAATGCCTTTTAAATTGACACTTTCCCAATCTTAAAAAGTGCAGCTTGGCGCTGAATCCATTCATTTCTCATAAACCACTATGATCTAAAAAGGGCCCTGCAATACCCAGGATTATTCTTTGTGGCTCACAGGAACCGGGCCTCATTGAATGACAACTCCTGGCAACAGTATCCTTTGAAAAGCAAACCAGGGACTGTGTTTTTCATTTTCCACGGGATGGCTAAAACTTTGCAACAAGTATCAAGAATCAGCTATGCAGAGAGAGACTCTAAACAAATGTCTGCTACATGTATCCATGCTGCAAAACAATTCTAGCACTCAAAACAAGAAATGTAAACTGCACAAAGTGTATATTTACTGAGATCAAAACAGAATTTAAAGGAATAATAAAATGGGCTTTTTCCTGACTGAAGGGTGAAAATCTCCTATTTCAAAAGTACATTGTTGTATCAAGGCTTAGTTACTTAAGAAATGTAAAAGGATTTGTAATGGTAAAGACACATTTATAAACTGTTTTAATTCTATATGTTTAAAGTTAAGATTTAAAACTATAAATCAAAGCTCAACCCAGTTTGAATGGCAAAGTACATTTAAAAGGGGAAAAAAACTTGCTCTGTCAGTGCTGACCCTGAGAAAGGATGACACCTCAACTGCTGGAACAGGAAAAGGCTAATTGCTGGCTGGAGGCTTGGAATCCCCCGTACAATGGGGCCTTTCAAGTCACATTAGACATTTGTCTTTGCCCCAGGCCAAGACAATAGCAGGCTAAGACACTCAACCTTCCAGTGGGGGGGGGCAGGAAGCTTCCCTCTCAAGGAAGAGGACCCCTACCCTGCTTCAAAGGATTTGACACTTGTTTACAGATGGAAGAAATAAAGAAAACCCTGCTTAAGTGACAATGGACTTCCTTTTGGTTTTAAAATGCCTATTTTGCAACTGAACTTCAAGACATTTAACTTTGCCACAAGAAGGAGGAAACATGTGAAAAGTGCATAATCATTATTCTAAATTTATGCGATTCATTTGAAAACTTGGTAGAGCTTCTTACTGCGTAAGGAAAAGAAGTTATAAAGAATGACCGATTGTGCGAAAAGTATTAATGTATTAATGTTGCAAACATAACCTTCTGTACACATATCCCAGGGGTAATCGCACATCTGTGTACAAAACTGGGAAATGTTAGGCCAAATCTTTCATGGTTAAAATTTGCAAAATGCAGCAGAAAGACAAAACCAGGTCTCACAGATGTGGGACTTGGATTGAAATGTGACCCACGAGATATGTAACAAGTGCATCTGTTTTTTTAGTGGTCATAACTACATAAATATGTATTTGTGGGAAAGTTAGACTTTGGTCCCAATAGCTATGGGAGGTTTCCAGACATTGTAAAGATCACCTCATAAAACAAGATATCCATTTCTGTCATCCAATCAGCGAAAAGCAAGGCAGAGATTATGCTTTTGCCCAATCCTAGCAGTAGGGGATGGACAGTAGGACTGCCCCTGCCATATAATTTAGTGATGTCATTTGGCATGATAAAAAAGGGAACCTCACAACACACAGACAGACTGATTCCTGACTTTGTCCTGATTTTCTGCGTGGCGCACTGTTCCTGAATTCTCCATCCTTGTACCCGATTCTTGATTTCATTACAAAGCCAAGGCCTCAGCATTGCTGAACTCCTTTTCAGCTAGGCCTCAAAATTCTGAAACAAATTCCAAAACCCAAGGGAAGCATCTTGATCCAGTCTGGCTTGCTACTACTAAATGCTTGCCTGCTGAAACTCGCCCTCACACTGATCTCCCGTCTCCAGTAACCAGTGCAGTCCAGTGCAGTCTCCAGTCCAGGCCGTCCAGCCCAGTGACCAGAACCGCCCAGCTGACCCTGTCCCGCCAGACGTGCCCTGTTGTCCTTGGTTAGACCTGATCCGTGTGATGACCAGAACCCTTGACGGTCCAAAATCCTAAATAAACGACGACTGTAAGTATTAATAGGAAGCATAGCAAATCATAGCATACCTTGCCTTGTTTTGTTCCATCCCAATCTCTCAGTCATCCTATCATTACATTAAGAACTTCTAATATTGTCACAACCATTCTTGAAACCTTGCCTTGATTCTTTGCACTAGTGCTTAACTAATTTAAATAATTTTGCCTTGTGAAATCCCAAACCCTTAATCCTCCCTCGGGTAATCAGACTGAGTCAGCCTGGGAGGATGCGGAGGTGCTGGGGTTGGTACCGCGGATCAACTCTAGAGCTTACTGTGTCTCAATCTGGTCACCTAACCTGAATGCCCTAGTGTATAATAAAACTATCCTGGTAAAGATTGATTTCTGTTTTCTTTTTGGCGCCTTTATTTCCAAAAAAAAGCCTCTCATTCAACATTGCATAACTTACTCAATTTAATAGCTAGAGACTTCATTTCAACTCTATTATACCTAAGACCCATATCTACATTCCAACCTAAATACCAGATACCACACTCCAAATCAGTATATTTCACCCGTTTTTCTTAAAATCCTTTTGGTTAATTTTAGGCAGGAATCTACATTTCTGCAAAGTTTTACACGTGTGATTTTTGTTTTAATTTATTTTCAAACTTCCATTAAGATTCAAAGTGTTTAATCTTGCCCACAATATAGCTCATGATTGTTAGCATCTTTCCAGTGTTGCTCCCATAGAAATTTGTATTGATTTAAGGATTTTTACACACATTCATTGTTTTACACAGCCATTTTCGAATGTTGAGTAAAGTAAATAGACTGAGTTTGTAAATTAAATGTAGTTTTACTTTGTAGTATTTAAAGAACATGGTGTCTTCATAAGTTAAATATTTTAATTGCAACTTGGTTGAACTGGAACAGATTTAACATAAGCATGCGTTTGGTGTTATGTAAAAGTAAACCGTTTTTCCACAAGAAAGTGAAAGCATTTTCTGAAGTTTTCGCTGTCTCTTTTGTATGTTTAATAGCATGTTGCATTACGAAAGGCAATCCCAGATTTTCTACTGAGGGAGAGGCCTGAAGGGGTGATTCAAGTTCAGGGACGCCTGCAACCATGCCCCAACGCCTCCGCAGAGACCACGTGAGTGTAACAATAACCATACAATATACAAAGTCTTTTTCAGCACTGTCTCCTCTCCTACTTCCTTTGCCACCTGTGGTGTCCCCCAGGTTTCTATCCTCTCCCCTTGGCTCTTTAACATCTACCTTGCTCAGCTTGCATGCTCATCTCCTCCTTTTCCTCCAACTTCCAGTGTTATGCAGACGACACACAACTCTTTCAATATTCCTGCTGACCCTCTTGCACCCTCCATCATCCCGGACTGCCTATCTGCCATACAGTCCTGGTGCACCTACAACGATCTCTGCCTCAAAACCTGTAAAACTGAGATCTTTCCCATCGGGACCCCTGCTCCCTCCTTCATCCCTTCACTCTGGCCTTACTCCTTGAGCTCTCCCCGGCTCCTTCTTCTGAAGCCAGAAACCTTGGAGTCATCTTCGATTCCTCTCTCTCCTTCCTCCCTCACTCTCAGGACATTGCCAAGAAGTCCCACTTTCAGCTCTTCCTTCTCAAAGGAATTCTCACTTTTCTCACTTCCCCCCAGAGGCTCAATGTTACCCGAGCTCTGGTTCTCTCTAGGCATGACTACTGCAATAGGCTCGAATCTACCTTCTACCACTCTGCTACCCGTCCAGCTAATCCACAATAGGCAGCAAGACTTATCCTTGGCCTTAAACCCAGGGACTGCATCTCTCCTGCCCTAAAAAGTCTCCATTAGCTGCCAGTTGCTGCACAGATTAAATTGAAATCCCTCTGCATCATCCACAAGTCTGTCTGGGCCCGGGGACCTCACTTTCTTCATTGTTATCTTACTAAATACTCTCCCTGTAGACCACTACATTCCTCTGACACCAACTCTTTGTGTGTAAAGTGTTTCGGTAAACAGAGGGTAGGTGGTCGATCTCTTTCCTCAGCTGGCTCCCTCCAATGAAGAGCCTCCCCCTCCCTCTGCGTCTTGAGCAGGACTTTCTTAAATTATGGAAGCTCCTCAAGACTTTTCTCTTTACCAACTCCTTCCCATCTTCCCTCCTCTGTTAATCCCACAGTTGCTGTGAATGGGGTCCGGGCCCTTATGCATCCTTGGGGCCCCTGATCTCCCAATCTCCCAGCTCCTGTCTATCCTCAGCACTTGCCTTGGCACACTGTCCGCCCTGGAGTTTTGCACTTACACCTAACATGGCTGAAGGCCGTGTAGCCCTCAACATTCAAGCACTTCATCTGTGGATCACACATGAGCTCGGACACCCCAGCACTCACTTCCTCTTCCCTCCTCCTTGCTGCACTTACACATTCTGAATACTCACAAGGCATAGTAGGTTTGTAATTCTTTCCCTCCACTGCTTTAAATATTGTGTTTGTAATGTGTTTCACTCCCTTGTTCCCTCCTTCCCACTTTGAAACAATATTTTACTTGCTTTATAAGGGCCTAATAAGCAAATAATAAATAAACAATAAAAACATTATCTTAATCTTTTGTCTTTGTTGTGCCTGAGCTCTTTCATGCGTGACAACTTGAATACCACTGGTAGCTAATAAAATACAAAACATAGGCTTTTTTCAAAGCTTTCCTGTATATTTTCAGGTTTACCAATGTACTGAAAATACTCAGTGATGTTATTTTGGGGTAGACTAATAAAGTCCCTTTATGTACAATGCATAATTGAGAATTTCCCATTGACCATGTTTTTATATTTTAGAATATAACGCTCTGATTTTAGCATGTTTTAGGTATGCTTCCTTGGCTTTTCATTTTCTTTTCTGCTCCTTCAAAAGAATGAGGAATGGCAAGAGGGGGTAAAACCGCATGGATGGGAGAAAATGTTTAGTTGAGAGAGCATCCATAACATGAGGGAGTCCTATTTCGAGAGACTCACACTTGGTTGGTATTGATGTTCCAGTGTAGAGACTCCACTTTCAATATCCTAGTTGAAAGGCATTGCTGCTTGTCTCCTCTGTGTGTCCTTCAGTGAAGAAACAATACGTGTGGGAACAAGGCCTCCGATCCTAGATGTCACAATTGCGTATGCAGCAGAGACGCGCAGTGTGTGGTGCATCATTGCAGACTTGCCCTCCCGCTCTCTTCCTCCGAGGAAGAGGCGTGTGCCTGGCAGGGTGCTCAGCGATTACCCCACCAAGCTTGCAACAGTGAAAACAGCAGCAACTCCCAGGGCTAAAGGGGAAGGAAGGGTGGTGATGCATGCACAACACTGGAGAGCTTGAAGGCGGTCTAAAAATAGGAGTCCATTATCTCTACCTGTGTCAGCCTGCGTAGCGTGTACTGCTTTGAGAACCCTGAATACATACTAGGCCTGACGCGCAATGATTTGCACTGGAGCAAATCAGGGCATGTCGTAGACATCAGAAATTTGCCCCTGCTACGTTAACCCGCAAAGCAAAGAACTGGAGCATATCTGGAGTTGTCTGGGGCTTCTTTGGGATGCTTGTGCCGAAATATCGTTTCCAAATATTTGCTCCAGGGTATCTCAGAGGTGCACCAGGCATCGCCACATATGCTCTAGTTTTCGGCTATGTGAATAAAGGATAAGGGAGCAGGAGCAAATCTGAGATGCTCAGTGTATCTCCTGATTTGCTCCAATGCAAATCTTTGCGAATCATTGCCCATTATCTATCTATCTATCTATCTATCTATCTATCTATCTGTCTGTCTGTCTGTCTGTCAATCTAGTGATTGGGTGGATACCTCAACGATATGATATGATAGTTTATTTATATAGCGCCTACGCACATTGTGTTTCGAAGCGCTTCATGACAAGAGAGGGAACAAGGGACAATACAAAACATTCTTACAGGCCATGAACAACAAGAATGGGAAATTAACTATCGTACTCGGCTTAGCGACATTTCAGATAGTGCAAGAGCTGAGACACAGATAGGAAGGAAATGGGAACACACAGGCGACTCCTGTACAGGAGACACTTTGCACATTCGAATCCCATCAATCAGCCCTTCACCCTCCGGAGTTTGATGAATTGAGTACCATTACATTAACAGCTATGTAGTGCTGCTAGAATTTGGAGAAATCAAGCATAAGGTGTTCTATAATAACCTGATATTATTATGTATCTATCTATCCTTTCTTTTATTAATTGGGTACATGCCCATTGTACACAGTAGTGGCAACATGATGACACACCACACGTACACCTTAGCAACATCCGTATGAAGTGAACGGATTCCCAACTGCCACCGTGTTTGATTTCTCGCGGTGTTCACCAGGGCTCAGCCCCAGCACTTTTTTCTGAGCCTCAGCACTTATTGTCTCAGACTCAATTTGATTAGGATTTATTTTTGCCAACTTTACGATATTAACTGTCAGACATTCGTAGTAACACAAAAAGCAACCGTACGGCATTGTGCAGACTGTTGCTGCTTGGATTCTATGTTCCTTCATCAGCAGTTTTTTTTCCAATCAGTTTTTTATTGAAAATGTTTAATAAAAACATTTTTACTTTTTATAAAATATATTTGGGGGGTTCTCCCCAATTCCCTCCATGCCCTATTCAATCCCTCCAACCCCCCTACCTCTTATATGCCCTTACCCACTGTCCATATATTTTCAATTATTTTTTTGTTAAAACATTTTCAGGCAAAAACTCATCGGAAAAAAAATCTGGTGATGAAAGAACATAGAAACCAATTAACAAAAGTTTGCACTGGCCAGGGTATCTGCACCCTGTGGCGTTGCATTGTTATTTATGCATATTATGACCGAGGGGGGCAGATCAGTGGTAGTTATCCAAGCAAAATGTTAAGGAGGATGATGTGTTTAAAGAGCAACTGTGGAGACGCAGCCCCACGAGGTCACGGCCGCCGTCCTGTACTTGCAAGACTGCAATGCGCATGCGCGCAGTACTGGCGCGCAGTACAGAGGCAGAGCGGAGCGACAGAGTTTTGAAGTAGACGCTCCGCAGGGCTCCTCCTGAATAAAGGACCTATAGCCCTTCATTGCACACAGGGACAGGGACAGCTGATGTTGAGGCCCAGTGAGAGCTCACCAAAACAGTCAGTTTACTGCTGGTTACACGTGTGCCCAGAGAGACTTTAATAGCAAGCACGGAGTTGCCACATTGTATGCTTTCTTTTTGCATGGATTGATTAAATCCTCTTCATTCAAGCACTGTGTCGAGTCTTTTACAAGCCACTACGAGCACTTACACATGTTTCTTATTTCAAGGCACTATTAGTATGTTATGCTAATTTCACGTCATGTTGATTGGCATTATCGTACACCTGCCATGGGTAGTGTGCATCCTTCACCCCTAATGAGGTGATGGGCGTTGAAGCGTTACCACAAATATACTGACACTGCGACGAGCAGCCGCTTGTGGTGGCAGCAGAGGGCGGGGAGCTTCCTGGCTGCCTGCCATTATGTGTCAGAGGCGCACTATAAAATATTTGGGCTCTGGCACGTATAATTTTTTCACAAATTAAGCACTGACTGAACAGTAACATTGAACACACACACACACATATATCAGAGTATCAACTGCAAGTGCACAACAGGAACTACCCACAACCCCACTCTTTTTTCTTGCAGGACCCAAAGCGTCAAGAGGTCACACACATGGCAGCACATGCACTATAATATGACCAAGTACAATACCAGAATATAAAATAACGTAATCTAACGACCTCAGGCAACAGCAAATAGGAAACTGCGATTTCTCTTAAACGCCTTCTCTTTTTTAACTGTGAAGATAGTTATACAGCAAACTCACTGCTGTTTCAAGATTTGCGGTCTCTCATTTTGCATACAAGTAACACGATAGCAAAATGCACATCATATTTAACAGGCCATGTATTATATTTAAATGTAAAATACTAAAAAAATAAACACATTGAGCTTTTATCAATATGGGAAAGTCGACGGTCTGATCTGTAATGCCTGGTATACATTTTGAACCAGACAAGGAAGAAAGGATTGTTAAAACGCGGCGACGCAGCTTGCAAATCAGGAGCGCCTATCGTGAGATAACATCTCACGTGCCGAGACAGCCCCACACTCGGGAGTCTTCTGGAAAGATTGCGATCTCCTCAAGTCTCGTCTCGCCCCTCCCCCGTCTCGCGGAAAGAATGGCGGTGTTGACAGTGAGTTTTTCACCCACACGCCACTCTCCGTGTCAGTGCTCTGCTTAGCCTGTACACGCCCTGCCACTAATCTAACTCACTTGAAGTCATAATCCTCCTGGCATACAGTTTCACTCGCGCACACACCCATGCGCCGGCATTATGCAAATCAGGAGAGAGAACGTGCGGAGATGCATTCTGGAATGAATCATGTCTTTGGGAGTATCATTTGTTCTCTGCTCTTATCGTCTCCCAAAGACAAGAATTCGTCTGCCTTGCACTGTCAGCATGTTCAGTATAATTGGACCACAATTTAAAACAAAATGCAAATCTCATCACAAACTGCCTATAAAGGGTAGACCTTAACATACTAATAATAATGATCAGATTGTATACAGCACTTAATTGTATTGTATTTGTTATTTATATAGCGCTCTTTACCCACTTGTGTGGCCTCAATGCGCTTTTTCCTTGGTTGAATGCTCGTTGGAGAGTTCTAGGGGGCTAAGTTTAGGAGATGCGTGTGTGCATTTTGCCCTTCTAGGACTTGGGTGGCTGGCAAGGCCCGACTAAGCAGCCCAGGAGAGGGCAGACGCATGGGTGGGTGCTGTTGAGGGTTAGAGATAGATTGCTATTGTTGAGAGGGTTATGTGGCTCAGCTATACCAATTTCCTTTCGGGTGGTGGTCGCCGCATGCTAGTGGTGGAGGTGTTGAAGTACGTCAGGTGTTTCAGTCTGGACATGCTGGATTTCCACGGCTTCTAAGCACAGCAATACTAGCTGCTATTAACATAACTCAATTAATCTTCCTGGGAAGTATGAGGGGCACCTGTCTCAAGTGGTGCAGACAACTGCTTGAGGGCCACAACATTCGACGAGTTTCCCCATGAAGAAGACGTTGGCAGTGGCCATTTAGTTGGGGCCATGGGTTTTGATGTTTAGGTCTGTCTCTACGAGTCTATTTTAGTCGGTATCGCCACGCCTTTGGAGATCGTAGAACCTGCATTGCAAAGTGTGCAGAGTTCATTTCGAGTCAAATGCTTGTTCCCCATAACCCATTGAGAGGCACAAGTATGAAACCGTTGGTGGATAGGAGGTGGTACCAATAACTCAAGATAATCCCTTTAACTGCATACAAAAAATTATTCAATAATGTAAAATTGAATACCCACTTAATGTCATACAATAAACCATTTACTAAAACTAAAAGCCATCTAAAACTACAGATTACCCTGTAAAATATCGCTCAGCAAACACAATAAAGACTGGAGCTCATTTCCAAAGTCAACACTTTTGGAAGTTAAGTTGTAAAATGTTCCTAACAGGTCATATAAACTAACTCAGTTAACTTGAAAGGGATTATGGAATCAAATGCATGTCAAAATGTGACTTCCACCCTCGCACCGTCGTCCAGTTTTATTTCAGTCCCATCAGATGACCCAAAGGGACCACCAATAGGATGAACATGATTGAACCGAGTAGGTCAATGAAGATGGTTCATTTCTGAAGCAACAGTATGCTACTTCTAGGAAAGGCTGGCAGAAATCACCTTAGCTACAGTTTAGAGCCGTGGGTGCAGAATCGGTTAGGAATAGGCTGGAAAGATCACAGAGGGTCTGATGAACAACCTCGAATTTTAAGGGGCACACTATGAAGAAAATGCTGCTCCTCTCAGCATTTAACCAAGTATTGACTTCACAGCTGAACATCACTTTGCAATGCTATGCAGGATGTTTTGCTGCTAAGCTGCATGTGATCTCAGGATACAGACAGGCAATCCCAGTTGGAATGACAGGAAACAGGCAGAATCTTCAGTTGATGACCCATCGATCAGAGGCCTGCACCCATGGAGTCACTGCTGAACTTTGGCTGGAGACCTCGGGGTAGAAGGGGATAGCTGACAAATTTACTCAATACCTCTGGTGCCCCAGGCAAAGAGGACGAATATTAAGGGTCTCTCTATATTGTAGTTTCCCATCGGAAGGCTCCAAAGGTGTTGTCAGATTTCTTCCTTGTGATGTGTAGGGGAGAGCTACACCACCCAAGTTTTGAGTGAAAACCTCCCCCCACACAATTAAGTACCTATGACTAGTTCCAGAATAGCTGCAGTCATTTGTCAAGTGTTACAATTGACCACTGACCTTCTCTCTTTACTATGCCTTGCCCATCCCTTTTGCAAGAATATCAGAAATGCTAACATGACAGGAGCCAGAGAGGTGAGAAGTTGAAGTTGTAGGCTAGGGTTTCTTGGGTCAAGGTGTCTCCACAGGCAAGCAAATGGTACACAAGCGTTTGCTCACCTAGCATCTTTCTCACACCAAAGAAATTTGGGACCTGTAGTGCAGGGGACATATCATATGAGCTAGGAGCTCTCAATGTATTGAGATGCAAAGACAACCTTCGCCTGTCCTCTTTTGTGCTAGAGAATATACACGGAAGTCCAAGAAGCTTTCTCTGAAAGCATACTGTCAACGGCCATTTTAGGTTGGGCAGCTGTCTCCTTGTAGTATTCGGGGTTTGCTGTCTAGGAAGAGGAATCACACACATGTATGCAAACACCATGAAGAAGCCTGTGAGGTTTCATGACAACATGTGAAAAACTACCACTGTAAGCCCTCAGAGCACCCTAGAAGACCACCAACAGAAACTGCTGATCAGTGCAGCACAGGGGTAGTTGATACAGACCTAACAAGAGTTACCACAGGCACCCTAGAATGACAAAGAGAGCTGCCACCATAGAGCCATAATCGTTTCTCATAGTCTCATGGAGGTATATTAACTTCGCCATCAGTGATTCTGGAGCTGTGGGCTTTTGTTCCACAGAAATATGTCAGGTAAGTTGGGCCTTTTCATTCCAGGACAGTTCTGAAGTTATTGGAAGTAATCTGTCAATGACAGGGGTGCCGGCTGCTGGCTTCAGTGTGCGCTGTGTCCCACTGTTCCTTTTCTCCAATACCGGGTAAGGATATTTCTAAAGGATGTGTTGGGCAGTACAGAACTTTCCATGGACACTACATTCATTTCATTAAAGTGCTGATCCAAATGTGAGTGTGTGTAACCATTTACAATGCCCAATTTGAATAGGCAGTTTACCCGAATGACTGTCCTTGTAGACTAACGCAGAGGTTCTACCAACTTTGGAAGTGGGACTGTGAAAGTGGGCATAACATCTACGATAGTCGACCAATAACGTGGATGAAGTGCCAATTATGCCCTAGATTGTGCATGTATATTTATGAGTTTGGCATTGTATATTTGTCACGTCACGTGTGTGCCCGTTTTTAACCCAAGTGCAAACCCCGCTTGGAGCAGACTCACTCAGAAGTTCATGCTGCTTTAAAACATAAACAGGTTCATTCTACTCACACTAGAGACACATGAGCAAAATCATGTTCGTGCAGGCTTCCACCATGTACACAGATTCGGAACCACAGTCACACCATCTCACAGCGCATGAGCCCACTAAGGAGGTCCCAGTGGAGTGCTGTATATATGAAACAGGGGATCGGAACAGTCCCATGGCTTTGGAAAGCTTTAATATTCACTGGTTTGTTCACACATTCACTGGGTGCTTGTGATGTAGGGCTTTTAGGGGGTATGGCATTCACTCTATACAAACACTGACTCACTGGTCTGGAGATGGATCAGAGGTGTGATTAAGGGCTGTGACCAAGCAGACACTCTATTGGTTATGCTCTCATATGAATTGACACGCAGGCATGAATGAGAATGAGCCCCAAACTATCGATAAGTAGATATTTCACCATTAAATACTATTTTCAAGGAAAGCCATCAAACATAAGGCTGGCAGGCCAAATCAGGCCTCGGAAGTCCCTCCCCCGGCCCTCCACACACAGTCAATGTCGTAGATGGTAGTCAAACCATGCCCAAACCCACTGCCCAATCCGGTTATACCAGAGTCCACAGAAAAATGCAACACTATTAAAAACGGTTTCATCAACAAGATTGATAACATATGACCACAGATTGATTCCGCCAAATTGGTCATCCCTGGATCTCGATCCCACGCTGCATACCAACAACCTGGAACACCTTCACTCCTCGTACCCCCAAGGATCTTGCTAACATTCTTCTGTCACTGTTGTGTCAGTTACACCAACCATATTCAAAGATGACACCCTCTACGCTGCTGTCCTAAAGCAGGTCAATCCTCGCTGTCGCCTCAGCAATGCACCTGGCCCAACTCAGGGCCACCCAACATGCCACAGCACGACTTATCACAGGAAGCAATTCATTCAACCACATTTTTCCTATTCACATTAAGCTCGTCTGGCTCCACATCTGAGCCAAAATACTCTTTGATTGTCTGAGTCACTTATGAGGCAACCACCATTCACACACCTGTCCACCTAGCTGAAGACTTCTTTAGCTCATGTGGGTGGCACCATTCCAGGAGGCAGACCACTGCTAAGCTTGAGACGAAAGTGGAAAGCAGGGAAAAAAAACAGGAAACGGGCATTATCTTGCTAAGGCACTGTCTACTGGAGCACCATCCCAGTGGAAATAAGAAATGTGCCAATCGTCATGCAGTTCAGAAATGGACTAAAGAGTAAAGACCTTGCTCTTCAGTCAATACCGATGCTCCTTACGTTCACTCATCACATTTTATCCACATGGCCAGAGCATCTCATGCCATGTAACTCCTCCCTTACCTCATATGTTACAAAGACATGTACAGCACTCTGTTGCTTCATTGCTAGGATGTGCTAATATAAAATACAAATACAAAATATGAGGTACAAAAAAGCTGTTCTACTTTTCCAATGTAAAAGGTGGGACTTTGTGGCAAAGTCTGTTTCTTTTTATGTCAGGCTGCAACCACAGTGTAGTACAAAAATCAGACTGCTTCGTGTTTGCCACAGTGCAACAATCCTTTTGCAATATGGATTGAGGCGAAACCTGATTGCTCCATTCCGTACTGCATAACCGACCTTTGTTTATGTGCTTAATGTTTGCCACCGCTGCAAACGTTAGATAATCCGGAGTGAACAGTGGCAGGGATGAGTGTTTGCGGCTACCACAGATTTCGGGGTCATGTGTGCTTCCTGTGTATCTTTGAGAGTGCTCATGGTTCTGGACAGAAGGAGAGAGCTTTTGTAAACATTAACGAGCTGGATGGAGATTTGAAAGCAAATCATATGTATTCTTCTATTAACATTTACAGGCAGGAGCAAATCCATGGGACTGATTTACAAAAGCGTTTTTCAATAGGAAACGCCCATAGAAAAACTCTTTGAAAATCAGGAGCTAATGTTTACAAATAGATACAATTCCTTATGAAAGTTTAGTATAGATGATATGCTGTGTACGAACAATGAAATTAAATGTTATATTTCCACCACATGACTCACAATGGATGGATTATTCCCTGCTTTGTAAAGTTGCATTTTGCTTAATTCATACAGATAATGAATGCATCGTGGAGGCTTGCTGCCAGATCCAAACACATGGCATAAACAAACAATACACTCAGAAATACACATTGAAAGACAGAATTGCTCAAGAGAAACAGAGGCAACCAGCAGGCTCTGGATGGAAGGACGGTCTTGAGCGTTTGCGGAAGCGGGTGAGGATATCTCACGTGCTGGGTGCTTGCTCGCTTAGTATGTTAGTTACGACATGAGGCTAAGGTCCAAAAGAATGACCTAGATCTGGTTTTTGGGGCTGGACCTGAAAAGCCACGTACTTCAAACACAGTCACCTGGCTCACAGAGTAGACTAGCACTGGCTCAGTAATGGTATTGCACACAGGGGTAATCTGTTAAATGTGCACGCCAGTTGCCTCTTCCTCTTTGTAAAAGGGAAGGCCTTAGACGAAACTGCAACAGAATGGCGTGTCTGAAAGATGACAGGAAATGCTATTTCAGGTCAAGGGTTTCCTTTTCCTTTTTCTCCTTACACCCTGCTGGTTGTTAGCTGACCTATTCCCTTTTATCCACCGGCCTGTAAAATCCAGTTCTTTACACAGAGGCCCCCATTCTGAGGTTGGTGTGAAAACAGAAACGCCTTTTTAAAATGTAAAACTATAATTTTGCATCCCCTATTTCTGTACATTAGCGAAAATAGGCTTGTGCAAACTATACTTCATGGCTTGTAAAAAGGCGCAGTTACTCCAGCCAATGCTCAAATTCTATTTTAGTCACAAGTTAAACGCATACAGAATTGTGGCACCACCAGTCGGGTGGTGGTGATTAACCAAAGCTGCAGTTCCAATAGCTGTTGCGCGCCACCCAGTCTATGTTGTTATTTCATAGTCTTTTTTTCATCGGTTGTAGGTCACAGGGGCACCATCACTGTCGACATTTTTGTAACATTTTTCAAGTATTGGCAGCACTTGTGTTATTTAGCGAACTTTGAGTACAATAATGAATGTGTAATAAAATAATAACAAAGTGTGCTGATGGTACCTTCAAATAAGAACTTCTTAAAATGAAACCTGCAAAGCACACTAAGGGCCAGATTCATGGACTTTGCACTGCTGAAAAAAAGGGACTTTGCACTGCCGACACAAACCCTGATTCATGGAACTGTGCAAAGTGTATTTTTGCAGTACAAAGTCCGGGCAAAGTCAGTGCATAGTCATTTTTACAGTCCAAAGAGGCAGTTGGGGGAAGCCAAAGGAGCCCCTATTCCTAATACCAGTAATTGGGGACATATGAGAAACACTGTCTGGCAGGTCAGTGAACCAGGCCTGAGCAGGACATGCCATAGACCTGAGACACGGGGCTGGGACCCATATGAAACTGGGTAAGCCCCACAAGAACAGTACAGAAGGGTCAAGAACCCATTACATACCTACTGGGACTACGCGTGCTACAGTCAAGTCAAGCAGGATAGTAGACCAGACTTGATGCTACATTTGTGAACTTTTCTTTTGGTGATTGTTTTTTGTGTGAAACATAACTTCTGGTGAAAAGAAGAACCACAGTAAAGACTAGCAGGATAGTGAATCAGATTTGATGTGTAGTATGTTTGTAAAAGCATAACCTTTCTGAAACAAAAAGACTTACAAATCAAGTCTGGCAGGATAGGGAACCAGACTTGATTAGACATTTGTGAAGTGAAGGAAGAGGAGGGAAGGAACTCCTCTCTGATACTGAGAATTGTCTTTTCTTGCCAAGAATTCAACACTAAGAATTAAACATTTGCGTTGGAGTTCAAAACGAAAGAAGACTCCTTCTGGATCAGGTTTTCCTTAGTTAATTTAGTGTGTGAGGGACAGAAATAGGTTTGGACACAGGACGGTGGACATTTTAAAGGTTTGGACATCCTCACAGAGCCCTTAGTCTTTTTGTTTAGGTGGGGAAACCCCTCTCAGAAATAGGGCCATATAGGTTTTTCCTTTTCTTTACCTTTAATAAAAGTCTTTGCCAACAAATATGCCACCTCTGTGTCAGACTCGTACTTCTGCACCCTTACACAGATCATGAGTCTCGGAACACCAAAAGAACTCAGCGACAGTGGTTGCAAATCGTCCAGTTCAATCCTCCCTGCAGCTACTAGAGTCAGCTAAGTGTGAGAGCCGCCCTTTTCAGGTACCTACACCAGCTTTGCGGGCATTTTCTAGCACCATCTCACCTTCCAGAGCACTCCTCGGACCGGAGTCCCAGCCCCTCATCCCGCCTCCCACTGCTGCCCTCGTCACATCCCATTGGTATTGCAGGTCCCAAGACCCGGAACACCAAAAACACTCAGTGACAGTGGTCACAAATCACCCAGTTCATTCCTCCCTCCAGCTACTAGAGGCAGCCAAGGGTGAAAGCAGCCATTTTCAGGTACTTACACCGGCGTTAGGTGCATCTTTCAGTGCCACCTCCCCTTCTAGAGCACTCCTCAGACCGGAGTCCCAGCATCTCCTCCCCCCTCCCACTGCCCGGCCTCACCACATCTCATAGGTGTTCCAGATCACGAGACCTGGAACACCATATTTAAAGCTTTATCCCCGGGCCACCTTAACCAGCCAGCTGGCAAAGGGCTCAGGCAAAGGGTGCTCAAAAGGTGCCTACCTTTAGGCATTTACCATCCCAGTTTGCCTGTTCGCCAATGGAGTCCCAGCCGTGCAAGGTATAGCTGTTGCCATCTGCAGTGACACCCAGGTAGGAGTCTTCATAATTGCTGTAGTGTTGCATTTGATTTGAGTTTGGTTACATCTTAAATCTTGCTAGTGTTGCGTTGCACCACATTGTATTTTCTCTCCACAGCACCACCTGATTTGAGTTTGGTTACGTTTGGAATCCTGCTAGTGTTTTGCTCCACCACATTTCATTTTCTTCCACTGTGCTCCCTGGGTTGGGTCTGTTTTGCATTTTGAATCTTGTTGGTATTCTGTGTCATGATGCCTACCCCCGGGCATCAGGACCAAGCCCATCACCTCTGGGAGCAGGCATCCAGATTCTTCTTAAAACCCCAACAGCCCCGGCTGGGGGCTGTTTGGGTTCAGTCCTGCCGCCTTAGGCGCCAGGCTCATCATAGAAATCAGTCCTGGCGCCATAGGCGTCAGGCTCATAGACTTTACTTACCTGATGCAGACCATGCTGCAAGTGAGTCCAAGCCAATGTGAGGCCTGGATGGGACTATTTTATTACTGGGACTATTTTCTTACTCAAGTGTGGTTCTGGGGAACGTCTTACCAGGAACTACTTTGGAGGCTATTTAAACCACGCCCGAACAGCAGCACACGCTTCGCGTTATTCTGCATCCAGCAGCGTAATGCTCACCGTGCCTGCAGTCAGCATCCAGTCTTCTGCCACGCCCGCCTCGAATCTGGAGCTCCTAAAACAAATAGGAAAGAAAAGGACAAGGTTAGAAAACAAACTATTTTCAAATTCCTCACCTGACTCCGGATCCATCTCGCCTCCGGACCTGGAAAGAACATCATTTCAGTACGCGCCGCATCTCCAGCTGCAGCGCCGCGCCATACTCAGCAGTCCTCGCAGCATCTTTTGATTCAGCGCTGCCTCCATCATTTCTTCGCTGAACTCCGGCACCTGGGGGACAAAAGAAAACAACAAGGTGAGCCGAGAAAACCAACAAATATAACTCTTTATCACCATAGACTTACCTGATTTACCACCGGAGGCATTATTCTATAACTTTCCACATCTTCATGTGCCACACCTGCAAAGAGAGAGAAAACAACACGTTAAACATGTGCAACATTTACTGAACAGCGTCGGGTAATACAGACTCTTACCTGAGTGCCACCAGCTACCACGAGTGCACCTTCTCACAAACTCAGCTGCAAGATAAGGAAGGAAGGGGGGAACAAGAGTGAACATCGGACATATTGAACTCTATGAACTTGATACTTACTGGTCCTTGCCAGGAACCTCAGAGTCAATACTCTCCGGAACTCTCTCACGCCTTCAAACCAGTGAAGTAACTGGCATCAACGCGCCCCTGCAATCCATGCAGGATGGAAAGCTCATCTTTCAAGAGCATAAGGTGAGATTGGTGAGAGGGCACTCCGGAGGTGATTAGTGGGAGGACTGTGGGAGGTGCCATCACTTGAATCCAGGGGTGGCTAAATCCATCCCTCCACTTGCAGGAGAATACTTCTACGGGTCAAGCAGACAAGATTAGGACGGCCAGTCCAGTCTGTCATCTCTGCACTACGCATCACGTTGGTGGAGACCGCAGCCGTCCAGGTCTGACCGACGCCCCTGTGGGAGCCAGGTGAGCGTAAAAGAACGCAAAGCCTCTCTATAAATCCCCACCCGGGCGTTATGCAAACCTCAGAAACCGACCAACTGGCCCAATTATTGGGGGAACTTAGGGCGGAAGTGCACTCCGCTCGCCAAGAGACTAATGCCCTCAGGAGAGAACTGATTGTCTCGAAGGAGTGCACTGACGATCTGGCCAGGCAGCTGCTGCAAAACCAAGCAGGGCAAACACCTTTACCAGGACTCGGGGGGAATCCAACTCCTGTTTCATCGAGCAATCCTGTGCAAGTGGTTTTACCAGGGGCTATACCTTTAGCTCCACCTGAACGCTTTGCTGGGGACCCAAAAAGGTTCGCTGTGTTTATGAACCAATATCGCTTGCTCTTTGCTAGACATTCCCAGGGACAGGCCCTGGATAACGAACTTTTATCCCTATGTCAAGGTAACCAGGATCTGTTAACCTATATCGAAACCTTTAATAGGTTGGTGGTGGAAACTGAATGGCCAGAGGTAAAACGAATTACACTATTTCATCGTGGACTTCGGGGAGAACTTAAAGATGTTTTGGCCCAAGTTGTGAACCCACCTCAGGATTGCGCAGAATATATAGACTTAGTGGTCCAGTTAGACCATCGACTTCAGAATAGAAAGGCTGACCGAGCTAAGTTCGAGAATCGGGTATTGGTTAAACCCAACGTCACCCCCAAAGGAACAGATACAGCAGAACCTACGCAGATCGGGGGGGGTTAAGAGACCCTTAACTCAAAAGGAGAGAGAAAGCAGACGGCAGATTCAATTGTGTCTATACTGTGGGGCCTCAGGACATTTTCTACGGGATTGCCCTATAAAACCATCCAAGAAAATAGTCGGAGTCGCCGATAGAAATCAAACAGCACCTGATTCGGGAAACGACCACGCCCGACAAGCGTAGAGGTCCGCTTGCCGAGCTTGAAGAAGGACACTCAGACCTCGCACCTGATCATCCCAATTGTCCTTATTGATCCAAGGCAGCCATCACGTATGCACGCAGTAAGGGCATACATTGATAGCGGGCCGTAGGAAACTATATGGACCACGAATTGGCTTCTAGGATGAATCTACCTTTCTGCAAAAAAACCTCTTCAGATGTCATCACCACAGTTGATGGAACTGAAATTGCCTCTGGGCCTGTAACTCATTCCACCACAGAGATGACACTGTTGGGTCAATATGGGCATCGAGAGACTATTGTGTTTGATTTAATCAAAGCCCCGCAATTCCAAATAATACTGGGGATACCTTGGTTGGAAACACATAATCCTAGTATTGATTGGCGAGAGAATAGAATAACCTTCCTGGATTGTGCACACACCTGTTACCCGAAAAAAACCTTGAACAAAGGCCTGGCCACAGTTGCTAATCCAGTCGTGCAGTTACCGCAGGAATATAAAGAATTCCAGGATGTTTTTCAAAAAGAACAGGCAAACACCTTACCACCTCACAGATCATACGATTGTCAAATCGACCTCATACCTGGTGCACAACCTCCATGCAGCAGGATCTACGCCCTTACAGAACCCGAAAACCTTCACCTACGACAATACTTGGACCAATACCTTGCGAATGGCTTTATACGCCCATCCAAGTCCCCTGCATCCTCAGCTTTGTTCTTTGTGCCTAAAAAAGAAGGTGACCTCAGAACATGCATAGACTACCGCACATTAAATCAGATTACGGTGAAGAACCGATACCCATTGCCTCTGATCCCCGAAATACTAGACCAAGTAAAGGATGCTTGCATCTACACTAAATTGGATCTCCGAGGGGCATATCATCTGGTACGTGTAAAGAAAGGCGACGAATGGAAGACTGCCTTTCGCACCAAGTATGGATTATTCGAATATATAGGTGATGCCCTTCGGGTTGTGCAATGCACCAGCAGCTTTCCAGTATTTTATGAACGATGTCCTTCGTGAACTCATTGACGTCTGTGTTGTCGTATACATAGACAATATTCTAGTGTACTCCTCCTCAGAATCAGACCATGTTAAGTACGTGCGTGCAGTCCTTGAAAAACGACGGCAGCAAAAGTTATATGCATAATTGGAAAAATTTGTTTTTCATACTACGGAAGTTGAATTCCTTGGATTTATCCTGACTCCAAAAGGAGTCTGAATGGACTCTCGAAAGGTGGACGCAATTCTCAAGTGGCCATCACCCAGTTCAGGTAAAGGGGTACAAAGCATGCTCGGATTTGCTCATTTCTACCGCAGATTAATTCCGGATTTCTCACATGTTGTACACCCCATCACAGCACTTTTGTGAAAAAACAAACGCTCCTTGTGGACCGAAGAGGCTGACGCCTTCCAAGAGCTGAAAGCGAAATTCATGTCTGCACCTGTCTTAAAGCATCCCCGCCCTGAACTTCCATACATAGTTGAAACTGATGCATCCAGTTTAGCCATGGGAGCTGTCCTGTCCCAGAAGGATCCTGAAACCGGTCAACTTCACCCAGTAGCATTTTGGTCCAGAAAGTTCTCAGCACCCGAGTTAAACTATGTGGTTACCGATAAAGAATTATTAGCCTTCAAATCCGCCTTAAAGGCTTGGCAGCATTATCTTCTCGGTGCCAGGGATACCATTATTGTAATCACCGATCACCGGAACTTGCAGTATTTAAAAACAGCCAAAGCCCAATCATCGCGCCAACTTCGATGGGCATTGTTCTTTGCCGAGTTCGATTTCGTGATCACTTATCGACCAGGCTGTAAAAATGACAAGGCAGATGCCCTATCCCGAATAGGGATGGGAGAAGCATATGCGAACCCGGAACCGGAGCCTTTAATCTCAGAACAAAGAATTCTTGGCATAACCACTCTACAGACACTAGAGGATATTCATGTAAAAATCCAACAACTCTTCGATCCAACAGCCCTGCAGGACTGGGTAAAGAAAGGCCTGGACTACGCAGTCATCAATGACCTACCTTATTATCAAGGGCGACTATTTCTACCACACAAGGAACTACAAGAACTAGTCATCTCCAATTATCATGACACCCTGATGGAAGGGCACCCAGGTATCGCAAAAACTGAAGCTAAAATTAAGAGACAATTCTGGTGGCCCACCTGGCAAAAAGATGTAAAATCATTTGTGATGTCTTGTGGCATTTGCGCCCAAAACAAAAGTCAGAAGAAAAAACCAGCTGGCCTTTTACAACCTTTGGATATTCCACCTACACTATGGCACACCTTGTCTTTAGACTTTATCACAGATCTACCTCCATGTAATGGATTTAACACCATTCTAGTTATTGTGGATCTTTTTTCCAAGATGGCCCACTTTATTCCTTTAAAGGGATTACCTTCTGCATCAATCCTGGCCAAGGAGTTCCTCGAAAACATTGTTCGAATACACGGATTTCCTTCTGTATTGGTCTCTGACCGAGGTAGTCAATTCATTTCACATTTTTGGAAGAAATTTTGTCAATCGGTGCAAATCGACGTGAGGTTATCAACCAGTCACCATCCCCAGACCAATGGTCAGACGGGGAGGACCAACCAGACCCTTGAACAGTACCTACATTGCATGCTATACCAGACCGAAAGTAATTGGAGAGATATTTTATGGATTTCCGAGTATGCATACAATAACTCTGTACATTCAGGAACCGGACAAAGCCCCTTTTATACCATATATGGACATCACCCTCAAACCTCAGAACTAGATTCGCCTCAGCACCTAGAAATGCCCGCAGGTAGTCATTTGCACTCTACTTTTACACAAACCTTTAAGGAGGCAACAGAACATTTGAAACAAGCAAAGGAGAAATGCTGATCAACATAGAAGTGAAGCTCCACAATACCAGATTGGGGATCAAGTTTGGCTGGCTACAAAACACATACCTCTGAAGGGAACTCAGACTTTTAACCCTAGATATTTGGGACCTTACACCATTAAGACCATTATCAACCCAGTGGCCGTCAAATTGGAATTACCCCCTAATATGCGAATTCATCCTGTCTTTCATGTTTCACTTTTAAAACCAGTTCAACCAGGAACAAGATTAACCAAACCACCCCACCCCATCTTGTTAGACGGAGAACCTGAATTCGAGGTAAAAAATATCCTGAACTCCAAGATGGTTAAATCAAAACTTTTTTATTTAATCGATTGGAAGGGTTACGGACTACAAGAAAGGTCATGGGAGCCTAGTGACCACGTTCATGCACCTCGGTTGGTGAAGAGATTCCATCGGAACTTCCCAGACAAACCAGGGCCAAAGGGAAGAACAACTTTAGGAGGGGCCTTGGGGGGGAGTGCTGTCATGATGCCTACTCCCGGGCATCAGGACCAAGCCCATCAGCTCTGGGAGCAGGCATCCAGATTCTTCTTAAAACCCCAACAGCCCCGGCCTTAGGCGCCAGGCTCATCATAGAAATCAGTCCTGGCGCCATAGGCGCCAGGCTCATAGACTTTACTTACCTGATGCAGACCATGCTGCAAGTGAGTCCAAGTCAACGTGAGGCCTGGATGGGACTATTTTATTACAGGGACTATTTTCTTACTCGGGCGTGGTTCTGGGGAACTTCTTACCTGGAACTACTTTGGAGGCTATTTAAACCATGCCCGAATAGCAGCACATGCTTCGCATTATTCTGCATCCAGCAGCGTAACGCTCACCGTGCCTGCAGTCAGCATCCAGTCTTCTGCCACGCCCGCCTCGAATCTGGAACTCCTAAAACAAAGAGGAAAGAAAAGGACAAGGTTAGAAAACAAACTATTTTCGAATTCCTCACCTGACTCCGGATCCATCTCGCCTCCGGACCTGGAAAGAACATCATTTCAGGTCGCGCCGCATCTCCAGCTGCAGCGCCGCGCCATCCTCACCAGTCCTCGCAGCATCTTTCGATTTGGCGCTGCCTCCATCATTTCTTCGCCGAACTCCGGCACCTGGGGGACAAAAGAAAACAACAAGGAGAGCCGAGAAAACCAACAAATATAACTCTTATCACCATAGACCTACCTGATTTACCACCGGAGGCATTATTCTATAACTCTCCACATCTTCATGTGCCGCACCTGCAAAGAGAGAGAAAACAACATGTTAAACACGTGCAACATATACCGAACAGCGTCGTGTAATACAGACTCTTACCTGAGTTCCACCAGCTACCACAAGAGCACCTTCTCACGAACTCAGCTGCAAGACAAGGAAGGAAAGGGGGAACAAGAGTGAACATCGAACATATTGAACTCTATGAACTTGATATTTACTGGTCCTCGCCAGGAACCTCAGAGTCAATACTCTCCGGAACTCTCCCACGCCTTCAAACCAGTGAAGTAACTGGCATCAACACGCCCCTGCAATCCATGCAGGATGGAGAACTCATCTTTCAAGAGCATAAGGTGAGATTGGTGAGAGGGCACTCCGGAAGTGATTAGTGGGAGGACTGTGGGGGGTGTCATCACTTGAATCCACGGGTGGCTAAATCCATCTCTCCACTTGCAGGAGAATACTTCTACGGGTCAAGCAGACAAGATTAGGAGGGCCAGTCCAGTCCAGTCTGTCATCTCTGCACTATACATCACGTTGGTGGAGACCCCAGCCGTCCGGGTCCGACCGACACCCTGGGGGAGCCAGGTGAGCGTAAAATTCTGTTGCACCACATTGCACTTTTTTCCACACCGCCACCTGATTTGAGTTTGGTTGCATTTTGAATCTTGCTAGGGTTGTGCCCGGCCACACTTCATTTTCTTTCACAGTTCTATCTGGGCTGGGTCTGGTTACATTTTGAACCTTGCTAGTGTAGTGTTCTGTCACATTGCATTTTCTTTTATAGAGCTCCATGGGTTGGTTTGGATTTGCCTTGCATTACATTGTAGATACACCTACATCAGCTGTTCTAGCTATTGCTGTGTTCACCATGTTGCATTTCCTATCCACAGTGCTCAGGGTTTGATTTGCATTTTGAATCTCACTTTGTTGTTTTGTTCTACCGCATTGCACTTTCGTTCCACAGTGCTTCCTGGGTTGGGTTTGTTTGCATGTATCTTTCTGGTGTTGTGTTCCACCACACTCCATTTTCTTACCAGATTGCTTCCCAGGTTGGGTTTGTTTGCATATTTGTGTCTTGCTGGTGTTCTGTTCCACCACACTGCATTTTCCTTCCACAGTGTCTCATGAGCTGGGTTTGCAGTTCAGTGTCTCGCTATTACTGTTTTCCACCACATTGCACAACCTTCCCACAGTGCTCTAGGTTGAGTTTGCATTTGGATTCTCGCTGTTTTGTTTTGTGCCACCACATTGTATTTTCTTTCCACAGTCTTTCCTATGTGGGTTGTTTGCATATTTGTGGCTCGCTAGTATTGTGCTCCACCACTTTGCATTTTTCTTTCCACGGTGTTTCCTAGGCTGGTGTTGTCTGCATCTCTAAATCTCGACGGCGTTCTGTTCCACCGGATTTCTTTATTTCTTCCACTGTGCTCCCTGGTTGGGTCTGATTTGCATTTAAAATCTTGCTAGCATTATGTTCCATCACATTGCATTTTCTTCCAGAGAACTTCCTAATTTGGCTTTGGTTTCATTTTGATTCTTATTAGAGTGGATTTGCACCACATTGCATTTTTTTCCAACAGCACCGCCTGATGCGAGTTTGGTTGCATTTTGAATCTTGCTAGGTTTGTGTTCCACAACATTGCCTTTTCTTCCCACCGTGTCCTGGCATTGGTTTGTCTGCATTTCTAAATCTCAATAGCATTGTGTACCGCTACATTGCATTTTCTTCCCATAGATCTCCCTGGGTTGGATTTTCATTTTTCAGCCTCTCTGGTGTTCTGCTCCACCACATTGAGTTTTCTTACTCCTGCAGTAAGTCTGGCCAATGCCTGTAGTTTGCCACACCTGCATTTTGCATGACTAAGGCTCCAAACTGATTTTTCAACTATAAACCTAGGACCTTTTGGACTCCCAACACTCAGTACTGTTTGCTTCAGCTGTATCACGTGCCTGGACACCACAAAATTGAGCTCTGCAGCTCCGAATTATGAGGATTTATTCCACTTCTCTGCAGCTGTCCCCTTTGTCATGTTGGGATTGGAATGCTGCCATATCTCTTAACCTTGGCTGTGGGTTCTGTCTCACACGTCTTGCTCCCTGTCCAGCCTGAATTGGCTCAGCCTGTCACCTGCTCAATGATTTGAGGCCTTCTGTAAATGTTCTAAACCTTATAATGTGGTTCCTGCACTGTCTATGTTATACTATATTCTCCATAGGTTAGTCACACTTGGCTCTGTCAGGTCCTATAGGTGCCCCTGCAGTTCCATAGAGTTATTTGCGTTAAGCATCTGCAAGGTTTGCTCAGGATCTCTTGTGCTTTGCGGTTTTTGCATTGCTGCATTTGGCTAATGACAAAATAATAACATCAATGACACTATGAATATGTATCTGTCCTCTAACTATAGAACTGTACACTCGTGTTCTTCATGTATTCGAGTGTGTGTTTGGGCTGTGCAGTGTGGATTGCATGTGTGCTTAATGTCTAATGCTGCTACGTCGTGGTTTCACTAGTGACGTCAGCACCATGGCTCCTTGTCGTTCAGTCGAGGCTGTCCATATAGGATTCTTTAATCATGGTCTCAGGCTCTTCTCCCACGCATGGATAGATTTTATCTCCTTTGGCTTGTATGGCTGGCTGAGTGGGTACCTTTCTGTATATTTATCAATCATTTGTCCACTAGGAATTCACCTGAAATAGAATGGGTTTGTTGTAGTATTTTCTGGCCTTTTGTCTTGTCATGAATTTTGACGGATGAGGGGTGGTGACAGGATCCCGACTCCCTCTTCAGTCCCCCCTCTGGTCGGCCTGTCGACCATATTCTTTTACGACTATCCCTTCGCTCTTGGTTACCATATCTTCTTGATTTCTCCAAGGTGTTCATAGTAATTTGTGTGATCATCGAAGGTCCAGTTCTTATAACAGCCCACTCCTTCGGTGTTGCCCCACACCCGCTTTCCTTCACAATACTTTGCATCGAATGGGTTGTCCAACATGATCGCTCCAAGCGGGAACAATTTGCATGTCGCTATTCTCTGTCTCAGCTTGTCCCTCTCTGCTACTATCTGGTCCGTTGCTCCTCCTATGTTCACATCCATCAAAACCTGCATTCCGATAACTTCATCCGCTGTCTTCTTGCACTTCGCCATGCAGATTTTTATCCCGCACATTGACACTGCTGACAGTAGTAGTGCTCCCATTATCACCTTTAGTCCATCTGACAGCCATGACGGCATCCACAACCATATGTACGCTATCCAACTTTGGTCCTTTCCGGTCCCCTTTGCTTCTTCCTCCATTTTGGTTTGCATCTGTGCTAGCTAGAATACCGCTTCTGAAAGCATACAGTTGTCCTCATCGTTGGCAGGTATGAATGCACAACAGGAACTCCCAATTTTTGCACAAACTCCTCCTTCCATAGCTGTGAGCAGATCCAGAACATATCTTTTCTGGAGTGCCATTTATATCACTGCTCATTGCTGTTTCATTTCTTTAACTGTCAAGGTTCACCCCCAAGTATCTGAACTCTTTCACTTTTTCGACTGGATGATTATCCAGGTTCAGAGAGATTTTTTCTTGGTAGAAGCCACAATAATCATGAATTTTGTCTTTTTTCGTTAATCTCAAGTTTATTGCTTGTTGTGTATTCCAGAAGTTTAGATAGTTGACGTTGCAGGCCTACTGAGGTGTGATCGAATAGAATCAGATCATCCGCATATACCAATCTGTTTACATGAATGTTGCCCAGTTTTGGAGGGAAACATATGACGGTTTGACTTGTGTCTTGCAGGTCTCCTAGGAACGCAATGAAGAGCACCGGAGCCAAAGGGCACCCCTGTTTCACTCCTCTGGCTGTTGGTATCTCTGGAGAGCGGAGCCCTTGTTGGTTTAGTCTCACTCTCATAGTAGTTCCTGTGTACAGCGCTTTGATGGGCTCCAGGATTGCTGGTGGGCAGCCCCAGGTCTCAAATTTCACCCACAGCAATGGGCGCTCCACTTTATCGAATGCCTGAGTTAAGTCAATAAAGATGATGAAAAGTCGTGGCCCTCCTTCTAGAGCTCTGCTCTTTAAGGCACTGAGCATCAGGATATTGACAGATGTTCCCAAACCGTTTTTAAAGCCAGTTTGCAGGTAATCTTTACAGGGCGCCGTTTTGGCCCATTCATTAAATTATCTGAGTAGTAATGACCCAAACACTTTCCTGATGCAATCGAGTAGGGCGATTGGCCTGTAGTTTTTTGGGTCGTCTTTGTTTCCCTTCTTATAGATTGGAACAACAGTAGCCATTTTCCAGGACGGCGGGATAGATTTCAGAGTTGCACATCTCTGGAAAAATTTACTGAGGAACAGCGCCCACTCAGGGGCAAAAGTCTTCAGGTGTACTTTAGTAATGCCGCCCGGACCCGGTGCTCAGGAATTCTTTTATTTCTTGGTTTGGGCCGTGATATCTTAGTTGTCGTCCAGGTTAACCCAATGAGTGGGCACCTGCAAAGACATCTCTTTGTCCGGGCTTGCCGACTAAAATAATAAATAGGGTCTGAAAGAAATTCACCCATATGGACTCGCCGATGTTTGAGATGAAGGCGGGCTCTGCTTTCGTGCTTGCTGATTTCAGAAGTGACCAGAACTCTCTGCTGTTAGTGGCGGTTATCACTTTTAGTATGTTCTTTGCATCCTGTTGGTACAGGATCAAGCGGTAGATTTTAAGCCAAACTTTGTATTGACGACAGCCTTCCGCAGCCTCCAAGATTGCAGATTGGGTTCCCCTTGATTTTGCTTGCCGTTTTAGTCTCCTCATCTCCTTTCGCTTAATCACCACGATTTTATCATAGGCATGATTTGTGCTGCTTTGGGTGCCCTTTTTGTGGGCCTGGAATGTGTACGTCGATAGTAAAGGCAAATAATCAGCCTGCTCAATTGGTTCCACGTATGTTTGTACTTGGAACTTCGAACTAAGGTCATGTATTGCTGCTGCCGATAACTTCAATCTTGTGCGTTGATTGTTCTCACACAACTGAGGATGTGAGTATGCCCTTTCGTTCTGTTTCGTTGGCCAAGATGTAGAAAGAAGATTATGGTCACTGGCAGACGTGCCTATTGCTTCGAACAATGTCATCAAACCCAGCAACGACGTGGACACAAAGATATATATCGTGGCGCTTGTTGTATCTCTCGCCCATGTCGGCAGGCGTTCTGGATCTAGAAACACTGTGTCTAGATGTTGTGGAGTTGGCGTGAATTCATTAGCTTTAGCCACTCCACTCCTCTTTTCGCTGCTGGACTTTTCGTGTCTTGTTGGTTTTGATGATTGTTTTGAGGCTGGCATATTGCATTGACGTCGCCACAAATCAAGAGATAGGAGACTAAATGCACTGCAAGTGCGTAGTCGATTGCCCGGTCTATCAGTTACAGTTACGCAGCGTCACTGATTGCCGCTGGATTCCAGTAAGTGTTTATGATGATAAATGATGAGGGCTTTGCTTTTACTTTATGCTCCTCCGGTTGAGACCAGACGGCTTTGGTCATCAGGATAGAAGGGTTACTGATGAGCGCAGCTTCTAATGTGAAGCCGCTGCCTTGTCGGCATGCTGTTAATATTCCTGAGGACGGTCTCCCCATTGATCCCTTTTTTGCTGGTGATAGGATGATTTCATATCCCTCTAATGTCGGGCGTCTGCAAATCAGGTCTTCTGGAAGCAGAGGATGTCATAGTCTGATAGCACAATGTTTCCTTGTCTCATCAGGTGCGCATGGCCCCTTGTTTTCCATGAGCCCAGCCGGATATGGGATCTATGTGTTTTCATTTCCGTGCTGGATTTGGGACTGGGCTCGTGGGACTTGAGTTGCTATTTTTTTGTTTCTCTCATGAGGGGTTTTGGTAACCAAGACCAAATACCGTGCGCCGTCTTGGGTCTACAGTCAGTCCTCGAGTTTTATTCAGGTGCCCCCTTCACAATAGTTCTTGTTATCGTGGAGTCTCTTCTATTGTGATTTTGTTGTCAAAGTTCACCACTTACTGACCACACGAGAGCCAGATTACTTGTGTCATTGTCTTCTCTGTTTTTCCGGGTCTCTCGTCGGTACTTCAGCTTTTCTCTGTTTCCACATACCGTTGACTTGCAGCTGGGTGAACTTATTTTGATGTTGAATATCATTTTTTTTTTAAATGGGCTGCCGTCCGGTCAGTTGGGACTGAAATCGTCGCTTGCCGGCACAGGTGTGTGTTGTTCCCGTTCTTTTCTCTTGTTTCTCGGACTGTGCCCTGTTGCTCTCGTGGAGTCAGTGATGTCATATCGCAATTTCAGCAGGGCCTTTGTCTCTTCTTTCAGTAGAGCATGCACTGATTTTGAGGCGATATAAAGATGTGAAATGGACTTGTTGTGTCTCTGACTCAGGTCTACGATTAGTAGGTCTTCGGTTTTTATACACCTCAAGTTCTGGACAAAGCCCAATAATTTTAGTACGGAGCGTCGGTTTAAGTTGACATTGTCGTCTTTTCCAGAGATCTGTTCCAGCTTTAGTATCCATTTCTTCTTATCTTGATTTTTTGTGGTTTTGTGGTATTGGTCAGTTCTTCTGACAAAATTGACTTTTTCGTGTTTTGATGATTGGGCATGGTGTTGAGAACTCGATTTGTTTTGCGAACAATGTCTCAGGTTAACTGGAGTGAGGTTATCTTTCTTGGAACTGGTTCTGTTGTTTTGTTTGGCGGCCGGTGACTTAAGTGCCCCGGTTTCTTCTTTTTGCTTCGACACCGTTGTAGTCCGCTCGGCCCACTTCGCCTTTTTTGACAGTTTCCTGCAATGTTCTTCTAGTGTCAAGAAACCATGACCGATTTGTTCATCCCCTTTTTTGTCATTGGAGCAATTCTCTCGCACTGGGCTCTGAACTAGGGCTACAGGAGGATTTAAAGGGCTCTGGTCCGAACTTTTGTCTTCACTCAAATGTTGACTCAGGTTCATCATTATCTCGTCTTCCAGAAAGTCTTCTAGGGACTTTTGCGAAGCAGCTGCCCTTGAAATTTTGGTCCTCTCGCTGATGGTTTTGCTCAATCACTCTTGTGTCGTGTCCTTCTCCTCACCTGTCGGCCATTTTGGGTCTTGTCTGTTGGTCGTACGAGTTTATTTAGAGGCTGATTCAAGGGGTTTTTCATTTTCAAGCAAATAGTTGAGCATTGTTGTTGTTTTTAGTTTTTCCCCTGGCGGTTTGACTCCCAACATCTGCTTATTGTAATCTTTTATTACATGTCCTGCCACTTGGCTGTCTGCATTGGTGATTTGCAAGACCAAGACAGAAGAACTCGTTAGTTTTGGGACGTGAGGTCCCACTCGGCGTGTCTCTTTCCCATTCTCTTTCGAGTTATCCTTGGTCAGATCAATAGTGACTTCCGTTTGCGTGCTAGTGGTCTTTCTGTTCCCCACTGGGTTTGTCAAAGTTGTCTTAAGCACTGGTACATGGACAATGTCGCTCACGGCTGTTGTTATATTAGTGGGTGTTTTCTCCCTCGCCATAATGTATGCCTCTATGAAGATCAATTTGCTGTTCATCATTGCCTGTATTGTAGTGTGTTCTTTAAGATTGTCACTAATTGCTTCATAGAGCTTCATAAAAGGAGCTAGAGCTATGGTGACCGATGACATTATGGAGAGGATGTCAGGTGTCTTAGAAGGTGTGTCTGTAGATATAGGGTTTGGGGGAGTCAAAGGTCCCTTGTGTAAACTGAGGACGCAGACATTCTAATGAGGCTCTCCGATTAGAAGGTGCAAATAGAGTTTTTGCTGGAGCAATGTGCCGTGGGCTTTCGATTGTGTAGGCTCCAGTGATTGGCTTGTTTCTAACCTCTTCCTCTCCAGGGTTGTCCCACGTTATTCTCCCTAGTTAGTCTCTGAGAAGGGAGACTCATCTGTTTTTTGTGACAATTTTCCTGAGGGGGTACGTCTTCACAGCAAGGTGAGACTGGCCTCTTCTTGCTGGGGATGAGACTCCCCCTTGTCTTTTCTCAGTGGGTTACTGATATCTGAGACCGTTGCATTCTCGTTAGCAGCTACTCCTGTCGGCATGGATACAGGAACCTCCCCTTTAGTCTGTGTGTCCTCAGGCCTCCCCTTAGATTGCTCTTCTGCCCTCAACTGCTCGGTCTGGTCTTTAGCGGGAGGTCTGTCCTGTGGTTCCGGTGATTGCCTGTAGAGCGGCGTATGAGAGTCTTCAATTATTCTGCATTTTGCATGCAGCCAACATTCCTGTAGTGCCTGGAGAATTTCTGCGTCTGAGAGTTCTTCTCTGTATCTACTCGAGTGTTTTGAACTCAGTTGAAAATAGTTTTTTAGGCTGTGCCCCGCTGCTGGCCTTTTTTTAACTACTTTTTTCAAGGCCTTCGTGAAAGATGTTCTGTCTCCATCTGAGTTAGATGGTTTTTTTGACGGTTTTGCCAGGTTTTGTTTATTTTTGCAAGCTCCACGCTTTCTCCTGGAATTGGGGTCCGCGTTTGTGGTGCTCTGCTTTCTTTTACTCTTAGAATTTTTCTGTGTTGTTTTGGTTGGGGATAATACTGAGTCTAGACTCGACTCATGTTTCTCAAGTCTCTCTTGATTTAAATTTGTGTTGCTTGGCTGAAAGGGTGCGTGTACCAATGCTTTCACCATCAGTGCTCCTGCTATGCTCGCCTCCTTATTGGCAGTGGGCCGGAGTCGCTCTTCTGTCAAACATTCCTCCATTTCGCCAACTGCACGGGGCCCTCCCGTTTCCCCTTCTGGTTCCGCCCCCCCCCGGATTCTCCCCTCTCCTCGCGCGTCCCGGCTCATGTGACTCGCGGAGGCTTCCGCGCCGCCACCCTGTTCTGCTACGACGATGCCCTCCTCCTCAACCCCGGCGCCCTCTCTGTCCAGCTGATCCTCAACCCAGTTGACCCCCAAGGTTAGTGAGGCGTCTGTGGTCAACGGGCGGTGGGTGGGCTGTGTTGCGGGGACACTAACTGTGTGTACAGTTTCAAAGTTCAGTGTCGGAGAGGTAGATTCGATGAGTCCTAATGTCTTTCGAATGGATTGGCGTTGACTCAAAGTCGGCCATGATTAGCTGTACCCAGAGACATTTTTATGGGAGGGCAAAAGGGGCAAAAGGGGCACTTGCCCAGGGCCCCCAACTTGGAGGAGGGCCCCACAAGGCTGCCTGATCTAAAGACGTAAGATTCCATTGTTCACCAGACTTAAATAGAACATTTCAGGATATTGTATGGCATGCTGCTGAGGTTCTAAATCCATTGCTTGTCTGTTTTGACAAGTACATTCTGCCTTGATCAATTCATTATGTAATGCCTTCTGTGTTCACTGTGGTATACATACATTGTGTGTTCTTAACGGCACAACTCTGTAGCATTCTTTCCTTCCTGTGGGAAGTATGTCGATCAGGTGCAATAGCTAAATTTGAAATGCATATTGATAAATTGATCGCCACAGTCATTCAGTGTTCATATGTAAGATTAGAATAGCATATTCCAGTAAAGCTGGCCGAGCCTTTCTTATGTTTGAAGTTTATAAACCTGCCTGGATATGTGCCTGGTTTCATAGCACAACAGGTGCTATTATCAGCATTGTACCTGCACCAGATAGGGGTTGCTATAAAATCTAATATATCATCTGTATGGTGAAGGTCTAGACATTGGTTTGTTCACATCAGGTGTTATAAAACCTAGGCAATCACATCCCATGATGAGCAAAAACTGTTGGTCCAAGAGTTGAATAAGTATCCAAATTCAAGACTTTGGAACAAAATCGTTGATTCTTGTATCCTGGCTTTGTCAATAGACGACACAGTGATCCTGGTCAAATCATCTAATATCTCTTACATTACTGTGCTGTCTTCTGTGAGGTTTGCCTTTGTGCATGCAGTGGTATTGTTTAGCCCATTAGTTGATCTTTCTTCTTATGTAGGCCATTTGACTGGAAGGGGTGGTAGACAGAATCTCTGGACCAGGTGTTGCAGTCCTCGGGCGAGCATATTTTAAGGTCTGCTCTTTTAACACAAAAAATGGTTTGCTTTTTCGTAAAAGTCAAAGGTTTTTATGCATGTTTATAAATGACAATGTCACATGCCATTATTTTGGAAGTATTTATAGCTTTAAAATACGAAAGAAAACCTCAGATCAAATGTGTTAAATAACATTGATTGGTATGCTGGTACTTATATACTTCCCTTGATGATGGAGAGAATTAATCTAGAATAATTCCCTTTTTGTGTAACACCCTTCTATAATATTTTCACCCTGATTCATGGATTATTTGCGCAAAAAAAAAACGGGATTTGTGCGCCATTCCTCCCGCAAATCCCTGTTTAATTAATGGGGATTTGCGGGCAGAATGGCGCACAAATTCCCTTTTTTTTTGGTGCAAATAATCCATGAATCAGGCCTTTTATTTTTTTAAATGGTCATGTTTGGTAATGTGATGTGTGTACTTTCCAAGTAAGTTTTATACAATGAGATTGTTTTAGTTCATTATAAGAACTAAAAAAGAAATTGTTCAAATGCAGAAATTGCAGAGTTGGCACACATCCACCCCTTAGCCAATGTGGGATTCTGGGCATATAATTTAATCTTGTATTGCCTTACCTCTCAAAATTGCCAGTCCCTAATCCTTTCAAAATTGTCAGCCCTTCACAGTGTTTTCCTTCTCAGGGTATGATATTCATAAGAGCCTCATTCATGGTTTCACTATGGAGTTGCTTCCACTAGAATAGTGAGCATTGATATATTGCACACCACAGGCAGTTGTTCCTTTGATCTCTAATTGCAACACTATTTGAAAACCATATCCCACTTCTTATCTCAGTCTGCCTGAATACAGACCCCCTTCTTGGTAGCTCCTACTCTGCATCCACTATCCATGCTATGGTATGCGTAGCTTTCTCCTTCCTTCCAATTGGTCTCCTCTATCCATGCTTGAGCCCTTTTGCATTCTGTGAGGTAGCTAATGCGAGTTCTCTGTTTATTTTGGGTTACATGTACCTTTTACATATGGTCCTGCATTAATACTACAGGCTGCATACCTTCCTGGATGCTTTTGATAAAAAGTATCCTGTATCTATACTAGAACAGAAGTAACCTCTTCATAGACTGCTAATGTTGACCTCCTAATGCTACTGTTGATCATTCTGATTAGAGCAAGAATGAAGAGGGTACGGGGACTTAAAGGGAGTAAACATGCTTATTTTGAATGCTGCAGCATATCAACCTATAGGTTGTGATCGTGACAAGGGGGTCGGGGTTCCGACCAGATATTCTTGATCACTGGTGGATTTGGTGGAAGGGGGCCCCAAAGATGTCTGTGCCAAGGGCCCCAAAAGTGGTTAAGATGGCACTGGTTGTAGCGCGTCCAGTGTGCTTAGGGGAGCGGGGGCTTCTTTGTTATTCGATGCTTTCCGTTCACCTTTTTTTGGACCTGATAGCTTGAGAGCTGCAGGTTGGATGCTGTCCGCTCCCACACGGAGACGCAAGCTCCTCAGACGGCAGCTCTCCTCTACGTCTAACGAGCGCTGCCCAGGTACCGTCCTTTCACTCCTGGCAGTCCTGGCAGTCCTGCCAGACATGACTCTGTGGAATAGCAGCGGTATATGTGGGCTCCTCCTTCCACAACAGGCACTGAGGACAGACTTCTGCAGGACTGCTCACACTCGGCTCGCACTCCGTGTTCTGCTCCGCGCAATAGCAGCGGTATATGTGGGCTCCTCTTTCCACAACAGGCACTGAGGACAGACTTCTGCAGGACTGCTCACACTCGGCTCGCACTCCGATTAGCGAAAATTGGCCACCACTGCTAACAACACAAAACCGGGTGGAAAACAGCATGTATTCTGCTCGACTTGCAAACTTCCTCAGGCGTCATGTTTTAATTATTTAGCTGTTGATGCATTTCATGTTCATGCATTTTTACTTTTGACATTCAGTTTTCTGAAAGTGGTTTGTTCTTTACGTTCAAAAGCCTTTAGTAAGAGTATTGGTAACAAAACTTAAATAAACAAAGTTATTTGACAAATTTGTGCTTTGAAATGTGTGCACATCCACCCCCTATAGTGACTTGTGATAGAGTATGTACAGGTTACAACCAAAAAGGGGGCAACTAATAGTGTCACAATTGGTTGTATAGCCAGGCAGGAGGGGGACCTAACACATGGTCGACGTCTGGATGTAAATCATGTAGTTGTACTAGGTTGAGAGGGCCACAGTGGCACCCACATTCAACCCCACAGAGAACGAGGTACCCGACTCAATGATAACATTTGAGAAATGTATTAAAAAAGGACTACAAGAGGAACCCCACATATGAGACACAATCTGACAATAGGTGAACGCAAGCCACTTAAAACTCTAGCTGAAAACAAATAATTGATTATTAAAGCAGCAGATAAAGGCGGAGGGATTGTTATCCAATACATCACACAATACAAAGAGATGGTAATGAAATTACTAAATGAAGAAGGAAATTACAAAAAACTCAGAAAAGATCCTGCAGCAGAAATTAAGTTCAAAATCCATGAAGTGACACGATATGCACTAGAGCAAAACTGGATTACGGACCGAGAAGAAACCTTCCTCAATACGTCAGAAAACAGAACTCCCGCATTCTATGCGTTGCCTAAACTCCACAAAAACAGGCAAACTCCCCCAGGAAGACCTATTGTCTCGGGATGTGGATCGATACTAGAACCAATTTGCAAGTTCATTGAGCACTTCTTCAAGCCACTCAGCCAGCAAACGCCCACATATTTGAGATACACCATGTCCACTATAACGAAATTCGAAGGACAAACATTCAACGTCAAATAACTTTGTTTATTTAAGTTTGGTAACCAATACTCTCACTAAAGGCTTTTGAATGTAAAGAACAAACCACTTTCAGAAAACTGAATAGCAAACGTTAAAAATGCATGAACATGAAATGCATCAACAGCTAAATAATTAAAAGCTGAATTTACTATCTATTTATGTCTGCTTACTTGTTGAAGCACTATTACATACAGAATGAATTGGATTGTATGATATATGATAGAATAAATTTGGGTTTACAGCAATGAGAAAGTAAACTGCAGAATACAGTCGTCAGGACACCCCCCTTGTACCTCATTTAGTTAGCCCATAGACCTGACATACTTAGGGCCATCCCTCCTGTTACCATCATTCTCCACCCAGGTCAGTAACTTTGCGCTTGCTTCCCATTACTTCCGGCACTTGTCATTTACTTCTTATACCTTATTCACTGGTGACTGTGCTAATGTCAGTGCTTTGCTCCTCACCACTCCATAGTTCCATCATTCTTCTGTGTATACTTGGTCATACACTAGTAGCTGAGGCATTTCCCAGCTTTCAGGCTCTCGTCCAATTTCCTTCACGCTCATCCAAGGACATGGCAATTCCTTCAGTATTATAGTCTTATTCTCACCCTATTCCGGCCCATCTGTCACGTACTGTATAGCTTCATCTAACTGCCAATGATTGCTTATCATGTCTAATGCTTTATGTAACTATCAAAAACAAGTGGTGTTCTGGGAGTTTCTCTACTACCGGCCTAAATCCCAGGTTACAGTCTCAACCAGAGTCTTTAGCTCACCATCCTTTCACAGAAGAGAAATTTCCACTACATATCAGTCTTTGTATCCCAGTTCAAGCTGTACAAGGAAGAGGGTCAAGAACAGGGTGAGAGAGACGACTCAGTGACCTCAGGCAGTGAACCAGCGAGAGAAGAGAATGAGGAAGAGACAGAAGGATGTTGAACAAGGCCGGTCAGATGTATCAGAAGACTGGTGTGTCTAATTTAAGAAATGTAGAACTGTAAGTGACTTTGTTTTGCTCTACAGGGGCAGATGTAGTGTCCTGGCAAGGACACAGTTAACAGAGCCTTGGAGCGCCGATGGATGGGCTAATGAGCATGCATGAACCTCGCGCAGGCATAGTAGGAAGCCCGGGAAGCAGCATTTTCCCCGCAATGGTTGAATAAAGAATGTTCAACCTGCTGAAGACTCCTGGCTTCATTACAGGCCTGGGCCTGTTGTATGTGTATGTGTGCTGCATGTTCCCACTGCATGAAGTCCTCTCTCGAGAACCAAAGTCAAAAGAACCCACCGAAACTCGACAAGGATCACTTCTGTCTTGTTTGGGTTGAGTTGTAGCCAGTCCATCCATCCTCCTACTTCTTCCAGACACCTGCTAACCCATGTCAGGGAATCATCTACATCGTCTAGCCTGATGACCATTTGGGTGTCGTCTGCGTAAGACTGAAAACTAACCTTAGGACTTCTTGTAATATTCATAAGGGGCGTAGATAGGGATTAAACAGTAACAGTGCAAGAGAGGACCCCTGTGGGACTCCACACCATTGTGGGGAGGTATCCGAAAGGAAGCCCCCAGCTTTACCCATTGCTGTCGCCCTGATTTGAAAAGATGTGAACAATTTAAGGGCACAGGCCGAGGCATTCCCTATGGTCTTCAGATATTCCATAAGTATACTGGGGTCCACCGTGTCAAAGGCCATGGATAGGTCCAAAATAACAAGTAGGGACATTCATCTTTGTCTCCCACTCGCAATAGTTTGCTCCAAACCACGACCAATGCCGTTTCATTACCAAAGTTTTGACAAAACCCTGACTGAAGTGGATCCAAGAAGCCCTCTATTTCAACATAATCCTGGAATTGAATTGTGGTGACTTTTTCCATATTTCTCCAGGCAAGGGGAGGCCTGCCACTGGGCGATAGTTCTGTAGATTCTCTGGGTCCAGATTTTACTTTTTTAACAGTGGAGAAGTTATGGAAAATTTCAGTTCCTCTGGAACTATCCCCTGGATGTATGACCCATTTATGTACAGAGTCACAAAAAGGGTTATGTCAGATGCCAGGTGCTTTGTTTCAATCTGTGGGGAGAGCAAATAGTGTATTGTTTGTGGGTTTGAGTTTTGCTACTAGGGTACTAGGGTACAAATAGTCTGCTCAATCACTGTATTTAAACAGAATGGGGTGACATTAAGATTACTTCCTCCCTTCATCGAGGGTTCTGTATCTAGAGATGTGAGAGATTCCCTTTCCAGGGACCCCGTTGAGCACCAGGAACTCCTACAGCACAAGGTACATTGTGGTTCTGTCCCCCTGGTGCTTCTCCGAAGGCCCCTAGTGACATTTTACATCCCATTACTCCCTTTGTTTTGAAACCAAGTATCCTTGAACTATTGCGTTCAATTACTATACCGACTACCCTCTTGTCAGTATCCAGTGTGCATCCCTTTTCCTTCTTTGAAACTGTCTATGTTCTGCATTCATTCACAGGGTGGGTTGTACTTTGTTGTGTTCTAGACCTGTCTGTTGTGATAATAATAATGTAGATATTTGTATAGAACCTTGACTGAACAGTCCCTTTTATCATTGGGTAATAATTGTATTTTTGCTGTGTTGCAACTAACCAACGATCCACAACCTTTCGGAGATAAGCCTGACTTTCCGTTCACGTTATCAAAATTGGAGAAGGAGGTTTATAATTTTCTTGTGTTTCCAATCTGGTTGTATCCCTTCTGGTGTACTAGAGGTGTGGGGCTGATTGATGGTTTAGAAATCGATATTCATCCCTGGACCACTGGTGGCCCGGACGTTCACAGCTAATAGACCTGATTATCTGGCTTCCAAATTGGTGGTTTGAATTGGAGCCAGGGGTTTGCAGAGCCGAGAAGGTGGTTGAAGGTACCAACCTTCTGCCATTCCTCAAGCATGGAGAGATCATTCTCTGGGGCAGAAGATGTAGGCTGGAATGGCCTGACTCTGTTTAATCAACAGAACTATAATCCTGTATTTAGAAAAAAGAGGGGGTGAGGTGCGCACTCTAGTTCCCAGCTTTGTGTACCTTCTGCAGTTCAGTTGCTCTTCTCCTCCAAGTGCTTTCATGCCTCTTGCAATCTTCAGGGAGGCAGTCTGTTCAGGTGTTGCTGATTAGTACCAATTTTGGCCTCAGGGAATTATGGTAGCTGTAGTCAATACTGGTAGCCAGGAACCAACTCCCCTCCAATAGCACAATATAAATCCCACAGTGGGGGGAAAACCAGCATTATGGCTCTCCTAAGTGGGGCATGGGTCACCCCGGTGCTGCGCCTCTGGAGCCCAGGACTCCCGAATCAATATTTAGAAAAAAGAGGGGGTGAGGTGCGCACTCTAGTTCCCAGCTTTGTGTACCTTCTGCAGTTCAGTTGCTCTTCTCCTCCAAGCGCCCATCTGGCCTTAAAACTTAGTGAGTGTTTCATTTTTATTATTGTAGTTGATTATGAATGATTCATGATCAAGTATTTGTTCGATGTTTGAAGAGTTGACACTTCTTATTGTAAGTGTTTGAAGCTTTGTAATTGTGAATGTGTTTATTGAACAAACAGCACTGGCAGCGCCTAGCCAGTGAGTTCAAAGAATCTATAAATAAAATTTAAAAAACGAAAAATGAGATACAAATCAAATCCAAGCTAGACAATAGGAGAAGGTGTACTGTGGAGCTAATATTATTAAGGTAATGAAGAGCAGACTCAATCAGCACTTTCTGGTGTGAGTACTGGAGGGGGAATGTTTAGAGCAACAAAGACTGACCTGGCCTCTGTCCATCCTAATGTCAATGTCAATTTAAATTCTGCAGAACCACATTATTCAGGTACAAATCAAGATGTTTTTTAAATGTCTGACCCTGCTAAGGCACAAATGATAGGGCGTTCAAACACAATGATGACGTTGGTTCATATAGGAGAATGAAAAAACTCACGTTTTGAGTCTTTCCTCCCTTTCGGTAGTGAAGTGACACTGGCTGGGGCAAAGCGGACCACAAAACGGATGGGGAAGCGCTGGGAAAAGCGAGTCCTGATGGAGCTACACTGCTGGACCAAGTATGAAAGCGATAGAGAAGTCAGAGCCAGAAGCTGAGATGTAATTGATGTCAGGCACAATACCTGTAGATATCAGCGAGGACAAGAAAAGCTCCAAACCCAGATGGCAGGAGAACAGGCACCACTGGCATGTGCAAAGAGTGGGAATAAGAGGATGCGTGCCTGATGGTGGCAGTATGTGGAGCTGCCAGAGAGTGCCCTGATCAGGAGGTGTGCATCAATGGTCAGACGGAAAGATGGAGAGGAGGCGATTGATTCTATTCTCTTCACTGTGCTCCACTTATGGAGTACCCCATATTGGTCATAATGGTGCAATGTAAGCCAAACAATCTATACTGTATCAGCAACAAGAGTTGTTTGATTTCAATATTTGCTGTAGAAAAAAACAATACAAATATATACGTACATACGTATTTTATTTTTACAAACCCCTATATTTTTAAACTGGAGTCCTGAAAAGAAAATAGAAAGTGAGAAAGTCGACAGTGAGCCTGAGGATGATGGAATCCAACATTTTTCAAGATCTCTGAACTTTGCCCAAGCTTGCTCTGCCCACAAATCAAAGTCCTTTTCCCGAACTAGGACAAAGCAAAAACCCTTTATGAGACCAAGTAGAACTCAACAGCCTGTCCCAGACAACCCGTTGAAAAATCCTGGAAAATATCTGAGCTAGGGATGTGCTAATACAAACCTTGGGTGAAGGACAAAGAAGGCTGCAGAATACCCTGAAGATGCAAGGGGAAAGGAAAGTAGTGCCAAAAGAGAGGCAACAACTAGTCATTGCCCAGGATTTGGAAGCTATTGTCTTGTCATGCGTGCGCAACATCTATTAGCTTCTCTTTCACAAAACACACTCAAAAGGCAAAAAGTTCTACACCTGTCTTTGTAAACGTCGAGATGGCAACCCGAAATGCAGCCTAATCTGTGGAGGCGGAGCTAACATATTCCGCCTCTGCTTACTGGAGACTACAGCTCGCATATCAAAGAATACATCCAACTGGGCTAAGACTTACAAAGAAATCAAGTTCTTTGTACCATTTGAGAAAGCGATTGAACTCAGAAACCTTACATCTTAAAACCCTAATGGGTCTAATCAGATACATAGGACAACCAGCAAAAATTCTGGATAGCGGAAGTAAAATGACAACATTGAGTAGCTCTCCAAGAACAGTGTGCTGATATTTGTGCGCAGATATGAGCCATTCTTCCTCCAGAAATACCCTGATAAACCATTGGTGAGCTGTTTCATGAACCTGTGCTAAAAACTAAAGATGACATAACACTGAAACATTGACATTGTGACCATACAATATAGCTTAGAGATCCCAACCACCCTGTTTGCTCTTTCAGGCCCCAGAGAAGGTATCTGTGCAAAACTATCGATTGATATACCACCCAGAGAGCAAGACGATCAGTCTATCTTGGACTTTTGATCCCACTACAGGGACATCGATAACTATGTCCTGGAGATCAGGGTTCATGATGAAAACCCCACTGTCCAGCTAGATGCTGGGAGCAAGCAGACAGCCTTCGTCCTGGAATTATTAGGACCCCAGGAATATGACCACAGAAACAAGGTTGCCATATAGTGTGCCCTTAAGGACAGGAGGCCATACCTCTGAGCTAATGTCATATTTGGTATTGAGAGCACTGATTTACCATGGAACCGGTAGTAATGCCAAACCTTCAAACCATGCAGTATTTACGGCTAACTGTCATAATTTTTTAGAATTGTTTTGGAAAGGACCACAATACAAGTGTCAGCTCTTCAAGACAATACAGTGAGCTGAAGGAAAGACCCTGCCAAGGTCAGAGAGCTATCAGGCATAACTGAAGGAATGATTGGCATGGGAGGCACCAGTGGTCAACCAAGACCAGCAGACCTGGCCCGAAACAGCCATAACAGGCATAGGAGAGCCCTCACCATTTAGCTTCCCAACCCCCTTTGAAATCTCAGGAGAGAAGGTGAAGCTAAGCAATTGGGTATGTGGTGAAGTGACATCTGCAAGATAGGGACCACGCCCTGCCCCTAATTTGTAAGCTTGTTTTCCTTTCTGTGGTCAGGTAATGCATGCCATGGCATTGAAGATCAGAGAAGGAATTGCAAAGGGGAGTGGTGGGGGAGTGCTGAAGGAGCTGCATTGCCTTAGAACACATGGAAGCTCATGGATAAATACAATAAGGGGAGATGTGACTGATGCTGGACACAGAACCTACTGGCAGCAGGGAGGACGAGAGGGGCACCATTACCAGATGAGTGCAGAGCCGGGGACAACTGAAATATACTGGGAGCGAGAGGCAGAGGAAGATCTCCAACCACCGGGACAATTCAGAGCCACCAAATTATTACCTGCTTTGAAGGTGAGCGACCAAAAAGAAAGACAGAGGTAAGTGGTGAGGTGTTCCAAGAGTGCAAGGCGATTTGTGTACACCATGCTGCTGCCGATAAGGAGAACTGAGGAGAAGGCTGTGGGATGGGGAGGAGGCATCAGAGGCCCTATATGGGAACACGACTAGACAAATGTTGTAGAGAAAGTAGCCTGGTGACAACCCTGAGAAGTTGACCGAGTTGAAATGCAAATAATCATGGACTTGGAGAAACATTTCCAAGTGTCATTCACGGAAGAGATGAGGTGAAAAGTTCTGACTTTTGGAACTTGGAAGGGAAGTCCCCAGTGCAATTTGAGAAAGAGATTGAACTAAGAAGCGCTGAATCATGAAACTTGGAGGAATTGTTCCAAGCACGATTTAAGAACCAGGCAATTACTGAATCCTGGAACACAGAGCCAAAGTTCCACATGCAAGAGCAAGCATCTAAAACACTACTGACACAAACTACATTCTAAGCAAAAGAGGAACCTTGTAAAATTCAAAACACCACAGTGCCACTACCACCCCAATAAGAATCCAAAGACAGCTCTTTCCTCTGACAGTATTCCCTTTGCTGATAGGACTGGACTCATGTCAATTGTATTCTACTAAACATAAGGCCTCTAGCGTTCCACCCAAGTAGAAGCAGGGGAAACATTGTGGTCTACAAATGTCAATGCTGGTCCAGAAGACTAACAAGTGCATGACTTGGGTTAGACCCTCCTCTCTACAGCTGAATGAACAATATTCCCAACTAGGTGTTCACATAACGCCTGCCCTCCCCCAATTCCTCCACCCTAGTGTTGTGTGTATAGCTGTCTTTTGCCATTATTATGTTTTTAAATGTTATTGTTTTTTTGTAGGGGTAGCAGAAGTGTAATCCCATGATCAATGACAGAAGTGACATCACGTGATCTTTGCCCCATGTGGCATTACAAGGAGTGCCATTGCTAACGTTAAAGTGATTACAATAAGGGTAAAATAGATACCAAAGCACACAAAGTGCTACTTTCTATACCAACAGTATCACTTGTACAGTTGCCAACGGCCAAATAATGCCAACAAATGCCAGTTATAGCCTAACATGACAGATATTGCCATCATATGCTTAATGCAATCTCAAACGCCCACGTGCTGCCAAAACAGGCACCCCTATGTGGTCATGGTCTCCCGAAGAGCTGGGTACAACCACATCAGACCTGTTACTGCCAGCTACTTCCAGCCTTGTATGACAGGTACATCAATCACATTTCAGGTACAGTCAACATATGCTAGATGAAGGTTCATATGCAGACATGCTGCCATCAAATGCCAAGTGCCACACCATTTTCTCAAATACGGCCTTCCCTCACCCACAGCCTTTTTACCTGAAGGGGTTGGCACAGAACAACAAAGGTGCTCTGGAGGCTGCCACACCCAGGATCCTTTAGCTGGTTGTGATTCACTTCCTGGAACATGCACGCATACTAAATCAATATTTAAGAACATGAAGGCAGTTCGGAGATGTTACGTTGTTCTTTGTTGAGTGTGAATTGTTCATGCAAGTCTTGTTTTTTCTTTGCATTTTGGTATTTCCAGGATGTCCATGATCAAGGCAGCTATGCAACTACTAAAAGGCAAAGGAAAAATGCAGCACTTGCTCATACCTACTCGGGAAAAATGTAGATTCTTCTGTCAGTGCAATTGCAATCATTTCCCCAGTCTCTAGAGTCCTGCACATGAACACTGCTGCCCGTTATTTGCATTGCTGCAGTAAGTAAATCCCCCAAATGTCCCGTTCGTCCGATCCCAGCATATTAAAAATTAAAAGGCCAACTTACGGAGAAACTTCATAGCTCCAAGGGTTCATTTGTCCCATATTCTGAAAGTTTGAGATTATGAACCCAATTCTCGAAAGTTAACACTTATTTTTTATTTTCAGATTTGAGAAATGTTCAGGATATCTTATTAACGAAGGTGGCCTGCACATTAAGGAGGTGCTGGCCAGCCCCCATGTGTACTCCAGGTGCCGAGGGAATGCATGTCATAGTGATTGCCCCTTAAAGGTCCTGTACTTGCGAAATGCGTACAAAAAGGAAAAAGCATTTCTATCCCTATTTGTGAGACAGAAGTGCAAGTGGGACAGCAGCGGTTCATACTGTTGCTGTCCCACTTAAAGAACATTCACGAACGTGTCTGAAATTACCCTGTCATTCATTGTTATGTTGACAAATAGACCTAGGGGAATGTGTTGTTTTTCTGTGTATTGTAAAGCACATCTCATTTGAGAATTCAGAATGCCCATTAAAATGCGCTGAATCCTCCTTTTATTTGCACAAGTACGCAAAGAGGGTGATACGGGGCAAATAAATGTGTGCATATCTGGTGCAGATGTTCAGATGCGCTTAGTGTATTTTGTGCACTTTTTTATTTTGGCACTGGTGAAATAGATGCTCTAGCGTATCTAATCACTTACACCCACATTTATTTTTAGAATCGGGCACTATCAGCTTCATTACAAGTTGGGAGGTGTGGTAAAAATAGGCTGTAATGCTGCAGTAAAACCGGTAGTACCAGTAGAGCTGGAGGTAAATCTGCCACCTTGCTGCCAAAAAAGGGCAAAATCGACAGAATTACCATCGACGGTAATTCAGGCGAAAATCCCCCTGGAGTCCTATGGACTCCAATTAATGGGGACCAACACCGCCTACCCAGTGGCGTATTTAGGATTTCAGCTGCCCTAGGCCCACAAAGTGCTGGCGCCCCTACTTTACTCTGCTCCCTTTACCAGACCCCACCCCTTCACCAGACGCCACCCTCTTCAGCCTTGATTACCGTGAAAGATATAGATTGATGAGTAAAATTCAAATGAAAAAGAACATTTTATCCCCTTCGCTTTTTGAGCATTTCTGAACATTTCAGAAATGAGAAGAATAAAGTCATGCTGGTGCAGCATCCAGGTCTCACGCTCCCTTTCTGCCCCCATGCTTGGCACCGCTCATCACCATCGATACCTGGCACACAGAGATCGTGGTCCTTGGGAGCAGACCATGTGGAACCTTCTATGGGAGGGGTAACCACTCCTTATGACGGGCAGCACAGCCCACAATGGGGGGTGGCAGCTCATCTCTCAGGGTCTACACGTGGCGTCCTTGATATGATATGTCATTTATAACGCGCCTATACTCAAGTGTTTCAATGGTCGACGCAGCAAGGGAGGGGGAAACCGAGGGAAGACAAAGACAGCGATCCTACTAGGCCAGGTTTCATTCAGATCGCGTAAATGCATTGGAAGGCGAAAGTGCGGGGGGAAGGAGGAGGGTACAGTGCAGTACAAGGGATAAAATAATAAATAACAGTCAGTAAAAGTACGGCCAGCTGGTGGCAAGTGCAAGGGTAAGTGCAGACATCGGGTGTCAAGTGCTGGTAGTGGGACTGAAGGGATAGAGAAGACAGTCCCCAAGTGTGGGGGTTGCCCGGAGGCAGTGCAGGTGTGTGACTGGCGGGGGGAGGGGACCTGGGCTCGAGGTAAGAGGGTGGCAGGTAACCAGTGCAGTTTCAGTTTCAGCCAGGAATTCAGCAGGGGAGAGTGGGAGAAAAAGCGGAAGCAAAGAGAAAGGTTTTGAGGTGCTTCAGGAACCGGAGATGATTTTCCTCAAGTTTCAGGGTGGCAGGGAGGCTGTTCCAGAGGCAGGCCCCAGCCGAAGAAAGAGATCTACCACCAACTGGTTGCTTGGAGAAGCGACTGACCTGTAGGGAGTTGGAGGCGGATGAGTGAAGAGCTTGAGAAGGAAGCTATTTAGGAAGTGAGAGTTGAAGGTATTGAGGCCCCAGACCCCAGAAGGCCTTGTGGACAATGCAGAGGGGTTTGAACCTAATCCTCACAACCACTGGGAGCCAGTGCAGAGATTTCAGTCCTGGAGAGATACAATCCCTGGGCTTGAGGCCAAGGACAAGCCTCGCAGTCCTGTTCTGGATGAGTTGCAGAGGGCGGAGAGTAGAATCAGGCAGATTTAGAAAGAGGCTGTTGCAGTAGTCCAGCCTAGAGAGAACCAGAGCGCTGCCGACAGTGAGCTTCTGGGGGAAGGAGAGGAAAGGAAGAATACCTCTGAAGAGGTGCAGCTGGTAGTGTGACTTCTTAGAGAGTCGGAGATGTGAGTAGAGAAGGAGAGTGTGGAATCGAAGAAGACCCCGAGGTTTTTAGCCTCACAGGAAGAGGGCCAAGAGAGGCCGGCTAGAGAGTGACAGGAAAGGGGGGAGCGGGTGTGCAGATGATGAGAATCTCAGTCTTACTGGCATTAAGGCAGAGATCATTGGTGGCGCACCACTCCTGGATGGCGAAAAAGCAGTCAGAGATGAGAGAGGGAGAAGAGGTGGCTGAAGGTAGCCTGAAAATGAGATAAGTGTCATCCGCATAGCACTGGAAGCTGAGGCAGAGCGCAGCAATGCGGTGGGCAATGCGGTGGGCAAGCAGTGCCAGGTATTGGTTGAACAGCCAGGGAGAGAGGTTAGACCCCTGGGGAACACCACTGGCAGAGATATAGATAGACTAGAGGAAGGTCCCAAGTTGAACCAGGGAGGGTCGATCAGAGAGGAAAGAAGTCAGCCACGCCAGAGCCTGATCAGTGATACCCAGGGTATCATGGAGATGGTTGAGCAGGATGGCATGGTTGACCGTGTCAAAGGCAGAAGAGAGATCAAGTAAGTTTAGGATGCAGGGGGTGTTGGAATCAAGGTTGGAGAGCAGGTCTTCACGGATGTTCAGGAGAGCAGTTTCCATGCTTCTGGCAGCTTTGAAGCCAGACTGACGATCATGGAGACAACCATCAGATTCCGTGTGAAGATTGAGCTGGGAGATGGTCATATTTTCCAGGAGTTTGCCCAGGAAAGAGGTGATGGAGTTTGGGGGATAGTTAGCCGGTCAGGAAGGGTCGGCAGTGGATTTCTTAAGAAGAAGGAGTGCTTGATGGGGGAAGGGAAGACTCCAGTGGCGAAGGAGTGGTTGCAGAAGTCGGTCAGAGCAGGAGCAAGGGAGTCAATGTGGTCCTTGATGGTTTTGGAGGAGCAAGGATGAAGATGTTTTGATGATACTTTCATAGATTGGACTTGTCTAGAATCCTTGTCTGGGGAGAACAGGGGAAAGGCAGAAAAGGAAGGAGGAGAGGTGGCAGAAGAAGGGCCAGGGGAAGAGCAGGGAGGAGGGAGGAAGGGGAGAGGAGGAGAGATGAAATGAGAAGCCAGTGCCATGCAGAGGGCCTGGGAAGGGACAGGAGAGGTAGAGACTGCGGCAGGATTGGCAAGTTCCTTGCAGATTTTAAAGAGTTCAGCCGAGTTGTTAGATGCCGCAGAGACGCAGACTTGGCTTGGATGTGAGCTCTCTTCTTGGTGAGGACAGAGAGCCGGTACTGCCTTTGAAGCAGGCATCAGGCCATGCACTTGCATTTGAGGGTGACGAGTCAAACCAGGAGTTGCACTTGGCTTTGGGCTTCAGGCAGATCCTCATGACAGGGACAAGAACATCGAGTGTATCAGATATAGCAGAGTGGAGCATGGAAAGGGATGTGTCAGGGTGTGAACCAGCCAAAGGTCAAGGGGGGTGAACAAGTGGTGGTGAAAGCCTCAACTGACACACGCTTCATGGGTGGGATGACCGAGAAGGTGGGGGGCAGTGCTGGGGTTGGCTTGGACTGAGGGGTAGAGAGGGTGAGCTGGGAGGAAAGGAGAAAGTGATCGCTCCAGGAGAGAGGAGTGGTGAAAGGGATAGAAAGGGGAAGGTCTGAGGAGATCAGAACATCCAGTGTGTGCCCTGCAGAGTGAGTCAGGCCACAGGATAGAATAGAGAGTGAGAGAGAGTCGCAAAGGTCGCAAAAGGTCCAGAGGAAGAACAGGAAGCATCTAGGAGGACTTGAGGGGTAGAGACCAGGAGAGAAGAGGAGAGGTCTGCCGACTCAGAGAGGAAGGAGGAGATCTGACCAGGTGGCCGATACATAGTAGCCACAGGAAGGGAATGGCTAGGAGAGAGAGAAAGCCTGCAGATGAGGCTTTCGAAAGGAGGAGTAGGCCTGCATAGGAATGACAGTGGCAGGAATCCACTCAGGGAAGATCAAGGGTACATCTCCCCTCCCCCGGAACGGTTAGACCTGGGTGCAGAGAGGATCTTGCAGCTGTCAGGGACGAGAGTATCAAAGCTCGTGACAGAGCTGGCCATGAACCATGCCTCGGTGAGACCGAGGACATAGAGGTCAAGTTCCACCAGAAGGTGGCAGATGTCAGAGGAGTGTTTGACAGCTGAGCGAGAGTTTAGAGCAGCAATATGGAGATGGTTGCCGTCCTTGAAAGACTTCTGGGGAGGTGTACAAATCAGAGGTACGCCCTGCGGCGGTGTAGAAGAAGCCCAAGGGGGGGCAGAAAGGAAAGGAGGAGAGGGTAAGGTAGCCAAGGAGGAGGCAGAAGGGGGAAGTGAGGAAGCCGTGGAGAGGGGAGAAAGGACAGGAGGAGAGGAAATGAAGTGGATGAGGCGTGGAAAGCGTCTATCAAAGAGGAGTAGGATTGCCTGAGGGCCTGGGACCAAGACAGTACCATTCACATAAACATTAATGATGACCTTAGAGGAGTGGAAGGAGGCCAAGAGAGCCTCCCACCAGTTGCCACCATTGATGGGAGAGGAAGAGAAGGGAAAGAGCACGGAGACCATATGTAGAGGCCATAGGTCTGAAGAGGGAACGACAAAGAGGATGTTGTTGAAAGTTTGCCTGGAGTAGGCACTGTTATAGGTGTCATCGATAGGGAGGCCTGCGTTGGAGACCAGGATGTCCTTTTTAAACCTCTTCCTACCCGGGGACCAGGATAGTCGATAGGGAAGCAGTTAGAGAAGATAGGAGAGACAGGGAGCACCATAGAGTAGGTGGAGACAGGAGAGAACAGGAAGGGAGGGGGAAGGGGAGAACAGTAGTGAAGGACACAGGACATGGTGCAAGCAGACAAGACAGAGAGCGGTGAGACAAGTTGACAATTGGACCCGACGACTGACACTCAGATTTTAAAGACTATCACAATGCTATTTTTTTTTAAACTGGAAGAAACACACCTAAGTATGAGAATCCTGGATAGAGGGGAAAAAGCCTAGGTTTCACGTTGCAATTTTAAAGACTTTCACAATGCATTTTTTTAAAACTGGAAGAAACTCACCTATGTTTGAGAATCCTGGATAGAGGGGAAAAGGCCTAGGTTTTACAGTGCAATTTGAAAGACTTTCACAATGCAATTTTTTTAAAGTGTAAGAAAACACACCTAAGTTTGAGAATCTGCTATCTGGACAGGGGTATGCAGGGTAGAGTGAGGGTCGAATCCTGGTTGACAGCTGACAACTGGCTTCCCCCGCTGACACCTGCAGACACAGCCAGGAGCCGCCTCTGTGGGAGCCGCCCTTTGCCTTGGGGCCCTTAACTGCCCTGGGAAGGACAGTAATGAGGAAGGAACGGCCAATAAGAGTGGTGGGCAGGCAGGGAGGCGGGAGGGAAGGAGGGGAGAGAAGCGGAAGGGAACCACAGAGGGAGCAATGAACAGGGGGCAGGGGGCACCAGAGCAAAGTTAAAAAACGAAGCAAATGGCCCAAGGAGGGTCTCACCAGTGGAATCAGAGCCCGCAGTCACCTGCTCAGCCTCGATGGAAATGGCGAGCATGGTGTGCGACGGCTCACTAGACCAACACAAAGAAGTCAGAGGAGCCAATCAGGGTGGTGGGCAGGCAGGGAGGGAAGGAGGGGAAAGAAGCAGAAGGAAACAATGAACAGGGGGCACCAGAACAAAGGTAAAAAACAAAGCAAATGGCCCAAGGAGGGTCTCACCAGTGGAATCAGAGCCTGCAGTCACATGCGCGGCCTTGTTTTGTTCTTCTTGTAAAGTACTTTGCCTGCCACAATATACACAGTAAAATATGCCCCCCTCCTAGCACCGGCAGGTCTACGGAGGAACGAGTAGTTGATGCATACATCCTGCAGCAGATGAGGACCCTCTCCCCTCGCACCCTAAATGCAGAAGCATAGACCCTGCTAGCCTCTAGCTCTTCTTTCCACCCAAGGTTCACAGTCAACCCGAGGCTCATTTTATTTAAGGCCAGTCAAAGCAATTGACCTTTTATAGCGAGGAACAGTATTCTGGGACCCTGCCGATTGCACATACAACGCCATCATCGATATATCGCATATGACATTTCTGCGCACAGTCCAGTGACGTCTGACTGGACAGGCACAAAGAAGGCACTTTACGAAAAGCGCCATGTCTGCACCTGGGGCCACAACCTGTGAGGAATGTGCCCTCTGCAAGACTTGGCTACGCCCCCCACCCCCACAGACAATATACATTCACTTCTACATTTCCTCAAAACAGGAAACATGGTACGTTGAGACTGGCAAGCAGTTAGCACCACAGGAAGACAACGTGGAACAGATCTCCTCAAATGCATCCACATGCACAGCCACCGCCGAGCTAGAGCTTTTTACCTTCATTGTCTGCAATTTGCTGTGTGTATCTCGCATTTTGGGAATGCTTACTATGATGGCTAACGCGAGCCTGCCACGAGGATGCCCGCTGCATCCCTTTCACCAAGTCAAGCCCACCGGAGTTCGGCAGAAGCCTCCATCTCCTCCCAGGCGGGGTTGTGCTCCAGTTATCCACCACGGCGGGGCCAGGCCACCCCCTCATGCTCAGAGAACCCAAATCACACCGGGCATCGAGGTCACCAGCAGACTCCCCGAAGAAAAGGCCAACTTTGGCGTTCATTGTGCCATCAGAGCACCAAGGCCCCAGCACAGGCAATTTGAATGAGTGACTAACAAAATCAATATTCACCTTTGGTTGTTTTCATTTTCACAGACCTTCTGTGTGATTGTAAACCAAGCTTCACTAGATTTCCTTCTGTCACCCTGCTCTTCCCCGCACTCTTCCCGGCCTGTGCAGGGAGAGGGTTATTGAGGGCTCTCCAATTCTCCCCCTTTTCCAGTGAATACCTGGGGAAAGTAGTAAGTGATACTCTCTAATGTACTCCATATACAACCACGACGAATGCACCCTCTGCTAGCACCCTATAGCCTTTGCCAGGCACCTGTTCTGAGCCTGGCAAGGTTCCAGTCCAGACTCCTCCCTTCTGAGGATTCCGCTGCCAGAATTTACCAAACGTGGAAAGCGGGGCTGTGAGCTAGATGTGCGCGTGTGATGAGACAGGAGGCAATTTTAAGCGGATGGGGCTATTTTAGCTTCATTTGGTGGTATTTGCAAGGCGCAATGTTCGCTTTTTGTATGGCCTTCTGGCGTTCAGGGTTTTCGTGGCTCGGTAAACTGGCCACAGATGTCATGCACTGTAGTTGTTTCTTGCGAATCATGGCAGTTGAGGTTCCAGTGTGCGTGGGGATGTCAGTCAGGAGGCACGTGGGGGCTTTCTGTAAGCGGGATGTGGAAGTGGCGATGCCCAGCTTGTGGGCAGAAGCAACATTTAACACAAATAAACAAGCAATGCATCGCTACCCCACCCTGGAGATCTTTTCATATGTATTACATGGTATCCAGTCTTTCCATCGAAAAAGTTTCCAACAAAACTTTTTCCATTGAAAGTTTTCACATTATTTCTGTATTCTTTCATGTGATTCATTTTGTAACATTGTTCTTTCTTTATTATTTTTTTCTTTAGTTGTTGGGAGTTGCCGGGGCATTGGGTGACGGGAAGTATGAATAGGGCAGTGCAGGGCTTCCGGGTAGATAGGATGAGAAATATGTAGATCAGTGTAGGAAGAGAGAGGATGTTTGGTTGGTATAAAATGTAACAAGCGGGGCAGTACTGCAAGCAGGAGCTGTCCTCATTGTTACATATGCAATGGGAAAGCCTACTTTGGGTGCCAGGAGCATCAGGAGTCTTTCATGAGTGATTTGGGGGATGCAGAATGTATGATAAGTGTTATTATGTAGCTAGACTTGCATTCGAGCCATTTCTTATTGTGGTATGGCATTTCGCATTGGGCATCATTGGTAAAGCAAGCATGATAAGTGTTATTATGAAGCAAAACCGTCACTTTTATGCACTTAGTCTAGCCTTTTCATATTGCGGTATGACATGTTGTATTGGGCATCTTTGATAAAACAAGCATGATAAGTGTTATTATGTAGCTCGACTGGCATTTTAGTACAGCCAGTTTAGGCATGTTTTCATATTTTGGCATGCATTTTTAATGGTAAAGCCAACTGGAGTATGTTCTTATGTGGGGATACTGCCATACATTGGCAGAACAAACATGGCCATGTTTTCTAATAGTATCACTAGCTTAAGTATCCGGCTTTGCCCGGGATGTCCATTCTCAGATTTGTTTTCATATTCCATCGAAAAAGATGAACAAATATTGTTGTTGGCTACAAAGTAAAAACATGATACATGTTAATTTCACTAATTAATTGAACACCAAATGTTCATTAATCACTGATTTAAATTCTCACATGAATATCACATTTGTATGCTTACTCTGATTATTTGCAGTGCTGTTAGCAGTGGTGGCCATATTCGCTGCTAAATACACACTGCAAATAATCAGAGTTAGCATGCAAATATGATATTCATGTGAGAATTTAAATCAGAGGGAAATACAAATTTGGTGTTCAATTAATTAGTGAAATTAACATGTATCGAGATTATGGCAAAACAAATCAATGAAAAGAAAGACACAATAACTCTCTCATAAAACAATTTGAAAACAAAAAAAACGCAAGACCAGTTTAGCACAAACAGCGCCATGATGAACACTTTCTACAAATGACCTGTAGGTGGCACGCGGAACACCACAAAACATAATGCCAAAAAACAATAAAATGTATTATTTCTGGAACATGATGATCTATTGAGCTAGAAACAGTTGCATTAATTCGGCAGTGAAATAAAGAATATTCCATGCAAAATTCATGACGCCAGACCTCACAGTTCATGAGGAGACACGTCCCCAAGATCAACGGCATATACAAACCCACAAACAAACACAACATTGTTTTATATATATAGATTACTGCCATTATGCACAAAGCAAACATGAGTATATTTTTTATATGGGAATAATAGGGTTTAATGTTTCAGTCAGAATGGAAATGTATAGGCACAGCCAGTGTGAAAATGTTTTATACTGGCACATATTGTGGGGAAAGACATCATGCAAATGGGTTGGAGAAATGCTCCTGTGCACTGTTGGTGCCTTGCATCTATTCGATTTTTTTTCATGATTTACCCTACAAAACCCAATTGTAAACTGCGTGGCTTTTTGCCCAATTTTTCTAAAAAGTGTGCTCTAAAATGCACCATTTTCATACATTATTAAAAAATATTCTTGGGGGGAGAAAACCACCGAACTCCCCTTCAGTGGTGTGGGGTCCCTCACTACCTTCGGTCGCTCATCCATATCAGGGGCAAATATTTAAGACCCTCAAGTAAAAAAATTAACCAGCCGCCACTGGGAAGAGGAGTCCATGTTGATGTGGGTCAAGGAGGAGGTGAAGGTAGACAGAAATCAAATGTGTGCAATGATCAGTGTAATAATTGCAAAGAGTTTGGACATTGAACAGCTCAGCAGGTTGTGCGACTACCGCAGCTCCTTCCCTCTTTTTCACAGTCATTTCCTCCACCTCCACCCCTGCTATGTTAAATACAAAATAGGACAGCCACAAAAAATGCTGCACCACTGAATTCGTGCAACCCTTCTACTCCTTATGTAAACTGTGCTGTTAGTGGGAATATTGTTTGTTGTTTAGTAGATACATGCTCATCTTTCAGAGTCTTTGAATTACCACATGTCCCCTGTTCAGACAAAGTGATAACTGCTGTGTGTATTGGTGGTAGACGTATACATCATCCAGTTAGATGACCTCTGACTGTTACATTGTGTCAGAACGTCACACTTTTCTATTAAGCTCTTCTGCACAAGAGGATTTTGTAGGTTTAGATTTATTGCATAAAATGAATTATGCTATATTTTGTTCCCCTGATGGTATTTATTTAGATGCACCAATACGATCTGAATTACACAAGCCCTAGTAAGATTGTTATTTTGTCCTCCCTTTGTCCCCCCCTTGTCTTGTCATGCATAGAAAAACTTGTGCAGAGGCACGTTATAAATGCAACATCATATTATATCATATCATATATCATAGGGAACTGACATTTTTTAAGTGTTATTGCAAGAATCTCCACATTTGAAATAGAAGCTGTAGATTTACACTGCCTTGAAGCAAAAGTGATTATTGAATTGAGTTTCTCTGCAGCTATGGTCATTGCATGAAACCTAAGCTAGATGAATATTGAATGTGGAACCAGCAAGCATTACTCTGTACCCAGCCAAACCTCGTTCATATATCCCACACTATCCCATTTCAAAATATGTTGAAGAGGTAATAATACCTATCATCGAGTTATTGCTTAAGCAAGAAATGATTGTACCCACAGTCCCGCAATACTCCAATGTTACCTGTCAATTTGTACAAGATCTTTGTGCTATTAATGCAATGGTTCTGTCCAATTGCATTCCCACAACTGAAACACACAGCAGTGTATCAATATTCTTTTCTATAACTGAAAATCTTGCCAGTGATTAGTTATTTACTTTCACTTCTTAAAATGTGCAATATTGTTTTACTCATTTACTACAGGAGTATGTGGAAAGCTGACACTCTTTTCTCAGATTTTAAAGCTAGATCTTGATTTGCTAGTATTCAACAGGGGCTCGGGGATCCATTTTGATTCAGTATATAGATTACCTTTTATTGCCGTCAACCTCGTTGGAAACATATGAACAAGATTTTCTCAATTTTTTGATGGCTCCTACTCTGAAAGGACATACAGCCTCTAAAGAAAAGCTTCAAATGTGTCTGACCCAAATCCGTTATCTTTGCCATGACATATCAGCTGGCAGAGACACCTGTCATAGCTCTAACTAATGTGTTTTTGCAAGTACCCAAAACCTGGAAGCAATTGAGTTGATTTCATGGAAAGACGGGCTATTGCTGTAAGTGGATAATGGGCTATGCTTCAATTTTTAGACCTCCCTAGAACCCCACCCCTAATTCAGTTCCTGAACCCCTTCTGTGGTAAACTGTAACTGAAGAGACATTAATCAGAATCAAGCAACAACTGTCAAAGGCTCTAGCCATTCCAAATGATCAGAAATCAATCAGTCTATATGGTGATGAATGTTATCGATTTGCTCTGGAAGTACTCACTCAAATGTATGGTATAAGCACCACCCTATTGCCTATTACAGTGCCACACTTGATCCTGTGGCTGCAGATTTACCATCTTGTTTACGCATAGTGGTGGCAACTACACTGTCAGTAGGAAAAGCTGACACTATAATTCATGTATTTAGTGATGTCACTAGTGATGTCATCAGTGATGTAATCTCTGATGTCATCATTGTGGTCATACGCTGTGCAACAGTGGGAGAGTAATTAAGGTGGCTTTGTCTGAATTGTCTGATCACCTTAATTCTCTCTTGACTAAAGTTTTTTCATTGAATTTCAAGGGTTTTGCTATACTCTAGTTTCTTTAGGGCCCACTAGCCTTGGCCTTTGGCCGTGGTTCCTGAATATGTAGCACCAATAGGTTTCTTTGGGGCATACTAGCCATGACCTACATCCGTGGCCACTGTACATGTTGCACCAATATGTTTCTCTGGGGCCCACTATCCATGGCCTTAGGCCGTGGCCACTGAACATGTTGCACCAATAGCTCTCTGTGCAGCACACTAGCCATGACCTTCAGCCATGACCAGTGACCACAATTGTCAGCTTTGGCCACTGTACATGTTACAGCAATAGTTTTCTTTGTGACCCACTAGCCATGACCACTAATTACATCTCACATTACATCATAGATGACATCGCTGATGACATCACTAATGGAGTCATTAATGACATCACTGATATCGCTGGTTTGATTAATTACATTTTGAAATATGACAACTCTGGTTACTTAAAACATATGCGTACATATTTCATACTCACACAGTACATTGTATTCTGCCCTTGTTTGTTTAAATGTAGTGTACAGTGCTCAATTGTAAGTGCATACAGAGATTATTACAATGAAGAATAGTATATAAACATTATGTACTTTGGAAGGCAATCTGTTTTATTGTAAGAAAAGTAATCATTTTTTTTTAAAGAAATGACAAAATATTAGTAATACGATTGTTATGTCTATAATTCAATATTTCTTTCTAATCTTCATTTCTTTTCTATAAATGTAATAATGTAGTTTAAGTAACTGATTATTTTTGTATATTAACCAAACTTATTCTTAGGTTATATTCAATTACAATGCCCATGGGCAAATACTTTCTATTATATGTGATGATTGCTTTAATAAAACGTGTCATTTAGAAATTAATGTGTTCATGTAATGTTATTACAGTAAGGAGAATTGTACATTAAAATGTGTACATTTACTATCTTCATAACACTTCTTACATTAATATTTTTCCACTACCATCAATTCTTGTTTTTATTACTGATAGATATACTTATTAAGTTATATTTGAAATACCTGAAATAGATGTATCTGAATCAGCTACTTTCCCTGCAATTAGTATTGGAATTGCTTAATAATACATGAAATTCAAACCATTTGTATAATGTTAGATATTTTTAGTTTAAATTGTATTACTTGATAAATGCTACAAATTCCATGCATAATAATATGATACTTCTCTATCAGTGTATTGTCCCATGTTATGTTGCTATAATTGTGAAGTGTAATAAAATCAAATATGCATCAAAATAGGTGAACAAAGATATTTTAACTTATATAACCAATAATGTCATATATGATATAATGATTGTTCTCATCAGTGATGTCTATTGTAATGTAATTAGTGATGCTGCCAGCTGCGCAACAGGAGGTGCATAGTTAAAGTGCACTTGCTTGAAATGTGAGAGCTGAATTATAAGGGGTTTGTTGTGTTAGATCTGATCAGCTAAACTCTCTCTAAACTAATGCTTTTTCAGTGAATTCCAAGGATCTTGTTATACTACAGTTTCCTCAGGGCTCAATATCTACATGTTGCACCAATAGTTTTCATTTGGGCCCACAAGCCAAGGCCGAATATGTTTCATATGCTGGTTATGCTGCATAGTTTCCTGAGGTCTCATTAGATATGGGCTTCTGCCATAGCTTCTGTAAATGTTGCACCAATAGCTTTCTTTTAGGGCCACTAGCCATGGCCACTGGCCGTGCCATACCATTACGTTCGTAACAAACACCCATTGCCCTCTACCCCATAGATGTAGGCCCGGCAGATATTAAACATTTTTTTCTAACTCCTTATTCTTGTGATCATTTCACAGTAATTGTTTCCAATAACAGACATTCCTGCTGTAGAGTGGCAGTTCTCCGATTCCCACGGCTACAGAAAAAAATGCTTGGAATTAAAAAGTCTTTCACATCCTCACAGTCGCTTTGTGCCCAAATTGTTTCTTATTTGGTCCAAATCTGGCAAGCAGTTTTTGTGCTATGGCTGTTCAAATACTTCACTTTTTCTCTATGGGAAAAAGAATTGGAATAGGTTTAGTAACATTTTTATTTTTTTAACAAATTGTTGCCAAAATGTCCAGTTTGGGGGGCCCTTGACAAACCCTCTGTTTGGAAAATTTCATCCAAATGGATCCAGTAAGTCAAAGGTTATCAGCCTTTCTCAGCCTCTCTGCTGCAAAGCACCAAGAATGCGAGGGGTCATAAATGAGCGGCAGACACAAAATTGTAATGTTTTCAACATCAGGCATTTTATTAACTTTAAAGGGTTGGATAAAGGTCTTTCCAACCCTATCCTAAAGAAAGTTTCACTACCCAGGAAACTAAAGCTTAAGATCAGTCTGTGTCTGGTCGTCAAAATTATGCAAACAGTCTTTGTGTCCAAACTATATCTGACCCTCCCACTTAAACAATAAAAGCTGCAACATAACTGTTCTGAATTTTACTTAATCAAAAATGTATAGAAAAAAATATGACAATTCAACAGATAATTCTTGAATGAGAAGGGGTTCCCTTCCCCTGGATTATTTCAGGTAGGATAACCAGGACGTCTTTAAAGTCTGAGTTTTTAAGAGTAGCTGAAATGTCTCTTTCATAAAGTACTTTCTTAAGAATGGCAAAAAGTATCTTTTTACAAACAATGATCCTTCAGAAATAGTAGACATGTCTTTTCCCACAACACTCTTTGGAAGATAGGAAAAGACGTCCCTTCAATTTAGGGCAGCATATTACAGGGCATGTGGTAGTGGCCGTGTAGTTATGGTTAAGTTGCTCAACTCATTGAAAGAGCATAATGTATACGTGATCAAGCAGTGTGTGAACAGCGAAACGTTTCACCTATCAACAAGTTTTCTTTTTTCCATGGCATACTAACAATAACGAATATTACGTTGCCTGGACTTTTGTGGTGACTCTTCTTCTTGCTGTAAGGATGTCTCATCCCCAGCTGCTCTCTGGAGTGTAATCCGCACAACGTACAAGGTACAGAGCTTTATATATAGACACTAATAGCACTGGGGTGTGGCAAAACGCGCCAGGCTACCGTCTGGGAATAATATTACTGGGATACTTTGATTCTTTTTTTTTAAACTGCAGATTTCGAAATAAAGAAATAAAGGCTATTATTTTTGCACAACCTGCACAGTTTTTTGTTTGGACCCCGTCCGCTACGAACTGTTTGGAATCCATGAGTGAGGAGTGTTGCCCGTCCGAATGGTGTCTGGTATGCTATTCCTAATTGGATTTTATATATATATATATATACATATATATATATATGTATATATACATAATGATTTTTTATTTATATAGCGCTTACGCCTAAGCGCTGTACATAGAACATATTTACATACATTAATCATCCCAACCAAGGTTGGTAGTCCTTTATCGACCTTGGAAGGATGAAAGGCTGAGTTCGCCTTGCCGGGATTCAAACCTAAGGCCTGCAGTTCACACATACATCACAGCAGCGAGCGCTCCACCGGCTGAACTATAAAACCCATCATTACTTTGTTGGTGTTTTATATATATACAAATATACATGTCATGTATATTTATACATATACATGTCTGTGTACATATTCATAACGTATTATAATACACATACAATTGCACACACACACACTGAAGAAATACTTATCTATTTTCTACATAATTATATACATATAATATGTTATATACATATATATGTACATACACACAAACATGCACTTATATAGGCATATGAATATATATATACTTATGCATATATATGTAAATGTGTGTATATACACATATATTACAATAATATATGTATACTTAGAAACAGACATATATATATTACACGGTAGTGGCCATGTAGTTATGGTTAAGTTGCTGTTTCCATAGGAAGAGCACTTTTTGGGTGGCTTATAACTTCGCTCTCCCTGGACGGATCCTCACCAAACTTTGCAAAAAAAGTATTTGGGTCACTCTGAATTTTATTTGCAAAGTTTGGTGAGGATTCCTCCGGGGGGGCAAAGTTATAGGGGGGTCCTAAAACGTTTTTTTTTCCCGTAGACTGAATGGGAAAAAAATTTTGCTCGCGCCTACAGCCCAAACCGCTGGACGGATTTCCACCAAATTTGGACCAGGAGCAGCGGCTTGGTCCCGAAAGCGTGCTTTTGAAAATTTGGTGAAAATCCGTCCAGTAGTTTTTTTTTAAATGACCAAAAAGTAGGTAAAAAAAAATTAGTGGTATCTGTGTTCGGTTCGCAGACACACTTCCCTGTTCGCTCCGCGGACAGTGTCCTGATTGGCCAATCGTCTTGCGTGATGTTCGCGGACATGCAACGTGTTCGCTGATTGGACGGCGTGGAGCGTGAAGCGCGTCAGATTTTTCGGTAGCGCCCGCCATCTTGGATTCGCGGACGTCCACGGACAGCGCTGTGAAACTTTGTTCAAAATGTGTATTTTGTAGAGTGTGTTGGTGTGTAGGAGTGTTTGGGGAGGGTGGGAGTGTATGAGATAGGATGAAAGTTGTGTTTTTTATGTGTTAGACGTTCTTTTTGTGTTCGATTTGTTTGCGGACATCACGGGTGTTCTGAAATGTTCTAAATAAAGTGACTGGGGGGTGTTCTAAGGACTCAATATGTGTCCGTTTTGTTCGCAAGCAAAGTGAAACTGTTCTAAGAACACTCGCGGTGTCCGGGGAGTGTTCGTAGGGGGTGTCCTGAGGATGCTGTACGTATTGTTCTCTGTCAAGTTGAATGTGTCCTAAGAACACTCGCGGTGTCCTGAAATGTTTGCAAATAAACAAAATGGGGGTGTTCTGAAGACGCTTCTAAGTACACTCGCGGTGTCCAGGGAGTGTTCGTAGGGGGTGTCCTGAGGACGCTGTCCGTATTGTTCTCTGTCAAGTTGAATGTGTCCTAACAACACTCGCGGTGTCCTGAAATGTTCGCAAATAAACAAGATGGTGGTGTTCTGAAGATGCTTCTAAGAACACTCCCGGTGTCCTGGAATGTTCGTAGGGGGTGTCCTGAGGACGCTGTCCGTATTGTTCTCTGTCAAGTTGAATGTGTCCTAAGAACACTCGCGGTGTCCTGAAATGTTCGCAAATAAACAAGATGGTGGTGTTCTGAAGACGCTTCTAAGAACACTTGCAGTGTCTGGGGAGTGTTTGTAGGGGGTGTCCTGAGGACGCTGTCCGTATTGTTCTCTGTCAAGTTGAATGTGTTCTAAGTACACCCGCGGTGTCCTGAAATGTTCGCAAATAAACAAAATGGGGGTGTTCTGAAGACGTTTTTGAGAACACTCCCGGTGTACTGGAATGTTCGTAGGGGGTGTCCTTAGGACGCTGTCCGTATTGTTCGTTGTTAAGTTGAAAGTGTTCTAAGAACTATCGCATTGTTCTGAAATGTTCGTAGGGGGTGTCCTGAAAACGATGTCCGTATTGTTCGCTGGCAAGTTCAAAGTGTTCTAAGAACACTCACATTGTTCGCGGACATTAAAAGTTTCCCATAGATCATAGTTGAAATGTTTGACTCTATGGATGTGATATGCTGCGGTGGTTGTTGCCAGGGCATACCGTCTTGGGCATTTGGCCATGCACCCAAGACTGTATGCCCTGGCAACAACCACCGCAGCATATCACATTCATATTTGCTTATAACTTTGGGTGAAAAACAAATGTATAAGGAACAAAGGTATTAGATATTATGGATGTGATATGCTGCTATGGTTGTCCTTATTATTGTATACTTACTGTTTGGTCTAGTAATGGGAGTCCATGTTTTTCTTCTTCATTTCTGTGATAAAAGAAAATAGCATGTTAGTATTAGTATTTTGTAATGACTTATTACATTGTATAAGCAATATACTTTTATTTTTTTCGACCCTCATATTTAGTAGAGTACAAATCAGAGTACTGTGCAATTTGCTCAGTTTCTGTATTTGTTGCTAAAATCATTGGGTGTGTGGGAGAAAAAAAATCCATGTTGGATTAAAAAAAAACCTTTTTCTGTTATGCTACAGTTTGTTTGTTTGTTTTCAGTGTTCACTTGTTGTTTCTGGCTAATGCTTTATACTTTGCTTTGTTGTATTTTATTTGGAGCAGTAACAGATTCTTCATTTGTTTTGATATTATAAAATTTTGGAGCAGTTAGATACCAATTGGCGTATTCTAACTGTCTATTTCTTTAATATATTTTAGTGGTTTTGATTTATCTATTTGGATATTGTCAAATTTTGGGACAGTTAGATACCAATTGGCGTATTCTAACTGTGTATTTTTTGGCCTAATTTAGTGGTATTCATTTATCTGATTAGTTGTTGTAGAATCTTTGAGCTGTTAGATAGCTTTTGGAGTATTCTAACAGTTTATATTATTTTAACACAAATTTATAATTTTGGGACAGTTAGATACCAATTGGCGTATTCTAACTGTGTATTTTATGGTCTAATTTAGTGGCATTCATTTATCTGATTAGTTGTTGTAGAATCTTTGAGCAGTTAGATAGCTTTTGGAGTATTCTAACAGTTTATCAGGCCGATTCATGGAATAATTAGCGCGGCGCAAGTGGGCAAAAACGTGCGATTCGCAGTGGAATAGCGAAAATCGCAGTGCAATTGCGAAAATCGCACGAAAAGCAGCGCACGTCGATTCATGGAAGGCCGTGCGCGAGAAAACCAGCGGATGTGCGATAAAAAAGTGCGCAGCGCACGTTGGCGCACAGGCCATCTAACAGCGTGCGCCAGGTCACAGCGAAAATCGCACAGGCCACAGCGAAATTCGCACATAGCGCGGCGCACGCAACAAAAGTAGGCGGAACACGGGCGTAACACTCGGAATGGGGAACAACTTGCCAAAACGTGGGCGTCACGGGGGAAGTACAGGGCACAAGTGCGCGGAACGCCCACACGCTCGCCTACAACACGTATTCATGGAATAGAATAGGGGAAAAAAGCGCACGCTCAAACCAGCGCACAGGCACAAACACGACCGCCACAAGAAAGCAAGCGGTAGCGTCTCTGCGGCTGTAAGAAATGTGCGCCAAAAGGTGCGCCAACAAATAGCACCTATATACTGCCATGATGAATGTCCCATACTGTGGCCCTCCAGGAAAAATGATGTGCAAAGGGGTACCCACAAACACGGACACCCGCTGACAAAAAATATGTGTGCTTGTATACCGGGGTGCGCGGGAAGTCTAACACGCGATTTCAGCAGGGTACGTGCATCACAGGGGTTCGCTTGAAGTTTCACACGCGATCGGGCCTGGGGGAGCGGGCTACGTGTATATCAGGGGTTCGCGTGAAGTTTCACACGCGATCGGGCCTGGGGGAGCGGGCTACGTGTATTACAGGGGTTCGCGGGAAGATCCAGGGGTGCGCGGGAAGTTCCACACGCGAATAGCCTGGGGGCGCGTGTATTCCAGGGGTGTGCGTGAAGTTGCACACGCGAATAGCCTGGGCGCGTGTATTTCAGGGGTGCGCGGGAAGTTCCACACGCGAATAGCCTGGGCGCGTGTATTTCAGGGGTGCGCGGGAAGTTCCACACGCGAATAGCCTGGGCGCGTGTATTTCAGGGGTGCACGGGAAGTTCCACACGCGAATAGCCTGGGCGCGTGTATTTCAGGGGTGCGCGGGAAGTTCCACACGCGAATAGCCTGGGCGCGTGTATTTCAGGGGTGCGCGGGAAGTTCCACACGCGAATAGCCTGGGGGCGCGTGTATTTCAGGGGTGCGCGGGAAGTTCCACACGCGAATAGCCTGGGGGCGCGTGTATTACAGGGGTGCGTGGGAAGTTCCACACGCGAATAGCCTGGGCGCGTGTATTTCAGGGGTGCGCGGGAAGTTCCACACGCGAATAGCCTGGGCGCGTGTATTTCAGGGGTGCGCGGGAAGTTCCACACGCGAATAGCCTGGGCGCGTGTATTTCAGGGGTGCGCGGGAAGTTCCACACGCAAATAGCCTGGGCGCGTGTATTTCAGGGGTGCGCGGGAAGTTCCACACGCGAATAGCCTGGGCGCGTGTATATCAGGGGTGCGCGGGAAGTTCCACATGTGATTTGACAGTGTGGGTCCTCCCAGGTGTACCCTGTACACCCTCCACGGCCCCTGCAGGCAGCCCACACCACAGGGGACTACCCTGCATCCCTGGTCATGTCCCGCAGGCAGCCCACCCACCATGGGCATGCCCCCCAGCAAAGGCACATGTCTCCTTGAACTAATGAACACCAACTCATGTCCCCTTGCACCCCCACCCCCCAGCACTGTGGGGCACCTGCCAGCAGGCCCCCACCCATGTCCAACTCATGTCCCCCACCACCCCCACCCCCCAGCACTGTGGGGCACCTGCCAGCAGGCCCCCACCCATGTCCAACTCATGTCTCCCACCACCCCCACCCCCCAGCCACCAGGGTCATCCTCCACCAGGCCCCCACTCATGTCTCCCACCACCCCCACCCCCCAGCCACCAGGGGCACCCTCCACCAGGCCCCCACTCATGTCTCCCATCACCCCCACACCCCAGCAGTGCAGGGTCACCCTCCACCAGGCCCCCACTCATGTCTCCCATCACCCCCACCCCCCAGCCACCAGGGTCATCCTCCACCAGGCCCCCACTCATGTCTCCCACCACCCCCACCCCCCAGCCACCAGGGGCACCCTCCACCAGGCCCCCACTCATGTCTCCCATCACCCCCACACCCCAGCAGTGCAGGGTCACCCTCCACCAGGCCCCCACTCATGTCTCCCACCACCCCCAAGCCACCAGGGGCACCCTCCACCAGGCCCCCACTCATGTCACCCACCACCCCCACCCCCCAGCCACCAGGGGCACCCTCCACCAGGCCCCCACTCATGTCTCCCACCACCCCCAAACCCCAGCAGTGCAGGGTCACCCTCCACCAGGCCCCCACTCATGTCACCCACCACCCCCACCCCCCAGCCACCAGGGGCACCCTCCACCAGGCCCCCACTCATGTCTCCCACCACCCCCACCCCCCAGCCACCAGGGGCACCCTCCACCAGGCCCCCACTCATGTCTCCCACCACCCCCACACCCCAGCAGTGCAGGGTCACCCTCCACAGGCCCCCACTCATGTCACCCACCACCCCCACACCCCAGCAGTGCAGGGTCACCCTCCACCAGGCCCCCACTCATGTCACCCACCACCCCCACACCCCAGCCACCAGGGGCACCCTCCACCAGGCCCCCACTCATGTCTACCACCACCCCCACCCCCCAGCCACCAGGGTCAGCCTCCACCAGGCCCCCACTCATGTCTCCCACCACCCCCACCCCCCAGCCACCAGGGGCACCCTCCACCAGGCCCCCACTCATGTCTACCACCACCCCCACCCCCCAGCCACCAGGGTCAGCCTCCACCAGGCCCCCACTCATGTCTCCCACCACCCCCACACCCCAGCAGTGCAGGGTCACCCTCCACCAGGCCCCCACTCATGTCACCCACCACCCCCACCCCCCAGCCACCAGGGGCACCCTCCACCAGGCCCCCACTCATGTCTACCACCACCCCCACCCCCCAGCCACCAGGGTCAGCCTCCACCAGGCCCCCACTCATGTCTCCCACCACCCCCACCCCCCAGCCACCAGGGGCACCCTCCACCAGGCCCCCACTCATGTCTACCACCACCCCCACCCCCCAGCCACCAGGGTCAGCCTCCACCAGGCCCCCACTCATGTCTCCCACCACCCCCACACCCCAGCAGTGCAGGGTCACCCTCCACCAGGCCCCCACTCATGTCACCCACCACCCCCACACCCCAGCAGTGCAGGGTCACCCTCCACCAGGCCCCGACTCATGTCACCCACCCCCCCCACCCCCCAGCCACCAGGGGCACCCTCCACCAGGCCCCCACTCATGTCACCCACCACCCCCACCCCCCAGCCACCAGGGGCACCCTCCACCAGGCCCCCACTCATGTCTCCCACCACCCCCAAACCCCAGCAGTGCAGGGTCACCCTCCACCAGGCCCCCACTCATGTCACCCACCACCCCCACCCCCCAGCCACCAGGGGCACCCTCCACCAGGCCCCCACTCATGTCTCCCACCACCCCCACCCCCCAGCCACCAGGGGCACCCTCCACCAGGCCCCCACTCATGTCTCCCACCACCCCCACACCCCAGCAGTGCAGGGTCACCCTCCACAGGCCCCCACTCATGTCACCCACCACCCCCACACCCCAGCAGTGCAGGGTCACCCTCCACCAGGCCCCCACTCATGTCACCCACCACCCCCACACCCCAGCCACCAGGGGCACCCTCCACCAGGCCCCCACTCATGTCTACCACCACCCCCACCCCCCAGCCACCAGGGTCAGCCTCCACCAGGCCCCCACTCATGTCTCCCACCACCCCCACCCCCCAGCCACCAGGGGCACCCTCCACCAGGCCCCCACTCATGTCTACCACCACCCCCACCCCCCAGCCACCAGGGTCAGCCTCCACCAGGCCCCCACTCATGTCTCCCACCACCCCCACACCCCAGCAGTGCAGGGTCACCCTCCACCAGGCCCCCACTCATGTCACCCACCACCCCCACACCCCAGCAGTGCAGGGTCACCCTCCACCAGGCCCCGACTCATGTCACCCACCCCCCCCACCCCCCAGCCACCAGGGGCACCCTCCACCAGGCCCCCACTCATGTCTCCCACCACCCCCAAACCCCAGCAGTGCAGGGTCACCCTCCACCAGGCCCCCACTCATGTCACCCACCTCCCCCACCCCCCAGCCACCAGGGGCACCCTCCACCAGGCCCCCACTCATGTCTCCCACCACCCCCACCCCCCAGCCACCAGGGGCACCCTCCACCAGGCCCCCACTCATGTCTCCCACCACCCCCACACCCCAGCAGTGCAGGGTCACCCTCCACCAGGCCCCCACTCATGTCACCCACCACCCCCACACCCCAGCAGTGCAGGGTCACCCTCCACCAGGCCCCCACTCATGTCACCCACCACCCCCACACCCCAGCCACCAGGGGCACCCTCCACCAGGCCCCCACTCATGTCTACCACCACCCCCACCCCCCAGCCACCAGGGTCAGCCTCCACCAGGCCCCCACTCATGTCTCCCACCACCCCCACCCCCCAGCCACCAGGGGCACCCTCCACCAGGCCCCCACTCATGTCTACCACCACCCCCACCCCCCAGCCACCAGGGTCAGCCTCCACCAGGCCCCCACTCATGTCTCCCACCACCCCCACACCCCAGCAGTGCAGGGTCACCCTCCACCAGGCCCCCACTCATGTCACCCACCACCCCCACACCCCAGCAGTGCAGGGTCACCCTCCACCAGGCCCCGACTCATGTCACCCACCACCCCCACCCCCCAGCCACCAGGGGCACCCTCCACCAGGCCCCCACTCATGTCTCCCACCACCCCCAAACCCCAGCAGTGCAGGGTCACCCTCCACCAGGCCCCCACTCATGTCTCCCACCACCCCCACCCCCCAGCCACCAGGGGCACCCTCCACCAGGCCCCCACTCATGTCTCCCATCACCCCCACACCCCAGCAGTGCAGGGTCACCCTCCACCAGGCCCCCACTCATGTCTCCCACCACCCCCAAGCCACCAGGGGCACCCTCCACCAGGCCCCCACTCATGTCACCCACCACCCCCACCCCCCAGCCACCAGGGGCACCCTCCACCAGGCCCCCACTCATGTCTCCCACCACCCCCAAACCCCAGCAGTGCAGGGTCACCCTCCACCAGGCCCCCACTCATGTCACCCACCACCCCCACCCCGCAGCCACCAGGGGCACCCTCCACCAGGCCCCCACTCATGTATCCCACCACCCCCACCCGCCAGCCACCAGGGGCACCCTCCACCAGGCCCCCACTCATGTCTCCCACCACCCCCAAACCCCAGCCACCAGGGGCACCCTCCACCAGGCCCCCACTCATGTCACCCACCACCCCCACACCCCAGCAGTGCAGGGTCACCCTCCACCAGGCCCCCACTCATGTCACCCACCACCCCCACCCCCCAGCCACCAGGGGCACCCTCCACCAGGCCCCCACTCATGTCTACCACCACCCCCACCCCCCAGCCACCAGGGTCAGCCTCCACCAGGCCCCCACTCATGTCTCCCACCACCCCCACCCCCCAGCCACCAGGGGCACCCTCCACCAGGCCCCCACTCATGTCTACCACCACCCCCACCCCCCAGCCACCAGGGTCAGCCTCCACCAGGCCCCCACTCATGTCTCCCACCACCCCCACACCCCAGCAGTGCAGGGTCACCCTCCACCAGGCCCCCACTCATGTCACCCACCACCCCCACACCCCAGCAGTGCAGGGTCACCCTCCACCAGGCCCCGACTCATGTCACCCACCACCCCCACCCCCCAGCCACCAGGGGCACCCTCCACCAGGCCCCCACTCATGTCTCCCACCACCCCCAAACCGCTGCAGTGCAGGGTCACCCTCCACCAGGCCCCCACTCATGTCTCCCACCACCCCCACCCCCCAGCCACCAGGGGCACCCTCCACCAGGCCCCCACTCATGTCTCCCACCACCCCCAAACCCCAGCCACCAGGGGCACCCTCCACCAGGCCCCCACTCATGTCACCCACCACCCCCACACCCCAGCAGTGCAGGGTCACCCTCCACCAGGCCCCCACTCATGTCTCCCACCACCCCCACCCCCCCAGCACTGTGGGGCACCTGCCAGCAGGCCCCCACCCATGTCCAATCCATGCCCCCCTGCACCTGGGTCCCAACATTCCCCAATCATGTCCGTAATGCCCATCCTCCCCTGCCAAAAGGCCCAACCAACTATCACACCCACCCACATATCAAAGGCAATTACATGTTACACCCCCAATTTAAATAATGCAATTGAACACATGTCTGTCACACACAATGGCTGCAAGTGAATGACAAAACACCCAACATGACATGCCTGAAAGCAATGAGATGATACGACACATTGAAGATTAAAAAAATAATATGTATTTAACAGCAAGTAGAATGGAAATGAAATAAGAAAAAACACAAAGCAAATCAAACAAAACAAGATGAATGTCCAAGAAAATAATCTGAAAAATTAAAATAAGCCAATGAAGAAGATCATCCTGGGTCCATGAGCCCTACCAAATTAAACCTAACTATGACTACTAACTAAAAAGTGAACTATATACAAAAAAGTGGTGCATTGTCCAATCGCAACCAAAAAAAAATCAAAAAAACAAAGGAAACCTAACCCTAACTATACAACTATATACAAAGGCAGCGGGCTATTCGGACGGCTCACTGGTTGTTGTCATGGGCCAGGGCATCATCGAACTCCTGGTCAATGGCTTGGAGGCGGGCATGTTCCCTGGCCCCGAGGTCCCGCAGGGATAACGCAGTGTCAAGCTCAAACTCCCTGCGAAGACCCTCGAGGCACTCAGCCCGCCTCAGCGCCCTCCGCATGGAGTCCTCCGCCCTGACCATCGTGAGCTGTTCCTCCTCTGCCCGCTGCCGCTCCGCACCTATCCGCTGGCACAACCGCTCCCACACGGAAGCCACTCCCATTCCAGGGTTCTCCTGCCCTCCGGCCGATGCCTGCACCCCTGATGTTGATGGCCCCGAGCCATGATGCCTCCCACGTTGAGCCTGCTGCTGCCTCCGACGCAACTGCCTGTGCCAGCACAACGGCATCCAGGCTGATGGAAACCACCGACGCCGTCGTGCACGTGCCCTGCCCGATGATGCCGTCACATCCTCCATCTGCTGGGGTCCAGTTGCTCTGGTGTCCACCCCTGCTGGATCTCTGACTCCCGACTGTGGCAGGGATGGGATCCCCACCGAGCTGGCTGCATTGGTCGGGGCAGGTCCACAGGGGGCCCTGGTGGCATCTGGGCTGGAAGACGGCAAGGAGAACGACTGGTGGATAGCCTGCACAGAGGAGGAGAGGGCCGCCACATTGGCCAACACATGCAGGAAACCCCCGAACATGGCCGATCCCAATTGGGCCACGTCGGCACGGTGCACTTCGTGATGACGTGCGTGCTCCTCCCGGGAAGCACGCACGGCATCACGAATCACAGCCGTGCGCATCGCGACCCCAATCAGGACCTTCTCCGCACGGCCAGGGGTTCCCACGTCCGCAGGTGGAGGGGAGTCAGGTGACATGGACATCCCCTCTACCTGCGGACAGGCCTGGGACGGGGCATCCCTGCTGGTGCATGGTGGTGCACTCACAGGGTCAGGGACAGCGACATGCACAGGCCCCTCCATGGTGACCTGTGCTGCCTCCTGCCCCTGGCCCTGGACTGCACCACTTGCACCAGCAGGGATGCCCCCACCAGGCCCCATGTGTGCCCCAGTGGCGGCCTCCTCCTCCTCTGTGCAAACCACCAACCTGGATGGCTCCTCACCGTCTCCCACCGTAGCAGGCCCCTGTGGGGGCTCACCCACCCCTTCCGCTGCAGCCGTGGGGGCATCCCCGCCGCCTTGCTCCACAGCGCCGTCTCCGCCCTCTTCTTCACCAGCCGCTGCGTAGAGGGAGACAAAGAACACAAGCATCAGGGCACTGTACAATGGTCCCCTAGACAGGAAGCAATAGCAGATGAGCACCACTGTCAAAGTACACTTCCATCATGTCCCTCCACAACACATGGGTCAGTCCAGGCAAAACACACACAGTAACAGGCATGGTGCATGCCATGGACATTTCCATGCATGTCCAATGGACTCTTGAAACATTCAATGATATGTAACTCACATGCATCATGGCTCATGCCCATCACATGCACACACTTCACCTCAGTCACATCCATCTGGCCCCAAACACACCAAACACAGCGGATACAAGGGTAATTTGGCTGCTTTACTGAATCTCTGCATTGTCACACACATGTGTCATGCATCCATGGCATGCACAAGTCACAGACACGCAGGTCAGGCACACAGACATGGCTACCATATATGTACCTGGCATCAGCACCCATCCCTCACCCCCACCCATGTCCAGGTACAGAGACTGGCATGCTCTCATGTTCAAAATCTGAATAGGGCTCCCCATGCGGCATTTCAACACATGCAACAACCATGTGCATCACACATCACTGGTCGCACATGCATTACCATGATGTCCCTGCACACATACATGCATACATGGCCTATGGCACACATACAGGCAAGTATCATAGAACCAGCACACCGCAACATGCCCTGTCTCACACAGTAATGCATGGACACTTACTGCTCAACTCCAGACGGGCCTCCCTCTCAAGGATCTGGGCGTGGAGCGCTGGGCGTACGCGTTCCAGGACCCTCATCTGGATGGAACTCATGCGGCCCCGGCCCCCCTCCACGAGGCGCCGGGCCTTCACAAGGGTCCTGGACCTCAAGTCCTCCCAGCGCTTCTTGATCTTCAGGACGTCGCGGGTTGCCACCCCCTCCGCGTTGATGGCAACCACACAGTCGGCCCAGATCCTCTGCCGTCCTTCCTTGCTGGCGCGGGACGATCCAAAGAGGGCATCATACTGCCCCAGGACATGCTCCACCAGGACACCAACTTCGGTGACAGTGAAGCTGGTGCCCCTCTGCCCCTCTGGCCTGGGGTTGCCACTGGTGCCAGATGTGGAAGTGCCCGACATGGCAACCCCAGAGGCAGGTGTGGGTGGGCAACTGGGTCCTGGGGCTGGGCTGTGGAGCGATGTAATCCCAGTCGGGAGTCTTCAGTTCCAGCAGGGGTGGACACAGCAACTGGACCCCTGCAGATGGCTGATGTGCAGGCACCAAATGGCAGGGCACGGTGGCAGCAGGCAGGCAGGCAGGCAGGCAGCAGCAGATGGCACGTGGGAGGCTGCTCGGGGCACTGGGGGGCAGTAACTCGGCCTTCTGGGCAGGAGCGTGGTCTTCCGTGTGTTTTCGCGTGGCCAGCTTGATACGGAGTGATTTGGCACGTGAAAATCCTGCACGTCAGCGTGAAATCCGAGGAAAGGCCCTTAGCGCGTAAGCGCGTCAGCACGCATACGCGATTCTATTGGACCAGAGTCCCTCAGCGCGTAAGCGCGTCTGTGACGTGACCCGCACGGGTGTTCCCCACTCAGCACGTGATGACGGGGCACACGTGGAGATACTGCACGTCAGAGTGTCATCGCGTGTAATTGGACAAAAGTGCGCGTACACGCGATTGGCCTATGTACGTGTATTTAATGGGTGCGCGGCCACTTACACACGCAAGTACGTCAGCGAACCTGTATCCCGTGGTGCGTGTGAATTTCCACACGCTATTGGACTGGGAACTGGATTCCAGGGGTGCGCGGGTCACACGCTGTATACCGTGGTGCGTGTGAATTTCCACACGCTATTGGACTGGGAACTGGATTCCAGGGGTGTGCGGGTCACACGCTCGCCTAGAACACGCGCAAAGCATAAAATTGCGGACTTTAACAATAACAAGCTCAGACGCCAGGATGAACATACCGTTCCTAGCAGCAGTGGCAGTGGGCTACCAAAGGAGGAGGAGGAGGATAGTCAGGGCCAGAATATTCACACCCAGAACCAGCCTTTTCGGGATGCCTGATGACCAGGTGTATGGGAGGTACAGGTTTCCACCACACATCATACTGGACCTGGTGAGTGAGTGGGAGGATGACCTCACATCACCCACCCCAAGCACTCAGCCCCCTGGAGAAGGTCCTCAATGTACTGCACTTCTTAGCCACTGGATCATTTCAGCGGACAAGTGCCATAGTGGGTGGGGTGTCACAGGCCACCCAGTCACGCTGCCTACACCAGGTCTTGAACATCATGACTGCACGCCCATCAGTCCGCAGGCACATATACCTGCCCAGAACACCTGCAGAAAGGCATGCTGCCGCCCTGGATTTTTATGCTGTGGCACGATTCCCCAAAGTGCTAGGTGCCATCGACTGCACCCATGTGGCTCTACGTCCCCCCAGGGTATCTGAGCACATCTATAGGAACCGCAAGCACTGGCATTCCATCAACGTGCAGGTAGCATGTAATGCCAAGGGAATCATCACCTCAGTATATGCCAACTATCCCGGCTCCACCCACGACAGCTTCATTTACCGTATGTCCACCCTAAGCCGGGACCTAGAAGCTGGGCGGCATGGCGATACATGGCTGCTTGGTGAGTATGTATGCCACTGCACATGCATGCATGTTGGATACTGAGCAAGGTCACAACCCCACCAATGATACCAATCACCACCTCCACAGGGGACAGTGCCTACCCTCTCAGCCCCCACATGATGACGCCAATTCGGAACCCCACCACGCCACCCCAGGTAAGATATAACACAGCCCACATTACAACCAGGGGCATAGTGGAGCGCACATTCGGAGTGCTAAAGTCACGCTTTCGCTCCCTTGACCGTTCTGGCGGGCAGCTGTTATACGCTCCCCCAGTAGTGTGCAGGATCATAGTGGCAGCATGTGTCCTGCACAACGTTGCAACACGCCGGGGCCTGGCCGTGGACATGGTGGTGGCCCCACATCCCCAACCACATGCACAGCCGCTGCGCATGGGAGGGGAAAGGGCACGGGGGGAGGCAGCCCGTACACAGCTAGTGGCTAATTACTTCACATAGAAATCACACCCCTGTGGAGTGCACACTGCCCTGGCACATTCCATCTGACAATCAATGATGACTCAACCTGACACTGATCCTGAATGTCTGGAGAATGAACCGAGAATACCATGTCAGCCTGAGATTGTTCACCTGGAAGTGTCACAATGTGTGCATCCCTACCCACACAGACACCAACAATGCAGTTTTGTGAAGTTACACATTGAAGCAGCTAAAATTAATACCCACTTGCAAAATGCAACAAGAGGACAGTGCCATGTCAGCCAACCCAACCCCAGCACTGCCACACGACACACCGTGCCATGTCATGCTAATTGCAGGTAAACAAAGTAATCCCCACAACATGACATCAGTCTCACTATGTACAGTGGCACTATTAGAAACCTGCAACACCTGAAATGCTCACAGCAATGCCGGACCAACAACATACTTGAGCACGTAGTACCATTAACATGACATCACAAATGTTACATATTAGTAGTCTCACCACCTGGAAATGCCTGCACTCCCACCACTACCAACTGTGCAGTGTTGTCGCCATGTAGAGTTGTAGGTGCACTGCTGCCAACATGGTCCCCATCTCCAGACTAGAGGTCCTTGTGTGGACATGAGGAAGGGACCTGCAAATTGGGAGGTAGACACAGAAGAAGAGTTACACATCAATGCAACATGCAGTGTACAACACAACAGCAATATGCACTATGAATGTATACACAGTATTGACTACAGACTGGCCACACAGCTCATGGGAGTCCAACGTCACTGTGTAATTCACTGTCACTTGGGCACACCCTTTGCAAGCCCATGGAAACGGGAAGCAGGAGGGGTGTGTGTGACTCAAACCCAAGCATCTGAACCAAATACATTACAAGCCTGCATGTGCCCAGCCACAATGCAGCGTATGCCCACAGGAACCACGGAAGCCAACAGATCGTCCCAAAAAAATTGGGAATAAAAGAAATCAAAATAAAAATAAAAATAAGAAACAATCAAAAATGGCCATTGATGGGCCCGGGGGGGTTGGGGAGGCCACCCAGGAGGTCCGAGGACAGGATGCACACCAGAACCCACCTGCGTGGATCCTGGGAAGATAAAACACCTCCATGGGCTCATGGCCCACACGGCTACCCTATTGTGGGAGTATCACTGCTGTCGCTATTATCACCCTGTGCAGCTGCATCCGGAGGTGGTTGCCCTATGGGAGGCAGCCCACGCAAGGCCCTAGTCTGCTCCTCCATGGCTGCAAGCATGCGGGTGTGGTAGGTCTGGTTCTGGAGGATGAGTGTGCGGAGGTCCCCATGCAACAACTCACGGGATGCCCGGACCTCCGCCCTCGTTGCCTGCATCTCAGTTGAGAGCGTACGGGTGAGATGCTCCAGCTGCTGTTCTGTCCTTTGGTGTGTTGAAGCCTCAAGCTCAACAAGAGTCGTCCTGAGGTGAAGGAGCTCCTGCCTCAGGGCTTCCCTGTGGCCCTGGGACTCAATGGAGATGGCCTCCTGCAGAGTCGCCAGTGCCGCCAGCCTGTCCCTGTTGGACCCCAACATGTCCTCCCTGTGTGACTGGCAGATGGAGTCGGTTGCCTGCTCTAGTCGCTCCATCAGCCTTTCTGGGGGGACAATGGAAGTGGCCACCCTATCCATGGCCTGAGCCATCATCTCGGATGATGCAGCCTGTTGGGTAGCCATACCGTAAATGGATTGCTCCCATGCGGTATTGCCGGGTGGCGTACGGCCACCACGTCGGCGGGCACCACACCTGTCTGGGGCAAGGCGAACTGCGCCTTGCTGTGCCGGCACTGCCTGAGGCTGCAGGACTGCATTCCCCCTCTGATCTGCTGGCCCAGGAACAGGATCAGATGTCGCGGAGTGTGACCCTGCATCCGTAACCACCGAAGGCGTAGCTGCCAACACTGACATCCCCATGGAGGGTACTGACCCTGGTGCAGGTGGGTGAGACAGAACAGAATCCCTCCCTGGAACACTCACCTGCGACGGCACGTAGGTCTCATCCGAATCAACACCTGAGTACAGCTCGGGGGAGGTGCAGCCAGAGACACCCCTTGAGAGCACGACCTGCAGCACTTGTGGGTTCTCCCCCACCACCACACCACGTCCCTCACTGGTGGTTGGTCGGCCCTGGGACACCTCCTGGGTCTGCACCATCTCCACAACCCCAGCAGTATCAGGTGCGTCTTCCCCTGCAAAGACATGAAAACAAAGAAATGGAAACAGGCATTAGCACCATGGCACACATTGAGGGCTGAGAAGCAAGAGAACCAGTACTTGATTGACACATGTCCCACATGACTAAAACCCTCCCATGCATGCACCCTCACTGCGTATGAAGTGCAGGCAAATGGCACACACTGATGACACCAAGATGGAAGATGAACACATTTTCTGCATGCTGCCTGGCAGTGGCATCACACATTGGCCTGTGATTGGCAGGTGAAACACACATGCCATCACACAGATGGCATGTACCATTGCTATTGAGTGAAGATGGAGAGGAGGGCAGCACCTATTCATTCAGTCCAGTTCCCGCATGTAATTGCTTTTCTAATTCTAACAGGTCAGATTTTTCACCTGGAGCTGCCAGTCTGAAATGGTCAAATTGCACAGGGACATGTGTGTACAAATGATATCCAGGTAACAAAGTCACTCCACTTTACCATACCCATGTCAGACATGTGACTAGTGGACAGCGACATGCCTAGTGAAAGTGGTGGAATGCAAACAAACTGACTGAATGAACAGTGAAAAAGAAGCAAATATGTTGTGTCAAGGTGACACTTCAAGGGCAACTGGCGTGCAGTTGTGCTAGATGTCTACTGTTGGCAGAAGGGATACTGCTCTGGCCAAATGCAGCTGCGCAGGAAGGATTGCATGAAGCACATGGCTGACCCATACGACTCAGGCGCACACACTCTCACCTGGCACCCGAACAGAAGCCCTCACACACACACCATGCACATGGATGACACACACATGCATGTGCACTCACCGGACAATGCCTCGTAATCAGCCAGATCTCCCACGCCTTGGATCTGTTCCTCCGTGACGTAGGTCCCAGCGACTGACTCATGTGGAGTGAGTTCCATGTCTACTACTGGAGACCCACCTCCAGTCACTAGAGTTGCGGCATGACTTGAGGCCAGCTTACTCTTTGCCCTGCGCTTTAGGTCATTCCAGCGCTTATAGCAATCATTGGCTGTGCGCCTCACGATTCCAAGGGCACTTACGATGTCCGCAACGGTCTGCCAGTGTGCCTGGCGTTGTGCAGGTGTGGTCTTGGATCCTGCAACAATGACCATCTCGTTGTCATGTCCGGACACATACTCGACAAGTGCATTCAGTTCGTCATCCGTGAAGCTGGGCTTCCTGGACAGGCCGGACTGTGTAGCCGTGTCTGGGGCATCAGCCTGTGCCGGACGAGCACTCTTCCTCTTCCGCTTGGAAGGTGGTGGTGATCCTGAGTGTCCTGCGCCGCTCTGGACACTAGGGGCAGGAGCCCTGGTGGACTCTGTATCAGGAGTGTGGGATTGAACACTCAGCATGGGAGTTGGTGCAGGCATTGGCTCTAGTGTGATGGTGTCAGGGGGAATGTCAGCAGCATGGACTAGGACCGACACTGTCCTGGCTGGGTGTGTGAGGGCTGGGGTGGATGGAGCCGCAGCTGCCCCTGCAGCCTCTCCGCCCTGCCTCCTTGGTGCAGCAGATGACCTTGCTGCCCCAGATCCACGTGGCATGATGGCATCAACGTGCACCAGCGCACGTGTCGTAGCCCTGCTGACCTGGAAGTCAGCCATGGAGTCAGCCAGGTCTGGTGCCACAATGGGCTGGTCCAACAAGGGCTGAGCATGGATTGTGTCAGCCACATCAGCCTCAATGGGAGGGGGGCAAAGGGGGGGATTGTGGGTGCCCGTGACTGGTCCTCCACACATGGGGGGACAAGCTCACCCTGCAAGTTACGACCACGTCCCCTACCGGATCCACCACGGCCACCACTTGTGGCTCTTCCACCTTTGCCACCCTTACGGAATCCTCGCCTCCCAGCCATGGCACTGATGTTAATGTGCGTATGGGAGTGGATGTAGACTATTGTCCTGGGCAATTGGGGGTCAAAGGGGTTGGGTACCAGATGGTAATTGTACCCTAGTGCTCTAGCAAGGCTGAATGTAACCCCTGGGGAAAGATGACGGGTCACGCAAAGCACAGGAGGCCCAAAAAAGGGAGATGACGTGCACGCAACCCCTCCTAGACCACGTGTGCAGAAAGAAAAACCTGCACTACGCTGTGGCACCCAGTAACACAAGAATGAACGTATGCGTGTCACACTCAGCCTAGAATGACCTCTGAAGGGGTAGGCTACACACGGGGCAAGCACAGATGCTAGATACGTGCGTGACTCACCGTCTGCCTGGTAAACGAGCGTGTAAAAGGAGCACGTTTGGTTGGCAACACCCCCGCCAAAAGAAGATTTGTCCGCTGTCTGAGGAGACAGGACAACAGTAGAAGGGAACACTGTTTGAGGGAACAGGCCCAGGTAAACCAGTAAAAGAGAAAAAAGAGAAAAAGCTGTCAGAGGTAACAGGGAATACGAACTTGAAACGCCGTGAAGTAAATCGCGTGTGAAACGACAAGAAGTACAGAATTCACCCACTCGCTCTCCACGAAAAGCACGTACAAGGAAAACGTGTTCTACACGTACCTTTTATACAGGCCCACACGTCCAGCGTCACTTACGCGGCGTGTACGCGCTAGGGCCATTTCCACCTATTCCATGCTTTGTCACTTCTGCGTGTAGGGCCATTTCCACCAATTACACGCTTTGTCACTTCTGCGTGTAGGGCCATTTCCACCAATCACACGCTTTGTCACTTCTGCGTGTAGGGCCATTTCCACCAATCACACGCTTTGTCACTTCTGCGTGTAGGGCCATTTCCACCAATCACACGCAATTACACTCTGACGTGCAGTCTTTCCACGTGTGCTCTGTCATCACGTGCTGTGTGGGAAACACCTGTGCGGGTCACGTCACAGACGCGCTTACGCGCTGAGGGCCTTTCCTCAGTTTTCACGCTGACGTGCAGGATTTTCACGTGCAAAATCACTCCCTACCAAGCTGGCCACGCGTACGCACACGGAATACCACGCTCCTGCCCGGAAGGCCGAACTACTGCCCCCCAGAGCCCGAGCACTCCCACCTTCTGCTGCCGGTGGAGGGTGCCCCTGGTGGCTGGGGGGTGGGGGTGGTGGGTGACATGAGTGGGGGCCTGGTGGAGGGTGACCCTGCACTGCTGGGGTTTGGGGGTGGTGGGAGACATGAGTGGGGGCCTGGTGGAGGCTGCCCCTGGTGGCTGGTGGGTGGGGGTGGTGGGAGACATGAGTGGGGGCCTGGTGGAGGCTGCCCCTGGTGGCTGGGGGGTGGGGGTGGTGGGAGACATGGGTGGGGGCCTGCTGGAGGCTGCCCCTGCACTGCTGGGGGGTGGGGGTGGTGGGAGACATGAGTGGGGGCCTGGTGGAGGCTGCCCCTGGTGGCTGGGGGGTGGGGGTGGTGGGAGACATGAGTGGGGGCCTGGTGGAGGCTGCCCCTGGTGGCTGGGGGGTGGGGGTGGTGGGAGACATGAGTGGGGGCCTGGTGGAGGCTGCCCCTGGTGGCTGGGGTATGGGGGTGCAGGGAGACATGAGTGGGGGCCTGGTGGAGGCTGCCCCTGGTGGCTGGGGGGTGGGGTGGTGGGAGACATGAGTGGGGGCCTGGTGGAGGGTGCCCCTGGTGGCTGGGGGGTGGGGGTGCAGGGGGACATGAGCAGGTGTGCAGGGTAGTCCCCTGTTTTGTGGGCTGCCTGCAGGGGCCGTGGAGGGTGTACAGGGAACACCTTTGAGGACCCACCCAGCCTAATCGCGTGTGTAACTTCCCACGCACCCCTGTAATACACGTACCCAGCCAAATCGCGTGTGATAATTCCCGCGCACCCCTGTAATACACGTACCCAGCCAAATCGCGTGTGATAATTCCCGCGCACCCCTGTAATACACGTACCTGGCCAAATCGCGTGTGATAATTCCAGCGCACCCCTGTAATACACGTACCCAGCCAAATCGCGTGTAAAACTTCCCGTGTACCCCTGTAATACACCTACCCAGCCAAATTGCGTGTGATAATTCCCGCGTACCCCTGTAATACACGTGCCCTGGCTAATCGCGTGTAAAACTTCACGCGTACCCCTCTAATACACGTACCCTGGCCAATCGCGTGTTAAACTTCCCGCGTACCCCTGTAATACACGTACCCTGGCTAATCGCGTGTAAAACTTCCCGCGTACCCCTGATATGAACGTTACCCGCTTTGCGTTCCTTGTTTGGCAGCCCTGTAAACTGGTCCAGGGTTAGCGCAGCCCTTTGCGATGATTTAGCGATTTTGATGGCTTTTCCTTGCGCGAGGGCGTTCTTGGGGGCGTTACTGGCGCTGCTGCAGGGTCGTTGCGATACTCTGCGCCACGGCTGGTTTGGGAGCCTAAAATCCATGAATACGCTGTGCGCGGAAATCGGTTTTAGCGCACGTGCCTGGCGCAGTCAATCGCACGCGGACACTCTGCGCCAGCCGCTTGCGACACTTTTCTGCGAAATTCTATGAATTACCCTGTAAATGTTTTTAACACACATTTACTTAAAGGTTTAAATACAGTTTATTTATCAAATTTTGGTTTTAAGAACATCAAATAAGCGTTTGTAAGATTTGCTGGTAATCTCTGCTTTAGAGTAATGGTACTATCATTACATTCAAACCATCCACATTTCTTTTTTATATATGCCGTGTAGTGCCCTGAATTGGTTGTGGCTCCTGCGTGGTAAATTATACCTATTGTTGTGAAGGTTTTCTTACCAAGTGATATTTGACTATGTGTGAATCCAGTCAGCTTGCAGTTGTTTTTGGTACCATCTGCATTGTAACGTAGAAGCATTAGTATTACATATTTACTATGTGTTTGTATTACTAACGTGGAGCGATTATCTGAATTGCAGGTAGAGCATAATCTACCATGGTTTGCATTTTGTACAAGTTGCTGAAATGGAATGGATTCACAATTTGGTATTGATATATATATGAAGCGTTCATTGGGAATTTCTTCTTGTGTCACATTGTTGCACAGAGTGCATGTATGTTTCCACATGTATGAAATCTGGAAGATTTCATTTATAGGTATGTTTTTGTTTTCCAGTACTAATAGTAAGTACATTAGAAATTCTTGTGGATCTTCCTGTGAGTTTATAGTGAATCTCACCATTCCAGCACAGTAGTCCAAGTGTCGTCTTATTCCAAAAACACTATATGTGTTGTCAGGATTGTTTGCTGCATTTCTGTGAAGTACTAACATTTGCAAACACAAAGGGTCTGTACTGTGTAAGTAAATTTTGTCAACAATTGGTGGTAATTGAAATAGAATATTCATTGCTACATTTGCATAGCAACTTACACCAACTATATTTGAGAATTTAAATGGTCCAGGTAGTTCTGTATCTAAGTGCTTTTTTTGGAGTTTGTCTTCCTTCTTTAAAGAAGTACCTGGTTTACTTTCTCTAATTGATTCTTTTTTGTTTGTGGTACTTGATGAAGTATTAGTTTCTTTTACTCTCTTTGGAGGATTTGCAGTGACGTCCTGTTGCATTTCTGTTTGATTTAGTTTTCTTTTACAACGTTTTAGTTTTTGTGGAACAGAATATGTGTTTAGATGGGGAGTGTATAGTGAGCGAAGTCTATTATATTCTAAAATGCAAGGAATATCAGCGTTTACTTTACTTGCATCAAAGTTGATTAGAAATAGACTGTCAAGTGTACGTAAGCGTGATAGTGCTACGTAGCTCATGCCTTCTTTAAAGACTGTGTTACCAATATCTATCATTGCTTTGTGTAGGGTAAGACCTTGTGATTTATGAATCGTGACTGCGTATGCAAGAGTTAGAGAAAATTGTTCTCTGCGTACATACATATCTTTGAAGAGAAGGAATCTAGCTGTTGAGCGTCCTATCCGTTTTACTTCTAAAAGTTTGTCAAAGAGTATATTGACAAACTGAATTTTGTTGTCACGCGGGCATGTTTGAAAGCCAACAACTGTACCCAGTGCTCCATTAACTAGTCCTTGGTCCACGTCAAGGTTACGTTTAAGCATTACTCTGCAATTTAAGGATAATTTTAACATCTTTTCTAAGCCTGCTGTGTTTGAGATTGATTTTTCTAAATTATTTAGTCTTTTTGTGGCTTGGTCACACATGGGTAGTGTCATACCATGTACATCTAGTTTGTCTGTGGCGCTAATTTCCATTATTGGTTGCATTTCTTTACTTAACATTATTTCATTGAATTTGAGACAGCTTGCAAGAGTTGGCATTAAGGCCATACAATTGACATTTTTGTGGGCTAATTGTTCCATAACATCTGTAGCACATGCATTATCACCATAAAGTGCATTAATGTGCCGGGTTGTCAATGTTGCTTCTGCTTCTTTAGAAAGTATACCAACTCTCAAACTTTTTAAAATGTTGGCATAAGTTAGATCTGCAGATTGGCGCATGTTTTCTGTTAATTCTCTGTATTGGAAATGTTGCCAAAGGTTGACATTTCCAATGCTGCCAACAGTTTTACAGCAGAGTTTGTGCCCTAATGTTTTAAAAATAGGTTCACCTTTTACTGGTGTTAATTGAAGCAGATCTCCAAAAACAATAATGTGTTTTCCTGCAAAGAGCTCTTCATAGTCTGTTTTGAGTACTTCTTGTAATCTGAGGTGAATCAAAGCTAACATCAGGTTGGAGACCATGCTCACTTCATCTATTAGTAGCATTTTCATTTGTTTCAATACTCTGCGTAATTCCATTGCAGCTTCTGCAGAAAGTTTGTAATAGTCTAATTTGTTCTGGTGTTCTACTGGTAATAGTAGTAATTGGTGTAATGTAACACCACCTATGTTGTAGGCAGCTAAACCTGTGGGGGCAGTGACAACAGCTGACAGTTTGTTGTTTGTCAATTGTTGAAGGAACTTACTAATGATTTTGATTAGGAATGTTTTGCCAGAACCAGCTTCACCACTGACGTACAGTAGTATAGGTTTATAATTATGGCAGGAACATTCTTTATTTTCATGTTTTACACCATGTGCAATTTGTTTTGTTACTTTTTGAAAAATGCTACTTTGCTCATTGTTTAGTTTTGATTGTAGTATAGTTAAGTCTTCCTTATCTTCATACTGACACATGGTGTTTTCTACTTCTATCATAGCTAATTCTGCCTCATTTGTTATTAGTGGTTCTCCCAGTGGTTCTTGGCTTCCTGTTACAGAAGGTTGACTACTGTCAGGAGTATCCTTATCTAGTTGGGCTTGGAGTTCTTCTTCATGTTGCTGTTCATTGTGCAACATTGTTTTGTACTGTGTAAAGTTTACATCAGTTATAGTGCTTTCATTTGCTTTGAAAGCATCCTCATATGAGTCATAGTTATCTAGTAATTGTTCTTCTTTTCTCCATGGTTTGAAGAGTTGTAGCAGGGACATGTAATATACTTCTTTATGTTGAGGATTCTTCAATGACAATTTGATATGATTCATTAAATTTGGTTTAGTGAGTTTAACTAAGCTGCCTTCACAGTCTGTCACTCTATATTTACCTTTTTTTCATCAGGTTTCATATTATTTTTGTATGTGTAGTTTTGGGCTATTTGGTATAGACACATGTTTTCCAAAGTATTACTTCTGTTTGGGTAGTATGTGTCCAATAAATTGTTTTTTAAAATGTCTTGGCTGTTGGGATCATGTTTGGCTATTGTTTCTATATCTTCATATGATTTTAGAACTCTTTTTCTAGATTTAGCTGGACCAAGACTTAGCCATACTATATTTTCAGATTTACCATACAATGAAGTACCAGTTAAACGATCAGCTGCTTCATAAGATCCACATTCTCTATGGGTGAGCATTTTTATGCCCAAGCTGTATAATTTCTGAGATACTGTTTTATCTGATGACAGGTCATTCCAGAGGTCTTGGAGCTCTGTCTGTTCTGCTTTAGTTAAGTATGCTGTGACATATCATGCAACTGCAGTAGAATTGTCTGCAATGTACTGCACATCTATGTTTGCATTCCATAAGTGGGCAATGATTGCATTATAATCATTGATATATTTTTCTTCTTCTTTTCTTTTTATGTAATATGTATTTTTAGGTGACTTACCTTTAACACTATGGGCCTCATCCCTTACCGCCATACTCCGAGTTCCCTTTGCGCCCTCGCCCTTAACGCCTGCTTTGAGCAGGTGTTAAAGTCGAGGGCGCAAAGGGGCCTCCAAGCCAATAACGGTGTCCGTAATGAACGGTCACCATTATTTGCATCTTCCCCATTCCCATTGAGCCCTATGGGGGCTCATTTGGGAATGGGGAAGAGCCTTGGTGAATGGGGAATTACCGCCCCGCCAACCTTGGAATGGGGCGGTAATTCCGCCATCCACCAAGGCGCTGCTGGTCCGGGTACGGCGTCAACCAAGGCGTTAATAGCGCCATTGGTTAGCGCCGTACTTGGAATGAGGCCCTATGTCTAACTGAAGACATGAGGTTGTTTACTTGACCTGTATTTGTAACTGGTCTAGGGAAACCAAATCGGCATTTGGTGTATTATTTGCCTTTGTTTTTGTATTTGCGACGACAATATTTTCCACATTTGTGTCTTTGAAATTGTAAAATTTGTGCATGAAGATCACTATTTGTGGCTTCTGGTGGAATTTCACAAGTGACATATTTTTCAATAAACTGTAAAACAGTGGCATAACTGTCTTGACCAAATTTAGGAGCATCTTTAATCCATAAAAGCATGTGGATATGTGGTGCTCCTCTGGCTTGGTTTTCTTTTCTCCAAAATAAGTGTTGCACTTCTCCAAGGGGAGGAACAGTTTTATTACAAATAAAATGTAGCATAGCAATGAAGCGATGGTGAAAATATCTTGAAGCATTAACAGGATCCAAAGAACAAAGTTCTCCAGGTGTTAGAATATCTATGTTTGTTTTGTTTTTATTTGATATGCGTAGGAAATCATGTAAATCTTCCCACGCATATTCTGCACAACTTAATGTAACAAACCAAGTGGGTGGGCCAAGGTTTCTGATCATACAACGTACATCTCCATGACGTCGAAACCAGTACTCTTTAGTACCACGCATATTTGCTAATAGATTTGTAATATTTGATTATAAAACCTAATCCCTTTGTTGCACTTTCTCTAATAATTGTGTAGCTGTCAAATTTTGAAAGTGTGATCCTGATTTTAATATGTGTGCAACTCCGTAACATAAAGTTGCTAGTTCACTTTCAAAGAGTAAGTGGAATATGTATTCCAAATTTTGTCTAAATCTGGGATCTTCAGAATACATCCGTAATGAGCGGTATTCTGAAGCTGATATTTGAATAGGTCTATCATCATATCTTCCTCCTTTGCCAGTAGGAAAGAGTAGAGGAAAAGCACGTGCTTCTATACTTTTTTCCCATATACTGATTGGTGACCCTTTTGTTTGACGCATTTGGTAAGTTTCCAGTACATCTTGTACGGTGTCATTACAGTGCAAAGGATGAATTGTATAATGGTCTAAAGTATTTGATATTGTAGCAGGATCTAGTAGCTCAAATTGACCAGCTTCTTGTGTTTCTTGAATTATTTCAGTTGTATCTTTCAAGTTTTCTTCAATATTAATTTCTTTGTAATATTCATTATTCTCTTTAAGATATTGCAAGGCTTGTCTAACTTTATATAAATCTACCAGCTGTTGCCATATTTTTTTGTCTTTTGTAGGTACTCCATTTACTAATATAATTAAAGCTTGCTGCATTGGACGTTGCACTCCTAGAGTATGCACATTTTCTTTTAGATTTAATGGTAAATAAACTTCTTTTCCACGAATGCCTTTTACCAATTCAGAGGGAGGTAATTTTGCTGTTTTTGGTTGAAGGCGTATTATTGCTTGAAATGGGTGTACTGTTTGAATTATGATGCTCTCATATAAATTAAGTTGTTGTAGAGGTTTTGGTACTGGGTATAATTCCAAATTATTTCTGATAGAACGTGAAGGAGTTTGGTTGTTGTCAAGTTTTGTAGTGCAATAACTGCAAAGTATTAAGGGCTCAGTTATTTCATATTTGTTTTCTGCTACAAGGTAGAGAGCTAATTCAAACCATTTAGAATCTTCATTGTCTTCTATTTTGTATGATAGGTCCACAGTTTTTGTGTTACTTTTATAAAAAAAATTCTACGGCAACATACACATACATGGTTTGGTACTTCAGCTGATGTACTTTTAAATTTTAGTATTTCTTTTTTGTATGTGTTTAGCAAAAGGTTGCCATATGTAGAATTGTTGCTTAATTGGTTTAAAGCTATTTCATTCTGTAATTGGCTTTCACTTCCAAAATATTTTTTCTGAATATAGTGAATTTCTTCAAGTAGGTCTTTTGCTGTACCATGTAGAAGGATGTTATTTAACTTTGCTAGTGCTAAAGCAGGACTTTTAGCATAGTACAGTTTATAGACTAGATTTCTTATAGTTGAATGTTGTGTTGATATCCTTTTGATATCATGGAAAGTGGTTTTACAAGTAGGTCCTGTAATGCAGGCCAATGAATGTCCTTGTAGTCCTGTGTACTTGCGCACTGGACAGGTATCTATATTTTGCAGTAATTTAATTTTGATTTTGTCTTTGCTTTTTACATATTTATTGAGGAATTGGCATAAAGATTTGAAACATTGTTTGGGAATGTTACACATTGACGTGCATGGCCATTTGTACACTAGACGTTCTGATTCAGTTGAATGGAGGGGTAATTCTAAGTTTTCAGGGCATATTTTTGTAAGAAGTACTTCTTGTTCCATTATGGTATTATTCACTTTTTCATAACCTCGACCACTGCTATGTATGGCAATTGTATTTGTTTGCTTTTGTTTGTACGCTTCTTCATTAAAATATGGTTCTGTGCTTGTAGTGTGATTCCATTCACCTCCGCTGATACTTAAGAAGTTCTTTCTGTTGATATTTCGCTTATTGAGAAGTCTTTTTTGTAATTTAGTTATTAGTTTTGTTAGTGGTTTCATTTTGTTTAACAGTAAAATAAATAAATTTCTTTTGAGAAGAATTGCACTGTCCATCAATGCTTCTAAGATTAATTTCCTACGATAGGTTTTAAGCTTTGAACCTGATTTCTCTCCTGTTTTTATAAGATTTTGAACGACTTTGTGACGGTATATTTTGGCTAAAATACTTTTCTTGGTATGCTTACTTTGCACCATATTAAAATTTGAAGAAGTAGTTTTATCTGTACTGATAGCTGATTTTCTGTTAATTGTTTTTTGGTTTGTTTTACATTTTGATAGAGGAAGCGAAGTTGTTGTACTTGAAACTTCTTGTGTTTCACTAAATGATTGTATTAGCTGTTTTGTTTCAACTTTTTTTTACAAATTCTGCTAGAGATGGATGCTTATGTTGGACACCTTTATTTTCATTTGCTCTACTTTTGCGTTGCTTTCTACAGACTTGACTTTTGGTAGGCATTCTTTAGGGTCTGTTGAAAAAAATAAAGAAGATATGGGTTGGGGTGTTCTGGAATGTATGTGTGCTGTGTGCATGAGTGTTTGAGTAAGATGATAAATATGTATGTAATGGTGTGTGATTGTGCATTGGGAACTAAAACTAGTAGGGATAGGTATTCTTGAATTTATGTGTTACTAAACTGGGGTTCAGATGACAATAAAAAGTAAGCTAGTGGTGTGGAAAAGTACAAATAGTAAATCTAATGTATACAATTAAAACAATGGTTTGTTCTATAATATGAAAATTGTAGTGGTTCAGTTGGGTAATTTGTGTGTCCAAAAATAGAAATTTGTGGGCCATTCTGGCTATAAATCGCTGTTTAAGACATGGAAATTTTTGGACAAAATGGTACAAAATCTCTATTTTTAGAAACTGAAATAGCTTGTATTAACGTTATAGTATATTTGATTAATAATACAAATATTATGGGGATATTTTACTTACTTTTTTTTTTAATTAACAGGTAACGTCTTAGTTTTTCTTTCTTCTTCGAATTCGGCTGCTTCTTTTCAGGAAACTGGTCTTCACTGCAATTGTAAAAGCTTCAAATTAGTAACTTTGTTTGTATATAGCACTGTTTTTAATTTAGATATTGATTTTTTTAATTGAAATCCTCAGTGCCTTCTGTAAAACCATTAAACTAATTTATTTACATAAGATACATTGCATCAGTTCAGTACATATGATATGTTCTTAATGAACAAATTGTATTGAATGACTAACTGTAGCAAAAAAAAAATAACTTTACTATGTCTTGTGAAATTTATAATATATTAGTGAATACCACTATTTCTGTAAGTAAACTGTTCTAGGTAATAGCGCCTCAATGTCATGTCTAATTTAAAGTAATTAAGTAAATAAATAAATAAAAACAAAAAATATGAAATTGTATAAGTATTTTTATAAAGGTTTAAACATAGATTGTGTTTGCATGCAATTTTGTTTGAATATATGTAGTCTGTATATTTCATTTAAAAAATGTTAGTTTAACATGATTTGAGTGTGTGTGTATAAAGAAAGTAAATAGTATAAAGGTTTATAAGTGATAGTTGATTTTAGGAAATTGAAAAAAGTACAGTAAATTCATTTTACAGATTTTACAAGGTAAAAGTCTGTTTGAAAATGTGTTCATCTACTATACAGAAAATATGCATACCTGAGGTTTGTGTTCATGCATATGGCTATGCATGGAGCTGCAAGTAGAAATCTTGAAGATTTGTACAGTATTTCTGGTAGATGCTGCTTGCCAATGATATGACACTTGTACTCAGAGAGATTCAGAGTACATTTGCAGTGCTGATCTATGATGATGCAGTTAGATGTAGAGGTCTTGAATGTGATTGGTGCATGGTCATGTGATTTATGAGGTACATCCAATGAGGGAATGGCAGAGAGAGTGTAGCGGAAATGGTAGAAGGGCTGTTCATGTTACGATATGTCCGCGGACATGGCGGTAGTTCGCGGACATCGGGAGTTACATCAGGGGATTTTTGGGTTCAGAAGTCATGCAAATGAGAATAAGCACTGAAAGGGATTGGTCAGGGAAGTTTGGTGGGTGTGTTGTGCCAGGAGAGATTTTTTGCTGAGAGAACAAAAGATAGCTATGGCTGTGTGTTTCAGAAAACAGATTGTTTGGATTTTAGGAGATTCGTGGATACATTGGTTGAAGGTGCATGCAGAAAGCTGTGGAGTAGCTGTAGATCTTGGATTCCCACATGTGGAAGTACACTGGCATGGAGTACGTGGAATGAAGTGGTTGTCTCTGTGCTACTTTGGAGCCAGAGCAACATCCAGACATAATTGTAATTCATTGTGGAGGGAACAGTTTAGGACATGTGACTGGAATATTTTTGCAATTTGCTATGAAAGAAGGACTTAGGAAGGTTATGGACATGTTTCCTAATTCTCAAGTGATATTTTCACGGATTGCGCAGAGACAAATGTGGCTTCGTTCTTCTTCATTTGGTCCACAAATGGAAAAAGCAAGGCGCAATGTTAATAAGGCTGTTTGTGCCTTTCTAAGAGATTTTGGCATGTCTTCTTTTCACAATGAAAATATTATGTTTTGTAGTACATACATTTTTCGCAGAGATGGAGTCCATCTTACTTATGCTGGCAATCAGATTTTTCTGAGAAATGTACAAAATGCATTGCGACCTTTTTTGGAATTACAACAATGATTTTGAAGTAGATGTTAAGCATTTACAATTTTTGACTTACAAACACCACCCAAAGGCTCTTTTCAGAGCCACTACTTCTTTCCAGAGAAAATTACAATGTTTTTGATGGAGTAGCAATCCAATTTTTTTAATGTTCTCGAACTGTCCGCGGACTTCTAAAAAATACAAAGAGCCCTGCTTCATTTATTTTCACTTCTATTTTTTAACTGGGAAAGGCGGCTCTGAAAAGAGCCTCATCTTTTTTTGATTTTTGTAATTTTGTATTTTTTTTGGTTTTTCAGACACGACACACTAGGAGAGGAGGGTAAAGGAGGGTAAAGGGGGGGACACCAACCACAGGGATAAGAAAGGGCGAGCTGAGAGAGGAAGATGTAGAGTGGGTTTTATTTGGGTAGTGAGCAGGTCTTCTCATGCTCTGTGACGATAGTCTCAAAAGCACTCCGAAGTCGCTCCCCCCTGCAGAGTACTGTGTCACAGTACATACATACAACTGTGACCCTCAAAAGGTAAGGGTCATCAGCATTCTGTATGGCCTGTGAGGCAGCTTGAGGAAGATGCTGTCCCACAGAGGTGGTCCTTGTGGTGACAGGATCAGAAACAGAGGATGAAGTAGAGGAAATCAACCTGCTACGTTCTTCGCAAGGTACAACCCTGCGAATAGCCCCAGAGTGAAATGACCTCAGGTGTCGCTTCATAGTAGTGGTCCCAAAGCTGTACTTACCGTGCTTCCCGCGACTGAGTATCATTTTGCACTCATTGCAGGTAACACGGTTCGCACGAGCCTTAGGAACATTACCATGAATGGTAAATAACCGCCACACCCAAGACTCACGCCTAGTGCGGGTAGTAGGGTTTTCCTCTACCTCATTCTCATCATCCTCTTCTTCCTCCTCCGCTTCCTCACTCCTGTTCCCCTCTTCAGGCCCTTGGGGATGTGGTGGTGGTGGAGGGGGTGAGGGCGGTGCTGAAGCAGGTGCAGCACCAAGTGGCAGTTCAGCAGCCAAGGATGCCATCTCGATGATGGTGTAGTCTGCAGGTGGCAGCAAAAATCACTGTGTTCTGAATAATAGCCAGAAACACAATGGGAATAAGCTCTTGGGCGTGGTCTTTTATAGGGGTGCTTGTGCGCGGTTCGCGGACATGCGCACTGTCCGCGGACAGATCGAACACAAAAAAAGGATCGGAAAGTTTCAAAAGGTATATAGAAACTCAAGATTGCTATGTGGGACTTGTGCCATGGTGAGATTTTATTGAAAAATATTATGGATTAACTGAAAATGTACTTTTAAATTGTTCAGGGACACGAACAGTGTCCGCATTTCAGGACACACGATGAGCGTGGGCGCGGTCATATGATCCGTTCGCGAACTAGTCCGTGAAGGAAGTGCCTGTCCGCAGGACACCAAGTGCACAGAGATTGGTTAGCGCATGCGCATTGATGTCCTACGGACACTGTTTGGGTTCTGAAGTAATTAAAAGTGCGTCACACGTGAAACGAACATTTCAGGACACCGCGTGTGTTCTTAGAACAGTTTAAACTTGGTAGCGAACAGTAAGAACAGGTATAGTGTTCTTCAGTACACCTCCATTTCCGTTTACGTACGAACATTTCAGGACACCAATAGCGTTCTTAGAACAGTTTGAACTTGCTAGCGAACAGTACCGGACAGGTATAGTGTTCTTTAGGACACTTTAATTTTTGTTTGTTTACGAACAATTCAGGACACCGTGTGTGTTCTTAGAACAGTTTCAACTTGCTAGCGAACAGTACGAACAGGTGTGGTGTTCTTCAGGACACCTCCATTTTCGTTTATGTACGAACATTTCAGAACACTCGCACTGTCCGCGGACACTTTTATTGTTTTTAAAAAAAAAAACGGAAACTATTCACAATACAATATAAAAATTAAACTTTATTTAACATATATTAATAATTTATGACAGAGAAGGTGAGGCAGAAACAGAAACAAAAACAGGAGAATTTGGGGTTTCAACATGATTGGTATTAGGTGAAGAAGGGATGGAAGTCTCATCAAAACGTTTTGGATTATGGAGAGGGTTTGGGGATAATTGACTGGGATATGGTGAGGAGGGACAAGTACATGTGGGGCAATGAGACAAGGTTTTTGGTTTGAAATGATTTTCTACAAAAGTTTTTAAATTATTAAAATTAGCCAACAATACATCCATTTTTTCTTCTATATTGTGAAGACTGTTATCCATAACAGGGTTTTCTGAAGTTTTTTCTATTTTGGTATGCTCTGTACAAAAAAATAATATATATGTTAAATGTATATAAAAAAAATAATAAATAAATGGTTTATATTATAAAGTGTTTACCATTAGTTTCACTATCTTGTGACATTTCTTCATGTGGGAAATTGTCCTCTAGCCATTCCAGAGTACTAGACATTTCTGTGAGAAAAAAAAAAAGATAATATATTTTTTAATCTAAAACAGAACGTTTATAAATATATGAGTAAAATGAAGTACACTTACTATTTCTGGTAAGATAAGTCCTATGTATTCAGTGGGTCTGGTCTTGTTCTCAGTTCTGTTGTGTCTGTGAGGTAATTATGTTGGAAGCCAATTTATCTTCTTTTCAGAACATATTGTATTTAAATGAATGGTTAGTGTGTTACATATATGGGTTACATTTCATATGTATTACTATATATAATGTGTTTGTGTGCTGCTTTTTGAATGTGTTAAATGTTCCTATATTGTGATATAACAATCAAATATACCCCACCCCCCTCCCCCACAGTTTTTAGGTAGTGGTACTGTTCTCCGAACATGTCCGCGAACATTAAATAAGTTCGCGGACATCAAGTTCATAAGAAGAGATCTAGTCAGTTCCATATGACATGTATATAAAGTCAAAGTCATTATTGTTAAGTTGTGCTATTAAATAACTATGAAATTCAGTGAAAAAACTTTGTTAAAGGGACGTTATGGTTAAGTTGCGCTACTAAAAACCTATGAAATTCAGTGAAAAAAACTTTGTTAAAGGGACGTTATGGTTAAGTTGCGCTACTAAAAACCTATGAAATTCAGTGAAAAAACTTTGTTAAAGGGACGTTATGGTTCCAAGTAAAACCGAAAAACCCTTGAAATCCGCCAGTTATGGTAAGCTAAGCAACCATAACTCGCGCCACCACCGTGCACTGCTAAGACTAACACCCAGGACATCAAAGATGACATCACAAATGTCACTGATGACATCACTGATGACATCACATGTGTATGTACTTCTCATGAAATATGTGTAGAAGGGATTCTTATTATGTTGCGAAAAAAGTGTCAAGAATCATTGCAAGAAATATACCCTAATAAGTGCATTGAACGATGCATTGATATAAATAGCATCCTATTATGGGGTTCTATCTAGTATACTAAGCTACTCATACAGAAACATAACATTGTGTGCAGCGTACAAGATGAAGGTATGATATTCGTAATGTTAATATGTTGAATAATGAAATGATAATTGTTTTCTTAATAGATTTTTGTGTACTGTGAAATATGTAATAAGTAGCTAATAAAACCCATGTATTACATAATTGCATTACTATAGACAAAACACAAAGACACAAGAACACATACCAATATGGGCATATACAGGGAAAGTGAAGTTAGCAAAAAAGCACAAGTAGTAGCAGAAACAATTCATAACTTAACTGATTAGTTTCATGCAAATAAATGATTGCTCTGTTTCAAAGCTGCTATTTACCCTATGTATCTGTATCACTTGATGTGATTGGACCCTAAGGAAAGTAGTGTGAGTACAATGTATACAAATATGACCATATACAGGGAAAGTACAGCCATAAAAAAACAACAGAACTATCAGAAAGTGCTCATAAGTCTAGTGATTATCTTTATGCACAAAAAGGATTGCTGTCTTTCAAGCTTGTGTTTTCCCATATGATGTGACTGTACTCTAAGGGAATTACTGTAAGAACCTACTAGAAGGATATGTCTACAAATAAAATAAAATTCTTAGTTTCTGACTGTTACTGAAGAAAACCATGTGGCCTAGATATGTCAGCAAAAGAAAAAATAGTGAGCCAGACATGTGATGTCATCAGTGATGTCATCAATGACATTTGTGATGTCATCTTTGATGTCCTGGGTGTTAGTCTTAGCAGTGCACGGTGGTGGCGCGAGTTATGGTTGCTTAGCTTACCATAACTGGCGAATTACAAGGGTTTTTCGGTTTTACTTGGAACCATAACGTCCCTTTAACAAAGTTTTTTCACTGAATTTCATAGGTTTTTAGTAGCGCAACTTAACCATAACGTCCCTTTAACAAAGTTTTTTTCACTGAATATATATATAAATATATATTTGCATATATATATATATATATATATATCCTAGTATTACATACGTTATATATATTAATACATGTATAATAATTTAATATTATCAATAATAATCAGGTTTGTTGCTGGAAGGTTTGCCCAGGAATAGTCTAGAATCTTATCTGATGAGAATACAAGAATATATTGGACACAGTTAGCTGCACCTTGAAAATTAAGAAAAGATTATTATTATTTATTTGGTTTACTTCTGAAAGCACTGTTTACAATTTCTTTCAGAAATAAGCAAAGAATATGCTTTTAACAGATTACAAATACATTACCAAAACACATCACTATTATGGCAATCCATTAACAAATATTTCACTCTGCCTAAGTAATCCAATTTCATTTATCCATTCAGAAAATATCTCAAGATAGCTTCCTCCGCAGATGGCAAGCCTTGTTAACCCGGGCAAAGTAACTGCCGATTGTATCCTGTGTGGACAGAATATTACCTGGTGCTCCTACCTATTGGAAAGGCTCCTTTCCTCGTGGCTTCAATGTCTAGATTGTTGTTCGGGCATCGATCTGGAAGCATAGGAACCTTAGAATGTCAATGGCACTGAAAGCTGTTTCAGTCACTTGAAGTATCTATGGGCATTTCACAAACTACAAATAATCAGTCTAAATCCCTCAAAAGTAAAGTCCCTTGTCAACAGTGTTTCTCTTGCAGCACGCAAAAATCTTCAGTAGAAATTCTAGAAGAGGTGGCATGCACAGGAACCCTAAGCATGTTTGGCATAACTCAGAGCTCCTTGAACCTATCTCGAAAAAAGTTTAATATATCCAGTCCTACCAGCCACTCTGTATCCAGATAACATTACCACCTGGACCTGGTTCCTCAGGTTGCGATTGGCGTTCCTTGTTTGAATGTATTATTTGTTCAGAACATTTTAAGATTGCCTCCCCTGCCAACATTTTTATTTTTGTCGGTGTGTGGCTTGTTTTTCTCTTGCAGTTTTTGTTTATGTTGCTCGACCTTCACTTCAACTGTTGCCATGCACCCTCAATTCATGTTCCTGCTGCTTGGCATTCTTTGGTTTGCGTGGATACCCCCCTTGCTCATGTTGAACATGTTTGGGCAACTCCGTCCCGTCTCGTATCCCCTGATGATGTCTGGGGAGTGGCAGCCTCGGGGCAGACACCGGCCTAAATAGGTTGATTCTCACTAGTGCCGGATCTGAAGATTCCTGATTTGACGACTCATCTGTCAACAAGCTGCTGGTGTCGGAAACTGATACCCACTTCTTTTTGTATTGCCTCTTCCCTTGATTATGAAAGGGGTTAGGTGGAAGACTAAAGTTAACGGCGAGGTATGGGTATGCTTTCTCTTTTGAAAACACACTAATATCTTTATTGAGTTTATTTGATTTCTTTTGGAGATTACAATTAAAAAATTCATCGACCTCCTTATTCATGGCTTCCAATTTCCCTTTTGGATGTAATGAGTGAATTATTCAAAAGGTTTGCGCATAAAGTTACAATTCTTTTTGGACTTTGGCAGCCAGCCTTGACGCTGTGTTCATCGTATGTACCATCACATCTCTGCTACATTTTGTAGCAATCTGACTCAATCCCACTTTATAATCCTCATCCTCTAAAAAGAGGACCAGGGCAATCTGTATTTGTAGTCCTACAGGAATTATATTGGCTCACAAATACTTCTTCAGCAGGTGGCCATGGAGCTCAGTTCGAAACCCTTTCTTTTCCAATCGTGGCAGTTTTTTGGCTGTAATTGTCACATCACCTACACTAGTAGTAGATAAATCATCAAGTATGCATGTATCTGAGCTTCAGTGCAGCTGAGTGTGTATAGCTTGGACATAGTCGCGTCTTCAATAGCCCAACTGAACCAAGGATACACCACTTTAAATTGTTTCTTCCTGACTAAATCACCTCACCCTCCAGTCCCACCATTTTTTTTATTTTACCAGACCTAATGGCCACATGACCACCGTTCATTCCAGAACCCTTTCCACCCCGTGATGGCTCCCGCTCCAGATAAAGGGCTCCTTGTCCCAGCCGACTTGTGAGGGTGGGGCTCCTTGTCCCAGCCGACTTGTGAGGGTGCAATCCATTGGCCACAGGTCAACGTCCTTGTACCACTGCCCTCCCTCAGTGAGACAGAGAGCTCACATTCAGCGGTTTTGTTGCGCATGCACAGTCCAGTTCATGGTATACAAGTTTTGCCCAGTGCTAACAGGAGATAAAGGGTTTTACCTAACCAAAGTTCGCTAGAGAATAAGACAAATAATAAACACTACAGATTGGGGGACATAGAATGACCCCACTGGGGGCCAAGATATATTATTTTCTTGAAAAGAACCCTGCCCCAATTTTTCCTTCAATTCTCCCATCCCTATGATACAATTGAATTGGACACACCAATTCCCCTTGCTCGCAGTGTGCAATGTAAGTTGTTAAATAGTCTTCTACAATAGAAGTCAATAGTGAGAGAACACATTGAAAATTCAAAAACTGTTAATAGGTTTTATGCCTTTATAGCTTATCACTGTGGACTTCGGCCCTACTGTTTGAAACATCGAGCAATTATTAATAAGGCTTGCTTTATTCATCTATGAGACCTTGGAAAGGTAAGGATGTGGATGTGCTTTGTTCTAGTTCTTTTTAAACCACATTTATCTTACTTTCTCTGATAAAAGAAGAGCTAAGATCGCTTTACGAGAAACCACTTTTACATAGAGCTAATATACGAAACTGTCAGCAAGCTCTGTTTTTTCTTCTAAGTGCATCATTGGATTTGTAATTGTAATTGTTTTTTTATGCAGCGCTTTTACACAGATGGAGTGCTTCAAAGCGCTTCAAGGTGAGAAGGCAACAAGGGAATACAGTAATCATTCTTAGGCCTTGAATTTTCCGAATGAGCTAAACAGATAAACTAGCATACTAGGCCTGACAGCATTTCTCCTAGCGCAAGTGCAGTAAGTGTTACCGTTCGACCCAGCTAGGGAGGAGGGACAGAAAAAACAGAAAAAGGTGGGGGGTGGGGGGAAGGGCGGGCCGACAAACTTACTAGTCCTAGTACATTTAGGTAATGTATGCGTACAGACAGATGTTCGAGGAGGAGAGGGTAGGGGGGAAACAAACGCATCCAGTCCAACAGGGCCCTGTGTTAAGTTCAGAGAGGTTGCATCGCTCATAGAGTGTAAGCAGAAAGTGCAGTAATGCTGAACATAGTGCAGTGACCCAGAGGCAAGTGCAAAGACGGAGTTAGGGAGGAGAAGGAGTAATGAGGGTGGAGAAAAAAAACAGAGGTTATCAGGGTAGAGGAAGAGAGAAGGAGGACGAGAAGAGGAAGGTCTTGGGGAGTTTCCGGAACTTAAGGTGCTCCAGCTCAATACAGAGAGAGGCAGGGAGGCTCTTCCAGAGGGAGGCACCTGCAGAGGATAAATATCTACCCTCAAATCTCTCTTTGTGAAAGCGGCTCACACGCAGAAAGTTGGAGGAGGATGAGCGGAGGACTCCACAGGAGAGTATTTCGGAAGAGAGCCTTGTAGATAGTGCAGGCCCTGGCCCCAGAAAACCTTGTGGATTATGCAGAGGATCTTGAAATTGATCCTTGCAGCTATGGGAAGCCAGTGGAGGGATTTCAGTGCCAGAGAGGAGAGGTCCCTGGGCTTGAGGCCAAGGATAAGTCTTGCGGTTCTGTTCTGGATGAGTTGTAGAGGACAGAGGATAGAAGTAGGAAGGTTGAGAAAGAGGCTGGTGAGCCTCTGGGAGAAATTGAGAAAAGGTAGAATACCTCTTAGGAGCTGCAATTGCTAGTGGGACATTTTGGAAATGTTTGAGATGTGCAAAGAGAAGGAGAGAGTGTAGTCGAAGATGACTCAAAAGATTTTTTGCCTCATTGGTAGGTGAGGGTCCAGTTTCAAGGGAGGCCGGCCAGTGTGAAAGTGGGAAAGCGGGAGCAGGGGTCCCAGTGAGGACAATCTCTGTTTTACTGGTGTTCAGGCAGAGATCGTTAGCAGCACACCAGTACTGAATTGGGGATTGACAGTCAGGGATGAGCGAGGAATAGACTGGGCTAGTCTAGAGACCACATCAGGTGTGACAGGTGAGAGGGAGGATAGAAGAGGGGGAAGGTTGGGGGTGGCCAAAGGGGGTCCAAGAGATGTTGGTGCAGGAGGGGGAACGGAAGAGAGAAAGGACAGGATGTGTTTTGTTTTGGTGGTGAAATGTGCGGCCAGGGCCGAGCAAAGGGCCTGAGTGGGGGCAGTAGAGGATGCAGCTGCAGTAGGGTTGGCAGGCTCCTTGCAGACTTTAAAAAGTTTGGCTGTGTTGTTAGATGCCGCGGAGATGCAGGCTTGAATGTAGACTCTTTTCTTGGAGCGGATGCAGAGTCTATATTGCTGTTGAAGAAGGCGGCAGGCCAGTTTGTCAGAGGGTTGACAAGAAGGTCCCCATTTCCGTTTCGCTGCTCTGCACTTGCGTTTAAGGGCAGCCAGATCGGAGTCGTACCAAGAGTTTCACTTTTTGGCAGGATTCAGTCGGACCCTCATGACAGGGGTAAGAATGTCAAGAGTGTTGGAGATGGAACAGTGAACATTAGAGAGGGCTGTATGAGGGCGGGAGTCAGCCGCAGGAGTAGAAGGAGGAGAGTAGGTGGAGTTAAAGGCAGCCACTCACACTCTTTTCATGGGTCGGATGACCTTGAAGGCAGAAGGTGGTGTAGGGTGTGCCAGTGCTAAAGGAGAGGAGAGCTTCAAGTGAGAAGAGATAATAAAGTGATCAGTCCATGAGAGTGAGGTACTGAGAGGAATAGAGAGTGGAATGTCTGTGGAGATGAGAGCATCCAAGGTGTTGCCAGCAGTGCGCATTGGACCAGAGGGTAAAATGGAAAGAGCAAGGGAATCACATAGGTTGCAGAAAGGTCCTGAGGAGTCCGGAGTGTCAAGATAGATGTTAAGATCCCCCAGCAGGAGGAGTTGGGAAGAGAAGGAGAGAAGAGGCCAAGTTGGCCCATTCCAAGAAGGAGAGGGTGGACTGGCCCGGCGGCTGATAGAAGGTGTGTGAAAATATATTCAGTGTCCTATAAGGTATCCATATTGGCCCAAGCACGCTCGCATCACACCACAATTCAATTGCCACAATAACCATGGCCACGTTGCCATTTTGTTTTATCCACCATTTTGGCTGCATTGTTCAGTTCCTTGCTCATTCTGCATTTTTGCTCTGAATTCAGTAGAAGACCGCGGCATGAACTTTCTGACACGAGACAGGAATGCACATTCTGCTGAGCGTGTTGTTTGTCTTACACTCTAGAACCTTGAAGTGCTTGCAGAAGCAAAGATAATCTACAAGTTAAGTGCCCTCCTGTCTCAACTATGTTTTCTCCACTGAACTGTTAATTATAATAATGTGCATCTGAAAACGTGCTCCTTCAGAGAAACCCTATTCCCAAGCTTTGGAGCAGACTGACCGTAGGCTCTAGGAGCAACATAGATAAGCCACACAGAGAATGTTACCTTGTACCAGAGAACACGATATGCCCCCACGCACTATCTTGCTCTGCTCCCAGACAGTAAATTGTCTGTGGGAAGACGAGGAAATTGCAAGTATGTTGTCATGTTATTCGCAAGTGTATATATGCTGCTACATCTTGTAACTCGGGGCTCTCTCCCTCCACAGTGTTTGTGGGCATGCATCGTGGGGTGCTGAGACCCAGTCATATGACTGTAATAAACGTTGTTCTGTGACCTTGTGACTGGCGTATTTCCATTTCTTTTTAGTAAGCCTCATTTTTGTTTTTTCAGATGGTGCCTGAACAGGGACCCTCCCGTTGATGTCCCTTCGTTGTCTGGTGAAGACAAGGCTGTCGCAGAAAGATCAGTAAGTACAGGGGGTACAGTAACTTGGAACATGGTCAACCCGCGCCACCCAAGGGGTCGGTGGCGTTTGACATGTATGTTGCCTACGGCCTAGGCGCTATTGTATTTTATTGTATTTAATGTTATTTGGCATTGACAAACCAGACATGCTCCAGACCTTCAGTGGCCAGTGTTGGGTAGTTATGAGATGGCCAGAATAGAATATTTGGAAACTGTATTATTGCGTAAGAAAGCTAGACCAGCTGCATTTGACGCCATTTGATATTGGAAGAAGGAAGCAAATAAGCGACCTAAAAGTAGAGAGAAGCACGCACATAGACATATGACGAATGCTGAGAAAGCTTTAGTACACGATCAGCAGAAACAAGTAGAAGCCATTAGGAGTATGGACAGGGCCTTTCAATTAGATGCGCAGAAAATATACCCATCACAAGATTTGCATGTATCAGATGAGTTGTTGAATAAGTTACTGAATGAGCGGAGGTCTGATTCAGGAAATGATTCAACTGCACCACCTCCTTATGTATCTCCTCCTGCATCTGCACCCATTCCAAATGTAGCGGCTGCTGCAGTCGTACCAACTGCGTTATTCCCTCCACTGCCTAGCACCCATGATTTGTGCAGATATCCAGTGCAGGATGTGATTGACGCTGATTTGAGAATAGTGACACATAGTATGATATCTGCAGAGAGAAAAAGGGAATTGCGCGAATGGGCTGAGACATATGTGGAATGGGGTGATGAAACGGCTGTTGTAAGCATGATCTCAGATCATGGGGGTATTCCTGAACAGAAGATACTGATAGAACAAATGGGGACATATCTGGCTGAAGAAAGGGGTGATTTAACTAATTCTGTCATGATCCGCCGTCCCTGGAAACTATGGCGGAAATGGAAGAAGGGCTACTGAGTGGAAACTAATGCAGCGTTCTAGTTGTTTACGGCGCGTCACGTACAAATATGCGTCACGCCTAAGCGACGATGTGTTGCAACCCTCCTTTGGGTATACACGCTTGTTCTCTGTCCACTGTTCTGGTGGTTCACGCTGCCTTCACGCCTTCATTGCTTTGTCTACTCCTTGCCTTCTACCTCACCTTCTCCTAGCGGTTCGTTCTGTTCTGCTGACCGCCATTCTGCCCCTCCTCTACGCTCAGTTTTCCTTCGGAGCTTGCTTCCACTCCGAGCCTACTTACTCTTATCTTGCATTTCTACTACTCATCTGTAAACACGCATTTGCGTTTCCTCTTCAATACCTTCTGGAAAGACTGGATACGCCAATTTCGTCTCACGAAGTCGACTGCCTTCAAGAACCGCAGTTTAACATCATCCCAGGGTTTCTCAGCTTTGCTTTTCCCTGGTCGTGGGGTGGTCCCCCTGGAGGCCCCCGCTGCCGGGCTGGCTGCTAGTAGGCAGGGTGGCCTCCGGTGGGGCTCTTCCTAAGACTCATCCAAAAAAGTCGGAACACGCCTGGAGAAGTCGAAGGGAGATTTCTTCCGAAGACTCATCCGAGGAATCACGGACAGGTGAGGAGGAAGGGGAATCTAGGTCAGAAGAATTGTTCTTGGATAGTTTACCCCACATTCCTGAGAGTTTGCAACGCCAAGAGATGGCCAGTTTAGAACAATACCAAGAGCTTGTTAAAGCTATTCAAGGTATTACAGTCGAACTACAGACTTTGAAAACAGAGAACAATGAATTGAAGGCAGACAATGCTGCATTAAGACAACAGTTCTTACGTAGAGAAGAAGATCGGGGAGATCTCCCACCAGTATCTTTACCATGCGGCAAATACGACGGGAATCCCAAAAGACTAAAGAATTTCTGGACGCCTGTCAGATTTACTTTACTTTTTGCCCCAAGATGTTTGAATTAGACCGGGCCAAAGTCGGATTTGTTGTCTCAAACTTAACGGGTAATGCACTGGCCTGGGCAACCCCACTGGTCACCGATGCCGATCCAGCCCTCAATGTTTATGGAACTTTTATCCAACAGTTCCGGACCAGGTTTGAAAGACCAGAGGTGTTGTTTATGTCTTATGAAAGTCTCTTAGACACCAAACAAGGCACATCTGACGTTCAGACATACGTGACCAATTTTCAGAGGATAGCCCAGGAGACTGGATGGCCAGACTCTGCAAGACAGACTTTATTCAGAAGGGGTTTACAAGAGGAGATAAAGGACGAACTGTCAAGAATTGCTAGACCTGCATCATTTCAGGAACTGATTTCCCTAGCTCTACAAATTGAATTCCAACTGTCGGAGCGCTGGGAAGAAAGAAGACGACCCAGGTTACTTGCTCCTCACCTTCCTTCTCACAGTGTGCAGACACCCCAGAAAGGAAAAAACCTTCAACGGAAGAACCCATGCAAATCGGGACTACCAGTGGAACCCTAACGGCTGCAGAGAGAAAACGGCGAAAGGACTTGAGCCTGTGCCTGTATTGCAGATCCGACAAGCATCTCCTGAGGGATTGTCCTGAGGTCCCTCCTAGGAGGTTGGGAAACGAACAACCCCGTCCATGAACAGGGACACGGAAGGGGTCTATCGGGCCAATCCCTGTGTTTCAAAAAACCCCATAGTAGAGGAAGTCTCACACCAGCTCATGATCCTCAAAGTGCTATTAGAATGGAAGAGGAACTGTAAGGTGGAATGCCTGGCCATGCTAGACTGTGGAGCAGCTGGCAATTTCATGGACAATGAATGGGCAACAAAGCACGCCATACCTAGAAGAAGTAAGCATCTACCAATACCTGTGGAAGGGGTAGATGGCTCTCCCCTATCATCGGGTCCCCTCAAACAAGAGACTCATGAATTAATAGTCAGGATGAACACCCATCGAGAAAGAATTGCATTTGACTTGATAAAGGCAGCCCACTTCCCAGTGATTCTGGGAATCCCTTGGCTAAGGGGACACAATCCCGGTATTGACTGGAGCGCAAACACGCTGGAATTCCGCTCTAACCTGTTTACACAACTGTTTTTCTCAAGACACGGAGCCAATTCAAGCTAATAACATGATGCCCATCAAGAGCGTGATTGGTATTCCGGAAGAATACCAGGAGTATTCAGATGTTTTTTCCGACATCCAACCCAAGCCTCTCCCACCTCATAGAACAGAAGACTGTAGAATTGAATTAAAACCAGAGGCAGAGGTCCCGTTCGGAAGAATGTTCCCGTTGTCCCTACCAGAGAAAGACGCCCTGAGGGAATATCTAGCCACCAATCTACAGAATGGTCTCATCCGAGAATCAACCTCTTCTGCAGGGGCTTCTCTGTTCTTTATCCCCAAGAAGGGTACCACGGAGCTCAGGCCCTGTATTGACTATCGAGGTCTGAACAGTCAAACAATCAGAGATCGCTACCCGATGCCTCTTATCAAGGACATTCTGGAGGCTGTGCAAGGAGAAAAATGGTTTACAAAATTGTATCTCAGGGGTGCTTATCATTTACTAAGAATACATAAAGGAGACGAATAGAAGACGGCCTTTCGTACACCCCTGGGTCACTTTGAGTACAGGGTAATGCCTTTTGGCTTAGGTAATGCTCCCACTCAATTCCAAAGATTTATGGACAAGATTTTCTCTGATCTGTTGTTCAGCAAGGTGGTAGTGTATCTGGACGATATATTGGTCTTCTCAAAGACTCTTGAGCAGCATCGTCTGGACGTTAAGGAAGTCTTGGAACGGCTAAGACATAATCATCTCTTCGCTAAACCTGAAAAGAGCCAGTTTGAAGCCTCTTCTGTTCCTTATCTGGGATTTATACTTTCTGAAGACCAACTGACTATGGATCCGAACAAGGTCAACGCAATATCCCAGTGGCCCACTCCCGCTTCGGTCAAGGATGTTCAACGATTTTTAGGCTTAGCCAATTTTTACCAGAAATTCATCACCGGGTTTTCCAACATTGTCCTACCAATAACCGCCCTGTTAAAAAAGGGTGTAAAGTTCACATGGTCAATCGAAGCAGATCAAGCCTTCCATCAATTAAAAGAAGCTTTTACCACCACTCCAATACTTAGCCAGCCTGACCAGACTCAGGGCCTCATTACGACCCTGGCGCTAAGGGGTCTGCGCCAGCGTTAGCTGCGCGGACCCCTTACCGCCAACTACGAGTTCCCGGAGCGCCATGGTCATTTTTCCGCCCGCTTTTTGCGGGCGGAAAAATCCATGGCGCTCTGGGACCTTGGTGTTAATTACGCCACCGTATTTTACGGTGGCGTAATTAACTCCTTCCCCACTCCCATTGAGCCCTATGGGGCCGAAATGGGAATGGGGAAGGGTAAATGGGTCAATGGGGACTTACCGCCCCGCCGACCTCGGAATGGGGCGGTAAGTCCACCATCCGCCATGGCGTAAAGGGACTTTGCGCCATGGCCGGAAAGTCCGTCGATGGCGGTAAAAATCCACCAGGGTCGTAATGAGGGCCTCAGCCTTTTATCATTGTGACTAACGCTTCATATGGGGCCCTTGGAGCCGCTCTTTTACAGAAAAAGGAAGACCAGTTGGAACACCCAATTGTTTACTATTCAAGAACCCCCAATTCTAGTGAGAAGAATTACTCAGTGATCGAAAAGGAACTCCTTGCCATTCGACAAGCTTGCGAGGAGTGGAGACATCTTCTGCAGGGAGCAAGGTTTCCTTTTCAAGTACGCACGGATCATAGAAACCTTAGTATTCTACAACAGATGGAATGCAGGAATTCCCGCCATGCCAGATGGGCATATTACTTTTCCCAATTTGACTTCGAACTGACCTATCTACCAGGGAAGGAAAATCATTTAGCCGATGCTCTTTCTAGAAGTCATGGGGAAGAAACAGGAAAGTACTCAGGTCACGAATACTTACTGCAGGGCAAAACCTTTATCAACTCCATAAACACTTTTTTACAAGATATTCTGGAAGCCCAGAAAGACCCATCCACCACCCTGATTCCTCTCTTGACTCAAAGAGGGAATCTTTGGTTTCGGGAGGAAGGATTGTATCTTCCAACTCAGGAGCTCAGGACCAAGGCACTTACATGGTGCCATGATATACCTACCGTAGGCCACAAAGGTCAGTCTGCCACTCTGGAACTATTACGTCGACATTTCTGGTGGCCAAGGATGGCTAAAGATACCAAGGAGTATGTCTCCTCATGTCCCACCTGTGCAAGAAACAAATATAATACAGCAAAGCCCTTGGGACTTCTGCAACAGGACGGTTCTCCTTTGGGACCCCGGCAACACCTCTCGATGGATTTCATTGTAGAATTACCAGACTCGGCAGGATACACGGCAATCATGGTGGTAGTCGATTCCTTTAGCAAATTGGCTCATTTCACTCCCATGAGGGGTACTCTGTCAGCTTCGGAGACGGCCCTTGCCTTTCTCAGAGACATTGTGCGTCTTCATGGAATTCCATCTACCATAGTTTCTGACAGAGGTACCCAATTCACCTCAAAATTCTGTACTGCTCTTTGCAAACAACTTCAGATCCAAAGAGCTTTATCTTCGGGTTTCCATCCTGAATCCAATTGACAAACAGAGCGTCTTAACGCCACTCTCGAGCAATACATAAGATGTTTTTGTCACCAAACACAGGATGATTGGCATCAGCTATTATCAGTGGCTGAGTTTTCTTATAACAACACAGTACACTCAGCAATCGGAATGAGTCCATTCAAGTGCACCGATGGATACATCCTCGTCACATCCCTTTTTCTACCATGCAACCCGCCTTGTTACCTACCATCGATCAGCTTCTACACACACTCAGAGACACGCACAAGGAGGTTCAAGAGAATCTGTCGGACAGCCTCCAAAAGAACAAAAAATGGGTTGACAAGGGTAGAAGATCCAATCCTAAATGGAAAGTCGGTGATAAAGTGTGGTTGTTAACCAAGCATCTTCCAAGATGGGTCCATCCTGGGAGGTTTGCCCCAAGATACATTGGTCCTTACTCAATTGAAAAATGTGTCAATCCGGTAGCCTTCTGACTCTCTTTGCCATCTTCCTTACGAAGAATCCACCCTGTATTTCACACATCCCTGCTCAAGGAATGCAAATTCGACCCATATAAAAGGCAACTGAGAAAGAAGACGCCGACTCCAGAAGTATGAGGTTTCCCAAATATTGGACTCCAGGTACAAACAAGGCAGAGTCCAAAACCTCATACTCTGGAAAGGGTATCCCTGGTCCGAAAGATCATGGGAACCAGAAAGGAATGTGAAGGCACCCAGGCTCTTACGTCAGTTTCATAGAAATCATCCAGGCAAACCAGGAGGGGTGCCCATAAGAAGGGGTCATACTGTCACGATCCGCCGCCCCTGGAAACTGTGGCGGAAATGGAAGAAGGGCAACTGAGTGGAAACTAATGCAGCGCTCTAGTTGTTTATGGCGCGTCACGTACAAATACGCGTCACGCCTAAGCGACGATGCGTTGCAACCCTCCTTCTTTGGGTATACACGCTTGTTCTCCGTCCACTGTTCTGGTGGTTCACGCTGCCTTCCCACCTTCATTGTTTTGTCTACTCCTTGCCTTCTACCTCACCTTCTCCTAGCGGTTCATTCTGTTCTACTCACCGCCATTCTGCCCCTCCTCTACGCTCCGCTTTCCTTCGGAGCGTTCTTCCACTCCGAGCCAATTTACTCTTACCTTGCATTTCTACTACTCATCTGTAAACACGCATTTGCGTTTCCTCTTCAATACCTTCTGGAAAGACTGGAAAGACTGGATACGCCAATTTCGTCTCATGAAATCGACTGCATTCAAGAACCATAGTTTAACATCATCCCAGGGTTTTTCAGCTTTGCTTTTCCCTGGTCGTGGGAGGTCCCCCTGGAGGCCCCCGCTGCCGGGCTGGCTGCTAGTAGGCAGAGTGGCCTCCGGCGGGGCTCTTCCTAAGACTCATCCAAAAAAGCCGGAACACGCCTGGAGAAGCCAAAGGGAGATTTCTTCCGAAGACTCATCCGAGGAATCACGGACAGGTGAGGAGGAAGGGGAATCTGGGTCAGAAGAATTGTTCTTGGATAGTTTACCCCACATTCCTGAGAAATTCAGCAATGCCACAAGAATTGCGGGATTTGAATTTTTTGTCTCGTTCAAGGGATACTGCGACGAAAGTATGTGAGCATGTCGTGAAATTGTTTATATATAAGAGGGAACTTGATCGTTTACATAAAGATGAATTGGACAAGGATAAGTGATAAACATCGTATGTGCAGAAACGATTTTTGCCTGTGTTGTTGAAACCCATTCGGGAAGAAATTAATAGTTGTACGAGAGACGCACTTAAATGGATTTCAGTTGTTTCAATTTCACTTATTGAAGTGCATGATACATTTAGTCAGTATACACCGGCTATGCAGCGGAAGGTGTTACAAGTGATGGTCGTGTATTGACAAGATGAATGCATGAAGAGAAACTTGTGTTATTCTGTGGATATGATGGTTATTTATAAAAGGGCATTTTCACCCGACACTGCGTTAACTTCGTTGTCACTCGCTCTGGCTCTTAAAAAACGTTCAGAACTTCCTACTGTACAATTGCCTGTGAGACAGGTACCTCCTATATTGGTCCCAAAAGTAGAGAATCCAGCTGTGGGGCAGGCACCTGCCTCCACTATCCCAGCACACTACATTTCACAATTTGTTCATGTTCCAGGAAGTGAATACTATTCAACAGTCTATTCCCGACATAAGGAATAATCCTACAGGGTTCTACAAGAAGATAGAATCAGTTTTGAATTTGTCAGTTTTCACCTTATGGGATATTGACCTATTATTTCCTGTGATCCTACCTGCAGACTCATGGAAGCAGATTAGGACTGTGGACGGTCAAGCAGGGATGGGTGATACTTGGGATGCCTTAGCACAAGCTGATGGGGCTAGGAAAGCAAGCGAGAAACTGCCTCAGGTTATATTGATGTTGCTGAATCATATAGTGACCAAACTAAAGACTTTGGTGCCTGAGAAAAGGCTTATATGGGACAAACTGACGGCATGCATGCAAGGGAAGACTGAGGGTGCAACTGAGTTTTTCAACAGGTTTGAACAAGTATTTGTGTACTTTAGTGGGCAAGATTTGAGTACAGAGCCAGGGGAAAGATTATTCGTTGACAAATTTGTACGAGGATTGTTGCCTCACATTCAAACTCAGATCATGACATCTGAAAGTGCATGGCAAGCAAAATCGCAATTTTGAAGTACTACCTATGGCCCAGTATTATGAGAATAGGGTGAATACTGAGAAAGAGAAGGTGGAGAAGAAAAAGGGTGATTTGAAGACTGGAGTCCTTTTGCAGCAGATAGCAAGAGGATCGAGGGTTGGGAATACGCAACCGAGAAGTCAGTTTGTGCCACAAATGGGAGCACAAATGGGTCCTGTACAAATGAACCAATGTGCTTATTGTAGACAGGAGGGTCATTGGAGGGCACAGTGTCCGTCCCTCCAACAGCGAACGAATGGTACATATGGTACAATAGGGAGGCGATCAGGGGGTCGCCCAGGTGTTGCGGGTCCTGGTATATACCATTTTGTGCAAAATCAGCAGATTCAATCACAAGATACGAATGTGAATCACCAGGGAGGACAGAAACAGAATGTGAATAGTGGGAATGTTTTTGATAATCCTACTCACGCCTACTTCACTGAACATTTTACATCCAACAATGTATTGTTTCGCTAGGACAGCCCGAAGCAGGTTCTGGAATCGATACCTATTCCCGTAGATCAGACGGGCCCTACGTTGAGATGAAGGTGGGGAATAGGGAGCATATCTTTTCAGTAGATACCGGAAGAACAGAAGTGTTCCATTGATCATCTGCGGGGTTCCAGATATTCCATTTTCAGGGCAAAGTAATGTTTCCATAGGGTTTTCCGTACCCCAGTGGTTAGCCCAGTCTCTTGGCCGGTACCGTTCGCATTGGGGACATTTACTGATTCATGTCCATTTCTGTTGACGACGAATTGCGGCAAAAGCTTGTTGGGATTAAATTTGTTGAAAAAACAGAATGCTCTGATTTATTGTTCTCCGGATGGAGTGTTTTTTGACGATCTCTTCCTAACAAAATTTCGCTTTGCAATTCCTGTCTATGCGTTTGCTGAGTGAGTTGAGTAGGGTACCCACACACTTGTGGGCGGTGAATGATAATGATGTTGGGATTCTTAACATTGTACCAGTCCATATAACCTTGAAGTCAGGTATTACACTGCCACGTATTCCACAGTATAAAATCTCTGTGGAGGGAGAACGTGCTTTCAGTATTGTTTCAGATTTTATACATCAAGGTGTGATTGAAGAGATCTCTGGGAGTGTGTGTAATGGCCTGATTTTGCCCCTATATAAGAAAGGGGATAATGGTTTACTGTACCATTTTGTGATTGATTTGCGCTCGATTAATAAGATTGTTGCACCACAATTCCCGATTGTGCCTGATGTTACCACTATTTTGACTTTGATTCCAGCTACACCCACACATTTTAGTGTTATTGATTTGAAGAATGCTTTGTTTAGCATTCCTGTACACCCTAATAGTAGGTACTTATTCGTGTTTACTTTAGGAGGAAGCTCTTTCACATTTACACGTGTTCCTCAGGGTTATACCAAGAGTCCGAGCATATACAGTAGGGCATTGAAAAAAACAACTTGATATGCTTAAATTGCCATCCACTTGCACGTTGCTACAGTTCATTGATGATCTGCTTATTGCTGCAGACTCTGAGGCGCTTGCAAGGAGGGTAAAGTGTTGCTGCTTATTCATTTGGCTACACATGGACACAAGGCTTCGCTGAAGAAGTTTCAGTATTGTGGACAGGAAGTTGCCTATTTCAGCTATCTCCTGTCGAAGGAGGGTAGGCGTGTGACACCTGAACGTATACAAAGCATCTCTGACATTTCTGTTACAAATACACAGAAGGAAGTCAGAGCTTTTATTAGCATGGCTTCTTATTGTAGACAGTGGATTTTTCTCTTCTGATTAAACCTATGCTGGTACTGCCAAAGAAAGATGTTCCTTTGCCTCTGCCATGGGACATAGATTGCCAGAACGCTTTTGATCTGCTCAAAGCTGCATTGTGCTCTGCGCTAGTATTGAGCACACCAAATTATGAAAAGAATTTTGTTTTGTATGTATATGAAAAAGAAGGTTGCGCTTTGGCTGTATTGACACAGGAACATGGGGGAAAGAGCAGACTGTGCAGCTATTACTCCTCCACATAGACCCTGTTGCATGCGCTTTGCCGAAATGTTTGAGAGCTGCGGCTGCTGCTGCTACATTGGTTAAACGAAGTGAGGGGATGGTTTTAGGTCACTCTTTAACCGTGATGGTACCTCACTCTGTTGTTGTTCTATTGAATAGAACACAGACTCAGCATCTCACTTCTGCTCGACTAAAGAGATATGAGTTGATTCTATTTGCACCGCACATCCAAATAAAGAGATGCTGTACTTTGAATCCAGCTGAACTTCTGCCTTCTCCACAGGAGATAGACCGCACTAATACCATGTCCCATTATTACCTATATGTTACAGAACAAGAGACAAAAGGCAGAATTGATTTGCACGATACACCTTTGAAGTCTCGAGATGGGGAATTATTTTGTGATGGTTCCTGTTTTAAGATACTCGATGGTACTTCCACTGCCACCTATGAAATTACCACATTAGATACTATTGTTGAGAGCAGAAAGATACCACATGATTCCACTGAGGCTGCAGCGATTGTTGCATTGACCAGAGCCTGCGAGATTTCTGAAGAGCGTAGCATAAACATTTAGACTGACAGTACGCATTTGGAGTGGTTCACAATTATGGACTTTTATGGGCTGAGAGTGGATTTTTGACATCACACGGCACCAAAATTCAACATGCTACTCTGATAATACAATTGTTATCAGCACTAGCGCTTCCTACACAGCTAGCGATAATGAAATGCGCGGCGCACCCAACCGGTGATGGATGACATAGGGAAAGGAAATGCTTTTGCCGATAGTATTGCCAAACAGACTGCTACCGATCCACAGGGATGTATGTGTTAGATTCAGCTAGATGGGCTAGTGACACCAGTGTGATGGAGGAAGGGTTCAACAGAAGAGATTAAACAACTGAGTGAGGGTCCAGCTGGGTTAGATGTTGAGGGTTGTTGTGTGGACAATGAGAAACAAAGATGAATGCTGCCCAATGCTTATGTCACTGCTGTAGTTACTATGGCTCATGGACCAGCACACATATGTGCAAAAAGAATATGCCAACATTTAGATCATGTATAGCACAACGATAATATCTCAAAATATTGCTGAACGTTTGGTTCAGAACTGGTATGATATGTTTACAACACAACATTGGGAAGGGAACACCAATACCAAAGGGTAGTTTTGAACCTCCCTCCATGCCATTTGAAGTGATTCATTTTGACTTCATCGAGATGGAACGCTGCCAAAATTACAAGTACGTGTTAGTTGTGATTTGTGCCTTTAGCAAATGGGTTGAGGCTTTTCCACTAAAAGATAACGCTGTTATGTCGACGGCCAAAGCCATGTTAAAGGAATATTTTCCTAGGTTTGGCCTGCGGAGAGTCATTTGGTCCGACAACGGATCACATTTTATCGCTGATGTCATTCTGCAAATATGTGCAGGATTACAGATCGATAAACGTTTTTACTCAGCGAGACATCCTCAGAGTGCCAGTTTGGTGGAACGCCACAACAGTATTTTGAAGAATAAATTAGCCAAAGTATGTGCACACAGTAATTTGAAATAGCCTGATGCTTTATCTATAGCCTGACTATCAATGCCGACATCTGCACAGTCAAAGACAGGTCTTTCCCCATACTAAATTGTTATGGGAAGGCCTGCAAATGTTTGGAATGGAATGCACCGAGACCTAAAAAGTTGCCCGAAATTGAGTATCCATTATTGTCAGACTATTGTGACCATTTGACTCAGAACTTGCATTTCATTCACCAACAGGTTCGAGCAGCCTTGCCAGTAAAATACAAGGGTCCAGGCCATCGAATTCAGCCTGGGGATTTCATGTTATTCAAAAACTTTGAAAGGAAGACGTGCCTTGCACCTCGCTGGAAGGGGCCTTACCAAGTGATATTGGCCATGCAGACAGTGGTACGTGTGACTGGAAAGCATCATTGGATCCATGCGATGCATGTGAAATGAGTACCACTGCCTTTGCCTCTCGACAAATGTGACAAGAAGGAAATTGATCATGGTGTGCCTGTCCTGATCGACACCAAGAGTGATATGAAACCACTTCCTGAGTCTGTGGGGCTTGGGGAGACAGTTCTTTCTCCTTCCTCTTTATCGACTGACATTGTTTCTGCAGAGATCGACAATCTTTGTTCATTGATCATTTTGTACCTGGAGCTTTGAGGTACAATCTTCGTCCACGAAATCGGATTTAGAATTTGCTCAACCCTCAAAGATGTACACTCTGTCCCTGAATACTTTGTAATGTACTGCAAACCTCTGTCAGAGACGAAATTCAATGATAACCTATGCAGGTACAAAATCTCAACTACAACTATTCTTGCCAATTCTAAAGTGGTAGGTAACCCCCTCAGTGCTGCAACATGTACTGCCATAAAAGCACAGTAACCAGTAGACCTGTACAATCTAAAGACACACTTATCGGCACAATAAAATGCAGGATACCACCTAGATAAGACACCATTGTTCATATTGCTGAGTCCAGGCACAAATGTTGCAAGTGAAATCATACTAAGCAGAAACATAAAATGGTCAAATGGTTTGGCAACTGTTTTGAAATTATTTATTTGTCAAAACACTGACATCTTTCTAGGATCTGCACAGATGTCAAAAGGAAAGCAAGCTTCCATAAGCAAATGTGTCTAATCAATCACTGAGAAAGCCCTCCCACTGTATGCAAGTGTGTGTGAAATTAGACAGCAGGTCACTCCAACCTATCATTCTTCTTCAATTTGTAACAAAACAGCAGTTATAACTCATCCCTGGTGTCTGTCCCCAGGTATGAGGGTATCTCAGTATATGCCCTGATGCAGATACATTTTTAAGGCTATTACTGTCCTTTCAAGCCAATCACTGCACTGAAATTATTTACTGTAAATTCAACCTCTTAAGCAACTGTTGCAAAATGAGAGTAGTTCTGAATAAAGTGAGCATACAAATTGGCGAACCCCAAAAAGCACCAGGTGCTTTTCACTGCCATCAACCATTCAGCCACTGCTGCTCTCTCCTTTGGACGATTCACCAATCCATTGTTCCTAAACCTATTCACATGACCTCTATGGTAGCAAAATACAGACGAAAAGAATTGCAATGTCATCAAAATAAAGTATTTCATAATGATACAGAATGTCAGAAAAATAGGGTTCAGAAATAATGTTGAGCGATGTGCTGCCCGTGAAGGTTACACAATACATGTAGCTGCCAAAGACATATGACATGCAGCCTTCCACTTGTCTCTCGCCTTCATGCACAGCAGATATAAGCGCGTCACAGATCCAATTTAGCAAAGATAAGTGTTGCACTCAAAGATTCCATAATATCACCGATGAACTCCAGAACCTATCAATTATGTACCATAATTGTGTTAAGCCAAAATAGTCCACACATGACCACACAACTGGAGCTTTGTTGCCAATGGGAAATAAAGATGTTACAAGCACAGATTTAGAAGAACAAAAAATCACCCCAGTCTGACACTTTTCATGTGAACACTCCTTCAGAATCCTTGTGATGGTTTTCACAAAACATCATCAAATTCTTATGTATCACAAAGAAGAATAAACACCTTTATCACCACCTTATTGTCAGTACCCTTCTGCCACAATGATTCTACTTGATCGGACTTCAAATACCACACGTCACTTAGACAATTCAGTTAGCAAAATTCTGAATTAATTGTCCCAGACTGAGAGCTCGATGGGATGCCAAGTACTACTCCGTCAAACCACACAGTATCTCTATGTTTAGGTAAATGGGCAACTAGTGGTTCTGTCTGAGTGTTCAGCAAACAGTGGGCCTCATTATAGCTGTGCCGGTCTGGTAAAAACGGTGGCGGTAAGCCTACCGGCACCATTGTTACCGGACCGGCACAGTACAACTCTGCGGGCGGGTGCCGTCCCACCCGCCAGGCTCAGACCTGCTGAGCGGGAGGGCACCCGCTTGCAGAGGCCTTGTGGGAGCACCGGCACCGTTGTTAACGCGGTGCGGGTGCTCCTGTGTCCCCATTCCCACGGAGTCCTACAAGACTCCGTGGGAATGGGGACTTCCAAAATTACCAGCGCCTGACTTCCCAGCCACCAGACTTTGAATAGCCCAGTGGCATGGGGAAGTCAGGTGCCGGTAATTCATTAGGGTCTGGCAGCTACCTGCTGGTTTTACCAGCCCGGCTACCGTCGGACCCATAATGAGGCCCCAGTGTCTTTAGTGACTTTATCTGCTAATGCAATGGAATTTTTCTTGTCTGAACTTTACATTGCAGGAGCACCTAAAACTACATCTAAAACTAACAATGCAGTTGTCACAAGTGTCTTCTTGCAAAAAGGCAAGATTAAAAAGGATGCAAAGCCAATAGCTCGCCTTTATCAAGCAAGGCTAATTATCTGACAAAGCGCAACAACCAAACCCAGCTTCCCTTCTTCAATCGATGTGAGTTATTTCATTTCAATTCACCTTTTCAGGGTGTCATTTCTAGTCCCATACCATAAGCCCCACCCCTCCTCAAAAAAGGCTTAAACCAAGCTGCCAATGCCAATCCAATGTCTTCTCCAATGTCCGCAATCCGTACACAGTGCCTCCCAAAAGTACTAAGGATTTTGGGACTTAGACTAACATCACTCTTCTGTTCTTTAGTACGCCTAGGGGAATCTCAGCCTCCAGGAGCTTACCCCTATGACACCGCCTTCCTTCGTAGAGCTAGTCAAACATATAATCCACCAATCACCAGCGAAAAGACAATTAATGCCTTCTGATAACCCACGAAATCCCTTCTTTATAACCACTTAGCTTTTGCAGATAACTGCTTAAGCCTTTTTGTTTCTTGCAATGGGGGTATTTGATGGCAAACTTTGCCAATGGGAAGTGTAGCTGGGCATTTGATTTCTATTATTGGCAATGGGGCAGCACCTTGGTCATTGGACGTGATCTGTGGCTACCGCTGGCCATTGGACGTGATCTGTGGCCACCGCTGGCATTAGGTTGAGTACATTAGTATTTGATCACAATCTCTGACAATGGTTGAGCATCTGGGCATTCCATGGTTGTGTCTGGCAACAGGTGTGCAGCTGGGCACTTAATAGCAATCTCTGGCGATGGGGTGAACACCTGATCAGTTGATGGTAACCTCTTCCAATAAGGTGGGTGGGGTTGAGTCCGCTGGATTAAATTACTTAAAAAACGGACGACTCCCATTTTGATTACTCCTTTCTGACAACACGACTACTTTAGCTAGGTAGTGTGTCTGGGGGGATAAGGTGAGAAGTTATAAAGATGAAAAAACGAAAAAAGAAGCAGAGGCTTTAACATATTGTAAAGAATACGTAGAGGATAGGTACGGAGGAATCCTAAATGTACAAACAAAACAAAATCAAAATGAAAAGTACAGTCATCATCAAGGGGCGTGCTCATTAAAAACTCATCATTTTCACCAGCAACTGTGGTTTTATGACAATGACTAGCAGTGGCCAGAGGTGTTGCTAGGGAGCCGGGGGTGGGGGAGGGCTATAGCCCCGGGTCTTTTGTTTGTAGTCCAGGGTAGAAGCTCAGGGGCTAAAAACAAAAGGCTTGCTAGCCCCGAGTCCTGACGGTCCTGACATTAGCCCCGGATCTTTTCCAAACCTAGCAACACCCCTGGAGTGGGCAATGCCTTTGTTTAATATTGGTTTACGCAGCTGTGCATTTAGTGTTTATCCTTGACAGTGAGATAAGGACCTAGGCATTTCATGGTAATCCTTGGCATTTGAGCAAGTGCCTGAGCATTTGATTTCTATTCTTGGCAATGCTGGAGGTACCTTTGCATCTGATGGTAATCCTTGGCAGTGGGTGAATACTTGGTCATTCAATGGCAATACCTAGTAATAGGCTGATTACATGGCGTTTGGATGGCAATCCTATGGACAATCCTATGACAATGACAATACCTGTCTCATGGCAATAGCTGACATACGATCTGAGTATATACCATTTAAATGGACGACCCAGTGAGGGTGCACCTGACATTGGCCTTTTGATGGCAATACATAACTTCTGATCTGAGGACCTGGAATTCGACGGGACTATCTACCGTGCTGTGAGTAACTGGACATATGAGGACAACACTTCACCGACTTTCATAATTCTAAAACCAAAGCTGTTGGCCTTACCAATTGTGTTAAATCACTGGCTATAGGTTGAAGTGCTGCACTCGTGAGCCTTTGTTCTCTGGATGTAGTCAGCTGGTGTGACAGGCAGCTCCACAGTCACCTGAACAGGGATGGGAGGGATCTTCATCCACCTGCTGAATGGCAGCTGTGTGGCGTGAGCTGGAGTAGAGAGTGCCAACAGCGCTAAACAACCTCTCTTAGCCAACTGGCTGGCTTACTGCAGCAGACCCGCCAGATGTTTGGCACTGAGCCAGCCACTCCCCTCCTCCCCCAAAGAAACAAAGAGAGCTACCCTGCTGGCTGCCGAATGACAGACAAGAAAGAAGTAGACCACAAAAAACCTGCTCATATTTTGAGTTCCTGTGAGTTAAACCACAAGGGGTGATAGAGTGAAAAGAGGACAACATGTGCCCAATGATAGCTGAGGGGGAGAGTCTGTCAACACCAGTGAGAACCGAGAATGACAAAAGGGAACCGCCAAGATGGAGAGCAAGTCAGAACCGCCCAACGCATAAAGCCGAACAATGGGATGCCAAAAGAGGCCTAAAGCACATTGGCAAGGCGAAACTTGAATTGTGCAATCCCTGTGTATAGATGGAAATATTCGTTTGCTGGAATGCTGCATACTAGGGAAGTGAGTCTCAAAGAATAGCTGTACTGATAAAAGTATTCCTTGTGTGCAGTGCATGCTGGAAAAGTGAGTATACAAACCTAAAGCAAATTGAGAACATACTAATGTCTTGAAATGTTGCCTACAGGGAAAGTAAGCCTCAAAGCCCAGAGCACACTGATAAAGTATTCATTTTCTGAAATGCTACATGCTTAGAAGTGAGAACCAAAGCCCGGAATCAATTCTTGATGAGAAAGTGCATCCATAGATTCAAAGAAAATTGATTAAGTATTTATTTTTAGAAATGCTGCCCGCTGGAAAGGTTTGTCTTCAATGATAGAGGAAATTCTTAACTTAAGCTGTCTAAATATCCATTACCTGAACCATTGCATATTGGACAAGAGAGTCATCCAGCTCAGAGCAAACTTATAACGCATTCATTGCCTGAACCACTGCATGCTGGGAAATGGAGTCATACAGTACAGAGGGAAGTAATATAAAAATAAATTGCCTGAGCAACTACTTGCTGGGATAGGAAGAAGCAAAGCACAGAGCAAACCAATAGAGTATTCTTTATGAAACACCGGCTTCTGGGAAGGTGAGTTGCAAAGCTAAGAACGTACTGATAAAGTATACATGATCTGATCCATTGGACACTAAGCTAGGAGGGAAACACTGCACACTGGGGAAGTGAGTCTTAGAGACCAGAGTGAACTCAAAAAGCATCTGTTGCCTGAAACACTGCACACTGGGCAAAGGGGGCTCCAAGCTCAGAGTGAGCTGACGTGGTATTCATCACCTGGAACACGGCATCCTGGACACGCGAGTCTCAAAGTGCCATAGAGAACTTATAAGGTACTTATTCCCCAGAGATCCTACATACCAGAAAAGAGACGGTCAAAGTTCAGAAAGGTGTGCTGGATTCTCACACTTGGGTTTCCTCCTCCACTTCATCAGGCGGTGCCAGAGCGCACAGTCCCTGTCTGCATGATACTGGTTCGGTATCCAGCCACAATGCGGGTGTAGTGTATGCCAGTGTCGTAACACAAAACTTGGGGGGCCCAACCCGGCAACAAATCACGGGTCGTGCCACACTCGGGCTGGCCTAGATTACCACGCTAGCACAATACGCGCGAACGTGCTGCTGCAGGGGTATGCTGCACACTCTACTAGGAGAAATATATACATATGTGTTTTAATGCTTTATACATCACAGTTTCTGAGAAAAAGTGGCTTAAAGGCCAGAGCGTTTGCAATTGATTTGTAGGGTAACCCCAATCAAAAAATCCAATGCATGCAAGTCACCAACGGAGCACAGGAACATTAATGCTTTAATTAATATGATGCTTTGCAATAGAAAAAATACAATGCCACAATGAAAACATGTCCAATTGGCTGCTCAATGTATACCAGTCTAGACACGTAATATCATATTACAGTAAAGCATGCCAGGCTACATTTAGACATACTAGACGTTGCACCAAAATGCTAGTCGAAGCAATAACACTTATCATGGCTATTTTATCACAGATGCCCAGAAAAATATTCAATGCTGCAGTAAGAAACGGCTAGACTGGCAGCACGCAAATGCATGTCTAGCCAGGTAGTTGCACTTAGCAATTAGTTTTATCAGAGATGTCCAGTTTAAATAAATTCAAGCCAAACTAAGACATTACTATAATGGCTGCTCCAAAATACCTCTCTAGTCACTAATACCATATAGTAAGCCTTCTTAGCCTGGACATGGATGACCGTTGCGATTTATCACACAATCCCCATCTTGCATGTCAGGAAAGTGTTTGGAAGGGTAGAGAGGGGACAGGAGACCCCTTATTCTCACAGCAGTCCATAAGTGGCTGCTTGCAGACTTAAAGGAGAGAGTTAACTGCTTGTAACATTGGCGCTGCACTAGAATAGTCTCATTAGAATGCATAAAATGTTAGATCTCCCACACAAATAAGTTTTCCCCTCCCCCACCGCCCGTGAAGTGAGCACCTCTCCCAACATTTTAAGGGTTAGCAACCCCCCAAAAATTAGGTTTTGTTGCGCCCCTGAACACAAGCACACACAGCATTCAACACACACCCATGCACTCCCATCCACCCATACATTTAAGTGTGTACCCTTTCACCATACAGGCACAACCAAGTATCCACCCATACATTTAAGTGTGCACCCTTTCACCATACAGGCACACCCAAGCAGCCACCCATACATTTAAGTGTGCACCCTTTCACCATGCAGGCACACCCAAGCAGCCACCCATACATTTAAGTGTGCACCCTTCTACCTTTCACTGTACACTCGACACGCACACCCAGGCACCAATGCATTTAATTGTGCACCCGTTCTCCATACACTCACACAGGCAGCCACCTAAACATTTAAGTGCGCCCTCTTTCACCATACACTCACACACGCCATGGGGTTGAGGGGAGCCCTATTAGTTCAAAAAGAAATGTTTTCTTTTTGAAGTCACTCCAACTTCATAAAGAAATTATTTCCATTAAGGACCGAACCATAATATAAATAATGTCTTTATGAATACAGAGCTCCCCCACCCATGACATGGAGGCCTCCATACTAGAGGCTTCCATGGCATGGGGTGGGGGGGGCCCTTTATGAAGGCAGCGTGCCAAAAAAAGATCTTTTTATTTTAGTCCAATGGGGGCCCCCTCCCAGGACAAGTGGTGGCAGAGCCCCCTGCAGTGCGGGGGATGCAGATGGCCCCTTTTCACCAGCGGTGTATGCTCAGCACAGGGTGCTGGTGAAGGTGGAAACAGAGTATAGTTGGGCACAACGGAATTCGTACAGTAGAAAAGTTCAATTTATGTAGATATGAATCTTAAAATTACTTTATCCTGGAGCTACCAGTTTGGAAAAGGTCCTTTGGCATCCGGACCTCACAATATAGAAACAAAGAGAAAATAAGGTAATCGTACCTTATTTAAAACTGGTGCTCACAGTTGACCCTTGTCAGGATTGCACAAATAGTTCAATTTGCTGATCAGTTATTTATCTATTCACCAAACAGATAGTCAAAAAACAGGTCATTCAAAGTTTCTCAAGAGAAATGTTTAATTCACATTTTCATTCTCATATCTTAATTTCACTCTTTTTAGGTGAGGCATCCCATGAATACGTGGGACTGTTAGTGAATTAGTACATATGCCTATGCATTTCGGTCTATGACCATCTTCAGGGCTGTACCAATATGTAATCTCACAACTCTGTATAATTATGTCAAGTAGGATAACACACCACATTTAAATTGAAAATGTATAGATGTAAATATGAAACACATACCCCAAGTAGATCCAGAATTTTTGATAATAGAAAGAAAAGAAAGACAGGAGCAAGAATTATAATAATGCAGTTCGAAATAGAGAACCCATAATACTATGTCATTCACATTCACATCTTGTACCTTATGTGCTTTTAAAATTCTCCTGGAAAGTGTATATATTCCTCGTATCATCCAGTGCCGCTGTTAAATGCGAGAGAGAATGACTGTCAATGTGCTGTGTATTACACGGGCGGTATTATCTCTGCGTTGTGTCTGGAACGCTTACCTGTGAGTCTAGTGGCAGCAGTCTGGACCCGGGCACATTCGCGTGTGAAAGCAAAATGCATGCGGGCTCCGACGCTTGACTAAAAAGTCCATGGCAAAGGGGCAGGGCGATGGGGAGCCGCGTGAACGCGGCCGCACGTACGCCTCTGGTCCCACCTCTACGCGTGGGTACACATAGAGGCGTGGCTGTTGCCATGGAAACATTTAGTGCTCGAGGTATCGCGTGTGTGCATATAAGTTAAATGCCTACTCAAACCGCGTGTTCACAATCGTGCTGTTTCCATAATATAAGTATATTTACGTCTCGATACTCGTGTTTATGTATGTTAGAATGCTATTGCGGCGTGTGCGTCGAGATGCACGCAAAATTGTGTGGGTCAGAAGGGAAACAAACATTAAAAATAGGGGGGGTCCCAGTGTTTACCACATTGTATATTGTGTCTGATCTAGACTTACAGCAGTGTAATTGGAGGAAACAAAGCTTGGTTCCTGCTTCTACACCGGATCGGAAATGCTGGTGAAGGTGGGCCTCAAGGGGCACACCTGGCGATGGGCAGTTGAAGGACCTGCAGGGATGCTAGACTCGGTCTGCAAATCTTGTAACCACTTAGCTGTATACAAAATAAAGAATAATCTTGCTTCTGCTTTATGACTTATGTCCACCTGTTATGCTTCTGTGTCCGTCACGCAATGCTTGCCTTGTATAGAGCTGAGGCTCCTATGAGGTGCTCAGATAGCACATGCTTCCATTATTCAACTCTCCAAGCACCTCAAGACCTTCCTCTTTGCTTCTGCCTTCAATCTCCCTCTCCCCTGCTGATCTGTCTACTTCGGCACCGGGCTCCTGGTTACCCTCTGATTTTCAGGCCAAGGTCCCTGCCCACCCAGCCACACACCCGCACTGCCTCCTGGCAACCCTTGCACTTGGGTCTGTATCTTTAACCCTACAGTCCCTTTACCTGCACTTATCTGACACCCCTTGTCTGCGCTTTAAACTTGCACTTGCCACCTTGCTGGCTGCACTACCATTTGTTGTTGTTTTATCCCATGCACAGCACTTTCTACTTCTCCCATCTCCCTTGCACTTTCCCCATTCCATATCCCCTGCACTTGCACGTTCTCAATGTTACTGGACCCAGTAAGATCGTTGTTTTTTCCTCCCTTGTTCCCTTCCCTTGCCTCATCGCGCACTGAAACACTTGTGTATGAGCATGATACAAATAAAATATATTCTATCATGTATCAGTGCTCAAACATGTTACCAGGGCAGGGCATTTGTTTTCTCACCTTCAGAAGTGAAACTGACTCTTAGTGTATTTCACACTTGGAATATTCAAAACACCTTCGGTTTCACAAAACAACCCCACCCAAGTAGAATGTGTGGACATAAACCCTTGTAACACAGTGAGCCCATTTGAGAATAATGCGGTGAATGTGTAACTCAAATGCATCAATTTGTGAATAAGACTTACGGGTCCATGCTTCCATCATAATATGGTGAAAAACATTGAATTGCGGGCTTGGAGATGGGCATATGGCAAGGGTAAGGCCAACCATGAATATGAATGGACCTTCAACTAAAGTTCTTTTTTATTAGGAATTACCATGGCCTGGGTCCCCACACGAAACCCCCATGTCTTCAGAAACCAGAACCACATAAAGACATTTTTCCCCACAGGAGCATATATTCCACACTTGTGAGTCTCCAGTCAAAGATCTTCATTTCTGAAATAAAATCCACCAAAGAAAACACGTCATAAAAACACTAAATGAAGAGCAGTTATAAAACAATCCATTTTGAAATGAAAGGAAATGCAACGTCACACCACTGCCATATTCAAATTCCAGATTATTAAACCAGTCTAACAATGCATTTTGCAGAACAATCATTATCCCGGCTCTACCATCAGAAAAGGGCAGTTCACATAGCAGTGGCAGCAGGGGATTCTACATTAGCCTCAGGCATGGGCGGTGACGCTTAATAATGTCATTTTGCATATTTAATTCGTACTCCTCTGTACTTTGAGGCAGTCGCCACCTTAACAAGCCTGTTTTCTGAAATATCTGTGAGCTGTGCCACCCTCTCCTGCTGCTCCCTTTTTTGTTGTCCTTAATAATACAAAACACAAATGCAGGGACGTCAGTTTACCAAAACACCAGGGGTAGCAACCATGACAACACTCACTCGATGACATCACAGGATGTGACATCACACAACCTTTGACCCGGCTGACATCACAGGAGGTAGCATTGAATGTACAAAACATTTAGAGATGAACAAAATAAACAAGAGCTAAGTGCAAACCATTTTACTACTAGGGTGGGACTTGCAAGCCCAGGGGTAAACTCAGTAAAAGCATTTTAGGCAGGAGAAACTGGTTTTTATCTGACATTACAGCTTCATATGCATGTTATTGCCATCCTATGTCAATTACAGCCTCACACCCCAGTCATAATCATCATATGCTAAATAGTGCCCCCACGCTATGTAGGGGTTATTTCACCCTGAGCCTAGTCTCTTGTATGCTGTTGCTGGCAATGGCATCTAGTTATAGTGCCATATACCATGTATAGTTATCATTTATTTTTACTTATTTATTGTTTAAAGTGACTTAACAGTTTAAAATTAAACCTTTCACACATGCAATTCATCAATTACATAATTAAATGAAGCATCATACTATAAATTCATACAGTCGCAAAGTAATCCTATGCTAAGCAAGACAAAAAAATAACAATAAAATTCATTTCTCGTTTATCAGTCTTAACCAAGATGTGGATTTAAGATCTGACAGCAGCGAGGTTACTTAGAACTATTTTGATGGTTGCCCAAAACTTAATCATGGCTAGAATCAGTCATATTTGGCTGCCTCTTAAACAGCAAAGCCAAAATCCCTGTGTTTTAATAAATGAATGACAGTGAACAAACCTGTAAAACAAAATACTGTCAAAATTGATCAGACGCCTGCACTCCAGCAATAACTGCCTAAGAGTTTCCTTGCTCTACTTTTCCTTGCACAACCTATAGCTCCTCTTAACTGGAGAAGGACTAAAACCTGGCAGGGAAGTTGATTCAGGCATAGTGAATGTATGAGTGTCTGATTTTAGGACACAGGAAATTTAGTACATGTGGTTGGGGTTGTGCATACCAATATGCCAGGATGACATGATCCACAGTCAGGTTTTTCTCATTTACTAATTCATGGTTATACATGTAATCCCAGATAGTTGATTGATTGATTGATTGAGCTTTTTGTATCGCGCAACAGGATGAACGTAATTGAATTTAGGCACAGATGGCAAAAGGTATAACAGATTTGGATAACCGATAGACTGGTAGTAGGACAAGTTCAGGAATAAGATAAGGTAATAATTCCTCCACTTATTTAAACAGGTATGTTTTTACCACCTTAAACTGTGGGAGAGGTTCCAAATTCCTAATCTCCCATGGGGGACTGTTCCATTCTTTGTGTCCGAATACAGAACATCTACAGTCACCTCTATGGACACATAGCCAAGAGTAGCTTGTCCTGAGATCGAATTGCCTGTGTTGGCTGATACAAATATCATTTTTCAGTCAGGTAAACTGGTGCCATAATATTAAGGATTTTAAGTATCAGACAAAGGATCTTGAACTTAATCCTGTCCTCCACTGCTAGCCAGTGCAGAGATCGATGTAACCCAAAGATGGGTGTAGATTTTCTTACTCCAAGCACCATTCTGTTGCCAGCATTTTGCACCTTCTGAAGTCGCTAAACTTGTTTGGCTGGAACACCGGCTAAGAGGCTATAACATTATTCTAGATGTGAATTTACTAGCGCTCCCACCACTATAGCATGATCATTCACAGGGACAAAATAAAGGAAGAGCTTGTCTGAGTAGGCGCAAAGAATAGAATACGAACTGCACTTTGGCTCTGATTTGGCTTTCACAGCCCAGATTGTTCTGCCATATGCAACCAAGATTCTTTTACCTTAGGTGCATATTTTAATTTGATACCCAACAAAACTGGGAGTAGGGGTATCTGTCTTCTCGAAGAAGATGTTTTGGTTTGAACAAGGCAATCTCAGTGTTTTTAGAATTAAACTGGAGAGAGTTGGCAGATATCCAGCTGCTAATTTCATCCAGACAGTCTGTTACCCTACCAGAAAGGATACCTCCATATTGAACACCTGCGTATCGTCCATGTATGACTGAAAGCAGACCATATGCTTCCCTAGTATGTCCATTAGTGGCCGTAAATAAAGATTAAATAATAAAGGCTAAAAGGAGGATCCCTGGCGACCCCACAATCCTGCAAAATGGATTCTGACAGAAGCCTCCCACCCTCACCTGTTGTTGACACTCTGACAGAAAGGGGATGAACCAACTAATAACTCTAACTGAGGCCTGCCCTACTTCCTTAGATAAGGATGTCGTGGTCCACCGTATCAAATGCTGCTGACAGGTATGGCAATACCAATAGAGAGAGTTGTCCCTGGTCTGCCATCCATAACAGTTCATCCCAAACTGCCACCAAGGCCGTTTCTGTCCCAAAGTTTGGGCGGAACCTCGATTGCAGCAGGTCCAAAGTGGACTCCTTTTGTGCAAACTCCTGCAGATGACTTGTACCAATTTTTTTCTCCAGGATTTTTCCTGGCCAAGACAGGCCTGCCACTTGGCAATCAGTTTGTAGATTGTCAGCGGCAAGGGGCAGAGTCGGGCGGGGTTACATCCTGGCCATCACCTCTGGGACATCCCTGGGTACTGGGGGTTAGGGATGAAATCCCAGATCCGGGTGGGTTCCAAGCTTGGTATGAGGCTGGTCTAGAAAGAATCCTGGCGTGAGGTTCCTCGCAATACTAGAGCTGGAAGAGGCCCTGGGGATAGGGGCACTCTCTGTATTCTTATATTTTCAGTTGAAGGTGGTATTAACAAGGGGAAACCTGGAGGGAGAAGATACAGAGTGACCTCACGCCCTACGAGAAAATCCTAGATACCGCGTTGGAGTCCAGGGGATTGATTGGCGCATTGTATAGGGCCTCCAGTTGAGAGAAGGAGGGGATCCTCAGATAGGCTAAGACTGAAATGGGAGGATGACCTGGGGATTGATTCACAAACCTGGCGAAGGATGTGTCGTGGTGCCTATCAGACGTCAATCTTGTGCCAGTATAAATTACATGCCATTAAAATATTATATAGACAGCAATATGATCTGGTCAGGCTTTCAAGAATGTATCAGCGTGTGAGCCCACTGTGTTGGCATGAATATGGATCAAGGGCCAACTACTGGCATATGTGGTGGGGATGTTCAGTGGTACAATCCTATGGGGAAGAGGTTTTAAGCTGTATTAGGAAACTGGACGGGATCAAGAGAGTGGTAGCACCATTGCTGGTTCTACTTGGGCTGGAAGAACATGAGGAAGAATACATTAGACTGCCACAAATGGTCCACAGCCTATTCCTGGTGGGAAGGGCATGTCTGGTGGCACACTGGAAAAGGGTGCTGGCACTGGGAAAGAAGGAATGGATCAATACAGCCCGAACCCTATATTTAATGGAAGGCATAACAGCGACAATCCACAGAGCCCCCGGGTCGATTCAAATTGAATGGTCGGACTTCCGCTCGAAATAGGTTCTCCAGAGTTGAAGAGGACTCAAATTGTTTCAAGGCAGTGAGGGTAACATGACGGCCCAAATACTATGTACAGCATGGGATTAAGGTCAAATTTAAGACTGTGGTTAAGTGAACACTGAACAGTAGATACGTGGAACTGAACATGAAAAGCCACACAGAACATGATGGTAGGTGGGGGGTGGGTGTAGTGTCTAGGATGGGAAGGGACGGGTTAGGGGCATAGGTACTGTGTCATAATGTGTTTTTGTTAGGTTTGAAAGAAGACTTATCCGTGCTTACTTGCTCTTTTTTTTCTTCTGAAAACTCAATTAGGCAGAAATAAACATGTTTTTAAAAGGAATTAGCCTGGCTAAGTGATGCATCCCTGACCAGTGATGCAGGTTTGGATCAGACGAAATTCGAGATTGCTCAGAACAGTTCTCTGGAGTGTATTTTTGCAGCATCCATCCTTTTAGTTAAAAAGTCGGATTTTGCATTATAGATTGCCACTTTGTATTCTTTTAAATGTCGGATTAACCTTGGCAGCCAACCCAGGTGTCCTGTAAAATAAGGGTATTCTTTTTTAATTGCTTTATCTGCCGCTTAGAAGGCAGAGCCCAGTCAATGTGGCAATCGATAGTGTCCACAAAGGATAATACCCTCGTATTTATTGATTAAGCTTGACATGCAGACCTCCCTGCAAGGCAGACCCCAACAAAGCCCAAATCAGATGATCCAAACATAGATGCATTTTTTATAAAGTCGGTAACCTCTTTTATCATCGCCAGCACATAAAGGGAGGAACTACCCAGCTCCAACCTAATGACTGGCATCAGCACTGAATTAGAGGGACTCAAAACCTTTCTCCAAATAGTGCTTTCCAGAATGTCAATCCTAGCTCTAACATGTTCCATGCCAGCAGACATGTCGTATAGTACTGTGGCAATCAAGCTAGAGCAATACACTTGGAAAATGCCTTGAGGCAAAAAAGGCATCTTTCCAATTGCCTAAACGCACAGAAATGAGTCAAAGCCTTAATAGCAGTATATTCCCAAATAGGCAGTTCCTTGTGCTTAGAGTGAGAAAAGGCACCCAAAGGCCCCTTTTTCAGACTGAAGCCCAAGTTCATACAGAATCACTGAGGAAGGAATTAGTGCTGGGAACACATATGCACATGACAGCCAAACAAAGACGGATAACAAGTGTGGGAGTGTGCCAAAAAACACAAAAGCTCTGGAATTGCTGACGCCAATGACCGCACCAATTTACGGAGTGGGAAATGCTACTTCCTGTGTGGCATATGTAAGTTGACAATTTGCTAGAGTAAGCAGCCAGGAAAGCTATCACACAATCACTCAGTTGAAAAAGTAAGCGATGCAGCACACCTCTAACAAATGGTTTTAATGCTAGCAAAAGACATCAACAAATTTACAAATTAACATAACGCTTTGAAGGAGACTGTGTCTTTATTGATAATGTCGCACAGCGGACTGCCCAATGTGTGCACTAGCATAGGATTAGCTCATTAGTTTCTAGTCTGGTGTGTTACGAAATGCCCATCATGTAAGATTAAGAAAGAAGAGAATGTGTGGCCAACTACTGGGTCATGACAGTATGCACAATTGGGGGGATTACTGTCTAAATCAACAGCAGTGTGTACAGGTGTAAACAGCAGGAATTAAGAATGCTTTGGAGTGGGGGATGGCTTGGCCTCGACAGGAATGGCCGCCTAGCTTTTGGCGCTCTGCTCCGGTGGCTTACTTTTATCATTATATACCTTTGCGACTCTGAATTAACTTTCAGCTGCGTTTCTTAAACTTGCCGCTGATCTCCATCGTGGTCCATGGTGCATCTCCGGAGGGCTCTATCTGCCCTTGTTGACACGTCTGGAGCCGTGCGTGGGCCATGCCTGCAACCGCAAGGTCCAGCGACTCCTACGGCCGGCGTTCCTGTCAGCTACCGAGATACTGCAGCGCAGGAAATGCGCTATACACTGGTAACTGGTTTTCCTCACAACACAGGCCACATTTATATCAAACCCCAGCAATCAATGCTTTTATGCATGAAACAATAAATGAAGATACTCACTTTGCTTTTAAGAGATTTAAATGTTCAGACTTTTCCCTGAAGGGTGTGTGCCTGTTCATAGGCTGAAGGCTGATTTTCTTAAGGAAATTACTTATTACTAAGCTAAATTAGTTTCTTTATAAAGTATTTTCCCCAAATAAGTACCTCATGCTTCTTACTATAAAGTTTAAAAGTACTATTTCAAGCAAAATTAACAGAATTGCATTATTGGAAGTACTGCTATACGATTGTATCTGTGGATAAATCACATACTCAATTTTATTTATTTATTTATTTGCATTTATAAAGTGCACAAAACAGCCCAGAGGCATCGTGGCGCTGTTACAAGGAATCGGCTTAGTTACATTTGCACATAAATGTAGTCAGTTATGCAGAATGTGTAACATGGGTGATTATATAACATACTACAATATACAATTTAACATACTACAAAGATCTCTCGCTGGTTTTAAGAGAATAGTGCCATAATACTACCACACCCTTATATCCGCAGAGCTTGTTCATTATGTCATCCAAGAAAGGACAACCCAAAGAAATAGCTTCACCTTCACCTACTACCCTCAAAAGGCAGAAGAAAGTGACTCTCCCAAACCAAAAGAAGACATTTTAGACCCTGTCATACAAACTATTTTGTCAGAGATAAGGGCTCTGAAGCCATTTATGGAAGATGCAAATGCTAAATTGCATCAGCTTGACAATACGTGGTCTATTTTTGAGTCTCGAATGAATGAGGTGGAAAGGTGTATTAGCGATGCTGAAGCTATTACTAGTAGAGTAGTAACACTGGAAACCATTGTCAAATCTCTACAATAACAAGCTGAGAATCTCGAAAACAGAAATAGGAGGAATAATTTGCACATTATTGGCTTTCCGGAAGGAATAGAAAAAGACAATCCTATTTTGTTTCCTCATGCTTTATTACCTCAGCTCCTCGACTTGCCAGCGTCAATACATCTCAATATCCAAAGAGCCCATCGAGTTGGACCAATAAATTCAGTCCCAAACTATACAGGCTTACCTAGAACTCTTGGCCCTTTTGGATTATACTCATGTAACTCTCATAATAAATGAAGTGAAGCAAATAAAACAGCTGTCTTGGGATGGCAAGACAATATTTATATCCCTAGATGTCTCTAATGAAACGGTGGCTAGAAGAAAATAACTACTCATCTTTAGACCTGCCCTGAGACAGTTAAATGTGAGATATGGCATTATTCATCTGGCTATCTGCAAAGTCACCCTTAATACCTCCACCTTCCAGAATCCAACTGATCTAACACACTTTATCCAATCTCACAAAAGGGTTGATATGGACACTTCAAGGCCACCCACTTGAAAAGAACTACAACATCAAATGGCTTAACGCATTGAATCTCCATCTACCATCTCCCACTGGAGTGGTGCAGGTGCACGCCTTGTTTCAATTGGTTCTCCACCCCCATCTCACTGTGCATCTATCATGGATTGGTGTGGCTGTTCTCTGTTAGCCACATTTCTACCTACAGTTCTTTGTCATGTTTTTTTGCCACGCAAATCCATGTTTGACTACCCACTTCCCTTATGTTTTGCTCCTTTAATGTTTCCACCCCTTATGCAGAACTTTATATATTTGCTTTGTGGAGTTATTTCTCAAATACCCTTTCAAATATCTGTTATAACACTTATTATAATAACAAATGTATTAATTTCTCAAGTTTTTTGTTGTTTATGTTAACTGTATCTTAATTTATTACACTTGATATAACCTCTTGCAACTTTAAAGGACTGCATAATCCTGTCAAGATACAAAAAGTATTAATCTTAACAGAACAAGACCAGCAATTGCATGAGTACAAGAAACACATCTCACAAATGAGGAAGCAGCTAAACTCAGACGTCACTGGGTGGGTCAGGTTTCTTCAAGTGCACAAATGGTAAAATGAATGGTGTTATCACACTAATTAGCAAGGAAGCCGATTCATGGAATAATTAGCGCGGCGCAAGTGGCCAAAAACGTGCGAATCGCAGTGGAATAGCGAAAATCGCAGTGCAAGTGCGAAATTCGCACGAAAAGCAGCGCACATCGATTCATGGAAGGCCGTGCGCGAGAAAACCATCGGATGTGCGCTAAAAAAGTGCGCAGCGCACGTTGGCGCACAGGCCATCTAACGGCGTGCGCCAGGTCACAGCGAAAATCGCACAGGCCACAGCGAAAATCGCACATAGCGCGGCGCACACAACAAAAGTAGGCGGAACACGGGGCGTAACACTCGGAATGGGGAACAACTTGCCAAAATGTGGGCGTCACGGGGGAAGTACAGGGTGCAAGTGCGCGGAACGCCCACACGCTCGCCTACAACACGTATTCATGGAATCGAATAGGGCAAAACAGCGAACGGTCAAACCAGCGCACAGGCACAAACACGACCGCCACAAGAAAGCAGGCGGTAGCGTCTCTGCGCCTGTAATAAATGTGCGCCAAAAGGTGCGCCAACAAATAGCACCTATATACAGCTATGATGAATGTCCTATACTGTGGCCCTCCAGGACAAATGACGTGCAAAGGGGTACCCACAAACACGGACACCCGCTGACTGAAAAATAACGTGTGCGTGTATTTTGGGGTACGCGGGAAGTTTCACACGCGATTTGGCTGGGTACGTGGATTCCAGGGGTGCGTGGGAAGTTTCACACGCGATTTGGCTGGGTACGTGGATTTCAGGGGTGTGCGGGAAGTTCCACACGCGATTTGGCCGGGTACGTGGATTTCAGGGGTGCGCGGGAAGTTTCACACGCGATTTGGCTGGGTACGTGGATTACAGGGGTGCGTGGGAAGTTTCACACGCGATTTGGCAGGGTACGTGGATTTCAGGGGTGCGCGGGAAGTTCCACACGCGATTTGGCTGGGTACGTGCGCGGGAATTTCCACACGCGATTTGGCTGGGTACGTGGATTTCAGGGGTGCGCGGGAAGTTTCACACGCGATTTGGCAGGGTACGTGGATTTCAGGGGTGCGCGGGAAGTTCCACACGCGATTTGGCCGGGTACGTGCGCAGGAATTTCCACACGCGATTTGGCTGGGTACGTGTATTTCAGGGGTACGCGGGAAATTCTACGCGCGATTTGGCTGGGTGCTCCCGGGTATTCCCTGGACACCCTCCATGGCCCCTGCAGGCAGCCGACACCACAGGGGTCTACCCTGCACACCTGCTCATGTCACCCAGCACCCCCATCCCCCAGCACTGTGGGGCACCCTCCACCAGGCCCCCACTCATGTCTCCCACCCACCTCCACCCTCCAGCACTGAGGGGCACCCTCCACCAGGCCCCCACTCATGTCTCCCTGCACCCCCACCCCCCAGCACTGTGGAGCACCTGCCAACAGGCCCCCACTCATGTCTCCCACCCCCCACCCCCCAGCACTGAGGGGCACCCTCCACCAGGCCCCCACTCATGTCTCCCACCCACCCCCACCCCCAGCACTGAGGGGCACCCTCCACCAGGCCCACACTCATGTCTCCCACCACCCCCACCCCCCAGCCACCATGGGAGCCTCCACCAGGCCCCCACTCATGTCTCCCACCCCCCCACCCCCCAGCAGTGCAGGGGCAGCCTCCACCAGGCCCCCACTCATGTCCAACTTATGTCTCCCTGCACCCCCACCCCCCAGCACTGTGGGGCACCTGCCACCAGGCCCCCACTCATGTCCCCTATCACCCCCACCCCCCAGCCACCATGGGCAGCCTCCACCAGGCCCCCACTCATGTCTCCCACCACCCCCACCCCCCAGCAGTGCAGGGGCAGCCTCCACCAGGCCCCCACTCATGTCTCCCACCACCCCCACCCCCCAGCCACCATGGGCAGCCTCCACCAGGCTCCCACCCATGTCTACCACCACCCCCACCCCCCAGCAGTGCAGGGGCACCCTCCACCAGGCCCCCACTCATGTCTCCCTGCACCCCCACCCCCCAGCACTGTGGGGCACTTGCCACCAGGCCCCCACTCATGTCTCCCACCCCCCACCCCCCCAGCACTGAGGGGCACCCTCCACCAGGCCCCCACTCATGTCTCCCACCCACCTCCACCCTCCAGCACTGAGGGGCACCCTCCACCAGGCCCCCACTCATGTCTCCCTGCACCCCCACCCCCCAGCACTGAGGAGCACCTGCCAACAGGCCCCCACTCATGTCTCCCACCCCCCACCCCCCAGCACTGAGGGGCACCCTCCACCAGGCCCCACTCATGTCTCGCACCCACCCCCACCCCCAGCACTGAGGGGCACCCTCCACCAGGCCCCCACTCATGTCTCCCACCACCCCACCCCCCAGCCACCATGGGCAGCCTCCACCAGGCCCGCACTCATGTTTCCCACCCCCCCACCCCCCAGCAGTGCAGGGGCAGCCTCCACCAGGCCCCCACTCAAGTCCAACTCATGTCTCCCTGCACCCCCACCCCCCAGCACTGTGGGGAACCTGCCACCAGGCCCCCACTCATGTCCCCTATCACCCCCACCCCCCAGCCACCATGGGCAGCCTCCACCAGGCCCCCACTTATGTCTCCCACCACCCCCACCCCCCAGCAGTGCAGGGGCAGCCTCCACCAGGCCCCCACTCATGTCTCCCACCACCCCCACCCCCCAGCCACCATGGGCAGCCTCCACCAGGCTCCCACCCATGTCTGCCACCACCCCCACCCCCCAGCAGTGCAGGGGCACCCTCCACCAGGCCCCCACTCATGTCTCCCTGCACCCCCACCCCCCAGCACTGTGGGGCACTTGCCACCAGGCCCCCACTCATGTCTCCCACCCCCCACCTCCCCAGCACTGAGGGGCACCCTCCACCAGGCCCCCACTCATGTCTCCCACCCACCCCCACCCCCCAGCACTGAGGGGCACCCTCCACCAGGCCCCCACTCATGTCTGACAACCACCCCGCCCCCCAGCACTGTGGGGCACCGGCCAGCAGGCCGCCACTCATGTCCCCCAGCACCCCCACCCCCCAGCACTGTGGGGCACCCTCCACCAGGCCCCCACTCATGTCACCCATCCCCCACCCCCCAGCAGTGCAGGGGCAGCCTCCACCAGGCCCCCATTCATGTCTCCCACCCACCCCCACCCCGCAGCACTGAGGGGCACCCTCCACCAGGCCCCCACTCATGTCTCCCACCCACCCCACCCCCCAGCACTGTGGGGGCACCCTCCACCAGGCCCACACTCATGTCTCCCTGCACCCCCACCCCCCAGCACTGTGGGGCACCTGCCACCAGCCCCCCACTCATGTCCCCCAGCACCCCCACCCCCCAGCACTGAGGGGCACCCTCCACCAGGCCCCCACTCATGTCTCCCTGCACCCCCACCCCCCAGCACTGTGGGGCACCTGCCACCAGACCCCCACTCATGTCTCCCACCCCCCACCCCTCCCCCCAGCACTGAGGGGCACCCTCCACCAGGCCCCCACTCATGTCTCCCACCCACCCCCACCCCCCAGCACTGAGGAGCACCCTCCACCAGGCCCCACTCATGTCTCTCACCACCCCCACCCCCCAGCCACCATGGGCAGCCTCCACCAGGCTCCCACCCATGTCTACCACCACCCCCACCCCCCAGCAGTGCAGGGGCAGCCTCCACCAGGCCCCCACTCATGTCCAACTCATGTCTCCCTGCACCCCCATCCCCCAGCACTGTGGGGCACCTGCCACCAGGCCCCCACTCATGTCCCCTATCACCCCCACCCCCCAGCCACCATGGGCAGCCTCCACCAGGCCCCCACTCATGTCTCCCACCACCCCCACCCCCAGCAGTGCAGGAGCAGCCTCCACCAGGCCCCCACTCATGTCTCCCACCCCCCACCCCCCAGCAGTGCAGGGGCAGCCTCCACCAGGCCCCCACTCATGTCCAACTTATGTCTCCCTGCACCCCCACCCCCCAGCACTGTGGGGCACCTGCCACCAGGCCCCCACTCATGTCCCCTATCACCCCCACCCCCCAGCCACCATGGGCAGCCTCCACCAGGCCCCCACTCATGTCTCCCACCACCCCCACCCCCAGCAGTGCAGGGGCAGCCTCCACCAGGCCCCCACTCATGTCTCCCACCACCCCCACCCCCCAGCCACCATGGGCAGCCTCCACCAGGCTGCCACCCATGCCTACCACCACCCCCACCCCCCAGCAGTGCAGGGGCACCCTCCACCAGGCCCCCACTCATGTCTCCCTGCACCCCCACCCCCCAGCACTGTGGGGCACTTGCCACCAGGCCCCCACTCATGTCTCCCACCCCCCACCCCCCCCAGCACTGAGGGGCACCCTCCACCAGGCCCCCACTCATGTCTCCCACCCACCTCCACCCTCCAGCACTGAGGGGCACCCTCCACCAGGCCCACACTCATGTCTCCCTGCACCCCCACCCCCCAGCACTGAGGAGCACCTGCCAACAGGCCCCCACTCATGTCTCCCACCCCCCACCCCCCAGCACTGAGGGGCACCCTCCACCAGGCCCCCACTCATGTCTCCCACCCACCCCCACCCCCAGCACTGAGGGGCACCCTCCACCAGGCCCCCACTCATGTCTCCTACCACCCCCACCCCCCAGCCACCATGGGCAGCCTCCACCAGGCCCGCACTCATGTCTCCCACCCCCCCACCCCCCAGCAGTGCAGGGGCAGCCTCCACCAGGCCCCCACTCATGTCCAACTCATGTCTCCCTGCACCCCCACCCCCCAGCACTGTGGGGCACCTGCCACCAGGCCCCCACTCGTGTCCCCTATCACCCCCACCCCCCAGCCACCATGGGCAGCCTCCACCAGGCCCCCACTCATGTCTCCCACCACCCCCACCCCCCAGCAGTGCAGGGGCAGCCTCCACCAGGCCCCCACTCATGTCTCCCACCACCCCCACCCCCCAGCCACCATGGGCAGCCTCCACCAGGCTCCCACCCATGTCTACCACCACCCCCACCCCCCAGCAGTGCAGGGGCACCCTCCACCAGGCCCCCACTCATGTCTCCCTGCACCCCCACCCCCCAGCACTGTGGGGCACTTGCCACCAGGCCCCCACTCATGTCTCCCATCCCCCACCCCCCCAGCACTGAGGGGCACCCTCCACCAGGCCCCCACTCATGTCTCCCACCCACCCCACCCCCCAGCACTGTGGGGCACCTGCCAGCAGGCCCCCACTCATGTCCCCCAGCACCCCCACCCCCCAGCACTGTGGGGCACCCTCCACCAGGCCCCCACTCATGTCACCCACCCCCCACCCCCCCAGCAGTGCAGGGGCAGCCTCCACCAGGCCCCCATTCATGTCTCCCACCCACCCCCACCCCGCAGCACTGAGGGGCACCCTCCACCAGGCCCCCACTCATGTGTCCCACCCACCCCACCCCCCAGCACTGTGGGGGCACCCTCCACCAGGCCCACACTCATGTCTCCCTGCACCCCCACCCCCCAGCACTGTGGGGCACCTGCCACCAGCCCCCCACTCATGTCCCCCAGCACCCCCACCCCCAGCACTGAGGGGCACCCTCCACCAGGCCCCCACTCATGTCTCCCTGCACCCCCACCCCCCAGCACTGTGGGGCACCTGCCACCAGGCCCCCACTCATGTCTCCCACCCCCCACCACCCCCAGCACTGAGGGGCACCCTCCACCAGGCCCCCACTCATGTCTCCCACCCACCCCCACCCCCCAGCACTGAGGAGCACCATCCACCAGGCCCCCACTCATGTCTCCCAACACCCCCACCCCCCAGCCACCATGGGCAGCCTCCACCAGGCTCCCACCCATGTCTACCACCACCCCCACCCCCCAGCAGTGCAGGGGCAGCCTCCACCAGGCCCCCACTCATGTCCAACTCATGTCTCCCTGCACCCCCACCCCCCAGCACTGTGGGGAACCTGCCACCAGGCCCCCACTCATGTCCCCTATCACCCCCACCCCCAGCCACCATGGGCAGCCTCCACCAGGCCCCCACTCATGTCTCCCACCACCCCCACCCCCAGCAGTGCAGGAGCAGCCTCCACCAGGCCCCCACTCATGCCTCCCACCACCCCCACCCCCCAGCCACCATGGGCAGCCTCCACCAGGCTCCCACCCATGTCTACCACCACCCCCACCCCCCAGCACTGTGGGGCACCTGCCACCAGGCCCCCACTCATGTCTCCCATCCACCCCCACCCCTCAGCACTGAGGGGCACCCTCCACCAGGCCCCCACTCATGTCTCTCACCCACCCCACCCCCCAGCACTGAGGGGCACGCTCCACCAGGCCCCCACTCATGTCTCCCACCCACCCCACCCCCCAGCACTGTGGGGCACCTGCCAGCAGGCCCCCACCCATGTCTACCACCACCCCCGCCCCCAGCAGTGCAGGGGCAGCCTCCACCAGGCCCCCACTCATGTCCAACTCATTTCTCCCTGCACCCCCACCCCCCAGCACTGTGGGGCACCTGCCACCAGGCCCCCACTCATGTCCCCTATCACCCCCACTCCCCAGCCACCATGGGCAGCCTCCACCAAGCCCCCACTCATGTCTCCCACCACCCCCACCCCCCAGCAGTGCAGGGGTACCCTCCACCAGGCCCCCACTCATGTCCCCTATCACCCCCACCCCCCAGCCACCAGGGGCAGCCTCCACCAGGCACCCACTCATGTCTCCCTGCACCCCCACCCCCCAGCACTGTGGGGCACCTGCCAGCAGGCCCCCACTCATGTCCCCCTGCACCCAGGTCCTCACAATCCCCAATCATGTGCGTTATGGTCAGCCTCCACAGCCAAAAGGCCCTACCAAGTAACCCATTCACCCACATGGAAAAGGAAATTACATGGTACACCCCCAATGTTCATAAAGCAAATGAACCCATGTCCGTCACACACAATGGTTGCAATTGAATGGGAAAACACCCAACATGACATGCATGAAACCAATGAGATGATACCACACAGTGAAGTATGAAAACGAAATTGTATTAAAAAAAATTGAATGCAAATGAAATGAAACAAACTACAATGGCAATAAAAAAAAGATAAGCTGCATGACGGTCAAAAAAAATTAAAACTACAAATCCCAATTCAAAAAAATGTTGTCCAAAGTCACATTAAAAATAAAATCAATCCAAGAGAGAAAAATAAATGCAAAGACCATTGCTCCATGGTGAATAAATAAAAACTAAAAAAATAAAACAATCCAATGAAGAACTATGTACAAAACATCCAAGGGTCCATGAGCCCAACTGAACAAAGGAAACCTACAAAAAACCGTAGCTAAAATGCAACTATATACAAAAAATGGAGCAGTGTCCGTCGACTCCAAATCATAAGAAGAAACAAAGGAAACCTAAAACTAAAGAACTATATACAAAGGCGGCGGGCAAGTCCAGTGTCACGATGCCCGCTCCCGGGGAGCCGGCTCAGGCCCTGCGTCCCCGAAAGCGGACATCAAGTCCCCGGGGAAGGTCCCAGCAACCCCTTATAGGGGCCCTTTGGACAGCGTCCTGGCGCCTATGGCGCCAAGCTCATAGAAAACGTCAGTCCTGGAGCCATAGGCGCCAGGCTCATTATGAAAGTGTTTGGGTGCACTTACCTGATGCAGACCATGCTGCAGAACCCCGGCCTCTTTGAGGCCTGAAAGGAACTACTTTACCTGTGGGACTCATTTACCACCCGGGCGTGGTCGGGGAAGGATACATACCTGATTGGAGGAAGGACACATTCTAGGAACTTCTTCCAAGGCTATTTAAACCACACCCGATCAGCCACACTTGCTTCGCGTTGTTCTGCATCTAGCAGTTGGACGCTCACCGTGTCTGCTCCTGCATCTTGACTTCTGCCACACCTGCCAGCATCCTGAATCACCTGCAAAGGAAGGGAACAAGAGAACAGAAGAAGGAAAAGGCCTCACCTGCTAAATCTGCATCCCAGAGACATTTCGCCGACAATCCTGAAAAGGAAGACATTTATTTTTAAAAGCACATCGCATCGATCGCTGCAGCGCCGCATTCTACTCACCTTTACAGGGCGCCTCCATGTTCAGCAGCGACCATCCAGATTCGCAGTCGCGCCCCCGCGCCTAGGGAGAAAAAGACAAGAACAAAGGTGAGAGAAAGAAGGGAAAAGGGAAGCTAAAACTCCATGTCAAGACTTACCTGTTGGGTCATTCCCTTTTCATTTCGGGTCCGCGCCGCATCCAGGCATTTTCGGACCCTGGCCCCTAAGGGGAAAAAGACATCAGCGTTAATGAGTGAATGAAAAGACATTACCAAAACACTCATTAAAGACTTACCTGATTTCCACAAGGATTTCACCGCTCACCTCGGGTCGGTGCCTGTTCCCCGGCATTCCGTACCCCGGCCCCTATGGGGAAAAAGACACTAGCATTAGAACATTAATGCATGGACACAAGGGGAACCACTTATAGAAAAACTTACCTGGAAGCCAAGCAAGTTTGGTTCTCACCCATCCGAAAATCCAGTGACGTAACTGGATACCAACGCGCCCCTGCATCAGAAGCAGGATGGAGAGCTCGTCCTTCCAGACCCTAAGGTGAGACGCTACGGGGAAGCACAGAAGGGTTTTGAGGAGGGTGCGAGGGGTAAGGGGGAGGCTGATTGCATTACCCCGCAGACAGTTAACCCCCTATTCTCACCTACAGAAGGATACTTCTGCGAGTCAGACAAGCCAGATCTGGGGCCCGGTCCAGTCCGTCTTCCGAACCCTGCGCATCACCTTAGATGAGGTCACAGCAGCGCGAACCAGGCCAGCGCCCCCGTGGGAGTCAGATGAGCGTTACAGAACGCGAAACCTTCCTACAAATTCCCACCCAGGCGCTATGGAAACTTCTGAGACTGATCAGTTGGCCCAATTACTGGGGGAATTACGGGCCGAAGTACATGCCGCTCGTCAAGAGACTAATGCCCTCAAGAGGGAATAAATGATTTCAAAGGAAAGAACTGATGACCTGGCCAGACAGCTTTTGCAAGGTCAAGCTGGACAAACTCCTCTACCCTGTTCCGGAGGGAACCCCGCTCCTGTGGTTCCCAGTAACCCGGTGCAGATTAATCTACCTGGAAACATGCCGCTGGCCCCACCTGAACGCTTTGCTGGGGACCCCAAACGATTCGCCGTATTCATGAATCAGTGCCGTTTGCACTTCCTATGCAGACCATGGGCCTTCTCTAATGATCAGACCAAAGTAGCCTTTGTATTGTCATATCTCAGCGGCTGCGCTGCCGATTGGTCAGTTCCACTGGTTACTCAAGATGACCCGATTCTCCGTGATTTTCAAGGATTTCAAGCAAGCATGGAAAGGTTATTTGCTCGACATTCACAGGGGCAGGCTATGGATGACGAACTTCTATCCCTGCGACAGGGCAATCAGGACCTCCTATCCTATATTGCAACCTTTAATAGACTAATTGTGGAAACGGGATGGCCAGAGGATAAAAGGGTCACGTTATTTTATCGAGGTCTACGCGGAGAACTTAAAGATGTCTTGGCCCAAGTTGTAAATCCGCCCCAAGAATGCACAGAATATATAGACTTAGTGGTCCAATTGGATCACAGACTTCAAAACAGAAAAACAGATCGGTCCAGGTTTGAGACCCGGGTGTTGGTCAAGACCCACGCTAACCCCAAGGGAGTTGATGTCTCTGAGCCTATGCAAATTGGAGGGGTTAAAGAACCCTTAACTCAAAAGGAACGTGAAAGGAGGCGGCAGTTAAAATTATGTCTTTATTGTGGGAACTCTGGACACTTTCTACGAGATTGCCTGGCAAAACCGCCCCAAAAAGCGGTAGGAGCCGCTGATAAAAACCATGAAGACTCTGTTTCGGGAAACGACTCAGCCCGACAAGCGTAGGGGTCCGCTTGCCGAGCTTGAAAACTAACTCTCAGACCTCGCATTTCATTGTGCCAATGGTTCTCGTAGATCCAGAAAAGCCTAAGCTGTTGCATGCAATAAAGGCATACATCGATAGTGGGGCTATTGGAAACTATGTGGATCGTGAATTGGTCTCTAGGATTAACCTCCCTCTCCTTCCTAAAACCAGCAAAGATGTCATCACCACAGTCGATGGAACTGAAATTGCCTCTGGACCGGTAACACATTCCACTACTGAGGTGACTCTTATTGGTCCTGAAGGCCATCGGGAGGCAGTTGTGTTTGATGTAATCAAGGCTCCACAGTTTCAGGTTATTCTGGGAATTCCTTGGTTAGAAACACATAATCCTCGAATTGATTGGCGAGCTAAGAGAATAACCTTCCCGGATTGTGCACAAACCTGCTACCCAGAAAACCTGAAGATTAATCTAGCATCTGTAACCTCTGCCTCCATGCAATTACCTCCGGAATACCAGGACTTTCAGGACGTCTTCCAAAAGGAACAGGCCAACACGTTACCTCCTCACCGATCGTACGATTGCCAAATCGATCTGGTGCCCGGTGCACAACCCCCTTGTAGCAGGATTTATGCCCTTACCGAACCTGAGAACCTGCATTTGAGACAATATTTGGATCAATACCTCGCCACTGGTTTTATTCGCCCGTCAAAGTCCCCGGCATCCTCGGCTTTGTTCTTCGTGCCTAAAAAAGAAGGCGACCTTAGAACTTGTATCGATTACCGCGCATTGAACCAGATAACGGTTAAAAACCGTTATCCTCTGCCTCTGATTCCTGAACTCCTTGACCAGGTGAAGGACGCTTGCATATACACCAAGTTAGATCTCCGGGGGGGATATCATCTGGTGCGAGTAAAAGAAGGCGACGAATGGAAAACAGCCTTCCGTACAAAATATGGATTATTTGAATACCAGGTAATGCCTTTCGGGTTGTGCAATGCGCCTGCTGCCTTCCAATTCTTCATGAATGATGTCCTTCGGGAACTCATCGATGTTTGTGTTGTCGTCTATATCGATGACATTCTAGTGTACTCCTCTTCGGAATTTGATCACAGAAAACACGTTAGGGCAGTTCTGGAAAAACTGCGCCAACACAAACTATTTGCTAAACTGGAGAAATGTGTTTTCCATACCACAGAAGTTGAGTTTCTCGGTTTCATCCTGACACCCAAAGGAGTCTGAATGGACTCAAGAAAACTGGATGCCATCCTCAAATGGCCATCACCTAGCTCTGTAAAAGGGGTTCAAAGCATGCTCGGCTTTGCCAATTTCTATCGCAGGTTTATCCCGGAATTTTCACGCATAGTACAACCCATTACTGCACTCTTGAGGAAAAATAAACGTTTTGAATGGTCTGAAGAAGCCGAGCAGGCCTTCCAGGATTTAAAAGCTAAGTTTACCTCCGCACCTATATTGAAACACCCACGTCCAGATCTCCCGTATGTCGTCGAAACTGACGCATCAAGCCTAGCCATGGGAGCAGTTCTGTCTCAAAGAGATCCTGAAACCAACCAACTGCATCCCGTAGCATTTTGGTCCAGAAAATTCTCGGCACCAGAGATTAATTACGCAATCACTGACAAGGAACTGTTAGCCATAAAGTCTGCTTTTAAAGCCTGGCGGCATTACCTGCTTGGCGCTCGACATACCATCACGGTGATCACTGATCACCGGAATTTACAGTATTTGAAAACCGCCAAGGCTCAGTCATCACGGCAGCTCCGATGGGCTTTGTTTTTTGCCGAATTTGATTTCATGATTACCTATCGACCTGGCTGCAAGAACGGCAAAGCAGACGCCTTATCCCGAATTGGAATGGGAGAATCTGATACAAACTCAGAACCAGTACCAATAATTCCCGAACAGAGAATTCTAGGCATGACTTTGTTACAGACGCTTGAAGACATTCAAGTCAGAGTGAAACAACTCCTGGACCCTACAGTCCTACAGGATTGGATACAAAAGGGATCAGACTTTACCATAGATAATGGTTTACCTTATTACCAAGGACGCTTATTCCTGCCGCACAAGGATTTACACAAACTAGTTATTTCAGGTTATCATGATACATTAATAGAGGGACACCGCTGTATTGCCAAGACAATGGAAAAGGTGAAATGACAATTCTGGTGGCCCTCTTGGCGAAAAGATGTTAAATCTTTTGTGATGTCCTGTGGTGTTTGCGCCCAAAATAAAGGTCAAAAGAAAAGACCAGCAGGTCTCCTTCAACCTCTAGACATACCGCCAGCACCCTGGCACACCCTATCAATGGATTTTATTACGGACTTGCCTCCTTGTTCGGGATACAATACCATTCTGGTAATTGTGGATTTGTTTTCCAAAATGGCCCACTTCATTCCTTTGAAAGATTTACCTTCAGCTTCTGTCCTAGCCAAAGGATTCCTCGAAAATATTGTTCGGCTACATGGATTCCCATCTATACTAATCTCTGACCGGGGAAGCCAATTCATTTCCCACTTCTGGCGCAAATGTTGTCAAATGGCACAAATCGACGTAAGATTATCGACCAGTCACCACCCTCAGACCGATGGTCAGACCGAGAGGACAAATCAGACCCTTGAGCAGTACGTACGGTGTATGTTACAGCAATCTGAAAGCAACTGGAAAGACATTCTTTGGATAGCCGAATACGCATATAATAATTCGGTACACTCTGGAACTGGCCATAGTCCTTTTTATACCTTGTTTGGACATCACCCTCGAACCTCAAACCTCGACTCACCTCAGAACCTCGGAGTGCCCGCAGTAGAACATCTGCATTCTACCATTACCTGAGCCTTCAAAGAGGCAACCACGCATTTACAACAAGCCAAGAGAAAATACAAGGAGAATGCTGACCTACATCGGAGTGAAGCACCTCCGTATCAGATTGGGGATCAAGTGTGGTTAGCTACCAGACATTTACCGATCAAAGGGCCTCGAACTTTTAACCCAAAATATCTGGGACCTTATTCTATTACGGCAATAATTAACCCAGTAGCGGTTAAACTTGATTTACCAGCTAATATGCGAATTCACCCTTTTTTTCATGTGTCACTTCTGAAACCAGTGGTACCCGGAACCCGACTACTCAAACCTCCAGAACCTATTCAAATAGATGGGGAACCCGAATTCGAAGTGAAGAACATTTTAGATTCAAAAATGTTTAGGTCAAAGCTTTTCTACCTAATTGATTGGAAGGGGTACGGACCTCAGGAGAGGTCGTGGGAACCCAGTGACCATGTGCATGCACCTCGATTAGTCAGCAAATTCCACCGACTCTTCCCAAACAAACCAAAACCCCCGGAGGGAACAACCTTGGGAGGGGCCTTGGGGGGGAGTGCTGTCACGATGCCCGCTCCTGGGGAGCCGGCTCAGGCCCTGCGTCCCCGAAAGCGGACATCAAGTCCCCGGGGAAGGTCCCAGCAACCCCTTATAGGGGCCCTTTGGACAGCGTCCTGGCGCCTATGGCGCCAGGGTCATTATGAAAGTGTTTGGGTGCACTTACCTGATGCAGACCATGCTGCAGAACCCCGGCCTCCTTCAGGCCTGAAAGGAACTACTTTACCTGTGGGACTCATTTACCACCCGGGCATGGTCGGGGAAGGATACATACCTGATTGGAGGAAGGACACAATCTAGGAACTTCTTCCAAGGCTATTTAAACCACACCCGATCAGCCACACGTGCTTCGCGTTGTTCTGCATCTAGCAGCTGGACGCTCACCGTGTCTGCTCCTGCATCTTGACTTCTGCCACACCTGCCAGCATCCTGAATCACCTGCAAAGGAAGGGAACAAGAGAACAGAAGAAGGAAAAGGCCTCACCTGCTAAATCTGCATCCCAGAGACATTTCGCCGACAATCCTGAAAAGGAAGACATTTATTTTTAAAAGCACATCGCATCGATCGCTGCAGCGCCACATTCTACTCACCTTTACAGGGCGCCTCCATGTTCAGCAGCGACCATCCAGATTCGCAGTCGCGCCCCCGCGCCTAGGGAGAAAAAGACAAGAACAAAGGTGAGAGAAAGAAGGGAAAAGGGAAGCTAAAACTCCATGTCAAGACTTACCTGTAGGGTTATTCCCTTTTCATTTCGTGTCCGCGCCGCATCCAGGCATTTTCGGACCCCGGCCCCTAAGGGGAAAAAGACATCAGCGTTAATGAGTGAATGAAAAGACATTACCAAAACAATCATTAAAGACTTACCTGATTTCCACAAGGATTTCACCGCTTACCTCAGGTCGGTGCCTGTTCCCCGGCATTCCGTACCCCGGCCCCTATGGGGAAAAAGACACTAGCATTAGAACATTAATGCATGGACACAAGGGGAACCACTTATAGAAAAACTTACCTGGAAGCCAAGCAAGTTTGGTTCTCACCCATCCGAAAATCCAGTGACGTAACTGGATACCAACGCGCCCCTGCATCAGAAGCAGGATGGAGAGCTCGTCCTTCCAGACCCTAAGGTGAGACGCTACGGGGAAGCACAGAAGGGTTTTGAGGAGGGTGAGAGGGGTAAGGGGGAGGCCGATTGCATTACCCCGCAGACAGTTATCCCCCTATTCTCACCTACAGAATGATACTTCTGCGAGTCAGACAAGCCAGATCTGGGGCCCGGTCCAGTCCGTCTTCCGAACCCTGCGCATCACCTTAGATGAGGTCACAGCAGCGTGAACCAGGCCAGCGCCCCCGTGGGACTCAGGTGAGCGTTACATCCAGCGGCTCACTCCGTGGTGTTCCGGGCCAGGGCATCATCAAACTCCTCTTCGATGTCCCGGAGGCGGTCCTGTTCCATGGCCCTGAGGGTCCGGAGGGACGACGCCATCTCCTCCTCCAACCCCCTGCGGATTGCCTCGAGGCACTCAGCCCGCCTCAGGGCCCTCCGCATGGAGTTCTCCGCCCTGACCATCGTGAGCCGCGCCTCTTCCACCCGCCGCTGCTCCGCACCTATCTGCTGGCCCAACCGCAGCCACACGGAAGACACTTCCCGTCCTGGGTCCTCCTGCCCTCCGGCCGATGCCTGCCCCTCCGATGTTGATGGCCCCGAGCCATGATGCCTCCCACGTTGACTCTGCTGCTGCCTCTGACGCAACCGCCTCTGCCAGCACGACGGCATCCAGGCTGATGGAATCCACCGACGCCGTCGTGCACGTGCCCTGCCTGATGATGCCGGCACATCCTCCATCTGCTGGGGTACAGTTGCTGTGGTGTCCACCCCTGCTGGACCTCCGACTCCCGATTGTGGCAGGGATGGGATCCCCACTGAGCTGGCTGCATTGGTCAGGGCAGGTCCACAGCAGGCACTGGTGGCATCTGGGCCGGAAGACGGCAAGGAGAACGACCGGCGTAGAGCCTCCACAGAGGAGGAGAGGGACGCCAGATTGGCCGACACATGCAGGAAACCCCCGAACATGGAAGATCCCAATTGGGCCACGTCGGCACGGTGCTCTTCGTGATGACGTGCATGCTCCTCCCGGGAAGCACGCACATCATCACGAATTGCACCCGCGTGCATCGCGACCCCAATCAGGACCTTCTCCATACGGCCACGGGTCCCCTCGTCCGCAGGTGGGGGGGAGTCAGGTGACATGGACATCCCCTCTACCTGCGGACGGGCCTGGGACGGGGCATCCCTGCTGGTGCATGGTGGTGCACTCACAGGGTCAGGGACAGCGACATGCACAGGCCCCTCCACGGTGACCTGTGCTGCCTCCTGCCCCTGCCCCTGGACTGCACCACTTGCACCAGCAGGGATGCCCCCACCAGGCCCCATGTGCGCCTCAGTGGCGGCCTCCTCCTCTTCTGTGGAAACCACCAACCTGGATGGCTCCTCACCGTCTTCCGCCGTAGCAGGCCCCTGTGGGGGCTCACCCACCCCTTCCGCTGCAGCCGTGGGGGCATCCCCGCCACTTTGCTCCACAGCGCCGTCTCCGCCCTCTTCTTCACTAGCCGCTGCGTGGAGGGAGACATAGAACACAAGCATCAGGGTACTGTACAATGGTCCCCTAGACAGGAAGCAATAGCAGATGAGTACCACTGTCAAAGTACACTTCCATCATGTCCCTCCACAACACATGGGTCAGTCCAGGCAAAACACACACAGTAACAGGCATGGTGCATGCCATGGACATTTCCATACATGTCCAATGGACTCTTGAAACATACAATGATATGGAACTCACATGCATCATGGGTCATGCCTATCACATGCACACACTTCACCTCAGTCACATCCATCTGGCCTCATACACCCCAAACACAGCGGATACAAGGATAACTAGGCTGCATCAGTGAATCTGTACATTGTCACAGACATGTGTCATGCATCCATGGCATTCACAAGTCACAGACACGCAGGTCAGGCACACAGACATGGCTACCATATATGTACCTGGCATCAGCACCCATCCCTCACCCCCACCCATGTCCAGGAACAGAGACTGGCATGCTCTCATGTGTATAATCTGCATAGGGCTCCCCATGTCGCATTCAAACACATGCAACAACCATGTGGTTCACACATCACTGGTCGGACATGCATTACCATGATGTCCCTGCACACATACATGCGTACATGGCCTATGTCACACATACAGGCAAGTATCAGACAACCAGCACACCGCAACATGCCCTGTCTCACACAGCAATGCTTGGCCACTTACCGCTCAACTCCAGACGGGTCTCCCTCTCAAGGATCTGGGCGTGGAGCGCTGGGCGTACGCGTTCCAGGACCCTCATCTGGATGGAACTCATGCGGCCCCGGCCCCCCTCCACGAGGCGCCGGGCCTTCACGAGGGTCCTGGACCTCAAGTCCTCCCAGCGCTTCTTGATCTTCTGGAGGTTGCGGGTTGCCACCCCCTCCGTGTTGATGGCAACCACACAGTCGGCCCAGATCCTCTCCCGTCCTTCCTTGCTGGCGCGGGACGATCCGAAGAGGGCATCATACTGCCCCAGGACGTGCTCCACCAGGACACCAACTTCGGTGGCAGTGAAGCTGGTGCCCCTCTGCCCCTCTGGCCTGGGGTTGCCACTGGTGCCAGATGTTGAAGTGCCCGACATGGCAACCCCAGAGGCAGGAGTGGGTGGGCAACTGGGTCCTGGGGCTGGGCTGTGGAGCGATGTTATCCCAGTTGGGAGTCTTCTGTTCCAGCAGGGGTGGACACAGCAACTGGACCCCTGCAGATGGCTGATGTGCAGGCACCAAATGGCAGGGCACGGTGGCAGCAGGCAGGCAGGCAGCAGCAGATGGCACGTGGGAGGCTGCTCGGGGCACTGGGGGGCAGTAATTCGGCCTTCTAGGCAGGAGCGTAGTCTTCCGTGTGTTTTCACGTGGCCAGCTTGATACGGAGTGATTTGGCACATGAAAATCCTGCACGTCAGCGTGAAATTCGAGGAAAGGCCCTTAGCGCGTAAGCGCGTCAGCACGCATACGCGATTCTATTGGACCAAAGGCCCTCAGCGCGTAAGCTGACGTGACCCGCACGGGTGTTTCCCTCATAGCACGTGATGACGGAGCACACGTGGAAAGACTGCACGTCAGAGTGTCATCGCGTGTAATTGGACAAAAGTGCGCGTACACGCGATTGTACGTGTATTTCAGGGGTGCGCAGGCACTTACACACGCGAGTACATCAGCGCACGTGTATTCCGGGGTGCGCGGGAATTTCCACACGCTATTGGCCTGGGTACGTGGATTTCAGGGGTGCGCGGGAAGTTTCACACGCTCGCCTACAACACGCGCAAAGAAACACGTACGCCAGCAGGAAGCAGGCATACGTCGACCCGCGACGCATAAAATTGCGCGAAAAAAACTAACAAGCTCAGACGCCAGGATGAATATACCGTTCCTAGCAGCAGTGGCCGTGGGCTACGAAAGGAGGAGGAGGAGGATAGTCAGGGCCAGAATTTTCACACCCAGAACCAGCCTTTTTGGGATGCCTGATGACCAGGTGTATGGGAGGTACAGGTTTCCACCACACATAATACTGGACCTGGTGAGTGAGTGGGAGGATGACCTCACATCACTCACCCTGTGCTCCCAAGCACTCAGCCCCCTGGAGAAGGTCCTCAATGTACTGCACTTCTTAGCCACTGGATCATTTCAGCGGACAAGTGCCATAGTGGGTGGGGTGTCACAGGCCACGCAGTCACGCTGCCTACACCAGGTCTTGAACATCATCACTGCACGCCCATCAGTCCGCAGGCACATATACCTGCCCAGAATAGCTGCAGAAAGGCATGCTGCCGCCCTGGATTTTTACGGTGTGGCACGATTCCCCAAAGTGCTAGGTGCCATCGACTGCACCCATGTGGCTCTACGTCCCCCCAGGGCATCTGAGCACATCTATAGGAACCGCAAGCACTGGCATTCCATCAACGTGCAGGTAGTATGTAATGCCAAGGGAATCATCACCTCAGTATATGCCAATTATCCCGGGTCCACCCACGACAGCTTCATTTACCGAATGTCCACCCTAAGCCAGGACCTAGAAGCTGGGCGGCATGGCGATACATGGCTGCTTGGTGAGTATGAATGCCACTGCACATGCATGCATGTCAGATACTGAGCAAGGTCACAACCCCACCAATGATACCCATCACCACCTCCACAGGGGACAGTGCCTACCCTCTCAGCCCCCACATGATGACACCAATTCGGAACCCCACCATGCCACCCGAGGTAAGATATAACACAGCCCACATTGCAACCCGGGGCATAGTGGAGCGCATATTCAGAGTGCTTAAGTCACGCTTTCGCTCCCTTGACCGTTCTGGCGGGCAGCTGTTATACGCTCCCCCAGTAGTGTGCAGGATCATAGTGGCAGCATGTGTCCTGCACAACGTTGCAACACGCCGGGGCCTGGCCGTGGACATGGTGGTGCCCCCACATCCCCAACCACATGCACGCCCGCTGCGCATGGGAGGGGAAAGGGCACGGGGGGAGGCAGCCCGTACACAGCTAGTGGCTAATTACTTCACATAGAAATCACACCCCTGTGGAGTGCACACTGCCCTGGCACATACCATCTGACAATCAATGATGACTCAACCTGACAATGATCCTGAATGTCTGGAGAATCAACCGTCAAAACCATATCAGCCTGAGATTGTTCACCTGGAAGTGTTACAATGTGTGCATCCCTACCTACACAGACACCACCAATGCAGTTTCGTGAAAAAACACATTCATGCAGCTAAAATGAATACCCACTTGCAAAATGCAACATGAGGACAGTGCCATGTCACCCAACCCATCCCCAGCACCGCCACACGACACACCATGCCATGTCATGCTATGTGAGGGCAAACAAAGTAATCCCCACAACATGACACAATTGTCACAAAGTACAGTGTCCCTAATTGAAACTCGCGACACCTGAAATGCTCACAGTAATGCAGGACCAACAACACACTTGAGCAGGTATTTAGCAATAACACTTATCAGCTACTGACCCTCAAAACTACCATTAACATGACATTACGAATGCAAGAAATTAGTAGTCTCACCACCTGGAAATGCCTGCACTCCCACCACTTCCAACTGTACAGTGTTGCCGCCATGTAGAGTTGTAGGTGCACTGCTGCCAACATAGACTCCATCTCCAAAGTAGAGGGCCTTGTGTAGACATGAGGAAAGGACCTGCAAATTAGGAGGTAGACATGGATGATGAGTTACACATCTATGCAACATGCAGTGTACAACACAACAGCAATATGCACTAGGAATGTATACACAGTATTGACTAGACTACCCACACATGTAGTGGGAGTCCAACGTCACTGTGTAAGTCAATGTCACTTGGGGACACCCTTTGCAAGCCCATGGAAACGGGAAGCAGGAGGGGTGTGTGTCTCACAAACCCAAGCATCTAACCCAAAATCAGGACAAGCCTGCACGTGCCCAGCCACAATACAGCGGATGCCCACGGGAGCCACACAAGGCAACACACTGTATAAAAAAAATATGAAAAAAAAAATATATAAAAAAAAAAATCAAAAATGGCCATGAATGGGCCAGGAGGGGTGGGGGAGGCCACCCAGGAGGTCCGAGGTCAGGATGCACACCAGAACCCACCTCTGTGGATTCTGGGAAAAAAAACACCTCCATGGGCTCGTGGCCGACACGGCTACCCTATTGTGAGAGAATCACTGTGGTCGCTCTCCTCAGACTCTGCAGCTGCATCAGGAGGTGGTGGCACTATGGGAGGCAGCCCACGCAAAGCCCTAGTCTGCTCCTCCATGGCAGCAAGCATGCAAGTGTGGAAGGTCTGGTTCTGGAGGATAATCGTGCGGAGGTCCCCATGCAACAACTCACGGGATGACCGGACCTCCGCCCGAGTTGCCTGCATCTCAGCTGAGAGCGTACGTGTGACACGCTCCAGCTGCTCTTCTGTCCTTCTGTGTGTTGAAGCCTCAAGCTCAACAAGGGTCGTCCTGATCTGACTGAGTTCCACCCTCAGGGCTTCCCTGTGGCCCTGGGACTCTATGGAAAGGGCATCCTGCAGAGTCGCCAGTGCCACCCGCCTGTCCATGTTGGACGCCAACATGTCCTCCCTGTGTGACTGGCAGATGGAGTCTGTTGCCTGCTGCAGTCGCTCCATCAGCCTTTCTGGGGGGACAATGGAAGTGGCCACCCTATCCATGGCCTGAGCCATCATCTCTGATGATGCCGCCTGTTGGGTAGCCATACCGTATATGGATTGCTCCCATGCGGTATTGCCAGGTGGCGTACGGCCACCACGTCGGCGGGCACCACACCTGTCTGGGGCAAGGCGAACTGCGCCTTGCTGTGCCGGCACTGCCTGAGGCTGCAGGACTGTATTCCCCCTCTGATCTGCTGGCCCAGGAACAGGATCAGATGTTGCGGAGTGTGACCCTGCATCTGTAACCACCAAAGGCGGCCCTGCCAACACTGACATCCCCATTGAGGGTACTACCCCTGGTGCAGGTGGGTCGGACAGAAGAGAATCCTTCCCAGGAACACTCACCTGCGATGCCACATAGGTCTCATCATCCGAATCGACACCTGAATACAGCTCGGGGGAGGTGCACCCAGAGACACCCCTTGAGAGCACGACCTGCAGCAGTTGTGGGTTTTCACCCACCACCACACCACGTCCCTCACTGGTGGTCGGTCGGGCCTGAGACCCCTCCTGGGTCTGCACCATCTCCACAACCCCAGCTGTATCAAGTGCGTCATCCCCTGCAAAGACATGAAAGAAAAGAAATGGAAACAGGCATTAGCACTATGGCACACAATTAGGGCTGAGAAGCAACAGAACCAGTACTTGATTGACACATGTCCCACATGACTAAAACCCTCCCATGCATGCACCCTCACTGCGTATGAAGGGGAGGCAAATGGCACACATTGATGACACCAAGATGGAAGATCAACACATTTGCTGCATGCTGCCTAGCAGTGGCATCACACATTGGCCTGTGATTGCCAGGTGAAATACACATGCCATCACACAGATGGCATGTACCATTGCTATTGAGTGAAGATGGAGAGGAGGGCAGCACTTATTCATTCAGTCCAGTTCCCTCATGTAATAGCTTTTCTAATTCAAACAGGTCTGATTTTTCACCTGGAGCTGCCAGTCCAAAATGGTCGGATTGCACAGGGACATGTCTAAACAAATGATATCCAGGTAACAAAGTCACTCCACTTTACCATAGCCATGTCAGACATGTGACTAGAGGACTGAGAAATGCCTAGTAAAAGTGGTGGAATGCAAACAATCTGCCTGAATGAACAGAGAAAAATAAGCAACAATGTTGTGGCAAGGTGACACTTCAAGGGCAACTGGCGTGCTGTTGGGCTAGATGTCTACTGTTGGCAGAAGGGATACTGCTATGGCCAAATGCTGCTGCGCAGAATGTATTGGATGAAGCACATGGGTGACCCAAACAACTCAGGCACACACACCCTCACCTGGCACACAAACAGAAGCCCTCACACACACACCATGCACATGGATGACACAAACATGCATGTGCACTCACCGGACAATGCCTCATAATCTGGCAGATCTCCCACGCCTTGGATCTGTTCCTCCGTGACGTAGGTCCCAGCGACTGACTCATTTGGAGTGAGTTCCATGTCTTCTACTGGAGACCCACCTCCAGTCACTAGAGTTGCGGCATGACTTGAGGCCAGCTTATTCTTTGCCCTGCGCTTTAGGTCATTCCAGCGCTTATAGCAATCATTGGCTGTGCGCCTCACGATTCCAAGGGCACTTACGATGTCCGCAACGGTCTGCCAGTGTGCCTGGCATTGTGCAAGTGTGGTCTTGGATCCTGCAACAATGACCATTTCGTTATCATGTGCGGACACATACTCGACAAGTGCATTCAGTTCGGCATCCGTGAAGCTGGGCTTCCTCGACGGGCCGGACTGTGTAGCCGTGTCTGGGGCATCAGCCTGTGCCGGACGAGCACTCTTCCTCTTCCGCTTGGAAGGTGGTGGGGATCCTGAGTGTCCTACGCCGCTCTGGACACTAGGGGCAGGAGCCCTGGTGGACTCTGTATCAGGAGTGTGGGATTGCACACTCAGCATGGGAGTTGGTGCAGGCATTGGCTCAAGTGTAACGGTGTCAGGGGGAATGTCAGCAGGATGGACTAGGACCGACACTGTCCTGGCTGGGTGTGTGAGAGCTGGGGTGGATGGAGCCGCAGCTGCCCCTGCAGCCTCTCCACCCTGCCTACTTGGGGCAGAAGATGACCTTGCTGCCCCTTATCCACGTGGCCTGATGACATCAACGTGCACCAGTGCACGTGTCATAGGCCTGCTGACCTGGAAGTCAGCCATGGAGTCAGCAAGGTCTGGTGCCGCAATGGGCTGGTCCAACAAGGGCTGAGCATGGATGGTGTCAGCCACATCACCCTCAACCAGGGGGGGCGGGGGGGATTATGGGTGCCCTTGACTGGTCCTCCACACATGGGGGGACAGGGTCACCCTGCAAGTAACGACCACGTCCCCTACCGGATCCACCACGGCCACCACTTGTGGCTCGTCCACCTTTGCCACCCTTACGGATTCCTCGCCTCCCAACCATGGCACTGATGTTAATGTGCGTATGGGAGTGGCTGTAAACTATTGTCCTGGGCAATTGGGGGTCAAAGGGGTTGGGTACCAGATGGTAATCGTACCCTAGTGCTCTAGAAAGGCTGAATGTGACCCCTGGGGAAAGATGACAGGTCACGCAACGCACAGGAAGCCCAAAAAAGGGAGATAACGTACACGCAACCCCTCCTAGACCACGTGTGCGGAAAAATAAACCTGCACTACGCTGTGGCACCCAGTAACACAAGAATGAACGTATGCGTGTCACACGCAGCCTAGAATGACCTCTGAAGGGGTAGGCTACACACGGGGCAAGCACAGATGTTAGATACGTGCGTGACTCACCGTCTGCCAGGAAAAAGAGCGTGAAAAAGAAGCGTGTGTGCGCGTTGGCGACACCCCCGCCAAAAGAAGAATTGTACGCTGTCTGAGGAGACAGGACAACAGTAGAAGGGAACGCTGTTTGAGGGAACAGGCCCAGGAAAACCAGAAAAAGAGAAAAAAGAGAAAAAGCTGTCAGAGGTAACAGGGAGTACGAACTTGAAACGCCGTGAAGTAAATCGCGTGTGAAACGACAAGAAGTACAGATTTCACCCACTCGCTCTCCACGAAAAGCACGTCCAAGGAAATGGTGTTCTACACGTACCTTTTATGCAGGCCCAAACGTCCAGCGTCACTTCCGCGTGTATGCGCTAGGGCCATTTCCACCAATTACACGCTTTGTCACTTCCACGTGTACGCGCTAAGGCCATTTCCACCAATTACACGCTTTGACACTCGGACGTGTCTTTCATTTTTTTAACACGCAACATTTCAAACGTGTGCCATATTCAACGTGCACGTGACTTCATAGACGCGCATACGCTGGTGGCCTTTGGGCCAATGAATATACAGACGTGTGCTGACACGATTACGCGCTAAGGGCCTTTCCTCGAATTACACGCAGACGTGCTGGATTTTCACGTGCAAAATCACTCTGTATCAAGCTGGCCACGCGTTCACACACGGAAGACCACGCTCCTGCCCAGAAGGCCGAATTACTGCCCCCCAGATCCCTGAGCACGCTCCCACTTGCCATCTGCTGCTGCCTGACTGCCTGCTGCCCACGTGCCCTGCCATTTGCTGCCTGCACATCAGCCAGGGGTGCTGTTGCTGTGACCACCCCTGCTGGAACCGAAGACTCCCGACTGCTTTTCCATCGCCCCACAGCCCAGCCCCAGGACCCAGTTGCCCACCCACTCCTGCCTCTGGGGTTGCCATGTCGGGCACTGCAACATCTGGCACCAGTGGCAACCCCCGGCCAAGGAGGCAGAGGGGCACCAGCTTCACTGCCACCGAAGTTGGTGTCCTGGTGGAGCATGTCCTGGGGCAGTATGATGCCCTCTTCGGAAGGTTGCGCGCCGACAAGGAAGGACGCACTCGGATCTGGATGGACATCGTGACTGCCATAAACGTGGAGGAGGTGGCAGTCCGCGACTACGAACGTGTCAGGAAGCGCTGGGAGGACTTCAGGTCCAGGACCCTCAACAAGGCCCGGCGCCTCCTGAAGGCAGCGGATGCTAAGGGGCGCCAGGGCCACTTGTCGGAAGATCAGATGAGGGTCCTGGAAGGCATATCTCCAGCGCTCCACGTCCAGGTCCTTGAGAGGCAGACCCGTCTGGAGTCGAGCGGTAAGTGTACATGCATACTGATTGTAAGCTGTGCGTGTGGTGGTGTGCCAGGAGTGTGCAGGTTGAACATGTATTTTTATGTGGGCAAGTAGGGGGGGTGTACAGGGCCGTGAGGGTGACACATGCGAGGGGTCTCATGTGTGACACATGGATGGTGCTTGTGTGTGTGGGCTTGCATGGCACAGGATGTGGAGGAATGATTGTCAGGTGTGACATGGATGTCGATCGGAACACTGCGACAGTTGGCGGAGGTGTACACATGCATGCAAGTTTGGTGGTGTGTGTGCATGTGTAGTGTACTCCCTATGTTGCATGTGATGTGTGGATGACCTTTGGCTGCTCATGCTGTTGTATGTGAATGGATGGTGCTGGCTGTTGCAATATGGCTGTGGTATGGCTCATGTGTGCAAGTTGAAATGACATGTGTGTTGGGGATTGTGATGCCATATCTGAGGTTTACCAATGCCACTCATGTATAACTGTCATGTGTGTATGAGTCCATTGTACAGTGCCCTGATGCCTGTGTTTTCTTTCTCCCTGTCTGCAGCGTCAACTGATGAAGAGGGCGGAGAAGGTGCTGTGGAGCACAGCGGCAGGGGTCGCACCACCAGCCGGAGACGCAAGGCCCGGATCCCCTCCCAGGTTCTGATCTCGTCGGGGAGTGAGGAGTCCGGTGCCGTGTCCCAGGCCGCAGCTGCCGAGGGGAGGTCCAAGAGGCGGAGGTTGGAGTTGGACTCCTCGGCAGCAGAAGAGGCAGCTGGGACCCCACAGGGCCCAACGGAGGAAGATGGCACGGAGTCATCCAGGTTGGTGGGGGTTTTGGAGGAGGAGGAGGCCGTGCAAGCGACAGAGGCGGGGTCTGGAGGTGGGGATTCCACTGGTGCTAGTGGTGCAGTGCAGGATCAGGGACAGGAGGCAGCACAGGCCGCCGCAGAGGTGCCTGTGTGCAATCCTGTCCCTGCTCCTGTGACTGCATCATCTTGCACCAGCGGGGATGCCTACCTCCAGACCCGTTCTCAGGGAGGGGATTGGCTTACAACACCTGGCCTTCCTCTCCCTGCGGATGTGGCTATCCTGCACCAGGTTGAGCCTGTCCAGGGTAGGGTGGCGTTGCGTCAACGGGCCATGCGAGCTGACCTGCAGTCTTTTCATGATGAGTCTGCACCGCGTTGACCCACTGGGACAGCTCACCAGGGCTGGATTCCTCCGTTTCCTGGACCTTGTTCCGACCCCCTCCTCCACAGAACCCCCTATGCCCCAGTCGTCCTCCATCCTCCATGCCATGTGTCACCTGGGTGCCCTGTGGAGCTGCCCCTGGCGGCCCGCCGCCGCTCCGCATCTATGGCGTGGGGGCCTGGTGGAGGCTGCCCCTGCACTGCTGGGGGGTGGGGGTGATAGGGGACATGAGTGGGGGCCTGGTGGAGGCTGCCCCTGCACTGCTGGGGGGTGGGGGTGGTGGGAGACATGAGTGGGGGCCTGGTGGAGGCTGCCCCTGCACTGCTGGGGGGTGGTGGTAGACATGGGTGGGGGCCTCTTGGAGGCTGCCCCTGGTGGCTGGGGGGTGGGGGTGCAGGGGGACATGTGTGGGGGCCTGGTGGAGGCTGCCCCTGCACTGCTGGGGGGTGGGGGTGGTGGTAGACATGGGTGGGAGCCTGGTGGAGGCTGCCCATGGTGGCTGGGGGGTGGTGGGAGACATGGTTGGGCCTGGTGGAGGCTGCCCCTGGTGGCTGGGGGGTGGGGGTGATAGGGAACATGAGTGGGGGCCTGGTGGAGGCTGCCCCTGGTGGCTGGGGGGTGGGGGTGGTGGGAGACATGAGTGGGGGCCTGGGGAGGCTGCCCCTGCACTGCTGGGGGGTGGGGGTGGTGGTAGACATGGGTGGGGGCCTCTTGGAGGCTGCCCCTGGTGGCTGGGGGGTGGGGGTGCAGGGGGACATGTGTGGGGGCCTGGTGGAGGCTGCCCCTGCACTGCTGGGGGGTGGGGGTGGTGGTAGACATGGGTGGGAGCCTGGTGGAGGCTGCCTATGGTGGCTGGGGGGTGGGGGTGGTGGGAGACATGAGTTGGGGCCTGGTGGAGGCTGCCCCTGCACTGCTGGGGGGTGGGGGTGGTGGTAGACATGGGTGGGAGCCTGGTGGAGGCTGCCCATGGTGGCTGGGGGGTGGGGGTGGTGGTTGACATGAGTGGGGGCCTGGTGGAGGCTGCCCCTGGTGGCTGGGGGTGGGGGTGATAGGGAACATGAGTGGGGCCTGGTGGAGGCTGCCCCTGGTCGCTGGGGGGTGGGGGTGGTGGGAGACATGAGTGGGGGCCTGGTCGAGGCTGCCCCTGCACTGCTGGGGGTTGGGGGTGGTGGTAGACATGGATGGGGGCCTCTTGGAGACATGAGTGGGGGCCTGGTGGAGGCTGCCCCTGCACTGCTGGGGGTGGGGGTGGTGGTAGACATGGGTGGGGGCCTCTTGGAGGCTGTCCCTGGTGGCTGGGGGGTGGGGGAGCAGGGGGACATGTGTGGGGGCCTGGTGGAGGCTGCCCCTGCACTGCTGGGGGGTGGGGTGGTGGTAGACATGGGTGGGAGCCTGGTGGAGGCTGCCCATGGTGGCTGGGGGGTGGGGGTGCAGGGGGACATATGTGGGGGCCTGGTGGTAGCTGCCCCTGCACTTCTGGGGGTGGGGGTGGTGGTAGACATGGGTGGGAGCCTGGTGGAGGCTGCCCATGGTGGCTGGGGGGTGGGGGTGGTGGGAGACATGAGTGGGGGCCTGGTGGAGGCTGCACCTGCACTGCTGGGGAGTGGGGGTGATAGGGGACATGAGTGGGGGCCTAGTGGAGGCTGCCCCTGGTGGCTGGGGGGTGGGGGTGATAGGCGACATGAGTGGGGGCCTGGTGGAGGCTGCCCCTGGACTGCTGGGGGGTGGGGGTGGTGGTAGACATGGGTGGGAGCCTGGTGGAGGCTGCCCATGGTGGCTGGGGGGTGGGGGTGATAGGGGACATGAGTGGGGGCCTGGTGGAGGCTGCCCCTGCACTGCTGGGGGGTGGGGGTGATAGGGGACATGAGTGGGGGCCTGGTGGAGGCTGCCCCTGCACTGCTGGGGGGTGGGGGTGGTGGGAGACATGAGTGGGGGCCTGGTGGAGGCTGCCCCTGCACTGCTGGGGGTGGGGGTGGTGGTAGACATGGGTGGGGGCCTCTTGGAGGCTGCCCCTGGTGGCTGGGGGGTGGTGTGCAGGGGGACATGTGTGGGGGCCTGGTGGAGGTTGCCCCTGCACTGCTGGGGGGTGGGGGTGGTGGTAGACATGGGTGGGAGCCTGGTGGAGGCTGCCCATGGTGGCTGGGGGGTGGTGGGAGACATGAGTGGGGGCCTGGTGGAGGGTGCCCCATGACTGCTGGGGGGTGGGGGTGCAAGGGGACATGAGTGGGGGCCTGGTGGAGGGTGCCCCTGCACTGCTGGGGGGTGGGGGTGGTGGTAGACATGGGTGGGAGCCTGGTGGAGGCTGCCCATGGTGGCTGGGGGGTGGGGGTGGTGGGAGACATGAGTGGGGGCCTGGTGGAGGCTGCCCCTGGTGGCTGGGGGGTGGGGGTGATAGGGAACATGAGTGGGGGCCTGGTGGAGGCTGCCCCTGCACTGCTGGGGGGTAGGGGTGGTGGTAGACATGGGTGGGGGCCTCTTGGAGGCTGCCCCTGGTGGCTGGGAGTGCAGGGGGACATGTGTGGGGGCCTGGTGGAGGCTGCCCCTGCACTGCTGGGGGGTGGGGGTGGTGGTAGACATGGGTGGGAGCCTGGTGGAGGCTGCCCATGGTGGCTGGGGGGTGGGGGTGGTGGGAGACATGAGTGGGGGCCTGGTGGAGGCTGCCCCTGCACTGCTGCGGGGTGGGGGTGATAGGGGACATGAGTGGGGGCCTGGTGGAGGCTGCCCCTGGTGGCTGGGGGGTGGGGGTGATAGGGGACATGAGTGGGGGCCTGGTGGAGGCTGCCCCTGCACTGCTGGGGGGTGGGGGTGGTGGGAGACATGAGTGGGGGCCTGGTGGAGGCTGCCCTTGCACTGCTGGGGGGTGGGGGTGGTGGTAGACATGGGTGGGAGCCTGGTGGAGGCTGCCCATGGTGGCTGGGGGGTGGGGTGATAGGGGACATGGGTGGGGGCCTGGTGGAGGCTGCCCCTGCACTGCTGGGGTGTGGGGGTGATAGGGGACATGAGTGGGGGCCTGGTGGAGGCTGCCCCTGCACTGCTGGGGGGTGGGGGTGATAGGGGACATGAGTGGGGGCCTGGTGGAGGCTGCCCCTGCACTGCTGGGGGGTGTGGGTGATAGGGGACATGAGTGGGGGCCTGGTGGAGGCTACCCCTGGTGGCTGGGGGGTGGGGGTGATAGGGAACATGAGTGGGGGCCTGGTGGAGGCTGCCCCTGGTGGCTGGGGGGTGGGGGTGGTGGTTGACATGAGTGGGGGCCTGCTGGAGGCTGCCCCTGCACTGCTGGGGGGTGGGGGTGGTGGTAGACATGGGTGGGGGCCTCTTGGAGGCTGCCCCTGGTGGCTGGGGGGTGGGGGTGCAGGGGGACATGTGTGGGGGCCTGGTGGAGGGTGTTCCTGCACTGCTGTTGGCTGGGGGTGCAAGGGGACATGAGTTGGGGCCTGGTGGAGGGTGGCCCACAGTGCTGGGGGCTGGGGGTACAAGGGGACATGAGTGGGGGCCTGGTGGAGGGTGGCCCACAGTGCTGGGGGGTGGGGGTGCTGGGGGACATGAGCAGGTGTGCAGGGTAGTCCCCTGTTTTGTGGGCTGCCTGCAGGGGCCGTGTAGGGTGTACAGGGAACACCTGTGAGGACCCACCCAGCCTAATCGCATGTGTAACTTCCTGCGCACCCCTGTAATACACGTACCCAGCCAAATGGCGTGTGATAATTCCCGCACACCCCTGTAATACACGTACCCAGCCAAATCGCGTGTGATAATTCCCGCGCACCCCTGTAATACACGTACCCAGCCAAATCGCGTGTGATAATTCCCGCGTACCCCTGTAATACACGTACCCTGGCTAATCGCGTGTAAAACTTCACACGTACCCCTGTAATACACGTACCCTGGCTAATCGTGTGTAAAACTTCCCGCGTACCCCTGTAATACACGTACCCAGCCAAATCACGTGTGATAATTCCCGCGCACCCCTGTAATACACGTACCCAGCCAAATCGCGTGTGATAATTCCCGCGCACCCCTGTAATACACGTACCCAGCCAAATCGCGTGTGATAATTCCCGCGCACCCCTGTAATACACGTACCCAGCCAAATTGCGTGTGATAATTCCCGCGTACCCCTGTAATACACGTACCCTGGCTAATCGCGTGTAAAACTTCCCGCGTACCCCTGTAATACACGTACCCAGCCAAATCGCGTGTGATAATTCCCGCGTACCCCTGTAATACACGTACCCTGGCTAATCACGTGTAAAACTTCACGCGTACCCCTGTAATACACGTACCCTGGCTAATCGCGTGTAAAACTTCCCGCGTACCCCTGTAATACACGTACCCTGGCTAATCGCGTGTAAAACTTCCCGCGTACCCCTGATATAAACGTTACCCGCTTTGCGTTCCTTGTTTGGCAGCCCTGTAAACTGGTCCAGGGTTAGCGCAGCCCTTTGCGATGATTTAGCGATTTTGATGGCTTTTCCTTGCGCGAGGGCGTTCTTGGGGGCATTACTGGCGCTGCTGCAGGGTCGCTGCGATACTCTGCGCCACGGCTGGTTCGGGAGCCTAAAATCCATGAATACGCTGTGCGTGGAAATCGGTTTTAGCGCACGCGCCTGGCGCAGACAATCACACGCGGACACTCTGCGCCAGCCGCTTGCGACACTTTTCTGCGAAATTCTATGAATTACCCTGAAGGTGTTTAAATGCAAAGTGATAGCAAGTTAATCTGATGATTTAGGCAGGTGGGTACTATTTAAGATCTTAGTAGAACCCACAGAGTACACAGTTTAGAACATGTATGGTCCCACCTTTTCAGACCCTTCCTTCTGGTGACAACTGAGAAACCACATTATTCAATATAACCCTCATAATATAATTGTTTGCAGAGACTGTAATGAGATTATGCACCCTTTCCTTGACAGAAAATCCAGTGCATGCTTCAAGAACACCAAATCTCATGCACAATTTCTTAATTTCGTATTAGAGTTAGGTCTTAATGATGCATAGCGTATAACTCATCCTACTGATTCAGAGTTTACTTTCTTCTCCAATCTTCACAACTCTTTCTCGAGATTAGACTACATATTAATTTCCAAATCTATGGTCAATCTCCTTCTTGCTGCCCAAATAGAATGTATAACAATTTGGGATCATGCCCCAGTATACATCGAACTTGTAAACCCACAGAACAGCCACAACTCCAATAGATGGAGATTTAATGCTACCCTTTTGAGTGATGAATCATTTACACCATTCATTACACAGCAACATAACTTCTTGGAAGATGAAAGTCAGGACACATCGATTAATAACAATTGGGACTGTTATGAAGCTGTTCTTAGTGGCCAAATCACATCCTTTGTCACTAATAAAAAGAAAGAACTGAAGCAAGAATCAGATACTATTCGCAAACAACTCAAATCCCTTTCAATCTCAGTATGCACATACTAACTCCCCTTCCACTCTAAAGCTAAGATTGCAATGCAATAACATTGTTTCACAGTACTCATGCGCTAACCTGCTGACATATAAAGCAAAGATTTACTAATTTTCTAATAAGTCTGGTAAATCCCTTGCATCATATCTTAAACTTAAAAAAGAAAAAAAACTAAGGTTGTAGTCATAAAGGATCACAAAGGCAACAGGACATTTTCGGACAAACAAATTATCCAAGTCTTCTTTCAATTGTATTCCAATGTATATACCTCTGACGCCCCTTCAAATAACATTCATATTCAAGATTTTCTTCATCACATCCCTCATACTACATATCCCAAAACAGATCTTCAGTCATTGAATGTGCCTATAACTCTTACTGAAATATACCATGCCATTAAAGACCTTAAAAAAGGCCTTAAAAAAGGCAAAGTCCCTGTGCCAGGTGGCTTCTCTATTGACTTTGCTGCCCACTTTAGTAACCTAAACGTTTCATTGCGGAAAGCAAAGCACAGGGATCCTTTTGGAGGTCATGTTAATTCTTTTTCACAATCCTAATAAAGATCCTGAATTACCCCAAAGCTATCATCCAGTTTCCCTTTTAAGCACAGATTGCTAAGTTTTCACCAAGATTCCCTTCCTACCTAGATTACTTAAACATGATCAGTTTGGATACGTTAAAGACAGGTTATCCTGAGTTAGAGTTAGGCTCTCGTTGGGACCCTCTACACCGGTGTCCACCCACGGGCCATGGAGAGAGCACATACACTTTCACAAATCTTGTGAGTTGCACGATAGATTAACCAGTCCTGAAAGGGGACATGTTGCCAATCCTATTACCCAAACGCCTGTAACCAGCTCTCCAGTTAAAAATGTAGCCAACACTAGCAAGATGCAGAAAACTATACTGGAACAGAGACCTTTTAACACATCTGTACCAATATTTTACTTTTCAAATGTGCCTGATGTACAGATGAACAGTTCCTGTCAAATGGAATTCCGGTAACTTTTGCACAAATACTTCAGAGCAAGGATAAATGCGGAACCCAAACTCAAAAACTCAGTTGCGCAACTAGCGACAATATAGACTTCCTGGAAGTTGCAAAACTTCAGCATGACAGACTCTGTCAAATTGAATCAATTCTGTTTCAAGGCAATGTGAATGAGAAATTAGAGAAAACACTTTCGGAAAATGGTGATATTGGAGTGATTGCAAGACTAGCTGCTGATCTTGCAAACAATAAAGCCCCAAAATCGTCATCCATCAAAACAATATCATCTGCAGAGATGATAGAACAAAATCTGAATTTAAATGAACTAAATGACGAAAGTAAGACCGCTCTCCAAATTAGACCCATAAAAGATCATGAATCTAGCTCACCAGCAAAGTCTAATCCAGCTAACAAAAAAAAGACTACACTGAAGTCTCCCCCTCAAAAGAGCGGAATGGGAGAGGTTCTAAATATTAAGGAAGCGGGGCTTCAACCTATCATTGAAAACATGATTCAATCTCATGTAACAGCTTTCTTTAAAGGCATGTCCTCGAAGAAAACTGACAGTCTAGTGCGCAATGTCAAAAGCGAATGCAATAATGGGTGCGCAGATATTTCAGACTCAATGGAGAGTGGCGAGGATTCTAAGACAAAGAGTGCACTTGTGTCTGAGACTACAGAAAAATCCACTAAAATAGTGGAAACAAATACCAAAAATGGAGGAAATAAACAAGAGTTACAAAGGCCGCAGACGCAGATGAATGACCAAATGCAACCACAGCCTACGCCTTGTATTCCAATGCTGGAAGAAAGGACGCATCGACTGAAAAAATCATGTAACGAAAACAACATCCCGGAACAAGGTTCCCCCTCGATAGATCATCAGCAGGGGGTCGGAGGTATCTCCAATGCAAAAGATAACGTGGAGATTGAAAACAAAACGCAAGAGGTATCTAGGGAAGAGCAAATCCCTCAGCTCTTCTTACAATTTCACAACATACCTGGAGAAATGCAAAATATTATCGGCTGGAGAAGCGATCCTAAGATTAATAGCATGGTTCGGATTAATCGATCTTTTCTTATGAACTCACTTTATAAAATTCCTTCCTTACGGAGCTTAGTGACAAATGATATAGAGTGGATTCGCCTGCCAGCAACGAATAATAACAGAATGCTATCGAATATTATATCACCCATTATTGCTAAACTGATCTGGGAGGATCGCAGTGATCTCTTGTTTCTTGGACTAGAAATGGTGGGGTTCGATCACATAAAAACCGCAATGGATTTTATGGAATTCCACCCTCCCTTGGCAGTGGCCACTGAGTCTAATGTCGTCAACCATGGGCAAACCAACTCACAAAATGTCATGATGGAACAGCTCACTGCCCTCACAAATGCCCTTAATGGGCTCAAATGGTTAGAACCCTTGGTTAAAACAGTGGTTAATAAATGCCTCCCGCTAACACGTCATAAAATGACGACTTAGTTATCATGTCATGGAATTGTTGTGGCATGAGCAACTTTTTAAAATGGAGAGAAAATCCTCACACAGAGCAGGTTCCGAACATATTGCTTATTCAAGAAACTATGGCGCTTAAGGAGGTGGAAATCGAGGATTTCACTGTTTGTGATCATCAGGCAAAGAAAGGTGCAGAAGGAAGACCCTTGGGAGGCCTTATGATTTTGATTGACACTACCTTAAATTTTAGCATCAAGAATACATATCGCTCTGATTTATTTATTATATGTGACATTTATTTTGATGTGAAGCCACATGGGCACCTTCTCCTGATTTCGCTTTATTGGAATCCATTGCAATATAGCATAGAAGAGGCATGTGAGCTTTTTTGGCAAGACTCTCATTGAAGCCCTTTCTAAAGCACCTCTCGCGGAAATATTCATTGGAGGTGATTTCAATGCAGCGTGTGCTCCTAACCATAGCGATAGGAATATGAATTCTCCTTATTATCAGGCTTCACTTTGTAAAGGAGACACTTGGATTAAGTTTTTCAAAATGTGGAATATATTCCTACTGTTAGTTTCAGCCTCCCATGAGAAAGTTACGTGGAAAAGAGGTAATATGCAGTCATGGATTGATCACATGTTTGCATCTAAAGAGTTGTCTAGCCGCCTTGCCCCAGTTAACTCTTCTAAAATTGTATTTGGGGATCATGCCATTATTATATCATCTATAGCAAACTATTTCACACGCCCTCTACCTTCTCCTCATTTGGCACTTATTCAATCTGACAGAACAATGCTCTCTATTAACTGGTCTGTGAGAACTTGCAGGATGCTAACGGCCTTTGTAAATAGAGACCTTTGGAAACCCAACAATAGTAATAAGGTTGATAACTCAACAATTATAAATTGGAACTGCAGGATGATTGCTGTACACTTAGCAATGATGTCTAAATCTGGCGTCACGAAAACTGTGATTGAGGAAGATGATAGACCTTTTTGTGCTGTTATTGCCGCACTAAAAAGAAAGAAAACCCTGGATCTTCGTAAAATAACGAAATCCAGGCTTTACATGTCCCAAAATGAATATCGTCTACAGAAACAAAAAAGAATCCTGAATTTCAACAAAATCAAAGAATTGTTAATCTATTATGTAATAGGAAAAACAAAGAAATCTGGAAAACGATAAGAACGCTCGATAAAGACGCTCCTCGTGATTTCAAATCATGCATTGACAGCACAACATGGTATTCATTCTTTTCTCAAAAATTTGCATTGCCCGCTGAATTTTTGGTGCATGAACACCCTCCTGATTCTCAGTCAATTCCTGATTGCTGTTCATGCAACGGGAAGACATATTTGCGGCTATTTACAGGCTAAAAAGCTCTAAATGTCCAGGGCCGGACGGCCTTCCACCTTGTGCAATTAAGGACGATCCACTGTTCAGGTCGGCCATGTTTCTCTCTATTTATCAGGAGATATTTCGCTCGAAGAAGATCCCAGGTTCGTGGCTCACGCTAATTATTATTCCGATTCACAAAAAAGGCAGCATGTCGGATCCCAATAATTTCAGACCAGTTGCAATTATTGACGTGGCAGCTAAAATCTTTGCCGCACTAATTCTTCAAGAGCTAGAAAGATTTGCTTCTAGAAACAATATTTTGTGTGCCTCTCAAGTGGGTTTCCGTAAAGGGATTGGTACCCCGCTCAACGCAAGTATTTTGGCTCATATTATTGCACACGTGTCATGCCCTGACAATACACCTGTTTTTGTAGCATCTTTAGACCTAAAAGCGGCCTTTGATTGCGTAATTAGAGGGAAGCTATGTGAAATACTCCAACGAGCTAAGATACCACAACATCTCATTATACTGATAGAAATGCTACATTATCAAACAAACTTTAAAGTAAGAATTGACAGGTTAGGATCCCTTACGCAAGCAATACCCTCTTGGATAGGGGTGAAGCAAGGCTGTAATCTTGCAGCAATTCTCTTCAACTTTTATCTCGCAGGGATCAATGAGATTTGGGATGAGGAAAATTCTTTTCCAATTCGCATTGGTTCGCTCTCCTTGTCTTGGCTTGCATATGCGGATGACATTTTGCTCTTTGACCGCACACAAGCGGGGCTGCAAGAAAAACTAGTAAGCTTTATGGGCTATTGTAGAAATAACAACTTGCCGGTGAATCCCCAAAAATCTAACATAATAGTTTTTGCGAACAAAAAAAAGGTATGTCATTTCACATGGAGAGTAGACAATGCCCCGATCATGATAACTATGGAACTTCCCTATCTCGGTGTTATTCTAACAAACAATATGTCTTTTAAAAGAATCAAAGAAATTCTTACCATCAAGGCAAATTCTCTAAAATGTCAAATGAAGGTGTTACAATATAAGATCTGTAAATTCTCATTAACACCCCTGCTAGAATTCTACCTAAAAAAAAGTAGAGGCAATATTGCTGTATGGGGTGGATTTTTATATCTTTGTGACTTTAGCCCATTATTAGATCAATTGCAAGGGCAGATGTGGAAATATACCCTTGGTCTACCTTCATCCATCCCAAACGCGATTGTCAGACATGAATTGGGTTTGAACGCTTTATCTGCCAAATACAATTGGAGATTATTGGCAAACTTTGCGAAAATCTTATATCCGCCTAGAAATTCATTATATACAGAATTACATATTATGATGTTGAATAATAATCCACCTTCCATATTGCATTTCAAAAAACGCATGCTAGGGATTATGGAAAAGATCAATCTACCATACGAGGACCTAGAGCTCTTTCAGGAAAAAATTAAAAAGAAAGTGTTTCAATTTGATTGTGTGGACACTTGCACGAAGATTGCTAGTTACTCTTCTTTCGGAGAGTACTATACATTTCTGCATAAACAAGTACCACGCATGGCGTATTTGACCTTATGTCCCTGCCCCAAGGTCCGTCAAACCTTTATGAGCTTTAGACTTAACTTGTTACATACAAGGGTCAGACAAAAGCACTGGTTTAAGCAAGTTGAGGGTGATACATGTACAATATGTCACTTTTGCAAGCAAACAGTAGAGTCTCTTAAACATCTTTTTTTATACTGTACTCATTTTGGTCTTGATGTTCCTTTGTATCTTGACTAAAAACAAATAAACAAGTTTTTATTAAAAAAAAAGGCAGGTTATCCACTTCCAATATTGGACTTTTTCTTGATGTCTTCGATATATTGCGCACTCCAAAGATTGCTATGCAGCGGAAGCTCTGGATGCAGAAAAAGCATTCGACAGAGTAGAATCAACTATATTTTTGAAGCCCTTAAGTGGCATGGTATAGGTACCCCGTTTCTCTCTATGATTAGAATGTTATATTCCAATCCTAAAACTGCTGTCTTTGTTAATGGACAAATATCCCACTACTTCACCTTGTTTAGAGGTACACGTCAGGGTTGCCCCATTTCCTCAATTCTTTTCATTTTAGCTTTAGAACCTTTCTTAGAAGCAATAAGACAGAATGACAGTATTTTAGGAATTCAAGGTCGGCATATACATGTAAAAACTGTGGCATATGTAGATGATGTACTACTGCTCTTAAAAAATCCTGATACTTGCATTCAACACCTTTTAGATATTATCTCAAAGTTCTCACTAACTTCCAGCTATAAGTTAAACACTGACAAATCAGAAAAGCTACCCCTCAATATACATTGTACTAAAGATCAAACTCAAACTTTAGGTATGAAATGGTGTCCCAAAGGCTTTAAATACTTGGGCATTCATGTAACTGCATCCAGTAAAGATATCTTTCAGCAAAATTCTGAGCCCTACCAATAAGCATTGCAGAATTAGCAACCTCTTGGTCCCCCCTGTACTGCTCCTGGTGGGGTTGTTTGGAATCTATTAAAATTATGATTTCTCCCATTGTTCTCTATCTTCTTTATATGTTACCGACTCCTCTTTCCCCCTTCCTTTTTAAATCTATAGATTCATGCTTAGCTAAATTCTTATGAGGAACAAAAAGATGGAAGTTCTCTCATCAAATTCAAAAAATCTCGTGCACATGGTGGAGTAGGATTCCCAGATTTACAAAAGTACCATATGGCTTTTCTTCTCAGGCAGACGTAGTTATGGTTTACCTATATTAAATCAAGTAATGTACCTATTTGGCTACTCCTAATGAGAGCTATGGTTTCCCCTATAACCCTTGCTGATTTTACCTCATCAAGAGGAAAAACAAATTCACAGAATACTCTTGTATTTGCTAATCTGCCTTTTTTCTTAGATCGTATATGTTCCCCTTTATCTTAAAATTCTCCTTGTTCATCTCTCCATATATGTGGCTCAATCCTTTAATAAAAAATAATGGAAAATCTATTTGTTGGAAACCATGGATCTCTAGGGGTATTACATTTATCAATCCACTTTTTTCTACAACGTGCTCCAATCACTTTTAATGAATTTGCCACTAAGTTTCATATTCCTGTCTCTTTTATGCAGCAATACCTGAATATTACCTATGCAATTGTGGAAAACTATGGGGTTTTATTGAGTAACTCCAACATTCCAAATGTGCAGAGATTACTACACATGCTGAACTGTGACATTACTGCTTCCATGTTTTACAAAGACCGGTCTGAAAGAACCACTTCTCAAATTGCAGATCTCCATATTGATTGGCAGCAAGACTGAATGCTACTAGATAACCAACTACATTGGCCCCTACAATGAAGGAATATCTCCAAGGTTACCACTTCCGCCTGCTAGCTCCAAACACTCTTCTTTTTTCATCACAGAGCTTCTATTACCCTTGTATCACTCTTCAAATGTAAAGTAGCGCTCAATGACAGATGCTGGAGCTGCTTACATACTCAGGGCTCTTTTAAACATATGTTTGTGGAATGTCAACATGTTAAACTGTTTTGGAATTGCATGTGAAATACTAGCAAAAGTATTTTTAACCTACAACAAGCTTTCTGTTTTGAATTTCTCATTTTTGGCAGCTAATCTTTACAAGATACTATGAATAAAAATACCTGTTACCTATTTGACCTTTTCATGTTGGTTGCAATCCAAACTGTTACCGCCAACTGGAAAAATGTGGACTGCATCCATTATAAAATGTGGTGGAGCTCCATTTGTAATATCCATAGGTTGGAAAGATGTAATGCTTTCTCTCCTGGTCCACTACTTAAGCATCAGTTGAAATGGCAGTCTTTTCTAAGTTTTCTATCTAATATGAACCCTGATTAATACTTTTTGGGCATTGTATATGTCCTGTCTCCTTTTTTATTGTTCTGTTTTGTATATTTTTTTGTTCTGTTATAATTATCCCCTTACTCAAAGGTTTTGAATTCTCTATACAATAGTGTCATATATATATACACTATAACTCACATTTACTTAATTGTATTCTCTAATGCACACATTGTACACAATGGCCCTCATTACAAGTCAGGCGTTAAGGGTTTAACGCGCCGTCGGTGCCGTTAACCCTTAACGCCTGATTCACACTTTAACGCCTGCTTTTTTGCAGGCGTTGAAGTCCAAGGTGCTAAGCGACCTTGGTGCTAATTACGGCACCGCCCTATGAGGCAAAAATGGGAATGGGGAAGGGCAAATGGTGAATGGGGAATTACCGCCCCACTCACCTTGGAATGGGGCGGTAATTCCGCCATCCACCATGGTCCACCGCCTGACTTGTAATGAGAGCCAATGTCTGTACCTTAAAGAACTTGCTGCATTCATTACATGCCTTGTATTACTTTTGTTAAAAAAAAATCTTTCCCACAAAAAATAAATGCTATGGATGGAGTATGGAATGAGTTGCAATGGAAGTTATACCTCAAATACAGGAGTGGTGTCAACAAGAGGAAAAAGTGCATTATATTGAAACTGAGCTTGATATCCTTGCAATGAAGAGATTTGATGGAGAACTCAAAGTTGTCTGGTGAAATTGTGCACAAAACCAGCAAACCAACAAAATGGTTAAGCGAGTCAACCACTGCCAGTGTCTGACACATTGCAGAATACCTAACTGAAACTCAACCCAAAGACCAATTTCAACCTCCTGAGAATTCCCTCCAAATGAGATCCAGCCCAAAGTTGGCTAATAGAAATGAAACTTGACAAATTCACAGCTCTACCTGATCCCTATGCTAAATCTTTCAGACTCACCACAGCACTCAGGCCACTTCAAAATCAATCTCTTTATCTGTGCCTGCTTTATCCGTAAAGCAGCTCTTCAAGTGCTTGTTGTTGCCCACCTAGGTGGGTCAAAGTCCTCAGTGCCAGAGTGGTCCTCCTTGAAAGTCCCATGCCACTGATCAACAGCAGAAAAAATTCTACCACATTTCCCCAACCCTCAAAGAACTAAGCTGGCATACCCTAGTGCATCACGCCCTTCACAATCAGGGCGCTGAATAGCTTCAAACCAAATTTGCCCCTTACTACCCTATGCATAGTCTTCGCTCTGCCACTGCCGAGCAACTTCTTGTGCCAAGACACAAACGGTCTCGGGTTGGTGGCCGGGCCTTTTCTGTTGCCGCTGCCATTCTTTGGAATGATTTTCCGCTTGTCATGAAGAAAACCTCAAACTACCAAACCTTCAGAAGGCTCGTCAAAACTCACTTATTCTAGGCTGTTGATAGTGACCTTCTCCTCTATCAAAGCGCCAAGATACGTTCGGGTGGCCGTTGTGCTCTAGAAATGATCATAACATAAAATGACCCTCCAAGCCTGCATTATCTTCAAGACAGGCAACAGCACCTACAAAGAAATGACAACCAAGGCACTATAATACTTCATTGTCAAACTCTCTCTCTCTCTCTCTCTCTCACACACACACACACACACGCATGCACGCACGCACACACACACACGCACGCACGCACGCACGCACGCACGTGCACACACACACACACACTAGCCTACCAATGTACACAGTAATGTGTGGAATAGTGGCCTTCTTTGTTATGGCACATAATAGAGTCCCATGGATTAATCACAGCACCACAGGTGTTTAGATGCCAGTTAAGGGGATCATGGCATCATCAACAGTATGATGGGGTGCAGCAGTGAGAGAAATTAGAGACCGACCTGAATGTTTGGGATTCTGCTGGCTTATTGGGGATGTAACATAATTCAAACTGCCATCAGACTTTTAATAGCCTAGTAAGCAGATGGCATGTTATGGGGCACCACTGGAGAGACACCTGGGAAGGCAGTACAAGCTGACCATGAACAGGGCAAATGGGAGGTAATTACTGTTTCTAGACTAGAGCAGTATAAAGAGAAAGAAATAGTGACCAGGGCTGCCTCACCATCTGGAGCTGGATAAGGGAGCATCCTGTGAGTGGCCATTCTTGAATGGACTGCTGTGGTTACCACTCCTGGAGACTGCATGGTGAGATACCGTGACTTTGTGTATTACCATATCAAGGGTATGCCTCAGATCCTCGGTCAGAACTGAATACTTAAACCTCTATAATACTTCTGCATCTGAATGAACATCCTGCCGTCCTACAAGGAGGTTGTGTGGGTAGGGGGGCTTCAGACACAGCTACATCTGAATTCTCCTGAGAGATTGGATAAAGCTTCTTAGAGACAGCAGAAGGGATTTGGAGACACCTCTTGAAAGATGGTGAATGCAGATGAATGACCAAGATGATTAAGTAAATCCTCCAGTACATTGAACATCATGAGAAGGAGCCTAGCGGTTAGGCCTAGACCGCTGTGAGATTGTGATTGCAGATACAAACCCAGAGGATAATGTCAAGCTTCTGAAACATAGTGAAACCTGACACATACACTAAAGGTGAAAAATAAACCTCTGGGAGTTTGTGAATGCTGATAAAGGAGCTAATGTTTAGAGTGTAGTCTTAGAAATATTTAGATTCCTAAGAAGAAACATAGATACTAATGATATGCATCTGAGAATCTGAGAGATTGTAAATGCTGGCATGGACCCTAGTGGTTGCTGTGAAGCCTCTGACACATTGTGAATTCTAACAAGGAACCACAAGTTGAAGGATTAACCTATGAGAGTTTGAGAGGCAGCAACTGCTGATATGGAATCTTGAGGCTGAAGTCAAGCATCTGACAAACTGGAAATCCTGACAATAAATTTAGGAGTTGGGGGTAAACCTGTGACAGAAAATGGATGCTGATAAAGACTCTGAGGTTAAAGCCAGGGCCTTGTGGCATTGTGGATCCTGTAATGAAACATAGAGACTCTGAGATACTGTGAATGCAGATAAATAATATGGAAGTTGAAGTCAAGTCTGTAAGACACTGTGAAACATCGCAGGAACCTAGAGGTTCACACTAATCCTGCAAGCATAGAAGGCTGATGAAAGTCCTTATGAGAAAGAAGGTCCCTGACAAATTATCTAGTCTAGTAATTTAAAAAAAGGCATTCTGCTTCCTGGTGGATGCCATGTTCATATGCAATGATTTGCCGCATTGGCCATCTATTTTGCTAACTTTAGGGAGAAACTGAAACAGCACCTTACGGAGCTATGATTGAAGAGGATTTATCTCCCTTTCATTCCCTATAGCACCAGCATTACTCCCTCCCATCTCTACCTTCTCAGAAAACAATACTCTCTAACTCCATCTCCTTGTACAGCACCCTACTTTTTGGTAGCTAGGTGAGGTATCCTGAATAAATGCAGGTATGAATGACAGCGAGAGAGTGATGTCATGAATTGGATGATGCATGCAACCCTGGGAAAGAAAGCTCAATCGCAGTATTACAGGCAAATTTCTCTAACCAATATATCATTGAAGATGTTATGGACTGCGTTAAAAACAGGTTATGGGTAGAGTTTGGACATGATATGGAAGAGACTCAGTTGGGCGTCAAAACTGGGGTTGGTAGATCAGAGCAGTTCTTAAATCTAGCAATGTTTATGGGTAAATACATTGAGGCAGGGCGCAACTCTTTCTATATGGCCTTTATGGATTTTTCTTTGCCCTTTGACAGAGTATGCCGCACATGACTTTGGCCTATCCTAACTAACCTAGACATTGAGCCCAGCTTATTAAGTCTGATTATGTTGCTTCACACAAATATTTCTGAATGGTGCCGGTGCATCCGACCTCCCCATTCCCATTGAGCCCTATTGGCTCTATTGTAGATCGAGAACCCCTAACCTTTGTAGAATGCAAGGAAAAATGCAAACTGCCTGAAAGCGACAGTTTTAGATACATACAACTCAGCCACTGGTTGACCAATATGGTCACTCGTCAATCAGCTTCCAGAACGCCAATGGGAATTGAATTCAAAGTCCTGGAATGGTAACAGACCCATAAACTGACCATTTGCTATAGGCTCCTAGAAAATGCCTTGGTGGAGGAGAAGCTCCCCTACATGATAGCATGGGAAAGGGAACTGGGTTTGGAGATCCCAGGGGAGTCCTGGCAGAGGATATGGGGCAGGGCCCAGAAAAGTTCCCGATGCACCACGGTAAACGAAGGGGCCCTTAAACTATGCTTCCGGTGGTACCTACCCCAAAGCCGATTGCATGCAATGAACCCTGTCTACCTTGATACATGCTGGCACTGATGCAGCAAGTGAGGCGACCTAGCCCATATGTGGTGGTACTGCCCAGTCATACATTCATTTTGGCTGGAAATACGATCAAAAATCAAAGAAATTACTGATGCCTTGCTCCCCAAGGACCCACGAGTTCTGTTACTGGGGGACGTCCCGGATGACGGGTCGTTCCTGATGACGGGCCACAAAGCAGGCCTGACCTCTGGAAAACAGTAGAGGGGCCACACACAACTTGCTATTGGGTGAATGTTTGGGAGCTGCTGGGATTGGAGAAGCTTAAAGCTACGGCAGAGGGGAGGCTACCTAGGTTCACACAGACATGGGGGCCATTCTTGAACTGCGTGTCAGATAGAGAGCACATGTTTTTCCAGCCGTTACTGTTGAAATACCTTATGAATCCCTGATAATTGGCATTGGGCCTCATTACGACCCAGGCGGTAAGTTACCGCCTGGGCCGTGACTTTACCACCATGGCGTAAACTACGTTTACGCCATGGTGGTTGGCGGACTTACCGCCCCATTCCAAGGTCGGCGGGGCGGTAAGTCCCCAATCCCCATTTACCCTTCCCCATTCCCATTTTTGCCCCATAGGGCATAATGGGAGTGGGGAAGGCGTTAATTACGCCACCGTAAATTACGGTGGCGTAATTAACTCCATGGTCCCTTAGCGCCATGGATTTTAACACCCGCTAAAAGCAGGTGTTAAAAGCGCCATGGCGCTAAGGGACCCCGTAATTGGCGGTAAGGGGTTGGCGCAGCTAACGCTGGCGCTAACCCCTTACCGCCAGGGTCGTAATGAGGCCCATTGTGTTATTTTTTTTTCTTTCTCTTTCCTCTGTCCCACTTTCTCTTCTCCTGCTCTACACCCTTACTAAATCCCCTTCCCCGTTAATTCACTACCTGCACCTATCGATTAAGCAGTTGTGTTAAGCAGATCAGTTATAGTTAGATGTTATATAAGAAAAAACGAATTTTCGATGTAATGCTGTCTCTCAAGAAACGATCACCTGATGTTATCTGAACTGCATGTTACTCGAAACTTCAATAAAATACAAGTTTAAAAATAAAAGCGATAGATATGATGGAATCAATATTTTTTAAGTCTCTGCTGAGGGTGAATAATTCCACATTAAATAAAATGTAATTTAAATTCCTCATTAAAATATGAGACATACTTCCTACTATATAGCAAAGGCCCCTGTTTCGTTCTGGTTAACCGTTTGGAGGAATTATAAAGCTATATCATCACAGAAATTTATACAGGATATTAAAGGCCTGGATGTGTGGAAATGAATTAAGTGGTTAAGAAATGTGCACACGACGTTAGAGAAATTGGGGTTGATTAACTATTTAAGGATGTTTCTTGATGAAAGCCAACACACAGAGAATGGTGTTCCGGAAGGCTTTGGAAATGGATACACGGGCAGTGCAAAGACCAAATTGGAGACTGGCTTGATCTTTACCTGCGTCGTCCAGAAAAATTTCAGAACTCTCCTGTGGGTCTTAAGTATTGACACATTTAGGCATGAACTCCTTAAACATAGGGTTGATAGCCAGCCCCCTCAGGCCATTCAGTCTGTGGGAAAATAGATTTCTTCCATCTTGAAATGGTAATCAGTCAGATGCTGAACTGTTTTAGATTTATCAGCGAAGAATAATGGTCCTTTCTCTTCACAAGTAGCAGGTTACCGACTGGGATGCAAAAGGCTAGTCATGCCGCATCCTGATCTGCCAGGCTTCATAGCTGCTGAGAACATAAGAGTGGGTTGGATCTGGACTGCACTGCATACCCGTGAAATTCTAGTTGAAAATCTGGATTGGCTGCATAGATGCCTTGTTATCAATCTGCATTGTCTATAAATAAGGCCACTGTACAGCACTGGGACTGAACCCATTTGAGCGCATGCCTGTGGAAATGGATAATTGCATGCTATTTCTTCTCCATCCTCTGCCAGGACCTATCTGGCATCATAGTGGGAAAGTAGAGCTGGACTGCATCTCCGCCTTCAGGGAACCTTTGAATGTGTTGATGGAACCCGCCCAAGTAGCAGTTTCGCCCTTGCATGACTTGGTGAAAAATAAATCCGGATGGGGAGACTTTTTAGATGTATGATTTGTTTGTTGTTCTGCCCAGAATATAGAGACATAAGAGCTAGATCTCTGATGTCTTAAGAGAGGGACAATTTATGCAATGTCTCCTGGTTCTTGTTGTGGGCTGGTACTCCGTAGGTTAGCTGGTGTCTATTGCAGTTTTGAAAGCAAGCATTATCCAGAAAAGCATCTCTGTTTTATCACTAATTGGTGCTATGTATTAGAGTGACCTTGCCATGATGGCACTATGCAGCTGGGTCACGCTAACAGACACGCGAGGGATAGGATTTTACTGGGAGAGGTGCTTTTAATATTGAATCTGTCTTATAGTTGCCATGAACGAAGATAGAACTGTTTATTTTATTTTATTTTAACCATATGAATTTGGTGATGTTAGGACACAATCCACAGATCTCTTAAGCATACTCACAGGCTCTTGGAATCTGCAAATAATGGATGAGAAGTCTCTGAGTTTCGATATCCAAATGTTGACCTCCTGAAAGGGAGAACTTTTTTACTGGTGGTGTGCTTTTTAAATCATATCTCTGTTTTGCCTGTTATGGCTAATAAATGAATTGATGTTTTTATTGTCCTGACTTGCACTTGATGGTGACCTCATATCTCAGTGGAATTCTTTTAGAATTCATAAGCAAATCTGAGGAACATAGAGTGGTTTATTCATGTGCAGAAATGTAAGTGTGTAATGTTGTCATTTCTGTGTTTTCACGGAACTATGGATCCAAAATAAACATTGTTTTGATTGATTGATTGATTGAAAATGTCTATGCCAGTGTCACATTGCACATAGATAATTGCTTCATGCACAGGAAACCCGAACGCCACATGCCGAAGCAGTGCCAAGAAAGCACCTCTTCCACATGCCTCCCACACACACTGACAAGCACCCACTGAGGATTCCTGCAAGTCAAGTACTGTGTTTCTAAGCAAGGGCCACATACACTCTCTCACAAGAACACACACGTACGCGCACACAAAAACACACACAACACACTTACACACATACACACACATGAGACAGAACAACAAACATACATCAGTCTTCCACCTCTCATTAATTGTATTGCCCTCTTCATTCACACATAAATGGCCTGGGGTAAATGGTCACTCAGTATAGAGTGAATCCACTACTGAGCAGGGCTGAGATACAGCCAGACCAGGAGGGGAGTCACTAAATACCCAGAGATTAACGTCAACCCATTCTGTTTCTTCTTATGCTCTCTGGCGTGGAGTGGGGTCAGTGGGGCTCTCTCAGTTAACACCCACCTCCAGCCGGTGGCAGGTAGTGTCGCAGGGCAGTGGGGAAGGAACCTATTTTTCCTCTCTTGGGCACAGCATTAGGTGCCCAGCTAGGGACATGGAATTCCACCAGCATAGTCTCTTAGCCCTCAAGCCCAGCGCATGTGTCAGTGGTGGAGATACACCAAAGTGTGCCACCCTGCCATGTAAACACATTGGCCCTCATTACGACCCTGGCGGAAAGTAACTGACCTGACCGCCATAGCGTAAATAGCGTTTCCGCCATTGCACGACGGAGTAAAGTGCGGCTAATTCTGACCCATCGGGCACGAGCACTACGCCATGGCGGAAGTGCAAAGTCTGCGATGGCGGAAATGTCCCCAAAACGCCCCTCACCGCCGTCGTACGGCGCCCTAGGTGCAATTCCGCCACCCATCATAGCGGTCACCGTAATGAGCGGTAATCGCAAAATACGGTGACCGTAAATATACGGAAACGGAAGTAAAAACATGGGCCGGAACGGGAAACAGCACGCCGTACACCTATAAAATCAGAATCCCAACACAACCATCAAAAATCCTACCCTGAGACACATCCCAACCCGTTAGCCACCCTAGTGAAAACAATAAAAATGGGAAAAGTTGCGAAAAAAGCGTGCGACCGCAAGCGGCAGGTCCACTTCTCCCATGAGGAACTCACCGTGCTCACAGAGACCCTCCAGGAGAATGCTGCCGTCGTCTTCTCGACGCAAATGACCAGGACGGCACTTGCGAACAAGAAGGCCATATGGGCCCTGGTGGCACAGCGGGTAAGTGCGGTGGGGACCGCACCCCGCAACCCACAGCAATGCAGAAAGCGATGGGACGGCTTGCGGATACGCGTACGGAGCATACTATCAGCCAACCGTAACATTGCCACAGCTACCGGGGGAGGATCGGAATCACCCATCAAGTTGACCCCTGGGAAGAAATCTGTGCCTCCACCATTGGAATGGAGAGTATAGAGGGAGTCGGAGGGATGGAGAAAGGAGTGCAGACATCCGAAGAATCAGGTAGGTGGGCCAAATAAAACAATGCTAAATCCACAATGTCCAATCATGTGAAGTACCATGTGTCCACATAGTGCAACAGAAACACATGTCCAGGAGAACGTCCACATACATTGGCCTGATAGCGCACTTTAAAAGTCACTTTAAATACATAAATAATTAAAAATCCTAAAAACACCCTCTACACGTGCAGCATGCACACCCTAACTGCAGGCTGCAAAACAACTGCATCCTCAATCCACACAAAAATGAAACCACCTCCAAGGCCCTGACCCAAATCACCCTCAGGTACCACCCCGATGCATGTGATACATTGCCATTCCAATTTCCACAGACCCATAAATAACGCTCGCCCTCCTTTACTCCAACACAGGGTCCGATTCAAACGACGAGCTTCAGGAGACCCCTACCAGCACACCTGCAAAGAGGGCCAAGACCAACGGCCAAAGACCCTCCACCTCAGCTGCACGGATCAAGACACGGCAGCAGCACAAATCAAGTGGCAGCACACAGGAGGGGAATTCAACAGGCACCCCAGCAGCCAGCATGCCCACAACAGCAGCACCACAGGTCCCCCCAATGGATGCCACAGAAGGCACTGCTTCTGGTGGCAGCAGCACCATAGGTGACACTGCATTAATGGCAGCATGCTCCGACACAGAAAACGGTGCTGTCGATGTAGGATCCATCCATGACCTGTCTCAATCCCCCTGTTTGTTTCATCCCGTACACCATGAGGATACCACGCAGGGGCACCCACAAGACGACGACTGGCCATCCCCCACAAGCCCTGTGGCAAGGCAACATGAGGTGATCAGCCCCTCTGTGACACCACCGCAAATGGGCATGGCCCAGCAGAGGCAACAGTCCCTCGACCAGGAGATCGCGCAACAGCAGCAACTGGCCACGCTCCTCAAGGAGCATGCTGATGAATGTGGGGGTACTAAGGCAGCCATAGAAACATCAACTGAGACACTTAGGTCAGGAATGGAGAGAAGTACAGAGACACTAAGGGCACAAATGGAGAGAAGCACCGAGAGCCTGAGGGTACAAATGGAGAGAAGCACCGAGAGCCTGAGGGGGGAACTGCATGCAACGTCCAAAGACGTATGTGCTGAACTTGCCGCTGTGCGCCGTGTGCTCACTGAGCTCTCACAAACCCTTAGGGACATGCATGGACGTGAGCAGGCAGAGACATCATCCGTTGCAAGTTCCGTCCAGGGCAGCCCCCAACGTAGATCTGGGAGGAGCCTGCGCTCCACAGGCAGGGGTGCCCCTGATACCCGGAGAGGGGGCTTGCAATAGCGTCTGCCCACTGACAATGAGCATCTTTGGACACTGGTGTTCGGGGGGGAGGTAGGAGGGTGGAGGGGGTGTGTTGGGCTTTCTTGGGTGGCGGGTCGATGGGGTGTGTAACATAATTTCACATATGCTATAAACATTTCACAATCATCCAATGAGATGTGTGGACATTGATCTTTGTGTATGAGGCCTTTATAGGCGTACAGTCCATATTGTGCATGTTCCAGACACACACAGTGCCACAAGTCCCGTGTCCATGTATCAGCCACCAGGCGTGAGTGCTAGAAGCATGAATCTATGATAATCTGACGAATTTCACGGCCCTCCTGTGCCTCGCGGACTCCTTGAGGTGCTGCCACATCCCCACCCTCATCATGACCATCTTCAGGTGCTTGCAGTTCTGCGTCAGGGGGCATGGGCACATTTCTACGTACACACATGTTGTGTAGCATGACACATGCCATGACCATCTTTGCAACCTTTTCATGGCGGTACAGGAGTGCCCCGCCAGACCTGCTGAGGCAGCGGAAACGAGCCTTCAGTAGGCCGAATGCCTGTTCTATGACTACACGGGTACGTGAGTGGGCATGGTTGTAGTCCTCCTCATGCTGGTTCTGTGGGTTCCGGAGTGGTGTAAGGAGCCATCTCTTCAGTGGATACCCGGCATCACCTGTATGTGGACAATAAAGGATGTTTGTGGAATGACATTGCTACGTACGCATCCCCCCCCTTTCCTGCGAGGTCATTGCCGCATCACATACCCCACATTATCATGCATGAAATGAGACTCACCGAGTAGCCAGGATCTGTTCCCTGCGTGTCGCTCCATGTAGCGTGGTATTGTAGAGTTCCTCAAGACCATAGAATCATGGGTTGATCCAGGAAATCGGGCACAACAATGTGTAATGATCCTGTTGGAGTCACACACCATTTGTACATTAAGAGAATGATATTGTTTTCGGTTGCGGTACTGGGCCTCCATGGCATGTGGGACAACCAATTCCACATGGGTGCAGTCGATGGCACCAATGCAACCCGGTATGCCGGCAAGTGCATGGAATCCCATTTTTGTGTTCGTAATTTCCTGCTCTGAGCGTGGTAGAGAGATGTAGTCGTCTGCGTGCTTCAGGAGGGCATCAAGCACTTGCAATAGTGTCCGTGACAACAGTGGCTGTGAAATGCCATGCAACTGTCCGACTGTGTGCTGGTAGGTGCCTGTGGCCAGGAAGTGTAGTACAGACACCACCTTCAGTAGGGGTGGGATGGCGGTTGGGCTATCTATCATGCTGGCAAGGTCAGCGTGTGTCATGTCCACAATGGCGGTTATGGTGTCCCGGTCCAAACGGTAGAGGGTGTGGATCTGCTCATCAGTGAGGTTGAACGGATGAGCTCGGAGGCGTGGGATTGCGGGCTGCCTGCGTGGTGGTAGTGGCTGTGCTGGTGGGCCTTGCTGGCCCTGCCTTGCCCTCCTCCTCCTCCTGCGTCTCCTCTGTGCGGCCGGTTGTTGTAGTAGTTGGTGTTCGTCTTCTTCTTGAAGTTGGAGTACTTGCAGTGCTATCAGGTCCCCCAGGGCCAACATCGCTAGTCCTGCCGGTAGCATTTTGGAGTGGGTGTGGTTGTGGGAGGGGGTTGGGTGTGCAATTTATGTGTTTTCAGGCAGTATAGCCTCCACCTGTGGTGATCCATTCCACCTGTGCAAGCTGCAATCCCCTTTGGGCGAGCACGTCCCGCACACAACGCTGCAATTCGACGCATGGCATCTTGCTATTACAATCATGTATTTAATCCCGATGGCAGTGGAATATTGGTTCATATGTTCATTCTGCTATGGTCCCATTGTTTCACATACTATCTTTACAGTCGCGAACAAACTTGTGAAGGGTCAGTGGAATGTAGTACTCGATTAACGGTGGACCCTCATGCAGCACTGTACCGAGGTTCACCGACGGGCGGGGCGTCCCATTTGTGAGTGAAGGCAGTTGCCATTTGCACACACTGCCGCACTACATGGATGAATTTGTGATTTCAAGCGGTCACAGATGCCTTTTCGACGTGATGTTGCAAATGAGGAATTCGAAGGACAGCGCTTTCGGTTTTCAGCTAGCGGCGAGGAGACGCCCACAGGTCTGACTGCAGATATAAAGTTCTATTGTTTAATGTCCTTCGGACAGGGGCCATGGCGAGAATGCAATGATTGATATGAATAGTATGGGATGCGCAATAGCGTAGTGGACGATAAGGCAGGACGTTCCCAAATACATGTTACTTCACAACACTAGAATTCCGGGCTGGAGCACAGTGGATTTTGCAGACTGCATTACGCACAGACTCAATGGAAATTTCACATGTTATGTGAGTAAATAATCAGGCGTTTTCATACCGGGATGAGGGAATGATGTATGGATGCATGGACAGATGATTTAATTGAGAGTTTACCATGTACATGGCTTTTTGGAATCTATCCACTTCCCCTGCGCTATGTGATGCAGAGCTGCCATAGTGGGACCATCGTCTATCTGCCCTTGTTGAACCCTCCCTGTCTCGACGCGCCTTCAAACACTTGTGTCTATGCACGTTACTAATCCCATCTAATGGATTCTGTTTTAACAGACGCATGCACACAAAGACTCGTTTGTAATAGTGTTTTCACCTCGATTTATATAGTTATGATTCGCAAGTGATTTTTGGGTGGGAATAATCCTTTTGAGTGGGCTAACATGCATATGGCTGTAGATTTAGTGTGATCATTGAAGTGAGTAATTCAAATTAAGTTCTGATGCCCATACCATTCTTTTTCATTTCATTTGGGTGACAGGTATCTCCTCCCCTTTTGCCGCTGCCATCTGTATGCCACTCCTGCAGATGGCTTTTACTCCCGACACCTGCTGCTTCCTGTTAATCAGTGGAGCACCATTACGATCTTATGGGACGATCGCCAATGGGCCACATGCCCTTACGCAGTGCTAGTGGCTAGGAGCAACATATCGACCTTTCAGCTGGACTAGTGCCTACCTAATGGGACGGCCCTGCGGTTCTAGGCGCTTCCATGTTGCCTTTTTGAACGTGAATGTAGCCCCTGTGTACCATGAAGGAACAGGGCGTCACACAAGAAGAAGCTGGTCATTTATTGCGGATGCAGCCCACAATAATGAAATATATTTTGGAGTTCATGACTTAATAGCTGTATGGGCTTGGTGATTTTGTTGTGCATTACATTTCTATTATGATATTAACCGTGTAGCGTTATTCTTTGCAAGTAATGTAGCATATTCCTATTTGTGGAGCGATGTATTGTGAGAAGATCTGCATTGGGTTCCGGCTTCTGAGTATAGTTGCGTGGTACTGTACTTGGCGCGTTTGCCTACGAAGCCCAGTGAGGTCAGGGATAGGGGCTGCCATTATGACTGTTTTAATGATGTCATGCTCAGGGGCGGGGGATTAGCTTTTGTGTAACAGATGCCGGTCAGCCAGGTGGATTGGTGGAATGATGTGATTATCAGAATATGGCTGGTCACAGGTGCCTGTGTTTGCGTGCGTTTCTTGGAGGGAGACTGAGGTCATGTCCATTGGAATAGCTTCTGTATTCGTGCCATCTGTGCCCTGCAGCTCCCATTGGCCCCTCTTGAGATGGGCCTGGCTGCTCAGTCACTCTGCCAACTTGTGTGGTACATGCTTATGCTGATGGTTGGTTTGTTTACTGGCAAGAGTACAGGGCTGGTGCAGTCTCCCTCAGGTTACTGCTTTGAATGTTGCCTTACACTGGTGTCAAGCGATGGGGGCCTGTTGTTGTTTTGTCTCATATTTCAGTTCATATTGCTGTACTTGAACCTTCACATGCCTGTGCTGCATCAGTACGGCAATGGTGACATGGCAAATATGGATGGCCACTCACAAGGCACTTGGAGCCCCTACATTCATTTGTTCGTTGGCATGCATGGGTGACTTGCACATTTCACTGGTTGCATTGTGTGACTTCATTGCACCTACGAGGAGTTGTGCAATGTGGCCAGGGAGTGGTGTACAGGCACTCAGTAGGGCCATTTACGGTTGGTTCGCGTTGCCGTACTTCTCACCATGGCGGAATGGTACTTTCCGCCATGCTTGATGGCGTTAGGTAAATGTCCGCTAGGGTCAGAATTCGCGTACCGTTGCGCCATGGTGGTAATTACGGTTTCGCATGGCGCGCGTGCGCGTACTTGGTGCAGTTAGCGTTGGCGTTCACTACGGTGTCGCTAATGGCACCGTACTTTACGGTGACGGGTCATAATCGCACCGAGCGCTATTCGATGGCGGTATTGCATTTCCGCCATCGTTTTTCGATTTCCGCCAGGGTCGTAATGAGGGCCATTGACTGCTCAGCACAACGCATTAGTGAGCAGTGGAGGGAATCATGGCTAGCATTAGAAAATGAGAAATAGCTGAATAGCTGTCTTTTTTTAGAAGGGAAGTGGTTGAATATATGCACTAGCGAATTGAATTTTTTATGAGATTGATATATATTTTTTAATACAATAAATAATTGCATATAAAAAATGCAATTTGGTTTAATTGGTGCAGCAACGGTAAGTAGAAATGCGTCATGTGTTCTCCAGGTTACCTGCAGAAACCTATTTTTCCCCCCATGGTAAGATGTTGTATCGTGGTTAGCATTTGTAAAGGCAAGCGATGTCGATGACTCAATATCTCTTTTGTAGTAGGAGTCGGCAAGTACCATGCTGACACTCACAAGCTAACTCAAGTTAAGATGCAGCGTGTCAGGATTGAGAAAGCAACCTTCCAGCTCCTAGAATGTTTTTATTTCACCCACCAACATTACTGAAATATAGAATAACAGAGACATTATGATACCTGAATAAGGTTGGAGCTCTGTTTGGAACCAGTAGGAGGGAAGCACAATGAGCTCAGTAGCTGTAATTGCTCTGGCAGTGTTCAGGCCTGAAGCACTAACCTGTAGGAAGTTAATGAATTTGACTTGCGGTCACTTGTGGTTAGCCTACATCCTTCGCTTGTACTGTGGTGGAGGAGGCTGAGAAGCCCAGAGGTTTCAATGTATAATGCTGAGGTTGCTTTGAGAGACTGTTCAAATATTAATAACTTAAGGTGTGCAGTAACTCTGCTTATCATCTGCTACCTTACAAGCATTCTTGAAAGGATACATTTTTATTCAAATAGCCATTCGGAACTACTGCCCTCATCCTCAACCTGCGAAATAACACTGAATTTTATCAGAGGTTCGAAAGGCACAACAGAGAGGTTTGAGGTGTGTGTTCCTGTTTTTGTTTCTTAGCCCTCAATTCGGGCAGTACAGCGTCTGTTCTCACTCTGTGCCTGGGCCAAACCCATCACAGTAAGAGTGTTTCATCCTTTGGTGGGTGGAGGGGTGGGTACTGAGGCTACCACGTTGTAGTTAGTGATCATGTCATAGTGGCAACTGCCTGAATGTATTTTGTTGCAGCAAGATGCACATACTGGCCACTAACAGTAGCCTCTACACATTCATTTTAATTACAAGCTTGCTCCCTGTATATGCTGAACAACACCACCCAAGAGTTGTTGATTCTTATATTAGATTAAATTATAATTCCTTTCAGGCTTGTGGAGTATTCCTTTAGGAAAGGGTCTGATATTTTCTGAACAAAAGAATGAAGAGTAGAAGGAGGACTATGTAAGAGGAAGTGACATAGTCTACTGTTCACCCATGTACTATTTCAACGATTGTTCTTGAAATTACTGTTTGCTCTTATAAATCCGAGGTGCCCTGAAGCCATGGTCCCAGCATAAGTATTTAGGATGCAGCTTGGGGTGAACTGACAAACCTACTGAGGTCCTTATCAGTTCTGAAGGGTGAGTCAGTTCTTCCTCTATTGCACCCGGGAAAAACAAGCAAAGAGAAACATGGCATGGAGATTCGGGTTGTATTGAAAACGACATGTGATAGGCAACCTGGAAAGTAAGGGGAATACATTCTTCTGTGATTTAGTCTAGAGGATGAATTGCTGACCACAGGACCTTGTCTCTAATCCTGGCTTTCTGTGCTTTTCCTGGTGCCATAAATAGTATTAAATTGTACATGTGGTTTCAACATGTAAGAAAAGCTATTGTCATGAAGTACGCTCCCATTTACATGTTCGCCCCCCACCCCCTTCCGATTCCCAACAAACCCCGGATTATGTAAACCTGGAGTAATTTGGTTACCACACAAAACCCCCCACACTGTTGTGTGCACAGTACCCTATTTTGCAGAGCTTCCTGAAGCAACACATGCTCAGTGTAAAGCACTTGGTGGTAGGTCCCCCAATGTATACAATATTTAAACTAAAATCAATTATAAGGGACATGCATGGGTGGAGCTGGACAGCTTGAGTAATTGGTGCTTTAAACCTCAAGCCTATGACTACTGGAGTAAAAGGTGGGTCCTTTTTTGGAGTTTAATTGATGCTTGTTTCATGAGTACGATTCTGGTTTTGGCTGTGGTTATGGCTGCGAAATTGAGTAAAGGGAAGCACAAGTCCTTTGAGGAACTAGACTTCTAATCATTTCTATTGAGACCAAGACAGGTACCCACTATGCTTTTCTCATGGGCAACATCCACAATGAGGACTCAGCCACAGTCTTGCCAGTGCAGTGTTATGTCTGCAAAGACACCAAATATGGTTCCCTCATCTACCCAGCAAAACAAACTACATGTGTTCTTCCTCTCCCAATGGCACTTCTCCTCTTCCCTCCCCCTCATACTTGCACAATCTGAATGATACAAGGCCTAGTACAATAGTTTGTTTTGTTCGGCTCCTGTCTACCCTTCCTTGTCTTGTCACACCTAGAAAAACGTGTGTACAGTTGCGTTATATATGACTTATAATATCATATGCTAGCCAGTGCCACCTTCCTCTGGTGCTTATAGTACTTCCAGTACTGTTTCCCAATGGTGGGCACTGTCTATACCTTCAGCAGTACCACCGACCTGGGAAACTGTATTACCGTTTAATGGGAAGGTTTGCTGTGGCCTCTGTGCTTCTTTGATGCCAACTAGACATTTCTGCCAACTGCATGATGGCACTGACACTGAAAGATGATAACATTGATGAAACCAGACACCATGGCATCCAGGGTACCATGACAAATGACCAAGGTTCCCTGCGTTATTGATGGAACACCTCTGAATAATCCCCAATGAGAGGTGTCATTCATGTCATACTTAATTTTTTGGCCCACTCTCAAATTCAGCACCCACAATGTTTACTTTGGGCGCACGCGCTTCATGTGGAGCCCATAACAAACTGGACAGCGATTTAAAGGCCTTCTTGGAATCACACAATAGAAGACATAATGACCCCATGCTCTGCTGAAGATACCTGTGGGAATGGATTTCAGCACCACGACTAGCTAGCTGCTGGTGCCAGTGATGAAACTGCTGCTGGCACTGGCCAAGAAACAGAATTTAGCTCTTGCCAGAACTGAATTATGCACTTTAAAAGGGATCTTGGCATTGCATATGGGCATTGTGTGCTCTCAGTGATCTTGTAGAGTCTGGTTGACAGTGACTCTAAATGTAGCACCGGGGCTTCGATGAGACGCACATTGTTTTTAAAAGAAAAGGGGATGGTTCATCCCGGTATGCACTTAAAAATGAAGGGACCCTCCAGTGCATGTGCCACAAGAAGGACCATAAAAATCTTAAAGTTATGCCTAAACTCCTATATGGTATTGAAATTCTACCCTTTCCAACCCCTCGATTGGCCGCCAAACTGGAGTCAAAAATATGGCGGAAAATACTCGATTACTTACCGAAGGCTGTTCCAATGTCTGCTATTCGGTTTGAGTTGGGCCTTCTCTCATTAGATAGTAAAATAAGTTGGAGAAGATTAGCTCTATATCGGAACCTTATTGTTGCAAAAGATAACACCCTTTATGCACTTATGGGTGGCAGACTAAGAACGGGCTCCTCGACTTCAAAGTTGCTGTTGAATTTGCAAATAGATTGTTTGAACTGTCTAGACTCTGTCTGCCTTACATCTGAAACTCTGATATCTAATCCTATGAGAGTTAAGGACAAACTTCAATCTCTGGATTGGCTGAAATCCATGGAAAAGGTTGAGGCTTCTAGGATCTATAATCAGATTGTATACTATGGAAAGAAAATTGGTACTCCGGAATCATACTTAGTTAAGTTTCCTGATCCCAGAAGGAGGGTTGCTTATCTGAGATTTCGATTCAATGTCCTGTTGACAGGGGAAATCTTAGAAATTCGTTCAGGTACAACACAAATAATCCCTTGTCGTTTCTGTGATAGTACTGAAACATCCGAAACACTGAAGCACCTTTTACTGAAGTGTCAGGTATTAATTCCCCAACGCCTAGCTGTTTTTGGTAAATTTGTTCACGATCCATCAAATGTTGCTACTGAAGATCTAAGGTGGAGTATGCTATATGGCAAACTGAATGCATTGAAACTGGCTGTAGTGAAATTGTAGGAAGTATGTAATCTGCCAGCAGCTACTCAGCAATAACAAATGAAATGCTTTAAGAAAGTGTATCTTTGAATGGTTCGGGTTTGCTATGTCAACTGCCAAATGTTAATCCAGTATAACACATCTCATTGCTAGCGTATGTATGTTCCCCCTGAAATACCATCTAGGTGGAAATGCAAAACTCCTGGTAATATGATAACGTTTAATTATCAGATGTGGGGTTGTATATAGTGAATGTAAAATAGGTTTCTAATTGCTCTGTTTTTAGCGTACTAATCCAAATTGGATATTCTTGTTTGTATATAAAATTACTTTGGGTTTCTTTTTGTAAAGGTTTATATTGTGTTAACCAAACGCAAAATAAAAAAAAATAAAAAAATAAATGGAAGGACCCTTCAGAGATAAAAAAAAAGGATGTTGCTTGAGGCTTTGGAATGGGATGCGGTTAGGTACATTTTTGCTTGACTCTCGCAAAGGTGTATTGAGCTAGCGACCACCTCATGGCCTCTCTAATCAATCAATAAGCACCTGCTTGACCCAGCCATTACCTGTATCGACCTGTTGTCATCAGGCCCATCTGGCCCAGACCTCTCTTTCTACAACGTGGAGGGGGTCTGGGCCCTTGATTAGGAACATGGTCTCCAGCAGTCAGGAGGGGTGCTCCACACCATTCACTGCCACCACTCTGCCTCATCAATGCAGTGCTCCCCTCCACAGACAGGTGGCGCTGCAGGGACTCTAGCAAGTCACGCCGCCTCTCACTACAGTGCCCCACTTCCACACCGCCTTGATCTGCTCCGACAACATGGTCCGGTAAGCACCATGACATACTCAACACAGGCTCTGACACTCTCCGGTGCCCAGCAGTGCTGCATCATTAGCCTGGCTGCCTCTGGCATATGCGGCCCAACATTAAAAACGCTGCCCAGACCAAGGCACTGCTGTGGGCCCCTGCTGCTGCTCCCAACCAGCACCCGTGACCCAGGATTCTAGAGACTCTCTAGGGTCAAAGTTCTATGTGAGACCCTGGTCATGCTGCCTTTGTTAAGTACAAACAATTTTCATTCAAAATGCCTTTTCTAAATATTGTAAGTAACTCTTTGCAGACTGAACACTTTATCTTTTGATACATTTTGCTGAGTTAGGAATAGTGTTATCAGTAAGGATATGTGGATTCTTAAATATATTATTTTATATAAGACTAAGGAACGCTGGTGTGCTGGAGTGGCTTTGTCCCTTTCCATCTAGGGGCAAAGCTGCAGATCAAATACACTTTTTTCAATGCTAAAGCCACCGTACACCAGCACCCTAGTAGTCTGTGTATGCTTGTGTCGTCTCTTAAGTAGTTGTAGTGTGATATTGTATAACCACATGTTTTTCTTTGTCTAATGTGTTGAGACCCTTTCCTTGTTCATTGCCTTCTGTTTACTTGCCCTACCTTATCCCTTCCACTGTGCCACGACCTTGGGTGATTAAAAGAACTGCAGGGAGTGCTACGATGCTCGAGACAGGTAAGAGGTGGGGTAGGGGTGTGCTGAAGGAAGCAGATATGTCTAATAGTGTTTCACCTAGCCCACCTATGCCTGTGTCACTTTTTGTGTGTCCCCACACCGTCCCCCAGCTGTCCTGACAGTACAATGTTTTGGAATGCTTCCACTTTGGGTTTAGGGGTTTCACTGAAGAACATTGCATTGCTTGTAAATTACAATCCTCTGTGGTTAAAAGAGATCCTAGGCACTGTTGGGACGTGGATTTATTCTCTCTGATAGCGGGTTACCATGTGTCTCATCCACTCACTTCATCGATGAGCAATTGGATTCGATTGCTCGACAAGATCTGCCAATAGTTGAACAAAGAGACGCTAGCAGGCTTCAGATTTCCTCTGCAGGGAACAGCACCCAGTTTCTACCAAAGAAAATTGACAATTGTTCAAGTCAGGATGGAGAGGGTCAGGGTGGTTGTAGGTCTGCCATTATGTATGTTGCAAGCTTGGTTTCTGACTCTTCCACAGACTCCGCAGTTCTGCTTCTCTGATTCTCTAGTCTCTAGAAGAGTGACAGAAGACTCTCTCATACATTAATTCAGGAAGGATTGTTAGTCCAAGAGAAATTGGAGTACTTCAAGGCTCAATGGAGAATAGCGGGGATTTCGGAAGGAAGTTGTCAAGAATCAATCACTCCCTCACTTTCATACTCGGCGCTTGCGCCTTCCTTGTCCTCCCTCCGCTCCACCTTCACGTCAGAAGATCAACAAATAAACCCCTTCTGTTGGGAGACATCGGGTTAAAGGAGCCTTTATTTCCCAAAAGAGACATGGACAGCTGATCCAGCCGCGTCCGTGTTGGCGCTTGCCATGGCGCCTGAGAGAAAGGACGGGGAACGTTCACGGCCGGTCACGTGACGCGCCAGAGGTTACATGGCTGGTTACCCCGGCAACCAGCCTAAATTAGTTCACTGCTTCTCAGCTGTGTTCCGGCCGGCGTTTAACGTTTTCTTGTTGCTGCTCATTCTACATTGCTTGAGATTCTTGGATTCTGGACCTTGGCTACGCTTTTTGGATTTGCTCTTGGATTTGCCCTGACTCTGCTCACGTTGTGTGGCCCTACTGGATTACCCGTGTCTCTTGACCTTGGATCTGCCTTTTGGATTGCTTTTGGACTCTCCTTCACGGTACCCTGCTTTGGATTGCTTGTAGGTCACGGCAAGCCTTTGGGACATACTACTTTGAGATGCTGGAACTACTGCCACTTACCTCTGCACTGCAGTCGTAGAGGATTTGTCTCCTGTACCATGGGAGTCCCATTCCTTCTTCTACTACAAAACCTGTCTCCAGTTTCTAAGTGGTAGGTGAAGTCCCTGTTAGTTTTATTGCCTGTTCTGACCATTGAATTTTCATTAACATGTATTGTTTTCTTTGCAGATACCTGGGGACCCTGTGCTGTTGTTCCAGTCACCTGTGGCCTCAATAATCGGTCAGAGAGTGAGAATCTTATCTCTGTGACTGGTGCTTGGGGACGGAGGTATTCTTAGTCCACGCGGTAACTCACGTCTTGACAGGAGTCCCTGAAATACCTCTCAGAAGAATGGGCCCCAGAGTTAGGAGATGTCACAGGCAATTCCGGTAACATCATTTAAATGGTATCATTATCCTTCACATAACAATAATCAAAACAGTAATAATGATACCAGTTGTTAGGCAGAATTATATGCAGTACCCTTTAGGAACACCACACACAATTGACTACAAGTGACAGTACAAATTCACCTTTGGTACAAGCCTGTAGTACACAGTAAAGTGGTAGCGATGACTGAGCAGCCAGACTTATCTCAAGAGCAAGTTAGCAGTATCAAATAGTTACACAAAGGATAGCAATTACTATGATTCAAATAAACACTGACTCAAGGTTTCTGAGTAGAAGAATACACATTTATTTACACATCAGTTGTAAAACATTTCACTAAAGTAAAGCAGTTGAAAAATCCACTCTTAATACACCACACCACTTCCAATAGAATCTGGACAAGTTAAGCTCAAAATGAAGTGTGAGCAAAATGGCACTCCAGTAATTAAAAAGAGACGGAAAGACAAGGTTAGACTTAAATTGAGCAGCACCAACAGGTAAGTAAGCAGGGCAATCTAGAAAGAGAAACTACAGTGATGGAATCAAATCAAAAAGGCACACAGTTCAGGGTAGTTCGCGGTTAAGTCTTTGCCAAGAGTTCCGGATTAAGGTGGTCAGTAGAAAAGTTAGTTTAAAGAGTAGAGAAGGACAAGGCCTCTGATTGGCGAAAGGTTTCACACACCTTCTCCACGGCTGGACGAAACGAACAACCGGATAAATGGAGAAGAAGCTGTAGCTGAGGCAGACGTTCCTGGCAGGTCCTGCAGGCTCACGGTTCCTGAAGCGACTGTCAGACTAACATGAAGTAGGAAGACTGGAGGGTCCTGCACTGCCCAGGGAACAAACCAGCAGCAGAGCAAAGCAACGAATAAAGGTGCACTCCTTAGAAACCAAGCAGGGTCCGACCTTCCTGGCTATCCGGTTCACTGTAGCTCTGTACAGCAAATTCGACCAGAGGAGGGAGTCCTGGCAGTTTGGGCGAACTGGTTGGTCCCACCAGCTCAGGGGAAGAAGATTCCTGGTGGATCTTCTCTGTCGTTGGAGTCTGAAGATTCGGACCTGCAGCAGGGCTTCACCGGGTGGTTCAGTTATTGTAGGGGTCCTCTTCTGTCATCTCCTCGTTGGTTCTTTTGTTCCAGTACCGACTCCGCCTTTCCAGACCCATAGACCTGCTTTTTATGCAGTTTTCCCCCATTCACACAGCCTGGCTGTCAATCACACAGCAGGGTGGCTGTCCTGGCGGGACAGTCACCTAGCCACTCAAACAGGAGTGCGACTTGGGTTACCAAGGGAACCCATGGCAGGGTTCCTAAAACCCCTCCCTCACATCCTGACTACCCAGACTTTCAGTCGCCTAAGGAGGGCTTATGCGTAGAAGACAGTGAAAGGACGGAGAAAAAAAGGAACCAAACCTGGTTTGGCGCACAGAGTAAAACATGAGAAAGACATTTTCAAAAAGAAATGGTGAATAAACCCAGCCGAAACCGTATAAAAACGTATATGGTCTAGCGGGTTTAAGTTCGAGGCTACCAAGATAGCCTAAACCAATACCAAAGTTATTTAAGATAACCGCGGTAGAAAAAATAGGGTAGTTACCACTGCCACCAGCCAAGTCTTGATGAAAAGGGAGTGACACAATGCTCCAAGAGAAACAGACAAAAAGGGATACGTATTAACCCTTTCCAGTACTCTATGTAAGATAGTTTGTACTGGGTCTGTGGATTTTAAAAAGACTAATAAAGTCACTGGCAACTGTACATGTTCTGGGAGACAGTAGTCAGTCCCAGAAAATGGAGTCTAAGTTTGGGAGTCTAAAAGACAACCCTGTGTCACTGCACTGAAGGTGCTGTGTAACGCTCAGTAAAAAGGTAATGCCTATGGAGTAGGTGAAGCTCCACAGTCTATGAACACAAAAATGTTAAACACACACAGCAAAACACATGTAAGAGTGTGAAAAAAGGCTCACACTCTTACCAGGTGAAAAAAAAAAATACTAGAAATCCAGCAAAGCTGCTGAGGGACTCAGTAGGTAAGGGAAATTAGCCATTCTGGAGAATTCTCCCTAACACCAGTAAAGGTTATCTTATGAATGCCCCGCTGCATATTTCAGATTCAGAGAAATTACAAAATGATGGACAAAAAATATTATTCAGTTTGACAAAGAAAAGAATATCAGGACGAAGACATGCTGTTAGTACTCCAGGATCAGGCATATCAGGGAATTCAATTGTTCCATGTTTTGTGGAAGACTGTTTCTTTCCTTGATGCCCTGAATGCTCCTCTCCCAAGATCTGCCAGATGAAGCATGGCACATGTCCAAATCTCTACTTTAGTTGTCTCTACTTTTTCCAGTTTCTTGGTATCATCCGCTTCCTAGCTATCAGAGCCGGTTTAGGTCTACTTGATTGAAATTTGTTGACCTTTTCCAATTTGACCAAATTCTTTTTGGTTGTTATTTTGCTTGTAAATGTGGGGGGAGACCCCCGAAATTCCCACACTTTCCCCCACCTTAACCTATTCCCTTACCTCACCCCATACATATACATTTAATTAAATTTGACCAAAATTCTCCACAAAAACATCAAAAAAATTTGGTCAAATTTAAAAGTTCCATTTTCTTTGATCAGTTATGCTAATACCATCAGAGCCCTGATAGTCCAGAGCTTTGTTGCTCTTCTCTGACACCAGACACCCGAAGAAGATGTCATTCCACCATAGGCACATTCTATTCCAGTCCACTAACATGTGACCATGGGAACCTGCATTCTCATTGCACTGGTGGTCAAACTGCAAAAAAAGGAAGGGGAACTGGGGACCATGTTGGAAAGAAAATTGTTGTTGATGCATGAGGCTGTGTGGAGGTGTGGGGCCCCGAACTTTGGAATGCGAAACAGGCCAGGTCATGATTGGTGGAAATCAGGAAGTCACTTTAAAGGCAGGTGATGCCTAATGACTTACTGGAATCTAGAGAGGGAACATCCTGCGAAAAGACTCAGCTCCAAAATGTTCCCTCTGCTTCGTCTAGAACATTCTCCTATATGCCAGGATCCAATTGACACATGATGCTTTATAGGATACAGCAGATGCTCATCGAGGGGAGCAGGAACTAGTTATTTTGCTTGGCAGAGGTAGGAGGTGATGATTTAAAATGATGAAGTCTGAGTGTGGAGGCTGTATAGGTCTGCTGGTCAGTGATGCCAAAAAGGAGGTAAAACTGGGCCCGAGCACCAATGACTTTCAGGTATGCAAGCTAGGCCTGTAATTAGTGCCTGACATGAAGCAGGCCGATTAGCTGTCAAGTTAATTATAAATTAGGCTGTGACTGATTGCCATTTTGCAAGTATCTAGAAGCCCTTTTTAAAAAATGTTTATTAAATTAATCAAATGATGTGGGTAATTCCATCTCTAAAAGGGACATCTGCTGAACAGACTCCCCTTGCATAAGCTCCATGCCAAAAGCATAATGTGTAACCGTGTCTTGCTGCATCCATATCTTGATTTGAAGTGCCTGCACTATCAGTGCCACATAGCATGTTTAAAGATTACAGGTGCGCATATGACAGCTGCAGTGACAGCTAAGTCTATGCAGGGCAAGGGCTGCCTTTAAGATAAGCACCCCTGTTCCAAAACCCTTTAATTATGAGTATACCTCCTGGTGGCACAATAATCTTTAATTATAAGCCATACCTGAGTTATGGTATGGTGGATGGTATTCTCATAATTATTACAACCACAGAAATGTGATATCACACATGTGTCAGCACTGTGAGCCCACGCTCAACTGTGGAAGGATTATGTGTATTCTTACCAGATAGGCTGGACCTTGCGACTCCTGGCAGGACTGTAGGCTTGGGGGATTGCATCTCTTTGTTCAATTGTAAGGGTAGCTAACACCCTTCCCCCGAAAACAGCTACTCCACAGGAATCTGGCCTGGGAACGGGAACCAAAGAGCATACCCATTCACAGAAGACATGGCCTCACACCAGGGTGCTGCATTTCAAAGAGCCGTTAATCCTAGTGAGAACGGAAGAGGGGTCTGCCTCTCGCTCTCTCCTTCCTGTCCCCTCCACTTCCTCTAGCACAATGCACGTTGGGTGTGATGTCAGAAGGGCAAAGTCCACTTTATTTTAGAGCAGGGATTGAACTAAGGCAGGCTAGCTTTAGTGGAATCACCTGCTGACATTTGCATTTAAAAGAAAGGGTCTCACACCACTTCTTTGAATCATCTTGGAATCAAATTTTGGACTCCAGCCTCTCAAGAACATATCATTGGACCTCTGTTGGGAGAGTTGATCTTTCCAAAGTCTTCCGCCAGTGAGGAGAACACGGAGGTCCTCATTATGAGTTTGGAGGGAGCCATGGTGCTATTAGCGCCATGGCTGCCTCCAAAATCGTGTCCGGGTTCCTTGAATGAGAAATTCCCAGGTCATTCCAACCTTGGAGGACCCGGTAATTCCTGATTCAAAAAACCAATCCCCATTCCCATTTATGCCCCCATAGGGCTCAATGTGAATTGGGATGGAGCTAATAACGGGCCCATTAATAATGGGACCGTTATTATCTCCCTGGTCCCCTTGCGGGACCCGCAAAGGACGTCTGGTCTGACCAGACGTTCTGAGCGGGTCCCGCAAGGGAACCTCATAATAGGGCGGAATGGGTTTACTGGCACCATTACCGGTGCCGGTAAACCCATTCCGCCAACCTCGTAATGAGGCCCTGAGAGTCCAATTCAGAGGGAAGCTCTGTACCTTGACAATGTGCAGGGACCAGTGGTGGTGAACTGACACTCTGCCAGCCACAGCGGTGCCCAGGACCTCACCATGTTGGAGAACCCCTACAGTTGTGTGACAGCCTCCTCGTATTTGGGAGCATGAGAAAAGGAATCATCTTGCCCCTGAACCCTTGGATTGGGACTCACAGTACCCTGAGAGCCAAGACAGCTGGGAATCTAGTGTTTTTGCAATTGAACTGCTTGGAAACGTGTTTTCAAGAACTGTTCAACAGATTTGACCCAGCAGAATCCTCTAGAGCTGTCTTTTGCACTCTTCCAATCTTGATATCGCTTGCACAAAGCCAAGAGGCCTAGTTCTGGGCTGCTAAACCGCCAATGACTGCAAAAAGGTATTATTGACTATTAACTGCCCCCTTGGTCCAGTTCTAGGTCCTAGAGACTGGTTAGGTAACTAATTCCCTTTTTGCATTCAAGAAACCTTTCCTTTTTAAAGAACATTGGGCCTCATGCCAAGGTTGCCAGTATATAATGTAATGTAACATCATTTATAAAGCCCTACTAAGGCCATCAGCATCTAGGCGCGAAAGAAACAACGTGGGCGGCTGAAAAAAAGCCACACCCTCGCCTTCATCAAACTTCAGGTGCTACAGAACTAGAAACGATAAGTCTTCAAGGCTTTCCGCAATAATAGATATCGTCAATATTTGCAGGCCAATTGGGAGTTTATTCCACATAACAGGCACAAGGCTAGAAAAGGCATGGCCTCCAATCCGACTTCTTTGGAAACAGGGGACTATCAGAAGCCTCTGGGATTCAGACCACAGGCACCTAGAAGGGACATACGGAATAAGCTTGGCCTGTAGATATTCAGCCCCACATGTGCTCAGGATGCTCACAGACATCACGTGTTGCAAAGTGAAAGTCACACATTTGAAAATGGTTACTGCAGTACTGTCTTAGCATGTGTAGCATTAGCATGTATAGTGCTAAGACAGGACGTTCCTTTCTACATCATATTTTAAAATAAAAGTATAGGAATAGTGGAACTTCAAAAACAAAAGTAGTGGAGAAAAACCCCCACCCGCCCGAAGGTGCTTCAACCATTGCATTGTACCTGCAACTTGGAGCTGCATCTAAGAGGTCAAGTGTTGCTATTTTTGCAGCTTTCCAGAACAATCTAAGCAGTATTTGTTTGTAGCTGGAGGCGTAGCTCCATATCCAGGCTCATCTGTGTGATGTAAGCCAAATGGCCAATCAACTAACGATCATGTGTAGTGGTGTCCAATATGCCTGTGTCTTGACAAATGTTGGCCTACATCAATCTGACCTTCGCCATGTCGAACACTCTTTTGTCATCAATCATTGTGGGTGTACATAGTCTAAAATATGAAATGACAGCCAAATCATGATGTTCTCGTTGGGCCAAGTAATTTATCTTGAACTTTGATTGCATCATGTGAGAGTATTTGCTTTTTTCAATTATTTTGATATGTTCACAAGTTCACAAATTCTCTGGTGCCTCATTACGACCCAGGCGGTAAGGGGTTAACGGCACCGTAAAAGGTGCCGGCGCCGTTAAACCCTTACCGCCTAATTACAAGGTCCCTTTGCGGGTCCCGACCTTAACGGCAGGTTTTACCAGCCGTTAAGGAAGGAACCCGCAAAGGGACTTTCGAGGGAATTACAGTACCGCAATTTGCGGTACCGTAATTACCGCCTTCCCCATTCCCATTGAGCCCTATGGGGACAAAAATGGGAATGGGGAAGGGCAAGTGGTGAATGGGGAATTACCGCCCGCCAACCCTGGAATGGGGCAGTAATTCTGCCATTCACCATGGCAGAGTTGGTAAAATACCGGCGTCAACCATGGCATTATTAGAGCCATGGTTAATGCCAGGGTCGTAATGAGGCCCTATATAATTTATTTTGTGTTCTAATGAAGTCCTTTACATAAGTAATTGCTGGGCCCGTGTTAACAGCGAAACACAGGTGCTGTCTCAGCCAGGTCGAGTCAACATAGCCCAAAATGCTTTGATTACTTATTGGTAATCTTCATTACTCCTAGCCCTATTCTTCCTCGTCCCAGTACTTGTGTGCGAGGCAGTACTTGTGTATAAGTCACTCTGACCCCACTCTACTGGGTTGAGGTAGAGGTACATGGAGGTAAAGCCTGACTTAGCTACCTGCAATCTTCATTACTGCTAGTCCCACTCTTCCTCATCCGAGTACTTACCTATGAGGCAAGAAGCTATGAGGCAAGGAGCCTCATACGTAAGCTTTGGGACAAGGAGCTGATTTTGGAGGTTGGGGTAGGTGGTGGGAGGGAAAGGGGATTTGTGGGGGGGGGGCGGGATTGTGCGATAAATCATAATGGTTGTCCATGTCCATGCTAAACAGGCATGATATGTGGTATTAGTGGCTAGAGAGGCATTTTGGTGCAGCCAGTCTAGTCATTCCTCAGTTTGGTATGACTTTTTTTAACTGGGCCTTTCTGAAAAAGCAGTCTTGCTAAATGTAATTACCTGGCTAGACTGGCATTTGGGTGCTGCCAGTCTAGCCGTTTCTTACTGCACATTGTATATTTTTCTGGGCATCTGTGATAAAATGATATATGATATAAGTCAGTTATAACGTGCCTCTACAAGTGTTTCTAGGTGCGCCAAGACAAGGGAGGGAAGGTAGAGGGAGGACAAGACAAAACAATCTTACTAGGACTTGTGTCATTCAGATTGTGCAAGTGCAAGAACGAGAAGTGCAAGGGGAGGGGGGAAGTGCAAGGGACAGAGCAGGGGAAAACAGGGAAGTAATGATCTGAGTAAATGCAGCCAGGGCAGTGCGGCTCTGGGTAGTGCAAGGAGAACAAAGGACTGTAGGGTTACAGTTACAGCCCCTAAGTGAGTGGTAGGCCCAGAGGCAGTGCAAGGCTGACTGATCAAGAAAGAGCCTGGAGTTAGTGAGACTCTGAGGGTAGCCAAGCAACCAGTCGGTACAGCAGACAGGTAGGTCAGGTAGGTCAGCAGGGGAGGGAGAGAGAGAAAGTAGAGGAGAGGAGAAGAGGAAAGATTTGAGCTGCTTCTGGAACTTGAGGTGGTCGGTTCAAGTCTGAGAGGGGCAGGGAGGCCATTCCAGAGGGAGGCACCTATACAGGAGAGAGATCTACCCCCCACTCTCTGCCTGGAGAAGCGTCTAACCCTTAGAGAGTTGGATGTAGATGAGCGAAGTGCTCAGAAAGGAAGGTATTTTGAAAGAGAGCGTTGGATGTAGTGCAGGCCCCAGCCCCAGAAAGCCTTGTGGACAATGCAAAGGGTCTTGAGCTTGATCCTTGAAGCCACCGGGAGCAAGTGGAGAGATTTCAGGGCTGGAGAGATACGATCCCTGGGCATGAGGCCAAGGATATGTCTTGCAGTCCTGTTCTGGATTAGTTGCAGAGGGCATAGAGTAGAGGAAGGCAGATTGAGAAAGAGGCTATTGCAGTAGTCCAGCCTAGATAGAACCAGGGCTCTGTAGACAGTGAGCCTCTTGGGGAAAGTGAGAAAGGGAAGAGTCCCTTTGAGGATGAGCAGCTGGTAGTGGGACTTCTTGGCGACATCCGAGATGTGAGGAGAGAAAGAGAGAGTGGAGAGAGTGGAGTCGAAGGTGACACCAAGGTTTTTTCCTTTGCAGGAAAGCGAAGGAAGAGGGCCCAAGGAGGGCGGCCAGAGTGCGAGAGGGATAGCAGGGGAAAGGGTCCCAATGAGAGGGATCTCTGTCTTACTGGCATTAATCTAGAAATCGTTGGAAGTGCACCAATCCTGAATCGCAGATAGACAGTCAGGAATGAGTGAGTGAAGAGAGGAGCCTGAAGGGACGCTGAGGTTCATCCGCATAACTCTGAATGTTAGAGGAGAAGGTAGAGATCAAGTGGGCCAAAGGGGCCAATTAGAGGTTGAAAAACCAGGGTGAGATGATAGAGCTCTGCGGAAGCCCACATGTAGAGAGGGTCAGTGGGGGAGAGAAAGGGACCAAGTTGGACCTGGGAGGGGCAGTCCAAGAGGAAGGAGATCAGCCACTCCAGGGCCTGATCCATGATGCCCAGGTTCTCACATATTTGTTTGATCAGGATGGCATGGTTGACCATGTCGAAAGCAGAGGAAAGAGCAGATCTTCACAGGTGTTCAGGAGAGCAGTTTCCGTGCCTCTGGCAGCTCTGAAGCCAGTCTGATGGTCATGGAGACAACCAGCAGATTCAGTGTGGAGAGTATGCTGAGAGATGGCCAGCTTTTCCAAGAGGTTGCCCAGGAAAGGGGTGATGGAGATTGGGCAATAGTTTGCCGGGCAGGTAGGATCGGCAGACGGCTTCTTGAGGAGTGCACGCACAAGCGAGTGCTTAAGGGGCAAGGGGAAAATTCCAGTGGCGAAAGGGTGTTTCAGAAATTAGCCAAGGCTGGAGCGAGGATGTCAATATGGTCCTTGATGATTCTGGAGGAGCAGGGGAGCACCTGTTTGGACAACACTTTCATAGATCGGACTTGTCTAGAAACCTTGTCAGGTGTTGTCAGATAGAAAGAGGAGAAAGGAGGAGGAGAGGTAGAGAGGGCCAAAGGGGGCAGCGAGAGAGGAAGAGGGAGAGGAAGAGGAGATAGAGGACAGGATGTCCTGAGTTTTAGCAAGGGAGTGAGAGGCCTGAGATGTAGACATGGCCTGGGAGGGAAAAGGAGAGGTAGAGACCGCAACAGGATTGACCAGTTCCTTGCAGATTTTAAAGAGTTTGGCTGTGTCATTAGAGGCCGCAGAGACACGGGCTTGATGAGTGCTCTCTTCTTGATGAGTGTTATTGCTTCGACTGACATTTTGGTGCAACCAGTCTAGGTATGTTTAAATGTGGCCTGGCATGCTTTACTGTAATATGATTACGTGTCTACACTGGTCTACATTGTGCAGCCAGTTGGACATGTTTTCAATATAGCACAACATTTTTAATAGCAATGCATTAATGTTCCGGTGCACTGTTGCTGACTTGTATGTATTAGATTGGTGTTACCATACAAAACAATAGCAAACACTCTGGCTTTTTAGCCAATTTTTTTTTCTCACAAAGTGTGCTGTATATTGCATTAAAACACATATTTATATCTTTCTCCTAGTGCAGTGTGCGGCATACCCCTTCAGCAGCACTTTTATGCGTATTGCACAAGCGTGATAATCTAGGCCGGCCCAGAGTGTGGCGCAACCCGTGATTTGTTGCTCAGTTTGGGGGGGGGCCCTCAGCATGGCTCGCAGGGGAGCCCTCATATTTTGTGTTATGCCACTGGTCATACCTTTCCTCACTGAGTGGGCCCCATAACAATGAACATTGATACCGGCCTGGCTCATCACCCATCTTAGCCATCTGGCTAGCGTCGCCAGTGATACTGCACCATATGGCTTACGCAACGCTATCAGTAGTTGAGATACCCCTGCAGGTCTCACATCACGCGTGATCTCCTCATAAACTGCTAGGCATATAATCTGGCATAACTTTGGTTGATTTGGGAATTCCTCGTATGCAATTGGTCTTAACCCTGTTTTTGACCTCCTTGATATGAGGAACGTCACCCTGTTCGGTGATAGAGATTTCCTATTCACGTGTAGGGCCCTGACAGATGATACTCTCTTGCACGATAGAAGACACAATATCATTGTGAGTTTAGCCTATAACGATTTCCTATATAGATCTGAGTTCTCAGGCCATGCCAAAAACAATTTCAACACTGTGTCTACATAACACAGCTGAGTTTATTTCTCCATGGGAGGACTAGTCATTCTTATCCCTTATAACAGTCTGCATATCAGCAAGTGATCCCCTATCAGCACCCTTTCCAAATTGGGATGGCCCACCGATATCATTGAGCGGGCCGTATTAATGGTCCTAAATGCTTTCCCTTGCGCTGCATCTGCGCCAGATAATTGGCACTGTGAACTACACCTGTTCCATTGGGATGGACGTCCCTTTGCACGTACCAACTACTCCATTTCAACCATGCTGATCTGTACGCTGTATGTGTCTCTGGTGCCCAAGATTCGTTGATGATGAGCTAAGCCTCGCCCGATGAGCCCGGCCTAACCCAAGATCTCCTGAAATCACCCAGGCGATCAGATTGCCTGACTGCACTCGCGGGTGGCTGCCCCCTCCTGGGTCTCGTACGATATACTCGTGTCTGGGTAGCACTACTGGGTTGCTGTGGGTTAGTTCCAGAACCTCTGGTGAACCAGGCCTGGACTTTCCAATCCGCCATGATCAGAATCAGAGAAACCTTTTGCCTCCTCACCTGAGTACTCACGATCATCGAGAACGGGGGGAAAGCGTAACATGTGTCCTGCCCCCATGATTGAAGGAAGGCAACTATTGCCTCTGCCTCCGGGTCCGGCCTCCAACTGAAGAACCGAGGTAGTTGGTTGCTCAACCTTGATGCAAATAGGTCGATCTGGCACAGCCCCCAACGGTTCAGTTCCTGGAACACCTCCTCGTCCAGTTTCCAGTCTTTGGCATCCCATAGGAATCTGGAGTTCTAATCGGCTACCTCGTTCAACCGCCCCGGTAGGTATTCCGCGGTCACTGACACCTGTCTCTGAAGGCGGAGGTGCCAGAACTCTTTTGCTATTTCCTCTAACATTCTGGACTTTGTGCCCCCCAATATGTTTATATACATGACTGCTGACACATTGTCCATTTTGAGTAGCACGCAACATTGCCGCCCTCTTTTGCATCCAGCATTGTACAGCGAAGGAAAATGGCAGAAGTTGTAGGCAATTTCTGTGAAGGGGGGTTTCCTGCTCTGTCCACCTGCCCCCTGTCGAGAGGTTCCTCCACCAGGCTCCCCAGCTCCATCTGCTGGTGTCGGATTCTATAACGATGTCCGGTGAGGAGCCAATTATAGCTATCCCGTTTCATGCATCCATGTGTTGAAGCCACTATTCCAACTCCAATCTCACTTCTTGGGAAACCGTGACTTTCTGTTTGTATGACGCGCCCCTCCTGAGATGCTGAATCTTCCGTTTCTGGAGTGCTTTGTAATGTAATGGACCAGTAAATATAACCTGAATTGATGTGGCAAGATGCCCCACCAGTCTGGCCATTTGTCGTAAAGATAATTCTCTCTTCAACAGTGTCTGTCTGATCTGTTTCTTGATGTCGTTCAACTTGGTCATCAGGCAACTGAGAGAACCTCAGGTCCAGTCTATAACAAATTCTAGGAATTTCATGGATCGTTCTGGGTGTACACTGGATTTCTCCCAGTTGATCAGAAACCCCAGGCACTGGAGTAGGTCTAGAGCAATGTTCACCTGCACTTTGAGCGTTTCCCTGTCCTGGCACATTAGGCACACGTCGTCCAGGTATATTAGGATACAAATCACTTGCTCTCTCAGGTAAGTCGCTTCGGGTTTCATCAGTTTGATGAAACACCATGGAGCTGATGCTAGGCCGAAAGGAAGGCAACTTAATTCCCATGTCTCTTCCCCCCAGAAAAAACTCAGGAACTTCTGGTGCTCTTCCGCCATGGGTACCATCAAATAAGCATCCTTGAAGTCTATCCTGGACATCCAGTCTCCCTGTAACAATATGTCCCTGAGGAGGTGTATCTCTCCATTTTGAAGTGTCTGTAGACCACACATTTGTTTAGGGCTCTTAGATTGATAATTGGTCTCAGCTTGTGTTTTCCCTTCACTAGAAAGACATTGCTTACAAACCCTACTGAGGTCTCTGATACCTGTGCTATGGATGCTTTGCACTCTAGATTCCTCAGTTCTGGCTCTAGAAGTTGTTGATCTTCTATGCTTTATTGTATGCGACTTGGTAGATAGGCCTGCTTTGGTGTCGAGTGAAAATCTATATGAAAACCCTTTACCGTGTCTAAAATCCAAGCATCTGTTGATATGGCCAGCCAGGCATTTACATGTTTTGCCAATTCCCCTCCTACAGGGGTAGGTGGGGTTCTGTGCCTACAGTGTGCCTGACTTTAATGCAGGGGAAAGCGAGCAGTCTGTTCGTGGTCTCCTTGTTGCCATCCTCTGCTCCTCCCTCTTACTCGATAGGGGAATAAAGGGTTTGGTTTTCACTCTTCTTGATCTCTACATTGCGTTCTCTCGCCAAAAGACCTGTCCAAGTGGTATTGGCTGGAAAAGCAGCCCCTGCCTCTACCAGCCCTACCGAAAATGTGCCTGCCAAATACCCTCTTCAGTGAGGCTTGAGCCTTGTCAAGAGCTGCGTACGAGTTGGTGAACCTGATCAGTTGCTTTGTAACGGCGTCTGTGAACGATTTTCCTTTAGCGGCTGCAGAAGACTCTGAGGTCGGCAGCTCGCTAAGCTTGGGGTCTATCTTCACTAACAGTGACCTCCTCCTTTCACTAATAATTGCATAATTGGCATTGCTCAGCATGGAGACGGCCCTCTCTGCCCATCCGTTTAAAATTGCTGAATCCACCGATTCATTCTTCTCTCTGGCCTCTTCTTCTACCTGGAGGATTTTTGTGAGGGTGCCTACGATGTCCAACATATTGTGTTGGCAGGACCACCAAGACCTATCTAGCCCCTTCATCATGTCCTTCATGTATTTCCCCATGAAGGTCACCATTTCTTTGTTGATTTGGGGTGTGTCAAGCTATTCCATTGGGGAGGAAGGGTCTTGGGCATTCTGCCCTGGGTTTACTCCTGACCTTCTTCGCCATCGGCACTCTAAGGTGTTTCTTAAGATATGTTGCCACCTTCTTAGGTGCTTCCACTCTGAGGATCGGCGATTTATTAGGGCCTCCGGGTCAAACTCATCACCCCCTTCGACATCTTCCTCCTCAGCCTTTCTTATCTTCGGTGCTTTACTGTGTTCTTCATCGGAAGATGAAATTGACAACACCTCCTCCTCTGAGGATTCTTACCAGTCGTCATCCTCTTCGCCTGAGCTACTGGATGACTCCTAATGCCACCTGCTACTCTTCGTTCTAGCTCTCATCTTTCTACTTTTGCCACTCTTTCTCTTCCATGGAGTCCCCGGGGGTTTCTGTTTGCAGGCTGCCTTTCTTCCCCCTTTACCTCTCCCGTGCTTAATACCCTTAATTTCCTCCATTACTTGGGAGAAACTTCAACCAGTCCTCCATCAGGGTATTCTGTTGTGAGCCATGACCCAATTTTTTAATTATTTTCCCGGGGTAATTCCTCTTTTGGCTCACCTGAGCCCTGTTTTCATCACTGGTGTCCCTCATCTCTGGGTATTGAGGGAGGGAACTCTTTCAAATTCAATATTTATCAGGAGTCTTGGGCCTGTACCCGTCACAAGTATACACTAACTGTGTATTAGGTGAGTCCAGGTGCTGATAATTCAGCTATCAGGTTTTACAGGTGACTGAGCCCATCTTAAAATGAGCGTTGATTCGCTCCTTTGGCCAGCAGGGGAGTTGTTTGCATTAACAGGATCACTGTCCTTTTGTGTGATGAATCAGAGAATAACGGATTCCTTCAGAAGTTGCAGACTGCGATGAAACTGATTAGCCTGTGTTGTTTGTGTTAACGGGATCACTATACTGCAATGAAACTGACTAGCCTGTGCCTACCTATTTTCCCTCTAAAGGTCACGGGAGAACGGAGCGCTGGAACTAAGCCTCCGACGTGCTCTGCTCACATCCGTGATCCCAAAACCCCCTGTCAAACCTCAACAGTAACTGCAGCTGCCGGAGGCACCGGTAGACTGCAGAATCCACGGCTACCTAAGCAGAATGTTCCATCACACTCGCTGCTGTTTGTGCTGCGCTTTGCTGTGTTCCCTCTCAGCACGCACGCGCGCTCCAACCTCATTCAATAACAAATCAATATCAACACCAATATCAAAAATAGGGAATCGGAGCACTTTACTGGCTGCTTCAAGCAGCAAAGAAAGAGGGAGTATCATGGGATTTTCGGTGTTTATGTGCAGAAAGGACTGTTGATTTTTGATACGTGGTTTTTCTCAGGAACCAATAATACTTGGACTACCGAAGACTCGAATCAAGTGGGACTTGTAGTGTTCATCTTTGTTATGTTTGTATCATTGTTGGTTTTTCATTGCTGCTTCACAAACATGTTGCTTTTCTTGTTTTGTGGCAACTCACAGGTGCTTGTTTTGTTGCACCTGGGATACCATGTATCGATTTGAGAGAGAAAAAAAGAGAGAAGGATTGAAAGTGGCAATGTGAGTCCATTAATTGTGACCTGTCTGCAAGATGCCAGTGGTGGGAGTGCATGGCTGCAGGTTTTTTTGCCTTTTTGCCTTGTTAGGACTGCTCCCCTATTGCCTTGAAAAACAGGCTCCCCTCTAAGATCACATTCTACCAAGTTTCTCTGCCAGAAACCATAGAAAGCAGAGTTGGCACACAGGAATCGGGTACAACCGGCCTGCCCCCATAAACATCACAGGCGTCCCCTCTACCTCTTTCACTGCCGTACTTCCCCTTTTCCTTACAGAGCCAAGTGCAGCAAGGGCACAGATAGTGGCAGAAAGCCACTAGAAAAGACTGCTTACATTACATAGCATTTATGGATAGAGTGACATTGGAGCATATTGCCACTATTAGACTTTCTACATTTGGTTAAGAGCTGGTTATATCCTCTTTCACTTCTCCCATGGACAGATAGTATATCCCATTTAGAATTAAGATAAATGCCCCAAATGCCCACACAGGCAGCTCTGAATGTACTAAAATGGGACTTTTCAAATGTAGCAATCGGTACATGAATATTGGGAATTGCACAAAAGCAAACACCAGTTTGGCTTCTGTTCACGGAAGCAGTGAGTCAATAGGTCTATGAAAAGGCTAGTTCTTTGGAACTTATGTTGTTGTTTAAGTTGTTCCTGGATAGCTGCCAAGAGCTTCTCTTGTTACTGTGATAAGCCGCACTTGGACACGTACAGTCAGGCAGGCAGGCGTTTAACAAGACAAGCACATTGTTATTCCAGGGGAGGGGTTACAGATTTATAAATCTGTGATATGCATTATTCACATGTATTGATGCTTGCATTTGTCCAAAAAAAAGCATTTGAACCGGATAGAGTTGGAGATAGAGTTGATGTTCAATCGTCAGTCGAAATTTCATTTTTGGTTGCAAAGTTATTCTATGTTGGATCTTCAAAGTGCTTTAATTGGCGCAAAAGACCACAACTACAATGGCATTCGGTAATGAAAACAACGATGTGATTGGTTGGTATGCACCCTTGAAAACTAAACATATTTGATCTAACAAATATATTTTTAAAAAATTTGCAAAAAATATCATTGTGTTGTTGAAGTTTTAATTTAATTCAAGTAATCAATATGTGCATATGTACACTGCCTTTATCATGAGGAAAATTCTGTTCAATGTGTGTGGTTCCTGTTTTCAGCAGATCTAGATGTGGGGTCTAATCTTGTTTCTGATGTGCATTTTCCTGATGGCATTTTACTGAAGTACTCTACATAACTTGTCCATGAGTCCCTACAGGCTCTAGGTTGGCTCTAGCCTGCATGTTCTGTCCAGTTCCCAGCTTCGTATTGTTTGACTCCTTGTGTTTGTTTCTCTTTCCTGCTTTCACACCTCACACCAGCCATTATAACCGCTATCATTGACTCCCCCTTTGCCCCTCCTGCGCTTTATTTATTTATTTATTTAAATTCTTGATAGCACGCCAAATCGCCCGCAGGCCTTAAAGCGCACATAAAACACACAAACAGATAGAGTAACAGACATCAGAATCGGAGACAGAAAAAGAAGCACTGAACTAAGCAGCAGAGAAAACGAAGGTCTTCAGGTTCTTTTTAAAGTCAGATAAGGAAGTGGAGGACTTGAGGTGAAGTGGAATCAGGTTCCACCAGGCTGGGGCAAGAACATCGAAGTTTGTTTTGCCCAATTTGGCAAAACAGAAACGAGGTTGAGAGAGTCTGGTCTGTTCCATTGACCTAAGAGGACGACCTGGAGTGTAACGATGAATCTGTGCTGAAAGATAAGTGGGTGCAATGTCATTCAGGCATTTATATGTGAGAGTGAGTATCTTGAAAGAATCCCTATGCCGGATAGGAAGCCAGCGTAGTTTTTTCCGGGCTTCAGTAATGGAATGTCGTCTGGGTAGGCCAAGGACGGCACGTACCGCACCGTTTTGAGTGGTCTGAATAGCTGTGATGTTAGTGGCAGAAGTGCCGGCCAGAAGGCTATTGCAGTAGTCCAGCCTTTAGTTGATAGGGTAGAGGCCAGAAGGGACATGTAATTCACAGGTGGAAAAGGACGTAGTGAACAGAGCTGTTTGTTGATCCAGCCACATGTGGCTTGAGTTTTGGCCACATGTTGATGCATAGAGAGTTCAGCGTCAATAGTGACCTCGAGCGTCTTGACGCTTTGGACAACAGGAATACAGACATTGGCTATATAAAATGAAGCATATTCGGCGAGGGCGGTTTTTTAGCATGTAATTGGATGGCCTTGGCATAAGTAGGGTGGGAACCAGTTAGTTCAAGGATGACTTGGGTGTCATCAACGTAATTGGTATACAGGACACCCAGATCATCGAGCAACAGAAGAAGAGGGAGTATGTAAATATTAAAAAGGGTGGGAGAGAGGGAGGATCCCTGAGGGACGCCTCGTATCAGGAGAGATGGAGTGGATGAGGAATTATGAATGTCCGGTCGAGCGATGTGGGGGCCCAAGAAGGAGATTAACCATTGGGTGGTTAACTCGGTACAGCTTACAAGAGATTGCAGCCTGGCGGTCATGAGCTTGTGGTCGACTAAATCGAACGCGGCTGAAAGATCTAACAGCATCAGAAGAGCTGGGTGGCCGCGATCGATGATAGAAGGCAGATTGGATTTTAAGTCGTGCATGGCCGTTTCCAAGCCATGACGGGCACGATAGCCTGATTGACGGGGACCAAGTATAGCCTGGTCTTCAATTAATTTTTGTAACTGAAGGTATGCCATTCGATCCATAACCTTCAGTGAGAATGGAACATTTGTGATTGGCCGATAGTATCTTCGGTATGAGTGGGTCAAGATTAGCTTTCTTGAGCAAGGGGGTAATCCATGCCTCTTTGAATTGTGCTCACTCCTCATCCCTCCAGTTCCCACTAAATAACCAAACTCTACCCCATATTCCCGTACTTCCCATCCTCCTTTCCTCCAGTACCCATCGGCTCCACTTGGATTGTCACTACTTGCCTGCTCTCCTGTCGATGCAGGGTGCCTTCCTCTACCCTTCTCTTCTGCTTGATGAAACATCCACCTTCATGCTGTGTCTGCATCTGACTTTTGTCAGGCCGATGTTGCATTGTGTAACGAATTTCAGGAATCTGTTGTTTGTTCAGGTTTGTTGTGCTATGCCTCAGAATATCAGGTTGTGAAAACATTCTTAGAAAAAACTCAACAACTCATTTCAGTAATCTGAATGAACCATTCCAGCAAATGTTTAGAACACCAAGAGTATCTAGAACGATCTTCCTGCGGATTGGTCAAAAGGGAGTGCAACAATTTAAGGGATGTCACAATCAAAAACATGTTAGTGGATTTTTTCATGTGGATTGACGCTTAGCCAAAGCACAAAATAACCTACCATTGCCGGTTGGTCAGGTTGGTGTTAAGAATTTCAGCAGTCTTTTAGGACACAGCATGTGTTTATGTTTTGACTATTGTCTGGGACACAGATCCATAATTCAAATCCAAATGTAGCTATCTGATTGGGTGTATCTTTGCTGAAACTGTGTGACACATCTGCCATGTTGGATATGGGGACCAGACTTGGAATGTTTAAGAGGAAAAGGGTTGTTGAGTCTAAGATTGGCATGTTTGGCACTAGGACATGTAAGTACTTAATAAACTGGACGTTTTTCTTTTATTGATCCAAGTTGTGTCAGTTTTACATCATCTTGATCTGGTCTGCTGTTGGTGTAGCCGAGCGGCAGCCTTAAATGCTGCGTGCCGTATGTGTATGTGACTGGTGACGTGCTTGGTAGTCACGTGATGCTAGTTGTCATGGCAACTGCAGCGTGTGTTTGTTTATGTCTGAGTGAATGCCTGATCATGGAGCATAACCACCAGTAGTCTCCCAGGCTGCACTCCAAGGTACACCCCTAATCCACCCAGGCGCCCACGGGACAGATGGGACAGATGGGAACAGTCATGGTTGTCACGTGTATTTCTGGCCTTTTTTCTCTTGGGGGTGGAGGGGTAGAGGGCTAAAATTAGTATTTCTTTAATCCAAAGACTCCATATTTCTCTTTATTCCCAGTGGGCCATTTGCCACCGTTACCCTAGTCTTTGTCGGCATTTCCAGGCTATCATTATTTTCTTACCGTATAAATCTGCATCCCCTATTTCATCTTGGAGCCAGTTCCCGAAACGGCCATTCACTCACAATGGTTCCACTCTCTGATGGTTTCTTTTCTGTGTTGCCAGTCAACATATTCTGCCTCCAGGGATATTTCCAGTTGCCTCTTCCCCTCTGAGTGTAGAACTGGGAATATGATTGGTTGTATTCAGGCAGAACAATGCTCGGTAGTATTTGAATACTGGACGAGTGGGCCAAGGGAGTCGCGTCGTGAATGGATATTTCTGGATGTTTATTTAAATCAGCAACACAAATGTTTTGGGAGCCTCTGGGACGGTTAGGGCTCTTTGCTGTTTCTTTCACACTCTATCTGACGCTCATGCATTGAGAGACTGCACTTGGCATAATGCAGGCCGCGGCAAGCTTTTTCTTTTCTGCTTGTTATGGAGCTTCGACAAGGGGCATCAACTTGCTGAGTGGAGTCATAAAGCATATTTACACACACGTGTGTAATTCTGCAGCTTCTGAAAGGTGGTTTTCAATGGAAAGTAAAATATTTTTTTTAGGAGCTATGAACCACAAGCTGCATGCCTCCCAAATTTTATGCAAACAATCTGCTTTTGTAATATCAGTGTACTATAACTCTGTCCAACATTCTGCCTGTTCTCCACGCTTTGCATGGGCAGTCTGTCACCCCTCCTTTTTCATTTCTATTTCATTTTTCACCTTTTACTATCTTTTTCAGTACTGGAATGAAAATCTAACTCCACAGTATACTTCCTTACCCTACCCTGGAATGACCACCCCCCTATTCAATTTATCAAACTGATCCCTGATACATCTCTATCCAAGGGTACCAAGGCCCCATCAACAACTATCGGACCATGGGAGGGCATTAAGCTGGATGAGTTCCTCACAAATCTGAAAGTGCCTAACTCCCATCCAACCTCACACCAGACTCCTCAAGAACATCTGCTGAAGAACTTCACCTCCTCCATGAATTGTTCTAAAATAATCAACAAATGAACCAATGAAGGCCATCAAAATTAAGCTGTTACATGGTATATTGTGAACCTCAAATACTCCAAGAAAGAGAACATCAGTATGGCGCACACTTAGACAGACAAAGCTACCAAATACTGACAACTCCATGATATACGGGGCAGATATGGGAAAGGCTAAAACACACACAATGAAAACCTACTAAAACACTTGTGGACATTGGACTAGACGAAACAGCACTACTCTGGATGACGTCCTTATTTTCAAAATAGATGGATAATCCCTACATGCCCCTTTGCAAATCGCCCCTTGCAGTATCGCCTTTGGAGTAGCGCAAGAGTCCAACCGTACGAATTTCAATATCTTTCTGAGCCCCTTCTAGGAGCTCATTCGGCTATTATCAGCTATCAACTGCACCCCAGCAACTGCCTTTTTGCATATAGACTCAATTGATGAAGGAAAATCGACTGAATCGCAACCCAATTAAAACAGAGCTTTGTCTTTCTCAATGTCATCCTGAGGAACGTAGGATCTGCCGTTCCAAAGCATCCCACAAACATTCTTTGGCAATGAGAAATTAGAACATGCTCATAGATTACAGTAGCAATTAAATCACTTTTGATCTTCAAGTTGAGGATCTTGTGTGAATGTGTTTTTCCACATTAAGATTTAACCATCACATCATGTCAGACCGGACGTTCCCAAAACATTAATGGCAGTTATCGCCCTAGTACTTTGAAGACAGGATAATGTGAGCAGACTTAACCTAGACCTCATGTGAATATCTGCAAACCATCTTCAAAGAGCACAAAAACATAACAACAAGGCTCCTTCTTAGAGTGAAACTATGGGACATAACACAGACTTTCCAGACAATCTTCTGGATCCCAGTCTAATGCTGGATCCAATTCAAATCCGTCTAGGTCAGTACAAGGGCAAATTCATTGTAATGAAGAACATACATGATGCACTTGTTAGAATGTCCGATTCTGCAGCGCAGCTCTAGTAACAGTCCCACGCTTCACCCACAAATGTCAAGGAGGACTCTCCTTCCATTTCCTGGCAACCAACGGACAGAACACCATGTACAGACAGCTCCCCACACTGGACCTGTAGAAAATCACTCAAAGACTGGCTGTCCTTCACACCACAACAGAAAAACGATCATGGATAGGCTCCCTCCAAAGATCATACCCAATTGGATCAGTAGAACAAACACCAGTCATTTAAGACTCAGGACTCCAATATCCACCGGAGCACAGCATTGTAAATAGGAACGCACCCAAAGTCGAACTCATTTGGGTCAGTCTTGCTCAAGTTCCAGGTCCCCATGAGCACAACATCACACAGAAGACCACTGTGGAAGCTAGACTCAATTGTGTTAGTTTCGCCACTGCATCGTCCATCGTCCATTCAAGATTTCAGGCATCAACACCCCCTCATACATATGATTAGACAAGGCTTACGATGACCACAATGTAGCAATGCACTGTTTACATCAGGCATAGCGGTTCAACCGCTCTCTACCATCACAACATCACTGTTGACATACCAGCTGGCTGGAAACCTAACAGGTCGGTCTAGCCCATCAACATTGACAGAGGACTCTAAAAGACCCTCCCAAATTGCCACGTCCCAACAATTATCATAAAAACAAAACCAATCACAGCTAGAACCTTGCAATTTTAATTAGTATCAATAATCTCCAACCTTTCACCCCCCTCCAACCAACCTACTCTTCTTTTCAATCTCTTCCCAACTTGCATAAGAAGCACAGATCTCTGTGTTTAGTGGATGGGCATCAGGTGCATCCAGTTTCAAGTGGCTTACTACAGAACCAAGATTTGGTGAAGAAGGTGTTTTTTTTTCAGAATTATGTTTTACTACTTTACGCAGAGTGCTTGCCATACAACCAGATGTTTGTTCATCGGCATTATTGGATGAAAAGCTTTCATTTAGGCGCTCACGCATTAGATTAAAATCTGATTTGAGACGGGCAGTTAGCCGTGCTTCCCGCGCAGCAATGTCATAGGACATGGATGTATTTGCGTTGGGTGTCAACTGTGATTTTAACTTGGGCAGTTTGTTTCCAAGCCTTGCCCAAGCAGCAGGTGCAGCGTTGTTATCTGTGTCGTTAGATGTGCGTCCAACTGCTTTGTCCGCAGTGCATGTTGTTACATGCGTAGTTATATGCATTTGAGAAGCATCTTTTTGAATTGGAGACCTCAGGTCAAAAAGTTTTCCTGTTTTTTGAATCTCTCGTATACTAGAGTGACCATGCAGCGCCTCTGTGTTATTTGATGTGTCGTCAGATTGCATGTAGCTGGTATGTTTTTCGGGAGATTTTAGGCTTCCAATTGATGGAGATCGCATTGCCAATAGATCTGCATCAGTGATATCAAATGAGAAGGTCTCAGAGGCGTCTAGGTATACTGTTGGAGGATGTTCTGGCAGATCGATTTGTACAATTTTAGGGAGAGCAGGCGGGCGCACTAAACGATCGATCTTGCTATGTTCAGTGTGCTCTTTTTGACGTTCTGCAGATATTGGACCGTTAATGCCGGACGCCGGGAGCATTACAGGCTGCGCATTAAAGTTTGTACTTTGCTGATGGGCCATTTCAGAGTTAGTGCCTATATAGGCGTGGTGAGTTTTGTTATTCGCCTCAGGGTACGCCGCTACAGGCGGGATGTCGGCTCGTGCTTCCGCTTCAGCTTCCACTCCCTCTCCTCCCACTCCTGCCTCTGCTACAACTGCAGCCTCAGCTATCGCGGCTGCCGTTGAGGGTGGTAATGTAATAGAAGATGGCAATAATAGACTGACTGGAGATGCAGTTTGTGCCATGCTAGGTAAACCATCATTCAGAGTCTCTGAAGATGTTTCCACTGGGCGATCAAAAGCGCGCAGCTCTGCTTTTTGGGGCAGCATATTTGGCATGAGGTGGAGTGCGTTTATCTTACCTTGCTCCTTTTTTGAAATTTGTTTCCGCAGCCGATTTCGCGTGTGTACTCCCACGCCTGATGTCTCTTCGCCTGGGGATAGTTCCATCAGGTCCGCACCCCTAGCGCTCTATGGTCAGCCTCGGATGTCTCGGACGCTCAAACTGTTCGAAGGCGTACTAAGGTGGACTGGGCAGAGACGGTCTTTTCTGCCGGGCTTCGCGACGTTACTTTCAGCTGCCTTCCAGGCCCTCCAGAGCCAAACAGCAGCAAAACAGCGAAAGTTCAAAACGAAGCACCGCCCTTGACTCGCACCGGGCTTCACGCCGCAAGGGCGCAGGGCGCTTCGTTTTACTTCCTGGCTCCCGGCTCCAGGGGGCGTGGCTTGTCGCTCAGGAAGGCCTTAAAGGCAAAAGGCTCCTTTTCTGTCCTGTGAGCGCAAGCTCAAGTTTCTCAAAATTGCCCAGTTAAATGAAAGAAAGCTGTAGCTGTAGCTCACACTCCACACCGAAGGTCTATAGTCCAGACCAGAGCCACAGCAGCAAAACAGCAAAAGTTCAAAACGAAGCACCGCCCTTGACTCGCACCGGGCTTCACGCCGCAAGGGCGCAGGGCGCTTCGTTTTACTTCCTGGCTCCCGGCTCCAGGGGGCGTGGCTTGTCGCTCAGGAAGGCCTTAAAGGCAAAAGTCTCTTTTTCTGTCCTGTGAGCGCAAGTTCAAGTTTCTCAAAATTGCCCAGTTAAATGAAAGAAAGCTGTAGCTGTAGCTGTAGCTCACACTCCACACCGAAGGTCTATAGTCCAGACCAGAGCCACAGCAGCAAAACAGCGAAAGTTCAAAACGAAGCACCGCCCTTGACTCGCACCGGGCTTCAGTAATCGGGATTACAGTAATCCATCCACCAGAGAAAGCTCCACCAGGAAAGCAGAAACCATGCAAAAACCGACTCCCGAACTCCGAAACTGCTTTTCAATCTCTTCCCAACTTGCATAAGAAGCACAGATCTCTGTGCACATTGGAGAATAGTGCTTGACAGCACCACCAAACCAATCGCTGCAGACCAAGGAGAGCTCTCTCTGCATGTCCCTGGAACACTTCTATTCCCTATCACATACCATGTAATTCCAGAAAAGCAGTTCTCTGGATATTGCAGCAATGGCAGCGAATGTATCTTCGGCTCCCGACTGGACAAAAACTAGCGTCAGTGACACAGCCCACTCAGAAGCTTACTGACACCGACACATAAGGCTCGAGTTTTTCTGGTGTACACATCAACAACTCAGATTTTGAACCTGACTCTCCAGCTACCACCACTAACCCTCATCCACCCAGTTCTCTTCAAGAACCATGTGCCAAGAGGCTGTCAAAATGTCAGAAGTTGTGCCATGTAAGAACATTTTACATTACATACCCATTATTTTTTTTATATGACCATTTAAGGTACATGTTGTCGGTGATGTGATTGCTTAATCCTGGTTTTGTTGTTTGTTTAGCTTTTACAACTCACCATATATTCATTTGACATGAATTTTGCTATCTCCACGTCTGGGAGATTAATGTGTACACTGTACTGAGCATAGCCTTGTTTGTATGCATGTGTGTTTATAAGTTACCTTCGTGTGGTTCACAAATATGCAATAGTGACATGTGCCTGCTTTGGTCTTCGTTTCATTTTTTCTGGTGGAGATGCAGTTTGACCTTCGGGCACATTTTTGTTATGTGATGATAATTTCCAAAGTGTGAAACTTGTGGTTTCATTGTTTGTGCTGTGTGCATTCGGCTGTGGCTTGCTGAACGGTCCAATGTTACTTTCTCTGGGCGTTCCCTGTGATTAGCTTGTATGTGTCTGTTTTTGTCTGCGTACACACTTATCTTTGGCCTCACTGCCCATTATCAAGTTTCCATTTTACTTCTATATTTCTGCAAGTTTTTTTAACAGCAGCAGCTAGTTGGCAGAGATCATGTAACAGCTAAAAAATGAATTAGCGTTATGGTTAATCGCGCTCCATGAATGGGACTGATTCGTTTCTTAAAATTTCGTTTATATTTATTCGAGTTTTGTAACTTGCTACATTGAGTTTAGGATTGCTTCAAGTTGCAGCAGGGGGCAGGCAGTGGGGCAAGGGAGAGTTCAGGGAACATTCACATCGAAGCATGAAGGCTGCATTTCAGTTCTTGACAAGGGGCGAGGACAGAGAACTGGGGGAGGGGCAGGCAATTCGCAGCCAAGCAAGGGGCTGTTTTCCAGATCTTAACAAGGGAGATCTGACGGGTGGGGTTCAGAGTCAACCACCATCTGGGGCTCGCCCAGTATGTTTACTATAGAATCTATATATTGTAACAATGTTTTATGCCAAGCGGCCTACGCGATGCGAAAGAAGGGTCAGGACTACCTGGTGGCTCTGGATAAACAGTCAGGGTAATTCATAGAATTTCGCAGAAAAGTGTCGCAAGCGTCTGGCGCAGAGTGTTCGCGTGCGATTGTCTGCGCCAGGCACGTGCGCTAAAACCGATTTCCGCGCACAGCGTATTCATGGATTCTAGGCTCCCAAACCAGCCGTGGCGCAGAGTATCGCAGCGACCCTGCAGAAGCGCCAGTAACGCCCCCAAGAACGCCCTCGCGCAAGGAAAAGCCATCAAAATCGCAAAATCATCGCAAAGGGCTGCGCTAACCTTGGACCAGTTTACAGGGCTGCCAAACAAGGAACGCAAAGCGGGTAACATTCATATCAGGGGTACGCGGGAAGTTTTACACGCGATTAGCCAGGGTACGTGTATTACAGGGGTACGAGGGAAGTTCAAAACGCGATTGGCCAGGGTACGTGTATTACAGGGGTACGCGTGAAGTTTTACATGCGATTAGCCAGGGCACGTGTATTACAGGGGTACGCGGCAATTATCACACGCGATTTGGCTGGGTACGTGTATTACAGGGGTATACGGGAAGATTTACACGCGATTTGGCTGGGTACGTGTATTACAGGGATGCACGGGAATAATCACACGCGATTTGGCCAGGTACGTGTATTACAGGGGTGCGCAGGAATTATCACACGCAATTTGGCTGGGTATGTGTATTACAGGGGTGCGTGGGAAGTTAAACACGTGATTAGGCTGGGTGGGTCCTCACAGGTGTACCCTGTACACCCTCCACGGCCCCTGCAGGCCGCCCACACCACAGGGGACTACCCTGCACACCTGCTCATGTCCCCCTGCACCCCCACCCCCCAGCAGTGCAGGGGCACCCTCCACCAGGCCCCCACCCATGTCCCCTATCACCCCCGGCCACCAGGGGCACCCACCACCAGGCCCCCACTCATGTCTCCCACCACCCCCACCCCCCAGCCACCAGGGGCACCCACCACCAGGCCCGCACCCATGTCTCCCACCACCCCACCCCGAGCAGTGCAGGGGCAGCCTCCACCAGGCCCCCACCCATGTCTCCCACCACCCCCACCCCCCAGCAGTGCAGGGGCACCCACCACCAGGCCCGCACCCATGTCTCCCACCACCCCACCCCCCAGCAGTGCAGGGGCAGCCTCCACCAGGCCCCCACCCATGTCTCCCACCACCCCCACCCCCCAGCAGTGCAGGGACACCCACCGCCAGGCCCCCACTCATGTCTCCCACCACCCCCACCCCCCAGCCACCAGGGGCTCCCACCACCAGGCCCGCACCCATGTCTCCCACCACCCCACCCCCCAGCAGTGCAGGGGCAGCCTCCACCAGGCCCCCACCCATGTCTCCCACCACCCCACCCCCCAGCAGTGCAGGGGCAGCCTCCACCAGGCCCGCACCCATGTCTCCCACCACCCCACCCCCCAGCAGTGCAGGGGCACCCACCACCAGGCCCCCACCCATGTCTCCCACCACCCCCACCCCCCAGCAGTGCAGGGGCAGCCTCCACCAGGCCCCCACCCATGTCTCCCACCACCCCACCCCCCAGCAGTGCAGGGGCAGCCTCCACCAGGCCCGCACCCATGTCTCCCACCACCCCACCCCCCAGCAGTGCAGGGGCAGCCTCCACCAGGCCCGCACCCATGTCTCCCACCACCCCACCCCCCAGCAGTGCAGGGGCAGCCTCCACCAGGCCCCCACCCATGTCTCCCACCACCCCCACCCCCCAGCAGTGCAGGGGCAGCCTCCACCAGGCCCCCACCCATGTCTCCCACCACCCCCACCCCCCAGCAGTGCAGGGGCAACCACCACCAGGCCCCCACTCATGTCTCCCACCACCCCCACCCCCCACCCCCCAGGGGCACCCACCACCAGGCCCGCACCCATGTCTCCCACCACCCCACCCCCCAGCAGTGCAGGGGCAGCCTCCACCAGGCCCCCACCCATGTCTCCCACCACCCCACCCCCCAGCAGTGCAGGGGCACCCACCACCAGGCCCCCACTCATCCACCACCCCCACCCCCCACCCCCCAGGGGCACCCACCACCAGGCCCGCACCCATGTCTCCCACCACCCCACCCCCCAGCAGTGCAGGGGCAGCCTCCACCAGGCCCCCACCCATGTCTCCCACCACCCCACCCCCCAGCAGTGCAGGGGCAGCCTCCACCAGGCCCGCACCCATGTCTCCCACCACCCCACCCCCCAGCAGTGCAGGGGCACCCACCACCAGGCCCCCACCCATGTCTCCCACCACCCCCACCCCCCAGCAGTGCAGGGGCAGCCTCCACCAGGCCCCCACCCATGTCTCCCACCACCCCACCCCCCAGCAGTGCAGGGGCAGCCTCCACCAGGCCCGCACCCATGTCTCCCACCACCCCACCCCCCAGCAGTGCAGGGGCAGCCTCCACCAGGCCCGCACCCATGTCTCCCACCACCCCACCCCCCAGCAGTGCAGGGGCAGCCTCCACCAGGCCCCCACCCATGTCTCCCACCACCCCCACCCCCCAGCAGTGCAGGGGCAGCCACCACCAGGCCCCCACCCATGTCTCCCACCACCCCCACCCCCCAGCAGTGCAGGGGCACCCACCACCAGGCCCCCACTCATGTCTCCCACCACCCCCACCCCCCACCCCCCAGGGGAACCCACCACCAGGCCTGCACCCATGTCTCCCACCACCCCACCCCCCAGCAGTGCAGGGGCAGCCTCCACCAGGCCCCCACCCATGTCTCCCACCACCCCACCCCCCAGCAGTGCAGGGGCAGCCTCCACCAGGCCCGCACCCATGTCTCCCACCACCCCCACCCCCCAGCAGTGCAGGGGCACCCACCACCAGGCCCCCACTCATGTCTCCCACCACCCCCACCCCCCAGCAGTGCAGGGGCACCCACCACCATACACCCCACCAACCTGGATGACTCCGTGCCATCTTCCCTCGTTGGGCCCTGTGGGGTCCCAGCTGCCTCTTCTGCTGCTGAGGAGTCCAACTCCGACCTCCGCCTCTTGGACCTCCCCTTGCCAGCTGCGGCCTGGGACGCGGCACCAGACTCCTCACTCCCCGACGAGATCACAACTTGGGAGGGGATCTGGCCCTTGCGTCTCCGGCTGGTGGTGCGACCCCTGCCGCTGTGCTCCACAGCACCTGCTCCGTCCTCTTCATCAGTTGACGGTGCATACAGGGAGAAAGAAAACACAGGCATCAGGGCACTGTTAAATGGACTCATACACACATGACAGTTATACATGAGTGGCATAGGTAAACCTCAGACATGGCATCACAATCCCCAACACACATGTCATTTCAACTTGCACACATGAGCCATACCACAGCCATGATGCAACAGCCAGCACCATCCATTCACATACAACAGCATGTGCAGCCAAAGGTCATCCACACATCACATGCAACATAGGGAGTACACTACACATGCACACACAACACCAAACCTGCATGCATGTGTACACCTCCGCCAACTGTCGCAGTGTCTCCATCGACATCCATGTCACACCTGACAATCATTCCTCCACATCCTGTGCCATGCAAGCCCACACACACAAGCACCATCCATGTGTCACACATGAGAGCCCTCGCATGTGTCACCCTCACAGCCCTGTACACCCCCCCTACTTGGCCACATAAAAATACATGTTCAACCTGCACACTCCTGGCACACCACCACACGCACAACTTACTATCAGTATGCATGTACACTTACCGCTCGACTCCAGACGGGTCTGCTTCTCAAGGACATGGATGTGGAGCGCAGGGGATATGCGTTCCAGGACCCTCATCTGATCTTCCGACAAGTGGCCCCGCCCGCCCCTTAGCATCTGCTGCCATCATGAGGTGCCGGGCCTTGTTGAGGGTGCTGGACCTGAAGTCCTCCCAGCGCTTCCTGACACATTAGTAGTCGCGGACTGCCACCTCCTCCGCGTTGATGGCAGTCACGACGTCCATTGGCGCGCAACCTTCCGAAGAGGGCATCATACTGCCCCACGACATGCTCCACTAGGACAACAACTTCCCTGGCACTGAAGCTGGTGCCCCTCTGCCTCCTTGGCCGGGGGTTGCCACTGGTGCCAGATGTCGTAGTGCCCGACATGGCAACCCCAGAGGCAGGAGTGGGTGGGCAACTGGGTCCTGGTGCTGGGCTGTGGGGTGACAGTCGGGAGCCTTTGGTTCCAGCAGGGGTGGTCACAGCAACAGCACCCCTGGCTGATGTGCAGGCAGCAAATGGCAGGGCACGTGACCAGCAGGCAGTCAGGCAGCAGCAGATGGCAGGTGGGAGCGTGCTCAGGGCTCTGGGGGGCAGTAATTTGGCCTCCTGGGCAGGAGCGTGGTCTTCCGTGTGCTTACGCGTGGACAGCCTGATAGGGAGTGATTTTGCACGTGAAAATCCCACACGTCTGCGTGTGAATCGAAGAAAGGCCCTTAGCGCGTAAACCCATCAACAGCATATGCGCGTCCATGAAGTCACGTGCACGTGCAGGAAAATGTTGCGTGACACGTCCGAGTGTCAAAGCGTGTGATTGGAGAAAATAGACCTACACGCAGAAGTCACAAAGCGTGTAAATGGTTAAAATGGACCTACACGCAGTAGTGACAAAGCGTGTGATTGGTGAATATGGATCTACACGCAGAAGTGACAAAGCGTGTGATTGGTGAAAATGCATCTACACGCAGAAGTGACAAAGCGTGTGATTGGTGAAAATGGGCCTAGCACGTACACGCCGCGTAAGTGACGCTGTACGTGTGGGCCTGTATATAAGGTACGTGTAGAACACCATTTCCTTGTACGTGCTTTTCGTGGAGAGCGAGTGGGTGAATTCTGTACTTCTTGTCGTTTCACACGCGATTTACTTCACGGCGTTTCCAGTTCGTACTCCCTGTTACCTCTGACAGCTTTTTCTCTTTTTTCGCTCGTACTGGTTTACCTGGGCCTGTTCCCTCAAACAGTGTCCCCTTCTACTGTTGTCCTGTCTCCTCAGACAGTGTACATATCTTCTTTTGGCGGGGGTGTTGCCAACCAAACACGCTCATTTTTCACGCTCTTTTACCTGGCAGACGGTGAGTCACGCACGTATCTAACTTCTGCGCTTGCCCCGTGTGTAGCCTACCCCTTCAGAGGTCATTCTAGGCTGCGTGTGACACGCATACGTTCATTCTTGTGTTACTGGGTGCCACAGCGTAGTGCAGGTTTTTCTTTCTGCACACGTGGTCTAGGAGGGGTTGCGTGCACGTCATCTCCCTTTTTTGGGCCTCCTGTGCGTTGCGTGACCCGTCATCTTTCCCCAGGGGTTACAATCAGCCTTGCTAGAGCACTAGGGTACAATTACCATCTGGTACCCAACCCCTTTGACCCCCAATTGCCCAGGACTATAGTCTACAGCCACTCCCATACGCACATTAATATCAGTGCCATGGCTGGGAGGCGAGGATTCCGTAAGGGTGGCAAAGGTGGAAGAGCCACAAGTGGTGGCCGTGGTGGATCCGGTAGGGGACGTGGTTGTAACTTGCAGGGTGAGCCTGTCCCCCCATGTGCGGAGTACCAGTCAAGGGCACCCATTATCCCCCCCCCTACCCCCCCCTCCCGTTGAGGCTGATGTGGCTGACACCATCCATGCTCAGCCCTTGTTGGACCAGCCCATTGTGGCACCACACCTGGCTGACTCCATGGCTGACTTCCAGGTCAGCAGGGCTACCACACGTGCGCTGGTGCACGTTGATGCCATCATGCCACGTGGATCTGGGGCAGCAAGTTCATCTGCTGCCCCAAGTAGGCAGGGCGGAGAGGCTGCAGGGGCAGCTGCGGCTCCATCCACCCCAGCTCTCACACACCCAGCCAGGACAGTGTCCGTCCTAGTCCATTCTGCTGACATTCCCCATGACACCATTACACTTGAGCCAATGCCTGCACCAACTCCCATGCTGAGTGTGCAATCCCACACACCTGATACAGAGCCCACCAGGGCTCCTGCCCCTAGTGTCCAGAGCGGCGCAGGACACTCAGGATCACCACCACCTTCCAAGCGGAAGAGGAAGAGTGCTCGTCCGGCACAGGCTGATGCCCCAGACACGGCTACACAGTCCGGTCCGTCGAGGAAGCCCAGCTTCACGGATGACGAACTGAATGCACTTGTCGAATATGTGTCCGGACATGATAACGAGATGGTCATTGTAGCAGGATCAAAGACCACACCTGCACAACGCCAGGCACACTGGCAGACCGTTGCGGACATCGTAAGTGCCCTTGGAATCGTGAGGCGCACAGCCAATGATTGCTACAAGCGCTGGAATGACCTAAAGCGCAGGGCAAAGAAGAAGCTGGCCTCAAGTCATGCCGCAACTCTAGTGACAGGAGGTGGGTCTCCAGTAGAAGACATGGAACTCACTCCACATGAGTCAGTCGCTGGGACCTACGTCACGGAGGAACAGATCCAAGGCGTGGGAGATCTGCCTGATTACGAGGCATTGTCCGGTGAGTGCACATGCATGTGTGTGTCATCCATGTGCATGGTGTGTGTGTGAGGGCATCTGTTGGTGTGCCAGGTGAGAGTGTGTGCGCCTGAGTCGAATGTGTCAGCCATGTGCTTCATGCAATACATCCTGCACAGCTGCAATTGGCCATTGCAGTATCCCTTCTGCCAACAGTAGACATCTAGCCCAACAGCACCCCAGTTGCCCTTGAAGTGTCACCTTGCCACAACATTGTTGCTTATTTTCCTATGTTCAATCAGACAGATTGTATGCATTCCACCACTTATACTAGGCATTCCTCAGTCCTCTAGTCACATGTCTGGCATGGCCATGGTAAAGTGGAGTGACTTTGTTACCTGGATATCATATGTTCACACATGTCCCTGTGCAATTGGACCATATTGGACTGGCAGCTCCAGGCGATAAAGCAGACCTGTTTCAATTAGAAAAGCTATTGCATGTGGGAACTGGACAGAATGAATAAGTGCTGCCCTCCTCTCCATCTACACTCAATAGCAATGGCACATGCCATCTGTGTGATGGCATGTGTGTGTCACCTGGCAATCACAGGGCAATGTGTGATGCCACTGCCAGGCAGCATGCAGAAAATGTGTTCATCTTCCATCTTTGTGTAATGAGTGTGTGCCATTTGCCTGCCCTTCATACGCAGTGAGGGTGCATGTATGGGAGGGTCTTAGTCATGTGGGACATGTGTCAATCAAGTACTGGTTCTCTTGCTTCTCAGCCCTCATTGTGTGCCATGGTGCTAATGCGGGTTTCCATTTCTTTGTTATTATGTCATTGCAGGGGAAGACGCACCTGATACTGCTGGGGTTGTGGAGATGGTGCAGAGCCAGGAGGGGTCCGAGGGCTGACCAACCACCAGTGAGGGACGTGGTGTGCTGGTGGGTGAAAATCCACAAGTGCTACAGGTTGTGCTCTCAAGGGGTGTCTCTGGCTGCACCTCCCCCGAGCTGTACTCAGCTGTTGACTCGGATGATGAGACCTACGTGCCGTCGCAGGTGAGTGTTCCAGGGAGGGAATCTGTTCTGTCCCACCCACCTGCACCAGGGTCAGAACTCTCAATGGGGATGTCAGTGTTGGCAGCTAGGCCTTTGGTGGTTACGGATGCAGGGTCACACTCCGCGACATCTGATCCTGTTCCTGGGCCAGCAGATCAGAGGGGGAATGCAGTCCTGCAGCCTCAGGCAGTGCCGGCACAGCAAGGCGCAGTCCGCCTTGCCCCAGACAGGTGTGGTGCCCGCCGACGTGGTGGCCGTACGCCACCTGGCAATACCGCTTGGGAGCAATCCATTTACGGTATGGCTACCCAACAGGCAGCATCATCCGAGATGATGGCTCAGGCCATGGATAGGGTGGCCACTTCCATTGTCCCCCCTGAAAGGCTGATGGAGCGACTAGAGCAGGCAACCGACTCCATCTGCCAGTCACACAGGGAGGACATGTTGACGTCCAACAGGGACAGGCGGGCGGCACTGGCGACTCTGCAGGAGGCCATCTCCATAGAGTCCCAGGGCCACAGGGAAGCCCTGAGGCAGGAGCTACATCAACTCAGGACGACTCTAGTTGAGCTTGAGGCTTCAACACACCAAAGGACAGAACAGCAGCTGGAGCGTCTCACCCGTACGCTCTCAGCTGAGATGCAAGCAACGAGGGCGGAGGTCCGGGCATCCCGTGAGTTGTTGCATGGGTACTCCGCACCCTCATCCTCCAGAACCAGACCTACCACACCCGCATGCTTGCAGCCATGGAGGAACAGAGTAGGGCCTTGCGTGGGCTGCCTCCCATAGTGCAACCACCTCCGGATGCAGCTGCACAGGGTGATAATAGCGACAGCAGTGATACTCCCACAACAGGGTAGCCGTGTGGGCCATGAGCCAATGGAGGTGTTTTTTTTTCCCAGGATCCACACAGGTGGTTTCTGGTGTGCACCCTGACTTCGGACCTCCTGGGTGGCCTCCCCAACCCCCCGGGCCCTTTAATGGCCATTTTTGATTTTTTTTTATTTTTATTTTTATTTTTATTTTTATATTTTTCCCAATTTTTTTGGGACAATTTGTTTGCTTCCGTGGTTCCTGTGGGCATACGCTGCATTGTGGCTGGGCACATGCAGGCTTGTCATGTATTAGGTTCAGATGCCTGGGTTTGAGTCACACACACCCCTCCTGCTTCCCGTTTCCATGGGCTTGCAAAGGGTGTGCCCAAGTGACATTGAAGTACATGGTGACATTGGACTCCCACTACATGTGTGGGTAGTCTAGTCAATACTGTGTATACATTCCTAGTGCATATTGCTGTTGTGTTGTACACTGCATGTTGCATTGATGTGTAACTCATCATCTGTGTCTGCCTCCCAATTTGCAGGTCCCTTCCTCATGTCTACACAAGGCCCTCTAGTCTGGAGATGGGGTCCTTGTTGGCAGCAGTGCACCTACAACTCTACATGGCACCAACACTGTTCAGTTGGAAGTGGTGGGAGTGCAGGCATATCCAGGTGGTGAGACAACTGATTTATCACATTACTGAAGTCATGTTAATGGTAGTACCTGCTCAAGTTTGTTGTTGGTCCTGCATTACAGTGAGCATTTCAGGTGTAGGAAGTTTCAATTGGGGACACTGTACATTGCAACACTTGTCATGTTGTGGGGATTACTTTGTTTACCTGCACATAGCATGACATGGCACGGTGTGTTGTGTGGCGGTGCTGGGGATGGGTTGGGTGACATGGCACTGTCCTCTTGTTGCATTTAGCAAGTGGGTATTCATTTCGGCTGCTTGAATGTGTTTCTTCACAAAACTGCATTGGTGTTGTGTGTGGGTAGGGATGCACACATTGTAACACTTCCAGGTGAACAACCTCAGGCTGATATGCTTTTCACGGTTGAATCTCCAGACATTCAGGATCAGTGTCAGGTTGAGTCATCATTGACTGTCAGATGGAATGTGCCAGGCCAGTGTGCACTCCACAGGGGAGTGAATACTATGTGAAGTAATTAGCCACTAGCTGTGTAAGGGCTGCCTCCCCCCGTGCCCTTTCCCCTCCCATGCGCAGCGGCTGTGCATGTGGTTGGGGATGTGGGGCCACCACCATGTCCACGGGCAGGCCCCGGCGTGTTGCAACGTTGTGCAGGACACATGCTGCCACTATGATCCTGCACACTACTGGGGGAGCGTATAACAGCTGCCCGCCAGAACGGTCAAGGGAGCGAAAGCGTGACTTTAGCACTCCGAATGTGCGCTCCACTATGCCCCGGGTTGTAATGTGGGCTGTGTTATATCTTACCTGGGGTGGCATGGTGGGGTTCCGAATTGGCGTCATCATGTGGGGGCTGAGAGGGTAGGCACTGTCCCCTGTGGAGGTGGTGATTGGTATCATTGGTGGGGTTGTGACCTTGCTCAGTATCCAACATGCATGCATGTGCAGTGGCATACATACTCACCAAGCAGCCATGTATCGCCATGCCGCCCAGCATCTATGTCCCGGCATAGGGTGGACATTCGGTAAATGAAGCTGTCGTGGGTGGACCCGGGATAGTTGGCATATACTGAGGTGATGATTCCCTTGGCATTACATACTACCTGCACGTTGATGGAATGCCAGTGCTTGCGGTTCCTATAGATGTGCTCAGATGCCCTGGGGGGACGTAGAGCCACATGGGTGCAGTCGATGGCACCTAGCACTTTGGGGAATCGTGCCACACCGTAAAAATCCTGGGCCGCAGCATGCCTTTCTGCAGGTGTTCTGGGCAGGTATATGTGCCTGCGGACTGATGGGCGTGCAGTGATGATGTCCAAGACCTGGTGTAGGCAGCGTGACTGGGTGGCCTGTGACACCCCACCCACTATGGCACTTGTCCGCTGAAATGATCCAGTGGCTAAGAAGTGCAGTACATTGAGGACCTTCTCCAGGGGGCTGAGTGCTTGGGAGCACAGGGTGGGTGATGTGAGGTCATCCTCCCACTCACTCACCAGGTCCAGTATTATGTGTGGTGGAAACCTGTACCTTCCATACACCTGGTCATCAGGCATCCCGAACAGGCTGGTTCTGGGTGTGAATATTCTGGCCCTGACTCTCCTCCTCCTCCTCCTTTGGTAGCCCACTGCCACTGCTGCTAGGAACGGTATGTTCATCCTGGCATCTGGCTTGTCATTTGATAAGTGCGCAAATTAATGCTTTGCGCGTGTACTAGGCGAGCGTGTGACCCGCGCACCCCTGGAATCTAGTTCCCAGTCCAATAGCGTGTGGAAATTCCCACGCACCACGGGATACAGGTGCGCTGACGTACTTGCGTGTGTAAGTGCCCGCGCACCCCTGAAATACACGTACATAGGCCAATCGCGTGTAAGCGCACTTTTGTCCAATGACACGCGATGACACTCGGACGTGCAGTATTTTCACGTGTGCTCCGTCATCACGTGCTGAGTGGGGAACACCCGTGCGGGTCACGTCACAGACGCGCTTACGCGCTGAGGGACTCTGGTCCAATAGAATCGCGTATGCGTGCTGACGCGCTTACGCGCTAAGGGCCTTTCCTCGGATTTCACGCTGACGTGCAGGATTTTCACGTGCCAAATAACTCCGTATCAAGCTGGCCACCCGAAAACACACGGAAGACCACGCTCCTGCCCAGAAGGCCGAGTTACTGCCCCCCAGTGCCCCGAGCAGCCTCCCACTTGCCATCTGCTGCTGCCTGCCTGCCTGCCTGCTGCCACCGTGCCCTGCCATTTGGTGCCTGCACATCAGCCATCTGCAGGGGTCCAGTTGCTGTGTCCACCCCTGCTGGAACTGAAGACTCCCAACTGGGATTACATCGCTCCACAGCCCAGCCCCAGGACCCAGTTGCCCACCCACACCTGCCTCTGGGGTTGCCATGTCGGGCACTTCCACATCTGGCACCAGTGGCAACCCCAGGCCAGAGGGGCAGAGGGGCACCAGCTTCACTGCCACCGAAGTTGGTGTCCTGGTGGAGCATGTTCTGGGGCAGTATGATGCCCTCTTTGGATCGTCCCGCGCCAGCAAGGAAGGACAGGAGAGGATCTGGGCCGACTGTGTGGTTGCCATCAACGCGGAGGGGGTGGCAACCCGCAACGTCCAGAAGATCAAGAAGCGCTGGGAGGACTTGAGGTCCAGGACCCTTGTGAAGGCCCGGCGCCTCGTGGAGGGGGGCCGGGGCCACATGAGTTCCATCCAGAAGAGGGTCCTGGAACGCGTACGCCCAGCGCTCCACGCCCAGATCCTTGAGAGGGAGGCCCGTCTGGAGTTGAGCGGTAAGTGTCCAAGCATTACTGTGTGAGACAGGGCATGTTGCGGTGTGCTGGTTCTATGATACTTGCCTGTATGTGTGCCATCGGCCATGTATGCATGTATGTGTGCAGGGACATCATGGTAATGCATGTGCGACCAGTGATGTGTGACCCACGTGGTTGTTGCATGTGTCCAAATGCGGCATGGGGAGCCCTATGCAGATTTTGAACATGAGAGCATGCCAGTCTCTGTACCTGGACATGGGTGGGGGTGAGGGATGGGTGCTGATGCCAGGTACATATATGGTAGCCATGTCTGTGTGCCTGACCTGCGTGTCTGTGACTTGTGCATGCCATGGATGCATGACACATGTGTGTGACAATGCACAGATTCAGTGAAGCAGCCAATTTACCCTTGTTTTGGCTGTGTTTGGGGCCAGATGGATGTGACTGAGGTGAAGTGTGTGCATGTGATATGCATGAGCCATGATGCATGTGAGTTGCATATCATTGAATGTTTCAAGAGTCCATTGGACATGCATGGAAATATCCATGGCATGCAGCATGCCTGTTACTGTGTGTGTTTTGCCTGGACTGACCCATGTGTTGTGGAGGGACATGATGGAAGTGTACTTTGACAGTGGTGCTCATCTGCTATTGCTTCCTGTCTAGGGGACCATTGTGCAGTACCCTGATGCTTGTGTTCTTTGTCTCCCTCTACGCAGCGGCTAGTGAAGAAGAGGGCGGAGACGGCGCTGTGGAGCAAGGCGGCGGGGATGCACCCACGGCTGCAGCGGAAGGGGTGGGTGAGCCCCCACAGGGGCCTGCTATGGCGGGAGACGGTGAGGAGCCATCCAGGTTGGTGGTTTGCATAGAGGAGGAGGAGGCCGCCACTGGGGCACACATGGGGCCTGGTGGGTGCATCCCTGCTGGTGCAAGTGGTGCAGTCCAGGGCCAGGGGCAGGAGGCAACACAGGTCACCGTGGAGGGGCCTGTGCATGTCGCTGTCCCTGACCCTGTGAGTGCACCACCATGCACCAGCAGGGATGTCCCGTCCCAGACCCGTCCGCAGGTAGTGGGGATGTCCATGTCACCTGACTCCCCTCCACCTGCGGACGTGGGAACCCCTGGCCGTGTGGAGAAGGTCCTGATTGGGGTCGCGATGCGCACGGCTGTGATTCGTGATGCCGTGCGTGCTTCCCGGGAGGAGCACGCACGTCATCACGAAGTGCACCGTGCCGACGTGGCCCAATTGGGATCGGCCATGTTCGGGGGTTTCCTGCATGTGTTGGCCAATGTGGCGGCCCTCTCCTCCTCTGTGCAGGCTATCCACCAGTCGTTCTCCTTGCCGTCTTCCGGGCCAGATGCCACCAGGGCCCCCTGTGGACCTGCCCCGACCAATGCAGCCAGCTCGGTGGGGATCCCATCCCTGCCACAGTTGGGAGTCGGAGGTCCAGCAGGGGTGGACAACACTGCAACTGGACCCCAGCAGATGGAAGATGTGACAGCATCATCAGGCAGGGCACGTGCACGACGGCGTTGGTGGTTTCCATCAGCCTGGATGCCGTCGTGCTGGCAGAGGCAGTGGCGTCGGAGGCAGCAGCGGGCTCGACGTGGGAGGCATAATGGCTCGGGGCCATCAAGATCAGAGGGGCGGCCATCGGCCGGAGGGCAGGGCAACCCTGGGATGGTGGTGTCTTCCGTGTGGGAGGAGTTGGTCCAGCGGATAGGTGCGGAGCGGCAGCGGGCGGAAGAGGAGCGGCTCGCTATGGTCAGGGCGGAGTTCTCCATGCGTCGGGCATTGAGGCGGGCTGAGTGCCTCGAGGAAGCTCGCAGGGAGTTTGAGCTGAACATGGGGTTATCCCTGCGAGACCTCGGGGCCAGGACAGAGTCCCGCCTCCAGGACATCGACATGGAGTTCGATGATGCCCTGGCCAGCAACATCAACAAGTGAGCCGCAGGACTTGCCCGCTGCCTTTGTATATAGTTATTTAGTTAGTTAGTGTTAGGTTTCCTTTATTTTGTTTTATTATTTTGGACCGCTCGGACAATGGCCACTTTTTTGTATATATTTTTTAGATTAGGTAGTAGTAGGTTTCATTTATGGTGTTGGGCTCATGGACCCTGGAACATTCCTGTATATAGTTTGCTTTTTGTAGATACTTCTTTTTCATTTCTTATTGTGTTCACCATGAGGAAATGGTTTTTCATATTTTGTCATACTACATGATATTGCTTTGGACGACAATTTTTTTTTATTCCTTTGTTTTTTTGATTATGACTTTTGTTCTCGGACATGGACCATTAATTTGCTTATCCACATAGTTGTATGTTTGATTTGTTTACTTATTTTTAATCTATAATACATTTTTTATTTTTACTTTCACTTGTGTTATTTTCTCATTGGTTTCATACATGTCATGATATGTGTTTTGACATTCACTTGCACCCATTGTGTATGTGTGTGTGTCGGGCATGTGTCCATTTACATTGTTGCCATTGGGGTTGTATCATGTAATTGCATTCACTATGTGGGTGGATGCTATCCTTGCCTGGGTGTTTGTGCTGGGTATGCTGCCCATTACTGCCATGATTGTGTATCGTCAGGACCTGGGGCCAGGGGGACATGTGTGGGTGCCTGGTGGAGGTTGCCCCTGCACTGCTGGGGGGTGGGGGCGATAGGGGACATGAGTGGGGGCCTGGTGGAGGGTTCCCCTGCACTGCTGGGGGGTGGGGGTGGTGGGAGACATGGGTGGGGGCCTGGTGGAGGCTGACCCTGCACTGCTGGGGGGTGGGGGTGGTGGGAGACATGAGTGGGGGCCTGGTGGAGGCTGCCCCTGGATGGTGGGGGTGGGGGTGGTGGGAGACATGAGTGGGGGCCTGGTGGAGGCTGCCCCTGGATGGTGGGGGTGGTGGGAGACATGAGTGGGGGCCTGGTGGAGGCTGCCCCTGGATGGTGGGGGGTGGGGGTGATAGGGGACATGAGTGGGGGCCTGGTGGAGGGTGCCCCTGGATGGTGGGTGGTGGGGGTGATAGGGGACATGAGTGGGGGCCTGGTGGAGGTTGCCCCTGCACTGCTGGGGGGTGGGGGTGGTGGGAGACATGGGTGGGGGCCTGGTGGAGGCTGCCCCTGGATGGTGGGGGGTGGGGGTGGTGGGAGACATGAGTGGGGGCCTGGTGGAGGCTGACCCTGCACTGCTGGGGGGTGGGGGTGGTGGGAGACATGAGTGGGGGCCTGGTGGAGGCTGCCCCTGGATGGTGGGGGGTGGGGGTGGTGGGAGACATGAGTGGGGGCCTGGTGGAGGCTGACCCTGCACTGCTGGGGGGTGGCGGTGGTGGGAGACATGAGTGGGGGCCTGGTGGAGGCTGCCCCTGGATGGTGGGGGGTGGGGGTGATAGGGGACATGAGTGGGGGCCTGGTGGAGGGTGCCCCTGGATGGTGGGTGGTGGGGGTGATAGGGGACATGAGTGGGGGCCTGGTGGAGGTTGCCCCTGCACTGCTGGGGGGTGGGGGTGGTGGGAGACATGGGTGGGGGCCTGGTGGAGGCTGCCCCTGGATGGTGGGGGGTGGGGGTGGTGGGAGACATGAGTGGGGGCCTGGTGGAGGCTGACCCTGCACTGCTGGGGGGTGGGGGTGGTGGGAGACATGAGTGGGGGCCTGGTGGAGGCTGCCCCTGGATGGTGGGGGGTGGGGGTGGTGGGAGACATGGGTGGGGGCCTGGTGGAGGCTGACCCTGCACTGCTGGGGGGTGGGGGGGTGGGAGACATGGGTGGGGGCCTGGTGGAGGCTGCCCCTGGATGGTGGGGGGTGGGGGTGGTGGGAGACATGAGTGGGGGCCTGGTGGAGGGTGCCCCTGGATGGTGGGGGGTGGGGGTGATAGGGGACATGAGCAGGTGTGCAGGCTAGTCCCCTGTTTTGTGGGCTGCCTGCAGGGGCCGTGGAGGGTGTACAGGGAACACCTGTGAGGACCCACCCAGCCTAATCGCGTGTGTAACTTCCCACGCACCCCTGTAATACACGTACCAAGCCAAATCGCGTGTGATAATTCCCGCGCACCCCTGAAATACACGCGCCCAGGCTATTCGCGTGTGGAAATTCCCGCGCACCCCTGAAATACACATACCCTGCTGTAATCGCGTGTGGGACTTCCCGCGCACCCCTGAAATACACGCGCCCAGCCTATTCGCGTGTGGAAATTCCTGCGCACCCCTGAAATACACGTACCCTGCTGTAATCGCGTGTGGAACTTCCCGCGCACCCCTGAAATACACGCGCCCAGGCTATTCACGTGTGGAAATTCCCGCGCACCCCTGAAATACACGCGCCCAGGCTATTCGCGTGTGGAACTTCCCGCGCACCCCTGAAATACACGCGCCCAGGCTATTCGCGTGTGGAAATTCCAGCGCACCCCTGAAATACACGCGCCCAGGCTATTCGCGTGTGTAAATTCCCGTGCACCCCTGAAATACACGCGCCCAGGCTATTCGCGTGTGGAAATTCCCGCGCACCCCTGAAATACACGCGCCCAGGCTATTCGCTGTGGAACTTCCCGCGAACCCCTGAAATACACGCGCCCAGGCTATTCGCGTGTGGAAATTCCCGCGCACCCCTGAAATACACGCGCCCAGGCTATTCGCGTGTGGAACTTCCCGCGCACCCCTGAAATACACGCGCCCAGGCTATTCGCGTGTGGAAATTCCAGCGCACCCCTGAAATACACGCGCCCAGGCTATTTGCGTGTGGAAATTCCCGTGCACCCCTGAAATACAGGCGCCCAGGCTATTCGCGTGTGGAAATTCCCGCGCACCCCTGAAATACACGCGCCCAGGCTATTCGCGTGTGGAACTTCCCGCGAACCCCTGAAATACACGCGCCCAGGCTATTCGCGTGTGGAAGTTCCCGCGCACCCCTGAAATACACGCGCCCAGGCTATTCGCGTGTGTAACTTCCCACGCACCCCTGTAATAAACGTACCAAGCCAAATCGCGTGTGATAATTCCTGCGCACCCCTGAAATACACACGCCCAGGCTATTCGCGTGTGGAAATTCCCGCGCACCCCTGAAATACACATACCCTGCTGTAATCGCGTGTGGGACTTCCCGCGCACCCCTGAAATACACGCGTCCATCCTATTCGCGTGTGGAAATTCCCGCGCACCCCTGAAATACACGTACCCGGATGTAATCGCGTGTGGAACTTCCCGCGCACCCCTGAAATACACGCGCCCAGGCTATTCGCGTGTGGAAATTCCCGTGCACCCCTGAAATACACGCGCCCAGGCTATTCGCGTGTGGAACTTCCTGCGCACCCCTGAAATACACGCGCCCAGGCTATTCGCGTGTGGAAATTCCAGCGCACCCCTGAAATACACGCGCCCAGGCTATTCGCGTGTGTAAATTCCCGTGCACCCCTGAAATACACGCGCCCAGGCTATTCGCGTGTGGAAATTCCCGCGCACCCCTGAAATACACGCGCCCAGGCTATTCGCTGTGGAACTTCCCGCGAACCCCTGAAATACACGCGCCCAGGCTATTCGCGTGTGGAAATTCCCGCGCACCCCTGAAATACACGCGCCCAGGCTATTCGCGTGTGGAACTTCCCGCGCACCCCTGAAATACACGCGCCCAGGCTATTCGCGTGTGGAAATTCCAGCGCACCCCTGAAATACACGCGCCCAGGCTATTTGCGTGTGGAAATTCCCGTGCACCCCTGAAATACACGCGCCCAGGCTATTCGCGTGTGGAAATTCCCGCACACCCCTGAAATACACGCGCCCAGGCTATTCGCGTGTGGAACTTCCCGCGAACCCCTGAAATACACGCGCCCAGGCTATTCGCGTGTGGAAGTTCCCGCGCACCCCTGAAATACACGTACCCTGCTGTAATCACGTGTGGGACTTCCCGCGCACCCCTGAAATACACCTACCCTGATGGAATCGCGTGTGGACCTTCCCGCGCACCCCTGAAATCCACGTACCCGGCCAAATCGCGTGTGAGACTTCCCGCGCACCCCGGTATACACGCACACGTATTTTTTGTCAGCGTGTCCGTGTTTGTGGGTACCCCTTTGCACGTCATTTGTCCTGGAGGGCCACAGTATAGGACATTCATCATGGCAGTATATGGGTGCTATTTGTTGGCGCACCTTTTGGCGCACATTTCTTACAGCCGCAGAGACGCTACCGCCTGCTTTCTTGTGGCGGTCGTGTTTGTGCCTGTGCGCTGGTTTGAGCGTGCGCTTTTTTGCCCTATTCTATTCCATGAATACGTGTTGTAGGCGAGCGTGTGGGCGTTCCGCGCACTTGTGCCCTGTGCTTCCCCCGTGACGCCCACGTTTTTGCAAGTTGTTCCCCATTCCGAGTGTTACGCCCGTGTTCCGCCTACTTTTGTTGCGTGCGCCGCGCTATGTGCAAATTTCGCTGTGGCCTGTGCGATTTTCGCTGTGACCTGGCGCACGCTGTTTGTTGGCCTGTGCGCCAACGTGCGCCAACGTGCGCCGCGCACTTTTTTATCGCACATCCGCTGGTTTTCTCGCGCACGGCCTTCCATGAATCGACGTGCGCTGCTTTTCGTGCGATTTTTGCACTTGCACTGCGATTTTCGCTATTCCACTGCGATTCGCACGTTTTTGCCCACTTGCGCCGCGCTAATTATTCCATGAATCGGCCTGAGTGTGTCTTCCTGTGCTGTCTGCTTGAGAGCAGACAGGTGATGTCATCCACCCCTAGTGGCAGCCAGGAAACTGCGATGCCCTAAACAGAGAGGTAGATGGCAGACTATTCCAGATCATTCTGGATTCTGGGGGTGCTGACTCGGGCCCAGGAAGGGGCATGTATACAGGATAGCGCCCCCTCCCCCCACGAGAATGGGAGAGGAGGTATGTGTGGCCCTTTTACATGTTGTCTGACAGTTATTCATCCAGTCTGACTGAATCGAAATGATCTTTATTGTTGTCATCCCAAAGGTAGAATTTACCTAGGTCAACCATGGTCTTATATTTCAGCCAGCAGTTAAAAAAATTGTTTAAAAATTGTCTAGAAAACATATGGACATTCTGAGGGTCTCTAGCAAAGGGACAGTTTATTGGAGGACGAGCAGTAAACTGTTATGAATAGCACCCACTTGGTGAACTTTTTAAAATGTTAAAAATGGGAACCATTTTCTTTGAAGTAAAGATCACCCCAAAACCACACACCCTCTGATCAGCCCTATTAAGCAATTTGATCAAATAATTCATGTTGGCATAGTGCAACAATCTTCCATAAACCAAGTCTCTATGAACAAAAATAGCAAGGTTATGTTCTGAAATCAAATCAGAAAGAAGTCTTGCTTTGGAAAGAGCTCTAACCACATAAGTGATGGGTGGAAGGGTTTGAATGAATCTAAACCACTGGCATTGCTCTGGGCAACCTTCCACAACACTGTATTTTAGCCCGACTGCGCCATTGCATAGGGGGTCCAGCCATATGCAAATCCGTCAGGTATTGCCACCAATGGCAGCAGCCCGGCCCGAAGTGCTAGGCCAGGTCCCCTCTGCGCAGAAACCCAAGCAACCCCAGACATGTTTTGGCCTAGTTGGGCCTCCTCAGTGGGGTGCAGCTTGGTTCAGATTAATTCACCTTCCACCCATCACTTTTTTGGTTTTAGTTTGGAAAGAGCTCACCAGGGTTTTTATGCGGGTGCATTTGAACAGACTTGGGCTCCTTCATGGCAGGAGGAAAGAACCCCACACGGAGACCCTCGGCTTTGGAAGCTTGGGAGATACCGTTCAGGTGATTGTTAACTAGGGTTCTGAGGGAAAATGCGCGCTTGCCTGCATTCAAGGCAAGGAGGGCACTGCAAGAAAACATGGACTTTCTAAAAGGGTGATGAGCTATGGTCGGAGTAGTCACTAAAAAACCTACCGCCTGGACTGACTTAGAACTATTGGTCAGGCAGGAAGAAAGGCATGCCAGGCGCCAGATGTGTTGTGAACAGGTCTAACCGCCTTTCCTAGGCCTCTCTTGTCATGCGTGTGATTGCACAAAAGTGACTGTGAAGTTGCGTGCCTTGAGCAAGTATGGTCACTGTAGCCTCCTTGAGACCCACCCATCTCCACTCGAGAAACAGAACACATGCGTGTCAGTCAATTCCTGCTAGGTGATCAACAAATATATCTAACCTGAGAGCCATATAACTTATAAATAGATTTAAAACAGCCCAGATACAACCGTTGTTGGATGAAACAGCCAGAATGAAGGAAATCAGACTGCCAATAGCACACGTGGTCATCCGTAACTTTCACACGGACTTACATCCTGAAGACACACTGCACAGGGCGACGAGTGTACTTTTAACGTCACCAAGCATACACAATATTCCAGGATACACTGCTTAATTTAACGCATGATTTGGGAACAAATTACTCTTTTGTGAAATCTTGCAACGGGTGTTCTGGAGATATCTGACGTAATCTCTAAGAGGAGCAATGGAAGAAGTTTTTTTTTGTTGCGTGCAAACCACATGCAGAGGAAAATGAATTGGACTGAATTTGTAGACACCAGTACAGCGGAGCGTTTCAGTAACATTTACTGCACAGACCAATGAGGTAGATTTACTGTGCATTTACACACCTCTATGTTACTTTTCCTGTCTGACAAATATTGGACAATCCTTAACACGCATTGGTAAAACTAATAATTCCAACTTATTGGGTGACTGTAATTGAATAGGTGGGTGGATGTATATTGTCATATAGGCGGGTGGTTGTATGATTGGGTGAAAATTGCTATATGATTGCTGGATGGATCGATGCATACATTGTTCAAAATTACTATATACGTGGATTGGTGCGTGGACGAATATAGTTGCATGATTCAGTGAATATGTCTGTTTTGATGAGTTGGGGAATTTGGTGGTATGACTGAATGGATTGATGAGTGCGTGAATATGGCTGAACGTGTGGATGGATGCGGGATTGAAGATAATTATATGATTTACAGTGGAATGATGCACGAGTAGTTGAATATGGTTGAATGGGTGAATGCACGGTTGAGTGGGTCAATATGGTTGTGTAGGTGGACTGATGGATGTGATGGTGAATACGGTGGAATGGGTCGCTGGATGTATAGATGAGTAGGTGAATATGGGTGCATACGTGATGGGTGGATGAGGGGGTGAGTATGGCGGTATGGCTAGGTCAGTGAATATGTTTGTATGGATGATGAATGGATGGGCAAATATGGGTCGCTGGATGAATTGGTGAATGTTGTTGTTTGGGTGGAGGGATGGATGAGTGGGTGAACGTGCTTATAAGGAGGAGCGGTTTAATGTGAGTGAATAGATGGATTAGTGGGTGAATATGCTTTTATGGGATGGGGTTGATGGATACATGGATAAGTAGGTGAATTTGGCTGCACATATAAATGAGTAGGTGAAGTCACCCAAAATACACAAGCATAGAAACCACATTTAACATTCAAAGAATGGATGAATATACATTCTGTGGCCTTAATATTAGATAAACATGCACTTTTTGGTTGAGATGGATTGTGGGGACAGCATCATAGAAACTATCAGAGTTAGCAGGAGCTCTACAGCCATTCAACTTGGCTGTGTAGGTGTTGTTCAGCAGCTCATAGTAGGCAAGTGTCCGCTGCAGAGGCACCAAATATGGCAGAGGTCATCAGTATTGCCAAGGCTCTGCAGAATTATATTGTGATCTCAGTGCTCACTGCAGTAGATTGAGTCAGGGCCCCAGAAGAAGGGGTTCTCAAGCAACGTAGCACAGCTAGAGGTCAGCACAATCAGGCACAGAACTGGCAAGTGTGCTCTCCCCATCATTTCAGTAGAGGCCTGAAACATAGGTACAAGAACTGACAAAGAGTTACTCTGTGCAAGCAGGCCAATGCCTGGATCCCATGCAGATGATCACGGGGCATATACATTCAAACAGTATTTGTGTGGTTCCTTCCTAGTTCTGCACACTCCAAGGCTCTAGGAGGCTGTGATGCTGGAAATGACTTGTGGAGGGACAGGGCCTCCCAGTCCTTGTCCTACCACTTCTCTGTGTGTGTTTACTTTATGTTTTCTGCCATTGAGATCCAGCCTGGCCCTCTGGCAGTGCAGCCCTTCATGCTTTCCTTGTGGTACCCATGTGTGGGGGTACCCCCTTGTACTCCTTATGTGTGTTTTTCTGCACCTGTGTGTTGTCCACAGAGCTGGTTATGGGCTGGTGGCAACTACATGCGGCCTTGGCAGTGGCTTTGAGTGTGTTCCATTTTCTGGACACCTAGGCCCTGCCATTGGAATCAATGCATTCCTGAAGAAAGGCAAGAAGGCCACTGTAGCCTCCTTGGTTTCTTTTGCCTTTTACCTTGTTTCCCAAAGTCCTGGGAAGCCCTGCCTCTGTACCTTTCCTCCTGACTGGGTGTTGGGTGGAAATACTATATATGGCTCTGGGGCTGCCTCCTGTCAGGCTGTCAAGAGCCTTCCCAGGGGCTGTGTGTTGTGGGTATACCTTTGGGGCAGGACCTGTATGAATGGAGTCTGAAGTAAACTTGCAATATGTGTTGTGGGTGTCTGGGTGTGGTGTGTGTGACCCAATGCCCGAGACAGTCTGGACTGAATCTGGAATAAATACAGTGTAGTGTGCTGAAATGTTGGATGCTTACCCCAATCCACATTCTTTGTTATGGGTGTCTGGGTGGAGTGAATGGGTATAAAGTCTTTATAACAAAATATTGATATCGAATGAAGAGGGGGTACCCTGGCATAGTGCTGCTTGACACCCAGAGCTGCAAAAGTTCCACCTGATCAAAGAATCCTTCAAGGGACATCCCTGACATGGCACATTACCACTTCTTCCCATCAGAGAAGATTCCAGTTGGCTGTGTGCAGAAGAAGGTCCACCAGTGGGTTTCCACCACCAAAATCCCATGAAAACGTCCTGAGGGGTCAGCCTTAGTGAGGGTCCCTAGTCCAGTCCAGTGGTTGAGACTAGCTTGCCAGAAGCCCTTCAGATGTCCGTTCTGTGGCTGCAGCACCGAAGAGCCAAAAGTAATTGAACCGCAAAATCCTGAAACCGAAACCTGCTTCTGCCACTGCACCCATCGCCACCAAAAGGCATCCAAGGTATCTTCTGCAGCCAGGGCTTTTCGGAGTCCACAGCAAGTATCACCTTTCTAGGACTTCCCCGAGCAGACTAACTGCATTCCAAAGGTGACCACTGCGAATACCGAAACTGCTGTCTTTCCGAAAGTATTTGCTTCCTCTTTTTCTGGCCTCGGCATCCTGGCAACTCCTTCTTGCAGGGGGGGTCCAGCCTTCCAGCGTCCCGTCAAGTGACGCCAAGAACCCTTGCAACTTCATCTGCCAAGGCACCAAAGGTACTGTGACGAGGAAGAGCCTCTTCCAGCATCAGCATTCGTCCAGGGGAACCAGAGTCATCTTGGATCCTGTCCTCCTGTGGCATTTCAGGTACATTGGGTGGTAGAAACTGCAGAAAGAAAGTAGAGCATTATTGAACATTTTTGGGCTGGGCTGTTAAAGACAAGATAAGGTACTCCCTAACTTTTCCATTACAGGTTGCCCTGGTTGGGGACTCCTCACACAGTATGACTATTTGAGTCTCATGAACGTATACTGCCTATGTTCTGACACTAACCTGCCTTTCTTCCTTACTCAATGAAAGTAAACCTTACTTAATAATATACGTACAAACTATCAGCAGTGGGTGCATTTTTACTGAATTTAAGTCCAGTGTGGTACCACATAGAGTGTGTATATATTTGCCATTATTTTTTAATAGAACTTCCCAAGTACAAAGTGTTCTCATTTATATGTTTATATTTTACTGAACCCTATGTTATATAAAGAAGCTGTGTTATCACCTGCCAGAGTGTGTGGACATTTCTTTGTGTGCGACTGGGGACTCACTGTACTTAAGAACCAGTCTGCATCACCTCCTGAATGCTTAAGCCTTGGTAGCTCGTCCAAGCTGCCATATATATAACTTTGGCTGGGGTGCTCTGTGCCTCTGTCCCACCCAAAGAAGGGGGTAGAAGTACAGATACCACTCCAGTCTTTACAGAGGCACTTACTGGTGCTGTTGCAACAAAGATGGCAGACACGTGACATGCCCTATCTGACCAGGACAATGCAAATACCTTTGCTGTACACTCCATCACCATCATGCGACACCTTGCACAAATAATGGCATACATGTTTGTTGGAACCCATTGATAAACCCCTAGATGGGTGGAAATCTGCTTGTCATTACATCTTGCTTAATGAGAAGGTAGCCATACATCTATTAATGTCACACTATTTTCTTGTATACATTTGTCTTTTTGCTTGCATATTTAATGACAAAATAGTCTGACATTTCTCATTGTTCGTGGAATTGAGTTAAACATCTACATATGTAGATTGTGTCATTGATCAAGCCGGTATCCCTTTATCCTGAAAATGTTGCAGAAATATTTAGTATGGTATGTGTTTGTTGCTAATTTCTGTCTTATGCGTTATCATTGCCTTATCTTTCAATGTGGCTGCCATGTTCAAAGACTGTAAAATAGATGGTTCACATGACACCTACTATGATTGGTGTTTTCTAGTTGTGCAACTCCTTGTATTTCAGGAAGGAGTGGTGGGAAAGCATGACATTGTTATTTGTTTGTTTGTTTGTTTATTTTATTTCTATATCGCTCCGGACCCAGGAGTAAAAGGGCGCTTAGTACAGGTTACAAGTCACAGTACATGGTAACAACAATAACAGTAGGGCAGCAGATATATTACAGAATATACAGACAGAAGAGGTAATAGCAACCAGATAAAGACAAAATGAGACGTATGCAATATGTACAATTTATAGCTAAGTCTAACTTAACGGTTGACTTTTTGTCAGAAGCCACCCAATGGCAAGTTTCCTGAACGATTGGAAGGATTTGGAAGACTTAATGATCAGTGGCAGGGAGTTCCAGAGTTGGGAGGCGAGGACAGTGAAGCTCGAGCCTTCGGCTCTTTTAGAGGTAAATCTAGGTACTGTGAGACATAAGGTATTGGACGATCTCGTGGTTCTGATTGAAGATTTCATGGTGAATTTATCAGTAAATTGGGGGGGGCTAGATGGTTAAGAGCTTTGTAAGTAAGGCAGAGGGTTCTGAGATCAATGTTATGTTGGATGGTAAGCCATTTGCATGTAGTTCTAGTGGCGGAGATGTGCTCACGCCTAGGAATGTTTAGTGCTGCCCTTAACGCATTATTTTGGAGAACTTGGAGTTTACTTATTATCGCTTGGTTGGCACCTAAGTAGAGGCTGTTACAGTAGTCTAACTTGGATTCTATAAGGGCTCTAGCTAGCGTGCGGCAACTGTTAGAGGAAAGAAATGGTCTACAAGCTCTAATTAGTTTACCTGTATAGGCAGTGGCTGAAGCAGTTGAGTTGACTTGTTTAATGAGGTTAATATTGGCATTGAGATAGAAGTCAAGTGTTTTCACATTTTTGGCTACCGGGATGGTATTGCAATCAATTATGATGTTGGAGTAGTTGGGGCTTAGTTTTTGTAAGTTGTTCGGAGAAGCAACAATGAGCAGTTCGGTCTTCTCGTCATTCAGGCAGAGGCCATGTGAGGCCATCCATGCCTGAATGACAGAGAAAATGTCATTGATCCTGGCAACATCAGTATTGTAATTGCCCGAGATGGTGAGGAGTATCTGGGTGTCATCCACGTAGTTTGTGTAGGTGACACCCAAACGGTCCAGTTTATCAAAGAGGGGCTTTGTAAAGATATTGCATAAGGTCGGTGAAACACAAGAGCCTTGTGGGACACCGCAAGTGATAGGGATAGGGTCTGCTGCAGCCACCGGAGAGAAGACTCTCATGGTTCTATTGGCCAGGAAGGACTGTATCCACGAGACAGCAGAGGGGGAAAAGTGGGCGGCAAAGGAGAGGTGGTTGCAGAGTATCTTTTGGTCAACCAGGTCGAAGGCTGCTGAAAGGTCTAAGAGGGGTAGGATGGCAGCCTTGCCCTTATCTTTAATTTCGTCAATCTGACTTTTAAGATCAACAAGAGCAGTTTCTGTTCCATGTTGAGGTCGGAAGCCAGACTGACGCAATCCGAGTAATTGGTTAGCCTCTAGGTAATGCTGAATTTGCAAGTAAGCAACTCTGTCAAGGATTTTTAACAGGAAGGGAACGGTAGTGATAGGCTTGTAATTAATAGGGATGGCTAGGTCCAGGGTCTGTTTTTTTAGTAGCGGGAGGACCCATGACTGTTTCAAATTATTGGGTACCGAATTGGTAGAGAATGACACATTTATGAGCTTAGAAATGAAGGGGGTGAGGTCTCTTGTTGCATCTTTTATAATCTGTGCAGGGCAACTGTCCCCTTTGCAGTTAGACGTTTTGAGTGAAGTTATTATGTTTTGCACTTGTAGTGCGGTTATATCCTTATCTACCATTTACAGTTGTCTCCAGTGGGCTTTTCACAAATGTAAACCACACATCGGAATGGTCAACCAACGTCATATTTGTTTCTTATCCCCTTAGCACTTTGCCCATTGCAGCACTGTACATGACTTTCTCGCTGTCTTTTCTGCAGGGTTCTGACCTTCCACATGTGATGCAGAAGGAAAGCACATAATACAAACCCTGTAGGATGTGGTTTATTTTTAAAAAACGTATTGCTTCATTTCAAAACACTATAGGAGAAAGCGCAAAAGAGAAAAAACACATGATGTACAAAGCATCATGGAAAGTACCTTTCAAAAGCATCAATTACAACTCTCTCTCCAACTTAGACAGTTCCACTCGTTGTTATAAAATGATCTTTTACTGGAGCATAGCTTTAAGCAGAATACCGTACATCACAGAGCTGCAGACTAGCATCAGGGCCACATGGAAGAGAGCTAAAGCTATTTCTAACTAAAAAGTGGTCCCTGACTGAAAGCATTTCTGGATGCACACCCTGAGATGCCTGCAACCTGCAGATTGTTTCACAAATATAGGTGTGCATGATCATAGCCAGGGTCAATAGATTAATGACCATTATCAAAAAATGGTGTACAGCCCTTGCAGATTCTCATGCCTCTGATTCCCCTCCGTCAACATCAAGTTAGATTATGTGCACAGTTTCCTTGTCTGCAGAGCTCCCATGTTGCACATTTATTTTTTTACCCTGGGGACAGTGCTAAAAGGGAATTTGAAAGAATTGTCTTTTTCAGGCTGGGCCCTTCAAAGATCCTGTATAATTGTTTGTGGGTGAGCTTGGCAACAATCTACACTGCAGATGGTGCCCAGTAAAATCTGCAAGTTTGCGTGAGAACTTTTCCATAATTCTCCAAGTTAAGGATACACCGGGAGGCAATTTATTTACTTTTATTGCTTTAATGTATCATTATTCACTTGGCAATCAGCCTCTTATTGAATTAATTGTAGAACCACAAAAAGATAAATACTTTATCACACTTTTGGAGGCACTCAATCGTCATAAGAAGAGACAGTACCAACCAGAAAGAGGACAGCTGATATATGCCCTAATTTATGATATATATCACATTTAGATATACAATAGTATCTCTCTTCCCCTTCCTTTTTTTCTCTATGAATATAAAGATCAAATACAGTGAATGAAGCTCTGAATACAAAGTTAAGAAAATAAGAAATAATTGATAAAAATGGAAGGCGCCAATTGTAAGGTCAGTAAAAACATGATAACAGAAGGTCATCAACTTCTATACAATAAAAATACATATTATTCATTAAAATAATGAAATTCTATATAGTCAACAATTAACATCCCCTCCTGAAGGACCATCAATATTGCAAAACACGTGCCAAGGAGCAACATAATGAGTCAAATTTAATTGATAAAACAAAGAGAAAGTCAAATTCAATTCATCAAACAAGGAGAGAAGATTGGTATAACATGAAGAGATTGACAAGTCAAACTTAATTGACTAACAACAATAGTATTAACAAGGAGAAATAAATAAGCGAAACACATTTGATCAGATGATGTGAAATAAAGAATACATTTTGAATTAAAGATTTAACATACTAGTTATAAATCAACTGATCTTGCACATTTAAATAAAAGCAAATTGTGGATTTAGTCTTTAATTGATTAGCAAGCTAACTGTCATTCTTTCCTGTCATTTAAGTGAACAATGCAGCAATTTTGAATTTTCAAGATATGAACGAACTTTGATGGACCAAATGATGATCTTAAAGTTCATTACCATTATAGCACATATGGAATGCTTTGAACTTTGAATAAAAGGATGAAAACACGAAGAAACATTGATGAACCAACTATTATTCATAAACTCTAATCCGTGCATCAATTTTAGCATATTGTCAAGCTGATTGGCCCGAGAGGACCGCGTACCTGTAGTCTTGGTGGTTGGTCTCGCAGAGGTCGCCAGTCTGGAGTCCAGGAACTGATGAGATAGCGGCACGAGGAATCAGCCTCTCCACCACCCAAATGAGGAACTGGGTGAAGGATGGACCAACCCCCAATGTCACAAAGGCACTCTCCCAGGTAAGCGTGACAAGAGGATGTAGGCTCAGATGGAGGGAACCATAGTCCAGGTAGAGCTTGTTGTCCAGACCATGAATCTTCCAAGAACCTCAGTGCAGCGACAGTTGATAGATAGACCAGTGTAGCAGAAAGGTATTCGTAGTAGGCAAAGGAGCTTGGCTGGTGCAGATAGTTCCAATGGTACACAGGATGAGATTCGGAGTCAGGCAAGACAGGAAAGAGTGAGGACAGTTGGAACTAGTTGTCTGGCCAATTAGAGAACTGTAGGAACGTGCCCAAGATGGAACAGGGGGAATGCAGGCTAGTGTGGGATAAGTCCCCTCTACACAATGATGACTCAGGACAGAACTCCGGAATGGGCTGAGGGAAGACTGACCCAGGGCAAAACCTAGGTAGTAGCTGGAGGCTGGCTGGCCCAGGGCCGAACCCAGGTGAGGATTGAAGGCAGGCAGGCCCAGGACAGGACCCGGATAAGAACTGGAGTCAGGCTGGCCCAGGGCAGGCCACAGGTAAGGACTGGAGGCAGGCAGGCCCAGGACAGGCCACAGGTAAGGCCGGAGGCAGGCAGGCCCAGGACAGGCCACAGGTAAGGCTGGAGGCAGGCAGGCCCAGGACAGGCCACAGGTAAGGCTGGAGGCAGGTAGGCCCAGGACAGGCCACAGGTAAGGCTGGAGGCAGGTAGGCCCAGGACAGGCCACAGGTAAGGCTGAAGGCAGGTAGGCCCAGGACAGGCCACAGGTAAGGCTGGAGGCAGGTAGGCCCAGGACAGGCCACAGGTAAGGCTGGAGGCAGGTAGGCCCAGGACAGGCCACAGGTAAGGCTGGAGGCAGGTAGGCCCAGGACAGGCCACAGGTAAGGCTGGAGGCAGGTAGGCCCAGGACAGGCCACAGGTAAGGCTGGGCAGGAACAACGAGGAAAGCGAAGCAAACCGCGTTGAGACGCGGGCAGCTTTGTCTAGCGGCCTCTTTTATGGGCCGCCGGCGCCCGAGAGGCCTGGAACGCAAACCGTTCCGTTTCCGGGCGCCGGCGAACCCAGAACGAGGCTTGGAAGGCAAGCCCCCACGGCGCATGCGCGGAACCGAGAGAGAGGACCTCCGCGCATGCGCCGAAGGCCGCCGGCCCTGTAATCCGTTGCTCCCCTCCCGGCGAGTCCCCAGACGCGAACGCGCGGGTAGACTCGCCAGGAGGAAATGGGAGCGGCAGACCCCAGTCTCCCGCGTGACATGACACTATGCCCCCTCCCAGGAAGACCCGGGGCCCCAGGCTTCCAGGGAAACCGTACGTAGAACTCACGTATCAGCCGGGGAGCATGCACGTGCTGGCGCGGTTCCCAGGTACGATCACAGGCCGGGTACCCCTTCCAGTCAACCAAATAGTGGAGCACCCCTCTACGGTACCGGGCATCACAGATCTCGTGTACCTCAAACTCAGGGCCCCCCTGTACCAAAACAGAGGCCGGACGAGGAGAGGTGCGGCCATAATCATCGACCACATAGGGTTTTAACAGGGACACGTGAAAAACGGGATGTACACGCCAGGAAGAGGGTAGGTGAAGACGGAAGGCTACAGAGGACAACCGTTTGGTGATAACAAAGGGTCCCAAATATCGAGGGGCCAGTTTGACGGGCAGATTGCGGAGAGGCAGGTTCTTTGAGGACAACCACACCTTGTCGCCCTCCTGGAAATTAGGTTCTGCACTCCTCTTCCTGTCTGCCTGTCTCTTCATCCGATCCTTGGCTTCACTTAAGATCTTGTGTGCAAGTTCTTGCTGTTCCCGGATGTGTAAGACCAGACCATCAGCAGAGGGAACAGTACTAGACGGAACTGGTTGAAAAGGCATTAACCGAGGATGTAGACCAGTGGAACAGAAGAATGGGCTGACTCCAATGGAGGCATGAACAGTGTTGTTGTAGGATACTTCGGCCAGATCTAGCCCACCTTTCCAATTAGACTGTGTGGCATTGGCAAAACAGCGGAGGTACCCCTCCAAAGTCTGATTGGTCCTTTCGGTTAGCCCATTTGTCTGTGGGTGATAGCCTGAGCTTAGAGCTCTATGTATTCCCAGATGACCACACACCTGTCTCCAAAATGATGAAAGAAACTGGGTACCTCTATCCGATATGATTTTCTCCGGTAGGCCGTGCAACCGGTAGATGTCGTGCAGAAACGCTGAAGCCATTTGAGTAGCTGTAGGGATTTTCCGGAATGGGATGAAATGGGCCAGTTTGGTGAAGCTGTCCACAACCACCATTATACAGGTGTACCCTTCAGATGGAGGCAAATCCACAATGAAATCGGTGGCGATGGTATGCCATGGATAGGGAGCCACTTCGGTGGGCATTAACAAACCCAATGGTCGTCTTCTGGGAACCTTGCACTGGGCACATATTGGACAGCTGTCAATGTACTTCTGGACCTCGGTCGCCCAACCAGGCCACCAGAACTGTCGGGATATCAACTCTCGAGTGGCTCTGACCCCGCGATGTCCTCCTATGGGTGAATCATGGAATCCGTGTAGAATGCCCCTTCTAATGGCTCCTCTGGGTATGTAGAGTCTTCTTTGAAAAAACAACAGTCCGTCTCGTTCTGATACTAGTTGCCGACTAAGAAGGGACGTTCTTTCTGGATCCGACCGAGTGGCTTCCGCGATGGACTTAAGGTGAGAGGACAAGGCCAGCAGAAAATGGCGAGGAGAAATCAGTGGCTGTTCTGGACAGGGCGTCCCATCTACGTTTTCCAGGGACCTGGAAAGCGCATCCGCTTTCGTATTGGAGGTTCCCGGGATATAAGTAACATGGAACTCAAACGGAGAGAAGAAGAAGGCCCACCGGGCTTGACGAGGAGTCCGACATTGCAGAGAGCGAAGATATTGCAGATTGCGATGGTCTGTCCGCACCTCCACAGAAAAGCGTGCTCCGAGGAGAAAATGTCTCCATTCCTCGAATGCGGTCTTGATGGCTAACAGTTCCCTTTCAATCACCGCGTAGTTTCGTTCGCTGGGACTCAACTTGCGAGAATAATAGGCTACTGGATGTTCTACCAACGTGATAGGATCTTTCTGAAGAAGGACTGCCCCTACAGCAAAGCTGGAAGCATCGGCCTCCACTATGTAAGGCAACTCTTCCTGGGGATGGCGCAGGATCGGGGCAGCCATAAAGGCCGACTTCAATACGTCGAAAGCCCGGGAAGCCACGAGATCCCATTCGAACGTGATCTTGCTGCTGGTTAGCCTGGTGAGGGGCGCCGAGATCTGTGAGAACTGTGGGATAAAGCGCCTGTAAAAGTTTGCGAATCCCAGGAAGCGTTGGAGAGCCTTGATATCGTGTGGATGTCTCCATTCTTGTATGGCTCGCACCTTCTTGGGATCCATCCCAATGCCTTCTTGATTGATAACAAATCCCAAGAATTCAATGCTGGGTTGGTGAAAGCTACATTTCTCCGCTTTGGCGAACAGGTTATTGACGGACAGCCGATGAAGGACCTCACGAACATGTTCCACATGCTCGTCTAAGGATTTAGAGAATATCAATATGTCGTCCAGATAAACCCAAACGGATAACCCTAACAGGTCACCAAAGATGTAGTCCATGAATCGTTGAAAAACAGCGGGAGCATTACATAGGCCGAAAGGCATAACCCTGTATTCAAAATGCCCAAAAGATGTCTTGAAAGCTGTCTTCCACTCGTCCCCACTCCTGATGCGCACCAAATGATAAGCTCCGCGGAGGTCCAATTTGGAGAAGATTCGCGCAGTATGCAGGGTTTCAAGGATGCTGCGAATTAAGGGTAAAGGATACCGGTCCTTGGCTGTTATGTCATTCAACTGCCGGTAGTCGACACAGGGTCTCAATGTACCTTCTTTTTTCTTTACAAAAAACAGGGGGAATCCTGCAGGCGATTTCGATGGCACAATGTACCCCTTTTCTAGACTCTCCGACAAATACTCCTGAAGAACTAGCTTCTCGTCACGTGTCAAAGCATATAGTTTCCCATGGGGAATAACGTGGTCCGGTAGCAGGTCAATGGAGCAATCAAAAGAACGGTGTGGAGGAAGGGGTATGTTGCCAGGTTCAGAAAACACATGTTTGAATTCGGAATATTCCTGTGGGACCAGAGACGTGGAACATAGATGAACCCCATTGCTGTCCGTTATTAGAGAAGTCGAGACGGTCCTGGTGGGAACGGGTAGCTTGCATTCTTGAGCACACCGTTCGGATGAAAAGGTCAAGGTCTGGGTTCTCCAGTCTATCAAAGGATTGTGGTGTTGCAACCAAGGTAATCCCAAAACCATCTTGTAGTTCGGTGACTTGATAACATCAAAGGCTAGTTCCTCGTAATGATCAGCAATCAGAAGGGCCAGTCCAACTGTGAACTGACTAACGGGTCCAGAAGACAAGGGAGTACCATCAATAAGCTCCACCGACAGAGGCGTGTGTCTGGAAACGAGTGGTATCTTATGTCTGGTGACGAACGTTTCGTCGATGTAATTGCCGGAAGCCCCACAGTCCAGTAGACCGGATACTTCCAGGTTCTTGTCTGGTAGTTTAATTCGGACCTTCAGGGTCTGTAGTACCGCTGGTTGCATGGGCAGACGTATAGAACAAATAACAGAAGGGTCTGAGGAAGGAATGGGACCTGTCGTTGCCCTTCCTGTATACGACAGGTCTCCTAGTTTCCCGACTTCTTCTTCTGCGGACGCAAAGGACACGTACCCAAATAATGTCCAGCTGCTCCACAGTAAAGACACAAACGCAAAGACCTCCTTCGTTTCTTCTCTTCTTCCGTCAAAGGTCCCCTCATGGCTCCTACTTGCATGGGCTCAGGTCCGGACTCGGTCGACCCAAACGAACCAGCAGGTGTGTTGGTTGTCCGGGGACCGCTTCTGTCAAGCCGACGTCTCTCAGCCTTTCGTTCGGCTAGCCTTTGGTCAATACGGAGTACTTGATCGATCAAGAGTTGAAGGCTCTCTGGTTCAGGGATGTGAAGTAACTCATCCTTGTACTCCTCTCTCAGGCCTCGACGAAACAGTGTCTTCTGTGTAATTTCGGGCCACTGGGAGTCAGTAGCCAAAAGTCGGAAACGGCTGATGTAGGTGATGACGTCATTGCTTCCCTGTTTGTAGTCCATCAATTGATTCTGTGCAACGGAGGCCAGGTTCGGCGTCTGAAATACCTCAAGAAAGGCCTTTTCAAAGGCAGCAAAGTCATTCAAAATAGGACTGTTCGTAACCACAAACGGAGTTGCCCAAGCTAATGCGTTCCCAGTTAGGTTCCCCAAGATGTAACCAATCTTGGCCCTATCAGTGTTGAAGTAGGTAGACCTGAAGAGAAAGTGTATTCTGCAGTGGTTACAAAACTCCGCCACCCGTCTAGGGTCTCCGTCGAATTTGATGGGTGTTGTATGAGCCAATGATCCCTCTCCTTGAGAGGTACTAGGTGCTCCTTGCGTTATCATTTGTCGTAATGTTTGATTCTCCTGACGCAGGGCGGTCATCTCGGCCCTGAGCGCTAGCAACTCGTTCCTCATGTCCTGCGATTCATCCATCTCTGAATCAGGAGGAAGGCGTCTCAATCTGTCAAGCTGATTGGCCCGAGAGGACCGCGTACCTGTAGTCTTGGTGGTTGGTCTCGCAGAGGTCGCCAGTCTGGAGTCCAGGAACTGATGAGATAGCGGCACGAGGAATCAGCCTCTCCACCACCCAAATGAGGAACTGGGTGAAGGATGGACCAACCCCCAATGTCACAAAGGCACTCTCCCAGGTAAGCGTGACAAGAGGATGTAGGCTCAGATGGAGGGAACCATAGTCCAGGTAGAGCTTGTTGTCCAGACCATGAATCTTCCAAGAACCTCAGTGCAGCGACAGTTGATAGATAGACCAGTGTAGCAGAAAGGTATTCGTAGTAGGCAAAGGAGCTTGGCTGGTGCAGATAGTTCCAATGGTACACAGGATGAGATTCGGAGTCAGGCAAGACAGGAAAGAGTGAGGACAGTTGGAACTAGTTGTCTGGCCAATTAGAGAACTGTAGGAACGTGCCCAAGATGGAACAGGGGGAATGCAGGCTAGTGTGGGATAAGTCCCCTCTACACAATGATGACTCAGGACAGAACTCCGGAATGGGCTGAGGGAAGACTGACCCAGGGCAAAACCTAGGTAGTAGCTGGAGGCTGGCTGGCCCAGGGCCGAACCCAGGTGAGGATTGAAGGCAGGCAGGCCCAGGACAGGACCCGGATAAGAACTGGAGTCAGGCTGGCCCAGGGCAGGCCACAGGTAAGGACTGGAGGCAGGCAGGCCCAGGACAGGCCACAGGTAAGGCCGGAGGCAGGCAGGCCCAGGACAGGCCACAGGTAAGGCTGGAGGCAGGCAGGCCCAGGACAGGCCACAGGTAAGGCTGGAGGCAGGTAGGCCCAGGACAGGCCACAGGTAAGGCTGGAGGCAGGTAGGCCCAGGACAGGCCACAGGTAAGGCTGAAGGCAGGTAGGCCCAGGACAGGCCACAGGTAAGGCTGGAGGCAGGTAGGCCCAGGACAGGCCACAGGTAAGGCTGGAGGCAGGTAGGCCCAGGACAGGCCACAGGTAAGGCTGGAGGCAGGTAGGCCCAGGACAGGCCACAGGTAAGGCTGGAGGCAGGTAGGCCCAGGACAGGCCACAGGTAAGGCTGGGCAGGAACAACGAGGAAAGCGAAGCAAACCGCGTTGAGACGCGGGCAGCTTTGTCTAGCGGCCTCTTTTATGGGCCGCCGGCGCCCGAGAGGCCTGGAACGCAAACCGTTCCGTTTCCGGGCGCCGGCGAACCCAGAACGAGGCTTGGAAGGCAAGCCCCCACGGCGCATGCGCGGAACCGAGAGAGAGGACCTCCGCGCATGCGCCGAAGGCCGCCGGCCCTGTAATCCGTTGCTCCCCTCCCGGCGAGTCCCCAGACGCGAACGCGCGGGTAGACTCGCCAGGAGGAAATGGGAGCGGCAGACCCCAGTCTCCCGCGTGACATGACACATATAAGGCAAAAAACTATTGTAATAAAGTAAATGTCTCAAGGAGTGAATGCGCAAAGACACCCACAAAAACCACACACTCTTAGGTTATATCCCTTCTCTAGATAAGTAAAAGGTCTGGCACTTCAAATAAACAATAGCATTCAAGAGGGTGGTGTGTGTTAATTTTCCAACTACACAATGATCACACAATTGAATAAAAAGTATTTAGCAGAATTCCAGTCCAGTAAAACTAGAAATGGAGTTGAAGTTCTAACTGACCTCAGCTATTGGGCAACACATTTTTACTAGTCTATGGATGATTCTTGTCTTTGCCCAGTGCAATCAATTTACAGCAAATGGATTGCTTTCAGCCAAGAAATCATTGAATTTGATGTCAGTCAAGAAAGAAACCTGCATGCAACACTATCCTGCCATGCTAGCCTGAAATGCTGTGTGTTACCTTTGTATGACTCACACTTAAAAGAGGGTTTTAGTTTCCACTTGAAATCATCTCTAATTGCTGTCTATTTAACTGATAATGTTCAAATCTTGCAGTTTAATTTCATTTGTATCTGTACAAGAAATTGCCTACATATGTTCTATGATATACTAGGCATGTGAAGCACTGTGGGGTGAATTTTGGTAGGTGGCACTGGCTACTAATAATAATAGGGCCACTCCCTATCATTGAGTGCAGATCTCTAACCACTTCCTTGAGATTGAACATGAATGTTGACATTGATTACAGATATTGGAGGCTCTGCATTTGGCCATTATTTATGGTAAATGGAATAATCATTGCCCCTATTTCCTGCGGGTCACAATGGATGGTAACCATTACTTTTCCCCCATGGATAATGTTCCACTGTCTTTAGCTGGACTAGTAAGATTGGAGTTACCCAATGCCTGGAATGCCTAATATCTGGTGGATGCAATTGGGTGACAACACAAAACACTCTAAAGTGGTAAAAAATAACTTTGGGTATTCGTTGATGCACACATGTCCATGGCCTAGCAGATGGCATTCACAGTTAGGGAAGGCTTTTAAAACTGGAAAGCATTGCAGCTCATCTGTCCTTACCTTCTGAGAAAGTCCATGCACATTTGGCCATGAATCATGTATCATCTTGATTATGCCAACAGTCGTAATTGGACATGCCCCCATATTGTGTTCTGCAAGTGCAGAGATAGCTAAATGCAGTATCACATATTCTGCAGAGCTTAAGGAGACATGAGCACATCTCCCCAGACCTCCTCTCCTTGCATTGCCTGCTAGTGGCAGAAGGCATCGAATTTAAATCCTTGTGCATTGTACATAATCAGTTTTTTATGATGCAAACCATGGTTTTTTAACGGATGAAACGCTCTGTGTTCCTCTTGATTGAGGGAACGGGCTACCCCAAGATTTAATAAAAACAAACTAAGCGACTGTTCCTTTTCTTGTGCTGCACATAGACTGTAGAATTCTCTTTCATTTTTGCTTAGGTCAACTAAAGAGCAATTTCTGTTTAGAAAGAACCTCATGATGCACTTACCTGTCAACAACTTAAAATAATGGTGCGACTTCACTGTCCATTTAAGCATCCCCAATGTATGATGTAAGTTCTGCAAAAGCAATACCATGGCTCATTTGGTCCACGTCAAGCCCCTGTGTTGCTTTTCCATCTTTTGCTTAATTATATGCCTCATGGCATGTTGTGTAATTGAACTGCCTTAGTTTTGCAAGCAGTGTCATGTCTTACAGTATTAGTGCACAATGACGAACATGAGCATCAAGCCATAAAGTAGATGCTTTGCACAAAGACCCTCAAAGACCCTCAGCTGGGGCAGGCTGCCCACCCAAAAAACATATTTTTGTACTAGAGGAACATTTTTCTTGAAGACTCAAATGGGAGAACTGTCTTCTTTTAGAAGCTTCCTCTTTTCTGCTCACTGATGTTTTGTTTTATTAAACATTAGCCTCCATGGGTCATGAAAATGGGCTTTCAATGTTGCAGTGTTGCCTTGATGCTTTCACCTTCAACCAGACATGATATATTAGATGTTCTTGCCAAACAACCAACAGTGGAAAACCCCACAAGTAAACTGGAAATATGTAACCAGCTTCCTTTGCATCACATCTGGACTCAGCTTGGCCACACAGAACATCTGATTTCTCTTCCTGGCTGATAAACACTTGTTCCAGTCTGTTTCTACACATTGGACCTCATTACAAGGTTGGGAGTGCGGGGGAAAAAAGTGGCAGTAACACTGTTACCCTTACTGGCATCTGTAATCTGCCGGTAATTCCGGCAGACCTGGTGGCGATAACGATAATTCTGTTTGGTGGTATCCCGCTGGATTTACCGGCGGGATACCACCAAACATATAATGAGCGTCAGAAGTCTGCCTTGATTCAAAAGGATACATGAACTCATGAATTTTGTCCACAGGCATTGAAACTGCTCCACCTGCAGTGAAAAATACAATATTACAGGCATTTATAGTACACCTTTTAGCAATCTCAATTGAATGCTATCACAAAGAGCATCATACATACGATAGAGCAGATTGATACATTTCTTATGTGCCCCTTTGAAAATGTCTGCATCATTGCTTGGGGGGAAATCTGCAATGACCCGTTGGTTTAAAATGATCCTTAGAATATGTGCTATTTGATACCCAAGTCTTATGCCCCTATCATCAAAATCACAATTCTGGCAAATTCTTTACCTATCTGCCACACTATTACAGTGATTCTTAAGTTCTCCTTGAAAACAATGAAAAGGAAGAACGCAAAGTGGAGTAGATGCAATGTGTGAGTATATGCTGAAGGAGCTTGAAGGAGTCATTTTCGTAGTTTCATTGTTTCCTTACGTACTACCGCTGTAGCGCAGGAGAATGGAGAGCCTTTGCTCCTATTTCTGTGACATTGCCGTGCGAAGTGCCGAGCAAAATGGCGAGCCAAGTAGATGCAGTCTGCCAGTCTGGTGGGGTCTGGAGTTGTCTGCCTCCGAGGGTGCCTGTACACACCAAACCAAACACACAATAAATACAGAAATACACAAACAACTACATAAATCAATAAACAGAAGAGCAAAGGAAATGCATAGGGATTTGAAAGTTAACTAAACCATACCTAACTTTACCGTTGGCATGGCACAGTACATCCGATTTTCTTTTCAAAACAGATGATCCTTACTATATGTTACTCATCCTCAGCGAATTGCCTAGCAACCATTCACTCTGGCACGTAATGGTCTGCAACTGGTTCAGCACTATATCACCTTTGAGAGTTACACCTAATTTGATTCTGGTCTAATCTGCAGTGCACACGTTTTTAAAATGTATGTACAGTTTAACACTGCAAATCACTACATTACATTAAATAAGTCAAGTGCAAGTGAACCTAAAATTAAACATTGAATGTGTGTACACTGTAGTTTTTATAAGGGTACGTAAAGTCCCAGAAAAATCATGGAATTGCCTGTCCTTTCCATTAGGGCTTTCCAAAGCCCCTCTGTCTTAATAACATACAATTTATCTACAAATGGAGAAAATGTGTAGCTTCTAATGGAGTCTAATCCTGTACAGAAATGTATGAAAAATGATAGGCAACAAAGAACAAGGACAAATACACACCCCACACTGCAGTCTATTCAACGTAGGATCCATGGTTAAGCACAAAACAGAAATGTACGATCTCCTAAGCAAAGGTGGCACTGATACACTCTTCCTTACTATCAGTCAATTACAAAACAATGCCCATAAATTCAAACCTGACAACTTCAAACTAATACATTCAAACAGAGAAAACAGAAGAGGAGGATGAATTGCACTAGCTCACAAAAACCACATCTGCTCCACAACACTTCCCTCAACCGGCATAGACGTTTGCAAATCACTCCTAATCAACATCAAGCTCAATGGCCAATCCAACCTACTCTTCCTCCTGATCTACAGACCGTCATCCTACACCTTTCCCCACAAATCTCACTGACGCCATTGCCAACCTCTACACTTATCAGGATAACATAATTGTTCGGGAGACCTTAACATCTGGTTTGAACAAGAAATGAAACCACAGCAAACTTCCTTGAGCGTTCTACTGGAAACCCACCATTTCAAACAAATAGTAAACAGTCCCAGCCACAGTACTGGACATAATGTAGATGCAATCTTTTGCAGAGATGGACTCTCGACCGCCACCTCACCAGTACCAATCATGTGGAGCGATCCCCATATGATCCCATTCATCGTCAAAATCCCAAGCTACATGATGCCCACAAACATCAAAATCCCTGCGACAAACAAAAGAAACTGGAAGAATCTTGACCTGAAAACGCTTACAGAGTTACTGGAATCAACCAAACCAAACACTTCCCAGCTAAACAGATTGACTCTTGACTCAGTGGAAGAGAACATTGACAGATGGATCACAGAAGCGCTACACAAATTAGCACCTGCAAAACTCTTCACACCCACACCAAAGAGAGCTGAGGGGAAAAAAATGCAAACTGTAAAAACAATTGAGAAATCCCTACAAGCAATCGGACAAAAACAAATACTGATGACAAATCGAAATTTACAAAGCAGCAGTGCTAAAAAAAAAAATGCACACTACAGTACAACAATTAAATTGGCAACTAACCCACAAAAATAATTATTCAAAATCATCAAAGAAATTAAAAACCCAACCTCGTGCAACAAATGCATCATACCATCACAATCCCTATGTGACAACATCACAACCCATCTAAGAACAAAAATAGAAGCAATACAACATACCATGGATGCAAGCCGCCCTGCTAAAAACATGCCCCCAGAACTGCCAGAAACCAACTCCCCACCGACCAGCTCAACACTCATTTGTTTCAATCCTATAAGCAAAGAAACATTCAACAAACTGGTAAAAGACCAAACTCGCTGGATCCCCCGCTGACTCATGTACAACAGGCATCTTCAGAAACATCCTCAACCACACAAAAACAGCCTCATATTTCCGACTACGAATGCACCTATTCCTAAACACGTAAAGAGTACCTGAAACTTTCAAATAAGCATACATCAAGCCACTGCTAAAAAACAAAACAGGAAATGTGGAAGACCCACCCAAATACAGACCTATATCGAATCTATCTCACCTAGTGAAGGTCCTTGAGAACCACAAAGTACTACTCAACCACGTAGAAAGCAACAGAATACTCAACCTCTCCCAAGTCGGCTTCAGACCCATGACTCTTATTAAGGGCACGGCTGCCGCAGGAAAGGAATTTTTACCGGGTCCATGAAATGGGCAATTACCGGGTCATGCTGACCTAGGCGGACCCGGTAATTGCCTTTTCTTGGACCCGGTAAAAATGTATCCCCATTCCTGTTTGATCCCCTTAGGGCTCAATGGGAATGGGGAGCATGCTAACAATTGGCCCGTTAATGGCGGGCCCATTGTTAGCATGCTTGTCTGCTCGCGGGACCCGCAAAGGACGTCTGATAAAACCAGAAGTCCAGAGCGGGTCCCACTATGGGACCTCGTAATAGGGTGGTACGGGGTTAACGGCTCTGGCAACTTTACTGGTGCCGTTAACCCCTTACTGCACTCCTCGTAATGAGGCCCATTAACTTTAAAGCCCTCTGCATTGCCCCCATATTTCTACACGGACAAGGAGCCGAATCAACCGCTACCAATCAAGAAGAAACCTTAGATTGAGCAACGAAATTCAAATAGAAACAAAACACTATGAGACAAGGAAATTTGGAGCGACCACATTCTCCGGAAGACCACCTAAGTTTCAGAAAACGACTGAAAATCTGGCTACTCAACTCACGAGACAATCATAAAAATGTGCACCCCCACAAACCATACTCTGGGACCAAATCAAACATTGAACAATACCAATCGAAGAACCAACAAGTAAACAACCAGACAGCCAGAGCCAACAGAAACCAACTAACCACCCCATCCTCTTTTCCACACCCGCATACCTCTCACATACTACACAAGCCCAAAAAGACCAGCAAAACTACGCACAAACCACACACCCACCACTAAACACGCCACAAAACCAAATAGTTACAAACAACAAACAACTCAGACGTTGAACGCTACCCCTCTGGACATAACAAGCACAGTGCACACAAGAAAGCACACCCAGAGAGTTGACACACACAGAAGCCAGTTTCTCCTGGTTCAGCAAGCATCAACAGAAGAGTGCAACCTCTATACTATCCCTCACACCCCACTAACCAACTCTACCCACGTTTCTTACAGAGCCATGTGAGCGCCTGGAAACCTTGCAAATGGCATCGGTGCACGATATAAATCATAATAACATAGCATAACATAAAATACATCAAGTCAATGTATACATGTCTTAATGTTTCTACGTTACCAGTTGAGCAGTATTGACATTTCCATTCTTGTCATGGAATCTTCTCCCAGGTGCCTCTTACCTCCAGAGTAACCAATAGGTTGAGTCGAAATAGGGTGGACTGCTGCATATTTTGACGGATAGTAAAGACGCAAGTAAGTGCCCATTCTGTTTCTTTGCAGGTACTAATTTAACATATTCCACTAAAATCTTTTTGTATTTTAGATCGCACTGATTATTTCTCCAATCTCTTTCTTCCTTAATGTTAGTCAGCCATTTCGCACCTAAAGTTTGAATCTCCGTAAAAGCTTTTCTAGCAAAACTATATCAGCCCCGGGTTTGAGTCACTGTTCTAATATAGTTGCTAAACAGTGAATTAGTTAGGGTCCGGTTTTCCAATATTTTCAGTTTATAGATGAATTAGAGAGCCCTCTGACATGCCAAATATTTCCAAGAACTTAAGCCTAGTTCAGAAGGGCATACATAGCACCCTGAGATGCAGGCCCACAACAGACTCTGCCGTCATTGCGGAACAGAATGTATTCCCCGTTTTTTAATGGATGTTGGTGACCAAATAGCTGCACAGTTGAAACATAGAGTAAAAACATGAGGAACTAGATATGGAAAGCAATTGCGGTTATAAGGAGCAGTCTTTTAAAGGGGGGGTGCCTTGCCCTAACGTATTTTAACAGATGTGATTAATGATTGTTTTATTTATTGCTAAGTTATTTCGAATTGAATTTCTATCCAATGAATGACGTGGTCATTTAAAAGTTCCAATTTGTGAATTTGGTTGTGGCTTCGTTTTGTTTTTCAAAAATGTAAGTGTCAAAGTGTGTTCGTTCTATGAAATGAAAATGAAATGAAATGATATTTTATTTGTATCGCGCTCGTACACAAGTGTTTCAGAGCGCGACCAGGCAAAGGGAGGGGAACAAAGGAGAACAAAAACAACAATCTTACTAGGCCCAGTGACATTGAGAACGCGCAAGTACATGGGAGAGAGAAAAAAGGGGAAAGTGCATGGAAGGGGGGAGAGGTGGAAAGTGCAGAACAGAGAGAACAGAATAAGTAAATAAGTGCAATAAATAAATACATAAATAAAGGTGGTAGTGCAGCCAGCAAGTGGCAAGTGCTAGGTTAAGTAGATAGGTTATATCTGATAAGTGCAGAAGAGAAGTGGGTGGGGGACTGTAAGGGTACAGATACAGACCCCAGTGCATGGAGAAGAAATTAAGAAGAATGCATAGAGAAGAAATGGAGCTGCCATTTGGCGCATCTTTGACACTAACCTCCACTGTTGGTATCTCTGAAAGCTTTCCGTTTTTTGGCATCAGAACTCTGAACTAAACATATAGGGGCCTATAATTATATCTGCACATGTCCAGATGTGCTCTAATTGGTCAATCTTGGCAAGGGCCCCTAGAGAGATCTTCAACTTGGGCTGCCACCTTTCCTGAAGATACTTCTTTACAGTCATTCAACATTTCTACCACAGAAGGGAGAATGATTCCCATTTAAATTTGATATGTTTGTTTAAAAAATATACATTCTTACTGGCTGTGATCGATGTCTTTTCCAGTGAGAAGCAGATTTATGGTTTACACATTGAATGTCTGATATGGTCTTCATGGAGATCTCCTCCGGGATCTTCCACCCCATATAGCCAGCCTACTCCAGGCTTGTTGCCCGTGTAGGGCATTTGCAAGCCGCCTCTGTTCCCCAAAATCCTTAGGCGGCATATCATTCTTCATTTAAGGAGCTTAACTTTGTAATTCACCCACAGGCAAGTCATTGAATGCAACCCACCAGCCCCAGTTGTGTTAAGTACTCAAATCTTTTATTTTTGGATAAAACTCTTGCTGACCTATTTGTTAGTGGTTTATAAGCACCAAGAGACAGTGTGGTCTGTTATTGGGACTGTAGAAATTGCTTCATTCACATGTTCATCCATTCATTCACTCATGCATGAATCCATCCATCAATTGATGTAATCACTCACGTGTTCAATTAGTGACCACCCATTCATGCATGTTTGGTAATGCCACGATGTTGTTAGAAACGTAAACAGGAAATTCTTTAACTGAAAGGGTAGCAAAGCATAATGTGTGAACACAGGGGGTCAATACAAGTGAATAAGACACAATTGTATGGATTTTGTGTGCACTAATTTTTCATTATTTTAGATTTATATATTGCATGTAGACATAGCTGTTGGCATTAACCAAGACATCTGCCTACTGTGCACCAAGGGATTTGACAATTGTTGAAGGATATTCCTACTGGAAATGTGTGCCTCGCTCCCATAAAGGTTGACCATGATAACCATGACAGATGGTGTAACATTTAGGTCAAAAACACCCTTTTAAATGAGTTACATATCCTTTGAAAAGTGCCAGCCTTGCAAATGTTAAACAAGACATGCTAAATCAGGTTTGTTGTGTTAAATATACTGCAGAGCAGCATTGAGTCGGTTCCCCTTTTTTTAGATCTCGGAAATTTACACGTTGAAAGGTCAGTAGTAGAAATATGTTTTTAGCAAAACAAGAGGTCCTTGGCTGTATTAAAATTTAAGGAAACACATCTTCAGCCCCCCTCTGGGGGGCGCGCTCTTTTCTGACTGATGCAAGATTCATTTTCCATTGACTCTTCAGTCATTTGCCAACAACTTGGGCTGCTCACATATTCATTGATTCCTATTGTGACACTGGCAGGTCAATGGATTTGTGAAAGACTTCATTGTGGAACTACTCAGCCAGATGGAGCCTATAGTAGAAATACATGTAGTTCTTTCATGTCCCCTTCTGCAAATGATATCACTAGCACGGCCATCGATGGATCTACATTTAGGACACCATCACCAATAGCAAGCAAGAAGTTCAGGGCCAATTGGTCATACTTCTATCAAAGCAGAGCTTGCTCAGTTTCCCATGACTGCTCTCAATTGTCTTTCTTTTAACAACACATTTGTATAGCACTTAATGCAGGATGTCTCCCACTTCTACATGCTGTACTAACAGGTGTTCATATTAACCTACTTAATGCTACTCAATTTATTGAGCTGAAAAAGATGAATGGCTGAATTGGTGAAGCTCGAATTTGAATTACGTGCTGGCCCTATGTGTAAGGTGATCACTTAACATCTGAGCTATCCACCCATGTCGCCTACTGCTGAAACCCCTCCTCCCACACACGCACATGCACACTCACACACATACGCTGTTCTCTGCCAGATTCCGTTACAATATGCCTCAACCACAATGAAATTCGATAGTTATTCTTAGCACATGAACCATATCTCGCCCCCCTGCTGTCATTGCTCATCACCACACACAGGAGATCACCAATGACAACACAGGGCATTACCCACAGTCATGCCCCAAGTGCAGAAGCCATGTCGGCAGTACTTGCAGGGCATAGTCTGTCGTCAAGCCAAGGATAATCTTTCCTGTTATCAATAGGGAGGCAGCTACACCTTTCTGAACTACTTGAAAGTCTTAAAGATATTTAGTTAATCTCTGTATCCTTATTTTACTGTCAGGGTTCTAACAAGAAGTTATTTCAAACTCTAGGGAGCGGCACTGATGAGCGTTTCCCTCCTTGAGCAGCCAGTATCGTCTGGGCGAAAGAAGGAGGGGGGGCAGTGTGTAAACAAGTTGCAATCTACAGTGTTAGTTTGTTTCTTTTTTAGGTACTCTGGAGCCTGTTTGGCGCTATATAAGTGTGGCCTGAACTTAGTTATTTCTTGTAATGCCAGCAGTGGTGTTTCCTCCGCCCTTCTACGGAAGCCTATGCATGAGTGAGACTCTGGAGTTTTCCGCTTTCTGTGGAGCTTGCATCAGATTCCTTTTCTGATCCTTGATGAAGGCTACTTGCCTAGTTGGTCCTGGAGATGGCCGCAGCCCATACCAGAATCATGTAGCTCCTTTGAGGATTGCAGGCCTGATTTTCTTTGGCCTTTCTAGTTCACCAAAATGCCGGCAGTTGCTGTGTTTACCCGAGGTTTCATCATGTTCTCAGGGTTCCGAAGGATTGCAAGATTAGAAGTGGTTTGTATTGGGTCTATGTTGGTCACCACGTGGGAAGACATCCTTGAGAAGATGTTTGCGAGTTTCTTATTGTTCAGTTGTAGCTCCCTTTCATCCAGTTTTGTTTTTAATGCAAGTAGTTGCCAGGAGCCAAGGGCATGAGCTGATATTGATTTTCAAAAGCGGTTGAAGGGAGAGTGATCTGATCTAAGAACGAATGAGAAGTTCTTTAGTGCCTAATCATCTGACTATGTAATCTGGAGAATTGACTTCTATGGCCTCAGTCAAATCCCACAAGGAATACTATTCTATGTACATCACGTTCCGATTGAGATGTTTCAGCAAAAACAAATGTGTACGTTTCTGCAGCTCCTTCGAGCAAGGCTAGCATTTCGAGAAAGAACATTTGTATATCTTTCATGTGAGACTGTGCTGAGCTACCCAGGGATCTATGTTGATCAAAAGTACAGCCATGCATACTAGAATGTACACGGAAAGTGGGGATCCTTGAGGGATGTTGCTGGTCAACTTTAATCCAGGGACAGAAACGTGCTCAGAGTTACAACTGTTGGCTTCTGCCTTCTAGGAAGTAATTTCTAGCCAATAGTATTGGATGGCCCGCAAAGTTAAGTCGTCACACCCCTGGAGTATCACACTACTCCTTCCTAGCCAAGGAAGCCAAATGCAGTTGACCCCTTCCACCTTGTTTGGCATGGGCTCCTGATTTTAGTACATACAGGCACCGCAAGACAGCCAATGGGGGAAAGAGGGTTAGGGAGAGGTTGTGGATAGGGAGGGGGTGTTTAGGGTCTCTGGGAAAAGGTGTTGGGATTAACAACCTGAACAAAACTTGTACATAATTTGCCTTGCACCCCTAATCCTAGTCAGTCAGATCCCTTCTTAATTAGAGTACTGACTGGACTACCTGGCGTTTCCTAAAGAGCAACAAACATAAGCGCACACAGCATGAAACGAAATGAAACCATGGTACAGTGACAAACATACATATGAACAGAGATACTGGTGCTGTACTTCTTAATTAGTAATGCCCCCAGATCGCGCCTTGCTTCTTCTTACTGAGGCCCCTACACATGAACAGACAATCATTTGACTAGAAACATAATGCGTGGTACAAAACATGAAAAATTGGGTAATGAGCCGCCACACACTACATAGCGTTACTTCACGTATGCGTAGTTAACTGTCCCCACACTCTTTGAGCGTTTTGAGCATTTGGAGGACTCGGCGGTCTACCTGACATAAGTTTGTGATACTTGCAACAGATAACAGCGTGCACTTTAAACAACTCAGAAATGCTGCCGTGTATAGTTCAGACAACGTTCTCACAATGATGCGGCATGCACTCAACCAAAGAATAAACACACTTGTATCCCCATACCTTCTGTTAGGCACTTAACTGATGCCTCGGGGGGCTCGCCAGCTCCTCCCCAGGCAGTGAAAGTCCTCGTCGAACGGTCTCCTGCCGTGCTTCAGCTCCTTCCCCGTGCAGAATGGAGAGCTGCTTGAAAAGGCAGCGTTTCACCGCCGGGTCCAGGTTATAGTAATTTCACCACCTGGCCCCCAGTCCTTCATGAAGGGGATCCTCCATGCCCTCATCCATACACCTGCTTCCTCCGGCCCGTGCCTGTCACGCCAACAATCACCAAAAGGCAGTACAGGCCAAGGAAGTGCTTAAATAGCAGTTGGCTGCCCCTGCCTCTTTCTGGACCAACTGCCAACCCCAAAGGATCATGGGGATTGTAGTCTCTTCCCTGTTTTAGCACAAAACACTCCTTTTGTATGACATTTCCATGCCTTCAGTCCCCTGTTCCTTACATAAGTGGATCAAGTATGGACAGCAAAGCTACGCCTATGTTGTCATGGGTAGATCAGTGAATGTCCTTTCTGATGTTCTTGTAACTCCTTAACCACTTGTACTCAGGAGACCCTCGACCGGCCCATATAGCCGAGGTTTTCTCCGAGAGATCTTTAAGACGAGATAGCTGCACCTTGAGATGGATGGGGGTGCAGATTTATTACTCCAACACGAATCAATAAAGACAATTCAATGGTTTGGCAAAGGGAGTCCATTTAGTAACAAGTACAAAAAACGGGGATTCATGGCAATCAGCAGTGATGTGATATACCGTCTCGCTTCAACTCCAATGAACTTCATAAAAAACACATTGTTTATACTGAAAATTCGTCATAAGTGACGTGTAACACTCAAACGTTAATAAGCATTTCTATTGGTTAGGAAAAGGTAACTTTAATATAGGTGATATATCTGTATATGGTAACGGAGTGAAGGGATTGGGTAAACACTGTCAGGTGGGCGTCTAAGCCCTTCCTTCAAAATGACTACTGTAGACGTCACTAAAAGTACGACGTCCCATTGGTTCAACTAACTATAGGACCCTAGATTATTTGGTCAATTGTGATTAGGTTGGCACCAACCCCATGCATAAATTTCCACACTACTTAGCAGCATGCAGAATGGTCAGCCAGGTGCAGGGTGCTCCCCTCAACTACCCGGCCTTCCTTCAATTAAGGTTACAATCAATCATCACTTCAGCAACAATGTGTCAATTATGTTACTGAGGTTGGCCTTGAGACTGCATCTTCTGCCTAGAAAAGTTCTGCTATCTTCTCCTGGGCGGAGGCCACGCGTAGGTGTGAACTCATGCTTCTCCTCGCTCAGATGGTCACGTGATGCAGACACTGTGAATTTGCCTAGTTTCTCTCGATTTGTACATTTAATTCTTATTTGGTTTGCCACCTGCCTACGCTTCCTTATCTTGACCTTTCAGAGACAGGATACTCTGTTCTTAAGTTTCAATTAGATGTAGCTACTGTTTGTTCCTTCTATTGGTATGACCTTGGCTTCTTTGGCATGAGTTGCATCTGCTGAGTTTCGATTTAGCCGTCTCTTCTCATTTTGCTAGAATATGAATCTTTTCTTGTTTGGCCTCTAGTAACCTGAGTTGATTCTGCTTTTCGTGTAAAGTGGATTTGCACTTATAATAATGTGCTTCGTTTTGAGGTAGATGATGTACAATGGCGCTTGCCGATCTATTTATCTACTTAGCATAGCAAGCTGCACTGTTTTCTTAGCTTTCTTGCGGTTTCAAGCATATGTACAGGTGTTAGCTGGTTGAATATCTTCATCCTGCTTAGAGTTTAACTATCTTACGCTTTGATAGTTTTCTATCACTTTAAGCTCACGATCTCTTGTCTCATGGTGTTTCGTCTCCTTGTGTCATTCTTGGGTTGTTATTTGTTCTATCTGTGAGTTCGTCCGGGCTCTCGTGACGTCACCATTCATCTTCCAGGAGAACATGTTAGAGGGCTTTGCATGGTGAAATACCGAAATCACCATAAAAGGCCTTTGCACTGTGGGGGAAAACCCATGGCAGACCTTTTTGGTTTCTTCCGGGATGGTACTTAGGCAATCTTCATTTCGTCTCATTTGTTGGTAGGGTTTTCTCAATGGATACCTTACTGTCCATGGTTGTCTGGTTATTGGAACTTCAATAGCTGTTGCTCTTCTGATGGGTACTGGGCAGAGCCCTACTGCGGCTCTCTGCTGGTTTATTTGCTCATCATATGTCTCATATTTTGGTGTGAATGTTCCTGGTACTTCAAAATGGGCGATGGTAGTGCAGGGTTTATTTGGGACCTCCTCTACACTCCCCCCTCTGGGTGATTCATCAACCACTTTCACCTCCTCCTTTGGATGCAATTCACTCGATTCTTCTATATTTATCTTCACTCCATCGCCTGGGTTCATTCCTTCTTCATCTTCCAGATCTATACATGATGGTTTGAAGAAGTGTCTCTTTGGAGTCCATATTTTTATCACTCCTTTCAGGCTTCCTGCTGTCCTTACATGTTCGTCTTTGTTCCATGTCATCATTTGACATTGTCCATTTGGGCTACAGTAAACCCATCTTCCCACATAGTTTCTGTGCTTTCTGGGGTAGAGAATCTTCGTACCTTCTAGCGCGTGCCTGCTGGCCTTCACAAAGTCTCTTATTTCTTCATCAGTCAGGTCTTTGGGCTTCCATTCTGGATTGACATCAATCAAGATCTTCATCCCTATTGTTTTCTTCGCAGTTCTCTGGCATTGCGAGATTATTATCTTCATAACACAAAATCCTAGTAATATCATCACTAGCAGGGCTCCTAGAAAGTTGAATATGTCTGTCATCCACTATGGGATCCACGAGAATAGTGATCCAAACAAGCTGTCATCATCAAACTCGTCAGTTTCGTCGATCATCTGGTTCTGTAGCTTCGTCAGCATACCTATGGCTTCTGTTAAAGTTCCATTTTCCTCGTCGTGAGAAGGTATACATGTGCAACATGATTCTCCTATTTTTGCAAAAACTCCTCCATCCATGGCTGTGATCATGTCAAGCACATATCTGTTTTGGAGAGTCATCAGTCGGATGGCTCTTAACTCTTCCTTTATTGCATTGAATTCTTTTATTGTCGTGTTGATTGTCTGCAGTAACTCCCATCTGGTTATCTGTAAGCGTTTAGTATTTGCTTCAACTTGGAATCTTGGCATGAAAATTGTTGCGAACACTGATGAGGTGAGGCTGAACTGCCTGTGTTCATATGGCATTGCATGAAAAGCTTCTTCTGATTTAGCAGAGAAGTAATTCTCTCTCTTCATCCGAGTTATCAGTTCTACAGATCTCTTCTTCCTTAGATGAGCATCTGCTTTTTGGAAACTGTCAATATTCAGGTCACTTTTCAGAATCACCAATGCTGGAATGTGGACGTTCACTATTGTGCATATGCCTCCCCAGTCTTTTGGCAGTCTGATGTATACTTTGGATCCACACGCCCAATAATGGTCCATTATCACTGCGGTTCCATGTACCATTCCTGGAGCGTTGGAAACTCATCCACAGTTTTGATTCTCTCCCATCTTCCTTGTGCTGTTATTTCTGAAACAGAACCTTTGGCTTTCTAATGGCACTATCTGCAAGGGTCCTTCTCTGTCTTCGACCCATGTGAGTAATTTGCAAGTTTTGGCCATAATTGCTTGCATTAGTTTCGCACTATGTTGATGGTCGGCTGGTAGTGACCGCAGACCATCGAAGTTCGGCATATCACTACTCGTTTCTACCATCCGTCTGGTGAAAGCACTGTTCCCCAAATTTGCATTTGGCCTCTATTCTTCCACCTCCGGGCTTCTTCTGGAGTTTTTCCTTGGACATTTAGCTTTTGATTTGCTTCTCTTCTGATCTCTGCTCCTTTAAGTCCAGGCTTCTCATATCTGATCACAATGTGTTTCGTTTTTCCATTGTTTCTTGTCTTTATGTGCTGGACATAATCGTCTTCATTTGGATCAGTTGCTTCAGTTGCCCATTTCGGAGAGGCATCACTACCCATGAACTGGCCTCTGGTCTTGCACATTGCTACACGTGACATACAGTGTGCTGTCTGTACATCGATTTCTACAGCTACGAAGATCTTGGATTTCCCCATGCTGTATGGTAGGAGTGCGCAAACAAAGCATTCCCCTTTTGAACTTCGTCTTCCAACTTCTTTCATGTGCTGGTACCAAATGTTGTTTCTCAGATGTGCTGTGCTGTCCAGGTAGTCGTTGAGTTCATTGTCATCTCCATGCATGCTTCTCTTGATTCTTAATGTTTTCCTTTAGTTGGCTATGACTACATCCCTGAATGCATCGGTATGACTTCTTCTTGCTGGAGGATTCTCAGATATCCTGGTCCATGGTGCAGTCCTCCTTATTTGCGCCATTTGAGTGGACAAGAGTCTGCCAGCTCTTTCCCTCTCTTCATACATCTTTCTCTGTCGGGTTATAAATGTTCGTATCCATTCCGGCATTGGTCTAGTAAATGGTTGTACTGTGGAACTGGTGCTTGTTCTTTGCGTTGGAATGTATATACTTGGTAATACAGTCTCTGCGATTTTGTTCTTCAGTTCCTCTTGTAGTTCCCTAGCTCGGGCTATGTGTGGAACTAATGAGTCTACTATCAGTTGTGTCTGTACAGAGAGTTTCTCAGTGTTGGCTCTTGTTTTCTTAAGAGTGTTGGATATAACTGCTCCTGTTGGTTTTTGCCTTAATTCTTGTTTTCTCACAACGTCTGCTGTGGAGTTTCTTATGGCAGGCAGCCTCTTTTTCTCTGCTGCTTTGGTTTGTGGTTCTGCAGTAATTGACACTAGGCCTGCTTTGTGTGCATTCAGTGTTTGCGTGTGTGTAGTTGTCAGTAAGGTTACTTCATTCATCCCTTGCCGACCCTGTCTCCGACTTTTCTTTTCGATTGTTACCACACGTGTGTGTGTATCGTTGATAATGTGTGGGAGGAGGGGGTCTCGGAACCCCCCCTCCATTCTGAAGAGCACACTTCCTGGATAGGCCCTGATGTAGCTGCTTTGGGTTCAGGGCCCCGGAGCACCCACACGGGAATACCCTAGGAACTGTTGAACCAGACTCCATTTTGTGTGCTACCGACTCCATTTTGTTTTTTCATAATGACAGGCCTGCCATGAAATTAGAACGCAAGCCTGCAGCTCTACCCGCAAGGCGTGCACAGCGAACAAGTTACTCCCCCCACCTCCTCCCCTCTGTCATCTTTGCAGTCGTCCGGTTTCTCGGTTGCGCGAATGCAACAAACTTCACACTGTGGGCCTCACCACGACTTTGGCGGTAACCCTTAAATCGGGCGGTAGTGCTATTACCACTGGATTTAAGGGCCCGCCAAAGCAGGACTTCGGCGTATTTCTCCCCAGCTCTGAGCTGGGGGGAAATCCACTGAAAATTCGCGCTATTACCGCCGGCGGGAAATCCGCCGGTGGTATTAGTGTGAAATTTCCCCATTGAGCCCAATGGGGAATGGGGCATTCCCAAATGGGCTCAATGGGGAATGGGGATTGACATTACAGCAGAACTCGTGATCCAGCGCTATTAGCGCCGGGGAGTTCGGCGGTAGGGCTAATACCGCTGGCGTTACCGCGCAAGTCGTGATGAGGCCCTGTATCTTCTGTCTGCCGTCTTACTTCATTGACCCTGCCACGGCCCAGCTCAGGGACCGTCAACAGAAGTCGCTCATCTCTACAAACCTGCCCCCACCTAACAGACCCAGGCCATAAAGAATAACAGCCCCATATCCTTTGAACATGGTCAAATAACTAAGAATGACCCTTAAGCATGTTCTTTTTGTTCGCACCTTAAAACCAAAGTGTCTTTCTTCAGGCAATCAGAGTAGGTTGCTCATGAACTGTTTCCATTGCATGCAGAATAATGAAAGAACTACAGTAGAATAGTAATCACTTGAGTGTATTGCATATTATATGTGTAATCAGAACCACTAACGTTAGATTCCAGTTATATAAGTGTGGCGTGTATTAACATGTAGAATGAAGTTTAATAGAAATATATAGCAGTAATAATAAAATGCACAACAGAATGTAACACTGTATATGCTAGCACAAAGCTATCTCGCTTTAAGCTCAATGTAAATATATGCATGGTATTGTGTAAAAGCAATGTAGCAATCAATTGCCATAACCAGTATGATCTTATCACGACAATATGTTTTAGGGCCTGCATGTGCAGAATCTGATAATGAACTGTTCAATTTAGTATGGACAATAACCTGAGCACACGCAAATTATCATCATGAGTTTTGTAACAATGAGAATACTCAGCCAAGTAGAAAGGATGACATGCTTTACAGGAATGTAACCAGAATGTAATAAGCCACGTGTAAAAAGCCTTTATGTAAAAACTGCTCCTGAAGGTCCTGTCTCCCTGTGCAATGCAGAACTGCACCACGAAGGTGTTCAGATTCTCCTCCACCCTTCATAGTGCTAGCTATAGCAGATCAGCAGAGATTTAATGATGTTTAAACAACCAGTCTTTAACCCCCCACAATAAGACTTATGACCATTGTGGTATGTGCCTTTTGTGACCTAGACTTTAATGTGTAATTTAGGCCTTAGATTTAGAGCCCTCTTTGTTGTTTACCAGATGGACATTCCAGACCACACAGTGACCTCAAAAGTCTTACCTCCTTAGCCAATATATCTTGTATTGTGTTAACACACAGTTAAGCCTGCTTATCGATGGATCAAACACTGGATTTAATAGCTGCATTTTGACCTATGCCCAATGATAATTAACCTGTATTTGAGAAATGTCTTTTCACAGGTCTCAGAGTATGTTGGACAAGGCAGATTATAGTATTGGATGAATGGGAATGTGTGGCCACAAGGGCAAATGTCAAATGGTTATTTAATATGTAACACTGCAACAGTTGCAGACACTGCATACCAATCCGATGAGCCCAGCTGACCGATTGACCCGAGAAGCATCATCACAACACCACGTGCTCCCAAGCCAACCACAGCCCTCCGAACCTATGGCACCTATAGGTGCTCACCCCTAGTGACCAATCCCACTGTTCATGTGCCCTTTAGGCCTACTCTTTGTTCGATGACGCTAAAGCTGTATAAAAATGATTTGCAACATGTTTTCTACAGAGTGCTCTAGGCGTGAGCAGAGTAGATTCTGCTTGCCCTACTTTAGATAAATTACCTTTTGATTTCACCAGCACTTGGTCTTGGTCTCATTCCCTCCAGGGAAGTGTTATGTTTGACTTTTTTGGAAGAAATAAGTGCATTTTTGGGGGCCTCTCACTTTCACTAATTACATCCATTTCAAGTTCATTCACTCCACCATCAGATCTTCTAGGGACTGGAATGACTATATATGGTCTGGGTGCTTTTGTGGGTTTTATGCATGCATCATTAGGTGGGTGCACTGAAATTGGGATGCTTTGTGCACCAATAAAGAATGCAGTTCTGATTGTTAATGACAGTAAAACAATAATGTATATGATGCATAGGTACATTATGTCCCTGTAGGGCAGGTGACAGCATTTTCTTCCAGAGAATTGGGGTTGCCTCTCTTCTTGTGGGAGGACCAGATTGCTGTTCTGGGCCCCCATCTCGATCATTCAACAAATGTCAGTGTTTATTGTTTCTGTGTTTTAAGAGTGTCTGGTACCCCACAAGTGTCCCCCCACTTGTGAGTTTCAAATTGTCCCTTTGTGTCAGGATATAGTTCCTTTGCTAGACTATTTTAATCAGAAATAAAATAACATTTTGGTGAGTCCCTTTACTGTGCATGTTCAAAATAGGTGAGCTCCCAATCCACCCCTCGGATTTGCTTCAGTCCTGAGGACATAGTGTACATTGATCAGTATGAAGGATTAGGGACAAAAGTAACAACAAATATGATACGTGGAGTTCTTGGCACCGCTTCTCTGATCTGTCCCAAGCCTCTTAGAATCTCCTCACATAGCTCCTTTGATGTTTAGAAAGTGCTGATGAAAGTGAGGACGTCAACATCGATTGGTCTCCCCATTAGCTCTGGAAAGTCAGTGACGAGGCGAAAGAGAACATTATGGGGCAATCTGGTGTCTTCTGGTGACAGGGACATCCAACCTGTCTTGCTGAAGTTCAGGATTATATATTTTCTCCTAAATGTGAACAATGTCTGCACTGTGCGGTCGCATGGAGTGCAACTAGAATTATGATTTTATTCAAAAGATGGCTTAAATGTTCTGTGTTTGCTGGGTCTCTGAGGAATGTGAGTGTATCTGTTGTTCTCCCAATAAGAGTTGGACAGTCTTCGATTATGCGAATGAACAGTGTGTTGAAGAGCTCATCTATTTCCGCCTGTGTTGGGATCATTTGATTGTTTCTCACTGTACTGATGGAGTCGGACAAATTGTTCGGCAATGACAGTGAGGAGTTGTCTTATTGTCTTTTCGTTTTTAGGATCTTGTAGAAAGTCAGTGACACTGGTGTTCCTCCCTACCAATGACGGGTATGGTTATTATGTCCTTTGTGATGTCTCTACTGTGGGACACCGTTATTATGTCCTTTGTGATGTCTCTACTGTGGGACACCATAAGTGATTCCGAATAGTGTCTCAGTATTAAACAAATCGGGATACTGTATTTGCTTCCAATGTAAGTGTCCTCGGTCAAAATTTGGCATACCCTTTTCTCAAGGCTTAAGTGTGCCTCAGTCCAAAGTTCAAAGCCATCAGACTGTGTTGTGACTTGTGCATGCAATTTTCTTCTTCACCCTGCAACTAGGATGCACAGAGTATCTGTTTTATATGTCCTTATCCCTTTTTCGCTTACAGGAAGTGTCCAATTTAAGCCACAATTTGCAAAAAGTTCTTTGTCTTTGTCTGGCTGGTCATGCAAACTTCTTCCGCGTCATGGATCTCGTTTGCACGTGCTGTGGTTCTTCCCCGTCGCTCGTTGATTCCTCTCGTTGGGGTGCAGGCAGGGGGCCTTCTCCGATGTAGGGTTTTATATCGCAGAGAAAAATCCAAGCTCTCCTGCCTTGTAGTTTCACTGCTGACGGAGTGCAGTCATCCACTGTAAAAGGACTGTTGAACCTTGGCTCATCCCACTTTTTCCTTGTGTGATTCCTCACAAGGACAGCGTCTCCAGGAAAGACGGTTCGAACAAGGAAACCTTGAACTTGGTCTGTTGTAGTATCTCCTTCTGTGTTCTGTGCTGCACTGCACCCTTTTCGTCATCGCTGCAGCTGGTCTGAAATTACAGTAAGGCAAGATGTCATGCAGTTCAGATAGTTTTGCATTTCAGACCCTAAAACCTCTCCTGTTGACTGGGCATCACATCTAGTTCTATCTCGGGGTGTTCGAGGAGTTCTCATTCTTCTTCCTGTGGCTATCTCGTGTGGCGCAAAATGATGGTCGGACCCGGGTTGGTTCCGAAGTGCATACAGTGCAGTGCAACCATCCCTTCTTTAGAATAAGCTTCAACTTGACTATCCTTTCCTTTAACAAGCCATTGAGCTTCTCAAAGATCCCATTACCTTGTGGATGATACGCCGACTAGAACTTGTGCTTTATATGAAGCAGCAAACTAATCTGCTCGAACACTGCATTGACAAAATGAGGGGCATTATCTTACCTCATTACTTCGCACACCCCCCACCTAGGGAACATTTCTCTCACTAAAAATGTGGCCGTGCAGGTAGAGTCTTGGTGTGTACATGGACCTGCCTCAATCCATCTAGAGAATGTACATACCACAACAATTAAGTATCTGAAGAAGTTACATACTTGAATCATGTCAACGCAATCAACATGCACGTGTTGAACAGGCCCATTTGGCCTTGGGCTGATTCCTCTCATTACTCTTAATGTGTGCCCTGCCATAAATTGCTGGCAGATTATACAGTTTACCATAAAGAATGCAACGTGCTCTGAAAAATTTGGAATTAATCAGTCTTCTGTGAGTGTTGCTGCTAGATTCTCTTTTGTCATGTGCGCCGGGTAATGTAACTGCTCCAGCGCTATTTTTAATAGGGGTACAGGTATTACTCGTTTACCAGTGCTGTCTTGTCGCCACAAGCTGTCAGAGGGGTTTAAAGAACACCCTCGACGTTTCCACAGGTTCTTCTCTTCCTGTGGTGCCTCCCCTTGGAGTTCCATTAGCTATGTTTGCTCCAAATTACTGTAACTTTCAGGTGCAGTTCGTGTAACCATCATTCGTTCGTTGGTATGGATAACTTCCACTTCCATAATCATTTCACTTTTGGATGCCATACACTTGGCTTCCGTGTCTGCTGCTTGATTCCCGCGTGAGATAAAATCTTTTGTATGGACGATGCATTTCACGACCGCTATGCCCACTGGGAACTGTAGTGCCTTGACCAGCCTGTCCAATAAGGCTGCGTGCTGCACTGGCGTGCCGTCTGCTCGGAGGTAGCCCCTCCTTTTCCAGCGTGCTAAGCCTGCGTGCACGTTTGACGTTGCATAGGCGGAGTCACTGTACACCGTTAGTTCCTGGTCTACGTGATTCTCAATGGTGAGTATTAACGCTAATAATTCTGCAGCCTGTGCTGAATAATGAGATGGTATTCGTGCACTAAGAAGCACTCAAAACTCTCCATTCGTTGTGTGCTTCATTACAGCAACGCCTGTGTATCTTTGCCCATCATTTTGGTCGATCCTTGGAGACCCGTCAATAAAGACGGTCTCGCCTCCAGCCAAGGCATTTTCTTTCACTCTGGGGATTTCATCATAAAATTCTTCATAATTTTCACAGTCATGTATCGGCTCTCCTTCAGTGACGGGCTCTGTTATAAACATAGCTGGGTTCACTATCTTACATTGGACTATTTTAATCAAGGGATTTGATATGATCACTTTATAAACAGAAGCTCTCTGAGATGTCAATGGGCCTCATTACGACTCAGGCGGTAAGGGTTTAACGACGGCGTAAACAGCGCCGACCCTTACCGCCTGAGTACGAGGTCCCTTAGCGCCATGGCGGATTTAACACCTGCTTTTAGCAGGTGTTAAAATCCATGGCGCTAAGGGACCATGGAGTTAATTACGCCACCTTAATTTACGGTGGCGTAATTAACGCCTTCCCCACTCCCATTATGCCCTATGGGGCAAAAATGGGAATGGGGAAGGGTAAATGGGGATTGGGGACTTACCGCCCCGCCAACCTCGGAATGGGGCGGTAAGTCCGCCAACCACCATGGCGTAAACATAGTTTACGCCATGGTGGTAAAGTCACGGCCCAGGCGGTAACTTACCGCCTGGGTCGTAATGAGGCCCAATGTGCCCTTTGGTTTCTCTTGAATGGCAAATAGCAGTGCTCGATGTACAACGTCATTGAGCATGTAGCTTTCACTATGGCGAACGCTGCGGCAGCTAAACTTCGTTCACACGGGAAATGACCCCTCATAACTGGGTCCAAGTTTCGACTGTGGTACTCCAGGGGCTTGTACCCCAACGTGGTTCTCTGTGTGAGTACTGCCGTCATAATGCTGCCATTTGTATGTGAAAACAGGTAAAATTCCTCTGCATAATTGGGGATCCCTAGAACTGGTGCTGTGCAAATGGCTCTTTTGAGTTCAGCAAACCCTTTCTCCATGGTCTCAGACCATTCGATCTTTTCCTTCGTCACTTGGGCCTTCTTTAGGGCCTGAAGTAAAGGCTTGGTGTAAGAGCTGTAGTCGAATACCCATGCCCTGACATAGCTACATAGGCCTAAAAAGCTCTGCATCTGCTTTATCATGTGTGGCTTGGCTGTGTTAAGTATGGCTTCAGCCCTTTCTGGGCTCACTTTCTTTCCCTCATGTGAGATCAGCTGGCCTATAGACAGCACTTCTTGTTGACAATATTGTAATTTTTCTTTGTCAACCTTATATCCTTTCTCAGCCAGTATAGTCAAAAGCTGAACAGAATTGTTCCTGCAGTGCTCTTCTGTGGTACTGCAGATTAAGATGTCATCCACGTGTTGCAGGACAACACTTTCTAGTGCGATATTGCTCAGGTCCATCTGCAGGACTTGGTTGAAAATAGAAGAGAGACTCACAGTACCCCCGTGGCAGCCTTGTGCTTTTCAGACGCATTTGTCTGAACGTGAATGACGTCAGATCTTGTGAGTCACGGTGCAACAGGATTGAGAAAAATGCATTTTTCAGGTCAATCACCGTGAAATATTTTGCCTCAACAAGTATATTACATAGAATTGTAGACGGGTTTGTGACTAGAGGGAACTCGGCCTCAACAATATCATTTATTGGCCTTAGATCTTGAATCAGCCTCCACGACCCCCCTTTACTTTTTTTCACAGAGTAAACTGACAAATTACATGATGACTCTGACGTCACTAAGATGCCTTGTTCTATCATAGCAGAAATTGTCTTAAAAATCCCTTCATCTACCTCTCTGGACATGGGATATTGCTGGGCTCTTGGTAGGGTAGAATTGCTCCTGGTTTCAGTTTAATCTTCACTTCTCCAAACCCCTTCAAGAGGCCTACGTCATAGGGGCCTGTAGTCCATACTGAGACAGGCACTTTGGCTATGTCGTCATCAAAATATTCAGGACGATTTAGTGCCAACACCATTCTCTGAGGTACTTCTCTTTTAATCATCTTTACCCAAAAGGTGAGACTCACTTCCATCATTGTCTCTCCCTCTTCAAACAGATCGACATTGGTGATGTCAGTCAATCGATATCCTTCCTCAATGGCGATTACTGCACACCATTTCGGCCCTCAACGTCATAACCATCAATCAAGGCCATTCTCCCTTTCACTGCAGCCGTGTGTATCATCAAGGGAAATACTTGTCCCTTTTTCTCATGCATCGGAATTCTGGGTCTGAATAAGAACTCATCAGGGGTTTTCTCATGATTTTGTCTGCAAGGCCTTGCAATCCTGCCATAAGCACACGCATACCATATGCGGACATTTCAGGCTCTAATGGTATGGCCCTCATGGCTATGTGTCCTGAGTATGCTCTAATCATTTCCATTCATTTGAGTAGTGCATGCCTGGAGTGGAACATACTATGCCCTTCTCCGTGAACGAGATTGTCATGTTTAACTTTGTCATAAAATCTCGTCCCAAAATATTTACTGGGGTCTGCTGAGAATATAATAAAGGTACATTCATTTCACATTCTCCTATGGAGGCTGGAAGCGCATTTGTGAAGGGAACACGGCTGGTAACTCCTGTAAAACTCTGAGTATCTATGGCCTCGCCGGACAAGGAAAACTTGCCTTCACGTATGCACGAGCGTGTTGCACCAATGTCAACTAAGAAGGAATATTCTTTATCCCCTATAACGACATCCACCCTAGGTTCCCTGTGAGGATCTGGTGTCACTGATAGGATAGAACACATCAGGGTTCCCAGTGAGCTGTCCCAGTTTATATACAAATTTGGCCCACTGTGTGCTGGTGAATTTCCCCCATTCACATTGTTACTCCCCATTCGAGGGTTCGTGGTCTGTCCTGTGCTCATCGTCTCAGACAGTTACAGCGATGCCTGTTGGGATTGTCCTTGTGGAAAATTTCCAATGCTTTGTGGTTGCACACCTTCCGCTTCCGCTCCCGGCGCTAGTTGTTGCACCGTGTGATTCTGCGCACCACCCTGCTTTAACACTGCAGGTGAATTTGCCATGCCTGCTCCTGTTCCTTGGCCGTTCTGCATCATGCCTTGATTTCTGCATGTGCGCGCCAAATGCCCTGTCATTCCACACAGCCAACATACTGGCGGTGGTCGGATCATTTGCCCATTTGACATATCTTGGTTACCATTTTGCATATTTTGAAAACCTCCTTGATTATTTTGGAAACTTCCCTGATTGCTCTGCCATCCTCTTCCCCTAAATCCTCTTCCCCTGGGATAAAACCCTGTATTGCCTTGATTATTTTGCTGTGGACTAGCCACCTGCTGCATGCTTGATTCAGCTGTGCTAGTTATCATGGCTCCCTTAATAGCATATTTTGACAATTTCTTTTGCACCAGTTTCGCTTCCTCACCCTTTCAAGTTGCTTCCTTTTTGCGATTCTTTTCCTGCAGCACTCTACAATAATGTGAAATGGTCAACCGTATTTCAGCCCAAGGCTTGGCTTCAATTCCCACCAATTTCTTGAGTTGTTTCTGTATCGGCTCTGGCAGCCCTTGGCACAATATATGTTAAAACACAGGTATTGATTTCATCCAAGATTCATGAGTCTCGAGCGCCCATGCGTCTTGAAAATTCTGTATATAAATTAACGGATCTTTAGACTCCTTCATCTTTTGCGTCATTATAGCTCCCTTATCAGAAGTGCCTGGGTAAAGCACTCGTATCGTTTTCCATACTGTGGCTCTACAATTGTTGAATGGAGCTCTGTTGTGCTCGGTATTAATTGTGGTTATGAGGGTAGCCTGCTCGTGCCCACACGTCGTCTGCTCTCTCACCAAGTATGGCGATTAGGAGACCTAATCCTGTCATTTTTTAGGAGTTTCCTCCTGTCATTTTTTCTACCTCATGTATCCACTTTCTGGCTCTTGATGTCAACATTGGAAGCTTGTTTTTCAAATTTTCTCGATCCATGTGTGGCCATGGTATATATTGCGGTCTTATTCCCCCCTTCTCAACAACGGAAATTGGAATGTCTAGCCCTCTCTCTCTTCATTCATTGTTCCCCTGTCTATTGCAGGGGTAGTAATCCCGCATAGCTGTCTGCCTGCCAATGCCCTTGGTCTGTCCACATAGGGCGGTGAAGACACCCCCCCTCTGACCATGAGATACTTCTTCATGTCGGTCAGGCTGTGTGGCGGACTCTGATGCTCTCGGTGCAGATTCGCTTCCTCATTTTCCTCACGCTCCTCCCTTTCGGAGTCAGACATTGTCTGTCCCCAACTAGTGCGACTTCTCGTATCCTCTTTGTTTCTACTTATTTCTAATCTATCCAGGGATAGCTCTCTATTCCCACTACTTCAGGAGACATCCTCAGTGTCATACAGCTGAGTGATTTCCAGGCGCTCGTCTTCCCCCTCCCCTTGGGGTATTTGTTCTAGCCCCATTTCATCATATATTCTATCAATTGTCTCTACGATGCTTCTGGTGTCGAAGTAATCATCAATATTTGCCCTAGACATGCCTGGTACTGAATCGTACGTACTCAGGAAAGAATTCTTCGATGTCTTCCCAGTCTACAACTGGAGCGTGTTTTTTAACCTCTTTAACCAGATATTCAAGATCACGTGCTCTCTGTCTTCACCTACGTTCTACGTCGTCATCAAATTCTTTGCATTTTCTCGCCTCTTCTCTGACTCTATCTTCTTCCTTTCTCTTTTCATTTCTACGTTCATCTGCCCTTCAAATTTCCTCATGTCTTCATCTTTTTATTCTTTTCTCACGTATCCTTTGCTCTTCCTCTAACCTTTGCTGTTTCTGTTTGTCTTGGTCATTGGCTGCTCTTGGGTTGAGATCGAGCTGTCTTTCTTGCTCTTCGCGATATAGCTGTTCTCGCATTTGTCGGTCTGTCGTTCTTATCTTTTCTTCTCTTAACTCCTTCTCTTTCCCCTATCTCCGTTTCTCATCTAACCTCTCCTTTTGTTTCGCGCCATCAATGCCTTTGCCATTGAATTTAAAAAAAAAATGTCCCCTCCCATCCATTCGTCTTTTGCAAATGCTATCTCATCAGTTCTATCTTGGCTTCCCTTCCATCAATTCCCTTCCCTATCTTTGTCGAGAGATGCACTTGTCTGTGCCTGATCTTTTATCTTGTCATCATGTCTCTCCTTGTCCCTTGGGACTGCGGAGGTAATATTCTTGTCCTTATCTTTCCCTTGATTTTCGTCACTACTATGTGTAGGTGATTCATATGCGGGGTTCCTATACCCCGGTGCTGCTTTGAGTTCTCTCAGTGGGTATAATCCCTCGTCCTTACTTTCTTCAATTTTTGTTTCGGGTGGGGCAGGTCGCGTGGTAGGCGTCTCACCCCCCTCTGTGCATACATTAAGTATCCAATCTGTTGGTGGCTCCTCCTCCTTTCCCTGTTCGTACATTTTCCATAACTCGAGAACAGCAAGGCGTTTTTCTAACATCTTGCCTGTATATGTGGCATGCAAATATGTTGTCATATGTTGTAAGACAGCTTTAGATAAAGACACATTTTGCGGCCATGGCATTAACATCTTGTGGGAGGTACCTTTAACCCACTCGGTACTATATTTCTTTAGCTTGAGTGCGTGTTTTGACAACTGCTTGCATAAGTGTGCCAATAGAGTCATGTCTTCCATGCTTATATCTGTTCCCTTTCCTCTTATATAACACTTGTCAACGTTTCCGTGTGGCTTAAACACTTCGAACAATATGAGCGAGCACCAAACACTGCAAGCTTGAATCCAAATTTTCACAAAATTTTATACCTTCTGATTTGTTCAAAAAACATCAATTCATATGCGATTTTCTTTTTCTCAGCTATTAAATCGCATACAATTTGAATCAGTTTTCTCTAAGAATTCTTTTTACATATGACATCACAACAAAAACATGTAATACAGACGCTTGACAGACTAGACAGACACCAGCTGGAAACAGATAGCTCTGCCTCTAATTATTACCCCTTCAGGGGTTGTAAAGGTACCCCTTTCCTGACGTCTTTAAACGCTGTGGTAATCTATCTGTTCTCCATTATGTGGGACACTGGGTACAAGTTTCTTCTAGCCACTATATTAAAGCGTAGGAATGAGGTGAATCCTCTCACTTCTCGGGTATCTGCTCTGGTAATCTCTCTCTTCTCGGGTGTCTGCCCCGGTAATCTTTTGTTTACTTTTATTACTCTCGAGTCATTATCCCCTCATATATATACAGTCTTCTCTACTTCTAACTATATTTAGTATTTTTTTTCCACCTCCCTCTGTTACCTTTTCCCATTACTTGTTCTAAAGCATGCACTTTTGCCAGAACATTAGTCTTTTTCACTCACCGTTCGCATGGTTCTCCTCTGGACACTCGGGATCACCGCCTTTGTTACCGCCTTCTTCGGTTTTTCACCCATTCAGATGCCCGTAGGAATGGGAAGGGATGCATGGGGAACACGGGTCCCTTAAGGCCCTGACTGCAGTCTCTTCATGCTGCCATTGTCTACGGGGAGTGAAAGGGGCCCCTAGGGGACCCTGACGTCTATGGAAACAAGGCGGGTCACCACACACGATAGAGACGCCAGACACGAGGTTGTATTCCCAAAGCTAGGGTTTTATTGCAAAGCAAAAGTCTCAGTTGGCCAACTCGGTCTCACGCCCCGCAACGTGTATCTCTAGACCTCGAGGGACGCAAGAGAGCGAATTACGTACATTAGATACATATATACAAAATGCATATCAAACAATCAGCTATGACATGGTTAACACCCCTCTTTATTGGGTTTCTTTGAACTTGGTGTGATGATGGACATCTCTGACCACTATGACACCTTCAAACATCTATTCTAGTAACAATTTGCAATTTGTGAGTGCGTAGGCATCGTTCGGTTATTGAATAGAATACATCGCTTCTGTTCTTGGAAGCGAACTACATACGGGGGGGAGTTGCATTCCTGACCTTGCTATCTATCAGGTGCTATTCGCGTCCTGGGAGCCGACATACTCTTAGCGGGCTCAGCAAAGGGGGGCCCTTAGAGAAGCATAATTCAAGCCTTTAGCGGTATTATTCTAACATATTCTACCATATAACGAGACTGGCTGGCAGCTGTGAAATGATTAAATGCCCTGCAGCTCTGCTTCAAGGCTACATTAAGGAGGGAGCCGGGCATTCTTCCTGGCGCTGCCTTTGTTTTTGTTTCAGCAAACTCTTGTTATCCTCTCGGCCATGTGGCCTTGGCCTTTTCACATACAGACAACAATGTTCCACAGTCGAGCAGTGTAAGCGGAAAATATACTGCGAAGCAATAGGAACAGAAAGCAATGAGCAATGGTTAGAAAACAAAATGGCAATTCTTGTTACATCAAAATGGCCGTTCATTGGCAAACTCGAAAACCTATCTTCTGTCGTATCGTGCATGAGATGGTTGGTCCACGGCCACCAAAATGCGTTTGCGGTCTCAAAGTAGAGGTATCCGTATTTCTAGACTGACAAACCCTCCTTTGGCCGTATGCCAAACGTCTCATCTATTTATTGAAACCTCCTCTAGCGATGATGAATCTGAAGTGCTTATATCTGAGTCTTGCCTGCTATCGTGGACATCATTGTCTTCATCAATATCTATTGCCATCAACACTTTCACTCCTCTCATCTCATTTGGGTCTGGGCTAGTTCGATCATGAGGTTGTTTTTTCTTTGTTATCATATGCATGCATCCTTCCGTACATCCCTCAGTTACCTCTGCACAAACTATGGGTAAACAATGTATACAACAACAGCACGTTAGGAATATTCCGAACACCACTACTAATATTGAGATCAACTTCCATCCCCAAGATCGTAGTATTCACCAAAACCAAGATCCTATTCCCCAGCTCCCTTCTCCCGTAGGGAGTTCAGATCTTAGAACGTGCATTTTCTTTATTGCTTCAAAGATCGTGGGGGAATAGTCATCGACATAAACGCAACATGCTGATCCCACTATTTTGCAAATTCCCCCACGATCAACCAGGATTACATCGAGAGCCATTCTATTTTGCAGCGTCATTAACCTGATTCCTCTTTCTTCCAACGTCATGTTAAATAATATATCTGTTGTTGTGTTTATTGTATTCTTTAGTATTCTGGACAGTCACCTTATATTATAGGAGTTCACTACCTGTCCTAAGAATGGAATGAATGATTTTGCTACATCAGTTGCTATTAAAACACCTTCGTCAGTCCTATTGACTCTAGTTCTGGATAATCTGGCCATGGCTGCTGTTTCTAAGAGGAATACTCCTGGGAAAAGTAGCCCTAGGTAACATGTTTCTGGGAAACCAAGGGTATGCTTTCTCTCAACATATAAAATAAACTGGATCACCTACGTATACTGGTTCTATTTCCCATTTTAGCACCACTGTATTCATACAACCAGTATATGTTCCGACTGAAAAAGAGCCTTTCTTTTTTAGACAAAAAGGGACAGGTCTTGGGCTATAATTCACCGTGTAAAATGGGGGAATTGCATCTTTGTTCCATTCTGTTCTTACACGAAACGTCATTACAGATGTTTTTTCTGGTGGGGACAATCTATCTCGTCTATTTTGTCGTGTTATCTTCCGTGTACTTTTCCTCGTGGGCTCTGGGGCTATTACTTGTGCTCTATGGAAAATGGAACAACCCACAGGCTTCATTATTGTCTCCTCAAACTCATTCATGTTGGTTCTGTCTAATTGACCCGTATTACTCTTATTCCACTTCCCATAGAACATTGCACCTAAAGATGCACTACATGCAGAACTTAATGGTAATGGCTGCACATACCACCCTATTCCTTTTCCGGCATGCTGTGGTAAATGGGCACATACCCAGCAGTTTGTTTTCTTCAGGATTGCATGTGTCATGTTCATTATCAGAAGTAAGTTGTTATTTCTAAAACCTTCCCTGTGTTTTTCTTCCATTGGGGGTAGGGTATAAGTGATCACCTGAACCGGGCTTTCAGTAGTGGATAGATTAATTATTGGTAAAAATATTTCTAATGGGTGTATTGTTTCTACCCACCATAATATTAGGGCTGTCGATATTGGTGCTACCGCGCTCATAAAGCACATTATTATCATTAGTGTCAGCATACAATTTGTTCTACCATGCGTTTTTTTTAAACTTATAGTCTTTATAACGGACTCATTCTCAGCGGTTGTAGTGCAGAGGAGGCTGGAACCGATCCCGGCATGTTTCTCGTTGTCCTTCTTCTTCCTTATCACAGTTCGTTGCGGATATCTCTCTTCGTCGCGCTTGCTCTGATGTCTATAAGTTCAATGGAATTCTCACAATTCAGTTTTGCCTGTCCTTTTTTAACCTGGATCCGATTATTCGTTTTTAGGCAAGATCACTTGTCCCTTCTTATACTGCTCAGAGGACCTTTGATCAGTTATCGCCTCAGTATCATGTGCGCCCAGCTTGTCTGCTCTGGTTCTGGACACATATACTGTTAATCAATTATCTCACTTGCCATAGTACCATGTGCGCCCAGCTTGTCTGTTCTGGTTCAGGACACATGTACTTTTTATGATCGCACCGAGGAGCCGTGAGTCTTGAATTGTCCGACTTGCACAATTCTCACGCTTCTCTCCTCTACACCCCTGGTTCCTTCTCCGTCCATGAGCTGAATCAGAGGTTGACATAAACACCAAAAAAGAACCTGTCTTTCGAGGCCGCAGGTTGTATCGCCTTGCTCCTGGTATCGTATGATCCGTGAACAGTGCCGGTGCACTTCCAGATTCAGACTTGAAGTCAGCCTGTGGCGCTACTTCAGGTGTTGGTGTGCGTCGCGCCAATGTTGCAGATCCATTTTTTGGCGTGCTGGTGGGTGCGAAAGGGGTACACGATTTGGTTTTGCTGGTATCTGCAAGACAGATTTCACGTCGGTCAGCAGTGATGTCGATTCTGCTGGGCAATGTTGGGGCACTGTTTGCCCTCCTCCCTTTTTGGCAATCGTCTCAGGCTTTGTTTCGAGTTTCACTTCACGTTTTGGCATATCAGGTGGCTGCTCACTGGCAACAGTTTCTTTCGTTTCGGGGACCGCTGTCTCTTTCCGGTCAGCAGTGTCAGGCAAGACTTTCAGTGCAGTTGGAATCTTTTTGGCATGGGTGGCATGGATCCACGACTTCCTTCCATCCACCCGTATTGCCGCCTGCGCCGCCAAAAGTACTTGATGGGGCCCGCGCCACCTGGGTGCTAATGATGACTTTCTTTCAATGTTTTTTAGCAGCACCCAGTCTCCTGGCTCCAGCGCGTGCCCCGGACGGGTATACCGTACGGGTAATGCCTCCTGCACCTGCTGATGAATCAAACACAATTTTTGCATTAAAAGGCCACAATAAGTACTAAGCACAGGATGTTCTATCTCACTAAGTTGTTTTGGCTGAGGTGCGCACCAAACATTTGCCGGCCTCCCCATTACGATCTCGCATGGGGAGAGCCCAGTTTTAGCCTGTACAGACGTACGCATGCATAATAGTGCTATTGGTAATGCATCCACCCAACTCAACTTGCTTCCCGCACAAATCTTGCTAATCTTTGATTTAAGAATCCCGTTGTGTCTCTCCACAAGACCGGCAGAACTCGGATGCCTTGAACTATGGAATCTCTTATCAATCTGAAGACCTGCACATATTTGTAATACCACTGCACCCACAAAATGCGGTCCATTATCAGACCATAGGACACGGGGCAAGCCAAATCTGGAAAAATACTCCTTCAACATTACTTTTGCGGTAGTCATTGCTGTGCAATCATTTAAAGGATATGCCTCCACCCACTTACTGAATGCAGAGATTACCACCAAGACGTATTTTAAGTTTTGGCACCTCTCCATCTCTATGAAATCAAAATGAACTACCTCAACCGGCATGGAGGGCGGGTCAAAACTGCCTGTTGGTGTCACTGTTCCCTTTCCTACATTGTGTTGCAAACACGTGATACAGTTCTGCACCGACCTCTCTGCATTCTTTTTTATGTTTACATTCTGCCATACTGTAGAAAGGTGCTGTATCATTTTCTTTGCACAGATGTGCGTAGGGCTGTGGGCCATTGTGACCATTGCAGTCACATATGATTTTGTCAACATCCAGTTTCTAGTTCCCTTGTCCACCCAACAACCCTACAAATCCAACTCAGCAGATCCCTCTGCCCATCCTTGTATTTCATCGGCCGTAGCCTCGGCCTGCATTTCTTTGACAGTCGCAACTTCATCTTCTATCATACAGGGTACTTCCTCTGTCTGAACCGTCATCATCTTGGTATTCAAATCAGTGGCAGTTTGTTTCGCAATCCTGTCTGCAAACGCGTTTCCCTCTCCTTTTTTGCATTTTTATCTGCCTCGCATTTCACTATTGCTAGGCGCTTTGGAAACGTGAGTGCAGTCAGCAATCATACAATCAAAGGACCATGTTGAATTCTGGCACAATGTGATGTCAGAAACCCTCTCTCAGCCCAGAGTCGATCCAAAGTTATGAACCACTCCAAACGCGTACTGACTATCAGTATATAAATTCACATTCACATTTTCAGAAATCTCGCAGGCTCCGGTTACTGCTATTATTTCCACGGCTTGTGCTGAATTATAGGGGATTCTTTCACTTTCTACAACACTCTCTAGGGTAGTGATAGCGTATGCAGCAGTTGTCGTGCCATCTGGTAATTTAAAACATGAGCAGTCACAAAATAACTCTCCATCCGGCTCTTTCTGTGGAATATCACTTAAATCAACTCTCCCCTTGGTTTCTTCCTCAGTGACCATTAAGCAATCGTGGGGGGGTGATTCATTCTTCCCAATTTCTTTTATGGTTAGTGGCATTAATTCTGCAGGATTCAAAGCGCTACACCTCATAATTTGGATATGGGGCGCGAACAAGATAATCTCATATCTTGTCAATCTAGCAGAGGTGAGGTGTTGCGTCTGTGTCCTATTTAATAGAACGTCTATGGCATGTGGCAGCATGAGAATTAAAGTGTGCCCCAATACCATCCCTTCCGTTTGTTTCACTGATGCAGCAGCCGCCGCGACAGATCGCAAACATTGTGGTAGTGCGCGCTACAGGGTCCAGTGCAGAAGAAAAATAGCTGCACAGCCTATTTCTTCCACCTTGTTCCTGTGTCAAAACCGCCAATGCACATCCTTCACTTTCACACACAAATAGTCTAAAAATGTTCTTATAGTTCGGCGTACCCAAAACTGGAGCCGAGCATAATGCAGTTTTCAATCCATCAAATGCTCTCTGACATTCCTCATCCCACTGCAAAGGCATAACCGCATCTTTTCTAGTCAAATTCACTAATGGTTTCACAATTAACGCAAAATTACCAATCCATTGTCGGCAATATGAAGCCATGCCTATTATGGCTCTGACTCCTTTTTGTGTCTTTGGAATAGGCATACAAGAAATACTTTCTATGCGTTCTAGCATTAGTCTTCTCCCCCCTTTCGAAAGTAGGTAGCCCAAATAAGCTAACTCCTTTCGATTATACTGAAATTTCTTCAAACTAGCTTTATGGCCATGTGCCGCTAGGTGTGACAGTAGTAATACAGTGTTTTCTTTACAAATCTCCTCTGTGTCTGCAGCTAGCAATAAATTGTCTATGTATTGCAAAAGTACACAACCCACGGGTAATTCCAGCATGTGTAGCTGTTCTTTTAATGCTCTACTGTAAATACTTGGACTTTCCGTATAACCTTGCGGAATCTGCGTAAATGTAAATGATCATCCTCCTAATGTGAACGCGAACAAATATCTACTGTCCTTGTCCACTGGAATACTAAAGAATGCTTTTTTCAAATCTATTACACTAAAGTATTCTGCTGAAACAGGTATCATTGTCAATATTGTAGTGACGTCTGGCACTAGAGGAAATTGCGGATTTACTACCTTATTCAATGTGCATAGATCAATTATGAAACGGTATGGCACCTCATTACCTCCTTTTTTATAAACCGGAAGAATCGGGCTGTTACATGTACTACCTGTGATTTCCTCTATTACCCCTAATTTCACCAAATCGGTAACAATACTCTTCAATCCTTTCTCACCTTCAACTGAAATTTTGTATTGGGGTATTCTCGGTAGGGTAACACCTTCTTTTAAAATAATCTTTACTGGCTCTATCTTTAAACATCCCACATCGTTGTCATGCATTGCCCATATACAGGTTGGTACTTTACTTAGTTCCCCTGGTAACGCTTCAGACATGAATTCTGACACAGGGGCATCGTGTGGCCATATCGTTAGAAACACTCCGTCTGCCGTGCAATGTATAACAGAACCTAGTTTTTTCAACAAATTTAATCCCAACAAATTTTCTCCGCAATTTTCTGTTAGAAGGAAAGGACAATGTTCGGTAAATGGTCCTATGGTAACTGGGACTGGTTTGGACACTGGGTTTATGACTGGTGTACCTGCGAACCCTACAGAAATATTCTTTTGCCCTAACAGTGGTATATTCGGAACCAAGTGATGGTCTATTGAACACTTCTCTGCTCCTGTATCTACAAGAAAGCGGTGCTCCTCATTCCCGACTCTCATTTCTACGTAGGGTCCTCTCTGATTCATGGGAATAGACACCGGTTCCGACCCCTGTCCTGGGCTGTCCTATTGGGGAAATAACACATCGTCCGATGTGTAATCATTACTATTACTGTAATACGTGTTTGGCTGTGTATTGAAAACATTTCCACTCTTTCCCCCACTCTGATTTCCATATTGTTGATTTTGCTGTCCTTGACTCTGGTTTGGGGCATTTTGGTTTTGGCCTTGGTTTTGATTACCTCCGTTATTATGATGCTGCTGCATACTATTCTTATTTGGTCCATTCGCTCCTGGGTGTCCTCTATGCTGTCTCCTCTGACCAGACCCATTTCTATTCTGTAGATGCGGGCTTTGCGCTCGCCAATGTCCTTCCTCTTTACAATATGCACACTGATTCGGCCCCACTGTTCCCCCATGCATATTCAAACTACTCCTTCCTTGTGCGTTCCCTCGCCCTCTATTATGTCCTACTACTTGCTGCATTAACACTCGTGTCTTTAGATTTACCCTATCCCTCTCTTCTTTTTCTTTTCCTGCAGTCACTCTGCGCTCATAATATTGGGCCATATGCAGTACTTCGCCCAACGTTTTTGCTTGCCATGCACTCTCTGATGTCATTATTAGATCCTGAATTGGAAGTTTTAACCCCCTCACATATTTGTCAACAAATAACCTCTTTCCTGCTTCTGAACCCACATCCTGCTGGCTGAAGTCTGTGAATACTTCTTCAAATCTATTAAAATAATCTGTAGCCAACTCATCTTTGCCTTGTACACATGCAGTCAATTTGTCCCATTGGATTCTTTTCTCTGGGACAATTGTTTTTAACTTCTGTACTATACGTGCTGGTAATGCCACCAGGTTCGGTCCTGGTGTCCCTCCAACCGCTTTATTCCTGTCTTCTATTATCAAGTCCGCCCATGTGGCGCCAAAGGCCGTTGTGTCATCTACCTTCCTTATTTGTTTCCATATGTCTGCTGGCAGGATCACTGGGAATATTAGGTCTATATCACCCATCGTAAGCACGGATGACTGTAGGCAGGACTCTACCTCCTTGTAAAAGAAAGGATTCTTTCTTATATCCGGAATCATCTGCTTTATGTTGTTCACCTCCTGTCTGGAAAAGGGGACATGTACATATTGGGCGGTGTAATGGGCTGGTGTTACCTGCGCCGCTACATTGCCCGTTGCAGGAATCTCCACTTTGGCACAAAGGTAGGTGGGACCTCTCTCATAGGAAATGCCCCACTTACCGTCCCTCCCCCTTCTCTTAGATGTAACAATATTCCCACATCCAATGATAGGGCTGTTTCTCCTGTCCCTCGTTCTAATGCTCTTCTATATACTGCCATTATTGCAGGCGGGCAATATCTTTATCTAATAAATGTTCAACCATCGATTGTAGCGCTTTTCTTTTTATAGGCATGGAATATTCATCAAATATCTCGTGTATCTCCATTGTGGGAATACTAGGATCTGACATCCATCTAGACGCTTGTTGCATACATACTTTTAACTTGTCGCCCCTTTGTACTGATGACATCGAATGTCGTCGCTGTATATATGGCTCTACAGTTTCCTTTCTATTTCTCCCGATATCTTTACTCCTGTACCCGGGTGCAGTAAACATTTCGGCATAGTCATTATCTAATTCATCTTTAAGCTCAAAAAGTCTATACACATGTTCTCTCCCTTCTTCATCCCTCTACCTACAGCGTGCTAATGCATTCAAATCTAACAATCGCTGCAGTGGTAATTTCCCAATTAGCTGTTTCCATCTCTCCACCAAATATTCACCCATGCATTCCAACACTACCTGTCTTTCATTGCTTCTACGAAAGTCATATATCGAAGCCAATGTTGCCGTCCCATCATTCCCGTCTATATACATCTCTGCCTGTTGCTGCAATTCCACCTTCCTTTCTTTGCTGATTGCGCTGCGGGTTACCCTCGTGCACTCCCGTTGGTCAGTCCCACCTCTTGCCCCCGTGGTTTCAACTTCAACCCCGGCAGGAACGGACGGTACCGAGTCTGTGTCTAAGGCGGGAGGTGCGGATGGGACAATGGGAACAGCGAGTGTCTGTTGTGGGCCTGGTTGGCTAGTAGGAAGTGTTGCGTGCGCGGTCTGTGGCTGTGGGAGGGCTTGAGCTACCGGAGGGGGAGCTTGGGCTACGGGCGGGGTCTGGGCAATAGGTACTGACATATCTGGTCTTACTTCTGATCTTGGGCCTTGTTTCGTATGGGTCAATATATTTTCTATCAATTCATCTGCCATGTGTAATTCTCGTTGTGGGTATATCTTTTCTATATTCAACTGGTCACGCCTGCCTGCCCTTCTTAGACTCTCAGTCCACTCCTCCTCTTCTTTTTCTTCCGCTAACTCACCTTTTGATTTATGCCTGCGCGCATGATTTGCTCTGCTTTTAAATTGGAGCATTACTTCCTTCCTCCAGTCTTTAATAGTTTCAAATGCTGCAGGACGCGCTTTCTTTCTTATCAACACCCTTTCCAAGTTATCTATCCTCGCCATCTCGAAACTACCATTAATCGGCCACTGATGGTCTTGTTGCTTTCTGGTTTGTCTATGCCAAGTCTCACAGAATATTATCGCACCCACTCCATACCTCACATACATATTATATGCTGGCGTTCCCCCAGGTGGTACAATTTGGCCATTATCCAAAGATTGTCTATCACAGCGGAAAAACCCTGCTAAGGTGGACAATACCCCAGGCATGTTTCAACCTTCCCCCTGGTTAATCAACCTTACCTAGGGCGTTTGATTTTGCAAAGTCAACTCTCAACCAATATCAGAATGCTTTGAATCGGGGAATGACTCACCTGATAAATCAAGTCGTCTGTATACTGACGCACCAAAGGACATTGTGTCTGCGTTTCTTGGCTTCCGCCTCGTTTCGGGACCCTCGCCTCCTTGTTCTCTAGCCGGGCACGTTGATCAGGGATCAGATGTGTGCAGATCTGCAAAGGAGTCTCTCATCACTTTTACAGGGTGCCCCGAACACCTCTTGATCCCGGCTCGATCGTCCCATCCTCGCCGTTCTCTGCCTTTCTTAATTACAATGTTACGCGAAGGAACAAGTTGAGGAGGGTCCCTATTCGGGCGCCATCTTGAAAGGGGCCCCTAGGGGACCCTGACGTCTATGGAAACAAGGTGGGTCACCACACACGATAGAGACGCCAGACACAAGGTTGTATTCCCAAAGATAGGGTTTTATTGCAAAGCAAAAGTCTCAGTTGGCCAACTCGGTCTCACGCCCCGCAACGTGTATCTCTAGACCTCGAGGGACGCAAGAGAGCGAATTACGTACATCATTTACATATATACAAAATGCATATCAAACAATCTGCTATGACATGGTTAACACCCCTCTTTATTGGGTTTCTTTGAACTTGGTGTGATGATGGACATCTCCAACCACTATGACACCTTCAAACATCTATTCTAGTAACAATTTGCAATTTGTGAGTGCGTAGGCATCTTTGGGTTATTGAATAGAACACGGCGCTTCTGTTCTTGGAAGCGAACTACATACGGGGGGAGTTGCATTCCGGACCTTGCTATCTATCAGGTGCTATTTGCGTCCTGGGAGCCGACATGCTCTTAGCGGGCTCAGCAAAGGGGGGCCCTTAGAGAAGCATAATTCAAGCCTTTAGCGGTGTTATTCTAACCTATTCTACCATATAACGAGACTGGCTGGCAGCTATGAAATGATTAAATGCCCTGCAGTTCTGCCTCAAGGCTACATTAAGGAGGGAGCCGGGCATTCTTCCTGGCACTGCCTACGTTTGTGTTTTAGCGAACTCTTGTTATCCTCTCGGCCCTATGGCCTTGTCCTTTTCACATACAGACAACAATGTTCCACAGTCGAGCAGTGTAAGCGGAAAATATACTGCGAAGCTATAGGAACAGAAAGCAATGAGCAATGGTTAGAAAACAAAATGGCGATTCTTGTTACATCAAAATGGCCGTTCATTGGCAAACTCGAAAACCTATCTTCTGTCGTATCGTGCATGAGACGGTTGGTCCACGGCCACCAAAATGCGTTTGTGGTCTCAAAGTAGAGGTATCCGTATTTCTAGACTGACAGGAGCTTCATAGTCTACTCAGCCGAATGGCAAAGGACTTGTGATATTGCCAAAGACCTAGAGTTACTTTATGTCGATGGTCAATAGGTGTCTTATTCAGATCAATAATCGATAACCACTCTGCTACCAAGTGTACTCAGGAGACCCTCTACTGGCCTATATAGCCGAGGTTTGCTCTGAGAGTACTTTAAGATGAGATAGCTGCACCCTGAGATGGATGGGGGTGCAGATTTATTACTCCAACACCAATCAATAAGGACAACTCAATGGTTTGGCAAAGGGAGTCCGTTTAATGACAAGTACAAAAAACAGGGAGTCATGGCAATCAGCAGGGATGCGATATTCCGTCTTGCTTCATATCCAATGAACTTCATAAAAACATATTGTTTATACTGAAAATGTGTCATAAGTGACTTGTAACACTCAAAAGTTAATAAGCATTTCTATTGGTTAGGAAAAGGTAACTTTAATATAGGTGCTATACCTGTATATGGTAACGGAGTGAAGGGATTGGGTAAAACACTGTCAGGTGGGTGTCTAAGCCCTTCCTTCAAAATGACTACTGTACATGTCACTAAAAGTACGACGTCCCATTGGTTCAACTAACTATAGGACCCTAGATTATTTGGTCCATTGTGATTGGGTTGGCACCAACCCCATGCATACATTTCCACTTTACTTAGCAGCACGCAGAATGTTCAGCCAGGTGCAGGGTGTCCCCCCTCAGCTACCCAGCCTTCCTTCAATTAAGGTTACAATCAATCATCACTTCAGCAACAATGTGTCAATTATGTTACTGAGGTTGGCCTCGAGACTGCATCTTCTGCCTGGGAAAGTTCTGCTATCTTCTCCTGGGTGGATGCCACGCGTAGGTGTGAACTCATGCTTCTCCTCGCTCAGATGGTCATGTGATGCAGACACTGTGAATTTGCCTAGTTTCTCTCGATTTGTACATTTAATTCTTATTCGGCTTGCCACCTTCCTACGCTTCCTTATCTTGACCTTCCAGAGACAGGATACTCTGTTCTTAAATTTCAGTTAGATGTAGCTACTGTTTGTTCCTTCTATTGGTATGACATTGGCTCCTTTGGCATGAGTTGCATCTGCTGAGTTTCGATTCAGCCGTCTCTTCTCATTTTGCTAGAATATGAATCTTGTCTTGTTTGGCCTCTAGTAACCTGATTTGATTCTGCTTTTCGTGTAAAGTGGATTTGCACTTATGTGCTTCGTTTTGAAGTAGATGATGTATAATGGGGCTTGCTGCGCTATTTTTCTACTTAGCATAGCAAGCCGCACTGTTTTCTTAGCTTTCTTGCGGTTTCAAGCATATGTACAGGCGTTAGCTGGTTGAATATCTTCATCCTGCTTACAGCTTAACTCTCTTACGCTTTGATAGTTTTCTATCACTTTAAGCTCACAATCTCTTTTCTCATGGCGCTTTGTCTCTTTGTGTCATTCTTGGTTCATCATTTGTTCTATCTGTGAGTCCGTCCGGGCACTCGTGACATCACCATTCGTCTTTCATTAAGACTTTTTTGGTTTCTTCCGGGAGGATACTTAGGCAATCTTCATTTCGTCTCATTTGTTGGTAGGGTTTTCTCAATGGATACCTTACTGTCCATGGTTCTCTGGTTATTGGTACTTCAAAAGGTGTTGCTCTTCTGATGGGTACTGGGCAGAGCCCTAGTGCGGCTGTCTGCTGGTTTATTTGCTCATCATATGTCACATATTATGGTGTGAATGTTCCTGGTACTTCAAAATGCGCGATGGGAGTGCAGACTTTATTTGGGACCTCCTCTACACACTGTCTTCACATAGATTTTGGAACATGTAGAGATATATTTATCTGAAATAGCCCTTTCCATTGCATTCTTTGAATGCATTTATTTTTGGACAGTAATTTCTTATACCAGATCCAGAGTTCAGTATAAATGTAGCATTATCAATCATTAGCTTCTGATAGCTCTATTGGGGTGACACTTTAATTAATTAACTGGAGAAAGCGGAGTACCGTAGTCAAGGATTGGTTTTGGCATGACAAAGACTGCTGCTTGGTATATTCTGATGTTCTCCTAATTGCTTTACTTTCAACCGGCTCTACCTACTAATGCCATATCAGCCGGGACCCTTGCGCATTGTGCGTTCGCAATGCAGAGTGCTTAGGAGTGCAGTTTTGCAGAGGAGGCTGTGTGACCACTGGTCTGTAGATATAATGTTCTTCTAATTGCTTTACTGTGAAACAGCTCCACCTACTAAAGCTATATCAGCAGGGGACCTCCCGCAATGTGTGCAACCATTGGGGAGTGCATAGGAGTGCAGTTTTGCAGAGGAGGCTGTATGACCGATGCTCTATGGATTATGATTTTCACGTAATTGCTTTGCTTTCAACCAGCTCCACCTACAAACGTTTTATCAGCTGGGACCCTCCCACATTGTGCACGCACATTGGGGAGTGCATAGGAGTGCAGTTTTGCAGTTTGCTGTTCTGCTGAGTGGTGAGTGCTTAAATTCTTCAAATTTGATTACCATATTATGCCGGTAGTGCTAAAAATGCACTAAAAATGTATCAAATGCGTAGCAACAATAAGGCTGTGAGTAAACGTGTAATTGACACAGGCCAGAACTTCAAAAAATGTGCCTGAAGTAAATTGCATGCAAATGCCTCCACCCAAGGAATAGTTACAGCTGTGGAGGAGAATAGAACGCTGAACCAACAACGAGGTGAACAGAGTAAAATCACCTCTTTCATAAAAGTGACAATACCAGTATCTGTGCCTGTACCTACTGTGGAATTATCACTGGTTCTGTGTGAAGCTCCACCCCAGTCAGATTATCCTATGTCAGAGCCAGTGGATAATAATTTACTGCTCAATCTATGTTTAAGTCTTCCACAGGATTCTATTGGTGATTTTCTACAGTCGATTAGTTCTATTAATCTAAGTCCATCAAACAACATCATTGGCTTTGCACCATCAAACTCTTCAAACCTATCCAAATCACCAGATTTGGTACGCATTTCGGAAAGTTTATACGCTTTAACATCTGCATATGACACATCTTCCTATTATAGCTCGCCAGATTCTTAGTAGAAGAACAACCAGATGCAGAGTCTCTGATTATATTAAAATCATTGCTCTCCCTATGCAACAATCATCATAAGGAACAACAAATTATGAAGGTTGGCCTAATTAGACTGGTTGATGTGGTACTGTCAGTTCACCATAGTGAATCTGCTCAATTGACTAACACGCAAGAAATGGCTGAGGATATGGATGGTATAGAATCAGAGAATCGACTAAATCATTTAGAGATAAGGCCGTTCATTGGCACGGGCAGTATAGCTCAGTGGTAATGTGCTTGTCTTGGTAGCAAGATGACGCAGAGCAACACGGGCTCGAATCCCGGGTCCATGCTTAGAAACCTCTTCATTATTAAGCGCATTATAAAAAAACTATTATAATTGACATTGTCTTGCAAAATGTAGACACCATGAATGAAGACTCTTATATTTCAATGGAGTGCAGTGGGTGACATCCAATTATGCCACCTCTGAGCCAACTAATTGCCCTGAACAAGCTCCTAGGTCTCAATGGGGTTTACAAAGAAGAATGTGCAAGAAGTGCAGAAGAGCAGAACTTATGAAAGTGAGAGCAAGATAGGTGTTTATGAATGTGAGTATGAATACAGAAATAATTTAAATTCGATAGCAAATGCTGTCAGTGACAAATGATTTGAATACTGCATGTCTAGAGCTGACAAATCTATTCCAGCTCCTAGCTGCAGAACAAGCTAACGTGAAGGGCAAGCAACCCGCTCCTTTATTACACAGAGGCACTTTGGACGCGTGGGTATCGCACGATGAGGAACCAATACGATCTGAACGTATAGTGGCTGAACCACCTCAAAATAGAAGTGAAATCATCAATATGGAAACCTTCCCCAGGTCTGACGATTTTAAGGAATGTGCTGGTCCGGGTCCATTTAACCAGACTCAATTTCACACAATATATGACATGACCTAAAGCTCTTTGGGTAATACAATCAGAATTGACGATTTGTTTGCCACCGACAATAGTGCATTCTTAAATCGCCATTGAATTCTACAGATTTTTCACTGTTTACCACAGCTTCCTCTCATTTTTACAAAGGATCTTAATCAAATGGCATTGCCTGCTTCTTCGAATTAAATGAATTGGGCAAGTCTCCTTTTTGTTTCACCAATAGTAACTGAATTGGTTATGTCAAATTGGCAAGATTTGTTACGAATGGGTTTTGATTTAACATGAATCCTAGAATCTTCTTCTAACAGTTTAACAACTAAGAAAATGTCAATTATAATGGCAGAGTAAGATCAAATAGTAGGCAAGCAGAAGTGATCATTGGCAAATTAGTTGAGGTCTTTGAAGAATACACTGGTTTAACTAGGCAATCAAAAACTAACGATTGAGCAGGGAAACTTGATGACGTGGTGTGACCAGATAGTGGTGACTTGGGGCTCCTGGTGATAACTTCTTGGAGCAACAAGAGCTTCAATTAATTCACTAGCAATGTGCAAGGTCAATCTTTATTGTTAGAATCAGAGGTATTAACTCTTCAGGAGACCTGTCTTACTCGTAGATATATCCTGGATGGGTACCATATTATTCAGAGATTGGCATGATCCAATAGGGGCGGAAGACCTTCAGGAGGCCTTGCACTTTCGCAAATAATTGACTAAAATTGGTGGAGTTTTGCCCACAATTGTAAATCAATATGCAATAATGGATATTATAATAACTGGATTAAATGCCCAAAGAAGCCACATTTTGGTAATTAATATTTATGATCCTCCGGGAAACAGGAAAACAGAAAAAATTATATCCTATGCTGAAGTAATTCTGAGTGAATGGCTCCTTGTTAACCCCAGAGGTAGCTATATCATCACTGTATATTTTAATTTCCAATGGTATCCCTCCAGGCCGATCCATTTGAGTAAGTATAGAAGTTTAAATTTCAATACAAATTTGCCATGAAGGTTGGAACACTGGATATGGAAATAGATGAAGAAGAGATTGTTGGTAGGTCAAACCAATGAAAGATGTTCATTTCAAATTTTAACCTCTTTCAACTGAATATAGATATTGGGCCTCATTACCAATCAGGCGTTAAGGGGTTAACGGCGCCGTAAACGGCGCCGACCCTTAACGCCTGATTACAAGGTCCCTTAGCACCATGGTGATATTAACGCCTGCTTTTTGCAGGCGTTAAAATCCATGGCGCTAAGGGACCATGGTGCTAATTACGCCACCGTAATTTACGGTGGCGTAATTAGCGCCTTCCCCACTCCCATTATGCCCTAAGGGGCAAAAATGGGAATGGGGAAGGGTAAAATGGGAAATGGGGATTTACCGCCCCACTCACCTTGGAATGGGGCGGTAAATCCGCCATCCACCATGGTGTAAACGCAGTTTACACCATGGTGGTAAGGGTACGACCCAGGCGGTAATTTACCGCCTGGGTCGTAATGAGGCCCATTGACTTAAATGGACCTTGGCATTTTACCTGGACTAATAAATAGTATGTATAACTCATGGATTAGTCATGGATTAACTATGTTTTGATACAAGGTGGATTGTTTAAATACATAGTACGTTTCCATCTTGTCCTGAATACAACTAGCGATCATGTTGCAGCAACAATGTGAGTTCACATTGGTGCAAATAAGGAAATGCCACAAGTTCATGGGTACTTTTCTACTAATGTTGCTGCTAACAGAATCATTTGGACTGAAATGTTAAAAAAATGTAAAAATGTATATTGAGGCTAAGAACGTTATAGAGCATATTGTCAATACAAAAATCTTTGACTTTAAGTCATATTGTGATAGGATCGAAACAATTGTTGTGGTTATTGATAAAAATGCAAAAAGAAACAGCCATAGTAGGGCTACAGCTGGTGGAATGTACGATATAGCATTTGCATCTAAGAGGAAAGAATTAAGAGCCCACACTTAGATCATTTAGAGTCATGGGCCCTCATTACGAGTCTGCAGGTAATCCGCTGGTGCTACGGCGGAGGAACAGTAAATTCCCATTCCCGTGGAGTCCGATAGGACTCCACGGGAATGGGAACCCTGAAGCACCCGCACTGTTGGTAACAGGGCTGGTTCTTCAGTGAACAAACTGCCGGTAGTGGTCAGAACCTCCAGCAGGTCAGACCTGTCGGTATTTCAAAGCCCCTACCGCCAGACTTGTAGTTTGCCGGTCCGGAAAAGGTGCCTTGAACTGGAACTTTTTTCCAGACCGGCAAATCTGTAATGAGGGCCATAACTTCTCTAATGGTGAGATACAAAGTGCCTTAAACAAATTAAAGAATGAGCACAGGAACTATGTCAGACAACACAAACAATCTATGGCAGTGGTGCAATGGCAAATAATGTTCAACACTCTATGTAATTCGGGTCTCATGTATATTTTGGGTATACGTAAATGACACAATTCAGATTCTTTTTTTTTTTTAATTAGATAAATCCAATCTCTTATGTATATTGGAGAGGTAGGCATGTGGTTTATATACTCAAATATCTTCTGATACTGAAACTATTTCAGAACTGAATGGATTATACACATGAGAAGGTCTAATAATTACAGCAGAGAATATTGAAGAGAGTATTAAAAAACTAAAGGTATCAAGCGCCCCAGATCCAGATCAAGTAGAAAATATAGTCTAAAAAGCAAATCCCAGCGGTTTGGCAATAGTTATTGAGAAAATCTTTCTGGAGGGGTTCAGAACAGGTTCCATTCCTGATAGCTGGAAAATATCCATTCTAGTGCCAATTCATAAAACTAGACCACAGGACTTAACAGGAAATTATCACCTTTTGGCATTGGTAGATTCTCTAGCCAAAATTGTCTGTCAATTTTTATTAAAGAAGATAAATACCTTGATAGAAACATGTAATATCCTAAATAAACAATAAACAGGATTTAGGCAAGAAATGAACACATTTATGGAGTTTAACCAATTTAATCCGCTCAGCATATTAGAATAATGAAGAGGCTCTATAAATGCTTCATAGATTGCACCAAGGCGTTTGACACCGTTAATAAACAGAGGCTTTGGTGTAAACTACAAAGTTGGCAAATGGACCCTACAATCCTGCATTTTATTAAGGCTTTATATTCTGACACTTCTGCTCAAGTGAAAGCCAAACAGGATGGCAAAATGGGAGAACCCATATGTATGAATTATGGCCTAAAACATGGGTGTACTTTAGCTCTGACACTTTTTAATTTGTGTGTGTCAGATTTAGATGGCACATTAAATTATCATCACAATCCCCCCCCCCCTCCCCCAGGATAGGACATCAATTGGTTGGGTTTCTAACATATGCAGATGATAGTCATTTTGATCTAGTGATCAATTTGAAGAAAACTAAAATTATGATTGTCAATGGTAGAAAGGAAAAATATCTAAACAATTTATATGGAAAATTAATGATACCACCACTGACATTTTAAAACAGTTTAAGTATTTAGGAATTTCTATATATAATACATTTGGCTTCAAACTGATGGCAAGAGATATTAAAACCAAAGTGATCAAGAACTGCAATGGTATAAGATCGTTTATAACCAACAATGCTGTTTTTTCTATGGAGAGCCTACTCAAGATCTTTAATACCTGTATTGTCCCAAGTGCATTATATGGCCTTGAAATGCTGACAAATAAAGAACTGGAATGGCTAAGAAAGCTTGAAGGCAAACTTTGGCGATATATGTTAGGAGTTTTGCCAAGTACACCCGTTGAGGCCTTTTATAGTGAATTGGTCCTCAACACCATGCATACTTGCTGTAAAGTGCGATGAAGTGTGCTCTTCTTTCAGATCTCTCGGTTATGTCAGAATACGAAGACATTTTTTTGCTGTTTTGAAGAGATGTTGGGTCTGGATGCTCAATCTGGTGTACTATGAAAAAATGGTTATTAAATATCAGAAGGTTTAATGAAGAAATAGGATTTACAGTAGAACAACCTAGTAATATGGGACTAGATATTTAACAGGTTTAAAAAAGAGCAGACACATGGGATCATATGAATAACATAGAGAATTTATCTAAGAAAACTACCTTTTGTAAATATGCTACACAAGGATTCCCAATGGGTATCCCTTTTAATTATGTATATTTAAAACAAGGATGCGTTTTGATTAACTACCAACCTTGCAACGACATGGAGCTTGGAAAAATATACCATGCGAAGAAAGACATTGTCGTATTTGTAATGGGATTATTAAATATGTACATTTACTAAATTCATGACCTCAAATGGGAGATTTTATAGAAAAGGTTATAGTAATATGGTTGTTGAGTTGAAAAATATACTAACGGATCAATTTCGGTCACATCTCTTCTCAGGCACAAACCTAAAACGGAACTATGCAGCAATATTATATTTGGGAGCGATTACATAAAAAAACTATCTTAGATAATTGATTGAAATAGAATTGTAGCTTTTTTAGTAATTTTAACTACATATTTATTTAAAATGATATGAATATGAATGTATATGAAATGCATTTTAATAACTGTGTTTTTATCTTGTTATAATTGGTTTTCTTTTTTGTAAATGTCATGGGTTACCTTTGATAAAAGACAGGTTAGGTATTTATAAATTACAAAATCATCCTATTCAGAAATATTCAAAAAATAATTTACTATGCATCACAACGAAATTTTGGAATTATGTGATGCAGAGCCAAGTTTGAGCAATTTCTACATTGGACTCCAACAACTGTGACTTCTTCAAAGGTAATTATCCTCATGAGTGCAGCAGGTATCCTACCCTAGTTAGCTTTACCAATTTAAAGTAAAATTAGCTCTATTATCAGTCTTCTGAATCGAAACAAGCTAGGTTGGAAACCCACTCACTTGACCTCTTCTTCGAGTAAATTACATTTTTCGTTTGCACACAGTGGAGACTGAGCTCCAACAAACATGGCATTAATCTTTAAATGTTCCCTAGAGGAAAGATGCAGCAATAAACATGATGGTGTCAAGTGCATGCCATAAAGTTGGTAGTAGATTATTAACACCTCGGAAGAGAGTCCCCTCTAGCCTGCAGTACATGCATTTTTTTTTATTTAAGTGCTTTGATTTCCAGTTAAAAGTTTTGCAGCCTATTTTCCTTTCCACCCCATTTTGATGTAGTGACAAGGTGAAGGAGGGACATGGAGCGGAAATCTCCTCCGTACTGTCCTTCTATGTTTTGTCAGTTCGTTCTGTTTCACGCCTGCATGACATTTTAATGTTGGTGGGGAAAAGAATGGGTTCCTATGGAATCCACCTTGGTTTAGAACATGTAAAAGGCCAGGTGAATTCCATACAACTCCAATAATAAATGTGTACTTTGCAAGCAACATTTATTTATTCATAAAACGGAAAGGAAAACAAAAGTGTGAATGGGAATTTACCCCTTTTACTCTTTACAGCTTCATTTTATATAACTGTAAATTGCATTCAGGATGATGCACGTTAGCATTTGCTTGCTGTGGGGACCACTGCATGCAATTATACACATTCACAAGGGGAGGGGTGAAGGCAAGACTAAAAGCAAGGCAAACTCACTTTTACTCTTTATTCTCCTGTTTGTCTCACTAAAGGCAAAGTTTACTAATGGATTCTTATGGAATCCGCCTGTTCTACACCAGGTGCAAAACCAAGGCAGATTCCATAGGAATCCATTTGTTGTAGGCCTACGTGACCATTTCAAAAAGGCGTACAACGAAATGCACCTATAAGACAGAGGAGGAACGCACAGAAGAAATCTTATCTCCGCTCTGTGCACCTCCTCCTCCTTGTCACTGCAGACAAATGGGGCAGGGAGGGAATTGGAGACATAAAGGCATTTGAAATTACTCTGATGGTGTTTCACTTCATTTGGGGAAATTTTTAAACTGATAGAATTTGTATTATTTTGGGCATAGAGGATAACCTCACTGGTGCAGACATTCAATGCAATATCACTGCAGTTTTCAATGACCCCACAAAGACTCCGAAAGCCTGACTGCCCTAAAGTCTAATAAAGGCAAAAATAAATATTTTGAGGAGGGGGAAAATACATTTAACTCGAAAATTGAAGACTGTGTTTCATAAATGAGACATCTTCCACCAGTTGGATGAATAGCATTCAGCCTGAAAGATGATGAAAAGACTTTTAATGAGATATGGAACCCATTTTCAGAGCTATTTATTTTAAGCAAAATATATCCCCCTTTGGAATATTGTATTTGGTTTATACTAAATAAAACCAGTAGGCTTAAGGATGGTTTTCTTCCAAAGAGTGACAGCCATTGCTAATAGCAAGGTTACATGTATAAATCTCTGGTATTACATTGAGTAATAAAATCCTGTGTGATCTGATATTATATTACAGATCAGGCTAACTCACTCACAAGTTGTGAAAAAACCATCTAGACCTAACCTTTGAAATTTGGCACATACATGTTGAAACAAGGGATGAGAGGCAAAGGGATGAGCGGTACGAAAGGGGATTCAGCTGAGTTTGAGACTACGAGTCAATTAGATTGGATGTTGATGTAAGAACAGCAGAGGAGGAGGAATGGGACACAGATCAGAAGCAGGGAGAAGAAATACCGTCCAGAGTGACATCGAGGGTAGAAGGTTTGTGGGATCCAATATTGAGAGTGCAACCAGGCCGTATGGCAGTAGTAAACAGGAAGGGAGTGGGAAAGACACCACGCACTAAGCCGGTGGAGGCACAGTTACCATTGTTACACAAAAGTCCCAGCAGGGCACAGTATGTGCCCTGGCCTCACATGGATAGAAACAACTTAACGAAGACTTTACCATTCATTGCAGCAGGAGCAGGTAAATGGATATATGCACTTGAAATACAGACTTCCGGCATTACACTAGGGATAGGAGACATTACAAGATTATTTGCTGCATTATTAGGAGATTAGGCAGATGAGATTTGGAAAAGGGCTGGGTATTCTGTGGTATGGCTAAGTGACAAATACCACAACAAGGTGCATTTTAACAACTTTCGGGCCAAAGTGTGGGCTGCCTTAAGAGCAACATATCCCGATACACAGGATATATACTTGATTGTGGCACGTGCTATGAAAGGAGAAGACCTGGCACAGTACATACTTCAGATTCAGCAGATGTGGAAGGCAGAGCCACGGGAACTATGGGATAAGACTATAGCAATATTTTATCACATGTTAAAGCATAGGCTTCCCAAGAAAGTGCAGAGGAACTTGGACAAGGTATCAGGGATCGAGGTGAAGGGTTGGGCAGACATTCAGGCGATTACAGTACATCTTTGCAGGCAAAGGCAGGAGAAAGAGAATGAAGTGGTAGAAAACAATAGGAAGACTGAAGCAAAGTTAGTGCAGAAGAAATCAACGAAGTTGAGCATTGAAGGAGCAGTGATTACAGGCCCACCTGCAGGGCAGGTAGTTCAGCGGATGGTGCTGATGGAAGCGAGGATGGAGCTGAAATGGACAGGAGGGTATGAAGGCTATCCAGACAATAGAGGGTACCAGGAAGAGTACCAGGGAGGTTATCAGGGAGGTTATCCAAGCGGGAGAGAGGGATTTCAAGGATTCTGAGGAGGTAGAGTAGGAGGATTTGGAGGAATGGGGTGGAGATGTGGTGGACCAAGACAGCGTGGGTCATGTGGGAAAATGGGCCATTTTGTGCGAGAGTGTAGGACCAGGCAAGCGGCTACGTATGATCCTTGCGCATATCCCAGCAGACCAATGGCCCCGGTCACATATCCCCAGCAGTATGGAGTGATGGACGGACTACCCCCATGATATAGTGCTCTTGAAGAACATATAGGCAATACGTATCAAGTTGAAACAGAGAGCAGTGTTACCCATAGTGTAACAGTATCCATTGTCAAGAGAGGCAGATCAGATAATACACAAGACAAATGTAGCACTATGGCAGCAGTGCTCTATAGTGCCCTCAGAATCCCCATGTAACACAGAGATATACCCTGTCAAAAAAGGGTCAAGTTGGAGGATGATACAGGATTTACACCATTGAATAACACAGATTAGGCTGAATTCCCAGTTGTACTGCACTCTGCCACGATCCTCTGCAACATATCAACTGAGACCACACACTTTACTTTCATTGACTTAAAAAATGGTTTCTTTTCTACTCCATTGCACCCCGATTCTCAATATCTCACCGTGTTTACCTATCATGGGCAAAGGTTTGAGCATACTAGACTTCTTCAGGGGTATTGTGAGTCGCCCAATATTTTTAACAGTGTATTACATATGGATTTAGGTAACATACATGTAACGAGTACAGTCATTCAGTATGTAGATTAACTCTTTGTGTGCAGTACAAGAGAAGATTTATGCAGAGCATATTCAATTACACTCTTGAAATTGGTTGCAAGCAAATAATACAAAGTAAAAAAGGACAACATGCAGTACTGTCAGAAAGAGGTAGTGTATTTGGGACAAATTATATTGTCTGAAAGGAAAAAAGAAACACCAGAAAGAACAGCTGCAGTACAGACCACACCACAGCCCATTAGAGCGAATGAAATGCAACAGTTCTTGAAGTTGTGCAACTACTGTATATCATGGAGTAGGAGTAGCTTTGCCAGACTGCTTGTATGCATCTTACTATGACCCCTATATGCAACCTGATGTAGCTCCCTGCAACATGAGTAGCTTTGCCAGACTGTAGGCATGCACCTTACCATGACCCTATATGCAACCTTCGGTAGCTCCCCGCAACATGAGGAGTAGCTTTGCCAGACTGTATGTATGCACCTTACTGTGACCCTATATGTAACCTGAGGTAGCTCCCCACAACATGAGGAGTAGCTTTGCCAGACTGTATGTATGCACCTTACTGTGACCCTATATGTAACCTGAGGTAGCTCCCCACAACATGAGGAGTAGCTTTGCCAGACTGTATGTATTCACCTTACTATGACCCCCATATGCAACCTGCGGTAGCTCCCTGCAACATGAGGGATAGCTTTGCCAGACTGTATATATGCACCTTACTATGACCCCTATAAGCAACCTGATGTAGCTCACTGCAACATGAGGAGTAGCTATGCCAGATTGTATGTATGCACCTTACCATCACCCTATGCGCAAGCTGATGTAGCTCCCTGCAACACGAGGAATAGCTTTGCCAGACTGTATGTATGCACCTTACCATGACCCCATATGCAACCTGATGTAGCTGCCCGCAACATGAGGAGTAGTTTTACCAGACTGCATCTATGTACTTATCATATTCTATGCATGCACTTTCTGTAACTAGCACCTAGATGCCTCAGGGTTTTGTGCGCTGTAATAAATGCCAAATAAATAACTAAGAAATCAAATTGATATTTGACTATTCCACTTACACAAAACCTCTATTGCAGGACCTCAAGGAGGCACCAAAAAGTAAAGGGTCACTTACACGAACAGGAGAAATGATAACATGTTTTCAAGAACCCAAAGACACCATAAGCAATGCACCAGTATTAGCAACCCCTGCTTACACAAAGGAATTTTATTTGTTCTGACAGTCCAATGAACAATTATGGACTGCTGTATTGGCTCAGCACACATGTATAGGACACAACCCCTAGCATACTACAGTAGCATATTCGATTCAGTGATGCAGGGTCAACTCCCTTGTGGACAAGCACTGGCTGCTGAACACTTTGCCATGAAAACATCAGTTACTATCACTATGGGGTGGTTCTTCATTCTGTATGTAGAGCACACATTGTTCAACATTCTTGAAAAATCTAAATGCACAAAAAGGGTCTCTGCATATGAAGTCATTTTGTCAAGCCCATCCATTCAGATTGTGTGATGCCACACAGTGAACCCTGCCATGTTTATTGCAGTACCAGTTAAGGAAGGCAAGGAACTGCATGATTGTGTCACATATGAAGGCCCTGAAGATGATTTAATAAGAGCAAGGGAGGATGCACTTGAGCAGGGGGAGGTCATCTTCCTTGATGGGTCATCAACGATTGATCAGGAGACTGGCCAGAGACACACAGGTGCAGCAGTGGTGCGCCTTGTAAATGGGGAATATGAGGTTCTGGTTCAATAAAGGTTGCCAACACACTTTTCGGCTCAAGCAGCGGAACTGATTGCATTGATTGAAGCATAGGGAGCATCCCAAGGATGCTTAGTGACCATTTACTCTGATTCCACATCCGTCGCCACCACTGTACTTTCAGGGCTGTCCAGGTTGAAAAGAAGGGGATTTCAGAGATCTGATGGCTCGGCTCTACAGTATGCTGCCTTATTAGAGAGATTGATTTGTCCCAACACTAGTAGCAGTTGTTAAATGCGCCACCCACAGCCAGAAAACAGACCCTGTTTCTCTTGGCAATGGTGCAGCAGAGAAGGCCACCAAAGAAGCTACGTATCACAGGGAGCCAGATGTCACTGCATAGCCTGAGGTGGCAACCCAACAGTTACAGTTAGCAATCCCATACACTGCAGTACCGATTACGCAAAGAATTGAATCACAAGGTCGGGCGCCCAAGGACGAGAAAGACCTTTGGGTCAAGTGGGGTTGAATGCAGTCACCGACTGATTTGATCTGGAGGCAAAACGTTACAGGTAAGGTACTAATGCCACAGGAGTTGTTCATGGTTGTTTTTGAGCAGCTGCACTACCCAGCACATGTTACCAAACATCACATTTTTGCACATATTCAGGAGGACTGGTTTGTCCCCAACTTTCAGGAATTCATCAACACATTTGTGGCAAATTGCACAACATGTCATCTTTAGAACTCTGGCAAGGATATTGCATGGCACATTTCCCCAGCCCACCGGGCCATTCCGGGAGCTTCATATTGACTACGTGGACATGATCAACAAGTGTAGTAATTATTGTTACCTTATTGTTGTAGTATGTTCGTTCTACCGTTAGGTTGAGGACAGTCCCTGCACACAACCTGATGCAAAATTAGCAGCAACATTTTTCATACACACAGTATTTTCTTGTTGGGGGTTTGTGTGTGAGGTCCTACCATTTGATAATTGAGAAGAATTGTTATCCCATCAGGTCTGCCACAATTTCATCCAGGGTCAGGGTGATGTTTAGTTTAGTTATTTCTTATACAGCACACACGCCCGTGAGCCTCTGCATTAACAAAAAACAGAAGACAATACAAACATAATATAAAATTACATAACATAATTAAGCAAATGATCAAACATCAGAAGAGTAGGGGCTACCATGGCATACATAACCATAAGAAAAGTCAGTTCACAATAATTCTGAACTTGGTAGATCAGGACATGTTCTGCAGGTTAGAATGTTTGTTCATAAACAAGGGTAGGCTACTTAGTCCACATCCAACAACAATACAATCTGTGTTATCAATGGAGCACCAGTCATCAATCTGTATCCTCCAAAGGAATTTGAGCTCTTGAGTTCTAACACAGTTATAGCCCACTCTTTAATTGAGCCAGGCTAGAATTTTGTTTTTGAGCACCTCCCTGGACTCACATTCCCTAGGCTTGTCAACATCATTAAGAATTAAGTTTCTTGAGTCCATTGCAAAGCTCCTTAGAGTGGGGTCGGCAATTCGTGCCATACAAGACTTTCTTAGGCGGATATCCTTTGCGAGTGAGGCATCAAGTGGGTATCCGATTTCGTAGGCAATGGAATTGCACCAGAGAAAAGATGACTAACTGAACCAGGAACAGGCTTTGCTACAGAAACCTGAGGATTCACTCCTTTATAAGGAGGCTCTTCTGAGCAAGTTTGGCAGCCTTGATGAACCCAGCTCTGAGAATCAAAGGTTTGACAGGACATTTCTGCGACAAAAGGCTGAAATTGACAACATTTGTCCATGCTCGGTGGGTGTAACGTAGAGATTTTGAGAGCCAGGGAAGCAGCCCAGGCTCGGAGGTCTTCGGCATTTGAGCATGTCTCAACATCCCGCATGATGTACCCCTTGAGAAGCAGCCAGTTTCCTGGAGTATTTTGGTTGCCAGTTCCCTTTACAGGACCTTCAAGGGGTAACTTCCCCCATACCCTCCCCTGTTTTGACCAGCAGGGGTGGAGTTGACTAGACCCATATGGGCAGTGGTCGCAGTGTATGAAAAGAAGTAGTGGAACTATGTTCCCTGCTGGCCCGCACCGCTCCACACAAACCTCATCATCATGCCTCCACCCATGCACAATACAAACCCCAAAATACATGTGCCTGGTGTTTAGGGGAACGTCCAGTGCAGTGCACTGAAAGGGCAAGTTTCATCTTCTTCCTACACATTTATTTTAAAATGAAACCATTCCAGAATGGTTTCTTTTTAAAATAAAAGTATAAGAATGGTAAGACCTAATTAAAAGAAGAAGAGAAGCACGGCTCCCGACCGCTCCCGCCCACTGCATATGGGAAGATAACCTTCAGGCCTATTGGAATCAACACCCTCTGAAGGGTCCCCGTTTGCCTTCACATGAGCAGCATGAGTGGGGGGTCACCATATTCAGTAATTGCATGTGCGTGGAAGAAGAGGGCCCCGTTAATTGTCTCTTTTGCAGATGATTGCCACATTCGGCAAGCGCATGTCGATGCATATGAGGACTTTTCCTGGCTGCTTTGGCTTTTTGGTGACTACCATGGGGGAGATCCTCTGTGTAGGTCCTATCACTTTTTCTATTATGTCCGCCTTTTCTAATTCTTGCAATTCTTTTCCACCCAGGTCTCGCAAATGGAATATCCGGCTTCAGAGCGGCCAGAAGCACGGAAACTGCTCTCCTGAACATCTGTGATGACCTGCTCTTGAACCTCGACTCCAACACTCCGTGTGTTCTCATTCTGCTCGATCTCTTTTCTGCCTTTGACACTGTCAACCATGCCATCCTGCTCAACCGTCTCTGCGATAACCTGGGTATCACTGGTCAGGCTCTGGTGTGGCTGACCTCTTTCCTTTCCAATCGACCCTCCCAGGTCCAACTTGGGTCCTTCTTCTCTGACATCTTTTTCTCCACCTGTGGTGTTCCCCAGGGATCTAATCTCTCTCCCTGGCTTTTCAACCAGTATCTGGCACTTCTTGCCCACCGCATCGCCGCCCTCTGCCCCAACTTTCAGTGCTATGCGGACGATACCCAGCTCATTTTCAGGCTACCCTCGTCCTCCTCCTCTCCTGCCCTCATCTCTGACTGTCTGTCTGCTATCCAGGAATGGTGTGCTGCCAACGACCTCCGCCTTAATGCTAGTAAGACTGAGATTCTACTCATTGGCACACCCACTCCCTCCTTCCCTGCAGCTCTCTGGCCAGCCTCTCTTGGGCCTCTTCCTGCTCCTACCTGCAAGGCAAAAAACCTTGGAGTCATCTTTGACTCCACACTCTCCTTCTCTCCTCATATATCTGACGTCTCTAAGAAGTCACACTACCAGCTGCACCTCCTTAGAGGTATTCTTCCCTTCCTCTCCTTCCCCCAGAAGCTCACTGTCTCCCGAGCCCTGGTTCTCTCGAAGCTGGACTACTGTAACAGTCTCTATCTTAATCTGCCTGCCTCCACTCTCCACCCTCTGCAACTCATCCAGAACAGAACTGCGAGACTTGTCCTTGGCCTCAAGCCCAGGGACCGTATCTCTCCAGGACTGAAATCTCTACACTGGCTCCCAGTGGCTGCGAGGATTAAGTTCAAAACCCTCTGCATTGTCCACAAGGCCTTCTGGGACCTGGGGCCTAAATACCTGCAACTCTCTCTTCCTAAATATCTTCCTTCCCGAGCCCTTCGCTCATCCGTCTCCAACTCCCTCAGGGTCAGCCGCTTCTCGAAGCAACGAGCTGGGGGTAGATCTCTCTCCGCGGCAGGAGCCTCCCTCTGGAACAGCCTTCCTGCCTCCCTGAAACTTGAGGAGAACCATCTCCGGTTCCGGAAGCACCTCAAAACCTTCCTCTTTGCTTCTGCTTTCTCTCTCCCTCTCCCCTGCTAATTCTTCACTAAATTCTGCACTGAATCTGAAACTTGGCCACTCTCACCGACCTCGGTCCTAGGCCCAGCCACTCTCCACTTGCACTGCCTCCCTGGCAACCCCTGCACTGCGGGACTGTCTCTGTATCCCTACAGCCCCCCCTTCCCAGCACTTGTCTGCACTTACCTTGCACTTGCCACCAGCTGGCCCTATTTATTTATTTATCTATTTATTTCTATTCTACTTACCTCGTACTGCACTTTTCCCTTCCCCCTACCCCTGCACTTGCGCGGTCTGAATGACACCTGGCCTAGTAGGATCGTTGTCTGTCCTCCCCCTGTTCCCCCTCCCTGCCTCGTCGCGCCTTGAAACACTTGTGTATAGGCGCGTTACAAATGCCATATCATATCATATCATATCAATAGTGTTCTCCTATGTTGCACTGCTTTGGATTGTATCATTGGGTCAATATGTAACTTGATCAGTTTCCCCTTCAGTATGTTGGGGTGCTTTGCTATAAGCCTTGTATGTCGTCTGTGTCAGTAATGTTGCAGTTTAACCGAATCAACCCCAGATCTTCTGCTAAGTTCCAACTTAGTAGACACTCTATGCCAGCATCAATGACGTACATTTTCGATTGGATATTCATGTCCTCTCTGCCAAGTGTCATCTTAAACCACCCTGTGACAGGTAAATGTGTCTTGCAGCTGTAGGCATATAGTCATGTGTCTGTGCTTTTCAGCGTTGGCTTGGGCTGCATCTGGTTCGATGTCCCCACCGGCATGACGTTTACTGAGGCCCGGTGTCGATTGTCATTTCTGTGTCTTGCCTGAGAATTTGTACGAGGCATCTGGGCCTCCTCTTCTTCTTTGACTATCTCCCCCTTTTCTCCAATTCAGGAATAAGGTGGACTTTGCCCCTTCTCTCTGTGCACTTCGCTTCAAAAATAGCTGCCATTCTGTCTTCCTCATCTTCCAATTCATCAGAGGAGGAGTTGTCTTCAGCGTCACCCCGGCAGGCTTTGGCCTGTTTCTTATTCTTGACAGCGGGTCCTAGGGCTGGGGCCCGGTTCTGCTTGCTGGTCCTGATGACTGGCAATCCCTTCTGTAATGTGTACGGCAGCCACATGCGCTGCATGTGGTCCCTTTTGCTGGGCAATTTCTCTTTCCGTGGGGTTGCAGTCATTCAGGCCTGGTACTCTAGGCTGCCATGCAGGGACATTGTTCAGCACTCTGCCATCTCCTCTGGGGTTTGGGCGGTTGGTGATTTAAGCAATTGTGGTTGTTGGGGTGAGTTGGAGCTTCTTCTGTGTGGTGTTCATGTGGGCTGACCTGGCGTGGGAGAGTTCCCCCTGGCATCCGTGTTCTAGGATTCTTGCCATGTGTATACCCTTCTTTCTCAGAATTATGCGCCTCTGTTTTTCCGACTGCATACCATTGATTATATGGCATCTGATATCTTTATCAACGTTCTCAAACTCGCATGATAGAGCTAGCTGTCGTATTCTGATGTGGTATGCGTTGTGAGTTTCGTTGTCGGTTTGTACTGTTGTGCAGAAATTCAAGATTTTATAGTCTGGATTTAGTTGTGCCATAAAATGGGTGGTTAAAGCATCTTTTGCTGATTTGTGAATGTCTGCGCCGTCTGTGTTGACCAGCCAGTTAAAGATGTGCAGCACGTCATCACCCACGTTTAACAGTATGTGAGATCACATCTTCCTGGGAGATGTTACGTCCCTACTGTCCATGGCCACTGATGATGGGTCTGTGTATGGGCCAAAATGGCCCAGTACTGTTCCTAGGCCAACCTCGCACCACGTTGCAGTGCTTGGCCTGAAGGTGGATTCCAGCCTGGATGGCGTTCTTGGGTCTGGTGTGGATGGTATCCCCTCCATGTTCTCCTGGGTTGTGTCCCTTCATAGTTACTTAGTTGTAGTGTTTTTTAGGTTTTTCTTTTAGCTGGGAGTGGGATGACTCTGAAGCATTGAATAGGCTTTCCCTGTACACAGCGCTTCCTGTTGGGAAGTATGGGAGATTCCTTGCCTGAGCTTGTCATCCCTCAGGCCAGGATCTAGTTGCCAGGCCTTTTGTGCTGCCGAGAACACTCCATTCAGCATGTGGAGCGTTGCGGCTTGATCTGCTGGTTTGGGGCCATCCTGCCCGCTTGTTGCCAGTGTTGGATCGACCTTGCAAGCTGATTTGTCACACTATGGGGCGACCGTGTGCCAGCGCACAAGAAACAAACATCCACATCTTAGTTACGGAGTGGGTGTGCGACTTCCTTTTCTGGAAGTTGCGGCATCCACTTCTTTTATTCTGCCATGTCCCACCCTCTACGATGACGTGGCATGTATAAAACACAGCAAAGTTCGTGGCAAACTGAACTGAGGGAGAAACGAAGGGGTGGGGCAGTATGTTTGGTGACAAGTGAGTACTAGCCTGAGGAGAAAACAAACAAAATGCAGTTAACTTGAGGTGGTACAGTAGGCGTGGAACACGCACAAATTTAGAAATGTGGGGACATGATACTATGAGGAAAAACATGACTCCAGAAAAACGAGGAAAACACAAGGCAAGGAGCCATGCAACACGAGTTACATTCAATTCCCACCCCAGGGAACACCACCACACAATTATGCTGAGAAAATGCAGCGAGACACACATTAGGTAAGCTTAACATATACCAATGTAAAGAAATAAGGCAGGAGAGAAAACAGAGAGCCATTTGATGAGACTGAAAAATACAGATGGCTAAACAGGTGGCTGAAGGAAACTGAAAACACAATGAAGCACACGCACGCAACGTGGGGATGATGAGACAGAAGGTACCAACACTGAACCATTCCTGACACTGTTACCAGCGTTTATGTTGGCAGCAGAGATGACGAGAGTTGACCCACATATAAGGTGTGGCAAGTGCGCATGAATAATTATTTTGCTGCAGCTGATGTCGTGACATCTGAGAAGAAACATAACTACTATCTTACTACATAGAATGAATGTGTGAGAATATTATGTTTTGAATGTTTCTGTGAATGTCAGTTGAGAAGATGGGTTGACTGAGAGAGGATGCCGGTGGATGTCTGTCCAAGTTACTTACCTGATTTGTCCTCAATGTATTTCTGTACCCTGTACCCAGAGTTGGAACTAAGTAAATATGTTTCCTGTTCCTACACTGGTGTCAGTGTCATGCTTGGCCAGAAACCCAATTTAACACATTGCCTGCAAACCGCCTATGTTTCACACAGGACTGATTATGAAATACAAATTAAACAACCTGTTTACTGCCATAAACAAGCCCAAACTACAAATGATTCTAGTTTACCAATGCTTGCCAAGTGAAGAAATAAAGAATGCGTAATTTCACTGCCCGTATGCGTCATCTGGCCTCATCCTGCGCATTTCATGACCTGCAGCACAAACGTACAGAAGCCGCTTGCAACACCTTGGAAGGTACATACTGAGCCAACAGGCCCTGACGCTGAATGATGGATGTGTTAGGTACAGCACATGCACAAGAATTCTCAGAAATTCAAGCAACAAAGCAGTGTGGATAAATTGAGCCATCTAGAAATGGAAATGTCAAGTGTAACTAAACATGTGCACAAAAATCAAGACACCACAGCAAAACTAGGAGGGAAGATGGAAAGTACTGCCAGATTGAGTCGAGGGCAAGAAGACACACACTTATTCACGTTTGTGTGTAATTAATTATTGACCCTGTTAGGGTGCACAAATGCGGTGAGTACCAAAGAAACTTTTTCTTGATACAGAAAAAGCCAATCACAGTCTTCTAAACTTCAGGTTGGTAAGGACCTCAATTTGATTTCTATACTAGGCATGGTGAAGCGAGGCCCTCTGAAGACAACAAAGGCCTCATTACACAATTTACGGTGCAGGAAAAGTGCCAGTAAAAGTGTCTGGAATTTCCGTGCCCAGAACTTTTATCACACAGCAAAACTGCAAGTTTGACGGAGGTGGTCACTGATTTACCTCCAGCTAAGAGCTGCAGGTAAATCAGGACCCCACCATCAGAAAACTGCTGGTATTACCAGAAATCAGCAGCTATTTTTGAAGCAAAGTGCACAGAGAAAAGGGGCAAAGTCCACCTTATTCCTGAATTGGAGAAAATTCATGGAGTCCTACTGGACGCCATGGGATAGGGATTTACCGCCTTTTCCAGCACCTGTAATATTCTAGAAAATTACAGGATATCAGGCGGTGGAAACAGTAGGTCAGTTTGCCAGTATGCCACCGGAATTACCGGCAGGGTACTGGCAAACTTATGATGAGGCTGACAGTCTCTGTTACTGCTTACGGTGAGTGGAAATCTTCAAGGAAAGCAAATTAAATTCAACATCGAGGAAGCAATAAAACCTGTGGTGAAACAAGACCTTCTGAAGGCAACAATGAGGCCTCATTACAATTGGTGTGGTGCAGGAAATGGGCCGGTAAAAGTGTCAGGAATTTCCATGACCGCCACTTTTTCTGCACCGCAAAACTACAAGCTTGCCAATGGGGGTCACTGATTTACCTCCATCCAAGAGCTGGAGGTAAATCAGACCCCCAATGGAAGAAAACTGCTGGTTTTACCAGTGCCGGTAATACCAGCAATCCCCTCCATGGAGTCCTATTGGATGCCATAGAATAAGGATTTACTGCCCTTTCCGCCATATTTAATATCCTGGAAATTCTGGGATACCAGGCAGCGGAAATGGTAGGTCAGTTTGGCGGTATCCTATCGGAAATATCAGCAGGATACTGGAAAACGTATAATGAGGCTGGCAGTCTCTGTTATTGCTTATGATGATTGGACAGCTTAAAGGAAAGCAAATTAAATTCAAGATCGATGACGCAGTAAAACCTGTCCCTCACAGGCAGTTACCATTTATGCAGAAAAAATCTGGAACAGGAGCTACAACTAGAAGAAATTAACATTATTGAAACAGTTACAGGAAAAATGTCATGGCTCTCGTCAGTTGTTCTAGGAGACAGTCCAAAATGTCAAATTAAGAATATTGATTCTTCTTATTGACATTTTAAAATCTTAACAAAATCGAAACCTGCAATTCAACCCTTCCCAACCTCCTCGGGAATATCATGGTGTTTCGGTGTGGTACTGTTCACCCCTCATCTGTACAGTTTGTGGGCAAATTGGTAATACATAGTCCTCCCTCCGATAGTTGAGGAGCGGGACCCAGTTCATATGAAATGCTGCAAAGTCTTGTTGGATTGAGTAAGTATGCCATTCCATTTCCATAAAGTCCCATGTTTTTCGAATCCAATCATGACTATTTGGGGTTTTGGTGCTTTTCTATTTTTGTGCAGTTAGTAGCCAGGCCACCAGCAGCATAGTTATCAACAGCTTTGAACTCGGTTGAACTCGGTTTGTGGTGTGGTTTCCCTTTTGGCTCCACCAAACTCCACCAAACCCACGAAGCAGGTGTCTAGATTTGTTGGTTCCCAAAAAAAAGCGTATTTGCCTCAGAATGAAGTTCCAGAATTGTTTTACTCTTGGACATAACCACCATATATGTTTCCAATCCCCACCACACCTGCATCCTCTCCAACAACTCATGTATGTATTGGGAATCATGGCATGTAGATGGCTGTGTGTAATGCCACTGGACCATTATTTTGTACCACATCTCCCTGTTGTATGGCTCAGGTCAGTTTAGGTATTTTTCTCCATAGCCTTTCCCACCCTGGCCCCCCTCAGCGTACATTTCCCATTCACTCATGTTAGGCCATTTCACCATTTCACCACTGTCTTGCTCTCCGAGAACAATTTGTACAGGAAGAAATTCAGCTTTTTAGAACCAGTTTGGGATATCAGAAATCTCTCAAATGGGGTGAATGCCCGGGAGGCTGCCTCTCTATTTTCCAGCCCTAGCACCCAGTGCCTTAGCTGTAGATAGGGAAGTTGTTCACCTTCTTGAACTTGGAATGCCTGTTTGCACTGCTGAAAGGACTTGATCTCTGACCCTCAAACATATACCTCAATCAGCGACGTCACGCTACTTCCCATTTTTTAAAGGCTGTTGATAACCCCTGGTTAGAATTGTGGGTTTATACATAGCAGGGTGAATGGTGAAGGGGTGGGGAGGGGTGGTGATCCCATAGTCCCTTAAAAGTAAATCCCATGTGACCCCAACTAGGTTTATAATCTGGCGCAGTAGCATGTTTTGTGGCCTGTCTGACTTATATAGCTAAGGGACCTCATTCAATGATCTCCTAACCATTGCTCTGTCCATTCTCACCAAGTGTTTATTGAAGTTCTCTGTGAACAGATCCATTATAACATGCATTTGTTGTGCTTAGTGATAAGCTGTCAAATCTGTGAGCGCCATTCCCCCCTTTGATCTGGGAACTATTAGGGTCTTGAAGGCTATACTCAGCCTCTCAGTTTTCCATATGAACGTCGAGACCATGGCGTTCACATTTTTGAAAAAGGCTCTAGATACAGGACCTGGAAATAGTAGAGCATCTGTGGGAGGACTACCATTTAGACAGCTGCAATTCTGCCCATCCACAAGATCGAGAGGTGTCCCCACCTAGTAAAGCCCTCCTTGACCTTCTGCAACAGGGATGAAAATTAGCTGCATATAATTCCACGACAGTGGCGGCTGGTGAATTGTTTAACTGGAGGGGATTAAATATTTCTCTCCGATAAGTCGTAACCAATCAAGGGAGGTTTGGGGTGTTCTCCATCCAAGAAACTTAGAAAAAAGGGTTAAAAATATGCATCTTACAGTACCGTTTTCAAATGAAAAGACAAAAAATGTATTGGTTTTACAGGCAGTTCTTAAGAAGAAGAATGAAGTATTCCAATACTCTTACTTTGTAAAATACCACAAGCAATCACAAACATGCCTTTATGTCACGTAAAGTACCACAATCAAATTGATTTTCTTACCTGTAAAGTAGGTCTGGCACTTTTCTGCATCAACTGATGCAAATAAATCCTGAGGACATTGGGCCTCATTACAAGTGTGCTGGTCCGGAAACAACGGTGCTGGTAAGCTCGTTGTTTCCGGACTGGCACACTATGGGTTTGCCTGCCAGAGCCGCTGTGCCCAACAGGGCTGACCCTGCCGGGCACAGCGGCCATGATGGGCAAGCCACCACAGAAGCACCGATATGACTCTATGGTAATGGGGTCTTACAAATTGCTGGCGCCTGACTTCCCGGACCGCCGGGGTTGTAATCCCCTGGTGTTACCGGGAAGTCAGGAGCTGGTAAATTCATTCCGAGTCTGATGGCAACCCACCGGTAGCACCGGCAGGGTTACCGCCAGACTCGGAATGAGGCCATTGTATGTCTGAAAAAATACTGAACATGCATTTTCTGGAAGCTAACATTGAATGTCAGCACTGGCACAATTATCTCATGAAAAAACACCTTTGTATTTAGTCAAGAGTTGTAGCTATTGAAAACAATTCAACCTTTTTATTGTGATATACACATGCATCATGTATGTACAAACATAACGCACACACACACACCCATATTAAAAGGAGAGAACAATACAAAAGGGGCCCTATGTCCCAGACCAAAGTAACATCTACCTGTGGCTCTCTTAAGTATAAAGGAGACGCTTTTTCCTAAGGGATATGCTCTGTAAAAAGCAAAAATAAGATTTTACATGTACAAAGGTTGTCAGCATAATGAACAATTTATGGGCCATCCTACAAGTCTTAAATACAATTGAAAAATACACTGTCTGTTAGGTGTCACTCTTGCTCACTTCTTGTAAAGAAATTGTGCACGCCTATCTTTAAGACGTGCAACATTCTCAATAACTTGCTTATTGAATTCCGGACTTTCATTGATAAATTGCTTTTCAATAGACAGCATAGCCAGTGCTTTAAATCTGTCTTCGGTCATTGTATTTCTTAGGAATGTTTTAATTTGTTTCAGGGTTAAAAAGCATCGCTCGGATTCTACTGTGGTCATGGGTGTGGTCATGAGAATCCCCAACAAAATGATAGTCTCTGAAAATATTTATTCAAGATGGTTATCAATAAGAAGCCTAAATAAAGCAAATGCACTATTGGCACATTGGAATTCAGGTATTTTGTAGATTAGGGATAATTCAGTGTGCAGTTTGTCTTCATTCAACATGGGGTACGCTTGGGCAGTGTAATTTAGTACTTCAACAGGAAAAGATGCATTATGCCTCTGAAACTGGTCACCCTGTAATAATGTGCTACTTACTAAATGTTCAGTAAACGCAAAGCGTTCTGTGGCATTGACAATTATAATATCACACACTTCCTTTGCCACTTGGTTCAAGTGCTCTCGCTTTGTTCTGTAATTTGCAAACAAAGAATCATGTGGCAGTTTAGCATCTATATTGTCAGTGGCTTCTCTTACCTTCTTGAGGCTGTTGACAAAGTATTTTGTGGCTTATTCTACATACAATGTGTCAATGTCTCTGTTCTGTAGTTGATTATAGAGAATCTCAACATGGGGCATAATGATGGGAATAGAAAGAGAAAGAAAATAAACTCTCTGTCTTCCAGGAATCGGAGACACCCTTGGGATCCGCCCATCATGACAGAGCTACTGTTCTCCCGGGCTTGAATTGTTTGAAGGCATTCAATAATATCTTCCCTTTATTGGTTAACCATCCCAATAGTCCGTACATGAAAGTTCGATCTAGTTGAAGCCCCACTAGGAAGTCTTCTACCAACAATTTCTTGGAGAAATACAGTCCTTTTTGGAGAATGTGAATTTTTTTTTTTTATTTCAGTCATATCAGCAAAGTAAATTTTGATTTTTGTAATTTTTTATGATGCTTGCTCCATGATAAGGTTCAATTAGTGTGCGTAACAATGGACATAATGTGCATTCGGGTACATATGCCTGACTTCTTTATGGACCTCACTAGTAGACCCAGGCATAACACAGGCACCAGCGTAACTTTGCGCATTTTGTTTTTGTCTGTTTTGAGGGCCTGGAAGTAGAAGGTTTACTTAATGAAGTAAAGCTGTAGAAAAAGAATCAGCCGAGGAATCTGTTAAATGAGGAAAACAATTTAATAGTTCAACTACCTTATCTTTCTCATCAAGGTACCAAAACACTAGCACAGATTGAGTCTCATTAGACACATCAGTTGCGTCATCAACTTGGATAACCAAAAATTCAGTGTGTTGATCTGGTGCATGATGTATTCTCTCGTTACATCTATCATGCAATCCATAAGCTCATTCTGGATAGTTTTGGAGGTTCCTTTAAATACAGTTGTTGTTTTTAAACGAACGTCCATTGCACTGTCTAGGCTTGAAACAAAATCCACTGAGCCTCCAAATACTCCTGGATTCAAGGAATCCTCTGTTACATCGTGGCCTCGCAATGCCAATTCAAAGGCACCACAAACCGTAGTATACAGTCTATTATTTTTGATTAAATGTGTCTGTTTTTGTTCACTTCCTAATTATGCTTCCTTTTGCTTGCACAATAGCCTTCATCTAACTGCCCGGCCTATATTTGCACATCCAAACATGCTCAACTTTAACGAGTTATCCATGTGGGATATGCAAAGTTTGTGTTTTTTAATTCTATCAGACAGATGTTTTAAGTCAGCAACTCCTCTTTTTGTCCAGCCAGCCTCACCGCCGAGTAGCAAGCAGGGAAAGCAGAAAATGCATTTTTAGAAGTGCTACATGTAAACCAGTCCTTTTTCTCATACCACGTTTCTGCAAACTTGTGTGCATACTTTTTACCCCAATTTCTTGCAGCTTGTTTAATATTTATTTCTGGCTGATCAGGTCCCAATCATTTCCCTTACTGTTTCTCCAGAGTGGTTAAGCCCACAAATGGCCCTGGTTGGCTACTTCTGTGTCTGTTAAAAGTAAAATAAGAAGTAAGCCTCTAATAGGCCAGACACTGCAGTGACACATAACAGATCAACTATCTCTTGTTTTTAGAAAGAGCTTAAAACCTGTATTTTACTTGTTTATTTGCCAGGCCACACTTTATAGACTGGGTACTTAAACAAAACTCACACAGCACTTAAACAGGTTGCACACTACATAGGTCCAGTACATTTAAACAAATAAAACATTGAAACATATTTTACTTATCAATTGAACTCCATGTGGTTCAGCATTTTGACTACCCAACCAAAGACAAGTTCTCCTCAGGGCAGTGTCAGCATCTGCATCTATGTCTTACCTTGGCCTGGTTGAATTCCCTCAATTGCAGCAAAGACCCAGATGAGGCAGCTTCAGTGCAGAACTCTAGGTAGTTGAAGAGTGGAAAATGTCAAATCACATTTGCTATCATATTCTGCCACTAGATGACTAGAGAAAAATGACAGTCTTTTTCTTGCCCGATTACAATAATCTACTTCTACCAGTGCGATCAAATGTTCTATCGAATATCTCCTTCACTTCTGAAACCAGACACTTAAGGAATCCTGCAAGGATGATGAGCTGTACCCACTTGTAACATTGATGTTGCACCAGAATGGTCTCATTAGAATGTGTAAAAAAAGTTAGATGTCCCTACACAAGTACGTTTTCTCCCCCACAGTCTCCGAAGTTAACCACTCTCCCAACATTTGAAGGGTTAAATCCGCCTCCCGAATGTTGCACCCCTGCACGGACCTATCTCAGCAGTGCAGAGAAATGTAAATCCCAGAAGCAGCCTACACATGGCAGAATGTCCTCTTCTTTGCTCATGAGCCTTGGCTGCTCACAGCTCCTGCACACCACAAGGGCCAGTGAGCTGTCTGATGATGGCTCCCTGCTGGAGCCCACAGGCACAAACCAGCATCTTAATTTGTTTTCTGGATTCTGGAGCCCAGGAAACTTAAATGGAACAAATGAAAACATGTTTTTGTTTCATAACGTTTCCTCTGGGCTCTAGAGTGCAGGGAAAAAAAATAAAATGAAAGAAAATGATGATGGCAGGGTTCAGCCTGGGTACAGTACATTTGTGTGTCCCAGTGGGCTCCAGCCATATAACAAAGTTCACCAAAAATATAAACTAAACTGTTAACAAAGCAATGCCTGTAAGACAGCTCAGATGACTGATGCATCCTCTGCAACGGTCTCTTTGCCTGGAATCATCGCTGCACAGCTAAACAGTCTTTCTGCGTGTAGTCTGCACTCAAAAAGACTGTTAAGCTTTTGTTACCAAGTGTGAGACCCCAAGAAACAGAAAGACGGGTCACACCACTTGCTGATTTACAGAGATGGAAGTGTAATATAAATCATTGGTACATCGTACTACTAGTCTGTTCGCTTTTTACAGAGCATCCATTTAATTCAAAGGCTGAAGAAACACGTTTTTGATGCTTTTTCTTTCTCCCATCCCTACCCAAATATAGAATCAGCTCAGGCCAGTCACTCAAGCACTGCCAGATTCCCAGGTCACATTAGATGCTGTGTGGGTGTGTGTCTGCCTAGCAGTCACAGCTAGGCACACACGCACACCACAGTCACTAATGAAATGTTTTCAACATCACAAATAACAACGAGCTGGAAGTATGTGACAAAGAATCTGCATATCTAGCTTTGTTTATTACAAAACTTCTTTTAATACATGTCTTAAATCACTGAAAGTACAGTAGATTTTTCCAGTTGGCATTATCTTGCATTCCTGGACTTATAGTTTACCATTCAGGATGTGAAAATGAAAGCCAGTCCTTATATGAGCATGTAAAGCCAAAAGAATATAATTGTGGCTTAAAGCCACAATTAGGTTCTTTTGGCTTTACATGTTGCTATAAGCAATTACATGTTGCAAATGCCATGTGGCTTTATTATGCAATTTGTGTTTTTGTAAGTAAACTCTATAAGACATTACTGGCTCACGTTGTTTGATTTCAAGGTCAACAGTGTAACTGTAGACCTTGAAATCAAACAATGTGAGCCAAAACACTGACACTCGAACCCTGTCCACCCCCCACACTGCTGAATAATGGGCAGGTGGGGGTGTCTATGTGGCCGGAAGAGCTGGGTAGATGGCATGGCTTGCCATCAGCATTTTCTTAAGTTTCGTTTTTGTTCTCTGAATCCCTGGACTCGGGGAACGAAAATGAAACTATGCTAACTGATGGCAGACGTGGGCCCGGTTGCGGGTGTGCCCACTGGACTGCGGTCATCGATGAGGAAACTAATGAAAATCATGCTATTATTATTCTGCAAATGGAAAAATATAGACCGTCGCGCGGCTGCTACATCATTTTGCGAGTAACTAGGCACTGTCCAGACGGATTACGTGCTGACTTCAGTAGTCTCCTGATAACGCGCTGAGCGCACAGAAAAATGGCACTCCACAGTATCCAAGCAACACAATAGGCATTTCCACCTGCACAGACCTCAAAAGCTGTTTAAACTAAGGCGATTCCACGCGCTACCTCTACCGCGTGAACTACAGACTTTGTTGAGCACAGATTGTACTTCAAGCTGTAATAATATGAAGTCCATCTAGGAGCACCTCTAACAAGGCTTAGACCTCCACCTACAATTAAAATTTGAACCGTGCAGAGCTTCACGCCACAGCACAGTAGCACACTTGCCGAACAGGGTCCTTGCACAACTCCCTTGTCGTCCTGATGAAGGCCCGTACAAGACAGGCTAATTCAGTAGCCCACCTGGGCCGAAACACACCTGTGTAGACTTTTGTACCCCCTGTGTGCCATGTATACACACTGTTTTATTTGTTGTTCTATTCTTTTGTTTAGTTATTGTATGAATTGTGTCAACCCCTGTTCTTTATAACAGTGGGGTTTTATGCATTGAATGTCATTTTGCATTAACAAATTCGAAAACAAATCTTCTCGAACATGTATTATTTACAATCACCATGTATTATGTCCATGTCCAGCCAGAAGTAACTTGTTCAATGTTTTTTGTGTGCCAATAGACCAAAAGGTCTTTCTTTAAATATAAAATAATTGTTAAAGAAACAGATATGACTACTATGTTGTGTTAATGAGTCTATGGGGATATTCATCTAGGCAAGACCGACCCTTTTCACTTGTGTTACTTACTATAGAGCCCTCCTGGGCAGATTAGGGTCTCAGCCAGGAGCCCTTCCTTTTTTCACCCTCTACTAAGCTGGCCTTCCTGAGAGAGTGTATAATTTACCAATATTTTAACCAAAGGAGTGAGATAGTTGGCTTTTACCATTTGCATGAAAGAGCTTCCAAAGCCCATCCTCTCAAGGCTTGCAAAAAGAAAGCACCACTCTACATGGTCGAACTTTCTCGGCATCAAAGGATAGAAAAACTACAGGTACATCAGTCTTTTCCACTTTCCCCACTAAATGGGCAACTGGTCTGATATTATGAATGGTTTGATGATTTTTTATGAAACCGAAGGAGTGACATAGTTGGCTTTTACCATTTGCATGAAAGAGCTTCCAAAGCCCATCCTCTCAATGCTGGCAAAAAGAAAGCATCACTCCACATGCTCGAACTTTCTCGGCATCTAAGGATAGAAAAACGACAGGTACATCAGTCTTTTCCACTTTCCCCATTAAATGGGCAACTGGTCTAATATTATGAATGGTTTGATGATTTGTTATGAAACCTGATTAATCTGAACTCACTAGTGTCCATAATAGGGGTCTAGTCCGTTCACCAGCACTTAAGTATATATTTTCACGTGAATATTAATTAGAGCTATGGGTCGTCATGAGCCCCATCTGTTTCTGTCTTTCCCTGGTTTGGTAATTAGGACCAATTTAGCCTCCTTCTTGGAGGGTGTGATGCATCCTGAGATACAAAGGAGTTGAAGAGGCTTGTCAATTTAGGGATCACAATTTAACAAAGGTATTGTAAAACGAGGATGAGAAGCCATCTGGACTGGGGGCCTTATTGCGCTGTACAGATTTTATGGCCTTTCATGCCTTTTCTTCTGTGATATTCTCCTCTAGCTCCACTTGTTCTAAAGGAGGCATTTTGGACAGACGTTGACCGATTAAATACTCTCCTTGTGGCCCTGCATTGGGTGCCTCTGACATGTACAGTGCCTTGCAACAGCTACTAAACTCGTTCAATAGTCCTTCTGTATTAATAATTGTGCCCCACTTCTCATCTACCAATAAGGCTAATGTGGTGAATTACCAAGAGTGGAAGCGTTAGCAAAACACTAATGAGGCAATATACCATGGCCAGATGGGCTTAAGCAGTGAATTGTCAAGAATGGAAATACAGAAGTGTGTGAACACAAGAAGCCTTGGCAGGAGAGTATAACAGACAATTACAAGTGTGTGAATACAAGAGGTCCTGGTTGGAGAATACACCAGGAAATTACAAGTGCATGAATAGAAGAAGCCCTGGCAAGAAAACATACCAGGCAATTAGAAGTGGATGATTGTAGCCTGGCAGAAAAGGATGGCAGGCAGGCACAAGAAAGGAATTGTCAGGGTGGTCAAAGAGGGTCCCTTTTATTAGGAGGAATTCATGTTGTGAGTGCCATATTGATGACTGGGGGTGCAGCAAATTGAGTGTGGTTTCATTAATCTCAATATATGTTCCCTTTTACAAGTAATCAGAAGATAGTGGTTAGGGCTCTCTTGCAAAATGCACTTTTGACTTCTATACAGGCAGAAGGCAGGTAATTGAGTAATCCATAGAATCTCCTGATGTTTGAGAGCGTGACCAAAAGAGTTTTTTGTTTATTCTGGTCATTAGTAAAACACGGGATAAGCTAACTCCCTAAAGCTATTTAGGAGTTTCAATTTGTGCGATAAAGTGGGTGCCTTGTAAATTGGAAAAGTTGCACTGGAACAGATGTTATCTTACCCTTTGTATTCAAATTTTTAGAGGGGATTAGTCATGTGTTCGGTTATATATATTTACAAGTAATCAGGGGTTGTGTGTAGCCGCGCAAACTTAGAAGGTCTTTTAAAGGTGTATGAAGTCTGTGGAATGGAGATGGCTATCTATAGTTCAAGGCAAATAATGACCTTCCTCGATTTGCTAAAATAAGTAAGCAAAAACATGTTCAATCATACTTAAAGTTAAAAGGGTTTTAGGCCAGTTATTTCTAGCAATGAATTATGTTTTCAATAGTAATGTTTAAACCATGCACCAACATCAATGTCTACTACAACCAATCCCAAGAAGAGGTGTGTTTTAAAATATGATCTGAAGATAATAATGAAGATAAGCCTGACCAATGAAAATGGAGCAATTGGGGAAAGATGGGATTTCTTTGAGGAGGTTTTGTTCAATCATATTTGGGAGTATTTTTTCTGTTGCAAAAAAATATATACACTGCCAACTGGTGTTGTATTATTGTGACTTGAGTTAGGTTGGTCCTGCAACACCATCTAATCACACCCCGGAGCTTGTGTACAATTAACTTGCTTTATGTACAACTGTGTACTCGCTTTTTAAGTGGTGGGCCAGTTTTTGTTTAAGGTGATTAAAGGTCCAGCCCCACATTTGCCGAGCCAGCCAGGAGACCAGGTGTTCCGAGACATTGGGGGTCTTCTGTCAACACTTCTCAGCTGCTGCACCTCACATCGGGGACCAGTCTTCAATGCACTTTGAAAAATGAGGTCTGCTGATGCCATATTGGTTAAAGGTCCATCTGCTCCCTGGAGACGTGCCACGTGCCACGGCTTAGCAGTGTGGAACAATTTGACGAAGCACCACATCAGAGCACCTCGGGTTCATGTGAGTACATGGGTGGGGGTGTAAAACAAGAGGGGAAATAGGAGTACAAAGGGGGTTGTTTCCTTGACTTAAGGGGTTTTGTTATGGTTTTTGATTTTTTTGGGGCTACGGGTAGACTTGGAGTGTGGGTGCAAGATTATTTGAGGTTGCAGGGGTTGGAAAAGTGGATTCCTTTTTGATAGAGTGATTGAACTGTTTTGTGTTGTAAGTCCTTTGCATATATCTTTTACATAGCTTTTTATTTTAGAGGTGTGAGGGGGTATCTCTGTTGAATCATGTATGCCATGTGTTGCCTGGCTACAAGGTGAACATTTTAAAATACCATTGGCAATGGTTTCGGGAGAGTAAGGGGAAAATGATAAACTCTGGGCCTATTGAAGGATCCTATGATACGGGGATATTGGAGAACCTGCATACCTTTTGAACTACAAAACACAAGGGCTTGAAGCTATAAAAGTGGTTAGACATCTTGGAATTATGGAGGATGTATGAAAAAATGGGGAAGGGCCATAATGTTGAAATTGTGGGGAAGGGCTGAAAAAGGAGGGGGCAGGGATTTCTTCTGTACCCCCTCCCGAATATAGGTGCTATCCTTTATCGCCCGCAGAGGGGTGCACAAACCCTGAGTTTGTACCACCATTTTCCCCAGCAACTACTACAGTAGTTGCAAGATGGGCACAGGTAACACCTCCATCAGCTACAATTTCTGAGAACTGGTATTCTGAGGAAAGTGGAGGGGTAACTCCTTCAATGGTTAGGGCTGCAGAGAGGTTTAAAATAGAGAGCAGGAAGGGCATAACTCCCCCAACTGCTAGGGGAGCAGATAGATTAAGGGTGGATGTGCAAGAAAGATTGAGACCGAAAATGAGAAGAGCAGAGGACCGATTGGAAGTGAGAGAGAACGAGGTTAGACCTCTTCCTGAGAGGATAGAGGATAGATTGCGAACAGTAGTAGATTCACAAGAACGGGAAAAATGAAGGAAGAGCTACTGGTTAGCAGAGGAAGAGGTAATGCTGTTACGGCAACAGAGAGATAAAGAGCGAGAGGAAGTGATAAGACAGGTAAGGGACGTAGAAGAAGGAAGGTGGAGACATGGGCAGGTTCTTGTTAGATTGGACAACTCGGTTATCAGAACAGTTGAGGTGGACATGGAGAACAGGAATGCTGCCAGGGGTACAGAGGCTGAGCAGGGAGGATGGGAGACGGCACCCTATAGGAGTGCAAATTATGCTTCCATGCCTGTAGATGGGGTAGGGGATATAGCAGTCGGAGTAGACAATGAAGACACCCTACCTCCCTCTCCAGTAGCAGTGATAGAAAACACCATTGGTGTCCAGTCAAAGGGTCTAATACATTGTTTTGAATGTCAATAGTATCGAAACAAAAGGACCGAAAAAAAGGTTGAATGCCTTTTTTAAAATGTATTTTTATTTTTGGGCTTCCGTATAGGAAAATAAACTGGGTTTGACACCAAAAATGGTGGTTTGGGGGTGAACCCACAAAAAATGATGTATATTGCATTGCAATCAATTGCAGTCAACCCTTTCACCTACAACCAACACCATGGACATATAGGAAACGCAGGGTACTCGCACAACTGTAGTAAGTGGTAGGGGTAAGATGGGGAAGCCCCAGTAAAAACAGGTATAATTCTCTCTTTTTCCAGTGGTCCAGAAGGGTCTGGGAAGGGCGTTATGTCCCGTGGTCACACATGGACTGGAATAATTTGATGAAGACACTTCCAACAGGAGAAGCACCATAATAGGACAAGAATGTGGCAATTTTTTACCACATGCTGAAGAAGGGACTTCCAAAAAGAAGTCCAGCATGATTTAGATGAAGTAGTAGGGATAATTCAGGCACAAATTGCACATTTCTGCAAGAGAAGACAGGAAAAAGAGAGGAAGAATGTAAAGCAGGCACAAAAAGCAGGGGCTAAGCTTGTTCAAAAGAAATTGGCAAAGATTTGTTTAGAAGAGGCAGTAATTACAAATTCTATGGAGAGACAGCAGGGCAACTGAGACAACAAGCACAGAGTGAACTGGATATGATGCAGGGTTCAGTGGACAGATAAGTTCCTGGTCTGAGGCCAATGAGAGGGTTTCTGAGTGGCAGAGGTGGATTTCCACAGGGAAGTGGGTCATTTGGCGGGTTCTGAGGAATGTGTCCCCGGTTTAATGGACCAACAGGAAATAATTATGGAGGATTTTATGGGATTCAGTGTTGGTTTTGCGGAAGGATGGGGCACGTGTTAGGATTGTCGTGAACTGCCACAGTACTTTAACATGGGAGCTCAACAGATGCAGGTCCCAACCCTGCCATATGTCCCAGGTCCTGTGCAATTACAGCAGGCATGGGTTGAACAGAACCCAGCAACTGGGGCTGCACAGACCTTTGGGATCCCACTGACCATGTCAGCACAAGCATCAGTGCAGACATGGAACAAGAATCCTTTATCCCAAGGAACAGTTGCGCACTACACTGCAGCAAGTGTTTTTGGGGGAGATCCGTTTTCTCTCCCAGGTACTAATATGTACGACCCACAGGGATCTCTGATGTGTCCAGTCCTGTCCATTACCACGTATCCAAAACAGGAACCCTGGATAAGTGTGCAGGTAGGTGACCAAACGTTTTCATTTATGGTTCACACAGGAGCTACCAAGTCTTGTTTTAAGGAAAGTGAGTTCCCCTTGTCAGGCAAAATAATGGACACACAGGGATTTTCTGGGCTGTCGTGTCGGTTCATTATACTGAAAATCATCATATTAAGGTGGGTAATCATAATTGATCAGCCCCTTTGTTGTATTGTACAACTACCCCAGCAAATCATTTGGGAAGGGACATCCTGACCATAATGCAGATGTCAATTGCCTTCACGGAAGAAGGTATAGTATGTTCAACCCTAGGGTTGTATCCGGTAAGGGAAGCAGCATGTTTTCAGACATATTGTATTGACACTGCAATTAAGGGGGCTCCCATGCATACAGCATTGTTTCTCTATGGGGTGATGGTTTTGCTGAGTCCCGGGGATCAGAAATAAGGCCTGGTGAGTGCCATTTGAATTTTTATTTCGGCCTGATGTGCCACAGGAAATAACACCAGGCATCATTGTTACAATTCTCCTAGAGGCTGTAGTGATTAAAAAGAACAGGGTAGTTATTTCAGGCACAGATGAGAACAGCGTAGAGTGGCCCACAGTTCTGTGCATTGATCCAACCTTATCACTAAAGGAAGTGTCTGACAAGCAATTGTTCGAAGACACTGAAGACACAGGAGAGAGGATCTTTGAAATTGGGGTGCCTTGCCAGATAGAGAGCAAAAGGAAGTATCACAGACGATGCTCGTCGTTAAAGATACATCACCTTTTTGGAAGGAGGATTTGGGAAAGGTACCGGACCATTTGTTGACCAGCAATTCTCATGATGTAGGGCTACAGATGATGCTCGTCGTTAAAGATACATCTCCTTTTTGGAAGGAGGATTTGGGAAAGGTGCCGGACCATTTGTGCACCAGCAATTGTCATGATGTAGGTCTGCTAATTCTCATGATGTAGGGCTGCTAAAAAGTGTGGGAGCAGTGAGGATAAAATTGAAACCTGGTGCAATTTTACCATGGGATAAGCAGTACCCAATGTCCAAGGAGGCAGACAAAGGGATTTATGAGACAATTATGGCGTTGTTAAAGCATAGGGCATAATGCAATAGTCTGTGTTCCCATGCATTATGGCTTCTATCCTGTGAAGAAGGCGAAGGGGTCTATTAGGAAGATGGTCCAGGATTTCCACCTCCTCAGTAATATTGTTGAGGCAGAATTTCCAGTGGTAACTAATCCTACCACTATTCTCTGTAACATCCCTGCTGGGTCAACCCACTTCACAGTAGTTGATTTAAAGAATGCATTTTTCTCTGTTCCTTCACATCCCAATTCTCAGTACCTCACAGCATTTATGTATCATGCTCAGAGATTCGAACACACAAGGTTGCCCCAGGAGTACTGCAGATCTCTTAGTATTTATAACAGGGTGGTTCAGTTGGATTTGGGGGATTTACATGTGTCCAGTACAGTATGTGGATGATTTATTAGTCTGCAGCACTTCAGAGGAGCAGAGTGAGGTGATTCAATGACGCTCCTCACCCTGTTCGAGGAGAAGGGGTGCAAAGTGGACAAAAGAGAAACTGCAATACTGTCAGACAGAGGTAATTCATTTGGGGCAAATAATATCGCCCACAGGAAGGTAATCCAGAGAGAGCCACTGCAGTCCAAAATACACCTCAACCAGTCACAATGAAACAAATGCAGCAGTTTTTGGTGCTCTGTAACTATTGTAGATCATGGATTTTTGATTACTCTAGTTAAGTGAGTCCCTTATTGCAGGGTCTAAAGGAAACACAGAAGGCGAAAACTCTGATAGAGTGGTCCGAGATAATGCGGACTTGTTTTCAGGAACTCATGGCTGTGATCAGCAATACTTCGGTCCTGGCGACCTGAAATTACAAGAAGCCATTATTTCTATTTTCCCATTCAAATGGGCAGGTAATGACAGTGGTTATGACCCAGCATACATTGCTAGGCTACAAACCTTTAGCATATTACAGCAGACTCCTAGACCCAGTGATGCAGGGGCAGTTCCCTTGCGAACAAGCTCTGGTGGCAGCAGATTTTGCTATTCACAAGTCTTCAACCATTACGATGGGTTGCCCGGTGACATTGTACATAGAGCAAGGGGTCTTTGCGATTCTAGAAAAATGTATATCCAAATTGTCGACTCAGATAGTGTTAGGGTATGAGGTAATATTATCAAATTCATCAATTCATCCCATGCAATGTCACTTAGTAAATCCTGCAACATTTTTATCAAAGGCATTGCAGCCTAAGGAAATTGTTTACGATTGCACCAACTATGAAGGAGAAGAGGAAGAGAGGGTAAATGTGAAAGAGGATGCCTTGGAGGGGGTGAGGTGATTTTTGTTGATGGGTCTTCAACCATCAACCAAGTGACAGGAGAGAGGCATACGGGCACAGCTGTCATGGACCTTGTGGATGGGGAATACCGGGTCAGATTGAAGAAATGGTTGCCTTCTCATTACTCTGCACAAGGGGCAGAACAGGTGGCACTTATAGAGGCACTAGAAACATGTAAGGGGAAGGCAGTCACTGTTTATTCTGACTCTGCATACATCACCTCCACCGTCCATTCTGAGTTATCAAGATGGCAGAGAAGAGGATTTAGGAGGTCTGAGGTTTCCCCTGTCAAGCATACTCCAGTGCTTTCCCGGCTAATTGAAGCGTTAACCTTGCTAGAAGAGATAGATCTAGTGAAGTGTGCTGCCACACTAACCACACTAATTCAATAGCTTGTGGAAATAATGCTGCAGATAAGGCCACGAAGGAAGCAACATATTTTCCTTTCACAGATTCCCAGAAAAAGTAAACTATGTCCCACACTTACAGTTACCAGCCCCAGAAACCGCAGTCCCAGTGCTCCAAATAATCAGAATACAAGGGAAAGCCCCTATAGAGGAACAGGAACACTGGAAAAAGAGAGGATGTGTTCACTCACCCACAGATTTGCTTTGAAGACAGGAGGTGACAGGAAGGTATTAATGCCTGTAGGGCTGCTTCTTTTGGCCCTAGAACAACTACAGTACCCTTCACATACTTCTCAATGACAAATTGCAGCAGAGATCCAGGAGGATTGGTTAATCTATAACTTACAAGAACCAGTAAGTAGATTCATAGGGAATTGTGTAGTGTGAAAGGAGTTAAATTCCAGAAATACCATGAGATCAGTGGGGGGTCTTGCCCAGGCCCTCAGATCCATTCAAGGAGCTCCATATTTTGAGGGTGGTCCCTGCATATACCCAGATGCTTAATTGGCAGCAACATTTCTGTTGAGAGAGGTATTTCCAAGGTGGGGAATTTGTGAAGTTCTAAAATCCATCAGAGCCCACTTCTTTAATGCCTTGTTCACAGAAATCACTTCGCTGCTAGGAATAAAGCATTGGTTGTGCTTGGTGTACCACCCATAGTCCAATGGTATAGTGGAAAGGCTCAATATTGTCCTTAAGGCTTGGTTAGCTCACCTGCCTTCCACTAGCTTTGTTTTACATACGAAATCAGCCAGAGAAGCACCACCATTTAAGCCATCATGAAATTGTGACTGGGCGTAGGGTACATACACCTCTCTCACCTACAAGTATGACATCAGATGCACACAAGATGCACACAAGAACAGAGCAGTCTTAGGGGAGGAGTTCAAGGAGTATTCTACAGCATGAAGAAAAAGTGTTAAGGTTATATCATCACACGTTGTGTCTTCTCATCGACAGACAACATGATAAAGCAGTGAGACTACCGACGATCAACACAAGATACAGATTCTCCCTGGGGACAGTCTACATCAGCACCTTCGTGCGACACTGGAACGAGCAGTGTTTCCATGGGCAACACACAGTAGTCTATGCAACTCCAACTGCCGTGAAGGTGGAGGGGAATAAGAGTTGGATCCACCAAAAAGACACTCAAAGGGATACCAGCAGACTTCCACCTGCATGGGAGCAGGAGCAGGCATAGAAGTTAAGTATGCCCTAGGGACTCACCGTTCATTTCAGTGCGATGGTGGGCAGATAAAGATCTGGAGTTTAAATACTTTTTGTATAAGAAAAGGATGTTTATGATTGTAAATTGTGTAACAGTTAATGTTTTTTAGTTTTTTTTGGTCCTTGGGTCATCATGTCTGAAGATGACAAATGAAAACCTATTAGAATTGTCTAATCTTATGAAGTATGAGGAGAAAATGTTAAGAAGGAAACTCATTTGTTAACATGATGATGATAAGTTAAACCCCATAATGGATGCACATGGTTTCGCAGCAGACAAGGTATGGTAGAGCCATATGAGGACGGTGGGGAGAGAGAGATCCGTGGGGTATTGCTAAATCTGCTGTCTTATTCCCCGGGCTTCTGGCGTTCCCAGGGTGTTTATTCCAAATGAGATGGAGGTCCTTGGGTCATCATGTCTGAAGATGACAAATGAAAACCTATTAGAATTGTCTAATCTTATGAAGTATGAGGAGAAAATGTTAAGAAGGAAACTCATTTGTTAACATGATGATGATAAGTTAAACCCCATAATGGATGCACATGGTTTTGCAGCAGACAAGGTATGGTAGAGCCATATGAGGACGGTGGGGAGAGAGAGATCCGTGGGGTATTGCTAAATCTGCTGTCTTATTCCCCGGGCTTCTGGCGTTCCCAGGGTGTTTATTCCAAATGAGATGGAGGTAGCAGATGCGCTATGCTTAGTGCACTTAGCCGTGTGCAGGGTTCAAGGGCCATTTAAAGGACAGTCAAATACAGCATCAGTTATACCTAGTGATGAGGACTGTTCAATGGCCGAGCGGGCAGAGCACAAAATTATTAGGTGTACTCAAAGAGTTCAATTGATTGTGGAAGGAGCAATTATTTCGAAAAATCGATGGGAGCAATGAGTGAAGAGTTGCAGAGCTGGAGGAATGAGGGTATTCTTGGAAGAAAGGGTGGCACAAATAAACAAAGAGTGAAGGACAGTACGGAAAAATCAGTATCTGACATGGATCAAAGAACCAGACAAACCTGCTGGACACAGACACGTACCCATTTTCTCTATGTTGTAAGGGCGATGGCAAGGCAAGGTGCCCGTTGGCACAAATGGGAACTGCAGTAACACTCTGCATTTTTTAGATTTGGCTGGAGGTACGGCTGCCCTTCTCAACAGTTTCTGGATCTGTGGACAGCATGCATACAGGCAGTTGTCTCCGGCATGGCGACGTGTGTGCAGTCTCTCATACCTTCATCTGCCCGTCCTTGTAATCCCAGAAGAGCATTAGATTCTGGCTCATCCAATGCCCAAAAATTACATCTGTGCTCCCTTTGCCCCCTCTGCCCCTTGTGTCCCCTTCATTACCACATAAGGGCAAATTGGTGACTATTCTTGATGGAGGAAATCCCAGAAAAGTATTATGAAGGAAAAGGTCCAACTATCTCTCAGCAGCATCCTCACAGGCCTTAGCAGACATTCCTGATTGATATTGGCTGTTTAGCCACACATAAACCATTTTTTCCTCCCACATAGCACCTGGCATTCAAGCAGCATCAAATGTCAAATGGCTTCAGGTGACCAGGTATAAACTCTTGCTGTTTGTGAACACGTCTAAGTCAGTGTTTAGTGCCATCATGGAAGAATTACAGGCACTGAGGCTCATAACTTTGCAAAACCGGTACATACTCAACCTCTTGACGGCAATGGAGGGCAGAGTATGCTGGAAAATAGGGAGTGCCTGCTGTACATTTGTGCCTCCAAATGACACAGAGAATGGCATGCTCACCGGAAAAATTTCTTCTCTGCATAAACTAAAAGAGGTCATGGAAACTGAGGCTGGGATCACCAGCGACTCGTGGATAGACTGTTTGCATGGGAACACCCCTGGTTGAGCCTTGGTCTGTAGATTTTGATGCCTATTTTTGTTCCTGCCAGTTTGTTTTACGTTGTTGCTCTGCCCATGTACCAACAGGTACATCCATGATGATCGTGCATCTCTGTCCAAGACTAGGGCCACCACTACTTCATCCCATACGGGTACTCAAACTGAAGCTGTTTTGTTTCCACCACCAAATCGCCATGCTTGTGTGAAGGGGGGGTGGTAGATTGTGAAAATAGTGGGGCCACAAGTCATGTTGATTCATTGGAGGAGTATGCCCATATTGAGACCGGGGTGTGAGATGGTTGTAGAGATGTTCCTGAAGAAGATTATTATGATTTGTTAGTTAAAGTATTAACTTAAGGGGGAATGTCAGGGTGGTCAAAGAGGGTCCCTTCTATTATGAGGAATTAATGTTGCGAGAGCCATATTGATGACTCGGGGTGCAGCAAATATAGCACGGTTTCATTAATCTCAATATAAGTGCCCTTTTACTATGAATCATAACATAGTGGTGAAGGCTCTCTTGTAAAATGCACTTTTGACTTCTAAACAGGTAGAAGACAGGTAAATGAGTAATCCATATAATCTCCTGATGTTTGAGAGCGTGACCAAAAGAGGTTTTTGTTTATTCTGGTCGGTAGTAAAACACAGGATAAGCTGAATGCCTAAAGCTATTTAGGAGTTTCATTTTGTGCGATAAAGTGGGTGCCTTGTAAACTGGAAAAGTGGAAAGGCAACAGATGTTATCTTGCCCTTTGTATTCAAATCTTTAGAGGGGATTAGCCATGTGTTCGGTTAAGTATTGTTTCAGGTAATCAGAGGTTGTGTGGCGCCGCATAAACTTTGAAGGTTTTTTAAATGTGCCAGAAGTCTGTGGAATGGCGATGACTATCTAAAGTTCAAGGGAAATAATGGTTAAGCAGACCTTCCTCTATTTGCTAAAATAAGTCAGCGATACCATGTTCAATCTTACTTAAAGTTAAAAGGTTTTAAGCCAGTTATTGCTAGCAAGTAATTATCTTTTCAATAGTAATGTTTAAACCATGCACCAACGTCAGGACCCAAGAAGAGGTGTGTTTTAAAATATGTTCTGACGATAATAATGAAGATTGACCAATGAAATTTGACGAATTGGGGAAGATGAGATTTCTTTGAAGGGGTTTTGCCCAATCGTATTTGGTGGTGGAGAGTAATAAAATGTATCTGGGAGTGTTTTTTGTTGCAAAAAACTATATACACTGCCAACTGATGCTTTATTGTTAAGACTTGGTTTAGGTTGTTCCTGCAACACCATCTAACCGCTCCCCGAAGCTTTTGTACGACAAACTTGCTTTATGTACAACCGTGTACTCTCTTCTTAAGTGGTGGGCTAGTTTTTGGGTAAGGTGATTAAAGGTCCAACCCCACAGAATCAAAGCTAAATAAATCCTGAAAAGAAACAGCAGGCTCAGAATTGTGTTGGCCACGAATAAAGAGTTCCTGAGGAGAAATATCAGGACTAGAAAAAGAGAATATATATATATATATAAAATAAAGCGGGAACCCGGGGTGCTAAAAAAAAGATTTTTCTTCCCAAACCGGTACACCTGCGGCGTCCCAGTGTAGGAAGAAAAATCCTTTAACAAGATGGTCACCATGGAAAGGGAAGGCAGGGTTCCATACAGGACCCCTCTTCACTTCACAATACGTGTGCGTGGTCTTCGCATTTACGTGTTTTCTACAGCGCTTGTGCATGTTCAGATGAGGCGTGTGTTTTTCTTCAACGCGTGTGCGTGGTCTTCTCAGCTACGTGTTATGTAAAGCGTGTGTGCGTGGTCTTCGCAGCTACGTGTTATGTACAGTGCGTGTGCATGGTCTTTGCAGCTATGTGTTATCTACAGCGCGTGTGCATGGTCTTCGCAGCTACGTGTTATCTACATAGCATGTGTGCAGTCTTTGCAACTATGTGTTTTCTACAGCATGTGTGCGTGGTCTTCGCAGCTAAGTGTTATCTACAGTGCCAGTGCGTGTGCGTGGTCTTTGCAGCTAAGTGTTTTCTACAGCGCATGTGCATGCTCTTCGCAGCTACGTGTTATCTACAGTGCCAGTGCGTGTGCGTGGTCTTCGCAGCTAAGTGTTTTCTACAGCGCGTGTGTGCGGTCTTCTCTAGTGCGTGTTTTCCGTTAACTCCTGTGCGCGGTTTTGTTCAACATGTGTGCGTGTTCAGATAAGGCACGTGTGAGCGCGGAAACATGTGGCGTGGTCTTTGCAGCTATGTTTTATCTACAGCGCTTGTGCGTGGTCTTTGCAGGTACGTGTTTTCTACAACACGTGTGCGTACTCTTCACAGCTATGTGTTAGCTACAGCGCCAGCGCATTTGCGTGGTCTTTGCAGCTGTGTGTTTTCTACAGTGTGTGTGCGTGGTCTTCACTGGTACGTGTTTTCCGTTAACTCCTGTGCACGGTTTTGTTCAATGCGTGTGCATGTTCGAATAAGACGCTTGGGAGCGCGGAAACGCGTGTGCGTGGGCTTTGCAGGTACATGTTTTCTACAGCGCGTGTGCGTGGTCTTCTCAGCTATGTGTTATCTACAGCGCGTGTGCGTGGTCTTCGCAGCTACGTGTTTTCTACAGCACGTGTGCGCGGTTTTGACTGCTATATATTTTCCGTTAACTCCTGTGCGCGGTCATCATTTCTGTGTGGTTTTGTCAACGCGTGTCCATGTTCGGATGAGGCGCACGTGGGAGTTTGAAAAAGAAAGTGTGTGCGGATTTTGACTGGCGTATTATATGTGAAGATCGGGTGAAGTAGTTCTGCGCATGCGCTTTACTGCATCAGCATGGTCTACACCGCTACGTGCTTTCTTCGCGTTCGGATTTTGTTTAGTTAACACGTTTTTGTGCTTCATGCAGCCATATTCCATCCCATCCTCATCACCCCTCACCTCCCCAAACATTATTTGATCAGCTTGACGAGTGCAATGTTGTTTTTTTTTAATATGTTTTGCCGCAATGTCCATGGACACCGGACGAGAATCCAAGACGGCGGGCGTCTCCAAAAATCTGATGCACTTCACGCTTCACTGGTACGTGTTTTCCATTAACTCCTGTGTGCAGTTTTGTTCAATGAGTGGTCTTCTCAGCTACGTGTTCTGTACAGCGCAGGTGCATGTTTGGATAAGGTGTGTGTGAGCTCGGAAAGGCGCGTGCGTGGTCTTTGCAGCTACATGTTTTCTACAACGCATGTGCGTGGTCTTCTCAGCTACGTGTTATCTACAGCGCGTGTGCGTGGTCTTCGTAGCTACATGTTTTCTACAGCACGTGTGCGCACTTTTGACTGCTACATGTTTTCCGTTAACTCCTGTGCCTGGTCATCATTTCTGCACGGTTTCTTCAACTCGTGTCCGTGTTCGGATGAGGGGCACCTGGGAGTTTGAAAAAGAAAGTGTGTGTGCATTTTGACTGGCGCGCTATATGTGAAGAGTGGGTGAAGTAGTTCTGCACATGCGCTTTACTGCGTGAGCGTGGTCTACACCGCTACATGCTTTCTTCGCGTTCGGATGTTGTTCAGTTAACACGTTTTTATGCTTCTTGCAGCCATATTCCATCCAATCCTCATCACCCCTCGCCTCCCCAAACATTATTTGATCAGCTTGACGAGTGCAATGTTGTGACAAAGGTCATTGATGACATCACATGTGAAAATAATGCCAATTAAAAATGCCTACCTGCAAGGGGTTGTGAGTATTATGTTGGTAGCAAGATGTGAGGGGTGTTTATGTAATGGTAAACATGCAATAACTAGCTAACAATGCAAGACTGCATATACACTTGTGGTAGTAGAAACAATACATATGAAGACCCACAATGCATACAAATTAGAGGCACACAGAGGGAAACTAAATGAAGGAAGAAAGAAACAGCATCATCAGAAAATGTTAATGGCATTAAGTTTATCTTCCTGTATGCAAATTAAGTCTGTGTTGGCTGCCTCCTATTGCCCCATGCATGTGTACCATGATCTGAGAGCAAACCCTAAGGCATGTACTTTAAGAACATATGAGAAGGTTAACGTTTTCATGTACAGCACCTTTTGAATTTTTATATTGTGATTGTTACTGAAGAAAACCACCCGGCCTAGATTTTTCAATGACACAATATAAGTAAGCCAGACATTTGATGTCATCAGTGATGTCATCAATGACATTTGTCATGTCATCTTTGATATCCTGGGTGTTAGTCTTAGCAGTGCACGGTGGTGGCGCGAGCCATGGTTGCTTAGCTGACATAAAAGAAAGGGGCTAAAGATGTGATGGCATCAGTGATGGCATCAATGACATGTGTGGTGGCATCTTTTAGGTTGGGGGTGGTAGTGGTAGCAGTGGAGAGTGCTGATGGGAAAAATGGGTGATAAGCCTGCCATAACTCCCAAATTTCAGGGGTTTTTAGGTTTACTTGTAATCATAACGTCCTTTTTACAAAGTTTTTGTACAGAATGGCATAGGTTTTTAATAGGGCAACTTAACCATAACGTCCCTTTAACAAAGGTTTTTTTGTAGTTAATTTTGGACGTTTTTAGTAGGGCAACGTAACCATAATGTCCCTTTGAGACCTTTGAGAAACGTTTTTTGAATGATTTGCATAGGTTGGCAGTACTGTAAGTGATTCATAACATAAGTTGACCAAAATTATTATTGAGCATTTAGAAGGCCTCCAATAGTAACACATAAGCATACTGTAAAGCAACATTTGACTTCATTGCCCATCTTTCTACGAATTGCACAGCAGCATATGCTGTTGCACAGCATGGCCACATGGTGCAGAACTCATACACACTTCACAATAATATGGGTGAGTCATTGATAGTGTGGAAGGACATTGGGCCTCATTACGACCCAGGCGGTAAGTTACCGCCTGGGCCGTGACTTTACCACCATGGCGTAAACTACGTTTACGCCATGGTGGTTGGCGGACTTACCGCCCCATTCCGACCTTGGCGGGGCGGTAAGTCCCCAATCCCCATTTACCCTTCCCCATTCCCATTTTTGCCCCATAGGGCATAATGGGAGTGGGGAAGGCGTTAATTACGCCACCGTAAATTACGGTGGCGTAATTAACTCCATGGTCCCTTAGCGCCATGGATTTTAACACCCGCTAAAAGCAGGTGTTAAAAGCACCATGGCGCTAGGGGACCTCGTAATTGGCGGTAAGGGGTCGGCGCAGCTAACGCTGGCGTTAACCCCTTACCGCCAGGGTCGTAATGAGGCCCATTGTATATTGTTGTACGAACTTGTAACTGAAACAATTCCCATTCACAACTCAACAGGGCAAGTTTGCACCACAATAGAAGCAAGAGTGCATACAGAGGTCTTTGAATCAGTAAACCCCGTTGCACCCTAAACAAATTGGGGCTGAATGCCATTACCAATACAGATTTCACGGCACTAACCCATTGCAACAAAAAAAAGGATTTTTTTTATCTTCAACCGGAATGCCTCCGGCGTTCCCGATTGAAGAAAACAAATCCTTTTTCAAGATGGCCACAATGGAAATGGAAGGCGGCCGTTGCACCGAAAGTCTTTTTCCACTTTCCATAACAGCTGCCAGAAAGTAAAAAAGGAAAACGTGTGACCGTAGTGGGCGAAGAAGATTTGTATTTGTTCTAAATTGTGTGGTTATCAGCAAGACCTTGGTGAACATGGCGACTGCAATGCAATGTTTTGTCCCAACCAGTAAATGGCCGTATTTACCTCCCCGACATTGTGGTCAGTAAGCATACCTACAGCGTACCCTTCAGAGAGAAAAGGTGTACCGTTGATTTCTTATGTACAAGACAACACTTGTGAAGTATGAAAACACTACCACATGTAAAACACAAAGGTGCGCAATGACCTTTCCATAAATGTGTGGAAAATACAGTGAATATGTTTGGCAAAAATGTGCGTACAGAAGGCAAAGAAGTAGTCTTCTAATGTGTGGACAAAATCACAACAAACCCTGTGAAGTAAAGTGCACTAATGGCAGAAATATTGCAAGCAACACCATTACCACTGACCTGTGCACACATTTGTGTGTAAGTGCCACAAGGTGAAATGGGTGAAGAAATGTGTAGTGAGAAGGTCTAAGGAAGCATTGCTTTTGAAACGTTTCTGTACAGCAAACACTTTCACTGCACCTGATCTAATTTTTCCACTTTTAGAAAGATACCAAATCTGACAGTATAGCGTCTTCATGCAGAACTGATCTTGGTAATTGGGGCATCTGGGTAACAGAAAGTACCCTAACGGCACGAAAGCATAATAGATGGCCCTGCGCCTTACATTGCCAAAGCAAGTGGTGTGTAATAGCGTTCTGGACCTTGGCAGCGTAAACAAATGATTCCATAAAGACTTACGTACCGTGATACAGCACCTATTAAAGAACATGCTACAACCTGCAACGTAGCATGGCAGATTGTGAAGGGGAACATGAAATGGTTAAAAAACACACTAACATGTAAAAAGTAGTAAGGTACTATTTTTTCACAATGCACAGCACTAAATCATCGCCCTTTTCTCAGTTGCAAAGAAATTGGAAGTTTGTGTCTCTGCTGCACAATGAAAATGTTAATTTGACGGTCACGTTGATGCTTTCCCACACAGTCACCATGCGTTGGCACCACAGTTTTTGTCACACACACAGTATGCAGTGGCGACACAGTAGTCGGTTTCCTCGCACATTCATTGCCAAGACGGCGTCAATCGCTGTGATGTAGTCCATCAGAAAGTATGGTATGTTACTTATAATGTTAGTGGCAATGGTGGCGTTGTTGTTTAACCACACTGAAATGATGCGTTGTTGACACAGTAGGCGTATTCCTGTCACAGTGATTTACAAGGTGACGTGAATGGCTGCGAACTATGACACCAGAAAGGATGGTATGTTGCTTCTTACTGCTACAACTGCGTATGGACATAGAGGTCCGATGCGGTCATCCCATTCAATGATGACACACATACAATCGGTGACGAATAGCTGCACTTGACGATTAAAGAAACCGTCACTCGGACGCTGCAATCCATGGCATTCGCAATACGGAAGGAAGTAGCTGAGGGGAAAATGACAAAAAAATCTATCAATACTAAGCCTTTGCGGAAATGTAAGGTGTAACACATAACATTTCTATCAACAATTAATGTTATATGGGGAAATGTACTGAATCCCTACAAACGGTGACAATGCACAATCTGCATAATAGGTAAAAAAATATCAATGCCACATACATTTCGTAGGTAATAGTGGAAATTGTAGTGACATCGTACAGACGGCGGTAAGGTGCAATCTGAAATTTCAACGGCACACAAATTTCCAAATGCATTACTAGTAATAATTTCTTTTTTCAGAATAAGTAAATAATGGCAGTTTGGAGTACAGGCCTGAAAAATAATCTTACATGATATGCACCACTTCCATTTTGGCCTCCGGAGTCACACAGTAGTTGTTTGCAAGAAGACATCCTCGGGAATTGATATTTCATGTGCTTCACAAACCTTTTTGAAGCATAATTTATCAAAGGGAATGTTTCACAAACTGTGACTCCGTACATTCTTTCTGTCTCTGTTCCCTGTACGTCAAGGTCTGAACTGACCTTCACTCCGAACGCAAATACATTCTCATTTTGCAACAACAAATCAGCAGTCAATCATGAGAACCGTTACTCCCGACCACTTGTAGACGCGCTGTGTTTACGAAACCGTGCAGGTGGCTGCCTCAGATTCCAAAATATAGGACACCAGTCTAACCGCAGTACTTTTGGTGGTGGCTTCTTACATAGACGCAGTAAGGACTTGTCGTACATTGCCTACCAAGTTTCACTGCACGGTACGATAGTGGTAACAAGAATAAAGCACTGTTTCACTTTCTACTGCCACATATAAGTAATGCTTACCTTTCGACAGAGTGTTCCATAAGGGTTTGTTTGCGGGGATTTCGGCGTAAAACACAAAAACTAAATGACCATGGCGGCCGTATCAAAAGAATGCTACGCACTTGACGCTGTGGCAGAACCAATCGGTGAAAGCGCAACATCTTGACGTACAGCATGCCATAGATTAGCCAATAGAAATATGCTCCACTGAGCGAACAGGGAAGTGGGATCGCGGAGCGAACATAGATATCACTAATTCTTAGAGTGCTACTTTTTGATCGTTTTAAAGGAAACTACAGTAGGATTTCTCACAAAATGTACAAAAGCACGCTTTGGGGAACAAGCCCCTGCAGTATAATTGATGACAAACCGTCCAGTGGTTTGGCCTGTAGCCATGCGCAAAGTTTTTGCCCCATTCAGTCTATGGGAAAAAAGACGTTTTGGGACCCCCTCTATAACTTTGGCCCCCCTGGACGAATCCTTACCAAACTTTGGAAAATAATTCTGAGTGGCCCATATACTTTTTTTGCAAACTTTGGTAAGGGGGAGCCGAGTTATAAGCCGCCCAAAAAGTGTTCTCAAAGATGACATGGTTGTGATGTCATCTTTGATGTCCTGGGTGTTAGTCTTAGCAATGCGCGTAGATGGTGCGAGTTATGGTTGCCTAGCTTACCATAATGGGGAAATGAGCAGTGTTTTTTGGTTTTGCTGTGAAGTATAACATTCCTTTAACAAGGTTTTTTTACTGAATGTACATATATATATGGCAGGGAACGAAAACAAAGGGAGTAAACATGTGATGTCGTCAGTGATGTCATCAGTTACATTTGAGATGACATCTTTCATGATCTGTGTGTTAGTGTTAGCAGTGCACAGGGGCGGTGGCAGGTTTGGGGGCTTAAGTTACCATAACTGTCGAATTTCAGGGGGTTTTCGGTTTTAATTTGAACCATAAAGGGGAGGTTGAAATTATTTTTTTGTGAACTGCACAGGTTTTTGGTAGGGCAACTTAACCATAACGTCCCCTCTACAAAGTTTTTTTTGTAGTGAATTATACAGGGTTTTGGGAGGGCAACTTAACCATAACGTACCCTCAACAAAGTTTTTTTGTAGTGAATTTTACAGGTTTTTGGAAGGGCAACTTAACCATAACGTCCTCTTAACAAAGTTTTTTTTGTAGTGAATTGTACAGGTTTTTGGAAGGGGAACTTAATCATGACAGTGTGTCAATGAAGGTGTTGTGTGGAATATACACTGTGATGATGTGATTTTGTGAGTATAATCTATGTACTTGATATACATTTAACATAGAACATACAGAACCCCCTCCCTATTGATAATAGAAAGGGACGGACTGAGTGCCTGTTTGTGGACCGGGGCGGACAGGATCAACATTACCCAAAGAGGCGGGGGGGTATCTGAAAATGTACTATTGTCTTACACAAAAAGTGTACAACGTAGAAGAAGGACATAAAGATATTATAAGTAGTAATAAGTAAATATGGAAACCTGAAGATGTGAAAAGAAAAGGACACATTTAATAAGCATGTAGAATGAAATGGATGGTACCATAAAAAAAAGGATGCCTCCATCGTAATCACTTCACAGAAACTCGGCAGCCTGGAACGACAGTGGACGGACGCTGTAGGGAGAAGGGAGATTACATCAAAAGAGTGAGTGGAGGTCATTTTTTTGTATGTGTCTGTTTTTTTGTTGGTATGTGGTGCAGAGAATAATTTCTTTCTCTTGTTTGACTCAGAAATGGCTAGTACTTTGGAGTGGCTGGAGGAGTATTTTCCGCATGGGGAAATGTCTGAAGACAGCGACAATAATGGTACACATTGCTCTGCATATGCAAAATAATGACCAGTATCTTATAGGCATTTAACATATGTATATTTTTTTTTAACAGACCAGGAAAGAAATGAAGAAAGGGCAACGAACGAGACAGAAGAAGATAGGATAAAAAGTATTGAACAGAAAATTGACATATTGAACGAGAATTTTAAAAGTTTACGGGAGTTTGTGGAAGACTGTGTGAGAGGAAAAGTTTGTTACCATTGCCCCACCTGTACCTGCACCGCTTCTCCATTCCCTAGTGAACCTTCCCCAAACCTTCAAGAGGAAAATAGACGTTTTGACGAAATATCCATCCCTTCTTCCCCTCACAAATCTTCTCCTCATAACCAGCCCGTGTTGAATCCTAATTCCCCCATATTTGTGTCAGTGTCCGCTTCCCCAGCTGTTTCTTTGGAGTGAAGTGTGTGTGTGTATGTGTTTTTGGAATGTTTTTGTACAGTAGTTGTAGTGAAAGAGTGTGAGTAAAATGTTTTTAAAAGACGGAAAATGTTCGCGAACAGCGCGCCTGTTCGACCTATCCATAAGGAATGGAATGTGGGTGCTGTAAAGGCAGTACACCTACCCTTACTAATGTCAAGCAAGATGGACTTGATGTTTGACCGCACCATCTGTTGAAGTTGTGTGTACATAAACAGAAAGGGGCCTGCTAAGGACATTATACCTCGCCGTACCGCTTGTAAACGAGATTTAACATGTTCGTAGAACACACCAGATGTCCGGGATGGCTGTAAATGAGCAAAATGAGAGTGTGTGAAGGACAGTATACCTGTCCATATCGGGCACAGGCAAAATGGTGCCGTCCGTAGAATAGGTGCGGTGGCCGGCAAGTTCGTAGGCAAACAAAATGGAGTTGTCCTAATGACACTGGAACTGTCCGTACAGTGAACATATTATGTATGCACATGCGAAGTACAATCGTAAGTACAGCGAACATTGCGCGTGTCCCTAACTGTCAGTCTCACTTGTGTCGCACTTTGAATTAGTTTGAGAACCCGAACACTGTCCGTAGGACACTTGCACGCATGAGCACGTTTGGTACTCTGCATTTGCTGTCCAGCGGACTCCCATTTCTGGCGCGGATGTGTTCAGGACATCATCATGTGACCGTGCCCACGCTGAGCATGTGGACTAATTTGCGCAGTTTGTGTGCTTCCGCAACAGTCCAAAAGAACTTGTAGACACAAAGCAAAGTATTGTAGAGTGTAAAAATATAATTTCACATATCCCAGACAATAGTTGACCTGAGGACTTGTTGTGTAACATTTTTGTACCGCTTTGAAGTGATGAAGATGGTCACAAGGCACACCCCTCAACCCCTACAAATGGCCACACCCCTGAGCGCATCTTCATTGTCCTTCTAGCTATAGCAGATTGAGGTGTACAGCCTTTACTGCTGTAGTGACCAAAAGGAAACTAATCGGTATGGCTTCCATGGCTGCTGTTGGTTCATTAGCCTCTGCACCAACCCCAAACCTGCCACCACCACCACCTCCCCAAGGGCCTGCAGAGAGATATATGGGTGAGGATGTAGAGAGCGAGGAAGAAGAGGAGGAAGACAATGAAGTGGAGGAACTCGGCACTAGGAGCACTCGCCGGGAGCCTGGGTGTGGCGGTTGTTTTCCGTTTATGGGAACGTACCAAAAGCATGTGCAAACCTGGTGAAGTATAACCAGTGCGAGGTGGTGCTGAGTCACTGGAGACTTGGTTCGTACAGCTTTGGTACAACAACCATGAAGCGACACCTCACTTCATTCCACACTGCGGACATTCGCAAGGTGGTGCCATGTGAAGAGCGTAGTCGATTGAGTTCCTCCACAGCATCCTCTGTGTCCGATCCTCCCACCACAAGAGACACTCCTGTGGGGGTATGCCTCCCTCCAGCTGCATCACAAGCCATTCGCAATGCTGTTGACCCTTACCTTTCAAAGGTGACAATAGTGTGTAAGTATTGTGATGCAGTAGTCTGCAGGGGGGAGAGTTTTCAAAGTGCTTTTGAGGCTACGGTCACAGAGCACCAGAAGATCTGCTCCTTCCCTAAGTAAAGCTCACCCTACATCTTTCTCTGTTCACTTGCCCTTTCTTATCCCCGTGGCTGGTGTCCCTTATTTACCCTCCTTTGGCCTCTTCTCCTAGTGTGTCGTGTGCTGTGAAGCAATAAACGTGAAAACAACAAAAATTACAGAAAAGGCTCTTTTCAGAGCCGCCTTTCTCAGTTTAAAGATAGAACTATGAAGTGACGGTCGTAGACCCCCGTGGTGTGGTGGAAAAGTTTGCGGACAGTCGTAGGGGAAAAAAGGGAGGGTGCAAGCGAAGCAAACACAATGAAGTGTACGCTGGGAGTAAGTGGTGGCTCTGAAAAGAGCCTTTCGGTGGTGTGTTGTGTGGGGCAAAAACTGTGGATTGTAGAAAAACGGATTGTCAGATAGGTTAGTGTGAATTCAAAAGAGGTCACAATGCATTTTGTACATTGCGAAGAAAAATGTGATTGCCAGCATATGTTAGGTGGACTCCATCTCTGCGGAAAATGAAAGAGCTGCGAAACAAAATGTTTTCATTGTGGAAGGAGGACATGCCAACATCTCTTAAAAAGGCACAAACAGCCTTATTCACATTGCTTCTCGCTTTCTCCATTTGTGGACCAAATGCAGAAGAACGCAGCCATATTTGTCTTTGTGCAATACGGGAAAAAAGTATTTGACAATTTGGAAACATGTCCATGAGCTTCGCAAGTCCTTCCTTCATTGCACATTGTAAAGAAATTCCAGAGACATGGCCTAAACTGTTTCCTCCGCAATGAATAATAAGTATATCTGGAGGACGCTCTGTCGGTAAAGTAACACAGAGAGGTACCAAGTCCAGCCACCTCATGCCACGCACGCCATGCCAGTGCACATCCACATGAGGAAATCCGAGAAACGCAGATAAACTGCACCTTTCTGCATGCACCTTCAACCAATGTATCCATGAGTCTCCCAAAATCCAGATAATCTGTTTTCGAGCATGGAAAGCCATGGCTGTGTGGTCTCCTGTCAGGGAGAAGACGGTCTTACTAAAGTGTGCCGTTCAGAACACACCTACTGAACTTTTTGGACCAATCCCTAGCTCCGCTCATTCTCATTTGCATGCGTTTCCACTTCTGAATCCCCGTTGGTGATATGCGCTGGCTGCAAAGTACCACCATGTTTGCGGACAGGTATAGGATCAGAGTGTGACGACGGTACATTAAAGTGTTATTCCCCTTTTTCCCCTTTAAGGTGGGCTCTGAAAAGAGCTGTTTTTTTTTTTGTTGGCCAGATACCGTACAGACATCTGTTATTTTATTTATTTTTTGTATTTTTTGTCCTTGCTTTACTCCTAGAACCATTACAGAACCTTCTCTAAAGCAAGCCTTAAGTTCCAAAAGAACATCACGTTTCCCAAAGAAGATGGCGCAAAACCATCTGCTTCAAAATAATCTGCATTGCTTGAAGCAATGTTATCGTGGCTGCGAACATGGCGGTAAACATACCAGCTCGTAACATGAATGCACGCATGCTGCGATTGATGGTACACCTCCCAATAGTTTGATCTGGACAGAAAACAGAATTGTTGTCCCATTTTACTCTAGGGAGTAAAGCAGAAAAAATTACTTTCGTTCTTGGGAAGATGATCATGAGTGCTTCAACCAACAGTGCCAAATCTGCCAACAAAGTACGTGAACTCATGTCTCCCAAATGGGAAGAACCGTAGTGCAAAATTACCACATGAGGAGTGGTCATTGCACGCATGTCTCTGCAAACTTGCAGAATTGCTGCAGCATTGGCATCAGTGTCAGCGCTCCACACCACCTCCACTCCTCTCACATCGAAATGGTGTGCCACATGCCTACTCTCGGTATAGTGTTGTAAGCCATGCACAAAAATGTCTCCAAGCACCAAAAACACTGACCCTCTCCACCTCTGCCATCTTCAGTGTACGCACCGTCTTTCAACACAAAAGAGTAATGTGAACATCTGATTGGCTGATGCCTACAGTCCCCTTTCCATGCAGGATTTGCTGTAGAAACCTGTATGTGACACTCCCTACCTGCGGACAAGCGTTGCCTACGTGCGGCATGTAACTTTTACCAAGTCCTTCCAGCCTTTCCACAGCGGTAGCAAGCCGAGTCCCTCATTGGACACAACTAAGCAGTCACACAACCATCCACCAATCACATTGAACATCGCTAATTCTAACTCCGTCATCAACATTGCGCACTTCAAAATTACTGTCGATGATTCTGAATGGAAGTCGCATATCATTGCAAAGCACCTACTTCACAAGCTACTGTGCAAGTATTGCGAATTTCTACGTACAGCTCCATGCATGCGCACATGCATGAGTATAGAATACAGGTATGTATATTGCAATCAGAGAACATGTGCAACCCTTATGATTTAATTTACACAAACTAATGCTGCTAAATGTGCATAGGCAATACATACCAACGCTCCCCCTTTTAAGTGCAAGATGTCCGATTTATCATTGACAAACCGCACGACTGCTTACTGTCTTCTGCATAACCTACACATACGTTGCAAGCATGCCTATTTAGGGCAGAACTCAATTTTGTATGTGAAAATGTCGGAGTTGTGTACTGTGTACGGGCTACAGTAATGCTGCTTGCAATGTAATTGTATGATAAAAGTAAGCGCTCCCGATTGCTGTGGTGACATCTCCCTCTGAGAGTCTTCTGATTTCTCGGCATCGTGCTTTTAATTTGCAAGTAGAACATTTTTCCCCATTTACTACTGTGCCCTATCGCTTACAAATCTCTCTCCTATACATAGTACACTGTGTAAAAAACAAGGCATTTCCATAAACTTAGAATTGTTAGCAATTTTGTAGGACTTTCAAGTACCATATTGCAAATACCATGCAAAGACTGCACAGAGTGAAGTGAAATGCACACATGCACTGGGTTGAAATATGAAAGTAGAAGGCTGTGACAAAAGAAGCACAATTAATGTGTGCAGTATCATCACTGCTGTAAACACACAAAGTAATTGATTTTGATTTTTTGCACGGCAGTGAAGACTACTTTCCTGAGAATCTACAGCATCTACACTGCAGACGACATATCCAAAGAAACCTGGTTATTTTGATTTTAAAAAGTAAGTACAGTACTACCTTTATATTGTAAGTACTCCTCAAAGAGGATGTGTGGGTTATTTGTTTATTTTGGGCAACAAAGCAAACAACATTGATTTCTGAACCATTCTACCTACAAATATCCATTTATTGAACAAAGAATAACAGGCAGAATGGCTCACAAATCCCTGTGTGTTTGGAACTCAAATAACATACATTATCCTTAGAAGGTTAGATTTAGAAAAGAAGTTGCTGTTGCAAGTTTATGGCATTTTGTTTATTATTAATGGTTCTCGTCACAAGTAGCCCACTTTGTACTCACATCTGAAGCACATTGTAGAAGTATACAAACAATAAAGTAGCCTTACCAAATCATTGCAAGAGTCCAATGCACATCGACACACCATGACAAAGAGCTTCCCCATCAGACTCATGCGCACATGCACACAGCACACAGACATTGGACAACAGACCAAAGTATACCTTTTTTTTTCAACAGACACCAAAGAATGCCTACCAAAAAGCAACTCCGTAAAAAGGAACGCAAAAGTAGAGCAAATAAAAATAAAAGTGCCCAACGTAAGCATCCACATGTTGTACAGTTTGTAGAGAATGTGGGAACAAACAGGCTAATGCAGTTGGTTACCAAAACAAAGGAAGTCTCAACTACCGAAACTTTACCTCCTCCATCAAAATGTGTCACAAAACACAAAAATGTTGTCAAAAAAAGTATTACCAGTACAGCTAACAATGCTCCTAATAATCCTGATAGTGTAACAAGAACGCATAGTAAAAAAAGTATTTTATCAAAAATGTTTCGTCACAGAGTCCTTCAGAATCTACTAAGAAGAGGACTGAAATCATCCTCACCCCTTAAAACCTACCGTAGAAAGTTAATCCTACAAGCTCCCATGGACAGTGCAATCCTTCTCAAAAGGAAGTTGTTTATATTAGTGTTAAATAGGTTGAAAGCACTAACAAAACTAAGTACTAAACTACAAAAGAAACTCAGCAATAAACGGAATGTGAACAAAAATAATTTCTTACATGTTTGTGGTGGAGAATGGAGTCACACAACAACCACAGAACCATATTTTAATGAAGAAGCATACAAACAAAATCAAACAAACACAATTGCCATCCATAGCAGTGGACAAGGGTATGAGAAAAGCAATACTACCACCATGGAACAAGAAACACTGCTTACAAATGTATTCCCTGAAAATTCAGAATTACCTCTCGATTCAGCAGAACCAAAACGTCCAGTATGCAAATGGCTGTGCATATCAATGTGTACCATTCCAAACGAAGCATTCAAATCTTTACGTCAGTTCCTCAATCAATATGTAAAAGGTAAAGACAAAAGTAAAATGAAAGTGCTGCAAAATATGGATATTTGTCCAGTGCGGAAATACACAGGACTAAAAGGACATTCATTAGCCTGCATTTCTGGGCCTATTTGCAAAAGCACCTTCCATGATATCAAAAGGCTATCAATACATCATTACAATGTAAGAAATCTAGTGTATAAAATATAATATGCAAAAAGTCCATCTTCAGAATTAAGCAACTTAAATACCACTCTTCTGCATGGTACACCCAAATACTTACAAGAAGAAATTGACCGTATTCAGAGAAAGTATTTTGGAAGTGAGAGCCACTTATTTAACAGTTTTAGAACATAGTAGCAACAATTCTGCACATAGCAACCTTCTATTACACACATACAGAAAAGAAATAGTAAAATTTAAAAGGTCATCAGCTGAAGTACCAAACCGTGTGTGTGTGTGTGTTGCCGCAGAACGTTTTACAAAAGGAACACAAAAAATTTGGACATAGCATACAAAATAGAAGACACTGAAGATTCTAAATGGTTTGAATTAGCTCTCTACCTTTTAGCAGAAAACAAATATGAACTAACTGAACGCCTAATATGTTGCAGTTACTGTACTACAAAATTAGACAAAAACCACACTCCTTCACGTGCTATTACAAATAATTTGGAATTGTTTCCATTACCAAAAATCATGCAACAGCTCAATTTGTATGAGGGCATAATAATTCAAACAGTTCACCCATTTCAAGCAATTATACGCCTTCATCCAAAACCAGCAAAATTACCTTCCTCTGAATTGGTGAAAGGCATTCGTGGCAAAGTAGTTTATTTGCCATTAGATCTAACGGAAAATGTACACACTCTAGGAGTGGAACGTTCAATAGAGCATTCTTTAATAGTCTTAGTAAATGGAGCACCAACAAAGGACAAAAAAATTGGCAACAAAGTTAGACAAGCATTGCAATATCTAAAAGACAATGATGAGTACTACAAGGAAATAAATATTGATGAAAGCTTAAGGGAAACAACTGAAATAATTCACGAGCCATCAGAAACTAGACAATTCAAACTTCTGGATCCTGATACAGTATCCACTCTTTTGGACCATTACACAATTCATCCATTGCATTCCAATGAAAGCAAAGATGAGGCACTATAAACTTACCAAATGCGACAAACCAAAGAGTCACCAATGGGTATATGGGAAAAAGTATAGAAGCACATGCTTTTCCACTGCTATTTCCTACTGGCAAAGGTGGAAGATACGATGATAGACCCACTCAGATTGGGGCATCAGAATACCGTTCATTACGAGTGTATTCGGAAGATCCCAGATTTAGACAAAATGTAGAATACATATTCCATCTACTCTATGAAAGTGAACTAGCAACACTATGTTACAGAGTTGCACACATTCTTAAATCTGGTACCCACTTTCAAAATATGTCAGCTACGCAGTTAATACAAAAAGTACAGGAAAAAGATGAGATTTTACAATCAAGTATAACAAATTTGTTTGCAAACATGCGTGGTACAAAGGAATACTGGTTCCGACGGCACAGAGACGTGCATTGTATGATCAGAAATCTTGGACCACCGACTTGGTTTGTTACGCTAAGTTGTGCGAATATGCATGGGAAGATTTACATGAGTTCCTACGCATAGCAAACAGCAACAAAAACAACATAGATATATTAACACCTGGAGAACTTTGCTCTCTAGATCCAGTTAATGTGTCAAGATATTTCCATCATCGTTTCATTGCCATGCTACACTTTATTTGAAATAAAACTGTTCCTCCCCTTGGAGAAGTGCAACACTTCTTTTGGAGAAAAGAATATCAAGCGAGAGGAGCACCACATATTCACATGCTGTTATGGATCAAAGGTGCACCGAAATTTGGTCACGACAGTGACAGCATTGTTTTGCAGTTTATCCAAAAATATTTCACTTGTGAAATCCCTTCTCAACAGACACATAGTGAGCTGCATGGGCAGATTGTACAATTTCAAAGACACAAATGGGGCAAATATTGTCACCGCAAATATAAAAACAAAGGTAAATACTACACCAAATGCCGCTTTGGTTTCCTTAGACCAGTTACAGAAACAGGTGAAGTAAACAACTTCATGTCTTCAGTGCGACATAGTCTTAAAGGTAAATCACCTAAGAACACGTATTACATAAAAAGAAGGGAAGAATCAAAATATATCAATGATTACAATGCAATCATTGCCCTCTTATGGAATGCAAACATAGATGTGCAGTGCATTGCAGACAATTCAACTGCTGTTGCACAATATGTTACAGCCTACTTAACAAAAGCAGAAAAAACAGAGCTTCAAAACCTCTGGGATGACCTAGCATCAGACAAAACATTATCACAGAAATTGTACAGCCTAGGCATGAAAATGCTCTCTCATAGAGAATGTGGTGCCTATGAAGCAGCAGATCATTTAACCAGTACTGCTTTGTATGAAAAATCAGACAACATAGTATGGCTCAGTCTTGGTCCTGCAAAATCTAGAAAAAGAGTGCTAAAATCATATGAGGACATAGAGACAATTGCCAGAAATGATCCCTACAGCCAAGACATTCTAAAAAACAATTTACTGGACACATACTATCCAAACAGGAGTAGCACTCTGGAAAGCATGTGTCTATACCACATAGCTCAAACCTTTGCATACAAAAATAATGTAAAACCCGATGAAAGCAAACGTAGATATAGAGTGACCCATTGTGAAGGGAGCTTAGTGAAACTTACCAAACAAAGCTTAATTAATCATGTAAAATTGTCATTAAAAACTCCTCAAAAGAAAGAACTATTTTACATGTCTCTGTTACAACTTTTCAAACCATGGAGAAAAGAGGAAGACATACTAGTTAACTATGACTGCTATGAAGATGGTTTCAAAGCAAATGAAAGCGCTATCACCGATGTGAACTTTACGTAGTACAAAACAATGTTACACAATGAGCAGCAACAGGAAGAAGAACTTCAGGCCCAACTAGATAAGGACTCTTCCGACAGTAGTCAACCTTCTGTAACAGGAAGTCAAGAACCACTAGGACAACCACTAATAGCAAATGAGGCTGAAGTAGCTATGGCAGAAGTAGAAAAAACCATGTATCAGTATCAAGAAGATACAGAAGACTTTACTGTACAACAAGCAAAACTTAACAACGATCAGCGCACCATTTTTGAAGACGTAACAAAACAAATTGTACATGGTGTACAACACGAAAAAAAAGAATATACGTGCCAAAATTACAAACCTATACTGCTGTACGTCAGTGGTGAAGCTGGATCAGGGAAAACATTCTTAATCAAAATCATCAGCAAGTTCCTTCAACAATTGACAAACAACAAACTGTCAGCTGTTGTAACGGCCCCCGCAGGGTTAGCTGCCAACAACATAGGCGGTGTCACTTTACACCGATTACTACTGCTTCCATTAGAGCATCAAAATAAATTAGACTACTACAAACTTTCTGCAGAAGCTGCAATGGAATTACGCATAGTATTGAAACAAATGAAAATGCTACTAATAGATGAAGTGAGCATGGTTTCCAACCTAATGTTGGCTTTGATTCATCTCAGATTGCAAGAAGTACTTAAAAGTATCAACGAAGAACTCTTTGCAGGGAAACACATTATCGTTTTTGGAGATCTTCTACAACTGACACCAGTGAAAGGTGAACCGATTTCTAAAACCTTAGGCCACAAACTCTGCCGGAAAACTGTTGGTAGCATTGGTAATGTTAACCTTTGGCAACATTTCCAATATAGAGAATTAACTGAGAACATGTGGCAATCTGCAGATCTCACTTATGCAAACATCTTAAAAAGTATTAGAGATGGTGTATTATCACAAGAAGCACAAGTTGTATTTAAAAACCGGCACATACATGCACTTTATGGCGACAATGCATGTGCAACTGATGTTATGGAACAAATAGCGCCCAAAAATGTCAATTGTATGGCCTTAATGCCAACTCTTGCAAGCTGTTTCAAATTCAATGAAACAATGTTAAATAAAGAAATGCAACCAATACTGGAAATTAGCGCCACAGACAAACTAGACGTACATGTTATGACAGTACCCATGTGTGAGCAAGCCACAACAAGACTAAATAGTTTAGAAAATTCAATCTCCAACACAGCTGGGTAGGAAAAAATATTAAAATTATCCTTAAATTGTAGAGTAATGCTTAAACGTAACCTTGACGTAGAGCAAGGGCTAGTTAATGGAGCACTGGGCACAGTTGTTGGCTTTCAATCATACCCACATGATAGCAACATTCAGTTTGTCAATATTCGCTTTGATAAAGTTTCAGAAGTGAAAAGGATAGGGCGCTCAATTGCTCGATTCCTTCTCTACAAAGACATGTATGTACGTAGGGAACAATTTTCTCTAACTCTTGCATATGCAGTTACCATTCATAAATCCCAAGGTCTTACCCTAGACAAAGCATTGATAGATATAGGAAACACAGTCTTTAATAAGGAAGGCATGAGGTAGGTAGGATTGTCATGCTTACGTACACTTGACGGTCTATTGCTAATGAACTTTGATGCAAGTAAAGTCAAAGCTGATATTCCTTGCATTCTAGAATACAACAGATTGTGGTCACTGTGCACCCCTCATCTGAAACAATATCCTGTTTCATCAATTACCGCAAACATAGAAGAACCTATTAGGGAATGTAAACCAGGGACATCGGCAAAGAAGCAACAGAAATTCCGAAAAATGTACTTAGATACAGAACTTGCTGGACCATTCAAATTTGCAAATGAAAGTGGGGTAAATTGCTATGCAAATGTAGCAATGAATATTCTATTTCAATTGCCACCAATTGTTAACAATATTTACCTGCACAGTACAGACCAATTGTGTTTGCAAATGTTAGTGCTGCATAGAAATGCAACAAGCAATCCTGACAACACATACAGTGTTCATGGAGTAAGGCAACAATTGGACGACTGTGCTGGAATGGTGAGATTCACTATGAACTCACAAGAAGATCCACAAGAATTTCTAATGTACATACTATTAGTATTGGAAAACAAAAGCATACCTGTAAATGAAATCTTCCAGATTTCGTACATGTGGAAACATACATGCACTCTCTGTAGCAAAGTGATACAGGAAGACATCCCAAATGAGCGATGTGTGTATGTTTCCATACCAAATTGTGAGAGCATTCCATTTCAGAAACTTGTACAAAATGCAAACCATGGCAGATTATGTACTATTTGCAATTCAGACAATCGCTCCACCTTACCTATACAATCACACAGTGCCTACATAATACTTATGCTTCTACGTTATAATGCAGATGGCACCAAAAACAACCGCAAACTGACTGGATTCAAACACGGTCAAGTGTCACTTGGAAAGAAAACCTTTACAACAGTAGGTATAATCTACCTTGCAGGAGCTACAACCAATGCAGGTCACTACAATGCATACATTAAAAAGAATTGAGGATGGTTCGAATGTAATGATAGCACCATTACTCTAAAACAGAGATTGCCAGCTAATCTTACAAATGAGTATTCAATGTTCTTAAAGCCAGAATTTATGAAATAATGTGTATTTCAAGATTAAAAAAAAAATATGTGAAAGACTACAAACAGTTAGAATACGCCAGCAGGTATCTAACTACCCAAGAGGATGTAAGATTGACACAAATAAATGAATATCACAGATTGTTGGGAACAAATGCACAGGTAGAATACGCCTACAGGTATCTAACTGTTGTTAAAAATTGGCAGGAAGGCAACAAACAACATTAATGGGAAAGATGAAGGAAACAGGATATAACAGCGACACAAATGAATGAATATCACAAAGCTGTAGGAACAAATGCACAGTTAGAATACGCCTACAGGTATCTAACTGTTGGTAAAAATCGGCAGGAAGGCAACAAACATAACATTAATCAGAAAGATGAAGGAATCACAGAATTACCTCTCGATTCAGCAGAACCACAACGTCCAGTATACAAATGGCTGTGCATATCAATGTGTACCATTCCAAACGAAGCATTCAAATCTTTACGTCAGTTCCTCAATCAATATGTAAAAGGTAAAGACAAAAGTAAAATGAAAGTGCTGCAAAATATGGATATTTGTCCAGTGCGGAAATACACAGGACTAAAAGGGCATTCATTAGCCTGCATTTCTGGGCCTATTTGCAAAAGCACCTTCCATGATATCAAAAGGATATCAATACATCATTCCAATGTAAGAAATCTAGTGTATAAAATATAATATGCAAAAAGTCCATCTTCAGAATTAAGCAACTTAAATACCACTCTTCTGCATGGTACACCCAAATACTTACAAGAAGAAATTGACCGTATTCAGAGAAAGTATTTTGGAAGTGAGAGCCACTTATTCAACAGTTTTAGAACATAGTAGCAACAATTCTGCACATAGCAACCTTCTATTACACACATACAGAAAAGAAATAGTAAAATTTAAAAGGTCATCAGCTGAAGTACCAAACCGTGTGTGTGTGTGTTGCCGCAGAACGTTTTACAAAAGGAACACAAAAAATTTGGACATAGCATACAAAATAGAAGACAATGAAGATTCTAAATGGTTTGAATTAGCTCTCTACCTTTTAGCAGAAAACAAATATGAACTAACTGAACGCCTAATATGTTGCAGTTACTGTACTACAAAATTAGACAAAAACCACACTCCTTCACGTGCTATTACAAATAATTTGGAATTGTTTCCATTACCAAAAATCATGCAACAGCTCAATTTGTATGAGGGCATAATAATTCAAACAGTTCACCCATTTCAAGCAATTATACGCCTTCATCCAAAACCAGCAAAATTACCTTCCTCTGAATTGGTGAAAGGCATTCGTGGTAAAGTAGTTTATTTGCCATTAGATCTAACGGAAAATGTACACACTCTAGGAGTGGAACGTTCAATAGAGCATTCTTTAATAGTCTTAGTAAATGGAGCACCAACAAAGGACAAAAAAATTGGCAACAAAGTTAGACAAGCATTGCAATATCTAAAAGACAATGATGAGTACTACAAGGAAATAAATATTGATGAAAGCTTAAGGGAAACAACTGAAATAATTCACGAGCCATCAGAAACTAGACAATTCAAACTTCTGGATCCTGATACAGTATCCACTCTTTTGGACCATTACACAATTCATCCATTGCATTCCAATGAAAGCAAAGATGAGGCACTATAAACTTACCAAATGCGACAAACCAAAGAGTCACCAATGGGTATATGGGAAAAAGTATAGAAGCACATGCTTTTCCACTGCTATTTCCTACTGGCAAAGGTGGAAGATACGATGATAGACCCACTCAGATTGGGGCATCAGAATACCGTTCATTACGAGTGTATTCGGAAGATCCCAGATTTAGACAAAATGTAGAATACATATTCCATCTACTCTATGAAAGTGAACTAGCAACACTATGTTACAGAGTTGCACACATTCTTAAATCTGGTACCCACTTTCAAAATATGTCAGCTACGCAGTTAATACAAAAAGTACAGGAAAAAGATGAGATTTTACAATCAAGTATAACAAATTTGTTTGCAAACATGCGTGGTACAAAGGAATACTGGTTCCGACGGCACAGAGACGTGCATTGTATCATCAGAAATCTTGGACCACCGACTTGGTTTGTTACGCTAAGTTGTGCGAATATGCATGGGAAGATTTACATGAGTTCCTACGCATAGCAAACAGCAACAAAAACAACATAGATATATTAACACCTGGAGAACTTTGCTCTCTAGATCCAGTTAATGTGTCAAGATATTTCCATCATCGTTTCATTGCCATGCTACACTTTATTTGAAATAAAACTGTTCCTCCCCTTAGAGAAGTGCAACACTTCTTTTGGAGAAAAGAATATCAAGCGAGAGGAGCACCACATATTCACATGCTGTTATGGATCAAAGGTGCACCGAAATTTGGTCACGACAGTGACAGCATTGTTTTGCAGTTTATCCAAAAATATTTCACTTGTGAAATCCCTTCTCAACAGACACATAGTGAGCTGCATGGGCAGATTGTACAATTTCAAAGACACAAATGGGGCAAATATTGTCACCGCAAATATAAAAACAAAGGTAAATACTACACCAAATGCCGCTTTGGTTTCCCTAGACCAGTTACAGAAACAGGTGAAGTAAACAACTTCATGTCTTCAGTTCGACATAGTCTTAAAGGTAAATCACCTAAGAACACGTATTACATAAAAAGAAGGGAAGAATCAAAATATATCAATGATTACAATGCAATCATTGCCCTCTTATGGAATGCAAACATAGATGTGCAGTGCATTGCAGACAATTCAACTGCTGTTGCACGATATGTTACAGCCTACTTAACAAAAGCAGAAAAAACAGAGCTTCAAAACCTCTGGGATGACCTAGCATCAGACAAAACATTATCACAGAAATTGTACAGCCTAGGCATGAAAATGCTCTCTCATAGAGAATGTGGTGCCTATGAAGCAGCAGATCATTTAACCAGTACTGCTTTGTATGAAAAATCAGACAACATAGTATGGCTCAGTCTTGGTCCTGCAAAATCTAGAAAAAGAGTGCTAAAATCATATGAGGACATAGAGACAATTGCCAGAAATGATCCCAACAGCCAAGACATTCTAAAAAACAATTTACTGGACACATACTATCCAAACAGGAGTAGCACTCTGGAAAGCATGTGTCTATACCACATAGCTCAAACCTGTTCATACAAAAATAATGTAAAACCCGATGAAAGCAAACGTAGATATAGAGTGACCCATTGTGAAGGGAGCTTAGTGAAACTTACCAAACAAAGCTTAATTAATCATGTAAAATTGTCATTAAAAACTCCTCAAAAGAAAGAACTATTTTACATGTCTCTGTTACAACTTTTCAAACCATGGAGAAAAGAGGAAGACATACTAGTTAACTATGACTGCTATGAAGATGGTTTCAAAGCAAATGAAAGCGCTATCACCGATGTGAACTTTACGTAGTACAAAACAATGTTACACAATGAGCAGCAACAGGAAGAAGAACTTCAGGCCCAACTAGATAAGGACTCTTCCGACAGTAGTCAACCTTCTGTAACAGGAAGTCAAGAACCACTAGGACAACCACTAATAGCAAATGAGGCTGAAGTAGCTATGGCAGAAGTAGAAAAAACCATGTATCAGTATCAAGAAGATACAGAAGACTTTACTGTACAACAAGCAAAACTTAACAACGATCAGCGCACCATTTTTGAAGACGTAACAAAACAAATTGTACATGGTGTACAACACGAAAATAAAGAATATACATGCCAAAATTACAAACCTATACTGCTGTACGTCAGTGGTGAAGCTGGATCAGGGAAAACATTCTTAATCAAAATCATCAGCAAGTTCCTTCAACAATTGACAAACAACAAACTGTCAGCTGTTGTAACGGCCCCCACAGGGTTAGCTGCCAACAACATAGGCGGTGTCACTTTACACCGATTACTACTGCTTCCATTAGAGCATCAAAATAAATTAGACTACTACAAACTTTCTGCAGAAGCTGCAATGGAATTACGCATAGTATTGAAACAAATGAAAATGCTACTAATAGATGAAGTGAGCATGGTTTCCAACCTAATGTTGGCTTTGATTCATCTCAGATTGCAAGAAGTACTTAAAAGTATCAACGAAGAACTCTTTGCAGGGAAACACATTATCGTTTTTGGAGATCTTCTACAACTGACACCAGTGAAAGGTGAACCGATTTCTAAAACCTTAGGCCACAAACTCTGCCGGAAAACTGTTGGTAGCATTGGTAATGTTAACCTTTGGCAACATTTCCAATATAGAGAATTAACTGAGAACATGTGGCAATCTGCAGATCTCACTTATGCAAACATCTTAAAAAGTATTAGAGATGGTGTATTATCACAAGAAGCACAAGTTGTATTTAAAAACCGGCACATACATGCACTTTATGGCGACAATGCATGTGCAACTGATGTTATGGAACAAATAGCGCCCGAAAATGTCAATTGTATGGCCTTAATGCCAACTCTTGCAAGCTGTTTCAAATTCAATGAAACAATGTTAAATAAAGAAATGCAACCAATACTGGAAATTAGCGCCACAGACAAACTAGACGTACATGTTATGACAGTACCCATGTGTGAGCAAGCCACAACAAGACTAAATAGTTTAGAAAATTCAATCTCCAACACAGCTGGGTAGGAAAAAATATTAAAATTATCCTTAAATTGTAGAGTAATGCTTAAACGTAACCTTGACGTAGAGCAAGGGCTAGTTAATGGAGCACTGGGCACAGTTGTTGGCTTTCAATCATACCCACATGATAGCAACATTCAGTTTGTCAATATTCGCTTTGATAAAGTTTCAGAAGTGAAAAGGATAGGGCGCTCAATTGCTCGATTCCTTCTCTACAAAGACATGTATGTACGTAGGGAACAATTTTCTCTAACTCTTGCATATGCAGTTACCATTCATAAATCCCAAGGTCTTACCCTAGACAAAGCATTGATAGATATAGGAAACACAGTCTTTAATAAGGAAGGCATGAGCTAGGTAGGATTGTCATGCTTACGTACACTTGACGGTCTATTGCTAATGAACTTTGATGCAAGTAAAGTCAAAGCTGATATTCCTTGCATTCTAGAATACAACAGATTGTGGTCACTGTGCACCCCTCATCTGAAACAATATCCTGTTTCATCAATTACCGCAAACATAGAAGAACCTATTAGGGAATGTAAACCAGGGACATCGGCAAAGAAGCAACAGAAATTCTGAAAAATGTACTTAGATACAGAACTTGCTGGACCATTCAAATTTGCAAATGAAAGTGGGGTAAATTGCTATGCAAATGTAGCAATGAATATTCTATTTCAATTGCCACCAATTGTTAACAATATTTACCTGCACAGTACAGACCAATTGTGTTTGCAAATGTTAGTGCTGCATAGAAATGCAACAAGCAATCCTGACAACACATACAGTGTTCATGGAGTAAGGCAACAATTGGACGACTGTGCTGGAATGGTGAGATTCACTATGAACTCACAAGAAGATCCACAAGAATTTCTAATGTACATACTATTAGTATTGGAAAACAAAAGCATACCTGTAAATGAAATCTTCCAGATTTCGTACATGTGGAAACATACATGCACTCTCTGTAGCAAAGTGATACAGGAAGACATCCCAAATGAGCGATGTGTGTATGTTTCCATACCAAATTGTGAGAGCATTCCATTTCAGAAACTTGTACAAAATGCAAACCATGGCAGATTATGTACTATTTGCAATTCAGACAATCGCTCCACCTTACTGATACAATCACACAGTGCCTACATAATACTTATGCTTCTACGTTATAATGCAGATGGCACCAAAAACAACCGCAAACTGACTGGATTCACACACGGTCAAGTGTCACTTGGAAAGAAAACCTTTACAACAGTAGGTATAATCTACCTTGCAGGAGCTACAACCAATGCAGGTCACTACAATGCATACATTAAAAAGAATTGAGGATGGTTCGAATGTAATGATAGCACCATTACTCTAAAACAGAGATTGCCAGCTAATCTTACAAATGAGTATTCAATGTTCTTAAAGCCAGAATTTATGAAATAATGTGTATTTCAAGATTAAAAAAAAAATATGTGAAAGACTACAAACAGTTAGAATACGCCAGCAGGTATCTAACTACCCAAGAGGATGTAAGATTGACACAAATAAATGAATATCACAGATTGTTGGGAACAAATGCACAGGTAGAATACGCCTACAGGTATCTAACTGTTGTTAAAAATTGGCAGGAAGGCAACAAACAACATTAATGGGAAAGATGAAGGAAACAGGATATAACAGCGACACAAATGAATGAATATCACAAAGCTGTAGGAACAAATGCACAGTTAGAATACGCCTACAGGTATCTAACTGTTGGTAAAAATCGGCAGGAAGGCAACAAACATAACATTAATCAGAAAGATGAAGGAATCACAGAATTACCTCTCGATTCAGCAGAACCACAACGTCCAGTATACAAATGGCTGTGCATATCAATGTGTACCATTCCAAACGAAGCATTCAAATCTTTACGTCAGTTCCTCAATCAATATGTAAAAGGTAAAGACAAAAGTAAAATGAAAGTGCTGCAAAATATGGATATTTGTCCAGTGCGGAAATACACAGGACTAAAAGGGCATTCATTAGCCTGCATTTCTGGGCCTATTTGCAAAAGCACCTTCCATGATATCAAAAGGATATCAATACATCATTCCAATGTAAGAAATCTAGTGTATAAAATATAATATGCAAAAAGTCCATCTTCAAAATTAAGCAACTTAAATACCACTCTTCTGCATGGTACACCCAAATACTTACAAGAAGAAATTGACCGTATTCAGAGAAAGTATTTTGGAAGTGAGAGCCACTTATTCAACAGTTTTAGAACATAGTAGCAACAATTCTGCACATAGCAACCTTCTATTACACACATACAGAAAAGAAATAGTAAAATTTAAAAGGTCATCAGCTGAAGTACCAAACCGTGTGTGTGTGTGTTGCCGCAGAACGTTTTACAAAAGGAACACAAAAAATTTGGACATAGCATACAAAATAGAAGACAATGAAGATTCTAAATGGTTTGAATTAGCTCTCTACCTTTTAGCAGAAAACAAATATGAACTAACTGAACGCCTAATATGTTGCAGTTACTGTACTACAAAATTAGACAAAAACCACACTCCTTCACGTGCTATTACAAATAATTTGGAATTGTTTCCATTACCAAAAATCATGCAACAGCTCAATTTGTATGAGGGCATAATAATTCAAACAGTTCAACCATTTCAAGCAATTATACGCCTTCATCCAAAACCAGCAAAATTACCTTCCTCTGAATTGGTGAAAGGCATTCGTGGCAAAGTAGTTTATTTGCCATTAGATCTAACGGAAAATGTACACACTCTAGGAGTGGAACGTTCAATAGAGCATTCTTTAATAGTCTTAGTAAATGGAGTACCAACAAAGGACAAAAAAATTGGCAACAAAGTTAGACAAGCATTGCAATATCTAAAAGACAATGATGAGTACTACAAGGAAATAAATATTGATGAAAGCTTAAGGGAAACAACTGAAATAATTCACGAGCCATCAGAAACTAGACAATTCAAACTTCTGGATCCTGATACAGTATCCACTCTTTTGGACCATTACACAATTCATCCATTGCATTCCAATGAAAGCAAAGATGAGGCACTAGAAACTTACCAAATGCGACAAACCAAAGAGTCACCAATGGGTATATGGGAAAAAAGTATAGAAGCACATGCTTTTCCACTGCTATTTCCTACTGGCAAAGGTGGAAGATATGATGATAGACCCACTCAGATTGGGGCATCAGAATACCGTTCATTACGAGTGTATTCGCAAGATCCCAGATTTAGACAAAATGTAGAATACATATTCCATCTACTCTATGAAAGTGAACTAGCAACACTATGATACAGAGTTGCACACATTCTTAAATCTGGTACCCACTTTCAAAATATGTCAGCTACGCAGTTAATACAAAAAGTACAGGAAAAAGATGAGATTTTACAATCAAGTATAACAAATTTGTTTGCAAACATGCGTGGTACAAAGGAATACTGGTTCCGACGGCACAGAGACGTGCATTGTATGATCAGAAATCTTGGACCACCGACTTGGTTTGTTACGCTAAGTTGTGCCGAATATGCATGGGAAGATTTACATGAGTTCCTACGCATAGCAAACAGCAACAAAAACAACATAGATATATTAACACCTGGAGAACTTTGCTCTCTAGATCCAGTTAATGTGTCAAGATATTTCCATCATCGTTTCATTGCCATGCTACACTTTATTTGAAATAAAACTGTTCCTCCCCTTGGAGAAGTGCAACACTTCTTTTGGAGAAAAGAATATCAAGCGAGAGGAGCACCACATATTCACATGCTGTTATGGATCAAAGGTGCACCGAAATTTGGTCACGACAGTGACAGCATTGTTTTGCAGTTTATCCAAAAATATTTCACTTGTGAAATCCCTTCTCAACAGACACATAGTGAGCTGCATGGGCAGATTTTACAATTTCAAAGACACAAATGGGGCAAATATTGTCACCGCAAATACAAAAACAAAGGTAAATACTACACCAAATGCCGCTTTGGTTTCCCTAGACCAGTTACAGAAACAGGTGAAGTAAACAACTTCATGTCTTCAGTTCGACATAGTGTTAAAGGTAAATCACCTAAGAACACGTATTACATAAAAAGAAGGGAAGAATCAAAATATATCAATGATTACAATGCAATCATTGCCCTCTTATGGAATGCAAACATAGATGTGCAGTGCATTGCAGACAATTCAACTGCTGTTGCACAATATGTTACAGCCTACTTAACAAAAGCAGAAAAAACAGAGCTTTAAAACCTCTGGGATGACTTAGCATCAGACAAAACATTATCACAGAAATTGTACAGCCTAGGCATGAAAATGCTCTCTCATAGAGAATGTGGTGCCTATGAAGCAGCAGATCATTTAACCAGTACTGCTTTGTATGAAAAATCAGACAACATAGTATGGCTCAGTCTTGGTCCTGCAAAATCTAGAAAAAGAGTGCTAAAATCATATGAGGACATAGAGACAATTGCCAGAAATGATCCCAACAGCCAAGACATTCTAAAAAACAATTTACTGGACACATACTATCCAAACAGGAGTAGCACTCTGGAAAGCATGTGTCTATACCACATAGCTCAAACCTTTGCATACAAAAATAATGTAAAACCCGATGAAAGCAAACGTAGATATAGAGTGACCCATTGTGAAGGGAGCTTAGTGAAACTTACCAAACAAAGCTTAATTAATCATGTAAAATTGTCATTAAAAACTCCTCAAAAGAAAGAACTATATTACATGTCTCTGTTACAAGTTTTCAAACCATGGAGAAAAGAGGAAGACATACTAGTTAACTATGACTGCTATGAAGATGGTTTCAAAGCAAATGAAAGCGCTATGACCGATGTGAACTTTACGTAGTACAAAACAATGTTACACAATGAGCAGCAACAGGGAGAAGAACTTCGGGCCCAACTAGATAAGGACTCTTCCGACAGTAGTCAACCTTCTGTAACAGGAAGTCAAGAACCACTAGGACAACCACTTATAGCAAATGAGGCTGAAGTAGCTATGGCAGAAGTAGAAAAAACCATGTATCAGTATCAAGAAGATACAGAAGACTTTACTGTACAACAAGCAAAACTTAACAACGATCAGCGCACCATTTTTGAAGACGTAACAAAACAAATTGTACATGGTGTACAACACGAAAATAAAGAATATACGTGCCAAAATTACAAACCTATACTGCTGTACGTCAGTGGTGAAGCTGGATCAGGGAAAACATTCTTAATCAAAATCATCAGCAAGTTCCTTCAACAATTGACAAACAACAAACTGTCAGCTGTTGTAACGGCCCCCACAGGGTTAGCTGCCAACAACATAGGCGGTGTCACTTTACACCGATTACTACTGCTTCCATTAGAGCATCAAAATAAATTAGACTACTACAAACTTTCTGCAGAAGCTGCAATGGAATTACGCAGAGTATTGAAACAAATGAAAATACTACTAATAGATGAAGTGAGCATGGTTTCCAACCTAATGTTGGCTTTGATTCATCTCAGATTGCAAGAAGTAGTTAAAAGTATCAACGAAGATCCCTTTGCAGGGAAACATATTATCGTTTTTGGAGATCTTCTACAACTGACACCAGTGAAAGGTGAACCGATTTCTAAAACCTTAGGCCACAAACTCTGCCGGAAAACTGTTGGTAGCATAGGTAATGTTAACCTTTGGCAACATTTCCAATATAGAGAATTAACTGAGAACATGTGGCAATCTGCAGATCTCACTTATGCAAACATCTTAAAAAGTATTAGAGATGGTGTATTATCGCAAGAAGCACAAGTTGTATTTAAAACCGGCACATACATGCACTTTATGGCGACAATGCATGTGCAACTGATGTTATGGAACAAATAGCGCCCAAAAATGTCAATTGTATGGCCTTATTGCCAACTCTTGCAAGCTGTTTCAAATTCAATGAAACAATGTTAAATAAAGAAATGCAACCAATACTGGAAATTAGCGCCACAGACAAACTAGACGTACATGTTATGACAGTACCCATGTGTGAGCAAGCCAGAACAAGACTAAATAGTTTAGAAAATTCAATCTCCAACACAGCTGGGTAGGAAAAAATATTATAATTATCCTTAAATTGTAGAGTAATGCTTAAACGTAACCTTGACGTAGAGCAAGGGCTAGTTAATGGAGCACTGGGCACAGTTGTTGGCTTTCAATCATACCCACATGATAGCAACATTCAGTTTGTCAATATTCGCTTTGATAAAGTTTCAGAAGTGAAAAGGATAGGGCGCTCAATTGCTCGATTCCTTCTCTACAAAGACATGTATGTACGTAGGGAACACTTTTCTCTAACTCTTGCATATGCAGTTACCATTCATAAATCCCAAGGTCTTACCCTAGACAAAGCATTGATAGATATAGGAAACACAGTCTTTAATAAGGAAGGCATGAGCTAGGTAGGATTGTCACGCTTACGTACACTTGACGGTCTATTGCTAATGAACTTTGATGCAAGTAAAGTCAAAGCTGATATTCCTTGCATTCTAGAATACAATAGATTGTGTTCACTGTGCACCCCTCATCTGAAACAATATCCTGTTTCATCAATTACCACAAACATAGAAGAACCTATTAGGGAATGTAAACCAGGGACATCGGCAAAGAAGCAACAGAAATTCCAAAAGATGTACTTAGATACAGAACTTGCTGGACCATTCAAATTTGCAAATGAAAGTGGGGTAAATTGCTATGCAAATGTAGCAATGAATATTCTATTTCAATTGCCACCAATTGTTAACAATATTTACCTGCACAGTACAGACCAATTGTGTTTGCAAATGTTAGTGCTGCATAGAAATGCAACAAGCAATCCTGACAACACATACAGTGTTCATGGAGTAAGGCAACAATTGGACGACTGTGCTGGAATGGTGAGATTCACTATGAACTCACAAGAAGATCCACAAGAATTTCTAATGTACATACTATTAGTATTGGAAAACAAAATCATACCTGTAAATGAAATCTTCCAGATTTCGTACATGTGGAAACATACATGCACTCTCTGTAGCAAAGTGATACAGGAAGACATCCCAAATGAGCGATGTGTGTATGTTTCCATACCAAATTGTGAGAGCATTCCATTTCAGAAACTTGTACAAAATGTAAACCATGGCAGATTATGTACTATTTGCAATTCAGACAATTGCTCCACCTTACTGATACAATCACATAGTGCCTACATAATACTTATGCTTCTACGTTATAATGCAGATGGCACCAAAAACAACCGCAAACTGACTGGATTCACACACGGTCAAGTGTCACTTGGAAAGAAAACCTTTACAACAGTAGGTATAATCTACCTTGCAGGAGCTACAACCAATGCAGGTCACTACAATGCATACATTAAAAAGAATTGAGGATGGTTCGAATGTAATGATAGCACCATTACTCTAAAACAGAGATTGCCAGCTAATCTTACAAATGAGTATTCAATGTTCTTAAAGCCAGAATTTATGAAATAATGTGTATTTCAAGATTAAAAAAAAATATGTGAAAGACTACAAACAGTTAGAATACGCCAGCAGGTATCTAACTACCCAAGAGGATGTAAGATTGACACAAATAAATGAATATCACAGATTGTTGGGAACAAATGCACAGGTAGAATACGCCTACAGGTATCTAACTGTTGTTAAAAATCGGCAGGAAGGCAACAAACAACATTAATGGGAAAGATGAAGGAAACAGGATATAACAGCGACACAAATGAATGAATATCACAAAGCTGTAGGAACAAATGCACAGTTAGAATACGCCTACCGGTATCTAACTGTTGGTAAAAATCGGCAGGAAGGCAACAAGCATAACATTAATCAGAAAGATGAAGGAATCACTCAAAGGAAACAAGGAAGTAGTTAGTACCATAGTAAATGAAGGGTTTTTTAATCTGACAAGGATTTTTTTTCCCCAGACCCAAGGATTAGAAAAGCAAACACAGAAACTGAGCGCAATGCACAGTACTCTGGTTTGTAAACTAAATCTGAGGGTAAAAAAAAAGGTAAACTGTCTATTAAGCAATGTAGTAAATTTTCAAAAAATGCAAAGACTAACATACCTGTTTCTTTCATCACAGAAATGGAAAAAGGGATACTTCCGCCAAGTATGATAACCATTTAAAAATGTATGTGGATTCTGAACAAAGTAAGGAGTAAGTATATTGGCAGTCATTTTCTACACATGCAAATCTACACGTCTAATCTATGGTACTAATATGTTGCAGTGCCTGTAGGCTAGCCCTTGCATCTTCGGTGTGTAACCTACCATCTACGCCTTACGACCAAGGTACAAGGACTATAGGTCCTAGCCACAACCATTGCTGCATATCAAAACCATGGTCCTCGTAAATTAGCTACTTATAAATTTACTTTTCGGACCATCCTCTGCAGCCATGCAGGCAAGACACTAGGACGTCCACACAACTAGCGCATTACACCACACCCATATTCACTTGTAACTCCACTGCTTATGACTTCAGTCTTAGGTGCATGGCCTTTTGGCATGCAGTCAAGAGTCTGGAAACACCACAGCATATCGGAACCATTGTGCCTTGTCATTTTACTATGTGCAAACTTGGTTTTGGGAGCATGGCCTTTGGCCATGCTCCCAAGTATGCCAATAGCTGTGATATGGTGCAGTAGTTTGTAGCCACAGGCTACAGAGGTGAGTTTGAGGACATAGCATTATGAATGTATGGGTATACAGTATTTAAAATGCACAGTTACTTACAACTGAAGTGCTTATTACTTTGTTCAAATACTCTGCATCCTGTCCACTACTACCACACCATATGACATCCATTGTGGCATATAAGTACACTACGAACAAATGTACTTTTGCGGGCATGGCCTTCGGCCATGCACCCATGATTGCAGCCCCTCCCCACAGCCACCAGATTGATGCACTACCACACCATATCGTACCCATTGTGCCTTGTAAGTACACTACATATAACTGTGCACTCTCATGCAGGTGATGCTGGCTACCCTTTGAAACCGTGGCTCATGACCCCGGTCCGCAACCCCCAAAACAGGCACGTGGAGGACTATAATAGATCTCATACCCGTACACGGGTGGTCATAGAGCAGGCCTTCGGCCTTCTGAAGGCACGATTCCGTTGCCTCAGCCGGTCAGGTGGGCCCTCATCTACAGCCACGAGAAGGTGTCCAAGATCACCATGGCATGTGTAATGCTGCACAACATGTGCATCCGTCGGAACGTGCCACTGCCCCCTGACTGCTGCCACCAGATGAGGAGGAGGAGGAGGTGGAGGTGGAGGAAGGAATAGCAGAACAGCAACATGGTGCCGATGCACGGGAGGGACGTTCCGTGCGACAAGCATTGATCGAGCAATATTTCTGAATCACAAGTCAGCTGAGGGGGTGAGGATGACAGGGCATTGGGCACTGGGTGTGGGGATACATGTACTACATGCACTGTGAGACATTAAAAGGCACATGCACAATAATGAATGTCCACTCTGTATTGTAGGATAGACCAAACTGTGTATTGTATGATGATGTCCAAACGTGTACAACAGATCCTTCACCCTCAAAACGCCTCACCCTCCCCCCCAACTCCCACACACACCCTCTCCCCCTTCCCCCAACTCCCACACACACCCTCACCCCCTCACCCTCCCCCCCAACCCCCACACACACCCTCAACCCCCTCACCCTCCCCCCCAACTCCCACACACATCCTCCCCCTCCTCCCCCTCCCCCCCAACTCCCACACACACCCTCAACCCACTCACCCTCCCCCCACAACAACCCCACAATGTTCCCATCAGTGCAGCATTGGCCACATGTGTGTGGCTGCATGGTCAATGGGCACTGCCAGAGCCTGGGACATCCCTTCCATTCCGGCGCATCGTGCGCAGTGACCTACGGACCGGGCTGGTCTGCATGGAGGAGCTCTGGGAGGGTGGCTCCTCCTGCTGGGGCTGTGGTCTGGGGGGTGCTGCCTCCAGGGCATCAGCAATCCTGCCAAGCATCTCACAGATGCGGTTTGTGCTGGTACTGATGATCTTGCCCAGGGCCTGAAGGTCATTATGTAGCACCGACCCTGATTCCCGGTTGTCCCGGAGAAACTCCTCTATCATGGCCGTGAGGTGCTGGCAGCGCACTGTTTCTGCAGCCGATGTGGGCGATGTGGTTGGCAGGCTCCGTGTTGTTGTGCCTGCAGGACTTTCAGGACTTCCTGCAGGGGAAGTGGGCTCATGACAGACAGGTGTATCCCCTTCGCCTGTGAGCCCTGGGCCGTCACTCGACCCAGGGTCGCTATGGGCAACCTGGCTGTACGAGGGAGTGTCTGGGCTCTGTACATAGTCATTGGGCTCCTCCACGTTGTCGATGGTGTTTGGTGATGTGCTGCCTGGCACATCGAGGATGCACATGGCAGCATTCTCCCCTGACGCACTCGATTCCTCATGGTGCAGCGTGGGGCATGTGTCCCGCAGAACTGCAGGCATGTCCAGGGCCGCGGATGGGGGTTGTGTACCCTCCATGGGGGTTGCTGGGGCAGGTGGTGTGGCATGTGCCTTCTTCCTGCTTGCAGGTGTGTGCTGTCCCCTGCCTGTGCCCCGGGAGGTACTTGTCCGGGGGCCTTCCTGGTCCTCACTTTCATGACCGGTGCCTGTGGGGGGCAAGAGAGAGACAGCATGAGCAATGATCTGGGGGTCAGATATACTTCCAGACAATGGTATTACGATGGGATAGCAGCGTTTTGGTGACATTTGGGTGCTGAGTGGGACTGTGATCTTTGCTTGGATGGGAAAAGCATACTGTCGGCAGGGCACTCATGTTGGCGGAGTACTGTGGTGACTGACATTGACCAGCTTTTTGTGTGGCATGCCCAATATGGGTGTCAGCCTTGCACCTGACATCATCCTGGGTCCCAGTTGTTACAGCATCATTGGAGGGGGGGGGTTTACCCAAACATGATGTGACTGCTTGACCAGCGCTTGGCGATGACTTGCATTAGGGATGCATGTACTGTTTACACTCATGGCACTCACCTGCGTCAGCTGATGAAGGATCACCGCAACCCATATCGCCAACGCCTTCGATGGCTTCTGTGCCCATCATCTCTGCACATGTTTCCTCCCAGGGCATCATTTTTATGGGTGAGGCTGGGCCTCCTCCTGTCTCTAGGGCCAGATTGCGGTTTGCTGAGAGGATGGCCCGCACCCTCAGACAGAGGTCATCCCAGCGTTTGCGGCAATGCGTCGTGCTGAGGGGGGTGTTTCCGACAGCGCTCACCCTCTGCGAGACCAGCTCCCATATCTCCTTCTTCCTGAGGATGGTGGGCCTGCGCATGTCGCTGCTGAAAACAATCTCAGCATGTTCATGCAGAGTATCAACGAGTACCTGGAGCTCATCCTGTGAGAATTTCTCCTTCCTGATGCGCGCAGCACCCTTTTTTAATGCTTTTGGCATGATGCTGGTCTCTGGAGTCTATTTTGCCTATCACAATATGCCCACGAGTTCTGTATGGGGAGGATTGCAATGGATTGTGATTTTAAAGATGGCCGCCATGATGCTTCCCGTTCCTGTTCGATGACGTAATTTCCGTTTGCGGTTTTTACCGGTGCCCGTAATATACGGTCATCGTTAATTACGTGCACCGCTATTTACGCACTAGGTGGAGGGCGATGGTGTTAGTTACGTCTCGGTTGTTGTCGGTAAGGGGTTTGACGCGCCCTTTACCGGTATGGCGCTAGGGGGTTTACCGGCATGGCGGAAAGCTCGTGCCCGCGAGGTTGGAATATGGTGCTAATTATGCCCTGCTACCAACGCGGATACGGTATTTCCGCCATGCCGGTAAAGTTAGTAATTTAACGCGAACCTCGGAATGAGGCAATGATGGATAACTCAGGTCTTCATACGGCGCTTCATAAGAAACCGACTAACACTGGCCTACCCCTTCATGCCAACAGCTGTCACCCGGTATCATGCAAAAAGTCCATTCCATACGGTGAATTTATTCGTTATCGCAGTAATTGCTCAAACATTGCCAGCTTTGATCATCACTGTGCATTGACAGCTAGGGATTTTCTGAAACAAGGGTACGATAGGAGAACTATTGAAATGGCCTATCTTCGAGCGCGTGGCATGTCCAGAGACAGACTGCTCTATGATACTAATTCTAAAAATATTGCCAAAGATGACCCCAGATTCATCATCTCATTTGACACTGCCTCCAACAACATACGTAAAATCATTGAAAACACTGGCGTGTCCTCACCTTAGAGAACGATTTGAGGCCTATTCTGGCCAAACGCCCGACTTTGACATACAAACGTGTACCGTCCCTTAGAGATAAACTTGTGTCTAGTTTTCTACTTCCTGCTGGCAAGAATCAGTCCTCTACCACTTGGCTTCCAGTTTCTCCATTGGGGTTCACCAAATGTATGAAGTGCAAAGCATGTGCCCATGCCACAGCACAGAAATCATTTGTTCATCCAGTCACGAAAACTCAGCAAAAAATCAAATTTGCTATTAATTGTGACACGACATTTGTCGTGTATGTACTTTCATGCCCTTGCTCGAGATGGTATGTCGGAAGTACAACATGTAAACTGAAGCTTAGAATCTTGCAACATCTGAGAGCTATTAAGAATTCTGATCCGGCGTACCCAATGGCCAAGCACTTTAAATCTGAACATGATAACAATTTGAAAATGTTAACTTTCTTTGCAGTGGCACATGTACCTCCACATCCTAGGGGAGGTGACCGTGTGTTAAAATTGAGACAGCTTGAAATCAGATTTATCCTGGATTTCGATACAAAGCATCCCAAAGGACATAATGTTGATGAGGAGATGTACACTTTCTTGGGCACTTGACATTCTGATTTTTGATTCTCGTTTACTTGATTATGTGCTCCCCATACATTCATGTGATTTTCCTTTTGCCACCTTGGTTCTGATTTCCCTTCTCCATGGTTTTTTGTTCCTTCATTTGTATGTTCACTTTGGACTTTGTTCCTGTGTTTTTGAAGGGGGGTTCTTCCCAGTTTGGACTGATTAGTCTATATATATTTTTTTATCCCTTTTTTTATCCCTTTCCTTATCTTTATTTAATTTATGATTTAGCTTTATTTTATTGCATATTTGGGGGGTGGTACACATCATGTTATGTTTTCCTCACTTTGAGGCTCATATGCAGTTTTCCTTGTATCTGTGATTTTTGCTCATGCTTGCACACCGGTTTCGCCAGCCTTATTTCGTAGTCTATTTACGTGGGGTCATTTGGGGCCTTTCATCTGAAAATAACTGCTTGTCCCTGGACATTTTTGTTAATGGTATTGGACCATTGAACATGTTAGCTCGCTGCATTCGCACTTGCACTTTAGTACAGCCTCATTATTTTGAGGCTGGATAGACACACTGCTGTCTGGCTGCTATCTATGCACTTTAGCTGGGTAACTCCTCTGCACTTGCACTTTTGGACATGTAGTGTCTTATTAGCCGTTTTTATTGACCACCACGGCTGAAACTCTGGCTGGCTTCTCCGTGTTGCATGAATGGGAATAGTTCAACTGGGGATTAATAAGATGAGGTTTTATTATTATCTCTGCGGTTTTAATATCTATATTGTGGCTCAGATCTTATCAATTATATGTTTGGATGGTTTTAACTTTGAATAATTGTGATTCTTACACCATTGAATCATTAATATGGGGGAGTGGGTTGTTTTATATGTATGTATATTGTCATGGATGCAAATTTTGCTAATTCTGTGATCACTTTTGTTTGATTCATCAATTATATATACTTATTTGTTTTGTATTTGATTTAACATATCTACTGACCATCTTTGCACTGAACAGCTTTTCTCCTTCTGTCCTGTCAGGGGCGTGTTTTAGTGCTTATATTCATCTTCACTATATCTTTCCATGTATTCTACTCCTTTCTATAATGGCCGCCTTCTTTTCCTCCTATATCCTTTACTTTGCAATGTCACAGACATAGTTGTAGGACTGCTTTTCCATTGTTTATATGTACCGGTTAATCCCTTCTTCCCTTACGTGATCAAGTGCTGATTTAGCGCGAAACGCATTGTTTTGCAGGCTGCGTACCATGGCGTCCTGCTTTTGTCTGTCTACCTGTTGCTGTCTATGTGTTGTCAATTATTTTGTACAATGCAATTTTTATCTTTTATAAAAAAAAACATTAAAGACATCTGTTTTCCAGGCAGTGTCTTTGTAAGTTTTGTCCAGTATTCTGAGTGCATTTTTAACGCCTGGCCCACGGGAGTGCGGTTCACCTTCTCCTCTCACCATTTGATATATATATATATATTTTACATTTTGGGACATTTTGGGACCCCCCCCTATAACTTTTGCACCCCTGGACCAAACATCTCCAAACTTTGCAAAGACATTCAGAGTGCGCCATATACTTTTTTTGCAAAGTTTGGTGAGGATTCGTCCAGAGGGAGAGAAGTTATAAGCCACCCAAAAAATGCTCTTCCTATGGAAGCACCAACTTAACCATAACTACATGGACGCTACCGCGTCCATGTAATATATATATATATTACACGGCCTGCAGTAGCAGCCGTGTAGTTATGGTTAAGTTGCTAAACTCATAGGAAGAGCACTTTTTCTGCAGCTTATACCTTCGCTCCCCCTGGCGGAATCCTCACCAAACCTTTTAAAAAACGTATAAGGCCGTCTCTGAATTTTTTCACCAAGTTGGGTGAGGTTTCATGCAGGGGGGGGGGGCAAGTTATAGGTGAATGGGAAAAAACTTTGCGCATGGCTACAACCCGAATGGCTGGACGGATTTTCACCAAATTTGCGGCGGGAGTGGGGGCTTGGGTCAGAAAGCGTGCTTTTGTGTGTTTGGTGGAAATCAGACCAGTACTTTTGTTGCAAAGAACTGAAATGTACATCCCAAAAAATCCCTCTTCGCACCACAGACCGAAGTCTCATTGACCTGCGGTACGCCGTGCTGTTGGCAAACATTGGATGTTGCCGGTGGTTGGCTGAAGGGAAGCGTGCTGTGCGTCAAAGGTTTTGGGAAACCCCGCCATGGTGTATTGGAGGACAGTGTTGTGATGTGTGTGCCAAGCCCCTTATGCATTGTGTTCATGGCTGGGGCTCTTGTATGTAACTGTGTGGCCACTAAAAGTAGTCATATCTGCCTCTGCTCCGGCGTCCCTTTTCCCAGTTCGCTGCGCGGTCAAAAATGTGATTGCACTGCAGTGTACGGTGATGTGTTGTGCGTGAATAGTTTTTCGATAATGCCGGCATGCTGTTTCCGAGGGCAGTGCAGTGGCGAAAGGGCCTGGAAAACACAGTTTACGGCATATGGTGGTGGGAAGAAGGGATGGAAAGGGTGGGGTAGTGGGAAGTGCTGCAAGTGATACATCTCATTAGAAGAAGATGTTGGTGTGCCCACGGTATCCATGTATACTACGCCAATTTGCGGTTACCTCAACAGGCAACAATCATGTGTGGTCATTGCAGGCAGCCTTCGTTATGGCATGCCAGCTGCAGCAGCGATGTCTTTCTGTGATGAGTGGTGGCAGGCACATTTGCAGAAGGGTGTACTATGGTGTGCTTTGTGTGGTAAGTCCATTGACCCTTTAATGCATGGCTGCAGCCCTTGCACAGAAAAGTATGTCCACTGGTTGAAAAGGTATGTCCACTGGTTGAAAGTCAGTGCCACATTGTCGCTTTGTGTGTGTGGTTTGGCTGCATTGCACACATTGATGGCTGCATGGGTGTGGTGATTGGTGGAACATCGTACAGTTGTTGGTGTATGGTTGGAGATGCTGTAGTGGCCAGTCGTGTTCTGGGTCCACTGGGTGCACTAATTGAATGGTGTACATATTGAAGAGGTTACAGTGCAACTGGTCCTTACATGTGTTTGTGTAGTGTGCATTGCACTGATTATTAAGTGTTGCAGTGCACTGTGCAGTACTGCTTGTATGCACGTGTTACAGTGTGGAGAGCAGGACTAATGTTGCAATGATTGTGTTGTTTGGTTGACATTATTACAATGGTTTCTGAATGGAAGTGGGTAGTAGTGCCAAACCCTGTGGTATGCTTGTGCATTACGGTAATTGGAACATGTGTGCTTGCATTCCTGCTTTAGGGTGCGGAGGTTGGGTAGAAGTGCTGGTGCCTATGTTGCCTTTCTGAATTGTGGCACATGCCTACATGTTCGTCTGCACGGCTTTGTTATGTTGTGGTGGGTGTGGGCTAGGCCTTCTTCACAGCCACCACAAAGTAATGCAGTCATGCACTTGTCAGTCTGCATGCATGTCAGGTTGGTGACTTGTATGCAATGGTTGTGGAGGACATTGTAGACTTGGTAGAGCAGGAGCGGTGAGCTGCTATGCGTACATTAGCATACGGTGCACATCATTGCCCCTGTTGCACAATAGTGAGCCACATGTCACCATTTGCATTTGCTATGGTTAGGCCATTAGAAGACCCTTGCTTTAGGAAATGCTTTAAGATATGGCAGCATGAAAGGACGTGCTCAGCAGCACACATGTAAAACATGGCGAATGCGCACAGCCTCCTACATGCCGTTCACCACACATGCACCCAACAGCCTAGGCCTTCATCACAGCCACCACAACATAATGCAGCCCTGCAGTTGTAACTCTGCATGCATTTGAAGTTGGTGACTTTTACACAATGGTTGTGGAGGACATTGTACACTTAGTAGACCAGCTGAAGAAAGCTGCTATGTGTAAATTAGCATATGGTGTACATCATTACCCCTGTTGCACAATAGGGAGCCACGTGCCACCATGTGCATTTCATATGGTTTGCCCCTTTTAAGCCCCTTGCTTTACGGACTGCTTTAAGATATTGTAGCATGAAAGGACGTGCTCAGCAGCACACATGTAAACTATGGCTAATATACACTGCCTCCTACATACCGTTCAGCACACCTGGCGGACTGTTATGCAGCCATGCATGCATATGTGTGCCCAGGGTGAAAGCTGGCAGGCTCAATTGCAGATGGGGAGTGCAGTGCACATGGCATGAGCATTTAAACATAGCATGTACGATGGTTTCTGCATGCATTTGAAGTTAGTGACTTTTACACAGTGGTTGTGGAGGACATTGTAGACTTGGTACAGCAGCAGAAGTGAGCTGGTATGCGTACATTAGCATACAGTGTACATCATTGCCCCTGTTGCACAACAGGGAGCCACATGCCACCATGTACATTTCCTATGGTTTGGCCCTTATATTCCCCTTGCTTTTGGGAGTGCTGCAAGATATTGCAGCATGAAAGGCTGTGCTCAGCAGCACACATGTAAACTATGGCTAACGTACACAGGTCCCTACATACCGTTCAGCACACCCAACGCGACGTTATGCAGCCATGCGTGCAAATATGTGCCCAGGGTGAAAGCTGGCATGCTCAATTGCAGATGGGGAGTGCAGTGCACGTGACATGAGCATTTAACCATAGCCTGTACTGTGGTGTGTTTTCTGTGGGGAGGGCCTAGTGTTTTGCATGCATGGCTGGAGTGGAAAGGGAAAAAGGAGTCCTCCTGCTTTTCTGGGGCACGGCCCTCCCGGTACTTGGGGAAGTGCATGTGCCACATTCTGCGTTTCTCACCATGCTGGCCAATGGAAATGGGACTATGGCCTTTGTCCAATCAGGTGCTCAGGTTGTGCATCAAAGGCAAGAGCACCAATAGGGAGACAGACTCCTCCTGTTTCACTGGGGACCATGGCCCTCGCGGTACTTGGGGAAAGGCATGTGCCACATTCTGCGCTTCTCACCATGCTGGCCAATGGAAATGGGACTATGGCCTTTGTCCAATCAGGTGCTCAGGGTGTGCATCAAAGGCAAGAGCACCAATAGGGAGAAGGACTCCTCCTGCTTTACTGGGGACCATGGCCCTCGCGGTACTTGGGGAATGGCATGTGCCACATTCTGCGCTTCTCACCATGATGGCCAATGGAAATGGGACTGTGGGGAATGTCCAATCAAGTGCTCAGGGTGTGCATCACAGGAAAGGGCGACAATAATGTTTTCATTAGTTTGTGTAGTGCGGCTGGAAAACATGGCAAGACGCACAGTTTCGTCATGGGTGATGCCTTTGTGGAAGATCTGTTTGTGTATGCCCTCCAAGAAGGCTTTTGTGGTAATTTCTGTTTGGAGGAAGTGGAGGCTTTGTGGTGCAGTGTCGAAGTGTGCTGTTTCGGCGGAGTGCTTGTAGAATGTCGACGCATGGACACTTCCGCAACTGTACCTGTTGTGGTTGTGCACTTTGGAGCCTTCTTTTTGGGTTCCATGCGCTGTTCCCGTGTGTACCGTCAACTGAAGAAGATGATGAAAGCAGTGCAGCGCATTTTTGCAACTGACAAGGTGCTTTTGTCATGTATACCACCAAGAATAGTGTGGGACTATTCCAATGATTCCTGCAGCCAGCCAGCGGTCGGAAGGGGTCTCATCAACAGAAGCATGTGTGACTTCTTGAGTGCTGCTGGGATGTTCATTTATTCTCGATATATACACCTTTTCGAAGGAAATGGCATGTCATTGTTGACCCGCGGCAATGACATTTTGATTCACAATCTACAGGCTGCACTGAAGACCTGATTGTAAGAATGTGAGTTGATGTAAAAAACACTGCAGTAGTTTCTTTGGAAGCCACTTTAAAAGAAGACAAAATAAGGGTTATTTTCAGAGCCGCCACAACTAACGACGTCCCCTACCCTGGTTGAAAGTTATTCACCCACACCCGCGCGTGCACAGCACAAAAAGTTAGCGAATATTGCGATACTTGCAGGGTGGCATGTGTTAGATAAGCCCCTTTTGCAGATAACAGCCCATTGAAATGGGCCTGTAGAGGCTACGGGATTGGTCAATAAGGTTTGTGGGTGTGGTGTGTACGCACAGACTGGTACATGGTGTATTTGTCGACAGAAATGCAGAGGGTGCGGTTATGACTGTGTGTTTCACGAGCCACAGTGTGCAGGTCTTGGGGGAGTTTGAAATACATTGAAAGTGAATGGGAAACATTGTGCAGTGGCTGCTCATTTTGGAATCTATCATGTGGATGTGTAGTGCTATGGAGTACCTACAATGAAGTGACTGATTTTGGTTTGTCTGTGTGACACTTTGGTGATGCGCAATCATTCCGACATTATTGTTGTTCATTGTGGAGGAAGAATTGCACAGCATGTTACACAAGTTTCAGTGCCATTTGAGATGAAGGAGACACTTGCCGAGGTCATGCATCTGTTTCCGAACTCCTGCATAACTTTCTATCGCATTGTGCAGACGCTGATGCGGCTGCGTAATTTTTCATTTGGCCTGCAAATGGAGAACGCGTGGTACATTGCGAAGAAGTGTATTTGTGCCTTTCTACGACATGTGCAAATGGCGTACTTCACACATAGCAATATGATGTTCCCTAGCAATAACATTCATTTTACTATGCCTCCCATCCCGATTTCTGCACACCCCATCCAAATTGTCTTGGTACCCTTCTTGAAAGTAGTGGAAGAATTTTTGTAGTAAGTGTTGCACACTGAAACTCTTCAAACGCTCTGCAACACATAAAGATACCTCTTTCTGCAGCAAACCCCTTTCCAACCGATTCAACTATAGTGTTTTGCACAGTGCCATGCCTCCCGCCCTGCATCCGTTCATTGGAAATTCCATTGTTCATCTCTGAAAGTTGCTTTCTTTATTTCCCTTTTTTCCTTTCCCAGTTAATTTCTATTCATTTTGGGCTTCTAACACAAGCCACAGAAGAAATGGCAGGAAATGCCCAGTATAGAACGGGCAGCACCTGCATGGATACCATAGGGGACATGCACAGATACGTAATTATTGGGTGACCCTCACCTACATAGGCACCAGTCATTGTCATGCTCCCGGACGGACTCTTCCCACACTCTTCCACGTACCTTACCTCTTTACAGTAGCGCGTTGCAGTACATGCACAATACAATGCCCTTTGCCGGGTAAGGGTGTGTAGCGCGGCATATGGCCTGCAAGGATGTTTTAGAGCTCCGCTGGCCTACAGGAGTGCCACTGTTGTTGGCCGCAGCAGATGTGCTGTAAATGAAATTACCCTATTTCATTGTTGGAAGGTCGGTAGACTGCCCACTGTCCCTTGTGCTTCCATTTCAGTTGTCGTCACATGCAGTACAAACACTTCATGCTTCGCCATTAGCTTTAGGAGTAGCAGTCACAGAGATGCATACATTCTGGAATACAAGAATGTTTACTACAACGCGAAACACAGCTTCATTACGTGGAGCAGGAAGAACTTTATTCAGTGTGACCCATTCAGCTACAGTACTTTTCTAACCACCACTGACATTGTTTGCGCTCTGAATATTCTGTTGTTTGCTTACTTGCCTTTACATGCACTAGTATGTGCGTGACCAAGCCGCACCAGCTTTGCCATTTTGCAGACTCACTACAAACTGTCCCACCTGCAGTTACATGTTTTCTTCAACTGTATGACCCGCAGGCGACCTCTTGATACTTTCCGTCAAAGTGCTCAGTGCAGAGGCGGTGTGTCTGTTTCACGGGACATGGAAAGGTAAGCAGCACATCAATCAAATGAATGCAACATTTAACACATCCACGTTACACTGCAGGTTGCTGTTGCTTGTTTACTAGTGGGCCACATAGAGCCAGGCATGCTGCAGCCATACATTGGTAGGTTTGCAGAGCCACCCACGTAGTTGGCAGGAGTACTTGAAATGCGGTAGCCTACCATATGAATCAGTAGGGCTGGCGACAGGAGTGGTGTTACAAGCACACGGAGGATTCCCTATGCATGGGTATAGCTGTGCAACGGATACACATGCGCTCCCACAAGTATTTAAAAGTGCATTAGAAGGTTCGGACATGCGCCCACTAATGGAGTCCTATGGATACTTGCAGTGTGATTGCACATACACCGGCCAGGTACAATCTCCCTAGGAAACGTCCATATTCCTCAACTGCAGTCATCTCGGCCAGTACTGTGCAGCACAGACTCACCATGCAATGTTAACACAAAAAGAGAAAGCACTCAAACACTCACCAACACTTACCATGTACATCTGTAATTGCTAACATACACCAACACTATTAGGAACAGGAAGGGGTAGCGCAAACGGATACATACACCAGAGAATTTGGCTTTTCCACATGTTCATCATGAGGGCAGCCATGGAATCAGTGACAAACCGTTGTTAACTGGACGTTATCGTTCCGTAGCAGTACCAAACAGCTATCATCTTTACAGAAAACACTATGCTAAAGCAACATTCCGGTTACAGTAGCTATCATCTTTACAGAAAACACTATGCTAAAGCAACGTTCCGGTTACAGTGCCCTACTAAAAACCTATGAAATTCACTAACAAAAACATGATATTTGTGATGGGTGTTAGTCCTTGCAGTGCACAATGGTAGCTCAAGTTATGGTTGCTTAGCTTACGATAACTGGCGAATCTCTAGGGTTGTTCGGTTTTACCTGTAACCATAACTTCCCTGTAACAACGTTTCTCCATTGAATTGCATAGGTTTTTACTAACACAACTTAACCATAAGGCCCCTTTAACAATGTTTTGTTAGTGAATATATATATATATATATATAGTACACCAGGTATCTTGACAATTCAAAGGACATTATGTAAGATCTTTGGTATTGATCAAGAGGAAAGACAAGAACCGTTATGTTTAAGAAATCCTGAAGAAGGATCCAGGTGAAGGGAGACACCCTCTCGAGAAAGGAACAATATCCTAGACAGACGTTTTGTTGGAGTTACTAATTACCTTGCCCATTTGAACATTTCTAAAACACTGAAGGCCAAAGACATTATCCTTTTCACTTTAATATTCATTTCCTTAGTGGGTGAAGGTTAGAATAGTACTTTGGACACAGGACAGGTCTATTTTGGACATTCTGACCCTGACAGATCCTTGGTTTTGTGTTTAGGTAGAGAAACACTTCTAGTACAAGGGTAGCGAGGCATTTTCCCAACCCCTTTATATTTATCAATAAAGTATTTGTGGCCAAAACCATGTCTAACTTGTGTCCAAATTCCATTCCTGACTCCTCACAGCATGGTAGGAAGTTCTGAAGTAGAAGCAACCCAGAAAGGATCATAAGACCATTCATTCTCTGTTGCCACAAGACCATCTCAAAATGGGGATGTTGGGACTTTGGGACATCATCTCCCATAGCCAGAGTGTATCTATTATTTTCCAAACTAGAGTGGGAGGAGGAAAAGGCATATGTTGAGCCCAAAATATCCAAGAAAAGCCCATTTCCCAGCACAGACGTTCTGAGAAGAGAATCGAAACAGCTCTTCTCTATATCACAACAATAGCACATGCAGAAAATGATACAAGCACTTGCCGGGTTGAAGAGTGAGAAAGATAAAGTCTTGCATCCACTAATGATGAGGAAAGGATGTGTGTAATTGGACGTGGATTTATATTTAGTGGAATTGAGTGACTGCCCAACAGGCAAGCGGCTCCTTAGAGATTGTAGCATTTGGGGCAGATTCAGTAACATGTAAGGCCTTCCTACCTGTGAATAACTCTGCTCCAATCCTGGCAGCCTCTCTGGTAGCGCCCACCCCCTCATTTGGCCTATAGAGCAGTGGAGAAATAGTTGGTAGATAGAGTACATAACCTCACATGCACCCTAGACTATGTCCTGCAGAAGGGGACAAAAACGATTTACCATTTCTATATGAGTTGTAAGGAAGGTTTGATGCTCACTTTCCACCTAAACTGCTTTCAATCTCACAAGAGATTACAATGGCCTTTGCAAATTCCAATATCCATTTTGCTCACTGCAAACTAGCCCTTTTGCTTTATTAGTAACTGGCGCGGGGTCACGTGTTTTCTAAACACGCATTTGATTGGCTGCAGTGTGGGTGTTACCCGACCGGGAATCCCTCACCCCCGCAACGTTCCTTCCCTTCTGTCCCCGGCAGGGAGCGGGGGCATGTGGCAGCCACTCAGCCAACGAGGAGGCTCATAATGGGGTCATCCCCCACCCCGAGCCACCTAACGGCTGGAGGCTTCCATCTTCCCCCATAGGGGATTGAGGTAAGTGTTGTTTGTCCCCGTTCACTTTTCTCAGGCTTGTAACTATGGGCCCCGCGGCATTACCTGAAGTGGTAATGCCCCCCCGCTCGGGGCCTATTGCTTAAACAAAACCTTTCACTCTTAGTATCACTGGCATATGCAACATCCTTCCTCATATTTGATCTCTGTTTTGTTTTTTAATCTATTCTTTTCTGTTTTGTATATTTCAAATAAGGATGATGGGCCTTATTATAACCCTGGCGCTCCCGGATTGAAGGGGGCCGGTACGGGACCAGCCCCCTTCAATCCGGGAGCGCCAATTATGAGCTTCCCATCGCGGGACCCGGATTGCACGCCTGGTAAAACCAGGTGTGCTATCCGGGTCCCGCGAGGGGAAGAGGGAGGCAATTTGCGCCTTGAAACACTTGTGTATAGGCGCGTTACAAATGCCATATCATATCATATCAATAACGGGCAAGTTGTACTCTGCCAGTTATTAGCTCCCTCCCCATTCCCATTGAGCCCTATGTGGGCTCAAATGGGAATGGGGATGGGTTCCTGCATGCAGGACTTACCGGGTCCTCCTATCTCGGAGTAACCCGCTAAATCCCCATTGCAGGAACCCGGTAATGGAGCCCGGAACAGAGGCAGCCATGGCGCTTACAGCTCCATGGCTACCTCCATTCTCGTAATGAGGCCCGATGTCTTGATTAAAATAAATGAACGAAATGTGGGAATACATTTAACAGTGTTTTTTAATATGTGTTTTTCAAATTTGGAACATTATTTATTAAATTAAACAACTATTCGCATTTGCTAAAATATGTGACAACCTAATGAGTATTCAACCAAATATTCCCCTGTCAAAGATGGCCCCTGGCTTTTTATATCCCTCAACCGTGATTGCTGAACTACAAAGCCCCATGCCCAATCAAATCATGCTAGGAATATCTGGGTGCCTACCCCAATCAGGGTTCAGGAGCCCTATGTGGGTATATACATCTTACTCTGTTCCTCAGAATGGCAGAGTGGAAGTTGAAGTGCAGAAGTTTTTTACAGATTTTAGCAAAGGCAGGGGGAAGTAGAAGGAGAAATTGCAACAGAAAGATTGCTGCTGGGGAAGATCAATGAGCAGAAAGGAAAGATTGCCAAATTGAAGGTCTTGTGATAGGAGAGAAAGAGGAGAGAGAGAAAGATTAGGGAGGAGGAAGGAAGAGTTCTGGGGAGAGGTTGGATTTTTAAAAGGGTAAGATGAGATTAGAGGAGGAAGGTGGACAGAGGAAATAGAGTAACATCAGAGGCTGGCACTGTAGAAGGGACAGAAGGACACTGTAGAAGGGACAGAGGAGAGGGATATAGATGGAAAGGGACACCACAAGTGGTTGGAGCTAAGAGGGGGTCATAGAATAATATAAAACATTAAATTAGGCTTTTATATCGTGCTTCATGCCAGAGTCTCATGCTGCTCAATGTTGTCTCACTTCCATGACAAGCATGTTACCCCTGAGCTATGGCAGAGGAAGATGACAGAGATGTCACAGTCAGAGAATAAACATTGTCCAAGTCAAGAGAGCCACAAACTAGAATGTGTGCTGAGAGGCAAATGGCAAAACAACTGGGCCCTGAACTGAGGTACAAGTAAGGTACAAGCAACAGCAAAGTAGAGAGGCTAGTTAACGTGGGCACAAAGATTAGTAGGGCCAAATCATTAAAAAAACAAGAGCAAGAAAGAGAGGTAGTTACTGATAAATGCTTGAAGGAAGCCTTAAACTTGACTCTTTTGTCACTGACAAGTCCACCATGGAAATTAAATAACTGTTGCCTATACAGATTCTAAGCCAGGAGGGTTCATCTGTGCCAGGGAGGCTCACCCAAACTGGGAGACTCATCGAGAACCTAGAGTAAGAGGGTTCACTGGATATCCAACAGAGGGCCTGATTTGGTAGCTTGTTGAGCCAGTGGCATGTGAACCACTGCACTGCATCACCCTTGCCAGAGGAGTTGAATGACAATGGCCTGACAATCTACCCAGGACAAGCAGCGATGAAAGACTTTCATTTGCCATCCCAGAGACCATTGTCTAAGTGGGTCTACATACCACCAGTAACTGCAAGCAGTATGCATGATATCACACAACTCTAAACAAATATGAGTGGCTGAATCGCTAGGTCGGGAGAGTTCTGCCCTGAGTTTGTAACTTAGAACAATGTTCCTTGAGGAGTCTGGCACCAAAATGTATCAACAATCTTTACATTTGTTTTGTTGATCCTGAACCTTCATACTCTTTAAAAGAGACTCATCCATATTCAAATGTCCTTACTCCAACACTTCTTGTGTTTTGTAATTTAAAAAAAAGCTATTGTTGACCCTAGAAAGGAGCTTCACGTCTTCTGCTGTCCCTTCACGTTGTTACATGCCCCCTAAAACCTTGCTTAATCAAGGGTTTTCTGCAATCATCTCCTTCTAGTAATCCAGGAAAGGTCTAGAGGTTGTTTTGCTCAGGGCCCAGAACTCTGGAAAAGCCTTCCAACCAATGCCCAGTTTGGGTCTCACAAGTCACCTATTTCTAGACCTGTGGATTTGCGTGTCTAAAATATGATATGATATGATGTTTTATTTATTTTGCGCTTGTACACAAGTGTTTCAGAGCGCGACCAGGCAAAGGGAGGGGAACAGGGGAGAACAAAAACAATGATCTTACTAGGCTCAGTGACATTGAGAAAGTGCATGTGCATGGGAAAGGGAAAAGGGGGAACGTGCATGGAAGGGGGAGAGGTGGAAAGTGTGGAAAGGAGGAGAGAACAGAATAAATAAGTAGGTAAAATAGATAAATAAATAAATAAAGGTGATAGTGTAGCTAGCCGGTGGTAAGTGCTAGCTTAAGCAGATAGGGTATATCTGATAAGTGCAGAAGAGACATGGGTGGGGGACTGTATGGGTACAGATATGATATGGCATTTATAACGCACCTATACACAAGTGTTCAGACCCCAGTACAAGGAGTGGCCAGGAGGCAGTGCAGGACAGTGACAGGGTGAGTGCACAGTGCCAAGAGAGAAAACAAATCAGCAGGGGAGAAGAGGGGCAAAGGCAGAGGCGAAGAGGAAGGTCTTCAGGTGCTTCTGGAACCGGAGATTGTTCTCCTCAAGTTTCAGGGTAGCAGGGAAGATGTTCCAGAGGGAGGCCCCAGTCGAAGACAGAGCTGTACCCCCAGCTCTTAACTTTGAAAAACGACTGACCCTGAGGGAGTCAGAAGTAAAGGAGCGAAGGGCTCGAGAAGGGAGGTATTTACTATCTAATAATTAGTCCAGTGCCTCAAGACACTGTGCTCCACATGAGTATGTACCTAACAAATGCATTCTCTCCCTCTTTCACTCACTCATAGACCCGCCCCTAGCTCCGCCATCTTTTTTTAAAACATTGCGACCTCTGTTACTGTTAAAGGTCCAAATTAGCACATTATTAAGTGATGCGCATTTGCATTGATTTGTAGAATACTGAACCATAGACCCGTTGCCTCTAATTAATCCTTTCCTAAAACTTTAAAATGTGGTGTGACGGTGGACCAATCACTATCGATTCCCTCAGTAACCTGGGAGCACTTGCCAACAGGTGGAACACATGCAATCCGTGTTCATGTTATTTAAATGACTAAACATTTACAAACTAGTTCACCTCAATTTCTTTATAATTCTCGATTACCACACATATCAGTGCTTCTCTCATTTGCCTTTGATATGCCATTTAGTGATCTTTAATAGTTGATCATGGTACCCATGTTGTTAAATCCTTACATGGAGCATCGGGGTGTTCTGATTCAGTAGGCAGCTTAGGCTGTTCTCAAATGAGAATATACACCGCCTTGACCAATGCATTGAAAATGAGGTATTTTATTTACGTTACATCCGTGCATGACTGTATTTATGTTGTTTTTGTCCAAGGGTTCTCAGAAACATATTCAGAAATAGCTGGGGGATTTAGCTATGGATGTAAATAGATATCTTCCCTTCTCACACATGGTAAATAGCTACAATTTTGACTTGATGCTAACGTGCTTCACAATGCCGATTTCAAATATTTAGTTATGTGTTTCCCGGATATTCAGTCACAGAACAGACATCCATTTCCTATTTAATCTAGTTTACAAGATCTCTGCCAGGAGCATATGGAAAGGCATGCATAGTCTATGATTGCCCCGGGGAGAATACCAGCATGCCTAGACTGGACAAGAAGGCTGTTCAATTCCTGTCCTGTGTAAGAACGCAGGAACACAACAACCCAAGAGATCAGGGAAACCAAGAACAGGGAAGGAGCAACCACACCCAAATGAGCAGGACATTTCTATTGCCAATAATCCTTTTTGTTTGGTACAGATTTGACTGCAGTCCACAATCTATCACTGAGTTACAGAAACAGAGCCACCAGGTGCTCACGTTCACCCTACATCAGCGCATGGAGATCAGCGACCTTGACGTACGCTGCTTCAAGTCCTACCTTGCCAGCCGCCAGCAGTTTGTTCAGATGGACTACTCTAGATCGCCAATGCTACCCGTCACCTGTGGAGTCCCGCAGGGTTCCATCCTCTCCTCAAAACCTGCCTCTCGCTGATCCAGCCTTGAATGTCCAGTGCACAGGGTCGGACTGGGACAAGAAATAGGCCCAGTCACCCAAAAAGAAGTGGCCCACCCCTCTCCTCACGACCCTTGACTTCTGATGACATCACGAAAGTGATGTCATGTAACCCCACCCTAAAGTGACATCCCGGGAAGTGATGAAACATGAACTTTCACCCCTTGACAAAACAGGAAGTGGCATCAAATGGCATTGTTCCTAAGTACACTATGAAAAATATGGTATTGATTTCACTAATGTTATATACATTTCATACAAGAATGGATCACCATATGTATCATTAATATCTGTGTGTATAGATCCATATTGTCAAATTACTGTGAATCCAAGCAGACGTCCAAGGCCAAATGATAATATGTTATTGTATAGCACTTACGCTTAAGCTCTTTTTCATAGAACAAATATGCACATACTATCACCCAACCTATGTTGGCACTCATTTATCGACCTAAGAAGGATGATGAAAGGCTTTTGAAAAAAAAAATGAAAAAATATATATATATTTTTTATGTTTATGTTTTTTCAAACTGGCCCAGGCGTGGCCAGAAACCGGCACCCTCTCCACAGGGACGATTTTGGCCCGGCCATGGGCCAAAAGGCTGAGGGGCCAATCCATCCCTTCCAGTGCATACTTGAAGCTCAACCCCTCCAAGACCTAATTCCTATTCCTCAACAACAATAACGAGCACCCAGACATACAGACCTGGCTATAAACCATGAACCCTGAGGACTTCACACCCAAGCTCACCTCCTGCGCCCAGTCCCTCGGATTCCACATCAACACACACAACTCTGTCAAGACACACATAGCTAAGAAGACTCAGACAGCTTGGTATCAACTCTCCCTCCTGTGGAAAGCCAATCCCTTCCTCCCTTCCAGACAACTTTACATACACTCAATAAATACCACAATAATCATGCTGAAACATGTGTCTGGGGTTGCTGATGGTACCCTTGTTCAGAGGAGACTTGCCTAGCATGTGGGTGCTGGACTACCCTTGTGGGTGGGAAAAAACCTGATATGCAAGTGGAAATGTCTTCTCTGTGAAGGGTGCAGTGAGCTAAAACTTGGTTGGAGGCCCTCCTGAGTGGAAGAAATTCCATAGAACAGGGTATTTGACCCATGTTCCTTCTCAGTAGAGGGGCTCCCACACTCCTTTGTAAAGTAATAATAATAATAATAATAATAATAATAATAATGATAATGATAATAATAATAATAATGAAAAGCCAGAATGGCGCATTCTTTTAATTGAGGGCTTTTCTCTCATGGAACAGGGGAATATATCATGCAAGAGGATAATTCCTGATTGCTTGCACCTATCATGCTAACTACACCTATATGCCTACGGAGACCTTGCTTTATAAACCTTTTGGAATTAGATCTCATTGATTGCATAGCATTGTTTACATCTAAACAAAAATGTTTTCAAGTTCTTTTCTTTCCTGTGATTTGTTTTTTGTGTTCCTATTGCAGGTTATTCTTAAGATTGCACACATGCTCATGTTGTTCTGCTCTCTGCCTACACCCTACTGTGTCCCTCTCATTCATTTTTCTAGTATACTACTATTTCAGAATAACCTTTTTCTTGTCTGTTATGAATACCCTCTCCTGTGTCTAGCTTAGCAATCAATGCCCAGTGTTAGTTCTAGTGGTATCCAGTGAAAATGTTACCAGCGAAAATGTAGTAAGTGAACAAGTTGGGGTGCAAATACCTCTGCAGCTAAAAGGTTGCCAAGCAAAATCTAGCTGAAAAGTATCCATAATGTAGCACTGCTAGGGTAATTGTTAGGGTTAAGGAGGGTTTCATGGGCATGTGATTGCCTGGTTTAGGGTTAGAATTTTATTTGGGGTAAGGATAGGGGTAAGGGTTAGAGTAAAGATGTTGGTTAGAATAAGGGTGTGAGTTAGGGCCAGGGTGGATGCTGCAGGTCTGGTGATGTGGGAGTTTGGTTAGTTGTTAGGATAGGTTAAGTGTCAGGGTAAGTGTTAGGGAAGGGGTTATGGTAAGACTAGGGCTAATAGAGTAATGGTTTGGGTAAATGTTAAAGAAAGGGGTAGAGAAGTTGGGGAGGGCTGGTGATGTTGGCGTAGGATAAGGGTTAGGATAAACCTAGTGGTTAAAGCAAAGTAAGCTTTATTGTAAGTATTAGAGTTTCAGTTAGGGTAAGGCTAGGTTTAGAATTAGAGCAAGGGTTTGGTAAGGGCAAGGGCTAAGTCATTTGTGGCATGTTGGTGAGGAGGTTGGAATTAGGTTCACTGCTAATTTTCCATTGGTTTTGTATTGAGTAACATAAAAATAAAACGCGCTGTAGGGTTATTGTTCTGTGAGAGTTGAGCTTAGTAATTTGATTTAGGGGAAGCTTTAGGAATTGAGTTAGGGTAATTGTACACGTGTCGGGTCACTGTTAGTGTTACAGCCTTGTACTTTTGTGTATGTAAAAATACATTTTTTGTCGACCTTATTACTGGCAACATTTTCAAACTTTGCATTGATTTTATTGAATGACTACATTTTTTAAAACAACTTTTTGCTGGCTACATTTGCACATGGCTACATTTTGCTGGGGACATTTTCACATAGAACCATTATGGTATATGCTTCAGTCTTCATTCATGTATAGCTTTTCTCCAACTTTTACGGGAATAGTACTTGTTCCATTAAGAGGGGCGGCTCTGCTCTCATTGTGTGTTTCCTTCTGGATCTTTCCCTCTGCTTTCATGATTTCAGCTGTTAAATGAGCAATCCGTCCGACTCTACGATTTGGCCTCCCCAGCAATCCGGGGCCTCCTCCTTTTCCCCACTATTTGTTTATTATTTTCAGTCAACAATCGAATATAACCCATCACCGCAATAATCAGTGAAACTTGTTCTACACGTTTTTATCCACTGTAAACTATATGGTCTTTCCTAGAAGCATACAATGGATAAAAAAAACCATCAGGAAAGTCGAGTAACAATAACGAGCAATCCTGCAAATTTGACACCGAGAGACGTACCCCACAAAAGTCAGCCCGGCTCCCTCTGACGCGGAGTCACATGGTCATGAGGGACTCGCACAGACACAATGTAATAGCGGTTTAACAGCTTTTGTTTTAAGATTGTAGCAGGGTTAGGGGTAGAATGAATTCCTATAAGAAATGGGAAAACAAATTAAAAACTATACAGAATTGCTCCATTAAACAGTGTAAAGAATGGACCAACATAAGGTGCATCTGTTTTCTGGTGATCCCTACACCAGGGTAGTAAGGTCTTGAAACGATAAAAGTCTTCAACCCATTGCTGCCCCTCCAGGTACACCCCATTCCAGTAAACATAGATGGCCAACAGAAATGTTCAGACCTATCTTTGTTAAGTCCTTTTTCCTCCTTGCGATAAGCAACCATAAGTGGCCAGCAGAAATGTTCATTAAACTAGTTTTTCCAACAAAAGTGATATCACATGACCGGGCTTCACTGCCAGAAGGGAGAAGCCCGAGGCTCAAGAAGACTGCGACTCCTGATGCACAGGTTCTCCCCTGCGCCATCCCTCATGAGGCCGCAGCTGCCATCAGCTGTGCAGCGGTCTCGTGACGACGTCCATTGCTACGTATTCTACCTAGCATGGGCGTCCTCTCCCGGGTGGCCTTTTAAAGGGCGGTCCTTCTAAGAGCGAATGACTCCTCTGTTTATTCCTGTTTGCGCTTGTTTGCACCACACGCAACCTCCTACATTTCTCTGTCACTCTGTAAACCTTGTATATCTCTGATATCATTAGCACTGCTTTTCCATTATGGGAAATCTTTCATCTTTTTCTTTCTAATCAGATGTTCTCTTTTAATTCACCTGTCGTCTAACCTCTTTGCCCCCAACTTACTTCCCTCTTTTCTGCTCTCGGTCAAAGACTACCTCTCATTCTTATCGACATTAATGCACTTCTAACCTCAGCGAACCTTTATCTCACCCTGTCATTTCTATTGGCTTACTCAATGTGCGTTCTTTTTGCAATCTAACTAATTCTATATTGGATATATTACTCAGCCTATACCTTCGGTTTCTATGCCTCACTGAAACGTGGCTCTCTCCTTCTAACTCTGCCACTCCTGCCTCTCTTTCCTCTTCTTCTACTGCATGTCCTCATGCTCGTGGAGGTGGAACAGGTACTGTCTGTCACTCATTTTGTCCCCATCCTCCTCTATTCCTAATTTGCCTTTTTTTCCCTCCTTCAAAATATCATTTTCAGCGTTCTCTAAACCCACTCTTTGGCATTTTTCACTATCTATCGCCCTTCTGGACCTTTGCCCAGTTTCTAGGCTCTTTGCACCCCTTTCTTCTTCCTCACTTCCCTATGTTACCCTTTAGGTGATATTAACCATCACCTGTCTTCCACTCATATTTCTTCTACTCTTATCCCCTTATTACACTCATATTCTCTGTCCTCTCTCGCATGTCCGGTCTTCCCTTGATCTAATTTTCTCTTCTCCCCTCTCTCACTCTGAGGTTTCTTCCCACCCAATCTATCAATCTGATCACCTTCTCTCCTCCTCTTCCAGTTTCTAGGTTCTTTGCACCCCTTTCTTCCTCCTCACTTCCCTATGTTCCCCTTTAGGTGATATTAACCATCACCTGTCTTCCGCTCATGTTTCTTCTACTCTTATCCCCTTATTCCACTCATATTCTCTATCCTCTCTTGCATGTCCGGTCTTCCCTTGATCTAATTTTCTCTTCTCTCCCCTATAACTCTGAGGTTTCTTTCCACCCAATCTATTAATCTGATCACCTTCTTCTCTCCTTCTTTTCCCAACTTTCCTCCCATGCTTTCCCTTTTCCTCCCTATACGCCCTTCATTCGTCAGGACCTCGGTCGATTCTCACCACTCTCCTTTTCCGCTACCATTTCATCTTCTCTTCCCTCCATTGACCTTCATTCTTCGTTCTCTCCTAATCTTGGAGTTTCCACACTGAGTATTAACATTTCCTCTACTTTGGACCTTCTGTACCCCCCTCTTATTTCGTCCCTTCCCGTAAACCTTTCCAACCATGGCTCTCCCCCGCTCTTCACTCACTTCACACCGCCCTTCAGAAAGAAGAGTGCCAGTAGAAAAAATCTTGCTCTCCTGAAGGTTTTCTTCTTTTATCTGTCATCCTTTCATCCTATGACTCATCTTACTGGCTACTTAAACAATCTACTTTTCTCCTCTTACCCCTCCCTTTCCCACCATCCTCAGCAGCTTTTTCAAATCATCAACATGCTACATCCCCCCCCCCGCCCCCTCCTGACCCTTCCACCTCTTCCTCGCTTTCTGCTTCTGATTTTGCTGACCCATAAGCAGGTTGTAAATGTGTGACACCTCTGAAAATTAAGTTTTTTATGAAAGAGTGATAGGCCATCAATTGTGTGTCTTTTGAGAAGAAATGTTGATATCTTATGTTTTACTTTTCATATTGCTATGGTTCTACAGATACTAACTAATACGCTCAGCTGTACTGCTAATTTACACATGTTGTGTCCAGAAGGGTTTCATGTCATTTCGCCAACAGACATATTTTCGACTGCCCTTTTTACGTGAACACTATTATGAAAAAAGTAATCGACATTTTTTTGGTGAACTTTCCCCCCAGTTCCCCCAACCCCCCCCACCTATTTTTTACCTATTCCCGACCCCCCAACCCCGTATCTGCCCTTTCCCATCCCCCCCAAAATTTCGATGACTTTTTCGTAATAGTGTCCACGTAAAAAAGTCAGTCGTAAAAATGCCTGCCGATGAACGGCGGTATACCTCCAGAAGTCTCCATAATTCCCCACATAACGCAGTTGTATTTTACTTCAGTGATATAACCCGTTCTGGTGAAGTTTGAGGCCAAGGTTCTGTGGGGCATTCCTTTTCTACATACCAGGCGATATTTCTTTTTGGGATCTTACTACATTTTAGACGTTTTTATTGGGGAAACCACATGCTTACGTTTATAGATTTTTCACAGAGTGTGGAATCCCCGGGGTAGCCAAACACTAGCAGACAGAGGCGATAGCAGAGAGGCGAGGGGTGGAAACAAAGGCACACGTGGCAAGGAATGCACGTGAATGCGCACTGACGTCGCATAATACAAACCACATGGCTACATTTCGTATGTAACATTACAGCAGTTTCATATTACGGATTATATTATTTTGAATTTGATGCTACCCATCATAGCCATGTCAGTACCACAGGATCCATTAGATGTAAGCATTGTCATAACACATGAAATACACAATATTGCTAGCAGCAGTAACAGAAGCAACCGTGTTTTCTGTAGTCTCTGATTGCTAGCACACGAAGCAAGTTTCAGGACCATTGGAGCGATGTCCCAGCAATTTCCACCAAGTGAACCATGGTACCGCAGTACTGGAAGCAGCACTGAAAAGTTACCATCCGGGGCGGCTCTTTTGTTAGGTCGGTGGGGTGCCACCCTCGCTTTGGATGAGAGATGTACATGTTTAGATTAACTTTCTAATGCACGTTTAGAGAAGTACAGTGCCAGGCAGCTCAGTTGATCCGGGTGCTGCGTTTACATGGGCGACTGTGCTGCCTTCCTAGGTGAAGGGGCATGCCACATCACTGTGTATTTTGTTAATTTTGCAATGCAGAGCTGCAAGAGATGTAGCGTGCTGTAATGAGCAGCCGCCGGGGTGTAGAAAGTTTGGCCCCACCAACACTCATTATGTAAGTGAAGGAGTTGATAATGTATTTGTATGTATGCATGTTTGAATGCGTCCACTTCTCAATGTGTGTGCGTGTTTGTTTTCATGTATGCATGCATGCAAAGATTTGTCTGAATGCTGTATAAATGCATTGGTGAATTCGGAATGTATGTTATATGTATGCATGTGAATGAGAGTATGTATTTTGTATGAGTTTGTGTGCCGCTATGCGTGAAGGGCAAGGGAGCAGGCCTCTAATTTTAGAGAGAACGATGGGTCTAGCGGGGGCATGGCATTTTTACTGGGCATGAACGGTAAAGCAAACATGATAAGTGTTATTATCACATGGGTAGGCTGCCCTCCATTGGTGGTATCAGTCTGGCCATTTATTCTTACTGTGGCATGGTATTTTTTACTTGGAATCAAGGGTAAAGCAAACATGATAAGTGTTATTACATTACCAGACTGGCCTAGGTTGGTGTCGCCAATTTTTATATACTTCCTTACTGAGGCATGGCATTTTTTTACTGGCAAAATCAACAGAAGTTCTGTCTTACGTGGTAATACAAGTATAGATTAATGCCACCTTTATGGACATGAATTTGCACAGCCAGCATGAACATGTTTTTATACTGGAATATTTTGTGGGAAAAGGCATAATAAAAATATGTTGGAAAATGGTTGTCGGCAGTGTTGGTCATTTGCATCTATTGAGGTTTTTCAAGTGCTACTTTACAAACCGACTGCAAACTGTGGCTTTTAATCCACATTTTCTAATGAAACTGTGCTGCAAAACGACCCATTTTAACCCATTATTTAAAAAATATCCTTGGGGGAGAACCAGCCCAAACTATGCTTGGTCTCTCCATCATATTCCTGCCAAACATTTAAGTGCCTCTAATCAAACAATTCACCAGCCGCCACTGGTTACCATCCTTATCGCCACATTAAGTACTATGACTGCCTAAATGGTATTGACTTTGAAGATTCCTTTTCTTCATAGAAAAGAGATTAAGACCATTGCAGGAAGCTCATGCTGTATGGAAAGAGCCTGCAACCTTTGGCCTTCAATATATTTTGGGCTATCACTCTGATCAGCTATAGTCAGTATTTTCATCATGTGAGAAACCTGCTGTACAGATTCCAGATGGCAGAACAAGAAATAAGACATAAAGTAACAATTAAATTCCCCTATGCGTTAAGTAGATTAGGTCCTGCCCATCTATAATACTTGTGTTCGAGGTGGAACCAGCTCCATCTCAACATTACTGCTGATGTCCAGAAAGTTTCTCAATCATTCCAGACTTACAAGTTTAAATGCAGTCCATTATTTCACAGGCCCCCACTCCACACCTCCTTCCAGTGACTGTCTAGGCTACTTCAGTAGAATCGTAAAAGTAAAAAGGGGTCCACCGCAGCTAAAACATGCATTCTGTGAGACAGTGGACATCCTTCATTAGAAAAATAATCACTCAAAAGGCAACTAAACTTCAGCCCTCCCACCCCTTACCACAATCAGTTAACATTATAACAACTAAGAATATTCTTTGGACCAGCAACACCTTAGACTGAATTATTATAATTATATTTGTTCTTTTATAACACGCTTAATACCAGCGAGTAATTTCTAAGCGCGGGATCGGGATTCGAACCTGTGTTGTACCGCATTGCCCCTGATCTATCCTTTCTCCCCTGTGGCTCTCCAGGATATAGTATTCTTTTTAAAACAGAAAGTTCTTTAATGGCAGCGATTTTGCTATAAACAGTGTGCAAGGAATTACGTTCAGCAAAATCTCACAAATTTTCACCCTCGATCCACCTGAATCTAATAATGTGGTGAACCCTACACTCCAACACATTTTGCATCATCATCATTTTATATTGGATTGCAGGTTATTATGTTCTCAGACTGTCTACTGTCAGAAATTCATGGTACACCTTGAAAAAAGATCCTGCAAAATCTTCCTCCTGAGAGATGTCAACCTCTCAGTTGATTACTGGTATGGTAGACAGGGCCAATTCCTACCCTGCTCTGATAACAATTAGCAAAGGAGTCGACAAACAACAACAACCACATCTTTTTTGTTTTAAACATCTGTCAAAATAACAATTTAAATTCCATTAGGGCCCATAACCCATTCTGGACTTATTAAACCACAGACAGGTTCATGCAGAGCCAAGTAAACTTTATTCCTGAACCAGATATTCTTTTTATTTTTGTATGGTTGGTTTATAAGATTCACCACTACTTTTGCCATTGGGGACTGACAACCTTGGGGAACAGGATGATGTCCAGAAAGCATGCACCACAGGCAGAATCAATCAAACACCAAAGAGATATATACCTACCCTGATTTTGTCCTTGCGCATCTGTATACCTGATGTAGCCACTGTACCATGAATGAGGTGGGCCTCTGCCAGATCATGCTTTTCTAGATCCACCTGCATGTTGTTACCCGTATGCATGGTTTTGCACTTGCAGAATGTCACTTGTATTGTATCACCTGCTGCTAAGTATCTACTAGCACCATGATACCTCCGGGTCTGGGCGCTATCAACAAATGTAATAAATAAATGGATTACTTCAGCAATATTCCAAAAAGTTTCATCCATCCAAGCATGATGAAGTTGCACCGTTACAAAGCGAGCAGTGGAAATCCAACTGGGAAATCCCTAAAATATCTTTAAATATTGAGTTTGTTAAGTTAAAAAGGAAGAGTTAGCAAAAAGCACAATCGTCACAAATCCAATTCAGAGACCGATACTCATTGTAAAATCCACAGAAATGGGTAGTCAAGAAAGGTAAGAAAGATACAAGCTCCTACACCGACCTGGAGTATCAGAGCCAAACACCAAATAAAGCAACTCAAAAACCTTCTGTCTTGCTACCGCAACCATTTGCCATCTTTAGTTCCCAGAATCTATTTCCCACAAAGAGCATGAAAAGGCTGAAGGTCGGAGAGGAAAGCAAACAAAAGAGTATGTAGTTCACCAGTTTGTTCTCGACAGGTATGGCCAGTGTCAAAGATGGAATCTTAAAAAAGACATATTCCTTAATGGGAGGCTGTTCATGGGTCAGACGTGGGCGGTCACATGCATTCAGAGCTGCTTTGGCTGGTGTGTTCTGCAGCACCTGGAGCATTTGGATTAGCAAAAGAGGATGACCCAGATAAAAAGAGCTGCCATAACACAGCCAAGATGAAATGGTGAGCGAGACTACTCGAAAAAAGAAGTGAGAAAATAAAAGGGCACGATGCGTAAGAGGATTTCAAGTAATGGAATCAGGACATGATAACAGAGCCTACATGAGGAAAATAGAAAGACTGTGATCAAACAGGAAGCCCAGGATATTTTTGTAGCATTATTATTATTATTATTATGATTATAAAAAAAAAAAAGGAAGAGATTAATCAGTTGATGTAAGAAAATTGTAATAAAAGTTTGTAAGAAACTAGAAATTACAACAAAAAAAAAAAATATGATTATTAATATTATCATTCTTTTTATTATTATCATGGTTTTTATTGAGCGCGGCCCTGGCTACAAATCACAGGGGGAAGGACATGGTGAGGGAAGCAGAGATACAAGGGATCAGGGAGTTAACAACGTGGGAGAGGAAAGGCAGGCAATTTGGCAGCATGGGATCTACAATCAACCAGGGAAGGAAACACAGGGGAGCAGATCAGCCTGTCTCAAGATAAGTGTGAGGTGGAGGGTGTGTGGACCTAGGTGTTATAGAGGAGCCATTCCTTGAGGAGGAGGGTCTTGAGCTACTTCCTCAAATGTAGAGGTGAGGGGGCGAAATCTGGTGTTGACGAGAGACGGTACCAGAGTCTGGTGGCATCGACATAGTAGACCTGTCGTCTGGTCCTTTCCTTCCTGCACATGTAGAGTTCACATCTGTACATGTATTTACTTTAGTGGATCATAGGCCTCCGGAGATCCTGCGTTTCTCAGTGAGTTAGCCTGGAAACCTCAGGGCAACATCCTTGTATAAGGTTCAGCAGAAACTTTAAAGATGATTATAGGTGCTTGCAGCTGCAGTCAGAGCAGTTCGATGAGGGTAGGAGTTCTTTGATGAGTCACGCTGCAGCATGTAGGACACATCCCAGGGGTGCCAGAGTAGTCGCCATCTAGGTGCGAGAGGACCATTGCATGGACAGCAGATCTGAAATTGTTTTCTGGGATGAAGGGATTCCATTTTGGAATGAGAGAAAGATTGTGTCTTCCTTGATATATGCTCTTTGAAGGAGAGGATCCTGTTTATTTGTTTTTTTATTTATTTATTTTGTTTTTTATATAGCACGCCTAACCCAAGGGCATCTGGACACTTTTCATACAGGTAATGTTACAATTGTTTACATGGTTATGTATGTACAAAATCATGAACACTTATTGATACAGTTGATTGAAAGGTAATGCATTATTTACAAAGTTGTATATGGGTGTCCCCTCAGGACTTGTGACAGTGCATTATATACAAAGACATATGCTATGATATGATAGGTTATTTATAATGCACTTAATACCCAGAGGTTTCTAAGCGTGGACTCGGGGATCGAACCTGTGTTGCTCCATGTCGTCTTGCTTCCAAGGCGAGCACGTTGCTGCCGAGCTATCCTCCTGAGATATGAGAATCAGATAAGTTACGCAGACTATGTCTAAAGAAATGGGTTTTCAATTGTTTGCAGAAGATCTAAAAGGAAACCTGGCCCCTAAATTTGACTGGCAGGGTGTTCCACTGTTTACTGGCAATTGTAGGAAAACTGCTGCCACCCGCTTTCTGAAGTTTGAATCTTGGCCTGTCGAGAAGGTGCATGTAGGCTGCTCTGGTGGGCCTTTTCGAGATGGGATTTTGAGATTTTGTCAGACAGGTATGAAGGGGTCGACCAGTGAAGACATTTATGTGTCAAGGTGAGTGTTTTGAACATGAACCGTTCTTGTACCGGTAGCCAATGGACATTCTGTCTGGTTGAAGAAATGTGTGTGGTGCTAGGGATGTTAATTGTGGCTCTTAGGGCGTTGGTTTGCATTACCTGGCATTTTCGAATGTTGTACATTTTAGTGCCGGCATAGAGGGAATTGCAATAGTCCAGTCGAGTCAGGATGAGGGCTCTAGCCAGAGTAATGCAGCTATCAGGTAACAAAAATGGTCTTCAGGCATTGATGAGTTTGCAGGTGTAAGCTGTTGCTGATGCAGTGGCATTTACTTGTTTTGATAGTGTGAGCGATGGGTCGGGGAAAAATCGGAGGGTTTTGACCTCTTTGCTAAATTTGATGGTGTTACCATCGATGTTAAAGGATTTGAAGGCGTCATTTAGTTTGGATAACCGGAATTGTGATCCTATAAGGAGCAACCCGGTCTTTCGTCGTTCAAGCACAGACCGTGATGAGCCATCCATGCTTGGATAGTTAGATAGATGGCATTGCGGGTGTCAGTGCCAGTGGCTTGGTCTCCGTTAATAGGAATGAGGATTTGGGTGTCGTCTTTATAATTAGTGTAGGTGACACCCAAATCGTCAAGGCAGTAAAATAGGGGCTTAGTTAAGATATTATATAATGTTGGAGAGATGCATGAGCCTTGAGGTACTCCACATGAGACAGCGGAGGGTGGTGCTTTGGCCATAGGGTAGAAAACTCTCATTGTTCTGTCTGTTAGGAATTATTTTATCCATTGAGTGGCATTCAGGGAGAAATTTGCTGCTGAGGCCAGGTGTTTGCAAAGGATATTATGGTCAACGAGATAGAATGCAGACGAGAGGTCGAGGAGGAGAAGTAAGGCTAATGTCCCTCCGTCTTTTAGTTCATCCATTTGGATTTTTAAGTCCAAGAGGGCTGTTTCAGTCCCATGTCTCGGACGGAATCCCCCAACTTTCATGGCACACCATTTAATCCCCATTAATTTGACTGGGGCACCTTTTCTTGAGATAACATGTCCCCCCAACATTTTCGGCAATGTTACCCCACTGGGTAGCACCCATGCATTTTTGAGGTCGGTTGAGACACAGTTGGTTTTAAACGAGGCATTGGTGAAATTTGTGATGAAAGGGGTGAGTTGAGGGGCGCAGTCTTTGATGACTGCTGCTGGGCATGAGTTGCCTTGGCACAATGAGGGTTTTAGAGTTGAGATAATTTGGAGGACTTCTGAGTTAGTGACCTTTGTAAATTCGAATTGTGGCACTTCACTGTTAGCTTGGGCATTAGGGTACTTGCTGGAAGGTAGAGTAGGTCGGACTAAGGTGTTTTTTGCTTCAAAATTTGACTGAAGTAGTGTTATTTTGTCTAGGAGAGCATTCTGGATGTTCGAACACCAGTTTGTGTCCTTGTTCCAGCTTTATACTAAGGAAACCAGAGATTCTAATTCTCTGAGGATGGAAAAGAATTCTTTTGTTTTTGAATTGGCCTTAGTAATTCTTTCATTGTACAAAGTACTTTTTGTCAGGAGGACCTCCTATTTGTATTCAAGGGCGGCTCTGGAGAATCCTAGTTTATTTGGTTTGTTGTGATATTTTTTCCAGTGAGATTCAGCTTTTCTCTTGGCATTTCTTAATGCTTTTAGGGTAGGAGTGAACCACCTATTTAGGCGTGCTGGTTGTTTGGCTTTGCGTATGGAGAGAGGAGCTAGTTTGTCTATGGCTGCAAGTACAGTTTCATTGTACTGTTTAGTCATTTTAGTAGGGTCATTATTTCAAATGTTTTGGGGTGCCAAAATCGGTTGCATGAGTGGTAGTGGATTATTAGCAGTGATATTTCGTTTGATCTTGATGGGGCAGCCGGAGCCAGCTGTTGGAGGTTAGTATGGCCTAGCTTAGTATCGATGTTGAATGTTATGAGTTGGTGGTAAGACCATGGGCAGGCAGAGTTTGAAGTGATAGCAGACTTGCAGTTGATATCTGCGAGCCAGTCGAGGAGGCAGCCTCTCGCATGCGTATGGTTCTGGATACGGTGCGAGAAGCCAAGTGCTGAAATAGTATTGGCATAGGATAGTGCATTCCTGTCTAGTGGGTCATTAAAACCTAAATTGAAGTCACCCAAGATAATGGTTTAGAGTTGGTAGAGAGGATTTGTGTTATATAATTTTCAAAAGTGAGTATAGGCCCCGGGGGTTCTGTAGATCAGGTGGATATTCAAGGTGGCAATAGGAGACAAGGTAATTTTTACTGAGAGTAATTCTCCCAATGGGATGGGAGTATTTGGTGTTTCTCTCATATTAAGGGTGTTTTTTTGCTATGATGGCTACACCTCCACCTTTGGCAGAGGGTCTGTCATTCCTACAGATTGTGTAGTTGTCTGGCACGGCTAGGGCAAGGATGATTTTTAAATCATGAAGTGTTTCATGCAGTTCCAAGTCTTCTAATTTAAGAGTTCGTAATAAATGGATGTTCTCAATATCTTGTATGGATAGTGGAGTTGGCACTGGCTTCTCTTGTCTTGGTCGATATTGTTGAACTTGGGTGTCAAAAATCTTTTTTAATTTCAATATCCTTGTAAATTTGAAAAGATCAATCTGTGTTTGAATATGATCATATCTATACGTAGGGGCAAAAGAAAGGCCTTTATTAAGTCGTTTTATTTCATCTGTTGTCAATTCTTTGGACGAGATATTCATCACAAGGTCATTGCTCCGCCCCTCCCTATTTCTCTGTGACTACACCACACTATGTTTATTCCTTTTTATGGCTTGTTCTCATATCTGTTTTACCATGCATTATGATTTATAATACGTGTTTACTTTGTGAATTTCACTACATGAATATTTTTAGCTTTGCTATTAGCCCTGATTTGAAAAAGACACTGGTGTGTCGAAACGTGTTATCCAAAAAGGGCAATACAATAAATAAATATCAACCTGTTCACAAGTACTCAGTTGTGGCGCAGTTCCTAAAGTGTGGAGCAACATTCTCAACTGTTTTCTCAAGGGGTTGGGGTCAAAAGCCCCTTATTTGCCCCACACCAACTGCGACATTAGTTTGAATTGTAACAATAGCCAGGCGCATGGAAATGTTTCCAGTTGGTACAAAACAAAACCCCAGAATTGTGGTATTCTCAAGGATCTTGCCTACAAAGGGATGATGAGTGATGGGGCGGTAGTTGATGTGGTATTCAGGGTCTAGTGTTGCTTTCTTGAGAAGCAGGATGATTTGTCTGGTCTTGAGGGTCGAGGGGAAGATGCCCTGTGTTAGGGAGCTGTTGATAATAGGTAAGGAGGCATGCTTCAGCCGGAAGGATCTTGAGTACAGAGGCAGGAAGTATGTTGCAGCATACAATGTGGCCTTAAGGGATGCTAGGGTGGAAGTGAAGTCTTCCATAGTGAGTGTCTTGAAATTTGTCCAGGTAGATGTGGTTTTACAAGATGGGATCTGTAGTGTGCTGTCCGTTGTGGCTTTTGTGTCTATGGGTTGGAAGATCATGCTGATCTTGTTGATGAAGAAAGGGTTCATGGAGGCGGATTTTTCAAGGAGTGCTGTAATGGTGGCTTGATGCAATGGTTGATGGTTTTGAGGAGAGCTCCACTTTCATTGTTGGCCTTCGATATGGTGTTTTGGTTGAGGGTGGCCTTGGCACTATTGATCTATCTTCTGCATGTAGCAGGTTGAGGCTGGATGCACCTAATGTTTGCCAAGTCCTTTGTTTTTTCTAATTGTTCTTTTGTTGATTTTGAGTTCTTGAGTGTACCACAGTGCAGAAAGTTTTGGATTGAAGATGTGTTTTTTCATTGGGGCATGGCGTTTGATGTTGGCTGTGAAGGTGGTGTTTAGTTCTTGGAGAAGCGAGTCTCAGTCCTGGTTCGTCTAAGATAGATCAGCCCTTATGAGGTGGAGGTAGGTAAGCAAGGTCTTCCATGAGAGCCTCCACTGGGAAGATCTTGAAGGATCTCAAGGCGTGTTTGCTAGTTTTCAGAAGGCTGTGCTTGACTGTGGTGGTATGACTAATGTCCAAGAGGATTGACAGATGCTCCAACCAGTCCAGTGGGATTGGAGAGCTGTGATGGCAAGGGCAGAGCAGTGATGCTAAGGTTGAGGGTATTACCTTTCATGTGATTTGGGTCTTTTGTGTGCTGTGTGAGGTTCAGAGCGTTGAGTAGGCAGTAGAGATATTCCTTCATTGACTTGGTTGCTGGGTTGCCAGGGATGTTGAAGTTGCAGCAGTAGATTTTGTTGGTGTGCGTGAGAGACATGCTGGTGACCAAGTCTGTGAAGTCTTTGATGAATGAGATGTTGGGTTTGGGTAGTCTGTAGATAAGGTAGAACAGTACTGTGTCCTTTGAAGTGAGCACGAAGTGGGGGAAAAGATTTCCTAGAGAGCTGATAGTGGCGATGTCCAGTTGAGTGCATGGCCATGATGCCCTGCAAATGATGGCAAGGCCTCTGTCTACCTTGTTCGGATGGTGTTGGTGTAGCTGTTGGGGATGAGGACATCCAGGATGGGTGGGGGTGGATGTCATTCAAGTCTCGGTAATGAAGACGGTGTGCAAGTCCTGTGTGGTGATAAGTTTGCCGATGATTGCTGTGTGGGGGATTGCTGAGCACTCATTCATCACCATACGCTTTCATGTAGTGTTGGATGATGTTGGGGTCTATGGTGTCACTTTCCAGGTTGCTGCGATGCGGTGTCCATGATGTTGCTAGTGAGCAGCAATGAGTGGTGATGGTGGGGATGGGCTGTTGGGAGAGAAGGCTGAAAGACATATTTCAGTGCACTTACCTTATGTTAGAGGTGCAGGAACTCTGGCCCTGGGTCTTTCTGGCGCCACCAGGAATTGCTGTTTTCTTCATCTGCTCTTTGCTTCAGACACCTGGTCGGGAGACACCCTTGATCCAAGAGTTAACAACAGAAAGAAAGGAGCAGGGCTAAACAGGCATGTCGGGATTATGTCATGTAAACTAGATCAACTTGCACCAGCACACCAACTTCAAAAGAAAAGAGGCTTTAGGGCTACTTAAGTAGGGAAAACAGATGGCAAAACAAGAGGGCACCACAAAATTAGCAGCGATTAACAGGTGAGTAGGGCTTTGGTTACATGACCTTGAACCACTTTTTACCAGCTCAACAACTGCAAAAGAACAGAGGCTGGAGGGGTGCTAAAGCAGGAAGAAAGGGCATCAAAACCAGAAGGCACCAAAAGATTAGCAGTGATTTGCAGGTGGGCGGGGCTTTAGGTCACGTGACCTAGATACACTTGCACCAGCTCACCAACTGGAAAAGAAGAGAATGAAGTAGAGAAAAGTGGTGGCAAAACGAAAATGCACCAAAAGATGTGTAGTGATTTATAGGTGGGTGGGACTTGTGGAAAAAATGATCTGGGACCATTAGGGGTGCATGCTAGTCCCACAACATTTGGCAATCTACTGCATAGCCTTACCTTCCTTTTAATTAAATATTCCTCCCCCACAGTTGCCTGCCCCCACTGTGTTCTCGAATGGGGGTGTGTGCCCACCTCTCTAGGATTTGCGCTCAATGGGGGAATCTGCCCCCACTCTCACACCCGATGACCCAGCCCGCCCCATAACCCTAACCCCACTCTTCCACATCACACCCCCATGCTCACCTTATCTGTACTTCCTCACAGCACTGTTCTCTACTTCTTGCCTCTGTGCAGCAAACACTGGACATAGAAAGTGGAACACACTTTCGACAGCCTTGTGTTCGTGGGTCCAGTAACTGGGATTTGCCAAAGTGATTTGGTGATTCCATCTTTGGCGAACATTGATAAATGTGTCTGTGTTTCCGTAAGCCAGTGGTAGATCACCCTGACACTAATGGACTTCATCTTCATCTTCATAAAGTTGCAGAGGGGATTTGAGAATTGCCAGAGTATAGAAGAAGAGGCAGAACCCTAAGGAGTTGGTTGAACTTGTCAGAAGCCTGATGCACCTGTTAAACAACAGCAAAGAGTACTAAGCACTCGGGGTTGCCACTTGCCAGAGGGTGTGCTTTGGAAAGGCAGGTGTAGATTAAAAACTGATTATACTCAATCGGCAATAGGCAAAACCAGGTCAGGGCTGTGCCCTTTAATTCTACCAGATGATCCTCACAAACAAATGCTGTGCACTTGTGGCTTACTGACTCTTGAATGCAGCAATCCCTATACACTTCAACAAACGACATTGTTTACCAGTTATCAGGAGGGTACTATTGAAAATGTTTGAAATCCAGCCATTTTATGCCTTGAAAAGTCTTGAAATATTCAAATTAAGTGCTTCTTAAATGGACTAAATGTGTTCACTTCTGGTGCCTTACACGTGGAATTATATTTTATTTGGGTTTGTCTCATCACGTCTGTGATTGCATTTCTGCTTAGTTACTCCTCACTTGGCGGTCTATATTTTGAAGTTTCTAGTTTGCTGTGTGTGCCTCAAAATCTTCCATTTTCAAACCACCCTCTGGTATTACAGTCTTAATGCTTACCCTGGCCACAGTTCTGAACAATTGCATGCAACTCCCTTCAATTCAACTAAGTTCTTGACACACTGAGATACAGGAAATCAACACACTGCCCTCAAATAAACAAACTGCTTTGCATCAAGATTCATCAATTACTGACTAATTTCCAAACATCCTTTTCATTAGTAAGACTATTGCAAGTTCATTAACAAATAAAAGTGTGGCCTCTATTGAAGAACACAAGCTACCTCTTCTAGAAATGGCTCCTCTGTAACACATAAGCCAACACACCATCCACTCCCCACCCTACCTTAGGCTGTGTGATCTGCTCCCCACTGTTTCCTTGCTTGGGTGCTTGTAGATTCCTTGCTGCCAAGTTATCCGCCCTCCCCCTCTCCCGTTGTTAGCTGCCTGTTGCCTTGTTTATCTGCTTCCCTAATCAGGTGTTTCCTCCTATGATTGTAAAGCACTCCATTGCTTCTCGAAACTAGGTCCACGCTCAATAAATACCCCAATAATAATAATGATAAAAACTGAGTTCACACAATCCAGAAGAAAATAAGGAATCACACAGGTAGGCATTAAGAAAGCATGTTACAACTCTCTGACCTGTAGGGAACAAATCACGATGGACAGTATCTTTTCTGCCCACCTGTCCTCCAGTGGGAATCTTCCGGACACATCAATTCATCCCAGATTTGTAACATTTACATGCATGTCCTGCCTTTGGTTACCTAGCACCCTGGCCTCCAACTGTGGATATAATTGGGTGATATCCAAAACCATCAGCGACATTAGGGCACTCTGGAAAACAACTAAAACTTCATAGTGCTTTGACCAGGTGTGGTCCTAGATGAAATATAGCATCTTAAGTATTAGCACAGAAAAACTGTAGACTGGCACTGACACTGGATGAGAAACCGCTAACTCTCATTTGTCAGTCATGCCAACCCATTTATTGGGGAAGCACATCCCCAGATGAACATGTTTCACAATGTATTTCCTCTTTTCCTCTGCAGCTGCCTAATTGAGCAAATGAGATTCATCCTTAATGTCTGCATGGATTATTTCAATTAATTAAACTACAGATTAACCAGGAAGCAAAACATAAGATGTATGTCAATGATATAAGAACGGATAGAGCTCCAGTGAGTCAAATGACAACAAGCAGATGAACTGTTGCTTGTCAGTGGTGCAGCACTGGATCCTGGATAACTGCCTAAGCCTAAATAGTGAAAATTCTGAGGTCCTTCTCTTGGGCACCATCGCCAAGAAACCCTTTGTTTGTCCTGGACACCCACTATGCTTGTGGTTCCTACAACTGTGGAGTCTTTAATTAATATTAGAGTGACCTTTGACAGACACCTTACATTTTAGCCACATCTATGTTCAGTGGTACAAGCAGCTCCCTATTAACTGCATGCCATATCCAAAACATATTCTTTGCCTGATCGAGATCATTTGATTCTGTGGAGGCCATTATTCTGTCTCGATTACAATGCGGCATGACCTACAACAACAGTTGCACAACCTACAATTGGTTCAAAGGATTTCCATCAGGGTTATCAATTGGTGGCTCAAATATAATCTTTAACAGATTAAGAAATGGACCCTAAATGGTTCAATTTCAACCACAAATTATACGCCTTAGCTACTGACTAGCTGTGGAAAATGGCCACGGTCCCATTTCTAAAACATTTGTGCAATCTGATTGATCGTCATTCACCTTCTAGATGCTGCAATCAAATGCAGAACGTAAAGTAAAACTCTGGCCCTACACAGTGGCCTACCTCAGTGGACAGCTTTAGAAGTGACCAGTGCTCTTCTGTAGATTGCTTTATGGACAGAACAGATGGAAATGTTTGGGTTAGGGGAAATTTGAAGGAGTATCTGCAGCTTCATGTCACATAAACTCCCTGAAAAGGTTTGTGTTTCGGATTCTCTGTCTGCTTTTATTTGAAATGGTTTCTGATGTATTTATTCAGTGCCTTGATTCTATAGTAGTCTCGACCTTGTTTTTGCTTTATAATAAACACTGGAATAATGTTTAACTGTCAAAGAACCAAGGTACAAAACCTCACCTGCAAATGAATAAACAACACAAAGCAAATATCCCTGAACTCCTTGAACTCGCTCTGTGAGCTACTGTACGACTGAAAGAAAGGATGAGGTTTGAAAGTCTTTTATGCAGAAATCATGCAAGCAAAGTAGTTCAGGTTATAGTAGTTGGGATGGACTTAATGAATTTCACAGGTATTGCATGTGCTGTTCTTTCTGATACTATTCTATGTATGTTTCTAATGTAGCCATCTCAAAAGTATTTACATCTTTCTGCCGGCAACTTGCAACATGCATTGACAAAGTCAACTATTTTGTCTTTACTAGACATAGTAAAAAGACGTCCACCCACCACAGACTAGAAGTTTTTTTGCTGGGCCTATTTGTAATTCTATGTATGTGGCTGTGTGTATGGAGGGAAGTATTTTCATTGGTAAGATGATCTGTGTGTGTGTGTGGGCACGTTGGGCCTATTTAAGCAACTGAGAATAATTGACAGCATATTTTTAGATGGTGAAATTGGCATCTGAAAATGCACTTTAAATTCATCATATATACTTCAATAGGGACTACATACCTATTAATTACTTTAAATTTTGAAAATGTGTGCAATTATTTATTGCACACACTCACACAATATTACCAATACGCCTAAGGAAAAAGACTTATCTCTATTAGAGCCAAACAAGTGGTTTTATGAAGGCTTGTTTTTGCTGGGATCAATAGCCTCCATCTCACCTGGCAGCTGATAGACACAAGGGAAAATGAATCTGAAAGGTATATGGTTTGGGAGGGACGGTAAGAGTAGTGCCTGGGACAACCTAGTCATTGCCATGGCTCCGGGTATAATGTGGGTGGATGAGCAGGAAATCCTGGCCATCTTCTTTTTACTCTGAACTTCTATGCCAGTAGTTTTGCCTCACAGGTGGCCTGTCATCAAGTAACTGAGCAAGAGAAAAACAGTATATTAGCTGCAAACTCAATTCTTTTGATTACAAAATCCTGATATTTAGTCACGAAAACACCCTTCTGGATTGCATACTTAATTGGTTGACCCTGATGACGATAGTCCAATAAGGAAATGGTCTGGGATGTCAAAACATGTGGGTCATTTGTGTTTTGGAACATCAGATGGTCTGAAAACATGCATTTGTGAAGCAAGGGATTTATAGAAAATTATGAAACCACAGAGGCACCACAGGGAAGAAATAATTTCACTTAGAAAATAACTTTTTATTTTTTCATTTGATAACTTTATCATTTTTACTCAACTCTATGTATGTATATTGTTTGGGAATAATGTGGTTTGTTGCAGTTTATAGGGATAGCTGCATTCAAGAGTCAGTAAGCCACAAGTGCACAGCATTTGTTTTTGTGACTCAGCGGGCTGAGGTTTGGGTCCTTGAAATGGAATGACATACGAATGTTGTGTGAATAGTCTTTTTTTCTTAGAAACCAGGAGGGTGGCTAATTCTCAATTTCAGCCCCTTTTATGAAATAAATACTGTGGTTTGTGACATAGTTGTCAAGGCATGATTTATAGCGGTTATTATATGATTTATATTGTGCTTTCTCTGGAAAGCTGCTCTTGTTTTGAAAATGTTATGTATAGGCTGACGTTCCAGAGTTATTCATGCTACGTCATTATTTATATGAAGTACATTACTCTCTGTGCTGGATGTTCCTTGCGGGGTGGTGAGTCCTGGAGCAAGGTGCCCCCTCGCCATAGCAAAGAGGTCCAGATGCAGTACCTCTTGAGACCAACTTGTCACCAGTTGAAATATACAGGGTCACACAAAGTATGCTGGTGTCATTTAAGTCCTGTTAGGATGCAGGTGCAACGCCCTAATCATGAAGGGAAGTACAAGCTGCCGAAATTTTATCAGCATGAAGATTTGGTAATTTTTTGTGTCAGTGGTTCTGTCATTTGTTGCAGCATTTTAGGCCATTGTCCAATTTGATTTAGTTTTGCCACATTCCAGAGAGCACTTGGCTACCGAGTACGTGGTGGAACGATGGGCAGCAAAATATATTTTTACTGGTTTTCCATTAGCATAAGGGCCTCTTGCCACATTTGCCAGAGTCCTGTCATTTTGAATGAGGCCCCGTTAGAGTGCGTAGATTTCTGTCATTTGGGGGCACTAAGCCGCAGTTCTGAGCCTCTGTCCTTCCATTTAATTAAACGTGTTTCCTGCTTCCTGCAGCGAGCATTCAGCATGCCAAGGTCCTTGGAAGAAAGGTGAGGGGCAGCATACATATAGTTATTGTTGCAGGGCCTAGCTGTTCTCATGAACTTTGAGTGCAATGTAGAATAACGGTTTGGGCTCTATCACAACCTTGGCGTATCCCAGCGGTAATTCTTCTGGGATACTGCCAATGCAAATAGCGTTACAGCTACTCGGTCTGGCGCAATTTGCGTCAGATCCCGAGTAGTGGTAAGGTTGTAAATTCCCATTTTACATGGGGATTTCCGGCGCTATTACCGAGGTAAAACTCCAACTTTCCACCCAACTTGTGATTGGGCCAGCCATTAAATACAGTGGTAATAGTGTTACCGCGGCATTTAAGTGCTACTGCCCAACTCGTGATGGGATTGTTTGTGTTCTTGATGATGGATAAGTACAATAGTTGTGAAGGACAAATTTTGGTGTGAACAAACCTTGAGTGGAGACATTGCCAAAGTGTCAAACTGGATTGCGCCCTAGGGTGTGTTGCGACAACTGGGTCTGCAATAGAATAGCCTGCTAGTATTAACACATGTGAGAAATTAATTTCCAAATTTCCAAAGAGTGGGGCCTCAGTTACGTTTTTTATGAAGCCACCTGGTTCCCAAGAGATGTCCAGAAGAATGTGTGCTTGGGATAGCAACATGTTTCAAAATGGGAGTTGCAGAAAGTGTTGCAGTATAAAATACTGCAAGGCCTGGGAACTGTCTGTATTGCCAAATTGTCTGAGCTCATGGGAGAGGATATTACTGTGTCTAATTTGCTGACTTCACTGTTCACACTCACTACATGATTGGGTTGTTTCTGTTGAACCGCACTAAAGTACACTAAATACTACACAAAATGACGGTTTCCACATACAGTAACAAGATTTGAGTGTGGCTGTATTACAGGAGGGAATACTGTCAAACTCGTAATGAGGCTATATAGTCAGTCATATAGCTAAACCTTCATAGAGTATGAACATTTTACCAGCCTTGAAATCAAACCCTTCTAAGTGTAGGCACTTTGATTTGCTGTGACACACATTTGTCAAAAGTACAGTGGCGGCTAGTCCATTGCGGCAGATGGGGCGGTGACCACCCTTTTTCCTCAATGGAGTTCATCAGCCACGCCCACCATGTCCATAAGTGAATGCAGTGTAACTCAACCTGCTTCACTTATAAACAGGATTTCTTGGTTACGATAGAGAGGAACCAGGGGAGAGAGCGTTCATCAGCTGAAATCCCACTGCACATGTGCACTTTTAATACACTAATCACAAGCCTCAATAAGACTCAAGGGGATTTTTATCTGGACCACTTTAAACAGCCATCTTTAAACTACAACAATACATCTAAATTGTTTAAAGGGTCCCTTTGTTTTCCATCCCCATCCGTGTTAGTCCAGTCGTATATGTTATTGGTTATTATATAATAACATACCACTACCAACTTTTGTATCAAAAAAATGATCTAAAAAACTTTCTTTACCTAGGCAAGCTCATCCCATTCACAATCTGTTATCTAGAACATCAATCCTTCAAAAATTATATCAATCTATAGCACCAGTTTTCAGTAGGAATCTATTGTCAGACCCAGTCTCGATTGACGGGAGAGCACAATAGTCCTCATACCTTATAATCTTCCGTACAACTTTCACTCATTCATTCAAACATTCAATACTCATAACACACCCAACCTGTTTCTTTCCTTGTTTCTTTAAACAGTTGACTAGGACATTCTTCAGTGGCATGTACTTTAACAGTTTGCTATGCATACGCCATGCTTGTCTTCTAATCTTCATTGGTAAGTGATCTTCTATTTCACTCCCTTCTATCCTTTATCTGGGCCAAACACTGGGTGGTTGTCTGTGAAAAAGCAAGTGTACACAAAATGGTTTCATTAATTAACCACTCTGTAGTTTTTTTTACTACAAAGGTTGTGTTTTAATCACACTAGAAGAGGACAATTAATGTAGAACCTTCTTCCTCTCTATAGTCATTCACTTCCCTCACTTTTATTTAGGTAACAGGTTTTGCATTGACACTTCATATGGTATATTCTTTCAGCCATTTTACAAAGCCAATGAGCATTTTTCTAACCGCAATCTCAGACTTCATTATTGCGGGTTTTTATTGGAACAAACATAGTCTCTTTTATCATTCTTTACCTTTCTAATTGTGGTTATTCCTTTCTATCTTCTCAGCCATCCCCTTCCCACACTTTCACATCTGGTTTCAAGAGTTTTGAGTAAAATTGACCAGATTTTCACACACCTGCAAAGGCGATCATAAAGGAAAGGACACATGTAAGGGCTTCACTCTTATCTTCGGCCTCTACACTTTACCAGGAGTCCTTGTGTGTAAGTCTCTGATTGCTTTACCTTTGTGCCTAGTCTCAGTCACATCTGTTCCGATTTTCTATTATACTCAGACGGTTGGATCCCAAATCCAAATACTGGACTTTTTGTAGCACTCAATTGTTCTTAGGTTCTAAGTCCTCCCTATTCAGGATTTTTGGCACTACAGGACAAAACAATATACACAATGTTGACACGCTATTGTTAACTGGACTTCCTAGCCTCATTCACCTCCTTCACAGCTTTTGCTTTGTGGTGACTAGACCTATTCCGTTAACTTACCTCGATATTTCTGTGTATTTGTGCACTTTCATGGGTGCCAAACGCCACTCCAGGTCCAAGGCAGTGTACTCCCTCTCGCCGTCCAATAGGTCCACACGTCTGTAGTCTGGCTCCTTGTCTCTCGCTACGTCTTACTGCCGGATCTCTCTTTATGTCACACTGTTTAACTCGTCACTAACATAACGTCATTACGTTATATACCTTACATTCCAGGTCCTTTAGTCTAATGTCATGATGCTGTCATCTATCGTCGTCTAGGTAACCTGACTCTACTAGCACTAATGGGTTTTCGGTTTTGCAAAATCGTATTTCTATTCACTTTGCAACATCCCATTACTCGCCCCATTCGATTGTTCATAAAGAGCAACAAGGACATATCTCTGTACATTTCAGGGAAACAAAACATTTTCATAAATCTACTTTTCAGCATTATGTTTTACTGAGCTGCATTTTCTGCAAACATTTTTTTAGTCTTCATCGGATTCACAACTTCTTTATGTCATATGAGAAACAGGAAAAAGCGATCTTAGTGGTCCAGACATATTCATTTGTGGGTGCCTATTGAATCTCAGCTATTAGTTTGATCCACTTCTTATACCCTACATCTGTTTGATTTAATCTCCAAAATTCCAGACCACACGGCCTCATTCTGCTCTTTCATTGAATCCCAACTCTGTACTTTTTGTTTGGAATATTATTTCCTTCTCTTTTAACATGAGTCTCTGTCGATCCATATTGATGTCACTGCTGTTTTTTTACCTGGTATACTACAGACGCCATTAGTTCATCTGCTTTATGTATTTTTTCAATGAAATGTCCCACTAAAGGGGACGTGTGGACTCTGTTTTTAATGCAGCTTTTATGCTCCGTGATCTGAGTTTTTACTTTTCTCTCGTTGTCTTCCCTATATAGATCTTTTTGCCGGTACACCAAATCACATAAACTACAAATTTGGAATTACAATTAGTTAGCACTCTCTGCTTCCATTGGCCAGTTAGGCTTATATCTATTTCTGTGGTTTTCTTGGTTTATTGACAACAATAACAATTACCACATGGGTAATGCCCCTCTGGTGCCCACATTCTCCAGGTTTCTGGCAGTGTGGGCTGGACCTTGCTTCATGATATCATTACGCATTATCTGATCCTTAACTGTTCTACTCCTCCGGAAAGCAATTAGTGGTCTTTCCTTTTTCCAGGATTCTCCAGTTTAGATGTACAATTTTTCTGATCCGGTTTGATAGGTTACTGTAGGTATTTACAAAGACCAAGCTGTCTTTCTTTTTCTCCATGGGTCTCAGCTGATGTTCAAGTATTGCCTCTCGATGATTGTTGTCTGCTCTTTTCATTGCTTTTTTAGTTAGGTAAGATGGATAACCTCTTTCATGTAAATTCGTTCTCAATCTCTTAGCTCCTTCTCTATAGTCCTCTCTGTAGGTACTGTGTTTTTTAAGCTGTAAGAACTGTCCAAAGGGCAAATTGTCCCATATGTGGGTCGGATGGACGCTTGTATAGTCCGGTCTGTAGGTTTCTTGAACAGTTTTACGTAAAACTCTCCTTTGCTTGTATCTACTGTGATCGTAATATCGAGGTAGTTCACCTCTTCCCTACTATAATTCTCAGTAAACTTGATATGCTGCTCTTGTTCGTTTATCCATTCAAAAAACAAGAGGGCTTCCTTCTCTTCCCCTTTGCAGACCAGAAATACGTCATCTATATACCTTTTCCATAATTGGATATTCTTTTTAAATGGGTTGGTATCCATATAGATGACATTTTTCTCAAATGCCTCATATAAAGTATAGCAATACTTGGGGCTAAAGTCGCCCCCATCATTGTAACCTGTATCTGCTTGAAGTAATGCCCATTAAAGTGGAAATAGGTTTCTGTGAGCGCTACTTCTGCACACCACATAATGAATAATGAATGAAGCAGGGGTTTTGGTGTTTCTGCTCTCTGTAAGTATTCTTTCCTCTAGTACATCTAGTGACGCTCTCTGTGGTATATTGGTATATAAAGATACCACATCGATGCATATCAAGATCTCTTCAGCTGAATTGAACAATCTACCCTCTACTTCATTTATTATTTGGGTGGTATCTTTGACAAAAGAGGACATACCTCTCACCATTGGTTGCATAAAAAAATCTCCCTGGTTGTCTAGTCAGGAATTTGTGGATTTTTGGGAGGATATAAAATGGGGGTGTGCTCGGTTTCTCTACTTGGAAGAAATCTGCTTCTTTCTTCGTAATCCATCCCTTCTCCTGAGCTTTTGATACTTTCTGGTGGATCATTAACTCCAATTTTTGTGTTGGATTGTCCTCCAACTGTTGATAGTTATTATCATCACTTAGCTGTCTCATGCATTCCTCGATGTAATCCTTTCTATTGCGGACCACCATGGCTCCCCCCTTGTCTGCTTTTCGAATCACTATGGATTTGTTATTTAACAATGCTTTCAATGGACCTTTCTATTCTCGATTTAGGTTTTGAAATGTCTTTTCTTTCTCTGTTTTTTTGTCCAACAGCGTCAATTCCTATAGCACCCTGTTTTCAAATACACGGGCTTCTGCAGTTTGTGAGTGTTTTGGAGGGACAAATTCAGATTATTTATGCAGCCCATTGTCTGGTTCATTGAACTCCAATTTGTCTTCAAAAAACAGTTTTAAATGGATTTTTCTCATAAACTTAGCAAACTCTTCCCTGAACATGAAACGATTATGTTTGTTTGTCGTCACAAAACCTAATCCCTTTTCTAAGGTCGAGGTCTCACTTTGGCTTAGATGATAGCCTGAAAGATTCACCACAGTATCTTCATGTTGCGGTTCACTTTCTGGTCCAGGCCCCATTCTTGTTGGTCCTGTCCTAAAAAATGTTGTCCATTTGGGTTTCCTCTATTGCTATTTCTCCTGTTACTGCCCTGCCTTCGTCTAAAGGCCCATCTACCTGCATTGAAATCAAAAGTACAGTGGGTGCTAGTCCATTGCAGCAGATGGAGCAGTGACCACCCATTTGCCTCAATGGAGTTGATCAACCACGCCCACCATGTCCATAAGTGAATGCAGTGTAACTCAACCTGCTTCACTTATAAACAGGATTTCTTGGTTACGATAGAGAGGAACCAAGGGAGATGAGTGTTTATCAGCTGAAATCCCACTGCACATGTGAACTTCTTATGCACAACACATATGTGCAGGAATACCAAACGAGGCCACAAATCTCTGTCTGGGCTGTAAAACTGCAGCGCTCTTCAGGCATGATCTGGCCTTGGCCCTGGCTCTCTTTTTGTCACTCAGAGCCTGGCCTCATCCCAGCCTGTATCAGGGCATGGAGTGTGGGAGGGCTAGTAGGCTAGGAGGATAGACTGGCTGGGGGTGTGGCAGGGGCAGATCATTGTGTCCTGCCCCCATTTGCCCTCATTGAGCGAGCCTCAAAGCTGCGTCACCAGTTTGCATTAACCCAGGCCAGAGAACTAACGAGCAACATGAACAGAGATGGTAAAGTATTTTTTTATGGGGAAAGTTGCAGTTTGGAAGAGTAAACGGATACATGATTTTCTTTATTCTTCTCCACCTGTGAACAAAAATACTGCTTGTGTGAGCAGTTTGAAATAGTCTAATCATTTGTCCAATTGCTTTCTTTAAGTGCCCCAGCACGCACAGAAAAATGCATTTCAGTTATCACACTCTCCAGAAACCACCTACTTCCACATTATCCGCAAGCTTTGCTGTCAAACCATTTATCGATCAGTTAATCGATTATTGCTTGTTTCTACAATTGGCATGTGAAATCAGGCAGCTTGAATGATAATGCAGGGCCACTTAGCCTCTAAATTCATCCACTGCTGTACCTCCATGCCTGCTGCACCTCCATGTCTGCTGCACCTCCATGCCTGCTGTAACTACTAGCCTTACAAAAAGGTACTTTAGACCCCCCTATCCTCTCTATGGTCACCTGTGATGTTTTATGTGCCCCCTAACCCCCTAAGGTCGCCTGTGGTGTTGTGTGTGCCCCCCACACTCCCCATGGCCACCTGTGTTGCTGTGAGTGCTCCCACTCTCCCTCTCATTTTCCTCCCCTCTCCCCTTTTTCGTCTCCTCTAAGCCACTCCCACCTAAACTGACCTTCTGCATTTGGATGCTGCTGCCGCCCTGTAAAATGGGGTTGGGCAACATGTTTGTGCTACCTAAACTGTCTCTCTGCATTTGTATGCTGCTGTCGCCCTGCAACATGGGGTCATGCAACATGTCTGTGCCACGTAAACTGACTCTGCATTTGTATGCGGCTGCCGCCTTGCAATATGGGGTTATGAAACCTGTATGTTCTGCAAGCAGTTATGAAACTAGGTATGCCGCCCTGCAACATGGGTTTAGGCAACATGTATGTTTTTGTATGTTCTTGCAAGCACTTATGTAACTAAGTAAGCCTTCTGTAACAGCACTGCAATGCCAAATGGCTGTTGTGCGCTTTATAAATGCAAATAAATGAATAAATAAAGAAATAAATAAATAAACAGTTCACCCAGGAATGTTAGCTTGCATGTGACCCTCAACTGGAGGCAGACACTCATTTTTCTTTCAAAAATGGTTTCTCAGGGCATCTTTAAAATATTCAGCTGGTGGCCAGTCACATTTCATGCCAGGGAAAGTTGAAGTTGCAAAACATTTCAATTGGGCCATGATTTCGTTTTGTGGTTAATACCAACGACAGAATGTCTCCCTTTACTGCCCCTGAGTTAGTTCTCAGGTTACTATACTGCATCACACTGTCGTTGCCCCATACTAACAACTGTGCTTCAGTCCTTGTTCAGAAACAAGGAGCACAGTCTGATGTAGAGCTATAGTTGTTTGCTACAAGTATTTATCTATTCTTATACATTTTGAAATGGCATTTGCATTGTCCTGATGCTCTCCCTTCTCTGGTTTATAGTGAAAAGACCGAAAAAAAATATCGAAAAAAAAGGTCGAACCAAAAAATCTCGAAAAACAAAAATCGAATTTTTTTTCAATACGTTTTTTTTCGAAATGGGGGGGTTCCCCCCAACCCCCCTTTTTGCATTTTTTTTATTTTACCCCTTTTTTTTACTTACCTGACCCCAAAAATACATATAAATAAATAAATAAAAAATGCAATTTTTTTTTTCGATTTTTTTTTTCGAGGTTTTTGTCATTCGGCCTTTTGACTGACCACCCCCTTCTCTAGCCCTTTCCCAACCTCAATACAGGTTTAACCCAGCTTATCCGAGCGATATTGCCACTGGAGTTCCTTCTACTGCCCCATCCAGCATGCTGTATCTGCGTGATTGCACCTGGTCTTGCCCATTCTCATTAGAGCTACTTTTCACAGTGCACTCAAGGGAGGCTCACCTTGCCCCCTCATCCGCTATACAGACCACTAGACTGCATAATCATATTTTTGGTTCCTCCTCCCACACACAAAAAAGCATTAGTGTGCAATTCTATAAAAAGGACAAAGCTGCAGTCATCACTGCACAAATACTCAGCATGGCTTCTTTTAATATCTTTAGATAATGTGCAGGCAGCTGGAGCTGAGGTCAATGGCCACAGCACCTGCATGGGCCTGTTTACTATTACACGGCACAGAACCCAGCTGCTTCTGCACATATCATCACACACTAACCCAGTACAATGCCTTGCTTAATCCCTTAGGGTCTCTCCACTTGTCTATATATAGATCAGGTGAAAGAAGCTCTGTGTGGGGAGCTCCTGTATCAGTCTGAAGCTCCTGTATCAGTCTGAAACTTCAGACCCAAGCACTTGTTGTGATCCTGTCTCCTGATCAGGGCTGGCCTTAGGGCAGGGCGGGCCAGGCTACCGCCCGGAGCGCAATGGCCCCACAGGGCGCCAGCTCGGGGGAGCCTTTCAAGGGCTACCCCGAGTTGGCGTGGTGGGAGAAGTGTCCTTTTTAAAATAAATGTGCTTGCGGGAGAGGGCGCATTTAACAACAATAGTGTTCTGGAACCCATTTACCTCCCTGCTCTGGCACGGGAGTGGGGAGATAATCATCTTAATAGGGTGCTGGAACCCTATTGAGATCATTACCTCCCTGCTCTGGCGTGGGAGTGGGGACATAATCATCTTAATAGGGTGCTGGAACCCTATTGAGATCATTACCTCTGTGCTCCAGCACGGGAGTGGGGAGATAATCATCTTAATAGGGTGCTGGAACCCTATTGAGATCATTACCTCCCTGCTCCGGCGCGGGAGTGGGGAGATAATCATCTTAATAGGGTGCTGGAACCCTATTGAGATCATTACCTCCCTGCTCCAGCGCGGGAGTGGGGAGATAATCATCTTAATAGGGTGCTGGAACCGTATTGAGATCATTACCTCCCTGCTCCGGCCCGGCAGTGGGGAGATAATCATCTTAATAGGGTGCTGGAACCGTATTGAGATCATTACCTCCCTGCTCCGGCACTGGAGTGGGGAGATAATCATCTTAATAGCGTGCCAGCACTGCTGATCGCTTTTTAAATTGTCCTTGGATGTTCACTTTGACTCCCCTCTCGTTCCATACGAGTGCATTTATTTCTAGTAGTCCCTGCCTCTTTTTCCCCTTCACAGGGTCTCCCAAGTTACTCATCCTTTTGCTGCCAGGTTCTCAGTGCTCTGCTGTCCTCACTCCCTGAAAGACGTAACATACGTGAGCATGATATGTCATTCCTTTGAGCACCAGCTGCAGAGTTATGTGATCTGCAGGTCAAACAAAGAGGCTATAAACAGTCTCGGTATCCTTGGATTGTTTAACTGTCAATTAGTGCTGCCACTATTATGATTTGGTACATCAATTCTGTATCTCTGTGGGATGTACCCAGTGATTTTGAAGCCATTGGGCATTTATTTAAGCAAACGATTGTTCAGCTTATTTTGGGGGTTGTGAGTCGCCGGGTTAGGCATATCACATACCCGCCAACAGAAGCCTAGTAGCACTTGTTGTTAGTCACGGGTATAGACATAGGTGAGGTAAAGCCAAATGGAATGTCCACAATAATTGTCAGGGCTAAGTAAGGGCAGTGCCACCTTGGTTGAGCGAATGAAGAAAAAGCAGGCATTTTTTGAGTGAATGGTCTTAATCTGTATTCAGAGGGGCCATTCCACTCCGAAGTGCTGCACTAACCAGCCGTGCGACTTTAACACAGCGACTTTATGCCCCGCTTGCCTGTATTAGTGAAATCATATTTTGAATACAATGAAAATAAATATAGGTTCTTCAACCATAAAGGCAGAGGTGCTACACAGGCATGGCACCTAGTGCAGCACCTTAAAACAGCTGAGAAATGTACTTGTGTGAAAATAGAGAGGGTGATATTGGGGCAGTGAGGGCCACTTTGCGGCACCCGCATCCTCAATTTCATGTAAAGTGGCAATGTTAACATATTCTGTGGGAACCAGCACCATGAACCTGAATTACAGGGGCACGTACACTGCTGGACACCAGCCTTAGAAAAGGGGTTTACGGTGGCATGGGTGACATGTAGTGTGCACACCAGTATCAAAGTGTTTTACAATATGTATTATGATATCTATCATTGGCACATGCATCATCATTATTTGCTTCACAGTGATGGTGCTGGGATATATTGTGAGCAATGAAAATCTCTTGAAAAATACTCCTGTGATCTGTTGGTTACTTGGCATCTATTGAATATTTTGTATTTGTTGCCCTGAACACTAGCTGTATTTTGTATGTCGTGTTACCCATTTCTTTTGCAGAACAAATGTGCGATAAAAGTGCACCATTTCAAATCCATATTTTAAAGATTTTTTCTGGGGCGGGCATAACACCCCCTAAATCCCTCTCCGATGGTGCACGCTCCCCTACTACGCTTGGTCACATGAATGGGACATTTACCCCCCCTCCACTGAAAAATTTCACCAGCCGACATTGGGTCATGTATATGAGACAGTTAAACCGCTTTTGATTGCTCTGATTTTTAAAAAATGTCCCTGGATTAAACGTTCTGATGCGCTCTACTCCGCCACTTAAAAAGATGACATGCGCACATGAACATTTTCTCAAATGGCCGCAATCAGTATTTGACCCATATGTCACGTCAAGATCATGGCAAACATAGAAATGGTAACAAAAGTAAGGTAACAGGGTTATTGTTTTTTTGTTGCTTCGGCGGTTGTTTCGCTCCACGTGTTCGCTCACACGCTTAGGAGCATTCTGAGATGCCCTTTGCTGACGTGTTTCACGGATGGCTAAATGCAAAGCTGTTGCCAGCTACATTCATACCCTAGGCACGGTGTGCCATAAGCTCAGCTAACTGAAGCGCCATCCCGCTCCTCTAATTAGAATGACTTGATTTCAATGACGCAACACCCTGTGCAACAGAACCGGAATCCCATTCTTATGAGGCTCACGTGTGCGTGAGCGTTGAACGTCATGAAAAACGCGCAGCATTTCCGGGCAGGAGGAAGTGCCAGAGTAAACCCCGGCAGTCGAAATGTCGCCCCCACCCCCTCATACATTTTTCATTTTCTGTACCGTTTTATTTTGATATGTTGTTGTGGGGCCCCAAAAAGGAGTGGGGCCCATAGGCTCGTGCCTACTTGGCCTAATATAGGGCACTGGCAGGAGGCCACTTACGTGACAGTAGTTACTGTACTGCCAATAAGATGTGTATTGCATTATTTTTTTCAGTTGCATGTTTTTTTTCATTCGGGCTATTTTTGCCCTACTGTTTATTTCATGAAAAATTGCACTTGTCAGTGTGCAAATGTTTTCAGCTACAGCCCCAACGTTTTTGAACTAGGCAGGGTCGTCATTTAGGGGTTGCTAGGGGGAATAACTGTGACCCTGCTGAGGTCTCCCTTGCTACCCCTGTAGTCTCCCTTTTTTTATGCGAAGTCCTGGGCTGTGGCCAGCATCATGTGGCTTTTTGCTTCTGGAGTGGCTGGCTTTCTTGTTCAGGCCTCTTAAAACATTTTTTTTTTAAAAAAAAGAACATGTGTTCCACAAGTCTAACACTTTCAGCATTGACCCTAACTAAGAAAGAATGGGAATACCAGATACTTTGTCTTTCTAGAATTCTGTACAATAATTGCTAGACTCAGTAAAGGTTTATTTCAGGCACACTTTAGGGGGTGAGTCACTGATTTAGTCATACTTCTGAGGTCGATAAATGAGTACCAACACAGGTTGGGTGATAATGTATGTATATTTGTTCTATATAAAGCACTAAAGGGTAAATGCTATATAATAGCACATCATTATCATTTGGCCGTGGACTTCTGCTTGCATTCACAGTAATTTGGTTATATGAAACACTTGTGTATAGGCGCGAAATAAATGCCATATCATATCATATGATTTGGGCCTATACACACTTATCTTAACAATACATATGGCGATCCATTCTTGTATGAAATGTATATCACATTATAGTAATATTGTAACCATATTTTTCGTAGTGTGCTTAGCAACAATGCTATGTGATGCCACTTCCTGTTTGGTCAAAAAGTGAAAGGTTGTGTTCCACCGCTTCCCGTGATATCACTTCAGGGTGGGGTCAAAGGACATCACTTCCTGTGATGTCATCAGAGGTCAAGGGTCGTGTGATGTCCCTTCCGCTACCACTGGAATTTTGGTGAAATGACATCCCTGGAACTAGGGCAAACTTTGCCCTAGTGCTAATAAGGTGCAGCTTTGTACTTGCACCACTGCAACTTTTCTGTGGCCCCTGATGTTTTATATAGCACTGCACACCAGAAATAGCAGTGTAGGAGGGGGTGTGGCCGAACGCCGGAGAAGATGGCCGCCTACACCAGCCGCTCAGACTCACTATAATTTATACAGGCATTAAGTCCTTATCTCTCATACTTTTTATTACCTTTCACATCTTTAACTCAAGTTGCCCTGCCGTTCCGCACACTATCGCGGAGGTTGTGTCGCGGCGGTTGTGTCGCGGCGGTTGTGTCGCGGCTCAGCATTTTATGAGGCTGCGTTGCTGTCTGACGCCTGAGCTCCGATAGTGGCTCTGTGACGTACCGCTCCTCATGTGGAGAAGAGTGGCGTCGCGTTCTAAGTGACGCGCTGGCTTTTGGCCCAACGGACCTCCTTTGCCAACAATGCCACATGTGGTGCTGCAGGCCAACTGGGGAAAAAAAATAAACAAAAAGAAGGAAGAGGAAGAAGGAAAGGAGAAGGAAGAGAGAAAGGGAAGAAAAGAGAGGGAAGAGAAGATAAGTGAGATCATTTGTTTTCTATTTTTGGCTTTTGCCTCTATTATGCTTATGGACAATTCTACGCTTGATAGGTGGTATTCATAAAAACTACTATAACCTATTAAGCTGCATATATATTATCTCTCTTCATAACATTCTAAAGCAGTCAAGTGGCACCCTGCTAAACAACTTTTTTCTCCTCTAAGAACTAAAACATCACGCCACGATAATAATATCACAGAGTCTACTTACAATTATCTCACACTCTCTTTTATGGTGTGCTTGCACAATCTATATAATCTTGACAGACTGCTCCTTTCCTCATCACCTATAACATCAACAGCTTTCATCTGGACTTTGCAGCCCTACTATCTGCTTGCCATTCAGCAAGTGTGGAGTTGCAGCATAAGAACTGTGCTATACCTCTTCACCTGAATTGGTGATCTTACACTGCTCTCTACTATCTATAGTCTGCTCCTTATTATTCTCTGTCTATTCATTTTGATCTCTTGTCATAGGAGATAGACAGTCTATATAATATGGATGTAATAATTGCATACTATTAGATATAATATTACCAAAGTAGAGCTCCATTAACCCTCTTCAAGTTGAATACATCACTCCAAACTACTACAAAAAGACATCCAAACTACTGCTGGCAGCACAAACATAATGTAGAATCTCATCTATTTCTGGAAATCTGCCTCAAGAGAACTGTTCTGCACTCAACACTTTAATCCTGTTTGCTTGTATTTCTTTGTTTTAAATTACCACTCAATCGTTATACACAGTCAAAATGGCTGCTAATAAAGTCAATCAAAAAAATATGTCTACTGCAAAAGAATCCCCCATCTCATCAAAAAACCTTAAAAGACCTAAAAATGATTCCCCACCTCCACTTGGTATCTCTGACCCTACCATAGAAGCCATCCTAGCTGAAATTAGAACACTTAAACCTTTTATTGAGACTACAAATCTTAAGCTACAGCAGTTAGATGACAGATGGATGGGATATGATAATGGAATGGAGGAAGTGGAAAGAAGAGTGGGGGTAATGGAAGATCTATCCCCCAGAGTTGTACAGCTTGAAAAGTCCATGAAAGAGCTTCAAAAACACAATGAAGACTTAGAAAATCACAGTAGGCGCAATAATCTTTGAATTTCTGGCCTTCCCAAAGGTTCTGGAGGCCCTGACCCCATTGCTTTCCTACAAAAATGTCTACCAGCCATACTACATCTATCCCCGGAAACAGCACTCAACATACAGCATGCTCATAGAATTTGTCAACCTGCAGTCTCCACCACCTCTCGCCCTTCACCCAGAACACTCATATTTTCCCTCTTGGAAAACTCCCAGCTTCAACTCATTATATCTACAGCCAAGGAACGTAAATCCCTCATCTGGCATGGAAACAAGTTATTTATTTCTCAAGATGTGGGTAGAAGCACAGCCCAACACAGGAAAGTTTTCCTATCCTTTTGTCCTGCCCTGAAGCAACTCAATATCCGATATGGGCTATATCACCCATGTTCTTTCAATGTAACACATGAAGGACGAACAGCCGTGTTTGATGATCCAGCTGACCTAAGGATCTTCATTCAATCCATTAAAAATGAAGGCATGGACACTTCCTCACCTTCAAATGCCTCAAACTCGTCCATTACATGAGAACCTGATCTTTTTGCTTGTGTTTTCCTTTTCTTACTTAATGCCATCGTTACTCAGCCATTATAATATGGTGAGGTGGGCGCCGTCGCAGCGTCCTTCTTTCACTGTGGTCGTTCTATCTCCTTTTGACGCCCCAGCAGGCATTACCCATCCCTGCTACATGTTTCTTTCCCCTCTCGTTTTCCCATGTCCTGTTTGATCTCTACAGTCATTTTTGTTCCCTTGCATATGTACTTCCTGTCTATGATCAAACTCCTGACCCTCTTCCCCGATGTAGCAACCTTTTGTGTCATTGCTTGAGTATGTATGATTCAAATTGCATTTCTACAGCTCTGAATCTGATATTATATTACCGTTTTAAGATATATCTCTATCACTATTTGTTTGACTAAATGACCTTTAAATGTATCACATGGAACATTAAAGGATGTAATAATTCCATCTAAAGATGTAAAATTATCTCTCACCTAAATAAATTCAAGCCATCTGTTGCATGTATACAAGAAACACACGTACCTAATAAAGAAGCAATGAAACTTAAGTCCCTTTGGGTTAAGGAGGTTATTTCCAGTCGTGCTGTTGCCAAAACAATTGAGTTTCTATATTATTAATCCTTTAAAATTCTAGATCATGGTGCTGACACTAATGGTGGATGGGTTTGGGTAAAACTTGTAATCAAATCTACACATGTTTCTATCTTTAACGTTTATGGTCCCACTATACCAGATCCCACCTTTTGGATCTCTATCAAACAAATAATACTCAAAAATAACTTAACCAATCTGATTATGTGTGGTGATGTTAATCAGGTCCTTGGTTCATTTCCTGAACGAAAATCCAACTGTGTGTTTAAAACAAACAAAACCCATAAGTCCTTTGTGAGCTGTCTAGCCGAAACAGGATTTATTGACACTTGGAGGCTATCCCATCCTGCACAATTGGATTATACCTTTCATTCACTCCTTCACAATACATCACCACACCTGGATTATATTTTCTCCACCAGAACCCTCTCTGGCTCCATTGTAGATTCAAAAATCTCCAATATTATCATTTCAGACCATGCCCCTGTAAGTACCTCCTTTTGTCTTTCAGATACATACAAAACCTCTAGCCGCTGGAAACTTAATAACTTCCTTCTACAGAACCCACAGTTCATTCAATCTGTACAATCATTTTCACAACAATACTTTGCTAACAATCAAGACTGTGATACGTCAGTTGCAAACAATTGGGATGCGTCTAAAGCTGCTCTAAGAGGTCACATCATGGCTTTCTCTGGTAAAAAGAATAAGTTACAAAAAAACATTTAGACAATCTCTACTCACAACTTACTCAAGCTGAGCTACGTTACTATCAAGACTCTAGCTTGGCCATCCTTCGTCAGGTCTTAGCTTTACTCTTCCAAATTAATAATGAAATCATAGATCTTGCTGCCGGGACCATACTTAAATACAAAACAAAAATTTATCAAACGTCAAATAAAGCAGGAAAAGTGTTAGCCTCTTATTTGAATCAAAAATACTTCTGGCATCTCACATCATCGCTCAGAAGATATACTTGATTGCTTTAAAATGTTGTGTACTGATCTATATACTCCAAAAATCCTATCCCTCATAATAATGTTGTGTCATTTCTTAATAATATTAGTAGAACATCATACCCTCAAACTGACCTTTCCCATCTAGATAATGATATCACACTTTCGGAAATCACTAAAGCAATTAACGGTTTGGGCAAAGGAAAAGCACCAGGTCCTGATGGATTATCCACCGAATGCTATGCCAAAACTTAAAACACTATTTTCCTATTTTATATCTCAAGAATCATCATTTGGCTCATTCTCAGAAGCTTTACTCATAATATTCCCTAAACCAGACAAAGACCCTAGAATTCCTAGTAATTATTGGCCCATTTCCCACATTAATATTGAAAGTAAAATCTTTGCAAAGATACTAGACAACAGAATTGAATCCATCCTCTCTCCCTGCCCTCGTTAAATCAGACCAAACTGGCTATGTGAAAGGACGCAACATCGTCTCAAATGTTAGGCTGTTATTAATGCCATTCATCTAGCTGCTAAAGATAAAAAAAGATAAACAAGGTTACGCAGCCATTGCATTAGATGCGGAAAAAGCATTTGACCGTGTAAATTGGGAGTTTATGTTTCAAGCACTACACTGGCATGGGTGTAGTGATAAGTTTATCTCCCTGGTCAAACTTCTCTATTCTTCTCCAAAATCCTCTTTCTATCTTAATGGTCAGACTTCCTCCTTCTTTCCTCTACTCAGAGGTACTCGGCAGGGATGCCCCTTTTCACCCATTTTATACATTCTCTCTCTAGAACCATTATTGGAACTAATAAGATCTAATAAAAATATCCCAGGTATTCCTGCAGGTGCTTCACATACTAAAATAGCGGCATACGCTGATATCCTTATTCTTATTAAGAATCCCAAACTTCACCTCCCTACTCTACTTAATACTTTATCTCAGTTTGGCTAAGTATCAGGTTAGAAACTAAATAAAGACAAATCAGAAATCATGCCATTAAATTCCTATTGTCATAAACACGATATTGATACCTTTGGCTTTAAAGGGTGTAATGTCTCTATTAAATACTTGGGTATTCGTTTTGCCCCCAGGATCCAAGACACTGTTAAACCCAATCCTAAAATCTTGTTAGGTACTCTTAAAGACCTAACCTCCAGATGGTCCCCCTCTGTTTTTCCCGGTGGGGACGATTAGATACAGTTAAAATGATGCTTTTCCCTATTGTATTATGCTATTTGCAGCTGCTTTCTGTCCCCCTATCTCTTTCCTTCTTCAAATCTATTTATTCCATCTTACTGAACTTTCTATGGGGAGTAGGAAAAAGTAAGAGAATCGCCTTAACCAAGCTGAAAACACCTTATGAAATAGGGGGGGGTTAGACTTCCAGATTTTAAATTGTATCACTCTGCATTTCTCCTGAAACAATCCCACCATTGGTTTGTGGATCCAGAAATCTCTGACACTTCCACATGGTGTACTTTGGAAACTCATTCAGCTTATCCTTATAAAGTCACAGACCTCATCTACATATTTAAACATACATCCATGACTATCTCCGATCCCATCAAAGCTTCCGTCTCGGCCATACAAGCTTTTTTTCTTTCCTCATACCAAAACTCCCAATAAGTGCCTCTCCCCATTAATATGGCATAACAAGAATATTGTGATTAATGATAAGGCCTTAAATCGTAGATCATGGATAAAAAAAAGAATTAGATTTATTCAACAAATTATTCATGGTCCTTCCATTCTCTTTTTTCAACAACTTTCATCGCAATTTGTAATCCCCAAAGCAGACTTTCACAACTATAACAAATTAGTTAACTCCTACCTAGATGCACTCATTTCTCTAGTGAGGTTGTTTCTCCAGATGCTTTCAGACTACTACAGTTTATCATGATCAATGATTTAATAGCCTCCAAATTCTATAATATTCTTGCCCCAACTTCAGAAGTTTGTTCTATTAGTCTCAAATGGGAAAATCACTTTGGTTGCACGTTTGACGATTATACTTGGTCCCTTCTGTTCTCTAAAACCAGAAATATATCTGTTTCAGCAAATATTACACAACATTATTTCTTCTTTATTCATAGAGCATTTATCACTCCTGTAAAACTAGCAAAATCTAAATTGTGACTCTAAATGCTGGTCATGTAGTTTGGCTCCTGCCTCATATATGCATATATTCTTTGAATGTCCATTTACTTTAAGGTTTTGGCAAGATATTTGGAAGTTTATCAAACTTGTTTTTTCTGTGAATATCCCGCTATCTTTTATAAATATCTTTTTGGGTAGTTTGGCCATTACACCAAATATCTCTCCTAACTCTGCCAAACCTTATGATTTATTTATTGCTACAGCTTTGAAATGCATTACAGCTAATTGGAAAGACTTCTGATCTCTTTCTGCCAGAGGATGGTGGAATTCTCTCTGCCACATTCAAAGAATTGAATTATGTATGGCTAACAATCTGAATTCTATTCCTAAACACAATGCTAAATGGTTCTTTTCTATTCATTATCTCAACTGTTTCAATGTAACTGCGCATGGTACCTGAACTTTCAAATGTACATTTAACCCTATAGCTATCTTATAATAGTTTCACGCATAAGCTTGTCATGTATCACTATTACAGTTGTCATGTAACTCTGATTGATTTATATCATTATACTCACCTTCCCCCTTTCCCACCCTCCCATCTGTTTCCAGTATGTACTTGTTTGTCTCCTTGTGTGTCTCCTCATTTTTAACTACTATCTTTGCAGACTTCTTGTAACAATTAGCTCCTATAACAATGTATTCCTATAAACTTTGATCCATCATTCATGTATAATAACTTAGTTGTTTAATTAATATTTACTGTATAATTAAGCTTGTTACCAGTTGTAATTGTAAACTTCTATTAACCATGAGTTTTAAGTTCAAGTTGATATCTGCACTTTGTGGATACCTGTACCATCATTATTCTATCAAACAATAAAAACGTATTAAAATGGAGAAAGAGCAGTGATAAAGTACTTGGTAATGGCAGGGCTCATGTAGAGGGTACACAGCATCCTGACCAACGCCGTCCCCCCTGGTATTTTAGAGGCTGTTGTAAAGCAGTCCACTTTGACTTTTTGTGTTTATTATTTTGAGTGCGGGTTGGGGTTTTGAACCAAGGAAACCAGGTTCAGAGATCAGGCCCTTCACCACTGATCCATATACTGGTGAAAAATAACAAACAACTATAGGTGAAATGTCACATTACGGGAGTGCAATCGCCAGGGAAAACATTGCCATTAATTCATGTGGTTTAAACGTGCACACCCTTTTACATCTTCAAACACTATTAGAAGAAAATATACTCCCTCTGTTTTTGTATGTGTTGATTTTATGATGGCCAAATGTGTGTGGGTATGGATAGCCAATTGAAGAAATTTGCATATTTCAACTTGAAATGATAATTTCTGGTGATGTCACACCCCATTGCATATGTTAATGTGCCCCCCCCCACTTATTTTTTAGGACTTGATCCCTGGGTAACTGTTCCTAAATGCCATCATTATTCACCACATTTGTCGTAATCAATTTACAACCCTGGAGGGATGAAGTTATGAGTCCACTCTGAGGAATAATGAATCCATATCAGAGCAGCAGCTCCTCAGTGGCGACACGTTCGCTATGCATAGAGCTGCCTTCTCCTCATCTTGCACATGCTGTGAATGTTATTTTGTCTTGCCGCTAAGCAGAAGCAAGTGGCTGTGGTGTGGAAGGTTGTCCAGAGCAGTGTCAGTGGTTCAGATGATTCCAAAATCTTCCACCGATCACTTTTTTGGTTATAGTGTGTCTCCCTATGTGAGAGAGGGTGCACCCAGACGTGGGTCCCTTGCTGTCTGTGCCATAGGGAAGAACCAAGCTGCACCTTACTAATGAGGCACAACAAGGCCGAAACATGTCTGTGGTTGCTTGTGTTTCCGTGCAGTTTGGGCTTGGCTGCTCCCATTGGTGGCAGTACCTGACAGATTTGCATGGCTGGAACCATTTTGAAATGGTGCAAATGAGCTAAAAGGGTGGAAGGTTGCCCAGAGCAGTTCCAGTGCTTCAGATGTATTCAAAACATTCCACCCATCACATTTTTGGCTAAAGAGTAGCAAGGCCAGAAGGGGGCAATACCTGTAATGACTGCAAGTGCAGTAATGTATTTTGGCAAGCAACATTTTAGGAGAGTGGTAAGTAGGTCTTCAAAATCCATTATGTACTGTGGGTGGGAAGGCACAGTAAAGTGTCTGCTCATTGGCCTTATAAATCACCAATAAATATATTTATAGCAGAAAATGTATAGCTCTTGCATGGATTATTGACCACAAGTAAAAATGTCAATTATAATAATATATCTGAGACTTTTAAGAGAGGGCTATCGTATCTTAAAAAAACAGAGGTACACAAATGCCTACTATCGACAGTCTGACAGAGGGTATTATGGAGAAACTAACTGTACAGGCAAATCATAGGACAAGTTGCGCACTCTCTCTCCCTTTCTCTCTCTCTTACACACTATGGGCCTCATTACACGGATGGCGGTGGACCAAGGTGCTATTAGCACCTTTGTCCATGCCGGTAAAATACCGGCACCGCCTTGGTGGAAAGGGGAATTACCGCCCTATTCCAAGGCTGGCGGGGCGGTAATTCCCCCTTCCCCCATTGCCCTTCCCCATTCCCATTTTTCCCCCATAGGGCTCTATGGGAATGGGGAAGGCGCTAATTACGGTGCTGCAAATTGCGGTACCGTAATTAGCTCCCTGGTCCCTTTGCGGGTTGGTTTTTAACGCCTGCAAAAAGCAGGCGTTAAATTCACCAACCCGCAAAGGGACCACATAGTAAGGCGGTAAGGGTTTACCGGTACCGGTAAAATACTGGTACCGGTAAACCCTTACCGCCTACCATGTAATGAGGCCCACAGTCTCTGCTTCTCTCTCTCGCTCTCACTGTAGGCTGGAGTTGCATTATCAAATGTGTGTTTACTAGGGCCACCTCAGTCATTGTTGATGATAGCAGCGGGGAGTCACATTGTCAAGTGAGTGTTTACTATAGTCACCCCAGCCATTGCTGATATCAGCAGGTCCAGAGAAAAAAAACAGTTATCTTGAAGTGGAGGTCCTGTGTTTTTATTGCAAAATAAGCTATTAAACAAAATAACTTTTTTTTAAATCATGCTAACATTGAGTGTCTCTTTATGCCATTTTTACAATGTTAAATTCTAGTGATCACTTTGGGTAAATAGTATCATCATAACACAAAGTTTACATTTGTCTTACTGAGTAGAACACATTAGGAAACTGTGGTCATTTGACATACCCCTAGGAGGAAGAGTGCTGGGACAAATAGCACCAGTGATGGTCCAGCCTGCTTTGCCTAACATCACTGTGCATTTTGGGAATATATGAATGATCATAGAACTTTTAAATTTACAATTGTTTCAGTGATAAAAAAAAAGGCTGTGTGCATTAATCATAAAGTACATATTTCACACTGAGCTTGATGCTCATTTCATGTTTCACAACACGCACCCTAACACCTGTATCCATGAACCATGCTTAGGCTCATTTGGACATCCCTATGGATTTGAATGTGAGGATAAAATGACTGTGACATGTGTCACTCCATTGGGGCCCTCCCGCTATCTTCTTTTTGGAGAATCCTAGAAGACGAGGGGCTGACCCTTGGTGTGAACAAGGCTGGTCCTCAGTTCACTGACATCCTTGGAGAATTATATATATTCAGTATAAATACCTCAAGAACATACATATGTGAGGTGAGCTTATTTGAGATAAGGTCTAATTCATGATAAAGAGTGAAAAGTACAAGAGAAAATCCTTCACAGTTCACAGGCAGGCTTGCATTGGAAAGCAATTGCCTTCCAGCAGGCGCTGTGTTGGCAGCATCGCTAACAGATATAAAAGATCTGCCATACATATTGGGGATTACTGACTTACACTATATAAGGCCTATGCTGCTACAGTCCAATGATAAATACATAGACCGTGTGTTTGCTTTGAATAAAACAGATCTGGTGAAGATACAGCAAACAAATAACTGAATAGGTATGTCAGCCTTTGTTTTCTATCACCAGGGCAGCAATGTGTTTATGTGGATAACACGGTCATGATATTTGCACCAATGTGACATAATGCTGTGCAGTGTGTTTGGACAGCACGCTCATTACTTTTTCTCAAAAGTCCTGTACACTCGGTGTGCAAAAGTAAACGATAAGACATCCCGGGCCACCAGCAGGCAAATAATTCCCCAGAGCAGGAAAAACGTGTTTGCAACGATAGCGGATTGACTTCTCGTTTGTTCTGATCCACCCGAAAGGTCACAGTCAGACAGGAAATGAAGGATTGCATTCCGTCAAGAGGTTAAAGAGGTCAATCACTGCTACTAAACATAGATTTTCTCCGTCGAGAACATGCTCGCCTTAGGGGCTCAGTGCTGCAGCCGACCTTGGTCTGTAGTACACGGATGGGGGTGTCTTCAATGAAGTAGCTTTGAAAAACAAAAGCAGCCCTGGATCATGGTCTTGAGCACTGCATACCCATTTCCACATGGTGCCCATCTTCTGCCAATGTCAATGGGACCATTGAGTGCATGCATATGGCAAGTCGAAACACGTTGCCATTGTACATAAACTGATGTGATGCCAGAAATCCTTTGTAAATTATACCTGATTGTATCCCATGCAATATTGAAAGCTGATTGTCATGCTTATCTGAGTCAACTTTTAGTGTGATACATATAGGGACTAATTCACAGAACGTTTTCCAATGGGGTGTTGCCATTATAAAAACGCTTCTGTGAATTAGACCCATAGTGGGTGCATGTTTTGCTTAGTTCAAATGGCATGAGTAATGCGCTAATTGCTCAGGTAGGTTTGTAATTAGGAGTACTTATTTGTCTTGTAAATTGCTATGGATTATTGAATTGATAGATGGAATAATATTACAATTGTTTATTTTTACTTAAGAGATTGTGTCATATGTTTTGAAATAATTGCATGGACAATTGTAGTAGTAGTTCATTGTATTAGAATGCCACTGTAGGAACTTATTTTGTGGATATGCATGCAAAGAATAGGTGTGTCTATTCCCAATGCATCAAGACGAATGTGTAAAGGGAGCCAGCACCAGGGCAGGGCAGGGCAGGGAAGGGCAGGGTCCTTTCGTGAAAGTCACACATTCCATCATTCTGTCTTGGGCAGGGAGCTTGAAGAGGGCAAACATATACAGTCACGATTCCGCCGAGATCAACATGGGACTGAGAGAGGTTTTGTTTGTCTTACTCTTTCTCTGGGGTGTTGCTTGGGCGCATGTGTGATGCCCCAGTCTTATCCGGCATGTGCTTCCTAGACCATGAAAATGACAAGCCACCACATCACCAAGAGCACGTGCATGAGCACTGTAACAGCGGAGTCAAAGGATATCTAAGATGTCACTCGTTTTTCCAAATTCTCACTGTGAGCAGGAAGATGACACATTTGACACTGAGGACATCTGCTGATTTTCAGGAAAAATGTGATGACTGGCAAGAGTCAGAGCTCAGCTCACAAATATCTAAAACACCTGCACGTCATGAAATGCAATAACTGGGATCTCACTAACCTGTATTTCTTCAGCTGTAACCTTGACACCACAATAGTCACTCTCCTTTGAATTAATTATACAGATTTGTGATAATCGAAATGAGAGTTGCCCCAGGTCTGGCCACGCCCCCACCTGCTCTCGAGCATCAACGAAAGTACAAGCTGAAAAACATTCAGTAAGACACCGATGGTCATGCAACAGTAGAATAAATTGTGCGGCACAAGTAGGGCGAGAAGTGGTTTACATTCACAGAAGCAGGGAAAGGTTGCAGAATACCCACATAGGGTTATAGAAGTAGTCTAAAAATGGGCAGGTAGTGAGCGGTCGCAGCATACACGGACTAGGAAATATTAAATGGTGGCATGCAAAAGACACGAAGAACACGAACATGGTGAAGAAAAAAACAAAATACCGCCATTATTCAAGCTATTTTGTGTCAGGATGCAGTATTTCAGAATTGAGGCCTTGCAGGGTTTGGTCTAAAACACAATTCTAGTCCTCACACAGCTCAGACAACAGCCCCAAAGCCCCAAACACCAAGGTCAGTGCGCCATGGGGAGTTCTGCCTAGAAGCTGAAACCGTGCCGGATTCAATTATTAAAATTAATTAGTTTCAATTGGTAGCAGTGGGAAATAGATATATTCTTGAATGCCAGGTGCATGTAGCTACTGTGATAATTGATTTCATAAGGAATTAATACACAGCACCTCAAATGGCTGCCAAATAAAAGCACACACAAGTTAGAGTAGCAGAAAATCTAATAAATAGACAAAATTGTGCTCTGAACAGTGGTCCTCTACCACGTGATCGAAAACAATGGTCACTTATTCCAGGCCCAATTAGATAGTGCACCTGCCACTTCCTTAGCACATCCAGACATAGAGACCACATGCCAAGGCCACGGACAGACTGGTAGATACGGCCTCAGGCCTGGGAACAAGAAGGGAGTAACTTCTTCAAACTAGATCATATCGGTTCGCCCACCTCTCCTTACCCTCCACGTACCTTGACATTGCATAAAAGTGCTCGAGGTCGGATGAGCAAACGAATGACCAATCAAATTGTGTTCTTCTTATCTGTAGTTATATGTAATTTTACTGATGACAATTACAGAGTGGTGCATTTAATCACAGGACAAACACTGAAAAACACCAAATCTTTTGTTTCTTTCATTCGGGGGGGAAGGGTTACCCTTACAACGCCACCCCAACCCCATCCTGACTCATTTTAAGCCCTTTACCCCACTACCCTTTATTTACTTAATTCATGTTTGCAGTGTTTTTCGGTGTTATTGCCCGCTCTGTTATGTACCACTCTGTAATGTTTGTGATAAAATGACTGGATACCTTATCTACTAATGTAATAGAATGACAACCAATGGCAGGACAGATTGAACTGTATCATTTTTAAAGGATGAAACTAGGAGGAGTTATTAGTTGTAGAAGAACCAGTAGTGATAGGTTAACGTATATATAACTATATGTTCTATATTCCACTAACCAATCGAGTGAGAGAGCCGAGGTTTTTATGATGATTACTAACTATGATATCAGCTAGGACGATAATCTAGTTTAAAACCTTGTTGTTCCTAATGCCATTTTGAGATTGTTTTTTGTATGCTATCCCAGTGGCCGTTTGTATCAGAATAAAGCTGGGTTTTCTCGTGCACTTGGAGTTACTCCGTTATTGACTATTTTCACCTTATTGGTGTATTTGGGCCTGTTGTAACAGATTCAACTCTGTATAGGAGATATGCCACATAAAAACACTGCTTGTAAACACTGTCACTTCTTCCCTCCTTTCTTGCTTTTGACTCAGTCTTGCAACCCTTGTCGTGTGGTACATGCGATTACCGCAGTCGGTAGTTATTGCGACTCTGAATACCAGCAGGTGCTGTCAAAGCCAAGGTCACATAGCATGAGTCTGCTGCTACAGAGAGCAGGAACATTCATTGTCAAAACTGCAAACCATGGGAACGTGCCTGTAACACTGAGTACTTGTGGGAACAGTTAGCATTGGTAGTTTTGGTTCATAGGTGGCACTTAACACCTTGTTCCAAAATTATTGGAGTGTACACAGGGGATAATGACAGTCGATCCCCCTTCTCCCCTTTCCACATACTGGAGTTGCCAGTTGTTGATAGCTGCATATGTGGACATTTGAATTCGTGGCCTTTGCTTGTTATTTGATAGAAAGGGCTATGTTCGCCTCTTGTCACGGTTCGACCGTGGAAGTTATGGCAAAGATGGCGGCTTCACTGAGCCGTAGCGGGATCAGTAGCAACGTTCTAGCCTCTCCGAGGCTACGGTACTTAGGGCAGCCATGCCCTCTTCCCGACGCGCTGCAACTCGTCCTGCCAATTCGTTCGGACGGTCCTTAGCGTTGTCGTGTCTTTGAATATTTCCTCCGGATACCCTGCTTTTAGCCTTCTGACTTGTGTTTCCCATTCTACCATGCTCCGGTATTCTGTTGCTGCCTTGGTCTGGGCTCCTCGCGCTCCCCTTTATTTCTCCTCTCTATCGCTGCTCTTCCGGCCGCCTTTGCCTGCTCCTGATCCTTTTACCTTTTCTCGGTTTTAGCTCCGGCTGTATTTCTTTTCATATTCCACCTACGTCAGGTCTGCTTACATGCTTCTTCAGTTCCTTTCTTATCTTCGGTCTGACTTCTGCCGCTCTCTCTCCTTTCGTTCTGTTCCCTTCTTGTCTTGATAGGCTTTCTCTTGCTTGCTATCCTATCACTTCTATTCCAGTTTTCTAGCTTCCTTCTTTCCTCGTCCCTTTGTCTCTCCTTCCATTCCTCTCCCGTAGCTTTTCTTGTTCTTCTTTTTCCTTATTTCTGGTATTCCTCCCTCCGGAATCCCTATTGTACAGCCTTCTGCCCAGCTGGCCTTCCTTTCTCCCTGCACTACATGGGGTTGGTCCACACGGACTTCAGCGGCATCGGAAGTCCATCCATGGTTTCTGCTCTCTACTCTGGAGACAAGCAGCTCCATTTAACTACCTCCACCTACTGATCCCGCATAGAACTCTTCAGGGTTTTTTGTGAGTCCATCGTCTTTTTCCCTGGACTTGAGACCCGCTCCCTTGGGTCCGCCTGACAGTAATTATAACCTAGTCAAGGTGGCCTCAAATGGAGAGTGTCCTTTCCTCCACGAACGGAAGAAGGGAAAGAAGGTCGTAGAGACAGAAGAAGATCCAAAGCTTCGAAAGAAGGGAAGGAGAAGAGAGAAAGAACCCACCAGAGTCCACACCCCAGAGACTCCAGGTGAGTAGACACAGAGGGAGACAACTGCAAATTTTGACACCTCTACGGAAGATTTTATTTTTTTAAGCTTCAAAGACTGTTATCTCGCTCTTGCCTCTCTTGGGACATAAACTTCCATTTTTGAGACTTATTTACAATAGTGCCATGAATGTATCTGGTAATGGCCCTGCGATGCAATGAAAGGCAATACACTATCAGATGGACATTTACATTCAATTTGAAAATAGCTACCACGAGAAGCCAGAGTGACAATGCATCACAAGTTGGTATTCTTCCTACGATCACAAACAATGCACACAATTACAGTTTTTGCTTTTGAAGTCTTGCCACATTTTCCTTAGAAATGCCTAGAAGCACACACTCTGCATACAATCTGCAATTGACTCTGTAGCTGATTATTGTGGCATGGCGATTATCAGGAGTCCAATTTCACACAAGTTTTGACTCTCAAACACGAAACGTGCTGTCTTTTACTTAATGCTGCTTTTAGGCGCACCAGGTTAGGTGCTTCACTGTGTCCGCAAGCTGTTCCTCTGCTGATTATAACTTATGCTGCATACGTCAAAGTGTGCGAATAGTTGTATTGCTTTGCTACCCATGCTCTCTTCTCCATTGACAAACACCTTGCTCAATTTGTGTGCTGCTGACTTTATGAATGAAAAACACACCAGGCAAAGCAAGGATACCCGTGATAATGGTAGATGAGACCGGTTCTGCATGGGCACCACATAAGTGCACAACCTACTCAGTTGTGTCTCTCCCTTTTGTGCTTAATTCTGACCCTCATAGCCCCTCCCCCATATTGGGTATCTCTCACACTCATATTGTGTGCACCTCGCTAATAATTCTCATTATATGTACGCTTGGGTATCGACCTTTTCTTTCTGCATTGGTTTCACAGGTTGAGTAAAATTCTAGTGGTGAAGTGATATGTTGCATTTTATTATTATCAAAGTTTGTCAACATGTTACCCTACTCTCACCCCCATTGCTTAGTAGCATCCCTTTTAAGATGATACATTCATTTGTGGCAAACCGTGCAAATGAATCCTGTCCAAGCAGCAGCTCTTCCTCATCAGATGCATGCATGCTATGTGTAGAGTTACGCGCACACCCTATGACTCATTACATGTATATTAGCCTGCAGAGAGGTTCTACCTCTGCCATAATAATTATGACACAAATTTACTGAGACAGGCAGCACTTTCCCAGTGCTCGCCGAGTGCATGGGTTTGTCCATATTGAGATTTGCTGGTACCTTCTCACCTTAACTCAAGACCTAATAGCCAGTGCTTGTTCCTTTCATGTTGCTAAAAATCAAGACCTACTTGACAGTGTGTGTTCCTTTAATGTTACTAGAAAGAAAGACCTACTAGCCCGTGTGTGTTCCATTAATGTTACTTGAAATCAAGACCTACTTGACAGTGCAGGTTCCTTGAATGTTATTAAAAAGCAAGACCCGCTAGTCACTGTGTGTTCCTTTAATGTTACTAGAAATCAAGACCTACTAGCAAGTACTTGTTTCTTTAATGTTACTAGAAATGAAGACCCACTAGCCAATGCGTTTGTCTTTGATCTTATTAGAAATCAAGACCTACTAGCCCATCCTTGTTTCTTTAATGTTTCTAAGAAATCTCAAGACTACTAGCCAGTTATTGTTCCTTCAATGTTACTAGAAATCAAAACCTACCAGATAGTGCGTGTTCCTTTAATGGGTTTCATGTGACATAAATTAATGAAAAAATAATGAATCAAATTTTAACGAAGACAAAATAACGAAACAAATATTTTATTTGTATTTTTTTGGGTGTGGGGTACCCCCAAAACCTTGTTTCCCTGTCTTAAAACACACCCCAACCACCCCCACCCCCACAATATTGTACCCTTTACCCCACCCCCACATATATATTGTTTTTAAAAATTCAAGATATTTTCACTATTTTCATTTAGTTCAAATGTTTTAGTTATTTACTATTGTTATATTCACTGCATACCCCTTTAATTTTACTAAAAATCAAGACCTACTAGCCAGTGATTGTTCCTTTAATGTTACTATAAATCAAGGCCTACTTGCAGTGAGTGTTCTTTCAATGTTAATTGAAAACAAGACTGACTAGCCAATACAGGTTCATTTAATGTTACCATAAAGCAAGAACTACTAGCCAGTGCTTGTTTCTTTAATGTTAGGAGAAATCAAGACCCACTTGCCTGTGCTGGTTCTTTAAATATTACTAGAAAATCAATACCTACTAGCCAGTGCTTAGTCATTTATTGCTACTAGAAATCAAGATCTACTAGCCAGTGCATGTACCTTTAATACTATTATAAATCAAGATCTACTAGCCAGTGCTTGTTCCTTTAATGTTACTTGAAAGCATGACCTACTAGCCAGTGATTGTTCATTCACAATTACTAGTAATCAAGAGCTACTTGACAGTGCACGTTCTTTCAACGTTAATAGAAAGCAAAACCCACTAGCCAGAACGTGTTCCTTTAATGTTGCTAGAAATCAAGAGCTATTAGCCAGTGCTAGTTCCTCTAATGTTTCTAGAAAGAAAGACCCACTAGCCATTGCTTGATCCCGTAATATTGCTAGAAAGCAAGACCCACTAGCAAGTGCTTGTTCCTTAAATTTTACTAGAAAGCAATGTTTACTAGCCAGTGTGTGTTCCTTCAATGTTACTAGGAAGCAAGACATACTAGCCAGTGCTTGTTCCTGTGAAGTTACTAGAAGTCTCCCCTGTGTCCTGGCATGAAGCCTCTCAGAGCCCTGCAAAATGGGTTCCACTTGTTGTGTCCATAATGGGTGGGGGGCTCTGGAAAGCCACTTGTACCTATAATTTCAACTCCCTGCCCTGGGAATCATACAGAATACCTGAAAATGTATGTCCAGCCCTGCATCCCATCTCCCCTAGAAATCAAACACAACTTGTCCTGGCGACAATCAAACCAACACTTGCCTGGGTGAGTGGGGCTTGGCCGACAAAGTGTGTCCTGTCAACAACCAAACAAAGCAATTTCCCGGTCTCCCCTCATCTGGAGACTACACAAAAATGTATCCCTGGCAACCACATGTTGTGTTTCTGGGTTGGAGTGACAGCCTTATATAAGACCTGTGGAGAGAGAACAGGGGTCTCTTATTCTTGGTTTCTTGCAGTGGGGTGCTGACAGGGGGTGGTGGGGGGGTGTAGCAGAGCTCAGGAGGCCCCTTCCACAGGTACCCTTGTCTTAGACTACACCTTTACCTTCTTCTACTCCTCAGCCTGCTCTATATTTCCACCTGGCTTGTCTGCTCCCACTGCCTGTCCCTCTGTGCCCCTCTGTGTCCCTCTGTGCCTGCCTCCCCTGTCTCTCCCTGTGTCTCTGTGTCTGTCTCCCTGTGTCGCTGTCTCTCTCTCTCTCTCTCTCTCTCTCTCTCTGTCCCTCTGTGTCCCTCTGTGCCCCTCTGTGCCTGCCTCCCCTGTCTCTCCCTGTCTCTGTGTCTGTCTCCCCGTGTCTCTGTGTCTCTCTCTCAGTGTGCGTGTCTCTCTGTGCCTGCCCCTCTCTCCCTTTTTCCCCCTCACCATCTCTACCGACCCCCTTCTCCAACTCCCCGTCCAACTCCTCTCTTTCTCCCTTTGGGTCTCATCTTCCCCCTTGCATCCAAGGGTACTCCCCAGGCCCTGGGTTCCATGCCAGTGGCTGTGCCTAGCTAATCCAGTTTGTCTAATTTGTCCTTCTGGCAATGGGTTTACTCCTCTTACTGTAATGAATATGTACCTGGTTTCTACAAAGACTTTGATGCCTTCATTGTGTTTCCACTTTTCAGTGTAAACTGCCTGTTTTTATCAGTAGGTGGACCCAGTCTGTCTGCGTACACAATGCACCCCCACCAGGTTTGTTGAATCCTGAGTCCAAAACTGTGGCTCTGACTGGGTTCTCCCTCATGGCCTCCCCCATTTTGGTCTGCCTCCCACTTCCACAGTTTTCTGGTGCCTGTGCCTCAGATCCAGAACCAGGTCTGGGTCCCTGATCACCCGAATAGCACCTTAATGCCTGCACATTCTCTGATTAAACTCACCCCCGTTCTGCGGCCTGCACTCCTCTCCTCTGTCAATTTTTCCTCTTTTACAATCTACAGACCAGTCCAGAGAAGAGGAGTTCCTGATTTGAGAGCTGCTTGTTATACCTGTGTGTGGCTGCTGGACAAATTAGTAAGATAAGAACTGAGGTATAAGTCACGTGCACTGACATTGACAGCTTGTAGCCTGAGGGGAGGGCTCCTAGTCTCTGTGTTGGGGGGACAATCCTGAGGGTAGTCCAGTGTACTCATCCACTCAATTCCAGGTCTCACTCCCACAGTGACAAGGCACTTACACATTGCCACTGACAGAGGAAGATCTACACACCTACACAACATCACACAATTATTCTGGCAAATGTTAGGGTGTACCTTTGCAGATAATCTACCCAATTAGTCATAGCCTCCAGTTCTCAATCCCTAATTGTATCTGGTGTTCGGTTTTAACCCTGAGAATTCTTCAGGTGAGAGGAGTCACCTACCCCGTAACAAACTCACTTTCTAGGCCCATACTTGTGGGGGAACAAGGGACACTGTGGCTCATTGCTCACCTTAGGGACCGGTCCACAAGAGCCTTGTTTTAGAGCACACTACATGTCACTTAATTCAATTTAATAGCGTGTCTGAATTAGGGTACAAAGAGTGGTGAGGTGGCATCTTATTAGTAATATATGTAATAGTAGTGTATGTGTTTCAAATAAACAATTATTTAGCATATCGCAACATAGTAAAAACACTCACAAACTTTACCCATCATTCACAACTCATTCACATCTCATATATACCATATTCATACCAACATAAATTCCTAACATAGGTGTCTGTTGTCACCATAGCATCATGAAGAATCACAAATTCAAGGTTAAACTCATATATTTTTCAGATGTAGCTCTCTGTATATTTTACAGGAGAGGTATGTCGACACCTGTTTCGGTTGTAGTTCATTAAGGGCGGAAGAGGCCTTGCCCTGCTAGCTTAGCCAACCTTCATCAGAACGGAGGACAATTGGTAGATATGTGTTGCCTGTAGTGTGGATAGGGTGAGCCCTGTGATCTAAAAGATAATAATAATAAACTAATTTCAATTTACTTCTGCAACCCTGTCATCTTCTACAATTTCTACAATGCATTCAATGTAGTGAACAGCAACATCTTAATCTGTTGCCCATATCAGGCTCACCTCCACTGAAAACTTCAGAGGACAGTGATGTGATGGAGGAATCAATCCCTGATCGTTTTCTGTGTTAGAGTCCTACAGAGCAAGAAACAAACAAACACAGTGGCCTATGTTTTAGCCAAAAATAGCAATTGTATTTATATTTGTATTTTATTGTTTGGTATCAATCTAACCTCAATAGAGAAAAGGGTACTCATGTACAAAAGGGCAGAGCGACCTCTGACGGGCCCATGGGATCACAGCTCACCCTCAAGTACTTTAAGACGAGGTAGCTGCACCTTGAGGTGGATGGGATGCAGGATTATCTTACTCCAACAGCAATCAATAAGGACAAGTCAAATGGTTTGGCAAAGGGAAGTCTGTTTAATGAAAAGTACAAAAAACGGGGAAACATTAGGAAATCATCAGTGATGCGATCGCCCGTCTCGCTTCAACTTCCACAATCTTCATACACACAGCAATTCTTATAGGCAAAAGTCATCATCATTGACGTGTAACACTCGAAAGTTTGTCATGCAAGTCTATTGGTTGAAAAAGGTAACTTAAGTATAGGTACTATATCTGTATATGGTAACGGGGTGTGGGGATTGGATAACTCTTATCGGATGGGCGTCTACGCCCATCCCTCTACATCACTCATGCTAGACGTCACTACAAGTACGACATCTCATTGGTTCCACTAACTATAGGACCCTAGATTACTTGGTCCATTGTGATTGGGTCAGTTACACCCCCAAGCATAAATCTCCACTTTAATTAGCAGCATGCAGAATGTTCACCCAGATGTGGCATGCCCCAAGAGTCACCCTGCCTCCCTTCCATCAATCAGTACTTTAGGGCTATGTGTCAATTAGTTGGCTGAGGATGGCCTCAAAACTGTTGCTTCTTATCAGGGAAAGTTATGGCATCCTCTGGTTTTGGGTGACATCAGACTTTGGTACCTCTTCGTGCTGGGCTGGTCACGTGTCTGTACACGTGAAGCTGCTTCATTTTCCATCTATTTGTATATTTGATTCTCTCTTCGGCCTCACCACCTGCCTGTGCGTCCTTATCTCGACCTTCATGGACAGGCTGCTATGCTCTTTAAGTTTCATTTCTTCGGAGTTGCCCCTCTCCTCCCTTCCGTGGGTTGACCTCGAATTCCTAGGCATGAGCTGCCTCTTGCTAAGTTTCGATTCCGCTCTTTCGTCTGGCTTTGTGCTGGTATATGAATCCTGGCCTGTTTGGCCCCTACCATCCTGGGCTTAGTTCTGCTTTCATGTAGAGTTGACTGCACTTATATAATGTGCTTCATTGAGGTAGATATATATAGTTGGCGCTTTACAATCTCTTCTTCTACTAAGCATAGCAAGCTGCACTGTTTTCTTAGTTTCTTGCGCTACAAGCCTATGTACAGGCATTAGCTGGTTGCATACTTCCACCCTGCTTTATGGTTACGTTTCTTTATATTTCAACATCGTTTCTTCTTCTATGCCTGTGATATCCTTATCTATGGTGTTTTGTCTTAGTGTGTCATCTTTTGGTTGTTGTTCGTTCATCTGTACATCTGTCCGGGCCCTCATGATGTCACCATTCACCTTCGATTAAGGCCCTGTGGGTCTATTCTGGGACAGTCTGAACGTAGTCTTCATGTCATGTCAGCTGTTGGTACTGTTGTCTCAATGGGTACCGTGCTGCCCATGGTTGTCTGGCTATTGGCACTTCAACAGGTATTTCTCTTCTGATGGGCACTGGGCAGAGCCCTAGCACGGCTCTATGCTGGTTTATTTGCTCACCATACGTCACATATCTCGGCGAGTATGTTCATGGTATTTCAAAATGGGTGGCTGGAGTGCAGGCTATATCTGGGACCTCCTCTACACTCCCCCTTTGGTCGGTTCATCGACCACTTCTGCTTCCTCCTTTGGATTCACCTTACTTGGTTCTTCTGTATTCATTTCTTCTTCATCTTCTGGGTTTGTACATGTTGGTGCGAAGGAGTGTCTCTTTGGATTCCAAATTTTTATCACTCCTTTCAAACCTCCTGCTGTTTTTATATGTTTGTCTTTGTTCCAGGTCATTAGCTGGCATTGTCCAATTGGACTACAATAAATCAATTTTCCTTTGTACTTTCTTCGTTTCCTGGGATACCCAAATGTTGTTCCTTCTGGCGCATATTCGATGGCTTTCACAAATTCTCTTATTTCTTCATCAGTCAGGTCTCTGGGCTTCCATCCTGGTTTGATATCGATCATGATCTTCATCCCTATGGCTTTCTTTGCAGTTTTCTGGCACTTTGAGATAATTATCTTGATAACACAAAATCCTAATAGTATCATCAGTAACAGGGCTCCCAGGAACTTGAATATGTCTGCCATCCATTGTGGGACCCATGAGAATAGTGTTCCAAACCAGCTGTCATCATCAACTTCATCAGTTCCATCAATTATCTGGTTCTTTAGGTTTGTCAGCATACTTATGGCTTCTGTTAAAGTTCCATTTTCTTCGTCATGAGAAGGTATAAATGTGCAACATGACTCTCCGATTTTTGCACAAACTCCTCCAACCATCGCTGTGATCATGTCAAGCACATATCTGTTCTGTAGAGTCATCAGTCGGATTGCTCTTAACTCTTCCTTGATTGCGTTGAATCCCTTTATTGTCGAGTTGTTGGTTTGCAGTAATTTCCATCTGGTGATTTGAAACCACTTAGTTTTTGCTCCAACCTGGAATCTTGCCATGATGATCATTGTGAACACAGATGAGGTGAGGCTGAAGAGCCTGTGCTCATATGGGATTGCATGGAATGCTTCTTCTGATTTGGCAGTAAAGTAATTTTTTCTCTTCCTTCGGGATACCAGCTCAACAGATTTCCTTTTCCTCAGGTGAGCATCTGCTTTTGGGAAACTGTCAATATTCAAGTCGCTTTTCGGGATCACTAGTGCAGGAACGTGGACATTCACTATTGTGTATATGCCTCCCCAGTTTTTCGGCAGTCTTATGTATACTTTGGATCCACACGCCCAGTAATGATCCATAATTACTGCTGTTGCAGGAGTCATTCCTGGAGCTTCAAAGATTTGTCCACAGTTCTGATTCTCTCCCATCTTCCTCGTGCCATTGTTCCTGAAGCACAATTTCGGGTTTTCCAGTGGCACTATCTGCAGAGGTCCTCCTCTGTCTTTGACCCATGTTAGCAATTTTGTGAGTTTCGGCCATAAAGGTTTGTACAACCTCTGACAGTTCTCTATTGCTTCCTTATAAGCTCCAAAGACCATTCATGCTGGCAGATCACCACTCCTTCTTCCCATCCGTCTGGTGAACGCACTGTTCCCCAAATCTGCATTTGGCCTCTGTTCTTCCAGTTTTTTGCCTCTTCTGGAGTTTTTCCTTGGACATTTATCTTTGGGTTCACTTTCCATCTGATTGCTGCTCTTTTAATTCCAGGCTTCTCATACCTGATCACATGATTCCTTGTATGGGCTCTGTTTCTCATCTTAATGTCCTGTATATAATCATCTTCATCGGGGTAATTTGTCTCGGTTGCCCATATCAATGAGGCCTCCCTCCCCATAAACTGCCCTCTAGTGTTGCACATTGCTATGTGTGAAAGACAGTGTGCTGTCGGGACATCAATTTCTACAGCCACAAAGATCTTGGATTTCCCTATGCTGTACGGTAGGAGTGCACAAACGAAGCATTCCCCTTCTGATTTTCTTCTTCCAACTTATTTCATGTGCTGGTACCAAATGTTGTTTCCTAGATGTGCTGTGCTGTCCAGGTAGTCGTTCAGTTCATTGTTATCTTCATACAGGCTCCTCTTGATCCTTAGTGTCTTCCTGTAGTTTGCTATAACTACATCTCTAAATGCGTCTGTGTTTTTTCCTTGCTGGAGGACTCTCGGGCATGCTGGTCGATGGAGCAAGTTTCTTTATCTGCATCGATGTGGTAGGTGGAGGTTTTGCAATTCTCTCCTTCTCTTCTTGCATTCTTTTCCTGCCCTCTATAAGTGCCTTTATTAGCCACCAGCCTGTCACTGGCCTCGTGTATGGCTGCATTGTGGGCCAGGTACTTGTTCCTTGTGTTGGAACTTGTGTGATTGTCAGTACAGTGTCTGCGGTTTTATTTTTCAGTTCCTCATGCCCTTTCTTCGCTCTAGCTATAAACGGGAATAAATGATCTATTAACATTTTGAATTCTCCTACAGCCACTTCTGTCTTTTTAAGGGCTTTTGTTAAGTCTTCTATCGTTGGCTTTTCTCTTGATTCTTTTCGGGTTCTCTCATTATTTTCTGGGGCTGATTGTTCGGTAGGCAGTCTCATGCTCTCGATTGCCTTCGCTTGAGGTCCTGTGGCCATTGACACATGCCCTGGTTCGTGTGCATTCAGTGTGTGGGTGCGTGTAGTTGTCAGTGCTATGTTTTCATTCATTCTGTGCTGACCCTGTCTCCAGCTCTTTTCTTCATTTGTTAGCTCAAGTGTGTATGTGTCACTGTTGATTACATTCATTTTCAGTTAATTCACTTTACCATCAGATTTTCTCAGGACTGGAATAACTATATAGGGTCTGGGTGCTTTTGTGGGACTCATGTGTACATCATCAGCTGGGTGCACTGAAATTGGAATGCTTCGTGCACCAAGAAAAAATGCAGTTCTGACCGTTAATGACAGCAAAACAATGATAAACACAATGCATAGATACATGCTAGTGTGGTGGAAAAACAGCAGCGTTTCCTTCCAGAGATACGGGGGCACCCCTCTGCGTGTGGGAGGACCAGGTTACTGTTCTGGGCCCCCATCTTGATCATAACAAAATGTCAATGTTTATTCTTTTCCCCCAATTCACTGTTGTTCTCGAACAGTTTGTATCATAAAGTGTCTGGTGCTTCACAAGTGTCCCTCCCTCTTGCGGGTGACGATTGTCTCTTGATACAGGATACAGTGTCCTTGCTAGACTATGGAAAAATAGATTAGACTAACACTTCGATAAGTCATTTTCACTGTGTATATTAAAAGTAGGTGAGTTCCCAGTTCGCCCCCGAATCTGCTTCAGTCCTGAGAACATGCTGGACACTGTTCAATGTGAAGGAATAGGAAAAAGGCAATTGAAACAAATAAAGTTGAAGTTCTTGTCTCTGTTCCCTCGATCTGTCCCTCAGCGGAAAGATGAAGTGCTTGCCTCGGCTTCCTCTATCTGTCCCTCGGTGGAAGGTTTCACTGGAATCTCCTCATGTAATCTCTCTGAAAGTTGGACAGCTCCACTTGCAGCATGGAGGAGCGTTCCCATCTGTGCAACGTTAGCTGGATCTCTGATGAAGGTGAGGATGTTAACCTCGACATGTCTCCCCACCATTTTCCGGAAAGTCAGTTACTAGGTGAAAGAGGACATTGTGCGCCAGTCGGTTGTCCTCAGGTGACAGGGACATTTGTCCTGCCTTGCTGGGTTCAGAATTATAGGCCCTTCCCTTTACGTGAACAATGCTTGCACTTTCCTGACACGTGGATTGTGACCAAATAACTTAGCTTGGTCAACAGGTGGCTCAAAAGTTCAGAGTTTGCTGGATCTCAAATAAACGTCTGTGGTTCACCCGACAATAGCTGGGCACTCATCTAAGATGCGAAAGAAAAGCGTATTAATAAGTCAATCTAGAATCTCCTGTGGTGGAAGCATGTGTGTCCTTATCACTGTATTCAGGCAGTCCAATGAAGGTTTCCGCGATGACGGTAAGTAGTTGCCAGATTACTTTCTTGTTGGCAGGATCCTGGATAAAGTCTGTGACACTGGTAACCTTCCCTACCAGCGACGGATATGATGCCAACACTAACTAGAAGTAAGTGAGTAGGTCCTCTGTGATGTTTCTGCTGGGGGACACCATAAATGCTGCCAACCAAGGTCTTGATATTTGATGATTCAGGATACTGTGTTTAGCTCTTAAGGTAAAGGTCCTTGATTACTGTCTGTTAAAGTCTTGTTTCTCAATAATGCTGGAGTGTGGGTTGATTCACAAGTCTGTGTCCCCAAAACGTGTTGTGGCTTAAATGTGCAATTTTCTTCTTCACCCTGCAACTAGGATGCACAGAGTGTCCGTTTATGCCCTTATCCCCTTTTGCTTAGAGGAAATGTCCAGTTTCAGCCACAACTTGCACAAGGGGTTATTTGTCTTTACTTTGCTGCTCATGCGTCCTTCTTCCTCATCATAGATCTCGTCTGCACGTGCTGAGGTTCTTCCTCATTGTCTGTGGGTTCTTTGCGGTGGGGTGCATGCAGCTAGAGGGCTTTCTCCGATATAGGGCTTAATGTCATTGAGAAAAATCCATGCTCTCCTGCCCTCCAGTTTCACAGCTGAAGGAGTGCAGTCCTCTATGATGAAAGGGCCATTGAATCTTACCTCGCCCCACCTCTTCCTTGTGTCGTTTTTTACTAATACTGCATCTCCAGGAAAGATGAGTGGAACATGTAGACCTTGAACTGCATCTGTTTCAGTGTCTCCTGCTGTGTTTTGTGCGGTGCTGCACCCTTTTCGTGGTCACTGCAGTTGGTCTGCAATTACAGTAAGACTGGATGTCATGCAGTTCAGATATTTTTGTAATTCGGATCCCAGGACCTCTCGGGTTGGCTGGGCATCACATCTAGCTCTGTTTCGAGGGGTTAGGGGAGTATTCATTCTCCTTCCTGTGACTATCTTGTGCAGCGTAAGATGATGGTCGGAGCCTGGTTGGGTCCAAAGAGCATATAATGCCAGTGGAAGGCAGTGCAACCATCCCCTCTTTAGAGTAAGCTTCAACTTGGCTATCCTTTCCTTTAACAAGCCGTTGAGCCTCTCACAAACACCATTACCTTCCGGATGATACGCCAACGAGAACTTGTGCTTTATACCAAGCAACAAGCTAATCTGTTCAAAGACTGAATTTACAGAATGAGCCCCATTATCTGATCTCATTACTTCACACACCCCCCATCTAGGGAACACTTCCCTCACTAGGAATTTGGCCGCACAGGTAGAGTCTGGGTGTGTACATGGCCCTGCTCCTATCCATCTAGAGAATGGACACACCACTACAATTAAGTATCTGTACTCGTTGCACACTTGAATCATGTTGACATAGTCGATATGTAAGTGCTGAAAAGGCCCATTTGGCCAGGGAATGACTCCTCTCACTACTTTTAATGTGTGCCCAGCAGTGAATTGCTGGCAGATTATGCAGTTCACTATGAAGAATGCAACATGCTCAGCTAAATTCGGTATAAACCAGTCTTCTGCGAGCGTTGCTGCTAGATTCTCTTTTGACATGTGTAGTGGGTAATGCAATTGCTTCAATGCTATTTTTAGTAGGGCTGCAGGCATTACCGGTTTACCAATGCTGTCTTACCGCCACAATCCATCAGAGGGGTTTCAAGAATACCCTCGACGTTTTCATAGGTTCTTCTCGTCCTGTGGTGCCTCCCCTTGAAGCTCCATTAGTTGTGCCTGCCCCAGATTACTATAGGCTTCAGGTGTGGTACGTGAAACCATCATTCTCTCATGGGTGCACGCCACTTCCACGACTGTCTCACTTTTGGAGGCCATGCGCTTGACTTCCGTGTCTGCTGCGTGGTTCCCGCATGACACGGAATCTGTCCCTTTGGTGTGGGTGGTGCATTTCATGACCGCTATGCCCACTGGGAGCTGTAGTGCTTTAATCAGCCTGTCCAATAAGGCTGCATGCTGCACTGGCGTGCCGTCTGCTTGGAGGTAGCCCCTCCTTTTCCAGCGCACTATTCCTGTGTGCACTGTGGACGTTACATAGGTGGAGTCACTGTTCACCATTACTTCCTGGTCTGCGTGATTCTCTATGGCGAGTACCAATGCCAAAAGCTCTGCACCCTACGCTGAATAATGAGATGGTATTCGTGCACTGACGAGTACTCGAAATTCTCTGTTTGATAAGTGTTTCATTACGCCAATGCATGTATAACTTTGTCTGTCTTCTTGGTCGATTCTCGAAGATCTTTCAGTAAAAACAATCTCTCCTCCTGCCAGGGCATTTTCTTTCACCCTGGGGATTTCATCATAGAATTCTTCATAGTTTGCACAGTCATGTATCGGTTCTCCTTCAGTGACTGGCTCTGCTATGAATGTAGCTGGGTTCACTGTTTTACATCAAACTACTTCGATCGATGGATTAGATATGATCACTTCATATGCAGAAGCTCTCTCAGACATCAACGTCCCTTTAGGTTTCTCTAAAATAGGGAATAGTGAATGTTCGACGTATAACGTCATTGAACATCTCATCACATTAGTGGTTGCCTTTTCTATGACGAACGCTGCGGCAGCTAAACTTTGTTCGCATGGGAAGTGGCCTCTCATTACTGAGTCCAGGATCCCACTGTAATATGCCAGGGGCTTGTATCCCAATGAAGTTTTTTGAGCGAGCACTGCCGTCATAACGTTGCCATCGGTGTGCGAGAATAGGTAGAATTCCTATGCATAATTAGGAATTCCGAGAACTGGAGCTGTACAAATCACTCTCTTGAGTTCTGCAAACCCCCTTTCCATTGCTTCAGTCCATTCAATCTTTTCCTTGGTCGCCTGGGCCTTCTTCAGTGCCTGGAGCAAGGGCTTGGTATATGAGCTGTAATCGAAGACCCATGCTCTAACATAATTGCATAGGCCTAGAAAGCTCTGCATTTGCTTTATCGTGTGTGGCTTAGCCATGTTCATGATGGCGTCAGCCCTTTCTGGGGTCACCTTTTTACCTTCATGTGAGATTAGCTGGCCTATGTATAGCTCCTCCTGTTGACAATATTGCAACTTTTCCTTGTCAACTTTATAACCTTTCTCAGCCAGTACAGTCAATAGCTGAATAGAATTGCATTGGCATTGTTCTTCCGTGGAGCTGCAGATCAAGACATCGTCCACATATTGCAAGGCGCCACTTTTTAATGCAATATTGCTTAAGTCCATCTGTAGGACTCTGTTGAAGATGGACAGGGACTCACAGTACCCCTGTGGCAACCTCGTGCTTTTCAGATGCATTTGTCTGAATGTGAATGACGTCAGATCTTGAGAGTCACGGTGCAACGTGATTGAGAAGAAGGCATTTTTCAAGTCAATTACCGTAAAATATTTTGCCTCAGTGGGTATATTACATAAGATTGTAGATGGATTAGGGACCAGAGGGAACTTGGCTTCAACAATATCGTTTAATGCTCTTAAATCTTGAATCAAACGGCAAGACCCTCCTTTTGATTTCTTGACAGGATAAATCACTGTATTACATGATGACTCTGACGTCACCAAGATACCCTGGTCCATCATGGCGGAAATTGTCTTTGCGATCCCTTCATCTGCCTCTCTGGAGATGGGGTATCGTCGAGCTCTCTGTTTTCAGCTTAATTTTCACTTCTCCCACCCCCTTCAGGAGGCCAAGTCATATGGTCCTGTAGTCCATACTGAGACAGGCACCTGGGCCATGTTGCCATCAAAGTATTCCGGACGTGTCAGTGCCAACATCATTCTCTGAGGCACTTCCCTTTTTTCCATTTTTACCCAAAATATGAGACTCACTTCCACCCTTCACTTCTTCTGAGTCTGGTTGTTCTTCAAACAGATCGTCATCGGTGATGTCAGTCACTAGACACCCTTCTTCAATGGCGATAATTGTGCACCATTGTCTGACTTCATCATCGTAGCCTTCAACCAATGCTACCTTTCCTCGCACAGCTGCAGTAGGTATCATCAAGGGAAATGCTTGTCCCTCCTCTTTATGCATCGGTATCCTTGGTCTGAATAAAAATTCTTCGGGGGTTCTCATGGTCCTATCTGCAATGCCCGGCAATCCTGCCATGAGCACAAGCATGCCATATGCGAAAACGTCTGGCTCTAATGGTATAGCTCTCATGGCTATGTGCCCTGAATATGCCCTGATCATTTCGCACACGTTTAAATAATGCATTCCTGGAGTGGAGCATACTATGCCCTCCTGTTCAACTTTGTCATTAAGTCTCGACCCAAAATGTTTACTGGGGTCTGACACGAATACAATAAAGATACAATCATTTTGCACTCTCCTACGGAGACTGGGATTGCATCTGTAAAGGGAACTCGACTGTGAGCTCCTGTAAAACTTTGAGTATCTATGGCATCGCTGGACAAGGAAATTTGCCTTCTCGTATGCACAAGCGTGTTGCACCGATGTCAACTAAGAAGGAATATTCTTAATCCCCTATGACGACATTCACCCTAAGTTCCATATTAGGGTCTGGTGTCACTGATAGGATAGAGCACATCACGGTTCCAAGTGAGCTGTCCTAGTTCATATATAAGTGCAGCCCACTGTACACTTGTGGATTGCCTCCACTCTCTGGGCTGCCTCCCCTTCTGGAGTTTGTGCCCTGAGATGACTGCGGTAGTGCCTGTTGAAATTGCCCTTGTGGCAAATTCCCCATGTTTGGGGGTTGAACCCCTTGCTGTGCACCCTGCTGCACGCCCGGTGCTTGCTGCTGCACTGTGTGGTTTTGTGCGTTGCCCTGTTGTGAGGTCGCAGGTGGATTCGCCTTGCCTGCTCCCATTCCTTGGCTATTTTGCCACACGTCTTGATTTATGCACGTGTGCGCCAAATGCACCGTCACTCCACACAGCCAACATACTGGCGGCGGTCAGATTATTTGTCCGTTTGACATATCTGGGTTGACCGTTTGCATGTTTTGAAAACCTGCTTGATTACTCTGGAAACCTCCTTGATTACTTTGCCATCCTCTTCCTCTAAATCCCCTTCCCCTCGGGTAAAGTCCTACGTTACCCTGGTTGTCCTGCTGTGGGTTAGCCACCTGTTGTAAGTTCTGTTCAGCTGGGCTAGTGGCTCCTTCGAGATCATACTTTGATAATTTCTTTTGCACCAGCTTCGCTTCCTCACCCTTTCGTGTTGCCTCCTTTTTCCAATTCTTTTCTTGCAACAGTCTACAGTAATTTGCGATAGTTAACTGTATTTCAGCCCAAGGTTTAGCCTCAACCCCTATCAATTTCTTGAGCTGTTTCTGCACTGGTTCTGGCAACCCTTGGCACAATAGGTGGTAAAACACTGGTATAGATTTCGGCCGGGATTCATGCGTTTCGAGCACCCACGCGCCTTGGAAATTCTGGATATAAATCAACAGATCTTCTGACTCCTTCATTTTTTGAGTCATTACAGCTCTCATATCGGAAGTGTCTGGGTAAAGCACTCGTAGCACTTTCCATACTGCTGCTCTGCAATTATTAAATGGAGCTCCGTCGTGAGCAGTGTTAATTATGGTTACACCAGCGTACCCTGCCCGTGTCCACACATCATCTGCTCTCTCACCAAGTATGGTGATCAGGAGACCTTTAATGTCCCATATAGCTAAGGTGACACCCACTGTCATTTTTCTAACTCATGTATCCACTTCCCACTCCCGATGTCAGCATTGGAAGCTTGTTTTGCAGGTTTTCTCGATCCATGTGTGGCCAAGGAATATATTGCGGTCTTGCTGCCCCCTTTTCTAATAGCAGAAATTGGAATGCGCAGCCTTCCTTCTCTTCTCTCATAGCTCTCCTCTCTATTGCAGGTGTTATATTCCCGCATAGTCGTCTGCCTGGCAATGTCCTCAACCTGTCAACTTAGGCGGGTGCCGACACCCCCCTCTGACCACGGGGTGTTCCATCATGCCAGTTTGATTGTGTGGCAGACTCTGATGTCCTCAGTGCGGACTCACTAGCACCCGACCATTGTACCCCTTTGTCCCTTGGAAGCCGCTTTTCGCGTCGTCTCCCTTCTTCATTTGTCTCGCACTCCGTTTCCTCTCCAGAGTCGGACATTGATTGTTCCCAATTCACGCAATTCCTTGTGTCATCATCGTTTTTACTGATTTCTAGTCTGTCCAGGGACAATCTCCTGCTCCCACTACTTCGGGTGACATCCTCAGTGTCATAAAGTTGAGTGCTTTCCAAACGCTCGTCTTCCCTTTCCCGTTGGGATATTTGTTCTAATCCCATTTCGTCATATACTTTATCGATTGTTTCCCCGATGCTTCTGGTGTCGAAGTCATCTTCAATATTTGCCCCAATCGTGCCTGGTACTGAGTTGTGCGTAGGAAAGAATTCTACAACAGGATTGGGTTTTTTAACTTCCCGCTCCAAATATTCGAGATCACGTGCCCTCTGTCTATGCTTCCGTTCTATGACATCATCACATTCCTTCTTGCCTCGTCTCTGACCTTATCTTCTTCTCTTCTCCTTTCATTTCTATGTTCATTTTCCCTTCGAACTTCCTCATCCCTTCGTCTCCTTATCTTGTCACATACTCTTTGCTCTTCTTCTAAACCTTGCTGTTTCTGTCGGTCCAAGGCATAGACTGCTCTCTGTTTGCGATCGAGCTGTTTCTCTTGCTCTTCGCGATATAGCTGTTCACGCCTCAGTCTATCCTTCTGTCTTATCCTTTCATCCCTTGACTCCCTGTCTTTCTCTTTACTCTGCGCCTCGTCTAACCTCTCTTTAGGTCTCACATCATCACTTCCTTTCCCATCAAGTTTCAACAATATCTGTCCTCCCATCCATTCGTCCTTTGCGAATGCTATCTCATCAGTTCTGCTTTCACCTTCTTTCCATTTCTTTCGCTCTCTCTCCTTATCGAGAGATGCACTAATCTGTGCCTGATCCTTCCTCTCATCATCTCGTCTCTCCTTGTCCCTCGGGACAAGGAGGTAAGAATCTTGTCCTGATCCTTCCCTCATTTTTCGTCACTACGGTAAGTAGGTGACTCATATGCGGGGTTGCTGTACCCTGTGGCTGCTTTCAGCTCTCTAAATGGGTAAAGTCCCCCAGGCTTACTTCCCTCGGTTTCTGTTTCAGGCGGGGCAGGTGGCGTGGTAGGCGTCTCACCACCCTCCGTGCATACGTTTAATATGCAGTCAGCAAGTGGCTCTTCTTCCTTCGACTGTTCGAACATTTTCCAAAGTTCTAGAACAGAAAGGTGTTTCTCTAGTTTTTTTCCTGTATATGTGGCATGCAAGTAAGTCGTCATATGCTGTAAGACGGCTTTGGATAAGGACCCATTTTGTGGCCACGGCATAAACATCTTGTGGGCGGTAACCTTAACCCACTCAGTGCTATATTTCTTAAGCTTGGGTGCATGTTTCGGTAGTTGCTTACATAAGTGTGCCAATGGTGTAATTTCTTCCATGCTTAAATCTGTTCTACTTTCCTCTCAAACACCACTTTTCAATTCTTGCATGCAATTTAACACTATCAACAATATGAGCGAGCACCAAACACTGCAAGCTCCAATCCAATTTTTCTTTTTCCACCAAAACTTTTTTATCACCAATTTGCTCAAAAATATCAATCCATGTGCGAATCCCTCTCAACTATAGAATCGCGTGGGGGGGCGTGGCCATAGCCCATGGAGTGAGGTCGTCTTGAGACGGAGCTCCCGCTACGATCCGCGCACATATCCGACTTAGAGACATCCTGGGGCACGCTGCAGCGGCCCGAGCGCAGGGAAAGGAGGAAGAAGTACTCCTGCAACATCTGAGCGAAATCCCGAGAAAAAACGGAGCGTTTACATAGTAAAACGCCCGACGGTAAGAAAGCCCAGCGAAAATCCAAGATGGCGGACGGAGCCGCGACCTCGAAGTGAAGGGCACATCCGACTGGGCCAAGGGGCAGACCAGCCAGCGATCCTGTGGCAGCCGACCCCCCTCGTGGGGAGAAAAACAAGAAACAGGCTCGGCGAGAAAAGGACGTGGGCACCTCACCGGGGGAAGGAGCGACCCGGAGGAGACAGACCCCGTGAGGAGGGCGACGTGCACGGACAGTGGAAGGGAGGTCGCCGCGCAGCGGGCTTCTGATGGTGAATGAGCCAGGGCCCGTGGGGGAGACGCCGAGCAGCGCACGCCGGATGAAGCGGTAGGACCCCCGGCTCCAGGTCCCTGACTGAGCGGCATAGGGGACAGGCCTCCCGGCGCCGGAGCGACACCAACACGCACCAGGCGGGACTGCCTAACTGCCGCCATCACACCACCAAGACAAATCTGGGCCCCAGATGGACCAACGTGGCGCCCAGGCAATAAGGTGAAGGGCTACAGTGCAAGACCCGCAGAAGATAGAGGAGGAGCCGGGTCGGGAAAATTGAGACGGATTATCAGGACTCGGTACTAGCATCCTGCCCTGGAAACGCCGTCCCCCACCCTCGGCCCAGCTGTCCACGGAACCAAGGGCGGACGGACACATAGGGGCACAATGCCAAATAAGAAAAACGAAGGGAAGGTCAAGCAGAGCACCATGGACACCTACACCAAGACACCAGGGCAAAAACAGACAACGCCAACAGACATGGAAATGGCTGCACCTCAACCGACAGAAGATACAAATGACGGCGCAATCATAGGAGCAATAGCCGCAATGAAGGCATCTCTTGAAAACAAAATGGACGCAACAATAGGTGCCCTAAAGGTGTCGCTAGAAAACAAACTGGACGCGGTGATGGTGGATGTGGGCCTCCTTCGTCAAGATACGAGGAACCTGGCGGAGAGGGTAGGGGCGACAGAGCAACAGGCGCAGCAAAACAAAGCAGGAGTCACCACAGCACGGACGCAATTAACGGAAGTACTACAAAGAGTCAAGGCCCTGGAACGGAGAGCAGAGGACGCGGAGGGCAGAGCTAGGAGGAACAACATTCGTGTGCTCGGACTTCCGGAAGGCGAAGAAGGCAACAACCCTACGGAGTACATAGAAAACATGCTTCTCCAGGAGGTAGGGGCCGGGAAGTTGTCTCAGGGCTTTATGGTGGAGAGAGCACACAGAGCATTGACAAAAAGACCCCAACCGGGCGCCCCTCCGAGACCGATAATTGCCAGGATCATGAACTACAAAGACAGAGACAAAATACTGGCGTTCTCAAGAGGGGGGGGGGAGATTGTTAGACACTCCTCTAAGATCACGGTTTACCCGGACTATACAGCCTTGGTCCAAAAGCAGAGAGCACAGTTTGGCCCAACGAAAGAACGACTTAGGTGTGCAGGGGTGAGATACATGCTGTTGTTCCCCGCCCAACTCAAGGTGATACACCAGGACAAATCGTGCTTCTTCGATTCGGCGGAGGAGGCCCACAGGTGGATGGTCGCGCAGGGCATCCCCCAGCTAAGGCAGAGAAGTGCCAACAACAATACAAACAGACCGTGATAATGCGAAACGAGGGAGAGAAAACGCAGTCACGCGCAATGTTACCAAACAATTGATAAGCAACTAAGCCGGAAGACAAGTATGAAGGAGCGATCAACCTCACTCTAGTCAAGGTCGGCTGAGAAAGGCGACGCCCCCGCACAGTGAGATTGATCACCAAGTTTAGATGCCAGTTTTAAGGCATCACGCCGCTGCAAATCGGCCCCTTTCAAGGGAGTACGAGGAGGGAAGCGGTGGAGCCCGAGCAGGAGAAGGGTGGCTGGGCGTTTGTTTATCAGTTTTTGTTTGGGTTAAAAATGTTGAGTGTGGTGAATGGACAGCACATGGCGCAGGCAACGGGAAAACGTCCGTAAAAGATGAAGGGAAGATACGAGCAGAAAGTGACCAGAGGTATATACGGCAAGTGGCAATAGATGACAGTCATGGCCGCACCAGACGCGGGGGCCCCGCAACAGGAACCGCAGGAGACTCCCACACAAGGAGAGTCGAGAGAACGACACGGAGACCTGGCTGTGGGCTGAGGAAGCCGGACCGCAAAAAAGTACAATGGGGCAAGACAGTGCGTCAATAGTCACCTGGAACGTGCGAGGCCTCAATGCGTATATCAAGAGACTTAGGGTCTATGCATGGCTAAATCGAATGAAGGTCAAAATAGCGATGCTCCAGGAAACACGCCTAACCTCACAAAAGCAGGCCAAGGTGACCAAGAAATGGGGAGGACAAACATACAGTGCCACATACTCGAACTATGCACGGGGAGTATTGATATGGATTGCCCCGGGGGTACCGTTTCAAATGCTCCGGCAGGAGTCGGACTCGGAGGGAAGGATGGTGTTGGTGCACGGAATGCTGGAACATAAGGAAGTGTGCCTGATCAACACCTATGCCCCGAATTGTGACGCAGCAGACTTCTTTAAAAAGTTGGCACCCAGGCCGGCCCAGTACAGGGAAGTGACGTTCATCTGGGCCGGCGACTTCAACTGCACCTTAAACCCGTTGCTGGACAGGTCGGACGACAGGCACAGGAAGCCAGCGCCCCCGGCGAAGGAACTGCATAGGACCTTAGAGGGATTACAACTGGTCGACATCTGGAGACAGGTACATGGAGAGGGGAGGGGGTGCACACATTACAGTGCACCGCATGGGACATTTACACGGTTAGACTACATATTCACGGGCAGGGAATCATTACATGACTTCACAGAAATCACTATCAAAGCACGCACACTCTCTGATCACGCCCCAGTATTAGCAACATGGGCACACACCCATAGAAAAGCCCCGATACCTACCTGGCGGCTCCGGGCAGAGGCACTAAAAGAGGGAGAGCTGGAGGAACACCTCCAAGAGTCCATAGAGGATTACTTCGAGCAGAATGAGGGTAGCGTGGAAAGTAGTTCTACACTATGGGACGCGTTCAAAGTGGTGATAAGGGGGGCGGCAATAGGCAGGACAGGGGGGTTAACGGGAGCAGCTATGAAAGAGCTCGGCGAACTTGAGAAGGTGATAGAAAAGGAAGAGCGGCGAGCAGGAACGGGAGGGAGTGAGTCCCGAGAGCTAGTGGAACTGAGGTCAGACTGTATGGTACTTTGGGAAAAACTGGGAAGGTTGAACTACGGGAGATATCTACAACGCCTACATGCGGAAGGGGATAAACCCAGTAGACTTTTAGCATGGCTCACTAGACAGGAAAACAAAAAGGACCCCATAACAGTGTTAGAAGATCACACAGGGAAAGAGATCAGAAATCAGGAACATATTAACAACCTATTTGCCCAATTCTATGAGCGACTATATGCCCCGAACCCAGAGATAGATTCAGAGGACATAGTGGACGCACTAGCAGAAATTAGATTACCAAAATTGGCGGAAGAACAGGCCCAGTCGTTGGATGCACCTATCACGGTAGAGGAAATAGAAGGCGTGATTATGGAGCTCCCCACAGGGAAAACCCCGGGCCCGGACGGAATCCCGGGGGAGTTTTATAAAACATTCAAGAGTACCATCTCCCAGAAGCTACTTGATGCGTATCATGGCGCATACGAGAGCAATCGGGTGCCACCCAGCATGTCTGAATCGACGATAGTCCCGATCCTAAAACCGGGGAAGCCGCCCAGGCAATGTGCCTCCTATAGGCCAATCTCCCTGATCAATCAGGATGCTAAAATTCTGACGGCGGTGTTAGCCAACCGCCTGAAACGAGTTGTGCCTACCTTGATCCACTCGGACCAAACGGGTTACGTCCCGGGGAGGAACACGTCGTGGAATCTTCGCAGATTGCACCATGTACTAGAAGAGACAAATCAAAGACTAGGCGAGAGCGCAATAGTGTCCTTGGACGCTGTCAAAGCGTTTGATTCGGTTCGTTGGGAGTGGCTGGTGAGCGTACTCGCCCACTTCGGCATTGGTGAGGGATTCCTCCGATGGATCAAACTGCTATACAACGAACCTAGAGCGAGGGTGAAGACAGGGCGACTCATCTCAAGGGAGTGGAGAATACACAGGGGCACCAAGCAGGGATGCCCACTGTCGCCATTATTATATATTCTGGCCCTAGAGCCGCTCGCGGCCTTCCTTAGAGCGGAATATGGGGATACCGGGATAAACATAAATGGGGTGCTCCACCAAATCTCGCTGTACGCGGACGATATGCTGTTATATGTAGAAAACCCGACCACCAATCTACCATGCCTCCTAGAGGCCATCGGAGTATACACCAGACTATCGGGCATAGCAATTAACAAGGATAAATCCCTGGTATTCCCTCTGGCGGGGCTAAGGCAAGTTCCCCCGGGCAGCCTCCCAGACCTGGGCCTGACATGGGCACGAAACTCCTTTAAATATCTCGGAATAGAAATACACCACGACACTGCTGACACCCATAGGATAAACACACTGGCGGCACTGGAAAAAACACAGAAATCAATGGTCTTTTGGGGAACACTCCCACTGGGGATGATGGGGAGGGCGGCCCTCCTGAAAATGGTGGTGCTACCGCGCCTACTATATTACTTCACAAACATCCCACATGCCATTCCCAGAGCCTTCTTCAACAGATTAAATACGATAACACGGAATTTCCTAGGGGGAGGAGGGAGGAACAGAATTGCAATGGAGACTCTCCAGAAAGGCTACGAGGACGGTGGCATTAGGCTACCGGATTTCGAAAAATACTACTTAGCAGGACAACTGCAGTTCGCAGTCAAGTGGCTAGGAGAGGATGAAATGATAGACACAATCGTCTTTCAGCCAGCGCTGAAACGATACTATCTGAGAGAGATCTTGTGGCTTGACACACCCCAGCTCAGGACCCTGCCGAACATGCTTTAGATCGCAGTGGGGCTATGGAAAAGGATATGGAAACTCCAGGGTATGAAGGACCCATGCTCGACACAGATCCCTTTGGCGGGCCTCCTAGGGGGGAACACGAACATGCTGGCGATGTACCGAATGCACTGGGAGGCCAAAGGTGTAGCACAAATTGGAGACCTGAGGAGGGGAGAGAGGTGGGCAGACTTTCGAGAAATAGTAGATGACCACGAGATACACGAAGGCCAATTCATCCTTTATAACTGCATAATACGAAATATAAAGAAAAGATGGCCGGAATGGATAGACCCGGAGGAGGTGGAGATGATAGAGCTAGACGTATGGTACGACATCTCAGAGGGAACCCACACAACCTCCAGGTTATATGAACAATTGCTAAAAGCAGCAGACCCGCAAGGATCAAATACGAGGCGACGTTGGGAGGAGGAACTCCAGAGGCCATTTAGTGATCAAGAATGGGCTAGGGTGCTAAGATACCCAAAAAAGATCTCAAGGAATGCACGGTTCAGGCAGGCACAGCTATACATCACACACCAAGCATACCTCACCCCCAAGAGGATGCACAAGATGCGGACGGAGAACCAAAACAGGTGCCCACGCTGCCTGGCCGAGGACGCCGACGTGCTCCATATGTTCTGGACATGCCCAGTAATACAGACTTTCTGGGACAGAATCAGAATCAAGATAGCACCAGGCGGACTTCAACTACAAGCAGAGCATCCAGAGAGATACCTACTAGGCCTCTTCCCGAGAGGAAGCAGACACGAATCGCACCAAGCAAAAATGAAGGACCTAATATGCATCTTGGCTAAAAGAAGAATAGCAATGTCATGGAAGTCAAAGGAGGGCCCGAACATAGATGCATGGTGGTCAGGTCTCAGAAAGTGGGCGCAGACAGAGACTGTGGTGTGGGTTAGAGCGGTGAAAAGAGGGGAAGGGGAAACAGTACACAAGTTGGCCGCATGGAACTTCTTGATGCAGGACTTATTCGACATGAGAGAAGAGGGAGAGAATGAGGACCCCGTGGGGACAGCAGAATAACGAGCAAGAATGAGGTTACCCGGCACGAGCGCCGTGGCGAGACACCTCTGTATAGAACTCAGCGGTAGACCCAACAAAGGTGATGGACAGGAAGGGTACGGTCGCCTGAGATCCCCGAGGCTGCGGAAGTATGGCAGGCTCCGAGGAACATCCTAACACGCCAGTGATGCTGTGTCATGCCAGATTGTACGTTTTGTGTTTTGTTTTTTTTTTGTTGTTTTGCTGTTGTTTAAAACCAATAAAGAAATTAAAAAAAAAAAACTATAGAATCGCGTAAAACCCTATTTGATTTCAACAACACAAGACACCATTTCTTACATGTGACATACAACATAACACGTATGACACTTGACAGACTAGACAGACACAATTAACAACTGAAAGAACGTTTACAAATGCGCGGATACCCAAAGAAAATGGTAAAAACCAATTTGAAAAGAGCGGTCAATACCAGCAGGGAGACAACTTTTTTTGGCAAAAGAAAAACAGCCAAATGAGAGATTGGTGTGCGTGACCATGTACAACCCAATCAGTAACGACATCAAACAAATTATAAATCCTAACTGGAGTCTAGTTAAAAACCCAGGCAGTTTATCAAAAAAGCCAATGTTTGCATTTAAATGCAATAGCAACCTGCGTCAAAAAATGTTACACACCTATCGAGACAGATCAAAAGATCAGACGATCCTAAATCAGTGGGGACTACCACCCGTAATTGGACACCACAAATGTGGAAACTGCATTGTATGTCCACTCACGGAAACCAAATATGTGTTCCAACATGGAAACATAAAATGGGAATTGAAGAACCATACAAATTGCCTAACAAAAAATTCAATGTACATCATTTAGTGCCCATGAAACTTATTGTATGTAGGGAAAACCATGAGAGGCATCAGACTAAGAATAGGTGAACACCGTTCCTGCATACGGAATAAGGTGATTGACAAACCTCTGGTTGATCACTTCAATAAAAAAGACCACAAAGACACAGAACTTAAATGGTTTGTGTTACAAACCACCAAACCTAAAAGCTGAGTCTTTAGATACAGTACGTCACGGCCTAAATATTTCCATAGAATGGAATGCCCTAATCACGAAATGAAAAAGGGAGACACAGCTGCCAGTTCTGCGAATCACTGGATACATATATTGGTGTGTACAATGATGGGGACTACATCTCCCAGGAGTCTGTGAGCCAGACACGAATCCCAGTATACATGAATATATTTCATTCATCACTCATTATGAGATATATTGCAGGAACGAAGATGTTCAGAGCACTCCCTCATGGTGAGAGTGATATGCCACAGAAGATACAGCCTGTGGGATTTGGATATGCCACAGGGTGCGAGGTAATTACAGTCCACTGTGTATGGTGCCATTTTCGCTTCTGTATAGAAAACAAGTCCTGTTTCTATGGCCATGGTTTCACCTTTGTAAAGAAAGCCGGTAATGAGGCTGTACCACAATCATACCCGGGAGTGCTAGCAGGCGTTTGTTTAACGGACGCGAGCACTGGTGACAAGCATCCAGAACTGGATGCATGAAGGTAATTTGCTGGACATGAAGGACTAAACGTGTAAATGAGAGTGTGTGGGAATATGCCCCCGAGACTAATAAACGGATGTAGTTGGGTTACCGTGCACGCTTACACAGCAGCACATATACACAGTGGAACCAAAACAGTGACAAAAATAATATAACAGGCAAATGTCCAACAATTCAATTGTGTGATTAGTGGCCAAAAGGCACTCCACTATCACTCGAGGGTTTGCTCCCAGAAACACAGGGGTTTGAGGTTGACCACAGGAATAATGCACGTAAGAGTGGTTTAACCTAGCGTAAGGCACTAATAGTCAATTCTGCATCATTTTTGCATTTTCTGTAGAAACGCTATACAGTGGGACTGGATTGTATGGACCACACCTTATAAAAGTGCCTCATTGATATGACACGAGAAATTGGACATTCTATGACTAGGACTAATACATAGACAGCACAAGTGTGAAGGAGTGAGTACCTTTTTCTCTATTGAGGTTAGATTGAGAACAATTGCTATTTTTGTCTAAAACATAGGCCATTATGTTTGTTTGTTTCTTGCTCTGTAGGACTCTGACACAGAACACAATTAGGGATTGATTCCGCCATCACCTCACTGTCCTCTGAGCTTGATATGGGCAACAGATTAAAATGTTGCTGTTCACTACATTGAATGCATTGTAGAAATTGCAGAAGATGACAGGGTTGCAGAAGTAAATTGTAATTAGTTTATTATAATTATCTTTTAGATCACGGGGCTCACCCTATCCACCCTAGAGGCAACACATATCTACCAGTTGTCCTCCGTCCTGATGCAGGTTGGCTAAAATAGCAGAGCAAGGCATCTTCCGCCCTTAATGAACTACAACCGAAACACGTGTTGACATACCTCTTCTGTAAAATATACAGAGAGATACATCTGAAAAATATATGAGTTTAACCTTGAATTTCTGATTCGTCATGATGCTATGGTGACAATAGACACCTATGTTAGTAATTTATGTTGGTATGACTATGGCATATATGAGATGCAAATGAGTTGTGAATGATGGGGAAAGTTTGTGAGCTTTTTTTACCAGGTTGTGATATGCTAAAGAATTGTTTATATGAAATAAATATTATGTATTGTCAAGATTTGATAATATCTAAATAAAATCCTGTCTTCTTTCGCTCTATTGGTCCAATTTTTGTCTGTTGCTTCTGTAGATACTGTAAGGAACTCATGGTGACAACAGTAAAGACAGACACAAGTGATCACAGTTCAAGGGTGTTTATTCAAAACGCCTAACCTAAACCTAAATCTAAGATGGCAGCACGTGTCGACCATCAAATGAAAAATAAAGCAGTCCTTGTGGTGTCTTGCCAAAGTAAAAATCCTATACTAAAATAAAATTTGAATTCCTTACAACTAATTATAGAAAGAGTATGGGATACGGTATTCAAATAAAGTAAAAGGTATTCACAAATAATAAGACAGGATGTTATTGCCTAGAGTTCTTCCTTCACCACGTTTTTAGCATGGGACAAGGTGGGACTTGAGAGCACAGCACACACTCAAGTCTTCCCAGCACAAACTAACTTTTCCATATCAGCTATCAGGTTGTTCGATGGTTAAGTCTCTTTTCAATAAAAGTCTCTCACCTTTGAAGCCTGATGCTCTCAACAAACAAACACAAAGTTCAGTTCTACAAACACTTTGGGTGACGGCTTCACCCCTGGGTCCCCCTCTTCTGGGCGCAGACCCCCCAGAAGTTGTATTCAACACATTAACAAGACAGTTCCTTTCTCAGTGAACTTTAGGTGATAGCTTTCCAACCCTGGATCTCCCTCGGCCGGGCTGAGACACAAGATGACAAGGGGGACACTTCTCGCTTTCACAAATCTTGATGTCTTTTCAAACAGTGTTTGGGCTTTGCCCCTGGTTGTCGGCTTCCCTTTGACGGGTTCACTCTCGCCGACCTTCATAACACACTGCTCATGTACTCATCTTCACCATCTAGGATTCACTTCCCTTAGCTTTCACAATAAACAGCCGGTCGAAGACTTTCGACGGTACTGAGGATTTTCCAAGACCCCTGTATGATCACGTTGACCTTTCTTCACCTCTTCCCAAGGCCTTCTGTTTACAGTAGTCTTTACCATTGGGTAATCACCCAGAGTTTCCTGCATGAGCACCCACTTGGTGCCGGACTCCTCTGTTGCTGGTTTTCCCACTCCTTTGTTATAGTATCTTTTGCTTTTGATCAAAGTTCAATTTAGCCTTCTGCTACTTTTCGTTCAACACAGTTCAGTTTCTTACCGACACTCCCCTCGACTCACCAGCTGTGATGAACAACCTGGCTTTCTTTCTCCTTGGAGTCAAGGTTGGTACCACAGAGAAAAGCGTCTTTCCCCGGCTTGGTAATCAGCAGAGGGGGGTCTTGTGTACCGTTGACATCTGCTGCAACACACTTTGGCTATGGTTCAAAGACTTATTATTCCCTCTGCAGAGATTCCACGGGCCTGAGCCGCAAAGAGCAAGGTAACCTCTTTCCTTCTCAGCCTCTCGGTCTGCGCCGCCTTTCTCCTCCTCTTGAACTGCCGCGCTGAGTTAGCTCTTACATTGTGCAGTCTGCCTTGCTCTTCCTGTGTTCTTGTGCTCCACCTTTTACTCTTGTGGGGAGGGGAAAATGCCATCAGTTGTGTGTGATTCTGGTTAATTGCCTGACTTTGCCTGACCCTGGTATTGGGGCATGTCAGCTAAATGGCTCTGGTGTTAGTCTGTTGTCTTTTGTGTTGTGCGAAAGTGTTCGTTTGGAAAAAAGGGTGGTGTGGGGTACATTTATCAGCCCAGCAGAACTCCCCTACATCACCAAACTGCATTTTCAGCAGTTACCAGCAGAATGGCTGTGCTGGCTCCGTTGAGCGTTGAGATGGAACATGGAACACCCTGAGAATGGCTGCCAGTGTTTTCCTTATGTACACCAAAGAAAAGAATTCAAAGACAGTGCTGGTAAGCTGCCAGCTCAAAACCTCTTACTGAAAAAGAAAATGTTCTGCATTTAAAATGACTGCGCACTGATGCTCTTTTTCCTCTTTTCAACATTACCCATTTTGGTTCCAGTAAGACACATTCATGTACACCCACATTCAGGGTGTACACCAGCAAATGACGGCATTCCTCACTGAATGGCATGTTGTGTCAGGCAAAATCTGTGAAATAGCAGAGAACTTCACTCCAAGTCGTATGCAAAATGCTTTACTTTTTGCAACAAAATAACCCAGACAAACCCTCCACAAGAAGCCCTCTCTCTCTTTCTTTATGTCAGTTTCAATGGACCCTTACCTTGGACAGATTCCTGTGTAGTAGAAATTGATTAGGACTATGAATAATGTTCAGAATCTAGATGTGAGAGAAAACCGCATTTGGAAAGGGGCATTCAAGGAATACATACCCACGTGTAAAATGGTGCCTTTGCCAAACAAGAAAATGCCTTTTAAAAAGTGAAATGTTACACTAAGGCCTTTTGCTTGCATAGAAATGTGAAGGGGTTTTGCTTTAAACATATACCTGATATTTATTTCTTAAAGACTTGCTTTTTGGTTAAGAGAAAGAAAATGAAATAAATCAATAAAATTACTGTGAGGTCAGCTTCAGGTCTGACAGGCCCTGGATTCACAGGGCCCTGCCTTTCCTGGCAACAGAAGCATCTTCACCCAAGTGGACCATCCCCCTGGAAACTATGAATGGGAAAGGGGGAGAATGTTTCACCCTGTTCAGACGAAGCAGCATTCAGCAGCCAAAAGACAATGGACTTCCAGGACACATAGTTGGGAAGTCCTGGTGACACCTCCTCTCAACTCAAACTGAAGGGCTTCCAAGGTGAATCCATGGCAACACTGGATGTAATTTTTGCACCATTAAAATAAGATGTTGTAGCTTTTCTTAGCAGGTTGGAGACATAAATGTCAGAAAAATGTCATTCATTGGAAAAGTATACATGGGACAGCTTCGAAAATTAATGAAAACATGCCCTTTGATAATCTGTATACCTATATAAAATTGTAGAATTTTAGATGAAACGACTCCCACCAAAAATTGCAAAGAATTATTAGCAGGACTAAACAACATCGTACAAACTTGGGAGTTGGAATGCCATGTTCTGTGTCAAATATGGAATCTGCCTATGTGATTTTCAAAAGCGTAACAATTGTAAAAAGGGGCATTTTTGGGTCATAACTGATGTTGGCAAAAGTAACTGTGAGATGGCTCTGCAGCTCATGAAAACACACCCCATAAAACTGGGTACACTCCTTCAGTCCAATCTGCTTCCAGGGAGGAGGCAACATAACAGGCTGACTGATCTCATTCTAAGATGTAGGTCTAGTTTAGTTCTGCCCCATAGTAAAATCCTGTGATGTCATGCTCCTTATGTAAAGAGGAGGCATGGGGAGCTCTGGACAGACACTCTTCTGACTTTTCCAGCTCCTCTGCATCCAGGCATTCCAGATTCACCCTGCAAGATTCCAGATTCTACTGCCAGGACAGGGGTAGCTGATCTAGACCCTCCTATCCAGGCAGAACCACACTGCAGAAGTCAAGCCCTACAAATATCCCCATAATCCATTGGGATTCACCAGCGTTACCTGCTCTGCCCTGTTACCTGCTTTATCCAGCTGATGCACCTTTCTATCTACTGAGACCAGGCCCCGGTTGCCAGCTGTCCCCTTCTACGAGAGCCCGCCACTGTGTACCGTGACCAGATCCTTGTCCCGCTGTCTAGAAACATGGTTGGCTGTCCAAAATACCCAATGCAAGTAATTATTGTAAGTATAACCACTTCCCCATAGCAAAATGTAGCATATCCCATTTTGATACCTTGCCATTTGTTCCACCCTATAAGTAATCCGATAAGTATCCTAGTAACTTGTCAAAAGGTCAGAATCCTCTATCCATTCCGTTTTTGATTTCCATGTGTTAGCACCATTCTTTCCTATCCTGTTAGTCCATTGTATAAGTCCTTAGTCATATTTGGAATAAACTAATTAATTCCCACATAAAGAGACACATGGCTTGTGGGGGGGGGGTTAAGACTGCAGCTTAAGCTTTTTCGTGGGAGATGTTCCTCTTTTCTAGCCACTAAAATAAAGTTTCCTTTCCCATTAAGAATCTCCCACTGTCATCCCTCCAGAGTTATCCTTTCATTTCCATATTATACCTGTGATGTGCCTTTGTCCATTAGCATCAAAACCGCATTCCGATTTTGTCTGTTCCACCCATTATTCACTCGGCTTTGTCATTTTAAACCCGTGAAAATAAGCAAATGCAATTTCTCCACGTGTGATTTTGCTGCACCTTGTTTTTCCTTCCAAGTCGATTCTCCGAACTGTATGCCTGTTGTTAGTACATTGCCTTGTAGTTTGCTAGTGTTCTTACATCTTTGATACTGCTATACTCATGTTTACCTCATTCATTCAACTGCACATGTAAAACAAGTATTTAGTAATTCCGAGTGTTATTTTCCTACATTTTCAAAGGTTTTCAATCCGATTTCGCATCCCATTCAGAGGGGGAAGGTCGGATTTGCATTCTGTTTGTTGCCTATTATACCTGACTCCTTGCTTCTCCTTTCTACCCACACACAATTTGGTTAACAGGGGTTTGAGGGAGCGTCGCAAGGGGAAATACTAACTGCGGTGCTATCAGAAAACACCTCCCAAAAATAATCTTGCCTGTATTCATTTATGCATTATATATCTGATGCCAAAGGTCAAACTAAGTGTGTTCCATCATTATACAGTGTAATTATCACCACACTGGTGATTGCTGCCCTATATTAAATTTGTGTGATTTTCATTGAAATTTCAAAATAAGTAAATATTATATTATCACTCACCAACCTGGTTACTGGTCCATTGTGACCCGCGGTGTCTGTAAAGGTGGGTGTGAGGCGGGTTGGGTGCCTTCTCACATTGAATTCACAATAAATAAAATAAAGGTATTTTGATTGTGCACTGCATCCCCGGCCAGTAGGAAGAGTCCTGGTCTGGAGTGTACCATGCCTTTGAAATCCTTGACATATTGGGGGCTCGTCCGGGGTTTGAAATAGTTTTTCCACCCATGACAGCTTAGCACAGCAGGCTAACCATAAAAGTAGTAATACTTTTTGTGGTTGGAAAGCTGTGTTACACCGTAGAAACGCCTTCCCAAAACATGGCCCCTAGGGATCAGGCCTGTGTGTAAAAATAAAGCAAAATCAACCCTGAACAAGACAAAAAGCAACAGAATACAGGTTTACTCTAATAAATGACCACAGTAGAGATAAACATGGCTAGGCAGCACGTTATTCACACATTATTTGTCAGAGGGGAATGGGCACAGCACGATGAGGAGGTCTGGCTAGGAAAAATGATGCAGCAGGTCACTGCCATGAACCTGGATGTGTGGCAAGTCAGTGACCTATTACATCAAGCAATAGTTGTATATGACTCCAAAAATTAAAAAGGAGCAGATTAAAATGGTAAGAATCACAGCCTACATATATCTCCATATGGGAGTTATGGAGGCAAAATGTGAATAATATAGAACCCTTGCACAAAACCAGTCTGAGATCTTAACCCAAATCCAGACTGAATTAAAAATAGTAGGAGAGAAATTGCAAAAGAGCCAAGATTCTGAGGTAGAATTGAAACATTACAGTACACAGCTAACAAAAAAAGCCTTGGCTAAACAAAAGCAAAATAATTCAGACCGAGAGGCCCGATTAGATGCATTAAAAGAGGAGTGTCAGGAAAAGGTCTACTCTCTGGAAGACAGTCAACAGAAACTGAATCAACAAATAACATATAATAGGGCCTGCTCAGGACAAATAACCATGTTCCAAAATCAGATCAAAGTGTTGGAAGAGGAGAATAATAAATTAATCATTAAAGAACTCCACCTCCAGACAGAATTTAACCAAGAACGCCAGACGTTACACACAAACAACAGCGGGTTGACCTTGCTGAACAGAGGGGTGCCCTTCATCAGGAAAAATATGCCCTTTGTCAGGAAGTGTGCAACCTAAAAACAGAACTACAGGAAAGAGATTTCGACCTCCAGAAACAAAATTAATTGAAAAATGAATATGAAAAGTTATTGGGGCACATCAGATAAGTAGATGGTGCTCTAGAAGAGAACACCCAAGCTAACAATGCACAAAATCAGTAGATGTATCTCCTGCAACAAAAATGGTCTCAGTATTCCCAGACCATACAGGCAGCACAACAGCACAAAAAGACAATGAGACCCTCTGTGAGGAGACCAGTGGACTCCAAAGTCAGGTAGCAGCTCAATATAAGGTCATGGAAGTAAGCCAATCCCTGATAGCAGAGCAAAGGGCTTAGTCCTTTGCCTACCACCAGGAAAGAGGGGCAGAAAAGGAGAAATTGGAGCTGTTAGAGAAAATGTATGCTAGGCTGAATCCTAACTTGAGGGACCCTGAACAAGTAGAGAGGGACAGGGAAACCCCTGATCACAGTGTGATGCCCTCTGTACTAAGGGCCTGAAACCCATTTACCAATTTGTATACACAAGGCACTGCTGATTACATTTCCGCCTGTTCACAAGAACTGGGAGTCATGAGGCAGCCAGACTTAAAAAGGCCTAGCGTGATTGAGCAGGTAGGCCACCAGAGTTTGATGGACGGACATCCCTGCACAGATTCTGAAATGTTATGGCTGAAATATCTTATCAGGAAGACTCCTATGAGGAGAAACTCAGGGAGCTATACCTACATAAGCATCATTTACAAAGGAACCATTTGGTTCACTTTGCAGAAAACCAGCATGAAATGAGGCCCCAAAAGAGCATTCTAAAAACCTCCATCCAAACAGTGCAGTGAGGGGGACCCTCCTCTGATGCTGGAAGCAGAGTGGAGTCAGAAGACCACTCTCCTGTTCGAAAGAGGGAGTCCAAGGGGAGTGACCCAGAGAGCCCAAGGTACAACAGGGGAGAAGAAACTAGGCCCCACCATTCTGAGAGAAAATCACAAGCTCAAAGGATCAGGGAGCGCCTAGAAGATAAAGAGGGGCCCTCAAACAGTAGCAGCTCTGAGTCTGAGGGCGAGTGGACTCGGGTAACACAGCAAAGGAAGGCCAATAAACAAAAGAGAGCTCTGGTGAAAGAACCCATTATGCAGATTAAAGCTATTAGGAATGGTATAACTCTGTATCACAAAAAGGCAAAATATTCTGTCTGGGAGCATCTGGAACTATATGAACAAATGTTGGACCATTTGCACTTCATAAATAGCCAGAACTGCATAGATTATGCCAAATGGATGTTCTATCAGAAGTACTCCAGCTTCTTTTCAGAGCTGGAAGACCAGAACCATTCAAGGTGGTCCACCTATAAGGTGGCAATCTTGAAGCACTTTTCCACCCACAGAAACCCCCAGTAGGCTCCCAAAACGGCCTACAATCTGCAATACAGAGAGGATCAGGCCCCAAGAGAATTTGTGCAGGAGCTAAAACGTGCCTTTTCACAAACTACCAGGCGGGCGAGCACAAATGGTAGAAAATTCATAACCACCTATGTTCATGCACTCCCAAAATATATAATGACCCAGTTGGTGAGAGATTTTCATGACGACAGGACCCTGGACTGGTTAGTAGAGCAGGCTACCCGGATCTATGAGGTCCAAAAACCTGCAGAAAACAAAAAACATACAAACACCCCCAAACCAACCAACACCCCCGCTGCTGCTAAGGTGGCAGAGGTGAAGGTTGCCCCCATTTTAGACCTAGAAATGGGGGGGCTAAAAGCAAACCTTCCCAAAACCAGCCAAATCAGAGGCAAGAAGGCCTTCTGGTCAATCAGCAGCAGGTGGTAGTCAGGTAGGTAATCCCACCAATGGGGCCCCTAACTCTGCTGAATACATCAGTCCCAGATATAAGGGCAACAGACCTATCTCGGGGTATGTATGGACTCCCCAGCCCAAGGGGGGGTCCAACCAGCTTAGTGCTGCACTAGGAAACCTCCCTCCTAACTTCCCTCAGGAGGGCAGTAATCCCCAAATCCTGGGTTAAGTTTCTTTCCCCGGTATCTACCAAACCCCAACCTGCAGAACAACCCTCCTTTCTTTCCCTGCCTTCAGGAGTCCAGATCCTGGTGAACCCCAACCTGCAGAACAACCCTCCTTTCTTTCCCTGCCTTCAGGAGTCCAGATCGAGTCCAGATCACCCAATCCAGGAGAGGGGAGCCCAAGGGTGGAGCGTTACCAAGGGAATCCCTAATACCCAGGGTACTCCAGGATAAGGGATAGTTACCCTTCCCGTGAACCACCTAGGTTTGAACAAAGACCCCCATACCAGCCGGAATGGGTGTCCCAACTGGAGCACCAGGTTCAGAACCTCACACAGGATCTGAGTCGCATATTGAAGGTTCAACAAAACCCTCAGATGAACATGGCGGCTCAGAACCCCTGAAACCAAGGGTCTGGCACCCCAGAACAATGACGGGCAGAGAACCCTGACAAACCACCGGTTCCAGAGGAGGTGGTACGGGAGGAAGGGGGGTATAAAGCCCTAGAGTAAGCTTCCTTCCTCACCCATGAAAAGCCCCTTGATACCCCGCAACCGGAATACAAATCTCTTGCCCCCAAAAATCTACAACCCAGGGAACAGAGGATGGGTAGGAGAAACAAAGACATCAAAAGGACCCATTTTGGGGAGGAAGTCAGTGTCCTCCAGTTTGAAGGGGAAGAATCCTTGTAGGATTTTGGGATGAAAATCTTCTCCTTCAGGGACGGGGGAATTCCTCCCAGAGAAAAATGGGTCCCAAGAGACCTGAATGAAGACTGGGTGGTTGTGGGGACTTATTCAGAATCACCCATCCCTGAACACCAGCATTATCATCCTGGGAACAAAATATTAATGGAGGGATCCTCCCCACAAACTGGTTCTAATGGCCACCACCAGGTAAAGGGCGACAGCACAGAGCTGAGGGAAAAACGGGATTCCAAAATCCCACATATTTCAGGATGCCAACTTTTGTTACAGGTTCCCACACTCAGAAAACTGCCCACAATCCCATAGTGTCAGAGTCCAAAATAAATAAATTGACCACCCAGCTTGCCCAAAATGCCCATTACCTTTGCCCCTTGGAGGAGAAAGAAGGTAGATTCTACGCTCCCGTCCGAGTGCAAGGGCAATGTGCATTTTTCAGCACTGGTGGACACTGGATCCCAAGCCACTCTTCTGTCAAAAAGGGCCTTTGAGCAGCTGAATTCAGGAAAGGGGGAGAGACACCAAATCCCTCTCACCCCCCTACCAAGATTCTTGTTGAGGGGTCTGCGGATGTGGAAAATAAAATTGGGCAACATAAAATGAAACACCCGGTCATAGTCGTGACTCCAGAGGGAGCCCCATGTCTATTAGGGAATGACATCCTGCGCAGGTTGTCTCGCCTAATAGACTGTGTAAATAAGGTCCTCATTACAGTAATTTCTTTAGGACAACAAACTGGTGATGGGAACTCCTCTCTATTCCTGAAAATAAACCTTCATTCCAGTTTTAAGTGGCATTCCACAATGGACGGACATACCTTGAAATTTTATACCAATTCACAATCTGAAAATCCAAATTCTATGGTTAAAAGTGATGAAAAACCAGCTCAAAGTTTAGCTGACATTCAGAAAATTAGAGAACAGCTGTTCCTCCCTATTCAGTTAAATGAGGGGAAGGAGTCTGTTTTCACCCGAGTGTGTCTGAACAACGGAAAGAGCTTCATCAGCGAAGCCATGTTCAGAAATCTCCCAAAAGATCCAACCATTCCCACATTTACATTGATTGATAAGTGGGAAATGGGTCTGGAAACTTCCAATTCCAAACATCTCCTGCCTAGCAGGTGTATGCTCAAAATTCCTATAGGTGACAAGCATAGAGCATAATTGTTGGGTCGTGCGAGATGTCCCTGCTGCATTCTATTTAAGCATTGACATTCTCAATCGGTTTGCAATTAATTTGGACCTTATACATTACAAGGCCTGGTCCCGACTAGGGGGTAATCCCATGAGCTTTGATGATTCTGAAAAAGCATTTTGGCTCAACCCAATTGCTGCCGTATGCAGCTAAAGTTCAAATTGGAGAGGAGGTCACCATCCCAGGATGGACCCGACAATTCCCACTGGACTTTAAAATTAAAAGAGGACAAAAACTACTAAATCCAGACACATTTGTACACCTCAATGCCCATCTCTAATAGCAGGGGTTGGGGTTAAACCCAACACCATTAGTCAATGTAGAACACAACACCATTCCAATAGTGTTGGATAACAGCGACCAGGTGTACCCTTCCTGCCTTTACGGGGAGGAAGAGGTGACCTCTGATATCAGGCAGGATGATGTGATATTCCAGGTCCACAATGACTGCCTCTCCTACCTGAAACCCTCTGTCCAGGTCAACACTTTAACCAGAGACCTCACTTTAGTCCAGGTCAAGCTGGAGGAGGCCGCTGAGATAGCGAAACTCAAAGTCTTTCTAGGCTTCAGGCAAATGGTTGAAGAGCGGGTCAACCTCGCTGATGCCTGTGAGACTGAGGAACAAAAGCATAAGTTGAAAGAGGTTTCCTTAGATTTTCAAGATCTCGTTGCTGTGGACTCTTACGACTGTGGTCACACCGAGATACATACTACCACAATTCCCACGGACACTGGAATGACTCCTGTGTTTGTGAAGCAATATCGCTTGACTCTCACATCTTTGGAGTCCCTGACAGAAACAATCAAAAATCTAGAGTCCCATGGGATAATTTGTCCAGTCCACAGCACCTTTAATAATCCGGTGCTGGGGATTTTAAAACCAAATGGCCAATGAAGACTTTACGCAGACTTTAGGGAGCTGAACAAATGGGACCACATGTCCCAATGGCCTCTCCCCTACAGTGGCCAAGGGCTGGCCCAGATCCAGGGGTCAAAGGTATACACTGCTATTGACCTGACAAATGGATACTGGACTGTGCCCGTTAGTAGGGAGGACCAATACAAGCTGGCCTTTACCTTCGGGGCAGCAGTAGAAGTGGACCCGGACTCCCTTCGGATACTTAAACTCCAGAAACAAATTCAACATCTTCTTATACACGGCTGTGCCCGACTTGGGTGAAAGGGGTAACCTGGCCTGGCCTATGTGGATGATGTCCTGATTAAAAGCTCAACTGTGGAGGCACACATAGTGGAAATCCGCTATGTTCTGACCCAGTTGAGGGTTGCCGGAGGAAAACTGTCCTTCCAGAAGGCACAGTGGTGCAGGACCTGTGTCAACCTCTTGGGACATGAAATAACTCCAGAGGGTCTCTGTCCCCAGGAGAAGAAGATGGAAGCACTACTAAAACTGAAAGACCCCACAACTTGTGCCATGAGCTAAGAAGCCTCCTTGGACTGACTAACTACAGTAGGAAGTTTATTGAGGATTACGCAGAGGTCACACGACCCTTGATCCATCTGTTGAAGGGGGCGTCAAGTGGGAGTGGGGTCCTGAACAAGCCAAGGCAGTAAAGCAACTCAAAAGAAGTCTCTCACAAGCTCCTTGTCTAGCTTACCCTGTCAAAAACAAGGAGTTCTTCTTGGAGACGGGGTCCTTGAATACATGCTTGACAGCAGTATTATATAAAAAGCATGACAAGGTCAATAAAGTAATCTCCTATGCAAGCTCTGTGGGGGAAAAATTCAACGATTGTGAGAAGGCACTCCTGGAAACGTTGCATGCATTGAAAAATTACCTCCCGATCATCCAGGGGGAGCACATCATAGTGGAGACTCCACACCAGCTTTTGCAATACCTCCAAAGCAACAGAATCTGGGCTGGAAATGTGAGTAATTCCAGAATTTCTTCCTGGATTCTGTCAATGCAAGGCTTTCCTGTGGAGGTCAGATATGGCCAAAACAAGAAGAGTCTCCTCGTGCAAGGTCTGGCTGACTTGCATGATTGTACCAGAGAAAACTGTCTCGAGGACGAACATCTCAGAACCCAAGACAACATGGAGGCGTACCTGAATTCCCCTCACAAAGTCTATGAAGAAGACACGTGCCAGGGGATGCCCACAGTTTATGTGGACGGGTGCTCCTATCCTGTTGATAACAACAGGGAAAAGGAACTGGTGGCCGGCGTTGGGAATTCCTGGGTGAATGATGCCCCAGAACCCTCCACTGGGTACAGAATCAGTCCCTGCAGTAGTCAGGTGGTGGAGTTGATGGCAGTTCACCAGGCCATCCTTACTGCCGTCCAACACCAACTCTACAAACTGGTCATAATCACCGATTCAGATTATGTCCAGAACGGGTTTGTGGAATACCTGGTCAATTGGAAAACCAGAGGCATGCTGTGTGCTAATAACAAACCGCTTAAACATGGCAAGCTAATACAAAATATTGATGATCTGGTCACCTCTAAGGGGATGACCATCTATTGGAAAAAGATTAAGGGCCATTCCAGGATAGAGTGACCAGACAAAACGGGAAACAACGGGCTGATCAGCTAGGCAAAACCAGAGCCATCCAGGGGGATATCCTTGAGATTGAGTCCCTGTTGGGGGAAATCCAGGTCACTGCTCTCACCAGTTCCCATACAAATGCTCATAATGAACTCTCAACAGCCCAGTGGAGTAAGGAGACCCCAGATGCTGATTTAATCACGGCACAAAAAGGGGATCCGATAATTGGGAAATTCTATCAACACATTGAGGACCCTGAGAACTTTTCTCTGATGGAAACCGATTACATTGGGAAAGAGGACCTAAGGGTGTTGATGAAGTGTCCCAAAATGTTCCAAATCCAAGACGGTTTGTTGGTAAGGAGATTTTACGCTCACCTGATATCCCCGGGGGCGTTTGAAAGGCTCTGAGATCTGGAACCCTGGATGCGTAGTTGCCCAGTGCTGAATAATTAATCTGCAATTACAGAAGGGAGGATTTGTGATAACTGTCTCTAATGGGTGAATCTCCCACCTCCCTCTGACCGATTCCCTTCCCACTGGGTTCTTTCCTCACCTTAGTTATTTGTCGGGTGAGCTATCCGTCCTGCGTTTCTTGTGCAGGGGCGCTTTACATTTGTTGGCGAGCTGCCCGAGTTGCTTCACTGGTGCAGTACGCCTTCCTTGGGCCCATGCCTGCTGTGACCCTGAATCTGCTGGTAGGCAGGTAGGTTTGTTAATTGTAAGTCTTTGTTCTGTTTATGGTGGGAATTCGATAATGTCTTTATCTATTTCTTTTCAAGTGAGAAGGTCTTGATGCTGGCGTGCCAGATGGAGAGGCATGTATTCTAGTTAAGAGAAAGCGCAAAGCGCAGCGCCTTTATTGTCTTTTAAAGCTAACCTGTGTTTTCTTCTTCTTTTCCTCACAGGCCACCGTGGTGCTGCGAGTGGATGAAAGCGCAATGAAAAACAGGCCCCCGGAATCTGTTAAGGCAAGTACAGTGCTCTGCAGTTGTTTAATATTGAAAGCGTCCCTGAATATGTCTCTTTTCCTTTGCAGATGTTGCTGTGGTGCTCTGGATGGAAGCATGGCGTAGCACGATGGAATTCAGGTAAGACTGATGGAATTCGATGTTTTGGAAGCACACGTTCTAATATTATTTTTCCCTTTCTCGTTATTGCAGGTCGCAATGTTCGAACAGCAGCTGTGGTAGCGGTTTGCCGGAAGTCCTTAAGCTCGTACTCACAGGTGAGTGATGTTTCTTCTTCTCTCGGTTTCCACAGATTGCAGCCCAGTTGAGATGCTGAGTGCTGGATGGTGTTTTCTCAGGTTAAACAGAATAATCTTCTTCTTGTTCTTGCAGGATTACAGGAAGATGCTCAAGACCAGGAGCTGGACACAGTGAGCGTCACGCTGCGGGTTGCAGAATAACACAAAGCGTGTTCTGCAGTCAGGGTGTGGTTTATATAGCCCAGGTAAAGTAGTACCAGGGAAAGTAGTTCCAGCACACTCAAAACACTAGACTGCATGGCTTGGTTCTTAGAATTAGACAGTGTGGGTGCTTCCATGTTGGATTTAAAGGCCCATGTACATAAATGGGTCCTAGTTTGAACAGCCCTTCCTTCCTACATATGAGCCTGGTGCCAAAGGTGCCAGGACTTGCTCCCGGAGTCCTTTTGCAGTGGTTATAATGCCCTCAGGGTTCTGGTGGTGGGAGCCTGCTTGTGGCACAACTTGTGCCCCCTCACAGTGGTCATGACAGGAGATGTGACCAGTGGGTGGTACCTACCTTATTCCAATATTTGAAGGGGTGTCTTGTGGGTGCACAATTTCAGCCAAGTTCACTCACACAGCGCGCTCCTCTCCAGAAGAGGGGGATGACACTGCCTTGATCAGATTTACAAGTAGCTTTCCTCGGGCCCGTGATTCGCTCCTCTAGGGGAAATAAGTACATGTTAACAGTAAAATGCTTGTTTACCAAATGGGTGGAATGTCTCCCGGCCCCAAATTGCAAAGCAGAAACTATAGCTGCCCTGATGATCAACCACATCTTCTCGCATTTTGGCCTACCCCAACGGATTGAGTCAGACCGAGGAAGTCACTTCACCAGCGAATTGATGACAAAGATGTGGGAGATACTTGGGGTAAAAAGGAAACTTCATATTGCATACCGCCGGTCCTCTAGTGGTGGTGTTGAGAGGTACAATAAAATGATTGTGAGCATACTAAAAAAGTTTGTGGCAGATTCTGGACCAAGTTCGGACATCCGATTACTGCTTGTCCTGATGGCCATCAGATCTACACAGTCTTCTGCAACCAAAATGTCTCCATTTGAGCTAATGACTGGAAGAAGGATGGTGCTACCTCAGCATCTGCTCTATAGAATACAAGAGCAGACATCGATAAATGACAACTCATGAATATTTTGAGAATCCAAGAAAACACCTTCAGCATGCTTTTTCGTATGCTCAGCGGAATCTGGAAAAATCAACAGCAGGGAGGAAAACTCAATATGATTTGAAAACAACTAAAAAGGAATACCAAGTAGGAGACAGGGTCTACTTGTACAATTTTCAAAGGAGCCAGACCAAGGAGAGAACATTTCTCCCCTCCTGTCGCAGTCCTTTTGAAGTTGTAGATAAAATTTCACTTGTCGCCTACAGAATCCGCAACCCCAAAGGAGAGCTGTCAGAAGAGAAATGGGTCCACATTAATCAGGTACAAAGTTGTCACCCTAGGCACACTTTGCACTTTGCAGCTCATTGAGGAGCCCAGGGAAAGTCCAATAGAGGAGACACCTGGAGAATAAGAACAAAGAAGAAGAAAAAGCAGAAGGTAATAGGTAGGTCCATAGGTATATCTATCTAACAGGGAGTACTTTTCTTCATTATCACTGCAAAAGTGTATCACATAACCATGGTGTAAAAATAACTATGTTCGCCTTGTTAAGGAATTATTTGCTGATATTGTTGAAGTACATTAGTGAATGTAATGTATGTTTGTCCCACTGATGTCAACCTTTCGGGAAGCCAGTCAGTGAAAAGAATTCTAAAACCTGTCTTTATCTATCTCCTATTTAGTACTAATTCCATTCCTTCATAGACCAAGCAGTATCTCCCTGGGACCCGGAAAGGGAAGGAAGGAAAGGTGGTGTTGCTCTACACTCCAACGAAAGATGAAGGGAGGATTGTGGCCTACCGCTCCCTGATGGAAGAAGAACTCTTCCTGATAAAACCCACTTTGCCCTACCTTCCTTCAACAAGAAGTCTCTGGGAAGCAGGGGGATCTGTGGGGTACATTTATTAGCCCAGCAGAACTCCCTTACATCACCAAACTGCATTTTCAGCAGTTACCAGAAGAATGGCTGCGCTGGCTCCAATGAGCACCATTGCCTTGCATCAAAACTGCATTTTGCAGTCACCAAAATATTGGCTACACTGTCTTTATCAGGCACATATGGGGTGAGATGGAACATGAAACACCCTGAGAATGGCTGCCAGTGTATTCCTTATGCACACCAAAGAAAAGAATTCAAAGGCAGCGCTGCCATGCTGCCAGCTCAAAACTTCTTACGGAAAAAGTAAATGTTCTGCATTTAAAATGACACACATTCATGCACACCCATATTCATGGTGTACACCAGCAAATGAGGGCATTCCTCACTGAATGGCATGTTGTGTCAGGCAAAATCTATGAAAAAACAGCAGAGATCTTCACTCCAAACGCAAAACAATTTACTTTTTGCATCAAAATAACCCAGACAAACCCTTCACAAGAAGCCCTCTCTCTTTCCTTATGTCATTTTTAATGGACCATTGCCTTGGACAGATTCCTGTCTAGTAGAAATTGACTAGGGCTATAAATAATGTTCAGATTCTAGATGCAAGAGAAACCCGCATTTGGAAAGGGACATTCAAGGAATATCAACCCACGTGTAAAATGGTGCTTTTGCCAAACAAGAAAATATCTTTTAAAAAGTCACATTGAATGCCTCAAAGATATCTATACCTATGATGGATTTTCTTACTTACCCTTACACTGAATGAGTTTTTGATAGAGACCCCAGGACCATTCATTCCATCACACGTCCTGATGAAGGCCTGCCCAAAAAGCTGCATCACACAGCTCCTCGAGGCCGAAACACCATTGTGTCGACGATATCACCATTTGAACAGTGCACATCTAAAGCATTGTTAATGTGCTTTTTTGTATATATGTCCATTGATGTGGGTTTATGTTTATTCTTGTGACTGCACAATTGAAATGATCAACCAATAGTGGCATTTATCTGTTGTTGTTATTACATTGGGATCCAGCCTGTCGTACTGGATCATACCTATATGTATTGTTTTTTCTAAACATCTCTGGGTGCTCTATCCCCACCAACTTTATCCAGATGTCATTAAATACATTTTGTGAAAAATGATGCAGTAAGAAGTGACTGTCATATTTGCTATAATGTTGGAACTCTGTGACCTCTCACCCTGAAGTTTCTGTTAATTTGTGTATGACCCCCGCCAGTTCCCAGTGTTGCTCCCAGTGACACCTTCTGCCCCAGAGGATGTCCTAGATGTTTCTGTGCTTGCTCTCCCACCCAGCTATTCTGCTCCCTTCCCAGTTCCTGCCCCTTGGCAGTACACCCCTGCTGAATCAGCCCCTGTAATGTCAATACCTACTACCCAGTGCTTGTTAATTTAATGTCACTAGAAGTCAAGTTCAACTAGCCAGTGCTGGTACCTTTAATGCTACTAGAAATCAAGACCTACTAGCCAGTGCTTGTTCCTTTAAGGTTACTAGAAAGTAAGAACTACTAGCCAGTGCTGGTTCCTTTAACATTACTAGAAATCAAGACATAGTAGCCAGTGCTTGGTACTTTAATGTTACCAGAAATCAAGATTTACTTGCCAGTGCTTGTTTCTTTAATGTTACTAGAAAACAAGACCTACTAGCTAGTGATTGTTGCTTTAATGTCACTAGAAGTCAAGACCTACTAGCCAGTGCTGGTTCCTTTAATGCTACTAGAAATCAAGACCTACTAGCCAGTGCTTGTTCCTTTAATGTTATTAGAAAGGAAGACCTACTAGCCAGTGATGGTTCCTTTAACATTACCAGAAATCAAAACATAGTAACTGGTGATTGTTCCTTTGTTGTTACTAGAAATCAAGACGTACTAGCCAGTGATTTTCCCTTTAATGCTAGAAATCAAGACCTACTAGCCAGTGATTGTTCATTTGTGTAGGATGTTTTAATTGCAATATCTAGTTTTGGGAAATGTCTACCCACTCCAAACCTGGTATGCACAATTCTCCTTTATTTAATAAACTTTTTTTTATGAATCTGAGACCGTGATTTAATAGAATTGATTTTCCCTAGCTACCCTCACCTTTTCAGAAAATAAACATGATGTGTTGTACAAAAGGGTGATTTATTAACCAAATACAAATGATCAAATCAGATTACAGGTAAACAAATTGTTTCTTTAAAAAAATGCAAATGTTAAAAATAATCAACACACGGTTACTTTAGTTTTCAATCCCACAGATATGGAAATAGAAACATTAGTAACGCACACTTCACCACAAGTATCTATGCATTTAATTCACCCTGAACATGCAGGAACCATAGATTGGATGGATGAGAGTTCAGGAGGAATCGTTAATTTGTGAAAGTAACAAATTAGTTAAAATATTTCTGCCTATCCACTTCTCGCTACTTCCCCTTTATTCAAAATACCACCCCGATTTACTCAATAGACAGGTCAGAGTTTTACCTCAATTGTAACAAGCTATTAGACCTTCAGGTATATGAATGGCTTGTAGAAAGAAATATATGTTCAGCAATATATCGGCAAAATTCCATTCAGTGATGTTTCTACTCAATTATCCTGTAAAATGTGCCTTTCTCTCTTTCAATGGATACCTTGAAAAGTGGAAAGAAATGGACAGTGAATAATCACCCTCTCTCTTTTATCTTGAGCAACACCACATTAATATCAAATCTTCTGCTTGATGATATACCCAGAAATTACTTCAATTATCTTCTTTTCCTAAGTATGCACACATTAAGATGTCCATTTAACTCCCCAATAATTCTTCCATGCCAAAAGTCATTACAAAGAGAAAGAGTGAGGGACTGGGTTGGTGGGTAAACTTATTACCCAGCTGCTCATAACGGGGAGGATCATGATCGCCCACACTTGGAAACCCCCAGAGGGCCTGCTAATATCCCTTTTCTGGGTCAAAATATGGGATATTCTGGTGGCAGAAAAGGTCACAGCAGCTAAAGAGGTTCTACTGCATAGATTTGCAGAGGTGTGGACCACAGTCCTAGAATGCGATCTGAACTTTCCGGCACTAACTCATAGACCACGGCTTTCTGCCTTGTTCCTTCGGGACAATACATGAAGTGGGAGTTCTCAACCAATCTCCTCTTGGACTGGGTGATTTAGGGGTTGAGATGCATCTAACCACAACAGATGGGAGAGGGAAAATATCTCACACTGCTAGTCTTGCTTTTAACTGTTGAATACCATTTATGTGATGCTGCATTGTTTATCCCTTGTTTGCAAATGCATTAAATAAAATGGTTAAAAAAAAGAGAGAAAGAGTGAGAGGATCTCACAGTAGGAACACCATGGGACATGATTTATAAAAATATATATTTTTCCAGAAGCACATACACTTCTGAAATGTTCCCTAACTTCTTGTGATGTACAATTAATGTATCTGTTTCCACCCCTTAATACTAGCAAATGATATGGACCAGGATTTACTCTAATTCCCTTGATTGGATCACTCCCCACACGATTATTTCTCTTTTAGATAATACTCAATCAGGATTTCTTTTGGCTGGATCACAGACAGGTGGGCACCCTCTCTTAAGGACTGGTCAAATTCTCCCCTCTAGTAACAGGTGGGCATTGGCCAGTAAGATAGGATTAGCTTTACTCCTCAGCGTGTCTGCTGTCTCTTACACTAGGCCTGGGACTTTAACTCCTGGTAGGCTTCACATTCTTCCCCTACCAATAATCCATCAAAGGGTCCAAAGGAAAGCAACCTATTCCTTCTTCTTCCTGGTATTATCAATTGTTCTTTCTCTCCATCAATCAGAGAGTGAGCAAGTGAGTTTCTTTAGTACGTGCCCATAAGTGAGTGTGCCAGTGTCTCCTGTGTTCGACCTTTTATAGAACAGAAAACCCCTCCTTTTTGAGGTGTGTATACTTTCCCCAATTTAATTGGTCAATGTATCTGATTGGACAAGTCTTCAAAAGTGACATCACAGTAGACATACCCCTACACAGTCATTGGGCATATTAATGAAGAGGGCAGTGTAATGGGAGTAACTTCTACACCCAGCTTCTCTCCCATTTAATGTGATGTCATCCAAGGAATTATTTAAATATTGCCACATTCTAAAACATTCCATTCCAACTATGCGACCACTTCAAGAACCAGCTCATCAGATTTCTCTCTATGGCACAAATCACTTGATACAGGCTTATCATTATAACATGAATAATTTCTCAGTTATAGATTATTCCCTTTAACTCACTTCGACATTTATATTCAGTTTATTTTTCGATCTCAAAATAATAGGCTTGTCACAGTGAATGCGGGGACATATGACACACTAGCGCGCACCCACTTCTTTGCGACAAAATGACAATTCGCTTAATTTGCATATTAAACCTACCTTTAAACACAATAGTTTTGGGTCAATCTAATACAGGATTTGCAGCTGAATATTTTTGATACTAAAATGAGTTTGCTAAAAGGCTTGGTTCAGAGATACAGGTGATATAAACAATTCAATGTACATTTTAAAAGGCATTTTCTTTGATACAACAATATGGCATTACAATTACGGTTCTTCTACCTAGATACGAAACAAGTACCATGGCCCTTTTCTATTGAGACAGGGCTGGAAATCTGCTCTTGTTAACTCAGGCCTGCTCATATAGACTTTATGGCTCAGGCCTGGCTGATGAAAAGAGCCTTTGCAATCTGAATATCTGTGGATTTAGTCTGACCTCTGTCTCCTTTTGAGAAGGCATGCAGTCCTGTCAAGTGTTACATTCTTCAAATCAGGAAACCTGTGAGATGGTGTTAATAGATAAAATGGAAAAGGACCACAGATTCAACTGAATTGAAATCATTTGTTTAAATGTTTAGGCCTAAGATACACACAGGGCAAGTAGTACAATTTGGCATAGGGCTGGATTTAAGAAAAGTGTTTTAACATGGGAAAGTCCTATTGAAAGGTTTTTTGTAAACCAGGCCCTTAAACTTCATGCCACAGCCTGGTTTGCTTTGCCTATTTGAAGGAGGATCTTTATCTGCAGAAAGCTACCTTCAAAGAGTTAATTAACTTGAGATGGGCACCTATCTGTTCTCCCATCCTATATTCTGGGTTTAGGGGATGTCTTTGTGAGTTGAACGGATTCTCTTATGTCAGAATTCAGTGCTATTTCCCTTTAAACTGGATTTCTTTTCACAGTTGCAGCTTTTAATGTGCCTTTTCCTGTTCCCCTTGATTTGATATTTTCCCCAAAACACAGAAGCATTAAATGTTGTTTTCCTTTCTTTAAACCTCTGTTCTTTCTTCTCAAGTTCAGCAGTTTCCAATTTAACAAAAGTGACAGGATATTTTCTGGTACTTAGAATGTTAATCTCAGGCCTTGTCAGTGAGTTTTGCGTGGCTGCAAAGCATTGCACATTTCATGTGTGCGTTTGTTTCCCAACTGCTATGTGCAGGCTGCAGCTTAAATATGATTTTAACAATGATGTCTTTCCCTGCATCTTTTTTCCTGCATCAAATATCCCTACAAATGTTACTCGAAATCAAGACATACTTGCCAGTGTGTGTTCCTTTAATGTTAATAGAAAGCAAGACCCACTAGTCAGTACTTGTTCTTTTAATGTTACAAGAAAGCAAGAGCTACACGCCAGTGCTTGCTCCTTTAATGTTAATAGAAAGCAAGATCTATTAGCCAGCGCTTTCCTTCAATTTTACTAGAAAGCAAGACCTACTATCCAGTGCTTGTTCCTTTAATGTTACTTAAAATTTCAGCTTTGTCCACTAAGTGCGATGAACAAGAAGAGCACAGCAATCCACCTACTAGTATTATTGGTTCCAGTGTGAGACTGCCATAATCCAAATGACTAGAACCACAATGATATGCCCTGCACTGAAGAATCTAGGAACATCTGCAATTATTTATTTTTAAGTATCTCTATTGTAGTGGAAGAAACCCCTGCTCTAATATGGTACTGGCTATTAGACTGTTACAGTCACATGAGTATAGTTCATATTATACAACTCTTTAGATAGTAAAATAGGAACATGTTTTCCTCTGTAACTTTTGTTATCATCAAACAGGTTCATAAAATGTGTCATGCAAATGAACTGGCCACATCTGAACACTAATGCCACATTTGGCAAACTGACTAAAAAAGGGTGTTACCATCAGAACTAATTAAATTAAATTACTTGTCAAAAAATTATTTTACCTGCCACATGCAAGCCGAAACTGAATCCCAATTCTTTGAAAAACATTCAAACACTTGGCAGAATGTTTGGCAAACTTTCAGTAACGGTTTCACTGCCAAAGAGATTGCTGAAAAGAAACACGTTTTTTGCATTGTGATTTGCAGAGTCCCATTTTTGACCCTATATTTAGAAATTGTCTACTTTGATTTGGGGATTTTGGTACACAGATAGCCCTCATCCGGAAGCTCTGCACGCTGTAAATATCGCAAAATCAGATCAGTGAAACTCAAAATTTTCTCTTCTCAAGAAACAAAATAAGAGTTATTTCTGTACATACTGGGTACGTTCAGAGGACAACAGGGGATGAAATATATACCATGAAACACATAAAAACATCTGCAGCCCTCAACACAGAGAACACCCCTATTCATGTATGTGCAGTATGAGCAGAGGGACAAAAAAACTGAACATATACAGCAAAGTGAGAAATATCCAAAACTCGCACACAAGATGTGTGCCTTTACATCTGATGTCATAGAACTCACATTGGGCGCTGTTTGCAACATGGTCCTCTTGAGTGAACTGACCACCAGTACGTTTAATGAATGAAGGAACTTTCAGAAAGCCATTTTTCTACCACTTACTGCCCTGGTTTAGTAGATTTTGATCCTAGCCCTTCACCGTGGCCCCACGTAAAAGACATATAACAATGCTAAGAGTGTTTCTTGAAAATGTGTCTGTCGACATAACCTTTAATGAGGTCTTTGGAATAAACATTTATTACACAACCATGACTTTATATTGGATTGTAAAACTTGTTTTTTTATTGATTTCTCATGATTTCAAAGTCACACGCTGCCATATCTATTCAGAAACTTTGAATTGTGTTGATAAATCCATTGTCTGTACCTTTAGTTGGTATGTCTTTCTGTTTTTGATTGTGAATTTTGTTTCCTGCATTCAACAGGCCTTCCTAGAGGCTTAAGGAGTGCTAAGTGTAACTCAGACTTTTTCTCACCTCTTTTTATGAAAAGATGATCTTGAGTGCTGCGTAATCTGGTCTAATCTCTCACTGCTGCGATCTGCAGGTTGCAGGTTCAACTCCCACCAGACCCAACTCAGACTTTCATCATTTTGAAGTCATTAATTCAATACTATCTTTGGTTAGGTAACAATAATTGTATATACAAATTTTCAATGCGCAGTGCTGTGACGAAAGCACTATATAAATAACACATTGTTATTATTATAAGCTAGGGTAGTGTACCCTAAAGCTCCACCTACTCTTTCACACCTATATGGCCGGTGTCTTCCTTAAAGAGCCACGTGAAGTCAACCTTTTTTGAGTTCTTCATCTTGCCATCCAACTGGAAAGAAACATGAGTACTGCTCTACCAGTCTCGTAAGGTCCACTAGCTTAAGGACACTTACTAGAAAGGCCTTTAGGAAAAAGAGGTACGGTAGCAGAACTTTAAATATTGCAGGAGATATTCTTTGGAATTACTCTTTGGTCACCTTAAGACCTGAAGAAAACCGTCTCCTTTTTAGGAAAAGACTAAAGATCTTTGCCTCCTGATCATTAAAATCAGGTGTTCCTTCTGGCTGTCATGATCACTGCTTCCAAGGAGCCGGGACCAGCCCAACGTCCTTGGAAGCAGGCCCCTAACCCTAATCCTAGGCACCAGCCGGTCCCTACTGGGACCTTTTGGACCCTGTCCTGGCGCCGGTGGCACCAGGCTCATCAAAACCATCGGTCCCGGCACTGGAAGCGCCGGGCTCATCATTGGTGTGAAAGTGCTTGGGTGGACTTACCTGCGGCAGACCATGCTGCTTGCTTACCAGCCTCTTAGAAGCCCTCTGTGAACAGGGACTACTTTCTTACCTGGGTGGGGCAGTCCACTCCCTGGATACAGCACTGGAACTCCTCTGGAAGCGGGAACTCTTTTCTTACCTAGGCGGGGCCGTGGAAGAAGACGCCTCATCACTCCAAGGCTATTTAAACCACACCCGATTGATGAAACGTGCTTCGCGTTATTCTGCATATGCAGCAGAACGCTCACCGAGTCTGTTCCAGCCTTTCTTCTTTTGATCCTGAACCTGCAAGAATTATACTTACTATGCCTGTACCCGGCCAACTTCAGCACCTGCAAAAGACCAGAAACAACAGGTTAGCAAGATGAACTTTACTCGCAGTGCTTACTCACCTGATCCATCGGCAGCGGCCGTGTCTCGCGCTGCACCTTCGCCTGCAAAGACAACAGCATTGTTATACTCACCGGCACGCTGTGCATTCCGGATTCTTCACGCTGCATCTTCGCCTGCAAAGACAAAAGCATTGTTACACTTACCGGCACGCTGCGAATTCCGGATTTCTTCATTCTGCATCGTCGCCTGTAAAGACAAAGAAAAAGACATTAAGCAGGTATTTACTCACGCCCATCACGCTCGACGCAATCAAACGCCTGCGAATACTCTGGCGTCTCTTGAACACGAACTAATCTGCAAAGAAAGAGACAGTTAGAGCGCTTGCCATACTTACGAATTTCCAGGCGCTTCACTGCCACGCATTTAAAGACTATAAAGACAAAAGGTGTCCAGAAACTTACCGGTCGTGCAGACAACGACGGTAACCATCCTCTGAAGTCAAGAGGCCAATGTTTCACCAGTGAAGGAACTGGCAATGGCACCCTGCATTAGACGCAGATGGAGAGCCCAGCATTCACCTATCTAAGGTGAGCATGTTAACCTGGGAGGGGGGCTCTACAGACAAGCTGGGAAGAGAGAGAGAGAGAGAGAGATAGGGACATTCAACAACCCAGACCTTTAATCCCCATATTCTTTCACCTGCAGAAACCTCACCCTTCGAGTTCGACACACAGTGCGAAGAGGTTCTACCCCAGAAGCCAATCGAGTCCTGCACATCACTTTTCGAGTCACAGACACCTTCCTGCCAAGACCCGCGCCTCCGTGGGAATCAGGTGAGCGTTACAGAACGCGAAGCCCACCACAAAACTCCTACCCAGGCGCAATGGAAACCTCAGACACTGATCAACTAGCCCGGTTGCTCGGGGAATTAAGATCTGAAGTACATGCAGCTCGTCAGGAAACGAACTCTCTAAGAAGAGAACTGATAATTTCCAAGGAGCGGACTGAGGACCTCGCTAGGCAGTTGCTACAAACACAGGCAGGACAGACACCTTTGCCCACTCCAGGAGGAAGTTATCCTTCTGCATCATCTTTAAATCCAGTGCAAATCAACCTGCCCGGTAATGTGCCCTTGGCTCCGCCCGAACGCTTTTCTGGTGATCCAAAGAAATTTGCGGTGTTCATCAACCAGTGCCGCTTACACTTCTTATGTCGACCAGCTGCTTTCCCAACAGACCGGACCAAGGTGGCTTTCGTGCTTTCTTATCTCAGTGGCAGCGCCGCAGATTGGGCGATCCCTTTAGTCACCCAGGATGATCCGGTTTTACATGATTTTCAGGCCTTCCAGTCCAGCATGGAGAAACTGTTTGCAAGACACGCACAAGGGCAGGCCTTGGACAATGAACTGCTTTCATTACGACAACGGAATCAAGACCTCTTGACTTATATAGCCTCATTCAACAGACTTATAGTGGAAACTCAATGGCCCGAGGATAAGAGAATAACGCTTTTCTACAGAGGCCTGCGTGGAGAGCTCAAGGATGTGTTAGCTCAAGTTGTGAATCCTCCACAAGATTGCTCAGACTATATTGACTTAGTTGTCCAATTGGACTACAGAACAGGAAGGCAGATCGTTCCAAATTTGATACCCGAGTGTTTTCTAAACCACCAACCTCTACTAGGGGAGCTGACACGGTGGAACCCATGCAAATAGGGGGCATGAAAGGACCTTTAACCCAGAAAGAGCGGGAAAGAAGAAGGCAGCTGCAACTATGCCTCTATTGCGGAAACCCAGGACACTTTCTTCGGGACTGTCCAGTGAAACCAGCTAAGAAGGCTGTAGGAGCCGCGGATACCTGTACCACAAATTCTGAGCAGGGAAACGACCTAGCCCGACAGGAGTAGAGGTCCTCTTGCCGAGCGTTAAGATCTGTCCCGTGACCTCGCATTTCGTGGTACCCATGGTCCTCATTAGTCCTGACCGTCCAGATCGTTTGCATGCAATTGAAGCTTACATCGACAGTGGAGCAATCGGTAATTATGTGGACCGTGAAATGGTATCAAGGATGAATCTACCCCTTGTCCCTAAGGCTGTAAAAGACGTCATTACTACTGTGGATGGCACGGAGATAGCCTCCGGACCAGTAACGCATGCCACCAAAGAAGTGACGCTAGTGAGTCAAGATGGACACCGGGAGAGAATCGTGTTTGATGTGATCAAGGCTCCTCAGTTCCAGATCATTCTGGGAATCCCTTGGTTAGAGAAACACAATCCTCAGATCGATTGGCGAGCAAAGACGGTTCAGTTTCCAGAATGTTTTACCACTTGTTATCCTAGGCCTGATGTTTCACTGGCGGCAATCTCTTCTGAGGAGGTTCCTAAATTACCTCCCGAATACCAGGAATTCCAAGACGTTTTTCGGAAGGATCAAGCGAACACCCTGCCTCCTCATAGGTCTTACGACTGTCAAATAGATTTGATACCCGGATCAACTCCTCCTTGCAGCAGGATTTATGCCCTCACCGAGCCAGAGTATCCTCACCTCAGACAATATTTGGATCAATACCTAGCTAACGGGTTTATCCGTCCTTCAAAATCTCCAGCTTCATCGGCTTTGTTCTTCGTTCCGAAAAAGGAAGGAGACCTAAGGACTTGCATCGATTATCGTGCCCTGAATCGGATCACCGTTAAAAACAGATACCCGTTACCTTTGATCCCTGAACTCCTGGACCAAGTCAAAGACGCATGTATATATACAAAATTGGATCTCAGAGGAGCCTACCACTTGGTACGGATAAAAGAGGGCGATGAATGGAAAACGGCCTTCCGCACCAAGTACGGGCTATTCGAATATCAAGTGATGCCCTTTGGACTTTGTAACGCTCCTGCCGCGTTCCAATATTTTATGAATGATGTCCTTAGAGAACTCATAGACGTGTGTGTTGTTGTCTATATTGATGACATCCTCGTCTATTCATCATCCGAAAAGGAACACCAGAGACACGTTAAAAAGGTTCTTGAGAGATTGCGTCAACATAATCTTTTTGCTAAGCTTGAAAAATGCGTTTTCAACATAACAGAAGTCGAGTTCCTGGGATTCATATTGTCACCCAACAGAGTCCATATGGATTCAAAGAAAGTTGATGCAATCATCAAGTGGCCATCACCAACCTCAGTAAAAGGAGTTCAAAGCATGTTAGGCTTCGCTAACTTTTACCGCAGATTTATTCCTGAATTTTCTCGGATAGTCCAGCCCATCACCGCTCTGTTAAAAAAGAACAAACGTTTTGAGTGGTCTTCTGAAGCAGAACAAGCTTTTCAGGACTTAAAAGCTAAATTCATTTCTGCACCTGTTCTAAAACACCCTTGCCCAGAACTCCCCTACATCATGGAAACTGATGCTTCTAGTCTCGCTATGGGGGCAGTTTTATCACAAAGAGATCCGGTCACACACCAGTTACACCCTATAGCCTTTTGGTCCCGTAAGTTTTCGGCTCCCGAGATCAACTATTCAATTACCGACAAGGAACTTTTAGCTATCAGATCGGCCTTTAAAGCATGGCGGCATTATCTTTTAGGAGCCAGACACACAGTCACCGTAATGACTGACCACCGCAATTTACAATATCTAAAGACGGCCAAAGCTCAGTCTTCCAGACAGCTTCGCTGGGCTCTGTTTCTGGCTGAATTTGATTTTATAATTACTTATCGTCCAGGCAGTAAGAACGGAAAAGCAGATGCCCTCTCCCGGATGGGAGTAGATGAACATTTGACCAATCCAGATCCAATACCCATAATCCCAGAACAAAGGATTTTGGGTTTGGTCAACACTCAATCTTTTGAAGACATCAAGACCACGGTTAAATCACTCCTAACTCCGGCCGATTTGCAGGACTGGCAATTAAAGGGAAAAGAATTCTCAGTGGATCAAGACCTACCATATTTCCGAGGATGATTGCACTTGCCCTGTGAGAAAATACAAAAACAAGTAATCTCCTGTTATCACGATTCTCTAATGGAGGGGCACCCTGGCATTACCAAAACCATGGAAAAGATTAAAAGACATTTCTGGTGGCCATCGTGGAAAAAGGATATTAGAGACTTTGTAATCTCCTGCGGTGTGTGTGCCCAGAATAAAAGTCAGAAACAGAAACCAGCCGGCCTATTACAGCCACTTGACATCCCTCCCTGTCCATGGCATACCCTGTCCATGGATTTTATCACAGACTTACCTCCATGCTTGGGGTATACTACCATTTTAGTAGTCGTGGATCTATTCTCCAAGATGGCTCACTTCATACCCCTGAAGGGTCTACCTTCAGCCTCAGTATTGGCCCGAGAATTCTTGGCAAACATCGTTCGCTTACACGGTTTTCCTTTGGTTTTAGTCTCCGATAGGGGAAGTCAATTCATCTCCCACTTCTGGCGCAGTTGCTGTCGTCTAGCCCAAGTTGATGTAAGACTTTCGACCAGCCACCATCCCCAAACTGACGGACAAACCGAAAGGACAAACCAGACACTAGAACAATATCTACGTTGCATGCTCCAACAAACAGAAAACCCCTGGAAGGATATTCTTTGGATCGCTGAATACGCTTACAACAATTCGACTCATTCTGGAACCGGGAAGACTCCTTTTTTCCTATTATACGGACACCATCCTAGAACCTCCAACCTGGATCCTCCCCAAGAAATTGAAGCACCTGCTGTGGATCACTTGCACTCGGAGATCACCTGTGCTTTTAAGGAAGCCACTGCCCATCTGCAAAGAGCTAAAGCTCAATTCAAAAAGGCAGCAGATCGGCACCATAAAGAGGCCCCTCACTACGCTGTAGGAGATCAGGTCTGGTTATCCACTAAGCACCTGCCTTTAAAAGGACCCCGCCCCTTCATCCCGAGATACCTTGGACCCTACCTCATATCTGCCCTAATTAATCCGGTGGCTGTCAAATTGGAATTACCTACGCATATGAAAATACATCCAGTATTCCATGTCTCCTTATTAAAACCAGTACAACCAGAAACCCGATTGACTGAACTTCCAGAACCGGTTTTAGTAGATGGAGAGCTTGAATTCGAAGTGAAGAACATCCTAGACTCCAGAATCTCTAAATCTAAATTATATTATCTGGTCGATTAGAAAGGATACGGCCCCCAGGAGAGATCTTGGGAACCCTCAGAATATGTCCACGCACCTCATCTGGTCAAGAAATTCCATCTGAATCACCCCAACAAGCCAAAACCCCCGGAGAAGACACGCTTAGGAGGGGCCTTGAGGGGGGGTGCTGTCATGATCACTGCTTCCAAGGAGCCGGGACCAGCCCAACGTCCTTGGAAGCAGGCCCCTAACCCTAATCCTAGGCACCAGCCGGTCCCTACTGGGACCTTTTGGACCCTGTCCTGGCGCCGGTGGCACCAGGCTCATCAAAACCATCGGTCCCGGCACTGGAAGCGCCGGGCTCATCATTGGTGTGAAAGTGCTTGGGTGGACTTACCTGCGGCAGACCATGCTGCTTGCTTACCAGCCTCTTAGAAGCCCTCTGTGAACAGGGACTACTTTCTTACCCTGGTGGGGCAGCTCCACTCCCTGGATACAGCACTGGAACTCCTCTGGAAGCGGGAACTCTTTTCTTACCTAGGCGGGGCCGTGGAAGAAGACGCCTCATCATTCCAAGGCTATTTAAACCACACCCGATTGATGAAACGTGCTTCGCGTTATTCTGCATCTGCAGCAGAACGCTCACCGAGTCTGTTCCAGCCTTTCTTCTTTTGATCCTGAACCTGCAAGAATTATACTTACTATTCCTGTACCCGGCCAACTTCAGCACCTGCAAAAGACCAGAAACAACCGGTTAGCAAGACGAACTTTACTCGCAGTGCTTATTCACCTGATCCATCGGCAGCGGCCGTGTCTCATGATGCACCTTCGCCTGCAAAGACAACAGCATTGTAATACTCACCGGCACGCTGTGCATTCCGGATTCTTCACGCTGCATCTTCGCCTGCAAAGACAAAAGCATTGTTACACTTACCGGCAGGCTGCGAATTCCGGATTTCTTCATTCTGCATCGTCGCCTGTAAAGACAAAGAAAAAGACATTAAGCAGGTATTTACTCACGCCCATCACGCTTGTCGCAATCAAACGCCTGCGAATACTCCGGCGTCTCTTGAACACGAACTAATCTGCAAAGAAAGAGACAGTTAGAGCGCTTGCCATACTTACGAATTTCCAGGCGCTTCACTGCCACGCATTTAAAGACTATAAAGACAAAAGGTGTCCAGAAACTTACCGGTCGTGCAGACAACGACGGTAACCATCCTCTGAAGTCAAGAGGCCAATGTTTCACCAGTGAAGGAACTGGCAACGGCACCCTGCATTAGACGCAGATGGAGAGCCCAGCATTCAATTATCTAAGGTGAGCATGTTAACCTGGGAGGGGGGCTCTACAGACAAGCTGGGAAGAGAGAGAGAGAGATAGGGACATTCAACAACCCAGACCTTTAATCCCCATATTCTTTCACCTGCAGAAACCTCACCCTTCGAGTTCGACACACAGTGCGAAGAGGTTCGACCCCAGAAGCCAATCGAGTCCTGCACATCACTTTTCGAGTCACAGACACCTTCCTGCCAAGACCCGCGCCTCCGTGGGAATCAGGTGAGCGTTACACTGGCTCGATAATTCCAGAGGAATGTGCTACTGAACTGTGAGGAATATGAGGACGCTTTCCACCTGTTTTCTTGCAACTCACTGATATCCTTATTTCCTTCAAGTGTGTAACTCGCTCTTCTGCTTCCTAATTGAGCACTTATATATTCCTAAATGTTCGAAGGACTGTGAACTAGCAGGTTCTTTAGCCCCCTTCCCTACCCCACCACCTTTTTTCATCTACTTTAGGAGCCACAAAGCACCTTTGCTCGAGGTGAACCTTATAAATCCCCCAATGAATAAATCCTCACGGGACGTAGGAAAGGAGTGGTGCCAGACAGCATCCTGCTTGCAGACTCTTCCTCGACAATCAGGGAATAGGGGGCGGTGTGAGGAAACAAGGCCTGTGGCCTGGGCAGTATGGCGTGGGATCTTCCCCACTCATATGCCACTCTGAGCCTGAAACACACTCTTGCTCCCCTATGACTTTGTGAGAACCTCCACCTGCACCAACCCAGACATGGTCGTACCTCACTGGACATGTATCCAGGCTACGGTGGAAGGCGGTTTACAGGTGATACACTTGTACAAGCACACATAGAAGTCACATGGTTCCTGATTCACAAACTCTCCATAGTGCCCCGCACCTGGTCTGTCTGCGGGTGGTAGTGGTGTTGCAGTGCAAAGTTGTGGGTAGTTTGTGTACAAGTTAAAGGGTGCATGCCATACAGCTATAACCCATACCAATATATGCAATGCTGCATTCAACTGTCCATTTGCCAGTCAACTATTGCATTTAGTAAATGTGAGGAAATCCTGCCCATGAACAGAAACCTCTAATATCATAAAACATGTTTGTTTAATTTGTTTATTATTTAAAAGCGCAAATAGTGTCAAAAGATAGCTTCAACGAGTTGTTGTGTTGTAAACACTGGCATCCACAGGAAGGATGCAGGGCAAATAATGCCTTTGATGAACTCATAACTCTCAGGCTTGTTTAGAATAACAGTCAAGTAAATGTAGGAAAAGTTGCAACTGTGCCTGCACTTATTTGCGCCAAGATAAATTACTGGTGTATTTCCTTTTGCTATGAATGACAAATCCAAAAGTTCTGTTGTATTTGATAAAGTTTTTTATTTTGAATGTTCAGCCCTTCTTGGATCAATGACAAATCTTTTGGATATGTCATTCATACCAAAAGGAAATACACCAGTAATTTATCTTGGCGCAAATAAGTGCAACTTTTCCTACAGTTTACAAACGGAGTAGAGGAACTCAGTGTCTCCGTAGTGACCTCCACTCATGCGACAAAGAACCAACCACAAAAGACAAAAACCCGAAAAAGGTTAATAATCACCAAGTAACCCCGATTTGGTCGCAACGGTACAGGCCTATGATATCTCAAAAAAAATCCTCAATGTTAGAAAACAGTCAAGTAAATGTGTCCGCCGTCCTCTGCACAAGAGGTCTTGTGTGTAGGCTCTCAAGCTAGGCCTGAGACTGAGACCTCTCTGGAGCTGCTTATGTTCCCATGAAGATTTATGAGACCTAACAGTTCAGGCGGGACGGCAACATTTTGGGTGGAACTGTCCAAAGCTGATTTGCGCATGGTCTTTCCCCTTGAGTCTGAAACCATCAGGAGAGCCCACAATTGGAACCGCAACGCAAGCCAGTGCTTAATTTGTAGGAGGGCTTGACAGGGCTTAGCCCTGGCATTTTTTTGTGTGCCCCTGCGCCGTTTGCTGATTTCAGCTTGATTATGTTGCAGTGTTTTGACAACTTTATTATAACTGTCAGTCAGTCATAGTAATATAACAACCTCTATCCTAGGAGAGCCTGGTTACCTTGAAAGCAACAGCTGTCAGGAACTGCTTTTGGCTCCCCAGTCCACGTGGTGCCTTACAAACCTGCATAAATGACATTAACTTTGAGTGTTTGAAAATGTTAATAAAGAAGAACCAGGGCACATCTAGGACACATTTAAACATAAAGGATCATACATATTAGCCAAAAGGTTACTGTGCATCTCATGTGGAAGTTAGATGTGCGGTGCGCTGTGTACCCACTCCTGGGTACCTAGCCATAGCTCCTGCTAAGTAGGTGATGCCTGACACCCAGGAGCTGGTTTTAGCTCCAGCTCATTGAATCTTAATTGCGAGCCCTGCGGTGTGTACTGGCCATGGTCTCTGCATGGGCTAGCTCCTTGTTATTCATGAACCTGATGACCCAGGTCGGCAGGGCTATTTATCCTTTTTCATGAATAACAATGAGTTGGATGGTGACAATTCTGGGTACGGATGCTGGCCATGTCTGTACACTGCTCCACTCAGACTGCATGACATTGCTGCAAATTCTCTACTATAATAACCATCAGAGTGGGATGACAACAACAGGACACTCACCAGCAAGCAGCCCCAACACAGGGGAAAGGTCAGTGAAAAGGCTAATATCGAAGAGGAGTTCCTGTCACGAGTGACAGCCTACATAAGACAAACTTGCTGCAGTGTTTTTGATTGGCAAGTTCATCAGTATTGGTAGATCACATTGCAGGTCATTACTACAAATACAATTTCATCAATGTTTTTTGACCGAATTTCACCAAAAATATAGAAGGGGGTTTGGGTTTAGGTATTGATTAAGGTGGGTGATGTAGGGAGGTGGTGTGGGGGGTCTCTCTCCCGCTTCTATTTTCAGTGAAATGTGGTAAAAAAATGAATTTGTATTTGCAGTAATGGATTTGATTAAATCACATAGATACAGTTAATCGGTTAAGTAATGATTTTGCCTGCATTTGTCCCTCAATTTACCATAGGAGGAAAAGCATGCTTAATCTTTTTTTCTGTTCTTAGACGGTTAACATGTTCCACTTGCCACCTAAAGGGTCGGAGCATAATGTTAACGATGAGGTGTTTTAAAGAAACACTTAAACATGTAGCTTATGTCAAGACACAGCTAATATGTTATGTTGATGATATCTGTAAATCACACAGTGGATCCATCACCCTCAATTAACCGGTGGAAGTTGCAGCTTTAACACCAATATGTTGACACAGTATGGAGCAGCTGTGGGTAGTGTCAAGAGTGGGCAGGGAGTTGCCCACCCCATTGTGTAAAAGGCGTCCTAGAAAATGTTTGGGCCGTGGCACTTATTTCCGTACAAATTAAACACTGCCGGCAACAGTAGACATTGACACACATGTCTTATATGTGTACACAGAGTAGTAGCCCTCAGGAGGGTTCCATAGCCATGGCATATGCACAATGAAACCCTGTCTGAGGCACAGACATGCCCTGCTTTTAATTATCCACCAGGGAAGGAATAAGGCCTGCTGGGTGGATTCAGACTTGACAAGTACCTCATGTGTGCAGTGTAGGAAGAGTGAAAACAACTGTGATCGTTAGAGCCTGCATTTGGAAATGACATGCTTTGAAGTTGGAGGGGCGAAAAGTCAAGCAGACCAAGCGAGAAAACCTCCCCCAAATGGTGAAATAATACAGCCTGTGAACATGTGGTCCAACAATGAGGGGCATGAAGTGGCCTGGTAGTTCAAGCTTTAAAACTGCAGAAAGAGAGAGAGAGACAGAGTAAGAGGGGAGACCTTGGAGCGCAAACAGATGAAGGCAGAAAGAGATTGGGGTAAAGATTCTACACAGCCAGAACCCACTGTAAACTGGGCCACTGACTCTAATTTCCCTGAGCAGATTAAAGGAGAGACACACTGAGAACTCACTGCATAAGTTGACATTGGGGTTCATTACGAGTTTGCCGGTGTGGAAATAACCAGCCAGCAATAACATTTACTGGAACGTGTCCGCACCGGCAAACCACAATTGGACAAAGTATTAATGCGAGTGCTTGAAAATGAACTCAATCAATGGATAACCAATAAAAAGATTCACCCTCCAAACCAGATGGGCTTTGGATGTAAAGCAAGTACCACCCATAATCTTATCACCTTGGTCACCACCATTCAATACGCTTGGATAAGGTGACAACTTCCTGTTTATGGCGCCTTTATAGATTTTAGCGCTGCGTTTGATACAGTCATTGTTAGGACACGTACCTGGAAGGCTGCGGGTCGCTACTTTCCTTGGCAGCTCTATTCCAGTTATCGGATCAGTGGGAGGGAGATTCTCCGACGCCCTAATCAGCTGTTTGGTTCAGGCTACGGGCGCACGCGTGTGCCGCCGACCAAGGCGATCAAAGGCTTGCGCTTCAAGCCTCGTTCTCGCCCCGGAAGGACCGCGGCGCATGCGTGGTTCTCTTCGCGCTCCAAGCCTCGGTTTCGTACCGCGGCTGTAAATAGCGGTTTGGTGCAGGAACGAATCGCGTCTTAACGCGGTTCGTTCCTGACTCACCGTTGTTTCGCCGCCGGCTCCAGTTGGACTCTGCAGCTCCACTCCTCTTCCCCGCCTGGATTCCAGTCCTCCCTTTTGTCTGGTCTCCTTGTTTCCACTGCCAGACTCTCCAGTTCTGCCCGCTTGGGTCCCAGCTTACCTGCCAGGCCGTCCTGCCTTTCAGCCTGGTTCTCTAGTATTTTCCCACCGGACCCTCTGCCTTCTGTTGCTTGGTTTCCCTGCCTGGTTCCCTCCATTTGCCTGGAATCCCCACTTCCCAGATTGGCTCCCTACTCCTTGCCTGGCCTCCCTGTTGTTCCCTTGCTGCTTTTCCCTTGGTTCAATCCTTTGAGGTTCCCAGAGGTCTATCTGCCCGCCTACTTGGTGTCCCTATTTTTGTTGCCTTGCTGGGGTACCTGTCTTCTTGCCTGCTCCAATTTAACCTCAACATCTTCCGAATTCGCCTGGGCCTGGACTCTCTCCGACAACTCGGCTACCCATCCTTCTACAGCCTGCAATTTGACTGTTGCTTGGAATCCCATTGAACTGAGTGTGTCTGGCCCTCCCGGCGATCTACTGGGCTCTCCCCCTGGGCCATTCTACTGAGCTCTCACCTCCCAGGACTTCTCGACCTCCTTGTTGCCCTTCTCGCCTGTACCAGCTACAGCAACCAAGGTCACTACAAGAAGAAGATCTTTGATGCTGGGGGGTGGTCCCCGTCCATTCCCGTACCATCAGGACGGGACTGAGGTCTCTTCCTTGTGCCATAATCTCTACTGGTTTATCCAAATATCAGACTGGCTTCCCCAACGCGGACATCATCCGGAAACAGAGCTACGTCCAAGTTGCGTGACGTACACCTTAACAGTCATGAGGACCAGACTTTGGAACAAACTAATGTCATGGAACATTCCTCATGGTGTGTTAAATATGATCAAACAACTACATGTGGACACTAATGTGAGGGTTCAACTGGATAGAGAAGGGAGGGTTACAAAGTTGATGGCCACCTTACGGGGGGTAAAACAGGAATGCATTCTGGCATCCACCCTGTTTAATCTTTACCTCATTGACCTGGCTAAGAGTTTACAACCTTCAGTAGCATGTCCAGTGAAGATTGATGCATCAAAGATTGGTTGGTTAGGATATGCTGAAGACTTGTTCCTTCTTGATTATACTCCGAGAGGGCTATAAGGAATTCTTGATGCACTTGGTGATTATGCTAAACAAAATGGGCTTTGTATCAATATAAAAAGGATAGCACAATAGTAAAACCAAGCTAAATGTCCAATGGAAGCAGCACGGGAGGGCTGTTTTGGTGGTAGATTGTTACAAATACCTTGGTGTACTGATTGATAATAAACTTAAATGGACAGTTCAATTGGAGGAAAACAAAGTAAAATGCTTGAAAATTACTAAGACAATGAGTGTGTTCATTAGTCGGCAAGGTGGCTGCTCGATTAACACCAATCTTACTCCTGTATACAGCTAAAATAGTACTGTGCTTGCTGTACAGAGTTGAAGTATGGGAACCCTCCCTGATAAAAAAGAGGTGGACAAGTTTGAAAGCAGGATCCTTCAAAATTTTGCTTACAATTCCACAATCCCTAACTATCGGATACAAAATGTTGGAGTTCAACATCAAACGAATCTCAACTGTAATTCAGAGCAAATTTGCCCTAGGATATGATGAGTTGCTAAAATTGGACAATGGAACAATAATGATTGAGGTGTTAATGGCATATAGATCTATATATGAACATGAGCGTGTTGGTACACTGGTAAATATACTTTTGACATACAAGTCCTGGTTGCCCCGCTATGAAAAACAGACCATAGCAATACCACACAAGAGGTTCGTAAAATGGGTTAAGGAAAAAATTGGGGAGTTTGGCAGGGAAGCCGCTCTTGTCTCCTTGGCAACTAAAAGTAATAGCGGTCCTTTTGTGAAGTATTGGATGGAACAGAGTGGAACACCAAAGAATCTTGAAGCCTTTCCTAATAGTGCTATCATTAGAAAGTATTTACTCTTTAAATTCAACAGCACGCAGGTGTTTAGAAATAGAAGGAGCAAAAAGAGGAATACCACCGTCAGAGCGAATGTGTCGTTTGTGTGGGGAAACGTGTATTGAAACAGCAGAGCATTTGATGTGCTATTGTCCGATTCTGTCTGAAGACAAAACATATAAAAGCCTATTGCAATAAGATAAACTGACATGATGTTAGTCGACTATGGACATTGCTAATGGAAGGTAACAATGTTAATCCAATTTAACACTTGATAAAATTGTATAGATCAGTGATGGAGATTTTAAGTGAAATGTCTGTAGGGATTTTATAAAGTTCTAAAATGTTTTAGGTAGAACATTGTATGTGTTAAGGAATGCAGCTATTTTAACTAAGGTTTTTTAACATTTTAACATTATAAATGTTTTGATTCTGCTGGATAAGAAGATAAGATGTGTTTGTTTTGTGCTTTTTCTGTTGTATATACAAAGCCTAATGTTGGCTATAAGTACATTAAATAAAACAAATAAACCTGGGGGGCGTGGCCGGAGCTCATGGAGTAGAGAGGTGCCTGGGCAGAGCTCCCGTCCTGATCATGGAAAAGATCCTTTGAACTGTTGGCAGCGGAAAGCAGTAATACTGCAAATGGTGTCTCCATAATGAGAAAGCAATCCTGCTCATAATCAGCGTAAATCTGGTTATAATCGGAGCTATACTCTCAGTGAATGAGGCTTTTGAACAGGCGCCCCTAGGCAACGAAGATGGCGGACAGAGTCGCTGCCCAGAAGCAAGGCAGGGGAGTGGCCAGCCTCAATGCTGGAGCGCGCTGAGCCCAGAACAGACTGAGCGTATGACGCCTGCTAGAGACTCGCGACCCACCTGGGGCTGAAACTGCAACTTTCGGCGCCACAGGGTGCTGGCCCATCCGGGAGTAGCCAGCGGAGAGTGAGGAAGAGCCGACCCCAACTGCCTGCCGGACGAGAAGAACGCGAACACAACGGGTGCGTAGAGGCTGAGAAGCACGGGGGCCAATAGAGGCAGACCTTGCGGCCGCGTTGGAATGGCTGTTCAAGCAGCTCTGGACCAAATGCTCGGTGGGGTGAGGGCATGAACAACAGGACTACTGGACTGATGCACCTTGGGTGAACAATAAAGAGGCGAACTACACTGAATCGGCCTCCAGCAGGGAAACCTGATGCAGGGAGCCCTACAAGACGCCTGGGCCCAGATCGGGGATACACAGGAGACACTGAGAGGTGGGAAAAAAGGAGGAAAACGCAATTTCAATAGCAGACAAAACAATAGAAGCGTAGATACTAATGCGTAGTGCAACATACAACTACGCCAGATGGGGATCAACGAAAGGGTGATCGGGGAGGTCTGGCCACGATGCGTTCACACAGTGTAAACTTGATACATCTCACGACAACAGAACATTTTGCTACTCTGAGTTCCACGAGATGGAAGGAGTAGAACCTGGAAACAGTGATACAGCACAAACGGAGGACACCCAGAGCTGCTGGGCTGAAGGAAGAGGCCCACAGAGAAGCGAGCTAACGCCGCCGGAATCCAAAGGAACACGAGTGGCACCGCCCAATATTGGGGCATCGAACTGTGAGTACCATCACTGCTGGGGCGAGCCATAGCGAACAGCAGCGCTACTGCAGGAGCTGTAGAGGACATTGGAGACAGGAAGGTGGGTCAGGTCTGGCGCTGAAGGGCACCCTACACACGGATAACTGCACAAACTAACACAGCTTACCCCCCTATCATGAACGGTGTTGGGTTCCAGAAGAAGGCAAGGTAAGGCTGAGGGAACCAAGGACAGGAGGTGGGTGATTGTAGCATGCACAGGCGGTCACGGGCTGCCCTCAATGGTCAGACCGCAGAGAAGCTAACAGAACACAGGAGGACCTGCGCTGGCAAGGAAAAGCAACTGAGCTAAACGCAACCGTACAAAGGGACAGCCAACAACTGCAAAGACTGGCATAAGCCTCAACACTGAAACCAAGAAAATCCTGGTCATTGCCAAACTGACAGAATTAGCAAAACAAACAGCCACACCTGACCAAGCAGGTATACTATTGGGGTGCAGTTGTGCACACTACTAAAAAAAGAGAAGGACTTCAGCACAGCCACTATACAAACGGGGCTCAGACAATACTGGGTCTTGGTGAACACACAAAGAGACTTCTGGCAGTTGCCACCCAGGGAGAATCAGGAGAGTTATGCCCCCACCAAAAGAGAAAAACAAATCTTCAATTATGGACTCCTTTGTGGCAGCCAAAAGGCAGGAGTAAGCGCAAACCAGAGGCGGGACACAGCCTACACAAGACGCACCAGAAGAGAGTGACAAAGACAAGCAGGTGCTAGATGCAATCGCAGTGTTACACTCATTCATAGGCACTAAAAAAGGAGAGGTTAAAGAAGATATGCAGCTGATGAGGCAAGATATGCGAAATCTGCAAGATAGGGTAATGGCCACCGAGACTGGGCAAAAACAAGCAGCAGAAACACTGAAGGACTTACACACCAGAGTGCAGGAGTTGGAAAAGAGGAACACTGTCCTGGAGGCGAGAGCGGAAGACCCTGAAGGGCGATCTAGATGCAACAAGATATGCCTAATGGGAATTCCGGAGGGAATGGAAGGCACCAACCCCACAAGTTTTGTGGAGACCTTACTGCAGCAAGATATCAGTGATGGTCGACTTTCGCAGGGATTCGTGGTGGAGGGGGCCCATAGAACATTATAGAAAAGACCCCCTCCGGGATCACACCCCCACCCGATAATAGCCAAGATCGTGAACTTCCAGGACAGAGAAATCATACTACGGCATTCGAGGGAAGGAAGAGAGATAAAAAGAGACAACGCCACAATCGCTATATATCCGGACTACACGCCGGCAGTACAGAGGGCAAGGAATGTTTTTGTCCCTATTAAGGCCAAACTGTGACAATTAAAACTCAAGTGCATGCTGATCTACCCATCGAGGCTTAAGGTGCTATACAAAGGCCGAGCTGTGTTTCTGGAGACCCCTGCAGCGGCCACCATGTGCCTGGAGCACAATAATCTGGACACAGGAGAAGAATATGTGCCATAGTTAACACTCTTGCACGTGAAATAAGGAACTGACAACTGAGACGAACAGACGGAGCGAAGGGAGATGTTTGACACTGAAGCTAACGGAAAACACTGCTGCCAAGATGCAGAATTTGACCAAGATGGGGGCACTGCTGGGCCACTTGGCCTGGGCTGGTTGGCGCACCCCCCGAAAGGACTGGTGTTGGCCTGTTGCTGACACTGCGAGACCTGCGCAGGACGACCCGGATGGGCCAAGAAGGTGCGGGGGCGCCTGAGCGTTGCTTAGATGGAGCAACTTCTGGGCGCAGTCGGTTAACTTTGTTTTACTATTGTTGTTGCTGTTTGAAAGTTTTCAAAGTCTTCACAATAATCGATGCAATGGGACAACGGGCACTTGACGGGGTGGACATGGGACATTGGGCCAAAAGTGGGGTGAGAGCAAGGGTTTGGCGGGGGTAATTTGGGTGTTGCACACAGAAGCAGGCTAAATCACACAAAAATGGCAGCTGAAACATGGAACGTCAGAGGGCTGGGCACCTACATGCGTAGGAACCGGATCAAATCCTTTTTAAAGCGGAGGAAAGTCTCAATAGAAGTCCTACAGGAGACACACCTCAATGTCGAGGGCAACAACAAAGTGGAGGGACATTGGGGGGGGCAAGGCTTTGGATCAGCATACTCCAAATATGCAAGGGGAGTATACACATGGATCAGTGAAATTGTACCCTTCTGCCTGTAGAGGAAAGAGGTGGATGCAAAGGGGAGATACTTAATACTCAGGGGAAGCATTGAGCAGGTGGAGATCTACATAGTGAACTCCTACCTTCCTAACTGTGGAACCTCAGCAAATCTAAATGAGCTACTCTGAGCTTGAAACGGGCCCCTTAACGCGACTGCTTTTTCATTTGGGGGGCGATTTCAATAATGTTCGTGACCCTATCCTTGATATGTCTAACCCGCCGTCGAAAGGGGTTGGGACGACCCCATCGACACTAGATAAAGTGATAGAGAACCTAGACCTAGCGAAAGTGTGGATGGAGCTGCATCCAGGGAACAGGGAATTATCCTACTTTTCATCGTCCCACCGGCTGTATACCAGGATAGATTATTTGTTGATAGGCAGGACACATCTTCACCAAATAGAGTCAGCAGAGTACTTGGGTGGGTCTATAGCTGACCACACACCGCTACTCATAAGCTGGAAAATGCAAGGCCCTAGACCACCCATACCGCAGTGGCGTATGCCAGTGGATGCCTTGACAGATAGAGAGGGACTCCGGGGTAGACTATTTGAATACATTGCTCACAATGTGGGGGTGTAGAGAGATGGAACACAGTCTGGGAGGCACTGAAAGTTGTGGTGAGGGGGGGAGCCATTGCCAGTGCGGGAGGCATGAGAAGGCCACTTAGAAATGGCCTGGAGGCAAACGAGGAATAGATTAGACAGATGGGAGCCTGCACCCAGAAAACCAAGGCAGAACAGGAATTATTGGCAGCCAGGGACAGTTGCTATGATGCCTGGAACAGGCTATAAAAGTTTGATTACATTGCAAAGACCACTAGGACCCACTCAGAAGGGGAGAAGCCGAGCAGGCTGTTGTCATGGTTGTGCAAAAGGGAAACTCCGAGGCACCTGACAACAGAGATTAAACATGAAACAGGCACACTGCACACATCGCAATGATCAATTAACGACACCATCAGAAAAATCTACTCCTGATTGTACAGCCACGACACGCCAGTACCCCAGGGCAACATACTGGACACATTAGAAGAGACAGGCTTGCCCACACTTAATAACGCACAGCGCGAAACACTGAAGGGGGAACTAACGACGGAAGACATAGGTGAAGCGAGATTAAGTCATTAACCACTTGCAAGAGCCCTGGGAGTGACGGGTTGCCCCCAGAATTCTATAAAGTGTATAGCCCCGAATTAACCCAGGTCCTATACGAGGTATTTAAGGAGGCGTATAAAAACAAACTGCTGCCTGGGATCATGAGGGAGACACTGGTGGTTCCGATACCCAAGCCCGGCAAGCCTATGGATGAGTGTGATGCATATAGGCCGATAGCGATGCTGAACTGCAATGTCAAAATATTGACAACCATATTGGCCAAACGGCTGTCTATGGTCATCGGAACCATAGTGCATAGAGACCAAACTGGGTTTATACCAGGTCAAAATACAGCAACAAACTTGCAATGGTTACAACACATCATATCACAAACGACTGGCGTGCAAGAACAGTATGCAATAGTCTCACTAGATGCTATAAAAGTATTTGACTCTATTTACTGGGAATGGTTGATTGCTGTACTAAGGGGATTTGGGCTGGGCGAATACTTAATTGCCTGGGTCAAAATACTACACGAAATCCCAGTGGCAAGGGTGAAAACTGCACGAATAGTGTCTGCAACCTGGGACATCCGGAGGAGAACCAGACAGGGCTGGCCACTATCGCCAATGCTTTATGCTTTATGCTTTGGGCTTAGAGCCGATAGTGATATATCTGAGGAAACAATTTTTTGACGCAGGAATCAGAGTGGGAGGGGTGGATCATATAATGTCCTTATATGCAGACCATGTACTACTGTACTTGAGGAACCCCCATTTGAATCTGCCAGTAATCCTGGAGGTGCTGGAAAACTTTGCACGATTGTCGGGTATCTCCTTTAACAAAGGAAAATCCTGCATATTTCCGATAGCGGGTCTGGCAGGGAAAATAGAGGAAGATCTCCCGGTCGTTGGGCTCCGGTGGCAGCTGATGTCGTTCAGATACCTTGGAGTAAACATCTGGCAAACACCAGAACTGATGCATGCGGGAAACACTGCACTGGCGGTGACGGGACTCAGGAAGTCAATGAAATTCTGGTCTGAACTACCGCTGTCGGTGACGGGCAGGGTCGCCATCACTAAAATGATAGTCCTACCAAGGTTTTTGTATTTCTTTCACAATGTCCACTATTATATCCCGGCCTCCTTCTTTCGCCACCAGACGCAGGTTATCACTTGCCACACTCATGCTGCTGTACAAAGCAGGCAGGGTCCAATTACCAGAACGTGAGAAATACTGCTTGGCAGCGCAACTCAGCTTTGTGGCCAAGTGGCTTGCAGTTGAGACTACAACGGAAACAGGACTGATAAAACAGTTATTAGCGCCTGCAAACCTAAAAGAAGTACTCTGGGTTCCACTGTGGTGCTTGGGCAATGTCCCATTATAGTAAAGCTAGGCAGGAGGGATTGGGACAGGGCCCTGACACTGCTGGGACAGGAACACGCCTACTCAACTGAGACCCCGATTGCAGACGATGTTTGTGCATCCAGAGCAGATCTGGCGAATGCAAGCCACGGGGAAAGCTATGGCATTTACACCTGGGGGGGACGTATATGAGGAGGGTGTTTTCAGGGAATTTGCAGCTATGGGATATAAAGAGGGGCTACCCAAGTGCCAGTTTTTATGGTACCAGAGGACCAGTAAGATAGCAAAAAAGAAATAGAAAGAGTGGCCAGAGGAGCCAGTAACAAATCCAGTACTAACAGTACTCCACAAACTGGGTGACAGGTGGAGGCCAGTATCCAGAATCTACAGTCAGCTGGTAGATAGGCTCAACCCCAAGAGTGCAGCACTGAAACAATTGTGGGAGACTGACCTGGGAATCAACATAAAGGAGAAGGAATTGGAGAGGTTCCTGATGTACCCCGGGGAGGTGTCACAAAATGTCCGATTTAGGCTGATCCAATTAAATATTTTGTCCAGGACTTATGTGACACCCAGCAAAATAGCGACATTTAGTAACAGAGCACACCCATTAGGCTCCTGGTGCAGGTCGGAAGGAGCGGGAATGTTACACATGTTTTGGGGGTGCCTGAAGGTACAGCGCTTTTGGCCCAAGATAGAGCAAACTTGCAGACAGGCCGGCGTGGTAAGATATGAATGGACACCGAAAGAATGTTTACTTGGGGTGCACCCAAGAATAGCAAATACAGACATGTGGTCAAATTCATGGACATGATATGCATACTGGCCAAAAGGTCCATTGCAATGGTGTGGAAGATGGCGGGGAGCCGCAATATACCAGATGGCACAGAGAACTGGAACACTGGACAGGGGCAGAAACCAGAGTATGGGGCAACGGGGTATCCAAAGAAGGAGGCGATGCAAGCTCAGCATTTGAGGCCTGGAAAACATTGGTATGGGATACATTCCACCCATCAGACGATAAGCCCCCATGAACGAACAGGGATCATGCTTGCGCTAACCAGACCCACTATTAGCTAGATTACTGAAAAAGGAAAACGGAAGGGTCACTCACTTGCCCCTCATGAACAGACAGTTGCCCTACACCCTAATACCCCGTTAGGCTAAATGATGAGTGCCCCAAAGTGCGAATCAAGCAATGAAGACTGTTGGTTGTTGTTGTAATATAATTTGTGTTGTTGTTAATCTGTTATCGTATGCAACTAAGACAATGATGGCAAATTGAGATGCTAAGTATAAATGTACATTATAAATACCAATAAAACATTTTAAAATAAAATAAAATAAATAATAGATATATGCAGCTTTTTAATACGTTTGTGAATTTCCCCATCTTTCACTTGAAAGATAGTGTCTGAAGGCATATACCATGCTGTTTTCAACTTTGTATGTTTTTTCCATGACATATTACTTGGTGGAGAAATTGGGTATCCATTTTCCTCCAAGACTTTTTTTGTTTGCCCACATCTGTTAGTGATCGAACTGAGTCTTTGAACAGGTTTTTTGGACTTCAAATGTTTTGTTGACATCAACTTGCACGCAGTTGTTCTTTTTCATGTTCTTTTAAAGATATTTCATGAGCGCCTACAGATATGTGGCATACAAGCTATTTTTGCTAAAAAGAGATAAGTGCTTCTGACAAAGAAAAATTACGAGTAAACATGCTTCCAATGAAAGATAAGTGCAAGACAAAACAAATGTTGTTGCAAAGTGCCTTTCTTGAGTTTGATTGAATATTGATGTCACTGCAGTTGATTGTATGGGTGAGGCTGCGAGGAACCAACAAAGAAAAGAATGTGCACCACCAAGTTTACTTCAGTAGATAAGTATCTGCTGTATAATTTTCACTCAGCACAACAGTAGATGCCTGCAACACAAAAGGCAACCTCAAGCATGAAATAAATCCCAGTATTCCTCAGAAAAGGTCCTAGGAGCTGTGTACTCTCATAAAAGTGCAAAAAGGGACTACAATTATAATATGATCCTTCAGGAATAATCATAATGCAATGAAACAAACTACCATATGTCTTTGGATAATTAACTGGTCAGATTTTTAGTATGCCAAATAGGTTAAAAATACAAAGGAAAGAGATGACACAGAAGTAATTGAATTTCAGATCCAGACAGTCGCTTGGGCATATTTTGTCATCAACGGACCAATTCATAGAATTTTGCCCAGAAGTAGCGCACGCGCCTGGTTGCAGAGAGGGAGCATGCGCCGCCCGCATGCGCCAAACACCATTTAGGCGCACCCCGTATTCATGTATTCTGCTAGCCATTTGCAGCCTTGGCACAGCGAACATTCAGCAGTGCCAGTTACGCACCCAAGAACGTCCCTTTCGCCAGAAAAAGCCATAGAAATCCCCAATATGGCAAAAAGGGCTGCTCTAACCCTGGACCAGTTTACAGCTCCCCTACACCATAATCGCGTGAAATACTATGCGTACCCCGCTCGTGGCAGCCAAAACGTGTGAAAATCTACTCGCGCACACCCTTCAATATGCATACCCCGCTCGCACCAGCCAAATCACGTGATTAGCACACTCACATACCCCTGAATCCACCTACCCCGCTTGTGGCAGCCATAACGCGTGGAAATGTCCTTGTGCACCCCCTTGAATATGTGTATCCTGCTCGCGTCAGCCAAAACGCATGAAAATCTACTCGCGCACCCCCTTGAATATGCGCACCCCGCTCACGCAAGCCAAAATGTGTGAAAATCTACTTGCGCACCCCCTTGAATACGCGTACACCGCTCGCGCCAGCCAAAATGTGTGAAATCTACTCACGCACCCCCTTCAATATGCGTACCCCTCTCGCGCCAGCCGAATCACGTGATTAGCGCACTCGCGTACCCCTGAATTCACGTACCCCGCTCCCGCCAACCTTAAACGTGTGGAAATGTACTTGCGCACCCCCTTCAATACGCGTATCCCGCTTGTGCCAGCCAAATCACATGGAAAGTGCTATGCATCTGGTGACAGGTATTGGGGTGTCCCCCCTGTGGTGTGGGCTGCCTGCGGGTCATGGTCACGGGTGATGGGCTGCCTGCGGGGCATGATCAGAGGTGATGGGCTGCCTGCGGGGCATGGTCATGGGTTTGGGGATCCCATGTGGTGTGGGCTGCTTGCGGGGCATGGTCACGGGTGTAGGGGGGTCCCCCGTAATGTGGGCTGCCCACGGGGCATGGTCACAGGTGATGGGCTGCCTGCGGGGCATGGTCAGGGGTGATGGGTGGTCCCCTGTGGTGTGGGCTGGCTGCGGGGCATGGTCACAGGTGTAGGGAGGGTCCCCTGTGGTGTAAGCTGCCTGGGGGGCATGGTCAGGGGTGATGGGTGTTCCTCTGTGGTGTGATCTACCTGCGGGGCATGGTCAGGGGTGATGGGTGGTCCCCTGTGGTGTGGGCTGCCTGCGGGGCATGGTCACGGGTGATGGGCTGCCTGCAGGGCATGGTCAGGGGTGTATGGGGGTCCCCTGTGGTGTGTGCTGCCTGCAGGGCATGGTAACGGGTTTGGTGGGGTCCCCCGTGGTGTGGCCTACCTGCGGCGCATGGTCACGGGTGTAGGGGGGTCCCCCGTGATGTGGGCTGCCTCCAGGGCATGGTCATGGTTGATGGGCTGCCTGCAGGGCATTGTCAGGGGTGATGGGCTGCCTGTGTGGCATGGTAATGAGTTTGGGGGGTCCCCTGTGGTATGGGCTGCCTGCAGGGCATGGTCACAGGTGTAGGGGGTCCCCCATGGTATGGGCTGCGGGGCATGATCACGGCTGAAGGCCTGCCTGCGGGGCATGGTCAGTGGTGATGGGTGGTCCCCTGTGGTGTGGGCTGGCTGCGGGGGATGCTCACGGGTGTAGGGGGGGTTCTCTGTGGTCTGGGCTGCCTGCGGGGCATGGTCAGGGGTGATGGGTGGTCCCCTGCATTGGGGGCTGCCTGCAGGGCATGGTCACGGGTGATGGGCTGCCTACGGGGCATGGTCAGGGGTGTAGGGGGGTCACCTGTGGTGTGCGCTGCCTGCGGGGCATGGTCACGGGTTTGGCAGATTCCCCTGTGGTGTGGGCTGCCTGTGGTGCATGGTCACTGGTGTAGGGTGATCCCTATGATGTGGGCTGCCTGCGAGGCATGGTCACATGTGATGGGCTGCCTGTGGGGCATGGTCACGGGTGATAGGCTGACTGCGGGGCATGGTCATGGGTGTAGGGGGGTCCCCTGTGGTGTGGGCTGCCTGCAGGGGGTGCACGCGGCGGATGGCAGCAAGCAAGGGCCTCACCACGCGGGTGCGCGATTCTGGTGGTACGCGAGTGCGCTAATCACACGATTTGGCTTGCGCAAGCGGGGTACGCATATTCAGGGGTGCGCGAGTGCACTCTTCACGCGATTAGGCTGGCACGAGTGGGGCACGCGTATTCAAGGTGGTGCGCGGGGAGAATTCCATGTGTTATGCCTGCCGCGGCCTGGGTATGCATATGCAGGGGTGCGCTAGTGATCTCTTCTCGCTATTCTGTTAGTGCCATTGGGGTACGTGTATTCAAGGGGGTGCTTGGGGAGAATTCCACGCATTATCACTGCCGTGGGTGGGGTACGCATATTCAGGGGTGCGCGAGTGCGCTCTTCACACGATTAGCCTGGCGCGAGCAGGGTACTGGTATTCAGGGGTACGCGATTGGGCATTTCACATGATTTGCCTGTGGGGTGGTCACTCCCCGTGCCTCGCAGGTAGCCCATGCCACAAGGGACCCCCCTACACCCATGTCCATGCCCCGCAGACAGCCCACACCACAGGGGATACCCCTACACCTGTGACCATGCCCCGCAGGCAGCCCATCACCCCTGACCATGCCCCACAGGCATCCCACACCACAGGGGACCACCCATCACCCCTGGCCATGCCCCACAGACAGCCAATCACCCATGACCATACCCTGCAAACAGCCCACACAATGGGGGACCCCACTACACCCGTGACCATGCCCTGCAGGCAGCCCACACCATGGGTGACCCCGCTAAACCTGTCACCCTGTCCCACAGGCAGTACACACCACAGGGGACCCCCCTACAGCCCTGACCAGGCCCCACAGGCAGCCAATCACCCGTGGCCATCCCCCACAGGCAGCCCACACCCCAGGGGACCCCCCTAAACCGGAGTCCATGCCCCACAGGCAGCCCACACCACAGGGGACCCCCTAAACCCATGTCCATCCCCCACAGGCAGCCCACACCACAGGGGAAGCCCCTATACATGTGACCATGCCCCACAGGCTGCCCACACCACAGGGGACTCTCCTACACCCGTGCCCATGCCCCACAGGCAGTCCACACCATAGGTGACCCCCCTACACTCGTGACCATGCCCCACAGGCAGCCCACATGGCACCGGGCAGCCCACATGGCACCGGGCACCTGCAAGCAGGCCCTGACTCATGACCCCCACCAGTGACGGGCACCTGCAAGCAGGCGCCGACTCAGGTCCTCACAACCAACACATTGTCACTACATAAAATCATGTAGCAAATGTCCACCCAAATGCCACCCCACGCTGCCCCCCCACAGTGCAACTCCACACCCATCCATTGACCCAACTTCCCAGTACAGGCCCCATAGAATGTCATTCACAGAAGCACACATGCATGTACCCAAAGACATGCCCAACATGGCCACACAGCAGTGACATATGACCGAGGCAATGACAACTGACACATGCACCAAACAAATGAGAGCAGACAACACAAATATATGACTTGATGAAGATGTATTAAAAAAATGTAATTTACCAAAGGAAAAGCAACCATCACAATGAAAATAAATGAATGTGAACTGAAATGAAATGCAAAATCCAAAAGAACATGAAATCTGGAGAAAAAAAAGCAAATCCTCAAAGTGGTCCATGTGCAAAGTCGAGAATTCAAATTCCAAAGGGTAAACCAAAAAAAATCATTCCTTCATGGGTGCAGAAAAAGAAGAATAAAATCCACAGCACCACAACTATGTACAATGACATTTTGAGGGTCATTGATGCCAAAACAAAATGAAACTTACCAAAAACCCTACAAAAATACAACTATATACAAAAAGTGGAGCGATGTCCGTGGACTCCAAAAAATGAATAAAACGAAAGGAAACCTAAGCCTAAATAACTATTTACAATGACGACGGGCTAGTCCTACGGCTCACCGTTCTTCCCAAGAAGCAGACCAGCAGACCAGGGCATCATCGAACTCCGAGTCTATGGCCCGGAGGCGGGACTGCGCTCTATCCTCGAAGGCTTGCAGGGGCGCCGCCATGCTCTCCGCCACCTCCCTGCAAGTCTCCTCGAGGAACTCTGCCCGCCTCAAGGATCGCCGCATGGAGTTCTCTGCCCTGACCATGGTGAGCCGTGCCCTCTCTGCCCGCCGCCTCTCTGCATCTATCTGCTGGCCCAACCACTGCCACACTGAAGATACACTTTGTCCAGTGTCCTCCTGCCCTTCGGCCAATGCCTGCCCCCGTGATGTAGTCGGCCCGAGTCCTGACGCCTCCTACGTTGAGCCTGCTGCCGCCTTGATGACATCTGCCTGTGCCACCACGACTCCCTCTGGGAAGATGGCAAACCCTGGGGCTGTCGTTCACTTGCCCTGCTTGATGGTGTCTGCACAACCTCCGTTTCCAGGGGTCCAATTGCTGGGGTGACCACCTCTGCTGGACCTCCGACTCCCAACTGTGGCAGGGATGGGATCTCCACCAGCCTGGCCGTCGTGGCTATGGCAGGTCCACAGGGGGCCCTGGTGGCATGTGTGCCGGAAGACAGCATGGAGCACGACTGGCGCATAGTGGGTGAATAGGAGGAGAGGGCCGCATGAGTGCCCAGCACATGGAGGAAACCCCCGACAATGAACCCTCCTAGCCGGTTAATGTTGGCACACACCTGTCCGTGATGACGTGCATGGTCCTGCCAGGAAGCACGCACATCATCATAAATCCTGTGTGTGCGCAACACGATACCGACTAGGATGGGCTCAACCCTGTCAAAGATTGCCATGTCCGCAGGTAGAGGCGTGTCAGTTGACGTGGAACTTCCACCTACCTGCGGAAAGGCCTTGGACGGGGCCTTGCTGCCGGTGCATGGTGATGCAGTCTCAGTATCACAGACAAGATTAGGCACAGGCCTCTCCGCTGCAACCTGTGCTGCCTCCTGCCCCTGCCCCTGGACTGCACCACTTGCGCCAGTGGAATCACCCCCACCAGGCCCCATGTGTGGGTCTAATCCACCTTCCTCCTCACCCACCACTGACCTGGATGCCTCTGCACTGCCTTCTGCTCTGGACAGCCCCTGTGGGGGCTCACCTGCCCCTACCACTGCTGAGGAGCCCACTCCCAACCTCGGCCTCTTGGACATCCCCTCGGCAGCTCCGGCCATGGACGTGGCACCAGTTCCCTCGCTCCGGGAAGATGACATGTCCTGGGAGGGTGACCGGGCCATGCGTCTCCACCTGGGTGGAGGCATCCCCGCCGCTCTGCTCCACAGCGCCGTCTCCGCCCTCTTCGTCAGTCGCCGCTGTAGATAGGGAGAGATTGAATACAAGCATCAGGATACTGAACAATAGTCTGCTAGACACAAAGCAATTGCACATGAGTGACACTGTCAAACGTCACTTCCATCATCACCCTCCACAACCCACGGGTCAGTGCAAGAAACACACATGCACAAACAAGCATGGCACGTGCAATAGACATTTGCATCCATGTCCAAGGCACTGTTGGAACATCCGATAGTGGCAGAACATCACATGCATCATGGGACATGCTGATCACATGCACACACACCACCGGACAGTCATGCATCTGGCCATGTCTACCTCCTGTCACAGTGGATTCATGGACAACTAGGCTGCATCAGTCAGTTCACGCATCGTGATGGTCATGTGTCATGCATCCATGCCGTTTCCCAGTCACACACACACTACTCAGACACACCAACGTGTACACCATGCATGACCATGATGGTGACATCAGCATCCATGTCTCACACCCCAAACATGGCCAAGTCCAGACACAGGCATGCAAACATGTGTGCGCCGTCAAATGCTGGTGCACATCACACATCATGCATTGCAACACAGACACCATTGACGTGGAACAGGCTTGAGTGGACTCACATGCAGCACTGTCATGGCCCTGCACACAGACATACATACATGGGGCATGCTAGACATGAGGCCAAGGTGCACACTCCTGCCACACCTCAACATGCAGTACGCTGGACAAGAACACATGGACACTTAACACTCGACTCCAGAAGGGTCTGCAACTCGAGGACCTGGAGGTGAAGTGCTGGGTTCTGCTCTCCAGGACCAGCATCTAGATGTTGGTCAACTGGTCCTGACGCCCCACTTCTCCATGAGCCTCAACGAGGGGCTTGCTGTGGGTCCTGGACCTGAAGTCCTCCCAGTGATTCAGGACATTCTTGTAGTCACGGGATGCCACCCCTTCCATGTTGATGGCATCCACGATGTCCAACCAGATCCTCCTCGACAAGGAAGCAAAGCTGGGCTTCCTTGTCGAGGCGCGATGTTGGGTGTCCTGACCCACGTTTGGACTATTATGCTGCAACATTTGGTGCGGTGGGCTTAGGAAATCCAAGAGGGCGAAAAAGCCCACATTTGCGCCAGAATCCTGGAGAACCGTGCATTTTTGCGCACAGCAAAATGGTCCCCTGACCTGCCACCCACCAGTGCAAAGAAAGATGGTTCTGTTCAAAACCCGTTTTTATTAATGTCAAAAATTGCTAACATCATGGGCCCGGAACCACCAAACAAAAATCCAACTATGGTTGAGTGTTTTACTTTACTCTACTACAGATCCACATCAATGCCATGTCAAGCAAGGATCATATACCATCAAGCAAAATCCTTTGTTTTGGAAATGTATTAATTCAAGACAGATCCCAAAAATAGGTGCAGTACCGGCATTTTCCACAAGCCGGCGCTCGCGGTCTAAACTCTGACTGGGGACCTGTGTTGCAGAAGCTAAACAGCATCCTGAGCTAGCTGGGACTTCAAAGGTTTGTTCCCAGGAGGCAGTCTGATTCAATTAAAACAGTTCGAAGGGCCTCTGTCCATGGGAAGCATTCACACCAGCCCTTACCAGCAACAGCTCAGGAGATCACATGATCATGCTAACCAAATGCAGAGTGGCCCCCTGGTCTGCTGACCTCAGTCAACACAATAGAGTCTTTCAATTGAATGGAGTATGCTGATTTGGGTGTGGACTGTAAACAGAGCTCTGCCTGGAAGAAGAGACATGTGATCCCTGACTCACCCAGTTCCTAGGGGCGGGCCAGACACTTTTTGTGAATTGAATTGAAGGCAAATATATGTTTTATAAAAACACTGATAACTAATTGTAACCAGATGACAGGAATGTACAATTTGGAGATCCTTAAAATGGAAAATATACCTACAATTTGAGTCTAAACTCAATTCTGTACCATGTTCTGAGGCAAAACCCCATGAATTATTGCGATTGCAGATACGGGGTCCACGCTGGAAAAATGAAAATTTACTGGAATATGTGTAGAAAGTCGGTGTACATTTGTGCCATTTTTGGTAAACGTCCAATATTGGTAAACCAACTAAAAACGAAAATAAGTTGTCATTTTTTAATGCAAGCTCTTAGAAACATCAGAGTTGGAACAAAATGTACCATAAGTAATCTGTAATATGTACATGTAATGTCAACCACTTGTGTATCTGGGAAATATGTATTTGGATCAGAAATAGATTTGTGGGCAAATTGACAAGGGCAGAGTCCTTTCTGTAAGCCATAAACATGACACCGGATGACATAGGATGACTCACCGCTCCCTTCTCAAATCAGGTCAAAGCGAAATCCTTGACCTATCAAATCGTGAGTGGGTTGGGCACAGAAAGTTAGTATCTACACCCATTTTCAAAAGACATAAAAAGAGCCACTGGAAGCCAGACAGGGACATTCACTTTCCTGCGGGACGCTTTGCCGGGAGACTCCAGACTTCAAATCCAGAGAGACCAGAGATCCAGAGAGACCAGACCCAGACTAGATCGCTGAGAGCTGACCCAGATCGCTGTGCGCAGAACCAGTACCCAGTGGCGAGAGAACCGCAGCCAATCCTGACCCGATCCGTGACGAGGTCGCATTCCTGTCCAAATTATAGTGTGAGTACTCAGCCAGAACTGTGCAAAACCAATCTCTTAGTTTAAAATAATCTAATTCAAACTATTTTAACCTATTGAGAACTGCATCATAGAAATCGTGTCCCTCCTGTTGATTCAAAGCTGCAAAACTGTCATCTGTCATTCTGAGCTTTACTTTTATTTTGAGAATCTACCTTCAGTTTGCTGTACAGGCTTTTCATGGAGACCGACCGCGTGTGCTTCTTCTTCTTGTGGGTTCGCACGCGATTACTTCACAACGCTTAAAGTTCATACTTCTTGTTTTGGTGGGGCAGTTGCCTACGTGCCTGTGTTTTCTTTTTCACGCAAGGCAGATGGTGAGTCGTGTACGCTTATTTTTCCCACTGTAGTTGCCCCTGTGTGTAGCGCATCCATTTTTGAGGTCAGAGTAGCCCGCGTGTTCCACACATATGTATTTTTTGTGTCCCTGGGTGGCACGGCGTACTGCGGGAGATTTATTCCCCGCACGTTGGTTAACGGGGGTTGCGTGCACATTTATTATTAGTTTTTGGGGTGCCTGAGCATTGTGTGACCCATATTTTCTCACCAGGGGTCATAGACAGCCTTGCAGGAGCACAGGGGTGTGTCTAACATCACGTACCCTGCCCCCTTCACCCCAATTGCTCAGGACAATTGTTGTGTGCACCTCCCATTGGCAATATACCATCTGTGCCATGGTTGGGAGGCCACAAAAAGGGAAGGGCAGCAAAGCTGGGCGACCTCCTAGGGCTGGGCGTGGTGGGGCACGTGGCCATGGTGGCCAGGGAGGCCAAGGTGGATGTGGAGGGGGACGTGGCCAGGGTGTTCCACCGGGGTAGGATGTCCAGCAACTTGCTGGGACAGCCATGCCATCACCCCAAACAGCTCAGGTTGATGCTGCTGCTGCTCCAGTCATACCCGGCGCATATCTGACCCCACAGACAGTGTCATATGCTGGCACGGGCCACCAGCTGGTGGAAGCTGCAGGTGCAGCTGTGGCAACCACCACCCAGGCTCGGGGTCAGCCAGTGCAGGCTGCCTTGGCACAGGACTCCCAGGCGGATTTTCAGGTGGGGAAGGCCAAGCCACGTGTGTCCAAGGTAGCTGTGACCAAGGCACATGTATCGGGGCAGTGTTGATATCTGCTGCCCCAAGCAGCCAGGTGGTGGAGCTGCATGGGCAGATGCAGCCGACAGCAGCCTGGGAGTGAGTCTGCCAGCCAGGACTGTGTCGGTCACAGCCCTTGGCACTGAGGCAGTTGTGCTGCTGGGTCCTGGCAACAGCACCCAGCAGCCAATCATACAATCCAGGCCTTCCGTCCTCATGCCAATTCCTACTTCCATTGGCCAGTCCACCATCGCTACTGCCCCTACTGACCAGAGCGGCATTTGCCTCTCAGGATCCACACAACTGTCCAAGAGGAGGAAGTGTGCTTCTGCGCAAGAGGCTGGGACCTCAGACACGGCTCCGGCCTCCGGCACGGCCCGGAAGAAGCCTTTTAATAAACAGGAACTGGACTTCCTTGTGGACTACCTGTCGTCACACAATCACGATGTGCTGGTGGGCTCAGGTTGCCATACTTCGCCTGCCCAGTGTCAGGTCCACTGGCAGTGCATCGCTAATCATGTGAGTGCGATGGGATATCAGAGGCGCACATCGCAGGATTGCTCCAAGTGTTGGACTGATCTCCGACGCTGTGCAAAACAAAAGCATGCCTCTAATTACTCCCTGACTCTGGTGACTGGCAGTGGGCCACCACCAGATGAGGATGAACTCACTCCTGACAAGGAAATCACTGCAGAGTTCAACGATCAGGGACTACTCCATAGAGTGGGAGAGATACCGGATTATGACGCAACGTCCGGTGAGTCTTGATGCGTGTGTGTCCAGACCATGTGTGTTTTGCTTGTGTGATGTGTTGTGATTGACTGTCAGTTCAGGCTATGTATTAATGAGTGACATATGTGACACATTCAATGCTTTACTGATGCGTGCTTGTCGTCATGCAGTCTGTATGCAGGACATGTGCTCCACACGGTGGCAGTCCTCATCACCACACATGCACCCTACGTACATGCAAGTCACTCTGCAGCCTCTCCGGTCCATGTACAAGCTCACTGACATGTTTGCATATATATAGACTGTGTGCAGTTCCACCTAACACTATATGAGGTCACCCTGCAAGCTGCTCCTCCTCACGGGCATGCTTCCTTGCCTCTCCACCACCCTGCAGCTCACTGTCTCCATGGTACTGGTGGTTTCCCTGTTGGACTACTGAAATGGCTTGTTCCCCTTTCCTGTGTACATGCACACATCCCTTTGCAACCCTGCCACACCTGTGCTGTGGGGTACATCCTTTGTCCTTGATGGAGGGCATCTCACTTGGACCGTGCAGATGGCACAGGCTCAAAGTGCACATGAGTGTTCATTCATGGACCATTGCATTCCCTGCAAGCCCCTGTGGGTCCGTGGCAGGCTACACATTGTACCACATATTCAGTATTGTATCCGTCTCATGGTATTTGGTCATCCATACCATGCTCACTCAGGATCACTTCATCATCATGCACATGTTTAGGGTGTCCTTGTCTGTGTCGAGCACAGGCCTCCCTCTGTTACAGCCACCCTGCCTCCAGGCAACTGGTGTTGTGGCTTCTGCCTGCATAGATGTACTTGTGATGGTTCCTCATGTGTCCTACTTTCTGTCCCCCTGTCATCTGCTGTAGTCTCAGTTGTCTCAATTGACACCTGCAAAGACTGCCTGCAACTTCACAGTATTGTGGTCAGCAATTCAGAGCCATGCACTGGCTCCCTGTTATTCACCGGGGGCAGGGGGAGTGCAGTGCATCCCTACAACCGAGTGCCAACACTTTGCACATGATGACTGCACTTGCCCTTACAGTGCCGTCATGTCACAAGATTGACATCACTACATTTTTGGTTCTGTTGATAGTTGAGGACGTACACATGTTCTGCACTGTGCCCACGCACTTCTGAGCCATGTTTCACCCTTCAACATGCCTATTCACTTGTGTGTTGTCAAAGTGACCTGCCATGTATGTATCCATGTGCCTCCCTTCACTGTATTTCAAAGCACTTGCATTGTTGCATCCTGTGACACGTGTGCTTTTATTGATATATATGTTCTTGTAGTGCATGTTAACATGCATTTTACTTGTGTCATGGACACTTCTATTTGACTTACTGGCCCTCATTACGACCCTGGCGCTAAGGGGTCTGCGCCAGCGTTAGCTGCGCCGACCCCTTACCGCCAACTACGAGTTCCCGGAGCGCCATGGTCATTTTTCCGCCTGCTTTTTGCGGGCGGAAAAATCCATGGCGCTCTGGGACCTTGGTGTTAATTACGCCACCGTAATTTACGGTGGCGTAATTAACTCCTTCCCCACTCCCATTATACCCTATGGGGCCGAAATGGGAATGGGGAAGGGTAAATGGGTCAATGGGGACTTACCGCCCCGCCGACCTCGGAATGGGGCGGTAAGTCCGCCATCCGCCATGGCGTAAAGGGACTTTGCGCCATGGCGGAAAAGTCCGCCGATGGCGGAAAAAATCCGCCAGGGTCGTAATGAGGGCCACTGCTGTGTCTATTTGGAAATTGTGTCATGGCTATGCTACGTGTCATCTCTTTGTTGACATCTGTAATATTTGGCTAAGATATATGCCTGCCAGAAGGTTGTGTGTGATGCAGTTGATATGCAACATGCAGTACATGTGTGGATTTCGCATTTGACACACATCCATGTCTGCTTTCAGGGTCCCCTTCCATTTCATTGCCACTGCATGCATGCCAGAGTTTATGTTGTGTGTGACATGGCTGCCTCATGTGTTGGCCCTCAATATTGTGTTGTCTATGTGTGTGGTATGTGCTGCTGACATGTGTTCTCATGTTTTTTTTTTGTTACAGGTGATGATGCTGTCATGGCCACTGGGCAAGAACCACTGACTCCACAACTTAGAGGGTCCAGTTGGACCCAGTCCTGGCGCCTTTGGCACCAGGCTCATGAGTAAGTGTGTCCTGCACACTTTTATTCTGGTGCAAGTGCTGGTTTTCCCCTGCAGAGCCTCCACGTGCCTCCAGGTCGGGCGTGGCCATAGGAGTGAGTTGGGCTGCATGTGCAGCATCCTCAAGGAGTGGCAGGGTGGGGCCATGAGTCAGAACTAAAGGGCGTGGCTGGAGCCAGGCTATTTAAGCCTGCCCCACCCGCATGTAAACGCTTTGCATTAATCTGCTTATGGCAGCGTAACGCTCACCGCCGCCTGCAGCACATCCTTACCTAGTTCCAGCAGCAACCACAGTCAGAGCGCATCCTTACCTGATTCCAGCAGCAACCGCAGTCGGAGCGCATCCTTTCCTGATTCCAGCAGCAACCGCAGTCGGAGCACATCCTTACCTGATTCCAGCAGCAACCACAGTTGGAGCACATCCTTACCTGATTTCAGCAGCAACCGCAGTCAGAGCGCATCCTTACTCGATTCCGGCTACCAGCCGCAACACTTACCCGGGAATCCACTTTCAGTCAGCATCACCGCGGACCCAGGCATTCATCATTCACCAGCAGATCTCAGGATAGCAGCACTGCAGTCCGACATCAGCATACAATTCCTGCAAGAGAAAAAGACAAACAAGGTTAGAAAATCACTAAAGATATTACGCTAAGGTCTTACCATCTATTAGAACATTGTGAACTCTCTTCTCTTCCATTGGGGCTCACTTTTTGCGTCGCAACTACCGCTGGATGCATGCCAGAGTTTGCCGGCACATCAAGGACCATGTCTCCTTGGGCCCAACAGATGTGGTGCCCTGCAACGCGGTGGCCGTGTGCCACCGGGGAACACTGGGTGGGAGAATGCCATGTATGCCATATATCACCTATTGGGAGAAAGCAAAGGAAAGACATTATAAAAGGATATGGACAATAATCAAGGAAAGACACTATTGAAAGGACACTTACCTTCGGAGTGGTTCAGCCACAGCCGGTCTGGGCAGCCACGCACATGGACCAGTGAAGAAACTCGGTCCATCTAAAGCGCCCCTGCAGTGAGAAGCAGGACGGAGAGCTTGCCATCATCATTAAACAGGTGAGACTATATGGGTCGGCGCATGCTCACCACATTCTGTGAAGAAGGGCTTGAGGGACACAGCAGTCGTATCACAGCATTCTCACGACCTCTCATATCCTCGCTGGGCAGTGCCAACAATCAGTGCAGTCCACAACACACGAGCAGGGGAAGAAGCCAGAAAAAGTGAAGCCATTTCCAGGGAGGGCTGCAACCATGCCCCAACATCCCCGCAGAGACCAGGTGAGCATAACAGATGCACCGGAAGCAGTGGAGGAGGAGATGGCAGACAGGGTGGAGGGTTTAGGTCACCAAACATCCACCAGTGGTGGTTGTGGCGTGGTAGGCCACAAACATCCCTCAGTGCTCCAGGCCATCCTGACCAGGCCTGCCTCTGGGTACGGCTCTGAGAATCTCTCTGACTTTAAGGTTGAATCGGATGCTCATGAATCCATGCCGTCAACGGTGGGTGATTCTTCAATGGATTCTGTTCTGTCTGCCACACCTGCAGTGGGGGTAGACCCCTCAAGGGGCCAGTCAGTGTTGGTATGTTGGCCTGTGATGGTTACGGGTGCAGAGTCACACTCCACACCAGTTGCTCCTGTTCCTGGGGCAGCAGATCGACAGAGGAATGTAGTCCTGCAGCCACAGGCTGTGCCGGCACATCAAAGACCATGTCTACTTGGGCCCAACAGATATGGTGCCCTGCAACGCGGTGGCCGTGTGCCACCGGGGAACACTGGGTGGGAGAATGCCATGTATGCCATGGCACAACAGCAAGGGGGGAGCAATTGAGATGCTGGTTCAAGGCATGGAACGTGTGGCTGATTCCATTCTCCCCCCTGATAGGCAGGATGAGCTCCAGCAGCAGGCAACGCAGTCCATGTGCCGCTCACTCAGGCTGGGCACCGCGGCGTCCAACAGAGCTCGCCGGGCTGAACTGGTGGCTCTGCGCTCAGCTATTGCTGCTGATGCACGGTCCCACAGGGAAGCCCTGAGGGAAGATAACACCTCCCTCAGAACTACTCTGGCTGCTCTCATCATGGGCCAGAAGACACGGGCAGAACAGAGGATGGAGCAGCTGGAACACAACCTCTCAGCTCAACTCCATGCAAACCGGGAGGAGGTCCGTCGGTCACGTGAGGCCTCCCTGGCAGAACTCTGTGTAACACGTACGTCCTTGCGGGAGGAACTCTGTGTTACATGTGAGGTGGTGCATGGGGACCTCCGTGCCATATTCATGCAGCACCAGGCTCACCAGGAGCATTCTGATGTCAGGAGTAATTGCAAGTTACTTGCAATTCTGATGTCACGAGTAATTGCAAGTAACTTGCAATTATTCCTGACATCAGAATTTGCCATACTTGCGTACTGCCCCACAGAATTGGATCTTGTATCATCGTCACAAAGCCTCAGATGAAGAGCTAGGAAAGCTCGAAACACGTGTCAGGCTGTCGCACTCTTCAAATAAATACCAAATTGTATTTCAATAATTTGCACTTGTTGGCGCAGTGTTACTGGGATCTTGCTTGTTAATTGTTCCCGTACAGTGCTAGTATATTGGCAGTATACCCACACCCCCCAGGTACCTGCAGCCTCTGTGCTCCCCTGTTAACCATGTACAAGCGCTGTGGATAATATTGAGTTATACCTGCCACCCTTCCTCTATTTATAATGTTATAATGTATTACTTATTGTTTTAATATAGACCGTTTTTTCTCCAAACATGGCAAATAGTTTTTGTAAAATGTGTAATTTAGATCTAAAGACTGTACTGCAAGATGTACTCTATTCCCAGTATCACTGTAAAAACAGAATTTTGGGCACAGGTCCCAAGTGGAGGGGAGGGATGTGACCTACACTACCCCGCTCCTGCCCATTGATGCTGCTCTGATGACACTACACTGACAAGAGCTGTACAGTAGTCCTCAACATGTCGCATTTTATATAGCGCTACAAACTCTCAGGCATCGGAGCGCTACTTATTATTGCCCACGGTGTGTGGTGCTCATTTATCGACCTCAGAAGGATGAAAGGATGAGTTTGGCCCTGCCGGGATTCAAAGCGTGCACTCTACTCGCTGTGCTATCTGACCGGTTGGTTCCATCAGGGGTACATTGGGTGGGCCGACACCCCATGTTGAAGGCTGATGCACATTGGCTATGCAGCCAGAAGAAATGTGTTCTTTTTAAAGGAGAATGGTCCTCATTACCAGTTTGGAGGTAGCCATGCCGTTTTAGCAGCATGCCTACCCCCAAACCGGGTACCGGGTACCGGGTCCGGGTTCCAGAAATAGGGAATTAGCAGGTCATGCTGGCTTTGGCAGGCCCGGTAATTCCCATTCATGGGACCTGGACCCGGTGCATCCCCATTCCCATTTGAGCCCCCATAGAGCTCAATGGGAACGGGGAGGATGCTAACATTGGGCCCGTTAAAGACAGGCCTGTTGTTAGCATCCTGGTCTGCTAGCGGCACCCGCGAGCAGACCTCATAAGGAGGCGGTAGAGTGATAACGGCGCTGGCAGCTCTACCGGCGCTGTTATCACTATACCGCACTCGTTGTAATGAGGCCCAATGTCTCTCTGCCTTATCTCCTTGAGTTTGTGAATCTTTGCCTGCACTGATAATGCTACCAGATCTTATTCCACCTATATTATTACTGTCACGTTTTTCCATGTTTTCCACAGGGACGTCATTTGGGGTCGCCAGAGGTCGCAAGTGCGACCTCTGTGGCCTCCCATGCGACCTCTCAAACAAAAAAAATATTTTTTTTTTGTAATGCAAGCTCCTGGGCTGTGGCCAGCAACATGTGGCTCTTTCGTTCTGGAGTGGCTAGCTTCTTGTTCAGGCCCCTTAAAAAAAGAAGGAAAAATAAGAACAGGAGTGCCACAAGTCTAACACTTTCAGCACTGACCCTAAATAAGAAAGAATAGGAATGCCAAAAAATGTGTCTTTATGGAATTCTATACAATAATTGCTAGACTCATTAAAGGTTTATTTCAGGCACACATCAGCGGGTGAGTCACTGATTTAATCTGTTCTTAAACATCTCAACTCAGCCTTTCAACCTTCGGAGGTCGGTAAATGGGCACCAACACAGGTTGGGTGATATTGGGTGTATATTTCTTCTATGTAAAGCGCTCAAGCGTAAGTGCTATATAATAACAAATCATTATCATTTGGCCAAGGACGTCTGCTTGCATTCACAGTAATTTGGTAATACAGGCCTATACACACTGATCTTAATGATACATATGGTGATCCATTCTTGTATGAAATGTACATCACATTATAGTGATATCGTAACCATATTTTTCGTAGTGTACAATGCTATGTGATGCCACTTCCTCTTTTGTCAACGGGTGAAAGGTCATGTTCCATTGCTTCCTGCAAAATCATTTCAGGGTGGGTTCAAATGACATCACTTCCTGTGATGTCATCAAGGGGGTCAAGGGTCGTGTGATGTCACTTCCGCTACCCCTGGCATTTTGGTGAAATGACGTCCCTGGTTTTCCACATGCATATTTTAAGTTGAGCTCAACTCCTGCACCTTTTAAAGCAACTTCTACTCCGTCCCAGTCCCACCTCACCACTAGAAACAATGGCGTTCAAGGGAAACTTGGCCAAACGCCCTAGCAGGCCCGGTACCACCCCAACACTGTAGATTACATTCATTATTTACTTTTACTCATGCATCATTCTTTTGACTGATTTCTGTTTTTCTCTGGTCAATGTACCAATCCAAGATGCGCATTACTGTAAGCATGGGAATACATTGTGAAACTATTTTTTGTAAAATAAAAAGATATTAGCTTGGCGCTTCATTAAGATTTAACCACTGTGCTACAAGATACTAGGAAAGGCTGCACACGATGCTCTCAGCGGTGATGGAAAACTGCCGAACTTTTGATGACAATTAGTGGGACCTTTTAAATATGGGGCCTTCTCTTGAAAGCAATTGAAACCAAATCTTGCCCATTTCACCAATTAGCTCTGCCTAATTCATGGATTTATGAACCCACTTTGAATATCCGTGGAGGTGCACATACACCATTATCTCCAGATATGGGTCTGGCAAATGAGGCACAGACTGACTTCAGCTCTCAATAACTCCTGCAGATAACTTATATTTTTGCTAATTGTCATGTAGTATTCGTAGTTTTCAAGTGTCCTGTTGATAAAAGAGACCCACCAGCAAGGTGCCCCTTGAAGAAGGCTTTGCACATTATGCCTCAAAGAGGACAATGGGACCTGGTCCATTCTTTGGAATGTCCCCTCCCCCTTCATGGACTTTAACCAGGTGCATCAGTTCTGGCCTACTGGACAGATGACCTCTAGCGCCCATTCCTGGCAGCCACAGCGTGATTTTAAAGCCCTCACCTGTCTCGATCACACTATTTTGCGTGCAGCACCCACAACTCCATGTTAAAGTCACAGATCATAGGCGACAGCCTGGAAAGAAAAAGAAATGAAGCAGCACTGCACAGTGTATACACATAACCAATGCGTGCACACAATGTAAGTATTTTCCCCTTTTTTTATCCTCTCAGGTCACAGCCCGATTAAAATGTCAAATAATATAAAACCATGAGTGCACGACCCAGACTGGGAAGTAAAAACGAGGACTGGGTAAGTGCCTGCAGAAAGGAATGGATCATTTTAGCAAGTACATTATGGCATGTCTACTGTAGAAACACATGACATAAACACACGACAACCCGCACAACCTACCTCCCACAGCCGCACTCAACCCCCCAATCCCTCAGCTCAGGGAATCTGCAAAGCCTTATTCCACCAGTCCAGCACACAGCCAAACGCTATGTATTATTAACTTACTATTGGCACTCTAAACTGCTTCACATAAACACATGGGCGTAATTTTAGGGGGGACAGGGGTATTTGTCCCCCCCAACTTTCATGGCACACCATTTTGTCCCCATTCATTTGGCTGGGGCACCTTTCCTTCAGATGTCATTTCCCCCCAACATCTTCAGCAAAGTTACGCCACTGCATAAACAAACACCTTATTGCAGGTCTAGACACTGTAGCCTATTCATATAGCTCCATGGAGAGGGTCTGCAGTTAAAAAGATGCAGCAACCTTGCACGGCAGTAAGTATCAAGTATTCTGCAGGAGGTTTCATTCTCCACGTCATTCGGACATCCTGACCCCACAGCAACCCATCACAAAATGAAACAAACGACATGTAAAAAGTGGCGCAAGCGGTAGGGCGCATTTCAACAATAAAACGCCATTAGCATATCCAGAGTTTTACTTTGCTAAGCAAGTAGTCATGGAGTTGGTGTGACCAACTTCCAACCCAACAGTCAGTGGAAAGAAATGAAAAAAAGGCAGCACTAAACATTTGTGGAAAGGTAACTAAAAACTGTGTTGGATGTTATCCGCCGTTCTCTCGTAAGTGGAGGGACTATCTAAGTCCCTCCTGCATTGTTGCATAAGCTACAAGGCAGCAGCAAGTCTCCTTGACCAGCAAGCCGTGAGCATAATTGATGACCTAAGCATGCAAAAGCTTCAACCCCATATTGCCAATTCAATGCTTGCCAGATTAAATAGGGAGAGCCCTTCACACACACCAGGTCTTGTCACACTGATTGATAGTCACATTTTAATGACCAAGACCCAGATTCAACTCGAAATTTAAAGGAAAAAAGAGCAAAGGTGATCCGAACAGTAGTGCAAATTTCAATAAAGAAGTATACTTTTTAAATTCTGTAGCAATTGAAAAGTGAGACTGTGGGCAGGCATGTCAAGGATCACTGAAATCGGGCTCTTGTGTAACGTGGGAAGACTAATCCAAATTAACAGGTTGTGGCTGACATCCTCATCCACCAAAGTGTGAGGCAAGTCCTTGTGAGATAATCAGGTAATCATCAGTACTTTGTTTGTAAAAGAGAATCTGCACACTGATGGTTGGAAAGGTTACCTACAGCTGCCAAGTGAGTGCAAGGAACCTCATGCCACCAAGCTGTGAGTGTAGATTCTGCCACAAGTGTACAGAAGCCCCGACCACACAATGCCTGTCTCTATCTCTGTTTTATTTTTACTGTTTGAAGACATGAAAACAAAAGCAACAAAAGAAAAGAAAAAACCAAGGGCAATTCAAAAAGGCAATATAGGAGTTCGATTTCTGAACCATTTCATCATCAGCGTCGTAACCTCGAAATTCGCCGAAGCGTAAATGGTCATCAAAACAGCCAGGCATTGGTTCATACTTCGCCAGCCGCTTGGCAAAATCCTGTGGTCAGCGTGGTCTCTGTGTGGTCTCACTCGAAGGAGAAAGTTGAGATGTGCCGTTAGTTTCTTGGTAGATCAATCAGTGATGGAAGAAAAATAAAGCAACCAGAGGCCACTCACCAAGACAAAGGGTCTTGTATGAGGCAAAGAGTGCATTGTGTGTCAGGCGATAGTTCAAGATCGATGAAAAGCACTGTACATCCAGACAAGTCTGTAGGTTTGTAGAGTTGCTTCTCATAGACAATGGACTCCATCCAAAAAATCCAAGGGCTCGAAGAAAGTAACGGAGATATAACACTCATCCACTGTTCCCATATCTCTCCCAGATGGTTCGATGGTCCATGGCTGCCTTTCTATCACTTATAAAGGATTTCGCCCTAACCAGATTTTCCCATGTGGTATGCATAAAAAAATATTTGGTGACAGAATCCGATCGGAAAAATTGCATGTGGGTGCAGATAGAGAATAAATAAATGTCCATTGCCTCAAACATTAGGCATGCTAGATTTATATAGTATGGTGGGCCGGGTTTATCGGGTGCTTCAAGCCAGGTGTAGACAGGCGTCTGGATAGGAGGGAGCGATTCACAAAAACACTTCATTTTAAGTGATCATTGGCTCTCAACGAAGGCTTCATGATCTCCATTGGCAGGTGATAATGGATGTTTAATGACACCTGGGTGAAAATAAAGGTGGAATTGTGTGGTGTGCGAGATCTGGCTTCTTCAATGATAAAGCCCGATAATAATACTTGAAATATGTGGCACCGAAAGTGGATCTTGTAAGTGTGTTTTAACTCACAGTATAAAAGCATATTACCATTACATCACATAATGCAGAGGCTTTCACCTCTACAAATAAAATAACTGATCAGATTCTTATGTTTTATAGAAAGAAACCTTGCTATATGTAGATCTGAGGCCCATCAGAAGGAGGTCATATTTGTAGAGGGTTGAAATAAATTGATGTTTAACCACCATATGTGTCTCCAGAACACCAGTAAAGTTTACATGGTGGAGATCCAGTACATGAAAGGGTATCCTTACCCCAAGATACTCAACAGTCTTCGTCTGGTTGAGCTTATCTCTAATCTGTATCCATATTCCAGTAGAGCACTTCAGCCTTATTGCCACTCACCGGTACTCAGACAGCAAGGTAAAATTACGTATTTCTTCATAAGTAAACATGTATGTTTCCTTATGTCTTACTTATGTGTAAAGAAAAAAGTCGTCTGATGAAAAGGGCTAGTTTGATGCTCCACTCATGAAATATTAAGGGTGTGATCTTTTGTTGGTTTCTAATTACCTGAGCCTAAGAATCAACATCAATGCTGAATAAGAAAGAAGAATCCCTTGTTGAGTGCCCCTTGTTATTGAATCCAGTTGTCATATGAGTATTATGTATGTATATGGAGCATGCACGCTTGCTGCAAAGACTTAGCAGCATTAATGCATTGCCCTTCTGCACACCCTATTTTGCAAGCACAGCTGGAGAATGGCCATGAAAATACATCAAGCGCTTTCTTAGCCTCACTTAGTGCCAGTGACAAGTGTGGTACATTTCAGGTTAACTAGAAATGGCAAGGTCCCTGTCCTCTTATGAACTAGACCTGCCATTGGCTCCCTGGTTAGGACCCTACATGTGTCCTGGTGATTCACCTCCTGCCCATGTGTTTAGTTGATTGGCCAGGATCCGAGCATAGATTTTGGCATTCAGCAGCAACATTAGGCAAGGCACCCTGTTTACTGTTCTCAGGCTTGCAAGTTGGAGGGACAGTTGCTTGATACCTTGATTTTATGATATACGCTTACTTCCTTGTGGTGGTTTGTCTGAAGCACTCGTTGTACCCACTTTATAATTATAATGAATTTCTTTTTTTTTATAACGTGGACCCAGGAATCACAAACCTGTGTTGCTCTGCCTCATGAGCAAGACGAGCGCATTGCCACTGAGCTATACTACCTGTGCTATACCGTAGCATTGCCGGATGGACATTTCTCTCTTTGAACACCCCATTTACCAGCAAGCGGAAAGAAAGTTTCTTCTTATACAGCCTCACCCAGTATTTTGACCGTTTTCGAGGCAGGAAGACTGAGGGATGAGAATGGCATATGCCAAGACACATGGCAGTAGTCTTTATCCAGAAGAATCTGTGGTCTATATCCTCCGAGATTCCCCAAGACTTTTCTTTTTTGAGCATCATCGGCATTCATTTGAAGTTGGAGGACGTGTAGTTTGATGAAAGATGTATGTGTTCAAGAGACGAAAAGGAAAAGTGGGACTCTTGTTCTGCCATGCCTATTATGCACTTTTACCGTCTCAGTAAACTACATGTTGTGCTGCTGTCGCAAAGATCTCCTATTCCTCTCAATTCCTCATTCGAGTTCTTCCCCAAAGTGGATTTGGCAGCTCGTTTTAAAAATCACTTATACAAAACACTGTGGTTTTGAACTTATCCCTAACTATGAGTTTAGGTGGTTACCTTTCTCTGAAACCTGTTTACTTCAAACAGCTCAAATCTATTTTGCCTTGTGGCACTCCAAAGATTTGCTACTCTACATTATGCTAGACTGCCAGGGGTTTTCACCCCTCACCTATAAAGCCTAGTTGAAAAAGATCAAAGTTCCATTTTCACTTCTGGTGGATATGATTTATGTCTTAGTTCTGACCATAGCTCCTTAAATCTCTCTTTGTATGAATGCTTTTATATAACCTTCCTCTTTTCCAGATAATTGTCAGAATATTTCATTATCAGGATGTCTGTTTGGTCTCTGAGGATGGATTCCGTTGATATATTAGTAGATGTCAAGGGATGCATTATCTGATGCCGAACTTCTGATTCTCTCCTTTTTATGGGTTTTCTAAACTTTGTCAACCACTCAGCACGGATAAAGATAACACATTAGATTTCCTTTTAATTTACTATATTTTTTATTTATTTATTATGCGCTTCAAGGTGGGAAGGGAACAAGGGAATACAGTAATTATTGTTAGGCCTTGAAGTTTCCGAATGATCTGACAGAAAATCTAGCATCCTATGCATACTGCTAAGATGGCTTTCTGTCGTATAATACTCTGTACAACTACCTGTCACCGCTGATCATTTGTGTTGAAACACTTACAACAAGATGAATCCCCATCAAAGGCTTGTGCATTTTAATGAACTCATGTTTAAATGTAACTCTTCCTTGGCTGATCAGACCTCTTCTAATGGACCTTACATATACTCTGGAAAGGTCAACATATGCTTTTACCACTAGCAAGGAAATGATTGGTCCTTTAGTTCAGGTACAGTCACTTCCACTGGCTCAATTGTGTTCCCTCTCTTTCTGATATCTAGCTGGAAATATGGAGATGTGGCACCAGGCCAGTTCCTCAGCAAAGCCATCATTGTTCAGGCAGTGTCTCTTGTCAGGTTTATTCCAACTCTGGCCCTTTGAAAGCGTCAAACTATGAGGTAGTCTGATTTCCTAATAGACTAGCCTGCTTCTCGAAACCCAGGCAGACATCTCTCCCGTCTCGCAGTCTGTTACCTTGCGGCGCCTGTCTCTTTTGTCATACCATCTGTCCTCAATGAATAATGCTCTGTTGACACTCTTCCTCCTGCTCATTGTGTGCCCATCACAGCCATGCATCCCCTATAGCTGTGTTCTGAGCAGTAAACAGTCTTAGCCACAGAAATGCTGCGATAAAGATCTCCCATGAAGCCCTCTTCTGAAAGCTTGTGCACGCTGGGGCCTATGATTGATGGTCATGTACCTGTCCGGGCAGCGGTAATATCCTGAAGTATTCGACCAAAACAGAATCGTCTGGACGCCCCACAAGGATGTACCTCTCAGAGCAGAAGAACGTGATGGCAAAACGATCCACATGTTCAAATCGTATTTTAATGTACAGCAGATATGTTTTAATACTGCTTAAACATTTGAATAAAATTGTCAGAGAGACATAATAAAATAAGCATAGAAAAGAAGCAAATGTAAAAGGCAAGTTCAAATTTAAATGTATATTTTTTAAGACAATCAATAACATGAGAAAAAAAGCTTATGGACAGCGATAATTGTATTTAATTTAAAGGTCCTCCATTATGAGGAGAAGCACAGACACTTGCTACCTAAAGCTTCCATTTAATGGCACGCCTACACCCATCTTTTCATGAGTGTGAAAAAACATACAGATTCTGGAAAACAATGTTTCTCTGGGTAATGATTTCTTATTCATAAGCGCTTATGCCTACGCGCTATACATAGAATATATTTACATACAATAATCATCCCAACTGAAGTTGGTACTCCTTTATCAACCTCGAAAGCATGAAAGGCTAGGGTGGCCTTGCCGGGATTTGAACCTGTGAATTGTGATTGCAGGAGCAAGCACTCAACCTGCTGAGCTATCTTACCGGTTGGGCTTTGGTACAGATTTGCATCATGGAGAGGGAACCGTGGCGGGAAATCCATTCTGTGACTTTCCCTGCTCTGTGCGTCTGTACGCCAGTCTGCATGCTTCTCCACCCGCATCAGTATTCTGATACCAATGCAGTGTATCAGGGATCACTATGGGCTCTGCCTGCTTTTTATCATGTAGCAAGAGCAGGCAGAAGCCAAAAGGATTTTCTGTAAAGACGGCCACAATGATTTTTCATGGTGGCTGCCATTCCTGGTCAGGCGCGTAAGCCCAGGGTCCATGTGAATTCCTGTGTCTGCTTACTCTGCATGCAGAAAATCACTAGGGGCCACGCACGAAGAAGGCAATAGCACACACTCTGCCAGAATCCCCACCTTCATGAAAAGGAGTGTTAAGGCCCGATTCATGGAAATATTTGCAAGGAAAATCAGGGATTTGCTTGCCAATCTGCGCGCAAATCCTCATTCAGCGATTCATGTTACGAAATGTGTGGGACTTTTCCCAGGACTTGCGAGGATTCTGCACAGGCCCGGCACATCTCTGCGAGTGGACGAGCACCTTGCACGAGACTTCCTAACAGAGTGTGGGCCGGGACTATTCAGTGACCCAAATGGAGGGCATCACATGCAGAATGCAGAATAACATGTGAAAAGTCTGGAGTTTTGATGGACAGCCACATGATAGCATGCGTAAATGTCAACGCGCATAGGAACAAACGCCTATAAATCACACAATACACACCAAATGAACATCTACAGCCACGATGAATCCAGCAATAGTCAGAGTCATCGTGCACGGACACCGCAGGAGGAAGAGGCCCAGGGCCCAGATCTTCACAAAACGCACTATGCTTTTTGGGATGCCGATGACCAGGTCTATGGCAGGTACAGGCCCCCCACCCCAATATAATCCTAGACCTTGTCAGGGAGTGGGAAGATGGCCTAACATCACCACCATCTGCTCCGAGTCCCTTGCCCCCCTACCACTGTAATAGTTGGTGGGGTATCGCAGGCCCCCCTTCACACTGTGTACATCAGATTCTGTCATGCATAACATCACGTGTATATGTGCCCAGAACACTGGCAGAAAGGCAGACAGTGATGCAGGATTTGTATGCAGTGGCACACTTCCCCCGTGTACTGGGTGCAATAGACTGCACATATGTTACACTACAGCCACCCCAATTAACAGAGCACAGCCACCGGAACCAAAAACACTGGCAATCCATCAATGTGCAGGTAGTGTGTGATGCCGAGGGAATCATTATGGAAGTGTATGCTTTCCTGGGCAGCACACATGACAGCTACATCTTCCGCATGTCACCACTGCACTGTGCCCTAGTATCTGGAAAACCTGGCAACACATGGCACATTGGTGAGTATGAATGGTCATGCACATGCATGCACGTCACACACTGAACAATAGACCCTGCCAATAAATGACAATGACAACGATGTACACATTTACAGGGGACAGTGCCTACCCGCTGACAACCTTGATGATGACATCCATCAGGAACCCGACAACACCAGCTGAGGTGGGATGTAATACTGCACATGTAGCCAGTATGGGTCTTGGTGGAGCACACATTCAGAGTGCTAACGTCACGGTTCCTCTCCCTTGACCACTCTGGTGGGGTGTTGCTTTATGCACCACCTGTAGTATGTAGATTTATTGTGACTGCATGTGTCCTGCACAATGTTGCAAAATGGCGCAGTGTACCAGTGAACATGCAGGTGGGACACCTCCTGAACCCACAGACACTACGCTTGCTCATGTCTGGCCAAAGGGCACATGGAGAGGCTGCACACACACACAGCTGGTGCAATCATATTTCACATAAATATCAGCCCCTGTGGAGTATACACACTCAAGACACCTCCCAGGTGCCATTCAATGATGAATTGGGGCCTATCCTCCGTGCACATAACAACACCCTGAGAATGTGCCCTTGGGAGGGCCAAATTGTGTGTGTCCATTAGACATAAAACAACATGCACAAATAGAGGCCCCAGATAAGGGTTGTAAGTGGGAGTATACCACTTCCACTTTGCGTAGTATGGAGTGAAAGCATTCTGGAGGCTGAACAACTGTACAAATGTCAAAAATACAAGAACAAGTAAAAATATGTTGCAACAGAAAAATCCATCAACTAGGCAACAATCAAATCTTAGCATGGAGCCATTCATGGACACCAAAAGCAACATGTCCACCAATACATATAAGCCAACCAAAATTGGATTGAACACTGGTGGGACCACGTACATATCCATGTTGCTGTGAGAGTGAAAGCAGGGGATGCAAGATTCCACATGTGACATACATAATGGAAATAGGGAGACATTGCACCCCAAATCAAACCAACCTCTGAATAAGAGCCAATTTGTAAGTGAGCAAAAGTAGTTCCCACACCCCAAAGGGCACATTCACAGAGGCGTCAAATAATGGTGCAATCAAAAATGAGAACAGCCTGTGAATCATGTACCTAATCTGTATAGCAATGCACAAATTAACAACACAGGCATAGCACCTTGAACAGTGTCCATGCAGTACACCCAAAAGCACACAGAACAAGCAACAAGGTCCCTGACCCCCGTCACATGGACAACAACAACTGTACTGCATGTAGACACCAAACCATACACATGAGACCACAAGTATGTTGTAAGTAGGAAAAGGGACAAAGCCCCTTTAAGAGGGAGCCCAGGACTATGGGAGGGAGCGGGAGGCAGGAGGAAGGGGAGGAGCAGGGGAAGGAAAAGGGTGGTCATGTTACGGAGGAATAAAGTGAAGGTTTGAGTGCAGAATGGCTCCTGTGTCTTCTATCTGTAACGTATATGTATGGCCAGCTCAGCAGAATAACAAAGTAGGAAGGCCTTTTACAAAATTAATACGAGGACAGACAGCCCTGGCCCCAAAATGTGTGTTACACAACAATAAACAGGTTCAGTGGCTGACCCATTCCCTGACAAACACTATGCTCACAATACACAGTCACATCAAACAAGTCATGTTGAATCAGAAGGAAAGTGCACATGCACATCTTACCTCATCCCATGTGAGCCTTCAGCAGCTGGACTGTGCAGTCCATCAAACCCCCCCTCTGTCGGCCTGGAAACCACCAAACACTAATGCTATTTCCTGCGCACGCATACATCAGCAACGTCCCCCACAATTCCTACATCCATCATTCCATGCCAAATTCATCTGTAGAGAAATACAAACCAATGTGAGTGCAGGCAACACATCCATGCACCCAAACATACAGCAACATATGCCCCCCTGAGTGACATGCAACAAATGCATACAATAACATACCAACCACCCATCACCATGTCTCCTGGCACACATTCAGCCACATCTGCCCACCTCACGCCAATGCAACATGAATAACCCACACAGCGACACCATACCCACCCACAACCCCTACACTGTCTGCCCCGCCCTCTGAGTGCCATGCAGTTAAGGAACCTGTAACACACTTAGCCATTCTCATGCTGATAGGACATTCTGAACACTCGCATCTGCCCACAGTCAGTATGACATTGAAAGTATCCCCAAAAAGAGACCAGTGAGGTGAAGGAAACCCAGGATCACCCTGGAAGTACTCCCAATGCCACAATATGGCATCTCCCTCATTCAAGTGGCACTGGGACAGTGCAGTAAACACTTGCTGGGGAGGTGATGATGGGATGTCCAAGGAGATGTGATTCCAAAATATCACAAATTTCACAAAAGACAGGATCACGCAGAAAGCAGCACTTCACTGGGGCAGCTGTCAGACTGGAAGGCAGGGCACATAGGCAAATGGCATGAAACACACAAGCAGACATGAGAAAGCAATGACAAACAGAAATCAAGGACAAAGACACACAAAAGGGAGCAGGCAACAGGGAAGTGGAAGGGAAGGCAGACTCCACCGGGACAGGAATGCATTGTGGAAAATGTGCTTTGAACTGAAGGGAGCAATTAGATCTCAGGAGCTGTCAACAATAAACTGGAAATGTGATTGTTTACTGTGCACCGTACATGTTCTCCATGGCAAACAACAACCCCTGGACAATGGTGTGTGCCTGGTGTCTGTGGAGAATATGTCATCCCACTAATGGCCAGCAATGCTGTTGTATGTGTACTTGTCTTGGGACAGAATACCAAGAAGGGGCAGAAGGAACAAGATTGGACTGCCTGCGTGGGTGGACATGACTATTCATAAATCATTGACTCAGATGCCATTTGGCTGGCAAGGCACAAGTGAAAAGTGCAAGGAAACACTCACCACCACAACCATCACCATGTGTCACAGCCCCCAAACAACTGGGTCTGCCACCATCATGACAACCCACCCACAAAAGCCCTACCGTGACAGCCCCCCTCACAATTATGAGCCTGCAACCAGTGCCACCCTGATTTTCTTGAGAAAAGAACATGCATAGACACGCCAGCCTACCATCACCATGTGTCACATGCACCGACACAGCTGGATTCATTCACCTCAAAACAAGCAAAAGAAAAGTGACTGCACACATTGACAGACTCCCTGCCACAAACAACAACACAAGTGACACCCTGAGCGCCCTTCGCTTACGTACACAGGGAACCCACCAGGCTTGCATGCACTGCATCACACCTGGAAAGACAATTTAAAATCGCAAAGATATGCATAGCAACAACCTAAATATACTGGACATCCATAACAACTCATGCAGGGAACCTGAAAATAGGCATGGATCACACAGTGTGGAAGGATCACAGAGTTCAAGAGGGAGACAGGACACAGCGTGATGATTGCCAAGAAGTGGAGTGCAAAACAAGAGAGAGAAAGAGGTACAGGTGAAAAGCACTGCAAGTAGACTGGCAGGAGCGTAGCTGATGATGGACACTGCCCAAAAAGGTGGCTCATGCATGACTGGCAAGACATATGTTGCACAATTACAGCCACTCACCAGATGTGTCCTCATAATTCTCTAGGTCACCCACGCTTTGCAGCTGCTCAAGGAGGATGAATTGGCTCATGGCCTCTTAATGTGGTGTCAGCTGCTCTTCCTCTGGTGGCCCCCTTCCAGTTGCCATTACAGAGGCCAGTTTGACAATGAGCTTGTGTTTGGTGCGACGGGTAAGAGAATTCCGGCGCTTCATAACCTGTTTAGCAGTGCGCATTTCCATCCCTAAGGTGTTGATCCGGTCTTTGACACGCTGTCTATGCACCATACGTTGTGCGGGTATATGGGTGCTCCCCGCATGCAGGCACATATCAGGATGATGATCAGTGACGTAGTCAAGGAGGATCTGGAGCTCCTTATCATTGAAGTTCTTCTTCTTCTCCATGCCAGTGTCCTGTGCCGTGTCTTGGGGTTGAGCCTCTTCCTACTGTGCAGGCCGCCCCTTCCTGCCCCGAGTGGCACAGGAGTTGGTACTGCCCCTGTCTGCCTGGGACCATGTTGGCATCCAGGTGCTGGGACACCTGTGGGATGGGGCCTGCCATGTCCTCCTGGGGCTGGGGCAGATGTCTCTACACCACCTCCCCAAGCCCCTGGGGATGGGGAAGATGTCTCCACATCACGTCCCCCACCCTGACCCCGTCTGCTCCCTTTCCTTCTTGTGGCCTTTCCACTAATGTCACAGGTATAAGGGATGAATGGTAGACACACCAAGTTATTGTCCTGGGCAATATGAGTGATGGTACAGTCTACGTTATGTGCGATGTATATTTGTGGTCCAGATTGGCTCAAATATACTCCAAAAGGGAAAGAATATGGTACGCCATACGCAGAGGCACCCAGGGACCAAATAAATTGCATACGCAATCGCAGGAAAAGTTCTGAATTTTTTTAAAAAGCGGCACGCAATACGCAGCGGCACCCAAAACTCAAAAATTGCATCACCGACAACCAGAACGCTTGCGCAAAGTAAAATAAGTGGTACGCGACACACATAGGCACCCAGAGATGGACAAATTGCATACGCGACACACAATAGAGCTAAAGAAAAGCACAAAAACATGCACGTATGCGCAGAGGCAAATCCCCCAAAAAAGAATGCGATACATGCCACCTGAAGGGAAGGATTTCATAGCACAACAATAAACATCTATGAAACTCTTCAGGATCATAACCTTCACACGCACAACTAGTGGTGCCTGTCACGTGCCTTATATTACCCTGTCATTGCTGTGAGCCACGTAGGAGCTGCGTCACTACACTTAGGACATGAATTACACATCAAGAGCTTTTACTTTACTCTGCTATCGTCTGCTGCAGATGCTAGATGCACACCACTGTTCCTCCTGCCTACTACTGCTGTATTTGCCTCCTCTGGCCCTGCTTTGCCTCCCTCACTACTATACTGCCATTGCCTGATCAAGAGTGAGTGCCTGCTTGCAACCAGCACTGTCTTGCTGAGCCAGCTGTTCCACTTTTGCCTGGAATCTTGTGTTGGGCCTGCAACCACCTCTTCTGTGCTTGCTGGAACTTCCACTTCTGCCAATACCACCAAAGCTCCACAGCACCTACCCAGGACCATACCTGCCTCAGGGGTGCCCTGTCTGCCCCATCTGCATCTTCTGAGGAGTGCAGCACCCCCATGTCGAGGCAGAGGTCTGCCAACTTCACTGCCACCGAAGTTTGCATCCTGTTGGATCGGGTCCTGGCTGCCTATGAAGCCCACTTCAACCCAGCTACAGAGCTGGGCAACAATGCAAGGCTGAGAATCTAGGACGAGATCACGGCTGCCATCAACGCAGAGGGGGTGGCAGTCTGCCCCAGGAACGCGGTCTAGAAATGTTGGGACGACCTCAAGACCTGTAGCAATAACAAGGTGGTGGCAGCCCTCGATACAGAACCCACTGTGGAGGTGTACCGTGCTGGCTGCGACTGGTTCAGTCAGACGGAGTGGGTAGTTGCGAGGTTCTATCCGGACCTCCACTCTCAGATCTTGGCCTGGAGAAGTAGCCTGGATGCCGCTGGTGAGTACCCATGTGGGACAATGCTATACAGAATATGTGTGGCATGCATGTTTGGAGATGCCACATCCTGTTTCTGGCTTGTGTGTGTTTTGAGACGAAATTGATTGCTGCCTCATGCCAATGCTGGGCATTTCTGGTGTCAGACATTGTATATTGGCATTTGCGTGAGTATTGGAAGATTGAGCATGTATGGCTTGTTGTACTTGGGCATGTGCAGTGTGTGCGCATTGAGCAAGTGCTTAGTCATGAGAAATGTGTACATGCAATGTTGTGGGCATGTGAGTGACGTGCATGATGTACGAGTCCATGTGTGGCACACCTGACGTGCAATTTGTTAACCAATATTTGTGCTGGTATTGTTGGTTGCTTGCAGGTCATGCTGTTGCATGTGCACAATGGTGACTGTTTGTCTGGGCAGGTGCCCTGATAATGTTCATAGCTGCATCTCATTCTTGTGTTTGTTGTTCACTGTAGAATGTGGTTTTTGGGCATGTGCATGTGTCATGACTGTAATTGTGCCTTCACACTACACTCATGCAGCATTTGCATTGCAGTTTACCTGGGAATGTACATGTGTGTTTGCATTGTGTGTGTGTTCATGGTTGGTACATGATGCATGATTAGTCATGTTAATTGTGTGTATGGCACACATCCAGTGTTGGCAGTTACTGATGTTAATGCTTTTTTGTCCCAATTCTCAACAGTTGCTGCAGCTCGGGAAGAGGGCAGAGGCATTGCTGTGAGCATAAGGGCAGGGACAGAACCACCAGACCTAAGCGCACACCACCCGGCCAGCCCGACTCCACATCATCTGAGGGTGAGTTGGCTGGGGGTAGCGCCAGTTCCATTGGGTGGAGCTGCTGGGAGTACGTCCCCAGGAGGCTGTTGTGGTGACTGCTCAGTGGGCATGAACCATGGTGCGGAAACAGAGGTGCCATCCAGGGAGGAAGGCTCTCTGGAGTCATGCAGGGAGATGGAGGGGGTGGTGGAGGAGGAGGCAGGTGCACAGGGTCAGGTGGGAGCATCTAGGAGGGTGTTCAGGCCGCATGGACAGGAGGATGTGCAGTGCACTGTGGAGGGAGCTGCCCAACCTCCTGTCCCTGCTCCATTTGATGCAGCAATGACCACTGTCGTGGATGCCTCCACCCAGACCTTGCCCCCCTCTTGGAGCCATGGGGATCACCCCTGAGATGTTGCGCACCCTGCTGGCTGAGATTGCACATCTGTCGGCCTTGATTCATGATGATGTAAGACCTTTGCGTTCTGAGCACTCACAGCATCACAAATCGATGGCTGACTACCTGGGGCAGCTGCACATGAACTGCTCTCGGGTGGTCTCTGTCGCTGGCACATTCAGTTGCCCCCTCAGCTGCCTCCTCTGTACCCCAGTCGTCCACTGTGGGGCCTTCCTTGCTTCCTTGCCTGTTTCCATCACAGTCCCCTCTACTTCAATCCCACCAACTGCGCCCAGTATGGGGGTAAGCGCATTCCTGCCTCAGGTGGAAGTCCTGGCATTTACAGAGGCGGTGGTTGCTGTGCCTGACCAGGCACCTGCACAGGAATCAGTGAGACAGCTGGCACATCAGGACAGTGCTGGTGCTCTACCCCCCCTTGTGCTACAACACCCAGATGGCGTGGGTACTTGCGCAGTGTACGCTTGGCCAGACAGCAGAAGTACAGGAGTGGCCTGAGGCAATCCATGCAGGGCCCATCAACATAAAGGAGCAAGTGGGTCATCTACATGCAGTCACCTGGCAGGAGGAGCGCAGGCACTTTCGCGAATTGGTGTGCGTCCGGATGGATGGATAGCATGTCCACTCTAGAACTGTGAAAGTTAGCATGTCCACCCTAGAACTGTGAAAGTTAGCATGTCCACTCCTAGACGGAATTGTGAAAATTAGCATGTCCACTCCTAGACGGAATTGTGAAAGTTAGCATGTCCACTCTAGAACTGTGAAAGTTAGCATGTCCACTCCTAGACGGAATTGCGAAAGTTAGCATGTCCACTCCTAGACGGAACTGTGAAAGTTAGCATGTCCACTCTAGAACTGTGAAAGTTAGCATGTCCACTCCTAGACGGAATTTGTGAAAGTTAGCATGTCCACTCTAGAACTGTGAAAGTTAGCATGTCCACTCCTAGACGGAATTGTGAAAGTTAGCATGTCCACTCCTAGACGGAACTATGAAAGTTAGCATGTCCACTCTAGAACTGTGAAAGTTAGCATGCCCACTCCTAGACGGAATTGGGAAAGTTAGCATGCCCACTCCTAGACGGAATTGCGAAAGTTAGCATGTCCACTCTTAGATGGAACTGTGAAAGTTAGCATGTGAAAGTTGCATTTAGAAAGTGTGCCTTACAGTCTCTCCGTCAAGCTTAGAAATGTGCCCAATAGCCTCTCTGGTAAATTGAATTTAGATGTGTGCCCAAGATCCTCTGTGAAAGATGCATTTAGAAGTGAGCCCAATAGCCACTCTGTGAAAATTTGCATTCAGTAGTGTGCCCAACAGACACTCTGGAAAGCCGCATTTAGAAATGTACCCAATAGACACTCTGGAAAGTTCCATTAGAAGTGTGCCCAATAACCTCGCTGTGAAATTTAGAGGTGTACCCATTAGCCGCAATGAGCGCTACATTTAGAGGTGTGCCCAATAGCCTCCCGGGTAAACTGAATTTAGAAATGTTCCTAATAGCCTCGCTGGAAAACTGAATTCAGAAGTATCCCCAATAGCCTCGCAGGAAAATGAAGTTAATAGTGCGCCCAGTAGCCTCTCTGTGGAAAAATGAATTTAGATATGGGCCCAATATCCTCTGTGAAAGCGGCATTTAGAAGTGTGCCCATTAGCCACGCTGTGAAAGCTGCATTTAGAAGTGCTACCAATAGCATCTGTGAAAATTGATTATAGAAGTGCACCCAATAAACACCCTGGAAAGTCTCAAGTAGAAGTTTGCCCAATAGCCTCTCTGGAAAATTGAACTTAGAAATGTAGCCCAGTAGACGCTCTGTGAAAATTTGCATTTAGAAGTGTACCCAATAGCCTCTGCGAATGTTACACTTAGAAGTGTGCCTAATAGCCTCGCTGATAAACTGAATTTAGAAATGTTCCCAATAGCCTCTGTATGGAAAATTGTACTTAGAAGTTCGCCCGGTAGCCTCTCTGGGAAAGTGATTTTAGAAGCTTGCACAGTGAAAGAGCATATAACCATTCTTACCACACCCCACGCTTACTCTCTCCTTTACATCACCACTCAACTAGAACACAGAGATACTATGACACCATTCGGTATAACTGTTCCCATACGAACATCCACCGCTTACTCCACATCATTCTATGTAAACACTGCTGGTCTCACACCCCCAGCCAGGCGTTTTCCTCAGGCCTAACGCAGCCACATCCGTTCCGGATAAATCCTGCCAGAACGAACACATTCTCCTGATCTCTCAACCACCACACCTACCAATAAGAATCAGCTATTACATGTGTACCGCACGAGCTGCACACATATCCGGTGCACACACGCACCTTTTGACTCTCCCTACTCTCTCTACTGATCTGAACTTCGGTTCCCAAGGGCGTTCAACCTACCAGCGCCTTCAGACCATACCAATGGTATATAAGGCGCTATATAAGTGCAAAATAACAATAACAATAACAATAACAATAACAATTGATGGCAGAGAGACAGCGGGGGTGGATGGCACAGGTTGCTAGGGCAAGGGCAGAGGTGATGGAAGGAAGGACACTGAGGCAGGCCGCCATACTGGATGAGGCTTGCAGGGATACAGAGGAGGAGATGTGGACGTTGAGGGAGAGCCTGCCAGCTGTCCAGGACTGAACAGTGGCCCGTCTCCAAGTGGAGGATGATGAATGTGACTCTGACCTGGAGGATGTCATGAGGGACTATCGAGCCCACTGCCTATGTATATAGTTCATTGTGTTGTTTTTATTTTTGGACTTTGTTGCATTTTTACCCTTGGACATTTCCCCCGTACACATAGTTTGTTGTCATAGTAAACTATTTCTAATACAGTTTTATCTTTGTTCATCACTCAGTTGTATACTGATTTTTCATATGCTGCATTTTGTTTTGGTTTCATTTAATTATGCATTGGTTCAGTGACTTTCACAGGGGTTGTGGCCCTAACTGTGGATATGTGTCATACACTCATCAATAGTGTAGTTGGGAGGGTGGTTGCCTCCCAATGCATGACCACCCATCAACACACATCATGTACCAGCAAGTAGTGCTCTCATGTCATGATGCACATGTGCCACTGGAATGCTTCTTCATCACATGTGAGTTAGTTTATATCTGGCTGCTCACATCACCCATCTGCTTGGCTCACACACTGTCAGACATCCCTCGCATCACCCCGACACATGGCTCTTCAACTTGTGATAGTTGTGGACTGGTAGGGGGGTTATGTGGCAGGGCCAGGCTGGGGTGTCGTCAGACGTGAAGGGGGCTGGTGGGTGGTGTTAGGACATGAGGAGTATGCCTGGGGTAGTTTTGGGGGTGAGGGAGGCTGGTGGGTGGTGTCAGGACTTGAGGGGAATGCCTGGGGTAGTGTCAGAGGTGAGGGGGATTGGTGGGTGGTGTGCAGAACTGAGGGGGCTGCCTGGGGTAGTGTCGGAGGTGAGGGGGGCTAGTGGGTTATGTGTGGACCTGAGGGGGATGCCTGGAGTGGTGTCGGAGGTGAGGGGGGCTGGTAGGTGGTTTGTGGACCTGAGGAGGTTGCCTGGATTAGTGGCGGAGGTGAGGAGGCTGGTGGGTGGTGTCAGGATTTAAGGGGGATGCCTGGGGTAGTGTCAGAGGTGAGGGGGATTGGTGGGTGGTGTGCGGAAGTGAGGGGGCTGCCTGGGGTACTGTCGGAGGTGAGGGGGCTGGTGGGTATGTGTGGACCTGAGGGGGATGCCTGGAGTGGTTTCAGAGGTGAGGGGGGCTGGTAGGTGGTTTGTCGACCTGAGGGGGGCTGCCTGGATTAGTGGCGGAGGTGAGGGGGCTTGTGGGTGGTGTCAGGCCTTGAGGGGGATGCATGGGGTAGTGTCAGAGGTCAGGGGGCCTGTTGGGCTGTGTGTGGACCTGAGGGGGATGCCTGGGGTGGTGTCAGAGGTGAAGGGGGCTGGTGGGTGGTGTGTGGACCTGGGGGGGGGCTGACTGGGGTAGTGTCAGAGGTGAGGGGGCTGGTGGGTGGTGTCAGTACTTGAGGTGGATGCCTGGGGTAGTGTCAGAGATGAAGGGGCTGGTGGATGGTGTTGAAGGTGAGCGGGGCTGGTGGGTGGTGTCTGGTCCTGGGGGGACTGCTGTTGGGGTATGTGCCAGAGGTTTGTGTGTGGTGGGAGTAGGGGAGATGGTTTGCAGGGGTGCAGCCGTTACTTACATGGGACATCGCACAGAGTAGCTGGGGTGCAGCCGTTACTTACGCTGGACCTCGCGCAGAGTAGCTGGGGTGCATCCGTTATGTGGGATCTCGTGCAGAGTAGATGGAGTGCAGCCATTACTTATGTGGCACCTCGCACAGAGTAGCTGTGGTTCCACAGTTACTTACATGGAACCTCGTGCAGAGTAGTTGGGGTGCTACATGTTGTGTCAGAGGTGGGCACGGAGCTTTGCCGAAAAGTTGGTCTACGGCTATGTTTTTGGTTTGCGTGGGGGTATGATGTGGGCATTCCTCACGCAGCTCAATTTCCTTTGGGTTGAAATCCATGAATATGAAGAGAGCGCACATTTCCTTCTGCGCGCAGGTAGGGCAGAGTCGTTCTCGGCGTGCAGGATTGCAGATCGATGCTCACAATTCCATGGCTCGGGCCCTTAGATCTTCAACGCATGAAATAATAATTAGCATCATCACAAAATGCGAAGGAGTGGTGGCTGGCAAATGGTTGGCAGAGGTTTAACTGCCACAATATTTCTATTTCTTATTAGAGAACCTGAAAAAAATCACGTTTTTAGCTTTGTGCCAGATTCCTTGCACGTTTAAGCACTGTGTTCCTATGTATTATTGTTAAAAAATGCAATGGTATTCAATTAATTGATATGGTAGAATGAGAAGCTTAGTTGGTGTTTCATGCTCTGTGTTAGGTATGGTTGCTAGTGGAGACCTGTGCGAGAATCCTTTTTACATCAACCTGAAATCCTACCTACCAGTGTCGGATAGATCACCTCTTGCACCTCTCCTGTTTAAACTTTCAATTTTCTCACATGAAGGAGGGCCTTCTTCGCTCCAAGATCAAAGCGGTCACTAACAGGAGTTGGAGTCAGTGGTAGACTGGAGCTGTAGAGCTGAAATATGTACACAGAATGCAAGCCACAGCATAGATTCCCATGAATCGTGTCTTCATCACTGCGACTGCTCCTAGAGGAATCGTACCAAAATGTCACCCTGACAATTACGACGGCCGAAAATGCCGACTTTTTATTTTTTTGGGACCTCCCCTTAGACCACATACATATGTGGAGGGGGATATAGAATATAATATTAATATGGGGGGAGCGTGGGGGCTCTCCCCCAGCATATATATGTGATGTAAAGGGGTTTAAAAAGAAAAGTCGGCATTTTCGACCGACGCAATAATCACATAGATCCCTCCTAGATGTCAGTCCAGATGTGTCTTTCAATATCCACTCTTCCTCTCAAGCTTCCCCCTAAATTAACTAAGTGAAACACAAAACTACTAGACGAGGTGCACGCTTCTCAAAACTTGCAAGTTTCCAAAAAGTTCAGAAAGCCAGGCAGTCTCATGTAACCCAAATAATCAAGCAACAACAACATATAAACAAGGTATACTGATTATCTGCATCAAATTGCATCCAGGTTGCATGAATGACACATATCTCTCTATGACAATCACTCCTTCAAGTTTCTGCTTCTGTCTTTAAATCGCTTCAGGGCTTAGCTGCCCACTGCTTGAGTGAACTCATCTCAATCTACTCTTCGGCAGAGGCTCTCCGCTTTCTAACCCTCATCAACCGCTCTGTCCCACACCTCTTGCTCTTTTTCCCTAGTAGCCCCTCGCCAAAGGAATGCTCCTCTTCTCAGAATCAAAGCTGCCCCACCACAGGAAGTATTTAAGACAAGGCAAAAACTTAAACTGCTAGTAAACAAAAGGGCATCACAAACTTGAACTGCTAGCCAACAAAGGGACCTCACAACTGCAATCTGCTAGCCAACAAAGTGGCATCAGAAGCTGAACCTGCTAGTCAACAAAGGGGCATCACAAGCTGAACCTGCTGGACAACAAAGGGGCATCACAACTGCTACCTGCTTGAAAACAAAGAGACATCACAAGTTGAACCTGCGAGCCAACAAAGGGGCATCACAATTGCAACCTGCTAGCCAACAAAGGGCCATCAGAAGCTGAACCTACTAGCCAACAAAGGGGCATCACAACGGCTACCTGCTTGAAAACAAAGGGGCATCACAAGTTGAACCTGCTAGCCAACAAAGGGGCATCACAATTGCAACCTGCTAGCCAACAAAAGGGCATCACAAGCTCAAACTGCTAACCAACAAAAGGGCATCACAACCACAATCTGCTAGCCAAGAAGGGGGCATCACAAGCTGAACCTGCTAGCCAACAAAAGGGGCATCACAAGCTGAACCTGCTAGCCAACAAAGGGGCATCACAACCGCTACCTGCTTGAAAACAAAGGGGCATCACAAGTTGAACCTGCTAGTCAACAAAGGAGTATCACAATTGCAACCTGCTAACCAACAAAAGGGCATCACAACCACAATCTGCTAGCCAAGAAAGGGGCATCACAAGCTGAACCTGTTAGCCAACAAAAGGGGTATCACAAGCTGAACCTGCTAACCAAGAAAGGGGCATCACAAGCTTAAACTGCTAACCAACAAAGGGGCATCGCAAGCTGAACCTGCTAGCCAAAAAAGGAGCATCACAACTTCAACCTGCTAGCCAAAAAAAGAGCATAACAAGCTCGAACTGCTAGCCAAAAATGGGGCATCACAAGCCAAACTTGCTAGCCAACAAGGGGGCATCACAAACTGAACCTGCTAACAAAGAGGCATCACAACCGCATCTGCTAGCCAACAAAGGGGCATCGCAAGCTGAACCTGCAAGCCAACAAAGGGGCATCACAAGCTGAACCTGATACCCAACAAAGTGGCATCACAAGCTCCACTGCTAGCCAACAAAGGGGCATCACAACACAATCTGCTAGCCAACAAAGTGGCATCACAAGCTGAACTGCTAGCCAACAAAGGGGCATCACAACACAATCTGCTAGCCAACAAAGCGGCATCACAAGCTGAACCTCCTAGCCAACAAATGGGCATCACAAGCTGAATCTGCTACCCAACAAAGGGGCATCACAACACAATCTGCTAGCCAACAAAGCGGCATCACAAGCTGAACCTCCTAGCCAACAAATGGGCATCACAAGCACAAACTGCTGACCAATAAAGGGGCATCACAAGCTGAACCTGCTAGCCAACAAAGGGGCATCACATCCGCAACTTGCTGGCCAAGAAAAAGGCATCACAAGCTCAAACTGCTAACCAACAAAGGGGCCTCACAACCGCAACCTGCTAGCCAACAAAAGGTAATCGCAAGCTTGAACTGCTAGCCAATAAAGGGGCATCACAACTGCAAACTGCTAGCCAACAAAGTGGCATCACAGGCTGAACTGCTAGCCAACAAAGGGGCATCACAACACAATCTGCTAGCCAACAAAGCGGCATCACAAGCTGAACCTCCTAGCCAACAAATGGGCATCACAAGCTGAATCTGCTATCCAACAAAGTGGCATCACAAGCTGAACCTGCTAACCAACAAAGGGGCATCACAAGTACAATGTCATGATCTCTGCTTCCAAAAGGTTAGGGTTTTCCCAACTCCCTTGGAAGCAGATCCATAACCCAGGTTCCGAGTGCCAACCAGTCCCAATTGGGACCTTTTGGACCCAGTCCTGGCGCCAGTGGCACCAGGCTCATAAATATGCCCAGTCCCAGCGCTGGAAGCGCCGGGCTCATAATGCTTGGGTGGACTTACCTGCAGCAGACCATGCTGCTTACTTGCCTGCCAGTTGAGCCTCTGATCCTCTTCTGTTTGGAACTACTTTTCCTGTTGGGTGGGGCAGGAGCCACTCCCTAGATTCAGAACACTGGAACTCTTCTGGAAAGCAGGAACTCTTTTCTTACTAGGCGTGGCTGTGGAAGGAGACACCTAAGCACTACAGGAGGCTATTTAAACCACACCCGATGGATGAATCTTGCTTTGCGTTATTCTGCATCCTCTGCAGCAGAACGCTCATCGTGTCTTCTGCATCTGATCCTGGGCCTAAGGAAAAAGGCTTACCATCCTGAATCCAGTCTTCAGCAACACCTATAAAGACAAGAAAGAACAGGTTAGCATTACGGTCTTCAGTGACAGCTCTTCACTTACCTGGTCCATCGGCTGTCACCAACGCCTCGCGGTGCATTCCGGCATCTGAAGGACAAAGGCTTACCTACTCTTCGTGCGCTCCGGAGGTCTTCACACTGCATTCCGGCATCTGAAAGACAAAAGCTTACCAACTCTTCGCACGCTCCGGAGGCCTTCGGCGCTCCATCCCGCATCTGAAAGACAAAACAAGGTGCGTTTAAAGACATTGGGGAACTTTAATACTCACGTGCCATTACTCCTTTCCACATCTAACCCAGTGGGTATTCCGGCACCCGGCAGCCGCTCCGAACTTGTACCTGCAAAATAAAAAGACAGTTAGAGCGCATCGTGAAGCAGGCAACAAGCGCTTACTTACGTGCTTCCAGGCGCTTCTATTCATCACACGGGCTCCATCTTCAACTCACTTCAGCCCGTCATCCGCCATCGCCGGAACCCTGCAAAACAAGAAACATCATTACTAAAGACTTTAAAGACATTAGAGTTACTCGAAACTTACCGTTCGTGCAGTAAACGATGGACAGCAGTCCTCTGAAGTCAAGAGGCCTGCTCCCCTTATCCAGTGAAGAAACTGGTTACAGCACCCTGCCCCGAGGCAGATGGAGAGCACGGCGTTCACTTACCTAAGGTGAGAGCGTTAACCTTTGGGGTTCTACAGGAGAAGAGAAAGGGAAGAAGAGAGAGACATTCAATAACCCAGTTCCTTAATCCCATATTTTCTATCTGCAGACATCTCACCCTTCAAGTCAGACATACAGTGCACAGAGGTCCAGCCCAAAGAGCCAGCCGTGTGTTGCACATCACCTTTGAAGATACGGTATACGCCCAGTCAAGACCGGCGCCTCTACGGGAATCAGGTGAGCGTTACAGAACGCAAAGCCTACCACAAAACTCCCGTCCAGGCGCTATGGAAACCTCGGATACCGACCAGCTAGCCCAGTTACTTGGGGAACTAAGGGCAGAAGTGCATGCAGCCCGTCAGGAAACGAACGCTCTAAAAAGGGAACTGATTATTTCCAAGGAGCTAACAGATGATCTCGCTAGACAATTGCTACAGTCACAAGCCGGACAGACCCCGTTACCCGCATCGGGGGGAAATCTTCCTTCTACATCCTCTATGAATCCAGTGCAGATCAACCTACCTGGGAATGTACCTCTGGCTCCGCCCGAACGATTTTCTGGTGACCCAAAGAGGTTTGCAGTATTTATCAATCAGTGCCGGTTGCATTTCTTATGCCGGCCAGCAGCCTTTCCAACTGATCAAGCTAAAGTAGCTTTCGTGCTTTCGTACCTTAGTGGCAATGCGGCAGACTGGTCGATCCCTCTAGTAAATCAAGATGATCCGGTCCTCCATGATTTTCAAGCTTTTCAGCTCAGTATGGAAAAACTGTTCGCAAGACATTCACAGGGGCAGGCCTTGGACAATGAGCTTCTTTCGTTGCGACAAGGTAATCAAGACCTTTTGGCTTATATTGCGTCTTTCAACAGACTGATAGTGGAAACTCAATGGCCTAAGGACAAAAGGATTACGCTGTTTTATAGAGGTCTACGTGGAGAGCTCAAAGATGTGTTAGCCCAAGTAGTGAATCCCCCACAAGATTGTTCGGACTATATAGACTTAGTCGTTCAAATAGATCACAGACTGCAGAACAGGAAGGCCGATCGTTCCAAGTTTGATGCTCGAGTATTTTCCAAACCGCCAACTCCTTCCAAAGGAGTAGACTCCGGGGAACCCATGCAAATAGGGGGTCTGAAAGGTCCTCTAACACAAAAGGAGCGGGAAAGGAGAAAACAGTTTCAATTATGCCTCTATTGCGGAAACTCAGGGCACTTTCTTCGAGACTGTCCGGTGAAACCTGCCAAGAAGGCAGTAGGAGCTGCAGTTACCAAAGTTACAAACTCTGAGCAGGGAAACGACCTCGCCCGACAAGAATAGAGGTCCTCTTGCCGAGCGTGAAAACCAGTTCTGTGACCTCGCATTTCGTGATACCTATGGTCCTCATTAGCCCTGATAATCCGGATCGATTACATGCAATTGAAGCTTACGTCGACAGCGGTGCCATCGGCAATTATGTGGATCACGAAATGGTTTTGAGGATGAATCTAACTCTTTGTCCCATGGCTGTAAAGGACGTCATTACTACGGTGGATGGTACGGAGATAGCCTCCGGGCCAGTAACGCATACCACTCAAGAGGTGACGCTAGTAAGTCAAGATGGACACCATGAGAAGATCGTGTTCGATGTGATCAAGGCCCCTCAGTTTCAGATTATTCTAGGAATACCTTGGTTAGAGAAACACAATCCTCTGATCGATTGGCGAGCAAGAACGGTCCAGTTTCCAGAATGTGTCTCTACTTGTCACCCTCCACCTGGTGTGGCACTGGCAGCAATTTCTTCAGAGACTCCCCAGTTACCTCCCGAATACCTAGAATACCAAGATGTTTTCCGGAAGGATCAGGCTAACTCTCTACCTCCTCATAGGTCTTATGACTGCCAGATAGACCTGATACCTGGATCTACTCCTCCTTGTAGTAGAATTTATGCCCTCACCGAGCCTGAGAACCTTCACCTTCGACAATACCTGGATCAATACCTGGCAAATGGGTTTATTCGTCCTTCCAAGTCCCCTGCTTCTTCAGCTTTGTTCTTCGTTCCAAAAAAGGAAGGAGACCTTAGAACTTGTATAGATTATCGCTCCCTGAACCAGATCACCGTTAAGAATAGATATCCGTTACCTTTGATCCCTGAACTCCTGGACCAAGTCAGAAAAGCATGCATATATACAAAGCTGGATCTTAGAGGAGCTTACCACTTGGTACGAGTAAAAGAGGGCGATGAATGGAAGACGGCCTTCCGCACCAAGTATGGGCTATTTGAATATCAGGTCATGCCCTTCGGACTTTGCAATGCCCCGGCCGCCTTTCAATATTTTATGAACGATGTCCTCAGAGAGCTCATAGATGTGTGTGTTGTTGTTTACATTGACGACATCCTCGTTTATTCTTCATCGGAATCTGAACATCGGAAACACGTGAAAATGGTCCTCGAAAGATTGCGTCAACACAAACTTTTCGCTAAGTTGGAAAAACGTGTTTTCAACGTGACTGAAGTTGAATTCTTGGGATTCATATTATCACCTGGCGGAGTGCGTATGGATTCAAAGAAGGTCGATGCAGTTCTCAAATGGCCATCACCATCCTCCGTAAAAGGTGTGCAAAGCATGTTAGGCTTCGCTAACTTTTACCGCAGGTTTATCCCCGAATTCTCTCGAATAGTCCAGCCTATCACTGCCTTGTTAAAGAAAACCAAACGTTTTGAATGGTCTACCGAGGCGGAACAAGCTTTCCAGGATTTGAAGACTAAATTTATCTCTGCACCAATCTTAAAACACCCTCGCCCCGAACTCCCCTACATCGTGGAAACTGATGCTTCAAGCCTTGCCATGGGGGCAGTTCTATCACAAAAGGACCCGGTAACCAATCAGTTGCATCCCGTGGCATTTTGGTCCCGCAAATTCTCGCCTCCTGAAATCAATTACACGATTACTGACAAGGAACTTCTGGCTATCAAGTCTGCCTTTAAGGCTTGGCGGCATTATCTGCTGGGGGCCGACACACCGTTACTGTGATTACGGATCACCGAAACCTGCAATATTTGAAAACCGCAAAAGCCCAATCCTCTAGACAACTCCGTTGGGCATTATTCTTTGCCGAGTTTGACTTCATAATTACCTATCGACCTGGTACAAAGAACGGTAAAGCTGATGCCCTTTCTCGGATGGGAGTGGAAGAACACTTAATCAACCTTAAACCTGTACCAATCATTCCCGAACAAAGAATTCTGGGTGTAATCGCCACAGAATCCATAGAGGAAGTTAAGGATAAAGCCAGGCAACTTGTAACTCCAGCAGACATACAGAATTGGCATCTGCAGGGAAAGGACTTTGCAGTAAAGGACAACTTATTGTATTTCCAAGAACGATTATACCTACCCAGCACAGATTTACAGAAAAAAGTAATCGCTTGTTATCACGATTCTTTAATGGAAGGACATCCCGGTATGGCCAAGACCTCAGAAAAGATCAAGCGCTACTTCTGGTGGCCGTCTTGGAAAAAAGATATCAGAGACTTTATAATGTCCTCTGGAGTATGCGCCCAAAACAAGAGTCAAAAGGAAAGACCAGCAGGCCTCTTACGCCCTATTGACATCCCACCTCGCCCTTGGCATACGCTTTCTATGGACTTCATCACCGATCTACCTCCATGCTCCGGATACAATACGATTCTAGTAATCGTGGACTTATTCTCCAAGATGGCGCATTTCATTCCGCTCAAAGGCTTGCCAACAGCAGCAACTATGGCCCGAGAATTTCTCGAAAACATCGTCCGACTGCACGGTTTTCCTTCGGTTCTAATTTCGGATCAAGGTAGTCAATTTATTTCTCATTTTTGGCGAAGTTGCTGTCGGTCGGCTCAAATTGATGTGAGACTATCGACCAGTCACCACCCTCAGACCGACGGACAAACCGAGAGGACCAATCAAACTCTGGAACAGTATTTACGCTGCATGCTGCAACAAACTGAAAAAACTTGGAAAGACATCCTTTGGATAGCCGAATATGCCTACAATAACTCTGTCCATTCGGGAACTGGGAAAACCCCGTTTTTTCTTTTGTACGGCAGTCACCCTCGAACCTCGGAGTTGGATCCCCTCCAAGATCTTGAAACACCAGCAGTAGACTACCTGCATTCTACAATCACCCAAGCCTTTAAGGAAGCTGTTTCTCACCTTCAAAGGGCTAAAGAACAATACAAGAAAGGAGCAGATCAACATCGGAAGGAAGCCCCTCAATATCAAGTAGGGGATCAAGTCTGGTTATCCACCAAACATCTACCTCTAAAAGGGCCACGCACATTCAACCCAAGATACCTTGGTCCCTATTCCATCACTACCATAGTAAACCCAGTAGCGGTCAAGTTGGACTTGCCCCCGCACATGAAGATACATCCGGTCTTCCACGTCTCTCTATTAAAACCCGTGCAACCTCAAACCCGACTAACTAAATCTCCAAAACCTATCCTAGTTGATGGAGAACTCGAGTTTGAAGTCAAAAGCATTCTGGACTCCAGGATCTCCAAATCTAAACTATTTTACCGAATTGACTGGAAAGGCTACGGCCCCCAAGAGAGATCCTGGGAACCTGCTGAATATGTCCACGCTCCTCGCCTAATCAAAAGATTTCACCGAACATTTCCTGACAAGCCAAAACCCCCGGAGGAGCCCGGTTTGGGAGGGGCCTTGAGGGGGGGTACTGTCATGATCTCTGCTTCCAAAAGGTCAGGGTTTTCCCAACTCCCTTGGAAGCAGATCCATAACCCAGGTTCCGAGTGCCAACCAATCCCAATTGGGACCTTTTGGACCCAGTCCTGGCGCCAGTGGCACCAGGCTCATAAATATGCCCAGTCCCAGCGCTGGAAGCGCCAGGCTCATAATGCTTGGGTGGACTTACCTGCCGCAGACCATGCTGCTTACTTGCCTGCCAGTTGAGCCTCTGATCCTCTTCTGTTTGGAACTACTTTTCCTGTTGGGTGGGGCAGGAGCCACTCCCTAGATTCAGAACACTGGAACTCTTCTGGAAAGCAGGAACTCTTTTCTTACTAGGCGTGGCTGTGGAAGGAGACACCTAAGCACTACAGGAGGCTATTTAAACCACACCCGATGGATGAATCTTGCTTTGCGTTATTCTGCATCCTCTGCAGCAGAACGCTCATCGTGTCTTCTGCATCTGATCCTGGGCCTAAGGAAAAAGGCTTACCATCCTGAATCCAGTCTTCAGCAACACCTATAAAGACAAGAAAGAACAGGTTAGCATTACGGTCTTCAGTGACAGCTCTTCACTTACCTGGTCCATCGGCTGTCACCAACGCCTCGCGGTGCATTCCGGCATCTGAAGGACAAAGGCTTACCTACTCTTCGTGCGCTCCGGAGGTCTTCACACTGCATTCCGGCATCTGAAAGACAAAAGCTTACCAACTCTTCGCACGCTCCGGAGGCCTTCGGCGCTGCATCCCGCATCTGAAAGACAAAACAAGGTGCGTTTAAAGACATTGGGGAACTTTAATACTCACGTGCCATTACTCCTTTCCACATCTAACCCAGTGGGTATTCCGGCACCCGGCAGCCGCTTCGAACTTGTACCTGCAAAATAAAAAGACAGTTAGAGCGCATCGTGAAGCAGGCAACAAGCGCTTACTTACGTGCTTCCAGGCGCTTCTATTCATCACACGGGCTCCATCTTCAACTCACTTCAGGCCGTCATCCGCCATCGCCGGAACCCTGCAAAACAAGAAACATCATTACTAAAGACTTTAAAGACATTAGAGTTACTCGAAACTTACCGTTCGTGCAGTAAACGACGGACAGCAGTCCTTTGAAGTCAAGAGGCCTGCTCCCCTTATCCAGTGAAGAAACTGGTTACAGCACCCTGCCCCGAGGCAGATGGAGAGCACGGCGTTCACTTACCTAAGGTGAGAGCGTTAACCTTTGGGGTTCTACAGGAGAAGAGAAAGGGAAGAAGAGAGAGACATTCAATAACCCAGTTCCTTAATCCCATATTTTCTATCTGCAGACATCTCACCCTTCAAGTCAGACATACAGTGCACAGAGGTCCAGCCCAAAGAGCCAGCCGTGTGTTGCACATCACCTTTGAAGATACGGTATACGCCCAGTCAAGACCGGCGCCTCTACGGGAATCAGGTTAGTGTTACACACAAACTGCTAGCCAACAAAGGGGCATCACAACACAATCTGCTAGCCAACAAAGCGGCATCACAAGCTGAACCTCCTAGCCAACAAAGGGGCATCACAAGCACAAACTGCTGACCAATAAAGGGGCATCACAAGCTGAACCTGCTAGCCAACAAAGGGGCATCACATCCGCAACTTGCTAGCCAAGAAAAAGGCATCACAATCTCAAACTGCTAGCCAACAAAAGCGTATTACAACCGCAACCTTCTAGCCAACAAAAGGGCATCATAGGCTTGAACTTCTAGCCAACAAAGGGGCATCATCCAGCCCACTTAATGTTATTCTCTCAAAAACCCTCTACCTGCAGAAACCTGATGCAAGTCCACTGTGAATATGCGTGCATGAATCTATCCACTCGTGTAAGGCCGTGGGCCTCATCAATAGCGCTGGCGTTAATAACCCTACCGCCAAACCCACCGGCGCTATTAGCGCCGGATCACGGGTTTGGCGGAACGGGTATTGCCCATTCCCCATTGAGCCCATTCGGGAATTCCCCATTCCCCATTGGGCTCAATGGGGAATTTTTGCGCTCTTACCGCTGGCGGATTTCCCTCCGGTGGTAAAAACGCAGAAAATCAGCCATGATTTGGCGGGCCCTTAAATGCGGCGGTAACAGCTCTACCGCCGCATTTAAGGGCTACCACCAAACTCGTGATGAGGCCCACACGTCCCGGGAGGATAGCACAGCGGCAACGTGCGCGCCTTGGAAGCAAAGCAAGACGACACGAAGCAACACAGGTTCGATCCCCGGGTCCGCGCTTAGAAACATCTGGGTGTTTAAGCGCGTTATAAATACGCAACTAAGAGAAAAACATTTACGCAACTACAAAACAAACAATTCCTGTAACAGCGCCTCGATGCCTGTGGGCTGTGTGAGCACTTTAAAAAATGTAAAAATTAAAATTAAATTAAATTAAAATAACATTATATGCATCTATGTCACTGCTACCAGATGTCCGATTCTGGTTCATTTGGCAAACTTATCAACCCAAACAATCAAAAATAAATAAAAATACATGCTTTCCAAACGGCTACGAGCACATTCACACGTATTTGTGAGAGGTCTCTGCATTTATACTAAGAAATGGAAGACATCACATATTGAAGATGTCTATAATGGTGCAAAACATGTGTACATTTATCAGAAGACCTTCGGTTGGTTTGAACCAAACTCCAATTGAGCCAATTCCATGCTTTAAAGTCAGAGAACTATGCATTTTTTGGGTGGCGTATTCTCAAGATTGCCCTACTGCCCCCCTTAATATTTAAGTAATCTGTGCTTGTTTTGCCTTTGAAACCTTGGGTTGGCAAGATTAGAAATTCAAGAAGCAACATTGCAGTATTTACTCACGTATTTATGCAACACCGCTAGTGTTTGCTGTCAGACTATATATCCATAAAGCCGCAACCATGTCTCCAGGTGATAGAATCATAAAATGATACTTCAGTTGGATATGCATTTCTTAGGGACATGTAACCTAACATATGCAGAGAGCTACGTGATCATTCAGAAAGGCGTTTACTTATGGTGTTTACAAAACCAATATTGTAGACCTAACCATGTAGTGAATATACATTGTTAGCACACATTTATCACATGTTGAAGACTACTACACGGTGATCCGGTTTAGCCCGCCTTGGCTTATGTTTGTGCAAAGCTCGTCAGGAGAAAACGTTGCAAATTGAAATAGCATGGTACGATTTACTGATGAAATATGTTGGTGAAAATGCCACACGGATCCTTAGCCTTTATAAGGGACGAAAACGACTAGGTCCCTTTTTCCCTAGTAGTCAACAACAATATATTCACTGTCAGAAAGAAAAAATGTCCTTTGATTCATGAATTTGACTCCATGTACTTTATACAGTTGGTTGCATTGTGTTAAAACACTACACTATGTTTCTTTGCACACATTGCACATTTAGGCAAACCACCAATGATTATGTATTTGTATGTTTTGTCTGTTAATTTTCTTTAAGCATTTGCTACCTTTCTTTTATGCATTTGTTAAACAAGATGAATGTGTTGATTTATATGTACACAAAAAACTAAAAAGTATCATGTTAAACTGAATGCAGAAAATCTCCTCTGCACCTACTAACACTGGCTAAATAAAAAGCTACAGTGTAACCTTCAAGGGCTTAACTGCTCGTCTTCTTGATTACGTATGAGAGTTAGCTTAATGAAGTGGCTTCTGTCATACTAAGCATGCTGAATATCCCAGCCTTTACAAAAATGCATATGTAAAGTGACCAAAGTAAGTGGTAGGAAGCCATCCCTTTTATTTCAAGTTTTATGTTTGTGCAAAGCTCGTCAGGAGAAAACGTTGCAAATTGAAATAGCATGGTACGATTTACTGATAAAATATGTTGGTGAAAATGTCACACGGCTCCTTAGCCTTTATAAGGGACGAAAACAAGCTGACACAATTAACAAGCACTGCACTGGAAGCCACAAGCAGCCTTAAGGTAAACCTCTGCAATTGTTCAATTGCTCCAGGTCCCGGCGGCGGATGTTGTCTTGAACAGAGGAAGCACATGTTAATGCCTTAAGCATGGGTCCAGAAAACATGGAGTCACTCCACAGATTGCAACCTGTGGCAAACCTCGCAAACTTCACAGATAGCATGTCACAGCACCAGCATGTCATGTGCAGCCACAGAGAGAGTGCATATTTTGAGATCAGTGCAATTTTGTGCATTTTCGCATGAGGAACTCAGACTACTGTTACGCTTGCTTGTGTGAAGTTGCAACAAATTAGAAGTGAGATATTCTGGTAGGTCACCATGGCATTCAGAAGAATTTTACACACCCACCCTGCTTATACCGTGTGGGATGTGAGAAACCAGAAGGGTGCATCTAAATGGTGAGTAATTGATATGATGAGTCATTTATAGCGTACCTGTACACAAGTATTGCTAGGCGCGACCATACAAGGGAGGGATGACAGAGGGAGGACAAGACAAACGATTTTACCAGGCCTTGTATCATTCAGATCGCACTGGTGTGAGAATGAAAAGTGCAAGGGGAAAGGGAGGGGGAAGTGCAAGGGAGAGTGGAGGGGAAAACAGGGCCGCAATTCTCTGCATAAGTGCAGCCAGGGCAGCATAGTTCTGGGTAGTGCAAGGAGAACAAGGGACTATAGGGTTACAGTTACAGTCCCTAGGTGCGTGGTATGCCCGGAGCAAGTGCAAGGGTGACTGATCAGAAAGAGCATGGTACCCAGTGAGACTCTGAGGGTAGCCAAGCAACCAGTTTGTACAGTAGACAGGTAGGTCAGGTAGGTCAGCAGGGGAGGGAGAGAGAGAAAGCAGAGGAGAAGAGGAACGTTTTGATCTGCTTCTGGAATGTCAGGTAGTTCGGCTTAAGTTTAAGAGGGGGCAGGAAGGCCAGTCCAGAGGGAGGCACCTGCAGAGGAGAGAGATCTACCCCCACTCTCTACCTGGAGAAGCATCTAACCCTTAAAGTGTTGGAGGTAGCTTGGGGAAGGGCTCGGGAAGGACGGTATTTTGGAAGCGAGTGTTGGATGAAGTAACATGGGGTAACAATAGTGGACAAGGCAAAGAGTCTTGAACTTGATCGTGGCGTGGCAGTAAGGGCAGAGGACATTTTTATTGCGGTCTGTCTACAGTGTTTTCATTGGGGAGGAGGTGCCTCACATTGAAAATCCTCAGCAACACCAGAGAGCGGTGTGGAGTGGCGAAGAAGTGGCAGTCAGGGCAAAGGATTTTTTTTTTGTTGCATTCTTTCTACAGTGTCTTCTGTGAGGAGGATGTGCCTCACATTGAGAATCACCAGCAACACTACAGAGCGGCACGGAGTGGCGAAACAGTGGCAGAGGAAATATTTTTTGCAGTCGGTCTACAGTATGTTCTGTCAGGAGGAGGTTCCTCACATTGAAATTCACTGGTAACACTGCTGAAAGTCGCAGAGTGGTAAAAGAGTGGCATCAGGGCAGTCGGTGTGGATGGTGCTGACTGTGTTGCCATATGCTTACTTCCTACTTAGTGCCCATCTTGATCTGGCTTCCCTCGCTGTGTCTACTTGGGGGCTAAAGACTCCCCCCGCATCTGTCAGTGGTTCTCCCGACTTACTCGCCACCTGATCTTCCACTGGTAAGCCACTCCTTTTGACTTTTCTTTCTTTTCCTTCGAGCTGAAGGAACGTTGTGCTTTATTTTTCCATCCCTCGCCCACTGCTTCTTGGAATTCAGCTTTTTCACTATAATCACTGGAATCTAAGCTCACACTGCTGCAGGGCGGACGACTGTGGGCTTTTAGCCTTTGAGTCGACCCTGCATTGAAACTACTGTGAGTGTAAAAACAAACTTTTATTTTCACTATGTCGCACTGCACTTTACGTTCGGGTGCTGTGTTTTGCCAGGATACTTCTCTGATGCCCCCATTGGTTCCAAATATCATGCCTCCTTTGACACCAATGCAAGTTACATCAAAACTTAGCTCTGTGCATCTCGCTAGCATCGCATTGGCTGGTGAAGTTCCCCTCGACCAGATGGACATGGCGACACAGGCTTAGCCACCATCCTTGGGGACATTGACCTCGAGTGAGGGGCCTGCAATGACATCAATGGAGTATATGCCCTCTGAGGGGGCGATCATACCACCTATTTTGCAGACCACGGCCTTAACAAGCGATTCTGCACACAGATGCATTCCTGCATAAACTTTACTGTCAATGCTGGCCGCTCCTAATATTTCTGAACAAGATAAGTTCCTGATTAAGGAACTCCCGTCCCCTGCACACTATCCCAAGCTCATACATGAGCTAAACATTTAGGAACATTTTTTAAGTAAATTTCAATTCATACATTCAATTATGATTGCTGGCATACAAGTATATTGTAGTTTCCAAGGATATATCTCAAAGATGAGGATATTTCTTCAAAGGTATTTTTATTGTTCAAAAGGTCATAGAAGGCCTAAGGCGTTTCGAGATAAACATCTCTTCTTCAGTGGTATATTCAACATTATGCAACACATCTATAGAAAAATTTAAAAAAACATAATTACATTTATAGTAGAGTACTTTTTGGTACTGTTTTGCATATATAATGGTAACATTTTTATGTTCAAAAGGAAAAAATAGAAAAAAGTGGTTCTTGTGATACTATATACAGCTGTCTAGTCATTCCAATGATTGTAACTTATTTTTTCAACTTATTTTCAACATTGACTCTGCTAATCTCAAATAGAATACTTGTCAACATACTTGTCTAAGCAAAATATGGTCCAAAGCAGACCGTTAGTCTAAAAACCAAAATGGAATCATCAAACAAAAGGCTATGGGTTATCTGTAGGTACTGTATCATAGTTGGTCAAGGGGATAGTCTCGTGTGAGGGCATGGTACCCTAATAGTCTTACAAATGTTTGCTATGGAGTATAGAAGTGTGTGGTCTTAATGGCATTTGTGCCCGAGAGAGTTTAACAATTATAAGACAAAATAGCTTATACATAGGTCAGATTGGATGTTGGTAAACACTGATAAAGTGCCTGTTGGTAGTGAGAGTAAGTAAGTTCTTACCCTAGGTAAGGTTCCAGAAATCGCTGTTGTGTGCGGTGTACAATTTGAGGTGAGAGATACCAGGTAAGTCGAACATCGAACCGGGTCTGGCACTGGAAATAGGTGATCTCTACAGGAAATCACAGACTTGGAACTGCTTTCTGGTGTGCTCACGTAAATCCACTTGCAAAAACTCCCATAGACTTGCTCACACTCGTGGGCAGGAAGGTTCAATGTGAGACATCAGAAGTGTGTGCAACCTGAGCAGAGTTAATTATACAAACTTGAGGCTGACCCCCATATTGTGCTATCATGCCAGGAGCTTGCCCTCTAAAACTGTATTGAAGGATTCATTGATGGTACCACTTACCATTTCCATTAAGAGCTTAACATTTCCATTCTCCCCCAAAAAGAGCCGTCTGTGGCCTGTATTACTAGTGTCATAATGCCCCAGGTCATCAATGCATCTAATTATCCGATGGCTAAAGGGGGATACCCAAAGGTTGATGAAGAAGATCTACCTCTCCCGGCTGTTGAGGTTCCTTTTTCTCCACCACTCACAAATTATGTGAACGGGAAGAAAAGGAGGAAAATCAATAAGGGAAAAAAGCCAAAAAATCAGGTAGCTCCAAAATCTAAATCTAGTAACGCCTCTAAAAAACATGTAGGCCAGCTATCTGCTGCCGATACTATCATTGACCTAAATTCTCAATCCAATGACTCATCAGCGATTTCATCTGCCAATTTCTATTCACCAAAAACACAGGAGGGGGGCTTGTGAAACAGAAAAAACCACAGAAAGCCGGTTGGGTTTGCCCAGTGTCTATAGTAGCTGACAGCGCTGCCAGTCCTATCGCCTGGTTGAGTGAAACAGGTGTAGATCCCCATATTTATGAATCATCCGATAGGAATCACTTGCCACCGTCCAATCCTGCTAATACTATGGGTTCATCTGCTGGTGTACTTCTGAAATCGATTGAAGCAATTATCAGAGGTCATCAGTCTACAACAATCACTTCATTTTGGCCTTCCAATTCTACATCAATTAGTGCTCTTTCTTCTTCCATGTCTAAATTGCCTCAAAGGGATACCTCTATCTTGGCCTTGGCCGTCCTGTTGGCACAAGTGGAAGTTTCGTCTACCATGCCAAAGGGTCCTGTTGCCATGACCTCTAACACATCCCCGGATGATCAGATATGTGTTCCTAGACATAGCTCTTCTAGCTTGATGACCTCTCTCCCACCGGTCAAACAGAAGTACAATACCGCTGACCAGCTAGCATTGATTGATCTTACAGCCGCTTGCTCTTCTAAAATCATGGGCTGGGAGGTCAATACCATGAAGCACGGTTCAATACGATTGAACAGATCAAAGGTGTTGGACACATTAACCCTGATCCCCCCTCTAAGATCTTTACACTCTAGGGACATTGAGTGTATCTCTATGTCGTTGGTGAATAACAATCGTGTGGTGTTGCACTTTTACTCTGACATTGTGACTAATTTGGTATGAGGACTGAGGGCTATTCTCCATTGCCTGGGATAAGATCTGTGCGAACTCAATTCTACTGATGCAGTGAAGTCCTTGTCAACTCCTCCAATGTTGGTATTGAAATGGCAGACAGCTCAAGATAGTTTGGGGCTGCTTATATTACCCTTTCCCCATTCTGTTTCCAAGATCAAAGAGGTACAGGATTGGCCGTGGCTGGTGTCTGCTATCAAAACCCTTGTGACTCTAACCCAGGGTTTAAATCAACCATAGCCTACATGACCTCAAGTTTTTATCTTGGAATGCGTATGGTCTTACAAATGTCTGGCAGGCATGGAATGGTTCCTCCCACTTGCAACAGTGAAACATTTTGTTTAAACAGGAAACTATGTCTATGGAGTTCCTCATTTTGAGGGGCCATTCTACTTTTTACTCTCCAGCCAAACGTTTGACCAAAGGGCGCCCCAGTGGTGGGTTAACTATTGCTATTGACACTAGTCTAAAAATTATCTCCACCATGTGGTTCGCAAGAGAGGGTATCTTGGACGTTCATGTTGTTTTGCCTGAATAATCTGGGGAATTTTTATTAGAAGTATCTGAACACCTTCCTCTTTAACATTTCATCTGATTATAGTATATTATTCTATTTAGGTGATGCCCTTCCTCGACTGCTGAGCTCCAACCCCTGAATTTCTCTGTGCATCGTCTTGGTTTTTCTTTGTTTTGGTCATTTGTCTTTGGTTGTTGTTTACACGTCCTGAGGCCTGTGGGCATGTGGCGCGATGGAATACAAAAATGGAATAAAAATTCTTAATAAATAAATAACCTCTAATGGAACCCGGCCAAGCACTCGATCGAGGATTTCCATGTATCCCTATTATCAATTTTTGAATCCTGGCTGTTGGAAGGTCACCCCCTGCGATTATTGTGGGGGGAGACTTCAACACTAATTGTGAAGGTGGCTGTGGCTATAATCTACTTTCCAGAACTACTGTCCCCAACTTGAGTCCTACGCAGGGATCTGCATGGGACTCTTTAAGTCTAGTTGGGATATGCACCAATCGGATTTTATTAAATCCACCACAACACCTATTTTCAGTTGGCACCAAGGCTTCTCTTCATCATGGATCAACTACTTCTTTGTCTCTTCCTCCCTTGACTCGAAGTGTAGCAAACTGACCTTTGATGACCCCCTGGTAGGCGACCACCTCATAGTTAAATTTAACTTGAAAGCGACATCCTTGAAGCACGAGGTACAGCTTTTGTTGGTTCCAGTCGCACCAGATAGGAGTGGCCGAGGCTGCCGATGGGACGGACGCTTGTATAACACAGTAACTAAGCTTCTGTGTAGGGATGTTATGCGGTTTCAGAAGCATGCGGCACGTACTGGTGGGGCTTTTGCACAACTAGGCCATAAACCTTTAGATTTTTGCATCATTGAAAGCATCAAGATGGTATCCTTCGATACTGAAGCACGATTACTTAAAAAATTCCTTTCCCATTACTTCGATCAGAGGATCAAATTCTCCAAAGGGCAGAGACGACTGGACACCAAGTCGCTAAGAGGTCAGGACCTTTCTGAAGTGGATTACATAAAGCAAAAAAGCACACCTGTGAGCACCACTGAAATTTTGTTAAATCCTTAAAATATGATGTCTATTTGGGAAACAATCAGTCAATGACAAGGACTCTATTTGATTCCAACTCTAGACCATTCTGGGCATGCATCAACAACAAATCAGGAGCCTGCAATTCTTCAATTGGCATTTCTATCCAAGAACACACCTGGGTGCTATTCTTTTCTAAGAAATGTAGCACACTGGCCAGATTCACTAATTGTCCTTGGTGCCTCGGTTGCTCCTGGTCCTTGCCATTGGGAAATAGATGATATAGTGTGGGCAGTTAACAAACTCAAACTGTCAAGGGCACCTGGACCAGACAATTTACCACCGTTTATCCTGAAAAATGATCCCTTGTTCTGGGCCTACTTTCTCAAGCCCCACTTTGATTCCATCTATGAAAAACACATTATTCCCTCTTCCTGGTCCCAGTCTATTATTATCCCCCTCTATAAGACGGGAGACCCGGCTGATCCAGGCAACTATAGGCCTATTGCCCTGATCGACACAGTGAGCAAAGGTTTTGCCATTCTGCTGTTAAGAGATCTAAATATTTTCCTGAATCAGTCCGATTGTTTATCTCGCTTTCAGGTGATATGATATGATATGACATTTATAACACGCCTATTCACAGGTGTTTCAAGGCGCGATGAGGCAAGGAAGGGGGAACAGAGGGAAGACAGACAACAATCTTACTAGGCCAGGTGTCATTCAGATCGCGCAAGTGCAAGGGAAGGGGGAAAAAGAAAAATATGGGGGTGGGGTGGAAGTGCAGTACATGGGATAATAAGATAATAACATAAAATAAATAAAGAATGGCCAGCTAGTGGCAAGTGCAGGGTGAGTGCAGACATAAGTGCGGGTTTGGGGACTATAGGGATGCAGAAAACAGTCCTCAGGTGCAGGGGTTGCCAGTAAGGCAGCGCAAGCGTGCAACTTGCAAACCTTGGGTCCAAAATCAGATGGGTGGCCAGGTAACCCGTACAGTTTCAGTATCAGCCAGGACTTCAGCAGGGGAGAGGGGGACAGAAAGCAGAAGCAAAGAGGAAGGTTTTTAGGTGCTTCCAGAACCAAAGATGGTTCTTCTCAAGTTTCAGGGAGGTGGGAATGCTGTTCCAGAGGGAGGCCCCAGCCGAAGAGAGAGATCTACCGCCAACTCGTTGCTTGAAGAAGCAACTGACCCTGAGGGAGTTGGAGGTGGATAAGTGAAGAGCTCGAGAGGGTAGATATTTTGGAAGATAGAGTTGAAGGTATTGAGGCCCCAGGCCCCAGAAGGCATTGTGGACGATGCAGAGGATTTTGAACTTAATCCTCGCAGCCACTGGGAGCCAGTGCAGAGATTTCAGTCCTGGAGAGATACGATCCCTGGGCTTGAGGCCAAGGACAAGTCTCGCAGTCCTGTTCTGGGTGAGTTGCAGAGGGCGTAGAGTAGAAGCAAGCACATTTAGAAAGAGGCTGTTGCAATAGTCCAGCCTGGAGAGAACCAGCGCTCTGGAGACAGTGAGCTTCTGGGGGAAGGAGAGGAAAGGAAGAATACCTCTGAGGAGGTGCAGCTGGTAGTGTGACTTCTTAGAGACGTCAGAGATGTGAGGGGAGAAAGAGATGGGGAGTCGAAGATGACCCCCAGGTTCTTAGCCTTGCAGGTGGGAGCAGGAAGAGGGCCAAAAGAGGCCGGCCAGATAGCTACAGGAAAGGAGGGAGTGGGTGTGCCGATGAGGAGAATCTCAGTCTTACTGGCATTAAGGCAGAGGTAATTGGCGGCACCCCACTCCTGGAGAGCAGACAGACAGTCAGAGATGAGGGACGGGGAAGAGGTGGCCGAAGGTAGCCTGAAAATGAGCTGAGTGTGATCCGCATAGTTGTGAAAGTTGGGGCAGAGAGCGGCAATGCGGTGGGCCAGGAGTGCCAGGTATTGGTTGAATAGCCAGGGAGAGAGGTTAGACCCCTGGGGGACACCACAGGTAGAGAAAAAGATAGGAGAGAGGAAGGACCCAAGTTGGACCTGGGAGGGTCGGTCAGAGAGGGAGGAAGTCAGCCACGCCAGGGCCTGACCGGTGATACCTAGGTTATCACAGAGACACTTTAGCAGGATGGCATGGTTGGCAGTGCCAAAGGCATAAGAGAGTTCAAGCAAGATGAGGACACAGGGGGTGTTAGAGTGAATTTTTGAGAGCAGGTCTTCACAGATGTTCAGGAGAGCAGTTTCCGTGCTTCTGGCAGCTCTGAAGCCAGACTGATGGTCATGAAGACAACCAACAGATTCAGTGTGGAGATTAAGCTGGGAGATAGCTAATTTCTCCCGGAGCTTGCCCAGGAAGGGAGTGATGGAGATTGGGCGATAGTTGGCCGGGCAGGAGGGATCGGCAGAGGGTTTCTTAAGAAGAGGGTGCACTAGGGAGTGCTTCAGGGGGGATGGGAAGACTCCAGTGGCGAAGGAGTGGTTGCAGAAGTCAGCCAGGGCAGGAGCCAGGGTGTCAATGTGGTCCTTGATGGTTTTGGAGGAACGGGTGAACCTGTTTTGATGAGACTTTCATAGATCAGGCTTGTCTAGAAACCTCATCTGCGGAGAACAGGGGAAAGGCAGAGAAGGAGGGAGGAGGGGTGGCTGCAGAAGGCCAGAGGAAGAGCAGGGAGTATAGGGGGGAGGAGAGAGGAGGAGATAGAGGACATGATGTCCTGAGTTTTAGTGATGAAGTGAGAAGCCAGTGCCGTGCAGAGGGCCTGGGAGGGGACAGGAGAGGTAGAGACTGCGGCAGGATTGGCCAGTTCCTTGCAGATTTTAAAGAGTTCAGCCGAGTTATTAGATGCCGCAGAGATGCGGGCTTGGATATGAGCTCTCTTCTTGGTGAGGACAGAGAGCCGGTATTGCCTTTGGAGCAGGCGGCAGGCCAGTTTGTCAGAGGATGTACACGAAGCACGCCATTTCCTCTCAGCCACTCTGCCGCCTGCCGCCTGTCAGCCGAAGGGAGATGGGGGTGAGAAAGTGTCGGGCGAAAGCCTCAACTGATATGGGCTTCATGGGTCGGATGACCAAGAAGGTGGGTGCCAGTGATGGAAGTGGCTTGGCCTGGGGGTAGAGAGGGTGAGATGGGAGGAAAGGAGAAAGTGATCACTCCAGGAGAGAGCAGTGGTGAGAGGGACAGAAAGGGGAAGGTCTGAGGAGATCAGAACATCCACAGTATGCCCTGCAGAGTGAGTCAAGAGGGGAGAATAGTAAGTGAGAGAGAGTCGCAGAGGTCGCAAAAGAATTCAGAGGGAGAACAGGAGGCATCCAGGTGGATGTTGAAGTCTCCAAGAAGAAGGAGTTGAGTGGTCGAGGCCAGGAGTGAGGAGTAGAGGTCCGCCCACTCAGAGAGGAAGGAGGAAATCTGACCAGGTGGCCAATAGATAGTAGCCACAGTAAGGGAATGGCTAGGGGAGAGAGAGAGCCTGCAGATGAGGCATTCCAAAGAGGAGTAGGCCTGCGTAGGGATGACAGAGGCAGGAATCCACAAGGGGAATATCAGGGCTACACCCCCTCCGGAGCGGTTGGACCTGGGGGCAGAGAGGATCTTGTAGCCATTAGGGAGGAGCCTGTCAAAGCTTGTGACAGAGCTGGCCATGAACCATGTCTCGGTGAGGTGGGCTTTAGAAAAAACATGGGCACATCTCTGAATGCCACTGTACTGAAACATCTACTGCTTAATGTAAAAGCAAATCAGGACCGCAACATGTATATGGCCTTGCTGGACATGTCTTTGGCGCTTGATTGCATTGTGCGCAAGGGGCTGTGGGACAAGCTTCTCGGGTTCAACGTTCCGCTGAAGCTCTTCCAGCTGATCACCCTCCTGCACTACAACTCCACTCTGACAATCCGATTAAATAAGGAAGGTGCGGTATCTGGCCCAGTTCTGGTTTACCTTGGTCTTAGACAGGGCTGCATCTTGGCACCCACTCTTTTCAATATGTACTTAAGTGACATAGTCAATCTGCGGAGTATCCTTGATCTAATACCTGTAAAGCGGGCCACCTAAAGATTCACTGGGTGGCCTTTGCAGATGACATTATACTTTTTGTCAGGACCCCATGTGGCCTCCAACAAAAACTTAACATCTTCTGTTCTTATGCTATAAGTAACAACTTGGTGGACAATGGAGCTAAATCTAAAGTGGTTGTTTTTTCAAACCTAAAGCTATGTGGTGGTCTATGGACTCCGAAAAGGTTGAACTGGTGGCATCTCTCTGCTATTTAGAATACAATCTAACAAACATATCTTCTCTATTTATGTGGAAGGCAGTCCTGAAAGACAAGCTCTCTCCACTGTTAGCACATATGAAGCAGATTTTTGGGCTACTTTGTAGATTTTCTATGCTTCCTATTCTGAAATATTACTTGGGAAAGATCGAGCCAGTCTTACTAAACGGGCCGGACTTGGTGAGTGTAAAATTGGGCCCATACATTGACTCTTTACAGGGCTTCATTTGGAAGAAGGTCTTGCAGCTTTCTATCTCCATCCCAAATGCTATTATACGCCACAAACTGAATTTTATATCTCTACATGCGCTGTACCATTGTCGGCAGCTATCGCTCTATTCCAGGTTTTTGCCTCCTGCGTCCACTTCCCTCTTCACAGACTTTCACCAGATCCTGGAACACTGCTCTATAACCTCAGTCATTAATTTCAGGGACCTTATGCAAAATCTGTTGGAGCGAATTGGCTGTTCAGAGTCAGACCTTGTAGCCAACCCTGCTGCAACTGAATCCAAACTCTTTAGAGAGGATTGGCGGCTGGCCGTCAAAGCCTTGTCATCTTACAGATCATATCATGAGTACGCTAGGTTTCCCCGTAGGAATGGCCTCCTAACTTTCTACTTAAGATGCTTTCCCTACCACAAGAATCATAATGCATATTTGCTCTTCAAACTGAATCAGTTTCACACCAAAGAGAAGACCCATAATTCGTCTAGGGTTACACTTGTAGATTTGCCTGCTGACCTTTTGGTGTCTTGCCGCTTTTGTAACTCTAAGTCAGCTTCCGAAACACTAACACACTGGGTTTTCGACTGTTGTGCTTTGGTGGCAATTTAAACTATCTCCTTCTCTGAAGAAATTGGAAAGTTTCACTAGTGACTACTCAAAGGAACTACTCTGGTCGAGACTCATGTGAGGTGATAAAATATCCTTAATTATTGCACTTGTTCGCTTTCTGCACGAAATTGATTCAATGATGTCAGTTGCATGTATTCCTTTCTTTTTTTCTTTTACATGTAACATATTTTTCTAACCTTTGTGGATTCATGCTTTTTTACAATTTGTGTAAGATTTATTGTAAAATAATTCACAATGAAAAAGAAAAAAAAAAGAAATTGTTCCTTGCAGCCACCGGGGCCAGTGGAGAGATTTCAGGTGTGGAGAGATACAGTCCCTGGGCTTGAGGCCAAGGATAAGTCTTGCAGTTCTGTTCTGGATTAGTTGCAGAACGCCGAGAGTATGTTGCAGTAGTCCAGCCTAGAGAGTACCAGGGCTCTGGAGGCAGTGAGCTTCTGGGGGAAAGTGAGAAAGGGAAGAGTCCCTTTGAGGCGGTGCAGCTGGTAATGGGACTTCTTGGCGACATCCAAGATGTGAGGAGAGAAAGAGAGAGTGGAGTTGAAGATGACACCAAGGTTATTTGCCTCACAGGAAGGCGAAGAAAGAATGCCCAAGGTGGGCGGCCAGAGTGAGAGATGGAAAGCAGGGGCAGGGGTCCCAATGAGAAGGATCTCCATCTTACTGGCATTAAGGCAGAGATCTTTGGAAGCGCACCAATCCTGAATCGTGGATAGACAGTCAGGAATGAGCGAGAGAGGTGAGGAGGCTGAGGGGAGCCTGAAGGAAAGCTGAGTGTCATCCGCATAACGCTGAAAGTTAGAGGAAACGGTAGAGATCAGGTGGGCCAAAGGGGCCAAGTAGAGGTTGAAAAACCAGGGTAAGAGGATAGAGCCCTGGGGATTGCCACAGGTAGAGATAGGTGGCAGAGAGAAAGGGACCAAGTTGAGGGGCAGTCCAAGTGAAAGAAGGTCAGCCACTCCAGGGCCAGATCTGATGATCAGACTCGCGTGGTTGACCGTGTCGAAGGCAGAGGAAAGATCAAGGAGGATGAGGATAGAAGGAATGCTGGAATCAAGATTAGAGAGCAGATCTTCACAGGTGTTCAGATGAGCAGTTTCCATGCCTCTGCCAGCTCTGAAGCCAGACTGATGGTCATGGAGACAACCAACAGATTCAGTATGGAGAATAAGCTGGGAGATGGGCAGCTTTTCCAAGAGTTTGTCCAGGAAAGGGGTGATGGCGATTGGGTGATCGTTTTCCAGGCAGGAAGCATCGGCAGGCAGCTTAATGAGGAGGGGGTGCACAAGGGAGTGCTTAAGGGGAGAGAGGAAAGTTCGAGTGGCGAAAGAGGGATTACAGAAATTGCCCAAGGCTGGAGCGAGGGTGTCAATGAGCTCCCTGATGGTTCTGGAGGAGCAGGGGAGCACCTGTTTGGACGACACTTTCATCAAGTCGCATCTAGATAAAAATGTGAATGTTAGCATATGCCACACTTAGATGAAACTCTTAACTTTAGCTGGCGTCGCATCTACATAGAAATGTGAATGTTAGCATGTGCCACACTTAGATGGAACTCTTAACCTTCGCTTCCATCACATCTAGACAGGATTGTGAATGTCAGCATGTGCCACACTCAGATGGAACTCTTAACTTTAGCTTCCGTCACATCTAGACAGGATTGTGAATGTTAGCATGTGCCACACTCAGATGGAATTCTTAACTTTAGCTTCTGTCACATCTAGACAGGATTGTGAATGTTAGCATGTGCCACACTTAGATGAAACTCTTAACTTTAGCTGGCGTCGCATCTGGATAGAAATGTGAATGTTAGCATGTGCCACACTTAGATGGAACTCTTAACCTTCGCTTCCATCACATCTAGACACGATTGTGAATGTCAGCATGTGCCACACTCAGATGGAACTCTTAACTTTAGCTTCCGTCACATCTAGACAGGATTGTGAATGTTAGCATGTGCCACACTCAGATGGAATTCTTAACTTTAGCTTCTGTCACATCTAGACAGGATTGTGAATGTTAGCATGTGCCACACTTAGATGGAATTCTTAACTCTAGCTTCCTTCACACCCAGACAGGATTGCGAATGTTAGCATGTGCCACACTTAGATGGAATTCTTATCTCAGCTGGCGTCGCATCTAGATAGAAGTGTGAGTGTTGGCATGTGCCACACTTAGATGAAACTGTGGATGATGACAATTGCCACACTTGGATAGAATCATGATCACTAGCCTGCCTCACATCTAGACAGAATATTGAAGATTAGCAAGTGCCACACTCAGGTGGAATAGTGAATGATAGCAAGCATCACACCTAGACACAATTGCAAGGACAGCAATACCTAACCAATCCACTAACAACATCATCCCTCTGCATATACCTCTCATACTCTAACCAAACATAACCACAAACCTAAACACAGCAATCCACACAAACTTCACTACACTGCAACAACAAAACAAACCACACATAGACTTGCACAACAGCACATGACGACTACTGACCGTAAAACACCCTAAGCCCAGCCAACGGACCCACCGGGCTGAAGCTGCCAACAGAACATCACTGCTCTCTTGTACTTTTCCATCTTATTCCCACTAACTTACCCCCCCTTCTCCCTTTTTCAGAGCTGCCAGAGCGCCAGGGGACCACTCCGGTGGTGATAGTGAACGGTACAAATATCCTTTAACATTAACATTAACATAGATCAGACTTGTCTAGAATCCTTGTCAGGTGTTGTCAGAGAGAAAGAGGAGAAAGGAGGAGGAGAGGGCGAGATGGCCAAAGGGGGGCAGAGAGAGGAAGAGGAGATAGAAAACAGGATGTCCTGTGTTTTAGCGGACAAGTGAGAGGCCAGAGCTGTATAGGGTTCCTGGGAGGGAACAGGAGAGGTAGAGACTGCAATGCGATTGGCCAGTTCCTTGCAGATTTTTAAAGATTTAGGCCGTGTTGTTAGAGACTGCAGAGACGCAAGCTTGAATGTGGGCTCTCTTTTTGGACAGGACATAGAGTCTGTATTTCCTTTGGAGCAGGCAGCAGGCCAGTGTGTCAGAGGATGTGCCCAAAGTCCTCCACTTCCTCTCAGTCACCCTGCACTTGCGTTTCAGGACGGTGAGGTCGGGATCCTAGCACAAGTTCCACTTGGAGGTAGGCTTTAGCCGGATTCTCATGATAGGGGGAAGGATGTCCATAGTGTTGGAAATAGAAATATGCAGATTAGAAAGGGCTGTGTCAGAGTGTGAGTCAGCCACAGAAGTAGGAGGAGCTGAGAAAGTAGAGGCAATGGCATCCACTGACACATGCTTCATGGGCCGAATGACCGAGAAGGTAGGTGGCGGTGCGGGGGGTGGGCTTTGTCTGTGGGATAGAGAGTTTCAGATAAGAGGAGAGTAGAAAGTGGTCAGTCCAAGAGAAAGGAGTAGTGAGAGGGTTAGAGAGGGGGATGTCTGAGGTGATGAGAACATCCAAAGTAGGTCCGGCAGAGTGTGTCGAGCCAGATGGTCGAATAGAAAGAGAGAGAGAGTGTCGCAGAGGTTGAGGATACGCCCAGTGGAGGGCTTATAAGCATCCAGGTGGATGTTAAGCTCTCTGATGAGGAAAAGTTGAGAAGTAGAGGCAAGGAGAGAAGAGGAGAGATTGGCCCATTCAAAGAGGAAGAGGGTGTCATGGCCAGGTGGCCTGTAGATTTTGGCAACAGTTAGAGAGAGGCCAGGAGAGATAGAGAGCCTGCAGACCAGGCATTCAAAGGAGGAGTACGACTGCCATGGGATGGTAGAGACCGGGACCCACTCCAGAAAGGTCAGGGCTACTTCACCTCCAGGACGGTTGGTTTAGGGTTCGGAGAGGATCTTGAAGCCCACAGGGAGGAGAGTGTCATAACTCATGACAGAACTGGCCGTAAACCATGTCTCGGTGAGAGCAAAGACATCTAGGTTGAGTTCTTTGAGGAGGTGACAGATGTCAGAGGAGTGTTTGACAGCAGAACGAGAGTTGAGAGTAGTGACATGGAGCAAGTTTCCCCATTTGAAAGACTTCTGTGCAGCGGTAGAGGCTTGAGATACACCCTGCAGAGGTGGTAAAGGGGCCAGAGGGTGGCCAGAGGAGGAAGATGAAGGTGCCAGACAGGTGGCGGAAGGAGTAGCAGGAGAAGGGAGGAAGTTGATAAGACCCGTGAAATGCCTATCAAAAGGAGGAGATTGGGCTGAGGGCCCTGAACCAAGACGGTGCTGTTCAGATAGACATTAATGATGTCTTGGTGGAGTGAAAGCGGGCCAAAAGGAGCTCCCACCTAGTACCACTGTTAATGGGAGAGGAGGAGAAAGGAGAGAGAACAGATACCATATGAATGGTCCATAGGTCTGCAGAGGGGATGTCAGTGAGAGTCTGGAGGAAGCACTGGTGTAGGTATCAGCTATAAGGAGGCCTGGGTTGGAGACAAGGATGTCCGTCTTGAATTTCTTCCTTCCAGACTTAGAGGGAATGGGTAAGAGATAGAGTAGCAGTTAGAGAAGATGGAGGGGGACAGAGAGCACCATAGGGGGTGCGAAGGAGGTAGGTGGAGGAGAAGGAGGTGGGAGAAACGAGAGAGACGCACAGCCCAGTTTCACCCAACTCAGAATGCGTAGGGGGACGAGGAGGAGTGGGTCCAGGGACTTCATTTCACCAAAATGCCAGGGGTAGCGGAAGTGACATCACATGACCCTTGACCCCTGATGACATCACAGGAAGTGATATTATTTGACATCACCCCGAAGTGATATCGTGGGAAGCGATGGAACACAACCTTTCACCCGTTGACAAAACAGGAAGTGACATCACATAGCATTGTACACTACGAAAAATATGGTTAGGATATCACTATAATGTGATGTACATTTCATGCAAGAATGGATCGCCATATGTAGCATTAAGATCAGTGTGTATAGGCCCATGTTATCAAATTACTGTGAATGCAACAGACGTCCATGACCAAATGATAATGATGTGTTATTATATAGCACTTGCGCTTAAACGCTTTATATAGAAAAAATATACACCCGATATCATCCAACCTGTGTCGGTACTCATTCATCGACCTCAGAAGGAAGAAAGGCTGAGTTGAGGCATTTAAGAAGAGACTAAATCACTGACTCACCCCCTGAAGTGTGCCTGAAATAAACCTTTAATGAGTCTAGCAATTATTGTACAGAATTCCAGAAAGACACATTATTTGGTTTCCTATTCTTTCTTGTTTAGGGTCAGTGCTGAAAGTGTTAGACTTGTGGCACTCCTGTTCTTGTTTTTCTTATATTTTTTTTAAAGGGCCTGAACATGAAAGCCAGCTACTCCAGGAGCTTGCATTGCAAAAAACGAAGAAAAAAAACCCGATTTTTTTAAAAACTTTTTTTTACAGAGGTCGCAAGGGACACCTCAGAGGTCGCAGTTGCGACCTCTGGCGACCCCCAAATGACGTCCCTGTGTGGGTCCAGGGTCACAACAAAGGAAGACATAGGATGGGAACAAGTAACTCACAACAATATATGGCACACCTTGCAGCAGGGATCTAGGTGGGAGCCTGGAGAGAACCAGCAACAATGCCACATTTACCGTAATGCAAAGACACCCAGATTTTGAATTTCCCAGAAGGTAAAAGAAGGCACATTTTTGAGCACAGCACAATACAATACACCCAGATTCGACTTTCCTAGAAGGGAAAAAGGCAAGTTTTTTAGCACAATACAACACACCCAGCTTCAGCTGACCTGATTAGTCAGAGCAGGTTGATGGCTGCAGGCTACGTGCTACAACGGCAGACACCTGCAGACACCACTGGAGCTGTCCTTTGTCTCTGGTCCTTAGCCAAGAGGGCTGCCTCTGAAGGGGGTGCCTTAGGTGGCCAATTTAAAGGGCCCGGCAACCAATGGGAGCGTGGTGGGAGGGTGGGAATCCCAACAACAAGGAAGCAACCGGGACAACGGGAGGGGGAGTGGGCACACACGCGCTGCGGCGCGAGAATGAAACCTTTACAAATGCACAACTTACTGTGCCACAGAGCACCTGTCCTCGCTCCAGCACCAGAGAAGTTGGCATTGCCTGATAATACCAGGGATGACCTGTGAGGACAGAGGGGGAAAACACATGTCGGCACATGCTTATCTGTTGTGTGAACAGGGGTTTGGGCCATGGGTCCTCCTGGTCCGAAAAGGCCCAAACCCGAATTGCCCTTTTCACTTTCACTGAGTGGAACCAGCAAAGCTTGTCAGTGAACCCACTGCAAATAAAAACAATCCATCTAGACCACCGTGGACTCAAATCTGAAAGGAACATTATGGCGGGACTAAGGCCGCTTTTGAAACATTTCCCTGCACATACATGCCCTGAGAGGAGGGTGAGTCAAGAAGAATGGTTAGGGACAAATGGACAACCAGCACCAGGTGTGGGATATTAAAGCAGGTGAAAAGAAGCAGGAAGTGTGGGTATATCTGGTGAGGTCAGAGGACGAGGTGGACGGCGACCAAAAGACCAGCAGCAGGAAGGAGGGAGTGGCGGATTTTGAAGTAGACGTTTGGAGCAGGTGAGACATTGGTGCAAAAGTGATAGTAGTTCTGAAGTGTAAGTGGGCATGTGTGTGAGACGAGAGTGTAGAGAGGGTAGTGCAAGGTGTGTATGTGAGAAAGTTGTTGCAGAGTGAAAGGTGAGTGATTCTGTAGTAGTGTAGGAGGAGGAGTGTGGTAAAAGGAGTAGTAGTAGTATTGGAGAGGGGGTGGTAGTAGTGTGACACGAGGCAGACCAGCAGTGTGTGAGGTGTAGTAGTACATATGATCAGTAGTATTAGTGAGAGGAAGTGGTACTATTATAGTGGGAGGAAAAAAAGAAGAGTTAGAAGTGATTCAGAGTGTAACATCCGAGGGACAGCAGATTGGTGGGAAGGAATCGAAGAGAGGAAGCAGGTAGAGTATAAGGGTAAGGTAACAGTGGTCGTGAGTGAAACCAGGTAAATAGTACAGAGCAAATGCAAGGCACATCCCAATTCCCAAATAGAACACTATCTCTGGCGAGAGTAGGAAACATTAGGAAGCCCCTGAGGAAGTCAGTGAACCTGCTTTTAGGGAAAACATAATTCGAATAAGAAGCCTGACTTGGGGTCAACAATTGATAGCACTAACCTGGGATTGCAGATGCCTGGGTTAGTGAGGAGGTTCGTGGGAAGGCAAGAGAGAGACTATAGGTCACAGACCCTCCAAAGAATTGAATAAAGACGCATTCCACTGTCCTTGTGACCCAAGGTGGTTTTTGTGCCATCTGTGGCAATACCTCCAGGTTTTTTGAGGGCAGCGTCTTCCTGTAGAAAGCCGAACAATTCCCAGGAATATGCTGACAAATTGCTGAAATTGTTGTTGTATGGAGACCCAAGAGTATTGCATGTATATCCAGGAGAGTAACTTTATCATTCTGCTACGTTCCTCAGTAGCAGAATGTATTGACACTCCCTGAATTAGTGCCCACTAAAGAGACAACCCCAATGTACATATTTAGTACATATTTCCATTGTATATTTCATTTGCTTTTGCACTTGAGCAGCATCACTTCATCCACAATATGTATGAAAAACAAGGTGTGTCAACAAATGTAAACAAATATGTATAAAACATCTCAATAAATTGCATTAAAAAAAGGTGTTTGAGATCAGAGATAGAGGATTTCAGATACACACAGCTCGTCCAACATTTTGTTGAGCAGTACCTTCTGAATTATAACTATCAGAATAGTCTTATGCGAAAGAGGAAGTCAGTGTCCACTTGTAATGCTAGCAGGGCATACAGATTGTGGGAATAGTAAGTCCTAAAGCACTGAGATACTTCTTCAGCTTGCTCCTTTTCAGGGCAAAAACAAAGAATTGATGGATAGATCTGCTACAAGCAATACTTCTTGACCAATATGCTGTCCTCTGGTTAGCATTTACTTTGACTCCAAGCACTGACAGGTAACAGTTCTCTACCACTAGCCCAGGGGATTCTATGGCCTTGGCTCCCCAGTCCCAGCATACAACATTTTTCAGTAAGTGCACATTCTTAGGATGATTCAGGGAACTCTGACAACCGCATTAGCACCCTGGAAGAGGGCACTGGCCAATCAGGATGTTCTGAATGCCTGCTAGCTACTCTGGTATAAACGTGCATTCTGAGCGGCCTGAGTGTTGCTGGCCAGTGCCCCCCTTCCCTTCCGCGCTCCTCCTTCCCTACCCACTTCCTCTTGCCTCTTAGCGCCCATGTAGTTCGTACTACAGGGCTACTAAGAGAGACTAATTAAAAAAAAGAGACTAATCTATCTGTTTCCTTGTTGATGACAGGACGTCATCAATGTAGAAAACTTACTTGGACAATACGGCACAGTGCCGCGTAGCAGTGCAAGGTACGTTTCTTTTTTTAAAAGAAAACTACACGGGTTGCTAATGGCGATATGACTATCAGCGGTGGGATGACCCTGTCGGTAACAGCACCGCCTCCCGTGTTAAGGGACCCTTGAATTGCTCAGGTCCACCATTTGGGTGGCAGGCTGATACCGACCGACAGTGTCGGCCCACCGCCTCAGGTCATATCGCCACAATATAACATGCAATAGTTCTTTGTGAGTGCACTTTCTCAATGGGATGATGGACAGTTTTACTCCAAGTACTCCCATTCAATAGTTAGTTGTAAACAAAATTTCTCACTGTGATTCTGGGAACACTAATTCTTGCATTCACTTTCTGAATGGCTGGCATGCTTCATACCTACAAGGCTCTAGGACCTCTTAATCCAAGTTCCAGCATGCAGCTTTTCTTCTTGCCTTCACTTCATTAATTCTTTGCTTGTTCATTTCTATGCTGTGCTCGAGGAACTGTGATTCCAAGATCCAGTGTGCAGCTTTACTCCTTGCATTCACTTTGTCATCATCTTACTGTACCCGCTGAAGCACTGGCTTCTCTTGTTCACTGACATTTTTCTATCTCTCTGTTTCTCTCGCTCTGTATTTCTCTCTCTCCTATCTCTGCCCGGGTTTGCGTTCTTCCACAAACTGTGGCCTGAAGCTCGGTTCTAATTTCCCTCTGGTGTTGTGCCATTCGTATGCCTCACAGTGGGTTTGCAGAATTTGACGAGCCGCCTTTTCCTCACTGTAGTAGAAGGTGGTTGAATGTGTTCAGGTTCTGGTGGGGCCTTGCATCCTCTATTGCGTGCACTTCACTATCAAACATAAGCACCCTGGGAGGGGGTGGTGGCCAATCCAGAGGTGCTGATTCTATGGTATATGTTTACGTTGCCAGCAGTCTGAGTGCTGCTGGTGTGCGCCTATTCCGTTCCCCGCTCCTCCTTCCCTTCCACGCTCCCCCTCACATCTTAGCACCTATGTAGTTCCTATGTGAATGCTAAGAGTGTTTAGTAAAAAAAAAAAAAATTACCTTGTGGTTCAGCGCCATAGTTTCCCAATTCTGTTTCCTTGTTGATGACGTGACAGCCATCAACATAGAAAACAGACATGGATACTACGGCGTGGCATCTTGCAGCACTGCAAGGTATATATTTTTTTTTATTGAACACTATTACCACCCACATAGGAAACTACATGGGTGTTCATGGTGATAGGACAGTTTATGACAACCTGACCCAGTCGTTAACAATGACACCACCCGCATTAAGTGACTCTTGCTTTGATCGGGCCCTTATTTTGGGTGGCATGCCATTACCAACAATGTTGGCCTACCCCCCTTGGGTCATACCGCCACATTAATGGGATTCTGGATCTTCTCCACACCAGCTAATTGATTCCCGCACCTCCCTCCGATGATCTCCACCTCCAGTCTGATGATCAGAGAAGAAAGACTTCTCACTTCGTGGCCCATAGGCTGTAAAACAGGTTATTTTATCACACTTTCTAAACACTGTAAGTTCTGACAATATTGTTAGGTTAACATCTTATAATGTATCTGTCAGTTGTGTTTTCCCGTTTCAGTGTTAGGAGCCATTTCCACTTCATTGGCTGGTTTCTCTGTCATCCAACAGCTCCATTGTTTACCACTTATCTTAAGTATCTAATAAAGGTATTGCGACTGCTGCCAACGTTTCTTTCCGAAACACTTCCTTCTCATTAACACATACAGTTACAGAATACACATGTAAAAACTGGTTAGGATGAATTCCCATTATAGTTCATCTAGTCTGTGGAATTACAGAAGGGAGACGATCATATGGAAATCATCTTGACTCTGGCGCTACGGAAGAAGTCTGCTGCAAATTTCTATGACATGTCCTTTTGGCAAGAAACACAAGCAGGGCCGGTCCAAGGAATTTTTCCACCCTAGGCCAAGTGTCAGATTGGTGCCCCCACTTAGGCTCTTGAACACATACCTTTCATGCTGCACTTGGTACAAATATTGAAATGTTGTTCTTCAAGGCCCATATTAATACTGCCTTACAGAGCAGAGCTCTAAAGTTTCCCATGGCTGCATGCAGGAAAGTCCTCCAGTCCTGTTTTTGCTTGGAATTCTGGGACTTGTAGTTTTCCTAAATTGTCAAGTGGGGAAAAATATATGCCTGTATAAAAAACATTTTCATGCTGGCTGTGCCTGTACATGTACATTGAGGCTATATGCAGGCCAGTAATAGCATATTTGAACTTACTCCTGTTGGATTTGACAGTAAAACATGCCATGCCACTGTTAGAAAGCATGTTTAGGCTAGGTGCACCAAGCCAGTCTAGCAACTTGCCCTACCGATGCTGTGACTACCTGAAGCATCCTGCCCAGATATACGACTACCAGCACCACCCTGACACAGGCTCAATGAGTACCTGCAACATGCTACCTAGGCCTTTTGGCATTTATGCCCACTCCTCTACTCGTGGAAGGTATTGAGAGTTGCTGGACTAAGATGCCCTGGAACAGGAAATCTCAGTGTTGACCACATGACACAGAAAAGTGAGGAGACGCTCAAACTTCCCCACATTGGTTTTTCAACAAGCAGGGGAGTTGCTAGGTCTAGAAAAGATCCGGGGCTATGCTAATGTCCAGGCTGTCAGGACTCGGGGCTAGCTAGTCTTTTGGCTGTAGCTCCTGAGCTTCTATCCGGGGCTACAGCCAAAATATCCGGGGCTAAAGCCCCCTCAGCCTTCCCCTAGCAACGCCCCTGTCAACAAGCCTATTCTTGCACAAGCCACTCTGCTAAGATTGGCAATCAGGGTGCTCGGAGGACCTTTGTGTCCTGGTAGAGCTGCGCGCTATGGACTGCTGCTGACACAGCCCACATACTTCAAACAGGCCACATTCAACCATCAAGAGTTAAAGGCCTTTCACCAGGCCCCCATGCAATAGGCAGTGACTCAGCATGGTAATGTTCTCTGTCAATGACCATTATAATAACCTAAAGAATATTATGGTATCTGTGAGGGGTCAGAAATGAGAGGCGGACAACTTTCAGATGATTTATCAACCAATGCCATTTTATAAAATTCAAAATTTTAAGCAAACACCTCACTTGCCCTACTCTAACAGGGACTTCCCTGCCCCACACTTGTACATAAACATAAACAAGGAAATATGTGGCAATTCGCAATGTCAATATTTATATTCACAGCACTTTCAAAGTCTCTGATTGTAACCTGCGCGAATTCCCCTTCCCCAAATTTAAGTCAAAGTCAATTCTGTAGATGCAAACAAAACAGCAAGGAGATCCGGGGTTGAAACAAATTCCGACACAGTTCTTGACAAAGTCAGGATGTTAAAGAAAAAGCTGACACTACTCGAACGGTTCAACGTAGAAAGGATTTCTCTCTTCAGGAAGTATATGTAGTTCAAAGTTCTTTGAACAGTACCAAAGGAATTCTCGGTCTGGATGATCTATGTTGATAAATGCGTCCCAAAACACAAACAGGTTGAGTTTAGCTTCTTTCATCACCATGAAACAAAAACAAAACAACTTCTTGTTTGAGGAATGCCACAGTGTTTCTTTCTTAGCAGCATAAACACCAAAGGCTATCTTTACAGTGCTTCTCTCTCAGCACCATGAAAAAAATAAGCTTTACAGTATATTCAACTTTGACCAGAGTGGTCCACACCTGGTCCTCTACTTCCACTTCTGTCTGGTCCACTCTCCTGCCAGATTTACCTCCTACAAAGATAGACCATGTAGGTTTACTTCTCTGTCTCTTGCACTTCTTAACACCAGCTTTCCTCTAGGGCCGTTCTTCGCCCACTCTTGTCTTTTGTCAAGTCATCAACCAAGTACTTTCAATTTAAACCTCTATCGGTTTCAGCAATGTGAGGTCATGACTAACTTTTGGTTCTTTTACATCATAGTTATTCATTTACAAGCTCTACCTTCAGAGATATTATATTAGCCCCATTTCCTCTGGTAACAACAGTTATTTTCACAGAAACCTTTTCTTTAGCCTCATTTGACTGAGGGCAATGCTTGTTTTATTCTGGACTTAAGGTAATGCTTGTTTGGTCTCTTTGGGTCACAATATTGAGGTTTAACACTTGGTTCCACAGAATACACTGTTATTGCGGCTTTACTTAGGCTCTGTCTTCGTGTAAGAATCACTTTTATGCACACGCGACCATTATTAACATTGTTAAAGCTGTTTCTGTCATTTATAATGTTCGGAAACCGCTTCCAAAGCGTATTTCACTATACGCGATGGCTACAATTGTTACACTCCATTGTCTGAGACTCTGATCAGCTTCAGTCGATGTCACTCCTTTACGGGTGAAAAGCAACTGGTTACAGTTGCCCGCCTACCATGCCTGAAGGATGGGAATGCGCAGAAATACTCAACGGTTTCTGGGACTCTGTCATAGGTTGCAGGACTTCTACTACGAATAATTTTTCGACCGGGAAAACTTCCCACATCAAGCTTCCTTTGGTCCCACCACACAGGCATGGAGTTCGGCTCATCACGACCCCCTGGAGCATGCCGGCCTCCAGGCACGATCTGGTGCACGCTACTCGCTGCAAACACTCTGCAATCAGGTTCACATGGGGATAGCTTTCGAACCTTATGCTTCCCACTGCGCAAACTCTCCAATCCAGACTTTGAAGGAACAAGACCAATTTAGTACTGGTAACTGGAATAAGCTGATGGAAATGGCATCCTTCCATTCCTCCCAATACTGTGGATTCTGCCAGCGACATGCTTTCTTCTGCCACTTTATCCTGCCCGAGCTGCTTCTGCTGCTGCTACAACTGCTACTACTCCTCCAACCACAACCACAACTAATGGTCTGCACCGGAGGGAGCTTTTAAAGAAGCCTCTCAGTCTCCCAGGTGTGAGCTGTTCAGCCTAGTTGCCTGACTTTCAGACCTGTATTGCCCTTCAGCTCTTTTAAAATTAATGTAATGTTTTCTAATGAAAGAATTGGCAAGCAGTCTCAAAGCTGTATGATGGCTCAGTAAGCCTAGGTATTATGGCACAACAATTATAGATAAAAGTGCCAAAAAAAGTGCTTTGCATTCATGGAATATTAGGTGATTTAAAAAGATAAGTCTATGCTGAAAGAAAGCACACAAATCTTAAATCCCTCGCTCGCGTTAATACATAATTAACAGGGCCTTTAAAAGAGAGACTACACAAAGGGCACATATAAGTTTTGCTTTGAATCATAGTGTCCATTGGAATGTGTGCCTAATAAATAAGTAAACCTAAAGATAAGGTCACTCCCACACTATCACCTATCACAGTAATGATAAGGAAATTCAAGTAATATAATGCCACATAGCAAAAGGCTTGACACCTCGTTACTGTGCCCCATGTGAGGGGTCAGAAACGTGAGGCAGACAACTTTGTAAAGAGTTTTCAACTTTAGCCATTTTATTAGATTAAAAGGTTGGATACATGCCTCACTATCCCTTCCCTAATGAGGATTTCCCTGCCTAAAATAAAATAAAGGAAACACTAACAAAAGGATATCTGTCCCTCAAACCTGTACAACCAATAAAGCAATAAGGAAATATATGGCAATTCAATTCAACAATAATATATAACAAATGCTTGGATACACAATATGATCAATTTCTCTTCTCATAACCTGGGTGATTGTCCCTTCACCAGATATGATCAAAGGTTTTCTTCACAGTTCAAAAGAAACCCAGTTTAATGTTACAATCCAGCTCTTAAGTTAATCACATAATGTTCTGTTGCTTTAGTAAGGTATCGTGAATAATAGTAAGTTCCAACTCCTCCTAGAGTAAGAACTGTCTCACATTTGTCTTCTCCAAGAAAACAACAGCAATAGTCTTGGCAAGGTTAATTTGTCACAACCTTTGGTCTCAGAAAGAAATAGTCTATTCCAACTGGTTCTGGAGTAAGAACATGTTTCACCTTTAATTTACAACAAATGTCTTTGTCATGATGGTTTACCACAACTTTGGTTTCAAAAAGAATTGGAACTTTCCCCCAACAAGCTTTCACAATTCTTCTTCGAAAGTCACATATTAACATGAGTTGTTTCTGTTAGAACCGCAGTTCAGCACTTGCATCAACTACTACCTGGTTTATTCCTTTGATAGACCCTTTTAGGCAACAACCTCTTGCCATACGGGTATACTCGCCTGCCAGTCTACTTCTTCACCCAAAAGACCAGCAAAGTGCTTCAGTGGTAATTTCTAACATAGAATAACAACTTCATTAGACTTCTTTAGCATCAATCTTTATACAAGTTATGGGGAAACAAGGAACCACATTAGTGCTCTTCAAGACTCACTGGCAACTATACTCCTCTCCCTCTGGGTAACCTTCTCCAGGGGGGCAGCCTGTTTGCCACCTTTCGTTCCCCTCTGCACCAACAACCGAATAATGACCAAAAGATAGTTTCACTTTTCCTCTCTCTTGGCTTTGGCAATGTAGGTTTCTTTCACCTGATGATCTGTGTTTCATAGCACAAGCACACAAGCAGTAGGTCTTACAACCATTAAGCATCTCAGTAGTCCCCTCTTGCCTTGAGTACTGTTTGTTATATTGCTGGTTGTTAATGCACTCTTGGCTTGGGTAATGCTTGTAAGCTTTTAAACCTTCAATTGATAAAGAAGGGCACCTGGTTAATGCCTCACTCTACCCAGATAAGTAGACAATTTAACAACACAACAGGACATGTAAATCCAACTTGAGAATGGACATTCACACTCTTGAATTTCAATAGAAACAAATTTGATCGAATTGAATGCTACTGCAATTCTTATTTAATATTTGTGCAGCAGGTGTTGAAATATACATGAACGTTAGACATAGAATATCCAGCATGATACATAAATAATACATGGTATAGCACATGAGTAACAAAATCCACAATATTTGGGATTATTAAAAAATCAGGCAATTACATTCTCTATGAATCCATATAGGGGTAACATGAGAAGTAAATAGTGTAATTGCCAAATCAATTAACATAAATATGAAACAGTTAACGGTTGAAAGACAACATAACAGGTCAACACAACAGTGTTTCGGTCGTAGAGCTAAACTTGCAAAGCTGTGGTTTAGTTGGCCTTCATCAGGACGGAGAAATTCACATGTGTGAAGATTCCTATGTGATCGTAATCTAGAAGCACGTTGGCCAAGGTCATCTGTCTCCCTAAATGATTGGATGGGCTCAGACCGATAATTTCTTTAAATGGTGGTTATACCAGGCTGGCTAGTGTGTTGAATGGGCTGGGATGCCTCGTAAAGTCCGGAAGTGGATAGTAAATATCATTCCGGTGAGCGTACCGGAGTGGTCTCCCGAGTTTGTAGATCCGCTGATTCTGCAAAGTGGAGAAGGTCAGACTGCCATCGTCAGACTGGCTGAACGGAGACCGCTCCAGAGTTACTGGGAAACTGTGAACTCACCGGGTAAGTCACGTGATTACGCTCTACTCTGTGTTTGTAGGTCTTCAGTACTTGTGGCTCCTTGCAGTCGGGTGGACAGCCTCCTCTGGTCCTCCTCCGCTCAAGCCACTGAGGAATCGAGCTTCTTCTGCTCATGAGAGGATCCGGTGCAACCCAGTAACCTGGAACCTCTAAAGAGGGCACACTTCCCTCTTTACTGCTGCTTCCCAATTACCAGGGCTGGACTGGCCTACATGGAACTCTGGAAATTTCCCGGTGGGCCTCTGCGCCTTGGGCTCTTTTGGTTCCCAGTCCATCCCTGCCGATTACGCAAACTCTGCTCAACAATTTTTTGTCGGGCAAGCGTCTCTTCCTTACTCTTCCCACTGCGTGACCTCTGCAACAGGGAGAGTTCAAGGCAAAGACTATCTCAGGAGACGCCACTGCTTCAGGCGTCCATGGCCTGCGCTGCTTCTTCCTCTTCCGCTGCTCTACTCTTTCTCCTCTTCTTATTCATGCATGCACCAGAGGGGGCTTTTTAATCATGTCCATCCCCTTCAGTTGTAGGTCATCTACAGTAATTAGGAGACCGCTCCCACAGTAGTGTTCCTCTGCCTCCCTCTGCCTCGTCCCAGTACTGAGGGAATTATGGGACTTGAAGTCCTTGGCAACAAAGTTTAGTTTTTCTAATTCTTTCTACTTTGCAACAAGTCATTAAAAGACTAGGGTTTCGGGGAAAGTTTAACAGGGGAGTTTTACCCTCCACCTGCATGTTTCCTCCCCCATATGATCCTCCCAAAGAACACCAACCCCAGAGTCGGGATCAGGAAGCGTCTGCCTTCCCCTGGCTACATGAGGAAGGTCCTAGGTCGAGGATTTGGGGGGAATCATTACTGATTCATCAAACCCCCATTGACAGACCATGCTGCAGATCAGTAAGGATAACTGCACACTACTCAGGCAGAGTCACTTGTCTCGCAGGCTCAGAAATTATTTACACAGAGGGCATGTACTTGGTAGAGAGAGAACTTCTCTTCTGACAAATGTATTCTTAAAGGGCATAATGTTTTGTGGCTCCAGTACTCTAATGCAGAAAGCTGGCATCCTATAGACTGTGTTGCAAAACTGCACTTCATCTACCTACGTTTCATCTCAATTGAAAAATCACATATTCATACAATGCTGGTTAAGTGGCTGGATGTCGCCTGTTTTACCAAATGCCTTGCAACATGCTAGCCCCAGTTATAAGGTTGTTGTGAACAGACACACAGAAAAAGTGAGTATTTAGGCTCAGTTATAAACACCGACAAACAGAAGAACGGTCTGCAAATAGCGACCCGGAACAGTGACACACTCATTAGAAGGGAGAAGTTACTTTCACTCATTTTATCATCATTCCTTCCACAAAGGTTAAAAAAGGGTGTTATATTATGTAATAAAATACACTTCTTCAAGCATAGCAAGTCTATAAAGGTAGCCTGTGTATTGCGTTTAGTGAATCCTATTATCCCAAGATCTTAAGGAAGCCTGTCTGTCACACCTGGTAGTCTGTCTGTCACGCCTAGAAGATGTAATAAGGTAGCCAGTCTATTTGCGCTTAGAAGGCTTTTAAGGTAGCGTGTCTATAGTGCCTACAAGAGCCTATGAGTGTAGCTCGTTTTCCCACACAGACGATCTGAACACACAGCGAGATCAAAATATTCTTCATCTGAGCGTAAGGTACGTATAAACGCACCACTTTTGTGGACATCTGCCGCAGGCACGGCTATCCATCCACACACATTAGAATGCAGCTACAACTATGACAAATTCTGACAAGCTGGACACGTAATACCTTCACCTCCTTACACCAGAAGTGCCTCAACACCTCTGCCATTAGAATACAGTGGGAAATCTATGACAATATTCAGTCTAGCAGGACACATAATGAGCCTCTTGCACTAGCGCATTCTTGTGACCTCCCTCATCACACAACCACATGCCTGACCTTTTGAATTGCTTACTAGAGCCTAGCCAGCCTACCTAACTTCTAATATTTGCCATATGCACACACACATTCTAAACCTTATCTAATAGCTGGACTTCTGTCCCCGAGGGCGTTCCCCCCAAATGTGCGTTGAGGTCATACAAATGGGAAAAAGGAGCTATATAAATGACTACTACTACTATTACTACTATTATTACTACTTGAGTAGTGACATAGAAAGGAATTGCTTCTGCAGACATGATAACTTGGAGGTTTAAGGCAGGACCCTCCTCTGCACCTCTGCCTCCATTCAAGCCCCTCCCCCTTAGTTGAATACACCCTAGCAAGACCTGGTTCATAGTTTCGTTTCCACAGTGTGGTTTACAGTATTCCCACTTAAGCCCCACTCTTTGTGCCTTTAAGTCCTGGGTTTGGGCAGAGCAACGAACCACATAGCAACTCCTTGTGAAAAAGTGTATTTAAATGGGAGTTATTTAATATATTAGCTCTCCATTATGAAAGACAGAAATACCCTAGCAGAGGACAACTGAGACTAAACCACAAAACTAAGGCTGAAGAAAGATGGGGATAAGGCAAAAAAAAACATAGAAATCCTCATTTCCCACTCCACAGGTACAGTAAATAATTAAATAACCTCTTTTTACAATACAGCCCTGCTTTTTGGTGTATGGTTTCAACTGCAGTGCCACCTCAAGCATTTGGTAACCTGCAATAAACCTAGGACTAAAGGAAAGCACATTAGAGTGTCAGCTTTGGGGCTGCACATAACAGGCCCGAGTTAACTTGAGCTGTGGGTCTGTCTTCCATGCTTAGACTTTGAAGGCACAGTGCAGCGTGGTGGCTGTCAGGAACGGTGATGTGGTCACATGCAAAGCTGGTGGCAGGCAGACAGCAGAGCCGTTTCCTCAAGGACAGAGGGACACAAACACACACCTCAGTGCCAAAACCGCAGGCACAACTGTACTTATGTTTGTTTAGCGCCAAGAGCCACAGACTAGAGGTTTCAAAGCACAGTAAAAATGAGACATGGAGCCTATGGGGCAATGAGCGTAGGTTGACAGGAAGAGATGGAATTGTTACAGTCACAGTGTCCGTGCCACTCAGTTTCTGCTTTCCAAGGCTAGGCAAACAGTATTGGCAGCTAAATGCAATGTATGCAGTTCTAACATCGGCCTTGGCCCCTGCCCTGGGCCCTGCCCCTCTCTCTACTAACTTGTGACCTGGAAAACGGTCCCCATCTATTTTATGGTCCACAGCCACAAGAGTAACAATGACACATGCATACATGTATGCACTCATTGGCCCTCATTATGAGGTTGGTGCTAGTCAATCAATACCGGTACCTCCACCGACGTCATGGTATGGGGACTTACCGGTCCATTCCGCCTTTTGCGAGACCGGTAAGTCCCCATTTGAAATGCCATTCCCCATTCCCATTTGAGCCCCCATAGGGCTCAATGGGAAGAGGGAAGGCGGCAATAATGGTACCGCAAATTGCGGTACCGTTATTGTCCCCGGTATCCCTTTGCGGGTCCCGTCCTTAACGCCTGCTAAAACCAGGTGATAAGGAAGGACCCGCAAAGGGACCTCGGAATAGGGCGCAAAGGGATTACCGGCACCGGTGTCATTACCGGTGCCCGGTATCCCTTTGTGCCCGGGTCGTAATGGGGTCGTAATGACCCCCATTCTCCTTTCCACTTACATTCATAAGTGGAATGTATGTTAGAATACATCATCCACTCCTAAGAATACACCATTCACTACAGACACTCACCTCTCCTGCCTCTATGGTCATGCTCCACTTTACACCAACAATACAGCGCAGCTGTACCCCTCGATCAATTTCACAGTAGCTGCACACATACAAACAATCTCTCCATGAACACCTCAACAACCTGTTAGAACGCAGCTAATTCCTACAAATAAATCGGCCTAGCTGCACACATAAACGCCCTACACAGGCATAATGAAGCAAGAATGCAGTCTCCGAGACCAACCTCCTGATTGCACACATTTTAGCCACGCACGTAGTGTTAGGATACAGCCTCCCAAGCACTGTATTCTACCCTACTCTCTGGACTGACCTGGACTACGGTGCCCAAGGGCGTTCAACCGACAAGCGCTTTGAGATCATACCAATGATACATAGGGCGCTACATAAATGCCAAATAACATAACATATACTCTGGATCCCACACATCTTGGGTATTGCTGCCCCTGAGAGGGAAAGGAAGAACAATTCCAACAATAGGGCACCCCTCACCTGCCTGTGTGGTGTGTTTGTCTGAGTCTCTCTCAGCAGGCAGGGCTGCCACTCATGGGCCACAGCAGCAGGTTAGGGTGCAGGGCGGGCCATGGACTGTCCAGACCAGACGATCATCCAGAAGAGAAGAAAAACATAAAAACGAACCTCATTCACGAGTGCCCGTGCGGTGCTAATACCCAGGTGCGGCTTGAGGCCCTGCACACAGCACACCACGCCCACATCAGAGTCCAAATACAATCCTCCCAGGGCCTGCTGCGCTGCTTGCTGCTGCAGATAGTGCTGAGAGTGCTGCCCGCAAGAACATTCAAACGAACCTCATTCACAAGTGCCCGTGCGGTGCTAATACCCAGGTGCGGCTTGAGGCCCTGCGCACAGCGCACCACGCCCACATCAGAGTCCAAATACAATCCTCCCAGGGCCTGCTGCGCTGCTTGCTGCTGCAGATAGTGCTGAGAGTGCTGCCCGCCTCACGACTTGAGAGAGAGAATAACAAATATATGTATACAAAAAAGTGTAAGTGGTTATTGCCTTCGGCAGCATTTGCAGCTCTAACATTTTCACATTATAGGCAAGTGCCTAACCTTGCCTGGTAGTAGCACCTGCCCTGCATATGATAGGCTATTTATATCGCAGGGATCGAACTTGTGGTGTTCCGTGTCGTCTTGCTTCCAAGGCGAGCACGTTGCCCCTGAGCTATCCGCGAGACAAGATAGAGGTACATAATGGCCCATCCTTATTAGTTATAACATCTCCCCTATGAGTGACGCTCTGTGCAATCACTGAACACACATCACTCATTAGAGTTACCAGCACATGCATTGCTTGAGCACATATGTTCCCAACCTCTTTGAAAAGTGCTGTCCAATTGATTTAGGTTTGCTGGGAGGAATAGGGCTAAAGTGTACCCCCATTGGCCCTAAACTACCTTTGCATGAGTTAATATCCAGGCTTCTGATTTTTATTCTCACAAGAGCAGTACAGAAACAAATTCTCCAGTCCACACCCACTGTCCTCTGGCTGAGCCGATCCCATGGTGAGACACTTGGTGACAGCAGAGCAGTAACCATCGCCGGCATCCCGTTAATGCTCTGCTGTGGATATTTCTTTGCATGCTCCTACCACATCGGGTGACACCAATTACCTGTCATGGAATACCACGCTACAAGGCCTAAAAGCCCCCTCATCAAGCCAGTAGGATAGCAATCAGAACACGAATATGCTGGTGGCATGTTCAGTGGCAGGGGCTTTCAAAAGAAGTGCAGTTGTGACCAGTGTGCCAGCAGTGGTGATAATAATCAACATGTGTTTCTAGAGAGGTCATTTGTAATCTTAGGAATGCACTGTAAACGTCTAGGTTATTTTTTGCATGGTCAAGTACTTCTGACGGGGTAAGCCGTGAGTTTGTCCAAGATGTCTGAAAGTAAGGAGTATTTTCTCGCCTCTGTGAGGTGCTGTCCATGGCGTTTTGGAAGTTGCAGTGCAGCACTTTACCACAAAACAAAAGGGGTGATGCCTGGAAGGTTTAGAATTAATCTTAACCTCTGGCATTGCTCTGGGCAATCCTCCGGAAACATCGCTCTTGGCCTACCAAGCCATTACATTAATATCCTGTCTCTGTGGGGAGGCACGAATGGACTTCCGTCCAGCGTGCATTATCATTTTGTTTCGAGGCGGAGACTGTGCATGGCACGTAATCCCGGTATGCATCGCTACTAGAAAACCACACACACACACACACACACACACACACACTTGATAGCCGCAGTATCAAGCGAGGATTGCTTAGGCATCTTTCAAATGATTCATGTTACAGCTCTGGACGCATTAACGCGGTTGTGCGGTTACACACAAAAATGAAGATAATTGCGATTGGGTGTTACTTTGATTCAGGTGATGGGACTATGTTGGACAGTTGGTTGTGGAGGTTCGTCCTCCACTAAAGCTTTTGTTTGTACTCTTACTTACATTAGGTCAATGTCAGTTACTTAGAGCAATGCAAATGTCACAAATGACTGACTCATAGTTTCTTTCTACGACGGGGCATTGGGGTAGTCTTTTAAGAATGACTGTTTCATTTGACAAAATGTAAAGCAAAAGAAACCACGTGTTTTTTTTCTCTCCAAATACCTCATCCGTTCTGTAAACCCGTTGATATCTAAAGATGTTGTCTTCAAAATGAGACCACTGTTGGAGCAAATCTTCCCTACTTTTAAAGGGCTCCAAATTACATCAGAGTTCAAGGTTCTTTGAGTCTGGTTCCTTGAGTTTTTGTTTTACATGAGATCTGCACGCACCGACCCAGACAAACACAGCTTGATTTTGCAAAATTGTCGCCATATATTGGGAGGATTTACCTCCAGCATGATGCTGGGAGTAAATCCCCCACTCCAGGGCCATACTTGTAGTATGGTGGTGTGGGAAAAGTAGCACTAATGTTGTTACTGCCCAGTTTTCCCCAAACCGCCATTCTTGCAATGAGCCTATATGTTTACATGAGAAATGTAAGACTTTAAGGAAGTCTAAGGAGATATAAGCAACACATTTGCAATGGTGCCAAGATTGTAGTGATGGTGCACATTGCGGCCCATAAAGGAATACAGTTTTATGTGGAAACCCAACCGATTTAAAGGTCCTTCTGAGATGCTATCAGGCACATAATGCAAGTGCCATTAATCTGTATCTGATGTAGTGATCTTCCCCTGCTATACCCCATTCCAAGATGTTGCTGCGGCTACAGATGCCATTGCATTGCTGCCTTTGCAGCAGCACCTGGAAACAAATCCCGCTGCAGTGCTGCACTAAAACACACATCATCCACGGGGCGTCAATACATTATTTTTCCAAATCAGGGACACAAAAGCATCTGATTTATAAGACGCTTAAATCTGTGGCATGCGCTCTATCCTTGATGGAGAAGCTTCTCTGGATCTAAGCGGCAGTGTCTCGGCACATATTGCGTTACCTGACCACTGCTTAGAACATGGATATCACATGTGAATGCGATTCCTTGAGCCAGGGTGCATGACCATTTGAAGAGGTTTGGGTACTAGTTTCTGTAGTCTTTGCTATGTCCTAGTGTCGGCCGGATAAGGCCTGCCTTCGGCCAGTTCCTTCTAGTTTACACATTGATGTATGGGATTTATACTTCTGAAACCTAGCTGGGAAGCAATGGGGTGATGTGGGTAGGGGACACCCTTAGTCAGTTACAGGTATGCTGAGGGGTATAGAAGTTGCAGGGATGGGTAGTGGGCGCAGGAGTGAGGGAGCTCCATACAGAGAGAAATAGGTTTGCGTTGAGCAATCAGCTATCGGAAAAAGAGGTTCTTTGAAGAGCAGGGCCTTCAGGTCCTCCCCGAGGTGTACAAAGGTGGGACAGGCTGATATACATTGGTAACTTGGTCTAGAAGCAGGGTGCATAGTAGGTTTCTTAGTTTCCAGTATGGAGATGGTGGGTTTCTTGGCAAGGTTGACTGATTTTTTGGTAGTGACTGCTTTGTAGATGATAGTCTGTGCTTGAAGGAGTAGCTAGTGCAGCTTTCTGCATGGCCTTTGGGGGGCAACAGTGCTTTAAGTGGGCTGGGGCCTGCCAGGGCTGAGCCCCGGCAGTCTCCAAAAAGTCATTGCCCGCAACAGCCGCGACGGGAGATCAGCCCGCCGGCCACCCATGATTAAGTCAGGCAACAGGCAAAAGCTGTGATTGACAGAATTGCCATCCAGTCACAGCGTCGCGCAAACTGTTTGAGCGACACTGTGACTGGTTGACACTTCTGCCAGTCACAGCTGACTGCTGCTGGAAGAGCATAATTTCTGTAAACTCTAACTTCCTCTGTCGACCCCTCTCCGCATGAAGCGGCTACATGTTTTCAGTTTCATTAGTCAGCTATTCCGGCTGTTATGTTCCGGCCCCGCACGGAGGCAGAACGTGGTAGGCCTCAGAGGTAGGCCTCAGTGACGCAGCTCCAGCCGGAGCGAAAGAAAGACACGACACACGCTGCTGGAGTCTGTGCCCGGAACTGCATCCCTTGCGCGGGGGCGGTGCTTTTATTAAGACGCCCTACGTCACCGCGTCGCGGGGCGGAGGGCAGATATAACATTCCTCCTTTATTATAAACAAAACACAACAACGGAACACACCCACACGAGTAGGCTTCTACTCATGAGTATAACAAAATCCAAACGCAAATTCCCATTTACAAATTTCAAAGTCCACACTACCACACATAGTCCTTGAGCCGAGATGGCGGCCGAGTGGCAGCTCTCACGCCATGTCTTCCACCCCGCGAGGTGGTTTCTACAGTCTCACCAGATCTCTCTCCTTCCGCCTCCGGCTCACCCAGGTCCTGTTCGCTCCCCTGCTCCTATGTTCTGTCACCTGCATTTTCTTCGCCTTGGTGATCCTCGGGTCCGTCCTCGATCCGCGGCGACTCCTCATCTTCTTGGGGACAGTCCCCATCAGTCCAGAGGTTGCACAGCACCACCTTAAACCATGGCGCGTTGCGCGTCACCTGACGATGCCCCCTTTGTGCAGTTATCATGGTCCCTCGTGTCTCATGGACAGTCCATGGGAGAGTCTCGTCGGGTTCCGTAACATGACCACCTGGTCGCCCACCTGATGGTCGGATGGTCGCGACCTCCTCTTGGCACTCATGATGGCTTTGGCATCCCTTCGTCTTCTGTCAGTGCGCCTCTCGTCCAGCTCGTCCGGTCTGCTGGGGGAATGCCTGTTGTGCAGTGCGGGGGACCCTGTAGTTCCTCAGGAAACGATAGAGGTCGACCTTCCACGGGCTGGCATTTGCCTTCGACAGCCTCAACACTTTGTTAATTGTTCTCATGAATCGTTCTACATCGCTGTTAGCGTGGGGCCACCTGGGCATGATGTGGTAATACTGGATGATCAGATCTTGCAAGTACTGTTTGAACTCCACCCTTTGAAAGGCTGCTCCATTGCCACTTTTGATCGTGGTTGGGAGTCCATGTGTCGCGAACATCTTCTCAATGGCCGGGATGGCCACGTCCGCTGCCGTGGACTCGACCACCTCGACTTCGGGGTATCGGGAGTGGTCATCGATTGCCACCAGGAGGTACAGGCCCTCTCGTAGTTTGCAGAAGTCAATGCTTATTGCGTCCCACCTGCCAGAGCCTCGTTCTGCCAATAGGATAGGTTCCGGATCTGGTGGGGCTGCGGTTATGAGGCACGGCAGGCAGGTGTTGACAAGTTTTTCCACTTTTTCGTCAATTCGAGGGAACCACACTCGGTGTCGAATGTGAGCCTTCGTTCGAGCCATCCCTTGGTGGCCCTCATGGGCGAGTGCCACTATCCGGTCGTGCAGGCCTGGCGGAATGACGATGCGATTTCCGCAGAGCAGCAGCCCCTGGTCTGTTATCGACAAGTCTTGGCGGACGGTGAATGTTCCTGTGAGGAATGCCTTTGCCTCTTCCGTCCTGTTGTGTGTGTTTTTCATAAATGACCTCCAGTCGCCCGAAATGATGGCATCTTTCACCAAATCGCAGCAGGGGTCACTGCATGTTTCCTCCGCGATGGCCTCATTGCCCGCACCACGTGGCAGATATGTTCTTCGGTCTCTTCGGCCACCTGGACTTCCTGTGGCGTTGCCGCTCTCGGGTGCCTGGAGAGGAAGTCTGCCGGGTTGCCACATCCCGGTTGATAAAGGAGCTCAAAATTGTACTGCTGAAGGTGTAGCAGCCATTTGGCTATTCTGGCCAGTGGGTGCGAGGAAGTGCCCATGAAGATGGGTAAGAGGGGCTTGTGGTCTGTAATCGCTGTGAACTTGCGGCCATACAGATACAGGTGGAAGTGGCGGCACCCCCACAGTACGGCGATCGCCTCTTTCTCGATGTGAGAGTACCTCTGCTCTGTCGCTGTGAGAGCACACAACGCATAGGCGATGGGTCTCTTCTCGCCTTCGTTGGTAACCTTCATGAGGATGGCCCCCAGGCCGACAGGGCTGGCGTCCACGTAGAGTTCCGTCGGAAGAGCGGTGTCATAGTACGCCATTCTCGTCTCTACGGACAGGGACTCTTTGATGCTCTCGAAGGCATCTTGGCAAGCTTTTCCCCACTCCCACTTCGCGTTGAGCTTTGTGAGTTTACGAAGGGGTTCCGACAATGTGGCCAGGTTTCGGATGAATCTTCCACAGTACGTGGCCATCTCCAGGAAACTGCGGACGTCGTGGGTGTCTTGGGCGGACTTGCGGCCTGTATGTCAGCGACCTTCTGGGGGTCCGGCGAGATGCCAGAGCTGCTGAACTTGTAGCCAAAAAAAGATATCTCCGTCTTGGAAAACTCGCATTTTTCCTTGTGGATGGTTAGGTCCGCAGCCTCCAAACGGTCTAAGAGCATCTTTAGCCTTCTCGAGTGTTCTCCTTTGTCCTGGGCGTGGATCAGGATGTCGTCACTGACATTGAGGACACCTGGGATTTCCCAGATGACTTCTTGGATGGTCTGTTGGAAGACTTCGGCTGCCGAAGATATGCCGAAGCTTAGCCGCTTGCATCTTCGCAGACCCAAGTGTGTAGAAAAAGCCGTTATGTACCGAGAGTCCTTGTATAGCTTCAGCTGATGGTACCCTGCTTTCAGATCAACTTTTGAGAAGACTCTCGATCCCGTGAGATCAGCCACAATCTCATCGAGGGTTGGCGTGATATGGCGCTCCCTCTTGATGGCAGTGTTCGGGAGGCGCATGTCTATGCAAATGCGGACCTTCCCCGGTTGTTTGGGTTTTCGTGTGACCACCATCGGGGACACCCATGGTGTCGGCCCCATCACCTCCTCGATGATACCTGCTTCTTCCAGCGCTTTTAGTTCAATCTCCACCTGCTCGTGCATGTGGAATGGGGTACTCCGATGTCTGACGGCCCTTGGCTGGACCGACTTGTCAATGTGGAGTTTAATTGTCTTTCCCTTCAGGCACCCAATCCTGTTCAGCAGGTTAGGATGTCGCACCAGGAGTTTCTCGACCTCTTGGGCCTCCCCGATCTGATTGACAAACTGTACGAGCCCTAAATCCTCCACCGCATCACCGCTCAGAAGGCATTTAATCCCGGCGTTCACTACGTAGACTTTAGACGGTAGCCTGTTCTCACCGTGGCTGAGGGTCGTGCGGAATCTGCCAACTACCAGTAGCGGCTTCTTGCAGCCATATGCGAACAGGAGAGTGTCAGTGTTCTTGAGGGATGATTGCGGCTGCAATGTTTTGAACGTGGACGTGGGCATGACATTCACCAAGACTCTCGTGTCAATGGTCATCCATATCTGCTGGTTTTGGAGGGTGACCTGGCATTTTCACCTCCGGAGCCCTTTCTTCTGCGTGTCGCGTCCTCGATCCAGGGCTGACACTAGGTAGACTTTTCTCCCTTTGGTCCGCTGCTCTCTGCCGTTGTCTAGTGGAGTCCTGTGATGTCATCTCCGTCTTCCTCAGTCGACGAGTTGTTCGCTTCGATGCGCCTCGTGACTCCCTGTTTCTTCTTCTTTGTTCCACTCCTCTCCTGAGGGTTCGGCGGAGGCGGTAGTGGAGCGCCTGAGGAACGGCACACATTTGCATAGTGGTCCTTCCTGCCACATGCCCACACATTGTGCCTTGTGCCGGGCAATTTTGCCGTCCGTGACGCGGTCCAGCACACCATCCACACTCTGTGGGCCCCGGGATCCATGGCTGCCATCTGGGCGGTGCGTAGTTACCACCGGATTCATCCCTTGTGGATTGTCTGTTCGTGACCTGGGCCACCATGGAAGACGCGAGGGCCGGCTGTAATTTGTGCAGAGTCAAACCCATGTTAGCGGCCCTGACATGCGCTAGCTCCCTCTGACGACCCATCTCCAGAATGCGCATCAAAGAGATGCCCCTCTCACCCAGCACCAGCCTCCTTATTTTCTCGGAATGGATGCCATTGACGAGTTGTCTCCGGATCTCTTGCTCGACATCCGTGAACTCACATGACATTGCTAGCTTCCTGAGCCGGGTGTGAAAGACATCCAAGGTCTCCTCTTCCACCTGAAACGTGGTGCAGAATATGAAAGTCTCATAGTCAGGATTGAGTTGCGGGAGAAAGTGAGCCGTCAATGTGTCCTTCGATCGTTGGTAGATGTCCAGGCCATCCGCGATGTTAGCGCGTTGAAAATGCATAGCACCTCGTCCCCCACATTCAAAAGTAGGTGCAAACTCATCTTCCTAGACGAGGTTACGTCCTTGCACTCCATAGCTATCTCAAATTTTTGGAGCCATAGCTGCCAGCGGGGCCCAACCGAGTATGGATCCGTGAACGGATCGAATGGTTGAATCATCGTGGTTGAGTTGCTCTGTGGGCGAGCTGGCGGTGGCAAGATCGACAGATTCTCTACGATTTTGGATGGCGTGCTATGCCCAGGGGTGGACGTGCCGTCGCCATGTCGTGTGACGTCGTCCCCTGACAGTCCCTGTGAGGTCAACCTATGAACCCGTTGGCGGATAGGGCTGCTGCCTCTCCTCCACTGTCTACAGCCGTGAACGCACGTACGCTTTGCATGTGCGGTTGGCCCACGCGTCGAAGAGCGGTCCCATCAGCTCGCAGGAAAACTGGTCGGTCGTGCGATGCAGGAGGAATGAGATGGTCGGGCGCCGAGCGCTCATGCTGGGTCCCGTTTCCCTCATCTCCAGTGTTATGTTCCGGCCCCGCATGGAAGCAGAACGTGGTAGGACTCGGAGGTAGGCCTCAGTGACGCAGCTCCAGCCTGAGAGAAAGAAAGACACGACACACGCTGCTGGAGTCTGTGCCCGGAACTGCCTCCCTTGCGCGGGGGCGGGCTTTTATTAAGACGCCCTACGTCACCGTGTAGCGGGGCGGAGGGCGGATATAACACCGGCTCTTCTTGGTTCAGGATCAAAACTAGTGCAAGTATGAGTTGCCTTTCACTGCATTAGCAGAACCTGACATGTTAAAAGAGTGCAAGGAAGTTCATGAAGTTCATGCACGCAGGGAAAGGAGTACAAGTGGGAAGCCTTTGCTTCGTTTCCTATGCAAAGGTATGCTGCAGACTGGTTGTGATGCATATATCTTGTGAAATCATCTCACATACTGGAGTAACTGTTTAACAGCCATGTTTCGCTATATCCCCATGCTGTGAGATCCTTGCCTGAAATAGTCATTTATGTTTGTCCTGACTGTGGGGTAGGACATATATATGTGTTATTTATACTCTGAATGGATATGCGTTTGGTTTATTGCTGGCTTCACACGTATGAAATCTTACCTAGCAATGGGGAAGAGTTGGAGTAAGGAGTTCCGGTGCAAGATTGAACATGCCCGTGGGGCAAAGAGGAAAGTGTAGGTGCGAGGTAAGAGTAGAGAGGAGAAGAAGTGTAGAGAGCTGAGGGTAAAAGAGAGCAATTGGAGAGGAGAGGAGGGAGCTTGAAGAAGAGAGAGCAGAGGGGAGGGGAAGAAAAGAGAACATTGTTACTGCAGTTAGAGCCACCCCAAAATGAAAAGTGACAGGTGCACTGCTAACATACAGGGCAAGATTGGGGAGAGGCAAGAGGGTGAAAATATATAAAGACAATGTGCAAACAAACAAATGTGAGGTTGATGGTGGGTCTTGTGTAGGGCTTCAAGTTCAGATGCTGTAGGAGGCCCCTTTATGGCCTGAGTTTCTAGAATGGAGACTGGACACCTAAATAAAGCCACTGTGAGGCAGTGCTAGCACATTTCAGCTCTGTGCAGGTCATTTGCGTTTGATGCCAAGGCAAAAAGACAGCCCTTATTTGAACAAAGCAAATTTGTGAAGTTACATAATTTTGTATTGCATTTGAAAACTATACAGGGTATCTGATTTGTAGGCATGTATCAAGTGAATCATACCAAAATGTCGCAATGATCACATAGATCCTGTAGCAAGCAGTCTGTTACACTATAAGTACTTAGTAATGTAAGTCAGACCTGTTTTACATGTTTGTCTTTAGGCCATGCCCATCAATTAGGCCACACCCATCAAATTGTCCACGCCCATGAATTATTAGGCCACACCCCGAAATGAGCCCCCCCACTCAATTTCTTACCCCACTTAAAGTCCTGGTGGGCCAAGATGGCATCTAGAGCTCTTAGAAGTAGGGCATTGTCACTGTCCATGCAAGAGATGACCAGGACTTGGATGACGGTTCTGAAATGGGTTGGTGTTAAAATGGATTTCTGAACTCTGACCTGATGGGCAGAGGTTCAGAAGTCCAGCCTAGTTTCTTGGAACAGGGTAACCCTCTGGACAAGCCAGACAAATCAAGGTAGCATTGGCGGCGGTCAAGACTAGGTCTCAGGAGGGGTGAGAGGGATTGAAAGCCCACAATGGGCACACACAGTAAACAACACCACAAATTACACTCTGTCGGGTGTATATATCAAAAATACATATACAATTATTAAAGGCCTTTTAAATCAAACACAAGATGAAACTCCAGTAATATTAACAATTCTAACACAACCTTATACTAGTGAACATATATACATTAACTGGTGTCCTAAAGCAATATTAAGCAGGTATTGAGCCACAACCTGTAACAGAAGAGGGTCAGACAGTGCAAATATACTTTAGGCAATTCCTCAGGAATCACAACTCTAACAAGTAGGCAGTCCAATCCCTACAAAGTGTGGAGCCTTGTGCTCAAAAGTACGTTCAGCACGGCAGTGCACCTATTGTGCGTTAAAGTACAAAACGGGTCTTCTTCAAGAAGTGTAGTGTCTCAGGAAGTGGGGTGAAGAGGGGAGGGTCTCCACAAGATGGCAGAGTGATTTCCAGGAATCAGGAATAGGGTGGTAGCTCACTAACTAAGGTGAGTGGCCTTTGGGGGACACTTGTGCGTAAAAGTCTATGGATGCGCCTGGGGGCCACCAGTAAGTGATGCAAGTATGACCCTGTACGGAGTCCGGACCAAATTTCAACCGTCTAGTCCAGTTTGATTGCAGGTTCAAGTCCAGAAGTTGTGCGTCTCTCCGGCTTTCAGGGGCTGCGTTCCAGGACTTCAGTCCGTGGTGGGACAGTGGCCTTTTCTCTGCTTCTGGGGAAGGGATTGGGTCAGTTCTACTGCAGTTTGTTTTAGGGCACAGGAGGGCATAACAGCAAGGCACCCACGAAGCTTGTCACCACAGCGGGGCAATACGGGTACCGTGTAGGCTTGGGCAGAATCTCCTAGTTCCTTACCTAGGAATGCGAGGTGCATGAAAGTCGGCGGGAGAGTGCCTTCAACCAAGAGCTTACAGTTCCCATAGTCTCAAGTCAAGACTCCAGACGGTGGCGATTCCAGAGCAAAGGTTCCACCAAGCTGGTCAGTTCACTGGGTGGTCCATGAACACTTCCGAAGGGGCACGTTTGCAGGTTAAGCAGGAGGTGCCAAGTGTAGTTGATCCCACTACTCCAAAGAGTCAAAGCACCCTTGCAAGCCTTCTGTGATCGATGAGAATCAAGGGCTCCGACGGGACAACATCGGGGTCAGGGTGCCAAATCTTCCAGCGGGTCTCCAGCGGTTCCATGGGTCTGTTTCTTCAGTTCAGGATACTTGGCTCCTTTAGTAAGTTCGGTGAGAACTCAGAAGATCGACCTAGAATGGGTCTAGAGGGCCTTCTTTTATCCAAAGTTTGCTTCACGCCAAAACAAAGGGCAACCAATGGGGGAGCTGCTCACATTCAACCATCCCATACGTGGACCAATCATGGACCACAGTGGTCCCAGTCATCCCAGCACACAGACTCTCTGGCACCCAGGATGTGTATTGTAACTAGACAGGTCCAGCCCACATCCTGGGCGCACACACACAGGGCATGCTGAAGCCAGCGAAAGCCTCGGTTTGCGCGGGAGCCTGCATGTCCAAATAAGGAATTTCCTGGGTCTGCTCGAACTGGAGAAGGCTAAGAGACAAAATGGCCAAAGGACAGAACAAAGGACTTCGTGGCATGGCCATTTTAGGCACTGGCCACTGTCCTGGCCGAACGCAGTAAACGCAGTATGGACCTTTGAAAAGAGTCAAAATGCTTTAAAAAGTAACTGCTGCCACCAGTTCCGTCCTGGGCACACCTGTACATTCACCAAAAATCCTACGAGGGCGTCTATGGCCTTAAGAATGAAAGAGAGACCGAGCGCACTGTACTGATAAAAAGTTACCAAGAAATGGAAACAAAGTGAAAGACTAAGGGAAACAAAGTCTCCCAGTACTGACAGTCTGAAGGGCATGTCAGTTTCCCATTAAAGAGATGAGCTAAAGCCCAGTGGAGTACAGCACAAGGCTGGGCTCCACATGTAAAAGTCAGGCGAGGATGGTCAGACAAAAGCAAAAAAGTTAAGGGTTTCACAACTGGAGGATAAATTACACATACATTGAAATCTTTCCTAACAGTTGGGCAGGAAGCTTTGATGGTGAGATCATCTTGGACATGTCTAAATCCTGCTCACAGGAAGTGCGACCACTCTATAGTTATGGCTTATGAAGCCTAACACATTTCCATTCAGGATCAATTTCAAGATCACTGATGCTGGTACTGAAAATGCAATTTGTATAATGAACCTAAAACAGATGCATGGAACAACTGTGAACTTTGTAGATCAGTCATGAAAATCTCACAAAAATCCCTTGATCACAATGTTGCACTTGTCAATGCCCACACCGTGTCAAGGGAGCGGGAATTCCAGATTAGCTGAGAGGGTCTGTGTGATCATTATTGCAATGGATGGAGAGGTATATTATTTGTGGAAAATTGTAAATGACTGATCCAAATATTGCTTAGAGATACATTATTAAGTTTAATGCATAGCAATTTCCTTGCTCCAGGCTTATTATTTTGTTTAGATACCTACAGAGCAGGGATAGCCTTATGAAAAAAAACACTTAATATAGGGCTAAATGAAACAGAGGAGTGGTCACAGAGAACTGTGAGTCGAGGAAGTGTACAGGAAATGGAACTATACACCCCATATCATACACCAGATCTTTTCTCTTTGGACAAGTAATGTTCTACATTTAAATCACTGTGCCAAATACAGATGGGCTATACACAAAGAAGTCATTGTGCCTTGCAGGTCTGCCCCATGCTGTGCCAATCAGCGACTGGCGCAGAAGCACCCACCCTCATCCTAACGGTAAATGTCCTCCCTCGGACCTCTGCCTTTGTACAGGCTTAGCACCACTTGGAACAACCTTCCAATGTACATCTGTTGACTGAAAAACTCCTTTATGAGAATAACAAAATTGTAACAACTGTAATCCCCAGCGAGATCTGCATGCATATACCACACTATCGGAAAATGTGAATAAATGCAGTCAATACATTGTTATGCCTCTCCACCATTGCAGTGTAATGGTAACTGCATCTTATGTTCCAGTGAATTAACCTCCACCAACACAGAGATCTATTCAGAGTTCTCTAAAGAGCTCCAGGAAAAGTTAAATAAAATGTGGCTTACTTCCAACTTTCTGGTGAGAAATGTCTTGTCAGAAATTATCGAAAAATCCTGCATTATGCAAGGGAGTGGAGGTCATCCCCTCTGCCTCACCATTTGAATGATTGCACACAGCAAAGCCACACTAGCAGCCCCTCACATTTATTCAGCTGCCGGGGTGTGCTTCGTGGTCAGCAAAGTAGCCCCACTACCCAGCATTGACTTATTTCCCTCTTCTTTTCAATACATTGGTCTTAAACTTCTTGCTCCAACTCCTTTCACAATAATTCTTACTTATCAGCCTTCTGGCACACTCATCCTCTTTTTCCATCGCTTAGACCTCATACCTAAATCTGTGCCCAGTGCAGACTCATGGGATGCTCTAAGCTCCTAACCAAAAATGGCCCACCTTCTTTTAGCTTGACCTCTTGCTGTCCGCCCACTTTCTTGTCATCCTCCATAATTAGTCAGCTCACACTCATGGCAACTCATTGAAACTGTACTGTCCTGCCTAATTCTTCTCCCCCACCTATCGGAGGATCAAATCAACATTCTGATGTGACTCCATGGCTGCCTATAGGAATCATTTCAGGACCTCCCTGCACATAACCTCTCCACTGCTTGCCAACTCCACTGAGAAGACCTTCTTTTCTGCACCGCTATAATGTTTGCTTCTCACATCCCCTAGTCCTCTTATTCAACCATGGATCTCTTTGGCCATCCATGCTGATATGCAACCGTTTCTCCACCTTCAGCATAAAACCTGCAGCCTAATGCTCCTTGTCTCCTTCAAAGACTCTCTCTGCTGCCCCTCCTCTTCCATGTCTTCCTACCTCCTACTCAGAATCTTTTCCTTAAACCTGCTGAGGAGTTTACATGCTATTTCTCTACCAAAATATCTAAGATTTGTGACACCCAATTTAGCCTTCTTTCCATCTCTCCCTACTCCCTCTCTTGATCACCCTCTACTCTCATTACTTCCATTCTCATTGAGTTATCCACCACCACTCTGGTCAAAAGGCAGGCATCCTCCAGTCTGCCGACACCTTATAGACCTTTAAACATGCCTGACCATTAAGGAGCTGACACCCATTACCTGCACTCTCCATCCTCTCTCTTCAACCTCTTGCTCTCCTTAGGGATCTTCCCAGCCTCTTACAGGGTGTTCTTTTTCTTCATAATAGTAGGTGACGGACTGTGCCAGGGTTTTAGAAACTCAAAACAAGATAGTTAAAAATAGATTTATTAGTCACCAATCTAGAATCATTAGGGGCAATGGGCCAAAAGGTCGCCCTCATAATTGCGACACCTGAAAATTCAGACTTTTTTTAGACCCCCCCTTTCACCAGATATATATTTGGGGGGGGGTATATGATATACTAGTAATATGGGGGGTTGCGGGTGGTCCCCCCGAATATGTATGTGCTGTAAAGGGGGTTCAACAAAAATTGCCGTCGCAATTATAGGGTTTGCAGTCATCACATAGATCCATCATTAGGTACTGAACCTCAGTCCTAAGTCATATTAGACCTTATTAGTAAACTATCTTTCAGCCAACATTAACCTAATGGTGGCACATGCAAATGTTTCTCCCTTTACCAGGCTTTATCAAGGCATTACAGTATCAAATCAAAGTTATCAACAGGAAAGCCTGTTATTTGTATTTGTATTTGTATTTATTTTATTTGTATAGCGCAGACCAGGCCCGGAGGCTACCGGGTGCATATCTTAGAAACAATGGTTACAGTGGTTACATACAGTGGTTACGTAACAGTACGATATATATTACAAGTAGCATTTAAATAGAACATAGTAATAGGGCACATTGGTAGATTGTACAGCAATACGTAGGTTATCAGATTTTCAGAGTGCAGCTTGGGCATGGGGTGTGACTAGCCAACATTTGGCTCTGTGTTTGAATAGATTAAGGGAAGGGAGGTTTCTGATAGTCAGGGGGGCAGAGTTCCACAGTTTGGCTGCCAGGACTGGGAAGCTGGATCCACCAGCTGTTTGGAGCTTGTATCTCGGGATCAGTAGGCTCTGGTTCAGAGTCGCAGTCGCAGTCCATTTATCATTAGTCTATTCCTCATAAACTGTTACTTCACAATTTATAATGACGGTAACCATTGAGTGGTCTATTAATTTTCAATTACTGTATTAGTACATCCGTTCTTGAAAACATTGTCAAGTTTAGTTACAGATGTGTATATTTATACATTTTGTATGTGCACTCATAAGGTCACTTTACAGTTTTAGCAGTTGCCCAAAATACAAGTACATCCAGTTATTCCATGTAAATAAACTCTAATAAGAGCACTGTTTGGTAGTCAAGTCCTTCTTTCAGGTGGTTTCCCAAATTATCTTTGAAATAACATACTTATTTTCCCATGGTTAAAAAAAGTCACCTTTGGATTGCTGCTGAGTTATATTCATATATAAATCCTTATTAGGAGACAGCAGTCTTCATAGAAGATGGAAGTGCTCCGCGTGTGTCTAGAAAAACTACAAGGCTGACCCAAACAATCCTCCTAACTACCGGCCAGCCAATCTTCTACCAAACTATTCCACAATTCTATTGCACTTGACATGTAACATTATCACCATTTACCTGGAAACACGTGGATTCAGTGACTCCTACCAGCCTGTGTTGCTCAGTCAGGACTCCAGGGAAAAAATACTTATCCATGTCTCGTACGTCCTCTCTACCTCCCACTACTCCCAACTGCCCTGTATTGTTATTTGCCTTGATCTCTCTGCAATCTCTCTGCAACCTGCGACACAGTGAAGAAATCATATCTTCTCCTGGCTCTTTCATCGTGGCCCAGAGGGCACTGCCCTTTCCTAGCTTGCCTTAAGTAGGAGGCAACTTAACAACCACCTCCTCGAACCCTGAAATATCCTCTGCAGCCCCTCTATCAGTCTGGGTCATTTCATGAGTCTGTCCATAGTTCTCTCCTGCTCACTCTCTGTTCCCAATCTGTTAGCAAGTTCCGCTCATTCTCTGGGTTCTCGTCCCACTTCTTTGTCAATCACGCTCAGAGCATTTTCTCCTTCCCATCCTTGTCCTTGCATCACTGACTAATTCACTGCCTGATGCTTAACTTGTGCAAAACTGAAGTGCTCCACCTGCTGGCCTTAAAAGTCTCACCCATCCTCCCCCCTTCTTTACGCTTTGCCATGGATAATATCCCCCCTTAGTCCATGGCTTACAACTTAGGGGTTCTCTTTGACAGAGATATGCAATTTCACAATTCCGTTATCTCTTTAACTGAGGCTCACAAACTCTGCTCCTTCCTCACTGTTCCACACAGAGCATCTCATCTCTGCATGTGTTCTCAACAGACTCGCCTACTGCTCCATCCTCTTCATAGGACACCCTTTCTACTCCTTTACCCCACTTAGGAAGTCACTTAATTGTGCCACCTGCAACCTCTTCAAACTCCTCTGACCCCCACTCACCTTTGTGTGTTGTCTTAAGGCCGTGAGGTAGCTGTCCATGATCAATTGCTCCCTCCTTACATTTCTTGTTACTGCCTACATATAGATCCATGGAGTAGCTCTCCATGCGAGCGAAAACACTAACTCATGTCATTCACCCCCTTGCACTCTGAGATCTAATACCCTCTGCTTCCTCTTTGACTCCCCCTTGTGCCTGTGCTACCGCTTTCTTTTATTTCTTAATCTTCCTCATTTCCCATCGCAGGAATGTCCTACCCTTTGGCCTCAGGAGCACCCCTACTCTATGTGGCTTGAAGAGGGGCCTCAAAAGAGACCTTGTTTCCCTAGAAGGAGCATTCACATTCCTTTGTGATATCATAACTCCACCCGCTGCGTGAAGTCCCTTCTCTCCCACTCCAGGGCTCCTGTGCACAGCTCCAGCATTTTGTGTGTGTGACACAACGCAGCGATCCCGCTGCCTAGAGGCTCCCCCTCACAGCCTCCAAGCCTGCGCGGCCCCCACCATTCATTAAAGGGGGCCACCCCAAAAAAAATAATAATAATAATAATTTTTCTTTTCTTGACGTGCCATCAACATTAGCAGAAAGCGGACGTCAGTAAAGAAGACCTGCCACATAACCAAGCCAGCATTTGCAAGCTTGCACAACCACCCACAGGTGGGTCACCCCGCATTGCCACCCAGAGACTGCACAACCATGTTACCCTGCCAATATTGCATAGAGCTCACCAGGGCCCACAACACAAGCGGCATACCCTCCAAAGCCCTTCAGGCCCTCGCCCAAACTCACCATGAGCACGTCAGCTGACCAGGCGGGCCAGAGCATGCCTCCAGTTCCACCAGTCACAAGATCAACAGCTACGGTGTGGCGAATTCCCCCCCCTTTCTCCATGACACCCCAAGCTGACAAAGGGGCAAGATGGGTGGAGTGGCTAGAGGATTTTAACAATTTCATAGACGCTGCTGCAGAAGAAAACTCCACACGTTTGCGCAGCATGTTTATCAACACGGCAGGGAATGAGATAAAAACATTAATTAAGACCATTCCCCCATCAGAACTCACTGACTTTGTGAGCTTAATAACAGCCCTAAACAAACAGCTTGTCATCGCCCCCAACAGGGATTATGAAAGTTACATCTTTAACCAGTGTACACAACGCATAGAAGAAACGGTTGATGAATTCATCACAAGACTCAGGATCAACGGTGCTCATTGCCAGTTTGACATGATATGATATGATATGGCATTTGTAACGCGCCTATACACAAGTGTTTCAAGGCGCGACGAGGCAGGGAGGGGGAAACAGGGGGGAAAGACAGACAACGATCCTACTAGGCCAGGTGTCATTCAGATCGCGCAAGTGCAGGGGTAGAGGGAAGGGAAAAAGTGCAAGGGGAAGGGGAGAGGGGGAAGTGCTGAACAGGGTAACTAGAATAAAAAATAAATAATAAATAGGGCCAGCTGGTGGCAAGTGCAAGTTAAGTGCAGACAAGTGCTGGGAGGGGGGGGCTGTAAGGGATGCAGAGACAGTCCCGCAGTGCAGGGGTTGCCAGGGAGGCAGTGCAAGTGGAGAGTGGCTGGGCCAAGGACCGAGGTCGGTGAGAGTGGCCCAGGTGCAGGTTCAGTGCAGTTTCAATGAAGAATTAGCAGGGGAGAGGGAGAGAGAAAGCAGAAGCAAAGAGGAAGGTTTTGAGGTGCTTCCGGAACCGAAGATGGTTTTCCTCAAGTTTCAGGGAGGCAGGAAGGCTGTTCCAGAGGGAGGCCCCTGCCGCAGAGAGAGATCTACCCCCAGCCCGTTGCTTCGAGAAGCGGCTGACCCTGAGGGAGTTGGAGACAGATGAGCAAAGGGCTCGGGAAGGAAGATATTTAGCAAGAGAGAGTTGAAGGTATTTAGGCCCCAGGCCCCAGAAGGCCTTGTGGACAATGCAGAGGGTTTTGAACTTAATCTTCGCAGCCACAGGGAGCCAGTGTAGAGATTTCAGTCCTGGAGAGATATGGTCCCTGGGCTTGAGGCCAAGGACAAGTCTCGCAGTCCTGTTCTGGATGAGTTGCAGAGGGCGGAGAGTAGAGGCAGGCAGATTAAGATAGAGGCTGTTACAGTAGTCCAGCTTCGAGAGAACCAGGGCTCTGGAGACCGTGAGCTTCTGGGGGAAGGAGAGGAAGGGAAGAATACCTCTGAGGAGGTGCAGCTGGTAGTGAGACTTCTTAGAGACATCAGTTATATGAGGAGAGAAGGAGAGTGTGGAGTCGAAGATGACCCCGAGGTTTTTTGCCTTGCAAGTAGGAGCAGGAAGCGGGCCAAGAGAGGCTGGCCAGAGCGCTGCAGGGAAGGAGGAAGTGGGTGTGCCGACGAGTAAAATCTCAGTCTTACTGGCATTAAGGCAGAGGTCATTGGCGGCACACCATTCCAGGATAGCAGACAGAAAGTCGGAGATGAGGGAAGGAGAGGAGGAGGCCGAGGGTAGCCTGAAAATGAGCTGGTATCGTCCGCATAGCACTGAAAGTTGGGGCAGAGAGTGGCGATGCGGTGGGCAAGGAGTGCCAGATACTGGTTGAACAGGCAGTGAGAGAGATTAGATCCCTGGGGGACACCACAGGTAGAGAAGAAGATGTCAGAGAGGAAGGACCCCAGTTGGACCTGGGAAGGTCGATTGGACGGTTGGACGCATTTTCACTGGACGAGGCCATCCGGTTGAGAGTAATTCAAGGATGCGTTTCGTCGGCGTTAAAGAAACAGCTACTCAAAAAATCCATCACCATTGAGGAGGTGAGTGAGATGGCACCAATACTTGAGAGGGTGGACAAGCAAGCCACTCACATGTCCAGTACAGAAACCACCAAACAAGACAAGAGTGACTTCATTGCAGCAATCCAAACGGCCAGCGGCAAGAGTGGCGAAAGGAACAGTGGGTACAGTGCCGCAGCAACCCCAAGAATGCAGAGGCAATGCTACAGATGCGGAATGTCATTCCTGCACACAGGCTCATGCCCTGCTCTCAGGCAAAAGTGCGGAAATTGTGGCAGAGAGGGACATTTCCAGATCGTGTACAGAGAAGGAAGGCCGTTTCCCACGGCCCGCATAACCAACACCTCATCATATAGGCCACTCCAGCGGCCAATGCCAAATCAACCATACCAAACCCACCCATACCAACCGGGACCAAGGAGATACGTGAGAGTGGTGGAGGAAGTATATCCGGAAGAAAACTATCCGCAGTATGAAACTTTAAAACCTGAATCACAACTACAAGATTAATACGATGATCCACCGCCGCCCAGACATGTTTCATACGCAGCATCGCAAGGCTACTCAGAATATGACGCCAGTTAATACGACCCGCACAGCCACGACGAATTCGTAAATCTCATATTAGATGAAGAAGTAGCGCGGGAAGCACCCAGAATACAAGTAGAGATCTGCAACCAACAATTCAGCTTTTTAATTGACTCTGGGGGAACAGTAAACATCATTTGTGAGAATGAGTTCCAACAACTCCTCAACAAACCCACACTGGGTCAGACGATGTCCGAAATATACCAGTGGGGTGCCGATACACCCTTATGCAGCATGGGTTCCTTTAAGAGATGCCTCACTTTTGGCGGCAAGCCGACTACCACCATCTTCCATGTCATTAGAAGCCCCACAAAAGGGCGCTGTCTACTAAGTTACAAAACTGCGTCACTTCTAGGCCTGATCAACATACTCATGCGAGACGGTGACCTTGTCAACTCGGCTAAACCACAACTCCCACAACAGGCTCAAATATGCAACATTGACCAGAGAGCCTCAAGAGCCAACTTCCTCACAAAAGACGACATCATCAAAGAATATCCAGACATTTGTCATGGCCTAGGCAGACTGAAAGGCCCGCCAATCAAGTTACATATAGACCCAGAGGTCCGCCCGGTGCCACAACACCTACGTAGGGTGGGGTTTCACCTACAAGATGCAGTCTCCAAGGAACTACATCAACTCCTGAGTGATGACATTATTGAACCCACTACAGGCCCCACACCATGGGTGTCCCCCCTTGTAATTGTCCCGAAGGAAGGCGGGCGGCTCAGGCTGTGTGTGGACATGAGAGTGGCTAACACAGCCATACAACGGGAAAGGCACCCCGGTCCAAAGATGGAAGACATGATAGTCCAACTAAATAAAGCAGTCCTGTTCTCGAAGCTGGACCTCAATCAAGGGTACCACCAGCTCGTGCTCCACCCGGACTCATGAACAATCACCACGTTTGCCTCGCATGAGGGGTTATTCCGATACAAAAGACTCAACTTTGGAATATCCTCAGCAGCTGAAATATTCCATGAAACAGTTCGGCAAATAATTCGGCCCATCAAAGGGACACTAAATTATAGTGACAATATTCTCGTATTTGGGAAGACCCGCCGAGAACACGACGATCCCCTCAGAGCTACCTGCAGTGCAATACAAAAAGCTGGTCTGACCCTCAACGTGGAAAAATGTCAGTTTAACAAGGCTAAACTCAAGTTCTTTGTACACATTTTTGCAGCTGACGCGATGACCGGCCCAGACAAAGTATCCACCATCCTCCATCTTGAGAAACCCAGCCAAGCAGCAGACATCAGATCGTTCTTGGGCATGGCTGGATATTGTGCTCGCTACATACCACAGTTTGCAACCATCACCGAACCACTAGGACGCCTGCTACAAAAGGATGTCCCATTCCAATGGACTAAGCAGTGCCAAAGCGCATTCAATGACATCAAACATTCCCTTGTGGAAGCTAGGAAACTAGCTTACTTTGACCCGGAATGGCACACTGAAATTGTTGTTAATGCCAGCCCGGTGGGCCTAGGTGCGATCCTTGCCCAGACCAGTGGCCAAGACAACCATCCAACCATCCAGTGGTTGCATATGCCAGCAGAGCCTTGGCCCCTGCGGAATTAACTTACTCCCAAGCAGAGAAAGAGAGCTTGGCGGCTGTCTGGGCCTGCGAGGAATTTTACCATTTCATCATCAGCAAGAAATTTACACTCATAACCGATCATCAGGCTCTTCTATCTCTCTTCGGCAACTCACAAACCAAAATGCCCCCCAGAATTGAGCGGTGGGGAATCCGCCTGCAAGAATACAACTTTGAAATCATCCACAGAATGGGAGGCGAGAATAACCCAGCAGATTACCTGTCGCGCCACCCCGTTGGGGTCCCGGCTCAAAGGACTGGAGACTCGGAGTACATTAGCTACATCACCGCTAACGCCCAACCCCCAGCCATCTCCATCGAGACCGTGGCTGCAGCCTCAGCGGCAGACCCGTCAATGGCCCTGGCCATCAGTCTGACGGGAAACGGCAAGTGGAAAGACTTTAGGGGAGCAGTCCAAACACATCCAGGGGCAAGTCAAGACGAGCTCGAGAGGTTGGCCAGAGTGCACGCTGAACTAGAGGTTCAGGACAACGCCATTCTACTAAGGGGGTGAAAGATAGACGTTCCCAACACACTACTAGCAGAAGTCATCAAAACAGCTCATGAAGGCCACAGAGGAGCGGAAAACACCAAGAGACAACTAGGGTGCCACGTGTGGTTCCCCTTCATGGACGATATGGTCAACCGGTGGGTACGAAATTGCACAGCATGCCAATGCACTGCCAAGCTTGAATATCCGCTACCACTCAGAATAACATCGATCCCGGATCGCCCGTGGGAACGGGTCGCAACAGATTTTTACGGACCGACGGAATCAGGAGACTATCTACTGCTACTGATCGATGAACACTCCCGGTTCCCCATAGTGAAACGAGTAAAATCCACAGTGTTCGCTCACGTGGCAGCAACGTTTGATAAAGTCATCAGTGAGTGGGGTATTGTGGATATAATAAAATCAGATAATGGTCTGCCGTTCAGTGGGCATGAATTTGGCGTGTTTGCTAAACACATTGGATTTCGACACCAAAAAGTGACTCCAAGATGGCCTCAGGCCAATGGCATGGCAGAAAGGTTCATGGCCTCCATCAAAAAGACAATGCAAAGAGCACGCCTCGAAGGATCTGACCCCCATCAAGCCTTATGCAGAATGCTGAGGGACTATCGAAATACGCCCCATGAAGCAACCAATAAAACCCCAGCCGAACTCATGGTAAAATATCGAGTCAGAACCAGAGTCGTAAACAACCCGGCGTTAAGACCAAAACCGGACCAGGAAGTCATCCGTAGAGATGAAGCGAAGAAAGAGAAGGCACGAGAACAGACCGACAAAAGGAGGGGAGCTCAACCAAAAGACTTCCAAATAGGAGATGAGGTGTGGGTACAACAAGCTGTGCACAAAAAGACAGACTCCTTATTCTCACCAAATCCGCTTCAAGTCATAGCAGTGAAAGGGCCAATGGTAACGGCTGCGAAAGAGGAAAAGGAGGTGACAAGAAACAGTTCGCTCTTCAAGCATGTTACAAAAGGAGCAGAAGAAATGCCGCCACCCATCGACCCGGACCCAGAAGAGATCAACACTCGGGATGAAGAGTGGGTCCCCCTCGAGCCACAAGCTCTTCGTCAACCAAGTCCTGCATCAGAGGTTGACCGCGACCGTAATCAAGGGCCGCGAGGACGGACCCAAAGGACAATCAAGAAACCTCAGAGGTTAGTGGAGGAGTGTTAAAAGTTAATACTTGTTTAAAAGATAGAGTTGTAAGGACAGTTTGAGTAACACTGTTGTAAGGACATTTGTCTGGGGGTGTTGTTGCCGTGGGCTGCCCCTTTAAGGCACGCCCCACGCCGCAGAGACGTCACACAGGAAGTGACGTCCGGTCAGGGAGGAAGCTGGGGGGGAGGGATCAGTTACTGTGGGGATTGAAAATAAAGATGACGTACAATACCGCTGGCTCCTGTGTTCCTTTCAATGCCGCCTCCGAGGCAACAGACTGGGGCATACAATTGTATTGGGCACCAACGAAAAAGTGTCCAACAGTTGCAAATGGCAATTCATTCCTTTTGTGACAAACTGTTTGAGTAGTACCCAAGGGGGAGGTTTTTGATAAAATGCGATGACATTTTAAAGAATATTTATTCAGTAACACTGGTCAAAACTACTAGCCGCATGTGATGTAAATTATCAAACTGGCCGACATGTGCCAAAAAAGTGACCCACTTTGACCCAAAAAACTGGCCCATACTAGCATTTTGTGTTTTTGGTTCTTGCCCTTTCGGCCTGTAGGCCAGTCCGTGCCTGCTGCACGCTCTCCTCCCTATCTAAATATAATGCATATTCACAGGCCCCTTTGAAAACTGCTGCATAGCCTGGCACATTACACTTTAGCACTGCAATTGCCATCAACATAACATGTTGCTACGTGAATCATTTCTGCCAATCACTTAGTGGTTGGTACAGACTCACACGTGTATCCTTTTAACGGCGCTCATCTGTACGAGTTCATATTAAGGGAATTGGAAATGGTATACATTACATGATCTTCGTTTTTGTTTATCCACAGAGTGAACATGGCCCCAGTTCGTGCAGCATCAGCCTCACCGATATCCCAGCTTTTCATCGCAGTTCGTGCAGCATCAGCCCCACCGATATCCCAGCTTTTCATCGCAGTTCTTGCAGCATCAGCCCCACCAATATCACAGCTTTTCATCGCAGTTCGTGCAGCATCAGCCCCACCGATATCCCAGCTTTTCATCCCAGTTCGTGCAGCATCAGCCCCACCGATATCCCAGCTTTTCATCGCAGTTCGTGCAGCATCAGCCCCACCGATATCCCAGCTTTTCATCGCAGTTCGTGCAGCATCAGCCCCACCGATATCCCAGCTTTTCATCGCAGTTCGTGCAGCATCAGCCCCACCGATATCCCAGCTTTGCATCAGCCCCACCGATATCCCAGCTTTTCATCCCAGTTCGTGCAGCATCAGCCCCACCGATATCTCAGCTTTTCGTCGCAGTTCGTGCAGCATCAGCCCCACCGATATCCCAGCTTTTCATCGCAGTTCGTGCAGCATCAGCCCCACCGATATCCCAGCTTTTCATCGCAGTTCTTGCAGCATCAGCCCCACCGATATCCCAGCTTTTCATCGCAGTTCGTGCAGCATCAGCCCCACCGATCATCGCAGTTCATGCAGCATCAGCCCCACCGATATCTCGCTCATGAAATTGGAAGGCTCGATATTGTTGTCGCAGCCGGATTTTAAAAATAGACAATGCAGGTTTTCAGGCCGCGCCAGTTTTGCTGGGGGCCTACTGCGTATAATGAAAACCTTCACTGAACTTAACTGCTATAAATCTTGCAGAAGGCAGATCATTTCAAACGCATTCAACAAGTCTTAACATTTTGTTCATACGCTTCAATTGAACTTCGCTTGTCTTGGAATTGGCTGGTGTTACTAAAAAGAGTCAAAATAGAAGAGAATACTGTCAGAATGAAAAAGAATCCTAGTATGTTCCAGCATTATAATCGGCAGATTAAGTTAGTATACCGCACACAGTTTAAGTGTGATAAAAAAAAGAAGGGGACCTGAAAGGTAACCAAACAATATTCATCAAGGGGTGTGGCATAAGGTGCAGAAGTACACAAGGAACCTTATGAAGAGGGAACTAAGGGATTGGCCTAACAGATGCAGTCGAGTTTTCTATCTGTTAAAACATATCCCTGGTGGGAAAGGCTCGTTGAACATAACATGATGTATAGTATTAAAAAAAGTCCTCTAAAAAAAACGTTTTTCAATGAAAAAGAATCACATAAAAATTGGTCAACGTGGGTCACAGTCCCCCCTGTTTCCTCTGTCTCTTTTCCCCAAGTCTTCTTGCCTGTCTCTGACACTGTACATAATCTTGGTTTTTGCTTCGGTTCCTCTTTAACCTTTTCTTCGCACATCAGGAATATTTCTCACAGTTGTGCCTTTCAGCACATTAATATTCGCAACATCTGATCTGTTCGTTCTATTGCTCTTGCCAAAATTCCTGTCTCTGCGCTTGTTCTCTCTCACTTGTTTCACTGCTCTTCGCTTCTTACGTCTCCCTGCTTCCCTTCTACCTCCTCTCCATTCCATTCATAACTACTCTGTCCACACTGTTCTATCTCTGCCCAATCCCGCTCTTCTTTCTCTGCTACTCGCTATTCATTATCTTGGCTTACTTTCGAGTCTTGACTTTTCCAATTTCTTTGTCCTACATTCAAATGTCTTCATGGCTGTGCCCCACCTTCTCTTTCCTCACTAATCTCCTTCTAACCCCCTCCTTGGTCTCTTCGTTCCCATTCCTGGACCCCTGTATGCGCAGTCCCGTTTCCGTTCAGTTTTCCTTATTGCACCTCAATACTGGGATTCTCCTCCTACTCGACTTTCCATTCGCTCTTTACCTTCTCTTTCTCTGTTCCGCGCTCATATAAAGACTCATCTAATTTCCTCTCCTGCCCAAATGTAGCTTGTTAATTTTGCATTTTACTGTTACCCTGTTTACTGTACTGTTTATCTCACGGTACATCGCTTAGGCGTAAGCGCGTAGTAAATAGGAATTCAAATACAAAATGGAAGATATTTCATTGAATCATAGTACCTTCTGCAGGGATATGGTATTGCCTAAAAAAGGTCAAAAATATGTGTCTTTTTAAGACAACTCAAGGGATTAATGTGCATGCTGCAGTGATCTATGTGTAAGATGCAGGTCAAAGCTCATTCCCCCAAAACAATAGGATGAGCATGGTTCAACTCTCTTAATTCAATCCTACCTTCAACATCTTAGAAGTCGGCTCCCCTATTTGCTGTTTATTAAAGAAAATGAAAAATATTGAAAATGCCAACTCATCTGAGCACAGAAGGGTGGTAGGCACGGTCTAATGAAACACGACTTTAATGATAGAAGTGCTCTGTGGTAAATACTGACATCGCCCCAATCGTATTCCCGTGTCTCCAAGCATTGACAGCTAGGCACTGGCTGTTTTTGGGAAAGAGGGGTGATTCTGCCACTGGTATTATGGGTAGAATCTCCTTCATTTCTTGACAAGCTTCATCTGCCTGAACTGGTAGGTCACCTGTGGACCAGGACCAAAGTCGAATGTATTCGTTGCCCACTCAAATCCTTGTGTGGCAAATGTGAAGGGTGACGAACAAATGTCACCAGGCCTTGATAAGCAGTTTTCAATGTAACTATATTTATCCCAAGTGCCAGGAGTGCATGGGCCGCAGAAAGCACAGGAGACACTGAAGGGCATCACTATCCTTGTTACTTCTTTCTTCAATGACCGCCAGGCCATGCCATGCCAAAGTTTGCGAATGGGATGCACGTGCTGTACATGGAGTCAGGGGAAAGGAAAGACAGAGAATCTCTGTAACATATCTACCAAAAAAAGAAATATCATAAATGGAATTAAGTGAGCTGGGTTTATTTACCACCTCCTCCAATGCCTTTTTGGATTGGTCTTGTTTTATTTTAATTGTGTTGTTTTCGTCTCACTAATATGAAGATGTTAACCTCCTGCAGAGTACTTATTACCATGGGGCATCTTGCAAGGTGTTCCCCACTTTTCACATGGGCAATTTATGTTTTTCCCATAATTAAACATGTCAATAGGCCATGCTTAAGACACCAAGCAATGATGGCTGGACTTAAAATGGTGCTCTATGGGAAAATTATTCTGTAGACTTTTATGCCCCTGCTATACCCAACCAATCCCTTTTAAAGGACTGTGTTTTGCAGACAACCGCACAGTTATTTGTTGTGCACTGCCTCTTCACCTCCTGTACCTGCTGTCCTGTAATGTTCAAAATCAATTTACCAAAGATGATCACTAAACTGAAGGAGTATTTGGCACAAGACAATTGTATCTGGACAATTTCCCCATTACTCTTATTAAAAATGTACTACTAGTGGTCATCAAAAGTAATGGAGTAGTGAAGAATATGGAATGTTTGTGTGTTTTGTGGGTATCTTAATACATGCTCTATTTATATTCGTTGGGCTGTTAGCATTGATGAAAGAAAATAAATATATTATCTTGTATCATTCTTATTTTGGATATTTTTTCTTGGGAGGTGCAGATGGTGGTTTGGGCTGCACAGTTCATTGACATTTATCCTAGCGCAAGGAGAGCGGGACCAGTATGCAGGTGCTGGGCTCTTTTGCAGTGCAATGTGCCCTTGATGAATGCGCATACGTAGAGAGTGGAGGGGGTTGAGGTTTGCTCACAACTTGCCACTCAGCACACAGTCCGTCAGAGAAGTGGAGTGAGGGAAGAGTGGCTTCTGCTGGACAGTGCTTTGAAGAAACTGGTGTTGTGGGGGTTAGAGCTTATTGTGTAGTGCCGATTGCTTCTATATAAAAAATATTACAAAGGTCAAAATAAAAGTTCGTAAGTGTTATGCTACAACATAGCTTGCAGTAAAAAACTGGATTAGCCTACCTTATTTCAGTCATAAACAACCTTTGCAGCACTCACCCGGCACACCTGAAGGCAGAGTCAGAAGACGCTTGAGAAGCAGGAATAATGAAGTTAGGAGATCTGCTGTATAGCCACATATTGAAGACTGAATCAACACTAGCAAGAATGGAGGCTAGAATCACCCAGTTGGATCATTCTGGTTAAAGAGGAAAAATGGGACAATCCACAGGAACTATGGAGATCATACTTATCATACTTGCGGATGGCAGTACTTCCAGCCTTACCACAAGTAGATGTAGATTTGCTACACAAATTGATTAAACATATTTCTCTGTAGTGCCTAAAGGCCAGACATGCCATATGGTTTCAGCAGATGATATCTGTATGTTCCTCACCTGTCCAAAATTCACCACTCCTTGGACATAGTAAGTGATTTTCTCTCACAGATTTTAAATCAGAGAATTCAGGTGAGTGAGAACTTAGTTTTTCTGGGTCCCCTGCACACTGGAGAGAGTATGACATGGATTCCCTGAAAAGATTATTCAACTTGATCTTTTTAGTAAGCATGCAGATCTATTGATGTTGGGTACAGGCAAAGACATTGCATGTAATGATGTGATTAGAAACAATCAAACAATCTATGCAGTTACATAGAAATCCTAAACAAGGGAATATATCAGGGGAAATCTCACTGAGTTGGTGCCCGGTTCATAACTGGGCTAGTGGTTAGGACATACACAGAAGGGAGGATGCCCATTCAAGTCCAAAGACATACAAGTACCTCGCTTCTGGTTGTATAGAGAACAACACTCCAGAAATGATGCACAATTTGTCTGTCAATCTCAAATGGAAACAAATAACTGAAACGGGGTATAGCCTTCTTATTTGGTGCGCTCTGGTCATCCAGTATATTTTCCGGCATGTTGCATGGCTGTGTGATGAGGTTACACCCTAAACCTCATATATGGTACGAGTGAAATCAAATACACTTACCACTCACGCCCGCCTTAAAGGTTTTTTAACATGTTAGCAAAAATAATTGTGAACCAATATGTCCAAGAATTCAAATTTATAAAGATACAGGATTGGTTGTCCTTCAAAACCAGCCAACATGTGTTTCGACACAAAGTCTTTATCAAGGCTGATTCTAAAGGAGTATTCCAAAAAGGAGTTATAACATTGAAAAGCATAACAATGTAAGTCATAGTGACCACAATTCCAAAAACTGGAGGAGAAATTGTACATACCAATTTCAAATGTTAACAAAAATCACCCTGTGGTGTTCTGCCAAGCAGATTCCACAACCTTTGGTTTTAATTGGCCCAATTCTACTCACATTGAAAGCCTCTGTTTAAGGTTCAGGAAAGCCAGCTGCATTTCAGGACCCTCTTGGAGAAGAGGGCAGGGGTCTGGTCACTCCACTCTCAAGGATTGTCCCTAGCTCGTCAACATAGGACCCAGTCAGCTTTTAGGCCTCTCCAGCAATAGACAGCTCCATCCATATGCAATCTCTGAAAATCTCCTTTGGTGATTCCTTGTGACTCTCAGGTGGTAATTTCGATCAGCTCTCTCCTTTCCTCATAAAGCATCCACTTTATATACCAGTGATGACACCATCAACATTTCAATACTGGGAGAGGCCCTTCAAGAATTCTCGCAACCAGGATTGGACAGTTACCCTTTCTCTTCCCCCAAGTTCAGCATCTCTCTAAGTATTGGTTTAGTAGTCTGTAACAGACATATGGCAATTCCCATTTGCAACCCCCTTTTGTTTTCATATCAACTTTTGGCAAATATCTAGTTATGTGTCAAAAACATTGTGATTTATTAGTAACTGCCATAATGTATATATTTTCTGGTTCAGCTAACCATGGGGAATTAAATAAAATGACAGCCGGATCTGCACCAGGTTGCACAGGTGTTTAGCAATTGTTCACCATTTTTACAAAAAGTATCATCGTTAGGAACATGTCATTTACTCCCCACATTAATAATTTTACTCTCTACCAGCACACCAATTCTCAAATTCAGGACATGTTCAGTGCAACCATGAACACCTTTTAGCTAGCCATTACAAGTCCCTACATCACAAGTGGATGAATTTTATTTCAACAAAAACGCCTGGAAATGATCTAAAAAATTAAACATACATGTAATCAGTGCGACTTGTGGGTTCTGGGAAAATGCAACAATTGTGATCGTCCATTTAAACAAAGGGAATCTGCAAATATGAGCTTCACGTCCTCTAGCCGAGTGACCCTCGGTCACTCCATTGATTGAAATTTTTGTAAAATAGCTCTGTTGTTGCTCCGTGGCTTCTCTCATTGTTTCCTTTCCCTCGCTCCCTCTTCCTTGTCCCCCTCCCTGCTCCCCAACTGTGGTCCCTCCCCTGTGTGTGATTGGACTTGGTGCTCCACTTAGTCAGGTTCTTACAGCAGCCCACTGCCTGTTGCAGCCCCCTATGGTGAAGGACCCCAAGGCTAAAGACAGATCCAGAGATACAGCCCTGGATGGTGTCTGCCGGTGTCAGCGGGGGGAGCAAGGAGCCTGCAGCCTTCAATCTGCTGCTATGAACCAGGTAGGTGTGGTTATGAGCACAGTATTCACTGCAGTCCACTTACAGACCCACCTCTCACATTATACCTATTTCACATACCTCACCACCTGCTGCACCTCAGTTAATTGTTCTTGTCTAGCCACCATTCTCATTTCCCCAGGAAAGTCACATTTGCACTGCTGCTGTGTTTATAACTAGGCCTTTTTTCCCTCTTTTAGGAAAGTTGAAACTGGGTGTTTTTGCACTGTGGTTACTGTTGTACTGTGAACTGTGTCCATTAGGCTCTCTCCCACTCTCGCTGGGGGTACCACTGTACTGTTGTGTGTCACCTGTCTGCTCCCCTGTTGTGTTCCCTATTGGTTGACCCCTTCTTCCCCCCTTGCGCATCCTACATTGGTGGCGCTGGGCTGTGCGTTCTCTCCTCTCTATTTCACTCCCTCCTCCTCTTACATTCCTCCTTGCACCCTCTATGGTGCTTTCTGTTTCTCCCATCTTCTCTAATTGCTACTCAATCTCCTATCCTATCCCTCTCACCAAGTCTAGAAGGAAGAAGTTCAAGAGGGACATCCAGGTCTCCAACCCATGTCTCCCTATTGCTCATACCTACACCAGTCTTCATCCAGAAAGACTTTCACCAACATCCTCTTTGTCGTTCCCTCACCAGACCTATGGACCTCGCATATGGTCTTCATTCTCTCTCCTATCTCTTCTTCTGCCATTAATGGTGGCACTCAGTAGAAGGTCCTCTTGTCTTCCTTCCACTCCTCTAAGAGCATAATTAATGTCTATCTTAATGTCACTGTCTTGGTCCAGGGCCGTCAGACCAAACATCTCCTTTTTGATAGGCATCTCCGACGTCTTATCAACTTCCTTCCTTCTCCAGCTACTCCTACTAGCACCTCTCTGGCCCCTCTGTCACCTCCTTTTTCCACAGCCTCTCTTGCACCTTCCACCTCCTTTCTGGCTACTATGCCTCCTCCTGCTACCACCCCTACCCACTCTCGGGCCCCTCTACCAATTCTACGGGGTGTACCTCAAGCCCATACCCCACCTCGTAAGTCTTTCAAATGTAGCAACCTGCTCCACGTCGCTACTCTCAACTCTTGCTCTGCAGTCCAACACTCCTCTGACATCTGCTACCTCCTCGAAGAACTTGAACTTGTCCTGGAAGTCCTCGCTCTCACCGAGACATGGTTCATGGCCAACTCTGTCGCAAGTTTTGACACTCTCCTCCCTGATGGCTACAGGATTCCCTCCGAGCACAGAATCAACCAATCCAGAGGAGGTGCAGCTCTCATCTTTCAGGAATGGGTCCCTGCTTCTGTTATTACTCCTCCTTTGAATGCCTGGTCTGAAGGCTCTCTATGTCACCTGGCTTTTCTCTGACTGTGGCACCATCTACAGGCCACCTGGCCAGGTCACTCTCTTCCTCTCAGAGTGGGCTGACCTCTCCTCTTCTCTTGTTGCCTCTACCTCTCAGCTTCTCCCCCTCAGAGACCTCAACATCCACCTGGAAGCTTCTAATCCCTCCTCTGGGCTCTTCTGCAACTTCTGTGACACCCCCCTCTCACCCTCTCACCACTCCTCTTTCTTGGGCTGACCACTTCCTGCTTTCATCTCATCTGAAACTCTCTGTCCCTCAGGCTAAGCCCACCCCAGCACTGTCACCTACCTTCTCAGTCATTCGGCCCATGAAGCGTGTCTCAGTTGATTCCTTTGCCTCAACCTTCTCTGCTCCTCCTACTCCTGCAGCTGACTCACACTCTAACACAGCCCTCTCTCAGCTGCAGCTCCAACACTCTGGACATCTTTGCTCCTGCCATGAGAAACTGTGGGAGGCCTACCTCCAAGTGCAACGCTTGCTATGACTCCAACCTGAAACGCAAGTGCAGGGTGGCTGAGAGGAAGTGGAGGGATTCGGGTGCCTCTTCTGACAAACTGGCCTGCCGCCTGCTCCAAAGGGAGTACAGACTCGCTGTCCTCTCCAAGAAGAGAGTCCACATCCAAGCCCACGTCTCTGCAGCCTCTAACAACACGACCAAACTCTTTAAAATCTGCAAGGAGCTGGTTAATCCTTCTGCAGTCTCCACTTCTCCTGTTCCCTGCCAGGCCCTCTGTACTGCCTTGGCTTCTCACTTCACCAGTAAAACTCAGGACATCCTGTCCTCTCTCTCCCCCTTCTCTCCTTCTACCTCTCTCGGCCGCCCTCTGGCCACTCCTCCCTTTCCTCCTTCTCTCTCCTCTTTCTTCGACAACACCTGATGCCGTTTCTAGACAAGTCCAATCTATGAAAGTGTCGTCCAAACAGGTGCTCCCCTGCTTCTCCACCAACGACCACAGAGTCACCCTCGCTCTAGCCTTGGCTGATTTATGCAATCATTTTCTTGCCACTGGATCTTTCCCCTCTCTCCTCAAGCACTCCCTTGTGCACCCCCTGCTTAAAAAGCCTTTGGCCAATCCTACCTGCCCGGCAAACCACCGCCTGACCCCTATCACTCCTTTCCTGGGCAAACTCCTTGAAAATCTGGCCATCTCCCAGCTTACTCTCCACACCAAATCTGTTGGTGGCCTCCACGACCATCAGGCTAGCTTCAGAGCAGCCAGAGGCATAGAAATTGCTCCCCTGAACACCTGTGAAGATCTGCTCTCTAATCCTGACTCCATAGTTCCTTCTGTCCTCATCCTCCTTGACCTTTCCTCTGCTTTTGATAAAGTCAATCACACCATTCTGATCAATCAACTAAGCAAGAATCTGAGCCTCATGGATCAGGCCCTGGAGTGGTTGAACTCCTTCCTCCTGGACCGACCCTCCCAGATCCAACTTGGGTCTTTCTCTCCACCATCTCTCTCGCCACATGTGGTGTTTCCCAGGACTCTAGCCTCTCAACCCTGCTCTTTAATCCCACCTGATATGTACCTTCTCCTCTAACATTCAGTGTTATGCGGATGACACTCAGCTTTCTTTGAGGCTCTCCTCAGCCTTCTCTCCTCTCTCGCTCTTTCCTGACTGTCTATCTGTAATTCAGGATTGATGCACCTCCAACAATCTTTGAGTTAATGCCAGCAAGACTGAGTTCCTTCTCATTGGGACCCCTGCTTCTGCTTTCCCTCTCTCACTCTAGCTGCCCCCCTTGGGCCCTCTTCCTTTGCCTTCCTGTGAGGCAGAAAATCTTGGTGTCATCTTCTACTCCACTCTCTCCTTCTCTCCTCACATCACAGACGTTGTCAAGAAGGCCCACTAACAGGTGAACCTTCTCAGAGGTTTTCATTATTTTCTCACATTCTCCCAGAAGCTCACTGTCTACAGAGCCCTGGTTCTCTCTAGGCTGGACTACTGCAACAGTCTCTTTCTCAATCTACCTTCCTGGACTCTCTGCCCTCTGCAACTAATCCAGAACAGGACTGCAAGAATTATCCTTGGCCTCAAGCCCGGGGCCCATATCTCTCCAGCCCTGAACTCTCTTCACTGGCTCCTGGTGGCAGCAAGGATCAAGTTCAAGACCCTCTGCATTGTCCACAAGCCTTTGTGGGGCCAGGGCCCTCACAACATCCAACTCTTTCTTCCAAAATACCTTCCTACCCGAGACCTTTGCTCAGCTATGTCCAACTCTCTAAGGGTCAGATGAATCTCCAGGCAGAGAGTCGGGGGTACTTCTCTCTTCTCTGCAGGTGCCTCCCTCTGGAATGGTCTCCCTGCCCCTCTCAAGCTTGAGCCGGGCCACCTGAAGTTCCAGAAGCAGCTAAACACTTTCCTGTTCTCCTCTGCTTTCTCTCTCTCCCTCCCCTGCTGACCTACCTGTCTGCTGCACTGACTGGTTGCCTGGCCACCCTTAGAGCCTCACTGGGTACCAGGCTCCTTCATGCTCAATCTTCACTGCACTGTCTCCGGGCCTATCACACTGTAACCTCTACAGTCCCCTGCCTCCTTGCACTTACCCAGAGATGTGCTGCCCTGGCTGCACTTACTCAGAGCAATCTACTGCCCTGATTGCACTTCCCACTTCCCTCTGCCTTCTACCCTGCACTTTGCACTGTTCACTTGCACAATCTGAATGACACAAGGCCTAGTAAGATGGTGTGTCTTGTCCTCCCCCTGTCTTCCTTACCTTGTGTTGTTGCACCTTGAAACACTTGTGTATAGGCACGTTATGAATGGCATATCATATCATATCATTATCCAGGCCATTTGCCACTTTTAGCCAGCCTGTGACCAGAGTTTTATTTTGCCTCTTTGTTGTTTGAATTCTGAGTTCAGCTTTGATTACAGCCCTGTTTTCACACCTTCCCCCTGCATTCCGTTCATGCACAGACTACAACATGTGGCCTGCACAGAATTGCCTTAGAGACAGCAGGTCTAGGGAAACTTGGTTTTGACACTCTTTGGGCAGGACACATTTTATTGCAATTGTAAACAGTGGGGAAGCAAGCCAGGCTTTCAGTGTGGGAGTCCATTGTGAATTTTGCCCAGAAACCCACCATTCTTCCTTGGCTGAAAGGAACGCACATATTGCATTTTCTAACACCAGACTTTGATTCTTTGACATACAGTATGTTTTACTGATCAGGGTTCACTTTGTTTTTGCGCTGAAAGTACAGGGCTGTTTCTTTCAGTCATTAATAAAATATGCTTTTAATTATCTGCTGTTAATTGTTCTGCTGAAAAGTGAGTCTGAATTGACACAGTGCACCACATTTTGATTTTTGGCCGTTTCAGCAACAATTATGAATTTATTTCTCAGCCAGTAATGTGATGTGTTTTTCCAATGGATTACATTTTTTTTTTAGCTTTCTCTGGATTTCAACTGCAGAAAGACACCCACATAGTTTGCCTAAATAGGCCCCTTTTCAGTGTGCAGGTTTCTGAACGCTGGCAGGTCATTTCCCTGGTGGACCCGTCTGTTCCATTGGTTTGGGGCCTTTGATTACACCCCACATATCATGATTGCTCTCCCATAGTGTCAATATGCACTGATTGCCAATTTGGAGAGCCTTGAGACAATACATTATCAAACAAGTACTTATGTAGGAAAAGGGCATAGCTTCAAAGAAAGCTGTTGCTAATGGTATGCCACAAGCATTACACTGATATGCAGAGTGCTTCCTAATAGGCAATCCCCTTTTTGATCTGCTTTGTCGTCATAGCTGCACAGTTCCATGCATATTCCCAACACAGACCCTAGGTGATCTCCAGATGTATACTTGCTTTTTCAATGCAATTACGCGTTTGTGCATGTACACATTTCCCTGTCTTCACTTTGCCCTAGCATCCTTGTGTTAGTTGATTTTGCAAGGCCAATAGCGAGGCAAAAGTTAATAAGAGGCTTTCACTTTTGTGAGACATTGTAAGTAGTGCTTTGAGTAATGGCATATGTGGCACCTGACCAGCCATTCCTTAGGGTGGTCTTAATGCAACAGTACATAACCTCATTATAACGTTCTATATAATAGAGCACATGCACCGCAGTAACATGGTGCAGCATGTTGTTCGTCTTTACAATATCTCTGTGCTTATTGTGCATATTCAAGACTTGAACTATGTTGAGGACCACTCAACCTGTCCTCCATGAGGACAAATCGTTGAGTGCCATTGCATTTGGTAGCAATAACACCCATGTTTACTGCACTTAGAAAGCGGGGAAGAGCTCAGCATAAGCCGATGGTGAAATACACATAACTGTTTCTTACTATTATTGTAAAATAACTTCTGTATCCATTTCCATCCCACAATGCACATTGCACGAAATATCCAACTACCTATAAGCAACAAGAATACCACAACAATTATATAATACACCTTTTATATCGGAAAACATAGTTTTTATACTATATCTGAACTGTGGTGAGTACAAATTGTTTAATCAAATATTGAAAACAACTATAAAACATCTGCATTTCTGGCTCACGCATGGGCAAGGGATTGCACATGCCCCACCCCAGGCTACAGATGAGCCACCTAGTAACTACCCCCACCTCTCAGACCAGCTGGATAGGAAGGGGCTCGGTAACACCAGCAAATCAAATGGATTATAAAAGAGGACCTGCGCTATGCCCTGAGCCCTCACCTTCTTCCTTCACACGTGACACAGATACCACAGTGGAATTTTAAGTATACCGACTGGGACTCCATTTTATTTGCAAAACCTCAACACAAAAAAACTTTCTAAACATTTCCCACTGTAGACAAAACCATCTTCTCTGTTCCCCTGGCGTGGGTTCCCTCTGAGGGAACTGCCCTGTCAACCCATCCCCCCTTAGAGGGGTCAAAGGTAGACCCGTAGGGTGGAACTGACAGAACCGACCCTTATCCCCTCCCTGGTGAGGAGCAGTCAAGAGGTGGCCCCAGTGGATGGTTTCGTCCCTTAGGCAGCCGCTGGCTTGCAGCCACTTCTCCTCTCACCTTTTTATCGCGCCTAAAAACTTCCTATCCAAATCAATATAATGACCAACATGAACATTATTGATTATAATTATAAAAGTCATATTAACGGCAACATGCCTACACACTTAAATATCGAAACATATAAAGACATTTCAAACAATAAATGAAGCAACAATAACATTATAAGCCACACCTTCTCAGTCCTGGAGTGCTGTCCTGGTGGATGAGTATGTGCTCTAGCCCACCATGGGAAATCGACTGCCTAACATTCTAAGTCTGGACAAGACAATGCCAGAAAACAGCTGTGATGGCATAAAAACACTAGTTTTGAAAATGGTATGCCCCGCCCCACTCTGGAAGCTGTTGCTGCTTGTTGGTCCCTGGAATCACCAGACATGTTTGAGAAATACCAGGTTTCATGCAGGAAAGGAAGCACCACTAAAGCATGTGAGGTGTTTCCTCTACTCGTCAGCAACAGCTAAGGTGGCAAGTCTTTGGCCCTCAGAGTGTGGCTATAGCCCCCAGGACATTCCCTGTTTGCTACACACAAATCATCTCAAGAGAGCGTATCAGCCCCCATCAAACACCCTCACTTTCAATACGTTTCTCATTGCCACGTCAGGGGAGCAACATCTATATGTGTGGAAACTGATCTTTGCCGACTCAGCTCTATCTAATTGCAGGACTGCCTCATTCTGTTGTGGAGAAGCACTACCTCCACGGACAGCAGCCGCGGACTCTGATCACTGGTTGGTTCGCAGCTGGAGAGTAGTACTGCACCAGCATAGAGAACATCACAGAAAATAATTGTATGCCCTGGGTTTCGGCAGGTGAACGCCAGTCCCCACCAAAGGGCCGCCATCAATGGGCAACAGCGTACCCTGTTTGGCCCTGTCCATAGCTGGAGGGAGCACGCTTCCGTTGTCATCGCACCATCCTCCTGCTACCAGGCCGCTGTACAGCCCTGCAAGTGCCTCACCCCTCTGCAGCCATCCCTGGAGGGCTACACAGGCTCTCCCCCGAGTGCCTGATGGTCTTTATGCACTATGACGCGGCTCTCCACAGCAGCATTGGCCCACAGATTCAAATCCCTGTTCTCCCTGCTGGCACACACAGCAATAGCTTTCTCCCCCCTCGTATTGCCGCCCTGTCCCTGCCTGGGCATCCAAGGCTAGGATTTTTCGCTCCCACCGGCCGCTTGGGGTTTTCCAGTGTTTCACTGTCCCTACCTCTATGATGTGTTTTCTATATTAAACAAACTCTCTCCTGAACTTGTATGCCGTTCCCATCTGCAACGCTGACTCTCTCCAACTTGAGCTTTCCTCAGGGCTCCTGTGCCCTGACTAAATTTCAGCCTTTCACCTTCTTGTCTGCCATCTCAAGATGTCCTGCAATCTCTGAATGTTGGGGATGCTTCTTTAACGAAACTGCCGACCATTCTTATGCTGCTTGTTGACTATTTGTTATTCCTGTTTCTCCGTTTCTGGATATGTCTCACTAAATCTACATCTTGGTTTTTGCCATCTGTCGTCTTTAGGCTGGGTGTCTCTCCTACCCTCGCCCTCACTCTCAGCCGCTACCTATAGGCCCACTGGACCTATACCCCTTTTCCTCTCTGAATGGGCTGACAGATCCTCCTCTCTACTGACTTCCTCTCCCAAACATCTCTTCCTTGGTGACTTTAATATTCATCTAGACTCTCCAGATGTGGCCACATGACTTTTCTGCAACCTCTGTGACTCTCTTTCCCTCACAATTCTTCCCTCTGGCCCAACCCACTGTGCTGGACACACCTTGGATGAGCTCATCTCAGCAGACATCACTCTCTCCAACCCTCTAACTACCCCTCTCTCCTGGTCTGACCACTCTCTCCTCCCATCTGGAGCTCCCTGGCCACCCCGAAGATGCCTCTGTCCGCACTGCCAGTCTCCTCCGTCATTTGACCTATGAAGCGTGTGTCAGTCGCTGCATTTTCCACCTTCATTCATCCTGCCACCCCTGCTATCGACTCTCATACAGACTCAGCACTTGCTAACCTCCATCTCTCGATCTCCAACACTCTGGGAATCCTTATCCCTGTCATGAGGATCCACATGAAGCCTGCCTCCAAGTGCAACTCTCGGTATGACTCTGACTTGGCCATTTTTAAACGCAAGTGCAGAGTTGCTGAGCGGAAGTGGCAGGACTCAAGCACATCCTCTGGCAAACTGGCCTGCTGTGTGCTCCAAAGGCAATATCGACTCGCCATCGGCTCTAAGAAGAGGGCTCATGTCCAAGTCTGCATTTCTGGGGCCACCAATAACATGACTGAACTCTTCAAAATCTTGCCAATCCTACTGCAGTCACTTCTTCTCCTTTTCCCTCCCAGGTCCTCTGCACTGCACTGGCCTCCCACTTCTCCACCACAACCTGACGCCCCCTCTGCTCTTGCTTCCCTTGGCCCCGCGCTCACCCTCCCCTTACTCTCCTCTCTCTCCCCTGCCTTGGCGGACCTCTGTCACCATTCCTTTGCCACTGGCTCTTTCCCACAACCCCTCAAACATTCCCTTGTGCACCTTCTCCTCAAAAAGCTGTCTGCGGACCCTTCCTGCCCAGCTAACCATTGCCCTATCACCATCACCCCTTTCCTGGGCAAACTCCTGAAGGAGTTGGTCCTCCCCCAACTGATCCACCACACCAAATCAGCTGTTTTTCTCCACGACCACCAGTTTGGCTTCAGAACATTCTGAGGCATGGAAACTGCTTTCTTGAACACCCGTGAAGACCTGTTCTGAAATCTTGATTCCAACTCTCCCGCCATTGTGATCCTTCCGATCTTCTTCTGACGTTGACAGGGTCAATCATGCCGTCCTCATAACTCGTCTCCATGATACCCTAGGCATCACGGACCGGACACTGGCCTGGCTAACCTCCTTCCTTTCAAACCTTTCTGTCAGTAAGACCGAGATCCTTCTCATTGGGATGCTTGCCCCCCACACACTGGATGCCCTCCTTGGGCCCCCTCCCCTCACCCACTTCTGAGGCAAAACACCTTGGGGTCATCTTCTACTCCTCTCTTTCCTTCTCCCCTCACATCACAGACCTTGCCAAGAAGTCCAACTTTCAGTTCCACCTCCTGAAAATCATTCTCCCTTTCCTCACCTTTCCCCAGAAGCTCAATGTCTCCAGAGACCTGGTTCTCTCTAGGCTGGACTACTGCAACAGCCTCTTTCTCAACCTGCCTCTTTCCTCCCTTTGCCCTCTTCAACTAATCCCCAATAGGGCTGCAAGACTTATCCTTGTCCTCAAACCCAGGGACTGCATCTCTCCAGCCCTAAAATCTCTCCATTGGCTCCTAGGGGCTGCAAGGATTAAATTCAAGACCCTCTGCATCATCCACAAGGCTTTCCGTGGACCCCGCTACATCCAATTTCCTCTCCCTAAATACCTCCCTACCAGAGTCATTCAGTCCTCTAGCTCCAACTCTCTGCAGATCAGATGTTTCTCCAAGCAGAGAGTGGGGGGTAGATCTATTTCTTCAGCAGGAGCCTCTCTCTACAACGGCCTTCCTGCCTCTCTCAGACTTGAGCCGGATCTCCTTTATTCCGGAAGCTTAGCAAGACTTTCCTTTTCTCTTCCTGCCTCTCTCTCCCACTCCCCTTCTAATATCCCCCTGCTGCTGCGACTGGAGGCTGCTCCCTTATGTGCCTTACAGGGGCCAGGCCCTCCTCGTCCGGTCTACCCCAGCACCCCTTCAGCACTTGCCCTTGGGTACCCTTCCCTGACTAGCCTGAATCATCCTCGCACTAGCTGACCCTTACCCCTGGTTTCCACTGGCACTTGCCCAGTGCCTGGGGCCCCAGCCTTCCTGCACTTCTGCCCTCCCCTTTCCCTTATCCCAGCCTTTCTGCCCTGACCTTACACCTCCCCCTGCACTTATTGTCACTGAACTTGCATGGTCCGAATGTCACAAGCCCTAGTAGGAACATTTATTTTTGTTGTTTCTCCTCTATCCCCTAACCCACTTTTTGTCTTGTGGTTCCTTGAAACACTTGTATATAGGCACCTTACAAATGCCCAATAAATAAATAAATAAGAGGTGCTAAGCAGTGGGTCAAAACATGATGCAGTGGCTCTGCTGGAATAGCACTTTGGCCAGTCAATCTGACGAGAACCACCTGCAGCCTAGGCCTTGCAATGTGCAGAGGCTTGATACACACACTATTTGTATCTGGCTAATTAGAATGGCCAATACATTGGTCTCTGTGTGCCCTGTTTTTTTTTAAATCACAGCAGGCTGCAGCTTCCCAGAATGTATTTTTTATTTTTTTACTTTTATTTTGATTTAATTGCATTGCACTTTTTACACAAATTAAAATCCTCCAGCAAATACTTTTTCTTTAATCCAGTTCAATTAGACAGAGGTGAACAGGATGGCTTCTTTCGCCTTGTTTCCTATTTTCACTGTTTGATGTTATTTTAAATCCAAATAGTTCAGAAATAATGCCACTCCGATCACACCTCGTCTATCGTTTCCACTAGTCAAGACAGACCAAAGATCATCTATATCAAGCTTTCCGAAGTTTTTCATTGGATAAGTCCTTCGCATTCTAGTAATAGGTGCCGACTGGTTTCAACTTGTGGATTTTCCTCACAAAAGCGGCAATTGTTCGATAGCGCCTGCTTTCTTATGGCTAAATTTCGTTCGTGTTCACCTGATTTAGTCGGAATCTTAGAAAAGTTCTGCTTGACTTTTTATCTGGAAATTGCTTTAAATACCCTCTCACTTCATTAACTTTCATTGACGTTGTTGGGAAATTTGAAGTCAGGGGGTAGTTGTTGGCCACTTCAAGGGTGTTGATCCAGTCGGCCTCGAGAAGTTTTTTTGTGACTTTATTTGGATTACATATCAGCATTTCTAGGGCCAAGTCCAGTTCTTGTATTGTGTTCAAATTAGACTGCTCCCATTTGTCTAACATCTGGGTCATCCCACCATCCATCTCTTTTTTGATCTAGGAACGTTGATCAGTTTCCTATATAACATTAAGGTGGCTCTCGTTTTTATGGCCAACAGTGACGACAGACATAATTCTCTTCTGATGAGCACCATTAGACCTCTCCAAAAAAAACTTTCGAATTTCATCCAGATCGAGTTTGGAACTAGCGGCATGCATCCACTCCATAAATCAAAGCAGTAGCAACCTTCATTTTAAAGAAGTTTAGAATCGGAATGAGGGAGAATCGGCCGTGTTTTCTGTCGACGGCCTTTGCTTGTGCCGTTAGATTTTTTTTATTTACTCCACAAGGCATCTTGTATTTATTTCAGAATTAGGGACTCAGATTTTCGAACTGAGCAACTTCAATTTTCTTTCAGACACTGCGTATACATTCACATGTGGGATTTTGTTCAGTAAAGGTATATGTTAGGGGGAAAGATTTGTTTAAATGTTTGTAAGTTAATTATTCATTTGCTTTGGCACTCCAGTTCTTACTGTCAAATATAAACTATTATTTTCTTACTTTTTAAATTCTTTTTATTTATGACTCCATGCAAGTATGCAATAAGGGACACCGTGTACGGGTTACAAACACACACTGTGTTGGTATTTATTTCCTAGCTGCTACTGCATGTTTACCAGAGCTCTTATTTAAAAATGCTGCTTCTTCAATTTCAGGGGTTTCCTCAGGTTTGGCTTATCACCTCAGGTGGACGTGCACAAGTAATCGCTATTGAAGATTATGCCTGAACACTAAGGGGGAAGTGCCTAAGGCGCTTGGTAGCATCTCTCCTGTTGGTGAAATGTCTGCTCTGTTCCAGCTTTGCTGCACAGAACTACAGCATGGCAGCTTTGGTGTGCAAGGGTTTTACTGCTCTGCAAAGCACAGAGCAGGAATTCAGGTAGATCAGGGATGGGAGGGATGGAGAAAGCTGGTTTGGGGGTGGGAATGGGGAAGGAAGCAAGATGGACGAGACGGTGGGCGGAGACACACAACAGAGAGGAGGGGCAGCGGGAGAGGAGAAAGTGGTGAGTGGAGCAGAGTGTTGCAGAAGCAAGGGAAGGATGAACTGCGGTGTCCTCTTCAATAAAAGGGCTGAAAAATGAGGGGGAGGATTGAAAAGGGGCCTCCTTTGAACAAAGGGAGTTGGCAGGTCTAGAGATGCATCAAAGTAAAAAATCAGCGCAGTAGGGAAGTCCTGCATGGGAAAGGCATGGAACTAGAGGTACGAAAAACAACCAGTGCAGTAAACAATATTATGTTTCACCTGTAGGACAAAGTGTGTTTCTTGTGATTGAGTGACTCTTCCAGGAATTACCTCAACTGATTACCACATAGGAATGGACCTATACAAGGAAACGTGGCTAATGAGGTTCTATAGGCTGCTTCTGTTTTCCAGTTCCAAAGCCTAGGTTGTTGTCTGGTGGTTATGGTTGAGCTTCTCCCTACAGCTGCTCCATGAAGGATGTCATATTAAATATCAGACAGATACTGCACCTGCCTTTCATGATTTTCAGTAATGCAGACACATCAAAACACTCTTTGTAGGCCATATAACAAGACTGAAAATCACCAATAATAATTGGGAGGCACAAGCTGAGAATAAACCCGCTCAAACAATAAGGTTGAGTGCAGAATAAGTCCTCTGGATGACATTTACTATTTTCAAGTTTACTGCATCTGCAGGGCCTAGTTTAACTGGTGGAAAGTGAGATTGCCAATGATGTCCCCGATAACATGGTCCACCTCGATATTTGTTCACTATTTGCCCATAACATTTTCTAAGGGGACATTATATGCATCTCAAATCTGATGGTACAGAGAAGAATTTAAATTGCCTCCTGGGCTGAGCACATTATAGACTAAGATGTTGGTATCACCCCAATATTTCAGAGACTTCTGTATTTTTAGTCGCAATACTAAGTTCATAATTGCAATTCAATATCTGGGTGTTGGTTGCGCCAACTCCTCTAAATTCATATGAATATTGTCATCTGAGATTGCTTTTTTGCTTTTTTCCAGATTTATATATTGAATATCAAAAGCTATGCCCACATGTGTTCTAGCTATACGCTCTTCATCAGGGCTCAGTAAAACATTTTTGATTGTTAATACATGTTAGTATGTTATGTTATGTTATTTGGCATTTATATAGGCTCTATAAATCATTCGTAGGACCCCAACGCGCTGGTAGGTTGAACGCCCTCGAGGACCGTAGTCCAGGTCAGTTGAGAGAGTAAAGTGTCATAGGGTGCTTGGGTGCACCAGTCATGTGTGCAGCTGATGCAATTGTTTGATGGTAGCTGCATCCTATCATTAGGTGTGGTGGAATTGATATCAGTGAAATGTGTGCCGACCGGAGGGTGGACTCCATGACTGGGTTCTGGCTATATTAGGCCTTTTTAGGACGCTTATGTGTGCAGCTAGGCTGGTTTGTCATGGGATGTAGCTGCGTTCTATTAGAATGATGAGGTGTTCATGGGGTAATGTTTGTATGTGAGCAGTGTAAAGGCTCACTCCCCGTTGTACTAATACAAAATTATAATAAATGACACATCCCAGTAGGGAATGAGACTAAGAGAACAGGATACAAGGTTAACAAGCCTTTATATGAAATTGGCATCCAGAGAACTCTGCTGCCTCGAGAGCACTATGGCAAACATTACAATTACACAAGATTAGAAAGCAAAATATCGTCATCACAATATAGGTTACAATGCTGGCACATGACTGGCTGGAGGGTGATGTCCCAGATAGCTCTTTAGGCGCTGCTTCATCAGGATAGGCTGCCCAGTTGGCGGGAGGGTGTGAGTCACGAGGTCCAGCTGACTGTGGCCGGAGGGGGTGAGGGTTAGGTCACAGTGAAACAGAGTTGACAAAAACTAGGCTGGCATGAGAAACTACCACTAGACATATAATAAACAACACTCATGGGTATACCTTTGAATAAATCTTGCAAACCTATAAATTGCATACACATGATTACATCGTCTTTCATTGGGACTTTTATGAAGTACAGGGTTTAGGGGGCTTGTCTTCTGTGATAACCTGGGTGGCTCTTAGCACATCAAGGCAAGTGGGGCGTATAATGACATATGTTAGTTTTCGGACACAATATACTGTGACAGAGGTCAGGATTTAGTGAGGGCATTCTGGGGTGGGCTGCACAGCAGGGACACACTTCTGGTACATCAAGAGCATACCATAGGAGGGTACAGGGTTACATTGGAAGTAATCTTCCAAGAGCGGGGATAAGAGGACAGGAACAGGTTTGTGGAGCTGGATGAGCTACAAGTTATGGCTCGGGCCGGTTCACACACAGGACAGTGATCTCAGAGGAAGAGTGAGAAGATACATAGTGTTATTTGTTTCAATTATCCCCGGCGCATCCGTGAGAAAGGGATTTGTGAAGCTTCAAACATTAGAAGAAAAGTTGGGGGCCATGAGCGCGGTGCTGCAGAGAGGAGGGAGGCTTTTTCGTAGTATCGGAGTGCGGCCTAATCCAAAGATGGAGTCGGGGACACACAAAATGGAAGCCACGTGTATCGCGCAATTGCCCCACCTATGCTGGTGTTAACACACGGGCAATGGATGTGTCCCCCGCTAGTGCATGAGCAAGTGGTCCATTTCTTATAGATTGTACAGGGGGGGGCCCAAACGGCCCTTCACTCCATCACATTCCCCCCTTTCGTTACATCTAAAGTAACAAACTAATCCTTGCGATTATTTTCATTCCGATAGTACTCTGCTTCCTGCACTGCTTCTTCCCATGCAGGCGTCCCTTTTAATGGCATCTAAGCCCTACAAAAACTTGGTAAACACTGACCTAACATATTCATCAGGTGTACATGTCATGTATATTCCCCCATCTCCATCCAGGTCCATCCACACCTCTCTCTACCATTGTAATTCTTGTGGCTCTTTGATTGTGGTGTGATATAAATTATCCACCCTATCCCCTGGATAGCGGTATACAGCTGTCATGCTGTCATGGTCATGAAGTCAGGGGCACAGGCATGCAGTGGTCGCATGCACAGGAGACCTGGGTGGACACTGTCGTTGCGCCTTTGGCACCAGGCTCATGAATAAAAGTAAACAAGAACATCCATTTAACACCAAAAAGCTTTTATTATGGACATAGCACTTCAGATGCATTAACCTTGAACATTCCATCCATTAAGCAGTATGCATTAACCATGAACATTCCATCCATTAAGCAGCCTCAAGTGTATTCTTTGGTGTGGCTGCTAATGGATTGCCTTCGCACATGCTCACTCTCTAGGAGTGGCAGGGTGTGGCTGGTAAGCAGGCCCTAATGGGTGTGCCCACAATCTCAGCTATATAAGCTGCCCCTATCCTCAAGACAGAAGCTCTGCGTTATTCTGCATTTGCAAGCAGCATAACGCTCACCGTCGCCTGAGGTCAGACTTACCTTTGAAGATCCTGCTTCCTGGACATCCTGCTTCCTGCCAACATACTTACCAACTTGGGGAAGCTGTTCTTACCTGAACATCTCTTCGGTGAACCAAGTATTCATCTTTACAGTTTCTGGAACACTGAAATCTTCATTTTAGCACTGCAGCAGGACACGCTTAATCGTCGACAGCAGCGCCTGCAAGGAAAAACAGAAGACAAGGTTAGACATCGAAAAAACAGTCAGTTTAAGATTGCGCTTCACCATACTTTGCGCTTTCCTTAAACCATCACTTACATGCTGTCGAACATTGCGGTAGCATCCATCTTCCATCCGGCTGCGTCTCGCGTCCCACAGCTGCATTGAGGCCGCATTTCCATCTAAGGGAAGAAAACAGAAGCAAGACATTATTGCGGGCATAAATAGGAGCAACATATAAAGACATTAAACAGAACGAACAGCTTCACAAGAGCCCAAGAAAGACTTACCAATCATAAGGAGAAGCATAGTCACAGCTGGACTGGACTAATCCTTATCAGGGATCAGTGAAGGAACTAGATCCCATTCGACGCGGCCCTACCAGAAGGAGCAGGATGGAGAGCTTATCTTCCATAATTCACCGGTGAGCTTTATGGGCCGGCGTATGCTCACAGACACCGTACTTTGGGGTTAAGGGGTTATGGGTTAAGGGTTTGAGAGGTACAACAATCACAGCACACTCTTATCTCCACGCAGGAGCAGTATCACCACGTACCACTGCTCACAGCTTTTCTACTGAGGGAGAGGCCTGAAGGGGGTGATTCAAGTTCAGGGAGGGCTGCAACCATGCCCCAACACCTCCGCAGAGACCAGGTGAGCGTAACACATGTGATACTCAGAGGGACCAGACTCCCCAGTTTTGATCTGCGCATCTTTCATATTTTGTACCGTTGTCAGTTTGCCCATTGTTACCATCATCATTGTTGAACTAGGCATTGATTTTGCACAACATCGAACTCCTACCTGGCACACACAGAACAATAGTAGCAGAAAAATGATGAGCGGGACAAACATTTTCATCATCACGCTGAACCAAGATGGTATCCAGTTGAAGATGTCGTCAAACCAGTTGCTTGGCTCTATTCCTCCTTCCTTCCGCATTCTTTCCCCCAAATTATGCACTGCCGAGATGACGTGGGAAAGGGTCCCACTGTCCGCGTCTTCAGAAGGCACGAATGTACAGCAGGCACTCCTGATTTTTTGGCAAACACTGTCGTCCTGTCGTGCTGTGAGGTGATCCAGGACGTACCGGTTCTGCATGGTCATCAACTGCAGGGCGTGGAGTTCCACCTTGATCACGTTAAATCCTACTTCACTGTCGTTGGCCTGTTGGGTCAGCTCCCAGCGGATGATCTGCAGCCATTTGGTGTTTGTTCGCACCTGAAGTCCTGGCACCTGAAGTCCTGGCACCAAAAGGGAAGCAAAGAATGTTTCAACAGAGTTGGAGAGCTTGTATTTATCCAGAATCTCAGCCAGGAGTTCTGGTGATTTGCTGGAGATGTAGTTGGACGACCTTCTTTTGCGGGACACTCTGGGCCTCATTACGAGTCCGGCGGTAATCGCGGCTGTAAAACCGCCACGGTTACCGCCGGACTAGTATTACCATTCCGCCTCCATGATTCCCGGAATTACCGGGGCATTACAACCCCGATTTTCCGGGAATCACAGAGGCGGAATGGTGTTAATCCCCATTCCCGTTGAGTCCTATGGGACTCGAAGGGAATGGGGATCATGGAAACACTGGCAGCATCTCGTAATGCTGCCGGTGTTTCCTCGTCCGCCTGCAGGCGGGCGATGTTAAACCCACCAGGTCAGACCTGGCGGGAACATCACCTCCCGCCTGCAGGAGTGGTGATCGCCCGGCATGGAAACAACGGTGGCGGCGGGTTTGCCGCCACCATTGTTTCCATACCGGGTGATTTGTAATGAGGCCCTCTGTCTTGTAGTTCGTTTTCAGACAGAATGTCGTATGTGAAGGGCTCCTTTGTTGCTGGCTGGGGTGCTGCCGATATGTCAGCCAAATTTTTCCCCCCTTGGATATCACTTTCTGGAATCACCATTCATGCTAAATGCATTGTGGCCCTGGCACAGGCACCCATCCACGATGGCGAGATGCAGGTATGCTTGTTTGCCACATACCCAGTAGGTGTCCATTAGGGCTGCTGTTCTTTTTTCCATGTATGGAATCATAATTGTTTTGTTGCACTGTTTGTTAGAATCCATCTGTACTTTCCCTTTGCCGTGGAAACAAAGTTCATTTGTAATTCTTTCCTGTGTTTTGATGGGTTTCTCGAGAGCTGTAACCCATGTGAGTTTTGCGATGTGTTGGGACTAGATTGGAGTGCAGGTCTCTTTGACCCATTGAAGTTCTCTTCAGTAAGACCTCGCAGTGCCTCTGCTTTACACGTGATTGTCTCGTTGTGCCATTTGTTTTCTGTGAACCGTGTCACTTTGATAAGAAAAAATGATGCAGATCACTCCTTGTGGCTTACTCTTGCAGGTTCTTTCATTCTGCAGCATTTCTATTGTAACTGCAGTGTGATTGGAAGGTGCCTTGAATCCTACACAATACTAGATGAACCAAACACTGGGCATCCGACATGGGCACTTCTTGGGGTAGGAGAACTTTGGGCGTGCCAGAGGCATGAGGAATGAGAGAGCAAACGTAACAGCTCTCATTTGTTGCTTGTTTAGCTGTTGCACTCACGTCTGAGTACCATTTGTTAGACTGATCCGGGTGGCGGGGTCTTCGATCTCGTCTAATCCCAGGCCATGGTATGCATCATAACCTTTCCCTTCCACCCCCTTTTCCGCCTCCTGCTCCCCCCTTGACCATTATGTAGTAGTTTTACTCTGTGGTACTTTATAGGAAAGATATTTGCCCATGCTTCGTCCCTCTGTTCATTAGTATTTTGCCATGACTGTGGTATTAAAGGATCTTGGGTGGTTGGGACATTAGGACTAAAGTGCATATCAGAGCCATGTGAGGTAGCTTCTTTGGTTGGGTGTGTGCTTGTATATGGCAAGTCAGGTGTACCGAACAAGGAATAATCACCATTGTAGTCACTGGTTTCATCATCATTGTACCCCATAGCAGCATATGTAAGAACGGGGGTTTTGACAGTTCAGTTTTTATACAGCGCTGTAAGATTAGCATTCAGGGAGGCATTATGTGACCAAATGGTCTTAACTCCGGCCCATATGAGGCTTGATCCTTCTTGTATTAGGTGTACCCCACTCCCCACCTCTTTCATATCCCCCCAATATGAAAGTCAAGCTCCAATAGAGGCCAAGGCAAAATAACATTACAGAAAATACTATCGAAACGAAGTACAAGCTACAATCATAACTGTTATTTCTATTAAAGGAATGGTGCAGTCAGAAATATTATTGTCCCTATGGTTCAGCCATGTGTTTTTAACCATAAGTCGATCGATCGTACAAACATTTCCTATGCACCTTACCAGAGTTTTCGTCTCTTGAACACAAACAAAATCAGGCCGCAGGGCGCGCCCATCTTGTGATAATCTTATCACTTGCCGCATCGGCCTGGGTGAACTGCCTTTGCGGCACTGAATCATATCCCCCGCCCCTGAGCCTGACATCACCAGACGCGTACCGCCCATTTCACAACACCAAAGCACGTCTCGTGTCAACATTCTCTGTGCTTCAGCTAATGACGTGTCACCATGGAAATGGCTGGACGCCTCTTTCCTCAATAAGTATAAACAGACCATTTCACAACACACAACAGCAGATTTTCTATTCCATTCCTCTCACTGTATTTTTTTGAGTATACTGTGACTCGTTTCTGTGCTCTGGTCAGCTATTTTCGTTGCTTGTAGCCCATGTGAACAGATACCAGTACCATCGCTATAAATTAGTTTTGTTTGTTTACCACACAATGGCAACAATAATGCCCTACCAGTACGAGCCTAAGTATTCCGAGTAGGAATTACTGGAAAGAGAAAGATGCGGAAACGATGGGGCTTCGGACGACAGTTAGGAGAATGATTCAAAGGATGAAGAGCCTGGGCCTAGTCGCATGGACGGTGTTTCCACCTGGTGTACCTGCAATCTGTGCGTGCTAATGCAAACCGAGGTGGAGAACTGCTGCTGCCGAGAAAACTCTGGATGCTTGTCCTACATATCGCAAGGCGAGCCACTGCCGCAATGCGTTACCGAGCTGTCAGACTTCAGGGCAGCCTGCCTCACACGGTCAGTGTTGAGGATTTTGATGGTGCTTATGCACAAACTTCGCGCAACAGTTCGCCCTCGTAATCCAAGTAACGATTAAGTATACTCTGGTTGTGAGGTCAGTTAGGCTACTACATTTTCATGGGTGTCTCCTATATTATCGTAACTGCACTATATCCTTGTCATATCAATTTAGTCTTACAATTCTCTAGTAATAGTCATATAAAAGTCGTGCAATATTGTGCAGTGTCTAGTTAGCATTTGTTCTGGCAGAAATGCCATTGGATACAAGAATTGTCATTGACAACTAAGGTTTAATATGCTTATCTTGGTCATTTAAAAACAGTTTGTATCTTTCTCTTTCACAGGTGGTACTGGCTGGTGGCCTATCGTTCTATTACATGGTGGCTTCATGGGAGGCTTGGACACCGCGTTCGACGAGTAATACCCGCCTGTGTCTTTGGTGCCATTAGAGAAACTTTCCCCAGTGACAGCGGTCAGTACAGGGGATTTTCCCTTGCTGTGCTGCAACCAGACCTTTACAATGTGTAGTAGTTTTGTGCCATCAAAATAAGAAACAAAATAAAACACAACATATTTTTTATAAATGGTTGTTTCAGTTTTTAAGTGAATCAAGTGTGTCTCCATTCAGCAGTGTTCCGGTGTCTTCTCTGCACGCCCCCGGCCAATCCATCCCCCCTCCATTGTCAAAGGCAGTTGCCACCAGTGTATGTGCGCTGCCAAGGGGTGCTGTCAGGGGTGAGAACGGCCAAGGTGCCAAACACCATGAACACTTCAAAGGTATCTTACGCGCGGGGCTCATTGTTCACATGCCCTTCTTAGACCCCGTGTCTCCAGGCCGGCTCCCCTTGAAGCAGGCTGTGCCCCTGCAATCCACATAAGTGTGTCTCCATTCAGCAGTGTTCCGGTGCCTTGTCTGCACGCCCCCGGCCCATCCATCCCCCTCCATTATCAAAGGCAGTTGGCACCAGTAGATGTGTGCTGCCAAGGGGTGCTGTCAGGGGTGAGAACGGCCAAGGTGCCAAAGACCATGTATACTTCAAAGGTATCTTACACGCAGGGGTCCTTGTTCACATGCCCTTCTTAGACCCTGTGTCTCCAGGCCGGCTCCCCTTGAAGCAGGCAGCGCCCCTGAAGATGGAATCAACCACTTCTTCTTCCATGCCTGCTCTGGGGACAAACGGCCATGTTCACATTGGTGGAAATGTTGGTTTTCTGTCCAGTGGTGAATGTTGGACATTCCACATAAGTGTGTCTCCATTCAGCAGTGTTTCCGGTGCCTTGTCTGCACGCCCCAGGCCCATCCATCCCCCCTCCATTATCAAAGGCAGTTGGCACCAGTGGATGTTCGCTGCCAAGCGGTGCTGTCAGGGCGCAAACGGCCAAGGTGCCCAACACCATGTAAACTTCAAAGCTATCTTTCGCACAGGGGTCATTGTTGACCTGGCCTCATCAGACCCTCTGTCTCCAGGCAGGCTCCCCTTGAAGCAGACCGTAACCCTGCAATACACATAATAACATGACATGTACACGTAATTCATTCAAAAACACACCCCTTTTTATAATTCTTTATAAACCACTTGATATTTATCATGAGAACATCTTCGAGCACTGCAAGTCAACTTTTGAACGTGCTGCCTGAGAACCCTCGTGGCCGATGCTAATCTGCTCATCGTCGTGCTATCTGTGTATTCTGTGACCGCTTCAAGTCAACTTGTCAGTGTGCTACCTGTGAACAACTCCCTGTTCTCCTGCCAATAACTACTCTGCTTGCTGAATCTAACAGTTTGTTGGTCAAGGTAAGGGCATGTATGCTAATCAAATCACCTTCATTTGTAAATGTATATGTATTTCGAAGTAACGTACTCAGTAGTGCTATGTTCATTGGTCTCATTGCTATTGACTTGAGTTTCATTAGTTATGTTATCGATATATCAATATTCATCTGTGTCAATTGGCATCGAATTGCATCCTTCGCTGACCGTGTCTATAATATAAGCATTTTTCCTTTTCATGTACGATAGTAGATTCAAGGGACGAGTAACATGTTCTGATTTTCGTCACATGAATGAATTGTTTGTGAAAGTTATCTTATAATACAGCCGCCCACGCCGCACTGGTTTTGCTGTGGTGCCCAAAACAAAGCTTGCATTGAACAACGTATGGTCTAATTCCTTCTTTCTCACATTGGTATGCAAAATAAATTTTGAATAACGTTGACCTTGATTTTGCAGAATTTACAACAATGCCTGCATGTTCGATTTTCTTGGTTGCCCTTCGAAAATCTGAAGGCACTACAATGCATTTATTCCCTAAGATTGTAGATCGAATAAGAGAATGGGTCAGATATTGCGGATATCCACCGACAGAGCTTGAAAGTAGAGTCAAAAAAGTCTTGGAGGACAAGAGGGGTGATCGCATCTGCAGCCTGCACTTCACCCTGAATATGTACGACACATCCTTGTACACAAAGAAGAATGAACTGAGAACGACTCAAAAATTGCTCCCAAACGCTATTCCGACTTCATTCGTTCACATGCCGCCATAGGTGAGTCACATTTCCGGATTTATCTTTAGGCCTTGCAGTAGTGTGCAGGTAACCAAATTGATTGATAGGTATTTTAGGTGTAAATGTCACTTATAATACTTTCGAAGCATCACTCCATGTTTTTAGAACCCTCAATGAAAATTGATTTCTGGGCACAGATAACTATGCTATATTATGCATTTATATAAGCATAATTTTTTCGTATTCAGTCTCCTTACATGCCAATTTTTAATATTAGCATTTCTAAATAAAATAATACTTTCCCTTTACAATTCCATGACTATCCACCGAATATGAAGCAACAAGATTCAACATCCATGTCTTGCCTGGAGTCATCAACCACTTCGACCACGTATCAGGTAATCTTACTTAGCTATTCTGTTCCAGACTTGTTTTATGGATGGAATTTGAGATAATGTAATCATATTTACGTATTGTGTAATTCTTTTATCAAATGTTTCATTTGTGGTTTGCTACTGATATGTACATTTGTCGTCTTTCAAAAGTGTGTGTTTAATTTCCAATATTTTCATCCTTATTAATGCAAATATTGTGTTTCATGGAGATGCTGAAGCGTCCACCACAATTACATCATCCCTTGTAGTCGATCCGGAGCCAAACCTTGTAGTCGATCCGGAGCCAGAGGTATGTGTACTGACATTACCCTCTAATGAAAGAAAGTCGGTCTAATTTTATGTGTAATGCAAATGACTTATTTTAAGTGGATACTCTTTTCTAGGGATGTATACGAGATCTGTATATTGAACGGGAGGCATGCGGATCAGAGTCGGTGCACCAGCTTGCTGATGGTGATGTTAGAGTAAAGAAGGTTTCAAAGAAAAGAAAGAAAATAAGGTTAGTTATAAACAGTTTATATTTTTTTTATTGTTTTGTGCTGAGGCCTTTATTATATGCTTTTTTAATGTAAATTGTATGATACTGTGTGTTGGATTTACGCTGAACATCCTTTTTCCTATCTGTCCTGTAGTTGCCCGATGGAGTACGGACTATGCAGACAAAGACAGCGACACAAATGAGAGATGCTGCTTGCCAAACTGTTTTCACCAAGGAGGGACATTTAATTGAGGCGCGGCGTGTTCGGACTCGAGATGTCTTTGTCCAATGGCTAGAAAATGAATTTAATGTGACCGGCAAATCCAGCAAAGTGTTTTTGGACCATTGCTACAATGCGACTGCCCCGCCAGATGAAGAAGAAACTGAATGTATAGAAGATAGATTAACATTACTCACAGAGCACTTGACACAATCGACACCCGCCACAAAAATGCAACCCAAAAAGCAGTCGACATTGATGTTTTCTCCTATCCATGGTCAAGTAACAGATGTTGAAGTGACAGAGACTGAAGCATCAACACTATTGACCAATGATCTAGCAAAGATATCAACTATAGTATGTCCAGTTGGGCTGATGTGTCCACAACGTTTTAGTCCGAAACAACAGTGATGCAGGATGACAGTCTAATAAAAGAGGCCAAATACATAGTATTCGACAGCAGCTTGATGGAGATTATAAAGATGCTGAAATGTGTGCATTCAGTGAGAGGGGAAGTATGTGGGAAGCCATTGGTGAATGTGACTCGTCTAACACAAGGCAGTAACCTCAAAATACATGCCACCTGTCAAAAGTTACATAAAACATGTTCATGGTCTGCTCAACCGATTCTGGGGAAACTGCCAGCTGGAAATTTACTGTGTGCAGCTGCTTTACTTTTCAGTGGCTCTAGTTTCAGGAAGTTGTCCATTTGCAGTTGTTGCAAAGATATTAGTGTGTGCGTTTCCCATCGTAAGTATTCTGACATGCTACTTGTGGTTGCATACCTTGCTGCTGGGGTTGCTGCCTAGGTGGCATTTGTTGGGTTCTCTGCGGGTACTCATTATAGCATTGTTCTTGCTGCCCATTCCCACCCATTAGTAACCCATAGGGACTTCCTGGGTGTTGATGTCCAAAATGCTGCTCATTTTCCATGGGAAGCAGCCCTTGGTAATACCCCATCGGTCGCATTCGGCATTCTCTAGAAAAATGTCCCCACCTTCCACAATTCCAACATGACCCTTGGGGTCTTCCCCTCATTCCTTGTCCTTCAAACCCTCTATTTACCATCCCCCTCAAATCCTCCTCTCTGTCCCCGGTACCCACCCCGTCCTCTTGCTGGTCTGCCCTGCCATTGGGGACCTATATATTGCTCCTCTCCCGCCCATTGCTCTTGTCCGTTTGCAGACCAAGTTGCTGACATCCTCGCTGGTGTATTTCCTGATCCCTCCTCACCCGTCTCCCTGTCTTTTGGCGGGTAGGGCTGCATTAATTGCTGCAACCTTCACTAGTTTATTCTGAACCAACTTTGCTTCGTCTGCCAACCTTCTCTGTGCTATCTCCTTTTCCCCCTCTTTAATCCTCCTACAATGGTGTACTATTATGCTCTGAATCTCAGGCCAGCCTTTGGCTTCTATCCCAGCTATTTCATCCAAGGCCTTCTCTACCTCCTTTGGGAGCTATCACTTAACTATAAAGTAAAACAGGGTGGTGGATTCGTCCCACACTGTGCCCGTTTCTGATCTCCACAAGTCCTGCACCCGAAGGATGAATTATGCAGCCTCTTCCTCCTCTCCCATAGTGCATTGCATCACTAAATGTAAGTCTGTGGTGTCTGGGAAGGTTCTACGCAATGCATCCCATACTAGTGCCCTCACATTGTTGAACGACAACCCATTATGGCGGTCACAGTTTATTGTTACTCCCGGAAACCGGCATTCACCCACACCCCATCTGCTTGGTCTCTAACTGCGGAGACTAATAAACATTTTACATCCCCTATCGCCAAGGGCACCTCTGCTGTGTTCTTTTCGAATGCGTGTATCCACTTCCCCGCCCCACCTGAAAGTGGAAGGAGCAGTTTCAACAAGTTGTTTTTATTCATCTGTGCCCATGGTATGTAATGGGCCTCCCTGCCCCCTTATGTATCAGGGGCATCTGTAGTTTGGCCTTACCTCCTTTTTTACTTACTGTTACCTTTTTTGCTTTGCTCAATGATATGGTTCCTAACCTCTGCCTCAATCTCCCTTGCCATCTTTGGAGCCAACCCCCATCCTCTGGGTCCTGCCGTAATGGAAGCGACAAGCCTGCCACTGCTGCTCCCGCTTCATATTCATCTAGATCACTCCAAACTGCATCTATCTCTCTATCTGACTCTCCATCTCCTTTTCCCTCTCCTTCTTGGTCATCTGTGGGTTCTGCTCACATGATTCTTATTGGCTTGTCATTAAAATGAAAGAAAAACTCTCCTGATTGCCATTCATTTTCCTGTCCTTTGGGTATATTTCCCTGTGGTGGCGGGGAAGGCGTAGACCCTCCCCCTACACTGGATGGGGGCGTCAGATCACCGACTACACTAGGTGGTGCCTCCCCTCCCCCGGGCAACATCTGTCCTCTATCACACAGCGCCCTTAATCGCGTTAACTCCATTTGTGTACTGGCAAGTTGTCTTTCTAAATCCCCAGTAAGATGTGCTATGTTTACCGGAGGGGCACTAGTGGGCCTGTATAGGCCTCTTAGGTCATATGGCGATGGGGCTGTGGCAGCTAGGGTTGTCAGGGTGCTTGGCGCAGGCACGTACATAGGATCACTGTTTCCTGCAGCGGGCCTAATTAATAATGGGTAAAGCCAGGTGAGGTAATTTTCTCCTGTTTTGACTGTACACTCTTCTACTGTAACCCCCTCCTCCCCTGTCGGGACTGTTGGCCCTTCCGAGGATAAGTCCTTATTTGCGTCGCTACCCGGGGATGTCTCTTCAAACATCCTCAGAAATCTAATATTTCACATCTGTTTTGCAGTTGTTTACCTCAATACTTTGCTACCAAATGGGTTGTTACGAGATCTAACACTCTTTTCTCAAAGGATCCCCCTTCGGCCATATTTGGGATGAGCCCTCCCCCTTTATCTCTGTAAGCCACTGTTCATGGTACTTCTGTATTTTTTCACTGTACAAGGGGAGATGTTGACAAATATGAGCTAATGGTGTATTCCCCCCCCATGGCTCCTCTTCTAATGTTTGTGTTTTCACTCTTTTACTTAGTATATCACTCAATACAACTGGAAAGATACTTTTAGTTACTCTTATCAACACCTTCTATCTACACAGGGCTAGATCTCAATAATGTTTTTTACTTACACCTTTTTCTGGAACCACAAAAACACACTTTCCATCAATACTTATTCCATAGACAAACAAATACACACATGCTCTATCGCCAGACCAACACGTTTAACATCAACAACATTGAACATGTAACAATGACTACCCTCTGATGTGAATCGCCCCTTTGTTTTGTTCTAGTCTTTGTACTTCTTATTCTTATTTTCTCATTCACTCCCCACTTCTGAGCCCTCTTAGGCTACCCACCCTCTAGAAGAATTCTGCTCACACGGAAAAAGAATATTCTAAATTACTACTCCGAGCCTACTAAATATATGAGACTCTACTTTTTTTTTTGCTTATATCCTGCACTGGTCAAGACAATGCTACGCGGCACCGCCTTCTACCCCCTTCGGAGCTAGGATCCCATATTCCTTTATCTCTTCGTCCCCAACATCCTAATGGCCATATAAAGGATAGATAAGAAAGGCCTATCAGTTTCACTCACACAGTCCCTAAAGCCAAAATTTTAGTTCCCACTATTCTGTCGCCCTTATCTTTACACCAACTATTTCACAATGTTTCCCCTTACTTGAGAATTTCGCAACCAGTACTCACGTGTCCGGGGTGGTCCTAGAGCCTCTGTTCACGGTCTATCCACAATCGAGGCCGTACCCCAACCAAGCACTGACCCGCCTCAGCGAGCAGTTGGGTATTTGCAAAGATGACGGGGACCCTTGGAACCTCTCTTTTTTTTGCGCACACTGGTCAACCATGGAGGTGGTTTTGCTGGGGGTGTCCTGGATCTTGCCGCACAGCACAGGGCCTCCCTAAGCACACCCTTGTCGATTACGTCGGGGTCACCAAATGTCAAGGCTCACTCCCCGTGTACCAATACAAAATTACAATAAATGACACATCCCAGTATGTAATGAGACTAAGAGAACAGGTTGCTAGTGCGTGAGCAAATGGTCCATTTCGTAAAGAATGTACAGGGGGCCCAAATGGCCCTTCACTCCCTCACAGCAGCTAGGGCGAAATTGATTGAGGGGTATAAATGTACTCTAATAGTGTGTTGGTGTAGAGTAGAGAGTAAGCATAGTGATATTGGAGGTTACTGTTTGGGTGGAGTTATGATCTAAGGAGTTCACAATTCCGGATTTCCAGAGTACTTTTGCTTAATAGTGACTTAATAAGCACATTCAGTGTTGTCGTTGCTCCAGATCTCATTGTGCATTTGTCAACGGGTTGCAAGGACTCAGTCGTCTCAAATGGTTGTGGTCGGCATTAGGGAAAGAGACACATTTTTAGAGCTTTGCAGAAGGTCGTATAGTCTTGGGTGTGTCGAATATGTGGGGGGAGTGAGTTACACAGAGTTGTGGCCAAGGTTGAGAAGATGGATGCTCCATTCCTGACAGTGTTAGAGGTTGGAATCACTAGAAGGAGGGCAGTGCTTGATCTTAGGGTGAGAGATGGGAGGTAGGGTTTTATTTTTTCTTGTAGGTACATTGGGCCGGTCTTGTGTACTGCTCGGTGAGTGATGCATCGGGTCTTGAAGGTGGCCCTTCATTCGACTGGGCACCAGTGGAGGGTTTGGAGAGCAGGCGAGATGTGGTCTGTTTGTCCCAGGGCGAGGAGCAGTTTTGCAGCAGCATTTTAGGCTCTTTGTAGTTTGTTGAGTTGGTATGCCGGAGCTCCTAGGTGTAGGGAATTGACATAGTCCATTCTCGACATCACAATAGACGTAACTGCAGTAAGTCAGTTTGGGTAGGAGAGGCAGGGAAAGTGCATCTGAAAAGTCTAAGCTGGTAGTGACAGCATTTTGACACATTGTTGATCTGATAGGAGAGGGTTAGACCTGAGTCCATAGTGCAGCCTAGGGTTCTCACTATATCGGAGGGCGGGGGAGGTGGACCAAGGAAGGGGGGCCATGGGAGCAGATTTGGCAGAAGGGCAGTATTTCCGCACACCGTGATTTCAGTTTTATCAGGGTTCAAAAGGAGGTGGTTTCATGTAATCCACTGGGCAATATTGCAGAGACAAGGTTCAAGGTCAGAATGGGGGTTGGTTCCTGACTTGGGAATTCTTAGGATAATTAGGGTATCGTCAGCGTAGTTGTAACAGGACATGTTGTGCGTGCTGATGATACCTGGTAGAGTGGTTATATAGAGGCTGCACAGGAGAGCCGATAGGCATACACCTTGGGGTACTGCAGTGTTCACCGAGCGAGCAGTTGAGACAAAAGGGGAGAGGAGGGTTATTTGTTTCCTGAAGCTGAGGAAGGAGGCAATCCATTTGATGAGAGCAGTACCACAGATTCCTAGGGAGTGAAGGCGGTCAAGGAGGATTGAGTGGTTAACCGTGTCAAAGGCTGCAGAGGGATCGAGAAGAATCAGAGCTGCGCAGCCTTCAGAGTCTGTAGTGACCTTGAGATCGTCCCAGATGAAGATCAGAGTGGTTTCTGTTCCATGTCGCGGTCTGAAGCCTAATTGTGAGAGGCAAGGAGACAGTTGGATTCTACAAAGGAGTTGAGCTGTGAGTATGCTGTTCGGTCAATGGCTAGACAGATTAATCAACATAAACAAGCATTGGTATGAATCATGAACATAATAAATAAATAAGGAACATACTAGTCTGGAAATAAAAAATATATATAATGAAACTGCACATGAAACAATATATCCTACAAACACACCCCTACTGGACCCCACATTTAGTACCAATACGCATGTGTTGGGGTGGTCAGGAAGGGTCCCCATGATTACGAAGAGTTTATGTTGCACGCACAATATTGATGTCTGGAACGGTGGTGAGTTGGGCGCCATGTTACAATTGGTATCAACGTTTAGTTCATTTTGGATGGGATATGTTGCTTTAGTGTTCCTGTTGGTCTAGAAATTGATACATATTAGCTCACATGCACACGCAGAAAGATAACATGCGAACCCCACCAAATGTAAAAGCATACATGTACAAAAAAACGAATACATAGGGAATTCATGAATCTCACAAATGAATCAGAAACACGGTAGTCAAGGACTGTTTTGCAAAGTGAACACTGAAACTGTTCTCTGAGGTATTAGGAGCCAGGGATAGGTAAATAAGTAACTTCATACCCTTTGTGGTCAGTACAGTTGTAGAAAATAGCCATGAGTTTTTACGGTCTGATAAATATCGTAGATAGTAGCTGTAATCTCCTGATGCCTGAGATTGTGACAGCTGGAGTTTTATTTGTTTTGGTCACTAGTAAATGTGGGGTAAACCAGTGCCCAAGGCGAGCCAGGAGTTTCAATTGTGCGATGAAGGGTGAGTTTTGTAGATTGGAAAGTTTAAATGGAATGGTGACCTGGGGAATGAGAAAGCATCACTAGCTCAAAGAGAATTCATTGGCCCAGCCTTCTTCATATCACAGGGGATATTCATGTGAACTATGTGCAAATCAGGAGTTTCTATAGCAGTCAAATACAATGGTCGGTCATGGGCCTAAATATGAGTGGTAGGTGTAATAACGCCATCTTGTAACATGGTAAAAAAAATTAAACAGCGGTTTACCAGGTGTTAAAATCCATGGCGCTAAGGGACCATGGAGTTAATTACGCCACCGTAATTTACGGTGGCGTAATTAACGCCTTCCCCACTCCCATTATGCCCTATGGGGCAAAAATGGGAATGGGGAAGGGTAAATGGGGATTGGGGACTTACCGCCCCGCCTAGGTCGGAATGGGGCGGTAAGTCCGCCAACCACCATGGCGTAAACGTAGTTTACGCCATGGTGGTAAAGTCACGGCCCAGGCGGTAACTTACCGCCTGGGTCGTAATGAGGCCCATGGAAATGTAAGTATGACAGCCGAGGTGTAAACCGTGTCTGTCACACTAAAAAGAAAATTATGACAAGGTCAGAAATTACCCAGTCATGATTTGCACCTACCCTGAGCCTCTTTCAAAAGTAGCAGGGGGCTGACCCTCCTTTCTGCATATATTTAAAAAAGCTTCCTGTTTGTGAATTTGGAATGCACGTTTAAATGCCCAGAAAGGGCCCTCATTTGCACAAATGCTTAACCCAGAATTGCCCTAAAAAAAACTCTCCAGTTATAAGTGCTATTCCACTCACTGATATCCGCCCCGCTCTCCCTGTCTTTCTGTCTCCATATTCTCCACTTCTGTTTGTACAGCGGTCCATCGCTTGCTTGATTTGCCCTTTTATAAATTTCGTTCACAAATACATACATAAATACATAAATACGTACATAAATAGCATAAATAAACAATTAACAAAAAGGGAAACATTTTTTAGATCGGACCTAGAAATCTCCATCAAGAGATCACCTTAATGAAGGTACAGGAACAAAAACAGCAAAATTCGGTTTACAAATATGCCTATGTAATCTGTCATAAATTCACCACCTTCAGGAGCTGCATCAACCACACTTCCCCGCCTCCACTTCTGGTGCATCACTGGGTGCATATACAGTAGGGTCACTCATTATGTAGACCCCCATATGTGTTGTACTCCCATGGTCCTTAGCCAGCATAGTGAATGGTAAAGGATCATGGGAGTTGTAGTCCAAAACATCTGGAGTGCCACATAATGAGTATCCATGATGTAGAGGAATGCCAAGTTATCCAAACAGTGAGGAGATCGAAAAGAGGGTTAGGGAGAGCTCGCTCAGGAAGCATCATACAAAACTTGCTTATGGTTAGTATCGCATGGTCAGTAACTGGTCAAGGTCATGTCTCTTATAGTCGTTTGACAGGACCAACAAACAGATTACCACATGCCTACAAGTCAGTGTAGTTGGTTATATAAGGTTATCTGAGGATTACCATGATTTAGTTCTGAGATCATATCAATGCAGTTGCTTCAGTTGTGAAATAACAAAGAAATACACTGATTGGACACTGTATACATAAAAACGTTTGCAAAAAGAAATAGCCCCCTAGCAGCCGGGCCCACATTCTTGTTACTGCCACCAGCGTGCCTGTGCTGCTAGCCAACTTCACTTAACAGCCCCCTGCCAGGCTATCCATATGGAATGTACAACTATTTACTGTCCGTATGCTACTCGTTATCTCTGTTGCAATGTCAAGCATAATAAATAAATTTAAAAAATAAAAATAAAAAATTAAACAGCGATTTGGAAGATCTAATGTGTGGATTAGGTTTGCACTTTCTTTAAATAATATCGAACAGGTTGTTTATATGAGGAACGATGGATAGTTGCGATTGTGTGGATGTATGTGTGTAATTAGATGTATGGTTGTGTTTGTGTAGATTCCACACTCACCACAGTCCCAGTGGAAACTGGGAGTTCACACAAACTGGCCAAATCACTTAATACTCGTCTCGTTACTTATCTGGCCTCTGAACTGGATTTCTTTGCATGATACACTGTCTGCTTCACCCTCAAGCTGCCCTCAATTGTAAGGACCTGGGCTAGTGTACAGCGCTCTGTGAGTCATGCCCAAGATGGCTGCTGACCCGGTGCTTATCATTTTGGGACACGTAGCCAGGCATGTGTCCAGCACGGAGCAAAGAGTGTTCACCCCTTATTAAGGCAGACTGCGTCCCTGCCGTGCAGGGGTTCGCTGAACACACAAACCCTTGCATCACAGAATTATGCAGCGCAGTTCCATAGCTATGCTCAGACCCTGGGGGCAAAGCATTGTACTAAGTCGGGCATGTGCGGGAGCACCAGCCCAGTACTGGTGTCATCCCCTGCTTGTTCTCCTTGTCTTGAAAGTCTCATCTCCATTTTTAGAGAACAGCAGCCATAATGATTTGGGAGCCTCATAAAGGGTTCCATTACGAGGCCCCTAAATCCATCATGACACCCATTATAAACTAGAACTAAATCACAAGTTATAAGAGAAACAACAAAGCAAACAATAAAGTAGCACTACACAAAAGTGGAACACTGATCAATATAACCAGCAATATTCAGACACCTCTCTACAATTTGCACAGTTCCACTACCCCCTACAAAATGAACAATGCCATGAGGATTCACCATGAGGCCCTGTTTTTGCATCAATGAGCAGTGTACACCAGGGCCCAAGAGCTCTGGAGAGAGCAAGCACTCTCAAACAAGATCTAAAAAGGGGGGTGGGATAAGGGAATTTGGAACAGTGCAGCCCTTCAACATCGAAAGCACGCCCGCCCATGATAGAGACCCCCAACTTCATGGCCTCATTGTCACTGATGACTTACATAGTTACTGAACTGCATAACGACTGACAGCTAGCTGCCTGACGAGGCACAGGGCCCTTTTTCAATGAGAGCAAATCTCACTAATACCCCTCACCCCCCCACCACCGGGTCATCAACAACATGACAGAAGTGTGGGATATATTGGCCCACTCAACAGCATTTCCCCACATCACCAAGCTGCAGCTGCGCAGAAACCTCAAAATGGTTGTGCTGGATCCTGTGAGCACCATGGCTCAAAACTGCGTTTTGCAACAACAACAAAAATGGCTGCACCATCCTGCCAAGCACACATCGGGCAGGATGGAACAAAGGGGGCACATTGAAGGAGATTGCCAGTGTGTTCCGACATAAGTAAAATGAAGAACGTGGGGAAAGCAGTGTTGTTTTGCTGCAAAAGCCAAAATCACCATTGAAAAGAAACCCATTTTCACCTTTAAAAAAAATGTGGCTTTGACGCTAATTCCCTCTGCTCCTTAAAGCCACTGTGATTCATAAGCCCTATCAAACACTGTGTGTCTCACTGTGCCTCAGCAAAACCAGGCATGATTCTGAATTAACAAGCCCTGTCAACCCAACTCTAAAAAAAAATCAACCAGGAACTTTACTTTGATTTACACGGGAAACACAGTCAATTTATTTGCAAAAGTATCCAAAACTCAGCTGTTCAGAAAGAGACTCTAACTAGCTGAGCCATGTCTGTTTCAATGTATCTGTGCTGCAGACCAACTCCAGCATTCAAGAGAATAACTATAGCTGCAAGACAGTGTGAAAAGTCAAATTTAAGAAAAAAGGCCAGCTGCACTACGTGTAAACAAATGTGCCTTTGTAAATTAAAGAAAAACAAATGCCTGTGTTTTGGAACAGTACACTGGTGAATGAAAGCCTGCCAGTCTTTAGCAATCTGAAGGTGTTTGGTGCTGGTGAGACTATATAACATGGGATTATTTTCTGCAGCATGCTTGTTTAATTCTGGATCTAAGATCAGAAAATAAAGGTTAAAACTATGGTGGCTGGAGTTGCAAGTGGAAAAACAGGTTTTCTGCTTGGAGGGGTGGCACCAAAAGGAGGGCTCTCTCTCAGCAGATACTGACAACCCCCTGATAATTACGGGGTTGAACAGACTTTTGTCTCTGCTGGAACCCTGACAATGAAGCTCCCAGGGAAAGAAGTTTGAAGTGTGAAGGAGCAATAAAACTTCAATCAAGGGAGAAACCCCAACCAAGCTCTGAAGGAAATGACAGTTGGTAGCAGTTGAAGGAAAGAAAAAAATTGACACATGGACAAAGGGACTGCCATTTGTTCACAAAGACTATTTCAGGAATAAACTTTAAAGACTTGGAGGGGGCGTGGCTAACTAACCATGAAATAGGACGTGTCTCCTTGCACCGCTCCTGCCGATCCGACAACGATTCTTGAAACTACGCTTCAAATTAACCCAGGTGTTCCAGAAATGAAGGATTGAGCATCGGAACTAATGCACTGCAATAACCTTTACAGGCAAGTGCATTGAGCCCTGCATCCAGGAGAAAATAGAAAGTAAAGCGGGTGGCCGTGTGGAAACCTTGTCACCAAGATGGCGGACAACAAAGGGATTGTGCCCGCAGCCACAGAGGAGACCGAGAGAAGCTGAGCTGCAGGGCAGAGCAAGAGCGTTGAGCCTCTGCAGAACGCGCAACGTTTCGCCTTTGCAGCTTGCTCCTGCTGCTTCGTTATGGCAACAATGTGGTGGCGCTCCGGAGCCTGAGCGCGTGAGCTGATCAGCATAAAGGCAACAGTTGCCGTATCACGAAGACGGGCGGCTGGTGACTACGAGGCTCCCTGCTGCTCGCGAAGGATACTGCGAAAGACACAGACTGCAGGCGGCAGCGAGGTCTGTGTGTGAAATGCTAGCCGTGAGCGGCTTATGGATAATTCAGCGGAGCCCCGGCTGACTACAGAACGTAGTAAAAGATAACGAAGCACCCGCGAGCGTAAAGCGAATATGCTAGCCGCGAGCGGCTTATTGATAATTGCAGCAGAGCCCCGGCTGACTACAGAACGAAGTAAAAGATAATGAAGCACCAGCGAGTGTGAAGCGAATAGGTGCTGGAAGTGAGCTGGGCACAAACAAAGGATGGTGGCGAATCGCATGGGATAAATAATAATAAACATCCTGGATGTGTAGTGAAGCACAAAACTCTGACTTATATGCAGCCCTATTGCAATGCTAGTTGGGAGCTGTGACCGTAAGGACAGTTGTGACACTTTAGCACCTGGAGTGTGCCGGAAGTCTGCTCCTCGTTATGAGGGGGCCTAGGAACCATATTACCACAGTGGGCAGTGAGAGCACCCAAAACTTGCACGAGGAGACTGGTACTGCACCCAAGCACTGCCAGGTAAAACGGATATTCGGGTGTACTGCCATTTCGGTAGCAAGAGCAGCCCATGTGCTGGCTCCTCCTGGACATTTGCCGGATGCTATGATAGTTATGAGACAGGTGGCAGGTATTGAAGCGCACAGGTAGCATTGGACATATTTACTGGTAGCGCAGGAGGAGGAGCACCCAGTGACCTAACGAAATAAGCAAAAGGAGGGCCGGCTACAGCAGCCAGAGAAGATACATGGGAGGACATGGCCCACTCGAGGGTTTGGGAGATGTAGCCAAGCATGTACGACACAGGAAGGACCGCAGCGGAAATAAGCAGTGGCGTGAAGAGTACAGGGAACCCAAGAGATTGGTGGTCATGCTGGTGGTAGAAAGTAGTCTCCTTGAAGCAGTAAGATAATTGGAAACGTGGGAGGACACAACCCACCCGAAGACACAGCTTAACAAACACAAACTTATACAGGGGCTCCTCAAGGACAACTGCCCTGGGCCTGGAGTGACACACTGGTGTTACATCACGACAGAGAAGCAGGATTGACACACCATAGACCAAGTAACCTCAGACACATAACTGAGATTGCAAGATGGCCGGGCGAGGAACCGTGAGCAAGAGCAAAAACAAACAATCCACGATGGAAGCATTTGCCAAGACACAGCAGTCTCATGCGGTGACAACGCACAGTGGCGCGACGGTGCCTGCTGAGAGCACCTTAGCGGCTGAAAACCACCAGATACTAGCGGCTATAACGGAGCTGAGAGACTCGTGGGGGATAGCGATGGTGGACCTGTGAACTTCCTTGGAGGCCAAAATTGACACAGTAGGCATATAAGTCACCCTGCTGCGACAAGATGTTAGGACACTGGCAGAGAGAACGAGCAGCCTGGAGAGTGTGGTGAAAACCAACACAGACACTAGCACCAGCAATACAAAGGAGGTTCACATACTGAAGCAACATGTGGCTAACTTGGACAACCGTGCGGAGGAAGCTGAAGGGAGGGCAAGAAGGAGCAATATCCACGTGTTCGGACTACCAGAGGGGGAGGAAGGCCAAGACCCTACAGACTATGTGGAGAACTTGATCCTGCAAGAAATTGGGGCCAACAAACTCTCGCAAGGATTCACAGTGGAGCGAGCACATAGAGCCCTCATGAGGAAACTGAAGCCTGGCCCCCCCTCGTGCGTTAATCGCAAAGATACTGAACTATAAAGATTGCGAGAAGAATTTGGAGTTCTTTTGTAAAGGGGGAACGATCGAAAGGGCCTCGAACACCATCACAGCGTATCCTGACTACACAATGTTGGTCCAGAGGCAACGGTACAGCTATGTGGCAATCAAGAGGAGGTTATGCATGGCTGGGATCAAATACATGCTCTTGTACCCTGCGAAACTGAAAGTGTTGAACAAAAGCAGAATGTTCTTTTTTGACACCCCAGAGGAAGCAGCGGCATGGCTGGATCTAAAGGTTGCCCGGAACGAGACGCGGAGAAGGCCCAGGAGGAGCATGATAAGTGATTGGGATATTATATGCATATTGAAATGACGCAGAGCGGGTACCCCAGTAGAGATTATGATAGTGATAAGATAAAGGGGTGCGAACGAGTAATGCTGATATTTGGCAGGGAGATCTGTGACTTTGTTGAACTTAAAGCACTGGAATATAGAAGATTGAGTACATAAGTAAATTGAGAAGCAATGTGTGGTTGAATTAAAGCGAACAGGAGCGGCAGGACGAAGGCACCCTACCCCCCGAGTAGTAGTAGAAGTAGTCGTAGGATAGCCATTCGGGCGACCTCACCCTGCTGAGCTGCGAGTACAGGCTATTGCCAGAAAGAGCTAGATGCGGGGGTGCCTGAGATCCTGGGCAACAGTTGGGGGGGGGGGTGATGTTGGGGATGGGAAGGGAGGTGGGAGGGGAGCGGATTGGGGAGTTTGGTGTGTTTTTGGTTAAGAGGAGTTTAAACTGGGGAACAAGCCTATATAGAATGAGATGGAACTTAGATTTGGACTGCATCGGTGGAGGGCGGAGAGGAACTCTAATAGGCCATGGGGGACCTTAAAATAATTACATGGAATGTTAGGGGGTTCAATAGTTATTTAAAGAGGAACAAAGTAATGCTGTACCTGCGTAGGCAAAAGATAGACATTGCACTGCTGCAGGAGACTCACCTGACACGGGAGAAGATGAATATGATTGCTAAAAAATGGAAGGGAGTTGTGGTGGGCTCATCATATTCTGCTTACGCTAGGGGAGTGCTTATCTGGGTGGCGCCGCATGTCCCATTTCAGCGGCTGCAGGACATAGCTGAGGCGGATGGGAGGATGGTTATACTGAGGGGATTGGTGGAAAATAGGGAGATAAGCATTGTAAATACGTACGCCCCGAACCAGAACACAGCGGCGTACATCAGAACATTGTGTACTAATCTTAGCATGTGTATGGGGAGCGCAGTGATTTGGGGAGGGGACTTTAACTGTGTACTTAACCCAAGGGTAGATAGATTGGATGGGAAGATGGATAGACCCGCCCAAGCTGCTAAAGCACTGCACACTTTGCTGGGTGATTTTGGTTTAGAAGATGCATGGAGGATGAGACACCCCCAGGAAAGGCAATATTCGCATTATTCTGTCCCGCAGCAGTTAAACACGAGGCTGGCCTATGTCTTTACTACACCTGAAGTAATAACAGAGATTACACAAATAGAGTATAAAGCAAGGGTCCTTTCGGACCACTCGCCCCTGATCCTCGGATGGCAATACTGCCCCCCGAAAGCAAGGATTCCGACATGGCGCCTACGAGTGGAGGCACTGAGAGACCCCCTTTTTAGGGAAGATATGAGGGAGGAGATTATAAACTATTTTGAGACGAATACTGCTAGTGTGGACTCGGCAGGAACACTGTGGAAAACCTTTAAGGTGGTGATGAGAGGGGTAGCCATAGCAAAATACAAAGGTCTGCAAGGTGGGATTCTGGCTGACCTACGGGAGATGGAAGAGAAACTAGAAAAGGCATTGAGAGGTGGAAGTGGCACTAAGGAGGAAATGGAATTGATACTCAGGCTGCAGCAGAAATGTGCGCAGTACTGGGATAGATTGTGTAACCTCAACTATAAAAAATATGTAGAGAGACAGCATGCGGGAGGAGATAAACCAGGAAGGCTCTTGGTGTGGCTATATAAGAGCGAAACCCCTAGATCCACGATTAGAACAATAACGAGGGAAGATGGCAGTGTAGCGGACACTCAAGAGGGAGTCAACCAGGAGTTTGCAGACTATTATAGGTTATTATAAGGAGACGATGAAAAGAGTAGTCGTGCAGCGATAATTGAAACATTGGAGGATATAGGATTGCCAAAGATAAGTGCGGAGGAGAGAGAGGAGCTAGACGCACCGATTACCTTGGAGGAGCTAGGGGAGGTGGTGAGACAGTTGCCTACTAGTAAGACCCCTGGGGCGGATGGATTCCCAAGTGAATTTTATAAAGTATATAAAGAAGAGGTGCTTCCCCCTCTGTTAGAAATGCTAAATGAAGCGTTTGAGCTGGGAAGATTGCCAGAGTCACTTAGAGAAGCGATTATAGTACCGCTTCCCAAACCTAACAAGCCTGGCATAGCTGCGGCTCCTATAGACCCTTGTCGATGTTGAATCAAGACAGCAAGATACTGACGGCTGTTTTGGCAAACAGACTGAAGAGGGTTATTAGTAAACTAATACACCCCGATCAGACGGGTTATGTCCCAAACAGGAATATATCTAACAATCATAGATGACTCCAACGAGTTATTGAGTTTGGGAACGAAAACAAAGGTGAAATGGCAATTGTGTCCTTGGACGCAATAAAGGCCTTTGATTCGGTCAAGTGGCCATGGCTGCTGGCGGCCCTGCAGTGCTATGGGTTGGGGCCTGGATATATACGGTGGACGAAAATACTATATAGTGAACCGCTGGCTAGAGTCAAAACGGGAACAGTGATATCGGAAAGATGGCAGCTTTGCAGGTGTAACAGACAAGGATGTCCGTGGTCTCCAATGCTCTATATATTGGCCCTGGAACCCCCAGCAATATACCTGAGACAACAATATGATATTATAGGCATTGAGGTGAGAGGGGAATGACATCTGATCTCCCTATACGCAGATGATATGCTGCTGTACTTGCGGCATCCGGAAGAAAATCTCCAATATATTTTAGAAGTGATGGCGAGTTATGTGGGGTTCTCTGGTATAGCGGTGAACCCTCAGAAGTCCAGCATGTTCCCATTGGGTGGATGCAAAGGGATTCTATTGGAGCAGTTACCGGTGTTACAGATACCATGGGCGGTTAGTACATTTCGGTATTTAGGGATAGATATATACCATACAGTGGAAGAGGAGCATAGGCGCAACACGGAGGTGGCCACTACAAAAATTGAAAACAGCATGCGATTCTGGGTGAAGTTGCCCTTAGCAATGATGGGACATGGGGCATTGCTGAAGATGGTGGTCCTACCTAGGCTCCTGCATTATTTTGGAAATATACCATACCTAATACCTAAGAAGTTATTCACCAAACTGAACAGTATGTGCAGCAGGGATTTCCTGTGGCATGGCACGCGACACAGAGTGGCGCTATGGAAGCTACAGAATGTTTATGAGAAAGGGGGGATAAAACTGCCTATGAGGTTTATTATCTAGCGAGCCAAATACAGTATGTTGCCAAATGGCTCTCTGACGAAGGGACCTCTGCATCCAGGCTGTTTGGACAAGATTGTGCTCCATTTTACTTGAAAGAGGTGATGTGGTTATTCAAGCCGGAAATGAAAGGGCGTCCCAAGATGATGATACTCGGATGGAAGATGTGGCGTAGGGCATGCCAGATGATGGAGAACCCGTCTCCATGCACACCGCAGGTACCACTAGTTGCATTAACAGGAGGTGAAGAACAACTAAGGATAATAATTAGGAACCACTGGGAACCGGTTGGGTGGGTGAAAATGGGAGATATCTGGCGAGAGGGATCTATAATAGACTTTGAGGGGCTGAGGGAGGATACTGGGTTACACACGGTAAAACCAGCCGTTAAGGCCGGGTCCCGCAAAGGGCCCTTGTAGTAAGGTGGTAAGGGTTTACCGGTACCGGTGCCCTTACCGGTACCGGTAAACCCTTACCGCCTACCGTGTAATGAGGCCCAAAGTATTGAGGATAAATCGAAAAGTATCAATGTTGCAAACATACATTTTTGTACCAACATCCCTTGGGATAATTCGCATCTGTGTATAAAGTTATGGAACTTTAGGCTGAAACTTTCTTGCTCAAATTTACAAAAATGTATCAGAAGGGCGAAGCAAGGTCCCACAGACTAGAGGATTGGACTGATATGTGCTGCACATAATAAGTAACCTGTCTATATAATTTGCTAAGAGATTGCAATTGTATAAATGTATGTTTTTGGCAAAATCGGATTTTAAGTAAAGTAATTGTGGGAGTTTTTGGACATTGTAAAACTCACCTCATAAATCTGACGTCATTGCCTTGGAAATCCAACCAGTTGAGAGCAAGGCACCCCTGTCCAATCCAAGGAGTTTAGAGGCGTGCTTAGTTAACCCTGCCCAGCCTGTACTTTGATGATGTTAATGTGAATGTTAATGTTAATGTTCAAGGACATTCGTACCGTGCACTATCACACCGGAGGGGTCCGCTGGCGCACTGGCAGCTCTGAAAAAGGGAGGGAGGGCGAGTTAGTGGGAGAAAGCAGGAAATGTGCAAGAGAGCAGTGATGTGCTGTTGGCGGTCTCAGCCCGGTGGGTCGTTGGCTGGGCCTCCGGTGTTTGTTGCCGGTAGTTGTCGTGTACTGTTGTGGAAGTCTAGTGTGTTTTCTGTTGTGTTGTTGCAATGTAGTGAGGTTTGTGCGGTTTGTTGTGCTGTAGGTTTGTGGTTGTGTTTGGTTTGGAGTTTGAGAGGTGTGTGCAGAGTGGGAAATTGTTAGTGGAACTGGTTAGTTGGCATCTCTATCCTGAATTGAGGCGCTGGGCTTGTGTAGTCTCTCCTGATGTGCCACAGATCTGATCTGGGCCCATCTTGCATTCAATGTCCCTATCACATCTGTCCCCCACCACAACCAGCCTCCCTCATAACCCCACCGGTCCTCCCTTCCTACTCCTTTGGCCAGAGCACTTGCCAATGTCCACCACCCAGCTAGTGTGGTGATTGTCAGTATCTTGACAATTCAATTGGCACTTGGTACCTGGTGGCAACTAAGGGGGGGTGAGGTTGTTGGTTGTTGGTGGGATTGTCTGGGGTAGTTGAGTCCGTCTCCATGGGTGTCACCTGTGTTTCAGTCTATCGGGTGTCATCCTTTCTGGCACTGTGGGAGCTTCCCTGTCGGTTCTGGGGCTGTCAGTGTCCTTTCCAGTTTAGTCTTCCCTTTTCTCTGTTGTTTCGTTTTTCAGTTTGAGTCTGTGGTCTTGAAGAGACAGGTTTTTAGTAATTTTCTGGATTTTTGGTGATCTTCCATGTTTCTTATCTCTTTTGGAATGTTGTTCCAGGTTTTTGCAGCTAAGTGGTAGAAGGAGGTGCTTCCAAGTTTTTTCTTAAGATATGGTTTTAGTTCCAGGTGAATTTTGTTGCTGGATCGGAGGGGCCTATTTGGTTTGTAGACTGTTATTTTCTTTTGAAGGAATTCTGCTCCTTGTCCTCTGATTGCCCTGTGCGTTATACACATGGTTTTGAAGGTGATGCGATGTTTTACTGGGAGCCAGTGTAGTGTTTTTAGGGCAATAGTGATGTGGTCTCTTCTGGATAATTTGAGGAATAGTCTCACTATAAATAAGGGTCCCTGACAAGACCCTAGACAGACACTCTTCCGGATTTCCTGTGCTGCATGCCTGTTCCCGTCATCTTCCAGATCCAGACTCCAACTACAAGGCCAAGCATTGCTGATCCTACCCCGGGGTCCACTGCAAAACTCAAGCAGTGCTGATCCCATTCCCAGAAGGCCTACATTTCCCATTAACAAGTGGAAAGCGGTGGTACCTTTTGCATCCTGATCCAGCCTGGCTTGTTGCCACACACTGCATGCTGCTGCAATCCTGCTACCCTAATGACCTTTAGTATCCAGTGACCAGAATTGCCCGTCCAGTCCCTGCCAGCCAGTCACCAGAACCGCACAGCTTTTTTGCCAGATGGCCTGCCATGGGGTGACCAGACCTGGTTTGTTAGATGGAAAATCATATCGTGCCTCCTTTATTGTACATATTGGCCTAAGCCCAGTCACTCTGCGAAGAAATCTGTGCTTCAAGGTTCTGACCTTAGATCGATTTAGCCGCCATTTTAGGTTCATCCGCCATTTTGATTCTCGCTCCAAAGTCACCCTGTGTTCTAAAATGGTGGACAGTGTTCTTCGGCTTGTAACATGGCCGTCTTGACCTCCACAGACAAGTTAATGCTTCAACTGCCCGTAGGCCAAATGTTAGGGTCATGTACTGAGACCTTGTCCTTCGTTGACCTGTGGATAAAGGATTACCTGTGCCAACAATACTAATCCGCGAACATATATTAAGCACAATGTTGTGTAAATACTAAACGTGAACACTTGTTGAACTGCATTGTATTAAAATATTTACTAAGGCTTATGTTAGATCCGAGAATATACTGTTGCTATTGTGATTTGTTGAACATGTAAACAGAAGGTGATCCATATGCATAGAGCTGGGCGAGTCAGAGGTGAACTCGGCACAAACCCTAGATTGGGAATTACTAACGTACAGCGGGGCTGAACATCATGTTACAAATCTGTATAAAAGAGCGAATATTCTGATGTACAGGCCCACTCACTTCACACACCGAACAGGGCTGGTATTCGCTGTGTTGTACTGAGGGCCTGATAGCTATTTGTTACTTTGTCCTTTGAAAACTGTTTAGTTGTAGAATAAAGATCTGTGTATCTTTGTAAGCCCGTGTTGGTGTATTTCCTTTTGGGGTACTCAGCCTCGATATTTTCTTTTGCTTTCACAGATGGCGCCCAAATAGGGACCCTCAAGATTGATGCCAGCTCGTTGAAGGTTGACACGGCTATCGGACCGGGATCGGACGGTGTAAAGGGGGCCCCTTTCCTGAATGAGAAGCGACAACTCAGCAGCGCTGCACGGCCCGATCCCTGGACGGTGAGCACGCATCTTGACGAGGGTTCACATATCGAGGCGGGCAGATTTGCCGAAATCATCAAACACGAGGTAAAATGTGTTAGAAAATTTTGAAATCCGATCGGACCTCTTTAGGATTTGATCAGGTGAGTCGTGACCCGATTCTTAAGTATCCTGATAATTTTTTGGGGCGTATTACACTTGCAAGTGCAATTATCGACCAGGTAACACCAGTATTCTGATATGCCTGGGAAATTGTCTGCCTGCTTCAGGGCATTATTTCGCAAGGACAGACAATCTTTGGAATTTAGCCATCCGGGGCCACAGGAGGGGTCGGCGGCTTGCACTATTTACTGTAAACATGGCATTGGTGGTATAGTGTTTAATGATATTTGGCACAGACAAACTATACATGCTTCCGAACTTCAGTGGCAAATCAATGGTAGTTTTGAAATCCCTCGTATTGAGTACTTTGAATCTATATTATTGAAGAAAAAGGCTAGACCGGCAGCATTTGACGTATTACACCAAATTAAACAGTCTGAGTCAGCTAGGAATATGGATAGGGCTTTCTCACTTGGTATGCAGAAGATCTATCCCCCTAAAGACTTTCATATTTCTGACAAACTTATTGATAAATTGTTAAATGACCGAAGGCCTGGTGCCACTGTGCCACCTCCATATGTTCTTCTTCCTGCTGTTATTCCTCCTCCTGCTCCTCCTGCTTCTCCTATTGTTCCTCTTCCTCCAGTTGTTGGTCCTCCTTTTGTCGCTCCTCCTCCACCTGCCCGTCCACCTTTACCTGCTGTACCAGTGATAGCACCTCCATTGACCTTGCCTACTCTCCCTCTTCCAAGTGATTCCACACCGCTAGTAGTAGATCAGGGAGCGGGATCGAGGGTTGTCACTCGTAATACTGTGTCTCCTGAGAAAAAACGTGAGTTACCTACGTGGGCTAAGCATTGCATGGAGAAGGGTGATCAAGCTAATGTTTTTGCCACACTTTCTAATACAGACATTTTTCCTGAGAAAAATGTTTTTATTGAGGGATTAGGGATTAATTTGTGTGTAATGTGGGACAGGTAAACTGGTATGGATCTCCCACAAGGATTGAAGGATCTGAATACTTTAGAATTTTCTAGAGACACTGCGGAGAAAGTGCAAGAGCATGTTGAGGGGGTACTTGAGTAAAGAAGGGAGCTGGAAAGGTTACAGAATGAAAATGAAGATGGAGATAGTTTGGGTACTATGTTCGTACAAAAACGGTTCTTTCCTTGTCGAAAATCGATAACTAAGGAAATACGGATTTGCACGAAAGACGCGATTAGATGGATCTCAGACACATCAATAACTCCCGTTGAAGTATATGACATGTATAGTCAGTATACGCCAGAAATGCAGAGGTAAGTGATACAGGTAATGGTAGAGTACCTACAGGATGAGTGTGTAAAAAGAAAGATTTGTTGTCCCGCAGAGTTATTAATATTTACAAGAGAGCTTTTTCGTTTGACACTTGGAGCTGCCAACTTCTCAGTTGCCTATGAGAGAGGTTCCTCTGACATTTGTCCCAAAAGTAGAGATTCCCACTGATGCTGTAGCAGGTACAGTTGCTCGAGAAATTCCTGCCCATTATGTGTCACAGTTTGTTCACGTCCCGTTCTCGCGACAGGAAGTGAACACTGTTAAAAAATCCATTCCCGACATTAGGAAAAATCTGACAGGGTTCTACAAAGAAATAGAGTCTGTCTTGCAATCATCAGTATTCCCTTAAGTGATATTGGGCCTCATTCCGAGTATGGCGGTAAGGGATAGCGGCCACCGGTAACGAGACCGGTGGCGGTGATCCCTTACCGCCATACTCCGAGTTCCCTTTGCGCCCTCGCCCTTAACGCCTGCTTTGAGCAGGTGTTAAAGTCGAGGGCGCAAAGGGGCCTCCAAGCCAATAACGGTGACCGTAATGAACGGTCACCGTTATTTGCATCTTCCCCATTCCCATTGAGCCCTATGGGGGCTCATTTGGGAATGGGGAAGAGCCTTGGGGAATGGGGAATTACCGCCCCGCCAACCTTGGAATGGGCGGTAATTCCGCCATCCACCAAGGCGTTGCCGGTCCGGGTACGGCGTCAACCAAGGCGTTAATAGCGCCATTGGTTAGCGCCGTACTCGGAATGAGGCCCATTGACTTGTTATTTCCTGTGCTCCTGCCTGTCGACTTGTGGAAACAGATTAGAACTGTAGATGATCTGCCAGAGTTAGGAGATCCATGGACTAACATAGTTAGACTCGATGGAGAAAGGCCAGCTGGCGAAAGACCACCTCAGGTGATACTAACTTTGCCTGACAGAATAATTACGAAATTAAAAACTATAATTCCCGAGAAGAGAATCATTTGGGATAAGCTTACTGCCTGTATCCAAGGGAAGTCTGAGGGTGCTACCGAGTTCTTTAATCAGTTCGAACAGTTATTTTCAGATTTCAGTGGACAAGACTTAGGCACAGAGTCTGGGAAAAGATTATTCGTAGACAAATTTGTGCGTGGATTTCTGCCTGAAATCCAGTCGCAAATTATGTCTTCTGAGAGTGCTTGGCAAGCGAAGTCTCAATCAGAAGTACTGCACATGGTTCAGTACTATGAGAATCGTGTCAATAATGAGAAGGAAAGAGTTGAAAAAAGGAAAGGTGATTTGAAGACAAAAGTATTATTGCAGCAAATTGTTAGAGGCCCTAGAGGGGGTAATTCACGATTTCAATGTCAGTATGTTCCATAAGGTAATGCGCCCTTGGGTCCTGTGAACATTAACCAGTGTGCATATTGTAGACAAGAGGGTCATTGGCGTGCACAATGCCCGATCCTCCGACAGAGGTCAAATAACACATTTGGGAATATGGGTAGACGATCCAGAGGTCGCCCAGGTGTAGGGGGTCCTGGTAGAGGTCAGTTTTCACAGGATTCACAGCAACCTTTTTCGCAGGACGATCAGGTATCCAGTGCGGACAATAGAACATTTTTTGACCATCCTTCTGCCGCTTACCTCTCTGAAGAACTTCCTTTCGATGACATTCTGTTCCGCTAGGATTGCCCAAAGCAGGGTTTGGAACCAACGCCTATTCCCGTTAATCAGAAAGGTCCCTAGGTTGAAATGTTAGTGGGAAATAGGAAACATCTATTCTTGATAGATACAGGGGCACAGAAGTGTTCTATTGATCATTCACGAGTTCCAAACATTCCACTGTCAGGGCAAACCAATGTTTCTGTAGGGTATTCTGGCACACCAGTTGTTTGTCCGGTTTCTTCGCCGGTACCTATTTCTTTGGGTCCCTTTATGGACTTTACGGACCATTGTCTATTCCTTTTGACTATCAATTGTGGAGAGAATTTGTTGGGGTTGAATCTGTTCAAGGAATTAAATACGGTAATTCATTGTTCTTCTGATGGAGTGTGTTTGACGATTTCACCACAGCAACTTTCTGTCTCTCAATTCTTGACCAGACCTTTGCGCCAGAATTTTGTGATGTTCCAGAGTGTTTATGAGCAGTCGACGACAATAATGTCGGTGTTTTGTAAATTGAGCCTGTTAAAATTGTCTTGAAACATGGAGTAAAGCTGCCACGTATTCCACAGTATAAGATCTCGGTTGATGGTGAGCAAGCTTTGAAATGCATTGTCTCCGATTTTGTGCATCGAGGGGTGATTGAGGAAATTGTTTGTGCAACAGTCCGATTCTGCCTGTGCACAAAAAAGGCGATAATGCAATTTCTTTTCGTTTCATAATCGATCTACGTGCCATCAATATGATCATCACCCCACAATTTCCAATTGTCCCTGATGTGACGACGATATTAACTATGATCCCGGCTTCAGCTACTCACTTTAATGTTGTGGATCTAAAGAACGCTTTCTTTATTATTCCTATACATAAGGAGAGTAGATACTTGTTCGCGTTCACCTTAGGGGGACGCTCGTTTACATTCACCCGCGCGCCTTAAGATTACACGGAAAGACCTAGTATTTATAGTAGGGCTTTGAAAGAGCAGCTCGATACCCTTGAGTTGCCCTCTACTTGTACACTACTTCAATATGTTGATGACTTGCTTTTAGCTGCTGACTAAGAGAGCGCTTGCAAAGAGGGCACTGTGTTGTTACTTATTCACCTGGCTAAACATGGACACAAAGCTTCGCTTAAAAAATGTCAATATTGTTGTCAGGAGGTCGCCTATCTAGGCTATCTCCTGTCAAAGGAGGGAAGAAGGTTGACACTTGAACGGATAGAACTCATTTCTAGCATGTCTGTCCCAAATACGCAGAAAGAAGTTAGAGCCTTGATATGTATGTCTTGTTACTGTAGGCAGTGGATCCCCAACTTTTCACTAGTGATTAAGCAGTTGTTGGCTCTGATGAAGTAGGGCATTTCTTCGCCATTGCCGTGGAACATGGAGCACCACCGTGCATTTGATTTGCTCAAGACTGCATTGTGCTCAGCACCGGTTTTGGGCACACCAAATTATGAAAAGGCCTTTGTGTTGTATGTGCATGAATTTGATGGATGTGCTTTGGCTGTATTAACGCAGGAACATGGAGGGAAGAATAGGCCGTACGGCTACTTTTCTTCCGCCATTGATCCTGTAGCATGTGCTTTGCCAAGATGTTTGCGAGCTGTCGCTGCTGCTGCGTCTATAAAACAGAGCGAGGGAATGGTCCTAGGCCATCCTTTAACCCTAATGGTACCTCACTCTGTAGATGTTCTACTGAACAGAACTCAAATGCAACACCTCACTTCCGCACGGTTGTTTGCACCACACATGCAAATTAAGAGGTGTTGTGTTCTTACCTTTCCCACAAGGTACTGCTTGCAGTGATGAAGGGTCACATGATTGCCTTACACGACCGAACAAGAGACAAAAGGTAGCATTGATCTGAAAGATACTCCTTTGAACAATCCACAAGGGGAGCTGTTTTGCGATGGCTCCTGCTTCAAACTTCCGGATGGTACATCCACAGCTGCTTATGCAATCACTACATTGAGCACGGTTGTGGAAACCAAGAGAATCACGCATAACGCCGCGCAGGCCGCAGAGATTATAGCATTGACCCGAGCCTGTGAACTTTCCGAAGGGCTTACCGTGAATATATACACTGACAGTCAGTATGCCTTTGAGGTGGTTCACAACTTTGGGAGACTTTGGTCAGAAAGAGGGTTCTTGACTTCACATGGTACAAAAATCCAGCATTGCTCCTGGATAGTACGGCTACTCTCAGCGCTTGCACTCCCTACTCAGCTAGCATCATAAAATGCACAGCGCATCAGAAGATTGTAGATGATGTAGGAGAAGGGAACGCTTTTGCTGATCAGATAGCTAAACAGACTTTCACTAATCTCTCTTCAGACATGTATACTTCAAGGGATGCCACAAATGCCTGTACTATGGATGAGGGTATTGATTCCGTAAGGGATATCCAAGCCGACGCCACGTTAGAATAGTCTAAGAAATGGGCTGAGGGCTTGGGGAAACTTGATGATGATGGGTGTTGGGTGGACAGAGTTGAAGGGAAGTGGCTACTTCTCAACGCGTACATTATGATGATGGTTGTTATGGCTCAGGTCCCACACACATATGTGCTCGTAAAATCACAAAAATTCTGGAAAAAGTATGGGTAAATGACAAAATCACTAAAGTAGCTGCATGCTTTGTTCAGGAATGTATGATTTGTTTGGAGCACAATGTGGGAAAGGGCACATCAACTCCTAGGGGTAGTTGTGGTCCACCTTCTGTTCCCTTAGAGGTCATCCATTTTGATTTTATTGAGATGGAACGTTGCAATAATCTAAAGTATGTGCTAGTCGTCATCTGTGCTTTTATGGGTTGAGGCTTTTCCTGTCAAAGATGCCACAGCCATGACCACTGCAAAGACTATGTTAAAGGAATACTTCCCGAGATTCGGGTTACCAAGAGACATCTGGTCGGACAATGGTCCACACATTATCGCTGATGTAATTCTGCAGATATGTGCGGGATTACAGATCGATAAACGGTTCCATTCGGCCAGACACACTCAGAGTGCTGGACTAGTGGAAAGACACAACGGCATCATCAAAAACAAGCTCGCTAAGACGTGTGCTGGCACCAAACTAAAATGGCCGGACGCCTTACCGATCGTGTTGTTATCAATGCGAACAACCCCTCAAACTAAGACTGGGCTCTCTCCCGTTGAGGTGGTTATGGGGAGACCTGCTAATATTTGGAATGTTCCAAAGTGTCATTCTTTGTGAAATGTTGATAATGTACTTCTTTCAGATTACTGTAGCCAATTGACTAAAAACTTGTATTTGATTTATCACCAGGTGCGAGAGGCTTCACCTGTACGATACGAGGGTCCCGGTCACAGCATATGACCTGGAAAGTGGATCCTCGTGAAGTCCTTTGAGCGATCTTCTTGCCTCGCACCTCGTTGGCGGGCCCCTTCCAAGTCCTGCTGGTCACACAGACTGTGGTGCGGGTAGCAGGACGGAAGAATTGGATCCACGTGACGCACACCAAGAGGATTCCACACCCAGTGCCACATGCTACAGAAGACACAGAACCCCTTACCATTACTGCAACCAATGATCCTGAAGCAGTAAACAGCATCGAGAGTGTGTCGGGGATTCTCCCTGAGCCCGTGGGGCCTGGGGAAACAGCCATTTTGCCTCAACACTCTCCAATAGTTTTGTTTCCGGAAGCTGTTCCGGATCTTGCATCCAATTCCACTCCTGATTCGCCACTTCCAGCGGGAAGTGACGACACATTGTTCACGGATCAATCAGTAGCAGGGATCACAAGGTACGATCTGCAGTCAAGGAAATAGACTTACTGCACGGTTCGGCTGTGCGATCGAGGAAAATCATCCAAGGGCTTGTCTTTTTGGCCCGATCAATTGTTCGTAAGGGGATTCTGTTGGCTATGGTTTGTGGAGGGACTAAGAAGACACTCGGCCTGGAGGTCGCCAGCAAACTAAAATTGGTGCTTCGTTTGAAGACTACAATGCCTGCAACCGCTTCCTCTCGTACAGGACTGATAAGAGAACATGTGACCTGCTGTGAAAATGGAAAATCCACTACATGGGCCCCGAAAACGTACTGCTGTCTTGTGATAATGTTAATTGGTTTTACAATAGTCATTGTTTTAGGTTTCTGGTATCTAGAAGAAGTACATCCGCTTGAGAATTTGCTGCCTACTGAAAATGTACCTACTGTTTCTACTCCTTTTGTGAATCTGCACACTCTATCTCCTAGAGACTCTCAGCACAGACAGAGATATCATAATAATACACTATTACTCATCATGAATGCTACACATGCCATTTTTAACAAATCTAATTGTTGGGTCTGTTCACATTTACCGCAACACGGGGATAAGGGGCTAGGTTGGTATATTCTTCCTCTACCTTTCACAACTGCATGTTATGCTGCTCTTAGAGCACTATTCTTTGGTTGCTGGAACAATAGCATCTCAGGGAATTTCGATGGGACTAATTTGAATCAGTGTGAAAGACGTGTTCTGGCTCCCTTGGGATGCTCGCTCTTTGCAAATAGCAGTAAACCTAACGTGGCTTCTATTAGGCCTTCCGATAGACTGTCCCGTCCTTTTCAATCTTTGATCTCTTTCAAGATGGCTACTATAGGCAATAAGGATGCCGCGCCTCCTTCCTACACTGTCAATCATAGCCCCGAATCAGTTTCTTTCTGCATACAGAGGAATGGTACTCAGTCAATGGGTGATTTTAAAGGTTGCGCCAACGTTGCAAATTTGACTAGTGAGGACAGACCTTTGTATGTAGGCGAACCTGTCTACTTTGTTTGCGGTAATGTAGAATTCCATGGTTACCCAGGGATTGGCAGGGAACGTGTTATTTAGGGATTCTGTTACCCAGGGTATTCATAGCCAGTACTGTAGAAATTTCAAAGGCTCATCCACGGCGGGATGAGAATGGTGACACTTCAGCACAAGTTCTGGGCGATGTAATGAAATCCTTTGTGCCATTTTGGGGGGAAATAATGAACTCTGAAGATATCAGGAGACTAGCGAGAGTACTGGAGAGGACCATCAACCGGACCACTGACATACTCTATAATATGACTCTAGAACAGAAAGCAATAAGGTTAGTAGCACTTCAGAACCATATGGCATTAGATGTCATCCTGGCTGAACGTGGAGGGGTATGTAAATTAGTGGGGTCCGCTTGCTGTGTTTTCGTGCCAGATTCCTCCCTAACTATCTTCAAGGCAATACAGAATCTGCATGTCCTAAGTTCAGAAGTGCATGTTCCCGAGGGAAACTGGGATCTTAGCGCTTGGTTCCGGGACTTCTTGCGATCTTGGGGATGGAAATTACTTTCGGTCTTGCTCATCATTTTAGGAGTTGTGTTGTTTCTTTGTTGTTGTATACAATGTCTTCCTGGTATATGTTTGATGCTAGGGGGATGGTGCGCACAGGCGATGGGTACATTAGGACGCAAGGTATACGCCCCAGACAAGAACTCAAATGAATATGTGTTGAAAGAAATCTTAGTAACTGATCTTATGGCAATTGATATCTCCGATAGTGATTCAGGGTGTATGGACGTTGAGACGTGGAGTTACTCGTAACGTGGCTAGAAGTAGTATAGCGCTTGGCTTAGGTCAAAAAGAGGGTTTGTTAGATGGAAAACCATATTGTGCCTCCTTTATTGTACATATTGGCCTAAGCCCAGTCGCTCTGCGAAGAAATCCGCGTTTTAAGGTTCTGACCTTAGATCGATTTAGCTGCCATTTTAGGTTCATCCGCCATTTTGATTCTCGCTCCAAAGTCACCCTGTGTTCTAAAATGGTGAACAGTGTTCTTCGGCTTGTAACATGGCCGTCTTGACCTCCACAGGCGAGTTAATGCTTCAACTGCCCGTAGGCCAAATGTTAGGGTCATGTACTGAGACCTTGTCCTTCGTTGCCCTGTGGATAAAGGATTACCTGTGCCAACGATACTAATCCGCGAACATATATTAAGCACAATGTTGTGTAAATACTAAACGTGAACACTTGTTGAACTGCATTGTATTAAAATATGTACTAAGGCTTATGTTAGATCCAAGAATATACTGTTGTAAACTGAATGTGATCCACATGCATATAGCTGGGCGAGTCAGAGGTGAACTCTAATGTACAGGCCCACTCACTTCACACACCGAACAGGGCTGGTATTCGCTGTGTTGTACTGAGGGCCTGATAGCTATCTGTTACTTTGTCCTTTAAAACTGTTCAGTTGTAGAATAAAGATCTGTGTATCTTTGTAAGCCTGTGTTGGTCTATTTCCTTTTGGGGTACTCAGCCTCGATATTTTCTTTTGCTTTCACATGTTGACTGTCCAAAGAGGCCAAAACTAAAAAGTGGATTGTGAGTATTTCATCACCCCATAGAAATCCCTAGTATACCTTGTCTTGCATTGTTCTCATCCCATTCTATAAGTCATCCTATCCTTATCCTGATAATTTCTCAAACTGTCAGAATTCTCTGTGCATTTTGTCATTGATCTCCAAGCATCAGCGCTACTTTTCCCTTCATTTCTGTCTTGCATAGATCATATGTCATTAGCGATATTTTGATTAAAGTAATTTTCCTTAAAGAAAATGGGTACACTGCGTGAAGGGTTACATCTGCAGCGTAACTTAGAGAATTCACGGGTGGCGTTCCTCTTTTCTTAGTCCTTAAATCTAGTTTAAGGTAAAACTGTTCTTTTCACAAACTGATTTCCTTTCCAATTTCACCCTTCATTTTACACAAAGCGCCTCCTTCTATATGGCATTACTCTTTCAATTTACCAGCTAGAGACTTCCTTTCAATTCCATGTTGTACCTGTGATCTATATCTATTCCCCAACATAAAAACCGCACTTCACATCAGTGTATTTCACCCGTTTTTATTAAAAACCGTTTGGGTAATTTTAGGCGAGAATTGCAAAAGTGTAAATTTTAAACGTGTTATATGACTGCAATCTGTTTTAAACTTTCCACCCATTTCTGAACTGTATGCTTTTGCTAATCCATTTTTGTGATGGTTAGTATCTCTGATGTGTTGCTTTAGTAAGGAATTGTATTTAATTCAAGGCTTTTAACACACATTCATTATTGATTTATCCATTTCCGCGTGTCATTTCACGACATTGCAAGGTGTTTAAAATCCGTTTCCTCTCTTATTTGTGGAGGGAAGGTCAGATTCTGCTTCCACCAGAATTGATTATTGGTGGTTTGAGGGAACATTGCAGGGGGAAATTCTAACTTGGGTGCTATCTGTCCTAAATCAAAAGTGCTCCTATTCTGTTGTGCTGTGTATATGCTTGACTAAAAAATCAAACCCAGTGCATTGATCACATTCTCATTGTAACTATCACCCCATTGGTGATTGCTGCCCCATGTCAAAAAGTGTGTGATTTTTTTTTATTTTAAATAAATAAATAAATAAATATTGTATTTGACCAACCAGCTTGGTTCATGGTCCATGGTGACCCCAGGTATTTGAAAAGAGGGTGTGACATGAGTGGTGTATCATCCCAAAATTGAATCCACATAAATAAGGAGAAAAGCACCTCAGTTAGGTGCTACGTACTAGGCCGAGACCAACGTGTGCATGTCGCCTGATTGAAATCCTTAACAGAATGGGGAAGGGCCAATGGTGAATGGGTATTTACCGCTCCGCCAACCTTGGAATGGGGCAGAATTCCGCCATCACCATGGCGCAATCTGTAAAATACCGGCGTCAACCATGGCACTAATAGCGCCATGGTTAACGCCTGGGTCGTAATGACCCCCTTCATCTTAGAAGGACTGCGACGAGGAGGCAAGGAGGACGGGAAGTAATTCCTCCTCTGTTTCAGCTTCGTACAGTCTTCCAGCTAAAGCATTTTACCGCGGGGGGTCAATTGGGGCCGCAAAACAATATCTGAATTGTTCAGAATAATATGAGGAGATATACTGCTTTCATTGGATTTTCATTCATTTGTATTGTGGTAACTAACTCTAAGTGGAAGGATACAGTTGCCCTTGGGCACTTTACATTCGTAGACTCTACATTTTGGAACTCTTCCGACTTTTATTTTATTTCCTTAATCTGGGCACGCCTTTTTCCAGGTGACTCTACTGCTCAAGGCGGTTGTCTGAGACACAGGTGTGAAGTAATCAAAAACAGACACACACACACTGCAGTTTAGTTGAGCTTATTACGGGCTCAGTCAGCACATACTTTGTTAAGCTGCAGTGCATAAAAATGGCAGTTAGCTTTATGAGCCATATTATGAAATCTCTGGCAAGGGATTTTATAGCTGAATTTACAACATAGACAGCTTCATGTTATAGCTACCTTTTTAGATCCAAATAAGCAACAACACATGTGTCCACTTTCCTGACATGTGCCGGGCCATCATACGAGTGCCAGCTGAAGTGAGAGCAGTTCGCCTCTCGAAGATTTCATCGTGAGGTCTTGCGACTTGTTTAATTTATTTGACCAATGGCCAGGTTGTCTAATCCAATCACGGCCAGCTATTTGTCCTCTTCTGATGTTGACCTGCACAATCACCACTTATGAAGCAGAATTCCTCTACAAAAGTGCCACTGCTTCAGTACTGAGTTACAGGGTAATTATAACCTAGAATAGATATAATGGAACGATGAGACAATGTGTTTACCATGAAATGCTTAATTGTATAATACCACTAATTCTCAAACATTTAGTTATAACCATTTTAAACTGCTTATTTTATTATAAGTTTTTTAATTTACCTTTGTATGACAAGTGTTGTTGGTGCCCTTGCATAATAAAAGCATAAATAAATTGTATAGACAAATGTATGTTTTCATTTGAAGTCACTGAAATATCAGGCAGTTTGGTGACTAATGAGGGCAATTCCAGGCAAACATGTTAATAAGAAAAGTGAATATTGTACACATGAGGTATGTGAAACCCACTTGGGTGTGGGCGCCTGCACGGAGCGGCTTGGAAGCTGCGTTTAGGGGACACACCCCCTTGCCTATTTGATCCTCAGCAGCTCTTTGCAGTGGCAAAGGTCACGTGGAGCTAAGGACACAGGAAGGAGCTGAACAGAGCAGCTTGTAAGCTACATTTAGGGGACATGTGCCCTTGCCTATTTGGTCCCTGGCAGCTCCACCCACCCTGCAGGTGCGAAGCCCGCAGGGAGCTAAGAGCATGGGTCTTGGCGCCTGCAGGGTGTTTGCGCTGTGCACTCTTGTATCCTCGGACTTTTGAACTTTGATCTTTGGCCTGGAACCCCTGCCTGGATCAGTGTATTTGAGCTTCCCACCCCGAAAAGCTACATTGAGCTGAGCTGGTGCTGTAGTAATTGCTGTTTGCAGTTTGAACGCTGGAGCCATTTCTTTTTCTGCCCCTCAGCTGCCACCCCATTACTGGCATGCCCTTTGAGGCGGAACTGTTAGAATAGTTGTTAGGTGGTCCAGTGGAATAGTGGACTAAGTGGTTATTAATTAGCAAAGCCCATGGACCTGAGAGTGGTGGGGTGGGGAGAGAGAGACAGAGTTACCAGTCAAGCATCCTGCGCTCGCCCTGTGTATTTAATTTATCCGAACCCCCCACTTGTGCCCCATCTATGGGTAGCAACGAGAGGCAAGTGATTGATAGCTGATATTCTGCCCCTCCACGGAGCGATTCCACCTTGGAGTTACCCTACAGGCTAATTGTCCCCTGTCTACCCTGTGCCCGGCCAGGGACCTGGATGAGCTCAAGGGGCTTTTGTAGAACATTTCTGGCCCTGGGAGGTTAAAAGACGATTCAAACTGGGTCGAAGTTATTCGTATGTTTGATATCATCTGTTTTCAGGAGAGTTGGGCTCTTGAGTCCGTGACAATGGAAGTATATGCTAATTTTGATATCCCAGCTGTTAGGGCAGTGGATTCGAAGAAATGGCTCACGGAGGGTTTAACTATATGGCTCAAAATTGGACTTAATGCCAAGGTTGAAGTACTTATGGCGACTAGGTCCAAATAATCAAGGCTCGCCATTTGAATTTGGAGTTACGCCAGACAGCTGGTATGGCCAATTCTCAGCCATGTATAAGGAAGAAAGTACAGAGTATTTAAGTAAACTTGCTGCAACTGATACACTCCCAGTTCCACACGCAGAGAATAGGGAATATTTAATCTTCACCTTAGAGGAAGTGGCGGGTGCTGTTCATGCCCAACACATAGGTAAAGCTCCAGGACCAGATAGCAAACCTGCAGATGTATTCAAGTATGAATTGAGTGTTGGGTCGCTTACCTGCTATTAGTTTTTAACTTGTTCTGTAGGGTCCGTAGGATACCCCTCCTGGCAGCACATGATAATCAAGGAGGGAGATAGGGCTGACTCAGGAAATTATCACCCTTTCTCCCTCCTTGAGGCCATGAGTAAGATATTTGGGAAAGTTGTCCTGGGGCGTCTAGGGCAATGGGCAGCTGAGATCAACAGCATTAATAGTGCCCAGGCGGAGTATGGGCACCACAGAACAGACATTCAAACTCTTCATTATGATTGAAAAATATATTTCTCTGAGGCAAGGAACCTTGTACTTTGTTGTCATCTATTTAAAAACAGCGTTTGATTGCATCCCCGTCACTGAACTCTGGAAATTCTTAAGGGACAAACCGATACCTGAGCACTTGTTTAACGCCATTCAGTTGCTTTAGGCTGATAATTCTGCTGTGGTTAGAACAGGAATGGATGGAACAAGTACCAAGCAATTCTGAGTTGAGAAGGTGGCTAGGCAGGGTTTTGTCCTGCCCCCCCACCCTCGTCTTAATCTTTTTTAATGATGTGGTTGAGGTCTGGTTAATTGAAAATATAGGTGCCCCCAAATTAGCTGGTGATAAAGTCAGCATCCTGATGTATGCAGATGTTGTATTGATCTCTTGTATTCCAAGTGGCTTGAAGAAACATGTCGAGCGGTTTGTGACCTTCTGTGACAGGAAGGGGCTTATGGTAAACACAACCAAAAAAAAAATAATGTGCTGTGTGAGGCGATTGAGAAAATACGCTAAAATGACCATTCTAATCAAAAGAAATGAGATAGAGGAGGTTAAGATGTTTGACTATCTTGGATTCTCTTTAGCTTGCAGTCGTAAATGGGATACACATTTGGAGAAATCCTATCTCTACGTAGTTCGTAAAGTCATGGTGATTGATAAATTCAAAGGGAATTTTTGGGAAAAATGTTGCGCATCCAGCTCTAGAGTTGTATAGATCGCAAGTGGTTGGGGCTGCCAGTTATGATGCTGAATTGTGGGGCCACAGTAAACTTGGTGGCCTGAGCATTGCTGAAAATACTTTTCTGAAAAGGCTTCTCTTGCTCCTGAAGAGTACTCCCAACGTCTTGATTTATTTGGATCTATACTTGAAATACATTAGTGATATTGTGAAGATTAAACCACTATTGTTATGGGCTAAAAAGGATGAGCTAGTTTGTTACCGCAAGGCACTCAGGGATTTAATGAATTGTGAAGGGGCTTCCTTACTGCCCTGACTTACCTACATTAAATCTTCATTATATTCCTTGATCCTAGGTGACATGTGGGGTGAACCATGGGATGTGCATGGAAATATCCAAGATCTCCTTGAAAGAGCGTACAGGGATGAAGTGTCGTGACTGACTGAATGTCTTAAACTAGTATCGGGTTGGAGTTTCCTACTTCATAAAATCCTGTGGGACCATGAGAACTACTTAACTGAAATAGAGCAACCTTTTGTATGCACTCTCTACTTGAAGCTGAAATTGAACTTGCTCCAGTTAGCCTCTTTAACAGATGTTTGGTACAAAACGGGCAACACTAGGTGCTCGTTTTGTCCAAACATAACTGAATCTGTTCAGCATTTCTTGTTTATTTGCCCATGCTCCTCTTTAATAAGAGGGGGAAATCTCAGAATATGTTGGAAAAAGCATGGCATCCATTCTTTACATGCAGAGGAAGCTCTATGCAGGGATTCCTCTCACCCTGATGGGGTATACACTGTTCCAAATTACCTATTGAGATCTTGGAGAAGAAGGAGCACCAAGTTGCATATACAATTAGTAATCACTCTGACACAACATGGTTATCTCCACTGGAGGTTTTTATTACTTGTGTATATTGATGAATTTATATTTGGTGATTTTAGTATTTTTAAACTAAATTTGGTGGGTGCACTAAATGTGAATTATTGGATCAATTTGTTTAAAGATGCTATTTCATTACTGTCTTTTGTGTGTTTTGTAATTGTTTTTATGGCGGCTAGTTGAAATAAAGCTTTTGATGAGGATGTGAATATTTATAAAAATAATATCTATTGTGGCAGTATCTCGACCAATTAATCAATCTACACCACAAGGCTCAAGTGAGTAACTAATGAGGATTGAAGTAATCTCCAGGGACTGAAATAAGAATGTTCTTCCTATTGTTTACAAGTTAGGTACCTTTTTGGATATGTATTATTAATGGAATGAACCACATTCTATAGTAAGGCAGGTTGGCTTTTGTTGCTGCTAATACCTCAAGTTAACCTTGAGCATTCTTCTTAGTACATGCATTCTGCAAAAGAGACTCACAGTTCATATAATATCCAAGCCTACCCAAGCAGATAGGGAAGCCTAACAATATCATTAATAGATCTCATGCCATGGCCACTGTGGTAGGTCAGAAGAAGGACGCAGACTAGTTTTGGTCATTTGCAAAAGATGATTTATTCAATAATAAAAAAGGGCTTACATATCCCTACTCTTTGGGTTTCCCTACCTGATAAACTGACTAGTGTGCTCGAAAAGAATATTGTCTGCCCTACGTCTCAAATCTAACTTGTCCTGGCACTACCACTAAGAGAAAACAACAAAAGGAAATCCAAGAGAATGACTCTAGAAAAAACATGTATAATTGCTCTGTGCTTTGTTGCTATTGATTTTATATATTGTAAATCTGTTTTAGCCCTTTTTCATTTTAATTTCAAAATCTTCTTTTATATTAGATGTATGTGCTTTCATGCTCTAACCTTTAGCCTGGTAGTGTTTCTGTGAAAGAACCCTTTGTTTAGCCCTGGCTTTAACTTATTTACTTATCTAATATTGCTTGCGCTGTATTGTGAACTACAGTTTCCAGTCTCCTGTGAAAAAACAGAAGGTGTTTCACAACCTAGTCCCTGGGGATCCTGTACTCAGGTGGCCAGGGAAAGGCCATCACTTTGGATCTCGACCCTGGGGGTGGACAAGTGAGGGAGAATCACCTGGGTATGGGGTCCTTGGGGAGTGGGGGAGAATCACCGAGTGCTGAGACATGGTATCCCCCTTTTTCCACAACCCATCTAACCCCTAGCCCTGATTATTTTCTGGAAAACTACATCTCCCATAATTCCTCCCAACTTTACATTGACAACAGTACTGAGCCAAAGAAGATGAGGAATGAGGTCAGAAAGATTAGCTCCACTGACTTGCATTGGCTCTGTCCATGTAATGAGTCCAGGCAGAGTAGTCTTAACTATACACACCTGCCACTTGTTAACACTCCCTGTCAGGATAAAAGGTGGTGTGCACAGGCACACTCTGAGCGAGGCTGAGTATGATAAGGAAAGAGCTCTTTCGGGGCTGATGCTACCAGGCTGTGGAAATTGGAAGGCCAAGGGGCTGATCAGAAGGACAGAGAGAGAGCCAGGTGAGAATTACACACTTTCAGTAAGCCATAAGCGTCCCAAGACTGAAACCGAGTGAGTGGAGGATATAAACCTCGAAGTTGCTTGACAGCAGCCTGTGACCCGTCCGGGTGAATGATGGAGTTGGGGAGGAACAGAGGAGGCATTGGTAACGGCCTTGAATGCTGCTTGAATAAGATGAACGAAGACCAATTCACACGACCAGTGAGTTATCGAAGGCAACAAAAGCCGATTTGTGTTAAAAGCAAAAGTAACTGTAATCCAAAAATTGAAGGTTGTGTGTGTGCCGATAAAATGCGTAATGGAAAGGACAATTGCTTTATTGTAAAAGGAAAGGATACAAAGTAACAGAGTGGTCCTGCGAGGTGAAGTAGCACATTTGAAAGTCTCTGTGAAATGTTCTGAGTTGAAGTGTATTACAACGGGACCCAAAGAAAAGAAAGTAACTGCAATCTGCAAAGAAAGTTGAATAAGAGAAAAGCAAAGTATGTGAACTTTGAATATGCCACGAGGGCAAACCGTATGAACTTTGAAAAGGGCCGAGAGGGCAAACTAAAGAGAGTAAGAATTACAAATACCAAGAGGCACTGGTGTTGCAAGATGAGGAAGATTGTGAATTGTAGAATTGTTGAAAGAGAGGTCGAAGTGGTCATGCAGAGGTCTATGTAAAATCCCTGCAGTTTCGAAAGTCTTCGACAGTGAAAAGATACCTAAGATACCTAAGATCAAATGTGGGGAGGGGAACCCCCACAAAAACTGTGCAGAACTGTGTGATAAAGTGAAAGGTGAAAGACAGCCATGAGCTCAGCAGAGGGAAACCTGAGCAAAACTGTGTACTGTGGTACTGCAATTAGCAGAATGAAGTCAAACAGTTAGCTGAAAGAGTACCCGAAAGTACAGACATTTTGAAAATAAATGTAATTGAAACCTATTATCCAAATAGGTCTTTACATTTGGAAAACATTTGCTTGTATGAAGTAGCAGAACGCTACTCATACAAGAATGTGGAAGCAAACAATGAGAGAGGATGGTATAAAGTACATGTAAAGTACACAGCTTTACTGGTTGTCTAGTAACACATGAAAAGCTAATTCTCACCAACCACATGAAACGATCATGCCAAATTGCAGAGAAAAAGGAGACTGTCCTGATAAATTGCAGAGAAAAAGGAAATTTTATTTTTGCCTTTTGCAGTTGTTCTTACCGTGGCATGCAGAGAGGGATCTGCTTGGACGTTTTGAAACTTAGAAGATAAAATATAGATTCTTGCATGGTTTTAAACATGATACATGTGAATGTTCCTGTATCCATTATAACCCTTAATTGATGTATGCTAGTGGACAGGCTGGTACAGGAGCATCTTTTTTAATTAATGCATTCAGAGCAATGATACACCACATGACCGACTGCTCCGTGTCATGCATTTTGAATGCTACCACAGGCTTAGCAGCATTCAAAATAGGTAGTGTTAAATAAACTTGAATATCAGAAACTTGCATCAAATACAGCACAAGATATAGGGAGAGTTCTGAGAAAAACACATGTCTGGATTGTGGATGAAGTAGGTATGGTGTCTAACTCTATGCTAGCTTTCATTCACTTGCAAATGCAAGAGGTCTTAAGGACTGACTATGATGTTTTGTTTTGAGGCCAACATGGCCTTGTTTTTGGAGATTTGTTGCAATTAAATTCTGTGAAAGGTCAACCAGGCTTTAGGATTCTTCAATCAAAGGATAGTTGAAAAATAATAGGTAGCATTGATAACGTGAACCTTTGAAATTACATTGAATACAAGGAGCTTACCATTAATATGAGGCAGTCTGTAGATTTAGAGTATGCAGAAATGCCAATAAAAATGAGTATACGTTTGCTTGAGGATGAGGTGAACTCAGTCTTGAAAAGTAGACTGATTTCTTACATGTTTCATGCAGAACCCACTGTACTTGATGCCATGTTGAATCTACAAGAAAAGAGCATTTCTTGTGTTGCTTGGCTGTCAACACTTGTAGAGTGTGACAAGTTCAACTCTATCCCTATGCGCTCTCAGAAGGAATCAATTACAGAGATAAAATCATGCAATGTTCTAGATAAGCACCTTATGCTGCTAGAATTGGATAAAAAAACAAAATCATGATTATGGCAATTATAAAAAATTATTTAAAAAAACAGAAGGTCTAGAGTCTGTTTGAAAGCTGTGTATAAATGCATGCGTTATGCTAAGGCAGAACCTGAATGTAGAAATTGGTCTGGTGAATGGATGAATTGGAGACAGTGACAGCATTTGCCACTTTCCGACACAATATAAGTATAGAATTGTTCTAGGTTAAGTTTTATTGTATAGGAGAACCTCACTTGGTTTGTCGTACTTCTGCACATTTCATGATTTCTAAAGATATGTATTTGCCACTTTTCAACACAATATAAGTATAGAATTTATCTAGGTTAAGTTTGATTGTATAGGAGAACCTCACTTGGTTTGTCGCACTTCTGCACATTTCATGATTTGTAAAGATATGTTTGTGAAAGGATATGCAACAACTGTGCATAAATCACAAGGATTAACTTTAGAAACTGCACTGATAGACATAGGCAACACAGGGGGTAATTCATAGAATTTAGCGCACAAGTGGCGCACGCGGCTGGCGCACAGTGTGCGCATGCGAATCCCTGCGCCAGCCGCGTGCGCTAAAACCCATTTCCGCGCACAGCGTATTCATGGATTCCAGCTACCAAAACCAGCCGTGGCGCACAGTGGCGCAGCGACCCTGCAGCAGCGCCAGTTATGCCCCCAAGAACGCCTCTCGCGCAGGGAAATGCCATCAAAAGCCCCAATCCAGCGCAAAGGGCTGCGCTAACCCTGTACCAGCACGGCAAGCGGGCTACGTGTATCACTGGGGTGCGCGGGAAGTACCTCACGTCATTTCAGCTGGGTACGTGTATTTCAGGGGTGCGCTGGAAGTTCCACACGCGATTCCATCAGGGTACGTGTACATCAGGGGTGCGCGGGAAGTTTCACACGTGAATTCAGCAGGGTACGTGTATATCAGGGGTGCGCTGGAAGTTCCACACGCGAATGTCCTGGCTACGTGTATTTCGGGGTGCGCGGGAAGTTTCACACGCAAAAAATCAGCAGGGTACGTGTATTTCAGGGGTGCGCGGAAAGTATCACACGCAATTCCATCAGGGTACGTGTATTACAGGGGTGCGCGGGAAGTATCACACGCAAAATCAGCAGGGTACGTGTATTTCAGGGGTGCGCGAAAAGTATCACACGCGATTCCATCAGGGTACGTGTATTACAGGGGTGCGTGGGGAGCACCACACGTGAATTGCATGTGTGGGTCCCCCCAGGTGTTCCCTCTACACCTTCCACGGCCCCTGCAGGTGGCCCACACCACAGGGGCCTACCCTGCACATGTCCTGCAGGCACCCCATCCACCATGGCCATGCCCCCCAGCCAACCCACATGTCACCTTGCACTACTGCCCACCAACGCATGTCCCCCTGCACCCCCAGCCACCAGGGGCAGCCTCCACCAGGCCCCCACCCATGTCTCCCACCACCCCCAGCCCCCAGCAGTGCAGGGGCAGCCTCCACCAGGCCCCCACTCATGTCCCCTATCACCCCCACCCCCAGTAGTGCAGGGGCAGCCTCTACCAGGCCCCCACCCATGTCTCCCAGCACCCCCACCCCCCAGCCACCAGGAGCAGCCTCCAGCAGGCCCCCACTCATGTCCCCTATCACCCCCACCCCCCAGCAGTGCAGGGGCAGCCTCCACCAGGCCCCCACTCATGTCCCCTATCACCCCCACCCCCCAGCAGTGCAGGGGCAGCCTCCACCAGGCCCCCACCCATGTCTCCCACCACCCCCACCCCCCAGCCACCAGGGGCAGCCTCCAGCAGGCCCCCCACTCATGTCCCCTATCACCCCCACCCCCCAGCAGTGCAGGGGCAGCGTCCACCAAGCCCCCACTCATGTCCCCTATCACCCCCACCCCCCAGCCACCAGGGGCAGCCTCCACCAGGCCCCCACTCATGTCCCATATCACCCCCACCCCCCAGCTGTGCAGGGGCAGCCTCCACCAGGCCCCCACCCATGTCCAACTCATGTTCTCAACCACCCCCACCCCCACCCCCCAGCAGTGCAGGGGCAGCCTCCACCAGGCCCCCACTCATGTCTCCCACCACCCCCACCCCCCAGCCACCAGGGGCAGCCTCCACCAGGCCCACACCCATGTCTCCCACCACCCCCACCCCCCAGCAGTGCAGGGGCAGCCTCCACCAGGCCCCCACTCATGTCCCCTATCGCCCCCACCCCCCAGCAGTGCAGGGGCAGCCTCCAGCAGGCCCCCACCCATGTCTCCCACCACCCCCGAGCCACCAGGGGCAGCCTCCAGCAGGCCCCCACCCATGTCTCCCACCGCCCCCACCCCCCAGCCACCAGGGGCAGCTCCAGCAGGCCCCCACCCATGTCTCCCACCACCCCCACCCCCCAGCAGTGCAGGGGCAGACTCCACCAGGCCCCCACTCATGTCCCCTATCACCCAAACCCCCAGCCACCAGGGGCAGCCTCCACCAGGCCCCCACCCATGTCTCCCACCACCCCCACCCCCAGCAGTGCAGGGGCAGCCTCCACCAGGCCCCCACTCATGTCCCCTATCACCCCCACCCCCCAACCACCAGGGGCAGCTTCCACCAGGCCCCAACCCATGTCTCCCACCACTCCCACCCCCCAGCAGTGCAGGGGCAGCCTCTAGCAGGCCCCCACCCATGTCTCCCACCACCCCCACCCCCCAGCAGTGCAGGGACAGCCTCCACCAGGCCCCCACCCATGTCTCCCACCACCCCCACCCCCCAGCAGTGCAGGGGCAGCCTCCACCAGGCCCCCACTCATGTCCCCTATCACCCCCACCCCCCAGCCATCAGGGGCAGCCTCCACCAGGCCCCCACCCATGTCTCCCACCACCCCCACCCCCCAGCAGTGCAGGGGCAGCCTCCACCAGGCCCCCACTCATGTCCCCTATCACCCCCACCCCCCAGCCACCAGGGGCAGCCTCCACCAGGCCCCCACCCATGTCTCCCACCACCCCCCAGCCACCAGGGACAGCCTCCACCAGGCCCCCACCCATGTCCAACTCATGTTCCCCACCACCCACACCCCCCAGCAGTGCAGGGGCAGCCTCCAGCAGGCCCCCACCCATGTCTCCCACCACCCCCACCCCCCAGCCACCAGGGGCAGCCTCCAGCAGGCCCCCACTCATGTCCAACTCATGTTCTCCACCACCCCCACCCCCCAGCAGTGCAGGGGCAGCCTCCACCAGGCCCCCACTCATGTCTCCCACCACCCCCACCCCCCAGCCACCAGGGGCAGCCTCCACCAGGCCCCCACCCATGTCTCCCACCAACCCCACCCCCCAGCAGTGCAGGGGCAGCCTCCACCAGGCCCCCACTCATGTCCCCTATCACCCCCACCCCCCAGCAGTGCAGGGGCAGCCTCCAGCAGGCCCCACCCATGTCTCCCACCAACCCCACCCCCCAGCCACCAGGGGCAGCCTCCAGCAGGCCCCCACCCATGTCTCCCACCACCCCCACCCTCCAGACACCAGGGGCAGCTCCAGCAGGCCCCCACCCATGTCTCCCACCACCCCCACCCCCCAGCAGTGCAGGGGCAGCCTCCACCAGGCCCCACTCATGTCCCCTATCACCCCCACCCCCAGCCACCAGGGGCAGCCTCCACCAGGCCCCCACCCATGTCTCCCACCACCCCCACCCCCAGCAGTGCAGGGGCAGCCTCCACCAGGCCCCCACTCATGTCCCCTATCACGCCCACCCCCCAGCCACCAGGGGCAGCCTCCACCAGGCCCCCACCCATGTCTCCCACCACCCCCACCCCCCAGCAGTGCAGGGGCAGCCTCCAGCAGGCCCCCACCCATGTCTCCCACCACCCCCACCCCCCAGCAGTGCAGGGGCAGCCTCCACCAGGCCCCCACCCATGTCTCCCACCACCCCCACCCCCCAGCAGTGCAGGGGCAGCCTCCACCAGGCCCCCACTCATGTCCCCTATCACCCCCACCCCCCAGCCATCAGGGGCAGCCTCCACCAGGCCCCCACCCATGTCTCCCACCACCCCCACCCCCCAGCAGTGCAGGGGCAGCCTCCACCAGGCCCCCACTCATGTCCCCTATCACCCCCACCCCCCAGCCACCAGGGGCAGCCTCCACCAGGCCCCCACCCATGTCTCCCACCACCCCCCAGCCACCAGGGGCAGCCTCCACCAGGCACCCACCCATGTCCAACTCATGTTCCCCACCACCCCACCCCCCAGCAGTGCAGGGGCAGCCTCCAGCAGGCCCCCACCCATGTCTCCCACCACCCCCACCCCCCAGCCACCAGGGGCAGCCTCCAGCAGGCCCCCACTCATGTCCCGTATCACCCCCACCCCCCAGCAGTGCAGGGGCAGCCTCCACCAGTCCCCCACTCATGTCCCCTATCACCCTCACCCACCAGCCACCAGGGGCAGCCTCCAGCAGGCCCCCACTCATGTCCCCTATCACCCCCACCCCCCAGCAGTGCAGGGGCAGCCTCCACCAGGCCCCCACCCATGTCCAGCTCATGTTCCCCACCACCCCCACCCCCCAGCAGTGCAGGGGCAGCCTCCACCAGGCCCCCACTCATGTCTCCCACCACCCCCACCCCCCAGCCACCAGGGGCAGCCTCCACCAGGCCCCCACCCATGTCTCCCACCACCCCCACCCCCCAGCAGTGCAGGGGCAGCCTCCACCAGGCCCCCACCCATGTCCCCCACCACCCCCACCCCCCATCAGTGCAGGGGCAGCCTCCAGCAGGCTCCCACCCATGTCTCCCACCACCCCCACCCCCCAGCCACCAGGGGCAGCCTCCAGCAGGCCCCCACCCATGTCTCCCACCACCCCCACCCCCCAGCCACCAGGGGCAGCCTCCAGCAGGCCCCCACCCATGTCTCCCACCACCCCCACCCCCCAGCAGTGCAGGGGCAGCCTCCACCAGGCCCCCACCCATGTCTCCCACCATCCCCACCCCCCAGCAGTGCCGGGGCAGCCTCCACCAGGCCCCCACTCATGTCCCCTATCACCCCCACCCCCCAGCCACCAGGGGCAGCCTCCACCAGGCCCCCACCCATGTCTCCCACCACTCCTACCCCCCAGCAGTGCAGGGGCAGCCTCCAGCAGGCCCCCACCCATGTCTCCCACCACCCCCCACCCCCCAGCCACCAGGGGCAGCCTCCACCAGGCCCCACCCATGTCTCCCACCACCCCACCCCCCAGCAGTGCAGGGGCAGCCTCCACCAGGCCCCCACTCATGTCCCCTATCACTCCCATCCCCCAGCCACCAGGGGCAGCCTCCACCAGGCCCCCACTCATCATGTCCAACTCATGTTCCCTTGCACCCCCATCCCCCAGCACTGTGGGGCACCTGCCAGCAGCCCCCACTCATGTCCAACTCATGTTCCCCTGCACCCCCACCCCCCAGCACTGTGGGGCACCTGCCAGCAGGCCCCCACTCATGTCCAACTCATGTTCCCCTGCAACCCCACCCCCAGCACTGTGGGGCACCTGCCAGCAGGCCCCCACTCATGTCCAACTCATGTTCCCCTGCACCCTTACCCCCCAGCACTGTGGGGCACCTGCCAGCAGGCCCCAACTCATGTTCCCCAGCCAACATGTCATCACAATCTAGATCCCTGGTCCCTATGGTCAGCCTCCAAATGCAAAACACCCACCCGAGTATTGCATCCACCCACTTAGAAATGGCAATAACATGATAGAACACCAATTGCAAGTTTGGAAACGAACACATGTCCCTCACATACACCCAATGGGTGTCAGTGAATCTCAAAACCCATATCATGATATGCATGCAACCAATGAGATGATACTACACATTGAAGTTTGATCAAAAAATATGTATTAAAGGAAACATAAATTGAATCAAAAATAAACAAACAGAAATGGGAAAGTAAAAAAATGAAAAGAAGCATGTCCGTGAAAAAAAGCAAAACCAAAAATCATAATCCAAAGGAATGGTTTCCAAAGTCACAGTCCACAAACGAAAATCCAATGGAAAATTATAATTGAAAGCCATTGCTCCATGGGTAAATTGTAAAAGAAAAAGAAACTCCAACAGTGAACTATGTACAGATGAACAAGCCAGGGTCCATTATCCCAACAAAAGAAATTAAACCTATCTAACAACACTAACTAATAAAAATAAACTATATACAAAAATGTGGCCCATTGTCCAAAAGGTCCAAAAAAAATCAAAAACAAAGGAAACCTAACACTAACTATATAACTATCTACAAGGGCAGCGGGCTAGTCTGACGGCTCACTTTTGGATGTCACGGGCCAGGGCATCATCAAACTCCTGCTCAATGTCCCAGAGGCGGTCCTCCTCCATGGCCCCGAGGGTCCGCAGGGCCGTCGACGTGTCCACCTCCAACACCCTGCGGATTGCCTCGAGGCACTCGGCCCGCCTCAGGGCCCTCCGCATGGAGTTCTCCGCCCTGACCATCGTGAGCCGTGCCTCTTCCGCCCGCTGCCGCTCCGCATCTATGGCATGGCCCAACCGCTGCCACACGGAAGACACTTTCTGTCCTGGGTCCTCCTGCCCTCCGGCCGATGCCTGCCCCCTCCGATGTTGAAGGCCCCGAGCCTTCATGGCTCCCACCACGTTGCTGCTGCTGCTGTGCCTCTGCCCATGCACTGCCTCCTGCTAACTGCACATCCTCCGCTGGCTGGGGTGCAGTCGTTGATGTGGCCACCCCTGCTGGACGTCCGACTCCCGACTGTGGCAGGGATGCCTCCTCCACCAGACTGGCCGCACCGTCAGAGGCAGCTCCACAGGGCACCCAGGTGACTGATGGGTGGGAAGATGGCACGGAGGACGACTGGCGCATAGGGGATTCAATTGAGGAGGGGGTCTCAGCAAGCCCCATCAAACGGAGGAATCCAGCCTGGGTGACCTGTCCCAGTAGGCCGACGCGGTCAACGAACCATTCGAGATGACGTGCAGTCTCCTCATGAAAAGACTGCAGGTCACCTCGCATGGCCCGTTGACGCAACGCCACACCAGTCAGGACAGGCTCAACCCGGACCCGGATAGCCACGTCCGCAGGCAGAGGAAGGCGAGTTGTCGTGAGCTCATCCCCTGCCTGAAAACGGATCTGGACGTACGCATCCCTGCTGGTGCAAGATGATGCAGGGACAGGATCAGGGACAGGATTGCACACAGGCACCTCTGCGGCGGCCTGTGCTGCCTCCTGTCCCTGGTCCTGCACTGCACCACTAGCACCAGTGGGATCCCCACCTCCAGACCCCATCTCTGTTGCTTGCACGGCCTCCTCCTCCACCAAACCCCCCACCAACCTGGATGACTCCGTGCCATCTTCCCCCGTTGGGCCCTGTGGGGTCCCAGCTGCCCCTTCTGCTGCCGAGGAGTCCAACTCCAACCTCCGCCTCTTGGACCTCCCCCCAGCAGCTGCGGCCTGGGACGCGCCACCGGACTCCTCACTCCCCGACGAGATCACAACATGGTAGGGGAGCCGGGCCTTGCGTCTCTGGCTGGCGGTGGGATCCCCGCCGCTGTGCTCCACAGCACCTTCTCCGCCCTCTTCATCAGTTGACGCTGCAGACAGGGAGAAATAAAACACAGGCATCAGGGCACTGTACAATGGACACATACACACATGACAGTTGTACATGAGTGGCATTGGCAAACCTCAGACATGCCATCACAATCCCCAACACATAATGTCATTTCAACTCGCACACATGAGCCATACCACAGCCATATCGCAACTGCCAGCACCATCCATACACATACAACAGCATGAGCAGGAAAAGCTGAGCTAGACATCACATGCAACACAGGAAGTGCACTACACATGTACACACACCACCACACTTGCATGCATGTGTACACCTCTGCCAAGTGTCGCAGTGTTCAGATGGGCATCCATGTCACATCTGCCAATCAGGCTTCCACATCCCGTTGTCACATGCATCCATGTTGCATCACTGTTGCACCCTTGTCAAATACACACAAATGCACATGTACACAGGGCTGATACATGCAGCTGAAAACAACATACATGCGTGACATCACAAACATGTCTACTTACATACACATTCATCCAAACATGTGTGCCCACACAACTGCATTTGGCATGCAAGCCTACACACACAAGCACCATCCATGTCTCACACATTACAGCCCTCGCATGTGTTAGCCTCACGGCCCTGTACACCCCCACCCATACTCGACCCCATACAAACAGATATGCAACCTGCACACTACTGAAACATCACCACACGCACAGCTCACAATCATGATGCATGTACACTTACCGCTCGACTCCAGACGGGTCTGCCTCTCAAGGACCTGGACGTGGAGCGCTGGGGATATGCGTTCCAGGACCCTCATCTGATCTTCCGACAAGTGGCCCCGGCGCCCCTTAGCATCCGCTGCCTTCAAGAGGTGCCGGGCCTTGTTCAGGGTCCTGGACCTGAAGTCCTCCCAACGCTTCTTGACATGTTGTAAGTCGCGGACTGCCACCCCCTCCGCGTTGATGGCAGTCACGATGTCAGTCCAGATCAGAGTCCGTCCTTCCTTGTCGGCGCGGGAACTTCCAAAGAGGGCATCATACTGCCCCAGGACTTGCTCCACCAGGACACCAACTTCCCTGGCACTGAAGCTGGTGCCCCTCTGCCTTTCTGGCCGGGGGTTGTCAGTGGTGCCAGATGTTGCAGTGCCCGACATGACAACCCCAGACGCAGGAGTGGGTGGGCAACTGGGTCCAGGGGCTGGGCTGTGGAGCGATGGAATCCCAGTCGGGAGTCTTCGGTTCCAGCAGGGGTGGTCACAGCAACAGCACCCCTGGCTGATGTGCAGGCAGCAAATGGCAGGGCACGTGGGCAGCAGGCAGTCAGGCAGCAGCAGATGGCAGGTGGGAGCGTGCTTGGGGCTCTGGGGGGCAGTAATTCGGCCTTCTGGGCAGGAGCGTGGTCTTCCGTGTGCTTACGCGTGGCCAGCTTGATACAGAGTGATTTGGCACGTGAAAATTCTGCACGTCAGCGTGCAATTCGAGGAAAGGCCCTTAGCGCGTAAGCGCGTCTGCACGCATACGCAATTTCATTGGACAGAAGGCCACTCAAGCGCAAGCGCCCCTGTGACGTGACGCGCACAGGCGTGCATGGGCATTTCAGCGCGCGTGTAAAACTGCACGTCTGTGTGTAATCCGAGGAAAGGGCCCATGCGCGTAAGTGATGTGACGCGCGCGGGCGTTTCCCTCAGCACGGGTTAAAGGTGAGCGGGCCCAGCATTTCGCTGTACGTGCCTTTCGTGGAGACCGACGTGTGTTTCTGCTTCCTGTTGTTTCGCGCGCCATCACAACTTCACAGCTATCTAGGACGTATCTCTTCTTTTGGCGGGAGTATTGGCTATGCGTGTTTTTCTGCATCGCGCTAGTCAGACGATGAGTCGCACACGCTCTTTTTCCCACTGCAGGTGCCCCTGTGTATCGCACCCATTTTCGATGTCATAGTAGCCTGCGTGTCCCACGCGTACGCGTTATTTGTGTTACTGGGTGCCACTGCGTACTGCGGGAGGTTGAATCCACGCACGTAGGCTGCAGGGTTGCGTGCACGGTTTTACTGCAGTTTTGGGGTGCCTGAGCGTTGCGTGACCCGTCACTACATCAGCGCGGTCACATACAGCCTTGCAGGTGCAGGGGGGCTGTTAACATCTTGCTTCCCACCCCCTTCACCCCAATTGCCCAGGTCAATTGTGGTGTACACCTCCCATTGGCACCACTCCATCTGTGCCGGCACTACTACATCTGTGCCATGGTTGGGAGGCCACCAAAGGTGAGGGGCGCCTCAACTGGGCGTCCTCCTTGTGGCGGGCGTGGTCGGGGACGTGGCCGTGGTGACCAGGGAGTAGGGGGACTCCAGGGTATCCAGGGCGGCCACAGAGGGGGAAGAGGCAGGGGTGCGCCACTTGAGCACAATGTTGTGCCATGTGTCAGTGCAGTCATGCCACCACCCCCTGTGGTTCCGGGGGATGCAGCTTCTGCATCTGGCACTGGCGCCCGTGTGACCCGGCAGTCCGTTCCATCGACTGCCACGGGCCCAAGGGTAGTGGTAGCTGCAGGTGCAGCCCTGGACACCGCCACCCAGGCTCAGGGTCTACCAGCGCAGGCTGCGTTGGCACTTGAGGAGCCCTTGGTAGATCTCCAACAGGCCAGGAGGGAAACCATAGGGGCAGGCCGGGCTGCTCAGACCAAGACACATGTCCCTGGGGCAGTCATGTCATCTGCTACCCCGAACAGCCGGGTGTTGGCAAGTGCAGGGGCAGATGCACCCAACAGCACCCCGGTTGTGAGTCTGCCAACCAGGACCGTTGCGGTCAATGACCCTGCCACAGCTGATGTTGCTGCGCAGGGTCCATTAGTGGGCACCCAGCTGCCACTGACACAAGTCAGGCCTTTGGTCATCCCTCCACCTGCCACTCCCTTGGCTCAATCCACCGAACCCACTGGCCATACTGGTCAGGGCGGCATTAGCCAGCCAGGGTCTGCGCCACAGTCCAAGAGGAGGAAGGTTGCACCTGCAGCACAGGCTGGGACCCCACACACAGCATGTTGCGGAACATGTCCGTTCATTCGGCCATGCGGTGCGCACGGCGCAAGAGTGCAAAAAGCGTTGGAATGACATCAAACGCAGCACTAAGGCTAAGCGTGCCTCTAATTACAACTTGACTCTGGTGACTGGCGGTGGACCTGCACCAGAAGAGGAAGAGCTCACTCCGCATGAGGCACTCGTTGCAGAGTTCATACCACCTGAATTGGTCGAAGGAGTGGGAGAGATGCTGGACTTTGATGCCCAGTCCAATGAGTGTTGATGCGTGTTTGTTGAGGACGTGTGTGTTTCACTTGTGGGATGTGTTGTGCATGATTGCCACTACATGTGACGTGTACATGGTTCTGATGTGTAAGTAATGCAATGCTTCCGTCATGCATGTCTCCTCTGCCTGCATGCGGGGACTCCATGTAGGCATGCTCCCTTGCCCCTCCTCTGCCACTCTGCACCCCAGTTCCACCTTTGCACTGGTGTTCTTCAATCTTGCCAATGTGTACTTTCTTGTTCATGCGTCCTGTGTAGATGCTAACTTCCAGCGTGGAATCTGCCAGACATATGCCGTGTGGTACAGCCTTAGTACTTGATGCAGGGTATCTCACTTGTACTGTGCATAGGTCAGATGTCCCGCAGGGACATGAGTGCCCATTCATGCTCCATGTGCATTGCACGCATGCCCCTATGTGTCCTTGACTGGATGATCACTGTAATACAAGTCCTTGGTTACATACATTGCCTGCTATCTCATCAGCCTTCCCATGTCAACTGTGGCTCAGTCCTGCGTTGCACACATGTATAGGGTCTGACAATCTGTGTGGCTCACAGGCCTCAGCCTGTTCAATGGCGAATGACTCTGTCCAACTGTTGTTGTGTCTTCTTCACACATGGGCGGAATCCAGAGTTTTCATCATGTGTCCTGCTTACTGTCCCAGCATCATTTGCAGTGTTGTCACTTGAATCACATTAAGCTGTTGATGCCAGTCAACACTGCCTGTCAATACAGAGGTGTATGGTCAGCCTTTTGATACCATGCTAGGCATCCCTGCTTTGGTACTGGGGTGGAGGGGTGCTTGGCTTCTAGATATGGTACACATTGAATGCACAATGCACGTGATGTCTGAATTTGACATTGCACTGCCTTCACATTTCCTGGCACACACCATGGAGTCCTTGTACATGTAGGTAGTGAGTGGCGTACACATTTTCTGCACTGCATAGACCCACTTCCATGTAAACTGCCACCTTTCAACAGGTCTGATCACAGAAGCAATTCAAAGTTGACCCAGCATGCATGCCAGGTTATATGTTGTGTGTCACATGTCTGCCTGATGCGTTTGCTGTCGGTGTGTGTGTGTGTTGTGTGCTTCTGACATGTGTAGTGACCTTTTTTCTCTCTATTTTTCAGGTGATGACGCAATGGAGGCGGAGGATGGTGTTGTCATGCCAGACACAGGGTTGTTACCACTACATCAACCCGGCACTAGTGGGGGTCGTGGGGTGGTAGGCCACGAAAACCCCCAAGTGCTACAGTCCATCTTGTCTCTGGCTGCCTATGAGTCCAGCCTTGATGACGACTCTGACGTCCATGTTGAGTTGGATGAGCATCAGGTCCATGTGTCAGGGGATAGTGATTCTGATGTGGACACTCCTCTGTCTGCGACACCTGCACTGAGGGATCAGACAGTCTTGGTTCCTCCGCCCGTGGTGGATCGGGACGCAGGGTCACCCTCCACACCAGTCACTGATGTGCCTGGGACATCACGTCGACAGGGGCATGTAGTCGTGCAGCCGCGGGCGGTGCAAACACAGCGAGGACCCCCGGTCCTTGTGTCCCGCAGGGGTCAAGCCCGGCAACGCGGTCGCCCCGCGCAACCGCAGTATACTGAGTGGGAGCAAGACATGACTGCCAATTCAGAACGGCAGGGGGCAGCAATGGAGAACATCGCTGAGAGCATGGAGCGTGTGGCCCGATCTGTGCTCCCCCCTGCTAGGCAGGTGCTTCTCCAGCAGCAGGCGGCACGGTCCACGGCCCGCTCGCTCAGGCTGGGCATGGCGGCCTCAGACAGGGCACGCCAGGCTGAAATGTCGTCTCTGCGTCAAGCAATTGCTGCTCACGCAGAGGCGCACATGGATGCCCTGAGGGAGGAGTATGCTTCCCTCAGATCCACTCTGGGTGTCCTTATGATGTCCCAGAGGCAGCAGGCAGAGGAGAGGTTTGCACAGCTTGAGCGTACCATCTCCGCTGAGCTACAGGCTTGCCGAGAGGTGCAGCGGTTGTCCAGCCAGGCCTTGCAGGAGGAACTCCGTGTTACACGTGCTACCTTGCAAGAGGAAGCACGTGTATCACGTGAGGTTCTGCATGCAGACCTACGTCACATCGCCACACAGAACCAGGCTCACCCGTCCGGCAGACTTGCTGCCGATGAGGGGCAAGCTGCGGCTAGGGGTGGCCAGGCTACTGTGCCACGTCCTCCTTTACAGGATGAGCCAGACTCGGACGACCATCTATCTCCCACATAGGTCGGGCTGTGCAGGCGTTGAGCCCATGGAGGTTTTTTTTTTGGCTCAGCATCATCGCATGTGGATGTTGAGCAGCACCCTGTACCTCCCCCCTCCTGGGTGCCTCCCCCCCCGGGTCGTATGTGGCCATTTTTGATTTTTCTTTTAGTTTAGTTAGTTAAGTTTCTGTTTGATAGTTAGTTTAATGAGGTAATGTAGGTTTTCCATAGTTAGTGTGATTAGTTAATATAGTTTAAAATTGCTTGTCTATTGTGCTTTCATGTGACGGTGCGGTGCTTTGTGGCTTTTGAAGGCATCCACTGTCTGTTCCAGCTGGGCCCTTCAGGCTTGTCTTGTGTATGTGTTTGCTGCTTGGGGTCCTTGACTCACATATGCCACTCCTGCCTCCCTTATCCATGGGCTCGCAAGGATGGTTCGGTGTCACAAACTTTTACACAAGGGCTTTGGACTGTCATATCTGTGGCATGTCTGATGCTGTGTGACTTGTGTTTAGTGGGGATGATTTTGGTGTTATTGTCCACTGTTCAGCTTTTGCTAGATGGGGTGTTTCATGAGTAATGTGTACATTCATTGCTATGCATTGTGTAGTATGTTTCTTATCTTTACTGTACACGTGCTTGTTGCAATTCATGCTGTAGATAGTGTTCCACACTTTGGATGTGAAAGACGGACTGATGGTGTGATTTATGATGTGACTCTCTGACATGGTCAAGAAATGAGATGCCTGAAGAGACACACACAGATGACTTTGAAGCATTAATCATGTGTTTCATGCGCTTTCTGCAGGGGGTTGAGCCTCCAGAGCACCTTTGCCAGCAGACATGGCCCATTGGACGACGGAATTCTGGACACGTTTGTTGGTGCCCACATGCACATGTGTGCACAAGCAGAGGCACAGGGATTGCAGACCTACATCCTAGAACTGCTGATGTGTTCCAAGGAACTCCAGGCAAGGTGAGCAGCACAGGGGGGCCACAACACAGCAAAGCTTGCACCAGGCGAGTTGCACATGCAGGTTTAGTCACAGCACTGAGGGTGAGCTTGGACGAATATTTGTATTGAAGCACACAGTGCAGCTCAGATGTGTTGGTGGACTGATGGCTGTTGATTGTAAGGTTGTCTGGGACACCTGCATGGGCAGTGGCACATACCCTCCGGTACACCAAGGTCCATCGAGGCACTTGTATCAACCATGTAGCCTTCCGAGACATGGAAAGGGGCAGCTCACAGGGACATACAGCAAGGGACATACTCGGGTGCAGTGCATTTAATTTCCATGTACATTATGATAAATGCACTGCCAACTTTGTTTCGGTCATGGTGGTACACAACTTGCTCTGAAGTCATGGCTTGCTATATGGGTATGTCTGCTTACCCAGGGAACATTGCATGTTGTGTGAATTGTGACACATTGGTGTTCCATTTGCCACGCACCCACCGGCGGCTGACTTACTGCATTGACTGTGTATGACCCATCACAGGGGTAATGTTATATATGGGTACGTAGCAGCTACACCAGATTGTCTGTTTGTAGAGTAGTTTGTTGCTATGGGGCATGTTTGGTGGTGTGTTTTTGTGTGATTGGCACGTACAGGTTGTTGACTGTGGCTCTCTTTGCAGCATTGCAGTGCTCCTGTAACCGGACCTGAGAGTGTGCAGGCAGGAGGCCAGCACTCAAAACCAGAGCTAAGTGTCTTGTTGTTTTTCTTTCAAACTGCTCTGCATAGGCTTGCTGGGGGGTGCACTAATGCATGGATGTATGTGTAATTCAATATTGTATGTTTTCTTCCCCCTAATCACCCGGAATCCTATGCAATTTTGAACCCTGTACCCTCTACCCGGTGTTCCTGCTTCCCGTACCTATCCAAGCAACGTTCCCTAACCCTCTTTCCCCGCTGGGGTTGCAGATGCCTGTGTAAGCCCCAACCGTGCAGGCGCCAAAACCCTAGAGGGGGTGGTTGGTTCGTGCCACTCCTAAGCCTGTACTAAAGAAGGCCATGACAATGATGTCCAAGTTTGTTTGGATTGTGTATGTGCTCATGCAGATAGTACATTTTCGTGCATTCCCTACTTTCATGTGTCATTCCTCCTCCCCTCTCCTGCCACTCATTCCAGTTATCCAGTGTGCCAACACCTGTCCCGACTGCATATCCCTGAACCTCCTTCCCCACCAGGGTCTCAGGGGCCTGTGTGAGTTTGACCTTGCAGGCACCCGGGACACGGTGGGGGTGGTTGTTTCGTGAGACTCCCGCGCCTGTACACGGGACCTGTGACGGTACACATCCGTTCATGGTGCATCATTCTATGTTATGTACCACACATGGTTCACATCCTGTTGTGACATTGTTTTACTGTGCTACCTTGGTTGTTGCATCATTGTGGTAGTACTTGGCCTTTGTGAGGTACTGCTACGTCAAGTCATCTACTGGAGGGTGTTCTGGTTCGTTTTTATGCCTTGGATTTTGTGATTTTGGAAATGAGTGTGGATTCTGAGGGTGCAGGCACCTTTTTACACACAAGGTGGGAGATGGTGACGAAGGGTAAAGGTGATCCTCTGGCCAGGTGGAATTGAGGGTTGAAGGCTCCATGACCCAGGTGCAGTTGTTCAGTGGGTCATGGTCATTTGTGAGGGAGGGGGGGGTTGTTGTTGATAGTTGCCTTGCCCTGCAGTGTGATGGGAACCCTGACATTGTAATGGTGGTATCCTATGTACATGTTGTGTTCTGCTGATCAATGCCTGTTCATGTGTTGTGTTTACCTTTCAGGTGCGAGGGGATAGTTGTGGTTTGACATGCTGGGGTGTACACATGGTGAATGTTCACATGTGATGTGTAGAGAACACTGATGGTCACTTGATTGCACATGCATATGTTGAGTGCATGTCCTTGCTGACCCACACACTTGCACTCTGATGCACTACATGTACTACCACCCTTGCATATCCACGTGTACACTGTTTGCCTTCTGGTGCCCACTGTGTCCCTGCAGCACATGTTCTGTGACCAATTATGGATCCTGTACATGCCTAATTTGCTTTTTGATGTGGTCTGTCGCTTAGATGTGATGCTCAGGGTGTGCATCGTACACAATGACTGTTCACTGTGCTGTGCACTGAGCAGTGTGTTGCAGGAGTAGGACACAGCACACAGAAGCTGCAGTGTTGATTTTGCAATGCACAATGTGCATGTAGACAGGCATTCATTGTTATGTTACGTCTACAACTCTAGTAATGCATTTGGAAATGACTTATTTTGGGTGGGAGGTTGTTGGTCAGTCATTTCATCTGATTCCAGGTCAGGCATCATTGTCTGATGCCACTGTACATTTTGGACATGGCAATGTGTGCCTTATTGTTACTGTGTTGGTGTATGGGTATTGCTTGCCATGTCATGTTGTGGTTTGGGTGGGTTTGAGTGACATAACAGTGATGGCCATGGCCTGTTTTGCAGGTGTGTGTGATTCATACCTTGCATGTCAGGGTCATCCGCTTCTCAAAGCAACTAGCTGGGGGTAGATCTCTCTCCGCGGCAGGGCTCTCCCTCTGAAACCACCTTCCTGCCTCACTGGAACTTGAGGAGAACCATCTCCGGTTCGGGAAGCACCTCAAGACCTTCCTCTTTGCTTCTGCTTTCTCTCTGCCTCTCCCTTGCAAAATTCTTCACTGGATCTGCAACTGGGCCACTCTCACCGACCTCGGTCCCTGGCCCAGCCACTCTCCACTTGCACTGCCTCCCTGGCAACCCCTGCACTGCGGTACTGTCTCTCTATCCCTACAGCCCCCCCTTCCCAGCACTTGTCTGCACTTACCTTTGCAGTTGCCACCAGCTGGCCTATGTATTTGTTTTTGGGTCTACTTACCCTGTACTGCACTCCCCCCTCCCCTTCCCCTTGCACTTTTCCCTTCCCCCTACCCCTGCACTTGCACAATCTAAATGACACCTGGCCTAGTAGTACCGTTGTCTGTCTTCCCTTGTTCCCCCCTCCCTGCCTCATCGCACCTTGAAATACTTGTGTATAGGCCATATCATGTCATGTCATATGTGTGCCTTTTGGTCACACAGGATAGCTTGTGTTTAAGTAGCTAGGGATGCAGACAATATGGCACTTCCATGGCAACTATCTCAGGGTGGTAGGGTTGTGACAGTTGACTGTCTCTTTGCCATCGATTGTCATCTGGTATGTGCCAGGCCTGTGTGCACTCCGCAGGGGTGGGAGTTTAGGTGAAAAATGTGGCCACAAGCTGGGTCCGGGCGTCCTCGCCACGTGCCCTGTCCCCTCCCATGGGCAGCACCTGTGCCTGTGATTGGGGATGTGGGGGCACCACCGTGTCCACCAGGACGCCCTGCCGTGTTGCAACATTGTGCAGGACACATGCTGCCACAATGATCCTGCACACTACTGGTGGTGCATAGAGTAGCTGCCCGCCAGAGCGGTCAAGGGAGCGGAAACGTGACTTGAGCACTCCGAAAGTGCGCTCCACTATGGCCCTGGTTGCAATATGGGCGGCGTTGTATCTTACCTGGGGTGGTGTGGTGGGGTTCCGGATTGGCGTCATCATGTGGTTGCTCAGAGGGTAGGCACTGTCCCCTGGGGAGGTGTAAATGGTTGTGATTATTGGGGTTTGTTTATTTGTGTGTGTGTGTGTCACATGCATGCATGTGCAAGGGCATTTGAACTCACCTAGGAGCCATGTGTCGCCATGCTGCCCAGCTTCCAGGGCCCGGCTCAGGGCGGACATTCTGTATATGAAACTGTCATGGTGGAGCCAGGGTAGTTTGCATAGACAGAGGTGATGATTCCCTTTGCATCGCATACCACCTGTACATTGATGGAATGCCAGTGCTTGCGGTTTCGGTAGATGTGCTCTGTGGCCCTAGGTGGACATAGGGCCACATGGGTGCAATCTATGGCACCGAGCACTTTGGGGAAGTGTGCCACCCTGAAAAAATACAGGACAACGGCCTGCCTTTCTGCGGGTGTTCTGGGCATGTATATGTGCCTGCGGACTGAGGGGTGCGCTGTCATGATTGCCAGTACCTGGTGTAGGCAGCGTGACTGCGTGGCCTGTGAGACCCCCCCACTATGGCAGTAGTCCGCTGAAATGACCCAGTGGCCAAAAAATGCAGGACATTGAGCAGCTTCTCCAAGGGGCTCAATGCTTGGGAGCAAAGGGTGGGGGATGTAAGGTCATCTTCCCACTCCCTGACCAGGTCTAGGATGATGTGGGGTGGAAACCTATACCTGCCATAGACCTGGTCGTCAGGCATCCCAAAAAGGCTTGTCCGTGGTGCGAAAATGCGTGCCCTGGCTATTCTCCTCCTCCTGCAGTGTCCCACGATCAGTGCTGCGACAAATGGGGCATTCATCGTAGCTGTTTATACGTGTTTGTTGTTTGCGCGCACTTTTATACTGTGCGCGGGGACGCTTCCGCCTGCCTTCGTGTGGCGGACGCGTTGACGCCTGTGTGCGTCTTTTGCCGTGCGCGGTTTCCTGTATTCGGATCCATCAATACAGGTTGTTCGCGTGCGTGTGGGCTTTCCGTGTAGTTCCCTGCAGTACTTCCCCAGTTACGCCTTCTTTTTCACGCGTTATTCCCCATTCCGCGTGTTACGCCCTCTGTTCCGCCCACTTTGGTTGTGTGCGCCGCGCTATGTGCGCTTTTGCTGTGCGCGTAGCGCATGCCGTGTATGCCTGCGTGCGCCATGGCTGGATTGGGCGCACGGACAGCGGGAAACACGCACAGCGTCTTCCTTGAATCGCACACGTGCGCGTGCACTGCTTTTCTCGCGCTTGCGCTACCTTGCGCCTGCTTGCGCATGGATTTTCGGCGCACGTTTGTTCCATGAATCGGCCCCACAGTGTTTGAAGAAGGAATGTCCTATGTAGTGATGCCACAAGTAAAAAATATAGGATTGTATTTTATGAAACTTTGATGAGACAAAAATTAAGAAGTGACAGCTGAGATTTCATGTATGCAAGAGTAGAATAGGTTACGTGTATTTTATTCTCCTAATTTTGGCTTATTGCCATCGTGTGTAAGACTTATTTCAACCAAAAATAAGTAACCATAAATATACTTTCAAAGAAAATTGTTCCTGTACATTCTGTAAAGGAAGGCAATCTAAAAGAGTTGTAAATTAAAGTAGATTTGAAATACTCCTACTGCTGTAAATATAGTAACGAACCAGAAATTGAAAGTTATTCAAATGCAGCGTTGTGTATGTTGTTTCAAATGACATCACTTGTGTAAATTGTAACTACAGAATGTTCAAGTCTTAACTGGCGGTAGATGAAAGACATCAAGACACAATTTCTGCAATATGCATTCGACATGTAGTAGCTGTGGAAATATAAAGAGACAATTTTTCCGAAAATACTCAATCATTTTTTGTGATTATTTTCGAGGTGTTAGATAAAGAGACATTGAAATTTGAACAATTTCATAGTAATGTCTTACTAGTGGAACCATAAGTATCCAAAATGTCCTAAAGAACAAATCTGTTGCAATCCTTTAGAAAGGTTTTTACATCTACCAGTACCAGATCAGAAAAGGGTAAATTTTGCGGATCTGTTAACAAGCTCATCATGTCATGAGTTGTAGTCAGTGTGGTTGTGATTTGCAATAATCAATTCAAAATGTAAAGCATAATAAGTACCTTTTAATTATGTTACAGAAATACACAATGGATGGTAGGAAGATTAATGCTCCGATTTTAAATTTTGTACATGTTCAGGTGTCCATTTGGAATAACATATTTAAAACAAATGCAATTAAATTTCCTGAGGGTGCATCCATTCAATCCATTCATAGTGGACATTTCATGACATGGGTGCACATAGAAGTGGATTGGCTTGTGTGCAACGACTCTACAGAATCACACACAGCTAGATTGCCTAAGGGTTTAAAGAATGCCTACATAATATTAAAACCAAAGTTTTAAATTACTTGTTCATATCTGCAATGACATGTGAGTTCACAATAAACAGAGTTTTAATGGAGAAATGTACCGAGCTACATTTTTAGTGACTACTGTGTACACACAAGTATTTATTAATATGGTGTCAATATGAAACCTTGGAAAGGTTTATAGTTGTATTTTATTTCCATTTTGTAAAATGAGTGTGCATGCCATGAAAAAGAGGGCAACGCAATAAAATGTTTGATAATACTTAAAATTAGTATATGATTACAGTAGAAACGTTAGTGTAGTTTTATTTATTTATTTGTTGTGCATTTGTAAGGCGCTTATACAGCAAGTAAATTATGTTTCAAAGTGCCCACAGGGCAATGGGGCGGAAACATGGGAATGAAAGGCAAATATAAACAATGAAAGAGAGAAGCAGTCCTGCAATCTTCTATTTCTGTTTTACTATGTAAAACAGAATGTATATTTTTACATGATATACTTCAGAAAACAGTTTTGAAGAGAGCTATAAAGAAAGGTCACATAAATGTAAAGTAGGAGACAGATATAAAATACGTATTTTGAAGTGTGAACTGTAGAATATCGCCATCAACGTATTATGTGTGTAGGAGGCCAAAATAAGGACAACACATATTTTACAAGAAGTATTCTAATGACAAGTAACACAGATGCACTATGTTTGGAGTAGTTATCTATATATTTAGTGATGGTGTAATATTTCATTTGTCTTGCAATTATTTAGATAATAGTCTGATTTTACATGATGATCTTATGTCCAATTTTATATCATTAGCTTTCCCTAAGCAAGTAACACCATATATATATTTACATTTGAAGAAGTATAAAAGCAAGAAAGAACATATAAACCAGTTTGATCACAACATACGCGATAGAAAAAAAATACTGAGGAAGAACCTCAGGGAAACTGAGAATATGAACCTCGAGAGAGTTGATTTGCCATTAGGTGTAAACATTTGAAGACTGGGTATATATACTGGCTACATAGGTATAGACAAGCTCAGAAACATGAACAGTGGAGCAACCTAAAACAAGTCATTAGGAGCAATGACACTGGCTTGTTCTGGAACAACTTACTTAATGGCAATAGGATGAATCGACATCTGAAGGACGGCGCACCAAAAAGAGCATGGGAACAATTCATAAAAAGCACACTGGGGAACACTCAGAGGGCTCAGAATAATGATACACTGCTAGCATGGCTGTATATATTCAGTAAAACTGATGACATGGTTAGTTTATTTGTCATAGGTGCCTTAGTAAGGTAATGTAAGGTAATGTAAACTACTCTGCACATATGAAATGTAGGCTGTTTGTATATAGTTAGTGTTTCGATGCTGTTAGTGTAGATTATTGTATAAATAAAATGTTATTTAAACAATAAACTTTGATAGGCGGGAAGCATTAATGGCCCAGGTAATGCCATGGACTAGTTAAAAGCCAGAGTGAAGGCTTTAATGGTATTCCGAGTCATTACCTGCCCCGGTAATGAACCCTGCCCAGTGGGGGTTATTGTCATTAATATACTGGCATATTGTACTCTACAAAATAAGATGACCACCATAGATCAGGGAGGAGGGAACTACAGGTAGTCCCTTCTTCCCTTTCCATGGTGGCCATTGCCACCACGGAGCTGCAGCAGGAACCAGCGTGGGACGAAGCAGCTGGGGTGGGGATTGGTCGGGGATGTGGAAATTGTGGTTAGGTGGTGGTGTGAAGGGGGAACGGGGCACACACTTACCTTAGTATCAGCAGGGAAGATGGTGGCCTCCCGCTTCTGATGAGGGTTGGAGCGGTGGCTTTACCATGTGGTAAAACCCCCGTTCTAAGCCTCCTGTTTGGCTGGGAGGCCACCCACCCCCACCATGTACTAACTTTAACTTTTTAACTATGTTCTGAATGATTTTGTATAACAAAATGATTAGGTAAAGTAGCATAAATTGTGTGTATATTGTCTTGTAGAAAATAATATTACTTATATGAAAAGTATCAATTAGCAAGATGTACTGTATTAGTATTATTGTAAGTATTTGAGTTTAACACTATTACATCATACTGTGTTTTTGTAAAAGGAAATAGGGCCATTCTATACATTTTAATTTACTTCAAGTGTAAGTAGAGTTTTTTTTCCCTTCACAAGACTTTTTTTCCTCTGCAGCAGCATGATTAGTAGTCAAAATCTTAATTGGTTGAGTACAAAGAATATGTTCAGCATTCATATAGTACTATTACGGAGAAAGAGAAACTTAACCAGTCTTTTTTTCTGTTATAAAATATGTTACATTCTTATTGATAGATTTAATGCTGACTAAGATACACAAATTAAGGGAGGAGGTTTGAGGTAAGGAATAATGCACTGTATTTCATTTTTTATCTACTGTATTTAAAATATTATTTGTAGAAAATATGTTTTTCTGTAATGTGTGTTTATTATAGCAAATAAAATCTATAAACTATGGAAAAACAAAACATTTGAAATTGAGTGAACAAACTTTGAGTTTGAAAACAGTTAAGGTGAGCAATATATTGAACAAAACCTTTGAAATTCAGGGAAAAAACTTTAGTTGTAGGGATGTTAAGGTAAAAATGTAACGCAACAAAACCCCTGGAAATTCAGCAGACAATTCAGGCAAGGCAACCTTAACTTCTCACCCCCAGTGGCGCAGCGTGCCCACAATGATGACATCAGAGATGACATTGGAGATGACATCACTGATGACATCACTAATTACATCATGTATGAAATCACAGATTACAGCACTGATGGCATCACTGATGACATCAGACATAACATCATATGTGACTTGGCTAATAAAAGCTTTGATTATAGTAATTAAGTTTTTTCAATTTTAGGACTGTTTTGTTTAACATAAAATACATATACACTAGCTGTTCCCGGCATAACATACGCAGTTCTAGCATAACTTAAAGGTCAATATCGGTCCGTAAATCATAGGGTCACTACTGTCCCCTTTTTAAATATCGGAATTACCACTGATCGCTTTCAGGAAGGGGGTGTAGGTCCCTGTGACCTATTAATGGTAATTGAAAAGGCTAAACGTATCAAATGGAATGGAAGGTATGTGTGGCATACGAACAGTATTAGTTCCATCGATGACACAGGCATCTATGATGTGTCTTTGTAGACATGTAATTGTCAACCTTGTTCCTTTGCTGAGTCCCTGTGATGGCATAAGATTGCATAGTAGCAGAATTACAGCACCTACTTCAGTTTTAGCTTGTGAGGAGACATTCATCCTATAGCGTTACGCTCTTTAGAGACTGAAAAGTTGAGCCGGTGATTAACTGTTCATTGACACTGGAACTGCCGTGCCCTGTGTGAAGAGAAGTGGGGGTGGAAAGAAGTAACTTCCGAATGTTTGCGATAGTGGAAGGTGAAAGAGACCACGTAAAACCGTGCTCATTCTTTATTTTGAAATGGTAGCTGTTGTTGAAGTGGGTGCAGTTTGCCATTTAGACAGCACAGGGCAACATAACACTGAGAAATTGCATCTGTATGTTGAAATGATAGCTGTTGTTGAAGTGGGTGCACTTTGTTATTTGGACAGCAGAGCAACATAACACTGAGTAATTGCATCAGCTGAGTAAGGAAATATACCTAAGCATTTTATATAGAGAGATATTTTCAAGGTACATTATTTTCTGTTGGAATTTTAAGGTACATGTTATTCTGCTGTAATTTCTTTAAATGTAGTGCTTGGTCTACAGTTTGAAGTACGTACAAAGCTGTGAATACCAAAAAAAAGGATACCATTTAAAAATTAATTTCCTTTTGCAGGTTATCAGTTTTACTGGAATAATAATTCATAATTAATATAGAGGAGAAATAACTGAAAGTAATATAAATCAGATTAGATGTTTAAAAATAAATGTTAATTTCTAAGCTTAATTTCTTTTGTGCATATACATATGTAATTATATAGTATTTAATATAAGTACACATACTTTGTTTTATATATGTTTATTACATTCCCATTTAGTGAGCAATACATCTACGTACTATGTTTATAATAAGCAAAACCAAACAATCAGTTTTCAACATATTACTATTTTTATTAATTTCTATTATTAATTTTGTACTACTGCATATACATATTATATTATCTCACAAATATCTCAAGTATATTTGCCACAATTAGGTATAGTCTATGCAATGGACAATTTTAATTGATTGCTATTAAATTAAAGTAAATCTATTTATAAAATATGACATATTTATATTTTTAATTGCGTCCTTTAAAAAATACTATAAATTAAAATGAATACTTCACAAGTATTTATAGCATGCATGTATAGCTGTTTATTGTTTTATTCAATGTTCTCATTGTTATTAAGTATACTGAAATAACATATGTACCAAGAGAACGTCCCAAAAATATTTGAACATACCTAATGAGTAATCTCATATCTGATGTCATCAGTCCTGCCATCACTCTCCTCCTGTCGCCTCCCTCCCTCCATCCCCTGCTTCTGCAAGGAACTAGCCAATCATGCTGCAGTCTCTACCTCTCCTGTACCTTCCCAGGCCCTCTGCACGGCACTGGCTTCTCACTTCATTTCAAAACCTCAGGACATCCTGTCCTCACTCTCCTCCTGTCGCCTCCCTCCCTCCAACCCCTGCTCTTCCTCTGGCCCTTCTGCATTCACCCCCCCTCCCTCATTCTCTACCTTTACCCTTTTCTCTGCTGACGATGTTTCTAGACAAGTCCGATCTATGAAAGTCTCATTGAAACAGGTTCACCCCTGTTCCTCCAAAACTATCAAGGGCCATATTGACTCCCTGGCTCCTGGCTCCTACCTCCTGCCCTAGCTGACTTCTGCAATCACTCCTTCGCCACTGGAGTCTTCCCATCCCCCTTGAAGCACTCCCTTGTGCACCCCCTTCTTAAGAAACCCTCTGCCGACCCCTCCTGCCCAGCTAACTATTGCCCAATCTCCATCACTCCCTTCCTGGGCAAGCTCCTGGAGAAACTGGCCATCTCCCAGCTCAATCTCCACACTGAATCTGTTGGTTGTCTTCATGACCATCAGTCTGGCTGCAAAGCTGCCAGAAGCATGGAAACTGCTCTCCTGAACATCCGTGAAGACCTGCTCTCCAACCTTGACTTCAACACACCGTATGTCCTCATCTTGCTTGATCTCTCTTCTGCCTTTGACACTGTCAGCCATGCCATCCTGCTCAACCGTGTCTGTGATAAACTGCGTATCACTGGTCAGGCTCTGGCGTGGCTGACCTCTTTCCTCTGCAACTGACCCTCCCTGGTCCAACTTGGGTCCTTCCTCTCTGATATCTTTTTCTCTACTGTGGTGTCCCCCTGGGATCTAACCTCTCTCCCTGGCTGTTCAACCAATACCTGGCACTCCTAGCCCACCGCATCACCGCTCTCTGCCCCAATTTTCAGTGCTATGCGTATGATACCCAGCTCATTTTCAGGCTACCCTCGACCTCTTCCTCTCCTTCCCTTATCTCTGACTGTCTGCATCCAGGAGTGGTGTGCCTCCAATGACCTCTGCCTTAATGCTAGTAAGACTGAGATGTTACTCATTGGCACACCCACTCCCTCCTTCCCTGCAGCTCTTTGGCCAGCCTCTCTTGGCCCTCCTCCTGTTCCCACCTGCATGGCTAAAAACCTTGGGGTCATCTTCGACTCCTCACTCTCCTTCTCTCCTCACATCTCTCACATCTCTAAGAAGTCACATTACCAGCTACACCTCCTCAGAGGTATTCTTCCTTTCCTCTCCTTCCCCCAGAAGCTCACCGTCTCCAGAGCCCTGGTTCTCTCTAGACTGGACTATTATAACAGCCTCTACCTAGATCTGCCTGCCTCTACTCTCCGCCCTCTGCAACTTATCCAGAACAGGACTGCGAGACTTGTCCTTGGCCTCAAGCCCAGGGATCGTATCTCTCCAGGACTGAAATCTCTGCATTGGCTCCCAGCGGCTGCGAGGATTAAGTTCAAAACCCTCTGCATTGTCCACAAGGCCTTCTGGAGTCTGGGGCCGCATTACCTTCAACTCTCACTTCCCAAATATCTTCCTTCTCAAGCTCTTCGCTCACCTGTCTCCAACTCCCTCAGGGTCAGTTGCTTCTCCAAGCAACAAGTTGGTGGTAGATCTCTCTCTTCGGCAGGGGCCTCCCGCTGGAACAGCCTTCCTGCCTCCCTGAAACTTGAGGAGAACCATCTCTGGTTCCAGAGGCACCTCAAAACCTACCTCTTTGCTTCTGCTTTCTCTCCTGCTCTCCCCTGCTGAATTCCTGGTTGATACTGCTCTGGTTACCTGACCACCCTTTTTGATCTTGGGCCCAGGTCCTGCCAATTGCCCACCTGCACTGCCTCCCTGGCAACGCTCCCTCACCTGGGGACTGTTGTTCTGTATCCCTTCAGGCCCACTACTAGCACTTATGCCTGCTCTTCCTTTACGGTTGCCACCATCTGTGCCGTTCGATTATCTGATTTATTCTACTATCCCATGTACTTCACTTTCCCCTCTCCCTTCCCCCACGCACTTTTCCCTTTCCCCCTTCCCATGCACTTGCGCGATCTGAATGACACCTAGTCTAGTAAGATCGCTGTCTGTCTTCCCCCTGTTCCCCCTCCCTTGCCTCGTTGCGCCTCAAAACACTTGTGTATAGGCGCGTAATAAATGCCATATCACATCAAATCATATCAATCAATTGATTTGTATTTGTGAGGGTACTTTTATATAAAAGAAAGTGTTAATGGCCCTCATTTGCATTTCAAAGTGTATGGTGGTGTCTGAAGCGGTCTCCGGGCTGGGTCTTCTGTGGCCAGGAGAGTTTGATTGAAGGAATACAGTTAGATTTTGTTTCAACTGTTGCTGGGAGGTGATCACACATTTTCAAGTTCTGATGGGATTTTAGCAGTCTAGACACCATCAACATGGAAGTTGAGGAGAAGATTTTCTATGCCAGAGAGCAGTTGGGGACCTGTAATTTTCCGTTTTGGGAACAGAAAAATACATAGTCGACATTATGTCCACATACATCTGTTTTTTGTCACTGTCTGGGTAAAGCCCAAGTTTTCTAAATTTTAAATCAGTATTTGGCTTTAGGTGTTGGTAGTCATCATCCACGATATATAAATTCCCCGTTATGTTTGCACATTTAAAAAAAATGAGGATGGTGGATGTTAGTTTTGGGTGAGTAGTACAGTAAGGCACATACAAAAGTACATATCGAGGCAGTGATGAATTTTAGTTGCGGGTGTTTAAAAGATGCACATTTTGGACTACTTTAGAGCATGGCTAGCACTCTACCTCTTTTTTCAACAACTGAACCTGGTATTTTAGCGTTCTTTATGTTTGTTATTTTGTTGTTCGGCAGTCATCTCGTAATATCATCGGATCTATGTGATCATTGCAAAAATAAAATACTTTATTTGTTTTTTTCTTTTCGTGTAATTATACGTAGGAAAGACCCCCTGCAGCTCTCCCCCATACGCCCCTTACCTAATTCATTATCCTAATCCACCCCCATATAGAATTGCAGCGAAATAAAAAAAAAAATTGCATTCAGTATTTTTGTGGGCCCAGTAAACATGAGATACCATATCACCCTGTTGCACCGGGTGGGGAGAGGGGCTATTTTTTTAATTGATTAATGGGCATCACCTGAGTGCAAGCATATATCTTTAAACACCTCAGTAAGTTCAGGCTTTTATTCTGCTTTTGCTAGACCATCTTTGGCTTTTGGTTTTTGGAATATCTCGACTATCGGTTGACTTCATGTGGCTCCACACCGTATTTTCGATTATGTCTTTCAGGCTTCTCATCTAATTTTGTGAATGAGTTGGCTGATATTTACTGGTGAATGATTCACATGATTCATGTGAGTTGTTTCAGATCTGTCCCTGATTTTAGGAGTAGAGTGGAGCTGATACCTCAGACACATAGGGGGTCATTACGACCCAGGCACAAAGGGATACCGGGCACCGGTAATGACACCTGTGCCGTTAATCCCTTTGCGTCCTATTCTGAGGTCCCCTTGCAGGTCCTTCCTTAACGCCTGGTTTTAGCAGGCGTTAAGGACGGGACACGCAAAGGGTTACCGGGGTCAATAATGGTACCGTAATTTACGGTACCGTTATTGCCGCCTTCCCCCTTCCCATTGAGCCCTATGGGTGCTCAAATGGGAATGAGGAATGGCTCTGGTGAATGGGGAATTACCGGTCCCGCTGACCTCGGACTGGACCGGTAATTACTCCATTCACCAGACCGGAGTCGGAACGATTTTGGAGGCAACCATGGCGCTAATAGCACCATGGCTGCCTCCAAACTCGGAATGAGGGCCATATTCTTTTGTGAACTTTTGTTCATTGTGTTTTTCCGATTCAGGGATTCCCTTCTGATAACCACACTAAGGGAGTAAGTCCTGAGGAAAACATTAGGACAATATATGTGTTGAAACTAGAAAGACAGGGTGACTTTTCAGTGTCCCTCCCTGAGCTCTTTTATCTTGAAGACAATAATAATAGAACACTGGGAGAAATGTCTCTTCTAGTAGACTCTTAGCTCATTGATTCTTGGCTCATTAGGCCAGGAAATATTGCGGATTTTATCTGGCTCAGTAGACCAGAATATCGAGTTATTTGTGTATTTTCACTTGATGTTTAGCCGTCAGCACTTTGTAGAACTTCTTGCTACTTCTATTTACACTGTATATATGTTTATTTATGGTGTGTATATTGCTGTATAATATAACTGTGTGTTCATTTTGTTTATGTGTTTCTGTTGGTATGTAACTCTTATACTCCACATTGTTGAAGTCTGTGTATGTCATTAAAATGACATATATAAATATATTTATTCTATCTAATAACCTTCATACAAACCTGTGTTTATTTACCCCTCCAACTCTGCCTTCTTTGCTGCTCGTGTTTTCTGAACTTTTTGGATAGCAGCAGAGGGGCTTATCTCAATAATGTGTAGACGAGGATTTAAGTTGTGTTTCATCGGATCACGAATGGGGAGGCATGTTTATGAACCAGAGGAAGTTTGAATGATTGTTAATAGTTGATAGAACTTCAGCAAGGGCAGGGTGGTGTTACGTCTCACTTAAGTGCAAGCTTTGACTCTGTGTGGATCCTTCCAATATAATTTAACTTTGTGATGCAATTTTGTTCACATGAGGGCGGTGTGATTGTATGCGGGTCAGTATTGTATGTTGGTGGAGCATCCAATGTTTTTTGGTGGTCAGACATTGATGATGGTGTGGTGGCAAGGTCCTTCCTTTGGGAGGGTTCAGTTCCATTTGATCCTTACTGCAATAGTTTTCCTTGGACATCTTGGTCTTGCTTGTGTGGAGTAAAAATAAGAATTAACTTTTTTCAAACTCCTCAGATGCCCCTGTTGCTCTGTTAGTTATAGTCACTTACTAACTGGCCGGTTTTACAGTGCCTTACCGCCATAACAGTGTTTATCCTATGCTTTAATGCACATGTCTTAGCGACAGAGGTGCTTCGCCTTCCAGTGCATAATGATATCCGCTTCCAATGTTCTTGCTTCTGATGTATTTATCATTTGGCATATCGAAGTGCATTTTAGAGACTCACCTGACTAGGCAAGGTGGCTTAAGCAGGCGCAAGTACCCAGAGTAAGGGAGACATCTCACCCTGAACCTTGTGAGAATCCTAGAAATAGTATGCACAGCAGGAATTGTAATGTATCTTAAACTGCCTTCCACTAATATAAAGGGTATGACTTCCCAGCTGGTCAGATAGCACAGTGAGTAGAGCACTCCGTGCAGAGCCTGCCGATGCAGGTTTGAATCCCAGCCGGGCCAAACTCAGCCTTTCATCCTTCCAAGGTTGATAAATGAGCACCACACACTTGCATTTAGAAGTGGTGACCAATAGCCTCTTGGGGAAAGCTGAATGTAGAAGTGTACCCAATTGCATTTAGAAATGTTCCCAACTGCATTTAAAAGTTGCGCCCAATTGCATTTAGAAGTGGTCCCAACTGCATTTAGAAGTTGCGCCCAATTGCAGTTAGAAGTTGCGCCCAATTGCATTTGGAAGTTGTGACCAATAGCCTCTCTGAGAGAGTTGAATTTAGAAGTGTACCCAAGTGTACCCAATTGCATTTAGAAGTGTTCCCAACTGCATTTAGAACTGCCCCCACTTGCATTTAGAAGTGTAGCCAATTGCATTTAGAAGTTGTGACCAATAGCCTCTCCGAGAAAGTTGAATTTAGAAGTGTACCCAAGTGTACCCAATTGCATTTAGAAGTGTACCCAACTGCATTTAGAAGTTGCGCCCAATAGCCTCTGTGAGAAAGCTAAAATTTGGAAGTGTACCCAATTGCATTTAGAAGTGGTGACCAATAGCCTCTTGGAGAAAGCTGAATTTAGAAGTGTACCCAATTGCATTTAGAAGTGGTCCCAACTGCATTTAGAAGTTGCGCCCAATTGCAGTTAGAAGCTGTGCCCAATTGCATTTAGAAGTGTACCCAATTGCATTTAGAAGCTGCGCCCAATAGCCTCTTTGAGAAAGATGAATTTAGAAGTGTACCCAATTGCATTTAGAAGTTGCACCCAATAGCCTCTTTGAGAAAGCTGAATCTAGAAGTGTACCCAACTGCATTTAGAAGTTGCGCCCAATACTCTCTGTGAGAAAGCTGAAATTTGGAAGTGTACCCAATTGCAGTTAGAAGTTGTGACCAATAGCCTCTTGGAGAAAGCTGAATTTGGAAGTGTACCCAATTGCATTTAGAAGTGCACCCAATTGCATTTGGAAGTTGCGCCCAACTTCATTTAGAAGTTGGGCCCAACTGCATTTAGAAGTTGCGCCCAACTGCATTTAGAAGTTGCGCCCAACTGCATTTAGAAGTTGCGCCCAATTGCATTTAGAAGTGTTCCCAACTGCATTTAGAACTTGCGCCCAATAGCCTCTCTGAGAAAGCTGAATTTAGAAGTGTACCCAAGTGTACCCAATTGCATATAGAAGTTGTGACCAATAGCCACTGTGAGAAAGCTGAAATTTGGAAGTGTACCCAATTGCATTTAGAAGTTGTGACCAATAGCCTCTTGGAGAAAGTTGAATTTAGAAGTGTACCAACGGCACGGAATTGCATGACGTACATAATTATGCTTGGAATGCAGGAAATACATCATACCACACCCCACGCTTACTCTCTCCCTTACACCACCACTGAACTAGAACACAGAGATACTATGACACCATTCGATATAACTGTTCTCATATCAACATCTCCCGCTCACTCCCATCACTCTGAGTAAACATTGCTGGTTTCGCACCCCCCAGTCAGGCGTTCTCCTCAGGCCTAACGCAGCCACACTCGATCTGGATAAAGCCGGCCAGAGCGAATACATACTCCTGATCTCTCAACCACCACACCTACCGCTAAGAAGCAGCTACTACTTGAATTCCGCACCAGCTGCACACATACCTGGTGCGCACACGCACTTTTTGGACTATCTCTACTCTCTCTACTGACCTGAACTTCGGTTCCCAAAGGCGTTCAACCTACCAGCGCCTTCAGACCATACCAATGGTATATAAGGCGCTATATAAATGCAAAATAACATAACATAACACCGTGGGTAATAATAAGCAGCGCTCAGATACCTGAGGGTTCGTAGTCCTATATAAATGCTAAATTATTATTATTATGAAAACATGTTTTTTTTAAATAAATATTTTGTGAATTGGTTTGAATTAACCCTTACACAAAAAGAGTAAAACAAGTACATAAAAAATATACAATAAAAAGAAAGCCGTATATGAATATTATCTCATAAAAGGAATATGTAAACTGAATTCACAATTAGTTCATATAGTATACAAATAGTTTCACTTAAAAGGAATGTATGCCTTGAATTCATACTTAATTCATACAGTATACCTACAGTCTATATGATCCAGGACATCTGTTAAGAATTTACATAGAGAAAGCATCAAAGAAACATTTTACCCCCACATCAGCCTGCACCAAAATAATTCCCTCTAGACTACAGATTCAGAGCATTCCCAATGTTTGAAGTACCTCACTCTCTTCATAGCGAGAGCCGCACATGCGATTACCCATTGCTTCAAGGTTTCAATGGGATCAGAGCCAAAACAAAACCGACATTCTGCTGTTATTACAGAAGATTCAGAATGCACTCCCCAATTAATAGTTAGTTCCTTAATAGGAAGTTGGTTAAGTTGGAATCGCAAACAAAGAGAGCACTTTTTCGGGCAAGGGAATCGAGATAGGTACATTGAGAAGTATTCCCTTTTTTTCCGAAATTTAGCATACTCTGTGAATGAATGATAAGATTGAATAGAGTCAAGAGTACATGACCAATCATACCTAAAGAGTTTTAATTTCGCTCCCCCCGGTTGATTTAGTAGTTCTTCATCAGTCCACCCAATCATGTTGAGCAGATCTGACATCCGACCCACAAAGTTATTAATGGAGGGGATCTGTTTTTCCACCATAAAACTGTTTAACTCTGTGTAGAGTGAGTTCACTGCTGGACTAGGAAATGTTTAATAGTTATGCAGTTGTCTACATTCGTATCTGGCATGAGTGAGTGCCAACTCATGCCGAATAACCAAGTTAGGAATAGACATTGCAAGAGACAACACCTCTTTCCAGAGTTGGGCTTGAAACTTATTGAAAAGGTTCCCCAAGTCCAAGAGTGAAGGATCCAAGCCATACAAGAGCACAGGTTTGATTTTCAATAGATAACAAAGGGAAGGTACAATCTAAAAACTGAAGACTTTGTAGAGTAACTGTTTCATGTGTGAGACTAGTGGTGCGATCTTATCTCTCAGAGAGTGTTTCCACATAGAAATGGAAGATGAGTTGGTGAGGTTAAAACCTAGGTATTTGACCGACGATACTTGTTCTATTGGTTCCCCTCCCAAGGTTCACCTCATCGTTTTCGGCTGCTTTTATTTGGAAAAAATGATCATCTCTGATTTCGAGCCGTTGGCCTTCAGATTATGGTTAAACACAAATTGCAGGAAAATATCCAGTCCAATCGGCGTACGATCAAAGAGAATACGATCATCGGCAAATGCAAGCCATTGTAGTCTAAGATTACCAAGCCTAGCCGGATAGATGTAATTCCTACACCACAGACTCTCAATATCACTCAAATTGAAATTGAAAAGAGTGGTGGCAAGGGTGCACCCCTGTTTGACAACCACTTGAGTTGAAATGAGTCTAGAGAGGGCACCATCTCTAGTTAAACAGATTCTAATCATAGTGTTTCTGTGTATAATGGCAGATCTAAGTGATCCGACCGCGGCTGATTTTGCCGCGGTCGGAACGTTTGCATGAGAAAGGTGCGAACTACCAAAAGTTTGCACCTTTCTCATGCGAACACACGTACATACTACGGGGGCTGAAGGGGTTTCCCCTGCAACGCCCGCGCACTATACTGTAAAGTATAGTGAGCGGGGTGTTGCGGGGGACAATCCTGCAGCCCCCGCAGTCTTTTTTTTTTTAACTTACCTGCAATGCTACCACCAAAGGTTCGAACTTTTGATGTTCAAACCTTTGGTGGTAGCATTTTTAGAACTTTTGGTCCTTGCGGACCTTTATTGTCGGTAAAAATGTACAATTCCATAAGGGCAATGAGCTGAACCAATTTAGGAGGGACTCCATATTTGATCAGTTTAGCCCAAAGTAGTTCTTGCAGTACACAATCGAAGGCAGCAAACATGTCCAAAGATGCCATATAGACAGGCCCTCTGCCGTGAGTTTTCACATTATGCAACAGATGGGCCATAACTTTAGCATTGAGTGCAGTACCCATACTTTGCCTAAAGCCTACTTGGAACTTTGACAGAATAGGAATCTGAGCAAGAACTGAATTCAGATCTCTAAGAAGAAGAATAGAGAAACCTTGCTAGCAGAAGTTTTCTGGAGATGTAGGATCACCCCTGTTGTATACTGGAATAACTATGGATTGAATCCAGGACTCAGGAATTGTGTGGATTACAAAGGTATGGTCAAACAGGGCCTTGTGGTAAGGTACCCAAAGTTGGGAGGCTTCTTGGGGGACACAAGGTGGAATACCGTCAGGGCCGGGGGATCTAGGTGGTTTAAGTTTAGTAAGCGCCCATTCGATGTCTTCAAGATTCCATGAGCACGAACCAGATATGATCGGACCCTTAGTAGGATCATGAAAATCTAGCGGGGGCCCTGGATGGGAAAACCTAGCTTGGCAAAAGTCAACCCATCTATCTTCTGCAATTGGACATTCTCTTACAAAGATGTTACCTCCAACAGTGTTGTTAATGATACCCCAGAATTGTCTGGTGTTTGCATGAGTAATATTATGCAACATGGTGTGATTGTCTTGTTTGTGTAGATCAATTCTGCCTGATAACCAAGTTTCTGTGCCATTGACAAATTAATTTTTTGGCTTTTTTAAATTCAATCACACTCAAGCCATTAGTAGCCAGTTGTTTAAAAGAATTTATTTGTGTCCTTTTAGATTTGGCAATCAAAGGATTGAACTGATGTGTTTTATTTTTCTTGGATGAGGTGTGCGTCAGCGCAGGAAGACGGTCCAGCAGCCAGTGGTTACGACTCATTATGAATAAATGATTTCTAATGAAATGAAAAGTGTTTATACCAAATTGATGAAACAATGATGTATTGTTACTTAAAAATGTTTGTCCAAAATTGTATATTTTAAATTGTAAGGCAGGAGATACCCACAATACAGGAGAACTGAGGAAATATTTTCAAAAAGATATGATCTTTGTGGACAATGACTATCCCTCAGACAAGGATAAGGGCACAGTTTCGATACTCTAGCTGTCATTAGGGTGTAGAGTTACGCTCCAAATGGATCTCGATCATCTAGGTCAGCCAAAAAAGCCAAAGGTTGTGGTCATGCTTTCTGTGCTGGTTTTGACCACGGATTTATTATTTAAAAGCATTGCGTTGGAGTGGTTGTAGTTGCACAAGAATGCAGAGACTGAGACAGCATTGTCTTCAGAAATAAAAACCAATGTTTTACTGTTCCTATTTTTATTCACACTGATGTGGGTCTGTGGCTGGTACTTTAGAGACCTGCTAACGTGTGTTAACCTACTGGACCCATACCTCTACTATGGGTATATTTGTACCACACAGGTCATCCTCTGGCATGCGGCTTGACCAACGTAGTGGCACACATTGACCAATGTGTTTGTTTTACTGGTGACCTCAGCAGAATTAAAGTCTCTATTTGCTGCCTCTCCATGCAGTAGGATGCCTGACCATACAGTGATCTCCCCTCGACGCTAGGCTTAATATATACCGCACACACACTTTTACTGGGCCGTACCCCATTCACTTGCCCTGCAATGCAAGGTTTTCCAAATGCAGTCTGATGCTGTTGGGTCTCTGGCCCCGCATCCACATGGTTATTCTTGCAGTGGGATGGGCATTCTCAGAGCTCTGAAGCCTCTTCTTCCATATTTAAGCGCTACATTAGACTGGCATCCTTCAATCCCAAATTGTGACTTTGCTCTTTAAGCAGAAATGGATGAATTTCTTTCTGGGACATATTATTCAAATTTTGCACCTGTATTGTGTACTTTTGCGCTGGGATTTTGCACAGAGCAAACCTTTCCCCAGAGGAAATATGTATTTCTTTAGTGCATTTTTGTTCCATGGGAATATTTGGCCCTGGGCAAATGCCATGAAAAATTGCACTGCACTGTGCACCATTTCTGCGATGAGGCCCTCGAGATCTACTTTACCAGGAATGATTTCAAGATGTGCCTTCATCCGGGGCAGATGTTTACTGGAAAGGACTAAGTTATCTGCAACAAACTTGCCAGAGTGAAGACAATGGTACAAGATCCTTAATCACTTTTCTTCCACTGGCAAGCCATACACGCTTTTCCCAGAGGAGCGATGAGCTGTCTAGGTGCAATGTGCATTTGATTTCCATGAGCTGGAAGTCACATTGTAGGACATGTCCCTTCCACACATGTTGCATAAGCACGCATGTGGGACAGGAAATACCTGCTCGCTAACACTGGCACGTGACCAGGGTGTGGCCGGAGCTGAAAATCAAGGCAGAGGACTGATAAACAAAATATGGGATGGGTACATTTAGGGAACATATCATTCGTCACAAAGGTGCAATTCCAAAGTCCACCCAAGCCCGGCAACGCCTATGTGATTCCAGTAGCATTGTCATAGCAGGAATTCCAAGAGGCTCATGCCAGCATTTCTGAGGCAATGTGAAGGATGAGCTATCCTTGAAACATTTTCTAATTCATAGTTTGATGGCTTTTAATAGGCAGGGCAGAAAGGAGGAGAATATTTGATATGCGGGTTGTTACCTGGAAAGGTGAGTTGTTCAAAGGCATGTGCTCCTCACCCTCCTCTGCCTTTCACTGATTGAAAATATTTTCTTTCCCTGCCCTTGTCTTCCCACACCTTTAGAAGTGTGATTGCTTAATGAGTCCTTTCTCTATAGACATATGACCTTGGAAACCCCAGTACAGGAGGAACACTGACCAGCCTACATAATTTGCCCTACATTTCATTTGCTACTGTAAAGACACTTTGTTCAAATAAATCCCTCAGAATGCAAGCGAAGCACACACAAGTTTCTGGACAGCAGCAAAGATTGGATTGTTTATTGACGTTGGGTAAGTGTCTAATGTCCTCAGTTCCATAAAGCATACCAGGTTTTGAAGTGTTAGCAATTTACTATCGTTCTATTGGGCTAAAGGCATATTTGTTTATGGTTTCACAGAAGTCTCTGACATTTAGTTGTATCACTTAGTTCAAAGCTCTCTGGGCTATACCCTTCTCTGATAATATCCCACCGACACTCTTTTCTTCTCTGATATCTGGACCCTTGTTTGAAGGGAAAGGAGAAGACTTGATTATACAGTTCTCCATTGTCGAACATGGAAACAAGGAGGGGCAACAGCACTGCTACTGGACACCTTTAATTTCTGTCCCCTGTCAGGTAAGACATCTTAAGCGCAGTAGCACACCTCACATTACAAAGAACCTAAATGCTTAGATATTTGTATATGGGCCACACACGTTATGGTTACAACTCAACTATGTGAATGGCAGATCCGCACCGAAAATAGGAGGAATTGGGACCCTCCCCGCATGGCATCCACACTCGGGTTACCTAGGCAATGGCACCAGGCTCAAAACAAGGAAGAGCGTTCTTGATGGTGGCGTGATGACACATGCATGCCTCCTGAGTGGGAACCAATAGAAACGCAGTATAGGTGTCCATATCAATGGGACAGACGCCACGCTTAGATATTTGCATATGTGCCGCACACATTATGGTTACAACTTAACCATGCAAACGGCAGATCCTCACACAGAATAGTAGGACATGGGATCCTCCCCGTATGGCATCCCTACTCGAATTACCTAGGCAACGAGGCCAGGCTCACAACCAGGAAGAGTTTCCGTGACGGTGGCGTGATGACGCATGCACACCTCCTGAGTTGGAAACAATAGAAACACAGTATTGGTGTCCACATCAACGGGGCAGATGCCAGCTTGACCCTGCAGCTGCCGCTGACGCATTTGGGAGACGCGCAGCCGATCCGACAATTCCAGGTAAATGCAAACTTGGCAACAACAGGGCCCCCCTTGCCCTCTAGATACTGGTCACATCAGACAATATACAGGACCAGCTTTGTTAATTAACCTTGTTTCAGATCGAACCTCAAGAACGTGATCGTGCCTAATGAAGGAACGCAAGAAAAGAATGATTGTCTCCATGTCGGCTAGGACTCCACCAGACTCTATTGAAGGAACATAGATTTGTCCTTCATATCTTTTTCGTTCATTGGGATTTGAACTGAACACGCCACAATGCAAGGACACATCATTACGTGAAGACTCACAGGGTGTGGAACCCTTTCTAGCCTGACACTTCTGTGAGTAACAGCATGAGACACACAGGACTTAGGACTGTCACCCCTACACTGGTGGGCCCTTTCCCATATCTTAAATAGGCTTTATGGCACCCCTCACTTTGGTGTTGGAGCCGTACACAACAAGGGAATATGTCAACTGACCAGCTTCTCTATATTTCATCTTCAGACTGAAATATATTGTTCCCATATTTGCACCAAGGGGTCATCCATGAATATACACAAGTGAACAACATATTGCCTGCCACTGACTCCACATACAGTAAGTAATGTAGGGTGCACACTATGGCTCTATACAAATAATTGAGGTCTACAGTGGGTATGACACTATAATACACATATATATATATATATATATATATATATATATATATATATATATATATATATATATATATATATATATATATATATATCCACAGGGTCTATGAACACGCCCTGAAGAAGGCAGACTCATTTCCAGATTGGCGCGCTGAAACGTGCTGCATCCGGGGACCCTGCTGGACAACCAGGACCCCATGTAGAACATCTAGTGGCTACATATAGGTCATTCACAGGTTGGCAGGCCCCTTATATGAAATGAGCTGTATAAAATCAAAACATGTTTTCCCTGTATGTTCAAACAAACCCTGAATGATGGGATGTGAACAGAAAGAAAATATACAGGCATTTCACGATTGAGGATAATTGAAGAGCAAGGAAATACATTTATTTGTATCCTCTTCATTTTTTACTTTAAAAAGAAGATTTCTGATTCTTCTTTGTCTATTCTTTTGTCTCCAATTTATTCAGGCACTAATCTTGTATCCAGTAAGATTTGATGAAGATTAACACAAATAACACCCTCTGGGTCTTCTATTTCTCTCTCTCCTATTTTAAGGTTTATCTCTCCAGGGTACTGTTTCTTGGTAATATGTCATTTAATGTCTTAATTGTTGTTATAGATTTAAGTTTGTGTAACTTGATTGTGTAGATAAAATCCAGCTACATTTTGTAATTCTTTAACAATTGTTTTGAACCATCGATTGATTGATCTTTGGTGTTTTATGTGTTTGTTTTAGGGAATGTAATACGGAATATCGGTTTTAGATACCCAACCTCGTAATACCCATTTACCTAAGCCGGAAATTGGGTAGAGCTCAATAATGGATCATTTTGTGTTATATAGGTAAGATCCAATTGGCAGTTTAGATCTGAACGCTTGTTTTTCTGCTCACCCCACTGTAGACCCGACCCAAACTCCTAGCCCCTAACCCTCTGCATGCATAACCCTGTATCATTTGTTGCAAACACCCTTACTGCACACTAATGAGAGTGGAAATGTCCATTTCCGATAACAAGTGCCACATGCCAAAGCGAGTCCCATTAGCCATCCTTGGAAGTTCACATCCAGTTCTCAGCCACTGAGCAGTGAACTGTTGGTAAGCAAATTAGCTCAAAGGCATGCTTGTTGCTCCCAAAAATGGGTTTTGTATTTATTTATTTATTTGTTTGTTTATTGAGCATTTGTTAGGCGCCTATACAAGAGAATAGTGTTTCCCGGCGCCACAAGGCAAGTAGGCAGGGAAAAAGTGGAGGAAATAAAAGTGGCAAAACAGTAGATATGTAATAATGCTACTACTAAGTAGGTTTTGTGACATTCGGACATGCAAGTGCAGTGAGAGAAGTGCAGGAGATAGGGAAGGAGCATGGGCAAGGTATCGACGAGTGCTGGTGGGAGCTGGGGAGGGAAGTGCCAAGGGGAGCCAAGGGAGGAGGCCACTGGATAAGTGCTAAGGCGGAGCAATCCCCATGGTGGGATGCACAGCCGCTAGGCAGGGTCCCGCAACAGCCGTCGGGGTTGCTGGTGTTGACTGGGTAGAGGGCCTGGTAACCTGTGAGATTCATGAAGGACCAGGCCACAAGTCTCAGCAGCAGTGGAGTGATTAGCAGGGAAGGGAAAGAGGTAGAGAAAAGCAGAGTTTTGAGAAGTTTCCAGAACTTAAGGAGGTCCGGCTCAAGTCTGAGTGAGGCAGGGAGGCTGTTCCAAAGAGAGGCACCAGCCATAGAGAGAGAGACCTGCCCTAACTCTCTGCTTGGAGAAGCGTTTGACAAGCAGAGAGTTGGAGTTAGAGGAGCAGATGGCTCTAGCAGGGAAGTATTTAGGGAGGGAAAGTTAGAAATAGCGTGGTCCCAAGCCCCAGAAAGCCTTGTGGATGGTTCAGAGGGTCTTGCATTTTATCCTTGTAGCCACCAGCAGCCAGTGGAGAGATTTTAGGGCTGTAGAGATACGGCCCCTGGGCTTGAGGCCAAAGATAAGTCTTGCAGCCCTATTCTGGATTTCTTTGCTGTTGTATACATAGCTTTATCAACTAAAAGCAGGCAGCTCTAAAAGATGCAGATAACCACGTACACATTTCACCCTCATTAGGGATAATCCATGTGGTATATGCTGACACATTTATGAAGCAGAATAGAGGTAGATTAGCAAACACCATCAAAGTCATAGCAGGTTTAAAAAAGCAGACAATACCCCTTCTCCGGAAGGTTAGAGTCGTATAGGCAATTTTAGCTAATCGGCACATGCTAGATCACTTCTCAGTAACCATCAATCAAATCTAACTTCCAGCTCTCAACCACTCACCAATACAATGTGGGTATTATGAGAGATAGTACACCAGCTGCATACAATTGTCTTTGTCTTATGCTATTTCATACATACCTTTATCAACCAATGACAAGCATTACTGATACACATTTCACTCTCACTAGGGATCATTGGTGTGTCAAGCTCTGACATCCTTCTGCTTGGAACATTGGAGTATGTTTAGCAAACACTATCAATGCTATGTTAGGTTTAGTTTAGAGACAGCATGAAAAACAGTTCTAACTGCTGTCATAGAAAGGAATAGGACAGTTCAGCTCTCGAGACGAAATTGCCACAGTTCCTCTGGGTAGCCATCCGTGGAACTTTGCCTCTAGTTCAGAGTCACTGAGCATGGCACTGTGGGTATGCAAATTAACACAAATACATGCTTTTTGTTCCAGAACATTGTTTTGTCCTATAGTGCATACGTATTTTATACATAGCTCTATCAAGTGAAGACAGACAGTCCTCAAGGATGCAGATAGCCACATGTATGGTTACATGTCTTTATAACTACACATTTTATGTAGAATGCACATATACCGAAAATCGGACGACAGCAACAGAACACATTTTTTTTGGGGTCCTCTAAAAACCCACCCAACCATTACCCCACAAGATTTAATCCTTCACCCCACCCCCACATACATTTACGTTATATTTTTCATTATAAAAGTTTCGTCATATGTGCATGTCTACATAAACGTTTCTTTATAAAGACTGTATGACCACATGTACGTTTCACCCTCATTAGGGATATCAGAGTGATATAGCCTAAAAGCTTTGGGATTGAAGCACTGGAGTATGTTTCGCAAACACCTTCCATGTTATGGTGGGTTTGAAAAAGGATTAAAAAAACACTGACATGTGAGAGTAGAATAGGCCCTTTCAGCCAGCATATCAGAGCACCAGGTGAATTCTCATGAGACCATCCTGGCTGTCTGCAGAATGCCCAGCAGTACCCGCACAACAGGATGTCTCTTTTGATGTCCAGCATACTGCTGCATATTAAGTTTGAATTTCGCATTGTCTGAGAATTGCATATTGTTTTTTTAATTTGGGATTGCCAGTGTCTGACCATTGCTCATTGTGTCCAGCATATTGTGATGAAACCAATGCACATTGTTGCTTCTGGTGTCAATTACCAGTGCATTGACCAGCATAGTCTATCTCCCGTCCATTTACCTAAGGACTACACACAACAACAGCTACTGCACCCCAACAACAAAACAAGACCCACCTCACTTAAAATATCACTATGTGCTCCCACTTGAATCGTACCCCCACATATTAAGAGATCTCTCTAAGGGGCTCGTTTTGTTAAAACAGCTATTTGCTTGCAGTGGAGCACCACCATTCGATTAGAACACATGTGGTGTTGGCCCTCCTGCATGCGATTTTCAACTTTTACATAACGGAGTGCAAAAGGAAGAGTAAACACAGTCAAAATCGCTTTTACTTTTTCATTGCACTCTGCGTTTTGTGAAAATAGTGAATGCCGCCTGGAAATTACACTTTACAGACAGCATTTACCATGGATTCCAAGGGAATCTACCTGCTTTTAGTAGGTGCTAAAGCAGGCGGATTCCATAGGAATCCATTCATTTTACTCCTACAGAAAACTCTCAGGCAGGTGCAAAACCAGGAAGAATTTGAAAGAGGAGGAGTTGCATTAAAAATCCTTTGGAGTGTAAAAAAAAAAGAATCTATAGTCAGCTTACTGCTAGCTTTTACACCTTAGATATGCACTCCAACCCTAAGAAAATAACTCCCTAAGATTTTTTACAATGCAGAGCGTGGTTCTACGTGAACCAACTGGTGAATCTACGCCGGCTACACTTCATACCAATGCATGAATATTGATCAGCCTTCTGTCGACCTGTTCCTGCTGTCCTGCAGCCTGAGTCTAAATGCTGGTTTGCTTTGTCTGCCAGCACCATTCTTAATTTGGTATGCTTTCTTAGTGGGAAGCGGGGCAGCTCTGAACCCCCTTTCTCGACCATACACTGCCCACCTCTCATGTGATCCAACTTACCTTCCTGTGTGGCTGAAATCCTTATCACCACTCCTACAGTGCACTGTGTTTTTCTAAGCCCTCATGCCACACCACCGGCATATCTGTGACTGCAGCCTGGTTTCCTCTGGCATGAATGCACCGGCCTATTTCCTGATACAGCAAATTCTGAGTAGAGATATTAAACAGGCCTTTGATCATATCCCAGATCACCTTGGGGCGGTAGGCTTCACTTAGCCTTGCAATTCAGAGTGCAGAGTGTCTGACCATGAGCCTTTTTGAGTCGTTTCCGCTTTAATCCACAATCCACACCAAAGAACAGGGTCTGGACTTCCTCCTGGTCTGCGACCAATGCAATAGTAGCACATCTGTCAAGGCTGATGAATTCCACAATTGTCAGGCCAGTCCTGATCTTGCCCCCAATTGCTCAGCATACCTTTTCCTACTTTAACTTTGACTGAAGGCATTGACTTCCACCTCAGGCTGCATGTCCACATCATACTTCACCTGTCTACGATATTTAGATCTGAACTCCTCCCTAGGACACTGGTTCACGGTAGCAAGAGTGCAAAAGGTGTCCTCAATTTCATTGCAAAAAATAAAATCCATACCAAGCACTCTTGGCAGATCTGTTTGCACCCGGTGCAGTGCCATCTTTTTGCCCTGGAAATGTGCACTGCTTCACTGATTACTTCAGCGACTGTGACCATCAGCCGGACTTTGAATGAAAAGGGGCCCTGGAATAGGTTGTGAAATGATCCCTCGTATCTTCACAGCTTGTGAGTCCCACCACCCATAGTAGGATGTGCGCGCGGGGTAGAGTAGGTTGTGAGTGTTGTGTACTGGCAGGCTCAGGGAAAGAACGGCAGGTAACAGCGTAGGGGAAACTTTTCTTTATTCAGACTTGAGGTATAATAAGTCATGACCAGAGTCCTGTGGAGGACACGTTTCCTCCCTTCTAGTCACTAGGCTGGCCTCCATGGTTCCCTTCCCAGTATAGGGGCCTTCAGAGGACACAACAGTGAGAAAGGAAACAATGTTAGTAAGACTGCGCATTTTAGAGCACATTTTCCCAACTATACTAAAGGAAATGTCATATGTTTAAGAGCACAGTTCGAGCTCTCAGTGTGCACTGCGTAATGCATAATGATATGATGATATGATAGGTTATTTATAACACGCTTAATAACCAGAGGTTTCTAAGCGCGGACCCGGGGATCGCACCTGTGTTGCTCTGTGTTGTCTTTCTTCCAAGGCGAGCACGTTGCTGCTGAGCTATCCTCCCGAGGCTAATATCACAGCTTTCTTCATTAGAGACATATCAGTCTCCCAGGTCTGAGGTGAGGGCATAAACCTGGCTCCAATGCTTTACATTTCAGAAAGCTGGCTTCAGAATTATAAGCGCTCTTTCGCGTTTTTCCCTCACTCACATTACTAAGAGGCTAAACACTCTACTGTTCAATTGGCATACTAACTATTTCTCACCAGGCCTTTCTCCCCACCACTATTCTTGTTGTTTGCACATCGAACTTCTTTCCTTCCTGACCATAGCATGGTGTGCCTGGTTGTGTACCTGCCCTGCTAAGCATTTGTGACATAATGTGTACACTGCCTTTGTCCCTTGTTGAATGTCCGGCACGCCCCTCCCCATCCTGTTTGATCTCTCTAATTGCCTGAGCACACATTGGGTGTGGAGGTACCGTGAAGCCAATATAGCTGAATCGCAATCGGGGCAGTTAGACGGGTGAATACAGGAGCAGACGGGTGAATACAGGAGCGCTTGGAGTTCAGGTTGTCAATATAAACAGGAACACGTTTCGTTATTTATTTATTTATTTCTCAATTCCCTGTTTTAAAAAGTCACACACGGCGCCCCCAGACATTTTTCATAGGGATGGCCTGATGAGGTCACTTGGGGTGGCGCACAAAGTTGCAATCATAAGAAGCAGGCGGGCTGGTGGGAGGGTGGTCGTGGCTGCCCGTGGACACCCCTTGGTGGCGCCTCTGCAAATGTGTACACAACACTTCAGAGCGGAAAAATTGTCTTAGTCGATTGGGAATCCGTGGACCATGCAATGGTGGGTCTCTTGCAAGTGGTGAAGACACAGCACAAGAAGGGCATACAGTGCCTTCTGTCTCCCAGGTACAGGGATGACACGGTGGTGTTCCTATGGTGCCACTCTTGTATTACTCTGTTCATTTAATCCAAGTGCCCCATTGAGATGCCTTGGTCTGACGCTACCGCCAAGCTCAATGTGTGCCCACCTTTGGCTTGTTCGCGGATGTACTCTTATGCTGCTTTGCTCTTCAAGCAATCTGACTGGCCCCATTTGGTTACATTGCCACCATGGTATCTCCATGCTCCTTTGTGTTCACCTACATTGTTTAAGCTCTCCCCTGTACTTACAGATATCCTGATGGAGCCGTCTCACTTTGCTGGCCTGGCATACCATGTTATTATGATATGTTCATCAGTGTTGTGAAGAACTATGTTTCTCAGAGTTCGGACTGTAATTATTAAGTAAGCACAGCTATATCTGTGTCAAATGGCTACTACCCCATGTCAGATGCTGTGCGTCACCTATTGAACCATTAGCAATCATACATATTAATTACTATGTGCATATTTACCTTGCCTATCATTTTCTGTTTATCGCTCAGTTCTCCCTTTAATGTATCACTTTTACCTTGTACACGTATCACTATTAAAGGTTTTTATCATTATTGTTATTATCATCATTCTAGCATTTCTTGAGCACGGACCTAGCTTTGAGAAGCAATGGAGCGCTTATACAACGACACAGATACACAAAAGAGGGCTTTACAGAGGTACACAACAGTACAGATGCGAAACAGAGCGATTTTCAGAGGAAACAGAACAAATATACAGCGGGAGTAGGAGACAGAGGGGCACAGAGGAGGGGTACAGCTGTAAAGGGTGGCTGGGAGGAGAGGGGCAGACGGCGGCTAGTGACCAAGGTGGCGCGGGAGGCAATGTGATGGCCTAGGTTTTGAGGAGGAGAGACTACTTGAAGAGGTGGGTCTTGAGTTCTTTTGTGAATTGTAGGATGCATGGCGGCAAGTCTGATGCTGACGGGCAGAGGTTCCATAGTCTTGGGGCATAGGCAGAGAAGGTTTGTTTTCTGGTCCTTTCCTTTTTGCAGCAGCGGATTACAAGTCTGCAAGTGTCCTGGCTTCTGGTGGTGTGCTGTCCACCAGAGATGCAGAATTTCTCCATTAGGTAGCTGGATGACTTGAGGGTGACTGCCTTATAGATGATGCAGGAAGACTCGATGGTGATTCGTGCATGCATTTGGAGCCAGTGAAGGTCGATGAGGGCCGGGCTGATATGGTCATATCTGCACTGACACTCGATGAGGCGTGCGGCCGCATTTAGGATGCTTCTCGGGGGCACAAGGGAGGACGATGGGAGGCCTTCGAGGAGGGTATTGGCCCCATTCAAGTTCGGATATGACCAGTGCTTGCACAGTGGGTCCAGAGGGAGGCTGTGACTTTTCGCAGGAGGGAGAGCTGAAAGTTTTCTTAGCCATGTCTGTCTTGAAGCAGAGGTGTTTGTTGTTGTGGAATCCAAAGGATTTGGCACAGGAGGTGAGCTCGGGTGTGAAGCCCTCAGGGCTCATGGTTGATAGCCAGGTCTTTATTTCTGGGTGTTTGGTGTTGTTGTGAGAAGTAGGAATTTGGTCGTGGAGGGGTTGAAGTATGCGGTGGACATCCAAGTTTCCTTCACCACTTGAACTACCTCATTTAAAGCTATAACCCTTGAGAACGTGTGAAACCTGTGTCAACTCTTTTCTGTCTATGGTGCTCACCACAAATAGTTTACAGATTGCTATGGGTATATCAATATCAACACAAGCTAATGTCTCCTGATCCTCATATTTCTTATGGCCGATGTTGCGGCTCCACTATGTAGGAAATAGCGCTGCCCTAAAAGACAATGGGCCTCATTACGAATCAGGCGTTAAGGGGTTAACGGCGCCGTAAACGGTGCCGACCCCTAACGCCTGAATACAAGGTCCCTTAGTGCCATGGTGATATTAACGCCTGCTTTTTGCAGGCATTAAAATCCATGGCGCTAAGGGACCATGGTGCTAATTACGCCACCGTAATTTACGGTGGTGTAATTAGCGCCTTCCCCACTCCCATTATGCCCTATGGGGCAAAAATGGGAATGGGGAAGGGTAAAATGGGAAATGGGGATTTACCGCCCCACTCACCTTGGAATGGGGCGGTAAATCCGCCATCCACCATGGTGTAAACATAGTTTACACCATGGTGGTAAGGGTACGACCCAGGCGGTAACTTAAAGCCTGGGTCGTAATGAGGCCCAATGGGGCTTATTACGAGTTTGCCGGTAAACAGTGGTAGTACCATTCTAGTGATGTTACCATTACTGGTGGGGTGACCGGCGGAATCACCGATGTATTGTGAGACATCTGGCGCATGCACATACCCCTGCCAGAAACAGTAATATCAGCTGGCAGTATTACCGGCATCAACAGCCATCAGCTGTAAATACCAGAAAAATATTACTGGTAATACCGTTTCCGCCACCATACCGGCCGATATTACTGGCGCCGGAAATAGCGCCATCACAAGAATAGGACGCTCGCCATTGGCCATTTTAAAAAACGTAATCCACCCCGAATCACCCATTTCCTACTGGCATCCGGTCCTGATTGTTGTGGCAACCTAATGCCACAGGAAAAAAAGGCCGTCTAGAAGCCAAAATGTACATAGGCAGAGCTATCTTCATTGGCAGATGCAGTTGTTGATCAGATCATGCTGATGCCCTAGTCGGCAGCTGGCATAAAAAAACCTCTGCACAGAGTAAGACAGCCAAATGGGCTGACATACAGGCAAGGTTGATGGCTACTGTACCCCATACCATCGGGGTCTGTCGGAAGCGCTGGGATAACCCCAAGGTGAGGATCTGCAGCCTCATAGTCAGACACAGGAGGGAGAGTGCGGGCACAGGAGGAGGCAAGGTGGAACCCCTCCACCTCGAGCCCTGGGAGGAGACGGCCAGCTTCATCCTGCACATGGGGGGCATCAAGGGGATAGGGAGTGCAGAGGCTGGTGCAGGGACCCAAAGTGATGGCGGTAAGAACATCTGAAACCATGTACATGTGAATGTAGTGTCTGAAAGTATGCATCCCCCACCAGAGGTGCACAAAATGGGCACAGGAATGGCTAAACACATGGTAGTCACAGCAAATGACCAGTGAGCACACACAAGTGCCAGGTGACGCGAGTAAATGTAGCAAAGCACAAGCACTTTAGTCAAAACGCGCATGCCAGCACATGGACACACGAGAAGCACCCATGTGTGCCAAGATAGTCCATGTCAGTAAGTGAATCCCCACTGCATCCACAACAACAAACCACATTGGCAGGCGAAGAGGCAGTTTATACATGCATGCAACATGTAAACCCTCAGCAGGCACTACCACCACCTGGTAGTAGCAATACTCATTGGAGCAATACCACCCAAGTCAACCACAGGAAATGTAATGCAAACCTGCAGACATGTCTTCCAGATGGTGAACATCATGTCATTCTATTCCCAACAGGGACACAGTCCCCGGACAATGACAAGACCGGGCCCTCCACTTCAGGCACAACATCTGTCCCCACCCCTGCACAGGCCAGACCCCTTGCCAGTAGGAGCAGACAGCAGAGCAGGACTGCCAGTCCATAACCACCACCTCCACCTCCACCTACCATCACCGTTGGCACACCGGCAAGTCCTGGGTATGACACAATCCCTATGGTAGCACTCAGTGGTGCCCTCCACTGGACAGGCAGGTCATATGGCAGTCGCTGAAGCTGCCAACGCTATGCCACAGCCAGCACCTGTGATGGGACACAGTGCTGTCAGTCCTCCTGTGTCCGGAAGCCGCCAGGGTTCCAGCACGCCCTCCTCCCCATCATGGACAGTGCAGCCACTGGCCCATCATGGCAGGGCCCATGTGGACACCACAGATGAGGATGAGGGGGATGAGGTGGAGCACAGGATTGGAGGTGCATCACCATACTTCAGCCTTGGCCCTCCACACAGCCCACCACCTATGCCAGTGCCCAAAGTGTCGTCCATGAGTGAACGCATGTGTGCGATTGAGGAGCGGAAGGCTTCCATCGAGCATCTGACGGGCCAACAGTTGCGGGAGATTCGGGCCATTCGTGAATGCATGTAGGGTTGGAGCCGCAGGATGTCCTGGTCACTCAGCCATGCTACTGCCCTCATGGCTGCAATGGGACACAGGGTGCGGGAGCACACGGAACCTACCAGTGTGTCCACCAAAACCCTGCACCAATGCATTCACCTTACCCTGACGTTCATACAGGACCAAGGTCAGAGGACCCCCACTGTGACACCTACAGAGGGCTCCCTACCTGGTACACCAAGGTGCCACTCACAGTGCCTCATCATTGGCAAGGACCTGGTGAAAAGCTCTATACCAACGACGCATAGAAGGTGACAGTTGTACACTGCAGGGGTGTTTGGGGAGGGTGTTTTGATGGTGGGTTTTTGGTGAGGGGGATGTTGTTCTGGTGAAGGTCGTTACACGTTCCCCCTTGCTATATAAAAATCAATTTCACTTGAAGCAATGAGAGGAAAGTCCTTATTGTGTACAAGTGTTTAATGTGAGAGAAAGGTGCAAGGGTAGTGCAATTTAATGACGTTTTCAAAAAAAGATTTCAATCATCTGTTCCTGGCGAGCCGGGTGCCTGTCCCTGGCCTCTACCCACTCAGTGCATGCATGGCACCCGCAGGCTGTGTCACCCTCCTCATGGGGTGGCATGTCCAAATGCGGGGGCAGGGTAATGTTCCACCAAATGCAGATGTTGTGCAACATTGCACATGCAAGCACAATCTGTCCACCTTGTCGGGCCCATACAAGAACGCACCCACAGAGTGGTGTAAACATCAGGAGCGAGGCTTCAGCAGGCCAAAGGTGCGCTCAACACACACCCTAGTCTGGACATGTGCCCGGTTGTAAGCCAGGTCTTGGGGCATCTGGGGATTCCTCAGAGGAGTCATTAGCCACGGAAGGTACAGGTATCTAGTGTCACCTGCGAGGGGAAGGGGCATAGGTGTAAATCATGATGATCTGTGGATGCGTTTGCCTGTAACAGCAGCATCTTGACAGACAATCTGTGCATGCATGTCTCATGTGTGTCACACAACACTATTTCACATTCCAGTCCTTACATGTGGAGTCAACTACTCTGTGGGGGGGTGCTGAGGGGGTGCTGAGTCTGTCATGGTACATCATACACACAGCTCGTAGCCAACACTTGTTGCTTTCATGGTCGATGATTGACAGGGCAGCATGCCTTGGTGGGCGGTTTGAGCCTGTGCATTGCTCCCTGATGGGAAGTTCCATGATGGATTCATGTGCATGGTGACCTGAGTGCATGCCATGTCAAATGTCAGTGCCATGCCCCTCAGTTGCAGTTTAGCAGCATGTCATTCCATGTATGGCAGTGTTCTTCAGACCTGGTACATAACCTTTACATAACGGACACACCAGGAGCTGCATTGGTGTTTGTGGTCCCTACACCTAGTCATTCCCCACCCACCTCAGCTCACACTGGGGGTGGCTGGGGGTGAGCACAACAACAACAGAGTGTTGTTGGAGCAATTAATCTCCTTGTGTATTGTTGTACTATGTGGTTTTACCTTGACTGGACGGTGACCTTGATCATTGGTTGTGTTGCCAACTGTCATCTTCGCCCTTTTCCCATGTTCTTGGGGCACCCCCTGGACATACTTTACACACCCCTAGGTGGGACAGCCCCGCCATTTGCAGCCCATGCATGCTGTGAAATGTTTGATGTTGCATTCTGCTACATGCAGTCCAATGTGTGCGGCTGGTCTGTTGGAGAAGCATGGCTTGGCCGTCTACTGCTGCATCATGAGTCATGTCCTACTCCTGTGGGTTGCCTTTCATGTATGGGGTGTGTGGTGGGTCCTGCATGTACAGGGCCTTGTCAGGGCATGCAATCTCTATGTGTTGGGTCCCCCCCTTCCATGTCACTTGTGCAGCAAGGTTTGTGTGATGGAACATGTATCCACCCAACATCCAGGTCCGTTGGCATTGGTTCCCCTCCATGTACGCCGGCAGCATGCTGTTCCCCAGGACGTTGGCATCATGGAATGATCCTAGAACGTGGACACAGCAGTGCGTGATGGTACATCACTGGAGACCTACACATTGAGCAAATGGAACTGCTTTCGGTTCCTGTAGACCCCCTTCGATGCCTGGGGTGGCATCAACTCCATATGGGTAAAGTCCAGGGATGCTACCACATTGGGCAAGTGTGCCATAGCGTAAAGTCTTGCCTTTGTGGCATTCAACTATGCAGGGTGGTGGGCAGTGAAAAGTTCCATCCCACATGAGTATATCCAGCATCTGACACAGAACTTTAGTGAAAGCAGGCTCCGAGATGCCATGCAGTTGGCTCACAGTGTGTTGGAATGTGCCGTGGCAAGGAAGTGCAGGACCGACACAAGCTTTACCAGTGGTGGAATGGCAGTCCTGATGGTGATTCTGCTTCCTATGTCATCCTGGATGTGGTTCAGCAGATCTGCAATAGTCTCCCCGTTGAAGCGTTACAGGGTGAGAATCTGGCTGTCAGTGAGGGTCAATTGTGAGGCTCTTACCCAGGGTATGGACGTATGCCTTATGTGGCCTCTCCTCCTCACCATCCTCCTCCTCCTCTCCTCTGCCTCATGTTCTCTGCAGTGGTCCTCCAGCCCCTGCAGCTCTATGTTGGACTGAAGCAGCTGCATGTGAATGGTGACAGAGACCAGTGGCAGCATGGTGATGTAGGAAAGTGTGTTTGGTAAAGATGTGGCCCTTTTGTTCTCTACCTTTGTGCATTGGGTGCACCTTGGTGCATTGGGTGCACCTTTGACCTCATTTCCATCACCTGTGTGCATTTACTACCTGCTTTCAGGTGTAGGTATCTCTGCCTGGCTTTTGCCGGCATACCTGGAAAAAACAGCAGTGTTCCTGCCATTTAGCAACTAGTAATTGGCCAGTAATTCCATTGTGAAAGTAATAACAGCGCAGGTTGTTCCGCCATCGGATATTCCATTGTCGGTATAACCAGGGATGTCATTGGGGTTCGCTAGGAGTCGGAGATGCAACTCCTGCTGTCCGAGCTGAGACCCTGCTGTCTCTCTTGCTACCCCGGGTAAGAAAAAACATTTCTTTTTTTCTTTTTTCTTTTTGAACTGGCTTCCACCCAGATACCAGGCAGAGAGCTCAGAAGCAGGCCATCCCTGCACTCTCCTGGACCCACTCAGCTTCCACTCTCGCCCACCAGCCTGGTGCCTTTCATTGTGCACAGTCATTTTTCCCATCCACTTAATATCTTTAAAGCAATATTCGTATCTGCCAATGTTTATTGCTAAGGCACCACCAATGAGCCAAAGCCAAAGCTATAAAGCATCGGTGGGTGGCCGTAAAGTGCCATGTATGAGCTAAAACTATGAGGCGCTGTTGCAAAGATTGTCTTATATGAGCATATTTATCTTAGTTATGCAAATATAAATAGCTCTTGGTTACATTGAGCTTGAAAAACAGTGTTGCCTTAGTTACAAGTGGAGAAATTGATACAGCAGAATGCAATAGCTGGTAGTTATAGAGAGCATCAGTCAGGCACGCTGATAGATGGCTCAGGTGAACAGCAGGGTTTTGATTAGTTTCCTGAATGCCAGGTGAGATACAGTGTTCATGGCCTGTGGAAGGAGGGCATTCCAATGTGTTGCTGCCAGAACTGGAAAGCTGGATCCTCCTGCTCGCGCTCTCCTGGTTTTAGGAACGGATATCCTGTTAGCATAGGCTGTTCTGGTGGGTCTCGTGGGTTCTTGCTTAACAACCCTTTGCACCAAGTATTGGGGTGCCTGGTTGTGGAAGCATTTGTGTGTTATGGCCAGGGCTTTGAAGGCTATCCTCTCTTTGATGGGGAGCCAATGGACTTGTTTTCTTGTTTTGGAGATGTGTTCCCTTTTGGAAATGCCCGTGGCTGCCCTAAGGGCGTTATTCTGGACTGTCTGTAGTTTGGAGAGTTTTTTATTGGAAGTTCCTAGGAAGAGGGCATTACAATAGTCTAATCTTGATCCGATTATTGCTCTTGCAATAGTAAGACAGGCTTTGAGAGGTATGGTCTTACAGCATTGATGAGTTTCGAATGATATGCCGAAGTTGAGGCAATGGCATTGACCTGCCTGTTCATTGAGAGGTTCGAGTCGAGGTAGACTCCCAGGGTTTTTACTGTTTGCAGTACTGGGATGGAAGAGTGGTCAATAGTAAAGGAGCTGTATTGTTTATCCAGCTTCTTTAGTGTGGCTGTTGATCCAATTATCAGAAGCTTGGTTTTATCCCCATTGAGGCATAACCAGTTTTCTGCCATCCACGTTTGAATTGTGGAGTAGATTGAGTCGAGGGTACCCTTATCGGCTTCGCAGTCACCAGTAAGGGGAATGAGGACCTGTGTGTCATCAGCATAGTTGGTATATATGATGGCCAGGGCATCCAGGATCTGGAACAGTGAGAGGGGGAGACATGCAGGATCCCTGTGGGACTCCACATTTAATGAGGCTTGGGTGGGCACAGGCTGAGTCGGAAAAGACTTTCATAACCCTTTCCTGGAGGAACGAGGTGATCCAAGCTATGGCTGTAGCAGCAGTGGAGAATTCACATTCTGGAGTTCAGAAAATGTATTTATACATATATGCAATATTTCTGCTGATTTGGAATATATACATTGGATTAATAAGCAGTTGTCTCTAAGTATTTGTAATTGTAATTGGTTGTTTATAATACGCTTAATACCCAGAGGTTTCTAAGCGTGGACCCGGGGATCGAACCCATGTTGCTCTGTGTCGTCTTGCTTCCAAGGCGAGCATGTTGCCACTGAGCTATCCTCCCGAGATTTGTCCAGGGTGATTGTTACTTTTTGTTATAAGACTCTGTTCTTGATAACAATGTTGTAAGCACACAAGTATTGCACCTCCAATTTTTGGACTAGTGCAGACTTCTTTTCCTGGGAAATTCCAAGCCAAGTATGCAGGCTCAAAGTTGGTGCTTAAGTGCCACCTATTTTGTTAACCCTCACGTACACCTACTATATAACAATATTATTCCCTCATTTTGAGCAAATGCTGGAAAAATTGACATTTGCAAGGGTGGTGATTAGTCTTCGGGTGTGTGACTCCTGATAGCACGTCACTGAGGATCATAGTGCTGAGGATGTACACTGCAGGTTGTCATTCTTCCCATTTAAAATGATCAATGCTAAGGGTTGTTTAGGAGTTCAGTGTATAGAGCACACCTGATCTTTAAATAGGGCGTTGTCCACTTTTGGAGAGCAAAGAATATTTTCTTTCTGTAGTAAAATGTTCCTTTTTAGGGGTATCAGGTATTAATATCGCCACATATATGGTTGCCGTAAATAATATCGCCGGGAAAATGTTGTGGCGATATTATTTGGGTGACCATATATGTGGCGATAGGGGCAAACATTTTTTTTTTTTTTTTTTAAATTTTAAAAAAATGTAAAAAAAAATGTGGGGGTTGCGGGGGTGTCCCCCACATGTTCCATGCAATAATGTCAATATTTTTGTATGGCGATATTTTTGTGGCGACATTATTACATGGAACCTTTTTAGGATGGCAAACTTAATAAATTTAACAAAACTGAGGTTCATCCGGCAGGGCATGCAATAGAAGGGCAGGGTGCTGCACTCTGCATAGGGGTCCTGCAGATCCCTGCAAGGCAGCACAGAGAATTGGGGCCCCAAATGTATCCTGTTTAGAGCTCATCACACAATTCAATTCAAGGCAACATGCTGTAGAAACTGGTATCACTCCACCACTTAATCTGGCATTCACAGAAAACTGTGCCAGCGCATTCACACCGAGGATGTGCTCTCCTGTTGCTGACACGTTACTATGGTAAGTTTAAAGCCTATGCATTGAAGATATTGAAAAAAGCCTAACACAAACCTCTCTGCTACATCATGGCTGCTTTGATAGCAGAAAAGTTTCTACCACAACAGATTTTGGTGCAAAACCTGTAAATATATATATAACCTGATACAATCTTTTTTTGACTGTAGACGTGCTTGGTTCTGGCTCAGTTTCTTAGGGTTGAATTTGTTGACACACCTTCTTTCATTTATTGCAACATCCACATGTATTTTCTTTCCATTGCATGGCATCATTTGGCCTTGGATGTCTGCATACATTCACAGTAATTTGGTAAAATGGACCTATACACACTGATATTAACGCTACATATGGTGATCCATTCTTGTATGAAATGTATATAATTTTACAGTGATATTGTAACCATATTCTTCTTAGTTTACTGAGGAACAATGCTAAGTGATGCCACTTCCTGTTTTGTCAAGGGGTGAAAGTTCATGTGCCATCACTCCCTGTGATGTCACTTGGGGGTGGGGTCACATGACATCACTTCCTGTGATGTCATCGGATGTCAAGGGTCATGTGATATAATTTCCTCTACACTGGCATTTTGGTGAAATTACGTCTCTTAGTAAAGCAGGGTCTCCCCTGCTCATCCAGAAACATCAAGGTCCACATCAACACCCTTGCTACAGTAGTTGCCAATTTCTGCAATCACTCTTTTGCCACTGGAACTTTTCCCTCCCCCTTAAGCACTCTCTGGTGCACCCCCTTCTGAAGAAGCCCTCGGCCGATCCTTCCTCTCTGGCTAACTATCCCTGGATCTCCATCACTCCGTTCCTGGGCAAACTCTGGGAAAAGCTGCCCATCTCCCAGCTTATTCTACATATTAAATCTGTTGGTTGCCTCCATGACCACCAGTCTGGCTTCAGAGCTGCCAACAAGGATGGAAACTGCTCTCCTGAACACCTGTGAAGACTTGCTCTCCAATCTGGACTCTAATCTCCCTTCTGTCCTCATTCTCCTCGATCTATCCTCTACTTTTGACATGGTCAACCATGCCATCCTGCTCAATCGCCTCTGCTAAAACCTTGGTATTACTGATCAGGCCCTGGCCTGGTTGACCTCCTTTCTCACCGACTGACCCACCCAGGTCCAACTGGGGTCTTTCCTCTCTTCTATCCCTCTCTCTACTTGTGGTGTTCCGCAGGGGTCTAACCTCTCTCTCTGGCTCTTCAACCACTACCCGGCACCTCTTGCCCACTTCATTTCTACTTTCTGCTCCAATTGTCAATGTTATGCAAATGACACTCTTTCAGGGTCCCCTCAGGCTCCCCTCAGCCACCTCTGCTCCTTCTCTCATACCAGACTGTCTGGCTGCAATTCAGGAATGGTGTGCCGCCAATGATCTCTGCCTTAATACCAGTAAGACTGAGATCCTCCTCATTGGGACACTACCTACATCCTTCCCTCTCTCTCTGGCTGCCGACTCTGGGCCCTCTTCCTGCTCCTTCCTGTGAGGCTAAGAACCTTGGTGTCATCTTTGACTCCACCCTCTCCTTCTCCCCTCACATCTCTGACGGCTCAAAGAAGTCAAACTATCAGCTGCACCTCCTCAGAGGTATTCTTCCTTTTCTCACTTTCTCCTAGAAGCTAACGGTCTCCAGAGCTCTGATCCTTTCTTGGCTGGACTATTGCAACAGCCTATTTCTAAACCTTCCTGCCTCTACTCTTCAACCATTACAACGCATCCAGAACACGAATGCGAGACTTGGCCTCAAGCCCAGGGATCCTATCTCTCCAGCCCTGAAATCTCTCCACTGGCTCCCTGTGGCTGCGAGGATCAACTTCAAGACCCTCAGCATCGTCCACAAGGCTTTCTGGGGCATGGGACCGCTCTACCTCCAACTTTCTCTTCCAAAACATCTTCCTTCTCGAGCACTCAGCTCCTCCACCTCCAACTCTCTGAGGGTCAGACGCTTTTCCAAGCAGAGAGTTGGGGGAAAATCTATCTCCTCTCCTGGGGCCTCCCTCTGGAACAGCCTCCCTGCCTCTATCAAACTTGAGCAGAACCACCTCCAGTTCCAGAAGCAACTCAAGACCTTCCTTTTCGCTTCCGCTTTCTCTCTTCCTCTCCCCTGCTGATGAACCTGACTGCTCTGCGCACTGGCCACTAGGTCACCCTCTGAACTCAGGCCAAGGCTCCTGCATGTCCAGTTGCCCTTGCACTGCCTCCAGGCTCTCCAGCACTTAAGGGTCTGTACCTGCAACCCTACAGTTCCTTCTCACTGCACTATGAGCCACCCACTGGCTGCACTTGTGAGTTAACTGCACTTCCCCCATACCCTCCCCCTTGGCACTTCTCCCCTTCCGTCTCCCCCGCACTTGCACGATCTGAATGACAGAAGGCCTAGTAAGATCATTATTTTGTCCTCTATTTGTTTCTCCCCCCTTGTCTTGTCACGCCTAGAAACACTTGTGTACATATTATGTTATAAATGCCACATCGTAACATATCATACCAGTATTTCCAGAGCTGGAAATACCACCAACGGTATTGCCTCCAACTAGTACTTCGCCGGAGACTAATAATGAGCCCCAATGACTTTAATCTCCTATGGCTGCCTCCCCATAATGCTTTGCTTTGTGGCTCTGAACTGTAGGGGAACTTCCAGGAATAGCCACTAGGTAGTGCTGTGAGGAATATGGCTAGTTAATTGAAATAGCAGATTCTACTCTCGTGCTATATGCTAGTAGGCTTTTTTCTTGATTTTTTAAACCCACCACATTAGTACACGGTGAAAATAAAATAAGTGCTACAGATCCATATGTAAACACTAAATTGAACTTTCCTACTAACTGGTAATCCTAATCACATTTTTAATCTTTCTTGGTCCTTTTTTCTGTGGGAAATCTTGCAGGTCTAGTGTCAGTGCACATTTGAAACCTAATTCCGAAGGCCAGAAATAGCATCCACTTTCCGCAACAGAGGAGATGTTAGTGAAGTTCTTTGGTGGCTGTGGCTCTGTAGTCGTTCACTAGTGAAACTCTTATTTCCAGCCCTTATAGTTTTACATTCTTGAGCTGAAAGCGTGCCCGTTCTGCTCAGCATAAACTACCGAGAAGACTGACAATAAACAGAGAACAAAGGCCCAAGCAAACAATGACGCAGCAACTAGTGAACCTGTCACCCATCATGCGAAACTAAGAGGTTGAAAGAGAAACTATTTCGACAACAAGGTGAAATTGTGTCAAATGTTGATTTTAGGAGGCCATAGAAAGGGCACATGAAAAAAAGCATGTTTCTTGGGAATGCAGCTGCAAAAAGGAGAACGGGCAGAAACTATTCGAGTCAGTAGATTCCTATTCCTATTTCAGTGACAGGGAATGTGCTTTGTTTCGAAGTTTCCATAGCAGACAGATAAACAATGCGCCCCACCCTCTGTGAATTGCAGGACTACAGTACTTTTCAGACAACTTGAGAGGAAAGCGAGTTAGAATGTCACGTGTACAATTGTGACCCGCTTCGATATCTAAACATTAGTCAAGCATTGTTCAATGTGATGTGCATGGCACACATAGCAAAAATCGACTGCTGTTCACAAACGTTGCAACCCAGTGTTAGTTGTAACACATGCAAGGTGCACCTCTTTGCTTCAAACCACAGGTTTATCACAACTACTGTTAATTTACAATATGCATCTAATTTTACTTGATTCAATGGGTTCCTGAAATATAATAAAACAGACCGCAGGTAGAAACAAAGTGAGTTGTTTTAAGAGCGATCCCTTCATAATCAGCGCTGGGTTCTGTAACAAGGGCCCGGTTCCCTCAGTAACGGGACGCTGCGAATGATGAACAAGAGCACGAGAAGCCCATCGAGTCACTCATGATTCACCCATGCGCACTTCTCAGTGATATAGCGCGCCAAAGCCACTCTCTCACCGCGCGTCGCAAAGCTGCTGCTCTGCCCAAGCCCACGCCGTGCAGCTCTCCAGACGTCAAACGAGTAGCAGACTGGCTGATCACCCGTCCACTACGCTAAGCTAGGTGGGTGAATGACCTTAACAAACGCCACTGCACTCCGCGAGTCTCGAGTGCCACCACCCAGGTGGCCAACCACCCCACCATGCAGACATGGCTCTGCCTCTAACATGGGACCTTATTCATTACAGGGTGCTGCCGCACATGAACGCTTACAGAGGAAGCTTCAACATGTTGATATCATCATTGTATGAACACGAGGGCCCCCCCAGACATTATTCAGGTAGTACCTGGTACCATTCCTCACGCCTAATGCAAATACAGTAGCAGGTTCACACTGCGTGCATTTATACAGACCAGAGACGGAGTGGTAGAAGATATAAATACATGTTTTTTCTTTCACTTCTTCCCTTCCATGAGTCTTTCTCCACCAACGATACCAGCGGCGAACTCCTATATAGTCGCCATTTTTGGACCTGTGCCATAGACACCATGAGCTACTGGGGATCCACACCCCGGGGAGCCCTATAGAGATACTCAGACAAGGTCAGTGAAGCACTAGCATGCCCACATGAGAAGCATCACCTCATGTTACGGTTTTAATCTATTTTTGCTTTTCTTCATTTTTAACACATGTTGTACACACATTCAGCTAATGTGAGCCCCCACTAATTGAGTCTATTTATATGTTCCTCCTATAGGGGGACCTCTTCTATGGTCCAGAAGAAGGCAATTCGATTTAACAGCCGAAACGTCACTGGACGCAGCGCTCAGGTCACCCAGCAGTCCTCACAAGACCAACTGATCCACCCCCTGACGTAGACCTTGAGTTAGGTCACCCTTCTCTGCAGCAGTTTGATCTCAAAGAGGTCAAGTGAGAGTAGTCTGACATTAAGCACTCTCCCAATAGTAACCAAAACTAGCAAAGTTGCAATTTCCTTTTTGCATGTGTTTATTTGTGTTGCACTACAATGGTACCTAATTGTGTGATAGTTAAACACGCATGGTAACCCTTTTTCTACATGTTTGTACATTATTTGATGTATTATATGCTTAATGACAAATGAATAATGATAAAAGAAAAACAGTAAAACAATGAAATAATTGTTTAAAAAAATAAATAAGTTCACAAGCTAATTAATACATGTTTTGTGACCTTGATTTGATTCAGTCCAATGTCAATAGATCTGCATGAGGATACCAGTGGACACTGAGTTATGCATGGTATGGTCACCAAATGGACTAAATAATAAAAGCCCCTACCAAAGAAGAAAAACTAAGGATTTACTTAAATGATTGTGAATACCAAAATATATGTGGCAGGACGCCCCCTTCGTTGCATAATGGGTACTTTAACAGAAGCACAAAGCGAATGATGTGCCCCGTAACACCGAAACCGGGCTCATGCCGGCTTCAATGAAAACCTATGGAGAAACACCATAGATCCGCTTTTTCCTTGGCCAGCACGTAGTCAATGCTGTCAATTTATCCTCTGGGAGTTTGGAAACCCTGGCCAGAGTGCCCAGTTCAATCCCTAAAAATGTCAAAGTCTCAGAGGGCTCTTGAGTTATCTTCCAACTTCCTGGTCACAGTCTTGAATGCAGATAGAGAAGCCATACAGTTCTTTTTTTTTTATTTTTTTTTTATTATTGAGTTAGCTGTTATAAACAACTTTTCAATATACAACATTAAATACTTTAAAAAGATATATACACAATTCATTTGGTTACATTCATTGATATTGTATATACCCAAGCCGCCTAGATGTCATGGCGATATAGGATACCAATAGACCAATAGACCAAGGCCAAGCCCCAAGCATACAACAACAAACTTCTGGCGAATTATGCTTGAGCATTGAGCTCTGAGTCCACTACAATCAAATGATTCAATAAAAACTAAGTTTCACCAATAAATCATTACTCATGTATCATGTATCATATATAGGCTGCCTGAGAGTGTAAGTTTCCTCATTTATCAATGTCCCAATTCATCGCAGATAGAAAATTGAATAGGGCTATCTGAACAGAGTGATTATTACAACACAATAAAAACGACCATAGCATTTCAGGGTCGATAGTTGCTAAGATGCTCATCACTTTTGAAAAGCACCGTGATCTGAGGGTTACCAATTGGACACAATGACAAACTAGATGCTCGAGAGACTCAGTTGTAGTTGCATCCTTACAGAATCTACATATTGTAAGCATTTGCGGTCTCAACTTTCGTCTTGCTAGCACTTCGTAGGTCGGCCATAAATCAAAACGGGCTCTTAGAATGCCTCCACGGAATAGTGCTGATGACGATTGCAAGAGATAAGACTCAAGGCTTTTGACTGGTTTGGGCCAGAAACGAAAGGGGCATGGTTGACGATACCTCTGGCATTTTTCGAGGGTCTTAAGCCAATCAAGTTGGAATATAAGGTTTCTAGACTTCTCTGGATTCGCAGTCAATAGATCAATTGAGACATTTGCATCCGCTAGGGCTGTTAAACAAAAATCAATCCATTGTTTTACAAAATGCTTGTCAGTTGTTAACATATAGTCAGCAATTATCGAGAGGATGGATATTTTGGGCGGTGCCAGAACACATTTGCGCAGGAGCATACAGCAACGCCACGTATAAACCACCTGCATTGAAATAAGGCCAAGTTCATAACGCAACCAACAACCTGGGACACAATTAGGTAGAGCAAGCACACCCCGCCAAAATTTACTTTCGCATCTATCTAGAATCAGAGTCAGGTTTTTACAATTCAAAAGAGTTTCAGTGCCATATAAAATACAAGGGATCGCTTTCATGGTCCAAAAGGTGATGACCGGTTTGATAGTAAATTTACCAAATTTATGTAATATAATTTTTGTTTGAGAGATGGCAGTGCGCAGCTTAACCTCGAGGTGCTCAACCTGTCTACATGGCGTTATGGACCCATCAAAATCAATGCCTAAGTAGGTATAGTTTGAAACAGTCATTAGGGGAATATTATTTATTACCCACTTTAACTTATATTTATGAAGGCGATTTGCTTGGTAAACTACAATCTGTGTTTTTTTGGTGTTGACAATGAGTTGATTCTCCTGTAGATACTTACTAAAAGTATCAATCAAGCTCTGGAGGCCCTTCGGAGTTTTTGAAATAAGAACTATGTCGTCAGCATAGTTCAAATTTGTTATTTTTTTGCCATTTAGCATGGGGGCATCAGAGGATATTTGCGAAAATGTGTTGCTTAAATCATAGATAAAGTAATTAAAAATTGCAGCGGCTAGTAGACAACCTTGTTTCAAGCCTCTAGCTGTCTTGATCGGTGCTGACAGCAAGCCCTCTAAAGTGAGTCTAACTCGAATCGTGGTTGCACCATGAAATGCATGGATGATATCGAGAAGAGCTGGTGGGCAACTATCACGTACAAGCTTTGCCATGAGTAGTGGACGAGAAACAGAATCAAAAGCCGTATGTAAATCAACGAACGCGAAGTAAACTGATTGTTTCTGTGATTGGCTAAGTGCTTTAATTGCATGGAGGGTTAGTAAATTAATACCAGTCCCCATTCCTGCAACAAACCCCGTTTGATGCCAGTCACGCTTAGCATTACATTCTGTCCATTGATTAAATTCTCTCAATACTAGTTTTGCGAAGAGTTTGCCTGGGGCGTCTAACAGGGCAATAGGGCGATAATTTCTGGGGTCAGCACGATCACCCTTCTTGTAAATGGGGACAATTATTGAGGATAGCCAAGAAGTTGGCAATCTACGGTGATTCATTATTTGAGCAAAAATTGCATTAAGATTACGGGCCCAGAGGCTTGGGTTGTCTTTCAACATGATGTTATGGAGGCCATCAGGGCCGGCAGCCCGAGATGAGCTTAGCTTCTTAATCAGGTCTTCAAGTAAGGATGGACAGCAATTTATGTGCCAAGCTGTGGAGGATCGGAGCTGGTAGGCCTTTGGATCGAAACTTGGATCACTATATAAATTTGAGAAGTGGGTTATCCAGACGTCCTCCTTAACAGTACCTGTTTGTAAATATGCTTGAGTTTGATTTGATTTGTGATTGAGGTGACGCCATATCTCCGCAGAATTTTTGGACCAAATTGCAGAGAGCATGGCTTCACCGTCATGTTGGTATATGTAAGCACGACGTCGACGAATCCAATTATGATATTTACATTTTGCCGTTTTTAGTGCAGAAATGGGATTTGTCATGTTTGACCTGAGAATTACACGCTTTTCTTTACGATATTCTGCCTTGCGGGTTTTAATTGCTAGATCAAAGGTGTGGCTATGGGCTTTAGCGTAGGGGTTTGGGACAATGGTGTTTAGGAAGGGTTCGAGAAAGTCAATATATTCGATCAACTTAGACGAGTTTACGGAGGCATGTAGAGCATGGGTAAACTCCGCCAGGTTCCCATTGGACCATTTTAACCGGGTCCTGGAGTTGTTTACCATTAAAGGTTGGGGCATCCATTGTCTGGGGGTGCTAGTAGATGACCATGTGTATTGTAATGAGAGCAGATGATGGTCACTCGTTGGTTGTTGAAGGATTTCGAACGAAATAATCTCTGAGAACATAGCTTCTGAAACATACATATAGTCAATGATACTATGGCTAGAGTCTCGATGCCATGTGGCCTTTGGTGGAATATCATTGGCAACCGAACCATTCACCATTCGCATGTTGCAATCTGACATAAACATTGACCAGGTGGTAACGGCCTTCGTCATGATTTTGAGAGAAGAGGATAAGCAATCCATATTTATGTCGCCCATGATAAAAGTTTCTGTAATATCGTCAGTAACTGATATAAGGTCAATGAGACTACTTAGCCCCGCAAAAAAGATTGGATCGGGTATTCCTACCGGATTACGGTAGATATTAATCAAGGCTATTGTATGATTTTTACATTTAATTTTCACCAATTGCATGTGGATGTTCACATGGCTCCAGGCTTCGATACAGAATCCCAATTTTTTATTTACAGCCACCAATAAACCTGACGAAGGCCGACCACGAGGACCCAACTTTGCAGGTAACAAAATGACATCAAAATTATCCCATGTAGGTGGATCCAGATACCAAGTCTCTTGAAGAGCAATTATCGCATAACCTGCAAGAGTTTTTAAAGATGTCAGTAAATGAGCGTGACCACGAGTATTCCAAGAGGCAATCCCAATGGCATGGGATTGAAGGGTAATTGGTGGTTAGTAACTCTCAGCCTGAGTGTCATCACGAGAGCTTGAGTAAATTTTAGGCCGCTGAACACTGAGAGTATTGGTACAATTGGTAGTGCGATCCGGATCTTGGGCTAGCAAAAACCCCATATTAAATAATGACATTCTTGCTAGCCATATAGTATTTAGCACTATTCCTGAGGGGATCCATAGACGCACAATCGCTGTCGAATCATCGGAGAGATATTCTACTTGGGCGATGTCTAGAGATGTTAAATCCTCTAGTTCGTATACATCGCCAAAGATATTCAAAACACTTTGCCTATTTAAATTAAATTTCGGGTATGGACCTTCACGACATTTCAGGATTAGCGTATGACAGGCTGTAGGAGGCAAAGTCGAATGCCGAGTCAGTTTGTGATTATATTTGCTCGAATCTTGATTAGTGAGCGAGTTTTTACTTCGCTCTAAATTATATTGAGGGGATCGTGGAATTGAATTGGGAACTCGGTTTGGTACAATCGAGTCACCGTTTTTAGTTAGATGCGACAGGGTTGTTGGTTGCACAACCGGGGATGACCATGAAACCGTTTTTACATGTGGATCCGGAACCAATTTCATGGTTGAGGCCATGGGGACCGGATCCCGTTCGTCTAAATAGGCGTCCAGCGCCTTACGCATTTCTCTCAGGATATCAGCCTTTCGTAGGTCATTTTCATAGATCTTAGGTGTCGATGATTGTTTATCTGAGGAATTGACCGAAGGCTTTGGCAAGCATGGAGCATTGATGATGTTAATATGGTCATTTTCAAGGACTTCAACTAGAGCGTCCAGCGGACCATGTAGCACGGGAGGCACGTCTGGTAAGTCATGTACCACGAGGGGGGCAGGTGCGACGTGCACTGCAGAGGTAGTTATAACATTTGCCAAGGAAACTGGGGATGTGGCTACAGAGTCACGAGGCATGGTACAGGACGCAGTGATTTTTTTAAAAAAGGCTCGTATAGACGCTTTTGGAACTCGAGCCGCAGCCATTTTTTTATTTTTTTTTGTTTGTTTTTTGGTAATAGACTTAACGGTCTGCCTAGATTGTAATGGCACAGCGGCAATACTATCCGATGTGTGATGAGAATTTTCATCATTAGACACCGCAGTAGGGTTATACTCAGATATGTGAGGATTGTTATTCACTGTAGACAAGGCATTACCAGGCATCAAATCTGGTATATTAGAGTCTTGTACACTGATCCATGATTGGTACTCGGGAGCCGGTACATCAGATGGATTTGGTGGATTGGAAGTAATAATATTTGAGATATTAGGTACCATTGGATATTCAAGAACCGTTGAGAGACTTGGAGCGGAGTCAGGGAAGGGTCGTGCAGGGGCACGAGTCGATGCTAACCGATTGCCGGTTGGTAAACCACTCGACATACCGGCCGTTAGATGGGGGTCAGGGTGAAATACCGATTTCATAGACTGTGTCCATGTCAATAGCTCATCTAACTTGGATTCTTGTTTTGTTATTTTCCCATCCAAAACTTCAAAAAGTTTAAACAGTGCTGCTAGAGTGGTGTTAATTGCCATCAATGTAGTATGTAACAGTAAGGGCTGACTTTCAGCAGAAACGCCTATTGGGTCAGCCCTTTGAGGGCGAGGAGTAGGGTGAACATACCAGATAGCTGACAAAGAATGAACTGAAGTTGAGGATTCAGATTTTGCATGTGAATGCTGGGAGTTACAAGTCGTGATAGGAGATTCATGCGGACACGCATGTAGGGATACCTCTTGAGCGTCAAGTATATCGGGAGTGTGGTCAGTAGAGATGGATGCATGCAAATCCTGTGTACCGAGTACTGAGGAGACCGGACAAGGTGAGTTTAACATGGTATTATCGGAAAGCTCACAAGGCACCGTTATACCAGCAGCAATTCGGTAGGTGGGGCGCAGGGGGAGTAAAACAGGATGATTACTTTGCATAAATAAATTGCAAGGTGGATGGAAGTTATCTGTCGGCTGCCCTCCTTGTTTAGGCGTCGATAGACACAACGGTTGCAACCCTATTACTTGAGGCCTCCTTGGTGTCAAAGGACAAGAGGACAAAACAATAGACTTGGAAGAGATCTTTTTTTGTTGATTCATAATCTGATTACCATCAAAGCTATTGCAGGTATTTGGCATTGGTGGCATATCAGTTTTCAAGGAATAAGGGCGGCTACGTGTAGCCATTTCAGTGTCTCGACTGAGCGTCCAGTTACCTCAAATATAGCACCAAAAAGGGTCTATGTTGTACGTAATATTCTTTGTAGGGGCTTGAAAAAACACTTACACAGGAGATAGGAAATAGGATATCAATCAATTAGGTCCCCTCCAGCGCCAATGCGGCAAAGCGGCTAAGCGGTACTCAAACCGGTACTCGCCCGAGTGCGCGCGTGCTGTGCGCGTGCGCAAGGAATTTGTAGCAAGAGCGACTTCACCAAGCAGCCAATCGCCACAAAGAGAGGGGAGGGGCTTGGGAGCACAGATCCGGTGCAAAGAACGCCAGTGAACGCCAATATAGGCTAAAAGACAAAACAAACAACACTGTATCACTGTCCTTGCATTTGTTAAAAATGTCAATAAAGTTTTTTTTTTCTATCCCCAGGAGCAAAGGAACTTTTGTATCACCTCCTCAGGAAACGTCCAGAGTCCAGAGTAAAGTCCAACAGAGCACAGGAGCGAAGCAGGAATCCACGCGGCTAAGCGGTACTCAAACCGGTACTCGCCCGAGTGCGCGCGCGCTGTGCGCGTGCGCAAGGAATTTGTAGCAAGAGCGACTTCACCAAGCAGCCAATCGCCACAAAGAGAGGGGAGGGGCTTGGGAGCACAGATCCGGTGCAAAGAACGCCAGTGAACGCCAATATAGGCTAAAAGACAAAACAAACAACACTGTATCACTGTCCTTGCATTTGTTAAAAATGTCAATAAAGTTTTTTTTTTTCTATCCCCAGGAGCAAAGGAACTTTTGTATCACCTCCTCAGGAAACGTCCAGAGTCCAGAGTAAAGTCCAACAGAGCACAGGAGCGAAGCAGGAATCCACGCGGCTAAGCGGTACTCAAACCGGTACTCGCCCGAGTGCGCGCGCGCTGTGCGCGTGCGCAAGGAATTTGTAGCAAGAGCGACTTCACCAAGCAGCCAATCGCCACAAAGAGAGGGGAGGGGCTTGGGAGCACAGATCCGGTGCAAAGAACGCCAGTGAACGCCAATATAGGCTAAAAGACAAAACAAACAACACTGTATCACTGTCCTTGCATTTGTTAAAAATGTCAATAAAGTTTTTTTTTTCTATCCCCAGGAGCAAAGGAACTTTTGTATCACCTCCTCAGGAAACGTCCAGAGTCCAGAGTAAAGTCCAACAGAGCACAGGAGCGAAGCAGGAATCCACGCGGCTAAGCGGTACTCAAACCGGTACTCGCCCGAGTGCGCGCGCGCTGTGCGCGTGCGCAAGGAATTTGTAGCAAGAGCGACTTCACCAAGCAGCCAATCGCCACAAAGAGAGGGGAGGGGCTTGGGAGCACAGATCCGGTGCAAAGAACGCCAGTGAACGCCAATATAGGCTCCTCAGGAAACGTCCAGAGTCCAGAGTAAAGTCCAACAGAGCACAGGAGCGAAGCAGGAATCCACGCGGCTAAGCGGTACTCAAACCGGTACTCGCCCGGTACAGTTCTGTGGGCTACCTTAGCTGACAAAGAGGAAATTGCCCAAATAGTGCATTTGTCCTTTTCTCAGCTCTTCCCTTCATCATGCCCATTCAAGAAAGCAGCTGAAAGTTCTGAAATAGGAACAATAGACTGAGCAGCCCATGGGCATGCATCTGTCTAAGTGGATCTGGCCCCGACTTTGAAACCAAGCAGTTTGAAACTGTCTGGATGTACCAGGAACCATCTAAAGGCTGACTCAACGTCAGCCTTGGCAAGTAATGCTCCAAGGCAAGTTCTTTCAATAAGGGTAATGGCCTCATCAAATGAATATGTGGCAAAGCAGAAGGCCACATCTAGCCAATCATTACCATAGTTACCTTTGGGATATGAGAGGTGGTCATTTAGGCGGTACTTGCCCACTTTCTTTTTGAGGACCACCGTGAGCTGGGATCTCACAAGGTTTGGCAACGGGGGTTAATGAAATGGACCAGCAATTTGGCCAGCATTCAGTTCCTTGGTGATCTTCTCTGCCACAACATGGACATCTTGAGTGCAGAACGCGGTTTCTTTGCCCCGCTCTGGATAAGGGTGCCTATGTAGGGGATGGGAAAAACCCTCTGAAAAACCTTGCATCAGCAGATTCCTCTGAAACTGCTTGGGATAGTCATCCAATAATGATGCTAGAATGTCCAGGCGGATGGGTAAGGGGTCCTTCACGAAATAGTTTTGCTGGGTGATATGTGAATTTGCGTTCCTGTAGGTCAAACTGTCTGCTGTGGTCAGTCTTAGATGGCAAGCCCCCTTAATGTTGCTTTGCTGGGGCATGATTTGGTCTTGGTGTCTCCACTGGTACAGGTAATAGCAGGGTGACCAGCAACACATTTCTGGCATGTATGTCCACATTTCCAGGTTCGACCCCAGGTGCATGTGCCTGCCTTGTAAAAGCGGCACGCTATTTCTTGGCTCTACAGAGAGAAATTGTGTTAACACTGAAAGGGCTGCTTCTGAAACTTCCTGAATGTGCATGCAGCCACAGGTATAGCTACACAGTAATTTTTGGAGCGTAATGCTCTGTCTGACCAGTGCCTATAATGCTGGCAGTTATGTTGACCCATGTACTGGCAAAATATATCTAAGCCGTGCCTATCCCTGCACTTGCCACAGTACCTTGCATCCGGAGCTGCCAATCCTTAGGTGCCCCTCATGAATAATCTCTCTGTAAGCCCAAAGAGCCAGAACCTGCTCAGGAAACTTTTCACTAGATGACAGATGCCAGGATAGTAAATGTCTTTAACCAATTTTGTATATATTTCTCAAGCCTGACTATTATGTTCCACCTTATATTATCCTTCTCAACCAGAGTTGTGTCAGCCCCGTCCTTGCAGTGTTCCAACACGGTGAAGATATCAATGAATTCCCTCTTCCAGATATTTTCTTAAGCACCTAGAAGGATCTGCCAGGCCAAAAATACCTGTTCACACAAATTGGGCGAGGAGCTTTTTGATGCCTGGCCATCGGGCATTGGGTCCTAATGCTTCCGGCTAAAAAGCCTTTCCAGCGTACCATGAATGGAGCACCTGCTCCTACTCCCTTTTTTGGGAGATAACGAATGAGAAATAAACACTAAGAGAGCACGTCCAGGCAGCAGGGAGGAAGGGGGGGCACATAGAGGAGGGTGCGCGAACACCTCAGTGCATGCAATACAAGTTATATGGTAGATGCAAGTGTGAACACCATCTTGGTGAACGGCATCCTTCTTAAAATTTAAGCCCAAGCACGGCAAGCAGCATTTTGGGTGTTAGTATTAGACCCCTTGCATGACGGCAAACACCACCACCACCCTGGCCAGGTCTCACAGAGTCCATAAAATCCTCCATTGTTATAACCATGTTACAGGCCCTCATGCACAGAAAAAAATGTGCCCTGCAAAGTCATGAGACGGGAGCAGCACGCATCTTGACAGTACCATCACAAGGGACAGATAGCAAGGCCCTCCTGCCCCCAACAATCCCCACATGAGAAATACAGCTTTGCCATGTTTTCATCCCATGCCCCCGCATGTCACAGCACCATCCAAACACAGACCACCAACGATAAAACGTTTACACCCCTCGATCAATCACTATGATCAGGAGGCAAGGTTATCGCGCTTTCAGAAATGTGTCACGTGTTTTGTGCAGCGAGGTGCAGGGTAGCCTCAAAGATATAGCCTAAAAACGAAGGTGGAGGACCTTGGAAGTTACTGATCTGTCTGGGAGCTAGTGAAGGGTGTGAGTTAGTGTGACCTTGGCTCTCCCCCCAAGTCCATCCCTGTTTCTGCGAGGTGCTTGTTACAATGATAAATAATATTTTTTGTGGTAGTAGCCAATTAATTGTTAGGCCAAATCACCTCGGATGACGAGCCCAGCAGTGCCCACGTGGACGGAGATGGACAGAAGAAGATGGACCAATGGCCGGCATCCCAGATGGAGCAGGACCTACATGTATAGGATCTGTCATTCAGCTCCACCTCACTGATGAGGCTCAACAAGGCTGAAACACATGTATGGGGTTGCTGTTGGTACTCTTGTTCAGAAGTGAATTGCCATTGCATTTCGGTGCTGGACTGCCCATGTGGGGCTGATATGCAAATGGATATTTCCCATCTGTGAAAGGTATAGTGAGCAAAAAGCAGATGTCTGCAAACTCTCAAAGTGGTTGCAAACCACGGAACAGGTTATCATGCCGTGTTCTTTCCAGAGAGGGGCGCCTGCTACCTTTTCTGTATACATAGGATCTGTGTGAAATGACCGAGTTGAAAAGTTTGACTACTAAAAGTCTGTTTCTCCCCCATTTTTCGCATATATATATGTGGGGGGAGACCCCTCACAGTCCCCCAACCTTACGCCTATACATTTTCTATTAACTTTACCCCCCCACATATACATATGCAAACAAATTGGGGTAGGACGTTTGGTACTCTGTCTATTTTGGCCTAACCCCATGTATAGAGCTTGTCCAGTTAGGATTGTAGAAATATACTATAAATAATTACATCATCAGTGATTTTATTTGTGCTTATAATATGCTGCACGTGTCTACGAAGCTCAGAACGTTCAGCGGCAGCAGAGTTCTTCGCTGATGCACTTCTATTTTGTAGAAATAAATACTTGTTATCCTTGCAAGCGTGTCTTGGGCCTTTTTCCCTAGCAGGTTGTTTTTTTTCTGGTGCGAACGTGCAGGGGCAGGCTTTCATTTGGTGACCCTGATGTGATCCCAGTGACAGAGGCTTCCAGGCCACTTCTCCGAAGGGGCTGCGCCCATCTACAGCAACCAATCCCAGATGTGTCAGTCCTAGAGGTTTGCAGGAGCCATTTTTACAGAATTCCTGCCAGCTCTTTGAAGTGGGGCACCACTCCAGTGAGAATGCAGGCCTTTGTTGGAACCCCGTGATGGAGGAGTTCGGGTGAAGACGCAAATGTGAGTATAGCCTTGCAAGTGATAACTAATAGGGGGGCGGGGTATATGGGAAAGAGTGTGGGTTGTAAGCAAGTGGAGAATGATGTTGTTTGTATGGTGGATGTGTAATTTTTTGCTTTTATTATTATTAATTTTTTAAGGAGAATATTACAGAAAGGGAAAAAGGAGTGTAGGGAAGAAGGTTGTACCACTTATATTGCATAACAGAGGAAAATAAACTAAATAGGAGCCCCGCATAAGTAGTCGGCTTGGAAATAGTTGTTATTTTAGCTTGTTATTTTAGCTTATTGTTAAGTGTTTTGCAATTTCTTTTTATGTAGGGTGAAGTCCCGAGGATGAGCATTGTTAAAATAGTGACGTGTGTTTTGTGCATGCAGTGTGAGAGTGGGTGCGTGAGAAGGGGCGGGAAATTAACGTGGGCTGATGGAGAGGTGGGAACGACAGAGTGATTTTTTGGTTGTGACATTTGCAGCGTGCTCAGCGTGAAATTAGAAGCATAGAGCCGCTTAAGAGCACATGCATCGCTGCAATGGGAGGAGAGACCCCTTTAGAGTACATGTACAAGGCCAGGAGAATATTGAGCAATATCATAAGCAGTGAGTGACAGAGCAGGGCACCCATAATAAGGGAATTCTGGAGCATATGACTACATTCCTAGCAGCGAAATACAAGTGTAAACAACTACAGAAAAGAAAGAACATTTTAGACTTATGGAAGATGGTTGAGGACGTGGAAGACAACAATGTGGGAGGGGCATGGAAACCCACATGAGTGTGACAAACAAGCAGAAGCGGGTAGGACACTAACATAATACAAGGTGATGTTTCCATTGGCAGTGCTCCCAGCGACGGGGTATACTAACCCAACCTATGTATCCACATGGGGCACGATCTATCCACCCCATATATACCCACTACAGCAACCACTCCACCTCAGGAGTACGCAGGGCAGAGGGAATTAGAATGGGCACTAGAATCAGCACAAGCAGAGCTAGCGTGACAGTGAACAGCAGAGAGCAAGGCAAAGGGGAGCGGTCTAGATGAGTGGAGAGCGGGGGACATTTTGATTAGATTGGACAGCACAGCAATAAAGGATGTGCACATAGAGAAGAAAGAGGACGGGTGAGCAGCCAGCACAGGGTACGGAACTGTAAGGTCCGACAAAGGCTTAGGTGGAGATCTGGGAGAGGATGGGTGGAATACCTTGGATGACAGTGAGGAAGAAGTGCAAAAGACACCAGAAATAATGCATCAACTGGAAAATTTGTTGGATGAGAGGGTACAGAGGTAGCAAGGAAAAAGAGAAGTGCCCGAAGAATGGAAGGAAAGTGCTCCTGCCCTTGACAGCAGAAGAGTGGAAGTGGATATATGCATTTGAAAAACAGACTCCTGGTGTACCCCTGCCATGGGTGATATAAAAAGTTTATTAGTGCCGATAGTGGGAGACCAGGCTGGGGACCTCTGGATTATAGCAGGATATAGCAGGAGTAAGGTTAGATGATAATGCGCATGACAGCACACTGTTCAATAATATCATAGCGCAGGTGTGGGGTGTGCTTCGGCACACTTACCCTCTCATGGCAGACATGCAGTCAATTATGCAATATGCTATGGGTGATGATGAAGACCCCGCTCAGTACATTATTAAGGTTCAGGAGATGTGGAGGGCAGAGACAGGGGACCAGTGGGACCGAACAGTTCCTCTTTTCTACTTCGTTATCAAAATGGGCTCATCAAAGGAAGTGCAGAAGACACTAGACAAAATTGTGGGCATTGAAGCGAACGGGTGGGTGAAAATTCAGAGTATAATAATACACCACTGCAAATGAATAAAGGAACGCAAACGGGAAATGGCATAACAATTGCATGCAAATGAGGCAAAATTGATACAGAGGAAGCTGGCTAAAATAGCTGTAAAGGAGGCGGTGTCCACACGTGTACAGACAGAGGTGACAAGGAGCATCTAGGGGTCCACGGATGTCCGAACATCAATGTTCTGGCCAGAAGTAGGACAAGGGCAGTGGGGAGGTGGACAGCATTACCTGGCCCAGGAGTGGCAACAAGGAGGTCGGCAGCACCAGAGGGGGGATTTATGGGGGGAAGAAGGGGCTTTGGAGGGATGGGACCAAGAGGGGCAGGTAGGTGTTCCTCACAGTGTTGGGACTGCGGGAAGTGGGGACATTTTTCAAGATAGTGTAGAAGCAGTCCAGAGCTCGGATATGACACATACAATAATTATCACCCACAACCCTAGCATGCAAAACAGATCCCCACAGCAAGGATGACCTCCATACCCTATTATATACAACAAGCATAGATGCAACATCCACCCCAGCCCCGGGGGCTCAAGAACAACAACAGCAGCACCAACAACAGCAGTACCCACAGCAAACAATGCCCCAGCAAAGAAATGGTAACTCAAACACACCCAATGAAGTACCGAATGTCACCACAGTGCCCTACCGATGGATGAGCATGATGGGAAAGAACCCTTTCACGTTCCCCCGGTCAAACACAATCCCAAATTAAGACAGCCCACAGAGAGCGCTTGCGTGCCCAGTTCTATCTACGACAGTTCACCCTGATGAGGAACCCTTGGTAAGTGCAGAGATAGGAAACACTTAATTTTTATGGTTGACACATGTACCACAAAATCATGCATCAGTGAGGGAGATTTCCCACTATCAGGCCACACTCTTGACACACAGGGATTGTCTTGGGCTGTCTCCACGGTTCCATACACTAAAGAGGTTGACATTAAAATAGGGGGGAAGGTGCTATGGGCCCCCTACTCTATTCTGAAAGTTCCTCAGTGTACTTGTTGGGCAGGGATCTGCTCAGCAAGCTCAACATGACAATCTCGTTCACAGACAGTGGCATAGTTTGCGCCACGCCAGGGATGTGCATAATGAGAGCAATGCTAATAATACCTGCAATGGGAGGAGAAGTGGTGGTTCGTGGAATTATCATAGACCCGGACATGTTCGTGTATGGAATCATTTTGTTTGTGGAGGCAGTGCCTCAGATTGGCAAAGGGTGCTAGCGAGTGCCCATAGATTTCATGTTTTGCTCTGTTGTGTCCGCTGAGTTGGTGGCAGGTGCAATACTGTCCCTATATTTACAAGAATTGGTGATTTCAACAAAAGGATTGTTGTGATAGGGACTGACCAGGACAGGTGCGAATGGTGCACTGTACTTTGCATTGACCCCACGGTACCTCTGAAGGAGGTGACTGATGCAGAATTGTTTGACGACGCGCAGGATGACGGTGAAATAGTGCTAGCAATCTATATCCACTGTGAGATAATGGTGCAGTACCCAAAGGTCCAGTGCCCCACAATGGCCCTTGCAGCTCCACCCTAGTTCGTTGACGCAGATCAAGAGCAGGTGCCCAAGAGACTGTGCCCCCTAAATGATGTTGTACAGCAAGAGTTTCCTATGGTTCCTAACCCTGCCACGATCCTTTGTAGCATCCCCAAGAGGCAACACATTTCACAGAGGTTGACCTCAAAAATGCATTTTTCTCCATAGCAATGCACCCAGACCCACAGTACCTCACTGCTTTTACACATACGGGATGAGGTTCAAACACATAAGATTACCTCAAGGGTACTGTGAGAGCCTCAGCATTTTCAATCGAATACTCCACTTAGATTTAGGCAACATCCAAGTGTCCAGCACAATCATCCAGTACATTGATGACCTGCTGGTGTGCAGCGACACTGAGCAAGACTAAATCACATTTTTAAAGCTCCTGGCACACAAGGGATATAAAGATGACAGGGCAAATTTACAGTACTGTCTACAAGAGGTTTTATATGTCGGACAGTTAATATCATCAGATAGAAAAAGAATAATACCAGACAGCACTGCCTCTGTGTGTGCCACTCCCCATCCTAGGACAGTAAATGAAATGCAAATGTTCCTAGGATTGTGTAATCACAGCATGGATCCTTGATTACAATGCAGCATACACAAGGCCACTCAAAGAAGCACAAAAGACTGACAATGAAGTGGTTTGGACTGAAGAAATGTTACAGAGTTTCAATGTTCTCAACTGCCACGCTGCTTGCAACCCCAGATTATACAGAGGAATTGTACTTATTCTCCCACTCTAACGGCCAGTTTATGACTGCCTTGTTGACACAAAAGAGCACAATGGGCTACAAGCCACTTGCCTATTATAGTGGCAAACGAGTCTTATAACACACCGGCAGTTCGCTTGCAAGCAGGCACTTGTGACAGCAGCATTTGCAATTGAGAATAGTTCAACAATTTTGATGGCTGTTCTATTATACTCTACATCGAACATGCCGTCTTTGCCATTTTAGAGAGATCAAAATCTAGATTGACGAACCCAGTGAGCTTTTGCATATAAAATCATTCTTTCCAGTACAAATATCCACACTGTACCCCACTGTAGCCCACAGTGAAACAGTGAACCCCACAACATTCATAACAGAAATGTGCACTGATGAGGATTTGGCCAGATACGACTGTGTAACATACGAAGAGGAGGAGAATGGCATCCCCAAGGCAAAGGACAGGCCACTCGAGGAGGGGGTCATCTTTGTTGATGGGTCAGCAACAATTGACCTAGACACAGCTCTGTATTGCTCTCCCCAAAGTGCATGGAACAAACATAAATCACCAATGCAATTACAGAGCAAATACTTTGAACGTAGACAGACGCAATAACTCACAGCCACGCACTCTTAGAAGATAATCAGCTCTTATACGGCTATTTATTCAAAGCTCAGAAGTACACAGAAATAACTCACAAAAATAATATGGACATAAATCACAGAAGAAGTAAATAATTCAAAAGGAAATACATCACCGTGAGCATAACAAGATTCCTCATCTCGCCCAGAAGCGGCTGGAAGACCCCGGGAACAGCCAGGCCGAGAGCACCACAACTCACAGGAGGGCCGGACGTAAGCGTCCTTCTCCGGCTGAAGTCTCACCTGACCACCTCCGGGCTTCCGCATATATAAACACTCCACAAAGGGGAGTCAATTCTTGAACCTTCTGGAAATTGCACTTGCGCAGTTGAGGAACAGCCGTCGGTTGCCAGCTGGGTCAATCGAGAGCTCCCCCCAAGAAGCGCAGTGCCTCCCTTCTCTAAAAACACGCTCCACGGAGAACAGTAGCAAACCATAAGAAAGTTAGCTTTCCCAGCAGAAATGTCCTTGACCGCATACCAGGTTTGGAAAGCATGCACCGTGAATCTAACACTCAGCAAAATGTGTGCAGCTTTTCACTGCAGCATCAAGTAAATATCCATCATGGCTCCGAGCGCTCCCAGAATACATTGCGCACCAGCGCCATTTTAGATCAAGCATAACAAGCTCTCGGACATACTGGCATAGCCGTAGTGCGCCTAGTAGATGGTGAATATGAGACATTGGGCCTCATTACAAATCAGGCGGTCTGGAAATAACGGTGGCGGTAAACCCGCCGCCACTGTTGTTTCCGGACCGCCTGATCCTGACTCCTGCAGGCGGGAGGTGATGTTCCCGCCAGGTTTGACCTGGCGGGTTTAACAACGCCCACCTGCAGGCGGACAAGGAAACACCGGCAGCATTACAAGATGCTGCCGGTGTTTCCATGATCCCCATTCCCATTGAGTCCCATAGGACTCAATCGGAATGGGGATTAACACCATTCCGCCTCCGTGATTCCCGGAAAACCGGGGTTGTAATGCCCCAGTAATTCCGGAAATCACGGATGCGGAATGGTAATACGAGTCCGGCATTAACCAGGCGGTTTTACCGCCTTGGTTACCGTCGGACTCGTAATGAGGCCCATTCATTTGAAAAAGACTATCAATGCATTATTACGTACAGACAGTGGAACTCATTGTGCTAATTGAAGCGTTACCGTCATCACAAGGGTGTCACATGACCATTTATTCTGACTCGGCATACGTCACTACCACAGTGCACGCAAGTCTTTTGTGATGGAAAAGGAGGGGCTTCTGAGGGCGGATGGGTCCCTGGTACAGCATGCCGCATTATTAGACAAGCTAATTTTCATACTCTCACAGCCTTCTGTAGTGGCGGTCAATGAATGCGCTGCCCACACAAACAATACTGACGAAGTGTCACTCAGAAACACTGCCACAGACACCACAGCCAAAATAGCACCATATCTCCAGTAACAAATGTAGCTGAATATGTTCTCACAACACCTGCCACTGACCAGCCCCCTGTCTCATACAATGCCCTGCCCATTGTGCAAATTATTGAATTGAATTGCAAGGAAGAGCCCAGGGCGAGGAGAAACAGTTGGTGCAAACAACCCCCTATTGATTTATTGGGGAGGAAGGAATGCACAGGAAAAGCAGTAATACCACTGAAATCTGTTGATAATGGCCCTCATTACGACCCTGGCGGAAAGGGTTTTACGCCAGCGTAATGCATGGCGTACCTTTCCGCCTTACTACGAGTTCCCGTAGCGCCATGGTGGTTTTTTCGCCTGGTTTTTCCGGGCGGAAAAATCCATGGCGCTACGGGACCTGTTGTTAATTACGCCACCGTAATTTACGGTGGCGTAATTAACGCCTTCCCCACTCCCATTATACCCTATGGGGCAAAAATGGGAATGGGGAAGGGTAAATGGGGATTGGGGACTTACCGCCCCACCAAGGTCGGAATGGGGCGGTAAGTCCGCCAACCCCCATGGCAGAGTTGGCAGCTCTGCGCCATGGACCATGGTGCAAATTGCACCATGGTCCTCCGCCAGGGTCGTAATGAGGGCCAATATGTTTCATCAACACCACCGTCCCATCCACAGCTCCAAACACCACATTGCTACTGATATGCAAGAGGACAGGTTCATTCCAAACATCCAGTAACATTTGACAAGTATGGTAATTAGATACACGATATGTCAAAGTTTTAGCACAGGCATGACATTAAGAAAACTAACAGGCACTCTGCCCCACCCCACTGGCTCATTCCACAAGTTGCATATCGACTACGCGGACATGAATGAGAGATGCAGCGGGTCCCGATATTGATCATTTTCGTCTGCCCCTTCTCATGTTGGGTGTAGGCGGGTCCTTGTGCACATCTGGATACCAAATGCGCAGCAACATTTCTGGTCCATGAAGTGTGCCCCCGGTGGGGCATGTGTGATGTGTAAAGCTTTATCACCTTAGGCCAACAGAGCTGTGGAGAGGATCAACGGACTCCTCAAAAGTATGCTGTCTAAGCTTTTCACCACTTTGAAGAAAAACTGGGAGAATTGCTTACCCTTGGCCCTGTTCAGTTTGTGCAAACAGCCCAACAAAGACCACCAGTTATCGCTCCATGAGGTGGTAACTGGTCGCTGCATTCACACACCAATATCTCCCATTAGGAGAGCATCAATTGTGCAAAGGGCAACAGCTGTTTTAGGAGAAGAATTCAGAGACTATTCAACAACCCTAACACAAGCACTCAAATGTATTTCCTGACAGATCACACCACCCCAATCAGAAGATGTGCCAGGTACCACAGCTGACTCCACGACTGATTCCCCACCCACTCAAACGCTGCTGCCACGAGAATTTGTCTATGTGCGTTCTTTTGTCCGCAGGTGGAATAGTCCCAGATTCAATGGAGCGTTTGAGGTAGTGTTTTCCATTCCTCTTACTGTTAAAGTTAAGGCACTCCATTATTCTATCCACTTGTCCGACGTTCAGAAGGCACCTTAGGACATTGCACCAGCACTTTGGGGGACAGGTAGAGTGCATCTATCTCATTTCCCTTTACACTACCAGCATTCAGATTTGGATTGCCCCACCCACCCCAAACCCACGCACACACACAGCTGCTAAAAACATAAAACATTACATTTGAAAAGGAGGCGCTTTTTTTGCGCTTTCTCTATCTCTCTATCTCTCTATCTCTCTATCTATCTATCTATCTATCTATCTATCTATCTATCTATCTATCTATCTCTACCTATCGATCTCTCTCGTCTCTCTCTCTCTCTCTCTCTCTCTTTCTCTATCTCGTTTTGTCTACATACTTTTTACCTTTCAGACTGAAGAAAAAGATAAAACCAACAGTCTCAAATCACTCGATATACACTAGAAAATATTCTACTTATAGTGTTATGTCTAGGTTTTCGTATTCTTAGATGTGTGCAATGCATTTTATAGCAGGTATATTTGCTATTTCAATGCTGATTTTAGGGATTTATTTAGGAGCTTATTTTATATTAGAGGGTCATATACAAATGGGAGGTTGGGGGAAAGGAGGGTGATATTACAATTTCACTGTAAATAATACATCAAATACACACTTAAACAAAACTAAATATCACTCAACTGAAACTGAACATGTATTTTTCCCAAGGCCCAACGTTTCGCACCAGCATGTCAACAATTCTGTACACAATAATAATCAACCCCATGGCACTGGATTGTTAGAATACATTGCTAGGTCTCTACTGTTTTCAAGATTTCCCAATGCTTTCTATAACACACACATTACTAATTTAAATAATATTAGAAGTGTTATTAGTGGATATATAGCTGCACCCAAACGTACAAGGAGACAATCGCGAAGGGCGAAATACGACGCCTACCAGGGCTTGGTCTCAACGCTGTGAAAGTTGAGCATCACCCAGAACTGTCTAATAATTGGTATACAGACATGAGCTTGGTGGAGGAGGAACAAGGTGAATGGCAGTGGTTATGTGTGTTCATGGACTTTATACACTCTGGCGGCAACCTTAATAGGACTTTATCTAGCTTTACCTTGTTTTAATTAATTTTGGTTGTCAGCTGTGGTATTGCATCATTATCTAGATTGCATAGATAGAGTTAAACTATTTTTCAATTGTATTCATTTCCACTTGCGACATACCATGCAAAATTCTAGGTTTCGAGTGCCAAAAAAAGTTCTTCACACTAGTCAGTTTTCTCATTAAGAGTTTGTCTTTTTATTCCATAGATGAACTTGTTCTCTCTTTCATACATGAATTCTTTCTCTCACATAAATTCTTCTTCTCTACACATGTTTCACCCCTGTTTTTGTCACAAGGGATCATCAGGAGAGATTTATAGCTGTTTTTTGGAAGAAAACAAAATACATTTGTTTTAGATACACAAAAAGAAAAAAGAGATAGTGAAAAGGAAAATCATTTTTTGACTGAAAATGTTATTTCAATAATATATTCTTTTTGACATCCTTTTTTGTCTTTTATAATTTTTCCATCATGTTAGTATTCTACAGTCTTCATAATTGCTTTCATTTTTCTTGTGTCAGCATTGTAACATTACAAGCAGAGGATTCAATAAAGATGGCACTCACCAATAGTGTATTCCTTGGGCCTTTTTTGCTTAATTTCAATCATTTAACTTTGTTTCTATGCAATCTCTTTGGGCACAACACTAATATTCCTTTCAGTAGTTAACCTATTAGAACAAGAAAGCACATATTTTTAGTTAAAGGTTAAATCTAGTCAGGGTTCCTTTAGATAGCGGTCAAGGTACTTTTAAACCTTGGGGGAATCAAGGGTTCAAAATTCTTACCTTCTGCTCAGTAGAGATCCAGTTGTCTCTCCCTGGCTCCTTGTTTCGGTGTACTTTTTTTGTGTATTGGGTGTGTTTATATACATTTCCCGCGTGTGACGTCATCACGCACGCGTTCCCGCATGCACGATGACATCATTGCGTACTCGCGTACTGTGTGTCAGCCATTTTGAATGCCAGAACTAAATTTTCTTGACTTTGACAACATTCTTTTTTCGATTTTTTAAATTTATATTTAAATCTCATTTTTCAAATTTTATAGTTATCTAATTTACTGGGATAATTGCAGGCAAAGTATTTTTACTATAAAGATATTTGCTTCTTGGGTCTTTCTAGAAAAATGAATTACATTTAAAGATAAAGGTGTTCTATTTCTAATATTTAAAGAATAGGAGAGATAAGAAAAAAGAAAAAAGATTGATGTAAAATAATAAAGAGAGAATGAAGAAGAAAATGAAAAATAAAAATTGTAAAAAGAAAGTTAAGGGAAGAGAGAGTATAATATTAATAGACAACCAAAACATATATTCTTAAAGCCAATTACAAAATGAATTTTCCGAGTTCAGTCCAGTATCACATGTGTCCATTAAACAGATCCATTTTGATTCCCGTTGTCTTAGGATCTGTTCCTTGTTCCCTCCTCTGGGTAGATCTTCAATTTTTTCCAGACCATAGATTTTCAATTTGTCCACTTTTAGCTCCTGATGTTCCATCATGCAATGAAGTGATAATGGATATTTCATGTCTTGATTTCTTATAGCACGTAAATGTTCAAATACCCTTGTTTTTAGACTTCTTATTGTACTTCATATGTATGTTTTTAAGCAGATACATTTGATTGTGTATACCACATATTTACTATTGCAATTGATAAAGTGTTTCATCTTTTGTTCTCTTCCATTTGGTAATTTAATTTCTTTCTTTCCATTTACCATTTGTGGGTGCAATTTCCACATCTGTATGATCCATAGATTGGTTCCTGACAAAACATACTTCTGATCTCTGTCTTTTCAGTGGATTTAAGGCAACTGGGGCATAATTTGTTCCGTAGTGTTGGGGCTTTTCTATAGCATGTGCCTGGCTTTTCATCAATAATATTTGGTAGCGTATCATCTAATTTTAACATGTCCCAATGTTTTTTAAAGATTTTTCTTAATGTTGATGCTTCTGATCCATAAGTGGTGATAAATTTTGTTTTTGTCGGTAACTTTCCCATTCTCTTGAGATTTTTTCAGCTTTTTTGATTGATTCCTTTACTTTCTTTGCTTTGTATCCTCTTTGTGTGAACTTAGTAATTGTTCCTTCTATGTTTGATTCAAATGCTTCTACTGTAGTGCAGTTCCTTTTTATCCTTAGTATTTCCCAATACGGGATATTCGATATTATGTGCTTCGGATGGTTGCTTTGAGCATGTCAGAGACTGTTGCCTGCAGTTGGTTTCACATACAAGTTTGTGAGGATTTTTTCTTCTCCTGCGTAAATTTCAAGATCTAAGAATTGGATCTTGTCTTTGCTGTGTGTTCATTGACACTGCATGCGTAAGAGGCCCCCAAGGTCCTAGTGCCAGAGGAAGTATCAATTTTAGAGGCACAATGCCTAGTACATCTTGTGCTATGTAGGCTCAGGGGCACGTTGCAGGCACACAATGTCAGGCTTGAACTTGTTGATCCAGATCAGCCCGCAATGCTACCAAAACCCAAAAGGTAGCAAATACCTAAAAGACCCTACTTGGTGAACGACTGAAATACACAAATAACTAATGGCAAGAAACAACAGTCAGCTGCATGGCAGAGGGTCTAATGGCATACAAAGAAGGGGTTCTGGCCCGGGTGGAAGCTGCATGTGCACCGTTTCTGGACTGAACACATCACAAAACTTACATGGATTGAAGCAATGGAGAAACCGCTGAAAGTGCACAGAGAAGAAACATATGAACTTTGCTTTTATAGTGCTGGAACAATATCTATAGATGCCAACGGACATTGCAATATGACTCTGCTCATTCCTGATCTCAAGAAAGGCACAGAGGCAGTTGTGGATTACTATTGGGAGTGTGACAAACAAGCGTTCCTGCACCTCCCACCATCATGAAGGGGCTATTGTTCACTGGCCATGCTGCACTCAGCCCTGCTTGTAACATTTTCAGGGGGGGCACAGAGACTTTTTCCCCTACACATTCCCAACCCTTTAAGAAGAAACAAGAAACCAGTTGCCAACACCAGAGTTCCGTACCCTCCAGGGAAAGAAAAATGTGAAACTCTGTGAAGGAAGAAGAGAGTGAACTATCTGTCCAAAGACTCATCGCTAAATGGCTGCAGATTGTCTGCTAGGAATTGGTACAGCTAGCTAATGACACTGAGCAAGGGTTCAGCATCATAAAGGTGGAACTCTGTGCTCTAAGGCTGATGACGATGCAGAATTGCTACCTCCTAGATATGCTTACTGCAATGGAAGGAGGCGTGTGCAAAAAGATATGGGATTCCTGTTGCATATTTGTGCCTTCCCGAAGATGCTGAGAATGGCTCCCTATCACACATAATTGAAGCAGTACACAATCTTGGAGTGCGCATGAAGAAAGAATCTGGAATACAGAGTGACGATTGGTTTGATCTGAATTTCTCTTGGGCTCCATCCTGGCTGGGGGCAATAGTGAAAATGCATAACTAGTTCTGTTAGAGCTAACTAGCTGTGCCGCAGCCAAATACATAACCCTCCACAGGGCATAGCTTGGGAGGTGAAGTTGCACCTGAGCCAGCATGTCTGTCGTTAACAGGACCCTGGGGAATCTCGCTACACCAAGCAATGCAAAATCTAGGACTATAAGTTATTATTATTGCTAAAGCTCTAATGCATTAGTGGCCAGGTGTGTGAACAGTATTCCACCTTGTTCACTTTGGATTACATACAGCCCTGTTTATAGACCCTGGCTGAAACATCGCCCTCCACAAGACATGCCTGAAGCGGGAGAGTTCCAGCTGTACCAGCTATGAAGCTGTTAACAGGACCCTGGCAAATATCAGTTCAACACACACAGGGTTTCCTGTGTCTTCATAGCAGCTGGTTTCAACATTGATAGTATGTTTGAGTCTTGATTGTATTGATAGTATTGATTGTACTCTGTGGTGTTTTTGCTGCAGCCGTTTTTGTCACAATGTTTTATTTATTTTAAATGGTGGGGCTCCCCTCAAACACCCTCTAACCCTTGAAGGCACGCTCCTGTACACTCATGCCCGAAAAAATACAACCCGCTAGGGAAAAAAAACACAAGAGAATTTCTTGCAAGGATAACAAGTTTTAATTGCATAAAAATAAGGGTGCAAGCAAAGAACTCTGCTGCTCAGGAACTTTCTAGCGAGGATCAGTACAATCATAGGCTTATAAGGCAGCACATCATCATCACAATATGGTGAAAACACACATGGCTGGTTGGTGGGACCCTATACATGGACCTGCTTCATAGGGGAGGTCATGCTGCGATTGGTTCCAGCCCCGTCGGTCCGTCTTCCATCACATGGGGTCAGCTGGGCTAATTTCTCTAGGGACTGAAGGTCGTGCTCCTCACATGTTGCCATTACAGAATAACTATTGCAAGATAATGCTACCCTATCATTACGGCATGCACTTGGGAAACTCAAGGACTGGCACAGGGGGAGGAACAGGATCATGCTAACCCATACATTCTTTGCTCAGTATATATCGCACTCTCTGCACACAAGGCTTCCACCCTCGCTTTGGACTATAATGAATTCCTCCCGGTACCTCGTATTACAAAGGGTGGCGTTATGGGATAAGGTGAAATGGTCGTGTTTCTTCAGCTCTTTTATGACCACTGATTTCATGGTTGGTTGTCTGAGGTCACCTACTATCGCCGAATTCAGGGGTCTTGTATTGGGTCAGTTGTGGGTGCCATTACTCCTGGTCGGCAGGATAGGGATTGGAGATCTGCTGGTGGTCTGGCTGTGATGAATGTGCGCAGCAAGGAGCCTGGTGCTGTCTCGCGCTCTTGCAGGGCACATTCCTTTTCGGGATAACAAGTAATTGCAACATTTAAGGAACAAAGGGAAGTTTCTATCGGAATTAGCAGCGCGGGTCATTCTCTCATCTGTGCTTGGGCCTGTTCAGGTTTCTCTATCGGGCCTACATTTACCGAGCAGCCATGCAGGATTGAATGTGTCTACCATAACTACAAAATGGAGTCTCTTAATATGCACGCACTAAGTCTATACTTCTGTAATTCATGCATTATTATGTTTGTCCCAGTTTTCTTAGCACGGCCCTCTCCCCCGTGGTACATCGCACGTCTGTCTATGGGACTCGCTTCACTCTAAAGTTGCTTACGGGGGTAGGAAAGGGTAATTTTCTTCCCAACACCCAGCTCCACCCCCTCACCCCAACACCTACCCCACAAACCTTACCCCAAATACAGAACACATACATCTTTTTTTTTAATGCTGTGAAAATGGTCACAATGAAAACACCCTGGGGAAAATGTTAACGTTGAAAACAGTGAAAACAGTGAAAACAGTGATGAAAACACAGAGTGAGGTGAAAAACAAATTGTGCTTTGCAATAGTGGAGGTATTCAAAGTAACTGCCATGCAGAATTACATTTAATTGCAAGTGACAATTTCGGTGCATTCTTAACTGCTGGGCTTTTATGCATGTCTATGCAAATAGGACGAGCATACTCATCCTCAGCACTTGAGAGGATAAAGCAGCATTTTTGTTCTTTTTACCTGAACCAAGCTTGATCCCTATTACTGTAATACCTAGGCAGCCACTGATTGTGTTAAGCTGGTCTGCAGAAATAAAGCACCTCATGAATAGTACCCCAGACTTAAGACTCCGAGACTAACTTTGACATGCATTCAAAACAAGCAAGTGCTTAACAGGCTGCATTGGTACCAAACACAGACATTGAGGGTAATATTTTTTGACCTGCCGCATTCCAATAACAGTTCCTAGCAGCAGGCTTCTTCCTTACTGAACCCAGAGAGAACCCTGCCATATAAAATACTGGATGGCCTATTTAGGTCCAATAAAATTCTAGATGGCAGGCTGCTTTGTTGCCGCATGGAGGAACCTGTGGGAGAAACACTCTGCTATCAGACAATGGGCCTCATTACAACTTTGCCGATATCCTGGCAGATTTACCGCCATGATACCGGCAAAGGCTGTTACCATTTCTGGGACCCGGTCCAGCGGATTGCGAGTACTGGAGGGACAGAGTAAACCCCATTCATGGAGTCCCTTAGGACTTGTCTATTAATATTATACTCTCTCTTCCCTTAACTTTCTTTTTACAATTTTTATTTTTCATTTTCTTCTTCATTCTCTCTTTATTATTTTACATCAATCTTTTTTCTTTTTTCTTATCTCTCCTATTCTTTAAATATTAGAAATAGAACACCTTTATCTTTAAATGTAATTCATTTTTCTAGAAAGACCCAAGAAGCAAATATCTTTATAGTAAAAATACTTTGCCTGCAATTATCCCAGTAAATTAGATAACTATAAAATTAGGACTCCATGAGGGGATTTGCTGTGATTACCAGCAACGCCTCCTCTTTTTAGCGGACCGCCGACTTGGAATGATGCCCATGTACTGTATCATACAGCACTTTTTGAAAGCAGCCCCGTTTCTTGTTCCACATTCCAGTTTCATGCCTAGCCATACTTTAATAAATGATCAAAAGTGTTGAAGACATCTTCAGACTAAGGAAATACTTCCTCACAAAAAACATCTTAGTATCATGCACACACCTGACTTCAAATGTCAGTCAAATATGTTATGTTATGTTATGTTCTGTTATGTTATGTTATTGTGCATTTTTATAGCTCCTTATATACCATTGGTATGATCTCAAAGCGCTTTGGGTTGAACGCCCTTGGTAACCGTGGTCCAGGTTAGTGGAGCGAGTAGGGTAGCATATAGTGCTTGGGTGCACTCAGTATGTGTGCAGCCAGTGCGGCTTGCATGGAGGTGGTTGCATTCTAATGTTAGGCGCTGTGGTTGTGAGAGATCAGTGGAATGTGTGCAGAAAGTCCCTCCAAGTCTTCATTCTGGCAGCCGTGGGGCCCGTCTTTGAGATTATGTCTGCAGCCAGGCTGATTTTTTAGTGGGGTATTCCTTCATTCTAACAGACTGCTGAGGTGTACATAGAGTAGTGTAGGTATGTAGGTATGTGTGCAACTCGAATTGATCTAAAGGGTATAGCTGTGTTCTATTGTTTGTTGGTGTAAAGGGGAGAATGAGCATATTGGTAAGAGTGAGTGTCTGTGCTTACTGGTAAAGAGGACCCTGTTCCTGGTTCTTTTCCAGAGCCCGATGAGCTGACCGTGTCTGTCCTGGTGGTTCGTGGCAATGGATCTCTGAGAGAGATTCTCTGGCTGGTGTGGAGCATGTTGTGTTTTCCCGGTCGGAGGGTCCTTGTTTCTGAGGCTCTGTTATAGGTGCCAGAGGGCCCATTTTCCAGGTCCCTGGTCATAGTTGATAGCTGGTGGCTGGGTAATTCCTTGTTTAGAAGGAAAGTAAGGTAGCATTACCTTACTAAAGGCTAGAGCTCTCAGTTGACCCTTGGCAGGGTTGTGCAATTAAATTCAAAAATTCAATAAAGTATTTAATATTAATTCATAGATATGCAAAGGTTGTAGTGAATTCTTCAACAAGAAACGTTTTATTCAGATTTCTAGGTTTAGTATCGCCAATTCAATTCTCATATAGTGAGGCAACTTCGAAAAACATAGATTGTTTCATCAGTAAGCACATATGCCAATGCATTTCGGTCTATGACCATCGTCAGGGCCATGCTTTAGTGGATATACCATCAACTGATCATTCGTATAACAATACAGTATTTCAACACAAAACATATATCAATGATTTAAGGATAATACAAAAATAGATAAAGCATATACCCCCAGGTGGATCCGTGTGAGTGAACAAGGGAGAAAATAAATGGAAAGTATATCAATATTGTTAAACAACTATGTATTTCCAGTGTTTAACTACTCTCAACGTGCGGCAGTCTGTACCTGCTTTAAATTGGTTGTCCTCTCATATGGGTATTCTCAATAGTTGTCTCCAACATTCCTGTTGATTAACAGTAGGAGAGTCTGAGTGCTTCTATCTGTTCATGTACATATAACCAATATATCCGCACTAAAGAGTATCTTACCTTCGTGCGCAGAGCTCGCACGCAGAACCGATCGCGTTGAAAGCGAAAGTGTAATGCGCGCGAACCCAGACGCCATCTAAGATCGCCATGGGAACGTGGGCGGGGCGACGCTGAGCAGCGCGAGCGCTGCTGCACGTACGCCTCGGGTCCCACCTCTCTGCAGAGCTGCAGAGGGGCGGTATTGTTGCCACGGCGACTCGTTTGTCATAGAGCGTTAACAGTGTGAAAAAATATGTTACTGTGCGCAAATGTATATACGATCACTTCATTCCGTGATCCTGGACCAAGTTATAAGAAGTTAGACATAAGAAATAAGAAAGAAGAACATTAAAGTTTAAAAAACCATATGCAAACGCTAATCCAAAAGGAACACCTTAATTAGGGAAAGAACGTATAGCCATATCCGGAATTCATCTACTGTACATTATTATGATGACCTCATGCTGTGTACAGAATTTTTTTTTAACAATTGCGTCCACAATGTTCTGGTTCGCAGTGCTACAGTTGGGAGCTGCAGACATACACTTGTTATCTATATTAGAGAAAACACATGTGATTGATGCTGCTTCCCAGAATGTCCGTCCCGAAGCAACATCTGGTTATGTTTATTACAGGAAACACATATAATTGATATCTTCATTAATTCCTTTTGGGGTGAGAGAACTCAATCTATCAATCCAAAACGTCTCACGTTGATCCAGTCTTTTCTGTAAATCCTCATGTTTCTCTCTTCTTTGGACCCTCTCTAAGATCACGAATTTTATCTGTGCCAAATTGTGTTGTTTGTTCTGCCAATGTCTTGCCACCGCCGAGCTTACAGTATTGTTCCTAATGCACGATCTGTGCTCGTTCCACCTAATTTTAGCTGTACGTTGCGTTTGTCCAACGTAATACAATCCGCATGGGCATTTAATCCCATATATGATTCCTGGAGTGTCACATGTTGCATAGCATTTTAATCTTATCTTCTCTCCAGTATAGGGATGATTGATTGTTTCTCCTTTCATGATATAGCTGCAGTTGCTGCAGTTCAAACATGGGAATGTACCTATTCGGTCTGTGTTCTTCTTCTGTGGAGGTCTTGTGTGAACTAATCTGTCTTTAAGGTTGGAGCTTCTTTGGTAGGCAAACGTGGGAGTTTCTTTAAATAGATGTTCAACCCTTTTATCGCATGTGACGGTGTTCCAATTTTTCTTTATAATTGCCTTAATGCGATTACTTTGGCGTGAATATTTGGAAACAAAGACTAGTGGAGGTGAAGTATCTTTCTTGGTTTCTCTTGGTTTGAGTAGATCTTCTCGATTCTGTGTGATTGTCTGAGCTTAACTTGTCTGGAACCTATTCGGAGTGGTGTGGTGTATTAAGAGTGTGATTTTTAAACTGCTTTACTTTAGTGAAATGTTATACAACTGATGTGTAAATAAATGTATATTCTTTTACTCAGAAACCTTGAGCCAGTGCTTGTTTGAATCATAGTAATTGCTGTCCTTTGTGTAACTATTGATACTGCTCACTTGCTCTTGAGATAAGTCTGGCTGCTCAGCCATCACTACCACTTTTACTGTGCAGTACAGGCTTGTTGCAAAGGTGAATTTGTACTGTCACTTGAAGTCTTAATTGTGTGTGGTGTTCCCAAAGGGTAATGCATATAATTCTGCCTAACACCTGTGTTGCCTCACACCATAGTCTCTGTTTTCCCTGGGTTCAGAAAGAGGGTGTTCCTTGTCATCCATGGGTCTATATCTCTGAGGCAAGCTGCTAGGTCGGGTTGTGGATCGGAGCTTGTTTTGGGGATTTTTGGGTTAATTTGGGTGTCTTCAGTATAGTTATTCCAGATGAGGTTGTGCGAGCGGATGACCCCTGGCAGAGGGGTCATGTAGAGGTTCAATAGGAGCGGTGATTGGCAGGTGCCTTGGGGTAGTCCAGAGTTCACATGACGAGCGGTTGAGAGGAAAGGGGAGAGGAAAATGATTTGTTTCCTGTTGTTGAGGAAAGAGGCAATCCAGTTGAGTGCTGAGTTTCGAATTCCTAGGGAGTGGAGTCGGTTAATGCTGTCAAAATCTGCTTAGAGAACCAGTGCTGCACAGCTTTCAGAGTCTGCAGAGACTTTAAGGTCATCCCAAATCGAGATCATTGTGGTTTCTGTTCCATGGCGTGGCCGGAAGCCTGATCGAGTGGGGTCTAGGGGGCTGAAGAGGTTGTTGGATTCAATGAAAAGGTTGAGCTGAGAATATGCAGAGCGGCCAATGAGTTTCGCAAAGAATCGGGTGTTGGAGATGGGCCTGTAATTGATTGCCTGGAGGGGGTCGAGGCATGCTTTCTTTATAAGGGGTTTGACATGCACTACTTTGAAGTGTTCTGGAAAGATGCCAGAGGTGAGGGAGTCATTGAGTATGGACCTCGCCCATTCTACTTCACAGAAGGAGGTAAACATTTCTTTGATGAGAGAGGCTTGACAACGATTAAGGGGGGACCCGGAAGTTCTGCTGTCTGACAATAGTTTGAGGAACTCCTCGCTCGAGATAGGGTTGAAAGAGTTGAAAGATGTGGACAGTGGAATCTCGAGGAGCGGGTGTTGGGCGGAAGATGAGGTTGGAAAGTTTGGCATTAAGGGTGGCCGTCCTGTCCAGTGCTGTGTTGTGGAAGTGTTGGGAGAGGGAATTGCAGAGCGTCTGCATGGATGTGGTCGGGGCAGTGGTGCAGGAGGGCTTCACGAATTTCATGATGATATTGTGGAGCTTTTTGCTGCTGCTGCGGCAGTTCAGGATTCTTTTATTGTACTAGGCTTTTTTGGCCTTTTGGATCTCCGATTTGTAGTTACAGTGATGGTGGGCGAACACAGACTTGCTATGAGGGGTTTTGGATGCTCGCTATTTGTGCTCCAAGGGAGCGATTATAGGTTTTGAAAGCCTTCAGGTGGGGGTGAACCATTTGGGGGTTGGTCCTTTGTGGGTGGCAGCATGGTGGGAGAGGGTGAGAGGGAGGAGTGAGTTGTTAAGCCAGAAGTCAAAGGATTCAATAGTTAAGGGTTTATCTGAGGCTTGGAGTGGCGGGAGTGTGCATAGCAGGGCTTCAGCCAGGTCAGGTTGTATCTTGACCTTGTTCGTGCATTTGTGAGCATATGGGGGGACAGGGCGGGCCGTGGGAGGTGGGGGCGGTGTGCGGACAGAGAAAGGTAAGGCTGAGAGGTCTGTCCAGATGAAGGGTTTGGGGCTGGACATTGAGACAAAGTTGAAGGAGCTGAATATCGCAACAAGGGTGTGGCTTCCAATGCAGTTGGGACCTGTGGTATGCCGGGAAAGTTTGAGTGCCTCTAGACTGTCGACTAGGGGTTGGCTCATGGAGATGTTGGGCACATCAAACCAGATGTTAAAGTCCCCCAGTGCGGTGATTGCTGGGTGGTTGACCAGAGTGGTAGCTAGTGAGTCGCAGAGACTGTTGGCAAAATGTCTGTCATATCCAGGTGGCATTTAAAGGAGAAGGAAGCTGTGTGTGCGAGTGGACAACAGAGAGAGTCTGACTAGAAGGGATTCACAGTTAGCTGTGTATGCCTGGGATTCAGTGAGTGTAATGGAGATGTGCGGTTTGTGGAGGATGGCTACTCTGCCACCTCTGGATTGTGGCAGATGATTGAGTAGTCAGGAGGGAAAGCCTCGTGTGCGACTGGTTTGAAATCGTCTGAGAACCATGTTTGAGTGATGAAGATGAGATCAGGATTGTCAGAGGATAGGACGTCAAAGATGCTGTGTCTGTTTTTGGCCAAAGAGCGGGCATTGGATAGGCGGCTGGTGACTTGATGGGACGTGGCGGTAGTTCCCCAGATGCTTGTGGGCGGATGGGCTTGGAAGGACTGAGTATTCGGTGGGGAGGTGTCGGTTACGTGGGGGTGGGGGCATGTGGACGTGTGGACGGCAGGGCCTGAATAGTTAGAGTGACTGGAGAGGTGGTGAGGGTGGTTTGGGTCGGGAATTATGTTTATTGGGGCATTGAGTGAGTGAGGTGGATCGGAGCAGGAAGAGTGAGCGGACAGTGGCCGGATTGCGTGATATGAAAGGAGGGGGATTAGTGGTAGGAAGGTGGGCAATGAGTTGTGCTGTAGTGGTGGGTGGGGTCCAGCCAGTTGTTTAGTGGGGTTTGTGTCTGTGGAAGGTAGAGGTGTAAATGTAGTGGGTGAGGTTCAAAGAAGGATAGTCGGGGAGGGGCTAGCCGGGAGGTCCTTACAGCTGGGCTGGGGGTGGTGGTGAGGGTAGACCGATGCAGACATGTGAGGCATGAAGAGACGAGGGTGAGGTGCAGGTCTCTGTTCCTGAGTTTTGTGCATTTGGGTGCAAGAGGTGTGTGAGAGAGGATAGGGGGACAGAGGGGAAAGGGAATGAAGCGGTAGTTCTGGAAAGAGTAAGACCTGCCATGCTGAGAGAAGGGAAGGGGGTGGTCTGGAGATGGAAGGTGAGGGGTTGTTGAGTAAGGGCAGGAGGGGCATGTGTGTGGGGGGGATTAAGCAGGTGATGAGGAAGGTTGCCTGATTGGGTGGAGTTCAGGGCAGGGGGTGGTAGGAGTGGGTTGGAGCTGTCCAGGAGATGCTGGGCTTTTGTGGGAGGCGACATGGGGGTGGGTTGGGGACATGCAGGTGGGTTGGGGTGGGGCAGAGCTGAAAGGGAGGGATAGTATGCGTGTTGGCAGTCGGTCAGAGTTGTTGGTGCGACACAGAGCTCCCCATGTATGAGTGTTTGAGATGGTGTGAAGTGTGGGGGTCCTTGGGGTTCTGGCTAAGGTGGGTTGGGATGATGGCAGGGTAGCTGATTTGGAAGGGGAGTTCCTGCAAGGTGGTGCAGATGTTGCGGTAGTGGTGGGGAGGGTGTGTTGTTTGGAGCGCCAGAGAGCTCCTCTGGCTTGAGAGTTGAATGCTGTGCGATGTATAGAAGTGGAGGAGGTGATGGTCCTTCTCATCAGTTGTCCCCAGGGGGAGAGTGGATGTGAGGGGGGTTGTGCAGAAATTTACGGGAGCGGGGTAGGGTAGGGGCGATTCTTGGTGCGCCAGAAAGCTCATCTGGTCTGAGAGCTGGAGGGGGTGTGGAGAGAGTAGGAAGGATGTGAAGGGTCAGAGTGTAAGAGGATTCGAGTGCAGGGGTTGGAGATAGAGAGGTGTTGTGATGTGCAGGGGGTTCATGAATGAAGGTACTAGTATGAAGGTGGTGGGCCAAGTGTTGTGCTTTTTGACTTACCAGAGGGTTCCTTTTGTTTGTGGGTTGGGATGCATGTCGTGAGTGGCTGTGTGTGGGAGTGATGCTCGGGGTGAGTGTGGTGCAGATAGATCAGAGTTGTAGGGTCGGAGACGTGGTCTCAGTTGTAATGGTGTCCCTGTCAGTTTGGAATTGGCACTATGGTCGTCTGTGGGAGGAATGTTCAAGTATGTGTGAATAGTTGCAGGTAAAGAGTGCTTAGGTCTGAGTTACCTAGGCAGAGAGAGAGGAACCCAAGTGTAAGAAACTGCCAAGGTTAGAGTTAGATTTAGATAAGGGATACCTGAACTGTCGAATCAGCACCCTGGCCTGATGTCACAGCAGCAGGCAATCAACAGCCAGATGTGAGACACGTGGACAGTGGGAAAAGCACCCAGATCTGAGACAAAAGCAGCAGAGAGCCACTAACTAGATGTGAGATACCTAAACAGTGGGAGAAAATGCCTATACTGGAGACTATGGCAAGCAGGAGTAGGTGGCAAGGGTGTCCAGTCATTTGGTCGACTGAAAACTGGTCGAATGACATTTGGTCGACGCAATTTGGTCGAAAACCAAATGGTCGAATTTTTTTTTTTATTTATATATTTATTTTTCGGGTTTTCGTTTTTTAAAAAAAGGGGTTTTTAGAGAAAAAAAGGGGGTTGGGGGGGGACCCCCCCAAAAAAATAAAAAAAAGGGGTGAAAATAAAAAAAAAAAAAATTCAACCATTTGGTTTTCGACCAAATTGGTTCGACCATTTGTCTGGTCGACCAATTTTTTTCGACCAAATGTCTGGTAACCGGTGGCAAGATGTGAGATATCTTAACAATGGAAGGAAGTGCCAAGATTTGAGACAACCGCAATGGGGAACTAAATGTGCGGTACATCAGTATGGGGAAAATGTGGGCACAACAATAAATGCAGAAACAACTCGACTGGGGACACCTGGATAGAGAGAGAAAGTGCCTAAAATGGGGGCACAACAGCAAATGCAATAACACCCAGATTTGGGGCACATGGAAAGAGGGAGAAAGAGCCTAAAATAGGAGCACAACAGTAAATGCAATAACACCTAGATTGGGGACACCTGGATAGAGGGAGAAAGCACCTACAATGGGGGCACAACAATCAATGGAATAACACCTAGACTGGGGACACCTGGATAGAGGGAGAAAGCGCCTAAAATGGGGGCACAACAGTAAATGCAGTATTACCTAGATTTGGGACACCTAGAAGGATGGAGAAAGTGCCTAAAATCCCCTCTCCTCTCAAGCACTCTCTTGTGCACTGTCTGCTCAAAAAACCCTCTGCCGACCCTTCTATTCCATCAAACTATCTTGTGATTTCCATCACTTCTTTCCTGGGTAAACTCCTGCAGAAGCTGGCTTTTAATCAACTTACCCTCCACACTGAATCTGTTGATTGTATCCATGACCATCAGTCTGGATTTAGAGCATCCAGAGGTATGGAAACTGCTCTTCTGAACACCCGTGAAGACCTGCTCTCAAATCTTGACTCTAAGTCCCCCTCTGTACTTATTCTTCTCGACCTCTCTTCTGCTTTCGATACAGTAAACCAAAACATCCTGATCACCCGTCTCCGTGATACCCTGGGCATCACAGATCAGGCCCTGGCATGGCTTGCCTCCTTTCTTTCTGACCGGCCCTCCCATGTGGAACTTTGGTCATTCTCTCCTCTATCAGTCTCTCTACTTATGGTGTCCCTCAAGGATCTAACCTATCCCCCTGGTTCTTCATTATCTACATGGCCCCCTGACCCACTGGATCTTTACCTTTACCAATAACTTTCAGTGTTATATGGATGACATGCAGCTCTCTTTCAGGCTACCCTCAGCCTCCTCCTGCTCGCTCATCCCTGACTGTCTACCCGCAATTCAGTCTTGGTGTGCTGCTAACGATCTCTGCCTGAATGCCAGTAAGACAGAGATCATCCTCATTGGGACCCCTGCTTCTGCTTTCCCACTTTCACACAGGACGGACTCCCTTGGCCCTGCGCCCTTGCCTACCAATGAGGCAAAAAACATAGGGGTCATCTTTGACTCCACTCTCTCCTTCTCTTCTCACATCTCAGACATCTCCAAAAAGTTACACTACCAACTGCACCTTCTCAGAGGTATTCTACCTTTTCTCACTTTCCCCTAGGGGCTCACCACCTCGAGAGCCCTGGTTCTCGGCTAGACTATTGCAACAGCCTCTTTCTCAATCTTCCTACTTCTACTCTCCGTCATCTACAACTCATCCAGAACAGAACTGCAAGACTTATCCTTGGCCTCAAGCCCAGGGACCACATCTCTCTGGTGCTGAAATCCCTCCACTGGCTCCCGTGGCTGCAAGGATACAATTCAAGACCCTCTGTACAATCCACAAGGTTTTCTGGTACCGGGGCCCGCATTATCTACAAAGCTCTCTTCCTAAATACTCTCCCTCTAGAGTCCTCCGCTCGTCCACCTCCAACTCTCTGCGGGTGAGCTGCTTTCACAAACAGAGCTTTGGGGGTAGATCTTTATCATCTGCAGGCGCCTCCCTCTGGAACAGCCTCCCTGCCTCTCTCTGTCTTGAGCAGGAGCACCTTAAGTTCCAGAAACTCCTGAAGACCTTGCTCTTCTATTCCTCCTTCTCTCTCCCTCTCCCCTGCTAACCTCTGTTCTTTTTTTCTCCACCTTCCTTCCTCCTTCTCCACCTTAACTCTGTTCAGTTTTTGCTGACTGGTTGCCTAGTTCACCTCCAGACCCTTACAGGTCCAGGCCCTCATCAGTTTTTATGCACTTGCCTTGTGCCGCTGCACTATGTTTCAGCATTACTGCACTTTCAGCGTACGCTCCATGTGCGGGGCAACCTCTCTACACTGGACTGGACGCATTTGTTGCCCCCCACCCACCTCTTCCTCGCACCTACATCTGTATGCATGCATGACCTAAATGTACTAGGATTAGTAAGTTCCTCTGTCCTGTCCCCACCTGCCCCACCCCCTTTTTCGTCCCCCTCCCTAACTTGGTTCACAACTGTAACACTTCGTGCACTTGCACTAGGAGAAATGCCATCAGGCCTAGTATGCTAGCTTTTCGGTAAGATCATTTGGAAACTTCAAGGCTTAAGAATGATTACTGTACTTCCTTGTTCCCTTCCCGCCTTGAAGCACTTTGAAGCCCTCCAAATGTGTATAAGCGCAGTATAAATAAACAATTACAATTACAATTACTAATGTGGTCACAACAGTAAATGCAGTAACACCTACATTTGGGACACCTGGATAGAGGGAGAAAGCACCTAAAATGGGGGCACAACAGTAAATGCAGTAACACCTAGACTGGGGCACTTGGATAGAGGGAGAAAGCACCTGAAAATGGGGGCACAACAACAAATGCAATAACACTTAGATTTGGGACACCTGAAAGGATGGAGCAGCCACCTAAAATGGGGCCACAACAGTAAATGCCGTAACACCTAGATTTGAGATACCTAAATAGAGGAAGAAAGTGCTTAAAATGGGGGTACAACAATAAATGCAGTAACACCTAGAATGGGGACACATGGATAGAGGAAGAAAGCACCTAAAATGGGGGCACAACATCAAATGCAATAATACCTAGAATGGGGGCACAACAGTAAATACAATAACACCTAGATTTGGGACACCTGGATGGAGGGAGAAAGCGCCCAACACATGGGTATAGCAGTAGGCAGTGGACAATTGTCCCACATGCAGAGTAAGGTTACCTAAAACAATTTACTTGTATGTGAGATATGGCTGACTAACACAAAATACCTAAATGCGAGATATGCTTTCCATACAATTCCATGCATCAGACTGCACAATAATAGTACATCAGAGGTATGTTTCTGGTACACCAAAAGGAGAAGGTGAGACCAGTGATAAATCTAAAGGGTCTCAACACATGGTTAGTATAAGACCATTTCAAGATGGAAGGGATTCACCTTCTCAGAGATCTGCTCAGGAAGGGAAACTGGCTAGTCAGATTAGATCTCAAAGACGCGTATCTGGCCATACCCAGAGCGAGCAAACATCGCCCATCCTGAGATTCATTTGGAAAGGACAGGTCTGGCCATTCACAAGCCTACCTTCTGGGCTATCATTGGCCCCCTGGGAATTCAGCAAACTTATGATGCTGATCTCTTCGGCTCTGAGAGAACGAGGAGCGAGGATAATAGCGAATCTAGACGGCATCCTCCTACTAGTGTAAGAGAAAAGTCCACTCCAGGAGCAGGTGCATTGGGCGTTGGAGCTCCTTCAGTCCTTGGGTTTCCTTATAAACAAAGAGAAATAAGAGCTTTTGCCAAGCAAGCATGTGGAGTTCCTGGGCTTAGTTATAGATACTAGGAAAGCGACTCTGGAACTTCCATCTCACAAGATTAGAATGATAAAAAAGGAAATAAGGATTATTCTCAAGAAGACGGATAGTGAGAGTAGTGGAGCTGCTTGCAGCTTTGATTTAAATGTTCTTGCCAGGACAGCTGCATTACAGAGTGTTGCAGAGACTGAAAATCGAACACCTGCAGAAAGGACTAGGTTATCACCAGCTAATGCCTCTAGACGAGGAATCGAGGACACAGTTATGTTTGTAGCTTCACAACATGGAGATGTGAAATGGGCAAGCTATTTTCAGAGACCGCTGGAGCTACTCATAGAGTCGGACGCGAGCAGGTCAGGATGGGGTGCAAGATGCTTTCAGTCACAAACAGGCAGCAAGTGGTCGCAGGCAGAACTCGATATGCACATCAACTTCCTCAAAATATTAGCAGGGTCCTTTGCAGTGAGAACCTTTGCAAAGGACCGAGTAGACTGCTGCATACTGCTCAGGATGGACAATAGATCAGCAATACAGTGCATCAACCACCTAATGGGCACATGCTCCAAAATGCTAGCAGAACTAGTGAAAGAGTTCTGGCACTACTGCCTAGACAAGAGAATCTCAGTGACAGCAGAGTACGTGCCAGGAGAACAGTACGTGGTAGCAGATTCAAACTCTTGTTACCTTCTGGACTCGAGCAACTGAGTCTTGGACAGGACAGTCGTTGCAAACTTGAATGGCACTTGGGGTCAGCTAGACATGGACCTATTTGCATCCAGATTGAACACCCAAATTCCCAAATATTTCAGTTGCTGATTAGACACGGAAGCTCGGGGTATGGGTGCGTTCCTGCCTGAATGGACCTTTGCAGTCCACTACGCCTTTCCCCCGTTCATGATGATCACCGGAGCACTAGCGAAAATGTGCAGATCAAAGGCGGCGTTTGTGATGGTAGTGTCAGCACGGAAACCGGAAGCATGGTTTCCAGTTCTGAAGGAACTTTCCTCGGATTTTGCCACGATGGTTCCGTTCCAGCAGAACAATCTGACAGGGCCCACAGGCCTCAATCATCCCCTGATTTAGGAGCACAACCTCTCGTTACTGGGTTACAGAGTTTCGGGACATGCTGGAATATGCCAGGAATTTCGGAACAAGCTGCTGCTTTCATCAAGGAGTCGTGCGATCTGTCGACAGCCACGAGCTATGGTGCTGAATGGCAGCGTTGTAAAGTCTGGTGTACCGACAAAGGTTTTCATCCCATTTCTGCCCGTAATGTTCAACTCATACATTTTCTAGCATCATTGTCAGCAAAGGGCAAGGCATTCAGGACGATAGGGGTGTATGGATCTGCCATCTCGGCAGTGCACAGCACCATTGATGGCAGCCCAGTCAGCAATCACTCAGTGATTATGCGCCTCCTTAGAGGAGTAAAGTTCAGCAACCCTCCCACACCCAAATATTCCACTCTATGGGATGTGAATGAAGTACGTTCACTGTTAGGCAATGGTCTAGCAACGATCAACTTTCATGACAGCAGCTATCCGGTAATTTAGCTGTGCTGCTCTGCGTAGTGTCATTCTGGAGAGTCTCCGACATTAAGGCCTTGGAGGTGGATAGGAAAGTGTTCGATCCAGAAGTGTACCAAGAGTAATTCCACTGTTATTTCATACCCGTAATTTCCGGATGACTGTAAACTATGCGTTGCACAGTGTATTAAGCAGTATGAGAAGTTTACAGAAGGGTTAAGACCCCAAGGAGGGACCCAGTTGCTAACACACGCAGGAAGCCTTTCCATGCAGTGGCAACAGCTACCATTGCGAAACGGTAACATTTTTATTTACAAATGGAAGCTCCTTGGCTGTGGCCAGTTGTGGCTCTATGTTTCTGGAGTGGCTGGCTTTCTTGTTCAGGCCTCTTAAAAAAACAGAGGGGTTCCACAAGTGTAAGACTTTGAGCAGTGACCCTAAATCAGAAAGAATAGGAATAACAAATACTTTGTCTTTCTGTAATTCTATACAGTAATTGCTAGACTCATTAAATGTTTATTTCAGGCACACTTCAGGGGTTGAGTCACTGATTTAGTCTGTTCTTAAACACCTCGAATTCACAATGCAGACAAAAACATCCAAAAAGAGTTAGAATAAGCATCCATTTCGAACTATGTATTTTGCTTTTTGCAAGTTGCAGTTATAGAATGATTTTTTATGCTGTTGTCTCTGTTACGATCATCACAAGACATTCCATCTCGGTGTCCTCGCTCACTTGACAAAATCCTTGTGCCTAAAAGCTCGTGTACAGTATAGAAATATTTGACCATAACACATAAAGTGGCCATTGATTTAATTGTGTCATAATTAATGCTTTGTTGTAATGTGTCTATCTTTCCTATCTACATGGCATGCTGTTCAGGATGTTTGGTTGCATGTATGAGGTAATGAGTGCCCAGAGTACAGGATGCCGTGTGAGTGCGCTGCTTTCGCCGTGCTAATATCAATTCTTTAATACAGTGTTACGAACCCACTAATGGTATGTATTTTGCCAACCTCTGAAGCCAGAAAAGTAGATCCACTCACGCTTGACATGTGGCCAACTTTGCACCAGACTTGCAGATTAACTGGCCTGCTGTTGAATCTGAGTTACCAGTTTAATGCGATCCGCTACAGAATGTAATTTACTTTCTGACTTTGAGAACATTCAGACATGTAATTGCTAATTTTACTGTAGGTGGTAAGATAGCTATAGCCAGTAAGAAAGCTCAGTGGGTTGAGCGCTCGCTGCTGCAATGTGTGTGTGATCTGCAGGTTGCAGGTTTGAATCCTGGCAAGGCCAACAAAGCCTTTCATCCTTCTGAGGTCTATAAATGAGTACCAACATAGGTTGGGTGATATTTTATGTGTATTTGTTCTCTATAAAAAACACTTAAGCGAAGTGCTATATAATAACACATCATTATCATTTGTCCTTGGACGTTTGCTTGTATTCACAGTAATTTGGTAATATGGGCCTATACACACTGATATTAATGGTGCATATGGTAATCCATTCTTGTACGAAATGTATATCACATTACAGTGATATTGTGACCCTATTTTACGTAGTGCACTTAGGAACACTTCCTGTTTTGTCAAGGTGTGAAAGGTTGTCTTCCATCGCTTCCCGTGATGCCACTTCCTGGTGATGTCATCAGAGGTCAAGGATCGTGTGATGTCACTTCCGCTATCCCTGGTATTTTGGTGAAATGATGTCCCTGCAGTATCTTGGTGGATATGTTTGAGGAGCTGCTCCAGGGCCAGAATGTAAAAAAAGGGGATACCATGCACGCTTGCTTTGTGCCCCTAGTTAGTGTGGAGTAGGAAGAAAAATAACTATTGGCAAAAACAGTTTCTGAGGTTCTGATACAAGATACATGGACCAATTCAACATACTTAGACTTTGGACAGTGCCCCGCTAGGACCTTTTTTAAAAACTCATAGCTCATGCTGTTAAAGGTTTTCTTTCGATTGAAAGGCACAACAGCAGCTCAATTGTTGTGTGAGTGTTCAGCAGCCACAAAGGCAGAGCATAAACCTTCCGCACTGGAATCCAGACAATGGCCCATGACAAAACTAGGTTGATCCGCGTGGATCAGTAAAGAGAGGATTCGGCCCAGCCACATAGCCTGAATAATTGCTAGGATTTTGTAGTCTTAATTAATAAAGGGTAGCTAAGCTGTTGTTAGTTCTTTTGGGGTCTAGGATCTCTGTTGGATTTCAGTACCACAGTGATCATTGCCTCCAGGGTCCTAGCCATGACTGAGACAGTCTCAATACAATTATTATAAAGCATCTGTAAATTGGGGGGAAGCAAACAACGTATTGAGAGAAATCAATAGGAAATCCATTTGGCCTGGGATAGCCTACCCATCTTTGGTTCCTTAGTAGCTTTCAAAGTTTCATCTAGGGATTATGGTGACGTCTACATCCTACTTTGGTAATTCCCTTTAATGGTTGTCAATGCTCAAGTTCTCGGGAAGGGATTCAGGGGTTTGCAATCCCTTATAAAATGACACAAATGCACAAGCTACTTCCTGGTCATTTGTGGCAATGTCCACTGTCCACGTTTTCATTGCTTTATTATACCTCCTCCCCTGTTGTTTCATTGGGTAAGAGGTCAGTAACATTCCTGCCTTCTTATCGAGGTGATGATATTTAGTTGCAATAGACAGGAGAGTATTTTGACACATCCACGGCGGAGGCATTTAAGTCTAGTCCAGACTTTATCTGTTTCTGGTAATTGCAATCCATGGGTTGGACAAAGTACTAGTTCTCAATTTTCTTAATATTTGCAACACTACTCATACCAGCAGGGTTTTCTTTATGTTGGCCGTGTATTGAACAATGTTGTCTTGAAGGAATCTCTTTGTACGCATCCGAGGTGTTATGTATAGCAGTGAGAGAGAGGCAAAGGAGGATCATCTAGTAGGACATATCCTTTGTCTATTAGTGATATGATATGATATGATATGATATATGGCATTTATAACACGCCTATACACAAGAGTTTCAAGGCAGAGCGAACGTCTGCACACAACTCAAATGCAGGGAAATAAAAATGGGGGCATGATTGGAGATAACCAAAGCAATATATTGCAACAGACCAAGGCAGGGGTAGCTAACTTATTTATAAAGAGACAGGTGATACAAGCATATAAGCCATTGGCAAGGAAGAACATTAAAATTCCCTATCGGAGGGATGGAGAAGTCGCAAGGCAACTTGGACACCCATCTACCCATGCTGTGGTGCTGTTTATGCCTTTATAGAATTACGCTTTTTGTTGCATAAAACTGCTTAGTAAGAACGCGTGAGAAAGTGTCCTTTTTATCATTTCATACCATACATGTATTCATAGCATTTCATGAACACAAAGATGAATTGATTTTAGTCATGCTAGAAAGAAAAGTATTACATTACATATTATTAAATATCTATTTATGTGATCTCATAGATTGCATATACACAATAAGATGATTTAATTCAATTTTAATGCAATTCATTATCTTATCGGTTACTTGTTTTAAAGTTTCTTTATGAATTTTAACCCAGAGTTCTCGACACTATGTTTCCCAGCTGACCTCTAACCGGTGCACAGAACTGACGTTTGATTCTGCGACCAGCAGGCTTAACTGGCTTGCATCAGTGCGAGCCTGGTCAGCCGTAGTTAATCCTTATTGCTCAGTGAAGCTATATCTTCTCCCCAAAAGTAAAATTATGTTTTCCTTTTTATTCTCACATCTTGGAACGTAAGGTTGTTTCCAATCTTTTGATGTAGATATTTAGGTAGGTCAAGCTACTTTACTTCCCATCTTTAGAAAAACTCTAATACTCTAAAGAACAACTATTAAGATTGTACAATGGCAAAGGGGAGATACCGCAAACCTTATTACCTGTTCTGAGGTCTTTAAATATGACACCACAGAAGTAATTAGAATTTTAAATCCTGATTATTTACATCTGATGACTGTGGGCCTCATTACAGGTCGGGCGGTCCGGAATTAACAGTGACGGTAAACCCGCCGCCACTGTTAATTCCGGACCGCCCGATTCCGAGTCCTGCAGGTGGGAAGTGATGTTCCCTCCAGATCTGACCTGGTGGGTTTAACACCGCCCGCCTGCAGGCGGACGTGGAAACACCGGCACCATCACAAGATGGTGCCGGTGTTTCCACTTCCCCATTCGCTTTGAGTCCTATGGGACTCAATGGGAATGGGGATTTACCGAATTCCGCCTCTGGAATTCCCGGGACACAAGGGTCGTAATGCCCTGGTATTTACGGGAGTCACGGAGGCGGAATGGTAATACGAGTCCGGCAGTAAAACCGCCTGGTTACCGGCGGACTCGTAATGAGGCCCTGTGTCTCAATTAAATGGTGCATTAAGTAATGTAAGAGCGATCACTGCACATGTATCAGAGGTGTTTGATTTAATCATAGATTTTAATTTGGATTTTTTAATTGTTACAGAATCTTGGCATATGGATGATAGACAAGCTTTGCTACACACTTTTTTACCTCCTAATTAGCGGATAAATTGGTATAATAAACCTATAGGCTTAGGAGGGCTGGTGGGTATTATTTATAAACCATATTTCAATGTGAGTATGATAATCAATTTGGATGGCAAGTTACCGACAGTGTGTCTCTTTGCAAGATTTAGTATAGATGAACTAGATCTCTGAAAATATTGCTTTTATCATTCTCCTGGCCCTGCTAAAGGCTTCATTGAGGGTTTGGATGTGTGTCTTACGTCAGCGCTCTTAGAACAAAGGAATCTTGTGATTCTAGGTGATTGTAACGCTGGTCAAGTGGCACAGCGAGTAGAGCGCTCACTTTTGCAGAGCCCGCCGACGCAGGTTCGAATCCTGGCAGGGCCAAACTCAGCCTTTCATTCTTCCGAGGTCAATAAATGAGCACCACACACCGTGGGTAATTATAAGCAGCGCTCATATACCTGAGGGTTCCTAGAGCTATATAAATGCGAAATTATTATTATTATCTGCTTGCTTGGCAATGACCATCCAGACACCAAAGGTTTCCGTCAACTCTTCCAATAAAATAGTTTTGACAATTTATCAATCATGCCAACAGAGTCATTGTCTGCATCATGCATATTTAAATGAGAACTATAATCTTATATTATAGATTCTTCTTTATTGATTACCCTAGGTCTTCACATACTACAGACAATAATAGCCTTAAGAAACTTGCTCGCAAAAGACATCAACTGGCCTCTCCCCTTTTAGCTAATGAATTGGATCATATAACCATCAATCCTAATATCCAATGTCTTGAGTATGCAAACAAGGTTTTTGAACCATTTTACCATATATGTGAAACCCTATATCATTTGCAACCTATGAAAAGGTTTCAAAACAATCCATCTCCATGGTTTACACCAGAGAGAAAGGAAATTAAAATGACCTATGTAAAAGCAGAAAGGATGTGGAAAAAATTGCAAACTGAGGAGAGTTTCAGCAGCCTTAAATAAATTCTTAAGAAGTATGAACAGATGATTTCTAAGGCAAATATACCTTATTTAAATTAACAGATCATGAAGGCATAAAATGCACAAAGAAAATTATTTCAAATGATACATTCAATACGGAATCCGGCTGCGGACACTCAATCCATTTGGATTTCGGAAAATGTAGTGCTGCCTTAAATTAGTTTTTGATTTCAACAATTTCGGATGTTCAGGAAGAGATCAAAGCACATAAAATGGTTAAGAGCAAATAAACCATCTATTAGGAGAAACAAAGTGATGTATCAAGTGTGTTGAAATCCCAGGTCAAATTGCCCTTTGACTTCTGCATAGTATCTTCAGAAGAGGTTTCAGGTATGAATAAACATCTAAACTAACAGTTCCGCTTGAAAATACCCCCATGGCTCTCACTGCCAGAATGTTCTCTGACTCTATAGAACATTCGGTATACAGTGATAATAATGAAAGAAAAAATAACTAACACAAAAATAATGAATAAGAAATAATGAATTTCTTTAATTTCTTTAATAACTAATGTTATTATAACTAATTCGATATTTCGAAATATCGAAGTATACTTTGTAATTTTTTAAATATCAACCCAAGTTGTAATTCTATGATTATCCATTTGGTGTCGCTCGCGTATATGTGTTTTTCCATCATGACGTAAACGGTAGATGTTATCTGCCATTTTCTTCTATTCCACCAATCCGAGCGGAGGTGCTGTTGGACTTTGCTGGAGTTCGATGTTTTTCTGGGCTTCTTTTCTGGTTTATGGATTTTCTTTCGATGGATTTTTTGGGCTTCTTTCCTGGATAATGGATTTTATTTGATTGATTTTTTGTGCTTCTTTCCTGGATTATGGTTTTTCTTTCAATTGATTTTTTTGGCTTCTTTCCTGGATTAGGACATTGTTTTGATGGATTTTTTGGGATGCATGCCTGGTTTATGGCAATTTTTTCAATTGATTTGTTGGGATACTTTACTGGATTATGGAAATTCTTGAGATGCGTTCAGTTGTGCCAGTGTAATTTCCTGGATTGTTTTGGGATTGTAGTAGATTTTTTTGTGGATTTTTCTTGGCATTTGGATTGGCATTGGATTAACTAGTTACAATGGATTTATTCAGCCATCAAAACTACATTGGTAAATCATTTACATTTTCTATTTCCTGCCTTTTCTTGATTTATGCCATTCTTTTTATTTAGTTCGAAGTTGTGTTTTTGGCTTATTTTCTTGTTAGTACTTTACGTCAAAAGCAACACTGTGGACAATAAATCGGTTATAATTTCTCAAAGTTAAGTATGCATTCTTTTAATCGACTTGCAGAATTTCTGTATTTTTTTCTGGGAAATTCTGTTTTTTCTCCTGATACTGCTTGTGCAATTTGTAATTCAGTGGCTTCCATGTTAATGGTTTTGCTTCCATTTTGGGTTCTTTATTCTAGCTAGCTGGCAACCATCTGTAATGATTCGTGTTTGTTGTTTTGGATTCGTTATGTTGCACATTTGCATAGTTATCCATGTATTTTGTTATTATTTCATTAGTTATTTTGTTTTCGTTATTTTTTACCTTCGTTATTTTGCTTTCGTTATAATCACCATTTTAATTAATAAACCATTGATTGAAGGTATTGATCCAATCCCATTTGAAGGCATCCATTGTTTCTGCGTTATTGAAGAAATTCACCTTAGATCCATTCATTTTGAAGAATTATGGTCTGGTCACAGGCTTACCTAGGGATGCAAAGATTCTAGAACACATAGTTGCATGCCAGCTGCAATCGTTTATGGAATTGAACTCATTAATAAACTAAGCATGGTACAGAGACTGCCTTTATCTTAGAATAGGCAGATAAGGGTGTTTGCACCATAATGGTCATGTTGGACTTATCAGAGGTGCTCAATACGGAGGATCATGGCATTCTCATACACCATCTCGAGACACATGCACATGCTTCCAGTAATGCCATCAAGTGGTTAAGATCCTTTCTATCAGATAGGACCTACTGAGTTAAACTTGGATCCCGTCTGTCCTCACTAAAAGCTGAGGAGTGTGTAGTCCTGCAGGGCTCCCCGCTATCCTCACTTCTGATCAACAAATATATAATACCCCTCTATGACATCTTTGATAAATACAAACTTCATTACTGTACATATTCAGATGACACACAAGCACACATAAACTTGAATGAGAAAAACTCCGGGACCAATATTTTAGAGAGGTGTTTGGATGAAGTAGAGGCTTGGATGTTGAACAACTCATTACAGCTTAAACCTAAGAAGACTGAGGTCATACTCTGTGGGCCCAAAACTAATATGCGTCAGCCTGAAAATCTCTCCCTGCATGTAAACAATCTTGGTATATACTGGAAACATGATCATCTTTCTTTGCAAGAACAAGAAAAGCAGTTCGTAAAATTGTCCTTTTTTCAATAATGACTACTTTTCAGAGTCTCCCTGTTATTTGCCAAAAACATTTTGCTGGTTTGGTTGACAAATCAGTCAATTCTAAGTTAGAATACTGCCACTCAGTATATTTAGGCATCCTGGATGTTCAATTAAAGCAATTAGAAAAAATACAGAACGATGCAGTTTGTCTAATTGTTCAGCCCTGATGCTGGCTGGGAATCAATTTCTCCTTTGCGCTGATAAAGAGCAGGATACTTTTCAATGCCTGCATGGATTGGCTCCTTCATAGTTGCAAAGCAAAATTAGGATAGCCCAACAAGAACCTCGTGCTCAAATGAGAAGACCTTTTTGCCCATTCCTGTATCTAAATTCATCCATAGGAACGATCACAGGTTCTCTGCAGCATCACCAGGACCATGGAACTCCCTTCCCTAGAGCATTAGGGAGTAAGATTCATTCTTCTTGTTTTGTAAAGCCATTAAGCGCTGGCTTTTTTGCTAATTGAAATCTGGCAATAAATCAGTAGACAACATGGCGCACCTTGGTGCAGTTAAGTCTTTTAGTGGCGCATTAGAATCCCCAATTAAACAAATGCATAATTTAAAGGCATTATGTGCTTCAGTATACTGAACAGGGACTTTGAATTGTCGGTCAAATGCAACCTTCATAATGCCATTACAGTTGTCATCCGTTAGGATGTATTGGATTGGACATTTCATCACCAGCCTTGTTGTAGTGAGCAAAGAGTTACAATCACCTTGTGTGGGCCCGTCATGTTAAGCAAGGTTTTTATCTGTGCATGTACTCTAATATCAGCCATGGCCCACTACTTTACGTGTTGCCAACGTCTCAGAGAGGTGGGATTCTTGTATAAAGGCTCTGTAAACTCCCAACCTCTGGAGATAGGTGAGAATAATCTGACATGTAAGTGGGTGCTCTAGGCCCTTTGAATTCTATAATGATATGTTGATGTCCATAGACAATTATTAGCAAAGGTGAACCAGATAGGAGACCAAATGTTCCACCCATGACAAAGAGTCCAGGCAAGTCCCAGGTATTTCAGAGTTATACATCAATACATCCCAGCTCAGCATCAGGGGGGTTAAGAGGTGAGGATAAAAGGTGTACATACCAGCTGAAAAGCCAGTGTGGGTGTCAAATTAATGAACCCCAGCTAACAGTTTCCTTAAGGGGTAGTGTGGTGAAGGAAACTCAGAGACAGGACATGTTTCCGAAAAGTCACCTTTACCTCGAATATGACACACATCCACATTTGTGAAAAGAGAAGAGTAACAAGCATTAGCAAGGCCAACAGTTTTGGCTTCCGTGTGGGTATTGGATAGACATTTGTCAGGCCCATCTATAATTGTACTACCTGGCCAGAATATTGAAAACGGTGTGAGTACCAGAACATATGATGGCAAATGACATTTGTTTGCTTTTAACAGAACCTCAGTGCAAACAACAGATGTGAGGACACATGTACTCCTTGTAAATCAGGTAGCTGAAGGCAAAATTGGACAGTCATTTTTGTTAGATCAGTTGCTCCTATACAGATGCAGTTAAGACATGAACTCTCAGAATATTGCTTAGAAGAAAAATGAGCACTCCCTTAACAATAGAAAGGTTGATGTTACTGCTTGATAGACCTCGCTCAAAGAGAACCCAGGGGGATATGTGTTGGGTGGGGAGGGGCAGGTTGTGGGTGGCAATGGCAAAAATGTAAAGAGGATAAAGAACTATTTGTATGTGGTAGTTGTGGTAGAGTAAACGTACTTATCTGCAGTCCTACAGAGATAATAGAGCCAAAATCAGATGCAATAAACATCAGGACTCCCAATCAGGTCCCACCTCCAGCAGCTCATACTCTCATATCTCATCTTTCTTCGTCTTGCTGATAGATTTTATCCATCAGCAGTGATTATTGGATACCGAGGCTTGAGCCTCATTACTCCATCTTCTCGGGTTCAGTATGTAGCTGTGGGTTAGGATTCTTCATGGTCTGTGTAGACATGTCACAGTGTCTTCGCCATGATGGGCCATGGGTAGCGGTCGAAAGGGTTTGCAGTGGTGTCAGTGATACCTTCATATCTTCATGCTTTAGGCTTTTATATTCTCCCTAAGGTTCACATGGTCTTCCTAGGTTGTGATCATTTGCTTGATGTGGATTCTTAAGGTGCAGGGACGAAAAGAACATGCTCAGCTGCTGCAGAGCTTGCCTGAAATCCAGGAAGGCCTTGATTCCTGCAGCTGTTGCTTACATCCTGAGCACAGAGGAGAGCATATCTGCTCCAGGTCACCTGGATCCATACCCATGAAACCTTAAGCACCTCGTGCTGCTGTTCAAATTCTAAAAACATCATTAATATAATGTTTAGCTTTTCTGCTGGGGCCTGTTGTATGGTAGAAGAGCCCAAATGGTGTACATTCTGGATGCTTAGTTGGGAGCTGAGTTTCAGGTAGGGAAAGAGATGAGGAACCTCGCCAGAACATCACCTAAGGTACCTTCAGGAAAGCCATATAATCTTAGATTGTTATGCATGGTCTTGTTTTCCACATACTCTGCATTCTGTTTCCAGGGAACACACTTTGGGCATCTAGGCTTGGATGTCGCTAATCCCCTTAAAAGCTAATTTGCTAGTGTCATCTCACTGTAAATGAATGGTTCTGAGATACTCATTTGTCAGCTTCATGAAAAGCTGTAGACTATCTAGCTTCTCCAGAATCTGATCCATCATCAGATCAGGTTGTGACTTTAGTTTGTGGGCCTTTTTTGCATGCTTCAGGCAGCCTGCCCCTATGGCTAGGGAGGTAAGTGGCCCATCTGGCTTCTGGTTTTGGGATGGAGGCTCCTATAGTTCTCTGTGGAGGGGCAGTAGATTTTGACAGGGCCGTGTTCTGAATTTCTGAAGCATTACCAAGGATTTCAACCACACTCTGGGCTCTATGTAAATTGGGTGATTGAAAAGATCTGGCAACATCAAAACTGTCTCCTGGGATCTCGGAAGCTTTTGAAATGGGCTCTCTTCTTCAAGGAATCTCTCCTCCTCAACACCTAGGCCAACTTGTTGCCCACACGCCACCGGCATTCCTAGATGCCGTCCACGTCCCCCACTCTGTACAACTGTACCTCTCTGTATCTTACCCCACGTTGCATATCTGTTCTGCTGTATACCTCTGTAAAGCACTCCGTTGTGCATCTGTATTGTTGTAGACCTCTGTAAAGTGCTCTGTTGCTTCTCGAAGCTAGGCACGCGCTCAATGAATACCATAATAATAAAAATGTGCTAGGGTTCAGCACCATACAAATCAGGAGTTAGGGCTGACCGGACGGGGTGATACCTTATGCAGTGAGCCATGGATGCAGAGGTAGCATTGCAAGCAACATTGGCATGGGCAGAGAGCCGAATATGCAAAGAACTAGCCTGTGCCAAAAGAGTATCACTGGCATGAGGGGAATCACAGGCTGGGTAGCTGTATGAGGGCATAGGAACGTTTCACTCTCTATACTACTATACTCAGTTCTGGTGAAACAGGCATCATTGAGTAGTCCAAAAACAGAATTTACAATAATATACAGTTTAGCATATATATTCCCAAGCAGACCTGTAATGCCCATTAGTAGAATATAAATCTGTAGGCCCATGAGAGTTTTTATGGAACATTTGGCAGCTAAGCAGTGGACCCAATGGGCCTCTTCTAATAGAGTGGCAGCAGATCTATTATCAGTCTCCCCATTTATGTGCAAGAGGAACTGGGCACTGGAAATCCCCTGCCCCAAGAACGGAAGGCCCAGCCATAGGACAAAGTTCACTATCTTTATTAACAATTAAAATGACTGGGATCGCAACATGAACAATGCAAAATTCTTCAAGTGCTCTCGCTCTCCAGGCACCTGTCGTTCCATTTTGTTAACCAATGATGTCACAAAAACAATCAGCAAAACCTAACAGGGGAAGGGATTGGTGAGTGAAGGCAAACTATATATGCATTCCATAAGGGAGTAGTATGATCATTGGGTAAGACATATCTGGTTACTCCTCCTGAGACCACCTTTATGTGTCACAAATACAAAGTTAGTACAAAGGTGATTGGCCTGTGCAGCATAGTGTATGCTTATCATGGCAGGTGGTTAGAGATTGGACATAAAGGGTCTTCTCTGCCTTGGAGTTTTACTAGGGCAAGTGCAACTATTCAAGGTAGTGAGAGCAACCCCAAAGGTGCTATATGTTCCCAATAAGTTACCATCTCTCATCTCCTAGGCCCTGAGACAGAACATTCAGCTTTGAACCTGTATTACTTTTGTATCTTCCTGCATGTGGTTTGATGGAAACAGCTTTCTCCGGCTGCCTCAAATGAATAGGCTCTGTCTCGTAGATTGAGTTCACTTGTGTAGGGACCACACAATGGAGCTCTCTTGCTTGTAATTAAGAGGATTTTTGACTGTGTCCCTCGCAGGTGTCCTATCTCTCCTGCTAACTTCTAACTTTCCTCCCTATATTTCCTTGGCAAGGCTGTGCACGGTGTCTGTGCTGTAACCTTTGTCTGCATGCTTCAGCAGGATCAGCCTGTCAGCCTTTCCCTCAGTTCTGAAGTTCATCTTGCTTTTCCCATTCACTTTCATCTTTATTTGCATGGCTGCCCATGTTAGTTGCGTTAAGCGCCAGCAAGCTCTTCATATGTATTCTTAGGCATTGTGCAGTTTTCGCGTAGCACAAGGCGTGTGTGTGTGTTTGTGTGTGTATCAGTCCTCTAACTATGTGAGTCACAAGCATTTGCTTCGTGTCTATCAGCAATAAACTAAATGTTTGCATAACTTTGTGCAGGGATTCCTATGTGCTTCATGTCTAATGTATCTATGTTGTGATGTCAGTCGTGACGTCAACTGCGTTTTATGAGGTTACAATCAGTCGACTTGTTCGATCAATGACAACTGTATCTCTTCAATACTGTTATCCGTCTATGGTCTGAATGGTTGTCTTAGTGAGTAGCGCTTCTCACACCTACGATACATCAATGATGGGGAGGAACGGCCCAGAAGCGATGTACACCTCTTGTTTCTCTGTCGCCCCTCTGAGAGTGGGATGGGTGTAATGATGGCCACTTCTGTGTCTCCCTCTTCACTCTTGTACCACTAAATTGCATGAGTAGGGCATTCTTGCCATAAGCATTGGTGGGAAGAAGTTTGCTCCCACATATCTGGCCATGTCCCTGGTCAGCATGAAACTGCCAACTATTCATGATCGCCAAGAACATAACCATCCCACAGACGGGTGCCGGGAGGGATCATAACAAATTTGCATAAGGACCCCTCCCTTTCAAATTAGCCACAGTGGCAGTATTGATGAAGTGGGAGTACTATAGCCTGGGTCATTTTCCTAAATACCCACCCTTCGAAAAAACATTAAGGGCAGACGGCCCATCGTAATACCGCTATGCCGTTTATGCAATGGTGTTCCTCGTACATATAAGAGTGAACCAATTAGATAACATGGTACATTCTGCCAATACGCTGACTTGGTGAACGCTGTATTCCTTATTGTACCCAGTATACAAATGTAGTTGCTTTTCTTTACCATGGTCTATTCTGCTTCATGTCTAAGGGGAGGATGAGAAAGCGCATTGTGGATTATAACTGATAACTACAGCTTTTAAGGGCAGCTCAGGATCTGCCGACGTTCATTAATTATGCTTATCAAAGATAGCTTTATTCTGTATGTGCTAGAGTTGACCTATGGAAAACATATCTAGAGGCAGTCAGTGGGGAGTACTTGATTCTAAAAAGGCTGAGTTTTATGGACGATACATACATGCCGCACCAAATGAACTGCTCTGTGCTTTTGCCACAGAGCCAAGAGAGACCTTTTGTGCAGCAGAAGTGAGCGAGCGTGTTCTTCCTCATGGTCTGTTGCTAGGCGTGGCATCAAAACACACCCTTTGCTGTCAATATATTGTCTTCCATCACAATGCAGCCTGCCCTTTGGAGCAATGGAAATACCTCGCCACAATGACTGTTAGTGTGGCGCTGGGCCCAGGTCCTCATGCGTGTTGTGCTCCATCCTAGAAGTGTACATAGATACAGGGCGGATATTGCAGCTCCTTGGACAAAGGCCTCATACAATGTAATTGAAGTCACACCCAGAAAGGTCCAATTGCCTGCTTTTTCAATGGGGGGAGGGGTTGTCCAACTCTTCTCGTAAACCCACAAGGTTCAAGTACACCAGCACTGAGCAGGAAATCCGAGAAAGGCACAGGTGTTTCACCAGCATGACTTATATTTAATTATTTAAACGTATGCTTTGTTTGCATAACTTTAGGTTTGTTGGAAGCACATAGTACATTTACGGCAACATGATCTATGGCAGTAAATCCACATAATGTGGTCTGAGTAGAGAGCACACCTGCAATGTGAGAGAATGCTTTTGAGCATCAGGCTGTTATATTCATGCACCGTATAATGCGTTGGGAGTAGCATATATCAGTAGCAAGGCACAGTTCATAATGCAGACTTTTCAAATCACATGGTCTCACAGAATGATGCATGTTGATATCTCCTCGGGGCTTCAAAGAAATCCAGCAGATGTTGTATAGCTCGCATGCATAGAAACAGCATTCTGGCAGGGGCAGTCCTCCTTTGTTGAGGTTGTTGTCAACGAAAACAACAACGGCTAGAAACAGACACATTTATATTGAGTTCAGTGCAGAGAGTCTTCAAGCAGTCATGTATGATTTTTTTGATTTGTTTATAAGGTAATGTAAATCGATCTCATATAGTACGAAGTTAGCTATTTTTGCGACCTTTGGTTCTGGAAGAAACTGGGAATGATGGGTGGATGTTAGTTGGAGGACGGGGAAGGCGAGGTTTGGGTGTGTTTGACCACATTTCTTTGGATTGCGGCAAACTGACTGCTTTTCATCTGCTCGGAGCCCAATTTAAACGCACATTCATTTTAAAAAAAAATGTTTTGTCCCTGGCCTCCAATTTTAAGGAATTGGGGGAATCACCTGCACCCTCCAAAATTGCAAAATATCAAACATGGGGAGCGGTGCAACCCCGACTCTCCAGGGTTGGTATTTTGCAATATATGCGGCCAAATTGCCCCAGAGGCCAAATCACCCATGCAAAATTCTATGACATTTGTCATTAGATCAAATGTTTTAGGTCAAATAGGCTAATACGGAGGGCCACATGCATAAACTGAAGTGTGGTTGAGTGTATGTCAGAGAAAACTGATTTTTTTGTTGCTTGTATATTTCATAGGTGGATCCAGGTTGAAGGCACTTGAATATCTGTTTCCATGGAGGAGACCTAGGTGTTAGTATTCTGCATGGCTCACTACCAACAGTGTATGCCCAGAGAACACAGAGTGGTTCCGGGATCACAGAGCAGTGTCTGGCGGATTGGTAGAAGTGGTGTAGATTCATGCAGAGTTATGCTCTTCTTAGCTGGGGTTAGTGTGAATCAGTGAGAGATACTAGGAGATATCCCTCCACTGTGTATGGTGGAAAGAAGAATGCTGAGGACGTTTGTGGGGACGGGATGCCTGAAAGGTCCTGGCTATTCTTGGTTTATTCTTATGGTGATAGGGGAGGCTGATACAACAGGGATTGTCTAGCTGATTTTCGCCCATCCCAGGCCTGGGCTCGAGGAACAGTCTTGGTGTCCCAGGTCTTGGTGGGGAGTGCATGGGTGACCCCCAAACTGACTCAGCCCCTAATCCAGAGATTAAGTTTCAGCACCATAACTACCAGGTTCTTACGAATATCCTGAAGGTCAGATGATCATAGAGTGGTGAGGTCACTTGGGTTTGGCGTGCAGTATGGTTGGTTACTAGGACTTAAAAGGAGGGAACATCTTGGGATTTGCTGTTAAAGCATTGGACTGTACCTAGGGCCACATTTCCGGATCAGAGTGCAGTGCCAGGTGCATTGGAGATGAATGTTTCCCTAGGCTTCTAGGCACCTACCATGGAAGGCGTGGAGGGTGATCGAGTGTGTTTTTAAGTGTATCCTGCATTTTTACAGGATCCATTGAAAGGTATGGAATTACAGGGCAATATGTTTCCATCTTTCCAGTCTCAGGAGGTGGCTGCCTGCTGTGCTTTCTACTCTTTGTAGATAGCTCAGTAGATAGGTCTAGACGTCCACATAAAAGACTATTGGCACAGTGAGCACTTGTGGTTACTATGGTGGTGCTTGCCAGGGTTCTGTGTGTGAGCAATAAAAATTGCATGATGCTTTAAAAAGATCTTAAATGAAAGAAGCAGCTTCTGGCGATTTGTTTAACACGCTGTTCGAGGATGAGGAAGTTATTGATGAGAAAGCCAAGATTTATGATTGGAAAAGTCAGTGAAGGGCAGTTTCCCATTTCTCATGGCCATGGGATTTCTGTGGCATGTGTTGTTCTTGTGCTTCAGATCTCGATTTTGTTCTTAGTTGTTGTGAGCTTCAGTTGGTTTGTGGTCATCCAGGAGTCTATTTAATGGGAGTCAATTGCTGAGACCCAGTTGCTTTTTAGTTGAGAGTTGTGCTGGCTGGAAAACAATGTATGTAGCAACAGAATAATTGATAAACCAGGAAAACAAGTCAAAATTTCCAAAACGATTAATGTACTCCGATTAAATTCCAATAATTTATGAGTACCAAAAACTTACTACATTGAAAGTTCAAAACTATATATGTGATAAAACAATTTAATTATTTTCCATAATCACAATAAATACAATTCAAATGTAATCATACATGAATTTAAATAACACTACAAATGTATAGATCAGAAAACAAATCATTCCTTAATATTTGCAGAAATATAAACCTGATCTAACACCAACATGTGTTTCCCTGGGATCCTGGTCAATCACACTCACGTGTTAGTTAGCCATATTACACACCCAGGCAAAAGACAGGAAACTAACTTTCAACTATTGTAGAAAGGTAGGAATCCTGACAGGATCCTCAACAACTGTAAGTAGGACAGAACCAAGAATCAGACTAGTTGGATAAAACCACCCCAAGGGCAGAAACTAGGACCCGCACCATGCCCTACGCATCATCTACCAGCTCTCCATGCAACTACCCAAACCCAACTCATCAAGACCCGCACAGAGTGTGAGACCACCGACGGACTCTGCCACTTTCAACACCCCTACTTTACCCACGGTAAGAAAATTAATTAGGAAACCACCACTGAAAGAAATCCAACCCAAAACCAACAAGGCGGTCCTACACCACTATAACCCCGAATAACCTCAGATCACAAGAAGCCACTCGCAACCATGAGGCAGTAACCAAATAACCTTAGATCAGGGGAAGCCATTAGGAGCTGTGAGGCAGTAATGAAATAACCCCAGATCAGGGGAAGGCACTCGCAACCGTGAGGCAGTAACCAAATGATATAAGACCACAGGAAGCAACCCACAACCACCAGACTGTAACCAAATAAGTACAAAGAACCATTGACACAATTGCTATTACCATTCTGCCTAACGTACACGAGGCACACGCATCCTCAGCCAGAAGTTCTGGCCCTGGGATAAAATGCAGCACAGTAAACTTTCTGCTGATCTACAGCCACACTGACTTTATAAGCAACACAATAGGAGCTAGTACGCCTAGCAAGTACGAGATCCTGTAGTAAGATGAGTAAAGATAAAACACCTTGTTAAGACTTTCAAGACAAGTGCATTGAGACCTTTTGAAGAAATTGCCTTGAAAATGACCGCATAGGTCGAAACATGTGTCGGCTGACTCAGATTCTTTTTCGATTAAAAAGCACTTCTTGAAGGAAAACTACTTTGAATACTTTTCTGGACATTTGTTGACCTCTCAAAACACTAGTCATAACTATCCCAGGTTACATAGCCATTTGACAACACCTTTTTAGTGTCTGTTACCAAATAACCCCAGATTACGGGAAGCCACTTGCAACCGTGAGGCAACCTGAAAAATACCAGAAGACCAGACAACGCCACATAGAGAATCAGCCAACATGAAAGAAAACAACAAGAAAGGATATGCAAAAGGGAGCCACAACAGACATCTACCCCGACAAATTCCAGGTCATCATCAGACAAAACAGCCATGACCATCACAGGAATAAGAGCTACCCCAAAAACAAGACTAAAATAACTCTACCTTACACCATACCTCACAAAAACCGGCTCAGCAGAACAGATGCCCATACATGACAGCAGGATACCTGGACCCCATAGGAAAAAGGCAGAAACAACTGAAAGAATGACAAGCTGTACTCTCACTCCATACATCACCAAACCCCAAGAGAACCGCCAACACCAGCCTGAATTGGAAGAAGAGCCTGAAAAGGCCATGAACCCAATTAGAAACCTAACTGACCTATTCAACGATGAAACAAGAAAAACTGAACACTCAAGAAACGAAAGCTGACAAGGAGATCCACCAACAAAACCACCCAAAGCGGCAAACCAGAATAAATCAATTGGCTGTAAAGAGAAAACTACACTGCAACCTAATCAACGCCAGATCCATGTCCAAACATGCAACCAAGATCTACGACCTACTCTGCAATGGGGGAATTGACATCCTATTCATCACAGAAACTTGGCTAGCTGAAAACTACAAAATCATACTACACAGCTGCCTACTTCAAATGCAAACAAGCGAACAGTCTAGGAAAATGAGGTGGAGGAATTTCAGTAGCATATAAAGAACACCTAAAATTTAAGACAGATGAGCCTTTAAACATTCAGATCTGCAAATCCCTCATCCTCCACCTTACCACAGGCCTACAATCAAACCTTGCATTCATAATCGTCTACAGGCCACCATCCTACAACGCCGCGTTCACAGACACCTATATAGAAGCAGTCACCAATCAAGCCATCAAACATGATCAAATGATCATTCTCGGGCTATCAATATATGGTATAAAGAGAGAACACCAATTTGCAGAAAACATTAATTAAACAACTCGAGACCATGAACCTTCGACAGATGATGAAAGGAGTGGCACACACAGCAGGACACACCCTGGATGCAATCTTTGCCAAAAAATACCTGATTACAACACCACCATCAAATCCATCTGAAAACCCAATAAAATACCCACCAATCTGGAAAAGAAACTGAAAAACTATCAAGAACAGTAACCTAGAAAAACAACTTGAAACCGCAAAGCTAACGGCTATATCATAGGATGTGACATACACAGAAAAGCCAACTTGCTCTAAAAAATGGATTACAGAAACATCTACACAGAAAAACACATCAACCCTTCAAGAAAGAAGGCATTGGCTAGATGGTTCACCCCACCTAAACGCAATTAAAAGGTCTAACTGCAAACTAGAACATGATTAGAGGAAAAACTACGACCAGTGCAAAAGAGTAAAATACTGACTACAAATACGATCATACAAATCTGAAAATCTCAAAGCAAGAAAGAAGCACTACGACGAACGGATCAGAAAAGCTAACAACACCCAAAGAGAGTTATTGAAAATCAGAAATGAGATGCAAAACCCACACAAATGCAACAACTCCCCAGTATCTTCTCAAAAACGATGCAACGATCTTGCAGATCACTTCAAGAGACAAATCACCAACATACACCAAGTCATACAAAGCAGACCAATCGACCAAACAATGCACCAGTCACCACCAACCCATCGTACACAAAACAAAATGTGCTTCTTCCAACAGATGTCAAGAGAAAACCGACTAAGCCTGGTTAAAAAGAGTAACAAAGAAGGTTCCCCAATGGACCCCTACCCTCCAGACATCTTCAAACAATCACTTACAACAGATAGAGCATTCACAACAGCCTACATCAAACTGCTGCTCACGGACACAACTGGCGATGTGGAAGACCTATCAAACTACAGACCAATCTCAAACATCCCATACCCGGCAAAACTATTATAAACCTACATCTATGAACAACTACAGGACCATGTTGAATATAACCACCTACTGCACCAGGTACAAGTAGGTTTCAGACCCTTGCGAGGAAAGGACATGGCACTAGTCTCAATATGGAATGATCTAAAGATGAACGCAGATTCCAACACCAAATCAGCATTGATATTACTGGATCTCTCAGCTGCCTTTGACACAGTCAACCCCAACATCCTAATAAAAAAGATTGGAAAAAATAGAGCTCACTGACACAACACTGCTCTGGATCAAATCTTTCCTCATGGAAAAAACCGAAACGGTTGGTTAAAACCTTTCAAATCCGCACTACAGCACACCACCTGTGGAGTACCCCAAGGCTCATTGCTATCACTGCTACCAACATTTACATTACACTGCTAATCAACCTCATAAAAAACAAAGACTAACATGCTACAACTATGCAGCCGATACACAAATCTTGAAATGCTGTGACATACAAAAAGAGAACACACCCCAATAGAGTGTCTCAAGGAGCACTACCAATGGATGAACATCAACAAACTCAAAATTAACCCAGGCAAAACTGAAATCATGGTTACACCTGAAGACAGAAGAAACAATCAGTGGATCCCATGGCCCATAGAATTAGGAAACCCACCAACACCATCTGCAGCTGTAAAAACCTTTGAATCATCATGGACAAAGAGTTAACACTAGAACCCCAAGTCAGTATGTCAATCCAGAAGTGCTTCTTCCACCTAAAAATGATTAAAGAAATGCTACCATTCCTCTCATTCACACACAAAATACTGGCCATATACCTAGGAATGCCAGACTACCTTCTTAGGAAAGTGCATTGAATACAAAACGCGGTAGCCAGACCTCTCCGTAAACTCAACAAAAGAGATCACATCACACCAGCACTTAGAATGTTACACTAGCTCGCGGTCAAAAAAATAATCACTTTCAAAACAATGTGCATAACACACAGAGCAATACACGGCCAGTCAGTGGAATTCATTCAAGAGAAACTCTCCATCTACAAACCAACAAGAATGCAGAGACCCTGCAACGACATCCGCCTAGCACCCATACAATGCACGAAGAAAACACTGGGTGGATCAGCATTCTCCTGCTTAGCCTTGAAACTTTTGAACTCCCTTCCTAGGGAAATACAAAATATGGAGGACCATACAAAATTCAGAAAATTCCTTAAATCCTGGGTCCTCAGCTCCGAACACAATGATACCGACTGAACAGTATCCGCACACCTCGCAACCGGCCAAGCGCTGAAAACAAAAAAAAGGAGTCTGAAAACAATAGAGGAAAGATGGACTGGACTGGGACCGGACTGGTAAGAGACTGGGAAGAGGGACCTTAAACAGAGACGCCCCCTCCCCCGCCCCCTAAAGAGGGACTACTAAGAAACAGGAGGGGCTGGCATGCCCGATATGATTAGGCCATGGTAGGAGACCCAAGGTAAACCAGGGAAGGTAAAATAAAAGAAGGGAAACTCTTGGCCTAGGTGTACCCCCACTGAGGACAAACAAGTGAACAGCAGTAATGCACCTGACCCTCCCCATTAGATAACCGGCAACGCCTGTAGGGTATCAAAGAAAATGACTAACCGTTCCCTGCAGATTCTCCCCAGGCCAGAACACATCCCCTAGCTAAAAATAGGGCCTCTATTAAAAAATCAAACAGCATAACGAATTCCGGATAAGCTTAGGAATTAGGGCCACTAAGGTGGCAAAACATCCCCCTGAACAAAAACAGGCCACTGTTATTCATTTATTAAAAAAGCCATCACTGGATACTATGTTTTTGTCTAACTATCGTCCCATTTCACTTCTTGGAATCACCGGTGTCCCCTCTTCTCTCCTCTTTTCTTGATTCTTCACACTTTTGGAACCCTTTTCAGTCTGGCTTTCGACCCGGGCGGGTAACGAGAGTGTGCTAGTCTCGGTGTTGGATGACCTGGACATGTTGGTGGACTGGGGGCATGGATATTGCTGAATCTGTCTGCTGCATTTAACACAGTGGACCACTCAATACTAATGTCCCAGATGGCCAAAGCAGGTCTGTCCGGCCCCGTCCTGGTATGGTTTGCTTCATTCCTCTCTAACAGACGTCAATCTCTCTGTCTCCCCCTTTTACTTCCTCTTCTCACTTGCTTACATGTGTTGTCCCTCAGGGCTCTGCCTTGTCCCCAATGCTATTCAACATCTATGTTCAGCCATTGGTTGGCCTCATCCTCTTTCATGGCTTCCGGTGCTATGTGTACGCCGACGCCACCAGATTCTGGATCTGATTATATCTTGACCAGGCAGAGGCATCTTCGCACTTGTGCACTTGCCTGGGGGCCAGGAAGGGGTGGATGGACAACTGGCTGAAGCTCAATAGGGACAAGACAGAAATTATGGTGGTGGGTTGTTCCCCTGATCCCTCTCTTTGGATTCCTTCATTTTGGCCTTTAAATCTTGGCAATTTGCCACCTGTATTCTCAAAAATCTTGGAGTGCTTTTCTCAGGCTCACTATCCATGGCTGTGCAAGTTACTTGCAAGACTGGCTATTTTCTTCTCAAGATCGTTTGCAAAGTGCTACCATTTTTGCCTATGCACCTACGTCCCCCTGGTTGTATCTGCAATGGTAATCAGTCGCATTGATTATTGCAATGCCTTATAGCTTGCTCAACCTGTGGGACTTTTACACCGGTTACACCTCCACCCCTTATGGCACTCAAATTAGTCCAGTTCTTCATGCTCTTCACTGGCTTCCAGTAGCCTACAGGATTAAGTTTAAATGATTATATTTGGTTCACTGAGCATACTGCCCTCTTGGAGCCTTATATCCCTCGACGACCGTTACGCTCTGGTACTTCCCATCTTGTTGTTGTCCCTAAATTCCCTCTATCCCGAATGGGTGACATGCTTTTTCAGTCTCAGCTGGCTTACTAGGGAACGATCTGCCTCTTGCCTTGAGAGCTGTGGGGTCTCAACGTCATTTTCAACGTCTTCTAAAAACATTATTATTTTAGCTCTTGAGCCTGTTTGCCCGATTCATGCTTTCCTTGGCGCCAGGATGCCTTAGGTTTAGCGTGCACGCTACAAATTTTATAACATAACATAACAAAACCTATGAAGGGCAACTAGTAGGGAGACAAAGATCATGACTGCCACAGGTGTTGCAGTTAGACGAATTCCATGGGTAGGGTATGTTACACGCTTAGACAGATTTCAGGAGTGGGAACTGTGATGCACTTGGATGGATGTCAGTGCTGAGACGCGCTCCGGTGGGTGACTTTTCCAGATGGCGGGGGGCACCGTTGGATGGATTCCTAGAGTGGGAGATGTGGTGTACTTAGATGGATTTCTGGGTGGGACCTCTCATACTCTGGACTTAACACAACCAGACTTCTACAGCACCACAATCCGCACATACTATGAACATTGTTTCCGAACATATGCTGCCAACTGCACATCACAGCTCTCTTGCTCTTTTCCTGCTCTACCCCACTAACCATCCACCCTCCCACCTGGCATTACAGATCCGCCGGAGTGCCTGGAGATGCGTCGGTGCACGGTATAAAAACCTTTAACATTAACATAACACGTGCAATGCCAGGCCAGTAAAAGCATGAAAAATAACCAATGAGCACATCACTGTTGATTATGTAGACTACCACAGGACTCATTATCAGTAAATGTGGGATCGCTATTAGACTATGTGCGCTATTTACCACTCTAAAGGCTGTGGAGATGGGTCGGCAGCAAGTGATATCTTACCCTCAAACTTCCCACAAAGTTTGTAACAAGTAAACAAAAGAAAATCCTGGTTCGGGAAGATATCTCGCGCTCACACCATACACTTAGTCATAATATCTAATCAAAATAAGTCCAATGACTATATTTTTCTACAATGAAGCAATATCAATCCAAAAAGTCCATCATTATGGTGATTCTCAAAAGGAAATGTTTTTAATTTGTTAAAGAACAACAGCCGACACATGTTTCGACCATAGGTTGTTTTCAAGGCTGTGTGAGATTATATAGTCAATCAATATATAGCAGTTTGGAAAAATCATAACAGAAAACCATACCATATAGTTCCACATGTCAGGTCAGGTTGAGAGAAAAATTTGCGCCATAATCAAATGTTTGAATCGATATGAAAAAGAAAAACACGAAATCAAAACCATAAATTTGTTACTCCGTTGAAATCGGTCTCTATTGTACATAAGAGACGTTACTCAAATGAAATTCACCATAAAACCCACTCATTATAACTACTCCAATTGAACTAAGTACGAAAAGAAATAACATTTGAGATTCAAAATATTAGCTTCATGTATAGTTAGTTGTCTGAAAAGTGGAATTTTGGAAAATTCCAAATTTTCACCTTGTGAAACCATTCTAGCTATACCAAAATATGGGTTTTCAAAAATGAAATTGTAAATTTGTGAATATAAGCACATTCCCCTGTTAGTACTTTGGCATACTCTATTGTTATAACTGAAGCTTACCCCATGTATAGATCACTGAGATTAACAAGTTTGAGGTGTAAAAGGTAGCTCAGTATGCTTGATCTTGAATTCACAATTCAATTTTCCAAATCTGTGTAAGAGATTCCTTTTTTAAAAACATTTTTTATTTTATTATTTATGATTGATTAAACATCTTCCCTGATGGGAACACCAAATTCCATGGTATAATATAATGTAATATCAAAGTTGTAAATGCTCTCCCACTTGTTCCAAATGAGTCTGTTGACACAAAAAATGTATAGCTGGATGCTATAACGCCCCAATCGTTATACACACATACAATGTGCGATTCAGCAATCAAAGTTCACCTACAAAAATAATGAACTCAATTCAAAACATATCACTATGACTTAATCACCTCCATTAAAGTATTGTTTGCTTATGATAAGTAATTTTATGCACCATGTTGTCCATTGGTATCTTGAAATAATCTCATCACTACTGCATCATCTAATTACCACAAGACTCCTCCACTTTTCCATGACTGTTTAATATCATACATGCACCTCTTGGTGCAGTTAATTAAGCAGCACCAACTTCACTTCCTACAGAAAAAGGTCAAACGATCCCACACCTTTCACTTGGAATAAGCTAATTGGAAACCCTGTCCCGACTTCGCGATGTGAAAAACTTCTTAATTCGCTTCAACTTTAACCTACCCTTTTCCTATCGCCAAAGTAGTAGTTATGAAAGGAGCAAGTTATCGAGTTTCCACCATTTACCTCACTGGCATGCCACACAGACCTCGTCAGAACCCTGGTTCTACCTTGCCTGAAATACTACAGCAACATCGACAAAGAGCTATCTAAGAAAAGTCTACAAACAACAAAGACAAGTAAAGACAAACCCTCTCAGAATCTCATGATACACGGTCAAGCAACACCCCCTAAACACCCTCTACTGGGTCCCAATGAAGCAAATTGGAGCAGAGTTCCTTTCTACCAGAAAGCCATCCGAGGGAAAGGCCCAACATGTCTAAATACCGTTACTCAATGGCTTTTCGATATCAATCCCCCAAGGAGCTAATATCTAGTCATGCTGCTGCAAATTACCAAACGAAAAGTAAACCTGTTGAGTAAGTAAAAAATGAGCGTGCTTTTAATTTTGTTTTAGCAGACATGTAAACAAAGGTTTTTCATTCACACGAGATTTTCTCGCAAAATCTCAAGTTGTCCCGATTTCTGTGCTACAGTTGAGATTTTTACACTTATTTTGGTTCGTATGAGATTTTTTTAACAAGAGAATCTTTTTCGAGAACGATTGGTTTCCCGCTTATCGCGAGAATACCTCTTGTGAGCAGTCACTGTTGACAGGGCAGCACCCATGTGCTACAGCTTCGCGCAAATCATTTATTGATTTTTGATGACGAAAATTAGCGAAAATCAGCATATTTTCCAAAGCCACCATAAACTTTAAATGTGCCCGAATACCACTTTTTTGTCTCCTCACAACCACTCTAAATCCAAAGTGCGCCCAGCCTCTATGTAAGTATCATTTTATCCTGTGACACACTTCCAATGTTCAGTTGGCTTCCCTCAGGAACGCCACAGAAAGATTGCGAGAAGATAAAAAGAAACAGGAAGCAATAGTCCTCCCCAGTCCTCCTCAAACTCTCACACATTCATTGCTTCTGTTCCAACCTCTCTGTATCCCCGCAAAATGCAAACATCGCCTTCACCCTCTCATATTATCAAGCGCATTGTGTTTTCAGATCTTGGAATTATTGCAAGACCATTCCGCACCAGTGCAAGCAATGGGGGCTTCTCATTTCTGAAATCCCAACTTTCTGCACTGCACCATGGGAGATATGTAAAAGAGTTTGGTGCGGGGGAACCCTGTTCACCACCAGAATACAAATAAAACTACTAGACGAATCGGTTCAACAATAACCATGCCCCTGGTAAGCAAAGTGGGAGTGGATCTTCCTAATTTTCAGAAGGTTTGGACTTTCACCATGGTGAAAAGGTATGGGTTTGGAGAGGAGAGCTAGGATGTTAGAGGGTATGTTGTTAGGTGGTGGGGTGTTTTAGAAAGCGGGGTTGACATCTTTGGCCTTGGAGGAATTCAGCAGGAGACCCTGAGGTATCATGTAGGCAATAACAGGGAAACCGTGAGGAATGCATGTGGCTAAGAGAAGGAAAGGAGAAGAAAATACATCTGGGTGTGATCTTCAAAAAGGTGGTAGTAGACGCTAAAGGAGCAGATGCTCTTATTAAGAGATGAGATATAGAGGGTACAAAGCAGTGGTGCAGACACAGACCGACTGTGGGAATGGAACTGTGAGAGGCGTGGGATTATGACTATTAGGGTCTATCTGCTCTTTGATTTCCTGCGGAGAGGTAAAGGGCAAAGTTGGCAGAGAGAGAAGAGGAGATGGAGCACGATATAGCTAAGCCAGCGTGGCCAGAAGGGTGGAGGGGAGTTTGGAAGGGCATACGTGTAGAGATGAGATGAGGTTAGCATAGCATATGAGCGTGACATCAGCCGTAGTGAGTGTGGAAATGGAGCCCTTGAGGGTGACAAGGCTATTTGACATCTCTTCAGAAAGCTGGGTGGCACAATAACTCTATTAGGAGTCAGGAGTACTAGAAAGGACAGCCAAGGAGTTCAGAAGACAGTGAGCCTTAATCATGAGTGATGCCAAGTAATGTAGTATCTTCTCTATAGACATGCACGCTCCTACAGCCCACAGCCATTCCTAAACCTAACACAGCCACCACTTAACCAGGTGATCTGCAGTACTGGGGGTTGGAATCCGAGCACTGAAGACATTAGGTGGATGAGCCGCGTTCCGCGCTAGCAGGTAATATATAGGAACCTGGAGTCAACGGGATCTGCATCTGAAAGCAGGTCCAGGGTATCTGTCTGACTAGCCGCTGCACTACCTGTCTTCTTCAGAGAAAGCCTTCCTAACAATATGGAGGGGCACAGCAATCCCCTGCAGTACTGAAGAAATCACTTGGGGACATGTGAAGCTCACATGTGTTTAAGCTGAGTGTGCACAGCTCATTCATGATCACAGTCATTGGTTTGGAATTGCCCCAAGGCAGGAAATGCAATGATACTTGCCATGGCAATGTGCTCCGGCATTCAAGGTAGTAACGTGCAATGCGTCAATGTTCAGTACATTCATGAAATAAATACCATATCCTATTTTACTCGTGCATTTAAGAGTGGCATTTTAATTTCAAGGTTACATGGCATAGTACGGCAGTACCCCCATAACATTCACAATGGCACTGTGTGGACACGTAACACATGCCAACATCCTGTACATGGGGGATGATCATGTAGGGCAAGGAAATACTCTGCTCATCAAGCGCTAATAATCATTTGGTGACTGATACATCTGACTAATTTGATGTGGCATGAATTTGCTACATGATGGGCAATGAAGTGGCATCTGGCCTCCGCTATGGAATGATTTTTGAGGAACTACATGGTGGTTTCGAGGTCGTTATTCAGAGTATTTCTTCGATGCCTTCCAGGGAGGATTTGGCATGATTTCCAGGACCATCAATTGGATACGTGTTGCCATTGCATGTCACAAGCCATTGCATGTCCCATGGTTAAAGTGGCTTGTAATAAAATGGCCGATGGGAGTAATACAGAGGAACTGACTATAGAGGCTAAGGGTGCTCTCTCCTCTCGCTTCAGGAGTAGTGCTGAATTATGGTGCTTAGCTCACTTGCTCTGCCACTTTCTAGCTCGTATATCTCCGGTCTTTCAGAATAGTCCTAACGCCGTCAGCAGAATATCACTCAGTGTTCACCTCAAAACAATCCTACACATTATACATCCTTATTATTCTGCCCCTAGACTTTCAGTCACGTTTTTGTGTGAAGAAGTTAAATTCCGAGCCTAAAAAGATGAAAGTCATTCCTTTTTTTAAGAAGTCAAGATACTTCCCTGCTTAAAATCTGAAGAGTAAACTATTTCCATGGCATGAAAATAGAAGTGAAGTCCGTTTTACAAGGCTAAAAATTAAGCAGAAAAACAAAGCGGTAATTGGATCCCAACTCTGCCTACGGGGAATGGCAGATGGGAACTTTGGTAGATGTTCTTGGAATGTATTAATGCCATTAGCATGTTTTAATACTAGGTCTGAGGCACTGGAGCTGAAAGATGTATTTTGAACAGCGTGCACCTGGAACCTATCCACTGGAGGTATGTTGGTGTGCTCTAGTCAGTCTTCCAGCATCCTTCTGAATAGAAGCATATGGCCAGATTACCTAATCAGTATTTATCCAACAGAATACCTTGCCTCATAATCTACCCCCGCTACCCTTCCTCAGTATGCCATCATTGGACCACCACCCCATTGATATAAGTATTTTCCCCAGTATCTCCGTTTAGTAAACCACAGGCCCTCATTATTCCTAAATTATCTGCACGCATAATCCTTCGGTATAACCACCTATTAATACTCCCATCAATGTAAGCCCAACACCACCTCTAATTCACCACCTACCTCCATAGTTCTCAATGTTCACCTCCCCACCACAATCCAGGAAACCACACAATCCATATCTACCCCAGCAAATCCTCTTATAGCACCCTGTGTTATAGCCCTTTCCATGATATTTTGCCACATTTAGCTCCTCTCTATAGCCCTCTAAATATCTCACTTATTTTTCAAACTTTGAAGTATTCCTTCCCTTGCTGCGTCCCAAGTATTTGGAAGTTGCTTCATTTAGAACAATACTTTGCATCCTCTCAATATCTTCTCCAAGGACTTGAAGACCCACATGCTCTCATTACGCGTCTGCCGGTGTACCGGCAGGTTACTGGCAGACTTGCCTCGCTGTTTGTGCCGCCTGATATCGCTGTGCTACCGGGATATGACAGGTGGTGGAGGGAGGGTAAGTTCCCATTCCGGTGGGGGTACCCTGAAGCACTAGCACCGTTAGTAACAGTGCCGTTGCTTCAGTGAAAAATCTGCCGGTAGGGACCAGAACTACCAGCACATCAGGCATGCTGGTAGCTTACAGCCGCTTTCAGCAGTCTCGAAGTGAGCCAGTCTGGAAAAGGTGCCGGTAATATTATTACTGCCATCTTTATTTCCGGACCTGCTCGCTTATAATGAGGGCCACTGTCTTTAAATTGCACATCTCAGGAGCTTGAAAAGTAGCACCATCATCTTACAAAATCCCTGTCTAAGTATGTTTGCTTTCTTTGCTTGGTCCGATTAGGAGCAGGTGTAGTTCTTATTTTTTAACTAATTAATCAATAAGGATGCCATTTCTAACAGCAACAGCTTACTTAGGATATATTAGAGAGGGCTACAGTATTCCTTAAGCAGGGTGCCTTACAATGTACAGTGATTGTTTGGGTGAGGGTACAGCAGGTGAAGAGGGAGCAGTACAATGAGACATAGCTCAGAGTCAATGACTAAGGAACACACATAAATAAAATAAAAATGGATGGCATATTCCAAGTATTTAAATATGCCACTCCTCTATGACCAGCCTCTTTATCTCACTCTGGTTACGCTTACAGTCTTCCTTTCCCCGTATAATACATGTGACTTACACATAAAACCACACACCATGGCCCTCATTACAAGTTTGCTGGTCCAGAAAAAAAGTGGCAGTAACAACGGTTACCAGCACCCTTTCCAGACCGGCAAACTGCAAGTGTGCTGGTAGGGACTGTGAACTACTAGCAGGCCTGACCTCTACCAGTAGATTTTTTGGCAGAATCACTGACATCGCTACTAACGGCGCCGGTGCTTCTGGGTTCCTAATGGGAACTTACAGTTCTTCTGCCTCCCATAATATTTCTGTTGTACCAGGATATCAGGTGGTGGAAACGGAAAGGAAAGTCTGCCGGTAACCCGCCGGTAGCACCGGCCGATTACCTGCAGACTCGTAATGAGGGCCGACACTTCGTACCTCTCCTGCATTAATAGTCTACATTTCTCCTTTTTCCAGACTATAAAACATAAAAGCATCCAGTTGCATTACTTTTGGAACCTGTCCCCTGTGCTGCTACATCTCCGCTCCCCCACTTTGATCTGTCTGTGATCTTTCTGCGTTCTACTGAATAACTTCTCTACTCGCCTTCTCTCTCTGGATCTGCAACCTTTGGCTCTCTGGATGTTTTGGACTACAACTCCCATTGGTCCTAGTCAGCATAGTCGATGGTGAGGGATTATGGGAATTGTGGTCCAAAACATCTGGGGAGCTGCTGGTTGCAAAACCATGAGTCCTAACAGCCCTTATATTTCCATAATTTTGATGCACGTTTTTCTTCAGGAAACCTTGATCTGTTACTACTGCTATTAACCTCATATTTGCCTTTGTAAATCCCTACTCATGAAGGCACAAGTCTTCTGACAGCAGGACATTCCAAAACACTCTTATTTTATATGTACTGCTTCCGCTTTCATGCAGGGTATAGAACCCCATAATTGTTCCACAATCCTTCTGTTTTTTTATCCTTTCTTTCAGACAGGGCCTGGTGGGGCCTACCAGGCAGTCACCAGTTTATAATACATCGGTTTTGACCCCACATATTAGACAAAGGGCCTCATTCTGAGTTGGGCGGTAAGGGTTAACAGTCACCGGTAATGATGCCGGTGCCATTAAACCCTTACCGCCCAATTCCGAGGTCGCTTAGCGGGACCCGCAAAGGACGTGTGGTCTGACCACATGTCCTTTTCAGGTCCCGCTAAGGGACCAGGGCGCTAATAACGGGCCCGCTATTTGCGGGCCCGTAATTAGCGCCTTCCCCTTTCCCATTGAGCCCAATGGGGGCTCGAATGGGAATGGTCTACAGAATGGGGACTTACCGGGTCCTCCAAGGTCGGAAGGACCCAGTAAGTCCCCATTCAGTCAGACCGGACCCTGACCCGAGTTTGGAGGCAGCCATGGTGCTAATAGCGCCATGGCTACCTCCAAACTCGTAACGACCCCAAAAGTCTCACTCTCTTCTGGGTGAGCCTGGAGTGGAGATATTATATATAGAGCAGCTATGTAGGCCCCCCTGGTGACACAAGGGCTAGGAGAACATTCCTTCTCTGCCTGCTGGGCAGACTACGGATGTCAAAATGAGACGTTTGTCATAAGAACCACTTCCTCCTGGTCCTGCTGGGATAGCACCAGAGTTGAAATGCATATATGAAGATGGAAGAGGATCCTGGTGAGCATTCAGCCAGATGGCTTGATAGTCACCACTGGGTTGGTCGTGGAACTAGTGCCCCTCAATCACTGGTTTCTGAAGACGAGTGGTGAATCATCTCCCCCAAGCCCTGTTGGGCCTGGCTGCGGTCAACGTTGTGCACCCGCTCCATGTATGGAGCTTCAGAGGGACCATGGCGGGTAGATGACCCACTGGGTCTTAATGGGTTTTCAGTGACTCTCTCCATGCATGCCAGGCTGGCTGAGGAGACGGAGCCGCTTCTTCACTGGCGATTAAACATGCTATTGGTCAATACCCATGGTCATGGATCTACAATGAACTATCTTCCACTGGCCCTGCTGGTTGTGGGCTTGCTCATGCCACGAGGGAACTTGTAGAGGCTCCTCATGAGTAGAGAGCCTGCAAGGTCTTAAGGTGATTGTAGAGCACTTCACAACCATCAAGCTGGTCCAGACAAATAAGCCCTGTTATCCACTTGCTGCTGAGCGTGCTATTGTACCACACCCATGATGGTGGAAATGGCGATTGACATATTACCTACATGGGTGTTGGCACCCAAAGACCAGCACTTTTCTTGTACACCCCATCCCATCTATGGGGCTCCTGAGCAGCGATCCATTGGATCAAATTCGATATAACTGCCTTCCTGGATAACACATGCCCTTATGGGTGTAACAGAACAATGCATGTCCCCCTATCCTCTGGCTTCTGGGTAGAAATCATACAATGCTAAGTGTGGTTCTAGGCATCCAGAACAACATGTGAACTAATTCATAAGGACGACATAGGCTTTCTGGTTTTCAGTGTTTATGTTTTGTCAATTCCAGTGGTGTTTTTCCAATGTTTTTACAACATTCCAACATCTGCGTGTATCAGTGCTTATACATTTTTTGTGGAAAATAATGGAGAGCAAAAGTGTTTTTCCAGTGTACATGAAAAATATGCGTTTAGTGACATACATAATTTTGGGAGTAGAAATATCATGGGACATATTGAAATGACAATAATGTTCTCAATAGACAGGCTTTTGAGGGAACAGTGTTTCAAAGGGGGTAGCCAACATGTTTCTGCTGAGAAGGCTAGCAACACATGTGAGTGAGACACTACCCCTGGATAGGATGCAGGCAATTTTGTGTACAGAATGATTCCCTTTATCACTATCCAGGGCAGGTTCTATGCTGTGTAAGGGTCTATCTGACAAAGGGCGTACAGTGAACCCTAATTTGCATATGTATTGTCATCAGTGTTAAATCACAGACAATTATTTTATAGGAAGTGACATGAGGCTTTGATACTGGATGATAAGATGGAAAGCAACATTATTAACAATTGTCATGAGTGAACCAAAAAGCTATTTATGTTATGTTATGCTGATTTAAACTGCGCACCGCTGGGATTTCTATGGTCGCTAGGCTCTCCATCAATAGAATGAGTGGGACATTTTGTTTCTAGAGTACAATGTGAACGAATCAGTTCCAAAGACTTCTACTTTTCACGGATGAGTCACATTGAGATTAAAGGATTTGCCTAAGATCACAAACTTCAGTTAAGTGGTGATGCAAGGATTTAAGCACAGTCTGAAACATAGAATTATGACCACATATATATCTTTCAGGCTCTAGTTGGGAGAAAGTTATGTTTTTGTCTCCACTCCGACAAACATATACATCCTTGTAGAAATATGTTAGGCAAAAAGAGGATAATTGTAGCTTTGCATGAGACTAAATAATTACTTTTGAGTTTTGTAAATGTATTTAAAGACATAGACGCAACAAAATATGTGGATGATGTCACCTGGTTTAGTCATAGTTTTACACAGCGTAAGGGTGCAGGAGGGGGAGACTGATACACATTTGGCATGCTTGTTGGCATGAAGTTTAAAACAGGCAAAATAGGCAACAATAAAGAGGAAACCTATCTCTCCCTAACTAAGAGGGGGTTCCCTGCCTCTACTAAGGAATTAAGGAATCAGTCAGAATGTCCAAGTAAATAAAAAGAGTCCACTGCCATGTGTCAAAATGCCTACATCTGTCCCTCAAACTGGTAACTAATAAAAAAGAGGTAGTGGATCTTCCTGTTCCAGAAAAATGACTCCCTTCTTCTGGACAATGGGCCTCATTATGAGGCTTGCGCTGACGGAATGAAGGGGGCCGGTACGGGACCGGCCCCCTTCATTCCGTCAGGGCTCATTACAGACTTCCCATCGCGGGACCCGGATTGGATGCCGGGTAAAACCAGGTGTGCTTTCCGGGTCCCGCGAGGGGAAGAAGGAGGTAACAACGGGACACTTATAATGTGCCTGTTGTTACATCCATCCCCATTCCCCTTGAGCCCTATGGGGGCTCAAATGGGAATGGGGAATGGTTCCAGCAAGGAGGAATTACCGGGTCCTCCAATGTTATTCCTCATTACAGGAACCCGGTAAATGAGCCCGGTTTGGTGGCAGCCATGGAGCTAATAGCTCCATGGCTACCGCCAAACTCGTAATGAGGGCCAATGAGTCACAATTCCAGTCATAGGTGGGAACTCCACCTGAGAGAATGACCCTCTTCCGCAGGTCTCACTTCTTTTCCCAGGAAACAAAGTTCCAGCCTGTGATGCTGTAAAAGTTTCAGTTTCAATTGAAGAGAGAAAGTTCCAACTCAAACATCATTCCTTATTGTCCATAGTTTGCTTCACTATTGGGTTCCTGGAGAATGCCACCCTTCTCCAAGAATTTGGTTCTCAATGCCTCCACAGTGCCAAGGGAATTACTTCCTTACTGGGCCTTCTTCTCTTTGGCTTCATACTATACACCACCAAGGGTAGGTCTGCTTTCCCTTGATCTTTCTTGGCTTTAAGGGGCACAACACCAGGAGGTATTTGCTTTCTTCTCCTGATGTTGCTTGTCTTTACGGTTCACGAAGGCTGGGGGAATGACTCCCTTCCCCCAAGCCCTTCTCAAAATTTAGTATGCAGTTTACGCTGCCAGCCAGAATGCCTCACTTTGCCTGGCTTCTTTGCCCCTTTTGCTTTCACAATTCACAGTTCAATCTTGCCAGGGGGAAAAGCCTCCATTCCCCTGGCTTAGTTTGCAGTTCAAAATTTCACAGTCCACATGATCTCTCAATCTTATGGGTGCGGCTCCCAGACCCATGTGTTTCTCTTGTCTTTTTTGCGGTAGTCCTGGTTTACTATCTTGCCAGGTACTGTGATATGAAGACTACTTGGATTGCTCTTCACAAAATGGTACGGGTCGCAGACCAGTAGGATTCATCCCTTTTGGCGCTGCAGATCTGGTTCACTATCTTGCCAGGTACTGTGATTATGAAGATGACTTAGGTTACTCTTCATAAAAGGGTGAAGGTCCCTGACCCATTTTCAGACACTTGTCAGGCCTTCTGAAGATCCACCAACTGTGCCAGCAACCCAGGCACCTGAAAGGGGCTTAGCAGTGTTCTTCGGTTCATCATGGGCTCTTCTCTGTGTCTTTCATGCCTTTTACAGCCCCTGCTACTTTCCTATGTGCTTCAGCAGCTCCGCAGAATTTGGTTCTTCATGGGCTTCGTTCCAGCTGCTTCTCGTACCCCGATGTCTGCTTCTCCACGGCTCCGGTCAGTCTATACCCGGTGGAATGGCTATCCAGCTATACAGGCAGACAGCTCTGCCTCGAGGGCAGCGTCTCCAGGAACAACCTTCTCTGTTCTCTGCTCCCGTCGATTTCTTGTCTGCGATTCCTCCAGGAAGGTCTTCTCTCCCCTTCCTGGTTTCCCTCTTCAGTTTTGAATGGGTTCTTCCCAATCAGGTTTTGGGAAACACTAGACCATTCAAGTTCTCATGAGTGCTCTTTATGCTTCTGCACTTCTTCTTCATCCTAGTACAACTCTTGAGGTATTCCAGTGAGTCAATTGGTCTCTCCCTTGTCTCACTACTTAAGGGAGACATGTTCCTTGAGGAGTCCACACTCTTCCTCATCGCAGTACTTCCTATACTAATGGTATGGCAAAAACATATAGGAACAATAGGGAAAGTGTTGGTGAGAGGAGGGTAGGAAGGTGTGTTAGGGTTATGTGGGTGTTCTCCCCAGGTTGTCACTAATCCCATAGGGGTTTTCCCTCCCCATGAGTTCCACCTGCTGAGTGCAACCCCAGGGGAATATTGGGTAGCAGCCTCACCTCCCTAGCCTCATGGGAAGGGGCTCCCCGTAGGGGAGACGTGACAACACCTAGGGATTCGTCACAACAGGCATTCAAGTGGAGACTGGGGAGGGTTATCAGGGCATCAATGCGCTGGAGTAGGAAGGGTCCTAAAAGTGTAAGGCTACTGTGCAACAATGTACTTTATCGCGGACTCCTTAAACACTAGACACCCACCTCCCTCTTACCTGTTGCTTGCCTTATCTCAACATGTGTGCAGGAACAGAAGCAAACAGCCTGAGAGCATAAATGAAGATACTGCAAATACAATGTTACATTACTTTTTTTTGTAAAAGGAAAAAAGTATAGGTCAATGGTTGGGAGTGGTTTAGAGGAAGTGTGGCAAATTTCAGGTCCATTTTTATTTCTAGAGCCAAGCGAAACAGCCCCTGTCCACTGGCACATATATATATTCTTTTTAATGGATGTAACTGACAATTTGCAGTGCCTACGCGTGTTTTATTCTAATACTACATATATTGGAAAGGCAACAAAGAGAGCCTGGGAGCACAAATGCACATTCTGCAAGATTTATGTTACATCCTTACTTAGCAAAAAAAGGTATTCATCACTAGTCGGGATTATTTTGAGGAATTGTTGCACATTTTGAGATAAGTATATTTTTGGAGGTGCACGAATTGATGGTCACAAAAAAAACCTCAAAATTGGCAACCATTGCTCAAAGTAGCACCTGCCCACTGACATTTTCTTTTACAAAAAACGATGTAATATACATATTTGGTGTCTGTGCATTTCTTATTCAAAACCTACATTCAAGGGAGAGGAAAAAAGAAGGTCCGGGGCACAAACAGAGACACTGAAAAATCCATCCCAACCATTTTTGTCTTTGTAAAGAAAATATATATATATATATTCTTTACAAAGACAATGATGTAGCATAGAATGTGTATTTATATTCATATGGTCAGGGTACAGGTGAGGAGGCATACTGGGGGTAGGGCTCTTCTCCTGTTTTATGCCAAGCCCCCTCTCCAGCCAGCTCATCACCCCCATACATTACCGGGGTTTATGGTATTCGACTGAAAACCAGAAAGCCTAGGGATACAGCGCCCTATGAATGATGGTTTGGCGAGACTGGAGACCGCCATCAGAGTTATTTTAGTAGGTGCTAAGGAGGTTGCAGCCTCCATAAAAGTGAGTAATAATGGCATAATTTTCCCACCTAACGCAGCACAGTGTGATGAGGACTAGTCCATAGAGTTTAGAGTGGAACCCAAGGTAAGCTATTTCCCATGAATTATTTCACTTGGAAAATTGTTCACTTGTCACATCATGTATGAGCAACTTCCTTCGTCATCCTCACCTGCTCACATTTTCCACAGTCCTAGTGTCGCAAGAAGAGAGGCCTTTCTTCTCCCCTATGGCAGGTCTCACAGAGGCATCCAACTGTGAAACGGGGCATGCCAGGCAACGAGATGGGAAGGGTTGGGGGTGGCTTTTTTGCAGAGGTCCCTAGAACATTCCTCCTCCTGAATTCAGTAATATAATGTTGCTACAGAGGTGAGCATCTGGTATAGAAGGTGGGAGCTACAGTTAAGTCTCTCCTATGTTTCTGCTGCCCGACCCAGGAACCTGTCTGAAATTGCTCTAGATCCTTGACTCTCACCATGAATTAATCAGTGCTCATGTCACCTAGGTCATGGTGGGCTCAACTCCTCCTTCCAGCCTCCTCCTCCTAGTTCTCTCATCCAGGTGGCATGGCAAAGTGAGGAATTACTAGATTTTGGCTGAAGTAAATGCTGGTATGTAACTTCTCATGAATGTTTTCCCAGTATAGATGAACCGATGACATCATGGGGGTGGGCATATTGATGCTACATTGGAGGAGGCTGACTGCCAAGGCACTGGAACCAGGAGAATGTGTGATGTTTTCAGTTTCAATATTTCCCTTAGATTCCAGCGGTGTCCTGGGCTGTACTCCGAGTCATCTGATGGTTCCCATCTGGGTAGATTGAGCACCAGGGAGTACTGGGTTGATGCACACATCTAACAATGCCTCAGGCACAATACCAGACATCTGTGTCATTTAAAAGGGCTGGTATTGATATTGTTGGCCCTCCAAGGGAAACATAGTTTGGCTCTGACTGACACCTGGCACTGGGCCACTTCAAGTCTCCAACTATGTTGACACAAAACCCTACTGGGATTTTAAAAATATGGTTTATGACCTCCTGTTGATTAGCAGGTATACGTCCCCGGGGTGTACCTCCCACCCTGTGTGCTCAGAACTGTTGCCCTTGGCTATTTCAACTGCTTTCTATGGGTCAGGTCTGCCCGATGTTTTGCAGATGCAGGGGTACAGGAGTCCTCCACTGGTGAGGTGGGGTGGGCTTCATCAGGGATTGACTCGTGTGCACACTGGTCAGCTAGGGTAAAGATTAAAGTGTTCCTCCCACAAATATCTGCCACTATGCAAAGGGGGTTCTCCCTCAGCAGTGGGTTTGCTGCCTGTTCAGGCTTTACTCTCCAGTCAGACTTCTTGCTTTGGCTTCTCCAGTTCCTCTGTCACAACCATGCCTTTAGTATGAGCACCCATTGTGTTGTCCCCTCCAGACCGCTGAGTTTTCCAAAGCACCACAGCATTTCATAGATGGTGTGAGTGCCCAATGTTATGCCTTTGGAAAATATTATGAGCAGGTGCTGTGATGGGGAAGAGGAATGTGGTGGTAATGCTCTGATTACTTACTGGTAATTTTCATTTCATCCAGTGCTACTGTTCCTCATTACTAAGTTTCATAGACTTCAAAGCCCATAACACCCAGTACGGCCTATGGTTAGGCTCTATAAAGTTAATATAACCTGGGTCACTCTTCATTTTATGTAGTATATAGAGATATTTAGAAGATGTTAGGACCACATTCCTCTTGGGCAGTTGCGGGTAGTTGACTATGTGTATGTTCTTGGAAGCCTCGGAAGGCAGTGTTCTGAAACATTTGAGGCTATAGTCTGACAAAATGACATCTGCTCTGCAGGAGAATTGGGTGAAAAGTGAATGAACCACCTGTTCAGCGCTCACACCTCTACACATCACCAGTGAGCCCAATCATAAAGTTAAAACAGAAAGCGTTAAGAGATATACCTACTTCACCTTTTGTGGTAACGTGGGCTGAGGAAAGGCTCTACTCTAAAAAAGGCTGTGAATGTGATTCCATAGCCGCCCAAACAGCAAAGAATAACAGTCCAAAATAAAGGGAATGTCCTATCAAGGTTCTATAAAACTATATATACTTCAACAAACCATCTGCACAAAACCTAAATGGAAAAACTGTACAATACCCATCCCTGTGGAAAGAACAGATAATATGCAAGAAAAGAGAGAATGCAGCATTGCGGGCAAGAATACTGGGGTGAAATTCAATGACCACAATATTCTTTTAAGAGGGGATATCTAGAGGAAAAAGGCACAATCAACAAACCAGTCCCTAGGGCCTGAAATGGACATGGGGGTGCAGTTATGGACCAATAGTACCTCCTTGGTGGTTTGACTACAGCATTCATGGCTTCTTGGTGATGTGTGTACGGTTCAACGCAGTTCGAGTGCAGCTGCCACATTTGTCTAGATGCAAAGCAGTGTTGAGCAGGGATCGAACACGAGCTTGTTGCAGTTCAAAGGTGATGCTTGAAGAAGAACAGATCATACAGAGTAGTGCAGGTCTGTTCAACGGTTGGTTCAACTGGCAGATGCTGGTGATTGGGTGTGCTGCTCTACAAGATCAATTCGATAAAGCGTTTGAGAGACTGTGGATCATGAGGGCCGCTAGGGTCAGTTTGATGATCAATTCGACAGTGAAGATGCTGGAGACTGGATGCACAGTTCGGTTTGATGCAGCATCCAATGTTCAGGGATTGATATTCCACCAGGGTTGTGTCGACTGGAGATGAAGATCACAGGAAAGATGCTGGCGAGCAAGTGGAAGTTCGAAGGTGGCAGATGCAATAAAGAGCTCATAGATCGAGCTGAAGCAATGTCACACTCAGGTAGTGCTGTCCAGTGGCAAACAGGTTTGAACATGAAAATCAGTGGTTCGATAACCAGTTGAATGCCAAAGACAGCACCGGAGCATCCAGGTGGTATGATGTGGTCAAACATTCTCAAATCAAGGTTCGCTGTGGTTCGCCAGTGGGCAATGCAGGAATCCTGCCTGCCCTGGCTCTCTGATGCTGTGATTCTGCCTCAGGGCTTGAAAGGACAATCATAGTCCCAATGACGTGGCTGCCAATGCAAGGGAGGATGGTCCACACTTTCAGGAGTCCTTCACCATGATGAGGGTCTGGGCAGCAGTTTGACTGGTAGAGATGCAAGTCTTGTGCATGCAGTTAGTTCACCTCCAATGTGGACTGGGGATGGGTAGGGAACAGAGCTCACTTCTGCCTTGGCCTCTCAGTCTTTACCTCACTGGTGGAAGGCTTGGGAAAGTCAACTCTCCCAACAGAGGTCAAACGAAATTCATTCATAGGTGATTGTTCCAAAGTAAATCTCAGAAGGAATGGGAGTACCCATTGTTTAAACGCAAAAGCCCACCAGTGATTGGATTAAAGCAAGCCTGGTTTAAGTCTCCAGTCCCTGTGCTTGGATCCAAGGGACCTTGCCTCCTGACCTCACTGTTAAAGTGTTTTGCGCTATAGGAAGTGGGGGGGAGATAGAGGCAGAGAGAAACAAGATGGTGGAACCTTCTTCCAGCTGGAAGGAGCTCCCTCTGGCTACAGTAATCCCACCCTTCCCTTCTCTATGGTATCAAAGGCGCTTTTGGTATGAAGTACACTGGTATGAGGCTACTCCTTTTGTGAATGGGTGTTACCTTTGATTCCTGTGAAGTCGCTCTCTTTCTGTAAAGGGTGTTGCCTACCCTCACAAAAGGAAATCAATTGAGGCAATCCCAAAGGCTACAGTCTTGCTGGCGGCAGCACCATGGTCAGCCTGGATGTGGCTTCAATTACTATGAGTATAATGTGCCACCAGGAGAGTAAACTGAAATTGATGGGGGTTTTGGAACAGAGATGCATATCTTAAATGCAGCCCTGGACTGTAGTGACTTTAGCTGTCACTCCAGCTGTCAAGAGGGTACCCTAAACTTGCCCTGTGCGGCAGGAGAACAGGAACTACAGATCAATATACTGATGCAGCTGGCCACAGGTGAATTCTATGCTTCTGGCATGGCATTTTTTGGAGAGGGGAACTGGTCAGCAGACCTCCCTCTCTGAGGGAGAAATAATGTTTAAATACAAAAGTTCATCCAATTCCTTTAGACTGCTTATTGTACATCGAAATACATTTACCAGTACACTCTACTCCGCCTCCAATCAAACACACAATCCAGGAATGAGGAAAAAGTAATAGTGCTGGGGAACCTAATTTCGTTTATCAGAATCTTCAAGCATATGGAAGAATGAAGCAATTCCAATTAATAATAAATCTATCTGGTGGACAACTTGGCAAAAGGCAGGGATTTGGAGACTACAGCAAGCAATGCCTGATAACACTCTATTAAATGTTGAATTCCTTAAATTTATATATAAGTTTAAAGAGGGGGAAATGAGATGCTATTGCCAACTTGAAGAACTGTTCACAATACTTTTTTTCTCCTTTGATATTATCATACGTGAGTCACCTAACTTTGCTTTCTTCGCCCTTCCTCACCCACGTTCCCCGTGCCTAGTCTTCCCCGGCACCCTGCCTCCCAAGCCCTCTTCCCACCCCTCTAGCACCTACCCCTTCTGTGATTGGTGCTCTGCCCAGGAAGTAACCATCTTTGCTAGTAGCGCCAGGGCAACATGGCCCAGGCAGCTGGTGAAGGGTCAGAGGCAAGGGGCATCCCCGTAGGGCCGCTCCCATCCCCTGTTTGCGCCTGTTCATTCCGGGAGCCTGAAAAAGCATCCTACTGCTACAACCAGGTAAGTTGGCAAGACTAGGGAGTTGAGCCATCACTGAGCCCCTGAAACCCTGCCACTATCACATTATTATTACATCATTCTCAACTGAACCTACCATTGTTTGGAACCTGCTGCACTCTATGGTTTTGTTACTGGGCCTCATACCGGCACCGGTAAGGACACCGGTGCTGGTAAACCCTTTGCGCCCTATTCCGAGGTCCCTTAGCGGGTCCCTCCCTTAACACCTGGTCTGACCAGGCGTTATGGACGGTACCCGTTAAAGGACTTTGGAGCTAATAACGGTACTGCAAATTGTGGTACCGTTATTAGCTACTTCCCCATTCCCATTGAGCCCTATGGGGGCTCAAATGGGAATGGGGAATGGAATTTTCAATGATGATTTACTGGTCCCTCCAGGGTCGGAATGGACTGGTAAGTCCCCATTGAACCAGGTCGGAGTCGGTACCGGTATGGGAGGTAGTCATGGCGCAAATAGCGCCATGACTACCTCCATACTCGGAATGAGGCCCACTGGGTTGACCCCTAGCATTGTTTAAATCTGTCTGCGCTCTATGGTTTTGTTACTGTGTTGATGCCTGCCATTATTTTAAATCATGCTAAATGCTATGGTTTTTGTTACTGTGTTTACTCCTGTGATTGCTTACACATTGCTGCACTTAGAGGTTTTGCTAGGTGAACCATTGGAGTATATAGCCACTGTCGAATCTAGGGGAGCTCTCACAGAGCAGCCACTGTTAAACCTGGGAGAACGTTTAGAGTAGAGCCACTGCTGAATCTAGGAGAAGTTTCAAAGTATAGCCACTATTCAATACATGTGACATCCACATCGTAACCACTGTTGAACTTAGACGAACTGTCAGAGTATAGCCACTGTTGAATCTAGGTGAACTCTCAGAGAACAGCCACTGTTGAATCCAGCAGAACTCTCAGAGTATAGCCACTGTCAAATCTAAGAGAAGTTTCAAAGTACAGCCACTGTTGAATACATGTGAAATATACTTCATAGTCACTGCTGAATCTAGAAGAACTATCAGAATATAGTCACTGTTGAACCTAGGAGAGTTTTACAGAGTATCTCAACTGTTGAATACATGTGACATCTGTAACATAACCGCTGTTGAATCTAGAAGAACTGCAATAGAATAGCCACTGTTGAATCTAGGAGAACTCTCAGAGTATAGACATTGTAGAATCTAGGAGAAGTGTCAGAGTCGAGCCATGGTTGAACACATGTGGCATATTTGGCATCTACAATATAACCAATATTTAATCTAGAAAACTAGCATGGCTATTTTTGAATCTAGAAGAACTCTCAGAGTAAAGCCTCTATTGAATCTAGGAGAAGTTTTAAAGTACAGCCACTGTTGAATACATGCAACATATACATCATAATAACTGTTGAATCTAGAGGAACTGTCAGAATATAGACACTTTTGAACCTAGGAGAATTTGTCAGAGCATAGCCACTGTCGAGCACATGTAATATCTGTAAGATACCGCTGTTGAATATATAATAACTGTCATGAAATAGCCACTGTTGAATCTAGGAGAACTCTTAGAGTATAGCCATTGTGGAATGTAGGAGACGTTTCAGAGCGTAGTCACTGTTGAACACATGTGACATCTACAATATAACCACTGTTGAAATTAAAAAACTAGCAGAGTACAGCCATTGTTGAATTTGGGAGAACTCTCAGAGTACAGTCACTGTTGAATCTGGGAGAACTCACAGAGTATAGCCACTGTTGAATATAGGAGTCGTTTTAGAGTATAACCACTGTTGAATACATGTGACATTTACAAGATAACCACTGAATCTAGAAGAACGGTAAAAGTATAGTGTAGGGGATCAAGAGTAAGACTGACACAGTAACAAGTTTCAGTATGAATAAGGACCTTTATTGTCAAAATAATAAGAGGGGTTGGGGAATTCCTACCTGTCCCTATGTTTATGAGGACGTCTGTGTCAGGATGTTAAACCAAAGAGCCTTCTCCGTCCTGTGTCCAAAAACCCTAAACTGACCCTTACACACTAAACTCAAAACAATGTGTACAAAGGGTTTTTTGTAAGCCATGCACGTGTATCTTTCTTTCAGAGTTCCAAACAAAGTTCTAAGGTGCCAAAAACAAAAAGGACTTAAAGTTCCACGAGAGGAAGGGCTCCTCCGATCCTCTATGTTTGTTCTGGTCTTTTACTGTATGTCTGACACTTCAGGAAAAATAAGGTCAAATAATGTTCCACTGTTTCAAAGGGCGCTCCCCTTGTGTCTCTTTCTTTATACACAATGTCACTTCACGGGGTACAACTTCACCCTTGAGTTTCTCCACTTATTATGCTTCCACAGTTTAAACTCTTTCCCTTTGATCCTTCTGATTTTCACCATCCAATGTATTAATACAGTACAAGGTTATTCCAGGGGGTATAATTCTGTGCGTCTATTTTAAACACACAGTTCTCTTAATTCTTCAGTTAATCGCACTCCATATCTCAGTTAACCTTAAATGGGTATGGTTCTTCCCTTTTCCTTTGACTGTGCCTCTTATTACCCCTGGTGTACTCTCCTACCAGGCTATTGAGACTTTTATACTGATCCTTAAAAAGGGGTATGGGTCTTCCCTTTTTGTATTCGTTCACACCATTCTACATATTCAGGTTGACTTTTCTTCTTACTCCTGGTTTACTCTCCTGCCAGGATATCACAGTTCTGTTTCTTGGGTGTGGGTCCCAGACTCGCACAGTGCCTGGTTTATCCTCTTGCCAGGATATCAGAATTCTGTTTCTTTGGTGCAGGTACCCGATCCACATAGTACCTGGTTTGCTCTCCTGCGAGGATATTGCAATTCTGTTTCTTGGGTGCAGGTCCCAGACTCGCACAGTGCGTAGTTTACTCTACTGCCAGGGCTTTATATCCTTTCATGGGTATGAGTCCCAGACTCATTGTTTGCCTATTTCACTGTCCTGCAGGCCTTTTCCATTATCCACTCACTCTTTCTTGAATCTAAGAAATAATGATTGTCCTGTATTGGGTCACCAACCCTTTCCCAGCAAGGTTATTATTGATATCAACTCCTCTTTTCAAATATTGGGTCACCAACCCGTTCTTAACAGTGGTCGTATTTGTGTCAATATCCTTTCCCAAGCACTGGGTCACCAACCATTTCTTCACACTGTTCGTATTGGTATCAGCCTCTTTCTCCAAATATTGGGTCAATGACCCATTCTTAACACTGTTTATATTTGAATCAATCTCTCTTTTCAAGTATTGGGTCACTGACCCTTTTTTAACACTATTGGTATTTTTATCAATCTCTCTTTCCAAGATTTGGGTTACTGACCTTTTCTTCACAGTGTTCGTATTCGTATCAACCTCCATCTCCAAGATTGTGGTCACCGACCCTTTCTTAACACTTTTTGCATTTGTATCAATCTCTCTTTCCAAGATTTGGGATACCGAACCTTTCGTAACATTGTTTGTATTCGTATCAACCTCTCGCTCCAACATTTCGGTCATCAACCTTTTCTTAACACTTCTTCTTTTCATTGGTTCCTCCAATTACTTTTTTTGGGCTTTCTTGCGCTGTTAATGATATGCGACACTCACTATCAAGTGCTCCGGTAACCCTCTTACTCTCTCTGGGATTACCGGTCAGCTCTGGCGTGCCTCGCGTCCTTCAGTCTTCTTTTACTTCGGTTTGCTGAATGGGAGTGCGTCCCGTTAGCAGTTTGGCTCCCACTTTATCTTCCTTTGCTTCTGGCTTATATCAATAAAGAAGGTGAGCTTCTCTTGGTCCGGTCTCTCTACATGCTGTTCCCGTCAGCCTCCATGCTGCTTTCCACAGTATTCTCACCTTCGGCGTTCCAGTCAGCGTCAGCACAATCTGTGTTATGCTGCATCCTCTGCCTCTCCTTCATATTCTGTTCAACTGTGTGTTTTAAGTTTCATTGCTCATCCCTCTTGCTCATCTCAGTACTAAAAAAAGGGGAGAAGGTAAATAATGTTGTTGGTCAAGAAAACCTGGGACTTCTTTATCTCCGCCACAATAAGCCATAGAGGCATGTTGGAAAGGAACATGGGTGTCATTAAGGATTAAATCTGAAGGTTTATTTTGATTCAGTGTTTTCCTGCCTCTCTGGAGTTTGTCCTCCCCTACGTGGCCCTCTCACAGATAGCCATCCCCAGTGTCAGAGTCAGGTATCTTCTGTCTTTCCCTGGCCATGTAAGAGAATCTTCCCTTCAGAGAATCGGTGATGATGTTGCTGGATTCATCACAATAGCCACTGTTGAATCTAGGTGAACTTTCAGAGTATAATCACTGTTGACTCTAGGGGAACTCTCAGAGTAGAGCCTTGGTTGAATCTAGGAAAGGTTTCAGAGTATAGCCACTGTTGAATACATGAGACATCTACAATATAACCACTGTTGAATCGAGACAAACTAACATAGTACACCAATTAGTGTATTTAGGAGAACACTCAGAGTATAGCCACTGTTGAATCCGGGAGAACTATCGGAATATGCCATTGTTGACTCTAGGAGAACTCACTGGGTCTAGCAATTGCTGAATCTAGGAGAACTCTCAGAATAGACCCACTGTTGAATCTAAGAGAGGTACTGGACTATAGCTATTGTTGAATTCAGGTAAACTAACCAGAGAACACCACAGGCAGGCTATTGTTGCTGTTGATCACTATACAAATACAAAACTACACAGGCCCACAAATGGAGACAACTATACAAGGTCCCTAAAGGGAAGACCTAACCACAAACCACCACAGGTCACCACAAGGAGGCATTCACCTATGTCAACACATTACAACTACAAAACCACAAGTCAGCACAGGAAGGCCACCGCCGGTGAACCAGATACAACAAAAAAGTCATGGGAGACCACAAGGAGAGATAGCCACGAAGGAGCCAATAGGGGAAGAAATAACCACAGGACACCACAGATCCCCACAGGGAGGCTTTCAACCCTATTGACCCCAATTCAAATACAAGAGCCCACAGAGGAAGACAACTATACAGGACCCTAAAAGATAAGACCAAATCAAAGGAGGGCATCACAGGGAGGCTGTCACAACTGTGAACCCGATGCAAATACAACCACAAAACGGCAAGATCCCACTAGGACAGACAGGCATGCTTGACCTCAAAAGGAAGGATATAATCACAGACCACCACAGATCACCACAAGTAGGCTAACACAAAAACTACAGGCTCCCACACGGAGAGAGAGAAGCACAGGAACACTCAAGGAAAGACTTAACCGCAGATCGTGACATATCTCCACTGGGAGGCTCATACTAACATGAACCCAATACAACTAACCACCCAAATGTAGTCCCTGACTGCCAAAGTTAGTCAGTAAACCACCAGGGTCAGTCCCCGATAGGGTTAGCCTTAGTCAGAAAGGTTAGTCCCCGACTGCATGGTTAGTTACTGCCAGCCAGGGCCAAAAAATACCCGACCCAGTGACATTCCCCCCAGGGATCGCGCCAGCTTTGCGACAGGAAAGACTGACTCCATAAGGAAAATCCAAAACAGAACTAATGAAATGGAACAAGCTCAGAACTTCACACTCATGAGCAGGCGCCTACCAAGGGATAATGCACCCACAAGCTCTACGGAAAAATATCCACTCTCCAGAACAAGACCAAATTCATTCTACCTAAAATCCTACCTTTCATCCTACCACCCAATCAAACAACAATCTATCCGCAAGAACCACACGCACATCAGAAGGATAACCAGAAACCTAGGGGAAAGATGGGAAACACACAAAATCAGACCTGAAAGAAATGCCACCTACACGCCACTCATCTAAAAAACCTGCCATGACAAAAGGCACTATCATCGTTGACAGGAAAACGATTTCGAAGAAGACACTATCCCAATAAGAAATCTGACTGAATTACTCAACAAAAAAAACAGTGTCAACAAACCAGAATAAGCAATCCGATTGAAACCCTGACCAACACAACCACCAGAATACACTGCCAAAGACCAAACAGACCAAAAGAAACAGAAAGATGCACTGCAACGTAGTCAATGCCAGATCAATAGCCAAGCACATGACAGAAATATACAGCCCGCTATGCAATGGAGGCATAGTCAAGCTATTCCTCACAGAAACTTGGCTGTCTCAAAACTACAAGAAGAAGAGAACTGCAACTCACCCAAAACACTAACTAATCAACTAGCGACAATGCACCCAAACAACTGGTGAAAGGAGCGGCACACACAGTAGGCCACATACTAGATGCAATCTTCTGCAACGAAAGCCTGGTCCCAACTGCACCTCCGATGCAAACCCTCTGGAGCAACCACCTCCTTATACTGTTCATGATCCAACCACCAACAAGAATACCTGACAACCTTCCTAAAAACCCTCCAATTCTGAAAAGAAACTGGAGAGCCATGAACAGTGTGGACCTAAGCACGAGACTGGAAGCTGCAAAAACAGCAACCATCATCCTAGATGAAAGAACAGACACAATCCAAAAAGGTATCATGAAAATGCTGGATGACTTTGCACCAGAAAACCCCTTCACCCCCTCACTAAAAAAAACAATGACAAGGTGGCTCACGCCACATCACAAAGCATTGAAAGAACCCAACAGGATACTAGAAAAAGAATGGAGAAAAAACTATGACCAACGCCAAAAAAAACACAAAACAAAGACAGATTGGATTATACAAAGCCGAAATATTCAAAGCAAAAAAGCATACTGCAATGAAAAGATCACAAACAGCAACACCCAGAAAGAAATGTTCAACATCATAAATGAAAAGAGAAACACGTCCACATGCAACAATGCCCCAACCCTTAAGCAAAAACTATGCAACGATATTGCAGATCACTTCAAAAATAAAATCACCAGCATCCAGCAAATCATTGAAAGCAAGCCAAAAAGCAGCACTGGCCACCTCAACCAGCTAACACCAGAACCACAGACTAGACTAAACCACCTCCCGCAGATCTCATCAGATACATTCAACAGCCTGGTCAGCAAAAGCAATAGAGCAGGCTCTCCTGCAGATCCATGCCCACCCGACATCTTCAAGATCATCCTCACCCATGGAACACTGACAGAATATTACTGCAATCTTTTCAATCACTCACTGGAAAAAGCAATCGTGCCAAAAGCCTTCAAAATAGGCCTACATCAAGCCACTCCGAAAAGATACTTCGGGAAATTCAGAAGACCTAACCAACTACAGAACAATTTTAAATATCCCCTATCAGGTGAAACTCCTAGAAAGCTATGTCTATGGACAAATCTTGGAATATGTAGAAAACAACTGACTGTTGGATCAGGCACAAGAATGCTTCAGACCCATGAGAGCAACGGAAAGTGAACTAAAATTTAAATGGGACGATCTAAAACCAACAGAGACTACAACATCAACTGAGCACTAATACTACTCTATACACTCATCAGAAGACTAGAAGGTATTGGGATCAGCAACACAACTCTATGCTTGCAAAAGTCCTTCTTGACAGAAAGAACAGAAACAACCTGGATATCTCCATTCAAGTCAAAACCTCAGAAAACAACATGGGGAGTCCCACAGGGCTCATTGCTATTCCCATTACTCTTCAACTTCTACATGACCCTCCTGATCAACCTTCTAAACAACATGGCCTAACCTGCTATAACTACACAGATGACACTCACATTGTCTACAAAATCAATGCCAGCAATGAACAAACCCCAACACTCACCAACTGCCTCACTGAACTAAACCAGTGGATGAGCACCAACAGCCTTAAACCCCACCCTTGCAAAACCCTGGCGACCCGCTGAACAACACTCGTATTCCTTGGCCCACCAAGTTAGAAAACCCACCAGAATTATCCAAAGTGGTCAAAAAACGTCCGGAATCCTAATGGATAATGAACTAACACTAGAACCACAAGTCAACGCAATAGTAAAGAAATGCTTCTTCCACCTACACAGAATCAAGACGATACTTCCCTATCTCTCTGTCACACACAGAACACTTGCTGTCACCTCTCTCCTCATGTCAAGAATAGACTATGCTAACAGCATCCACCTCAGAATGCCAGAATACTTCATGAGGAAGCTACAATGAATTCCGAACGTAGCAGGACTATTCCTTGGACTAACTAGAAGAGAACACACTACGAACACTGCATTGGCTACTAGTCAAAAACAAATCTTCTTAAAAACTCTCTGCATAACACACAGAGTGATCCACGGCCAAAGAGGGGAATTCATACAGTAAAGAAATCACCATCTACAAACCAACTCGAGCACTACGATCCGGCACAGACATCCACCTCAAACTAAAACAATACACAAAACAAGAATTCAGAGGATCAGCATTCTCTTGCATAGCTGTGAAACTATGGGACCCTCTCCCAAAGAAAATACGAACAGCAGAAGATCACTTACAATTCAGGAAGCTTAAAAAACATGGCTCTATTTAAAGCACTGAGCTGATGAAATCACCAGGGAGAAACCCTAATTCTGCAACGCAAGAAAACACAATGAAACCGGACTACCTGTAGTATCCTGGATATTGTGATTGATTGTATGTTTGTGTGCAGAGCCTAGTGGAATGTTCAAGTGGAGCTTGGAGTGTTGGGGGACCTGAGTGCTCCAGGAAGCGAAGGTTGGGACTTGGAGCTCGGGAAGGAACCAGGGTGGAGGCCTGAAGATCTTCTCTCCTACTTTATGATCTGATCTATGTAACTAAGAGGCAATAAAGCTTGTTCCTGTTTATACTTACCTGGGTCAGCCTGGTTCCTGCTCCTTGTACATCACTGGCCCAGGGTACATGTTGCAGGAGGCAAGATACATCACTACCCAAATAAATATCTGACACTAAACCAAAATGGAACAAAATAAACTGACGGGTTACCCCAACGCAAAAATAATTCAGACAACCCCCGACTGACCCTGCCAATAACTCTTTAACACTCTGTATACCCACCACACAACCCAGACCTTCACCACAAAACACTCAAACTGCAAGCACTCTACCAATTCTCCACAACACCCAACATGCACATGAAACTCCCGCATACAGCCACACACAAAACATCACACAATGACAATCAACTAAACCATACCAGCACACAGAGACCATTTTTTCCAAACTGAAGCTACAAACAGCACATCAAAGCTCTCATGTGCTTGTCCCTCTCAAACCTATCAACTAACTAACCACCCCAGTCCGGTTCCTTTTTCTGATCCACCTGAGCATCTGGAGACCTTAAAAAATGGCATTGGTCTGTGGTACAATTCACAATAACATGATACAACCTGCTATAATTCATCATTCATTGGTGTCAACACCCTCAGCAGCCACATTATATAATCTACTTATCTGCCACTATATATCATCTCCTTATATAGTTATTTTGCGTCCAGGGAAAATTACCTTGGATTGGGAAGAAAATGTAAGGACCAAAATTCCCTGAAGAGACTGGAAATCAATGTGTCTTGGTCCTAAAAGATGGAAAGTGGGCTTTGAGTTGCGTTATACTCAACAAAGAATCATTCAGATTCCCCCCCCCCCAGAGGATTTGACAATGCAAGTTAATCCCTATTAATTTGAGCTGGAACTATAAAAAAAAGAAACAGGATCCATTGTTGATATGTTTTGGAGTTGCGAGAAAGAGCCTATATGGAGGAGATGCTACGTACAATAACTTGGTAGCAGACTTCTCAGTTGCTAAGCAACCAGTTCCATGTATAATGGGTCTACTAAAATGTCCATGGTTTAACAGATGCAAAGTTAAAGGGTATTTCCAGGGCTCTTCTAGTGGCTAAGAAACAGATGTTATGTTTGTGGGCTACACCAGTTTGTATCGTTGACAGATTAGCCAATCGCCATACCAAACGGCACCCAGAGGGTGCACTAATAGTACTTATGACATCATCTACCTCCCTGCACTTCAGTTCAGCCACTCTTTGGATATATACAGGAACCTTAGGAACAATAATGGGGTTCGAGTTCCTGAATGTAAAGAGGTGGAGTATATTAACAAAAGATAGGATTTTTGGATTAGGCTACTGTTGGAAAGCTGCTGCCTTCAAGAGTATTTACTTTGAAGAGGAAGAATTGGACTAGGTGTAATGAGCATTATTGGTAATTAACCTATTTTCCCACTCGCTAATGCGAGTAAGGATTTAGATTCTATTAACAGACACGGAGGCCAGTGGCAAGTATTATGCATGTAACCTACTTTACTTCATACCAGCAGACAAGAGAACATTTTTTAACCCTTTTTTAACAAGAAAAAACTGTAAACAGAGAACCTTGCACACCATCCCAATCAAAGATGGTTGCAAATGCCATGGTCCTAGGTTATCCAATCACCAACAACCCCTCTGCATAAATACAACCAAGGTCAATGAGTCATCTTCTGCAGATGCAACAATATTAAAGACAGCCAATATACACCTCACACCAAGAAGGTGATTCATCTCATCAATAAACAGGCTAAGATCATCTGGAGCTCTTCTGAAACTGAATCTGATCCTAAAAGCAAATCCTCACTTCCTTTCAGTGACCATTGCAACAAATAGAAGAGGTACAATGGTGGGTGGGTGATAGAACAGTCTCTAAGATGAAGGACCCTACATTCATAACATTTCAGGCAATCAACCACACACAGCTTGTGATCCTCCTGAAAGAACGGGTCAAACATTTATTTCTTCTTATAATAAAAAATATTACAACGTCAGGAGAGAAAAACCTTATTATCAACATCTGAAGCTTAACATCAGATACTTGTTTCATATATACAAGGCATAGTAACATTGTGAGTTTAGCACATGCCTGCTTTAGGGACACCGAGCTCTAGAACACTATGAAGCAGCCCCGACAGACCTCAAATCAGTCATTTTAGACAATCACTACACAGATACCTACACATTCTACCAAGTTAGCATGACAGTAAATGCATGGCAACGTATATTCAAGTGCATAGACATACCGACTCCATATAATGACAGTATGCCATTATGGACTGCCCTGGCCTTCACTCACCATTCGACATTGACCTCCAGGCTTCATGGGACACAGGGACCGATATGAAGAGGGTGGATTTGAAAGCAAGGAAGACTTTAAGGCAAAACTGGGTGACAACCCAATCAAAATGCTACAATATTTTAGAATGCGGGTGGCAGTGCGGAAGAAGTGGCCATCGTTCCCTAAGGTACCGGAGCCCTCGAACTGCAGTGAAGCTATAGTGCTAGTGGAAGAATGGAATGGGCTAATCTCTAGGCTATACAGGCTGAAACAGGACACAGCCGCTCAACAAAGCATGGTGAAGGGGAAATTGGAGAGGGTCACAGAAACGAGCACTGACGACACTAAATGGCAGAGATTCGGTCACCTAATCAAGGATGTCTCCCTCAATTCTCACCTGCGACATAACCAATTTAAAGTGTTAAACAGGCTCCATTATACCTCCTCAAGGGTATCACAATTCTCTTGTTAAACACCTGACAAATGCATGAAATGTGCTGCAGGAAACGATTCATATGTTTTGTAGCTGCCCCGGGGTGTCAACATATTGGGAAGAAGTGGCAGAAATACTTCACACGATCACAGGAATCCCCCTGTCCTTACTCCCCCTCAAGCACCTGCTGGGGGTTATTGGAAAGGCTGCTGCTAAAACCCATAGGCAATTCAACATGGGATGTATTATAGCAAAAAAAGTGCATACTGTTCAAGTGGAAATCCAGGGCGGACCAACGATACATGAATGGCTTAGAGAACTGACCTATGCGCAAGAGAGAGAAGACAGCTATTTGGGGACTATGACGACGATGAACAGACCCAAGGACTTTTGGGAACCATTTCGAGAATATTTGAGAGAACCCCAGCGATGAAAGACCCTGAAACGTAATGTCATAATTGTAATTGATGCTGTATGATCTAAATGCAATGCTACTAATAACTGTGCATACTCTGTAAGAAAGGAGAACGTCAATGTAACCTGACCACCTGTTACCTAAATCATTTATTTTTAAAAACTTGATATCTGATCAAAACAGTTTATTAATTCTCTTTTTCAATTTTTTACTAAAAACACATTATGCATCATTCAATAATGAAAAAGACAACAATTGTGATCCTGAAGGGTTAGTACACCGAAAAGCATTTATAGGTACAGTTTTAAACACAAAAGAAGAAAATATTGCAGACAGGCCACAGATAGACACACTGTGTTTCGACGCTGTGTTTAATTCCCACTTTATTGATACGCCCTTCCTAGGACATTCTTAGCATTGTTGATGAGAGCCTTCATCAGGAATTGAGGAATTTCATGTTAGAGTTGATCTGGAAGAACCCCGGAATCCTTCAGAAAAGAAGAAAAACAGTGGAAAAGATACGTGACTTTTTGAGACTGCCTGAGATTTCTTCAGGTATAGTTATAGGTATAGTTATAGCAGAGACTGTAACATGGGACTAATAATAAATAATGAGAAAGACAATAGTGATCCCGAAGAGTTAGTGCACCAAAAGGTGTGCAGTGGTACAATTTTAAACACAAAAGAAGAAAATATTGCAAATGTAAAAATCACAAGTTATACACTTTGTTGTGTTTGACATATACTAAATGTTAATATGTCAGGGTAAACAGAGCTTATAAACTTGCTGGAATACATTTCCCATCTTCTATTATGGCATAGGACTTTGAGATGCAACAGAGTGGAACATTATGTCCTAGTGCTTGGGAAAGACTAGCATTGATCTATTGTCTAGTTGGGAAACCTAGGAACAATAATGGGGTTCGGGTTCCTGAATGTAAGGAGGTGGATTATATTAACAAAATATAGGATTTTTGGATTAGGCTACTGTTGGAAAGCTGCTGCCTTCAAGAGTATTTACTTTGAAGAGGAAGAATTGGACTAGGTGTAATGAGCATTACTGGTAATTAATGTATTTTCCCACTCGCTAATGCGAGTAAGGATTTAGATTCTATTAACAGACACAGAGGCCAGTGGCAAGTATTATGCATTTAACCTTCTTTACTTCGAACCAGCAGACAAGAGAACATGTTTCAACCCTTTGTTAACAAGAAAAAACTGTAAACAGAGAACCTTGCACACCATCCCAATCAAAGATGGTTGCAAAGGCCATGGTCCTAGGTTATCCAATCACCAACAATCCCACTGCATAAATACAACCAAGGTCAATGAGTCATCTTCTGCAGCTGCAACAATATTACAGACAGCCAATATACACCTCACACCAAGAAGGTGATTCAGCTCATCAATAAACAGGCTAAAATCCTCTGGAGCTCTTCTGAAACTGCATCTGATCCTTAAAGCAAATCCTCACATCCTTTCAGCGACCACTGCAACAAATAGAAGAGGTACAAAGGTGGGTGGGTGATAGAACAGTCTCTGAGATGAGGCACCCTACATTCATAACACTTCAGGCAATCAACCACACACAGCTTGTGATCCTCTGTCATGATTCCTGCCCCTCATGTCCCCAGCCCTCCAAGATGTCAGGCTGGAGCCAGGCCACGATCACCTACTTGGTCCTCAAAGGCCTCTCCATCCCTCCAAAGACCCACTTGGAGTCAGACTTGGCGCTTGTGGCACCAGACTCACTCACTCTCATAGGATAACATTGGGGATTGGACTTGTAGTGCATTGATGGGGACAAGATGGATGCCCCCACATATTTCGGTTCCCAGAACTGCATGTGCAGTCTAGTCTTTTGGGTGTGGTTCAGCCCAGAGACACATGGGATACCCAGAGACTATTTAAGCCACGCCCAGGCTCAGAAACATGCCTTGCGTTTTCTGCACCTGCAGCGTGACACTCACCGTGTTCGGATTGGTCTCCAGTAGGCCTGCATCTTTCTTCTGCGCTCAGCTCCTGCAAGATCAAGAACACCGTTAGGAACAGCCTTACCTTGCGGCGCTTCTGACCATCATTCATTGATCCTTCTGTTCTGCGGGCATCTTCGGCGGTGTCACGCCCATCCCGGCACGCCGCTTCCTAAGGAAAAGGGAAAAGAACAGAAAAAAGGCATTGGTAAGCATTCAGCAAATCTTCGCTTATTTTCAAAGACTGTGCGAGCTTCAAACGCTTACCTGAATCCCAGACGCTCTGGGGGAACTCTGTCTCCGGAACTTCTCATCCATCTGCAAGAGGGAAAAGACACTCCAGGTTAGCGTGGAAACATCTAGAGGCACCGCATACCGCGCTTACTCACCGCATTTCTTCTTCATAGCCGGCATCCACGCTGAAAACATTGCGGCACCTAAAAGACACAGAAAAATAACCTGATTCAATACAAATATGAAAGGGTCGCATCCCGCATCACGCTTTCACTCACCTTCAGCGCTACTCATCTCAGCAGCACGTCGCATCCCCCGACCCCGGCCATCATCGAAGGAAGATAAGGAACGAAGTTAGAGAACTGTTCAAAAGACTCATTATACTTAGCTGTCATACTCTTGCCAGTGAAGTAACTAGACAGCAACGAGCCCGCATCAATCAACGTGCCCCTGCGCTGAAAGCAGGACGAAGAGTACACTTTCCAAGAAAACAAGGTGAGCTGTGGATCAAATGGAAGGGTTGGACCCCGGGGAAGAAGGGGTTCAAGCACACAGAGACAATAGGGAGTTAAACTCTACCAATCCTGTGTTTCAGGTGCAGTCTCCAGTCGAGTAGACTCCAGGGAAGGGTTCGAGGTCATAAGAGGTCGGAACAGGCTGAGTGACGTCCCCGTGGATACCAGGTGAGCGTTACAGAATGCCAAGCCTCACATCAAAATCCACCTGGGCGTCATGGAAACGTCAGAAACCGACCAGTTAGCCCACATTTGGGGCAGCTACGTTCCGAAGTACATGCAGCCAGGCAGGAGACCAACAACCTGAGGAGAGAGCTGATAGTAGCCAAAGAACACACTGATGATTTAAGCCGGCAACTTCTCCAGTCACAAGCAGGGCATGCACCATTGCCGGGAAGCGAGCCCTCGATGCCAGCACCATCAGCCAATCCCGTTCAGATAACCCTTCCTGGGGCAGTTCCCTTGGCCCCGCCCGAATGATTTATGGGGGAACCTAAGAGATTTGCAACGTTCATGAACCAGTGCCGCCTGAACTTCCTTTGTAGACCAGGGGACTTTCCGAATGACCAATCAGGGGTCGCTTTTGTGCTATCCTACCTGAGTGGTAGCGCTGCGGACTGGTCTGTACCCTTTGTGGCCCAAGACGATCCTTTGCTGCATGACTTCAGGGGCTTTCAGCAGGAGTTGGAAAAGCTGTTCGCCCATCGTACTCATGGGCAGGAATTAGACAACGAACTTCTGTCCCTACGCCAAGGGACTCAATACCTATTAACATACATAGCCACGTTCAATAGACTCGTAGTTGAAGCAGAATGGCCAGTGGAGAAGAGAACCACGCTATTTCATCAGGGGTTGCGGAGGAAGTTCAAGGATGTTCTCGCACAAGTAGTGAACCCCCCGAAAGACTGCTCAGAATTCATTGACCTTGTTGTTCAACTGGATCATAGGTTGCAAGACCGAAGAGCAGATCGAACCAGACGGGACCCTCGCCCTATGTATGTGCGTTCAAAGGACAATATTGCCCGCACAACGGAAGGTTCAGGAGAACCAATGTAAATCAGGGGGTCAGATCCCTCAGGGGGTCAGATCCCCCTTGACTAAAGCGGAAAGGGATAAAAGGAGACAGCAGCAGTTATGTCTGTACTGTGGAAGGTCAGGTCGTTTCCTTAAAGAGTGCCCTGTAGAGCCACTGAGGAGGACGGTAGGGGCCACGGACAAGGAAGATACCATCAAGGAATCGGAAAACTCCCCAGCCCGGCAAGTGTAGGGGTCCACTTGTCGAGCGAAGAAAGTGAACTACAGACCTCCCATTTTGCACTATCTGTGGTCTTGATCAATCACCAACAACCATCTCGGATGCACGCAGTAAAAGCGTACATTGACAGTGGAGCCGTTGGGAATTACATCGACCAGGATCCTGCGGCAAAGATGGGGCTTCCGTTACGCCCCAAATCAACCACCGACACTGTTACCACTGTCGACAGCACGGAAATAGCTTCTGGTCCAGTATCCCAATGCACTGCAGCTTTAACCCTTCTGTGCCAGGATGGACACCAAGAATCTATCGTTTTCGACCTCATTAAGGCACCACAGTTCTGGTTGATTTTGGGAATGCCATGGTTGGTAGCTCACAATCCTTGAATCGATTGGCGAGCAAAGGAATTGGCCTGTCCCGAGACTTGCGCCCACACATGTTATCGCCAAGAGAAACAACCAATAGACACCAGAACCTCCACGCTTGCGACTGTGGCAATCGGCACCCTACCAAGTGAATACCAGTACTTTCAAGATGTCTTTCAGAAAGAACAGGCTAATACCCTGCCACCGCATAGACCATACGATTGCCAAATCGACCTGATACCCGGCGCACAAATCCCTTGTGGGCTAATTTACGCACTCACCGAACCAAAAAACCAGCACCTGAAGGCCTATCTTGACCAATACCTGGCCAACGGGTTCATCAGTCCCTCGAAGTCTCCAGCAGCCAGTCCTCTATTCTTCGTACCGAAAAAGAGGGGGACTTGAGAACGTGCATCGACTATCGCACACTGAACCAGATTACCGTAAAAAAACGCTACACCCTGCCACTGATCCCTGAATTGCTTGATCAAGTCAAAGATGCCCAAATCTACACAAAACTAGACCTGAGGGGAGCATATCACCTTGTTCGCGTAAAACAGGGGGACGAATGGAAAGCCGCTTTTCGCACCAAATACGGCTTGTACGAATATCAATTAATGCCCTTTGGCCTTTACAGTGCACCTGCAGCATTTCAATACTTCATGCACGATGTCCTACGGGAATTGATTGATGTCTGTGCTCTAGTGTACATCGACGATATTCTAGTATATTCCGCATCAAAGCAGGACCACATTAAACACGTCTGATCCGTATTGGAGTAACTCTGTCAACACCAGCTCTACGCCAAGCTCGAAAAGTGCTCATTCCACGTCTCTGAGGTGGAATTCCTGGGCTTTATTCTCAGCCCGAATGGAATCCAAATGGATGTACACAATGTAGATGCTATCCTGATTCATGCAAGGGGGTTCAAAGTATGCTGGGTTTTGCAAACTTATACCGCCGGTTCATCCCAGGATTTTCACAAATCGTGGATCCCATCACGTCATTGCTAAGAAAAAGCAACAAAAAGTTCCAGTGGACAACAGAAGCTGAGGAAGCTTTCCAGGAACTCAAAGCAAGATTCACATCTGCCCCAATCTTACCCCACCCTCGCCCTGATCTCCCATACCTGGTGGAAACGGACGCCTCAGGCATGGCTATGGGAGCCGTCCTCTCACAAAAGGACCCCGAAACAGGCCAGTTACACCCTGTTGCCTTCTGGTCGCGTAAATTCACATCCCCTGAACTCAATTACGCTATCACAGACAAAGAACTCCTGGCCATTAACTCAGCTTTTAAGGCATGGCGGCACTACCTCTTGGGCGCCAGACACACAATCACCGTAATAACTGACCACCGAAACCTCCAGTACCTAAAAACGGCAAAGGCCCAATCCTCACGACAACTACGTTGGGCTCTTTTTTTTGCTGAATATGACTACGTGATTACATTTCGACCAGGGGTGAAAAACGGGAAGGCTGATGCCCTTTCCCGTATGGGGGTGGAAGAGCAAGGGTATCAGACCACTGACCTAATAGCAATCATCCCGAGTGACAAGCTCCTAGGAATCACAGCAACCGTAACTCAGAAAGAATTACATGAAGGTGGGGTGCTGTTGCGCGCATTAAAGATGGCCGCCTGAAAGGAGAGCTCCGGCTCATATAAAAAATCCTGTTCTAAAATATCCTTCCTGCACCGCTCTACACACGGTTGACACGAAGATTCCTGTGTCAGAGGGTCTCCTACACGTACCCTGAAGAAATTGGGTGAATCTGTGGCTTGGTGTGCCGGGCTATCCCACCCGGAAGACAAGGCGGCTGTGGAAAAGCGGCGTCGCCGCCCTGAGGCTCCGCATGAAATTTACTGGAGGCCAGAGGCGGAACGCGGGAGACCCGGCCGTGGTGGGGGAGGGGCACAGCGGTGTACGCTGTGCTGCAGAGCCCCCTACAAGAGCCACAGTAACACGGCATCCTTAAGCCGACACACACAGTGATATTGCCGCTGTTGGAGCACACGAGGAGCTGGGCCGGGGGCGTGCTGTTGGGGAGCTGGTGCGAACATCTGTACGGGCTGCAAGCGGAGCTGGGCATAGCTCCGACTGGCGTGCGGCACGGGATGCTGCGTCAGCTCCCCGGGGGCCTGGCCCTGCTCCCCCACAAGAGCGCTCCTACGAGGGCACCTGGGAACGGCACAGAGAGACACCGAAAGCGCACTCTGGCCCGGCAGGACAAGTAAGTGGGGTGGGGTAGGTGGGAATCCCTCCTCACCTCCCCCACCGCTGCAGGATAGCCCGAGGAGGGGATGGCTCCCGACACGGAACGGGACACCTAGGTAGCCCCTAACGGTGTGGTGTGAACGGGACCCACGGCAACACACGCACAATACAAGGCCCTGCGAGCGCAGTGGAAGCCACGTTGTGCAGAAATAGCGTGGGGGTCCTGAGTGATCAGTGCAGGGCCGCGCAGTCACTGACAGTGGGGTGCCGAGGGCTGCACCCCCAGGCAAGAGGTGAAAGGCAGAGTGGAGGCGAGTGAAGGCAGTCTGAGCAGTCCGAGCTGCCGTGCGACGGGGACGGATAGGCTCTCCTTCATGACCTGCCGTTAAAACAGATTGTTACTACCAGCAGGTATTTGTTACCGCAACACCCATTTGATACCAACATTGTTTCACCAAAGGGTATCAACTCTTCCACTCTGAAGAATGTCCATGGCCATCGGGTTCTATTAATTAAAGATCCGTTTGCGATATTTGGAGAAGAGCACTTTATATCTTTTCAAGACTCAGTGTCTTCTTCCAGCCACTCCTGCTCATGCTCTGTACCGGGGTCTTGCTTGACGTCCTGACCTCCTGCCTTTGAAGTATTCCCCCTCATTCATTTAGGGGAATTTTACTACTCATTTTGCCCCGAGGAAGGCGGTTTTCCAACATCAGTGGCCTTACAGGTGGCCCGCCGAAACATCTTAACGGTCTCATTGTCTGTTGGAACTCATTTTTGTTCCCAAATGCTTATAGATTTATTCTCTTTGAGACCTTTTCTTTTCTCTTCATATACCATGTGTACGTTGGCAGACCTGTATAAATGCTTTCATATTGCATATAAATGTATTTATATCTTGCCTAAATCAACTGGCGGACCTCTATAAAATGCACTTAGATTTTGTTTAAATTATAATTGTATGTCTTTGTTTAAAGCAATGAATTTTATGTAGTTGTTAAACACACTCACTTTTTGTGAAATAAATAAGTCAGAAATAAAATATGTTTTTCTTTGTGTAAAATGATATTTTTCTATGCTTCTCATGGTGACCTTGGGTTGTTCTAAGTTAGAATAATCAGGATACCCTGTTGGATACCATTTGAATAGCACTTCATAAATTTTCAAATTTAGTTTTTACGGCTTTTGAAATCCTTGTTATGTGAAGAGGTGAAACACTGACACTCTTGGTCGACAATACCCCCTGAAGTGATACGGAGGAGCCACTAATACCCTGAGAGGGCACAGTAACATCAGGCCTGGACAAATGCCCCATCCACTCCCCGGAGTGGGCCAGTGAGACGCCCCGCTAAGAACTATAGTGCAGTGGACATCCTGATCAGCCGGGGGGGGTCCGCCTGGTGGCGATACCTGTTCGGATGGTAGGAAAAAGAGAAAGAGAGCAAATACCCAGTCCAAGCAGTGGGTGAGGAAGATACAGAGCCTTCATACTATTTGGTTCCTATCAGCGACACGATACGTGGGAGGACACAACACACTCCAAGGTCACACACTAACCTACATGGGCCGCACCGAGAGGAAGGGTGCAGGAGGGAAAAAAAACGGCACAATGGACTCCTTTGCCAGCTCCCAACCATGCAGGGCGCCAGATGGGTCGCAACAACCATCGGACAGGCCGGGTGAAGACCCCTTAGAGCGTCTGTCAACACTAGTCCAGAACGGGTTCATGGCAGTCAATGTCAAATTGGATGACCTGGTGGCAACAATCGTATCCCTGAGGGCCAGAGTGGAGAAAGAGAGCTCACGTATTACGGAAACGGAGAATAGAATCAGCGCAAACGAAGACACAATTTCGTAACATGGCCGCAACATAACCCAACTCAAAACAGAACTTTGTAAAACTCAAAGTAAATGCGAGGATTTAGAATCGAGATCTCGTAGAAATAACATCTGGATTGTTGGGGTTGCGGAGACCTTTGTAATGGCGAAATGGAGCGGCAAGTGGAACACCTTTTGAAAGATATCCTGGGGGCTGAATCTTTCTCGGAACATTTTCTCGTGGAGAGGGCTCACCGCACTCTGGCACCACCGCCGAAACCTGGGGCACCGCCTCGCACCATAATAGCACCTATCCTAAACTATAGAGACAGGGATGCTGTCCTCCGACTCTCCAGAGAGGAAGGCAAGTTGCACTTTGAGCACAATAGAATCCATATATACCCGGATTTCTCTGCTGGGGAGCAGGCGCAACATCGATCTTATGAACCGGTGAAAAGGCAACTGCGGATGCGAAATGTACCCTATGCCCTGATCTTTCCTGCGAAGATCAGAATCCAACATGGTGGTAGAGCCCACTTTTTTGAAAATCCCACGGAAGCCATGACATACGTGGAGGCTTCCATCCCTTTGCCTCCCAGAGACAGGGCAAATGATCAAAATGCCGGAATCCAGCCGGGAGCGGAGATGCTTGACGCAGCAGACTGAAGGGTCCATGCCATCTAATCCCCGCCACAGGAAGCCAGGAACAATTTCAGAGAGTGGCCTGGACACAGATTTAATGTAGCTCCGAGCCGTGAGCCCCCGGAAAGGTGGCCGGATGGCTGCAGCAGGCTACCCTCAGGAAAGTTCCAAAGTTTTTTGGGGGAATGCCCATCGGGAAAGTTCAGAGCGTTATTGGGCAACATCATCATGTTGGGGGAGATGATGTGGGTGGGGGGTCAATTTGTTATGATAGACTTCATTTTGTTGGGTTATATGGGATTCAAGATGGGGGGAGGTGCTTTGGGAACCCAGTTGGAAGGGTTTTACAAGTTAAAATTGGTGGTCGCGTCGCTGCACATGACATTCTCCCGGGAAAAACCGGAACAAGAAAAACAATATTAACACACAGTTATGGTATACACCGGAGCGAGGGATAAGGGACTGAAGTTAAAGCTCCTTACGTGAAATGTCCGAGGATTGAACAATCGATCTAAGTCAAGAAAGGTGGGAGCCTACGTCACCAGGCATCATCCGCAGGTGATCATGCTGCAAGAGACCCATGCACTCCGAAAGGTAAACATAGACTTTTTGAAGAACTGGGGACAAAATAGATACTATACAGACTACTCCACACAGGCAAGAGGTGTTCTCACTCTTATACACCCCTCTGTTGGTTTTTGATTTGGTAAAAGCAAAGTGGACACTCATGGACGCTACGTCATAGTATGGGGTAGCGTTGTGGGAAGTGAGGTGGTGTTGGTAAATACCTATGGCCCGAACTTAGACGACCCTGAGTTCTATATAGACGTGGTACATGAAATAGGGTACACAGGGTTTGAACAGATCCTGTGGGGGGGATTTTAACACAATCCTGGATGTCACACTGGACCGTTCCAATACAAAAAAAAATCGAGCCCCCTCCAAGGCGGCAGTGATGTTGCTACAAATCCTGTCGCAGTTGACAATGGTCGACGCATGGAGACCGCTACACCCATATGAGAGACAATACACATTTTACTCATCGGTGCATGACACTGAGTCCAGAATAGATTACTGGCTGGCCTCCACAAGCCTCATGCATCAGATAGATAATTGTGAGATACTCCCCCGCACCATTTCAGACCACTCTCCTGTTAAAATGGAAATGACATTGGGAAACACAAAACCCTCAACTAGGAGATGGAAGATGCCACCAGATATCCTCAAGGACTCAGCAGTAGCGGATGCATTACATATAGAGGTGGAACACTTCCTCGAAACCAACAGGGGTTCAGTAGATAGCCATCATACACTCTTGGAGGCCTTTAAGGTATGGGTGAGAGGAATACTGCTTTCTAAGTCCAAAGCCATGTTGAAGGCGGTTAGGATAGAGCTTGAGGAGGTGGAAAAACGCCTGTGAAACCTGGAAGCGAACTACACAGATAAACATGACAATGAAACCCTCTCAGACATCAACTGTAGCCTATTGGAATTCAATAAGCTAGCTACCAGGGAACTGCTTTATATGTCAACCCCTCATAGAGCGTGTAGATATGGTGAGGGCAACAGAGCAGGGTGCACCTTAGCCAACCTACTAAAAGCCGAAAGGCAGCACTCGTCGATCCCCAGTATACTAATGGGAGACGGCTCAGTGGTCACTAGAGAAGAAGGGATAAATAGGGAATTCACCCGTTTTTACTCAGACCTTTACTCTAACCATGATTCGAAATCAGCCGGAGACGTGAAAACGTACCTCGACAACATCACTCTCTCAACGCTGCCCATGGAATACAGACTCACATTAGACCAACCACTGAGGAAGTCGCTGAGGCGATCAAATCATTGGCCAGCAGCAAAGCACTGGGCTCGGACGAGCTAGGAGCAGAATTGTATAAGGAGTTAAACGAGGAACTGACCCCGGTGCTATTGTCGGTGTGGGAGGAAGCTATAGAACTCTGCACCTTGCCACCATCCATGAGAGAGGCCATAATAACAGTATTGCTGAAACCCAGACGACCACCCAACGAGATGTCCTCCTACCGACACTTGTCCCTAATAAACTGCGACGCTAAAATATTTGCCAAAATCCTGGCCACAAGACTCCTACCACACATGCCCACATTGGTACATCCAGATCAGTGCGGCTTTATCCCCACCAGGTCGACGGCCCTCAACCTTAGGAGACTCTTTGGAATCATGGCCCAGATAAAACCAGAAGCCCAGGCGGTAGCTGTATCACTCGACGCTGAAAAAGCGTTTGATTGAGTATCATGGTTGTACTTGTTTAATGTGCTAGAGAAATTTCGTATAGGCCCATACTTTTTGAGATGCGTCGGTCTGTTGTACTCTGACCCCGGAGCCAGGGTGCTGACCAATCGCATGATGTGATGTCCGACTGGTTTGGGCTGGGTAGGGGTACGCGAGAGGGATGCCCATTTCCCCCTATACTATTCGCCCTCACAATGGAACCAGTTGCAGCAGCAATCAGGGAACACCAGGGGCAGAGGGGCATCACGATGACTGGCCTAACCCAATCAATATCCCTATACGCAGATGATACATTGCTATATACCCGAGAACCGGATGTACACTTGGGCTCGGCGATCGAGACCATACAGGAGTTTGCCGAAAACTCGGGCGATAAAACTAACAGGTCCAAATCAGAGATATTCCCCCTGACCCCTGCCACGAGATGCCCGACCAACACATATGGTCTGCAATGGTCCCCCACCAAAATAAGATATCTGGGAATTATCGTGTCTGGTGAAAAAGACTCCCTCTATGCTGACAATCACGAACACCTATTACGTAGTATATCCACCAAACTTTGTTTATGGACAAAACTCCTTATCTCACTTATTGGTCGAGTGGCCGTATTGAAAATGGTAATACTACCGAAATTATTATATATATTTACTAACATTCCGTTGTGGACAGGTGCACAGTTTTTCACAGCCCTCCGATCCTTGGCGGTGGAGTTTGTATGGGGAGGGAGTGCAGCCAGAATGGGAAAAAATGGTGGAACCCTACAACAAAGGGGGAATAGCGGCCCCAGACTTTAAGCTATATAACCTGGTGACACAAGCCCAATTTATCAGATACTGGTATGATGAACTGAACACCTCCCCTCACGTTGGTATTGAAAAGCACGCTGCACGCCCAACCGACCTACGAACCGTAATCTTTAACGAGAAACATAAAGATGATTGCTCATTCCATCCGGTTAGCACAACAGTGCATGCATGGTCTAGACTCTTCCGTAGGCTTGAATTAGAAACTCCTTATTGCTCGGAAGTAACCCTTCTGGAACTTCCTCGGCATAGCCCCATTGTATGACCCAGATGTCCGAACAAATTGGGATCCAGAGGAGGAATTCAAACTCAAAGATATCTACCCTAATGGCAAATTCACAACATTAGAGGAATTTAAAGTTGGAATGGGGAGGAATCAACTGAAAATACTACAAAATCATCGGATGCGGATGGCTTTTAAAGCCAGATGGCCTCTATTCCCTGACGAACCACCCACTCACCCATGTCTTGCTGCGTTGTCTACGCAGGCGGGGGTTAGTGTCTCGGGGCTCTAGGCAGTCGTGCAGGCGAGAACGCCTACGACAAATAAGATCAAAATCTCATGGGAAGCTGATCTAGGAATCACCATCTCAGACAAGGCATGGGAAAAATACTGTGATTTAACCAAAAGGGTGTCCATTAATGCAGGCCTATGCCAAAACCAATTTAAGGTACTAAACAAGTTGCACTACTCACCCGAGAAGGTAGCTAAATTCACACAAGATGGTTCTGCCAGTTGCCTGAAATGTGGGAGCGTACATGCCGATTAATTCCATATGTATTCGAGCTGCCCACCCATACACAGGTTCTGGGGTGAAGTAGTGTCCATTCTAGTAGACATTACACAGATCCCGGCAGACCCAACACCCCCAAAATACATATTCGGAGATATCGGGAAGACCTCGGAGGTGACCAGACGATTATTTAATGTAGCATGCATAGTGGCTAAAAAATGTATATTGCAAAAATGGAAGAGTACATACGCAACACGTGCAAATCACTTTCTTAAAGAACTGGCTTATGTCAATGAATGTGAGGAACAATATGTAATGTCGCTACCGAGGCCATGCAAACCTAAAGACATCCGGGCTCCGTTCAGAGTATACTTGTGTGAATTGGGGTCGGCTGGAAGTAGCCCGCTGGACTCAGAAATGTACCGACTGTGTAGACTCTACATGCTGTGACCGTGTTTCGATATTTAATTACTGAATTGTTGAATGTTATGGAATGTTATGTTGAAGAGGCGACGTGTACCACCAACCATTAATAAATAAAGTTTTTTTTAAAAAAAGAAAGAATTACATGAAGAAATCCAAAACCTGATGAGTCCGGAGCAATTACAAGCGTGGAGTGCACAAGGAGAACATTACATGATAAAAGATCAGTTGCCCTACTTCAGGAATCGTTTATTCTTACCAAACCAAGAACTATGAGAACAAGTCATGTCCGGTTATCATGATTCCTTGATCGAGAGCCACCCCGGAATCACTAAAACCCTAGCCAAGGTAAAACAAAATTATTGGTGGCCCACATGGCGTAAAGACATTATCCAATTCATCCTATCTTGTGGAGTGTGTGCTCAAAACAAGTCATCCAAGCAGAAACCAGCTGGGCTATTACAACCATTGAAAATCCCACCAGCACCCTGGCACACGTTGTCCCTCGATTTTATTACTGACTTACCACCCAGTCAAGGGTTTAACACTATTCTTGTGGTCATGGACCTATTTTCAAAAATGGCACATTTCATTCCTCTTAAGGGGCTCCCAAATGCTTCCACTTTGGCAAAGGTATTTCTTAAAGGCATCGTACGGCTCCATGGGTTTCCTTCAGTTTTGGTCTCAGACCGAGGTACTCAATTCGTATCTAACTTCTGGAGAAAATGCTGCTCTATGGCCCAGATCGACATTCGGCTATCCACCAGTCACCATCCACAAAAGGATGGTCAAACTGAGAGGACAAATCAGACGCTCGAGCAGTATCTGCGTTGCATGTTACACCAAGCTGAAGGAAGCTGGTTCGACCTATTATGGATAGCTGACTATGCTTATAATAATTCCCTGCATACCAGCACTGGGCAGACACCCTTTTATACCATGTATGGCAGGCTTCCCACATACTTCTGAGTTGGGCGTTTCTACAACCCTGGAAATGCCAGCAGTCAAAACCTTGCACACGACCATTTCTCAAACCTTTAAAAGGGCAGCTGAACACCTACTTCAAGCTAAGAATCACCAAAAGAAGTTTGCTGATCAACACCGAGCAAAGGCCCCCAACTACCAAGTGGGAGACAAAGTCTGGCTGGCGTCTAAACACGTGTCCATTAAAGGAACCCGAACTTTCCGTCCAAGATACCTGGGTCCATTCACCGTCACCTCTGTGATAAATCCTGTGGTGGTCAGACTAGCTTTGCCGTCAAACATGCAGATTCATCCTGTGTTCCACTTGTCTCTCCTTAAACCTGTTCAACCTGGGACCCGGGTAGCAACGCCACCGCAGCCAGTAGTAGTTGCCGGGGAGCCAGAATTCGAAGTCAAGGACATCCTTGATTCAAAGTACGTCAGATCCAAATTATACTACTTAGTAGACTGGAAGGGGTATGGTCCCCAAGACAGTACATGGGAGCCTTGTGAGTACATCCATGCACCTCGCTTGCTTAGACGATTTCATCAAAACCATCCAAACAAACCAGGACCAGACAGAAGAGCCACCTTGAGAGGGGCCTTGGGGGGGAGTGCTGTCATGATTCCTGTCCCTCATGTCCCCAGCCCTCCAAGATGTCAGGCTGGAGTCAGGCCACGCTCACCTACATGGCCCTCAAGGGCCTTTCCATCCCTCCAAAGACCCACTTGGAGTCAGACTTGGCGCTTGTGGCACCAGACTCACTCACTCCCATAGGATAACATTGGGGATTGGACTTGTAGTGCATTGATGGGGACAAGATGGATGCCCACACATATTTCGGTTCCCAGAACTGCATGTGCAGTCCAGTCTTTTGGGTGTGGTTCAGCCCAGAGACACCTGGGATACCCAGAGACTATTTAAGCCATGCCCAGGCTGAGAAACCTGCTTTGCGTTTTCTGCACCTGCAGCGTGACACTCACTGTGTTCGGATCGGTCTCCAGTAGGCCTGCATCTTTCTTCTGCGCTCAGCTCCTGCAAGAACAAGAACACTGTTAGGAACAGCCTTACCTTGCGGTGCTTCTGCCCATCATTCATCGCTCCTTCTGCTCTGTGGGCATCTTCGGCGGTGTCACTCCCATCCCGGCACGCCGCTTCCTAAGGAAAAGGGAAAAGAACAGAAAAAAGGCATTAGTAAGCATTCAGCAAATCTTCGCTTATTTTCAAAGACTGTGCGAGCTTCAAACGCTTACTTGAATCCCAGCCGCTCTGGGGGAACTCTGTCTCCAGAACTTCTCATCCATCTGCAAGAGGGAAAAAACACTCCAGGTTAGCGTGAAAACATCTAGAGGTGCAGCATACCACGCTTACTTACCGCATTTCTTCTTCATAACCGGCATCCACGCTGAAAATGTCACTGCACCTAAAAGACACAGAAAAAGAACTGAATTCAATACAAATACGAAAGGGTCGCATCCCGCATCGCGCTCTCACTCACCTTCAGCGCTACACATCTCAGCAGCATGTCGCCATATCCCGACCCCGGCCATCATCGAAGGAAGGAAAGGAACGAAGTTAGAGAACTGTTCAAAAGACTCATTATACTTACCTGTCGGACTCTTGCCAGTGAAGTAACTAGGCAGCAACAAGCCTGCATCAATCAACGCGCCCCTGCGCTGAAAGCAGGATGGAGAGCACACTTTCCAAGAAAACAAGGTGAGCTGTGGATCAAAGGGAAGGGTTGGACCCCGGGCAAGAAGGGGTTCAAGCACACAGAGACAATAGGGAGTTAATCTCTACCAATCCTGTGTTTCAGGCCCAGTCTCCAGTCGAGTAGACTCAAGGGAAGGGTTCGAGGTCATAAGAGGTCAGAACAGGCTGAGTGACGTCCCCGTGGATACCAGGTGAGCGTTACATCCTCCTGAAAGAACTAATCAAACATGTATTTCTTCTTATAATAAAAAATATTACAACATCAGGAAAGAAAAACCTCATTATCAACATCTAAAGCTTAACATCAGATACTTGTTTCATATATACAAGACATAGTAATATTTTGAGTTTAGCACATACCTGCTTTAGGGACACCAAGCTCTAGAATACTATGAAGCAGCCCCGACAGACCTCAAATCAGTCATTTTAGACAATCACTACACAGATACCTACACATTCGACCAAGTTAGCATGACAGTAAATGCATGGCAACGTATATTCAAGCGCATACACATACCGACTCCATATAATGACAGTATGCCATTATGGACTGCCCTGGCCTTCACTCACCATTTGACATTGACCTCCAGGCTTCATGGGACACAGGGACCGAAATGAAGAGGGTGGATTTGAAAGCAAGGAAGACTTTAAGGCAAAACTGGGTGACAACCCAATCAAAATGCTACAATATTTTAGAATGCGGGTGGCAGTGCGGAAGAAGTGGCCATTGTTCCCTAAGGTCCTGGAGCCCTCGAATTGCACTGAAGCTATAGTGCTAGTGGAAGAATGGAATGGGCTAATCTCTAGGCTATACAGGTTGAAACAGGGCACAGGCGCTCAACAAAGCATGGTGAAGGGGAAATGGGAGAGGGTCACAGAAACGAGCACTGACGACACTAAATGGCAGAGATTCTGTCACCTGATCAAGGATGTCTCCCTCAATTCCCACCTGCGACATAACCAATTTAAAGTGTTAAACAGGCTCCATTATACCCCCTCAAGGGTATCACAATTCTCTTGTTAAACACCTGACAAATGCATGAAATGTGCTGCAGGACACGATTCATATGTTTTGGAGCTGCCCCGGGGTGTCAACATATTGGGAAGAAGTGGCAGAAATACTTCACAGGAATCCCCCTGTCCTTACTCCCCCTCAAGCACCTGCTGGGGGTTATTGGAAAGGCTGCTCTTTAAACCCATAGGCAATTCAACATGGGATGTATTATAGCAAATAAAGTGCATACTGTTCAAGTGGAAATCCAGGGCGGACCAAGGATACATGAATGGCTTAGAGAACTGACCTATGTGCAAGAGAGAGAAGACAGCTATTTGGGGACTATGACGACGATGAACAGACCCAAGGACTTTTGGGAACCATTTCGATAATATTTGAGAGAAACCCAGCGGTGAAAGACCCTGAAACATAATGTAATAATTGTAATTGATGCTGTATGATATAAATGCAATGCTACTAATAACTGTGCATACTCTGTAAGAAAGGAGAACGTCAATGTAACCTGACCACCTGTTACCTAAATATTTTTTTAAAACGTGATATCTGATCAAAACAGTTTATTAATTCTCTTTTTCAATTTTTACTAAAAACACATTATGCATCATTCAATAATGAGAAAGACAACAATTGTGATCCTGAAGGGTTAGTACACCGAAAAACATTTATAGGTACAGTTTTAAACACAAAAGAAGAAAATATTGCAGTCAGGCCACAGATCGACACACTGTCAGGGTAATTCATAGAATTTCGCACAAAAGTGGCGCACGCGGCTGGCGCACAGTGTCCCCGTGTGATACACTGCGCCAGCCACGTGCGATAAAATCCATTTAATCGCACAGCGTATTCATGGATTTTAGCCTCCAAAACCAGCCGTGGTGCAGAGTGGCGCAGCGACCCTGCAGCAGCGCCAGTTACGCCCCCAAGAACGCCCTCGCGCAAGGAAAAGCCATCAAAATCCCCAATTCATCGCAAATGTCTGCGCTAACCCTGGACCAGTTCACAGGGCTGCCGAACAGCAAACGCCAAGCGGGGAATGTGTATTTCAGGGGTTCGCAGGAAGTTTCACACGCGATTGTCCTGCGTACATGTATTTCAGGGGTTCGCGTGAAGTTTCACACGCGATTCCATCAGGGCACGTGTATTTCAGGGGTGCACGGGAAGTTTCACACGCGAATACAGCAGGGTACGTGTATTTCAGGGGTGCGCGGGAAGTTCCACACGCGATTGTCCTTGGTACGTGTATTCCAGGGGTGCGCGGGAAGTTTCGCACGCAAATTCAGCAGGGTATGTGTATTTCAGGGGTGCGTGGGAATTTTCACACGCGATTGTCCTGTGTACGTGTGTTCCAGGGGTGGGCGTGAAGTTTCACATGCAAATTCAGCAGGGTACGTGTATTTCAGGGGTGCGCGTGAAGTTTCAAACGCGATTCTATCAGGGCACATGTATTTCAGGGGTGCGCGGGAAGTTTCACACGCAAATTTAGCAGGGTACGTGTATTTCAGGGGTGCGTGTGAAGTTCCACAAGCGATTGTCCTGGGTACGTGTATTCCAGGGGTGCGCGGGATGTATCACACGCAAATTCAGCAGGGTACGTGTATTTCAGGGGTGCGCGGGAAGTTTCACACGCGATTCCATCAGGGCACATGTATTTCAGGGGTGCGCGTGAAGTTTCACACACAAATTCAGCAGGGTACGTGTCTTTCAGGGGTGCGCGGGAAGTTCCACACGCGATTGTCCTGGGTATGTGTGTTCCAGGGGTGCGCGGGAAGTCTCACACGCGAATTCGGCAGGGTACGTGTATTTCAGGGGTGCGCGGGGAGTACTACATGTGAATTGGCCTGTGGGTCCTCCCAGGTGTTCCCTCAACACCCTCCACGGCCCATGCAGGCAGCCCACACCACAGGGGACTACCCTGCACCCCTGCTCATGTCCCGCAGGCAGCCCATCCACCATGGGCATGCCCCCCAGCCAAGCCACATGTCACCTTGCACTACTGATCAACAACGCATGTCTCCCAGCACCCGCACCCCCCAGCATTCAGGGGCACCCTCAACCAGGCCCCCACACGTCTCCCTGCACCCCCACCCCCCAGCATCCAGGGGCACCCTCCACCAGGCCCCCACTCATAGCCAACTCATGTCCCCCTGCACCCCCACCCCCCAGCACTGTGGGGCACCCTCCACCAGGCCCCCACTCATGTCTCCCAGCACCCCCACCTCCCAGCAGTGCAGGGCACCCTCCACCATGCCCCCACACATGCCTCCCAGCACCCCCACACCCCAGCATCCAGGGGCACACTCCACCAGGCCCCCACACATGTCTCCCAGCACCCCCACCCCCCAGCAGTGCAGGGCACCCTCCACCAGGCCTCCACACATGTCTCCCAGCACCCCCACCCCCCAGCATCCAGGGGCACCCTCCACCAGGCCCCCACTCATGTCCAACTCATGTCCCCCTGCACCCCCACACCCCAGCAGTCAGGGGCACCCTCCACCAGGCCCCCACTCATGTCTCCCAGCACCCCCACCCCCCATCAGTGCAGGGCACCCTCCACCATGCCCCCACACATGTCTCCCAGCACCCCCACCCCCCAGCATCCAGGGGCACCTCCCACCAGGCCCCCACTCATGTCCAACTCATGTCCCCCTGCACCTCCACCCCCCAGCAGTCAGGGGCACCCTCCACCAGGCCCCACACATGTCTCCCAGCACCCCCACCCCCCAGCATCCAGGGCACCCTCCACCAGGCCCCCACTCATTTCCAACTCATGTCTCCCAGCACCCCCACCCCCCAGCAGTGCAGGACACCCTCCAATATGCCCCCACACATGTCTCCCAGCACCCCCCCAGCATCCAGGGGCACACTCCACCAGGCCCCCACACATGTCTCCCAACACCCCCACCCCCCAGCAGTGCAGGTACCCTCCACCATACCCCCACACATGTCTCCCAGCACCCCCACCCCCCAGCATCCAGGGGCACACTCCACCAGGCCCCCACACATGTCTCCCAGCACCCCCACCCCCCAGCAGTGCAGGGCACCCTCCACCAGGCCCCCACACATGTCTCCCAGCACCCCCACCCCCCAGCATCCAGGGGCACCCTCCACCAGGCCCCCACTCATGTCCAACTCATGTCCCCCTGCACCCCCACACCCCAGTAGTCAGGGGCACCCTCCACCAGGCCCCCACTCATATCTCCCAGCACCCCCACCGCCCTGCAGTGCAGGGCACCCTCCACCATGCCCCCACACATGTCTCCCAGCACCCCCACCCCCAGGCATCCAGGGGCACCCTCCACCAGGCCCCCACTCATGTCCAACTCATGTCCCCCTGCACCCCCACCCCGCAGCAGTCAGGGGCACCCTCCACCAGGCCCCCACTCATGTCTCCCAGCACCCCACCCCCCAGCAGTGCAGGGCACCTGCCAGCAGGCCCCCATACATGTCCCCCCAACACCTCATGACGATCCATAATCATGGCCTCCATGCCCCTCAATACACTGCCTACGCCACCCGAGTCCGAACACACCACCAGGTATGACATCCACCCCACAAAGAAATCACCAGCACATGATGCATCCCAAATGGCTAGTCTGCACATCAACACATATCCGTCAAACCCACACAATGACAGCATGTGAATGATAGAACACACATTGTGACATGCATGAAACCGAAGAGAGAATACCACACATTGAAGTACCAAATTATAATGTATTAAACAGAAAAGCAAGGCAATGAAATGGAACAGAAGAAAATGGAAATAATAAATGAAATCCAGCATGTCCAATAAATGAAAGAGATGCATGAAATCCAAATGAAAAGCAATCCAAAAGCAAGTCTCCAAAGTGTCAGTCTAAGAAACTAAATCCAAGGTTCCAAAATAAGAAAAAACCATTGATCCATGGGAAAAAAAAATCAACAATCCAAATCCATTGTCAAACTATGTACAAGGTGAACATCCAGGGTCCATGTGCCCAATCCTTTAAATGAAACCTATAAAATAAAATACTACCTAATGAAGAACTATATACAAGAAGTTGGGGCATTGTCCAAGCGCCCCAAAACAAAACAAAACCGAAAGGAAACTTAACACTAAAGAACTATTTACAAGGGCAGCGGGCTAGTCCGACGGCTCACTTCTGGATGTTCCGGGCCAGGGCATCATCGAACTCCTGCTCAATGTCCCGGAGGCGGTCCTCCTCCATGGCCCCGAGGGTCCGCAGGGCCGACGACATGTTCTCCTCCAACTCCCTGCGGATTGCCTCGAGGCACTCGGCCCGCCTCAGGGCCCTCCGCATTGAGTTCTCTGCCCTGACCATCGTGAGCCGTGCCTCTTCTGCCCGCTTCCGCTCCGCATCTATGGCGTCGCCCAACCGCAGCCACACGGAAGACACTTCCCGTCCTGGGTCCTCCTGCCCTCCGGCCGATGCCTGCCACTCCGATGTCGAAGGCCCCGAGCCATCATGGCTCCCACCTTGTTGCTGCTGCTGCTGTGCCTGTGCCCGTGCCCTGGCTCCTGCTGCCTGCACATCCTCCACGGGCCAGGGTGCAGTCGTTGATGTGGCCACCCCTGCTGGACGTCCGACTCCCGACTGTGGCAGGGATGTGTCCTCCACCAGCCTGGCCGCACCGTCAGAGGCAGCTCCACAGGGCACCCAGGTGACAAATGGGTGGAAAGATGGCACAGAGGATGACTGGCGCATTGGGGGTTCAGTTGAGGAGGGGGTCGGAACAAGCTCCAGCAAACGGAGGAATCCTGCCTGGGTGACCTGTCCCAGTAGGCCGACGCGGTCAATGAGCCATTCGAGATGACGTGCAGTCTCCTCATGAAAAGACTGCAGGTCACCTCGCATGGCCCGTTGACGCAACGCCACACCAGTCAGGAAAGGCTCAACCCGTACCTGGATAGCCACGTCCGCAGGCAGAGGAAGGCCAGTTGTTGTAAGCTCATCCCCTGCCTGAAAACGGGTCTGGACGTAGGCATCCCTGCTGGTGCAAGATGATGCAGTGACTGGATCAGGGACAGGATTGCACACAGGCACCTCCGCGGCGGCCTGTGCTGCCTCCTGTCCCTGGTCCTGCACTGCACCACTAGCACCAGTGGAATCCCCACCTCCAGACCCCATCTCTGTCGCTTGCACGACCTCCTCCTCCACCAAACCCCCCCACCAACCTGGATGACTCCGTGCCATCTTCCCCCGTTGGGCCCTGTGGGGTCCCAGCTGCCCCTTCTGCTGCCGAGGAGTCCAACTCCGACCTCCACCTCTTGGATCTCCCCTCTGCAGCTGCGGCCTGGGACGCGGCACCGGACTCCTCACTCACCGGCGAGATGACAACCTCGGAGGGGAGCCGGGCCTTGCGTCTCCGGCTGGCGGTGCAATCCCTGCCGCTGTGCTCCACAGCACCTTCTCCGCCCTCTTCATCAATTGACGCTGCAGACAGGGAGAAATAAAACACAGGCATCAGGGCACTGTACAATGGACACATACACACATGACAGTTGTACATGAGTGGCATTGGGAAACCTCAGACATGGCATCACAATCGCCAACACACATGTCATTTCAACTCGCACACATGAGCCATACACAGCCATATTGCAACAGCCAGCACCATCCATACACATACAACAGCATGAGCAGGCAAAGGTGAGCCAGACATCACATGCAACACAGGGAGTGCACTACACATGCACACACACCACCACACTTGCATGCATGTGTACACCTCTGCCAACTGTCGCAATGTTCAGATTGGCATCCATGTCACATCTGCCAATCAGGCTTCCACATCCCGCTGTCACATGCATCCATGTTGCATCACTGTTGCACCCTTGTCAAATACACACACATGCACATGTACACAGTGCTGATACATGCAGCTGAAACCAACATCCATATGTGACATCACGAACATGCCTACTTACATACACATTCATCCAAACATGTGTGCCCACACATCTGCATTTGGCATGCAAGCCTACACACACAAGCACCATCCATGTCTCACACATGAGAGCCCTCGCATGTGTTAGCCTCACGGCCCTGTACACCCCCCATACTTGGCCTCATAAAAACACATGTGCAACCTGCACACTACTGGCACGCCACCACACGCACAGCCTACAATCATGATGCATGTACACTTACCGCTCGACTCCAGACGGGTCTGCCTCTCAAGGACCGGGACGTGGAGCGCTGGGGATATGCATTCCAGGACCCTCATCTGATCGTCCGACAAGTGGCCCCGGCGCCCCTTAGCATCCGCTGCTTTCAAGAGGCGCCGGGCCTTATTCAGGGTCCTGGACCTGAAGTCCTCCCAGCGCTTCTTGACATGATGGAATAGTCAGACTGCCAACCCCTCCGCGTTGATGGCAGTCACGATGTCCGTCCAGATCCGAGTCCATCCTTCCTTGTCGGCGCGCAAACTTCCGAAGAGGGCATCATACTGCCCCAGGACTTGCTCCGCCAGGACACCAACTTCGGTGGCAGTGAAGCTGGTGCCCCTCTGCCTCTCTGGCCGGGGGTTGCCAGTGGTGCCAGATTTTGCAGTGCCCGACATGACAACCCCAGAGACAGGAGTGGGTGGGCAACTGGGTCCTGGGGCTGGTCTGTGGAGCAATGGAATCCCAGTCGGGAGTCTTTGGTTCCAGCAGGGGTGGTCAAAGTAACAGCACCCCTGGCTGATGTGCAGGCAACAAATGGCAGGGCACCTGGGCAGTAGACAATCAGGCAGCAGCAGATGGCAGGTGGGAGCGTGCTCGGTGGTCTGGGGGGCAGTAATTCGGCCTTCTGGGCAGGAGCGTGGTCTTCCGTGTGCTTACACGTGGCCAGCTTGATACAGAGTGATTTGGCACGTGAAAATCCAGCACGTCTGCGCGTAAGCGCATCAGTACACGTACGCGAATTCATTGGCCCAAAGGCCCCCAGCGTGTAGGCGCGTCTATGACGTTACGAGCATGTGCATTTTCCATGGCGCGTAGAAAAAATAAGCACGTCAGAGTGTCATAGCGTGTAATTGGTGGAAAGGGCCTCAGCACGTATGCGCGTCTGTGACGTGCATGCGCGGGCGTTTCCCTGTACACGGGTGCATGTTACACGTCCAATGACTGCACGTCAGAGTGTCAGCTCGTGTAATTGGAGGATAGGGCCTTAGCACGTACACGCGGAAGTGAAGCTGGACGTGTGGGCATGTTTAAAAGGTACGGGTAGAACGCCATTTCCTTGTACGTGCTTTTCGTGGAGAGCGAGTGGGTGAAATCTGTACTTCTTGTCGGTTCACATGCGATTTACTTCACGGCATTCCAAGTTTGTACTCCCTGTTACCTCCGACAGCTTTTTCTCTTTTTGTCTTTTTCCTGGGCCTGTTTCCTCAAACAGCGTTCACTTCTTCTGTTGTCCTGTCTCCTCAGACAGCGTACAATTCTTCTTTTGGTGGGGGTGTTGCCAACGTGCACACGCGCGTATTTTTCACGCGATTTTTCCAGGCAGACGGTGAGTCGCACACGTATTTAACATCTGTGCTTGCCCTGTGTGTTGCGTACCCCTTCAGAGGTCATTCTAGGCTGCGTGTGACACGCATACGTTCATTTTTTGTGTTTCTGGGTGCCACAGCGTAGTGCAGGTTTATTTTTCCACGCACGTGGTCTAGGAGCAGCTGCGTGCACATTATCTCCCTTTTTTGGGGTGTCTGTGCGTTGCGTGACCCGTCATCTTCCCCCAGGGGTCACATACAGCCTTGCTAGAGCACTAGGATACGAATTCCATCTAGTACCCTACCCCTTTGACCCCCAATTGCCCAGGACAATAGTTTACTGCAACTCCCATACGCACAACAACATCAGTGCCATGGTTGGGAGGCGAGCACACGGTAAGGGTGGCAAAGGTGGCCGAGCCTCAAGAGGTGGCCGTGGTGGATATGCTAGGCGACGTGGCCGGGACTTGCAGGGTGCCCCTAGCCCCCCATGTGTGGGTGACCAGTCAGGGACACCCATGCCCCCCCCTGGTTGAGGGTAACGTGGCTGACACCATCCCTGCTCAGCCCTTGTTGGACCAGCCCATTGTGGCACCAGACCTGGCACAGGGTGACTCCATGGCTGACTTCCAGGTCAGCAGGTCTAGGCCACGTGTGGCAGTGCACGTTGGTGTCACCAGGCCACGTGGATCAGGGGCAGCTATGTCATCTGCTGCCCCGAGTAGGCAGGGTGGGGAGGCTGCAGGGGCAGCTGCGGCTCCATTCACCCCAGCTCTGAGTCTCCCAGCCAGGACAGTGTCGGTCCCAGTCGATCCTGCTGACGTTCCCCCTGACTTCATCACACTTCAGCTAATGCCTGCACCAAGTCCCATGGTGAGTGTTCATTCCCACACTCCTAGTCCACAGTCCACCGGGGCTCCTGCCCCTAGTGTCCAGAGCGGCGTAGGACACTCAGGATCCCCACCACCTTCCAAGCGGAAGAGGAAGAGTGCTCGTCCAGTACAGGCTGATGCCCCAGACACGGCTACACAGTCCGGCCCACCAAGGAAGCCCAGCTTCAATCAGGCCAAACTTGATGCACTTGTGGAGTATGTGTCCGCACATGACAGCGAAATGGTGATTACTGCAGGATGCAAGACCACACCTGCACAACGTCTGGCACACTGACAGACCATCGTGGACATCATAAGTGCCCTTGGATTCTTGAGGCGCACAGCTAATGATTGCTACAATTACTGGAATTACCTGAAGCGCAGGGCAAAGAAAAAGCTGGCCTCAAGTCATGCCGCTACTCTAGTGACTGGAGGTGGGTCTCCAGCAGAGGACATTGAACTCACTCCACATGAGTATGTTGCTGGGACCTACGTCACGGAGGTGGGAGACCTGCCAGATTACGAGGCATTGTCCGGTGAGTGCACATGCATGTGTGTGTCATCCATGTGCATGGTGTGTGTGTGAGGGCTTCTGATTGAGTGCCAGGTGAGGGTGTGTGTGCCTGAGTGGTTTGGGTCACCCATGTGCTTCATCCAATACATTCTGCGCACCAGGATTTGGGTATTGCAGTATCCCTTCTGGCAACAGTAGACATTCAGCCCAACCTCACACCAGTTGCCCTTGAAGTGTCATCTTGCCACAACATAGTTGCGTATTATTCTGTGTTCATTCAGGATGATTGTTTGCATTCCACCACTTTCACTAGGCATTTCTCAGTCCTATTGTCACATGTGTGACATGGCTATGGTACATGCCATCTGTGTGATGGCATGTGTCATGTATGTGTATTGGACATGCCCATCACAGGCCAATGTGTGATGGCACTGCTAGCCAGCATGCAGCAAATGTGTTGGTCTTCCATCTTGGTGTCATCAATGTGTGCCATTTGTCTCCCCTTCATACACAGTGACGGTGCATGCATGGGAGGGTTATAGTCATGTGGGACATGTGTCAATGAAGTACTGTTTCTGTTGCTTCTCAGCCCTAAATCTGTGCCATGGTGCTAATGCCTGTTCCCATTTCTTTTCTTTCATGTCTTTTTAGGGGATGACGCACTTGATACTGCTGGGGTTGTGGAGATGGTGCAGACCCAGGAGGGGTCTCAGGCCCGACCGGGCACCAGTGAGGGACGTGGTGTGGTGGTGGGTGAGAACCCACACTTGCGGCAGACCATTATCTCAAGGGGTGTCTCTGGGTGCACCTCCCCCGAGCTCTATTCAGGTGTCGATTCGGATGATGAGACCTATGTGCGGTCGCAGGTAAGTGTTTCTGGGAGGGATTCTGTACTGTCCAACCCACCTGCACCAGGGGTAGAACCCTCAATGGGGATGTCAGTGTTGGTAGGTCCGCCTTTGGTGGTTACGGATGCAGGGTCACACTCCGCAACATCTGATCCTGGGCCAGCAGATCAGAGGGGGAATGCAGTCCTGCAGCCAGGCGAAGTTCGCCTTGCCCCAGACAGGTGTGGTGCCCGCCGACGCGGTGGCCGTACGCCACCTGGCAATACCGCATGGGAGCAATCCATATACGGTATGGCAAACCAACAGGCAGCATCATCTGAGATGATGGCTCAGGCCATGGATAGGGTGTCCACTTCCATTGTCCCCCAAGAAAGTCTGATGGAACAACTACAGCAGGCAACAGACTCCATTTGCCAGTCACACAGGGAGGACATGTTGGCATCCAACAGGGACAGACGGGCGGCACTGGAGACTCTGCAGGAAGCCATTTCTATTGAGTCCCAGGGCCACAGGGAAGCCCTGAGGGTGGAACTCTGTCAGCTCAGGGTGACTCTTGTTGAGCTTGAGGCTTCAACTGACACGAACAGCAGCTGGAGCGGCTCACACGTACGCTCTCAGCTGAGATGCAGGCAACTAGGGAGGAGGTCCGGGCATCCCGTGAGTTGTTGCATGGGGACCTCCGCACGATTATCCTCCAGAACCAGACCTTCCACACCCGCATGCTTGCTGCCATGGAGGACCAGACTAGGGCTTTGCGTGGGCTGCCTCCCATATTGCCACCACCTCCTGATGCAGCTGCAGAGGGTGAGGAGAGCGACAGCAGTGAATCTCTCACAATAGGGTAGCCGTGCAGGCCATGAGCCCATGGAGGTGTTTTTGGTGTGCACCCTGTCCTCTGACCTCCTGGGTGGCCTCCCCCACCCGCCTGGCCCATTCATGGCCATTTTTGATTTTTGATTTTTTTGGCAGTGTGTTGCCTTGTGTGGCTCCCGTGGGCATACGCTGTATTGTGGCTGGGCACATGCAGGCTTGTCCTGAATTTGGGTTAGATGCTTGGGTTTGTGTGACACACACCCCTCCTGCTTCCCATTTCCATGGGCTTGCAAAGAGTGTGCCCAAGTGACATTGACTTACACAGTGACGTTGGACTCCCATTTGATGTGTGGGCAGTCTGTAGTCAATACTGTGTATACATTCCTAGTGGATATTGTTGTTGTATTGTACACTGCATGGTGTATTGATATGTGCCTCTGCATCCATCTCATCCTCCTAATTTGCAGGTCCATTTCTCATGTCTTCACAAGGCGGTCTACTTTGGAAATGGAGTCCATGTTGTAAGCAGTGCACCTACACTTTTGCGTGGTGCTAACACTGTACAGTTGGAAGTGTTCGAAGTGCTGGCATTATCAGGTAGTGAGACTACCAATTTTTTAAATCCGTACTGTCATGTTTATGGTGGGTTGGAGGTTGTGTAGGTGATTAGTATTATTGCTAAATATTTGGTAATGTGTGTTGTTGGTCCTGCATTACTGTGAGCATTTCATGTGTGGCCAGTTTCCATTAGGAACACTGTACTTTGTGACACTTGTGTCATGTTGTGGGGATTAATTTGTTTGCTCTCACATAGCATGACATGCCATGGTGTGTTGTGTGGCGGTGCCGGGGAGGGGTTGACTGACATGGCACTGTTCTCATGTTGTATTTTGCAAGTGGGTATTCATTTTTGCTGCATAGAAGTGTGTCTTTTGATGACACTGCATTGGTGGTGTTTGTGTAGGTAGGGATGCACACATTGTGACACTTCCAGGTGAAAAATCTCAGGCTGCTATGGTTCTGACAGTTGACTGTCCCTTAATTCATCAGAATTGTCAGATTGAGTCATCATTGATTGTCAGATGGTATGTGCCAGGGCTGTGTGCACTCCACAGGGGTGTGATTTCTATGTGAAGTAATTAGCCACAAGCTGCGTACGGGCTGCCTCACCCCGTGCCCTTTCCGCTCCCATGCACAGCGGGCGTGCATGTGGTTGGGGATGTGGGGGCACCACCATGCCCACAGCCAGGCCCCGGCGTGTTGCAACATTGTGCAGGACACATGCTGCCACTATGATCTTGCACACTACTGGGGGAGCTTATAACAGCTGGCCACCAGAACGGTCAAGGGAGCGAAAGCGTGACTTGAGCACTCCGAATGTGCGCTCCACTATGCCCCGGGTTGCAATATGGGCTGTGTTGTATCTTACCTCGGGAGGCGTGATGGGGTTCCGAATTGGCGTCATCATGTGGGTGCTCAGAGGGTAGGCACTGTCCCCTGGGGAGGTGGTGATGGGGATCATTAGTGGGGTAGTGACATTACTCTGTATCTGTCATGCATGCGTGTGCTGTGGCATTTCTACTCACCAAGCAGCCATGCATCACCATGCCGCCCAGCTTTCATGTCCCGGTTTAGGGTTGACATCCTGTAAATGAAGCTGTCGTGGGTGGACCCTGGATAGCTGGCATATACTGAGGTGATGATTCCCTTGGCATCACATACTACCTGGACGTTGATGGAATGCCAGTGCTTGCGGTTTCTATAGATGTGCTCAGATGCCCTGGGGGGACGTAGAGCCACATGGGTGCAATCAATGGTACCTAGCACTTTGGGGAATTGTGCCACCCTGTAGAAATCCTGGCTGACAGCCTGCCTTTCTGCAGGTGTTCTGGGCAGGTATATGTGCCTGCGGACTGATGGGCGTGCAGTGATGATGGCCAACACCTGGTGTAGGCACCGTGACTGCGTGGCCTGTGACACCCCCCCCACTATGGCACTTGTCCGCTGAAATGATCCAGTAGCCAAGAAGTGCAGTACATTGAGGACCTTCTCCAGGGGGCTGAGTGCTTGGGAGCACAGGGTGGGTGATGTGAGGTCATCCTCCCACTCACTGACCAGGTCGAATATTATGTGAGGTGGAAACCTGTACCTCCCATACACCTGGTCATCAGGCATACCAAAAAGGTTGGTTCTGGGTGTGAAGATTCTGGCCCTGACTATCCTCCTCCTCCTGCGGTATCCCACGGCCACTACTGCTAGGAATGGTATATTCATCCTGGCGTCTGAGCTTGTTTGTTGTTTGCGCACACTTTTATGCTGCGCGGGACGTGCGCCTGCTTCATGCTGGCGTATGTGTTTCCGCATTGGACCTTTTTTTTTTGGCGCGTTGTAGGCGACCGTGTAAATCTTCCCGCCCACCCCAGGAATACACGTAACACGCTCTCCCAGGCCCAGTCGCGAGTGAATATTCCCGCCCACCCCAGGAATACACGTAACACGCTCTCCCAGGCCGAGTCGCGATTGAATATTCCCGCCCACCCCAGGAAAACACATACCCCACTCTCCCAGGCCCAGTCGCCTGTGGAAGTTCACGCGAACCCGTAATACATGTACCCTGCTGATATCGCGTGTGGAAGTTCACGCGGACCTGTAATACACGTACCCTGCTGATATCACGTGTGGAAGCTCACGCTGACCCGTAATACACGTACCCTGCTGATATCGCGTGTGGAAGTTCAAGCGGACCCCTAATACACGTACCCTGATGAAATCGCGTGCAAGACAACCCGTGTATTTCACCCTTGAAATACACGTACCCAGGCAAATCGCACTGCTGAGGGGTGGGGGTGCAGGGAGACATGCGTGGGGGCCTGGTGGATGGTGCCCCACAGTGATGGGGGTGGGGGTGCTGGGAGACATGAATGGGGGCCTGGTGGAGGGTGTCCCGGACTGCTGGGGGGTGGGGGGGTGGGAGACATGAGTGGGGGCCTGGTGGAGGGTGCCCCTGGATGCTGGGCGGTGGGGGTGCAGGGAGACAGGAGTGGGGGCCTGGTGGAGGGTGCCCCTGGATGCTGGGGGGGGTGCTGGGAGACATGAGTGGGGGCCTGGTGGAGGGTGCCCCTGGATGCTGGGGGTTGGGGGTGCAGGGAGACATGAGTGTGGGCCTGGTGGAGGGTGCCCCTGGATGCTGGGGGGTGGGGGTGCTGGGAGACATGAGTGGGGGCCTGGTGGAGGGTGCCCCTGGATGCTGGGGGGTGGGGGCGCAGGGAGACATGAGTGTGGGCCTGGTGGAGGGTGCCCCTGGATGCTGGGGGGTGGGGGTGCTGGGAGACAGGAGTGGGGGCCTGGTGGAGGGTGCCCCTGGATGCTGGGGGGTGGGGGTGCTGGGAGACATGAGTGGGGGCCTGGTGGAGGGTGCCCCTGGATGCTGGGGGGTGGGGGTGCAGGGAGACATGAGTGTGGGCCTGGTGGAGGGTGCCCCTGGATGCTGGGGGGTGGGGGTGCTGGGTGGCATGAGTGGGGGCCTGGTGGAGGGTGCCCCTGGATGCTGGGGGGTGGGGGTGCGGGGGGAAATGTGTTGGACATGAGTGGGGGCCTGGTGGAGGGTGCCCCTGACTGCTGGGGGGTGGGAGGGGGTGGGAGACATGAGTGGGGGCCTGGTGGAGGGTGCCCCTGACTGCTGGCGGGTGGGGGTGCAGGGAGACATGAGTGTGGGCCTGGTGGAGGGTGCCCCTGGATGCTGGGGGGTGGGGGTGCTGGGAGACATGAGTGGGGGCCTGGTGGAGGGTGCCCCTGGATGCTGGGGGGTGGGGGTGCAGGGAGACATGAGTGTGGGCCTGGCGGAGGATGCCCTGGATGCTGGGGGGTGGGGGTGCTGGGAGACATGAGTGGGGGCCTGGTGGAGGGTGCCCCTGGATGCTGGGGGATGGGGGTGCAGGGAGACATGAGTGGGGTCCTGGTGGAGGGTGCCCTGGATGCTGGGGGGTGGGGGTGCTGGGAGACATGAGTGGGGGCCTGGTGGAGGGTGCCCCACAGTGCTGGGGGGTGGGGGTGCAGGGGGACATGAGTTGGACATGAGTGGGGGCCTGGTGGAGGGTGCCCCTGACTGCTCGGGGGTGGGGCGGTGATAGACATGAGTGGGGGCTTGGTGGAGCGTGCCCCTGACTGCTGGGGGGTGGGGGTGCAGGGGGACATGAGTTGGACATGAGTGGGGCCTGGTGGAGGGTGCCCCTGGATGCTGGGGGGTGGGGGTGCAGGGGGACATGAGTTGGACATGAGTGGGGCCTGGTGGAGGGTGCCCCTGGATGCTGGGGGTGGGGGTGCTGGGATACATGAGTGGGGGCCTGGTGGAGGGTGCCCCTGGATGCTGGGGGGTGGGGGTGCAGGGAGACATGAGTGGGGGCCTGGTGGAGGGTGCGCCACAGTGCTGGGGGGTGGGGGTACAGGGAGACATGAGTGGGGGCCTGGTGGAGGGTGCCCCTGGATGCTGGGGGGTGGGGGTGCTGGGAGACATGAGTGGGGGTCTGGTGGAGGGTGCCCCTGGATGCTGGGGGGTGGGGGTGCAGGGAGACATGAGTGTGGGCCTGGTGGAGGGTGCCCCTGGATGCTGGGGGTGGGGGTGCTGGGATACATGAGTGGGGGCCTGGTGGAGGGTGCCCCTGGATGCTGGGGGGTGGGGGTGCAGGGAGACATGAGTGGGGTCCTGGTGGAGGGTGCCCTGGATGCTGGGGGGTGGGGGTGCAGGGAGACATGAGTGGGGGCCTGGTGGAGGGTGCCCCACAGTGCTGGGGGGTGGGGGTGCAGGGGGACATGAGTTGGACATGAGTGGGGGCCTGGTGGAGGGTGCCCCTGACTGCTCGGGGGTGGGGCGGTGATAGACATGAGTGGGGGCTTGGTGGAGCATGCCCCTGACTGCTGGGGGGTGGGGGTGCAGGGGGACATGAGTTGGACATGAGTGGGGCCTGGTGGAGGGTGCCCCTGGATGCTGGGGGGTGGGGGTGCAGGGGGACATGAGTTGGACATGAGTGGGGCCTGGTGGAGGGTGCCCCTGGATGCTGGGGGGTGGGGGTGCAGGGAGACATGAGTGGGGGCCTGGTGGAGGGTGCCCCTGGATGCTGGGCGGTGGGGGTGCAGGTAGACATGAGTGGGGGCCTGGTGGAGGGTGCGCCACAGTGCTGGGGGGTGGGGGTACAGGGAGACATGAGTGGGGGCCTGGTGGAGGGTGCCCCTGGATGCTGGGGGGTGGGGGTGCTGGGAGACATGAGTGGGGGTCTGGTGGAGGGTGCCCCTGGATGCTGGGGGGTGGGGGTGCAGGGAGACATGAGTGTGGGCCTGGTGGAGGGTGCCCCTGGATGCTGGGGGTGGGGGTGCTGGGATACATGAGTGGGGGCCTGGTGGAGGGTGCCCCTGGATGCTGGGGGGTGGGGTTGCAGGGAGACATGAGTGGGGGCCTGGTGGACGGTGCCCCTGGATGCTGGGGGGTGGGTGTGCTGGGAGACATGGGTTGGGGCCTGGTGGAGGGTGCCCCTGACTGCTGGGGGGTGGGGGTGGGGGGAGACATGAGTTAGGGCCTGGTGGAGGGTGCCCCTGGATGCTGGGGGTGAATGGGGGACAGGAGTGGGGGCCTGGTGGAGGGTGCCCCTGGATGCTGGGGGTGGGGGTGCAGGGAGACATGAGTGTGGGCCTGGTGGAGGGTGCCCCTGGATGCTGGGGGGTGGGGGTGCAGGGTGACAGGAGTGGGGGCCTGGTGGAGGGTGCCCCTGGATGCTGGGGGGTGGGGGTGCTGGGAGACATGAGTGGGGGCCTAGTGGAGGGTGCCCCTGTATGCTGGGGGTTGGGGGTGCAGGGAGACATGAGTGGGGGCCTGGTGGAGGGTGCCCCTGGATGCTGGGGGTGGGGGTGCTGGGAGACATGAGTGGGGGCCTGGTGGAGGGTGCCCCACAGTGCTGGGGGGTGGGGGTGCAGGGGGACATGAGTTGGACATGAGTGGGGTCTGGTGGAGGGTGCCCCTGGATACTGGGGGGTGGGGGTGCAGGGAGACATGAGTGGGGGCCTGGTGGAGGGTTCTCCTGGATGCTGGGGGGTGGGGGTGCAGGGAGACATGAGTGGGGGCCTGGTGGAGGGTGGCCCACAGAACTGGGGGGTGGGGGTGCAGGGAGACATGAGTGGGGGCCTGGTGGAGGGTGCCCCTGGATGCTGGGGGGTGGGGGTGCTGGGAGACATGAGTGGGGGCCTGGTGGAGGGTGCCCCTGGATGCTGGGGGGTGAGGGGGCAGGGAGACATGAGTGTGGGCCTGGTGGAGGGTGCCCCTGGATGCTGGGGGGTGGGGGTGCTGGGAGACATGAGTGGGGGCCTGGTGGAGGGTGCCCCTGGATGCTGGGGGGTGGGGGTGCTGGGAGACATGAGTGGGGGCCTGGTGGAGGGTTCCCCCTGGATGCTGGGGGTGCAGGGAGACATGAGTGTGGGCCTGGTGGAGGGTGCCCCTGGATGCTGGGGGGTGGGGGTGCAGGGAGACATGAGTGTGGGCCTGGTGGAGGGTGCCCCTGACTGCTGAGGGGTGGGGGGGAGACATGAGTGGGGGCCAGGTGGAGGGTGCCCCTGACTGCTGGGGGGTGGAGGGGTGGAACGACATGAGTGGGGGCCTGGTGGAGGGTGCCCCTGACTGCTGGGGGGTGGGCAACATGAGTGGGGGCCTGGTGGAGGGTGCCCCTGGATGCTGGGGGGTGGGGGTGCAGGGAGACATGAGTGGGGGCCTGGTGGAGGGTGCCCCACAGTGCTGGTGGGTGGGGGTGCAGGGAGACATGAGGGGGGGCCTTGGGGAGGGTGCCCCTGACTGCTGGGGGGTGGGGGGGAGACATGAGTGGGGGCCTGGTGGAGGGTGCCCCTGGATGCTGGGGGGTGGGGGTGCAGGGAGACAGGAGTGGGGCCTGGTGGAGGGTGCCCCTGGATGCTGGGGGGTGGGGGTGCTGGGAGACATGAGTGGGGGCCTGGTGGAGGGTGCCCCTGGATGCTGGGGGTGGGGGTGAAGGGAGACATGAGTGTGGGCCTGGTGGAGGGTGCCCCTGGATGCTGGGGGGTGGTGGTGCTGGGAGACATGAGTGGGGGCCTGGTGGAGGGTGCCCCTGGATGCTGGGGGGTGGGGGTGCAGGGAGACATGAGTGGGGGCCTGGTGGAGGGTGCCCCTGGATGCTGGGGGGTGGGGGTGCTGGGAGACATGAGTGGGGGCCTGGTGGAGGGTACCCCTGGTTGCTGGGGGGTGAAGGTGCAGGGAGACATGAGTGGGGGCCTGGTGGAGGGTGCCCCTGGATGCTGGGGGGTGAGGGGGGTGGGAGACATGAGTGGGGGCCTGGTGGAGGGTGCCCCTGGATGCTGGGGGGTGGGGGTGCTGGGAGACATGTGTTGGTGGGCAGTAGTGCAAGGTGACATGTGGGTTGGCTGGGGGGCATGGCCATGGTGGATGGGCAGCCTGTGGGACATGTGCAGGGGTGCAGGGTAGTCCCCTGTGGTGTGGGCCGCCTGCAGGGGCCGTGGAGGGTGTAGAGGGAACAGCTGGGAGGACCCACACGGCCAATTCACGTGTAGGACTCCCCGGCACCCCCGAAATACGCGTAGGATGCTGGATTCGCATGTGTAATTTCCTGCGCACCCGGAGTACACATACCCTGCTGAAATCGTGTGTGGAACTTCACGCGCACACCAAAATACACGTACCCTGCAAATTCGTGTGTGAAACTTCCCGCGCACCTTGGAATACACGTACCCTGCTGAAATCGCGTGTGGAACTTCTCGCACACCCCGAAATACACGTACCACGGACAATCGCGTGTGGAACTTCCCACGCACCTCGAAATACATGTACCCAGGCCAATCGTGTGTGGAACTTCCCGCGCACCCCGAAATACACGCACACGCTATTTTTCACACAGCGGGTGTCCGTGTTTGTCGGTACCCCTTTGCACCTCATTTGTCCTAGAGGGCCACAGTATGGATCATTCATCATAGCTGGATATAGGTGCTTTTTGTTAGAGCACATTTTGGCGCACATTTATTTCAGGCGCAGGGACGCTACCGCCTGCTTTCTTGTGGCGGACTTGTTTGGCCCTGTGGGCGTCTTTGACCGTGCGCTGGTTTGCCCTATTCGATTCCATGAATACGAGTTGTAGGCGAGCGTGTGGGCGTTCCGCACACTTGCCTCCTGTACTTCCCCCGTGACACCCATATTTTCACGCGTTGTTCCCCATTCCGAGTGTTACACCCCGTGTTCGGCCTACTTTTGTTATATGCGCCGCGCTATGTGCGGTTTCGCTGTGGCCGTGGCGCACGCCGTTGGATGACCTGTGCGCCGGCGTGCGCCGCGCACTTTTTCAGCGCACATCCAATATTTTCTCGCGCACGGACTTCCATGAATCGATGTGCGCTCGTTTCCCTGCGATTTTCGCACTTGCACTGCGATTCGCACGTTTTGGCACCTCTGCGCCGGAATTTTCAGCGCACATTAATTCCATGAATCGGCTGTGTGTTTCGACGCTGTGTTTCATTCCCACTTTATTGATACACCCTTCCTAGGACATTCTTAGCGTTAGTGATGAGAGCCTTCATCAGGAATGGAGGAATTTCATGTTAGAGTTGATCTGGAAGAACCCCCGGAATCCTTCAGAAAACAAGAAAAAGAGTGGAAAAGATACGTGACTTTTTGAGACTGCCTGAGATTTCTTCAGGTATAGTTATAGGTATAGTTATAGCAGAGACTGTAACATGGGACTAATAATAAATAATGAGAAAGACAAAAATAGTGATCCTGAAGAGTTAGTGCACCGAAAAGTGTGTAGTGGAACAATTTTAAACACAAAAGAAGACAATATTGCAAATGTAAAAATCACAAGTTATACATTCTGTTGTGTTTGACATATACTAAATGTTAATATGTCAGGGTAAATAGAGCTTATAAACTTGCTGGGATACATTTCCCATCTTCTATTATGGCATAGGACTTTGAGATGCAGCAGAGTGGAACGTTATGTCCTAGTGCTTGGGAAAGACTAGCATTGATCTATTGTCTAGTCAGGAAACCTAGGAACAATAATGGGGTTCGGGTTCCTGAATGTAAGGAGGTGGAGTATATTAACAAAAGATAGGATTTTTGGATTAGGCTACTGTTGGAAAGCTGCTGCCTTCAAGAGTATTTACTTTGAAGAGGAAGAATTGGACTAGGTGTAATGAGCATTACTGGTAATTAATGTATTTCCCCACTCGCTAATGCAAGTAAGGATTTAGATTCTATTAACAGACACAGAGGCCAGTGGCAAGTATTATGCATTTAACCTTCTTTACTTCGAACCAGCAGACAAGAGAACATGTTTCAACCCTTTGTTAACAAGAAAAAACTGTAAACAGAGAACATTGCACACCATCCCAATCAAAGATGGTTGCAAAGGCCATGGTCCTAGGTTATCCAATCACCAACAGTCCCACTGCATCAATACAACCAAGGTCAATGAGTCATCTTCTGCTGCTGCAACAATATTACAGACAGCCAATATACACCTCACACCAAGAAGGTGATTCAGCTCATCAATAAACAGGCTAAAATCCTCTGGAGCTCTTCTGAAACTGCATCTGACCTAAAAGCAAATCCTCACATCCTTTCAGCGATCACTGCAACAAATAGAAGAGGTAAAAAGGTGGGTGGGTGATAGAACAGTCTCTGAGATGAGGCACCCTACATTCATAACACTTCAGGCAATCAACCACACACAGCTTGTGATCCTCTGTCATGATTCCTGCCCCTCATGTCCCCAGCCCTCCAAGATGTCAGGCTGGAGCCAGGCCACGATCACCTACTTGGCCCTCAAGGGCCTCTCCATTCCTCCAAAGACCCACTTGGAGTCAGACTTGGCGCTTGTGGCACCAGACTCACTCACCCCACATGATAACATTGGGGATTGGACTTGTAGTGCATTGATGGGGACAAGATGGATGCCCCACATATTTCGGTTCCCAGAACTGCATGTGCAGTCTAGTCTTTCGGGTGTGGTTCAGCCCAGAGACACCTGGGATACCCAGAGATTATTTAAGCCACGCCCAGGCTCAGAAACATGCTTTGCGTTTTCTGCACCTGCAGCGTGACACTCACCGTGTTCGGATCGGTCTCCAGTAGGCCTGCATCTTTCTTCTGCGCTCAGCTCCTGCAAGATCAAGAACACCGTTAGGAACAGCCTTACCTTGCGGCGCTTCTGCCCATCATTCATCGCTCCTTCTGTTCTGCGGGTATCTTCGGCGGTGTCATTCCCATCCCGGCACGCCGCTTCCTAAGGAAAAGGGAAAAGAACAGAAAAAAGGCATTAGTAAGCATTCAGCAAATCTTTGCTTATTTTCAAAGGCTGTGCGAGCTTCAAATGCTTACCTGAATCCCAGCTGCTCTGGGGGAACTCTGTCTCCGGAACTTCTCATCCATCTGCAAGAGGGAAAAGACACTCCAGGTTAGCGTGGAAACATCTAGAGGCACCGCATACCGCGCTTACTCACCGCATTTCTTCTTCATAGCCGGCATCCACGCTGAAAACATTGCGGCACCTAAAAGACACAGAAAAAGAACCCGATTCAATACAAATACGAAAGGGTCGCATCCCGCATCGCGCTCTCACTCACCTTCAGCACTACTCATCTCAGCAGCATGTCGCATCCCCCGACCCCGGCCATCATCGAAGGAAGGAAAGGAACGAAGTTAGAGAACTGTTCAAAAGAATCATTATACTTACCTGTCGTACTCTTGCCAGTGAAGTAACTAGGCAGCAACGAGCCCGCATCAATCAACGTGCCCCTGCGCTGAAAGCAGGACGAAGAGCACACTTTCCAAGAAAACAAGGTGAGCTGTGGATCAAAGGGAAGGGTTGGACCCCGGGGAAGAAAGGGTTCAAGCACACAGAGACAATAGGGAGTTAAACTCTACCAATCCTGCGTTTCAGGTGCAGTCTCCAGTCGAGTAGACTCCAGGGAAGGGTTTGAGGTCATAAGAGGTCAGAACAGACTGAGTGATATCCCCGTGGATACCAGGTGAGCGTTACAGAACGCCAAGCCTCACATCTAAATCCACCTGGGCATCATGGAAATGTCAGAAACCGACCAGTTAGCCCACATATTTGGGCAGCTACGTTCCGAAGTACATGCAGCCAGGCAGGAGACCAACAACCTGAGGAGAGAGCTGATAGTAGCCAAAGAACGCACTGATGATTTAAGCCGGCAACTTCTCCAGTCACAAGCAGGGCATGCACCATTGCCGGGAAGCGTGCCCTCGATGCCAGCACCATCAGCCAATCCTGTTCAGATAACCCTTCCTGGGGCAGTTCCCTTGGCCCCGCCCGAATGATTTATGGGGGATCCCAAGAGGTTTGCAATGTTCATGAACCAGTGCCGCCTGAACTTCCTTTGTAGACCAGGGGACTTTCCGAATGACCAATCACGGGTCGCTTTTGTGCTATCTTACCTGAGTGGTAGCGCCGCGGACTGGTCTGTACCCTTTGTGGCCCAAGACGATCCTTTGCTGTATGACTTTAGGGGCTTTCAGCAGGAGATGGAAAAGCTGTTCGCCCGTCTTACTCATGGGCAGGAATTAGACAACAAACTTCTGTCCCTACGCCAAGGGAATCAATACCTATTAACATACATAGCCACATTCAATAGACTCGTAGTTGAAGCAGAATGGCCAGTGGAGAAGAGAACCATGTTATTTCATCAGGGGTTGCGGGGGGAGCTCAAGGATGTTCTCGCACAAGTAGTGAACCCCCCGAAAGACTGCTCAGAATTCATTGACCTTGTTGTTCAACTGGATCATAGGTTGCAGGACCGAAGAGCAGATCAAACCAGACCGGACCCTCACCCTATGTATGTGAGTTCAAAGGACAATATTTCCTGCACAACGGAAGGTTCAGGAGAACCAATGCAAATCGGGGGGGTCAGATCCCCCTTGACTAAAGCGGAAAGGGATAAAAGGAGACAGCAGCAGTTATGTCTGTACTGTGGAAGGTCAGGTCATTTCCTTAAAGAGTGCCCTGTGAAGCCACCGAGGAGGACGGTAGGGGCCACGGACAAGGAAGATACCATCAAGGAATCGGAAAACTCCCCAGCCCGGCAAGTGTAAGGGTCCACTTGTCGAGCGAAGAAAGTGAACTACAGACCTCCCATTTTGCACTATCTGTGGTCTTGATCAATCACCAACAATCATCTCGGATGCACGCAGTAAGAGCGTACATTGACAGTGGAGCCGTTGGGAATTACATCGACCAGGATCTTGCGGCAAAGATGGGGCTTCCATTACGCCCTAAATCAACCACTGACACTGTTACCACTGTCGACAGCAAGGAAATAGCTTCTGGTCCAGTATCCCAATGCACTGCAGCTTTAACCCTTCTGTGCCAGGATGGACACCAAGAATCTATCGTTTTCGACCTCATTAAGGCACCACAGTTCCGGTTGATTTTGGGAATGCCATGGTTGGTAGCTCACAATCCTTGAATCGATTGGTGAGCAAAGGAATTGGCCTTTCCCGAGACTTGCGCCCACACATGTTATCGCCAAGAGAAACAACCAATAGACACCAGAACCTCCACGCTTGCGACTGTGGCAATCGGCACCCTACCAAGTGAATACCAGTACTTTCAAGATGTCTTTCAGAAAGGACAGGCTAATACCCTGCCACCGCATAGTCCATACGATTTCCAAATCGACCTGATACCCGGTGCACAAATCCCTTGTGGGCTAATTTACGCACTCAGGAAACCAGCACCTTAAGGCCTATCTTGACCAATACCTGGCCAACGGGTTCATCAGTCCCTCGAAGTCTCCAGCAGCCAGTCCTCTATTCTTCGTACCGAAAAAGGAGGGGGACTTGAGAACGTGCATCGACTATCGCGCACTGAACCAGATTACCGTAAAAAAACGCTACACCCTGCCACTGATCCCTGAATTGCTTGATCGAGTCAAAGATGCCCAAATCTACACAAAACTAGACCTCAGGGGAGCTTATCACCTTGTTCGCGTAAAACAGGGGGACGAATGGAAAACCACTTTTCGCACCAAATACGGCTTGTACGAATATCAAGTAATGCCCTTTGGCCTTTGCAATGCACCTGCAGCATTTCAATACTTCATGAACGATGTCCTATGGGAATTGATTGATGTCTGTGCTCTAGTGACAACGACGATATTCTAGTTTATTCCACATCAAAGCAGGACCACATTAAACACGTCCGATCCGTATTGGAGAAACTCTGTCAACACCAGCTCTACGCCAAGCTCAAAAAGTGCTCATTCCACGTCTCTGAGGTGGAATTCCTGGGCTTTATTCTCAGCCCGAATGGAATCCGAATGGATGTACACAACGTAGATGCTATCCTTAACTGGCCATCCCCAAATTCATTCAAGGGGGTTCAAAGTATGCTGGGTTTTGCAAACTTCTACCGCCGGTTCATCCCAGGATTTTCAGAAATCGTGCATCCCATCACGTCATTGCTAAGGAAAAGCAACAAAAAGTTCCAGTGGACAACAGAAGCTGAGGAAGCTTTCCAGGAACTCAAAGCAAGATTCACATCTGCCCCAATCTTACGCCACCCTCGCCCTGATCTCCCATACCTGGTGGAAACAAACGCCTCAAGCATGGTTATGGGAGCCGTCCTCTCACAAAAGGACCACGAAACAGGCCAGCTACACCCTGTTGCCTTCTGGTCGCGTAAATTCACATCCCCTGAACTCAATTACGCTATCACAGACAAAGAACTCCTGGCCATTAAGTCAGCCTTTAAGGCATGGCGGCACTACCTCTTGGGCGCCAGACACACAATCACCGTAATAACTGACCACCGGAACCTCCAGTACCTAAAAACGGCAAAGGCCCAATCCTCACGACAACTACGTTGGGCTCTTTGTTTTGCTGAATATGACTACGTGATTACATTTCGACCAGGGGTGAAAAACGGGAAGGCTGATGCCCTTTCCCGTATGGGGGTGGAAGAGCAAGGGTATCAGACCCCTGACCCAATAGCAATCATCCCGAGTGACAAGCTCCTAGTAATCACAGCAACCATAACTCAGAAAGAATTACATGAAGGTGGGGTGCTGTTGCGCGCATCAAAGATGACCGCCTGAAAGGAGAGCTCCGGCTCATATGAAAAATCCTGTTCTAAAATATCCTTCCTGCGCCGCTCTACACACGGTTGACACGAAGAAGATTCCTGTGTCAGAGGGTCTCCTACACGTACCCTGAAGAAATTTGGTGAATCTGTGGCTTGGTGTGCCGGGCTATCCCACCCGGAAGACAAGGCGGCTGTGGAAAAGCGGCGTCGCCGCCCTGAGGCTCCGCAGGAAATTTAGTGGAGGCCAGAGACGGAACGTGGGAGACCCGTCCGCGGCGGGGGAGGGGCACAGCGGTGTACGCTGTGGTGCAGAGCCCCCTAGAAGAGCCACAGTAACCCGGCATCCTTAAGCCGACACACGCAGTGATATTGCCGCTGTTGGAGCACATGAGGAGCTGGGCCGGGGGCGTGCTGTTGGGGAGCTGGTGCGAACATCTGTACGGGCTGCAAGCAGAGCTGGGCATAGCTCCGACTGGCGTGCGGCACGGGATTCTGCGTCGGCTCCCCGGGGGCCTGGCCCTGCTCCCCCACAAGAGCGCTCCTACGAGGGCGCCTGGGCACGGCGCGGAGAGACACCGAAAGCGCACTCCGGCCCGGCAGGACAAGTAAGTGGGGCGGGGTAGGTGGGAATCCCTCCTCACCCCCCCCGCCGCTGCAGGATAGCCCGAGGAGGGGATGGCTCCCGACACGGAATGGGACACGGAGGTAGCCCCTAACGGTGTGGTGTGAACGGGACCCACGGCAACACACGCACAATACAAGGCCCTGCGAGCGCAGTGGAAGCCACGTTGTGCAGAAATAGCGTGGGGGTCCTGAGTGATCAGTGCAGGGCCGCGCAGCCACTGACAGTGGGGTGCCGATGGCTGCACCCCCAGGCAAGAGGTGAAACACTGACACTTGGTCCACAATAACCCCTGCAGTGATAGGAAGGAGCCACTAATACCCTGAGAGGGCACAGTAACATCAGGCCTGGACAAATGCCCCATCCACTACCCGGAGTGGGACAATGAGACGCCCCGCTAAGAACTATAGTGCAGTGGATATTCTGATCAGCCGGGGGGGGGGGTCCGCCTGGTGGCAATACCTGTTCGGATGGTAGGAAGAAGAGAAAAAGAGCAAATACCCGGTCCAAGCAGTGGGTGAGGAAGATACAGAGCCTTCATACTATGTGGTTCCTATCAGCGACAAGATACATGGGAGGACACAACACACTCCAAGGTTACACACTAACCTACATGGGCCGCACCGAGAGGAAGGGTGCAGGAGGGAAAAGGACCGGCACAATGGACTCTTTTGCCAACTCCCAACCATGCAGGGCGCCCGATGGGTCGCAACAACCATCGGACAGGCCGGGTGAAGGCCCCTTAGAGCGTCTGGCAACACTAGTCCAGAACGGGTTCGTGGCAGTCACTGTCAAATTGGATGACCTAGTGGCAACAATCGTATCCCTGAAGGCCAGAGTAGAGAAAGAGAGCTCACGTATTACGGAAATGGAGAATAGAATCAGCGCAACCGAAGACACAATTTCGCAACATGGCCGCGGCATAGCCCAACTCAAAACAGAACTTCGTAAAACTCAAAGTAAATGCGAGGATTTAGAATCGAGATCTCGTAGAAATAACATCCGGATTGTTGGGGTTGCGGAGACCTTTGGTAAGGGCGATATGGAGCGGCAAGTGGAACACCTTTTGAAAGATATCCTGGGGGCTGAATCTTTCTCAGAACATTTTATCGTGGAGAGGGCTCACCGCACTCTTGCACCACCGCCGAAACCTGGGGCACCGCCTCGCACCATAATAGCACGTATCCTTAACTATAGAGACAGGGATGCTGTCCTCCGACTCTCCAGAGAGAAAGGCATGTTGCACTTTGAGCACAATAGAATCTATATATACCCGGATTTCTCTGCTGGGGTGCAGGCGCAACGTCGATCTTATGAACCGGTGAAAAGGCAACTGCGGATGCGAAATGTACCCTATGCCCTGATCTTTCCTGCGAAGATCAGAATCCAACATGGTGGTAGAGCCCACTTTTTTGAAAATCCCACGGAAGCCATGACATACGTGGAGGCTTCCATCCTTTTGCTTCCCAGAGACAGGGCAAATGATCAAAACGCTGGAATCCAGCCGGGAGCAGAGATGCTTGACGCAGCAGACTGAAGGGTCCATGCCATTTAATCCCCGCCACAGGAAGCCAGGAACAATTGCAGAGAGTGGCCTGGACACAGATTTAATGTAGCTCTGAGCCGTGAGCCCCCGGAAAGGTGGCTGGATGGCTGCAGCAGGCTACCCTCAGGAAAGTTCCAAAGTTTTTTGGGGGAATGCCCATCGGGAAAGTTCCGAGCGTTATTGGGCAACATCGTCATGTTGGGGGAGATGATGTGGGTGGGGGGTCAATTTGTTATGATAGACTTCATTTTGTTGAGTTATATGGGATTCAAGATGGGGGGAGGTGCTTTGGGAACCCAGTTGGAAGGGTTTTACAAGTTAAAATTGGTGGTCGCGTCGCTGCACATGACATTCTCCCGGGAAAAACCGGAACAAGAAAAACAATATTAACATACAGTCATGGCATACACCGGAGCGAGGGATAAGGGACTGAAGTTAAAGCTCCTTATGTGGAATGTCCGAGGATTGAACAATCGATCTAAGTCAAGAAAGGTGGGAGCCTACGTCACCAGGCATCATCCGCAGGTGATCATGCTCCAAGAGACCCATGCACTCCGAAAGGTAAACATAGACTTTTTGAAGAACTGGGGACAAAATAGATACTATACAGACTACTCCACACAGGTAAGAGGTGTTCTCACTCTTATACAACCCCTCTGTTGGTTTTCGATTTGGTAAAAGCAAAGTGGACACTCATGGACGCTACGTCATAGTATGGGGTAGCGTTGTGGGAAGGGAGGTGGTGTTGGTAAATACCTATGGCCCGAACTTAGACGACCCTGAGTTCTATATAGACGTGGTACATGAAATAGGGTATACAGGGTTTGAACAGATCCTGTGGGGGGGATTTTAACACAATTCTGGATGTCACACTGGACCATTCCAATACAAAACATCGAGCCCCCGCCAAGGCGGCAGTGATGTTGCTACAAATCCTGTTGCAGTTGACAATGGTCGACGCATGTAGACCGCTACACCCATATAAGAGACAATACACATTTTACTCATCGGTGCATGACACTGAGTCCAGAATAGATTACTGGCTGGCCTCCACAAGCCTCATGCATCAGATAGATAATTGTGAGATACCCCCCCGCACCATTTCAGACCACTCTCCTGTTACAATGGAAATGACATTGGGAAACACAAAACCCTCAACTAGGAGATGGAAGATGCCACCAGATATCCTCAAGGACTCAGCAGTAGTGGATGCATTACATATAGAGGTGGAACACTTCCTCGAAATCAACAGGGGTTCAGTAGATAGCCATCATACCCTCTTGGAGGCCTTTAAGTTATGGGTGAGAGGAATACTGCTTTCTAAGTCCACAGCCATGTTGAAGGCGGTTAGGATAGAGTTTGAGGAGGTGGAAAAACGCCTGGGAAACGTGGAAGGGAACTACACAGATAAACATAACAATGAAACCCTCTCAGACATCAACCGTAGCCTATTGGAATTCAATAAGCTAGCTACCAGGGAAATGCTTTATATGTCAACCCCTCATAGAGCGTGTAGATATGGTGAGGGCAACAGAGCAGGGTGCACCTTAGCCAACCTACTAAAAGCTGATAAACTGCGATGCTAAAATATTTGCCAAAATCCTGGCCACAAGACTCCTACGACACATGCCCACATTGGTACATCCAGATCAGTGCGGCTTTATCCCCACCAGGTCGACAGCCCTCAACCTTAGGAGATTGTTTGGAATCGTGGCCCAGATAAAACCAGAAGCCCAGGCGGTAGCTGTATCACTCGACGCTGAAAAAGCGTTTGATTCAGTATCATGGTTGTACTTGTTTAAAGTGCTAGAGAAATTTGGTATAGGCCCATACTTTTTGAGATGCGTCGGTCTGTTGTACTCTGACCCGGGAGCCAGGGTGCTGACCAATCGCATGATGTCCGACTGGTTTGGGCTGGGTAGGGGTACGCGACAGGGGTGCCCATTTTCCCCTATACTATTCGCCCTCACAATGGAACCAGTTGCGGCAGCAATCAGGGAACACCAGGGGCAGAGGGGCATCACAATGACCGGCCTAACCCAATCAATATCTCTATACGCAGATGATACATTGCTATATATCCGAGAACCGGATGTACACTTGGGCCCGGCGATCAAGACCATACAGGAGTTTGCCGAATATTCGGGCTATAAAACTAACAGGTCCAAATCTGAGATATTCCCCCTGACCCCTGCCACGAGATGCCCGACCAACACATATGGTCTGCAATGGTCCCCCACCAAAATAAGATATCTGGGAATTATCGTGTCTGGTGAAAAAGACTCCCTCTATGCTGACAATCATGAACACCTATTAAGTAGTATATCCACCAAACTTTGTTTATGGACAAAACTCCCTATCTCACTTATTGGTCGAGTGGCCGTATTGAAAATGGTAATACTACCGAAATTACTATATATATTTACTAACATTCCGTTGTGGACAAGTGCACAGTTTTTCACAGCCCTCCGATCCTTGGCGGTGAAGTTTGTATGGGGAGGGGGTGCAGCCAGAATGAAGTGGGAAGAAATGGTGGAACCCTACAACAAAGGGGGCATAGCGGCCCCAGACTTTGAGCTATACTACCTGGTGGCACAAGCCCAATTTATCAGATACTGGTATGATGAACTGAACACCTCCCCTCACGTTGGTATTGAAAAGCACGCTGCACGCCCCACCGACCTACGCACCATAATCTTTAACAAGAAACATAAAGATGATTGCCCATTCCATCCGGTTAGCACAACAGTGCATGCATGGTCTAGACTCTTCCGTAGGCTTGAATTAGAGACTCCTTATTACTCGGAAGTAACCCTTCTGGAACTTCCCCGGCATAGCACCATCGTATGACCCAGATGTCTGAACAAATTGGGATCCAGAGGAGGAATTCAAACTCAAAGATATCTACCCTAATGGCAAATTCATAACATTAGAGGAATTTAAAGTTGGAATGGGGAGGGATCAACTGAAAATACTACAATATCATCGGATGCGGATGGCTTTTAAAGCCAGATGGCCTCTTTTCCCTGACGAACCACCCACTCACCCATGTCTCGCTGCGTTGTCTACCAAGGCGGGGGTTAGTGTCTTGGGGCTCTACGCAGTCGTGCAGGCGAGAACGCCTACGACAAATAAGATCAAAATCTCATGGGAAGCTGATCTAGGAATCACCATCTCAGACAAGGCATGGGAAAAATACTGTGATTTAACCAAAAGGGTGTCCATTAATGCAGGCCTATGCCAAAACCAATTTAAGGTACTAAACAAGTTGCACTACACACCCGAGAAGGTAGCTAAATTCACACGAGATGGTTCTGCCAGTTGCCTGAAATGTGGGAGCGTACATGCCGATTAATTCCATATGTATTGGAGCTGCCCACCCATACACAGGTTCTGCGGTGAAGTAGTGTCCATTCTAGTAGACATTACACAGATCCCGGCAGACCCAACGCCCCCAAAATACATATTCGGAGATATCGGGAAGACCTCGGAGATGACCAGACGATTATTTAATGTAGCATGCATAGTGGCTAAAAAATGTATATTGCAACAATGGAAGAGTACATACGCACCACGTGCAAATCACTTTCTTAAAGAACTGGCTTATGTCAATGAATGTGAGGAACAATATGTAATGTCGCTACCGAGGCCATGCAAACCTAAAGACATCTGGGCTCCGTTCAGAGTATACTTGTGTGAATCGGGGTCGGCTGGAAGCAGCCCGGTTGGACTCGGAAATGTACCGACTGTGTAGACTCTACATGCTGTGACCGTGTTTCGATATTTAATTACCGAATTGTTGAATGTTATGGAATGTTATGTTGAAGAGGCGACGTGTACCACCAACAATTAATAAATAAAGTTTTTTTTAAAAAAAGAAAGAATTACATGAAGAAATCCAAAACCTGATGAGTCCGGAGCAATTACAAGCGTGGAGTGCACAAGGAGAACATTACATGTTAAAAGATCAGTTGCCCTACTTCAGGAATCATTTATTCTTACCAAACCAAGAACTACGAGAACAAGTCATGTCCGGTTATCATGATTCCTTGATCGAGGGTCACCCCGGAATCGCTAAAACCCTAGCCAAGGTAAAACGAAATTATTGGTGGCCCACGTGGCGTAAAGACATTATCCAATTCATCCTATCTTGTGGAGTGTGTGCTCAAAACAAGTCATCCAGGCAGAAACCGGCTGGGCTATTACAACCATTGAAAATCCCACCAGCACCCTGGCACATGTTGTCCCTCGATTTTATTACTGACTTACCACCCAGTCAAGGGTTTAACACTATTCTTGTGATCGTGGACCTTTTTTCAAAAATGGCACATTTCATTCCTCTTAAGGGGCTCCCAAATACTTCCACTCTGGCAAAGGTATTTCTTGAAGGCATCGTACGGCTCCATGGGTTTCCTTCAGTTTTGGTCTCAGACCGAGGTACTCAATTCGTATCTAACTTCTGGAGAAAATGCTGCTCTATGGCCCAGATCGACATCCGGCTATCCACCAGTCACCATCCACAAAAGGATGGTCAAACTGAGAGGACAAATCAGACGCTCGAGCAGTATCTGCGTTGCATGTTACACCAAGCTGAAGGAAGCTGGTTCGACCTATTATGGATAGCTGAATATGCTTATAATAATTCCCTGCATACCAGCACTAGGCAGACACCCTTTTATACCATGTATGGCAGACTTCCCACATACTTCTGAGTTGGACGTTTCTACAACCCTGGAAATGCCATGTGTCAGAACCTTGCACACGACTATTTCTCAAACCTTTAAAAGGGCAGCTGAACACCTACTTCAAGCTAAGAATCACCAAAAGAAGCTTGCTGATCAACACCGAGCAAAGGCACCCAACTACCAAGTGGGAGACAAAGTCTTTCTGGCGTCTAAACACGTGTCCATTAAAGGAACCCAAACTTTCCGTCCAAGATACCTGGGTCCATTCACCGTCACCTCTGTGATAAATCCTGTGGTGGTCAGACTAGCTTTGCCGTCAAACATGCAGATTCATCCTGTGTTCCACGTGTCTCTCCTTAAACCTGTTTAACCTGGGACCCGGGTAGCAATGCCACCGCAGCCAGTAGTAGTTGCCGGGGAGCCAGAATTTGAAGTCAAGGACATCCTGGATTCAAAGTACGTCAGATCCAAATTATACTACTTATTAGACTGGAAGGGATATGGTCCCCAAGACAGGACATGGGAGCCTTGTGAGTACATCCATGCACCTCGCTTGCTTAGACGATTTCATCAAAGCCATCCAAACAAACCAGGACTAGACAGAAGAGCCACCTTGAGAGGGGCCTTGGGGGGGAGTGCTGTCATGATTCCTGTCCCTCATGTCCCCAGCCCTTCAAGATGTCAGGCTGGAGCCAGGCCACAATCACCTACATGGCCCTCAAAGGCCTCTCCATCCCTCCAAAGACCCACTTGGAGTCAGACTTGGCGCTTGTGGCACCAGACTCACTCACTCCCATAGGATAACATTGGGGATTGGACTTGTAGTGCATTGATGGGGACAAGATGGATGCCCCCACATATTTCGGTTCCCAGAACTGCATGTGCAGTCCAGTCTTTTGGGTGTGGTTCAGCCCAGAGACACCTGGGATACCCAGAGACTATTTAAGCCACGCCCAGGCTGAGAAACCTGCTTTGCGTTTTCTGCACCTGCAGCGTGACACTCACTGTGTTCGGATCGGTCTCCAGTAGGCCTGCATCTTTCTTCTGCGCTCAGCTCCTGCAAGAACAAGAACACTGTTAGGAACAGCCTTACCTTGCGGAACTTCTGCCCATCATTTATCGTTCCTTCTGTTCTGCGGGCATCTTCGGCGGTGTCACTCTCATCCCGGCATGCCGCTTCCTAAGGAAAAGGGAAAAGAACAGAAAAAAGGCATTGAGCAAATCTTTGCTTATTTTCAAAGACTGTGCGAGCTTCAAACGTTTACCTGAATCCCAGCCACTCTGGGGGAATTCTGTCTCCGGAACTTCTCATCCATCTGCAAGAGGGAAAAGACACTCCAGGTTAGCGTGGAAACATCTAGAGGTGCCGCATACCGCGCTTACTCACATAACCGACATCCACGCTGAAAACGTCACTGCACCTAAAAGACACAGAAAAAGAACTCAGTTCAATACAAATACGAAAGGGTCGCATCCCGCATCGCGCTCTCACTCACCTTCAGAGCTACTCATCTCAGCAGCACGTCGCCATATCCCAACCCCGGCCATCATCGAAGGAAGGAAAGGAACGAAGTTAGAGAACTGTTCAAAAGACTCATTATACTTACCTGTTGGACTCTTGCCAGTGAAGGAACTAGGCAGCAACGAGCCCGCATCAATCAACGCGCTCCTGCGCTGAAAGCAGGATGGAGAGCACACTTTCCAAGAAAACAAGGTGAGCTGTGGATCAAAGGGAAGGGTTGGACCCCGGGCAAGAAGGGGTTCAAGCACACAGAGACAATAGGGAGTTAAACTCTACCAATCCTGTGTTTCAGGCCCAGTCTCCAGTCGAGTAGACTCCAGGGAAGGGTAAGAGGTCAGAACAGGCTGAGTGACCTCCCCGTGGATACCAGGTGAGCGTTACATCCTCCTGAAAGAAATAATCAAACATTTATTTCTTCTTATAATAAAAAATATTACAACAACAGGAAAGAAAAACCTTATTATCAACATCTGAAGCTTAACATCAGATACTTGTTTCATATATACAAGACACAGTAACATTTTGAGTTTAGCACATACCTGCTTTAGGGACACCAAGCTCTAGAATATTATCGAGCAGCCCCGACAGACCTCAAATCAGTCATTTTAGACAATCACTACACAGATACCTACACATTCGACCAAGTTAGCATGACAGTAAATGCATGGCAACGTATATTCAAGTGCATAGACATACCGACTCCATATAATGACAGTATGCCATTATGGACTGCCCTGGCCTTCACTTACCATTTGACATTGACCTCCAGGCTTCATGGGACACAGGGACCAAAATGAAGAGGGTGGATTTGAAAGCAAGGAAGACTTTAAGGCAAAACTGGGTGACAACCCAATCAAAATGCTACAATATTTTAGAATGCGGGTGGCAGTGCGGAAGAAGTGGCCATTGTTCCCTAAGGTCCCGGAGCCCTCGAATTGCAGTGAAGCTATAGTGCTAGTGGAAGAATGGAATCGGCTAATCTCTAGGCTATACAGGCTGAAACAGGACACAGCCGCTCAACAAAGCATGGTGAAGGGGAAATGGGAGAGGGTCACAGAAACGAGCACTGACGACACTAAATGGCAGAGATTCTGTCACCTAATCAAGGATATCTCCCTCAATTCCCACTTGCGACATAAACAATTTAAAGTGTTAAACAGGCTCCATTATACCCCCTCAAGGGTATCACAATTCTCTTGTTAAACACCTGACAAATGCATGAAATGTGCTTCAGGACACGATTCATATGTTTTGGAGCTGCCCCAGGGTGTCAAAATATTGGGAAGAAGTGGCAGAAATACTTCACACAATCACAGGAATCCCCCTGTCCTTACTCCCCCTCAAGCACCTGCTGGGGGTTATTGGAAAGGCTGCTCTTAAAACCCATAGGCAATTCAACATGGGATGTATTATAGCAAAAAAAGTGAATACTGTTCAAGTGGAAATCCAGGGCGGACCAAGGATACATGAATGGCTTAGAGAACTGACCTATGTGCAAGAGAGAGAAGACAGCTATTTGGGGACTATGACGACGATGAACAGACCCAAGGACTTTTGGGAACCATTTCGATAATATTTGAGAGAAACCCAGCGGTGAAAGACCCTGAAACATATTGTAATAATTGTAATTGATGCTGTATGATATAAATGCAATGCTACTTATAACTGTGCATACTCTGTAAGAAAGGAGAACGTCAATGTAACCTGACCACCTGTTACCTAAATATTTTTTTTTTAAACGTGATATCTGATCAAAACAGTTTATTAATTCTCTTTTTCAATTTTTACTAAAAAGAAAATATTGCAGTCAGGCCACGGATCGGCACACTGTGTTTCGACGTTGTGTTTCATTCCCACTTTATTGATACGCCCTTCCTAGGACATTCTTAGCATTGTTGATGACAGCCTTCATCAGGACTGGAGGAATTTCATGTTAGAGTTGATCTGGGAGAACCCCGGAATCCTTCAGAAAACAAGAAAAAGAGTGGAAAATATACGTGACTTTTTGAGACTGCCTGAGCTTTCTTCAGGTATAGTTATAGGTATACTTATAGCAGAGACTGTAACATGGGACTAATAATAAATAATGAGAAAGACAAAAATAGTGATCCCGAAGAGTTAGTGCACCGAGTGTGTAGTGGTACAATTTTAAACACAAAAGAAGACAATATTGCAAATGTAAAAATCACAAGTTATACACTCTGTTGTGTTTGACATATACTAAATGTTAATATGTCAGGGTAAATAGAGCTTATAAACTTGCTGGAATACATTTTCCATCTTCTATTATGGCATAGGACTTTGAGATGCCACAGAGTGGAACGTTATGTCCTAGTACTTGGGAAAGACTAGCATTGATCTATTTTCTAGTCAGGCTACAGGTCGACACACTGTGTTTCGACCCCACGTTATTGATACGCCCTTCTTAGGACATCCTTAGCATTATTGAAGAGCATTCTTCAGGAGTTGGGAAATTTTGTATGTTAGAGTTGATCTGGGAGAACCCTGGAATCCATCAGAAAACAAGAAAAGAGGGCAAAAGATAAGTGATTTTTTTGTGATTTCCTGAGATTTCTTCAGGTATATTTATAGCAGAGAGTGAAACATGGGACTAACCTTTGTGTAAGTATGGGCTTGCAAAATTCCTTTTTCTTCTTCTTCTGTTGTGAAGAGTTGTCATCTTGTGCTTAATGAAACAAAAGGTAATGGCCTATAGGTTTCTTGGGAATGGCACCACTCCCACTCAATTAATGAATTTAACCACAGTAGCACATGGCATAAACTCAAACTTGCCTTCATGTTGTAGGCTGTGGCACTTGCATGTGTCTTGGCTTGTTCTGGTCAATGGTGCATTTCATGTATCTCAAAAGACAGCACAGGTAGTTAGCTATTAGCAACAGTTTACAATGAACACTCATTAAATCAATACTGTAATTTATGCATTGTCAATAGTTTATGCATAGTTATATTTAAGAAAAAACACATTTAATTAAGTAAATAAGCAAACACACAGTCATTATCACTGGTAGCAGTAAAGACTAAAAACACTGTCTAAAAACAGACACTATAGTCGTGACATATAAACCTAAATAGAGTTAGGAAGCGTATGTCTAGTTGACATCAATTGAGTTGTTTGATTATTGTAGGGGTGTTAACCGTCTTACAATACTCAAAGACTCCTATTATTGCAGTGGATTATTCATCAAACTAGTAATTGCTTGCCTAGATGGAGAAAACTCAACAGGTTTCAGTTCTCATACAATTATTACGGAACTTTCTTCAGGAGGTATGTCACTGTATTTTCAAGTGTTACAGTAAAACCAAGACCAACGGCATAGGTTGGTATCAATCATCATTCTTGTTGGCAGTGTAAAACATCGAACTTAGTTAGTTTCTGTCACAAAGTTTTTTCGAAAGAGCTCTTGCTTCTTCCTCGTATGATTCCTTAGTACTACTATTTCTTTTAACAACTCTAAAGAAATCGATATAGGTCTAGACACTACCTGGCAACAGTTACAATTTACTAATTGTAATTCGGCTTAGCTCTGCATACATTAGTAGGATATTAGAGCGCCCACATTGTCAACCTCTATTCCATTCTGATGATCAAATACATTTGATGGGCATCACATGGCGTGATCAAACAACAATTACAAATATGATGAAAAAATATATGAAGATGATGAAGAAGGGCTGATGCATCATAACACTGCAAATCTTTTGCTGATGATATGCTGAATGACATTTAACAGCCAGAACATTGTAGGTCTAGCATTAATGCATGAACAGACCCCATTCAACGATCATGTTTAGACACCTGGTGCCAGAGTCCAATCTGTGGATCAATTTTTGTTCTGTTTTGCAGAGGGTCAGATCATGAAGCCCTCCTTTTGGTGCTTCCTTGATATTTTTCTGGCACGCTGTTTTTTAAGCAGGACCTGTGTTCACAGATTCTCTGCTAAATTTTGTGTTGGTTTTGCCAATATATATCAGGCCACAAGGGAATTTGATTCCATAGATAGCGCATTGTGTATTGCTGTTTGTAAAAATCTTGAAATGCCATTGCAAACGATATAGTTAAAAGTGTTCCTGCTAGTACATACTGTATTTTTTACTGTGTCAGCATAAGGGGAGGGGTAGCCCGTGGTCCTTCTTTTGTATGTGTAGCAGGATATTCTGGTTCTAAAACAAGCCCCCTGTTATCAAAAAAGTAGGAAGCACCCTCAAACATTTGTCATGCTGTTGGAGAACCTGTTGTTTGGTGGGTGTGAAATATAAGCCCAATAAGATGGAGAACGTCCACATTGTCATTTTCCAATGAGCATTTCCAGAAATTGCTCGGTCAACCCTCTTTGTTTGCATTCCGGTCTCCGACTTTCATCACTAATCCCCAGACAAATGATTTATATATCCTGACCCAAAAAAGGATGAATCTAGTCTGCACAGAATCATTCAGACCATGAATGCTCAAGTATTTGAAAGTGGGAGTCATCCCAGGTGGTCTTCAGGTCTGTAATATTAATAGAGTTTTTAGAGACAATCCTAAATTTAAGTTGAACTTTAGCAGGAGTGGTAATAAGTGCTCAAGGGACTGGATCATTCTCATCATAGAGACAGCAGAAGAAGAGGCACAAAAAAACAGAAATACGAATTGGATGTCATGGAAAATAAAATCCATGAGGAATCCATTATTCCAGATATCAAAGCTAAGCTTGAAAAAATAAACAATGAGATTAATATGGTTAAGCAATTTACTCTAAATAAGAAAATTGGAAGCTGAAGAAAGATATTGAAAACTATAGAAAGGAAAGGAAATATCCCTAGTGTCTCCAGAATTCTATCAAGGGTCGGGGTGTGGCCAGCAGCGCGATGAGACAGACGTGAGTCTCTGTCGCTCCCGCGACCGCAGCTTACATCCTGGTAAAACTGCCTGTTTCAGCCTCTGCAGGGTCTACGAGTACTCCTCCCATGTAACGGACATCCTGGGGCTTAACCTGACCGTGGAACAACAAAAATCGGCCAGGGGAAAAAGATTAAGGAGCGTGTGAAAGTGAGAGTGGAGGCCGTCGCAAGCGTGTCCAAAAAGGCCGCCTAGCCTGCGGGCGAAGTGCGGTGAACGGCGCAGCGCTGCGGAGGCGCTCGACACCTGCAGTGAGGAGGGACTGCTGCCCTGTGATCGATCCGGGTGGCCGCTGGCCCGAGAAAGAAATCCCCGGCAGAAGGAGCGAAACACCAGCTGGTTGGTGCGCACCCCTCCCGCGGACCTGTGGCGGCCACAGCCTGGGAGGCTGGACTGGTGTGCCTCATGGTGGGAGCCTCCGGGTGGTGAACCGGGCCCGGGATGAGCGTGCAGGTGGCGGCTGGGTGTGATCCGGCCTTGCAGCGCACCACGCTGCCTCTGTCCCACCGCAGTTACCCTGATGGCGGAAGCCCAAGAAGTACATGGAATGAAGGAGGATCGGTGAGGGAGGAGAACCGTGGTCATGCTGCCTGCCCGGTGAGTGCTCCCTCAGTGGCCCATGCAACACAACGGCCCCCCTCCCACCAGCCCGCATACTACTAACAGTGAGAGGACTGAGGGGCCACGGTGTGTATCACGTGCAGAGCCAGCAAGCTCCCCTCCAAATATACCCAGCCCACCCGGGGGTAATCATCCAGCCACGCAGCCCCTCAAGCACAGGCGAATGCTGCCCGGCACAAAGTCTGGAGGACCCGCGTAGCAAAGCGGTAAAGGCGCACATTACGTTTGGAGGGAGAGCCCCTTCCCCAACTAGGGGCCTGCCTGGGAGGTACCACACAACCCCCCTGCGCAACCGGAGTACATATCAGCCTGAACAGATAACCGGAGGACCGGTAGTATGCCACATGCTGAGCTTGCTGCTAGTGAATCCTCCCCCCCTCCCAAAACAGTTCCACCCGAGGGGAGCAAAGCAATCAGAGGACCGCCCCGGCAGTGAAAGCACCCACACCACCATGAGCAATAGACAGGTGATCCAGTAGTGCCACGCTGGTGGCCAGGAGGACCCCAAACCTAGAGGCAACCCAGGGAAAAGTGGTGGCATAGCCCAGACCCGGAATCTCACACCACACTGGCTACAGTGCAGAGGGTCACTGCACAGGCCCTGACGACGGTGGGGAGCGGGCAGGGGAAAACCAGCGGGTCCCAGGAAAGACCCAGCATACTGAATACAATTTCGTATATAACCTGATCCGCCAGGACACCACAGTAGCACCGCTAACCATCAAGGGAAAAAGGGTGAAACTATTCAGCCCACCTCTGTATCCAGCGAAACAGACCACGGCTGAGCCACCCCTCCCCTCCTTGCTGCGGCACATGACCACGCTGCATCCCCCAACAGAACAGGAATACCACCAGCAGCCCAACGAGAAGGCAGAGCATCAAACACCACGAGATCTCGGACCAAACCACACTGACCTCCAAACAGCAAGATCAGTGAGCAATACACCAGAAACACACCTGTCCAGCGGTGAGACCTGGTAGTAAACATGGGTAAAGACAAAGAAGAAATTTCCCATACAAAACAGAATAGATCAATACACTATACCTCCGACACAAACCCAGGAGTGCCAACCACTGGACCACATGGAAACAGAGCCTGAACATATGCTCTCTCTAAAGGACGTCATGGCCACAATAGCGGATTCCCGCACCTCAATGGAGCAGAAGATGGATGGGATAGGTCTAGATGTCTCCTTCCTCAGGCTTGACCTACAAAGATTGTCAGCACGCACCGGAGAGGCCGAACAACACATCTCAAATGCAGAAGACGGCCTAACAAATATGCAACAGCAGCTCCAAGGAGTCACAGCCAAGTTCAAATCCCTGGAAGACAGAATTGAAGAAGGAGAAGGGAGATCTAGGTGTAACAATGTGCGTATACTCGGCATACCCGAAAAGACAGAAGACCCTTGCATGGAACTCTTTCTCGAACAATGGCTCACGGACCTGTTCGAACCGGACTCCTTCTCTAAGTTCTTCTCCATTGAAAGAGCACACTGCATGCCCATGGGAAGGCCAGTGCCAGGTGCTCCTCCACGAACCGTAATAGCGAGATTTTTAAACTACAGAGACCGAGATGCATTGCTACAGCGGGGTCGTGCTAAGGGCACAATCACCTTCAACTGCTCAAAAATTGCCTTATTCCCCGACTACATGCGCGAAGTACAAAAAGCTAGACAATCTTTCGACCAGCTCAAAAGACAACTTCAAACACTGGGATAAAATACGCTCTGCTCTTCCCCGCCCAGCTCAAAATCTACCATAGAGGAACAACAGTCCACTTCAACGACCCCAAAGAAGCATGGCACTGGGCTGAGCAACATATAGACGGGGAGTGGGTGACACTTTGAAGCAACAGGGGCAGAAACCCCAGGCCGCCGGCCGACCAACGACTGGTTCCCCTGCGGGCACCAGCACAAGTCCCACCAGAAGACATGGGTGGCAGATCCCCACCTCGATACCCAGCGAAGTCCCCGATCTAGCAGTGAGTAGAAAGCAGCGTTATCCAATGTCCCGCAGAAAAATCCCAACGCCACACACAGGGCGGGACATGCTTTCACTATACGGTTTCGATGAGGGCACCCCTCCTTTCTTTCTACCCACCTTTCTCCCCCGTTTGTTTTGCTCTCGCCGTGCTTCTCTTTCTCTCTACAGCACATAAGGTAGCATCCTCCAACCACTTATTGCAGGGGTAGTTACCTGAGCTATTGTTCAGTTGAGTATATGTAAATTGTCCAGTTGACAGCTAACAATTTTGATGTTCGGGAGGAGTATAGGGTGGGGGGTTATGGGTTTGTTTAGTTCAGTTAAGAAACGGATTTGTCAAGCACAATACATACCAAAGACAGACAAGAGGGCAACAACACCCAAACAAAATTTTGTGAAGCCTGCCAGGCCACCTCCTTCAGCACATACTTTCCCTACCACAAATGATCATGGCAACTCGCAGCCCAGTCGCTAGTATTCCTAGATCTTCAGGCTCATGACATGGAATGTCAATGGCCTTGGCAACGGAGTAAAATGTCGACTTGTCATGCAATACCTAAATAGGCACGCCCCGGATATAGTTTTTCTGACTGAAACCCACCTGGCAGGTACCAACTGCACCCTATTCAAGCGCACCAACTACAGGCTTGCATTACATGCCGGCTTCACCATGGGCTCCCAAGGTGTCATGATACTAATACACAAGAGGCGTCCCTTCCATCTTAATACCGTCACTCAAGACACGGGTGGTAGATACGTATACGCGATAGGCACGCTCTGGAAACAAACCATTGCGTTGTTGGCAATTTACGTGCCACCCACCCTATTATCCCCACTACTTATCGACATCTCCCCACTAATCACAGAAGACACGTCCAACATTATGGTTATGGGGGGAGACTTTAACGAAGTTATGAACACTGAACTAGATCACTCACATCTGTGTGGTAGGAAGCCCAGCACACCCACTAAGCTCGCCACATTTGTAAATACCCTCGGCATGCGGGACGCTTGGAGGGACCTCCATCCCAATGACAGAGAATACTCCTATCTTTCCGGGGCACACGCCTCGCTTTCCAGATTAGTCTATTTCTTCATTTCGGCAATTGACATACATTGGGCACATGAGGCACACCTACTTCCCAGAGGAATCTCTGATCACTCCCACTGATACTAGCCCTCAATACATCCAGGCCAACCCCCCCTCCCTGCTGGCGCCTTAACACTTACTATTTAGGCATCCCAGAACTGGTGGACAAGCTCCAAGAAATGACTAAAACATACTTTGAACTAAATACACCATCCGCATTGGACCCTGGGGTGCTGTGGGAGGCGTACAAAGCAGTACTTAGAGGTGAAATCATCTCATGGAGTACTGCATACAAAATGAGACATCTCTTAAAGGTACAAGAGACAGAACAGCAGGTAAAACAGGCAGGCAAGCGCATAGTACGATGAGGGCGAGGATATAGGAAACGGGGGATAAAGCCAGCAAGATGCTGGCATGGTTAGAATGCAGAGAACAGGGCCACAGCCAAGTTAGGAAGCTTGAAACGGGGGCGCCAAACCCAATAGTGACAGACCAAGACATAGCGGGGGGATTTGCAGCCTACTATACCGAACTGTACAAGTCTCCCACCACCCCTATGGATACCTCAATTTTGGAGGAAATTGCTCTTCCCACTTTGATCCACGGCACAACGGGACCTCCTAGAGAGGGATATCACAGAGGAGGAGGTACTGAGCGCTATGGCTGGACTCCAATCCGGCAAGGCTCTGGGCCCAAACGGCTTCCTGGTTGAGCTGTGGCGTAAGGTGGGAATGAATGCAATCACCCCACACCTATTGTGCATGTACCAGCACGTAAAGAACCAGGGCTCTCTGTCTCCAGACCTAAGAGAAGCCACAATAACAGCAATACCCAAGGCAGATAAACCCCCAAACTCTGTAGTTCATACAGACCTATCTCACTTATAAACAGTGATACCAAAATATTAGCTAAAGTGATGGCGGACCGACTGCAGCAGGTCATCCCTTCATTGATCCACCCGAACCAATGCGGCTTCATGCCCCAGAGATCAACCCATATGAACATATATAGGTTATACTCAGCCCTGGAAAGGGCAGACAAGCTCCGGGGTCCACACGCTCTACTAGCAATCGATTTTCGAAAAGGCCTTTGATTCGGTACGTTGGGAAGCCATCTGGGAAATAATGTCCTGCATGGGATTCGGCCGACACTTCATGAGCTGGGTGAAATTACTATACAGCTGTCCTGGGGCCAGAACAAAAGTAAATGGCTGGCAATCAGACCCATTTCTGTTGGGCAGAGGCACAAGGCAGGGCTGCCCTCTGTCAGCCATGATCTTTGCAATCGCCATAGAAACTCTGGCTGTGCTCCTGCGAAATACCCCACTCAGGGAAGGCTTCCAATGGTCAGACACATGGGAGGACAGGGTCTCACTCTACGTGGACGACATGCTAATTTATCTGAAAGACCCGAGTAACTCCTGTCACAGAGTCACACACATGCTAAAAAGGTATGAGGCTTTTTGCGGGCTTTGCGTAAACTGGTCCAAATCAACGCTATTTCCCGTGGGGTTTAACTGCCCCGACACTAACAAACTGTCCCTTCCGCATTGTACCAGAACAATTTAAATATCTCGGGGTACAAATCACAAAAAGCCTCATAGATTACATACCCAACAACCAATATCCCATTGCGACTAGGTTCGCGGAGGACACCCCCACTGGATCTCTCTACCACTGACGCAGCGGCCCTGTTCAGATGATTGCACTCCCTAGATTTCTGTACATCCTACAAAACGCACCACTCCACATCCCAAAGCACGAATTTCTCAAAATTGATCGTACCATCCGGAAACTACTATGGTGCGGGGGTCACCCACGGATAGCGCTCTCCACACTGCAGAGGTCCGTCTGGGAGGGAGGAATTGGACTACCTAGGTTACAAACATACTACTGGGTGGGGCAGATGGCGGTAGTGAATGACATGCTTCACGGGGACGCAAACCTACCACACATTAGAGAAATCAACACCGATAGCATGACATCCTCCTTGGAACTTCTGTACTGCAGCCTGGACAACGCGACACCCCCCTCGATATCGACACAAATCACCAGAATCTGGGCAGAAACACAACACCTCCTGGGGTGGGATTTGAAACTGACACCGGCACAACCCCTTTGGAACAATAGATTCCTCCCAGAAATTAGCAAGCTACCCAATTGGCCCGCCTGGAACCAGCATGGGGTAGCATGGATCGGGGATATAGTGCGGGAGAACAGCATAGTCCCGTTTGAGATACTACAGGCTGACCTCTCCCTTCCGCACACGTAAATATATCACTACACCCAAATGAAACACGCACTGCAATCTAATCTACAGAACATGAAAGACATGCCAGAATACACCCCGATGGAACGCAACATTTTCCAGGAACGGATTAAGCACAAAATCACCTCCACCATGTACAATGCGATCACATCCTTCGCCACACTGGAACCAGCTAGCCTCAAGGCCAAATGGGAGAAGGATGTAGGGACATTAAAACCAGAGGACTGGGTGGAGGCGCTAATGTATCCCCATGAAGTAACCATATCATCTAGGCGTAGACTGGTTCAATTGAAAATCCTACACAGTACACACTACCCAAGAATGGCCTTGTTTCGGTGGGGCAGAGCCCCAGACCCACGATGCCTGCGTTGCAAAAGAGAAAAAGGGACATTTTTTCATATACTTTGGGAATGTGACAATGTGCACCAGCTCTGGCGGAAATGCTGCGATAAAATGACGAGAGTCATGGGCAAACCAGCATTGAGGGAACCAAAACATTTGCTGTTAGGCGTCTGATGAAAGCGACTTGTCCCGATACGAGAATCTGCTCTGGTCGACAGCAATGGCTGTACTTTGAAGGAACATTGCTCATTTGTGGGGATCAGAGCTGACTCCAAGCTATGAACAGTGGGTCATGGACGTTGACGCATGTGCAGCAATGGAACACAGAGTATATGCAGAGAGAGGGTGCCCGCAAAAGGTGCACAAGATATGGCAAAGGTGGGAGGAAGCCTGTTGAGTCAACCAGGGAGCAACAGAGGCTTTACCCCTGTAGTTGACTATGCATATCTACTCAGAAATGCTAGACATGTGCTGAGTGGCCCACAAGAACCTTAATTTTGTGCTTGGCAATCCCAGGGGACGTGCCCCCTCCATGTTGTTGTTCCTTTACCCCTTTCCCTAAAGTGAATGCATGTATGTAAAATGAATAAAAATTGTTTGATAAAAAAAAGAATAAAATAAAAATGTAGGGACTAGGAAAAGATTCAACAAAACAGGCTACAAGTAAACATTTGTGACATTTTCTGAAACATATAATACCTCAAATAGCAGCGTCTCAGAAGCAGTGGGTGAGGGTCCGTCTACCTCAACATAGGAGCACACAATCAACCAGCACAGTTTTTTCGAAGGGGGGGGGCAGACAAGGAAGGTACAGACAGCAAGGGGTACACAAGATGAGAACGAGACATCGAGAGAACAGCAGGAATGGTAGCACCTATTTTCAATCTGACAGAATATAGACTGTCCCAGAATGAAACCAACCTCCTTAACAAAGGGCTCAGTTGTGTTCCTTATAGTTGGGCTGACCAATTCCAAACAGAAGCAGAATTCAGAACGTTTTCAGAATTCTACATCTTAAATATTTGTTCTGTGACTCTTCAGTAGCTACAACTAGAGGAGTATCAAAGACTTAAAATCCCTGTTCACCTTTTTTACATCTACCGCTATGCTAAGTCTTGAAATTGTAACATTTGAGAATATAATACTACAGGAAACTGAAAAACTACTTACAAACAAAAATCACTATCAAGACAATTTGACTAAAGACGAAAGAAAAGCAATTTAAACTCTGCAGAGTCATCCTGATATTATCATAAAAACTGTGGATAATGGATGAGGAATTATCTTATAGTCACGAGTATCTTACAATGCCGAACTCTTAAAACAACTAATTAACCAAATGTTCTACATGAGACTTGACACATACTCAACAAAAAATTTACAAGAAGAAACTGACAGCCTAAACAAACATGCCTTCATCCAAGGTTGGATTGATTCAGATGAGAAGACCTTTCTAACCAGATATTTTCCTGAGACCTTTTGTCAAAACAATTTAAATGTTATGTGTGCAATACCACGGAGATGATCAACATTCAATCTCAGATCACCGTAGAACAAGAACATTTTCTAATGACCCTCGATGTAGAAGCTCTTTATATGAGCATTTCAGAGGTCAGGTTATGAGATCATATCTTGACAGACAAATAGAGACTGAATTAATTCCCAATTGCCTTTATTCTTAAATGAATTAGAATTGCAATAATAGAGAATTGCTTTCTTTATGAAGTATGTTTCTATAAACAAAAACATGGCACAATTATAGGGGCAACATTTGCCCCTGATATTGAAAACCTCTACATGGACCATTTTGAGTCCCAGTCCATGTATATTGAGGACAGTCCTTGTACTGCCAACATTACCAGCTGGCATAGGTATATGGATGATTTTTACATGACCTGGAAAGGCAATGCAGTGCTTCTGGCTGAGTTTCTCATGTAGTTAAACTCATTGGATCAATAAATCAAGTTCATGATGAGCTCAAAAGCGTTTCTATACCTACAGATTCCTAAATCAGACAATGGCAACCTAGAGACAACCATCTATAGAAACCAACAGATAAAAACAACCTGCTTCACTGTGCCAGCTTTCACCCACTGAGTCAGTTCGTAAGAACTTTCAGAAACTGTACATCAACTGCAGATTTCGACTTGCATAGTAGTGAACTGACCGCAAGATTCCAACATCGGGGTTACCCACTGAAAATAATCATAGATGCAAAAATAAGCTCCACAACACTGCCAGAGACAGATGTCTCACTAAGCAGCCAATAATCACTTCAGATAAAATCACATGCATATCTACCTTTAGCCCAATAAGCAATGCACGCAGTAGAATGATCCTGCTGCATTGGAATACACTTAAGAGCCCAGACTTCAATCCTGAAATACTGAGGTTTGCTTTCAAAAGACAGAGAAATATTAAGCAAACGCTTGTGCAGACATATAAAAACCACAAACCAGAACCTGTCACACAAACGACTTTATTGGCTCTTTCACCAGTGATAGGACATTTCAGGTGCAAGTGATGTTCAATATGCCTGCTCAAAAAAAGATATGAATGTGATCGGCCTATGTGATTTGCAGTGGTGTTTCAAGACTTTTACTGCAATACACAATGGACTATCTATGGAATCAAATGTCCTTGTGGCCATATATATATCGGCAAAACCAAACACAAAATTAAGCAGAGACTCTGTGAACACAAGTCCTCCTTTAAAAAATGTGTGCCAGAAAAACCAATGGTTGCCCATTTTGTTTAAAAACCCCACAAACCCAGGGAGTTAATGTGGTTTACTATCCAGACTATCAAGGAAGCACCGAGAGGATGGGATCATGATCTGACCCTCTGCAAAATAGAACAAAAATGGATCCACAGATTGGGCTCTGTCATCAGGGGGTCTAAACACAAACATTGAATGGGGTCTGTTTATGCATTAATAATAGACTTACAACGTTCTGGCTGTAAAATGTCATTCAGCATATCATCGGCAAAAAATGTGTGGTGTTATGAAGTATACACCCTTCTTTCTTTTTTCATTTCTTTTTTATTTTTTTCTTTAACACATTTATACCATGCACCAAATTACCCTGAGGCTTATGGGCACAACAGACATACAACAAATAACACAAACTATAGAAGCGTATTATGCTAGATCCGAAGTGGCAGTCCCCGCAGAAAGAAGCAGGCATTCTATCTGAATAGAAATGTCTTAAGCTTTTTTCGAAACTGGGCAGTGGTCCTAATTTCCTTCAAATCTAGTGGAATAGCATTCCAGGCTGTAGGAGCACCCAGAGAAAAATCACATTTCTTAACTACTGTCAATTTACAAGACAGAATTTTGAGTGGATTCATGTCACTCGACCTCATGCACCTTGTACCAGATTTATAAGTCAGTGCTTTACTCAGGTATTACAACTTAAACCCATCAGACACATGTGCGATTAGGAGGAGGCGAAATTCAATCCCTTGCCCTTACTGGTAAACAGTGTAAGTTGTGTCATGCTTTGGACATATGATCACGCCTCTTAAGCCCCAAGATTTCTCTGATCATATCATTTTGCACTGTTTGCAATCTAGCACATTCTGATTTGGAGATCCCAACCAGTAGGTTACTGCAGTACTCAATTTTTGACCCTATTCTGGTTCTGGTTCTATGATTTCACAGTTGGCTTCGGGGATGTATGGGCAGAGCTGCTCCAACAATTTAATATAATAAGCAATTGAGGAGACTAATTCGCTCACATGTGTCTTCATATTCAGGTGCTAGTCCAAATAGAGCCCTAAGGTTTTTACTTTCTCTTTAGTCTTAATATTGCAAGCTGCCACTAGAAGGTGACGATGCTCTTCTGCCAATTTGTAGATTCTTCCTTTTGTACCAATCACCATTAGCTAGGTCTTTTCCTTGTGCAGCTCTGGACCATTATTTAACATCCAGTTTTGTATAAGATCAGAGATCTTATTTATACTATTGTCAGCCTCATAGCTATTGCCAGATAAAGGGATGAAACATTACGTGTCATCTGCGTAATTCATAAAGCCAATCCCATATTTCTCCAAAAGATCAATGGTGTACAGGGATATAGATAGACAAGCCTTCTATGGCACACCGTATTGCAGTAGGATCAGTTGTGCTTCTGAATTCTGACTACATACCCTGCACCAGTGGTCACCCAAAAAGGAACTTATCCACAATACAGCATTCTCTGAAAAACCTGCAACTTCCCTCAACCTGGCTGCCATCAACTCATGGTCCACCAGGTCGAAGGTCGCGGACAGGTCCAGAAGCATTGCAGTCTGTCCTTTGTCCATGATCTGCGGCAGCCTGGACTTCAGATCCAACATGTCAGTTTCTGTCCTACAGCCTGCCTGAAGCCAGACTGCCATTTATTAAGGATCCGCTGGGCATTAAGATGGGCTGTAATTTGTGTGTAAGCTACCCAGCCCAGAATTCTCAGCATGAAAGCAGTATTCATAATAGGCCAGTAATTGCATGGCATTTTAGACACAAGCCTGGTTTCTTTAACAAAGGCATAATTCATGCATTCTTGAGGGTGGTTGGTACCAGGTTTTGTTTAAAGAAGGCATTGACAAACTTACAAAGTGTGCCAATCAGAATTTTCATATATTTTTTATCATATTTATTATCATTGTTTGATCACGCCCTTGTGATGCCCTTGTGTTGCCCATCAAATTGTTTTGACCATCAGACTGGAATAGAGGTGGACAATGGAGGCGCTCTAAAATACTACTGATGTATGCAGAGCTAAGCCATAACTTGTTATGGTTTCAGGTTCACACACTAATAAGGCCGCCATATTTCTTGGCATAGTCACCTGTTAGTAAGACAAACACATGACATATCTGCATGGATCTTGTCAGGATTAGTCAGGCGAGTACAAAGGCAGCGAATATGGCAAGGGAAATGTGCACACAGGAACAACGACTCATGTATGCTAGAACCCAGGAGTGCAAATAGAGTGTGACATCAAAACCAATATATGAAAAGGGATGTGGGGTAAGCACCTGACCGCGAGGAAAGTCGGCAAGCGCCTTACCCCCAATTGCTGTTACAGGTACTGACAGCGCTAAACCCACGTGGAGGGCAAGCAATGACAGGATCTGTGAACTAACACTCTAGATGGTATTAAATAAGGGAACTAAAGAACTGTACTCACGAGGACGAGATAAACCTCTTGAATGTCAGCTAGCCCACGAATCCTGTTGATGAAACTGGGACCCCGAAAGGCTAGAACAGCAATGGGAGGAAAACTAAATACCTAAATTGGAATAGTGATTACAAATTAGTGAGGAAAACATAAGCATTCACACAGGAGCTAGCTACAACCGCACACCACACCTAATAATCAAATGGGAAATAAATGCAGCAGTGCAATGGAAAACATGGAATGGATCCCAATAGAAAGTAAGGATCAGGAGCAGGGAAAAAACGAAATAACCAAGGCAAACTTCTCCCTACCCCTCCAAGGAAAAGACAGGAAGCTAATCTAAGAGGAAGGCTAAGGCATACGGGTTTACAGCAGCAAAGGACAGAGTCAAAGAAATATAGAACACAGACAAACCGGGCTGCATCTAAAAGGGGAAAGCACTGAGAAATGCTGCCTGCAAACAGAGGAAGACAAAAAGGGAATCAAGGGAGCAGAAATCAATTAGCACATGAATCCGAGATTCAGGGCGGAGGAACAAGAAAACAGGAACTAGGAACTAGGTACAAAGGCAAGGAACAAGGAACAAGGGACTAGTCACAACAGGAACACTGCAAACGATGACCAGCGCTGGACTGAAGTAAGACTTAGGCTTTTAAAGCTGCTTAACGAGCACACGCCTCAGGTGTGCTGATTGCTGCACCTGCAGCCACAGCTGTTGCCTATCCTCCACCCAACCTTGTCCTGCAAGGGTGGAGGTGGAGCAGTGGGCCAGGCATTCTGGGAACCATAGTCATTTGGTTAAAGAAGCATGCTGGCTGCCAAAAACCTGGAATGGATCCGGAAGGGAAGTAGCTTGGAAAATAGGGATTTAGCGCTCCCAATTCATCACAGCACTGTAGCATAAGGTTCGGAGGAAAGGTCCAGTAGGGAATAAACCCCAAATCATGCACCCAAGTGGTGGGAACGGGAGCGAAGGGAGCGAGTCGTGACAGTATACCCCCTCCTACGGCCGTCTTCGGGTGCCCGCCACCCGCACGAGACATCTTCTTTCCATGATGGGAGTGCTTTTTCTTTGGAGGTGGCACTGATGGCAGGACCTGAAGCAGAGTTGGAAGGTCCAGGAAGCTCAGTCACTGGGAGTGGACCCTTATAAGTCTTTGAGGAGGGAGGCAGGCTGGTGCAACATGCCTTAGACAATGGTAGAAGCCCTGTTAGCCTTTCTGCCGAGAGTGGACATGCGGGAGGTGAGGAAATTGCTGGCTTCAGGAAAGGTTTATGTTCAGCCATTAGAGAAGGTGGCGGCTGAGGTAGAGGTTCAGATTTTCTTCTGTCATCCATCTGGGAAAAGGCTTGTGGTTGAAAGTGACTAAGGTTTGACTGCACATGTTCTACGCCTTGGAGACCTGGAAGTCCAATGGGTTGTACAAGGCTGGTACTCCTGGTGACAGTCGTGTAGCCACTTTGTTGCACGTGGGATACAACAGCAGGGACGTTTGGCATACTGATGGGAGTGATAGACGCAGTACTTGGTATTTCAGGCACACTCGCAGAAGGAGCAATAACAGACACATTTTGAACTGCAGCAGTCATTCCCTTCCTTTGGCTACTAGCACCCAACTGGTGCTTCTTGGCGGAATTCTGTTGCACAAGTCCTGTAGGTAATAGGCCGGTCTGCACCACCCCCTGTGCATACCCAGGTGAGTGGTTCTGACTCACCACTTGGTCCAGCTTGATGACTCTGAAGCGGGAGCTGGCAAAAGTCTCAAACTCTGATGCTGCATCTTTAGGAGGCTCTGATGCTAAAGTGAAGCAGTTGGGAGAATCGTCTTGTGGAAAAGGCAGGCATTCTGGTGCTCCTCCTGAAGCAAAAGAAAGGCAAGCTAGACGTTCATCGACAGTAAATGGTTGGGATTCAGGAGGAATCGCTGGAGCAGAAGAAAATACAGCAGGATCTGATGGTGTAGACAGGTATACCTCTGATATTGGCAGCGAGGCTAAGCAGGATACAGGCGTCTCATGAACTGAAGGCAAATACTCAGTATACTCCGGGACTGAAGACATGCACTTTTGATGGACTACCGGAGGCTCTAAAGCTGAAGGATGATCTGCAGGATGAGTCACTGTAGCTGAAGACAGGCAGGCCAGGGGAAACCTTGAGGCTGAAGGCATGCAAGCTGAAGCAATCTCGGTTGCTGGATACAAACATGTCCAGGTCTTTGGGACTGGCTCTTGAGTAAATGGCAGACATGGCAGCGGTTCATTGGTTGAAGACACGTGTGCCAAAGATGACTGCAGGGCTGTGGATTGGATCATAGAAGAGTCAATGGTTGTAGGAGGACAGACAGAAGTCTCAGAAGTTGACAGACACATTGGTGGCTCAGGAATGGAGGGCACCTTTAGGGCAGTAGACTCCTTGGCACCAGTAACCAAAGACTGAGCTGTACCCTTGCAGTCCCTTTCTTTAGTGGGTGACACAGAGTCTCTTTCTTTGTAGAAGTCAAAATCAACCAGTGGAATCACCATAGTAAAGTCTCTGTTAATCAGGATTTCGTCAATTGTCCATTCCTCTGTTTTAGCTTCTGAAAGAGGCAGATTATCAATCAACAGTTCAGGAATCGCCTGCCGGTTTTTTGGTTCTGTATACTGTGGAATGAGTCCATCAGAACATGAAATCTGTACTGTCTCTGACTGTTCGTATTGATCAGAATTGGCAGAAGGAAGAGTGAACCCAGAGGTAACATCGTTTTCCACATCAGCTTTAACATCTACTTCAGTCTCAGCAGCTGTATCAAGAGCAGGGCCTAAGCCTACTGTAGTGACTGAATCTGTGTATGCCACCATTGTGGATTGTGTTTGGAAATCAGAAGCTTGTATGTGTGCTAGCTCAGAATTATGACAAACTGCTACACAGGAAATTTTAGGTAAAGGAGTGGCTTGTAAATCTTCAGCTAACTGCAATCCCTGACAAACAGCAGAACAATTGTTAGAAACTGTGCCCAGATTAAGCGCTGTGCTAGACGAAAGACCTTCACTCCCAATAGATCTAACATATTGACAAATATCATGGTTTACCAAAGTCTATGCACTCAGGGGCTGAACAGTGTTCACTTCCTCAACATCAACAGATAAAGTCTGAGGTGTATTCAGTAAAGAGTGCAAGGTTTTATTCTCCTCTTGTAAAGAAATGAATTATTTTCTTAACTCCTCAAGCTTAGCTCTTAGCATGCCCTGCATTAACTGTACATCACTATCAGTAGGCACAGGGGGAGGCATAGTGGCATCAGGGCTGGATCCTGCACTAGCAATCTGGATGTGCACCGATTGTACATTGTCATCTACTGCTTGCAGGTTCTGTGATTTATAGTTTCTCTTACCAACTTGGTCTGTGTTTCCCTTAAGCAAACTATTGACATTAGACCTCTTGGCATTAGGGACTACAGTATGTACCTGTGCAAAGGAGTATGCTTTAGACTGAGGGTAGAAAACAGAAGTTATGCAAGGAACCCCTCCATTCTTTATGTTTGTATCATGAAACTGTTCTATCTGAGGTGAAGCACAACTGGAATCATGGGGTTCAACAACAGAGGTACTCTTGTATAATAAGTCTAACAGTGTGTTGTTTTCTGCGGCTAAGGCTTGCGCTGACATAGAATCGGGATAAAAACAAAAGATAGAACTAGGATCAGGCAATGTAGGATGTGCCATCCTATGGGAAAAATACTTTGCACGTAAATGCCCATTCGTGACAAGGAGTTCATTTAAGTCAGGACTAGTGATTTGATTGTCACAGGTAAATGTAGGGGAAGCTTTCTGTACAAACTTGTTAGAGACCTTGCTGCCTTTCTTTCTTAAACTTGCCATATTCAATGGGAATTTTGGGCTGGTCATTCTGTCGGGATTAGTCAGGCGAGTACAAAGGCAGCGAATATGGCAAGGGAAATGTGCACACAGGAACAACGACTCATGTATGCTAGAACCCAGGAGTGCAAATAGAGTGTGACATCAAAACCAATATATGAAAAGGGATGTGGGGTAAGCACCTGACCGCGAGGAAAGTCGGCAAGCGCCTTACCCCCAATTGCTGTTACAGGTACTGACAGCGCTAAACCCACGTGGAGGGCAAGCAATGACAGGATCTGTGAACTAACACTCTAGATGGTATTAAATAAGGGAACTAAAGAACTGTACTCACGAGGATGAGATAAACCTCTTGAATGTCAGCTAGCCCACGAATCCTGTTGATGAAACTGGGACCCCGAAAGGCTAGAACAGCAATGGGAGGAAAACTAAATACCTAAGTTGGAATAGTGATTACAAATTAGTGAGGAAAACATAAGCATTCACACAGGAGCTAGCTACAACCGCACCCCACACCTAATAATCAAATGGGAAATAAATGCAGCAGTGCAATGGAAAACATGGAATGGATACCAATAGAAAGTAAGGATCAGGAGCAGGGAAAAAACGAAATAACCAAGGCAAACTTCTCCCTACCCCTCCAAGGAAAAGACAGGAAGCTAATCTAAGAGGAAGGCTAAGGCATACGGGTTTACAGCAGCAAAGGACAGAGTCAAAGAAATATAGAACACAGACAAACTGGGCTGCATCTAAAAGGGGAAAGCACTGAGAAATGCTGCCTGCAAACAGAGGAAGACAAAAAGGGAATCAAGGGAGCAGAAATCAATTAGCACATGAATCCGAGATTCAGGGCGGAGGAACAAGAAAACAGGAACTAGGAACTAGGTACAAAGGCAAGGAACAAGGAACAAGGGACTAGTCACAACAGGAACACTGCAAACGATGACCAGCGCTGGACTGAAGTAAGACTTTTAAAGCTGCTTAACGAGCACACGCCTCAGGTGTGCTGATTGCTGCACCTGCAGCCACAGCTGTTGCCTATCCTCCACCCAATCTTGTCCTGCAAGGGTGGAGGTGGAGCAGTGGGCCAGGCATTCTGGGAACCATAGTCATTTGGTTAAAGAAGCATGCTGGCTGCCAAAAACCTGGAATGGACCCGGAAGGGAAGTAGCTTGGAAAATAGGGATTTAGCGCTCCCAATTCATCACAGCACTGTAGCATAAGGTTCGGAGGAAAGGTCCAGTAGGGAATAAACCCCAAATCATGCACCCAAGTGGTGGGAACGGGAGCGAAGGGAGCGAGTCGTGACAGATCTATATAGTGAACTGATGTTGCCGCTGCCACCCTGACACTGGAGCAGAGACAGAGGTGTTTCCTGATAGACACATGCGCTGGAACGAACAGGTAGGATTACAGCACAGCTGCCCTTGAGCTTGCAACTAAGCCTCTCTCGCTGCCCAAGAAAGCTCTGCCTGAAAGTGATGTCACTCTGAATACTGTTTTCTGAGTGATAGAAATGTTGTCATTGAGAGCCCTCGTTCCCGCTATATTTGAACCTGAAGAGGGCAATGCAAGTGGTTAAGCACACATACAATCATGAAAAAACTTTACACTTTGTTTTTTTGAGCAACTTAGTTAAGAGAAATTGGGAGTGGAGAAGAGAGAGTGACAGAGAGAGAGACATATTTAATCACAGTTCCACTTCATATACTCAAGAAGCTGTATATTGCAATTGTATTTACATTTCTCTTCGGTTACTGGTATTTACATTTATACCTATTCTGTGAACATTTTCTACTCATGGCACAGCCGTTTCTTGTTCTTGTGGCTGTTCACTTTCGGGCACCGTGCTGCCATGTGCTTTCCTGACATCAGAGAGGTGTAGCCAATGTTTCAGGCCCTTAACCTTTACTGTAAAATGAGTGCAGTATGTAACTTCATAAGGACCATGAAATCCTGAAGAGTTCCATCTCCGCACAAAGCTGCGCATGTATACAAATTCCCTGTGCATTAACTGAGAAGTGGGACTGTCTGTTGCTGGTGTTTTGGTGTTTGTTTCCCCTTCCCTCGTGAATGGTGGTGATATCAGTTTAGCTATACTTCTCACAGCACTTGTGAGTTGTGTCAGATATTCCTTAAACTCGCCCTCCAGCACTGTGGCAGCTCTGTGAGCATCCAATGCCCTTCTTACTGGGGACAGTGGTGTTTGTATATGTCTCCCTGTTACGATTTCGTGTGGGAACAAATAATAGTCCTTGCTTGGTTGAGTTCTAAGTTGGAATAGAGCTAAGGGCAGGCAATACACCCATTTCTTTTTGAGGGTGTGTCACAGTTTGGACAGTCTGTTTTTGAGGAGGCCATTTATTTGCTTGACCATCCCATTTGCTTGCAGGTGGTAAATCGAACATAATGTGTGTTTTACTTCTAGCATGGATGTTACTTCATTGAAAAGGTCATTTACAAAATGGGTCCCATTATCCTACCGTATCACATCACAAATCCTCCATCGTGGGAACACCTCTCTCATCAAAAATTATGCTGCACATATCACGTCTGGGTGTGCACAAGGACTTGCTTCCACCCAGCGAGAAAACAAACAAACCACTACTGTGAGGTACCTTGCCCCATTACACCTCTCTCCCATGTCTGCATAATCTATGTATAGCTCCTGGAAAGGTCCGATGGGGCAAGGGAGTGTTCCCCGCAGAGTTCTGAGTGTCATCCCAGAGTTGTACATTTGACAAGTGATACACTCTATTGTCATTTTTGTCAGGTGCTCCTGGAGGTTTGGGACAAACCATTTGTCTTGAAAATCCACAGCTATGTGTTGTTTTGAGGTGTGTGCTGTGAAGGGGAGCTGTTGGAATGCTATGTGTAATAATTGTACAGGCATTACTACTTTCCCAGTTATTTCCTGACACCAGAGAAGATCTGTTGGTGATTGTCTGCAACCCCTTCTTACCCATATTTCTTGCTCCTCATTTCATGCACGGTTTTGTAGCTCAATTATCTGTGAAATTGTCATGGTCATGAAGTCAGGGGCACAGACATGCAGGGGTTGCATGCACAGGAGACCTGGGTGGACTTTGGCGCCAGGCTCATGAACAAAAGTAAACAAAAACATCCATTTAAAACCAAAAAGCTTTTATTATGGACATAGCACTTCAGATGCATTAAACTTGAACATTCCATCCATTAAGCAGGATGCATTAACCTTGAACAATCCATCCATTAAGCAGCCCCAAGAGTATTCTTGGGTGTGGCTGCTAATGGATTGCCTTTGCACGTGCTCACTCTCTAGGAGTGGCAGGGTGTGGCTGGTAAGCCGGCCCTAATGGGCGTGCCTATGATCTCAGCTATATAAGCTGCCCCGATCCTCAAGACGGATGCTTCGTGTTATTCTGCACTTGCAAGCAGCGTAACGCTCACCGTCGCCTGAGGTCAGACTTACCTTTGAATATCCTGCTTCCTGGACATCCTGCTTCCCGCCAGCATACTTACCAACTGGGGGAAGCTGTTCTTACCTGTACATCTCTTCGGCGAACCAAGTATTCATCCTTACACTTTCCGGAACGCTAAAATCTTCATCTTGGCACCACAGCACAACACGCTCCATCGTCGACAGCAGTGCCTGCAAGGAAAAACAGAAGACAAGGTTAGACATTGAAAAAAAAGTCAGTTTAAGATTACGCTTCGCCATACTTCACACATTCCCTTAAACAATCAGTTACCTGCTGTCGAACATTGCGGTAGCATCCATCTTCCATCCGGCCACGTCTCGCGTCTCAAAGCTGCATTGAGGCTGCATTTCCATCTAGGGGAAGAAAACAGAAGGGAGACATTATTGCGGGCGTAAATAGGAGCAACATATAAAGACATTAAACAGAACGCACAACATCACAAGAGCTCAAGAAAGATTTAACAATCATAAGGTGGAGCATAGTCACAGCTGGACTAGACTAATCCTTATCAGGGATCAGTGAAGGAACTAGATCCCATTAACGCGCCCCTGCCAGAAGTAGCAGGACGGAGAGCCTATCTTCCATAATTTACAGGTGAGCTTAATGGGTCGGCGTATGCTCACAGAAACTGTACTTTGGGGTGAAGGGTTCGAGAGGTACAACAATCACAGATTGGCGCACTCACACACTCTTATCTCCACGCAGGAGCAGTATCACCACGTACCACCGCACACAGCTTTTCTACTGAGAGAGAGGCCTGTAGGGGGTGATTCAAGTTCAGGGAGGGCTGCAACTGTGCCCCAACGCCTCCGCAGAGACCAGGTTAGCGTAACAGAAATAGGCACTGAGTTATATCACTCTTCCTTGTCTTCCTGCATGTTATTTTTAAGCATACATTCTACTGCGTGTGGTTTGTGAAAGTATGCCGCCTGCTTTGCAGCGGCATCTGCTGCCACATTTCCTAATGAGATGACATCATTGTTATTGGTGTGGGCCTGGCATTTTACCTAAGCAATCACTGAGGGCTCAGCTAATGCTTCTATCAGGTCATTTAATAACTGAGCGTGTTGTACTGGGGATCTGTCTGCCCTCCTGAAACCTCTCCTCCACCATCGTGATAGCCCGGCATGTACCGTGGTCGTCAAATATCCCGAGTCTGAGTAGATCGTTACTGGACATCCTTTGGCTGTGTGTAATGCCTCAATTAGCACTATCAATTCTGCTGCTTGTGCTGAATAGTGTGAGGGCAGTCGTTTTTGAACTATGATCTCATACTCTTCACCCTCCAATCTCATTACTGCCTCACCAAAATGCTTCTCACCTGTTTCTGGGTCAATGGATGCTGACCCATCCACAACGTACACTTCACCTTCTCCTAGAGCGTTCTTACTTGCTTTGGTAATGTCGTCAACCTCCCCCTCATAGGTGGCACAGTCATGTTCCTGCATGTCTTCCACTGGGCATGGCTCTGTGATGAAGGTGGCTGGGTTTACAGTTTTACAATGCACTACGTGTATGTTTGGGCCTGAAATTATTATTTCATATGCTGTAGCCCGCTGTGTAGTGAGTGTGGATTTCGATCGCTCTAGTATAGCAAACAAAGAGTGTTCAACAAATAGTGTCACTGAGCACCCCATCACTATGGTGACACTTTTTTCAATTGCAAAGGCAGCTGCTGCGAGAGCCTGTTCGCACGCAAAATATCCTTGCATTACAGAATCGAGAGTGCCGCTCTAATAGGCCAATGGCCTGTGGCTTAGTGATGTTTTCTGTGTTAATACCTCTGTCATGAGTGTGCCATTACAGTGTGAGACTAGGTAAAACTCCTGTTCATAATCTGGGGTAGCCATAACGGATGCTGTTGCTATTGTGTAAACTGCTGTGAACATCTCTGGTGTCCATGCTATTGCTGTGCTCTCCTTTTGTGCCTCCTTGAGTGCCTGAAGTAGGGGGCATGTGTAGGCTGCATAATCGCGTATCCATGCTCAGCAATAATTATATAAACCGAGGAATTTCTGCATATCCTTTACTGTCTTGGGCATTGTTGTTGCACGTATTGCTGTTGCTCTCTCTGGAATTATTCATTGCCATCCGATACAGTACTTCTGCTAGACAGTATTGCAACTTCCCTTTGTCTACCTTGTATCCATTTTGTGCCCATAAGTTCAACAATGTTACGGAGTCTGCTCTACACTGTTCTTCGCTTTCACTGCAAATCAGAAGGTTGTCTACATACTGAATTATTGTGCTTTTGGCATCAATGTTTCGAAGCACTTCATGCAAAATCCTGTTGAAAATACTTGGGCTTTCACAATATCCCTGGGCCGTTCTGTAACGCTCGTATATTTTCCCCCCCAGGTTAAATGCTGTCAGATACTGGGAACTGGAATCAACTGGTACCGAGAAAAAAGCATTCTTCAAGTCTGCTACTGTGAAGCACGTGACTGTGTACTACACAAGATGGATGCAGGGTTTGGGAAAAGGGGGAACTCCTTCTGTATGATGTCATTAAGTGGGCGAAGTCCTGTATCATCCTCCAAGCCCCACCCCTCACTTTTTTAATTGGATAAATCGCTGTATTACAAGGCAAATTTGATGTTACAATGATACCTTGCTCTAGTAGTGCATGTATAGTTTTTTTTATTCCTTCCTCAGCTTCACTGGACAGGGGGTATTGTTTGACCAGGGGCAGTACTGCACCTGGCTTGAGTTTTATCTTTACTGGTGTTACTTCCTGTGGTCAAAAAGCCTGTGGGTACCTGTTGCATACCCTCATCAGAAAATTGATGGCGGTGCACTGACAATGGCCACGAGGGGGTTAGTCACCCGTCTGTTTGGATCATTATGTCACATGGCATGCACATCTCCATTATTATCTCCCCGTCATTGACATCGTCAGTGAACAGCTCCTCATCCGTTAAATCGCACAGTGCTACGTTTGGATCTATGCATAACACTGTCCTCCATTCACATCCATGCCTGTCCAGTCCTATTGCCACAATACTTTTAGCTGATACTTGCACTCCTTGTAGATCTAAAGAGAGGAGGGTACCTGGTACAATCTCTGGGGCTGCAACGGGGCGGAAAACAAAATCAGAGGGTACTCTCCATTCTTTCCATGTTATTTCTGGCACCACTCTCGCCACGACCTGTATACCATACACAAACATGTCTGCATTCGTGGGCACCTCCCCTCACTGCAACTTCGTTGGTTATGGTGTTAATCATTAGCATTGCCCTGGGTCGGCACACCCCAGGAGTTGAGCATACCACACCCCTTTCTGTAAAAGAGATGGTCATATTGAGCTTACTAAGGAGGTGCCTCCCTAGCAAATTTATCGGCAAATCTTTGTGATATAGTAGGGGTGCTCGCATTGTTTTCCCCCCTATTGTTACATCCAAATCTTTACTGTAGGGAACCTTTAAAATTGTCCCAGAGAATCCCTGTGTTTCCAAATTCTTGCAAGACAGCGGAAACCGTCCTTTTATGAAGCACGATATTTCTGCCGCTAAATCCACCATAAAGATGAACTGCTTGTTTCCTATCTCTGCTCCTGCCAGTGGTTCCTCGTCTGGACATAGGGTAGTTGATAGGACTGGACACGCAAGTGCTCTCTGTGGGCTGTCCTAATCTGGATGGGTATTTGTACCTGGAAAGGAGAAAACGCTTTCCCCGATCATGGCTGTTCCATGAAACGGCATTGGTGCGCCATTTCCTGTAGTGGCGAAAGGATTTGTGTGTGTGTTCCCCATTATATTTTGGCATGTTAATCACTGTTGCATCCCTGGTTGTGGTGCTTGGGGTCATTGCTGTGTTGTATGAGGCCCTTGTTGGTAGTTGTTGTCATATTGCTCTCGCAGTCCGTACCCTCCCATGGATAATCCATACCGGCTGCCTGGGTGGGGGTAACCAAACTGCTGTTCATTGCCAAATCATTGTGCATTATGGTAGTATCCATAGGTCAAGTGCAACATTCCCTTGAAAAATGGCCCCACCTTCAACAGGTTCAACATGTGCCTTGTCACCCTCCTCAAGACCCTTGCCCTCCATATCTTCCTCTCTGTTCCCTGTACCCACCACTTCCTTTTTCAGGGCTTCCCTGGCATTGGGGCCCCTCGTACTGTTCCTCTCCAGTCCATTGCTCTGGCCCGTTTGCTGCCCATGTTGCTGCCACTCTTGCCTGTAATGCTACTGACCCCTTCTCTCTGCCCCCCTCCCTCTCAGAGGACATGGCGGCTGTTACCACTGCGACCTTCACCAGTTTATTCTGCACAAGCTTTGCTTCATCCGCCAACCTTCTCTGTGTGATTTCTTTTTCCCATTCTTTGATCCTCCTACAGTAGTGTACTATGATACTCTGTATTTCAGGCCAGCCCTCTGCATCTATGCCAGCAATTTTATCTAGGGCCTTCTGTACCTCCTTTGGGAGGCCTCTTTTGATAATGAAGAGAAAAAGGGAGGTTGACTCGTCCCAAGCGGTGCCCGTTTCTGCCTTCCACATGTCCTACACCCAAGGAATGTACTGTGCAGCGTCTTCATCTTCCCCATTGTGCATTGCCTCACAGTGTGTAAATCAGGGGGGGGGAGGTTCTCTGCAGTGCATGCCATACCCGGGCCCACGTAATTAAAGGATGACCCGTCCACAGCGGACACTAGCAAGCTGTTAACATACCCTATAGCCAGTGGGACCCTACAGAGTTTTTCTCAAAGGCATATGTCCACTCCCCCGCTCCTCCCGAAAGCGGAGGCAATGCTTTTAACAAATTAGTTTTGTCCATCAGTGCCCAAGGTACATAGTGAGGCCTTCCTGCTCCTTTGTGAATGAGGGGCATCTGTAACTTTGCTTTCCCCCTTGTCTTACTTATCTTTACTCTTTTCTTTTTTGTCGGTACCATATTCCCTAGCCCCCTCCCGAGCCTTCCCTGCCATCTTTCCCTCAGCTGCTCCCCTTCTTCCGGCTGTATTCACATTGGCAGTAGTAGGCCTGCTTCGGCTGCTCCTTCCTCATATTCATCCAAATCACTCCAACAATCTTCTATTTCCCTGTCAGGTGCTACACTGCATTGTTCATCACTTGCTTGGTCGCTCCCTTGCTCTACTCATAGTACTTTTATTGGGGTGTTGTTAAGATGGAAGAAAAACTCTCCAGACTTCCACTCATCCTCTGTTAAACTGGAGGGGTTGTTTGATGGAGACGTCAATGGTGTCTGGCCACCCCCTGGCAACATTTGGCTCCTATCACACAGTTTTCTCAGCCGTGTTAATTCTGTTTGTGTGGTCGTCAGTTGTGCTTCTAAATCCCTAGTTAGACGTGCAATGTTTACTGGTGGTGCACATGTGGGCCCATACAATCCTCTGGGATCATAAGGGGGCATGGGTACTGCCGTGGGTGTGGAGGGTGCTCTTAGCTGGGGCAAATACAACGGGTTGCTATATCCCTCGGCAGGTCTGGTTAGTAGTCGGCACAGTTTTTTGGGCTCCCCTCCCTAACTTTCTCCCCCATTTACTACCTGGGCAGGTACCGCCTCAGGTGGTGCATCCTTTTCCGTGCTATTGGCAGGAGGCCTTTCTTCGAACCTCCTCCAGAGATCCAGGACCTCTCTATTTTGGAGTTGTTTCACCCTGTATTTGGCCAGTAAATATGTTGTCACAAAATCTAATACTCTTTTATCAAATGATCCCCCTTCTGGCCATACCTGGGATGACCCCTCCATCTTAATCTCAGTGAGCCATTGATCATGATACTTTTTAACCTTAGGTTGCGTAGCATAGATCTTGTAACATCACAGTTTAAAACATTTCACTTACACCTTGTCATATCCTGAACATGGCATGAGCATATTCAAACCAAATGAAACATAAAACCATTTAACAGACACACCTGAACAAACTGACATAGTCCACTAACAATAATGAACATAAAACAGATATCTATAGCACTTTGGATTTAGCCCTTCCCTTTATGAGACTGTTGGATTCTTCCCCCCCATACGCTCTTCACATTCACCTCTTCCTGGGCCCGTTCTGGGCCAACCTCTAAGAAAGTTACTCACGCAAGAAAAAGAGTTGTCTAATATCTCCCGAGTCTACTCAATATGCAAGACTCCTACGTATTTCCTTTTTTATTTCCACTTATATCCCTGCACTGGTCAAGACAGTACTATGCAGCGCTGCCTTCCACCCCCTTTCGGAGCTAGGTTCCCATATTCTCCTCTTAGCCTGTTACTTCTATAAAAAAACTTAATGGCTATAACAAGAAAAGAAGAAGAAAAGCACACTGGTCAACACTCATACAATCCCATGCACGCTTAATCTGACTCCCAGGCTGTTTCCTCAACTTTACACTTTTCCTTTTTACCCCCTTTAATTTCCCTTCCTTTAATTTTTTCGCAACCAATACTTGCGTGTCCGAGGTGATCCGAGAGCCTCAGTTCACGGTCTACCCAAAATCAGAGTGTCGGCCCCCAATAAGCCATGCCAGGCTCCGGTGAGCAGTCAGGTATTTGCAAAGCCGGGACCCTTGCATCCTTTCTGGGGCGTACGCTTTTAACTACTGGTCATCCATAGGTAGCAGTGGTCTTGATGGGGGCGTCCCAGATCTCGCTGCACGGTACGGGGGTCTTTCTCGGAGCACCCGCAATCACGTGAGGGCCACCAAGTGAAGGTGGTCATTTCCCCAAAAAGACATTTATAAACTCATAATAAATGGACACACCCCAGTAGGGAATGAGATCAGGAGAAAGGTTGTGATTAAAACAAAGATTTATAGAAAATAGTGCATGCCAAGGACTCTGCTGCCTCGAGAGCGCTCTGCCAGACAATGCAAAAACAGTACATTATAAGCTTTAGAAACATCACTAGTGACGTCTTCCTATAGGTACATCCAGTTACATTGGGATTGGTGAAAGACATGGATACATTATAGTAGTGTAGGGACCGGCTCCACACGATTGGCTGGTAGCTAGGAGGTCTGGTAGGCTTCACGTGGGCCAGCTGGGCTCGTCCATGCAAGGTGAAGGTCAGGTCGGGTCCACGAGAGGAGAATGTTCTGTCTAAACTAAGCTACACAATATCTCCTGACATGCAGTAAATAATGCACAACATAAACCAAATACTACAATGTGGGGATACCTATAAATTGTAGACACTTATTACATATTCCCAACTCAGGCCTTTGTAGAAGTAAAGGGTACGAGGGTCTTGGCCTCAGGGGGCTTCATCTAGGATTTATTTGTCATGGCACCCCAGAGCTTGAGGGAATGGATTGATAGGTGTTGGTTTTGGTCGGAATATATGATGACATGAAACCAGTTATGACGAATGGAGGTGCAAAGGCTTGTGCAAGCAATAACTTCCAAAGGTCGAGGTGAGGGGAGCGGGTTTGTGGAGATGGTTAGGCCACAAGTCGAGATTCGCCCCGGTCACTCACAGGGCAGTGATTTCAGAGGAAGGAAAAGAATACACTTTTTACTTGTAACAATTTGCGCCAGAGCATCCGTGAGAAAAGAGCTTGGGCGGCACAGACACGGAGGAGGAGGTGGGGACTGTCAGTGTTCGCTGTGCACAGCGTTGCAAAGGGTAGAGAAGGCTTTTTAGTTAGCAGTTAATGGAGCCTGGAGGTGCACAAATAGGAGTCCGGATGTGTCTTGCAGTAGCCCCTCTCCCGCTGTTGTCAGGGAAGGGCAATGGAGGACGTCTCACCACTATTGCACAAGCATTAGGTTTCTTTTGTGCTGAATGCACGGTGGGCAAAATAACCCTTCCTCCCTTACAATATACGGAAGTGCCACAGCTTTACAACGTGAAGGCAAGCAGGGGATGTATATCTTGTGCTTTTGTTGTGTGAGTCTCTAATTGAGTGGGAATGATTGTCATTAAGGCTGGTGTGAAGCAAGTCCTCCTCCATTCTGAAATGTAAAACAATAAAAAAATTAAAAATCGCCAATATTAGGGAATTATGCAAAAAAGTAATGGTGCAGATGCTGAGCAAAAGGAAACACCAGTTTAGCCCATATATCTGCTTCAACCCAATACAGATAAACCTAAAGACTCATCTCTTCGCCAAAATTCCATTCATGTATCACCCACCTGGACTATACCTACTAATGTACCTAGTGCCCAGATGCGCAAGGGCTTAGTGCACTGCTATAAATGTAAAAATAAAATAAATAAAATATCTCAACTCAGGCGCATGCCGCTGTGTGGTGATACATGAAGTACACCATTGACCAGAACAAGTCCAGACATATGCAAGTGCCACAGCCTACAACGTGAAGGCAAGTTTGAGTTTATGCCATGTGCTACTATTGTGAAATTCATTAATTGAGTGGGAGTGGTGCCATTCCCAAGATACCTTTAGGCCATTATCTTTTGTTTCATTAAGCGCTAGATAACAACTCTTCTAAATGAAAGAAGAAAAATGAATTTTGCAGCCCTATATACTATACTTACACCAAGTTTAGTCCAATGTTACAGTCTCTGCTAGAACACACCTGAGGAAATCTCAGGCAGTCTAAAAAAAAAAAATCACGTATCTTTTCCACTCTCTTTCTTGTTTTCCGATGGATTCCGGGGGTTCTCTCAGATCAACTTTAACATGAAAAATGCCTCTAGTCCTGATGAAGGCCCTCTTCAATAATGCCAAGAATGTCCTAGAAAGGGCGAATCAATAAGGTGGGGCTGAGACACAGTGTGTCGAACTGTAGCTCGCCTAGACAATGGATCAAGGCTAGTCTTTCCCAAGAACTAGGGCTTAATCCCTGGCCATAACAAACCACCCTATTGCATCTCAAAGTCCTATGCCATAATAGAAGATGGGAAATGTATTCTAGCAAGTTGATAATCTCCATCTACCGTGACATATGACCCTTTAGTGTATGTCAAATACAAAAGAGTGTGTTTTTTACGTTTGCAATATTTTCTTCTTTTGTGTTCAACATTGTACCTCTACACACTTTTTATGTACTAACCTTCGGGATCACTATTTTTGTCTTTCTCATTATTGAATGGTGTATATAATATGTTTTTAGTGAAATTTGAAAAAGAGAATTAATAAATTGTTTTGATCAGATATCAAGGTTTTTGAGCAGACATTGATCTATTCCTGCTCATGGATATTGTGTTCTGCACTGTTTCAGCGTAAGAGGGAGGGGTGGCATGTTTTCTTTCTTCTTTTGTGCAAAACAAATATAAATATTAGAAATAAATAGAAACACCAATACAGAAAGACATAGGCATAACTTAGCTTGCCTTAACTCATGCTGGCAGAGCAACAAAGTAGAGGATGACTCATTAGCATTCGTTGTATTTACGCAGTCGGGATGTCTGTAATTAGATAGAGAAGCATGGTATTTGCAGCCATCTTGAGTTTGAATGTTCTTTAGTATTCTCTGTTCAGTTTTGTCTTTTTTACAAAGTTTTGAAACATTTTGGCCCTCATTCCGAGTTTGGCGGTAGGGGATACCGGGCACCTGTAAGGAGACCGGTGTCGTAATCCCCTACTGCCCTATTTCGAGGTCCCCTAACGGGACCCATAAGGTACGTTTGGTCGGACCAAACGTACCTCACGGGTCCCGTTAGGGGACCAGGGCACAAGTAACGGGCTTGCTATTCGCGATCCCATTATTTTTGCCCTCCCCATTCCCATTGAGCCCTATCGGGGCTCAAATGGTAATGGGGAATGGTTTGTACAATGGGGACTTACCAGTCCCTCCAGGGTCGGAATGGACCGGTAAGTCCCATTGGACAACACCGGAGGCGGTACCGGTATGGGAGGCAGCCATGGAGCTAATTGCTCCATGGCTACCACCATACTCGGAATGAGGGCCTTTGTCTTTGCTGTTAAATGCTTAGTTAAAAGCTTCTGGTCTTAACATAAAATCAGAGCATTTCCTCGTCCTTGCCCTGTCATGTGTTCCTTATATTATCCCCCTGGTCGTGTTCACTTATTTTATAAGGATTTTGACTTTCTTGTTACTATCATGCTACCTAGTTCAACACCTGTGTTTTTTCCTAGGTGACTTCAACCTTCATCTTGACTCTACTTACCTCAGCTACCCTTTTATATGTCTAATGCTTACTTCTATAGCTCAGTTGTTTCCAATTGTAGCTGTGGATCAGTTCCTCCCGTACTTCTTACTCTCTCCCGTGCCCAGTCCACTTTCCACTCCACCCCCCATTGCCCTGTAGCAGATTCTGAGGCAGTGCACTGCAAATGCAGAAACACTGTCTAACTCTCCCTTCCCCATTCTCCTCCACCTTCTGACTTTGGAAAGAGCGGATTGTGTCCATCTTGGGATAAAACTTGCATTGTAGTTCCTGTTTTCTGGCCCTGGTCCAACCAAGGTAATCCACCTACCTCAAAAAAGGTAGCAGGCGCTCCTCTCCAGAAAGAACACGGCATGATAACCTGTTCTGAGAAGAGAGTTTGTAGCACTCCCAGCTCACTGTGCCGTGAGAGGCACAGCTTCACCTCATTGATGACGCCCAACAAACACGTGTATGGGGATGCTGTTGGTACTCTTGTTCAGAAGAGAATTGCCGTAGCATTTCGGTGCTGGACTGCCCATGTGGGTGGGACAAAGACTGATGTGCAAATGGATATTTCCCATCTGTGAAAGGTACAGTGAGCAAAAAGCAGATGGATGCAAACTCTCAAAGTGGTTAATAAACAATGTACCGGTTATCTTTCCGTGTTCTTTCAAGAGAGGAGCGCCTGCTACCTTTTTTGTATTTTTGGAAGGAACTTGGGGTTGGTCACCCTAAGTTACCTGGGGGCAACCAGACGTGGACTCCCTGCTCACTGTGCTCAGAGAGGCACAGCTTCACCTCACTGATGAGGCTCAATAAGGCTGAAACACGTGTATGGGGTTGCTGTTGGTTCTCTTGTTCAGAAGAGAATTTCCATAGCATTTCAGTGCTGGACTGCCCATGTGGGTGCGACAAAGACTGATATGCAAATGGCTATTTCCCATCTGTGAAAGGTACAGTGAGCAAAAAGCAGATGGCTGCAAACTCTCAATAACCACTGAACCAGTTATCATGCTGTGTTCTTTCAAGAGAGGGGCGCCTGCTACCTTTTTTGTCTCCACCTCCCTCACCCTGGACCACGGACAGTCCCCATGGGAATCACCTCCCCAGCCCCGAAGGCCAGACAATAGGGAGGGGCGTTGCACCTCAAAATAAAATTGTTGATAACAGGAAATGGGCTACACCTTGAGTTCTGAGATGACTAGCTAAACACAGACACCAGAGTGAATTTTATAGCGATCACTTTTATACTTTTAGTACTTTTAGGATTGCCCTGGCATGAGCCTCAACTGAATAGGATCCTGCTATGTCAGCTCACCCTTCCTTGGAGAGGTTTCGGGGACCCTTAAGGTGAGTCTGTGGTAGCAGAGCCCTTAACTACACTAAGGTACCACCCACATGGATTGTGAGGCCAGAGGATGACCTCTGTGGGTGGTTCCATCTTGCTAGGTGGCCTCAGGCAGGCCGTCATCCTATCCCGATACTTCATGCCAGCATACCTGCTCTCTGTCCCCTTTTTATACTTAATGTCCTTTTATATTTTTAACGTCCTACCCTTACTTAACTTTTAAACCTACATAGCATTCCCATTAAAACCCCTGCAGACAGTTACCCCTCTTTCAGCACCTTCATGGGTCTATCCTTGGTGACGTTGGCACACTGATGGCTAGCTGCAAGGCTAGTGGAAGGGCTGGCCGTTGCAGGGCTGGAAGGTGATGCTTGCTGCAGGCTGGCTGGGGCCCTATCTTCTGGTGTGACTGTGGCTGGTCCCACCTGTTCATTCTTCTGGGTGGACCCATACATCACACAGGGCCACCCAAGATCACTGCGCTGCCTGTGCTGCTTTTTTACTTCTGGATTGCTCACTGCGCGAGTAGAGCCTGCCGTTGGTAGCAAATCTTCTGGGTGGCCCCATTGGTGGGGGGCCACCCATGATCACAGCCGTGCCTGTGACCTGTTATAATCTTCTGGGTGGGCCCATTGGCTGGGGGCCCACCCACTCTAATCACTGCAAGCGCTGTGCTGCCTTATTTAAAATCTTCAGGGTATCCCATTAGTGTGGGGTCCTCCCCCCGGCACCGCGTGGCCACTCCACCGTATTTGCTTATGGTGACTTGCTCTGTGCCATGGCACCGCTGGTTTCAGTGTCACACCCATAACCATTTTAATTTCAGTTGGCATCCCCTTAGCAACAGGGGATACCATCATTGATCACAGCCAAGGGTTGCTCTTGGGCTGCCACTCTTCAATGCGCCTTGCGATGCCGGTGGCGGGCCTCTGATCTTCATCTGGGCCACTCTGCGGGGCAGTCCAGGGTTCCTTCACCAGGGCTGCCCAACGGAGCAGCCTTAGACTTCCTCCACTCCTCCTCTTTACCCAGGCTAGCCACCAAGGTGGAGCAGACTTTGCCATTATTCACCTTTGGTGCTACGCCTAAGATACACAGCTTGGCATGACTTTTAGAAATGGACCCATCTCGCTGGCCACGAGGCAGGCCGACTGGGGACAAGGCCCAGCAGCCTGGTGTGGGCTGTACCTCACATGCGGCACAGGCTGGGCTGTCCATCTTTGGCCTGGTCAGCCGGCCCATGCACACTGGCCAGGCCCTTGATGATTCCTGGACCCATCTAGTCTGGCCCCCAGGCAGACCGACACTGGCCACGGCCCCAGGACAGCAGAGCTGCCCCTCCTGGCTCACTCTCTGAGGGAGTTCCCCAATCACGTCCTGGTGCCATTTGTGGACTTAGGCTCTGAAGAGGAAGGGGGGCGCTCAAGGCAACAGCACTCTCCACACACACAGGTAAGTCTCTCCTCTTCTCTGCTTCCCTCTTTTCTCTTCTTTCAACTGTCTTTTTTCAATTGTCGTCTATATTAAAATCCTCTTCGATTCTTTTCTCCACTGCCCAGTCCACTCCTCTGTAGTGGAGTTCTGTTCCATTGTACTTTTTCGTTTCTTTCTTTTTCAACATTCTATCACTCCCCATGGTGCAATGGATGGTTTGATCCAAACAGACACAGACACACACACAGCACACACATAATTATAACACACTACACATTAAATAAAATCCTTTTGTTACCATAGTGTCTATCTTTATTTCTAGGTGTTCCCTTAGGGGACACTCATGTAGCCCCTGCTAGCCGGGCCCCGTTCGGCCATGGACTACACACAGATCACATCCCATACTGCAGTCAGGCAGCTTAAGGGCGTTTGCATGATTGTGCCTCAAAACTGGCAAAAAAATCAACAAAGTACGCAACGCTATGGAGTAACTTTCAACACTGATAGTCCCCAGGTGTAACACCATGGCTCATTACTCACTCTTTCAGCATTTGAAGGGAATTAATGCTATGCCGATGTGCATAGATACCCCTTCAATGGTATGATATGATATGGCATTTATAACGTGCCTATACACAAGTGTTTCAAGTTGTGACGCGGCAAGGGAGGGGGAACAGAGGGAAGACAGAACAACGATCCTACTAGGCCAGGTGTCATTCAGATCGCGCAAGTGCAAGGGGAGGGGGGAAAGGAGAGAGGAAAGTGCAGTACAGGGATAGTAGAATCAGATAGATAAATAAAAAGACCACTTGTGGCAAGTGCAAGGAAGTGCAGACGTAAGTGCTGGTAGGGGGACTGTAGGGATACAGAAAACAGTCCCCAGTGCAGGGGTTGCCAGGGAGGCAGTGCAGGTGGGCAACTGGTGGGGCCTGGGCCCAGAGTCAGAAGAGTGGCCAGGTAACCAGTGCCGTTTTCAGCTAGTGCGCAGAGGGACGCGAAAGGAAAGGGGGCTTGAATGAAGAAGGGCTCTTATTTCTTTGATGACGCTCATCAAGACACACCTTAAGGTATGGCCACTTTGTGGGATGCTTTGGGCACTTGAGAGGATGAGTTCTAGTGGCCAAGCTGCTGATTTTGAAACTTGGAGACTTGGCTACCAAGCCACTCTTTAGTAATTGGTGAAATAAATCAAGTGATTCTGGTGAACTTACCCAAATGTCTCGCAGTAGAGTGAGGTAATGTCAATGTACGTTTTTGCATTTTGGAACTTGTGCAGGACTAAACTTCACGGAATGCAGAGAAAAAACAGTACGAGATAAGCATCAATGGAAATGAATGGGACACTTATGCATATAACATCCCAAATTAATGTCCTCATTTATACGCTATGATCATATACTGACCTCGGTAATCCGGTGTCAGCTAGCGCCCATGCAACATATTATTTATACCGTCTCATGTTTGGCATGCCCTAGTTACAATAAGCATTCTCTGTGAAGCGCGTTACTGCTTCTTAGAGCTAGCAGCACAAACATAACGAAAGTGAGGTTGGCGCTACGCCAGGCACACTTTTTTTCCTGGCCTGGTATCCTTTTAATTTTCAGAAGTTTGTGACTCCTTCTGTTAATACATTTATATTATCAATTTTGACATTAAAATACAAATATCCATTATTCTTTAAACAAACTGCTATGTAATGTCAATCGTTTCATTTTAACAGTTGTAAACCCTACCAGTTAAGCGGTCTGGCTAAAAAACATGTCGGAAATCAGCAGCTGCTTCTATTAAAAAACATTAGTTACAATTATGATGGACCATTGCGCACGCGCAAACAGAATACGCTCGTAGGCATTCCAATCTAGTAATTTGCAGTTGGTTACTAACCTTCTGACCTTCAATCATAACCATGCTAATAAAGGTCAAAGGTACAGCCATTAGCAGCTTTGCCGGCGCAGCTGTTCTGGGACAGGAATATGCCCCGGAAAGACATCGGTTTTCCCTGCCATTTGAGTCCTCCTCAGAAACATCACATGCGAGCTGTGGACGGGCCTTCCCAGTTGAGAAGTCGTGCAGTACTTGTGAAGCAGTAGTTTATTTCTGATCTTCTGGCAACTCGATGCACACTAAGAGTTAACATTCGGAGCCGGAGTTCAGCCAAATGACTACTGCCTTGAAAACAGGGCGCTGCAGGGCACGCCGTCTCGCTTGACATGTTACACTGTGCACTGGGCGGTTGGGTGTGGAAGACCAGCGCTCGCGCTCTATAGAGGTGTGTTCAGATTTCAGAGGATCAAAGTCATCTGTGTGAGAGCTTTTTCTACGAAATGCATGAAAAAAAATACTGCAAACAAGATTGCTCAACACAGTTCGTAAACACATGCCTTAGCAATGCCGCGTTCCTTTCCTAAAAAAAAAAAACAGGTCCATTTAAACATCGATTTTTTTTAAGGGGCCTCTGCAATTGTGTTCTTCCTGTAAAGAAAACACATTGTTTCGAATTGCTGTTTTAACACAGGATTAAGAGCGTTACAGAACGTCCCAAAATGCCCGGTTTAGTAAGCAGAGGAAGGCTCTAAGGCAGTGATTGAAAACGAGCTTGTTCTGTTTTGCACCCACAACACCAGCATTGTAAATACTTGGGATGTGTCCAGGATTACTTACCGGTCATTCCATTCCGCCTCACGAGACAGGATTTCTTCCGTCTGAAAGTGTCCAGGAATCTGCCCCCCGTGGCTTGGTGACCATTACCCCTCCCCTGAGACAGTAAGGGGATGAAGGCCATCTTCACCAACTATGATATGATGATATGATATGACATTTATAACGCGCCTATACACAAGTGTTTCAAGGCGCAACGAGGCCAGGGAGGGGGCACAGAGGGAAGACAGACAACTATCTTACTAGGCCATGACATTGAGATCGTGCAAGTGCAGGGGAGGGGAAGGGAAAGTGCAGGGGAAAGGGGCAGTGCAATACACAGGATCGACAGTAAACAATACATAAAATAAATAAAAGCAATAGGTAAAAGTGCAGGCCAGCTTGTGGCAAGTGCACGGTAAGTGCAGACATCAAGTGTCAAGAGCTGGGGGACGGTAAGGATACAGAAACAGCCCCCAAGTGCAGGGGTTACCTGCGAGGCAGTGCAGGGGTGCAGGTGGCAGGGGAGCGGACCTGGGGCCGAGATCAGAGGGTAGTCAGGTGACCAGTGTAGTTTCAGTCAGGAGTTCAGCAGGGGAGAGGAGGAGAGAAAGCAGAAGCAAAGAGGATGGTCTTGAGGTGCTTCCGGAACCAGAGACTGTTTTTCCCAAGTTTCAGGGAGGCAGGGAGGCAGTTCCAGAGGAAGCCCCCAGCCGAAGAAAGAGATCTACCACCAACTCGTTGCTTGGAGAAGAGACTGGCCCTGAGTGAGGTGGAGGCAGATGAGCGAAGAGCTAGCCAAGGAAGATATTTAGGAAAAGAGAGTTGGAGGTATTGAGGCCCCAGGCCCCAGAAGGCGTTGTGGTCAATGCAGAGGGGTTTGAACTTAATCCCCACAGCCACTGGGAGCCAGTGCAGAGATCTCAGTCCTGGAGAGATACGATCCCTGGGCTTGAGGCAAAGGACAAGTCTCACAATCCTGTTCTGGATGAGTTGCAGAGGGTGGAGGGTAGAAGCAGGCATATTTAGAAAGAGGCTGTTGCAGTAGTCCAGCCTAGAGAGAACCAGAGCTCTGGAGACAGTGAGCTCCTGGGGGAAGGAGAGGAAAGGAAGAATACATCTGAGGAGTTGCAGCTGGTAATATGACTTCTTAGAGACATAGTAGATGTGTGGAGAGAGTGGAGTCGAAGATGACCCAGAGGGATTTAGCCTCACCAGTGGGAGAAGGAAGAGGGCAAAGAGAGGCCGGCCAGAGAGCGACAGGAAAGGAGGGAGCAGGTGTGCCGATGAGGAGAATCTCAGTCTTACTGGCATTAAGGCAGAGATTGTTGGCGGCACACCACGCCTGGATAGCGGACAGACAGTGAGAGATGAGAGAAGGAGAAGAGGTGGCGGAAGGGTGCCTGAAAATTGGGGCAAAGAGCGGCAATCCAGTGGGCAAGAAGTGCCAGGTATTGGTTGAACAGCCAGGTAGAGAGGTTAGACCCCTGGGGAACACCACAGGTAGAGATAGAGATAGAGGAGAGGAAGGACCCAAGTTGGACCTGGGAGGATCAATCGGAGAGGAAAGAGGTCAGCCAAGCCAGGGCCTGATCGGTGATACGCAGGTTATCACGGAGACGGTTGAGCAGGATGGCATGGTTGACCGTGTCAAATACAGAGGAGAGATCAAGTAAGATGAGGACACAGGGGGTATTGGAGTCAAGGTTGGAGAGCAGGTCTTCACGGATGTTCAGGAGAGCAGGTTCAGTGCTTCTGGCAACTCTGAAGCCAGGCTGATGGTCATGGAGACAACCAACCAATTCAGTGTGATTAAGCTTGGAGATCGCCAGCTTTTCCAGGAGTTTGCCCAGGAAAGGAGTGATGGAGAGTGGGCGGTAGTTAGCTTGGCAGGAGAGGTCAGCTGAGGGTTTCTTAAGAAGAGAGTGCACAAGGGAGTGCTTCAGGGGGGAAGGGAAGACTCCAGTGGTGAAGGAGTGGTTGCAGAAGTCAGCCAAAGCAGGAGCCAGGGTGTCAATGTGGTCCTTGATGGTTTTAGAGGAACAGGGGAGAACCTGTTTTTGACGTGACTTTCATAGATCAGACTTGTCAGAAACCTCATCTGGGGAGAACAGGGGAAAGGCAGAGAAGGGGGGAGAAGAGGTGGCCACAGAAGGGCCTGAGGAAGAGAGGGGATTAGAGGGAGGAGTAGGAGAGGAAGAGAGACAGGACAGGATGTCCTTAGTTTTAGAGATGGAATGAGAAGCCAGGGCCGTGCAGAGAGGACAGTAAAGGTAGAGACTGCAGCAGGATTGGAGATTTTAAAGAGTTCGGCCGAGTTGTTGGATGCCGCAGAGATGCAGGCTTGGATGAGGGCTCTCGGTGCAGACAGAGAGCCGGTATTGCCTTTGGAGCAGGCGGCAGGCCAGTTTGTCAGAGGACGTACAGGAAGCATGTCATTTCCTCTCAGCCACCCTGCGCTTGCGTTTAAGGGTGACAAGGTCTGAGTCATACCAGGAGTTGCACTTCGCTTTGGGTTTCAAGCAGATCCTCATGACAGGGGCAAAAACATCAAGAGTATCAGATATAGCAGAGTGGAGCATAGAAAGGGCTGTGTCAGGATGTGAGTCAGCCGCAGGAGGAGGGGGGGGTATCAGAAAGTGGCAGCAAAAGCCTCAACTGACACACGCTTCATGGTTCAGATAACCAAGAAGGTAGGTAGCAGTGCTGGAGTTGGCTTGGCCTGAGGGGTGGAGAGAGTGAGCTGTGAGGAAAGGAGAAAGTGACCACTCCAGGAGAGAGGAGTGGTTAGATGGATAGAAAGAGGAAGGTCTGTAGAGATCAGAACATCCAGAGTGTACCCTGCAGAGTGAGTCGGCCAGAGGGGAGGATATAGGGTGATAGAGAGTCGCAGAGGTCACAAAAGAGTCCAGAGGAAGGACAGGAAGCATCGAGGTAGATGTTAAAGTCTCCAAGCAGAATGAGTTGAGTGTTCGAGGCCAGGAGGGAAGAGGAGAGTGTCACACTCGTCGTCAGAAAATCCTTCCCCCATCTTCTCACCTGTGCTGGCGGGGCTAGTGGTAGTATTCCGCCTTCTTCGGTAGACTTTCTTTTCGTGAAGATATGGTCTACCCCGGGACTTCGCCACCGTGAGTACTTATGGGACAAGTAGTCCGGTGGTGAATATGCTGTAATAGCCTACAGGGGAAAAAGACGAACAGGCATAAAAAACCCCTGGTGTTGTACGTGGTGGCTTGGAAGTGATGTACTCAAGAAGAATAATTCCAGTGGGCGGTAGGACTGAAGACTCTGAAGCAGGGTCCGGAGTGACTTGAGTAGGTAAGTGGAATGGAAGAGCTTGTCACAAGGTTCTGTAAACTTCCACTGGGTAAGTAAAATAGAAGAGACTGTAGCAAGGTCCAGAAGGGGAGGAAGAGCTATCGCAGTGCGGACCACAGGAGGTAAGTAAGGAAGCACGGAAGAGACCTCGGGAACGGAGGAAGCTACGAAGGAGCCGACAAGGAGAAGCGGAACGGCAGAGGGGTGCCAAGCGGAGGTAAGGCAAAGAAAATCACACTGGAAGGAAACAGGAGCGAGGAAAGGCAGACAAGGTGAAAGGGGAAAACAAAAAGAGAGGAACAGAGAAGAAAACAGTAAGGAGAGGGAACCGGCAGAGGGGCGAGAGAAGGGCAGCAAGCGAATGAACATATAAAAGGAGACGAAATGCAGGAAAGAGGGGCTCACCTGAGCCAAGAGGAAATACTGGCAGCGTCGCACCCAAAGCAAAGAGAGCAATAGGGGTTGAACTGCGCCGGATGCAGGTTCAAGCAGAATAAAAGCTGGACAGGTGGCGGCCATGTTGAAAACAGCTAGACCGCTGATTACGTTCAGGGAAGATACGTGGTGTGTCAATAATGGAGCCCGAAGCGCCATCTATTCCAAATCGCAAGGGGCGGCGAAGCATGACAGAGAGGTCCGCCCACTCAGAGAGGAAGGAGGCCATCTGACCAGGTGGCCGATAGATGGTAGCCACAGTGAGGGAATGGAATGGCTAGGGGAGAGAGAAGAGAGCCTGCAGACGAGACATTCGAAAGAGGAGTAGGCCTGCGTAGGAATGACAGTGGCATGAATCCACTCAGGGAAGATCAGGGCTACACCCCCTCCGTTATGGTTGGACCTGGAGGCGGAGAGGATCTTGTAGCTGTCAGGGAGGAGAGTATCAAAGCTTGTGACAGAGCTAGCCGTGCACCATGTTTCAGTGAGACCAAGGACATTGGGGTCAAGTTCTTCAAAGAGGTGGCAGATGTCAGAGGAGTTTTGACAGCTGAGCGAGAGTTGAGAGTGGCAAAATGGAGAAGGTTGCCATCTTTGAAAGACTTCCGGGGAGGGGTACAAATCAGAGATATACTCTGCAGAGGTGTAGAAGAATAAGCCTGAGGGGGGGCAGAAGAGGAAGAAGGAGAGAGCAAGGTAGCCAAGGAGGAGACAGCAGGGGGAGGCAAGGAAGTCGTGGAGGGAAGAGAGGGGACAGCAGGAGAAGAAAGGATATTGATGAGGTGCGGGAAGCGTCTATCAAAGAGGAGAAGGTTAGTCTGAGGGCCTTGGTCCAATATGGTACCATTCAGGTAAACATAGAGTGGAAGGAGGCCAGGAGGGCCTCAAACTGGATGCCACCATTAATGGGAGAAGAAGAGAAAGGAGAAAGCACAGAGACCATATGGAGAGTCCATAGGTCTGGTGAGGGGACGTCAAAGAGGGTGTTGGTGAGGGTTTGCCTGGAAGAAGCACTGGTATAGGTGTCAGCGATAGGGAGGCCTGGGTTGGAGACCAGGATGTCCTTTTTAAACTTCCTCCAACCAGATTTAGTGACGAGAGCAGGATAGTCGATAGAGAAACAGTTAGAAAAGATAGGAGAAACAGAGAGCACCATAGAGTAGGTAGGGGGAGGAGAGAGGAGGAAGGGGTGGGGGCGGGAAGTAAACTAGGGAAGGAAGGACACAGGGAGGGGCGCGGGCAGATGAGACAAAGACAGGCGAGACAATAGTAGACAATTGAGCAAGATGAAAGTGCTTGGACAATAGTAGAACAGTTTGCTAGATGAATGCTTTGCTAAGAAGGCAGAACCAATGAACAACACTACTTTCACAATGCAATTTAAATACCGCAGAAAAACACACCAAGTCTGAGAGTCCTATAAAGTGGGGAGAAAGGCTGAGGTTGCACAATGGAATTTAAATACTTTCATAAATGTCACAGCGCTATTCCAGCGTGGCACAGGATAATAATCACAGCATTATTCTAGTGTAGGTAAGGTTGCTATATGGCAGGATTTTAAGGGTAGAGTGATGGCTCTATTCCACACCCGGGCCACTCATACAATACTAGTCGCTGCTGGTTGACGGCTGGCCACTGGCTTCCCCTGCTGACACCTGCAGACACATTATGGAGCCACAGGGGCTGCATGGGCAGAGGGCTGCCTTGGGAGGGTCAGTGATGATCATCAAATGAACCAATCCTGGTGGAGGGGTGGGCTGGGAGGAGGGAGGCAAGGTGGAAGTGGAAGCTGGGAAGCGGGAAGGTGGAGCGGGAAGACAGTCTGGGCTGGGCGTACCAGTTGAACCAAATAGAATATCAAGACCTGGTTCGCATCCAAGGGCTGAGGCTGAGGAGAACCACGGTCACCAGCAAAATCACCAAGGGTAGGAAGGATGTTGAAGTCTCCTTCTTAGAGACTTCAACATCCACCTGGATGCCTCCTGTCCTCCCTCTGGACTCTTCTCACAAACACTGCGACTCTCTCTCACTCACTATTATCCCCTCTGGCCAAACTCACTCTGCAGGGCACACCCTGGATGTTCTGATCATCTCAGACCTTCCCCTTTCTGTCCCTCTCTGCACTTCTCTCTCCTGGAGTGACCACTTTCTCCTCGCCTCCCACCTCACCCTCCCTACCCCTCAAGCAAAGCCATTTCCTTCACTGTCACCCACCTTCTCGGTCATCCGACCCATGAACCGCCAATCAGCTGAGGCTTTCGCCGCCACCTTCTCACCCCCCCCTCCTCCATTGGCTGGCTCTCACCCTGACACAGTCCTCTCCACGCTCCACTCTGCTATATGTGATACTCTTGATATCCTTGCCCCTGTCATGAGGATACGCCTGAAGCCCAAAGCCAAGTGCAACTCCTGGTACGACTCTGACCTCGTCACCCTAAAACGCAAGTGCAGGGTGGCCAAGAGGAAAGGCGCGCTTCATGTACATCCTCTCACAAACTGGCCTGCCACCTTTTCCAAAGGCAATACCGGCTCTCTGTCCTAACCAGGAAGAGAGCCCATATCAAAGCCCCCCTCTCTGCGGCTACTAACAACTCGGCTGAACTCTCTAAAATCTACAAGGAACTGGCCAATCCTGCCGCAGTCTCTATCTCTCCTGTCCCTTCCCAGGCCCTCTGCACGGCACTGGCTTCTCACTTCATCTCTAAAACCCAGGACATCCTGTCCTCCCCCTCCTCCTATCCCCTCCCTCCCTCTTCTCCCTGCTCTTCCTCTGGCCCTTCAGCAGCCACCTCTCCTCCCTCCTTCTCCTCCTTCTCTGCCTTTCCCCTGTTCTCCTCAGACAAGGTTTCTAGACAAGTCCGATCTATGAAAGTCTCATCGAAACAGGTTCATCCCTGTTCCTCCAAAACTATGAAGGACCACATCGACTCCCTGGCTCCCACCCTGGCTGATTTCTGCAATCACTCCTTCGCCACTGGAGTCTTCCCATATGCCCTGAAGCAGTCCCTTGTGCACCCTCTTCTTAAGAAATCCTCTGCCGAGCCCTCCTGCCTGGCTAACTATAGCCCAATCTCCATCACTCCCTTCCCGGGCAAGATCCTGGAGAAACTGGCCATCTACCAGCTTAATCTCCACACTGAATCTGTTGGTTGTCTTCATGACCATCAGTCTGGCTTCAGAGTTGCCAGAAGCAGGGAAACTGCTCTCCTAAACATCTGTGAAGACCTGTTCTCTAACCTGGACTCTAACACCCCTTGCGTCCTCATCCTGCTTGATCTCTCTTCTGCCTTTGACACAGTCAACCATGCCATCCTGTTCAATCGTCTCTGTGATAACCTGGGTATCACTGGTCAGACTGACACTCCAACTTGAGTCCTTCCTCTCCACTATCTTCTTCTCTACCTGTGGTGTCCCCCAGGGGTCTAACCTCTCTCCCTGGCTGTTCAACGAATAACTGGCACTCCTTTCCCACCACATCGCTGCTCTCTGCCCCAACTTTCAGTGCTAAGCAGATGACACCCAGTTCATTTTCAGGCTACCCTCGGCCTACTCCTCTCCTTCCCTCTTCTCTGACTGTCTGTCGGCTATCCGGAAGTGGTGTGCTACCAACGGCCTCTGCCTTATTGCCAGTAAGACTGAGATTCTCCTCATCGGCACACCCGTTCCCTCATTTCCTGTAGCTCTCTGGCCGACGTCTCTTGGCCCTCTTCCTGCTCCCACTGGCAAGGCTAAAAACCTTGGGATCATCTTTGACTCCACACTATCCTTCTCTCCTCACATCTCTGACGTCTCTAAGAAGTCACACTACCAGCTGCACCTCCTCAGAGGTATTCTTCCTTTCCTCTCCTTCCCCCAGAAGCTCACTGTCTCCAGAGCTCTGGTTCTCTCCAGGCTGGACTGCCTCTACTCTGCGCCCTCTGCAACTCATCCAGAACAGGAACAGGACTGCAAGACTTGTCCTTGGCCTCAAGCCCAGGGATCGTATCTCTCCAGGACTGAAATCACTGCACTGGCTCCCAGTGGCTGCGAGGATTAAGTTCAAAACCCCCTGCATAGGCCACAAGGACTTCTGGGGCCTGGGGCCTCAATACCTTCAACTCTCTCTTCCTAAATATCTTCCATCTCGAGCTCTTCGCTCATGCGCCTCCAACTCCCTCAGGTTCAGTCGCTTCTCCAAGCAACTAGTTGGTGGTAGATCTCTTTCCTCGGCTGGGGCCTTCTTCTGTAACAGTCTCCCTGCCTCCCTTAAACTTGAGGAGAACCATCTCCGGTTCCAGAAGCGCCTCAAAACCTTTCTCTTTGCTTCTGCTTTTTCTCCTCCTCTGCTCTGCTGACCTCCTGGCTGTAACCTGAAATGCACTGGCCACATGGACATCCTCTGATCTCAGGCTCAGGTCCCTCCCCCGCCAGCGTCACACACCTGCACTTCCCGCCTGGCAACCCCTGCACTTGGGGACTGTTTCTGTATCCCTACATTCCCCTACCAGCCCTTGACACCTGATGTCTGCACTTACCCTGCACTTGCCACTTACTGGCCGTTACTTATTTATTGTTATTATCTATTCCCATGTACTGCACTGTCCCTGCCCCCTTCCCACGCACTTGCGCAATCTGAATGACACCTGGCCTAGTAGGTTCGTTGTCTGTCCTCCCTTTGTTCCCCTCCCTTGCCTTGTCGCGCCTTGAAACACTTGTGCATAGGCGCGTTATAAATGCCATATCATATCATATAATATATCATATCTTAGTGCAAGTGAAAATCTGAGATGAGCTTGGGACGAAAGAGCGGAGGAGGGCATTGGACCAATTCCTCCAGTACAAGCATGATATTAGGACCATAAGCAACCAAAGCCCCCATCTCTTCTAACCTACGTGCAGGTGCCATAGCAATGGAAACAAGCATTTGTAAGACAGCATGGCAATCGGCCAGCATGAGATCCAAGTCCTTCGTGAAAACCCTGGTGGCTGTGTGGAATCCAAAAGGCAGCACTCTAAACTGAAAATGGTTGTTCCCCACTACAAACCTGAGGAATTGCCTGTAACATTCTCGAATAAGGATGTAGAAATACGCATCACTGAGATCCACGGATGTGAAGTAGTTGCCCTTGGAAAAAATAGGGATGGTAGCAGGGGGATGGTTCCAATGCACTTATTGGGAAACAGGTGTAGGCGGGCATGGCAATGTGCATTTTGTCACACTTACCTTACTTTTAAATACTTATCCCGTCTCCAACCCTTGTATACCTGAGCTCGGGATCACCTTGGTGTGGGAAATGGATGCAGGATGAAAAGGTACAGGTTAGGATTGGATTCCCCAAAGCTCATAGGGAAAAAATGCCAGGTTGTAATAACTTTACCCACACAAGGAAAGGAAAGGCAGACAGCAAAATTCTAGGGTACAGTTTCTGAAGTTGGAAGATACGTTATTTCTTTTCTGCCAACACGCCAGCAGTTTTTTAAAGGGTCTGTTGTAAAAAAAAGTGTCATAACAAGACACTCTGTACAATAGCACTACCCCTAAGCAGCAGTGTAACTACAAAAATAAAAGTTTAAAACACTAAAAAAGAGTCATTTCAAAATTATGGGAAAATGTGTTTAAAAATATAAAATATGGAAGGTCCTTTATGGTACTCATATATGCACAATAGGGATATCCCAGGGTTCCTTGAGCTTTTCACACTCAATGGGCTCAAACATTCCCCAGACTCAAATTCACATAATATCACCACAATAAGGTTTGAGCATGTTATTGGTTCAGCCATCATGTGAACGACCTACGAGACAATCTGTGCAGGAGAGACCCCAGCTGGCCCATAGTAATGGGGTTTTCCCAAACGGCACTTTAAGATGGAATAGCAGCACCCGTGAGATGGATGGGGATGCAGATTCATACTCAAGCATCAAATCAATAATGACAACTCAAGTCATTAGTCAAGTTTGTTTAATGACAAGTACAAAGAACGGGGAGTTATGAATATCAGCAGTTGCTCGAGCTTCCTTCTCGCTTTAACTCTAATGAACGTCACAAGAATCACATCCTTTATACAAAAAACTTGTCATCGCTGACGTGAAATGCTAAAAATGTTGCATGCAATTCTATTGGTTATAGGAAGGTAACTTTACTATAGGTACTATCTGTATATGATAGTGGAGTAAAAGGATTGGATAACTATTGTCAGGTGGGGCATCTAAGCCCTTCCTTCAGAATGACTACTGTGGATGTCACTAAAAGTCCAACGTCTCATTGGTTCTTCGGTCTATAGGATCCTAGATTACTTGGTACATCTCATCATAAAATTCTTCATAGCTCACGCAGTCATGTATTGGCTCTCCTTCAGTGAATGGCTCTGCTATAAACATAGCAGGGATCACTATCTTGCATCGAATGATCTTAAACAAAACATTCGATAGGATCACTTCATAAGCAGAAGCTCTCTGAGACGTCAATGTGCCCTTTGGCTTCTCTAGAATGGCAAATAGCGTGTGCTCGACGTACAACGTCATTGAGCATCCCATCACAATGGTTGTCACTTTGTCTATGGCGAACATTGCGGCAGCTAAACTTTGTTCGCACAGGAAGTGGCCTCTCATCACTGGGTCCAAATTCCCACTGTAATATGCCAGGGTCTTGTACCCCAATGTGGTTCTCTGTGTGAGTACTGCCGTCATGACGCTGCCATTCGTGTGTGTGAACAGGTAGAATTCCTCTGCATAGTTGGGAATCCCTAAAACTGGTGCCATGCAAATGGCTTTCTTGAGTTCAGTAAACCCTTCCTCCATGGTCTCAGACCACACAATTTTTTCTTTCATCACCTGTGCCTTATTTAGGGCCTGTAACAAGGGCTTGCTATATGAGCTGTAGCCAAAGACCGAAGCTATGACATAATTGCAAAGACCTAATAAGCTCTGCATCTTTTTTATCCTGTATGGCTTGTCTGTGTTCAGTATGGCTTCATCCCTTTCCGGGGTAACTCTTTTCCCCTTGTGTGAGATCAGCTACCCTATATACAACACTTCTTGCTGACAATATTGTAACTTTTCTTTGTCCAGTTTATATCCTTTCTCAGCCAGTAGTCAATAGCTGAATAGAATCGTGTCTGAACTTTTCCTCTGTGGTGCTGCAGATTAAGATGTCATCTACACATTGCAAGACAACACTCTCTAATGCGATATTGCTTAAATCCATCTGTAGGACCTTATTGAAAATTGAGGGAGACTCACAATACCCCTGGGGTAACCTCGTGCTTTTCAGATGCATCTGTCTGAAGGTAAATGATGTCAGATCTTGTGAGTCTCGATGCAATGGGATTGAGAAAAACACATTTTTCAGGTCAATCACTGTGAAATATTTTGCCTCAACAGGTATATTACATAGGATTGTGGCTGGGTTCGGGACTAAAGGGAACTCGGCTTCTACAATATCGTTTATCGGGCGTAGATCTTGAATTAGCCTCCAAGACCCTCCCTTTGATTTGTTGACAGGATAAACTGCGGTATTGCATGACGACTCTGATGTCACTAAGATGCCCTGTTCCATCATAGCCAAAATAGTCTTGAAAATTCCCTCATCTGCCTCCCTAGACATGGTATACTGTCATACCTTTGGTAAAATAGCTCCTGGCTTCAGTTTAATTTTGACTTCTCTTACTCCTTTCAATAGGCCTACATCATAGGGGCCTGTGGTCCATACTGAGACAGGCACCTCGGCCATATCGACCTTAAAATATTCAGGACGGTTCTGTGGCAACATCATTCTCTGGGGCACTTCTCTTTTGATCATCTTCGCCCAAAAAGTGAGATTCACTTCAACTGTTATTTCCTCAGCGTCTGTTCATTCGTCTAACAGATTGTCATCCGTGACGTCAGTCAGCCTGTATCCTTCTTCAATGGCGATCACTGTGCACCATTGTCGGCCTTCATCATCACAACCATCGATCAAAGCCATTTTCCCTCGCACTATGTCTGTGTGCATCATCAAGGGAAATACTTGTCCCTTCTCCTCGTGCATAGGTATTCTTGGCCTAAATAGAAACTCATCTGAGGTCCTCATGGTTTTGTCTGCAAGGCCTGGTAGCCATGCCATCAGCACCCGTACTCCGTATGCAAATATTTCTGGCTCCAATGGGATAGCTCTCATGGCTGTGTGTCCTGCGTATGCTCTAATCATCTTGCATACGTTCAAATAGTGCATTCCTGGAGTCGAGCATACTATGCCCTTCTCCGTGAACGAGATTGTCATGTTTAACTTTGACACTAAGGCCCTCATTACGACCCTGGCGGAAAGTAACTGACATGACCGCCACAGCGTAAATAGCGTTTCCGCCATAGCACGATGGAGCAAAGTGCGGCTAATTCTGACCCATCGGGCACGAGCATTACGCTATGGCGGAAGTGCAAAGTCCGCGATGGCGGAAATGACCCCAAAACGCCCCTTACCGCCGTCGTACGCCGCCCTAGGTGCAATTCCCCCACCCATCTTAGCGGTCACCGTAATGAGCGGTCAGCGCAAATTACGGTCACCGTAAATATACGGAAACGGAAGTAAAAACATGGGGCCGGAACGGGAAACAGCACGCCGTACACCTATAAAATCAGAATCCCAACACAACCATTAAAAATCCGACCCTGAGACACATCCCAACCCGTTAGCCACCCCAGTTAAAAAAATAAATATGGGAAAAGTTGCTAAAAAAGAGTGCGATCGCAAGCGGCAGGTCCACTTCTCCCATGAGGAACTCACCGTGCTCACAGAGACCCTCCAGGAGAATGCTGCCGTCGTCTTCTCGACGCAAATGACCAGGACGGCACTTGCGAACAAGAAGGCCATATGGGCCCTGGTGGCACAGCGGGTAAGTGCGGTGGGGACCGCACCCCGCAACCCACAGCAATGCAGAAAGCAATGGGACGACTTGCGGATACGCGTCCGGAGCATACTTTCTGCCAACCGAAACATTGCCACAGCTACCGGGGGAGGATCGGAATCACCCATCAAGTTGACCCCCTGGGAAGAAATCTGTGCCTCCACCATTGGAATGGAGAGCATAGAGGGAGTCGGAGGGATGGAGAAAGGAGTGCAGACATCCGAAGAATCAGGTAGGTGGCCCAAATAAAACAATGCTAAATCCACAATGTCCAATCATGTGAAGTACCATGTGTCCCCATAGTGCAATAGAAACACATGTCCAGGAGAACGTCCACATACATTTCCATGATAGCGCCCTTTAAAAGTCAGATCAAATACATAAATAAGTAAAAATCCTAAAAACACCCTCTACATGTGCAGCATGCACACCCTAACTGCAGGCTGCAAAATAACTGCATCCTCAATCCACACAAAAATGAGACCACCTCCAAGGCCCTGACCCAAATCACCCTCAGGTACCACCCCAATGCATGTGATACATTGCCATTCCAATTTCCACAGACCCATAAATAACGCTCGCCCTCCTTTACTCCACCACAGGGTCCGAATCAAACGACGAGCTACAGGACACACCTACCAGCACACCTGCAAAGAGGGCCAAGACCAAAGGCCAAAGACCCTCCACCTCAGCTGCACGGAACAAGACACGGCAGCAGCACAAATCAAGTGGCAGCACACTGGAGGGGACTTCAACAGGCACCCCAGCAGCCAGCATGTCCACAACAGCAGTACCACAGGTCCCCCCAATGGATGCCACAGAAGGCACTGCTTCTGGTGGCAGCAGCACCATAGGTGACACTGCTTTCATGCCAGCATGCTCCGACACAGAAAACGGTGCTGTAGATGTAGGATCCATCCATGACCTGTCTCAATCCCCCTGTTTGTTTCATCCCGTACACCATGAGGAAACCACGCAGGGGCACCCACAAGACGACGACTGGCCAACCCCCACAAGGCCTGTGGCAAGGCAACATGAGGTGATCAGCCCCTCTGTGACACCACCGCAAATGGGCATGGCCCAGCAGAGGCAACAGTCCCTCGAGCAGTTGATTGTGCAACAGCAGCAACTGGCCACGCTCCTCAAGGAGCATGCTGCTGAATGTGGGGGTTCTAAGGCAGCCATTGAAACATCTACTGAGACACTTAGGGCAGAAATGGAGCGAAGTACAGAGACACTAAGGGCACAAATGGAGGGAAGCACCGAGAGCCTGAGGGGACAAATGGAGAGAAGCACCGAGAGCCTGAGGGGGGAACTGCATGCGACGTCCAAAGACATATGTGATGAACTTGCCGCTGTGCGCCGTGTGCTCACTGAGCTCTCACAAACCCTTAGGGACATGCATGGACGTGAGCAGGCAGAGACATCATCCGTTGCAAGTTCCGTCCAGGGCAGCCCCCAACGTAGATCTGGGAGGAACCTGCGCTCCACAGGCAGGGGTGCCCCTGATACCCGGAGAGGGGGCTTGCAATAGCGTCTGCCCAATGACACTGAGCATCTTTGGACACTGGTGTTCGGGGGGGAAGTAGGAGGGTGGAGGGGGTGTGTTGTGCTTCTTTGGGTGGCGGGTCGATTGGGTGTGTAACATCATTTCACATTTGCTATACATTTCTTCATATTCATCCAATGAGATGTGTGGACATTGATCTTTGTGTACGAGGCCTTTCTTGGCGTACAGTCCACATTGTGCATGTTCCAGACACACACAGTGCCACAAGTCCCGTGTCCATGTAACAGCCACCAGGCGTGAGTGCTAGAAGCATGCATCTATGAGATTCTGACGAATTTCACGGGCCTCCTGTGCCTCGCGGACTCCTTGAGGTGCTGCCACATCCCCACCCTCATCATGACCATCTTCAGGTGCTTGCAGTTCTGCGTCAGGGGGCATGGCCACATTTCTACGTATGCACATGTTGTGTAGCATGACACATGCCATGACCATCTTTGCAACCTTCTCATGGCGGTACAGGAGTGCCCCGCCAGACCTGCTGAGGCAGCGGAAACGAGCCTTCAGTAGGCCGAATGCCTGTTCTATGACTACACGGGTACGTGAGTGGGCATGGTTGTAGTCCTCCTCATGCTGGTTCTGTGGGTTCCGGATTGGTGTAAGGAGCCATCTCTTCAGTGGATACCCGGCATCACCTGTATGTGGACAAAGAAGGATGTTTGTGGAATAACATTACTACGCACGCATCCCCCCCCCTTCCTGCCAGGTCATTGACGCATCACCTACCCCACATTCACATGCATTAAATGAGACTCACCGAGTAGCCAGGATCGGTGCCCTGCGTGTCGCTCCATGTAGCGTGGTATTGTAGAGTTCCTCAAGACCATAGAATCATGGGTTGATCCTGTAAATCGGGCACAACAATGTGTAAAGATCCTGTTGGAGTCACACACCATTTGTACATTGATAGAATGATATTGTTTCCGGTTGCGGTACTGGACCTCCATGGCATGTGGGACAACCAATTCCACATGGGTGCAGTCGATGGCACCAATGCAACCCGGTATGCCGCCAAGTGCATGGAATCCCACTTTTGTGTTTGTAAGCTCCTGCTCCGAGCGTGGTAAAGAGATGTAGTCGTCTGTGTGCTTCAGGAGGGCATCAAGCACTTGGAATAGTGTCCGTGACAATAGTGGCTGTGAAATGCCATGCAACTGTCCGACTGTGTGCTGGTAGGTGCCTGTGGCCAGGAAGTGGAGTACAGACACCACCTTCAGTAGGGGTGGGATGGCGGTTGGGCTATCTATCATGCTGACAAGGTCAGCGTGTGTCATGTTGACAATGGCGGTTATGGTTTCCCGGTCCAAACGGTAGAGGGTGTGGATCTGCTCAGCAGTGAGGTTGAACGGATTAGCTCGAAGGCGTGGGATTGCGGGCTGCCTGCGTGGTGGTAGTGGCTGTGCTGGTGGGCCTTGCTGCCCCTGCCTTGCCCTCCTCCTCCTCCTCCTTCGTCTCCTCTGTGCGGCCGGTTGTTGTAGTAGTTGATGTTCGCCTTCTTCTTGAAGTTGGAGTACTTGCAGTGCTATCAGGTCCCCCAGGCCCAACATCGCTAGTCCTGTCGGTAGCATTTTGGAGTGGGTGTGGTTGTGGGAGGGGTTTGGGTGTGCAATTTATGTGTTTTCAGGCTGTATAGCCTCCACCTGTGGTGATTCATTCCACCTGTGCCAGCTGCAGTAACTATTGGGCGAGCACGTCCCGCACACAACGCTGCAATTTGACGCATGGCATCTTGCAATTACAATCATGTATTTAATCCCGATGGCAGTGAAATATTGGTTTATATGTTAATTCTGCTATGGTCACATTGTTTCACATACTATATTTGCAGTCGCGAACAAACTTGTGAAGGGTCAGTGGAATGTAGTACTCGATCAACGGTGGACCCTCATGCAGCACTGTACCGACGTTCACCGAAGGGCGGGGAGTCCCATTAGTGATTGGAGCCAGTTACCATTTTCACACACAGCCGCACCACATAGATGTATTTGTGAATTCAAGCGTTCACAGATGCCTTTTTGACGTGATGTTGCAAATGAGGATTTCGAAGGACAGCGCTTTTGGTTTTCAACTAGCGGCGAGGAGACGCCCACAGGTCTGACTGGAAATATAACGTTCTATTGTTGAATGTCCTTGGGACAGGGCCCATGACGAGAATGCAATGATTGATATGAATTGAATGGGATGCGCAATAGCGTAGTGGACGATAAGGCAGGACGTTCCCAATTACATGTTATTTCACTACACTAGAAATCCGGCCAGGAGCACAGTGGATTTTGCAGACTGCATTACGCACAGACTCAATGGAAATTTCAAATGTTATGTGAGTAAATATTCAGGCGTTTTTATACCGGGATGAGGGAATGATGAATGGATGCATGGACAGATGATTTAATTGAGGGTTTGCCATGTACATGGCTTTTTGGAATCTATCCCCTTCCCCTGCGCTATGTGATGCAATGTTGCCATAGTGGGACCATCGTCTATCTGCCCTTGTTGAACCCTCCCTGTCTCGACGCGCCTTCAAACACTTGTGTCTATGCACGTTACCAATCCCATCTAATGGATTCTGTTTTAACAGACGCATGCACACAAACACTCGTTTGTGATAGTGTATTCACCTCGATTTATATCGTTATGATTCGCAAGTGATTTTTGGGTGAAATTGATCCTTTTGAGTGGGCTAGCATGCATATGGTTGTAGATTTAGTGTGTTGAATGAAGTGAGCAATACATATGAAGTTCGGATGCCCATACTATTTTTATTTTTATTCATTTGGGTGACAGGTATCTCCTCCCCTTTTGCCGCTGCCATCTGTACGCCACTCCTGCAGATGGCTTCTACAGTCGACACCTGCAGCTTCGAGTTAATCAGTGGAGCACCATTACGATCTTATGGGACGATCGCCAATGGGCCACATGCCCTTACGCAGTACTAGTGGCTAGGAGCAACATCTCAAACTTTCAGCTGGACTAGTGCCTACTTCATGGGACGGCCCTGCGGTTCTAGGCGCTTCCATGTTGCCTTTTTGAACGTAAATGTAGCCCCTGTGTACCATGAAGGAACAGGGTGTCACACAAGAAGTAGCTGGTCATTTATTGCGGATGCAGTCCACAGTAATGAAAATTATTTGGGAGTTTATGAGCAAATAGCTGTATGGGCTTGGTGATTTTGATGTGCATTAAATTTATATTCAGTTATTAACCGTGTAGCGTTATTCTTTGCTAGTAATGTAGCATATTCCGATTGGTGCCGCGATGTATTGTGAGATGATCTGCATTGGGTTCCGGCTTCTGAGTAGAGTTGTGTGGTACTGTACTGGCCGCGTTTGCCTACAAAGCCCAGTTAGGTCAGAGATAGGGGCTGCCATTATGACTGTTTTTATGATGTCATGCTCAGGGGCGGGGGATTAGCTTTTGTGCAACAGATGCCGGTCAGCCAGGTGGATTGGTGGAATGATGGGATTATCAGAAAATGGCTGGTCACAGGTGCCTGTGTTTGCGTGCGTTTCTTGGAGGGAGACTGAGGTCAGGTCCATTGGAATTGCTTCTGTATTCATGCCATCTGTGCCCTACAGCTCCCATTGGCCCCTCTTGAGATGAGCCTGGCTGCTCAGTCACTCTGCCAACTTGTGTGGTACATGCTTATGCTGATGGTTGGTTTGTCTACTGGCAAGAGTACAGGGCTGGTGCAGTCTCCCTCAGGATACTGCTTTGAATGTTGATTTACACTGGTGGCAAGCGATGGGGGACTATTGTTGTTTTGTCTCATGGAATATTTCAGTTCATTTTGGTGTACTTGAACCTTCACATGCCTGTGCTGCATCAGTACGGCAATGGTGACATGCCAAATATGGATGGCCACTCACAAGCCACTTGGAGCCCCTGCATGCATTTGTTCGTTGGCATGCATGGGTGACTTGTACATTTCACTGGTTGCATAGTGTGACTACATTGCGCCTACGGGGAGTTGTGCAATGTGGGCAGGGAGTGGAGTACAGGCACTCAGTAGGGCCATTTACGGTTGGTTCGCGATGCCGTAATTCTCGCCATGGCGGAATGGTACTTTCCGCCATGCTTGATGGCGTTGAGTAAATGTCCGCTAGGGTCAGAATTCGCGTACTGTTGCGCCATGGTGGTAATTACGGTTTTGCAAGGCGCGCGTGCGCGTACTTGGTGCAGTTAGCGTTGGCGTTCACTACGGTGTCGCTAATGGCATCGTACTTTACGGTGACGGGTCATAATCGCAACAAGCGGTATTCGATGGCGGTATTACATTTCCGCCATCGTTTTTCGAATTCCGCCAGGGTCGTAATGAGGGCCTAAGTCTCGACTCAATATATTTACAGGGGTTTGCCTTGAATATAACAGGGGCACATTCATGTCACATTCTCCTATAGAGACTGGAAGTGTGTCTGTAAAAGGAACACAACTTGTTGCTCCTGTGAAGCCCTGAGTGTTTATGGCATCGCCGGATAAGGAAAACTTGCCTTCACGTATGCACGAGCATGTTGCACCCGTGTCAACTAAGAAGGAATATTCTTCACCCCTTATAACAACATCCACCCTTGGTTCCTGGTGAGGGTCTGGTGTCACTGATAGGATAGAACACATCAGGTTTCCCAGTGAGATGTCCTGGTCCATATACAATTTTGTCCGATTTTGCGTGAATGGTCTTCCACCATCACCAGTGTTAACTCTTATCCCATCATTCACAGCCTGACCTATACTTGTTGTTTGTGACATTTGCATCAGTGACTGTTGGGACTGTCCATGTGGACTATTTATCAAATTCTGAGTTTGCGAGCTTTGCTGCGCTCCGGGCATTTGCGTTTGCACCGTGTGATTTTGCACAACTCCATTTCCTCCTTGTTGTAATAACACAGGTGGATTCACAATACCTGCTCTGGTCCTTGGTCGTTTTGCACCATGCCTTCACTTCTGCATGTGTGTGCTAGGTGCCCTGTCATCCCACACACCCACAACATATTGGCGATGGTCTGATCATTTCCCCATCTAACATATCCTGACTTCCATGCTGCATGTTTTGGAAACCTCCATGATTACTCTGCCATCCTCTTCCTCGAAAGCCTCTCCCTCTGGGGTAAAACCCATTATTGCCCTGATTACCCTGCTGTTGATTGTTGGCCTGCTGCATGTTTGATCCATCCAATGGCATATTTTGACAATTTCTTCTGCACTAATTTCGCCCCCTCGCCTTTTCGTGTAGCCTCTTTTTTGCGATTCTTCTCTTGCAGCAGTCTGCAATAGTAAGCTATGGTCAACTGTATTTCAGACCACGGTTTGGCCTTGATTCCTACTAATGTCTTGAGCTGCTTCTGTACCTGATATGGCAGCCCTTGGCATAATATATGGTAGAACACAGGTATAGATTTCCCCCAAGTTTCGCGCGTTTCATGTACCCACACTTCTTGGAAATTCTGAATGTAAAGCAAAGGGTGTACTGACTCCTTCATTTTCCATGACATTATAGCTCCCATGTCAGAAGTATCCGGATAGAGCGATTGTAATGCTTTCCATACTGCGGCTCTGCAATTGTTAAATGGTGCTCCATCATGCGCAGTATTAACTGTAGTCACACCAGAGTAACCTGCACGTATCCACACATCATTAGCTCTATCACCAAGTATGGCGATTAAAAGACCCTTGATATCACCTATAGCTAATGTGTTCCCTCTCGTCATTTTTTCTGACTCGTGTATCTGTTTTCTGGCTCCCAAAGTCAGCATTGGGAGCTTGTTTTTCAGGTTTTCCTGATCCATGTGTGGCCGTGGAATATACTGTGGTCTCATTCCTCCTTTCTCGACCAACGGAAATTGGGATGCATAGTCCTCTCTCTCTTCTCTCATTGTTTTTCTATCTACTGCAGGAGTGATATTCTCGCATCGCCACCTACGTGGTAATGTCCTCAGTCGGCTCACATAGGGTGGTGGAGACAGCCCCCTCTGACCGTACAATATTTCTTTGCGTTGGCCTGATTGTGTGGCTGATTCCAATGCCCTCAGTGCAGACACACTAGGCTCCGACCATCTTATTCCCTTTCCCCTTGAGAACCGTCTTTTGTGTCTTCTCTCGTCTTCCCTTTCCTCATATTCCTCTCTTTCTGCAATTGACATTATCTGTGCCCAACTTGTGCAACTTCTCGCATCCTCCTTGTTCTTACTGATTTCCAATTTATCTAGGGATAGCTCTATATTCTTACTATTTAGGGATACATCCTCAGCATCATAAAGCTGAGTGTTCTCCAGACGCTCGTCCTCCCCTTCCCCTTGGGGTACTTGTTCTAGCCCCATCTCGTCGTATATTCTATCGATCGTCTCTCCGATGCTTCTGGTGTCAAAGTCATCCCCGATATTTACACTAGACATGCCTGGTACTGAATCTTACTCAGGAAAGAATTCTTCGATGTCTTCCAACTCTACTACTGGAACAAGTTTTTTAACCTCTCTTTCCAGATATTGAAGATCGTGTGCCCTCTGTCTCCGCTTACATTCTATGTCGTCATTGAATTCTCTGCACCTCCTCGCTTCCTTTCTGACTCTATCTTCTCCCTCTTTCTTTGCATTTCTACGTTCATTTGCCCTTCATATTCCCTCATCCCGTCGTCTCTTTGTTCTTATCTGCCGTATCTTTTGCTCATCTTCTATTCGCCTTCGTTCCTGTCTGTCTTGATCAATAGATGCTCTCTGTTTATGATCTCATTATCTTTCTTACCCTTTGCGATATAACTGATCTCGTCTCTGCCTATCTTTTTTCCCAATTTTTTCAGCCCTTAATCCTTGTTCCTGTCCTTCTCCATTCTCCGTACATCATCTAACTTCTCTTTTCGATTCGCGCCATCAATGCTTTTACCATCGAGTTTCAATAGAATCTGACCTCCCATCCATTCATTCTGTGCAAATGCTATCTCATCAGTTCTATCCTTATTTCCTTTCCATATCTTGCCTTCTCTCTCTGTATCGGGAGATGTACTTGCTTGTGCCTGGTCTTTCCTCTCATTTTCGTGTCTCTCCTTGTCCCTTGGGACCTTGGAGGCGATATCTCTACCTCTGTCTTTGTCTGGGCTTTCATCACTACTTTGCGCAGGTGACTCATATGCCGGGTTGCTGTACCCCGTGACTGCTTTAAGCTCTCTTAGCGGGTATAATCCTTTGTCCTTACTGACTTTGATTTTTGTTTCAGGCGGGGCAGGTGGCGCTGAAGGGATTTCACCCCCCTCTGTACATACGTTTAGTGTCCAATCTAATGGTGGCTCCTCCTCCTTATCCTCTTGGTACATCTTCCAAAGCTCTAAACTAGCTACGCGTTTATCTAACTTTTACCTTTGTATGTGGCGTGCAAATATGTCGTCATGTTCTGTAGGACCGCTTTAGACAGCGATCCACCCTGGGGCCACGGCATAAAGATTTTGTTCGAGGTTCCTTTAACCCGTTCTGCACTGTACTTTTTCAGCTTGGATGCATGTTTTGGCAACTGTTTGCACAAGTGTACTAATGGAGTCATATCCTCCAGGCTTAAATCTGTTCCCCTTCCTTCATTTAACACTTGTTATGCCCTTCTGTTTCTTTAAAACGGCTCCAACAATATGAGCGAGCACCAATCGTCGCAAGCTCAAATCCCGTTTTTTCCACAAAAATTATACTTCCTTTTTCAACCAACAAATCTCAATTCGTATTGTACAATATCTCAGTTACTTGATCGCATAATTTTTTATGCTCGTTCCTTAAAGGAAAAATTTCATCCTATGACGTCACAACACATAAGGCAAACGTTAACAGACTAGACAAACTCCAGCTGGCTACACAGATCTTCTGCCCCTAGATTTTACCCCGACATGGGGTGTAAGCCCATCCCCTTCACAGACGTCTTTAACTGCTGTGGTCTCTTATTTATTCCCATTTTATTCAGGACTATGGATGCAGGCTTCTTCTAGCCGCTATATTAAGTGTAGGAATTTGGGCGTATGCTTTCTCTTCTCGGGTGCCCTCCCCGGTATTCCGCTCTTATCTCAGGTATCCTCCTGGTATCCCCCTCTTCTCGGGTGTTCTCCCTGGTATTCCTATCCACTACTTGGTCACCCCTTGAGTCTCTATTTCCTTCCGTGTATATATATATATATATATATATATATATATATATATATATATATATATATATATATATATATATATATACATTCTACTCTACTTCTAACTATATTTTTCTTTTCTTTTCTTCCTCCTCCCTCCGTTACCTTCCCTTACTTGTTCTAAGGCATGCACTTTTGCCAAAGCATTCAGTCTTTTTCACTCACTGTTCGCATATTTCCTCTCTGGGTGCTCGGGATCACCGCCTTCATCACCACCTCTCCTGCCATTCGCCCGCTCAGCTGCTCGTAGAAGTGGGAAGGGGTTTGTAGGGGAAAGTACAGGTCCCTTCAGACCTTCACCTGCAGGTTTTGATCTTTATTCTAACCACTATCTACGGGGAGCTTCGCGGTCTACTTAGCCGGATGGAAAAGGACTCATGATATTGCCGAAGACCTAGAGTTACTTTATGTCAACGGTCAATGGGTGTCTTATCTAATAGATAATCGAAAACCATCAATCTCTGCTACCAAGTGTGCAGGAGGGAACCCAGCCGGCCCATAGGAATGAGGTTTTCCCAAACGGCACCTTAAGATGGAATAGCAGCACCCGTGAGATGGATGGGGATGCAGATTCATAATCAAGCATCAAATAAATAATGACAACTCAATGGTTTGGCAAAGGAAGTCTGTTTAATGACAAGTACAAAAAATGGGGAGTTATGAATAACATCAGTTGCTCGATCTTCCTTCTCACTTCAAATCCGATGAACTTCACAAGAATCACATCCTTTATACAAAAAAACCGTCATCGCTGATGTGAAACGCAAAAAATGTTGTATGCAATTCTATTGGTTATAGAAAGGTAACTTTACCATAGGTACTATCTCTGTATATGATAGTGGAGTAAAAGGATTAGATAACTTGTGTCAGGTGGGGCATCTAAGCCCTTCCTTCAGAATGACTACTGTAGATGTCACTAAAAGTACGACGTCTCATTGGTTGTACAGACTATAGGATCGTAGATTACTTGGTGCATTGTGATTGGGTTGATACCACGTCACCTTGTACTTTTCCACTTTGCCTAGCAGCATGCAGAATGGTCGGCCAGATGCAGGGTGCCCGTCAGCTCCCCTAGCCTCCGACCAACCAGTACCACCATCCATCACTGACTCACTGGCCATGTGTCAATTAGTTTCTAATTTGTAGGCCTCGATGCTGCCTCTCTGTCTGGGAGAACTCGGATATCTGTGCATGGCTCAAGGCTGCATGTAGGTGTGAAGGTCCCAACTCTTCTGGTTTGGCAGGATACGTGGTTTAGGCACCGTGAAATCATCTCTGTCTCCATGAAATTTGTGTATTTGATTTTAGCTTTCTGTCCACCCAATGCCTTCTGCTGCTTATCTTGACTCCTTTGAACGGGATGCTCCGCTCTTGGCGTCATAAATTGTATTAGCCTGTGTCAGCTAAGATGACCTTGGTTTCTTTGCACGGGTCTCATGCATCTGAGTTTCATTTCTGTCTTTGGCTTTCGATTCCTGTGCTTGAGGGCCTTCTCTCCTGGGCCCTCTGGTTACTTGCAGTTGGTTCTGCCCTTTTGCAAAGTGGACATATACGTCATATAAAGTGCTCCTTTTGAAGTAGATATGTATATGTGGCGCTTGCTGCATCTAATTTCCTCAGTTTTCTTGCGTTTCCAAGCATATGTACACATGTAAACTGGTTGAATATCTTCATCGCTCTGATGGCATAAGCATCTTATACTTGACATTGTCCTTTTACTTCACTCAGGATGTCGCTTATCCATGGTGTTTCGTCTCTTTTCATCATTCACAGGTCGTCATTTTCTTTATCTGCGTGTCAGTCCGAGTTCTTGTGACGTCACCATTCATCCTCTTTTAGGACTTTCGTGGCTTCTTCAGGCATTACGTTTTGACAATCGTCATTCTGTCTCACTTGTCGATACGGTTTTCTCAATGGGTACCTTACTGTCCAAGGTTTCTTAAGTGTAGGTACTTCAATAGGTACTGTCTGTCTGATAGGTACCGGACAGAGTCCCACTGCGTCTCTCTGCTGGTTTATTTGCTCATCATACGTCATATATCTCGGCGTGACCGTTACTGGAACTTCCAAATGGTCGGTTGGAGGGCAGGCCATATTTGAGGGCTCCTCTACAAATCTACCATTTGGCCAATTTCTTAGGCTTAAAAGAAACATAAGAATGAGCCATATGAAAGAGAAATGCACCAGCTAACAAATAAGCTAAGAGAGGTTATACTAAAAAACTAGTTAGAAAAGCAGCCAAAAGAGCTTTTAATAACAACAGAGAGGTGCTATTGGAAGAACATGCAAAATCCAAAGAGGAGACTCCAAAATATGTGTAGTATGTGTAATGATATTTACCAACTACAGTTTAAAAATTTAAAATATCTCTAAACATTGGAAAATCTTTTACAAAACAGACAAGTAAGTAGAGGTGTTTTCACCTTCAATACGAGTACAACAATCGGAAACATTGTCAGTACCAATACTATCAGGCAACCTACTGAAAGACAATTTACTCTTGTAGAGACATGGGGAATCAGTCTGATTATAGGACACCACCCTTGTGGGATGTGTGGAATATGTAAAAATACTTCAAAAACAGAAGAAATAGACATAGGATTAGCACAACCATGGAAACAGCAATAATTCACAAATTGTAACAGAGATATAGGTATATACAGGATCACATGTCCATGTGGTTTGTGATATCTAGACAGAAACGAAAAACAAGAATATTTGATAATTGAAGCATTTTGCAAGAGACAAGAAATTGCATAGAAAAGAACTCATTTTTGCTCCAAAATACCAAAGAGCGGGTCTTAAAGAGGCAATTGAATGGTACAAACTGAAGCAATACAAATATAAGAACTGTCCAGGCATTCTATAAGCCTAGGATGACTAAATAAGTATATATTTTTAAGGGGACCTATTTGCTATTAACAGATTAATCATGATGAATTTGTGGTATTTACCAGCTATACTAAGGTGTGTCATAATTGTGAACTTTCTAACACCATAAAACATGTTTGACATAATAAATGTATTCTCAATCAGGCAGTTGATAGACAAGCGAAGGGAGTGTAATATATGGCAAAACCATTCCATAATGGCACCCGATATACCATCATATGCAGATCCATCAGCATTAAGATTAGAAGTCTCTTATCTATGTTTACACACGAAGCGTAGAAACACTATGACTAAGCAAACATTTCCTAAACAAAAAGGAACAAGAGAATGCGAGCACACGCTACTTGTGCAAACAAGGACTTGATGTACACGGCAGAGAGCCACCGTAGAATTAGAGAAGAGAGAACGTGGGAGTGATGCCTGTAACCAACAGGCACACACATATCAATTGAATTGAGCCCCAAATACAGTCTAGTTTGACACGTGTCATTCTTGCTTTTTTCTTTGATCTCTGTCCAGCTGCACATCAAGGAAGGAAAATGATGACGTGAGAGATACGCAGCAGTTAACATTTATTTATTTAGAATTTTTAAAGCGCTCACACAGTCTGTGGGCATCAAGGCGCTTTTACAAGAATTGTTTTTTTAGTTTGTTTTAGTTCTGTAATTGTTTTTTGTGTATTAGTTGCGTATTTATAACATGCTTAAATACCCAGAGGTTTCTAAGCGCGTGCCAGGGGATCGAACCTGTATTGCTTAGTGTCGTCTTGCTTCCAAGACGAGCACATTTCCACTGAGCTATCCTCCTGGGATATGTATGGCACATGTGAAATGTAGAGACTCACAGGTAGGCTTTTTGAAAAAAAAATTATTTATAAAAAGTGCAAAACAAGTGATTGTAAAGTAGATTACAACAGTGATATGTACACATATTTATTTCCGGAATAACAATGATAAGGAAACCCATATATTCTACTGATAGCTATCACTGGGACAGTACAAGCACGAACTATCATAATAATCAGATGAATCAGAAAACGCCCACCCTAACTAAATCTCCATCTGGTGAGTACAGATCTCTCTGGGGGCATGTGGAGCAAGGGGCGTGTAGCAATCATTCTGCGTAGATTGAATAGGCATAGCTCTCAACTCACATGCTTTTGGCAGGTGTCACCCGCCTTGTGAAGGGCTGATTCACCCGCCAAGCCTCCTGCTCGCCCATTCATTCCAATAGGCGTCTCACCCGCCAAAAACAAAATCGAATGATTTCACCCGCCTTTGCGACACAAATGGTTGAGAGCTATGGAAGAGGGTAACGATATGTATCCTAATAGGTGATCAATCGGGATCCTACGACAGAAAATGAAGGTGCCCCATTAAAGGGGAAGCACAAACGGCTTCATACAGGTAATTCATGTATCTATTGTCGCTAATTGTGTTGTTGTAGCTATCAAGAAGCATAACAGTATGACTAGATAAAAAGCAATAATTTGTATTTTATGTGTTCCTTCCACGTGAGAGATATCCCGCATGGACTTCACTAACAAAGCCTAAGAGAAATAAACAATTTCTTTAATACAAAGAAAAGAAGGACTATAAGTAAAACCTTCCAATTGCATGACACTGTCAAGCTCCTGAAGATTGTTGGGCACATTAGAATGTCCCGAACATGAAACGTGTGGTGACATATTTCCCTAAAACACACTACATTTTTAAATGATGCTATTATGAGAAGAATAGACATGTATTTGGTTTATGTCTATGTAATTGCATTTAATTAATACATTAGAGTCACAAGGTGGTTGAGTCACACACTTTCGAGTGCCGCTGAAGTACATTTTTTTGTTTTTAACTTTGGTTTTATTGGTAATTTTTCAGAAAAAGACACAATGACAACACCGGGAGCAGTATGAATATCACATTAACATCATCATCGAACCCCCGTAGTCTCCTTCCCCCCTCTCCCCTCACCCCCCTCTCCAACTCCACCCCTCCCCCCAGATCAGAGCCCCATCGTAAAACCAATCACAGGAGTCATCAACCATACTCGAAGTTCAGTGCTTTGGAGCCATGCTGTGCATTCCCTTAAATGGTGGCTTAGACGGATCCGCTGTCTCCTGGGCCGTGGGCTACCCCATTGTTCTTGAGTGGTTCTCTCCGGCTCCATCGCCCCCCGCCCTGTGTTGTCCACGTAATGTCAGTGAGCCTCCCAACCCCATGCCTGGTAAACCCCATACCAATTTGCCTGGAAGGTGCTCGATTCGTTGTTTACCATGGCTGTCAGTTTGTCCATGAGGAATATGTTCTTCAGTTTTTTTAGCCAGTCTTCCTTAGAGGGGGTCTCCAGACTTTTCCACCTTTGCGCTAGGGCCACCCTTCCTGATGGCAACATGGTCTCCCACATTCTTGGGTACCTATATATTTCCGCCTCCTCCAGTGGGAGGCCCAACAACATCGTCAGTGGATTGAGTGGGAGAAGTTCTTCGGTGACCTCCGCCATCCATCCCCGTACCTTCTCCCAGAACCCCTGTACCTTAGGGCAGGACCACCACATGTGACACCTCGTCCCCACCTGGCCACATCCTCTTGGGCAACTGGGGGACACCCCCGGGAACATCTTGGATAACTTAGATGGGTCCCTATGCCATCCCAGTAAAATCTTAAAGTTGTGCTCCATGTCCGACCTGAACAGGTTCCCATGGAAAGCTATTTTAAACACCCTGGACCATGCGTCTTCCGAGAGAGCCTCTCCTGCCAGGTCATTCCAGAACCCACGAAACCCTCTCCTCCCTTCCAAGTTAACAGTGTTCAATATTTGGTACATTTTGGATACTACCCCCTTCCTCATTGTCGCCGTGTCTAATAACTTTTCAAAGGGGGTCAGCTGTCTCCGCAGATTCAGGCCCCAAGTCTGGTCACAGAGGATGCCCTTCAGGCACAGATATTCAAAGACTGAAAGAGACCCCCGCCCAAGTACTTCTCGCAGCTCCTCGTATTCGAGGAACTCGCCCTCCTTGAACAGCTGCCCCGCCCATTCCAGCCCCCCATCCGACCAGGACTGGGCATTCCTGAATCCCCTGCTACCTAGTTTGAGCGGGAGGCCCCAGAGCGAAGACATCGGGGAGGGCCAGGACGTGAGGTGCGCAGTTGTGGGTCCCTCCTTCCAAATCGACCAGAGTATTCCCAGGGTTGGGTGGGTCTGCAATTTATTTGGGATGTGTTTACGCGGCAGCCACAAAAGGTTGCGTACTTTCAGAGGGTGGGCATCCATGTCCTCCAGATAAGACCAATAGATGCCCATCCCCTCCCTCATGTGTTCCAACAAGACCCTTAGAAAGGCGGCCCGGTGGTAGAGAAGGAAGTCCGGCAGCCTGAAACCGCCCTCCTCCCTAGGTAACGTTAGAATGGCCTTCCCTATCCTCGGGTTCTTCCCTTGCCAAACAAACTCTCGGACTGCCCTCTGTAGGTCTCGAAACATCTGGTCGGGGACCCCCGTTGGAAGTGCCGTGAAAAGATACAGCAGTCTTGGAGGATGTTCATTTTCACCGCTGTCATGCGCCCGTACCAGGACAGGATCATACGTGCCCACCTCCTCAGGTCTGACTTTATCTGTGCCATAATGGGCCCATCATTCGCCGAAGCCAGTTTAGAGAGATCCCTTGTGAGGAGTACACCCAAGTACCTGATGGAGTCCTTCCCCACCACAATCCCCGCACACCCATCCCGGTGGTCTAGCCCCGGGTCCCGAGCCATCATAGGGAGTAACACTGATTTTGACGCGTTTATTTTTAGCCCCGAGAATTGCCCAAAGGTCGTCATCAGGGCCAGGAGGGGGGGGAGCGAGGTGCCGGGCTCCACCGGGTATGCAAGAATATCGTCATCAAACAGGGAGAGCTTGAACTCCACCTCTCCTCTTTTAATCCCTTTAATGTTGGGGTGAGCTCGGACCGCTATGGCCAGGGGCTCCATCATCAGGACATATATTAAAGGGGAGAGTGGGCATCCCTGTCGCGTCCCCCGTGTGAGGGAGAATGAGTCGGAGAGTTCTCCATTCACCTGCACTCTCGCGGTTGGGGCCCTGTATAGGGCGGAAACCCAGTTCCTGATATGAGCCCTGAAGCCAATTCGACGGAGGAGGAGTTGCATGTACCTCCACTCCACCCTGTCAAAAGCTTTCTCGGAGTCCAGGGAAAGCAGACTTGCATCTAGATCTGATTCTTGGACATGGTGGATTAGGTCTATCGTCTTCCTGATGTTATCAGAGCCTTGCCTGCCCCCTATGAATCCCACTTGATCCCCGTGAACCAGCTTGGGCATTATCCCCTCCATCCGTTTGCCTATCACCTTGGCCAGGATCTTTACATCTATATTTAGGAGGGAGATTGGGCGATATGAGGAGCATTCAGTGGGGTCTTTGCCCTCTTTGGGCATGACCACAATTATGGCCCTCATCATGGTCTCCGGCAGAGAGCCCCCCTTAACACCCTGTTAAACACCCTCACCAGGTGAGGGGCTATGATAGCCCGAAACCTCTTATAGAAGTATACGGAGAAGCCGTCTTCCCCCGGGGACGTTCCCACCTTCATCCCACTGATCGCATGCTCCACCTCCTCTTCCGTCACCCGGCCCTCTAGACCCTCCGCCATTTCACCTGTCAAGGATGGGATCTGGATGGAGTCCAGGAAACCCTCTATCTGAGTGTCATCCCCGTCATATTCTGACGAGTATAACTTTTCATAGTAACGGTGAAAGGCTGCTCCAATGTTAGGGGTGTTGTGATCTAATGATCCCCGATCATTCTTCACTGCCTTCACCGTTCTGTTCCTTTGAATCTCTCTGAGTTTCCAGGCCAGGATTTTGTCAGCTCTGTCCCCCTTTTCATAATGTTTCTGTTTCACTAGCTGGAGGCTCCGTTCGGTCCTATGTAACAGGAGGTCTTTCAACTGGAGTTTGTAGTTTTCCAGGGTAGCAATCTGCTCTCTTTCCAGGGGAGCCTGCGGGAGGTCACCCGGTTGGAGTTGGGCTATCTTTTCCCTCAGGGATTTTTCCTGGGCCTCCCTCTCCCTCTTTTTCTGGGCTCCCATTCTAATGAGGACGCCGCGTAAGGTCGCCTTAAAGGTGTCCCACAGCACGTGTGTGCCCACCTCGCCGTTGTCGTTCAACTCGAAATACTCCGAGATGGCGTCCTGCACCTCCTGTACTAGAACTTCGTCCTTCAGCAGGGAGTCATTACACTTCCATCGCCCTCTACTGCCACTCCGCAGTCCCCCTACTATAGTGGTACGGACCAAGTCGTGATCGGACCAAGGAACCGGGTCAACCCTGTGGCCAGAGACATGGGGGAGAAGGGGTTCATCTACCAGGATATGATCTATATGGGAGTATGATATGTGGATTGCTGAGTAGTAGGTGAAGGACGGGAGGCCTGTCCTGGGAGTCGGGATGGTGTCCACCAGGCCTAGCTCCGCGTTGACCCTCTGGAATGTACGGGCCATGGTTTTATCTGCGGCCCTAGTGAGCTGCGGCCCCAAGCGTTTCCTATCCGCGGTTGGGTCTAGGACCATATTGAAATCCCCCCCCACCACCAACATCCCGTGAACAAACAATTTCAATTCGTCCTTCACTCCCTCCCAGAATTGCACCTGGCCCTTATTAGGGCCGTACACAACTGCCAGAGTCAGGGGGGAACCCCGCAAAGAGCCCTTTGCCAGCAGATATCGGCCCTCTGGGTCCTTCACCGTGGCTTCCACTTCAAAGCCAACGTCCCTTGCTAGTAGTATGGCTACCCCCCTTTTCTTGGTTCTGTGAGATGCACTGAGGACCTCCCCGATCCCGCCCCCTCGCATTTTCGGTTCCTTCCCCCGGGCCCAGTGTGTTTCCTGAAGAAAGAGCAGGTCAAGCTTTGCCCTCCTAAATTCCCTGCAGACCAAGGATCTCTTGGTTGGGGTGTTCATCCCCCGCACATTAAGGGAACCCACGCCCAGGGCGGGCAGATCCTCAGCCATTGACTATGATCAACATCTTACTGGGTAGCTGGCTCGTGGCACTTTTCCTTTCCTGCTCCTTTTGTGTTACAACCTGATCTCCCTTACCCCCTCCCTCCACCCCCCAGGTGGCCCTTAAACCTGTCCCCAACTGCCCCCTGGTCCCACCCCCGAACTGAACAACCCCAACTGTTCCTTCACGCCCCACCCCCCACCCCGGCGTCCAGCCAAATAGTTACACCATTGCTGGTAATTGGCCGGACCACCAGCCTACCGCCTCCGGCTGGGCTAATGTCGGAAATTACTCCTCCTTGAGCCCCCCCCTTTGTACCTCCCACCCCCCACCGATCCCCCTCCCCCAGGTAACCGACATACTTGCTGTTCTGGGAGGCCCCTTACATCCTTAGGCCCCGTAGTCATGGAAGTCTACTCGTCCTTGTGCCAGGCCGGACGTTTGTGATCGTGAGTTGAGTTCTTTGCCCAGTTTCCCCGTACCCTTTTGTACTTCCAAGCTACCTCGGGTTCGACAGGGGACGGCGGGTTCAGTTTCTTAAATTTCCGTGGACCCGTCTTCTTTCTCCTCTCTCCTTGTGACCTGCGTTCCCTGGCTCCTTCTGCTGCGAATCCCGTGGGTTCTCTCAGAGCGGCCGGGTCCAACACATACCCTTGGATGGCTTCCCTTACGGCCTCCTCTGTAATCAGGGTCGACCGTTGGCCCTTGTACTCGAACGAGAGGGAGAAGGGATACCCCCATCTATAGCGCACCCCCTTCTCTTTTAGCATTTGTGTCAGGGGGCAGCACATCCTGCGCTTGGCCAGCGTGTATGAAGAGAGGTCCTGGAAAATGGACACTTGTGCGTTGTTATAGGTTATTTCCCGTGCCTTTCTGGCCTCCTCCAGAACCTTCGCTTTCTCAGTGTAGTAATGAAAGCGGACCAGGATTGACCGGGGGCCCCCAGCTCTGCCCCCCGCTCTGTGGACCCGGTCGAACGTTGGTTCAGTCGTCATCTCGTCCGAGAAAAGGAGGGTGATGATGTCCCTCACTGTCCGGTTCAGTTCTCTTTCCGTTTCTCCCTCCGACTCCGGGACCCCAAAAATTCTGAGGTTGTTCCTCCGTTCCCTATTTTTGAAGTCATCCATTTGCCTGGCCCTCTCCTCGTCTCTTTTTTCTAGCGCAGCTATTCTCATGGACATGTCCATCTCTTGGGTCGTTGCTGAGGACTGGTTGGTCTCCAGCTGCAACAGTCTGTCCTCGACCTTGTCCACCCTGCGGTCCATGTTCTCCATTTTCTGGGCAATGTCCGCCCGCATGTCTCTGATCTCCTGCAGGACCGAGGCAAAGCCCTTTTCCATTGTAAGGGTGGGCGGAGGCGAAGTCTCGGGCTGGGACATTCTAGTCGTCCGATCCAGGCCGCTAATCTCCCTTCTGGCGTCCTGGTAGCGATACTCCTGGAGGGTTTGGCGCCAGCTCATCCGATCTCCCTATCTCTCCCTCCGGTCGGTGGTCTTCAGGGGCCAAGAGCGATGATCCTGCTGGGAGACCGCCCTTCGGGCAAAAACCGCTCCGTGTGGGGCTATCTTTCAGCGGGCGCACGCCCCACCAGTCTCCGGCGGGGGCTTCACACTCTCTACATGCTCTTTTTCCCGCTGCTTGTGGTCGTCTGTCCCCGTGACGGCGATGAGTATCAAATTTGTGATCGGATGAGGGTCCAGGCCGGGCCCCTGGGGACGGGGGGCGCAGCGCCCACAGCATGCTGGTTAGGCCATGTTTTCTTCTGAGTTCGTCTCCAGGCGGGCACTCGCCCTGGGACGGAGCCTAGGGGCCACCACCTGTATAAGTCTCACACCTTCTTCACCGGCCTTGCCCCGCTGTTGTCCGCAGTACACCGCTCCGATGGCCCTCGCCAGGGTCCGTTGGTCGGGGTCCTGGCGCCCCTGTTGTTCAACTCCGTGATCGGGCGCTCGGGTCAAGCGGGCTGCCTCACCTCTGGCTGGATTGGTTGGTACCTTCCCCCCGTGCTGCGGGGCCCCGACGGTGGAGTCCCCGCCGAAGCGCTGGCGTGCTCTATGACCGGAGTAGGGTGGAGGCGTCAGGCGCGCTTGCAGGCCTCAACGGCTACTGCGTACCGTGACTCCCCGCGCAGCTCTGGAGACGGGCGGGGCCTCCCGCGGATTCTCTCGTTGGGCCGCGGGGCCTCGTTCTTAGGCGCCCGAGGGTCTTTCGGTGTCGCTCTTTCGCCCGGGGGGTCTCCTGGGATTCACCGCCACTGAGAACCGCAGCTGTTTCGTGTGGAGGTCGCGGGGGGGCTCAATCCCTCAATACGGCCCAGTTTCGGCGGGAGCGGTGTCTTCAGGCAGCCATCGCCTGTGCCTGAAGTACATTTTTAATTGTGTTGACACTTTTGTATTTTATTATTTTTTATATACTAAAGAGTTGTTGGATATAAATAAACTGATCCATATTTTATTAAGAAAGCGGGAACTCCCCAGGCTAGCAGAACCCATAATATGCTCAAGCCGTTATTGCCCTTAAAACATATACTAAGAGTCTTTCTGCAGTGCATTGTAAACTATGTATAAAAAACCTTAATTCAGAGACAACCTGGCCAGGTCTGTCTCTGGGTTATTTCTTTCCTCTGTAGTTTTCTGGCAGGCAGGGTGTTTATTTGGCACGCAGGGCAGCAGCAGGGTTGGGGACCGGACAGTTCTAACAAGCTGGGCTGTGTATTTTAGAAGCAGCCCAGCAAGCCAGCAACAACATGGTGTCCCAAGTACTTGATCGACCCGGGCCTCATCTGCCAGAAACAAACCAGGGAGTATGTGTAGTGCAGTGCTCCCCTTCCTGGGTGGCGATCAACCCGCAATTGAGGAGCTACCCGGGCACTGCACCAGTAAACGATGGGTGCTCCCCACTCGGGGAGCACCTGTAAACTGGGTCGTAACATTGAAGAAGGGGGCTGGAAGGCTGCAGTGTCTTTGGGTGCTCCCCTCCGTGTCAGCGGAATGCCAATCTTTCAACCAGAGCCCGCAACAGTGAGATTTTGGCAGTGAGTTTTTGGCATGGTGCTGAGCGAAGCACCAGCTCAACCCACAATCGTGAGGGTTGGGATTTCTTTTTCTCTGCTCAGCGGTACTTTGGTGACACAGTGAGCAATTTGTTCTTTTTTTAAAGCATGGTCTCCAACGTGGCCTCATGCACCAGAAGATCCTTCATTTTTTTGTTTGGTTCCTTTTTGTATTGTTTCCCCCACAGAGGGTTACAGGATGATGCCCTCAAGAGTTTCAATTTTGAAAGGGATCTTCCTGATGTGCTTTTTTACTTTCTTGAGGCCTATAATGGGGCGCCACTCTCCAGAGGGCTTCAATACCAGAAACAGGATGGATTAGGCCCAAGAACCTGCTTCCGACTAGGCAGTGCTTAAAAACCGCCCTTCAGCAGAAGCTGCAGAACACCCTCCTGGTGAGCAAACTTTTCATGGTGTCCTTGAGCCACAGGGCCACCATTACTCTTGACTCCTGGTGCGAGGAGCTGAAGCTGATGGCGCCATCCCGCTGTACTATCTCCCAGGCCCAGGCATCTCCAACGTCCTCTTTCTATACAGAGCGCAACAGCTGGAGGTGACCCCCTACTGGAGATGACACATGGGGTATTGAGCTCCCCAAATCAGGAAGGACAGGCCAGGATTACAAGTCCCCGAATGCAAAGTTAAAATCAGGACTGGACTAGCATCTCCAAGATTGCCATGTATGCATGGCCTTATGCAAAGTAGCTGTTCAACGGAAAATGTTTAACGGTTACTGCTTTCGATGCGCTAACTTCTTGCTAACTTAGTAGTCTGTGGCATACCAGTTTACCTTGATGGTTTTCACACAGTGCGCCTGCTTTAGGTATTGGCCCCAGAACCAATGACTACATTTCATGGCGCATCTGATTATATGTATCGGATGAAATCAAACTTTATGAGGGTATTGGAAGACACTAAGGAGTTCAACACTTTATTTATAATGTACCATTAGTTCAACAATTACTTTTAGAACAAAGGATTACTTTTTAGTAAAAGTAGTACGGCAGTGTGATATGTAAGTGGTGTGTTTTAGTTAATTTCTGCTTTTTATCAATAAATACTCAAGGAGATGCTCATTATTTTAGTAATTTTTTTTAATGGTCTGAAAAGATTTTTAGATTTTTAATTTTCTCTTAATGTTTTATCCAAAATTTTACTTTTAGGCAAGCTGTGGGAGTGCGGATGCTTGATAGATCCCGTAGTCCTTGCTATTATTCAGTGTGACCAAAAAATGTGATGGGTGGAAAACTATGAATTAATCTTAACCACTGATAATGCTCTGGGTAACCTTCCACGTAATTGTTTTTTAGCCTGTCTGCACCATCGCATAAAGGGAGCAGCCATATGCAAATAAGTCTTGGTCCTGCCGCCATTGGGAGCAGTACGACCCGCACTGCCATGCCATCCCCCTGCTGTATGGAAACACAAGCACACTAGACATGTTTCTGCATGCTGAGCCTCATCAGTGAGGAGCGCCTTGGTTCCCTACGGTGCAGTAAGAAGGGACCCACATCTGGGCGTACCCGTCCACACTTACAGAGACAAACTACAACCAACAAATGTGACAGGTGGAAGGTTATAAATTAAGCTTAAACACTGGCAATGTTCTGGGCGACTTTGCACACCATCGTACTTTAGCCCATCTCCGTCTCTGCACTATCGCAGAATGGCCTATCCTTATTCAATGTGTGAGCAGAGCTGCTGAAGTGCCTGTCTGTTTTGCGTGGTTTTCCCATGATGGATCTGCCCATGATTGGTTGCAAGATTGCTAGTAAGCCTTCCTCAATGGAACATTTTTCTTTAACTGCGTATGACACAGCACACAACTCGCTTTAAAGACTGCTGGGGCCTTCTGCTTGAAAGGAATGCTTTGTTACAACACTACCTGATTGTAATAGCTTCTTATACCACAGGAATACCTTAATAGGGCTATTCCAGAGAAAAAGTTATAATACTATTAATAATTACCATTATTATTAACATGAGTACCATTACTATCTTTTGCAAATCTACTTGTTTCTGTGTCATAGTTTTAACAAACAGTTCATAATATCAGATTCACATTTTTAGAAATAATGATCAAAAGTTTACATTGAAAGATAATGACATGTACATATACATCTAATAAATAGCACAAAACATGACAGATATTTACATATTTGTCTAAAGTCTATTTGACAAAAGAATCTTCCAAAACCTAATATTGCTAGTGACAACAACAAAAAACTCAAAACCTTCCAAACATTTGGTCCAGAAGGCTCCTTGCTCTCCAGAACCCAACAACACACCAATACTACCAAAATGTATCTCATTTTCTACAGCACAATTGTTACTAACTTCTTTCGGTCTTATTCTTTTTGTGAAACAGTTTGTAGATTTTGTCTTGTTGCGATATGGCCATTGTAGTCCCACAACCTCCCATGTATCTAAAAGGTTCGAGCAAAAGTACAGAGATTTGCAATGCTTTTCCTGGTTAGAAAAGAGCCTACTGCATCGTTGGGGTTCAACCATCTCTTAGTACCATTATTTGAAGTATTGGGTTCATGCCACCTCCTGGTTGCTTCATAGGGCTTTTCCTGAAAATGAAGAATACATGGTGCAAGAGAGGACCACAATGTGGCTTTATTCTGCAGAGATACGCTGGTTATGGAGGTATTGCCCATATGCAGGTAGACAACAGTAGGTTTTTCTGCAGAACACAGCTAGGGGTGCTTGAGTGATCCAGTGGTGCTGCTCCTCAGAAGTTTGCGCACAAAAAGCTATGCTTGAGTACTTCATGAATATGAGTGAGTGTCACAAGCTGCGGCAGGCATCCCCAAAACTGCTCACGTGCAAATCTCTATCATAGCCACTGCTCAATTCATTAGGATAAGCTTGGGCATATTTAAAAAAATAAAATGTAAAAACCGATGGCTACCAAGGTACTAATTACTTTTCCCTCTATATTTCAATTGTGCATACAGGTAGACATGACTATCACTGTAAAAGGTTCCTACATGAGTGTATTGTCTTGTGAAAGGCAGGCCTATGGAATTTATAAACCCTAGACATGCCTAAATGATCAAAGACCTCTGCAAATAAGATGTTTTTTTGCATACAGTAAGATCACATGGGTTGATGATGGCTTTGTTAAATAACCAATGCATTTATGTATTTATGCTAACTGGCCATAACATCTCTATTTTACCTCTTCGAGCAGGAGATATGTATGGTCCCTGTAGACCCCTTATATAAATACATTTTTGTTTAAGTTTGTATCTTGTTAACTTGTCATATTATTCGTGCTATAAGTAAGGTTGTTGCCTTTTCTTTTAACATGATTCTTCTACTTAATAACTTGAGGAAACTATTTGCAATTTATCACCACTTACCTGATCATCATAACATTATAAAAGCTTCAGTTCATGTATTGTTATGGTCCCAAAGGTGCTCTTCAGACCTTACTGTTGTAATTACTGTAAGCACTGTGCACGCAATGGCAGCCCAAAATTCCATGTTCGAATGCCATCATGTGTGCCCGATATAACAGTTGGCCGTTACCTCTGACAGTCATTTCCAGCCCTGGTGACCAAGGGTGGGGGACTCGCATGGGGTCTTGTATTCAATTAAACTTGTGAATATTAATATACACACTTACCTGGTTCAACTTGTTATTTACTGCATTTTGTGGCGATGAGGGTGAGAAGGAGAAGGAAGACCCCATTGCGAAGGAGGAAGTTTTCAACATATTTGGAGTTGGAGGCTGGGTCGGGGTTAGTTCCACTGTCCGTTGTCACTTCGGGTGCCCCACCAGTACCTGGCGTGTGGCACCTGGGGAACATGTGGTAGAGAGCCACAGGAGATCTGTGGCACCTGGAGGACTGGTGGTGGGGAGCCACATGAGGCCTGGCGAAGTGTCCCTGCCGGCAGCTGGGAGTTCTTGCACAGGTGTGAGGTGAAGTGCCCTTTGCTTCTTCTGTCCAGTCCAGATAGGTATGTGGCGGTGAGTTTCCAGGCATGTTGGGGCTTCCGTGTGTGAGCCTGGGTCATGGCTCAGGAAGCGAGTGAAGCCAGGCGGGCGCACATGTGCCCGATCGAGCTGGTGTTGCCTTCATTCCTTGGGCAGGGCAAGCCTGGGATTTTCTTCGACTCGCCATAATCGGAGGAAGGCTAGTCTACGCATCCCCTGCAGGCTCCTGGGCAAGGGGAGTTTCATTTCGCTCTTGTCTTCTGCTGCAGGGGATTCTGCTGCCTGATTGTGGCGGCCATGGGTGTAGAGGGCCAGAGCGCCGCCGTCATGCACAATAGGACATTGGCCTGAAGTGTGGGAGGGCCGCCTCGAATCAGCGGATGTGTGCGTACATAGTTACACCCACAACCAAGCTCCTCTAATCCAACATTCTGTGTTGGTTAGGTTCAGCGACATCTGCAGGCCAGGCAGAACGTTGATGGTCAGCAGGCCATATTGTATCCAGGCTAGACATTTTTACAGAGCCCAAGTGAATCATCACGGTTATATTTATAAGCCATGCATTTTTAGTTTCAATATATTTTCAACAGCTCTCCATTTAGGTGTCAGTGGGACATCGTCCTACCAAGAACTTTTAGGTTGTAGTTCAAGGAGTATTTACAGCTTTTGGTATTAGTTGTTTCCATCTCCCTGCTGCAGTGTGGTTGCCATTTTTTGGGAACTTTGTTGGCAGTGGGAGGCTTCTGCCTTCATGCACCATAGGTGGTAGAGACTGGGAGAATGTGGCAGGGTGCATAGGTGGTATTTGTCTTTTGTATTTTGGGGGGGGGGCATTTAACATTATCTTGTTGTTCCACTTCATATATATTGCCATGCAAAATGTGGACCCACCTCCCAAGTTTCCTGCAACTCCTGGGGAACCGCCTGTTCCAGGGAGAATTGTAAAGATGTCTTTAAATGTTATTTTGAGGCATCAGGTTTCGAGAGATTCTTTGACGAAAGGAAATTCTCAACCTTCATGTCTTGTGTGGGGGCAGAGGCAGTCAGGAGGATAAAGAAGCTACCAGATGTGCAAGTGGTTGATGGTGAAGAAGGGGGGAGTGGGGATGGTGATGGACTGTATGGTAAAGCAATGAGGAAGCTGGAAGCTCAGTATGGTAAGCAGGGAAACATGGTGCTGGAAATGTACCAATGTATTTTAAGGAAGCAAGGGGTTGTTGAAACAGTGGATTCATTTGTGGCTGATTTACAGGGGCCTTTGACATCATGTGAGTTTACGGTGAGAGACGATGAGTACATCCGCAACCAACTAATGATGCGCACATCCAATCCCAAGATTCAGGAATGGCTTTGGCAGGAAAAGAACCCACCCTTACACGAGGCTTTAACTATAGCCAAGGGTATGGAACTAAAAAGCAGGTGTTTAAAGGAGGTAAATGCTGAAAGTAGGAAAGAGAGCATGCATGTTGTAAAGGACACTGGAGGGGAAATGGAGGCCAGTGTTGATGAAGCAAAAGTGTATGCTGGATAAAAAATGTATAGAGCAGGGAGCAGTTGTCACGGTCCCCAACATGTGATGCGTAAGGGACATTGCCTGAGATGTGGGTTTGAAAAGCATGTACTTAATCCCAAGGAGTGTCCGGCCATGAGAGGAAAGTGCAAGAAGTGTAGTAGAGTGGGTCATTTTGCCAAATTGTGCAAATTCAACAACAATGTCCCAGAGGGAGAGGAAAGCGTGAAGTGTGTGCTGGAGGAGATACAGCAATGGTCTAACAAGATTGTTCACATTGTAGGTGAAGTAGGAGATGATGAAGAGGGAGAATATATCCCTCCTGAGGAGGATATTATAATGGCTGGTTCTGCTGTTAAGGCATTGACGGATCCAGTTCACCTTACACCATCATTTCGGAGGACATATATAGGGAGATCTGGGGTGGAAAGAGTCACACATTACATACATCTGATATTCACCCGAAGCCGTAGGGGGGAAGTAAGATTGACATCCAGGGTTTTGGCTGGTGTGATGTTGCATACAGGGATAGACATATTCATGCCAAATTGTACGTGGCCACCAAAGGTGATTGTTTGTTGGGGTGGAAGCACCAGGGAAAGCTTGGCTTGGAATTACATCCTGGAAAAGAGTTACAAGTAAGGGCAGTTGGTAAAGACAAGTCTGAAATATTCATGGATGAGGTGGGGAGGAGATTCAGTGACGTATTCCGCAAAGGCATAGGTACATTATGCAGCTATTGCCACAACACACAGCATTCAGCTGGTAGAGAATGCTAAGCCATGTGTGCATGAAGTGAGGAACTTTCCCGTGGGGGTGAGAGAAAAGGTCAGGTTGGAGTTGCGTGATTTGTCTGAACAGGGGGTCATCGAAACCATTGAGTGTAGCAGATGGTTATTCCCTATTGTCGTTACCCAGCGTCCAGATTGTCGGATAATGTTATGTGTCAATTTGAGGGATTTAAATTGCAATATACTAGTCAACAGACACCCATTACCCAAAGTTAATGAAATGTTAACTACTATGGAGGAAGCAGAGTGGTATTCCACGCTCCACCTCGAGTCAGCTTACCTCCAGGCAGGGGCGTTGCTAGGGGGGGGCTAAGGAGGCTATAGCCCCTGATCTTTTGGTTGTAGCCCCGGATAGAATCTCAGGAGCTACATCCACAAGGACTAGCTAGCCCCCAGTCCCAACAGTTCCGACATCAGCGTAGCCCCGGGTCTTTTCCAAACCTAGCAACTCCCCTGCCTCCAAGTGGATTTTCACCACACATCAAGAGCAATTACAGCGTTTATCACACCCATGGTGACATATCAATTTAAGAGACTGCTCTTTGGTCTGGTGTCAGCTTCTTCTGTTTTTCAGAAGATCATGGAGGATTTATTAGGCGGTGTTCTTGGGGTAAGATGCTTCCAGGATGATATCCTAGTGGGAGTAAAGTCTGAGTTGGAACTTGATGTGAGAGTGCATTAGGTTTTGAGAAGGCTCGAGGCCGCAGGATTGACTGTGAAGAAGGATAAATGCCAATTTAAAAGTCCATCAGGTATCATTCTTGGGTCACAGATTGTCTGGTAAAGGGTTGGAGACTCGCCCGGAAAAGGTTGATGCTATATTGGAGATTAGATCGCCATCAAAGGCTGAGTTGAGGTCATTCCTGAGTTTGATGGAATTTTATGCCACATTCGTTGAAATTATTTTGGCAAAATGTTCTGCATTAAGAGACCTTTTGAAAATGAGGAGAGAGTTTGTGTAGGGGAAGAAGGAAAGGGACCTAGTCATGAGGATGAAACAGGAAGTGGCTAATCCACCCACATTACAAAGGTTTGATCCCTCGGCAGTAACAACAATTACTGTCGATGCATGTGCCGGTGGTCTGGGTGCTGTTTTAGTCAGTCCAGGAAAGGTGTGGAGGTGCCGGTAGCATTTGTGTGTTATCATCTCACGGCAACAGAATCGAGATATTCCACCATTGATAGCGAGAGCTTGCCATGCTACTGGGCTTCGAATTACTTCAAAACATATGTGTGGGGTATTCCCTATGTCATAAGAAGCGATCATACGCCCTTGTCGCATTTATTTACCACAAGGGGTTTGGGGTTGGTTACAACAAAGATAGCTAGGTGGGAATTGTAATCCAGTCACTGATTGCTTGTGAAGGTCTTCCAGGCTAGGACCTGCAGAGATTGAGGTGGAGGACGACGAGTGGATTGCACAGGTGGTGAATACAGTGGACAGTGCATGTTCCAAAGAGATTTGGCTGGGGTGCATCAAAGGTTGTATGGAATTGAAAGAAGATATGGTCAGGACGGAGTGTGTGTGGTGCTCTGGAGAGAAGGTCAGTTCACTTTACTACAAGGTTAGGGATGAATTGAGCAGTTCTATGTGGGGCTTGGTGAGGGGTGAATGGTATGTTCCTCCAACATCGCTCCGGAAAGAAGTGGTTAAGTTTGCCCATGGTGGCCATGTGGGTAAGAGTCTAACTAAGCGCAGGGTGAGGGCTAAGTTTTGGTGGCACAGTATGGATGTCATGGTGGATGAGCAGGTGGCTTTTTGCATCCCTTGTGGTGCTAGTGATAAATCGTTGAAGACACAGAAGATGGAGATGGCAAATGTGGATGTTCCAGAGCATTCATGGGATAGTGGGCATCAATTGTATGGGGTCCATGAGTATGTAGTGGCAGGAACACAGATGTGCCATCGCAATGATGCACTATGCGTGAAGGTGGTTTGCAGGTGGAATTTGTAGAAAGCAAATGTGCCAAATGTGATTGATTTATGGAAAGATTGTTTTCAAGAGAATTGGTAGCCCAATGTCGTCATTTCCAATAATGGGGTGCAGTTGGTGTCAGGGGAGATGATTGAATACTTGGATGGGAATGACATTGAGAATCACGGTACTTCTTTATGTAATGGAAGGGCCAATGGGCTAATTGAATGCACCAATGGCATCATTAAAGAAACAATTCAGTTAGCATTCGCTAATGGTCTGGACTAGAGCAAAAGCATTCAGGAAATGATGAGAGCTTTCACGGGTGTAACTCCATTTGAGAAGATGAGGGGAAGGAAGATGCGTTCAGAGCTATTCCCACATTAGTTGGTTGAGGACAAAACACATTGAAAGTGAACAAAATCTTGTGCAAGGGAGGATGATATGCGTGGGTGATATGGGAAAGAAGCCATTTGATCCCATCAAGGTGGTGAGGGTAGGACAAAAAGATGTTGTGACAAGTGATGAAAGGCGGTGGAGTATGGATCGTGTTGCTATCGTGCGCCATCCCCATTTTAAGGAAAGTGTGTCTGGTGAAAGGCGTGCAGATATTTGTAGGGATGAGGGAGATGAATGGTACAAGAGTGGATTTGACAATAGCATCAGTATGGAGAGTGATGGCGAGATTCATTCTTCATCCAATGGTGTTGATTCCAATGGTGTAGACTCACAGAAGGGGCACGTGGGGAATCGCTTGAAGTTTCCTGGCATGACGGCAGGGACATGGGGAGGAGTGTTAGTTGCACCACAGTTGGCGGTAGAAGGAGACCATCTAAGATAGATGACTATGTAATGTAGTATTTTTCATGTGTCCTGCAGTGCACATCTTCCTATCCTCTTTGTTACATTATTTTCATATATTAGCACATGCCATTAATGCTTGCTTTCTTTTTTCACTCATATTTATGGTTACACCATCAGTGTCAGTTTTATTACTCTTTGTGCCTTTTGCAGCATGGTGCCTGATATGAGTAAGGGGAAACATTTGTTGTAGTTACTGCTTGCACCGTGCACGCGATGGAATGCCATCGTGTGCGCCTGATCAATGACAGTTGGCCGTTACCTCTAACGGCCATTTCCAACCCCGGTGACTCAGGCTGTGGGACTCTCATGGGATCTTGCATTCAATTAAACTTGTAAATATGAATACACACCCTTCCCTGGTTTGAATTGTTATTTTCGGCACTTTCCTTAATACCAGTACAAATCTTATTGAAAGGTACAATAATTGCCACTATGAGATTCCAAAGTGCAAGGAAAGGTGTTATCGGACGTATTCAGATCGTGTTTGTGGCTTATGAGTAAGCATAGGAGAAGATACACCTTAGACGCTGGCGTAACAGGGGCCCCAGCTGGCCCCGGGCTACGAGGGGCCCCACCAGCACAAGTCCTGGGAGGGGGCCCACTTTTATAAAAATATATATATATATATATTTTTCTCAACAAAAACAAAAGTTCGTTTTGAATTCACTCTGCGTTAATAAAGAAATAGAAACTATTTGAAGACCCTAAGCTGGAGGGCTCAATGTCATGGGGTTGGGCGGAGCCCTATGACTTCAACAATAGTTTATTTTTTATAGTCACTCTGCCTTCATAAAGAAATTATTTCCGTTATGGTTCGGTCCTTAACTGAATAATTTCTGAATGAAGTTAGAGTGACTTAAAAAAGAAACAATGGGGCTCATTCTGACCATGCCGGCCCGGAAACAACGGTGCTGGTAATCTTACCGGCACCGCTGTTTCCGGACCGGCATATTACATATCGGTCTACCTGCTGGGGCCACTGTGCCCGATAGGTCTGACCCTGCCAGCTACAGCGGCCATGGTAGGCAGACCCCTCATGGAAGCACTGGCACCGTTAACAACGGTGCCGGTGCATCTGTGTCCCCAATCCCATGGAGTCCTATGGACTCACAGGAATGTGGATTACCGAATTTACCGGCGCCTGACTTCTCGGCTGCTGGATTTGAAAGAGCCCAGTGGCACCGGGAAGACAGATGCCGGTAGTTTTTTACGGGTCTGGCGGCAACTCGCCGGTAGCACCGGCATGGTTACCGCCAGACCCGTAATGAGCCCCAATTTCTTTTTGAAGTAATAGGGCTCCCCTCAACCCCATGACGTGTGCATGTGTGAGTGTATGGTGAAAGGGAGCACACTTAAATGTATAGGTGGCTGCCTAATTGTGCCTATATGGTGAAAGGGTGCACACTTAAATGTATGGATGGTTGGGTGTGTACATGGTGAATGGTGGGTGTGCTTGTGTACAGGGGCACAACAAAACCTACATTTCGGGGGGCTAACCCTTCAAATGTTGGGAGAGGAGCTAACTTCACGGGTGGTGGGGAGGGGCAAACTTATTTGTGTGTGAATGCATCTAACTTCTTTACGCGTTTTAATGAGACTATTCTAGTGCAGCTTCAATGTTACAAGCAGTTAACTCTCTCCTTTAAGTCTCCTATTCCCTCCCTACCCTTCCAATCACTCCCCTGGCATGCAAGTATTAGACCCACATCGCAATTTCAATTGCCTAAAAAATGTGGCATTAGAATGCAGGTACTAGCAGTGAAATGCTTTACGTTGGAAATTGCCGGGCCCTTATTAACAGCAAAACCGAGGTGCCGTTTAACATCTGTGCCCTGTTCTGTATGGCAACTGCTCTAAAGGTCAGCCAGGTCGAGTCAACATAGCCCAAAATGTCAGGGGGTGGAGTGCTGAATCCCAGTCAACTCAATGGTGTTGCCCACTACTTGTGTTTAATGCCTTGATTACTCCTAGCCCTATTCTTCCTCGTCCCAGTACTTATGTATGAGGCAGTACTTGTGTACTCTGCCTCATACACAAGTACTCGGATGAGGTAGAGGTACATGGAGGTAATGCCTGACTTAGCTACCTGTAATCTTCATTACACCTAGTCCCACTCATCCTCATCCCAGTATTTACCTATGAGGCAAGGAGCCTCATACGTAAGCTCTGGGACAAGGAAGAGGGACATGGATGTACTTCTTGGCCAAGGAGCTGATTTTGGAGGTTGGGCTAGGCGGTGGGAGGGAGAGGGGATGTGTGTGGAGGCAGGATTGTGCGATAAATCATAATGGCTGTCAATGTCCAGGCTAAGCAGGCATGATATGTGGTATTATTGGCTAGAGAGGCATTTTGGTGCAGCCAGTTTAGTCATTCCTCAGTTTGGTATGACTTTCTTTTAACTGGGAATTTATGATGAAGCAGTCCTGCTAAGTGTAATTACCTGGCTAGATTGGCATTTGGGTGCTGCCAGTCTAGCAATTTCCTACTGTGGCATTGTATATTTTTCTAGGCATCTGTGATAAAATAATATGATAAAAGTCATTTATAATGCGCCTGTACACAAGTGTTTCCATGCGCAACAAGACAAGGGAGGAAAGATAGAGGGAGGACACGACAAATTATCTCACTAGGCCTTGTGTCATTGTGAGAACGAGAGGCGCAAGAGGAAAGGGAGGGGGCAAGTGCAAGGGAGAGGGGAGGGGAAAACAGGGCTGCAATGCTCTGAGTAAGTGCAGCCAGGGCAGCGCGGCTATAGGTAGTACAAGGAGAACAAGGGGCTGCAGGGTTATAGTTACAGCCCCTAAGTGCATGGTAGGCACGGAGACAGTGCAAGGGTGACCTTGTGGACAATGCAAAGTGTCTTGACCCTGATCCTTGCATCCATCGGGAGCCAGTGAAGAGATTTCAGGGCTGGAGAGATATGATCCCTGGGCTTGAGGCCAAGGATACGTCTTGCAGTTCTGTTCTGGATTAGTTTCAGATGACGGAGAGTAGAGGAAGGCAGAATGAGAGGCTGTTGCAGTAGTCCAGTCTAGAGAGTTTCAGGGCTCTGGCCACAGTGAGCATCTGGTGGAAAGTGCGAAAGGGATGAGTCCCTTTAAGGAGGAACAGCTGGTAGTGGAACCTCTTGGTGACATCCGAGATGTGAGGAGAGAAAGAGAGAGTGGCATAGAAGATGACACCAAGGTTTTTTGCCTCACAGGAAGGTGAAGGAAGAGGGCTCAAGGCGGACGGCCAGAGTGAGAGAGGGTAAGCTGGTGCCATGGTCCCAATGAGAAGTATCTCCATCTTACTGACATTAAGGCAGAGATCAATGGAGGTGCACCAATCCTGATTCGCCGTTAGACAGTCAGGAATGAGCGAGGAGAGAGCAGAGGAGGCTGAGGGGAGCCTGAAGGAAAGCTGAGTCATCCGCATAACACTGAAAGTTTGAAGCGAAGGTAGAGATCAGGTGGGCCAAAGGGGCCAAGTAGAGGTTGAACAACTAGGGTGAGAGTATAGATCCCGGGGGAACGCCACAGGTAGAGAGAGGTGGCAGAGAGATTGGGACCAGGTTGGACCTGGGAGAGTGGACCTTGGGGGCGGTCCAAGAGGACAGAGGTCAGTCACTCCAGGGCCTGATCCATGATGCCCAGGTCGATTAATCAGGATGGCATTGTTGACTGTGTCGAAAGCAGAGGAAAGAAGGAGGCTGAGGACAGAAGGAATGCTGGAATGAAGGTTAGAGAGCAGATCTTCATGGGTGTTCGGGAGAGCAGTTTCCATGCCTCTGGCAGCTCTGAAGCCAGACTTATGGTCATGGAGACAACCAACAGATTCAGTGTGGAGAGTAAGCTGGGAGATGACAAGCTTTTCCAAGAGTTTGCCCAAGAAATGGGTGATGGAGATTGGGCAATAGTTTGCCGGGCAGGTAGGATCAGCAGACGACTTCTTTAGGAGTGGGTGAACAAAGGAGTGCTTAAGATGAGAGGGGAACGTTCCAGTGGCTAAAGAGCGATTACAAAAATCGGACAAGTCTGGAGCGAGGGTGTCAATATGGTCCTTGATGGTTCTGGAGGAGTAGGGTAGCACCTGTTTGGACGACGCTTTCCTAGATCAGACTTGTCTAGAAACCTCATCAGGTGTTGTCATAGAGAAAGAAGAAAAAGGAGGGGGAGAGGTAAAGATGGCCAAAGGGGGCCGAGAGAGGAAGAGGGAGAGGAAGAGGAGATAGAGGACAGGACGTCCTGAGATTTAGCAGAGAAGTAAGACGCCAGAGCCATACAGAGGGCCTTGGAGAGAACAGGAGAGATAGAGACTGCAACAGGATTGACCAGTTCCTTGCAGATTTTAAAGAGTTCGGCCGTTTTGGTAGAGGCAGCGGAGACGCAAGCTTTAATGTGTGCTCTCTTTTTGATGAGTGTTATTGCTTTGACTGGCACTTTGGTGCAACAAGTCTAGGTATGTCTAAATTTGGCCTGGCATGCTTTACTGTAATGTTATTACAGGTCTACAGTGGTCTACATTGTGCAGCCAGTTGGACATGTTTTCATTGTGGCATGGCATTATTAATAGCAAAGCATTCATGTTCCTGTGCACTGTTGGTGACTTACATGTATGTCCCCTACAAAACAATTGCAAACTCTGTGGCCTTATAGCCATTTTTTCGCAGGAAGTGCGCTGTATATTGCATTAAAATACATATTTATATCGTTCTCCTAGTGCAGTGTGCAGCATACCCCTTCAGCAGCACATTCGTGTATATTGCGCAAGCGTGACAATCTTGGCCGGCCCAGAGTGTGGCGTGACCTGTGATTTGTTGTCGAGTTGGGGGTGGGCCTCAGCATGGCTCACAGAGGGGCCCCCACATTTTGTTTTACGCCACTGACCTTAGGTCCACGTTACAGGCAGATTCGAGTGTGTACTGGACTAGAATTTGTTAGTTGAGGGCCTGCAGTGACTCCTGTTTATAAACCACTGAAATCTATTTTATGAAAAAGAATGATACAATCTATGTAATTCCTGCTGCTAAAGTATTGTACTCGCATAGAGCTACAAAGTACATGCACAATACCTTTCCAGTGTAATTGTTATCAAACAAGATAAAGAAACAGGACAAAGGTACAGTGAGAAGGAAGACGCAAGCCAACGAGAAAGATAAGAAAAGAGAAAGGGAACAGGAAGAACATATACAGAGAAACTGTTAGAAAGGGTGTGCGCTAGCGGACCTTAGTGCAAGAAGCTGCTGGAGTTGTAAGCTCAGCCGCACCCCTGGTTAAAATCCCAATAAATCTGTCGTAATCCTACACTTTGACAGCACTTGTATACCTGCTTGTCTATAGGAGATATTTAAGATAAAGCTAAGCCCACATCCTGCTTAATTGGTAGCCTTTGTCTGCTGCTCCAGGCTCAGATCAGTCTCCCGTCCCTGCTTCGTGCTTACACCCAGCCACCAGGGACTGTAGAGGTCTGTGAGCATCAGGGGCTAGTGGCAAGCCTGCGGTGACAAGATCCATTTCATTCAGTGACCATGGACCGGGTGCAGATGGGGGGCATTCCTGTCTGGTCTCACCCCTGGGAGTGATGTGGGGGTGGTGAGGAGTCATTGTGGTGAGGCAGTGATGAGAGGGAATGCTGATTGTCAGGTCCCCCTGGAGAAACTTTTGACCAGTACAGTTGGTGGGGGAGGAGGGAGCTGCCCCCCGACTGACGACTGGGTGGTTTCCATTCACTCAACCATCTCTTCAAGATAGGTGAGATCCTTCTTTGCCAACGTCAGCCACCCATGCTTGATGCATTCTACAAAAGGGCCAAATATACACAATAATAGCCCTGTGATATATCAGCATAAAGGGAAAGTCAGATGAACCTCAATATAAGCTTCAGAAATAGGAGTCACAGCGGAAAAGGGGCTGATATCAATCACAGGAGGACTCAATCGACAGAAGAGGAATAATCAGCCATTTCTGAAAGAAAATGCTGATGTCCGTTTTAAACTTGACAACTGCAAGGTCAATTTAATTCAAACACGATTGAACACCCGCAGAAACAGACTCGACGAGGCTCAGGAGCATTTTACTACCCTGTAACATTATCCCCTGTGGCTGGTTCAAATATCCCAATACTGACTGACAGACATACAGCTTTGGAGGTGAAACAGGAAGACCATAAACTGCACACACACCACCCGAATAACAGGAGTATGTCAAGTGTCACCCCCTGGCAATATGAAGCTATTTTTGGTGGCCTTGATCAAAGAAGTGTTTGGAGCAGCTTTGTTCTCTCCCCCTCTTTGTTTTCAAAAGGGTGCATGGATCCCGTGTGGTGAAACCCAGGCCTGGCATACCATCCAGACCTTTTACAACCACAATCCCAAACTGTATGGATGGAGACATACTTTTGCATGTAGCTAAACAGTGAGGGCTTAGGAACTACTCTGTGAAAACAGGAGGTGGTACTCAGGGATCTATTCTGGCAAACTGTGAGTGGTTCACACTAGGAAGGTGTCTTTCGTCTTTTCTCCAGAATCTGCTAATGATTGAAGTTAACGTCTGATCCCGCCAAAGCTTCAATGAGATGGAGTGGTTGCTCTTCAGGAGCTGGACCCTGAGTTGTTTATCTTGAGTATGATATATATTGAGTGGTGTCCTCTCGATCAAGCAGGTAGTCATGTCTTAGCAATAATTAAGTATGCATTTAATTCTGGTCCAATCAGTTGGACCGACTGGGTATTTTGTGATAGTAGTGACTGGTGTGCCCCTCTTAGTGGAATCCACTTTGGGGAGCTGTTTGAAGTTAGGCCTTCCTTGTTGCATGCCCAACTGGAGATTGGTTTATCGCTCTTCTACTGGGAACTGGGTTATTGGGCACTGACAAGTTGAGCTATTCAGTGGGGGTGATCTGGTGTGGTGGGTCATAAGTTTTATCTTTCCTATCAGGCTGTGACTTGTTCCATTGTATAACACTTTGGTGGGTTTCGAGGTGCTGTTTAAAAGAAGGAAAGATGGAACATTACATATCACTTCTAACTGTCGAAGGAGAAAATTAGTAGTACTAGTTTAGGGCCCTGTCATAGAATGTTAGGGGATTAAATCGTCCTATTAAAGATGCAATGTAATGCCTTATTTGGAAAGGCTCCAGGAGGCTCACCTGCCCCCATTTTGTCAAAAGATGGGGACATCACCGATACTTCTCCCCATTTTCCTTCCCCGCTCCTGGGGTTGCTATTTACACCCGCAAATATTTCAATTTGATGGTGCATAAGGTCTCCCCAAATACGGCAGAGCCTTGCTACTCATGGGTGCAAGAGGAAAACACGGTATCTGATGCTGATAAACATATGTTCCCCTAACACTGACACTCAAGACTCCTATAACGAGATCACAGGAACATTGTCTGAATGTGTTAATTTTACAGTAATTATTTAATTTTTTTTTATTAACAGTGTGTTTTAGTTTTAACAAAACCTTTCACAAATATTATTTACAAACAACAACAATACTCATTACATACTTTTGCGTCCGTAAAAACATCATATGTGCACCACATACTACAATATAAGAACTTCCTAAAAAAGAGAAAAATGTTTTACATATACAAGTACAAAAGTCACCCTATATACAAATAAAATGGTTTCTAAAATAAACAACAAAAGAAAATACAATCAGAGTTTACAACCACCACTATTTCCAGCTGGATTGCTATGTTTATACTGTATATTCGTTGTGATCTAACCAATTTGTCACACTTACTAATGCATAGAATAAAGTAAATGTCCTTCCTACTCGTGTTATTCTACATAGATAATTTGGATAATTGTAATATGTTCTACCAGTTACTACTCATTGTAACACTTAAACAAATGCACATTTAGAATCCTTTAGCCATCAAAATTAAACATCCACATACGTGTCTATAGTAATTACATTCATAAAAAAAATGCAACCTTATTTTACCAGTGTTATTGATCTTAGCCTGGCATATCTACTTCAACCAGAATGTTGCACATACCACAAAACCTATAATAGCCTATTTGATAAGATCACACATGTAACAAATGTACAACCGTCATCATATGTTGACATACAACAATTCATTGTTCATTATTTTCTTGCACTGGCAATGTGGGCATTAGATTGATCAACTCATCCTCTATCTTTATTAATAGACGCCTCAGACAAATCATGAATCCTTAATTCGGGCTTGCCATGCATTTAGACCACAAAATATAAATGGAACGAATCTTGTCACGGGGAAAACATTCAATGTACCTTAGTCTTGACAATCTATTGTGCACATTTGAGGCAAATTCTTGATATAGCTGGTATTTGGTGATCTCTTCTAAAGTAATTGTCCAGTCTTGTTGGTATAAACGCTTCTTCGCGTATGCTGGACGTAACCATATACATTCTTGAGTGATGTTAATGTTTTTGAGAATGATTTTCATTCGACTTTCAAACATGACTAATGATTTGGGATTTGCTCTCTGAAGCATAATAGCAAATTCTTGATGTAACGAGTTCCTAGGTGGATTGACCATCTTCGCATATGTGTTTAGATGTCTCCATTGAAACTGAACCGCTAAACTAGATAACCCCAATTCCGTGCGTATAAATGCATTGGGTATAGAGTTGGCCAAACCGAAAACTTGCTTCCAAATGCGTGCTTAAATTGAATTTAGAAAACTACTGATGTCAAATAAACATATATATAGACCATATAGAATAATTGCTTCTATTTTCAATAAGTAAAATTGAATTGCCGGACTTAATGAGACTCTACAGTATTGTTTCTATATGATTTTTATCTGGGAAATCAAAGGTCTTAGTTTCTGATCTAAGGACCTATGCCAGTTAACCTGAGAATAAACATCCGACAAGTCATATCCCAAATATCTGAGCTCAGTTCGTCTTTCTATGCCTACCCCGTTCAACGTCCATTGATATGGCACCTTTTTCTTTTTATCAGTGAACACCAAAATTTTCGATTTAGCTACATTAGCGTGCAGATTATGTTCTAGAGCATTTCGTGTGAAGGCATGTTTTTGGAGTCCATATGGTGTTCGATTGAACACTATCATTTCATCAGCAAATGCAAGCCAATTTAAGCGTAAATGGCCTATTCTATCTGGGAAGGTGGTAACTTGTTTCCAAATATCATCCATATCTGCAAGGTATAAATTAAAAAGGGTAGAAGCAAGTTTGCATCCCTGCCTCACCCCTGTTTGCGTGGTGATCTCACCTGTGAGAGTACCTTGCTTGTTGATACGTACTCTGTAGCATGTGTCACTGTGCAACAATACTATTATCTGAATAGTGGATGAAGAAAAACCCATATCCTTATCCATAGAAGATTGCGAATCACGCAGTCAAAGGCACAGCTTAAGTCCAGCGCTGCCATATATACTGCCCCCCCTGCAGTTTTCTTGACTGCTTGTAAAACATGAGATAACATAGTGGTATTTAGAGCTGTTCCCATGGATTTCTGAAACCCTGTTTGATATGATGATAACAGATCGTGTTCTTGTGTAAAAACTTCAATTTGATTTAACAATAAATTGGTGAAAACCTTATGTGAAGCATCCATCAGGGCTATCGGCCTATAGTTTCTAGGCTCTGCTGGATTGCCCTTTTTAAGGATAGGAATAATCAAGGAATTACGCCACTATTTCGGTATAATATGCGTGCAAGTTATAGTTTCAAATTTTAGCTTGAGAATTCCTGCCCAAAATAAGGGGTCAGACTTGAAGACACCAGCTGTTATCCCATCCGGTTCAGAGGCGGACGAGTCCTTCAATTTGCCTATGGCTCAGATGATGTCATCGGTTAACCACTGAATATGTGTCCACGAGATTGCCTTGTTGAAGTGATATGCAATAGAGTAATAAACAGCCAGAAGCTTATAAGCTTTGGTAATAAACTCTCTCCATGTATCTGCTGAAATTGATATACTCATTGCATCAGTGTTGTCATTCCTGTTATTATTAAACATGGTCCACATGGATTTAGTGTCATGATATGATATATGATAAATGATATGATATGATGATATGATATGGCATTTGTAACGCGCCTATACACAAGTGTTTCAAGGCGCGACGAGGCAGGGAGGGGGGAACAAAGGGAAGACAAGAAAAACAAGATAAATAATACGGGCCAGCTGGTGGCAAGTGCAAGGTAAGTGCAGAAAAGTCGTGGGAAGGGGGGCTGTAGGGATACAGAGACAGTCCCGCAGTGCAGGGTTGCCAGGGAGGCAGTGCAAGGGGAGAGTGGCTGGGCCAAGGACAGAGATCGGTGAGAGTAGCCCAGTTGCAGAATCAGTGCAGTTTAAGTAAGGAATTTAGCAGGGGAGAGGGGGAGAGAAAGCAGAAGCAAAGAGGAAGGTTTTGAGGTGCTTCCGGGACCGGAGATGGTTCTCCTCAAGTTTCAGGGATGCAGGAAGGCTGTTCCAGAGGGAGGCCCCTGCCGCGGAGAGAGATCTACCCCCAACTCGTTGCTTGGAGAAGCGGCTGACCCTGAGGGAGTTGGAGGCAGATGAGCGAAGAGCTCGAGAAGGAAGATATTTAGGAAGAGAGAGTTGAAGGTATTTTGGCCCCAGGCCCCAGAAGGCCTTGTGGACAATGCAGATGGTTTTGAACTTAATCCTTGCAGCCACTGGGAGCCAGTGTAGAGATTTCAGCCCTGGAGAGATACGGTCCCTGGGCTTGAGGCCAAGGACAAGTCTCGCAGTCCTGTTCTGGATGAGTTGCAGAGGGTGGAGAGTAGAGGCAGGCAGATTTAGATAGAGGCTGTTACAGTAGTCCAGCTTGGAGAGAACCAGGGCTCTGGAGACAGTGAGCTTCTGGGGGAAGGAGAAGAAAGGAAGAATACCTCTGAGGAGGTGCAGCTGGTAGTGTGACTTCTTAGAGATGTCAGATGTGTGAGGAGAGAAGGAGAGTGTGGAGTTGAAGATGACCCCGAGGTTTTTTGCCTTGCAGGTAGGAGCAGGAAGAGGGCCAAGAGAGGCCGGCCAGAGAGCTGCAGGGAAGGAGGGAGTGGGTGTGCAGATGAGTAGAATCTCAGTCTTACTGGCATTAAGGCAGAGGTCATTGGCGCCACACCATTCCTGGATAGCAGACAGACAGTTCGAGATAAGGGAAGGAGGGGAGGAGGCCGAGGGTAGCCTGAAAATGAGCTGGGTATCATCCGCATAGCACTGAAAGTTGGGGCATAGAGTGGTGATGCGATGGGCAAGGAGTGCCAGATACTGGTTGAACAGCCAGGGAGAGAGGTTAGATCCGTGGGGGACACCACAGGTGGAGAAAAAGATGTCAAAGAGGAAGGACCGCAGTTGGACCTGGGAGGGCCTTTTGGAGAGGAAAGAGGTCAGCCATGCCAGAGCCTGATCAGTGATACCCAAGTTATCACGGAGGTGGTTGAGCAGGATGGCATGGTTGACAATGTCTAAGGCAGAAGAGAGATCGAGCAAAATGAGAACACACAGAGTGTTAGAGTCAAGGTTGGAGAGCAGGTCTTCACGGATGTTCAGGAGGGCAGTTTCCGTACTTCTGGCAGCTCTGAAGCCAGACTGATGGTCAGGAAGACTACCAAAAGAATCAGCATGGAGATTAAGCTGCGAGATGGCCAGTTTCTCCAGGAGCTTGCCTAGGAAGGGAGTGATGGAGATTGGGCGATAGTTTGCCAGGCAGGAGGGGTCGGAAGAGGGCTTCTTAAGAAGAGGGTCCAAAGGGGAGTGCTTAAGGGGAGAAGGGAAGACTCCAGAGGCGAAGGAGTGATTGCAGAAGTCAGCCAGGGCAGGAGCCAGGGAGTCGATGTGGTCCTTGATAGTTTTGGAGGAACAGGGGTGAACCTGTTTTGACGAGACTTTCATAGATCGGACTTGTCTGGAAACCTCTTCAGCAGAGAAAAGGGGAAAGGCAGAGAAGGAGGGAGGAGGGGTGGCTGCAGAAGGGCCAGAGGAGCAGGGAATAGAGGGAGGGAGGTGATAGGAGGAGAGTGAGGACAGGATGTTCTGAGTTTTTTAAATGAAGTGAGAGGCCAGTGCCATGCAGAGGGCCTGGGTGGGGACAGGAGAGGTAGAGACTGCAGCAGGGTTGGCCAGTTCCTTGCAGATTTACAAAGATCTGCATGTTTACAAAGATACAAAAAAGGTAGCAGGAGCCCCTCTCTCGAAAGAACACGGCATGATAACCTGTGCAGTGGTTATTAACCACTTTGAGAGTTCGCAGCCATCTGCTTTTTGCTCATTGTACCTTTCACAGATGGGAAATAACCATTGCATATCAGTCTTTGTTACGCCCACATGGGCAGTCCAGCACCAAAATGCTATGGCAATTCCCTTCTGAACAAGAGTACCAACAGCAACCCCATACACGTGTTTCAGCCTTGTTGGGCCTCATCACTGAGGTGGAGCTGTGCCTCTCTGAGCACAGTGTACAGGGAGTCCACGTCTGGTTGCCCCCCAGGTAGCTTAGGGTGACCAACCCCAAGTTCCTTCCAAAAATACAAAAAAGGTAGCAGGTGCCCTTCTCTCGAAATAACAAGGCATGATAACTGGTTCAGTGGTTATTAACCACTTTGAGAGTTCGCAGCCATCTGATTTTTGCTCAATGTACCTTTCACAGATGGGAAATAACCATTTGCATATCAGTCTTTGTCCCGCCCCCATGGGCAGTACAGCACTGAAATGCTATGGCAGTTCTCTTCTGAACAAGAGTACCAACAGCAATCCCATACTCTTGTTCAGAAGGGAATTGCCATAGCACTTCGATAGCCAATTTAGACTTCAAATGATTCTCTACCCATGATCAGTCTTTTATATTATAGGCAATTGCTGCCAAATATTGATTATGCCTGGTTGATTACCGCCGGATGTCTCCTTATTCTGAGATAACTCTCTCTGATGGAACAGAGTGATGCTCAATAAACGTATGACCTTCTTCATCTTCAGAAAAAAGGACAATTTTTATACCTAAGTGAAGGTCCTCCCGATAATCCCAAATTGCTTCAGTATAATCAAAGAGTTCACTGGACATATCATTCTAAAGTTATTGTCAAGAGCAAGTTTTCGTGTCTGTGTCAATCTCAGTTGCGGCTGTAGAAGAGCTTTCCTGCTTTCTGCGTTAAGCTGCTGTAAGCTTCTGTAAATTCAGTGTCACTGATTCGGTATCATCAATGCTAATGTTTTTACTATAATCCTATGACTTTTGGGATCAGATGACACAGGTACATTTGTTTTTTTACAACTTTTTCCCTTTTAGGATTTGTTCCTACTTTTCTTTTAATAGCCTTAATCTGCAAGCGTTTTTGCTTGCGAGAGAAGAAGCAGCCAGAAATCCGTACCTCAGTTCCTGTCTCAGACAATATACTATCAGTGTATGGAGTGCTGTCTACCACCTGTGCATCAGCTATCTGTTGTTCCTCGATGATGCGAGTTAGTGCAGAAGGGCTATCTAAGCCATTATTAGATTGTGAGATCTCTGTTTCACAGAATGATAGACCCACGATTGGCAAGCTGAGATAAATGCCTTGGCAATTGCGCCACCATACCTTCTAGATTTTTTATGTGCATGGCACATGGACCATTATGTATGTCCTCTTAATGACTTTCATCACCTTTATACCCCTGCTCAACAGGAGCAGGCGCAGACACCACCTGGGCATACAGAAATCTTGACGCTGCTAGAAGAATACCACTACACAGAGTCTGTGATTGTTTTGTATCTATAGGCAACTCTTCAGTTTGGGAACTCTTAGATTTAGTTTTTTTAATCTATTATTTCATGCTTTGACACTTTCGTCATATCACCAAATCCAGCTGCTTTGCCACATAAAAATCCTTCAATTTTGTAAATGTTCCCAGTTAAGTCAACGGAAATCTGTTTTAGAGCTATAATTTCTAGGTGTGTTAGTACATGCCCTTTGTCCAAAAGGTTCAGAATACGACCTACCATGGGAAATTGATGTTCCATGTTTTCAAAATCCTGGTTCGTACAAGAGGCCCCCATAAAAGTAATATGGGATGGTTCACCTATTATAGGAGGAGCAGGTTTCCAGTCAACTGGACTGGAGAAGGTTTGTGGAGGTTGAAACATCTCTTGAATGGAATTATTTACTATCATGTCAGGTGGAGAGATAATTGTGTCTAATGATTGTTGTAATGATGAAGCATTGATTTGTGCATTGAATAGCAAATTCTTTTGATCTTCTTCTTGAATAATCTACGGTAATCTGGGCAGAGATTTTAACGCTATTTGCAGTACTGACTAGGACAAATTGGGTGGTGCTGCGAGGGTCAATCTTGGCGGCTCAAGGTAACTGATTCTTATCAGGCAATTGATCCCTTGGGTTTGATAGCCATTGGGAGAACTTGCAAAAACTAGTCATCAAAGTTTATATATGGCTTTCCAATTTAGGGAACTGCAGATAGGATAGACTTGTCAGAGTGCATATTCAACTGAGTGACAGAGTGTTACAACTTTCCTCACACTTTCTCGGAGATGGAGCAACCACTCCATCCCAGTGAAGCACCCAGAGGAAGCGTGGGGAGCCCCCTACAGCACTTTTCAACCTGGGCCACATCTACCAGGTGTGGCACAGGGAGTCCAGGTGGGCCACCTGAAAGGGGGTGGTCCCTTCACCTATATCAAGCCCCTGAAGGGCTGAACACACTTTGGGTGCTCCCCTGCTATGGGTAGCGCCAGTAATTAACTGTGCCCTGGAATGCAGCCACCTGGGGTAACCAGCAATGATTAAGGAGCTCCCCTGCCTATCAGGGGAGCGCTTACAGGGCCCAGGCAGTGATGGTTACAAGTGCTAAGCGGAGCACCCTCAACCCTCTTGCAGGTTTTTTTCTGTTGACCCAGGTGCTCCGCTTGCGCAACCAATATTTGTTTTCTTTTCTGAGTAACGGGACCCTTGCATGCACATGCCTGACGGTCCCTTACTCTAATATATATATTTTTAACTTCCTGATCCCCGGTGTGGCTTTCGCGCTGGGGATCAGATTTTCATTTTTCATGTTCGGGATTCCCAGCGCGGCTTGCGTCAGGTACACAAATTACATTTTGCAATCCCAGTGCAGCTTCACGTGCCTGGGATCCTGTCTTTCATTCCCCCAACCAGGCATTACAGAAGTCTTATCCAGTGGTAGGATGCGAGATCCTGTTGGCTTATCACTCGATTTCTAGGGAATTTGGTTGCAAGAGAATTGGTCGCAGATGTTTGCCTGAATTTTGTCACACATGTATGTGGGGGTGGGTTTAGGGGACTAATTAATTTAGGGGCACTAAGGGAGGAGAGGCTGTGGGGGACTCCCCCGCATATATATGCAGGAAAATCGAGCAGTCACAAAAGAAATGTGCCCAATTCTCCTGCGAGCAAATGTATTGGCAGTAATCAACTTAAATTGATTTGTATAAGGCTTTTTTCAGAATTTTGTGCCGACAATAGAAATTTCTGGTTTGTCTAGACAATCTGGTTTTAACCCTGGTCGCTGCACTTCTCATCATATCAGACGGTTTTTCGTCTTGTTACATCAGATAGAGCTGATGACCCCTACGGCAGAAGCCATGTGGTTGGAGGGATTTGAGTGACAGTTTATGTTTTTTGTGTACTTAAGGATGGGCCTGGGAACCTATTTGGTCTCTCTTGTTAAATTAGTTTATACACCCCCCTTGCCCAGTGTGTGCATGAGTGGGTGTCTCTTTGAGTGTTTCTCTTTGGTAAAGGGTATTCGTCAGGGTTAGCCTGGCCATCAAGACTCTAGCAACGCAATTTCATTCTGTGCATTGTGACAAAGGAGCGCAATTATTCTCTCATAAACGGATAATCTCCTTTTATGCAGGCGATATTATGTTATTCATCAAGATTCCTGCTGTCAATCGGGGAAGCATCATGTCTGATGTCATTGAATGTATCTGTTTTCAGGTCTGAGGATTAATCCTGGTAAATCTGAATGGTTTCCAACGGGACCTGTCTCTCCCGCACTGCTATTTTCAGTGTGGGTGTTTACCACGCCAGCTTTTCTGCTCCAGGTCTTTACCATACCACTAATGGCAGCCCAGGAGAGCCTGATAAGTGTGGGTAGTGAGAGGACAGGAGGGGTGGGAAGGGCTAGGAGGGACTGGGGAAGGAGCGGCTCTATGTGGGAATGGATGTTACATGTAGGAAGGGTACAGGAAGCACCCAGGAAGAGTGGAGCAGCGGGGTGCAATATGATGAGCCACCTTTAATTCGATCCTGGTTTGAGCAAAGCATGCCCCCCTTGTGGAAATGTGGTGCGAAAGTAGACGCATTTCAGCGGCAGGCATGGGCGACCTATGTGGGTCCAGATGGTGTCACTGATTACATATATGGGCATCCTGCTCTGCACAGGGCAGACATTGCTTAGTCAGCGTAGCTATGGGGTTGCCTTGGAACGACTCAGGGGTACAGATGACAAGTAGCTGAAGCTCCCACTAATAATCATCAACCGGCTATCTCTAATCACGACAGTTATTTTGCCCAAATGACTCTATTTGTTTTTGAGTTTACCTGTGACTCTGCCCAAGCTGTTCTTTCATCAACCTCAATCCTTTACTGCTCAGGCTTATATGGTCTGGAAAGCAGCCCTGAGTAAGCTGGGAAGTTGTAATGCTCACCTACTAAAGAAGGGGACTGGCTGTTCCGGATGTGACACGATGTTACATGGTCTCTCAGGCGCAATACTTGTCTCATTGGTTTGTGCATCTAGTAGATTGGGTACATGTTCACATCGAGAAGGCCATAGTAGTTCCTGCTAATATCCAAGCCATAGTGCAAGACCGTGTTGAAATTCAGTATAGGGACATACATGTGCTCCACACCACCTGCAACGCCTGCACCAGCCATGCTAAATTATTTGCATAGGTGCTTCTGTTTCCCCCTTCTCCTTTTTGTGTACATGACTGGTTTCCCCAGTTTGGATACACCATTGAATCCATTAGGCCCAGGCTGAAGGTTGGCTCATGTCCACCCTATACACACTATTCTCCAAAGACATGAACGGGTCCCTCAGGGCCACCAGAGGCAAATGGAGCATTGTCTAGGTTCCCAAATAGAGGAATATAAATGAGTGTATCTCTGCTATCAAATCAAGCATGCATCTTTGAATTAAAGAGATAAGCTGCCACATTTTTAATGTGCCCATCAGATATGCACACACCTTACACCTTGCACCGAATATTTCTCGAAACTAGACAATTTGGATTTGTCAGGGCAGACTGTCCTATTAGGTACGGCTATTGGAAGCATATATTGCCAAAGCCATATCCCCACCACCATTGGTTAGTCTTCTTGGGTATAATAGAATGTGCCACATATAAGGAGTTCACATAATTCAGTGTAGGAAGCCAATTGCCCTGATATTGGGCACTGTAGGGATTAAAGGAAGGATGCTGCAGAGTTGCTGAATAGTTGTTGAACCATTCTGTGTTGTAAGTCCCTTGTATATATTATTTACCTAGTTTGTTATTTTAGAGGTTTGAGGGGGTATCTTACTCTGCACGCCGCGTGTGAAGCTTGTCCTAAAATCCTTTAGTTTGCTTGTTCTGGTTGGCTGGAGCCCTCACCTGGTGGTGGGAGGGGGTCAGTGGGATAGTGTGCTCGGGAGTTGGTGGTGGGAGGAGGGAGAGGAATAGTGTGCAGGGGAGTTGGTGGTGGGATGAGGGAGGGGGGATTGTGTGCAGGGGAGTTGGTGGTGGGAGGAGTGAGGGCGAAGTGTGCTGGGGAGTTGGTGGTGGGAGGAGGGTGGGGGATAGTGTGCAGGGGAGTTGGATGTGGGAGGGGGGATAGTTGGAGCACTTAATTCCATAAAAAACATACAAAATAATCAATGCAAGGACATTCCTGATTATGTCATTGTCATGTTTATTGATTGGGGTGGTGTCACACAGTGGTGAATGGATTGTGCCATGTGAAAGTATCAGAACAAATTGTCTATCAGTCCCTGGCGTGCCATTCTCCCATCCCTCATGTCATCTCTGGCAATGCGTGCCTTTGCCTTTGCTAAAGACACTGCTTTCTCAGCCTCTGTGGTTGGCATGTCCACATCAGGGCATAGAGGAACATTTCTCCTCCGGCTGATATTGTGCAACATAGCGCACACAAGCACACTTTTCCCAACTTTCTCTGGACGTACATCAGGGCTCCACCGGTACGGTCGAGGCAGCGAAAACATGCCTTCAGGAGGCCCAAGGTAAGCTCGATGCAGACCTGGGTCCTGTTGTGAGCGTGGTTGTATATTATTACAGAAAGGTGGGTGAGACCCTTGGTGGGCACACATAGTTCGGGTCAGGATATAGTCAAAGAAAAACAAATATATCACAATACAAAGCGACATAATGTATTGTATCTATTCTAATTAATTGATAGATTTTATAAAGTGCTAAAAAAATCACGAAGAATATCTCATGTGTTTCTCAATCATTACATTTTGTTTTTTACATTGTTGACAAACCTTGTCAACAAAAAACATATATTGCAAAGTATAAAATGTGAAATAAAGATTGAATTGAAACAATGAATAAAAAGAAAAAAAAACAATGAATGATATGAATCATCCCACAATATACTCACATAAATGACAAAATCAGGTAGAGTACAAAAATATATAACCATCAATCCAGTTCTGAGGAAATATACAAAAGAGCATACAGTTATTGTTACTGTATTCTGCATTACCCTAGACTGCTGTACTTTCAACAGTATTAATGCTTAGGAGTTTTCGTACAGGGTACATATATCATTAACCTGGATGTTTAGGCACGATCAATTAATGGTCATGTCTAACAGAGCTGCCTACGTGTATGATTCTAATCAGGTGTTTTGACAATGCCCCTAGTTATCTCATAGGCATTGGTACACGTTTTGGCGTAGCGTGGATGGTGGCATCTTTCAAAGCCTTCCTTAGGGCAAGAGGAAAGACCCCTGTGTCTTGTGCAGGGATGTGATGTGGTATTGGCGCAACTATTAATACCTCACGGCGGAGAGGGGAAAAGACCCTTGCTTCTAGGTCCACTTTTACTCTGGAGTGATGGCAACCAGGAGTGGAGAACCAATTGTATGGAGTCCTATTAGGCACAGAAGGGGCAGGCGGCAGTCAATGGCACTACCCAGGTTTCAAATTGCTTGAGTTGAAACCCTGTGGTTGGTGCTGTACCCTTTTCGCACAAGAAGGGGCGGCAGCGGCAGTCAATGGCGCTTCCCTGGTTTCGAGTTACTTGAGTTGAGACCCCATGGTTGGTGGTGTCCCCTGCAAGTTTCTAGTCTGTGTATGCACGTGAAAAGTTGAAGCAGCAAACGGACTAGAATTTGAAGTGTAAGGATGAATGTTCAGTGCTGATCGCAGTGTGTATTTGAGAGGATCTTGTACATTGGATGCCTTCTCGTGAAATTTTCTGCATGCAGAGCAGCGTGTCCCTGCTGTCACAATCGCTGGATCGCATGTAGGCATTCTCTTGCAATGTTTGTGTATCACGCACAGGGGTCATTAGCCAGGGCACCGGTGGGTACCCAGAGTCACCTGCATGCTTAGAGGCACAGGCACTAGTCACGGTGTAAGGTGTGGAAGTGGACTTACACAAGATCAGGTCAATGGAGTACTTGTGCATGCAGATGGGCCTTCATTTTACAGCATGTGTCTATTCATGCAGTGTCACTCGTGTCACGCATTGTACGTGCTTCACATGCACTCTGTTCCCTTGCAACATATGTTATGTAGGGTGTCTGTTGGTGACCTGTCCAGCGGACATGGTGGCTGTCCTGTGGATATGTATTCACACTGTGCATGGGGCATGTTGTTGGGTTCCCCATGGATCCTGACTGGGTGTCTGGTGGCAACGGCGGGGGCATTGGGGCTGCTCTCATATGGTAGCATGGCCATGGCACTGACAGGGATGAGGTGCTGTGTGGGATTTTGGACATTTCTCTGTATTGCTTTGGTGGGTGCATGTTGCATTGTGGTACCTGTAGTCATGTTGGTGTATTTGGTTGATAGTGTATGTGTACTACAGCTTCCCCATGCAGATAAATCTGACATGTGCATGCTCCTTGGTCTGTACTGTGATGTTGGTGTGATGTTGGTGCGGGAGGTGGTCAAGTGCTGATTTCGCATTTGCTTGTCTTTGTGTTGTCATTCTAAACCCCCCCCCATTTAAGCATGTGACCCACAGCACATGTGTGCTAGCTTTTGTATCCACCCACTGTCCATGTCCATTGTCCTTTGTGCCTCTTCATGTATCCTGGCAGAGTGCTGTTCCGTAGAACCATAGCATCGTGGGTGGAACCAATGGGTGGATAGTGGAACCCACTACCCATGTTCTTTGTTCTTTGTGCCTCTCCATGTATCCTGGCAGTGTGCTGTTCCATAGAACCATAGCATCATGGGTGGAACCAGGATAAGCGGGCACAGCAGTGGGTGATGATGAGGTTGGGGTCGCAGGTCACCTGCACATTCATGGAGTGGTAGTGCTTCTGCTTTCGGTACACTGCTTAGTGGGTCTGTGGGCCCCCAGTGCAACATGGGTACAGTCCAGGGCAGCAATCGTATTTGGCATCTGAGCAATGGCATGCAACTGTGCCTTTATGGCATTGGGCCTCATTACATGGTAGGCGGTAAACCATGGTGCTATTAGCACCATGGTTGCAGCCGGTACCATACCGGTACCACCATGGAGGAAAGGGGAATTACCACCCCATTCCAAGGTTGGCGGGGTAGTAATTCCCCCTTTCTACATGGCCCTTCACCATTCCCAATTTTGCCCGATAGGGCATCATGGGAATGGGGAAGGAGCTAATTATGGTACCGCAAATTGCGGTACCGTAATTAGCACCAAGGTCCCTTTGCGGGTCCCAACTTTAACGGCTGGTCTACACCAGCCGTTAAGGTACGGTCCCGCAAAGGGACCTCGTAGTAAGGTGGTAAGGGTTAACGGTCACTGGTACCCTTACTGGTGACCGTTAACCCTTACCACCTTCCGTGTAATAAGGCCCATTGACTTGGGCTGGAGTGGTAGGCAGTGAGATGTGCCGTTGCACTTGTCGCAGGAGGCTTCAAACACCTGGGCCAGCACTGCACAGAAGGTGGGCTGGTAGGTGCCAGTTCCGAGGAATTGTAGGACGGACACTAGTTTCAGCAGTGGGAGCACAGCTGTCCGGATGTGGATCCTGCGCCCTATAGCGTCTTGTATTGTGGTCTGTTATGGTCACCCTGTTCAGGCAGCACAGGGTGACCAACTGGCTGTCGGTGATGGTCCAAGGTGAGGGTCTGACCCTGGGGATCAGGGCACACCTTGCTTGCCTCTCCTCCTCCTGCCCACCCCTGTACTCCCTTTGTCCTGTCCTGGTTGTCATGCCTCTCTACATCCAAGCGCAGCATGATCAGCCTGTCCCAGCTCACAGTGGCTAGTGGCATCATGGTGTTGGAAACAGTGTTTGGGGTAGGGGTGTGCCTTATGTGGGCCTCTGGGGTGGGTTGGGTTCACCTGGGGCTTCATTTCAGGCACATATCTTCATTTTCTTCTAACTGGAGGTAACTGTGCTGTGTTTTCGGCAGTATTAACGGCGGCTTTCAGTGCTAATACTGCCAGACATGGAATTGTGATTTGGCTGTTTCTGTGCCTCTTGTGGCCAGCTGTAATTGCGCCGGCTTTAATAACGATGGCTGTAATTGCGCCAGCTGTGATAGCTCATGCTGTTATTCAGCACCGGCTGTGATAGCACTGGCTGATTTTAATGTCGGAGGTATTTACGCTGGCTCATGTTCCGGTGGAGTGATATTGACAGCGCTAATTCCGTTACCACCACTTTTAAGGGTTACCGCTGGACTTGTGATGAGGCCCACAGTTCTTGCAAGAGAACAGATGTTATCTAGCCCTTTGTATTGAAATCTTTAGAGGGATTAGTCATTTGTTTGGTGGTAATCATAAGGCCCAATGCCAGGGTCTGATGGTTAAGTATTTTTCCAGGTCATCAGAGGTTGTATGTGGCCACATAAATTAGATTAAGGTGGCAGGAGTCTGTGGAATGGAGATGCCTATCTATAGCTAAAAAAAAAATCCTGTTTAAGCAGAACTCTTTTTGCCAAAATATGTCAGCAAAACCATGTGCAATCATACTTAAAGTTAAAGGTCTTATGCCAGTTCTTGCTAGCAATTTATTATGTTTTCAATACCAATGTTTAACCATGTACTGATGTCAGGACCTACTACAACGAATCCCAAGAAGAGGTGTGTTTTGAATATGATCTGAAGATAATAATGAAGATAAACCTGACCAATGAAAAGGGAAGAATTGGGGAAAGATGGGATTTCTTTGAAGATGTTTTGTCCAATCATATTTGGGGGGTAGAGGGTAACAAATGAATCTGGGAGTGTTTTAAATTGTTGCAAAAAGTATATAAACAGCCAACTCATGTTGTATTGTTGAAACTCGGGTTAGTTTGGTCCTGCAGCACCATCGAACCGCCCCCCTGAGCTTTTGTACAATAAACCTGCTTTATGTACAACTGTGCATTCGCTTCCTAAGTGGTGGGCCTGTTTTGGGCTAAGGCGATTAAATGTCCACCCCCACAATACAAACCGCTGACTACATTTAATATGTGGTTGGCGTCCTAATAAATTCCCAATTTCTTGACTTTATTTGCAATAGTATGGTGCAAACTGAACATTTCAGGGTGAGAAATAAACTGAGATGAGACACCTGACAAGGGCAGAAGTCTAAAGAGAAGGTCATCTTTTTTAGATCTGTTAAGCTTAAGACCATTTCTTGAATTTGGTGGCTAAACTTTGGAAGACTCTACCAATGGAAATATGCACATTAGAGGATCACCTGAAATTCAGGAAGTCTCTAATGACCTGCCTTTGCCAAAACAAAATCAATAAGTAATATCCAAGAATCAGCAAACAGTGATAGCAGCTCCTCTCACACAGACATAACATAAGGGAACAGCATTCTGGCTCCTGACTGCCAAGATCCAAACCAACTTTCAGAGAAAGATACCAATAATAGGAATATGACAACCCCTTGGGCATAATTAAAAACTTAAGAGAACACCTCCTCTTCTTCTTTATTATCAAAAATACAACACGGGGCAACGTCCACAACAGCCTTGAACAAGCTTAACACCTTTCATCACAATGCACCCAACGATAGTGTCATGCACTCACACTTGATACAGAAAAACTGCAAGGCCATCTAATGACCCAATAACCTAACCCTACATTTTTCCACCTTATTCACTACACACCAACTCAAACTAGCCACCCACACACAGCTTTAAAACACCCTCACCCCAGATTCCAAATAAATTAACTCTACGCTCCTAACACCAATGGACACTCCCAGCTCCCCGAAATGCACACCCACACTGCAAGCATGAGGTTGCCCTTCTGGATACAAAGCCCTCGATGCTCCCAGCCCAGCTCACTAGAATGCTTTCATGCACGCAGAACTCGGGATACTTCCAATCTTCCTAACTAACCAACCCATTACTCTAGCTTCCAGATCCGCCAGAGTGCCTAGAGACCATGCAAATGGCAGCGGTGCATGACACAAACCTTCAGAACATCTCATTACATGACATTATATGGTATCTTCTAAGCTGGTCACAGACTTTTTTAAGGCCTGTGTATAGGAAGGCAATATCTTTGTCCAGTTTACCAACCTTGGAGTAGACCAGAGTAGCATCTCAGCTTGAGTTAAAACTGATATTGAAAGTGAAGGAGATTAATAAGTGGCCTAATATAGATGTTTAAAGTAAGAGGAGCTAGGCGAATGCCCCAAGGCACCCTGCAGTCCGTCTTCAAAGGTGTTGAAAGGAAGGGGTAGAGAATGACTAAGTTCATGATCGTCCAAAAAGTCCTGAAACCAATTCAAACCATAAACCACGACAGATGCTACCATGTCCAACTGCTTCAAATGGGGGATGTGGTCCATAGTACCGGAAGCAACTAAGAGATCTATGATCATCAAGAAATAAAGTGCCCACTCATCGGCATGAGCGAGAATGTCATACCAGACATTGAGGAACACCATTTCTATTCCGTATTTCGGTTGAAAACCAGACTGAAAGGGGTCAAAAAGGTTTTTCTTTGTAACTGTGTGGTAAACAACTTTTTGGACACCTTGAAGTCCATGGCAGGCCAGCTAGGGTTAGTAGTGTCTAAAATCAGCATGTGTAGGGGTAGAATTTTAAGACATTGGTCCTCATTGCAAGTTTGCTGGTCCGGAATAAACAGACCCTGTAGAAACGTACCGGCACTGTTTTCCAGACCGGCAAACTACGAGTTCTGTGGGCAGGTGCCATCCCGCCCGCCATTGCGGGCATAACCGCACCCACCAGCAGAGATGCACGGAAACACCGGCACCATTACGACATGGTGCCGGTGTTTCTGCGCCCCCCATTCCCATGGAGGCCTATGCTGTAATGCCCCAGTAATTCTGACAAGTCAGTCGCCGGTAATTCACTAAGGGTCTGGCGGAAGCCTTCTGGTTTTACCGACTCGTAATGAGCGCCATTGTGTCAGAACTGCCTGTTTTGAGGTCCTGGGCATCTTAATAAAAGGGGTGATCCTCGAGCTCAGACCAAAGAGGCATGCTTTCTAGCAGCACCTGGGTAGGCGCATCTTGGGCACAAGGTTGGATTGAAGATAGGATAAGAGAGACACTATTTCCAAATCTCATTGAAGGAATAGTATTTCAGAATGACAATGGGATATACAACCAATGTAGGAAGGGGTCCAATGCCCCAGGTGAGACCCAGCAAAGTCTGATTGAATGACCTTCATTTTGGTTAAAAAAAGAAAATATTACAAGAGTCACATGGATCTTTAGATCAAGCTAAAGTACCACCTGAAAGGCATGAAGAGAAACAGATGTCCTGTATGACTTAGAATAAATATTTGCATTTATTGACAGCATGACTAATCTTATTATGTAAAAAAGTCTTACTGCTGAAAGTGCCTTTTTAGAGTGATAAGAAGCATTACTTGAGGTTCTCCACTTTGTGACTAGTTTTCTGCAGGCACATTCAAATGTAGCCAGCTCAGTGGAGATCCAGTTGTTTGTTTAAGAGTGGGCTTATGATGGGAGCAACCTATTATATTGCACATTATATGGTTCTTTCCAACTCATAAAAAAACACGACTTGAACAATCATTAGATAGGGATCATTTTGCATTCCCTAGGCGAGGCTTCATATTAGGTGTAAATACATTTTCTTTGATCTAAAAGGTCTAGGGGGAGGAATGGATTCAGAAGAGGGAGGGGGTACTGTCTATGTTTAAGTTGTAAAATCTTCTTGTGTGGTCTGACCAGGATATATGCAAAATATCCTCCAACAAAATGTTTGTATCCAGTTTGCTATTCCCAACAAGATCCAGGCAATGCCCTTTTTTGTGTGATGGGCAAGTAGTTAATAAGGATATACCATGAGAAGACAGCGCTTTCTCAAAGGAGAAGGACTCAGATCTGGAAGGGCACTCAAGTCACACATTTAAATCCCCTAAGAGTATAAGAGGAGAGGAGGTAAAACACCAGGAAGAAGGAAATGCAGTGAGTCTATCTAAAAGATCTCCAGGATGAAAGGGAGAGACCATTTTTTTAGGCTAAAGCATAAAGTTAAGAGTAAGATGCTCAGTGGCAAATTAGGATTCACCTGGTGTGTTTATGGAAAACATTGGGTGTTTTTTGAAGATCAATGCAAGACTACCTCCACGTCTGTGAGCTTTGCTCACAGAGAGAATAGTAAAACCTTCTGGGACCAGGGAGTATAAAACAGCCAAACAATTTTCAAATTTGGCAGAACTGGCAGTTATCCACCAAAATGTGTATCATGAGGTCCTATTTAAAGCAAATTTTCAAGAACAGGTCAAACATCAATCATTCAAGGTCAGGCGAAGGACATGACATTAGAGCATTTATAAATGAATAACTTTTAAAAAATCATTTGAGGGTACATGTAGTACAGCAAGCTTTGGACTCAATTAGTTTCCGCTGTATGTAAAGAAAGGTGCTTAGAAAGGAGGGCTTGCAAATAAAGCAGGAACGCAAGGACAATAAAGGGTTTTCACAACAGTTTGTATTGTTGACACTCTGTTGTCAAGCTCACGTGGACAGAATAAATTACCAGTAAGCATAAGGGATTTCTGTTCAGAGAGAAAAGTCACATTCGATTTTGATGTTTGGGAGCATTGAAATGCAACTGATGGCAGCCATTGGCGTTACAGGCCAAAAGCACTTGATAACCATATGAAGCTTCAAAAGGTATTTCATTTTTAGTCAGGATGTGCTTGAGGCAAATTGCCTGGGATATATAGAAAATTCTATAATGCAGACAGGGCTTCACCTCTCTCTGTGGTCTATCACTAGAAGGTGCAAGGGGTACAAAAAGCAATAATGAAAGAGATTATTCATTCCCTCAGGGATGCCGGCCTCCCTTGAGTTCTCTCTGGTTTGGCACCCACCATGTTCTTTGTCCCTCTCCCTGCCTCCCATCCCCTCGCTCCCTCCTTTCCTTGCTCCCTCTCTCACCCTCTCTCCATTATCGGGGTGAAAGCAGCCGGCACACTCTAACTCTAGGGATATAGACCTGCATGCGCTGCACTGCTTTTCTGGCCAGTCCCAGGGTTTTAGCACAGAACACCTTCGGGCAGTGGTTCTCAGGCTCCAGGAAACTAGCACCCAGTTCGCTTTCCAATAGTTCTCTAGTTTCAGGGATATAGTGCTCACTCTGCAACCGGTCGGTGACCTCATGGCTTTAGCGCACAGCTAGCTGTGCATCTGTGGTTCCAGGGAGATCGTGGCCAGATCACTCTGAAATTGTTTTACGGGTCCAAGGATATAAGCCTAGCTAATAATAATAATAATAATATGTTATAATTGCAGCTCACTCTGGCAATGTTTCTGTGGCTTCAGGGAGATCACCCAGCTTGTTTGACAGTGTTTATCTTGCCTTCTCTCGCACTGGTGAGATAACACCCATCTCACTCTGGAAATAGTTTTCGGATCTCCTGGATGTAGCATCAGTTTGCTAGGCAATGGTTCTTTAGCCTTCTTGGGCTGCAGGTATATAGAACCTAGCGTGCAGGGAATTGCATTGACCCCACACCTTTGCAGTTGCCCTATGCTAAAATGAACAGTTATTGCATCTCAACATAGATATTCTCTGTGCACTTCCAAACCTAATCATCTTATTGTCATAATTAAGCATTAGCAAATACATTCTTCTGAACCTGAATCACCCGCATTTTCATTGTATTCCGGTGATTTGGGCTTGGCCAAACATTAAAGGAATTTGAGTGACACATTCGGCTTCATGCTGATGAAATGTTGCTGTAAACGTTGGGTTGAAGAGGTCAAACCCTTTCCTGCCAGTACATATTCAAAGCAAACTAAGTATAAGGTTAATGGAATAGTTCCGAAGTTAGAACCTTTCCTGAACAAGGAGCTAAAAAAAAACTAAGTGTCTAAATGACTAATGCCTTACACTTCATTTTTTCTTGACTATACAAACCAAAATAACTCTATGTTTGAAGTTGACAAATATTTTGTTTAAAAATCTTAGTGCAAAATTCACAAAATGTAATGCAAATAAAAAATGCCAGAGTATGTATTTTTTTATTTGCATTGCTGTTAGAAAAGTGCAGGTGGCATGCATATTTCTACAGGACTATGATGCAGCACACATGATGCGCTTGCCAACACTATTCCATACATTAGTGTAGGGAGCATGTATGGCACTGTCTGAACCCATAGTCCTCTTTAAGTAGATATTTCTGATGTGTTTTTTTCTCAGGTACAGAACTCTTAACATTGTAATCTTACTTGTCCAAATTGTATTAATGATGTTCTTTTAAGGAACAGCAGAGTCTGCCCCATGAATGCTTGACATGTGACTGACTCTTCCTTAGCAATATTGGTTTTTTTGAGGTCATTGATCTGCATCCATGGACTCTCCCTTTTATTAAAAAAATTACCTCATTAGCTCTCACAGAATCAAACTCAGCCAAATGATACCTTATGCACCCATCATGTATGATTGACTCTTCACCGGCACTATAGGCTTTCAGAGGCCTATACCGGTTATGAATGCAGCATATTGAAATATTATAAACTTTAATAATACACAATGTGTCGACCCCAGAATGATGAAAAGTTGAACTAGGCATTCTTGACATGTCACTGATTCTGCTTATTTAGCATGCAATCTTTCCACTCCCTGCTTCAACTTTATTAATTTAATCAACTGCAGAAGGATGAGAGGCTAAGTTCTTCTGATCCAGATTCAAACCTGGGACCTGCAGTTTACACGTAGATCTTTGCAGCAGGTGTATTAAACTAATCATATAACTTGCTGTAGAGATCAATCTGCTGTGCTAGTTGGATAACATTCCCAAATGCACAGAACTCCATTTTCTCTTGCTAACCCCACCCCCACCCAACCTCGCCTGACCCCTCCCCTTCCCTAACCTTTAACTCCCTTCCAGAAGCTTTTTAAGTTATTTTGTGTATATTGCTTTCTCACATATCAGCACAAACCTGCCCGAACATCTCCAGAAAATTCACTGAAGATGTATGTTTGTTGTAGGACATTTGGGCAGATTCGCCTGGAAGAGAAATCTGCTGGAACCTGCAAATCTACCCAAATCTCACTAGGAGCTGTCTAGGAGCCCGCAAACCACTTCTAAGAAAGTCCACCCATGCCTAGTAATAATCCGCTGGTTGTATAACCAATTTCCTCAATAATCTCCACTTCTTGTTTAGCCTTGCATTGCATAGTCTCGGTGGGTAATTGGATTATAATTTTATTTAATGTGTTACAGTTTACAAGCAAACTTTTCACATTACATAAATATAAATAAACTCAATTATAAATTTCATCCACTGTAATATCCTAAATACAAAATTAAACATAAAATGTAAAATATCCTAAAAACATAGATTTGCAATGTTTAGACAATTATTCAGTTGACCAATCACAAGCAAAACAATAGCAATACTGCATCTATATAACAATCTAGTCTTAATCACTCAACAATGTATTTATACACAATTTTAGTTAACTCATCATTATCTGGGTACATTTGTACACAAATATTCACAGTTCCACCTAGCCTCATAATCTGCATATATATATTTAATTTAGGAAACAATCAGCATACAGTTCTGATTCTAAATAGTTATTCCCAGAATCCTTTCTACCTTTTGCCAGACTTTATACATTGAGATGTATACTTTCATATTCCTTGTGTTAATACACTGTAACCAAAATGCCATACCATTTATCGATTCTGGATTATGCACATATCTACCAGATGAGCTAAGGTATAGCTCGATTAAATTAGGGTATTCTGATAATAAATGCTTGGCAGTTTCAATAGTATCCCTGTTTTAACATATCCGACACCATGGGTCTACCCATATTATATGACTAATGGTCCCAGTGACTGACAACACAGGCAGAGTGTCCAATCTAAAAAGCAGGATGAAACGTCTGAGTCTTTGAGAAGGGGAAAGATTTAGATAAATCTGCGGCTTCTTGAATGTATAAAGCATGTGGGTCCCAGTCTGGTACTTTTTTAGGCTATTCAAATGGGCATAGTTTTCAAGTCAGCCCCACAACTCTACGCGTCTAACCAGTGCGTGTTTCATTTTAATTATGTCATTCTCTTTTCTCTGTAGCCAACATATCTCCTCAAAAAACTTTTCAAGCTTTTTTTTTGATTGACAAGAGATGGGGCCTCATTACGAGTTTGGAGGTAGCCATGGTGCTATTAGCGCCATGGCTGCCTCTAAAATCATGTCCGGGTCCGGGTTCCTTGAATGAGGAATTACCGGGTCATTCCAACCTTGGAGGACCCGGTAATTCCTCATTCAAAAAATCAATCCCCATTCCCATTTGAGCCCCCATAGGGCTCAATGGGAATGGGGATGGAGCTAATAACGGGCCCATTAATAACGGGCCCATTATTAGCTCCCTGGTCCCCTTGCGGGACTCGCAAAGGACGTCTGGTCTGACCAGACGTTCTGAGCGGGTCCCGCAAGGGAACCTCGTAATAGGGCGGAATGGGTTTATCGGTGCCGGTAAACCCATTCCGCCAACCTCGTAATGAGGCCCATGGACTCCTTAAGTGTTTCCTGATACATGGTCATTAACATGCTGGGTAATTACTCATTGTGATGTACATTTCTGCCTGTTTTTTAACACAATCGATTTAAATGACATAAGGCCTAATTCCAGCCTAATTATAGCCATTGGGATGCAATACGGGAGACCTAAAATGTTCCTCCTATATTTTCCCTCTATGGTCTGTAGCCACCTTAAATCCATAGCTAACAGTGATTCCAGTCCATATGTTATCATCGGGCCAATACCTGGGTGTATAACTGACGGGCTGCCCAAATAGTGTATCCCCCATAATCAATGGTAAAATGATAGACCATGGCTGTAATCTGTGCAGCTCTAGTAATTCGAGCTTGTTTACATGAGAGAGAGTCTGCCTTATCATCAATTTCAATTCCCAGGTATTTTTACTGTGGCGTATAAGAGATCTGTAGTTCTTTTATCGTTAACCTAGGACGAGCAATATTCCTGTTGGTATAGACCATCAATTGTGTTTTATCATGGTTAATAATTAAACCATTACAGTCTGCAAATGCCCAGAGCGCTTCCGTAGACCACTAAAAGTATGATCTAGGATCACCAAGTCGGCTGCACAAGCCAGAACTGGACAATGAGCAGAACCTATCATTGGCGGGCAGTTATGGACAGACTTTACAGCAATCGGCAAATTGTAATCGCAAGTTGTATACTAAGGGGGCTGTAACACACCCCTGCTTAACCCCTCTATTTTGAATTATTGACCTAGTCCTATTCCCTTGCGAGTCTAATTTCAGGGAAGCACTGGTGTTATGGTGCAATAATCTAAGGTAATATAACAAACCCCCAGGGCAACCGATTAGCTTGAGTTTGTGTTCCTGCATCACTCACAAGTAACTCATAAAACTGTTATCTACAACTTTGCTCTTTCTACTTACCCTGCCCTCTTAGATAAGCGGGACCAATGTATTGGCAAGTAACAACACTGCTCTCCACCAAAATAACTCTCCTTCTTTAGTTATTCCCTACATAGTTTAGCAGTGTTCAGTGTCTTCAAAATTCTCATCATGGTATCAGTGCCTACCCTTCCCACCTATTTCCTGTGTGTCACCAAAGCTTTCTTTTCTACTGGTTTCCTGTTGCAGCGAACCCCTCTTCCTTCCAGTGTTACCGTCTCAGCCTTCTTTTGCCAAATGGATTTGACTGCCGCTTTCACAATGGTTAAACTCTCATGGAAAAGAGGATTATGACCATCTGGAGTAGTCATGGATTTGTTTTTAAAGCGGAATCACCCATAGTGAGATGTCACATACAACATCGCTACATACATTTTTATTTACCATGAGACACTTCTGCTCAAGTATTGCATCCATGCCTTGGCATTAATATTGATATGCTTCTCTTTACCCGTGCACAGTGGAAGTTGGTTAAAACATGGGGTTGTCATAATACCCAATGTATTAATTCAAAACCTTCTCTCTGGTTCCTTTCTACTGGTGGATCTCTCTGCAATGGGAGCGGTTTCCAGAGGCTGGTGGGAGGTGTGTGGGGTGGTGAGTGGATAGAAGGAGATTGGGTGGTGGGGAGTAGTGTGGGTTGGATAGCAGGCAGCAAAGAGTCACAGAAATCCTTCCCCAGTAACCGCTTTTCTTACAAGGTCCATGGCAACATTATGAAAGACCCATTAGCATAACAGTGTATTAGCATCCGTGGTGGGACCGGAAAAGAATATGGCATCTCAGAATATGGGTATTATTCCAATGTAAAATCCTTCGTTCAGTGCAGTCTGGGACCTGGGCGAACTTTCATTCATGGTCCTGTGTCACCCCACTGTCTTCATACCCCACTCATTGCACCCTTCTAAAAAAAGAAAAAAAACTTACTTGCAACCACATTTACTCTAACCCTTGCCTTTTCCCAAGTTGTCATGAAAAGAGTAAAAGGGGATTTCTCCTTTAGCTTCCTACACTCTTTCCATGGTGACCATTTTATTTTCTAGTTTTCTTTTAGGGGTGGGGGGGTTGGACTCTCCATCCAAACATTTTATTTTAATTAAAAGTACTATTTGTATCCCATACATTGTCACTGGGTGCTAATGGCTATACTAACATCAGAGCGGGGCCGTACTGTCCGATAGTGGTGCTACTGCCCTTGGTAATAGGATGGGCAACAGTACATTACCAGCTGCCGCTGAGATAACTATTACCTAACTAAAAACCAATGGACCATCAGGTGCAAATCCTGCTGCAGAACAGTCATCAAGACTGTACTACTGTAAGGAGAGACATAGGGACCGTTATCCTCTTTTTGAGAAGGGGTCACCACCATATCACTGTAGTTGAGGCCCATGGACCATCATATCCAACTACTGCTCCAGTGCGTGGGAGACCATTATACTAGTGTAGTGCATCATATCCAAATACTTATGCAGTGCAGGGATCACCACTGTATTAGTGAAAGGGAGTCCCATGCGCAATCATGTGAAACCCTTGCTGTTGTGCGAGTGTCCCTCATGTATTAGCGTAGTAGAGCCCCATCCACCATCATGTCCAACTCCTGTCACAATGATGGGGAGCAGGTGCAAGTGGATCTAGGTCACCTGGCCTAAACCCCCCCACATAATGCCTTCCTGGCTGCCGCTCGTTTGGCCTTAGCCCCGCCCACCTGGTGCCTTCCTGGTTGTCGCTCTTCTTCCCTACCTATGCAGCCCTCCAGCCTCTTTTCCTTTGCAGATGGGGAGCAGGTGCAAGTATACCTAGGTCACCTGGCTTAAGCCCCGCCCATTTTCTGAGCCCTGCCTCTTCCTTTTGCTCTTAACTCTTAGATCAAGGGCGTCTCTCACCCGAGCGTCCAAAGCGAAGGGCAGACGAAGAAAACGGCAATTCCTGCTTGGACCAGAAGGACCTAGGGCCCGAACCCCTGCTCAGACAGCAGGTAAGCATGCACCAACATGTGTATACTTCCTCTGTCCCCACAGGCCATCCCTAACCCTGGTCCCTGTGATGTGCAGGATTCTGTCCTGATACATTCTGGTTCACCACGCCTTTTGCCAATGCTTGGATTTCACTTTTATGGACTTCATTGACTCACTGTGCGTCACCCTCTCTCAAGTCTCATGCTGAACTTCCCCTTCATCTTGTACTCATGGTGGCCCTGAATCATGCTGTTCCCATTTTCATCTTGAATCCTGGCTTGTATTTGCTGTTCTCTCGCAACATTATGTGTTACTACTGACTTCTGCAATTGATTTTGCTCTCCCCTCTTGCTTCTCCACTTTTTCACTGCTTTTTCATTCTCTCCCTTTCTCCTTTTCTCCCTTTCCCTATGCCCTCTCAGCCTCCCCTTACTTTCTTCTATGCACTTACTCTATCAGAATTGTCCTTGACCTAGTATGATAGCAACCTTGTTTGTCTCCTCCCCCTCCCCTACTTGTTCCCCTCACCCCCTCCAGCACTATCTGAAATGTCATCAGGCCTAGTGCGTAAATCTCTTGTTTTGTTCCTCCCCTCCCTTTCTACACCCCTCTCCCTCACCTTTTGTTAATCTCCGGCTCTACCAGAAATGTCGTCAGGCCTAGTAAATTAAACACAAGAAGGGAGGTATGAGGAAAGTACAATCCCAATTCTTGCGTATCCTCAACATAGGCGAAGGCTTGAACATGAGACAACAGAGCACTAGGAGATAGAGAATCTCAATTCAAACAAGAGAAATTAAACTTGCTGGTCAAGTTGGTGCACCTCAAGCCTCAAGTCTCTATAAATACTCTCAAGGCTGTTATTGTACACAAATAAATCAGTACATTGTTATCCATATCAAACCACAGTAAAAAGGCGTAGTGCTCAGTACACTACAGCATTAAAACAAAACACCAAACTAGAAGAAATGCAAAAAGCAGATCACCAAATAACAAAATCTACATACACATATGCAAAAAAGGATAGGCAGACAATACTGGACAATACCTTGTCAGCTCATGGACAAAATTGGTAAATGCCCATCAATTGAAAAGGTGTCATGTGCTGTGCAAGTTGAAACATCTATCACACGTTGTCACTTCAATCATACTGATTCATCTCTCAAACAAACTTATACTCATTCAAATTCATCCCTAGTACGGTAGTCACCTGTCAGTTTCCATTTCCTTCCCACTCTCCCCCTCCCTTCCTTATCTATGTCTTAGCTTTTGCACTATCTGAAATGTTGCCAGGCTGAGTACCATAGTTAATTTCACATCCTTACTGTTCATGGCCTGTAAGAATGTAATTGCATTTTTCCTTGTTCCCTCCCTTGCCTTGAAGCGATTTGAAACACATTGCGTATCGGCGCTATATAAATAAATGATAATATCATAACGAAGGAGTACAGGTCCCTGCCGCCGAATTACGAGAAGACTAAAATAAACTCTTTAATATGCACCACTGGAAAAAGGCCCATTGACAAGACCCCCCAGTTTAGAGCTATTTTGAAATCCTTCAAAACGCCGCGAAAACTGACGTTTTTAAAAAAAGGTACAAAATGACAGTTTTACAGAAACACTCACAAAAACAGCCTGTCTTGCAAAAATACCCATATTTTTTAAAAAAAAGACACACGGACCAAGTTCTCAAAGCTTTTTTGACGCATGTAATGAAATGCTTAAGCACATCTAATCACTTGCACCAAAAAAGGAGCAGCCCAAACCTTTGCGCTTTCTGTCTGCATATTATAGGTGCCCATTCAGATGGCTTTTTTCACCTATTTGTGCATTTGCGCAAATCAGGGGGCGTTTCTGTGCATTTAATTTAAAAGCGCATCCCGAATTACAAACAGGAAATGCTTTTAAATGTTCAGAAAACGAAGGCAACCCGTGTGCCTGCTTTGATTAGGCACAGGGGGTGCACACTGCATGACAGCTTCTTTGCTGACCCTGCCTTGCAATTAGTTTTATTTAATTGCGACAGCAGAGGTATGATCCGCTGCTCTCTCACTTACATTTCTCTTCCTCAATCGGCATGGAAATGCTTTTTTGGATCACATTTTACAGTGATAGGCCCCTTAAGGGCCCATCACAGTAAAATGTGCTGGTAGCCTGTAGAACATTATAGTCGGGAGAGCACTTCTGACACTAATGTGTTGAAGGCAACTGACCAGCACATCATTTGCGCATCAGCTCATCCCCGTTGAACTGCACAGGTCACCTTTGAGAATAAGGTGACCTGCTAATTTCCAGAAATTGGTTATCTAAACGTAGCATACATATCCTCTGCTCTATTTTTACATGCCTCATTTGGGAGGATCTGAGCCAAAATCGACGTTTTAAAATGTTTTTAAACTAGTCACAATATGGGAGGGAAAGGGGGGGTGGGTCAAATGGGGAGTGATAGGCAAAAAAGCAGCGGAGGTGGTCAGAGAGGGATTCGGTGGGCAAGAGAGCATAGAGGAAGCTGAGGTGGTGGGAAAGAAATCAGAGGGTAAGCAAGGGGCCTGAAACCAGAGAGGGCGCAGCAGGCCAGAAAGTAGAAGGAGTGCAGGCCACAGGGGGAGCGTTGGGGCCAGAAAAACCAAGGGATAGGTTGTCCGGAAAGAGGTAGTGACCTGCAGATTGGGAGAAAGGATGAAGGAAGAATGCAAAAGAATGGGAGACAGAATGCAATATGCAGAAGTAGCATGAAAGAATGAAGGGCTCTAGAATGCGTGAGGAATGGGGAGTGTAAGGTGTGAGTAAGGAGTATGGTTTGGAGTGTGGCAGGGGCTGGGGAGTGCCAATTGAGACTTTGCACTGTGACAGAGCATGCAAGCATGTGCATGACTGAGACTGAGAGGTTCGGGAGTGTAGGTTGGGATGGAGAATTGGTGCGTGTGAGGGTTGTTGGTGAGTGGTGTGTGGGTATTTGGGGTATTGGAGAACATAGAAGGGTAATATTTTCACCATTACAACTGATAAGGATTGATACAGTTAATTATATTAAATAGGCATGCACATGAAACCAAAAAGGTAGCGCAAAACAATAACTGTTCTGTCAAGCCTGTGACATCTGGGGCTCTTCCTATTAAATGAATACATGAGGTACAAATAATTACAATCTGGCTCACTTGTAGCCTTGCACACCGTCTCTTTCCTGCAATGTGCCAATCTTACACCCGCCAGTCATTTAAAAAAAAAGTGCTGAAAAAACGCTGCAATAAAGGTTGGTGCCACAAAATTAGCTTTTTTATAGAGCAAAATGTACCATTTAATGCCATAATATCCTGGAGGGTCTGATTGACGATCTTATCACACAAGAAATAATACCATCTTCATAACTATGGCAGGATGAATGGCTCTGTTCCTGTGCAATGACCATCCCAAATTCTACTCCAGGAAATAAAATGTCGTTCATAGCATTATGTTAGGGTGCTGCCATTATATGCCAAGTTACTGCCTATATGTATCTCACCAGTGTCCACAATTGCCTAGGTGCTGCCAACCATACTTAAATTCACCTAAAGTATCGCAGAGTGACGCTAATAATACCATTTCTCTAGCGTCGGCATGGCAGTGGTGATGCTTATGCACCAAGGTTCTGCTAAACGTACCAGTGACCAAATAGCCCAGAGCTGCTCAATGTGAAAGAAGATTACCAGGTTGGCAGCGCAGTTTCTGAGTATCCTAAAACGAGTGCAGGTTACTGATTAACCCCACATCACAAGTGTTACAGGACTCTGCCTCAGCCCAGCGTGTAGAGCTGTTCACCAGAGTACATATAAAGCCACGAGGCACAGGAAATTACAGCACCAATTGGCATGCTAGAACACTCCTTGTCATCGCCATTTGTAATCTTGACTCAGAAGCACATCCACTTTGATAGTTGCCTCCCACGTTGCTCTGCCAAATACAAAATGCAAAACGTGGCGGTCATCTTCCACACATTGCTTTAAACAACGTGTGCCAAAGTATTTACTATATCCATTCAGAACCTCCATGTGGATTTATAATTATTTGAATATTGTGTTTATATGGTGTTGAAATATTTTCATTAAAAAAAAAAACAGCTCCAAATATTGTACCTATCTGCACTGTGGTAGTATATGTTAGAAACCGCCACAATGCGTTTCTTGTTAGTTAAAATGTCACATCAATGTTTCACAGTCAAAACACTTCTTTACATTTGTGAATAAGCACAGCAATGCATTCAGAAATGGATAGCCTTCGTTTTGCTTTTCTGATTGCAGTGTGTGGGAATTTGGACAGCTGCCATCTTGGTGTGTGCCATAGCATATCTGCCGTTCCCAGCTCTGTCAAGGTCACCATGTTTACTAGGGATTTCTCTTGCTCTTTTTCTCCTGGAAACAAGCAATCTTATCAATAAAATAGAGCAATATTTACAAATGTTTTTTTTTTAACTACAGTAGTGTACATTGTCCACAGCATGTAAAGTACATTGACATACCCTTAATGGACATAGCTCTAACAGCATGTAATGTGCCATTACCAGTAAACAAAATGCCCCCTCTGGCATGTAAAGCACCATCGCTGTTCAGGTTAATCCGTGAGGCTCATGGCATCGCACCATAGCATACATCCGTAACCTTCATAGCCACCACAGCATGCAAAGCGCCATCCTCATAGTCATTAAGCAACCGCTGCCTGGAGGCTCTGTCCACCCCACTGAGCCTTTACAGGCCGTTGCTTGCACGAAAAAGTTGTTATCAGCAAAAACTCCCTGATTTTGAAACGAAACGCAATATCCAACTTCAAAATTGCCCCGGAAAATGCATGGTAGCCAGTGGAGATGCGTAAGAACCAGAATTCACTGAACTCAGCTAGATCCCATACTTGGATAAATAGAGCCAGAGGTCATATTGGATAGCAGATCATTGGTAGATCTCTTTTCATTGACATCTCTAAGCTTGCATAGATCTCTCACGGTTTTATAACACTGAACAATCCCGCCAGAGACTCCTTCCGCTGACAATGAATATGGCGCACAATAAAAACGGTTTTTATCTTTAATAAACCATGGGTTCTTTTATATGAGTAGGCCCCCAACCCGTCTCGCACCCAACCTTCACAAACACCCCGTGTCACAATGGACTAATAACCAGGCCGGTGTGTAGCAATAAGATGGTTTAATGAAAAGAAAAAAATAAAACAATTTTACAGCAGCCACCAATTTAGTGGCAACACAAATGCAATGATTCCTACAGAACAATTGGTTCAAAATGCTAACACAGTTTACATGGATCTTTAATGGCAAACAGGAAAAACTGTTTTAAAACACAAGGGATAGCACCAAGGTTAAGCACTCCCCCTGCAACACTCACCCCCAAATATCAGCTAACCTAATTCCTTTGAATGGAAGGCAGTGTCAAGGAGTAAGGATCGAGAGAGAAAAGTCAGATTTGGAATAAAGCCCACCACCCCAAGATGCGAGGCCAGAAAAGAAAGTGAAAATCCATTTTGGAGCAAAACGGCAGAATCAGATGTTGCTTATTACTCGCATAACTGCTAGGGACAGCTAGAAAGGAAATTTGTGTTGCTAGGCTTGAGGAGATAGGAAAGTTTAGAGACTACTAATCAGCACACCAGGGCAACGTGAAAACAAGGTAGGAAAATTGATTTTGGGGGCGAAAGCAAATGCAAAAGAAAAATACAACCGGCAAATGGAAATTTGTTTTACACTGGATTTGCAATGACAGGCAGCTAAGGAAGGAGTCTAGCTGTCAAAATCGGAATCGGTTTTCACAGACAAGGACAGAGGCACATGACAGATAGGTTTCTAGACAAAAGAGGTTGCTCTTAATGGGACTACGGTTTGGGTTATTTAATAGGACAGATGCAATTTCAGAGTTCATGGGGTAATGCACACAATACATGGGCAAATTCGGTTTTCAGTTACACAGAAACTTATTCTGTTGAGACTACTTTAATGACTATAGTTATTAAAAACACTCGACAAGATTGATGATTTCGAATGGCAACAATATTGAACGTGAATTTCAATGGCGAATTAATTGATTTACTTCAAAATAATGCTAGGGATTTATACAGACAACTGAGAGATTTATCACAGGGAATACGCTAACATACATAGGCTAATACAGATTCTTCTGTGGAAATGTGAATGAATTATACTGGCAATTTGGGACTTTCAATGGGATTTTCTATGGGATTTATAATGGTCTTTCCATGGGGGGAAATATTGGATGCAATGTTACAAAAGGAGAGGTTTATGCAATTTGGGACTGGGGTTATTTGCTACTTACAAAGGAAGCCTTGGTTTTAGATTCTGGAAAGTCAGCTGGATCTCAGGATCCTCTGGACAACTAGGCAGGGGGTCTGGTCTCTGTACTCTCTTGGATAGGATTCTGGACAGCCAGCTGGATCTCAGGGCACCCTGGACAGCTGGGCAAGGGGTCTGGTCTCTGCACTCTCTTGGATGGGATCAGCTGCCTCCTCTCCGTCCTCCTTCTCCTGTCTACCCGGATTCTTGTGTGTGTGTCCTGTGTCTAGTACAGTCCCCCCTTATATAGCCCAAATTACATCTTCATTTGCACCGAGGGAAGCACCAGGAAGCACCTCTTTGCACCTCCCGCTGCTCAACTCCTGCTGGAATCACAAATTATCTCCACGGACTCAGAACGAGCTCAGAGAACGTTATTTTAGTTGTAAACAGAGCGTTATTGTGTTGTGTTTAACTAAGCCACGCCCACAGGAGGGCAAGGCTACAAGAACTGCTACCCACGCGCACCAGCGCGCGGGCACCGAGGGAAGCACCAGAAAGCACCTCTTTGCCTCTTCGCCGAGCGGCGAGAGGGCGAGTGAGGTTTTGCTGCTTGCATTTACCGCCACTGGAAGTCGTAGCCCTGATTCACTAGTAATGTTGACGAGATCGTCTAAATTAGGTATGTCCCCAAGAATGCCTCCTATGCCCGTTACAGTTCACTCACCAGCTGCGACTTCCACCGCTTGTCATGAGTGTTCAACTCCAGTTAGGGGCGCAAGCAAAAAGGGGGTACTGGTAAATGCGGATATCCGCATGTTTTGCAGTGGCTCATTGTCGGCACACAGAGCGAAAAGGGCCCTAAGCAATATACCGAAGCAGGTGGTGGGGGAGGCCCGAGGCGCTGCACTCCCGAGCATGAAGCCTGCGCTGAGTTCCGCTTGCTTTGCAGCAGCTGTTGTTAGCGCACCGGCACCGGTGGATTCAGTTGTGAGCCAAAGCACCTGCCCTCATGAGGCATCAATATCTGATACCGCATTGCTGGATGCGCTAACATCGGCTGCAAATCCTCCTATATCCCAAACAAGGTCAGCTAAGGTGGTGGGAGATGCTGTAATTATTGATCTTGATGTGGATGGTGTCATGGGTTTTGACCCTTGTTGAATCAATAGACTGGGTAGATGTGGGGATGAGCTGTCGCTGCCCATTATTCTATCCCAGAACAAACTAAATCAATAGACTGGGTGGATGTGGGGATGAGCTATCGCCGCCCACATTCACGCCAGAATAGGAGAACTGCGCAGTTGGCACGAGACCACTCCAAAGATACAACCTTCTTGTGGGGAATTCATTTTCTTAATCCCAAAAATGGTTGCATTACCAGTACTCACCACTATCAGAAAGCCGGCGTTTTAAAACCACCAGACTTTTGTGTAAAACTGAACAAATGAAACAAAACCAGACCAAGGAAAGACTTGCTAAGAGGTGGATACAATGTAAAACTATATTCTGAAATGACTTGAAGGAAGTAATTATTTAATGTATATGTAAAAATTGTAAGTGATTTAAACTGGGAACAAAAAGTGACATTTAGCTGAGCTTAATGAAACTGAATTCTGCCTGACATCTACCCCCACAGGAGTTAAAACCTGCTCAGCCACTCTTCCCCTTGCCAAAAGGAGTTGTCACCTCTCTGATTAGATTAGGGGTGGAGCAGCTGGGGACTACAGGGAGGTGAACAAAGGCCTGTCCTGGACTCAGGCAAATGTTATATTGGGGGCGTTGTAAAAGTGGCTTCCTCTTGGGAGAAGCGGGAGGAGAAGTGCCTCTGGGAGCCACCCGAGCTGGAGGCGGGGACAGGCAGAAGCTTCCCTCATGCGCTTTGGAACCTAAACCACACCCATCTGGGCCAGAGCATAATTTTAAAAAGATAGATAACTCATAGTGCAGACTTGTCAGAATTATATAAGTAATATCATTATTTTTGTAATTTTTCTGTGAACATTTTGAGATGCGTTAGGACCCTGTGGTGTATTCTGGGGGGTTGCTAGCGGAAAATAGGGTCTCACTCCAAATGTCTGCATGTTAAAAATCTGACACTTCATCAATTAATGTCCATACTCCTTGCGCACATGTGTATACATTTGGGTAAATGTCCGATATTGCAAAACCAGTTAAAAAGCGCAAAATGTTGTCATTTTTGAATGCAAGCCCCCAGGAAGATCAGAGGCGGACAAGCATGGACCATAAGGAATATATAATGTGCACATGTAATTTCAACAAATTGTATATCTGGGAAGCATGTATTTGAATCAAATATAGATTTGTGGGAAAACTGACCAGGGGAGTATCCTCTGACCCATAAAACCTACAGCATCACTCTGACTCACATTTCCTTCCCCCAATCATGGGAGAGGGGAGAATTGGGCCAATGACAAGTAGAGAGGGGCAGGCTTAGCTAGGCCCAGGCACACAGCCCTTTTCAAAACACATAAAAAGAGACTGCTGGGACAGGTAGAGACATTCAAATCCAGTTGCTGCGGAGCGTTTTGCCAGACCACACAACATCCAGAAGATACCAGTTCCAGACTGACTCCAGCTACATGCTCCAGAACCTAGAACTTATACTTTAGAACCTAAATCAGAGGCCTAAAACCACAAGCTGAGTTCTCTGCAGCAGGCCTCAAATCATTGCAAGCTACTCACAGCCGGGCGAGCTGCTTGAATCCCTTGCCAAGAACTTTTGCCAGGACCAGTGCAGAGATCCAGGAGCCGTGCAGAGACCGCTGTATCCGGACAGACCAGAGATCCAGAGTGACCCAGACCGCTGTGAGCAGAACCAGAGAGCTGACCCAGATCACTGTGAAGTGCCGAGACCAGAACCGGAGTCCAGTCCAAAACCTGACCAGATCCGTGGCGAGGCCTATTTCAAAAATATATTGTGAGTACTTAGGTCAGATTGTGACAAAAATAAGCTCTTAGTTTAAAATAATCTAATCCAAACTATTTTAATCTAACCAGAACTGCCTCATAGAAGTTGTCACTTGTCAATTCTGCAGCTGCAAGCTGTCTCCTGTCATTTTGAGTTTACTTTAAATCCGAAAAACTACCTTTATTTAATCATCCGTATCTCTGGAACTGTTTGGGATAGGAACGAATTTTCCTCTGAAAGCTTAGAATCTCAGCTTTCCAGCGGACCTAGAACCGACTTGCTACTCCTTATACTTTTGCCGTAATAACGATTCACGCACTCGCGAATTTTACCGCGATTTGCGATTTGGTTAAAAATCCAGCCACGTGTAACCATCAGCAGTCATTTCTTTCCTTGCTAAAAATTCGTTTGCCTCTTAATCACCATCTCTGAATCATTGCTAAAGTGAGCCTGAACTCATCCCAAGTATCTCTCACTCACCCTGAACCTCCTAAAGGGAATTAAAAGCATTTTCAGCATATTTCTCACTTCATTGCCACCACATTCAAAGCACTTGGGCCTGTGTTTTAAAACTCATACCGGTTTTCTCTAAGCTTGCTGGGGGGGAACTGAATTTCGTATTGTATTTGATTGCATTCCTGAGAACTGTGTGCTCCTCTTTCCATCTACTTCCATGTCTTACATTGCATAGGGGAGGGGGGTGAATTGCCAGAGAAAAAGTGATTATATTATCTTTTGCTAAAATCATCTCAAGTATTTCTGTACTGCATTTTATTCCTCATTGCTTTTGCCTTGAAATCATAAAAGTATTTTTGCTACTTGTTCCATCCTATACTAACTCCTCATTGATTATAAAGAAGTGTGCTAGTGTCAGATTACCCATTGTTGATTAACATTATATTTATAAGGGCGATATCGATTATTAATTTATTATAAAAGCGTGGTATCTATATTTTGTCTTATTTCTACAAATTGGGGCTCGTAGCCGGGGGATTCCGGATTAGATCTATCACTTGTGCAGATTAATACAGTGTGCTAACTGACAAGATACATACATCCGGTTGGATCACCACGCTGTGTTACGCTGTAAAGCACTCCTCAAAAGGACGCTCTAAGGGAAAGGTATGTTTTGCAAAAATAAAATACAAACTTCTGTAAGTCAGGAAGGAACTCAAATTCCAGAATGACGACCTTGGTAGATATGAAAATAGCCAGAGAGCACTTCTTACATAAGCTATTTGTGAGAGGTGAGTGGACTCATCAGGACCAGATGGTCTGGTTGCAGGCAATCGCACCCCAGATCACTGAAACAGGGTCAGATATGTGGAGAGACCAGGGTCCCTTACATGTGGCCCTGAGTGAACTATATATGGCCCCTAAGGCCAAGGATGAGCACAACAAGATTGCCAGGGTAGCGGCATATTTATATTTACATATGGGAGCCATGCAGGACAAATGTGCTGAAGGCCAAGATCTGGCGAGTAGGCAACTGCTGGCATTACAGAAGGCCCAATCTGATCTGGACTCTTCTGAGCAGAGGCTGCACAGAAGCCAGGAGTCCGAAAATGAGAGTAGACAGTACATCATTAAAATAAAGAAGGATATGGATATCCTGCAACAGGAAAAGGCTGACCAGGATACCAGAATTCTGGCTTTGCAGAAGGAGCACCAAGACAGTTTGGACTCCTTACTGCAGTGCCAGAAAAAACTGGAGCAACAGATCAATTTCAACAGGGCATGCACAGAGCAGGTAGCCACCCTGCAAATCCAACTAGACAGAGAAAAAGAGGAGAGCAATAAATTGATTCTGAAAGACCTGGATACCCAGGCAGAGTTTGATGAAGAACGCCAGAAAGCTGGTGCCTTTCAAAGGCAGAGGGACGACCTGGCGTCACAAATGCAGGCTCTTGGTCAGGAAAGGGATACCTTAGGCCAGGAAGTCTGCCACTTAAAAAGGAAAATGGAAGAAAATCACCTGGCCCTCCAGGGACTGGGTGACCTCCAAAAAGAACACCAGAACTTGTTAGAGCACACCAGGAGGGTGGAGGATGCTCTGGCAAGAAAGGAGCAGGCCAATAGGGACACAGCTCAGGAGGTAAGCCTCCTGCAGCAAAGACTGGCCCAGTGCTCCAGGACCAATCAGAGAGAGAATGAGGCTCTCTGTCAGCACAATGATAGACTCCAGCAACAGGTAGTGATGCAGGAGAGACTGATAGAGTCTAATGAGGCCTTAACTGAGGAACTGAAAGCGCATGTTCTTGCATTGCAACAGGGAACAGGGGCGGATAGAGATGAGGTTCGCTGGGAAAGAGAAACTCCTGAGCATAACCTCAGGAGCCCTAGTGCCAGAGGCCTTCACCTCTACCAGTCCCTGGACTCTGCCACCCCCATGCTGCCTGGCACACATGAGCACGGGGCCACAAGGATGGCAGATTACTATCCAGCTAAAGGTATGGGGCTCATAGGCCAGTACCACCCAGGAATGGAGGGGCGGGCATCCGGGTATGGGCACCCAAGCACAGTGCAATTTAGTGGGGAACCCCAGGAGAGTAGGCCCACTAAGGGCATTCTGAAAACCTCTGCCCAGTTAGGTCAGTGGGGGGATACCCATCAAATCCTGGCAGCAAGGAGGAATCTGAAGACTCCTCTGAACGGCGCAGGACAAAGGAGACCAGGTACCCACATTCTGCCAGCCATTCCCAGGCTCGCAGAATCCGGGAAAACCTGGAAGATCAGACAGGAACCTCTGGGAGCAGTGCCTCTGAGTCAGAGGATGAATGGACCAGGGTTACCCGAACCAAAAAGGCCAATAAGGCAAAAGGGCCTTGCTTAAGGACCCATTGAAACAAATAAAGGCAATCAGGAGTGTCATCACTCCTTATCATAAGATCGCCAAGTATTCCGTTTGGGAACACTTGGAGCTCTATGAGCAAATGATGGAGACTTTCCATTTGAAGGACAGCAGTAGCTGCATCCAGTACGTCAAATGGACATTCTCCCCAGAATACTCCAGTTTCTTTGCGGGGCTGGAGGACCAAAATCATTTAAGATGGTCCACCTATAAGGCGGCCATCTTGAAACATTTTTCTGTTCACAGAAATCCTCAAGAGGCTCGCAAGGCAGCCTACAATTTGCAATGTGGGGAGGATCAGGCCCCACAAGAGTTTGTGCAAGAATTAAAGAGTGCTTTTGCGCAGACCACCAGAAGGGTGCGCACAGACAGCAAAGAGTTTGTCAATACATTTTTCCATGCTCTCCCTAAATATATAATGACCCAGCTCGTGAGAGATTTTCATGAGAAAAGATCTTCAGAGTGGGTCATTGAACAGGCTACCCGGATCTATGAGGTGCAGAAGCCTATCGAAAATAAAAATAACGCGCAAAAAAAACCCCAAAACCAACAGCACCCCTGCTGCTGCCAAGGTGGCAGAGGTAAAGGTTGCCCCCGTTTTAGATTTGGAGATGGGGGGGGCCTAAAAACCTGCCTGCACCAAATAATTCACAGCCCAGAAGGCCCTCGGGCCAGTCACAGACAGGGAGTCGAGGAGGTAGTCCCACAAATGGGGTCCCCCGCTCCCCTGACTATGTACGTCCCCGCTATAAGGGAAACCGACCAATCCTGGGTTATGTGTGGAATCCTCCAGCCCAAGGGGGGGGGGATCCAGCCAAGCACCTAACCCAGGGAACTTCCCTCCCAACTTCCCATAGGAGGGCAGAAATTCTCCAAATCCTGGGCAGAACTTTTTCCCCAGGTATCCACCCAATTTCCAGCCCCAAAATCATCCATCCTTCTTTCCCCAATTCCCTGAGCCCAGACAACCTAATCCGGGAGAGGGGAGGCCAAGGTTGGAGGGGTACCAAAATCTTCCCAACCAGGGGTACTACCAGAGAAGGGATAGCTACCCTTCCCGGGATCAGCCCAGGGGAGAAAATAGAACCCCGTATCAGCCTGAGCGGGTTTCACAACTTGAGCGCCAGGTCCAAAATATGGCACGAGATCTGGGTCACATACTGAGGGCTCAACAGAACCCTCAGATGAGCATGCCACCGCAGAATGCCCCAAACTCGGGACCTGGTGCTCCAGAACAATGACGGGGGCAGCAACCCGATAACCCACCGGTTCCCAGGGAGGAGGCACAAGGGGAAGGGGGGTGTAAAGCCTTGGAGGAAGCTTCCTTCCCAACTTGTAAACAGCCCCTGGAAAACCAGGACAAGGAAACACAATCTCCTGCCCCTGAAAGCCTGCCTCCCAAGGAGCAGAGGGGGGGTAGGAGAAACAAAGGACCCAAACAGACCCACTTTGTGGAGGAGGTACAGGTCTTCCAATTTGAGGGAGAGGGATCCTCAGAAGATCCTGGAAAAAGGATCTTCTCCTTCAGAGATGGGGGAACTCCTCCCAAAGAAAAATGGGTCCCAAGGGATTCCAATCCAGACTGGGGAGATATGGAGACTGAGCTACCGCCGCCCATCATCTCATCCCAGAACCCACAATACCGAAATCCCCTGGTTCAAACCCATCCTGGTGACTGCCTCCAAAAAGGGGGGGCGGCCCAGAACCGGAACCAGGGGAACCCACAATGGCTCTGATCTCGTTGCCAACTTTTTCTGTCAGATTCCCAAGACTCTCCACAGAATTCTGCCCAAATCTCTTCTCTAGCAATGTCCAAAACCAGAAAGTTAGCCCACCAGTTGTCCAAAAATGTGCATTATCTGTGCCCCCTTGTAGAGAAGGAGGGAAGATACTATGCCCCGGTACAAGTACAGGGGCAGAGTACAATTTTGGCACTGGTGGACACTGGATCCCAAGCTACCCTTCTGTCCAAAAGGGCCTTTGAGGAACTAAATGCAGGAAGGGGGGAGAATTACCAAATTCCTCTCACCTCTCTTCCTGGACAACTGCAGAACTTTGACGGGAAGGAAATTCCCGTTGAGGGGACTGCAGACTTGGACATCAAAATTGGGCGACACAAGGTGAAACACCCGGTCATAGTAGTGACTCCAGAGGGCACCCATTGTTTAATAGGGAATGACCTCCTGAGAAGGTTGTCACCCCTAATAGATTGTGTAAACAAGGACCTCTGGACCCAGACTAGCCGACCAATAAAATTAAAACAGAGTGTCAACCATGTTAGTTTAAACGGCACCTGCCACATGGTTGAACAACAATCTGACCAAGTAGAATTTCACTTCCAGAACAACCAAATTCCAGACGTGACAGCAATAGCAGTAGGACAACAGACTGGTGATGGGGGGTCCTCTCTATTTCGGAAAATCAACCTTCCCTCCAGTTTAAGGTGGTATTCCACACTGGAAGGAAACACCCTGAAATTCTTTACTAATCCACAATCAGAAACTCCCACTCCTATAGTCCAGAAAGATGTGAAATCAGCTCAGAGCCTGGCTGATATTCAGCAAATTGGAGAGCAGTTGTTCATCCCTGTCCAGTTAAATGATGGGAAGGACTCTGTTCTCGCTCGAGTGTGTGTGAACAACGGTAAGAGCTTCATCAGCGAAGCCATGTTCCGCCAACTCCCAAAAGATCCAGCCATTCCCACATTCAAACTGATAGACAAATGGGAAATGGACCTGGAAGCACCTAATTCCAAGCAGGTGTATGCTCAAAATCTCCATTGGCAACAAGAGCATAGTCCATAATTGTTGGGTCGTGCGAGACGTCACTGCCGCCTTTTACTTAGGCAGCGACATTCTCAATCGCTTTGCCATTAGTTTGGACCTAATAAACTTCAAAGCTTGGTCCCGATTAGCGGATAATCCCATGGGCTTTGATGATCCAGAAAAAGCATTTAGGTCAGCTCAATTGCTACCTTATGCAGTTGAAATTCAGATCAAAGAGGAAGCCACCATCCCAGAAAGGACCCGACAATTCTCCCTGGAAGTGAAAGTTAAAAGAGGACAACATTTGAAAAACCCTGATGCTCACATACATCTAAACGCTTCTCTCCAACAGCAAAGGTTGGGGGTAAACCCAACTCCATTAGTCAACATAGAACATGACACCATTCTAATAGAGGTGGATAACAGCGACTTAAAGAGTATTACTCTAGCCGCAGGCACCATTATTGGAATGGCGGTTTATGACCGACATTTTTCCATTGATTTAGGAAATGAACTGTTAGGACCAATCCCCAAGGACTGTTTTGACAGTGACAGTGATGACAATACAACACCAGACAGGATTTTTACCCGGCATGGGGGGAACTTCCTGGTGTACACTTCTTGCCCTTATGGTAAGGAAGATGTGACTTGTGACTTCAGGAGGGATGAGGTGATTTTCCAGGTCCATGAGGGCTGCCTTTCCCACCTGAAGCCTCCAGTCAAAATCAGCACTCTGACCAGGGACTTCTCCACCCAGCTGGAGGAGGCTGCTGAGATAGCCAAACCAGAAGTCTTCCCAGGCTTCAGCAAGATGGTGGAAGAGAGAGTCAACCTGGCTGATGCCTGCTTGACTCTGGAACAGAAGCAAAAGTTGAAACAAGTTTTCTTGGATTTCCAAGATCTCTTTGCGGTAGACTCATATGACTGTGGTCGCACCGACATCCACACCACAACAATTCCCACGGACCCTGGAATGACTCCAGTGTTTGTGAAGCAATATCGCTTGCCTCTCGCATCCATGGAGTCCCTTACTGAAATAATTAAGAACCTTGAGTCCCAGGGAATAATCCGTCCAGTCCACAGCACTTTCAATAATCCGGTGCTGGGAATATTGAAGCCAAACGGCCAGTGGAGACTCTGCGCTGACCTTAGGGAGCTCAACAAACGGGTCCATACTTCCTGATGGCCTCTGCCCTACATTGACCAAGGGCTGGCCCAGATTCAGGGGTCACAGGTATTCACAGCAATAGACCTGACCAATGGATACTGGACCGTGCCTGTCAGTAGGGAGGACCAATACAAACTGACTTTTACCTTTGGGGGCCAGCAGTACACATGGACCCGGACTCCCTTCGGATACCTCAACTCCGGCAATGAATTCAACATTTTCCTGCACAAGGCCATGCCTGACCTGGGTGCAAGGGGTAACCTGGCTTATGTAGATGATGTCCTCATCAAAAGTTCATCTGTGGAGAAACACATAGCGGAGATCCGTTATGTTCTGACCCAGTTGAGGGCAGCCGGAGCAAAACTTTCCTTTCAGAAAGCACAGTGGTGTAGAACCCGTGTTAATTTCCTGGGGCATGAGATTACTCCTCAGGGTCTCTGTCCCCAGGAAAAGAAAGTGGAAGCACTTCAGAAACTGAAAGACCCCACAACTCTGCGGGAACTAAGGAGCCTCCTTGGACTGACTAATTACAGCAGAAAGTTTATTGAAGGCTACGCAGAGATCAATAGACCCCTGATTCATTTCTTGAAGGGGCGGGTCAAGTGGGAATGGGGTCCAGAACAATCCGAGGCAGTAAGACAACTCAAAAGAAGCCTCTCACAAGCGCCTTGCCTAGCTTACCCTGTCAGAAACAAGGAGTTCTTCCTGGAGACGGGGTTCTCTAATACGTGCTTGACGGCAGTATTATACCAAAAGCATGACAAGGTTAATAAAGTAATCTCCTATGCGAGCAAAACTTTATCCTCTGTGGAGGAAAAATTCAAGGATTGTGAGAAGGCACTCCTGGCAACGGTGTGGGCATTGAAGAATTACCGCCCGTTTATCCAGGGGGAACACATCATAGTGGAGACTCCACACCAGCCTCTGCAATATCTCCAAAGTGACAGAATCCGGGCCGGAAATGTGAGTAATTCCCGAATTACTTCCTGGATTCTGTCAATGCAAGGCTTTCCTGTGGAGGTCAGATATGGCCAAAACAAGAAGAGTCCCCTCGCGCAAGGTCTGGCTGACTTGCATGATTGACCCAGAGAAAACTGTCTCGAGGACGAAAGTCTAAAAACCAAGGACAACATTGAGGCATACCTTAATTCCCCACACAAAGTCTTTGAAGAAGACAAGTGTGAGGGAATGCCCACTGTCTATGTGGAAGGATGCTCGTACCATGTTGACAACAACGGGGAGAAAGAACTGGTGGCCGGCGTAGGGAATGCATGGGTGAAGGAGTTTCCAGAACCCTCCGCTGGATACAAAATTGGTCCCCGAAGTAGTCAGGTGGCAGAGTTGATGGCTGTGCATCAGGCCATCCTCACTGCTGTCCAACATCAACTCCACGAACTGGTCATAATCACCGATTCGGATTATGTACGGAATGGGTTCGTGGCGCACCTGGTTAAATGGAAAACCAGAGGCATGTTATGCGCTAATAACAAACCCCTGAAACATGGGAAGTTAATCCAAAACATTGTTGATCTGGTCACCTCGAATGGGATGACCATCTACTGGAAGAAGATCAAGGGTCATTCCAAAGTAGAGGGACCAGACAAAACTGGAAATAACTTAGCTGATCAGCTGGCCAAAACCGGGGCCATCCAAGGGGATCTAATCGAAATAGAGTCCCTGTTGGGGGAAATCCAGGTCACTGCTATCACTAGGTCCCAGACAAGTGCTCACAATGATCTTTCAACTGCACAATGGAGTAAGGAGACCCCTGAGGCTGATTTAATTACAGCTCAGAAGGGGGATCCAATTATTGGTAAGTTTTACCAACACCTTGAGGACCCTGAGAACTTTCCCCTGACGGATACCGATTACATTGGGAAAGAGGACCTAAGAGTGTTGATGAAATGTCCAAAAATGTTCCGAATCCAAGACGGTTTGTTGGTAAGGAAATCCCAAGCTGGCCATGATCAGTGGGTGGTTCCTACCTCATTCCGAAGCCTGATGTTAAGTCACGCCCATGATGCGGCCACCGCCGGTCATAGGGGGTTTCACACAACACTGGAAATCTTAAGAGAGGTTGCATACTGGCCACACATGGGGCAGGACCTCGACCAATACTTGTAGGGGTGTCTTGTGTGTGCACAATTTCAGCCATCATCCCTCACACACCGTGCGCCTCTCCAAAAGAGGGGGATGACACTGCCATGGTCAGATTTGCAAATCGACTTTGTAGGCCCTGTGATTCGCTCGTCTAGAGGAAAGAAGTACATGTTGACCGTTACATGCTTGTTTACCAAGTGGGTGGAATGTCTCCCAGCCCCAAACTGCAAGGCAGAAACAGCAGCTGCCCTGATGATTAACCTCATCTTTTCCCGTTTTGGTCTACCTCAAAGGATTGAGTCAGACAGGGGTAGCAGATACTGGGGGTCAAAAGGAAGCTACACATTGCTTACAGGCCAGCTTCTTCTGGAGCAGTGGAGAGATACAACCAAACCATTGTGAGCATATTGAAGAAGTTTGTGGCAGATTCTGGGCCAAGTTGGTATATCCGATTACCTCTGGTCCTAATGGCCATCAGATCTACCCCTTCATCTGCAACCAAAATGTCACCATTTGAGTTGATGACCGGGCGCAAGATGGTGCTTCCCCAAGATTTGCTCTACAGGACTCAAGAGCAGACACTGATAAATGCCTCCACAACTCATGAGTATGTGGAGATTTTAAGGAAACACCTTCAGCATGCTTTTGCCTATGCTCAGCGGAATCTAGAAAGATCAGCCGAGAGCATGAAGACCCACTATGATTTAAAAACTACCCGAAAGGAATATAAGGTGGGTGATCGGGTCTATCTATACAATTTCCAAAGGAACCAGGACAAACAGCGAAAATTCTTGCCTACATGGAAGGGACCGTTTGAAATTATGGACAAAATCTCCCCTGTGGCCTACAAGATCTGCATCCCCAAAGGCGGTTTGGCAGAGGGGGAAGACAAGTGGGTCCATATAATTCAGCTAAAGTGTTGCCATCCCAGGCACACTCTGCAACAACTGGAGGAGTCCTCTGCACAACTGGAGGAGTCCTCTGCAATACCAGAGGGGGCCGCTCCAGAGTAAGTCAGTTCAAACTCTAAAATATTCCACATATCAAAAATATAGTAACGTAATGCAGATTTGCCCTGTTATATATTGTTTTTAAAATCAGACTGCAAAATGCATTTGGAAGTAGAAAATGTATATGTCTGCCACACCATTAGTAGTGATGGAAAAATGTCTACGAATAGGTATTTCTGCTTTTCCTTTGTCATCCTAGGAGAAAGAAAACCAAGGAGGACGATCCGGGGACCGGGAGCCGAGACCCGAGGGGCCCAGGGTACCGCCCAATTCTCCCATCAGGACCAGCACGGAGAACTGATTGATCGACTGGAGGGAGGAAAAGATGCTGAACTGTGCCACCTACAGGATTGGAAGAAGATAATGGGGACATACCAGCGCAAGGGCTCAAAACCTCCTTTGCACCCGACTTCCCCTCGACTTGAATCAAAGCGCAGTCGGGCGGGGGGATTTGTCATGGGTTTTGACCCATGTTGAATCAATAGACTGGGTAGATGTGGGGATGAGCTGTCGCCGCCCATTATTTTATCCCAGAACAAACTAAATCAATAGACTGGGTGGATCTGGGGATGAGCTATCGCCGCCCACATTCACGCCAGAATAGGAGAACTGCGCGGTTGGCACGAGACCACTCCAAAGATACAACCTTCTTGTGGGGAATTCATTTTCTTAATCGCAAAAATGGTTGCATTACCAGTACTCACCACTATCAGAAAGCCGGCGTTTTAAAACCACCAGACTTTTGTGTAAAACTGAACAAATGAAACAAAACCAGACCAAGGAAAGACTTGCTAAGAGGTGGATACAATGTAAAACTATATTCTGAAATGACTTGAAGGAAGTAATTATTTAATGTATATGTAAAAATTGTAAGTGATTTAAACTGGGAACGAAAAGTGACATTTAGCTGAAACCTGGCTTAATGAAACTGAATTCTGCCTGACATCTACCCCCACAGGAGTTAAAACCTGCTCAGCCACTCTTCCCCTTGCCAAAAGGAGTTGTCACCTCTCTGATTAGATTAGGGGTGGAGCAGCTGGGGACTACAGGGAGGTGAACAAAGGCCTGTCCTGGACTCAGGCAAATGTTATATTGGGGGCGTCGTAAAAGTGGCTTCCTCTTGGGAGAAGTGCGAGGAGAAGTGCCTCTGGGAGCCACCCGAGCTGGAGGCGGAGACAGGCAGAAGCTTCCCCCATGCGCTTTGGAACCTAAACCACACCCATCTGGGTCAGAGCATAATTTTAAAAAGATAGATAACTCATAGTGCGGACTTGTCAGAATTATATAAGTAATATCTTTATTTTTGTGATTTTTCTGTGAACATTTTGAGATGCGTTAGGACCCTGTGGTGTATTCTGGGGGGTTGCTAGCGGAAAATAGGGTCTCACTCCAAATGTCTGCATGTTAAAAATCTGACACTTCATCAATTAATGTCCATACTCCTTGCGCACTTGTGTGTAAATTTGGGCAAATATCCGATATTGCAAAACCAGTTAAAAAGCGCAAAATGTTGTCATTTTTGAATGCAAGCCCCCAGGAAGATCAGAGGCGGATAAGCATGGACCATAAGGAATATATAATGTGCACATGTAATTTCAACAAATTGTATATCTGGGAAGGATGTATTTGAATCAAATATAGATTTGTGGGCAAACTGACCAGGGGAGGATCCTCTGACCCATATAACCTACAGCATCACTCTGACTCACATTTCCTTCCCCCAATCATGGGAGAGGGGAGAATTGGGCCAATGACAAGTAGAGAGGGGCAGGCTTAGCTAGGCCCAGGCACACACCCCTTTTCAAAACACATAAAAAGAGACTGCTGGGACAGGTAGAGACATTTAAATCCAGTTGCTGCGGAGCGTTTTGCCGGACCACACAACATCCAGAAGATACCAGTTCCAGACTGACTCCAGCTACATACTCCAGAACCTAGAACTTATACTTTAGAACCTAAATCAGAGGCCTAAAACCACAAGCTGAGTTCTCTGCAGCAGGCCTCAAATCATTGCAAGCTACTCACAGCCGGGCGAGCTGCTTGAATCCCTTGCCAAGAACTTTTGCCAGGACCAGTGCAGAGATCCAGGAGCCGTGCAGAGACCGCTGTATCCGGACAGACCAGACCAGAGATCCAGAGTGACCCAGACCGCTGTGAGCAGAACCAGAGAGCTGACCCAGATCGCTGTGAAGAGCCGAGACCAGAACCGGAGTCCAGTCCAAACCCTGACCAGATCCGTGGCGAGGCCTATTTCAAAAACATATTGTGAGTACTTAGGTCAGATTGTGACAGAAATAAGCTCTTAGTTTAAAATAATCTAATCCAAACTATTTTAATCTAACCAGAACTGCCTCATAGAAGTTGTCACTTGTCAATTCTGCAGCTGCAAGCTGTCTCCTGTCATTTTGAGTTTACTTTAAATCCGAAAAACTACCTTTATTTAATCGTCCGTATCTCTGGAACCGTTTGGGATAGGAACGAATTTTAACTTTCCTCTGGAAGCTTAGAATCTCAGCTTTCCAGCGGACCTATGCTCGCGAATTTTACCACGATTTGCGATTTGGTTAAAAATCCAGCCACGTGTAACCATCAGCAGTCATTTCTTTCCTTGCTAAAAATTTGTTTTCCTCTTAATCACCATCTCTGAATCATTGCTAAAGTGAGCCTGAACTCATCCCACGTATCTCTCACTCACCCTGAACCTCCTAAAGGGAATTAAAAGCATTTTCAGCATATTTCTCACTTCATTGCCACCACATTCAAAGCACTTGGGCCTGTGTTTTAAAACTCATACCGGTTTTCTCTAAGCTTGCTGGGGGGAACTGAATTTCATATTGTATTTGATTGCATTCCTGAGAACTGTGTGCTCCTCTTTCCATCTACTTCCATGTCTTACATTGCATAGGGGAGGGGGGTGAATTGCCAGAGAAAAAGTGATTATATTATCTTTTGCTAAAATCATCTCAAGTATTTCTGTACTGCATTTTATTCCTCATTGCTTTTCCCTTGAAATCATAAAAGTATTTTTGCTACTTCATCCATCCTATACTAACTCCTCATTGATTATAAAGAAGTTTGCTAATGTCAGATTACCCATTGTTGATTAACATTATCTTTATAAGGGCGATATCGATTATTAATTTATTATAAAAGCGTGGTATCTATATTTTGTATTATTTCTCAAATAAACCTTTTAAACTTGCAAAACAGAACTGCTTCTTGGCTCAGTGGGGTCAGGGGGATTCTAGGAGAGGGGTGTTATATAGGGGTAGTCATCCAGAACTCATGAACTGGACATAAAGATATATCAATAAGGGTTTCCATTCAGTATCCCAGACTAGGCATTGACTTAGCTGTAGTGTTGAATTGAATCCTCTTACAAATGGTCTGTTTTCTCTGACAAATGTTTATCAGATAATTTGTACGGTTCACCAATGATGTTCACGGATTCCTCTCAGAGTCTTGATTCTACCATGGAGGATTCGGAACACTTGATATGTAACAGTCCCTGTGTGTGCACCTAGGGCATCAATACCTCCTTTTGCCCAGAGGTGCGATCTTGTGGCACCGGCAACCTGTCAAATTTCTCATCCTCCCAGATAGACATCTTATTCCAGGCTTTAAACTTGGCGGTTCAATCTCTAAGTGACTTGCTCCGCCTCTTGGACCAGAAAGTAACATTTCAGGGGAAAATAGTTAATGATTTGATTTCTGCTGCTAATGGGGGGAGAAATGTATCTATGCTCTCGATAGCCTCCCAAACCATGTCGGAGGAGGGGGTTTCAACGCTCACACATACGCCTGTGAGAGCGTCACAAAACCTTAGGTGTAAGAGTATACTACCGTGCTTTGAGTCAATTATATACGAGGATGTAACTTCGCCCCTGAAGCAAGATTTGAAATGGGGTGCGCATCACTCTGAGTGCATCCCACTGTCGAAGCCAGCACCAGCACTGAAACGTTTTTCAATATTTAATTGTGCTGATAGCCAAGCCTTTAGAATACGAGACGCACCCGTGGCTTCTCAAAAGCAACTGTCTACTAAGGCTGTTGGAAAAAAAAAGTAGTAAAGTTGAAACTACCCAAAAATCAGCCAACTCCTAAACATACTGGAAAGGCTGCATCTAAAAGGTTCCTGAAATCCATCTCTGTGCCTAATAATGCAAACAAAAAACAAACTGTGAATGCTTCTGAAGCAATTAAAAAAATATATCTATTGCTGAATAAAGCAAAGTTAAGTAAGTCCCCAAATGTGTCCAATAAAGTTGTAGCCACACCGCACTCACCTCTAGATGCTTTTGTGAATGAGATCTCGCAGATGAAGTCTCATACATTTTGTCATTCAAATTTAGTGCCTTCAATTAGAACGATTAATAGCAGTGCAAGTGTGGACTCAACCCAGGACAGTAGGGGGGATGTAATGCTTCACAGAGCTGCAATAAGGAAGGCAGTAGATGCCTACATGCAAGGGCACATAATTCCTCCATTTGTACCGGTAGTTCCTGCCGCTTTGCCTGGTAGGTCTACAGACAGTGCCAACAAATTGGTGAGCTCCTGGGAGCAAGCCACGAGTGAAATTGATATTAGGGGGCTTGCCTCTACGAACCCTGTAGCCGCAACACCAGAAATCATTCCATTAAGTCTTGAAAAGGAGCTTCCAATGGTGGTTAATTCCATGGCTGCTACTGAGTCTGTTTCACGATCACAAATGAACACACCTAGTGATTTCTCTAAGGAAGTACTAACACACATTAAGAATGCCCTGGGTGAATTGGGCCCTAATATCAAAGATAAGAGTGGTGATTCTTCTGGTAAGTCACTGAAGGACCAGGAGAGTAAGGGATCTGAGAAAGTTACTACTCGACCTGCCTTATGCTCTATGATCTTAAAATGTACACCTGCACCATGTATTCAGTAGGATCTGAACCAAAGAGCCATTTTGGCAATTTTTTCTGATATTAAACTATTAGAGGATATCACATCTGCAGATCTGACTCTGGTAGAATTTACATCCAATCAAAACTTAAATGTAGTTCGGGTTTGGATGCAATCTAAAGTGATTTGTAACCTTGTCTGGCAGGCTAAAAATTCACTGTTCGACCTGGGCTTTTTGCTCAGTGTAGAGGTGGGCAGTGTGACAGTGCCAGCTGCATAAAATAGCAAAGAATGTGTACCAAAGGTTAAATCTATGTTTTCAGTCATTCCAGAAACAAAGCAACGACTACAAGAGAGGGGTCCTTGTGTTTGCAATTGTAATTCAAATTCGAACTAGCTATCCATCCCTTCACATTATATCCCCCTTTCCTTAATCAGCTGGAATTCGCGGGGATTTAAACATCTTTTGAACAATGATGAGAGTGGATTAGGCAAGTTCGATGTAATCTTACTTCAAGAGACCTGGTTAACAACACCTTTAGTTTGGCCGGGGTAGCAGGTACATCTGAATCATCCTGCACTGAAATCTGTAGCAGGTAAACCATCAGCGGGCCTTGTTGTGGCCTTGAAAGATGGTCCGGGACTTTCATCAAAACTTGGGCAGTGCCAAACGCGCATATGTTGCTTGTTAGGGCAGTTATTCATGGTGGTGTTTACGCAATTTTGAACATATATTGGAATCTGGTGGCCATTTCCATTGATTGTTTTTTCAGGGATCTTAACACTCTATTTGATATGGTGTCTGCTGATGAAAGCGTTGCATATTTTATCTTGGCGGGAGACCTGAATATGAATTGACTTGCAAAAAATGGTGCATGAAATAGTGAAAGACTATTACAATGGAAATCTGTAGTTGCACTTAGAAATCTGCAAATTTTTAACGGGGCGTTCGATTCAGATATCCCGCCTGCGCCAACCTGGCATAGAGGTAACTCCTCTTCAACAATTGACTTAATTTATGGACATTTTGCGCTATGGTCAGCGATGCAATCTTTCTGTGTGTCTCCCTCTGTGGCAAGTGATCATGATCTGTTGTGTGCCAGCTGGCAAGTAGTGACAGTAGTCAATGACAATAAGTCAAAGGCAACGAAGGGTGGATGCTTAGTGGTAAATGGTGGGAGGGACCGTTTATGATGGACAGAGATGCCTGGATGCACTTCAACCAAATTTTCCATGACTCAAATAAAGTAAGCAACTGCCAAACTTCAAACATGGGCCTGATATATAGCACTGTTATGCAAACGTTTAGTCAACCAAACACTTAAAGTTTGCAAAGAAGGAGTCATCTCCATACCTTTGATAGGTCCATATACATTAGGAAATGAGCATATCATGCTGAAGTAAGAAGACTATCAAGGCTTCCCCTCTCTGTCAGAACGGTTCTTATTAAAAGAGTGTGTTTGGTATATAACAATTGGCTAAAAGGGCATCGAGCTTCACTCTATCAAAGGGATGGAGCCAATATGTTATTAATATTAGCTGAGAAAAACATATAAAAAATGTGGGCTTTATTAAATCAAGCAAATAACAACCATCAAAAGGACTCACAAATAACAGTAGTTGATGCACATCCATGGGTGACTCACTTTGAACAACTTTATGCACTACCTATAAACTCCATGACCATGGCAGACCCCCAAGGCAAGTTGTGTTTCTGGTTACACTTTGATCAGAATGAAATGAGGCAATTAATCATGACCTCAAGTAATTCGCGGGCTGTGGGCCCTGATGGCATCTCAAATTTTGTAATGAAAAAACATCTCGAAAATTTGGAGCTCCATCCTTTTTAAAATATTCTCTGCAATAAATAATCATCAGAAATTGCCTAAGTCTTGGACTGAAGCAATCACAGTTCCCATTCATAAAAGGAGTTACCGTCCAATCTCTTTATTGGATGCTCCCGACAAAATATTCTGTAGAATCATACTAACGTAGCTCAATAAGTGGGTGGATGAAGGTCGGCTAAGGGACCCTTTACAGTCTGGATTGGTGAAGGGCATGGGCACGATCCATCTTGGCCCTGTCAATGATTCAGTCTGGACAAGTTGATGGTGGATTCCCGTTATCAGTGCTCCAGATAAGATTTTGAGGTGAGAGTATTTTACTCCCCATTTTTAAATTTTGAGAGTAAATCTGATTTCAAGAGAGTAAAAATGACTTTTCTCCTTTGCAAGAGAGTAAAATATATGTGACATCCAGCCGACGTGTGCAAAAACTGTATGGAAATCAATACTATGCGGCAGCTTTCTGCATTGTGACAGAATGCACCTTTCAATATTTCTCTAAGGGCTGGCCTTTGATCTCTCCTGTATATATTTAAAACGTTGAAAACACAAAAACCTAGCCAATTACATAGTAATGCAAAACTTAAATTGTATTCTGTGTTTTGAGGTTCGATAGCAGAATTGTCTTTTGATGTTTAATGAAAGTCCTAATTTCCTGGAGCTATAACTACCTAATGGTGTGCCAATGTCATGATTCAACAGTGCAAAGGACAACAACTCCATGCTAAATTCTATATCTAATCTCATGGTCAAATGGTCATTTATATAGCACTTTTGGCAAAGCGCTGTACATAGAACATATTTATCACAATTATCACCAAACCAAGGTCAGTACTCCTTTATCGACCTCAAAAGGATGAAAGGCTGAGTTGGCCTTGCCGGGATTCGAACCTGAAACTTACAGATCATGCACAGATTTCAGCAACGAGCGCTCAACCGGCTGAGCTATCTTATTGGCTAACATCCTTCAGAGGTAGGTAAACAGTGCCAACTGAGGTATAATAAACACAGCACCTAGATGTTTGACAAACCATGTATGTACATTAAGTTAAATGCCTAGCTGGATTATCACAGGGACAGGCTTTGCTTGTTTCTATTTCAATTACAAATGTAAATTTCATTTGTTTGTTTTTGAACAGCGCTTGCACTTCCTGGAGAGTCAGGTTTTGTATGTTTTAATTGTAGTCTTGAAGATTTGAGAGGTTAGAACACCTGTGATGGGCGTAATGGCAATCACTCACCCTTGAGCAAAGAGACTGCTGCCACTGACCATCTATATTGTAATGTACCGGATTGACTGCAAGGTTGAATGGGTGTAACAGACCGTGCATACACATTTTACACACTGTTTTGGAGTGTAAATTAAATTATAATTGTAGAAATTATATGCATCTGCATGATTATGCACACAGCACAGGAACTCTGAAAAATATGATTGTTGAAAGCAAACCCGTATTGCACAGAGAAAGAAAAAAAAGCATACTTTTTTACATAAGATTAATTCTCAATTGTAACTTAGTTTTCCATCTTATTAAATATACAATCCTAAAATGCTAGGAAAATAAATATGCACATTGCTTCTGTTTGCTCCATTAGCATCAACACAGCAGAAGCAGAAAGGAAAGACACCATTCCTTTTAGCACAGTGAGCAGTTTCTTTTTTGAAAGGCTTCAGGGAAATGCATTCCGTTTCAGAGGCTTTTCTCCATGGAATGGAATACAATTACATCCATGTAGATAAAAATCAAAATTGGCGTTCCGGTTTCTGTTAAGTAACCTGTCCTTTGCACTGCCCTCTGATCTAAACTTGTGTGTAAATGTACACAGGATAATAATAAAGCAGTCGTATTTACAATATTTTCATGCGTAAAAAGGACTAGTACGCACCTTATCTGGAGGCTTGCCCGTTATACTTAGGTTTCATTGATTTTAAATCTGCCTTTGATTCTATAGATAGATCTATGCTCCTAGCTAAACTTGGGCAACATCAGTGCCCCCCGTCGCTAGTAAATATGGTGATGTTATTACATTCAAACACATCCATGTGAGTGAAACTGAATTTGGAAGGCAAATTATCTCCATCAATCCTTACACATAGCGGGGTGAAGCAGGGATGTTCCCTTGCATCATTCCTGTTTAATTTTTTCATTCTGGATCTGGGCCCTGCTTTAATGAACTGCATTGAAGACACTCCTCGTATTGGTCGCCAAAAGGTTGCTTACTTGTTATACGCAGACGATTTGGTTCTGCTGTCACGTACACCTATTGGCTTACAAAAGATGTTGATACAACTAGGAACCTATGCAGTGGCAAATAACTTGATCATTAATACCTCCAAATCGCAAATTCTAATTTTCAACAATAACACAGCTAAAAAATATCATCTAAGATGGTTTCTTCAAAAATGTGAACTTGCCGTGATCTTGAAATATAAGTACCTTGGAGTGTACATTGAACACAAGAAAACATTAGCCACCATGACATGTGAAATTAAATCAAAGCTGAGTGCTTTGATCTCACAATCAAAGATTCTTTTGAGAAAATTTGGGACATTTTCATTGAAACACATTGTGTCGTTTTATAAGTCCAAGGTAATACCGATTCTTTTATATGGAAAGTTTTGGGACAGTTTAGAAGCAAGATACTGGAAAGCAGTCCTATCACTTTCACCTGGAACACCTTTGGCGATTTTGCGATTTGAATTGGGATTGGCATCCTTATATTCTCAATTGTTATGTAAACAGTGTGCCCTCTTGCGAAAATTGCTGGAAGGATTAGAGAAACCTACCTTCCTGAATGTTTTAGGTCAAAATTTGTTTACATCGAAAAATGGCATGTCAAGAAAGTGGCTAAATCAAATCTTAAATGCCGCTTCTGAGGCCTATGTTTCAATTGAACTTCTTTTGACCAACCCTGATCGTGCGAAAAGTAAAATCTATCAATTCCATTGGCTTGAAAACATGGCACTATCTTTAAAACTCAAGCACTTCAACCCTGATGCATTTGGTACCAAAAGATACAGAGTTATATCCGATTATCTGTTGAAATTTCCATCACATGTATGTCGACAGAAATTCCTAAGATTTAGATTGAATTAGTATGAGACAAATGACATCCTGTTTAGAAGGAAATTAATTCCAAAGGAACAGAATTATTGCCGATTTTGTCTAATTAGGGATCAAAGAGAAACCTTACAACATCTTGTAATTGAATGTACTGCATTGAATGACATAAGAGTAAAATGATTTGGGAAAACATTGAGTGTTCAGAGCCATGTAGCTCATGATGAAATATGGAATCTCCTGTTTTCTAATTCGAGAATAACTGTACAGATTGCAACTGTGCAATTTTTAAATATAATATTCCCTTATACCTGAATTTGATAATTAGGAATATGGATTAGTACATGAAATGTAAGCCGAGACGGTATTATTTATACTTGTTCCTCTTGTGACAATTGGTGAATTGATAAATATTGGTTGTATTGTGTATATGGTATTGTAAAGTATATGTATTGGATTGCTTTTATGGAAAATTAATATGGAATATTTGAAAAGTTGGTTTACCAACTGTAACAAATAAAAAAAATTAAAAAACATTAATTTTACAATCTGGTAGAAGTACTCTAGAATTACTCCTACCCTGGGATAAGACACCTTACCATTCCTCTTTCCGCCCCCTGGCCTTATTGGTTCAAGGGGAGAGAGCATCATCTGTATGTTTGTCATTTATTATAGTTTTTTGTTCTCCGGTCAACTTTTTAGCAAAACTGAGTCATGTATCATAACTATACTAGCCACCACCATAAGAAATAGATAGGCGGTTTCAAGGGGTCATAAGGAATTAGGCAAGCCAATCACCAACTCTGTGCGAGGTTGCATGCATAACAGTCATAACTCTACAAATGATTAAGCATGTTCATACTCTCATTTTAAATCATGTTACATCTTTCCAGCAATTTTCGTATTTGTCCCATTTATAAATCAGCCAGATATGAGTCTTTACTGGCCATTTCAGTCCACAAAGTCCTAGGACCTTTCCTTTTTCCGCCCCCTGGCCTTATTGGTTCAAGGGGAGAGAGCATCATCTGTCTGTTTGTCATTTATTATAGTTCTTTGTTCTCCAGTCAACTTTTTATCAAAACTGCGTCATGTATCATAACTTCAAACTTATACTAGCCACCCCATAAGAAATAGATAGGCGGTTTCAGGGGGTCATAAGGAATTAGGCAAGCCAATCGCCAACTCTGTGCAAGGTAGCATTTTCCCATGGCAAATTTTTGTCCTTTTCATGAAATGCATAACAGTCATAACTCTGCAAATGATTAAGCATGATCATACTCTCATTTTACATCATGTTACGACTTTCCACCAATTTTCATATTGGTCCCATTTATAAGTCAGCCAGAAATGAGTCTTTACTGGCCATTTCAGTCCACAAAGTCCTAGGAACATGTGCTTAATCTCTCCATAACCCCCGGCAAATCACATGGACAAATAGCATAAAACAAAGCTATTTCTTTTTCGGAGTGCTGTGAAAAATGCCTAAAATGAATAAATACTTTAATGTCAATTTGGAGGATCTGTCACATATGGGCGGGCATCCTTCACAGCCAAATGTCTCCCCCTGGCCCAGCTTGCAACAAAAGACTTTTATTAAACAATTTGAAGTTTGTCAGTTTGTCCTTGGGAGTGGGTGCTGGAGGAACTCGCACTTCTTGGTCAAGCTCTGGCCACACTGGCTTTCTTTGTCCTTTGTGCTATTACTGCCTTCTAGTCTGCCAGAGCAGAGATTTATCATGCCCTCAGCCATATCACATGTCATTGCGGAATGGTTCTCTTATTGGTGTGACTTTCAGTGGGAGGCAAGGCTTTCCGCTGAATTTTGTGCCTGAGCCCAAAACTGGTGTTACTGGTATTCTGAGCCTTTTTCCAAGGTGACTGAAATCTTTTGGGGACAAACATAATGTACATTGTGTAGCCAAACCCCCACCCACACATATTCACTGACATTTCTGTGCAAGCAAAAACTACCGCTTCACGTTGGCTTTTAAACATAATCATTCTTATTTTCCTTTTTAATGTTTGAAATACGGTTCTGTAGGTCATGGGATTTTCTTTTAATTTGTCCTTTTGAGTGGGTTTGCATTTACTGTTGGTCCATGGACACGGAGTGGTAGTCCCCCTGCACATGGTTCTTTTGATTTGACACGGGATAAAAAGAAAAAGCCACACCATTTTTCATTAGCAATGTTTAGAGTGCTGCTGTTCACATGAATGGGAAAACACAAGCCGTGTCGGGTTGCAATGTTGAAATTGTTGTCCCTCATATGAATTAGCAGTAAGACAAGGCTGTTGTTTTTATGTAGTGCATAACATTTTGCCATTCAGATGGAATAAAGCAAACGCAGGGCTGTTCTTCAATGCAGTGCATAACATTTTGTTATTCAGATGAAATGTTCAAATGCTTGCTACACATATGCCAGGGAAGCCGAGCACAGCGGTTTTTGGTGGCAATGTTTAATGCAGCTTTTCTAGGTGACAGGGATTTCTGCTTAGGGCCTTTAATGCACCCCATAGATCCCCCCCCCTACTGTTCCATGACTTTTTGTTGGGGAAGAGTAGGACAGAGTGGGGTTTCCTTCGGCAGAATTCTCCTTCATCAGGGAGTGGCACTCCAGGATCCCCTTTCGTCTTTGTGTTGGAAATTATGGTGCAGCACCCGCTGTCCTTCTTTCCCTTCCAGGTCCGGGTTGTTCCTCTCCAGGCTGCAATGTAAGGATGTTAATTATCTAATAGAAGATAGAAAAAACAAGTTTTAGTACTTTTTACTGACATTTTTCCTGGAAGATTTACAACAATGGAACAACAACAACAATTTGCAATTTTCATGAACTCTTCTTTTTTATTTTTACAATAACACCAAGTAAATTACTCAACGGAACAATGACAACAATTTGCAATTTTCATGACATCTTTTTCATTTTTACAATAACACCAATAAATTACTCCCTGATATACCCATGCATCTAAATACTTCCGTCTGCTTTTTCCTCCTTTCTTTTCATTCTTCAGATGGTTCCTCTGCTCAATTTTCATTTGGCTCATCAGTCAGCAGCACAGCATGTCTGGGGTGATCGCTTTTCAACTGATTGATGTGGACCCATTTTTCTTCTGACAGTTCTCCTTTGGGGATGCAGATCTTATAGGCGATGGGTGAAATTTTCTCTACAATTTCAAAGTGGCCGTGCCAGGAGGGGAGACATTTCCGCTCCTTCGTCTGGTTCCTATGAAAATTGTAAAAGTAAACCCTGTTTCCTACTTGATATTCTTTTTTAGTAGTCTTTAAATCGTAGTGAGTTTTCATCCCCTCTGCCGATTTCTCTGAGCATATGCAAAAGCATGCTTAGGGTGTTTTCTCGAATTCTCAATATATTCATGTGTAGTGGACACGTTAATCAGTATCTGCTCTTGTGTTCTGTAGAGGAGATGCCGGGGAAGCACAATTTTTTGTCCAGTCATTAACTCAAATGGGGACATTTTGGTTGCAGCAGGTGGTGTAGATCTGATGGCCATCAGGACAAGCCATAATTGGATGTCCCAACTAGGCCCAGAGTCTGCCACAAACTTTGTAAGAATGCTCACAATTGTTTTATTGTACCTCTCAACTCTCCCACCAGAGACTTGGTGGTAGGCAATATGGAGTTTTCTCTTTACCCCAAGTATTTGCCACATCTTTGTCATCACTTCACTGGTGAAGTGACTTCCTCTGTCCAAATAAATCCTTTGGGGAAGGCCAAAACGTGAGAAGATGTGGTTGATCATCAGGGCAACTGCTTTTTCTGCCGGGAGACATTCCACCCATTTGGTAAACAAGCATGTTACTGTTAACATGTACTTGTTTCCCCTGGAGGAGCGAATCACAGCCATGATGAAATCTACTTGTAAATCTGAACAAGGCAGTGTCATCCCCCTTTTCTAGAGGGGAGCATGGTGTGTAAGTGAACTTGGCTGAAATTGTGCACACACAAGACACCTCTTCAAATATTGATCAAGGTCCTGACCCATGTGTGGCCAGTATGCAACGTCTCGCAAGATTTCCAAAGTAGTATGAAGCCCCCGATGACCGGCGGTGGCCATGTCATGGGCGTGACTTAGCATCAGGCTTCGGAATGAGGTAGGTACCACCCAATGGTTCCATCTAGAGATGGATCTCCTTACCAACAAACTGTCTTGGATTCCGAACATTTTGGGAAACTTCATCAACACCGGCAGATCCTCTTTCCTGACGCAACCAGCTTCAGTCAGATAAAAATTCACGGGGTCTTCAATGTGTTGATAACATTTCCCAATAATCGGATCCCCTTTTTGTGCCATGATCAAATCAGCATCTGGGGTCTCCTTACACAACTGGGCAGTTGAGAGTTCATTTTGGGCAAGTGATTGGGACCTGGTGACGGCAGCGAACTGGATTTCCCCCAACAGGGACTCGATCTCAAGGAGATCCCCCTGCATGGCTTCGGTTTTGGCCAACTGGTCAGCCAGGTCATTTACGGTCTTGTCTGATCCCTCTACTCTGGAATAACCCTTGATCTTCTTCCAGTAGATGGTCATCCCATTAGCGGTAACCAGATCATCAATGGATTGTATTAGTTTGCCATGCTTGAGTGGTTTATTGTTTGCACACAGTGTGCCTCTGGTTTCCCAATTAATCAGGTGCACCACGAACCCGTTCCGGACATAATTTCAATCTGTGCTTATGACCAGTTCGTGGAGTCGGTGTTGCACAGCGGTGAGGATGGCCTGGTGAACTGCTATCAACTCTTCTACCTGACTACTTTGGGCATCGATCTTGTACCGAGCAGGTGGCTACGGGGCATCATTCACCCAGGCATTCCCAACGCCGGCCACCAGTTCCTTTTCCCTGTTGTTACCAACATGGTAGGAGTGTCCGTCCACATAAACCGTGGGCATCCCCTTGCATGTGTCTTCTTCATAGACTTTGTGTGGGGAATTCAGGTACGCCTCCATGTTGTCTTGTGTTTTGAGATTTTGGTCCTGGAGACAGTTTTCTCTGGCACAATCATACAAGTCAGCCAAACTCTGCACGAGGGGACCCTTCTTGTTTTGGACATATATGACCTCCACAGGAAAGCCTAGCATGGACAGAATCCATGAAGTAATTCTTGAATTACTCACATTCCCTGCACGGATTTTGTCACTTTGGAGGTATTGCAAAGGCTGGTGAGGAGCCTCGACGATGATGTGCTCCCCCTAGATAAACGGGCTGTAATTTTTCAATGCCCCCACCATTGCCAGGAGTGCCTTCTCTCAATCGTACAATTTTCCCTCCACAGAGGATAAAGTCTTACTCGCATAGGAGATGACTTTATTGACCTTGTCATGCTTTTGGTATAATACTGCTGTTAAGCAATTATTCAAGAACCCTGTCTCTAAGAAGAACTTTTAGACAGGGTAAGCAAGACAAGGTGCTTGTGAGAGGCTTCTCTTCAGTTGCTTCACTCCCTCGGCTTGTTCTGGACCCCACTCCCACTTGACACCAGCCTTTAATAAATGGACCAGGGGTCTCGTGACCTCTGCGTACTCATCAATGAACTTTCTACTGTAATTAGTCAGTCCAAGCAGGCTCCTTAGTTCACGCAGAGTTATGGGTTCTTTCAGTTTGAGTAGTGCTTCCACTTTTTTTTGCCTGGGGACAAAGACCCTCAGGGGTGATTTCATGCCCTAAGAAGTTCACACGGGTCCTACACCACTGTTCCTTCTGAAAAGACAGTTTCGCTCCGGCAACCTTCAATGGGCTTAGAACATAGCAGATTTCCGCTATGTGTTCTTCCACAGTTGTGTTTTTAATTAGGACATCATCCCCATAGGCAAGGTTACCCCTTTCACCCAAGTCAGGTATGGCCTTATGCAGAAAGATGTTAAATTCATTGCCAGAGTTTACATATCCGAAAGGAGTTCGGTTCATGTGTACTGCTGCCCCCCGAAGATGAAGGCCAGCTTGTACTTACTGTCCAGTATCCATTGGTCAGGTCAATGGTGATGTATACCTTTGACCCCTGGATCTGGGCCAGTCTGTGGTCAATGTAGGGAAGAGGCCATCTGGACATGTGGACCCATTTTGTCAGCTCCCTAAGGTCTGCGCATAGTCTCCATTGGCCATTAGGTTTTATAATCCCCAGTACCGGATTGTTAAAGGTACTGTGGACTGGACGAATTATCCCACGGGATTCTTCTGATTTCAGGGAGGGACTCCATAGATGTGAGAGGCAACCGATATTGCTTCACAAATACAGGAGTCATTCCAGGGTCCGTGGGTATGGATGTAGAATGTATCTCTGTGCGACCACAGTCGTACAAGTCAACAGCAAAGATTTCTTGAAAATCGAAAAACACCTGCTTCAGCTTTTGCTTTTGCTCCTCGGTCTCACAGACATCAGCATGGTTGACCCGTTCCTCAACCATCTGTCCGAAGCCTGGAAAGACCTTGGATTTTGCAATTTTAGCGGTATCCTCCAGCTGCGTGGAGAGATCTCTTGTTATGGTGTTGGCCTGGACAGGAAGTTTCAGGTAGGAGAGGCAGTCATTGTGGACCTGGAATATTCCCTCATCTTTCCTGATGTCACAGGTCACCTCTCCCCCCACGTAAGGGCAGGAAGAGTACACCAAGAAATTCCCCCCTTGCCAGGTAAAGATCTTTTCTGGCGGCATGTCATTGTCACAGTCATAGCAGTCATTGGGAATCGGTCCTAGGATTTAATTCCCTAAGTCAATGGAGAAATGCTGGTCATCATCCACCATTCCAATAAAAGGTGTCTGCACCCAGAGTGATACTCCTAGGATCGCTGTTATCCACGCCCTATTGGAATGGTGTAATGTTGTAAGTCAACTAATGGTGTCGTGTTCAAACCCAACCCCTGCTGTTGGAGATGGTGATTTAAATGTACGTAAGTGTGCTGGTTTTGAAGTTTCCGTCCTCTCTTAATTTTTAGGGAGATTGGGAATTGTTGGATCTGCCCTGGGATGGTGACCTCCTCCCCAGTTTCAATTTCAACTGCATAGAGTAGCAATTGAGCTGACCAAAATGCATTTTCAGTATTGTCAAAGCCTATGGGGTTGCCCCCGAGTCGGGACCAGGCTTTATAATTAATGAGGTCCAAATGAACCGATTCAGAATGTCACTGCCTAATTAGAATGTAGATGGGACATCTGGCACAACCCAACAATTATGCTTTATGCTTTTATTATCAATGGCCATTTTTAGCATGCACCTGCTAGGCTGAAGATGTTTGGAATTGGGAGTTTTCAGGCCCATTTCCCACTTATCAATCAATTTAAATGTGGGAATGGTCTGATCATTTGGGAGTTTCCTTAATAATGCTTCGCTGATAAAGCTTTTTGCATTATTCAGGCTTACTCTGGCGAGAACAGGCTCCCTCCCCTCATTTACCTGAATGGGGAGGAGCAGCTGTTCACCTTTTTCTGAATATCGGCCAAGCTTTGAGCTGGTTCTTCATCACTTTTTATCAAATTGTGGATCGTTATAAAATTTCAGGGTATTTCCTTCCAGTGTGGAATGCCACTTGGAACTGGAAGGAAGGTTGATTTTCAGAAATGGAGAAGAGTTCCCATCACCGTTTGTTGTCCTATAGCAATTACAGTGATGTCTGGGACTTGATTGTTCCTGAAATGGAACTCAATTTTGTCAGATTGCTGCTCAACCATGTGGCATGTGTCATTCAGACTGAGATAGTTGGTGCTCTGTTTTAATTTTATTGGCCGGTTAGCCTATGTCCAGAGGACCTTGTTCACACAGTCTATTAGTGGAGACGACCTCCGAAGGAGGTAATTCCCTAAGAGACAGGGGGTCCCCTCTGGAGTTATGACTATAACCAGGTGTTTCACCTAATGTTGCCCAATTTTTATCTCCAGATCCGCAGTCCCCTCGATGGAAGAGGTGTGAGGGGAATTTGGTGATGCTCCCCCGTTCCTGAATTAAGTTGCTCAAATTCCCTTTTGGACAGAAGAGTGGCTTGGGATCCGGTGTCCACCAGTGCTGAAATTGCACACTGTCCTTGCACCCGGACAGGGGCATAAAATGTACCTTCTTTGTCCTCTAGGGGGAAAGGAAATGGGCATTTTGGGCAAGCTGTGCAGTTAATTTCATTATTTTGGACTCTGACACAGTGGGATCTTGGGCTGGTTTTTGTGTCAGAGTTTGGGAATCTGTGAAGAAAATTTGGCATCCTGAGATTTGTGAGCTTTTGTAATCCCCTTTTCCCTTGATTCTGGGCTGTCCCCCTTCTCCCAGGGACAGTGGCTTGAACCGGTTTGTGGGAAGGATCCCTCAGTCATTTCTAAGTTCTCAGGATGACATTTCTGGAATTCAGAGATAGGTGGTTCTAGGTCGGTCCCCAAAACTACACAATCTGAGTTATGGTCTTTTGGAACCCATTTAATTTTGGAAGGAATCCACCCATCCTTGAAAGAGAAGACTTTCTTCCTAGAACCATCCAACGATTCTTCCCCTTCAAACTGGAGGACGCTGACTTCCTCCACAAAATGGGTCTTCTTTCTTTGTCCCTTGGTTTCTGCTACTTACCCTCTGTTCCCTAGGTTGCAGCTTTTCGGGTGGTGATTCTTCTGGTAAGTCACTGAAGGACCAGGAGAGTAAAGGAACTGAGAAAGTTACTACTCGACCTGCCTTATGCTCTATGATCTTAAAATGTAGACCTGCACCATGTATTCAGTATGATCTGAACCGAAGAGCCATTTTGGCAATTTTTTCTGATATTTAACTATTAGAGGACATTACATCTGCAGATCTGACTCTGGTAGAATTTACATCCAATCAAAACTTAAATGCAGTTCGCTTTTGGATGCAATCTAAAGTGATTCCTAACCTCGTCTGGCAGGCTAAAAATTCACTGTTCGACCTGGGCTTTTTGTTCAGTGTAGAGGTGGACTGTGTGACAGTGCCAGCTGCGTCAAGTAGCAAAGAATGTGTACCAAAGGTTAAATCTATGTTTTCAGTCATTCCAGAAACAAAGCAACGACTACAAGAGAGGGGTCCTTGTGTTTGCAATTGCAATTCAACTTCGAACTAGCTATCCATCCCTTCACATTATATCCCCTTTCCTTAATCAGCTGGAATTTGCGGGGATTTAAACATCTTTTGAACAATGATGAGAGTGGATTAGGCAAGTTCGATGTAATCTTACTTCAAGAGACCTGGTTAACAGCACCTTTAGTTTGGCCGGGGTACCAGGTACATCTGAATCCTGCCTTGAAATCTGTAGCAGGTAGACCATCAGCAGGCCTTGTTGTGGCCTTGAAAGATGGTCTGGGACTTTCATCAAAACTTTGGGCAGTGCCGAACATGCCTATTTTGCTTGTTAGGGCAGTTATTCATGGTGGTATTTACGCAATTTTGAACATATATTGGAATCTGGTGGCCATTTCCATTGATTGTTTTTTCAGGGATCTTAACACTCTATTTGATATGGTGTCTGCTGATGAAAGCGTTGCATATTTTATCTTGGCGGGAGACCTGAATATGAATTGACTTGCAAAAAATGGTGCATGAAATAGTGAAAGACTATTACAATGGAAATCTGTAGTTGCACTTAGAAATCTGCAAATTTTTAACGGGGCATTCAATTCAGATATCCCGCCTGCGCCAACCTGGCATAGAGGTAACTCCTCTTCAACAATTGACTTAATTTATGGACATTTTGCGCTATGGTCAGCGATGCAATCTTTCTGTGTGTCTCCCTCTGTGGCAAGTGATCATGATCTGTTGTGTGCCAGCTGGCAAGTAGTGACAGTAGTCAATGACAATAAGTCAAAGGCAACGAAGGGTGGATGCTTAGTGGTAAATGGTGGGAGGGACCGTTTATGATGGACAGAGATGCCTGGATGCACTTCAACCAAATTTTCCATGACTCAAATAAAGTAAGCAACTGCCAAACTTCAAACATGGGCCTGATATATAGCACTGTTATGCAAACGTTTAGTCAACCAAACACTTCAAGTTTGCAAAGAAGGAGTCATCTCCATACCTTTGATAGGTCCATATACATTAGGAAATGAGCATATCGTGCTGAGGTAAGAAGACTATCAAGGCTTCCCCTCTCTGTCAGAATGGTTCTTATTAAAAGAGTGCGTTTGGTATATAACAATTGGCTAAAAGGGCATCGAGCTTCACTCTATCAAAGGGATGGAGCCAATATGTTATCAATATTAGCTGAGAAAAACATATAAAAAATGTGGGCTTTATTAAATCAAGCAAATAACAACCATCAAATGGACTCACAAATAACGGTAGTTGATGCACATCAGTGGGTGACTCAATTTGAACAACTTTATGCACTACCTATAAACTCCATGACCATGGCAGACCCCCAAGGCAAGTTGTGTTTCTGGTTACACTTTGATCAGAATGAAATGAGGAAATTAATCATGACCTCAAGTAATTCGCGGGCTGTGGGCCCTGATGGGATCTCAAATTTTGTAATGAAAAAACATCTCGAAAATTTGGAGCTCCATCCTTTTTAAAATATTCTCTGCAATAAATAATCATCAGAAATTGCCTAAGTCTTGGACTGAAGCAATCACAGTTCCCATTCATAAAAAGGGCGATCGTCAACTACCAATGAGTTACCGTCCAATCTCTTTATTGGATGCTCCCGCCAAAATATTCTGTAGAATCATACTAAAGGAGCTCAATAAGTGGGTGGATGAAGGTCGGCTAAGGGACCCTTTACAGTCTGGATTTGTGGAGGGCATGGGCACGATCCATCTTGGCCCTGTCAATGATTCAGTCTGGACAAGTTGATGGTGGATTCCCATTATCAGTGCTCCAGATAAGATTTTGAGGTGAGAGTATTTTACTCCCCATTTTTAAATTTTGAGAGTAAATCTGATTTCAAGAGAGTCAAAATGACTTTTCTCCTTTGCAAGAGAGTAAAATGTATGTGACATCCAGCCGACGTGTGCAAAAACTGTATGGAAATCAATACTATGCGGCAGCTTTCTGCATTGTGACAGAATGCACCTTTCAATATTTCTCTAAGGGCTGGCCTTTGATCTCTCCTGTATATATTTAAAACGTTGAAAACACAAAAACCTAGCCAATTACATAGTAATGCAAAAATTAAATTGTATTCTGTGTTTTGAGGTTCGATAGCAGAATTGTCTTTTGATGTTTAATGAAAGTCCTAATTTCCTGGAGCTATAACTACCTAATGGTATGCCAATGTCATGATTCAACAGTGCAAAGGACAACAACTCCATGCTAAATTCTATATCTAATCTCATGGTCAAATGGTCATTTATATAGCACTTTTGGCAAAGCGCTGTACATAGAACATATTTATCACAATTATCACCAAACCAAGGTCAGTACTCCTTTATCGACCTCAAAAGGATGAAAGGCTGAGTTGGCCTTGCTGGGATTCGAACCTGAAACTTACAGATCATGCACAGATTTCAGCAACGAGCGCTCAACCGGCTGAGCTATCTTATTGGCTAACATCCTTCAGAGGTAGGTAAACAGTGCCAACTGAGGTATAATAAACACAGCACCTAGATGTTTGACAAACCATGTATGTACATTAAGTTAAATGCCTAGCTGGATTATCACAGGGACTGGCTTTGCTTGTTTCTATTTCAATTACAAATGTAACTTTCATTTGTTTGTTTTTGAACAGCGTTGCACTTCCTGGAGAGTCAGGTTTTGTATGTTTTAATTGTAGTCTTGAAGATTTGAGAGGTTAGAACACCTGTGATGGGCGTAATGGCAATCACTCACCCTTGAGCAAAGAGACTGCTGCCACTGACCATCTATATTGTAATGTACCGGATTGACTGCAAGGTTGAATGGGTGTAACAGACCGTGCATACACATTTTACACACTGTTTTCGAGTGTAAATTAAATTATAATTGTAGAAATTATATGCATCTGCATGATTATGCACACAGCACAGGAACTCTGAAAAATATGATTGTTGAAAGCAAACCCGTATTGCACAGAGAAAGAAAAAAAAGCATACTTTTTTACATAAGATTAATTCTCAATTGTAACTTAGTTTTCCATCTTATTAAATATACAATCCTAAAATGCTAGGAAAATAAATATGCACATTGCTTCCGTTTGCTCCATTAGCATCAACACAGCAGAAGCAGAAAGGAAAGACACCATTCCTTTTAGCACAGTGAGCAGTTTCTTTTTTGAAAGGCTTCAGGGAAATGCTTTCCGTTTCAGAGGCTTTTCTCCATGGAATGGAATACAATTACATCCATGTAGATAAAAATCAAAATTGGTGTTCTGGTTTCTTTTAAGTAACCTGTCCTTTGCACTGTCCTCTGCTCTAAACTTGTGTGTAAATGTACACAGGATAATAATAAAGCAGTCGTATTTACAATATTTTCATGCGTAAAAAGGCCTAGTACGCACCTTATCTGGAGGCTTGCCCGTTATACTTAGGTTTCATTGATTTTAAATCTGCCTTTGATTCTATAGATAGATCTATGCTCCTAGCTAAACTTGGGCAACATCAGTGCCCCCCGTCGCTAGTAAATATGGTGATGTTATTACATTCAAACACATCCATGTGAGTGAAACTGAATTTGGAAGGCAAATTATCTCCATCAATCCTTACACATAGCGGGGTGAAGCAGGGATGTTCCCTTGCATCATTCCTGTTTAATTTTTTCATTCTGGATCTGGGCCCTGCTTTAATGAACTGCATTGAAGACACTCCTCGTATTGGTCGCCAAAAGGTTGCTTACTTGTTATACGCAGACGATTTGGTTCTGCTGTCACGTACACCTATTGGCTTACAAAACATGTTGATACAACTAGGAACCTATGCAGTGGCAAATAACTTGATCATTAATACCTCCAAATCGCAAATTCTAATTTTCAACAATAACACTGCTAAAAAATATCATCGAAGATGGTTTCTTCAAAAATGTGAACTTGCCGTGATCTTGAAATATAAGTACCTTGGAGTGTACATCGAACACAAGAAAACATTAGCCACCATGACATGTGAAATTAAATCAAAGCTGAGTGCTTTGATCTCACAATCAAAGATTCTTTTGAGAAAATTTGGGACATTTTCATTGAAACACATTGTGTCGTTTTATAAGTCCAAGGTAATACCGATTCTTTTGTATGGAAGGTTTTGGGACAGTTTAGAAGCAAGATACTGGAAAGCAGTCCTATCACTTTCACCTGGAACACCTTTGGCGATTTTGCGATTTGAATTGGGATTGGCATTCTTATATTCTCAATTGTTATGTAAACAGTGTGCCCTCTTGCGAAAATTGCTGGAAGGATTAGAGAAACCTACCTTCCTGAATGATTTAGGTCAAAATTTGTTTACATCGAAAAATGGCATGTCAAGAAAGTGGCTAAATCAAATCTTAAATGCTGCTTCCGATGCCTATGTTTCAATTGAACTTCTTTTGACCAACCCTGATCGTGCGAAAAGTAAAATCTATCAATTCCATTGGGTTGAAAACATGGCACTATCTTTAAAACTCAAGGACTTCAACCCTGATGCATTTGGTACCAAAAGATACAGAGTTATATCCGATTATCTGTTCAAATTTCCATCACATGTATGTCGACAGAAATTCCTAAGATTTAGATTGAATTAGTATGAGACAAATGACATCCTGTTTAGAAGGAAATTAATTCCAAAGGAACAGAATTATTGCCGATTTTGTCTAATTAGGGATCAAAGAGAAACCTTACAACATCTTGTAATTGAATGTACTGCATTGAATGACATAAGAGTAAAATGATTTGGGAAAACAGTGTTCAGAGCCATGTAGCTCATGATGAAATATGGAATCTCCTGTTTTCTAATCCGAGAATAACCGTACAGATTGCAACTGTGCAATTTTTAAATATAATATTCCCTTATACCTGAATTTGATAATTAGGAATATGGATTAGTACATGAAATGTAAGCCGAGACGGTATTATTTATACTTGTTCCTCTTGTGACAATTGGTGAATTGATAAATATTGGTTGTATTGTGTATATGGTATTGTAAAGTATATGTATTGGATTGCTTTTATGGAAAATTAATATGGAATATTTGAAAAGTTGTTTAACAACTGTAACAAATAAAAAAAATAAAAAAAAACATTAATTTTACAATCTGGTAGAAGTACTCTAGAATTACTCCTACCCTGGGATAGGACAGCTTACCATTCCTCTTTCCGCCCCCTGGCCTTATTGGTTCAAGGGGAGAGAGCATCATCTGTCTGTTTGTCATTTATTATAGTTTTTTGTTCTCCGGTCAACTTTTTAGCAAAACTGAGTCATGTATCATAACTATACTAGCCACCACCATAAGAAATAGATAGGCGGTTTCATGGGGTCATAAGGAATTAGGCAAGCCAATCACCAACTCTGTGCGAGGTTGCATGCATAACAGTCATAACTCTACAAATGATTAAGCATGTTCATACTCTCATTTTAAATCATGTTACATCTTTCCAGCAATTTTCATATTTGTCCCATTTATAAATCAGCCAGATATGAGTCTTTACTGGCCATTTCAGTCCACAAAGTCCTAGGACCTTTCCTTTTTCCACCCCCTGGCCTTATTGGTTCAAGGGGAGAGAGCATCATCTGTCTGTTTGTCATTTATTATAGTTCTTTGTTTTCCAGTCAACTTTTTATCAAAACTGCGTCATGTATCATAACTTCAAACTTATACTAGCCACCCCATAAGAAATAGATAGGCGGTTTCTGGGGGTCATAAGGAATTAGGCAAGCCAATCGCCTACTCTGTGCAAGGTAGCATGTTCCCATGGCAAATTTTTGTCCTTTTCATGAAATGCATAACAGTCATAACTCTGCAAATGATTAAGCATGTTCATACTCTCATTTTACATCATGTTACGACTTTCCACCAATTTTCATATTGGTCCCATTTATAAATCAGCCAGAAATGAGTCTTTACTGGCCACTTCAGTCCACAAAGTCCTAGGAACATGTGCTTAATCTCTCCATAACCCCCGGCAAATCACATGGACAAATAGCATAAAACAAAGTTATTTCTTTTTCGGAGTGCTGTGAAAAATGCCTAAAATGAATAAATACTTTAATGTCAATTTGGAGGATCTGTCACATATGGGAGGGCATCCTTCACAGCCAAATGTCTCCCCCTGGCTCAGCTTGCAACAAAAGACTTTTATTAAACAATTTGAAGTTTGTCAGTTTGTCCTTGGGAGTGGGTGCTGGAGGAACTCGCACTTCTTGGTCAAGCTCTGGCCACACTGGCTTTCTTTGTCCTTCGTGCTATTACTGCCTTCTAGTCTGCCAGAGCAGAGATTTATCGTGCCCTCAGCCATATCACATGTCATTGCGGAATGGTTCTCTTATTGGTGTGACTTTCAGTGGGAGGCAAGGCTTTCCGCTGAATTTTGTGCCTGAGCCCAAAACTGGTGTTACTGGTATTCTGAGCCTTTTTCCAAGGTGACTGAAATCTTTTGGGGACAAACATAATGTACATTGTGTAGCCAAACCCCCACCCACACATATTCACTGTCATTTCTGTGCATGCAAAAACGACCACTTCACGTTGGCTTTTAAACATAATCATTCTTATTTTCCTTTTTAATGTTTGAAATACGGTTCTGTAGGTCATGGGATTTTCTTTTAATTTGTCCTTTTGAGTTGGTTTGCATTTACTGTCGGTCCATGGACACGGAGGGGTAGTCCCCCTGCACATGGTTCTTTTGATTTGACACGGGATAAAAAGAAAAAGCCACACCATTTTTCATTAGCAATGTTTAGAGTGCTGCTGTTCACATGAATGGGAAAACACAAGCCATGTCGGGTTGCAATGTTGAAATTGTTGTCCCTCATATGAATTAGCAGTAAGACAAGGCCGATGTTTTTATGTAGTGCATAACATTTTGCCATTCAGATGGAAAAAAGCAAACGCAGGGCTGTTCTTCAATGCAGTGCGTAACATTTTGTTATTCAGATGAAATGTTCAAATGCTTGCTACACATATGCCAGGGAAGCCGAGCACAGCGGTTTTTGGTGGCAATGTTTAATGCAGCTTTTCTAGGTGACAGGGATTTCTGCTTAATGCACCCCATAGATCCCCTCCACTGTTCCATGACTTTTTGTTGGAGAAGAGTAGGACAGAGTGGGATTTCCTTCGGCAGAATTCTCCTTCATCAGGGAGTGGCACTCCAGGATCCCCTTTCGTCTTTGTGTTGGAAATTATGGTGCAGCACCCGCTGTCCTTCTTTCCCTTCCAGGTCCGAGTCGTTCCTCTCCAGGCTGCAATGTAAGGATGTTAATTCTCTAATAGAAGATAGAAAAAACAAGTTTTAGTACTTTTTACTGACATTTTTCCTGGAAGATTTACAACAATGGAACAACAACAACAATTTGCAATTTTCATGAACTCTTCTTTTTTATTTTTACAATAACACCAAGTAAATTTCTCAAAGGAACAATGACAACAATTTGCAATTTTCATGACATCTTCTTTTTCATTTTTACAATAACACCAATAAATTACTCCCTGATATACCCATGCATCTAAATACTTCCGTCTGCTTTTTCCTCCTTTCTTTTCATTCTTCAGATGGTTCCTCTGCTCAATTTTCATTTGGCTCATCAGTCAGCAGCACAGCATGTCTGGGGTGATCGCTTTTCAACTGATTGATGTGGACCCATTTTTCTTCTGACAGTTCTCCTTTGGAGATGCAGATCTTATAGGCGATGGGTGAAATTTTGTCTACAATTTCAAAGGGGCCGTGCCAGGAGGGGAGAAATTTCCGCTCCTTGGTCTGGTTCCTATGAAAATTGTAAAAGTAAACCCTGTCTCCTACTTGATATTATTTTTTAGTAGTCTTTAAATCGTAGTGAGTTTTCATCCCCTCTGCCGATTTCTCCAGATTCCTCTGAGCATATGCAAAAGCATGCTTAGGGTGTTTTCTCAAATTCTCAATATATTCATGTGTAGTGGACACGTTAATCAGTAACTGCTCTTGTGTTCTGTAGAGGAGATGCCGGGGAAGCACAATTTTTTGTCCAGTCATTAACTCAAATGGGGACATTTTGGTTGCAGCAGATGGTGTAGATCTGATGGCCATCAGGACAAGCCATAATTGGATGTCCCAACTAGGCCCAGAGTCTGCCACAAACTTTGTAAGAATGCTCACAATTGTTTTATTGTACCTCTCAACTCTCCCACCAGAGACTTGGTGGTAGGCAATATGGAGTTTTCTCTTTACCCCAAGTATTTCCCACATATTTGTCATCACCTCACTGGTGAAGTGACTTCCTCTGTCCAAATAAATCCTTTGGGGAAGGCCAAAACGTGAGAAGATGTGGTTGATCATCAGGGCAGCTGCTTTTTCTGCCGGGAGACATTCCACCCATTTGGTAAACAAGCATGTTACCGTTAACATGTACTTGTTTCCCCTGGAGGAGCGAATCACAGCCATGATGAAATCTACTTGTAAATCTGAACAAGGCAGTGTCATCCCCCTTTTCTGGAGGGGAGCATGGTGTGTAAGTGAACTTGGCTGAAATTGTGCACACACAAGATACCTCTTCAAATATTGATCAAGGTCCTGACTCATGTGTGGCCAGTATGCAACGTCTCGCAAGATTTCCAAAGTAGTATGTAGCCCCCGATGACCGGCGGTGGCCATGTCATGGGCGTGACTTAGCATCAGGCTTTCAAATGAGGTAGGTACCACCCAATGGTTCCATCTAGAGATGGATCTCCTTACCAACAAACTGTCTTGGATTCCGAACATTTTGGGAAACTTCATCAACACCCGCAGATCCTCTTTCCTGACGCAACCAGCTTCAGTCAGATAAAAATTCACGGGGTCTTCAATGTGTTGATAACATTTCCCAATAATCGGATCCCCTTTTTGTGCCATGATCAAATCAGCATCTGGGGTCTCCTTACACAACTGGGCAGTTGAGAGTTCATTTTGGGCAAGTGATTGGGACCTGGTGACGGCAGCGACCTGGATTTCCCCCAACAGGGACTCGATCTCAAGGAGATCCCCCTGCATGGCTTCGGTTTTGGCCAACTGGTCAGCCAGGTCATTTACGGTCTTGTCTGATCCCTCTACTCTGGAATAACCCTTGATCTTCTTCCAGTAGATGGTCATCCCATTAGCGGTAACCAGATCATCAATGGATTGTATTAGTTTGCCATGCTTGAGTGGTTTATTGTTTGCACACAGCGTGCCTCTGGTTTCCCAATTAATCAGGTGCACCACGAACCCGTTCCGGACATAATTTCAATCTGTGCTTATGACCAGTTCGTGGAGTCGGTGTTGCACAGCGGTGAGGATGGCCTGGTGAACTGCTATCAACTCTTCTACCTGACTACTTTGGGCATCGATCTTGTACCCAGCAGGTGGCTACGGGGCATCATTCACCCAGGCATTCCCAACGCCGGCCACCAGTTCCTTTTCCCTGTTGTTACCAACATGGTAGGAGTGTCCGTCCACATAAACCGTGGGCATCCCCTTGCATGTGTCTTCTTCATAGACTTTGTGTGGGGAATTCAGGTACGCCTCCATGTTGTCTTGTGTTTTGAGATTTTGGTCCTGGAGACAGTTTTCTCTGGCACAATCATACAAGTCAGCCAAACCCTCCACGAGGGGACCCTTCTTGTTTTGGACATATATGACCTCCACAGGAAAGCCTTGCATGGACAGAATCCATGAAGTAATTCTTGAATTACGCACATTCCCTGCCCGGATTTTGTCACTTTGGAGGTATTGCAAAGGCTGGTGAGGAGCCTCGACGATGATGTGCTCCCCCTAGATAAACGGGCCGTAATTTTTCAATGCCCCCACCGTTGCCAGGAGTGCGTTCTCTCAATCGTACAATTTTCCCTCCACAGAGGATAAAGTCTTACTCGCATAGGAGATGACTTTATTGACCTTGTCATGCTTTTGGTATAATACTGCTGTTAAGCACTAATTCAAGAACCCTGTCTCTAAGAAGAACTTTTAGACAGGGTAAGCAAGACAAGGTGCTTGTGAGAGGCTTCTCTTCAGTTGCTTCACTCCCTCGGCTTGTTCTGGACCCCACTCCCACTTGACACCAGCCTTTAATAAATGGACCAGGGGTCTCGTGACCTCTGCGTACTCATCAATGAACTTTCTACTGTAATTAGTCAGTCCATGCAGGCTCCTTAGTTCACGCAGAGTTATGGGTTCTTTCAGTTTGAGAAGTGCTTCCACTTTTTTTTGCCTGGGGACAAAGACCCTCAGGGGTGATTTCATGCCCTAAGAAGTTCACACGGGTCCTACACCACTGTTCCTTCTGAAAAGACAGTTTCGCTCCGGCAACCTTCAATGGGCTTAGAACATAGCAGATTTCCGCTATGTGTTCTTCCACAGTTTTTAATTAGGACATCATCCACATAGGCAAGGTTACCCCTTTCACCCAAGTCAGGTATGGCCTTATGCAGAAAGAAGTTAAATTCATTGCCAGAGTTTACATGTCCGAAAGGAGTTCGGTTCCTGTGTACTGCTGCCCCCCGAAGATGAAGGCCAGCTTGTACTTACTGTCCAGTATCCATTGGTCAGGTCAATGGTGATGTATACCTTTGACCCCTGGATCTGGGCCAGTCTCTGGTCAATGTAGGGAAGAGGCCATCTGGACATGTGGACCCATTTTGTCAGCTCCCTAAGGTCTGCGCATAGTCTCCATTGGCCATTAGGTTTTAGAATCCCCAGTACCGGATTGTTAAAGGTACTGTGGACTGGACGAATTATCCCACGGGACTCTTCTGATTTCAGGGAGGGACTCCATAGATGTGAGAGGCAACCAATATTGCTTCACAAATACAGGAGTCATTCCAGGGTCCGTGGGCATGGATGTAGAATGTATCTCTGTGCAACCACAGTCGTACAAGTCAACAGCAAAGATTTCTTGAAAATCGAAAAACACCTGCTTCAGCTTTTGCTTTTGCTCCTCGGTCTCACAGGCATCAGCCTGGAAAGACTTTGGATTTTGCAATTTTAGCGGTATCCTCCAGCTGCGTGGAGAGATCTCTTGTTATGGTGTTGGCCTGGACAGGAAGTTTCAGGTAGGAGAGGCAGTCATTGTGGACCTGGAATATTCCCTCATCTTTCCTGATGTCACAGGTCACCTCTCCCCCCACGTAAGGGCAGGAAGAGTACACCAAGAAATTCCCCCCTTGCCAGGTAAAGATCTTTTCTGGCGGCATGTCATCGTCACAGTCATAGCAGTCATTGGGAATCGGTCCTAGGATTTAATTCCCTAAGTCAATGGAGAAATGCTGGTCATCATCCACCATTCCAATAAAAGGTGTCTGCACCCAGAGTGATACTCCTAGGATCGCTGTTATCCACCCCCTATTGGAATGGTGTAATGTTGTAAGTCAACTAATGGTGTCGGGTTCAAACCCAACCCCTGCTGTTGGAGATGGTGATTTAAATGTACATAAGTGTGCTGGTTTTGAAGTTTCCGTCCTCTCTTAATTTTTAGGGAGATTAGGAATTGTCGGATCTGCCCTGGGATGGTGACCTCCTCCCCAGTTTCAATTTCAACTGCATAGAGTAGCAATTGAGCTGACCAAAATGCATTTTCAGTATTGTCAAAGCCCATGGGGTTGCCCCCGAGTCGGGACCAGGCTTTATAATTAATGAGGTCCAAATGAACCGATTCAGAATGTCACTGCCTAAGTAGAATGTAGATGGGACATCTGGCACAACCCAACAATTATGCTTTATGCTTTTATTATCAATGGCCATTTTTAGCATGCACGTGCTAGGCTGAAGATGTTTGGAATTGGGAGTTTTCAGGCCCATTTCCCACTTATCAATCAATTTAAATGTGGGAATGGTCTGATCATTTGGGAGTTTCCTTAATAATGCTTCGCTGATAAAGCTTTTTGCATTATTCAGGCATACTCTGGCGAGAACAGGCTCCCTCCGCTCATTTACCTGAATGGGGAGGAACAGCTGTTCACCTTTTTCTGAATATCGGCCAAGCTTTGAGCTGGTTCTTCATCACTTTTTATCATGGGACTTGGGTTTTCAAATTGTGGATCGTTATAAAATTTCAGGGTATTTCCTTCCAGTGTGGAATGCCACTTGGAACTGGAAGGAAGGTTGATTTTCAGAAATGGAGAAGAGTTCCCATCACCGTTTGTTGTCCTATAGCAATTACAGTGATGTCTGGGACTTGATTGTTCCTGAAATGGAACTCAATTTTGTCAGAGTGCTGCTCAACCATGTGGCATGTGTCATTTAGACTGAGATAGTTGGTGCTCTGTTTTAATTTTATTGGCCGGTTAGCCTATGTCCAGAGGACCTTGTTCACACAGTCTATTAGTGGAGACGACCTCCGAAGGAGGTAATTCCCTAAGAGACAGGGGGTCCCCTCTGGAGTAACGACTATAATCAGGTGTTTCACCTAGTGTTGCCCAATTTTTATCTCCAGATCCTCAGTCCCCTAGATGGAAGAGGTTTGAGGAGAATTTGGTGATGCTCCCCCGTTCCTGAATTAAGTTGCTCAAATGCCCTTTTGGACAGAAGAGTGGCTTGGGATCCGGTGTCCACCAGTGCTGAAATTGCACACTGTCCTTGCACCCGGACAGGGGCATAAAATGTACCTTCTTTGTCCTCTAGGGGGAAAAGGAAATGGGCATTTTGGGCAAGCTGTGCAGTTAATTTCTTTATTTTGGACTCTGACACAGTGGGATCTTGGGCCGGTTTTTGTGTCAGAGTTTGGGAATCTGTGAAGAAAATTTGGCATCCTGAGATTTGTGAGCTTTTGTAATCCCCTTTTCCCTTGATTCTGGGCTGTCCCCCTTCTCCCGGGGACAGTCGCTTGAACCGGTTTGTGGGGAGGATCCCTCAGTCATTTCTAAGTTCTCAGGATGACATTTCTGGGATTCAGAGATAGGTGGTTATAGGTCGGTCCCCAAAACTACACAATCTGAGTTATGGTCTTTTGGAACCCATTTAATTTTGGAAGGAATCCACCCATCCTTGAAAGAGAAGACTTTCTTCCCAGAACCATCCAACGATGCTTCCCCTTCAAACTGGAGGACGCTGACTTCCTCCACAAAATGGGTCTTCTTTCTTTGTCCCTTGGTTTCTGCTACTTACCCTCTGTTCCCTAGGTTGCAGCTTTTCGGGTGGTGATTCTTCTGGTAAGTCACTGAAGGACCAGGAGAGTAAAGGAACTGAGAAAGTTACTACTCGACCTGCCTTATGCTCTATGATCTTAAAATGTAGACCTGCACCATGTATTCTGTATGATCTGAACCGAAGAGCCATTTTGGCATTTTTTTCTGATATTTAACTATTAGAGGACATTACATCTGCAGATCTGACTCTGGTAGAATTTACATCCAATCAAAACTTAAATGCAGTTCGCTTTTGGATGCAATCTAAAGTGATTCCTAACCTCGTCTGGCAGGCTAAAAATTCACTGTTCGACCTGGGCTTTTTGTTCAGTGTAGAGGTGGACAGTGTGACAGTGCCAGCTGCGTCAAGTAGCGAAGAATGTGTACCAAAGGTTACATCTATGTTTTCAGTCATTCCAGAAACAAAGCAACGACTACAAGAGAGGGGTCCTTGTGTTTGCAATTGTAATTCAAATTCGAACTAGCTATCCATCCCTTCACATTATATCCCCCTTTCCTTAATCAGCTGGAATTTGCGGGGATTTAAACATCTTTTGAACAATGATGAGAGTGGATTAGGCAAGTTCGATGTAATCTTACTTCAAGAGACCTGGTTAACAGCACCTTTAGTTTGGCCGGGGTACCAGGTACATCTGAATCCTGCCTTGAAATCTGTAGCAGGTAGACCATCAGCAGGCCTTGTTGTGGCCTTGAAAGATGGTCTGGGACTTTCATCAAAACTTTGGGCAGTGCCGAACATGCCTATTTTGCTTGTTAGGGCAGTTATTCATGGTGGTGTTTACGCAATTTTGAACATATATTGGAATCTGGTAGCCATTTCCATTGATTGTTTTTTCAGGGATCTTAACACTCTATTTGATATGGTGTCTGCTGATGAAAGCGTTGCATATTTTATCTTGGCGGGAGACCTGAATATGAATTGACTTGCAAAAAATGGTGCATGAAATAGTGAAAGACTATTACAATGGAAATCTGTAGTTGCACTTAGAAATCTGCAAATTTTTAACGGGGCATTCAATTCAGATATCCCGCCTGCGCCAACCTGGCATAGAGGTAACTCCTCTTCAACAATTGACTTAATTTATGGACATTTTGCGCTATGGTCAGCGATGCAATCTTTCTGTGTGTCTCCCTCTGTGGCAAGTGATCATGATCTGTTGGGTGCCAGCTGGCAAGTAGTGACAGTAGTCAATGACAACAAGTCAAAGGCAACGAAGGGTGGATACTTAGTGGTAAATGGTGGGAGGGACCGTTTATGATGGACAGAGATGCCTGGATGCACTTCAACCAAATTTTCCATGACTCAAATAAAGTGAGCAACTGCCAAACTTCAAACATTGGCCTGATATATAGCACTGTTATGCAAACGTTTAGTCAACCAAACGCTTCAAGTTTCAAGAGTCATCTCCATACCTTTGATAGGTCCATATACATTAGGAAATGAGCATATCATGCTGAGGTAAGAAGACTATCAAGGCTTCCCCTCTCTGTCAGAATGGTTCTTATTAAAAGAGTGTGTTTGGTATATAACAATTGGCTAAAATGGCATCGAGCTTCACTCTATCAAAGGGATGGAGCCAATATGTTATCAATATTAGCTGAGAAAAACATATAAAAAATGTGGGCTTTATTAAATCAAGCAAATAACAACCATCAAATGGACTCACAAATAACGGTAGTTGATGCACATCAGTGGGTGACTCACTTTGAACAACTTTATGCACTACCTATAAACTCCATGACCATGGCAGACCCCCAAGGCAAGTTGTGTTTCTGGTTACACTTTGATCAGAATGAAATGAGGCAATTAATCATGACCTCAAGTAATTCGCGGGCTGTGGGCCCTGATGGGATCTCAAATTTTGTAATGAAAAAACATCTCGAAAATTTGGAGCTCCATCCTTTTTAAAATATTCTCTGCAATAAATAATCATCAGAAATTGCCTAAGTCTTGGACTGAAGCAATCACAGTTCCCATTCATAAAAAGGGCGATCGTCAACTACCAATGAGTTACCGTCCAATCTCTTTATTGGATGCTCCCGCCAAAATATTCTGTAGAATCATACTAAAGGAGCTCAATAAGTGGGTGGATGAAGGTCGGCTAAGGGACCCTTTACAGTCTGGATTTGTGGAGGGCATGGGCACGATCCATCTTGGCCCTGTCAATGATTCAGTCTGGACAAGTTGATGGTGGATTCCCATTATCAGTGCTCCAGATAAGATTTTGAGGTGAGAGTATTTTACTCCCCATTTTTAAATTTTGAGAGTAAATCTGATTTCAAGAGAGTAAAAATGACTTTTCTCCTTTGCAAAAGAGTAAAATGTATGTGACATCCAGCCGACGTGTGCAAAAACTGTATGGAAATCAATACTATGCGGCAGCTTTCTGCATTGTGACAGAATGCACCTTTCAATATTTCTCTAAGGGCTGGCCTTTGATCTCTCCTGTATATATTTAAAACGTTGAAAACACAAAAACCTAGCCAATTACATAGTAATGCAAAACTTAAATTGTATTCTGTGTTTTGAGGTTCGATAGCAGAATTGTCTTTTGATGTTTAATGAAAGTCCTAATTTCCTGGAGCTATAACTACCTAATGGTATGCCAATGTCATGATTCAACAGTGTAAAGGACAACAACTCCATGCTAAATTCTATATCTAATCTTACGGTCAAATGGTCATTTATATAGCACTTTTGGCAAAGCGCTGTACATAGAACATATTTATCACAATTATCCCCAAACCAAGGTCAGTACTCCTTTATCTACCTCAAAAGGATGAAAGGCTGAGTTGGCCTTGCCGGGATTCGAACCTGAAACTTACAGATCATGCACAGATTTCAGCAACGAGCGCTCAACCGGCTGAGCTATCTTATTGGCTACCATCCTTCAGCGGTAGGTAAACAGTGCCAACTGAGGTATAATAAACACAGCACCTAGATGTTTGACAAACCATGTATGTACATTAAGTTAAATGCCTAGCTGGATTATCACAGGGACAGGCTTTGCTTGTTTCTATTTCAATTACAAATGTAACTTTCATTTGTTTGTTTTTGAACAGCGCTTGCACTTCCTGGAGAGTCAGGTTTTGTATGTTTTAATTGTAGTCTTGAAGATTTGAGAGGTTAGAACACCTGTGATGGGCGTAATGGCAATCACTCACCCTTGAGCAAAGAGACTGCTGCCACTGACCATCTATATTGTAATATACCGGATTGACTGCAAGGTTGAATGGGTGTAACAGACCGTGCATACACATTTTACACACTGTTTAGGAGTGTAAATTAAATTATAATTGTAGAAATTATATGCATCCGCATGATTATGCACACAGTACAGGAACTCTGAAAAATATGATTGTGGAAAGCAAACCCGTATTGCACAGAGAAAGAAAAAAAAGCATACTTTTTTACATAAGATTAATTCTCAATTGTAACTTAGTTTTCCATCTTATTAAATATACAATCCTAAAATGCTAGGAAAATAAATATGCACATTGCTTCCGTTTGCTCCATTAGCATCAACACAGCAGAAGCAGAAAGGAAAGACACCATTCCTTTTAGCACAGTGAGCAGTTTCTTTTTTGAAAGGCTTCAGGGAAATGCATTCCGTTTCAGAGGCTTTTCTCCATGGAATGGAATACAATTATATCCATGTAGATAAAAATCAAAATTGGCGTTCCGGTTTCTGTTAAGTAACCTGTCCTTTGCACTGCCCTCTGCTCTAAACTTGTGTGTAAATGTACACAGGATAATAATAAAGCAGTCGTATTTACAATATTTTCATGCGTAAAAAGGCCTAGTACGCACCTTATCTGGAGGCTTGCCCATTATACTTAGGTTTCATTGATTTTAAATCTGCCTTTGATTCTATAGATAGATCTATGCTCCTAGCTAAACTTGGGCAACATCAGTGCCCCCTTCGCTAGTAAATATGGTGACGTTATTACATTTAAACACATCCATGTGAGTGAAACTGAATTTGGAAGGCAAATTATCTCCATCAATCCTTACACATAGCGGGGTGAAGCAGGGATGTTCCCTTGCATCATTCCTGTTTAATTTTTTCATTCTGGATCTGGGCCCTGCTTTAATGAACTGCATTGAAGACACTCCTCGTATTGGTCGCCAAAAGGTTGCTTACTTGTTATACGCAGACGATTTGGTTCTGCTGTCACGTACACCTATTGGCTTACAAAACATGTTGATACAACTAGGAACCTATGCAGTGGCAAATAACTTGATCATTAATACCTCCAAATCGCAAATTCTAATTTTCAACAATAACACTGCTAAAAAATATCATCTAAGATGGTTTCTTCAAAAATGTGAACTTGCCGTGATCTTGAAATATAAGTACCTTGGAGTGTACATCGAAAACAAGAAAACATTAGGCACCATGACAGGTGAAATTAAATCAAAGCTGAGTGCTTTGATCTCACAATCAAAGATTCTTTTGAGAAAATTTGGGACATTTTCATTGAAACACATTGTGTCATTTTATAAGTCCAAGGTAATACCGATTCTTTTGTATGGAAAGTTTTGGGACAGTTTAGAAGCAAGATACTGGAAAGCAGTCCTATCACTTTCACCTGGAACACCTTTGGCGATTTTGCGATTTGAATTGGGATTGGTATCCTTATATTCTCAATTGTTATGTAAACAGTGTGCCCTCTTGCGAAAATTGCTGGAAGGATTAGAGAAACTTACCTTGCCGAATGTTTTAGCTCAAAATTTGTTTACATCGAAAAATGGCATGTCAAGAAAGTGGCGAAATCAAATCTTAAATGCCGCTTCCGATGCCTCTGTTTCAATTGAACTTATTTTGACCAACCCTGATCGTGCGAAAAGTAAAATCTATCAATTCCATTGGGCTGGAAACATGGCACTATCTTTAAAACTCGAGGACTTCAACCCTGATGCATTTGGTACCAAAAGATACACAGGCCGATTCATGGAATAAATGTGCGCCGAAAATTCCGGCGCAGAGGGGCCAATACGTGCGCTGCGCCGAAAATTAGCGAAAAGCGCAGGGAAACCAGCGCACGTCGATTCATGGAAGTCCGTGCGCAAGAAAAGCAGAGGACGTGCGCTGAAAAAGCGCGCGGCGCAGGCCGGCGCACAGGTCAACCAACGTCGTGCGCCACGGCCACTGCGCTATCACTCCGAGCGCAGCGCACAGCTCTAAAGTAGGCGGAACACAGGGCGGGACACTCGGAATGGGGAATAAAATGGGGCACAACACTCGGAATGGGGAAGAATGTGGGCGGCACGGGGAAAGTATAGGAGGCAAGTGCGCGGAACGCCCACACGCTCGCATACAACACGTATTCATGGAATAGAATAGGGCAAAAAAGCGCACGCTCAAAGCAGCGCACAGGCACAAACAGGCACAAACACGACTGCCACAAGAAAGCAGGCGGTAGCGTCTCTGCGCCTGCAAGAAATGTGCGCTAAAAGGTGCGCCAACAAATAGCACCTATATACAGACATGATCAATGTCCAATACTGTGGCCCTCCAGGACAAATGACGTACAAAGGGGTACCCACAAACACAGACACGCGCTGAGAGAAAAAATAAACGTGTGCGTGCATACCGGGGTGCGCGGGAAGTTGCACACGCGATATGGCCGGGTACGTGGATTACAGGGGTGCGCGGGAAGTTCCACACGCGATTAGTCAGGGTACGTGGATTGCAGGGGTGCGCGGGAAGTTCCACACGCGATATGGCCGGGTACGTGGATTTCAGGGGTGCGCGGGAAGTTCCACACGCGATATGGCCGGGTACGTGGATTTCAGGGGTGCGCGGGAAGTTCCACACGCGATATGGCCGGGTACGTGGATTGCAGGGGTGCGCGGGAAGTTCCACACGCGATATGGCCGGGTACGTGGATTGCAGGGGTGCGCGGGAAGTTCCACACGCGATATGGCAGGGTACGTGGATTTCAGGGGTGCGCGGGAAGTTCCACACGCGATATGGCCGTGTACGTGGATTTCAGGGGTGCGCGGGAAGTTCCACACGCGATATGGCCGGGTACGTGGATTGCAGGGGTGCGCGGGAAGTTCCACACGCGATTAGTCAGGGTACGTGGATTTCAGGGGTGCGCGGGAAGTACCACACGCGATATGGCAGGGTACGTGGATTTCAGGGGTGCGCGGGAAGTCCCACACGCGATATGGCCGGGTACGTTGATTTCAGGGGTGCGCGGGAAGTCCCACACGCGATATGGCCGGGTACGTGGATTTCAGGGGTGCGCGGGAAGTTCCACACGCGATATGGCCGTGTACGTGGATTTCAGGGGTGCGCGGGAAGTTCCACACGCGATATGGCCGGGTACGTGGATTTCAGGGGTGCGCGGGAAGTTCCACACGCGATATGGCCGTGTACGTGGATTTCAGGGGTGCGCGGGAAGTTCCACACGCGATATGGCCGGGTACGTGGATTGCAGGGGTGCGCGGGAAGTTCCACACGCGATTAGTCAGGGTACGTGGATTTCAGGGGTGCGCGGGAAGTACCACACGCGATATGGCAGGGTACGTGGATTTCAGGGGTGCGCGGGAAGTCCCACACGCGACATGGCCGGGTACGTGGATTTCAGGGGTGCGCGGGAAGTTCCACACGCGATATGGCAGGGTACGTGGATTTCAGGGGTGCGCGGGAAGTTCCACACGCGATATGGCCGTGTACGTGGATTTCAGGGGTGCGCGGGAAGTTCCACACGCGATATGGCCGGGTACGTGGATTGCAGGGGTGCGCGGGAAGTTCCACACGCGATTAGTCAGGGTACGTGGATTTCAGGGGTGCGCGGGAAGTACCACACGCGATATGGCAGGGTACGTGGATTTCAGGGGTGCGCGGGAAGTCCCACACGCGATATGGCCGGGTACGTTGATTTCAGGGGTGCGCGGGAAGTCCCACACGCGATATGGCCGGGTACGTGGATTTCAGGGGTGCGCGGGAAGTTCCACACGCGATATGGCCGTGTACGTGGATTTCAGGGGTGCGCGGGAAGTTCCACACGCGATATGGCCGGGTACGTGGATTTCAGGGGTGCGCGGGAAGTTCCACACGCGATATGGCCGTGTACGTGGATTTCAGGGGTGCGCGGGAAGTTCCACACGCGATATGGCCGGGTACGTGGATTGCAGGGGTGCGCGGGAAGTTCCACACGCGATTAGTCAGGGTACGTGGATTTCAGGGGTGCGCGGGAAGTACCACACGCGATATGGCAGGGTACGTGGATTTCAGGGGTGCGCGGGAAGTCCCACACGCGACATGGCCGGGTACGTGGATTTCAGGGGTGCGCGGGAAGTTCTACACGCGATATGGCTGTGTGCTCCCAGGCATTACCTGTACACCCTCCACGGCCCCTGCAGGCAGCACACACCACAGGGAACTACCCTGCACACCTGCTCATGTCTCCCACCACCCCCACCCCCCATCCACCAGGGACACCCTCCACCAGGCCCCCACCCATGTCTCCCACCACCCCCACCCCCCATCCACCAGGGACACCCTCCACCAGGCCCCCACCCATGTCTCCCACCACCCCCAGCACTGTGGGGAACCTGCCAGCAGGCCCCCACCCATGTCCAACCCATGTCTCCCACCACCCCCACCCCCCATCCACCAGGGACACCCTCCACCAGGCCCCCACCCATGTCTCCCACCACCCCCAGCACTGTGGGGAACCTGCCAGCAGGCCCCCACCCATGTCCAACCCATGTCTCCCACCACCCCCACCCCCAGCACTGTGGGGAACCTGCCAGCAGGCCCCCACCCATGTCCAACCCATGTCTCCCACCACCCCCACCCCCCATCCACCAGGGACACCCTCCACCAGGCCCCCACCCATGTCTCCCACCACCCCCACCCCCCATCCACCAGGGACACCCTCCACCAGGCCCCCACCCATGTCTCCCACCACCCCCAGCACTGTGGGGAACCTGCCAGCAGGCCCCCACCCATGTCCAACCCATGTCTCCCACCACCCCCACCCCCAGCACTGTGGGGAACCTGCCAGCAGGCCCCCACCCATGTCCAACCCATGTCTCCCACCACCCCCACCCCCAGCACTGTGGGGAACCTGCCAGCAGGCCCCCACCCATGTCCAACCCATGTCTCCCACCACCCCCACCCCCATCCACCAGGGACACCCTCCACCAGGCCCCCACCCATGTCTCCCACCACCCCCAGCACTGTGGGGAACCTGCCAGCAGGCCCCCACCCATGTCCAACCCATGTCTCCCACCACCCCCACCCCCCATCCACCAGGGACACCCTCCACCAGGCCCCCACCCATGTCTCCCACCACCCCCAGCACTGTGGGGAACCTGCCAGCAGGCCCCCACCCATGTCCCCCTGGCCCCAGGTCCTGACGATACACAATCATGGCAGTAATGGCCAGCATACCCAGCACAAACACCCAGGCAAGGATTGCATGCACCCACATAGTGAATGCAATCACATGACACAACCCCAAAGGCAAGTATGCAAAAGAACACATGTCTGTCACACACACATACACAATGGGTGCAAGTGAATGTCAAAACCCATATCATGACATGTAAGAAACCAAAGAGAAAATAACACAAGTGTAAAATAATATAAAAATGTATTAAAAACACAAATCAAGTAAACCAATAAAACATACAACTATGTGGCAAAGTAAATAAAAGGTCCATGTCCGAGAACAAAAATGATAAACCAAAAAACAAAGGATTAAAAAATCAATATAATTTGTCCAAAGCAAAACCATGTAGTAGGAAATCAAAGAAAAACCATTACGTCATGGTGTAAACAATAAAAAAATTAAAAAATGTATCTCCCAAAATATAACAATATATACAGGAATGTTCCAGGGTCCATGAGCCCAACAGCACAAATGAAACCTAATACTAACTAATAAAATAAATATGTACAAAAAAGTGGCCATTGTCCGAGCGGTCCAAAATAATAAAAATAAATAAAGGAAACCTAGCACTAACTAACTAAAAAACTATATACAAAGGCAGCGGGCTAGTCCTGCGGCTCACTTGGTGATGCTGGCCAGGGCATCCTCGAACTCCATGTCAATGTCCTGGAGGCGGGACTCTGTCCTGGCCCCGAGGTCTCGCAGGGACAACCCCATGTGCTCACCAAAATCCCTGCGAGCCTCCTCGAGGCACTCAGCCCGCCTCAATGCCCGATGCATGGAGATCTCCGCCCTGGCCATGGCGAGCCGCTCCTCTTCCGCCCGCTGCCGCTCCGCACCTATCCGCTGGCCAAACTCCTCCCACACGGAACACACCGCCATGCCAGGGTTGCCCTGCCCTCCGGCCGATGCCTGCCCCTCTGATCTTGATGGCCCTGAGCCATGATGCCTCCCACGTCGAGCCCACTGCTGCCTCCGACGCCACTGCCTCTGCCAGCACGACGGCATCCAGGCTGATGGTAACCACCGACGCCGTCGTGCACGTGCCCTGCCCGATGATGCCGGCACATCTTCCATCTGCTGGGGTCCACTTGCTGTGTCGTCCACCCCTGCTGGACCTCCGACTCCCAACTGTGGCAGGGATGGGATCCCCACCGAGCTGGCTGCATTGGTCGGGGCAGGTCCACAGGGGGCCATGTTGGCATCTGGGCCGGAAGACGGCAAGGAGAACGACCGTTGGATAGCCTGCACAGAGGAGGAGAGGGCCGTCAGATTGGCCAACACATGCAGGAACCCCCCGAACATGGCCGATCCCAATTGGGCCACGTCGGCACGGTGCACTTCGTGATGACGTGCGTGCTCCTCCCGGGAAGCACGCACGTCATCACGAATCACAGCCGTGCGCATCGCGACCCCAATCAGGACCTGCTCCACGCGGCCAGGGGTTCCCACGGCCGCAGGTGGAGGGGAGTCAGTTGACATGGACATCCCCACTACCTGCGGACGGGCCTGGGACGGGGCATCCCTGCTGGTGCATGGTGGTGCACTCACAGGGTCAGGGACAGCGACATGCACAGGCACCTCCACGGTGACCTGTGCTGCCTCCTGCCCCTGGCCCTGGACTGCACCACTTGCACCAGCAGGGATGCTCCCACCAGGCCCCATGTGTGCACCAGTGTCGGCCTCCTCCTCCTCTGTGCAAACCACCAACCTGGATGGCTCCTCACCGTCTCCCGCCGTAGCAGGCCCCTGTGGGGGCTCACCCACCCCTTCCGCTGCAGCCGTGGGGGCATCCCCGCCGCCTTGCTCCACAGCGCCGTCTCCGCCCTCTTCTTCACTAGCCGCTGCGTAGAGGGAGACAAAGGACACAAGCATCAGGCTACTGTAAAATGGTCCCCTAGACAGGAAGCAATAGCAGATGAGCACCCCTGTCAAAGTACACTTCCATCATGTCCCTCCACAACACATGGGTCAGTCCAGGCAAAACACACACAGTAACAGGCATGGTGCATGCCATGCACATTTCCATGCATGTCCAATTGACTCTTGAAACATTCAATGATATGTGACTCACATGCATCATGGCTCATGCATATCACATGCACACACTTCACCTCAGTCACATCCATCTGGCCCCAAACACAACGAACACAGGCGAAACAAGGGTTAGTTGGGTGCGTCACAGAATCTGTGCATTGTCACACACATGTGTCATGCATCCATGGCATGCACAAGTCACAGACACGCAGGTCAGGCACACAGACATGGCTACCATATATGTACCTGGCATCAGCACCCATCCTTCACCCCCATCCATGTCCAGGTACAGAGACTGGCATGCTCTCATGTCCTAAATCTGCATAGGGCTCCCCATGCCACATTTCAACACATGCAACAACCATGTGGGTCACACATCACTGGTCGCACATGCATTACCATGATGTCCCTGCACACATACATGCATACATGGCCCATGGCACACATACAGGCAAGTATCATAGAACCAGCACACCGCAACATGCCCTGTCTCACACAGTAATGCTTGCACACTTACCGCTCAACTCCAGATGGGCCTCCCTCTCAAGGACCTGGGCGTGGAGCGCTGGGCGTACGCGTTCCAGGACCCTCTTCTGGATGGAACTCATGCGGCCCCGGCCCCCCTCCACGAGGCGCCGGGCCTTCACAAGGGTCCTGGACCTCAAGTCCTCCCAGCGCTTCTTGATCTTCTGGACGTTGCGGGTTGCCACCCCCTCCGCGTTGATGGCAACCACACAGTCGGCCCAGATCCTCTCCCGTCCTTCCTTGCTGGCGCGGGACGATCCAAAGAGGGCATCATACTGCCCCAGGACATGCTCCACCAGGACACCAACTTCGGTGGCAGTGAAGCTGGTGCCCCTCTGCCCCTCTGGCCTGGGGTTGCCACTGGTGCCAGATGTCGAAGTGCCCGACATGGCAACCCCAGAGGCAGGTGTGGGTGGGCAACTGGGTCCTGGGGCTGGGCTGTGGAGCGATGTAATCCCAGTTGGGAGTCTTCAGTTCCAGCAGGGGTGGACACAGCAACTGGACCCCTGCAGATGGCTGATGTGCAGGCACCAAATGGCAGGGCACGGTGGCAGCAGGCAGGCAGGCAGGCAGCAGCAGATAGCACGTGGGAGGCTGCTCAGGGCACTGGGGGGGCAGTAACTCGGCCTTCTGGGCAGGAGCGTGGTGTTCCGTGTGTTTTCGGGTGGCCAGCTTGATACGGAGTGATTTGGCACGTGAAATTCCTGCACGTCAGCGTGAAATCCGAGGAAAGGGCCTTAGCGCGTAAGTGCATCAGCACGCATACGCGATTCTATTGGACCAGAGTCCCTCACCGCGTAAGCGCGTCTGACGTGATCCGCACGGGCGTTCCCCACTCAGCACGTGATGACGGAGCACACGTGGAAATACTGCACGTCAGAGTGTCATCGCGTGTAATTGGCCAAAAGTGCGCGTACACGCGATTGGCCAATGTACGTGTATTACATCGCGTGTAATTGGCCAAAAGTGCGCGTACACGCCATTGGCCTATGTACGTGTATTACAGGGGTGCGCGGGCACTTACACACGCAAGTACGTCAGCGCACCTGTATGCCTGCTGCGTGGGAATTTCCACACGCTATTGGAGTGGGAACTAGATTCCAGGGGTGCGAGGGTCACACGCTCGCCTAGAACACGCGCAAGGCATTAATTTGCGCACTTATCAATAAACAAGCCAGATGCCAGGATGAACATACCGTTCCTAGCAGCAGTGGCAGTGGGCTACCAAAGGAGGAGGAGGAGGAGAGTCAGGGCCAGAATATTCACACCCAGAACCAGCCTATTCGGGATGCCTGATGACCAGGTGTATGGGAGGTACAGGTTTCCAGCACACATCATACTGGACCTGGTCAGTGAGTGGGAGGATGACCTCACATCACCCACCCTGTGCTCCCAAGCACTCAGCCCCCTGCAGAAGGTCCTGAATGTACTGCACTTCTTGGCCACTGGATCCTTTCAGCGGACAAGTGCCATAGTGGGTGGTGTGTCACAGGCCACGCAGTCACGCTGCCTACACCAGGTCTTGAACATCATCACTGCACGGCCATCAGTCCGCAGGCACATATATCTCCCCAGGACTCATGCAGAAAGGCGGACGTGCATCCAGGAATTCTATGGTGTGGCTCAATTCCCCAAAGTGCTTGGTGCAATTGACTGCACACATGTGGCTCTACGTCCACCCAGGGCAACAGAGCACATCTATAGAAACCGCAAGCACTGGCATTCCATCAACGTGCAAGTTGTATGCAATGCCAAGGGAATAATCACATCAGTATATGCCAACTATCCCGGGTCCACCCACGACAGCTTCATCTACAGAATGTCTACACTATGCCGGGACCTGGAGGCTGGCCAGCATGGAGATACATGGCTGCTTGGTGAGCATGAATGCCACTGCACATGCATGCATGTCAGATACTGGGTCATGACACAACACCACTAATGATACCCATCACCACCTCCGCAGGGGACAGTGCCTACCCTATCAGCCCCCACATGATGACCCCAATCCGGAACCCCACCACGCCACCCGAGGTAAGGTACAACACAGCCCACATTGCAACACGGGGCATAGTGGAGCGCACATTCGGAGTGCTGAAGTCACGCTTTCGCTCCCTTGACCGTTCTGGCGGGCAGCTGTTATATGCTCCCCGAATAGTGTGCAGGATCATAGTGGCAGCATGTGTCCTGCACAACGTTGCAACACGCCGGGGCCTGCCCGTGGACATGGTGGTGCCCCCACATCCACAACCACATGCACGCCCGCTGCGCATGGGAGGGGAAAGGGCACGGGGGGTGGCAGCCCGTACGCAACTGGTGGCCAACTTCTTCACCTAGGAATCACAGTGCTGGCTAGTGCACACTGCTCTGGCACATACCATCTGACAATCAATGATGACACTACCTGACAATGTCACAAAATTACTTGACAATAAACTGTCAGATACACATCAGCCTGAGAATGTTAACATGGAAGTGTCACTATGTGTGCACCCCTACCTACACATACACCAGCAATGCATCACAACGAGAAGACACAACTCCATCAATCAAATATGCATTGCCACAGGCGATTCACTACATGACAACATTGCCATGTCACCCATTCCCTTCACAGTCCCGCCACTGAGGACACCATGTCATGGTATGTGAGAGCAAACAAACTGGCCATCACAACATGACACCGGTGTCACAAATAGCAGTGCCCCAAATGGAACATAGCCGCACTTGAACAGCTAACCGCGCTGGAGCCACTACTACACACCTGTGTAAGAGTAATTTCAATCAAATTACACACCAACCCACCCTGAAGCCCACCCAAACAAGACACAATGCATGTAATCAATGGTAGTCTCATTACCTGATTCTGCTGGTATGTCCTCACCGTCCAGATGTACAGTGATGGCGCCACGCAAAAGTGTCAGTGCACATCTACCGACATGTAGTCTGACTCCAGAGAGTATGCCCGTGTGAAGAACTGTGTGAAATACCTGCAAAACATGAGCAACATATGTAAGTAGAGGCACATATCAAACCATCATGCATAGTTAGGTGCAACAACAATGTACACTATGAATGTCTACACAGTATTGACTATGGACTGGCCAACAGCTCATGGGAGTCCAATGTCACCGTGTAATTTGCTGTCACTTGGGCACACCCTTTGCAAGCCCATGGAAACGGAAGCAGGAGGGGTGTGGATGTCTGCTACCCAAGCATCTAAACCAAACTCAGGACAAGCCTGCATGTGCCCAGCCACAATACAGTGTATGCCCAGGTACCCACACAAGGCAACACTCTTGGAAAAGAAAAAAGAAAATTGAGAAAAAATGGCCATGAAAGGGCCGGCGGGGGGGGGGGGCCACCTATGAGGTCCGAGGACAGGATGCACGCCACAATCCACCTGTGTGGATCATGGGAAACTAAAACACCCCATAGGCTCGTGGCCCACACGGCTACTCTGTTGTGGGAGATGAGTCGCTATCGCTCTGGCCAGACCCTGCAGCTGACTCAGGAGGTGGGGGAGCTGCCTCAGAAGATGGTGTGACAATGGGAGGCAGCCCACGCAAAGCACGAGTTTGCTCCTCCATGGCTGCAAGCAGGCGGGTCTGGTAGTTCTGGTTCTGGGTTATAATCATGCGGAGGTCCCCATGCAGTAACTCCCGGGATGACCTGACCTCCGCACGAGTTGCCTGCATCTCGGCCGAGAGCGTCCGTGTCAGACGCTCCAGCTGCTCCTCTGTCCTTCTATGGGATGAAGCCTCAAGCTCTAACAGGGTCGACCTGAGGTGATGGAATTCTTCCCTCAGGCCTTCCCTGTGGCGCTGGGACTCCATGGAAAGTGATTCCCGCAGAGTCGCCAGTGCCGCCCGCCTGTCCTTGTTGGACGCCAACATATCCTCCCTGTGTGCCTGGCAGATGGACTCTGTAGCCTGCTCCAGTCGCTCCATCAGCCTTTCTGGGGGGACAATGGAAGTGGCCACCCTATCCATGGCCTGTGCAATCATCTCGGATGATGCTGCCTGTTGGTTGGCCATACCGTAGATGGATTGCTCCCAAGCGGTATTGCCAGGTGGCATACGGCCACCACGTTGACGGGCACCACACCTGCCTGGGGCAAGGCGGACTGCGCCTTGCTGTGCCGGCAAGGCCTCAGGCTGCAGGACTGCATTCCCTCTCTGATCTGCAGCCCCAGGAACAGGATCAGAGATTGTGTGGTGTGGCCCTGCATCCGTAACCACCGGAGGCTGAGCTGCCGACACTGACATCCCCATTGAGGGCAATGGCCCGGCTGCAGGTGGGTCGGACAGAGGAGATTCTCTCCCAAGAACACTCACCTGCGACTGCACATAGGTGTCATCCTCCGAGTCTACACCTGAATACTGCTCGGGGGAGGAACCCCCAGAGACACCCCTCGACAGCATGACCTGCAGCACTTGTGGGTTTTCACCCACAAACACACCACGTCCCTCACTTGTGGAAGGTCGGCCCGGGTTGCCCTCCTGGGACGGCTCAACCACCACATCCCCAGCATCAACAAGTGCTTCGTCCCCTGCAAAGACATGAAAGAGAAAAATGGAAACAGGCATTAGCACCATGGCATGCAACAAGGGCTGATGAACAACAGAGGCAGTAGTTCTACGACACATGTCCCACATGACTGGGAGACCTCCTATGCATTCACCATCACTGGGTCTGTAGGGGAGGCTCAGGGCATACAATGTACAGATTGGAGAGCAACGCCTGCTCACCATGCTGCCTAGCACTGCCATCACACATTGGCCGGTGATTGCCATGTCAAAGGCACATGCCATCACACACATGGCATGTGACATAGCCACCAAGTGAAGAGGGAGAGGAGGGCAACTTTTTAGGATTTCTACCACTCTGGTCCTGACATTGCATCATCACATCAATAAGTTGACATGTTGTACATGGATCTGCTAGTCCAAATTGGCCACGATGCACAGTGCCTTGTCTACATCAACTAAATGCAGTAAACAATGAGATTCCACCTCCCCATCACCTGTAAAGGAATCATATAGCATTCGTGAAGCACCGGTCCAGAAATGTATGAAGGTACAGCGGAGCACTGAGGGGTGGTGGGGCAGTAGGGGATGCCAGTCAACAATCCTACTGGTGCTGGTGTCATTCATGTCACGCAAGTGCAGGGGTGGGTGGCACAATGAAGTGCAAGGGGAAGTGGCGGCTGGAAGTGCTGTACAAGGTAAGTAGGACTTAACGTCAAGGGCAGATGGTGTTAGGCGCAGACAAGTGCTGGGGGGGGTGGCCTATAGGGGTACAGAGACAATCATGCAGTGCTGTGGGCTCGGAGGGGACAGGGGAGGTACACACTGCATCTGGCTCGGCAAGGCCCTTGCAGATTTCTATGTGTCCTGCAGAGTTGTCACATGCCGCAGATATGTGCCCTTGGATTGGGGATCTCATCTTGGTGAAAAGGGTGAGGCGCTATTGCCTTTGGAGCATGTGGCAGGCCAGTTTGCCAGAGGATGAGCATGATGCAGGACATTCCCTCTCTGCCACCCGGCACCTGTGGTCTGGGTTCACAAGATCCGAGTCATGCCAGGATTCTGCATTGGCATGGGGCTTCAGACAGGTGGTCATGACCGTGGCAAAGACATCCAGTGTACCTGACATAGAGTGGAGCATGGAGTGGGCCCTGTCAGGATGGGAGTGAGCCTAAGGGGGAGCTGGATGGGGGGGAGATTTTGGCAGCATGAGCCTCGACTGACACACACTTCATGGGTTGGAATACCAAGAAGGTGTGTGACAGTGGTGAGGGTGGCTTTGCCTGTGGTGTGGTGAGGGTGAGCTGGGAGGAGAGGAGAATGTGATCACTCCAGGAGAGAGGAGTGCAGAGATGGACGGAGAGGGGAAAGTCAGATGAGATCAGAGCATCAAGAGTGTGCCCTGCAGAATGAGTAGGGACAGACGGGAGTCTAGAGGGTGAGAGGGAGTTGCTGAGGTCACAGAAAGGTCACGTGGGGGGGTCAACAAGCATGCAGGTGGATGCGTACAGCAACAAGGAAGAGTATTTCTGTGTCTGGGGACATGAGTGAGGAGGAGAGGTGAGGACACTCAGAAAGGAAGTAGTACATTTGACCAGTTTTCCCAGACACAGTACGCACAGTTTGTGAATGTCAAGGTGTGGTAGAGAGAGACGTCACACAAGCCATTCCAGAGTGGAGTAGGTCTAAGTAGGAGTGACAGTGGCAGGAATACCCTCAGGGAAGCCAAGGGCACACCCCCCCTGCACAGTAGTGGCGGGCCAAGGAGAGGGTCTCCTGAACATCAGGTAGGAGTGTGTGAAGGATGCAGACAGAGCTGGCCGTCAGACATGTTTCCATGAGACCAAGGATGTCAAGGTGCATAACCTCATGTAAGTGACAGATATCGGAGGAATGCCTGATGCAGCCGCAGTGAAAGGAGTGTAATTGTGGAGGAGGTTGACAGCCTTGGAGGACTTACGGGGAGTGCTAGAGATCAGAGGTGCAGCATGTGTAGGAGTTGGAGTGGGAGGCGGAGAAGGATCATGGGAGGGTGCAGGGAGGCAGTGCAGGATTGATGAGGAGAGAGGAGGGGGGACAGCAGGAGAGGAAAGGAAGTTGATGAGATGTGGCTAGCATTTCTCAAGGAGAATGAGGTTGGCCTAAGGGCCTTGGACTGAGATGCTCCCATTACCATGCACATCAATTGTGGCCTCTGAGGATTGGAAGGAGGCCAGGAGTACACCCCAACGGGTCCCACCATTGATGGTGGAAGAGGAGCAAGGAGAGAGGACAGGGACCATGTGAAGGGTCTATGGGACAGGCAAAGGCATGTATGAGCAGATGTCAGTGAGAGTTGGCTTTGAGTAGGCTCAGATGCACTTGTCAGCAATAGGGTGGGTCGCATTGGAGGGCAGGGTGCCCTCATTTGACTGTTAGCAAGCAGGTGTCGTGAGTAGGGCACGAGGGTCTGAACTGTAGAAGTCAGGGAAGATAGACCATGAAGAGCAGCATGGAGTGTGAGGGAATGGGGCTCGAAACCAGACGGTACCAAAGCACACAGGTAGGAGGTGGATGTCAAGGCAACATCCACAGTATGACAGCATGTTGGTTGGCATTTATATACAGAGGACGCATTAGCATGTGGTATCATTGCATGTCAGGCATGTGAAGATGAAACTTGATTGGCTGGGGGAAAGTATAGGAATGGTATGTAAGACATCAGATGAATAGACAGGGGAGTATGAGCAACAATGTAGTGACAAAATGACAATTCAAGGGCAACTTCCATGGTGTAGGGCCATATGTGCACTGTTGCCAGTTGGGATAGTGCTGTGGGCAGATGGTGTTGCACTGAACATACTGGATGAGGCACATGGGTGCCACTATCTACTCTGCCACACACCCCCTTGACAGGCATCCAACATGAATGCTTCACACACACACCATGCACATGGATAATACACACATGCATGTGCACTCACCGGATGATGCCTCGTAATCAGGGAGATCTCCCACACCTTGGAGTTGTCCCTCGGTGACGTAGGATCCAGCTACGGACTCGTGTGGTGTGAGTTCTATTTCCTGTGCTGGGGACCCACCTCCAGTCACCAAGGTTGCGGCATGACTTGAGGCCAGCTTATCCTTTGCCCTGCGCTTAAGGTCATTCCAGCGCTTCTGGCAATCACTAGCTGTGCGCCTCACTACTCCAAGGGCACTTATTCTGTCAGCAATGGTCTGCCAGTGTGCCTGGCGTCTGGCATGTGTGGTCTTGGACCCTGCAACGATGACCATTTCCCTATCATGATCTGACACATACTGAACAAGTGCATTCAGTTCGGCGTCTGTGAAGCTTGGCTTCCTTGATGGGCCGGACTGTGCAGCCGTGCCTGGGGAATCAGCCTGTGCCGGACGTGCACTCTTCCTCTTGCGCTTGGAAGGGGGTGGGGATCCAGAGTGTCCTACGCCGCTGTGGACACTAGGGGCAGGAGCCGTGGTGGACTCAGTACTGGGTGTGTGGGATTGCACACTCAGCATGGGAGTAGGTGCAGGCATTGGGGGTAGTGGGATGGGGTCAGGCCTGATCTGAGGTGCATGAACTAGGACCGACACAGTCTTGGCAGGGTGTATGAGAGGTGGGGTGGATGGAGCCACACCCTGGCTACGGGGGCCAGCAGATGACCTATCTGGCATAGATGCGCGTGCCCTGATGACACCAATGTGCACCGGTGCACGTGCAGTGGACCTGCTGACCTGGATGTCAGCGATGGGATCACCCTCGGACAGGTCTGCTGCCACAATGGGCTGGTCCAACAAGGGCTGATCAGGGTTGGTATCAGCCACATGACCCTCAACTGGGGGGGGGGGTGGGGGGGGGGAAGCATGGGTGTCCCTGACTGGTCCTCCAGACTGGGGGGGACAGGGGCACCCTGCAAGTCACAACCACGTCCCCTAGTGGATCCTCCACGGCCACCACGTGTGGCTCGGCCACCTTTGCCACCCTTACGGCTTGCACGCCTCCCAACCATGGCACTGATGTTATTGTGCGTATGGGAGTCGGTGTGCACAATTGTCCTGGGCAATTGGGTGTCAAAGGGGTTGGGTACCAGATGGTATTCGTACCCTAGTGCAGTGGCAAGGCTATATGACACCCCTGGGGAAAGATGACGGGTCACGCAACGCACAGGCACCCCAGAAAAGTTAAGGAACGTGCACAATACCCCTCCTAGACCACGTGTGCTGATGGAAAACCCTGCACTACGCTGTGGCATCCAGTAACACAATGAACGTATGCGTGTCACACGCAGCCTAGAATGACCTCTGAAGGGGTAGGCTACACACGGGGCAAGCACAGAAGTTAGATACGTGCGTGACTCACCGTCTGCCAGGTAAAAGAGCGTGAAAAATGAGCGCGTTTGGTTGGCAACACCCCCGCCAAAAGAAGATGTGTACGCTGTCTGAGGAGACAGGACAACAGTAGAAGGGGACACTGTTTGAGGGAACAGGCCCAGGTAAACCAGTACAAGAGGAAAAAGAGAAAAAGCTGTCAGAGGTAACAGGGAGTACGAACTGGAAACGCCGTGAAGTAAATCGCGTGTGAAACGACAAGAAGTACAGAATTCACCCACTCGCTCTCCACGAAAAGCACGTACAAGGAAATGGTGTTCAACACTACCTTATATACAGGCCCACACGTACAGCGTCACTTACGGCGTGTACGTGCTTGGCCCATGTTCACCAATCACACGCTTTGTCACTTCTGCGTGTGGATCCTTTTTCACCAATCACACGCTTTGACACTCCTGCGTGTAGCTCACTTTTCACCAATCACACGCTTTGTCACTCCTGCGTGTAGATCCATTTTCACCAATCACACGCTTTGTCACTCCTGCGTGTAGATCCATTTTCACCAATCACACGCTTTGACACTGCACGTGCAGGTAACTATAGACGCACATATGCTGGTGACGGGTTTTCGCGCGATTCGCTGAGTGTGGGGTTTTCACGTGCAAAATCACTCCCTATCAGGCTGTCCACGCGTTCAAACACGAAAGACCACGCTCCTGGCCAGGAGGCCAAATTACAGTCCCCCAGAGCCCTGAGCACGCTCCCACCTGCCATCTGCTGCTGCCTGACTGCCTGCTGGCCACGTGCCCCACAGTGCTGGTGGGTGGGGGTGGTGGGAGACATGGGTGGGGGCCTGGTGGAGGGTGCCCCTGGTGGATGGGGGGTGGGGGTGGTGGGAGACATGGGTGGGGGCCTGATGGCAGGTGCCCCTGCACTGCTGGGGGGTGGGGGTGGTGGGAGACATGGGTGGGGGCCTGGTGGAGGGTGCCCCTGGTGGATGGGGGTGCAGGGGGACATGATCAGGTGTGCAGGGTAGTCCCCTGTTTTGTGGGCTGCCTGCAGGGGCCGTGGAGGGTGTACAGGGTACACCTGTGAGGGCCCACCCAGCCTATTCGCGTGTGATAATTCCCACGCACCCCTGTGATACACGTACCCTGGCCAATCGCGTGTTGAACTTCCCGCTACCCCTGTAATACACGCACCCTGGCTGTTCGCGTGTGATAATTCCCGCGTACCCCTGTGATACACGTTCCCTGGCCTATCGCGTGTTCTACTTCACGCGTACCCCTGTAATACACGTTCCCTGGCCAATCGCGTGTTGAACTTCCCGCTACCCCTGTAATACACGCACCCTGGCTGTTCGCGTGTGATAATTCCCGCGTACCCCTGTAATACACGTTCCCTGGCCTATCGCGTGTTCTACTTCACGCGTACCCCTGTAATACACGTACCCTGGCCAATCGCGTGTTGAACTTCCCGCTACCCCTGTAATACACGCACCCTGGCTGTTCGCGTGTGATGATTCCCGCGTACCCCTGTAATACACGTTCCCTGGCCTATCGCGTGTTCTACTTCACGCGTACCCCTGTAATACACGTTCCCTGGCCTATCGCGTGTTCTACTTCACGCGTACCCCTGTAATACGCGTTCCCTGGCTGTTCGCGTGTGATAATTCCCGCGTACCCCTGTAATTCACGTTCCCTGCCTAGTCGCGTGTAGTACTTCCCGCGTACTCATGATTTGAAGATTGCCCGCTTTGCTTTCCTTGTTTGCCTGCCCTGTGAAGTGGTCCAGGGTTAGCGCAGCCCTTAGCGATGATTTAGCGATTTTGATGGCTTTTCCTTGCGCGAGGGCGTTCTTGGGGGCGTTACTGGCGCTGCTGCAGGCTCGCTGCGATTCTCTGCGCCACGGCTGGTTTGGGAGCATGAAATCCATGAATACGCTGTGCGCGGAAATCAGTTTTAGCGCACGTGCCTGGCGCAGACTATCGCAGGCGCACGCTGTGCGCCAGCCGCGTGCGCTACTTGTGCGCTGGATTCTATGAATTACCCTGATAGAGTTATATCTGATTATCTGTTGAAATTTCCATCACATGTATGTCGACAGAAATTCCTAAGATTTAGATTGAATTAGTATGAGACAAATGACATCCTGTTTAGAAGGAAATTAATTCCAAAGGAACAGAATTATTGCCGATTTTGTCTAATTAGGGATCAAAGAGAAACCTTACAACATCTTGTAATTGAATGTACTGCATTGAATGACATAAGAGTAAAATGATTTGGGAAAACATTGAGTGTTCAGAGCCATGTAGCTCATGATGAAATATGGAATCTCCTGTTTTCTAATCCGAGAATAACCGTACAGATTGCAACTGTGCAATTTTTAAATATAATATTCCCTTATACCTGAATTTGATAATTAGGAATATGGATTAGTACATGAAATGTAAGCCGAGACGGTATTATTTATACTTGTTCCTCTTGTGACAATTGGTGAATTGATAAATATTGGTTGTATTGTGTATATGGTATTGTAAAGTATATGTATTGGATTGCTTTTATGGAAAATTAATATGGAATATTTGAAAAGTTGGTTTACCAACTGTAACAAATACATTTTTTTTAAAAAAAACATTAATTTTACAATCTGGTAGAAGTACTCTAGAATTACTCCTACCCTGGGATAGGACAGCTTACCATTCCTCTTTCCGCCCCCTGGCCTTATTGGTTCAAGGGGAGAGAGCATCATCTGTCTGTTTGTCATTTATTATAGTTCTTTGTTCTCCGGTCAACTTTTTAGCAAAACTGAGTCATGTATCATAACTATACTATCCACCACCATAAGAAATAGATAGGCGGTTTCAAGGGGTCATAAGGAATTAGGCAAGCCAATCACCAACTCTGTGCGAGGTTGCATGCATAACAGTCATAACTCTACAAATGATTAAGCATGTTCATACTCTCATTTTAAATCATGTTACATCTTTCCAGCAATTTTCGTATTTGTCCCATTTATAAATTAGAATATGAGTCTTTACTGGCCATTTCAGTCCACAAAGTCCTAGGACCATTCCTTTTTCCGCCCCCTGGCCTTATTGGTTCAAGAGGAGAGAGCATCATCTGTCTGTTTGTCATTTATTATAGTTCTTTGTTCGCCAGTCAACTTTTTATCAAAACTGCGTCATGTATCATAACTTCAAATTTATACTAGCTACCCCATAAGAAATAGATAGGCGGTTTCAGGGAGTCATAAGGAATTAGGCAAGCCAATCGCCAACTCTGTGCAAGGTAGCATGTTCCCATGGCACATTTTTGTCCTTTTCATGAAATGCATAACAGTCATAACTCTGCAAATGATTAAGCGTGTTCATACTCTCATTTTACATCATGTTACGACTTTCCACCAATTTTCATATTGGTCCCATTTATAAATCAGCCAGAAATGAGTCTTTACTAGCCACTTCAGTCCACAAAGTCCTAGGAACATGTGCTTAATCTCTCCATAAACCCCGGCAAATCACATGGACAAATAGCATAAAACAAAGTTATTTCTTTTTCGGAGTGCTGTGAAAAATGCCTAAAATGCATAAATACTTTAATGTCAATTTGGAGGATCTGTCACATATGGGAGGGCATCCTCCACAGCCAAATTTCTCCCCCTGACTCAGCTTGCCACAAAAGACTTTTATTAAACAATTTGAAGTTTGTCAGTTTGTCCTTGGGAGTGGGTGCTGGAGGAACTCGCACTTCTTGGTCAAGCTCTGGCCACACTGGCTTTCTTTGTCCTTCGTGCTTTTACTGCCTTCTAGTCTGCCAGAGCAGAGATGTATCATGCCCTCAGCCATATCACGTGTCATTGCGGAATGGTTCTCTTATTGGTGTGACTTTCAGTGGGAGGCAAGGCTTTCCGCTGAATTTTGTGCCTGAGCCCAAAACTGGTGTTACTGGTATTCTGAGCCTTTTTCCAAGGTGACTGAAATCTTTTGGGGACAAACATAATGTACATTGTGTAGCCAAACCCCCACCCACACATATTCACTGACATTTCTGTGCAAGCAAAAACTACCGCTTCATGTTGGCTTTTAAACGTAATCATTCTTATTTTCCTTTTAATGTTTGAAATACGGTTCTGTAGGTCATGGGATTTTCTTTTAATTTGTCCTTTTGAGTGGGTTTGCATTTACTGTCGGTCCATGGACACGGAGGGGTAGTCCCCCTGCACATGGTTCTTTTGATTTGACACGGGATAAAAAGTAAAAGCCACACCATTTTTCATTAGCAATGTTTAGAGTGCTGCTGTTCACATGAATGGGAAAACACAAGCCGTGTCGGGTTGCAATGTTGAAATTGTTGTCCCTCATATGAATTAGCAGTAAGACAAGGCCGCTGTTTTTATGTAGTGCATAACATTTTGCCATTCAGATGGAATAAAGCAAACCCAGGGCTGTTCTTCAATGCAGTGCATAACTTTTTGTTATTCAGATGAAATGTTCAAATGCTTGCTACACATATGTCAGGGAAGCCGAGCACAGCGTTTTTTTGTGGCAATGTTTAATGCAGCTTTTCTAGGTGACAGGGATTTCTGCTTAGGGCCTTTAATGCACCCCATAGATCCCCCCCCCCCTACTGTTCCATGACTTTTTGTTGGGGAAGAGTAGGACAGAGTGGGGTTTCCTTCGGCAGAATTCTCCTTCATCAGGGAGTGGCACTCCAGGATCTCCGTTTCGTCTTTGTGTTGGAAATTATGGTGCAGCACCCGCTGTCCTTCTTTCCCTTCTAGGTCCGGGTCGTTCCTCTCCGGGCTGCAATGTAAGGATGTTAATTTTCTAATAGAAGATAAAAAAAAAAGTTTTAGTACTTTTTACTGACATTTTTCCTGGAAGATTTACAACAATGGAACAACAACAACAATTTGCAATTTTCATGAACTCTTCTTTTTTATTTTTACAATAACACCAAGTAAATTACTCAACGGAACAATGACAACAATTTGCAATTTTCATGACATCTTCTTTTTCATTTTTACAATAACACCAATAAATTACTCCCTGATATACCTATGCATCTAAATACTTCCGTCTGCTTTTTCCTCCTTTCTTTTCATTCTTCAGATGGTTCCTCTGCTCAATTTTCATTTGGCTCATCAGTCAGCAGCACAGCATGTCTGGGGTGATCGCTTTTCAACTGATTGATGTGGACCCATTTTTCTTCTCACAGTTCTTCTTTGGGGATGCAGATGTTATAGGCGATGGGTGAAATTTTGTCTACAATTTCAAAGGGGCCGTGCTAGGAGGGGAGAAATTTCCGCTCCTTGTTCTGGTTCCTATGAAAATTGTAAAAGTAAACCCTGTCTCCTACTTGATATTCTTTTTTAGTAGTTAATCAGTGTCTGCTCTTGTGTTCTGTAGAGGAGATGGCGGGGAAGCACAATTTTTTGTCCAGTCATTAACTCAAATGGGGACATTTTGGTTGCAGCAGATGGTGTAGATCAGATGGCCATCAGGACAAGCCATAATTGGATGTCCCAACTATGCCCAGAGTCTGCCACAAACTTTGTAAGAATGCTCACAATTGTTTTATTGTACCTCTCAACTCTCCCACCAGAGGCTTGGTGGTAGGCAATATGGAGTTTTCTCTTTACCCCAAGTATTTCCCACATCTTTGTCATCACCTCACTGGTGAAGTGACTTCCTCTGTCCGAATAAATCCTTTGGGGAAGGCCAAAACGTGAAAAGATGTGGTTGATCATCAGGGCAGCTGCTTTTTCTGCCGGGAGACATCCATGTTACCGTTAACATGTACTTGTTTCCCCTGGAGGAGCGAATCACAGCCCTGATAAAATCTACTTGTAAATCTGACCAAGGCAGTGTCATCCCCCTTTTCTGGAGGGGAGCATGGTGTGTAAGTGAACTTGGCTGAAATTGTGCACACACAAGACACCTCTTCAAATATTGATCAAGGTCCTGACCCATGTGTGGCCAGTATGCAATGTCTCTCAAGATTTCCAAAGTAGTATGAAGCCCCCGATGACCGGCGGTGGCCACGTCATGGGCGTGACTTAGCATCAGGCTTCGGAATGAGGTAGGTACCACCCAATGGTTCCATCTAGAGATGGATCACCTTACCAACAAACCGTCTTGGATTCCGAACATTTTGGGAAACTTCATCAACACCCGCGGATCCTCTTTCCTGACGCAACCAGCTTCAGTCAGATAAAAATTCACGGGGTCTTCAATGTGTTGATAACATTTCCCAATATTCGAATCCCCTTTTCGTGCCATGATCAAATCAGCATCTGGGGTCTCCTTACTCAACTGGGCAGTTGAGAGTTCATTTTGGGCAAGTGTTTGGGACCTGGTGACGGCAGCGACCTGGATTTCCCCCAACAGGGACTCGATCTCAAGGAGATCCCCCTGCTTGGCTTCGGTTTGGGCCAACTGGTCAGCCAGGTCATTTGCGGTCTTGTCTGATCCCTCTACTCTGGAAAGACCTTTGATCTTCTTCCAGTAGATGGTCATCCCATTAGCGGTAACCAGGTCATCAATGGATTGTATTAGTTTGCCATGCTTGAGTGGTTTATTTTTTGCACACAGCGTGCCTCTGGTTTCCCAATTAATCAGGTACTCCACGAACCCGTTCCAGACATAATTTCAATCTGTGCTTATGACCAGTTTGTGGAGTCAGTGTTGCACAGCGGTGAGGATGGCCTGGTGAACTGCCATCAACTCTGCTACCTGACTACTTCGGGCATCGATCTTGTACCCAGCAGGTGGCTGCAAGGCATCATTCACCCAGGCATTCCCAACGCCGGCCACCAGTTCCTTTTCCCCGTTGTTACCAACATGGTAGGAGCATCCGTCCACATAAAATGTGGGCATCCCCTTGCATGTGTCTTCTTCATAGACTTTGTGTGGGGAATTCAGGTACGCCTCCATGTTGTCTTGTGTTTTGAGATTTTCGTCCTGGAGACAGTTTTCTCTGGCACAATCATACAAGTCAGCCAAACCTTGCATGAGGGGACCCTTCTTGTTTTGGCCATATATGACCTCCACAGGAAAGCCTAACATGGACAGAATCCATGAAGTAATTCTTGAATTACTCACATTCCCTGCCCGGATTTTGTCACTTTGGAGGTATTGCAAAGGCTGGTGAGGAGCCTCGACGATGATGTGCTCCCCCTAGATAAACGGGCGGTAATTTTTCAATGCCCCCACCGTTGCCAGGAGTGCCTTCTCTCAATCATACAATGTTCCCTCCACAGAGGATAAAGTCTTACTCGCATAGGAGATGTCTTTATTGATCTTGTCATGCTTTTGGTATAATACTGCTGTTAAGCACTTATTCAAGAACCCTGTCTCCAAGAAGAACTTTTAGACAGGGTAAGCTAGACAAGGTGCTTGTGAGAGGCTTCTCTTCAGTTGCTTCACTGCCTCGGCTTGTTCTGGACCCCACTCCCACTTGACACCAGCCTTTAACAGTCGCTTGAACCGGTTTGTGGGGAGGATCCCTCAGTCATTCCTAAATTCTCAGGATGACATTTCTGGGATTCAGAGATAGGTGGTTCTAGGTCAGTCCCCAAAACTACACAATCTGAGTTATGGTCTTTTGGAACCCATTTTATTTTGGGAGGAATCCTCCCATCCTTGAAAGAGAGGACTTTCTTCCCAGAACCCTCCAAGGATTCGTCCCCTTCAAACTGGAGGACTCTGACTTCCTCCACAAAATGGGTCTTCTTTCTTTGTCCTTTGGTTTCTGCTACTTACTCTCTGTTCCCTAGGTTGCAGCTTTTCGGGGGTAGGAAATTTGAGTTCAAGTTCAGACGTTTCTAGGGGTTTTTCAGGGGTGAGGAAGGAAGCTTTCCCTAGGGCTTTGCATCCCCCTTCCTCCCAAGCCTCCTCCTCTGGAACCTGCTGGTTGTCGGGGTTCTCTCCCCGTCATTTTCTGGGGTGCCAGACCCTGGATTCGAGCTATTGAAACACTTGTGTATAGGTGCGTTATAAATGCCATATCATATCATATTCTGAGCAGCCATGTTCATCTAAGGGTTCTGCTGAGCCCTCAACATGCGATTCAGGTCTTGGGTCAAGGTCTGGACCTGACGCTCCAGTTGTGACACACTTTCTGGCTGATACGGGTTCTTGAATCAACTCTTTGCTGCTCTCGGGGAGGGTAACTGTCCCTTCTCCCCAAGTAGCCTAGATATGGAAGGTTTCCATGGTAACCCTCCATTCTTGGTCTCCCTTCTCCCTGATTTGATGGTCTAGACTCCTGAAAGCGGGGAGAGTAAGGAGGGTTGCTCTGAATGTTGGGGTTTTTAGGGTACCCAGGGAAGAAACTTAAACTAGAGGGTGAAGGATTACTGCCCTCCTGAGGGAGGTTTGGAGGGAAGTTTCCTGGGGCCATACTCACCTGGTTGGATCCCGCCCCATAAGTACCCCAAGATGGGTCTGTTCCCCTTGTACCTGGGGCTGATGTAGGTGGCAGAGTCAGGTGACACATTTGTGGGGTACCCTGCCTGGCTGCCACCTGCTTGAGACTGGTCAGAGGGTCTTCTCTGCCTCTAGTTTGATTGGTTAGTGGGAGGTGTATTTTTAGCCCCCCCATTTCTAGGTCCAAAATGGGGGTAACCTTCACCTCCACCACCTTGGCAGCAGCAGGGGTGTTGGTTTGTTTGAGGTTTTTGGGAGGATTCATATTTTCTACCGGCTTTTGGACCTCATAGATCCTGGTGGCTTGCTCTATTACCCAGTCCAGGGTCCTTTCATCGTGAAAGTCCCCAACCAACTGTGTCATAATGTATTTAGGAGGTGCATGGAAATAGGTAGTGATGAACTCCCTACACACCCGCCTAGTGGTTTGTGCAAACGCCCGCTTCAATTCCTGGACAAATTCTCTCTGGAGCTGATCCTCTTTGCACTGCAGGTTGTAGGCCACCTTGCAAGCCTCCTGGGGGTTTCTGTGCGTGGAGAAGTGCTTCAAGATGGCCGCCTTGTAGGTAGACCACCTTGAATGGTTTTGATCCTCCAGCCCAGCAAAGAAGCTGGAGTATTCTCAGGAAAATGTCCATTTGGCAAACTCCATAGTGTTCTGATAATTTTTAATGCCAAATTACATCATCATCTTGTCATACAGCTCCAGACTGAGTACTTGGTATTTTTATGGTAGAAGATCATGACAACTCTGATGGCTTTTATCTGTCTAAAGGGGTCTTTCATCAGAGTTCATTCACCCTCAGACTCAAAGCTGCTGCTATTCGAGGTCCCATTCCTATTTTCTATGCGCTCCCTGAATCTTTGAGCCTGGGAGCCTCTCCCAAAATGATGGGGCCTAGTCTCTTCCCCCTTGTTATGTTGTGGGCTCTCTGGGTCACGTCCCTTGGACTCCCTCTTTTGCACAGGGGAGTAGTCATCTTACTGTTCCCTTCCTCCAGGGTTGGTGGAGAACTCCCCCACCTCCCTGATAGGGTGGAGGTTTTCAGGATGCTCTTTTTGGGCCTAAACTCAGACTCCTTTTTATCTGCAAAGTGGACCAGGTGGTTCCTTTGTAGCTGATGTTTCTGCCCGTCTAACTCTCTGATTTTCTCTTCATAGGAGTCATCCTGGTAAGACACATAGGCCACAGTATTTTGGCCAAGACCTGAACAGGGATGCATGTCCATCAATCTCTGATGGATGCTGGCCTGCCGGCTCATTTATGCTGGGCCTACTTGAGTCCGGATGCCTCATGGTTTCTGGTTCTTGTGAACCTGTGGACATGAGGTTAGCTGTGCCTTGCGCATACAGGGTGGTAAGTTGGCTTGAGGCCCTTGGTACAGAGGGCATCACCCTGTGATCAGGCGTGCCCTGTCACTCTCTACCTGTTCAGGGTTCCTTAAGTCCTTATTTAACCTAGCACACTCTTTTTCTAACCTCTCAAATTTCTCTTTCTCAGCCCCTATTTCTCAATAATGTGCAAAGGCATTAGCCTTGTGCTCTACTATCAGGGCTTGACTGGCCTCTATGACCTTCCCTTGTGCTACTACTTGGCTCTGTAGTCCCCTGTTCTTATCACCAAGGTCCTCAATTTCTTTCTGGACCTCTTGTATTGCCTGGGAGTACTCAGACCATTTCTGTTGCAGGAGATACATCTTCTCATTCTGAGCAGTTTTGTCCTGTGTTGCCTGCTCTAGATCAAATTCTATTCGCCTCATATGTAGCATCAATTTATCATACTCTGCTTTTAGGTCAGTCAGTTCCTGAAAACCTGACTCACTCTTCTCCTGGTCTGTTTTTAATTTGCACACTTCCTGACACAGGGCAATTTTTTCCTGATACTGTGCACAATTCTGTTTGTTTTATTGTTTGTTTTATTCATTTGTAAAGCATGCCAGACCCAAGGGTATCAGGGCGCAGGAGCAACAAGGTTATTCTCAGCTTGGTTCAGTGATGTACAGTAATTTACAGGTGTGTACATGGGTAAATACAGGTACAAGTACAAGGCAGAAACATTAAAAAGCAATTTACAAAATGTACATAGGGAGGGCAAGCATGGGTGAGGTTAGCGGTCATTTTCCTTTATCTACTGAATGTAGTTGCGCCTAAAGTGGGGGTAAGTTTGAGGTGTCCTTAAGGTGGGAGGCAGGGAGTTCCAATGTTGGGCTGCTTTCACCTGGAAACTATTGCCACCAGTTTTGGTTCGTTTAAAAATGGGGACTGTAAGTAAGCTGAAATTGGCAGGTCTGGTGGATTGGTTGGGGGTGTATCTTGACTGTGTCGACAAGGTAGCGAGGAGCAGCATTATTGAGCATTTGTGTGTCAGAAAAGCTACCTTAAAGGCATGGTCTAGTAAAAAATTTTATTTAAAAAATAAATAGGCAACATAAAAAAAAATACTAGCATTCTCTTTTTTAAAACTTCCTATGTAAAATTTTGAGCTATTCAAGCTCAAAATTCGCAAAAGCAAGCACATGGGCGCATCCATTTTGTGAAATGGATGCCCTCCTGTGCTGGCTTTTGCTTTTGCGGCACTAATGAAGGAAAAGCCAGCCAGCTGTAGTAAACAAAAGCTACCACTGGGTGGCTTTCCCTTCATTAGTGTTGTACGCGGAGGACGGGGACCGGAGACCAGAGCAGGAAAGCTGCAGCTGAATCTCGGTAAGTGCTATTTTTTTTTTTTTTTAAATAAGCACTAGCTTATTTAAAAAAAAAATAAAAACTGCAGCTTTAAAAACGTTGTACTTATGTTTGCGGTCGCTTTTGAAGCGACCGCAAACATAAATACAACGTTATTGTGCTGGAAAACGCTGCGGTTTTTCTTTCCAAGTTTCTCAGGCTCCTCTGGCTCGGAGGAGCCTGAGAAACTCGGAAAGAAAAACCGCAGCGTTTTCCAACACAACCGCGTTGTGTTTCTGCCTGCTGCGCCTATCACTTTGGTGCTCTGGGGCACCGGAGACCCAAAGTGAAAGCCACAGCAGGCAGAAACATAACACGGTTGTGTTTACATGCCGCGTAGTGTTTCTGCCTACAGCTGATTTCCCATTTGGGGCTCTCGGAGAGCCCCAAATGGGAAATGCTAAATGCTGCATTGTTTCTGCCTAAATCTGCTTTCCCATTTGGGGCTTTCGGGCTCCCCGTGGGGAGCCCAAGAGCCCCAAATGGGAAAGCAGATTCAGGCAGAAACAACGTGGTTGTTTTCCGCAATGCTGCGTTGTTTCTGCCTGAATCTGCTTTCCCATTTGGGGCTCTGAGCCTCAAATGGGAAAGCTGATTCAGGCAGAAACAACGCAGTTGTTTTCTGCAATGCCGCGTTGTTTCTGCCTAAATCTGCTTTCCCATTTGGGGCTCTGAGCCCCAAATGGGAAAGCAGATTCAGGCCGAAACAACGCGGTTGTTTTCCGCAATGCTGCGTTGTTTCTGCCTGAATCTGCTTTCCCATATGGGGCTCTCGGGCTCCCCGTGGGGAGCCCGAGAGCCCCAAATGGGAAAGCAGATTCAGGCCAAAACAACGCGGTTGTTTTCCGCAATGCCGCGTTGTTTCTGCCTAAATCTGCTTTCCCATTTTGGGCTCTCGAGCCCCAAATGGGAAAGCAGATTCAGGCAGAAACACAACGCGGTTGTGTTGGAAAACGCTGCGGTTTTTCTTTCCGAGTTTCTCAGGCTCCTCCGAGCCGGAGGAGCCTGAGAAACTTGGAAAGAAAAACCGCAGCATTTTCCAACACAATAACGTTGTATTTATGTTTGCGGTCGCTTCAAAAGCGACCGCAAACATAAATACAACGTTTTTAAAGCTGCAGTTTTATTTCTAAGTTTTCCGGGCTCCTCCAGCCCGGAAAACTTCGAAAAAAAACTCCAGCTAGTGCTTATTTTATTTTTAAAATAAATAGCACTTACCGAGATTCAGCTGCAGCTTTCCTGCTCTGGTCTCCGGTCCCCGTCCTCCGCGTACAGCACTAATGAAGGGAAGCCACCCAGCGGTAGCTTTTCTTTACTACAGCTGGCTGGCTTTTCCTTCATTAGTGCCGCAAAAGCAAAAGCCAGCACAGGAGGGCATCCATTTCACAAAATGGATGCGCCTATGTGCTTTCTTTTGCGAATTCTGAGCTTGAATAGCTCAAAATTTTACATAGGAAGTTTTAAAAAAGAGAATGCTAGTATTATTTTTTATGTTGCCTATCTATTTTTTAAATACAAATTTTTACTAGACCATGCCTTTAAGCATGATTTTATCACTGGTGGTGAGCCGGTTGTGGGCTCTCCTAATGTTGGCGATGTGATCTTTTTTGGAGACACTGAGAGCTGCTCTGAGAGCATTGTTTTGCAAAATCTGGATTTTGTTTGTAACATATTTATTGGCGCCTACATATGTGGCGTTACAATAATCCAGTTTTGACAGGATTAGGGCTCTGGCTAAGGTAGTGCAGCTCTGTGTCGAAACGAAGGGTTTATCTCTTATTAATTTACAGGTGTAAGCTGTAGAGGAGGCCATGGAGCTAACCTGTTTACGGAAGGATAGGGTGGCGTCTAGATAGAACCCTAGCATTTTAACTTCTTTGGCTACATTAATAGGATTAAGGAAAGAAAGGGTCCACGGGCTGTGGAACACTCGCGTCCCCTGCACACTCTGGTTATTGCCAAAGGCAATCAATCAGTCAATAATTGTGATTCTATAATTCTACTAATACAAATCTTTCACTATTACTGTGGCCAATAAAGTTCACCCTATTGTCTAGCAGGTGTAGATGAGTTAATCATTTAATAGCCAGAAATTACTTTTCAAAACTTCTAGATATGCAAGTGATCATACAGTTCAATCTTTCTAAATAATGATAACACCATATTCTCTTGATATTCAATTTCACCAACCATGTATAGAATTTATTATTACATGCCAATCTATATTCAGCAATATTACCAGTTGTTGATAATCATATAAATTCATGCATATAATGTTCTTAGCTACAATATGTTATTCATATTGTTGTACACAGTAGAACCTCACTACTGTTGTAATAGCTCAGCGCGTTTCGGGATTCAAGTTCCCTTCCTCAGGTGCAAAATACTACATTTCTGTTATGTTTGTGCTCTGCAATATTCTTATTCTCATACTCAAATTCTTCCAGATAGTTTGCTTCACACATAATGCTAACTCGGAAATAAGTACGGAGCAGCTACCTAGAAGTAGAATGGAGAGAAAATTGGGTCCCTGATTAGTCTGTTGCGAATGGGAATTATTCTAAGATGCTAATGTATGCCTTCAAATGTGTTGGTCTTCTAGGGTCTTACCTCCCAAGTTCGCCAGCACTTCTAAACGATTGCTGCGAATGAAGAAAAACTGTGGGATACCTGTTGTGTTTATTTAATGTTATGATGTGGATGCGCGTCAACGTGATGACATAAGATGTCAACACTAGGCGTCATCACGCAACGTGCAAGCATTATCGTGACGGGGTCTATTTACAGAGTAAAAAGCAGAACAATCTGATTCCATACAAGCTATCTGCAGTGCTAAACTATATGAGATTTACCCGAGTACTGTGTATTCATAGAATTATCATATTATACATATGTGCATAGTCGGAACTGCCGTGTTAGTTATGAAAATATTGGATAGATAATTAGGATATCTGATATGAAACATCTGATGTTCTTTATCAAGGATCAAGATACTATAAACCGATCTCCAATCCTTACTTCGGGGCACCTCTGCTCACAATCTTTGGTAACACTGATATTTTAATACCATTATTGTCCAATCCTCAATATTAAATATGCCTGAAGACAAAAGAAACAAAACTACAACTAACCCTATTTCAACGTTGTTGCAAACCTATTAGAAAGAATACTTCTTGTATGTGTGTAAGTTTTTACTCAGAGTACGGATATTGTGGCACAATTAGAAGAATTCCTCATAGACAAATGGTGCCTTCACCTTAATGTAAATCACAGGTCCACAAATTGATATACCAATACTAACAGGTATCTCGTTTTTCTATTATTGTCGCATACATTTTGTATGTATCACTTGTACAATGAGTGGTCCCAGAGTTATTTGCTTAGTTACCGATATTCATCACCAATACATGATAGATTGAATTCCCTATTACATGATTGTTTACATGATCATAAGATTCGTCGTAAATACATGATCCATTCAATTCACTTGTACATATATGCAGTATATACGATGGTTCATTCTAAATGTTTACTACATTCACTTGTTAATACAGAGTCCTGGTTCTAGATTGTAGGGCCACATTGTAAACAAGTCATATTTGAGTATTACCTTGGTGAGTCCTCTACATGAATTTAATTCATGTTACTCAGGTTAACCTCTTAGTGTAGATTAGCACATTGTGGTATATCATCAGTGTTATTGATTACTGCAAGATATTATTCTGAACATTTTCATAGGAATGCTCTCAAGTGGAAGTCCTCGTTCATTCCATATGGGCACATGCTGTCCAATTTGTCAATCAAATATTGTTCCCGTTGGTCTAATTTTTTTGAATGGTTACCACCTGTTGGTACTCGCTGTACAACTTCCAAGATTTGGAATCTCAATTGTGCTACTGTGTGTTGCTTTTCAGTGAAATGCCTTGCCACTGGTGATCGTTCATGCTTAGTACAGAAGTTGTGCTTGTGCTCATTGCATCTTTCTTTCATTTTTCTTTTTTTTTGTTCAACATAATATATACCACATAGGCAGCTCAAGGCATACATCACAGATTTTGTGTCGCAAGTAGCATAATGTCTAAGTTTCATTTTGCCTCCTGTACGTGGGTGTCTTACGTAATCACCTTTCATGATATTATTATAATTCCCGCAGTGCAAACATGCAAAGGTTCCCAATTTCTTGGTTTGTAACGCCATTTGTCGCTGATCTTGTGTACGTTCTGTCTTCACCAGTTGATCTCTGAAATATTTCCCACTTTTGTAGGCAATTAGAGGTGGCTCTGGGAAAAGTTTCTGTAATTGTGGGTCCAATTGTATTAACCTCTAATTTTTTCTAATTAGACGGGTAATCTGATGGCTTTGACTGGAATATTTTAGAGTATATAGGAATGTTATCTCCTTTTTCTCAGGTTTTTTCTTCAATAGATCGTCCCTGGATACATGGGTGGATCTTTCCTTCGCTGCTGTTATCACACTCTCTGGATCCCTCTCTCTGAGTATTTAGACATCAGTTTGTCCATTTCAACCGTTAGTGTAGAATCTACTGATGTTATTCTTTTGGCCCAAAGAAATTGACTATAGGGGAGATTATTTTTTAGATGTTTCGGATGGGAGCTTCTATAATGTTAGCTGTTGTTCACATCAGTCGGTTTGGTGAATACATTGGTGATGATTACTCCATCAATAAGTTCAAGTTCTACATCCAGATAATGGATCTTTGGTGACCCTATCTCCATTGTGAATTTTATCCTGTCATTGACTGAGTTAATGTATGTCAGGAATTATTCCAATAGTTCCTTCTCCGCTCTCCAGATTACAAAGACGTCGTCAATGTATCTCATCCAACATACTAGTTTGGTCCCCATTCTTCATGTGTGGTTATGTGTTGTGATTCCAGATGATGCATGAACAGATTGGCATAGGCAGGGGCCATCGCAGAGCCCATTGAAGTACCAGATGCTTGTAAATAAAATTGATGATTGAATCTAAAGAAATTATTTTGCAGAATAATTTTGGCCAAATCAATTACAAATGTTTTCTCTGCTTTACAATCATTCTCTTGTAGTAATGCCCACTCTAATGCCTCAATCCCCTTGTCATTTCGGAATTAACGTGTACTAACTTTGTACATCAAGAGTTACTAAGAGATCATTTTCTTGCAAATTCCTTACATTCTGTATGATGTTAAGAAAGTGCGTAGTGTCCCGCAGGTAAGTGTTAGTCTTTTGTACTAACGGTTGAAGAATCTGATCAACGTAAATTGCCAAAGGGTCGAATACACTGTCAATTCCTGCTACTATTGGTCTCAGCTGCAGTCTTGCCAATTGTTTTTGAATTTTAGGGAGACTATAAAATACTGGCGTTATTGGATTGGTTTTTAGCAGATATTGTTTTGTTTTTGCTGTGATCCAATCATTTTCAAGGGCTTTCTCCAGTGTAGACTCTATCATAGTTGAGGCTTTAGATGTTGGATCTTCATCGATAGGTATGTAGATGTCCCTGTCATTCAGAAGTGCAAGACATTGAGAATTGTAAACAGTGGTATCCATAACCACAATTGCTCCTCCCTTATCAGCTGGCTTTAAGGTCAATGAAATGTCTTCAGACAAGTCCTTAATGATTTTACTCTGATGCTTCCTAATGTTATATTTCCTTACTTTGTTGTAATCAATCTTTTTTAATTGGTTGAAAATTTGCATTTCAAAAACTTTCAATGTTGTTTTATGTATGTTGTTTTATGAACATGTTCAGAATAATATCTTGCAGTAATCAATAACACTGATGATATACCACAATGTGCTAATCTACACTAAGAGGTTAACCCGAGTAACATGAATTAAATTCATGTAGAGGACCCACTGAGATAATACTCAAATATGACTTGTTTACAATGTGGCCCTACAATCTAGAACCAGGACTCTGCATTTACAAGTGAATGTTGGTAAACATTTAGAATGAACCATAGTATATACTGCATATATCTACAAGTGAATTGAATGGATCATGTATTTACGACGAATCTTATCATCATGTAAACAATCATGTAATAGGGAATTCAATCTATCATGTATTGGTGATGAATGTCGGTAACTAAGCAAATAACTCTAGGACCACTCATTGTACAAGTGATACATACAAAATGTATGCGACAATAAAAGAAAAACCAGATACCTGTTAGCATTGGTATGTCAATTTGTCGACCTGTGATTTACATTAAGGTGAAGGCACCATTTGTCTATGAGGAATTCTTCTAATTGTGCAACAATATCCGTACATTGAGTAGCAATTTACACACATACAAGAAGTATTATTTCTAATGGGTTTGCAACAACGTTTAAATAGGGTTAGTTGTGGTTTTGTTTCTTTTGTCTTCAGGCAGATTTAATATTGAGGATTGGACAATAATGGTATTAAAATGTCAGTGTTACCAAAGATTGTGAGCAGAGGTGCCTCGAAGTAAGGATTGGAGATCGGTTTATAGTATCTTGAGCCTTGATAAAGAACATCAGATGTTCCATATCAGATATCCTAATGATCTATCCAATATTTTCAGAACTAACACGGCAGTTCCAACTATGCACATATGCATAATATGATAATTCTATGAATACAGAGTACTCGGGTAAATCTCATATAGTTTCGCACTGCAGATACCTTGTATGGAATCAGATTGTTCCGCTTTTTACTCTGCAAATAGACCCTGTCACGACAATGCACGCACGTTGCGTGATGACGCCTAGTGTTGACATCTGACGTCATCACGTTGACGCGCACCCACGTCAAAACATTAAATAAACATAACAGGTATCCCACGTTTTTTCTTCATTCGCGGCTATCGTTTAGAAGTGCTGGCAAACTTGGGAGGTAAGACCCTAGAAGACCAACACATTTGAAGGCATAAATTAGCATTTTAGCATAATTCCCATTCACCACAGACTAATCAGGGACCCGCACGTCTCTCCATTCTACTTCTCTGCTCCATACTTATTTCCGAGTTAGCATCCTGATATTTGCGATCCTCTGGGGACTCAGTACGGAAGGAAACTGTTTTCTACAATCCTAGAAGTCATCTACGTACCTTTCCCTTTAGGAGGGGGTAGTAGTTAAGATTCCCTGAACATAACTGTTTATAATTAACACTGATACATTAAGAATATCAATACTTATATGTAACTGGGTGATTTTAATCACTTTTGGAGTTTTTTACGCCCACAACAGTCAAGTTGAACTCATCTAACCAACTAGATTTCAAACATGGCCCCAGATGAACTGCAGTAATGAGGTAATTGGATACTGTATATTAATCGCAACCAATGTTACCAATCAATGTGATAACTCGAGTATATCGCACAAATTACATATTATTGTAATAATGAGCAGACACATCTTTTCCACAGCGACAGCGGTTCCAGTATTCTTGGAAGCCTTTGGGAAGAGTAGATGTATTTTGAGGGGAACTCTACTGGAATAGAGATGAGAATACATTACCTGACAGCAGGAATCGAACACCAAATTATCTCCACCGAAGAAAGGCTTATGGGGCACCGATGAGAGGTAGGGTTGACAACAAGGTGGCACTCCAGACACAATCATTCTGTTATTATTTCTTTAGTATGAAGCAGACTACCTGGAAGAATTTGAGTATGAGAATAAGAATATTGCAGAGCACAAACACAACAGAAATTTAGTATTTTGCTCCTCAGGAAGGGAACTTGAATCCTGAAACGCATTGAGCTATTACAACAGTAGTGAGGTTCTACTGTATACAACAATATGAATAAAATATTGTAGCTAAGAACATTATATGCATGAATTTATATGATCATCAACAATTGGTAATATTGCTGAATATAGATTGGCATGTAATAATACATTCTACACATGGTTGGTAAAATTGAATATCAAGAGAATATGTTGTTATTATTTAGAAAGATTGAATTGTATGATCACTTGCATATCTAGAGGTTTTGAAAAGTAATTTCTGGCTATTAAATGATTAACTCATCTACCCCTGCTAGACAGTAGGGTGAACTTTATTGTCCATAGTAATAGTGAAAAATTTGTATTTGTAGAATTATAGAATCACAATTATTGACTTATTGATTGCCTTTGGCAATAACCCGAGTGTGCAGGGGACGCGAGTGCTCCACAGCCTGTGGACAATTTCTCTCCTCATTATGTACCACTACCTAGTGTCAGGATAGTGTTTTTCTCCTCTGCACCTCACTAACTACCTATTACCTATTGTAAAAAACGTACTTACAATCTGGTGTGCAGTTGGGTCTAGACTTTTCCGTACATTAATAGGATTGCCATCTATACTAAAGCTGGCATAATTGTGATTCCGTTTATTTAAGTTAGAGGTGGAACCAAGGATGATGAGCTCGGTCTTGTCATCATTCAGGCATAGACTATGAGAGGCCATCCATGGCTGGATGATGAGGTACACCTTGTTCACCAAGGCCAAATGCTTGTCGTAATCTCCCATCAGCGGGATGAGAATCTGGGTATCATCGGCATAGTTAGTGTAGGTGATACACAGACCATCAAGATCATCGAACACTTCGTGAACACGGTGTACAAAGTAGGGAAGATGCATGACACCTGGGGAACCCCGCAGGTGATGGGGATAGGATCAGTGGAGGCTGAAGTAGAGAAGACACACATAGACCTGTTGTTGAGGAAAGATTCAATCCAGCCGATAGCCTCTTGAGAGAATTGGGCTGCAGAGTCGAGGTGGTTGCAGAGAATTTTGTGGTCTACTAAATCAAATGCTGCTGAGAGGTCAAGTAGAAGTAGTAGAGCAGTTTTCCCATTTTCTATAAGGGTATCAATTTGAGCTTTAAGGTAGATGAATGCAGTCTCTGTCCCGTGTTGGGGCCTAAAACCCGACTGAGGGATTCCCAGGAGATGTTTTCTTTCTAGGTATTGTTGTATTTGCAGATAGGCTGTTTTATCAAAAAAATTCTATGCAGGAAGGGGACGGTGGTGATGGGTCTGTAGTTCGTGGCTATTGATGGGTCTAAAGAGGGTTTTTTAGAGTAAGGGGAAGACCCATGACTCTTTGAGATTGCTGGGGATAATCCCTGAGGAGAAGGAGGCATTGATGAGCTTAGTAATGAAGGGTGAGAGGTCTCTGGCAGCATCTTTGATGATTTGTGAAGGGCAGAGGTTGCCCTGGCATTTCAAGGGTTTGAGGCTGAGAATGATTATTTCCACCTCTAACATGGAAACTTTGGAGAAGCTGAAGCGAAGGGGGGTTTAAGTGTGGAGCTTTGGGGTGGAGGAGGAGAGGTGGTGTTAGATGCATGGGCTGTGCAGACAAGAGATTCTTTCTGATTATTGATTTTGACTTGTAGGCCTGCAACCTTATTGGAGAGGGCCTTTTGGACACTGGTGCACCATTGTTTGACTTTCACACATGTGTCAAGGACTGGAATGCGTGTTTCCAGCTCTTTAATGATAGTGAACAATTATTTTATGCTAGAGTTAACTTGTGATATTCTCAAGTTGTAGGACTCTTGTTTGGTGATTATGATTTCTTTTTTGTAAAGTGCAGTTATTTTATTGAGGTTCATCTTATTATTACACGAGGGTGATTGTCTCCAAGCCTGTTCACTTTTACGTTCCTCGAGCCTGAGAGATTTCAGATAGGGGGAGAAAAATGTGTTCAGGTGTTTTTTAGGTTTGCTTTTTCTAGGTTTTAGAGGTGCAATGGATTCTAGAGCTGATCTCATGATTTTGTTACAGCCATCTACAAGGGAGTGAGGGTTGGAGATAGCTGATAGTGAGTTCAAAGCCGGGAGAATGAGGGGGATGAGTTTTTCAGCTGTAATGTTTTTCGTATTTCTCGTTGGGACGGTTGAGGCTAGTGAATTATTAGTGGTAGGGGTTGAGGCCTCGAGGGAGAAGGTAGGGAGATGGTGGTCAGACCACAACTGGGGTGATATGGCGGTGATGGAGGCCAAGCAATTATAGTCTGAACCCAGTCAAAAGTTCTCCCCTTATTATGGGTGGGGAGGGTCACTCTTTGGATAAATCCTAGCTCAGATAAGGTGTTGTCGATAAGGGTGGCCTGAGGCTCTTTGGGGTCTTTAAAGCCTGAGTTAAAGTCACCTAGGAGAAGGCTCTGGGATGTGTTCTTTAAGTTGTTAGTGAGGACAGTTATAACGTCCTCCTCAAAAGAGCCTAGAGGGCCAGGGGGTCTGTAGAGTAGATGAAATGTGAGGGTTTGGGAGTTGGCAATGGGCAGTTTACCTATTATCGATTCGCAAGATGTGCAGTTGTCCGAGGTGTCCGAGGTGGCAAGTCTCATGTTAAGGTGAGTTTTGGCAATTATGGCAATTACGGCAAGGCCTCCTCCTCTGGATTTTGTTCTGTCTGCTATGAAGATAGTGTAGTCATCCGGAATGGCTAACATGAGGGCTGGGCCAGCAGCTGCGTGGAGCCAGGTCTCGGGGATGGCTAAAATGTCCAGTTTTTCTTCTAGTATGAGGTCTGCTATGTCTGTGGCATGGGCTACTAAGGAGAGTGCATTTATTGATGCACCTCTAATGGGATGGTGATGGTTTTGGTGGGCGTTGGTTAAGTGGCTATATTGTAAGGCTTGAGCTTGACAACTGTGTTAATTGGGTTGTGCATAGGTCTACTTATGGGTCGGATGGTAGGTGTGACTATGTACTCAGGTGGGTCCAATTAGTCGGTTTAGAATGAGGGGGGTCCCTGGCACAAGGTGCGTATAGTTTGGGTAGCCTGGCACGTAGTCTGGAGTTTCTGGCAGAGGCACTACAGGGGATAGATAAGTGGGGTAGTGTAGATTGGTAGGTGAGTGGTGTTGGTGGATGGGTGTAAGTCATGGTATTGGGAGGTAGGGTGACTGTGGAGGTAAAGCTGAAGGTAGGCCTTGAGTGGCTAGATGAGTAGATTAGGTGGAGAACTACTCTCAGCAGGGCTGAGTAAATACCTGGTAAATAAATTCTGTATTATTATTGGTAGTACCAACAAATCTGGTCATACAGGCCTATCACTACAGCGCATCAGACAAGGCCGTTCAGTTGTAACGCTTCAATGCAGTAATAGTCAAGGCAGTCTAATATAGGCACAGTAATCAAAAAAGTGTCTGCAGGCAGGTAGTTCAGTTGCGACGCTTCAATGCTATTGCAGTATAAGGCAGTTCACTTAAAAGCACTTCAAAGCATTAGCAGCAGAGGCAATTCAACACTAGTGTCAAGTATGGATAATTATTGTCTGCACATGCCTACAAGTAAAGGGTTCATAATGTTACAATATTGCTGAGCACAGTTGACAAAAAGGCAGCATAGTGTGGCAGTAGTACATGTCAGCACAGTGTTGATTGAAAGAAAGTAATGCTTTCAATAGCAAGTAGCGTGCCGTGATATGGGATGACTAGAGTCGAGGTATTGGAGATGTCCAATGGGGGAGAGTACCGTAAGTCAAATGATGTCAAATGCACGTTCATTAAGGTTATCTCTCTGTTGTTTTATAGCGCCCAACTTCTGGCGTTCCTGGTCAAATTCTGTTTGGGAATGAACTTCTCTAATGATAAATGTATTATTCTCATCTTTTAATTGCTTAATCCGATCATATCCTCTAAGCAGGTTCTATTGTATATCAGTTGTTGGTTCATTTGAGTCGACTCTCTTACAGAGAGTCAACCCTTTCTTGGCACTGCTCTTTTAATGCAGATAATTGGGCCTCGTGCTCTAAATTAGTTTGTTGCTGAACTGCCAACTCCTCCTTTAGCTGCCTGATGAGGTTTCCTAATTCTAACTCAGAATTTTGTCTCTCTCGCATGGTCTGCTCTACCTGCCTTAACTAACTCTGTGTTTGATTTAAAAGCTCAGACTGATTTTGCACAGAGGTCACACTTTCATGGAACCTTTCTTCCATGACTATCATGTGGAAGTATGCAGTGAGTTGGACCATCTTAATTTGTTCATCTTAGATGTTCTGAGTCATATAAAACTCAGTCAGGGCTTGATGTAACAGGCCACTGTTCTGCCACACACCCATGCTCATAGAGGTCACCAGTTGCATCATACTAGATAGCCAGGTTTCATGTTTTTTGTTCTGCCCATTCCCCTCTAATGAATAACTTGGACAGAAGGTGCTGCCTAGCCATGTTAATTTCCATGGTGCTCATTATGAAAAGTGTACTTCCTTTGGTTATCTATGCAAGGACAACATCACTACCCTGCTCTTGCCTAGTTTATGGTTACACTATCCTATTTTGAGACACAGGCCTGATACCTGGGGTGCAGGTTTTTGGATGGCACCTTTACAGTGTAACACAGCTTTCTAACCACCAAAAGTAACACTATCTTCAATGGGTTAGTCTGCTGTGTTGGACTGTCATGGGTAAAAATTCTCACCTCAAACCCGGCACAAGCCCTCACTTTGTCATGGTTTTATAACACAGCACACTCCCGCCAGGGACTCCTTCCCCTGACATTGAATGTGGTGCACAATAAAAACGCTTTTTATCTTTAATAAACCACAGGTTCTTTTATTTGAGTAGGACCCTAACCCGTCTCGCACCCAACCTTCACAAACACCCTGTGTCACAATGGACTAGGAAGCATTCCGGAGTGTATCAATGAGATATTTATTAATTTATCGTTTAATGAAAAGAAAAAAAATCAAACAATTTTACAACAGTCACCAATGTAGTGGCAACACAAATGCAATCATTCCTACAGAACAATTGGTTCAAAATCCTATCACAGTTCACATGGATCTTTAATGGCAAACAGGAAAAACTGTTTTAAAACACAAGGGATGGCACCAAGGTTAAGCACTCCCCTTGCAACACTCACCCCCAAACATCAGCTAACCTAGTTCCTTTGATTGGAAGGCAGTGTCCAGGAGTAAGGATAGAGAGCGAACAGTCTGATTTCGAATAAAGCCCACCACCCCAAGATGGGAAGTGAAAACCTGTTTTTAGAGCAAAACTGCAGAATCGGATTTTGTTTATTACTCGCACGGCTATTCACAACGGCTAGGGACAGCTAGAAAGGAAATTTGTGTTGCTACGCTTGAGGAGATAGGGAAGCTTAGAGACTACTAATCAGCACACCAGGGCAACATGGAAACAAGGTAGGAAAATCGATTTTGGGGGAGAAAGCTAATTCAAAAGAAAAATACAAACAGCAAATGGAAATTCGTTTTACACAGGATTTGCAATGACAGGCAGCTAAGGAAGGGGTTTTCACGGACAGGGACAGAGGCACATAACATATAGAATTCTAGACAAAAGAGGTTGCTCTCATTGGGACTACGGCTTGGGTTATTTAATAGGACACGTGAAATTTAGGAGTTTGTGGGGTAATGCACACAGTACACGGGCAAATTCGATTTTCAGCTAAACAGACGAATACTGTTGAGACTATACTTTAATCACTATAGTTATTAAAAACACTTGACAAGATTGTTGATTTTGAATGGCAACAATATTGAACATGAATTTTAATGGGGGAATTAATTGATTTACTTCAAAATAATGCTAGGGATTTATACAGACATCTGAGAGATTTATCACAGGGAATATGTTAACATACATAGGCTAATACAGATTATTCTATGGAAAGGTGAATGAATTATACTGGCAATTCAGGACTTTCAATGGGATTTTCTATGGGATTTATAATGGTTTTTCCGTGGGGGGGGGAATATTGGCTGCAATGTTACAAAAGGAGAGGTTTATGCAATTTGGGACTGAGGTTACTTGCTACTTACAAAGTAAGCCTTGGTTTGGGATTCTGGAAAGTCAACTGGATCTAAGGACCTTCTGGACAGCTAGGCAAGGGGTCTGGTCTCTGTACTCTCCTGGATAGGATTCTGAACAGCCAGCTGGATCTCAGGGCACCCTGGACAGCTGGACAAGGGGTCTGGCCTCTGCAATCTCTTAGATGGAATCAGCTGCCTCCTCTCCGTTATCTTTCTCCTGGCTCCCCGGATTCCTGTGTGTGTATCCTGTGTCTAGTACAGTCCCCGCTTATATAGCCTAGATGACATAATTCATTTTACAATCTGGGTGAAGTTCTCTGGAATTCCTCCTTACCTGAGATAGGACAGCCTACCATTCCTCTCTCCACCCCCTTGCCTTATTGTTCAAGGGGAGAGAGCATCATCCGTCTGTTTGTCATTTATTATAGTTCTTTGTTCTCCGGTCAACCTTTTAGCAAAACTGAGTCATGTATCATAACTTCAAACTTATACTAGCCACAGCCATAAGAAATAGATAGGCAGATTCAGGGGGGTCACAGGGAATTAGGCAAGCCAATCGCCAACTCTGTGCGAGGTAGCATGGCCCCTTGGCGCCTTTTTGTCCTTCCCATGAAATGCATGACAGTCATAACTCTGCAACTGTTTAAGCATGCTCATACTCTCATATTCCATCTTTCCACCGATTTTCATATTTGTCCCATTTATAAATCAGCCAGAAATGAGTCTTTACTGGCCATTTCAGTCCATAAAGTCCTAGAAACATGAGCTTAGTCTCTTTAGAACGTCTGGAAATCACATGGAAAAATATCATAAAACTAAATTATTTCTTATTCTGAGTGCTGAGAAAAATGCCTAAAATGAATAAATCCTTTAATGTCAATTTGGATCATCAGTCACATTATTACACCCTCTGAAGTTTGTCAGTTTGTCCTTGGGAGTGGGTGATGGAGGAACTTGCACTTCTTGGTCAAGCTCTAGCCACACTGGCTTTCTTTGTCCTTCCTGCTAGTAATGCCTTCTAGGCTGGCAGAGCAGAGAATCATCACACCCTCAGCCACATCACATGTCATTGCGGAATGGTTCACTTATTGATGCGACTTTCTGTGGGAGGCAAGGCTTTCGATTGAATTTTGTGCCTGAGCCCAAAACTGGTCTTACTGGTATTCTGAGCCTTTTTCCAAGATGACTGAAATCTTGTGGGGACAAACATAATGTACATTGCGTAGCCAACCCCCCACCCACACATATTCACTGACAATTCTGTGCATGCAAAAGCTACCATTTCATGTTGGCTTTTAAACATAATTTTTCTTTTTTTCCTTCACACATGTGCAAGCGATATTTCATCTAATGTTTCAAATGCGGTTCTGCTGGTCATGGTATTTTCTTTTAATTTGGTCTTTTGAGTGGGTTTGCATTTACTGTTGGTCCATGGACACGGAGTGGTAGGCCTCCTGCACAGGGTTCTTTTGATTTGACACGGGATAAAAAGAAAAAGCCAAGCCGTTTTTCATTTGCAATGTTTAGAGCGCTAAAATGAATAAATCCTTTAATGTCAATTTGGAGCATCAGTCACATCAAAGGGAAACAAAAGCTATGTCGGGTTACGATGTTGAAATCCTTGTCCTTCATGTGAATTAACAGTGAGACAAGGCCATTGTTTTGATGTAGTGAATAACTTTTTGGCATTCAGATGGAATAAAGCAAACGCATGGCCGTTCTTCAATGCAGTGCGTAACTTCTTGTTATTCAGATGAAAGAGAAGCCAACGGAGGGTGGTTTTTTTGGTGAAATGTTCAAATGCTTCCCACACATGTGCCAGGGAAGCAGAGCACAGCCGTTTTTGGTGGCAATGTTTAATGCAGCTTTTCTAGGTGACAGGGATTTCTGCTTAGGGCCTTAAATGCACCCCACAGATTGTTATAATTGTTTACAAGTGGCTGTTCCATTATGTACAATGGGCCAAGAGTGGGCGTTAGCCCTGTGACTATACCTGCACATGGCCGCAGGAGGGAGGGAGGCAGCCGGTCAGTCCTGGATCTGTGCGGTCTCGAAACACAATTGTTAACCTTAATCTTCACAGTGCCATGGTTGTTCCAGGGGCATGGACCCATCACTTACTGAGAGAATGGTGGCTGTTTGAATGCAATGGATCCACATGCAGAAGGCAAGCTGCAGGTTTTCCTCGAGGGCACAGAGCAGGAGCTCATACGCTCATGGGACACTGGCAAGACCATCTAGAAACCACATATCCAGACCAACATCTACTCTGCAGCCACTGGCACCAGCAAGGTCTAATGCAGCTATTTGGCTGGTCTAGTGGGACAAGTGAAGAGCATGTGCATCCTGAAAGGTATTTCCCATGGTGATTACCTGTGGTGTATCCATGGGCTGGGGAGTTGCTCGCGGGTAACTCACTGGTCTTGAAAACAAGAGAAAGCAGTACAGCATGGTTCGGTACTCTGTCCCTCGCTGAGATGCTGGACTTTGGTATGCCACGTGATATAAAAAAACATATTTTCGGTTAATATCATTAGTGGCTAGGACAGGTTCAAAAATATTTAAAAACAGAAGAGCGAGACACATTTTTTACCACCATGCAGGCACATTGAGCACAGTTCACGTAGTAAAAAACATTTTTTTCTTGTATATTGCATTGTACAATTACTGGTTATTTGTACATTTTTTGACAGTCATTTCTTTCGATGGTTTATTTTTTATTCTTTTTTTTTAAACCAATCGACATTTTCTTTTCTTTTTGGGGGGCTACACCCAAACCCCCCTGTCCCTAATCATTTAACTCTATTCCCGACCCTCTATCCCTTATATACCATTCCCCACACCCCTCCTATCTTTTTCAATTGATTATTTTTTAGGGGGAAGCATCGGCCAAAAACCGATCGAAAACATTACTGTTGGTAAATGAACGTTGGCACACATATGCCCTCAACCCTGGCCAAAGAGCACACTATATCCACAAAATGTTTTCAACATTCTCCTTTACCTTCTGTCTAACCTAGACAAATTTGGCAGAACTGTGCTCAGCGCCAACAAGGTGCATCCAGCACTAGGCACACCTACAGATCCATTATTATAGAAATGCTATGAACGATGATAGGACATTACATTATATTATCTCCTTTTCCTTGATATAGACTGGGTGCCCTTGTAAACTCCCTTTTGGTCTTAAGTAATTGTCTGCTTGGACTGCCTACACTCTGCACCATTTGCAATTGGCATAAAATGCAGCTTTCCGACTGGTGGATGGTCTGAAATGAAAGAACCTTTTTCAAAACCTGTCTACTCTTTTTTGCACTGATTTCCTGTTGGGAAAGTCAATGAAGTGGGAAAGGAATTTCAAGTGTTTACAAAAATAAAAAATAAAATGTTTATTACTTTTAATATTTTACCACCTGCCAATTACCAAACAAACTGTTAACATCTGTCTTATTTTTAAACATTTTCATAAGAACAAATCTTTTGGAGGTTGTCTGCCATTTTGCAAACTGCTTCCACTTGTCGTTGCACAAAGTTACATTAATGGAGACGACATGCAGTCCGCAGTTCCATGACAGCAGCAAAGATTCAGAGTGAATTTGTTGACCGTCCTGCAGGAGTCCACATCCCCAAGAAGGGTTTGGAAGGAAGATGTGAACGGGTAGGACCCACAGAACCAGGGTATAACTGCTGAACATCTCAGAGGAGCACACTTTGAAGATAGACACAGTCTTGTCACAGTAGCCATTCTACAGGCTATTGATGTACTTGATTGTTATGCCAAGCAGCATATCGACACAGATGGCATTGCCTGCCTGCCAGCGTCATTGCTAGGGGGATTTAGGGGATATATAGACCCGGGTCTTTTGGTTGTAGTTCCAGATAGAAGCTCAGCGGCTACAACCAAGAGACTAACTAGCCCCATGTCCCGACAGTCCCGACAGTCCAGACATTAGCGTAGCCCAGATCTTTTCCAGACCTAGCAACACCCCTGTTGCGTGCATCTCACATTTCTCTTTCTGCAGGATTGTTGAACAGGTTTTGGAAGTGTTTTGTTCTTCATTAAGGAGCACACACTTCCTTTTCATATACCTCTGAGTATCTGATGACCTTTTTTCAGTGGGGTTGAGGGGATACCCTAGTTGTAGGGAACATTGATTCATCTAGTACCGCCTTGAGCCCGAGAAGAGATCTTCAGCAGTATGAAGATACATTATACCATCAATGTACTTTAGTATTATTATGGTATTTATTGAGCGCAAGCCTAGCTTCGAGAAGTACCAGAGACCCATGACTTTTTATCGATCACTACAAAGCTGATTTTCAGTAGTTTGGGCTCAATGCATTCCTTTCACACAATTTCATGATTCCCATAATTATGAAAAATCTTGAACATGCTGGAGAATTTTTACTTGCGAGTATTGCATCAGCTTGATATTTAATTTATATTTTACAAGCAGGTGTACCCGTGCTTCGCACAATCATTCCTAGGGCTGAAGCATGTAAGCTTGAAGTGCTGTTCCCGTACGTGCACGGCTGAAGCTTGTAAGCTTTGTACTGTTGAGGTGGCATGCATTCATTAACTTCTGTGGGAAATGAAGTTACTGAAGTTATCATGAGAGATGTGCCACGGTGTGACGGACAATGTCATTGCTGACACTATTGAAGAGCTATGCACCGTTTCCTGTCACCTGCTTTACTACAAAGCACCGTTTTTGTCACCCCACATGATTTCAAAAGTGAGTGCCGCTAATGTCAGCTAGAATGCTGATAGTGTGGAAGATTTATGGAAAATGAACTGATGAAATGTTCATGAACTGCTGAAATTTGGGAACATTGAACGTAGATCTATGGCAGAACTACGGCGTGAAGAGCCATATGACATGGGTAAGCATTGCAGACTGTTTACATTTTTTTGTTTGAAAAATTCTCATGTTATACTTTTTACACCATGGAACCTACCCACATGCCACATTTCAGGTTTGTAGCATGTTGGTAAGTATACTGAACATTTTGAACAGGCACACACACATATCCATATATTTCCATTTTATATATTACAGGCCTGCAGTAGTGGCTCTGTAGTCATGGTTAAGTTGCTCAACTCATAGAAAGAGTACTTTTTGAGCGGCTTATAACTTTGCCCCCCCCCCAGTATGAATCCTCACCAAACTTTGCAGAAAAGTATATGGTCCCCTCAGAATGATTTCACGAAGTTTGGCGTGGTTTTAGTCCAGAGGAGTTCAAAGTTATAGTGTGGGTCCCAAAATGTGTGGAAATCCTCATCGAAGCAATGAAAAAAATAATGTTTACTCACACTTACAGCCCAAACCGCTGGACAGACTTTTACCAGATTTGCGCTAGGAGCGCCGGATTGGACTCGAAAGTGTGCTTTTGTAGTATTAAGTAATATCTGGGTCCGGTATGCAGACTAATTTCCTCCAGACCAATCAGTACATCATATTCACCCGTTGTCGTACACTCTCGCTGATTGGTTGGTGAAACACGTGAGCTGCATCATATTTTGGGGCATTGTCACCATGTTGGAGCCATCGACAGCCACCAGTGTCCGCGCATAGCGCAGTGAGGAAAACACATTTGGGGTTATTTGGTGGCGAAAGAGGCACTGGAAAGGGTGGGGGAGTGAAATAAAGTTGATATGGAGCTGTTATTATATGTGATAAAAGGGTTTGCAAGTGCCACAGAGTCCGAGGATATCACTGCTGACCGCGAACAGCGCAGTGAGAAAAAAGTCTGGAAGATACATTTAGGGTTATTTGGTGGCTGAAAGAGGGTCTGGAAAGGGTTGGGGAGTGGAATAAAGTTGACATATAGCAGTTTTTGCCCCCAAGAATCTGGCCACTGACAATACATAGTATAGTAATATGTGTATAGTGGTTATAGGTACTGTAGGGGGAGTATACAGTATTTGTAATATGGTAGAATGATATAATTGAAGTATATATGGTATTTATGATTGTAGTACAATTGAGGATAGTGCTTATGGAATATGTATTTGTTTCTTTGTGAAGATAACATATAGGATAATACTTGGTATGGTTACTTAGTTCAATACAGTAATAAAGCTGGATTCTCTGGTTCTTTTTCTGTGAAAATCTCCAATTTTTATTGGTTCAACAGGATAGTTTAAAAGATTTAATTGCATACCATTTTACGTATACATTACCTTTTTGACCCTCATAAACAGTACATTCTATGTACTATGTTTGGTACAACATTAGTGTGTGCTACACTGTTGTTGTATTGACACGAAATAATCATTGGGTTATTGTGAAAAAAATCCTAAGTGGATTAACAAAAGCGTATTATAATTATTTGAGTGTAAGTGTGATAGTATGTTTGTTTGAAGTGTGCTGTAATTAAGGGAATGTTGAAGTAGTTAGATACCTGTTGGCGTATTCTAACTATATTGGACTTTACAAGAAGTTTTGCAGTAAGAATTACTGTGATGGCATATTTGAAGTGTATTGCAATGAAGGGTGTTTTAGAAGTGTTAGATACATGTTGGCATATTATAACAGTTTTGGGTTTTAAAAGTACTATTGTAGTATTTTAGCTGTAGTTAGATAAAAGTTGGCGTATTCTAACTGTTTATTGTACTATAGTTTGGTGAGTAAATTTGGGGTGAAGGAATATTAAGTAGGCCTTTGTTAGATTCGGTGGTAATGTTGGCGTATTGTAATTACATTGTATTTTACACGACATATTGCAGTGACAAGAACTGCAATGGCATAATGAAGGGTATTTTTCAAGCAGTTAGATACCTGTTGACATATTCTAACTATATTGTCTTTTTTAAGTACTATTGTAGTATTATAGATATAGTTAGCTACTCTTTGGCCTATTCTAACTGTTTATTGTGCTACAGTTTAGTGACTACATTTGGATTGAAGGAATATTAAGTAGGCTTTTGTTAGATTTGGTGGTAGCCTATGTTTTGAAGTTAATGAGGTGTTTTTTCGACATATGCAGTAAAGTGGCCTGAAGTGGTTGTTGCACCAGTGTGGTAGATTATGCCCACTGTTGTGAAGGTTTTCTTGCCAAGAGATACTTGGCCATGTGTGAAGCTAGTAAGCTTACAATTGTTTTTGGTACAATCTGCATTGTACCTTAGAACCATTAGTATCACATATTGGCCATGTGAGTTTATGTGTATGTTGGAACGATTATCTGAATTTCAAAAAGGGCATAATATGCTATGATATGCATTCTGCAGAAGCTGGTTAAATGGAATGACTTCCGAATTTGGTATGTAAACATACACAAATAGTTCATCAGGGATGTGCTCTTGTGAAACAAGGTTGCAGAGAGTGCATATGTGTTTCCGCATGTATAAAATCTGGAAGATTTCATTCATATGGATGTGTTTGGTTTCCAGTACTTTTAGTAAGTACATTAAGAATTATTGTGGTTCTTCCTGTGTGTTTATGGTGGTTTTTACCATTCCTGTACAGTAGTCCAATTCTTGCCTTATACCTGATTGATTGCTCCATTTGCACAGCAATTTACTCCAGCTGTGTTGCTGAGTTAATTTAAATAGACCAGATAGTTGTGCCTCTGTATCCTTTGATGGGCCTGGAGTAGACAGTTTTGTGGTTGTATGATTTGATGGAGCAGCAGTTGTTCTTTGTTTGTTTAGCGTTATTGTTGAGAGATCTGTTATAGATTATGTTTGTATTTGTTTTCATTTGAAAGGTTTTCTTTTTTGAGGTAGAGGGTACATATCTAGATGGGGTTTAAATTGACCAGATAGTTGTGCCTATGTATCCTTTGATGTGACCTTTTTGAGATACAAGGCACATATCTAGATGGTAGTGTACAGTGCACATTGCCTGTTGTATTCTAGGATACAAGGAATAAAAGTGTTGGCATGGTTTGCATCAAAGTCAACTAGGAATAGACCATTGAGTGTACGCAGATGCAAAAGTGCTACGTAACTCATACCTTCTTTAAAGACTGTGCTGCAAATGTCAACCAATGCGTGATCTAGGGTTGGACCGTGCAATTTGTGAAAAGTGATGGCATATATAAGAGATAGAGAGAATTGTTCTCTGCATACGTACATGTCTTTGAAAAGAAGGACATGTGCTATTGTTCAGCTTATTTTTTTACTTCTGCAAGTTTGTCAAAGCGGATGTTGACAAACTGAATGTTGTTGTCATGTGGATATGTTTGGAAGCCAAGAACTGTACTAATTGCTCCTTTGACTAAACCTTGCTCTACGTCAAGGTTATGTTTTCGAATTTCTCTGCAGTTTAAGCACAGAGTTAATACTTTTTCTAATGCAGCTGTGTCGGATAAACATTTTTCTAAGCTATTTAGTCATGCTTTTACTTGTTGACACATAAGTAGTACCATGCTGTGCACTTCTAGTTTTTCTGTGGAGCTGATATGCAGTATGGGTTGCATTTTTTTTTCAACATTGTATCATTGAATTGAACCCAGCTTGCAAGGGTTGGCATTAACGACATGCATATTATATTTTTTTGAGTTAAATGTTCCATGTTTTTTGCCCATACAGCTCATGGGTTAGTCTAGTATTTATGATGGATTTGCATCTTTGGTAAGCAGGCAAGTTCTAATGTTTTTAAAACATGAGCGGAGTTCGCTACTGAATTGCTGCAGTCTTGGGCAGCTGGTGTCTGAGAGAGCATGAAGGCTGGAAGTCTTACGAGTGGGTGAGAGGAGTATATAAGTTAATGCCTTTGCTCTTCAAGTACACTGTATAGTGCGACCAATTGAATGTGACTCTGACTCAGATTCTCATACTCAGTACGGGTTGTTGTCTCTGTTGAGCCTCAGAGTGTGGCCCAAGTGTTTGTACTAGTCCACTGGGACGTAGTCCATAAATACAGAGTCCGCTATCTAGGGCCTGCATAGCGTATCCCTTGTGGGAAGGATTGTAAGTCTACCGTGCTTGTCGCAAAGACTATTCTCATAAAGTCTGCTCATAATTGCTGAGTTGCTTCTCCAGATGAAGAGAAATACACATTCTAGATATGGGTCATGCAATACCACTGCTGGCTCAAGGAATGTATCCAGAGTCCATCCTGTGGCCCCACGGACTGCAACAGCAAGCCCAAAATGAAAAAGGATAAAAAAGAAAAGGAGGATATGGTGGATGCAACACAACCTAAAAGCATGGGTTATTTTGACGATTGGGTAGTACGTGTGGTAGAGGGTGGCAGAATAGTTGGCCCAACCAACTGAAATATCGACTGTTGACTTCTCTCTGGACAAAGATGGATGCTTTGTTTTTACTGTGCACAAAACTTGCACAGGATCAACTGGAGACAAAATGTATCTTGCCTATGGTGTTGGATGTGGTCATTGCTTCCAGCTCAGTGTCAAGCACAAAACACAGTCTCGATATGGGTGACACTTTGGTCTCTTCCCTTTCAAGGCCCACCATTTGCATGGCGAATACCCCGCCCCACATAATGGTTAATACAAGTCACCCAGTGTCACAAGTATGCTCATTCGAGACTCTGCTGAGCCTGATACCTGTTTTAAGTAATCCTTTGCAGGAGTCTCTTATAATTACAGCTGATTCGGAGGAACCTGCCCTGGAGGTCTTATGCATTGAACAATCTTTGCTTGCCAGCACGGAACCAAGACGCCAGAAGAAGCGTAAGAATATCCATCAAATTAATCATCTGAATAGGCAAAGTAAACGGGCGGAAGCTTTAAAATCTTTGCCTCTGAATAAGGCATGTAAACCTGCTGGCTCTTCAATGTGACTTAGAAGATCTGGCCACCATATAGTAACAAATGAATGAAGGAACTGAACTTCTTAGCAGATGTTACTTCAGGGCATTCTTGATAAATGAGTGTCTACTGCCCTGGGTTCTCCATTAAAAACAATGTCCGGGTCACCTCAGACAGAGCCCAAACATACATCTGAGATGGATATGACTCCACCCATAGGTATTGTGCTGTTCCCGGTAATCAGTAGAGCCATAATGAGAGCATCCCTGAAAGATCTTAAATCCCCCGAACAAAACGACCTGAACTTTTTGACCACAGCAGACAACTGCAACAACACACTCAGTCACAATTAGGTCACTCCTCCAGAGAAAGCATTGAATACAAAACAGTGTTTTGAACTCCTCCAGGCACCCTTGCATAGTAAGACGAATTATCCCTTGGACTCCTACGGTCCGGTTTGATTGAAATATGTTAAAATAGTGGGTTCTAACACTACAGCTGCCAGTCCCTTTTTATATGGGACATGACTGCTTGAACATTTGCATCTTGTTCCGTGCCTGGCCATTAGTTCTACCGAGGACATTGTAAGACTGGAATTGCCCTCTGTCTATAGCAGTTCTAATTGGGTTCTGGTTACTTTTACGTCACCTATGGTAGCTGAAGAGATTGGCAAAAATGCTAAACATTTGGCTGAGATGGGCTTTGAGGTATATATATGTTCCAGCCCTCAACTTTTCCTGCCATAGTGGCAAGGCATCAACCCATCTTTTGGGTTAATGGGGGACCACAGATTAGCAATGTTCAAATAAAAACTATTCCCATTACTTGGACATAGAGCAGGACTGCACTTATGAGCAACATAGAGTACTGGGCAATTGGTTAAAGATGGGTAACCAAGTGGGTTGACTTAGTAGTGGGGTTAAGGATACATCTATCCATGTTATTTCATGAAACTTGAGGGGCCATCAGTCTTTTCTTGTCAATCTTAGGGGTTGTGAGCAATTAAGCCAGGCGTAGTTCTTCATACATCAGGAGACTTGACTCACAGCACCGTTTGCTTGATTTTTCACTTATCTCCCATCTCTAGCGCGGGCTGCCCTAAGGGTGGGCTATGTATTGGAGCAAGAAGCAAAGTTCTTACGAACACCGTCCCAGGCTTCAAGGTCCATAGTAATATTCTGTCTGTGGTGATACCGGGATTCCCTCAAGGCATCAGTGGTATCTTGTTGTGCACCTCATATGACCCCGAGGGGGCACTATTACCCATGAGCTTAAAATGATAGTAGTGGACACTCTAAGGACTTGGCTTGATCAATCTTTTTAATGTAGATTGTTGATCAGTATGCAGGGTGCCCAATAGCAGAGTCCAAAACACAATGGCTGAAAAAAGGGGTCTTGAATGGCTGAGGTTCTGGGTGAATTTGACCTATATCCACTGACTCTTAGACCCAGTCAAACCAAGCCGACTTGGTCTAATGGTGTGCGCAATAGCTCCATAGATTACATCTTTGTCAACTCAATAATTATGGGCTTGAAACCTGAGTTTTAGGTGGGCAATATTGACATAAGTGATCATGCAATGCTCCATATGAGGTGCAGAGTGGGAAGAGAGAGGGTTTGTCACATTTTGCCACATAATCCTACAGTCAACCTTCAAGGGAATAGGATATCATGGACAACAGTTAACATTGATAGCCTTAATCCAGCCTTGGTCCAGAGTGGCCATACTTGGGGCTAAATAATGTGGGAATGTCAGTGGGACTTAAAGAGAATGCTGGATTTATATTGGCCACAGGAGCACAGACATCTGCTAGTCAGTAAGCATAATGACAAAACTGGGATGACATTTGACTTGGGCATTGCAAAAAAGAACTAAATGTGAATCTACGGTGAATCAGGCGAAGCCAGCTATTTGGATTTATGGAGAAAAAGAACTGCATAGACAAGTAATATAAGCATTGGCTGTGCGCACGACTCTTCGTCTAGGTGGAAATATATCAATGCTTTAATAAGCACTCATGATACGAAAATATTTTAGCAGATGATGCAGTTCCATATAGCCGGGCTGGCTCCTAACGAGTTATGTGGCATCCCAGAGACAAATTGGGAAGGTTTTGTTAAGGAGCGTTACTTGCTCACTAAGGAAAGCGGTCCCCCCTTGTGTGTAAGGCACTTGTGGGCTCAGCAGTGTGGAGACATATCAGAGAGACAGATCTTGTGGGTATCATTAAAAAGTCCAAAGCATCTCGGGCAATTGCCCGGGTGGCTTGTGTACTGCTCTTATTAAAAAAAAACCTATTTTTGGGGCAGAGTTATTGAAAGAGTTGTACTCCCACGTTTGCGAAAATGGTAGGCTTCCACGGTCATGGCAAGAATCCATTTTAATCCCTGTGTATAAGCAGAGACCACGTTTGGAGCCTGAATGGCGATGGTTTATTATAGTGGGAACATTTTTACAAACCTACTAATATATATATGCTCAAGGAGTGGTCTACATCTCAACAGTTGCTACACAGTCACCAAACAGGCTTCAGAAAGGGTCTTAGTGTCTTACATCCGATTTCGGTCCTTTTTACTTTAATACCTGACACCTATCACTACACAGAGTCCCCTTTGTATATGTGCGTTGTGGACTACCGTGCAGCATTTGATGGTATTAACAGGATGAAATTATGGGAGAAACTGGAGAATTGGGGGATTGACGTTTCCTTGCTAAACTGCACAGAACTCTGATATAATGATACAAGTGTGAGAATGAGAATGTCACAGGAGGGTGTATTATCTCCTCCCTTCCCCACAAATGTAAGGCTAAAGCAGGGCTGTGTTTTGGCACCCCTGCTTTTTAATTTGTGTATTGCAAATTTTGCACTGACCTTGAGTAAGGCACAAAATCATCCTGTGCATTTTGGTGGAGAGGACATTTTATGTTTAACCTACGCAGATGACACAGAAATCCTATAAAGGCCGGCTGTAGAATTGAAAAATTCTTTAAATGCTCTTCATCAATATGTAGAAATAAATTAATTATGTATAAACACGATGAAGACCAAAATAATGACTACGGGGAAAAAGCCCTATGGTGGCCCTCACTATAGGTGGGGTCTGGGGCTACTAGATTGGAACAGACTTCAAGCTATAAATATGTGGGAACCTTTGTTAAGTCATCTCCCTCTCTCACCTATCTGTTTGATGTTATACCACCTAAGGCCTGGAAAAGATGGTTGGCAAATAGGAAGGTTATATTATTTGCCTTAGAAGTTTTGCCTGAGAGGGCCATAAACTGGTTGCCAAAAATCAAAGCCAGAATCCTGTGATCCCTATTTGGCCTTCCAGTGTCTGTGCTGCTGGAGGCCGCTAAATTAGATTTGGGCCTGCAGTCCTGAGGACGCTCTGGCTGATGCAGAGGCCTGTGGGGAGTATACGCTTGAGCCAAACACAGACACATGCAAGGCGATATTCCCAGAGCATTTGGTTCAAGGATCTAGAGAGAATGGTCATTACTCACTGTGTGTCCCTCTGTGTTTGCACAACCTGGGTAGCAAAAGCAGGAATCAGAACCAAGTGCAGTACCTTGCCTGTTTGGTTAAACTACATAAGTATGTGGCCTAGGTGCAGTAGGGTATGCTTGAAAAACCCCAAAGCAGCTATTTGTTCAACTTGCACGTCCCATTGCTGACCTGCTTTATTGTATACCTGCACTTAGATATTTTGCCAGTTCTGGCTAATACTGGAGCATGGGTGGGCAACCCAAGGGAAGCGAGGGTCTGTCACCTATGCGGGTCTGAGGTCGAAACTATTCGCCACATACTCACGCAGTGTGCCGCACTGCATGAGTACTATGAGGAAGGTTATTCGAAGTTTAGATCTTATAGCGCTGATCAGTTATGGAGCATGGGTTTTGGAGCAGAGTCTCTGGTGGTCACAGCAGCAGCTTTTCACATATGGCAGAGGGCCGAAATCAGGTTAGAAGCCTTTATGGTGTGAAGTGTGAATGGATTATATTGGTTTTAAATCATGAAATGATAATTGTGTCTCAAAAGGTCTGTATATGTGCATGTCTTTTAACTGATAATTGTGATTTTATGTTGTATAACGTGCACTTTTACATATCATTCATGTTTTATTTATTAGTGTTCAAGGTACTTTTATATGTGATGTTTTTTTTTTTTACCAGTGTAAAAGGTTGTAAGTCACAACCATAAGCACTTAAAAAAAACAATGTTTTGAAAATGTTAGCATAGGTGAGATCTGCAGACTGATGCATGTTTTTGAGTTAGTTTTCTGTAGATAAAATATTGCTAGAGATTTACATTTCCAATGCTGCCAAGTGTGTTACGGCACTGTTTGTGTCCTAATGTTTTGAAACTAGGTTGACCTTTTACTGGTGTTAATTGTAGGCGTCTCCAAAAACAATAATGTGTTTCCTCCAAACTGTCCTTCGTACTCGGTTGTTAGGCTTGCATTCTGAGATGAATTAAAGCCAACATGAGGTTGGAAACCATGCTTCATCTATCAGGAGCACCTTCATTTGTTTCAGAATTCTGCATATTTAAATAGGGGCTTGTGCTGATAATTTGTACTATTCTAATTTGTGTTGGTGCTCTACTGGGAGGAGCAGTAGTTGGAGTAAAGTTACACCTCCTTTATTGTAGGCAGCTAAACCTGTGGGGGCTGTTGCAACAGATGAAAGGTTGTTGTTTGTTAAGTCTTGTAGATATTTTCTGATTATTTTAATTAAGAATGTTTTACCAGAACCAGCTTTGCCACTTACTAACAGGAGCAACGGTTTATAATTTTTACAGCTACAAGATTTAGTTTCATGTTTGAAACCATTTTCAATTTCTTCAGTGACTTCTAGATAAATGGTTGTTCATCATTTAGCTATGATTTGAGCACTGACAAGACTTCTTCAGATTGTTTAGATTGATGCATGGTATTTTCTACCTCAGTCATGGCTATTTCTGCTTCATTTAAAATCAGTGGTTCTCCAAGTGGTTCTTGGCTTCCTTTAAGGGAAGATTGACTGCCCTCAGGAGTGTCTTTATCTAGTAGACCTTCAATTTCTTCCTCTTGTTGGTGTTCATTGTCCACCATTTATTTGTATTGTTTCAAATTAACATCTGTTCTACTGCCTTCATTTGCTTTCAATGCAGCTTCAAATGAGTCATTGTCACCTAATAATTCTTCGTCTTTTATCCACGTTTTAAAAAGTTGCAATAGGGCCATGTTATAATGTTCTCTTTGTTCTCTATGTTGCGGACATTTAAATGATAATTTTATATGATTTATTAGGCAGGGTTTTTAAGTTTCACTAGGCTTCCTTCACAAGCTGGGACTGAATATTTGCCTGTTGTCTCATTTGGTGTGACATTGTTTCTTAGGAGTAGTTTTGGGCTATGTCATACAGGCACATGTTTTCCAAAGCAGTAATTCTGTTTGGGTAGTATGTGTCAATTAAAATGTTCTGGCTTTTGGGATCATTTGTGACTATTGTTTCTATCTCTTGGTAGGATTGTAATACTCTTATTTGAGATGAAACTGGACCAAGGTTTACCCAGACAATGTGTTCAGATTTGCCATGTAAGGCTGTAACTGTTAACCGGCCTGCAGCTTTGAAGCACCAATATTCTGTATGGAAGAGAATTTTTATACTTAAGCTTTACAATTTCTGTGACAGTGTTTTGTCAGATTATGTCATCCCAGAGGTCTTTTAGCTCTGTTTTCTCAGCTTTGGTGAAATAGGATGTGCCATATCTTGCAACTGTAGTGTAATTGTCTGTAATGTATTTTATGTCTTTATTTGCATTGCACAAGAGGGCAATGATTGCATTGTAATCATTGATGTACTTGGATGCTTTGTCCCTTTCAATGTTGTATGTGTTTTTCGAGGATTTGCCTTTTAACACTGTGTCTAAGACATTAAGGTATTTATTTGTCCTTTTTTGCAAAGTAGTCTATGCAAGCCAAAGCGATATTTGGTATAGTATTTACCTTTGTTTTTATATCTATGTTGGCAGTATTTGCCACACGTATGTTTTTGAAAGCCTAAGATTTGTGTACGTAGGTCACTATGTGTGGTTTCTAAAGGGATGTCACAAGTGATGTATTTTTCAATAAACTGTAAAACAGTGGCATCACTGTCATGGGCAAATCTTGGAGCATCTTTTATACACAAAAGCATGTGGATGTGTGGTGCTCCTTTGGATTGATATCCTTTTCTCCAAAAGAAGTGTCCACTTCTTCGAGTGGAGGGGTGTTTTATTGCAGATGAAGTGCAGCATGGCAATGAAGCGATGGTAAAAGTACCTTGATACATTGACAGGGTCAAGAGAACAGAGTTCTCCTGGTGTTTTTATATCTATTCCCTCTTTATTTTGGTTTGCAGTGCGTTGTAAGAGGATTCAATTCAGCACTACAGCTAAGTTAACGCCTAGTCTAGAATACTGAATGAAAACCCTTATTGATATATCTTTATGTCCAGTTCATGCGTTCTGGATGACTACCCCTATATAACACCCCTCTCTTGGAATCCCCCTGACCCCACTGAGCCAAGAAATAGTTCTGTTTTGCAAGTTAAAAGGTTTATTTGATAGTTTAAACGATAGATATATATATGTCACACTTTATAATAAATTAATAATTGAATAGCACACTTAATCTGATATGATAAAGATCAACAACGGAGAATCTGGCACTAGCACACTTCTTATAATCACTAATGAGTTGACATGAAATGGATAAGGTAGCACACTGGTAAATAGGAACAAAAGTATAATGTGGTAGAGGATGCTTTATGTAAGCTCAGGTGGATGCAATATTCAATGAATGCAGTACAGAAAATACTCAATATGATTTCAACCAAACAATGTAATCACTTTTCTCTGGCAATCCCCTCCCCCCCTTGATGCAAGGCAAGGAAATGGAAGGAAAACACACAGTTCTCAGAAATGCAATCAATGTAAATCAGTTCACCCCAGCAAGCTTACACTACAGAAAACAGATAGGAGTTTTGAAAACACAGGCAAAATGCTTTGATATGTGCTAGCAATGGATGAGAAATATGCTGGAAATGCTTTTAATTCCCTTTCAGAGGTTCAGGGTGAGTGGTATCTAGTTAATATTAGTCCAGGCTCACACTAGCAATGATGCAGGGATAGTTAGCAGGTTAAACGAATTTCTGGCAAATGGAAGGCAAGCAGCAGCAGTTTTTACATGTGAAGAAATTTGCAAATCGCGGTAAAATTCGCGAATGCGCGTTCCGCGATTGCGGTAAAACTATAAGTAGTATAAAGTAGGAATGCGGTTCATAGGAAAGCCACGATTCTAACCTTTCAGATAAAAGTTACTGCAAGTCTCTAGCCCAAACGGTTACAGAGTTATGACCGATTTAATAGAGGTCGTTTTTGGTTTTGCAAATTTTAAAAGCTCAAAAAGACAAGTGCAGCTTGCAACTAGAAAATGACAAGTGACAGCTTTACAAATGACAGGTGACAGTTAGGAGACAGTTCTACTTAGATTAAAATAGGATTGAATTATATTATTTTAACTAGGAGATTGGTTCTGCACAGTTTTCTAGGTACTCACACTATATTCTTGAGTGAAATGGGCCTCGCCATGGATCTGGTCAGGTTTTAAACTCGCCTCTGGTCTCTGCACTTCACAGTGATCTGGGTCAGCTCTCTCTGGTTCTCTGGTCTGGGTCTCTAGTTCTGGATAGATTGAAGTCTCTAGTTTGGCTCTCTGGAGGTTTGATGGAGGTAAAGTATGGATTTTTCCGGCAGAGCTTCCAGCGGCAGATGGATTTGAAAAGTCCCTATCTGTCCTGTCTGTCTGCTTTTATGTGTTTAGAATGTGGGTGTGTTCTAGCATCACTGACCCTACCTCTCTCTCAGCTTTTAATTGGTCAAACTTCCATTTCTCATTTGATTGGGGAATGAACTGTGAGTCAGAGGGATGTCATTCATTTATGATCTCTTGAAAAACCTCCCCTGTCATCTGTGCACCCAAATCTATATATGATAATAAAAGACATATTTCACAGTTACCCAGTTGCTTGAAATTACATATACATGGTGTGGCTGAATTTAGCCATGTCTCTGTCCAAATCTGCTGTTTCTAAGAGCTTGCATTCAGAAATGGCACATAATTGACTTTTTAACTGATTTTTCAATTTCTGACATTGACCCAACTTTACATACATGTGCGCAGGGAGTATGGACATTAACTGATGAAGTTTCAGATTTTTAACATGCATACATTTAGAGTAATATCCACTTTTCCGCTAAAACCCCCCTGAACATGCCACCGGGTCGAAAAACCTCTTAAAATGTGGGCAGAAAAATCACAAGGATTATGGTATCATTTATAAAATTTTCACATGTCCGCTCTATGAATGATCCATCTTTTTAAAGTTATGTTCTGGCTCCAAAGGGGTGTGGTTTCCTCTCAGCACAAGGTAGAAATACTGGTTTATCCAGTTCTGCCAAGCCAGCTTGCTCTCACAGGCAGTGCCCCTCCCAGCTTCTGCCAAGAGGAAGCTACATTTTACGACGGCTGTAATAAAACCTTTGCCTGAGTCAGGAGAGGCTTTGTTCAGAGCTCCTGTAGAGCACAGGTAATTCAATTATCAGATAGATGGCATGTCCTTAGTGTTGCCAGCAAAAGGCAGATAGCCTGGGAACACAGCTGTGACTCAAGTTTCACTCCTGCTGGGGGTAGTTGCCAGGCAGAATCAAGTTCCTTAAGCCAGACTTTCAGCTAACTGTCATGTTTTTTTGTTGCTTTTTAAATTAACTTGCAATTTTACACATGCAGCTAGAATGCTGATTCTAAGTGCAAAACTATGACATTTCAACAGTTACAAAGGCATGTGACACCAAACATAGGTCACTCATTTAATCTAAACATTTTCAATTTTAGTGTCTTTAAATCCAGTGCAACTTAAACTGTTGCGATCCACAGCTCAGCCAGTCTTGTTATAAACCTTCAAGTCACTTCAGAATATCACTTTACATTGTATCCACCTCTCAGTAAGTCTTTCTTTAGCCTGCTTTGGGTTCATTCAGTTTTACACAAAAAAGTAAAATCTGGTGTGGTTTTAAAATGCCGGCTTTTGGATAGTGGTGAGTACTGGTACTGCACCCATTTTTGAGATTTAAGAAAATGAATTCCCAACAATTCTAGGTTGCATTTGGCAATCAGCATTGCCATTCCCAATGGTTTCAGACTACTGTGCGGGTAGTCCAATGGTGGTTTTAAAGCGCTTTGAAGCTAACCGGCGCTACTGTTTTTCCTTTGGCAACCCATTTCCCTCATGGCAACCCGGCCTTTCATTCTCGCACTGGTGGGTGGCAAGTGAGGCAACCATTTCGGTGTGCGCACAAACTGCGCAGCTTTCCTGGATTTCGGCGCACATGTGGGTTTTCCGCCATCTTGAATTTTCTAAGCCCACAGCACCAAATGTTGTGGCATGATAGCTTAAACGTGGGTCAGGACACCCAACAAGACCCCCCACGTGACTGCACTTTGAATTTGAGTCGATGGGGAGTCGCGTGCCCAAGGGTTTTGACCCACGCACCGGTCTGTCCGCATAATCTTCTTCCTCTTCTGTAGATGGCATAGTTCAGCATCTTCTTCTCCATCCGGTACTGATCGATCAGTTCTCCTCGCCGGTCCTGATGGGAATATTGGGCGGTCCACTGGGCCCATTGGATCTTCGTTCCCAGTCTCCGTATCATCCTCCTTGGCCCGTCTTCAGGTTTTCTTTCTCCTAGGATGACAAAGGAAGAGCGGCAATACCTACTCATAGACTTTTTCCACCACTGTTGAGATAGTGGGGCAGCATATGCATTTCATCATCACGAAACATTACATTCTTATTTTGAAAAAATAAAAACAGTATAACTAAGAGACAGTTTCATGCAAATCACAATATTTTAGAGACTAGATGTGGTATGTTTTATGGTTGGAACTGAATTAGTCTGAGACAGTACCCGCTAGGATTCCAGAGGATTCCTCCAGTTGTTGCAGAGTGTGCCTGGGATGGCAACATTTCAACTGGTTTATGTGGACCCACTTGTCTTCCCCCGCTGCCAAAGGACCTTTGGGGATGTGGATTTTGTAGGCCACAGGGGAGATCTTGTCGATGATCTCAAAGGGTCCCTTCCATGTAGGCAAAAATTTGCGCTGCTTGGCCTGGTTCCTTTGGAAGTTGTATAGATAGACCCGGTCCCCCACCTGATATTCCTTCCTGGAAGTTTTCAGGTCATAGTGGGTCTTCATGCTATCAGCTGATCTTTCTAGATTCCGCTGAGCATAAGCAAAAGCATGTTGGAGGTGTTTCCTTAAATTCTCCACATACTCATGAGTAGTGGAGGCATTTATCAGTGTCTGCTCTTGGGTCCTGTAGAGGAAATGCTGAGGAAGCACCATCTTGCGCCCAGTCATCAACTCAAATGGTGACATTTTGGTTGCAGATGAAGGGGTAGATCTGATAGCCATTAGGACCAGAGGTAATCGGATATCCCAACTTGGCCCAGAATCTGCCACAAACTTCTTTAATATGCTCACAATTGTCCGGTTATATCTCTCTACTGCCCCAGAAGACGCTGGTCTATAAGCAATATGCAGCTTTCTCTTGACCCCCAGTATCTCCCACATCTTTGTCATTACTTCACTGGTGAAGTGGCTACCTCTGTCTGACTCAATCCTTTGAGGTAGACCAAAACGGGAAAAGATGTGGTTAATCATCAAGGCAGCTGCAGTTTCTGCCTTGCAATTTGGGGCTGGGAGACATTCCACCCACTTGGTAAACAAGCATGTGACGGTCAACATGTACTTATTCCCCCTAGCCGAGCGAATCACAGGGCCTACAAAGTCGATTTGTAAATCTGACCATGGCAGTGTCATTCCCCTCTTTTGTAAAGGCGCCCGGTGCGTAAGGGATGATGGCTGAAATTGTGCACACCAAGACACCCCTTCAAGTATTGGTCGAGGTCCTGCCCCATGTGTGGCCAGTATGCAACCTCTCTTAAGATTTCCAATGTTGTGTGAAACCCCCTATGACCGGCGGTGGCCGCATCATGGGCGTGACTTAACATCAGGCTTCGGAATGAGGTAGGAACCACCCACTGATCGTGGCCAGCTTTGGATTTCCTTACCAACAAACCGTCTTGGATTCGGAACATTTTTGGACATTTCATCAACACTCTTAGGTCCTCTTTCCCAATGTAATCGGTATCCGTCAGGGGAAAGTTCTCAGGGTCCTCAAGGTGCTGGTAAAATTTACCAATAATTGGATCCCCCTTCTGAGCAGTAATCAAATCAGCATCAGGGGTCTCCTTACTCCATTGTGCAATTGAAAGGTCGTTGTGAGCATTTGTCTGGGACCTAGTGATGGCAGTGACCTGGATTTCCCCCAACAGGGACTCAATCTCAATTAGATCCCCTTGGATGGCCCCGGTTTTGGCCAGCTGATCAGCTAAGTCATTTCCAATTTTGTCTGGTCCCTCTACTTTGGAATGACCCTTGATCTTTTTCCAATAGATGGTCATCTCATTCGAGGTGACCAGATCATCAATGTTTTGGATCAACTTCCCATGTTTCAAGGGTTTGTTGTTAGCACATAACATGCCTCTGGTTTTCCAATTAACCAGGTGCTCCACGAACCCGTTCCGTACATAATCCGAATCTGTGATTATGACCAGTTCGTGGAGTTGATGCTGGACAGCAGTGAGGATGGCCTGATGCACAGCCATCAATTCTGCCACCTGACTACTTCGGGGACCAATTTTGTATCCAGCGGAGGGTTCTGGGGACTCATTCACCCATGCATTCCCTACGCCGGCCACCAGTTCTTTCTCCCCGTTGTTGTCAACATGGTAAGAGCATCCATCCACATAGACAGTGGGCATTCCCTCACACTTGTCCTCTTCAAAGACTTTGTGTGGGGAATTAAGGTATGCCTCCGTGTTGTCCTTTATTTTTAGACTCTCGTCCTCGAGACAGTTTTCTCTGGCACAATCATGCAAGTCAGCCAGACCTTGCGCGAGGGGACTCTTCTTGTTTTGGCCATATCTGACCTCCACAGGAAAGCCTTGCATTGACAGAATCCAGGAAGTAATTCGGGAATTACTCACATTTCTGGCCCGGATTCTGTCACTTTGGAGATATTGCAGAGGCTGGTGTGGAGTCTCCACTATGATGTGTTCCCCCTGGATAAACGGGCGGTAATTCTTCAATGCCCACACCGTTGCCAGGAGTGCCTTCTCACAATCGTTGAATTTTTCCTCCACAGAGGATAAAGTTTTGCTCGCATAGGAGATTACTTTATTGACCTTGTCATGCTTTTGGTATAATACGGCCGTCAAACACGTATTAGAGAACCCTGTCTCCAGGAAGAACTCCTTGTTTCTGACAGGGTAAGCTAGGCAAGGCGCTTGTGAGAGGCTTCTCTTGAGTTGTCTTACTGCCTCGGATTGTTCTGGACCCCATTCCCACTTGACCCCCCCCTTTAGGAGATGAATCAGGGGTCTGGTGATCTCTGCGTAGCCCTCAATGAACTTTCTGCTGTAATTAGTCAGTCCAAGGAGGCTCCTTAGTTCCGGGTCTTTCAATTTTTGGAGGGCTTCCACTTTCTTTTCCTGGGGACAGAGACCCTGAGGAGTAATCTCATGCCCCAAGAAATTAACACGGGTTCTACACCACTGTGCTTTCTGAAAGGAAAGTTTTGCTCCGGCGGCCCTCAACTGTGTCAGAACATAACGGATCTCCGCTATGTGTTCCTCCACAGATGAACTTTTGATGAGGACATCATCTACATAAGCCAGGTTACCCCTTGCACCCAGGTCGGGCATGGCCTTATGTAGGAAAATGTTGAATTCATTGCCGGAATTGAGGTATCCGAAGGGCGTCCGGGTCCATGTATACTGTTGGCCCCAAAGGTAAAAGCCAGTTTGTATTGGTCCTCCCTACTGACAGGCACGGTCCAGTATCCATTGGTCAGGTCTATTGCAGTGAATACCTGTGACCCCTGGATCTGGGCCAGCCCTTGGTCAATGTAGGGCAGAGGCCATTGGGAAGTATGGACCCGTTTGTTGAGCTCCCTGAGGTCAGCGCAGAGTCTCCACTGGCCGTTTGGCTTCAATATTCCCAGCACCGGATTATTGAAGGTGCTGTGGACTGGACGGATTATTCCCCGGGACTCAAGGTTCTTAATTATTTCAGTAAGGGACTCCATGGATGCGAGAGGCAAGCGATATTGCTTCACAAACACAGGAGTCATGCCAGGGTCCATGGGGATTGTTGTTGTGTGGATGTCAGTGCGACCACAGTCATATGAGTCTACCGCAAAGAGATCTTGGAAATCCAAGAAAACTTGTTTCAACTTTTGCTTTTGTTCCAGAGTCACACAGGCATCAGCTAGGTTGACTCTCTCTTCCACCATCTGCCTGAAGCCTGGAAAGACTTCTGGTTTGGCTATCTCCGCGGCCTCCTCCAGCTGGGTGGAGAAGTCCCTGGTCAGAGTGCTGATTTGGACCGGAGGCTTCAGGTGGGCAAGGCAGCCTTCATGAACCTGGAAAATCACCTCATCCCTCCTGAATTCACAAGTCACATCTTCCTTACCATAAGGGCAGGAAGTGTACACCAGGAAGTTCCCCCCATGCCGGGTAAAGATCCTGTCTGGTGTTGTATTGTCATCACTGTCAAAACAGTCCTTGGGGATTGGTCCTAACAGTTCATTTCTAAGATCAATGGAGAAATGTCGGTCATCAACCGCCATTCCAATAATGGTGCCTGCGGCTAGAGTAATACTCTTTAAGTCGCTGTTGTCCACCTCTATTGGAATGGTGTCATGTTCTATGTTGACTAATGGTGTTGGGTTTACCCCCAACCCTTGCTGTTGGAGAGAAGCATTTAGATGTATGTAAGCATCAGGGTTTTTCAACTCTTGTCCCCTTTTAACTTTCACTTCCAGGGAGAATTGTCGGGTCCTTTCTGGGATCGTGACTTCCTCTTTAACCTGAATTTCAACTGCATAAGGTAGCAATTGAGCTGACCTAAATGCTTTTTCTGGATCATCAAAGCCCATGGGATTATCCGCTAATCGGGACCAAGCTTTGAAGTTTATTAGGTCCAAACTAATGGCAAAGCGATTGAGAATGTCACTGCCTAAGTAAAAGGCGGCAGGGACGTCTCACACGACCCAACAATTGTGGACTATGCTCTTGTTGCCAATGGAGATTTTGAGCATACACCTGCTTGGCAGGAGATGTTTGGAATTAGGTGCTTCCAGGTCCATTTCCCATTTGTCTATCAGTTTGAAGGTGGGAATGGCTGGATCTTTTGGGAGTTGGCGGAACATGGCTTCGCTGATGAAGCTCTTACCGTTGTTCACACACACTCGAGCGAGAACAGAGTCCTTCCCATCATTTAACTGAACAGGGATGAACAACTGCTCTCCAATTTGCTGAATATCAGCCAGGCTCTGAGCTGATTTCACCTCTTTCTGGACTATAGGAGTGGGAGTTTCAGATTGTGGATTGGTATAGAATTTCAGAGTGTTTCCTTCCAGCGTGGAATACCACTTTAGACTGGAAGGAAGGTTGATTTTCAGAAATAGAGAGGACCCCCCATCACTAGTCTGTTGTCCTACTGCTATTACTGTCACGTCTGGAATTTGGCTATTCTGGAAGTGAAATTCTACTTGGTCAGATTTTTCTTCAACCATGTGGCAGGTGCCGTTTAAACTAACATGGTTGACACTCTGTTTTAATTTTATTGGTCGGCTAGTCTGGGTCCAGAGGACCTTGTTTACACAATCTATTAGGGGTGACAACCTTCTCAGGAGGTCATTCCCTAGTAAACAAGGGGTGCCCTCTGGGGTCACAACTATGACCGGGTGTTTCAACTTATGTCGCCCGATCTTAATGTCCAAGTCTGCAGTCCCCTCAACGGGAATTTCCTTCCCGTCAAAGTTCTGCAGTTGTCCAGGAAGCGAGGTGAGAGGAATTTGGTAATTCTCTCCCCTTCCTGCATTCAGTTCATCAAAGGCCCTTCTGGACAGAAGGGTAGCTTGAGATCCAGTGTCCACCAGTGCCGAGATTGTACCCTGCCCCTGTACTTGTACCGGGGCATAATATCTTCCCTCCTTCTCCTCAAGGGGGCACAGGTAATGTACATTTTTGGACAACTGGTGGGCTAACTTTCTGGTTTTGGACATTGCTAGCGAAGAGATTTCGGCAGAATTCTGTGGAGAGCCTTGGGAATCTGAAAGAAAAATTTGGCAACTGGAGATCAGAGCCATTGTGGGTTCCCCTGGCTCCGGTTCTGGGCCGCCCCCCCCTTTTTGGAGGCAGTCACCAGGATGGGTTTGAACCCGGGGATTTTCTTGCTGTTGGTTCTGGGATGAGATGGTGGGCGGCGGTAGCTCAGTCTCCACATCTCCCCAGTCTGGATTTGCATCCCTAGGGACCCATTTTTCTTTGGGGGGAGTTCCCCCCTCTCTGAAGGAGAAGATCCTTTTCCCAGGATCCTCTGAGGATCCCTCTCCCTCAAATTGGAAGATCTGTACCTCCCCCTCAAACTGAGTCTGTTTGGGTCTTTTGTTTCTCCTACCCCCCCCTCTGCTCCTTAGGAGGCAGACTTTCAGGGGCAAGAGATTTTGTTTCCGGTTCCTGGGTTTCCAGGGGCTGTTTACAAGTGAGGAAGGAAGCTTCCTCCAAGGCTTTACACCCCCCTTCCCTTTGTGCCTCCTCCCTGGGAACCGGTGAGTTATCGGGGTGCTGCCCCCGTCATTGTTCTGGAGCACCAGGTCCAGAGTTGGGTGCGTTCTGCGCCGGCACGCCCATCTGAGGGTTCTGCTGAGCCCTCAGTATGTGACCCAGATCCCGCGCCATGTTTTGAACCTGGCGCTCTAACTGGGAAACCCGCTCAGGCTGATACGGGGCCCTGTTTTCTCCCCTGGGCTGATCCCGGGAAGGGTAGCTGTCCCTCCTCTGGTAATACCCCGGGTTGGGAAGATTTGGGTACCCCTCCACCCTTGGCCTCCCCTCTCCCGGATTCAGTGGTCTGGGCTCAGGGAATTGGGGAAAGAAGGATGGATGGTTTTGGGGCTGAAAGTCGGGTGGATATCTGGGGAAAAAGTTCTGCCCAGGGTTTGGTAAATTTCTGCCCTCCTGTGGGAAGTTTGGAGGGAAGTTCCCTGGGTTAGGTGCTTGGCTGGATCCCCCCCCTTGGGCTGGAGGAGTCCACACATAACCCAGGATGGGTCGATTTCCCTTGTAACAGGGACTTACATAATCAGGAGAGCGAGGGACCCCATTTGTGGGGCTGCCTCCTTGGCTCCCTGTCTGTGACTGGCCCGAGGACCTTCTGGGCCTAGCATTATTAGGTGCAGGTAGGTTTTTAGGCCCCCCCATCTCCAAATCTAAAACGGGGGTGACCTTTACCTCTGCCACCTTGGCAGCAGCAGGGGTGGTGTTGGCTTTGGGGTTTTTCTGGGCATTACTTTTGCTATCTACCGGTTTCTGCACCTCATAGATCCGGGTAGCCTGTTCAATGACCCAGTCTAAAGATCTTTTCTCGTGAAAATCCCTCACGAGCTGGGTCATGATATATTTGGGCAAGGCATGGAAAAACGTATTAATAAATTCTCTGCTATCCGTGCGCACCCTTCTTGTGGTCTGTGCAAAAGCACGCTTTAACTCCTGCACAAATTCTTGTGGGGCCTGATCCTCCCCACATTGCAAATTGTAGGCTGCCTTGCGAGCCTCTTGAGGATTTCTGTGAACAGAAAAATGTTTCAGGATGGCCGCCTTATAGGTGGACCATCTTAAATGATTTTGGTCCTCCAGCCCCGCAGAGAAACTGGAGTATTTCGGGGAGAAGGTCCACTTTACATATTGAATACAGCTTTGGCTGTCCTTCAAATGGAAAGTCTCCATCATTTGTTCAAACAACTCTAAGTGCTCCCAAACAGAATACTTAGCGTTCTTATGGTAAGGCGTAATGACGCTCCTGATCGCCTTAATCTGCTTTAAGGGGTCCTTAAGCAAGGCCCTTTTTGCCTTATTGGCCTTTTTAGTTCGGGTAACCCTTGTCCATTCTTCCTCGGACTCAGAGGCACTGCTCCCAGAGGTTCCCGTCTGTTCTTCCAGGTTTTCCCGGATTCTGCGAGCCTGGGAATGGCTGGCAGAATGTGGGGACCTGGTCTCCTGTGTCCTGCGCAGTTCAGAGGAGTCTTCAGATTCCTCCTTGCTGCCAGGATTTGATGGGTACCCCCTCCACTGACCTAACTGGGCAGAGGTTTTCAGGATGCCCTTAATGGGCCTACTCTCCTGGGGTTCCCCATTGAGCTGTACTGTACTTGGGTGCCCATACCCGGATGCCCACCCCTCCATTCCTGAGTGGTACTGGCCTATGAGCCCCATACTCTTAGCTGGATAGTAATCTGCCATCCCTGCGGCCCTGTGCTCATGTGCGCCAGGGGACATGGGGGTGGTAGAGTCCAGGGACTGGGGGAGATGAAGGCCCCTGGTGTTAGGGCTCCTGCGGTTATGGTCAGGAGTCTCTCTTTCCCAGCGGACCTCATCTCTATCCGCCCCTGCTCCCTGTTGCAATGCAAGAGCCTGCATTTGTGCCTTCAGTTCCTCAGTTAAGGCCTTACTAGACTCTATCAGTCTCTCCTGCATCGCTACCTGTTGTTGGAGCCTATCATTGTGTTGGCAGAGAGCCTCATTCTCTCTCTGTGCTTCCTGATTGGTCCTGGAGAACTGGGCCAGTCTTTGCTGCAGGAGGGTTACCTCCTGAGCTGTGTCCCTATTGGCCTGCTCCTTTCTTGCTAGAGCATCCTCCACCCTCCTGGTGTGCTCTAGCAAGTTCTGGTGTTCTTTTTGGAGGTCACCCAGTCCCTGGTGGGTCAGGTGATTTTCTTCCATTTTTCTTTTTAAATGGCAGACTTCCTGGCCTAAGGTATCCCTTTCCTGACTGAGAGCCTGCATCTGTGCTGCCAGGTCGTCCCTTTGCCTTTGGAAGGCACCAGCATTCTGGCGCTCCTGATCAAACTCTGCCTGGGTATCCAGGTCTTTCAGAATTAGTTTGTTGCTCTCTGCCTTCACTCTATCTAGGTGGCCTTGCAGGGTGACTACCTGCTCAGCACATACCCTGTTGAAGTCCAGTTGTTGCTCCAGCTTTTTCTGGCTTTGCAGTAGGGAGTCCAAACCTTCTTGGTGTTCCTTCTGCAAGGCCAGAAATCTGGTATCCTGTTCTGACTTTTCCTTTTGCAGCACATCCATATCCTCCTTTATTTTAGTGATGTACAGTCTGCTGTCATTTTCTGACTCCTGGCTCCTCTGCAGCCTCTGCTCAGAAGAGACCAGGTCAGATTGGACCTTCTCTAACACCATCTGTTGCCTATTTGCCAGATTTTGGCTTTCAGCACATCTATCCTGCATGTCTCCCATATATAGGTACAGGTATGCTGCTATCCTGGCAATCTTATTGTGTTCCTCTTTGGCTTTAGGAGCCATATATAGTTCACTCAGGGCCACATGTAATGGACCCTGATCTCTCCATAAATCTGACCCTGTTTCAGTGACCTGTCGTGTGATGGCCTGCAACCAGGCATCCTGGCCCTGCTCAGCCCATTCACCTCTCACAAATAGTTTATGTAAGAAGTGCTCTCTGGCTATTTTCATATCTACCAAGGTCGTCATTCTAGAGATTGGTCTCTGTCCTGACTTACAGGAGTTAGTATTTTATTTTTGCAGAACAGAACTTTTCTTGGAGTGTCCCTTTTGAGGAATGCTTCACAGCGTAATGCAGCGTGGTGATCCGACCGGATGTATGTATCCCATCAGTTAGCGCACTGTATTAAGCTGCACAAATGGTAAATCTAACCCAACATCCCGGACGAGCCCCCAATTTGTAAGAGGATTCAATTCAGCACTACAGCTAAGTTAACGCCTAGTCTAGAATACTGAATGAAAACCCTTATTGATATATCTTTATGTCCAGTTCATGCGTTCTGGATGACTACCCCTATATAACACCCCTCTCTTGGAATCCCCCTGACCCCACTGAGCCAAGAAATAGTTCTGTTTTGCAAGTTAAAAGGTTTATTTGATAGTTTAAACGATAGATATATATATGTCACACTTTATAATAAATTAATAATTGAATAGCACACTTAATCTGATATGATAAAGATCAACAACGGAGAATCTGGCACTAGCACACTTCTTATAATCACTAATGAGTTGACATGAAATGGATAAGGTAGCACACTGGTAAATAGGAACAAAAGTATAATGTGGTAGAGGATGCTTTATGTAAGCTCAGGTGGATGCAATATTCAATGAATGCAGTACAGAAAATACTCAATATGATTTCAACCAAACAATGTAATCACTTTTCTCTGGCAATCCCCTCCCCCCCTTGATGCAAGGCAAGGAAATGGAAGGAAAACACACAGTTCTCAGAAATGCAATCAATGTAAATCAGTTCACCCCAGCAAGCTTACACTACAGAAAACAGATAGGAGTTTTGAAAACACAGGCAAAATGCTTTGATATGTGCTAGCAATGGATGAGAAATATGCTGGAAATGCTTTTAATTCCCTTTCAGAGGTTCAGGGTGAGTGGTATCTAGTTAATATTAGTCCAGGCTCACACTAGCAATGATGCAGGGATAGTTAGCAGGTTAAACGAATTTCTGGCAAATGGAAGGCAAGCAGCAGCAGTTTTTACATGTGAAGAAATTTGCAAATCGCGGTAAAATTCGCGAATGCGCGTTCCGCGATTGCGGTAAAACTATAAGGGGTAGGAATGCGGTTCTAGGTTCATAAGAAAGCCACGATTCTAAGCTTTCAGATAAAAGTTACTGCAAGTCTCTAGCCCACACGGTTACAGAGTTATGACCGATTTAATAGAGGTCATTTTTGGTTTTGCAAATTTTAAAAGCTCAAAAAGACAAGTGCAGCTTGCAACTAGAAAATGACAAGTGACAGCTTTACAAATGACAGGTGACAGTTAGGAGACAGTTCTACTTAGATTAAAATAGGATTGAATTATATTATTTTAACTAGGAGATTGGTTCTGCACAGTTTTCTAGGTACTCACACTATATTCTTGAGTGAAATGGGCCTCGCCATGGATCTGGTCAGGTTTTAAACTCGCCTCTGGTCTCTGCACTTCACAGTGATCTGGGTCAGCTCTCTCTGGTTCTCTGGTCTGGGTCTCTAGTTCTGGATAGATTGAAGGCTCTAGTTTGGCTCTCTGGAGGTTTGATGGAGGTAAAGTATGGATTTTTCCGGCAGAGCTTCCAGCGGCAGATGGATTTGAAAAGTCCCTATCTGTCCTGTCTGTCTGCTTTTATGTGTTTAGAATGTGGGTGTGTTCTAGCATCACTGACCCTACCTCTCTCTCAGCTTCTAATTGGTCAAACTTCCATTTCTCATTTGATTGGGGAATGAACTGTGAGTCAGAGGGATGTCATTCATTTATGATCTCTTGAAAAACCTCCCCTGTCATCTGTGCACCCAAATCTATATATGATAATAAAAGACATATTTCACAGTTACCCAGTTGCTTGAAATTACATATACATGGTGTGGCTGAATTTAGCCATGTCTCTGTCCAAATCTGCTGTTTCTAAGAGCTTGCATTCAGAAATGGCACATAATTGACTTTTTAACTGATTTTTCAATTTCTGACATTGACCCAACTTTACATACATGTGCGCAGGGAGTATGGACATTAACTGATGAAGTTTCAGATTTTTAACATGCATACATTTAGAGTAATATCCACTTTTCCGCTAAAACCCCCCTGAACATGCCACCGGGTCGAAAAACCTCTTAAAATGTGGGCAGAAAAATCACAAGGATTATGGTATCATTTATAAAATTTTCACATGTCCGCTCTATGAATGATCCATCTTTTTAAAGTTATGTTCTGGCTCCAAAGGGGTGTGGTTTCCTCTCAGCACAAGGTAGAAATACTGGTTTATCCAGTTCTGCCAAGCCAGCTTGCTCTCACAGGCAGTGCCCCTCCCAGCTTCTGCCAAGAGGAAGCTACATTTTACGACGGCTGTAATAAAACCTTTGCCTGAGTCAGGAGAGGCTTTGTTTAGAGCTCCTGTAGAGCACAGGTAATTCAATTATCAGATAGATGGCATATCCTTAGTGTTGCCAGCAAAAGGCAGATAGCCTGGGAAAACAGCTGTGACTCAAGTTTCACTCCTGCTGGGGGTAGTTGCCAGGCAGAATCAAGTTCCTTAAGCCAGACTTTCAGCTAACTGTCATGTTTTTTTGTTGCTTTTTAAATTAACTTGCAATTTTACACATGCAGCTAGAATGCTGATTCTAAGTGCAAAACTATGACATTTCAACAGTTACAAAGGCATGTGACACCAAACATAGGTCACTCATTTAATCTAAACATTTTCGATTTTAGTGTCTTTAAATCCAGTGCAACTTAAACTGCTGCGATCCACAGCTCAGCCAGTCTTGTTATAAACCTTCAAGTCACTTCAGAATATCACTTTACATTGTATCCACCTCTCAGTAAGTCTTTCTTTAGCCTGCTTTGGGTTCATTCAGTTTTACACAAAAAAGTAAAATCTGGTGTGGTTTTAAAATGCCGGCTTTTGGATAGTGGTGAGTACTGGTACTGCACCCATTTTTGAGATTTAAGAAAATGAATTCCCAACAATTCTAGGTTGCATTTGGCAATCAGCATTGCCATTCCCAATGGTTTCAGACTACTGTGCGGGTAGTCCAATGGTGGTTTTAAAGCGCTTTGAAGCTAACCGGCGCTACTGTTTTTCCTTTGGCAACCCATTTCCCTCATGGCAACCCGGCCTTTCATTCTCGCACTGGTGGGCGGCAAGTGAGGCAACCATTTCGGTGTGCGCACAAACTGCGCAGCTTTCCTGGATTTCGGCGCACATGTGGGTTTTCCGCCATCTTGAATTTTCTAAGCCCACAGCACCAAATGTTGTGGCATGATAGCTTAAACGTGGGTCAGGACACCCAACAGCGTAACAAGTCGTGAAAGTCCTCCCATGCGTATTCGGCACAACATAAAGTAAAAAACCATGTGGCTGGACCTAGGTTACTTAGCGTACAACATACATCAGCGTGACATCAGAACCAGTATTCCTTTGTACCAGGCATTTTTGCCAAGAGATTTGTTATACTTGACTGCAAAACTTCATCTTTGTCTTATATCTTTTGAAGCAGATGGGTAGCAGACATGTTAAAAAATTAGAGCCTGCTTTTAATGTGTGTGCAACTCCATAACAGAGTTTCTAATTAACTTTCGCACTGGAGGTGGAAAATGTATCCTATATTTTGTCTGAATCTGGGGTTGCCAGAATACAGTCATAAAGAGCGATATTCAGATGCAGTCATTTGCATGGATCTTTCATCATAGCTTCTTCCTTTTGCTGTAGGAAAGAGAAGAGGAAAAGAACATGCTTCTACACTTTTCTCCCATGTGCTCATTGGGGATCATTTGGCTTGATGCATTTGATATGTTTCTATTGCATCTTCTATGGTGTCTTTGGACTGTAGTGGGTGAATTGTATACTGGTCTAAAATGTTGGCTGCACTAACTTGATCTACATGTTCAAATTGGCCAGTTGTTGGTGAATCTTGAACCATTTGGGTGGTTTCTCTTAAGTTTTCCTCTATGTTTAGATCTTTGGAGTATTGATTGTTTCCTTTGAAATATTGTAGGGCTTGCCTAACTCTGCTTAAGTCGACTAGTTGTTGCCAAATTCTTTTGTCTTCTGTTGGTACACCATTAACTAGTACAATCAATGATTGATCTATTGGCCATTGTACTCCTGGAGTTTGTACACTTTCTTTAAGATGTAATGGTAAATATACTACTTTGCCATGCGTGCCTTTTAGTGACTCAGATGGAAGCAATTTGTATTTTTTCAGTTGAAGCCGTATTATTGCTTGAAATGCTGTTTGAATTATAATGTACTGTTTGAATTATAATGCTCTCATACACGTTAAGTTGTTGGAGAGCTTTTGGAAGTGGAAAGATTTCTAAGTTGTTAGTAATAGCATGTGATGGTATTTGGTTATGGTCAAGCTTTGTATTGTAGTACATTCAAACTATTGAGGTGTCAGTTATTTTATATTTATTTTCTGTTTTTAGATATTAAGCTAATTGGAACCATTGAAATTCCTCATTGTTTTCTATTTTGTAGGCCATATCTACTATTTTTGTGCTTTTTTTTATAAAAAGGTCTGCAACGACATACACATGCTTGGTCTGGTATTTTAGCAGATGTGTTTTTAAAGTTAGCTACTTCTTTTTTTATGTGTTAGGAGGTTGGTGTTTGTGAGGCTTTCGCTGATGTTTTCTGGAGTTACTGAGTTCCTAAGTCAACTCCTTTCCAAAATATTTACTTTGGATGTTCTCTATTTCTCGGAGGAGTTATTTGGCTGCAACATGTTGGAGAATGTTATTTACATTTTGGAGTTCTAGAGCAGGACTTTTTGCATTTTACAGTTTATGCACAATATTTGTATAGTGGAATGGGGTATTGCTAACATGTTGATGTGGTGGAAGGTGTTTTTACAAGCAGTTTCTGAAATGTAGGCTAATGAATGTCCTTGCACGCCAGTGTGGCTGCACACTGGGCAGGAGTCTATAGTTTGTAAAGTGTTCATTCTACTTTTGTCTTTTAGTTTCACATAATGATTGAGGAATTGTCATAAAGTTTTGGATGATTGTTGGCGTACGTTACATATTGAGATGCATGTCCATTTGTATACTGGACGGTTTGTTAGGGCGAAAGGAACATTTGGCTGAATGTTTGTTGGGGAGGTTTTTTCTATACAGGTTTATTTTTCCCTTAATGGAGTCTCCTACCATTTCATACCCTTGCCCATTACTGTCTATGGCAACTGTTTTTTTTTTGTTCTTGTTTATAAGCCTCTTCGTTGAAAAATGGTTCTGTGCTGCTTGTGTGAATCCATTCACCTTCACAGAAGTTTGAAAATATATCTATATTGACATTGTGCTTGTTTAGATGTACTTTTTATAATGTATTTATTAATTTAGTTAATGCTTTCATTCTGTTTAAAATCAATAGAAATCAATAGATAGTCGAAATGCACTATCAATTAGAGCTTTGAGGATTCGGTTTCGGCACTAGTTTTTAAGGCTGGATCGTGACTTTTTAGCTGTCTTTATAAGATTGTGAAAAACTCTACGGTGGAAAAAAAGTTGTAAAGTACATTTTTTGGAATGTTTTACTGTGGCTATGTTAACTTTGGTCGATATAGTGTTAGGTTCATTAGTAGGTCTGCTTTTGTTTGTACCTGTTTTTTTACTTTTAGTTTTTGCAAGAGGGGCCTAACTTTTTTTTAAGTCTGTCTGGTTTCGTTTTATTGAGTGAGGTTACCAGCTGTTTTGTTTTAAGGTTTTAAGGTTTTTTATACATTGTTTTAGAGGTGGATGACCATATGGCTTGGTTTTATTCTTATGTGCTCTACATTTTCTTTGTTTTCTATGAAGTTGCTTTTTAGTAGGCATTCTGTTCTGTCTTTTGGGAAAAAGGAAAGTTTGAGTTTGAAAGTTGTGAAATGCATATGCATGTATTGTGCATGGGTGTGTAGGTTTGATTGTAGAGACAAATAGTGTGATTGTGTAGTAGGATGATAGGTGTGGTTGGGAAGGTTGTAAAAGTAAGAGTCTGTAGAGGTGTGATGGGCTTGGGTTAGTGAGTAAGGGAGTCATGAATGAATAAGTAGGGACATTATGATGTTCTGAGGAAAAACATGGGTGTTATAATGGTGGTGTTTAGATGGGAATAGAAAGAGTATGAATGTTGCAATATAATGAGTTAGAGTGAAATAAATATTGTTGATTCAAAAGCAATACTCTAGGCTAATACATAGTGAAAGTACATTGGTACAATTAGAGAGATGTACATGGTATATGAATGCACTTAATTTGTAGGATGTGAAGAGTGTTCTTTTTTCAGTAGCCGTCTTCGGCAATCTTCTTCTTTTACCTTTAGCAAGTGAGGTTGTTATTTATAAAGGTAGGAGTTGTTGGGAAAAGAGTTAATGAAGTTGTGTTATCGGTGGCGTACTAAAGTGTGTTAACTATGTTCTTAGAACAATTGGAGAATGAGTAGAGCTGTTTGGCACATTAGAAGGAACAATGCAAAAATGGGTGTGTGAAAAAGGTGCATAACTAGTTTATGTTTGTGCTGCTGATTTTAATAAAAGGAGTGCTTGTGGTGTAATGTATTTGTTATGATATGATATGATATGGCATGGCATTTGGACAATTAGAGGGTCCTGAACTTAATCCTTGCAGTCACTGGGATCCAATGCAGAGATTTCAGTGCTGGAGAGATACGATCCCTGGGCTTGAGGCCAAGGACAAATCTCACAGTCCTGTTCTGGATGAGTTACAGAGGGCAGAGAGTAGAAGTAGGCAGATTTAGAAAGAGGCTGTTGCAGTACTCCAGAGCTCTAAAGACAGTGAGATTCTGGGGGGAGGAGAGTAAAAGAAGTATACCTCTGAGGAGGTTGTAAGAAGATTCAATTCAACACTACAGCTAAGTCAATGCCTAGTCTGGGATACTGAATGGAAACCCTTATTGATATGTCTTTATGTCCAGTTCATGAGTTCTGGATGACTACCCCTATATAACACCCCTCTCTTAGAATCCCCCTGACCCCACTGAGCCAAGAAGTAGTTCTGTTTTGCAAGTTTAAAAGGTTTATTTGAGAAATAAGACAAAATATAGATACCACGCTTTTATAATAAATTAATAATCAATATCGCCCTTATAAAGATAATGTTAATCAACAATGGGTAATCTGACACTAGCACACTTCTTTATAATCAATGAGGAGTTAGTATAGGATGGATCAAGTAGCAAAAATACTTTTATGATTTCAAATGAAAAGCAATGAGGAATAAAATGCAGTACAGAAATACTTGAGATGATTTTAGCAAAAGATAATATAATCACTTTTTCTCTGGCAATTCACCCCCCTCCCCTATGCAATGTAAGACATGGAAGTAGATGGAAAGAGGAGCACACAGTTCTCAGGAATGCAATCAAATACAATACGAAATTCAGTTCCCCCCAGCAAGCTTCGAGAAAACCGGTATGAGTTTTAAAACACAGGCCCAAGTGCTTTGAATGTGGTGGCAATGAAGTGAGAAATATGCTGAAAATGCTTTTAATTCCCTTTAGGAGGTTCAGGGTGAGTGAGAGATACTAGGGATGAGTGCAGGCTCACTTTAGCAATGATTCAGAGATGGTGATTAAGAGGCAAACAAATTTTTAGCAAGGAAAGAAATGACTGCTGATGGTTACACGTGGCTGGATTTTTAACCAAATTGCAATTCGCGGTAAAATTCGCAAGTGCGTGAATCATGATGTATTTAAGTCGCTCCTAGGCTTGTTGGAAAGGTAAGATTCTAAGCTTTCAGAGGAAAGTTAAACCAAGTTCCTAGCCCAAACGGTTCCAGAGATACAGACGATTAAATAAAGGTAGTTTTTCGGATTTAAAGTAAACTCAAAATGACAGGTGACAGCTTGCAGCTTCAGAATTGACAAGTGACAGTGGTGCAGCTTTACAAAATGACAAGTGACAACTTCTAGGAGGCAGTTCTGGTTAGATTAAAATAGTTTGTATTAGATTATTTTAACTAAGAGATTGGTTCTGCACAGTTCTGCTAGGTACTCACAATATATTTTTGAAATAGGCCTCGCCACGGATCTGGTCAGGTTTTGGACTGGACTCCGGTTCTGGTCTCGGCACTTCACAGTGATCTGGGTCAGCTCTCTGGTTCTGCTAACAGCGGTCTGGGACACTCTGGATCTCTGGCCTCTGGTTCTGGATACTGCTCTGCTTTCTCTGGGTACAGCACTGCTTCTGGATCTTTCTGGCGCAGGGTTTCAGGCCAGAATCAACAGCTCAGCCCGGCTGTGAATAGTCTGCAAATGATTTTGGGCCTGCTGACAAATACTTTTGCTTGCAGTGGGCCTTCTTGGTTCAAAGTTCTGTAGTCTCTGTTTAGCTTGAAAGTCTAAGTGTAGGATCTCTGGATGTGAAGTCGTCGGTCAGCATGATCCGCAGCAAATGGAATTGAATCTCTCTACCTGTCCCAGCAGTCTCTTTTTATGTGTTTTGAAAATGGGTGTGTGCCTGGGCCTAGCAAAGCCTGCCCCTCTCTACTTGTCATTGGCCCAATTCTCCCCTCTCCCATGATTGGGGGAAGGAAATGTGAGTCAGAGTGATGCTGTAGGTTTTATGGGTCAGAGGATCCTCCCCTGGTCAGTTTGCCCACAAATCTATATTTGATTCAAATACATATTGCACAGATACACAGTTGTTTAAAATTACATGCACCCATCACATATCACATGAGGTATACTCTGTTCAAACTCTGCTCTTCCTGGGGGCTTGCATTCAGAAATGGCAACATTTTGCACTTTTTAACTGGTTTTGCAATATCGGACATTTACCCAAATTTACACACATGTGCGCAAGGAGTATGGACATTAATTGATGAAGTGTCAGATTTTTAACATGCAGACATTTGGAGTGAAACCCTATTTTCTGCTAGCAACCCCCCGGATCATACCACCGGGTCCTAAAACCTCTTAAAATGTGGGCAGAAAAATCACAAGAATGATGGTATCGTTTAGATCATTTTGACAAGTCCGCACCATGAGTTATAAATCTTTCTTAAAATCATATTCTGGCCAACAGGGGTGTGTCTTCCCAGGTCACATGGTGGAGAAACCAGTCTATCCACTTTCTTTAAGCTCAGCCTGTCCTCAGAGGGGGCTGCCCCTCCCCGTTTCTGCCAAGAGGAAGCCACTTTTACGACGCCCCCAATATAACTTCTGCCTGAGTCAAGGAAGGGCTTTGTTCAAAAGGAAGCCATTTACGATCCCCCCAATAAACCATCTGCCTGGGCCCAGGACAGGCCTTTGTGCAACTCCCTGTAGCTGCTACACCCCTAATCTAATCAGAGAGGTGACAACTCCTTTTGGCAAGGGGAAGAGTGGCTGAGCAGGTTTTAACTCCTGTGGGGGTAGATGTCAGGCAGAATTCAGTTTCATTAAGCCAGGTTTCACCTAAATGTCACTTTTTGTCCCCCAGTTTAAGTCTATTACGATTTTTACATACACATTAAATAATTACTTCCTTCAAGTCATTTCAGAGTATAGTTTTACATTGTATCCACCTCTTAGCAAGTCCTTCCTTGGTCTGGTTTTGTTTCATTTGTTCAGTTTTACACAAACGTCTGGTGGTTTCAAAACGCCGGCTTTCTGATAGTGGTGAGTACTGGTAATGCAACCATTTTTGGGATTTAAGAAAATGAATTCCCCACAGTTCTGGGTTGCTTTTGGCAATCAGCATTGCCATTCCCAATGGTTTCAGGCTACTGTGTGGGTAGCCCAATAGTGGTTTTAGGCAGTGCCCTCCTGTGCTCACAACATAGGCAAAAATGGGTGGCAGCCTATTCTTCATGCATTTCCCTCTGCATTTTCTGGGAAGTTCTGGCCATCATGATGTTTTCCATGCCAGTACTGCACAGTTTTCGTATTCTGGCGTACATGTGGGCTTTTTGGCCATTTTGGATTTTCTAAGCCCACAGCACCAAATGTTGCAGCATGATAGCTCAGACGTGGGTCAGGACAGCCAACAAGGTGCAGTTGGTAGTTTGACTTCTTAGAAACACCTGAGATGTGAGGATAAAAGGAGAGTGTTGAGTCGAAGATGACTCTGAGGTTCTTAGCCTCACAGGTGGGAGCAGGAAGAGGGCCTAAGGGGATGGCCAGAGAGTGACTGGAAAAGAGGGTGCAGGTGGGACAATGAGGAGAATCTCTGTCTTACTGGCATTAAGGCAGAGATCGTTGGCGGCACACCTCTCCTGGATAGCAGACAGACAGACAGAGATGAGAGAAGGAAAAGAGGTGGTAGAGGGGATCCTGAAAACGAGCTGAGTGTCATCCGCATAACACTGAAATTGGAGCAGGGAGCGCCAATGCAGTGGGCGAGAGGTGCCAGGTATTGATTGAACAGCCAAGGAGAGAGGTTAGACCCCTGGGAACACCACAGGTACAGAGTGAGATAGAGGAAAGGAATGGCCCAAGTTGGACCTGGGATAGTCGATCAGAGAGCAACGAGGTCAGCCAAGCCAGGGCCAGATCGGTGATACCCAGGTTATCACGGAGACAATTGAGCAGGATGGCATGGTTCACCATGTCAAAGGCAGAAGAGAGATCAAGTAAGATGAGGACAGAGGGGAGCTTAGAATCAAGGTTAGAGAGCAGGTCTTCAAATGTTCAGGAGAGCAGTGTCTGTGCTTCTGGCTGCTCTGAAGCCAGACTGATGGTCATGGAGACAACCAACAGATTCAGTGTGAATGTTGGTTGTGTTGCAGTGTAATGTGTTGCAGTGTTTTTAAAGAATAGGGAAACTGTGGCCTAGTGGTAATGCAATGGTGGATTGTTGTTGCAGCAGTGTTTGGTGTCATAGTAAAGGTTGGGAAAGAAGAGGACTTTATATGTAAGGTGAAGTGTTGTATATAGATAAGTTGGTGGTATTCAGATATGTTTGAGCAGGTGGAGAATGGTGACAGTGTAAGCAATGCAATGAGTGAGGTTGGAAAGTGTGACATTTATATGGAATGAAACATGGAAAATGCTAACCGTTTAAAAATGTTTCTTTGTAGGAGCATTTTCATGAAAGTAAAAAAATGCATATTAGCATTAATAGCAGCACTGTGTGTAACCTTTTTGTAAAAGAAATAAAAAGCAGATGGAAAAGACGTGTAGAACATTTTTAAGTGGCACTTGGTGTGCGGAAGTGTAATATGTTGCCAGTACATGCATACAATGCAACATGATCCATTTCAATATGTAGATGCTTATCAAGTATTTTTTTTTTTTACTCCATGAAGTATTTCTGACAGTAGTATGCCAAATGTAGTGATGAACCCCTTAGTATTAGATACATTATGCAGTAATCGGCCTTAATAAACTGTGTTTTTAATAACGGATATGAGTTATTTATATGCACTGCATATTATGCTCGTCCGTCTGGCTGAACAACAACATTAACAGGAAATAGAACTAGCAATCGGCCTGTTCTGATTGTGGATAAAGAATACGTTGAAAAGGTTGTGGGCAACAACCCAAAATAAGAGATTAGTTTGCAACATCTCTTCCCTTCCTTCAACTTTGTCCTCTTGGTTCACTTTCTGTCTGCAATTGGGTCTTGAATAGCACGACTATTGCAACATGGGTAGCCTCTGGACACTAGAGTGCGAGAGAATGTGGGGATGTTGGGCTTAGTAGGAGGAGTGACACCTGGTATGTTGGTGCATGCGTTGCTAGGTGAGGGCTGAGAGGGCTATAGCCGCGGGTCTCTTGGTTGTAGCCCCAGATAGAAGCTCAGGGTCTACAACCAAAGGGCTAGCTAGCCTGAGTCCTGACAATTTCGACATTAGATCTTTTACAATTTTGCCCCAGATCTTTTACAGACCACACAACATCCCGGCACTTCAGTGTGCTGCTAAGATGTGAGGCAAGCGTGGTCTGTTTTGCCAGAGGGTACCTCTAGTTTTTGCTCTCCTACTTGGCTCATTGGTAACAAAGTCTGCCCGTTGAGCCTTAGTGGATCTGTGGGTGCAGAAGAAGGGGGCTGTATTATGGGCCGTGCGGTTTACACCAGAGGTGTCAAACTCAATCAGATAGGGAGCCGGTTTGGATTCAAAAACACCTCTCGGTGGCCACACACAGCATATTGTAATCCTTCAGCAGCCAGATTACCAAGAGAACACAGGAACATTTCATTGCAGATCATGGATCTGCCCATCAGAGAATTGTGCGCTTGACAGAAAGAATGGGACACAGTGCACACAATATTATTTGCACCAGATCTTCGTTGAAGCAAGGCCTGATACAGTTTCCACTACCACACCAGACTGGACAAAATGTCAGGCGAAATGACATCTTCTTCAAATATATAAAAGGGCTTGAAAAAGCCTGATCTCAAACTGCAACCGTTAATGGTGCGATGTAAGCTTATGATTTGAGTGTCTCATGCTGTGACCTGGTTAAGCACCTTTTTTGAAGTTGAGGTACAAATGACCCTGCACCAGCAATGTTGTGCTAGACTACCAAGGGTAGTGCTCTCGTGGTTCAATAATGATTCTCGAGTCATCATTGGTTCAGATATTGATCACGCATGGTGCCCTTGTAATGGTATCCCAGGCAACCGGGATGGTTTTTAGGGCAGTTTTGTGCATCTTGTGCTCTGAATAATTTGCCTTTTTCCTTTTTAAATGGTGCCGCATTTTTATATGGTGGCTGGAGAAACATATGTCATTTGGCTGTTGCTTAAAATAAAGTAGCTGTTTAATGGTAAGGTCATAGTTTATTTCTATATATTTATTTGGTTGGTTACATTGTTGCTTATCACTACATTGTTTATCTTGCTTAGTATCCCATTCTTTTAGGCTGTTTTCCTTTTAGTCCAGTCGTGCTGACAGACGATCTGCAGAGAATCACCTAATCTTGGTGACAGTGTCTTACTCTTGCGTTACAGAAACTGAAGCCCCTGCTGCAGAGGCACATTTATTTAGCTCTCCTGTGCTATGTAATGTGCACTGTGCATTTCTAGAGCTGGATGAAGGGACTTTGGGGACTGATCCAGCTTGTAGCCTGTAGAGGAACATTACTTAGCTCTCCTGTGTTATGCAATATGCACTGTGCATTCCAAGAGCTGTATGGAGGGGCTTTGGGGACTAATCTAGCATGTAGCCTACACAGGAACACTTCTTAGCTCTCCTGTGCTATGCAACCTGCACTGTGCATGTTGAGAGCTTAATGAAGGGTCTTTGGGGCCTGATCTGCCCTGTAGAGGAGCATTTCTTAGCTCTCTTGTGCTGTGCAATGTTCACTGTGCATGTTGAGAGCTTCATGAACGTACTTTGAGGCCTGGTCCAGCCGGTAGAGGAAAATCTCTTAGCTCTCCTCTGCTATGCAATGCGCACTGTGCATTTCTAGAGCTGCATGAATGGGCTTTGGGGACTGATCCACCTTGTAGCCTGTAGAGGAACATTTCTTAGCTCTCCTGTGCTTAGCAATGTGACTGTGCATTTCTAGAGCAGTATGGAGGGGCCTTGCGGACTAATGCAGCATGTAGCCTGCAGAGGAACACTCCTTAGCTCCCCTGTGCTATGCAACCTGCACTGTGCATGTTGAGAGCTTAATGAAGGGTCTTTGGGCCCTGATCCAGCTTGTAGAGGAACATCTCTTAGCTCTCCTGTGCTATGTAATGTGCACTGTGCATGTTGAGAGCATCAAGAGCGGGCTTTGGGGCCTGATCCAGCTGGTAGAGGAACATCTCATAGCTCTCCTGTGCTATGCAATGTGCACTGTGTATTTCTAGAGCTGGATGAAGAGGCTTTGGGGTCTGATTCAGCATGTAGCCTCCAGGGGAACATTGCTTAGCTCTCCTGTGCTATGCAATGCGCACTGTGCATTTCTAGAGATGGGTGAAGGGGCTTTGGGGACTGATCCAGCATGTAGCCTGTAGAGGAACACTTCTTCACTCTCTTGTGCTATGCGATGTGCACCGTGCATGTTGAGAGCTTCATGAAGGGGGTTTGGGGCCTGATCCGGCTGGTAGAGGAACATTTCTTATCTCTCCTGTGCTATGCAATGTGCACTGTGCATGTGGAGAGCTTGATGAAGGGGCATGGGGCCTGATCCGGCCTGTAGGACCTATGTTTGACATCTCTGGTTTGCATGGTATTAAAGTTTGAGGCAGGAGGGGTGTACACACAGACTTTCTGATGCATAGTGTGTGTGTGGCTGGCCTGTGTTTAATATAGGGTGGAGAGTAAAGGGTGGGAGAGTTAGTCAAGGAAAGAGATGGGTGAAGGCAATATATTTCTGTTACTGGTTAACACAGTATTGGGAACAGGACAATAGAGCCAGGTGCGTTGATTTAATGTGTATTACTGTACATTTCCTAGGTAGCAAGGTGAACATAAGGTGGTGTATTTTGACTTGCTGACTAATTAGCCCAAGAGTGTTGACATTGCAACACCATCAGTTAGTCGCTACATGTGCATTATGTTAATTATGCTCTAACCATTAATGGGGTTGCACATGGACAAGCCAGTGCTTTTTTGCAGTTCTGTTATAAACACCTAGACATTACATGTTTCAATAATTCAATATACCCCTACACAAAGTCGTGCACAGTGTTGTAGGTTACGACTTTTATGTATCCCAAAATCCCAAAACATTAGTTATTTCTCGCTTGTTCTTCCGTGTGCTAAAAAAGATATTTAATTCAATAATTTAATGAAAGAGATTTCATTCGTTTTATGATGGACCACCAATATACATTGGTCTACAATATATTTTCATTGCGTGTATGCTGTACACAACAGAAGGTGTGCCTGAGAAACCACCATCTTGATTTTATAAAGGAGCATTTTGGTGCACTGGTTTGGCGACCAAGACTGAGAAATCAATCAGATTCAGGTGTGCAAGTATGTCGCCATAAAGCACAGTGATTCACTCCCCATCATGCTCTTTGCACTTGCACTCAGGCTAAAGAGGAAGCCCCAAGGATAAGCATGTCTATGGAAGATGACAGGCCTTCCTGGTCACATCAGCATAGTGTCAATATTATAAAATATACAATACCTCCTAGACCCTTAGGATGATTGATAACTCCACCTGTGTTTTACTCCTCTTCTACATTGTGGGTGGTTATTCCAGACAGTGGGCACAGAGAGGAAAGTCTGTTTCCCGTGTTTCCCACTCTGTGCAGGAAATGCAATTGTGATGCATGGAATGGGGGAGAGACTTGAATCACCATGGATTCACGCCTACTTTTTCACATTTTTGAATGAGTAAAAAAAGCAGGTGGAATGCATTGGGATTCACTGTAGTTCTGACCAGCAGGCACATAAGTGGTGGAAGCATTACACATTCTTTTCTGTGGGTGTGGAAAGAAAGCACAGGGACTGCCCATATTCCCGCACCTTATTACCACTGAGACCAGAAATTAATCCAAATCCCATGTGGGGGTTGTGGTCACGGTCACAGGTGATTCCCTTTCTCAGGGATTAATGTCCTATTTAGAATTAACCTCTTAACGGTTCAACCAGCCATTTTGGAAATCCTCTTTGAATATGATACAGTCAGTGCAGTTTTAATTCTCATGAGACGCAAGTCATAAAATCGCTATATGGTGGTATATTTGGAAGAACCAAACATTTTCATATATCATAGGAGAAAGCCATCATTGGTGACACTCCTCTAGGCTAGAGGTTTGTTTGGGGAGGAATTCCTCTTCTTACTCAACTTCCAATCTTTGGGTTCAGGCCCTCAAAGTGGAATAAAACCCTGTGCGAGAAAAGTCACAACAATAATTTGGTGGGGAGTATTTGGTGGAAAAATGGATTTGGTTACAATAAATCCAGGTTGCTGTTACATATGTGCCAGTGACATTACAAGGTTCAGTTTGGCAAACATGTCCAGACGAAAGGATAGCGCTGTTGTGCATAAATTCTGTAATTTGATTATTTTGTACCATTCCAAATGAATTGGTAAACTCTCAAATACTGTGTGTGCAATTTTAAGACAGGTTGCATGGTTCAACCTCGGTTCTGACTCACACAGTGTGGTTCCCCCAAAGATGGTGCTTTACTGTCAGCCGTAACTCAAAAATCTTTTCAAAGGCCCCCATAAAGGCAGTTTTATCATCCATGGTGGAATTGTAAGCACCCTTACAATGATGCACCAAAGCCGGTATTTTGCCACAGGGTGCATGTACGAAACGATGTACAGGTTTTTTCCTAAATGTATTCTTTAAAAATTCTTCAGCCTACAACACTTGAGGGTGAGTCAAAACATTGTACAACTAAGCTGCTGGGAAGGACAAGGGGAAAAAACATTCTTTTGACTGAAATCCTTAGAGCCTTTTCCGAGCAAATGTTCAACACTTGAAATGGATACAGCTCAGGTTTCCCACGTAAACGTGTTGAGAATTTGCTTAGCAAATAAATCTGAAAGCTTCATGCAAACAAATGGCCAATGAACACATCTGCGATGAAGGAGGAGTTAGTACTTTTCAGAGTAAGGTATGATTCTGTAGCGATCCGTGATTGGCAGCTAAAATGAACAGAACATTTGAAATATTAGTATGTAGAGCCGTGATTAAACGGAGGAATGAGTGGCGTTCATTTAATTTCCAAAAATATGAACATCTGTTATCCCATTAAGAAATGTCATTACCAGATATAATATGATGTTAGCCTCCCCTCTCACCGTGGTTCTGTTTCATTTATATGGCAACATTGTCACAACCTGTACAAAAGCAATGTCCCCTTTATTAAGATATCGGGCAGCTATTAAGACAAGGTTGCCGGGCGTCAGATAGAAAAGTAAACAATGGAGGTAAAGATTTTATATTGTCTATAAACATAGCATAAATACATTGCTGAATATAAATGTCTGTGCTTCAGAATACTCCACTGGGTGTTGGATATGGTCCCACCCTAGCCCCCCCCTATTGAAGGTACATTCAGCACTGAATGGCCGAGGACAACACCGAGCAGTCATGTTCTGTGTTTGACCTCCTATAAAGGAGATCTCTTGTATTTATCAAATGCATGACATTCATTCCAAAAGTGAACAACAGATTATGGGCCTCAATATGAGTGTTTATGGGGTCCGGTAAAAATGCTGGTAATACCGGATCTGGTATTTTTACCGGACTGGCACACTCCGAGTTTGCCGGTAGAGGCAGTGAACTGCCAGCATGCCTGATCTACCAGGAGTTCATTTCTCCTGCTGGCGAAGAATTGCCCGAATCACCGTCACCGCTGCCATTGATTGTAGCAAACCCCATTCCTTGGAGTGGGACGCCATGGAATGGGAACATACTGCTGTTGCCGGCACCCATAATATCCCGGTAACACTGGGATATCAGGCCCCAGTAATGGTAAGGCGAGTTTGCAGGTAACCCACCGGTATTACAGGCAGGTTACTGGCAAACCCGTAATGACCCTATGACTCTCTTATTCTGTTTGTACGTAGTGGATACATAAGGCACAAACCTAGTCTAAAAGCAATGGAGTACTGTACGTAGGGAATACCTCTTGCTGTGCCTTGTAATTGTACCAGCTCTATTTGTATTACATAGTCATGCATCCTAGTGGATGCTTTAGATTGGAGTAGAACATCTTGGTCAGACCAACCTTTAATCTATGTTAGGGTATTAGAGCTGATTTCTTCTCTGGTTGTTTCTTGTATTCTGTCAAGGTAGGTTGTTCTAGGAGTTATTTTGGAGTTCAGTGGGATTTCTCTCTGATTAACATTTTACTTTTCTTCATCTGTGAGATTTGGTTCTGAGGCATTGAGACGCACCCTCTTAGTACTTTGAACATCTTAAAGAATAACACCTTCCATGTGATGGTTCGTTGTCTGTGCACTGCTGTTGCCGTGGTCTCTTTTTTTTTTGGCCAATGGATGTAAATGTCTGAGTGCCTAACAATTTTCCTAAAATCTGTGCCATCATGGATCTTTGCTCTCCAGCCCCCACCAGCAACTTCGGTGGTCATTGTTCTGAGTTACTTTTTTCTCAGTTGTCATGGGTTAAACCTCGGGGAGTGCACAAAGGGAGAGCCAGCGTGGTGGTGTTCACAGCTTGGCCGAACATGACTGATGCTGGGACACAGCCCATCTTTCCCTTTGGGGTTGCTTATGGCCATCTTCGTTTATCCTTAAGGGCATCGACATGCAAGAACCAAACCTTCCTCCTTGCAATTAATGCTCTTCATCCGCAAGTAATGTTGTATTTGCAGGCAGTCTAATAGTTAAAGCAATGCATTTGCCGCTCAGCAGGAGCCCATCTTTAGAATATTGACAGTTCTTAGTGAATGGTCTTGTGGACTTGTAGTGACCTCTTTGTCTCTGATGTACATTGTCAGTACTGTTCCAATTGTTTTTTTCAAAGATGCCCCTTGTGCAGTCATCAATGCAACTTCTAGGCATTTACAGTCCCATTTTTGTTGGTGGCATTTAATACTTTTGAGCTACCCATTCTTTCGCCCGCTTTTGCACACTTGTGCTTGCACTAGTCATACGTTCAGCCAGCTGGATTGTTAGCTATGCGTGAAATTCCACTTTAGGTATTCTTGGAATTTTAAAATATATTTCTGCAAGCCTGTGGGTGAAGCAATTGGCAAACTGTGATCAGTTACATTAAAAGGTTGCCCCTAAACATATCAAAGGAATTGTTGGCACCCCCCATAGTATTGCTATAACTTCCATCTCTGTTATCATGCCATGGGAGCCAAGGTTGTGTTTACCATCATCTCAGGATGCCATTATGGACCACATTATAACGTTTGTTTCTCACTAGAGGGCATCTTTGGTGGCATGTGCTTGCTGTCTGCCAGATCATTTCCACTTTGAAGTACCCGGATCAGTTGCATGATTGTAGCTCAGTTTAGTTATACAGGCTATATCTCACCTCAGGAACACTGAGCTGAGGTCCTGCTGTCTTCATGTTTTGAACCTTCTCTGTGCCCACTGACTCTCCTTCTGTGGCTACTAGGCAGCCAAAGAACTTCTGAATAGGCTTGAAAAAAACATACCTTTACTTGCGGAGGGTTAGTTCACTATCCGTTAGCCTCTTAAGACATGTCAAAGTCATTTGTGGTGCTCTTTGCCATCTCAGACATGGAGTATGATGTTATAAATTATGTTTACATCAATTCAAGGTCTGTGTTTAGCCACGTTGGGAGCAAACATTGCAGGTCTTTGAAAACATGCCGAGATGAACGCCAAACTGAAAAGGCAGTATTTCCTTCACATCCGCCAAATATCATAATGCTGTTTCAAATAAAGAGAAATCCACTCACTGGTTGGGCCTTGCATGTGATTGACAAATCCAAGACTGATTAAAGGCTTATTCTACATGGAAAACATGTCATTTGCAACACAGAAACTGCAATCATGGAAGTCGGTGCATTTTGAAGCTGAAATAATAAACACATGGAATTCAAATTTCCCTTGCCAAAAGGAATGTAAGAAAATGAACAAGTGGCAGCATGGTGCGAGATATTAAAAGGCTTCACATGGTGAGTAAATGCAGCAGATTTGAAAGCAAAAAGTAAGTATTTCTGTTATTCAGAGCCAAGAAGGCTTGTGTAAGTATAAAGTTTCTTTCGCTGAAAGGTAAAAAAACAGTGACCTTCCTCCATTACATGCTCTGCTCAGGCTCTCCAACTGAAAGACAATTGCTTTGAAGTGTCAGGTCCAGAGAGAAGAGCATTATTCATACATGACAGCAATTTATTAGTGTGCTGGGACAACAGAAAGACTACCATTAAATGGGTCGAACTCTTAAAAATATATGTATCTAAATTCGATTTGTGGTCAGCTGAGAGATACTGATCACAGGCTTATTCCTGGGGAATTTTCCCTGAGCATGGAGGTGGGGCCATCTGTTATGCTCTATAAAAAAGCAGAACCATGGGCTGATCTTTGACCTTACAAGAATGCTAATGGACTTTATGCTTGAACACTAACAAAGTAAGCCAGTGACGAGCCCACTAATTAAGGCTTGAAGAGATGTACTGCTAAAATTGAAATATGCATGTGATTATTTTGCCAGACTTGTGTTAAGTATCATATTTTTATTTTTTCAGGAAATGTAAGTCACAGAAAAAAAACTCAACTATCATTTTAAATCCTGTCCCAAGTCTGTTGTGTTGCCACAACTACCATCATAATTTAAATTTGGGGCCAAGGGTTACAACCTAAAATGTGTTTTAACTCTCCAGAAAAGAACACAAAGCAGAGATTTGGGGATGTGATATCTTATAAAATAAGAAATCTGTGTAAAACATTTCATGCTCATAACTATTATAATTTGTGTATAAACTGCAACAAATTGCTGTTTGTACCTGCAATCTCCTGCTTAGACAGGAGTTAGACTCCTGCTGAGACAGGAGTTAGTTCATTGTGAGCAGCATGATTAGAGGAACCCAAAAATATATATGTTGTTAGCTTTATGTGTAAAATAAAGAAAGTTTCCATGAAGGGACTTTTTAGGTGAAAACTTGAAAATTATAAAAATAATTCTCCATTGGTTACATCCCTCAAATCATTTCAACCACATAACTCCATGGGCCTATCCATAGAGAGGGGCTAATCTTTGGAGCTGGAGAGGACCACAGTGATCCAATTAAAATCCTGGGCTAATAAGCTAGCAGCTCCTAATTTTAATATTTTGGAGGTGTGGCTTTGAGGTTAAAAAATGGATGCACAAGCCAGAGATGGGAGGACTGCCTTAAAGTCTGGGTGAATACTGAAGTTGGGTTGCAGTATTTAAACGTGATTTAAAACTGCCTAAAATTAACTCAGTGAATACTGAATACTGAAAGAGGGTTGCAGAATGTAACCTTACCAAAGGGACCTGCCTAAAAATCATCTGAGTGCAACTATTGAAAACATGTGGCAGTCTTAACATTGCCTGGAATACAGCAATTGGGAAAAACTAAAGAGGTTGGGATCTTTGCAAGGACAGCAAAATAGAGGGATTAATGGCGCTAGCTATCCATGACTGAAGTGCCTGACCAGATCTTTATGCTTCCCCAAGTGAGGGTCCTGAAATGTTGATGACGTTCCTGAGCACCAAACCCAGAAATCCAAAGTAAGTAGTTTTTCCAACAGAGCCAAGTGTGGGGATCAGCTTGATTTAATACCTTCCCCTTAGTTAATAGGTGGGGTTATGGAAGTAGAACATTGGTATATTTTGATAAATAATATTTCAATTAATTCCCCTATAGCTAATTAACACAAGGTGATTTTGATAACATTCGAAATTAACAGAGCTCACTCCCAGTGTGAATAAAAACTATAGTCTGTTAATGAAATTGGGTACACCATTTATCGTTGCCAACCCCAGAATTTGCTCATGAAAGGGGTGTCCTTGTATTAAAATGAAATTCCTAACTGCCATCATTCCTCAGACCTGGCCTTTAAGCAGAGATCGATGTTGAATGTAACTGAATATATGGGTGGTTGATGCTGGGTAGAAAGGTTCTTTATTTAATGAAACAAAGTGTAGTTCATAATTGAAAAATGCACAGTCTCTCCTGAGAGTGAGGAAGTGACCCTGATAGAAGAGAGATGATGTATTGTTTCAGGGTGAAGAAGAAAGAAGGGTTCTAGCATTCCAAAATATTATCAAAAGTCTGTTGTGCTTTCACAACTGCTAGCAATTTCAAGTGTGCTGGGACATGAAACATACAAAGTGCTGCATGTGTGTAATTGCTTTTGAAAATAGAAAAAGGTTGCAGTTGGTTTAAATCTAAACCTTATCAATGAATGTTAATGCTCATGATCTTGTCATGTTCTAAGGTACTGTCTAATGTTGACGTTAAGGGATTTGTGTGTGATACAACGTTTGAACTGTTTTTTTTGGCCTGTGTTCCATGTACATGAGAGTGAAATTCCAATTGCAAATATTCATATAACCTATTATTTAGTAATTATGAATTCTTTCTTTCACCCGGCCTGGTTCTTGGCCTATTGGTGGCAAGGTACGACGTTCATTCATCAGCAGGTTTTTTTGATTAGATAAAACTCATTAGAACATTTGAAGGGGGTAAGAGCATATGAGAGGTACTGGTGGGAATAGGGAATAAATAAAAGCGGAGGTCAGAGCTTGTGGGGGATTCCCCCAAATATAAAGAAAAAGAGAAAATAACCCAAAATCCTTTGGCAAAAAACTGGGGTTGAATGAACATAGAACCCGGTGGCACAGGGGGATGGCTCTTTATGAGTCATAGACAGGGCTAGACTGACTCAAAATATATTGTTACAGCTCTTACTACCAAGTCTTTACCCCTACAACCAGGCAACGTGAAGAGGCTAAGTGATCCCTTAGAAGAATCCTCAACCAAATGCTCATCCATCTCAGAAGATCCCCACTGACCATCCATACACAGCAGGCCTGTATTCATTGCTGAGATACGACTGAAATTCCTGTAGGATCTACAATTGAAGGTTCTCACCCACCTGCACAATTCCTTATAGTCAAATCCTCAACAATGTGATCCCCCAGATGCCTTATGCCTGCCTCATACAGTTTTCAGATATATCGTAAACCATATTACGATCCTAGAATCTTCAATAACATGGATCCCTGTTGGCACCTCCACCTAATATACTGTTTCATGTTGCATTCTTCACCACCTCTTGTAAAGATGTGGGTTGATCCCTGCTAGTAGTTCTGAGACCTGATTTCTCTGTCCTTCAAAAACTGACGCCACCTCTGCAAATGGCTACCTGCTCTTGCTGGCCCTGTGTAGTGAGATATATCAATGGAATGTATCTGTACAGTTTTGATTGTTTCTTCTTTAAAGAAAAATATCCCTGATCTAATACCCCCCACTGCAACATTGTCATCCCACAATCTGGGATAGGAAATAGGTATCTTAATTTCTAATGTTTTGTTTTCTTTAAAATAATAAATAATGGAAATGAAGGTTGTCCCATAACTTCCAATGCTGTGGAAATCACCTTACAAACACTACTAATAACTTCAGACTACAATGTGGCATTAACACTCGATTTGGCGCAGTGCAGAGAGTGTTAAGGCCATTAGCACCCCGGGTTACTAAAGTGGCAACCCTGAGTGCTTAAAAAAAGGCATCCCGTTGTAGGAAGGAAAATCCTTTATCAACCTGGCCACCATGGGAAGAGATGGTAGGGCTCCATACGGAGCCCCTCTTCCCATTCCATGGCGGCCGTTCTGTGCAGTGAGGAAGGTGCGGCTGGGGGATTAAACATTAAACAAAGGGGACGGGTGATGTTTGGAGAAGATGGTGAGGGGAGTCAGCCATCAGGTGGCTTAGAACGAGGGCTTACACCGGTGGTTTAAGCCTGCATTCCTAGCCACCTGATTGACTGGCTCCCCCACCCAGGGTTCTAATGAAAATGTATACACTGCAGCCTGCATACTTTGTATTACTAATATTTTCATTTAACATAAAATATCCAGGCTACTTTACATCGTCGCACAAACATCCACCATAGAAAAATATGAATGACTATTCTATACAATGGACTCAGATATTTTTTATTTAAGACACACACAAGGACATTAATGGTGTCACAAATATAAAATTAAACAATCTACAGTATAGAATTATGTCTGCATTAACCCCTCATCTCCGACATGGAAAGGTGAACCAGTTCTCACAATAACGTTTGATACAAACAATTTTCCTCATTTTATCTAAGTTCATTAACAAGTATTGGCATCAGAGAAATATGTTTGCTCTAATATAGTTTACCAATTCTTTGATAGATGATTTAAATATAAAACCTTTCACACTATATATGACTAACTGTTGGTTCCTAGTTTTGGCTACTTAGGTACTATTTGTTATCCTTTTCTTTTGTGCTGGATTCGTTCTAATAATTGTACAGTTTTGGGTTTCTCAGGAATTATGTGCTTTCAGGCTTCAGGAACAAGAGGGCCTAACTCGATCACTTTTTTGAAGGAATCAGTTTCATCCTCACTACACCGCAGTTACATTTGTCAAGGGAAAGATTTCCATTACTTTATTGACTGTTGCAGACACCAATCAAAGAACTTCCACATCTCAATTTGAGGTGTCTAATGCTTTTAGAGATCCCAAACTGCAGGTGAGAGAGTACTATTACAGTGTAGCAACTTAGAGTTTCACTTGGAATTATCAATCAAAAAGCACATGCACCTTGAAGTATATTACCACTTTCAGTGATATAGCTTTTAAACAGGGCTCCCAAAATACATTTAAATGCTCTTTGGGATTTAATGAATTCTCAAAATAAATATCTAAATAATGTGGGACTTGGTTACTCACATTCTGTCTGTCTTTCGAAAATCCAGGACATATTTGAACACCGACTGGCTGAAGGCTGCTCCAGCAGGTCGATTTTTCCTTCAATCAGTGCACCTGCTCCAAAACTCATCTCAGGAAATGTAGTCCTGCTTTGGGGACTCTGCATTCAGACCAATCTGGATAAGACCCTTTCAAAGAGATTTCCCCATCAGCTACATCATGTTGGAATCCAAATGGGCTTCTCACCTGTCCGATGGGCTCTATTGCTTTTCTGTTTTCCCAACACGCTCTCTTCTTCCTATGTGTTTGAGCTTAAATACCCAGCAAGCTCAATCCATGCAACACCATTTGGCATATTGTTTTGGATTGCACATACTCTATGATAGGTGCCCTTCACTTTCTCAGAACCTCCATGTCCCTCCTCCTTCTTTCTATTGACCCACTTAATTTGTATGTGTCATACAGTGATGTTTCAGTTATAAATTAGGGCTACCCTTCTGAGTGAGACATTAATATTGAACTGGAACATTCATGGTTGGAATAATTATCTGCAGGAACCTGTGATATTGGTAAAAATAACATTTGTGGATTCTTAATAATATTCTGTATCTGGAGAAATCATTTATGCTCCTGCACCTTCAACCATGATGGAGTTATTAAAATATTAACATTATGCATAAGCCATACATGTTAACATCTCCTTTGTATATGCATTGCTAATATATCACTAATAAAGTATTCTAATTTTCATCTGTCCTGTGCCCTTTTTAAGAAGACTTTCTGCTGTACACGTCTAAGTTGCACTTCATTTGTGTGTGGCTTGGCCCTTTATCAACAGAAACCATATTCTTGAAAAAGAGATTCTCTTGAACAAAGGATCATTTCAAAAGACACATAAATGTAACAGATGCACAATCATGGTCAAATGTAATGGTTCACAAGGTCTGGGTTTAGGGAATTACAAGCATCTGCTACTTGTAGTTGCACTTAGTAGTCAACATGCATCCATCAACCAACTGTGCTGGTAGTCTTAGAGATGTGCTAAAAAAAAGACTGTGTTCTTGCCTGCTTAAAGTTCCAATGTTAAGCTTGCATTTAATCTTGAAATGTAGATACAGAGTCTATTAAAGGTAAACACAAATTGGCCTTTAATCTTTTATGTATTGATCAAAGTGATGTGTAGTGGGATATGGATGGACATTCTTGCTTACAAAGGGCTTCACTGATGGTTATATCTGCATAACAATGTACGTTTTGATTTCAGGTGAAGTCCACACCTTAAAATGCAGTTTGATAGGTATACTGTAAAAGGAAAATATTCTATGTTAGCATTTTTACTTGTGATAGCAAGCAAACAATATGTTGTTCTATGCAACTGATAGAGTTTGATCTTTCATGTTACTCAAATAATCATTTTGTATAATTTCCTTATTGAATACTAACATTCAGGCTACACAATTGCCCATGTTCTCTTTCACTTGGCTGCACACATGCAAGATACATGTTTCTTTCAATATGGCCTACAAATGTAGCATGTTTTCCTTTTTGAGAAGAGTGACTTGCAATTTTTATTTTTACTTTGTTTTTCCTGTTTTACATTAATTACTTGCTGTTTCAAATTAAAGTCTTATTCTGACCTCGTATCATTTAATATAAGCATCACATTCAATCAAATGATGCATTTCCCCTTTGCAGTATTGCAGCGGCCAGGTGGTGCCACTACATTCTACACCGTGACCACTGTTCTGACCCTCCTTATGCCTATAATCCCTTCACTCCTCTACAGAGCTTGCTGGGACACTGGTTCTTGTGGTTACATGCCTGTACTTCCTCCTGTGATTTCAGGTATCTCTTGGTATTCACACCTGAGCCTCAGCCTTCTGCCAGCCTCTCATGGTCCTGCTGCTGATCTGGGACATACGCTGACCTTCCAGTGTGGGACTTACATCACCAACAGTGACTGTAAGTATGCCACTCTGCCTGTGGTCACTATGAATCTTCCTGCTGCTGGTGCTGCTCAACTTCCTGCACTAGTATCTCAAGACAATGCCTCCCTCATCTGCAATGCCTTCTTTTCATCTGTTCCGCAAAGGTACAGATGCTCTTAAGGATGGCCTGCCTGATAGCTTTGTCCTTCCCACATACCTTCATTGGTCCACTGATTATAACAGTTGAATCCAGCATGCTTCATCAAAGTAGGGATTTTTACTGTGCCTTCTTACTTCCATGTAGCATGACGCACCTTACGATTTACCCTGTTATTAGCATTCTCGGATTTTAAGGTTCGCTCTCATGTTCTCTCCCCTTAGGCACACGATTGCCTCATTATTATCTATCCCACACTATATTATATGATGACTGCATCATCTTTCCTTCTATCTATTTCGCCACCAACACATTTAATTATATTGATGCACTGTCTACGTCTCTGTTCTACTCCACTGCCACAACATTGGTGTTAGTTTACTCATCCCTATAAAACATATCTCCTCATAGTACCCGCCTGCTACACTTCTTTGATTGCAACCATTTGCTACTGTCCGCTTTTGTCACCCCCATGTTTCCACCACTGCCTGTTTGAAAGGGATTTTTTGTATTCCCTACTGAGCTTTATCGAGGTTCTTACCCTACAAATAACATCCACATGCTCCGTCTAATATCACCATAATACACTAATAGTATTGTCCCAGATTCCCTGCATGCTCCTCAATACAAATTACACTGAAATGTCATTGCAGAGACTTGGTTCTGTCCACTTAGTCTAACCATTTTTAAACTGTGTAACGAAACATCCTAAAAACTGCTGCAATGACTGAATGACACATGCAGCCTAACCATCCAATTGCGCATTGGAACTAAATGACTTGTCATAATAAGCAATTTTCACTATGTAGCCAACTGCTGCACAGAATCTGGGTACAAATTGAGATGCTCTTTCTTTCACTATGGGTTCGGCATACCATATGGTTTTAGGTGTTAGCAGTCCAGCTTTGGGTTACAGATACGATACAAATGGAGGCCTTAGACACAGGTTATTTCTTTGCACTGTACAGATTCTGCAGCTTCAATCCCTAGACTTCAGCGTTCTACCTTGTGGTGCACAGATTGTACAGGCTCTGGAACAATACAGCAAACTATCAAGGAACACTGGAAGTACCGACTCAGCCCTTAATCTGAAGAGTGACAAGAGTGGGCTTTATTGTTTCTCAGGTATGGATGAGCACCTCGATATCTTTCTCAATGCTAATCCCTTTGATACTATATCGATGATGGCTCTCTTGCGCCACCTGGTCCCTCTGGCTAATTCATGGGAGATGTTAATACACCTGCACTTAGAATATTCAACTGCCGCCCCTTACCCTCAATCATTTAAAATGCCAAAGCTCCCTGAGGAGCCTTCTGGCCCCCAGGAGCGAAAAGCTGCCTCTGCTATTGGCATACGCGTAACAGTGGCCGCACACTGTGGCAGATGTATCATTTTGGGGTCAGATATCGCCAGCTTGTTCATATGTTAGGTACAAGATATTCAATTTGATTAAAAAACACACATTTTTCACCTAGTGCAGCACACCCCGACAGCAGCATGATCATCTGAAGCGTTATGCTTGAGCGGCGGCCCAGGACAGCCGGAAGTCTGTCGTGCAGAATACACTACTGCGTGGGTCTTGGGCGGCATCCCCTTCGCAGGGCTCTCATGGGGCTCCCCTAATTTTATGTTATGCTACTGGCATGGTGTAGCTGTAATAGACAACTTCACATGAAAAGCTACTTCTAGTGGTCTTGACATGATTGGGTACTTTCATTCATCAGCATTTCAAAGCACGCATACTCTTACTCCCCAGTACAGTGCAGGTACATGTTCATAACTCTTTGCTCGTCATTATTTATAAATGAAGGTCTCACCATTAATCTGAGGTTGGCTTGTGAACTATAATTCGCACCCACGGAAGAGCGCTCAGCCAATCAGGTAACTGGAAATGCAGGCGAGAACACAGTGCACCACCTGCATTTTCACGCCACCCTAGGCCCTTCCCTGAGTGGCACCATCCTGATTGTGGGGAGACAACAGGGAGCCGCTCCCTCCCCCAGCCCTTCTTGATATCCCACACCCTTCACTCACCCTCCTCTCTCCCCACTCGCCTGCTGGCCTGGAGCTTTGTTCTCCAGTCTTGACAATGCAGCACCGCAGCCATGACCGCCACCATAGAAAAGTAACTAAGTCCCTTTTCTATTTACTATGGGGCAGCCATCTTGTTTTTTTCAAAAGGGATTGGACTCGGACAATACACAGAGGCCCCTTGCCCAATGAAATCCAGAGTGCAAATAGCAATCACCCCTGCTAATTCGTATTTCGTATTTTGTATTTTGTATTTATTTTAATTTATATAGTGCTTTAATCCAAGGCACTTTACATGAGGAACAAGAAAATACAACAAGCAATACATGACATTAAATCTAAACCAGAAAACAGTACAAGGAACAATTTGAACAATTTACATTATTTTCGAGGTTAATTGCAAATGGAGAGGGACCAGGGCGAAAGAGGGGGGTAGGAGGTGAAGGTGGGGGTGTCTTCAATGGAGAAAAGGAAGAAAAAGAAGCTAATGGGGTGAGTGAAAGAGATAGGATTTTAGGGAAGTGTGAAATGAAGGGTAGGGGGTAATAGAGCGGATGGGGAGAGGAAGACGGTTCCAATGGAAAGGAGCGAGAAGTTGGAAGGAGCGGAAGCGGAAAGGGGCACAGGGTGAAGGAGGAGAAGAGAGAAGGAAGTGGTCTGCAGAGCAGAGAGTACGAGAAGGAGTATAGAAATTAAGAAGGGAGGATAGGTAGGGAGGGGCAAGACAATAGAGGGCTTTGAAAACTAGGCAGAGGAAGTTGAATTTGAGCAGGGAGTGAAATGGGAGCCATCCCAAAGAGTTAAGAGAAGAGGAGATGGAGTTGTGCCGTGAGAGAAGGCAGAGGGAGCGGATGGCAGAGTGGTAGATGGATTTGATGGTGGAGGTGAGAGGAGGGGGGTCTGAAGAAAAGAGTGGAGCAGTAGAAGAGTCTGGAGTAGATGAGGGAGGAGATTAGGAGTTTAGTGGCATGAAAGGTTAGGAAAGAGCGAATTTTTCGGATGTTATAGAGGTGGAAGCAGCAACATCTGGCAGTGTGATAGATGTGGTTAGATAGAGAAAGGTGGGGGTCAATGTGGAGTTCAAGGTTGCGGGCGTGAGGAGAGAAGGGGAGTTGGGAGGGGTGAAAGAGAATGAAAGGAGGAGGGGAGGAAGGAGGGACAGTGTTAGCAGGAAAGAATAGGAGTTCGGTTTTATCAGTGTTAAGAGTAAGGAAGTGAGAGGACATCCAAGACTTAATAGCATAGAGGCAAGAAGTAAGCTTAAGGTGGATTTCAGGAGAGAAGGAGGAGAAAGAAAGGAAGAGCTGGGTATCATCAGCGTAGAAATGGTGTGAGACGCCAAAGGAGGAGATAAAGGGAGCTAGGAAGGAAGTATAGAGTGAGAAGATAAAGGGGCCGAGGACAGAGCCTTGGGGAACGCCATGGTTGAGAGGGAAGATAGGGGAGGAACAGCCACCCCATGAGACTGAGAAGGTGCGGTTAGAAAGATAGGAGGAGAACCAATTAAGAACAGAGTCTTTAAGGCCAAATGAAGATAGAGAGCTAAAGAGTAGAGGGTGGTCAACAGTATCAAAGGCAGCAGAGAGGTCTAATAGGATAAGAATAGAGGAATGGTTAGAGTAGCAAGGAGAAAGGAGAGAGTTGAGAACAGAGGTTAGAGTAGTTTCCGTGGAGTGGAGAGGGCGGAATCCAAATTGGGTGGGGGGAGGAGAGAATGGTTGGAGATGAAGGTAGAGAGTTGAGAATAGACAATGCGTTCAAGAAGTTTAGAAAGGAAGGGGATAAGAGATATGGGGCGATAATTGGAAGCAAGAAGGGGATTATCAGAAGGTGTCTTGAGAATGGGGATGATAGTAGCAAGCTTAAAAGGAGTGGGGAAGGTGCAAGTGGAGAGACAAATGCTTTTCTTGGGCTGGCAGGCCGTTACCGGCCCTGCATGCCCCCATGAGTGTGGTTGATTTCTACAATGTACCACTCAACAATGTATTATTTGGTAAACACTACTCTAGATCTGTGATGGAACAGGGGGGGATGCCAATTGTACTTAGAGTGTGGCTACATAAACAGGAGGATAACATCTCTGGGGTGTTAGGCTGTGGATTTTTCGCTGTTCCCTTGCTCCAGGTTCGCTTCATCAATGGTTTCCCTAGAGGTTCTGCTCATCCACTGTGTCCACCCCCTTACAGTATGTCATCCAGAGACTTTTCACCCTGCAGGTACTGTGCGGGATTACTTCCAGTCCCAACATGCAGGCTGATGGGGTTGGCCAAATCTTCACCAGGTAACTGGCTGACAGTTGCTTGTCTTTTTCAGGGATTAACGTTGTTGCTTGATTGTGCACTAGTGCCACATCCTCGTTGAGGTTATCCATCCTCTGCCACTTCTCAGCTTTGCTGCAGTTGTGGTTTATATGCACGGCAGTGGTATGCACTGTCTCACAGTGTTCTATGCCATTCCCTATTGTAGACGTGTCATTGCGTGTGTCTCAAAAACTGGTACAGAACAAAAGATCTCATTTGTATAAACAGTTATTACAAAGTCATACTTTGTGCAACCGATCCACACATTGGATGTTGCTTGTGAAAACAAAGAGCACATGCGTGAGTGTCTATACACATACAACTGATGGGGCATTCAGATTCACAATGTGTTGTGGGAAAATAGCAATTTGCATGAAGATAAGTACAACTGTTCTAATACTTGCCCCAGAGGAGATGTACCTTGGGTTTGTCACGATTCCCCTTGAAGGCACACAGAAAGGAAGACCTGCTGTTGGGAACAACTGCTTACATTTGTGAGGCAGCATGCATACATAAATGGAATCTCAGGATCTTACAGCTGACTTTAATTGGCAGAGATCTAACAATATAATAAAAGACAGTATGTTTGTCCCTGTATGTTTGTCCTATGTAGTCATGCGCAGTAGAGACTGCCCATTACGCCTGTTGTCACTGCTAGAGGGAGCTGTTGCCTTAGGATATGTCGTGGTTCTACAGTGTCAATGAAAATCTGCACTTTGACCCCTGTAAACGGGCTCTCATACTAGTTTGTCATAACTTAGACACATTTACAGCTGTACATATTTTTGAATATGCATATAGCGTCAACCCGGGCAGAAGAAGCGTTGGAGCATTGAACATAGTTTGTTATTAAATAATGTTTTAAAAGGGTGCACATAAATAGGGAGATCAGCAGTGCATAGTTAAGATGCAGTTTGGTTTAAGTTAAGATAGGGGCGCATGCAAAAGCCCTTCGAGGGACTTCAGGTACCAGGCACCTGATTCATCCTCTCGTGCTCATTGAGGGGGGGAAATGAAACACTGTGTTTGTGTGAGACTACAACATGAGACGAAGCAAAATGACATTGGGCCTAATTACGGGTCTGGCAGGAACTGTGCCGGTGCTACCGGCAGGTTGCAGCCAGACCCATAATGATTTACCGGCACCTGAATTCCCGGTGCCACCAGGAGATTACAACCCCGGCGGCCCAGAAAGGCAGGCGCCAGTAAATTGTAATTCCCCATTCCCATAGAGTTAGGTTGTTAACAGTGCCAGTGCTTCCGTGATGGGTCTGCCTACCGTGGCCATTGGGTCCGGCAGGGTCAGACCTGTCAGGCACTGCGGCTCTGGCAGGCAGAAGCGTAGTTTGCCAGTCTGGAAACAATGGTGCTGGTAAACTAATGAGGCCCATTGTCTTCTACACAGAGGCAGATTGTGTTGCATAGATCGCACTGGGTTTCCTTACTTAAAGGGACTCATTAGCTGCTATTAGGGACCAACACTTTTCAGCCTGATAGCAGGGAGACATGTATCTATGCTCCCACATTCTGTACAAATGTTAGGGGGTATGGGTGGATTCCCACAGAAGACAGGACTGGGGAATGGAATCAGCCCAAGTGTTCTTTTAGGATCTAGTTTCTAATACGCATGTCAGAGGTGGCATACTTGCAGTTCCTCGCCTGCAAGAGCTCTACCCTCCAAGAAAACCTAGCAACCAAAACATTGTTTACCTACAATGCCCCAGGAATTTCACAAGAATACAGCTTTTAAACATGTTTGTATTAGAACACCTGCCAAAATCCACTATCTATAGCAAAGGTGAAACTTCCCTATTTTCTCACACTATTGCCCGGGGAAATGATAACATGGTACTTCACGCGCACCTATTGATGTGATTAAATTAAGGAGGCAGAGTTGGAAAGTATGATTTTGAATTAAATGTTTTAACATGTTTTCAGACCGTGATTTTTCATGTCTGCATAGCGTTGACATATGTTGTATACTTTATACCTCTGTTATAAATGCATGATGTTTATGAAAATGTAAATAATAAGTTTGGAAAGTACAGCTTTTGCTGCCATGTTTGTTTTGATTCACCTTTTCTGCAGATATGACTTCAGATCACCTGAGACACCACTTCTCCGGATCTGGTTTGCCTAGATTGTACAGCGCACACCTAATAGCAATGATGTGTAAAGGAAAGCCCAGGACTGGTAAAGTGGTATGCCAGTGGCATGAAGTCATCTGATAACACAAGGCATATTTCAATACAGCAAATCTCTTTCAGCAAGTTATCTGGTTCTATTTCCCAATGGAAGGTCAGTTTACAATAGACTACAAAGAGAACCATTCATATTTGAATCATTGACATACAATGATAAACATGGGGAATGCTAGTCATGGCACTAACCATGGCACTGAACAGAAATGCCCAATGCCCACTTTAGATGCATACACAAGAAAATATGTGAGCTACTGCAAATGTCTATAAAACCTCATCAGACTCCCTAGATGAGTGTGGAATAGTGGGAAACATCGTAAAACAAGCAACAGTTTGGGCTTTTGTGCGGGCATGGGAAAAGCGCTTGCCAGGCACCGCCATTGTAGTACTGACTGTCCATTGATGGTAGCAGGGCATCCAATAGCAGTGCCTGGCAAACACCTAATGGTTATACACAAGCCAAAACTTTAGACTTTGCCAATGCTTGTTTTTTGCAGGACTTGCATAAAGGACTTGCTTAGTGCTTCTAAATAGAGTGGCTGTGGGCAGACCTGGTTAAGCCATTTGTATTACATCAGAACTGCTCAGGGATGAAAAGTAAAATCACTGAAAGGAAATAAAATCTTAAGTAGAAAGTTAACACTGATTAGAGAACACTCAGTGAGGATTAATAGCATGTGGGTTACCTGCTCTTAGCGTGGGAGGGAGCATTACTCAATTAGTAGAAATTAAATGAAATCCAAAATGTACATAGAGGTATTCTTCACTTTTACTGACTAGCAATTTGCAAATTATTTTCCCAAATATTTTACCAACTTTTTTTTACCGCACCTCTAGAAGTGTTATATTTGGGTATGGTATAGAAAGAGGGAGATGGGGTGCAAAAAGGGGTGCAGGGGTCTCCGTCTGACTCTTGTGGCTAAAGAAAATAGGCAAAATCGGCAAAAAAATCAGCAAAGTACCATTTGCCAAAATAAATCGAGGAAACATAATAGACCTCATTCCGAGGTTGGTGCTAGTCATGGCGCTTCTAGCGCCATGACTAGCACCATTACCGGTACCGTGTCCACCCTCGTTCAATGGGGACTTACCGGTCTAGTCCGACTTTTGGGGAACCGGTAAGTCCCCATTGAAAATGTCAATCCCCATTCCCATTTGAGCCCCCATAGGGCTCAATGGGAATGGGGAGGGTGCTAATAACGGTACCGTAAATTATGGTACCGTTATTAGCTCTGAAGTCCCTTTGCGGATCCCGTCCATAACGCCTGGCATGATCCCCAGAAAGCGGGAGGAGGATCTGTGTATCACCTGCATAATTAGTGTAGGTGATACCAAGATGGTCCAGATCGTCAAACAGGGGCTTGGTGAAGATGTTGTATAGAGTTAGGGATACGCAAGAGCCCTGAGGGACACCACACGAGATCTCTTGACTCTTGTGGCTAAAGAAAATAGGCAAAATCAGCAAAAAAATCAGCAAAGTACCATTTGCCAAAATAAATCGAGGAAACATAATAGACCTCATTCCGAGGTTGGTGCTAGTCATGGCGCTTCTAGCGCCATGACTAGCACCATTACCGGTACCGTGTCCACCCTCGTTCAATGGGGACTTACCGGTCTAGTCCGACTTTTGCGGGACCGGTAAGTCCCCATTGAAAATGTCAATCCCCATTCCCATTTGAGCCCTCATAGGGCTCAATGGGAATGGGGAGGGTGCTAATAACGGTACCATAAACTATGGTACCGTTATTAGCTCTGAAGTCCCTTTGCGGATCCATCCATAACGCCTGGTAAAAGCAAGTTTTGTTTGTTTGTTTGTTTGTTTTATTCTCTTTTTATGCGCACCAGACCCAGGGGTAGCAGGGCGCAGTGGTCAAGAAAATGCAAAACTTACAGGTTACATCATAGCAAAATATACATTGGAGATTACATAGGGTCACACAAATCAGGCATACAGTAATTACAGCAAATATACAAGTAAAAGGAGGTAAAAATACCCATGGGAGGTGGGAAACACCGGTCAGCAAAGGTCAGTCGAGGTAAGGAGTTGGATAACTTTTTTCCTGAAACAACGGTAGGGCAGGTCTGCTCTCAAGTCTTGTGGTAGTGAGTTCCAGGTTTTAGTCGCCTTTACTGGGAAGCTGTATCCTCCAATAGTGTTAAGTCTAAAGTTCGGTATTGTCAGGCAATTGGAGTTGCCAGCTCTAGTAGGTCTAAGAGATGTTCTCCTATGGAGTTTGTCAGTCAAGTAACTAGGGGCGGAGTTATTAAGGGCTTTGTGGGTCAGGGATAACATCTTGAGTTTTATTTTGTTCTCCATAGACAGCCAATTGCAATGTCGTCTGGTGGAAGAGATGTGGGACCTTTTATTAATGCCTAGTGCCGCTCTCAGGGCATTATTTTGTAATGTTTGTAGTCTTTGGATTTTTTTATTAGCTCCAGAGTATAGAGCATTACACTAATCTATTCTGGAGAGAATTAGGGCTCTAGCCCGGGTTAGGCAGGCTCTTGTTGGAGAGGAATGGTTTACCGGCTCTAATCAGTTTGCACGTGTAGGCCGTGGAGGAGGCAAGGGATTTTAGCTGTTTATCAAAAGATAGGGTAGAATCAAGATAGAATCCCAGGGTTTTTACATCCTTGGATACTTGGATAATGTTCCCGTCTATGTTGAAGGAGGAGAATTCCTGTCCTAGTTTTTTGATATTGGCTTGGGTACCCATGATAATCAACTCTGTCTTATCATTGTTTAGACAAAGGCCGTGAGTGGCCATCCATGCCTGGATGATAAGGTATACCTTGTTCACCAATTCCGTGTCCTTAGCATGATCCCCAGAAAGCGGGAGGAGGATCTGTGTATCATCTGCATAATTAGTGTAGGTGATACCAAGATGGTCCAGATCGTCAAACAGGGGCTTGGTGAAGATGTTGTATAGAGTTGGGGATACGCAAGAGCCCTGAGGGACACCACACGAGATCGGGGTGGGATCTGCCTCCGCTGAGGGAGAGAAGACTTGCATTGTTCTCTCACTCAGGAAAGACTTGATCCATCCAATGGCTTCTGCCGAGAAATGAGCGGCAGAGTCCAGGTGACTACAGAGGACTCTATGATCCACCAAAGGCCGCTGAGAGGTCCAGGAGTGGTAGGAGTACTGTTCTCCCTTTGTCTCTTAGCTCATCAATTTGGGCCTTTAAGTCTATGAGGGCAGTTTCTGTTCCGTGTAAGGGTCGGAAGCCCGATTGTCTTTCTCCTAGTAGGTTGTGTAGTTCCAAGTGCCTTTGAATTTGGATGTAGGCGACTTTGTCAAGAATCTCAAGAAGAAACAGTACCGTAGTAATAGGGCGGTAGTTAGTGGGGATGAGGGGGTCTACTGTCTGCTTCTTTAGGAGAGGGAGAACCCAGGACTGTTTGAGGTTGGCAGGATCGTACCTGAAGCGAAGGATGCGTTGATCAGTTTAGCAATAAAGGGGGATAATTCTCTGGCAGCGTCTTTTATCAGCTGTGCTGGGCAAATGTCACCTTTACAGTTTGGTGGTGTTAAGAACGGGGCTACAAAGGGACCTCGTAGTAGGGCACAAAGGGTTTACCGGCACTGATGTCCTTAATGGTGCCCGCTATCCCTTTGCGCCCTACTCGGAATGACCCCCAATGCATCCTAAATAAGTGTGTTACCGAACATGCAGAACATATAATGGTCTTTTCTCTGGGAAGTCTTAATATGTTATGTTAATATGCCTTTATACTCTGCTAAATTGCAACCAGAGTAGATTCAGAGTCCTGATGTTTGTACGTAGGATACTGTGACCCACAGAAGGGATGTCCAGACCTTACCCTGCTGGAGGAAAGAAAATGAACAAGGAGAAGAGAAAAAAATAAAGAGTACGAGAAAGTGGGAAATAGATTCTGAAAACACTGTAAGGGAGGGATGCATTGGGGGAAGAATGTTTTGTTATATTGTGTTAGCAATATATTGACAAATGAAATAATTCCAAATTAGATTCATTTGAAAAGAAGTACTCTCAGCCAATGTTTACTATATTTCAACCATGAAATGGTTTGAGCACCGCTGTGCACAGTAGGACACATAAGCAAATGCAGATAGTTCTTAAGAGCCTGTGTAAGTGAAGATTGCAGAGTGGTTTAATGTTTAGACATAGCTGCAGCCCAGTCATACGGATCAACCACAGGTTATTTGCTCAGTGAAATGATGGTTACTTTTTACTTTGTGTGGGAGGTGAAAGAGGCCATTCCGGAATAGATTGTAGGGCCTTATCGAGGAATTGAAAATTAGGTTCTAAAAAGGGGTACTATTGTCGCACAGTACCAGTAGAGAGTGCTGCACCCCTTCTCACATCGTTTTTCCCTCCCTGCCACCTTTGAGGGTCAGGGGATGCCACTGCATTGCTTAGAGGGCTTTCATTGCATTATGACTCTGGGGGGAAGCAACATGCTCAATTCGCACTTAGCACAAGGGAGTCCTCAAATGTTCAGCTGGGTTGGAACGTCCTATATAATCTCATATTTTGAGGAAGCTCCCGGCTGCTTCCCCGTATGCGGGGTTATGTTGTCTCCTCCTAACTGTCCCCTCCTCCTTAACCAGCTCCCTCATGTACTTCAAATTCCAGCCACAATTTGGCATGCTGCTGTTTCTTCTGCACTACCAACAATGGCATACCGCCTCTGCCTCATCACCCATGGTGTCATGGTCAGCAAACAGGAACTAGCTCACCAGCCCATCTCAGGTCACCATGGCAGCCATGTTGCCTTGGGCATTCCTTCCCTTTGATGAATGTGCACACAGTCTGCTGCTGCCTTTTACCACAACAATTGTTTGCTAACAAACACTGCTTTATTAGCCTGCGTTGTTAATAGCACCAAGCCCTGCATTGGGGGAAGACACTTTTGTGCATAGCAACCCTGAGCCCTCTACGAGACCCTCACTTCATTCGATTCTACTAGAACGTGGGCTTGTGGTGTCAGACCTGCCTACATTTGAAAATCAAAATTCCTGAGATGTATGCCCCGCCCACAGCCACACAGGACTCCGCCCATTTGCACACGGCTCCGCCCACACGCCCCGCCCACCTGTCAAAAAGGTAAACTCGGTTGTTGTAGCCTTCAGTTTGTTTACTATAGCATAGAAAATCATTCATTCAATTCTATAGTAAGCAAAATGAAGGCGGCGCAGCTGCCGAAATAATAGTGCTTTCAATCCATGTCATTGGATGAAAGCACTATCATTGCGGCGGCGCCGCCTTCAGTTTGCTTACTATAGCATTGAATTAATGATTTTCAGTGCTATGGTAAGCAAAATGAAGGCGGCGCCGCTGCCGTAATAATACTGGTTTCAATCCAATGGTATGGATTGAAAGCACTATTATTACGGCGGTCGGGGGGTCGCATTGAGGGAGCAGCGTCCTCATATAGTGGTGGTGCAGGCAGTGGGCACCAACATTTTGCGCCGTTTCCGGGTCCCGCCCACTTCTCCACCCGATTGGCTACCGGTGGCAGCAAATCAGGTGGAGAATATGACGGACCCGGAAAGAATCGCAAAATTCCTGAGATTCAAGGGACTTTTCCAGAGACCCAGAGAAATGCTGAAAATGTCAGTCTCCAGAAACATTCCAGAGGTTAGGCAGGTATGGGTGGTGTATTGGGACCCAATCCTGACTCCAGCGCGGAGGCTAACACTATCACATACACAACCTGCCGCATGGCCAAAGGGTGATTGACTGTTTTATGTGTGAGAGCACAGACCTGCAGGCCATGCCTTTTTAATGCCGTTATGCTTTTATCGATTAAAAGATTAAAACAATTAAAGAAATTGCTCTTGGCACTTCTCGGTATTGCTAGCTTCAATTCAATCTCCAGTATTGCACGACGACTTACCAAGATCCGGATGTCCAAAGGAAAAGAAATGTGACATGCGTCCACACCATGACAGAAAGCTGTGCACTGCTGCCAGGGCTCGCCTTAGGGCAGGGCCTGCCGGCGACCGCCTGGGGCGTCATTAGCCCTCCACTACCCCAGCTTGGGGGAGTCTTTCAAGGTCTCCCTGAGCTGGTGTGGTGGGAAAAGGGGAGGGGCGCATTTAATAACACTAGGGCGCTGATGCTTTTGCATTAGCAACTATTGAAAAATGTGGCAACACACCCTCTCTCGCATGACCTGGGGCGTGCGGTGGAGAGTGGGGGACATGCCACATTCTTTTGGGGTACCGAGGCACTGCCGCCGCTAAGGCCGGCCCTGACTGTGGCTGTAACCGCTTCTCAAGTATGTCTAGTGCAGTGCCTCAGAGTATGGACTCCGCGGCACCTGCTCTGTGTAAAGTTTGCTCTTTTGTGCACACAGCGCATGCCATTGATGTTTTCGGCAGTCTTGTAATTAGCACCCTTGAATTCCGGCTCCCTTTGTTGCCCGCAGAGTACCTGCACTTCTCTCCAGAGACCATCACCCCGCCCATCCCCGGGCTCCACACACACCTTAGTTGCGTTTCCACTGCAGACAAAAGGCCCACACTCTCTTCTTTCATGTTGTTTGCGACATATTATCAGTTCTGAAAGTTTAACCTTTACCAAGTGAAATACGATTTGCACCTCTCAAGGTGCTGCTCGTAACACAGGATGTGTTTGAACAAGTGTTTGCATTTTTCTGAAAGTCGGTAAAGCCACATACACAAAGCATTCACGAAATGGTGGGGGCAGCAGAGCCAGGCTTGTTTGCAGCAGTCTTTATGAGAGCTGGTTTTGCTTTGAAAGTGTACACTGCTGTTAAAACAATAAGATCTTGCGTTCATTTGGAAGAACATATACTTCATACACTGGGCCTCATTCCAAGTCCGGCGGTAGCTGTGCCGGAAAAACCGGCAGGCTGCCATCGAACCCAGAATGAATTACCGACTCCGAACTTGATGGATTTACTGGGGCATTACAGCCCGCTGGTCCGGTAAATACAGAGGCGGAATAACATTACACCCCATTCCCAGGACTCCATAGGGATGGGGACTCCATGGGGATGGGGACCATGGAAACACTGGCACCGTAATTATTGGTGCCGGTGTTTCCATTTCCGTCTGCAGGCGGGTGGTGTTAATCTCGCCAGGTCAGACCTGGCGTGAGTAACACCACCCACCTGCAGAACTCGTAGTTTGCCGGTCCGGAAACAACAGGAGCGGCGGGTTTACCGCCACCGTTATTTCCGGACCGGCAGGGCCATAATGAGGCCCACTGTATGTGAACAACGAAATATGTGTCATGATCAACACGAATTTGAGACAAGCAAGTGGGACCTCATTACCAGTGTACCGTTGCAGGACAAAATGGCGGTGACAGAAGGAATGCCAGTTTAACTCTACTTTCCTGCACCACCAAATTCCGACACTGGAGGTAGAGTGATGGATTTACCTCAAGCCAATAGCTGGATGGAAATCCTCGAATTGATCTCTAAAAATCATCAGATCTACCACATCAGAATTACAGCTTATGGTAAATACAATGAAATCCCTGTGGAGTCCTATATTAACCTCCTTTCCCTTCACAATCCCGCAGTAAATCTGCATACAGGTGTTAGTAGTTACACTTTCAGTTCAAGCACTTGGGCTTCCATGCTTACTACTACTCATCCCCACATTTCTGGTGGACTGGGAGACCTAGCTTGGTTCCCCGGAGCCTCACTTCCACAAGAAAGTAGTCCCTTGGACTCACAGAAAAAGGTAGTACCCTTTTCTGCCCCATCAAAAGATAGTAAACCCTTGCCTCCCATTTATCCACACGTTCTGTTACAGGGCACAGAAAATGGATCAGAACTAGGGGCTACTAACCCATGGACGAATACCAAAGAATACCACATGTAATAATTTGTAAGCATAAATACCACTCAAGCAAATATGCCACTTTTCAGTCAGAAGAACACTTTCCAAGCTCCTGATACAATTATTTGTTAGGTTTTGGTTTAAAGAGCTGCTCATCTACTCTGGTGTGTATCGATGACTTGAAAAGTAAACAAGTCACTTACTGACACGTGAAGCAAAAATATTAGGATTGTACATTTATTTTACACATTATGAATGGAAGAGTGCAAGTACCGCAATGCAAAATAAAGTGGGCCCAATCGCAAGATGGGCGGAATCCCGGCTGGGATACTACCCAACTATATTAGCGTTGGCTCCCACCGGTCCATCACGGGTTGGGCGCTAACTGTTAATCCACATTCCCCATTGGGCCCGTTGGACCCAATGGGGAATTTTTGTTGCAATTACCGTGCGGTAATACTCCCAGGGTTAATTGTGCCGAAAATGGGCAGTATTTGGCACATAGTTGTTATAATGCATGAAGTTAAGAAAACACTCGAATTTACATAAACTGAGATAAACCGTTATTTGTATGTGCCGGACTTCAGATAATATGGATATACATTAGACAGTTATATTTCATTTTGTGACTCTTTTTAATTTTATTTGAAGAAAGTGCATATTTAGTTGGTAGTGGAACTTCTGTGGGTTTGCGATGCAAATGTGCCAATCCCAGTTCCCAACCCCTACACATTCATACTTATTTGTCATGATCAATTACCAACCAAGGGGCTGATTTTCGAATTTCTTGGAGCGTGAATAGAGTTATTAAAGACAGGGGTAAAGGTGTTACACCTGTCTCTAACAACTCTATTCACGCTGCGGGCCATTCGACAATCAGCCCCTTGGTGGCCATTTTGGTGGTTTTTGATGGCGGAAGCCTGCAGCAGAATGGGAGTTACGTTTCCACTTCCCTTTCACCCTTCAAAAACCACTTGGTTTTATCTCAGCATGATTTGGGGTTTATGTCATCGGATGCTCACTTTTTGTACATATTGTCATTTATCTATGGCTACTGTATACTTTTAATATGTTAGATTACTTTCTTTGTGTTGACATTCTTTACAATGCACTTTATCTAATTGTTTAAGTGTTGATGTCAATGCCCGGTTATGCACTTAACTAGCCTTGTTGCATTTCTGAATAGGTTCATTTACCATTTAGGGGAATGCTTCTGATCATCCTGCTACATGACTTTGTTGTAGTTTAAACGGGAGCGTCTTTACATAACAGAATGTATAGTGAAGGAAAGAATGTCCGTAATCACATGAGAACACTGGTTGTTTAATTCACTGTGTAAAACCACATATTAAAAAAATGGTGGGTTGTTTCCTTCAGCCAATGCAAATCTCTATTATTTCATAATGGGAGGCCACGTGCATGTGCTCTGGGGTTTTACACTGGCAGACATCTTATAGGTAATTAAAGGGGGGCCTCAGTGGGCTAAAATGCGAGGGAAAACGTTCACATCTGAACAGGTCTAGAGTCTTGATGCATGCCATCTTTTTCGTGTAATGGGGACACAGTTTATGTGGGGCATTATGGCCGCTTTGCTGTCCCTTCATCGTGGCACACTAGTTAGGTACCTATATTATTATTATTGAGCCGGACCTGCAGCAGCACACAAAGACTGTTTTTTTGTTTTTAAACAGTTCATCAAATGTGATGCTGATACCTATCATTGTCTAAATGCACAAATATAACTCACCTGTCCAGACACAGTCAGAATTTCTTTCATTTCTGTAAATAAAGTGCACTTGTTATCCTTAGTCAGACCAGTCACTATATGGGTGTCTCGACTTTGATTTCAGGTATTAAAATAGAATACATAAGCGAAGTACACAGAAAATTGGTGTCAGCGAGTAGAAGATGGAATGTATGTACAGTCATGTTAGAGGTTGTCCAACAAAAAGGATTATTGTGCCTTAGACTACCTCAAACAGAGTGCATGGCAAATACAGCATTCGCTGGTGTACTTCAGGCTGGCCTACCTCGCTAATGGCACTCCATTTTCAGGGGGTGCCCGACCTCCTAAAAAAATAGTGTGCTTTGTTTTTCCTTATAATTTAGGTCATATGTTCTATGTCCAGATTCCTGCAAATGTGTGCTTAAGGAAACACTAGTTGTAATGTCTTCATTTTGACAAACTCGATTCCTGCAATCTCATTAAGAGTATAGAAAACGTTTGTGTAGTGTGACAAATGCAATTAATGTTGTGTCTATTTTCATTGCCTCTCTAAAACGCTATCTACAATGGGCACACAGCATTGAAGGCGGGAGTGCAGGTGGGCCAGGGGATATAAAGCAGCCATGTATTCACTGAGCATCTAAATGTTGCTCTTCAGGAGGTGAGTTCTACAGGTTAGCTAATGGACTGGGCAGACGCTGCAGTGCTTATTGCAAGATCAGAGTGAACGTGCAGGGGGATACCATTTAACTCTGTTGTTCTGGCATACTGATGCCCGCCTACCAGACTGTATTTACTAATATGAGCACTTTGAACCTGCCCTGGGCCCTGCTTAGGAGCCAGAGACGTCAGAGAGGGCAGGGAGATATGGGGTCCCGTAATAAATGCCCTCTCAGACATGTGTGATTTAGGGAGGACTCCTAGCATGCATGACATCCCCACTTGAAGATCTCTTAGCAACTGATGCTGTGAACAATAATGTAGATTAAGTGGGGGGAAAATGGCCGCCAGCTCAGGCTGGCATAACCTGAGGAGGTTTGTCAGTTGCTCCTCAGTCAGTTCTCAAATGTGAGACAATTAAATCAGAAATATAAAAGAAAACTGATCACATCCGAAACTTACTTTGATGTGTGATTTTCTGATGTTCTGAATACCCTCAATATTAACACCAGCACATACAGCTGTACCGTCAATCATCGTAGTTGCAGCAAAAAAGACAGGAGATGAGCTGGGAATAGCTGCGCCCACCTCACACCAAACAACACATAGGGCCTCATTACACGGTAGGCGGTGAGCCATGGCGCTATTAGCGCCATGGCTCATGCCGGTAAAATACCGGCACCGCCTTGGCGGAAAGGGGATTTACCGCCCCATCCCAAGGTTGGACGGGCGGTAAATCCCCCTTCCGCCATTGCCCTTCCCCATTCCCATTTCTGCCCCATAGGGCTCAATGGGAATGGGGAAGGCGCTAATTACGGCACCGCAATTTAGCGGTGCCGTAATTAGCTCCGAGGTCCCTTAGCGGGTTGGTATTTAACGCCTGCAAAAAGCAGGCGTTAAAACTCCAACCCGCTAAGGGACCTCGTAGTAAGGTGGCAGGGATTTACCGGTACCGGTATTTTACCGGTACCGGTAAATCCCTACCGTGTAATGAGGCCCATAGTGTACAGTGATCATGACCGTTATGAGAACCTGTGTTACTCCGTGTCATCTTGCTTCCAAAGTGAGCATGTTGCCCCTGAGCGAACCTCCCAAGACGCAGGAGGACACAAATGTACGCACACCATCATCTTCTACTATGGGTTCAGTATGAAGGTGGCTCAGCAAAACTGGTGTGAACTCAGCATCAACAAGCTACAACCTTTCTACACTACAACCCTTACCTCAGCACACCAGAACAAAATATTGCGTTGAACCAGAGCATGAGTAGAATATATAGAGGGAGCAGACCTGTACAAAATCTTTCCTACGGGTTGAGGTTTCAGTCGGACATTCGGTTCATCCTGGGGTGTCAGGACAAGCTTAAGTAGGGTGATGGCGCAGAAAACATGGCAAATGTGGGAAATGCTACTGACAGCAGCATGGAGCAATTGAAAGGAACCCCATTCAAACAGTGGAAAGCCGAGACTAATGGGGAGAAGCAACAGCATGGCTGTTGGCATGCCTGTGGCAAGGAGGCAACAGGAGGCATCAGCCTCTTTCATATACGCTGCAATGCCAACAGTGAATAAAGCACACATAGTCATTCACTGAGAGCAACAGGCATGAAGGGGGGAAGTTGAGCGAGCAGAAATCCTAGCATTCCAGACTGCCCTGGCAGCTCATCTCAGCTCAGCGATAGAGAGAGAGAGCGAGAGAGAGAGAGCGAGAGAGAGAAATTATCTCACAGACATATCCGAGCTCTCAAAACACATAGCCACCAAAATTGATAAACTTGACAAAATCTCACAACAAAAAACAGGGGCTACATCGAGACCCCTCCTTGGTGGAGGAAAGTGGGTTGAAATAGGTGCTGTGGAAAAGAACAGATACTGGGGGAATGGTAAATTGCAAACTCACAAAACTGCAAATTTGAGAACCGGATATGTTCAGCAATCAAGTCAAATTTCACAAGAACTTTCTTTCTGCCCCATAACACTACAAACTTGAGAAATATCTGACGCACTCGTGATCAGGACATTTCCAAGATTCGTAGAGTCCTCTTACTCTTCTCAGATATATTCCACCATAATGTAACATGGACAACTAACGTAAAATGAACAAACTTCCAGGAGGAAAACCCGTTCCATCTTTGACAGTAGCTATGCAACAGCCAATCAAGGAAACCCTAACTCCAACAAGCAGGGGAATCGGTTTGAAAAACAGGGTGAAGTCCCTCCGCCTCCATAGGAGGTGCAAAAGTCTGGGGATTACTCTGTAAAAACAATGACCCAACATTGATGTATTTTATTAACCGGATTCTCAATTATTATGCAGAAATAAGGAGAAATCCAAAGAAAAATTAAATGGTCTTCAAAGAGCTCTCATCTGTACAAACATGCTTACTCTACAAAATGAGCAACTGCTGTAAAGACTCTGACCAGGGTCTGTGTGCACTTAGATGATGACATGGGGAGTAAATATTTGGAGGGGCTGAATATACTGAGGAGCCACCCAGGAAATCCTATGCAAAGAAATGTGATTTGAGGAAATCATCAATGATAACAGAAAATCAACCTTTGAGGATGGTTTACATTTTGAAATGTTGAAAGAATGCATGGATGAAATGTCACCAACTTTGAGAAGGGTCTTTCGCAGCATCCATCAAGAGGGAAAACAGCCTAACAATATGTGTGGATACCAAATATTAGTGAAACCCAAGAAAAGAAAGAACCCTTTGTAATATGGATGCTACCGACCCCTTTTGACTGTAGAAATGCCTGAAAAACATTTCCAAACATATTTGCAAATAAAATCTATTGATTGAATGAATCATAGGTAAGAAACAGCCAGGGAACACACAAAGTAAAAGCATGTCAGATGTATTCCAATGATCAAACACCTTCACAGAAACAGCAATTGAACACACATAGGGCCTCATTCCGAGTTTGGAGGTAATCATGGCGCTATTAGCGCCATGACTACCTCCAATACCGGTACCGAGTCCGCCCTCGTCCAATGGGGATTTACCGGTCTATTCCGACCTTTGCGGGACCGGTAAGTCCCCATTGAAAAAGCCATTCCCCATTCCCATTCTTGCCCACATAGGCCTCAATGGGAAGGGGGAAGGCGCTAATAACGGTAACGCAAATTGCGGTACCGTTATTAGCTCTAAAGTCCCTTAACGGGTCCCATCCTTAACGCCTGGTAAAACCAGGCGTTAAGGAAGGGACCCGCAAAGGGAACACGGAATAGGATACAAAGGGATTACCGGCACCGGTGTCCTTACCGGTGCCCAGTATCCCTTTGCGCCAAACTCGGAATGAGGCCCACAGCCATTGTCTGGGTGCTGAAAAAGCATTTGAAAAGGTTCACTAGAAATACACAGACCACAATAAAGGCTCTTTGGTTTCCCATTGTGTACAGTATATAGGTATGACAAGATCCCTGTATACTAAACCAAACGAAAAGGTAATAGTTGACCAAACCTTTCCAGAACTCTATTTAGAACCACTAAACACATCCATAAGAAATAATCAGTAAATTAGGGGTGCAACTAAAGCAACTTTGTGGTAATAAATGCTTTTTGCAGACTAAATCATTTTCTTCTTATATGGCAATTGGGAGAAAACGAAACAAAGGGAAGACGTCATCTCAAAATTCTCTTGCATCTCAGGCTTTCAAACAAATTAGGGAATAACGAATGCAGGAACAATTAAGATAATGACCAAGGAACATTGGGCCTCATTCTAAGTTGGCTGGTTTGGTAAAAGAGTGGCATCAACAACGGATACCAGCACTTTTATTGGTCCGTCATACTATTTGTGTGGCGGACCACTTGTGCCGCAAACACCGGCATCGGTAAACAGGTATCTGCAAACAAAGGTGCCAGTGAAATCGGCACCAATGAGTTCTGGCTGGCCCACTAACCGCTGTCAGTAATACCACCACAATGGTAACACCGACACATCACGAGGCTGACCCGTCTGGTAACACCGCCAAAGAAATGGCAGTAAGACAGCCAAACGCTATGTCGGCCAAACCTCCACCTGAAAGCAGTAGATAAATGGCACAAAATGCATGCAGGTGTGGGGAATGAGGCCACAGGTGCACCCATTGCATCCAGGTGCACCAAAAGCAGCATGGAGGAGTACAAAAAGACCACACCTTCAACTGACACACTTCCAAACACCACAATGCTGCCACTGACTGCAGTCAGCATTGACCTGCACCATAGCGCTGCAGAGGCTGGAGGAAGAACAGATGGCCCAAGAGGCATTGGACAGGAGAATGATGATGATGATGCATGAGAGGAGGAGGCGCCATGCAACGCGTGCATCCATACCCCATGTACAGGCCACACCATGGACCCTCAGTGACATGCAAATCCTAACCCTGTACTGCCTCAACAGGGAGAGCATAGCATATGTCCTCAGCATGATGCAGGGAGGCATTGAGAGCAGGATTGCCATCTGCATAGCTATATCACTGCTGGTGAAGGTGGTGTCGGTCCTGCATTTCCGTGCAACGGGCACTTTACAACATACTGTAAGTCATATGCATGGACTAGCACAGCCAACATCCTCAAAAATGTTGGTGGAGGTGCTGGATGCACTCCTGCTGCATGTGGGACAGCACATTGCACTCCCAATCACCATGGCACAGGTGAACACCACCAAGGCAGCATTATACGCCATGGCAGGCATGCCCAATGTGGTAGCTGCCCTGGATGGCACGCATGTTGAGCTGGTGGCACTCCATGCCCAGGAGGAAGTCTATAGGAACCAGAATTACTGAACGTCCAGGTCACCTGTGATGCAAACCTCATGATCGCCCACTGCTGTGCCCAGTTCTCAGGCTCAACCCATGATGCCATTGTCCAGCGCAACAGCCCACTGCCAGCGTGTATGGAGGGGTATAGAGGGCAACGTACCTGGGCATTGTGTGAGTACAAGTCACAGTACACTGAGACTGCTGTATGGTGGGGAGTAGTCACAATGCCAATGCTTGGCCAGGGACGTCCCCCACATAGACCAGAACCCCCCCCCCAACAAGCCAGGCTGCTGTTCCCCGTAAAGTGACACGATACATGGAGCAGCAGTGAATGGGCAGACTGTGCAACCCAACAGACCACAGACACACAGGACCACAGGTACCAAAATGTGACAGTGCAAAACCCACTGAAAGCATGGCCTGTAATGAGGCCAAGGGCATGGGTGCGTAGGTGAGCAGGTACAATGTGTTCTGGGGTGCAAATGGCCCTGGAGTAGGTTCAGATCCAACGTGCCACAACAGACCCCTGCACCAATGTCACTTGGTACAGTCAGCAGGAGCACCCATGACATCAACACACAAGTGAATCAATGAACTGTAGGGCACACGGCGCGTCAGCATGGGATGCCGACCAGGAAACACCCACGGCTGCCATGTATTTGGGGGATGAGCACCATTACGAATGTCTGGTACCCCCCCACCTATGCAGGTGGGGCCTCTCCTTGGAATAGCCTCCCTGCCCCTCTTAGACTTGAGCCAGACCTCCTTAAATTCCAGTAAATTGTCAGAACTCAGCTCCTCTCTACCTCGTCCCCTCTATCCCTTCCTTGCTAATCACCCCTCTGCCACTGAGACTGGCGGCCTGGACCTTTATGCAACTCACACAGTACCAGGGCCCTGCCCAGTTGACACCAGCACCCTGCCACCCCTTTGCAGCAATGTTCTAGCGGGCACCATACCTGGTGGCTGTGCACACCACCATTAGGACACTTGCGCTCTAGCACCTAGCCAATGGTCTCCTCCACTGGCACCCCTTGCCAATTCCCTCCCGGGCTCTCATCAGCACTTGGCCATACCTTCAACTCCCTCCCCTGTCTGCTGCACTTCTCTTCACTGCACTTGCACGACCGAATGTCACAAGGCCTAGTAGTAGTATGATTGTATATTCACTATCTTTAGCCATTATTATTTACTCCCCTTGTCCCTTCGCCATTTTGCCTTGTTGTGCCTGGAAACACTATTGTGTCATATAGGTGCCTAATGAATGCTGTATAAATTGAAATATAAATGAATAAAAGAAATAGTACACTCCACATCCAATGGGCTGTATGCTAATAGGTGTAGTGTGCAGCCACGTGTGCCCCGTTGTGTAACTCTGAACATTGTTTCACTGCTGAAATGATGCACCCATCCACTGTGCCCAATTACATGCTGCGATGTCTGTCCCCCTTGCAGGTGACTCCATATATCCGCAGGTCCAATGATTGATGACTCCCCTGAGGAATCCCCAGACACCACAGGAGGTGGTATACAATCATGCCCACATCCGTACAAGGGTGGCAATTGAGGGCACATTTGGCATGTGGAAGGCACGCTTCCGATGTCTACATCGTAAAGGGGTGAACTGATGTACAGGCCGGACAAGATGGGGCTAGCATGCGCCATGTTGCACAACATAGGCATCCAGTATAACAAACCCATGCCCTGAGATGTGGACATGCCACATGAGGACACTGCCCGTGCAGAGGCCAGGCTGGGGCGGATTGCTCGCCAAGAACTAATTGAGAACTTTTTCTGATGCTGGCTAACACTATACCTAACAAAGCAAGTGAAAAGTATTTATTTTGGAAAGTGTCAATCAACATGTGCATGTATTATATGCCATACAAAAATATCGCCGAAAAATTGCAGTTTTTTGTGGCGACATTATTGCATTTTTTTAATTTCTTTTTTTAAACCTTTTGTTTTTTGCCCCTGTCCCCCAAATAATATTGCCACTACCTTTTCCCGGCGATATTATTTACGCCGACCATATATATGGGGATAATATTACCTGATACCAAACAGAGAAATGCAGATATGTAGGAATATACATAACACCATAAATGGGAGTAAATGACAAGGAATGTTGCTGAAAATGTAAAACTGTAATAAATAGGCGTTTTACCCTGTCCAATAATTCTGAGTATCTCCTGGCAGAGGTTAAAAAGACTCTGATTAAATGACATGAAACTTTACTATTCAGCAAGTTCAAAGGGTTAGGGCCACCAAAACCCACCTCCAAGTTATCTGAACAATGCCCATGTCTACGACAACCACTGGTAATCCTTACACAAACCAAATGCACAAGCTGCTCAGGATTTGGGAAGGTAAAAGTCAATATTCTGCTGTTAGGAACTCATACGATATTCTGCATCAATGCACATATCTGAATATTGAGAGTACCGGAATAGATATAATTACACCTCAGAGAAAGGACGAAGGCTGGTGAGTTTCAAAGAATTCAAAAAACGCTTGCAATGTTTGTTTTCTAACCCGTCTACTCTGCTGGGCATTGTTGCTATGCAATTCCTATCTTATTTATTTGTAGGTGAAAATTGTGCTTTGAAATTATTTTAATTTTCTTTTATGCTTGTGATAATTGTATTTTGAAATAATTGCTTTTAGGCTTGTGATGATTTATAATGATTTTTAATATCATTTTATTCAAAGTCTGAAAGGTTTATTTGTAACTATATCATGCTATATGCATAAATAAACAAAACGCGTTTAAAGCAGGCCTCTGAAAACCATGACACAAATGAAAACCTTTAGACAAAGGACAGCCACAGCACTCTTGGCAAAACTCTGGCATTATACACACATGCGTTTGTTTTGTGAACGGAGAATAGCACATGGGCAACGTGCTGGTCTTGGAAACAAGACCACACAGAGCAACAAAGGTTTGTATCCCGGATACTCGCTTAGAAACTGAACTCAGATATGGTATTAGGCGTGTTACAGAAAAGCAATAACATAAAATAAATACTTTTCAATAAAAGGACATGATTGGATAACAAACTCTTCTCGAATTCAATAAAAGACTGTTTACATCAAGAGATGGAGTCAACATGGAATAATTACTTATAAACAACTATGAATAAATCCTTCTATTCCAGATGTTTCATTTGTATTCTAAACTGAACAGAATCAACCCTTCCTGTGAGAAACATGTAAACGTAATGGCGAGCGCACACTCACGCACACTCACGCACACACTCGCAGACTATCATAATATAGAGAGTTACTGGAGACCGACCTTGGATCAAATGTCTCAACTTGAGTGAACAGAGATAGAATCTACACGACCACTTCTGATGTTTGGATCAGACCCCGTCATCACCACTAGTTGTAGCTTTGGTGAACATAGCCTGACTGCAGTGTATGCATACATATAGTGACGTCTAACCGCCATCATATGACAATTGCTGGTGAGAAGTCCAAAGGGTGGAAACTATGGCAAGTAAGGTACACATATCACAAAACAGGAAGGACAAGGAGATGCTAAATGGGAAGCAATGAAAACAATTTGCCATGGAAAACCATTGGCAGCCCAGGTATGTGAACACAGACCTATTACAAAGTGGTCATCGCTGCATCTTTCCCTTGAACTTTCATTACATTTCTCTGTGTTTTGTATAGTAAAGATATAGTCAACCAAAATCTGACAAAAATTTTAATCTCTGATCATTTCACCTTTCGACAGTTGATCACAATTCTGATCATAAATATATAATCCATACTTTACATGACTTGAATGTTGGCTTTCCTTTTCCAGGGACCCACGGGACTTTTAATAGGCAAAACTAAGCTGATAGGCAATGCCCTGCCATTCCTGATATGATGTAGCCAACTTGATGTGTTCAGTGCCGCGGGCTCCATGTGAGCATTAATAATAATAAGCTGCTTGCATATGATTGGACTGCAGTTGCATAGCAGCAGCCTACAATAGCATTGTGCATGTCAGTATGTTTGGACTATACCAGGATGATTTCACCTGCCCATTGAAGCATTGGGCTGATATCTCTTGGATGGTAAAAATCCACTGATGTGTTCACATTACCACTGTCGCATTGAAATATGGTCTGTGCTTCAGTATTGTGATGTCATGTATGGGTATCACATGATTGCCCGAGAAATCACCGGGGCCTGATGAAGCTGTGTCGGGTTCATGGTCGTGGACACAGAGGCTATAGTTGCAGCCTTTTGTGTCTGGGATGTCGTGATGCAGTGCTTTGTGCCGATTTGTGTGGTTGGCGCTGGTGACATTGGTGTTGGCTGGGTCATGGTAGGTTTTCTAATTGCTTATTATTTGTAACCTATGCATTTTTTACAGGTTGGAAGCTGTGAGATTTCAAAACCATCATTGTGGTCAAGTTCTCCTCCTGTGATTTCGCTGTAGTAATAAAGGTAGACTAACAAAATGGAAGCTGCATCACAACTTTTCCTTGCAGCCATCTGTTCCATCCGCACCCCTGTTACTTGTTACTTGCTGGGGTTGTCTCAGACATCTGGTCCCAAGATTGGTCAGCTGATTGGTCAAGTTTGTTTCCTCTAGAAAGGGAGCTTGCTCTGGGACCATGATGCATATAATTGTATATATTACAGAGGCAGAAGAGTGGAGTTAGGGACGGACCTTCCCAGAACGTTCAAGGGACTTGTGGATGAGCCAAAGCTGATGTCTGCATCTGTGTAAGTTCTTTACATGTTTTACGTCAGAGGTGTGCATTATGTCAACATTTAGTCTTTGCATCAAACTGCCAATGTTTTGCTGGACCTCCTTTATCATCCTGTGGGATCTTACCGTGCACACCCTCATTAGGTTATCTTGACCACTTATTTATTTTTTGTGTGGTCTCATTTTACACCGCCTGACCCACTCTAGCTGAAACTCATTTGAGGTCCTGCCGGGCCTTGCTTTCTACTTGATCCCATTTGTCTCGCTGGACCTCATGTACAACACTGTGTGGCGTTATTCTGCACTGTTTCACCCAGTGTGACTGGCCCTAATGTCTCGGCCTGTGCAGACTGATTGTGCACGCCATCCACTTCCTGTTCATTCCTGTAATGACTGATTTTGTACTCTTTGCCCTAAGCCTGGTTACATCTTTTTTGTCATTGTTGTTTGTACTGTCATCCCTTAGTTTGAAAGAACCTTTGCTGCTCTATGAGGCCTCATTTTTACACCTGGTCTCACCTGCCTCATGTTGCCCTCTATGCCATCAGTCTGCCTAGACATGTTCTTTTTGGTCTCTTCATTCTACCCTCACTTGTGACAGGTGGCACCTATTTGTGGCCCTCCCTGGTCGCATTTTGCACTGCCTCTGGTAGATTTTGCTGGAACTCATTTGTGGCCCATCCAAGTCTCATTTTATAGTCTCTACGTTCTCTGCCTTGAGCACACATTCTCAAACGCCCCATCAAGATCAATTACAGCTGGTAAAATTGTTTATGTGTGTTCAATAGCCAGCGGCAACCCTCTTTGTACGGTTCTTCGTCGCCAGTCATCTTTACGACTGCCTTTTTTACGAGTACACGAATACGAAAAATGTCATCTAATGTTTGGGGAGAGGGTGGTTTCTTCCCCAAACCACCATCCCACACATATGTTTACCTATTCCCGACCCCTTCAAGCCGTTATCTGCCCTTTCCCACCACCCCCCAAAATTTCGATGTCCTTTTTCGTAATTCTGTACTCATAAAAATGACTGTCTATGAAACGACGGTATACCGTTTGCATTTCCTATGCCCACATCGGCCCCTAGGTTTTTGCTATGTTGTGTGGTTTATGGTACATTTTGAGATACCCAATTCATCTTGTGTGTTGCTTTTCTGGAGAGCAAGCCATGGGAAGGGACCTGGAATGTGTGAATAGATTTTTCTTATTTTTGTTTTATTTATATCAAACCGATGGAAAAGACAAAACTGCACCTCGCCTCATTAAATGAGAATAAGAATGAACGCGTAAACACACCTCATTATGTACTAAGCATTCCAGACACTGTTATGGGGCTGGCGATTCCGGCCCCATGGTGATGAGGGTGCTCTGGGAGACAGAGCGGCCTGTCATGGCGATTGCGCCCCTTGCGCCCAGAATGGCCGCAATAAGGCTCTCAGGCAGGGAGTTGGGAGGCAACTTGCGCTCGGGAGACAGCTCGCCCCTTTTATTACCAAAGGCACAAAATCAATCACATGCGACTCAAGCATGCACCCTCTGGTGACGTGTTTAAGTCACAACATCCTATATTACAGGTAGAGACAACCAAATGACAACAACTGTAACTTGTGGAGTTAGAAATGTAAAATATATACACTGTACACTTCATTTATTTCATTAGTCCATGGATGATGATAACCATTGCGGGATGCTGGTGATGCTGGCACAACCAATGACAAATCTCCTTCCTGGGTCCACTTTAAGCACGTGGACATGAAGGATAGCAGTTTTGGACACCCATCATTAGTCACTGTTCCTTGGGTAATTTGATATGGCACATATGCACATGTTTGCTATCACAGGGTGGAGAGCACCCACTCCACTGGCAGTCAAAGCTGCACCGGGGTACACCGGGGGCCACACATCTGCTGCCGAGGTGTCCATTGATGGGGCCGACGTGTGGCCAACGTGTGGCTCTAGTAGGCCACATCCATCAGTGCGGGTGAAGGCTGCAGGCAGCAGTTCAGGGTCCGTGATTGCCCGCGGGCCAGGAGGCAGCTCCTGCAGCAGGTCTGGTCAGTTTGTAAGGGTGGAGAACTTGTGGCAGCGTGTCAGGACCGTGCCACGTGTGCGCTCCCCCAGAAAGGAGTTAATCAGTTGATGCAGCTCGCTCCCCCCGTCGGGCGGTTTACTCTAGTGGCCGCACTCTTCTGCACCAGAGCGAGCAGTGTTGCACTGTTTCCAAGCTCCCCAGGCAGTGGGTATGGCCATGCTGCATGCTCTCTCACCCAGGTGGGAGTATTTCTGAAGAGAGGGCTCCCCCAGACACTGAGGGCTCCTCCAGTCAGGTGTCTACACTGGCAGCATGTCTGGACTGAGTTGTGTGTACTCTGCCCCAGGCAGGAGTGCTTGCCGCAATATCATTGGAGGGGTCATCATGCAGGAACCGCAGGCTCCTCCAGGCAGGAGTCAACACTGGCAGCATTTCTTGACCGTGCCATGTGTACGCTACCCCAGGCAGTTGTGCTTGCCACACAGTGTGAGTCCCGACTGCCGGGAGGCTGCGCTCGCCATCGAGGCCATGATTCTGGCCTTTGATGGCTTCCCCTAAGCGGGGCGGACAGTTGTGGGCGCCCTCATATGGGAGTATCCATGATGGACACCGGGAAGGCCACCACCACAAGAGGACTCCCGGGTCCTGTTGCAGTGCTCTAGCTCCGGGAGGCGCATGCTTTGCCTCGCCGGCAGTGTGGCAGGGACAGGTTGTGTCCTTTCAAGCCAGGGATCGAGGGGGCCCACATCCCATCCTCGTCACCAGTTGTTATGGGGCTGGTCAGTCCAGCCTCTTGGTGATGAGGGTGCTCTGGGAGGCAGAGCGGCCTGGCATGGCCATTGCGCGTGCTGCACCCAGCAGGGCCGCAAGACGGATCTCAGACAGGGAGTTGGGAGGCAACTGGTGAGCGGGAAACCGCTGGCCCTTTTCATTATCAAAGGCACATGATCAATCACATGTGACTCAAGCACGCACCCTCTGGTGGCGTGTTTAAGTCGCAACACACACCAGAAAACTAGCAGAAAATATTTTTTCTTTAAAACTTCCAAGAAGGGACCAAGCAAAGCTCAATAGGGAGCACATTCCATAAGTGAGGTCCTTCGATTGGGAATCCCTTGCCTCCTCTGCTTGTGCTTCGATTGGGAATCCCCTGACTCCTCTGCTTATTCTTCGATTGGGAATCCCCTGACTCCTCTGCATATGCTTCGATTGGGAATCCCCTGACTCCTCTGCATATGCTTCGATTGGGAATCCCCTGCCTCCTCTGCTTGTGCTTCTATTGGGAATCCCCTGCCTCCTCTGCTTGTGCTTCGATTGGGAATCCCCTGCCTCCTCTGCTTGTGCTTCTATTGGGAATCCCCTGCCTCCTCTGCTTGTGCTTCGATTGGGAATCCCCTGCCTCCTCTGCTTATGCTTCGATTGGGAATCCCCTGGCTCCTCTGCTTATGCTTCGATTGGGAATCCCCTGCCTCCTCTGCTTGTGCAGCGAAACTTAGGATCATCAAACAAAGAAAGGTTCTGAGTGAAGGCTGCCCGGGGGATGCAGGGGCAGATTTCTTTCTGGCTGGTAAGGGGCAAGGCCATGCAAATCTAGCACACTGTCATCGATGATGCCCTTCTGTGTAATTCCTTCGTGCTGATCTGCACTCACCAGTGCACACCATTTACAGATTATAGAATTCCAGCATTGCCTAAAGTAGAGCTAGAAATAAGGGAAGCACATGGGTGATGTGGGAATCATGATTAACTAAAGTGACTTCAAACATGGGACCAGGTGAAACATCTGCTTGCTATATTATTCTGCTCTTCGAATATTGACTCAGTCCATACACTCCCTTTCAAAGAGGAATTCACAGTAAAGGTAAAATGTCAACTGTTCAGAAGTGTACCATGATGTCAATGCCGAGAAACGTGCGTAGTAAATCGAGTTTCAGAGCAAAAACAGTGATGGGAATAAGAGTATCAGGTTCTTGGTATCCGTCTCATATTTACTATACCTCCTCAGCCATCACCCTATTCAAAACGAAGCACATCCTGTAAGCTCAGGAACTCAGCAGCGGTGTGCCGAGTAACCCTTTCAGACCCTCAACAGGTAATGTGCACCGTCAAAGAAGCTACGAATACAGCATGAAACCCGGCAACATTCAAGCCACTGCCATGTTTGACTCCCATCCATCAAGTATTTAAAATGTATGAGTTGTACTTGTTCACGTTTTGAGAGAGGACATTTTTGCCTTTCATGTGCTACAAATATATGATCCTCAGTTGTTAGACTCAGTGAGTCACATGTTCTGGAGGTGAACCTTTCAGGATTCAGGAGGACTTTGGTGAAGTTCAATACTACAATCAAACCATAGGGATTTTAACTGTGCGCAAAAGTCAGACATGACAACCAAAAGTGTACATGTGCTTCCTTCCCTAACCAATATGGCTGCTAAGATGTACTGCCTGCTAAACATAAACATATCAAGCATTGGCAAAGCCAATAGTTTTGGATCGGCATTAGAACGGCATTTGCCAGGTATTGACATCATATGCCCAGGTACTCACACCATTTGCTAGATGTTGCCATCTTCTGGCCAGGTAGTTCCACTATAGCAGTGCCTGGAAAATGCCTATAAACAAAATCCAAAAGTGTTGGCTTTGTTAATGATTTTTTTGTTGCCACGTATTCAAAATTTAGAAACGTAGCTCCTAGTCCGTGGGGACTGCCTTTGAGAGGTATGTGCCCGTATCTATGAACCAGTCAGGATTGGCAGATATTTTATTGGTGGGCCCACATCCATACTGCATGCCAAGCGGGTATTAGAGGATATGCCAACTTGCACCATATGTGCAACTGGACTTCAAGAGCAACTCGAAATGATGAATCCATACATTGCTACAAGTGGAGCCAGAACTTACTGTAGAACTTAGAGGAGACATTCCCTTTAGTTTTAACAAGTGGGGGGCCACGAGAGGGGTTGGTCCCCAAATTTCACTGACCTGTGCATGCAAGCACAGATTAATTAACAAGACAATATAGCAACAGGGGCCATTTAGATAGGCCTTAGCAATGTATGGTGACTACAGCATAACTAATCACAAGTATGAATATGAAGATGAACAGGGTGCTGGAGATGCAATTATAAATCGGTTAATAGTCAGTACAGAATAGCACTTGTAACTTTGGGCCAAAACTCACGAATTTCAACATGTGAACTTTTGATAATTTTGGAGGATATCTTGTAGAGGAGGAGCCAAGTACCCCTACCCCAACCACCTCACCGATATTGCCTATATGTTGGGAGTCCGAATCTGAAAACCATGCAGTACCAGTGGGAATACCGATACCTAGGAGAATCCTGGAGGCAAGGTTCCCTTTGAGAAAACCGTACCTGCATACAAGAAAATATGATGGATATTTGAATGAAATCCCGGAAGAAGCAGAGCAAATGAATGGCCAGACAGAGCTGAGCTGACGTATATAGAAGAGATGCAGAGACTAGAGAAAGAGAACATTCTTTAAGGCATCAAGAAAGTATCAAGGATAAGTGACATCTTAGGAACAAGGCGAAGAAGCTTATGCTACAAAATGGATGAAGATATCAAGTCAGTTTACACATGTACAGATGCAAAAGAAACGCAAGCAGACAAAGTATTCTTGAGGCTAGCTTTATAGTGAATAGATTGCAGCATGCGCCAATGTATATATTTATGCATAAGTGAGTAAAGGATGGATGCTTCCACTACGTATTGTAGCAGTGCTGGACTCTAGAAAGAAGGCCTCATTTCTAGTGTGTCACAGTAAGAAAACAAATGAATTAAAAGTGAATCTCGAAAAGGCGAGGTTGGATGAGCCATGAAGCCAAGTCAAAAAGCCAAGGTCTTATTAGGCTGGAGTTAACTAACATTGGATACAAATCGTGGGAAAGAACAAAACTCCTGTACAAAAGACATGAACAAACAAGGAAGATGTCAGAGGTCTATTAAAAAATAGTATTTTAAAGACAGTGAAAGCTCAAAATCATGGTCTTCAGTCACGTGGAAGGCTGCAGTTGGACAAACAAGATGCTCACACCTACGCATGAGGGCAGAGCGTGCCTTCACCCCACTGAATTCTCCACAGTACAGAACAAACTGAAAGCCGAGCTTCAAAGCCTAATTTACTGAACAGGTCACTGAGGTGATGATGGATTGATATGCTAATTAGTGGGAAGCTATGGTTAAGACAAGCTCACCAGCACCCGAACGGCCAGCCTGTGTGCTGCTAGACATGGGTGGAAAAGTACTGACAAAGGTTAGAGTGCCAACCAATTGTAAGGGACCGCGTAATTAAGGGTCCTATAGTTTGTGTAGCTAGTGGGAAATCGTGTATTTAGTGACGTTCCTAGTGACCTATTTAAGGGGCGGGCTTAGTTGTTTCACCTCATGATAAATCACATATTCACACTTTTTAGGGTAGTATAGATTGTATACTTAGATGTTCACTAAAAGCCTATCACAATTGCCACTAGGTTTTTGTAGTTTGCCACGTAGGATGACGTTGGTAGTAACGCAGGTCAATGTCAATAATGACGAGTTTTTGATAGATAAGCTCAGTTTTTTATTAAACTAGTTGACTAAGAGGATCGAGCAAATTCGTTGATGTTCGTTGTACTCCCTGCTTTAAATAATTGATAATAAAACAGTTATCCTTTTTGCCAACTACCTGAGTCATTTTGATTATTGATGTATGAATAAAATCGACATCCCCATCCATCTCCATGGTAATTGCTATTCATCTTAAAGTGCTGAGGTTATTCAGTTCAATCTTAAACATAGACAAACCTGATTAGAAGAGCTGGCGGGGCAAAGCTGCTGAGAGTAGTTAAATCCGGCACCTAATACATACATTCCATATAAAGCTGCATTACCAGTGTTCCATGTCAACCCTGCCTGTGCTTTGTAATAAAACGTCCATGCCTCGCTTTGAGGTTAAAAGATGGGGTGACTATGGGACTGGGTACCGCAGCCTGCTAAGTGATGCAGGACCTGGGGCATAGTGGGTAGGATCCCCTGGTCTACCCTACCCTGCCCTACTTGCACGGCAGGGACTTGTCACTTGGTCCCACCAAGAAACTATTTCCCTTTAAAGGACGAGGTGATATGCAAGCAAACTGTAGGGCATCAAAGAGTTCTCAGAATAAGTGTTCCGAAGCATCATGTCTCAAATGGAGAAAAGCATACAGGCCATTGTTTACCAGGCCGATGTGCATGAGCCCTGTGTCAGGAAAACATATTCACAGGTGCTGGGACTTGTGAACAAAGGAAACGTCTAAAGAATGCAGCAGACCTGACAGCAAATCCAAAAATGGCTCCAACCTGATATATCGGCTTAGTTGGTGGAGGCGACACAATACCGTCAGAGGACTACCCGCAAATTCAAACAAACAAATCATAATTTCAGAACAATTATTCCACAAACCGGAGACTGGTCATAGAGAGGGGAGCTTCAAATACAGTGCACCACTCCCCTATAAAAGTGTGGGAAGCTGGCATAAGGAGGGGGAATGCAGAGGGAGCAGCAGTGCAGAGAAGTAGTTCTGAGGAGGCAAGAGAAACTAGAGGAATAGGCCGGTGTGAAGGAAGCTGAAAAAGACGAGAAGATGTTCTCTGGAAAGCAGGTGATTGAGAGCAGATGAGAGGAGGTGATTAAGAGGAGAGGTGAGGAGGCAACTTGGAGAGACATGGAAGGGAGAGGTAGAGAGTTATCAAGAGGAGGTAATGAGACAGCAAGGAAGCAATTAGGAGGTGCAAAATAAATATCAGGAGGATTTGGGAAGACATCAGGAGCACTTTCAGGTAGGAGGTGCATAGAGAGCAGTGGTCGAAGTGGGCAGGAGCGGTCGGGAGCGGTGCTCCTCTACTTCTTTTAATTACTTTTTATCGTTCCTATACTTTTATTTTAAAAAGTAACTGTTCCGGAACGGTTTTATTTTAAAATAAAAGTCTAGGAAGAAGTTGAAACTTGCACTTTCAGTGCACTGCACGGGACGTTTCCTTAAAGAGCAGGCACATGTGCTTTGGTTTTTTTATTGTGCATGGGAGGGGGCGCAGTGATGGGGTCTGTGGGGCAGGCGAGTAGGGAACATAGTTCCACTACTTCTTTTCGTACACTTCGACCACTGGTGGCAGGAGCTGAAATATCAGCAGAGGAAAATGTATGGAGTCATCTATAGGAGGTGCTGATTGTAGATATATTGGCGGAGTGAAGGGAAAGTTGGTATTGTCTTGGAAGCCAAAGACAGAGGGAAGGCACCCCAAGTAAGCAACACACCCCATGCCAAGTTTAGTGGAAGGTAGGAGTCTTGATGCCATGGTCAAGTGACAAGGAGGTATTAGGGGTTCAGAGTGAGACACTGGACATTAGAGCAGGAAGTAGGGGACGCAGGTGGATCACACAGGAATGAGACAGAGTCATGAAGAGAACAGCTAGAATGGGGAGTTTGATACCCTCTCTGCAATGCTGCCAACGGGCCAGAGACCATAGGGAGCTTTGGGGGCCTAAGCTTGGGGAACCTCATCCTCCTCCCAGTGGTTGCCCAGATGTGAATGTCTGTAGTGTGCGAACCCTGTGTCATGATCCCACCGAAGAAGTGAAAAAGGAGAAGGCAACGGCCTTCGGACTCATGGAATGAGGAACAAAGTACATATAAGCGCTCCAGATCCTGGGTTCCTGAACCCCCTAGGACAATTGCAGGAAGGGCGCCGGGACTACTGGAATTCAAAGAGGAACTTTACTCTGTGTTTTTAGATCCAGTGTCTTTTGTGTTATTCGAAATAAATCATGTTAGACCCACAGTTTTTGTGTAGTTCACTCATTCGTGCCAGCTGTATGGTTTAGAAAAAGAAATCACTTTGTAGCTTGTTGATAAAAATGTTTTAGAAAGAAAGTCTCCGCTCTGCTTTGTTTTAATTCTTCTGTGTGTTTAGCATAAAGAGACAAGAGTGTGTCCCGTTGCTTGATACTGGTCTCACGCTCAATTCCTGGTGGGTCTTTTCTGTCTCTCATGCTGGTGAGGTTATTTAAAAAGTGCCATTACATTTGGTACCCCCTGTTCATGTTGACTCCAGCTCCTAAAATCATAAGACTGCAACTAGAAGCTGTTGGGTTGGGGACTCGGGGTTCTGGAATGGTGAGTTACAGGGGTTCCCAGGGAGATGTTACTGAAGGGGCGCATCAGTGGCTGTCGGTGGGTGCCGCACCTTTGGGTCTCTGATCTTATCAAATAAAAATTCTTACCTGACCCCTGGCGCCGCCTCTTAATACTGGAAATGAGGACCTCCTCAGGGTATGGTGAGAGGCTGGAAGACATCGGGCGCACCACCCATTCCCCGTCCTCAGCAGCAGAGCAGCGAAGAAGAATCTGTCAACTCATACACACTGTCACAGCGGGTGGCTCCAAATAATACAGGGCGGATAGCCACCGTTAACATCCAGCAACGCACTTTCAGGTAATCAGCGGGCGATTACAGAGGCCTTATTGGAATGTTTCACGTTACGTCACGCTTGGGAAAAAAAGGACTACAGCGCGCCTCCAGTTTTGCAACATTACAATTGTTTAGAGAATACATTGTGACAAGCCACTACAGAACTAATTACAAGTGCCAACATGGCTGCAGCCAGCATGAATGTCCCTCCAGCCTTCCTCTCAGTACCAGGTGCTCCCCCAATTCTATGGAAATGTTGGATAAGGATGTTCAACGCTTACCTCATAGCAATTGGAGGAGAGATATTCACAGCTGCAAGGAAGGAAGCTATCTGATGGCTCACAAAATCTGGATGATGCTGGAGACATGGATGAGTTCAACATAGCATTGATGAAATTAAAATCTGTGCTCCTGAGACAGTAAGTGTGTTGGAGTAATCTATATGATCACTGCGCTGCGCTGTATTGGAGGTTGACATATTCATAATCAACATTACGGGTGGTACAGTGATCACATAGATCCTCTGGATCTATGCCATTCTTTATCTACCTTTTTCAATAGCAAGATTGTATCCATCCGGGATCAAATCACGTCTTCTGACTTAAAGACAGGCAGGTATGATCCAGCCCTCCCAGTGTCTACCCTAGCTAGCTATTTGTCGTACTTTCCCTCTTTCTCCTCAGAGGATATACTGTTGGCTACTGCCAAATTAAAATCGGCATCCCCACTTGATGCCAGCCCATTGGCAATCTGTAAAGATATGATGCCTCCTATTGTACCTTAGTTAACTGTTCCTGTCAATCAGGTGTTATTTCTCCTGATATTAAGCATGCATTGGTTATTCCACTTTTCAAGAAAACCTCACTTGACCCCTCTGTTTTGGCCAATTTTCACCCTATTTCCCTGCTACATTTGTTCATGAAACTGGTGGGGTCTTTAATCTCCTAAACTTGTCAGTCTATTTCTTGAATCCTCTCACTTTTTTGGCACTTTTCAATCAGGCTTACACGCTGGTTATGGCACAGAGAGCATGCTGGTATCTGTTGTAGATGACCTAGCCCAGCTCTCTGATCAGGGTGGATTGAGTGCACTGATATTATGAGATCTATCAGCTGTCTTTGATTCCAATATATCCACTCCATCCTGGTGTTGCTTTGGCTTAAATATTTTCTGTCAGATCGGCTCAAAATCTCTCTCTTCCTCCTTTTCAGTCTTCTTCCCTGCCTTTGTTCCGTGCCTTGTCCTCTAATTTGTTCAACATATACATCCAGCCACTGGTGTAGCTCGTCCACTTGCAAGGCCTTCAGTGCTACTTGTATGCTGATGACACCCAGATAATTCTGCTGCTTGACCTGTCTCAGCCTAGTCCAGCATTTCAGCTGCAGGGTTGCCTCGAGGCTGTGGGTGGCTGGATGAGTGATAACTGGTTATAGTTGAATGTGGACAAGATGGAAGTTCTGATGGTGGTTCCCCCTTCTGCTCCTTCTCAATGGACCTCCTCCTTCTGGAAAACCCCTTTGGATCTTTTCCTGCACCATTGTTGGACGAGAGGCATCTAGGTGTTAAGCTGTTGGCCCCTCTCTCCTTTGAGGTGTCTGTTTGCCAATCCCGGAACTACAAACTCAGGGTCTAGTGCAAGGTGCTGGTCTTTACACCATCTCGACTGCATGCACCACCTGTGGCTTCTTTAGTGCTCAGTGTCATCGACTATTGCAATTCTCTTTATCTAGCCCAGCCATTGTATCTGGTGCGCTTCCTCTAGATTCTGCAAAACGCAGCAGCTAGATTAGTAATGCAGACCCCGTTTTCCATGCATATTTCTCCTGCCTTGCGACAGTTGCATTGAATTCCTGGCATTCAAAGAGTCCAGTTTAATTCTATGTGCATAGTCCACAGGGCTTTCTATGGTATTGGGGCAGAGTACTTGCAGCTTAGGTTCTGCCCGTATGTACCCAATCACCCCCAAAAGTCACTCACAATTCAAGTGCCCTGTGTTCGGCTCACCAATGTGGGTTCTCATGCTTTCTCTGTTGCCGTGGATAAGATGTGGAATTCGCTTCCACAGCTTCTGCATGTGACTAAGGATCATTTCACTTTTCGTGCCTCTTGAAAAACTTTTTGTTTAAATAAATCCCACAACTGTTGTCTAGCTGCGCCAGCAGTTATTAGTGCCAAGATGCCGCCGGGCAAACGATGCAGTCTACATGTGTCAATAAGATAAGATAAGCTGGTTAAAGTTGAATGTGGACAAGATGGAAGTTCTGATGGTGGACATCACCGAAACACCCTAATCCTTCAAACAGTGTACATAGCAACCCCTATCCAAGGGAAACACCATCATTGACATAGGAGCTGTACTGTGCGAACCAATCATTGTGTGACATTGTGTGACATTGTGCCACTCAACATTGCCGTTAAGACCAATAACATGACTTCTGGTCTGAAAAATACATTTTGTTCCTGGTTCAACCATTTTTTGTTGATCAACTATTGGGCGCTCCCTTTAACTTTTTTGAGAACGACCCTTTTCAAATCAGTAAAGGAGTGTGTGTGACTAATGTAATGTGTCACAAGTGGTGCCTCTTCGATCTTAACTTTGATGCAGCTCCTATGTTCAATGAGACTTGTTTTGCATTTTCTGTTAGTCTTTCCAATGTAGTAAAGGCCACAGGGAAACGTTATTAAATATATACAATGTTCAGTGCTGTAGATGGTATGCTCAGTTATAATACAATCTTTTCCAAACCAATATTAACAGTTAGAGCTTTCACTGTGAAGGCACACATTATATACATATCGCAAGGATGGTGCACCACAAAAGTGGCCAATACCCACAGTGTACTCTGTTAACTCACAACACCGTTTTCTTAGTAATGTCATTCCTAACAATCATGTTTTTGATATTCATGCTCCTTTTAAAGGATATGATTGGACAAGGCGGGGTTTTTAGGAACAATTTCTTCTAGTCTTATTGATAATCTGTTTGATGGTTTATGATACATTTCTGAAGGTACTAACAAAAACCAACACATCATGAGAATCTTTCCATTGTTTATATTTTAGCAGGGCTTCTCTATCATTATTATAAGCCTTTTTACCAGAGCTCCTCACTAATTTAGATGGATATCCACCTGCACTCAACGTAGTGGATAACATGTGCGCCTCTGCTTTAAATGCTTCCTTTGTACTGTTGTTACCCTTGAGCCTTAGAAATTGACCAAATGAAAGATTATCTTTAATGTCTCTGGCATGATGACTTCCATAATGGATTAATCCGTTCTTACCCGTCTCTTTCGTAAAATATTTAACCAAAAGTGAGCCCTGCTGGTGGTATATCAGTATGTCCAGATAATTCACTTCCTTATTACTCAATGTAGCTGTGAACTTAAGATATCTGTTCTGTTGATTCAACCAGTCTACAAAATTGTTAGCCCTATTAACTGAACCTGCCCAAAGTACAACAATATCATTGATATACCTGAACCATTGTGCCAAATTAGATTTGAATGGATTACATTCTATATATACCAATGTCTCTTCAAACATATTGACATAGAGGTTGGCTGGGTTCTGAGCCATGACTGCCCCCATTTCTGTACCCATCAAATTGAAAATAATTGTTTGTGAGTGCTAACTCAGTGCACCGTAAAATAAAATTGCTAACAGGATGGTCATCGGACCGATTCAATAAAGTCTCTTACCCGACTTCAAAAGTAGACTGCTGGGGGATCCGTGTGTAGAGGGATTGGATATCTAAGCATAACATTACATTTGCTGCAGGGTCAAAGTCAAGTCCTTCCATCTTATTTATAGCATCTTCAGTGTCCTGGATATAGCTCTTCATCTCTAATAAACAGGGCCATTAATGCAAGTCACGAATTTTGATATGGGTTCCAGAATAGACTTGACACCAGAAACAATTGGTCTACCTGGTGGATTATTGAGACCTTTAGAAATCTTTGGGAGGATATAGAACACTGGCACTCTGCCACTCTTCTTAATCAAATATTCTGCCTCCTGTTTACTTATAAGATACATTTCCAGGGCTCTGTTTACTTTAGTTTTAATAATGCAAGTGAGAGCTTTGCTGGGATTACCCAAAACTTTAGGTATTTAAAGATAGCCATTTTCCGGTTGCTTTTGTATTCAGTCAAAAATCAGCAAACAGAAGAATGAGTGGATGCAGTCATTTTACTGTTGCACATGTAAGAAATTCATTGGGGATTATTTTATGAAAGAATTCTTGACAATGTAAACACTAGTGTTGTGGCTTACAAGACTATAGGGAGATATCCCCTTGACTGTATTTTATCTGAATCACAGGCCACAGATTTTACACAAATTACGTCATATGAATGAGGCATGGATATAGGTAAAACATGTTAAAAAGAATTTTGGGTATGTATGGATAGATATGTTATGGTTTGGCGATGAATTAAATTATGTCTCTCTATGGATTCCCTTTACAGAGTAGCCAGCGTGGCAATTGGTTGAACCTTACCACATTTACTATTAAGATGTGATATGAACAAAGTCAAGTCCTTCCATCTTATTTATAGCATCTTCAGTATCCTGGATATAGCTCTTCATCTCTAATAAACAGGGCCATTAATGCAAGTCACGAATTTTGATATGGGTTCCAGAATAGACTTGACACCAGAAACAATTGGTCTACCTGGTGGATTATTGAGACCTTTAGAAATCTTTGGGAGGATATAGAACACTGGCACTCTGCCACTCTTCTTAATCAAATATTCTGCCTCCTGTTTACTTATAAGATACATTTCCAGGGCTCTGTTTACTTTAGTTTTAATAATGCAAGTGAGAGCTTTGCTGGGATTACCCAAAACTTTAGGTATTTAAAGATAGCCATTTTCCGGTTGCTTTTGTATTCAGTCAAAAATCAGCAAACAGAAGAATGAGTGGATGCAGTCATTTTACTGTTGCACATGTAAGAAATTCATTGGGGATTATTTTATGAAAGAATTCTTGACAATGTAAACACTAGTGTTGTGGTTTACAAGACTATAGGGAGATATCCCCTTGACTGTATTTTATCTGAATCACAGGCCACAGATTTTACACAAATTACGTCATATGAATGAGGCATGGATATAGGTAAAACATGTTAAAAAGAATTTTGGGTATGTATGGATAGATATGTTATGGTTTGGCGATGAATTAAATTATGTCTCTCTATGGATTCCCTTTACAGAGTAGCCAGCGTGGCAATTGGTTGAACCTTACCACATTTACTATTAAGATGTGATATGAACATTAATCGTTAAGGGTAAATCTTTTGCATTTGGTGTTGTCCATTAAGGGGGAGTAAACATGTAAAATTTTCACAGACATATTTTGTAGAATTACAGGAGGATGGGTTTTCTCAGTACACACGTTAGAATTCAAGTATTCTATGCATCAGAAGCCAAATACACATATTTGAACAATTTAGCCCCTGAGGAATCTCCAGCATTAGATGGCTATGTCAGGATAGAAACATGTAGGGCCAAGATGAGTGTTGAATTTTGTATGTATACATGGCCACAATCTAATTCTAAGAACAGAAAGTGTGTGCTATTGTTTTCTTGGTGGATATTTCAAACATGTATTGTGTACGACATATGCAAGCATTTGGATTGATGTATGTGTTCTGTCAATAAAATCATCCAAAGAGTATATAGAATATATGCTTTTAGGTTGAATTGTGTAGGTGCTTTATATATTTTTGTACAATTAAGTATTGAATAATCTTTTAAGAACGAAATCTTGGGGAAGCTTGGGTACATTATTGCAGACCTTTCTTAACGCTATTTCACAGAGAGTGCCCTTGTTGGGGTCCTTCCTTTTGTGTATTTCATAGTGATTTCGAGACCAAGAAAGTAGGAAAGAATATATACCCCTGTTGTTGTATATCTGGGTTGACGGGATGATTTTGTCTCGAAGTGGGATATTTGGCAGGTGTTAAGAAAGCTGCAGCCAATTGTCTTTCCATCCTACGCAATCCGCAGGCCGTGTCAGTGCAGGAATCAAGTGGGGATGAAGACGTGGTGGCTGATGTGGGGTTGCCGACGATATTGGAGGGGTTGTGGGCCCAGGCTGAAGAGGGAGATGACATTCTCAGGTGTATCATGGAGTGGACGGTAGGTGGATGGTCAGAGAAGTCCCTACTAAGTGGGGAGTATATTACGAAGTAAAAGGCGAATTGTGCATAATTCATGGGAGATTGAGAAGCAATAGTAAGATAGTCGACTTAGCCCACAAGGATCACTTGGAAAACAATGGTACGAAAAAGGAGGCTCACAGGGTCTTTTTGGTGGCTGGGGATGGATGTCATGGCAGACCATAAAGTAAATGTTTGTGCAGAGTCTGTGGCCAGCGATAAATACAGGGTAATCAGAGAAGTGCTGTTGCTCCCGGTGCAAGTATCAGAGGAGCCATTGGTTAAGTTGGCAGTGGAAATTCTGGCACCAGTACAAGGTTTGGGTTAGACTACCACAGCAAGTGGGTGGAATGACGTGCAGTGAGAGATGTTTCTAAAGTAGAAATGATAAGATTTTTAGTGGATGTATTCTTCAGGGAAGGGTTCACCAAGGAGATTGTGACAGACAATGGGATGCAGTTTACAACTTTGGATATGAGAACAGAATAAGTTCCCTATTAGGGAACTCCCGTCCCCTGCACACTATCTGGGGCTTATGGAGCCAAAGTATTCAAAGAGTATCTGATATAGATATTTAGTATGGTTTTTGGTTAGACTTATACCATGCGTTAATTGAAGCAGGTGTTTTTTTGCCTAACATAGTTAGAACATAGAGACAGTCGTAGATTAAATATTCACTTAAGTACAAAAGACAACTTGTGACTTGATCTTTAGTTCAGGATTTATTGGTCCAAACAGGATTGCCCAATGCGTTTCGAGAGTTATTCTCTTCTTCAGGGCCTATATGCAATTCAAAACTTTAAATCTATTAAAAAAAGTTAAACAATATTCTAGATTAGTTGAATAATTGATATTCATAATTTACATTCAATTGCAATATTCATTTATACAAGAAGATATTCATTAGATAATAGAAAACATCATTATTTAAAATTTCAGTATAAGAATTGATTATCGTGTAACAGTGATCCCACGGTCAGAAATGTTCACAATCTGGGAAATTAAACCATATAAAACCAAAAGAGGTGTCCATAATTCTTATGGGAATAAAAGGATTTAGTTCATTGAAACCCAATGTTTTTTTTGGCTAATATTAAAGTAACAGGAAGAGAAAGCACTAGTTAATCGCCATTTTCAGAAAGAAGGACATACCGTGGTGTAACTTATAGAGGGGATCAGATACGACCCCATGGTGTATGTCAAAATAAGAGGTCTATAATAGATGAACATTAAAAACAAAGGTAAAAAATGAAGGTAAAAAATGGCGGACATGGTCTGCTGAGATACAACTCTTAGATGAAGAGGACCAACTCTTAGATGTGAAGAAGTTAGTTGTAGTAGCCTTGTCTTGAGGAGAGGAGAGCTACATAGCGATGCAATAAACTCGAACAGAATTTATTGAGAAATGTGGGAGCATCATGTAGAGTAAACATGTAATTTGAGCAGTGAAGACAGAAATTAAACCTTTCGTCAGATATTTTCAAATACGATATTTTAAGATATGATCCACTTGGAGTATGATGGTAAAAGTGCCAACACTACCCCAAGGACTTTACTGTGATATTTTTAAAGAAAAGGAGGGGTCTGGTCCTCTTAGCGAGTAATGGTAGACAGGTCAGGCAAAAAACAAGGTGCAAAATTGACACATATTTGTAATTATTCAGCTGCCTCATTCAGAGTTAACAATCTCTTTGTTTTGACATGAAAGAGCGTCTAGTTTAATCTTAGTTGTAACTAAAACTGGTACAGTTCTTATACATTTCTTTTGATGCGTTTATACATTTCTAGGTAGCGTCTTGTAATTATTCAGCTGCCTCATTCAAATACCGCTGGGATACCACCAAATGGTAATAGCATTACCGCAACTCGGTCCGATGCCATTTGCGCTGGATCACAAGTTATGGGGGGTGGGGAGGGCGTTAAATCCCCATTCCCCATTGGGCCATATTTAAGGGCTCAGGCCAAACTCATGATAATGCCCTGTGTGCGAAATACCCCAGAAATGAGATAGAAAAGCTTTGTACACTTCCAGTATGAAAAGGTGTAAATCACCTGTTAGCTGTTTACAGTAACTTGTTGTCCTTATTACATGTTATATATGATCTGTTCCATATATAATCTGTTCCATATGTACCCCAGAGTCTTCCTATAAACATAACTGGCTTTTTTGGTGTTGAAGGTTAATTGAATTGAGAAGAATTCATTAGTAACTGTTGACATCCGAGCCATGGATTCTTTGCAAGATTGCTGCAAGCAGCACAGCACTGCACCTGTGAGTTAAGAGTTCCCCTCAAATGTGTGTGTGTGCGTGTGTACATGTTGGGCGAGAGCGGCCCCCTTCTTTCGACTTCCATTAAGAGATATTTATCACAATTTTAGATATATCACCTTCTCCCCTGTGTTTTTTTTTACATAAATGTTTTCTGATTCTGCTGTATATCATGCTATACGTTTACCCATCTCTGGCGATAGTTATAAAGTTGTGAAAAGGAAATGCCATAATGTATGCACCACTCTGGGTTTGTGAAAGTGGCAAATGTATCTTTCTGCTGTTTTTTATCAGCCCTAAAAGAAATGATGCCACTGATCTGAAGCTGGGCAACAATGCCACAATGTGCTGGAAAATAACATGAAGGTGGTTTCTACAGCTGCCCATTCATGGCCACTACTATGTCATTGAACATCAGAAGTGTGTTCCATTAATTAATTTATTTTTTTATCTGTTTGTATCGTGCCAAAGCCCATAGGCATCAGGGCGCCCCATAAACACAATGACATTTCAGTTAGACGAGACGTAATATAATGGGAATGATTTACAGGTTACCTTATTCAAGGAGCAGGGTTTTCAGGCATCTCCTGGATGTGGAGTGTATTTCTTCCAGGCTTAAAGGGAGATTGTTCCATGGTTGAGCTGCTAGCAGTGGGAACGATCGGCCATTACCCCTTGTTCTGTTTACCTGGGGGACAGTAAGACGCTGGGCAATACCAGAGACGTAGCCGATTGTCTAGCAAGTGGGGCCAGAAGCTAATGTAGTTGGGCCCACCGCAGTGACATTAATATCTGTCAGCGCTGCTGAGTGGGCATTTACAGATTTTGGATGGGCCTTGATCTGTGTGATTTATACTGTGCCAGGTTTTGCTTCAGGTATCGAGGAGCTTCCGCATAAATACATTTATGGGTCAGAGTAAGTTCCTTAAAGCGAACCCTCACAGCCACCGGTAGCCAGTGAAGTTCCCTCCGGGAGGCAGTTACATGTTCCTTCTTAGGGATGCTACATACAATCCTAATTTTTGTGCACATTTCTTGCTGGCGCCGCCAAGCAGGGAGTTACAACAATCCAGTCTCAGCATTACAATCGTTCGGACCAGGATTTCGCAGTTATGATATGATATGGCATTTATAACGCGCCTATAATACAAAAGTGTTTCAAGGCGTGACGAGGCAAGGGAGGGGAACAGAGGGAAGACAGAGACAACGATCTTACTAGGCCAGGTGACATTAAGATCGTGCGAGTGCAGGGGATGAGGAAGGGGAAAAGTGTGAGAGGAAAGAGGCAGGAGAGGTGCAGTACATAGGATAAACAGTAAATAAATAAAAACAATACATAAGAAAAATAAATAAGAAGTGCGGCCAGATGGTGGCAGGTGCAAGGGTAAGTGCAGCCATCAGGTGTCAGGTGCTGGTAGGGGGCTGTAGGGATACAGAAACAGCCCCAGAGTGCAAGGGTTACCAAGGGGGCAGTGCAGGGGTGCAACTGGCGGGGAGGGGACCTGGGCCCAAGAACAGAGGGTAGCCAGGTGACCAGTGCAGTTTCAGTTTCAGCCAGGAGTTCAGCAGGGGAGCGGAGGAGAGAAAGCAGAAGCAAAGAGGAAGGTCTTGAGGTGCTTCCGAAACTGGAGATGGTTCTCCTCAATTTTCAGAGGGACAGGGAGGCTGTTCCATAGGGAGGCCCCAGCCGAAGAAAGAGATGTACCACCAACTCATTGCTTGGAGAAGCGACTGACCCTGAGAGAGTTGGAGGTGGATGAGCCAAGAGCTCGAGAAGGAAGATATTTAGGAAGAGAGGGTTGAAGGTATTGAGTCCCCAGACCCCAGAAGGCAACCTCGCAGCCACTGGGAGCCAGTGCAGAGATTTCAGTCCTGGAGAGATACAATCCCTGGGCTTGAGGGCAGAGAGTAGAGGCAGGCAGATTTAGAAAGAGTCTGTTGTAGTAATCCAGCCTAGAGCGAACCAGAGCTCTGGAGAGAGTGAGCTTCTGGATGAAGGAGAGGAAAGGAAGAATACCTCTGAGTTGGTGCAGCTGGTAGTGTGACTTCTTAGAGATGTCAGAGATTGAGAGCAGGAGAGTGTGGAGTCAAAGATCACCCCAAGGTTGTTAGCCTCACAGGTGGGAGCAGGAAGCGAGCCAAGGGAGGCCAGCCAGAGATTGACAGGAAAGGAGGGAGCGGGTGTGCCGATGAGGAGAATCTCAGTCTTACTGGCTTTAAGGCAGAGATCATTGACGACACACCACTCCTATATATCAGCAGGCAGTCAGAGATAAGAGAAGGAGAAGAGGTGCCTGAAGGTAGCCTGATAATGAGCTGAGTGTCATCCATATAGCACTGAAATTTGGGGTAGAGAGCGGCAATGCGGTGGGCAAGAAGTGCAAGGTATTGGTTGAACAGCCAGGGAGAGAGGTTATACCCCTGCGGAACACCACAGGTAGAGATAGACATGGAGGAGTAGAAGTACCCAAGATGGACATGGGAGGATTGATCGGAGAGGAAAGAGGCCTGATCAGTGATACTCAGGTTATCACAGAGACGGTTCAGCAGGATGGCATGGTTGACCGTGTCAAAGGCCGAAGAGTGATCAAGTAAGATGAGGACACAGGGGGTGTTGGAATCAAGGTTAGAGAGCAGGTCTTCGCGGATGTTAAGGAGAGCAGTTTCCTGCTTCTGGCAGCTCTGAAGCCAGACTGATGGTCATGGAGACAACCAACAGATTCAGTGTGAAGACTAAGCTGGGAGATGGCCAGCTTTTCCAGGGGTTTGCCCAGCAAAGGAGTTATGGAGATTGGTCGATAGTTAGCCGGGCAGGACAGGTCGGCAGAGGGTTTCTTAAGAAGAGGGTGCACAAGGGAGTTCTTCAGGGGGAGAGGGAAGAATTCAGTGGCAACAGAGGGGTTGCAAAAGTCAGCAGAGCAGGAGCCAGGGTGTCAATGTGGTCCTTGATGATTTTGGAGGAACAGGGGTGAACCTGTTTTGATGACACTTTCATAGATCAGATTTGTCTACAAACCTTGTCTGGGGAGAACAGGGCAAAGGCAGAGAAGGAGGGAGGAGAGGTGGCCGAAAAAGGGCCAGAAGAAGAGCAGGGAGTAGAGGGAGGAGGGGGAGAGGAAGAGAGAGAGGACAGGATGTCCTGAGTTTTAGAGATAAAATGAGAATCCAGAGCCATGCACTGGGCCTGGGAGGAGAAACTGCAGCAGGATTGGCCAGTTCTTTGCAGATTTTAAAGAGTTCGGCCGAGTTATTAGATGCTGCAGAGATGCAGGCTTGAATGTGAGCTCTCCTCTTGGTGCGGACAGAGAGCCGGTATTGCCTTTGGAGCAGGCGGGAGGCCAGTTTGTCAGAGGGTGACGAGGTCTGAGTCATACCAGGAGTTGCACTTGGCTTTGGGCTTCAAGCGAATTGTCATGACAGGGGCAAGAACATCAAGAGAATCAGATATAGCAGAGTGGAGCATAGAGAGGGCTGTGTCAGGGTGTGAGTCAACTAAAGGGGGAGGAGGGGTGAGAAAGTGGTGGTGAAAGCCTCAACTGAGACACACTTCATGGGTTAGATAACTGAGAAGGTAGGAGGCAGTGCTGGAGGTGGCTTTGCCTGAGGGGTAGAGAGGGTGAGCTGGGAGGAAAGGAGAAAGTAATCACCCCAGGAGAGAGGAGCGGTGAGAAGGATAGAAATTGTAAGGTCTGAAAAGATCAGAACATCCAGTGTGTGCCCTGCAGAGTGAGTCGGGCCAGAGGGGAGAATAGGGAGTGCGAGAGAGTCACAGATGTTGTGAAAGAGTCCAGAGGAAGGGCAGGAAGCATCCAGTTGGATGTTAAAGTCTCCAAGAAGGAGGAGTTGAGTGGTGGAGACCAGGAGGGAAGAGGAGATGTCCGCCCACTCAGAGAGGAAGGAGGAGATCTGACCAGCTGGCCGATAGATAGATAGATAGATGGTAGCCACGGTGAGGGAATGGTCAAGAGAGAGATAGTCTGCAGATGAGGTATTCGAAAGAGGAATAGGCCTGCGTAGGAATGACAGAGGCAGAGATCCACTCTGGGAAGATCAGGGCTACACACCCTCTGGAACAGTTGGATCTGGGCACGGAGAGGAACTTGTAGCCATCAGGGAGTCGAGTGCAAAGCTCGTGACAGAGCTGGCTGTGAAGCATGTCTCGGTGAGACGAGGACATCGAGGTCAAGTTCTTCCAGGTGGTGGCAGATATCAGAGGTACGCCCTACAGAGGTGTAGAAGAAGCCCGGGGGGGGAACAAGAGGAAGGAGGAGAGGGCAAGGTAGCCAAGGAGTGAACAGTAGGGGGAGGCAAGGATGCCGTGGGGGAAGAGAGGGGACAGCAGGAGAGGAAAGGAAATTGATGAGGAAATTGAGTTCTTGCAGGTGACGAATGGTCTGATCTGTCACATTATATTATTATTATTATTATTATTATTATTATTATTATTATTATTATTACCTTCAAGCGATATTGCAAGCTTTTCACAACACTCTTCACATGGAGATCGGCACCAAGGGAGGCTTCCATAAAGACGCCTAAGGTCTTTACTTTTTCAGATACAGGAATTTGGCAGCCTTCCATTTCAAACCAATTGCATTCCTGTCCTAATTTGGCCCTAGCTTGTTTGGATCCATAGATCATTAGCTCCATTTTTGAGCTATTCAAGCATAACCAGTTTTTGGTCATCCAATTTTTAATATAGCCATATATAGTATTTACATTTTTCATAATCCTGTGAGTGGTTACTGCTAAGTTCCATCGCTATCTGGATATCATCAGCATAATTTGTAAAATGCAAACCCATCTGTTCCATTTGGTTACACAATGGTTTAATATAAACATTGAATAACGCATGGGATAGGCATGCACCTTGTGGCACACCTGGGATGGCTCAGAGGTAGCATTACCGCAGCAAATCCTGGATTTTCTGTCGTTCAGGAATGAGTTTATTCACTCAATGGCATTCTCAGAGCAGTTTCCTGTGTCTATTGGGCCTCAGTACGACCCTGGCGGAAGAACATGGTGCTATTAGCACCATGGTCCATGCTGGTAAGTTACCGGCTCCGCCATGGAGAAAGGGGGAATTACCACCCCATTACAAGGTTGGCGGGACGGTAATTCCCCCTTCCTCCATGGCCCTTCCCCATTCCCATTTTTGCCCCATAGGGCTCAATGGGAATGGGGAAGGCGCTAAGTACGGTACCGCAAATTGCGGTACCGTACTTAGCACCAAGGTCCCTTTGCGGGTCCCTACTTTAATGGCTGGTGTAGACCAGCCATTAAGGTCGGGTCCCGCAAAGTGACCTCGTAATCAGACACTTATGGGTTAACGGCGCTGCAGCCTTTTACGGCGCGGTTAACCCATTAGCGCCAGGGTCGTAATGAGGCCCAACATCTTTGGGTCTAGATCTGGGGCTTCTGCTACTTTGCCCGGTAGTTCCGGTCCTGGACACTCTGCCCTCATTCTTTCTCTGACTTCCTTCTCCAGCGCTTTCTGCAGTCTTTGGGTCATGTACTTTGCGACCCTCGGTGATGGCACCCATTCTGAAGATTTTGGATTCCGGATATCCTCCGGATGGAACATGTCTGAGGTTTCTTACTCCTCTAAATTATGAAGCTTTCTCAGCCTTTTCTTAGGCGGAGGTTGGCTTCCCTCATCCCCTTCGTTATCAGCATCCTCTTCTGTGGAGGTAGGGTATTCTGGTGGTTCCTCTTCTGGGAAACCTTCTTCTGTATCGCCCATATTATCGTCACCTGGGTAGGGGATCTTGAGGCTCGGCACCTGTGATTCTTTTATGAACGCTTCTCTCAATCTATTGAAAACGTCTGAAGCCTCTGGGGCCCTTGCACCTGCCCCTTCCGTTTAGCTCGGGTGCCCGGGGGTGGGTCAGAAGAGTCTTTTGCTCTTCCGGGCCTTATTTCACCCCTTGAGGTCCTTTGGTGTGACGCTTGTGGACGTGCTTTCTTCCAGCCTGGTGCTCTTATCTTTCTTGCTCAGATACAACTCTATTGTCTGTAGTCTGTCCTGTAGGGGTCTGACCCCTTGAGCCACTGCCTCTGTGAGTGAATCCTCAACACTTCCTTGCAACTATAAGCTAAGTTCCCCCCCCCAGCCCGTTATCTTTTGTTTCTAAGTCCAACAGAGACCCCAGGAAGGGTATAGATTGCTATAGATTGCTCATGGCGGAGCTGTCAGGAAAAGGTCCTCGACCTAGCTGGGCCTCTGGCTAAAATTATGGACCTAGCCGAGCGAGCTAAAGACACAGGAGAGGATGTGGACCCAGGAGTCCTAGCCAACAGGGCTTAGAGAGCCGTATGTCTCCTAGGAAATGCCAATTGTGCAATATCGTCCGAACGCAGGAGAGGGTTCTTGCTCAAGATCGATCACAAACTGGGAGATCTATCATCATATGAAGCAGGCGAAGCAGCTCAGGGACTATTGTTTGGAGAGACTTTCGGCAAATAAATGGAGAATTCGTAGGAACCTACACATCCCTAGAGAAGGCACAAGCCTCCATGAAGAAAATCTTCTCCGGAAGAGTTTTTGGCAGGACCGGTCGGTACAGAGGTTGAGCGACCGGTTGCTACCAGGCATTCAGAAGGCCTCAAGGCAATAGAACCCAATACTGGGAGAACAGACAGCAAGACTCCTTCTTCCCGCCGAGAGGCCATTTCCCTAGAAGAAGACGAAGCAGAGGGCAGGGAAGAGGACAGAACTTCCCCACAGGTGAGAATTTTTACATACCCACCAGTAGGGGGGAGGACAGCGGTATTCTGGGAGAATTGGCGTTCGCTTTCCAACGACGCTTGGGTTCTGCAGACAGCAAAAGGCATGCGCATCGAGTTTACAGAGACCCCTACCCAATATCAGGCGCCCCATCCTCTAGCCTCAGCGCAAACAGAGAACGATTTATTACACACAGAGCTGCAGAGCCTAGCAGAAAAACAGGCGATCGAACCATGCAAAGCGCATCCAAAATCCAAAGGACAAAGTGAGGTCAGTGATAAATCTGAAAAACATGAACAGCTGGGTGGTCAACAACCATTTCAAAATGGAAGGGACGCATCAGCTCAGAGACACACTCAGACAGAGTGACTGGTTAGCAAGGATAGATCTGAAAGATGCCTACCTGACGATACCAGTGCAAAAAGATTTCCGTCCCTTTCTAGCATTCGACTGGGACGGGCAATTATGGCAATTTGCGACGATGCCGTTTGGACTGGCATCCGCACGATGGGCATTCACGAAGCTCATGAAGCTAGTGGCAGCAGCGATCAGGGAGAAAGGGATACGAATGATTATATATCTGGACGATATCCTGCTGATGGCCAACAGCAGAGAGACACTCCTCTACCAGACTGACTGGGTGGTGAAGCTCTTGACCTCCCTTGGCTTTCTAGTGAATCGGGAGAAGTCAGAGATGAAACCGACAAGGAGGATAGAATTCCTAGGGTTTATTATAGACACCAGGACATCAACCTTAGAACTCCTGAGCTGAAAAATAAGAGACATAAAAAGGGAAATAAGAACATGCCTCAGCAAAACAGTTATCGCGCTTCGCAGAATAGCGCAAGTAGTAGGCTTACTAGCAGCATCGCTACACCGCTACACTACCGAGCCCTGCAAAGACTGAAGATAACACATCTTCAGCAAGGTCTACAATACCACCAACTAGTAAACATAGATCAGGAATCCAGAACAGAGCTGGAGTGGTGGTTGGCAAACATGGAAGCATGGAACGGCAGAGCCATCTTCGGTGACCGTCCAGACATAATAATAGAATCGGACGCCAGCAGAGCAGGCTGGGGAGCTCGGTGCGGAGATCTCCAGACAGGAAGAAAGTGGAGCGCGGAAGAACTCTGGTTACACATCAACTGTCTAGAACTGTTAGCCGGATCCTTTGTGATGAAGGCTTTTACAAAAGGAAAAGTGAATTCATGTATTCTGTAGAAAATAGACATTTCAGCAGTCAAGTACATCAATCACTTAGGAGGGACAAGTTATTAGCAGAAATAGCCAAGTATTTTTTGGCATTCCTGCCAAGAATCAGGGATCTCAGTAGTGGCCGAATACCTGCCAGGCTCGTTGAATGTAATAGCGGACTGGAACTCCAGTTCCTTTCAGACTCCAGCGACTGGATGCTGGACAGAGAGATATTTCGACAGCTGGAAAAACGTTTGTTTGTTAGTTAGTTTGTTTGTTTGTTTATAGGGCGCCCGAAAACCCTTGGGTAGCTGGGCGCACAGAATACCAAGAATGCTTAGAACTTGGTTACAGGTTTCATATTACAGGTTGTTGGTAACATAAATTGTATACAGTAATTACATTATGTACATTCTTTACATGTAAAGGTGGAAAGGTAACAAATTATATACAGTAAATACATTATGTACATTTTACATGTAAGAGTGGAGGGGTACGTGTGTCATCAGATCACAACGCTCAGGGTTACCGGTTTCAGAGGTTGTTGCGTCAAAGCCAGGTGCGGGTATGGTGCCTGAAGCTGTTGTAGGGCTGGTCCCTTCTTAGTTCAACTGGTAGGGCGTTCCAGTACCGGGCTGCTTGCACAGGGAAGCTATTACCTCCTGTTTTTTTTGTCGGAATCTAGGGGTTTGGAGGCAGAAAGAGTTGGCTGTTCTGGTTGGTCGTGCAGTGGTTTTTCTTATTATTCCATCCCTAAGGTGTGGGGGCGGGGGCTGCGCCCAGTACACACAGATCTGTTTGTGCCCAGACTGAATGCACAGAAGGAGAGGTTTTTCAGCTGGAGATTAGACCCAGCAGCAGCCGGAGTGGATGCCTTCCTGCAGGACTGGAGAGAGCAGATACTCTACGCCTTCCCACCGTTCATAATGATGAGCAGGGTACTGGCAAAAGTACGCAGGGAAGCAGCGAATCTGATAGTAGTAGTTCTGATATGGAAATCCCAAGTATGGTTTCCAGCGCTCATGGAGCTAGTAGCGGACTACCCCAGAGTACTACCTCAAGGAGAGAACCTTCTCACGGACCCAGTTGGGTCATGTCACCCTCTGAGAGTGAAGGGGCGCTGCCGTTTATGGCATGCAGGATAGTAGGAGACGCTGGAATCTCCCAGGGATTTTAGCACAGGCTGCAAGCCTCATCGCCGAGTCATGGGCTCCTTCGACTAGAAGGCGCTACGACGCAGCTTGGAACAGATGGTCGACATGGTGCAAAAGAAGAAGTATTCATCCCGTTTCTGCCTCTCTAGTCGAAATACTGAATTTTTTAGCGGAGCTCCTACAAGATGGGAAAGCATATAGAACAATAGGAGTGTATAGATCCGCAATATCAGCAGGCCACCTGCCCGTGGAAGGAGTGCCAGTAGGAGAGAACGTAGCAGTGATACGACTTCTAAAAGGAATAAGATTTAGGAAGCCACCACAGCCTAGGTACGAAGTTTTATGGGATGTATCAGTAGTGCTGAAACTACTAGCAGATTGGCCCAGTAACAGATATCTGTCGCTAGGAACGCTTTCGGGGAAACTAGCTATGCTACTATGCATGGTGTCTTGCAGGAGAGTGGCAGAAGTCAGAGCACTAGAAGTAAATAGAAAGACATATGGTCCAGAAGGAGTAAAGTTCAATCTGGCCAGAAGAACGAAAACAGATTCTTCCACAATCACGTACCCCTACATGCAAGATCATCCAAAGTGGTGCGTAGCCCCGTGCATAAAAGAGTACGAGAGTAGAACAGCGGAGCTAAGACTGGTAGGGACAACCCAATTGTTAATAGTGCGCAGGAAACCACACAAAGGAGTAGCAACAGCCACTATAGCGCGATGGGTCAGAGCTATAATGAGTCTAGCGGGCATAGACATGACAAAATTTGGAGCGCATTCTGCTAGCGGAGCAATGGCCTCGAAAGCGCTAGGGCAAGGCGCAGCTTTGCAAGATATTATGAAAGCAGCAGATTGGGCTAGCGATACAACGTTTAGAATGTTTTATTTTCGACCAATTAACACGATAGCTGAAGCGGTGGTAAGTAGCTTTGAAGCTAATGCTTGCCTTCGTCTTGACATAGAATGAAGATTCCCCCTGCTAATAGCACAAGGAGTTCTTGATTCTATTAAAGACAAGGAGGCGAGCATTAAATTCCCGACCCAGATACTCGGGAGATTTTGAGCAATAATGAGTTGAATGAAGTGATGTATTGCAAATGACTGACATGAACATTTCCTCCAGAATAGGGTGTGTAACCCCTGCCCTAACATGTACTATTGTTATTTCTGACACTAGGAGATGAGCAAAAGAATGGCTGAAATCGTTCGAGAGAAGAGCGAGTCACACGAAACGAGTCTGCAAGTTGAAATGCGAGAGACCGATTCGGCATAAAGCAGGAAGTTCAGAGTCTAAGTTAGCCCGGTTTCCAATTCAGTTTTGGAGAAGATTGCAGTTCGAAGCAGTCAAAGAAGAGGAGGAACAGAGGAAGAGGAAGGACTAGGTCACATGGTTAAGACACTGGGACTACAAGGAATGATGGGATTTGAAGTTTTGTAAAATAAAAAATATATATATTTTTATTTTAAAAGAAGAAATTTAAAATGTACGTTATTTTGTTGAAACTGCTGGAGAGTAGAATAAAGAGAAGATGAAGCTTAATGCTCGCCTCCTTGTCTTTAATAGAATCAAGAGCTCCCTGCGCTATTAGCAGGAGGAATCTTCATTAAACACATTGTATGTGTCAGCTCATTTCCCAGGTACCCTTACTGGCTGGGCACTAAAGGCAACCATGTTGCACACACTTTTGTAAAAGGAAAATGTAAGACATCTCATTTAGATCACCATTTTGTCTCTACATGTTTATCTCAAGTTTTGTTTGATTATAGCAAATTGAAATTGTAGTTTTAAGTACTATGATCGGGAGTAATTGGCCTATATTGGCCTGCCACCTGAGCACTGGGAGGCCTTTGGCAAGGGACCAGGGCAGATATTGGGCAAGTCTGGCTATGTCAAGGTCCTCAATGCAATTAGACCTTTGGCTGCCTCCAGGGTGCTAATATTGATTTTTTCAAAGGAAATCTGCTCTGCACCTTCAATGGTAGCCTGATTCCATTAAGAAAAAATACAAAACAAGATGGCCACTACGGTGTCATCTTGGAAGCATGGCTGTGTAGGACTGCAGCAGCAGCCTGCCAGTAAGTATGGGAAGGAATGGAGGCCATACAGTCTTAGGACTGGGGGACGGCATCCAGGGGTGAGGAGCATGGAGACCATGGATGCAAAAAATGAGACAATGCATACAAAAAATGGCAAACTGGGGAGAGGTACCAGCAGACCACTGTGGGACACAGGCTTATACCAATGAATCCAGTCCATGTTCCAGCCAGTAGGATTGCTCATCGCCTCTCCCCAGGATACTAATGTTGCGTATTCACATTTACATTTAGTTGACATTTTTTTGTATCTGAACGCATAACGATGAAGAATTAAAATATAATAACCTGGACCACTGGCTTTGTATTTGCTTTTATGTTTGCCACTTTTTATTGCATGAACTTAGCTTAGTTCAACAGAGTGATGTACATGTCTTCGAGGGTAACATATGGGGTAAGGTGGGTGTGTGCAATATGTGGCAGGGGATGTTTTTGGGTTATATATTGCTGGAGACATCCGTGCTCAAGTACCAAAATATATAGTTTCATATACTGATTCTGTGCATAATAACTTGGGCAAGGAAGGTGAAGCACAGCTCCAATCACTGGCATCACCATAAAATGGAATAACATAGTTTTAAATAACCTTTGCTTGTTTACATTCTCAGTTCTATATTTATACTCAATATTTGTTCACAAACATGCACTCCTTCCATGCAGCACTATTAAGAGACCTAGGTTTGGTATTATGTGCTCATCTTTGCAGAACCATCAATTTATCTTTAGATTAAATTTGATTTGACAGGGCAAGAAAGGCTTGCCAGGGCAAGAAATGCTTGACAACAATAGTGTGACCGCATGGGCGTGTGTGTGTATTTCAGTGTGTATACACACAGGTGGCCAGGAACGTGGGCTGAATTTGACAGTATGACCTTCCTCGTTCCATCCTGTCCACCTGTGCCTCTGCATTGCAATCCTCCTTTTTCATGGACTCCACAGGCACTCCCGCATGCCCACAGGATTAATAATGACCACAACCTGTGCACTATATGCATGTCCTCACCTGACCCCGCTCTGCTCGATGCTGGTGCCGGAATCTTCCTCTCATGCAAGCCTCCATGGAAACAGTAAAGGGACTCATGCCCGAGGTGCCTTTGCTTTTCTCAGAGGCAGCCATCTTGCTCTGTAGTTATTTTTAATGTGAAATTGGCATGTATTGTTTATGCAAAGATGATTTAAACTCAAAATAAAAAAGGGAACTATCATTCTGGATTTTTGCCCGGGGAACGAATAGCCTTAATGGCCAGGGAGTGGGATTCACCAGGGTGTTAATGGCCCTAAACCGATTGTTAATGTGAAGGCCCTCGCTTATGTCTATCACATTGGGCTAGTCCTCCTTTACAGACTCTGATACTGTATTTTATTTTGGTTTCTTTGAGGCACATCAGATGCAATGAGACTGGCCTACAGACTGGACTACAGCTAAACACCCATGCCAAGCGAGGTTGCAGAGCATGGCTGAGCTGTGAAATGCATGATGCTTCAGGCCCGGGCCAGTTCAGGAGGCCCTCCTGAGAAGTACACAGCTAACGACACAGCTAACGACACTGATGGCTCAAATCCCCAAGGCCAGAGGCTGCCTTGCAGATATGAAAGTGCATTTCACGACTGTAGGCTATACTGCTTCCTTTTCTCACAAACTGACCTGTTTGTTATAGTACGTGCATTATATCTACTGTTTTATGGGTGGAGAAAGGCTTTAGCCACTCTGTTTGTATGTACGGATGAGTCAGACCTGGCAGGGTAAAGCAGTAAGCAGCCCTCCCATGCACTGGTGTGTTTTGCATTACAGCCCATTTCTCTCTACTTTTGCTCTCCTGTGTATTTTATGTGCCTGAGTGCCTGAGATGTTGGGGTGCACTGGTATCGTGGGGAGCAGGACAAGCCTGAAACACCTCCGTCAGCTATCAACACTATAATCATAGAAAAAAGCATTTTTACAAGATCAAATGGGAGATCCAGATCCAAGGAAGCACCTCTAAATATATAATTGATGATATTCATCATAACATTCATAATAATCATGATAATATTTACAATCCTGATAAGCAATGGCATCATCTAAATACTAAGCTCTTCAAACAGAAAAGACATGAATCTACAATTTCTGTTTGTTTATGCCATTTCTGCAGTGCACTAACAATATATTTGGCCCTGTTTGTCAAAAAAGTAACCAGGAGTAAACTCCACTTTTAACTTACACCTGAAGAGGGCTCTTCGATTCACAAAGTAAGTTACTTTGAATCCCTTTGATATACTCGTACTTTTAGTAAATCAGAAGAAAGTTAGGTGTAAACCCTAAGGGCCCGATTCTCAGAATTATTTGCGGGGGAAAATGGGGACTTTGTGCGCCAAACACTTGGGCAAAACCCTGTTTGTCAATTCATGGAATCAACTGCGCTGTACTTTTCCGTACTATGCGGTGACTTTGCGCAGACTCGGCACGACTCTGCGAGCATTCGAGTACCGTGTGCGAGACACCACGCAGAGCGTGGGCAAGGCCTGCGCAGAGGGCGGAGTAGGGGGTGGAAAATGAGGAAGAACAAGGGAATAAATTGACATTATACTGAACGGTCTACAGGCAGTACATAGTACGCCCACAAATGCGCACAACAAAGCGTATTCATGGATGTGACCATGCAATCTCTTGCCTGCGAAATGCCCGTGCAAATCCCTCAATCTCTCTGTCACCCAAAGGCAGGCATAAAGACACTTGCGCAAAGGAATCGCAGTGCAGAGGTGGGTTTGCATGTTTGATTTAGGGGTGCATGCATGACAGGGATCCGATCAGACTTAAAGGCATGGTCTAGTAAAAAATGTTATTGTCCCTACGGGTCGGCCATGTTTTTTTAAGCCAAAGTGGCTCGATTTTAGAAAACTTTCCTATGGACCTTACCCGAGTTTTCGTCCATTAAACACACGCGAAATCAAGCACCAGGGCGCCGCCATTTTCTGATAATCCTATCACTTGCCGCATCGCCCTGGCTGACCTGCTTCTGCGGCACTAAATCAATTCCCCCGCCCCTGAGCCTGACATTATCCAAACATTCATATTCCCCACCTCTCTCCGTGACGTTACTGTGCTGCGTAGGCAAACGCGCCCAGTCGTCTTCTACGTGACTCCACACAGAACCCGGAAACCAACACAGACCATCTCACAACACAGCGTGCCACAATTCGGAATATGAAACTGTACTTTAAAATCAAACAGCAACACGGTACATTTGGTAAAGTACATTTATTTTACATTAAATGTTTAGAGAATATTCAGCAATTGCCATATGAACTCCGAAAGCCATTTATTTTCTTTTATCTGTATCCGCCATGGTACACAGGGTGTTGCTTTTCGTTAAAAGAAGCACTTTGGAAGCACGGTGAACCGCAAGGCTGTTCCATCAACTAGGCACTAGTCCATCGTAAAGGTTGATATGTTGCTTCTAGCCACTAGTACAGCGTAAGGGCATGTGGGCCCTTGGCGATCGTCCCATAAAATTGTCAGTGTGCTCCAGTTGTTCACACGAAGCTGCAGGTGTCTACTGTAAAAGCCATCTGCTGGTGTCTGAAACCGATGGCAGTAGCAGAAGTGGAGCAAATACCTGTTATGAAAACAAAAAAACTATAATTAGTCTCGCCAGCCGATCTTCATTAATATTACTTATTTTATTTATTACAGCCGATCAGAAACTATCTGCTTGCAAGGATAGTTCAATGGAGTATGTTCGGCTCTAAAATCAATGCGAAAAGTAACGAAATAAATCGAGGCCAACACACAATGATAAACGACAGTTAGTCTACATGCGTGAGGAATGATATGATATATGATATGGCATTTGTAACGCGCCTATACTCAAGTGTTTCTAGGCACGACGAGGCAGGTGGGGAACAAGGGCAGACAGACAACAATCCTACTAGGCCAGGTGTCTTTCTGATCGCGCATGGGGAATGGAGGAGGGAGGGGTAAAAGTGCTGTACATGGTTAGTTGAATACAAATTAAATAATAGGGCCAGGTGGTGGCAAGTGCAAGGTAAATGCCGGGAGAAGGGGCTGAAGGATACAGAGACAGTCCCGTAGTGCAGGTAGGCAGTGCAGGGAAAAGTGGCTGGGCCAAGGACCGAGATCGGTGAGACCAGTGGACCTGCATGCCCATGTGCCCATTACGAACACGTTTTCCTTGCTTTTCCTAGCTCTTCATTCATTCATTTATTCATGCATCCATTCATTAAATCTTCATTCTGGTATAAAAGCGTGTAAAGATTTACTTACATTATATTTTAAATTTCCATTGTGTCACTTCGTAATGCAGTCTGTAAAATGGACCGTGCTCTTGACAACGATTTTTCGTATACTGAACTAAAATGAAACTCGGTCTAGTTTCTGAATTTTCTGCCTTATCGTCTCTTACGTTATTGCGCACCCCCTTCAAATGTAGTTCTTTCGGCATGGTCCCTGTCTCAAGGTCAAAAAACAATAGACCCTTATACTTCCAATGCGACTTGTGGGCCTCATCTGGGCGCGAGCTGAAAATCAAAGCCGCTGTCCTTTGCATTCTTTATTTGCAACATCACGTAGTATAGGCATCTGTGAGAACTTGAAGTTTAGAATCCGTCTATGTAGTGCGCCTCAATGTGCAAATGCGAACTGGCTTCTCTCCCAAATGCCACGGCCTGCTTGGCTGGTGGGTTCTATGTACCCCAATTTTGTCCCCGTTGTCTGCGAGCTTTGCAGCCCAAATTGAGACATTTAATTTTTGGCAGAAGGTCAGGGAAAGTATAAAGTACCACAGGAGTTGAGTTAAAAGTGAGATTTATTGTTTGTTTGTTTGTTTTATTATTTGCAATACGCAAGCCTCCCCTCCATTAACAGTGTGCAGCATTTACATTTACATGAGATGAGACATGAGAAAAATATATACATACACATATATGAGGTGAATAGAGAGAATTCAAAGATGACACCCAGCTTGTTCACCACCCATGATGGTGAAGGTAGGGTTAGGGTTACAGGTACACTGTACATTAACATTTATTTACAAAAAGACAATCGTATTGCAATTATTTAAACCGGGATTTGTACTTCACAACCAGCTGTGCTTCGGGTGGGCATGGCACAGTCGCAATGTTCGGTGGCAATGGATCACTGCTCTGCACAGAAACGTCCAAAATTCCATATCTGTGCTTCTCTAACACAGCAACAATAAGGCCTTTCACAAAGTCGAACTGCATTTCATCATAGACTGGTTTGATCACCCATTGCTTACTTCGTTTTGAAAACACCTTAGTGTAGCGAGGCATCCTTACTTTAACCCTAGTCCTAGATTGTTCACGTCCGACATTGCTGTTATGTGCCAAGACCGCTAGTAGAATGTGATGCCCCGAAAGCTAAAATGCAAGCGCTTTGGCTTGTACTTTAGGCACATATTGTGGAACACCTCCAAATCTCCTGTGTGACAGAATTCTGTCAGTCCTCTCAAATCTCTTGATAGAGTTTTGTCGAAAACAATCTTCTCAATGGCTTTGTGTGTCGGTGAAGATGGAATCAACCACTTCTTCTTCCGTGCCTCCTCTGGGGACAAAGGGCCATGTTCACATTGGTGGAAATGTTGATTTGCTGTCCAGCGGTGAACGTTGGTACAGTGGTGCATCAGTGACCGCCATTTTTCAAGTAGTATTTCCACTGACCGTTCACAAGTTTTTGAGCTCCACCAAAGATGGTTGGTGATAGAATGGGACCACTGCAAAATAGTTTCAAAACCTTTTTGTTCCACTGCAGCCGAGATTTTCTTATTGAGTGATTTAGCAAGATGCCATACGTCAAATTGATGTTTAATATGTGGGAACTGCTCTGTCATTGTCTTGGCAATTGAAACGTGTCTGTCCATGGCTATGAGGTCGATGTGCATTCCCCTTGATTGTAGATATTCCACTGATTTTATAAATCCTAGTTTCTCCATGGCCACTGATGATGTACATTGTGTTACCTGCACGACCACCGAACTCACAATTTTCTTACTATCCATGTCCTGAAAGTGGTAGGTGCAGTACTTGGCAGAAAATCCAGGGCTGTCGCACTGTCCATCGCCGGCTAGCCTGAATCATTTGCCTTCGAATGTACTTGCTAGAGACAATTGTTCAATTTTCCAAGCATCACTAATGGCCGGAAACAGATAATCGCGTTGGTATATGTAGTATAGCGCTTTAGAAATGAAATGGAGTCCCACAAACTGAAAGAAAGCCTCTAACTTTCTAAAACTGGAGCCACTAAAAAGTGATGCAGCTGCACACAGTAGATTGCCTGCTGGCAGTTTCCCAGCATCGGTTGTGCAGACCATGAGAACCTATGATTTAATCTACAGGCGGCATTTATTTTGATGTTACTGCCTTTTATTTGACGAGTCACATTAATTAATGGCTTCCCACATACTTTCCCTCTAATCGAATGCACACATTTCAGCATACTTATAATTTCCATCAAACAACTGTCGAATACAATGTATTTGCTCTCTTTCATTAGACTGTCATCCTGCGTCAATGTTGTTTCGGCCTGTGACGTTGTGGAGATTTCAACACATTGGAAAGTAATATCGCTGATATCAAGTTCTGATGAGTCTATGGATGCTGCGGCTGGTTCATTCTCTGTCATTTCGACATCTATTACTTCAACATTGATGGGAGAACACAACAATGTCGACAGGTTTTTTGGTGGCAAATTTTTGGCGGGTGTAGATTGTGTGAATTGATCTGCAACTACTTCAGAGCTATCTTCAATACATTCAATAACATCTTCTTGTGGTGGTGCGGTCGCACTGTAGCTATGGTCCAATGCAACTTTGCTGTAGTCTCCAAACACAGTTAATTCATGTTCTGGCCATTGGACATGAGCATCTCGAGCCTGAACACGCCTCGCCTCAATTAATAGTTCCTCCATAGTGTACATGGTCTGGCAAGCAACATCTCTCATTCGCTTCACTGTCTGTGTATGTATAGTTCTGACACCCACGGGTAACTGGAGGAGAGATTGGAAAAGGGATGTTCAGTTTAATCACAAGATAAAGTGTAGTCCAATTGACTGGAAAAAAACATAAAATAGTCCCCAGCACAAACATTTTTTTAAAGTTATGAACTGTATGTAACTAACCTTTTTTTGTTTTTTTTTCTTTGCAACTTTTTTGACTCGACCTTCAACATCTGCACGCTGTAGCTCCGATTCGTTTCTGCATGTCCTCCCTTCCTCTTGCGCTGCAACGACTATATTTTCTGTATCCGCATAGACAGCACGGAATGAGGCTCCATCGTCTCCCTGAAACATAGTACTTTCATTACTATGTATCAAAATATTGTTAGCATAAAACACACGTGAGGACGAACACACAGGTACATCTCAATAGCCAAACACGATTTAAACATTGTGTGCAACAATCAAACGACAAGTATTCGACCAGTGATGATCTATTTCGATGGAGCTGTCGGTATCCATACCTCTGGCTCTGCATGGACTGCCATGAATGGTTGTATTGGAGAGGAGGCATCCGCATCTCCCTGAAACACAGTACTTGCATTAGTATGCTTTTCAATATTGGAAACATAACACACTTGGGGTCGACGGCACAGGTACATATAAAGAGATAACCACAAATGATGCATTGTCCAAAAGAATCAAGGAAAATCTAAATATGATAACATTTCATCGACTTATTTCTCCGATTCCTTTACATCTGCATCATCTAAATGAGATGTTGTGATTGTGGTGGAAGCTCCGTCGTCACCCTGAAACACAGCACTTGCGTTAATAGCGTTAATAGGGAAGAAAGTAAAGCAAATGGAATCACGTTATATGATCACGCATGATGGAGCTGTCAGTATCCATACCTTGTGCTGTTGAAGAATATCTATGGATGTTGCAAATGTAGTGCGCACTTCCGAAAGCTGTTGCGCCGATTCGTATACGCATTGTCCCGCTTCCACTTCCCCTGGAATTACTTGAATGTCAGGCTCTGCATCAAGTGCAGGGGTTGACGCTCCATCAACTGCCTGAAACATAGTACTTGCATTAGTGAGGATTACAATAGTGAAAACATAACACACACCTGGGGTCGACAGCACAGGTACGTATCAACGGCTAACCACGAATGAAACATTGTGTAGAACAATCAAACGACAAGAATTCCAGCTCTGATGATGACGCTCGATGGAGCTGTCAGTATCCATACCTCCTGCTGGTGAAGAACATCTAGAAATGTTGTAGATGTGGCGGACGCTTCAGCATCTCCCTGAAAGACAGTACTTGCATTAGTATGAATAACACTAATTATAACTGAAAACAAACACCAGTGGACGATAACTAAGGTGTATATCAATTGGAAAGCACTAACCAAACATTCGGTAAAATAATTTCCGATGAAATAAAACTATTACTTGACATGCATAAACGAAGTCTGTAGCGGATTAGCCTAGTAAGATTACCTGATACACGCTAGAAGTGGTTGATAACTGCAACCACGTCGAGGATGTAGAATGTTCTTGCTTCAGATTCAAGGGATAGTCAAGAAGTTGTAAAGGTAAATTAATGATTGATAATGAAATGCCAATATTAAAAATAGCCATGTAAGGCGACAGAATACTTGAAAAATGCTCAATACAGCACAGTTCCCTGTTCCCATATATATACATTGCGTTTGTGGGTTATGAAATCGAAAAAGAATATATTGATAAATGTCATTATTCAAAAAACTATACACTCATATCAATATCGGAATTATTACAAGGGATAGAACAACTACAATATCAATTAATCCGTTCGGCTACCTACACACTACCGCAAGGCCTAAAGCTAAATCCGGACACTTGACTCACCGGTGGCGGAATGTGGACGAATAGAGTGGGAATAGCGTTTTCGAGCAATTTCCGTGTCGTTCGCCGTTTATTCTTCTTTGTTACCCAAGATGTTGTGTACATTCCAAGGAAAAGTGCCGGCTGCAGATGCGGTATCGATCACCCCTCTTGTCCTGTAAGACTTGTTGGACTCTACTTTCCAGCTCATCCAGGGGATATCCGCAATGTCTGACCCATTCTCTTATTCGATCAACAGTTTTCGGGAATACATGCATTGTAGTGCCTTCAGATTTCGCATGGGTCTTCGAAGAGCAACCGCTTATCGAACAGGCAGGCATTGTTGATAAATCTGAAAAGTAAATATCGACATTATTATACAATCTTCAAGAATAAAGATTTGATACAAAAGTAAATGAATCATACAATGATCAATGCAAGGTTTGTTTTGGTCGCAGGAACTATACCAGTTCATTATGTGCGGCTTAGTATTTGCATAAATTGCAGAAATGTATAAATGGTGTGACTAAAATCTGAACATGTGACTCGTCCCTTGGATGTTCTGTCTTGCACTAGAAGGAAACATGCTTACATTATAGACTGGACCCCCAAAGGATGCAATTCGATGACAATAGACACAGATGAAAATAAATAGATCTATTGATAGCATAGCAATGGAAACTCAAGTCAATAGCAATGAGACCAATGAACATAGCACTATTGTGTCCTCTACTCGCAAATAGATAGAAATTTAAAAATCTGCGAAATATGACTAGGATACATGGCCTTACCTTGACCAACAAACAGTTGGATTCAGCAAGCAGAGCAGTATGTTGCAGGAGAATAGGTGGGTGGCCACAGGTAGCACACTGATGGGTTTGCTCTAAGCGGTCACAGAAGTTCACGGATAGCAGGACGACGAGCAGATTAGCATAGATCTCAGTGGTTGCCAGGTAACACGTTCAGGAGTTGACTTGCAAAGCACAAAGATGTTCTCATGAGACATATCAAGTGGTTTATAAAGTATTAGAAACAGGGGTGTGTTTGTGAATGAATGACGTATGTATATCGTGGTCTTAGGGGGGCGGCCTGCTTGAAGGGGAGGCCTGGCTGGAGACACGGGGTCTGAGGAGGCCATGTGGGCGATGGCCCCTGGGCGTGGGATACCTTTTGAAGTGTGCATGCTGTTTGGCACCTTGGCCGCTTGCGCCCTTCACAGCCCCCCATGCCAGCGCTCATCCCCGGGTGCGAACCGCCTTTGATAGAGGGGGGTGGGATGGATGGGCCTGGGGCGTGCAGATAAGGCACAGGAAGACTGCTGAATGGAGACACACTTATGTGGACTGCACGGGGGCGGCCTGCTTCAAGGGGAGGCCTGGCTGGAGACACGGGGTCTGAGGAGGCCATGTGAGCAATGGCCCCTTGGCGTGGGATACCTTTTGAAGTGTACATGCAGTTTGGCACCTTGGCTTTCGCGCCCCTGACAGCCCCCCATGCCAGCGCTCATCCCCGGGTGCGAACCGCCTTTCATAGAGGGGGGTGGGATGGATGGGCCTGGGGCGTGCAGATAAGGTACAGGAAGACTGCTGAATGGAGACGCACTTATGTGGATTGCAGGGGGGCGACCTGCTTCAAGGGGAGGCCTGGCTGGAGACACGGGGTCTGAGGAGGCCATGTGACCGATGGCCCCTTCGCGTGGGATACCTTTTGAAGTGTACATGCAGTTTGGCACCTTGGCCTTTCGCGCCCCTGACAGCCCCCCATGCCAGCGCTCATCCACTGGCGCGAACCGCCTTTGATAGTATATCGTTGCTTATCAATAACAAATGCCACATACCGGAGATTCTTGTGAGCACATACCCACACTTCAACCGGTGTATTATAGTGGTCAAGACCCTTAGGCCTGTATAATCCAATGGTAATTGTTAGTATCGATATATGTGTGACTTTTATAGAGACATAACCTACTGAAAGACTTTGAACAAGTGTTATTTAGTGCATGCATTATCGAGAATATGTTATGTTAGCTTAGATAGATAGTGACCACCCTGCTTCACAGCGACCAGACCTTCACCCATTCGGAGCACAGATGTCTGACGTCCATCCTTGAATGGAGACACACTTGATTCATTTAAAAAATCGAAACAACCGTTGTTAAAATATATGTGGTGTTTTATTTTGTATCTTATTTTCATGACACAAAAATACAAGACTTTAAAGATTATACAGGTCAGGTTGCAGCACAGCGAGAGAAAATCCCCTGTACTGACCGCTGTCACTCGGGAAAGTTTCTCTAATGGCACGAACGGCACAGGCGGGTATCACTCTTCGAACGCGGTGTCCAAGCCTCCCGTGGAGCCACCATGTAAAGGAACGATAGGCCACCAGCCTGTACCACCTTTGAAAAGGAAGGAAACAAACTGTTTTTAAATCCAAGATAAGTTTAATAAACGTTTGTTGTCAATGACAATTCTTGTAACTAATGGCATTCTACACGGACAAATGCTATCTAGACAATGCACACTATTGAACGACTTACATGCGTTACAATGATATGTATATGTAATTTTGGATATAGTAGAAGAACATGAAATAGGAGTGGCATGACAATCAGAGTATACTTACTCATTACTCGGATTACGAGGACGAACAGTTGCGCGAAGTTCGTGCATAAGCACCATCATTATCCTCAACACGGCCCGTGTGAGGCAGGCTGCCCTGAAGTCTGGCAGCTCGGTGATGCATTGCGGTCGTGGCTCGCCTTCCGAAATGTAGGCCAGGCATCCCGAGTTTTCTCGACAGCAGCAGTTCCCGTCCTCGGTTGGCATTAGCTCGCACCAATTGCATGTGCACCAGGTGGAGACGCCGTCCATGCGACTAGGCCCAGGCTCTTCATCTGTTGATTCGTCCTGCCAACTGCCGTCCGAATCCCCATCGTTTTCGCGTGCTTCCCTTTCCAGTAGTTCCTCCTTGGTATACTCGGGCTCGTACATGTAGGGCATTATTGTAGCCATTGTGTGGTAAACAAAGTAAAATAATTTACCAAGATGGTACAGGTGTTCACACGGGCTACAAGCGGCGAAGGTAGCTGACCAGAGCACAGAAACGAGTCACAGAATACTCTAAATAACACAGAGAGAGGAATGGAATCGAAAATCTGCTGCTGTGTGTTGTGAAACGGTCTGTTTATACTTATTGAGAAAAGAGGCGTCCTGCCATTTCCATGGCGACACATCATTAGCAGAAGCGCAGCGAATGTTGACACAAGACGTGCTTTGGCGTTGGGAAATGGGCGGTACGAGTCGGCTGATGACAGGCTCAGGGGCAGGGGATATGATTTAGTGCCGCAAAAGCAGGTCAGCCAGGGCGATGGGGGAAATGATAGGATTATCACAAAATGGCAGCTCCCTGGTGCTTGTTTTCGCGTGCGTTTAATGGACGAAAACTCGGGTAAGGTCCATAGGAAAGTTTTCTAAAATCGAGCCACTTAGGCTTAAAAAAACATGGCCGACCCGTAGGGACAATAACATTTTTTACTAGACTATGCCTTTAAGGATGCACGCACTGTTAGGCAGAATCATATGCAGTACCCTTTGGGAAAACCACACACAATTAAGATTACAAGTGCAAGAACAGATTCACCTTTGGTACAAGCCTGTACTACACAGTAAAGTGGTAGCGATGGCTGAGCAGCCAGACTTATCTCAAGAGTAAAGTGAGCAGTATCAACAGTTACACCTAGGACAGCAATGACTATGGTTCAAGCAAACACTGACTCAAGGTTTCTGAGTAAAAGAATATACATTTATTTAAACATCAGTTGTAAAACAATTCACTAAGTAAAACAGCAGAAAAATCACACTCTTAATATAATACACAACACCCAATGAAGTCTGGACAAGTTAAGCTCAAAATGAAGTGTGAGGAATATGACACTCCAGCAATTAAAAAGAGAGGGAAAGACAAGGTTATTCGAAATCAAGCAGCACCAACAAGTAAGTAGGCAGGGCAATCTAGAAAAGGCTTACTACCACTAGGATTCAAATCAATAGGCCTGGACCAATGTTAGTGGTTCAGAGTCTTTGCAGAGGATCACACAGTTCAGAGTAGTTTGCAGTTACGCCTTTGCCAAGAGTTGGGGGGCGTGGCTAACTGGCCATGGAATAGGACGTGCTGCGTGAGGAGCTCCTGATGATCCGACTCTATTTTTGCCAAATTTACCTGCTGAAACTGCAACGAGCGCCTAGAACTTTGAGGATCAGGTGTCGAAAGCCACACGCTAAGTGAAGTTCGCTGGAGAAGCTCATAGTCCCCGAGAATCGTGAGATATACATGGTTTTGTCGGTGCGATTGTGTGGCTGCTTCGACACCAAGATGGCGGCTAACAAAGGAAAGGCCTCCGAGGAGAAACGAAACTGATTCCCTGGACCTGCGGGACAGGGCTGCGGTAAATTGCCTGGAGAAGTAACACAATTGGGTGATATGGCAGAGTGGTCGAATCCATGAAAGCGCCCGGCCTGACATATGCGAATGGAGCCTCGGCGATCTGACCGCAAGAGGAGATGACATTGGATGCTTGGGTGACGAGGCCTACGGAAGTTGCATGGGGAGTGGGAGGCCATAGCCCATCCGCAAGATAATTCGAAGTGCCATCTCGAATGTGCGTTAGGCGACCTGGAAGCCGGACCATTGTTGGACCGAGGACGGTGCGACAGCGGCACTAAAGCGGAGGCGTACAGGAGCAGCGGGAAGCGCCATGTCGGCGAAAGGGTTGAGAGTCAAGACCAAGCAACCCACGATGGAGACTTTCACGAGAACGCAACGGACCCCCTCAACATCAGTACAGAGCGCGATCAAGACCCCTGCGGAGGATGCCCCCGAAGGGGATAAGCACCAGATCCTAGAAGCTATAACGGGGCTAACCGCTAAATGGGACTTGGCAATGGCGGATCTACGCACAGCTCTGGAGAATAAGATCGATGCTGTGGGTACAGAACTCAACCTGCTACGTCAAGATTGTAGGGGAGGACTGGTCCAGGAGACCCCTCTCGCCTGCGTTTTCTCCCCAGGTGAGGGCTATGGCTCATTGGGCGTTCCCTCGTGCCACCCGGGCCCAGGTGGTGGAGGGCTCACCCGCTGGAGACATTGCCCACACGTATCAAGTGCCCACACGTATTGATTGCCACACAAATTTAGCTAGGCCCAGAAACCATTTTTTGCCCGGTAAAGATGGTGTGAGCTCAGCGCACTGTAGCGCAGCCCCCACCCTTGGAGAGTCACATCCCTGTTGCCGCAGCACCCTGGCAGATCCGCTGTGAGCACGTTCCCACGAACAAGACGGACATGAGCTAGCGCAATACGCTGACATTGTAACAGTTCACCTCCCGCAGTGTATTATCACTATCAGCATGACCCGGCTAGCAGGCCTGAACAATGAGAAGAACGGTAAAATGGTCATTTGATGGCAGACAGTCTTTATACATATGTATATATTAATGTAAAGACCACTTGCAAAGTATGCTTTCTTCCACAAAATCTCGTATATTACAAACGCCTGTAGAATGTATTAAAATGAGAGAGCATGCTCACATGATATAAGCAATGACGAGCCCACACCATTGCAGGTGGATGCTAATAATAAAGGAACGCTCCAGGGATCTGTTTGTTGCGTGGATCACTGGGCAACCTACCTCCCATGGTTTTGCGCCATAACTAAGCTAATGCTGCTAGAGTACACGAGAAAGCGAATGCAACTATACTATGAACTCATGTAAAGGATGCGCGAGAATGCACTTATCATGTGTGTATGTCTAAGCCACTTATGTGCCACCACCGTCACGTACAGTGGCGGGTCGTTTTCTATGTACTCCACCGACCCAACTACTACCTCATTTACTGCGAATGTATATGCATGTAACTAAAATACTGTAGCTGCTAGAACATAATGTACAAATATGGTGCTCGGACTGGGCATAATCGAGACACATCCAGCAAAGTTAAATGCATGTTTTAAAGTGATTTTGAATAAGTATTATAGAAAGTGTTCAAATGTTTGTGATGTCTTTACCTACATTCGGCAACACACGAGGGAGATACCTTTGTGAATGCGTACAAGGCCATTCCCCCTCCCACCCTGCGAAGGCTGCCAAGACATGAGAACAGAGGCCCGCTCTGCGCTACCCCACCTCCCCCGACTAGACTGGAGCCACTTCAAAGATTTGTAGCCCCCACTGCAGCACCCAAGGCCGCGGCCAGCCACCTGCATTATTTACAGCACAGCAGTAAACCTTTGTCTAAACTCAAGCGCCCCCTCGTAAACCCCACAACCCACCGGACCATCTTAGACTTATGGCCCTGTGCAATCAGGACACCCAACACTTTGACAACACGCAGCGGAACATCCATAACAACTTCTAACAAGGCAGAAAGACCTGTACCGCCCGTCCCAGGCCCCGAAGCTTAGCCCCCCGACCTATGGCCCCGGTCAACAGGACACGGGTAACCAGGCCTCGATGTATTACCTCCAGACCCCTCACAAGGTGCATTCCTCCTGTGTTGCATTAACCTATAAAATAACCTATTGGAAGATTTACTAAAGAGAATAACACTGTAAATGACTGAATGACTGCGGTGTGCATGGCCGAGGGCAAGTAAGTCAGGAAAGGCATTCATCTCTGCCACAGGCCGCATTGGCACACCAACACCGCCCGGATGAACTCAAGCCGACCTGTCAGGCCCAGCCCAACCCACGAGGCTGACCAGTGACGTCCTCCAGCCAAGACCAACCACGCCGCAGCAGCACCTATAGTTAGTCGTCGCCACCCAATCCCAATGAACTTGTGCCCCCTATAGTATGTAAGTTTTGATGACGATTTCTGTAAATATATACGCCTGTCTTTGCTATTGTCAGACAGAGCGCTCTCGGAGGTTGCAGAGTTCTTTGCATGCCCTATTCTGATTGATAAACTCCCATTTACGCTCACCCGCACTCTGTCTTGGCCTTATTCCCATCCTGGGAGAGTCCTTCATTGTCTCTCATTGCGGGGAGGATCGTGCTGTTTGGGGACGCTTGCTTTCAGTGGTGACCCCGATAGCGTGATATTTATTTCTTCCTAACTCCTTATAACCGTCCCCTTTTGGCACGAGAATCTCCGGTCGAAAAGGGATACGCACGGTGAGCCGGCTCCGGGAGGCTGCCCGCCAACGGCGACCGGTACACTAAGAAGTGCGCACTCAATAGAGAGAGGGTACGGGATCCTGGTTGAAAAATCCCCTTTGAGTACCGCTCGCCGGAGCCGGGGCTGACTGTTGAGCTGACGGCGACACTGCCTGGACGGACCCAGTTTCGGACACTATCGGTTCAAGACGGGCACGTGAGTACTGAGTGCGAGCGATTGTAAGGGGAGCGGGGACAGAAGTGTAGGACAGGTAACGAAGAGGGGGGTACGCAGATTTACTAAGGATCATCTTGAACTTTCCTTGCTTTTTCTTTGCATATGGCCATTAGGATTACGAGGTGAATAAGAGATAAAAGTGACGGGAACCTAGCTCCGAAAGGGGGTGGAAGGCGGCGCCGCATAGTGCTATCTTGACTAGTACTGGGAATATATGAAGAAGTGGAATATAAAATAAAAGTGTTCAGCAAAAGGGGACACTGAGAGTACATTAGTGACCGCTATTACTTTTTTCCTTCTTTTTCTTTAAGGGTAGGGGGAGAATAAAGAACTGTGATCAGCACAAACTTAGGGAGACAGTAAGAGAAGAAGAGTCCTACTAGAAAGGGGGGAAAGCAGGTTAATATCTATATATATATGCGCATCCAGATATTCAAATAAGACGAACAGGGACAGCCGGCTAGGGAGGAAAGGGAGGGCAGCTTGAATGGTGAATTGAGTGGTGCCAAGAGGTGTGTGCACCTCGTATGTGCTAGAAGACATTTTGATGTTGTGAATGTGTGAAGCGGTTATAAATGTGTAATAATTAAATGGTCATGGCAAGTGTGGTCGGATAAAAGTTTTTTTCCTTCTAAGACAACGTCAATATAGTGAAGTGAGTGAGTACCTTTTTGGCTTCCAGGCCGACATTGTCAAAATAAAGGATGGGTTGCTCTTGTATGTGCCCCCCAAAGAGAACAGAATAGACATTGTGTACGGCCAGTTTTGTATTGTGCAGTCAGGGAGGAGGAGAGCCCAAAGGGAGCCGACATTGAATGTGAAGTAAAATATAAAGAATAACATTGATACTGCGTTTACATTGTAGTTGCAAACACACGGAGACACACCAGCACTAGGAGGGCACAAAGATGGGGGCTGAAACACCCTTATCACATATTTGTAAGAATCTCCCGGGATACGTGGAGCGGATTAAAAAATATCACGACCAATGGGTGACCGAGCTAAAGGGGGAGGGGTTACCTCAGATTTGGCCCGAGGGAGGGTCATTTGATAAAAGTGTTCTGGATACGGTGGCCACATGCATTTTTCTAAAATATAAAGGAAAGCAGCTGCAGAATAGGAGGGAAATATTAGATCTTTGGAGGTTATTTGAAGAGATACCACCGCCTAAAACACCAGCATTAAATCCTGATCTCCCGTCCACCACAGACAATCCACTACTAATACAGAGAGATGTCAAAGAAGTGTCAAGTGTAGCGCCACCAGTAGAGGTAATAAGTTTGTACCCGATATTAAAGAAGCCTGTGCCCGCAGAGGGGTACAGTGACCCCACTTACATACCTCCCCCAAAAGATACTACACCCCACCGGCCCACGGCACCTCCGCCATATGAAAGCACGAGGGAGCGAGCCCAGGCAGGCACACAAAGGGTAGATATAGAGAAGCTCACAGATGATTTAGAGTCAAGACTGTCGATAGCAAAAGATGAGCTCTCAAGAATAAAAGACATATGCGAACGAACAGCACTAGATGCAACCAGATCAGGGCGTACGTCCAGAGCACCAGGTGAACATAGAAAGCCCGAAGAGGGGTGGAAAAAGGGCGAGATCCTGTTCAGAATTGAGGAAGAACCAACGCAAATAATAGAAGTAGGGTCCCGAGAGGGAGATGTTGTAAATGAAGAAAGGCTTGGGGGAATTAGAGAGGAATTGCTGTGTGATATAAGGGACGAGTTAGAAGAAAGCGACAGGTTGAGTATGGCGATGGGAGGGGGAAGCGAGGGGGAGGAAGGTACATGTTCAATGAGAACCCTGGATGATGAGTGGACGGGGCGACTAAGGAACAGAGTGGGAAAAATGGCATCACTGGGAACATCAGCAGCCAAAACGGGTCCGGACGCAATGACAAAAGGACGGCTACAGCTCCCGTTGATACACAGGGGAGGCGGAAGGCCTAACTACATCCCATGGGCACAGATGGACAAAGCCAATTTATTAAAGCTATTGCCCCCGTTGTCAGGAGGGGCAAGTAAGTGGATATATGCCTTTGAGAAACATACTGCTGGGGTACCCCTAGCCATAGGAGATGTGAAAAGCCTGCTCGTATCAGCAGTGGGTGATCAGGCTGAAAGGGTATGGGTTAAGGCCGGTTTCCCGGGAGTAACGCTAGACTGTGACCGCCATGATGGGGCCTCCTTTAATACAGTGCATGCTGGGGTGTGGGATGCCTTACGCGACACATTCCCAGACACACCGGACTTACAGTCAGTGATGCAGTGTACAATGAATGACGGGGAGGAGGCTATGGATTACATTTTTCGGGTCCAAGAGATGTGGAGAGCAGAAACGGGCACGCCCTGGTATCAATCGACATCTTTATTTTATTTTATTATAAAGAGAGGGCTCCCAAAGGAAGTGCAGAAGGCGCTTGACAAGATAGCAGGTATTGAAGCAAAGGGATGGCCAGAAATTCAGAGCATAATAGTACACCATTGTAAACGAATTAAGGAGAGGGAGAAGGAGGTGGCGCAGAAAAGATTGGCAGACGAGGCGAAGTTAGTACAGACAAAGTTAGTGAAGGTTGCAGCAGCAGTAGCCGCGCTCCCACATAGTAGGGAGGGAGATGATGAGGAGGAGGGGCTGATAGCACTCCAAGGAAGGGTGGCAACTAATTGGGCGGGAACAGCACAGCGGCAGTGGACTGAGCAGGAGCAAGGTGGAGGTCCACAGTGGCAAGAGTGGACCCCTCGAGGGGGACGAGGTGGGTACAGGGGCCGGAGAGGAGGTGGACAAGGGTACGGGGGAATGGGAGGAAATGGATGGCAGGGTCCCAGGGGCCCCCAGGGGAGTTGTTGGAACTGTGGACGATGGGGGCATTACTCCAGGGAGTGTAGAAGTAGACAAAACAATGGGTTCCAAGAGGAGGAGAATTATGGTCATCCACACCCAGGGAGCCCATATGGTCTCCCAATGGGACAGCAGCAACTAAGAAACCCCGGCCAGGGTACCACCGGCCAGCAACAGGGACCCCAGTATAGGACACAGAACCACCCACAAAACAATGACAGTATGCAATACACACCAGGTAACCCTTTCGCGACAACAGCAAACGGGGCCCCCGCACCAGCACCTTACAGTGGCATGTCAGTGGTTTCAGGGAGTGTTTTTAATGAGGGAGGGGCGATGAGATACCCCGCATAGGACAGCCCACAGAGAACACTTGCGTGTCCAGTTCTATCCACCACCTACAATGCAGCAGAAGAGCCATTGGTAGGGGTGCAGATAGGAGACAAGCAGTTTATATTCATGGTTGATTCGGGAGCGGAGAAATCATGTGTCAGAGAGGGCCGATTCCCGTTATCTAACAGGAAGTTAGAGACGCAGGGGTTCTCTGGGGCTGTAATTGAAGTTCCTTACACAGAAGCTTTGGATGTAACAGTGGGGGGTAAGACTGTGAAGGCACCCTTATTGTATTACGAACATTCCCCAATAAACTTGCTAGGGAGGGATCTTCTGAGCAAACTCAACATGACCATATCATTTACCGAGAGAGGAATAGTGTGTTCTACACCTGGGATATGCCCCTTGCGTGCGATGTTGGTAGTGCAAGCCTACACAACCACACAGGAAATACGAGGGCTGCCACAAAACGAGGAAATGTTTATCAAAGGGCTAAAGACTCTGGCCCTCATAATTCCCGAGCTAGGAGGCATGGACTGGAGGATTCCGGCGGAGTTCCTCTTCCGCCCTATAGTGTGTCCCAACACAGCACCGGGATCAGTGGTATCATTAGACTTGCACGCTGTACAAGTGTCGGCAAAAAGGATCGCTGTGATTGGAGTGGACGAGGAAGGGTGTGAGTGGCGCACAGTGCTGTGCACAAACGCCAACATCGCCCTACGAGAGGTAACAGATGAGGATCTCTTTTCAGACACGGAAGGGGATGGTGAGATAGTAATGGAAATAGCGATGCCCTGTGACATTTTAATACAAGCAAGGGAGACCCCCGTCCAATTGATGACAGTGGTAGGAGCACCACCGTAATTTTTTGATGACGACATGAGGCTCGCACCAAACAACTTATGGACAACAGGCCCCCATGATGTGGGACTGTTGCATGGAGTACAACCTGTGGTAATAAAACTAAAGCAAGGAGCAATTTTACCGCGAGTTAAACAGTATCCTTTGTCTCGTGAAGCTGAAGAAGGGATAAAAGAGACAATAAATGCCCTACTAGCACAAGGGATAATAGTGCCTTCAAACTCCCCATGTAACACCTGTATTTATCCAATCAAAAAAGCAAAAGGGGGGTCTTGGAGGATGATACAGGACTTACGCCCCCTCAATGATGTAATTCAGAAGGAGTTCCCTCTAGTCCCGAACCCTGCATCAATACTATGCAGCATCCCGAAAGAGGCATCACATTTCACAGTAGTAGACTTGAAGAACGCATTTTTCTCTAAACCCCTGGCTGAAGAGCGTAGATACCTTACCGCCTTCACACTGGGGGGTAAAAGATATGAACATTGCAGATTACCACAGGGATACTGCGAGAGCCCGAGCATCTTCAACCGCGTATTACATGAAGACCTAGGAAACATATCAGTTGAGAGCACCATTATTCAGTACGTAGACGATTTACTAGTATGCGCACAAAACGAAGAGAAATGCAGAACAGATTCCATAACATTACTGACTTTGCTGGCCAACAAGGGGTACAAAGTGGACAAGGGAAAGCTACAGTACTGTCTGACAGAGGTCCTGTACCTAGGACAGCTGATTTCAAGAGATGGGAAAAGAATAATACCAGACAGAGTAGAAGCCATAAGATCAGTAGGAGAACCCACAACAGTAAAAGACATGCAAAAATTCCTGGGAATGTGCAATTACTGCCGAGCATGGATATTAGATTATGCGGCATACACCAGGCCCCTATTACAAGCATTAAAGGTGGCCCAACAGGAGAACAGGAAGATGGAATGGACGGAAGAGATGAGCTCCTCTTTCCAAACATTAAAAGATTTGATTTCAAGCGCCCCAGTACTCGCAAACCCTGATTATGGACGCGAATTTTACCTATTCTCACACTGCAAGGAAACACTCATGACAGCAGTTCTGACACAAAAAACATCCTTAGGACACAAGCCATTGGCTTACTATAGTGGTACTTTAGATGCCGTGATGCAGGGCCATTTCGCGTGCGAGCAATCACTCGCTGCAGCCGCGTTCGCGATTGAGAAAAGTGCCACAATAGTAATGGGTTGCCCTGTGACATTGTTTGTGGAACATTCATTATTTGCAATACTCGAGAGATCAAAAAGCACACTGACCACACAGCGGGCGACCGCCTACGAGATTATATTGTCCAGTGCCAACATCCATATAGTGAGATGCAAGACAGTGAACCCCGCCACATTCATTACAGAAGCGTGCACACTGGAAGACATGCAGAACCACGATTGTGCAACCTACGCAGGAGAAAGAGGGGAGGAGACAGTGGTGTGTGAGAACGCTCTAAGCGAGGGGGAAGTGTACTTTGTGGATGGGTCCGCATCAATTGACGTGGACACGGGAGAAAAACACGTTGGCATGGCAGTAGTGAGGTTAGAAGACGGTGAGTATGAAACACTGGTACAATACCGCCTCCCATCACATTACTCCGCACAGGCAGCAGAACTGATTGCGCTCATAGAAGCACTACATGCAGCAAAGGGTTGTGCAGTGACAATATACACAGACTCAGCTTACATGACAACTACAGTACATGGAGGCCTAGCAAGATGGGGGCGTAGGGGATTTAGGCGGGCAGACGGAACACCAGTACAGCATGCAGAATTGTTGAAAGAGTTAATTGAGGCCCTGCAAAACCCTACAGCAGTAGCAATAGTAAAGTGCCAAGCACATACATCCAACACAGATGTTGTGTCTTTAGGGAACGCGGCAGCGGACGCTGCCGCCAAGGAGGCTTCCTATTTTCAGAAAAATGACACAGGTGAATACATGCTTAAGCACAAGACGAACGAAGAGCCCCCAGAGGGATATAATATGATGCCCATACCACAAATAATAGAATTGCAGGAAGGAGCCAGTGCAGAGGAAAAATTAATGTGGACAAAGCGAGGGTGCAGCAAGTCAGGAACAGACCTGCTGTGGCGGCAAAATAACTCGGTGAAAGTGGTAATGCCAATACAGCTATTAGAGATTGCATTTCAACAGCTACACTTCCCTGCACATAACACCAAACAGCACATCGCAGCAGAAATACAGGAAGAATGGTTCGTGCCCTGTCTCCAGGAGCATGTGTCTCGATTGGCAATGGAATGTACAACATGCCAAATATACAATTCAGGAATGACATTACGCACTCTCCGGGGAACAATTCCTAAACCCATTGGCCCATTCAAGGAACTGCATATAGATTACGCAGACATGGGGGAAAGGTGTTGTAAGAGGATTCAATTCAGCACTACAGCCAAGTTAACGCCTAGTCTAGAATACTGAATGAAAACCCTTATTGATATATCTTTAGGTCCAGTTCATGCGTTCTGGATGACTACCCTTGTATAACACCCCTCTCTTGGAATCCCCCTGACCCCACTGAGCCAAGAAGTAATTCTGTTTTGCAAGTTTAAAAGGTTTATTTGATAAATTAAAATATATATCACACTTTTTAATAAATTAATAATTGAATATTACACTTAATCTGATATGGTAAATATTAACAACGGAGAATCTGGCATTAGCACACTTCTTTAATCACTAATGAGTTGACATGAAATGGATAAGGTAGCACACTGGTAAATAGGAACAAAAGTATAATGTGGTAGAGGATGCTTTATGTAGGCTCAGGTGGATGCAATATTCAATGAATGCAGTACAGAAAATACGCAATATGATTTCAACCAAACAATGTAATCACTTTTCTCTGGCTACTCCCCTCCCCCCCTTGATGCAAGGCAAGGAAATGGAAGGAAAACACACAGTTCTCAGAAATGCAATCAACTGTGATTCAGTTCAATCCAGCAAGCTTAAACAGAAGTTTGAAAACACAGGCAAATGCTTTGATAGGTGCTAGCAATGACTGAGAAATATGCTGGAAACGCTCTTAATTCCCTTTTAGAGGTTCAGGATGAGTGGTATCTAGTTAATATTAGTCCAGGCTCACACTAGCAATGATGCAGGGTTAGTTAGCAGGTTAAACGAATTTCTGGCAAATGAAATCAGGCAGCAGCAGTTTTTACATGTGAAGAAATTGCAAATCGCGGTAAAATTCGCGGATGCGTGTTCCGCGATTGCGGTAAAACTATAAGGGGTAGGAATGCGGTTCTAGGTTCGTAGGAAAGCCACGATTCTAAGCTATCAAATAAAAGTTATTGCAAGTCTCTAGCACAAACGGTTGCGGAGATATGACCGATTTACTAGAGGTCGTTTTTGGTTTTTGCAAATTTCAAAAGCTCAAAATGACAAGTGCAGCTTGCAACTAGAAATGACAGGTGACAGCTAGGAGGCAGTTCTACTTAGGTTAAATAGATTGAATTAGATGAATTTAAACTAAGAGATTGGTTCTACACAGTTCTGCTGGGTACTCACACGATATTCTTGAATTAAATGGGCCTCATCACGGATCTGGTCAGGGTTTTAGACTGGGCTCTGGTCACTCTCTGGGCACAGCACTGCTTTCTCTCTGGGTACAGCACTGCTTTCTCCCTCTGGTCTGGTCTCTAGTTCTGGATAGATTGAAGTCTCTAGTTTGGCTTTCTGGAGTTTGATGGAGGTAAGTATGGATTTTTCCGGCAGGGCTTCCAGCGGCAGATGAAATTGAATGTCCCTATGTGTCCTGACTCTCTGCTTTTATCTGTTTCTTGAGAATGGGTGTGTGTGTTGCATCACTAGACTTGCCCCTCTCATTCGTCATTGGTCAGGCTTCCATTCCTCCGCTTGATTGGCAAACTGAACTGTGAGTCAGATTGATGTCATTTTATGATCTGCAGAAAGTCCACTCCTCCTGTCAACTTACACACAAATCTAGATTTGAAACAAATACATATTTGCAGAGGTACATATTGTTTTAAAATCATATGCACCCATCATGCATTACAGGAGGTATCCCCTGTTCAAACTCTGCTCTTCCTGGGAGCTTGCATTCAGAACTGGCACATATTTCACTTTTTAACTGATTTTGCAATTTCTGACATGGACCCAACTTTACATACATGTGTGCAGGGGGTAGGGACATTAACTGATGAAGTTTCAGATTTTTAACATGCACACATTTAGAGTAATATCCACTTTTCCGCTAAAACCCCCCTGAACATACCACCGGTTCCTACCACGTCTTAAACTGTGGGCAGAAAAATCACAAGAATTATGGTATCATTTATAAAATTTTCACATGTCCGCTCTATGAGTTATTCATCTTTTTAAAGTTATGTTCTGGCTCCAAAGGGGTGTGGTTTACCCTCAGCACAAGGTTGAATTTCTGGTTCTTTCCAGTTCTGCCAAGCCAGCTTGCTCTCACAGGCAGTGCTCCTCCCAGCTCCTGCCAAGAGGAAGCTACAATTTACGACTGCGGTAATAAAAACCTTTGCCTGAGTGAAGAGGGCTTTGTTCACTCTCTTGCAGAGCACAGATAATTCAATTATCAGATAGATGGCATATCCTTAGCTTGGGCAGCAAAAGGAAGGTTGGCCTGGGAACACAGTGGTGACTCAAGTTTCACTCCTGATGGGTAGTTGCTAGGCAAAATCAAGTTCCTTAAGCCAGACCTTCAGCTAACTTTTTGTTGCTTTTAAAATAACTTGTAATTTTACACATGCAGCTAGAATGCTGATTCTAAGTGCAAAACTATGACATTTCAACAGTTACAAAGGCATGTGACACCAAACATAGGTCACTCATTTAATTTAACATTTTCGATTTTGGTGGTTTTAAATCCAGTTGCAGTTAGGCTTAAGCTGCTGACTCCATAGCATTTTTGTTATAAGCATTGTTTTTGGGCTCTTCATTTCCCAGATTTTGTAGGCACACAAAACTCCATTCTGCCAAATGTCTGCTGGTGTTCAGTGAATATTTTGCACATGTTGCAAGGTTTGAAATAGGCATTTTGCTTGCCTTCAGAAAAACACACAGAGTGGTTTTAAAACGCCGGCTTTTGGATAGTGGTGAGTACTGGTACTGCACTCATTTTTGGGATTTAAGAAATGAATTCCCCACACTTCTAGGTTGCATTTGGCAATCAGCATTGCCATTCCCAATGGTTTCAGACTACTGTGCGGGTAGTCCAATGGTGGTTTTAAAGCGCTTTGAAGCTAACCGGCGCTACTGTTTTTCCTTTGGCAACCCATTTCCCTCATGGCAACCCGGCCTTTCATTCTCGCACTGGTGGGTGGCAAGTGAGGCAACCATTTTGGTGGGCGCACAAACTGCGCAGCTTTCCTGGATTTCGGCGCACATGTGGGTTTTCCGCCATCTTGAATTTCCTAAGCCCACAGCACCAAATGTTGTAGCAGGGTAGCTTAAACGTGGGTCAGGACACCCTACAAGCCCCCCCACGTGACTGCACTTTGAGTTTGGGTCGATGGGGAGTCGCGTGCCCAAGGGTTTTGACCCACGCACCGGTCTGTCCGCATAATCTTCTTCCTCTTCTGTAGATGGCACAGTTCAGCATCTTCTTCTCCATCCGGTCAGATCGATCAGTTCTCCTCGCCGGTCCTGATGGGAAGATTGGGCGGTACCCCGGGCCCGTTGCGTCTCAGCTCCCGGTCTCCGGATCGTCCTCCTTGGCCCGTCTCAAGGTTTTCTTTCTCCTAGGACGACAAAGGAAGAGCGGCAATACCTACTCATAGACGTTTTTCCACCACTGTTGAGATGGTGGGACAGCATATGCATTTCATCATGACGAAACATTACATTCTTACTTTGATAAAAAAAAAACAGTATAACTAAGAGACAGTTTCATGCAAATCACAATATTTTAGAGACTAGATGTGGTATGTTTTATGATTGGAACTGAATTAGTCTGAGACAGTACCCGCTAGGATTCCAGAGGATTCCTCCAGTAGTTGCAGAGTGTGCCTGGGATGGCAACACTTCAACTGGTTTATGTGTACCCACTTGTCTTCCCCCTCTGCCGAACCGCCTTTGGGGATGCGGATCTTGTAGGCCACAGGGGAGATCTTATCGACGATCTCAAAGGGTCCTTTCCATGTAGGCAAAAATTTGCGCTGCTTGGCCTGGTTCCTTTGGAAGTTGTATAGATAGACCCGGTCCCCCACCTGATATTCCTTCCTGGAAGTTTTCAGGTCATAGTGGGTCTTCATGCTATCAGCTGATCTTTCTAGATTCCGCTGAGCATAAGCAAAAGCATGTTGGAGGTGTTTCCTTAAATTCTCTACATACTCATGAGTAGTGGAGGCATTTATCAGTGTCTGCTCTTGGGTCCTGTAGAGCAAATGCTGAGGAAGCACCATCTTGCGCCCAGTCATCAACTCAAATGGTGACATTTTGGTTGCAGATGAAGGGGTAGATCTGATAGCCATTAGGACCAGAGGTAATCGGATATCCCAACTTGGCCCAGAATCTGCCACAAACTTCTTTAATATGCTCACAATTGTCCGGTTATATCTCTCTACTGCTCCAGAAGAAGCTGGTCTGTAAGCAATATGCAGCTTTCTCTTGACCCCCAGTATCTCCCACATCTTTGTCATTACTTCACTGGTGAAGTGGCTACCTCTGTCTGACTCAATCCTTTGAGGTAGACCAAAACGGGAAAAGATGTGGTTAATCATCAAGGCAGCTGCAGTTTCTGCCTTGCAGTTTGGGGCTGGGAGACATTCCACCCACTTGGTAAACAAGCATGTCACAGTCAACATGTACTTATTCCCCCTAGCCGAGCGAATCACAGGGCCTACAAAGTCGATTTGTAAATCTGACCATGGCAGTGTCATTCCCCTCTTTTGTAAAGGCGCCCGGTGTGTGAGGGATGTCGGCTGAAATTGTGCACACACAAGACAACCCTTCAAATATTGGTTGAGGTCCTGGCCCATGTGTGGCCAGTATGCAACCTCTCTTAAGATTTCCAGTGTTGTGTGAAACTCCCTATGACCGGCGGTGGCCGCATCATGGGCGTGACTTAACATCAGGCTTCGGAATGAGGTAGGAACCACCCACTGATCGTGGCCAGCTTTGGATTTCCTTACCAGCAAACCGTCTTGGATTCTGAACATTTTTGGACATTTCATCAACACTCTTAGGTCCTCTTTCCCAGTGTAATCGGTATCCGTCAGGGGAAAGTTCTCAGGGTCCTCAAGGTGCTGGTAAAATTTACCAATTATTGGATCCCCCTTCTGAGCAGTAATCAAATCAGCATCAGGGGTCTCCTTACTCCATTGTGCAATTGAAAGGTCATTGTGAGCATTTGTCTGGGACCTAGTGATAGCAGTGACCTGGATTTCCCCCAACAGGGACTCAATCTCAATTAGATCCCCTAGGATGGCCCCGGTTTTGGCCAGCTGATCAGCTAAGTCATTTCCAGTTTTGTCTGGTCCCTCTACTTTCGAATGACCCTTGATCTTTTTCCAATAGATGGTCATCTCATTCGAGGTGACCAGATCATCAGTGTTTTGGATCAACTTCCCATGTTTCAAGGGTTTGTTGTTAGCACATAACATGCCTCTGGCTTTCCAATTAATCAGGTGCTCCACGAACCCGTTCCTTACATAATCCGAATCTGTGATTATGACCAGTTCGTGGAGTTGATGTTGGACAGCAGTGAGGATGGCCTGATGCACAGCCATCAATTCTGCCACCTGACTACTTCGGGGACCAATTCTGTATCCAGCGGAGGGTTCTGGGGACTCATTCACCCATGCATTCCCTACGCCAGCCACCAGTTCTTTCTCCCCGTCGTTGTCAACATGGTAAGAGCATCCATCCACATACACAGTGGGCATTCCCTCACACTTGTCTTCTTCAAAGACTTTGTGGGGGGAATTAAGGTATGCCTCCGTGTTGTCCTTGATTTTTAGGCTTTCGTCCTCGAGACAGTTTTCTCTGGCACAATCATGCAAGTCAGCCAGACCTTGCGCGAGGGGACTCTTCTTGTTTTGGCCATATCTGACCTCCACAGGAAAGCCTTGCATTGACAGAATCCAGGAAGTAATTCGGGAATTACTCACATTTCCGGCCCGGATTCTGTCACTTTGGAGATATTGCAGAGGCTGGTGTGGAGTCTCCACTATGATGTGTTCCCCCTGGATAAACGGGCGGTAATTCTTCAATGCCCACACCGTTGCCAGGAGTGCCTTCTCACAATCGTTGAATTTTTCCTCCACAGAGGATAAAGTTTTGCTCGCATAGGAGATTACTTTATTGACCTTGTCATGCTTTTGGTATAATACTGCCGTCAAGCACGTATTAGAGAACCCCGTCTCCAGGAAGAACTCCTGATTTCTGACAGGGTAAGCTAGGCAAGGCGCTTGTGAGAGGCTTCTCTTGAGTTGTCTTACTGCCTCGGATTGTTCTGGACCCCATTCCCACTTGACCCCCCCCTTCAGGAGATGAATCAGGGGTCTGGTGATCTCTGCGTAGCCCTCAATGAACTTTCTGCTGTAATTAGTCAGTCCAAGGAGGCTCCTTAGTTCCCGCAGAGTTGTGGGGTCTTTCAGTTTCTGAAGTGCTTCCACTTTCTTTTCCTGGGGACAGAGACCCTGAGGAGTAATCTCATGGCCCAAGAAATTAACACGGGTTCTACACCACTGTGCTTTCTGAAAGGAAAGTTTTGCTCCGGCGGCCCTCAACTGTGTCAGAACATAACGGATCTCCGCTATGTGTTCCTCAACAGTTGAGCTTTTGATGAGGACATCATCTACATAAGCCAGGTTACCCCTTGCACCCAAGTCGGGCATGGCCTTGTGTAGAAAAATGTTGAATTCATTGCCGGAGTTGAGGTATCCGAAGGGAGTCCGGGTCCAGGTGTACTGCTGGCCCCCAAAGGTAAAAGCCAGTTTGTATTGGTCCTCCCTACTGACAGGCACGGTCCAGTATCCATTGGTCAGGTCTATTGCAGTGAATACCTGTGACCCCTGGATCTGGGCCAGACCTTGGTCAATGTAGGGCAGAGGCCATCGGGAAGTATGGACCCGTTTGTTGAGCTCCCTAAGGTCGGCGCAGAGTCTCCACTGGCCGTTTGGCTTCAATATTCCCAGCACCGGATTATTGAAGGTGCTGTGGACTGGACGGATTATTCCCCGGGACTCAAGGTTCTTAATTATTTCAGTAAGGGACTCCATTGATGCGAGAGGCAAGCGATATTGCTTCACAAACACAGGAGTCATGCCAGGGTCCGTGGGGATTGTTGTTGTGTGGATGTCAGTGCGACCACAGTCATATGAGTCTACCGCAAAGAGATCTTGGAAATCCAAGAAAACTTGTTTCAACTTTTGCTTTTGTTCCAGAGTCACACAGGCATCAGCTAGGTTGACTCTCTCTTCCACCATCTGCCTGAAGCCTGGAAAGACTTCTGGTTTGGCTATCTCCGCGGCCTCCTCCAGCTGGGTGGAGAAGTCCCTGGTCAGAGTGCTGATTTGGACCGGAGGCTTCAGGTGGGAAAGGCAGCCCTCATGTACCTGGAAAATCACCTCATCCCTCCTGAAGTCACAAGTCACATCTTCCTTACCATAGGGGCAGGAAGTGTACACCAGGAAGTTCCCCCCATGCCGGGTAAAAATCCTGTCTGGTGTTGTATTGTCATCACTGTCACTGTCAAAACCGTCCTTGGGGATGGGTCCTAACAGTTCATTTACAAGATCAATGGAGAAATGTCGGTCATCAACCGCCATTCCAATAATGGTGCCTGCGGCTAGAGTAATACTCTTTAAGTCGCTGTTATCCACCTCTATTAGAATGGGGTCATGTTCTATGTTGACTAATGGAGTCGGGTTTACCCCCAACCCTTGCTGTTGGAGAGAAGCATTTAGATGTATGTAAGCATCAGGGTTTTTCAACTCTTGTCCCCTTTTAACTTTCACTTCCAGGGAGAATTGTCGGGTCCTTTCTGGGATGGTGACTTCCTCTTTAACCTGAATTTCAACTGCATAAGGTAGCAATTGAGCTGACCTAAATGCTTTTTCTGGATCATCAAAGCCCATGGGATTATCCGCTAATCGGGACCAAGCTTTGAAGTTTATTAGGTCCAAACTAATGGCAAAGCGATTGAGAATGTCACTGCCTAAGTAAAAGGCGGCAGTGACGTCTCGCACGACCCAACAATTATGGACTATGCTCTTGTTGCCAATGGAGATTTTGAGCATACACCTGCTTGGCAGGAGATGTTTGGAGTCAGGTGCTTCCAGGTCCATTTCCCATTTGTCTATCAGTTTGAAGGTGGGAATGGCTGGATCTTTTGGGAGTTGGCGGAACATGGCTTCGCTGATGAAGCTCTTACCGTTGTTCACACACACTCGAGCGAGAACAGAGTCCTTCCCATCATTTAACTGAACAGGGATGAACAACTGCTCTCCAATTTGCTGAATATCAGCCAGGCTTTGAGCTGATTTCACATCTTTCTGGACTATAGGAGTGGGGGTTTCTGATTGTGGATTAGTATAGAATTTCAGAGTGTTTCCTTCCAGCGTGGAATACCACTTTAGACTGGAAGGAAGGTTGATTTTCAGAAATAGAGAGGACCCCCCATCACCAGTCTGTTGTCCTACTGCTATTACCGTCACGTCTGGAATTTGGTTGTTCTGGAAGTGAAATTCTACTTGGTCAGATTTTTGTTCAACCATGTGGCATGTGCCGTTTAAACTAACATGGTTGACACTCTGTTTTAATTTTATGGGTCGGCTAGTCTGAGTCCAGAGGACCTTGTTTACGCAATCTATTAGGGGTGACAACCTTCTCAGGAGGTCATTCCCTAGTAAACAAGGGGTGCCCTCTGGGGTCACAACTATGACCGGGTGTTTCAACTTATGTCGCCCGATCTTAATGTCCAAGTCTGCCGTCCCCTCGACGGGAATTTCCTTCCCGTCAAAGTTCTGCAGTTGTCCAGGAAGAGAGGTGAGAGGAATTTGGTAATTCTCTCCCCTTCCTGCATTCAGTTCGTCAAAGGCCCTTCTGGACAGAAGGGTAGCTTGAGATCCAGTGTCCACCAGTGCTGAGATTGTACCCTGCCCCTGTACTCGTACCGGGGCATAATATCTTCCCTCCTTCTCCTCAAGGGGGCACAGATAATGTACATTTTTGGACAACTGGTGGGCTAATTTTCTGGTTTTGGACATCGCTAGCGAGGAGATTTGGGCAGAATTCTGTGGAGAGTCTTGGGAATCTGAAAGAAAAAGTTGGCAACTGGAGATCAGAGCCATTGTGGGTTCCCCTGGTTCCGGTTCTGGGCTGCCCCCCCCTTTTTGGAGGCAGTCCCCAGGATGGGTTTGAACCAGGGGATTTTCTTGCTGTTGGTTCTGGGATGAGATGGTGGGCGGCGGTAGCTCAGTCTCCACATCTCCCCAGTGTGGATTTGCATCCCTAGGGACCCATTTTTCTTTGGGAGGAGTTCCCCCCTCTCTGAAGGAGAAGATCCTTTTCCCAGGATCCTCTGAGGATCCCTCTCCCTCAAATTGGAAGATCTGTACCTCCTCCTCAAACTGAGTCTGTTTGGGTCTTTTGTTTCTCCTACCCCCCCTCTGCTCCTTAGGAGGCAGACTTTCAGGGGCAAGAGATTTTGTTTCCGGTTCCTGGGTTTCCAGGGGCTGTTTACAAGTGAGGAAGGAAGCTTCCTCCAAGGCTTCACACCCCCCTCCCCTTTGTGCCTCCTCCCTGGGAACCGGTGAGTTATCGGGGTGCTGCCCCCGTCATTGTTCTGGAGCACCAGGTCCAGAGTTGGGTGCGTTCTGCGCCGGCACGCCCATCTGAGGGTTCTGCTGAGCCCTCAGTATGTGACCCAGATCCCGCGCCATGTTTTGAACCTGGCGCTCTAACTGGGAAACCCGCTCAGGCTGATACGGGGCCCTGTTTTCTCCCCTGGGCTGATCCCGGGAAGGGTAGCTGTCCCTTCTTTGGTAGTACCCCTGGTTGGGAAGATTTGGGTACCCCTCCACCCTTGGCCTCCCCTCTCCCGGATTCAGTGGTCTGGGCTCAGGGAATTGGGGAAAGAAGGATGGATGGTTTGGGGGCTGAAAGTCGGGAGGATATCTGGGGAAAAAGTTCTGCCCAGGGTTTGGTAAATTTCTGCCCTCCTGTGGGAAGTTTGGAGGGAAGTTCCCTGGGTTAGGTGCTTGGCTGGATCCCCCCCCCCTGGGCTGGAGGAGTCCAGACATAACCCAGGATGGGTCGATTTCCCTTGTAGCGAGGACTTACATAGTCAGGAGAGCGAGGGACCCCATTTGTGGGGCTGCCTCCCTGGCTCCCTGTCTGTGACTGGCCCGAGGACCTTCTGGGCCTAGCATTATTAGGTGCAGGCAGGTTTTTAGGCCCCCCCATCTCCAAATCCAAAACGGGGGTAACCTTTACCTCTGCCACCTTGGCAGCAGCAGGGGTGCTGTTGGCTTTGGGGTTTTTCTGGGCATTGCTTTTATTTTCTATGGGCTTCTGCACCTCATAGATCCGGGTAGCCTGTTCAATGACCCAGTCTAAAGATCTTTTCTCATGAAAATCCCTCACAAGCTGGGTCATGATATATTTGGGCAAGGCATGGAAAAATGTATTGACAAACTCTCTACTATCTGTGCGCACCCTTCTGGTGGTTTGCGCAAAAGCACGCTTTAACTCCTGCACAAATTCTCGTGGGGCCTGATCCTCCCCACATTGCAAATTGTAGGCCGCCTTGCGAGCCTCTTGAGGATTTCTGTGAACAGAAAAATGTTTCAGGATGGCCGCCTTATATGTGGACCATCTTAAATGATTTTGGTCCTCCAGCCCCGCAAAGAAACTGGAGTATTCCGGGGAGAATGTCCACTTTACATATTGAATACAGCTTTGGCTGTCCTTCAAATGGAAAGTCTCCATCATTTGTTCAAACAACTCTAAGTGCTCCCAAACAGAATACTTAGCGTTCTTATGGTAAGGCGTGATGACGCTCCTGATCGCCTTAATCTGCTTTAAGGGGTCCTTAAGCAAGGCCCTTTTTGCCTTATTGGCCTTTTTGGTTCGGGTAACCCTTGTCCATTCATCCTCGGACTCAGAGGCACTGCTCCCAGAGGTTCCCGTCTGATCTTCCAGGTTTTCCCGGATTCTGCGAGCCTGGGAATGGCTGGCAGAATGTGGGGACCTGGTCTCCTGTGTCCTGCGCAGTTCAGAGGAGTCTTCAGATTCCTCCTTGCTGCCAGGATTTGATGGGTACCCCCTCCACTGACCTAACTGGGCAGAGGTTTTCAGGATGCCCTTAATGGGCCTACTCTCCTGGGGTTCCCCACTGAACTGTACTGTACTTGGGTGCCCATACCCGGATGCCCACCCCTCCATTCCTGAGTGGTACTGGCCTATGAGCCCCATACTCTTAGCTGGATAGTAATCTGCCATCCCTGTGGCCCTGTGCTCATGTGCACCAGGGGACATGGGGGTGGCAGAGTCCAGGGACTGAGAGGTATGAGGGCCTCTGGTACTAGGGCTCCTGAGGTTATGCTCCGGAGTTTCCATTTCCCAGCGAACCTCATCTCTATCCGCCCCTGCTCCCTGTTGCAATGCAAGAGCCTGCATTTGTGCCTTCAGTTCTTCAGTTAAGGCCTTACTGGACTCTATCAGTCTCTCCTGCATCGCTACCTGTTGTTGGAGCCTATCATTGTGTTCACAGAGGGCCTCGTTTTCCCTCTGTGCTTCCTGATTGGTCCTGGAGAACTGGGCCAGTCTTTGCTGCAGGAGGGTTACCTCCTGAGCTGTGTCCCTATCTGCCTGCTCCTTTCTTGCTAGAGCATCCTCCACCCTCCTGGTGTGCTCTAACAAGTTCTGGTGTTCTTTTTGGAGATCACCCAGTCCCTGGTGGGCCAGGTGATTTTCTTCCATTTTTCTTTTTAAATGGCAGACTTCCTGGCCTAAGGCGTCTCTTTCCTGACTAAGAGCCTGCATTTGTGCCGCCAGGTCGTCCCTTTGCCGTTGAAGGGCACCAGCTTTTTGGCGCTCCTCATCAAACTCTGCCTGGGTATCCAGGTCTTTCAAGATCAGCTTGTTGCTCTCTACCTTCACTCTATCTAGATGACTTTGCAGGGTGGCTACCTGCTCCGTGCATGCCCTGTTAAAGTCTAATTGTTGCTCGACCTTTTTCTGGCTCTGCAGTAAGGAGTCCAAACTGTCTTGGTGCTCCTTCTGCAGGGCCAGAAATCGGGTATCCTGGTCTGTCTTTTCCTGTTGTAGGATGCCCATATCCTCTTTTATTTTAATGATATATTGCCTACTATTATTTTCTGCCTCCTGGCTCCTCTGCAGCCTCTGCTCAGAAGAGTCCAGATCAGATTTGGCCTTCTGTAATGCCATCTGTTGCCTATTTGCCAGATTTTGGCTTTCAGCACATCTATCCTGCATGTCTCCCATATATAGGTACAGGTATGCTGCTATCCTGGCAATCTTATTGTGTTCCTCTTTGGCTTTAGGAGCCATATATAGTTCACTCAGGGCCACATGTAAGGGACCCTGATCTCTATATATATCTGACCCTGTTTCAGTGACCTGTTGTGTGATGGCCTGCAACCACACATCCTGGCCCTGTTCGGTCCATTCACCTCTCACAAATAGCTTATGCAAGAGGTGCTCTCTGGCTATTTTCATGTCTACTAAGGTCGTCATTCTAGAGATTGGTCTCTGTCCTGACTTACAGAAGTTAGTATTTTATTTTTGCAGAACAGAACTTTTCTTGGAGTGTCCCTTTTGAGGAATGCTTCACAGCGTAATGCAGCGTGGTGATCCGACCGGGTGTATGTATCCCGTCAGTTAGCACACTGTATTAAGCTGCACAACTGGTAAATCTAACCCAACATCCCGGACGAGCCCCCACTTTGTAAGAGGATTCAATTCAGCACTACAGCCAAGTTAACGCCTAGTCTAGAATACTGAATGAAAACCCTTATTGATATATCTTTAGGTCCAGTTCATGCGTTCTGGATGACTACCCTTGTATAACACCCCTCTCTTGGAATCCCCCTGACCCCACTGAGCCAAGAAGTAATTCTGTTTTGCAAGTTTAAAAGGTTTATTTGATAAATTAAAATATATATCACACTTTTTAATAAATTAATAATTGAATATTACACTTAATCTGATATGGTAAATATTAACAACGGAGAATCTGGCATTAGCACACTTCTTTAATCACTAATGAGTTGACATGAAATGGATAAGGTAGCACACTGGTAAATAGGAACAAAAGTATAATGTGGTAGAGGATGCTTTATGTAGGCTCAGGTGGATGCAATATTCAATGAATGCAGTACAGAAAATACGCAATATGATTTCAACCAAACAATGTAATCACTTTTCTCTGGCTACTCCCCTCCCCCCCCTTGATGCAAGGCAAGGAAATGGAAGGAAAACACACAGTTCTCAGAAATGCAATCAACTGTGATTCAGTTCAATCCAGCAAGCTTAAACAGAAGTTTGAAAACACAGGCAAATGCTTTGATAGGTGCTAGCAATGACTGAGAAATATGCTGGAAACGCTCTTAATTCCCTTTTAGAGGTTCAGGATGAGTGGTATCTAGTTAATATTAGTCCAGGCTCACACTAGCAATGATGCAGGGTTAGTTAGCAGGTTAAACGAATTTCTGGCAAATGAAATCAGGCAGCAGCAGTTTTTACATGTGAAGAAATTGCAAATCGCGGTAAAATTCGCGGATGCGTGTTCCGCGATTGCGGTAAAACTATAAGGGGTAGGAATGCGGTTCTAGGTTCGTAGGAAAGCCACGATTCTAAGCTATCAAATAAAAGTTATTGCAAGTCTCTAGCACAAACGGTTGCGGAGATATGACCGATTTACTAGAGGTCGTTTTTGGTTTTTGCAAATTTCAAAAGCTCAAAATGACAAGTGCAGCTTGCAACTAGAAATGACAGGTGACAGCTAGGAGGCAGTTCTACTTAGGTTAAATAGATTGAATTAGATGAATTTAAACTAAGAGATTGGTTCTACACAGTTCTGCTGGGTACTCACACGATATTCTTGAATTAAATGGGCCTCATCACGGATCTGGTCAGGGTTTTAGACTGGGCTCTGGTCACTCTCTGGGCACAGCACTGCTTTCTCTCTGGGTACAGCACTGCTTTCTCCCTCTGGTCTGGTCTCTAGTTCTGGATAGATTGAAGTCTCTAGTTTGGCTTTCTGGAGTTTGATGGAGGTAAGTATGGATTTTTCCGGCAGGGCTTCCAGCGGCAGATGAAATTGAATGTCCCTATGTGTCCTGACTCTCTGCTTTTATCTGTTTCTTGAGAATGGGTGTGTGTGTTGCATCACTAGACTTGCCCCTCTCATTCGTCATTGGTCAGGCTTCCATTCCTCCGCTTGATTGGCAAACTGAACTGTGAGTCAGATTGATGTCATTTTATGATCTGCAGAAAGTCCACTCCTCCTGTCAACTTACACACAAATCTAGATTTGAAACAAATACATATTTGCAGAGGTACATATTGTTTTAAAATCATATGCACCCATCATGCATTACAGGAGGTATCCCCTGTTCAAACTCTGCTCTTCCTGGGAGCTTGCATTCAGAACTGGCACATATTTCACTTTTTAACTGATTTTGCAATTTCTGACATGGACCCAACTTTACATACATGTGTGCAGGGGGTAGGGACATTAACTGATGAAGTTTCAGATTTTTAACATGCACACATTTAGAGTAATATCCACTTTTCCGCTAAAACCCCCCTGAACATACCACCGGTTCCTACCACGTCTTAAACTGTGGGCAGAAAAATCACAAGAATTATGGTATCATTTATAAAATTTTCACATGTCCGCTCTATGAGTTATTCATCTTTTTAAAGTTATGTTCTGGCTCCAAAGGGGTGTGGTTTACCCTCAGCACAAGGTTGAATTTCTGGTTCTTTCCAGTTCTGCCAAGCCAGCTTGCTCTCACAGGCAGTGCTCCTCCCAGCTCCTGCCAAGAGGAAGCTACAATTTACGACTGCGGTAATAAAAACCTTTGCCTGAGTGAAGAGGGCTTTGTTCACTCTCTTGCAGAGCACAGATAATTCAATTATCAGATAGATGGCATATCCTTAGCTTGGGCAGCAAAAGGAAGGTTGGCCTGGGAACACAGTGGTGACTCAAGTTTCACTCCTGATGGGTAGTTGCTAGGCAAAATCAAGTTCCTTAAGCCAGACCTTCAGCTAACTTTTTGTTGCTTTTAAAATAACTTGTAATTTTACACATGCAGCTAGAATGCTGATTCTAAGTGCAAAACTATGACATTTCAACAGTTACAAAGGCATGTGACACCAAACATAGGTCACTCATTTAATTTAACATTTTCGATTTTGGTGGTTTTAAATCCAGTTGCAGTTAGGCTTAAGCTGCTGACTCCATAGCATTTTTGTTATAAGCATTGTTTTTGGGCTCTTCATTTCCCAGATTTTGTAGGCACACAAAACTCCATTCTGCCAAATGTCTGCTGGTGTTCAGTGAATATTTTGCACATGTTGCAAGGTTTGAAATAGGCATTTTGCTTGCCTTCAGAAAAACACACAGAGTGGTTTTAAAACGCCGGCTTTTGGATAGTGGTGAGTACTGGTACTGCACTCATTTTTGGGATTTAAGAAATGAATTCCCCACACTTCTAGGTTGCATTTGGCAATCAGCATTGCCATTCCCAATGGTTTCAGACTACTGTGCGGGTAGTCCAATGGTGGTTTTAAAGCGCTTTGAAGCTAACCGGCGCTACTGTTTTTCCTTTGGCAACCCATTTCCCTCATGGCAACCCGGCCTTTCATTCTCGCACTGGTGGGTGGCAAGTGAGGCAACCATTTTGGTGGGCGCACAAACTGCGCAGCTTTCCTGGATTTCGGCGCACATGTGGGTTTTCCGCCATCTTGAATTTCCTAAGCCCACAGCACCAAATGTTGTAGCAGGGTAGCTTAAACGTGGGTCAGGACACCCTACAGTGTAATGGCGCACGGTACATGATCGTGGTTGTGTGCCCATTTTCAAGGTGGGTGGAAGCAGGACCTTGCGCACGACCTGATGCCAAGAGCGCCGCCAAGTTCCTAGTAAGGGAAGTGTTCCCGCGCTGGGGAATTTGTGACGTGATTCGCTCAGACAACGGCACTCATTTTGTGAATGAGCTTTTTAAGGAATTCACTACATTATTGGGAATAAAACATAAATTATGTTCAATTTATCATCCTCAAAGTAATGGCGTAGTGGAAAAGATGAACGGACTGTTGAAGGGCAGGTTATCAAAACTATGCTTCTCATTAAAGAAGAATTGGATTTACTGCCTACCCCTTGCGCTATTTGAATTAAGAAATCAGCCAAGCAAAGACCACAATTTATCCCCGCACGAGATCGTGACTGGGAGACGGATGAACACAGCACACTCGCCACTGCGCGAACACTCAGACGCTCACAGAAGCGCCGCGATATTGGGAGATGAGTTCACAGATTATTTAAGGAAATTGACAAGGGCAGCGCGCGTGATATCAAAGCAACTCTCCCCACCCTTCACTAGAGAAGAGGGAAATGTAACAGGCGCTGTCACGGAGCCAGGGCAACAGCTACAGCTAATGCCAGGCGACTGGATTTATGTCAGAAGCTATGTGCGTCGGTGGAATGCACCACGATTCCATGGCCCATACGAAGTAATATTTTGCACGCCCACGGCAGTAAAGGTCAAAGGCTTGAGGTACTGGGTACACTTAACCGATGTACGGAAGGCATATAGCAACGTACAAGAGGAGGTAGATGAGGAGGCACAGACAACAGCAAACGATGCAACTGAGCAGAATGACTGAATATGAACTTGTGTGTATGTATTGGTACTGAACTTGAATAAATGAATAACTGATAAAGATACAAAAAAAAAAAAAGAGAGGAAATTTTTTTTTACTTTTACCTTGTTGAGTGTGTATATATATATATTTAATGGAATGCCAAATTATAAGCTTGTATACACCCTTGTCTGTGAATACCCCTCCCCGTATCCCCACCCGCTTCCATTCCCCGTCAAATATATATTGGCACTGATGGTGCTAGCAAAATGTTTACATGCATGCACTTAATACACTTTTATATCTCAAAACAGGAGCTTCCATGGCATCTAACGGGCAGCCTGCAACGGATAGAATTAGCAGGATGAGAGAATTAGTACATGAGAGATGCAGATATTTGTATGAGTGTGGATTATCTGTATGCATCACACTGTTTTTTATGCTAATGTTTGGCCTGGTTACATATTGGTTTGTAGCGTTCATCTCTATCGAGATGAACGAGGGGGGAGGGATTAACAGCACTGGGATTAACAGCACTACTGGGTCCAATACAACTGCGAGTGTTAATACTAGGGAAGGTGATTTTTTGATATGGGACGGAACTAAACTTGTATGGGGTTATCATATCACACCATCCAGTGCTGTCATCTTACAAAAGAAAAAGCCACAGGGTGGAATACAGAACAATACAGTGTCTCCACCAGGGGCATCTAATTACAATGCCCGCAGTTTAAATGACCGAAACCCGTCTGCCATATCATGGTTGTATAACACCCCCACCAGCCAGCCTGCCCCCATCCTAAAAAACATCTTGCCAGATAACATCAGGGAGGAGGAGGAAAAGGTACACGAAATATGAAAGAACCATTTTTTGTAATTGAAGGGACACTTTTTTCTGATAACAAGCGGAAGGATGAAGAAGTGGTGTGCAAAGCGGAAGCACTGAGAGGTGTGGCACCGGAGAAATTGCAGTGGATAGAAGAAACATGTACACCAGTATGGAAGGAACACATTTCAAAACTAACTTGGGTAACTGCCATCGAAAAACCTTTCAAACTACAGAGCGAAATGGACTATGAACTGTGTTTTAAAGGAGAAGGGAGAACCCCCATGGGAACAAACAAGAGCTGTAACAAGACCCTCACCATCCCAGATCTAAGAAAAGGGACTGCGGCCCTTATGGACACGTACTGGGTATGCGGCAACCAGGCATACCTACACCTCCCCCCGTCATGGAGTGGCAGCTGCTCAATGGCCACTCTGCACTCAGCCCTAATGGTGATACCCGAAAGCCACATCGATGGGAGCAAAAGGACACAGGAACGCATGCAGCAAAGTGTGGCTCAACCAACTTCAGAGTCACAAATGTATGTCCTGTCTTCCGGAAGCAAGGGAGAGGTGCTGACCCGTAACAGACGCATCAAATTATATATCAAAGGCATCATCAGAACTATTGGCTCAGATCCCAGACAAATATCGATTATTCAGCTCAGCAGAAACATTTTTTGCCTCGCTCGTCTCAAGTGTCCAAGCAAGGGCAAACGCAAAATGGCTGCAGATAACCCGCTGGGAATTGATTCAGCTGGCAAACGACACCGAAGAAGGGTTCAATATAATAAAAGTGGAACTAAGAGCTTTACGACTGATGACCATGCAAAACAGGTATGTCCTGGACCTGTTGACAGCGATAGACGGCGGTGTCTGCCGAAAAATAGGAAGTGCCTGTTGCACTTTCGTACCTTCCGAAGACGCAGAGAACGGCTCCCTATCCCATGTGATTGAAGCAGTCCACAACCTAGGAGAAAAAATGAAAATGGAAGGTGGAGCAGAAGACAGTACATGGTTCGATAACATCTTCTCCTGGGTCCCCTCGTGGCTTGGAATAACTGTGAAATTTTTGATGCCAGCTGTGGTGTTCCTCCTTTTAATTTTTTGCCTCTGCCAGGTGGGTCTTCGAGTCTGTGCTAGCGCAGTACCAAATGGTGCAATGATGATGGTGACAATGGGCAACTCACACGGTACAATAAAAACGATGCAAGAAGCACAAGTACAAACAGGGGTAGATAACACACCCAGGTACCAACTGGTGCCCATGTACCACGACAAGGATATTGTAGATAAGCTGTGGCACACCACCATCAAAGAGCCCCGCATACTAGAATGGTACGAGGAAGTTTGGGTAGATTTGGAGGGAGATGGTGGGTGTATATATCTCACGTGTACTCCAGATGAATACGCCAGGAGAGGTAAGAGCTTAAGGGGGGTGTGCAGAGCATGGATGCCTATCAAAGGAACTCCTGCATGGGATGAGGGGGTTATGGACGAAGCAGAATGTAGAAGGATAGAAGAGCTAAATAATTCGTTACTTAAGTAACGAAAGGGGGGAAATGTAGGGGAGGACTGGTCCAGGAGACCCCTCTCGCCTGCGTTTTCTCCCCAGGTGAGGGCTATGGCTCATTGGGCGTTCCCTCGTGCCACCCGGGCCCAGGTGGTGGAGGGCTCACCCGCTGGAGACATTGCCCACACGTATCAAGTGCCCACACGTATTGATTGCCACACAAATTTAGCTAGGCCCAGAAACCATTTTTTGCCCGGTAAAGATGGTGTGAGCTCAGCGCACTGTAGCGCGGCCCCCACCCTTGGAGAGTCACATCCCTGTTGCCGCAGCACCCTGGCAGATCCGCTGCGAGCACGTTCCCACGAACAAGACGGACATGAGCTAGCGCAATACGCTGACATTGTAACAGTTCACCTCCCGCAGTGTATTATCACTATCAGCATGACCCGGCCAGCAGGCCTGAACAATGAGAAGAACGGTAAAATGGTCATTTGATGGCAGACAGTCTTTATACATATGTATATATTAATGTAAAGACCACTTGCAAAGTATGCTTTCTTCCACAAAATCTCGTATATTACAAACGCCTGTAGAATGTATTAAAATGAGAGAGCATGCTCACATGATATAAGCAATGACGAGCCCACACCATTGCAGGTGGATGCTAATAATAAAGGAACGCTCCAGGGATCTGTTTGTTGCGTGGATCACTGGGCAACCTACCTCCCATGGTTTTGCGCCATAACTAAGCTAATGCTGCTAGAGTACACGAGAAAGCGAATGCAACTATACTATGAACTCATGTAAAGGATGCGCGAGAATGCACTTATCATGTGTGTATGTCTAAGCCCCTTATGTGCCACCACCGTCACGTACAGTGGTGGGTCGTTTTCTATGTACTCCACCGACCCAACTACTACCTCATTTACTGCGAATGTATATGCATGTAACTAAAATACTGTAGCTGCTAGAACATAATGTACAAATATGGTGCTCGGACTGGGTATAATCGAGACACATCCAGCAAAGTTAAATGCATGTTTTAAAGTGATTTTGAATAAGTATTATAGAAAGTGTTCAAATGTTTGTGATGTCTTTACCTACATTCGGCAACACACGAGGGAGATACCTTTGTGAATGCGTACAAGGCCATTCCCCCTCCCACCCTGCGAAGGCTGCCAAGACATGAGAACAGAGGCCCGCTCTGCGCTACCCCACCTCCCCCGACTAGACTGGAGCCACTTCAAAGATTTGTAGCCCCCACTGCAGCACCCAAGGCCGCGGCCAGCCACCTGCATTATTTACAGCACAGCAGTAAACCTTTGTCTAAACTCAAGCGCCCCTTCGTAAACCCCACAACCCACCGGACCATCTTAGACTTATGGCCCTGTGCAATCAGGACACCCAACACTTTGACAACACGCAGCGGAACATCCATAACAACTTCTAACAAGGCAGAAAGACCTGTACCGCCCGTCCCAGGCCCCGAAGCTTAGCCCCTCGACCTATGGCCCCGGTCAACAGGACACGGGTAACCAGGCCTCGATGTATTACCTCCAGACCCCTCACAAGGTGCATTCCTCCTGTGTTGCATTAACCTATAAAATAACCTATTGGAAGATTTACTAAAGAGAATAACACTGTAAATGACTGAATGACTGCGGTGTGCATGGCCGAGGGCAAGTAAGTCAGGAAAGGCATTCATCTCTGCCACAGGCCGCATTGGCACACCAACACCGCCCGGATGAACTCAAGCCGACCTGTCAGGCCCAGCCCAACCCACGAGGCTGACCAGTGACGTCCTCCAGCCAAGACCAACCACGCCGCAGCAGCACCTATAGTTAGTCGTCGCCACCCAATCCCAATGAACTTGTGCCCCCTATAGTATGTAAGTTTTGATGACGTTTTCTGTAAATATATACGCCTGTCTTTGCTATTGTCAGACAGAGCGCTCTCGGAGGTTTCAGAGTTCTTTGCATGCCCTATTCTGATTGATAAACTCCCATTTACGCTCACCCGCACTCTGTCTTGGCCTTATTCCCATCCTGGGAGAGTCCTTCATTGTCTCTCATTGCGGGGAGGATCGTGCTGTTTGGGGACGCTTGCTTTCAAGATGTTAGGGCACTTGCAGAAAGGACCAGCGGTTTGGAAAGTGGGGTGAAGATTAATACCGATGTTAGCACGAGCAATGCGAAGGAGATTCATGTCTTAAAACAACAGGTCGCTAACTTGGGAAATCGTGTGGAAGAGGCAGAAGGAAGGGCGAGGAGAAACAACATTTGCATGGTTGGCCTTCCGGAGGGAGAAGAAGGCCAAGATCCCACAAACTATGTTGAAAACATGATCCTGCAAGGGATCGGAGCTGGTAATCTTTCGCAGGGATTTACGGTGGAGAGGGTGCACCGCACCCTGATGAGGAAACCCCGGCCGGGGGCCCCGCCAAGACCGATCATCGCGAGGATCCTGAATTACAGAGACAGAGAAAAGATCCTCGAATACTTTCGTAAGGGCGGCACGATAGAGAGAGCATCCACCAACATCACAGCATATCCGGACTACACGATGCTGGTACAGAGGCAGAGGTACAGCTACGTAGCCGTCAAAAGGAGGCTGAGGGCAGAAGGAATCAGATATATGCTTCTGTACCCGGCACGATTGAAAGTGCTACATAAGAACAAAGCGCTATTTTTCGATACCCCTGAGGATGTTGTCGCATGGCTGGACCTGCAGGGCTGCCCGGAACAAGAAGCGGATCGGGATCGGCAGGATCATACCAAATGAAGATTCAGTAAGAAGAAGGACCCTGATTGTATGGAGAAGCTGTGACTAACTGAACTTTGTACACAATCTGAGCCTGGTGCTCGATTCGGACTGGAATATAGTGAGTGTAACTGTAATCGGTAACCGTTTGGCAATTGAATGTGTAATGTTTTTTGAAAGAAGCAACAGAACGCGGACGACCTACCCCAATAGACTATTAGTTTCAGCGGCCATTAGGGCGGCTTTATCCTACTGAGCCCTGAGTAGAAGCTTGCGCTCGGCAGGGCTAGATGTGGGGGTGCCTGAGATCCAGGAATGGAGCTGGGCAATGGTTGGGGAGGGTATTGTTGGGGGAGGGGTGGGTGGGCAGAAGGTTGGGGGATGGGGAGTTGAGTGTGTGTGTGGTTATGGGGAGTTTAAGTTTTGTTTCGAGCCTATTTGGGAGAATCAGTTTGTGGTACTTGCGGTGCATGAAGGAATGTAATCGATGGAGGATCGGGTGGGTGCTTATTAATGACCTATGCGGGACCTCAGGATAATAACGTGGAACGTCAGGGGCCTTAACAGCTACCTGAAAAGAAACAAGATCATGATGTATCTGAAAAGGCAGAAAACAGACATCGCATTACTACAAGAAACGTACTTGACACTTCTTGAAGTTGGACCTAGTTAAGAGAAAGTGGAAAGGGACCGTAGTGGGCTCGCCATACTCTGCATATGCCCGGGGGGTGCTAATCTGGGTGGCACCGCATGTCCCGTTCAAATTGACACAAGAGGTGGTTGAAATCGATGGAAGGACGGCTATACTGCGGGGGCTGGTGGAGAGCAGGGAGGTATGCATAGTAAACACGTATGCCCCCAACCAAAACACAACAGCATATTTCAGAGCCCTGTGTACCAATCTTAGTGTGTGTATGGGGAGCGCGGTGATCTGGGGCGGGGACTTCAATTGTGTGTTGGATCCGGTGGTGGACAGGTCAGATGACAGGGTGGGTAAGCCTAGCCCAGCGGCGAGAGCGTTGTGGACGCTGCTAACAGATTTTGGTTTTACAGATGCGTGAAGGATGAAACATCCCACTGAGAGGCAATACTCACACTATTCAGCCCCGCAGCAACTGCACACTAGGCTCGATTCCGTCTTTGTCACAGCAGATGTGATGTCCGAGATTACTCAAACCGAATACAAGGCCAGGGTCCTCTCAGATCATTCGCCCCTGATCCTCGGATGGCAATATTGCCCCCCGAGGGCGAAAATCCCTACATGGCGCCTCCGAGCGGAGGCGCTCAAAGATCCAATCTTTAGAGAAGATATAAGAGAGGAGATTACTAACGTTTTTGTGGAAAATACTGGAAGTGTTGACTCTGCGGGCAGACTATGGGAAGCTTTTAAGGTCGTGATGCGGGGGGCGGCCATTGCTAAGTCAAGAGGGTTACAGGGCGGGGTCTTGGCTGACCTACAGAGGGCGGAAACTGAGCTAGAAACAACGTTAAAGAGCGAAAATGTAGACACGGAGCTGGTACTCCAACTACAGCAACAATGTCCAGGGCACTGGGAAAGACTCTGCAATCTTAATTATAAGAAATATGTTGAGAGGCAGCACGCGGGGGGAGACAAGACAGGCCGCCTTTTGGCCTGGCTATACAAAAGCGAGACCCCTAAGCCTCCGATTAGGACTATTATTAGGGAGGACGGAGAAGAGGTGGCCACGCAAGAGGGGGTTAACAAAGAATTTGTGGAATATTACAGAGTGCTGTATGGAGATGATGAGATAGGCGACCAGCGCACGATAACCGAAACGTTAGAAGACATAGGGCTGCCCAAGATAAGCGACGAAGAGAGGGAGGAGTTAGATGAGCCAATCACGTTGGAGGAATTAGAAGAGGTAGTAAAGCAGCTGCCCACTTGTAAGGCCCCAGGGGCAGATGGGTTCCCCAGCGAATTTTATAAAGTATACAAGGAGGAAATCCTCCCCCCAATGCTGGACATGTTGAATGAAGCGTTTCAGATAGGACGGTTGCCTGAGTCACTTAGAGAGGCGATTATAATACCGCTGCCCAAGCCCAATAAACCGAAGCACAGATGTGGTTCCTACAGGCCCCTGTCGATGCTCAATCAAGACAGCAAGATTCTCACAGCTGTCCTTGCAAATCGATTGCGGAAAGTGATTGGCAGACTCATACATCCTGATCAGACGGGTTATGTCCCGAGCAGGAACATTACACACAACAATAGACGACTTCATCGGGTGGTCGAATGGGGTGTTAAGAACGAGGGTGAGATGGCAATAGTGTCTCTAGATGCAGTCAAGGCTTTTGACTCGGTCAAGTGGTCATGGCTATTGGCTGCTGTGGAAGGGTATGGAATGGGGCCGTGCTATATCAGGTGGGCCGATGTGACAAGATGTTGTATAGTGAGCCGTTTGCCAGGGTCCGAACTGGAGCGGTGACATCTGAAAGATGGCAACTTGGCAGAGGCACCAGACAAGGGTGCCCCTGGTCCCCGATGCTTTACATCTTGGCCCTGGAGCCTTTGGCAATATGCCTTAGGGCACAGTATGAGACGATTGGCATTGAGGTGGGCGGGGAACGACACTTGATATCCTTGTACGTGGACGATCTGTTGCTGTACTTGAAATACCCATAAGAAAATCTCTTATACATACTTGAAGTGATGGAAAGGTATGCAGAGTTGTCGGGCATCTCGGTGAACCCCCAAAAGTCTGTCATATTCCCATTAGGTAGCTATAAGGGGATCCCTGCAGAAGGACTACCGGTGCTACAGGTACCGTGGGCAACAAGCTCTTTTCGCTATTTGGGCATAGATATATATCACACGGCGCAAGATGAACACAGACACAATATGGAAGTAGCCGTCGAGAAAATCAGAAACAGCATGCAGTTCTGGGCAAGATTGCCCTTGGCGATGATGGGGTGGGGGGCTATGCTCAAGATGGTAGTTCTGCCCAGGTTTTTGCATTACTTTAGTAATATCCCATACATAATACCCAAGAAGTTTTTTAGTAAATTGAACAGCATGTGTAGGGATTTCTTGTGGCACGGTACCCGAAATAGGGTGGCGTTCTGGAAACTGCAGAACTTTTATGAAAAAGGAGGTATTAGACTGCCCCATTTTGAGGTTTATTATTTGGCGGGACAGTTGCAATATGTGGCTAAGTGGCTTTCCGATGAAGTGACCCCTGAGCACAGGGTGCTTGGGCAGGACTGTGCCCCGTTTTATTTGAAAGAAATGATCTGGCTGTCCGAAACTGAAATGAGGGGGCGCCCTGCGATGTTGAAGCTTCGGCGGAAAATTTGGCGTAGGGCTTGTCGCCTAATGGCGGTCCCATACCCGTTCCTCCCGCAGGTAACGTTGGTTGCTTTGACAGGAGGGGATGATCAGCTAAGGGCGATTGTTAGGACCTACTGGGAATCAGTGGGGCTGGCAACGCTAGGCGATGTTTGGCAGGAGGGGTCCATTAAGGAGTTTACAGAACTCAACGAAGAGGCGGGGCTACACACGGGGCAATATGTCACATACATTAGATTGGTGCGAATGATTAAGAACACCTGGCCAGAAACAGTTTTGATAGAAGAACCAGATGCAGTTTTGGAAGCAATGTATGATATGTCTGAAGGGGGTCATGAGATCTCGAGACTGTACAAGATGGTGATGGCTAAGGTGGGTAAAGATTTGATGCATCTGAGACTGGGCTGGGAGATGGAAGTGGGGGCCCCGATGGAGGACGGGATGTGGGAGCGTGCCCTGGGTTACCACAAAAAAGTATCTAGAAATGCCAGATTAAAACAAATTCAGCTGTATGTAACGCATAGGGCATACATGACCCCCTTTAGGATATCTAAGTTCCGAAACGCTGGCATATGATATGATATGATATGGTATTTGTAACGCGCCTATACACAAGTGTTTCATACAAGTGTGTCCTAAATGTAACCTGGAAAACGCTGACATGACACATATGTTTTGGTCGTGCCCAATTATTAGATGCTACTGGAGTGATGTGGCGCAGAAACTGGCCGATAAAGGGGTTACTCTTGTCATAGAGACGGCTTGGGCCTGCTTACTGGGCGGGTTCCCTAGGCCACGGAAACTCAAACATATTGAGAAACTAAGAAATCTGGGGTATGTGCTTGCGAAACGTAGGATCGCCATGGGGTGGAAGAAATGCCACAAACCTAAGGTGGATGTATGGTGGAAGGACTTACAGAAATGGGCGGAGGCTGAAACGGTGGCATGGCAAGATGCGAGTAGCCGGGCTGATGAGGGGGAGGTGGGCCCCATATTGGCCTGGAAAACGCTAATAGCAGAATTGTTTGGAGTAATATCAAACCCAAAAGACTCCGAAGAGGACGAAACTCGGCCGCATGTGCCAAACACTGAAAGAGATGGACAAATAGGCTCACGGGGGGAGGGAGGGATACTGGGAGCAGTGACTACGATAACTTGATGTGTAATTGAACCATTTTGATTATGCTGCTTGTTTGGTTTTCATTGTTTTGTTTGTACAACATCAATAAAAGAAATTTAAAAAAAAAAAAGTCTATGCCAAGAGTTAGAAACGAAGTTGGTCGGAAGAAAAGTTATTTAAAAGAGTAGAGAAGGACAAGACATTGGATTGGCGAAAGATTTCAAACACTTTCACCGCGGTCGGACGGAACGAACAACCGGGTTAGAACAGTACCTTAAATGAAGAAGAAGGCTGTAGCTGAGGCAGAAGTTCCTGGCAGGTCCTGCAGGCTCACGGTTCCTGAAGCGACTGTCGGACTGACACGAAGTAGGAAGACTGCAGGGTCCTACACTGCCCAGGGAAGAAACCACAGCAGAGCAAACCAACAAATAAAATGTAAACTCCTTAAAACCCAAACAGGGTCCGAGCCTCCTAGCTATCCGGTTCACTGCAGCGATGCACAGCAAATTCGACCAGGGGAGGCAGGCCTTGCTTGGTGTTTGGTGAATTGGTTGGTCCCACCAGTTCAAGGGAAGAAGATTCCTCGCAGATGTTCTCTGTCGTCGAAGTTTGGAGATTCGGACCTGCAGCAGGGCTTCGCCGGGAGGTTCAGTTGTGGTATGGTCCTCTTCTTCCAGCTTCTCTTCGGTTCTCTTGTTCCAGTGGCGACTCTGCCTTCCTAGTCCCAGAGACCTGCTTTTTATGCAGTTTTCCCCCATTCACACAGCCTGGCTGTCAATCACACAGCAGGGTGGCTGTCCTGGCGGGACATTTACCTAGAGAATCAAACAGGAGTGCGACTTGGGTTTCCAAGGGAACCCATGGCAGTGGTCCTAAAACCCCTCCCTTACATCTTGCCCACCCAGACATTCAGGCTCCTAAGGAGGGTTTCTGTGCAGAAGCCCACCAAAGGACGGCGAACAAAGGAACCAAACCTGGTTTGGCGCACAGAGTAAAACACGAGAAAGACCTTTACAAAAAGAAATGTCGAATAAACCCAGCTGGAATCAAATAAAAGTAAATGGGGTCCAGCAGATTTAAGTTTGAGGCTACCAAGATAGCCTAAAACCGTACCAAGGCTATTTAAATAAACCGCAGTAGGAAAAATATGGTAGATACCACTGCCACCAGCCAAATCTTAATGAAAGGGGAACGAAATAATGTTCCATGAGATACAGACAAAAAGGGATAACTATTAACACTTTCCAGTACTCTATGTAAGATAGTTTGTACTGGGTCTGTGAATTTAAAAAGACTAATAAAGTTAATGGCAACTTTACATGTTCTGGGAGACAGTAGTCAGTCTCAGAATATGGAGTTTAAAGTGGGAAGTCTGAAAAAGACAACCCTGTGTCACTGCACTCAATTTGCTGTGTGATACACAGTAAAAAGATTATGCCTATGGAGTGGGTGAGGCTCCATAGTCTATGAACACAAAAATGTAAAACAAGTAGCAAAACACTTGAAAGAGAGGGAAAAAAGGCTCACACTCTTAGCAGGTGAAAAAACTAAATCCTAGAAATCCAGCAAATCTGCAGAGGGACTCAGTAGGTAAGGGAAATTAGCCATTCTGGGGAATTCTGCCTAACACGCACACAGCGTAGTGGGGTGCTGGGCTGGTTTACGGGGGTACGGCCGCAGATTGACTGAAATATGACAACAGTTACGGGAAATGGTACGCATGTTCTTTGGGTGCCTATTACAGTTACGGTGAATCCGCGCTGGTTCCCTGAGATACAGGCCAGCTTGCGGGGGACCCTATGCACTGTTTGAAGGGTGTATCTATGCACACCCTGAGGCGCATGCAAAGGTGGACATTCTGGGCACGGCTTGTGTATACTGTTACTTTGCACAAACAATTCCATGAATACGCAGAGCGCACACTTTTTATTCTGCATGCAGGCCTGCGCATTGTCATTCTCACCATGCGGCCCTTGCAGGATAAATGCACAGTTTTCCATGAATAGGGCCCTAAAACACTCCAGGTGTAAATCAAGGATGTAAACCCATGTCTTTGTGAATCTGGTCACTTGACTTTTGTAGCTATTCCTCCAAGCATCACTGGTCCTGTATTATGACACTTTTCATGTTGCGTGCCTAAAAGTGATGTGTATCACACAATATTCTGTTATCACATGAGTTGAGGCTCTTTTCCGTGTGACTACAGGGACTAGACAGCACTCAGGTCATGCTTTAGAGACAGCAGCTCTGTATCTGCGGGCTACTGGCCTATTCTTCACTTGTTTTATAGACAGACAATCCTTGCACGCCTTTTCCAAACACAGAACGCTCTTGTCCCATTGTCTTCCCGCCATAGCAGATGTTCAGGATTTCCTAGCCCACGTGTGCATGATCATGTATGGCGCCAAGAGGAGACAGGCCATACGCAGCCTGCCAAGCCAAGCAACTCTGCCGGTAAGGGATGGGTCACGCGCTGACTGCGCAGCAATAAACGCATGACTGCAGCATGGGAAATAAAACGGCCTCCTAGGTTTGAACGAGGTTTGAACAATACAGCATTGCCGGCTTGACTAGAACAGGGGATCTGCGAGGTAGGTGGGAGTTGGGGTGGGCGGTTGTTGTAATTAATTTTCTTTTCTCTTACTGGTAAGTCTGGGTTTCAGACAAACAGCAAGTCTGGGAAGCCAAGTCCACGCTGTTTGCCAGCACACTCCCGTACCCAGTGCCAGTCCTGCCCAAAATGTGTGTGATGATACCACGAACGCCTGAGGACTGTGTGTAATGGCCTCAGGGGGGAGATGAGCCTGTCTTCAGAGTAAAAGACTTTTGAAGCTACTATGTGCACACTCACCTAAACTTATATGTGTATTCAGAAGGGCAGTTTCTAGGCAATACGGTGCCCAGGGCAAACAGCAAAAATGTGCCCCCTCCTCATGAGTTTGTGGTACACTACCATGGCCCAAACTATGACGCCGCACAAGCACTACCTAACCTAATGCTCACATTCAAAGTGTACAGACGCAGTCCAGCAGGTTCCTGAAAATGCCATAAGAGGGTGCAGTGCAGCTGACCAAACATGGGGTGCTCAGTGCTCAGGTGCTGCATCATATTTATACCGGGGTGGTGGTGGGGGGGGGGGGACTGGCGGGGTACTAACAGAAAAAAACAACAACAAGGGGCTGATGTGAAGGTTAGCTCCTTCATGGAGTTCAGAATTGGGGCGAGGAAGAGGAGGCGTGGAGGCAATGGCTCATTATATGGATTATTCTTGAATGTATATTTCGGTGAGGGACACAGCAGGGGCCTCTTTGACCAACCCCTCGTCACCACCCCCCCCCCCCCCCCCACCGCCCAAGTTTACAAGCAACGTGTAAACTCACTCAGTTATATTACAAACCCTGAAAGAAGGCCCCGGCCAGCTGCACAACAGGTGCCCCATTATCCTACCTGTGACGCATAAACACAATTGTTGCCATCATTTTCAAAGTTCGCTGCTCATCAAAAGTGGCAGAGCTGACGTTTCCCATTGCCATGCATTAGAAGGAGGGCCACCCCTGTTTTTGCTTTGAATTCTGGGACTTGTAGGCTTTTCCATTAGAAATTAATGAAAACTACAAGTCCTAGAAAGCAAAGGAAAATGAACAGGACTGCCTAGCCTTCTCGCCCATGGCCATGACAATCTTGTAATCTCAGAGGGTGTGTGTATTTCTGATCCTGTTTTTTTCTTATTTGCACTCCTGTGGTTGATCTTTGAACTGAAGTGGCTTTGAGGACCGGACCTGCACAATTATTGGCTTTTATCAGGAACATGAACAAAGAAACTGTGTATAACAAGAACTTCCAAAGTCTGAAGAAGGCCTCCTGTCTAGAGATTATTGGGGAATAGATCCTCAGCTGCTGATTGGCAGTATAGTGAAGATAATATTACCCTTGTGTTCCTGCGGACAGCGTGCACTCACATCCAGGCTTCAGTGATTGGCACCAAACATTTTAGTGGCATGTGCTGCTCGCCTTTCATAGCCACTAGACATCAAAGGTGCGTGTGTTTTTACGGCGCTCTTCTCGCCGACGTCCTGCGGCACATTCACACCTGGCTTTGTTGTGCCTCTCCCTCCCTTTGCGCCTCAAACAGGCCTGCGTCTATGGTAAGATGAAGGCCTGTGCCAGTGTTGTATGAGCAGAGTGCAGAATCTGGTCGCTCGTCCAGAAAGGGCAGTGAGTGGTGGCTCACGACTACAGGGTGGGTGAACATTCTGCAAGTGAAGCATGCGCAATTCACACCCGATTTTACATTTGCGGGCTTAGTGGAAACGGTTGCCTTTAGAACACCTTTTTCGAGTATTCCGCGCGCTTTGCAGCACTTTGCATATTCTTAAACTGTGCACAGCTTTTTTTTAAGACCAGACGAATGCTTTGTGAATCGCTAATTTCAGGTCGCGCAAAATGATTGAAAACGTATTTGTCAGGACGCAAGTGCTCTTAATGCAGTGTTGATTAGGAACCGTTAAAAGCATTGGAGAATGGCCAATCCTTGTGCGTTTTCACTTAACATGTTAACTGACTTAGGGTACTGCACATAGGTGTGGTTGGTGTGGTGTTCAGTCAGAGTTGGCGGCCTCGGGCACTGGCTTCCAGTAATACTGCTACTCTGCTGACACTACTCCTGCACCCGTCCCCAGTGTCAGCCATTTTCTTGTCTCAGGCCACCCACAAGCCCCAGGAACATAGATGTGAGCTCACGGAGGCAGGGCTTGTTTTTTATTGTTTGTTTTATGTCTATGCTACTCTTCTGAAAATGGCATGGAACGGAGATGGCTGTGTACATTCAAATCTGTTCTCCGCCTATCGTTTTGTTAGACAGTATAAGGGGACAGGTTGAATTATTGTTTCACAATATGGTGCCCCATTTGGGAGGAAGATCTGAAACTCTTAGGCTCCCACACTGGTATAACCAGAAAAAAACATTAGGGGAAATGGGGCCAGGTTGTATTGTATCTCACTTTAGCACATGCATCGCACTTGTCTGCCCTTCTGTCACTTGTGGCCTCTGTGGAGCAGTCCCCTCTTCTATGCCTTTGATTAGATATTTTGACTGTGATGAAATGGCTACTTTTCTGCGGGTGTACAGGGATGTCTGGTGGCCAAACTGCCTACTCTGTCAACACTACTAAAGCAGCAGTGATCCCAATCATAAAGTGAAACAGGCACAACACTTTCGTGCTTCCTTCACCTTTATGATACCTCCTTTGCCTTGCGCGGTAGCACAGGCCGAGGGCAGGCTGAATCTTCAGGAGGGGTGTGCGCCGATAGCAGTAGCAACCCAAATAACTTAAGTGCAATAGTCCAAAGTAAAAGCACGCCTGACCAAGGTTCTATACTGATGTAGAATTTGTATTCAAACAATAAAATGCAAATAAACTAATCAGAAAATAGTTGGCAAATCTATTGATGTACAAGTAAATGCAGATGTATGTGCAAAGGGCAATCTGGGTAGATGAGCAGGGGTGTTCAGGCACAGGATTTGCACAATGTCACAAAAAGACATATCTTGAAGAACATGGTGCCCAAACTGGCGTTGAGGCGGTTTGGAGATACAAGAAGAGCCAGGGGTTGCTTCCTTAGTTCTGTGGTTTTTGGAAAAACAAGTCTAGGGTTTCCTGGGGCAAGGTGAACCATTCCATTCTACGTTCCCACTCCAGCTGGCTTAGCCGGCACTGACAGAGGATCCTGCACCTTCGGTGAACAGGGTCCTGGTTCCAGTCTAGCCAACAATGAGGCCTTGACAGCAGCAGTGACCCCTACTGCTCCCTGGGGCTGTTTAGGAGACAGAGCTCGGCTCTTCCTCAGGTGGCTTCTACCTTCACCTATAGGGCAGAGGACATTGCAGTTGCCAATAGCTTTAATAGGGGTCAAGTGAATCATTCTTAGCCTTTATTGATTTTATTGATTTATTTCCTTTATAAAGCGCACAAACAACGCGGTTGCATGGAGGTGCTGTTACAACCCAGTTACTTGCAAAAAACAGAGAAAAAAGTCAGTTGATAGCTACTTGCAAAAAGCAGAAAAAACAGTTGACAGGCAGATCAGATATGGAAGTCAGTATGGGAGGGAAGAGTCTAGTCAAACAGCCTAGTTTTCAGGGTTCTTCGGAAGGCCCAGTATAAGGGTTCAGCTCCCAGAGTAGGTGGCAGGGGGTTCCACTGTTTGGCTGCGATGTATGGGAATCTTGCACGTCCGGCTTTAGAGAGTCAGACTTTAGGTTGGAGGAGGTGGTGCGCATATGGGGTCCTGGTTGGCCTGGATGAGTGAGTTCTGGGCATTTTTTGTGAGAGGTATGGGGGGACCATGTTGGAGAAGTACTTATGGGTAATGGAGAGGTTTTTGAAAATGATGCGTTGTCGGATAGGGAGCCAGTATACTGCTCTCCTGGCTGCAGCGATGTGTTCCCTCTTGGGGATGTTAGGAGCTGATTGAGAGTGTTATTTTGTATAACTTGCAGCTTCTGGAGGTTTTTGGAAGATGTGCCAGCGAAGAGGACGTTGCAATAGATGAGCTTAGAGCAAACTACTGCTTGTGTGATGATTAGGCAGCTATCTGTAGATAGGAGGGGTTTAGATGCATTTATCAATTTGGTTGCGCAGGCTGCAGAGGAAGTGATTGCATTAACTTGGTGGGACAGTGAGAGGGTGGCGTCCAGGCAGACACCCAGTGTCTTCATTGAGAATAAGACGGGGACCCGGATGTTATCAATATGGAATGCTGAGTATTGTTGGTTGAGATTTTTCTGTAGCGCGGGGGGCCCTATGAGTAGGAGCTCTGTCTTATCCTCATTCAGGCAAAGCCGGTTTGGCCACCATCCAGGCCTGAATGGTGGAGTATGCGAAATTGAGAGTGTTGGAGTCCTCTGTGTAGTTAGTTGCCAGTGAGCGGGAGGAGGATTTTTGTGTCATCGGCATAGTTGGTGTAGGCTATATCGATGGAATGCAAGATGTCAAAGAGGGGTCTAGTGAAGATGTTATAGAGCGTTGGTGGTATACATGATCCCTGGGGTACCCCACAAGTGATAGGAGTAGACAGTGCACTGGTGTTCTCTGCAAACACCCTCTGTCTTCTAGGAAGGAGGCAATTCAGATAGTAGCTTCTGAGGAGAAGTTAGCTGAGGTCATAAGGTGGTGACAGAGGATTTTGTGATTGGCCAGGTCAAACGAGGCAGACAAGTCTAGAAGGAGGAGAATGGCGGGCTTGTCCTTGTCTATAATCTCGTCCCTCTGGTTTTTAAGGTCCAGCGGTACTGATTCAGTACCATGGCCGGAGTGGCAGCTGGACTAGCGGTTAGTTTTTAGGAAGTGCTGCACCTGGAGATAGGCGGCCCTGTCTAAAATTTTCATTAGGAAGGGGACTGTAGTAATAGGTCTATAGTTGTTGGGGACTGCAGGGTCTTTTGTAGTAATGGCCGTACCCAGGCTTCCTTGTGACTGGAAGGTACTGTTCCTGCAGAGAAGGATGCATTTATGAAAAGGTGAGGAATGGTGCTAGGACTTCAGAGCAGTCTTTAATACATGTGGCAGGACAGACCTCTCCTTTGTACTTGGATGGTTTTAGGCTCTTCATGATGGCTAAGACTTCTGACTCAGTGATTTCTTTGAAGCAAAACTGCATGATCATGGGACTCGGGTGAGTGCGGGTGGTGACAGTATCCTGGATCCACTAATCTAGGTGCAAGCTAGTTTGATTAGAAAGGATTTTCATCTGAGCGTGTCAATTCTGTTGAGCATTGCCGATTGGATGCTTTTGCACCAAGTTTCATCCTTAGTCAAGGAGGCAGGGGTGTTGCAGGGGTTTCGATTTCCCTGAAGATGCTTAAGATCTCTCTGGTATCCGACTGCATTGGAGATTCTGGAGTTACAGGAGGTGGATTTTACAGTAATGATTGCTTGCTTGTAACTTTTGCATACCTTGGAGAACTCCGCTCTCAAGGACTCCAATGGTTTTCTTTTCCAGGTCGATTCAGCAAACCTTTTTTTGTTGTGAAGTTCTAGGAGGTCTGGAGTGAACCAGGAGTTTGAATGTCTGACTGGTTTAATACTCTGTGGAGCCAGGGGGGGGGCAATGGTTTCTACAGCCAAGGTTAGGGTTGAGGCATGGAGATCTGCCAGGATGTTCGGATCCTTAGAGTAAGGTGACTTCAGCTTGGGCGTCTCTAGCAAGGGCAAGATATGTTCTTTAGCTAGCCTACTTGAGCTGCACACAAGTGAAGGTGGTAGAGGCAGAGTAGAGGGCTTCAGCTGATTCGAGTTTGGGATTGAAAAGTCGATGATGTGGTGGTCAGACCACAGGCATGGGATGTTAGATTCAATAGAGATCAAACAGTTGAGGTCTGCAATCCAATCCAAAGTGCGGCCCTTGGCATGGGAAGGTATATTAACACCCTGCCTGAAGGGCGTTGTCTAATGAAGAGGCCTGAGGGTCCTCTGGATCATTAAAGCCCAGGTTTAGATCTCCCAGTATGATGATTTTTGGGAAGGTCTTGATGTTATCTCCAATGATGTGGAGGAGGTTCTCTTCGAAGCTTAGGGTATCGCCAGGGGGGGGCAATAAATGAGGTCGATTGTAATGGTACACATGGGTGAGGGGGACAATTTGAGTGAGAGGATATCTACATTCCCTATGTGGGGTGGTGTTGACCTGCTTAATGGGAAGGGAGTCAGGGGGGCAACTCTGCCACCTCAGACGTTTGGTCGGTTGGTCGGTATTTCCGGCAAATCGAGTAGCCTGGGGGGATGGCTAGGCTAGGGCTGGCTCAGATCCTTCATGGAGCCCAGTTTCAGAGAGAGCCAATGCATCCAGGTTACAAGACATGAGGTGGTCAATTATGTCAAGGGAATGCGCAGGTAAGGAGCGAACGTTGTTTAGGGCAGTTTGTGTAGTTGCCCTTTTCTAGTGGGATCGAGCAGAGTTCCTTGGGCATGTTGAGCTTCATGAAGACTGGACAAGCAGCACTTGTAAGAGTGAGATGGCTGTTTGGTTGTGTGGGACATGGCATGTGAACATCTGCAGAGGTCTTTGTAAGTGAGTATGTTTTGAGTGGGGCAGTGTTGGCAAAGGGGGCACCAGGCCTGGCAGTGGTGGTGATATTGGCAGAACTTGCATTTTTCATAGCACGTACATACAGCGATGTAGTGTCAGTGCAGGCAGCAACATGAGTAGAGCTGGTAACAATTGTGGCAACGCTGATATTATTAGGTGCATTTTCAGAGGAGCAGACATTCAGTAGTATAGAGTCAGTGCAGGCAGCAGTATGGATAGGGTTAGTACCACTATTTGCACATTTGACATAAACAGTGACAGAATTGGATGCACAAGCAATCCTATTACCAACTCATGATGCTTCATAGGTAGGGCTAGATACATAATAGATATGTGTGGCATTAGGCAGAGCAAGTGCTGATAGAATGGCGTTGACAGCGCACGATGCTTCATAGGTCAGGCTAGGTACATTCGAGGCATTAGGCAGAACAGTTGCCGATACAATGGCAGATATAAAATGGGGTACATTAGAGGTTACATCCTTGTGGCAGCCCATTTGGTCCCTGGTGTGATGGGGTTTCTTGGAATGCAAAGTGGGCAAAGGCTGTAAAAGTCAAACGATAAATTAAAGAATGAGGTGGGATTCCCTCTCCTTTTAAAAGCAAGATGTCAAGGGGATTGGTTCAAAGCAAGCCTACTGTAAGAGGTCAACCCAGATTTTCTAATAGATGCCCTTTTTCTTATGACATCATACTCAGTGTATCTGCCTTGCAGGAAATGGAGGGGACAGGAAAATGAAGATAGCCCTAACTGAACTCTTCTCCCAGACAACCTCTCCTCCCTGGCTACTCTAACTCTGCCCCTTTCCCAGGCCTGCTGACATCAAAGGAAATCCAGTGGTCAGCACACTGGTGTGAAATTTACTTTGTTATGTCAGTAATGCTTTTGAAGCACCCGGTCCCATGAGAACCCCTGGGGGAAGTAGCTATGACCTGGTGGAAGGAGATAGTCAGATCAGACCGTAATAAAGGTCAGTTCTGTCATGGCTGGGCCCTACTTGTAGAGCTGACATTAATATGATATTAAATTGTCTCATAGTAGTCACCCTGCTACACCAATTTAAAGATTTACGTGCCACCAAACTGAGTAAGGCATACAGTTATTATGGTTTGGATCAGAAATGCAGAAGCTTCAAAAACCATCTTTCTTGCAGGAACTTTGTGATGACAACCAGGAAGGTGTCTGCAAGGATTGCGAGCCTGGCAACAGAATCAGAAATAAGGTTGTAGAACATAATCATGGGCCTAATGATTTTATCTGGTTAGTTTTAGATCAATTGAAGCCAGATTTATATGGTTTTACTATGGCTGCCTGCCTATTTGAACTTGAACAGTAATGGATCCATTGATTGAGGACATAAGAATGTGGCCTCAATGAAGGTCTATAATGATCTGTATTGTTAATGTGAGGGCATTTGTGTTTGATTGTGCTTTTTGATTGTATGAGTAAGCACCTCCTTTTAAGATGGTGGTGGCTGTCAACAGTGTTTCAGAGTACTCTTGACAGACATAGCCCACATGCTTCGTAGAATCACACGTGTTGCCGTTACGTTTGTCGGCATCTCGCTTGAACTAGTAACAGAATCATTTCACATCTCAAAGGCACATTTTGCGTACGAAAAGGCTACACACCACTGGAGCTGCTTTCCAGTGCTGAAATGGTGAGTAGCATTCATGGCTTGATTATTTTCTTTACTTTATTTTCTTTGACTTGTGGCAAATGTAGACCTGATAGGGAATGCCATTCCATTTTTTGCAATTAGCTTTCATGTCTGTTGCAGTTGGGCGGATCGACGGGATGCTGCCACCCTGTTGCATGTTGACTCGTTGCCATGAGCGCTTTCCTGAGCGGGAAGTTTTCAACGATCAGATGCTTATCTGAAGTGGAGCTTGTTACCTTCTAAGACCGCGGTAAGAGGAACTTCTATCTCTCATTGCGGTTGGTAAATCTACTGTATCTTCTTCATGATTTTGATACTCTGAAATCTTTGTAGTCAGTGCTTGTTGTGACAAACAGCATTTACATCTAGGTAACTGTGTATACTTGTGCACATGAAAGCTTTTGAAGTGCTAGCTCCACATCCAGAATGAGATGCTGGTAAGGATGGACGCAAGTTGTGCACCCTCATGGGGGATGTGTGTTGCACGGTGGGGCTTGGGGTGCACAGTACTGTTGGCATGCATCTTTTGGGCTGGGTGCTGTCAGTCCACACTGGACTGGCTGAAGTGGTATAGGCTGTCAAACAAAGTGACTGTAAAAACTGGATAGTAAACACATTTTTGGCGTGCATGGTTTTGCACTCGTTTTTGATATTTCTATTGAGTTTTTGATGGTTGATATTTTTGTTAGCAGAAATTTTCCCTACCTGAAATTGGTTTTCTTGGTCCAGATGAAGGCGTAGGTTATGGGAACAACGTTACCTTAAGCCAAAACTCGAGTTGGCCTACGCAACTTCTATTTTGCAGTTTTTCACACATTTGTCAATCATTTATGGTTGTGCCCGAGGAGTGAAGGATTCCATCACAGGCTTGTGAAATTATGTTTTTTTCATGTGGCTTTTAGCTTAAACCAGACCGGAGTAGATACTGTCCTCAATATTTACTACATGTTGTCATAGTTTTGTATCATGTTTCTTTCATACATTGTATATTATTTTGTTTCTGTATGACAAATATATGGGTTAGTCATGGGTAGGGTTGTGCATCCTGTACTTGGTTTGACTGTAATGGCTGTTTTGACAAGTTATTTTTTGCTTAAATGTTTTTTTAATCTCATTTTATGTTTGTTTGGTCATTTTTTGCCAAGTGTTTGTCTGGGTATGATGTCCCAGACAGCTGGAAGGACCTGTGTGGATATCCACTTGGTTTGTTCTCTAGTTTCTGTTGTGATAGTCTTTTCAAATATAATAAATCATAATTCATCCAATAGTTTAGAAATGTTCACTAAAAAGTTTTTAATCCCCAAAAAAATCGTAATTGTTTGCAATCCAAATTCCCTTTATATTGACTGTAACTTTTTTTGATTATTTGGACTGACATACATAGGACTTATTTTGTTTGTTGTTGATTGACCCCTATTTATCCTATGTTCTTTTAATTTAGATTGGGGTGACCTCAAGTTTGTGTTGGGAACTTTGTGATCCAGCAGGAGTCAGGAATACGCATGTAGCCTTTTTACCCATCCAGTGCCACTGCAGTGCTGGGACTGAGGGTGTCTATAGACTATCTCACCACATATCTGCCTTAGAATTTTGGCATTGAGCATTTATGAAAGGGGGTGGGCCTGATTAGCAGAACTCTCCTTTAGAAACAGAATTACCGGCATCATTTTATGTCAATACAAATCAAACACTCCAGGGCTCCCACACCCTTGCAGATGGCAATCCGTCACAGAGATAGGTTGAATTATTGGTTGCGAAGCATTTGGGGGAATTGTGTGGTGTGGAGAGGGGGGTGGCTGCACTGAAGCAACTGGGTTCTTGCATAGGGATTACCTGAAAAATACACTGAAAATGTGTCTAGGAACTGGAAGTAAGACCAGCTTGTGTTTATTGTATCTCATGTTTGCACTGGAATTGCACTTGTCTTCCTTCCTGCCTTTTGGGGTGTGTGTGGATAGGTGTTTGGGTAAGCTCACATAGACCTTTGAACAGATAGTACACGGCAGGGGACAGACTCAATTATTGTTTCAGAACACCGGAAGCACCGTCAGGTTACCTGCAGACTCATAATGAGGACCATTGTGTACTTTTTGCTTGGTGCAATAGTGCTACGAGTTGAACAGTCTGTATAAAGCAGGTAACAGGTTGAGTTCTTTTTTTCACACCTATCAAAACCTAGCAAAGCCTAACATCCAGGACCACAGCCAGCAACTAGTTTTCCATATTCAACAACACAAAACGCAGAACACACCAGCCTATCTGTAGAAAATGTTCGATCTTATTTGGGCCGACAGGCAACATGTGGAAAGCACCCAGCAATGCCTGGAAAAAGTAATGCAAATGGTAAGGAATATGCACAGAAAATAACCACACACGCCATGCAGTTACAGGCATCTCTCAATTCGAGCATGATCACAACACTCAAAAAACTCAAAAATATGTCCAGAAAGAAAAGCAGAAACTAGCATTAACAAGTTCAAAACATATCAAACACACACGCCACGCCTCTATTCACGTCTCATTCCGTGTATGCGCACAAGACGGGGCCAAATCAGAAACAAGTGTGGATTCAGAAGACGCATCTGAAAACAGAGATTTCACTGGTTAGTCAGGAAAGATATCTCCTGATGACCTGGAAACCTCAGGGCATACAGAAACGCCAGTGCATATCACCAAAAATGTCACAAAAAAGGGTGATTAATGTGAAGACATTTATTAGTACAGGGAGTTAAATGAAGTCTACAAATGCTAGCAATGCCAACGATAGGGTTCCTACTATCTCCTGATTCCATTGAACTATAATCCTGAAACAAATTTCATCTGACTACAAATTAAATATTAACTTAGACTACACCTCTATATGGAGGATGGATTTACGGCAAACTTGAATTACCAGAGGGCAAAAATCTGTCCAGCATTTAGTTTGTTGGAAAACACCAAAACGTGGGCTAGGAAAAAACTGAGTTATGTGTTAAAGTGCCTTTCACATATCGCAGAAAACCATGTCCAAAGACTTTTTTTCATCGTGACAGTAAGGTGATCCGCCCTCCGCCAGAAACCAAAGTCTGCTACCTGCTGAAGCAGGACACCGATGCTAGAGAGTACTCTAATAGCAGGGCGGCTTCTTGGACTGGTGGGGAGATTGTTCCCAACTTCAGGGCTGTGGCTGCTGGTGAAGCATTAGTAAATGGCATGCCAGTCAAAGGACAACAAACCTACAAGAGGCTGAAGAAGATCCACAATCCTGCCCACCCTCCTTCACTGGTCTCCAATGCCGCTACACTGGTTGGACCATCTGGCAAATCCCATTGACATTAGTCACACCACCCCAGTCAAGCCACTGCATCCGACCTTGCCCTGCTCAAAGAGCTCTGCATTACACAGACTGATCGCTGCTGCCAAGGCCAACTACTACCGGAACACCATAGCTAAGGCCAACAACGAAGGCCGGGCCCTCTTAAAAGCCATCAAGCCATCAAACATTGCATCGACCAAACACCTAATCCATCCGTACTGTACTCCATTGAAAAATCCACCATCAGCTCTTTTTCCATCAACAAGATCAGCATGACTCGCCAGCACATAGACACCAATGCCACAACGGGCAGCCCACCACACATACCCTATTGCAAAACCACCACTGCATGAACAACCTAATTTATTTTTTTTATGTATTTATTGGGTTTTCATAATGTGTCTATACACAATGTGTTTCAAGGTACATGGTGGGATATGGATGACACAAACAGAAAACGGTCCTTCCAGGCCTTGTGACATTCAGATCGTGCAAGTGCGGTGACAAGAAGTGTGAGGGAGTGTGGAGAGGGGAGGTGCCAGTCAGGGCGTAGGGCCTGCTGGTTAGCGAGTGCCAGGGGAGGCCAGTTGGACAGAGCCATGGGATGCCGAGAGTGCAGGGGAAAGAAAGTCCATGTGCTAAGTGCGAAGAAACAGTGTTGGTGGGACCCAAAGGGTGCAGGCCCAGCAAGGCTAGTGCAGAGAGAGGGAGCCCAGAAGGGCAAGTGCAGGTTAGTGGGGTCAGGGGAGACCAAGTGCAAGGATAGACTGGTTGAGGAGGGCCTGGTGCCCTGTAAGAATCAGAAACAACCAGGCAGCCAGTCAAGAGCCATGGGGGACATTAACAGGGGAGGGGGAGAGGGAAATAGGACAAGAAAAGGAGGGTCATGAGAGGCCTCCAGAACTTAAGGAGATCTGGCTCAAGTCTGAGAGGGGCGGGGATGCCATTCCAGAGGGAGGCACCTGCGGAGGAGAGAGATCTACCCCCCACTCTCTGCTTGGAGAAGCATCTGATCCACAGAGAGCTGGAGCTAGAAGAATGAATGGCTCTAGCAGAGGGGTATTTAGGGAGAGACAGTTTGATGTTGTGGGGTCCCAGGCACCAGAAAGCCTCTTGGATGATGCAGAGGGTCTTGTGCTTGATCCTCGCAGCAACCGAGAGCCAGTGTAGAGATTTTAGGGCTGAAGAGATGCGGTCCCTGGGCTTGAGGCCAAGGTTAAGTCTTGCAGTCCTATTTCGAATTAGTTGAAGGGGACAAAGGGAGGAGTTAGGCAGATTGAGAAAGAGGCTGTAGCAATAGTCCAGCCTGGAGCAGACCAGAGCTCTGGAGACATTGCCTTTCTAGAGGAAGGTGAGGCAAGGGAGAATGCCTCTGTGGAGGTGCAGCTGAAATGGGCCTTCCTGACAAGATCTGTGAGGTGGGGAGAGAAGAAGAGAGAGGAGTCAAAGATGATACCAAGTTGTCATGCCTCACAGGAAGGTGAGGGGATGGTACTCATGGATGGCGGCCAGAGTGTAGGAGGGAAGTTGGGAGCAGGTGTCCAATGAGAAGGATTTCAGTCTTATTGGCATTAAGGCAGAGATTGTTAGCCGTGCATCATGCTTGAATAGCAGAAAGACTGTCAGGAATGAGAGAGGAAGAGGAGGAGGCAGAGGAGGGAAGCTTGAAGGAGAGCAGAGTGTCATCTGCATACCACTGGAAGGAGAGAAGAAAGATATCAAATGGGCTAGAGGGGTTAGGTAGATGTTGAAAAGCCAAGGCAAGAGGATAGAGCCCTGAGGGTCACCATAGTTGGAGAGTGAGATGGAGGAGAAAAAAGGGCCCAGTTCAACTTGGGAATGTCGGTCAGAGTGAAAGGAGGTCATCCAATCCAGATCCAGGTCTGTGATACCAAGAGTATCATGGAGCCAATTTATAAGGGTATCAAAGGCAGAGGACCTTTCAAGACACTCATCATAGAAGACAAGACTGCCACCCTATCATCCTTCAAGATCACATTGTATGTGGATGGCATCGCCTCTGCCTCTGTACTCAAAACCCTTCTGACTGAAGCACTTTGCCCTTATCTGGCAATCTTCAACAGCTTCCTCATGTAAAGCACCTTTCCCTTGAACCTCAAAACCAGACAAATCCAAACACTGGACCCTGACAACCTTAGCAACTACCACCCCATCGGCCATCTTACCGTTCTAAGTAAGATACCAGAGAAAGCAGTAAGCATGAATCTCCTCCAACACATCAACATCAACAGCCTCAGGCAGTCCTACCAATCTAGCCCCAGGCCCAGAAGCGTGCCTGTACATAAGTGTTTCTAGGCGTGACAAGACAAGAGAGGAAAGAAAAAGGGAAGACAAAACAAATGGTCTTACTAGGCCTTCTGTCACTCAAATTGTGCAAGTGCAGTAACACAGAGCACAGGGGGAGGGAGAAGGGGAAGCGCAAAGGAGAGGGAAAGGGGGCAGTGCAATCTGGGCAGTGTTGCTCAGTGTGTGCAGCCAGAGCAGCGCATCTCAGGGTAAGTGCGAGGAGGCAGGGGACTCTAGGGTTACAGTTACAGCCCCTAAGTAAGTGGTAGGTCCAGAGGCAGTGCAGGGTGGCTGGTCGTGGAAGCACCGGGTACCCCGTGCGAGTCAGAGGTTAGCCAGGTAACCTGTGAGCACAGAAAACAGGAAGGTCGGCAGGGGAATTGGAGAGAGAAAGCAGAGGCAAAAAGTAAGGTCTTGAGCTGCTTCCAGGACTTCAGGTGGTTCGGCTCAAGTTTAAAAAGGGGTCATGGAGGCCATTCCAGAGGGAGGCATCTGCAGAGCAAACAGATCTACCCCCACTCTCTGCCTGGAGAAGTGTCTGATCTTCAGAGGGTTACAGGTAGCTGAGCAAAGGGCTCGAGAAGGAAGGTGTCTTGGAAGAGAGAGTTGGATGTAGTGCGGGCAGGAAGGCGAAGGAAGAGGGCCCAGTCAGAGTGAGAGAGGGAAAGCAGGAGCAGGGGTACCAATAAGAAGGATCACGGTCTTGCTGGCATTAAGACAAAGATCGTTGGAGGCACACCGATCTTGAATTGTGGATAGAGAGTCAGGAATGAGCGAGAGAGGAGAGGAGACGGAGGGGAGCCTGAAAGAGAGCTGGGTGTAATCTGCATAGCACTGAAAGTTAAAGGAGAAGGTGGAGATAAAGTGGGTCAAAGGGGTCACGTAGAAATTGAAGAGCCAGGGTGATAGATTGGAGTCCTGGGGAACACCACATGTGGGAAGAGAGGTGTTGGAAAGAAAGGACCCAAGTTGTACCTGGGAGAATTGCTCCAGGAGGAAGGCGGACAGCTACTGCATTGGCCTGATCTATGATGCCTATATTCTCACGGAGTCGATTGGTCAGGATGGCGTGATTGACCATGTCAAAGGCAGAGGAAAGGTCAAGGAGGATGAGGACAGAAGGAAGGCTTAAGTCAAGATAAATGAGCAGATGTTCACGGGTGTTCAGGAAAGTAGTTTCTGTGCTTCAGTTTGCTCTGAAGCCAGACTGATGGTCATGGAGACAACCAACAGATTCAGTGTGTAGAGTAAACTGGGAGATGGACAGCCTTTCCAGAAGTTTGCCCAGGAAAGAAGTGATAGAGATCGGATGATAGTTTGCCTGACAGATAGGATCGGAAGAAGGCTTTTAGGAGGGGGTGCACAAGGGAGTACTTAATGAGAGAGGAGAAAGTTTAAGTGGCACAAGAGCGATTGCAGTAATTGGCAAAGGCCGAAGCAAGGATGTCAATATGGTCCTTGATGGTTGTGGAGGAGCAGGGGAGCACCTGTTTTGATGATTGTTTCATTGGTCAGACTTGTCTAGAAACCTTGTCAGGTGTAGTCAGAGAGAAAGAGGAGAACAGAGGAGGAGAGAGAGAGGCGGCCAGAGGGGGGCCGACAGAGGTGGAGGGAGAGGAAGAGGAGAGAGAGGACAGGATGTTCTGAGTTTTAGTGGTGAAGTGAGAAGCCAGAGCTGTACCGAGGGCCTAAGAGGGAACAGGATAGGTGAAAGTTGCAGTCAACTCCTTGCAGATTTTAAAGAGTTCAACCACATTGTTAGAGGTTGCAGAGATGCAGGCTTGTATGCTTGCTCTCTTCTTGGACATGACAGAGAGTATGTATCACCTTCGGAGCTGGAGGCTTGCCAGCTTGTCAGAGGATGCGCCTGATGCCCTCCACTTCCTCTCAGCCACCCTACACTTCTGTTTCCGGGTGGCAAAGTCGGAGTCATACCAAGAGTTGCACTTGGAGGAAGGCTTCAGATGGATTCTCATGACAGGGGCAAGGACGTCCAGAGTGTTGGAGATAGAAAGATCCAGGTTAGAGAGGGCTGTGTCACAGTGTGAGTCAGCCTCAGGTGTGGGAGGAGCAGAGAAAGTAGCAGAAAAGGCATCCACTGACACACTCTTCATTGGCCAAATAACCGAGGAGGTAGGCAGCAGTGCTGGGGTGGGCTTAGCCTGAGGGGCAAAGAGCATCAGGTGAGAGGAGAGTGGAAAGTGGTCAGTCCATGAGAGAGGAGTGGTAAGAGCTTTTGAGAGGGGGATGTCTGAGGAGATGAGAACATCCAGGGTGTGCCCGGCAGAGTGTGTCAGATCAGATAATAGAATGGAAAGAGAGAGAGTGTCGCAGAAGTTGTGGAAGAGCCCAGAGGGGGGATTAGAATAACCCAGGTGGATGATGAGGTCTCAGAAGAGGAAATGTTGAGAGGCAAGGTCAGCCCACTATGAGAGGAAGAGGGCGACCTGACCAGGTGGCCTGTAGATGGTGGCCACAGTCAGAGAGAGGCCAAGAGAGAGAGACAGAGCCTGCAGACCAGGCATTCAAAGGAGGAGTAGTCCTGCGTAGGAATGACAGAAGCAGTGACCCACCCAGGAAAGATCAGAGCTACTCCCCCTCGGGGACAGTTAGTTCTAGGTTTGGAAAGGATCTTGTAACAATCGGGGAGGAGAGTGTCAATAATCATGACAGAACTGACTGTGAACCATGTCTTAGTGAGAGCGAGGACATCCAGGTCAAGTTATTCGAGGAGGTGTCAGATATCAGAGGAGTGTTTGACAGCAGAGCGGGAGTTGAGTGTATCGACGTAAAGCAGGTTACCACATTTGAAAGACTTCCGTGGTGAGGTAGAGGCTTGAGGTACATCCTGCGGAAGTGGTAGAGGGGCCCGAGAGTGGGCGGATTTAGTAGAACCAATTATAGAAGGAGTATAACCAATTATAGAAGGAGGCGGAATAGTAGCCAGAGAGGAGGAGGGAGCCAGAGAGTCAGAGGAAGAAGGAGTTGGTGGAGGAGCCAGAGAGGTGCTGGTAAGAGTTGCAGGAGAAGGAAGGGAGTTGAGAAGACGTGGGAGACGCCTATCTAAAAGGAGGAGATTGGGCTGAGGGCCCTGGACCAAGATGGTGCCATTCAGATAGACTTTAATGATGGTCTTGGAAGAATGGAAGGAAGCCAAGAGGGCCTCCCACAGAGTGCTACCATTAATGGGAGGGGATGAGAAAGGCGAGAGAACAGAGACCATATGCGAGATCCATAGGTCTGGAGAGGGAACGACAAAGAGGGTGTCGGTGAGAGTCTGTCTAGAGGAAGCACTGATGTAGGTATCAGTAATAGGGAGGCCTGGGTTGGAGACCAGGATGTCTCTCTTAAACATTTTCCTTCCCGCCATAGAGAGAGGGATTTGATAGGAGATAGAATAGCAGTTAGAGAAGATGGGGGAAAGGAAAAGCACCATAGAGGGTGTGAGGGGAAGTAGGAGGAGGATGGAGCAAAAGAGAGAAGAGGGATGCACAGCCCAGCATTGCACAGCGCAGGAGGCACAGGGGGGAATCACAGTGGGAACACACAGAAAGGGCAGATAGGTACACTCAGCAGTACAGTGGGAGAGAGGCTAATGAGACAAGTTAGGAGTACCACAGTTACCACAATGCAACCCAGATTTGACTTTACTGATAAAGAGGGAGAAAGAACTAGTTTTTAAGCACAGCAGCAATGCACACACAGATGCAACTTTCCTAAAGGACGGAAAAAGGCCTAGTTTTGAAACACAGCAGCAATGCAAAAACACACAGATGCAACTTTCCTGGTCAGTCGCAGGAGGTTGATGGCAGCAGGCTTCATGCTTCCCCGGCTGACACCGGCAGACACTGGCTGGGGCTGTTTCAATGGATATGCCCTTTGCCTAGGGTCCTTCACCGCAGGGGCTGCAACAGGCAGGGGCTGACCTATGGACCGGGATAAGTGGTGTGCCAAGCCCAATCACACACCAGGGAGGGACAAGAGGTGGAGGTCAGGGAGGGAGACCCATAACAGTGAACAAGGGAAGGGAACAAAAGAGCAAGCCACGGAGCGGCAATGCTGCAATTACACAAGTGTAGTGAGCGAGGCTCATGTGGCCAACAGCACTTACCAGGCCAGCTCCTGAACGGAAATGCAGAAAAACAGAAATGCAAGGGTGACTACACCCTCCTGCGATGCTGTTGCTCCGGGTACCAGGCCCAATCACACACCAGGGAGGGGCGAGACGTGGGGAGGTGGACCGAGAAGCGGGAAGAAGGGAAGAGAGCAAATCGCAGAGCAGCAACAGAGCAATTATGCAAAGGTTTGAATCAAGTGGAGTGAGCGAGGCCCACGCACCCAACAACACTTACCAGGCCAGCTCTTGAATGGAAACATTTTCGACAAAGGCCATCCTTGCCCCATGGCTCTCCTCTACCTCAAAAGCAGCATTCAATGTAGTAGACCTCCAGACATCAACATTCTTCATCACTGCATGGTGGTCAGCAAGACCGTCCTCAGCTGATTCAAATCCTACCTTGCTAACTGCCACCAATTTGTCCAAATGGATTCATTCAGATCACTAACTCTAACCATCACCTGTTGAGTGCTTCAAGGATCCATTCTCTCCCCCATGATCTTCAACATTTAAATGGAACCACCCTGAACCCTCTTGCTCCACATAACATCCACATCCACCAGTATGCTGATGACACACAACTGTGCCTGAAGATATCCTCAATCAAATACATTCAAAGGATCAAGATCTCTCTCACATTGATCCAGTCCTGGATGTTCAGTGCTTACCTAAATCTTGACCCTTCTAAAACCAAATTTATTCTGCTGAACAACAACACCAAACACCCTGACCTTCAGACCTGGCTCTCCGTAATGAACATTACAGGCTTCACACCCAGCTCAGCACCTGCAGCATGTTCCTTGTTTTCTACATCTACAGACATCTCACTTTTAAGGGGCACACAGCAAGGAAAACACATATGGATTGGAACCCACTTTCCCTCCTGCAGAAAATCGAGCCCTTCATTCCAGCAATCATCTTGGTTCTCTTCCACCTGGATAGTGGCAATGCCCTGCTGGCTGGAAGGCCTTTCATTGACCAGCATGGCACCCCTAAAATGTGTTCTACTTGCTGCAGCACGAATCATCAAAGGAATCTGCACATTTGACCAAATCACCCCAACTCTCATTGAACTGCACTGTCTACCGCTGAAAGCACCTATCACCTTCAAATCCTGCTGCATCATCTACAAGGCTGTTGCCCTCAAGATAACAAGATACCTCGCTGACAATCTAAGCATTTTCGGAGGCCTATGTTCACCCAGAATTAAATATATGTGTAGACTTGAATTCCACCGTTGCATGAAGGAAAGTACCAGAGGACAGGCTTTTTCTTTCTTTGATTTCAGAATCTGGAACCTCCTCTACATAAACAAAAGACTAGCACCTTTGCTTCTACCTTTCAGGAAGGAGCTTGCAACCCTGCTCTTCAAGGAACGGGGTCCTCCCTGACAACTAGTTCCACACACACTCCCCACCTAACCTGAATAATGGCCTTCTTTAATGTAATAAAAGCAATATTGTGAAGGAGCAGGTGCCAAAGCACCAGTGCACTGTTTGATGGGGAGCTGCTTGCCCTGTTTCTCCCCCTTATCTTCTCCCCTAGTGTTAGGGAGAATTCTCCAGAATGGCTAATTTCCCTTACCTACTGAGTCCCTCAGCAGCTTTGCTGGATTCCAAGGATTTATTTTTTTCACCTGGTAAGAGTGTGAGCCTTTATTCCCACTCTTACATGTGTTTTGCTGTGTGTGTTTTAACATTCTTGTGTTCATAGAATGTGGAGCCTCACCTACTCCATAGGCATCATCTTGTTACTGTGTGTTACACAGCACCTTCAGTGCAGTGACACAGGGTTGTCTTTTAGACTTCCCGACTCAGACTCCATTTTCTGGGACTGACTACTGTCTCCCAGAACATGCACATTTGCTATTGACTTTATTAGTCTCTTTAAAAATATACAGACCCCGTGCAAACTATCTTACATAGAGTACTGCGAAGGGTTATTACTTATCTCTTTTTGTCTGTTTCTCTTGGAGCATTGTTTTGCTCCCTTTTCATCAAGACTTGGCTATTTTTCCTACCGCGGTTATCTTAAATAACCTTGGTATTGTTTTAGGCTATCTTGGTAGCCTCGAACTTAAACCTGTTGGACCACATGCGTTTTTATACGGATCCGGCTGGGTTTATTCGCCATTTCTTTTTGAAAATATCTTTCTCGTGTTAATATCTGGTGGTTAATCCACATTAGAGGTGGATGTCAAGCCTGATTGCTTCTCATTCGATTCTTATTGGTCGATCACGCTGCTTGCAATCTCTGTAGGTGCTCTGCCGGTTGCACATATAAAAAGCCAACAGTGACTAAAAACTTTTTGTATTTGGTGTGGAATCTTAGCGGCGCTTTAGAAGCGGTCAAGAGGCATAAGGTGATCTCATATCTAAGAAAGCATAAGGGAGAGTTGGCTGTAGCACACTAAACTCCACAATAGAGTGAAAGTTCATCTATAATGTTCATCCTTCTCATCTGCTGACTTGGGTGGCTGCAGAAGTTGCATTAAAACTGGAAAAGCAGGATTCTGATGCCACTTTGTACGTGAGGACCACTAATGGGAATCAAGTTCTTACATAACACATATGCATCCAATATTGACGACCCAATTTCTTTCATTGTAATGTCCCAGATGCTACCGGATCAGATCGGCTACCTGATTATTTGAGGTGGTGACTTCAATTGTATTCTGAACACGCAATTAGATAGCTCTGAAAGCCCTGGTTGGCTCGTGGGCATTGTGGCTAAAACACTCATACGGACACTGGAAACATTTCAATTCTGTGATAATTGGAGGGAGTAACACCCCAGAGATTTGGTTTCTCATATTGGTCGCAAGTGTGCAATGTGTTCTGATTTATAGGCATTGGGCCTCATTACGGGTCTGGCCGTAACTGTGCCGGTAAAACTAATTGGCAGGTAGCACCGGACCCGTAATGAAATACTGGCACTTGACTTCCCGGTGCCACTGGGCTATTCCAAGTCCGGTGGGCGGGAAGTCAGGCGCCGGTAACTTTGTTAGTCCCTATTCCCATAGGACCCCTGGGAATTGGGACACGGGAGCACCGGCAGCATTAACAACGGTGCCGGTGCTCCCATGAGAACTCTGTGAATGGGTGCTGTCCCGCCAGGCAGGTCTGGCCCTGGCAGGTGGGACGGCACCCAACCTCAGAGTTGTAGTGTGCCGGTCCAGAAACAACGGTGCCTGTAGGCTTACCAGCACCGTTGTTTCCGGACCGGCACATATGTAATGAGGCCCATTGTCTTTGTTAGCACTACACCCACAGGATGGGTACAACATATAGAATATCTTGACAGGTCACTGTCTAACCACTTGCCGCTTCAGGTGCAATTTGAAGGAGGAAACCTTTGCACTCCCATATTGCACTGGTCGCTGCTTCAGGTACTCCCATAATGCACTGGAGGCTACACGCCTCTTCTTTGAATGACATTGCCTACACACATATGGCGCATGAGGAAATACAAGATGTTTTCCAACGGAATATGGGCACTGTTGACTCCAGCTGAGTGTTGTGGGAATCACCTACATGGCAACTTTAAATGATCAAAACATTGGGAGTTCAACATAGTTTAAGCAAGGAGATTACTGAGCTCCAACATCGAGTTAAGTTCTTGATAGTTTCCAACAAACGGATTCCACAGTTACTAAGCAATTGACCGAGACACATATCTCTTTAAATTTGAGATGGTAAAGACTGAGTAAGTTCTAATTTAATGAGTTCACGGAATTCCAGAATGAATTTGCTGATAAGGCAGGCTGAGCTCTTGCTTGAATGGTATCGAAATCACAGGGCAGAAAAGCAATTTTCCATATAGAGTTAGCAGATGAGCCATTTCTGATTAATGACATATTTAAAACATTGCATTTCAATTTATATGCTGCAGTCCATCCCTGGATAAAAGCAGTATAGCAGAATTTCTGGGTGGCATTGGTGCTGGACTCTAATCCCAGTGATTTTGTCATGGTAAGTCTAGATGCTGAAAATCCTTCGACTGTGGATTCATGTGCTCAACTCTCCAAAGTTTTCACTTTGGACCATTGATGCAACAATGGATAGCCTTACTGTATAAGAATCCCACAGCTAAAGTTAGGACCAATGATACTCTAGTGAATAAATTAAAAATAAGAGGCACTAGGCAAGGCTGCCAATTGTCACCTTTGTTGTTTGCCCTTTACTATAGAGCCATTGGCCATCAAACTCAAAAAGGATGTTTCTGTGTACATTTCTTTATTCATTTTTGGAAATAAAGCATGCACGTAATTGAGACCACACGTCGGATCTCAACCAGAAATCAGCTTCAATACACATAGTTCAATAAACACCAACTATGTCAGGAGTCAGAGGCTCAAGCTATATTATTGGAATTCGTACAGATTAACGGTTTATTGAACTTTGATAGAAACACAACATGGGGGGGTGGTTGCGGCTGATCAAGATGGCCGCTCTTTAGAGGAGTTCCACAAGTCCGATGCTGAATGTGGCCATAACCGACCCCTAATGCGGGGGCTTCGCCTCCCGGACGTGTCCTCTGCAGCATCTGGGTCCACAGTTGTCAGTGGGAGCTGGGTCCCGGCCAGATCCGGTGTCAGCGACCCATCACTGGGCAGCGTGTGGTGAGCCACATGGCCTGCTGCTTGCGGGGAGGAGGCGTGTCTGGAGGGCGCTGTCCCCCGCGGTCATGTGATGAACGGTGTAAGGGCCCTGGGGCTGCGGGCATCGGTGTGCTGCAAGCCTGGGGCTGTCATTGGTAGAGCCAACCCTGGTGAATAAAGACAGTGGCAGTGGTGTAGGCTTGATGCAGCAGCTGCGGGATGAAGTGCCGTTCCCTCTAACAGAAGCAAGTGGATCTGCACAGTGTACCTGGGCGAGTCAGAACCGGCACAGAGGAGCAGCATTTCGGGCTGTGGTAAGGCTGGAGCATCCTGGCCCTGTATTCCATTGTGAGGCAGGCCTGTCCCTGCTCTGCCCGCTCATCTATCCCCCTCCATGGGCATTCTGAAGCACATTGGAGCCCCACAATAGGCTTTTGGATACAAGGAGCAGATCTGGAGGATGTGGAGCTCCTATCTGGGCAAGTGTGTGGCCCCTGACAGCTTTCCCATACTGTTTTCTTCTCTTCCTTTCACCTGCTGTAGATTGGGCTGTTGTCCTGCGGCCCCCAGTATGATGGAGGGTGAGACATCCCATCCCAGGGTCAGGCTGCTTATCTGAGCCCGAGGTGCTAGCAGGTCCACTAAACGGACTGGGGTGGTGCTGACGGCGCCAAGGAAGCAGGAGCTGGGACCCTCCCGCCCCCCACTCACGAAGGTGGATCTACTGGAATGCACGGCCACCCTGGAGGAGAAGATTGCCACATCGGTCAAGAAGGAGTTCGCTAATGCAGCTGAAATCTTTTGAGGGGCTCTCTAGGGACCTGAGGCAGATCAACACTAGAGTGGGGGATGCTGAAGAGTGTATACACTCCCTGCAGGAGGACGTCATGCACCTGCAGGGGGAGATGGCCGATGCCAAACAGGGAATTGAAGCTTTGGAAACAGGCACAGACGGGGGAACCTCCAAATCCGGGCCCTGGAAGAAGCTACCAAAGGGTTCGACTTGAGGGCATGGGTCCTCTGCTTCTTTCAAGAGACCTTCCTTGATATATCTGCAAACACCATCATCCTGAACAGGGTTCATAGAGTCGGCCCCCTCAAGAAGAAACCCTCAGGGTCAACCTAGGGACATCCTAATGAAATTCCATGCAATTACCGTCAAAGGAGAGATCCTGTGAGCATCTAAATCAGTGGGTGAGATCACATATGGTACACAGAAGCTACTAATTTTCCAGGACTTGGTGGCTCTCACCCTTCAGAAGCCGCTAGCGTTTGGGCCAACCATGGGAAAACTCTTGGCAGGAACATGAGCAGTACCGGTGGACATTCTCATTCAACCTTCTCTTTACCTGGGAGTGGCTACAATGGCATTTTACCGCACCGGAGGAGGCAGCTACAGTCCTGGGGCTCTCTCTCGGCCAGAGCAAGGAGGAGGACACTGATAGACGATGGAGATGGGTGTGAAGCAGGGGTGCAAGAAGAGGGGGAGATTCTGGAAAGGGTCCCACGGGGTGACGGGGTGGTGCGTTGGTTAACTGCACCAGTGGTCTGCCTCGCTGGGCTTCCCTGCTGACTGCACGTAAATGTAAACCCAGATGGTTAGTTGGGAGGGCCTTCTCCCTCGATTGGGGGGTGGCGGGCTTGTCAATGTTGTGAAATTGATTCCAGGGAAGGCAAAACTGCTTCTACATGCTTGGTATGGTTCTTGGGTCTTGTTAATGTTTAATATTGATGATTGTTTGAAATGTTGGTGGAAGCTCTCTTATGGTTTGTTCACATGATACTGATGTTAGGGGATTTCTAACAGGGACTCACCGGAGGGGTGGATGGAGGCGGCTGGGAGTATTGGTTTCAAGCTCCTGTAACCATGGAATAACGTTGTTTGTCTCATAATGTTAGGGGCCTGAACTCCCCCAGGAAAAGGAGCATCTTGTTGCATAGGCTGAAGCATCAGCAGATTGATATTGCGTTAATCCAAGAGATGCACCTGCGCAGCGTAGATGTGGTCAGATTGCACAGCAGGAAATGCCCACAGCAGTTCTTCTCCATGCATCGCCTTAAGAAGTGAGGGGTGGGCATACTACTTGGGAATAAGGCACGCTCCAGGTAGAGAGGATGAAGTATGAGGGTGAGGGCTGCTATCTCTTTGTGGAAGGAGTACAAGGGGGCTCCCATGCCACGTTAGCATATATTTATGGATCCAATGTGGGGCAGAAGGAGCTTCATTGCACAGGTCCAGGGGAGCTGTTAGCATTCTCTATGGGGCACATTATTCTGGGGGTGGGGGGCTGAATCCTTGCCATGGACCATAACCTAGACAAATCTAAGGGGGATTACTGGGGATCTGTGCAACACTCTAACATGCTTCTCAAGCAGATTGCTGACTCTCGATTGGTTATTGTCTGTATTGTCTGGTGGCATATACATCCCAGCATGAGACACTATACTTTCTTCGCACATGTCCATCGCATATACTCAAGAGCCGACTACTTCTGGGTGGGGGAGGCGCTTGTCCCCAATGTGGGCAGTATCGACATAGGCACTATTGATTTCTCAGACCATGCCCCTCTTCTTATGAGCGTCCCACTCCCCCTGGAGATGGGGGGCATAGATCAGGGACACTCAACAAAGTTCTCCAGCGTGATCCCATTATACAGGGTCAGATTAGGGTTGCGATAATGGAGTTAGCCAGAATAACCCTGTGGACCATGTTTGTTGAGGAAGTCCATTGGGTGCCTTTAAGGCGTACATAAGAGAACATATGCATCTCCAAGGCTGCGGTGCTGAATAGGCTGAGGAGAGCGGAGGGTGCCATGCCTACCCAGGAATTGCAGACTTGAGACATGGAGTATAGAGAGACAGGTTCCTGCAAGGCTTTCCGTGCCCTACAGACAGCTCAGAGGCAGGTTAATATGTCTGAGACCTTGAGGGCAGAATTTAGGACAATTCGGGTCAAGCAAAAGTACTTCAAGCAGGGTAACAAGGCCGGGAAAATATTAGCATGGAAGCTTAAACAGAGCGTCAACTCTTGTAGGATCTCGGGGATCGTCGATGGTGCAGGTAATAGGCTCTGTAGCAATAAGGAAATCTTGTGTGAATTTGATGCCTTCTATAAAGCTTTATATGCATCAGACCATCCAGACCCAACATCGATAACAGAGTTCGTAGAGCGCTGCCCCATGCCCAAGCTCTCTGAGGAGCAGCGCGGCCTTCTTGACAGTGAGATCACTAAAGAGGAGATTCTATTGGCAATCTCTTCTTTGAGGGTTGGGAAGGCACCCTGTCTGGATGGGCTGATAATGCCCCTTTTCAAGAGGTTCTCTGATACCCTTCTGGCCCCTTTGCATATGCTGTGCAATGGGATATTCTCGCAGGGAATCACTCCACAATCTATGGGACAGGCTAGGATATCCCTGATTGCTAAGCTATTGTGGTGCTGAACAACAACATTAAAATGTATGCTAAGATTCTCGCTTCTCGGCTGGATAATGTTCCTCCTTTGCTGGTAGGGGAGGAGCAGGCGGATTTGTGTGGGATCATCAGGTTGCAGACAGTGCACAGGTACGCCGGCCATGTTGCTAGGATTAGATGCCGAAAAGGCATTTGATCGGGTCGAAGGAACTTTTCTCTGGGGGATCCTGAAGAGTTGCAACATGGCGGGGGGTTCATAAAAGGGGTATTCTCCCTATTTACATTCCCCTCGCCATGGATTTCCACTATTGGGGGTATCTTCAAGGGCTTAACACTCCCTAGAGTCACTAGGCAAGGATGTCCCCTCACCCCACTACTTTTTGTATTGGTGGTGGAGCCGCTTGTGGTGAGGTTAAGGACATCCGAGGGCATTTGCGGCATATCGCATGGGGGGACAGAACCTAAACTTGCCCTCTTTGCGGATGACGTGATTCTGTCCCTTTTGAGAGAAAAGACCACTGCCTTAGCTCCTGGGGTTATTTGGGTGCGTTTCTCTGGGTTTTGGGATTTAAGGTGAATTTAGGGAAAAGTGAGGTGCTGAATATCTCTTGTGGTGTGGGTACTCTTGCTTTTCTAAGGCAGGTAGCTCCCTTCAATTGGGTGGCTGAGAAGCTCAAATATCTGGGTATTTATCTTATCCCTCGGTATGGTGATCTATACCGAGTCAACTCTGTTTGATGACATCAAGTCAGACCTTCGATCTTGGGGAATGAAAGCTATCTCGTGACTCGGGAGGATTTTGGCTATCAAAATGAACTTCCTTCTGAGGCTATTATAACATATTCAGTCTCTCCAGGTGGCGGTTCCGCCCAGCTCCATAGCCCAGTTGCAGCGAGAGATCATGGGGTATATGTGGAAGGGGAGGAAGGCTCGAATCTCTAATACAACTCTCCATAGGCCCAGGGAAAATGGGCTATGGCTCTGCCTGATGTGCACAGATACTATTGAGTGGTGCAGCGTAGGGTCATGCATGACTGGGTTAATCCCTTCACGTCTAAGGTGTGGTGCATGCTGGAGCAGGACGTGGCAGGCAAGCCACTCCACTACATCCCATGGTTGCCTAAAGAAGATAGACCGCTGAGTGTGTATGAGCTTCCAGCCACAAAGGTAACTATGCAGGTTTGGGACTCTGTGGTAGGGAGTCTGGGTCTGACTAAATTCCCTTCCCTCCTTACGCCGGTCCATTTCAACTCTAGTTTTTTACCAGCCTATGTTGGGGATAGGTTTGCTAACTGGAGGGTGGGGGATGTGAATTCCTCACACATCTTTTTGTTGATGGGCAGTTACGGTCGTTTGAGTCTTGTAAGGAGACGTTTGGAGTGGGGAGAGAGACAGATTCCAGTACTGGTAGCTGCGCCACTGGGTGATGCAACCGAACAATCGCTAAGCAGCCACCAGGGCGATTACAGGGTTTGAAATCCAGTTTTCTTTATCCATGGCCCGCAAGGGCCTAGTATCAAGCCCTTATGCCATTTTGTGTGGTAAGGGGGAGGGCTCCCTCCCAACGTATACTTGGGCCTGGCACCAGGAGCTGGGGCTTGAGATCCCTCCGGAGGGATGGAAGGAGGTGTGGAGAGGACTTAAAAAGGCCACCAGAAGTGTCCAGCACGCCAAACAGGGGTTCCAGTTCTTGGCTAGAGGGTATCTTACCCATGTTAGGATATGCCACATCGGGAAAGGGGCGGGATGGTAAGTGCTACAGGGGCTGCAGGGCATGGACACTTTCTTGCATGTATGGTGGCGTTGCCCCAAATGTACACAGTGTTGATCTGATGCGCCATGCACACTCAACTTCATTGTGGGGCATCATTGACGCTAAATCCTTGTGCCTGTCTCCTGGGGGTTTCCAAGGGGCAGATACATATGGGACATAATATCAACATCTCCCTGGTTCTCACAATGCTCCTTGTAGCAAAGGTCACTATAGCCTGTTTTTGGACATCCCTGAGGCCCCCTACTGTTGATGACTGGTGGTCACATAGGATGATGGCCTCAGAGAAGGTGGTCTATTTCTCTGAAAATTATACACACGCCTCTTTCCGGAGGTGGAGAGAATTCTTTGCATACGCTCGTACTCACAACCTTACCTACCCGGCCAGGCTGCGGGCCATGGGTTTGGTGCAATGCACCTATAATGTGGCGCTCCCCCCAGTGATGCCTAACTGGTCCTCATCATCCCCTTTTGTTGATTTCTGAACTTAAGAATCCATGCCTGAGTATGTAATGTTCTTGATGCATCCATATATGTTGTTCATTAAGTTTTGTGTTTACCTTTTCTAAATTCCTCTGCAACGTCTCCCTCATGTTTGGGAGTTCAAGTGCAGCTGTAACATGCGCACAGTGTGTTTGTCTCACAATTTATAAATGCTAATAAAAAGATATTAACCAAAAAAAAGAAACAAAACATAAAAGGAGAAACAAAGCCACTCTGTGATCACATATAATTATATCTCATGTTTGTTCCTAACCTATATTGCTAGTATGAATGGGGAAGTGTGGCAGGTAGGGTGTATTAAGCTTGATGGACACAGGCAGGGAGAGATGGCTGGCACCCAAGTCAATAATCGCCACCTCAATTAATGTATGTATCTATGTATGTAATCTTATATAGCGCCGGCAGCCCGCATGCATCAGGGCGCTTAACATAAAACAATACAACCTATAACTTAATGGCTATCACTAATCCCTGTGCTGGCTCGAATGAAAACCGATGACCATTTCCTGCGATTTCACCTAAATAGGTGTGTCTTCAAACTTTTCCTAAAACAAAGGATATTTTCTTCTAGTCTCAGGTTAATTGGGGGACTGTTCCACTGCTGAGCAGCCAAAACAACAAAAGATCTGGCCAAGCATGCCTTTAATTTCTGTTTAGGCACTGTGAGCAGACCTTTTACCGCTGAGCGCAAGTGTCTCCGTGGAGTATAAGGCACAAATTGGTTCTTTAGGTATTGAGGGGGGTTGCCATACAAGCACCTATGAACTATGGTCATAGCTTTAAAGTTCACCCTCTCTTCCACCTTGAGCCAGTGCAAAGCGCTTCTTGCCATGGTCACATGGTCTTTGCTCTTTAATCCCTTCACAATCCGCACTGTGCCATTTTCTATAACTTGGCACCTTGCCATATCTTTTTTGGTGGCTCCTAACAGTAGGGCATTTCCATAATCCAATCTGGATAAAACCATTGCCCTAGTGACTGTGGCTATGTTCGCCTCATTCAGATAAGGTTGAATAGCCCTCATGAGGCGTAGATAGTATGCCGTATTTTTGTGCAGGTAGTTTACTTGCGCCTCTGAGTTGACTGAGTCATTGACCATCATCCCTAGGGTCTTAACTTGATTTGATACTTGAATTTTTGCTTCATTTATAGAGAAAGTCCTATACTCTTCTCCTAGCTTGGCTTTTGTCTGATTCTTTCCAAAAATCAAGAGTTCTGTTTTGGAGTCATTGAGACACATCCAATTCTGCTGCATCCATGATTCTATTTTACTGTACACTTTTGCTATCTTCTCGCTGTCCCTGATGTAGTTACCCTCTATTTCAATGATTAGCTGCGTGTGATTGGCGTAGTTTGTAAAAAACACACCGATCTCATCAAGCACGTCACATAAGCTTCTCATATATATATTAAATAACAGCGGAGAGAAGGTTGCTCCCTGAGGCACTCCAGACATTATTGCGATAGCCTCGGAGAACAGGTCCCCCCAGTGCACCTTTGCTCGGTGCTCTGTTAGAAACGATACAAGCCAATCCAGTGCTGCCATGGAGCATCCTGATGTGCGTTTCAGTGCATTTACCAATATTTGGTGAACTACCAAATCAAAGGCTGCACTGAGATCCAGCAGTATTAGCATACCTACTTTACCTTTATCAATTAATTCCAACATTTGAAGGCCAACATTGCAGTTTCTGTGCTATGAACAGCCCAAAACCAGATTGTTGTTTGTGTAGGGAATCTTGTTTCTCTATATGTTTTTGTAATTGGCATGTTGCGATTTTATCCAATATTTTAAGAATAAAGTTTGAGTTCCTAATGGGGCGAAGATTGCCAGGATTTTTAGGGCGTGATAGTAACTTTTATTTTAATTCTTTCGGTACTGAACTTTCACTAAACGAGGCATTAACTATTTTCACAAAAATTGGGGCAATCAGTTCTTTTTTTCCAGAATAATTTTGGAAGATAAAGTATTTTCCGCACATGAGGTGGGTTTCATGTGTTTTAATACTTCTATCATTTCTGATTCGGCGATCATGGTAAAATTGAATGTGTCAATCGAAGCCTGTTTGGCACTATCTTTTTCCTGTGATAATGTACCTGCAAGTACTCTAGCCTTAATTAAGTTTTGCCTAGCCTTTAATATTTTGGCTGCAAAGGCATTTTGCGCTGCATCACAGTCTTCTTTTGTAGGTGAGAAGGGAGGGGTAAGAGATGTGGGTTGCTCAACATTTTTAAAGATTTCAACTATCTTACTCGTAGCATTAGCAGCTGATTCAATTTCCTTGTTATAAAAATTGGCTTTAGCTGCTCTTATACCATCTCCATATTTTATATTAGCTAGCTTCCAGTTATCCTTGTTTTCCTTTGTATGGTCCTGTTGCCATTTTCGTTCAAGAGTTTTTTTTTCTATTTTGAGTTTATCCAACTCGCTGTCAAACCATTTCTGATGCCTGCAATCTTTCCTAACAGTCTTGGTTTTCAGTGGTGCTACTCGTTCCACCAAACGCAGGATATGTGTCGTATATTTATTTAGCATGGTTTCACAGCTATCATAATCCTGTAGAGATGACAGAATATCATCTAGGCAGGGTTGAAGTTGTTCTGCATTCAGATTTTTTAAATTCCTGCTCACTACTTTAATATGTGGATTATGATGTTGTTTATTGGTCTCCAACAATACTTCAAAAGATACCAAGAAATGGTTGCTCCATATATAAGGTTCTGTAGTTACTAGCTTGACCTAAAGGTTTTGCGTTAGAACCCAATCCAATTGGTTTCCTTGAGGTGTAGTTGGCTCTTGGTTGACTACACCAAAATCTACGTTTTTTAGTGTATTTTCCAGTCCAATAGCTTTTCTTTAGCGTTCCCTCTCCAATAGTAGTAATCCCCCATTAGTAAAGTAGATGAATTAGGTGATTTCAATTTTATTAGTTGGGAGCAAAGATCATTGCCAAAGTCCGAGACCAGTGATGGGGGTCTGTAGATGAATATGATGTTTAGGCATTTATTAGGTGTGTGTACTAGTTTCAGATGAAGTGTTTCACATCCATTACAGCTTATATTGACTTTGAAAAGTTTTATAGATTCTCTGGCGATAATGCCCACTCCCCCACCCTGGCCGTTTTCTCTATTTGTATTGTATACAATATAGCCTGCTGGTACCGCTAAGTCACATGTTGGCCCGATTGGATCTTTGAGCCAAGTTTCTGTGACACATAGGACATCTAATGCTTGCTCCCTGATGATCTCCTGTATGTTAGATGCATGTTTGGTCATCGATCGGGTGTTAAGTAACCCTACCTTTAACGTTTGATTTGGCTGAGGCGACTTTGTGTAATTTACTTCATTTTTGGTGGGTGTTTCTTTTAACCTGCAAAGACATATTTCCACCAAGCAGCTCTCCTCCCATGCTAGCATTAGGGGATGGCATTTCCACACTCCAAAGAGTACAAATGTATTTATATTCTAATAATGATAAAACAAATGAAAAAGGGTATGCAGAGCAGAGCACTCACTGGAGCGAAACTGGAGTAAACTGGCCCCTACACGCTAGCGCTTACGCGCCTGACGTAGCATTTAGTATGCTCGCGAACTACAGGATGCTTGAGATATGTAGTTTGCGGCATCCAACTCTGCATAGCAACCTCACTGCCTCAAAAAAAGACTGAGCGTTACTTTCTCTGTGCTTGTTCACAGCTGATTTCTGGCTATCTAGTTAGCAAGCTCTGGCCCTCAGGTATAACAAGCACTTCAGCAATTCCAGTACCTCCAATATTAAAATGTTAAAATCAATTTAAAATCAATACAGAATCTAATCTAATAAAAACAATATGACTAACAGCGTTTCAGCACCAAACTAGCACAACAACAAGGCGGTAATAGTAGCAATTCGCTTTATATAACCGGAGTAAACCGGCCCCTACGCGTGTGCCTATATGTGTGCCTAGGAGGTGTTGTGATTTGTTATCTATAGAGATCATCTTGAAGGTGGTTTGTCATCAGATGCTTTTATCAACTTTATAAGTAAATCGGTATTGTATCCATTATCTGGCTATCAAAGTACGTGGCTATATGCGGTGCCATTGAGATCCGCTGACTACGTTCAATGCCTGAGGATGATGATTAGCACCTATTTATTGATTGGTTTGTATTAAACCTTTCAATATGCGACATCCAAAGGCGTGGTTTATAGGCCTGGTGATTTTTCCTTGTACTTGGGCCATTGTGCTAAGCTTTTTGTGGTCCATCGGTGGGTAGCAAGGATGTTTCAGGTTTGGGAATGCTTTCTTTCAGGCATTTCATTATGGCCAGGATAGTGGGAATGTGCTCACCGAGACAGAGGGAGGCCCACCACTCTGTGGCGTTTAGTATTGCGGATGTCTGGACAAATTTGCTAAGGTGCTTAGTTCTGCTCTCGGTTAGCGCTTTGCATTCTGTAAACAGATGGAATAGTGACTCTGTGGTGGTCTCATCCTTGCAGAACCTGCACCATGGAATGTATTTCTTGAGATGTTTTCTGTAGTGTAGGACTTCCGCAGTGGGCAGGATGTTGAGCCTGAAGCGTATAAATTGATTCCTGTAGTGTTGCGATGGAAATGCCTACAGATATGGAGGGAGTGAATTGATAGGTCTCCTTTCCGAGCTGTGATTAATGGGCAGGTTATGTTTGAGAATTTGTTCCTCAGTTGATATCCAGTCATATTCTTTTACTTTTTTTTAAACTGCATCAGTGTTGAGAATCCGTTTTTTGAGTGCTGTTCCAATGGCGTCAAGCCAGTACGCACAAATGATTTCCCATTCTTGAAAAATCTGATCGTTGCTCAGTCAACCTGAGTTTCGGATGATTTTCAAAGGTGGGGCATAATTAGTCATCATAGCCTTTCTATAGAGAGAAAGGGCTTTCCATAGTACAACTGATTCCATTGATTGGAGACCAAACTCACATCAAATCAAGTATATGGGTAGTCTGTTTGGCAGTTGTAACAGCGCTCTCCAGAAAATACCCTCTAAGAGTGACCAGATTTCCCATGGTAGGGTTAGAGCTGTCTCTGCACCATATGTGATGATCATTATTACCTTTTGTTTGTAAGTTCCATATTTACTGAAGAAGGCTTTTGCTTGCACAGTTAAGTTTTTGATTTTGGAACGTAGTAAGCGCTGCCAATCTTGATCAATTCTTGATTTGTTGAATAACATTCAATAACTGCCAGCATTCATGTGAGGTAAGTGACGCCTTGGCTTTTAATTGTGGCTCTGACCCTCCTGCCAGGCACCCATTTCACTAGTGATGCAGGGATCATCACCCTCTCACTTGTGGTGCGAGGGTGATGATACCTGCATTTCTAATGAACGAGGTGTCTGATAGGGGGGTCAGCGACACAATGAAAAGTCAAGGCTTCTTTTGTAAAGGCTGAAGCACTAATCTGAGAGCTATAGGCTTTCCAAAAAAAAGCCTTGCCTTTTCTGTTGTCACCGACCCCATGGCAGACACCCCTTTCATTAGAGATGCAGGCATCAACACCCCTGCATCTCTAATGAAATCAGTGCCTGGCAGCGGAGTCGGCAACACAATCAAAAGGAGAGGCTTTTTTTTCTATAGCCTGAAGCACGCGAGAGCTTCGTGCTTTAGAAAAAAAAGCCTTGGCATCTAGCAGCCTGGTGGGCTGGGGTTAGCAGGGGACTTTATAGAGCTCTGACAGAGCCCCATTTCAGACACAATTTTAAGAACCAGCCGGGACACGGCCTGAGCTAACCCTGGCCAACTTAAAGCTCTGCATATATGTATGACACAGAATGCTCCTTTTATTTATAGGGTTGGGGTATGCCCATGTATTCAATGACTGTGTAAACAGGTGGTCACATCCTCATCGGAGATAACAGTATGGAAACTGGCACTGAACCCTGAGTATGTCTAATAGGCAGACTCCCTGAGAGGAAAGGAGGCAATTTAACTGCCGCATTCTTCACGTGATCTCATTCTTTTGAATAGGATGGTCAACAACAGAAAGGGATTTTCATACACAGAGAAGCATTAGATCTGGCTCTGATACATTTTGCTCTCTCTGGGATGAGTTTCTAAAATGGATTCATTATCCGTCTGATCTGATGACACCATGATTTATGACACATATAGTAGGAATGGTTTTGTATACAAGTGAGATTGCATTGGTACCTAGTGAGAATATTCTATTCTATCAAGTGCAATATTTGGTCATCTTGAAGAACAGTGTTGATTTGTGGACTGTGGGGACATGTAATATATGTTGCTTGTTGTTATCTGTTTGTTTTGTCCGATCGCAATTAATATTTATTAAGCAATAAACCCTGGTAGGCGGGGCCTTTAGAAGCCTGAGCGAAGAAGGGGCTTTAACATTAGTCCGGGCATTAGCTGCCCCGGTAAAGCTCCCGCCCAGAGGGGTTTAATTCTATAAGCATCTCGGCATGCATTGATTTACTTAATCCAGACTAATGCATTTTGTCTATTGCTTGTAGTAATATTATTTGATGTCTTTCTTACAAATCATTTCTGAATTACTTTTTCAAAGTCAGCTACAGTTGACATAAAAAATATAGTTTGCTTGCCTTTTTTCTAATACGCTGTATTCTTCTGGTGTTGTTACTTGACTGCCGTACAACAGCTAAATGAGTCTTGTTTGTAATATTGTGGTGGATTTTGTGGTGTCTTTGCCGATGCAATTTATTTGAAGTTTTTCTGCATTTTATACATCTTCACTTTGTATCATGTTTTGAGTTAATTCAAAATATAAAAAAAACTCCAGAAATGTACATTACCACTGCTTTCAATTGTTTTGACACTGTCTTTTTTTGCAATTGTTTTAAAAGCAGGTTCTCCATTAACTGATATTAGTTGTAAAATATTGCCAAATAAAATCACTTTACACCCCATAAAATGTCATTATCATCACATAAAATACATGCTTGAATTCTAAGAAACATGAATGCCATTGTTATGTTGCAGACCATGCTTATTTTATTTTATCATTGAGTTAGTAAGAACTAGTACGGACAAAGTAGGGGAAAGTGCATGCTTAAAGTGTTAGTAACACTTATTGAATAACCATGTTTTCAACAGTCTCTTGAATGTTGGGTATGAGGGCTCAATTCTTAAGTGTGGAGGTAAGGAGTTCCACAGGGTGGGGGCCGTGGTGCTGCAATGAACCCATCCTTCTCTTGCTAGTTTAAAGCGTGGGACAGCTAGAGTAAGCTGGTCAGAGGAGCAGAGTGAGCAACAGTGCTGTTTCTTTGTGTGTGTAATGGTTCAAGTGTATGGGGGCTTCATTGTAGATGCAACAATGCAATATAGTTTTGAGGTCAATCCGTGCTTTTATTGATAGACAAAGGACTTTTCGGTGAGTTGCAGAAATGTGGTCCAATTTGCGGAGGCCGAGAGCGCCTGGAGGGCTTTGTTTTGAAGCAGCTACAGCTTAGCTAGATTAGACCTGGATTTGCCCTTGAATAGGCCATTACAATAATCTAGTTTGCTCAGGAGAGCATGAGGCATTTGTTGGGGCTCAGGAATTGTCTGCTTAATGAGATAAGTTTGGGGTGTGGGAGGTTGAAGATGCTAGAACATTGACATGCCCTGTCATGGTTAATTCTGTATCAAGGTAGACCCCCCAGGGTTTTGCCATGTTTGTGGACAGGAATGGTAGAGCCGTCCATGGTGAAGGAGGCGTAAGAGGGCTTGAGAGCTTTGAGGCGAGCGGATGAGCCAACAATGAGTAACTCTGTCTTCTCATCATTGAGGCAAAGTTTATGGGTAGCCAGCCAAGACTGAATGATGCAGAAGACTTTGTTAAACGTTTTAGAGTCATTATTCATTTGCTTATTTCTGAATTATTATTGAGATACTGGAATGAGGAAAAGGGAATGGGGATAATGTCAAGGTTTTCTACTGGGGTACTGGGATGAGAAAGGATTGGGGAATGACATGGATTAACATTGGTTTACTGGAATGAGGATTGGTGTAATTATATATATATATATATATATATATATATATATATATATATATATATATATATATATATATATAAATTCAGTGAAAAAACTTTGTTAAAGGGACGTTATGGATAAATTGCGCTACTAAAAACCTATGAAATTCTGTGAAAAAACTTTGTTAAAGGGACGTTATGGTTCAAAGTAAAACCGAAAAACCCCTGAAATTCGGCAGTTTTGGTAAGATAAGCAACCATAACTCGCGCCACCGTGCAATGCTAACACTAACACCCAGGACATCAAAGATGACATCACAAATGTCATTGATGACATCACTGATGACATCACATGTCTGGCTCTCCCTTTTTTCCCTTTACTGACATATCTAGGCCACATAGTTTTCTTTAGTAACAGTCAGGAAGTAAAAATTGAAAAGGTACTATATTTGTAGACTTAGAGTCAAGTCGCATCATATGAAACATATACATAGCGGAAGACACAGGCTTGAAAGAGAGCAATCCTTTCTGTGCATGAAGATAATCATTAGGGTTATCAGCACTTTCTCATAGTTTTATTTTTATTACTCTACCTTCCCCGTATATGCTCATGTTTGTATACATTGTACTCACACTCATTTCCTTAGGGTGCAGTCACATCATGTGATACACATACATATGGTAAGTAGCAGCTTTCAAACAGAGCAATTATTTCTCTGCATAAAGACAATCAGTTAGGTTATGAACTCTTTCTGCTACTACTTCTGCTTTTTTGTTTACTTCACTGTCTCTGTATATACTCAGATTTGTATGTGTTGTTGTCTCTTTGTGTTTTGTCTGTAATAATGCATTTATGTATTAAGTGGGTTTTATTATCTACTTAATACATGTTTCACAGTACGCAAAACTCTAATAAGAAAGCAGTTATCATTTCACTATTCAACAATGCAAGATTATGAATATTGCACCTTCATCATGTATGCTGCACACACGCCTATGTTTCTGCATGAGTAGCTTAGTATACTGCATAGAACTTCATAATAGAATGCTATTAATATCAATCCATTGCTTAATGCACTAATTAGCACATGATATTAATCCCAATGATCCTTGACAGTTTTTGGTCAGCATTATAAGAACCCCTTGTACAGAGTTTTCATGAAAAGTAAATGCACATGTGATGTCATCAGTGATGTCATCAATGACATTTGTGATGTCATCTTTGATGTCCTGGGTGTTAGTGTTAGCATTGCACGGTGGCGCGAGTTATGGTTGCTTATCTTACCATAACTGCCGAATTTCAGGGGTTTTTCGGTTTTACTTTGAACCATAACGCCCCTTTAACAAAGTTTTTTCACTGAATTTCATAGGTTTTTAGTAGCGCAACTTATCCATAACGTCCCTTTAACCAAGTTTTTTCACTGAATTTCATAAGTTTTTAGTAGCACAACTTAACCATAACGTCCCTTTAACCACGTTTTTTCACTGAATTTCATAGGTTTTTAGTAGCGCAACTTAACCATAATGTCCCTTTAGCAAAGTTTTTTCATTGAATTTGATAGGTTTTTATTAGCACAACTTAACCATAACATCCCTTTAACAACGTTTGTTTACTGAATTTCATAGGTTTTTAGTAGCGCAACTTAACCATAATGTCCCTTTAACAAAGTTTTTCCACTGAATTTCATAGGTTATTAGTAGGACAACTTAACAATAATAACTTTGACTTTATGTACATGTAATATGGAACATATTGAACCGCTTCTACTGAACCTGATGTCCGTGAACTCTTTTAATGTCCGCGGACATGTTCGAAGAACAGTACCACTACCTAAAAACTCTGGGGGGGTGTGTTTGATTGTTATATCATAACATAGGAACATTGAACAAATTCAAAAAGCAGCACACATACACATTATATGCAGTAATACATAAAAATGCAACTCTTATATGTAACACACTAACTATTCATTTAAATACAATAAGTTCTAAAATGGAATATACCAAAATAAGATAAATTGGCTTCCAACATAATTACCTCACAGACACTACAGAACTAAGAACAAGACCAGACCTACAGAGTACTTAGAACATATCTTACCTGAAATAGTAAGTGTACTTCATTTTACTCATATATTTATAAACTTTCTGTATAAGATAAAACAAAATATATTATCTTTTTTTTTTCTCACAGAAATTTCTAGTACTCTGGAATGGCTAGAGGAGCATTTCCCACATGAGGAAATGTCACAACATAGTGAAACTAATGGTAAACACTTTACAATATAAACCATTTAGTTATTATTATTTCATGTATATTTAACATATATATATATTTTTATACAGAGCACACCAAAATAGAAAATACCTCTGAAGAAGCTGTTATCGAAAACACACTTGACAGCATAAAAGAAAAAATGGATTTATTGTTGACCAATTTTAATAATTTGAAAACTTTTGTTGAAGATCTTTTTAAAACAAAAACCTTGTACCATTGTCCCACATGTTCCTGTCCCCCCTCACCATATCCCAGTCAATTATCCCCAAACCCTCTCCATGTCCCAAAATGTTTTGATGAGACTTCCATCCCTTCTTCACCTGATACCAATCATGTTGAAACCCCTAATTCTCCTATTTTTGTTTCCGTTTCTGCCTCACCTTCTGTCATAAATTATTAATATATATTAAATAAAGTTACATTTTTATATTGTGTTGTACTTAGTTTTCGTTCTTTTTTAAAAACCAATGTAGATATCCGCAGACAGCGCGGGTGTTCTGAAATGTTCGGAAATAAACTAAAATGGGGGTGTCCTGGAGAACACTATACCTATCCGTGGTGTTCGCTAGCAAGTTAAAACTGTTCTAAGAACACAATTGGTGTTCTGATATGTTCGTAATTAAACAAAATGGAGGTGTCCTGAAGAACACTATACCTGTCCGTATTGTTCGCTAGCAAGTTGAATCTGTTCTAAAAACACAATTGCTGTCCTGAAATGTTCGTAAATAAACAAAAATGGCGATGTCCTGAAAAACACTATACCTGTCCGTAGTGTTCGCTAGCAAGTTAAAACTGTTCTAAGAACACAATTGGTGTTCTGATATGTTCGTAATTAAACAAAATGGAGGTGTCCTGAAGAACACTATACCTGTCCGTATTGTTCACTATTAAGTTAAAACTGTTCTAAGAACACAATTGCTGTTCTGAAATGTTCGTAAATAAACGAAAATGGAGGTGTCCTAAAGAACAATATACCTGTCCGTACTGTTCGCTAGCAAGTTGAATCTGTTCTAAGAACACAAGCAGTGTCCTGAAATATTCGTTTGCCGTGTGACGCACATTTAATTATTTCAGGACCCGAACAGTGTCCGTAGAACATCAACGCGCATGCGCAACGCAATGTCTGTTCTGGGGACGCTATCCGTATTGGTATCTGGCAAGTTGAATGTGTTCTAAGAACACTCAAGGTGTCCTGAAATGTTCGCAAATAAACAAAATGGGGGTGTGTTCTAAGAACACAGGCGTTGTCCTGAAATGTTCGTAGGGGGTGTCCTGAGGACCCTGTCCGTATTGTTCGTTGTCGAGTTGAAAGTGTTCTAAGAACTCTCGAGTTGTCCTGAAATGTTTGCACGGTTTGCAAAGAAATTCAGAGTGGGCCAAGCACTTTTTTTGCAAAGTTTGGTGAGGATTCGTCCAGGGGGAGCGAAGTTATAAGCCGCCCAAAAAGTGCTCTTCCTATGGAAACACCAACTTATCCATAACTACATGGCCACTAGCGTGGCAATGTAATATATATAATTGTTTTTTTATAATGCGCTTAATATCGAAGACGTTTCTAAGTGCAGACCCATGATTTGAACCTGTGTTGCTCGGCGTTGACTTGCTTCTAAGATGAGCGCGCTGCCACTGAGCTATACTACCCATCCCAAAAGGGATTTGGGGTAATGACATGGGTCTTTATTGGTGTACTGGGATGAGCACGGAGGATGTGCGGTTAATGACATAGATTACTTTTGGGATAGTGGAACAATGAAAAGGGATGTGGGAATAATTGCTTGGATTACTATTGGGTACTGGAACGAGGAATAACGATGTGGGGTTCAATGACATGGATTACTATTGGGGAACTAGGATGAGGAAGAAGGATGCAAGGGTAATGACATAGATTACTATTGGGGTACTGGCATGAGTAAATGGGTTGTGGAGGTAATGACATGGATCATTATTGAGTACTGGGATGAGGAAGAGTGATGTGAGGTTAATGACATTAATTACTTTTGTGATACTGGGACGAGGAAGAGGAATATGGGGTAATGACATGGGTTACTGTTGGGGTAATGTGATGAGGAAAGGGGATGTGAGAAAATTATATGGATTACTGTTAGATACTGGTATGAGGAAAAGGGATATCGGGGTAATGCTATGTATTACTATTGGGTACTGGGGCGACGAAAATTGATGTGGGCTTAATGACAGGGATTGCTATTGGATACTGGGATGAGGAAAATGGATATAGGGCAAATAACTGGATTACTAGTGTGGTACTTGGATGAGGAAGAGAAATGTGGGGGGTAATGACATGGATTACTCTTGGAGTACTGGGAGGAGGAAAATGGGTATGGGGGTAATTGCATGGATTACTATTGGGGTACCGGAACAAGGAAGAGGAATGTAGGGGGTAATGAGTTAGATTATTAATGGCTACTTGGACGTGGAAGAGGCATTTGAGGCCAATCACATGGATTACTATTGGGGTACTGGGTCGAGGAAAAAGGGTGAGGGTGTAATGACAGGGAATAATATTGGATTAATGGCACAAGGGAGATAGATGTGTGGATAATGGAGTGGATTACTATTGGGTTAATGGCACATGGGAGAGAGCTGTGTGTTTAATGGACTGGATTACTATTGGGGTAATGGTGCGAGGGAGAGAGATGTGGGGCAATGACATGGATTACTGTTGGGTTCTGGGACGAGTGAGAGGGATGTGGGGGCAATGGCATGTATTACTATTGGGGTACTGGGATGAAGGAAGAGGTTATGTAGGAGTAATGACATGCATTACTATGTCTACTGGAATGTTTAAGAGGAATGTGGGGGTATTACTATGGGCACTGGGAAGAGGAAGAGGGATGTGGGGGTAATGCCATGGATTATATGGGGTACTGGGATGAGGAAGAGGCATGTGGGGGCAATGACATGATCACTATTGGGGTAGTGGGATGAGAAACAGAATGTGGGGGCAATAAGATGGATTACGATTGGAGTACTGGGAAGAGGTGGAGGGATGGGGTAATGAAATCGATTATTTTTGGGATATTGGGTATTGGGATGAGAAAGAGGGATGTTGGGGTCATGACATGGAACACAATTGGTGTACCAGGAAGAGGTAGAGGGATGGGGTAATGAAATCGATTATTTTTGGGATACTGGGACGAGGAAAAGGGATCTTGTTGTAATTACATGGGTTAATATTAGGTATTGGGATGAGAAAGAGGGATGTGTGGGTAGTGACATAGATTACTTTTGGGATAATGGGATGAGTAAAAGGGATGTGGTGTAATTACATGGATTAATATTTGGTATTGGGATAAGAAAGAGGGATGTGGGGGTAATGACATGGATCACTCTTGGTGTACTGGGATGAGGAAGGAGGATGTGGGAGTAATGACATAGATTACTTTTGAGATACAGGGACGAGGAAAAGGGATGTGGGCATAATTGCTTGGATTACTATTGGGTACTGGATCGAGGAAGAACGCTGTGGGGTTCAATGACATGAATTACTATTGGGGAACTAGGATGAGGAAACGAATTCAAGAGTAATAACATAGCTTACTATTGGGGTACTGGGACGAAGAAAAGGGATTTGGGGGTAATGATATGGATTACTATTGGGTACTGGGGCGAGGAAAATGGATGTGGGCATAATGACAGGGATTGCTATTGGATACTGGGACGAGGAAAATGGATATGGGGTATATACTTGGATTACTAATGTGGTACTGGGATGAGGAAGAACAATGTGGGGATAATGACATGGACTACTATTGGGGTGCTGTGACGACAAAGAGGGATGTGTGGGTAATGCGTCAGATTCATACTGGAGTACTGGGAGGAGAAAGAGGGATGTGGGGGTAATTGCATGGATTATTATTTGGCGTTGGGATAAGAAAGAGGGATGTGGGGGTAATGACATGGTTCACTCTTGGTGTACGGGGATGAGAAAGGAGGATGTGGGGGTAATGGCATAGATTACTTTTGGGATGCTGGGATGAGGAAAAGGGATGTGGGAATAATTGCTTGGATTACTATTGGGTACTGGATCGAGGAAGAAAGATGTGGGGTTCAGTGACATAGATTACTATTGGGGAACTAGAATGAGGAAGAAGAATGCAAGAGTAATAGCATAGCTTACTATGGGGTACTGGGATGAACTAGAAGGATGTGGGGTTAATGACATGAATTAATTTTGGGATACTGGGACGAGGAAGAGGAATATGTGGTAATGACATGGGTTACTATTGGGTACTGTGATGAGGAAGAGGGATGTGGGGGAAAGACATGGATCACTGTTGGATACTGGGACAAAGAAAGGGGATATGGGCATAATGGCATGGATTGATTTCGGATACTGGGATGAGGAAGAGGGATTTGGGAGTAATGACATGAATTACTTTTTGAATACTGGAATGATGAGAGGAATATAAGATCATTACTTGGATTACTATTGTGGTACTGGGATGAGGAAGAGGAATGTGGGGTGATGACATGGATAACTTTTGGGGTACTGTGACGAGAAACAGAGATGTGCGTGTAATGACATGGAATAATATTGGACTAATGGGTTGAGGAAGAGGAATTTGGGGGTAATTACATGGATTACTATTGGGGTACCGGAACAAGGAAGAGGGGTGTGGGGGTAATTACATAGATTATTATGGGTTACTGGAATGAGGAAGAGGGATATGAGGCCAATCACACGGATTACTATTGGGGTACTGGGTCGAGGAAGGGAAATGTGCAGCTAATGATATGGATTACTTTTGGGTACTGGGATGAGGAAGAGGGGTGTTGTAGTAATGACATGGATTACCAATGGTTTGCTGGGATGAGGAATAGGGTTGTGGGGGTAGTGAAATGGATTACTATTGGGTTACTGGGATGAGGAAAAGGATATGGGGGTAATGGCATGGATTTCTATTGGATAGTGTGACAAGGAAGATGGATGTGGGAGTAATGACATGTATTATTATTGAGGAAGAGGAATATGGGGTAATGACATGGATCACTGTTGGATACTGGGACGAGGAAAAGGGATATGGGCATAATGACATGGATTGCTATTGGATACTGGGATGAGGAAGAGGGATGTGGGAGTAATGACATGAATTACATATGGGATACTGGGATGAGGAAAAGGAATCTGAGGTAATTACTTGGATTACTATTGTGGTACTGGGATGAGGAAGAGGAATGTGGGGGTAATGACATGGATTACTTTTGGGGTGCTGTGACAAGAAAGATGGATGTGCGGGTAATGACATGGAATATTATTGGAGTACTGGGTTGACGCAGAGGGATTTGGGGATAATTACATGGACAATTATTGGGGTACCAGAACAAGGAAGAGGGATGTGGGGGTAATTACATAGATTATTATGGGTTACTGGAATGAGGAAGAGGGATATGAGGACAATCACATGGATTACTATTGGAGTACTCGGACAAGGAAGAGGGGTGATGTGGTAATGACATGGATTACCAATGGTTTGCTGGGATGAGGAAGAGGTTGTAGGGGTAGTGACATGGATTACTATTGGGTTACTGGGATGAGGAAGAAGGATATGGGGGTAATAGCATGGATTTCCATTGGATACTGGGACAAGAAAGAGGGATGTGGAGGTAATGACAATTATTATTATTGGGGAACTAGGACAAGGAAGAGGGATTCTGGGAGTAATGACATGGATAACTATGGGTACTTCTACATTTAAGAGGGGTGGGGTAATGACATGGATTATTATTGGGGTCCTAGGATGAGGAAGATGGATGCTGCTCTTCATCAAATTTAAAAATATTTACTGGACAGATTGATGTCAAGCCAACAAAGGATTTTCTTTGAGTGCGTTGCACCCAACTTGTGCTTTATTTTGCGAAGATACATCCAGCAGTTTGGGCTGTGCATGTGAGCAAAAATTAGACGTTTTCTGTTTGGGAAAACAATGCCAAAAGTGAAACACATTTGTACAATAATTTCCAGTTTTGAGGGGCCCGGGCCAGACATCTTGTTTGGAGAATTTCATGCTGATCTGTTCTACATCTCAAAAGTTACTAGATCTAGAATGTTCACATTTCCTATGGATGATAGGTTTCACCTTAACTACAGGGCAACTAGCGTTGCCCCGTGAAATATAAGGACCCCAAGAACCCGAGCATCAGAGGAGTAAAAGTGAGTGAATGCTTGATGATGTGTGGACCTGAAGCTCCCGCTTGACAGTCCCAAATACGCCAGCGGAGAAGAGGAAGCTTTCTTTTTCAGGAAAAATGGTTGCAACATCCTGTCCTCCCTGGCAACAGTTTGAATACTGTAATTTCTTTGACTCAAGGGTCAAAGGAAGCATGTGGCTATTCTAAATTCTCCAGCGCATGTCTAAATAAATTGTATACCATTAAAATGGTATACCATTTACCCACAATGAAAACATCACTTTAAAAGGGAGCAGTTTCTCTTGCTTACCCAGTATTTTCATGACTAGTAGTAGAAATAACAGCACAACATTCAATGCAAGTCACATGGGCAAAGCTTCAGAAGGGAGAGAGGGATGATTCTCACAGGTGCAGTGCCAGTCTGAAAGCCAAAATGTTAATTGGCTTTAATAAATCCGTATTCCCTGCTCCTCTAAGCCCACATCATAAGTGCAAGGCCCAAACACAGGGCGGCCCAGCCTACAGTCCACAAGTGAACACAATGACAATGAGAACATCCCAGGTGATTAGAGACCATGCCTTTAAAAGCCAGTCAGCCCGAGCAGTTATTATCAGGACAAGGTGAGTTGCTGGTGAGTGGAGGAGGTGGACTATCAGAGAAAAAAGACAGTTGGGGGAGGTTGGACGAAGCAAGAATTGTCATCAGGAGGACAAAAGGTTTTGGGAGTGGAGGAGGTGGGCCATAGAGAAGGAGAGTGAGATTTGTGAGGAGGTTGGAGAAGACTTGATACCAAATTTAAGAGAGAGAACTAGGGGTGGGGGGTTGAAGAAAAGGATTAATCACGAACATAGTATTGTTTGTGAGAAAAGAGTATCGAGGACTTGCATTTGAGGGAGGGTTATATTGAGAAGTTACCATCTGAGGGGAGAGCATTGCTTACTTGAGGAAGAAAAGAGTTACAATCTGGAGAGAGAGAGTGAGCAGCAAGTGAGCGGAGACAGCCAGATCATCCGAGGCAGGTGTAAGAAAGGAAACCACCCATTTAGGCAGGGGTAATAGGGAGGTTCCAGTGGCCAATGCTGGTCCGTAGGAGAGCATTGAGGTGGGAGGAGGTTTGAGATGATGCTGCTACACTGGGGAGTTGGAAGGACAGCATAGGGCTAGTTAGGACTGGGAAGGGCCCAAGAGAGATCATCAACTAAAGAAGTGGGCGGGTGAAAGTAGGCCAGCACTTCCCCTACAAACCATACCACTGTGTTTCCAGCCATCCCAAAAGCCTCAACCTTGCATCCGACACTCTGCTGGGAGAGAACCCCAAGGAGTAGATCCAAAAGGCAACAGTCAGTAGTGTGGCAGTGCTGTGTCTCTACAGCCAAGAGAAAAACAAAAGTGGTGATGGTTTGAAGGTTTTTAATTAATCTTAACCTCTGGAATTGCTCTGGGCAACCCTGCAGACCATCGTTCTTCACTTGCCAAGCCATTACAAAAGGGGAAAGACCATAGGCACATCAGGCTTTTTCCCACCCCAAAAGTGGCAATCCAGCATTAACTGCTTGGTCACATACCTTCTGCACGAGACTACAAGCATTCCCAAACATGTTTCGGCATTGTTGGCTCTCATCAGTGAGGCGTAGCTTGTGTCTCTAGGCCCAGCAGTCATGGGACCCACGCCTGGGCATACCCATCCCACTCAGGGTGACTACAGAAAAACAAAAGAGGTGATGGCTAGAAAGTTTTTAATTAATCTTAACCTCTGGCATTACTCTGCACAACCCTCCAGATCATCGCTCTTCACCTGCCAAGCCATTACAAAAGGGGAAAGACCATATGCAAATGAGGCTTTGTCCCACCCCAAAAGGAGCAGTCCAGCCCAAACAGCGTGGTCACATCCCTTCTGCACGAGACCACAAGCATCCCCAATCATGTTTTGGCCTTGTTGAGCATCATCAATCAGGAGTTGTTTGGGTCCCTAAGCCCAGCAGGCATGGGACCTACGTCTGAGCATACTCGTCCCACTCAGAGTGACTACAGCAAAACAAAAGAGGTGATGGCTGCAAGGTTTTGAATTAATCTTAACCTCTGGCATTGCTCTGGGAAACCCTCCAGACCATCGTTTGTCACCTGCCAAGCCATTACAAAATGGGAAAGACCATATGCAAATCAGATTTTGTCCCACCCCTAAAGGGGCAGTCAAACATGAACTGCTTGGTCACATCCCTTCTGCATGAGACCACAAGCATCCCTAAACATGTTTCAGCCTTTTTGGGCCTCATCAGTGAGGAGTAGCTTGGGTCTCTGGGCCCATCAGGCACAGGACCCACGTCTGGGAATACCCGTCCCACTCGGGGTGACTAGTGCAAAGTAAAAGAGGTGATGGCTGAAAGGTTTTAAATTAATCTTAACCTCTGGCATTGCTCTGGGCAACTCTCCAGACCATCGTTCTTCGTCTGCCAAGCCATTAAAAAAGAGGAAAGACCATATGCAAATCATGCTTTGTCCCACCCAAAAGGGGCAGTCCAGCCTGAACTGCTTGGTCACAACCCTTCTGCACGAGACCACAAGCCTTCCCAAACATGTTTCGCTCTTGTTGGGCCTCATCATTGAGGAGTAGCTTGGGTCTCTAGACCCATCAAGCAGTCTGCAACCCAAAGAGGAGTTCGGAGGACAGGACAAGACAACCCCTTTCCTACCAACCCTGTAAGAGGAAAGACTTTTGTGCACATTATTTGTGATTTTATTTGGTGGAGATTCTGTGGGCCTCATGACAAGTCCAGTGGTAGTCGTGCCGGTAAAACAGGCAGGCTGCCGCCGGACTTGTGGATTTTTCCAGCGCCTGGCTCACGGAAAAACCGGAGATTACGACCCTGGTGCTCCTGCCAGAAAATCGTTAATCCCATTCCCATTTGAGTGGACTCAGTGGGAAAGGGGATGACGGAAGCACCAGCACCATTAATAACGGTGCTGATGCTTCCGTGAAAGTCTGCGAGCTGCTCCCGTCCCGCTCGCCAGGTCAACCTGCTGCCCGCAGACTCAGACTCAGAGTGTGCCGGTCCAGTAACAATGGCACCGTTATTACCGGACTGGCACACTAGTAATGATGCCCTGTGACACATAGTGTAGCCGGTTGGATAGCACAGCGAGTAGAGCGCTCGCTTTGACATCTGTGCAGAGCTTGCTAACGCAGATTCAAATCCCGGCGGGGCCAAACTCAGCCTTTCATCCTTCCGAGGTCGATAAATGAGCACCACACACCGTGGGTAATTATAAGCAGCGCTCATATACCTTATTAATAGTAATAATAATTTAGCATTTATATAGCCCTACAAAACCTCATATACCTGAGGGTTTGTAGCGCTATATAAATGCTAAATTATTATTATTATTATTATTATTATTATTATTATTATTATTATTATTATTATTATTATTTAGGACACTTTGCTGCTTCGGAACATGGGACAAACTTCAAACCTTTTATTTCCACCCGTCACCTGGCTGTTGGGTTTGTGTATCTTTGTAACTCTGAGCACTTGGTTGGAAAGCCTCTTTGGAGCAAGAGTTGGAGTGTAACATAGGTAGAAAAGGAGAAGGACGCTTATATTAGATTGTGGCAGTTTAGACAATCATGACTGTACAAGTAAATAATGAACATTACATAGGAGTTTGAAACAAACGAAGGCTGTTTTTTGTAATTGTATAAATCAGGATGGTATGATTACAAACACTGTGTGATATATAAAAAAAAACCTGTGTAGAAATGGGGGTATGACACAAGACTCTAAATAAGTATGGGGACAATGATATTGTACATCAAACACATGTGGGTTTGGTGATCAAACAGCTCGAATCCAGGTGCGATTAGGGCTTGACTAAAAGACATCCCATGGGCTAAAAAGAAATAGTAGAATATGTATTTGGCACTTCTGCTTTGTTGACATATTACACAAAGTCACACATGATATTTATATGTATGTCTGTCTTAATTTTTTAGATCTGTTTGGGAGCACTTGGTTGTTCCTGGTATGCAACACGTATAATATGATGAAAAAAGAGAACGTGTCCTGAAGACAGAATCTATGGATAATACAAAGGAAATATTTATTTGATTGTATTATAAAATCATATATAGATTCTAGAAACACATGTCCAGTGTTGACACACTTATTTCCCTGAAGAAAAGGGGAATTTTGCACAGTTAATTGTGGGCACATGTTATGGTTTGGTTTACAAACATGGCGAAATGTGTTTTGATGCATACTCACTGTAATGAAATGGTGGAAAGATGTAATGTTTTGTGAACCGTTAGGTTTTTTTTATATGTATCTTGATTTTTATATTTGTGATTTATGAATTGATAGACATTAAAATATGTGTATTACTTTGAATAATCTTGTGTGCCTACCTACATTTTGAAAGGGTAGCATGTGTATATGTCTGGCAGGTGCCATAGACAGACTCATAACCTAAAATGGAGGAAGCTGTCTTTATGGAATTTGTTGTGTTTGGCATAGTGTAGTCCTCACCCATATGGCCCCTAAAAAGAGGACAATACAGCTCTGTTTAGCTGACTGGGCTGTAAAAGACATGATAAGTTACTACCTAACATTTCCCTTACAGCTTGCCCAGGTGGGGGTTCCTCACTCAGAATTATATATCTAAGCTACAGAAAGTATTCTGCCAGGGTTCACTTCTAACCTGCCTTTCTTTCCTATTCTACGCCTAAACACCTTACTTAAGAGTTCACATGACTAGTTAAAAATGCCAGCAGTTAGTGCAGCTATTACTGAATTTAAGTCTTGTGTGGTACCACATAGATTGTATATATTTTCCATTCTATTCTCTGAATAAGTATTCCCAGTACAAAGTGTTATTATTCATGTGTATATATTTTACTGAACCTTATTTTATATATAGAAGCTCTGTTATCACCTAACATAGTGTGTGGGCATTCCTTTGTTGGGGCTTTGGGGGTTCACTGTACTTAACAACCTGCCTGCATCACCTCCTGAAAGCTTAAGCCTGGCTGCTCATCCATTGCTACCAAACTGGGAGAGCCTTGCTTGGGATGTTCTGTGCCTTTACACTACCAGATAGGTGTTTGAAGTACAGATACCCCCCTCCGGTCTTTACAGTTCCTCTTAGCACTTCCTTCCCGGGCCCTCCTCCAGCACTTGTCCACTCCTCTGCTCCTCATTCCATCCCCATTCCCTGCACTTCTCCTCAATGCACTTGCACGGCTGAATGCCACAAGGCCCAGTACGACCACGATTGTATATTACTGTTTTTGCCATTGTTAATATTTTCCCCTGTTCCCTCCCCATTTAGCCTTGTGGTACTTTGAAACACAATTCTGTTGTATAAATCACCTTAAAAATGCTAAATTATATAAATCAAATAAAATAGGTGGTAGCCAAGATATTGTAGGGCACAAATGCAGCAGTAGACTTCCAGGGGAAAAGGGAACTCATGTAGCTCAAAACAAATTTTGGAATTTCCTAAAAGACAGTCATGTTTTTTATCTATCAATTTGGACGTTTAATGTAGAACATTTTGAGGTTATTTGAGGTTGCACGTGTCACATGATGACAGAAGCTGTACACGTTGGGTTATGCTCCAGGAGACCATGCTAATGGTAACGGTGCATGGTATAAAACAACATAACAGAACATATCTTTCCATGTGGTGACTGTGCCCTGAACCTGATGGCATTTTTTGGGCATTCAACAGCTCAAACATATTGCTTACACCAGTGATTTTATAAATACTTAAAGATCAACTGCAAGTTCTTGAATGCAACAACAAAAACATCCACCACTGTATGATCTGCTTACACCTGGCACAGAGCTTGAGTAAACAGTGAGTACTCACAATTCCAGAGATATACTAAGGGGTGGACCATTCTGGAGATATACTAAGGGGTTGATAAATCTGGAGATATACTAAGTGGCTCACAATTTCAGAGGTATACTAAGGGGCTGACAATTCTGGAGATATTCTAAGGGGTTGACAATTCTGGAGATATACTAAGAGGCTCACAATTCTAGAGATATACTAAGGGACTGATAAATCTGGAGATATACTAAGTGGCTCACAATACCAGAGCTATACTAAGGGGCTGACAGTTTTGGAGTTACACGAAGGGGCTGGCAATTCTGGAGATATACTAAGGGGCTGACAATTCCAGTATTGTTTGCTTGTTTCACACAAGACACGAATGAAGAGTGATGGCAGCCATGGATCGTTGAGACGCACCCTACCGGCATGGGTAGCAAGCACCCTAAAATATTTGCGTAACTCTGAAATATATACTGAAACCATACTGACTTATGAAGGCAGGAATTCTGAAGCTATCACTTTCTGGCACCAGATAATGGATGGGTTATTTACTGGTGGCAGCTGAAGAAATATTTAATTGCAGGGTATCGATATTTCTCCTAAATTGGCGTGTTGAAGCACAGCAATAAGACCTGAGCTAACTAAGGGAGTTTGGGGGCTGGGTGGATTCTATCCAGAGAAAATCTTATAAATAATAAATGAGCAAAAGCCTAGCAATCTACAATCAGTTCTTTAGGGTAACCCATGAAAAATCCAATCAATGACAGGTTACCAATAGTACATAAGGGCATTTTACAACAGATTTGCATGATGCCTATGCCCACCTTGTATGACAGCATTGCCAATGTAAATTATACTACATGATGGCTGCTCCCACAATATATGGCAACACTGTTAACGGAAAGAATTTGTGATATCTATGCCCACAATATATACATGTATTTCCACATTATAGAATATGTTCGTAATGCCTGGTCCAACATTATATATGCCACCATTACCACTGCACAGAGATATTTACATGCTCCCTGTACTTAAAATATGCCAAGAGGGCCCCCTTAAAACATCAACATGCTGGCTATGCCCAACATATTATAGCATTGCTAATGCTAATCATGTTCCTGTTGGGTGTCGCAAAGATAAACCACTATTGCCACTGAAAAACATGTCCATGTTCAGTGTACAAAATAGGCAATTATTGTCACTGTGAAACATGTTGATGCTCTCTGTGCCCAAAATGTGCCAGGTTTCCCACTGTAAACACTTTTCAACACTGTGCCCAAAAATGCTACTTTTATCACTGTAATATCTCTGCATGCTCTGTGCACAAAAATACCATACCAGTTGTAACACTGTAAACGAGATTTTATCATCTTCTTTGTGCCCAAAATGTGCAAATAGTAACACTTTAAACCAATGTCCTGCTGTCATTTCCCAAATGATGGCAGTATTGCAATTGTCAGGGCAATGTTTATGTCTGTGTGGGCAATATGCTACTTTTACAGCTTATCGTGCTCTGTCTCATGTGCCTCGCAAGGAACGCCGCTCATGGCCTCCCAACTGTGATGTACATACACTGCCTTAACTAGTGTACCCTGGACTGCTGCATGTTTCATTCCACACCTGTTAACCGACGTACTGTTCAATCCTTTTACGCATTATACCTAATCTGGTCAAGCACACTGTTCTCCCACCTAGAGGGATATCTATCAATGCTGCAACTGAGACTCGCGACTTTACTTACCTTTACCATTGTCACGGCCTGCATGCCTGCCATAACCCCAATCTGCCTCGACACTACCTGTTCACGCCTACCTTAGCCATAATTGCAGTAACTTTTTCACATTGTCACTTGCACCGTGCTGTAGTCTGCGTGTATTCCTGTTTCCCCACTTCCATCATACTGCCTGTCTGACTGTATCAGCCCTTTAGCACGAGGAGAGCCGTTACCATTATGCGTATGTCTTACCTCCCTCCTGTTTGCATGCATGCCTGATGCTGCCCTTTGTTTCCAGGTTGCGCCTTCCCCAGCATGTACTCTTCCTGCACTTACCTATGCCACTGTATGCATCCCAGATGTAGCTCCTGCAACAAGAGGCAAGCTTTTCCTAGTCTGTATAATCAGTCTGTATAATCTGTACCTATTATGTCCCTCACATGTACTCCTGACGTAGCTACCTAGCTCCCTATAACTCGAGCCCTCCAAGTATGTATCCACTATACCAACTATGTCCCACATATGTATTCTGGATGTAGCTCCCTTCAACAAGAGGTGAGCTCTCCACGTATATATCCACTATACCAATTATGTCCCATATATGTATTCTGGATGTAGCTCCCTGCAACAAGAGGCGAGCCCTCCAAGTATGTATCCACTATACCAATTATGTCCCACATATGTATTCTGGATGTAGCTCCCTTCAACAAGAGGTGAGCTCTCCACGTATATATCCACTATACCAATTATGTCCCATATATGTATTCTGGATGTAGCTCCCTGCAACAAGAGGCGAGCCCTCCAAATATGTATCCACTATACCAACTATGTCCCACATATGTATTCTGGATGTAGCTCCCCCCATCAAGAGGCGAGCCCTCCAAGTATGTATCCACTATACCAACTATGTCCCACATATGTATTCTGGATGTAGCTCCCCGCAAGAAGAGGTGAGCTCTACATGTATGTATGCACCGTACCTATTATGACCCATATTTGTACTCCTAATGTAACTCCCCATAACAAGAGGCAAGCTCTTTTTAGTATGTATTCTCTGTACCAACTATGTCCCACATATGTATTCTGGATGTAGCTCCCCGCAAGAAGAGGTGAGCTCTACATGTATGTATGCACCGTACCTATTATGACCCATATTTGTACTCCTAATGTAACTCCCCATAACAAGAGGCGAGCCCTCCAAATATGTATCCACTATACCAACTATGTCCCACATATGTATTCTGGATGTAGCTCCCCGCAACAAGAGGCGAGCCCTCCAAGTATGTATCCGCTATACCAACTATGTCCCACATATGTATTCTGGATGTAGCTCCCCGCAAGAAGAGGTGAGCTCTACATGTATGTATGCACCGTACCTATTATGACCCATATTTGTACTCCTAATGTAACTCCCCATAACAAGAGGCGAGCCCTCCAAATATGTATCCACTATACCAACTATGTCCCACATATGTATTCTGGATGTAGCTCCCCCCATCAAGAGGCGAGCCCTCCAAGTATGTATCCACTATACCAACTATGTCCCACATATGTATTCTGGATGTAGCTCCCCGCAAGAAGAGGTGAGCTCTACATGTATGTATGCACCGTACCTATTATGACCCATATTTGTACTCCTAATGTAACTCCCCATAACAAGAGGTAAGCTCTTTTTAGTATGTATTCTCTGTACCAACTATGTCCCACATATGTATTCTGGATGTAGCTCCCCGCAAGAAGAGGTGAGCTCTACATGTATGTATGCACCGTACCTATTATGACCCATATTTGTACTCCTAATGTAACTCCCCATAACAAGAGGCAAGCTCTTTTTAGTATGTATTCTCTGTACCAACTATGTCCCACATATGTATTCTGGATGTAGCTCCCCGCAAGAAGTGGTGAGCTCTACATGTATGTATGCACCGTACCTATTATGACCCATATTTGTACTCCTAATGTAACTCCCCATAACAAGAGGCGAGCCCTCCAAATATGTATCCACCATACCAACTATGTCCCACATATGTATTCTGGATGTAGCTCCCCCCATCAAGAGGCGAGCCCTCCAAGTATGTATCCACTATACCAACTATGTCCCACATATGTATTCTGGATGTAGCTCCCCGCAAGAAGAGGTGAGCTCTACATGTATGTATGCACCGTACCTATTATGACCCATATTTGTACTCCTAATGTAACTCCCCATAACAAGAGGCAAGCTCTTTTTAGTATGTATTCTCTGTACCAACTATGTCCCACATATGTATTCTGGATGTAGCTCCCCGCAAGAAGAGGTGAGCTCTACATGTATGTATGCACCGTACCTATTATGACCCATATTTGTACTCCTAATGTAACTCCCCATAACAAGAGGCGAGCCCTCCAAATATGTATCCACTATACCAACTATGTCCCACATATGTATTCTGGATGTAGCTCCCCCCATCAAGAGGCGAGCCCTCCAAGTATGTATCCACTATACCAACTATGTCCCACATATGTATTCTGGATGTAGCTCCCCGCAAGAAGAGGTGAGCTCTACATGTATGTATGCACCGTACCTATTATGACCCATATTTGTACTCCTAATGTAACTCCCCATAACAAGAGGCAAGCTCTTTGTAGTATGTATTCTCTGTACCAACTATGTCCCACATATGTATTCTGGATGTAGCTCCCCGCAAGAAGAGGTGAGCTCTACATGTATGTATGCACCGTACCTATTATGACCCATATTTGTACTCCTAATGTAACTCCCCATAACAAGAGGCAAGCTCTTTTTAGTATGTATTCTCTGTACCAATCATGTCCCATATATGTATTTTTGATGATGCTCCACGCAACAAGAGGCGAGTTTCCCAAGAATGTATATTCTGCCCTTCCAGCTGCGTTGTATGCCTGGTGTTGTAGCTATAGCAATGTGTTGTACCCAGCACTTAATGTAACCGAATTCCCAAGATAAAAGCGCCGAGATGCCTCTGGGTTTTGCACGCTATATAAATGTCAAATTAAATTAAATTAAAATAAAAAATAAATAAAATAGGCATGTTACATACTGTGGCAGGGTATCACATGCCTAGTATTGGAATTTGAACTGTGTTATGGCAAAGGATCAATGGATTTTTCACTCGACCACAAGAACACTGGCACCCCCACTGCACTGCAGCTCCAACCACAGAACCAACTGTGTGATGACCACCAGAATCAATGGTGTCTACTACCCGATGGCCAACACTACCCCCTTTGTAACTCTGTACTTACTAGTATCTGAGATCTATCTGGGTGAATAAAAATATCTTGTAATGTTTAGTCCTCTCTCTTTCGCCTCACTTAAGCATTTGAATGACCTGGAATGCACCCATGACTGTTATTGCCATATTACAGACTCACCCTTCCTCTTTTTAGCTTCTCCTATCCCCTCTGTCTTTCCCTTCCTCCCCTCATGGAGCATGATGAAGCAGATGTTTTGCACTGATTGCCTTTAAATCAACAGACTGTGGGGTAAGAAGATGGCAACAATGTGGATTCTTACATGCATCAATCGTGATCTGTATTATATCAGATAAGTCATGAAACCGTCAGAGTCAAACCCATATTCTAGTACCCTAAGCAGCATCCTTGGCTACCCAGAGCATCCCCTGGAAAAATGTGCAACTATGTCCTGTTTGAGCAGCACTGAACATGACTGACAGAACTGCAGAATAAGCAGACCTCTAGCTTATTTGAACATAGCCCATGTCAGGCAGGCCCATTTCAACATAGTAGTAGTAGAATCCCACTGGAACTCTTTACATAACACATAACCCTAGTATAACTACTATGCAGACATCTGCAACACATATATATATATATATATATATATATATATATATATATATATTCAATGAAAAAACATTGTTAAAGGGACGTTATGGTTAAGCTGCACTAATAAAAACCTATGAAATTCAATGAAAAAACTTTGTTAAAGGGACGTTATTGTTACAAGTAAAACCGAAAAACCCCAGAAATTCGCCAGTTATGGTAAGCTAAGCAACCATAACTCGTGCCACCACCGTGCACTGCTAAGACTAACACCCAGAACATCAAAGATGACATCACACATGTTTAACTTGTAACCATGAAGTCCTTTTAACAAAGTTTTTTCATTGAATTTCATAGGTTTTTATTAGTCCAACTTAACCATATCGTCCCTTTAACAAAGGTTTTTCAGTGAATTTCATAGGTTTTTATTAGTCCAACTTAACCATAACGTCCCTTTAACAACGTTTTTTCAGTGAATTTCATAGGTTTTTATTCGTCCAACTTAACCATAACATCCCTTTAACAAAGTTTTTTTCAGTAAATTACATGGGTTTTTACCAGTGCATGCTATTTTCCTACAACTTACTAATATCATACTTACCCAATATAGCAATATTTGTGTCCAATTTACAAAGTGTTACCTTAAAACCCTGTCATTTCCCATCTTCTAGAATCATTTTTAACACTTCTATACGCGTTTTGCAACTATTTCAACTAGTTTTGCATTCGTAGACGTCTACGAACATCTGACTTCATTGCAGACCTTCCAGACAGTGCCACATGACCATACGCTGGCGCACGGCATGATGATGTGTCTGAGAACCCGTCCGCACTTCACGATAAGATCCGTGCTTCATGGACAGTTCGGAATTGCATTTATACTGATCTAGGAACTTTCAACCTCAAAATTTCCCTTGCACAGCTCCAACACCTATTCCTACTCATTATTCATTAACAATCTAGTACACAGTACATACTTTTAGCAAAACTGCTATTTATTTAAAAATGGCATCAGCTAATGCCATTCCACGACTGCTGTAATCAAGGAGCATGAGAAACACTGCCCCCTACCTTAGAAATAACACACGCGCAACATTTTCCCCTGTCCATCTCCATATTAGTGTTTGGTGCCTCTTCCCTTATTTCCTTCCCCACCTTTCGTTCTTAGCTCTCCTGCCAAAATAAAATACATCCAAAAACAACAAAAGAAATGTGCCTTTAGGAACCACCTTTCATAGAACAACAAAAAAAACGTAGAGACTCCATCTACTTTATATTTCTCAGTAAAGTACATAGGCCCTCATTACGACCCTGGCGGAAAGGGGTTTACGCCGGCGTAAACCATGGCGTACCTTTCCGCCCGACTACGAGTTCCCGTAGCGCCATGGTGATTTTTACGCCTGCTTTTTGCAGGCGGAAAAATCCATGGCGCTACGGGACTTGTTGTTAATTACGCCACCGTAATTTACGGTGGCGTAATTAACGCCTTCCCCACTCCCATTATACCCTATGGGGCAAAAATGGGAATGGGGAAGGGTAAATGGGGATTGGGGACTTACCGCCCCGCCAAGGTCGGAATGGGGCGGTAAGTCCGCCAACCCCCATGGCGGAGTTGGCAGCTTTGCGCCATGGACCATGGTGCAAATTGCACCATGGTTCTCCGCCAGGGTCGTAATGAGGCCCATAGACTCAATAAGATTTTCCAACATTTCCATTTACATTTTGAGTTATGCTAATGGAAATAATGTGGCGTTCATCCTCCGTTCGAGGGACTGGAACAGTGGATACCGGCCCGGCAGCCCAAGTTATCAGCTCAAGCGAAACAAGGGTGGATAACGATGTCTCTGGACCATTATCCCCCATTCCAGCCCCTGTAATAGGGAATGAATGCCATTAGCACCCTAGGTTCCCAAATCGGGAACCCGGGATACTAAGAAAAAGGATTTTTCTTCCTACACCGGGACGCCTGCGGCGTCCTGGAGTAAGAAGGATAATCCTTTTCCAAGATGGCCACCATGGAAAGGGAAGGCGGGGTTCCATACGGCGGCCCTCTTCGCTTTCCATGGCAGCCGGCAGAAGGTGAAACGAGAACCCTACGACCATATTACCACAAGCACATTTTTCTTCCCTTTCAAACCTATCCGAATTTCGAATAACATTTCTACAAAGCCAGTCCCAGGTGGACAAGGCCACTTTAACCCCATGTTTTGTCCCTCATGGTCATGGCCAGTAGCCAGATTGTCCGGATCATGACCTTATTCCATGACCCGGACAATCTGGCCACTGCCCATGGCCACAGGCTACACCTCAGTCACCAAAGGTATATCACTATTTTGTGTACCTACATTATGAAACTTGTCAAAAAATAAAACACAGGCACATTTGCAAAACCATGCTTTCAGGTCCTTGCAAATGCTCCTTACACAAGTTTGCTGGAAATCCACCCATGGTTTATTTTTTCAAAAGTGTCAAATGTATGCACATACAATCATCGTATAACCTAGCCCCAACTTGACAAAATCCATTCAGACTTTACGAAAACATGTATATCTAGATATATAATCTTTTTGCAAACCTTTGTGTATATTTGTCAAATGGCACCACATTTATAAGCCTTTACAATATTTTGGGACTCGCCTCTAATTTTGCCCCCTCTTGACACAATCCCACCAAACTTTGCATAAACATTTATATCTAAAATCTATTATCAGTTTGCCAAATTAAGTGTAGATTCGTCAAATGGCACCTCATGTATAAGCCTTTACATTATTTGGGGACCCCCCTCTAATTTTGCACCCTCTTGACAGAATCCCACCAAACTATGCAAACTCATTTGGAATCAGGTCAAAAATATAATTGCAAAATTTCATGAAGTTTTATTAAGTGGCGCCAAAGTTATAAGCCATCCAAGAACTGCTTTTCACCAACCCTGTAATGCTGAGGTGTCCGTGAACTTCTCAGGACTGTTCGCAGACTTTCCCGGCAAAAACACCAATTTATTTGCTTCTTGCAGCCATATCCCAACCCATCCACATCACACCTCACCTCCCCAGAGATTATTTGATAAATTTGACAAGTGCAATGTTCTGTTTTTTAATAAGTTTTACTGTGCGATGTCCGCGGAAACCGGCCGCTCTCTGCGAATCCAGGATGGCAGGCGTTTCCAAAAATCGGACACACTCACGCTATTCACCATCCAATCAGCGGGCGCGTCCAATGTCCGCAGACACCACGTTATCCTCTAAGCCAATCATAGTCCTGTCCTCGGACCGAACAGGGAAGTGTGTCTGCGGAGCAAACATAGATATCACAAATTTTTTGAGACCTGCTTTTTGGTCGCTTTAAAAAGAACTACTGGATGGATTTCCATCATATATACAAAGCATGCTTTTGGTACCAAGCCACCGCTGCTGCTGCAAATTTGGTGAAAATCCGTCCAGCGATTTTGGGCTGTAGGCGTGAGCAAAGTTTTTTCTCCATTCAGTCTATGGGAAAAAAAGAAATTTTGGGTTCCCCCTATAACTTTGCCCCCACTTGACCAAACCTCACCATACTTTTGCAAAGAATTCTGAGTGGGCCATGTAATATATATATATATATGGTTAACTTGCTCAACCCATAGGAAGAACACTTTTTGGGTGGCTTATAACTTCGCCCTTCCCCCCCAGAGGATTTCACACCAAACTGTGCAAAAAAAGTATATGGCTCTGTCATTTTGATTCTGTGATGTTTGGTGAGGTTTTGTCCAGAGGGAGCAAAGTTATAGGGGGTTTCCAAAATGTGTCATTTTTCCCATAGACTCAATGGAAAAATAATTTGCTCATGCCTAGAGCCCAAACCGCTGGACAGATTTTCACCAAATTTGCGGCAGAAGTGGTGGCTTGGTCCCAAAAGCATGCTTTTGTAAATTTGATGTAAATCCATCCAGCATTTTTCTTTTAAACGACCAACATGTAGGTTACTTCCCATTTCGCCCCGCAGACGGGCTCTATTTGGTCCAAAGGGCGGTGTGATGTCCACGTACATCGGAAACACCCACTGATTGGATGATGAAAAACATGAGGTGGGTCAGATTTTCTAAGACACCCACCATGTTGGATCCGCAGACAGCTGCTGGTGACCGCAGCGAGTGGGGTGGGAGGAAAGTTTGGAAACCATAATTTGGGTTATTTGATGGCCTAAATACGGGCTGGGAAGGGTGGGGAATGGAAAAAAGTTGATATAGGGCTATTTTTGTAGGTGGAAAAAGGTCAGGCAGGTCTTGTAGCGGTCCACACACACCGCAGTAGTTTGCGAACAGCGCGATGAACGGACAGCTTGGAAAAGACATTTGGGGTTATTTGATGGCTGAAAGAGAGCATAGAAATGGTAGGGAAGTGGAATGAAGGTAATGTGGAGCTGTTTGTATAAGTAAAAAAAGGGTTTGTCCGCGATCAATTTCGGTATCCGCGGACATCATTTCAATTGCAGTGGGTCAGGGTGAGTTTTATTTGTTGACGGTGTATGGCATGTACGTTTTATATAGTTAATTGTATTGTGGTGGTTGTGGTCAATGGTGCGTACTTGTTATATAGTTAATTGTACTGTGGTAGTTGTGGCCAGTGGCCACGGCCACCACAGTAGTAATTTGTGTATAGTAATTATAGGTAATGTAGCAGGAGTATGGCCAGAATCACCACAGTAGTAATATGTGTATAGTAATTATAGGTAATGTAGTCAAGTACAAAGTGTTTGTAATATGGAGGAATGATGTAATTGAATTGTGTATGGTACTTATGATTGTAGTACAATGGAGGATAGTGCTCATAGAATATGTATTTGATTATACTTGCTATGGTTACTTAGTGGCATAGCGTTATGAAGCTGAAATCTCTGGTTTATTTTCTGTGGAAAAAAAACAGTATGATTTGTTAAGCAGGATTGTTTAAAAGCTTTAGTTGTATACAATTTTACATGTTAATTTTTCTAGACCCTCATAAACAGTACATTGTTAGTACGATGTTTGGTACACCATTAGTGTATGACACACTGCTGTTGTTTTGACATTAAATAATCATTGGGTCATTGGAGAAAAAAAATCTATACTGGATATTAAAATAAATTATTACAATTATGTGAGTGTAAGGGTGATAGTATGTTTGTTTGAGGTATGCTATGATTAAGGGATGCTTGAAGTAGTTAGATACCTGTGGGCATATTTTAACTACATGTGAGTGAAAGGGTGATAGTATGTTTGTATGAAGTATGTTGTGATTAAGTGAATGCTTGAAGTAGTTAGATACCTGTTGGGGTATTCTAACTGCATTAGAGGTTAGAAGATGTTTAATTGTATAAGAATTGAGATGGCGTATTTGAAGTGTTTTGGTATGAGGTGTATTTTTCAAATAATTAGATACCTGTTGGCGTATTCTAATTGTTAATTGTGGTATTGTTTAGTGACTAAATTTGGGTTGAAGCAATATTAAGTAGGAATTTGTTAAATTTGCTGGTAACCTATGTTTTGGGGTAACAGAGGTATCATCACATTCAAACCAAGCACTTATTTTTTGACATATGCAGTGTGGTGTCCTTTTGGGGTTGTGGCACCAGCGTGGTATACTATACCTACTGTTGTGAAGGTTTTCTTTCCAAGATATACTTGGCCATGTGTGAAGCCTGTAAGGTTAGAGTTATTTTTGTACCATCTGCATTGTTGCTTAGAAGCATTAGTATGACATATTGGCTATGTGAGTTTATTTGGGTGGTGAAACAATTGTCTGAATTGAAAAAAGGGCATACTATGCCATGATTTGCATTCTGAAGAACCTGGTGAAATAGAATGGTTTCAGAATTTGGTATGGATACATATAGATATCGTTAATTAGGGATGTGGTCTTGTGAAAGAAACAAGGCTGCAGAGAGTGCATGTATATTTCCACATATATGAAATCCATAAGATTTCATTTATAGGGATGTTTTTGGTTTCCATTACTTGTAGCAAGTACTTTAGCAATTCGTGTGGATCCTGCTCTGTGTTTATGGGACATGTTATCATTCCTGCACAATAGTACAATTCTTGCCGTATACCTGAAACACTGTGTTGTCAGGATTATTAGTGGCATTTCTATGAAGGACAAGCATTTACAAACACAACTGGTTCTCAGCTGTTCAAGTGAATATTGTGAACAATTGGTGGCAATTGAAAGTGAAGATTAATTGTTACATTTGCATAACAATTTACTACCGTTGTGTTGCTGAATTTAAATAAAGCAGAGAGTTATGTTTGTAGATTGTTTGATGGGCCTGCAGATTTTTTGGGAGAAGAGATATTTGCGTCTTTCTTTTCTGATGGACGTTCAGTTGACTTTATTCTAAACAGTTTTGTGGTTGTATTGTTCGATGTTGGTTGTTGTTTCTTTATTGGTATTGTTGGGAGATCTGTTATAGATTCTGTTTGTATTTGTTGTCTTTTTAAAGGTTTATTTTTTTGAGGTACAGGTTGCATATCTAGATGGGGTGTGTATAGTGCCCGTAGCCTGTTGTATTCTAGGATGCAAGGAATGTCAGAATTGACTTTGTTTGCATCAAAGTTAACTAGGAATAGACCATTGAGTGTACGCAGATGTGAGAGTTTTACGTAACTCATACCTTCTTTAAAGACTGTGAGGCCAATATCAATCAATGCTTGATCTAGGGTCAGACCTTGTGATTTGTGAATAGTGACAGCATATGCAAGTGATAGAGAAAAGTGCTCTCTGTGTACATTCATGTCTTTGAAAAGAAGGAAATGTACTATTGTCCAGCCAATTTCTTTAACTTGTGCAAGTTTGTCAAAGTGGATGTTGACAAAATGAATGTTGTTGTCATATGGATGTGTTTCGAAGCCAACAACTGTATCAATTTCTCCATTGACTAAACCTTGATCTACGTAAAGATTACGTTTTAGAATTACTTTGCAGTTTAGACACAAAGTCAATATTTTCTCCAATCCAGCTGTGTTGGTGATACATTTTTCTAAGCTATTTAGTTGTGCTGTTGCTTGTTGACACATAGGATGTATCATGCCGTGCCCTTCTAGTTTGTCTGTGGAGCTGATATGCAGTATGGGTTGCATTTCTTTTTTCAACATTGGCTAGTTGAATTGACTACAGCTTGCAAAGGTTGGCATTAAGGTCATTCTTTTTAGATTTTGTTGAGTTCATTGTTCCATGGCATCAGGAGCAGATGTGTTTCGTCCATATATCTCATGGATTAGTCTACTATTTAAGATGGATTTTGCATCTTCAGTAAGTAGACCAGTTCTAATGCTTTTTAAAATGTTAGCATAGGTGAGGTCTGCAGACTGATGCATGTTTTGAGTTAGTTCTGTGTAGTTAAAATGTTGCCAGAGATTTACATTTCCAATGCTGCCACAGCATTTTCTTGTGTCCTAATGTTTAGAAAATAGGTTGACATTTCACTAAGGTTAACTGTAGTAGGTCTCCAAAAACAATAAAATGTTTTCCTCCAAACAGTTCATCATAGTTGGTTTTTAAGACTTCTTGCATTCTGAGATGAATTAAAGCCAGCATGAGGTTGGAAACCATGCTTACTTCGTCTATCAGGAGCACTTTGTTTTAGAATTCTACATACTTCAGTAGCAGCTTCTGCTGATAATTTTTAATATTCTAATGTGTTTTGGTGTTCTACAGGGAGGAGCAGTAGTCGGTGTAAAATTACACCTCATGTTGTAGGCTGCTAAATCTATGGGGGCTGTCATTACATCTGAAAGGTGGTTGTATGTTACGTTTTGTTGAAATGTACTGATTATTTTAATTAAGAATGGTTTACCAGAACCAGCTTCACCACTTACGTGAGCAGAGGTTTATAATGTTTACAGCTACAGGATTTAGTCTCATGATTAAAACCATGTTCAATTTCTTGAGTGACTTCCAGATAAATGGTGAGTTGTTCATCATTTAGCTGTGGTTCGAGCACTGACAAGTCTTCTTGAGATTGTTTATATTGATACATGGTATTTACTACCTCAGTCATGGCTATTTCTGCTTCATTTAGAATGTGTGGTTCTCCAAGTAGTTCTTGGCTTCCTGTACAGGAAGTGTGACTGCCCCCAGGAGAGTCTTTGTCTTGTTGAGCTTTTATTTCTCTCTCTTGTTGGCGTTCATTGTCCAACTTTTGTTTGTATTGTTTGAAATTGCCATTTGTTATATTGCTTTAATTTGCTTTGAATGCAGCTTCAAATGAGTCATAGTCACCTCACAATTCTTTTTCTTTTCTCCAAGGTTTAAATAGAGTTCTCTATGTTGTGGGGATTTAAATTATAACTTTATATTATTAATTAGACTGGGCTTCGTGAGCTTCACTAGGCTTCCTTCACTAGTTGAGACTGAATATTTGCCAGTTGTCTCATTTGGTGTGACATTGTTTTTGTAGGTGTAGTTTTGGGCAATGTCGTACAGACACACGTTTTCCAAAAAAGTACTTCTGTTTGGGTATTATGTGTCAATTAAAGTGTTTTATTTAAATGTCCTTGTGTTGGTCTCAGTTGTGGCTATGTTTTCTATCTCTTGGTAGAATCTCAGTGCTCTTTTTTCAATAAATTGTAAAACAGTTGCATCACTGTCATCGCCAAATTTAGGAGAATCTTTTATCCACAAAAGCATTTGGATGTGTGGTGCTCCTCTGGATTGATATTTTTTCTCCAACGGAAGTGTTGCACTTCTCCGAGCAGAGGGGTAGTTTTATTGCAGATAAAGTGCAGCATGGCAATGAAGCGATGATGAAAGTACCTTGATACATTGACAGGGTCAAGAGAACAGAGTTCTCCTGGTGTTTTTGTATCTATTCTGTCTTTATGTTGGTTTGCAGTACGTAAGAAGTCATGCAAGCTATCCCATGCGTACTCTGCACGAATTAAAGTAACAAACCATTTGGGTGGGCCTAGGTTCCTTAGCATACAACGTACATCAGCATGACATCAGAACCAGTATTCATTTGTACCACACATGTTGCCAAGAGATTTGTGATACTTGACTGCTAAACTTCATCTTTGTCTTTTATTATTTGAAGCAATTGTGTAGCAGATATGTTTAAACGGTTGGATGCTGTTTTTAATGTGTGTGCAATTCCATAACATAGAGTTGCTAGTTCACTTTCGAAGAGGAGGTGGAAAATGTATTCGACATTTTGTCTGAATCTGGGGTCTTTCGAATACATTCTTAAAGAGATATATTCTGATGCACTAATTTGTGTGGACCTTTCATCATATCTTCCTTCTTTTCCTGTGGGAAAGAGTAGGGGAAAAGAACATGCTTCTACCCTTTTTTCCCATGTGCTCATTGGGAATCCTTTGGCTTGATGCATTTGATATGTTTCTAATGCATCGTCAATGGTGTCTTTGAAGTTTAGTGGGTGAATTGTATACTGGTCTAAAATGTTGGCAGCCGTAACAGGATCTACATGTTCGAATTGGCCAGTTGCTGGTGAGTCTTGAATTATTTGGGTGGTTTCTCGTTTTCCTCTATATTTATATCTTTGTAGTATTCATTGTTTTCTTTAGATATTGTCGGGCATGTCTAACTTTGTTTGAGACGACTAGTTGTTGCCACATTTTATGTTCTTTATTTGGCACACCATTAAGTAATACAATCAAAGATTGATCTATTGGTCGTTGTACTCCTAGAGTTTGTACATTTAATTTTAGATCTAATGACAAATATACTACTTTGCATCAGGTGCCCTTTAGTAACTCGGATGGAGGTAATTTGGCTGATTTCGGTTGCAGGCGAATATGGCTTGAAATGGGTGCACTGTTTGAATTATAATGCTCTCATACAAGTTAAGCTGTTGGAGAGATTTCGGAAGTGGGAATATTTCTAAGTTATTAGTGATATCACAAGATGGCATTTGGTTATTGTCAAGCTTTGTGTTTCAATACATTATAATTATTATTATTGATATGTGCAAACAGTTGAAGGATCTGTTATTTTGTATTTGGTGTCTGCTGTTATATATAAAACTAATTTGAACCATTGGGCTTCTTCATTGTCTTCTATTTTGTAGGCTATATCTACTATTTTTGTGCTCTTTTTATAAAACGTTCTGCGACAATAGACACATATTTGGTCTGGTATTTCAGCAGATGTGTTTTGAAATTTAGCTATTTCTTTTTTGTATGTCTTTATTAGGACGTTGGTGTTTATGAGGTTTTGGGTAATGTTTTCTGAAGGTATAGAATTTTCTAGGTCAAGTTCAGTACCAAAGTATTTACGTTGGATGTGCTCTATTTCTTGAAGCAGTTCTTTGGCTTTTCCATGTAGGAGAATGTTATTTACATTTTGCAGTTCTAGTTCAGTACTTTTTGTATAGTATAGTCAATGAACAAGATTTCGTATAGTAGAATGGTGTGTTGCTAACATTTTGATGTGGTGGCAAGTGCTTTGGCAAGCAGTTACTAAAATGCAGGCTAACAAATGTCCTCGCAGACCAGTGTGGCTGCACACTGGACAGGAGTCTATTGTTTGTAAAGTTTTCATTCTACTTTTGTCTTTTAGTTTCACATAGTGATTGAGGAATTGTCGTAAAGATTTAAAGGATTGTTGGCGTACATTACACATTGAGCTGCATGTCTATTTGTACACAGGACGGTTTGTTTGGGTGAGAGGAGCACGTTTGTTGGGGTCATTTTTCTACAAGGGTTTCTTTTGCCATAATGGTGTGTTCCAACATTTCATACCCTCGACCATTATTGTCTATGACAATTGTTTTTTGTTGTTCTTTTTTTATAAGCCTCTTCATTGAAATATGGTTCTGTGCTGCTTGTGTGAATCCATTCACCATCACAGATGTTTAAAAAGGTCTTTATATTGAAACTGTGCATGTTTAGAGGTACGTTTTGTAATTTATTTATTAATGTACTTAGTGGTTTCATTCTGTTTAAAATCAGGAGAAAAGCAAGGAGAAAAGTTCTGTCAATTAGAGTTTGCAGGATTAGTCGCCTGTGGTCGTTTTTAAGGGTAGATCGTGGTTTTCAGCTGTTTTTAAAAGATTGTGAAGAACTCTACGGTGGAACATTTTCTTTAACATAAATTGTTTTCTTTGCTTTACTGTGACTACGTTAACTCTGGTAGAGACAGTGTTAGGTTCGTTAGTAGGTCTGCTTTTCTTTGTACATATTTTTTTACTTTTAGTTTTTGTAAGAGGGGCCTTACCTTTTTTAGTTGTGGCTGGTTTAGTTTTGTTGAGTGAGGTTACTAGCTCTTTTGTTTGAATGTTTTCTGTAAATTGTTTTAGAGATGGATGACTACATGGTGTAGTTTTATTCTGATCTGCTCTATTTTTTCTTTCTTTTCCACGGTGTTACTTTTAAGTAGGTATTTTGTTGTGTCTGATGGGGAAAGAGAAAGTTTGGGTTGGAAAGTTGTGTAATGTATATGCATGTATGATGCGTGGGTTGTGGGTGTGATTGTAGAGATGAATAGAGTGCTGTTTGTGATGTCATCTTGGATGTCATGGGTGTTAGTCCTTGCAGTGCACTGTGGTGGCGCGAGTTATGGTTGCTTAGCTTACCATAACTGGCGAATTTCTGGGGGTTTTCGGTTTTACTTGTAAGCATAATATGGATAGGTTGTTATTAGTGCAAAGTAACTATAATGTCCCTTTAAAAAAGTTTTTGCACTGAATTTGATAGGTTTGTTTTAGGGCAACTGAACCATAACTTCCCTTTAACACAGTTTTTTCAGTGAATTTGACAGGTTTTTAGTAGTGCAGCTTAACCATAATGTCCCTTTAAGAACGTTTTTTCACTGGATTTAATAGGTTTTTACCAGGATACCCTTAGTTTGTATAGATGTACCATATAGCATAACAAATGGATGTCAGCATACCGATGAGCACAGTAACCATGGACTATGCATCTATGCGTGGATAGCAGCTAGCAATCAAACTGCTGGAAAAGGCAGGGTTCTCTTACATAGTAGTACCATTCAGCAAAGACAAGGAACACATACAAAGAGCACCAGGTACGTGCATTGCACGGAAAAATAGATTAGGTCTGCAAAGTTGTTACTACGGAAACAAACAAAGCAAATGCATAGGGTATACACTATAATGGAATGTACCAATAAGGGAAATAATGTCTACATGGAACAATATTACAGCACTGCCGCTGTACATGGGAACGAAGAAGCAAATGGCAGAGTAAGGACTGCAAAGTATTGACAGCAGAACAAACGCAGTAAGTACACTGAAGTTTCTTCTATAATTACACAGCTTGTGCAGTGTACAATAGTGGAAAACCATGATGTTTTGTTTTGTACGCAGCAACACCTTGGAATGGCTGGAAGACAATTTCCCTCATGGCGAAGTGAGTAACAATAGCAGCCCGATTGGTGCGCAGCACAGTCTGAAAAGTAAGAGAGTTAATATGTATTGCTTCATATATACCTAACAAGTATTTTTATATTTAAGAGGACATAGTGGAAATGAAATGAATGCACCGGAAGCAGCACCTCTTCCACAACAACATATGGCCACACGAAAGGAAGGAAAGTCTGTAAGTAAGTCTACACAGACTGCACACCAAAATGGAACAATTGCTAAACAATTTAGCCGCCTTAAAAGATTTTCTGTAAGGACATAATATGGGAAAAATTAAATACCACTGCCCCACCTGCACATGTACCCCTTCCCCATTTCCCAGCCCACCATCCCCAACAACATCCCTGTGAGCACAGACGTTACGATGAGACCTCAATGCTTGCCTCCCCTCATGACGACCTTGTACAAATCCCCATTTCCCCTGTGTATGTATCCATTTCAGGAACCCCTTCCCTTTTCTAATAGTGTCTATGTTTGTCAGAAATTAAATGTGTAGATGTAAAGTGTTGCTGGGTGTGTGAGTGGCTTTTCCTTTTATTTTAAAATTCCATTATAAGTCTGTAGCGCACAGTACTGTCCGGGATGGCTGCAGTTAAGCAAAATTGAGGTTTTCTGCAGACACCGCACTTGCCCAGTGTATGCACAATCACAATGCAGGTATCCGTAGCATGCCAGCACTGGCCTCATGTCCACATCTTGTGAGGTACCTTTAATTAGTTGTGGGAGCGCACGTCTGTCCGTCCCACAATTATGCACATGCGTATGTCATCCTCTGTGTCCTGGTAACACCAGCCCTGTGCAGCATGGTAGGAAAAAGTGGCGATGTACTTTCAATAATTCGAAGCCTCAACCCACGTCCTACGGACAGCTGTACACACAAACATTGCACTGGCTGTACCCTAGAAACAACCAGCTTGTGCGAAAATAGTCCCTGGACATGTGTCACACTTTTAGTAAGTCCGGGGAGGCCAAGCCTGCTCGTAGGACACCTATGCACATGCACATAATGTATTCCACCCAATACAGGTACTACGAACATCCGTCCCAGTGGAGAACATTCACGACATCAGTATGTGACTGCATCCACGCTGCACATAGACCCTTATTTGCCGAACACACTCGGAGCACCCAGGCATTGGAAAAGTAGTGTTTTCTGCAATGTAAGGAGGGTTATTGTGAAAGTACACCCTTACAAAGGTCTCATATTGTGCCACTGTACATGTAACTATTTTTTTGAATGATTTAGGACTGCTTTCCGGCTCCAAGTGCTGCACAGCAGCCCTACAAAAAGCCACACCCCAGAGGTGTGCCTCATTCAGTTTGTGCCCTTGCAGAGCAGAGTAGGAGGCCACATTGGTTCGTGCTGGAATTGCTTTCTCATCATTTCTACTATGCTATAGTACCTTTGCAGCTAAAGGCAACCATTACTGCTGCTAATGCCTCTAAATCACCAGCACCCACACCCTGACCCTCACCACCACCACCTCCTATCAAAGGGCCTGCACAAGGGAACAGATGTGGTATTGTACATATACATCAAAAGGACAACGAGAATGAAGTAGAGCAAATCCCCAATACATGCAAGCAGCATGAGTGCTGTGTGTGCAAACTGTTTAGCAGCGTAGGAGACGTGCCAAAATGTCGTGCTAACCAAGTAAGATGCACTCTTTCAGTTGCAGATAACCTTGCGTCTACAGTTACAGCACCACTTCAATGCAATGAGATCTCAAAGCAAACCAGAAGGCAGCAGTTGAGACGGTGTTGCCCTTCAAACAAGGCAGTAGGTTACTATCTTCTACAGCATCCTCCGCGTCTGCTCCTGCCACCACCAGGACACTCCTGTATGGCAACGCATCCCTAAAGCAGCCTTCCAGGCTATATGCACCACAGCAGACCCTTACCTTTCAAAGGTCATTGGATTGTGCAGGTACTATGATGCGCTACTCTGCAGGGGGAGCACCTTCAAAGTGTGTTCAAGGGGTCGGTCCAGGAGCATGCAAATGAGTGTCCTGCACCTAACTGAGAGCCACCCAACATCTTCCTCTCTGTGCATGTACCTTATCTTATCCCTGTGGTTGGTGCCCCTTCCCTACCCTCCCTTCCCTTCCTTTCCTTCTGTGTCGTGTGTTACAAGACCAAGAAAGATACAAAACAACCACAAAAAAAATAAAGTTTAAAAAAAGCTCTTTTCAGAGCCACTTTTCAAAGTTCACAAATAGAATTACCAATGAAACGATGTAGGCTGACACGGAGCCGATAAGCTGTACAGATTGCACGATGAATAATGGGAGTGCTAGCTCAGGCAAAAACATTGTACTAATTTCCGGGAGAATGTCCTGGCTCTAAAAAGACACTTTTTCTGGTGTTTGAGTGTGTTTTCGAACACCTTCTAGAAAAATACTTGCTGTACTTGCAGCAATGCATTTGTCATATTTCGCAGACAAAGCTGATTACCAGCATCAGTAAAATGAACTCCATTTGTGGGAAACATGGTCGCGCTACTAAATGCAATGTTGGCATTGTGGAGGTATGACATCGCAACATTTTGCAAAATGGCTCAAACAGTCTTCCTGACATTGCACTTCGCTTTATCCATTTATGCACCAAAAAACTCAGTGCCTTCTCCATCGTACATTGCATAGAAATTCCGGTAACGTGTACTAAACTATTTCCTCCACAATGAACAATAAGAATGGCTGGATGATTGAGCATCACCAAAGTGCAGAAAGAGGAACCAAAATCAGCCACTTCCTTGTATGTACTCCACACCAGTGCAAATGCACATGATAGAATCCAAAATGTGCAGCCACTGCATACTGTTTTGCATGCACTTCCAACAAATGTATGTAAGAGTCCCCCAAAACCCATACACTTAGCCTCCAGAAGCACATAACCTTAACCATACAATTCTGCATTCCTCTCTACAGACAGACCTTCTGCCACAGTCTCTCAGTGTTGCCAACTCCTCAGTAAGAAAAGTAGCTATTAGCTGTCCTGAAAGTACCTAGAAGTAGCTAAATAACGTCATCCCCTAATTTGCATAATTGGCCATGTGCATAATGGGTAATTCCAGAGGGCACGATTGTTGTAGCCTCTGATTACATTTTTCACCCGGCTAGCTGCCTAAGTACAAGTGGGGTGTGGTCTGATGACCTACAAATGACAGTACATAACATAATGCGTAAGTGCAGTACAGCATGCATGTCGATATGTCATAGCCAGAAGTAAACACCTATTAGAAATACCAATAGGTATATTTTCCTTCTCTATGGTTTGCAGGAAAAAGGCAAAAATATGTAAAATTCCTCTTCAGGGTACTTTTCTGTTTCAAAACCAGAAACTATTTCACTCCTAACTAGCTCCACAGGTTTCAACACTGTAGGAACCTCAAAGTGCCTGCAAGTTCACAGTTCCAGTACTGACACAATGCAATGCTCTACCAAAGCACCTCCCTTGCCAGCTTCTGATGTGGAACAATCTCTACTAGATCAGCATCACGGTTGGACTGGGGCATAAAATTGTCTCAAGCACCAATGAAAAAGTAGTCCACAGTTGCAAATGGCACTTCCTACTTTTTGTGGCACTCTTTTTTAAAAGTTTTTTTCCGGACATGTGATGCAAAGTGTGCACTTACAGAGTATTTATTCAGAAACAATGGGCAACTACTAGCTGCATGGCTAGCAAGAAATTTAGCACTTTTTATCCAGTGGTCGAAGTGTAAGAAAAGAAGTAGTGTTCCCTGCAAGCCTGCCCCGCTCCTCACAAACCCCATTGCCCTGCCCCCACCCACAGACAATAAAAACCTCCAAACACATTTGCCTGCTATTTAAGGGAATGTTCAGTGCAGTGCACTGAAAGTGCAAATTTCAACTGCTTCCTACACTGTTATTTTAAAACGAAACCGTTCCGGAACGGTTTCTTTTTAAAATAAAAGTACAGGAGCTGTAAAACTTAATTAAAAAAAGTAGAGGAGCACCGCTCCCAACCGCTCCGGCTCACTTCGACCACTGTTTTTATCAATTGGCTTGGAAACCAATAGAAAAAAGTGTACATTTCCAAACCAATGGAAGAAAGTAGGTAGATTTCGCGCTAGTCACTTTTACAGTACAAAGTCGCTAGGGGTTTGGGGGGTGATTTATTGCTAAATATAGTGAGAAAGTTGCCAAGTTCACAACACTGCACTCCCTGCCTACACACCACATCCAGAAACCTTATTGGCCAATCCGTTAGCCTCCACAGTCCCGTTTCCATGCCTGGCATCCTCAAAAGCCCCGGTTGTGGCACGTGCAATCCTGCAAATATTGCGATATCCGCGGACACATCGTGCTGTGTACAGGAATGTGTGAACACATTTCAACCAAGGTAGGGAATTTTGTCTTTAGTGGTGGCTCTGAAAAGAGCATTTTCTTTGGTGCTTGTAAACAAACACCTTTTTTTCAGTTTTCACATTCTTACAATAACCTCTTCAACACATCCTGTAGATGGTGAAACAAAATACCATTTCCAATGGCGGACAAACAAAAGCCATTTGCACTGAAAAGGTTCACACTTTGAGAATCAATTATGTCATTGTTCCAGAAGAACATCCCAGCAGCACACAGGACATCACACATGCTTCTGTTCATAAGACACCTTCTGACCTCTGGCTGGGGACAAAGCATATTGGTAAAATCACATACTCTTCTTGGTGGTATGGGAGAGAAAACCACCTTGGCAGTGGGAAAAAAGGCACCTCACTGCTTTCATCAACCTCTTTATTTGATGGAACAAACGTGAACAAGCCATGTAACCCAAATGCTGGCCGCCATAGTGCACCATGACAACATCAACATTTGTGAAAGTGGCCACTTCTCTGCAAAGTGCTAGCACAATGCTGAAACTGCACACACCGGCACTGCAGTACAAAGCCTCTTCCCAGGGCATACCTGTGCAGATCTAGCACAAAGGCATCACCCACGATCAACACTGTGCACCTCTCCATGTCTGCCACCCTCACTACACAGAGTAATGACAAAATATTACTGCCCCTTACTGTAAAGCACACCCTCAGCTCCTGATTGGATAATCCCCACAGTCCCATTCCCATGGACAGCATACTGAGAAGGCCAGGATGTGGCAAGTGCGCTTCCCCAAGTACCGCAAGGGCTGTGCCCCATTAAAGCAGTAGAAGTCCTTCTTTCCTTTCCACTATCTTTTTTCCAACACTCCCTCATTGGATACTGTTAAATAGTCACACACCCACCCCCCAATTACATCCAAGACATCTTCATGTAACACTAGCAGTTCTGTACAACACTCCATATGTACCGTCAAACATTCAGAGTGCAAGTCTTGTATCATCCCAGTAAAAACTTCCGTGAAACTATCCAATATTCTGCATCCAGATTTATCCACATTGCCAAGCATCACCACAAACTACAGGTATAAATATTGTTTCTACAGTATTTTTACAACTATGTTATAAGTGCCTCTAAACAGGTTATGTGCCACTGAACCTCCATAACGTTCTCAAAAAGCATACTGTAATTTCTCCCACCACCTACCATCAAGTGCCACTTCATTAGTATGTGCTTTGAACGTTTTCATTTACCCATGGAAGCCATCGCAATGTCCAAACAGGAACTCTCTTATTTCCTTCCGACAATGGTACAATTATTTTTCCGCATTAACGCATCTCCTACAAAATTTGTTAAATTATCTCACAAAAACAGCACTGCATGTATCCTACCAAGTACATACATTTCAAAAAAGGTAGCAGGCGCTCCTCTCCAGAAAGAACATGTCATGATAACCTGTTCTGAGATGAGAGTTTGCAGCACACACTTTTTGCTCACTGTACTTTTCACAGATGGGAAATATCCATTTGCATATCAGCCTTTGTCCTGCCCACATGGGCTGTCCAGCACCGAAATGCTATGGCAATTCCTCTCTGAGCAACATTATACAGCCATGCATCCGAACATGTGCCCAGGCACCAGAACCCACAAATGTAATACAGCCACTGGCACTCATACCCAACCCCGCACCATAATACAGCCATGCATGTAAACATGTAGGTAGTTAGTAAAATCCACAAACATAACACAGCCTCCGGCACCTCTACCCCCTTCCACTCACATAGTATTTTTGTACTGCCAACCAAACCACAAACTCTTCAGAACATTGCCCTTGCTCCCAGCACTCTATGACTTACACAGACACAACACATCATAGTACAGTGCAGTACTCTGTAATCTGCACAATGGGCACAACCCATCCGCATACAGCATGCACTGTGTTGCATGTCACCCCTTCTGGGGGACATGATACTGTCTGGTGGTGGCGTCATGGTCACATGGGGTCACCATGTGGCCATGTTAATAAAAAGAACGAGCCGCTTCCGGCTCTTTAGTCGAGACTAACCTGACTCCGGTTGTCGTTCCTGTTGGGTGCACCCTGCTGGTGCAGCACCGCGTGGAGTAGGCCCAGGGACGGGGCCCTCCATGAGGTCGGCGCCCCTGCTGGGCAACACCGCCCTCGCTGGTGCCTAGCCATGTGATCATGGCCGACTGTGGCAACCCCGGCCTGGCTGCCGTGTGCTGGGTGATCCCCACTCCTTTTTCTGTGGCATGAGCGCTGCACTAAGGGTCTCTGTCGGGTGCTCCGAGGCAGGCCCCCAACAATGGCGACGAGCGCTGGAGCCCATGGGGGCATCGGATGGTGGAGGTGTGGAAGTGCTATGGGTGGCCCGGGCCCCGCGTGCATTAAGACGGGCTACCTGGTGCCCCCAGGATGGTGGGCAGTGTTGGCTGCACAAAAATGCAGGCAGCATGTGTGCGGCCCCCCTGCCCTTTCCCGACAGCAGGTGAAAATCTGCCTGCCCCTTCCCTCAGGAGGAGAAGCCGCAGAGACTTGTCGGGTGCGGCGTCACCCGCGATGTCAGGGAGCGGGCGCCCCCCATCAGAGTGGAGGGGAACTGCTTGTCGGCGACGCTGGCCACGTGAGCTGCTGCCCCCTCCTCCCCACCATGGAGGCGCCTCGGCTGCAACGCTGAGGGAGACGGTGTTGAGCCCCCACCCTGTGAGGAGGAATACTAACCCGTGGCTCCTGCCGCAACAACATCCTGAGCGGCCCGTTTGCGACGTGAGGGAGGGGTAGGTCTGCACCTCCCCACAAACCAGCGGGGTGGAAAAAGAGATGGCCCTGTGGCATCGGCTGCAATGTTGAGGAGAGCGGCATCCACCGCGTGAGGAGGCCGGCTGCCCATCCCCCCGCAAGCCTGCCAACATCCACGGCAAAAGTGTGGAGGGTCCCCGGAAAGAGATGGCCCTGCGGCGTCGGCCGCAACGTTGAGGAGAGCGGCATCCGCCGCGTGAGGAGGCCGGCTGTCCACCCCCCCGCAAGCCTGCCAACATCCATGGGCGGAGTGTGGAGGGTCCCCAGGCCCGGCGGCAAGGAGGCCTGCAGCACTCCACGTGGGTGCCAAAAGAAATGAGGAGGGAGATGACTGGCGGCCCCAACCGCATTGAAGAGGTGAGCTGCCGCAGAGCTGAAGGGCAGCGATGTTTGCCATAATGGAAAATAAAATATAGAACTGGGTGGCAGCGTCCCCGCCCCGCGGTGGGAAGAAGAACGAGGAGATGATCCGAAGCGGAGCGCATAAACAAATGAGGTACGGCTCCCCAGCCCTCCAGAGACCTGGGCCACTGAGGGTGAGAGGAAAAAAAAATGAAGTGGGACTGCCGCACAGCTGAGGCACCCTCCCCCACATGGGTGGCAGGCCCCAACTCCAACTGGGCCCACAGAGAAACAAAGAAAGAAAAAACATGTGGACAATACGGGGAGGCACCCCCAAGCAACAAAGAAATGGGGCACGACGGTCACCCTGCCCCACAGTAATACTGCAGGTACCCAGCCTGCATTGTCAAGGGGGAGTGAGGGTAAGGAGAACAGTAAAGCCTCTAGCATCTCCTCCGTCCGCCCTCATGAGAGAGCGATGCCAACATCAAGTGGGGTGGGGCGACATCTAAGTGAACTGGTGGGAAGGCGAGCAGGAAGGACCATGAAGAAATAAGGCCAGTACCGCCATGGTGCCAGTACTCCATCAGAGGCGGACCCTAGACTGCGTACTTGGCCAATGTGGCCCCTGGGCCTCTCCAGGTGCGGCTTTACCGGCCTTAGTGATGTTGGTGTGACTGTCTGAAATGAACATTGGTGTGGACACAAACAGGCTTCCTGCAACTCCACGAACGGGGAAGATGGACATCATCATCGACATCCCAATGAGGACTGGGAGCCTGCAGACACGGACTTGCTTAAAATGGTCCAGTCGGTGGGCAATGTAAGGTGGTGCGCATCCGTAGATATGGAATGCTTCATGTGGTGCCAGTAGCTCTCATTGGTGTTTTTTGTGATAGTAGAACCACTCACCCAGGTTAATAAAGGGTGTGAAAAATTAGTAGAGTGGTGATATTAGTATTAGTGTGTGGTTTTGCTGGGGTTATGGGGGGTTTTGTTGTTATGAAAAAGGAGTAGTGTTGCATGTCACCCCTTCTCGGGGACAAGGTACTTTCTGGTGGTGGCGTCATGGTCACATGGGGTAACCATGTGACCATGTTAATAAAAAGAACAAGCTGCTTCCCGCTTGTCAGTCGAGACTAACCTGACTCCGGTGTCGTTCCTGTTGGGTGCACCCTGCTGGAATAGGCCCAGAGACGGGGACCTCCATGAGGTTGGTGCCCCTACTGGGCAATGCCGCCCTCACTGGTGCCTAGCCATGTGATCATGGCCGACTGTGGCAACCCCGGCCTGGGTGCCCCCAGAGCCGGGGCTGCCATTTGCTAGATGATCCCAGCCACGTGGGTTGCTCTGGTGATCCGGAGCGAGTGGAGTGACCCCCACTCCTTTGTCCGTGGCGTGAGCGCTGCACTGAGGGTCTCTGTCGGGTGCTCCCAACACACGCAGGGGCCTACCCGGTGATCCGAGGCAGGCCTCCCAACACAATGGCACTCTATGCACTTCTATACACAAGGTATTCGAACACATCACCCAGTGGACACACTGCAGAACTGTTGACTCCATCAAGTGCAGCCATGGACCCAAAACTGTAGGATGGAACAACAATCACCACACCCATTCAACCAACAATGTATACAATGCTGACACACCACACATTCAAGGCAACAATGTGAAACCTACTTGCAACTAGTGGACAAGGCAGTTGTACGTAACTGGAGTACTTCACATCGGACATGCACAGTGACATAGTAACACGTTGCCACCTGGTTTTGTTTTTGTAGCCGCATGGTGGCAGGCAGGGAAGAACTCATTGTAAAATAGGCTTCAGTGCAATTCATGAATTGTGCCAAATGTAGAGCTTCTATGCAATTGAAAAAGAAAATCCATACAGCAGTATCATAGTGTTGGCATGCATGGCTGCATAACGTTGCGGGGGGTGTGGCCAAGGCCTAGGCTCTTGGGTGCATGGCCTACGGCCTACGACCTTCGGCCAGGCACTCAAGAGCCTTGGCCTTGACCATACCCACCGCTACATTATGCAGCCATGCATGAGAACATGTGGCCAAGTACCAGAACCCACAAACGTAATACAGCCACCAGCACTCCTACGGCCTATGGCCTTTGGCCATGCACCCAAGTGCCTAGGCCTTGGCCACACCCACATCAACGTTATGCAGCCATGCATGTGAACCGGTGGCCGGGTACCAGAACCCACACACATAATACAGCCACCGGTACTGCTACCCAACCCTGCACCAGAATACATCCATGCATGCAAACATATAGGTGCTTGGCAAAATCCACAGACATAACACAGCCTCCAGCAAATCTACCCACTTCCACTCACATAGGATTTTTCTACTGCTAACCAAACCACAAAATGTGCACAACATTGCTGCTCCTCCCAGCAGTCTATTAAGTACACAGAACCAATACATCATAGTACAGTACAGTAATCAGTAATCCGCGCAATGGCCACAATCTTCAGAACATTGCCCCTGCTCCCAGCAGTTTATTAAGTACGCAGACCCAATACATCACTTCTATACACACTGTATTCCATCACAGTACCCAGTAGACACACTGCAGGATTGTTGACTTCAACATATCCAGGCATGGACCAAAAACTGTAGGGTGGAACAACAATCACCACACCCATTCAACCAACAATATGTACAATGCCGACACACCACACACAAGCAAAGCAACAATGTGAAACCTACTTCCAACTAGTGGGCAAGGAAGTTGTGCGTGACTGGTTTACTTCGCAGCGAAAATTCACCAGGAAATGTCCAGCCATATTTCGAAGGCGCTAATGACTTACCACTCACAAGCCTAGTGCACGCAATGCGGAAATGCTCATGTCATGTGCAATTCGCTCCCTATCTGCAATTGAGCCTGCCAGCACTCACCACAAAAAAAGGTTGCCTCAGGACGTATCATGCCGTAATGAAGGCTGCCTTTGTTACGGCAGAGCTGTGGCTGTGTCCGCTTCTCGCTAGTGTCTACCTAAGCCGACAGTTATACTGCTCCCTTCAGCGGCATTTCCAGCCAGCCTTTTCCTTCTTTTGCCTGGTTTCACCTACCATACCAGACAACTAAGGATCCATTCAAACTTTGCCATTACAAAGCAAAGCAGACGCCCATTTATCTGATTCCAAAAAACGACATATCAAGGTACTCTACAGTACCCGTTCCTCTAACAACCTCGTCCTGATGACAGTCCGGTCCCTTCAGACAAATTGACAACATACAACATCTGCTGAGGGTCATTTATATTCCGAACCTGAAACACCAACTGCATACTGTGTCGACAATAATGGCGTACTACTATCATTAAGTAGTACAGAAATGTGCACAAATATTATTGCCACTAACCCTCACTGCAATGTATAGTTTAACATATCATTGTGTGTTCTTGCCCCTAAGGGCTCATGTATTTCTATTTTAAGGCCTTTTTTGATTCACAGGCCTACCAACTTTTAGATGTTTTCCAAAAATAAATTTTGGATACACTATTGCTCTTTGTTTGACCATGTTTCCTGGCTAGTATTTGTTAAACCTAGCTTTTTGCTGCAACTCAGACCCACCTTCCACTGCGTCTTCAAACAGGGGTAGCTTCTGACTCCTTTTGTTCCCTTATATGACATACCCTCTCGAATCAGACCCCCTTTAAACAAAAAGAGGGTCACCCATTGCCCCACTTATCTCTTATATGTGAATATAGACCTCAGTATGTATGTTTTTCTTTGTTATCTGTCCTGTGAATAGCCATTGAGATTATTTCCTCCTGGCATCATATTTCAAACTGATGTTATTTTTCATGCATAGGAACCGTTTCTGATGGGCCCACATTCTATTGAATTGGCACTGAATTTCTTGAGGCAAAAATATATGTGACTGGTGTGCATCTAGTGGTTTGTATGTGCAACACAAGTTTTGTTACTGCCGTAAAATCTACGGCATTGTACCCAATATGTTGGTAAAACTGTGATGCAAAAGGAATGGTGTGGTCCCATTTTTAGTTTGGGCTATTAGGTGGCGCTTGCGCAATCTATAATCCAAAACTATTGCATTAGAGTACATATAGGGAGAAATGGCATATGAAGAGGGATACACAGCTTCTAGGTGTTGTTCGGCTATTTTCCCACCCATTGATTGCCCATGGCCACGCTATTCCCACAGCCATTCCCACCCAGTTCCTGCCCCCCCGCCCAAAACTCCTCATCATTGGAACTCTTTGAGCTCGCTTTAATCAAGCCTTACCATGAAACTTTGCACTCCAAGTGCCTGCCGGTGTTTTTTCAAAGCAGTCTTCTGAGAGTAAATGACTTAATTGGAGCTTTACATCCATTACTGGTCTTAACCAGGTCTGCCTTCAGTCGCTCGATATATAAGCTCTCTGTGTGCCCTTCACCAAAGTCCTGTTACAAAGCCAACAGTTTGGACCTGAGTATAAGCATTAGGCATTTGCCTGGCACTGCTATTAGATGCACAGGTACTTGCACCAATTCGCACCTGCTACCATCAATGGCCAGTTAATACAACTACGGTTGTGCCTGGCAAGTGCCTTTCCCATGCCTACACAAAAGCCCAAACTTTGCAAATAACTGGGAGCTTTGAGCTCTCAGACCGTCTTTGAGTCTATTCAAAGCAAAGCCTTTTGTTCTAATGTTTTGTGTTCAATGTAAAATTGTAGAAATGAAAAGCTGTTATCTAACAATACAATTGTCAAAAACAGTAAGCCAATTTTTGCGATTTTATCATGACAGTTGGTACTTTTCTGGACCAATTTGAGCCTCTTTTAGTCTTTCATTGTGAGGACTAGAGGATCATTTCAACAATGCACGTGAACACAAATTGGTGTTGTGTACCCTACTGCCACTACTGACACCATATTGATCAAATTTGCAAGGGTAATTGAACATAGCACATCATTGGCGAATAAAGAAGGGCATCGAGAAGAGATTACCCAATGTTGCCAATGCATCTGCTTCAGCAGAGGGCCACGTTTCAAAGTTTGTTTAAACGTTCATAAGTCGCAGCAAATATATATGGTTAAGTTGCGCTACTAAAAACCTATGAAATTCAGTAAAAAAACGTTGTTAAAGGGACGTTATGGTTCAAAGTAAAACCGAAAACCCCCTGAAATTCGCAGTTATGGTAAAATGAGCAACCATAACTCGCCCCACCGTGCACTGCTAACACTAACAACCAGGACATCAAAGATGACATCACAAATGTCATTGATGACATCACTGATGACATCACATGGCTGGCTCTCCCTTTTTTTTCTTTACTGACATATCTAAGCCACATAGTTTTCTTCAGTAACAGTCAGGAAGTAAAAATTGAAAAGGTACTATATTTGTAGACTTAGGGTCAAGTCATATCATATGAAACATATATATATAGTGAAAGACACAGGCTTGAAAGAGAGCAATCCTTTCTGTGCATGAAGATAATCATTAGAGTTATCAGCACTTTCTCATAGTTTTATTTTTATTACTATACCTTCCCTGTATATGCTCATATTTGTATACATTGTACTCACACTCCTTTCCTTAGGGTTCACTGACATCATTTGATACACATACATACAGTAAGTAGCAGCTTTCAAACAGAGCAATCATTTCTCTGCATAAAGATAATCAGTTAGGTTATGGACTCTTTCTGCTACTACTTCTGCTTTTCTGCTTACTTCTCTGTCCCTGTATATACTCATATTTGTATGTGTTGTTGTCTCTTTGTGTTTTGTCTGTATTAAGTGTAATTATGTATTAAGTGGGTTTTATTAGCTACTTATTACATGTTAGATTATGAATATTGCACCTTCATCATGTATACTGCACACACTGCCTAAGTTTCTGCATGAGTTGCTTTGTATACTGGATAGAACTTCATAATAGAATGCTATTTATATCAATGCATTGCTAAATGCGCTCATTAGCTCATGATATTTATTGAAATGATCCTTCACACTTTTTGGTTAACATTATAAGAATCCCTCCTGCAGAGTTTTCATGAAAAGTAAATGCACATGTGATGTCATCAGTGATGTCATCAATGACATTTGTGATGTCATCTTTGATGTCCTGGGTGTTAGTGTTAGCAGTGCACGGTGGAGCGAGTTATGGTTGCTTATCTTACCATAACTGGGGAATTTCAGGGGTTTTTCGGTTTTACTTGGAACCATAACGTTCCTTTAACAAAGTTTTTTTACTGAATTTCATAGGTTTTTAGTAGCGCAACTTAACCATAACGTCCCGTTAACAACGTTTTTTTACTGAATTTCATAGGTTTTTAGTAGCGCAAGTTACCATAAACTCCCTTTAACAAACTTTTTTCATTAGCACGCAGACAATATACAAAGATGGAGTGTAAAAAGCAATTTCTCAGGGATGGCTTTACACAGAATGTTGCAAAGTAAGAATTTATGCTCGTTCACGGTGAAGGTCAGCTGCTTCAATTTTTTGCTTGCGGGCCGGAGTGGCCCACGACTCGCACTATAAGGTTCTATTGTTTTTTGACCTTGACAGACAGGGATCGTGCCAAAAGACTTCTTTTGAAGGAGGGGTGCAAAAACGTAAGAGACGATAAGGATGAAATTTCTGAAACGAAACCGCTTTTATATATTATATCACTATGGGCAAGATCGTTGGCACAGACGGAGTCGTATTTAGGGACTGCATTACGCGTAGACAATGGAAAATGGCAATATAATGTAAGTAACCCTTTAGATTATTTTATACCGGAATATAATAACAATAGCGTGGCGTTAAAGCCCGGTTAAGTTGTACTTGTTCGTTCAATGTGGCATATTGTTTTGTACCGTGCACTATCACCGCCGAAGTGGTCACCTGGCGCTCAGATGGCTCTGAAAAAGGCAGAGGAGAGAGGGTGGGTTAGTGGGAATAAGTTAACATACTCCGTTGCACTATCCTCGCTAGCAAATAGTTTCACGCCCTAATAAATAAAGTGAATATTTTTAATGAAGATCGGCTCGTGAGACTAATTTATGTTTTTAAAACAGGTACATCCTTCCCTACTGTCAATGCCACGATTTTCAGACCCCGGCCGATGGATTTTTTAACTGCCAGGTGCAGCTCCCAGTAAACAACTTCATGACCCTCACCATTTTATGGGACAATCGCCAAGGACCAATATGCCCTTACGCAGTACTAGCGGCTAGAAGCAACATACCAACCGTTATGGTGGTCTAATGCCTCGTTGTTGGAACAGCCTTCCGATTATCAGTGCGACCATAGTGCTTCTTTTATCATAAACCAACACCCTGTGTAGCGCAAAGGAACAGCGCGTGACTCAAGATGAACTTTTGCGGATTGACAGCAAAGACAAATGCAAATCGCTGAATATTCTCTAAACATTTGATGTCAAATAAATGTACTTTACGAAATGTACAATGTTGCTGTTTGCTTTTAAATCACAGTTTCATATTCCGAATTGTGGCGCGCTGTGTTGTGAGATGATGTGTGTTGTTTTCCGGGTTCTGTGTAAAGTCGCGTAGGACTGGAGCCGACTGGGCGCGTTTGGCTATGCACCCTGTAACGTCACGGAGAGAGACGGGGAATACAAATGCTTTGATAATGTCAGGCGTAGGGGCGGGAGATATGATTTAGTGTCACAAAAACAGGTCAGCCAGGTCGATGGGGCAAGTGATAGGATTATCACATAATGTCGGCGCACAGCAGCCTGATTTATCGTTTGTTTAGTGGACAAAAAGTCGGGTAAGGCCCATAGGAAATTGTAATGTCAGCAGACATAAGGAGGGTTCTTAGAACATTTTCAACCTGACAACGAACAATACGAACAGCGTTCTCAGAACACCCCCATTTTGTTTAATTGTAAACATTTCAGGACACCACGAGTGTTCTTAGAACACATTCAACTTGCCAGAGTGCAATACGGACAGCATCCTCAGGACACCCCCATTTTGTTTATGTACGAACATTTAAGGACACAGCGAGTGTTCTTATCTCAATTTTAGCTTGCTTGCGAACAAAACGGACACATACTCTGTCCTCAGAACACCCTACCAGTTAGTTTATATAAAAAATTTCAGAACAGCCGTGTTGTCCGCAGACAAATTGAACACAACAAAAGCGTCTAGCACATAAAAAAAACAGAACATTGAAACTATCTCATACTCCCCCAACCTCCCCAAACACTCTTAAATACCAACACACTCCACTATATACAATTTTTAATCCAAATTTCACTGCGCTGTCTGCGGTCGTCGGCGAATGCAAGATGGCGGGCGCCACAAAAAATCTGACGTGCTTCACGCACCACGACGTCCAATCAGCGAACACGTCGCATGTCCGCGGACATCATGCAAGCCGCTTGGCCAATCGGGGCGCTGTCCGCGGAGCGAACAGGGAACTCCGTCAGCGGAGCGAACGGAGATATCACAAATTTTTTTGCCTTACATTTGGGTCATTTTTAAAAAAACTACTGGACGGATTTACACCAAATTTGCAAAAGCACGCTTTCGGGACCAAGGCCCCGCTCCTGCCGCAAATTTGGTGTAAATCCGTCCAGCGGTTTGGGCTGTAGGCGTGCGCAAAGTTTTTTCCCATTATGTCTATTGGAAAAAACTAAAGTTTTGGGACCCCCCCTATAACTTTGCCCCCCCTGGACCAAACCTCTCCAAACTTTGCAAAATAATTCAGAGTGGGCCATATACTTTTTTTGCAAAGTTTGGTGAGGATTCTTCCAGAGGGAGCGAAGTTATAAGCCACCCAAAAAATGCTCTTCCTATGGAAACACCAACTTAACCATAACTACATGGACGCTACCGCGTCCATATATATATATATATACATATATATATATATATATATATATATATATTTTGAAGTCGCTAGGGATAGCAGCTGGGCAAGCCGTCTTATTATTCACCCGTGTATATCTCCACGGTCATGACTGTGCCACCGGTGTTATGCTGGGGCTGTCCTCCTAGTCTCTGGAGCTGTAGCCTAATCTCAGTGCCCTCGATGCATGGCTCAAGGGGGCCATGTACTCGTAAAACGTGGACGCATGAGTTTGCATTTCTGTGCATGCTGTCCCCCCCCTTGACAAGGGTGGACAAGTGATGTGTAAATCCGAACGGACATGGATGTATAGGTCACCTTTACGCCCTTTTCAGGAATCATGTGTACATGCCTCCAGTCTTGTACATGCCTGACAGGCGGCACTTGCATGGATTTCATAGGAATCCCATGCTTTTTAGCTATCATGGAAGTCGGATGCTGCTGATAAAACTCATTTGGTTTTGTGGAGGTGGCGGAATCGCCAATTCCCATGCAGGCTCCTTTCCACTATACAAAATAATGAATATAAAAAACATGCATAAAATGTTCATGCATGCTTTTTACATATGCATTTTGCGATTCAAGGACCTCTACCCAGTGGTGGAAATAGAAAATAATTGGTGGGGGATCCCACAAGGGCTGGGGTTGGGGCAGAGTTTGAAAGTTTGGGGGCGGGGTGCTGGGGGGTCCTGCCCGAGGAGGCGGGGCTTGGGGGGCAGAGCTGGCGGTTGACCTCCGATCAAAGGAAATGTCCAAAATAATAGTGTAAAATGCTGCTATTTCTTTCATGCTGTTTCTATTCCAAACCATATATCAATTCCACTTTAAACCACTTCCATGGCACTGGTGATGAGTTACTTCACTATGCGGATAAAAGCAACTGTTGCTGAGTAAATATTCTTTAAAATGCACAATTTGCATCCCATTTTATAAAAAACGCCCCCTTGGGTACTATTCAAACAGAGTGATTTCAGTTAACCATAAGCAACATTTTCTTTTACTTGAACTGCACCCGGCACAGCTCCTGCAGCTCCCCTCTGAAAGCAGTTGGGTGGCTGCATTGTGTGTGATAGTTTCAATGTTAATAGGCGTATTTATGTATTCATGCAATGTTTGTCGGATACCTGTACATTTATTTATGTATGCAATTTTTGTCGGATCATGTTTCCGACAAACATTGCATAAATAAATAAACCGGGTCGTGGCTGAGGAACGGGTCGTAGCTGAGAACTGTAACTTCCTCTGGTGACCACTTGCACGGGATCACCAGAGGAAGTTACAGTCTGTTTGCGGCGCTCTCTTTTTTATTTATTATTATTTCTTTTTGTTATTCCCCCGCCCCCCAGTGCTGTCTCTGGCCAGAATTGCCAGCGCTGCCTGTACCACACCAAACAGAAAACGGTATCTCACAGGTAATAGTGTGCTGCACTGAACCCTCCCTTTCGCCCTTCTGTCACTGCCTCTCTTGGTGACTCAGCCATGGGCCTACTGTGGTTTCAGTGACTCAGTCAAACCTGCGGTAAACCCATTGGCTCGAATCACAGCACCAGGTCTAATGCGTTCTATTCTAATAATCACAATGAAGCTTATGTAAGCACTTTCAACTGATCTTAAGTGTTCTTTGTCTAAGGCTAAGCCACAGTCCCCACACCCATGCTGCTTGCAATGAGTTAACACAAGGCATACACATGTTTGAGCCTCCTGCTTAATCTTTCCGTGAGGTAGGCGCCTAAAACCTCCTTTATATGAGCCAGATGTTTCATATGATCAAAGTCGTGTCTGCAAATTTAAGGGGCTCACAAGAAAGCTTTGGATCTTTTGACAAATGCTATCAGATTCCGGTAGGCACTGGAAGACTTACACAATTCTACTTTCAAATCCTACATTACAAAGCATACAAATAGAGCCATGTAATGCGAAGGCAGATGGCAACTGTCAGACCCTCCAGTCTGCCTGCCTGGAAACACAGCCAATGCATGGTCTCAGCCTTTGCCATTACTTCCCCAGTAAACCTACTACCCTGTGTATGCACCAATCCTTATAACATTAAGGCATGGTCTCAGGATTTGCCATTACTTCCCCAGTAAACCTACTCCCCTGTGTATGCACCCAGCCGTATAACATTAATGCATGGTCTCAGATGTTGCCAGTACTTCCCCAGTAAACCTACTCCCCTGTGTATGCACCCGGCCTTCAAACATTAATTCATGGTCTCAGGCATTGCCATTACTTCCCCAGTAAACCTACTCCCCAGTGTATTCACCTGGCCTTATAAAATGAATGCATGGTCTCAGGGTTTGCCATTACTTCCCCAGTAAACCAACTCCACTGTGTATGCTCCCAACCTTATAACATTAATGCATGGTCTCAGACATTGCCATTACTTCCCCAGTAAACCTACTCCCCTGTGTATGCACCAAGCCTTATAAAATGAATGCATGGTCTCAGGGTTTGCCATTACTTCCCCAGTAAATCTACTCCCCTGTGTATGCTGCCAGCCTTATAACATTAATGCATGTTCTCAGGCATTGCCATTACTTCCCCAGTAAACCTACTCCCCTGTGTTTCAAAAAAGGTAGCAGGAGCTCCTCTCCAGAAAGAACATGGCATGATAACCTGTTCTGAGATGAGAGTTTGCAGCACACGCTTTTTGCTCACTGTACCTTTCACAGATGGGAAATATCCATTTGCATCTCAGTCTTTATCCCGCCCACATGGGCAGTCCAGCACCAAAATGCTATGGCAATTCCTCTCTGAACAAGAGTACCGACAGCAACCCCATACACGTGTTCCGGCCACCTCTTGCTACACCCCATCCTACTGGAAACCGATCTGTAACATGAACACCAGGAGTCAGGCCTCCTTTTGTTACATCCCATCCCACTGGAAAACCATCCGTAATGTGAAAAACAGGAATCAGGCCTCCACTTGCTACACCCTGGCCTACTAGAACAGCATCAGTAATCTGAAAACCAGAAATCAGGCCATTCCTTGACGCACCCCATCCTACTATAGTATCATCTGTAATGTGATTATAAGTAAATTCGAGAGAGTATTTTGCTCTACTACTTTTGTTAAAAAAATGTCATTCATTAATATACAGAATAAAAAATCACTTCCTTATCATCTATTCAGCAATGACATTTGTTTACCTTCTAAGGTTACCCTTGGTGCAATTCTTGAAACAAGTAATTCAACTCAAAATTACTTCAGCATTAGAATTAAATCATAATCTGAGTTGGTATTGGCCAATGTATAGTCCAATTCAAGAACACATCATAATATAACTCCATTGGCCTTAAATCACCTGTAGCTCAGCAAATAAAGCTGTAGCTCAGCATTGGCCTACACTTGTTTAGCACTGCTTGTGTCGGTGGTAATTGCACGAAGTGCATGCTTCTTCAGGGCCTTGTCCGATCATTTAATGAGCCCAATAAACAGAGAAAAGAAAAGATAAACGGAAAAAGAAAAAGCATGCACATTGTGATTCAGAGAAATGGGCTGGTAGTTAATCTTCATATATACATGTCCACAGTTCCAATAGGAAGCGTGAGCTCCATGACTTGAACAGTGAAATCTTGCATAAGAATTCCCACTTTTGTTGCTATGTTGGGATTGTGTCAAGCCCCAATCCCTGCTCTACGCACTAGCGTTGTCAGTAATGTCTTAACCACTTTCAAGGCGGAAGAGAGGGTCCAAGGAATGCCCCACTCACCCCCATGAACATAACGGTCTGAAGAGTCAAGAACGCACAGTCACTCATTATTTGGACAGCCCCCAGGAGCAACAGTGACTGATACTTATGCAGAGAAGTATGCTCTCAGACAGCCATTCAAACCTTATCCATTGAATATCTTTATGGATATAGGTGCTTCAACAGTGATCATGGATCCAAATGCCATGATGGGTGACGTTGACTGATGCCAAGAAACCACTGTTCTGACGTCATTAGTGACACCAAGACATAGATACGTTAGGCATGAAGCACACTCGCAACCATGCACAGCTTTACAAAAACACACATTCCTATACATGAATAACATGCTTACACAGTTCTGTAGATAGAGGACGGATACATTTACATGCTGTCAACGCATTTATCATCTCATTAGCTAAGTGCAGAAATGCTGAACGCAAGGCAACAAAAAGATGCAGAGCAAGATTGCAGGTGCTTATGGCACTACCGGACTATATAAGGAGACTGGCAGGACAAAATACGACCAACCTATAGGAAATATAGCACGATATAGGTGTGCAGAAATCATAGTATAAGTCTAATGAAAATCACATAACGCCTCAAGCCGCAGGATAAGAGATGAGAGGGAGCAGAGCCAGGCTGTACAGAGTTGTAAGGCCACGGCTCACAGCCAGGGTTAGAGACGAGCAGCACATACCAAACCGCAAACAACAAGGGGCCAGCTGCTGAAAAGATGAATAAATCCTCATAATTGCAGACCAGAAGAGCTCGTTTTTGTGGTCCTCAATCACATGATATGGCCAAGCTAGACAATGGTCATTCAATGTGGTGGAAAGACGAACAGTTCTCAGCAACCCAGACATGAAGTGAAACATGAACAAGTTAACAATGTTGCAACATGGAGAGCACTCCCATAGCAAAAGTGGTGTTGCTAACAGATACACTGGGAACACATAGCCACTCACATCACCTTTAAGAGGTGCACAGAGGGCTGAGAACAGAACTGGGTCCCAGGCCTGAGGAGACCCGTCCCAGCCAATCAGAGGGCAGAAATCCAGGGGTGGATGGCAGGGGGCAAGGGCCAATGGTAACCCTGTGACCCTGCAACAATGTAATAGATAGATTGGTTTTTTGGGAAGGGGCAGGCCAGCCACCTGACATAGAAGAACCAATTGGCTAATATGTATAAGGGCAATCTATAGTGTCTACCACACTGAGCACCCAATGAGTATGTTTGATAGGTTTTTGGGTAGGGCCCAGATTCAGATGCCATTCTGCAACAAAAACGGGTGACATGTTTGTTGGAATTGTGACTCAGGAGATGTTCGAATGTCCTGTATGATCCCTGTTGGTTTTTGTAATAAACAACAGTTTTAACTAGCCCTTAGCTGAGTCCACCGTTTGTTATGGGGGCAGGGTTGTTTGGCCCCTGGAGCTGAATAGTTGAGCTTGTAGTAATCCCCAGACCTCTGGCATACCCAACATCTCCAACAAGTTAGTAGCAGAAGATCTGTTGGCCACGCCTGTACAGCATAAAGCTGCCTCTCCCGCCGCAGCACCTACGGGACCCAAGATGACAGGGAATGCACCCCCTGTACAGAGGCCATCAGGAGCCAGCTTGGAAGTATCATTCTGTGATCTGTGAGAAGTCAAGCAGACCAGAAAGGTGGCGTGGTAGCTTTGGGAGACGCGGTAGCTGAACAGCGTTGGTGGATTACAGAGTGTAAATATTGACTCAGCCCCATGCAACTAAAGGGGGCGGGGAAGTAACGGGGGTGGAAGGGTGTATAAGGAGTATTGTTGAGTATCTTTGAAGTATTGTCGAGTATTGTTGAGCATAGTAGGGGAAGGAGCGGAGGTAGATGTTATTTTTGTGGTTAGGGCACATTTGGTTTTAAGGGAAAAGGTTCTGCTAAATAACCTAGACTATGGCAGGGATGACAGAAGTTATGCAAATAGTGGATTCCCTGTGGATTGGATGTTTTAGCTCGGTCATGGATGATGGTATCCCTGTGTAAGGTTTAGCAAAGGGAGCTGGCCCAGATTGTGGAAGGTGTTTGTCTCGTTAAGTCTCGAGGAGATGTTTTATCTGCAAGGTGATGCTGTAGATACAGATTGAACACAAAGGATATTGGTATCCCCTGTTAGGAGGCAGGAAGACAGCTGTGGGTTCATGTTAGTGTTTTATAAATGTCTTTGTAGCGGGATCTTAGCATTGTGAGTGTTGTAAGTGATCTGTAGCACTACCTTGTTCAGTGAGTTGATGGCATTAGGTTTGGGCATAGGACCCGAAGAGCATGAGGTGTTGTAGGAACAGTGTTGAGAAACTCAAAATTAGAGGAGGTTGTCCGGTGGCGGTGCATGGAAGGCACATGCGCAAGATTGGTGGGCATGCCTGAGGAGGCAGAGAGTTGCAGAATGGTGGTGCAGGGAGCATGCCTGACAGGTTGTTTTGGGGCCAGAGAGGCTCGAGAATAATTGTTAAGCACTGTTATTTTATTGTGTCTGTGTAACAGTGGAGTGTCGAAAGCCTCGACTTGAGTTGAAGTAATTATAAAAGCAATGTATCAAGGGAAGTGCAGGGGGGGACACCCCTACAGCACTTGTGTAAGACCCTTCCACGCTACAAGGTCAAGATGAACAGAAGGAAAAGCCAGAGAGCGCGAAAACAAGGAGAAGGAGGAGCGCGCGATTAGAGACATAAGGACAAAGTGGGGAATGGGCACTGGAGACGATAACATGTGAGGAGGTAGGCAAACAGAGCCAGACAACACTATCACACAGGACAAGACTGGCACTCTATCGGATAGGACAGACATGGGGTCCTTTGGGGAAAGGGGCAGCATGGACTTATTTGACTTTGGATGGAAGCCCAGCTCAAACACGGCCACTAGGAGGCTGAGCTTCATTGACAATTTTTGAAGTGATATGGACACCGACTCAGCTAGAGACACAGAGTGAAGTGAGGACAAGGGAAGAGGGCGACCCAAGCACAAATCGACAGAGAAAAGCACAGAAAAGAGCATGACCTTGGAAGTAGCAAAAGACACAGGGGGGTTTAGGGGTGACAAGGACAATTAATCACAGCAGTTCAGAAATGCATCGCACAGTCTAGATGACCTGATTCCATATATGCAGATGCCCAGAGATCTCCTAAGGCGAAAGAAGGGGTGGGCACCTAATGGAAAAGGGTGGGGGGCAACCTCAAAATATACCATGGAAACACATATATAAGGAAAATGTGAGGTGTAGGCTACCCTTGTTAACTGCGTGTGCGTGGAAATGGATAAAAGAAATGTAAATGATGACAGCGGGACCGAAATTAGCCACGGGGGACGTAAAGGGGCTACTAGTGGCAATCCTCGGAGAGGCCGCTGATGACATATGGAGAAGGGCAGGTTACCCAGGAGTAACCACCCAGGACACAGTGCACAATGGCTCACCATTTGCAAACTGCTGAGCAAGCTCTAAGGACACAGTACCCAGACATGTCAGCCATTAGTGTGATTATGGCACTCAAAATAGGGGAAGACCCCTTACACTACATTCATATGATTCAAGAGCTTTGGCGCCTTGACATGCGGGAACTGTGGGACAAAACAGTAGCATTATTCTACCACATATTATGCCATGGGTTGCCAGAGTAGGTGTAAAATGAACTCAAGAAATTGGTGTGGGATTTCCAGGGGGGTTTCGAGGATATGGGCAACAATCGCAGCAGGGTCCAGGGGGATTCTCCGGGGGGTTCCAAGGACAGGGGAAAGAACCACCCCAATGCTGGGTATGTGGACAGATGGGGCATATCTCAAGGGTATGCAGAAGCAGGGGAGGGGCACAACAGAATGGGGAAATGCAATACCAGCCAGCCTACCAAGGGGAACAGAATGAGAATTACATGAAGGACCAGATACCACAACCAGGACAGGCACCCAACTCATACCCACAGACACACCAGCCCATGTCAACGCACCACAAATGCAAGCACCTATGCAGCAGTATTCGGAGGCACCAAAGATGCCAGGGATGCAGGGTAACACACAGCATGCATACAAGGCACAGCAAATAACACAGATGCAGAACAGCACACAACCAAATGATGGAACAATGGTACACATTGACTCCATGACAACGACTCCCATTAGGAGACTGGGGGGGTCACTATCGTGGGAGGCAACCCCTTCCTCGGAAACGAGATGTCCTTATACCCTCAATAGGACAGCCCACAGGCAGACTTGATGTGTTCCATCCTACCGATTACACCCAACCCTGCGGAGGAACCACATATAGGTGTGATGATAGGTGACAAGCCTTTTCCTTTCTTGTGACAAGACGTTTTCCTTTCTTGTAGACACAGCAGCGACTAAATCCTGCATCCAGGAAGGAAAATATAATATGCCAGGCGATGCTATGAATGCTCAAGGATTCTCTGGGGTGATGTAAGTGGTTCCTTTTACAGATGATATTGCACTTTCTATAGGGGAGCATGATCTATCCCTACTTTATTCCCGACAGACACCTGTAAATATAATGGGGAGAGACATTATGAGCAGCCTTAACATGACCATTTCATTCACTGACAAGGGGATAGTTTGCTCCACACCAGGGATACATCTTCTCAATGTGAGGGAAATCATTCAAGCCTACTGTAGATGAAGGGTACATAGGGGAGTGCCAGTGGACGAGTAGCTGTTCCAATATGGGACTGAAATTATAATAGAATGGCTTCCAGTGATTCAGGGGAAAATGTGGCACCTTCCAAATGAGTACTTATTCAGGCCAGTGATACCATTAGACCAGGAGAAAGAGACAATAGTGCCACTAGTATTAGAGACAGTCATTGTAGGAGACAATTGGATAGCAGCGCATGGGACATTTGACACAGGGTGACCATGGTGAGCAGTGATTGCCATAGCTGAAGGGTACAGGTTGGCTACAGTCACCGACGAAAAACGATTCTGAGACAACAGATCAGTCCACAAGATGATGTTCGAAGTGAGCATCACGTATTGGGTGAAAATACCTCACAGAGAGGTACCACAGAGAATGGCGATGGTGCTGAAGGCACCACCAACGTTTCTCGAGGAGGACTTGACAAAGGTACCTGTTAGGAAAGATTTCCATTTCATGTGTAATTTTCCCTCCAGTTGTGTACCCCCCAACTTTTTGCTTTGTTTAAACACCATAGTCTGACTTTTCCAGAGGAGCACAGCCTTCTGCTGCACTCCCGTGGGCTTTTCGCTCACTTTGTATGGGAAAACTGACACGCCCTTAAAGACAGTCAGTACTGTGAAACTTTGTTTTCCTTATTTATTTTATTTTATTTTTATTTATTCACATTTGTTGAGCGCACATCAGACCGGAGGCATCGTGGCGCTAGTTACAGTGTTGCTTACTTAGTTACATTCAGTTCATGTAGATATACTTTTTTACAGATATGCAAGTGCAGCAGGAGTACATGAAAACGGGTTTAGTTGAACAGGGCAGTTTTGAGCTTTTTTCGGAAGGAGAAAAGAGATGTGTCAGCTCTGAGGTCAGTAGGAAGGGAATTCCAGAGTTTAGGTGCGAGGAAGGGGAAGCCTATACCTCCTGCTTTAGTTCTGTTGATGCGAGGTATTGCTAGTTGGTTCGTGTATTGTGCTCTTCTAGGTCTTGTGGATTGATATCTACATATCGTGTCAGATAAATAAGAGGGAGCTGTGAGGTTGATACATTTGTGGGTGGTTGTGAGAATTGTGAAGGAGATACGGTCTTTGACTGGGAGCCAATGAGCTGCTATTCTGGCTTGTGTGATGTGTTCTCTTTTTGGTATGCTGAGGGCTGCTCTGAGAGCGTTGTTTTGAGTAGTTTGGAGCCTAGATGAGTTTTTTTGGGAGGTTCCGGCTAGGAGCGCATTACAATAGTCTAGCTTAGATCCTATAGTTGCTCGGGTGATGGAGAGGCAGCTATCCTTGGTTAGAAATGGTTTTATTGCGTTAATGAGTTTAGTAGTAAGTGCTGAGGCCGAGACTATGGCGCTGACTTGTTTGTCCATGGAAAGTGTTGCGTCTATGTGAACCCCCAGTGTTTTGACTGAGGATAGGACAGGGATGATACAATTGTCTATGTTGAAATTGATGTATAGTGGGTTGAGGTTGGTGAGGGTGGATTTCTGTCCTAGAATGAGTATTTCGGTCTTGTCCCCGTTCAAGCAGAGGCCGTTAGTAGCCATCCATGCTTGTATGGTAGAGTAGATTTGCTGTAGTGTAGAGGCGTCTTGGTGATAGTTCCCTGTCAGGGGGAGGAGAACCTGCGTGTCGTCGGCGTAGTTTGTGTACGTGATCCCAAGCGCATCTAGTTTATCAAATAATGGTTTGGTAAAGAGGTTATATAGCGTGGGGGCAGTACAGGAACCTTGTGGTACCCCACAGTGGATGATGGAGGGTGCAGCATGTGCTATGTTGGAGAACACTTTCATCGCTCTTCCCTCTAAGAATGATGTTACCCAGGATGCAGCGTCCTTTGAGAAGTGTGCTGCATGTGTCAGGTGGCTGGTAAGCGTAGTGTGGTCTACCAGATCAAACGCCGCTGATAGGTCAAGGAGGAGGAGGAGGGCGGGCTTGCCTTTGTCTAGGATGTTGGTAATTTTATTTTTTAAGTCTAGAAGGGCGGTTTCAGTACCGTGTCCCTTGCGGAACCCGGATTGTCTTTTACCTAGGATTGCGTTCAGTTCAAGGTATAGTTGAATCTGTTTGTGGGCGGCCTTGTCAAGTAGTTTCAGGAGGAAGGGGACTGTGGTTATGGGTCGGTAGTTGTTAGGGTTAGCAGGGTCTAGGGTCGGTTTTTTTAAGAGAGGGCGGACCCAGGCCTCTTTAAGGCTGTCTGGGACTATGCCCGTTTTGAAGGATGCATTGATGAAGGCTGTGAGAAGGGGGGCGAGTGGTTCTGCGCAATCTTTGATTATTTTAGGGGGGCATACATCACCCTTACATTGTGATGGTTTGATGTGTCTGAGAATGTCAGTGACCTCGGTTTCTGAAATTTCGGTAAATGCAAATTTGGGCACGTTTCTCACTTTTACATGAGGTTTTATCTGTGCCTGTTCACTTTGTTTGGGTAAGGTTTTGAAGTGGTGGGATATTTTGTTTTGGAGGAGGTTTATTTTTGTAAGCATGGCTGATTGAATGCCTGTACACCATGCCTCGTCTTTGACGATCTCATCAGGGCATGTAGGTGGTACGGTTAGCTCTTTGAATATATTGAAAAGTTCTTTGGAGTGGGAGTTGGCATTGGAAATGCGGTTGTTGTAAGTTTCTGATTTAGCACGGAAGATTGCGTCTTTGTATTTTTTTGCTAGGGATTTGAAGTTAGCTTTTGTGGTATTGCATGGGTTAAGCTGCCAATTTTTTAGGGCTAGGCGTTTGTCTTTGCGCATGGTCTGGAGTTCCTGAGTGAACCAGGAATTGGAATGGAAGGATTTTTTTTCTTTTTTGATTTCTAGTGGGGCAGCAGTGTTGACAGCCATTGTGATGGTGTCTTTGAATATTTCTGCGAGGATGTTGGGGTCATCGGAGAATGGGGGCGCTAGGCAAGGTAGATTGAGGAGTGCACTGATATTGTCTGCAGTGAGTTTTTTAGCGCTTCTCGCTGCGGTCGCCGGCGCTTTAGTAGTCACTTTAGTGCTTATTAAGATAGGGATGTCAAATAGGAGAAGGTTGTGATCTGTCCATGGGATGCTAGTATTGGAGGTGATGGCTGTGTTACAGTTGTGGTCTACGATCCAATCTAGGATGCGTCCTTTAATATGAGTAGGTGAGGTGCTCTTTTGAGAGAAGCCTAGGTCTTGGAGGTCCTTGGCTAGGGAGATAGCAGTTTTGTCCTTAGAGTCGTTGAATCCTAAGTTAAGGTCACCTATGAGTAATGATTTAGTGGATTTTTTAAAGTTGTTTCTTAGGAGGTGATTGACTTGACCTATGAAATTAGCGGTTGGGCCAGGTGGACGGTATATGGTGTGAATATTGATTGTGCTATTTGGAGAGAGTGCTAGTTTGACTGATAGGATGTCTATATTATCTTCCTCTTGGTGGGGTATGGCTCTGATGGGGAGGGTTTCTTTGTGGATAATGGCTACCCCCCCTCCTGTTCTGGCTATCCTGTCTTGTCTAAGGATGGCATACCCTTGTGGTAGGGCTAGTGAAATGGCTGGGCCTGAGGCTTCGTTAAGCCATGTCTCTGTGATAGCGAGTAAGTCTAGGTTATGGGTAGTTATTAGGTCATTTACTTCTAATGCGTGGGCATTTAGTGATCGTACGTTGATTAAGGCGCATTTGTAAGGCGTTGGGCAAGGGCAAGAGATTTTTGAAGGTATGGTGTGGGTGTCTGCTTTAGGTACAGTGGTATATTGAGAGAAGGAGTTACTGCTCGGTGTGGTGGGTGTGTGTTTAAATTTGTGGCATATGGATGTGTTGTCATGGATGTGAAGTGTGTGCACTTTATGGGTGCGAGAGCTAAGTCTGCTGTTTCTAAGTGGTATGTGTGTAGGAGTGGCATAGTGGTGGATAGGGATGGTGCGGGCTCGGAGTCTGTCTAATCTGAGGTTGAGGTTAGGTATCATTAGTGCTGTGTTATTTGGAGTGTGTGATGGCTTGGGCAAGGGGTCCGTTGGGTGTAATCGATGGTGCGGGCTGATTTGGTCGTGGTGGGGGTGCTTTACGGTCGAAGGGTGTGGTGAGGTCATAAATGTGAATAGCGTGCTAATTAAGCAGGTGAAGACGGGAAGAGAGTACATAGCAAAATAGCAGTCTGCCTAGATTCCAATATCACAAGAAAGGGGCAAAATGCAGTGTTTAGGTAACAAATGGCAGTAGCAATCCACCTAGATTCAATATCACAGAGTGGTGCAAAATGCAGTGATTAGGCAACAGATAGCAGTGTCAACCTGCCTAGATTCCATTATCACAAAAAAGGGGCAAAATGCAGCGTTTAGGCAACAGATAGCAGTGTCAACCTGCCTAGATTCAATATCACAAGAAAGGGGCAGAATGCAGTGTTTAGGTAACAAATGGCAGTAGCAATCTACCTAGATTCAATATCACAAAAAAGGGGCAAAATGCAGTGTTTAGGTAACAAATGGCAGTAGCAATCTACCTAGATTCAATATCACAAAAAAGGGGCAAAATGCAGTGTTTAGGCAACAAAATAGCAGTGTCAACCTGCTTAGATTCTAATATCACAGAGTGGTGTAAAATGCAGTGATTAGGCAACAGATAGCAGTGTCAACCTGCCTAGATTCCATTATCACAAAAAAGGGGCAAAATGCAGTGTTTAGGCACAATAAGGGGCATTCAGATAGCATATAGCGGTGCAGGCAGTGTAACTGCATTGGATCACCGTATGGCTAGGGAGAGGTGCGTAGCCGTGGGTGAGCAAAACAAGTTATTAACACAATTGTCACGTGCTGTTCTTGGATGTAGGTGTGTAGGGCAACAGCCAGGTGGTAGGGTTTTGCGCATAAGGGGGAGTTAGTCAGCTTGGGGATCAGTGAGGGCGCGTGATATGCTGCTGGTGGGCTTACCCGTTGACCTCAGGGGCTCCAAGGCGATGGTTAGTGGTCCTGGGGCAGCGAGTCCTCCAAGCTGGTGCTCTCCTGTGAGGGTCAGGGGGACTGGCAGAGGCAGAAACGGCAGGAAACAGGCTCGAAACAGGCCGCAGCCTTGCCTTCGTGTGCCTTGGAGGGAGTGGGCCGGCTTCGCCTGCCGGCAGCCAATGGGGGTGAAGATAGGCCAGTAAGCCAATCAGATGGCTACTGGAAGCTGGATTAGGCCGAGGGGGCAGCAAGCATCGGGCGGGCGGCCATCTTAGTCCTTGTCAATGCAGCAACTTTTCTGCAACATGTAACAAGTGCTCAAAGTACCTTACAGTACAGTGCACTTGGGTATAACAGTCATTTCCAAAGACCCTAGATACTCTCGAAGGATTTTTTTAGGAGAAGTGCAGATGTGCCTTGGACAGGGCTGTTGGCAGCTTATCATTTAGTGTATTTTTTAACCCTTTCCTGCCAGGTAAACCGCAGTTACTGCGTTTGGTACGAATAGGTGGCCTGGCTCCAAAATGGCCATGCCACAAGGTTCTTTGTCCTCTCCTTTGGCCATCTTGCCCCTTCCCCTTCCCCAGGTCGAGCCAACCCGGGTCAGTCCTTATTTGGGCATGCATTCTACTGGGAAACGCCAAGATTTTGCGGGCTTCTGCATTCCTTGTGTGTGTGTCCCCAGGATGTGGGCTGGACTGTCTAGTTCCAATACACATCCTGGGTGCCAGAGAGTCTGGTGTGCTGTGAATGCCTGGGACCACTGTGGTCCGTGATTGGTCCACGGATGGTATGCTTGTCTGATAGCAGATCTCCCATTGGGTCCTCTTCATTTTAGCGCAAAGGAGATTTTGGATAAAAGAAGGCTCCAAACACCCATACCATGTCAATCTCTGGATTGCTCACTGAATGAAGGATAGGATCCAAGTATCCTGAAACTAAGAAGCCGATTCGAGGACCTGCTGGTGACCCGCTGGAAGGTTTGGCATCCTGAGCCCGTTGTCGTCCCGCTGGACCCCTCTGCATCTGATTGTCCTAGAAGGTCTGCGAAGATGCTTCGACCCATTGGAATAGTGGGACCAACTATTCTCAGCACCTTCATCAAACCCTGCAAGTAATCCTTCTCGGAAGTGTCCCTGGGCCATCCAGTGGGCTGATAAGCTTACGCAGCAACTTTGCCCTGATACTGCCACTGTTTCGAGGAGAAACTCGAAACTTGGTACATTGCTAGCTCTGTGTTCACGGCACTCTCACACCGAATTTTGTATACTTGCCATTCCCAGATCTGGAGTAAAGTGCGTGCGCCCGAACCGGAGTATACGCGGTTACCATGTCGCCCAGCCATGGTGACGACCATTGCAGGTGCACTGCTTTTGTGCCCCTCTTGCCCCTGCTGCAGTGAAACTAGCCTGATCCATCCACCACCAGGAGCGGAGAAATCACCACTGTCCCATTTGGGAATCAATGATGTATCCTCATTGCTGAAAGCCGCAGAGCATCCAAATTGCTGCACTTGAACTTGCATCCGAAGTGGACTTGACTGCCGAAGTTTGGTCCGGAGTGCGCTGGGGGTCAGTGAGTAATTGCAACCCTAACCGGTGGCTGCTAGCGCCTCCATCCATTTTTATGCACAAGTGGCCCCTGAGGGCCCCTCTCCTTTCCACTGCTAGTGCGAAGTAGCAAACTGTTCCCGAACTCTGGAACCTGTTCTGTCCTGTTGGGGAGATGCTCCACGAATAGTGGCAACTTATTCTTCATCACCTTAACCACCTACCTGAGCCACTACAGACCCTTGAAGAGACCCCATTTTGTCCATTTGCATTACAGCTTGCGCCAGCATTGCAAGCACATTTGAGCAATAGGCTCCACTCTTCTTAGGGATCGGACTGCCTCTCAGTTAGGATTGTGTTGTATGCAGAATGGATTAAAGACTATTTGCACTGCCTGTTTCCTTCCCCTTTTAGGTTGTGGACCCATTTCACGCATTAACCCTTTAGACCCCATTGATCTTGTATACATATATTTTAGTAGGATTGTGTTGGCTTAGAAGTATCACTGTTATTATTACTGTGTGTTGAACTTCAAAGGCCTTGAATAAATGTATTTGTATTTTTAACATGCATACACCTGACTGGGAGTGATTTGTAATTGTCCTTTACTCAGTGTGCTTATTGAGGTCTTTCAGTGATCACCCTCACCTCTCCTGAGACCTAGTCTTGACCGCCGCCAATGCTACCTTTATTGGTCTGGCTTGTCCAGAAGGTCACCCTGTTCCAAGAAACTAGGCTGGCCTTCTGAACCTCTGCCCACCACGTCAGAGTACAGAAATTTGTCTTAACAAATTGGTGTACAGCGGTTGGATAGGACTGAAGGTATCCAGTGTTGCACACTAGTGAAGGCATTTCAGATTACCCCTACACAGGACACATAGTGACTTTGTAGTGATAACTGTAAAGGCCATATGCCTATCTGATATATACCCTTATAACCTTGAATGCTTCTAGGTCAGAAACATTAAGAAAGATGTGTACTGAGAGGGGTTTACCTGCTCAAGATACAACATTGGAAATTATTCAGAGAATTATGGAATGGCAAGAGTTGCAATTCAGTGCCATAGCCCCAGATGAGAGTGCAGAAATGAGGTGGAGCTGCTCCCACTGGCAGAACTGACAGTTCTGTCTCTGCCCTCATCCATGGTGCCCATGAGGACCTGGATGGTGTCCAATGTTTCCTCTGCAAGCTCTGATGCTGTGGCCATACTGGAATTTAAGAAGCAAGAGCTGCTGTTTCGGCAGAAGGAGCTTGAATTCCACATGACTAAGTTGAAGATAGAACAGGCAGAAAAACAGAAGGACAGGGATCACCAGTTGGAACCAGCCAAGCTTCAAGTTTCAAAAGGATCCCAGGGATCTGGACATGGGTCTGGGTCCTGCTCTCATCCAAGATTTCATAAAGATCTGCTCAGTGTGTATGATGAGAAGAATGACATTATGGACTGGTTGAATGTATTTGAGTATGCATGTGAAGTTCAAGAGGTTGTAAATGCTGATGAGATTGCATGGTTACTCAGCAGACTACCCCATTCTGGCTGCAGTGCTATTATGGAAAAGCCAAAAGCTGAAAGAGTAGATTTTGCAATGTTAAAGTAAACTCTCATCTTAGAGTTTGGGAAGACTCCTGCCCAATACTTGAAGAGGTTTAGAGAGTACAAAAAGAAAGAAGGAAGTACTTGAGTGTCATATGTGACTGCTTCTTTAAAGAACTTGACTGGCTGGATTGAAGGCTATAAGGTCTACACCTTCGAGGGTATGATATTTCTTGTCATGCTTGAACATATTTTTGCATCTTGTTCCCCTGAGCTCAAGCGGAATTTGCCAGATTCAAATGAGTTAGATCCTAAGAAGCTGGCCATTGCAGCAGATTTGTGGGTGTCACATAGAGTGTCTCATAAGGAAAATACTCATCCTGGTAAGCAGGAGGAGGGGGGAAAAGTCCAAAGATAAGGAGGGTTGGGGATCTGATAAACCTTCCTCCCAAAAGAGCCACAAAAAGAAATGTAAGGGTAAGTCACAAGAGAACACACAGGATAGTGGAGGTTATCATCCAAAACAGAACTCTGGTTACAGTAAGCCTCCCTATGTCCCGGGACCCAGTGAATCGTGTGTGGCTTGTGGAGCAAGTCATCATGTGAAGGGGACACCAGATGTAAGGTAAAAACCTTGGGGGTCCACTCTGTTAATCTGGCCTTCTCCTCCTATGAGGAAGAAGAGATTACAGGGGCATCCATCTCATCAGACTCTTTCCCCAGTGGGATAGATTCTGAGGTAGTTTTAGTTTCCCTGGGTTCCTGGGAGCCTAAAGTCTCAGAGGCTTATGCTAGGATTCCTGATAATACCAAGCACTATTTAAGGACAGTGTGCTGATTAATGGAGTAGATACTCCTGCCCTTAGGTATAGTGGGTGCAGCGGAACTGTAGTGGATTCTACCTTGGTAGACCCAGAGGACGTTGCCAGAGCCCCTCTGTTACCCACTAAGTTGGCTGATGGCCCACCTCTCAAGTTCCCAGTTATGGCTGTAAATCTTAATATAAATGGTACAGTGGTCAGGATTCCAGTGAGCATTCAGAGAGATGTCCCAGGAAAGGTCTTGCTGGGGAATAATCTCAGAGCTTTAGGGCTTGTGGGAGAAACAGCAGAGAGACCCTGCACATGGTCACAAAAAAGGGCTGCACTGGCCAAGTCCAATGCCAAGCCAAAGGGGAAACCCAAGGCTAAAGGAGTCAAGAAAGATAGAAGAGGGAAAGAAAATATTCCCCCTAACTCACCTACCACTGGGGTGGAGGTAGTTGGTCACACACCTGAACCTGACGAGGAAGGGGTGTTACCTGAAGTCTTTGATCCCAATGACTATCCTGAACTACAAGGATTGTTAGTAGAAGGTGGTCCTGACAGGATTGAATTCAGTAGGGGCCAACGTGCGTGCCCATCTCTGGGAGGCCTAAGGAGACAGGCCTGCTCCCAGCTTGAGGGTCAACCACCTGGGAAGCATAGGATTTATTGGGAAGGTGGGCTTCTCTACAGTGAGCCTACAGAGTCTACAGAAGGAGACCATAGAAGGTTGGTGGTTCCCCTTGCTGTAAGATCCTTCCTCCTGATGTTGGCGCATGAGGTGCCCCTTGCTGGTCAACTTGGCATCAAGAGAACCAAGCAGAGGTTATCCATGCATTTCTACTGGCTCAAGATGGGAGTGAAAGTAGAAAGCCACTACAGGAGTTGTGCCACATGCCAGTTATCTGGAAAAAGTGACAGAACAATCTAAGCTCCATTGGTACCAATCCCAGTTGTGGGGGTACCATTTGAGAGGGTAGGGATCAACATTGTTGGTCCCCTTGACCCCCAAACATCCCCAGGCAATAGGTTTATCCTGGTTCTGGTCGACCATGCCACCAGGTATCCTGAGGCCAACCCATTGAAGATTTAATCAAAAAAGAACACCATCTGATTCCCTGCACCCTTTATATTTAAGGAAAGAAAGAAATCAAATTGAAACTCCTTTGTGTTTGAAGTTTGTAATTTTATAAGGGTGCAAGTTCAAAACAAAACAGAAATCAATAACATGTTGCTCCATTTGTTATGAAAGAAGGTTGCAAATTGTGCAGATCCTTACATGATTCTTAAAGCCGCGGTTATCAGGCCATTGAGCAGCCAACCAGCTACTTTCAAAAACCATGCAAGGAGTGAGCCCATCTTAACTCATTAAGAGCCAAACTAAAGGAATGACTACACAAAAGGGATGACTATACTTTCCAATACATTCCCTACATGGAGAGAAGTGAGAAATACCGGAGCATTTTCAACATCTAACAACAACTATTTTGAACCCACAATTTTCTGACCACAATACCTATTTTCCAAAAACCTCCTGAAGAACCAGATTATCCTATCTGGAGAAACACGTGTCGAGGGCACTAGCATATATCTCCAGGCAAGGCATTTATAGAATTTTGAAGAAACCTTTTCTTTAAGACAAAAACATGTGAAGTAACATGTATTTGATACTCTCAAGGCAATAAAGGAAAATTGCAACATTTTGAAAACTTTAAGACTCATGTAAGGATCTGCACAATTTGAAGCCTTCTTTCATAACAAGTGGAGCAACATGTTATTGACCTCTGTTTTGTTTTGAACTTGCAACCTATAAAATTACAAACGTCAAACACAAAGGAGTTTCAATTTAATTTCTTTCTTTCCTTAAATAGTAAAGGGCGCAGGGAATCAGAAGGTGTTCTTTTTTGATTAAATATTTCATAAACACTGGGCAGCCTCAGTGAACAACACCACATACTGCAGCCCTTCACTCCAACAAGCAAAAGAAGAACTAAAAATATTCAACTTTTCAGGCTGCATCATTGCTTCTTTTTCTCTATCCTCCCATTGAAGACTGTGACTGGCAAGTCAGTTGCAAACGCTTTACTTGCCATATTTTCCAGGGTTGGCTTCCCTAAAGAAGTTGTGTCTGATAGATGAAGCAACTTTATGTCAAAGTATATGCAGGCCATGTGGAAGGAATGTGGTGTCACCTATATGTTTTCATCCACATACCACCCACAAATCAATGGTCTCGTTGAAAGGTTTAACAGAACCTTAAAGAGCATTATTGGGGCTCTCGGAGAGCCCCAAAGAAGAAAATGCGATCTTCTACCACCATGCTTACTGTTTGCCTACAAAGAGGTACCTCAGGGGGGTGTTGGCATCAGCCCCTTCAAACTTCTGTTTGGTCACCCTGTGAGGGAACCCCTAGCCATAGTCATGAGGGAAGGGGAGATGCTCACTCCCCCCATAACTACTAGGGCTCAGAACAAGGATGGTGCTGCTGATGGGTCTGGCTAATGAGAAACTAAAGTCAGGGCAAGCACTGGTGAAACATTGGGATGACCAGAAGGCTGCCCTCATCAATTGACCAGGCCCTTACACAATGGTGGAGTCACTGGGTGAGGTCAACTCTTTAGTGGACCTTTGAAGGGCTGGTCAGGCTCCAAACGTGTTCCATTTAAATTGTCTGAAGGCTTTTATCCCAAGAGTTGAACTCGCTGCACTGCTGTTGGCTAACAAATGTTGAGGAGGAGGAGTCAGAACCTCTCCCAGACCTGTTCCAGGGCAGTCCTTCAGACAGCTCCATTGAGGGTGTCCATGTGGCCCCTCACCTGACTGCTGATCAACAAGCAGAGGTGAAATGTTTGCTGAGGCAATTTTCCCCCTTGTTCTCACAGTCTCCTGGTTTGACACCTTGGTGCAAACATAACATTGACACAGGAGACAGTGTACCTACCAAAAGTAGGGGATACAGGATGTCAGACAAAGTAAGGTCTTACATTAAGACAGAGGTCACCAAAATGTTGGATCCTGGAGTGATTGGACCCTCTAGTAGTCCTTGGTCCAGCCCTGTGGTTCTGGTTCCAAAGGCAGGTACCTCTGAGTTCAGGTTCTGTGTGGATTACAGGGCTCCGAATGATGTCACCAAGACAGATGCAAACCCCTTGCCTAGAACAGATGAGCTGGTGGATCCTTTGGGTGATACCAAATACCTCAACACATTTAACCTCACTGCAGGCTATTGGCAAATAGCCCTGACAGAACATGCCAAGGAGAAGACAGCTTCTCAAAACCAGAGGGTCTTTAACAGTTCAGGGTAATGTGTTTTGGGTTGAAGAATGGCCCTGCCATTTTCCAGAGGCTTCTGAATCATGTCCTTAATGGTTTGGATGAATTCTGTCTTGTATATCTGGATGATATAGCAGTCTTCAGTGCCACCTGGGAGGATCATGTGAAACACCTTAGAATTGTGTTGCAGGCTCTCCACAACGCCCACTTGACCATAAAGGCCAGTAAGTGCCAGATTGGCCAAGGATTAGTGGTCTACCTTGGACATGAAGTAGGTGGTGGGAGGATGCAACCTCTTCCCAGTAAATTACAAGCAGTACAATACTGGCCTACCCCCACTACTCAAACCCAAGTGAGAGCCGTTTTAGGACTCACTGGCTATTACACGAATTTCATGGCAGACTATGGCACCATAGCTGCCCCTCTGACTGCTCTCACAACTCCTATGAAACCCAAGGTAACTTGGTCTGAAGAGTGTCGGAAGGCCTTGAATGGCTTAAAAGACTCCTTGTGCCAGACCTCTGTTCTCAGGGCCCCTGATTACCAAAGACCTTTTATTGTGCAGACAGATGCCTCTGACACTGGATTAGGATCTGTACTATCACAAGTAGATCACAAGTAGATCACAAGTAGATGAGAAGGGCAAGGGACACCCTATTGGCTTCATTAGTCGCCAGCTTTAGAACAGAGAGCTCAGATGGTCCACAGTAGAGAAAGAATAAAAATGGCTAATGAACATGAAGGGAGAGAATCCAAGGTTTCTCAAGTGGTCCATAAGCCTTCAATACTTCGACTCCACTATTGAGCATAGGCCAGGTGTCTACTGGGCATACAGTGTCAGGGCGGCCGTACTGGCAGTTGTCTCAGCCCTGTTCCGAAAGATGGCCTGTACAATCCTGTGGGTGGCCCCTTGAATGCTGTCCCTTAAGGCCTGCAGGTGTTAAGAGTCTGTGTGACCAATTGTTTCCATCTCCCGCTGTCTGCACTCCATGTCCTCAAGCCTCTACAACAGCATGCTGCATGTCATTGGGGGCTGTGTGGGAGAGAGACTCTGCACTGGCCTTGGAGAGAAAGTCAATGTGTGGCTCATGTGACTATGCATGCCGGCAGCGGAAAGGGCTGCCTTTGGCCTTGCACAGCTCCTGGTGGCCTGTGGTGTGGGAGTTGGCTTGGCCCTGCCGTGTTTCGGTGTTACACGGCAGGACATCTGCCTTGGTGTAGCCTGACTAGCCCTTTACAGGGGGGTGGTGGTGGTGGCAGGCCTTGAAGGCCTGGATGCACCGCTCCCATATGGGCCGGCACCACCCTCCTCTGATGCCTCTAGCGATGCATGAGTTCCTGTAGGGGACATAGGAAAAGTTGTCAGGTATGGTTCCCCCACGTGTGCTGGCATGCAAGACATATTTCATATGGTAAAAAGTGGGGCCACCCACATATGGGCAAATGGGCATGGTTGGTCAGGGGGTGTTGCATGTGGGCCAAGCATCATGGGGTTGCTTGTAGCGATGAGTGTGTGACACATGATCAGTTGGTCTTTGGCCTGTCTGTGGGGAGGGCAGGGTGTCCATGCTGGGGCAGCTGACGTCTGCCATGCATGCTTGTGGTCCTTCATGTCCCCAGATCCCCTCCTCAGGAGGCACTCACATGGTAAGGGTGGGGGTGGTGGCTTAGTCCATGGCAGTGTCATGGCTCTATGGTGCACTGCTGTGCAGCCAGCACGGCTGTACTGTGGTGCAAAGTGTTCAGCAGGCTGGGCACTTGTCAGAGTGGTGGACGTGTACTTCCCTGTGGCTTGTCTGCCATGCCAACATGGTGCAGGCCAACTGGGCCCACAACAGGCTGGTGTGACTGCTGCACAGTGTTGTGGCCACTCACGCACCTCAATCCTGCTGGCACACGGTCCACCAGTAGGGGTATGGTGCGCATGGCATTGGTTGGATCAATTGCCCCCTTTTCCCGCTGCTATGACGCTCAGGGGTGTCCTTGGTGACCTGCCCTATGGCTGATGTGGAGGGTGGCTGATGTGCCACCTCGTCACTCCAGCCTGTTGGCATGCGCAGCTTCTGGGTCTGCTGACATGTGTCCCTGTCCAAAGGGGCATCTCATGCTGGGCTGTCATATGTGCATGTACTTGTGTTGTGAGGGGTGGTTGATTCACCTCCTGCCTCCTGGAACCTGCCGCTGCGCTGCCGACTCCCTCTATCCCTTCGATGTCAAGCACTGTACTGCATTACTCTTCCCAGGTGGTGAGGACCAGTGGCTCCACAGTGCCTCCTCCAGTTGCCAGGGACTCCTGGACGTGTTGGGCCAGCAGTCGCCACACCCTGACCCTCAGGTTGTTCCACCGCTTGCAGCAGTCCTCTCCATCACCAGGCACACTTGCCACTGCTGACACCTTCCAGGTGGCTGTTCTGCCCTGCCCAGGGGTCTTCCTCTGCCGACGGCCATATAGTTCCTCATAGTGGGCAATGACCTCATCTGTGAGGACTGCCAGCTCCCCATCACTAAATCTGGACTTGCGCAAGTGATTTTCTGCCAATTTGCCTCTAATTCTCTCCTTGGACATGCTTGCTTCTTTCCAGAACCGGATGGCTGCGGGAAGTGGAGATATTTAATGGATTGTGTTTTTTAAAAATGGCCGCTGCAATTCTTCCCGTTTTGGTGGTGATGCAATTTCCGCCTCAGTTGTAACCCTTATTCCGGTGCTGTTTCCGCCAGGCGCTAATATCATTACTGCCCGAACGGGGGCACGTTTACGCCAGGTTGTGAAAAACACATATCCAGTCCTATGCTTCCATTAAACATGCCATTGGCATCAGGAGCGTAACTTAAATGCAGCATTCCAATTAAATGAACCAACACTGCAACTTTAATAATGAATTACTTTGTTTAATGAAATCCGAGGACAAAAAAAGTGTTGCTTCAGTGACAGAAGTCCCCTTGCCACACACACTACAATTACAGGGGACTGAGTGTGTCAAGTAAAGACTGGTCTGTTAATGGGACATGTAAGAGGCACTTTGGGAGTAGTGTCCATGCCTTGGTGTCATACACATGCTGTTATATGCTTTGTTCACTGTGGTTTACTGCAGAGTTAAAGTAACCCTCTGAGGATATCACTGTCTCATCATCAATTGTAGCATTCTCTGCTCTCTAGGACAGATGAGAAAGCTATCCTCTGTATGTTGCAGGACAGCGCATGCAAATTAAGGTGCATTACAGAGATCAGAAGATTGAAAATGAGGGACTGACTACAAGTCTGATTGTCTGGTTACCTGCCTGAATTTATTTCAATGTCTCACTGCCCAAAGTAGAGAAAAAGGTGAGAGACGTGCGCCAATCAGAATAAATCAACTAGTTGGGAGACACAAACCATTTCAATTAGAAACAGTGACACCAACAGGGCTGGCTGAAGATGTGTCAGCGCTGGTGGGGCTACATGTCAACATGGTGTTAGGGAGCCCCCTTGCCTTACACCTGGGAGAAACAGTCTGAGGCCCCCATGGGGTGCTTAAATTGAAATGAAGTCCTAAATTGCAGCCAGGTGATTTATAGCTGCAGATTATCAAGGGACGGGCAGCCGGCAGGAAGCTAAAACTCTAAATGCCCACCAAAAAGATATTAATCGCTCTTTCACAGTAAGGTGCTAATGTCAAGGAAACCAGAGTAAAAAAAGGCAACAAGGTGGTAAGACCGTTGATGCATACTGCATGAGGGAGGCGACAGGCCTCAGAATGTCAGCAAAGGCAGCCTCTAATGTGTGCGCCAACATAGGATAGCTGCTTGAGGGCCATCCTGAGTCCCGGGCCCATTCCAACTGAAGAATGTTGAAGTGTCCTGACGCCGTCCTTGGATGCCAGACAAACGTTCACACATACTGAGTCACAGGCAGAAACTGAAAGAAAAAAAAAAGAAAGAGTTTGAAATGGGAGAGAGACAGGGAAGACACAAGAGATTTAGAAAAGAGGAAAAACAAACGCGGACCAAGAGAAATTCCCAAAAGAGAAAGCACGTTGTTCAGGACACAGCCTGGGTGATTTTCTGAGCATAAACTGAGCTGCAAACGTACTTTTCATACTTGTCTTACTGCTGAACCTGCACAGACCCCAGGAGCCGATGGTCCAGCAGAGCTACGAGTCTTGTGCTCCCTCAACCCCGCCTACTAGCATAAGGAACATGCTGCTTAGCCGCACCTGACGCAGACCGTACATATGATCAAGAAGCTGGCTGTCAGAGCCAGGGTGTGTTTTTTGAGGAAAAAAAGAAAAGGAAAATGCATACCTGCAAGTACAGGCTACAACTGCTACAGCTTTGACCTCTTGTGCTGTTTCATTGTTCTTTTTATATTCAGTGACAACATTTTCAAGATAAACCACGACGGTCACAAAAAAAAATGAAGGTCTTAACCCCTCCAACCCAATTTGCATGATTTCCTCCTACCTGCAATGTTTCCAACACTGCTCCTGCGTATACATTGTGCCGTTTTGACTGTGAACGCAATCATGCCAATAAAACATGAGCGTTTTGCTATGACTGATATTACAGCCCTTGTGCTTGTTTCCTAATCTGTGTGATGAATCTAGCGATGTCACCACTATTTGCCCAGGGACAGTCTCTCGCCATATGGCCAGGGTAGGGCAGCCACTACCTGATCCTGACCCTGGGGTGGAGGCACGACAGGGGACTGTATGGGAGAAAACAATCCTAATCGGAGTAAAGTGGACTTGTTTGCACCTGGACTACTCTTGCCTAACTTTGGAGTGCCATACTGATGGTAACCCTCTCCCCCTCCACACTGAAGGCTAAACATTGAAAATGGGGGAGTGTTGGATCCTGGCTGGCTCTACACTACAGATACCAGAATTCCCTGCTGCCACTGCCTGGTACATACCAGAGCCTGCATCCAATCAGCCTCCCTGAAGATCGCTGAGGCATTAAAGCCTGCTAGGAGGAGGACATCTTTGGACAGTTTGAGCTTACTGCAGCTGGGACCCAGAGTAGTGCACCTGCCACCCCTCAGGTTTTGTTTGCATATATAAATGGAGACTGGGGTTCCAGAGGAGCTGCACCTGGGCTACTCCTGCCTAATCTTGGAGTGTCATACTGATGGTAACCCCCCCACTCTCCCTACTGAAGGCTAACATTGAAAATGGGGGAGAGTTGGATTCTGGATGGCTCTACACTACAGTTACCAGAATTCCCTGCTGCCACTGCCTGGTACATACCAGAGCCTGCATCCAATCAGCCTCCCTGAAGATCGCTGAGGCATTAAAGCCTGCTAGGAGGAGGACATCTTTGACCAGTTTGAGCTTACTGCAGCTGGGACCCAGAGTAGTGCACCTGCCACCCCTCAAGTTTTGTTTGCATATATAAATGGAGACTGGGGTTCCAGAGGAGCTGCACCTGGGCTACTCCTGCCTAACCTTGGAGTGCCATACTGATGGTAACCCCCCCTTCCCCCTCCCTACTGAGGGCAAACATTGAAAATGGGGGAGAGTTGGATCCTGGCTGACTCTACACTACAGTTACCAGAATTCCATGCTGCCACTGCCTGGTACATACCAGAGGGATTCAACCATGCACACCTGCATCCAATCAGCCTCCCTAAAGATTGCTGAGGCATGAAAGCGCGCTAGGAGGAGAACATCTTTGGACTGTTTGAGCTTACTGCAGCAGGGACCCAGATTAGCACCCCTGCCACCCGTCAAGTTTTGTTTGCATATATAAATGGAGACTGGGGCTCCAGAGGGGCTGCACCTGGGCTACTCTTGCCTAACCTTGGAGTGCCATACTGACGGTAACTCCCCCCCACCTCCCTACTGAGGGCTTATGAAATTGGGGGAGAGGTGGATCCTGGCTGAATCTACACTACAGTTACCAGAGTTCCCTGCTGCCACTGCTTGGTAAATACCAGAGGGATTCACCCCTGTACACCTGCATCCAATCAGCCTCCCTGAAGATTGCTGAGGCATGAAAGTGCTCCTAGGAGGAGAACATCGTTGGACTGTTTGAGCTAAATGCAGCTGGGACCCACAGAAGCGCCCCTGCCACCCCTCAAGTTTTGTTTGCATATATATATATATATATATATATATATATATCCCCCATCTACTCAACAAGAAGATATTACTGCAATTAGCTTGTATACATCACATAAATGTAAAAACATAGCCTACGTTGGCTTAAAAACTCTGTAGTATTTTAATTCCATATTTATCTATGTTCATCTAATACCCTACCTGTTTTGACCATTTTATAATCATCCCAAGCATTAGTTGCACTTGGTTATTAGCTGTACAGTCATTTTGCAGGCTGTTCCAGTACCTATGCTATACTAACCCAACATGTTTCTGTCTCTACACGGATCTCACTTCATGAACACTGTTAAGGGGTATATTCTCGAAATAACACAGTATTAGTAGCTACCAAGATGGTCGTAAGGCACTTGAAGAGGGTCCAAGAGATGTCAACTTTAGACTCACTTTAATCTATTCAATCGAGAAGTAGACAAAAGTCCATCACTCCCTTCATTCTTTTGTGGCTGTGAAAATGCTTCCTTAATGTCCCCCGTTAGCAATATATTTTGATTGAGCTGATGCCTTTGTAAGAAGAACGTATGCCATCTCTTTTGGTAAGTCTGATGGTCTGGCACTACCCCCATATTTTTGTGGATTATATAGAAGGCAAAGTGACAATACTCCAGAAATGTGGTCTGATATGACAGAATTCTTTCTGCAAAGCCTTGAGTGGAGGCAGAGTAGTTTGCATTATGAAAACCATGTTTTTATGCTTGTGTGTGTCCTTGAAAACCTCCCACTGCTGCTTCAAGGTAATCAATGCAATCACTTTATCAAGGTGCCCATTCATGTAGCAGGGGATATTGACAACATGCCAATTTCTTGTTTTTAATATATATGCCTTACTGCCACAGTGCTGATGCTTTCCAAAATAGCAGTTATTCATGCCAGCAGTATTCAAATGATCGACCTATGGGGGCATAAGAGGCTTTGGGTACTTGCACCTGTGACCTGCAGATTTCCCACACATGTGTACATTAATGTAGCGCATGCAGTCGCTCACTAGTCTTTTTTTACCATTAGCTGTATATCGATTATTCACTGAGATAATACCTGCTGGCACTGTGTCAATACTTGAAGCGCTTGGTGCAAAACCATGGAAGATGGAAAGGTAGATGCTGCTCGCCATTCCTCAGGGTGCCTCCAGCAGCTGTTGTGAGGACAACAAAGCCGTGCTGGGCGTTGGCATACATGTTTAATCTTATCAGATGAGGCATTCAGGCAAGTTCAGACTCACCACAGACGTCTTAAGTGTACATTCCCACAGGTGCTCTATGGTGGTAGGGTGGATATCGGGTCAAAGCAGGTCACCCACTCAACTTCATTTCCAGTTACACATTGCCTAAATCCACTGATATTGTTTTTCACTTATAAGAGATATAGTGACACAGGGTAGATGTGGGGCATGACTGCCACTCAGTGGGTAACACGAAATGTAGGAGGGCATGCTGAGGGCACCCCAGCCCTGCAACAAAGCAAGGGCTGCACCACACTCCAGGCCAGCCTGGACCACCACGCATGTGCAGTGCGCATGCTGATTGTGCTGCTGCAAGGGCATGCCGCACACTGCACTGGATGCAGGATGTAAGTATGTGTTTTAATCAAACCTTAAGTCTTTTGTTTGGCTGCACATATGCCTCCACCCACCATGTCAGAACACTCATCATGTTAACTTTGATCTTAACACCAGTAAAACATGCAATGCCACAGTAAGAAAACATGTCCCTACGGACTGCACAAGTGCCCCCACCATCCCTGTGTAAAAACATCATATTGACCTTACCCCTTATGTGAGTAAAAAATCTCATTGCAGGGGCGTGGCAAAGCGGAGAGCCATGTGGATGTAGTTCCGGTGACCTTGGAGATACAGAGGCGATGCAAGCAACCCCCACCATGATAGCCCCCTGATTTTACCCCAAATATAAGGGCATAGAATCAAGGACATGCCCTGCCCATGCTAGACATTGCAGACCCAGGTTTCATGAGGAAAAGCAGACAGTTCAGTGAGAGACGCTGAGGCGAATGGTGGTCGCAAGATGGCGGCATTCCTGGGACACGAAGAGATCTTAGAGAAGAGGCTCAGAAGGCTTAAGATCTGGCTGTGGTGATTCACGAGAGAGCCTGGTGAACGTAGAGGCAGTCCCACTCAACCTCCCAATTGTATCCACATTTGATATGTGAGGAGAAGGGGCCCTTGCCCGGCATCTTCAAAGCTGGGAATCTCAAGGAACTGCAGGATACTGGTGCTCATCCCCAACGCTAGAAGGAAGCCCACCACTGCAATACCACTGTGCCAGCCCCATCAGGGCGGAGATCCCTGAGTGGGTGAAGGGGTGGTACTGGGCACTCCAGAACAGGCAGGGCGACAGGGCCACTGTCAGAGATGCTATTCCCCTCAAGTTCATTAAGTGGGGAGGATTAGTCAGACTCCTCCTCTCTCAGGCAGAACAGGATCTGCAAGCATTTTATCTACCATAAATGCCAGATAAAATGCCACACCACAGTAAACAAAAATGCTAGATTGGTGGCATTGAAATGCCAGTCTAGCCAGGTAATAGCTGTATCATGCTTGCTTTATCATAGATCCCAGTAAAATGTGTCATGTGACAGTAAGAAATGACTAGACTGGCTGCACCAAAATGCCAGTCTAGCCACTAATAACATATATCATGCTTGCTTCATCGTGGATGGATGCCCATTAAAAATGCTGTAGTACTAGTTCACCTCCCCCTGATCCCCATCCCTCACCTCACACCCAGCAAAATCAGCTCCTGGGTGGCCGGCAGAGCACAAACCCACCCCATTCACTCACTCATTCACATGTATACCAATACACGATACACTTGCTCATTCATGTGTGCACCCAGCCACCCATACATTATAAATTCACTCACAGACACATTACATATTACATAATACACCCTTGCATGCACACACACATCCATATAAACAGAAAATCATAAACATGCAAAGATGTTTTTCTTACCTGATGTTTCTCGAATCCGATGCTGAAGAGGGACTCCTTTCCAGACAGGCCTCCGACTATCCAATAACATGCATGCCTGGACTCTGAATTAGGAAAGAAATTAATTATTTCTGATGCTTGACATGGCCCCCCGAGGTAATGGTGCAGCGGAGCCCCGAACACCATGGGGGTTGTGTGGTCCCACAGTATGCCAGTGCAGCCGCTGTTTGACTGGCAGAAGATACCCTGCACAAGGAAGGCGGGGGAGTTAGGTGAGCTCTATTTTCATAATACAGTTAATAGGATATCCCACCCACTCGCCTGTGTTCAGGAGAAATGGGATGGGAGGATGGTGGGAAGCTGGTTTGGGACAGGTTCGTTGTTTACATTTAATGTTTTGTGATGTAACATTTCTTTATTGTACTTATATGGCTCATTAATAGGTTAGAGAAAATACAGGTATAGGTTGACAAATACGTGTTCAACAAATGCCATAAATGGTTGATACCGTTTGGGGAAAAGGAAGGAAGTGGCTCAAACATGAGTCCTTTTTTTTAGGTCATCATACCTGCCACGTCTGTATGTCTGGGCTTTGCAGACTTGCAGGTAGAACAAAATCAGGCTGTCTTCGGCTCTTGTGTGACTGTAGAAGCATGTATACACGTGTGCAGTTTGGTTTGCGGAGTCACTTGTTGCATGTGCCAATGTGACCACCAGCATTTCTTTGCATTTTCTTTCCAGATCCTCATTGAAAAGTACACGTGCAAGGGCTTGGGTAGTGGGCACCTGGGAGACGATACATGTTTCCATCTCAGTTTGTGTGATGAGATGGACAAATGCTATATTACGTTTAAAAATGTCATGGTCATCATTATGGCCATGTTAGGATTATACTTCAGAAATCAGTTTGACTCAAGTTAGAGTATTCCCTCATCCGTACTCCCCACTACCGCTATCTCTCCCTGTGTGTAGTGAGTCTCATGGGCACACTTGGTAATGGCCTGCACTGGGGCAGTCAAGAAACCCTCCACTATTGCTAGTTACCTAATGCAACTACTATTTAATGACATCTACTCAAGCTAATGTTCTCAGGCAGATTCAATTTGGCTTGGATCATATTTTGAGAAAACCCTTGCGCACTCTCCTATGAGGAAAATATCTTTATGCAAAAATGTCATATCACTTAATAAGTAATTTCAATATCAACGATTAACATTTAAAGTAAATTATTATCACTAACTCAAAATACCTTGACTCGATTAAAACCAATTCAATTCGCATTACTCATAAAACTAATTTACAATAATTGCAAAACAGACAAACTATCATGAAGCAAGAAATCCTATAATGTCAGTTTCAATTTCAATCTTACGTATGGCTCATACACCACAGTTTCTAAACTTTAAAGTCGTGATTTAGAAGTAGGTTATCCTTTTAGATACAATTCATTAAGACATAGTTATACTCAGGCAGTGATTAACTTATTTATTTTGTTGGCTCTCATTTGTAGGAAAGCAAGGTGTCACCTGCTGAGGAAAAGTCTATAAAAGACTTGAAACATGTTCAGTGAAGTAAGGAACCATTTCACATCATTTGGGTCGCTATCGAACACTGGCGAAGATAAATTAAGAAACAGATTGACGTTACCATGAACAATATATTTAATTTTGTGATGCAGTTATGGTGTCATGTTTTAAAGTGATCTTTTTTTGCCAAATACAAATCTAGGAACGTTGATGTACAATGCATATGCAACATTCAATAACTGAATAGAATTTCAAAATGTTGTGTTGAATAAAATATCATTAATGTATGTGTACAGTATAATTTGAGTTGATAATAATAAGTCGATTTGAATGCTTTTTGTCAGTACTGAAATTAGTTATTAAGTGATATGGCATTTTGCACAGATAGGTTGTTCCTCATAGGAAAGTATGCAATGTTTATCACAATTATTTCAACAGACTTCTTTTTTGCTTAAAAATACAGGCCGGATTCTTGCAGTCTGGCCTTCTATCCTGCACCAGTATTTTCTTCTATATTTTTAAGAATTTACTTAATTATTTTTTAATAAGTTGTGTGACCCCACTTTCTCAAATTTGGATCTAATGTTGGCCATTGAACTGTTTGATAATGATTGCATTTGTAAAGCCAATGTCACTTCATTTTGTTTTGTTGAGTTGTGCCGGTGCTTGACCCTCAAACCTACCAACCACGATCTTTATGCCCTCTAACTGGCCCACCTGTTCTTTCTACAGAAGATCCAGCCAATCTGGGATGGGCTTCTCTAAATAGTTTGTTTGAAACTTGTTTTGAGTTCTGTACAGTTTGCAGAACATTTTGGTATAATTAACTATCCCAAGTACCTATACCTCCAACATGTTTTCTTTCTGCATGGCTAGGTTAGAAAATGTTAACAAAGCCCAGACCATTTCAGGATTGAGAAATCTTTCTGGATGTGTGAGCTCGAAGAGAAACTTTAAGTGTACACAGGCTTACACTCAACATCGACAACTTCTATCCTCAGCTATAAAACCCATGAGTCTATGAAGAAAGGCTATAATGGAACAAACTAAGCTGCAAACACATCTGCTGATAATCAAAAGTGTGGAAAACACCTCTTCTAAAATAGAATAGAGGTGCATGTGTCAAATCCAAGAGGATCTTAGTCATGAAACATTAAGAATAAACTCAAATATGTTTTAAAAGGTCTAGCAATTATGATCAACGGAATGAAACATGCTTTCACGCAGTGTCACAGAGTACAAAAGTAGAGTTTTTTTTCTAAAACATTTATTTTTACTATTCAAATCCACAAACCTTATGCTAATGAAAACTATTGTTTATAAGACATACATATTTCTTATATAACGTCATGTGTGGTCTTGACATGAACGCAAATACGTGTTTTTTGGGAAATCACAACCATTCAATGCTGATACATCGCCAGTCCCTTCTTCCTCAGATAGAAAATGACCATACGAGTTAACACATCTATAGCTCCAATTTACAAAGTTCTGTGAAAAAAAAATAAACAGGAAACTAAGCAACATTATCAAAAACAAAATAAAAGAAACATGTACATGTTGTCAAGGCCATTAGAAATAGACAACAAAATGTAGCTGTTTCACAGGTATGCAGATTGCAGGCTATTACGCCTTCTGGCAGTCAAGGGGGAGCCGTAAAGTAGATAAATATCGTATTAGAACGAGTATGGGCCTCATTCCGAGTGGGGCGGTAAGGGATACCGGGCACCGGTAAGGAGACTGGTGCCGGTAATCCCTTACCGCCCTACTATGAGTTCCCTTAGCGGGTCCCTCCTTTAACGCCTGGTCTGACCAGGTGTTATGGACGGGACCCGTTAAGCGAATTCAAAGCCAATAACGGTACCGCAATTTGCGGTACCGTTATTAGCGCCTTCCCCATTACCATTGAGCCCTATAGGGGCTCAAATGGGAATGGGGAATGGCTTTTTCAATGGGGTCATATCTGTCCCGCAAAGGTCGGACTACACTGGTAAGTCCCCATTGAATGAGACCGGTGCCGGACACATTATTGGTGGCAGTCATGGCGCAAATGGCGCCATGACTACCACCAATCTCGTAATGAGGCCCATGTAATGACCAGTTTGGGTAAAGTTCATCATGTCTTTAGTTTTGGAATTGCTACAAACTATACACACCAAATGTTTGGCAAACTAATATGGTATGTTTGTATGAATCATCTGTGAAAGGAGCAGAAATGCAATGAGAGGTGTAAGCGCCACATTGGTCTCAATCGAAATATATAAATGTAAATAAGCAGCATGTACTTATTGCTATGAATGAGTGAAATAGGGTTAATATTGCTTCACGTTGCCATCTGATACAGTCTTTGGACCTCATTTCGAGTTTGCTGATGTGGGAAAATGGCAGTAAAATGGCAGCGATAGATCTACCATTTTGCTCTCAGTTTCCCGCACTGCTGAATTCCATCTTTGGAGATATAGGCCCAGTTAATACAAGTGTTTTTCACTGGGAAATTCCCAATTAAAATTATGCTTTGCAAATCAGGCCCAAAGTGTAGGATTTACGTCCAGTACAGAGCTGGAGGTAACACCTCAACTTTACCTGAAAAGAATGGAGACTTTACCACGGAAGCATTGTCTTGCTGCGCACAGTAAAATCCAAAATCCAAAATCCCCATAGAGACCTACGGGCTCCAAACATCAGGATTACACCCGATGTTACCCCACTAGTAACACCGGTGGAAATCTGCAAGTGGTGGAAACAGTAAACACTTAACAAGGCCCTTTATTTCATGAAGAATTCAGGGCTAGTTCCAGATACTTCCAAACAGAACCCAGGATGCATATGCAGTGTGCAGCTCTGCAAATACACAAAAGATAAGGCCCAGCTATGATAAGTGCCCGGATGTAGGGAAAGATGGAAAGAATGGGACAACTAAACCCCATCTCTCCCGCAAGACTCACCAGCGGTTCCATTTTGCTGAAAAAACGCCTGATGGGATGTCGACATGAAATTTCAGCAGTGTAACAGGGTTCATTAAGGGAGGTGCTATTTTTGCACTGCAACGGCCACAGACCGATTTATGCCGCATGTAAGGCGAGAGATCACTGATGATAAAAGTCAGCATTCCTGAACTTGGTGGAGTGGCATCTGATCTAGTTTAATATATGAGAACTAATGTAGCACACCCCAAAAAGCGGAAGTGTGCATTCAGTGCTTCTCTTAACAAATGAGACACCCAAGACTTACTGACAGCATGAACAATGATGACTAACATGATGCTCAACTTCTCAAGTCCTCCAATATCTTTTTTTTCAACGGAAAAATCGTTCCAGACTTATTTAACGGAAAGGGCTTTTGGACAGACAATAAGAATCCTGTATATGGTACTGGCAAATATCGTGTAGTGAAGAGCAGGAAAGCAGACGGGCGAAATGAACGAAGTGGGATAAGAATTGGGGGGGGCGGCAATGATGCTGGGAGAGAAATCAAGACTGTCTTGGGAGATAGTAGCAGTGGGCCAGTTGAAGCAGGTGAGGCGAGGGAGGAGGAGGAGGAGCAGGCACTATAGTGGTTTGTATCAAGCAGAGGAGGGTGATCGAGGCTGCACGCATCAGTGATTGGGGTGCTGGGAATTGTGTATGTGTAAAGGGATGGGCTGCTCATAGAGCTGTGTGACTGGCAGAGACATGATATTCCCTCCTGGTTGAATCTAGGAAGAGCGGTAGAGATCACAAAGTGGGGAAAACAGAGGGTTCAGCACCACACGTGCTTCTGGCAGGGATAATGGGCCTAGGTGTTGCTTCCTTTTTTATGAATGTCCAAAGTTAGACATCCTCACACCCTCACACTCTTCTCACTATGCTCACACTGCTCACTGCTGTCTCGATCCATGAACTTCCTTACTTTGTTTTCATTCCTAATGTTAATATGTAGTCGGGTGGGTAGGGGGGAGAAACATGTGCTCCCCTGTGCTGTGCTGGTGCCGATGTGCTCGGCGGGCACCCACACTGGGTGCACCACAATGCTTGCAGGAATGTTTGAACAAATAAGAACAATCTTTGCCACAAACCACTGCAGATGCACCTCTTGCTGGTTTGTGTTTAATCCATCCAGTCGTTTTTAAAATATTTGACAGAGATGGGGGTGTTTCCACATCCCAAACACGTTTTATACACCTCCCATGCCATTTACAGCAGAGAGGCGACAGAGTCTTTTCAGAAATTAAAAGCCAACACGTATTTTGCTCGATTTGAGCGATTCCCACAGTAAAAATTAGGGAAGCCAAAAATTAAATGTGTTCAAAATCTTATTTAGAGGAGGAGAAGCGAGTCATCAGAAAGTGGTGGGGAGGGAGAAAGAGGACAATATGTGAAGTAGGGGAGGTTGGGATGGACTGCGGAGCCCCTTTCGGTATAACATTTTTGGATTATCAAGAGACTCATGAGGAAATCTTGCGAGATTTGCACTGTAATTTCACAAGGCATGCCCGGAATAGAAAATGTGCCACATGAACCGAAGAATGAACGGGGGTAATGGGAGAGGGTCAGGGATGTAAAACATCATGGATGAGGGTTGGGGGGACCAAGAGAAGCAAAGACGGGGACACATCGTGAGTGCCAGTGAGAACGGAAATGAGTTTTTTATTTTTGAGCTTTTTCCCATTACCGCAGGAGTCTGCAAACCTTACGTTACCACAGTAATCGGCATACTTTTAATGTTATCATTTCATTGAGTTATCACTGGAGTAGAAAGAGGGTGAAAGAACACAGAAAAAGCGTTTGAAATCATTCATCACATTTACTAGGCAGGTCAGGGGGCATTGGTGCAACATGTAAAATGGACACACCTGTGGCCAGTGGAATACAATGGACACGGTCAGGGCCAGGGCACCCTAAGGCTATTGGCCATGGCTAGTAGACCACTGGAAATGGCTGAAGGGCAGTGGACCCTGTGGTTGCTAAGGGGTTATGGGCCTCGGCTGGTAGGTGGGGGCCACTGCCCAAGCCCAAAGGCCATGGCCAGTGGCCTTCCATCTTTGAAACTTGTTGGTGCAAGATGTAATGTGGCCATGGATGAAGGCCATGGCCAAAAACCTTGAAATGCACTGAAAAACTTTAGTTCAGAGAACGTTATGGCAAACAGATGTATTGCAACAAACCCCTTGAAATTCAGCTGGTTTGGGAAGTGATTACCATCTTAACTCAGCAACCAAAAATGTTTTCAGAATCTGGACTAAAGTATTTTGGTAACAACTTCACAGACCACCCCCTTTTGGACTTAACAGATGAATAGTTGAAGAGAGCATATATCATTTATTTTGGATACTCCTCATGCTCACTTTGATATGATCTTTAATGAAACAGAGTCAGCAGAGATTAATTTGCGTTTCCAGGGAATTCCCAGTCAGCAGGCTCCGCATGGTCCCTTACTCCCTTTTCAGAAATGCAAGTCTGCCTCAAATTAGGTTGTTACGTCACTCATGAGTAAGGTCTTGTCATTTGCAGTAAAATCTGTATTCAGCACTCATCCAATGGCAACAGATGATGTTCTTTTCTGCTGCTTTTCCAGAGTCACAATCCCTTTAACTGTTATTACTTTTTTTTTAAATGTCCAATATTATGTCACAAGGATGTTGCAGTTTTTGATTGGTCAAGTTCTTCTATTGACTTTCGTCATAGTCAAAAAAAGGTTTGGTCTGATTATCTTGGAGTACTATTTACTCCAATTGTTTTTTCTATTATATTTTTTGTGGTAATATGCCACATCGGTAAAACACATATTTCTATAATCCTCTCATCAAGATGCAAGCCTGGATAGGTGGGATTTATTTGAGCGATCATTTTTCAAAAGGTTATTCATTGTTATCATTTTAAGAATGTTTACTCAATGTAGGAAGACTGCTTGGCTAGAGAATGATCCTAAGTTTGCAACACACTCTTCTGCTTGTTTATAACAGGTTTGGTTTGAGAGTTGTCTAAAAAAGCATTTTAGATGTTTGTGCCATGTAAATTCTAAATGGTGCATGGTTTCCTATGGAATATCAGCCTTAGATTCAGTTCTGTGTTAATGAGGCTCATGATACTAGCAGGCCTCTCGGCAAATGATTGATTTGAGTCCTCTTTAAGAGATTTGCAAAATTGGAGAATTGTGGGGGCATTCTGGGCCGACACCAGGATCGAGTTCCAGAGCGTGGGGGCATGACAAGAGAAGGCTTGTTTGCGAGTCTTCTCTTTGCAGACTAGTTTTGATTCAAGCCTGTTAGTCGATTTGCTGCGCGAGGAGTGTGTGCCACCAGATATGTGGAGCCTAGCCGCCAGGTACTCTGGTGTGCTACTCGTGACTGCTTTGTAAATGATACATGCAGTCTTGAATAGTATCCTGACTTGGAGTGGAAGCCAAAGTAGTTTGCGTAGGTTAGGCGTAATTTGGTCAAATTTCCATGCTCCCAGAATAAGACGTGCTGCAGCGTAGTGGGCTGCTTTTAGGGTAGACAAGTGAGCAGCTGGGAGCCTTGTCAGGAGAGAATTTTCCCCATCGATATTTGAGTCCACAGGGGCCTGCACTACAGTCCGGATGTCTTCCTGTGGGATGAAGGGTTTGATTTTTCGAAGGGTAGACATTCTGAGCCAAGCTATTTGGTCCTTCTTGGCTATGTGTTTCTGCAAGGATGGATTTCTGTTAATGGTGAAGCCTAAGGAATGCTCAAGGAATTTGCTAATGGTGAAGTCTAACGATTTTGCCGAGTCTGAGAGTTATGGATCAAATCCTTCTAGGGGCATATCATTGAACCATTGTTGAACAAATTGTTTTTTTGCAGGTGGACCGATGGGGATGGATGAGTTTAGTTTGAAGTAGGCAGTCAACATCCAGGATTGGATGATGGCTAGGTAAGTGTGGAGACACATGATGTCCTGCACACTATTTACTCTCATGTATAACTAAGTATCCTCTGTGTATTGGTGGATGTCTATATTGGGATCTTTGAAGAGAGTGCCCAGAGGCTCCATCTAAAGGTTAAAAAGGATTGGTGAGAGGATAGAGCCTTGGGGACTCTGGAAGAGACCTGGAGTCAGTTAGAATGCAACAAGTTGATCGGGACAGCCTGGGGTCTGCCTGAGAGGTAGGAGGTAAACCTATTCAGGACAGCGCCAGAGAATCCCATCCTGTCCGCAAGGAGGGAGAGAAGGATGCAGTGGTTGATGGTGCCAAATGCAGCTGAGAGGTCGAGGACGAGGAGGCATGAGTTGCCCTTTTCCATGATTTGGAGAGCATCATCCACCACCTAGATGGTGGCTGTCTCAATGCTACACTTTGGGCGGGACCCTGACTGATAGTCATTTAGGAGGTGGAGTTGCTCGATTGTGGCAAGTAGTTGTGTAGCAACTACCTTTTCCAAGATTTTGCCAAACGGGAGGTTAGTAATGGGCCTGTAGTTGGCCAGTTCATCTGGATCTAGGGTTGTTTTTTCAAAAGTGGTCGTATGAGACCAGTCTTGACGGTGTCCGGAAATGATCTTTCTGCGAGCAAGGCATTGATGATGCAGAGGAGTGCATTGAGCAACGGGCCCGTCAATTGTTTAATGATGGAGCCCGAATTATAGCATCAGAGTAAGAAGTAGGTTTGAGGGAGGCAATCATTTTTCGAAGATCCCGGGAAAGTAAAGAATTCGGTCCAGAGGGGCAGTGTGCATGCCGGGGGGCAGGTGAGGCTAATGATGCTAATGCTGTCAGAGGTTGATTCTATGGTCTCTCAGATTTTGTCTATTTGTTAAAAAAATGTGTTTATTCTGTCGCATTTCTCCTGTGTTGCTGGTACTACAGGGTCAGGTGAGGGTTTGTTACAATGCTTTACTACTTTAAAGAGGGCTTTGCTCCTGTTAGAGGCTGCCACAATGGTGGTGGAGTGGTTAGCAGCTTTGGCCTCAGGAATCATAATCCTATGGTTTGAACACAAAGATTTGAGGGTGGTGAGGTCTCCCTAGTTATGGTTTTTGTTCCACCATTTGTCTTGGGCTCTGATTGAGCGTTCGTTGGAGACTAGCTCAGGGTTGTACCATGGGGCGGATGGTTTGGTCTTAGCCAAACTGGATTTTAGGGGGGCACGAGTGTCCACCAGTTTCATAGCAGAGTCATTGAATAATTCCAGGAGGCCCGAGACATTTCCTGTGGTGGGGAAGTCTGTAAAGTTTGCTTCTAGCTCATTGACTGGGAAGGTTTTGAATGAGTGGCGTTGAGTCAGGGGGTGTTTAGCCTGACCTTTGTAAGCCGCAGTCGAGTGGGTGACTGATAATGGGATGGCGGCGTGGTCAAACCAGTCAAGTGGGATCGGGTCAGCACAGATGATGGAGGGGGAAGATGTGAAGATTAAGTCTAGTATGTTGTAGGAGGAGAACTGCTTACAAGTATGTACAAGAGACCCACTGATGTCAGCAACACGTTACATTTTAACAGCATTCATCCGTCACACCTCTAAGAAACTCTACCTTATAGTTCATTTTTAAAATTAAAAAGGATATTATCTAATACAGATATCCTTCAGAAAGAATAGGGTCTGATGGCAGGCAGGTTCAAGGATCAAAGCTACCCCAGTGACCTCCTATTGTTATTTTGGAAATTGTACATCCCCTCCCTAGAGGAAGTGATTTGGCTAAGATGCTGGCTCAGAGAGAATTGCATTGGATTTACCTTCTCGATGCAATAACTCCCTTGGGAATGAATGAGGAGTTCTATCTAGGACCAGACTTATAATTTATTGTTGGCCGCAGTGTTCAGCATAGATTAAGAGGTAGAAAAATCCTTGCTGTTGGACAGTCTGGGTAGAGATTTTGTTAATGACATCAATTTTAATAAGATGTATAATAATCAACAGGATAGGACATCAGTTTCTGGAGTTAGACTTACTAATTCTTCTGAAGTTCAAATTCGAATGTCTAAATGCAACAAGAACTTTATTTTGACATGTACTTCTAATATATACCATTAGATTAGTCACTAATAGGATAGGTCATTAGATTGTGCACTCTCAGGAGTTAGGCATACATATTTCTCTGAGTAGCAGTTTTATTATTATTCTTATAATTATTATTATTATTATTATTATTATTATTATTATTATTATTATTATTATTATTTAAATACAACAAGAAATGAATTATGAGATGCACCTCCAAAAGAAACCATCCTGTGGCATAGACTGTATGCCCAAGAGAGGGATGAGCCATTAGGGAAATTAGTGGTTGGACTGTCATGTACAGCTTTTTTGACCAGACTACTACCGGACAATACCTGGATTCATAAACTTGCATGAATTTCTTAATATATAGATACCATCTCTAGGTATGGATCAGCAGTACATCACGTGAACCCTTTGGATTTAATTCCATTTCCACCATCGGGACAGAAATTCCACACAAATCTCATCGGTAACTCCTAATGACTTTGAACAGGAATCCGGCAGATTAACCTTTTTTTACGGGATCTGCACATAGATGGTAAATCGATTTAATGAGAACCTAATATTTACAATGATGTCGTCACTGCCGACATAATGGTATGACATCATCACACTTTGATGGCACACTGCTTGCTATAGCGCCCATCTTTTTATCTGGATCCCCGGGTGGCTTAAAGAGAGAAAACATCTAATGTGTGGACTTGAAAACTCAGTGTTTTGGTAAATATCTGAAAGTTGTTGCCAACTGCTTGTTTAGGATTTACCACCCATTGGTAGGGCTATACCTAGATGCTATAATTACAGACAAAGTTTACAATATAAACCTCTGTTTATTTAAAGTACAGGAGTTTTTTCGAGATCTTCACTAAACACCAGCAGTGAACCACCATACTTTGACTGCACAACAAGCACACCCCCAGAATGGGGTGAGTCCTTGATTTAATTGATATACAGACACACCCTTTGGGCTAAGCTGGAGAGGCTGGCTTGCCCAGCCTGCCTCCTACAGGTGGTAAGGGAAATCCATACTAAAAGCTGGTCACAGGTGCGATTGGACAACATGAACACAATTAAATCTTGGGTGCAGGTCAAAAGGGGAGTCAAGCAAGGAAGTGTCTTGGCTCCCCTGTTGTTTAACTTGCACATATCCAAGCTGCTGGCCTGCCTGGAGGCCTAATCACAGTGCCCACCGAAGATTGGTGGTGTCCCTATTGTGTCTATGCTTTACGCGGATGACCTGATTGTGTTTGATCTGTCTATTTCAGGTATGAGAACCTTGTTAAATGAATTTGCTAATTTCTCCGACTAATATGATCTGGAGATGAATCTCGATAAAACCCAGCTCATGTTAATTACAAGTAAAAAGGTGAACAAGGTTAAAATGGACACAGACATGGGGCTGGTGAATTATGTGTCCTCCTACCAATATCTCGGCCTTGAAATTGGCCCTTGGGAACACTGAAGTCAGATTGCAAATAAACTTAGAAAAGCAGGTCAGCAAATGGCCCAAATAACCAACGTGGCAGAGAACAGGCAGGATTTCTATTTGCTGGAGTGATCCAACTATATAAACAGTGTTTTTGCCCAGTGATTTTGTACGGGCTCGAAGCCCTGGCTATGCATGATTTAACATGGCTGGACTGGATTCAAGGAGCTTTTTGGCAAAAGCTGTTGAGCTTACGACCTTCTTGCCCAGTTGAATTGGTTCATCTAGAGCATGGTCTGACCTCACTGCGGGCCTTGGTACTTAGGAACAGGCTAAAGTCACAAATGTCTCCTGTATGTGGGCTACTGAATTGCCTTGGTGAGAACTACGCTAAGAAAACAGCTGCTCGGGGAAGTACCTACAATAGTCTGATTGTTGATCATTTGTAAAAATTTGGTGGCATGCCAACTTTAAGGGTGGTTTTACGATAAGATGTGACAAGTATTAGAGAAAAAGCTCAAGAGATGGGATTGGTATAATAACTACTCTCACTTGGCGACACTAAAATGTTGCAACGCTATCTCTATGGTAACCCACTTGTGCAGGAAAACGCAGCCTTATTTATTGTTGTGCCCAGCCATTGATGTCAGACGTTTCCTACTACAGCTACGTATTAATGAACTCCCATTGTTATCTGTATGAGGGTTCCCAATTGCGTTTGGTTGCCAAGTAGAGATATTGTCGTATCTGTGGGCTAACACATAAATTGGAAACTGCAAGACACGTTCTCACCAAGTGTGAGAAGCTGGGCCCCATCTATATGATCAATATGGGTAAATTGGTCTACTCATATGAATCTATTAAGACCAAACATTTTTGTGGATACTGTCTGAATACTAAATCTAACTACATGTTAAGGGATTATTGGGGTATGTGACTCAGCCCCCCCAGCTTGACTTAATTGGGATACGTGTGACTATTAAGCAGATGACGTCTGTGATTGCTGCCTGAATCTTTGCACATAATCTGACACTGTTTTCCTGTCCTTTGAACTTGTACATTCTTGATTTGATGTTTTAAATACCTCCTTGTCAATTTCTTGATAGTGTGATTGCTTGGGCTCATTTGCAACTGAGTGTTACTGTCTACTGATTGCTTTTAATATTTATTTATTTTAGTCGAGATGTTTAATTTGATTTGTTAATATTTATTATAATCTTCATTTATATTGAGTGTAAATTCTTTTTTGTGTCTATATGATTGTTTTATTTGTGTAAAACATATTGAGTTGTAAAACAAAACATTAGTATTATTATAATTAATGGATGCATATGTATTAGTGATCTCATATAAAAACTTGACCTGGGATATCTAATAATATATATCCAACGTATATAGTGGCCTTTTACTTTACAGGTCACTTTACAGATCACAGATTTGTCAATGTCCCTAACTCTAACAATGTACAGTCTGGTGACTCTCACTATTTCCTCAGCAACCTACATATAAGATTGGGTGAGTTATAAAAATCAGATGTTCTAAGGAACCCCCAAGCTATAACATTGCACATACGGTTATGTAATTTGACACTAACAATTACTTTTTGCATACACTTTTTTAATAGGAGGAGCACATTGTTTAAGTAATAGCACATTACAGTGAAGATTCATACCTACTTAAATTTGACTTTGGAAGAAACTATGGAAAGGTGAGACTTCTGTTTATTTTTTCTTGACTTTTTGCAGATTACATTTCTGAAATAATATTCTGACACCACAAGAGTGTTTCCTTGAAAATCGAATATTGAATATATGGTTGATTATTCGGCCTGTGAGTGTGCAGGAGACGGGAGTTCCCTACTATTGGGAACTTTATCTCTTTTGTCATTATTGTCAGCCTGTGTGCCAGGACTGGCTTTTCTCCCCCACACCTTAAAATATGTAATACTATATTTCTACCTTTATACAAATTGATTTAAATCAGAAATACTTACACCACAGGGTGCATTGTGTAATATTTCTGGTGCAAGCAATTTACATGCAGAAAGGTCCAGTAGTTTGTTGAAATCAAGTTTTCTAGAATGCTGCTGAAATTCTGACATGTCTATTGAGTAAGGGGGCGGTAACTATTTTCAATAAATGGGAAGTAGAGCGAATTAGGTAGGCAGGGATGTTTTGAATTAATTTGCTTTAACAAATGAAAGATTCCTCTTGGACTCTCGTGCATTTTTCAATCCATGGTGGATGCGCGCTCTGGGTGAATTAAATGAATTAATACATATGGTGATGTGTATGTTACAAAGGTCTCTATTTCTATAACTGTAGCCCTGTGTGTTTCTTGCTCCAAAAGGGGGGGGGGGGGCTGCAAAGAAACAATAATGTTAAATTTGGGGTCCCATGTTAATTAAAAAAATGATCAAATAAAGGAAAATTGTGCGTGCCTGGTTTGGGGATGGGTGGAAAGTAATCCTGCATTTGATGTTGCCTGATTAAAATATCCTACAGCAATAGTTCTTAAATGTTGCAACATACTGCTGATGTACCTATGGCCCCAAAATTCTCCATATAGTACAAAATGTGCATCTTGCCACTTTATGTGGTTCTCATGTTTACTCTATCAGCCTCCTCCCACCATACTACAGTTAAGTGCTATTCCAATGCTAAATCTGCCAGAATACCACAAACAAAAATACTGTTACCGCCACGTGGTCTGGCAGAATTACCACTGAACCACAAGTGGTGGTATGGCAGTGTTAGTCCCCATTTATGGAGTCCGTAGGGCTCTGTGGAGACTTTGCCAGAATTACTGCCAGCATTAATTCCGCTGGTGGTAATTCCACAGATTTTGCCAATTTTTGGCACTAAGGTAGCAGAATTACCTCCAGCCCTTTGCTGGAGATTGTTCCTCCCCCGCACCACCGAAGTAGTAATTTGGCAGTGTGGTAATGCAGTGGTACCCAAGTTACCACTGAATTACTACTGTTTTTTCATGCACCGCCATACTTGTAATGATGCCCTATGAATCCCAAATTCTACTCTTTCTGATGATAAAGCAGAAAGGTCTGCTACCCAGCAAGGTGTTCGCCATAGGCTTATTGGGGTTACAGTCCAACCAACCACTATGATGCAGCACAGAACGTTGTAGGACTGGACCTCAGTGTATTTGTATCAATATTCAATCATGGCCAAACCTGGTTGACTTTCAAGTGAGTTGCCACCCTGTAGAGCAACCTAAATCCGATAAACTCTCCATTCAATATGGGGCCTGAAATATCTGAGGCTAGGGATTAAGGGGCGCAACTGTTTTCAGACTCCCTTTAACTTTGCGGAAAGACAAAAACTTTAAAATTAAAGTAAGACTTAGGCCAAACAGTGATAATATAATTTTGACAATTCTGTCTTACAAAGAACTGCATTGAATGGAAGTGTATATGCTAGTGCTCTTGATACTGCACACAAAGAATACCTAGTCTCATCCTTATTCCAAGAACGCCAAGATGCTCCTCTATGTACTAAATGTTGGTTTGATAAACAAAGTAGGCAGAAGAACACTGTATTCTTCAAAGCAGTAAAATGGGAAAAGCTGGACCAGCTTTATGTAAGAGAAGCTAGAGCCCCTTTTTGGAACAAAAAAAGCAAATTAAACCAAGACTGCAGAGGACTTTCCGGTGGATACATTAGAGACGAATGATTATTGTGGAAGATAATTACACAAGGGAACACAGACCTTAAGTCATTCACTTCAGGGTTTATGCTTCAGGCAAGTTCTCACATTTTGTTTGTAAAATAAGGAATGTTAGAATGTGGATAGAGGTTGTATCAATAACTCTATGGCAATAAATATGAATGCCCCTAGTGAGGAAGTGGGAAAACACGAGCACTATTTTAATCTTGAAAAAATTATTTTGAGAATGATTGTACATCGCTGGCAGTAGTGTTCTCTGAAATAACCAAATATGAGCCAGAGTTTTGGGGTTTGATGCTATTAAGGATTTCCAACCTAGTGATAAATATGGGCATGGTCCTGACAATGGACTGGCACTATCTAGCACAGCCGGACCTCATAATGACGTTGGCGGCCCGTTAGCATTGGCGCATTTGAAGGGGCTGGTTGTCGCTGGTTTGCGCAAGCTGTGCAGCGTATGCCGTGTCTCTTCATTCAGAAGGCAAAGGTATTACTGCCCTTTAACAAGCATGACATACGTATTGGGGAGCTACGCTGTACCAGTTCTGCATCCTACACACACAACCCGTGCCACACCAATCACGCATCGCCGAAATCATGGCAAAGTATAACACACTCGATGCAAGTACACCTCACATGTCCACTAATTCTACCGTGCATGTCCACGCCAGCGCTCCTCGCTTAGCCGATACTGCCACAGTTTGTGAGGGTAGGGACAATTTAGCCACTACCACCCCCACATCCCTTGCTGGGGTTACATCGCAATTTGAAACCGCTGCACAAAATATGTATGACACTCCTCCGTCCCCTGGTTTGGATGCCGCACAAGGCAAATGTGTCAGCCCATCATCCCTTGGTGAGGAGCCCCTTCCCCAGGACACCCCCCTGCACTTTTCCTTGTTAAACACTCAGGCCCTCATTACGATACCGGCGCTAAACCATGGCGCTATTAGCACCATGGTTGGTGCCGGTATCGTAACGTGTCCGCCATGGTGAAATGGGGAAATACTGCCCTATTCCAAGGTTGGCGGGCGGTATTTCCCCATTTCCCCATGGCCCTTCCCCATTCCCATTTTTGCCCCATAGGGCATAATGGGAATGGCGATGGCGCTAAGTACGGTACCGCAAATTGCGGTACCATACTTACCGCGAAGGTCCCTTTGCGGGTTCCTACTTTAACGGCTGGTCTAGACCAGCCATTAAGGCCGGGTCCCGCAAAGGGACCTCGTAATTAGGCGCTAATGGGTTAACAGCGCTGCAGCCTTTTACGGCGCTGTTAACCCATTAGCGCCAGGGTCGTAATGAGGCCCTCAGTCTCTTATGTAACACGGCATGGAAATTAAGGACCTGCTTACCGACACCTCCCCTGGCCTCCTCGCGCTCACTGAATCTTGGCTTAGTGAATCTACACCCTCCGAGGCCACCTTAGCCATTCCATCGAATTTTCACATCCTACGCGTCGACCGTACTGGTCAAAGAGCTAATGGGGTAGCTATCCTAATCAATAACCAGTTAAAATTCCATGAGGTTCCACACGACTACTGAGGACTGTGAAAGTCTTGTAGTAAAAATCAAAATGAACGAGAACATCTCTTTAACCATCATGATCATGTACAGACCTCCCAGAACAATGCCTCTCTTCGAGGAACAATTTCTCAGCCTCCTTAGCAAGATTATCATAGCAAACACTCCCACCATCGTACGGGGCGACCTCAACCTCTTAGCTAATGATCCCACTGATAATCGAGTGGCTTCACTCCTTGCAGCATTTAGCACCATGAGGGTTGCTTTTTACAACGAGTGCCACCCTCACTCACATAGGTGGGCATACTCTTGAATATATCTTGACACATTGTCTACCCGCCTCCAATATCTCTGTGATCCCTTGCCCATGGTCTGATCACTTCATAGTGTCCACATTAGTTCACCTCCTGCTCCTCCTTTGAGAGTGAATGCCATCCTCAGACTTCTCAAGAACTCTGAAAAATGTGACCACTCAGAAATGTTCTGCAGCACTGATGTCCAGATTAGGACCTATTGAGGGTTTTAACAATGCCAACGACCTTGCTGTGCACCTCACAATGGCTTTGAATGAAGGCATTAATGCCCTTGCACCTATTAAAACCAAAATGATCAAGCCTGAGGTCACCAAAAACTCAGTGTTTGATGATTCCATCATCAACCTTCAACGTCTTAAGAGGGCCGCCAGAAATGAATGGCGGAGATTTCCATCTTCCCCTATGCTGCTCTCCTACAAGAGAGCCATAAAGAGTCTTAAAATAGCCATCATGAAAGCAAAGACCACAAGCTTCAATAGCTGAATGACACAGGACACAACCAGCTCAAGGGAGCTTATATCTTGAAAGAATCACTCAAAGACCATCACTCCCACTATGGTCTCCTGTCCTCCGCCGACCAGCGCTTCCTCCCTGCCTAGGTCCCACTCAGAGTTCTACTTCAGCCAATGCTCCAAAGCTGAAATAAAGAACATTATTGCAGATCTGAAGCCCACCACATGCTTAGGCGATTGTTGCCCCTCCAGTATCTTTATAGCATGCCTAGATACGCTAGCCCCATGGGTAACGAGACTAGCGAACCTTTCCTTCTCTGAGGGCCATGTCCCGCTTCCCTTGAAGGAGGTCTGGATCATGCCTTTGTTAAAGAAGAGCAATCTCGATCCTCTCTCTGCCAAGAACTATCGCCTTATAACAAACGTGCCATTCCTACTGAAGATCGTAGATCGTGTGGCATATTTTCAATTTCAGGGATACATCGAAAACAACAATATCCTAGGCGCACGACAATCTGGCTTCAGAACCAGACACGGCACCGAGAAAGCCATGCTAGATCTCAAGTCCAACCTAACCAATATCGTGGACAAGGGCCACCCAACACTTTTCATGCTTTTGGATCTCTCTGCTGCCTTCGACCTGGTCGACCATTCGCTGTCAGTGGCCAGGCTGAGGGACCAGGCTACTTGTTCCAGCCTAGCAGCACAGCGGGTTGCATCCTTCCTTGGGCCCCGTAATGCTAGAATGGTCGTTAATGATGCCAGTTCCTCTCCAGCGGCTATCACCTGTGGGGTCCCCAAGGGCTCCTGCATCTCGCCCACTCTTTTTAACATTTACATCATGCCACTCCTGATGCTCCTGGAGCTCTTGGGTTCATACACACAGGACTCCCTGGCTATTAACTCCATCTACAATGCCATCCAGGCCTGGGTGTCTTCTAACTCCCTTGCGCTGAATACAGACAAAACTGAGCTTCCGATTGTTGCTTCAGCTCACAAGCTAAAGAATCTGGCCTCTAACTATCAAAGCTTTATCATCGCCAATAGCAAAATCACTGTAGCTAAGAGTGTGAAGACACTGGGCGTTGTGCTTGACGGCGAGCTCACAATGAAATGCTAGTTTGCACATACTCTGGCCTCTTTTGGTTATATGACCAAATTGCTCAATAACATTTACCCGTTTATCTCCCTCAGCAATAGATACTTGTTGGCCTTGGCCCTGATTAACTCCCACCTGGACTATTGAAACAGTCTGCTGCTTGGCACCTATAAGGCCAACATTACGTCCCTGCAAGTTATCCAGAATGGGGCAGTACGTGCGATTCATAGCCTTACTACCCACAATCACATCTTCACTGCGAGAAGGAATCTGCACTGGCTACCGGTCAAAGAGCACATCACCCACAAGTTGCTTACCATCACTCTCAAATGCAGGAACCTTGAGGCACCCTCATACCTCTCTGACCGTCAAAGGGCCTATCAGCCTTCCCATGCCCCCCGGTCTCAGGATTAATCCCTGCTCCTACAGCCTCAGTTCAAGCTGGTGAAATTTGATGGCACAAGCTTTGAGGTTATGACCCCCATCGCCTGCAATGCCCTCCTGCCAGATCTGAGAACGATCAAGGCTCTCGAAGTATTAAAAAAAAAGGCCACGATTTATGTCCTTAATCTTGCACCAGGCTAGTTTTCTTTCTTCCTTGATCTGACTCATTGTTGACCGTCCTCTGTCCTCATGTCTTTGTCTCTATGTTTTATATCTGCTCCCTGAGTCCTGCGGGCGTGTGGCCCATTAGAAGAATTAAAATAAATAAATAAATACATTTGTAGAGGGAGGTGAAGATTATCCTAAATGGTTTCGGCTAATCTCACCTTCAGATAATCATGCCAAAACTTTTGACAAAGTGATAGAGCAAGGACTAAGGGATTGGTTATTGAGAGAGACATCATATTGGCCAGTCAACCTGGCAGCAGAAAAGGTGAGACGACAACAGCACAGCGTATCACCCTACATTGGATTATGGCCAAAAGCTGTCAAATCAGAAGCAAAAAGTTGTTGGTTGCTTTCGTGGATCTTAGCATGGCCTTCATCATGGTGGCATGGCAGAGATTGTGGGTGCTTTTATGAAAGTTAAATGTGGCTGAAGGTCTGCTAAATTGTATTATGGCCCATCATAGAGATAATAGGGCCTCTGTTAGATTTGGATCAATCGGTAAACATATGTTGAGGACAGGAAACTTCGATGTACCCAAGATCAAAAGGGGGGCAAACCCACTTTTTTGGTTTGTGGAAAAAAATCTTACTTTTAGCTGAAACAGAATGCTATTGCTAGCCTTTTGTTGATGTTACTGGATGTCTGTGATAATCACAGCTGAAATCCAAAACATTAGCAGTGGGACAAAGTAGACAACAGTGGTCGTTTTTCAACGGTCGGCACATAGTGAACTCACACACATGAGTTTGAAGAAATTAACTGGGAAGCTGGTGCATGGTGTTTGAGATTACTTTAGGGCACAATATGGCTACCATAGATTTATAGCTCCTTAGTTGGGGCCTGTAGGTGTCAAACATATAACACCTGCATAGTGCACTGTCATTTTGGGGCTTTGACGTACCTTATGGGATTGATTATAAAGGTTACCCCTTGTTTGAACCTGATCTGGTACTCAAATACTGATCTTTTCCCATGCATTTGTGCATTTTTGCAAGATTTCAATTACTAAAACATTTTCTTTTTCAAATCACTACTAGTTCTTCGTATTGTTAGTGCTGCAAGTCCTTAGTCTTGTGGTAGAAAACATGTTTTCCCTGCCACAAAACTGTCAGCAGTGCAGTTCAATGCTTGCATTATAACCACAGCAAACGAATCCGACTGCACCACCAATACGGACACCTGGGCTTGTGTCCTAATGCACCACCGATACGGACACATAGGTTTATGTCTTAATGTACCACCAATATGGACACCTGGGCTTATGTATTAATGCACCACCGATACGGACACCTGGGCCTATGTCTTAATGCACCACGGATACAGACACCTGGGCTTATGTCTTAATTCACCACCGATACGGACACCTGGGCTTATGTCTTAATGCACCACCGATACGGACACCTGGGCTTGTGTCCTAATGCACCACCGATACGGACACATGGGTTTATGTCTTAATGTACCACCAATATGGACACCTGGGCTTATGTATTAATGCACCACCGATACGGACACCTGGGTTTATGTCTTAATGCACCACCGATACAGACACCTGGGCTTATGTCTTAATGCACCACCGATACGGACACCTGGGCTTATGTCTTAATGCACCACCGATACGGACACCTGGGCTTATGTCTTAATGCACCACTGATACGCACACCTGGGCTTGTGTCTTAATGCACCACCGATACGCACACCTGGGTTTATGTCTTTAGAACTTTTCCATATATTCATGTGTACAACGCTCAGACAATAGCCTGGGCAATACTGCAGCACAACATCACACACAAGGTAATTCATTTAGATGAGCAAACTGATGTTCACTGTGAGTGGGGACCGGGACCTTTCTTTGACATTAAATATTTTCCTAGAGCCAAAGCTTACTGTGCAATAATAGACTCTACCCTGGCAACTCACACATGAAAGATGTTCATGCTGCCACTTGCTTTTGGCTCTCTTGCATATTATTTTCCCATTGTCAGCGTGGTAATTAAAAGGTTTGCAGGTTCATACGGCCGTGATTCACTGAGCCGAATAAAAGTAATTGCGAACTAATTGCAGGATCAAGCATGGTTTTGATGATCAGAATTAAGCTGGAGCTAGAGAGCGATTGTGAAAGAGCAATGAATGTCGGTACCAAACTAGATCATCCAACAAATCTAGCTTGGTGATCCCTAGATACAACCTAAAAAGATCTGGAGGATCTAGCTTCCCGGTCATGGCTGCCCAACTGTGGAACACCCTCCAACTTGCCATCAAATCAATTCAGGTATTCTCCAATTTCAGGAGAAATGTAATTTCCTGGTTACTCAGTAAGAATTCGACAACAGCAACTTAGAGCCTTTTAACTTCAGGTCACTAACTACGAATTATCCCTCTTGACTACCCCACAACTGCTTACTCTAGCCACCTAGTAAAACAATTGCCTCCTTACACTTGTTATGTCTGTACTCCAGCCATATAGTAACTTACATTGGCAAATGTAACCGTATAACACTGCCTATATCTGTAACCTTCATTTGCAAACTATTTGTATCTGACTTCTATCTCTGTAACCTTCAGTTGTAACCTATGTGCATTAACTTCTATTTCTATATACGACTAAACTGTCTTTAACCATATTTACTATGTCTGCAACAATTTATTTGCTTTAAGAGCGCACAGATATCTCAGGGTCAGGTTGCGCTATATAAATATAATAAACAAACAAACAAACATCACTGAGTGAGGAACTTTATAGTTGATATTTTGTATGTGAACTTGTACAGTGCTTTAGGAAGTTATGCATGTTGAATTATGTATTGAAACTTGTATAGGGCTTCTGGTCTCTTGGTGGGATACCTTAGCAGTAGCTACAGTAAGAGAAAGCAGGGGCCAGAAACTCAGCAGAATGGAAATGGACAAGATTTAAGAACACGCCACAAACCCAGATAATCTTTTCACAGTGTAGGGGTGGGGGAAAAAAGGCCCTGTCGTCCCAATGCATTGAAGTTCTACAGGCATCTTCTTGTGCATAAAGGAGGGACCATAATGGAAGTTAATGGGACAATTTGTCACGTAAAACAGCATGACAATGGGCAATGTGTGTTTACACGTAACCTTAATTTGAATCCTACACCTCACCGGAAGCCACTGATGGGTTATCAGGGCTGCTGTAGTATGTGCAAATGTGCTCAATTTCATAGACGTCTGGCAACATGTTCTGTACTCTTATTGCACAGGGCTATGCAGTCAGTTTTTTAATGTATTTAAGCAATATGCTCCAACCGGCGGGGGCATTACCGAGTCCCGGGGCCTTTGGGACAGAAAAAAAACAAGACCAAGAAAATGGCCGCCGGCAAAGTGAAAAAAGAGTCAGTTTTCCCTTTCCATGGCGGCCATCGGGAGCGGACGCGTTGGAAACAGAAGTGCTCCCAGCGCGTTTCCTCCCGATAGACGACAGAGAAGAAGGTGAGTGGGGTTGGGAGGAGGGGGAGAGGGAGGGAAAAGAAAGAAAAAAAAATAGACATACCTGAATCCCTGGAGGGGGACGGAGGGGGACGAAGGCAGCCTCCAGCCGTGTGGAGACTTGGAGCGGGGATGGCCTGGAGGCTGGAGGCTGACACGCCACCCACCCTGGATAAAGGAGGCAGAAGGTAAGTGGGATGGGGAGGGCGGCAAGAAGGGAGGAAAAGGAAAAGAAAAAAAAACATACCTGAGTCCCCGGCAGGGGGTGAAGGCAGCTTCTCAGCCATGTGGAGGCTCGGCTCGGAGCTGGGATAGCCAGGCTTCGAGCCTTCTCATTGACTGAGGGGCTGCCACGCCCGCCGCCGGGAACAATGGCCGTGGAATCCCGGCCGATGGATTCCCGGCCAGGTAATGCCCCAGCGAGGGCCAATCAGAATGCTTGTTTCATTCTGATTGAGCCCTCGCCGGGTTCTAATTTTAATTAAGCAATGAAAAAAAGATAAATACATAAATGGTCTCAATCTTACAGGCATGGTGGATATCGTAAACCCCCTCTAAGGGCCCGATTCATGGAATTTCTTGCAAGGTTCAAAATGACTTTGCACTGCTGAAAAGTGACTTTGTGCTGCCGATCCAAACCCTGATTCCCACTTTGCACAGTTCCATGAATCAGGGTTTGCGTTGGCAGTGCAAAGTCACTATTGTGCCCTTAATGTACAACTCTATAAGGTATTCCCATAAGAAAATTCAGCCAAGCGGCCCAGTCAGAATTTAAGGCAGGTTAATACATATGCAAACAATTAACACAATAAGACAACACAGCTATCCTATCTGCCCCTTTCCACAAAGTATTTAAATTGTCCTGCGATCCTACAAAATGTACTAATCTATCCTCTAGCTGCATGAACACATTTCACGAAATAATAATTTTCTAAATATGTTGTATACCTACAAAACCCTAAGGGGTTAATGCTATCCTTCCAACGCCAGATAATATTCAAACGTGTTTTCATGATTGATTTAAATAGAAATACAGTTCAGTCAATCCTTCGCTGAGGTGCGTCTTGAGGAACCCCATAAACGTACCGTTCTCCCCAGCTCAAACCTAACCCCCAACTATCACCTTCAATTTTTCTTGCATGAAGCCCCAATTATGCTGTAGTTTAAAACACAAAGAAAGAAAAATGCATAAGATCAGCTCCTGTCAGCCCCAAACAAGGACATAAATGCTAGTAGTTAGGATAGATAACACTTTGAGGGTTATAATGAAAATTAAATAAAAATGTATGATATGCAGCGGCTACACAAGCTGCTACACAAATTTTAAGTGCCTGATCTAAGCTCCTTGTTAGGGTGGCAGCGTTAAACACACTGGGGAATGTAGCTTCCCATTTTGATGCCTGGGCTTGACATTTTTGAAAAGCTGCTTTTTAAATTTCAGTTTAATCATAAGAAATTACACCTCATCCCAGAATTTAATTTTTAAATAACACATCCCGAATCCCAGGAGATAAAGGAACCAATCGTCTACTAGGAAAATCTTATATTTGAAGACACTGAAAAATAGACTCCTGTGGAGCCCATATTTATCTCTTGAGTGTTTAAGCTATGCTCTGCAAGCCTCTTTTCCTCAAGAGATGACAGGAGCCATGGTCTCTTCAGGCTGCTTCATTCCAGTAAGATGGTGTACAAACAGACCCTCAGGAGCACATCTTTCCCTTGCCTCTCCTGCTTCCTCATTTGACTCTCTCTAACATTCCAGAACAGAATGTACGGGGGCTAACAATCTACAGCCCACATGCAGAATATAATTCAACACTACACCAAACACGAAAGGACTGATGTACACACATAACAAAAAGTTCATAAAACTCCAGCAGTATCATAAAGTTGACCGAAGTATTGAAAAGGAGACTTTGCACTGATCATAGCTGACCCATCTGAGAAAATTCCTGGGAGCCCTGGATTAAACCATAACACAGTTGTATAATCTAAGTGCAGAAATTCCAACGTTCTACATATTTGGCCCCAATGTTAATAGTTTTTGAGATTCTTTAAAGGGGCCCTCTTATAATATCTTCAATTCTCTGGTGTCTGCACACGTCCTGAAGCGTAGAGTAGTAAGATCATTTTGCCCTCAAGGTGTAACTCTTGCAGTCTTTCCAACAAGAGTGCCCAGTTATAAGTTAAACGTTTGTAAGTGACATACCTCACTTTTTATCTTGTTGATGCAGTTTTGTAAGACCACTCAAAAAAGCTTCGACTGTTCCAAATAAACGTTGACATGAGAACATTGAATAGTGTGACTTGTCTTTTGGTTAAGCAAATAGGGACATCACTGAACAAAAACAAACATCGTGGCACAACAGTAATTCTAACGAAATGTACACAGCTAATTATATTCAACGGGAGGATACCTCAACGTTTTAGTAATTCCTTAGCTGCCATAAAAATTCTCTCAAAGTTCATACTGTAGGTAGTAGTAGTAATTTGTATAGCACCTTTATCCCATTAATATTGCCTCAACGCCCTTGTGGTGCGAAAGCCCTCGGGGGACCCAAGTCCAAGGTGTGGAAAGTAGTGTGAAGGCAAGAATTATTGTGTGCATTTGCCCAAGGTAAGGAGTTAGGAGGGCTGGCTGGGCAACGTAATGCTAACCATGAAGTCAGGCACGTGGATGGGTGCTCAGTGGAAAGGAATATGTGTGCTAGCTAGAAAGATTTGATTTAAGTGTCCAGCTAGAATTTTGTCATCGGTCGTTGCTGCATTCTGAAGGAATAGGTGTTGTTTGCTGTGTTTAAGCCAGGGGGAGTGTTATGTGTCCAGCAAAACCTGAATTTTTGTCGTACTAGTCGCTTCATTCTAAAGCATGCGGGTTTGTAGTCCTGCCTGCAGCCAATGTTCACTGAAGAGGTCATTGCATACGCACCTTGAGGCTCGGACGGAGCCCTGTCTTTGAAGTAGTTGAATGCTAAGGTCATCTGTAAAAGGCTGTGTTAGTTTGAGGTGAAATAGTTACTAGGAGAATCCAGACGTGGACCCCTTTCTCACTTTTATCAGAGAGGCACAGCTCCACCCTACTGATGAGGTTCAACCAGACCAAAACACGTGTTTGGGGTTGCTGTTGGTACTCTTGTTCAGAGGAGAATTGCCTAGCATTGTGGTGCTGGTCTGCCCCAAGGCAGGACAAAGACTGACATATTTTGGAAATTTCTCCTCTGTGAATTATAGTGAGCTAAAGACTCTGGGTAAGGCTCTCGCAACCAGGACTAATGTCTGGCAGAGGGACTCCCAGGATCCCCCTTATTTTTTGCTCTAGTTGAAATAGAACATGCTGGCTAATGCATCTTCTAAGCGCAATCGACAGGCCGTCGTCATGAATCATATGATTACAATTTTAAGTATTTTATGAGTGCAATAACAGCAAGCCCCATTAGATCCTTTGACTGCAGACAGGCCAACAAAATGGATCTTCTAAGCGTGGAGACAAGGCAGAGTGCAATAGACTGGAAATCCCAGTGCTTATTTAGTGCCACGGGCAGGTTGTCCTGATACATTTCATGTGTGATATACCAGGCCCCCTCAAACTGTCAGGAGCCATATATAAGATACGGGTTGTGCGCACAAAGCTGAGAGAGGGAGCCAGGTGGGCTGGCCGCCCTCCTAACCAAGCAATCATGGATGGTCGGGTATATAGAGTTAGGGGTGAAAGAGTTTCATCATGTGGCCACCATGCTTTACTTCTGACATGGTTTAAGCTGTATTAGGAGCAAGGGGTTTCTTGTGAGTCCCGTTGGTCTGAAATCAGTTATCAGTCGTATTCATAATCTGATGGTAGTTTTCTGTTGTGCATCAGTGTACACTGAGTAGTGTGGGGTTTTGTGAGTGCAGGGGTGGGCCGCCGCAACAACGACCGGCAACTGCATATCTGGTGTCAGTGCACCCAAATAGAGGGAGTTGGCATAGCCTAAGCATGAGAGGATGATGATAAACCTCAACATCTGTAGATGTGCATTTCCTAAGTAAGTGTTTTCCCTGGCTTTACGGCCCTCATACTTTGGAACATTCATGCACAAACATTGAGTCTTAGATATGTTCAATTCATAACCAGACAGAGCATTTATAACCAAAGCGAGAAGCCTTGAATCCAAATGCTCCATTTCAGAGATTGCCAAAGATGGGCTAGAAGTATGCACAATAATATATTGCAGATAGAAAACCTTAATAACTTATATTTCCCATTTGAATTTAAAATAAGAAATACTGACTGAAACATCTAACCACCTGTCCAGAAGATCGATATATATCGATATATAGCACATAGACAAGGGAATCCTTGTAAACGTCCTCCAGACTTTTGGAATGAGCAGTGTTTTAGAGAGATTGTTGACAACAGCTGCAGTAAGGTCTGAGTGCATCCTCTGCATTTTATAAATCAATTGCCTTGTGAAGCCCATTTGAAACATCCCCACCCAGAGGAACCTCCATTCAACCCTTTCAAATGCTTTTTCCACCTCCAAAAGGATGCAAGACAAGTTAGCCTGTGCCACTGTGGATTTACATTTATAAATCCATGCTGGTCTGCAATAACTAGCTGAGGGAACCAAAAGGATAACCGATCTGCTATGATTCACATGAGCATTTTATTATCAGCATTCAGAAGGGAAACTGGACAGTATGAAGAAGGTTTTTTAAGACAGTTTCCGTTATTCTCAGACACGAAAATGTTGGCACATGCCCAATATTTCAGCTATCTGGCACCCTGCCATCCCTGTCAAATTTTCTGAACACCTTTATGTAACATGGGTACAGTCTCATCTTCTTTTAGTATGTACATCTCCAATGGTATTCTTGTCTTCACCAGTTACTTTACTGCTGGCACTAACTGATATGACTTTAACCAGCTCACCTTCTGTGATTTAGGCTAAAAGATTGGTTTTCCATCATACTACCATCGAAAGGGAATTCATTACTGCACACTCAGCTCTCACCTCTCAGGCGTAAAGTATCTCATAATATTCTAAAAAACAGTTTTAATATCCATTGTGAACAGGACATTTAAAAAAAAGACTTTAATTCTCAATCCTTGTCATTTCTTCAGTTTTTCTTTTCTTGGCTCGCTAATGCAAGAGCTTTCCCAACCTTTTCACCTTGTTCAAGCTGCATACATCTACTTTGTCATGCCTAACAATCAGTCTCAGTTTTAAAATGTTTCCTAAATTGAACCATAATCCTAATCCGCCATTCCCCTCTCAATACCTGGTCACCCCCATAATTAACAGCCAGATATTGCTCCCTTTGTGCTATGATTAGTTTATTATTAATTATCTCCTCAACCATCGTTTAATTTCTCCTGTTCTTGATAAGATAGGATAAAATGTTACAAGCCCCTGCATAAAAGACCTTCCACGCATCAAACACCCAGCACTCGCTAGAAGACCCATCATGACATATACTCCATTTTCTAAACTTGATCTAATCTTTGTTTTGTAACCAATTATTTATTTTATTTATGTATTCATTGGATATATATTCGCCTATACAGCGCCTATACATCAAATGAAATAGAAAAGAGGGTAGGGGGAAGACGGGGAAGAAGAATTACACCCCATAATACTCCTGCTAACTAAAGTGTTAGGAGGTAGATCAAATAACACTTACCAGGCTGAAAGGAGATTGATCAGATAAAAGTGTACCTCCATATTCACAGCATTGTTTGGAACATTGTTTGGAACATCTTTTCTACTAATATAAAATCAATATGACAGTAATGAATATGCCCATTCGAAAAAAAGGGAAGAATCTATTCTCCTGGAGAACACTGTGATATAGATTGATCAAATATAAAGAAGTCATCACGCGCCTCATTGCTCTTGTATCTTCAGGTGCTATTACGAGTGGGGTGTACCACCATACTGAAATACCACCAAAGGAAGGTACCACCTGAGTGAGTGGTATTTCTGAAAAACCAAATAATTCAGAGTTTACCACTGGCTGCAGTGGGATTTCTGACATACCTCTGAGATATTCGATAAATACCACCTCTGCCACTGTTAAGTATAAAACGTATTTTGTCAGTAATTTTCTTTTAGACAATCCCACCTTCAATGTGAAAGTGTACATTTATCATTGATAGAAGTGTTTCATACCACTACTGTAAATTTTCTAATGCACAAAAGGGTACATTCTGACCCTTTTAGGCATTGCATGGATACGGTGGTGAGGGCATCAGAAATTTCCACCTTTGCGCCCTCTTTTTTGTTTTTGTAAATGCATTTATTTATTTGAATGAAAATTAAAAGGAAAACAATGCATTTTGGGCACAACACTGCTAACTAAACTTGTTTTACATTGATTTAAAGAGCAGACAGATAGCATCCTTAATAATGGGTGAGAGGGTGTGGATATAAGACCAGATGATGCAGGGGCGGTAGGAACATGACCGAAGGGCAAGGAGAGTAGAGCGTGATGTAGAACGGGATAGGGGAGGTTTTGGGATGAAGGGGTAAGGGATAAGTACCATGGGGTTGTCTTAGAGACGAAGAGGACGTGGAGAAGAGGGAGATGTGGTGGTGTAGAATGCTATGCAAATGGTTCTTCAGAAAGGAGCAGAGCTAGGTGGTTGGATTAAATATATAGAGTGGGAGTAGTGCAGAGAGGGGGAGCAAGAGCATTCCAGAGTAAAGGAGCGGGGAGAGGAAGAGAGCAGAAACGAGAGGTAGCACAAGCGTCATGCCAGCTGGCAAGGAGGTGAGCAGAGTATGATTGTAGAGAGGGAGAGGGAGAGTGGGTAGTGAAATGGGCCAATAGGTAGGGTGGGGCAAGTCTGTGTATAGTTTTGAAGATGATGAAAATTAGTTTATACTTTGCTCTCTGTCTCCTAGATAATCATAGATAATCAGCATAACTGATGACGGCTTGGGAGGTGAAGGTGAAGTGGGGAAGGTCATATCTGTCTAGGCCTCATGATCCAGTACGAAAACAGAAGCTCAATTCCACCCGAGCGTAGGGCCAGGATCCGACGACATGTTCAAAGTTACATCATTAATCCTCTTCCAAGAGAGTTTCTCCCATGGGTTTTTGGGGGGGGCAGAGCTTCCCCAGTGTTAAAACCCCCTTTTACTTTCTCTCCTTTTTCTAAGAGGTTGGGCAATATGACCCAAACTGATCATGTCCTAAAAGTGAGAGTTGTTGGTTAGTAAACGCTGAAAGGTACAGTCATACCCCTTTTACCTCAAATGATATACCCTCTAGCTCGTCCTCAGAGAGACTCCACCTTCTGTTGTTTTTATCGTGTATTGTGTGTATTTCCTAGTTAGCAGTGACTTATGTTATTCTCTGATCTTCTGTCTGAGATCAATCCCAAGCAGTTAACGGTCAATATTGTATATCCCCATCACCCAGTCAAACCTATGACAGATATTCAACACCCCAACACCCACACCTGCAATTCTGAAAGTAACTAGCATTGCAATAATAGAACATGATAAAAGCAAAGAGAGGAATGTGAACATCTTCAGTACTCTGGCACAATGAGGTAGCAAACAAATATTAATCAGAAAGCAGCCTTTTAATTTGGTCACTCGGCTCTACCACAATATTAACAAAAAAGAGATATTTTCGCTCATAACAGTGTCATAATGTTGGTATTTTTCAAAATGAAATATGGGCTTCTGGTAAATTAGTGTTTGCATACATGCAACTAATATGCATCCTGACTGCTCAACATTTCCAAGGCAATAAGTGACTGCAATATTGACCCTCTATGCCCTATGAAGATTGCATAATAAATCTGACAGGATGCCTTGTCAGATTTAGAAAATACCAGATGCTTCATATGACTGAGTGATCACACGTCATAAAATATGGGAAGAATTGATAACCTATGCCCATTGCAGTGGATTAGTAGCATCTAGGTACCATCTGGCTTGACAGCATATATCAAACTATTTTCTTGTATCGCACATTAGATCTACTATTAGAATCAAATTAAGCTACCATAAGCAACTTTAGTTCAATACCCATATTGCTGTCCTTAAAAGCATGACTGAGCTGTTTGGCCCACATCAACTACACAAAAGTGGAGAGGTAGTGATCAAAATGTGATTGAGCAAATTATTCCTATTTACTCTGATTCCTCCTTGCCTATTATCCTATTTAAAAGGGCTGCCAGGAATAATAAACGTACTACTGTAGCCAGTGAACCCGTTTGAATTCTACGACTCTTCTTATGCTGCATTGCTGGTGATCCTGGATCACATTCAGTAGGAGAGGAAATTAGACACTTAAGTGTTTGAGCAAAGAGGGACAACTGGACTCATGGTTTAGGACACCAGCACAGCCATACCTCAACATTAAACCATGCGATTTGTGACATTGCAAAATGACCCCCCCCTCCTATATTTACAAATTCCACCAGATCACAGAGAGTGATGTTGTGATTGGGTCATGTTTTTCTCCTGCTGCTTCACCTACTGCTCTAGCGATACATGAACCCCCTACCGAGACAACCAATTCCCCCCTCCCCCTAGTTGTGACCTTTAGGATTATCTCTTCTAAAATTGAAGTGCATGGCCCCTCCAAATGTCTTCTTTGGCCTAATCATGAAATATTACACAATGCAAACCCTGTTAATATGTCTTGCATATGGTGATGTAAGCCTAACTTCTTATCATTAGGTTCTACATGACAGTCCTATGTTTAGTTCTGATTGCTTCATTGCCTCTGCTAACATGACCTCATGAATATATTACTGCCATCCGATTTGTTGTTCTTTCCTGGATTTTCTCTTAATACATGGTGGAAATGCATATGCTTATTATTCCTCGTTTCACCTCCCCCCATCTTCTTGTGTCTTTTGTACTCCATTCTGCACAGTGTACAATCAATTTCATTTGGCTCTGCATTAAGTTGAGGCATCCTTCTTTAATCTCTTTTTTCTTTTGTTTTAATACTTTCTTCACCGTTCTGTAACTTTTTATTTTACATCTATGAACCAATATTGGCTGAAAAAGACTGTTTAATATGCCATTGATTAATTGAGTGTATTGTTTTCTCAAATGAATTAAGAAAAGTTGAACACAACTTATTGGTTGTCATGTGGAATATTCTGCTCTTGGATCATTGAGCCATGTATCTATATTTGCGACAGCGGTGGCTTGCAAGAATCCAGTGACCGGACTAAGCAAGGCAGTAACGATCTTCATTAGAAGGAGTGTATCCTCAACCTGCAGCATGAAAGGCTTTTTAGATAAACATACCCCAGTGTGTTTATCCTTCACTTTCCGACCTTCCCAGATTTAGTCTCTTGAAGTAAATCAAGTGAAAGTGACCGCAGCAAGCACACAGTGCTACTGACCACCCCTTCAGCACCTTGACATTCCCCAATGGCAGTGGCTGACCATTGGACCGTCATAAGAACACCTAACCTCAACGCACTGGCCAAATAACCCTCGGCCACCTTTGATCATGTGATTAGTCGAGACCCATCCAGCACCTGTCCGTTTCCCACTCTCCATGGCCCTGAAAAGAGCTCCCAGCCTCACAGCACCAGCCCAATAAACCTCAGTCCAGTAGACTGGCTGTGACACGTCCATTGACACCCACATATCAAGCTACCTCTGCCTTTCGCTGTCAGCATCAGACCTTCATGGATTAAATCACCCAGGCATTCACTGCTAAGGGCCATTGAAGACAAGCGTATCTTCTGTCCCTACCCAGAAGGTACACGGGCCAGAATCCCAGCTCCTTTTTATCCAGGTGCTCCATTGCCATATTCATTGATCTAAAGTTACCTCCCCCAATCCCAAAACTCATGCAACACGAAAACACCCATTGAAAACATTCGTCCAACCCTCGCAGCATCCTTCACATCCCCACCAATCACCAAACATATATACGATCTTAAGGTCAACAATGCACACTTTGCAGTACTCAAATCTGTAGACATCTATGAGCTATTTGGACGCACTCTCACGCCTACACATAGGTAATGGGGACCTCATACCACAAGCTACAACATAAACCACAAAGATCACATAGGAAAAATCAGAGGTGGCCACTCAGACATTCACAGGACCACATGAGCTGATCCGTGCAGCAATCCCCAACTCTCAACACCATGGAACACTTCACCTTCTACATCCCAATCTCTGTTAGAAGGCGATGAAGGGTTGAGCTTGAGGTTCTCATGACAGCATTGCCATAAATGCTTGCATTTGTTTTTATAACCTTGTTTTGAAAATTAGCCAGTAATGAACACAGACAACCTCCTTCACTGCTACCCAGCAATCACAGTTTTTCATATCTCCGAATGTCCTCAATCGTTGTCAATGGACTAAATAGACCACTCTTTCTCTCTTCCTTCTTCCTCCGGTCCAACACACTCTGCCGGATACACCTTGGATGCTCTCATCTCTGCTGACATCCACATCTACAACCCTCTCACTACTCCTCTCTCCTGGTCTGATCATATTCTCCTGTACTCTCGCCTGGGCCTCCTGGGTCCCTGGCTGAGCCCCCTCCTACACTGCCAGTATCCTTCTGTGTCATTCAACCTGCAAAGCGAGTCTCAGTTGCTGCTTTTGCTGCCACCTTCATTCCCCCCAACTCCTTCCTCTGACTATCACACTGACTCAGCCCTTACGAGCCTACAACTGTCAATCTCCAACACTCTCGAAATCCTTGCACCTGTCATGAGGATCCGCATGAAGTCTGCCTCTAAGCGCAACTCCTGGTATGATTCCAATTCGGCCTCTATGAAAAGCAAGGGCAGAGCTTCTGAGCGCAAGTGGCAGGCTTCAAGCACATCCTCTGACAAACTGGCCTGCTGCCTGCTCGAAAGGCAATACAGGCTCTCCATCTGCTCAAGGAAAAGGACCTATATCCAAGCCTGCATCTCTGGGACCACTAACAACATGGCTAAACATTTCAAAATCTGCAAGGAACTCGCAAATCCTACTGCAATCTCCATTTTTCCTCTGCCTTCCCTGGCCCTCTGCACTGCACTGGCCAGTCACCTCATCACTAAAACTCAGGACATTTTGTCCTAACTCTCCTCTATACCACTTCCTTCTCCCTCATGCACTCTCAGGCCTGCCTTGGCCCTCCTCCCCCTTCGCTCCTACTTCCCTCTTTTTCTCCCATATCACCTGATAGGTTTACTAGACAAGTCTGATCTATGAAAGTCTCATCCAAACAGGTTCTCTCCTGTTCCTCTAGAACTATCAAGGACAACATTGTCTCCCTTGCTCCTGCCTTGGCTAATTTCTGGAATCACTCCTTTGCCACTGAATCCATGCCCTCACTCCTCAAGCACTCCCTTGTGCACCCTCTCTTCACAAAGCCTTCTTCTGACCCTTCCTGTCTGGCAAACTAATGTCCTATCTCCATTACCCCCTTACTGGTCAAACTCTTGGAGAGCTGGCCTCTCCCAGCTTATCTACCATGCTGAATCTGTTGATTTCCTCCACGACCACCAGACTGGCTTCAGAACTGCCACTGGCACAGAAATTGCACTCCTGAACACCCGTGAAGACTTTCTATCTAATTTTGATTCCAACCCTCCTTCCATTCTCATCTGCCTTGCCCTTTCCTCTGCATTTGATACTGTCAATCATGCCACCCTTATACATTGGCTCTATGATACCCTTGGCATCACGGATCTGGCTCTGGACTGGTTGACCTCCTTCCTCTCTGACCGACCTTCCAGGTTCAACTGGGCCCTTTTCTCTCCTCCATCTCACTCTCCACCTGCAGTGTCCCTCAAGGCTCTATCCTCTCACCTTGGCTTTTCAACATCTACCTGTCCCCTCTAACCCATTTGATCTCCACCTTCTCTCCTAACTCCATTGTTATGAGGATGACACGCAGCTCTACTTCAAGCTTCCCTCCTCTGCTGCCTCCTCTCCCTCTCTCGTTCCTGGTGGCCTGTCTGCTATTCAGGCATGGTGCACTGCTAACGATGCCTGCCTTAATACCTGTAAAACAGATATCATTCTCATTGGGACCTCTGCTCCCTCCATGTCTCCCACACTCTGGCTACCCTCCATGGGTCCCCTCCCTTCACCCTCCTGTGAGGCAAGAAACCTTGATGTCATCTTCGACTCCTCTCTCTCGTTCTTTCCTTACATCACAGACCTTGCCAAAAAGGCCCACTTTCAACTGCACCTACTCAGAGGCATTCGCCCTTCCTCACTGTCCCCCAGAAACGTAATGTAGCCAGAGCTCGGGTCCTCTCCAGGCTGGACTACTGCAACAGCCTCTTCTTCAATCTGCATAACCCCTCACTTCACCCCCTACAACTAATCCAGAATATGACTGCAAGCCCAGGGACCGCATCTATCCAGTCCTAAAATCTTTCCACTGCCTCACAATTGCTGCAAGGATAAAGTTCAAGACCCTCTGTATCACACACAAGGCTTTCTGTGGCCTGGGACTCCAGTACATCCAACTCTCTCTCCCTACATACCTTTCTGCTAGAGCCCTTCGGTCTTCTAGGTCCAAATCTCTGCAGATCAGACACTTTTTCAAGCAGAGAGTGGGGGATAGATCTCTCTGCGCAAGTGCCTCCCTCTGGAATGGCCTCCCTGCCCCTCTCAGACTTGAGTGGGATCTCCTTAGATTCTGGAAGCTACACAAGACCTTCCTTTTCTCTTCCTCCTTACCTATCCCCTTCCCCAGCTAATATCCCAGTCTGTCGCTTGACTAGCTGCCTGGAACCTTCAGACTCTTACAGGGCACTAGGCCTTTACTAGTCCAGTCTAGCTCTGCACTTGTTCTCCCTTACCCCTCTACTTGCACTTGCCCTTCCGGTCCCCTCCTCCTGCACTAGCCTGGCTGGGCCTGCACCCCTTGAGTCCATCCAGCTCCTTACCTCGCACTTAGCTCATGGACCTTCCTCCCCCTGCACTCTCTGCTTTCCTCTGGCTCTTTCCACCTGGCCTCCTCTGGCATTAGCTTTCTCACAGGCCCTTCCACCCTGACCGTTACTTCCCTCCTGTCTCCCCCCACCCCACATTTCTTGTTACTGAACTTGCACCATCTGAAATTCACAAGGCCTAGTAGGACCGTGTTTTGTCTTGTCATCCCTGCCCCCACCCTCTTGCCTAGTCGCGCCTTGAAGCACTTGTGTATAGGCGTGTGCAGTAGCACCTTGGAGCGCATTGCATACACAGAATGAAATTCCCATAGTAAATGACCTCAGACCCAAAAACGTTATTGTCAGATCAAATAACGTAGGGGAATCTGGTGACCATATAAAATGCAGCTCACACACACACTCATCTAAATTTTGATTACACCAAGGCTTTATACTCTGATGTACGTCAGCTCTGACGTCATCCTACCTGGTAAACAGAAAAACCTATCAAGGGGAGGGATTGGTTAGGGGACTGTATATTCCTATAGTATTTATAAGTGTTAATAACATTATTGGCTGCCCCTTGTCTGGTAGGCACGCCTCAAACTACCTCCAAATACATATAATACTGATTATGAAAATAACAACAGAGGATTGGGTTATGCAACATTGAACAGCATGCCGCTACATAGCCACTCATGATTGGTTGGCATAACCTCCCAACCTTGAACATTCGGCTCGCTATCAGCATGTGAACATAACGAAAACCAGGCATGGGGAACAACGTCAGACCACTGCCCACATTGGTCAATTAGCCTACCATCTCTCATCAGTTAGACCATGAGCCAAGGCTTCTCCTTTGTAGTTGACCTTGCTGACTGTTTTGTTCTCTGGGATTTTTAAGGCAGTCAGGGTACACCACTATCTTTGGCTAAGGATTAATGAATAGACCTTGTATTTGAGTCTTGCACAACGTGTCAGTAGACCACTTATTTGAACATTTCAACCTGTTATTAACTGCTATTTGATTTAATTATGCTGGGTGTTATTACTCCTCTTAGCCTCTGGAGATTTGGTTGCTGCGTCTTACATGTGCTTTCTGCACCATTGATTGTCCAATACTTGACACTTGCAGTTGGTGTTGCTTCTGCTTAATCTAAGAGAAACGTGCCCTTCGTTCATAGCTTGTCCTGGTTAACTACCTTTGTACTTTCCAATTATGTCTTGCTGTGTCATCCTTAGTCTGAGCAAAACACATATTCTTTGTTCCATACATTGGGCTGTTTTCTGCAGCGTTTCAGATCAGCGGCCCTGTTTTGTCTCTGAGCTAGTTTTGACACGATCCGACGTCCATCTTTTCATCATGGCTGCTTTACTCACGTTATAGTTTCTATTGCAGTGAGCTTCTATGTAACTCATCTACCTTGCGTTTCAGAATATATACATTTGTTGAGCTTCATTTCACTTGTCTTCTCGGCATACAAAGATTGCACCTTCATTCTTTAAGTATTCTTATATTGTAACTGTGTGTCATTGTATCTTCCCTTTATGACGTCACTGTGCTCTCGTTGGTTTGCACTTACAGTTCTTCCATGTCCGATGGTGTATGATGACATCCTTCAACCATATCAGCGCGAGGGTGCATTCAACACAGTTTTCTGAGCGCACAATGTCTCTTATATCTTCGTTGCAGCATTGGGATGATGCCAGCACAGAATCTTCCTGCTATCCTTCCAGTATAACGGAGGTGAGGGGGCAGGCACTAGAGATGACGTCATCTGCTCCTCTACATGTGCATTATAAATACCCAATAAATAAATAAAAAAACAAATAAATGGTGTCTTACCCAACACACTCCACCGCACAGCCACCCTGGTCAGATCAGGCCTATAAGTGCACAATCAGCTCCTGAAAGAACTTCCCCTTGAAGGGACTGAAAGATGGCCATCCCAGTAACCACCTATAACCCCCTCCACATCTCATCCTGTTCAATGCTTTCACCCACAACTCAACCTAAATGACTCTGTTCACATCCATGCACCTCTGAAGCTGTGAGAGAATAGACGCTATACCTCTGACCTTTGTAGATAGAAGTACTTACAAACAGCAAACTCACCATCCACTGACAGCAAAAGTTCTGTAGAAAACCTCAGCAGGAAGATCGCCTAACTATGAAGATCTGTTGATCAGCCTGCAGGTACCTCATTACATCAGCCTATAGCCAATTACTACACTCCAGAAGCACCTATCAGGAGCTGAAACCTTTTCAAGGCTGTCAAGTTCTGCATCAACCCTCTTCTGAAACCCGAGGTGAAGACCATAAGCGCATGTTCAATGAAATAAAAACAAAATGTGGCCAGTGGGAAGAACCGCTGCCTCACCGAGCTCCATTCCCATTCATGCTGAGAAAGGAACTGATGGTTGATTTGGGAAACATGCATGAGAGAGGGCTTCCACAGGTGGGGTCTGCATACAGACATACACCCCACACTGTTTTATTTTGAAAAATGAAAACTGTTATGCATCATGCTTCAATTCCGTTTACTTCCCAGAATGACTTCCCTATTATTATTATTATTATTATTATTATTATTATTATTATTATTATTATTATTATTATTATTATTATTATGTTTATTGAGCACGGACCTAGCTTCGGGAAGCAAGGGAGTGCTTTACAATCATATTGGGAAGAACACATTGAGTGAAGCACAGAATATAGCAGTGGGAACCTAACAGGGGAGGGTGGGAAATTGGCAGCATAGGGGGAAGACAGTGGGGAGCAGATCACTGAGTCTCAGGTAGGGAGGGGAGTGCAGGGTGTGTAGACCTGTTAATGAGGAGCCTTTCCTTACAGAGGAAGGTCTTGAGCTATTTCCTGAACTGTAGAAGTGATGGGATAAGTCTGATGTTGACAGGGAGGAGGTCCAGAGTCTTTGGGTGTTGACAGAGAAGGTCTGTCTTCTGGTTTTTTCTTTCCTGTACTGTCATAATTCAAGTCTTCACATTTCCCACTTCTGGTGGATCGCAGGCCTCTGGAGATGCTGAGTTTCTCAGTGAGTAAGCCTGGGGACTTCAGGATAACAACCTTGTAGATGATGCTACAGGATTTGAAGATTATACAGGCTTGCTGTTGGAGCCAGTTCAGTTCGATGATGGTCGGGTGATGTGGTTGAATTTGCAAAGTCCTTTAATGAGTCTTGCTGCAGCATGCAGGACACATTTCAGGGGTACCAGGGTAGTCACCGGAAGGCCCTCCAAAAGGGCACTGCTACTATACAAGTGGGAGAGAATCAAGGCTTGGACAGTGGATCATTATTTGTTTTCTGGGATGAAGGGCTTGATTTTTCACAGGAGACAAAGTTGTTACCAGGCCATTTGTGTCTTCCTTGCTATTTGCTGTTTCAACGTGAGGTGGCTGTTGATGTTGAACCCAAGGGACAAGGTGCAGGTCATCAGCTGGGGTATGAATCCCTTGAGGTTCATAGCAGAGAGCCAGGTCTGGATGTCAGTGTGTTTGGGGGTGTTGGTCAGCAGTAGGAATTCAGTCTTGGAGGGGTTGAGCTTCAGGTAAGCACTGGACATCCAGAAGTGGATCAATGTGGCACAGGTCTTGAGCCTGTGAATGTCTTCGTAGAGGGTATCTTGAAGAAGATCTGCCTTCTGAATATGGAGGAAAGGGGGTGCAACATAAAAGTAAGCATTGTTATTATTTACTCCATTGCTGTGTGTGGCTTCAATTTGGTGTATTGATTTTAAAGATGACACAACATTGCCTTGCACACCTTCCTTGTGGCAATGGGAGCACAATTAAATAGAAATAAAACAATAATTTATCACCCAATAAACATTCTTTGTACTAGGTTTTGTGGATATATTCAAAGACACAGCATCACCCATATTGCTTTCACAAGGCAACAACCTAAATTTGGACGCTTGGGTTCTGCTATTGGGTGGATAAACTTACTGAAAACAAATAGTCCAACATTTCTGCTTCTGAAACCGTCTACATTTGCAACAGTAAATCTTCAGGCGTGACCGCTCACACACAGGGCCATTGTTATGAAAGACCAGGTTCCAGCCTGCCTCAGGTGCAAGCCCTACCCTGGCTGGAAGTCTCTCCCACTTCTTCTTCAAGAACTCCAAAACTCCAGACAGCCCAGCACGCCTTTTTCAGACACACCTACATCACCTCACCCTTACAAAGCTCGAGGCGTTTATTGACCGCAATCAAAGCAAAGACGTTATATCAGTCTGGAAATATCTGTTCCCTGTTAATACACAAAAGCTATCTGTGGTTTACTACATGATAGTCCCGCCCTTGAAATCTAGTAAAACTAAATACTGCAACTCAGCCTGGTATCCACTTAGCTAAAAGCAAGTGGAGTAAGACCAAACAAGACCAGCCTTCTAGAGACCTGCTATTACCATGGACAACAAAGCTGTACAGCTGCTTAAGAAAGATTTCTACTTATATGAGATCAGCAAGAGCAAACAGAAAGGTAAAGCTTTTTTGGCTGTTGCAGGTGGTGAAAAAAGCGACAAAAGTAGCCAACAGATGTTATAGTTAAAGTTGGTGCAGAAAATGGAACCCACAATAACGAATGGTTCTCCCTCAAAAGAATGAGTTCTTTTGGCTTGTAAAAACCCATCTAAAAACAAGTTTTTTATAGGACGCTTTGTACCATAGGCTGTAGAATGACAGTCTTGTAAACAAAAGGCCTAATTATTATCTAACTGTATGCCTTTTACTGCCCTCCGAAATATTGGAGATTGAGTGGCCCTGCCAAGAGCCAAGAAGTAATCTTGAACACAAATCTGTCCAGTGGATCTGTTACTCCTGTGATCTATTTGCATTGTGTTATTTATAACGCACTTAATACCCAGAGGTTTCTAAGCGCCGACCCGGACCCGAACCTGTGTTGCTCCGCGTCATCTTGCTTCTAAGACGAGCGCGTTGCCCCTGAGCTATCCTCTTAGGGAGCATAGTGTCTGTTCTTGCACAAATGCTCTACTCTCGTAGATATCAAAACAGTCTTCTCCAATGCCATCAAGGGTGTCCTGAAAAACACGAATACAAGTTGGATGTAATCAAATGTCAACCAAGAACCATTTCTTCAACATGGCAATGAAGTGGGTGCACTATAGCCACCATATGCACATCCATAAAGTTAGTGACCACCAGCTCATGATTTCAGGATTGTCAGCCGAAGAGAGTGAATAGTACAATTAGGCAATGGGAGATCCTACAGCATAAGTCACAGTGAGACTGAAAGGGAACCTCTACACAAAACACACTTAAAACATGGTACTAGGCAACACCACATATAATACAGAGTTATGGTTTCACTTCCAACAAACCTGGCATAGAAAAATGCAAAACGGTTTTCCGCTGACACTTTTGTTCTTGTCCATGAAAGTTCACCAAATTTGGCATGCAATTGATCTGTCCCAATCTGAAGACGTGCGACAGATATTGCAAAGTTTCGTCAATGTTTACATGCCTAAAATGATTACTGAAAATGGTTCATAGTGAAAGGTTCGAATACAAAAGGATCGAATGCAATACTTTCGAACCAAAAGGATCTAAAAAAAATAAATTCAAATGCCTGTTTTTTTTTTTTGGGAGAACCCCCATTTTTTGGGAGAAATACCACTAATTTTGCCTATACTAAACCAAAAAAAAAAAATACATTCACAAAAAGGCATTCGAATATTTTATTTTCCGATCCTTTTGTTGCGAACATATTGCATTTCGAAACTTTGTATTCGTAACTTTGACTGGACACCCTGAAAACAGCATGTTTTTTGCCTTGTGATTTCCTTGGAGGCAGAAAATCACTCTTTTCCCCACAATATCTGAAAATCAACTGCTTAGATGTTTGAGACGTTGGCACAAACTGAGGACTCAGTATGAAGTGCAGCGAATCCTTTGAAAACGGGATCAGCCAAACTCATGCTATTCTCCTTTTAGCACCACCTATTGACATTTCCATAAATGTGCAGTAGCTGCAGAGAGCCAATTGAAATGAAGTATGTACTGAAAAAAAAAAACAACCCCAGCAAGCTCACCCAACATGGAACAAATGTGCTTTATGGCACAAAAGTAAGCATGTGATATACTGCGGAATGCACACACTCATCTGAAGCACCCAGCACACACTCACACCCACACAACTACTACCCTACACCCAGCCACTTCCCCCATGTTTAAAAAGGACATAAGGGCGTAACGGCATTAGCCAAGATATATTGGAAGACTGTTCCATGGAACAAGGCAATAAAGGAAAAAACTATACGCTGCACAACGCCCAATAGCAGATCTGTTAAAAAGACAACATAGCAGACTTGGCTGAAAATCTTGCGGGCCCTGACTGGATAACCTTTATCAGGAACTTCAACGTTATTTGATTCCAGAAAACATTGGCATTCTGCCCATTATGCATAGATGATTATGCTAACTTCGATATCCTACCAACTGAAATTCAGGCTATGCAGGTCGCCCAAACGGTGTACTAATGATTTAGGTGAATTAATGTCTGAGTTACCGTCCTTGAGACTGGATCTTTAGATATTAAGGGCCAGATTCATGGACATTTTTGCACGGTTCACAGTGACTTTGCACTCATGAAAAGTGACTTTGCACTGCCGACACAAACCCTGATTCATGGAACTGTACAATGTGTATTTTAGCAGTGCAAAGTTCATTTTGTACTGCAAAAATGACGTTGGACTGACTTTGCAATGCAGAAAATACACTTTGCACAGTTCCATGAATCAGGGTGTATATCGGCAGTGCAAAGTCACTTGGAACCATGCAAACAATTGCATGAATTAGGCCCATAATGTTTGCTCTTTGGGTTACACCATGAAGAAAACATCCTCTTGGAGAATATCTCTAATCGATTGTATCCCCGAAAGGCGCTGAAGACTATTTATAAAGTTGATTCTTCAGTAGAAATATTAGTAGTGAGATTCATGACTCTACCAATTTCTTACTGGTAGGAGACTTTAACCTTCAATTTGAGCCCTTTTACGAGACTGGTGCTCTCTTGGGAGCAGACATTTATATTTGGGACATTCCCTTACTTGCTATCCCCACCATGAAACGCCAGAACAAATATGTCCTACAAACAACTACCCAAGTTATTTTATAAATTGGGAATACTGGCATGCAACCATAGAGTTTAAGGAGATTTTGCACCTATTCAACATTTTCGAATGGCTCTAACTCTAGACACATTGGGCCTCTTTACAAGTTTGCCGGTCCAGGATCTAGGGTACCGGTAAGCTTGCCGGTACCGTAGTTCCCCGACCGGCAAACTACGAGTTGTGGTCACGGGTGCCATTCTGCCCACCAGGTCGGACCTGGCGGGCAGAGCGGCACCCGCGAGCACAGCATGCAGCTTCCCCATTCCCATTGAGCCCAATGGGACTCAAATGGGAATGGGGAAGAATCATTTTTGGGGCCCTGGAATGGGCAATTACCGGGTCCACCGGGGTTATAATACCCAGGGTGGTAATGAGTCCCATTGACTACATTGTATTCGTTTCAAGTTACGGGAATACAAATTATCAAAAGAAATGAAAGTGACCACAGTGCAGCACTGTTGGTTCTATGGTCTGGCAATGGGATGGCTATTGAGAATAATATTGAGAATATGAGAGAGAGCATTCTAGCATTAAGCAGTATCAGGAGCAAAGAACTTGATTTTGTTCAAGGGATGAATAATGATGATTTCCAGATAGTCTGGGATTCAAATACAAACATTGCCCAATCAAAACGATCTCCAAAATGCAACAAGAAGAGAGTTTGTAAAAAAAAAAGAAAACGGGTACTATTGATATAAATACATTGTCAAATTATGCTATTATTGGCAACATCCCTTCCGCTGAAAGAAATATAAGGCAATGATTAAGCAAAACAAAGAAGCCAAAGTGGAGGAAAGATGTGAAGTCCTCTCCAGAGTTGGAATACATATGTTAAATGTTAAATGTTAAAGTTATTTGTACCGCGCACCGTCACCAATGGAATGGGTCCCCAGGCGCTCTGGCGGACCTGTAAATGATAAGGTGGGATGGGTTAGTAAGGTGAAGAGGGAGTAGGATAGTGAGAGGAGTGGTGTTCTGTTGGCAGCTTCAACTCGGTATACACCAGATGCTGAGCTTTGGTGCGGGTATTGGGTCGGTGTCAGGCCGCGTGTGCTGTTGGTCCAGCTTATGTGTTGTTGCAGTGTTGTGAAGTGCGTGCGGCTTGTTGTGCGAGAGATGGTTGTGTGAGTTTTTGAGTGAGATAAGTATGCAGAGTTTGAGCTTATATTGGTTAGTGGGTTACCTGACCTTTAGCATGCTAACATTCACAGTTCTGCCCAAGTGTGGCACCCGTCCACTCCCACAACTCTGTCTGGATGCGGCGCAGGCGTTTAGAATACTGAGTTTGGTATTAAAAGTACATATGCATTTGGAAGGTTTTGAGGCCAGCTTCTTCTTGATCTGACAGTGGTCTTCAACACTGTTGACCATCCATATTTATTGAAGACCTGATTGGCTCTGGAATTGAAGGAATTATGTTTGTTTCATCACATGATAGTACTGATTATCCAAGCACCTAAATTCAATTCATTGTGTGGTGTTTGTTGCATCAATATTCATTATAATTTGTATTATTCTTTCATCCATTCTAGGACTTATCGGCAATCTGCCACTCATTAGATGTCACATTTCAGCACAGTTACTAAAGGAGTTTAATGCTCACATTATCACCGTTATTTATTTATTTATGTATTTATTTATTTATTTTAAACAAAAATGTTTTATTGGTTTAAAGTCCGGACACCAAATCGAGTTAAAATAACAGTTTTTATTACTGCCTTGCAAACAGCACAAACACGTTAAAAAGCCATCAAAGTTTGGCTCTCCCAAAGTGCAAAGAATATTGTGCTCGTAGGGAACGTTAACGTGTTTCGCGGCTTTCCTCGCTGCTTGGTCACAACAATGCGTCCCCATCAAACCAAAGAGTTTTAAAACAAAGGTGCAGAGCAAGCGGTGACCATTACCGCCGAAACAGATGAGGGACTCCATTAGAAAGTGCACCCTTTTTGGCATAGACTCAAGTCGGACATATTTACCTGTAATATAAAAACCTTTAACATTAGCTCAACCCTCCAATCCCTCTTCAATAGTCATTTAAAAAGGCCACGGTAATAACTAAAACTCTTATCCTAACTTTTTAACACAGCTTCCAATATTTTCATAGTTGCAATTGCCAAGCCTGCATGTTCACCCATCAATACCCATTTCCACCAATCCGTGGGACTTAAAGTTGTCCCCCACATCTTTCTTAAATCCTTCTAGGAAAGTCGTTATAACTTGATTTAATGACTCGTAGGCCATTATCTGTTACTCACCCCTGAGGGGAGCACGAAACAACAGACCAGGACTGAAAACTGGGTATTTTGCTTGAAGAGCTCGGGTTAGAACCTCCATCCGAGCCTCCTCTCTTTGAGGGTAGATAGCTTCTTTAAAATTATATGACCCTCTGATGTATGAGGTACCAGATAAGGTGACCAATCACTCAAAAGAGCGGGGAGAACACACCGCCACTGACCCAGCTGTAAAGAAAAGACAAGATGTGAGTTTTCAGACAGAACAGAACCCTTCCTCGCCAAGTCCCTAGCCTCTAATGGAATACCTGAGCAGTTTCCCCTTATGCAATGATAAAGACTGGAAGCAACCTACAAAGCAGAAGAAATATTAGGTACTGAGGATAACCAGTAAACTTGAAACTAGACCTTACCACTGGTGGAGGTAATAGTGATTGGATGAGTCCAGGACACAACGAAAGTGTAAAACAAAAAAGAGGGTGGTTAGTAAGGTAGCTATACACCGGCGGCACGAGGGTCGCTCTACTTTCGGGTGGTGCACTAAACAGCAAAGTGTCCTTACATGCACTTCATGGGAGGAGACTCAATCCAAGTGAAGCATTCACAGTCTGTAGCACACGAATCAGAATGTATATAGATTGGGCTTATCATCGTTGCTAGATGTAATACAGACGTTGTAACAATCTCAGGGGAAGGACAGCACACAGGGAATGCAGGCGTGAGATGTTAACCTTGCACAAACTGATAAGTGTAACTGGTACACCAGTGGGCCGTAGACAGAAGCAAAAATTGATTGGCAAGAAGTCCGTTATCAGGCAAATGGTCTGGTACATGAGCGGGCCGTAGACAAAAGCAGAATCAATGAGCAAGGAGTCAGTTTTCAGGCAAATGGTCTGGTCCACGAGCAGACAGTAGACAATGGCAGAATCAATGAGCAAGGAGTCAGTTTTCAGGCAAATGGTCTGGTGCACAAGAAAAGACGAGAGAGCAAAGGAATACCAAAGTAAGTACTTCAAGCAGTGCAGGCTTGTAACTGTAAACAGAAACGGCGTTCCGAGAGCAGCCGCAGGTTAAATGAACAAGGAGGCGGAACCATAGTAAAACAAGGCTCCATGTTAACGCCTCTGGACTACACAGAAATCAGGTTTTCTAAGTATTGCAGTTTTATGCCGCTAAATTCCAAGGTAACTGCTATTGCGAATAGAAAGGTGCAAAAAAGCGTTGCACACCCTTGTGAAGCACTATAACTCTATTGTGCTTCTTGTTTGGTGTGCTTAAGGAATCCCAACTATTCATTTTCGAAAGTGAGTTCAGGGGGGCATGAGGCAAATGCCAGAGCCGTCGAAGAGGTAAGTGTCAAAGTGTAACAGCATCCACCCCCAAAGGCGGCGCCGACCCCCTACGAGCATGGAAGCGGCCAAGAGGGCCGGTGAATGTATATTGTACAAGGGCTCCCAGGACCTATCCTTAGGCCTGTAACCTTTCCAATCAACAAGATAGAAGGGCTGACCCTTGCGGAGATGAAAGTCCAGTATAACGGCCACCTCGTATTCCTCACCACCATCCACCTGAACCGGGGAAGGGCGAATGGGCAGTCAAGTGGAAGGCGTACACGGTTTCAAAAGACTGACGTGAAACACCGGATGCTGCTTCCAAGAGGTAGGCAAGGAAAGGCGTACCACCACAGGATTCACAATATTCCTGATGGAAAAAGGGCCCACAAACTTTGGAAACAGCAAACGCTTGCCGGGAATCCGCAAATCGCAAGTAGACAACCAGACTTTCATGCCAAGTTTGTAGTCAGGTGCCGGAGTCCTATGCCGATCCGCGTTTATCTTAGCCCTCACTTGGGCTTGCAACAGATGCGACTGGACTGTCCTACGGACCATGCTTAGTTCCCTCACACAAGCCTGCGCAGCTGGGTTGTCGATGGGGAGCACGGGGTCTAGAGGCAACGATCGAGGGTGGAACCTGTACAGAGCAAAGAAAGGCGAAACCGCTGAGGCCGTGTGCATCGAATTGTTATAGGCAAATTCAGCAGACCGGAGCATTGCCATCCAAGAATCCTGAAAACAAAGGCAGAGACACCGAAAGAAACTGTTCGAGGGTCACATTTACCCTCTCAGTCTGCCCATCAATCAGAGGGTGGTAAGCAGAACTGAACCGGACACCAATGCGAAGGGATGCTGTCAAAGCCCTCCAAAAGCGAGAAGTGAACTGGGGGCCACGATCCGAAACCAAGATAGTGGGTAGGCCAAAAAATCGGAATATGTTCCTGAGAAAAAGGGAAGCCAGGACAGGTGCCGAGGGCAGACCGGAACATAGAATAAACAATGCCATCTTGGTGAAGTAGTCGATGAGCACCCAGATGGTATCAAAGCCATTCACAGGAGGCAGGCCCACAATGAAATCCATGGAAATCATGTACCACGGTTTGTGCGGCACATGAAGAGGCCGTAACAGACCCACAGGTTTTGATCGGGAGATTTTACATTGAGAACACACTGAGCAGGAGGCTAAATAGTCAATCACGTCCCTAGACGTAGTGGGCCACCATGCCCATCGGCTTGAGGCTTCCAGCGTCTTTTGTTGACCTGGATGAACCGCCATTAACGATTTGTGTGACCAAGCAAGAGCACAAATGCATGCCTGCCTAGGAGGCACAAACAGACGACCTTGAATATAGGGCAATCCTTGTACCACATCAAGATTAAGCGTTTCACATTCCTCCATGTGGGAGGAGACCCAAGCTGAGATCAAGGTACGCAGTGTAGGTTGAGGAGTGCAGGCACAGACCACACTATAAGGCAACAAAAGAGGTCTCTCAGTTGTTTTACTTCAAGGATCGACGGACCAGTGTGATAAGGCATCCGCACAGGAATTGAAACGGGCAGGCCGATACGTAATAGAAAAGTGGAATTTGGAAAAGAAGAGATGCCAGCGGGCCTGTCGGGCCGTAAGGCATTTCATTGACTTAAAAGCCAGAAGACTCTGATGGCCAGAAAAGACAGTAACTTGATGACGAGCACCCAAGAGATGGTGTCACCATTCTGAAAAGGCATCCTTGATGGCTAGTAGTTCCCTTTCTGTGATCGGATAGTTGCGTTCATAAGGGGTGAATTTCTTTGAAAAATACTCGACTGGGTGGGTTTCCCCTGAATCTGTACATTTTTGTGAGAGAACAGCCCCGATAGCAGTCCCAGAAGAATCGGCCTCGACTAGAAACGGGAGAAGAGGATTTGGATGTTGTAATACCGGTGCAGTAGTAAATGCTGCCGTGAGGGTTTCAAAAGCCAACTGTGCCTCCGGGTTCCATTGATAGGGTTTTTTGGAACTGGTCAATGCCGTCAGAGGGGCAGCAATAGAGGAAGACGAGCGGATAAAGCACCTGTAAAAGTTTGAAAAACCCCAAAAAGACTGTAAGGTTTTAGTCGACGTAGGGACGGGCCATTCCAATATGGCCATGACCTTGGAGCGACTCATTCGAATCCCTTGGCTGGTTAGATCATAACCGAGGAATTCTACCTCTGCGGAATTGAAAATGCATTTTTCCGCCTTGACGTATAATTGGTTCTCCCTCAATCTTTGCAAAACAAGTTGAACATATTTGGTGTGTTGTTCTCTGGATGAAGAATATATAAGAATGTCATCTAGATATACTACGACAAACTGGTCCAGACAGTCATGGAAGATGTCGTTCATAAATGCCTGGAAGGTGGCTGGGGCATTGCACAGGCCGAACAGTATCACTAAATATTCATATAAGCCGTATCGGGTTTTGAAGGTGGTCTTCCACTCGTCCCCTTTTCTAATTCAGACAAGGTTATAAGCACCCTGGAGATCAAGTTTGGTGAAGACCACTGAAGAACCCAGCTGATCTAACAGTACTGAAATGAGCGGAAGAGGATACTGGTTCTTCACTGTAATCGCGTTCAATGCCCTATAGGCTATACAGGGGCAGAGGTCTCCCTCCTTCTTTGGGACAAAGAAGAGAGGGGATGCTGCAGGGGATCTGGAAGGTCTGATGAAACCGGTGGCTAAGGCCTTATCTATGTAGTCCTTCCGGATCTTGTCCTCTGTCAAAGAAAGGAAATAGACCCTACCAGCGAGTATCTTGGCCCCTGGCAGTAATTCAATGGGGCAGTCATAGGGCCTGTGAGGTGGCAACTGGTCTGCCCCCCCCTTGTCAAATACATCTCAGAATGACTCATATTCAGAGGGTATTGTAGATTCTGTAGTGTTAGAGATGGCTCCGATTACCGACATGGACGCCACCAACACCTGACAGGAAGACTCCGGGCACATACTAGTGTTCTGGAAACACTTACGATTGCATTCCGAGGAAGGGAACTGCACAGTTTTCTTTGCCCAGTCAATAGCTGGGTTATGATGTTTCAACCAGGGGATGCCCAAAATGACCTGGAATTGTGGAGCCTTGATTAAATCAAAAGAAATCAACTCTGCATGTCCGTCCTCCGTTTGCATATTGACGAGGGATGTGTTTTGTGTAACCAAGCTGGAGATTAGAGATGTGCCGTCCACTGCGTGAACAGCCTCGGGATTGGCCTTAGCCATAATAGAAATGTTATTGCGAATAGCGTACTCATAGTCCATGTAGTTCCCAGTTGCCCCAGAGTCAATGATGGCCAGGGAAGGAAATGTAGTGTCAGCAGTAGTAGTAAATACTACCGGCAGTCTGACGGGAGCAGAGACAGCACCATATGAGTCCAAAGAAAGTACCTCCGGAGTAGGGACTCTATATATCACCGGGTTCTGCCGTTTCCCGTCTTTTTGACCGGCTTTTTAGGACAGTCCTTCAATTGGTGTTCAGCTGGACCGCAGTACATAAATAGATTATGTGATCTACGATGTTCGCGTTGTGCAGGAGTTAGAGGACCTCTCACCGCCCCTATCTGCATCGGTTCTGGAGCAGAAGTGGACGGACTGACCTGGTCCAGAGGGGAAGGTATGGGTACCGGTGCCTTGCGCTCCGCCTTCCTTTCGGACCTTCTAGCATCAATCTGCAGTACCAAGTCCAGCAATTCGCCAAACGTGGTAGGAACCACCGGGACCGTATCCAATATGTCCTTTAGTTCTTCTGATAACCCCTTATAGAAAACGGCTGATTTTTTATCTTCAGGCCAATCCGTCTCAGCAGCTAGCTGATTGAACCTGGTAAGATACGAAAACAGAGAAGACGTGCTTTGGCGCAGATTCAGGAACTCCAGGTCTGTAGCCTGTGATTTATAACGGGTATCAAAGACCCTGGTCAGGGCTGTGATGAGTGCATCACAATCATAAAAAAAACATAGCTATTGGATTCAAGCAATGGATTGGCCCAAGCTGCCGCCGTTCCTCCAAGATGCGAAAGGACAAAAGCTGCTTTTGTAGTGGAATTAGGAAAGGCAGCGGGCCGGCATAGGAAATGCAACTTGCATTGATTAAGGACTGTCCGGTACTGTTTAGGGTCTCCAGTAAATCGCTCTGGGGGGGCCAACGGAAACTGTGTAGCCATTAGCACTGGCGCTGCAGTGAAGCCCGAGGCAGAGGCCGTAGGGGCACCAGAACCCGAGGCAGTAGCACTGGACGTATCTATACCCAAAGTTTGGGGAGTAGGAAAACTCGGCAGACTGTCCATCCTTTGATGGATAGCGTCATGTGCCACCGTCATGTCAGACCGAAGTTCGGGCACCAATCGAACCAAGGCGGTCAAAGGATCAGCATCATCCATGGCTTCCATTTTTGTTACTCACCAGTGAGGGGAGTACAAAACAACAGACCAGGACTGCGAACTGGGTATTTTGCTTGAAGAGCTCGGGTTAGAGCCTCCACCCGAGCCTCCTCTCTGTGAAGGTAGATAGCTTCTTTAAAATGATATGAAACTCTGCTGTATGAGGTACCAGACAAGGGGACCGATCACTCAAAAGAGCGGGGAGAACACACCGCCACTGACCCAGCTGTAAAGAAAAGATAAGAGGTGAGTTTTCAGACAGAACAGAACCCTTCCTCCCCAAGTCCCTAGCCTTTAATGGAATACCTGAGCAGTTTCCCCTTATGCAATGATAAAGACTGGAAGCGACCTACAAAGCAGAAGAAATATTAGGTACTCGCCTAAATAAGGAAAACCACTAACGAGGGTAAACTTGAAACAAGACCTTATCACTGGTAGAGGTAATAGTGATTGGATGAGTCCAGGACACAGCAAAAGTATAAAACAAAAAAAGGGTGGGTAGTAAGATAGCTATACCCGGGAGGCACGACGGTCGCTCTAGTTTCGGGGTGGTGCACAAAACAGCAAAGCGTCCTTACATGCACTTAATGGGAGGAGATCAATCCAAGTGAAGAATTCACAGTCTGTAACACAGGAATCAGAATGTATATAGATTGGGCTTACCAGCGTTGCTAGATGTAATACAGACGTTGTAACTATTTCAGGCGAAGGACGGCACACAGGGAATGCGGGTGTGAGATGTTAACCGTGCACAAACTGATAGGTGCAACTGGTACACCAGCGGGCCATAGACAGAAGCAAAAATCTATTGGCAAGAAGTCCGTTATCAAGCAAATGGTCTGGTACACGAGCGGGACGTAGACAAAAGCAGAATCAATGAGCAAGGAGTCAATTTTCAGGCAAATGGTCTGGTGCACAAGAATAGATGAGAGAGCAAAGGAATACTGAAGTAAGTACTTCAAACAGTGCCCGCTTGTAACTGTAAACAGATGCAGCGTTCCGAGAGCAGCCGCAGGTTAAATGAACAAGGAGGCAGAACCATAGTAAAATGAGGCTCCATGTAAACGCCTCTGGACTATACAGGAATCAGGTTTTCTGGGTATTGTAGTTTTATGCCGCTAATTTCCAAGGTAACTGCCATTGCGAATAGAAAGGTGCAAAAAAGCGTTGCACACCCTTGTGAAGCGCTATAACTCTATTGTGCTTCTTGTTTGGTGTGCTTAAGGAATCCCAACTATTCATTTTAGAAAGTGAGTTCAGGGGGGCATGAGGCAAATGCCGGAGCCGACGAAGAGGTAAGAGTCGAGGTGTAACATTATCATAAGCATTGGAGATTCCACTGACACCATAACCTTACAGAATCAGCATTGCGGTTTTAACCACCCCCAGCATTTTCCTAATCCACTGCACCTCTCTTGTATTCAGGATATTTAAGCGACATCTAAGCAACATGTCTCTATATCTTGGTGAGGGAAATTTTTGGAGGTAGGAGAGGAGAGCGTTGAGACCCTTTCCATCTTCAATTCGAATGCACCGCAGTTTATCCTACTCACATCGTTCTATAGTATCTATCCCAAGACTGCAACTTCTTTTTTACCTTTACAGGATCTCCCATTAGTTTGTCAACCTCAATATCTCTCCCCTTCAAGATTTTCTGAACTTTCAATTTCCAGAGGTTTAGATGTTTATCGTGAGTGTCCAGACTTATATCCAGAATTTCAACAGTCTTATTAGAGTTGTTTGGGCACATTTTCTATATAGAGCCATAGTATTCCATACCACAACGGATTCCAGCGATTGCATCTTAAGTTCCTGTCTAATCGCACATGTTGGAAGTCCATTTAGGAGTCTCAACACATTCCTCCGAAAAAACCTTCAAACTACTCCCATACTGAACATAGTAAATGGAGCGTGGCGTCAGATCCATATGTTAACATTTGTGCCACTTTTTGTTTATAGAAGGAAATTATTCGGTGGAATGGCTTTCGCTGGTTAATCAATGTTATCAGCCTAGATCTTAAATGCTGATAATGATCCATTTAATTTCTGCTATTATTTATAGTAACCTCTAGGTACATCATAGATTCCACCACTTCCAATGGGGTACCCTCCACTCTCCATATAAATCCTCCACCCCTCTTTTTACTCGCCGATTTCATAGTCACAATTTTAGATTTTGTAACATCGATCCTCATACCATACAGGCTCAAAAAAACTTCAAAGGCACTCAGTCTCCTTAGCACACCGATCAGTGTCTGATCTAAAAAGACGAGATCATCCACAAATAGAATCCAAGGCACCTCTCTACCATCAATCATCGGAGGAAAGCCTCTTGCTTCACTCTGAGAGTCCGATAAATCGGCTAAATACAGGCAAAATGGAAGAGGTGCTAGGGCACACCCTTGTTTTAATCCACGAAAGGTATGAATTTTTCTGAGAGGAGCCCCTTACTAGACATTAAAATCTGGATTGAGGAATCAGTACAAAGGGCTTCGATGACTTCAACGAGGTCAACAGGGCAGCCCCATCTTTTCAACTTTGCCCATAATTTCTCCCTGATGACTACATTGAATACCTGTTCGAGGTCCATGAAGGTGAGGTACAGAGTTTCTCCTGATTCCAGGGCCCTCTCTTTTAAGAGATTTATAACAAAAAGATTGAGGGCCATACCCACCTCTTCACGAACACCTTTTGTAAAGACAGGAACTATGTTGGCCTCCCTCCATGAGGCTGGGATCTCTTTGTTCGCCATAATTTGGGAAAACATAATGACCAACAATTTGCCCCACTGCTCTTTATTTTTTTTCAATTCCTGGTTAGTCAGGCCATCTGGCCCTGCTGCCTTCGAGGAACTCAGATTGCCAATCATCATTATTGCATTATGTTCATGCAATGCAAAATTCCACCTAGGCGGTGAAGGTTCACTCGCTTCACAATCATTCCACTCAGGATCCGCAAATAGGGTGAAATAGTGCTGCATCCAATCACTTTCAGATACTATGGTCAAGGCGCTAGCTTCCCTAAACACACCCCCGTTATTGATTAATTCCCAGATATCTTTGGAATTTTTAGCACGTACCGCTTTAAGGATACGTTCTGCATCATTTTGCGTTCTAATTGCCTTGGAGCTCCTACACCATTTTTTTTATTTCTGTCGATCTATCCTAATTATTTCGGATTTGGAAGTGTGATCATCTCTCCCAATAGTTCTTATCTCATTTCTCATCAACCTTCGTCTATTTACCAGTTCCGGATCATACACATGTCTCTGAACTCAATTTATTTCTCCATTGGGTTTATCTTTACGGATAAATTCCTTAAGAATTCCTAAATATTCAATCCTATTGGGGTCTTCCTGGATTTGAGCCGATATAGACTCATTGCTTTAGTCACCTTTTGCTGTATCAGTCTGAATTGATTACCCCCCCAACCCAATTCAGCTTCTCCCATCTCTTTTTGAGCGTTACTTAATTCCCATCCAGAGATGTGAATGGCAACTAAATCATGATCACTGCATTTTTGGGGCATAATCGAAAACCACTCAACCTTATCTCTGAGGTTTTGAGACACAAAGCAATAGTCAATATATGACTGCAACTCGCCACATTTCCATGTGGGACATCCAGGTATATCCCTACTTGTTTGAGCGTTAAGCATGTGCATTTCTCTAATTTTCATATTGCGCATCCACTCACGTTCTCCTTCCTTCCATTGACTCTCCTTCATGAGGACACCCTTCTTATCCAACAACCCAAAAATAACCATTTTTATCTCCTCCCACTCACACATCACTTCATCTATAATTTTCATCATTGAGTCAATCATCTTTGTTTCTCTCGCCATATTCACGCGCCCATAGATATTAATTAGCACCAGTGAAGTCTCTACTAAATCCTTCTTTTGTTTTAAAAATAACGGCTGAACATAAGGATTCTGGCATTTAATCATTGTCACATTCCAACCTGATTCCATCTTAATCAGCGTTAACAGTCCAGCAAAGGGGCAGCCCGAAATTTCCCTTGTGGGCTGGGTTTAAATAGGCTACATATCCCTCACACGCTGGCATCTTCATTGACCAAGTCTCTTGGAATACCAAAATTTCAAATAGCTCCAAATCTGGAACTTTTTCATTAAATAAAGATCGAAACCCTCAGGTATTCCAACATCCGATCTTCAATAAGTCTTGTCTCCTTTCATTATAAGTCTATTCCACCCCAGGATTGTTTAGGGAAATGGCCAGCCAGGGCCACCAGCTCCCCTCACGTCCACTTTCACCACATTGCACCAGCATCTTTTTGCTTTTTTTTCATTGTTGGAAACTGTGAAGTTCAGTGCAACAAGATCTTTCCTGGCATAATATATTACTATTTCTTCTTTCTTATTTTTCTCCAGCTTTTTCTCTTCTTCACCCTGTTGATGGGGCATGTTTTTTGAGGGATTTTTCTTTATTTCCTTCGGTATTGTTGCCTCTCTCCAACTTGCTTTAATTTTTTCATGATAATCGCTCACTTCGTATCCCAGATGTAGAAATGTTTCTTTCGTTGACAGGACTAGATCTTTCTTAGATTGGGAAAACAGATGTAAAAGAACCCAATCCGCTCGCTTCTCCTCCACAATCTCCACGATTCTGATGTCTCTTGAGGCCATTTCATGGGTAGGTATGAAGCAGTTCAACAGCCTCAAAACATTCCTTTCTGTTTAGCACCGGCATATCTGGCCCAGCCACAATTCTTTCCACACAGATTTTTAGGCTTCTCTACTCTATTTTCTTGGAGTCAGCTTTATTTTTGTCGCACTTTTTCTCTCGACCCATATGCCATGCATAATTTCCTTTGAGTTTTCTTTCTTTGCTGTTTTTCAGGGATTTTGTTAAGGTCGAATGTAGACAACCCTTCCTCCTTTCTTCCAATGTTCTGAAAGCTGTAGAGGATTTTGTTTGTGCTTCTACGGTCAACTTTACAACCTTGGTCGGACCAGTCTTGACTGAAGACTTGGGTGTTGCCTGGGTCGATTTCCCACACCCATTATGTCCAAATTGCATAGAAGACTTAGCCACTTCAAGGGTTTTTTTTTCCTTAGAGGCTGCTGAGATCTGTATCCCGCAGCTTTTTTGGCCCCCTTCCACAATAAATTCAGGTATTTCGGGTGTTGGCTTCTCTCCCAAATTCAGGCCAAACTGGCCAGGGGATTTAGGTGCTAACACAAGTTGGCTTTCAAAGGTTTCCCATTCTGAAAGACTCACTTCCTTCCACCTCTCATCCTCCTTCACCCTTTCAATTTCATCGATCAAGTCACTTAAATCCATAATTGGGATGGAGTTCTCCTCAGCCTCTTCCTCCTTCTCTGCGCCTTCCACCAAATCAGTATTTATCATATGTTCTTTTAAGGTCAGTTCTTTCCTTGCCTTTTTAGAGACTGGCATATTATTCATCAAAGGAGGGGAGCGAAGACGTCTTAAGAACGCTCTAGACCCATTTGATTTTCTTTTTGAGTTTCCTGGCATATTTTTTGACTTTTTCTTCTTGCTGTCGTTTCCCTTGTTGGTCCCTTCTATAATTTTATTAGCTTCCGCCACCTTTTGCGGTTCAAAGAACGAGAAAACATTGCTTTTCTTCTGAGCCAATTCCACATTTAAGTCATCCCGAACCATCTCCACCACTTCCTCCTCCTCATTTAGGTCCCCGACTTGGGCTCATCTACTACCTTTAGAGGATTTTTTCGTGGAATACTGGGAACTTGTTGGGCCTCCTTAAAATGGTCCCTCATCCATTTACAATCCTGGAATATCGCCTCCATCATCAGGCTTTTGTCAGTCATTTCTATCTGAACCAAATCACAAAGTCTATTTTGCCAAGATGCTGAACTTTCCGCTTCTTTGTCCAGCCTCATCTCAACCCTATTTGCTAGGATTTCTAATCCAAGCAGCTTACTGCTCATAAGAGTGAGTAAAGCATAGGGATCCTGGGTGCTGCTGTGAATTGCCTCATATAACTTTGTAAATGGGGCTAGCGCAGTTGTTAATGATGCCATTACCAGCTGTTGCACAAGTGCATTTACCTCCACTCCAGGTGCATCCATTCTCCTCCTCTTCCTTCTCCCAGAATCAGGGCAGTCTACCGAGGAGGATACCATAGAGGACGAGGTACTTGAGCCAGATACTTCAAATACCACATCATCATCATGTCTCCACTCAGAGTACAAGCTTACTCTCCTTGATCTGGGTAGAGCTTTCTCCTTTATTGCAGACTTTACTTGTGAGTTTGATGGCTCTTGGGATTTTTTAGGTCTTTACATTTCCTATTAATTTCTTCAGAAGAGGGATCCACATCACTAAGGGAGGAGAGATTTTCCCTACAAAATCGATCCCCTGGGGAGTGTTCACAGAGACCATACCCTCTGTCACCAATCTCTCGGTGGTTCCATCACCCTGCAGCAGAGATTGATCTAAAATACGGAGGCAGTCATTCACTCTTCATTGTCAGATCTGCCATTTCCTTGGCTAGTGGGCTGCCAGCTGTAGATTTTCACTGCCGCCCCTACTTCCGGTTATATCAGTATGATCCAGCGATAATGTCCTCCTAAGCTGAACAGCCTGTGCCCCATTTAGTTCCTTGTGCCGATGGCTGTTCAGCTCACCACCTTGGGATGACAGCCGGCTCGGGACAGTTATCCCCAAACACTCTTCATCCACTGTCTCCCAATAGAAGTTGGTTGGGTTGGAAGTTTCATTATAGACTTCTCCCAGCTCTTGTTCATTCTCGTACATATGAGTGGGAGTATTCAGTTGGGTATTATCTTGGGGGATTTGATGGTCCAAGCCCATCAAGTCATTTACCCCCTCCAGTTCCTCCTCTCTTTGGAATGCAAGCACTCCGTGGCTCGTAAGCAGCACTTGCCCCCCACCCTCTTTACCTGTTGGCGTGTTCTCGCTCTCGGGGGACTGTTGTCCAATGTCATTTCCACGGCACACCGCACAAATGCCCTCTCTCAGCCGTGGGGGAGGTGGATTTTATAAATGTTATGGAGTAATGGGTAGAGTAGAGTTTTACAGGGGCCGGGGAAGGGGGGCAGAAGGCAGAGGGACGTCACCACCACTCAGCAGATTTTTACCATAGACTTGTGTATTGAACACAGTGGACCTCATTACAACATAGGCGCCCACGGAATGAACAGTGCTGGTAAGGGACCGTTGTTAGCATCCTCCCCATTCCCATTGAGCCCCATCGGGGCTGAAATGGGAATGGGTATGTACCGGGTCTGGGTCCCACAAAAGGGATTTACCGGGCCCTCCGAGGTCGGAATGGCCCGGTAAGTCCCTTTTTGCGGGACCTGGATCTGGTACCCGGTATGGGGGTAGCCATGCCATTAAAAGCGGCATGGCTAGCTCCATACTCGTAATGAGGTCTAGTGTCCACTTGACTCCACTTGCCTCCACTAGTTTGAGCCCACTAGGTAGCCCTCGCCGGCTCACCTCACAGGATATTATTTATTATTTGTTGTTATTCAATCTTTGAGTGAGCATGTAGTGCGAGGATGCGCCAATGCGCAGATGCGTATGATGCGTAGGTATCCCATAGATGTCCCGTAGGTATCACATATGTTTCTAATTAAAACATATTTTTATTTTGTTATGGATTGTCGATAAAAATTTTATCGAATTAGCCCAATGTAAATTGTACTAAGCCTTCACGCTTCACAAATTGTGGAGCAGTGCCGGAGCAGAACCGAAGCTGGGGCTGTACTCAGCCTTCTTAGCCTTTTCAGCTCTCACACCTCTCGGATTGTAAAGCAGTCGTAGCCGTGTAGAGGAGGTCCCAGACATGGCCTGCACCCCTGCCCCCATTTCGAGGTACCAGGAATGTACTCGCCAAGGTATGTGACATATGAGGAGCAGATGAACCAACAGAGAGCTGCACTTGGACTCTGCCCAGTGCACATTAGAAGAGCAATACCTGTTGAAGCACCCATAACCAGACAACCAGGGGCTGCACAGTACCCGCTTAGACAACCGTACCAGCAGTTGACACGAACTGAAGAGTACCTACAGACTGTCCACAAAGAGACCCAAGGAGCCCTAATGGATGGCAATTGGTAATGACACACGGGCCCAGACAGACTCACGGATTAACGAAAACGACAACCAAAGATAACACGCCAGTGCGAGTAGCTATGAAAACAGATGTAATGGACGCAGAAGAGGAGACGATGTTGAAACGTAAGGAAAGATCGCTGTAAAACAAGATGTAAGTATCCAACCAGCATACACGTGTAAATAGGCTTGGAACGCAAGAAGCTAAGAAAACAGTCCTGCTTGCAATGCTTAGTAGAAGAATAGAGCAGCAGGCACCAACCATATATCTACCTCAATAAAGCACACTATACAAGTGCGACTCCATTTTGTAAACAGAAGTATGCCCAGGCAGCCAGAGGCCTACCAGGCCAGGTTTCATATTCCTGCTAAAGCGAGAAGGAAGAGCGGAATCGAAACTCAGCAAAGAAGCAGCTCACTCCTGGGAATTCGAGGTCAACCTAAGGAAGGGAGGAGAGCGGAAACTCTGAAGAATCGAAACTTCAGAGCATACCAGCCTGCCCCGTGAAGGTCAAGATAAAGGGGGCCCAGGCAGGTGGCGAGACCGAAGGAGAATCAAATACTCAAAAAGAAGGGAATTGAAGCAGATTCACGGTGAACCGACACGTGACTAGCCAAGCGCGAAGAGTTACCAGCGTCTGATGTCCCCCAGAACCAAGGATGCCATAACTTCTCCAGATAAGAGGCTACAGTTTCAAGGCCATACCCAGCCAACTAATTGACACATAGACCTAACGCACTGATTGATGGAAAGGAGGCAGGGTGAATCTTGGGGCACTAGGCACCTGTGTGTCAATTCTGCATGCTGCTAATTAAAGTGGAGATTTATGTCTAGTGGTGTAACCTACCCAATCACAATGGACCAAGTAATCTCGGGTCCTATAGATAGTAGAACCAATAGGACGTCTTACTTGTAGTGACGTCTATCACGTGTGATGTAGAGGGAGGGGCGTAGATGCCCACCCGAGAAGAGTTATCCAATCCGTATGCTCTGTTATCATATACAGATATAGCACTTATACTTAAGTTACCTTTTCAGACCAATAATATTGCATGACGAACGTGTAGAATTAGACGTCAATGATGACGAGTTTTGAGTATAAATGTTACAGTTTGTATGAAGTTCGTGGAAGTTGAAGCGAGGCAGGGGATCACAACACTGCTGATTCCCATTTGTTTCCCCATTTTTTGTACTTGTCATTAAACGGACTTCTCTTTGCCAAACTATTGAGTTGTGCTTATTGAATTGTGTTGGAGTAAGTGAATCCTGCACCCCCATTCCTCACTTGGTGCAGCTATCTTGTCTTACAGGTACTAGAGGGTGAGCTCTGAACTATGGACCCGTCAGAGGACGCTCCACCTCTCGTACACTTGGTAGCGTGAGGATGGTTTTGACCATCAACTATTGATTAATTAATACTAACACACCCATAGACCGACGGCATGAAGTAACTCTAGGCCTTCGGCAATATCATGAGTCCTTTCGCCATTCGGCTGAGTAGACTAAGAAGCTTCCCGTGGACAATGATAGAGTAACTCGAAAATCTGCAGTGGGTCTGAAGGAACCTGCCTTACAGAGCATAACCCTTCTCATTCCCACGGGCAGCCAATCGGACGAAAAGACCGCAAGAGGCTGGAAAGGAGGGGCGGTGATCCCGAGGTTCCAGAGAGGAAAAGATGCGAGCGGTGATTGAAACAATAAACTCATTACTTTGGCAAATGTCTTGTAGGCATTAGAACAAGTAAGGGAAAGGTAACAGAGGGTGGGGGAGAAAAATAGTCAGAAGTAGAGAAGACTGTATATATATATATATATATATATATATATATATATATAAGGGGTTAATGACTCAAGTATAAAAAAAAGAGAAAAAGTGGTTACCGGGGGGACACCTTAGAGAAAACGAAGGATACCAGGAAGGAAACCTGAGATAAAAAAGTAAGAGGATTCACTTTGTTCCTGCGCTTTAATATAGCGGTCAGAAGAAACGTGAGCCCACATAATGGGGGACAATTAGACTACGGTGATGATTAAAGACAGCACTAAGGGGGTTCATTTAAACTCCATGTCGGTGTATTGATTAGAAGGCATGTATATGTGTGTCCAGCTGGTGTCTGTCTAGTCTTTCAAATGTCTGTCATGCGTGTCCTGTTATATGTCAAATGTAAAAGAACTGTATCATGGATTGTTTGAAATGAAGTTTGGGTTTTACGCAATTCTGTACCTAAGAGGGAATCGCCAATGGTTTGTTGTTCTTAAGTAAATTGATGATATAGAATTTTGGTGGAAAGGATTGGATTGGAGCTTGAGTATTTGATGCTCACTCATACCGGTGGACGTGTCGAAACTGCATAAAATATTGTTGGTAACGAAATTTAAGAATGGAGGAGATTACCCCACTTGCCCATTTATGCAAGCAGTTGCCCAAACATACACCCAAGCTTAAAAAGTACAGCACTGAGTGGGTTAAGGGTACCGCCCACAAGATGTTTATGCCGTGGCCACAGAATGGGTCCCTATCCAAAGCCGTCTTACAACACATGACGACTTACCTGAATGCTACATACACAGGTAAAAAATTAGAGAAACGCCTTGCTGTTCTAGAACTGTGGAAGATGTTCGAACAGACGAAGGAGTAAGAACCACCTACAGACTGGATATTAAATATCTGCACGGAGGGGGGGTGAGACGCCTACCGCGCCACCAGCCCCACCTGAGCCAGAGATCGAGGGAAGTAAGTAAGAGGGACTCTACCGGCTAAGAGAACTCAAGGCAGCCACGGGGTATAGCAGAGTTGTGCACCTCTCATTAAGGAGGGAGAGGGAAAGAAATGGAAAGGAAGTGGAGACAGAACTGATGAGATAGCATTCGCAAAAGACTAATGGATGGTAGGACAGATATTCTTGAAACTCGATGGGAAAGGAAGTGATGATGTGAGACCGAGAGAGAAGTCTGATGAGACACGAAGAAAGGAAAAAGAGAAGGATAAGGAAATAAGGGACGAGAGAACAAAAAGAAAGGATAGGCTGAGGCGAGAACAACTTTATTGCGAAGAGTAAGAAATACCGCTCAGTCGCACACAGTACGCATTCTATGAACAGTACAGGCAGAACATGCAAAGGTTGGAAGAAGAGCAAAGAGTACGTGAAAAGAGAATAAAGAGACGGGAAGATGAGGAAGTTAGGAGGGCAAAGGAACGTAGAAATGAAAGGGGAAGGGAAGAAGATAAGACTAGAGAAGAAGCGAGGGAGCGCAAGGAAGTCAATCATGATATAGAACGCAAACGTAGACAGAGGGCACGGGATCTTGAATATTTGGAGCGGGAAGTTAAAAAACCCAATCCTGTTGTAGAAGGGGAAGACATTGAAGAATTCTTTCCTGCGTGACTTCGACACCAGAAACATCGGGAAAATGATTGATAAAATATACGATGAAATGGGGCTGGAACAAATTTCCCAAGGGGGAAGGGAAGACAAGCGCTTGGAAAGCACTCAGCTGTACGACACTGAGGATGTCACCCGAAGTAGTGGGAGCAGGGGACTGTCCCTAGATAGGCTGTAGATTGGTAAGAACGAAGAAGATGCAAGGAGTTGCGTAAACTGGAAACAGTCAGAGTTCGACTCCGGTGGGGAGACGGAGGACGAGGCACACGAAGAAGGGAGACGGCGCAAAAAGCAGCTCCTAAGGGACCAAGGGGTACGATGGTCAGACGCTAGCAAGCCTGTACCTAGGGCCTCGAAGTACGCCGCGCAGCCTGGCCAACATGAGGGAACTCCCCACAGTCAGAGGGGCGTGCCAGCACCTGCCTATGTAGACAGACTGAGGACACTGCCAGGTAGACGGCGATGCGGGAATGCTACCCCAGCGATAGACAGGAGAGCTATGGGGAAAGAGAAGGAAGACTGCACATTCCAATTCCCGCTGCTAGAAAAAGGGGGAGAAAGCCCACAATACATTCCATGGCCACACATGGATCGAGAGAACCTGAAAACCAAGCTCCCAATGCTGACCTCGGGAGCCGAGAAGTGGATACATGAGTTAGAAAAAATGACAGGGGGTGTCATCTTAGCTATAACGGACCTTAAGGGCCTCCTGATCGCTATACTTGGTGAAAGGGCAGTCGATGTATGGAAACTTGCTGGGTACCCTGGGGTAACCATAATTAACACTACTCATGACGGAGCACCATTTAATAATTGTAGAGCAGCAGTGTAGAAAGTGCTGCAAGTGCTGTACCCAGACACTTCCGATATGGGAGCTATAATCACGCAAAAATTGAAAGAGTCAGAGGATCTGTTGATTTATATCCAGAATTTTCAAGACGCATGGATACTCGAAACGCATGAATCTTGGACGAAATCTATCCCTGTATTCTACCATATATTGTGTCATGGGTTGCATGAACAGGTGCAAAAACAGCTCAAGAAATTGGTAGGTGTAGAAGCTAAACCATGGGCCAAAATACAGTTGACAATTGCACACTACTGTAGATTGTTGCAAGAAAAGAAGTGAAAAAAGGAGGCAACTCGTAAGGGTGAGGAAGCGTTGCTGGTGCAAAAGAAACTCTCAAAATATGCTCTCGAAGGAGCTATGTTGATGAGCCCAGCTGAACCAAGTGCACAACAAGCGACTAACCCATCGCAGAATAACCAGGGTAGTGTGGGATTTTACCCGAGGGAAAGGTGATTTAGAGGAAGAGGATGGCAGAGTAATCAGGGAGGGTTTCAAAGTAATCAGGGAGGTTTTCAGAATAATCAAGGTGGCTTTCAAAACATGCAGATGGGCAGTCCAGATACGCCAAATGGACAGATGGCCCGACCACCACCAGTGGGTTGGCTGTGTGGAATGACAGGGCACGTGGCGCACGCATGCAGAAGCCAAGGCATGTGGCAAAATGGCCAAGGAATGAAAACAGGCATGGTGAATCAGCCTGCCGTCCCACAACAAGGAGGTGCACAGAATCACACAGTGCAGCAGCAAGCACCAGGCTTGCAGCAAGGTATGCCACAAGGGGTCCAACCCCCGAACTTGGGGAACACACCACAAGGGCAAACCCAACAGGCACCTCCGCAAATGCCTCAGGGAACTAACTCCAGAGGGGGAGTCAACCATGGAAATGGAGCAAATCCACAAGTGTACAGTGGACAAACTTATATATACAATAGGACAGCTCAAGGGGAACTCTGATGTGCTCTATCCTATCAGTGACACCAGACCCTAACAGGAAACGTAGGGTAAATGTCGTCATAGGGGGGAAAGAATATTCCTTCTTAGTTGACACGGGTGCAACGCGCTTGTGCATACGAGAAGGCATGTTTTCCTTGTCCGGCCAGGCCATAGATACTCAGAGTTTCACAGGAGCTCACAGTAGAGTTCCCTTTACGGACAATCTCCCAGTCTCTGTAGGGGATTGTGAGATGAATGTACCCTTATTATATACACGCCAGACCCCAGTAAACATTTTGGGTCGGGACTTAATGACAAAGTTGAATATGACAATTTAGTTTACGCAGGATGGCATAGTATCCTCCACTCCAGGAATGCATTATTCAAACGTGTGCGAAGTAATCTGAGCATACTGCGGACGCATAGCCATGAGAGCTACACCATTAGAGCCAGAAGCCTTTGCGTATGGTGTGCGTGTGCTCATGGCGGTATTGCCAGGCTTTGCAGATAAAACTATGAGAACCCCTGATGAGTTCCTATTCAGACCAAGAATACCTATTCATGAAGAAGAGGGACAAGTATTTCTCTTAATGATAAATACTGCTGCAGTGCGAGGAAAAGTAGCACTGGTCGAAGGGTATGATGACGAAGGCAGACAATGGTGCGCGATTATCGCCATTGAAGAAGGGTATCGAGTGACTGACGTTACTGATGATGATCTGTTTGAAGAACACCCTGACCTAGAAGAGACTAGGGTGGAAGTGAGTCTCATATTTTGGGTCAAAATGATCAAATGGGAGGTGCCACAGAGAATGCTGTTGGCACTGATGCGTCCAGAATACTTTGATGATGACATGGCCCAAGTGCCTGTCGCAGTATGGACTACAGGGCCCTATGACATAGGCCTCCTGAAGGGGGCAGGAGAAGTGAAAATTAAACAGAAACCAGGAGCAATTTTATCAAGAGCGCGACAATATCCCATGTCCAGAGGAGCCGATGAAGGGTTTCGCAAAGACAATTTCTGCCATGATGGAGCAGGGCATCCTATTGACGTAAGAATCACCCTGTAATATGGTGATTTACCCCATCAAGAAATCAAAAGGAGGATCTTGGCGTTTAATCCAAGATTTAAAAGCATTAAACGATATTGTCCATCTACAATCCTATGCAACATACCCACTGAGGCAAAATATTTCACAGTGATTGACTTGAAAAATGCTTTTTTCTCAATCCCGTTGCACAGTGACTCGCAAGATCGGATGTTGTTTACTTTCAGACAAATGCGTCTGACGAGCACGAGATTGCCACAGGGGTATTGTGAGTTTCTGTCCATTTTCAACAGAGTCCTGCAAATGGACCTAAGCAATATTGCAGTAGACAGTGTTGTTTTGCAGTATGTGGATGACATTCTGATCTGCAGAACCACTGAAGAGCAATGCAGGCACGATTCTGTCCAGCTACTGACTATATTGGCTGAGAAAGGATATAAAGTTGACAAGGAAAAGTTACAATACTGTCAACAAGAGGTGCTGTACATAGGCCAGCTAATCTCACACGAGGGAAAAAAGGTAACCCCAGAAAGGGCTGAAGCTATCATGAACACGGCTAAGCCGCTGAAGATAAAACAAATGCAGAGCTTCCTAGGCCTGTGAAATTATGTCAAAGCATGGGTCTTCGATTACAGCTCTTATACCAAGCCCTTGCTTCAGGCCCTAAAGAAGGCCCAGGCGACAAAGGAAAAAATCGAATGGACTGAGGCAATGGAGAAGGGGTTTGCAGAACTCAAGGGGGCAATTTGTAAGGCCCCAGTTCTTGGGATTCCTAATTATGCAGAGGAATTGTACCTGTTTTCACACACAGATGGCAATGTTATGACGGCAGTACAAGCTCAGCAAACCTTGCTGGGGTATAAACCCTTAGCGTGTTACCATAACCAAGTCTGGACCCGGTTATGAGAGGCCATTTCCCATGCAAACAAAATTTTGCTGCTGCCGCATTCGCCATTGAGAAGGCATCATCCATTGTAATGGGATGCTCCATGACGTTATACGTCGAGCACTCATTATTCGCCATTCTAGAGAAACCAAAGGGCACACTGACATCTCAGAGAGCGTCTTCCTATGAGGTGATTATCTCTAACCCATCGATCAAAGAAGTTCGATGTAAAACAGTAAACCCCGCTACGTTCATAGCTGAGCCAGTCACAGAGGGAGAACCTATACATGACTGTGCAAACTATGAGGAATTCTATGATGAAATCCCCAGGGTAAAGGAAAATGCCCAGGCAGGCGGTGAGATCGTGTTCATTGATGGTTCATCAAGAATCGACCAAGAGGATGGACAAAGATACACAGGCGTGGCTGTGGTAAAACACCTAGCGAAAGGAGAGTTTCAAGTACTTGTCAGTGCACGAATACCATCTCACTATTCATCACAAGCTGCAGAACTATTGGCATTGATACTCGCCATTGAGAATCATGCAGACCAGGAAGTAACGGTGTGCAGTGACTCTGCCTATGTGACGTCAACTGTGCATGCAGGCTTAGCACGCTGGAAAAGGAGGGGCTACCTCCGAGCGGACGGCACGCCAGTGCAACATGCAGCCTTATTGGACAGGCTGATAAAGGCACTACAGCTCCCAGTGGGTATAGCGGTCGTGAAATGCACCTCCCACACCAAAGGGACGGATTTCGTGTCACGTGGAAACCATGAAGTGGACACAGAAGCCAAGCGTATGGCATCCAAGAGTGAAACAATCATGGACGTGGAGGTGGCACGCACTCATGAGCGTATGATGGTAGCACGAGCCACATCAGAGGCCTATAGCAATATGGGGCAGACTCAACTAATGGAGCTCCAAGGGGAGGCACCTCAGGAAGAGAAGAATCTATGGAAGCGTTGAGTGTGTTCTTTAAACCCCTCTGATGGGTTGTGGAGGCAAGACAGCACTGGTAAACAGTAATGCCTGCCGTACTACTAAAGATAGCACGGGAGCAATTACATAACCTGTTTCATATGTCAAAAGAAAATCTCACTGCAACGCTCGCAGAAGACTGGTTTACACCGAATTTAGCAGAGCATGTTGCATTCTTTATGGTGAACTGCAATTCACCGCTGGGCACACATTAAAAGTAGTGAGAGGAATCATCCCCCGGCCAAATGGGCCTTTTCAGCACTTACATATCGACTATGTCGACATGATTCAAGTGTGCAACGGGTACAGGTACTTATTTGTAGTGGTGTGTCCATTCTCTAGATGGATAGAAGCAGGTCCCTGTGCACACCCAGACTCAACCTGTGCTGCTATGCTAATTTCCTGGTAAGGGAAGTGTTTCCTAGATGGGGGGTGTTCGAGTTGATGAGGTCAGATAACGGGGCTCACTTTGTCAATGCAATATTTGAGCAGATCAGCTTGTTGCTTGGTATAAAGCACAAGTTCTCGTTGGCGTATCATCCTGAGGGTAATGGTATATCTGAGAGGCTCAATGGCTTGTTAAAGGAGAGGATAGCCAAGTTGAAACTCACTCTAAAAAAGGGATGGCTGCACTGTCTACCACTGGAATTGTATGCACTTCGGAACCAGCCAGGCTATGACCATCATCTTACGCCACACAAGATAGTCACGGGTAGGAGAATGAGGACCCCCTTACCATCTGAGATAGAGCTAGATGTGATGCCCAGCCAACTAGAGAGGTCTTGGGGACCGAAATGCAGGAGTATTTGAACTGCGTGACATCGAGCCTCTCTGTCATTTCAGGGCAACTGCAGCGCCGGCGAAAAGGGTGCCGCACAGCACAAAACACAACAGGAGGTGCTGAAACAGACACAGTTCAAGGTCTATGTGCACCCCTTGTCTTCCCTGGTGATGCAGTATTGATAAAGAACCATATGAGGAAAAGGTGGGACGAGCCAAGATTCAATGGCCCTTTCATCGTAGAGGACTGCACTCCTTCAGCCATGAAGCTGCAGGGCAGGAGGGCATGGCTCTTCCTAAATGACATTAAACCATATATCGGGGAGAGCCCTCCAGTTGCACCTCACCGCGAAGAAACCACAGACAACGGGGAAGAACCTCAGCATGTGCAGACGAGATCCATGACGAGGAAGAAAGACGCATGAGCAGCAAAGCCAAGACAAAAGAACTCTGTTTTTAAAATTGTGGCTTTTAAACAGAACATTTTGTCTAAGCAAAAAAGAAAGGTGATAAAGGACAATAATATGGACACTCTGTGGATCACAGTTGCAGGGTGAAGAAGAGAATTGCGCATCTAAGCCAAAATGCCAAAACAAACTTTCGAATCAAGCAACATTTAGGCAGTGTTCAAAAACCTTTTCTCTGAAAGCTTAACACAGTATCCTAAAGCAGCCAATACCAAGACTTTGTTTTGCAGATCTCATGGTATCTCCCAGCAGAAATCTAACGTGGGATGTACTCACTTACTTCCAGTTAGTGGTAATATCATATCCGTCACTTGTAGGGAGAGTAACCAGTGTCACAGACTTTGTACAAGATCCTGCTAACAAGAAAGTAATCTGGCAACTGCTGACTGTCATCGCAGAAGCCTTCGCTGAGTTGCCCGAACACAGTGAAAAGGACACAAATGCTTCTACCACAAGTGATCATCGATGAACTCACGTACATGCATTTCTTTCGCATCATAGAGGAATGCCCAGGACTCGTCGGGGGAACAACGGATACCCTCACGTACATCAGAGATCCGAGAAACACTGAACACTTGAACCATCTGTGGATCAAGCTAAACTACATGGTCGCAATCCACGTGGCAGGAAAGTGCAGAGACTGTTTGTGTCACCCAAGGACAGCCAGCTGGCACACAATGTCCTGTTCCGGCTAGTTTACAAACTATCCAGAAATGGTGGGGAGACCTGCCGATGTTGACATCTTCACCTTCATCAGAGATCCAGCCAATGTTGCACATATGGGCACACTCCTCCACGGAATCATGCTCCAGGTGGAGCTATCAAACTTCCAGCGAGAGAACCTGACGAGATTCCAGTGAAACTTTCCGCCGTGGAACAGATCGAGGAGACAGAGACACAGTTCTTCAACCTTCCGCCATGGGACAGATCGAGGAGACAGAGACACCATTCTTCATCTTTCTGCCGTGGGACAGATCGAGGAGACACAGTTCTTCATCTTTCTGCCGCGGGACAGATCGAGGAGACAGAGACACAGTTCTTCATCTTTCTGGCGTGGGACAGATCGAGAAGAGCAGAAATGAGAACTTCACCATTTTGTGTTTTTCATTTTTTCATTTTTATTGTTCACGTTATTTTTATTTTCATTTTTATTTTTCCTTATTTTTGTCTTTAATTTTTGGGTTTGATTTTCGATTGGTACCAAGTTTTCCCTTTCACATTTAACAGGTACCAGCATATCATCAGGACCGGAGCAGGCTCGCGAGGTGAACTGGGAACTTACCTATTTTAGATATGCATAATGAATGTGACTTACCAAAGATGTTAGCCTAATCTTTTTCCATAGACTAGCAAGGGAACTGTATCCCATAAACAGAGACTACCGTCGTCACCCGCACACACTCAACACTTTATGTTACAAACATTTGAGAAACAAACTCGGAGTAAGTGAAAAGAAATAAACACTGACAATAGACACATGTTCGAAATGGGGGCCCAGAACAGTAACTTGGTAACTTGGTCCTACCGCCAACAGAGGGGCGCCCCCGCTTCCCTGGAAGGAAATGCTGCCAGCTTTCATATAGATCGATAATGTGTATATGCATAGTAATTATCATTGTTTTTCTGTCATTGACTATCAGAACTGCATTCTTCATTGGTGCACGAAACTTCCCAATTTCAGTGCACCTACCAGATAAAGTACGCATAAGTCCCACGAAAGCACCCAGACCCTATATAGTTATTCCAGTTCCAAGAAAATCTGAGGGTCAAGTAAACAAACTAAAATTGAATGTAATTGGCAGTGATTCCGATACATATGAGGTAACGAATGTGGAGAAAAGCTGGAGACAGGGTCAGCACGGAATGAATGAAACCTTAGCATTGCCCACTACACACACCCACACACTGAATACACATAAACCAGGGCACGTGTCAATTGCTACAGGACTGCTTACCGAACAACCAGTCCCAGAAAATAGTGGAAGTGTCCAAGAGGAAGCAAGCGAAAGACCAACTAAAGAAGATATAACAAAGGCACTCAAAAGGACTGAAGCAGCCGCAAGAGAATTCACAGGAAAGACGCAAATGCTGATAGATCATTTATTCCCGTTTATAGTTAGAGCAAAGAAACTACATGAGGAGCTGAAAAATAAAACCACAGAGACTGTAATAACAAGCACACCACTTCCAACGCAAGGAACAAGCACCAGGCCCACGACACAGCCACGCGTTCGGCAGATGGTAAACCAATGGTGGTTAAAGGAGATCTACGAAAGAATACAAAAAGAGAGGAAAAGAAACACAAGACCTTCTCCTACCACAGCGATACAAATAATGAAACCTGCTCCACCGTAAAGTATGCCAGAGAAACCCCCAGAGTAGAAAAGCAGCACAGACGCATTTAAAGATATAGTTATAGCGAACTACAGAAGAACACTGAGAATCAAGAGAAGCCCACCTGAAGACGACAATGAACTAAAGGATTACCTGGACAGCACAGCACATCTCGGAAACAATATTTGGTACCAGCCCATGAAGGAAGTGGGAAGAAGGCAATCAGAAGGAGAATGCTTTGTCTGTGCACTCCTACCGTACAGCATGGGAAAATCCAAGATCTTTGTGGCTGTAGAAATTGATGTCCCTACAGCACACTGTATGTCACATGTAGCAATGTGCAACACCAAAGGGCAATTTATGGGGAGAGATGCCTCATTGATATGGGCCACTGAAAAGGATTACCCAGATGAAGACGGCTACGTCCAGGACATTAAAACAAGAAACAGGGCGCATACCAGGAATCACATGATCAGGTACGAGAAGCCAGAAACCAAAGGATCAGGAACAAGATGGGAAATAAACCCAAGACTGAATGTCCAAGGAAAGACTGCAGAAGAGGCTCAAATATGGAAGAACAGAGGGCAAATGCAGATTTGGAGAACAGTGGTTTCCCCAAATGGATGGGAAGAAGGAGTAGTGATCTGCCGGGCTTGGATGGTCCTTGGAGCCTGACCAGAAGCAATAGAGAACTCACAGAGGTTATGCAAACCTCTATGGCTAAAGCTGGTAAAACTGCTGACATGGGTCGAAGACAGAGGAGGACCCTTGCAAATAGTACCACTGGAAAACCGAAACTGTGCTTTAGAAACAATGGCACAAGGAAAATGGGAGAGAATCAAAACTGCGGACGAATCTTTGAAGCCCCAGGAATGACGCATGGGACCGCAGTTATAATGGACCATTACTGGGCGTGTGGATCCAAGGCATATATAAGACTACCGAAAAACTGGAGAGGCATATGCACACTAGTGAATGTCCATGTTCCTGCACTAGTGATCCCAAAAAAGTGACTTGAGTATTGACAGTTTCCCGAAAGCAGATGCTCATCTAAGGAAGAGTATATCTGTGGAGCTGGTATCCCGGATGAAGAGAGAGAATTACTTTTCTGCCAAATCAGAAGAAGAATTCCATGCAATCCCATACAAACACAGGCTGTTTAGCCTCACCTCAACAGTATTCACAACACTACTCTTGCCACACATCCAAATCGGAGTGAATGCTAAATGGTTGCAGATAACCAGATGGAAATTATTGCAGACCATCAACACCACCACAAAAGGATTTAACGCGATCAAAGAAGAACTGAGAGCAATCCGATTGATGACCCTCCAGAACAGATATGTACTTGCCATGATCACAGCAATGGATGGAGGTGTTTGCGCAAAAATCGGAGAATCATGTTGCACATTTATACCTTAGCATGATGAAGAAAATGGAATGTTAACAGAAGCCATAGGTATGATGACAAACTTAAAAAACCAAATGATTGACGAAACCGACGAAGTGGATGATGACAGCTGGTTTGGAGCACTGTTCTCATGGGACCCGCAATGGATGGCAGATATATTCAAGTTTCTGGGAACCCTGCTAGTCATGATACTACTAGGATTCTGTGTTATCAAGATAATCATCACACAGTGCCAGAAAACTGCGAAGAAAGCCATTGGGATGAAAATCATGGTCAATGTCGAACCAGGATGGAAGCCCAGAGACCTGACTGATGAAGAAATAAGAGACTTTGTGAAGGCCAGCGAATTTGCGCCAGAAGGAACAAAGTTTACGTATCCCAGGAAACAAAGAAAGTATGAAGGAAAATGGATCTATTGCAGCCCAAATGGACAATGCCAGCTAGTGACCTGGAACAAAGACGAACATGTAAAAACAGCAGGAAGTTTGAAAGGTGTGATAAAGATATGGACTCCAAAGATACGCACGTTCACACCTTCTTGTACAAACCCTGAAGATGACGAACAAGATACAGAAGAACCAAGAAAGATGAATCCAAATGAGGAAGCAGAAGTGGTTGATGAACCGACCAGAGGGGGGGTGTAGAGGAGGTCCCAGACATGGCCTGCACCCCTGCCCCCCATTTCGAAGTACCAGGAACATACTCACCAAGGTATGTGACATAGGAGGAGCATATGAACAACAGAGAGCAGCACTTGGACTCTGCCCAGTGCACATTAGAAGAGCAATACCTGTTGAAGCACCCATAACCAGACAACCATGGGCTGCACGGTACCTGCTTAGACAACCGTACCAGCAGCTGAGACAAACTGAAGAGTACCTACAGACTGTCCACAAAGAGACCCAAGGAGCCCTAATGGATGGCAAGTGGTAATGACACACGGGCCCGGACAGACTCACGGATGAATGAAAATGACAACCAAAGATAACACGCCAGTGCGAGTAGCTATGAAAACAGATGTAATGAAGAGGAGACGATGTTGAAACGTAAGGAAACATCACTGTAAAACAAGATGGAAGTATCCAACCAGCTAACACGTGTAAATAGTCTTGGAACGCAAGAAGCTAAGAAAACGGTACTGCTTGCAATGCTTAGTAGAAGAATAGAGCGGGAAGCGCCAACCATATATCTACCTCAATAAAGCACACTATACAAGTGCAACTCCATTTTGTAAGCAGAAGTATGGCCAGGCGGCCAGAGGCCTACCAGGCCAGGTTTCATATTCCTGCTAAAGCCAGAAGGAAGAGCGGAATCGAAACTCAGCAAAGAAGCAGTTCATGCCTGGGAATTCGAGGCCAACCTAAGGAAGGGAGGAGAGCGGCAACTCTGAAGAATCGAAACTTCAGAGCATACCAGCCTGCCCTGTGAAGGTCAAGATAAGGGGGGCCCAGGCAGGTGGCGAGACCGAAGGAGAATCAAATACTCGAAAAGAAGGGAATTGAAGCAGATTCACGGTGAACAGACACGTGACTAGCCAAGCGCAAAGAGTTACCAGTGTCTGATGTCACCCAGAACCAAGGATGCCATAACTTCTCCAGATAAGAGGCTACAGTTTCGAGGCCATACCCAGCCAACTAATTGACACATAGCCCTAAAGCACTGATTGATGGAAAGGAGGCAGGGTGAATCTTGGGGAGCTAGGCAGTTCATAGGCACTGGGCAATTCGAATGACTAATGCTTATACCTTGATGGTGCCTAGATATAAAAAGAGTACAGCTGGTGGCGCTAGCTTTCCAGTCATAGCTGCCCAAACCTGGAACAAACTCCCCTTAGAACTTAGAAAGGACCAACTCTACCTAGGTTTCAGGCGCAAGGTTCTTTCATGAATACGATCTAATGACATCTAATGTGATCACCCTCTTTTACTAGAACCACTCGTCCTGAGTGACACTTCCCGACTATGCCCTTTGTTAACTTGACCCCCCATATGGACCTCCGACTACCACTGCTAGTATCTAGGAATTTCACTGGATCCTACCGGGACTACAAAACTGTGGTTGATTGTTACTTAGCTCTTTATGCTTCCGACACCTGGCATTAACTGTATAAGTATATTCAGACTGTAACGCTCCTGAACTGTCCTACTGCCTATTTTGCTTGTCACTGTAACTAAGTTCTCAAGTATCCTTGTAATGTTTGCGCCCGCCTACCTGCAGGTTTGGTTTTGCGCCATATTAAATAACCAAACAAACAAACCTGGGTGTCCATTCTGAATGCTGCTAATTAAAGTGGAGATTTATGTCTGGGGTTGTAACCTACCCAATCACAATGGACCAAATAATCTGGGGTCCTATAGATAGTAGAACCAATAGGACGTTGTACTTGTAGTGACGTCTATCACGTGTGATGTAGAGGGATGGGCATAGACGCCCAACCGATAAGAGTTATCCAATCCGCATGCTCTGTTACCATATACAGATATAGCACCTTTTCCAACCAATAATATTGCATGACGAACGTGTAGAATTAGATGTCAATGATGACGAGTTTTGAGTATAAATGTTACAGTTTGTATGAAGTTTGTGGAAGTTGAAGCGAGACAGGCGATCGCAACACTGCTGATTGCAATTTGATTCCCTTTTTTTTGTACTTGTCATTAAACAGACTTCACTGCCAAATTATTGAGTTGTCCTTATTGAATTGTGTTGGAGTAAGTGAATCCTGCACCCCCATTCCTCACTTGGTGCAGCTATCTTGTCTTACAGGTACTAGAGGGTGAGCTCTGACCCCTAGGCCCGTCAGAGGACGCTCCGCCTCTCTTGTAAGCCGGGGCTGCGCACTGTGCGCCACTATGCACTATGCACGCCCCCCACAAGGATCCGCAATGGACCAGCAATGAGGCCGCCTCCCCACACCGCAACTCACCGCTACCACCCGCTACCACCCGCTGCCAAGGCAGTACAGGCACCTGATGTCCGATCTCTCGTGGCGCTTGCTGCTTTCTCCGCCACCATCTCACCCGGCTCGGTACGGTACGGTTCAGCTCCTGCACACCCAGAACACACAACCGATAGAAGAATAGTGGAAAGGACCTTCAAAGCATGAGTCTATGTGTCAAGAGTATTATTTATTGTATTTCTCACCTTGTCCAGGTTGATCTGTTATGGTGGATCACTCAATGGCGATATATGCCAGTGACCCTGGATCCTCCTCAGATTGCAGTGAGTTGTTGATCATTAGCACATGGGGAGAGGCTCTGACCAATTAGAGAGCCCAGAATGCAAGTGGAATATGAAAGTATCTGCATGCGTTCCTTGCCGACGTCCTGCGCCCCTTTTCCTTGCCACCATCTTTATCCCCGTCTTGCCCATGCAAAATACCACATCTCCCCCTCGCCCTTCCACCTGCTACTGGATTCCCTCACACGACACCCTCTAGGGACACCCCACTTAACTGTGGACCTCCCACTGAGAAATGGACGTGCCCTTCAACACACAGTTCGTGCAGCTCAGCTGAGGATGAAATCTAGCAGCATGACTTTAAGTGAGATTTCACAGGCCCAACTGTCCTTTGTGTAGATACTAATAGCCAACCATGCTCTTGTAAAGCTTTATTTCTCATCCACAAGATCCACTACAAAGAAGGCCTCCTGTTTCTAACAATGGATTTTTAGCACTATGTGCCACCATGGAACTCACTCTCATCAGAGGTAAAGATAACTCCCTTCCCACCTGCATGGCCCTCAAATGTACATAACATGACTCAATGTATGTATATCTATGTCTATACATAATGTACATGATCTGCATTGTTAATCTATGGTGTCCCGATTCAGTGTTCACAAATACATGTGTCCTTCCCTCAGCAGATCTTCAACCCTCTCATATTTCAGCATATCCTTTGTACATTACCCTGGATGGAATTGGTCAGATCTCTGTAACAGGCCTCAGTATGGGTCTCTGGTCAGAGGGCTCAGTTTCCTTTACAAGATGTACAAGCAATACAATAAACTCCTTATTATACTTGCTCCTGTGCTCCATTCCCTGTATAGATGATCAGATATAGAACCACCTCCCACGCTCATAACAGAATAAGGCTGCAAGACCTTTGACAGGCACAGGGGGTAGAGAACATAGCTCTCTGGTATTAGGCTATTGCACTGGTTACCTGTGCATCAGACACTCCTGTTTAAGATGATCGGTATTACCCACAGTGCATTGTACGAACAAGGCCCCCTTCTTTATCATGGAAAAACCAAAACTCTACTAACTTCCCACCCACTGCATTCAAGTAAATCCCTCTCTTCGAAATCTCCAGGTGATGCAGGCAAAGAATTGGTGGAAATGCCTGGTCCGTGGAGATGACTTACATCTGAAAAACTCTTTCCGTGGCCCTAAGAGCAAGGACTAACAATATTCAATGTTGAAAGGCAATCAAAACCCACATCTTTCCCAGTTAAGATGCCGTATGTGCAGAACCGCTCTATCCCCAGAGTTAAAAGACCTACTGGTATAAGTGTGCTTGATAAAAACCCAACAATATAGTATCTTTATGAACATGTGGTGGTAAGGAGCCATACAAAGGCTATGTTACCTTTACATTTTGACATAACGTAACAGCAGAACTCCACGACAGGCGAAGACAGCTCCTGCAAGAGCAGAACACTGCTTCAAGTGGCAAAGCTATGGTATATGACGAAGCACACTTCTGTGGAAGACTGGTGGCATGCATTAATTTAGTTATGCCTTGACTTTGGACATTTATAGAGGGCAGCACTACACCACCGAGGTGCTTCTTGTGCTAGGTCAAGAAGGCTGTAAGAGATCTAGAAGGGATTAGCTGAGTTCTGCTTGCCTTGAGGAAGTCCATATAATCTGAAACATTTTGATGGATAGAGGAAGAGTCCTGCAGAGACTGGTTGCATGAAAGTAGAAGGCACAGCAACCAGGCCTGATGTTGTTGTTAGGTGTGTTCAGTAGCATGGATGATGAGGAGCAAGGTCAAGGGCTGGTGGTGGTGTATAGTTTGGATTTGTAGTTGAGGAAAGGAGACCAATTTGTTGCTAGGCCTTTCACTTGACTGTCAGGGTGGCTGGAAGAAAATGGAGGGAGTCGAGAGTTGGCAAGTTGTGTTCAGATTTCCAGAGTAGTTCACTCTGCACTTTTTGGCATTTTGAAACTAAGGCACTTCATGGAGTTACCCAGTTTAATTAACTTCCAAAGAGCCCTTAAGCCCATCTTTAAAGGCTAAACAAATAAAGCTAACAAGCTCAGATGGCCAACACATCACAAGAATCCACATTGCCAGCCTACTTAAGTAGACCTTTGCTGCCCACTCAAAACCCACCGGAATAATGATACAGTTCATGGCCCACCAATCACAGATGTTTATCACCCTCAGCCACAGGATCTGAAATCAAACAGTCTTCACAGACTAGAATTCAAAAAGTGCAAAATGTGAAAGATTAAACCAAAATCCTGCCCAAACCACACACCAATTATATGATCGTCCATCATTCAGCATTGCAGTATCTAATCAAAACACAACACATCTATCTCCTTGCAAACCATAGGCACAATACTCCACAATCCAGCAGCCAACCCTGAACCCACTGTCATGAAGCAACCGTTTAGCTAGGTGTGGCCCTGTTTTCCACCCATGTACTTGCAGATTATCAAAGGACGTGGAAAGGACACCAAGAATATGTCTGTGGGCATTTAACCTCCACAAATCAGGGTCACAGCAGGAGACTTAGTCTTTTTCTAGAATTACGGCATCTTTCCAGGAGGCCTAATATGCTGATGTTTGCTGGGTTTGACCATATCAATTGATTGCTCCTATCTTGTTGAAGGGCTAATACTATTTTCTTATTTAAAAGTAACTATCAGTATTGTGCTTGATGCCAATTCAGCTTCCCTAATGGCATTCACAGTATGGTTGTTTAATTAATGGCACAAAAATTCAGTCGTTCTAACACTAAAAAGCTGCTGCCACGGTAAAGTGAAGGCACATCGGGTCTTTAGACTTTGGAGTCAATTGTTTACCTGGCCAAGTCTTTAAATGGCTGTCATTTAACTAGTAAGGAAAGAGTTTAGTCGACATATGATGGGACAGAAATAGCTGAAACACAATGGCAATGTTGCTTCTTGTTTTACATTGGCCACCTGAGGTGGTGTTGACTGGAAGGGCAGCTAATTCTACTCTGTCAGGTTTGGTGTGATAAGGATCTATTTGTTTAACCTTATGATACGAAGTCTGGCAGCGCTTTCCAGTGGCATCAGTGTGAAGGTTGATTTCCAGTGGGAGCAGTGTGAAGATTGCTTTCCAGTGGGAGCAGTGTGAAGGGTGCTTTTCAGTGGCAGCTGTGTGAACGGTGCTTTCCAGTGACAGCAGTGTGAAGGGTGTTTTCCAGTGGGAGCAATGTGAAGGATGCTTTCCAGTGCCAGCAGTGTGAAGGCTGCTTTCCAGTGGTAGGAGTGTGAAGGGTGCTTTCCAGTGGTAGCAATGTGAAGGGTGCTTTCCATGGGAGCAGTGTGAAGGCTGCTTTCCAGTGGCAGCAGTGTGAAGGGTGCTTTCCATGGGAGCAGTGTGAAGGCTGCTTTCCAGTGGCAGCAGTGTGAAGGGTGCTTTCCAGTGGGAGCAGTCTAAAGGGTGCCTTCCAGTGGGAGCAGTGTGAAGGGGGCTTTCCAGCGGCAGGACTGTGAAGGGGGCTTTCCAGCGGCAGGAGTGTGAAGGGTGCTTACCAGTGGTGGCAGTGTGAAGGGTGCTTTCCAGCTGGAGCAATGTGAAGGGTGCTTTCCAGTCGGAGCAGTGTGAAGGGTGATTTCCAGTGAGAGCAGTGTGAAGGCTAGTTTCCAGTTGGAGAATTGTGAAGGGTGCTTTCCAGTGGGAGCAGTGTGAAGGGTGCTCTCCAGTGTCAGCAGTGTGAAGGGTGCTTTCCAGTGGCAGCAGTGTGAAGGGTGTTTTCCAGTGGGAGCAGTGTGAAGGGTGCTTTCCAGTGCCATCAGTGTGAAGGGTGCTTTCCAGTGGGAGGAGTGTGAAGGGTGCTTTCCAGTGTGAGCAGTGTGAAGGGGGCTTTCCAGTGGTGGCAATGTGAAGGGTGCTTGCCAATGGGAGCAATGTGAAGGGTGCTTTCCAGTAGGAGCAGTGTGAAGGCTGCTTTCCAGCGGCAGGAGTGTGAAGGGTGCTTTCCAGTGGTGGCAATGTGAAGGGTGCTTTCCAGTGGGAGCAGTGTGAAGGGGGCTTTCCAGTGGCAGGAGTGTGAAGGGGGCTTTCCAGTGGTGGCAGTGTGAAGGGTGCTTTCCAGTATCAGCAGTGTGAAGGGTGCTTTCCAATGGGAGCAGTGTGAAGGCTGCCTTCCAGTGGTAGCAATGTGAAGGGTGCTCTACAGTGGGAGCAGTGTGAAGGGTGCTTTCCAGTAGGAGAAGGGTGTTGTCCAGTGGTAGCAGTGTGAAGGGTGGTTTCCAGTAGAAGATGTGTGAAGGGTGCTTTCCAGTGGCAGCAGTGTGAAGGGTGCTTTCCAGTGGGAGCAGTGTGAAGGCTGCTTTTCAGTGGGTGCAATGTGAAGGGTGCTTTCCAGTGGTAGCAGTGTGAAGGGTGCTTTACAGTGGCAGCAGTGTGAAGGGTGATTTCCACTGGAAGCAGTGTGAAGGGTGCTTTCCAGTGGGAGCAGTGTGAAGGCTGCTTTCCAGTCGGTGCAATGTGAAGGGTGCTTTCCAGCGGGAGCAGTGTGAAGGGTGCTTTCCAGTAGTATCAATGTGAAGGGTGCTTTCTAGTTGGAGCAGTGTGAAGGGTGCTTTCCAGTGGGAGCAGTGTGAAGGCTGCCTTCCAGTGGGAGCAGTGTGAAGGCTGCTTTCCAGTGGGAGCAATGTGAAGGGTGCTTTCCGACGCAGTGTGAAGGGTGTTTTCCAGTGGGAGCAGTGTGAAGGCTGCTTTCCAGTGGGTGCAATGTGAAGGGTGCTTTCCAGTGGCAGCAGTGTGAAGGGTGTTTTCCTGTGGGAGCAGTGTGAAGGGTGCTTTCCTGTGGAAACAATGTGAAGGGTGCTTACCAGTGGTGGCAGTGTGAAGGGTGCTTTCCAGCTGGAGCAATGTGAAGGGTGCTTTCCAGTCGGAGCAGTGTGAAGGCTGCTTTCCAGTGGTAGCTGTGTGAAGGGTGATTTCCAGTGAGAGCAGTGTGAAGGCTAATTTCCAGTGGGAGAATTGTGAAGGGTGCTTTCCAGTGGGAGCAGTGTGAAGGGTGCTCTCCAGTGTCAGCAGTGTGAAGGGTGCTTTCCAGTGGCAGCAGTGTGAAGGGTGCTTGCCAGTGGGAGCAGTGTGAAGGGTGCTTTCCAGTGGGAGCAGTGTGAAGGCTGCTTTCCAGCGGGAGCAGTGTGAAGGCTGCTTTCCAGCGGCAGGAGTGTGAAGGGTGCTTTCCAGTGGTGGCAGTGTGAAGGGTGCTTTCCAGTGGTGGCAGTGTGAAGGGTGCTTTCCAGTGGGAGCAGTGTGAAGGGGGCTTTCCAGTGGCAGGAGTGTGAAGGGTGCTTTCCAGTGGTGGCAGTGTGAAGGGTGCTTTCCAGTATCAGCAGTGTGAAGGGTGCTTTCCAGTGGCAGCAGTGTGAAGGGTGCTTTCCAGTGGGAGCAGTGTGAAGGCTGCTTTTCAGTGGGTGCAATGTGAAGGGTGCTTTCCAGTGGGAGCAGTGTGAAGGGTGCTTTCCAGTGGGAGCAGTGTGAAGGCTGCTTTCCAGTGGGAGCAGTGTGAAGGCTGCTTTCCAGTGGAAGATGTGTGAAGGGTGCTTTCCATTGGCAGCAGTGTGAAGGGTGCTTTCCAGTGGGAGCAGTGTGAAGGCTGCTTTCCAGTGGGTGCAATGTGAAGGGTGCTTCCAGTGGTAGCAGTGTAAAGGGTGCTTTCCAGTGTGAGCAGTGTGAAGGGGGCTTTCCAGTGGTGGCAATGTGAAGGGTGCTTGCCAGTGGGAGCAATGTGAAGGGTGCTTTCCAGAGGGAGCAGTGTGAAGGCTGCTTTCCAGTGGCAGGATTTTGAAGGGTGGTTTCCAGTGGTGGCAGTGTGAAGGGTGCTTTCCAGTATTAGCAGTGTGAAGGGTGCTTTCCAGTGGGAGCAATGTGAAGGATGCTTTCCAGTGGGAGCAGTGTGAAGGGTGCTTTCCAGTGGGAGCAGTGTGAAGACTGCTTTCCAGTGGGAGAATTGTGAAGGGTGCTCTAAAGTGTCAGCAGTGTGAAGGGTGCTTTCTGGTGGCAGCAGTGTGGAGGGTGCTTTCAAGTGGTAGGAGTGTGAAGGGTGCTTTCCAGTGGAAGCAGTGTGAAGGGTGCTTTCCAGTGGCAGCAGTGTGAAGGGTGCTTTCCAGTGGGTGCAATGTGAAGGGTGCTTTCCAGTGGTAGCAGTGTGAAGGGTGCTTTACAGTGGCAGCAGTGTGAATGTTGCTTTCCAGTGGAAGCAGTGTGAAGGGTGCTTTCCAGTGGGAGCAGTGTGAAGGCTGCTTCCCAGTCGGTGCAATGTGAAGGGTGCTTTCCAGTGGGAGCAGTGTGAAGGGTGCTTTCCAGTAGTATCAATGTGAAGGGTGCTTTCTAGTGGGAGCAGTGTGAAGGGTGCTTTCCAGTGGGAGCAGTGTGAAGGCTGATTTCCAGTGGGAGCAGTGTGAAGGCTGCTTTCCAGTGGGAGCAATGTGAAGGGTGCTTTCCGATGCATTGTGAAGGGTGCTTTCCAGTGAGAGCAGTGTGAAGGCTGCTTTCCAGTGGGTGCAATGTGAAGGGTGCTTTCCAGTGGCAGCAGTGTGAAGGGTGTTTTCCTGTGGGAGCAGTGTGAAGGGTGCTTTGCTGTGGAAGCAATGTGAAGGATGCTTTCCAGTGGGAGCAGTGTGAAGGGTGCTTTCCAGTGGGAGCAGTGTGAAGACTGCTTGCCAGTGGGAGAATTGTGAAGGGTGCTCTAAAGTGTCAGCAGTGTGAAGGGTGCTTTCCGGTGGCAGCAGTGTGGAGGGTGCTTTCAAGTGGTAGGAGTGTGAGGGGTGCTTTCCAGTGGAAGCAGTGTGAAGGGTGCTTTCCAGTGGCAGCAGTGTGAAGGGTGCTTTCCAGTGGGAGCAGTGTGAAGGCTGCTTTGCTGTGGAAGCAATGTGAAGGGTGCTTTCCAGTGGGAGCAGTGTGAAGGGTGCTTTCCAGTGGGAGCAGTGTGAAGACTGCTTTCCAGTGGGAGAATTGTGAAGGGTGCTCTAAAGTGTCAGCAGTGTGAAGGGTGCTTTCCGGTGGCAGCAGTGTGGAGGGTGCTTTCAAGTGGTAGGAGTGTGAAGGGTGCTTTCCAGTGGAAGCAGTGTGAAGGGTGCTTTCCAGTGGCAGCAGTGTGAAGGGTGCTTTCCAGTGGGAGCAGTGTGAAGGCTGCTTTCCAGTGGGTGCAATGTGAAGGGTGCTTTCCAGTGGTAGCAGTGTGAAGGGTGCTTTACAGTGGCAGCAGTGTGAAGGGTGCTTTCCAATGGAAGCAGTGTGAAGGGTGCTTTCCTGTGGGAGCAGTGTGAAGGCTGTTTTCCAGTCGGTGCAATGTGAAGGGTGCTTTCCCACTGGGAGCAGTGTGAAGGGTGCTTTCCAGTGGTAGCAATGTGAAGGTAGCTTTCCAGTGGGAGCAGTGTGAAGGCTGCTTTCCAGTGGGAGCAGTGTGCAGGCTGCTTTCCAGTGGGAGCAATGTGAAGGGTGCTTTCCCATGCAGTGTGAAGGGTGCTTTCCAGGGGGAGCAGTGTGAAGGCTGCTTTCCAGTGGGTGCAATGTGAACGGTGCTTTCCAGTGGAAGCAGTGTCAAGGGTGCTTTCCAGTGGGAGCAGTGTGAAGGGTGCTTTCCAGTGGTAGCAATGTGAAGGGTGCTTTCCAGTGGGAGCAGTGTGAAGGCTGCTTTCTAGTGGGAGCAGTGTGAAGGGTGCTCCCCAGTGTCAGCAGTGTGAAGAGTGCTTTCCAGTGGCAGCAGTGTAGAAGGTGCTTTCAAGTGGCAGGAGTGTGAAGGGTGCTTTCCAGTGGTGGCAGTGTGAAGGGTGCTTTCCAGTGGAAGCAGTGTGAAGGGTGCTTCCCAATGGGAGCAGTGTGAAGGGTGCTTTTTACTGGCAGCCGTGTGAATGGTGCTTTCCAGTGACAGAAGTGTGAAGGGTGCTTTCCAGTGGGAGCAATGTGAAGGATGCTTTCCAGTGGGAGCAGTTTGAAGGCTGCTTTCCAGTGGGTGCAGTGTGAAGGGTGCTTTCCAGGGGTGGCATTGTGAAGGGTTCTTTCCAGTGGGAGCAATGTGAAGGGTGCTTTCCAGTGGCAGGAGTGTGAAGATGCTTTCCAGTGGGCGCAGTGTGAAGGCTGATTTCCAGTGGTAGCAATGTGAAGGGTGCTCTACAGAAGGAGCAGTGTGAAGGGTGCTTTCCAGTGGTGGCAGTGTGAAGGGTGCTTTCCAGTGGGAGCAATGTGAAGGGTGCTTTCCAGTGGAAGGAGTGTGAAGGGTGCTTTCCAGTGGGCGCAGTGTGAAGGCTGATTTCCAGTGGTAGCAATGTGAAGGGTGCTCTACAGAGGGAGCAGTGTGAAGGGTGCTTTCCAGTAGGAGCAGTGTGAAGGGTGCTTTCCAGTGGCAGCAATGTGAAGGGTGTTTTCCAGTGGGAACAGTGTGAAAGGTGCTTTCAAGTGGGAGCAGTGTGAAGGCTGCTTTCCAGTGGGAGCAGTGTGAAGGCTGCTTTCCATTGGGAGCAATGTGAAGGGTGCTTTCCCACGCAGTGTGAAGGGTGCATTCCAGTGGGAGCAGTATGAAGGCTGCTTTCCAGCAATGTGAAGGGTGCTTTCCACGCAGTGTGAAGGGTGCTTTCCCACGCAGTGTCAAGGGTGCTTTCCAGTGGGAGCAGCGTGAAGGCTGCTTCCAGTGGGTGCAATGTGAAGGGTGCTTTCCAGTGGCATCAGTGTGAAGGGTGCTTTCCAGTGGGAGCAGTGTGAAGGGTGCTTTCCAGTGGGAGCAGTGAGAAGGCTGCTTTCCAGGGGGCACAGTGTGAAGGCTGCTTTCCAATCGGAACAGTATGAAGGCTGCTTTCCAGTGGGAGCAATGTGAAGGGTGCTTTCCCACGCAGTGTGAAGGGTGCTTTCCAGTGGGAGCAGTGTGAAGGCTGCTTTCCAGTGGGTGCAATGTGAAGGGTGCTTTCCAGTGGGAGCAGTGAGAAGCGTGCTTTCCAGTGGGAGCAGTGTGAAGGCTGCTTTCCAGTGGGAGCAGCGTGAAGGCTGCTTTCCAGTGGGAGCAATGTGAAGGGTACTTTTCCACGCAGTGTGAAGGGTGCTTTCCAGTAGGAGCAGTGTGATGGCTGCTTTCTAGTGGGAGCAATGTGAAGGGTACTTTCCAGAGGCAGCAGTGTGAAGGGTGCTTTCCAGTGGGAGCAGTGTGAAGGGTGCTTTCCAATGGGTGCAGTGTGAAGGCTACTTTCCAGTGGGAGCAGTGTGAAGGCTGCTTTCCAGTGGGAGCAATGTGAAGGGTGCTTTCCCACACAGTGTGAAGGGTGCTTTCCAGTGGGAGCAGTGTGAAGGCTGCTTTCCAGTGGGAGCAATGTAAAGGGTGCTTTGCCACGCAGTGTGAAGGGTGCTTTCCAGTGGGAGAAGTGTGAAGGCTGCTTTCCAGCAATGTGAAGGGTGCTTTCCACGCAGTGTGAAGGGTGCTTTTCCATGCAGTGTGAAGGTTGCTTTCCAGTGGGAGCAGTGTGAAGGCTGCTTTTGGGTGGGTTCAATGTGAAGGGTGCTTTCCAGTGGGACCAGTGTGAAGGCTGCTTTCCAGTGATAGCAGTGTGAAGGCTGCTTTCCAGTGGGAGCAGTGTGAAGGCTGCTTTCCAGTGGGAGCAATGTGAAGGGCGCTTTGCCACGCAGTGTGAAGGGTGCTTTCCAGTGGGAGCCGTGTGAAGGCTGCTTTCCAGTGGGTGCAATGGAAAGGGTGCTTTCCAGTGGGAGCAGTGTGAAGGCTGCTTTCCAGTGGGAGCAGTGTGAAGGCTGCTTTCCAGCAATGTGAAGGGTGCTTTCCCACGCAGTGTGAAGGGTGCTTTTGGGTGGGTTCAATGTGAAGGGTGCTTTCCAGTGGGACCAGTGTGAAGGCTGCTTTCCAGTGATAGCAGTGTGAAGGCTGCTTTCCAGTGGGAGCAGTGTGAAGGCTGCTTTCCAGTGGGAGCAGTGTGAAGGCTGCTTTGCTGTGGAAGCAATGTGAAGGGTGCTTTCCAGTGGGAGCAGTGTGAAGGGTGCTTTCCAGTGGGAGCAGTGTGAAGACTGCTTTCCAGTGGGAGAATTGTGAAGGGTGCTCTAAAGTGTCAGCAGTGTGAAGGGTGCTTTCCGGTGGCAGCAGTGTGGAGGGTGCTTTCAAGTGGTAGGAGTGTGAAGGGTGCTTTCCAGTGGAAGCAGTGTGAAGGGTGCTTTCCAGTGGCAGCAGTGTGAAGGGTGCTTTCCAGTGGGAGCAGTGTGAAGGCTGCTTTCCAGTGGGTGCAATGTGAAGGGTGCTTTCCAGTGGTAGCAGTGTGAAGGGTGCTTTACAGTGGCAGCAGTGTGAAGGGTGCTTTCCAATGGAAGCAGTGTGAAGGGTGCTTTCCTGTGGGAGCAGTGTGAAGGCTGTTTTCCAGTCGGTGCAATGTGAAGGGTGCTTTCCCACTGGGAGCAGTGTGAAGGGTGCTTTCCAGTGGGAGCAGTGTGCAGGCTGCTTTCCAGTGGGAGCAATGTGAAGGGTGCTTTCCCATGCAGTGTGAAGGGTGCTTTCCAGGGGGAGCAGTGTGAAGGCTGCTTTCCAGTGGGTGCAATGTGAACGGTGCTTTCCAGTGGCAACAGTGTGAAGGGTGTTTTCCTGTGGGAGCAGTGTGAAGGGTGCTTTGCTGTGGAAGCAATGTGAAGGATGCTTTCCAGTGGGAGCAGTGTGAAGGGTGCTTTCCAGTGGGAGCAGTGTGAAGACTGCTTGCCAGTGGGAGAATTGTGAAGGGTGCTCTAAAGTGTCAGCAGTGTGAAGGGTGCTTTCCGGTGGCAGCAGTGTGGAGGGTGCTTTCAAGTGGTAGGAGTGTGAGGGGTGCTTTCCAGTGGAAGCAGTGTGAAGGGTGCTTTCCAGTGGCAGCAGTGTGAAGGGTGCTTTCCAGTGGGAGCAGTGTGAAGGCTGCTTTGCTGTGGAAGCAATGTGAAGGGTGCTTTCCAGTGGGAGCAGTGTGAAGGGTGCTTTCCAGTGGGAGCAGTGTGAAGACTGCTTTCCAGTGGGAGAATTGTGAAGGGTGCTCTAAAGTGTCAGCAGTGTGAAGGGTGCTTTCCGGTGGCAGCAGTGTGGAGGGTGCTTTCAAGTGGTAGGAGTGTGAAGGGTGCTTTCCAGTGGAAGCAGTGTGAAGGGTGCTTTCCAGTGGCAGCAGTGTGAAGGGTGCTTTCCAGTGGGAGCAGTGTGAAGGCTGCTTTCCAGTGGGTGCAATGTGAAGGGTGCTTTCCAGTGGTAGCAGTGTGAAGGGTGCTTTACAGTGGCAGCAGTGTGAAGGGTGCTTTCCAATGGAAGCAGTGTGAAGGGTGCTTTCCTGTGGGAGCAGTGTGAAGGCTGTTTTCCAGTCGGTGCAATGTGAAGGGTGCTTTCCCACTGGGAGCAGTGTGAAGGGTGCTTTCCAGTGGTAGCAATGTGAAGGTAGCTTTCCAGTGGGAGCAGTGTGAAGGCTGCTTTCCAGTGGGAGCAGTGTGCAGGCTGCTTTCCAGTGGGAGCAATGTGAAGGGTGCTTTCCCATGCAGTGTGAAGGGTGCTTTCCAGGGGGAGCAGTGTGAAGGCTGCTTTCCAGTGGGTGCAATGTGAACGGTGCTTTCCAGTGGAAGCAGTGTCAAGGGTGCTTTCCAGTGGGAGCAGTGTGAAGGGTGCTTTCCAGTGGTAGCAATGTGAAGGGTGCTTTCCAGTGGGAGCAGTGTGATGGCTGCTTTCCAGTGGGAGCAATGTGAAGGGTGCCTTCCAGTGGCAGCAGTGTGAAGGGTGCTTTCCAGTGGGAGCAGTGTGAAGGGTGTTGTCCAGTGGTAGCAGTGTGAAGGCTGCTTTCCAGTGGTGGCAGTGTGAAGGGTTCTTTCCAGTGGAAGCAGTGTGAAGGGTGCTTCCCAATGGGAGCAGTGTGAAGGGTGCTTTTTAGTGGCAGCCGTGTGAATGGTGCTTTCCAGTGACAGAAGTGTGAAGGGTGCTTTCCAGTGGGAGCAATGTGAAGGATGCTTTCCAGTGGGAGCAGTTTGAAGGCTGCTTTCCAGTGGGTGCAGTGTGAAGGGTGCTTTCCAGGGGTGGCATTGTGAAGGCTGCTTTCCAGTGGGTGCAATGTGAAGAGTGCTTTCCAGTGGCATCAGTGTGAAGGGTGCTTTCCAGTGGGAGCAGTGTGAAGGGTGCTTTCCAGTGGGAGCAGTGAGAAGGTTGCTTTCCAGTGGGAGCAATGTGAAGGGTACTTTTCCACGCAGTGTGAAGGGTGCTTTCCAGTAGGAGCAGTGTGATGGCTGCTTTCTAGTGGGAGCAATGTGAAGGGTACTTTCCAGATTCAGCAGTGTGAAGGGTGCTTTCCAGTGGTGGCAGTGTGAAGGGTGCTTTCCAGTGGAAGCAGTGTGAAGGGTGCTTCCCAATGGGAGCAGTGAGAAGCGTGCTTTCCAGTGGGAGCAGTGTGAAGGCTGCTTTCCAGTGGGAGCAGCGTGAAGGCTGCTTTCCAGTGGGAGCAATGTGAAGGGTACTTTTCCACGCAGTGTGAAGGGTGCTTTCCAGTAGGAGCAGTGTGATGGCTGCTTTCTAGTGGGAGCAATGTGAAGGGTACTTTCCAGAGGCAGCAGTGTGAAGGGTGCTTTCCAGTGGGAGCAGTGTGAAGGGTGCTTTCCAATGGGTGCAGTGTGAAGGCTACTTTCCAGTGGGAGCAGTGTGAAGGCTGCTTTCCAGTGGGAGCAATGTGAAGGGTGCTTTCCCACACAGTGTGAAGGGTGCTTTCCAGTGGGAGCAGTGTGAAGGCTGCTTTCCAGTGGGAGCAATGTAAAGGGTGCTTTGCCACGCAGTGTGAAGGGTGCTTTCCAGTGGGAGAAGTGTGAAGGCTGCTTTCCAGCAATGTGAAGGGTGCTTTCCACGCAGTGTGAAGGGTGCTTTTCCATGCAGTGTGAAGGTTGCTTTCCAGTGGGAGCAGTGTGAAGGCTGCTTTTGGGTGGGTTCAATGTGAAGGGTGCTTTCCAGTGGGACCAGTGTGAAGGCTGCTTTCCAGTGATAGCAGTGTGAAGGCTGCTTTCCAGTGGGAGCAGTGTGAAGGCTGCTTTCCAGTGGGAGCAATGTGAAGGGTGCTTTGCCACGCAGTGTGAAGGGTGCTTTCCAGTGGGAGCCGTGTGAAGGCTGCTTTCCAGTGGGTGCAATGGAAAGGGTGCTTTCCAGTGGGAGCAGTGTGAAGGCTGCTTTCCAGTGGGAGCAGTGTGAAGGCTGCTTTCCAGCAATGTGAAGGGTGCTTTCCCACGCAGTGTGAAGGGTGCTTTCCCACGGAGTGTGAAGGGTGCTTTCCAGTGGGTGCAGCGTGAAGGCTGCTTTCCAGTGGGTGCAATGTGAAGGGTGCTTTCCAGTGGAAGCAGTGTGAAGGGTGCTTTCCAGTGGGAGCAGTGTGATGGCTGCTTTCCAGTGGGAGCAATGTGAAGAGTGCTTTCCAGTGGCATCAGTGTGAAGGGTGCTCTCCAGTGGGAGCAGTGTGAAGGGTGCTTTCCAGTGGGAGCAGTGAGAAGGCTGCTTTCCAGTGGGCACAGTGTGAAGGCTGCTTTCCAATGGGAACAGTGTGAAGGCTGCTTTCCAGTGGGAGCAATGTGAAGGGTGCTTTCCCACGTAGTGTGAAGGGTGCTTTCCAGTGGGAGCAGTGTGAAGGCTGCTTTACAGTGGGTGTAATGTGAAGGGTGTTTTCCAGTGGGAGCAGTGTGAAGGCTGCTTTCCAGTGGGAGTAGTGTGAAGGCTGCTTTCCAGTGGGAACAGTGTGAAGGCTGCTTTCCAGTGGGAGCAATGTGAAGGGTGCTTTCCCACGCAGTGTGATGGCTGCTTTCCAGTGGGAGCAGTGTGAAGGCTGCTTTTGGGTGGGTTCAATGTGAAGGGTGCTTTCCAGTGGGACCAGTGTGAAGGCTGCTTTCCAGTGATAGCAGTGTGAAGGCTGCTTTCCAGTGGGAGCAGTGTGAAGGCTGCTTTCCAGTGGGAGCAATGTGAAGGGTGCTTTGCCACGCAGTGTGAAGGGTGCTTTCCAGTGGGAGCCGTGTGAAGGCTGCTTTCCAGTGGGTGCAATGGAAAGGGTGCTTTCCAGTGGGAGCAGTGTGAAGGCTGCTTTCCAGTGGGAGCAGTGTGAAGGCTGCTTTCCAGCAATGTGAAGGGTGCTTTCCCACGCAGTGTGAAGGGTGCTTTCCCACGGAGTGTGAAGGGTGCTTTCCAGTGGGTGCAGCGTGAAGGCTGCTTTCCAGTGGGTGCAATGTGAAGGGTGCTTTCCAGTGGCAGCAGTGTGAAGGGTGCTTTCCAGTGGGAGCAGTGTGATGGCTGCTTTCCAGTGGGAGCAATGTGAAGAGTGCTTTCCAGTGGCATCAGTGTGAAGGGTGCTTTCCAGTGGGAGCAGTGTGAAGGGTGCTTTCCAGTGGGAGCAGTGAGAAGGCTGCTTTCCAGTGGGCACAGTGTGAAGGCTGCTTTCCAATGGGAACAGTGTGAAGGCTGCTTTCCAGTGGGAGCAATGTGAAGGGTGCTTTCCCACGTAGTGTGAAGGGTGCTTTCCAGTGGGAGCAGTGTGAAGGCTGCTTTACAGTGGGTGTAATGTGAAGGGTGTTTTCCAGTGGGAGCAGTGTGAAGGCTGCTTTCCAGTGGGAGTAGTGTGAAGGCTGCTTTCCAGTGGGAACAGTGTGAAGGCTGCTTTCCAGTGGGAGCAATGTGAAGGGTGCTTTCCCACGCAGTGTGAAGGCTGCTTTCCAGTGGGAGCAGTGTGAAGGCTGCTTTACAGTGGGTGTAATGTGAAGGGTGTTTTCCAGTGGGAGCAGTGTGAAGGCTGCTTTCCAGTGGGAGCAGTGTGAAGGCTGCTTTCCAATGGGAACAGTGTGAAGGCTGCTTTCCAGTGGGAGCAATGTGAAGGGTGCTTTCCCACGCAGTGTGAAGGGTGCTTTCCAGTGGGAGCAGTGTGAAGGCTGCTTTACAGTGGGTGTAATGTGAAGGGTGCTTTCCAGTGGGAGCAGTGTGAAGGTTGCTTTCCAGTGGGTGCAGTGTGAAGGGTGCTTTCCAGTGGGAGCAGTGTGAAGGCTGCTTTCCAGTGGGTGCAATGTGAAGGGTGCTTTCCAGTGGCAGCAGTGTGAAGAGTGCTTTCCAGTGGGAGCAGTGTAAAGGGTGTTGTCCAGTGGTAGCAGTGTGAAGGGTGGTTTCCAGTGGGAGCAGTGTGAAGGCTGCTTTCCAGTGGGAGCAGTGTGAAGGCTGCTTTCCAGTGGGGGCAATGTGAAGGGTGCTTTCCAGTGGTAGCAGCGTGAAGGGTGCTTTACAGTGGTAGCAATGTGAAGGGTGCTTTCCAGTGGGAGCAGTGTGAAGGCTGCTTTCCAGTGGGAGCAGTGTGAAGGCTGCTTTCCAGCAATGTGAAGGGTGCTTTCCCACGCAGTGTGAAGGGTGCTTTCCCACGCAGTGTGAAGGGTGCTTTCCAGTGGGAGCAGCATGAAGGCTGCTTTCCAGTGGGTGCAATGTGAAGGGTGCTTTCCAGTGGCAGCAGTGTGAAGAGTGCTTTCCAGTGGGAGCAGTGTAAAGGGTGTTGTCCAGTGGTAGCAGTGTGAAGGGTGGTTTCCAGTGGGAGCAGTGTGAAGGGTGCTTTCCAGTGGGAGCAGTGTGAAGGCTGCTTTCCAGTGGGAGCAGTGTGAAGGCTGCTTTCCAGTGGGGGCAATGTGAAGGGTGCTTTCCAGTGGTAGCAGCGTGAAGGGTGCTTTACAGTGGTAGCAATGTGAAGGGTGCTTTCCAGTGGGAGCAGTGAGAAGGGTGCTTTCCAGTGGGAGCAGTGTGAAGTCTGCTTTCCAATGGGAGCAGCGTGAAGGCTGCTTTCCAGTGGGATCAACGTGAAGGGTGCTTTCCCACACAGTGTGAAGGGTGCTTTCCAGTGGGAGCAGTGTGATGGCTGCTTTCCAGTGGGAGCAATGTGAAGGGTGCCTTCCAGTGGCAGCAGTGTGAAGGGTGCTTTCCAGTGGGAGCAGTGTGAAGGGTGTTGTCCAGTGGTAGCAGTGTGAAGGCTGCTTTCCAGTGGGAGCAGTGTGAAGGGTGCTTTCCAGTGGGAGCAGTGTGAAGGCTGCTTTCCAGTGGGAGCAGTGTGAAGGCTGCTTTCCAGTGGGGGCAATGTGAAGGGTGCTTTCCCCTGCAGAGCGAAGGTTGCTTTCCAGTGGGAGCAGTGTGAAGGCTGCTTTCCAGCAATGTGAACGTGCTTTCCACGCAGTGTGAAGGGTGCTTTTCCACGCAGTGTGAAGGGTGCTTTCCAGTGGGAGCAGCGTGAAGGCTGCTTTCCAGTGGGTGCAATGTGAAGAGTGCTTTCCAGTGGCATCAGTGTGAAGGGTGCTTTCCAGTGGGAGCAGTGTGAAGGGTGCTTTCCAGTGGGAGCAGTGAGAAGGTTGCTTTCCAGTGGGCACAGTGTGAAGGCTGCTTTCCAATGGGAACAGTGTGAAGGCTGCTTTCCAGTGGGAGCAATGTGAAGGGTGCTTTCCCACGCAGTGTGAAGGGTGCTTTCCAGTGGGAGCAGTGTGAAGGCTGCTTTACAGTGGGTGTAATGTGAAGGGTGTTTTCCAGTGGGAGCAGTGTGAAGGCTGCTTTCCAGTGGGAGTAGTGTGAAGGCTGCTTTCCAGTGGGAACAGTGTGAAGGCTGCTTTCCAGTGGGAGCAATGTGAAGGGTGCTTTCCCACGCAGTGTGAAGGGTGCTTTCCAGTGGGAGCAGTGTGAAGGCTGCTTTCCATTGGGTGCAATGTGAAGGGTGCTTTCCAGTGGGAGCAGTGTGAAGGCTGCTTTCCAGTGGGAGCAGTGTGAAGGCTGCTTTCCAGCAATGTGAAGGGTGCTTTCCCACGCAGTGTGAAGGGTGCTTTCCAGTGGGAGCAGCATGAAGGCTGCTTTCCAGTGGGTGCAATGTGAAGGGTGCTTTCCTGTGGCAGCAGTGTGAAGAGTGCTTTCCAGTGGGAGCAGTGTGAAGGGTGATTTCCAGTGGTAGCAATGTGAAGGGTGCTTTCCAGTGGGAGCAGTGAGAAGGGTGCTTTCCAGTGGAGGCAGTGTGAAGGGTGCTTTCCCATGCAGTGTGAAGGGTGCTTTCCAGTGGCAGTAGTGTGATGGCTGCTTTCCAGTGGGAGCGATGTGAAGGGTGCTTTTCAGTGTCAGCAGTGTGAAGGGTGCTTTCCAGTGGGAACTTTGTGAAGGGTGCTTTCCAGTGGGAGCAGTGTGAAGGCTGCTTTCCAGTGGGAGCAGTGTGAAGGCTGCTTTCCAGTGGGAACAATGTGAAGGGTGCTTTCCCACGCAGTGTGAAGGGTGCTTCCAGTGGGAACAGTGTGAAGGCTGCTTTCCAGTGGGAGCAATGTAAAGGGTGCTTTCCCACGCAGTGGAAGGCTTCTTTCCAGTGGGAGCAGTGTGAAGGCTGCTTTCCAGTGGGAGCAATGTAAAGGGTGCTTTCCCACGCAGTGTGAAGGGTGCTTTTTCAGTGGGAGCAGTGTGAAGGCTGCTTTACAGTGGGTGTAATGTGAAGGGTGCTTTCCAGTGGGAGCAGTGTGAAGGCTGCTTTACAGTGGGTGTAATGTGAAGGGTGCTTTCCAGTGGGAGCAGTGTGAAGGCTGCTTTCCAGTGGGAGCAGTGTGAAGGCTGCTTTCCAGTGGGAGCAGTGTGAAGGCTGCTTTCCAGCAATGTGAAGGGTGCTTTCCCATGCAGTGTGAAGGGTGCTTTCCCACGCAGTGTGAAGGGTGCTTTCCAGTGGGAGCAGCGTGAAGGCTGCTTCCAGTGGGAGCAGTGAGAAGGCTGCTTTCCAGTGGGCACAGTGTGAAGGCTGCTTTCCAATGGGAACAGTGTGAAGGCTGCTTTCCAGTGGGAGCAATGTGAAGGGTGCTTTCCCACGCAGTGTGAAGGGTGCTTTCCAGTGGGAGCAGTGTGAAGGCTGCTTTACAGTGGGTGTAATGTGAAGGGTGCTTTCCAGTGGGAGCAGTGTGAAGGCTGCTTTCCAGTGGGAGCAGTGTGAAGGCTGCTTTCCAGTGGGAGCAGTGTGAAGGCTGCTTTCCAGCAATGTGAAGGGTGCTTTCCCATGCAGTGTGAAGGGTGCTTTCCCACGCAGTGTGAAGGGTGCTTTCCAGTGGGAGCAGCATGAAGGCTGCTTTCCAGTGGGTGCAATGTGAAGGGTGCTTTCCAGTGGCAGCAGTGTGAAGAGTGCTTTCCAGTGGGAGCAGTGTGAAGGGTGCTTTCCAGTGGTAGCAATGTGAAGGGTGCTTTCCAGTGGGAGCAGTGAGAAGGGTGCTTTCCAGTGGGAGCAGTGTGAAGGCTGCTTTCCAGTGGGAGCAGTGTGAGGCTGCTTTCCCATGCAGTGTGAATGGTGCTTTCCAGTGGCAGCAGTGTGATGGCTGCTTTCCAGTGGGAGAAATGTGAAGGGTGCTTTTCAGTGGCAGCAGTGTGAAGGGTGCTTTCCAGTGGGAACAGTGTGAAGGGTGCTTTCCAGTGGGAGCAGTGTGAAGGCTGCTTTCCAGTGGGAGCAATGTAAAGGGTGCTTTCCCACCCAGTGGAAGGGTGCTTTCCAGTGGGAGCAGTGTGAAGGCTGCTTTCCAGTAGGAGCAATGTAAAGGGTGCTTTCCCACGCAGTGTGAAGGGTGCTTTCCAGTGGGAGCAGTGTGAAGGCTGCTTTCCAGCAATGTGAAGGGTGCTTTCCACGCAGTGTGAAGGGTGCTTTCCCACACAGTGTCAAGGGTGCTTTCCAGTGGGAGCAGTGTGAAGGCTGCTTTCCAATGGGAGCAGTGTGAAGGCTGCTTTCGAGTGGGAACAGTGTGAAGGCTGCTTTCCAGTGGGAGCAGTGTGAAGGCTGCTTTCCAGTGGGAACAGTGTGAAGGCTGCTTTCCAGTGGAAGCAATGTGAAGGGTGCTTTCCCACGCAGTGTGAAGGGTGCTTTCCAGTGGGAGCAGTGTGAAGGCTGCTTTCCAGTGGGTGCAATGTGAAGGGTGCTTTCCAGTGGGAGCAGTGTGAAGGCTGCTTTCCAGTGGGAGCAGTGTGAAGGCTGCTTTCCAGTGGGAACAGTGTGAAGGCTGCTTTCCAGTGGGAGCAATGTGAAGGGTGCTTTCCCACGCAGTGTGAAGGGTGCTTTCCAGTGGGAGCAGTGTGAGGGCTTCTTTCCAGTGGGAGCAGTGTGAAGGGTGCTTTCCAGCAATGTGAAGGGTGCTTTCCCATGCAGTGTGAAGGGTGCTTTCCCACGCAGTGTGAAGGGTGCTTTCCAGTGGGAGCAGCATGAAGGCTGCTTTCCAGTGGGTGCAATGTGAAGGGTGCTTTCCAGTGGCAGCAGTGTGAAGAGTGCTTTCCAGTGGGAGCAGTGTGAAGGGTGCTTTCCAGTGGTAGCAATGTGAAGGGTGCTTTCCAGTGGGAGCAGTGAGAAGGGTGCTTTCCAGTGGGAGCAGTGTGAAGGCTGCTTTCCAGTGGGAGCAGTGTGAAGGCTGCTTTCCCATGCAGTGTGAATGGTGCTTTCCAGTGGCAGCAGTGTGATGGCTGCTTTCCAGTGGGAGAAATGTGAAGGGTGCTTTTCAGTGGCAGCAGTGTGAAGGGTGCTTTCCAGTGGGAACAGTGTGAAGGGTGCTTTCCAGTGGGAGCAGTGTGAAGGCTGCTTTCCAGTGGGAGCAATGTAAAGGGTGCTTTCCCACCCAGTGGAAGGGTGCTTTCCAGTGGGAGCAGTGTGAAGGCTGCTTTCCAGTGGGAGCAATGTAAAGGGTGCTTTCCCACGCAGTGTGAAGGGTGCTTTCCAGTGGGAGCAGTGTGAAGGCTGCTTTCCAGCAATGTGAAGGGTGCTTTCCACGCAGTGTGAAGGGTGCTTTCCCACACAGTGTCAAGGGTGCTTTCCAGTGGGAGCAGTGTGAAGGCTGCTTTCCAATGGGAGCAGTGTGAAGGCTGCTTTCGAGTGGGAACAGTGTGAAGGCTGCTTTCCAGTGGGAGCAGTGTGAAGGCTGCTTTCCAGTGGGAACAGTGTGAAGGCTGCTTTCCAGTGGAAGCAATGTGAAGGGTGCTTTCCCACGCAGTGTGAAGGGTGCTTTCCAGTGGGAGCAGTGTGAAGGCTGCTTTCCAGTGGGTGCAATGTGAAGGGTGCTTTCCAGTGGGAGCAGTGTGAAGGCTGCTTTCCAGTGGGAGCAGTGTGAATGCTGCTTTCCAGTGGGAACAGTGTGAAGGCTGCTTTCCAGTGGGAGCAATGTGAAGGGTGCTTTCCCACGCAGTGTGAAGGGTGCTTTCCAGTGGGAGCAGTGTGAGGGCTTCTTTCCAGTGGGAGCAGTGTGAAGGGTGCTTTCCAGCAATGTGAAGGGTGCTTTCCCAAGCAGTGTGAAGGGTGCTTTCCAGTGGGAGCAGCGTGAAGGCTGCTTTCAATTGGGTGCAATGTGAAGGGTGCTTTCCAGTGGCAGCAGTGTGAAGGGTGCTTTCCAGTGGGAGCAGTGTGAAGGGTGCTTTCCAGTGGTAGCAATGTGAAGGGTGCTTTCCAGTGGGAGCAGTGAGAAGGGTGCTTTCCAGTGGGAGCAGTGTGAAGGCTGCTTTCCAGTGGGAGCAATGTGAAGGGTGCTTTCCCACGCAGTGTGAAGGGTGCTTTCCAGTGGGAGCAGTGTGAAGGCTTCTTTCCAATGGGAACAGTGTGAAGGCTGCTTTCCAATGGGAACAGTGTGAAGGCTGCTTTCCAGTGGGAGCAATGTGAAGGGTGCTTTCCCACGCAGTGTGAAGGGTGCTTTCCAGTGGGAGCAGTGTGAAGGCTGCTTTACAGTGGTTGTAATGTGAAGGGTGCTTTCCAATGGGAGCAGTGTGAAGGCTGCTTTCCAGTGAGTGCAGTGTGAAGGGTGCTTTCCAGTGGGAGCAGTGTGAAGGCTGCTTTCCAGTGGGAGCAGTGTGAAGGCTGCTTTCCAGCAATGTGAAGGGTTCTTTCCCACGTAGTGTGAAGGGTGCTTTCCCATGCAGTGTGAAGGGTGCTTTCCAGTGGGAGCAGCATGAAGGCTGCTTTCCAGTGGGTGCAATGTGAAGGGTGCTTTCCAGTGGCAGCAGTGTGAAGAGTGCTTTCCAGTGGGAGCAGTGTGAAGGGTGCTTTCCAGTGGTAGCAATGTGAAGGGTGCTTTCCAGTGGGAGCAGTGAGAAGGGTGCTTTCCAGTGGGAGCAGTGTGAAGGCTGCTTTCCAGTGGGAGCAGTGTGAAGGCTGCTTTCCCATGCAGTGTGAATGGTGCTTTCCAGTGGCAGCAGTGTGATGGCTGCTTTCCAGTGGGAGAAATGTGAAGGGTGCTTTTCAGTGGCAGCAGTGTGAAGGGTGCTTTCCAGTGGGGACAGTGTGAAGGGTGCTTTCCAGTGGGAGCAGTGTGAAGGCTGCTTTCCAGTGGGAGCAATGTAAAGGGTGCTTTCCCACCCAGTGGAAGGGTGCTTTCCAGTGGGAGCAGTGTGAAGGCTGCTTTCCAGTGGGAGCAATGTAAAGGGTGCTTTCCCACGCAGTGTGAAGGGTGCTTTCCAGTGGGAGCAGTGTGAAGGCTGCTTTCCAGCAATGTGAAGGGTGCTTTCCACGCAGTGTGAAGGGTGCTTTCCCACACAGTGTCAAGGGTGCTTTCCAGTGGGAGCAGTGTGAAGGCTGCTTTCCAATGGGAGCAGTGTGAAGGCTGCTTTCGAGTGGGAACAGTGTGAAGGCTGCTTTCCAGTGGGAGCAGTGTGAAGGCTGCTTTCCAGTGGGAACAGTGTGAAGGCTGCTTTCCAGTGGAAGCAATGTGAAGGGTGCTTTCCCACGCAGTGTGAAGGGTGCTTTCCAGTGAGAGCAGTGTGAAGGCTGCTTTCCAGTGGGTGCAATGTGAAGGGTGCTTTCCAGTGGGAGCAGTGTGAAGGCTGCTTTCCAGTGGGAGCAGTGTGAAGGCTGCTTTCCAGTGGGAACAGTGTGAAGGCTGCTTTCCAGTGGGAGCAATGTGAAGGGTGCTTTCCCACGCAGTGTGAAGGGTGCTTTCCAGTGGGAGCAGTGTGAGGGCTTCTTTCCAGTGGGAGCAGTGTGAAGGGTGCTTTCCAGCAATGTGAAGGGTGCTTTCCCACGCAGTGTGAAGGGTGCTTTCCAGTGGGAGCAGCGTGAAGGCTGCTTTCAATTGGGTGCAATGTGAAGGGTGCTTTCCAGTGGCAGCAGTGTGAAGGGTGCTTTCCAGTGGGAGCAGTGTGAAGGGTGCTTTCCAGTGGTAGCAATGTGAAGGGTGCTTTCCAGTGGGAGCAGTGAGAAGGGTGCTTTCCAGTGGGAGCAGTGTGAAGGCTGCTTTCCAGTGGGAGCAATGTGAAGGGTGCTTTCCCACGCAGTGTGAAGGGTGCTTTCCAGTGGGAGCAGTGTGAAGGCTTCTTTCCAATGGGAACAGTGTGAAGGCTGCTTTCCAATGGGAACAGTGTGAAGGCTGCTTTCCAGTGGGAGCAATGTGAAGGGTGCTTTCCCACGCAGTGTGAAGGGTGCTTTCCAGTGGGAGCAGTGTGAAGGCTGCTTTACAGTGGTTGTAATGTGAAGGGTGCTTTCCAATGGGAGCAGTGTGAAGGCTGCTTTCCAGTGAGTGCAGTGTGAAGGGTGCTTTCCAGTGGGAGCAGTGTGAAGGCTGCTTTCCAGTGGGAGCAGTGTGAAGGCTGCTTTCCAGCAATGTGAAGGGTTCTTTCCCACGTAGTGTGAAGGGTGCTTTCCCATGCAGTGTGAAGGGTGCTTTCTAGTGGGAGCAGCATGACGGCTGCTTTCCAGTGGGTGCAATGTGAAGGGTGCTTTCCAGTGGCAGCAGTGTGAAGAGTGCTTTCCAGTGGGAGCAGTGTGAAGGGTGCTTTCCAGTGGTAGCAATGTGAAGGGTGCTTTTCAGTGGGAGCAGTGAGAAGGGTGCTTTCCAGTGGGAGCAGTGTGATGGCTGCTTTCCAGTGGGAGCAATGTGAAGGGTGCTTTTCCGTGGCAGCAGTGTGAAGGGTGCTTTCCAGTGGGAACAGTGTGAAGGGTGCTTTCCAGTGGGAGCAGTGTGAAGGCTGCTTTCCAGTGGGAGCAATGTGAAGGGTGCTTTCCCACGCAGTGTGAAGGGTGCTTCCAGTGGGAGCAGTGTGAAGGCTGCTTTCCAGCGGGAGCAATGTAATGGGTGCTTTCCCACGCAGTGGAAGGGTGCTTTCCAGTGGGAGCAGTGTGATGGCTGCTTTCCAGTGGGAGCAATGTAAAGGGTGCTTTCCCACGCAGTGTGAAGGGTGCTTTCCAGTGGGAGCAGCGTGAAGGCTGCTTCCACTGTGTGCAATGTGAAGGGTACTTTCCAGTGGCATCAGTGTGAAGGGTGCTTTCCAGTGGGAGCATTGTGAAGGGTGCTTTCCAGTGGGAGCAGTGAGAAGGCAGCTTTCCAGTGGGCACAGTGTGAAGGCTGCTTTCCAATGGGAACAGTGTGAAGGCTGCTTTCCAGTGGGAGCAATGTGAAGGGTGCTTTCCCACACAGTGTGAAGGGTGCTTTCCAGTGGGAGCAGTGTGAAGGCTGCTTTCCAGTGGGAGCAGTGTGAAGGCTGCTTTCCAGTGGGAACAGTGTGAAGGCTGCTTTCCAGTGGGAGCAGTGTGAAGGCTGCTTTCCAGTGGGAACAGTGTGAAGGCTGCTTTCCAGTGGAAGCAATGTGAAGGGTGCTTTCCCACGCAGTGTGAAGGCTGCTTTCCAGTGGGAGCAGTGTGAAGGCTGCTTTCCAGTGGGTGCAATGTGAAGGGTGCTTTACAGTGGGAGCAGTGTGAAGGGTGCTTTCCAGTGTTAGCAATGTGAAGGGTGCTTTCCAGTGGGAGCAGTGAGAAGGGTGCTTTCCAGTGGGAGCAGTGTGAAGGCTGCTTTCCAGTGGGAGCAGTGTGAAGGCTGCTTTGCAGTGGGAGCAATGTGAAGGGTGCTTTCCCACGCAGTGTGAAGGGTGCTTTCCAGTGGGAGCAGTGTGATGGCTGCTTTCCAGTGGGAGCAATGTGAAGGGTGCTTTCCAGTGGGAGCAATGTGAAGGGTGCTTTCCAGTGGCAGCAGTGTGAAGGGTGCTTTTAAGTGGGAGCAGTGTGAAGGGTGCTTTCCAGTGGGAGCAGTGTGAAGGCTGCTTTCCAGTGGGAGCAGTGTGAAGGATGCTTTCCAGTGGGAGCAATGTGAAGGGTGCTTTCCCACGCAGTGTGAAGGGTGCTTTCCAGTGGGAGCAGTGTGATGGCTGCTTTCCAGTGGGAGCAGTGTGAAGGGTGCTTTACATTGGGAGCAGGGAGGGATCAGGAATGTAGGGCTTCGCTTCAGTTGGGTGACTCTGAAGTCTACCTTGTGACACGCTATCCACGTTTAACAAGGAGATTTACTTCGTGAAAGAGAACTCAGAGATGAGGATGAACCCCAGCACCTTATAGTTTGCAGTGAGTTGAGTTTTGAATCTCGCAGAGCTAGTCTGAATCTTTTAACATCTGAAGATGTTGAGGTTCAATGTAAATTCTTTCGGTAGATTCAGCCTGAGGTAGACACCTGATACCCACTCTTGGATGAATGAAATTCAGTTTTTGAGTAAAAGCCTTATTATAAACTGGGCGTAGTGGAAAAAAACATAAAAGGGAGGAATGATGCTTTTGTACCTCCATTTCCTGCTCCTTCATCCATTTTGTTGCAGTGAAAAGGTAGAGGGGGTGGGGAGGCCTGGAGTGTGGAGTGTGATGGGTCCTCAGTTAAGATTCAGAGCATCTTGTGGCATGACCCCTGGATTATAATACCTTGCATCATGAGTTGAGATTCACAATTTCGATCTCTTCTCACATTCATACACTCTGAATCCTGAGTTAAATTATGACATCATATATGGTTTTTAATGCTTTATAATTGGTAAGGATTTCTTATTAAATGCTGTGTCATTCTGCTCCTGTTGGTGTTTACTTTGTCTCAAAGATATGTTCCCTGGAAACCGTAAACAAGATAAACCTTAAACATGATATCGCTCAATAGTTTTATGCAGTAATAAAACATAGTGTTTATAACGAGTCATATTTTGTTTTGTACTTTTAGAATTGTAAACGTGATTTCGCTAATGTCAATGAACTTTGCTCTATTGAGAAATGTTTAGCCGTGAGCAATGAATAGCAATTTCATAAAATGAACATTTTAAAATGATACTTCTGAATGCTGTGCTTGTTCAAGAATAAAATGCCAGGAGGGGCGTGGCTTGGAGCGCCAGCGATGTGGCTGCTCCCCTGAGGCCCGCCGTGCGAAGCCCGCCGCTTCTGGGCCCCTAATGCGGCTTCACACCTCGGTACTGGAGCCCAGCTGATCCCAAGGACGTCGGAGGACCTGGGGCCCATGCAGGCTGAAGCTGGGCCCGTGACGCCCGACGGGGACGAAGATATCCGCTCCGGCCCCCAGGGCCTTCCTTAGCGACGACTTCCCAAGATGGCGGCCGTGCTCGTCTCTCGGCCCGGGAGGGCGGGGAGTGCTTCCTGAGGCCGCATCCAGACGCGGCTCAGCTCTTTGAGCGCCCGGGCGGAGCGACACCAGACCCCCGGACTTCTCCTTCGGTGGCCCCCGCTTCCCGCACTGCCGATCTGGACCTGCACGCGACCGCCTGACGAGGGAAGGCGCGGACGGCGCCCATCAGGTAGGGGCTGCTGGGGGTGAGGACCCGGGCCACACGGGAGGGGCCCTCCGGACCTGCCGTGGCGCCTGGGGTGGGGGCCACGCCATCACTACCCCCCCCTCCTTTGCCCTCCGGCGGGCCCCTGCCTCCGCCCCTCGCTGCCCAGGACTCGGAGCTCCGGACACCATACGCCGCACTCCTGGGGCGCCCCGGCCCATATCATCATCTGGGGCCGCCGCTCAGGCCCGAGACCTGGAGGTCCCCTCCCGCTACCATCCCCACCAGGGAATCCAAGCCTGGGTCCAGGGAGGAGGAGCGGTCCAGGCCGGGCCACGGTGAGTGACCCACAGCTACGAGCTCGGAGAAGAGCCTGATCAGCGCTGCCCGCATTTCCATCCCGGGCTACCCCTGGCCCCCCTTTGGCCTCAGAAGCGACCCGACGGCGTGTCTCCTGGGGCGCCCCGGCCCATTGCATCACCCGCTCTGCTCTCTCTGGTCTAGTCCTTAAGTGGGCGCACATCAGTCCACCTGCCCACTGGGACTTACGCCCCACACATTTGCCTACCACCAAGATTTGGAGAGCTCACCTCTTTATCTGAAGCCACTGTGCACCGGCCTAGCTTGGAATCAGCATTCCCTTTCCTCAGTCAGAAGCCTTGACGCTCATCCACAGGGGGGGCCTTCCAATCCATCTCCCCACCCACGATTCGCCAACATGTCGAGACAGTCGAAAGCTATTAAAAACGTGGACATTGCTACCATGCTCACCGCTCCTGACAGGGGAAAAAAACCGGACTCAGTTACTCCCACCCCAATGATCTCCCAGGAAGGGGGTGACACCCCAGCTACCAGAGGTGATCTACTGGCGTTTATGGCAGACATTAAAGCCGAGTTTCGGTCCTGCATGTCGGAACTCACCTCCAAATTGGAACAAACGGACCACAGGGTGACCGAGGTGGAGCAAAGACTGAGTGAGATCGAGGACCGCTCCCAAGACCAAACAGCTGCCATGGGAGATATTCAGCAAACAGTGAGAGCCCTCCAAGACAGGTGCGAGATCCTCGAATACAAACAAGAGGACCTGGAAAACAGAGCTCGTCGGAATAACCTCCGAATCCGGGGAGTTCCGTCCTCAGTCCCCGACCAAAATCTTGCAGGCTACATAGGAGACCTCTTCCAAATCCTCCTCCCACATCTAGATAAATCCCAACTGCTGCTGGATCGGACTCACAGACTGCGTCCGCGTCGGGGAGTAGATACCGACCAGCCCCCGGATGTCATAACAAGAGTTCACTATTTCTCCACAAAAGAAGCTATCTCTGCTATCAGTCGGTCCGGAGATGATCTCTCCTTTCAAGGTCACCCTCTTCAAATTTATCAGGATCTCTCCCTCTCAACCCTTCAGAAGAGAAGGGCTCTCCGACCTTTAACCCTCTTCCTCCAAGAGCGGAAAGTCAAATACAGATGGCTCTTCCCCACAGCGCTGCAATTTTCTTATAATGGCTCCCTCCGGAGAATATCCCATTTGGATGATGCCGCTAAAATCATGCAGACATCCTCCGCCCCGGAGGGAACTATCGCCCCAGACTTGGAAGCCTCGGGGAGCCCTACGTCGGCCCTCCCTCCCCAACCCGGGCGTCCTCCATGGTCCAGGGCCTCCCGAAACAGGAGAAGATAACCCGAGCGGCCATAGATGTCCTCCGCTCCTCCGGCGTCCCGGACGCCCAACGCTCTTTTAGCTAAATTCAGAAACAGTAACTCCGGCCCAACACAGTCCTACGTTCGCCCGGCGCGGCGGGCTTCCTTCACGGCCTATGCCCCCCTCCAAGGTCCGTTTCATTTTAGAGTCCTTGGATGCAAATGTTACTTTGCCAGTCACAATTGGCCCTGTTGGCCTGGGGTGGGGTTACACCCACAATGTTTCCCACCCCTCTAGTTAAAAAGTTGGCCTCCCGTTGGGGGCCCCTGTTAAAATTGCAAGTGCGGTACAGACCACTTCTACACCCTCTTCACGATGGCAGCCAATGGACAACCTGGAGTCCCCCCTCCATACCCCAAGCAAGGGATCTCTAGCTCCCCGATCCCGGAACACCAGACGCTGAGATGCCTTTCCTGGAATGTTAACGGACTCAACTCTCCCCCCAAGCGCAAATCGATTCTCCAGAAGCTACAAGATGAGGAGGCCGGTGTGGTGTTCCTTCAAGAGACTCATCTCCTCCCGGCAGACTTTGGCCGGCTCCGTTCTAGCATGTATCCACGCCAGTTCTTCGCCTCAGGGAACTCCAAAAGGGGGGGCACAGCAATTTTGTTTCGGAAGGACCTGCGCCCCCAGATTTTGGACTCCATGATGTGCCCGGAGGGCCGCTTCGTGGCCATCAAGTGCCTCCTGCTGGGGGACCTCTATACCTTGGTATCGGCATATGCACCCAACTCGGGACAGGCAACTTTCTATGATTCCCTGGGCTCCTCCCTCTTAAGTTTTGCGGAAGGTCAGACAATAATCGGAGGGGACTTCAATGGGGTTCCAGACCCCACTAAGGACAAATCCAACCCCCCTGCCCTTGGCGAGTTCGGTCAGGCCCTCAGTCTGCTGCGGCTCTTCAGAACCCTGGAGGTGGTGGACACATGGCGGGTGCTTCACCCCACCGAGAAAGACTACTCTTTCTTCTCGGGCGTTCACAGAACTTATTCCAGAATCGACCTCCTTCTATCTTCTCCCCAAACTCTCGCCCTCGCTAATGAGGTGTCGATAGGCCAGCGAATTTTGTCGGACCATGCTCCGATAATAATGGAACTAAGCATTCAGAACACCCACGCCAAGGCGGCACGCAGATGGGCGCTCTATGACCCAATCCTCAATGATATGTCAATCAGAGACAGTATAACCACCACCATCAAGAACTTCTTTGAGGAGAACCCAGCCGCAGACACCTCCCTAGCCAATAACTGGGATACAATGAAGGCTGTAGTTAGGGGATCCTTGATAGCTCAAGGCGTAGCTTACCATCGAAACCGGAAACAAGTCCGGCTATCCCTGGAAGAGGACTTGCGAGCAGCTGAGGAAGCCCAGAAAAAGAGGGGCTGGTCTCCTAAGATACAGAGAGCGCTTCGCTCGGCCAGGAAGAAACTGGAGGCCCACTATGCAGAACACACTGCGCAACTTTTGGCGAAGACCAAACAATTCTACTATGCTAAAAGTAACAAGGCCAACAAATTGCTGGTGGCCAAGCTGGCTAAAACAAGACGGACCAACACGATCATAGGGCTCCGGGACCCACAGGGGGTGATACATCACTCCGAACAGACGAAACTACAACTAGCCTCGGACCACTTAACCCAGGTCATGACAGCACCCCCCCGAGATCGGTCGAAGCAGGAGGCATACCTGCGGAACGCAGCCCTAACGCGTCTCCCGGACTCCACACGAGAGCAGTTGGAAGCCCCAATAACAGATGAAGAAGTTGACGGAGCCATCAAGGCCCTCAAATCGCGGGCCCCGGGCCCAGACGGATTCTCCCAGAGGTTCTATAAGATATTTAAGCTCCAGCTTATCCCCCACATGGTGGCCCTTTTCAACTCCTTCCAGGCCTCGGGATCTGTAACCCCCACAATGCAAGAGTCGGTGACGGTCCTCCTTCCTAAGCCGGGGAAAGACCCGAGAGATCCGGCGTCATACAGACCCATCGCCTTATTGAACATCGACGCCAACTTGTACTCGAAGATTTTGGCTAACCGCCTGGCACTTATCCTCCCGGAAATAATCCACCCTGACCAAACAGGCTTCATCCTTCACCGAGCAGCAGGGGACAACATTCGGCGGACCCTGAACCTAGTGAACATCGCCCACCGCGACTCCCAGGGCCTTGCCTTAATGGCCCTGGACGCAACCAAAGCTTTTGACAGAGTCGATTGGTCCTACTTGGAATGCACCCTGGAAGCATTTGGGTTCGGCCCCACAGCCCGAGCCATGATCCTGGCGAACTACAAGCAGCCTAAAACTATCCTCAGGATCAATGGCGCCCACTCAGCCCCGATACCTCTGTCTTGTGGGACAAGGCAGGGCTGCCCGCTGTCACCCCTACTCTTCGCCCTCACAATGGAGCCCTTCGCCCAGAAGATCAGGCGGAATGAATCCATTAAGGGACTTCAGGTGGGCCCGTCCCACCACAAAATCGCTCTTTACGCGGACGATGTACTATTGACACTCACGGAAGCCAGTACCTCAGCGAAACACGCCCTGGCCGAAATAAAGGAATTGGGGGAGGTCACCGGCTTTACTGTCAACTTCGCCAAATCAGTGGCCCTAGGAATCGGCCTCCGCCCAGAGGAAAAGGAGGCGTTAACGGGTCTGTGCCCGATTGAATGGCGGGACCACTCGATCCCCTATCTAGGAGTTTTCATCCCAGCAAACCCAAAGGAGACCTATCAAGCGAACTTTCCCAAACTGATCAAGGAGCTGGAGGGAGACCTGAAGCGTTGGACCACGCAGGAGATCTCACTAATGGGCCGGATCACAGCTGTCAAAATGAACTTGCTCCCTAGGTTTCTCTATGCCTGCTCATCCCTATCGGTGCCCTTCCCGACCCGGATCCTTCACGACCTACAGAGGAAGATATCGAAATTCATATGGAAAGGCAAAAAGGCCAGGATCCCCCACAAGACCCTGATTGGTAACGCCAGGCTGGGAGGCCTGGGGGTCCCGGACCTGCAGGCCTATAGGGCAGCGGCGCAACTGTCACACCTACACGCCTGGCAGTCGAGCACAGCCCGCCCCAGATGGGTGGAACTGGAGCAAGCCCAGCTCCCGCTCCCCCTCCGGTTCCTCCCTCACATCCAACCCCCTCTCAGGGCGCGCTGGAAGGACATCCTACTGACAACAAAGCAGACCCTAAGCTCCTGGGATTGGGCTCTAAAGCAGAAGGGAATCCCGAGGGGCCGAGGCCCCCTCTCACCGATCTTTCACAATCCCGACTTCTCCCCGGGATCTCTCCCCCGCAACTTCCAGAATTGGATAGACGGGGGCCTTGAAACCCTGGGGCAGATGTACTCCGAAGGCGGACCCCGGACCTTCGAACAGTGCAAGGAAACTTTTCGGCTTCAAGAGAGGGACAGGTTCACATACTGCCAGCTCCGCCACTGGTGTTCACACCCCCAGACCCTCCAGGCGGCAACCCGCCCCCCGACTCCACTGGAGCTAACCCTCGCGGATCTGCCGGCTAGAGGAAGAACTTCAGCCATATATAGATGCTTCTCGGGGGACTTTCTGGCGGCAAAAACTCGATCTATGGCTCAGTGGGAGGCGGACCTAGGCCATCCGTTCGATGACCAAACCTGGGTAGACATATGGTCCCGCACCCACTCCTCCTCCACCTGCGTCACCAACAAAGAATGTGCATATAAACTTACCTTGCGCTGGTATTACCCCCCTCTCAGACTCCACCACATGAATCCGCAAATGGACCCTGCCTGCTGGAGAGGCTGCAGTCAACCAGGCTCTTACTTCCACATGTGGTGGACATGCCCCAAGATCCAGCAATTCTGGACCAGGTGTCTCTCAGTCATCGAGCAAGTCACCGGCTCCGCCCTCCCACTGGACCCTGAGACAGTCCTACTGGGGATCCCGGTCCCCGGAATCTACCCCCGCTCCGGCAACAGGGCTAAGCTCCTCACACAATGCCTCTTGGCGGGCAAGACAGTTCTGGCCCGTTTCTGGAAGTCGCAAGACGGCCCTTGCCTGGCCCACTGGTGGGGAAAATTGTGGGACATTTTAATAGCGGAAAAGGTCACCGCTGCGAGAGCGGGGACTCTGCACCGCTTCCAGAATGTATGGGCTCCAGTGCTGGACTATGATCAGCGATTTCCTGCAATGACGTTCAAGCCAATCAACGCCCGTTGGGCCCTGGGGGACCTGGAGAGTACACACCAGGCGGGGGTGATAGACTGAATCTCTGGCCCGGGAAAACCGGAATGATGGGGGAAAGGGACACAAAGCCAGAATCTTTTCTTTGCAATGTTATACTGCCACCCGATACTGTTTGTAACCTATACTGCCTTGCTATAAATAAACACATTTAAAAAAAAAAAGAATAAAATGCCATTTTAGGCAAACCACTATGAAGTGTGAACTGGTACAGAGAGGACCTGCCTTTGAATCTGGGAAACTAGAATGGTTGGAAAATGACTGTCAATATTAGATCGGTGGCAGCAATGTGTCTATTGATCTGAAAACACAGACCCTGGCAATGTGAACAAACACATCAAGATGAGATTCCACCGACAAACTCATGAATAAAAGTATGTGAAAACTCCAGCATAGATGGCCAAAACCCTTCCCACTAAACCTCACAAACTCCTAGCACTGTAATGACATGTTAAGCACTTTGGACAGCATGAATGCGCACATCTGTTTCTACCAGCGAATGCTGTTTTTTTCGTTCACCCCACTGCCCTGCTTAAACCCTCTAAGCTCAACCCTTGTTATCAACTTTGCTCATTTAAATGTCCTCATCTGTACCCTTTTCTTCTCCTTCTCTCTCCACCTTCTCCTCTTCACTGTCCTTCTCCATCTGGGGCTCCATGAAGTCCTATTCAGAATCCCTTACCTTGATCACATCAGGCCCTCTTCTCATGCCATCTCTCAACCCATCACCAACATCACTGAAAAATATTAATAACATCTCTCAGTTGCCATTTTATATGCAGACAATACTCAATTGTACATGAGAGCAAAAGCACACATTATATCATGTGTCTCCGCGATTACCTAGCCATTATCAGGGGTGTTGCTAGGTCTGGAAAAGATCTGGGGCTGCACTGTCGGGACTGTTGAGACTTAGGGCTAGCTAGTCTTTTGGTTGTAGCTCCTGATCTTCTATCTGGGACTACAACATAAAGACCCGGGGCTATAGTCCCTTTAGCCCCCCTCCTCCCCAGCAACACCTCTTGAATTCGTCCTCATCGGTCTGCCGCTTAAAAACTACCCTTCAAAAAATCAAACCCTTCATCGTGCTTCAGGACTTCCGGAACTAGTGCATGCCCTTGTGGTCTTGCGCATTGATGGGGTTACATGCTCTCCCGACACTACTCCCAGCTGCTCACTGGGCTCCCCTAAAAGTAATCGACCACATTGCAGCACGTCTTATTACGGGAGCACAGAAATTTGACCGAATTACCCCGATCCTACACAAACTGCTTTGGCTTCCACTGCAGTCCAGGATACTGTTTAAGACTGCATGTATCATCTACAAAGCAGGCACGAGTAGTACACCAGCGTACCTGGTGGCTAAGCTCCACATAACTAGTGGCACACGTCCCTCGCACAGCAAATCAACTAACCGGCTTGAATGACAACTCATCTGCAAAGATAGGACCCACAAATAATCCTTCTCTTGTCATGTACCCACCCTCTGGAACTCGATCCTTGTGTCGGCTCGGAATGCCCTCACAATTCTCCAATTTCCAAAACAAAAACATGGCGCTTTCAACAACACCTGACCAAGGACTAATTTCAAAGGAAGCACATACTGATGCACAAACCTCACAGTATTGTTAAAAGATGCCAAATGCCGGCTACCCACAATTTGTACAGCGCTCCGCTGCTCTGGAGCTAGATCTGTGCTTTAAGCAGTAAAATAAAAAGATACAAAATAAAATAAGCCATCCAGGATATTGAAATCATCCCCCCCAACCTGCTTTCTTCTTTCACTCTACTGACAAATTCACCAGCTATTTCTCCTCCACCTCTGCAGTATATGGAACACTGAGTGTCCTACTCTAACTTTCTTCTACAGGTATGCCCCACGCACATCTTCCCTCACACCACCAGGCTGAATTTTTACCCGTCCTTTGGTCTACCATCACATTATATGCCCCTTCTTACTCATTCACTAAAAATCAAGTAACTGGTGCCATTGACCTGCTCATACCAATCTTCTCTATTGAACCTGTCACTTTCCTCTGCAATCTCCTAACTTGTCTCAAGAGAGCCATTGTCATACCCATTTTCAAGAAACTTAAACTAAGAATTACTGATGGCTAAACTGAGATGTTGAACAGAAGTGGCTGGGCATAACGTTCATGAATCACGCTCCACAGTGTTCTTTACAGTGTATGCCGGACCCCAGTGTGTCTTCCGCCTTTCTTCCCAAAGTTGCAGCCGGTTTCAGGCCTCTGAGCCATGAAGCCTGCTCAAGGCTTGCATTCTCATTTTGAGCTGCATCATACGATCACCCCTCCTTGTCGTACACCCAGTCTAGTCTAAGGACCCTGATTTTCAGCACCTAAATTAGAGCTTGCATCCAATGGCGGCAAGTGAACCCAAACATCCTGCACTGTTGCCTCAACATTACATTACTACACCTGTGTAATATACACAACCTGTTTCTGCAGTCTGGCTGTTGCTGCAGCACATTGTGGTGATGAGCAGAGAGACCAGTCCTGAGGTTAGTGCCAGGAATTAGACCCAGCAAAGTTTCCCACCACTAACCTTAACCACATGATCAGTGCTGGGAATTGAGATTATTGCATCCTCATGCAGGCACCTTGAGCTAGGTGATCTAATCTATACCATGGCCTGCGGTAGTGGCCGTGTAGTTAGGGTTAAGTTGCTCAACTCATAGAAAGAACACTTTTTGTGCAGCTTATAACTTTGGTGCTATTCAATGAATCCCCACCAAACTTCTCAATAAAAGTATATGGGCACCCTGGTATGATTTTGCGATGTTTGGTGTGGTTCTGTCCAGGTGGGGCAAAGTAATAGTGGGTCCCAAAACGTTTGAAATCCCCATAGACATAATGGAAAAAATGATTTCCTTGCGCCTACAGTCCAAACGGATGTACGGATTTGCACCAAACTTGCGCGATGTGCAGCGGATTGGTCCCAAAAGCATGCTTCTGCAAATGTGGTCTGAATCCATCCAGTCTTTCTTTTTTAAATGGCAAAAAGTAGGTCAAACAAAATTAGTGATATCTGAGTCTGGTCCACACACTCGTTTCCCAATTTGAAGTCCGCAAATGCCTCCAGAATAATCAGAGGGTGGCTTGGTATCATCAAAAACGCATGCTGATTGAATGGTAAAAAACATGATATGTGTCCTTCACATTTTTTAAACGGTCGCCATATTTGATTCACGGTCCACAATCATTGTCCGCGGATAGCAGAGTGAAAAAAAGTGCTGTAAATTACATTTGGGGTTATTCTGTGGTTGAAAGAGGGCATGGAAAGGGCGGGGAGTGGGGAAAAGTTGATAGAAAGCTGTTTCTATAGGTGAAAAGAAGTGGTGCAGGTGCCCTCAAGTCTGTTTTCAATTTTACTATCTGTGGACGTCATTGGAATTGGGGGGTTCTGGGTGAGTCTTGTTATTAGAAGGTGTATTGTATGTACTTATTTGGTCTAATTCTACTGTGGTGGTTGTGGGCAGTGGCCAGATTCTTGGGGGCATGTCCATAGACCATGCCCCCAAAATCTGGCCACTGACCATACATTCTATATTAATATGTGTATGGTTTATAGGTATTATAAGGGAAGAACACAGTACTTATAATATGGTGTTAAACAAGATAGTTTATCAACATTTAATTGCATACAATTGTACATTTAGATTTTGTTTTTAGACCCTTCTAAATAGTACATTCTATGTACTATGTTTGTTACACCATTAGTCTGTGGTACACTGGTGTAGTATTAACATGAAATAATCATTGAGCTATTGGTAAAAAAAAATCCATAGTGGATTAAAACAACCTTATTGTATTTTCATACAGTTGTTGGCATTTACATAGTTTTGAAGAATATACATGTTACAGAATACATGTGTATGGTCGCATGGATGTTTAATGTGAGTGCAAGTTTAATAGGATGTTTGTTTGAAGTGTGTTGTAATTAAGGGTATGGTTAAAGTAGTTAGTTACCTGTTGACACATTCTAACTATATTGGATTTTGCAAGAAGTATTGCAGTAACAATGACTGTGGTGTATAAAATAAGTATATTTATGTGATGGGGAAACTATTGATAGCAGAATGTGTTGAGCACTACTGGTGTTAGTGAGTAAGGGAGTGGTGGTGTGATGGAATAAGTAGGATCATTATGATGTTTTGAGGAAAACAGTGGTTGTTATAATGGGGTAATTCAGTGAGGTTTGTGAGGGTTTAATTGAAAAGGGGGAGAGAAAGTGTGTATGTATGCTAATGTATGTTAGCGATAGGGGTATGAGGGAGTGTTACCAACATAAAAGTAAAATGCGTAGAAGGATTGCCCTTTGTGATGGTGTCCACGTGCCATCTGGGTATTTTAAGGATGCCTGGCATAAAAGGGGACTGTGGAGATCGCAGACAGTCACATAGGTCCGCAGATTACAGTCCTTATTGTATGCTAGAGAAATGTATTTGGGACCAAAAATAGTTTCTGTCCTTTTTTCTTTTCCTCTTATATACATTTGTCAATTATGTCCATTAGCATAGTAAAAAATGCTAATGAAAATCTTGGAAAAACCTATGGGAACAGTGTGAAGGCTGCTTTCCAGTGGGAGCAATGTGAAGGGTGCTTTCCCACGCAGTGTGAAGGGTGCTTTCCAGTGGGAGCAGTGTGAAGGCTGCTTTCCAGTGGGAGCAGTGTGAAGGCTGCTTTCCAGTGGGAACAGTGTGAAGGCTGCTTTCCAGTGGGAGCAGTGTGAAGGCTGCTTTCCAGTGGGAACAGTGTGAAGGCTGCTTTCCAGTGGAAGCAATGTGAAGGGTGCTTTCCCACGCAGTGTGAAGGCTGCTTTCCAGTGGGAGCAGTGTGAAGGCTGCTTTCCAGTGTGTGCAATGTGAAGGGTGCTTTCCAGTGGGAGCAGTGTGAAGGGTGCTTTCCAGTGTTAGCAATGTGAAGGGTGCTTTCCAGTGGGAGCAGTGAGAAGGGTGCTTTCCAGTGGGAGCAGTGTGAAGGCTGCTTTCCAGTGGGAGCAGTGTGAAGGCTGCTTTGCAGTGGGAGCAATGTGAAGGGTGCTTTCCCACGCAGTGTGAAGGGTGCTTTCCAGTGGGAGCAGTGTGATGGCTGCTTTCCAGTGGGAGCAATGTGAAGGGTGCTTTCCAGTGGGAGCAATGTGAAGGGTGCTTTCCAGTGGCAGCAGTGTGAAGGGTGCTTTTAAGTGGGAGCAGTGTGAAGGGTGCTTTCCAGTGGGAGCAGTGTGAAGGCTGCTTTCCAGTGGGAGCAGTGTGAAGGATGCTTTCCAGTGGGAGCAATGTGAAGGGTGCTTTCCCACGCAGTGTGAAGGGTGCTTTCCAGTGGGAGCAGTGTGATGGCTGCTTTCCAGTGGGAGCAGTGTGAAGGGTGCTTTACATTGGGAGCAGGGAGGGATCAGGAATGTAGGGCTTCGCTTCAGTTGGGTGACTCTGAAGTCTACCTTGTGACACGTTATCCACGTTTAACAAGGAGATTTACTTCGTGAAAGAGAACTCAGAGATGAGGATGAACCCCAGCACCTTATAGTTTGCAGTGAGTTGAGTTTTGAATCTCGCAGAGCTAGTCTGAATCTTTTAACATCTGAAGATGTTGAGGTTCAATGTAAATTCTTTCGGTAGATTCAGCCTGAGGTAGACACCTGATACCCACTCTTGGATGAATGAAATTCAGTTTTTGAGTAAAAGCCTTATTATAAACTGGGCGTAGTGGAAAAAAACATAAAAGGGAGGAATGATGCTTTTGTACCTCCATTTCCTGCTCCTTCATCCATTTTGTTGCAGTGAAAAGGTGGAGGGGGTGGGGAGGCCTGGAGTGTGGAGTGTGATGGGTCCTCAGTTAAGATTCAGAGCATCTTGTGGCATGACCCCTGGATTATAATACCTTGCATCATGAGTTGAGATTCACAATTTCGATCTCTTCTCACATTCATACACTCTGAATCCTGAGTTAAATTATGACATCATATATGGTTTTTAATGCTTTATAATTGGTAAGGATTTCTTATTAAATGCTGTGTCATTCTGCTCCTGTTGGTGTTTACTTTGTCTCAAAGATATGTTCCCTGGAAACCGTAAACAAGATAAACCTTAAACATGATATCGCTCAATAGTTTTATGCAGTAATAAAACATAGTGTTTATAACGAGTCATATTTTGTTTTGTACTTTTAGAATTGTAAACGTGATTTCGCTAATGTCAATGAACTTTGCTCTATTGAGAAATGTTTAGCCGTGAGCAATGAATAGCAATTTCATAAAATGAACATTTTAAAATGATACTTCTGAATGCTGTGCTTGTTCAAGAATAAAATGCCATTTTAGGCAAACCACTATGAAGTGTGAACTGGTACAGAGAGGACCTGCCTTTGAATCTGGGAAACTAGAATGGTTGGAAAATGACTGTCAATATTAGATCGGTGGCAGCAATGTGTCTATTGATCTGAAAACACAGACCCTGGCAATGTGAACAAACACATCAAGATGAGATTCCACCGACAAACTCATGAATAAAAGTATGTGAAAACTCCAGCATAGATGGCCAAAACCCTTCCCACTAAACCTCACAAACTCCTAGCACTGTAATGACATGTTAAGCACTTTGGACAGCATGAATGCGCACATCTGTTTCTACCAGCGAATGCTGTTTTTTTCGTTCACCCCACTGCCCTGCTTAAACCCTCTAAGCTCAACCCTTGTTATCAACTTTGCTCATTTAAATGTCCTCATCTGTACCCTTTTCTTCTCCTTCTCTCTCCACCTTCTCCTCTTCACTGTCCTTCTCCATCTGGGGCTCCATGAAGTCCTATTCAGAATCTCTTACCTTGATCACATCAGGCCCTCTTCTCATGCCATCTCTCAACCCATCACCAACATCACTGAAAAATATTAATAACATCTCTCAGTTGCCATTTTATATGCAGACAATACTCAATTGTACATGAGAGCAAAAGCACACATTATATCATGTGTCTCCGCGATTACCTAGCCATTATCAGGGGTGTTGCTAGGTCTGGAAAAGATCTGGGGCTGCACTAATGTCGGGACTGTTGAGACTTAGGGCTAGCTAGTCTTTTGGTTGTAGCTCCTGATCTTCTATCCGGGACTACAACATAAAGACCCGGGGCTATAGCCCCTTTAGCCCCCCTCCTCCCCAGCAACACCTCTTGAATTCGTCCTCATCGGTCTGCCGCTTAAAAACTACCCTTCAAAAAATCAAACCCTTCATCGTGCTTCAGGACTTCCGGAACTAGTGCATGCCCTTGTGGTCTTGCGCATTGATGGGGTTACATGCTCTCCCGACACTACTCCCAGCTGCTCACTGGGCTCCCCTAAAAGTAATCGACCACATTGCAGCACGTCTTATTACGGGAGCACAGAAATTTGACCGAATTACCCCGATCCTACACAAACTGCTTTGGCTTCCACTGCAGTCCAGGATACTGTTTAAGACTGCATGTATCATCTACAAAGCAGGCACGAGTAGTACACCAGCGTACCTGGTGGCTAAGCTCCACATAACTAGTGGCACACGTCCCTCGCACAGCAAATCAACTAACCGGCTTGAATGACAACTCATCTGCAAAGATAGGACCCACAAATAATCCTTCTCTTGTCATGTACCCATCCTCTGGAACTCGATCCTTGTGTCGGCTCGGAATGCCCTCACAATTCTCCAATTTCCAAAACAAAAACATGGCGCTTTCAACAACACCTGACCAAGGACTAATTTCAAAGGAAGCACATACTGATGCACAAACCTCACAGTATTGTTAAAAGATGCCAAATGCCGGCTACCCACAATTTGTACAGCGCTCCGCTGCTCTGGAGCTAGATCTGCGCTTTAAGCAGTAAAATAAAAAGATACAAAATAAAATAAGCCATCCAGGATATTGAAATCATCCCCCCCAACCTGCTTTCTTCTTTCACTCTACTGACAAATTCATCAGCTATTTCTCCTCCACCTCTGCAGTATATGGAACACTGAGTGTCCTACTCTAACTTTCTTCTACAGGTATGCCCCACGCACATCTTCCCTCACACCACCAGGCTGAATTTTTACCCGTCCTTTGGTCTACCATCACATTATATGCCCCTTCTTACTCATTCACTAAAAATCAAGTAACTGGTGCCATTGACCTGCTCATACCAATCTTCTCTATTGAACCTGTCACTTTCCTCTGCAATCTCCTAACTTGTCTCAAGAGAGCCATTGTCATACCCATTTTCAAGAAACTTAAACTAAGAATTACTGATGGCTAAACTGAGATGTTGAACAGAAGTGGCTGGGCATAACGTTCATGAATCACGCTCCACAGTGTTCTTTACAGTGTATGCCGGACCCCAGTGTGTCTTCCGCCTTTCTTCCCAAAGTTGCAGCCGGTTTCAGGCCTCTGAGCCATGAAGCCTGCTCAAGGCTTGCATTCTCATTTTGAGCTGCATCATACGATCACCCCTCCTTGTCGTACACCCAGTCTAGTCTAAGGACCCTGATTTTCAGCACCTAAATTAGAGCTTGCATCCAATGGCGGCAAGTGAACCCAAACATCCTGCACTGTTGCCTCAACATTACATTACTACACCTGTGTAATATACACAACCTGTTTCTGCAGTCTGGCTGTTGCTGCAGCACATTGTGGTGATGAGCAGAGAGACCAGTCCTGAGGTTAGTGCCAGGAATTAGACCCAGCAAAGTTTCCCACCACTAACCTTAACCACATGATCAGTGCTGGGAATTGAGATTATTGCATCCTCATGCAGGCACCTTGAGCTAGGTGATCTAATCTATACCATGGCCTGCGGTAGTGGCCGTGTAGTTAGGGTTAAGTTGCTCAACTCATAGAAAGAACACTTTTTGTGCAGCTTATAACTTTGGTGCTATTCAATGAATCCCCACCAAACTTCTCAATAAAAGTATATGGGCACCCTGGTATGATTTTGCGATGTTTGGTGTGGTTCTGTCCAGGTGGGGCAAAGTAATAGTGGGTCCCAAAACGTTTGAAATCCCCATAGACATAATGGAAAAAATGATTTCCTTGCGCCTACAGTCCAAACGGATGTACGGATTTGCACCAAACTTGCGCAATGTGCAGCGGATTGGTCCCAAAAGCATGCTTCTGCAAATGTGGTCTGAATCCATCCAGACTTTCTTTTTTAAATGGCAAAAAGTAGGTCAAACAAAATTAGTGATATCTGAGTCTGGTCCACACACTCGTTTCCCAATTTGAAGTCCGCAAATGCCTCCAGAATAATCAGAGGGTGGCTTGGTATCATCAAAAACGCATGCTGATTGAATGGTAAAAAACATGATATGCGTCCTTCACATTTTTTAAACGGTCGCCATATTTGATTCACGGTCCACAATCATTGTCCGCGGATAGCAGAGTGAAAAAAAAGTGCTGTAAATTACATTTGGGGTTATTCTGTGGTTGAAAGAGGGCATGGAAATGGCGGGGAGTGGGGAAAAGTTGATAGAAAGCTGTTTCTATAGGTGAAAAGAAGTGGTGCAGGTGCCCTCAAGTCTGTTTTCAATTTTACTATCTGTGGACGTCATTGGAATTGGGGGGTTCTGGGTGAGTCTTGTTATTAGAAGGTGTATTGTATGTACTTATTTGGTTTAATTCTACTGTGGTGGTTGTGGGCAGTGGCCAGATTCTTGGGGGCATGTCCATAGACCATGCCCCCAAAATCTGGCCACTGACCATACATTCTATATTAATATGTGTATGGTTTATAGGTATTATAAGGGAAGAACACAGTATTTATAATATGGTGTTAAACAAGATAGTTTATCAACATTTAATTGCATACAATTGTACATTTAGATTTTGTTTTTAGACCCTTCTAAATAGTACATTCTATGTACTATGTTTGTTACACCATTAGTCTGTGGTACACTGGTGTAGTATTAACATGAAATAATCATTGAGCTATTGGTAAAAAAAAATCCATAGTGGATTAAAACAACCTTATTGTATTTTCATACAGTTGTTGGCATTTACATAGTTTTGAAGAATATACATGTTACAGAATACATGTGTATGGTCGCATGGATGTTTAATGTGAGTGCAAGTTTAATAGGATGTTTGTTTGAAGTGTGTTGTAATTAAGGGTATGGTTAAAGTAGTTAGTTACCTGTTGACACATTCTAACTATATTGGATTTTGCAAGAAGTATTGCAGTAACAATGACTGTGGTGTATAAAATAAGTATATTTATGTGATGGGGAAACTATTGATAGCAGAATGTGTTGAGCACTACTGGTGTTAGTGAGTAAGGGAGTGGTGGTGTGATGGAATAAGTAGGATCATTATGATGTTTTGAGGAAAACAGTGGTTGTTATAATGGGGTAATTCAGTGAGGTTTGTGAGGGTTTAATTGAAAAGGGGGAGAGAAAGTGTGTATGTATGCTAATGTATGTTAGCGATAGGGGTATGAGGGAGTGTTACCAACATAAAAGTAAAATGCGTAGAAGGATTGCCCTTTGTGATGGTGTCCACGTGCCATCTGGGTATTTTAAGGATGCCTGGCATAAAAGGGGACTGTGGAGATCGCAGACAGTCACATAGGTCCGCAGATTACAGTCCTTATTGTATGCTAGAGAAATGTATTTGGGACCAAAAATAGTTTCTGTCCTTTTTTCTTTTCCTCTTATATACATTTGTCAATTATGTCCATTAGCATAGTAAAAAATGCTAATGAAAATCTTGGAAAAACCTATGGGAACAGTGTGAAGGCTGCTTTCCAGTGGGAGCAATGTGAAGGGTGCTTTCCCACGCAGTGTGAAGGGTGCTTTCCAGTGGGAGCAGTGTGAAGGCTGCTTTCCAGTGGGAGCAGTGTGAAGGCTGCTTTCCAGTGGGAACAGTGTGAAGGCTGCTTTCCAGTGGGAGCAGTGTGAAGGCTGCTTTCCAGTGGGAACAGTGTGAAGGCTGCTTTCCAGTGGAAGCAATGTGAAGGGTGCTTTCCCACGCAGTGTGAAGGCTGCTTTCCAGTGGGAGCAGTGTGAAGGCTGCTTTCCAGTGTGTGCAATGTGAAGGGTGCTTTCCAGTGGGAGCAGTGTGAAGGGTGCTTTCCAGTGTTAGCAATGTGAAGGGTGCTTTCCAGTGGGAGCAGTGAGAAGGGTGCTTTCCAGTGGGAGCAGTGTGAAGGCTGCTTTCCAGTGGGAGCAGTGTGAAGGCTGCTTTGCAGTGGGAGCAATGTGAAGGGTGCTTTCCCACGCAGTGTGAAGGGTGCTTTCCAGTGGGAGCAGTGTGATGGCTGCTTTCCAGTGGGAGCAATGTGAAGGGTGCTTTCCAGTGGGAGCAATGTGAAGGGTGCTTTCCAGTGGCAGCAGTGTGAAGGGTGCTTTTAAGTGGGAGCAGTGTGAAGGGTGCTTTCCAGTGGGAGCAGTGTGAAGGCTGCTTTCCAGTGGGAGCAGTGTGAAGGATGCTTTCCAGTGGGAGCAATGTGAAGGGTGCTTTCCCACGCAGTGTGAAGGGTGCTTTCCAGTGGGAGCAGTGTGATGGCTGCTTTCCAGTGGGAGCAGTGTGAAGGGTGCTTTACATTGGGAGCAGGGAGGGATCAGGAATGTAGGGCTTCGCTTCAGTTGGGTGACTCTGAAGTCTACCTTGTGACACGTTATCCACGTTTAGTGAAAGAGAACTCAGAGATGAGGATGAACCCCAGCACCTTATAGTTTGCAGTGAGTTGAGTTTTGAATCTCGCAGAGCTAGTCTGAATCTTTTAACATCTGAAGATGTTGAGGTTCAATGTAAATTCTTTCGGTAGATTCAGCCTGAGGTAGACACCTGATACCCACTCTTGGATGAATGAAATTCAGTTTTTGAGTAAAAGCCTTATTATAAACTGGGCGTAGTGGAAAAAAACATAAAAGGGAGGAATGATGCTTTTGTACCTCCATTTCCTGCTCCTTCATCCATTTTGTTGCAGTGAAAAGGTGGAGGGGGTGGGGAGGCCTGGAGTGTGGAGTGTGATGGGTCCTCAGTTAAGATTCAGAGCATCTTGTGGCATGACCCCTGGATTATAATACCTTGCATCATGAGTTGAGATTCACAATTTCGATCTCTTCTCACATTCATACACTCTGAATCCTGAGTTAAATTATGACATCATATATGGTTTTTAATGCTTTATAATTGGTAAGGATTTCTTATTAAATGCTGTGTCATTCTGCTCCTGTTGGTGTTTACTTTGTCTCAAAGATATGTTCCCTGGAAACCGTAAACAAGATAAACCTTAAACATGATATCGCTCAATAGTTTTATGCAGTAATAAAACATAGTGTTTATAACGAGTCATATTTTGTTTTGTACTTTTAGAATTGTAAACGTGATTTCGCTAATGTCAATGAACTTTGCTCTATTGAGAAATGTTTAGCCGTGAGCAATGAATAGCAATTTCATAAAATGAACATTTTAAAATGATACTTCTGAATGCTGTGCTTGTTCAAGAATAAAATGCCATTTTAGGCAAACCACTATGAAGTGTGAACTGGTACAGAGAGGACCTGCCTTTGAATCTGGGAAACTAGAATGGTTGGAAAATGACTGTCAATATTAGATCGGTGGCAGCAATGTGTCTATTGATCTGAAAACACAGACCCTGGCAATGTGAACAAACACATCAAGATGAGATTCCACCGACAAACTCATGAATAAAAGTATGTGAAAACTCCAGCATAGATGGCCAAAACCCTTCCCACTAAACCTCACAAACTCCTAGCACTGTAATGACATGTTAAGCACTTTGGACAGCATGAATGCGCACATCTGTTTCTACCAGCGAATGCTGTTTTTTTCGTTCACCCCACTGCCCTGCTTAAACCCTCTAAGCTCAACCCTTGTTATCAACTTTGCTCATTTAAATGTCCTCATCTGTACCCTTTTCTTCTCCTTCTCTCTCCACCTTCTCCTCTTCACTGTCCTTCTCCATCTGGGGCTCCATGAAGTCCTATTCAGAATCTCTTACCTTGATCACATCAGGCCCTCTTCTCATGCCATCTCTCAACCCATCACCAACATCACTGAAAAATATTAATAACATCTCTCAGTTGCCATTTTATATGCAGACAATACTCAATTGTACATGAGAGCAAAAGCACACATTATATCATGTGTCTCCGCGATTACCTAGCCATTATCAGGGGTGTTGCTAGGTCTGGAAAAGATCTGGGGCTGCACTAATGTCGGGACTGTTGAGACTTAGGGCTAGCTAGTCTTTTGGTTGTAGCTCCTGATCTTCTATCCGGGACTACAACATAAAGACCCGGGGCTATAGCCCCTTTAGCCCCCCTCCTCCCCAGCAACACCTCTTGAATTCGTCCTCATCGGTCTGCCGCTTAAAAACTACCCTTCAAAAAATCAAACCCTTCATCGTGCTTCAGGACTTCCGGAACTAGTGCATGCCCTTGTGGTCTTGCGCATTGATGGGGTTACATGCTCTCCCGACACTACTCCCAGCTGCTCACTGGGCTCCCCTAAAAGTAATCGACCACATTGCAGCACGTCTTATTACGGGAGCACAGAAATTTGACCGAATTACCCCGATCCTACACAAACTGCTTTGGCTTCCACTGCAGTCCAGGATACTGTTTAAGACTGCATGTATCATCTACAAAGCAGGCACGAGTAGTACACCAGCGTACCTGGTGGCTAAGCTCCACATAACTAGTGGCACACGTCCCTCGCACAGCAAATCAACTAACCGGCTTGAATGACAACTCATCTGCAAAGATAGGACCCACAAATAATCCTTCTCTTGTCATGTACCCACCCTCTGGAACTCGATCCTTGTGTCGGCTCGGAATGCCCTCACAATTCTCCATTTTCCAAAACAAAAACATGGCGCTTTCAACAACACCTGACCAAGGACTAATTTCAAAGGAAGCACATACTGATGCACAAACCTCACAGTATTGTTAAAAGATGCCAAATGCCGGCTACCCACAATTTGTACAGCGCTCCGCTGCTCTGGAGCTAGATCTGCGCTTTAAGCAGTAAAATAAAAAGATACAAAATAAAATAAGCCATCCAGGATATTGAAATCATCCCCCCCAACCTGCTTTCTTCTTTCACTCTACTGACAAATTCACCAGCTATTTCTCCTCCACCTCTGCAGTATATGGAACACTGAGTGTCCTACTCTAACTTTCTTCTACAGGTATGCCCCACGCACATCTTCCCTCACACCACCAGGCTGAATTTTTACCCGTCCTTTGGTCTACCATCACATTATATGCCCCTTCTTACTCATTCACTAAAAATCAAGTAACTGGTGCCATTGACCTGCTCATACCAATCTTCTCTATTGAACCTGTCACTTTCCTCTGCAATCTCCTAACTTGTCTCAAGAGAGCCATTGTCATACCCATTTTCAAGAAACTTAAACTAAGAATTACTGATGGCTAAACTGAGATGTTGAACAGAAGTGGCTGGGCATAACGTTCATGAATCACGCTCCACAGTGTTCTTTACAGTGTATGCCGGACCCCAGTGTGTCTTCCGCCTTTCTTCCCAAAGTTGCAGCCGGTTTCAGGCCTCTGAGCCATGAAGCCTGCTCAAGGCTTGCATTCTCATTTTGAGCTGCATCATACGATCACCCCTCCTTGTCGTACACCCAGTCTAGTCTAAGGACCCTGATTTTCAGCACCTAAATTAGAGCTTGCATCCAATGGCGGCAAGTGAACCCAAACATCCTGCACTGTTGCCTCAACATTACATTACTACACCTGTGTAATATACACAACCTGTTTCTGCAGTCTGGCTGTTGCTGCAGCACATTGTGGTGATGAGCAGAGAGACCAGTCCTGAGGTTAGTGCCAGGAATTAGACCCAGCAAAGTTTCCCACCACTAACCTTAACCACATGATCAGTGCTGGGAATTGAGATTATTGCATCCTCATGCAGGCACCTTGAGCTAGGTGATCTAATCTATACCATGGCCTGCGGTAGTGGCCGTGTAGTTAGGGTTAAGTTGCTCAACTCATAGAAAGAACACTTTTTGTGCAGCTTATAACTTTGGTGCTATTCAATGAATCCCCACCAAACTTCTCAATAAAAGTATATGGGCACCCTGGTATGATTTTGCGATGTTTGCTGTGGTTCTGTCCAGGTGGGGCAAAGTAATAGTGGGTCCCAAAACGTTTGAAATCCCCATAGACATAATGGAAAAAATGATTTCCTTGCGCCTACAGTCCAAACGGATGTACGGATTTGCACCAAACTTGCGCGATGTGCAGCGGATTGGTCCCAAAAGCATGCTTCTGCAAATGTGGTCTGAATCCATCCAGTCTTTCTTTTTTAAATGGCAAAAAGTAGGTCAAACAAAATTAGTGATATCTGAGTCTGGTCCACACACTCGTTTCCCAATTTGAAGTCCGCAAATGCCTCCAGAATAATCAGAGGGTGGCTTGGTATCATCAAAAACGCATGCTGATTGAATGGTAAAAAACATGATATGCGTCCTTCACATTTTTTAAACGGTCGCCATATTTGATTCACGGTCCACAATCATTGTCCGCGGATAGCAGAGTGAAAAAAAGTGCTGTAAATTACATTTGGGGTTATTCTGTGGTTGAAAGAGGGCATGGAAAGGGCGGGGAGTGGGGAAAAGTTGATAGAAAGCTGTTTCTATAGGTGAAAAGAAGTGGTGCAGGTGCCCTCAAGTCTGTTTTCAATTTTACTATCTGTGGACGTCATTGGAATTGGGGGGTTCTGGGTGAGTCTTGTTATTAGAAGGTGTATTGTATGTACTTATTTGGTTTAATTCTACTGTGGTGGTTGTGGGCAGTGGCCAGATTCTTGGGGGCATGTCCATAGACCATGCCCCCAAAATCTGGCCACTGACCATACATTCTATATTAATATGTGTATGGTTTATAGGTATTATAAGGGAAGAACACAGTATTTATAATATGGTGTTAAACAAGATAGTTTATCAACATTTAATTGCATACAATTGTACATTTAGATTTTGTTTTTAGACCCTTCTAAATAGTACATTCTATGTACTATGTTTGTTACACCATTAGTCTGTGGTACACTGGTGTAGTATTAACATGAAATAATCATTGAGCTATTGGTAAAAAAAAATCCATAGTGGATTAAAACAACCTTATTGTATTTTCATACAGCTGTTGGCATTTACATAGTTTTGAAGAATATACATGTTACAGAATACATGTGTATGGTCGCATGGATGTTTAATGTGAGTGCAAGTTTAATAGGATGTTTGTTTGAAGTGTGTTGTAATTAAGGGTATGGTTAAAGTAGTTAGTTACCTGTTGACACATTCTAACTATATTGGATTTTGCAAGAAGTATTGCAGTAACAATGACTGTGGTGTATAAAATAAGTATATTTATGTGATGGGGAAACTATTGATAGCAGAATGTGTTGAGCACTACTGGTGTTAGTGAGTAAGGGAGTGGTGGTGTGATGGAATAAGTAGGATCATTATGATGTTTTGAGGAAAACAGTGGTTGTTATAATGGGGTAATTCAGTGAGGTTTGTGAGGGTTTAATTGAAAAGGGGGAGAGAAAGTGTGTATGTATGCTAATGTATGTTAGCGATAGGGGTATGAGGGAGTGTTACCAACATAAAAGTAAAATGCGTAGAAGGATTGCCCTTTGTGATGGTGTCCACGTGCCATCTGGGTATTTTAAGGATGCCTGGCATAAAAGGGGAATGTGGAGATCGCAGACAGTCACATAGGTCCACAGATTACAGTCCTTATTGTATGCTAGAGAAATGTATTTGGGACCAAAAATAGTTTCTGTCCTTTTTTCTTTTCCTCTTATATACATTTGTCAATTATGTCCATTAGCATAGTAAAAAATGCTAATGAAAATCTTGGAAAAACCTATTGTGTCTAATGACATCACTGAAAAATGTAAAGCAGATGGAGTCTGTAAGATTATTATTTTTAGTTCTAGTTTTTAACTGTGAATAGTGGGTCCAAAAGGAACCTTTTCTGTTTTTTTTTTTTATTTTGTATTTTTTGTATTTTTTTTTTCCAGGAGAGGCAAGGAAGTACAGTGGAGGAGGGAAGGGAGGAAAGCAGCTCCAACGACAGATACGGAGGGGCAGGTGGACAGGGGAAGATGTTAAGCGTGCCTTGAATCAAAGATAGGGGGTAGTGTTTCTCATGCTCCTTGACTGCAGCCTTGAAAGCACTTCAAAATGCTTCCCCATGCCACGTGGTGTGTCACAGTATATACAGAGTACCCTTGTCCTGGAAAGATATGAATCAACAGCCTATTTTATGGCCTGCAAGGCAGTTGGTGGGATCCTCTGTCCCACAGGACTAGTCTGTGTGGCGGCAGGAGGTTGTGGAAGACGAGGTCGAGGAAGACAGCCTATTAATGCCTGGGAAAGGAACAGCCTTTCTCAGAGCACCCGGGTGGTTTCAGCGGGTGTTGCGGCACATAGAAGTAGTACCAAAAGAGTACTGCCTGTGTTGTCTCCAACTGAACTGAATTCCACACTCAATGCATTCCACATGGGTAGACCGAGCCTTTGGTACTCCTCATGCGGTTTTAAAGAACTGCCACACCCATGATTTTCTTTGGATGCTGGAGGAATGCATTTCCTATATCTTATCTTCCTGTTCCTCTTGATCCTCCTCTGCATCATTGTGCCTGTTCCCTTGTACAGGACCTCCAGGAGGTGGTGGTGTTGGTGGTGGTGGTTGAGGCCCCTGGGGAGGAGGAATGGCCATGACTGATGCCATGCTTGAAGTTAAATAGTAGGTGTGCCAATCGTCTTCCAAACTTCAGTTTTGAAATGTCTGTGAAATACATATATGCACACAAATCAGAGGCACATACATAAAACTAAATTAAGGAAGAAAGAAACAAGTTCACCAGAAAATGTCAATTACATTAAAGTTCATCATCATGTATACAAATGAATTGCGTGTTTGAGGCCTGCTTATTGCCCCCATATATGTGCACCATGAGCTGAAGCCAAACCTAAAGGAAAGTACTTGAAGAACATACAACAAGCTTAACTTCTATATATAGAGCATCTTTTGAATTTTCATATTCTGACTGTCAGTGAACAAAACCAGTTTGGGGAAAAAACTTTGCTCACGCCTACAGGCCAAACCGCTGGACGGATTTTCACCAAATTCGGACCAGGAGCAGCGGCTTGGTCCCGAAAGCGTGCTTTTGCAAATTTGGTGAAAGTCCGTCCAGTAGTTCTTTTTAAAATGACCAAAAAGTAGGTCACAAAAAAATAGTGATATCTATGTTCGGTCCGCGGACACACTTCCCTGTTCGCTCTGTGGACAGTATCCTGATTGGCCAACCGGCTTGTGTCATGTCAGCGGACATGCAACCTGTTCGCTGATTGGACGGTAAAGAGCGTGAAACGTGTCAGATTTTCGGGAACGCCCGCCATCCTGGATTTGCGGACGTCCGCGGACAGCGCTGTGAACCTTGGTGGAAAAATACTATTTAGTAGAGTGTGTTGGTGTGTAAAAATGTTTGGGGAGGGTGGGGGAGTAAGAGATGAGTTAAATGTTGTATTTATTTAGGTGGTAGACCCCCTGGTGTGTTCGCTTTGTCCGCAGACAAAGCGAATGTTCTGAAATGTTCTAAATAAACGAAATGGGGGTGTTCTGAGGACACTACGCCTGTACGTATTGTTCGCAAGCAAGCTGAAAGTGTTCTAAGAACACTCGCGGTGTCCTGAAATGTTCGAAAATAAACGAAATGGGTGTGTTCTGAGGACGGTAAGCCTGTCCATTTTGTTCGCAGGCAAGTTGAATCTGTTCTAAGAACACATCATGTGTCCTGGGATGTTCGTCAATAAACAAAATGGGGGTGTCCTGAGGACGGTATGCCTGTCCGTGCTGTTCGCAAGCAAGTTCAAATTGTTCTAAGAACACATGAAGTGTCCTGGGATGTTTGTAAATAAACGAAAAGGGGGTGTTCTGAGGACACTACGCCTGTACGTATTGTTCGCAAGGAAGCTGAAAGTGTTCTAAGAACACTCGCGGTGTCCTGAAATGTTTGAAAAGAAACTAAATGGGTGTGTTCTGAGGACGGTAAGCCTGTCCGTTTTGTTCGCAGGCAAGTTGAATCTGTTCTAAGAACACATCATGTGTCCTGGGATGTTCATCAATAAACAAAATGGGGGTGTTCTGAGGACACTACGCCTGTACGTATTGTTCACAAGCAAGTTGAAACTGTTCTAAGAACACTTGCGGTGTCCTGAAATGTTCGAAAATAAACGAAATGGGTGTGTCCTGAGGATGGTATGCCTGTCCGTTTTGTTCGCAGGCAATTTGAAACTGTTCTAATAACACATGCAGTTTCCTGAAATGTTCGTCAATGGACGAAATGGGGGTGTCCTAAGGACGCTGTCCGTATTATTCGCTGGCAAGATGAAAGTGTTCTTAGAACACATCATGTGTCCTGGGATGTTCGTAAATAAACAAAATGGGGGTGTCCTGAGGATGCTATGCCTGTCCGTACTATTCGTAGGCAAGTTGAAACTGTTCTAAGAAAACTCATCATGTCCGCGGACATTAAAAGTGCCAATATGGCATAGTTAAAATGTTTGACTCTATGGGTTTGATATGCTGCGGTGGTTGTGACCAGGGCATAGAGTCTTGGGAGCATGGCCATGCTCCCAAGACTCTATGCCCTGGCCACAACCACCGCAGCATATCACACCCATAGTGGCTTACAACTTTGGGATCCAAGAACAAATTTATAAGCAACGAAGTTATAAGCCACTATGGGTGTGATATGCTGTGGTGGTTGTGGGCAGGGCCTATAGTCTTGGGTGCATGGACAAGACCAAATTTATAAGCACCAAAGTTATAAGTCACTATGGGTGTGATTTGCTGTAATGGTTGTACTTATTATAATATACTTACTGTTTGGTTTAGTTACTGGAGTACATGCATTTCTTTGTTTTTATTTCTGTGATAAAAGAAAAGATCATGTTAGTATTGGTATTTTGTAATGACTTATAACATTGAATAATCAAAAAAATGTTTGACCCTAATATTTAGTAGATTACAAACCAGTGTTGTTACGCTCACCTGGACCCCACAGGGATGTCGATCGGACCCGGACAGCTGCGGTCTCCGTCAACGTGATGCGTAGTGCAGAGATGACTGTCTGGACTGGCCCGCCTAGTCTTGTCTGCTGGACCCGAAGAAGTATTTTCCTGCAAGTGGAGACAGGGATTAGCCACCTGTGGGTTTTAGAGATGGCCTCCCAACTGTTCTCGCTCTCCCCCACTAATCACCTCCGATATCCCCTTAGTAACCTCACCTTATGTTTGTAAAAGATGAGCTCTCCATCCTGCGTGCCTTGCAAGGGCGCGTAGATACCAGTTACTTCACTGGTTTGAAGGCGTTGGGAGAGTATAGTATAGATTCAAGCATCCTTTACTTGGTCTAGTAATTCGGGGATCAGAGGCAATGGGTATCGTTTTTTTACCGTAATCTGATTTAATGCGTGGTAATCTATGCATGTTCTAAGGTCACCTTCCTTTTTTGGTACGAAGAATAAAGCTGAGGATGCAGGAGACTTGGAAGGACGAATAAAGCCATTAGCAAGGTATTGCCGTAGGTGAAGATTTTCAGGTTCCGTGAGGGCGTAGATTCTACTGCATGGGGGTTGTGCACCAGGTAGGAGGTTGATTTGACAATCGTATGATCTGTGAGGAGGTAATGTATTGGCCTGTTCTTTTTGAAAAACATCCTGAAATTATTGGTATTCCTGAGGTAACTGCACGATTGGGTTAACGGCTGTAGCCATGCCTTTGTTCAAAGTTTTCTCCGGGTAACAGGTGTGTGCACAATCCGGGAAGGTTATTCTCTTCTCTCGCCATTCTATACAAGGATTATGTGTTTCCAACCATGGCATCCCCAGTATTATCTGGAACTGTGGGGCTTTGATTAGATCAAAAACAATAGTCTCTCGATGCCCATCTTGACTCAACAGTGTCATCTCTGCAGTGGAATGAGTTACAGGCCCCGAGGCAATCTCAGTTCCATCAACTGTGGTGATGACATCCGAAGTGGGCTTTTTGCAAAGAGGTAGATTCATCCTTGACACCAATTTGTGGTCCATATAGTTTCCTACTGCCCCGCTATCTATGTATGCCCTTACTGCGTGCATACGTGATGGCTGCCTGGGATCAAGTAGGACCATTGGGATGATCAGATGCGAGGTCTGAGTGTCCTTCTTTAAGCTCGACAAGCGGACCTCTACGCTTGTCGGGTGTGGTTGTTTCCCGAATCAGGCTCTATGTGGCTTTTATCAGCAACTCCTACCACCATCTTGGGTGGTTTTGTAGGGCAATCCCGTAGAAAATGTCCTGAGCTTCCACAGTACAGACACAACATCTGCATCTGTCGTCTTCTTTCTCTTTCCTTTTGAGTTAAGGGTCCTTTAACCCCCCGATCTGCATAGGTTCAGATGCATCTGTTCCTTTGGGGGCAATGTTGGGTTTAACCAATATCCGATTCTCGAACTTAGCTCGATCGGTCTTCGGTTCTGAAGTCGGTGGTCTAGCTGGACCACTAAGTCTATAAATTCTGTGCAATCCTGAGGTGGGTTCACAACTTGAGCCAAGATGTCTTTGAGTTCTCCCCGAAGGCCACGATGAAACAATGTAATTTGTTTTCCTCCAGCCATCCGGTTTCCACCACCAACCTATTGAAGGTTGCAATATAGGTTCGTAAGGATAAAAGTTTGTTGTCCAGGGCTTGACCCTGTGAGTGTCTGGCGAATAGTTTTTCCATACTCCTTTGAAAACCCTGAAAATCCCAGAGAAGAGGATCATCCTGGTTGACTAACGGAATGGACCAATCCGTTGCGCTGCCACTAAGATATGACAATACAAAGGCTACTTTGGCTTGGTCATTTGGAAAGGCTCCTGGTCTGCATAAAAAGTGCAAGTGGCATTGGTTCATAAACACGGCAAACCTTTTGTGGTCCCCAGCAAAGCGTTCGGGTGGAGCTAACGGAATGTTTCCTGGTAAAACCACTTGCACAGGATTGCTTGATGAAACAGGGGTTGGTTTTCTCCCATATCCAGGTAGGGGCGTTTGCCCAGCTTGGTTTTGCAGTAGTTGCCTAGCCAGATCATCAGTGCGCTCCTTTGAGACAATCAGTTCCCTCCTGAGGGCATTAGTCTCTTGGTGAGCGCCATGTACTTCCGCCCTAAATTCCCCCAATAATTGGGCCAGTTGGTCGGTTTCCGAGGTTTCCATAACACCCGGGTGGGTATTTTTAGAAAGGCTTCGTGTTCTGTTACGCTCACCTGGACTCCACAGGGGTGTCGATCGGACCCGGACAGCTGCGGTCTCCGTCAACGTGATGCGTAGTGCAGAGATGACTGTCTGGACTGGCCCACCTAGTCTTGTCTGCTGGACCCGAAGAAGTATTTTGCTGCAAGTGGAGACAGGGATTAGCCACCTGTGGGTTTTAGTGATGGCCTCCCAACTGTTCTCGCTCTCCCCCACTAATCACCTCCGATATCCCCTTAATAACCTCACCTTATGTTTGTAAAAGATGAGCTCTCCATCCTGCGTGTCTTGCAGGGGCGCGTAGATACCAGTTACTTCACTGGTTTGAAGGCGTTGGGAGAGTTCCGGTAAGCATTGACTCTGAAGTCCCAGGTGGGATTGGTAAGTATCAAGTTCAAAGAGTTCAATGTGCCCGATGTTCACTCTTGTCCCCTTCCTTCCTTAAGTTGCAACTGAGTTCGTGAGAAGTAAGGTCTTGTAGCTGCTGCTGGCGTTCAGGTAAGAGTCTGTGTTACCCAACGCTGTCCGGTAACTATTGCATGTGTTAACGTGTTGTTTTTCTCCCTCTTTACAGATGCGGCATAGGAAGATATGGAGAATAATACCACCAGTGGTAAATCAGGTAAGTCTATGGTGGTAAGAGGTATTTGTTGATTCCCTTGGCTCACCATGTTATTCTTGTGCCCCTAGGTGCCGGAATACGGCGAAGAAATGATGGAGACAGTGCCGGATCGAAAGATGCTGTGAGAACTGGTGAGTATGGCGCCGTGCTGGAGCTGGCGAAGCGACGCGTGCAGGACTGATGTACTTTCCGGGTCGGGAGATGAAATGGATCCTGAATCAGGTGAGGAATTTGAAATAAGTTTGTTTTCTAACCTTGTCCTTTTCTTCCTCTTTATTCTAGGAGCTCCGGATTCGAGGCAGGCGTGGCAGAAGACTGGATGCTGGCTGCAGGCACGCGGGCGTGGCAGAAGACTGGATGCTGGCTGCAGGCACGGTGAGAGTCACACTGCTGGATGCAGAATAACACGAAGCATGTGCTGCTGTTCGGGCGTGGTTTAAATAGCCTCCAAAGTAGTCCCAGGAAAGAAGTTCCCAAGGACCACACCCAAGTAGAAAATAGTCCCTGTAGTAAAATAGTCCCATCCAGGCCGCACGTGGGCTTGGATTAATTTGCAGCATGGTCTGCATGAGGTAAGTAATGTCTATGAGGCTGGCGCCTATAGCGCAAGGACTGATTTTTATTATGAGCCTAAAATCATTGGGTCTGTGGGAGAAAAAAAATCCATGTTGGCTTAAAAAAAACTTTTTTTGTTATTCTACAGTCTATTTTTTGGCTTGTTGCAGATTTTTGGAGCAGTTAGATACCTGTTGACATATTCTAAAAGTCTATTTTTTGTTATAATGAAGTGGTATTGATTTATCTGTTTGGATATTGTAAAATTTTGGGGTAGTTAGATACCAGTTGGCGTATTCTAACTGTCTATTTTTTGTTATAATGTAGTGGTATTGATTTATCTGTTTGGTTATTGAAAATCTTGGGGTAGTTAGATACCAGTTGGCGTATTCTAACTGTTTATTGTTTGATATAATTTAGTGGTATTCATTTATCTGTTTAGTAGTTGCAGAATTTTGGGGCAGTTAGATACCTGTTGGCATATGCTAACAGTCTATTTTTTGTTATAATGAAGTGGTATTGATTTATTTGTTTGGATATTGTAAAATCTTGGGGCAGTTAGATACCAGTTGGCGTATTCTAATTATCTATTTTTAGATATAATTTAGTAGTATTCATTTATCTGTTTAGTTGTTGTAGAATCTTGGGGCAGTTATATAGCTGTTGGCATATTGTAATAGTTTATAGTTTTTTAATAGAAATTTAGTTAATGTTTAAGTACAGTTTAGTTAATACATTTTGGTTTTAAGAACATTAAATAAGTGTTTGTAAGATTTGCAGGTAATCTCTGCTTTAGAGTAATGGTACTATCATTACATTCGAACCATCCACATTTTATTTTATATATGCAGTATAGTGACCTGCATTGGTTGTGGCTCCTCTGTGGGAGATTATACCTACTGTTGTGAAGGTTTTCTTACCAAGTGATACTTGACCATGTGTGAATCCAGTCAGCGTGCAGTTGTGTTTGGTACCATCTGCATTGTAACGTAGAAGCATTAGTATTACGTATTTACTATGTGTTTGTATTAGTAAGGTGGAGCGATTATCCAAACTGCAGGTAGTACATAATCTACCATGGTTTGCATTTTGTACAAGTTGCTGAAATGGAACAGATTCACAATTAGGTATTGATACATACACAAAGCGCTCTTTGGGGATTTGTTCTTGTGTCACATTGTTGCAGAGAGTGCATGTATGTTTCCACATGTATGAAATCTGGACGATTTCATTTATAGATATGTTTTTGTTTTCCAGTACGTGTAGTAAGTATATCAGAAATTATTGTGGATCTTCCTGTGAGTTTATAGTGAATTTCACCATTCCAGCACAGTAGTTCAATGGTTGTCTTATTCCATAAACACTATACGTGTTGTCAGGATTGTTTGTTACTGTTCTATGAAGTACTAACATTTGCAAACACAATTGGTCTGTACTGTGTAAGTAAATGTTGTCAACAATTGGTGGTAATTGAATATTCATTGCTACATTTGCTTAGCAATTTACACCAATTACATTTGAAAGTTTAAATGGACCAGGTAGTTCTGTATCTGAGTGCTTTTTTTGGAGTTTGTCTTCCTTCTTTGAAGAAGTACCTGGTTTACTTTCCCTAATAGGTTCTTTTTTGATTGTGGTACTTGATGAAGTATTCGTTTCTTTTAATCTCTTTGGAGGATTTGCAGTGACATCCTGTTGCATTTCTGTTTGATTTAGTTTTCTTTTAGAACATTTTACTATTTGTGGAATAGGATATGTTTTTAGATGGGGGTGTATAGTGAACGAAGTCTATTGTATTCTGAAATGCAAGGAATATCAGCGTTTACTTTACTTACATCAAAATTGATTAGAAATAGACTGTCAAGTGTACGTAAGCGTGATAGTGCTACGTAGCTCATGCCTTCTTTAAAGACTGTGTTACCAATGTCTATCAATGCTTTGTCTAGTGCAAGACCTTGTGATTTATGAATGGTGACTTTGTATGCAAGAGTTAGAGAAAATTGTTCTCTGCGTACATACATGTCTTTGAAGAGAAGGAATTGAGCTGTTGAGCGTCCTATCCTTTTCACTTCTGAAAGTTTGTCAAAGAGAATATTGACAAACTGAATGTTGTTGTCACGTGGGTATGTTTGAAAGCCAACAACTGTACCCAGTGCTCCATTAACTAGTCCTTGATCCACGTCAAGGTTATGTTTAAGCATTACTCTGCAATTTAAGGATAATTTTAATATTTTTTCCAATCCAGCTGTGTTGGAGATTGAATTTTCTAAACTATTTAGTCTCGTTGTGGCTTGTTCACACATGGGTAGTGTCATACCATGTATGTCTAGTTTGTCTGTGGCGCTAATTTCAATTATTGGTTGCATTTCTTTTTTTAACATTGTTTAATTGAATTTGAAACAGCTTGCAAGAGTTGGCATTAAGGCCATACAATTGACATTTTTGTGGGCTAATTGTTCCATAACATCCGTAGCACATACATTATCGCCATAAAGTGCATGAATGTGCCGGGTTTTCAATATTGCTTGTGCTTCTTGAGTTAATACACCAACACTAATACTTTTTAAGATGTTGGCATAAGTGAGCTCTGCAGATTGCCGCATGTTTTCTGTTAATTCTCTGTATTGGAAATGTTGCCAAAGGTTGACATTTCGAATGCTGCCAACCGTTTTACAGCAGAGTTTGTGTCCTAAGGTTTTAAAAATAGGCTCACCTTTCACTGGTGTCAATTGAAGAAGATCTCCGAAAACAATAATGTGTTTTCCTCCAAAGAGCTCTTCGTAGTTTGTTTTGAGTACTTCTTGTAATCTGAGGTGAATCAAAGCCAACATTAGGTTGGAGACCATGCTCACTTCATCTATTAGTAGCATTTACATTTGTTTTAATACTCTGCGTAGTTCCATTGCAGCTTCTGTAGAAAGTTTGTAATAGTCGAATTTGTTTCGGTGTTCTATCGGCTGGAGTAGTAATCGGTGTAAAGTGACACCGCCTATATTGTATGCAGCTAAACCTATGGGGGCAGTGATAACAGCTGACACTTTGTTGTTTGTCAATTGTTGAAAGAATTTGCTGATGATTTTGATTAAGAATGTTTTGCCAGAACCAGCTTCACCACTGACATACAGTAGTATAGGTTTGTAATTTTGGCAGGTGCATTCTTTGTTTTCATGTTGTACACCATGTGCAATTTCTTCTGTTACTTCTTCAAAAATGCTACGTTGCTCATTCTTTAGTTTTGATTTTAGTATAGTTAAGTCTTCTTTATCTTCATACTGACACATGGTGTTTTCTACTTCTGTCATAGCTAATTCTGCCTCATTTGTTATTAGTGGCTCTCCCAGTGGTTCTTGGCTTCCTGTTACAGAAGGTTGACTACTGTCAGGAGTGTCGTAATCTAGTTGGGCTTAGAGTTCTTCTTCGTGTTGCTGTTCATTGTGCAACATTGTTTTGTACTGTGTAAAGTTTACATCAGTTATAGTGCTTTCATTTGCTTTAAAAGCGTCTTCATAGGATTCATAGTTATCTAGTATGTCTTCTTCTTTTCTCCAAGGTTTAAAGAGTTGTAGCAGGGACATGTAATATAGTTCTTTATGTTGAGGAGTCTTTAATGACAATTTGATAGGATTAATTAAATTTGGTTTGGTGAGTTTTACTAAGCTGCCATCACAATTTGTCACTCTGTATTTACCTTTTTTTTATTGGGTTTTATATTATTTTTGTATGTGAAGTTTTGGGCTATGTCGTATAGACACATGGTTTCCAAATTGGTACTTCACTTTGGGTAGTATGTGTCCAGTAAATTGTTTTTTAAAATGTCTTGGCTGTTGGGATCATGTTTGGCTATTGTTTCTATATCTTCGTGTGATTTTAGAACACCTTTTCTAAATGTAGCAGGACCAAGACTTAGCCATACTATATTTTCATATTTTCCATACAAAGCAGTACCAGTTAAACAATCTGCTGCTTCATAGGAGCCACATTCTCTATAGGAGAGCATTTTTATGCCCAAGGTGTATAATTTCTGAGACAGGGTTTTGTCTGATGACAGGTCATTCCAGAGGAATTGGAGCTCTGTTTGTTCTGCTTTGGTTAAGTATGCTGTAACATATCGTGCAACTGCAGTTGAATTGTCTGTAATGTACTGCACATCTATGTTTGCATTCCATAAGTGGGCAATGATTGCATTGTAATCATTGACATATTTTTCTTCTTCTGTTCTTTTTATGTAATATGTATTTTTAGGTGATTTACCTTTAACAGTATGTCTAACTGAAGACATGAAGTTGTTCACTTGACCTGTTTTTGTAACCGGTCTAGGGAAACCAAAGTGGCATTTGGTGTAGTATTTCCATTTGTTTTTGTATTTGCGATGACAATATTTGCCACATTTGTGTCTTTGAAATTGTAAAATTTGTGCATGAAGATCACTATTTGTTGCTTCTGATGGAATTTCACAAGTGAGATATTTTTCAATAAACTGTAACACAGAGGCGTCATTGTCTTGACCAAATTTAGGAGCATCTTTAATCCATAAAAGCATGTGGATATGTGGTGCTCCTCTTGCTTGGTATTCATTTCTCCAAAAGAAGTGTTGCACTTCTCCGAGGGGAGGAACAGTTTTATTACAAATAAAGTGTAGCATAGCAATGAAGCGATGGTGAAAATATCTTGACACATTAACAGAGAACAAAGTTCTCCAGGTGTTAGTATATCTATGTTTGTTTTGTTTTTGTTTGATATGCGTAGGAAATCATGTAAATCTTCCCATGCATATTCTGCACAACTCAATGTAACAAACCAAGTGCGTGGGCCAACGTTTCTTATCAGACAACATACATCTCCATGACGTTGAAACCAGTGCTCTTTTGTACCACGCATGTTTGCTAATAGATTTGTAATATTTTATTGTAAAACCTCATCTTTTTGTAATAATTGTGAAGCTGACATATTTTGAAAGTGGGATCCTGATTTTAATGTGTGTGCAACTCCGTAACATAAAGTTGCTAGTTCACTTTCAAAGAGTAGGTGGAATATGTATTCCACATTTTGTCTAAATCTGGGATCTTCAGAATACATCCATAACGAGCGGTATTCTGATGCTGTTATTTGAATAGGTCTATCATCGTACCTTCCTCCTTTGCCAGTAGGAAAGAGTAGAGGAAAAGCACGTGCTTCTATACTTTTTTCCCATATGCTGATTGGTGATCCTTTTGTTTGACGCATTTGGTACATTTCTAGTGCATCTTCTATGGTGTCATTAGAGTGCAATGGATGAATTGTATAATGGTCTAAAGTATTGGATATTGTAGCAGGATCTAGGAGCTCAAATTTACCAGCTTCTTGTGTCTCTTGAATTATTTCAGTGGTATCCTTCAAGTTTTCTTCAATATTAATTTCTTTGTAGTATTCATTATTGTCTTTTAGATATTGCAAGGCTTGTCTAACTTTATGTAAATCTACCAGTTGTTGCCAAATTTTTTTGTCTTTTGTAGGTACACCATTTACTAAGATAATTAAAGATTGCTCCATGGGACGTTGCACTCCAAGAGTGTGTACATTTTGTTTTAGATCTAATGGTAAATACACTACTTTTCCACAAATACCTTTCACTAATTCAGAGGGAGGTCATTTTGCTGTTTTTGGTTGTAGGCGTATTATTGCTTGAAAGAGGTGCACTGTTTGAATTATGATCCTCTCATATAAATTGAGTTGTTGTAGGGGTTTTGGTAGTGGAAATAATTCCAAATTATTTGTGATATCACGTGAAGGAGTTTGGTTGTTGTCACGTTTTGTAGTGCAGTAACTGCAAAGTATTAAGGGGTCAGTTATTTTGTATTTTTTTCTGCTATAAGGTAGAGAGCTAATTCAAACCATTTAGAATCTTCATTGTCTTCTATTTTGCATGTTAGGTCTATAGTTTTGTGTTACTTTTATACATTTTTTGACGGCAACATACACACACATGGTTTGGTACTTCAGCAGATGTACTTTTAAATTTCAGGATTTCTTTTTTGTATGTGTGTAGTAGAAGGTTGCCATGCATACAATTGTTGCTAATTTGCTTTAAGGCTATTTCATTCTGTAAGTGGCTTTCACTTCCAAAATATTTTTTCTGGATATAGTCGATTTCTTCAAGTAGGTCTTTTGCTGTACCATGTAGAAGAATGTTATTTAAATTGGCTTGTGCTAAAGCAGGACTTTTAGCATAATACAGTTTATAGACTAGATTTCTTATAGTTGAATGATGTGTTAATATCATTTTGATATAATGGAAGGTTTTTTTGCAAGTAGGTCCTGAAATGCAGGCCAATGAATGTCCTTGTAGACCTGTGTACTTGCGCACTGGACAGGTATCTATATTTTGCAGTAGTTTAATTTTGATTTTGTCTTTGCCTTTCACATATTGATTGAGGAATTGGCGTAAAGCGTAAAGACTTGAAAGATTTTTTGGGAATGTTACACATTCACGTGCATGACCATTTGCATACTAGACGTTCTGATTCAGTTGAATTGAGAGGTAATTCTAAGTTTTCTGGGGTTATTTTTGTAAGCAGTATTTCTTGTTCCATTATGGTATTATTAACTTTTTTATAACCTCGTCCACTGCTATGTATGGCAATTGCATTTGTTTGCTTTTGTTTGTATGCTTCTTCATTAAAATATAGTTATGTGCTTGTAGTGTGACTCCACTCACCTCCATTTCTTTTTGTTTAACACTAAAATAAATAACTTTCTTTTGAGAAGGATTGCACTGTCTGTCAACGCTTCGAAGATTAATTTCCTACGATAGGTTTTAAGGGTTGTGCCTGATTTCTCTCCTGTCTTTATAAGATTTTGAAGGACTATGTGACAGATCATTTTTGCTAAAATACTTTTTTTGGTATGCTTACTTTGTACTATATCAAGATTTATAGGAGCAGTTTTATCTGTAGTGGTAGCTGAATTTCTGTTAATTGTTTTCTGGTTCGTTTTACATTTTGATAGAGGAGGCAAAGTTTCTGTACATGAAGCTTGTTTTGTTTCGCTAAATGACTGTATTAGCTGTTTTGTTTGAACTTTTTTTACAAATTCTGCTAGAGATGGATGCTTATTTTGGACACGCCTATTTTCATTTGCTCTGCTTCTGCGTTGCTTTCTTACGGACTTGATTTTTGGTAGGCATTCTTTAGGGTCTGTTGAAAAAAATAAAGAAGGTATGGGTTGGGGTGTTCTGCAATGTATGTGTGCTGTGTGCATGAGTGTCTGAGTAAGATGATAAAGATGTATGTGATGGTGTGTGATTGTGCATTGGGCAACTGCAACTCATTGGGATGGGTATTCTTGAATGTATGTGCTACTAAACTGGGGTTCAGATGAAAGTAGAAAGTAAGCTAGTGGTGTGGAAAAGTACAAATAGGAAATCTAATGATATACAATTAAAACAGTTGTTTGTTCTATAATATCAAAACTCTTGGGGCTGAGTTGGGTCATTTGTGTGAAGAAAAATAGGAATTTGTGCGCCATTCTGCTTGTAAATCTCTGTTTAAGAAAAGGGGATTTGTGGACAGAATGGTGCACAATCTCTATTTTTAGGGGCAGAAATAGCATGAATTAGCCTTACAGTGTGTTTGAGTAATAGTACAAATATTATGGTGGTATTCAATTTACTTTTTTTCTGGAATGAGCAGGTTTCTTCTTAGTTGTTCTTTGTACTTCAAATTCGGCTGCTTCTTTTCAGGAGAATGGTCTTCACTGCAATTGTGAAGGAAACAAATTAGTAATTTTGCTTGTATATGGCACTGTTTTTAATTTAGACATTGATTTTTTCAAGTGACATTGACCCTCAGTGCCTTCCGCAAAAACCATTTAAACTATCTTATTCACATAAGATGCGTCGCACCAGTTGAATACATATCATGTGTTCTTAATGCATAAACTGTATTGTAGAGACTAACTGTACCAACCAAAATATCAGTTCTATGCCTTGTGGAATTTATGATGTACCACTGAATGCCACTATTCCTGTAACTAAGCTCTTGCAAGTAACAGCGCCTCAATGCCCATGGGCTGCTTGCGCGCTATATAAATATAAATAAATAAATAATTTTTCATGTTTTTGTACAAGTATTGCTGTTTGATATTTGAACATACTGAGTGCATGCAATTTTGTTAGAGTATGTTAACTCTTTATATTGTACTTTAAATATGTTAGTTTAACATGCTTTGCAAATGTGTGTGTAAAAAGAAATTAAATAGCAGATAGGTTTGGAAGTGACAGTTGATTATAGGAGATGGAAAAAATGACAGTAAGTTCATTTAGATTATACAAGCTAAAAGTGAGTTAATCTGTTTATATGAATCTATAAGACTTGTACATGTACTATACAGAAAATATGCATACCTGTAGTTTGTACGGATCTGCATGCAGCTGCAAGTAGAAATTTTGGAGACTTGTACAGTATTTCTTGTAGAAGGTGCTTTCCAATGATATGACACTTGTACTCAGAGAGATTAACAGTACATTTGAAGTGCTGATCTATGATGATGCAGTTAGATGAAGAGGTCTTGGATGTTATTGGTGGATGGTCGTGTGACTTCTTAGCTATATCCAATGAGGGAATGGCACAGAAAGTGAAATGAAAATGATAGAAGGACTGTCCATGTTACGATATGTCCGCGGACATGGCGGTAGTCCGTGGACATCGTGTGTTACATCCGGGGATTTTGGGGTGGGGAGGCATGCAAATGAGAATGAGCAGAGCAAGGGACTGGTCAGTAAAGTTTAGTGGGTGTGTTGTGCCAGGAGAGAGTTTCTCAGATACTCTTTTTGCAGAGAGAAGAACAGATAGCTATGGCTGTGTGTTTCAGAAAACAGATTGTTTGGATTTTGGGAGACTCGTGGATACATTGGTTGAAGGTGCATGCAGAAAGCTGTGGATTAGCTGTAGATCTTGTATTCCCACATGTGGAAGTGCACTGGCATGGAGTACGAGGAATGAAGTTGTTGGACTTGCTACCTCTCTGTGCTACTTTGGAGACAGAGCAAAATCCAGACATAATTGTAATTCATTGCGGAGGGAACAGTTTAGGACATGTGTCTGGAATTTCTTTGCAATTTGCAATGAAAGAAGGACTTGGGAAGGTCATGGACATGTTTCCAAATTCTCAAGTAATTTTTTCATGGATTGCGCAGAGACAAATGTGGCTCCGTTCTTCTTCATTTGGTCCACAAATGGAGAAAGCAAGGCGCAATGTCAATAAGGCTGTTTGTGCCTTTCTAAGAGATTTTGGCATGTCCTCTTTTCACAATGAAAATATGATATTTCGTAGCACATACATTTTTCGCAGAGATGGAGTCCATCTTACTTATGCTGGCAATCAGATTTTTCTGAGAAATGTACAAAATGCATTGCGACCTTTTTTGGAATTACAGCATCCATTTTGTAGTAGGTGTTGAGCATTTCAAATTTTTCAAACACAAACAAACACCACCAAAAGGCTCTTTTCCGAGCCACCACTTCCTCTCAGACAAAACTGCAATGGTTATGAAAGGGCAGCACCCCAAAATTTCAGATGTTAGCGGACTGTCCGCAGACTTCTAATAAATACACAGGGCCCTGTGCCCTATTTTCACTTCTATTTTTAAACTGTGAAAGCCGGCTCTGAAAAGAGCCTTTTTTTTGTTGATTTTTGTTGTTTTATATATTTTTTGGTTTATTATACACGACACACTAGGAGAGGAGGGAAAAGGAGGGTAAGGGGGGACACCAACCACGGGGATAAGAAAGGGCGGGTGGAGAGAGGAAGATGTAGAGTGGGTTTTACTTCAAAAGCACTTCGAAGTCTCTCCGCCTGCAGAGTACTGCGTCACAGTACATCCACACAACTGTGACCCTTGAAAGGTAAGGGTCATCAGTATTGCGTACGGCCTGTGAGGCAGTTTGAGGAATACGCTGTCCCACAGGAGTGTTCCTTGTGGTGACAGGATCGGAAACGGAGGATGAAGTAGAGGAAGTCAACCTACTCTGCTCCTCGCAAGGTATAACCTTGCGAATGGCCCCAGTGTAAAATGACTTTAGGTGTCGCTTTATGGTAGTTGTCCCAAAGCTGTATGAACCAGGCCTCCCGTGACTGAGTACCATTTTGCACTCTTTGCAGGTGACTCGGTTCGCACGCGGCTTAGGAACAATACCATGAATGGTAAATAACGGCCACACCCAAGACTCACACTGAGTGCTGGTAGTAGGGAGTTCCTCTACCTCATTCTCGTCATCCTCTTCATCCTCCTCTGAATCTTCACTCCTGTTCCCCTCTTTAGGCCCTTGGGGAGGTGGTGGTGGTGGAGGGGGTGGGGGTGGTGCTGAGGCAGATGTAGCACCAGGTGGCAGTACTGCAGCCATGGATGCCATCAGGCTTCCGATGGAAATCTGGAAAGTTGACAGGAAAATGCAGTGTGTTCTGTAAGATAGCCAGAAACACAATGAGAATGAGCTCTAGGGTGTGCCCTTTTATAGGGGTGCTTGTGCGCGGTTCGCGGACAGATCGAACACCAAAAAAAGGTTTAAAAAGTCCCAAAAAGTATATAGAAACTCAGGATTACTATGTGGGACTTGTGCTATGGTGAGTTAATTTTGAAAACTATTGTGGGTTGCTTGAAAAGGTAGTTTTAAATTGTTCTGGGACAAAACCGTGTTCTCAGTCAGAACACACGCTCAGCGTGGGTGTGGTCATATGATAGCTTTGCGAACAGGTCCGCGAAGGGAGCGGGTGTCAGCAGGACATCAAATGCACTGAAACTGTTTTGCGCATGCGAGTTGGTGTTCTACGGACACTGTTCGGGTCCTGAAACTAATTAATAGTGCGTCACAAGTGAAACGAACAGTTACGGACAGGCGTTTGTTCTTAGAACAGTTTCAACTCGCTTGCGAACAATCTGGATAGGCATAGAATCCTCAGGACACCCCATTTTGTGTATTTGAGAGCATCCCGGGACATTTGATGTGTTCTTAGAAAGGTTGAACATGCTTACGAACAGCACAAACAGATCTAGCGTCCTCAGGACACCCCGATTTTGTTTATTTACGAATATTTTACGACACTGTGTGTGTTCTTAGGACAGTTTCAGCTTGCCTCCGAACAATACGGACAGGTATAGCATCCTTAGGACACCCCCATTTTGTTTATTTACAAACATTTCAGTATACTGCCTGTGTTCTTAGGACAGTTTCAGTTTGCCTCTGAATAATACGGACAGGCATAGCGTTCTCAGGAGACCTCCATTTTGTTTATTGATGAACATTTCAGGACACCGCATGTGGTAGTTTGATTGCGAACATTCCGAACACCAGCTCTGTTCTTAGAACAGTTTCAACTTGCATGCGAACATTACAGACAGATTGTGTCCTTAGGATGCTCCCATTTTCATTTCTTTACGGACATTCCGGACACCAGCGCTGTCCGCGGACACCTGAACTGCTTTTTAAAAAAAGACAAGAAATGAATTAGGACACAATATAATAATTTTACTTTATTTTTTATGGATGTTAAATTTATGACAGAGAAGGTGAGGCGGAAACTGAAACAAAAACCGGAGAATTGGGGGTTTCAATAGAATTTATATGAGGTGAAGAAGGGATGGAAGTCTCATCAAAACGTTTTGGTTCATGGAGAGGGTTTGGGGATAATTGACTGGGATATGGTGAGGGGGGACAGGTACATGTGGGACAATGGTATGTAGTTGTTTGTTTCAAGTGATCCTCCACAAAGTTTTTTAAATTGTTAAAATTTGCCATGAGTAGGTCCATTTTTTCTTCTATGTGCTGAAGAGGCTTATCCAATACTTCTTTTTCTTTAGTATTTTCAATTTTTGTATGGTCTGTACGAAAAAAAATGTATATGTTAAAAGTATATAAAATAATATTTATTAATTGGTTTATATAGTAAAGTGTCTACCATTAGGTTCACTATCTTCAGAAATTTCCTCACATGGGAAATGCTCCTCTAGCCACTCCAGAGTACTAGACATTTCTTTGAGAAAAAAAAAAAGATCACTTTTTTTGTATCTAATACAGAAAGTTTACAAATATATGAGTAAAATGCAGTACACATACTAGCTTCTGGTAAGGTGTGTTCTTACTGGTCTGTAGATCTGCTGTTGCTCTTAGTTGTGGAGTTTCTGTGAGGTAATCATGTTGGAAGACTATCTTTCTTCTTTTGGTATATTCCATTTTAGAACATATTATATTTAAATGAATGGTTAAGGTGTTATATATATGGGTTACACTTCTTATTTAATACTACATATAATGTGTATGTGTGCTGGTTTATGAATTTGTAAAATGTTCATATGTTATGATGTAACAATTAAACATACCCCCCCAGACTTTTTGGGTAGTGGTGCTGTTGTCCGCATATGTCCGCGGACATTAGAAGAGTTCATGGACATCAAATTCAGTAGAGGGGGTTCAGTATGTTCTATGTTACTTGTACATAAAGTCAGAGATATTATTGTTAAGTTCTGCTACTAAAAACCTATGAAATTCAGTAAAAAACGTTGTTAAAGGGACGGTTATGGTAAAGTTGCGCTACTAATAACCTATGAAATTCAGTGAAAAAACTTTGTTAAAGGGACGTTATGGTTAAGTTGCGCTACTAAAAACCTATGAAATTCAGTGAAAAAATTTTGTTAAAGGGACGCTATGGTTGCAAGTAAAACCAAAAAAAAACGGAAATTCACCAGTTATGGTAAGTTAAACCATAACTCGCGCATCCACTGTGCACTGCTAAGACTAACACCCAGGACATCAAAGATGACATCAGAAGCTACTGCTGCTTTTTTCCTTACTTAAATGTCCTTGTATATACTCATATTTTATGTGTTGTTGTCTCTTTGTGTTTTGTCTATAATAATGCAATTATGTAGTAAGTGGGTTTTATTACCTACTTATCACATGTTTCACAGTACGCAAAACTCTAATAAGAAAACAGTTATCATTTCACTATTCAACATGGCAAGCTTATGAATATTGCACCTCCATCATGTATGCTGCACACAATGCCTATGTTTCTACATGAGTATCTTAGTATATTGGATATAACTTCATAATAGAATGCTATTTATATCAATGCATTGCTTAATGCACTAATTAGCACTTGATATTTATTGCAATGATCCTTGACACTTTTTGGTCAACTTTATAATAAGAATACCTTCTACAGAGTTTTCATGCAAAGTAAATGCACATGTGATGTCATCAGTGATGTCATCAATGACATTTGTGATGTCATCTTTGAAGTCCTGGGTGTTAGTCTTAGCAGTGCACAGTGGTGGTGCGAGTAATGGTTGCTTAGTTTACCATAACTGGCGAATTTCAAGGGTTTTTCGGTTTTACTTGGAACCATAACGTCCTGTTAACAAAGTTTTTTTTAGTGAATTTCATAGGTTTTTAGTAGCGCAACTTAACCATAATGTCCCTTTAACAAAGTGTTTTTACTGAAGGTCTTAGGTTTCTAGTAGTGGCACGTAACCATAATGTAAACAAACATCTGACTTCATTGCACACCTTCAGGAGAATGCCACAGGACCATATGCTGGAGCACAGAACGGTGACGTGTCAGAGAATCCATACACACGTAACAATAAGATGTGTGCCTCGTGGACAGTGTGGAACTACATTTTTTACTGATGTAGGAAAATGCAACTTCAACATTTCCCTTGCACAGCTCCAACACCTATTTGTACTCAGCCATTAACAATGTAGTACACAGTACATACTTTTAGCAAAAGTACTATTTATCTGAAAACGACATGAGCTAAGCCCATCCGTCCTCCCCAAGAAACAGCACCACTGTTGTAGTGAAGAAGCATGAAAAACACTGCCCCTACCTTACAAATAACACACGCACAACATTTTCCCCCATCAACCTACCACTCCATATTACTGTTTGGTGCCTCTTTGCTAATTTCCATCCACAACTTTCCTTCTTAGCTGTCCTTCCAAAAAAAAGCCATCCGTAAACAAAATAAATGTTCCTGTAAGAAGCAACTTTCACAGTAAAAAAATACTATACTAAATAGTATAAGGAACAAAGTAAATGTTCCTTTAAGAAGCACGTTTCACAGTTAAAAAATATAAATAAATAAAATTGCATATACTCCATCAACTTTATATATTTCAGTAAAGTACATAGACGCAATAAGATTTTCCAACATTTCCATTTACAGTTTGTGTTATGCTAATGGGAATATTGTACCGTTCATCCTCTGTTCCATCCCTGGAACAGTGAATAAAGGCCAGGCAGGCCAATTTATCAGCCCAATCGAAGCGAGAGTGCATAACGCAATCTCTGGATCATTACCCCCCTTGCACCTCTAAAATGGGGGATGAATACCATTAACAATCTAGATTTCCAAAGCAGTAACCCGTGCTACTAAAAAAGAGGATTTTTTTTGTCCTAAACCGGGACGCCTATGGCGTCCCGGGTTAGGAAACAAAATCCTTTTCCAAGATGGCCACCATAGAAAGGGAAGGCGGGTGCTCCATACAGGGCCCTTTTTCGCTTGCCATGGCAGCCTGTAAAAAGCAAAAAGGAAACCCTGTTAACATATTACCACAAACACTTTTTTCTTCCCTTTCAAATGTATCCTAATGTCGAACAACTTTACCCCAAATCCAGTCCCAGGTGGATATGGCCACTTTAATCCTATATTTTCTCCCTTCTGGTCATGCCCAGTAGCCACATTGTGCGGATCATGACCTTATACCATGACCCCGACATTCTGCCCACTCCCCATGGTTACAGCTTACCCCTCAGTCAGTAAAGGTATGCCGCTATTTTTTTTAACTACATTACTACACTCGTCAAATACGAAAACACTCCAACATCTCGTCACATACCAACCCTAATGATATTCTACACCTTTTTTGGATGACGTTCCTCTCCAGCGTAGCCAAATTCACCCATAAGCACATACGTGCCGTGACGCAGAACCTGAGATGAGCACACAGCGACGTACAACGTAACATGTTACATTTTGAATTAATAAACTGGTTTTTAATTTTAAAAGAAAAAATTAACAATTTACAAATTGTAAAGTCCTTTTATTTCACAATAAACTATCTGAGACCATCGGACTATTCCCATGTTCAATCAAAAAGTAACTTTGTTTCTTCGGTTGTCATCGAAAATGTTAATCGTGAGGCACACGTTGTCCTTTTCCCATACACAAAGTATCCGTTTTCGATAAAGCAACCTCTTCTGTTGCACAGCGAATTCCAAGACGTCGGCATGAACTTGGGCCTAGCCCACCATAAAAGATGTTATGTTACTCCTAATGGCCACTGCAGTGAACGGACAAATGGGCCTGCGTGATCGTCCCACAAAACAGTCACGGTTAGGCAGCCGGTGACGAGTACGTGCATCTGGCGTGAGAAAAATACATCACTTGGCATCTGGAATCCATGGCAATCGCAGTAAGGCAGGATGTAGCCATTTGGAAAAACATAACAGAAAATACGTATCAATACCCAACCTTCAGCAAACAATTTCAAAAAAGACAAAAAGAATGTGGAAACTGATACACAAATCGATGTGGTCATACATGACATTTTAAAGAAATATTAGCGTTGAACATGGGTGAAACTAGTGATAGCCTACAAACGCTGAGAATCTACACTCTCCATAACAAAAAAAAATGACAACTACAAATAAATATAGTACTTCAGTTACATTGTCAAAATGAATGTTCAGGTAATAAAAAATTAACAGGGTAATTCATAGAATTCAGCACACAAGTGGCGCACGCAGCTGGCGCACAGTGTGCGCGTGCGACTTTCTGCGCCAGCCACGTGTGCTAAAATCCATTTCCGTGTACAGCGTATTCATGGATTTTAGCTTCCAAAATCAGCCGTGGCGCAGAGTGGCGCAGCGACCCTGCAGCAGTGCCAGTTACGCCTCCAACCCCTCCCCGTGCGCCATGAACAGCGCACAAAACCCGTACATGGCGCAAAGGCCCCCAACCATGAAAACGCCTGTAAAACTCCCTGCGCACCCCTCAAATACACGTACACCACTGCACGGGGAGTCTCACACGCGATTGGAGCGGGGTACGTGTATAACTGGGGTTTGCGGGAAGTTTCAAATGCGATTGGAGTGGGCTACGTGTATTTCGTGGGTGCGCTGGAAGTTTCACACGCGATAGGCCCTGTGCGAGTGGGGTACGTGTATTACTGGGATGCGCAGGAAGTTTCACACGCGATTGGCCCAGTGCGAGCGGGGTACGTTTATTTCGGGGGAGCGCAGGAAGTTTCACACACGATTGGCCCAGTGCGAGCGGGGTACGTGTATTACGGGGGTGCGCGGGAAGTTTCACACGTGATTGGCCCACTGCGAGCGGGGTACGTGTATTACGGGGGAGCGCGGGAAGTTTCACACGTAATTGGCCCAGTGCGAGCGGGGTACATGTATTTCGGGGGTGCGCAGGAAGTTTCACACGCGATTGGCCGAGTGCGAGTGGGGTACGTGTATTTCGGGAGTGCGCGGGAAGTTTGACACGCGATTGGCCCAGTGCGAGCGGGGTACGTGTATTACGGGGGTGCGCAGGAAGTTTGACACGGGATTGGCCCAGTGCGAGCGGGGTACGTGTATTACGGGGGTGCGCAGGAAGTTTGACAAGCGATTACGCTGTCAGAGCGGGGTACGTGTATCCAGTGGGGTGCACGTGGAGTCCCACACGTGAATTAGCACTGTAAGTCCTCCCAGGTGTCCCCTCTACCCCCTCCATGGCCCCTGCAGGCATCCCACACCACAGGGGACTACTCTGCACCCCTGGTCATGTGCCGCAGCCAGTCCATCCACCATGGGCATGCCCCCCAGCCAAGCCACATGTCAACTTGCACTAGTGACCACCAACTCATGTCCCCCAGCACACCCACACCCCAGCAGTCGGGGCACCTGCCAGCAGGCCCCGACTCATGCCCCACTCATGCCCCACTCATGTCCCCCAGCACCCCCACCCCCAGCAGTCACGGGTCACCTGGCAGCAGGCCACCACTCATGTACCACTCATGTCCCCCAGCATCCCCACCCCCCAGCAGTCAGGGGCACCTGCCAGCAGGCCCCACTCATGTCCCCCAGCACCCCCACCCCCCAGCAGCCAGGGGCACCTGCCAGCAGGCCCCCACTCATGTCCACTCATGTCCCCAGCACCCCCACCGCCCAGCAGTCAGGGGCACCTGCCAGCAGGCCCCCACTCATGTCCCCCAGCACCTCCACCCCCCAGCAGTCAGGGGCACCTGCCAGCAGGCCCCCACTCATGTCCCACTCATGTTCCCCAGTCCCCCACACCCCAGCAGTCAGGGGCACCTGCCAGCAGGCCCCCACTCATGTCCCCCAGCACCCCCACTCCCAGCAGTCATGGGCACCTGCCAGCAGGCCCCTGCTCATGTCCCCCAGCACCCCCACCCCCCAGCAGTCAGGGGCACCTGCCAGCAGGCCCCCACACATGTCCCACTCATGTCCCCCAGCACCCCCACCCCCCAGGAGTCAGGGGCACCTGCCAGCAGGCCCCCACTCATGTCCACCAGCACCCCCACCCCCCAGCAGTCAGGGGCACCTGCCAGCAGGCCCCCACTCAAGTCCCCCCTACATTAAATACAGATGCACAATCATCTCCCACTTCTACACCAAAATACCACAGCACGTCACCCCATTCCTGAGACGCAATGATTTCCCAATCCACCCCACACTGACATGCCTATCTCAAGACACAAACCAATAGTCAACTATGTACATCAACACATGTCCGTCTCACACACACACACTGGTTGGCATTGATTGTGTAAACCCACATTTTCACATGCATCAACCCAATGACGAATCCCACACATGGAACTAAAATATGAAAATGTATTATGTATAAAAAAAAATCAATGACATGAAAGCACAAAAAAACAGCAAACATGAAATGAAAAGCATGTGCAAAAGATGAGTAAATGAAAAGTATAACCAATCCAAAAAAATCTGAAAGAAAAATAGTCCAAACTCTCCCTCCAACAACGCAAATCCAAAGGAAACGTAAAAAGAAAAATCCATTGATCCATGGTGAAATCAAATGAAAAAGGTCAAAATAATCTATTGTCCAACTATGTACAATCCATTGTCAAGGGTCCATGAGCCCAACGAAAGAAATGAAACCTACCTAATAAACTACCTAATAAAAAAACCATATACAAATGTGTGTGGCATAGTCCAGTCACCACAAATCAAAGGAAAAGGAAAAGGAAACCTAACTCTAAAAACTGTTTACAATGGCAGCAAGCTAGTCCGACGGCTCACTTTTTGATGTCCCGGGCCAGGGCATCATCGAACTCCCGCTCAATGTCCTGGAGGCGGTGCTCTTCCATGGCCCCGAGGGTTCGCAGGGACGACGACATGTTCACCTCCAACTCCCTGCGAATTGCCTCGAGGCACTCGGCCCGCCTCAGTGCCATCCGCATGGAGTTCTCCGCCCTGACCATTGTGAGCCGTGCCTCTTCCGCCTACTGCCGCTCCGCATTTATGGCGTGGTCCAACCGCTGCCACACAGAAGACACTTGGAATCCTGGGTCCTCTGGCCCTCTGGCCGATGCCTGCCCCTCCGATGTTGAAGGCCCCGAGTCATCATTGCTCCCACCATGTTGCTGCTGCTGCTGTGCCTGCGCCCTGGCTCTTGCTGCCTGCACGTCCTCCTCCGGCTGGGGTGCAGTTGTCGTGGTGGCCACCCCTGCTGGATGTCCGACTCCCGACTGTGGCAGGGATGTGTCCTCCACCAGCCTGGCCGCTGGGTCAGAGGCAGCTCCACAGGGTACCCAGGTGATCATGGGTGGGAAGATGGCATGGAGGACGACTGGCGCGTAGGGGGTTCAGGTGAGGAGGGGGTCGCAAGAAGGTCCAGCACACAGAGGAATCCAGCACCGGTGACCCATCCCAACAGGTCAACGTGCTCAAAGAGGCATCCGAGATGATGTGCAGTCTCTTCACGAATAGACCGCAGGTCACCTCGCATGCCCCGTTGATGCAACGCTATCCTGGCCAGGACAGGCTCAACACGGTACCGGATAGCCACATCCGCAGGGAGAGGAAGGCCAGTTGTTGTGTGCTCATCCCCTCCCTGAAAACGGGTCTGGACGTAGGCATCCCTGCTGGTGCCAGATGATGCAGTGACAGGATCAGGGACAGGATTGCACACAGGCACCTCCGCGGCGGCCTGTGCTGCCTCCTGTCCCTGCCCCTGCACTGCACCACTAGCACCAGTGGAATCTCCACCTCCAGGCCCCGTGTGTGTTCCTTCCGCGGCCTCCTCCTCCACCAAACCCCCCACCAACTTGGATGACTCTGTGCCATCTTCCTCCATTGGACCCTGTGGGGTCTCAGCTGCCCCTTCTGCTGCCGAGGAGTCCACCTCCGACCTGCGCCTCTTGGACCTACCCTCAGCAGCTGTGGCCTGGGACGCGGCACCAGACTCCTCACTCCCCGACGAGATGACAATCTGGGAGGGGAGCCGGGCCTTGCGTCTCCGGCTGGTGGTGCGATCCCTGCCGCTGTGCTCCACAGCACCCTCTCCGCCCTCTTCATCAGTTGACGCTGCAGACAGGGAGAGATAAAACACAGACATCAGGGCACTGTACAATGGACTGATAGACACATGACAGTTGCACATGAGTGGCAGTGTCAAACTTCAGACATGGCATCACACTCCACGACACACATGTCATTTCAACTCACACACATGAGGATTTCCACAGCAATATTGCACCAGGCAGCACCATCCATACACATACAACAGCATGAACAGTCGAAGGTGAGCCTGACATCACATGAAACACAGGGAGTGCACTAGACATGCACACACGCCAACACACTTACATGCATGTCTACAACTCCTACAACTGTCGCAGTGATGCGGTCGCCATACATGTCACATCTGGTATTCAGCCTTCTACATATCAGTGTCACGTGCATCCATGTTGCATCACAGTTGCACACTTGTCAAATACATACACATGCACATGTACACAGTGCAGATACATGCAGCAGGAACCACCATCCATGTGTGTCTCACACCTAAGAGGACTCACATGTGGCAGCCTCACACCCCTGTTCATACACATCCCTACATGGCCCTATGAAAACACATGTGCAACCTGCACACTACTGGCACACCACCACACGCACAGTGTCCAATCAGTATGCATGTACACTTACTGCTCGACTCCAGATGGGTCTGCCTCTCAAGGACCTGGACGTGGAGCGGTGGGCAAATGTGTTCCAGGACCATCATTTGGTGCTCGGACAGGTGGCCCCGGGGCACCTTGGCATCCGCTGCCTTCAAGAGGTGCCGGGCCTTGTTGAGGGTCCTGGACCTGAAGTCCTCCCAGCGCTTCATGACATGTTGTAAGTCGCGGACTACCACCCCGTCCGTGTTGATGGCAGTCACGATGTCCATCCAGATCCTGGTCCGTACTTCATTGTCGGCACGTGAACTTCCAAAGAGGGCTTCATACTGCCCCAGGGCTTGCTCCACCAGGACACCAACTTCCCTGGCACTGAAGCTGGTGGCCCTCTGCCTCTCTGGCTGGGGGTTGCCAGTGGTGCCAGATGGTGTTGTGCCCGACATGGCAACCCCAGAGGCAGGAGTGGGTGGGCATCTGGGTCCTGGGGCTGGGCTGTGGAGCGATGGTATCCCAGTCGGGAGTCTTCGGTTCCAGCAGGTGTGGTCAGGCGGCAAATAGCAGGGCACGTGGGCAGCAGGCAGTCAGGCAGCAGCAGATGGCAGGTGGGAGCGTGCTCAGGGCTCTGGGGGGCAGTAATTCGGCCTTCTGGGCAGGAGTGTGGTCTTCCGTGTGTTGTTGCGTGGCCAGCTTGATATGGAGTGATTTGGCACGTGAAAATCTTGCACGTCAGCATGTAATTCGAGGAAAGGCCCTTTGCGCGTAAGCGTGTCAGCACACGTATGCGGTTTCATTGGACCAAATGCCCTTAGCGCGTAAGCGCTTCTGTGACGTGACATGCGCGGGCTTTTCCCTCGTGACGTGGGCATAGTGGTTCAGCGCGCGTGAAAAAACTGCACGTCCGCATGTGAATGCATGTAATCCGAGGAAAGGGCTTATGCGCGTAAGTGACGAGACGCACGCGGGCGTTTCCATCAACACGGGTGCATGTTCATCGTACATGTCCAAAAACTGCACGTCCGAGTGTCAGCTCGTATAATTGGAGGAAAGGGCCGCTTTAAAAGGTACGTGTAGGACCCCATTCCCTTGTACGTGCTTTTCGTGGAGAGCGAGTGGGTGAATTCTGTACTTCTTGTCGGTTCACACGTGATTACTTCACAGCGTTTCAAGTTTGTACTCCCTGTTACCTCTGACAGCGTTCTTTATTTTTTTTGGGCCTGTTTCCTCAAACAGCCTTCACTTTTTCTTTTGTCCTGTCTCCTCAGACAGCATACAGTTCTTCTTTAGGCGGGGTGTTGCCTACCCGCGTGTTTTTTTCACGTTATTTTTCCAGGCAGACAGTGAGTCGCGCACGCATTTACCAACTGTGCTTGCCCCGTGTGTCGCGTACCCCTTCAGAGGTCATTGTAGGCTGCGTGTAACACGCGTACGCTTGTTTTTGTGTTTCTGGGTGCCACAGCGTAGTGCGGGTTCAGTTTTCCACGCACATGGTCTACGAGTGGTTGTGTGCACGTTACTTTTTGTTTTTGGGGTGCCTGTGCGTTGCGTGACCCGTCATCTTCCCCCAGGGGTCACAGACAGCCTTGCGAGAGCACTAGGGTACGAATTCCATCTAGTACCCTACCCCTTTCACCCGCAATTGCCCAGGATAATTGTTTACTGCAACTCCCATATGCACAACAAAATCAGTGCCATGGTTGGGAGGCGACCAAGCGGTAAGGGAGGCAAAGGTGGCCGGCCTCCAAAAGGTGGGCCTGGTGGGCATGGTAGGGGACGTGGCCATGATTTGCAGGGTGCCCCTAGACCCCAATGTGTGGAGGACCAATCAGGGACACCCATGTACCCCCATGGTTGAGGGAAACGTGGCTGACACCATCCCAGCTCAGCCCTTGTTGGACCAGCCCATTGTGGCACCTGACCTGGCACAGGATGACTCCCAGGCTGACTTCCAGGTCAGCAAGTCTAAGCCACGTGTGCCGGTGCAAGTTGTCACCAGGCCACGTGGATCTGGGGCAGCGATGTCATCTGCTGCCCCAAGTAGGCAGGGTGGGGAGGCTGCAGAGGCAGCTGCAGCTCTATCCACCCCAGCTCTGAGTCTCCCAGCGGGGACAGTGTCGTTCCTGGTCCATCAAACTGACGTTGCCCCTGCCAACATCACACTTCAGCCAATGCCTGCACCAAGACCTATGGTCATTGTGCATTTGCACACTCCCAGTACCCAGTCCACCTGCGCTTCTGCCCCTACTGACCAGAGCGGCGCAAGCCACTCAGGCTCTGCTCCACCTTTGAAGAAGTGGAAGAAGGGTGCTCTGGCACTACAGGCTGAGACCCCAGACACGGCTACACAGTCCGGCACGTCAAGGAAGCCTAGCTTTAATGACCCCGAACTTGATGCACTTGTGACCTATGTGTCGGCACATAGCCGCGAAATGTTGGTTACTGCAGGGTGCAAGACCACACCTGGTCAACGTAGGGCACACTGGCAGACCATCGCGGACCACATAGGTGCCCTTGGATTTGTGAGGCGCACAGCTGATGATTGCTACAGGCGGTGGAATGACCTGAAACGCAGAGCAAAGAATAAGCTGGCCTCAAATCATGCCGCTACTCTGGTGACTGGCGGTGGGTCTCCACCAGAGGACAACGAACTCACTGAACATGAGTCTGTTGCTGGGACCTTCATCACAGAGGAACAGATCCAAGGCGTGGGAGAGCTACCTGATTACGAGGCATTGTCCGGTGAGTGCCCATGCATATGTGTGTAATCCATGTGTATGTTGTTTGGGTGACGAGTTCTGATTGAGTGCCAGGTGAGGGTGTGTACTCATGAGTGTAATGGGTCACCCATGTGATTCCTCCAATCCATTCATGTGCCTTTGATTTGGGTATGACAGTAACCCTTCTGCCCACAGTAGCCAATTAGCCCCACATTACTGCTGTTGCTCTTGAACTATCATCTTGCAACAACATTGTTCTGAATTTTTTCTGTGTTCATTCTGGCTGATTGTTTAGATTATCCCATTTTTCATATGCTTTTTCCATCCCTAATGCCACATATGTGACATGCTTCTGTCATTGTTTACACCCCACATTGTGCCACTTTAGTTACCTGGTTATGTGAATGTTTAAACCATTCAGGGCGAGGGAGTATTGGCCTGCTGAAATTTATTTTTAGGGCCTTTTTGCATGTGGAACATGATAGTTGTTTCCTGTCGAGTTGAAGTGAGCAACCATTGATGTGTACATCTGCCTACAATCACTGTCTAATTGTACACTGGATGTGTTGCAGTGTGTGGCACATGCATATTTTGCAACACTATTCTGCATTAATCTTCTCATCGTGTCCATGTGACATGGGTGTGTGACAGTACTCATTCACTGACATATCGCTTTAGTTGTCTAATTTACCATGGCTATGCAACATGACAACTGTGTGCTGGCATGCGTCATGTATGTGTATTGGACATGCCACTCACAGGCTGATGTGTGATGCCAGTGCTACACGACATGCTGCGAATGTGTTGCTTTTCCATCTTGGTGTCCTCATTGTCTGCCTTTTTGACTCCCCTTCAGAAACATTGACAGTGCATTCATGCCAGGGTTATAGTCATGTGGGAAATGTGTTAACCATGTACAGGATCTCTGTTTTGTCAGGCCTATGTGTGTGCTATGGTGCTCATGCCTGTTTCCATTTCTTGTGTTTGATGTTTTTGCAGGTGACGACGCACTTGATGCTGGTGAGGTTCAGGAGATGGTGCAGACCCAGGATGATTATCAGCCATGACCAGGCACCAGTGGGGGACGTGGTGTGGTGGTGGGTGAAAACACTTTGGTACTGCAGACCATACTGTCGAGGGGTGCCTTTGGGTGCAGCTCCCCAGACCTCTATTCAGGTGCTGAGTCGGATGATGAGACTTATGTGCTGTCGCAGGTCAGTGCTTCTGGCAGGGATTCTGTTCTGTCCAACCCACCTGGACCAAGGGTTGAACCCTCTATGGGGATGTCAGTGTTGGTAGGTCTGCCTTTGGTGGTATCGGATGCAGGGTCACACTCCACAGCATCTGATCCTGTTCCTGGGCCAGCAGATCACAGGGGGAATGCAGTCCTGCAGCCTCAGGCAGTGCCAGCACAGCAAGGTGCAGATCGCCTTGCCCCAAACAGGTGTGGTGCCCGCCGACGCGGTGGCCGTGCGCCACCAGGCAATGCTGTATGGGAAAACTCCATGTACAGTATGGCAACCCAACAGGCAGCATCAGTAGAAATGATGGCTCAGGCAATGGACAGGGTGGCCACTTTCATTATCCCCCCTGAAAGGCAGATGGAGCAACAACAGCTGGCAACAGACTCTGTTTGCCAATCACACAGGGAAGACATGTTGGCGTCCAACAGGGACCGACGGGCGGCACTGGAGACTCTGCGCGAATCCATATCAATAGAGTCACAGGGCCACAGGGAAGCCCTTAGGGTGGAACTCCATAACCTCAGGCAGAGTCTGCTTGAACTTGAGGCTTCCCGAAATGTTAGGGCAGAACAGCAGCTGGACAGCTCACACGTTTGCTCTCAGCTGAACTGCAGGCAACACGTGAGGAGATCCGGGCATCCCGCGAGGCCATGCGTGCAGAAGTGCAGGCAACCAGTGATGTGCTGCATGGGGATCGCTGCACTTTAATCCTCCAGAATCAGACCTTCCAGACCCGCATGCTTGCTGCCATGGAGGACCATACCAGGGCTTTGCGTGGGCTGCCTCCCATAGTGCCACCACCTCCTGATACAGCAGCAGAGGGTGAAGAGACCGACAGCAGTTCTCCCACAATGGCATAGCCGTGCAGGCCATGAGCCCATGGAGGTATTTTCTTTTCGCAACATCCACGCAGGTGGGTGTTGGTGTGCACCCTGTCCTCAAACCTCCTGGGTGGCCTCCCCCGCCCTTGCCCTCACATGGCCATTTTTTTTTTTTTTTTTTTTTTTACAGTGTGCTGCCTTGTGTAGCGCCCGTGGGCATCCACTGTATTCCGGCTGGGCACATGCAGGCTTGTCCTGAGTTTGGGTTAGATGCTTGGGTTCGTGACACACACACCCCTCCTGCTTCCCATTTCCATGGGCTTGCAAAGGGTGTGACCAAGTGACAGTGACTTACACAGTGACATTGGGCTCCCATGAGCTGTGTGGGCAGTCTGTAGTCAATACTTTGTGTACATCCCTAGTGGGTATTGTTGTTATATTGTACACTGCATGGTGTATTGATATGTGCTTGTGCATCCATATCTTCCTCCTAATTTGCAGGTTCCTTCCTCATGTCTTCACAAGGCCGTCTCCTTTGCAGATGGAGTTCATGTTGTATGCAGTACACTGACACATTTGCGTGGCAGCAACACTCTACAGTTGGAAGGCGTCGATGTGCTGGCTTATTCAGGTTGTAAGACTACCACTACTTTGACTTAGTACTGCCATGTTTTTGAAATGTTTCATGGTGTGTTGCTGTATTGTGTTGGTGGTAAGTATTTGTTCATGTGTGCTGTTTGTTATTGATTACTGGAAGCATATTGTCTGTGGGCAGTTTACATTGGGGACAGTGCACTTTGTGACACTTCTGTCAGGTCTTGCGCATTGCTTTGTTTGCTTTCACATTGCATGACATGCCATGGTGTGTTGGGTGGCGAAGCTTGGCAGGGGTTGGGTGACATGGCGCTATTTTCATGTTGTATTTTGCAAGGGGGTAGTCATTCATGCAGCATAAATGTGTGTTTTTTGTGACACAGCATTGGTTGTCTTTCGGCAGGTAGGGATGCACACAATGTAACAAGGTGACCAATCTCAGGCTGGTATGGTTGTGACAGTTGACTGTCCCTTATGTCATCATCATTGATTGTCAGCTGGTATGTGCCAGGGCTGTGTGCCCTCCACAGCGGTGTGATTTTAGGTGAAGTAATTAGCCACCAGCTGCGTACGGGCTGCCTCACCACGTGCCCCTTCCCATGCGCAGCGGCCGTGCTTGTGGTTGGGGATGTGGGGGCACCACCTTGTCCACGGGCAGACCCCGGCGTATTGCAATGTTGTGCAGGACACATGCTGCCACTATGATCTTGCACACTACTGGGGGCACGTATAGCAGCTGCCCACCAGAGTGGTCAAGGGAGCGAAAGCGTGACTTGAGCACTCCGAATGTGCGCTCCACTATGCCCCGGGTTGCAATATGGGCTGTGTTGTATCTTACCTCGGGTGGTGTGGTGGGGTTCCGAATTGGCGTCATCATGTGGGTGCTCAGTGGGTAGGCACTGTCCCCTGAGGAGGTGATGATGGGTATCATTAGTGGGGTTGTGACATTACTCAGTATCTGACATGGATGCATGTGCAGGGGCATTTATACTCACCAAGCAGCCATGTATCACCATGCCGCCCAGCTTCTAGGTCCCGGTTTAGGGTTGACATTCTGTAAATGAAACTATCATGGGTGGACCCTGGATAGTTGGCATATACTGAGGTGATGATTCCCTTGGCATCACATACTACCTGCACGTTGATTGAATGCCAGTGCTTGCGGTTTCTGTAGATGTGCTCAGTTGCCCTGGGAGGACGTAGAGCCACATGGGTGCAGTCAATGGCACCTTGATAATCCCATATATTTGTCTGTTTCAAGCTCTCTCTCTCTTTCAGTCTCAATTACACTCTGAAATGCACATGCTTTGTTTATCAAAACGTCTTCCTTAGCGGCCCTGTCTTCCGTCTTCCAAGTTTCATAGGACAGATAATTTAGAATTTCTCTTAATGAAACTTCTATTTCTCCTTTTAACACATATGCACCTGCTACTTTGTCTGCATCTTCAGTATTTTCTGATGCTCCTCAATTATCAGCTAATGCCATTCTCTTTCACTCTTCCTAGCTACCTCTACAACTTTCCATTTCGCTTCCTACTTGAAATTTCTTTTAATAACAATATCCTTCTTTCTCTAAGCCCCATTGTCTATTTTAATTGCCTACGAGCTCTTTCTTTAATGATATTGTTACTTTACTGTCTCTTCCTCATTCCTTCTGATTCTCCTCATCAAACCACCAATACCCTTCTATTCATTCCTCCTGTTTGTTTCTTTCTATTCCAATTTCATTTGCCTCAACTATCCATTCTACATTCTCATATCACTGGCACATTTATTGACTACATTATTTCTACTTACTGGGTCTCATTATAAATATGCCGGTCCGGTAACAACAGTGCTGGTTAGCTACCAGCACCATAGTTACTGGACCGGCATACTCAGAGTTCTGCGAGTGGATGCCTTTCAGCCCACCAGGTCTGACCTGGTGGGCAGAATGGCACCTGCTTGCAGACCTTGATGAATGCACCGGCACTGTTGCACACAGTGCCGGTGCATCCGTCCTCCCCATTCCCATTGAATCCAATGGGACTCAAATGGGAATGGGGAGTAATATTTCCCGGTACCCGGCAATGGAGAATTAATGGGACCACTGGGGCTGTAATGCCCCGGTAAGTCCCCATTGCCGGGGACTGGAAAAAAAATCACTCTGTTTTTAACGGCATGGCTACCGCCAGGGTCATAATGAGGTACACTATCTCTCCCATTACTGCATTCCCTCTTTCTTTGTGGATCATCTATTTCTGTCTTACCTTTAGAATTTCCATTCTTCTTCTCTTTCCTATCCCCCAACCTTTCCACTAATGTGAATTAATCTCTTTCCTCTCTTTTTGACTTCAGTAACCTTTAACCTGAATCTCCTTTGTGTCTTTTCTCTTCTGATAGATAATCTCCACTAGATTTTCCCTTGCTCCATATAGTAAACCTCTCGAATCATTGTAGACTTCCTCTTTCAATGTACTCAGGAAGAAATTGCCTCATCCCAGCAACACCAAGGACAATATCAGAGAGACCAACCACTGATGGACTAGGCCATCAGGTGACAAGAGTGTGTATCATCCCTTATGCTTTTTGGTTTCACTTTCTACCTGGAATTTCACTGCCAGTGGCCATCTTACATTTGTGACATCACTTTGAGTGGCCACCTTGGATCAGTGACATCACTTCCTGCGACCATCTCCGATCTACCTCATCTCCAGTCGAAGGCCACAAGAGGCTCCGCTGGGAACACCAATCAGGAAGAAATTGCTTCGTCCCAGCAACACAAAGGACAATATTGGAAAGGCGAACCACTGATGGACTAGGTGATCAGGTGACAAGAGTGTGTGTCATCCCTTCTGAACTTTCTAGGTGTGTCCAGCCTGGGGCATCCCAGTGAAGGGCAGAACAGTGAAGGGTGAAGACCAGCCATTGACCAGCCTCTTGGCCTCTAAGCCTATGAGAGTTTGCTTTTTTCATTCTCCCTGTTGGTCCTGTGAGTACCCCAAGCTTTCTAACTACTGTACTGTCTCTCCACACATTTCTACTCAACTATAATGCATTCACTATTGCCTCTCCTTCTCATACTTACCTCTCCCTATGATTTCTCAAATTGCGCTGCAACGTTCTCCTTTCTTATCCTTATTATAAAATTCCCAGCTCGAAACTCCCTCTACTCCATCTCTCTTGCACCTCCTTCCAACAAACAAAGCTGACAAGCTGACCATACCTCCTCTAACACCTATCCACCTTGCCTCTCATGCTCTGAGACTCTGCTTCTCTAATCTTCCTTATCTCCTTAACTGATCATTGTACTCTGGAATGCTCTGTCTGTATGCAAGAAAACATACCTTAACACTAACTACTTTCACTCAAGCTCTCCTCCCCTAGAACTTGCTATCACTAAAGCCTGGATTTCCCCATCCGACACTGCCACTCTGGCGGACCTACACGACTCCAAACTATCCTTCATGCACTCTCCTTGACTGACTGGGAGAGGTGTAGGCACCGGACACCTACTCTCTTCCCACCTCAATGCCTGACAAATCTCGAATGCCACCTCCTCCCTTACCTCTTTTGAACTCACCATCTCTACTATTGCTCTGTCTCACTCAGTTCACATCACCTCCATCTATCGGCCTCCTGGTCCCACTGGACCTTTCTTGCCTGATCTTTGGCAATTATTTGATTCTCTTTCCACTAAACATCACCTCAGTCTCTTAGGTACATCACCTCATTCTCTTAGGTGACTTTAACCTTCCCTCGCCAATCACTTCTCAGAAATCTGAACTTCAGTCTTTTCGTAGTGCCCACACTCTCCGCTCTATCCATAACCTACTTACCCACACAGCGGGTAACTCTCTGGATCTCTTATTCATTTCCACCTCTCTCTCAGTCACTAATACTACTGTCGCACCATCCATATTTGAACACTCAATTATTTCCATCACCATCTCCTTTCCACCCTCTGATCTTTTCTCACCACGTGCTTCGTCTATTACTAAAAGGAAATGTAAACTTCTGCCATTCCCCCTTTCTCTCTGACTGACAGTTCTCACCCTGTAAAGTATATTTTGCATGAATACCGCCAGATAGTAAACGATTGGCCTAAGCTTATTCGCATCGCACTATAAATTGCATTGAATGAACATGAAACAGCCCGACTACGCCGCCATTTTGAGTTATCCGCCATTTTGATCACCTCTTGCCTTCTGTCCCATGTTTAGAATTGTGTTTTTGGCTCCAGCAGCGCAAAATGAACTTTGTACTGTTTTCAAGATGTCAACATAGATAAGAATGTTGAAGCTGCTAAAGTGGATTGTTTGTCCTACACTGAGACACCTTGGAGTTAAATAAAAGCCGTACTAATCAGTAATTTAGATAGCATCTGTTCCAATAATGCCTTTCCCGTTCAAACAGCAAAGTAAAATGATGAACAGTTGAACATGCTCTTCTTGCAGAATTCTTTGTTTTCCGTCCTTGAAACTAAACTGACTTTAAACTCAAGAACAAATGATAAAAAAATATAAGCGAGCAAAGTAAGGAATGTTACCTTTGTATTTTATATTTGGGAAAACATGTGAAATGTTTAAAGGAAAACAAAAAACTATTCAAAGATGTTTAAGCATGACTTAGTTACGGTGTTTGCTTGCACACATTGTGGGGTGTTGAAAGACCAGACAGCTGCCTGTTAATAAATGTACATGGTACCTTTGGACTCATGACTGGCGTATTTATGTGGTATTAAGCCTCGATATTTTTAATCTTTCAGATGGCACCCGAATAGGGACCCTCAAGATTGATGTCATATTGCTAGATGAAGACGAGGCTGCCGGTCCGGGATCGGAGAGTGACAGGGTGCCCTGCAAAGTGAGACGCGATTCCTCTGGAGTGCTGCACGCTCCATCCCTGGAAGGTGAGCAGCGTTTAGTAGGGCATCATGTCGAGGGTCCCCGTATCGAGGCCTGTTTTGCGAAAACGCCAGCCACAAAGTTTTGATGTCTGATCGGATGTCCGATCGGACCCTTTGATTTGAAATCAGGTGCGTCATACCATGATTCTTAGAATCCTGATATTTGTTGCAAGTGTTGTCTCTGCAGAAACAAACGTAGCCAGGTAACATCGCAATTTAAATATGCCTGGGAAATTGTCATCCTGTTGCAGGGTTTTATTCCACAGGAAAATACAATCTTTGAAACATGGCCAACCGGTGCCGCCCTAAGGGTCGCCGGCTTATTTAATGTATTGTAAGTATGGCCTGGGAGCTATCGTATTTAATTCAATTTTCACAGACAGAGCAGACATGTTTCCGAACTTCAGTGGTTTATGGTAGTTTTGAAATTGCCTGCCTAGAGCATTTAGAATATGTATTGTTGAGAAAAAGGCTAGGCCTGCAGCATTTGATGCAGTTAGAAATTGGAGGAAGGAAGCTGTAGCAACTTAGAAGTAAAGAAAATCATGCACGCAGACACATGACGAATGCAGAGAAAGCATTATTGCATGATCAACAGAATCAGTCAGAATCCATTAGAAGTATGGACAGGGCTTTTCAACTAGATGTGCAAAAGATATATCCCTCTCAGGATTTTTATACATCAGGCGAGTTAATTAATACATTATTGAATGAACGTAGAACTGTTTCAACTGCACCACCTCCTTATGTGCCTCCTCCCGTTGTTGTTCCTCTTCCTCCGGTTGTTGTTCCTCCTCCTGCACCTCCACCCATGCCAACAGTTGCTGTCCCCATAATTCCGTTTGCACCGCCAGCGGTACTACCTCCGCTACCTATTGAACAAGAATTGCATGAACTCTCTTTGTCAGGTGGTTCTGCTCCACCTGTAGTGGTTGAAGAGGCGGAAGCTGATCCAAGAGTAGTGACTGGTGGCACAGTACCTAAAGAAAGAAAGAGGGAATTCTATAGATGGGTTGAGCAGTACATAAAAGAGGGTGATGAATCAACTGTTTTAGTTGCAATTTCTGATCTAGGGGGTATTCCTGAACAGAATATTTTGATAGAACGGATGGGAACATATTTAGTTGATATATGGAGTGATTTGATGGACATGAATGTCCCAGAGGGGTTACAGGATTTTAATGTCCTTGCCCGCTCAAGGGACACTGTGGTGAAAGTATATGAATGAGCATGTACAGAAGGTATTTGAGTTTAAAAGGGAGCTAGATCGATAACAGGAAGATGAGATGGATGTAAATGGACGGCAAGCTTCATAACAGCAGAAGCGATTTCTTCCTCCATCGAAATCAATGAGTGAAGAAATGTGCATTTGCACAAGAGACGCCCTTAGATGGATTTCGGATGTTTCAATATCTCCCATTGAAGTGCATGACACGTTTAGTCAGTATGCTCCGGCAATGCAAAGGAAAGTGTTACAGGTGATGGTAGAGTATCTACAATATGAATTTAAGAAGAGAAAAGAATGTTGTCCTGCAGATTTGATGGTTATTTATAAAAGAGCATTTTCGTCTGATACTGCTTTGATTACTTTGTCACTTGATTTGGCCTTGTTGCTTATTAGACGTTCTGATTTGCCATCTTTACAATTGCCGATGAGGGAGGTTCCTCCAACATTTGTTCTGAAAGTAGAGATTCCAGCTAATGCTGCAGCAAGAACACTTGCCACCACTATTGAAGCACATTATGTCTCACAGTTTGTCCATGTCCCGTTTTCTAGACAGGAAGTGAATACTATTAGGCAATCAATTCCAGATATTAGGAAGAATCCAACAGGATTTTATAAAGAAATAGAATCTATCTTGCATTTGTCAGTTTTCATGCTGGGTGATATAGATTTGTTGTTTCCTGTGATCCTTCCTGCTGATTTATGGAAGCAGATTAGAAATGTAGATGATCATTTAGGGATGAGTGATACATGGTATGCCTTAGTACGAGCAGATGGGGAAAGGAATGCCAGTGAAAAACCGTCACAGGCGAAATTGATGTTGCCAGACGGAATAGTGACTAAATTAAAAACTATGGTTTCTGAAAAAAGAATTATATGGGATAGGCTTACGGCTTTCATGCAAGGGAAGTCAGAAGGTGCAACAGAGTTTTTTTTTACAGATTTGAGCAAGCATTTTCGGATTTTACTGGTCAAGATTTAAGTACAGAGCCAGGAAAGAGGCTATTTGTTGATACGTTTGTGCATTGATTGTTGCCTGAAATCCAATCACAGATCATGACTTCTGAGAGTGCGTGGCAAGTCAAATCACAATCTGAAGTATTACACATGGCTCAGTATTATGAAAATAGGGTTAATACAGAGAAGGAGAAGGGGGAAAAGAAAAAGGGAGACCTGAAGACTAGAGTGTTAATGCAGCAAATAGCTAGAGGAGCCAGAGGTGGGAATACACAGTTCAGAGGCCAATTTACATCACAGAGTTGTGCACAACTGGTCCGGTACACATAAACCAGTTTGCATATTGTAGAGAGGAGGGTAATTGGCGAGCACAATGCCCGATCCTACAGCAGAGATCAAATAATATGTATGGTGCCATGGGTAGATGATCCAGAGACCATCCTGGAATAGGGGGTCCTAGTAGAAATCAGTTTACACAGAACCAACAGACATCATCACAAGATAATCAGCAACAGAGTGTTAGTAGTGGGAATATTTTTGATATTCCTTTGAATGTCTATTTTTCAGAGGATTTTGCATCTGACGACATACTGTTCCGTTAGGACAGCACGAAGCAGTGTCTGGAACCGATAACCGATACCTATTCCCTTCGATCAGAAAGGGCCCTACGTTGAAATGAAGGTGGGGAATAGGGAGCATCTCTTTGTTCTATCGGATCATTCACGGGTTCCAGATATTCCACTGTCAGGGCAGAACAACATTTCTGTAGGGTTCTCTGGTACGCCAGTGGTTAGTCCAGTCTCTCGGCCGGTACCAATTTCACTGGGACCATTTACTTATTATTGTCGATTTCTTTGATGACAAATTGTGGCAAACATTTGTTGGGATTGTATTTATTAAAGAAATTGCATGCTGTGATTTACTGTTCTCGAGATGGAGTGTACTTAACGATTTCACCCCAACAAACTTCCGTTCCACAATTTTTGTGTATGCCTTTACCAACTGAATTGAATAAGGTTCCGACATGTTTATGGGCAATTAATGATAATGACTTTGGAATTTTACAAATTGAGCCAGTTAAAATTGTGTTGAAACCAGGTGTTAAATTGCAGCATATCCCGCAATATAACATTTTGGTTGAGGTGAACAGGCTTTGAAGAGTATTATTTCTGATTTCGTACACAGAGGTGTAATTGAGGAAATTGTGGGAAGCGTGTGTAATAGTCTGATTTTACCAGTTTACAAAAAGGGGATAATCCGATTCCTTTTCATTTTATTATTAATTTGCGCGCCATTAATAAGGTTGTTGCTCCACAGTTTCCGATTGTACCTGATGTCACCACAATTGTAACTGTGATTCCAGCCACGGCTACACATTTTAGTGTTGTGGATTTGAAAAACGCTTTCTTTAGTATTCCTGTGCATGTTGATAGCAGATTATTTGTTCGCGTTCATCCTACGGGGATGCTTGTTCACATTTACTCGTGTGCCGCGAGGGTACACTGAGAGTCCTACTATCTATAGTAGAGCGTTGAAAGAGCAGCTTGATATGCTTGAGTAGCCTTCCACTTGCACGTTGTTGCAATATGTTGATTATCTACTTCTAGCTGTTGATTTTGAAGATGCCTGCAAAGAGGGCACTGTGTTGCTGCTTATTCATTTAGCAGAGCATAGGCATAAGGCTTTGTTGAAGAAATGTCAGTATTGTCGACAGGAGGTCACCTATTTCCTGTCGAAGGAGGGAAGAAGACTGACACCTCAACGGATACAAAGCATCTCTGATACTCTGATATGTCTGTTCAAAATACACAGAAAGAGGTCAGAGCTTTAATAGGCATGGCCTCATATGTAGACAGTGGATCCCAGATTTTTCATTGTTGATAAAACCTATGTTGGCACTGACAAAGAAGGACATTTATTTGCCTTTACCGTGGAACATGGATTGCCAGAACGCTTTTGATTTGCTTAAGGCTGAGTTGTGTTCAGCACCAGTTTTGGCACACCAAATTATGAAAAAGGCTTTGTTTTGTATGTGCATGAACATGATGGTCGTGCTTTGGCTGTTTTGACGCAGGAACATGGGGGCAAGAACAGGCCGTGCAGCTATTTTTCCTCCACATTGGACCCTGTTGCATGCGTTTTGCCGAGATATTTGAGAGCTGTAGCTGCTGCTGCTGCATCCGTGAAACAAAGCGAGGGTATGGTTTTAGGTCACTCTTTAACTGTGATGGTACCCCACTCCGTAGACGTTCTATTAAACAAAACGCAGACGCAACATCTCACATCAGCTTGATTAATAAGGTACGAGCTGATTCTATTTGCACCGCATATCCAAATTAAGAGATGTTGTTCATTGAATCCGGCTGAACTATTGCCTTCTACACAAGAGAAGGATTGCAGTGACGAAATGTCACATGATTGCCTCTTTAATACAGAACAAGAAACAAAGGGCAGAATTGATTTAATTAATACACCAGAATCTGCAAAGGGAGCTATTTTGTGATGGCTCCTCTTTTAAACTGCAAGATGGTACATCCACTGCTGCTTTTGCAATCACCGCATTAAGCACTGTCGTGGAGAGCAAACAAATTCTGCATAATTCTGCACAGGCCGCAGAGAGTATTGTATTAACCAGAGCTTGTGAAATTTCTGAAGGGCTTAGTGTAAATACATATACAGATAGCCAAAATGCATTTGGGGTGGTTCATAATTTTGGCCGACTATGGGCTGAGAGAGGATTTTGACCTCACATGGAACAAAAATTCAACATGGCACTCTGATAGTCCGGTTGCTATCAGCACTTGCGCTTCCTACACAACTAGCAATAAGGAAGTGCACTGCACATCAGAAAGTGACAGACGATGTAGGAAAAGGAAACGCTTTTGCTGACAGAATAGCCAAACAGACTGCTATTGATTTGCTCTTAAAAATGTACATGTTCAATTCAGCAAGATGGGTTACTGATACTTGTATGATGGACAAAGGGATTAGCTGTATAAAAGAAATTCAGGCTGAAGCTACTCCAGAAGAAATCAAACATTGTGCTGACCGTTCAGCGGGTCTAGACGATGAGGGTTGTTGGGTGGATAATGACAAGCAAAGATGGATGCTACCCAATGCCTATGTCACTCCTATGGTCACCATGGCTTATGGCGCAACACACATATGCGCTAAAAATATTTGTCAACAGTTAGCTCCAGTCTGGTACAACACTAATATCCAGAAAACTGCTGAACGTTTGGTCCAGAGTTGGATGATATGTTTGCAACATAACATTGGGAAGGGAACACCGACACTGAAGGGTAGTTCTGGTCCCCCCTCCATGCTTTTTGAGGTGATCGATATTGATTTCATCGAGATGGAACATTGCCAAAACTATAAATATGTCTTACTTATGATCTTTGCCTTTAGCAAATGGGTTGAGGCTTTCCCACTAAAAGGCGCCACAGCAATGTCCACAGCAAAGACCATTCTTAGGGAATATTTCCATAGGTTTGGCTTGCTGAGAGTAATTTGGTCCGATAATGGCCCACATTTTATCGCTGCTGTCATCCTGCAAGTTTGAGCAGGACTACAGATCGATAAACGGTTCCACTCGGCCAGACATGCTCAGAGTGCCGGCCTTGTGGAACACCATAACGGACACTTTGCCGATAGCCTTACTATCAAAGACAGGGCTCTCCCCTTATGAGATTGTCATGGGGAGACCAGCCAACGTATGGAATGCACTGAGGCCCAAACAGTTGAAAGATATTGAGTATCCGCTTTTGTCTGATTATTGCGACCAGTTGACTCAAAACTTGCATTTGATTCACCAACAGGTACGAGCAGCCCTCACTGTAAAATATGAGGGTCCAGGTCACCAACTCCACCTGGTCAGTGGGTCTTGGTGAAAAATTGCTTCTTCTTCATTTTCTTCTTCACCGTCGATCGATCTTGTTTCTGCTCCTTCATCTTCTTCAGGAAACGATGATGCTTTGTTCACTGACCATTCCGTACCTGGTGTCTCAAGGGACAATCTGCGACCACGAAACAGGATTTAGATTTAGAGTCTGCTGACATTACATTAATGTAAATAGAATAGGAAAGTGCAGCTAGGATTCTGTACCCACAAGAAACCCACAAGAAACCAACGTTGAGTCAGTCCCTTGTCATTTCTCTGCTGCATAAAATATGAGGCAGGGACCGGAAAAGTTAGCTTCAATCAAGATAGGCCGCGTGATGGTCCTGCACATTTGTATACTACTACTGTATCTTGTATAATATGTATAACTTGTATAATATCTATAATATCCATTACTGTATCTTGTATAATATGTATAACTTTTACTGTATCCTGTATAATCTGTAATGATGTAAGCTTCGCATTATCCTACCTGCTGCGCCTTTCTACCTATGGGTCTGGAGCGCATTAGAAATAAAACAAACAAACAAACAAACGTGGTCAAGTTCCACCCCCGGATGAACTAAAAGAGCCTAACATTGAGGATTCTTAACAGACACTGAGAAACTATGCAAGTTTTAGGGGCCACTCATACTAAAAAGGATACTGACTGTTTTGCTCATGATGAACCTGTTTTTAAAAGGCCATGGTCCCCTAGGACCAAATGGATACTGTTCACAATAACAGCTTGTATTGTAATTGCATTGGCACTCGTATTTTTGAATCTGGAGAGTATACATCCGTGTGATATTTTATTACCAACTGCAAGTGTCTCCACAACATCTCCACCTTATGTGCATTCACACACCCTCCGTCCTCGAGACCTCCAACATAGAGGGGGTTATTACAACAACACTCTCCTGATGATCATGAACGCCACACATGCCATTTTCTATAAGACCATTTGTTGGATATGTGCACATCTGCCACACCATGGGGAAAAGGGATTGGTCTGGTATATACATCAACTCCCTCTAACTATTGCTTGTTATGCTTCCCTTAGGGCATTATTCTTTGGCCGATGGAAAGATAGTGTCACTGTGAATTTTGATGGCACTAATTTTAATGAGTTTGAAAAACAAGTTTTAGAACCTTTAGGATGTTCTCTGTTTGACAATAGGAGCCAGCTAAATGTTGCTTCTATTAGGCCTTCTGATAGATTCTCCAGACCTTTCCAATCTATGATTACCTTTAAAATGGCTTCCATAGGTAATAGGGATGCCATGCCTCCATCCTATACCATTAATCATAGTCTGCACTCCGTTCCATTTTGTATACAGAGAGAGGGTTCACAGCCAATGGGCGCATTTGAGGGATGTATGAATAATGCTATAATAACCCGTGAGGATAGACCTCTACGTACAAGATCCTGTTTGCTTTGTTGCGGTAATGAAGCGTATCCGTGGTTGCCAAGAGACTGGGAGGGTACTTGTTATTAGGGATGCTTTTACCAGGAGTATATGTTGCCACCACTGCTGAAGTCTCTAGAACTCATCCCAGGCAGGATGAGGATGGTTACACTACCTCACAGATATGGAGTGACGTTGCTAAATCCTTTGTACCATGTTGTGGACAGATAATAAACTCCCAAGATATTAGAAAATTGGCAAGGATTTTAGAGAAAACTATCAATGAACCCACTGACATCCTACATAACATCACATTAGAGAAAAAGACTATTAGATTAGCGGCTCTCCAAAATAGGATGGTGCTAGACATCCATCTAGATGAGCGTGGTGGAGTGTGCAAAATGGTTGGATCTGCGTGTTGCGTTTTTGCACCCGATTCCTCCCCCACCATATTTAAGGCAATTAAGAAATTGCACACCTTGAGTACTAAAGTACACGTTCCAGAGGGAAACTGGGATATTGGCACATGGTTCTGGGACTTGTTACGATCTTGGGGCTGGAAAATCCTTGCAGTCCTAATGGTATGATATGACATGGCATTTGTAACGTGCCTATACACAAGTGTTTCAAGGCGCGACGAGGCGGGGGGACAAGGGGAGACAGACAACAATCCTACTAGGACAGGTGTCATTCAGATCGCGCAAGTGCAAGGGTAGAGGGGACTGGGAAAAAGTGCAAGGGGAAGGGAGAGGGGGAAGTGCTGTACATGGTTAGTAGAATTCAAGATAAATAATAGGGCCAGCTGGTGGCAAGTGCAAGGAAAAGTGCAGGACATGGTTAGTAGAATACAAGATAAATAATAGGGCCAGCTGGTGGCAAGTGCAAGGTAAGTGCTGGGAGAAGGGATACAGAGACAGTCCTGTAGTGCAGGTAGGCAGTTGAGGGAGGAGTGGCTGGGCCAAGGACAGAGATCGGAGAGTGGCCCGGTGGCAGATTCAGTCCAGGTTCAGTGTTTTTAGCAGGGGAGAGAGGGAGAGAAAGTGGAGGCAAAGAGGAAGGTTTTGAGGTGCTTCCTGAACCGGAGATGGTTCTCCTCAAGTTTCAGGGAGGCAGGAAGGCTGTTCCAGAGGGAGGCCCCAGCTGCGGAGAGAGATCTACCCCCAGCTCGTTGCTTGGAGAAGCGGCTGACCCTGAGGTAGTTGGAGGTGGATGAGCGAAGAGCTCGAGAAGGAAGATATTTCGGAAGAGAGAGTTGAAGGTATTTTGGCCCAAGGCCCCAGAAGGCCTTGTGGACAATGCAGAGGGTTTTGAACTTAATCCTCGCAGCCACTGGGAGCCAGTGTAGTGATTTCAGTCCTGGAGAGATACGGTCCTTGGGCTTGAAGCCAAGGACAAGTCTTGCAGTCCTGGTCTGGATAAGTTGCAAAGGGTGGAGAGTAGAGGCAGAAAGATTTAGATAGAGGCTGTTACAGTAGTCCAGCCTAGAGAGAACCAGGGCTCTGGAGACAGTGAGCTTCTGGGGGAAGGAGAGGAAGGGAAGGATACCTCTGAGGAGGTGTAGCTGGTAGTGTGACTTCTTAGAGACGTCAGATATGTGAGGAGAGAAAGAGAGTGTGGAGTCGAAGATGACTCCAAGGTTTTTTGCTTTGCAGGTAGGCGCAGGAAGAGGGCCAAGGGAGGCCGGCCAGAGAGATGCAGGGAAGGAGGGAGTGGGTGTGCCGATAAGTAGAACCTCAGTCTTACTGGCATTAAGGCAGAGGTCATTGGCGGCACACCATTCCTGGATAGCAGAGAGACAGTTAGAGATGAGGGAAGGGGAAGAGGAGGCTGAGGGTAGCCTGAAAATGAGCTGGGTATCATCCGCGTAGCACTGAAAGTTGGGACAGAGAGCAGCGATGCGGTGAGCAAGAAGTGCCAGCTACTGGTTGAACAGCTAGGGGGAGAGGTAAGATCCCTGGGGGACACCACAGGTAGAGAAAAAGATGTCAGAGAGGAAGGAACCCAGTTGGACCTGGGAGGGTCGATTGGAGAGGAAGGAGGTCAGCCACGCCAGAGCCTGACCAGTGATACCCAGGTTATCACGGAGACGGTTAATCAGGATGGTGTGGTTGACACTGTCAAAGGCAGAAGAGAGGTCGAGCAGAATGAGAACACAAGGGGTGTTAGAGTCAAGGTTAGAGAGCAGGTCCTCACGGATGTTCAGGAGAGCAGTTTCCATGCTTCTGGCAGCTCTGAAGCCAGACTGATGGTCATGAAGACTACCAACAGATTCAGCATGGAGATTAAGCTGGGAGATGGCCAGTTTCTCCAGGAGCTTGCCCAGGAAGGGGGTGATAGAGATTGGGCAATAGTTAGCTGGGCAGGAGGGGTCGGAAGAGGGTTTCTTTAGAAGGGGGTGCACAAGGGACTGCTTGAGGGGGGAAGGGAAGACTCCAGAGGCGAAGGAGTGATTGCAGAAGTCAGCCAGGGCAGGGGCCAGTGAGTCAATGTGGTCCTTGATAGTTTTGGAGGAACAGGGGTGGACCTGTTTTGATGAGACTTTCATAGATCGGACTTGTCTTGAAACCTCGTCAGCAGAAAAACAATTGTGATCCTTGGCATTGTACTGTTTTGCTGTTGTTGCATACAGTGTCTTCCAGTCATCTGTTCCATGATAGGGGGAAGTTGTGCACAAGCAGTTGACAAACTAGAACCTAAGACACATAGGCTGGGAAAAATGACTAATGCCTTGGCAATGCAGGACATCACCATAAAGGAATTAATGGCAATCAATGTTTTTGCGCATAGCGATTCAGGATGCTCTGATGATGATATGTGGTTTTCGGATGATGCTAATGTTTGAGTAATGCTCTTGGCTTAGGCTGATGCTAATGTTTGAGTAATGCTCTTGGCTTAGGCCAAAAGGTGTCACACCCTTCCCTCTTTCTCACCTGTTTGTCCTTGATTGCGGTCTTCTTGGGAACTCCTTCCTTCTTCCTCACTGATCGGGACTTGTATAGGAAGGGACGTGAGTCTTCGGGTTCCAGTGTGAGGAGTGCCGACTGCCTTAAGCAGGTTGCGTTCAGCATCCAGGGAAGTTACTGCAGAGGAATCCAGGAAGGAAGGGAAACTGGTGTCCAATGCTCAACGGGTGACGGGGAGCCCGCAGCACTGAGCATGAGACGGATTCCGGGATGAAGGGGAGATGGCCTTACCGAAGTGAGGCAAGAAAAAGAAGGGATTCCAGGAATGAGGAAAAGGGTAGGTAACTGGAAGATAGACGGGAATGATACACACGCCAAACAACTCAGATCAGTAGCGTTGAGACACGCAGAGCCGCGGGGGCGTGCCTATTTTCTAGGAAGCAGCGCATTGCGTGTGGACACTAGAGAGCAGCGTTTCCGTGCTGTCGGCCATGTTGGAAGTATCACCGACTTGATGTTGCGGTGCATCATGGACCACAAAGTCCAGAAGGGCTGGAATTGGTGGTTCATGACAGCATGCCCCCTCTTAAATCTTGATCCACCGGGTTTGCCTTGATGGATTTGATGGAACCTTTGCACTAGACGGGGGACATTCATGTTGGAGACTGGTTCCCACGTGCGTTCACTGGGGGGCATCCTTTCCACTCTACTAAGTATTGGAGTCGACCCTGTCTTTATCTAGAATCACATATCCTGGAGACTTCGAATTCAATCTGGTCATTGACTAGCACAGGGCTAGGTCTAGGAGTCGATCTGGTGGGCCGTACATACGGTTTCAACAAGGCAGTGTGGAAGACCGGATGTATCTTCTTCCAGGATTCTGGGAGCTGAAGTTGAAAGGCCACTGGATTGATGGTTTCCTTAATGGAAAAAGGTCCATAATACTTGGGAGCCAGTTTGTTTGGCCGCAGATGTCAAGGTAGGAGTTTTGAGGATAACCAGACCATGTCCCCAACTTCATATGGAGGGCTGTGTCTCCGCTTGGTATCTGCATATCTCTTGACTTCTATCCTGGCTTTCTCCAGGTGATCTTTGGCGTCCCTATGTACGTTTACCAGTCTTTCGATCTAGGAATCAACTGAGGGAACTGGGGTAGGATGTGGTAGAACAGATGGCAGAACTGAAGGGTGAAACCCTTGACTGCAAAAGAAGGGACTAGTCTTGATAGCCGAATGATCAGAATTGTTGTAAGCGAATTTAGCTACCGGAATCAAAAGTGTATCTTGATGTAGTCCTCCCAGAGATCAGAAGAAGGTGTTTCGGCACGGACGTCTTCCAGGAAGGAATTGGCCTGGGTGACAAACACTGTATTAGGAAACATCTTCGGGAAGGCAAGTGCTTCAACAGGCTCATAGTCAGGACGCCTGGATAAGGCATCTGCTATAATGTTGTTGGTTCCACAAAAGTGGTGAATGCGGAACTGGTACTGGTCAAAAAAGAAGGCCCAACGGGCTTGACGACTATTTCTGCATTCCAGGGACTGTAGGACTTGCAAGTTTCTATGATCGGTCCGCACTTGGACAGGATGTTTGGCGCCCAAGAGTAGATGGCGCCAGTCGGTAAAGGCTTGTCGGATGGCCAGTAATTCCTTTTCCAGGACAGAGAAGTGGGTCTCACTGGCAGTCAAGGTGCGGGATAGGTATGCAATAGGATGTTCCCTCTTGTCTTCGAATTCTTGTTTAAGACTGCACCAATGGCATATTCTGAGGCATCTGTTTCTACCAGGAAGGGCCTATTTATGTCAGGCTGAGCCAGGATGGGACCTTAAATGAATCTTCGTTTAGTTCATGGAAGGCTGTCTCTTGAGCAGCAGACCAATTAAACGGTGTGTCTTTCTTTAAGTGTGCGACTATAGGATGAACAATATCTGAAAATGTAGGGATACATTTTCTGTAGAAATTTGCAAGTCCCAGGAAGGATTGAATCTGTTTTACTGTAGTAGGCACTGGCCAAGCGAGTATGGAGTCAACCTTCGTAGGATCCATTCCGATTCCTTTGGAACTCAGCACAAATCCAAGGTAATGAACATGGAACAGACATTTTTCAGGTTTGGCCAGGAGTTTGTTTTCTTGTAGTCATTGTAAAACTGCATTTACATGTTCCTGATGGATTTGGGGTCATTGGAATAGATCAGTGTATCATCCAGGTATACAATGACAAAATGGAACAGCATATCTGAAAAGACTCTATCCATGAACCGCTGAAAGACCGCAGGGGCGTTGGTTGAGACCGAAGGGCATTACGAGATATTCAAAATGGCCAAAAGGGGTTCTGAAGGCTGTCTTCCACTCATTACCTTCCCTTATCCAAATGAGGTGATAGGCACCTCTAGATCGAGCTTGTTGAAGATGACTGCTCCCCGAACTGCCTCCAAGATGTCAGAAATGAGCGGTAGAGGGTAACGATCCTTGATAGTACACTGGTTGAGACCGCAGTAATCCAAACAGGGTCGAAGTTCTTTGGTATCTTTCTTAGGTACAAAGAATAGAGAGGCACCGGCAGGAGATTTTGAAGGACAAATGGGTCCGTTAGCCAGGTTGGTATCCAGATATTCTCGTAGGGCTCTTTTTTCAGGTTCAGATAGTATAAACATTCTGCCGAATGGGATTACGGCTGAATCATCTGTTTCGATGGCACAATGCTCAGGTCTGTGGGGTGGAAGAGTTTGAATGATGGCTGTTGAAAACACGTCCGAGTATGGTTGATATATTTCAGGCACTTGGGTAATGCTGGACACACATAAAGGTGATTGTTCAGAATTCCGAGAGATCACAGGAGGGTTATCTGGTGAGTCTTGAGACAAACAATGGGACAAACACAATTCAGAGCCTAGAAAGAGGGATATGGCTGCCCAGTTGATGTACGAGTTGTGTTTCTGGAGCCAAGGCATGCCTAGAACCATGGGGTAGTGAGCGGCCTTTATAATATCAAAACAGAGCTTTCCCTGGTGGTTGTTTATCAAAAGCAGTAGTTCCTTGGTCTGATGAGTAATAGGCGCGGAAGATAATGGCCTCCCGTCAATTCCTTCAACAGGTTGCATTATTTCTTTGGGCTCTCGAGGAATATTGTGCCTAACAGCCCAGTCATGGTCTATGAATACTCCCATGGCACCGCCTGCCACTAGTGCCAGGATGGGAAATGAGTCTTTCTCAGTGGGTGACAAGATCGTTTGGAGAACCACTAAGGTGTTTTGGCCATGACCATTTAAGTAAGGAAGGGATGTGGAGCTGGCATCTTTCTCCCAAAGCTGTGCTCCACTTAGGATCGGGAGCTGTCGTTTCCCGAGCGCCTGGGTGGTGCTATAGGGCATTCTCTTACAAGGTGTTTATCAGAAGCACAATACATGCAAAGTCCGGTATTGATCCTACCGATCCTTTCTTGTGGAAAAATTGGTCCGCGGAAAGCAACCACTTGCATTGGTTCCGGGTCTGGTGAATGTTGGATGGGTGCTTCCTTAAAGCAAGGGTATTCCATGGTTGTCTTTGGGGATGTTGTCTTTGTTTTTCTTTTCTCAGCCTTTCTCTCCTGGATTCTGAAATCGATTTGCAGGGATAAGTCCATTAAGGCCTGAAAGGAACTTGGGCGGGCCACTCTGGCTAACTCATCATTGACTTTGTCATTCAAGCCTCTCCGGGATAGGGTGAAGCTAGCTTCTTGGGACCAATAAGCTTCTTTAGCTAGTTGTTTGAATCGGGTCACGTAAGTAAGCATATCCTGACTCCCTTGCTGGAATTACAGAAGTCTTTCCTGGGCGCTGTAGACAAGTTCTGTTTGATCAAACATGGCCTTAAAGGCTTCTATAAATCCGTCATAAATATCCAGGAGTGGGTCTCCCGAGTTAACCAAGGGAGTCACCCATGTTAAGGCATTGCATTGAGGTGAGATATTATAAACCCTACCTTAGCCCGGGGCGTGGAAAAATAGTAGGGTTTGAACGTGAAATGCACCAGGAAGCAGTCAAGGAAGGAACGCAGGGACTTGGAAGAGCCATCATATTTGTCCACAATACTCCCGACCAGGGCGCTTTCTTTGAACGCGGAATCTTGGGACAAGGCTAGTTGTTTTAATGTCGCATTTTCGGCCTTGAGATTTTGAACCTCTGTAGTCAATTCTTGCATTCTTCTCATGAGGTCTTGCACTGCAGCCTCCATGTCAATTCTGATATCAGGTTCTAGGCGTCTCAATCTGTCACACCCTTCCCTCTTTCTCACCTGTTTGTCCTTGATTGCGGTCTTCTTGGGAACTCCTTCCTTCTTCCTCACTGATCGGGACTTGTACAGGAAGAGACGTGAGTCTTCGGGTTCGAGTGTGAGGAGTGCCGACTGCCTTAAGCAGCTTGCGTTCAGTATCCAGGGAAGTTACTGAGGAAGAATCCAGGAAGGAAGGGAACCTGATGTCCAATGCTCAGCGGGTGCCGGGGAGCCCTCGGCACCGAGCACGAGACGGATTCTGGGAATAAGGGGAGATGGCCTTACCGAAGCGAGGCAGGAAAAAGAAGGGATTCCAGGAAGGAGGAAAAGGGTAGGTAACTGGAAGATAGACGGGAACGATACACACACCGAACAACTCGGATCAGTAGCGTTGAGACGTGCAGAGCCGCAGGGGCGTGCCTATTTTCTAGGAAGCAGCGTGTTGAGTGTGGGCACTAGAGAGCAGCGTTTCTATGCCCGCGGCCATGTTGGGAGAATAGCCGACCTGATGTTGCGGTGCATCATGGACCATGAAGTCCAGAAGGGCCAGAATCGGTGGTTCATGACAGGAGGGTTTGTAAAGTATATTTTGCATGAATACCGTCTGATAGTAAACGATTGGCCTAAGCACTATAAATTGCATTGAATGAACCTGAAACAGGCTGACTACGCTGCCATTTTGAGTTATTTGCCATTTTGATTGCCTCTGGCTTTCTGTCGCATGTTTAGAATTGTGTTTTTGGCTCCAGCAGAGCATAATGAACTTTGTAACTGTTTCCATGATGTCAACATAGATAAGAATGTTGAAGCTGCTAAAGTGAATTGTTTGTCCTACACTGAGAAACCTTGTAGTTAAACAGAAGCTGTACTAATCAGTAATTTAGATACCATCTGTTCCAATAGTGCCTTCTCCATTCAAACAGCAAAGTAGAATGATGAATAGTTGAAAGTGCTCTTCTTGCAGAAATCTTTGTTTTCGCTCCTTGAAACTAAGCTGACTTTAAACTCAAGAACTAATGATGAACAAATATAAGTGAGCAAATAAGGAATGTTACCATTGTGTCTGATATTTGGGAAAAGATGTGACATGTTTAAAGGAAAACAACAAACTATTCAAAGATGTTTAAGCATGACTTAATTATGTGGATAGGCCATGAACCCTAGGTAAATGTATGATACAACGGGGGGCTGGACGATGTGTCTGGGATTGTGGAAAATCTGTATAAATGTACGTGCATTTGAAATGTCCAGCACTCTCTCATCTCACGGTGTCTGCTTGCACACATTGCAGAGTGTTGAAAGACCAGACAGCTGCCTGTTAATAAATGTACATGGTACCTTTGGACTCGTGACCTGCATATTTCTATTATGTGGTATTAAGGGTAGATATTTTTAATCTTTCAGCCCGATGACTCTTCCACTGATACTGCCTTCTTCAGCTTCCAATTCCTACTATATCACTCATTCACCTCTAACTTCCCATTGCTTAATTTCACCCCCAACCCTCAGCATCCTCAACCATATTCACCCCATTCATGTGCTCTCCCAGCACTGACATGAGTCAGTTGCTGTGCAAATGGATGGGTACCCACTTGCATGAGGACCTGCAACTCTACCTCTCTGCCATGAACTCTCTCAAGTCCATTCTTGATAAAGTGAAAAGGGAATTCTACCTAACCTTCATTGACTCTAAGCATCCTCTCTGGCTACAGGGCACCCTAAACTAATGCCTCACTCATCCGAAGTCTATGGCTATCAACTCCACTGTCACAGCTAATTACCTAGCTGAATAATTTGGTGCATACATTTCCAAAATTAGAGAATCTTCTGCTGACCTTCTGACACTCCATTTTCCTACATTTAACACTACACCTACTGTACCCCATCTCTCTCTATCTCCTACTTTAGTCTCACTAATACTGATGAAGTGCTATCTCTACTGATGAAGGCTAACCCCTGGTTTGCCCCATCACACCCTTTTGCCCCTCAGCTAGTCAAGCCTATTGCCCCTCTAGTGGACTCTCACCTCGCTGAACTCTTCAACCTGTCCTTCAACTCTGCTTTCTTTCCCTCTGTTTTCAAAACAGGCACAGTCATCCCTCTCCTAAAAAAGCAATGGGCTGACCCAAACCTACCAGCTAACATTCACCCTGTGTCTCTCCTCTCACACTACTCTAAATTGCTCAAACGGGTTGTGTTCAACCGTCTTTCCAATTTCTTAGACATCCACAACCTTTGCTCCTGTCACTCAATGGAAACTGCTCTCACGAATGTGTCCAACTTCATTGCATATGCTTAGCACTCCAACCTATCCTCTGTCCGACTTCTCCTTGACCTATCTGGTGCCTTTGACACCGTTGATCAATCTGATCTCCTTAATACTCTCTTTATTCTTTGGATTCGCGATCATCCCCTTGCGTGGATTGAATCCTACCTTGCCAATTTGCAGCAACAACACCTCTCAATACATCTGAACTCACTCCTCTAACGGTTGGTATTCCACAAGACTCTGTCTTGGGTCTGCCCTTCTTCACACCCTACATCTCTGCTCTTGGGACACTAATGTCCTCCTTTGGGTTCTCATACCAACTATTCACAGACAAATCTTCTTCTCTTTTCCTGAACTCTCCTCTGATCTCTCTATCAAAGTGTTCAGCTGTCTGCCATTAAATATTGGATTGTTCTCTCTCATCTCTTCCTCTGCCTATCCAGTTCTGACCAGACACTCTCCCCTACTCTTCTTCAGCTAGAAACCTCTGCATCATCTATGACTCTTCTCACACCTTCCCTACTTTCATCTCCAAAACTGGAACAGCTGCACGTCTCAACCTCTTAAATATTAGGAAAATCAGTCACCTCCTTCCTTTCAAAAGAGCCAAGCATCTCTTTACCACTCTTGTCTTCTCTAAACTGGACTACTGTGCCAGCATCCTCTTTGGTCTGCCAAACTATGCTTTCTGTCCTCTCTACAAGATCATTAACTTCACTACAAGGACTCTCTTTGAACTACCTCACACAAGTGTTTCTAGGCGCAAACTTCACACCTACTTCCTCGTACCGTCACCAGGTTGGATAGCTGATGATGCAAAACAGGGCCAGATTTAAATTTCTTCTCCTGGTTCACAAATCTATCAATGGTAAGCACCACTGTATCTATCCTCCTCACTTCAATTTTACTAGTCTTCTCATAATCTCTGTTCTGCCTTATTAACTACCCTTGTAGCTCCTCGCCCTCCCTGTGCTTCTCCACTTTCTCTCTTTTTCCTCCACTGGCATGGAATTCTCTTCCCCTATGCATCCAAGAAACAGTCCACACATATATGTTCAAAACCAAACTAGAAGCTTACCTCCTCTGTCTGAGTTGCCTTCTTAACCTATCTCTCATCTGCCTGCTAGCTAATACGTTTCCCTTGCCTCTGACCTGTTTTTGTCCCGCACTTCCTCTGCCTCGACTTTAGCACTTCACCCACCATGGTCACATCCTGAGCATAGATGGGTGTGCTGGCTACTTGCACTTAAAAATGTCCAATGATGGTTGTCTTAATCTATGTATGCCCACTTATGTATTGTCCACGGTGACTGTTCCATTTACTCCCCTCCACAACCTGGTCTGAATGTACCTCAAACTCTCCCAAAAGTAATAAGCTCACGGATTCCTGTCAAATTTGATTTCTTATCAATTAAATGTTCTTTTATGATAAAAATAGCACTCTTTCTCCTGTAAATAAATAGTACTAGTCTTTAGCATACTTAATGGTGCATAATCTGGAATGTTGCTGGAAAAAAGCTCATATCTCATTTGCTCGCTCATCTAAAAGCAGTCTCTACTCTTAATGCGTCTTATGACTTTTCCTCTTACATGCTAAGAAACTCAACCATCATTTTCTTAATACCACTCTCTCACCTCAACCCAATCTTATTGTTCTTAGTAATTATCGGCATCCTTGTCCTCCTGATCCCACTTTGAATTCTCTTTCTGATTCAGATTTTGCTTGGTACTTGATAATGAATTCTTCTCTTTCCGAAGTGTCCCCTCTTTCGACCACTCTCTCTCCACCTTACTCGTTTTCTCTTTCTTGTTTCCACACTCTTTGCAAGAACTCTGCCCATCCGGATTGCGGCTTCACCTGATCCTCTACAATCGGCTCTTATTCCTTTGGTATATCCTTTTTTTTCTTTATTATTTGACTTCTCTTTTTACCTCCCTTTTTTCTACTGTCATTACAGCACACCTTCTGTGAAGAATTGGCTAAAAGGCCAGAGTGCTTGCAATTGTTTTGTAGGGTAACACCAATCCAATAAATGCAAGTCACCAACAGTGCACAGGAACATTAATGCTGTTCTATTAAAAATGCCATGCCACAATGAAAACATGTCCAATTGGATGCACAATGTAGGCCAGTGTAGACACATAATAACATTACAGTAACGCATGCCAGGCCACATTTAGACTTACCTAGACTGGTTGCACCAAAATGCCTGTCGAAGTAATAATACTCATCAAGAAGAGAGCACACATTCAAGCCTGCATCTCTGTGGCTTCCAACAACATGGACAAACTATTTAAAATCTGCAAGGAACTGCCAATCATGTTGCAGTCGCTATGTTTCCTGTTCCCTTCCAGGCTCTCTCTACGGCTCTGGCCTCTCAGTTCTCTGCTAAAACTCAGGACATCCTGTCCTCTATCGCCTCTTCTTCTCCCTCTTACTCTCTCGGCACCCCTTTGGACATCGCTCCCTCTCCTCCCCCTTTCTCCCTTTTCTATCTGAAAACACCTGACGAGGTTTCTAGACAAGTCCGATCTATGAAAGTGTCATCCAAACTGGTGCTCCCCTGATCCTTCAGAACCATCAAGGACCATTGACCATCGCGCCAGCACTGGCCGATTTCTGTAATGACTCTTTCACTACTGCAACTTTCGCCTCTCCGCTTAAGCATTCCCTTGTGCACCCACTCCTCAAGATGATGTCTGCTGAACCTACCTGCCAGGCTATCTATTGCCCATCTCCATCACCCCTTTCTTGGAAAAGCTGGCCGTCTCCCAGCTTCCTCTCCACACTGAATCTGTTGGTTGTTTCCATGACCTTCAGTCTGGCTTCAGAGCTGCCAGAGGCAGGGAAACCTCTCTCCGGAACACCCGTGAAGATCTGCTGTCTAACCTTGATTCCAGCATTCCTTCTGTCCTCATCATCCTTGATCTTTCCTCTGCTTTGGACACAGTCCATCATGCCATCCTGATCAATCAACTCTGTGAGAACCTGGGCATCATGGATCAGGCTCTGAAGTAGCTGACCTCATTCCTCTTGGAATGCCACCCGAGGTCCAACTTGGTCCCTTTCTCTCCGCCACCTCTCTCTATACCTGTGGCATTCCCAAGGGCTATATCCTCTCCCCTGATTTTTCAACCTCTAATTAGCTCCTTTGGCCCACCTGATCTCTACCTTCTCCTCTAACTTTCAGTATTATGTGGATGACACTCAGTTTCCTTCAGGCTCCCCTCAGCCTCCTTTCCTCTCTTACTCATTCCTGACTGTCTATCTGTGATTCTAGATTGGTGTTCTTCCAACGTTCTCTGCCTTAATGCCAGTAAAACGGAGCTCCTTCTCATTGGGACCTCTGTCCCTGATTTCTCTCTCTCACTCTGGCCACCCACCTTGGGCCCTCTTCCTTCGCCTTCCTGCGAGGCAAACAACCTGTCATCTTCAACTCCATTCTCTCATTCTCTCATCACATGTCAGATGTCAGCAAGAAGACCCACAACCAGCTGCACCTCCTCAAAGGGACTCTTCCCTTTCTCACTTTCTCCAGAGCCCTGGTTCTCTCTAGGCTGGGCTACTGCAACAGCCTCTTTCTCAATCTGCCTTCCTCTACTCTCCGCCCTCTGCAACTAATCCAGAACAGGACTGCAAGACTTATCCTTGGCCTCATGCCCAGGGATTGCATCCCTGTTGCCCTGAAATGTCTCCACTGGCTCCTGGTCGCTGCAATCATCAAGTTCGAGACCCTTTGCATTGTCCACAAGGCTTTCTGGGGCTGGGGCCCTCACTACATCCAATGCTCTCTTCCAAAATACCTTCCTTCTCTAGCCCTTCGCTCAGCTACCTACAACTCTCTAGGGGTTAGATGCTCCTCTAGGCAGAGCCTGGGGTGTAGATCTCCTCTGGAATGGCCTTCCTGACCCTTTCAAACTTGAGCCGAACCACTTGAAACTCCAGAAATCAGCTCAAAACATTCCTCTTCTCCTCTGCTTTCTCTCTCTCGCTCCCCTGCTGACCTACCTGTCTGTTTACTGAACGGTTGCTTGGCTAACCTCAGAGTCTCACTGAGCCAGGCTCATTCTTGATCAGTCACCCTTGCACTGCATCCAGCTATACCACCCACTTAGGGGATGTAACTGTAACCCTACAGTCCCTTGTTCCCCTTGCACTACCAGAGAGACACGCTGCCAAGGCTGCACTTTCTCAGAGTGTTGCTGCCCAGTTTTTCCCTCCCCTCTCGCTTACACTCCCTCCTTTCTTTCCCCTTTTATGTCTCATTCTCGCACTTGCACAATCTGAATGACACAAGGCCTAGTAAGAGCGCTTGTCTTGTCCTCCCTCTGTCTTCCCTTCGTTGTCTTGTCGCACCTAGAAACACTTGTGTACAGGCACGTTATAAATGACTTATCATATCATATAATTTTATCACAGATGCCCAGAAAAATACAATGCCGTAGTAAGAAACAGACTGGCAGCACCCAAATGCCAGTCTACACAGGTAATTACACTTAGCATGACTGCTTTATCAGACATGTCCATGTAAAAGTCATACCAAACTGAGCAATGACTAGACTGGCTGCACCAAAATGCCTCTCTAGCCACTAATACCACATATCATGCCTGATTAGCCTGGATGTGGATGACCATTATGATTTATCACACATTCTCGCCCCCCACACATCCCCTCTTCCTCTCACCTCCTACCTCAACCTCCAAAATCAGCTCCTTGGTGCGGAATTACCTCCACGTCCCTCTTCCTTGTCCCAATGCTGACGTATGAGGCTGCTTGCCTCATAGGTAAGTAATGGGTTGAGGAAGAGTGGGACTGGCAGTAATAAAGATTGGCCCGTACTTGTGTATGAGGCAGAGTGCCTCATACACAAGTACTGCCTCATACACAATTACTGGGAGGAGGAAGAATAGGGCTAGGAGTAATGAAGATGACCAATAAGTAATCAATGCATTAAACACAAGTAGTGGTGCAACACCTTTGAGATGACTGGGCTTCAGCAGCCACCCCCTCACCGAAATGTTGGACTATGTTGACTCGACCTGCCTGACCTACAGAGCAGTTGCCGGACAGAACAAGACACAGATGTTAAATGGCACCTGGGTTTTGCTGTTAACAAGGGCCCAGCAATTACTAAAGTAAAGAATTTGAAAGCTGTTAGTTCCTGCATTCAAATGGCAAATGTTTTAGGCAATTGAAATCCTGATATGGGTTTAGTATTTGCATGCCAGAGGAGTGATTGGAAGGGTAGAGAGGGAACAGGAGACCGCTCATTCTCACAGCAGTCCATATGTGGGTGCTTTCAGACTTAAAGGAGAGAGTTAACTACTTGTAACTTTGAAGCTACACTAAAATAGTCTCATTAAAATGTTAGATGCCCCCACACAAATAAGTTTGCCCCTTCCCCACCGCCCGTGAAGTAAGCTCCCTCTCCCAACATTTGAAGGGTTAGCCCCCCAAAATATAGGTTTTGTTGCACCCCTGAACACAAGCCCACACACCAGTCACCAGATACACGCACACCCAGCTATCCAAGCATGTAAGTGTGCACTCTTTCACCATACAGTCGCACCCAGGCACCCACCTATACATTTAAGTGTGCACCCTTTCACCATACACTCACACAGGAAGCCACATATGCATTTAATTGTGCACCCTTTCAGCATACAGGCACACCCAGACAACCACCCATATATTTCTGTGCACCCTTTCACCATACATTCACACAGGCAACCACCTATACATTGAAGTGTGCACCCTTTCACCATACACTTGCACACAAACACATCATTGGGTTGAGGGGAGCCCTATTACTTCAAAAATATATATATATTTTTAAGTCACTCTGACTTCATAAAGAAATGATTTCCGTTATGGACCGAACCATAGCGGAAATAATGTCTTTATGAAGGCAGAGTGACTTTAAAAATAAAACGTTTCTTTTTGAAGTCATAGGGCTTCCCCCACCCCATGACATGGATGCCTCCAGCCTAGGGTCATGGGGTGAGAGGTGCCCTCAGACTTCAAAAATACATTTAATTTTTGTAGTCACTCTGCCTTCATAAAGAACTTATTTCTGTTACAGAGTGAATTAAAAAAGAAACATTTTTTAATTTTTTTTTACTCCAAATGGGGCCTCCTCCTAGGACATTTGGTGGCGGGGGGGCCCACACCGCAGGGGCTGCGGAGGCCCTCGTTTCACCAGTGCAGTGCACGTATTTGAAAAAACATAACTAGCACATGGCTTCAGTGTAGTACTGAAACTCTGTACCAGCTGCCTGGCTGTTAAGAATTACGATCTGATTTGACAAATTAATTCTATAATGCATTCTCTTTTCACTGTGGTACTTATAGTTTGTGTGTTTTATGTAGCACAACTTGTTTGCGTTTTTTACCTTTCTTTGTGGAATGTATATTGATCACATGCAATACCAGAGTTGAAATGCATATGCATAGGCTTGAGTGCCACGATGCTTCAGAAGATAGCTCAATGTGTTGCACATGTTGCAGAGATCTTTATTCACATGCCAGGTCACAGTTACAGATCCTGGCCAGGCATATTTCACCTCAACTCTATGGTTAATAAACTTCAGTATACAAACGTTGGTGCCACTGGTGCTTCAAAGCAACATACTTGCACCACAAAGCACTAGTTGTAAAAATTAAAATAGTATCTCTATGGTGCAGGTCTAGAGCTCGACCCTTTTAAACAAGGGTTGTAAAAGTTCAGCATCCTCCACTCCCGATAAAGAACAAAATGGGAGTCATGTTAAAATATATGCTAATTGCATGCGGGGTACCACCAACGCTTTCACTTGCATGTTGGGAGTCCTCCACCTGCAATTTCCAACACTCACAAAGCAGAGTGTAATTGTGAAGAGTAAATGAAGGCAAAATCGCCTTTACGCTTCACTTTTATTCTCTTTTTTGTGAGAAATAAAACACTGCCTGCAAATGACGCTTTGCAGATGGCCCTTTATAATGGATTCCAATGCAATGTGCCTGCTATTTACCAGGTGTAAATGCAAGGCATCCTTCTTAGGAAACCTTTGGTTTTGCGCCTGCATGAAAATCGTATACTGGGGTAAACCACGTGCTCTTCTGAAAAAAGAGGAGAAAAGCAAAGCTGAGATGCAAACTCTGCTTTACTGCCCTACTAGGCCGACAAAAGGAGCTAAAAGGAGATGGAGCACAAAAACGAAATGAAAGAGCAACGGTGCTTTTAGCTTTCATGCTGCACCCCACTCAATCGAAAATGACCGCAATCTGTTTGTTGGAGTGGCGATTAGGAAGTCAAATTCAAGACAGTGGAGCCAAAGTGTCAAGGCTTTGCCACTGAACAATACTCTGATCCTGGACAAATCATCTTATCTTACTGTATATTGGCGTGCTGTTGTCAGTGAAAACGTTTGTCTTCTCACATTATGGTGGCATTTTTAGGCCATTGCTTGCTTCTTCTTTTCTTGCAGCTGATTTAAGTGTAAAGGGTCCCAGACAGCTGAAAACTGACTAAACGTCACAGGGCTTTGCCTCCCTAACCTGTACCTTCTGGCTGTAAGCCTCTGTAACTCCTCTCTCCATGACCTTCCAATTATAATCTTAAGTTTCTACTCTTGTAAATCAGGGTTCTGCAAGCATTGGCTTTCCAGATGTTTTGGATGACTTATTCCATCATCCATAGCCAGCATAGTTGAGGATGAGGGATCATTGCAATTATAGCCCAGACCATCTTGTGAGCCGCAGGTTTCAGACCGCTGTTCTAAGAGTATCCATATTATTGCACCCTCTTACTGTATGCCCTTGTACAGTACACCTTTACTTAACACCTAGGTGTGTGATGTATAAACATTAGAACACACAGGCCTATAGCTAGCTGATTTTCAGGTCCCTATATTTCACACAAAAACTACTATTTTTGCTACAAGTTCAAATAGTCTTCACATTATTAATAACGATCTATGAGCATCTGTCAAAACCACGCGGGAGAACGTTTCAAACAGTTTCTTTCGGTAGGTGTATTTAAATCTTTGAAATACAGTAGTAAAACTCATGTACATAAGTACTCTGGTACTTGCAGACTGCTATTTATGATGATGAAAATAAGTACGTAATCATTCTACTTTTGCATAACATCATTCCATCCAAATCATTTTAATATTAGCAAATCGGCGTTTCATGTGATTCAGTTAGGACTGCAAAATCGGTTATTGAGGTTAGTTCATGAAAGTCAAACATTCACAAATAATTGCTCGTTGCTAGATGAAGTGTCAGGAAACAATGTGATCAAGTACATACATCGCAGACTGGGCTCAAATCCCACATTTGCCACTTAACTAAAGTGTTTTATCATGGGCACCTCATTTAACCTTAAAGTGCCTAAATTGTCAAAATTCCCAGGCCCTAAAAGGGATTTAGTTCCCTCTTTAAAAACTCCTTACTAATGGGTTAACTGGCTACAGTGGTACTTCATAGTGGTATATTGCACACTAAAACATCAGGTGTGTCTTGGCTCACTTATGGAAATACCAATTAAAGACCATGGCCCTCGTGTAATCTCAGTGTATTTTCAGGTCTCGGCACCCTTAAATTATCTTGCACTTTGTATCTTCTATTTATGCTACAGCATGTGTATCTTCCTCCTTGCTTCAGACCTGTGCTCTCTATCAATGCTTGAGCGCATTCACATTCTGTGAGGCAGCTGATCTAAGTTCCCTGTCTATGCTGAGAAATGTTAACCTCGTGTATGCGTCTACTGATCTGTGTCCTGCATACGTGCTTCAGCCTGTATTCTTTAATTTTAAAATGTGTTCTGTGGCTATGCTAGAACACAAGTGCCCACATTGGATGCTGCTCTAGAAATGACTCTTGTTTATTATTCAACATTTCAGCATGCTTGAAGGGGGTCTTGAGAGTTCAAGGGAGTCCGCATGCTTATTTTAATTGTTGCCCGGGCCCCTTTCAAGCTATGAGTTGCAATCATGGCAAGATGGGTGTGGGGGGGGGGGGGTCGCAACCAGAGACTCTTGTGTCCCTCATTCTTTTGTTTGGGTGGGAGGTGTTAAAGCTGTCTTTGCCCCGAGCCCCAATAGATGGCCTACTCACATTTCAGTTTTCTACCATTCCTGCACCTGCTATTATCTTTTCTTTTTTTCAATGTAGGTTTTTTATTACAGGGAAGATCAATAACATTTCAAAAGGATATACTTTAGGCGATCTTGTGAAAAATGTTCTATTTTAATTATATGTCTCCAAGTATTCTCTGCGGATTGCTGGCAATAGTTCCACTTGATCGCCACTGTTCATCAGCAGTCTAGCCAGTGTAGCCAAGCTGGAGATGTCTGCTAAGCATTCCTCCAATGACAGAGATTGACGCGCTTTCCAGAGACATACAATCACGCTCCTTCCTGCTGCTTTCGCTTTTTTGACAGATTATTGTGTATTTTGTGAGTTTTTACTACTATCACTCTCTTTTTCATTGGCTTTTGCTGATAATTCTCAGATCTTTTTCTCATTTTCGACTCTTTCTGAACAACTTCATTCCTATCTTCACATTGGTTTCTCAGTAGTAAAGCAAAGGGTGCTTTCTCACTTCATACCTCTTTCGCACTCCATACCTCTTAATCCTGCGAAAACGGGTATTACCTTTTTATTTAATTTAATTTAATTTTATGCTTCCTTGACTGTCTCTCTTTCCTCATTTGCTCAAAATCCTAATGCCATTTTAGACTCCTCCCACTCTGTCTCCAATCACATTCTTGCTTGCGCATGTAATTTCCAGCTCTTGGTTGTTTTGCAACTAAACAAATTTTTCATTACGTTACGTTTCCGTCATTCTCTTATCATCAATTAACCACCTTCCATTGATTACTCAAAATGTCCCCACTTTCCTTCCTTGTCTCCAACAATGAAAACAATTAAAATATTAATAAAAAGGAAGACATGAAAGGTGGAAAGTGACGTCGTTAGCCCCTTCCTCCCTTCTGCCTCATGGGTCTTACAGTCAGGATTCCACTTCATAACTACCAGTTTACTGTAATTGTAAATTATCTCATCGTCAGCTCTGTAACAGAGTTGTTCCAAGCACTTATCGTCCACCTCTCCACTGGTCTTTTTAATTTTAATGTTAGTTAACTTTCTGACCATCACCCAGTAACCTCGCCTCTTCTAACTTTTCTCTTGTTTGTTTGCACCAGCACTGCCACAGGGTCATCAATGCAGATCTTCATATAATTCAAAATCCTGTTTTAATATCTCACCCAAGAATTCGACTGTCGCACATGTTCGCATGTTGTTTTGCCCCTGCAGAATTAGCTGCCACCATTCGTCCACCTACAAACTCACTGATGCAAATTTTCCCAAGTGGAGAATTCTTAACGTATTCACCTTCAGACACCTAGTTATCAAATGACGTACTGATTCCGCTTCTTCTTTGCAAAATCTGCATTGATTATCCTTAACTTTCTTTGAGTGCCTCATGTACAGCATTTTTTTTTGTTGGATATAGGTTCAATCTGAGGCGAAGAAATTGGTCTTGATGATGACGACTTGGGAATCTTACTAGGTATTTCTTAAGGCTTTTGACTGCACGAGTTTCACCCATTAAGTTTAACGAAGAACTGAGATTCGACCTTGTCAATGGTCTCTATCCAGTCACTTTGAATTACCTTCCGTTTAACGGCACACAGATTCTCTTTTAGTGACATCATTGATACATTCAGTTGTTCCAGGTGTTCCAGACATTCTTTGAACCACCTGTTTAATAGTCCCGTATAAGTTACGGTTGGCAAAAGACCCAGAATGTGGTATGGTTTGACAGATAACGACATGGACATTTTCTGTATAAACGACAGAGTTTTCCATAATATTATGGATTGCAGCGATTGTAATCCCAGTTCATACCTGATTGCGGCAATAGGTGCACATACAGGAGGGCATAAAACCTTCCTCCAAAAATAGCCCTCCAGAATGTTCCATATTGACCAGGTTAAGTTAAGGCCTGATTCATTTCCAAAGGGTATTGTTGCTGCTACCTACTGGGTGTAAAACATAACGAGTGGTTTCATGGAAAATTTACCATACTTAGCATGTAAGATAATTTCTTGTTAAATTAGCATCTTCACCTTAAGTTTCAGATCTTGTAGCCAATTCTCATGGATTTGTTGAACAGGATTCCCAGGTATCTAATGGCCTCTGTAGTTTCAATTATTTTGTTACCTGCTCTCCATTGAAACATCTTTCTTGCTTTCCCCATTTTACGACAGAAATACATGATTTTTCATTTGCTTGCGTTTATTTCAGGCTCATTTCTTTTAAAGTATTTGTGAAGGAGATACATTTTTTGCTGTAATCCCACTTGGGTCTTGTCCAATAACGCCAGAACGTCGGCATATATGACCCACAAGACTGGGGTTCCATTTACTTTGGGGGGATTTTTTTTTTTGCATTTTTGAATGCTTCAGGTAAGTCCGCTAAAAACAACTTAAAGATTAAGGAGGCTAATGGACACCCCTGTTTCACACCTTTCTCTGTGGTTATCTCATCCATTAGATAGCCTTTAGCATTTAGTCTGAGGTGTATTTTTGTATCAGAACGCAGAGCCATTATAGCTTGTAAAATGTCCTCCGGACACTGCCACATTCTAAATTTTTTCCACAGTATTGTAGTTTCTATTTATACTGTCAAACACTTGACGTAGATCAATGAATGCTAAAAACAGTGTTTGATTTGCTTTCAATGTTTCGAGCTTTATGAGATTTAGTAACATGAGATTTAAATCTGTCCCAACACCCTTAGTAAACCTTGTCTGTCTTGCATCGATGATGTTTCTTTGTCTGCCCAGCTGGACAGACAAAGAAAGGTGTTCCAGACTTTTTATGTATGAAGGATGCAAATAGCTTTTCAATTACACCTAGCAGGATGATTGGCCAATTTTCAAGACGCCGGGATTTTCCTTGCCTTCGCGATTTGCTGGAATAGAATTTCGGTGAACTGAGCCCAGGATTCCTTGTTTTCCTTTAGCATGATGTTGGTCACCCCATCGGGCCCTGTTGATCCTGAGTTTTTCAATTTTTGAACAGCTTCCTCAATTTCATCTTTCTTAAAGTTGAAGTCCCATGTTACTACAGACTCTTCCAACACTTCATTCTGGGACAAGATTGGACTTGCGAACACCTCTTTGAAATGATTGACCCACTTTTCCTCATTTACACAGTTACTTAGCACTGCATTTACAGTCAGTGTCCTCTCATTTTTTTATTGGCCAAGTTTCTCTTGAGTTACGGTTGTAGATGGATTTTAGCATTTTTTCTGCTCAATCTTGGTCTCAAATAGTCTTAAGGGAAATATGCCAATTACGATATCTTTGTTTTCTTTAGCTCTTAGCTTCAATTTTGGCACTTATTCTTCCTAAGTTTCCTAACCTCCCTTTGAGATATCCTTTTTTGTGCCACTACTTCTTGACTGTCTATATGTTTTGGTTTTTGATGACAATACTTCAGTCCTGTAACTGTTGATTAATACATTGCCAGTAGTGGAACGTAGTTCGGTTCTTGCAGGCTTTGCTTGTTAAAAGTCTTGGTTAAATTCTGATTTCCTCTCTGGTTCAACCGTATGCGATTCTTCCCTGAGTTTATTAACAAGGCTCCACCATATTTCTCCACTGTTCTTACCAGTTCATCTCCCATCACAAGTTTACTGCATCGTGGTCACTATTGTCCATTGCAGTTACTTGCAGGTCACTTATATTAATCAGGAGATTTTTTTGATGCCCAGATGTAATCTAATGTGGCGTGGCACTCATTACGGTGCCATGTTGGCTTTTCAGGGATGTCACCAGTTGTTTGCCCATTTAACATTACACAATTCGAAGTCGTCATTTTTTTAGCCTATCGCTCACCTCTATCTCTACTTGAGGCATTAGAATTTATCATCTGTTCAATGGGTTTTCCTTTCGCGTACATATGATTTGTGTTTAAATAACCACAGATTATGATATAAGGGTTGTGAAATTCCATCGTACATTAATCAATCAACTTGCTGGATTCCAATATGTATTGATGATCAGTAAGCAGCCAAGATTGTTGTTCTCGTTTTTTGCATTTTGCAATATCGTCCCCTGTTCTAATAAATTTGGATTATTACTCTTTATCACAGATAAGCCGATATTGTTTCTTATCATTGTTATAGGTACTGAGAATGCTCTTCCATTTTGATTTTTTCCAGCTGCATTCATTAATGTTGTGAATCCGTCGCTCACTGGGGGCCCGCACAGCCACGTTTCTTGTAAGCAAATGTAGTGATGCACATCTTTGTTTATGCCCTTCCTGTTAAATAAGTACACGAATCGTTGTGTATTCCTGGAAATGAGGGACTTTTCACTTGGACTCCTTATGGCCTTTTGCTAGTGCTGATTGGAAAATTCGTCATTTCTGTTGAATTTTGGCAGTACCAAGTGTTGCTAATGATGTCTTTGGGTGAACCTTTTTTTTAGGCTCTCTCTCCTTTGCTCATTTTGTAAACTATCAATTCCCTTCTTTTGCTTAAGCTCTTTTGTTTCTCTTCCATGTTCCTCTGCATTTCTAATTTGTCGGTCAGATCATAACCAATGCAAAGCAGCACAGATCTTGCGTCCAAGAGGGTACTTTGGATGATGGGCGAGTTTACATGTAACAGAACCCAGCCCGAGCGCGCTTCTGTGACATATTCTACTATCTCAATGTCATCTGATAGTAATGATCTTAGTGAGGGGACAGCATTTAACAATTAAAGGCAATGGTGTATATTTAAAGGCCTAGAGATCCATCCCCATTTAGCAACTTATATAAGTTTCTTAACTACAGGAATCTCACGTGCCTATGTGTTACAACTACCCTGAGTCGCCAAGACCTTGTGTCACAATTCCTCAACAAATTTTGGATTATAAAAATATATCCATTACAAATATGTAATAAAATCACAATTTTATTAGGTCATTAAGACAAAAACATCCATCAATCACTAAAAACAATTTTAAGAGAAGTAGAAAAGCAGCAATTGTAATATTGTTAGTATGGAAAAGTTACATAAAGTGCAGTTACAACTTCAATACAATTTAATTATTAAAACATTCTTACACCTACACATTAAAGTTTCTAAAAAAAAACTCTTAACAACTGCTGTCAGGTACACAACAACGAATACCTTCATTCAAGGGTTACACATTGGCAACATTAATTCTCTCATTTATTGAATCCTACTGGTAGACCCAGTTAGGTTCTAATGTTGCTAATTTGCAATAGTTCAAAACACTGTTAACTTTACAGAGTCATCAAACCCAACATGTTTTGTTCTATCTTCATAATTTGGATTTTAATGAGAACTTCTTCAGGGGAAACTTGACCAAGCAGAAGAAAAAATTATAAAAACGTTCTTTCTTGTCTTGAAAGATTACAGGACACTTAGATCTTCTTGATCCTAAGGGAAAACAACACAACAGGTACAGCTATTAATTATGCTGTACTTACACCTGCCAACTTTGCGGAGTATAATTCTCAAAATATTGGATCACTGTCACAATATAAATTATTCGACCATTCAACGGTTAGGTAGTTGTGTCTCCTCTGTAGACATCCATCTGTCAGCACAATACATACAATTCATTAACCACTGTGGATTCTACCGATTCATTAGTGTATAACTAAAACACACATATACATAGCATTTTATTAATAGTTAGATTACCTTACTATAATGTTCGTAAATTCTAGTAGGTACACATATAAGACAACCTCATTGGTCTATCTTATGCAGCCTGCATTTTCATCTCGAAATTAAATCCATTTACCCGCTTTGCCTGTGCGAGGTATGTGAGTCAATACACTAAGGAAAGAACAGAGGGAAACAGGAACCGAAAGCGTTAAAGTAATCTGTTCTGTTATGTATGTTTCCATTCTATGTTTCTACATAAAATACGACTTATACATTGACCATTACACTATCCAACTTTTCCAATCAGGTCATCATGTTAGTTCAAGTCTATGCCTCCTTTCGTTATTGAGCATTCTCCATTGCCTAAGGCTTGCAGTTAAACTATGCCAAATACAGGGACACGCTTCAAGCCATTTGTGTGAACCTAGAATATGTTACAATTGCACTGGCTTTGTCAAACGTTAAAAGTTAAAGACGAGATGGGTCGGATTCATTTTCCTCTTCTGTGAATGTACGTCAGACGTGTCGTTCAGCGTAGAGCATCTAACAATTAGCGGCTTGTGCTGCCTCTGTTTTTAAAGCAGCAGTCATGTTTCCAATTGGTTGCACGTAGCATCTAACAACTAGCAACTTGTGCTGCCTCTGTTTTTAAAGCGGTAGTCATGTTTCCAATTGGTTGCACGTAGTCATTGTACGTTCTACAATGTAACCTCACAATGACGCTATAGGTCACCACCTCAACGGACAACACCCTGGAGATTGGCCCTGATGTTACCTGTTCGAAAGCACAATCACATCCGCCGTCAACGAGATGTGTCTTACTGGTACGTGAATGAATACTATTAACTGTCACTCACCTGTTCGGACGTCAAAGACAATCGACAAGCTTATCAGATTAATATCTCATCATGTTGCTCTTAATTATAAATATTCAAGAACTAATGAGGGTCGTTGTAAGCTGCACTATTTTGAATTTGGAGAAGCACCTAAATCCGTGCTTTTACACCATTTCAAAGAAAACTCGTCCTAACTAGAAGAGTGTTTTCACTCTGTATGATATTGCTTGCACTTCCGGTCTGCCATAGAGAAGGGTTTCACCACTCTATCTTTGAGAAAGAATCTGCCATTCTACCTGCTCATTCAATCCTGAATTAGCTGTATCACAGAGGAAGATAAGCCATTGTTCTTTAGTGTATAGTCTATTGTTAGAAGTATCACCATGTTGGAACTGAAGGATATGCATCAGTACTGTCCATTTCAGATCTTCACTTGTATGTTCTAACATAATAAAGTAGCTGACTAATGGTGCTAGTAAAACTTTATTTTTAATACAACGTTTATGTTCGGAAATTCTGATTTTAATTCTGCGTGTTGTCATCCCCATATAGATTTTTTGGCAAGGACACCAAATTGCGTAGACTACATTACTAGTGTTGAAATTCGTGAAGTCCTGTTGGATCCAAGATCTTCCTAATCCCATTCCACTTGTGTACTTCTACTTGTAGACCCACAGTTAACGCAATGGCCGCATGGTGCATGGCCTGTCAATCTTGGGAGGGGACACAATGTAAAGGTTTCATCACGTTCCGTCAATTTAAATTTACCTAATTTTTTGTGGTTAAAACATTGTCCATTTGTAATTTCCCAATTTGTTCTCTTGTATGATTATCTGGGAAATTGTCACCTCTAGATTTATTTCCTCTCCATTGTTGTTGTGAGGTTGTCAGCTTGGGTTTAGACTTGGAACCGACCTTTCTCTAACAAGCTCTCTTTCTCGTGATGCGTCAAAATGTGTTTGTCCCCTTCTGTGCTTCACAGGCAAGAAAGACGGCTAGCGCTGTTTACACGCCTTCGCCATTCTGCAGTCTTTAGCTTTTTCTTGTGTCAATCTTTGGTTTCCATGCTTTCTAATTATCTTATTTTGTTCACCAGCTGCTGAGATCATGGACGTCTTGCTTTCTATTGAATCCTGCATGGAGATGGCCCTGTCGTCGTTTTCATCTAAGTATATCGACAGGTTTTCAGGTAGCTCATTTTTTGTCTATTTTTTTAGCTCACCTTCTCTTCCATCCTTGGTCTTTTCTTTGCATTGGACGTCAGGTCAATTTTGGACTGCTCCCAATTATTAGATTTTTTGAGGTTATTGATGTTATTTGACCTCCTTTTAGCAGTCACATGATCAAATAGGGTAGTTTTTTGCAGAGTTGTCAGGTTTCTTATAAAGGCTGTGAACCCATTTGATTTTCCTTTTTTTGTGTATTTGCTTTCAACGACTTTCCTTTAATTGCCTCCCTCTTCTGAATTTGCGTTCCCTTGTCACTCCTTCAGTGCTGCTGTTTTTGTAAATTTTCTTGAAGATGCTGAATCTTTGTGGGGTGTTGTCCTTGGGAAATGAAAATGGATTTAAGGTATCTTTCCGACATAGGTTCATGTAGCATTCCTTTCCTGTTGATTTTTTTTTCCTAGTTACAGTATTTGCTGTTCTATCTGTGTCTACACTCCTGGCTGTCAGTTGTTTTGTGGCCACAACATCCTCACACTCAATTTCAGCCTTCATTCCGTCTTTTTGATTAAAGTGCATATAGCCTTTTAAACCTTTAGTGAGTTCACTTGGTCCTTGTATGACGTTGGTGCTTTGTGAATGTCCGTTTTTCCAATCTTTCCCACTGGACTTCTCCAACGTGTCACCTTTTAATCTCACTCCAGTTGTGTTGTCGGCTTTTCCTGTTTGCTTGGACAATTTCCTGTTGTCTCCTAGCTAGCTGAATGCACAGAGACATTCTGGTGCCACTATTTTCGTAACCATGTTGTGAAAGTTGTGTCACATCCATTTTGTGGAGCCTATCACTGCCTCCGTTAGGTCGGTTTTTTCAGCCAGCTCATTTCTTACCAGGTCACTCAATCTGTTGTGCCATTTGGCAGAAGATTCTGCTTCAGTATCTAATTTCCTTTGGACTTTTTCGGTGAACATTTGCAAGTATAAAAGTTTGGAGTGGATCATCGCAAGTAGTGTCTCGTTATCTTTTAGACTATCATTCAATGATTCATATAATTTTATGAACAGGGACATGGAGATTGTCAGGAACGCCATCACGTTGTTATGAATCTGAACACCTGCTGCCACTGACAGCTGACCTTTCATCCTCTCGTCTGCACAAGCTTTTTGGGTGCCATTTTCTTGCCATGGCGAGTCTAAACAGGATGATTCAGGGATGCAGGACTGGGATCCTCTGTTGACACTAACACTCTCCTGCTCACGGGTCAGATCGCTATTTGAAAAGTCTTCTGTCATTTTTGAAAGGTATCGTGGTGTACTTGATGGATCATTACTTACCAACTTCAGAACCTCTCTGGCAGCCATCTTCCGTAAGCTATTTGAGTGACTAATTGGAGACAGACAGTAGGTTTTTAGTCTACTCAGGTCCTTTGCCCTGGAACATTTGCAGCTATTGCATAATTGATCTCTCATAGTTTCAAAGTCTGAATGTAAACGTGCAGACCGTTGTGCCTCTCATTGCACTTCCTCATTATGGCTAGCCAAACTTGGTGTCGTGGTCCCATCACTGTCACTATCTGTCACCCTGTCTGGCATGGTGGCTGACTCATGTGACTCATGTAACAAGGCCTTCCTTTCAATTTGTGCTGCTTTGCTGTCCATTAAACCTGCTATGTGTAAAGACTGGAGGGGGGTGTCTGTACTTCCGCTCTCTATATGGTAGAGGAGAGGCACAGAGGACCCCAGCCAAGACTCCCTATTATTGGTACGTGGTCGAGCAATCAAGGCCTAGCTTCTCAGGAGGTGATGCAGGCTGGTTCTTAAGTACAGTGTAGTCCCCAAGCACCCACAAAGGAATGTCCGCACACTGTATCGGGTAAAACACAGTCTTTATATAATTAATATTCAAGGTTATGCACACTATCACAATAACTCACTTTGTGCTCAGAAAATCAATAATGGTAAATATATAAAGTTCTACAGTGGTACCACAAAAATTATCAGATCTCAAGTACATCACCTATACTGTCAAAATGTCACACAGATCAATAGAGAGGAAACCAGCAGTAAAGAGAGGAAGGAAAGCAAGACGGTTGAACAATTGGCAGAATACTGGTCGCTACATTTAAACACAGCTCTGTATGGAGATCCCCCACCTGGCAACCTGTAAAATAAAGATACAAGCCCAGTCCATATATTGTTCACAATAGACTTCCCAATAGTTCTGCAACCCCAAAGTAACTGGCGTTGTAGTGTTCCTCGGCGGGGAATCGACGGCCCTTCTTGAGTGCCCTCTCTTTAAGGCAAGAGTCACGGGTCGTCGAACGTCCGACGGAGAACAGGGTGAGCTACGACGGTGAAGTGGAAGCTTCGCTCCTAGCGGTGCTCGTTGATGGGGAAGCGTAAACGTCCTGCAAGGAAGAGGCATGCGGGGCACCTCAGTGTCGATAGCTCTGGGCCGCAAAGAGTTTGAAGAACTGTGGCCCAGCAAGGGCATGGAGACGTTGGTGTCTCTTTGGTCTTTGGGTGGTGGAAAACCCACTAGCGGATACTCCTCGGCGCGTCGACGGGCGGGTCTTCTCCAGTGGGATAAAGTGGGCAGCGATGCAGATGAGAGTGTCCTTGGATCAAATGAAGTTCTTAGGCAAACGGGAGCAAGGCGGCTCCAGTCGGCGACGGCGGTCGTCGACAGAGGCGGACAACAGTCCAGGCGCTTCTCTTTGGGATTCCACTGCTGTCCCTGTCTCCGGTCAGCAGCCTGTCGAAGGCCTGTTTACCAGGGAGGTTTGGCAAAGATCCGCTGGGGCACGATGGTCCCTCGTAGCTCGGGAAGAGGACACCTTACCAGGTCCTCTCTGGGTCAGTCCTTGGAGGCACAGCAGCTTTCAGATTGTAAAGGAGAGCAACAGCAATTCTTCTCGTCCAGCCGGGCTTCAAAGTTAAGCTTCAGTTTCACTCCAGTTACTCTTCAGCTTCTGAACAAGAATTCTAGCAGTGAGAGGCCCCCAGATATACTAGTTGATCTCCCATTCATTCTGCTGGGTCACACTCAGGCAACCAATTGGTCAGAAGGGCATTCATGCAGGCAGGCATCCAATCAGGTGCATAGTGCATTCAGGCCATTCACTCCTCTCCAGACACTCACAACAAGTTATGTGTATTGGGACAAGTACCCAGCCATTCAACACTCCACACTGCATTCATACCAGTTTCAGGCAGGGCTGTCTCAGTCATTGTGTCAAACACCAGATACTAGACACCTACAACACAGAATGCGTATTCGTCACACACTCCATTCACCCAGGTCCCACCCACAGGTGTACCCACTAAATACAGTCATTGGGAAGGCTCCAGCCAGTCTGGCCTGGGCTTCACAACAACACCATATATGGAACTTCCACCGAACAGCCGGTCAGGGGGAAGGGACAGAGTCAGGGCTTCCGAGGACTTTGGGAAAACAAGGTAACAGGCAATAGAAAGCAAGAGGCCATGGGGGCCATCTTGTTTCCTATCAGGAATCAACTAATCCCAATGGAAGGGCCTGGGTATCCCAAAATGGAGGATACTCAGAGCACCTGTAAAATTCAGCATGGAGCTGCCACAAGCCCATACCCTGCTCTGTGGGCCACACACAGGTGCCCCAAAACATACACTAGGGGCGAGGGTTGTACCCCCACCCATGGGTGCCATAAGGGTATCCCATGGGTCTATTCACCGAACCAAAAGAGAGAGCTGCACCTCCAGGAGTCCCACATGAACACCTGCGTGGAAAACACGACAGAACACACAATAAAAAGCAGGAAAGGACAAGGATACGGAGGCCCTGTCCCTCCGATGCATTTCCAGTATCACAGTCACCCCCCCTCCCCCAGACTGAGGTTAGGGTGCCTAATCTCCCACGAGATAGACACCCTCATCCAGACGGTCAACATACCTTCTGGAAAGGCCATCTGCATTATCGTGACTCTTCCCTGGTCTGTGCTCTATGGTGAAGTCTTCAGGGGCTTATGATCTGTTTGGACCTTGATGGTAGACCCCGTAAGGTAGGGCCTAAAACACCTAAGGCTCCAAACTATGCTAAAACATTCCTTTTCAACAGTAGCCCACCTAAGTGCTCTACTCTTGAGTTGTCTACTGATGAATATGATAGGATGTTCTCTTCCTTTGTCATCTAACTGCGACAAGACAGCTCCAATTCCGGTGTCGCAGGCATCAGTTTGAACAATAAAGGGCTTGCTTTAGTCAGGCGCACACAACACAGGTGCCCTACACAGACTTTCTTTCAAGCTATCAAAGGCCCTCTGACAGTCTTCAGTCCAATTAACCTTCCTAGGTTGTTTGGGTGAAGTCAAAGCTGTCAGGGGTGCAGCTATGGTTCCATAGTCTGCCATGAAATTGCGACAATACCCAGCGAGGCACAAAATGGCTCTCACCTGGGTTTGAGTAGTGGGAGTCTCCCAGTCATGTACATCCTGTATTTTACTGGGGAGAGGTTGGATTTGACTCCCTCCTACCTCATGACCAAGATATGTGACTTTCCCCTGAGCTATCTGGCACTTGGTGGCCTTGATAGTGAGGTTAGCCCTTTTCAAGGCCTGCAACACCTTATCCAGATTGTCAAATGCTCTTCCCAGGTGTAACTCTAGATGGCAATGTCATCTAAGTAAGCCACACAAAAGGCTTCCAGCTCACTGAGTGCCTGATTGACCAATCTCTGGAAGGTGGCAGGGGCATTTTTCAACCCAAAAGGCATGACCCTAAACTGGGAGAGCCCCTCAGGGGTTGAGAACACTGTCTCTTCCTTGGCATGGTCCGTCAGAGCTATTTGCCAATAGCCTGAGGTAAGGTCAAAGGTGCTCACAAATTTGGCAGCACTTATGGTGTCCACAAGCTCATCAGCCCTGGGCAATCGATGCGCGTCAGTTTTGTTGACGGCATTGACTCCTCAGTAGTCCACACAGAACCTCCAATTCTTGGTAGCTGCCTGGGAACTTGCCTTGGGGACAAGGACCACTGGACTGGAACAGGGACTGGTTGAGGGTTCAATAACACCCAGATCCAACATCTTGGCGACCTCAGCCTGAATGTGGTTCTTAACTGTATCTGACATACGGTAGCACCTGCTTTTAACAGGCATACTGTCACCAGTGTCAATCTCGTGCCTACACCACGGTGTAAGGCCTGGTGTCAGGGAAAACAGAGAGGCATAATGCCGGAGCAAAGCCCTGCAGGCCTTCTGCTGCTCTGTCGTCAGATCGGGAGAGAGATGTACTCCCCACACTGAGCCATCCTGAGGGTTGCTTTGCAGCAAATCAGGAAGGGGCTCACTCTCATCCCCTTCTTGCCCTGAAGCTAGCAGAGGCATGAGACTTCAGCTCGCCTGTGGAAAGGCTTGAGCCTATTAACATGGAATACCTGAGGGGCTACCCCAGAGGCTCCCATGTCAACCAGATATTTGACCTCGCCCATCTTGGAGATTATCCTGAAGGGTCCAGTCCATTTATCTGCCAAAGCCTGAGGCTTGGTAGGCTCCATCACGAGGACCTCCTTTCCTGGAGTCCAATCCACTTGCGATGCTTTAAGGTCATGCCAGTAATTATTCAGTTCCTGGCTGGCCTTGAGATTCGCTGTTGCCTGACCCATCAACTGTGTCATCCTTCATCTGAGGCCTAACACATAGTCCCCCACTTCCTTGGCGGGACCTGGAGGGGTGGCTTCCAAACCTTCTCTGATTAAGGCAAGGGGCCCCCTCACGGGATGTCTAAAGAGTAACTCAAAGTGGCTTAAACCAACACCCTCTTGAGGTACCTCTCTGTAAGCGAACATCAGGCATGGCAGAAGGAGATCCCATTTCCTCCTTACGGGCTCTTCCAAAGCACCTAGTATGCCCTTGAGAGTTTTCTTAAATCTCCCAACCAGACCATTGGTCTGGGATGGCAAGAAGTGGAGAACTTAAAGGTTACCCCGCACTCTTTCAACATGGTTTTCATGTAACTAGACATGAAGTTGGATCCTCTGTCAGAGACAACCTCCTTAGGGAATCCAACACAGGTGAAAATGCCCAGGAGAGCCCTGGCAACCACCTTGGCAGTTACAGTCCAAAGGCGGATAGCCTCAGGGTACCTGGTGGCATGATCAACCAAGACCAGGATGAACCGATGTCCACCTGAAGTGGGAGGGTCAAGGGGACCAACAATGTTGATGCCCACCCTCTCAAATGGTGTGCCAACCACTGGCAATGATTGCAGTGGGGCAATGACACTGCCTCCAGTCTTGCCAGACAACTGACAAGGTGGGCAGGTCATGCAGTGGAACTCCACTTCTACTCCCATCTGGGGCCAGTAGAAATGGGCAGAGAGCCTCTGCTTAGTCTTCTTGGTACCAAGATGACCAGCTAAGGGCACCACATGTACCAACTGCAGCAGGACGGGCCTGTAAACCTGGGATACCACCAACCTCTTGAGGGCACCAAGTTCAGGCTTAGTGGGCACACTAACAAGGAGCTCACCCTCCCAATAGATTTGGAATGTCCTAGGCACTTCTCCTTGTGCCTGGGACAGGGCCTGTTTCCTCAGACACTCGAGAGAGTGGCACTCTCTCTGTCCCTTACAGAAGTCCGCCCGGGAGAGTCCCCCTTCAGCTAACAAGCATTGAAGGTCGGGATGCTCCTCCGGGTTGAGAGCCTCTCTCACAGGAAAGTCTTCTGGCTCTTCTCCCACAGGATTTGAGACGGGATTCACCACTGGACCCAGCCCATCCGGAGCATGGATCCCAATGGGTGCTGTTGGAACAGCAGGAAGAGCAGGGGCTCCCTCCACAGAGGTGGCCTTCTTACTCTTCCGTTTCCTTTGCGCCTTGGGTTTCCCCGTCGGCGAGGGTACCGGGCTCGCAGCCGGACCCTGTGTGACCTGCGATAGGGTGACCGCCACAGCAGCAATGGGTAGACAATCAGTGATCATCCCCAACTCGACCAAATCGTTTCCCAACAAAATGTTCGCAGGCACATTGTCGTGAACCAGGATCGGAAGCTTCGCTGTCTTGTCTCCAATCGTAATGTTGATTAAGGCTACAGGCGATGATTTGGGAGGCCCACCAGCTAACTTGGTGGTTCTCAGAGGAGCACATACATAGTCCTCTGGCTTGAGCAGGGTCCTGTCCACAACTGTCATGCTTGCCTCAGTGTCTCTCAAACCAGTAGAAGGCTGGCCATTCAAGAGGACACTTCTCAAAAACCTACGAGTGTTCTGCGGGATAGTCGCCAGTACTTCTGCGTACTGGTCCCAGGCCCCAAGGGACACTAAGGAAACTTCTACGGGAGCACCGAAGGTGATTCCGCTAGAGGAGGGGAGGACAGTGGTCTCCACCTCAGGTACGGAGTAGGGATAGGTCAGGCTGACAGCCTGGACTCCAAGTGCCTTACCCTTACACTTGGGGTTACCCCTTCGGTGGTCCAGAGCCCCACAATTCCAACAAGTGCCAGGTGTGCGGGGTATGGTACTGGAACCACTGGGACCCTGCTTTGCAGCAGGTGGACCACTACTCTTACTCCCACCCACCCACAACAGTCTTATCCCCACTAGGTTTTTGGGTCTTAGGAGAGGAAGGTTTTGGTTTACCCGACTGTGACTGCTTTTGGGACTCCTCAGCTTTCTGAAAGGCCCCCTTTTCTTTGTCCTTTTCCTTCCCACTGGAGTACTTAGGGGACACCCGGTGGGAGATCCACTTGTCAGCCAACCTAGCCAGCTTAAAGGGGTCCAAAATGTTCTGGTCAGCAACATACTGACGCAGATTTGGTGAAAAGGCTCCCGAAAAATGCTCAAAAAACAAAAGGTGGGACAATTCAACAAACGTTTTCACTTTGTAACCATCAATCCACCCCATCATGTTCATGTGCGCAGCACTCACCCAGTCAATCCAAGACGCATTCTCTCATTTCTTAAAATCCCTGAACCGTTTAAGGTATTGGGTCGGTGTCTTGCCAAACTTGGCAATTAAATCAGACTTCATGCACTCATACTGACCCCTTTCTTCCACACTCAGTTTCAGAATACAGTCATATCCAGTTTGAGGCACTCTGCTTAACAAACACTTAGCCCAATCTCTCTTATCAACATCATGAATTGCAAAAGCCATTTCAAACGCTTCAATCCATTGGAGGTTATCAGAACCCTCTGCATACACACCAACCAAATCTTTCATAAACTTGGTTGCTGAGGACCTGACACTCTGAACTGGTTTAGCTGAAGTCTCCACTCGAGCTTTCTCTAACTGGATTCGCTGACATTCAGTGTCCTTGTCTTTGAGTTCAAGATCCCTATTTTTGAGTTTCACTTGCTGTGCCAATGCCTCTTTCTTAAGCTCAGCATCTATTTCCAACTTGCGATATTCAAAGGCCAATTTCATCCTTAATAACTCAAGTTCCAAGGAATTGCTGGGGGTTGGAACATAGGCAGCAGGAATGGTGGCATTACCAGAATCAGATTCGGCGACAACCCTCAGGGTAGAGTCCTCATTGGTTGCATCCCCCCCTTCAAGAGCTTCACAATCAGTCTGGTAGTCCACTAGGGCAGCTATCAGCTCAGCCCTAGACTTATCCACAAAGTCTAACTCCCTGGCTTCACAAGCACTCTGGAGAGCCTCTAAGCTCATCCGAGTCAATTTACCATTCACAATAGATTCCATTGCTTGTAATGCAGTTATCTTGTACACAACGAAACCTTAATTTAACAAAGTGCAGATATCCTTTGTAAGTGGCACAGTTATCCACTGATTCTTAAAACCATAAGCATCCCACTGCTGCCACCAGTGCAAAGACTGGAGGGGGTTGTCTGTACTTCCACTCTCTATATGGTAGAGGAGAGGCACAGAGGGCCCCAGCCAAGATTCTCTATTATTGGTACGTGGTCGTGCAATCAAGGTCTAGCTTCTCAGGAGGTGATGCAGGCTGGTTCTAAAGTACAGTGTAGTCCCCACGCACCCACAAAGGAATGTCCGCACACTGTATCGGTTAAAAGACAGTCTTTATATAATTAATATTCAAGGTTATGTACACTATCACAATAACTCACTTTGTGCTCAGAAAATCAATAATGGTAAATATATACAGTTCTACAGTGGTACCACAAATATTATCAGATCTCATTAAAGTGCATCAACTATACTGTCAAAATGTCACACAGATCAATAGAGAGGAAACCAGCAGTAGAGAGAGGAAGGAAAGCAAGACGGTTGAACAATTGGCAGAATACTGGTCGCTACCGTTAAACACAGCTCTGTGTGGAGATCCCCCATGAACTCCTGCGCGGAAAACATGACAGAACACATGATAAAAAGCAGAAAAGGACAAGGATACGGAGGCCCTGTCCCTCTGATGCAGAATAAAGATATAAGCAGAGTCCATATATTGTTCACAATAGACTTCCCAATATTTCTGCAACCCCAAAGTACCCGGCGTTGTAGCGTTTCTCGGCGGGGAATCAACGGCCCTTCTTGAGTGGCCCTTTAAGACAGGAGTCACAGGTCGTCGAACGTACGACAGAGAACAGGGTGAGCTACGACGGTGAAATGGCAGCTTTGTTCCTAGCGGTGCTCGTTGACGGGGAAGCGTAAACGTCCTGCAAGGAAGAGGCGTGCGGGGCACCTCAGTGTCGATAGCTCTGGACCGCAAAGAGTTTGAAGAACTGTGGCCCAGCAAGGACGTGGAGTCATCGCGTCTCTGTGGTCTTTGGGTGGCAGAAAACCCACCAGCAGATGCTGCTCGGCACGTCGACGGTCAGACCTTCTCCAGTGGGATAAAGCAGGCGGCGATGCAGACGAGAACGTCTGGGCACTACTCTTTGCTATTCCGCAGCAGTCCCCGTCTCCAGTCGGCAAGCTGTCGAAGGTCTTTCTACCAGGGAGCTTTGGCAAAGATCAGATGGTGCACGATGGTCCCTCGTAGCTCGGGAAGAGGGCACCTTACCAGGTCCTCTCTGGGTCAGTCCTTGGAGGAACAGCAGCTTTCAGATTGTAAAGGAGAGCAACAGCAATTCTTCTCGTCCAGCCGCACTTCAAGGTTAAGCTTCAGTTTCACTCCAGTTACTCTTCAGCTTCTGAACACGAATTCTAGCCGTGAGAGGCCCCCAGATATACTAGTTGATCTCCCATTCATTCTGCTGGGTCACACTCAGGCAACCAATCGGTCAGAAGGGCATTCATGCAGGCATGCATCCAATCAGGTGCATAGTGCATTCAGGCCATTCACTCCTCTCCAGACACTCACAACAAGTTATGTGTATTGGGACAAGTACCCAGCCATTCAACACTCCACACTGCATTCATACCAGTTTCGGGCAGGGCTGTCTCAGTCATTGTGTCAAACACCAGATACTAGACAACCACAACACAGAATGCGTATTCGTCACACACTCCATTCATCCAGGTCCCACCCACAGGCGTACCCACAAAATACAGTCATTGGGAAGGCTCCAGCCAGTCTGGCCTGGACTTCACAACAACACCATATATGGAACTTCCACCGAACAGCCGGTCAGGGGGAAGGGACAGAGTCAGGGCTTCCCAGGACTTTGGGAAAACAAGGTAACAGGCAATAGAAAGCAAGAGGCCACGAGGGCCATCTTGTTTCCTATCAGGAATCAACTGATCCCAATGGTAGGGCCTGGGTATCGCAAAATGGAGGATACTCAGAGCACCTGTCAAATTCAGCATGGAGCTGCAACCAGCCCATACCCTGCTCTGTGGGCCACACCCAAGTGCCCAAAAACACACACTAGGGGCGAGGGTTGTACCCCCACCCATGGGTGCCAAAAGGGTATCCCATGGGTCTGTTCACCAAACCAGAAGAGAGAGTTTCACCTCCAGGAGTCCCACATGAACTCCTGCGCGGAAAACATGACAGAACACATGATAAAAAGCAGAAAAGGACAAGGATACGGAGGCCCTGTCCTTCTGATGCATTTCCAGTATCACACTAGGGAGATTCTCGTCGATTTTTGATTGTTTCTCTCCACCTTCCCTCGTTTTTTGCTCTTCTATTACACAGTTTGCCCTCCACATATTGGCATCACCATGCTCTTGGATTCCGGTTCTGTACCAACAATCCCCTTACCTTGATCCTCACCGAAGTGGCCATAAATTGGTGTAGAACTTGTCTGTGAACTGAGCACTCACGCTCTGTTTCATTTACGACTTTCGTTGTGCGTGCCCGGACTGGAGGTTGATCGATTATAACCAGCCCTTGTAAACTATTGCTTTCATCAGTTTGTAGCGCGCACTGCGGGGTTTCTAGTGTTGTGCTCTCAACCTTGCCCGCGAAATGCAATCCCGCTCCCTCCTCCTGCATCTCAATACTTTCCACTTGTAACAAAGCTACGTCTAGTATCTCTACATTTGTAATGTCTGTCGACACCTCTGCCCTGTCCTTGATTAGACCATTCCTTGCTCGGGGCGTCAGACATTGCAGCATTTCCATGTTAATGCACTTGCTTGAGTCTATGTCATGCGGGGGAAGCGGATCATTAAGTAGTTGGCGTTTCACTTCAGAGATTACTTGGACACCCTGCTGCAGCTGTGCATCGCCACTCCCCTCATTTATGCTGCCATTGTAACGGTTGTTGCTAGTTTTCAGTTGCTCCACCAACGTGACATCTTCCACCAGGGGCCGTATCAATTGTTGCTGCATTCTAGTTACCATTGTTCTTGCCATCGTTTTTGTCATTCCTGACCCGGCAGCAACATCCATGGGTGTAATTTTAGGGGGGGACAGGGGTGTTTGTCCGCCCCAACTTTCATGGCACACCATTTTGTCCCCATTCATCTGGGTGGGGCACCTTTTCTTCAGATGTCATGTCCCCCCCCAACATTTTCAGCAAAGTTACTCCACTGGCAACATCCGCTCCCTTCTGCTTCATTCAGTGAGCTCGGTTAGAGACACCCGCTGCTGAAAGCAGCACGCGTTCACTTGCCGAAGGGAGGTGGGTCAAAGAGGAGCGTGAGCTGGTGTGCTGAGGAGGAACCACTGCAACAGGGCCCAACTGGAGGACTCCAATGCAGGAAGCACCTTAAACCCACCCAAACACACCAAACACTTAGCACCACTTTGCCAAACTATTGCATTAGAGTACACAGATGGAGAAATGGCAAATGAGGAGGAACACACAGCTTGTAGGTGTTGTTTGGTTATTTGCCTACCCATTGCCTTCCCACGGCCATGCTAATCCCTATGGCCATTTCCACCCAGTTCCTACCCCTCGCCACCCAAAACACTGCCTCATGGGAACTCTTTAAACTCACTTCAATCAAGCATTACCATCAAACATGGCACCAAAGTGCCTGCCAGTGTCTATGTCTTAATTAGAGTTGTAAACCCACTACTGGTGTAACAGCAATGTCTGCCTTCAGCCACTTGATTTGTAAGCCCTACGCTTGTCATTCACTGAAGTCCTGTTAAAAACAAGCATTGGCAAGCCAACGGTTTCGTCTTCTCTATAAATCTTAGGCATTTGCCAGACACTGCTATTAGATGCTCAGGTGTGCGCACCATTTTGCAACTGCTACCATCAATGGCCAGTTAATTCTATTACGGCTCTGCCTGGCAAGTGCCTTTCCCAAGTCCACACAAAAGCCCAAACTGTGGGCCCTGCCAATGCGTGTTTAATACTTATTATGTTACCAGTATTGTATGCCTTTTGAAGAGCCTTTAGCGAAATGCACCTATCACTAACTCCCAACAACTGAGTCTGAGCCTGTCTCCCGTTTTCCCCACTGTTGAAAACTCCTGTATTGCACGGTTTTGAAACAAATGACCACATATCTAGAAGCTAATGGGCCAGCAACCGTCTGGGCTTTGCAGCAGACTCTACAGTTAAACAATTCTCACCTGCATCTTCAGACTTCTCACCACATCGCTCAATAAATAGCATTTACACGCAGGAAGGCCACAGACATAGGACTAACCAGCGTCCACTGTCAAACGCAGGAAGTATGGTAAGAGAGCTACTTGTTAATGCTAGAATGCTTAAATGCAAACATAGATATATCAATATTCTTAGGAAACACTGCTTTATCCATTATAGATTCCAAGCTACCACAGCAAATCGTGAACCCTTTAATCTCCATACCAGACTAGGAGCCAGCATCTGCTGCATGGGTGTGTAAAATATATGATTTGCAAGATAGGACTGTATGGCCCGCAGAGTTAAGATGTGGACACAGTATAAAAAAGCCACATATAGAGTACTCTGAGACTCAGATTATGATCACTTTTGTTTCTAGGTGAAGGTGAATATTTGACACTTCACTCTCAAGAGAGCCACAGTGAATAGCACTCATGTAAGTAGACTTAAGCATAGTCTCTCAAACTCCAATACTAGATAAAGAGTGGCTTCTAATCCAGGTGCAATATGACGTATCCACAGATAGTAGCGGACGACATCAAGAGAAAAGCTGGCCGTCGAGCCACGCTGCAGGGTTTATAGGTAAGGCGATCAAAGCCAAACGCTGATAATAATAACAGAAGGCTGATTTGTAATAAGGAAATAATATGAAGGGTTACAAAGCATCCCTTGCAAGTATAGGTATAAAAGTTGCACAAACACTTGTGTATGGGCGCGATATAAAGAAAATATCATATCATATCATGACCTCTAACCCACCGGGGAAGGTGGAGTGTTAAGATTGTACGGCTCTTGGCTGCATAGAGAGGTAAGGCACACATCGCCTGAGTAGAGTAAATTGTACAATAGGTTTGAGAAGGGGTACTAGCCCTTGAACAAGTTCTATAGAATGAATCTAATGACAAAAGAACGAAACATATTGGGCACATGACGATTGCATGGATCTCTAAAAGGATCTAGAGAACAATTGTAGGTTTTGCACATAAGGTAGGGTTTGTGAATAGTAGTCAAAAGACTCAACACAGTGACACTTTAGCACAATTACACTTTATATTGGTTTGTATATGTGTTTTAAATGGATTGATGTATTTAATGTTGGGTTGTTTATTTGTACTATACCTTCATGTCAAACCGAAGGGTGAGATTGTTTTTTATCGATTTTTAAATTATCTAATTAATTGAAATCTAATCTAATGCATACGAGATTTTAGTGCATTCTTCCTATACTAGCAGTTCAGGCTGGTTTCTAGTCTAAGAAGATGATATGTAACCAGGAATAACCTGTATGCTGGCGTATCAAAAGTCCGTGGAAACTCAAAATATAAGAAAAGGCTGTGTAATTTTGCCTAGCAGTACATTTTGTATCTAATGACGATGAGTCATACTATTCTGTCCTGTGCTGTCCCAATTTTCCATTTCATCTCCACCTTGCACACTGATTTGTTCAATAATTATCTTGCAATGAACCTACAAAAAGCTGTGAGTAACCGGGTTACTCCATCTGGATGATGTCTTTCGGCAGTGCTTGTGTTTGAAGTATTCTCATCCTTCATCAATATAGTACAAATACAAATAAAAATATGCACACAAATATAGAAGATCACAGAGGCATGCAGAACTCGTGCTACAGTAGGGCAATTCTAAGCAGCAGCCTATGGTGCCAAAGCTAGAGAGGCACCAAAGGTCACCATTTTGGCCCCAGAAATAACACAACTGGCCCCATTGTATGCAAAAGAGGGAAGGGCACATATGTGTCTCTTACATTGGGGCAGTATGAATCCACTATGCACTGGTCCTGGCACATTGAATCCCTGTCAGCTGGGTGAGAATCTGAAGCCCAGCACAGCAGCCCCAAGACTTGAACTCATCTTGAAGTACATGCCCAGCAAAATACAGGATAACTTAAGGCACTCGGCCTCTTTTTCAGTTCTCCATGACAATGACTCCAAATGTGGTCAGTTACTAGGCTTTTTGTATAAATGTATTAAGAATAATCAGGTATGTATATTTCTTAGTTCTCCACTATTGTCTCCCATTTACTCTTGGGGCCTCCCTACGAATTTTGGGGGAATTGAAAAAGCTGAAGTTGACTGAACTATCACCAGTTTTTTCAGCCTTACAAACTATCACCATTTCCATTACAATGTGTGTTTCCTGGAACAACAGGTGACACTGTTATGTTATGTTATGTTATGTTATGTTATGTTATGTTATGTTATGTTATGAAATGTATAAAATGCAGCTGTCCCCAAAAGGTATCCTGGCTCTCAGAATGCTAGACCAACAACTGGTAGGAAGAAAAACAAAGACAAGAAAGTCATGCATAGATACCTAACACCAGATCAGAGATTAAACAAAAAACGTTTTCAGGGCTTTTCGGAAGCAGAGGTGATCAGTAATATTCCAAATGGACATGGGAAGAGAGTTCCACAAAGCAGGATCAGCGACAGAAAATCCTCTGCCACCCAAGGTAGATTTTCAGAACTGAAAGACCTGAAGCAAGTAGAGATTAGCTGATCGAAGATTCCGAAAAGGGAAGTATCTTTTAATGTTGTGACCGAGATTAGAGGTTCCAGATCCCTGAAAGGCCTGATGGACCAGGAAGACCAAACGTACACCCTCTAAGGAATGAGGCACTCAAGGGGATAATTTATCGAATGAGGCAATGACAGTGCAGGGTTATGTTTCTCCAGTTGAAAAGCAAATCGTGAAATGGGGGTTCTATTGCACCATGGTTAGAGGTTGAGCGGTTTTAGAATTTATAGCATATTTACAGTCTGGAAACTTGATGGCAGATGGATTATGATGATAACTGAAACACGTGCCCATATATTGGTGCAATATTGGAAAACAAGGATTCTTATCACTGATACTGATAAGAATCATACAACTGCAAATTGTGCCATGGGTTTGTTTGTTTGTTTGTTTTGTTTATTTATTTATATGGCGCACCATACCCAGGGGCAGCAGGGTGCAGGCAGAAAGGATATGCAAGGCTTACAATGTTACAGAAATATACAGAAATATACAAGATAAAATTATAGACATATGCAATTAAGGATTACAGGAATGTGAAATATACAAAACTTTACACATAAAAATATAATATCTTTACAAAGGAGTGAAATATACAGACTAGTATAGCGCTCTTTGGCGAGAACAAAGGCCTCAAGTATTTATACAGAGGTGTAAAATGTACAATTAAGTACGGGGGTTGTTGGAGTTCAAATGACTGATGAGATTCCTTCTAAAGTGCTGGTAGGGTTGATCGGCTCTCAGGTTGTGTGGCAAAGAATTCCAGAATGAGGCGGCTTTCACAGGGAAACTGTTACCTCCAATGGTGGAGAGTTTGAATCTGGGAATTATCAGACAGTTGGAATTGAAAGTTCTTGTTTGTCTAATGGATGACTTTCTCTTAACTTTGTCCATCAAATAGCTGGGGGCAGCATTGTTGAGGGCTTTATGGGTTAGGGAGGCCAACTTTAGTTTGGTTTTATTATCGGTGGAGAGCCAATTGTGTTGGCGTCTGGTAGTGGAGATGTGTTCTCTTTTATTAATGCAGAGGGCAGCTCTCAAGGCATTATTCTGCAGGATTTGTAACCTCTGGGTAACGGCTTTGTTAGCACCGCTATATAGGGCATTACAATAATCTAGCCTGGAGAGTATGAGTGCTCTTGCCAGGATCATGCAGCTATCATTAGACAGGAATGGTCTGCCTGCTCTTATTAATTTGCAGGTGTACGCAGTGGCAGATGCTAGTGAATTGACCTGTTTAGTGAATGACATAGTGGCATCCAGGTAAAAGCCGAGAGTTTTTACCTCCCTGGATACTTTGATAATGTTGCCGTCTATGTTGAATTCAGCATATTTGAGGCCTAATTTGTTGATATTGGTGGGGGTACCCAGGATGATGAGCTCTGTCTTGTCATCATTCAGGCATAGGCCATGAGATGCCATCCATGCCTGAATGATGAGATACACCCTGTTCACCAACTCTCTGTCCTTACTGTGATCCCCTGAAAGTGGGAGGAGAATCTGCGTGTCATCTGCGTAGTTGGTGTAGGTGACACCCAGATGATCCAGATCGTCGAACAGAGGCTTGGTGAAGATGTTGTATAGTGTGGGGGAGACGCATGAACCCTGCGGGACTCCGCAAGTAATAGGAGAGGGGTCTGCTGCTGCTGATGGGGAGAAGACTCTCATTGTTCTCTCGCTCAAAAATGATTCAATCCATCTGATGGCTTCTGCAGAGAAGTGAGTAGCTGAGTCCAGGTGTCTACAGAGGACCTTGTGGTCGACAAGGTCGAATGCCGCGGAGAGGTCAAGTAGGAGGAGGAGTGCTGTTTTTCCCTTATCCCTCAGATCATCAATTTGGGTCTTCAAGTCAATGAGGGCTGTTTCCGTACCGTGTAGTGGTCGGAAGCCTGATTGTCTGGAGCCTAGTAATTTGTGTAGTTCCAGGAATTTTTGGATCTGGACATAGGCCACTTTGTCCAAGATTTTCAGTAGAAAGGGTACCGTGGTGATAGGACGGTAGTTAGTGGGGATGAGGGGATCAAGCGTCTGCTTTTTAAGGAGGGGGAGCACCCAGGATTGTTTTAAGTTGGAGGGGATGCTACCTGAAGAAAAAGATGCGTTTATGAGTTTGGAAATGAAGGGCGATAGGTCTCTGGCTGCGTCCTTGATTATGTGTGCAGGGCAAATGTCGCCTTTGCAGTTTGAAGGTTTGAGAGAAAGTATTATTTTCTCGACCTTCAGGGTGGTAGTTTTGGAGAAGGAGAATGAATTAGTGTGTGTGCTAGGTAAAACATTAGACGGAGGTTTGGGAGGGTTGGTGAGGTTTAAGGAGTCTTTTTTTAGTTGAATTTTATTTTGTAGGGTGTTTATTTTATCTGCTAGAGCCTGTTGGATGTCTGCGCACCAGGTCTGGTCCTTGGTGCAGGTGTCGGGTGTGGCAATGGGTGACTCAAGTTCCTTCAAGATGGAGAAGAGCTCCTTCATGCTTGAGTTGGAATTGGCAATGCGGTTGTTGTAGGAGTTCCATTTAGCTAGACAGATTTCAGCTTTGTATTGACGGGAAATCGTATCTAGAGTGGCTTTCTTTTCGCTGGAAGGGCATAGTTTCCAAGCAGATTCACATTTTCTCTTTTTTAGGCGGAGGGCTTTGAGTTCAGGTGTGTACCATTTGTTTAAATGGGTTTTGGGCTTGGTGGTGCGAAGTTTAAGTGGGGCAATTTTGTCCATGTTGTTTAACGTAATTTTGTTATATTCGTAAACTAGTGTGTTGGGATCTAGATTGTCAGGCAATGCGTTTAGCGTTGGAAGGATGGCTGGGATGATTCTTTCTACTGTTATATTTTTCCTATTCCTTGTTAGGCAGGGTGGTGCCAGTGGCCCAGTTGTAGTAGGTGGTCTGGAGGTCAGTAAGTTAAATGAGACCAAGGAGTGGTCGGTCCAAGGTAGTGGTGTGGTAGAGGAGATGACCGCTGAGCAATTAGCATCAGCAACCCAGTCTAGGGTTCTTCCCTTCAGGTGAGTGGGTAGGTTGACTTTTTGTGAGAGTCCGTGTGATGAGATAGTATTGGCTATGATGGAGGCATGCATGTCTGCTGGATCGTTAAACCCTAGGTTGAAGTCACCTAGTAGCAGTAATTGTGAAGTGGGTTTCGCATTGTTGGTTAGTAGGCTATGCAAATCTTCCTCGAAAGTCCCGAGCGGACCAGGTGGTCTATAGACCAGGTGGATGGTGAGGGATTGGGTGTTATTTATAGGGAGTTTTGCAGTGAGGGATTCGCACGATTGCAGGGTTTGAGTCGGGGCTAGTCTGAGAGCTAAACTTTCTTTAGATATGATGGCGATGCCGCCGCCATGGTTGCCCACCCTGTCCTGCCTGGATATGGTATAGCCATCTGGGATGGCCAGCATTAGAGACGGGCCTGCTGCATTGTGTAGCCAAGTTTCGGTTAGAGCGATAAAATCTAGTTTATCTTTAATGATTAGGTCTGCTATATCAAGGGCATGTGCGACCAGTGATCTTGTATTAAGGAGAGCTCCTTTATAGGAGTGTTCTTCCGTTTTTTCTGGGATGTTTGTATGAGAGATTGGTTTGGACTTAGTTTTGGGGATGGTGGGACTTTTGGTGGTAGGTGGGGCAGACGGGTGCTTTAGGGCGATGGAGTTTCTGGTATGGTAGCCTTTAGTTTCGTCTTTGGAATCAGAGAGGAGTCTTCGGGGCGGCTCATATAGTTTAGAGAGTCTAGCGCGAAGTTTGTTGTTTCTTTCGGTGGTAGGGCAAGGCCGGGAGACAAGGGTTGTTGGTCCTGACCTGCGATGATACCTTGGGCTAGAAGGGTCAAGATAATGGCTGGCTGTGTAGGAATCATTAGGAGGACTGGTGGCTAACTGAGAGGGGGGGCTCCTGAGTCGGTATCCTGAATGGGAGTATCAGGGGATGTGATTGTGGCCATCAAACAGAGGGTGAGTAATACAGTTAGCATTTTCTGCAAATCAGCGCTGGCGTTGTGTGAGCAAGGCGGGAATAGCTGTGTAGATGCTATCTGGGAGATAGGCAGGTCTAATAGGGTAGGGTGACAGTCTAGATGTCCAGATGCAAGTCAGTGGAGTTCAGAGGTGCAGTAATGGCTAGGTTCTATGCGCCGTGGCATGGCAGATCCGATCACGGGGTACTGCAGTACAGTGGTAAAAGCAGGGGATAATGCAGTTCAGCTAGACTCTCTAAACTAAATGGCAGTTTAGACCAGGGGATAATGCAGTTCAGTGATATGGCAATTCAATAACATGGCCATTCATAGCCGGGCAAAGTGCAGATCAGTAATGTGGCCACTCAAACAGGCTAAAATGCAGTTCAATCACTGGCAATCACTGGCAAATCAAATGCAGTTCAATCACTGGCAAATCAATTCAGGGCAAGGCAGAATACCAATCAATAGTGAGCCGCTCAAGACAGGCTAAAATGCAGTTCAATCACTGGCAATCACTGGCAAATCAAATGCAGTTCAATCACTGGCAAATCAATTCAGGGCAAGGCAGAATACCAATCAATAGTGTGGCCACTCAAAACAGTCTAAAATGCAGTTCAATCACTGGCAAATCAATTCAGGGCAAGGCAGAATACCAATCAATAGTGTGGCCGCTCAAAACAGGCTAAAATGCAGTTCAATCACTGGCAAATCAATTCAGGGCAAGGCATGATGCATATTCGATCATGTGAACGTTCGGATCACGGAGATAACGCTGTTCAGTGAAATGGAAGTACCGATCACGGGGATAGTGTCAATCAATTACCTTAAGAGGTTATGCAGAGTCTGGTGGTAGTCGACCAGGGGTCCTGGCTAGCGGCATAGGCGGCTTAGGACAGGCGAGGGCCAGGCACTGTGCCTTAGGGCGAGTGCCTTAGGGCGAGTGCCTTCGAGGCGTGGGCCGGCTCTCAGCCTGCCGGCTTGTGATTGGCAGTAAGTGGTGGTGGGGAGCCAATCACAGCGCGAGCAGTGCTGAGAGGCCGGATAGGAGGCTGTAATGATGGCGGGCGGCCATCTTGAGGTGAGGTAAGCCTCGTGGCTTCCAATGGCAAAATAATGCACTCCGGTGCAGATCTGGGTGCTCAGGATGCAGGAGGGGCAGCTGGGCAATTGTGAGGGATGGCGCTAGGGTGAGAAGCAAAGTCGCCGTGAAGTTGCCTCAGGATGCGGGGGCGCTCGAGTAGCGCAAGAGGTGCCTACCTTTCTCCAGGCAGGGTACACCAGTTGCCTACTGCTCCTGCAGTAGGTGGGGGGAGCTCCTGCTCCTCCGAACGAGACGATCTTAGTGGGGTTCTGGCCACTCATGGAATTAAGATAATTGTGAGCGCAAATTGTTTGCAAATAATATGATATATATAAAATGAGTTTCCTGTTAATTTGTTGTTTGACTATAATTTACCCTGGAGTGGATTGTTGGTATGTGACCTTTTGTGAGATATACATTGTAGTTAGGCAGAGATAACAGTACAGTTACTTTACAGAATTCCCCCAAAAAGTTACATTGAAAGAGAGTCAATCGGCACTGCTATATTTTTACATTAAAAGTGACACAGAAATTAAGGAATTGTCACATCAAGAGATTAAAAAGATACTTGCTTAGCTGAGAAAGACTAGCACTTTTCCATAAAAAGCATACTAGAAATGCTGCTACTGTCCAATCAAAGATAGTACAGTCCTGAGAAGTGTTTAAAGTGTCATAATAAAATGATAACATCCAAGCTGTCACATAAAAAGTATATTGCTCTGAAGAAGAGTACTGTCACTTTTAAATTATGGCACCTTCACTGCTCCTACCAATATGCAGGACCACCCTAGAGATAGCCAGAGGGCCATTCACATGCCAAGTGCTCATGCTAATATGCCGGATCAGAATGGAAGTTGCCACTAGGGCACAGGTACTACCATCACCCAAACCACTATCAGTAAACCCCACAGTGAGAGGAGATTCCCATAACTCTTAGAGAGACGTCTTACCATCTGGTGTAAATGCTTAGAGTACCATCCAAGCTCCCAGCCAGAGGCAAACAACGAGCGTGGGAAGGAAACCCTCTCCCGTAAGCAAGGGAGCAATGTTGGCAAATGTCAAAATCAATTAAATTCATTTTCTTTCTTGGGCATTCATGCCAGAGGTACCATTTTACATTGTGACTCCTACTTGTGTAAGTCCTAAACGCCCTGTGGATGCAAAGTTGAGATAAAACAATGAGGAAAAGATTTGCTCGGAGCTCGCAAACAAGGAAAAAACAAGCCCCATTCAGGATTGCTGGGGTTAGAAATGTGCACATTTCCAAGCGACACCCTGCTATAAAAAAGTTCAGTCTGGCAGTGTGGAGAGTTCGAGTAGGAATTGGAGGTAGGAGTTTGGTAGAGAGCAGCGAGAAAGTGGAGTACTGAGACTTGAGATGGGGGAGAGAGCTGGAGGTCAGTGCGAGTGCCTGGAGAGGTTTGGCAGAACATAGCATTGTCATCAGAGAGAAAACAGTTGTTGGGCAGTGGAGGTGGATTATCAGTAAAAAACGATAGAGTTGGGAGACAGCCTCAGGGAAGAGAGAGTTGCCACCAGGAGGAGAAAGTTGTTGGGGGTGGAAAAAGTGGACTATCATCAGACAGAGAGAACAGTTGAGAGGAGGTTGATCCAGAAGTTACATTAGTAGACCAACAGTGTGTGAGTGGGAAGGATGTTGAAGCCCTTAACATTGGTGGTAGAAGGAGGAGAGCTGAAGGGGAAATATACATTCGAAACTGAGGAGGTCGGAGAACAGGTACCCTTTCTAAGGAGAGAGAGGGAGAGAGAGAGAGAGAGACAGAGACAGAGAGAGAGAGAGAAAGGGAGAGAGAGAGAGAGAGAGAGAGAGAGAGAGGGGTGCCACCTGGAATTTCTGGTGCAAATTCGTCCAATGGTTCGTCCAATGGTTCATAAAAGTTGTTTTTCTTCATATGCATTGCTTTTCCCTCAGTGAAAAGGCACAGCATTTGAACACAAACTAAATCACTCGATGGAATCAGCCCCCGAGGAAACAATCAACCACATACTCAGTACACACCCATTCCTGATTATCATTGTGTATAGTCTGACATCCTTGTGAGTGGAGCAGCGTGGTTTATTTGGCAAATACCATCAATGGTTGGTTGGTTTATAAAAGCATGAACAACACTGAAATGTGAGAGTAGAATAGACCATTTCCACTAACAAGCCAACACATGACACAGTGCCACTGTTCAGACATCCCTGGATGTTCACATTCAATTCAGAGGCCAATCACAAGGATGTCAGACTATTTCTTACTGATAGTTCCACTTCTTCATCCCAGTGTATCATGCAGATCCTCGCCATTGCCCGTCCTACTCTTCCTGGTTGCAATCCCTCATGCTCCTCCTCGTTGCAGTCCTTCTTCCTGTTCATCAGCCCAGTCCCCTTTCCTTGCCCTAGCCCCTCATCCTCTTCCTTGTCCCAGTACATCGCCCTCTTCCTCGTTGGGTGGAATCAGTGATTTCATTAGTGTGGTGTAGTGCTGCACAACGTAGGGCTCTGAGTCAAGGGTGGCATAACTTCCAACCCCTGACGAATGTCAAGGGAAATGCTGCGTCACCTTAATAACACATGAACGTTTTTTTACTCAATTATAATGGATTTGTTGCACTGAACTTACTCAATGTAACTGTCCCTTAACTAACGTGTTTCACTGAATTTTATGTATGTATACGATTGTAATGTACAATCAGGTGCAAGCCAGCCACTGTCACCCTACGTAAGCTTTATCAAAAATGCTTTTGCAACTGGAGCACACAGTGAGATGAAGTATAATGTGCAGCAGCAGCATAACTAAGGAAAATGCAAACATACTTTCTTCTGTAGCATTTTATTGCACCTGTGAAAGTTCACCAATTGTGGCAGACTACTGATATGTCCAAATCTTCCAACATTTTCATGCCAAGAAACATTGCAGGAAAAAGCGTTTTTGTTTCCTGCGGCTTTCCATAGATACTGGAAAATTCACTATTTAGCCCATGAGATTTCAAAATTGTCTGTTTCAATATTTGCAGTATGCAGACACTGAAGTAGTGAACACCAAAACATTTTGAAAATTCCCTCACACCTTAAAAATTATTGATATTTCCAGGCATGCCCTGTAACTGTGGAGGGCCAAAGAAGGGCCAAACAAATTCTTTTTTTTAAATCATCAATCAAACAGACACATTCACAAACAAATGGACATGGAGAACATGCGCAGTAAGATCATGGGAACAAACAAAAGAAGCTTCACACCAGCCAACAAACACAAACCACCGCCACTACCAAACCCAACATGAAACTCATGTACTTCTAGGTCTTCTGGAACAATAGCCGTTCATCGATTTACTGTAACCACATAAAGCCATTCACAACACTTAACACAGATAGGTGACAACTGACAGATGAATACACACACACACATGCACAAGAAAGTGATTAAGGTAAAAGACAACTACACACACATACACACAGACTACTTGCAGAAGCAAAGGAAGGAATTGAGGATGGGCAGTAACTACTCCTGCTTTTGCATAAACCAACCCCCACATAAGTACCCTACTTATGTAGTCAGACAAAAACTTGAATTTGTGCCACTTTGAGGTTGTTGACTGCTCTGTCAGGAGGCCGACAACCAACAGTGGTAGAGTTTGAAGACACAGAATTAAATGCAAGGTACGTTTTCCATCCAGAGAAATTTAAGATGCATTCTTAAACACGCCTATAAACACACCCACTTACACCCACTACTCATAAATTGACCATTCAAATTTACTGTTTGCTGTTTTTATTTCACCGGATGTCTAACAGGCTAAACCCAAGCATACATTCTGGTAAATGGAACATGCACTTGGCCATACCTATAATTCTACTGTCACCCACACCTAACATACTACTGTCATCACATATTGAGGCCATTTACACGCTTGCAATATATTGTGACAAGGTCATAGCTCTGACCCTGTCAGGAAGGACTGGGACCCCAGTCTCTTTCCCCCATTATGTGTGCCGCAAGTGAGTGCTCGCGGCTCGTCGTTCCTCTGATCTTGCAGGTACGGATCTGAGCGGATCTCGCAGGAGTCACAGAGAGTGCAACTTTACTCCATGGCGGTTAGCCACGCCCCCATTTTGATGAATTTATGTACTCTATTTTCCAGCTGCCTGGTAGTTCAATTAGGATGGCCGTTTTCCTAGGGGGTGATAGTGTCCAAAATTCTTACGGAGCATTATGGCAGCTCGAGACCTCCAACCTGACTCCCATGGATGTTTCCTTAGGGAAGGCTGCAGTCCTTGCCTTGCTCAGCCATTCACATTCCAATCTTGTTCCACAGGCCTACAGCTAGATACAATTAAGCCAATATCAATTCGGAATTAATGCCAGTATTCTTAGCTTAACTCTTGGGGACTGGGAAAAGGAAAATAATTCAAACTCTTTGTTATGCCACGCTACTTCACTTCCAACAGGGAATACAAAATGCTTGGTTTCACTTCCAATGTGGCGATGATTCAGTATTTCCTGCACCCTAGCCCTGTGTCTGCACCATCATTCATCGCTACTCATTGTAAATCACTACTGCTACGCAATATCACCCATGCCCTACACCTGGGCCACCTAAGTCTCTACAGCTACCTTAAAGATACATTTGTTACTTACACCATATTTTCATATGCAAACTTATCATATAACTAGCTTGCAACTGCGCTACCCACTCCTTTGCTGCCATGCATCTTCACCCTCTTGTGTGTTAATAGATTGTAATGAGTCTGAATTATTAGGCCGTGCATGGAAGTTGCATGTGCATCTCAACATTTGGCACACTCAACCTTCACCTCCCTGGTGAGGGGCTCTGAAAAGGCCAACCCTCCCAAAAGAGGTCCAAAAGAATTCTTCTTGCAGTCCTGGATCGAGTAAAATAAGCAGGTCGGAGACCCAATCATTTATATGCAAAGTCCACAGGTGATTCGACAATATCAAGCCTGCTTTAAATGGTCCAATCCCTCTCCTTGCAGAAAGTAGCCTTTGTCTTCTTGTATCATACCCAAACTTCTTTTTGCTAAAGCAAGTGACGGAAACAGGAAGGAAGGAGAGATACAGAGAGAAACAAGATGGTGGAATCCTTCTCCAACTTTGCGATACTACCTCTGACTACACTATCCCCTCTATCCATAGCATCAAATGTCCTTTGGTATGCAACATCCTCATGTTTCAGACTTGTCCTTTTGTTTCAGGTGTGCCCTTTGATTCCTGTTCCCCAGGACAGCGCCTACTGAGGGGATGTCTTGCTGGTGGGAGGTGTTACCTGACCATGAAAAGGATCAAAAGAGAGGTTTCATCTTTCAGTCACCTAGCCTGCTGGCTGACAGGGACAGGCTGTCTAACTAGAATACACACAACCCTTCCACAGATGGCCTGGGCCCACAGTCTTGACACAGGCATGATACAGATGTGGCTTTAATAATTATGTGAATTACCAGCCCCCATGCCCAAAACTCATTTATGGCTTATGTTTAAAGATCCAACTGCCACCGAGATAGAAATTCCTCATAACTAAGTGGTTTTGGAACGGAGGCACACATTTTAAATGCTGCCTCTGCACTGCAGTGACTTTGGTGTCATAGCAGCTGTCAAAAGGGCTCCTGTTACATCTGAACCTGCTCTGTGCACTGGAGATGCTTCAGATCAGGAGGCTGATTTAGCAGGTTCCTGTGTCACTATGCTTTTGGCATGGAGCTTAATGAAAGGGGGATCTGGTTAGCCAATCCCCCTAGCTGAAGTGTAATTACCTGTATACATGTATTCATTTAATAAAAAATCAAAAAGTCATTGATTCTACACCATTGCCAGGTGGCAATTGCTCACAGTCTTGCTGTAGCTTTGAGGGGGATCTGAGCTGAACAGGCAGTGTTCTGCATATATCTGATATGACAGGAACCCTACAGAGGAGAAGTGTTTGAGGGAAATGCATGCAGAAACATTAGAGACATGATGATGAAATTCAATATGGAGAATGAGCCTAAACAAGGTTTGGACCTTTGCGCCGAGCAAAGCAGCATCTCACAACTACCCATAGATGAATCAAGTCTTCAATTCTCACTGCAGTACTCCATCCTCTACACCAATCTTCAAACACAATCAAAACTCTCACAAGAGGCTCTGGTGCCTATTAAAATCTGTCCGTGTTCTGGGAGCTTGGGCGTTTGCTCGGTGTGAGGAATTTGAGGTTGAGGCTTGAGCAGCAGAGGTGAATGGTGTTAGAGAGAGATAGAGGAACAAAGGAGAGGGATAGAGGAAGCTGAAAGACAGAGGAGGTTGAGGTAGAGCTTCAGATGAGAAGGAACATTCCTTTGAGTTTACAGGATCTATCATGGGGAGCAGAGCAGAGTGTGTAATGCTGTTGGTGGATCTACAGTTGTAGTCAGTGGTCTCCGGGAACCATGACTGGACCATAGAGTCTGGAGAAGGCCTTTAGAGCTGTGAGCAGACTGGGCATTCCTGGGGAGAGAGACTCTTAAACAAAAAAGCCTCTCCAGATCATGTAGGGTGAGTGCTACTTAAACACTACATGGTTAGTGCCCCCGCTGTTAGCTGTATGCTAAGTTAAGTGGTGTCTGGAGCTGACTTGAGCTGTCCAGAGGCCTTTGTTAGGTGGCCTATTGAAGCATGGGCCTTCTAGGGTCTCTGTGTGGACTTTCAGGAAGGTGCCTATTGAAGCATGGGCCTTCTAGGGTCTCTGTGTGGACTTTCAGGAAGGTGCTTTAGATCTGTTTCTATAAGGAGAAGGGGGTGCTATGGTAATCTATCTGTGAGGAACACATTTAAAACCTCATGCACATGCACCTGCCCTAACGCACCCTTGATCAACTGTTGACCAGCTGTTGGTCTACCTTTATAAAGTTGTCCGAAGCTGCCAGTGCACTGGTGCGGCTTGTTCTCGTGCTAAGCTATTGCTACATCCATATGGGATGTGGCCCGACTCCTTTTACATGCTTACCTGCTTTCAGGAGTTTTATATATTTTATGCCTGCGAGGAGTGTTGTCTCCTTTAATATCTGAATTAGAGAGCATGGGGAAGTGCAGTGCACAAAAGCAACTGGCGTCTACTACTTTCTGACAGTTAAAATCAGATAATTGACTGGTTGTGGAGTGTTCGAAGCTGAGTGCTGCTATTCCCAGTTAAAAGCAGGCTGAAGCTCGAACAAATGGCATGGCAAGGTGCCCCCCTTATATTATTACTGACTGGCGTGAAGCTCGAAGTGCTGCAAAGTGGTATCTGCAGTCTGGCATTCTTTTAGTCTGTGAGTGTGAAGTGTGCTCTGCCTGCTTTAGAGGGCGACATTGTTCGAGACGGTTTTTGCTTCACTGACTGTGGTTTGCTGTGTCTGTTCTGAACCCAAGAACATCTGTTAGTTCCATGTGATTTGCCTTTGATGGAACATGTACAAACTTCACAGCTGGATGACTGATTCAGTAAAGTCCTTGGAATCCATGGAGGTTGGCGCCCCGTTAACCTCGCCGAACATCTTAAAGATCAAAAATTGTAACTTGGTCGGAGCGCATTAGTCAAAATGGCACAGCGTTGTAGAAAGAAAATACATTATTTTTTCCCTCTAAAAACCTTGAGATGGGAGCAATTTACAGATTGCTAAATTGAGTCGTGAGGAAGTGGGAATGCCCCAATATCCCCCTCCAAAACCAGTTTAAGGTCAGCAATATGGGGGAGAAGGGAATTTTGACAGGTTATCCACAGATACTCTGGTCATGGCAGATCTCGAGGAACCTAGTTCTACTGAAATTCCCTCAACAGATTTTTCACCAACACTTCAGCCATTTTCAAAGATAATCTGGGAGATTCAATTTTTGATGCCTGCATTACCTCGCCAGCACCCAGATCCAGGCTCGGTTTCACTTATAGGGACTTTCCTTGAGACATACCTTTTTTGGGGCTGGCCTCAATACCTGTTTTGAACCTGGTTTGATCCTCACTGGTGAACCTTTAGGACATATGGGCAGAAGTATAGCAAGGCACTGTTCTATTCTATGTTATAAATATTTTATATTGCGCCACACGCACGCACGCCTCAGGGTAGTCACAAGACAAAACAACAAATCACAATCGGGGGAGTTAGATGGTAGTCAGGCAAACCAGTCTATTTCCTTGTAAAAAAGAAGCGTTTTCAGGCACTTTTCATATTATGCTACTGATGGATTGGTTCTGGGCGAGAGGGGAAGGATATTCCGATGAAGGGCATATGCATCAAAGCTAGAACATCAGATTTTCCGTAAGGAGTAGCGAGGTTGGAACACCAGGGCATCTTTATTTGAATGCAAGGTACGTCTAATAGGCATTTCCTTGATGCGAGAACAAAGGTAGGCAGGAGCATTGCCCGCCAAGCATTTGTACACCAAGGTAGACACCTTGAATTTTATTTGTTGTTTCCGGAAGCCAGTGCACCCTACGATGGGCCTCAGACACATGGGACCATCATCCAATTCTATAGACCGCGCAGACTGCTCCATGACTTGTAGACTCTTAATGTTGACCTGAGCAGTACCTACAAGGAGGCTATTGCAATAGTCCAACCTCATATTTATGATTACGGCTGCAATCAGAACTCTATTTTCTTCTGAAAGCAAATTTGTCATAATGGAACAAGAGGGGCTTAAATGTGACACATGTTTCCTGAAGGTTAATTGTGAATCTAGATAAATTCCGAGTGTCTTTAAATGCTCAAAGACAGGAATGATGCTGCCTGCAATAATAAAGTTACTATAGTGAGGGTCCAATATTTTAGATTAGCGCCTGTTCAGAGTTTGAGTAGCTCCGTCTTATTGTCATTCAGAGCAAGTGAGTTCAGTGCCATCCAGAGGTGGACAGCTGTAAAAACCTATTTACTTTTTCAAAATCTTCAGTATGTATCCCTGATAGCTCAAGGATGATCTGGGTGTCATCCACGTAGTTGGAAGATTGCACACGCAGACCATCCAAGAGATCACATGAAAACCTGGATACATTGAACAAAAATGGCAAAAGTCAGGAACCCTGCAGTGCACCACAGGTGATAGAGGCGGGCTGTTATTGTGCATCAACTTTGAACACTTTCGGTCAGGAAAGGATTTAAAACAATTAGCAGCATTATTAGAGCATTTTCCTATCTTGTCCAATCTGTCACCCAAATGATCATGATTAACTAAATCAAAAGCAGCAGAGAGGTCAAGTAGCAGGAGGAAGGCGGTGCCACCCATATCAATGATTTTTACGATGTTCGATTTTCAATCTAAAAGAGCGGTCTCTGTGCCATGCGTTGTTTGAAATCCATAAATCCTGATATTGGCAACAGGCCACTTTATTAAGAATTTTCAACATGAAAGGCACATTAGTTATGGGCCTATTATTGCCAGGGTCGGTAGGGTTAAGGTTCTCTTTTTTAAATAAGGGCGATAGCCATGCTTCTTTAAGGCAATTGGGGACCTGAGACTCTGAGAAAGACATATTAATGAACCTGGTGACCCAGGGAATAAATGATGTAAAATACTCTTTGAAATAAGATGACTGGAAAATATCACTTTTGCAAGGAGTGGGTTTCATTCCATGAACAATATTTAAGATCCCGCTATTAGATACCTCCTTAAAAGAGAAGGAGATAGAGGAGTCTGATGCATCCGCTAAGGGGGCTGGAGGTATCTCAGTCACCGATCATCAAGATTTTAACTCATCTTTAATAAGAGTTTGGTGTCGAGATATTTACTGTACAACTTCATCATGGATATTTTAACACCAATTATTGTCAAAGGTAATATGCAGTTTGGCTGATGTGCCTTCCAATTCAAGCAAAATCAAAAACAATGCTCTGGAAATTGATTTGGCTGATTTCGTACGATCATTAAGTTTAATCTCCTTAGCTTTAAAAATAGTCTCCTTGAAACTTTTTACAGCTGCCTTGTAGACCCTGACAGTGGAGTCAGAGGGTTATTTCCTCCAGCTACGTTCAGCCATACGTTTGACCTTACTAGCAGATAGTACTTCAGGAATAAACCAGTGATTCTGTTTAGTTATTTTTTTCTGAGGGATAGAGAAAAGTGGCACCAGGGTAGTTGTTTTGGTTGGAAAATGAATAAAAATTGTTTTTAAAAAAAAGTGGCACCAGGGTGTCAAAGGCATCATTGGCAATAGTTCTGAGGTGACTAATCAAATTGGCAAGGGAGATATTGTCATCAAGGGTTGATAACTGAGGAATAAGCAATGCATCAAATGCCTCTTGTGTGACTTTCAGAGTAGTCCTGGATGAAACCATTTTTTTAAATAAAGGTCATACTGTGACAATAGGGTATGGAATAAAGAGATCAAAAGAAAGAAGCATGGTCCGGCCATATACAATTTTGCACTACTATGGGCAAGATAGCCTAGTTTCTTGTCATAATCCAGTCCAGGGTATTCCCCCCACTGTGTGTGGCAGTTTTAACATGTTGTTGATAACCAATAGACTCAAGTACTTACAACAATGAGGAGGAAACTTGATCCAAAGAATTATTTGCCAGTAGATTAAAGTCTCCAAGTATAAGGTGAGACGAGGAAGGTTTAGAAAGGGTCCTGCGAGACGCTAACAGTTGTTCCTCAAAATCCGGGATTTGAGTGGGAGGTCTATAAAGTAGTAAAATACTAAGAGATGTAGTAGGGTTAAAATTGTGCTTAAACAGCATGGATTCACAATGGTCCAGCTCTACAGTATCAGATCTAAAAATGTTCGCCTCTTCCTATTGGATCAAAGCCATTCCACCTCCTCTTGATACAATGCGATCAGTGTGTAACATATGATAGCCCTTGGGGGGGCAAGCTGGTTGGCATGCAATGCTTTCTCCTGAAGCCAGGTTTCCGTTATGACAGTGAGATCAGCTTGTGATTCAAGGATAAAGACTGCCAGTTCCACTGCATGGCGCACCAGGGCACGTGTTCTGAGCAGTGCTACTTTTAATGTTGATACTGTAATCAACCTAGAAGATTGGCCACTATGAGATGTGGAGGGAAACTCATCAGTTAAAGGTGGTTGTGTATTACATTTAACAGCCTGACCGACCATTGTGCAAGCTAATGCGCAATTGATATTCCAGAGTTGTTCAGGGCTCGTGGATGAAAGGTCAGCCTTAAAAACAGTAACCGGGTATGTCTCAGAGCCCAGGGATAACTCGCGTGAAGTGGATGCTAACCTTGCACGGCGGGCATATTTCTCTGAATGGCAGCGAAGAGTTCACAGCGGGACACCAGCAATCCAATTCTGTATAGGGATGGAGTGTAGCTTGCTATGGATCGTAGGAGCGGAACACTCCCCGGACACGAACTGGCACAAACCAGCTCCGACATGCTGGCGCTAACTCACTTAACAACTAAGAAATATGTGTGTGGACTACAGAAATGCCAGGAAATGTAGTCCAGTCGTGGGTTACAATGTAAAAGGCAATTTAAAAGTTGCGATTAATTTTAAGAGCAGCAGAAATACAAAAGAATGATACTAATACAGTACTAGAATTAAAACTGATTCGTCAAATTCAAATCAAGACAATACTAAAAATAGTCTTTAGAATTGTTTAGACTGGTGGCACGACACAATGTAGCAATGTTAACAGGAGTAGGCGCACAGCAGCAGATTGTGGCCTTAGATATCGACACAAACTGGCTTCGACGGGCCGTCACTGACACGCCTGACAACTAAGAAATATGCGCATGGGCTGCACAAATGCTGGGAAATGTAGTCCACTACTGTTTTACAATGTTAAAGTCAATTCAAAAGTTGCAATAATGTTTAAGAGCAGCAGAAATACAATAAAATGATACTAATACGGCGCAAGTACAATACTAGAATTAAAAACTGGTCCGTGAAATTCAAATCAAGATAATACTAAAAATAGTCTTTAGGATTATCTAAATTGGCGGCAAGACACAATGTAGCAACGTTAATATCCTAAATGTTATGCAAATGACTTTGGGAAAGGTTCTTTACAGAGAGGCCTCTCCTTCACATCTGTAAATAAAGACACATAAGATGATAACCTGGCAGGAAGACAATATGGGGTCAGTAATTCCTCTCACTGCGGACGTGGTAACAGATGATCGGGGCCTGACGACAGAGATTGATATATCAAGAGAAGAAACTATTGATGATTTGCTTTACTTGATGCCAGCCTCTGTTGAAATTGCTTCCTCAGGGGTTGGGGAGGGAAGAATGTGTGCCTCCAATGAGGATTTTTGACCTTTAGTCGACCTTGTCCTAGCCTTGGTTGAAATTATATCCTTGTGGTAACAACATTTGCATGTTGAAAAGAAAATAAATAATCAGAAGAGACCTAATCTTCTAGAAAATGTCTTTTATAGACTTACTTTGAATGAGGTGTGGGAAAGGCTGGCTTGCGAAAAGAATACTCTTTTAGTGAAATCACCTAGGTGTAAGAGAAAAATAAACAAAAAAATGCAAAACATATCCAGGTGTGGTATACTAGAAGAGCACAGGCGGGTAGCTGCCGCTGGACAATAGTCTCCATACCCAGATGATGATGTCACATGTGTCCAAGAGACTTTAGATTGCGTAAATCAACACAATTTCATCAACAGACCCATGGTAACTTTGGATATTAGCCCAGTGAAGACGCTATGATTGTGCCCTAGAACTGACAGGCCAAGGCTAGACATTCAGTCAGTACAGCATAATCTGGGATCTAAAAAAGGTCAGTCGACCCCCATCTTTTATGAATGAACATACGTAGTACGAGGCAACCATAGTCCTGTTTAAAAATAAAAAATGCAGATGTTGGTATCCTGGGTGCTCAACTCAGGGAAAACCCAACTAAAACATTTTCTAATCGAAACAATAAAGGTCACAGGCTAATCTTGGAGTTTATATTGTCTGAAAACGCTAAACCTTTTTTAGATTGCTCAAATGTACTAGCCCAGTTTTATGAACTTCCACGACTCAGATCAATTGCCTCTAATGACATTGAACAGGTTGAATTTGTTCATGAAGACCGGGTGTAACTTGTTACCCTTGAGAAACCTTCAAGGATAGTCTGTAATATGATACTTGCTGAAGCCGAAACACAGAATTCAATTGGGTATGATATAGTACCCTTCATAGGGGGCCAGACACAAATGCCAACTCTGTCCCGGAGCCTTGGAGTTTACTCCTTTGGCATGGATGAGCTAAACAGATTATTAATCACCTGTGTGAATGCTAGGGGTTTTGAATCAGATGATAGGGTGATTAGTAACTCTACCCAGGTTGATTGGCTTAAGCAAGATTTTATCCTAGCTTTCGAGGGCCCTTCTAAAAAAGACCTACAAAGGGTATGCATTCTTCTCCTTTAATCTAGCAATGAAGGATGGAATTTAGATTGGTTTCATGGAACTCAAAAGGCTGTAGGCAGTTTTGTTCAAATATTGACCTGTCCAAATATTTTGGAGATTGCTCAATAATGATACTACAGGACATTTGGGCAATGGAAGGAGTCTATATAGATAGCTATCAAACCTGTACCCAACCACCTCAAAGGGATTCACAGCACGACCATCTCGAGGGATGCTAACTGCAATTTCTAGCTCCCTGGGGGGGGGCAGAGATAATAACCTTTGGAGGGAGAACCAGGGGCTGCTGGTCGTTGAATAAAGCACTAACGCATATGACCGCTTGAGTGCCAATGTTTACTGGAATCTGTTGAAACAGGGGGGAGTACAATACAGGAACGTCTGGTTGGAAACCCAGCACCACTGGCAATGCTGTTTTGAAGAGAGAACGGTTATGTATATAATTAAGGTTTTACAATTTCTAAAAGATATTGGACTGGTTGCAAAATGAGCTGTGTGTGTAAATGTACCCATAAATTGTATTAGTCTAATGAATTACTACATTGACGCTTTTAAGTATACATTATTGAAATTAAGATGAAACTGGTTGATCTCTTTTGTTCATTATTTTGTATAATCTTGTATCCTTTTTATAACATTCATGAATTATTAACTCTATGGATGATGTTAATTGTGTGTATCAGATTTATTTTCTTTTTGGTTTGTTTTGTGAGAAGTTTATATCTTAAACCAAGGCACAAATAAAATAAAATGTTATAAAAAAGAAGGAAAGATGAGGTTGGAGGAGGCAAGTAGGAGGAGAGAAAATTGGAGGGTGAGAGGGGGGAGGGTGTAATGAGAAGGAAGAAGCAGGAAATGAAAAGCAGGATAAAAGAGGGAGGTAGAGACCACAAGGTCAAGAATAAAAAAGCTGGAAGCTAGTCAAGTGGAGAGGTAGAGAGAAGGAGACTGGAGACATTACAGGGAAAAAAGGAGAACAGAAGTCAACACCAGGTAGGGATCAGAGGAGGCAGTGCCAGAAAAGAGAATGGGGCTCATTACGAGTTTGGAGGTAGCCATGCCGCTATTTGCGGCATGGCTGCCTCCAAACTCGAGTCCGGGTCCGAGTTCCTTGAATGAGGAATTACTGGTCCATTCCAACCTTGGAGGACACCGGAATTCCTCATTCAATTTAGCCATCACCATTCCCGTTTGAGCCCCCATAGGGGCCCGTTGTTAGCTCCCTGGTCCTTTAGCGGCTCCTGCTAAGGGACCTCGTAATGCAGCAGTAAGGGGTTAACGGCACCGGCATCCTTACCAGCGCCGTCAACCCCTTACCACCAACCTCGTAATGAGGCCCAATGTTTGTAGAGTATACTAGGAGGGGGTCAGAGAAAGTATTGAGACTGCTGGAGGGAAAGGCCAAGAGATGAGCTCTATGAGGAATCAGAGCTAGAGACAGGAGGTCAGAAGGAAACATCCAGGCTGGAGGGAAATAGATTAAAAAACAAAAATAAGGGTATTCATTTGATTTGATTTTGATTTTGAGGGATTTATATCTCGCTCATAACAGACCAAATTGTGTAGTTGCGCAGCTGACATCAAAAATAACAAAGGGAAGTTTGCATGAATAGATAACAAATATCCTCGGACATATACAAGAATTCAGAGCAGACAGAGTACCAAAAGTTTGATCTGAACAGGAAGGTTTTTAAGGCCTTGTGAAACTGGTATAGGGAGTCAAGAGGTCTAATCTCTCTGGGAATGCTGTTCCAAAGCCTTGGGCCAAAAACAGCAAATCTTCTGTCCCCCCTTGATACAAACGTAGATGACGGTATAGTCAATATATAGTGATCCTGTGAGCGTAGGCATCTAAGAGGCTGATAATATCTGATCATGTCCTTCAGATACTCTGGTGCCAAGCCATTCAGGCATTTGAAAACTAGGCATGCCACTTTAAACTTAATGTGGTCTTCCACCGCCAGCCAGTGAAGTGCTTGTCGAGAGGTAGATACATGGGCTGTTTTGCTCAATCCACAGACCAGTCTGACTACCACATTCTGAGCTTTCTGAAGCCTATGAAGTTGATTTGCTGGAATGCCCATCAGATGATTATTACAATAGTCCAAATGGGCATTAGTGAAAGCACCCACCACCAGGGCATGATCTTCTTCTGGAACATAAGGAAGAACCTGGTGGAGGAGTTTCAGCAAATAGAAAATTGCTTTCACCTTGGCTCCACCCTGACTTTCGCAGCCCAGATTGTCCTGCCAGATGCAGCCAAGGTTCTTTACTTTAGAAGCCAATGTAAACTCTATTCCCAAAAGGTTGGGAGTTGGCTGTTCTTTTAGAGCTGTGAGCAGATGGTCAGGGCCAAAGAGAATAAACTCTGATTTAGAGGCATTCAGTTGGAGTTGACTGAGGGCCATCCACTCACAGATCTCTTGAATGCACTTGCTAATCCTAGCAAAGGTCTCTTCAATGTTGCCATTTATGATGAAAATCTGAGTGTCATCGGCATATGATTGATAACTCATCCCATCAAGGACTGGAGATACAGATTAAAAAGAAGTGGCGACTTGGAAGACACCTGCGGGACACCACAGGCCACATTGATTGGATCTGAAGTATAACCCCAAGTCTAACACAATGGCGGCGATTCTCCAAAAATGAGTTAAACCATCTGATATCATGCTCCAAAACCCTGCCAACCGACCTCAACCGATCAAGCAAAATTGTGTGATTGACTGTTTCCAAGGCAGCAGACTGGTCTAGCATTACCAGGAGTGAAAGTTTACCCTGGTCAGCTAGTTTCAACAATTCGTCATAAACCGCCAACAAGGCCATCTCAGTACCAAATTTAGGGCCAGCCCCTGATTGAAACAGGTCAAGAAGTACCTCCTCTTCCACAAAGTCCTGCAACTGTTGAGTCACTACCTTTTCCAAAACCTTACCTGGCCAGGAAATGCCAGCAATAGGTTGGTAGTTCTGTAACACCAAAAGGTCTAAATTCAATTTTTTTAAATAGTGGTGTTAGTGGGGTATATTTCAGTGCTGAAGGCACTGACCCTTGGTCTAAAGATTTATTGACAAATGTAGTCAAAAATTGAGATATTTCCTTGGCCATACACATAGGCATAGGAAATAGAAGGTTGTTGGTCGGTTTCAGAGCTTTGACCAATGCACATATATTCTCCTCTGGTACAAGATGGGAATCAAACTGTTTCAAGATCTCAACACCCCCGAGTTGTTCTTGTTCATCAGGGGTTAATAATGGACCGTTCCGAGGCAATGGGATCTGGCATCTGACCCTTGGCTAAGATGTTACTCTTGATACTTTCGATTTTCTCATCAAAGAAGCTCTTAAAGGCATTGGCTTGTGCCAGTGAAGATATAACAGAAGAACCCTTGCATGTAGAATGGAAGAACTTCGATATAATAGAGAGAAGTTATCTCGGGTGATTGCTTGCCTATGCAATTTCATTATGAAAGAACTTTCTTTTGGCCACAAAAAATCACTTTTTGTAGTTGGTTAATGGCCTTTTAGCTCTATCAGTATTCTCTATGGATTGATATTTTAGCCATTTTACGTCTGGTAGAACTGACTAGTTTACGTAGACGTATTACATTTTGTGTGAACCAGGGTTTTGAGGTCATCCTTTATATAGGTTTCTTAGGTGCAACCCTAGTACAGACAGTGTCCATTAACTCAGTTCCCGCTCTTAGAAAATCCTCATTGGATAGAGTAGTATCAACTGAGGCTAGAAAATCCTTAACCATTAGTGCAGGAATATTAGCTAGATCGTTGCGCTTCTGTGTAAGTATACCAACGTCATCATTGAAGCCTTGGTTACTCCTCGAAGCAGACGACAAGGAAAATAACTGCAAGAAATGGTCTGACCAGTGAACCGGCAACTTATTTATAAGGGAAATATGATTACCTCTCACCACAAGCACATCCAGACAATGGCCTTTGATGTGTGTCATTGATATTGCTAATGGCCGTAAGCCATGATTTTCTAATATGTCTCAAAGTTCTTTAGAGCCTGGGTGTTTAAGGTCATCCAGCCAAATATTCCAGTCTCCCAGCAGTAGGATTTCACCGAATTTGCTACCATAAGTAGATAGAACGAGGTGTGGATTATCTAAAAACTTTCCGTGGGGCCCTCGAGGTCTATACCCCAGCACAATACTGTGCGCCGCATTGTGGAGCGGGAAGTGTAGTTCCACTTTGAACACTACATGAAGTGAAGCTGCACAGTAATTAAACAAGCAAGCACCGCTCCGGTAAGCGAATAGTTTGAAAAGATAAAATACGGCGTACTACTTTTAAAATGAATTTCCCCAAAAAGTCGATGTAATTACCCCCAATATGGCTACAATTCGCAGTAGAAATATATATAGTGATACACAATCAAATAATCAATTTAAAATTCATAAAAGATGCAAACACACAATCACGTTGTCCCGATGGTTTCTTTTTTTTTTCTTTTTCTGGATGTTAGGAGTTAAGGATAAAAAGATTAAAAAACAATCAATTTGAAAAGGCTTTAAAAAAGACTTCAATGAGTGCCTTTTCTCTGTTTTTCTTCTTCTTGGGGTTGAAGGATGAAAGGGGGTGGCAAGGGAGGAACAAAAAACGATCCGAAAGCACTTCACAAAGGTTCACCGATGAGACCATATTGGAGGGGTCTTAGGGCACAGAACGCCAAAGAAGGATCAAAAGGAGGAGTATTCTCTCGAACTGAAGAGACGTTTTCAGAGAAAGACTGGATAACTTACTGGCATTTCCCTGAGAAGTAGCAGGTCAACTGTTCTAAAAAGGATCTCTTAAAGTCTTCATGGTGGAAAATAAGGCTCTGTACCTGTTTTTGGACGCGCAAGTACATTGGAATAATTAACCCTTTTAGACCAATTCATGTTTGTGACAGAAGTTAAACGTGGCATTTATTTATGTATGTAATTATTTATTTCTTTATTTATGTATTTATGTGAATTCTTGAATCGCCTTCACCAAGGTGTTGTACAATAATTATCGAGATGGTAGAACAATGGCAAAGAAAAGTAAGAGAAGAGAGAATGTAAGAAAGAAAAAAGACAAGAAAAGCCCCAAGGTTAAAAGTTTGGAAAGTAGAAACAAGCGTTTATCATGAATAAACAGGACAGACAAAACCGAATGAACTCTAAAGGGCACTGAAAGTCCAACAGAGGAAGGCAATTTCTCACAGAAGCTAAACATTCAGGGGATAAGGAACAAAGTCAACATGGAGAGTTTTGAAAAAAGCAGGCTGGTAACGGTGTCAAGGTTCCTGTGAGAGAGAAACGTAGAGCAAAGTTCTCAGGCGAGCACATGTCAGAAACAACAAGACAGCCTGTAAACAGAAATGCCCGTGAGCTGACAGGCCTCACCAGCCCCAACCACCCGGGACTGCCCCAGACTGCCTTGACCCTCGGGCACTGCTTCACACTCGACCCGACTCTCGAGCCAAGGGCCAGCTACCTTGATGATCCAGGACAGTAGGCGACGGGAGAGGCAGCAGCAACGTTGTTGCTGCAGAGCTGGCAGTCAATGAAGCAACGGCATGCCCTCTCCAACCAACTAATATGTTTATATTTAATTATGACATGATATGGCATTTATAACGCGCCTAAACACAAGTGGTTCAAGGCGCAACGAGGCAAGGGAGGGGGAACAGAGGGAGGACAGACAACGATCTTACTAGGCCAGGTGTCATTCAGATCACACAAGTGCAGGGGGGAAGGGAAGGGGAACGTGCAGAGGGGATGGGGGAGGGGGCAGTGCTGTACATGGATGGACCGTAAAAATAAATAAACGCAATAAGTAAAAGGTGTGGCCAGCTGGTGGCAAGTACAGGGGTAAGTGTAAGCATCAGGTGTCAAGTGCTGGTCGGGGATTGTAGGGATGCAGAAAACAGTCCTTAAGTGCGGCCGTTGCCAGGGAGGCAGTGCAGGTAGATATTAATGTCAATATACAGCTAGTCACATGTATGACAATAACACCTCAGTTATTTTCCTCTAGAGTAGGACTGAAAACTAAACCAACACTTCAGAATACTTGAGAGACACCCAGCATGTGACGTGGGAGAGTGCCCACATCAGTGACCTGACCTATAGGAAAATTGAGACATTTCCTTAAAGGCTCCATGTGCACGACTAGCAGCACTGAGAGAAGCAGGTAATCATGATATATGAATGATGCTGCCCCAACCCCACCAGCCTGTCAGATGCAGCAGTGTCTGATTTCCAATAGGTCACCCCGCATGCGAGTTCCCATTACATGAATAGAACAAAGACCTATGGGCACTGGGAACAGCCGAAACAACATGTCCTGCCATACTACCAGCAACAAACACTGGGGTTGGCACTGGCCAGGTCAAGTAATGCAACCTTATCCGGGGCAATATTTGCTTCGGAGGTCTCCTTCAATACCCCCAAGTTAGCTCAGTAGTCGACGAGGCACACAGCCCATTTTAGAAAAGGTGCCTACATTCTCCAGTCCAGTCTATGATCAGGGATAGAATGATGCATAGATCTGTCGGACTGGCCTTTGAGGATCCTCTGCTATGGTGAATCACATACAACTATCAAACTACAGAAAGCAAGACCAACCCAGCACGGACGACCGTAGAAAGGCATCCGGTGCAAGAAGAAGTTCATATTCCCTTTATTTTCTCTATCTGCAGTCTTTTCCCACTCACATAATCTACTCAATGTATCTCAGCACAGCCCTTTAATCAATGTGCTTCCTCTGTAATATTCGGGGTGGCAAGGACGATCTCTGTGAAATGCACGAGGTGAGATATGATTTGTGGAGTTGCAGGATCCCACCCAAAAGTGTTAACACTTGCCCGTTGGGTGGCACACCTACTTCCTCTGGGAAGAGCTGCTTCTCCAGAATAGAGCTCTATTTGTGTTGTATTGCCCCAGAATCTGAGTCAGACATTGCACTGTATCATCAAACCAATACATGAAAGCCTGACAGGCCTCAATTAGGGCCGATTATATCTTTCTCGCTGCAATTTTCTTTTCTTTCATTTTCACCACTTTACGGCCTGGACATGACAGGTTGAAACAGGATTGTACCAGCATGTTGTTCTAGCAATCTTTCCAGACAAAGGCATGTGTGTGCGCCCTTTCACGGAGTATGGTTCATATTCATAGATAACACATAACACGTTTTCTTTAACCCTGTCCGTGAACGACCGCAGATTCTATTAATAAGGTGGTACTGGGACAATGGGTGCCATTTATTACTAATAACAATCAGCCCATGTAAATATCAGTGAGGGTCTCGTCACCTGCTTAGTCAAGCATAAACACACTGACAGGAGCATCTTTGGTGCAAGATCAACTCTGCCAGAGCAGAGCAAAACTTACCCTCACAAGGGCAATCCATCCGCCCTGATTCCTGGGCTGTTCCGGGAGGAGTGCGCTCTGGCTTGTTGGGAGCAGCAGATTGCAAGAGCATCGGTCGGTCGCTGTGTGCTCGGTGAAGTGAAGCAGGAGCAGGTGGCATGCGAATCATGAAAGCGTGGGCAGGGAGAGGAAGGATGCGTGCGTACCAACTGCAGAATCCAGTGCATGCCGCTGGCAACGGTCAAGTGGGGGCGGTCTCGTCCCCTGAAGGAAAATAAGAACTGGTGAGTGCTCGCTGACCCAATGCCACTATTCAAGTAAGCGGGAAGAACCTGGGAAGTGTGAGAAACCTGAGGCATTTCTCCCATGCTATTCCCGGGGATCCCTGACTCAGGTGGCCAGGGGAGAGCCATCTCTCTCGGATCCCACCCCTGGGGGTGGACAAGCGAGGGAGTAGGAGTCCCAAGGTGAGATTTGGCATCCCCTTTTCTTAACACCTCCCTACCTGACATTTCCACCTCCATCATAAGCCATTATGAATCCTGTCCTGTTATCCCTTCTATTCCAACAGATATCAAAATCAAAGGGAGGCGTAGGAAAACCAGGAAAAGTAGAGCACCTATATAACCCTATGTTTTACAGCAGCAAGATTGTTCCCCTTCTAACCGCAATTTTTATAATTTTCCTATAAACACTAGGAAACACTACATCTCCCATAATTCCACCCCACTGCTTTTTCCCAAAACCACTGAGACAAAGAAGAGGCAAGTCAGAGCCATGAAGATTACCCATAGGAAACAATGTACCATGGGTTCCTAAAGGCAGGCTCCATGTTGTCCCATTAACAAGGTCAGGCAGAGTCAGGCAGGACTGGACAACCACTGAGACCTAACTCCTGTTAATTTTCCCAGCCAGCATAAAAGGTGGAGCACAAGGTCGCACTTTGAATGAGCTGGGGATGCTAGAGGAAGTACTGAGGCCAGAAGGAAAGAACAGCAGTTGGAGGAATCCTGGAGAGCCTGTAAGGACTGCAAAGACACTGAGCCTGTGAGTACAGGGAAGGATGCAGTCTGGCAAGATAGCTGGGCCTCCAGGGAGCCAAACCAGGAGCAGCTGGGGTTACCTGGCAGTGCCCAAGCCAGAGCTCCTCCCCTGGGGCAGATACTAAAGCCCAGGTCTTTGAGGGGCAGGTGGTGAGACCCTGACCTCAGAAAAATCCCCTCAAGAACCTGGTGCTCCCAAAACCACCAGTATGCTGATTTAGGGGACCTGGAGAAGTGGGAGCAAAATAAGAATGAGGCATTATGGGATTTGGAGTCCAGAATTAGAGAATTACAGACTTTTTGTTCTAAGATACTGAGCAAGACGGTGCACGAGAAGGAGTAGCCCCTCCAGGGCTATGGCGAACCAGACCAAGGAGAATGACAAACCGAGGAGTAAATCCAAAGGGGCAGGAAGCCAAAGAACCCCCTGACGAGAGATTGTCATTTCCGAAAGGTCATGAGGATTGTACACGACAACCCAGCTGGAAGGGAGAAAGAGTCTTCCTAGTGCTGTAAGGTTACAAGCCACCCCCCTGGGTTAACGTCAGAGTTGGGGAGACGCAGAAGCAGCAGTGGTAACAACCTTGACTTCTACATCAATGACGCGAAAGACAGAAAACATCTTAACACGACCGGTGAGGAAGCAAAGAAAGTCCGGTCTGTGTTTAATTGAAATGCTTGCAACAGTATCTGAGGGATGAAGCTTACGCGAGGGCCGATAAACTGCGAGAGAAAGTGAATCCATTGATAAGAACTATGAATACGAATTACAATGTAGCAGAGTGGTCTGGCAAAGTGAGATTCCCAATCGAAAGTCTTTGTGAAATGATTTAAAGCTGTAGAGGCAGAAGGAAGTGAGAGATGAGCATTAAGTTAAAAGCTTTCAAACTGTTGAACTATGTTTGGTGGAATTTGGCTAAGGAACTAATGGAGGGCCCAAGTCCGACTGAGGGAGACCCGTGTCAAAAAGCAAGAGAAGGGTTCTGAGCCCGCCCAGGGGAGACACATGCGTGAAAGTAAAAGGAGAGTCTGAGCCCGACCGAGGGAGACACATGCGTGAAAGTAAAAGGAGGCGCTAAGCCCGACTGAGGGAGACCCCTTTGAAAAGCAAGTGATAAGTAACAAGTACATTTTGCAAAAGAGATTGGAACTAAAGGAAAATATGTAAAGTGGAATTAAATCCTCCCAGTTTCAAAAGTCTTCGAAAGCGAAATTAAGATACAAAAGGAGGTTTGAGCCCGACTGTGGGAATCCTATAGTGTGGAATGTGAAGAAATCTTGGGGAAAGTAACCCCACTAAGGAGAAAAGGTTTGAGCCTGATTGAAGGGAACCTATAGTGAAATGTGATCAAATACTATGCTTAGAAATTGTTTTGCAGAAACTGTGTAGAAGCCACTTAGCAAGCCCCGCTCACCTGGTGCCTTCCTGGTTGCCGCTCTTTTTCCTTACTTAAGGTGCCCTCCAGCCTCTTTTCCTTTGCAGATGGGGAGCAGGTGCAAGTGAATCTAGGTCATCTGGCCTAAGCCCCGGCCACCGGGCGCCTTCCAGGTTGCCGCTCTTTTTCCCCACTTAGCAAGCCTTGCCCACCTTCTTAGCCCTGTCTCTTCCTTCCTGGTTTTAACTCTTAGATCAAGGATGTCTTTCGCCTGGGCGTCTGAAGCAAAGGGCAATTCTTGTTTGGACCTGTTTGGACCAGGAGGACCCAGGGCCCTACCCCTGCTTAGACAGCATGTACGCATGCACCAACATGTATTTACTCCCTCTGTGCCCACAGGCAATTCCCACCTTCTCTGGTCCCCTGTGATGTTCCCTTGTGCCCCCCTCTCTTCTCACACACAAGTGTTGCCTGTTTTGCTTGATTCTTCTACCCTGCTCTCCCTCCACCTCCAGCCTACTTCTGCAGGAGTCTGTCCTGATACAGTCTGGTTTCACCATCACTGTCTTGTGGCCAATGCTGGATTTGACTTTTATGGACTTCATTGATTCATGGTGCGCCACCCTTCCTCAACTCTCATGCTGGACTCCCTTTGCATCTTGTACTCATGATGGCCCTGAATCATGCTGTTCCCATCTTCATCTTGTATCCTTGCTTGCAACATTATGTGTTACTACTGACTTATGCAATTGTATTCATTCTCCCCACTTGCTTCTCCACTCTTTTTGACTGCTTACTCTCTGTTCTCTCCTCCTCTCCCTTTCTCCTTTGCCTATCTCCTCCCTTCCTCCCTTTACTTTCTTCCATGCACTTACTCCATCAGAATTTTCCCTGGACCTAGTATGATAGCAACCTCGTCTGTCTCCTCCCCCATCCCCTTACTAGTTTTTTTTCCTCCCCCGCCCCTCCAGCACTATCTGAAATGTCATCAGGCCTAGAACGATAGTCGCTTGTTTTGTTCCTCCCCTCCCTTTCTGCACCCCTATCCCTCATCTTTTGTTTTCTACGGCTTTACCAGAAATGTCAGGCCTAGTACGGTAGTCGCCTGTCTGTTTCCATTTCCTTCGCACTCTCCCCCTCCCTTCCTTATCTTTCTCTTAGTTCTTGCACTATCAGAAATGTCGTCAGGCCGAGTACGATTGTTAATTTCACATCCTTACTGTTCATGGCCTGTAAGAATGTAATTGTATTTTCGTTTGTTCCCTCCCTTGCCTTGAAGCGCTTTGAAACACATTGTGTATAGGCGATATATAAATAAACCACCATATCATAAGTTTAAGGGATGACTTGGGTGAGAGGAACCCGAGAGGTTAAACCTGTGAACTTGTGACTCAGATTTTAATGGCCAAGAAGGCTGTGGAGGCCAGAGCCAGCTTCCACTGTGTTCACAAGCCAAAGTGTGTTCATCCATCAAGTGTTCCACCTAACCCTATGCTGTTCAAAGTGGGGACGAGAATGAAGATTGCCCATGCTGAGAGCGCTGGGCAGTCTTGATTCTATTAAAGACTAGGAGGCGAGCATTATGCTTATCTTTCTTTATTCCTGCATGACAGCAATTTCAAATCAAACATTTAAACTTTTCAAACTGACCAACACATTGTTGTCGTATACTTTGCATCGTCTATTACAAAAAGGGGTTGCAGGTTTCTTCTCCTTAAAATGTTTCAAACTGAAACATAACCACCTGCTGACTTGTAGTTCCAAACTTCCTTTCAAATGCCCAAACAGGCTCCGTCCCCTGCTATATGTGATCATCTCTTTCCCCACAACTCCTCTTTCTTTGGAAGTCAATGGGCCTCATTACGAGGTAGGAGGTAGCCATGGCGCTATTAGCGCCATGGCTACCCCCTTATTGCATTCTGGGTCCGTGTTCCCGGAATAGGGACTTATCGGGTCATTCCGACCTCGGAGGCCCCGGTAAGTCCCCCCTCCGGGAACCATTCCCCATTCCCATTCGAGCCCCCATAGGGCTCAATGGGAATGGGGATGGAGTTAATAACGGGCCCGTTATTAGCTCTGAAGTCCCTTAATGGACCCCTTCCATAACGCCTGATAAAACCAGGCATTGAGGAAGGGACCCGCTAAGGGACCTCGGAATAGGGTGGTAAGGGATTTGTGGGATGTTTTTATCCACGCATCCAAGCCCTACCTCAAAACTGTGCAGTACTGACATGGAAAACATCATGATGGCCAGAGCTTCCCAACTGGACATAAAGATATATCAATAAGGGTTTCCATTCAGTATCCCAGACTAGGCATTGACTTGGCTGTAGTGTTGAATTGAATCCTCTTACAGATTACCGGCACCGGTGTCCTTACCGGTGCCGGTAATCCATTACGGCCCACCTCGTAATGAGGCCCAATGTCTTTTCTCATTTAACATTAACAGTCAACTTTAAATCCGGAACTGGAACTTCTTCTATGGTCTACGGCCATCCAACGGCTCTTACACCGGCACTGTTGACTACGCCCCTTTGCACCTCTCAGGTCTGCTTCTGATCCTCTCCTGCAACAAATGGAGACATAATCATGAGGGCGGACTCTGTATAAAATATGCAACAGAAAATGTTCACAGCAGCATTATTTTGTATATCCCTGGGTGGGATATAATGCTAGCCTCCTAGTCTTTAATAGAATCAAGACTGTCCAGCACTCTCAGCATGGGCAATCTTCATTCTATGGTGAGACAGGAGGCGAGCATTATGCTTGCTCAAAGCTATCAATCACTGAACTCGCTATCTGAAAGATAGGTTTAAAATAAAATGTTTTAAATGTAGACTCATTTAACCAATCAGCAGCTTTCATGATATCTTGCAATGAAATGCCTGCGGAAAAAGCTCTAGAGGCCATTGCGCTGCTTACTGAATGAGCTCCAAATATTGTCAAATCAATACCAGCCCAGGGCATCACCTCACGCACCCATCTTGCTATCGTGGCTGTCGCTACTGCATGGAAAGGTTTCCTACGCGCAATTAAAAGCTGAGTGACCCCTCTCGGTCTAAGCTGTATCATAGCGGTCTCATAGGATGTCATTACAAGTTTGGAGGCAGCCATGGTGCTACTCGCACCATGGCTTGCTCCAAAGTCGTGTCCGGGTCCGGGTTCTCTGAATGGGGACTTACCGGGTCATTCCAACCTTGGAGGACCCGGTAAATCCCCATTCAAAAAACCCTTCCCCATTCCCATTGAGCCCCTATGGGGCTCAATGGGAATGGGGAGGGAGCTAATAATGGGCCTGTAAATTACGGGCCCGTTATTAGCTCCCTGTTTCCTTAGCGGCTCCCACGAAGGATGGCTGGTCTTACCAGCCAGCCTTAGTGGGACCCGCTAAGGGACCTCGGAATGCGGCGGTAAGGGGTTAATGGCACCGGCATCCTTACCAGTGCCGTTACCTCTTACCGCTGCACTCGTAATGACCCCCTTAGTCTTTAATGCATTGCGCTACGCATATCTTGCTATTATTAGGAAAATATGGGTAAGAGATAACTTTAGAGTCTGACTTTGTTCTATTGGCTACATTGAAGGCCCCTCCTTCGGGTTAACAAACCTTCCTGGTCACTTCTAAAGCCTTTACATCCGATACTCTCCTGCAAGCTATTAGGCACAGTAGCATAGCCAGGCTAAGAATAGTCGAAAGACCACTTGGACGTCCCAGAAAGAGGAATATTTAGGTTCTGACAAGCTTCTTCATGTTGATACCTTTCAGTAATCGCAAAATGACTGGGGGTTCCCCCACTGGTTTATGCTCAATCCTCTCGTGACCTGCAGAGATAGCGGACCTATACACTCCTATTGTCCTGTATGTGGCTCTTTCTGCAAAACGTTGAGCTAGGAAGTTCAGAATCTTTACTACAGGGGCTGAAACGGGATCAACAGTATGCGCTCCAGCGTTTCCATGCGGCATTATAGCTCCTGATGGTAGAGGGCACCCAGGAGTCCATAATACACTCGGCAGCGAGTTGCAAAATTCCTCACAGCTGCCATCTCTGCCCGAAACTCTGCATGCCATCAACCGCAGGGTTCCTGCTACTACTAACGGATGAAGCTGACCGTGCAGGCCCCGAAGCATGTCCACTGTGAGCGGAATCACTCTCAGGGAATACGTAGAAAGTTTCATAGCTACTGGAAACCATGGCTGTGACTTCCATATCTGAACCACCAGAACTAACTCTGCTTGCTCCCTGCAAACTTTCGCTAGTACTCTCGTCAACATTGCAACTGGGGGAAACACGTAGTGGACCGCTCCTCTCCATACTTGCAGAAACGCATCCGTTCCCTCTACCGCGGGGTCTATCCTTCAGCTGAAAAACTTGGGGATCTGCATGTTGAGTCTGGAGGTGAACAGGTCGGTGTCCAGGGGACCCCATAACTCCTGAAGCCTCTCGAAGACTCTTGAGGGGAGCTTCCAGTCGCTGGAGTCTACCAAATATCACAAATTCCAATCCGCTATCGTATTTTGAACACCTGGCAAGTATTCTGCTGACACTGATATCTGCTGTCTCAGACAGTGGTGCCAAAAGTCTTTCGCCAGTTCGGCTAACATCTTGGAGGAGGTCCCCCATAACTTGTTGATATAACGGACTGCCGAGATATTGTCCATTTTGAGCAGCACACAGCATTTGGCTCTGACCTTGGTAAAGGCCTGTACTGCACAAGAACCTGCTAGCAGTTCTAAACAACTGATGTGAAGAGACAGCTCCTCCTCAGACCATTTTCATCGCGCCCCCAAACCGGCTCTGCTCGCACCTGACTCTATCACGATGTCTGGGGTGTCTCTGAAAATGGCCCTGCCATTCCATGCCTCCATATTCTGTAGCCACCAGTGAAGTTCGGTGATGGTTTCTTGATCTAATGTCACTAACTGATGATACCTTAGCCCTCCTCTGAGGTGTCTTAACCTCCAGTCTCTGAAGGGCCCTGTAATGGAGCGGGCCGGGAAATATGGCTTGTGTGGACGCTGCTAACAGCCCTACTACCCGTGCTAGACTGCAAAGCGACACTACTCTCTTCACTACTATCGCTCTCAGTTCCTTTTTTATGGCCCTCATCTTCACTGACGCTGACGGGAGATCTAGCAAAGCTCTCCTGGTGTCTACAATGAATCCCAGAAACTCCATCCTCTGAGAAGGATTGAGATTGGATTTCTCTGTGTTCACGAAGAAACCGGGGGAACAAACAAGCTTGCATACCCAAACCGCTTGTTCCCTTAGGCTCGCAGCGCTTTGGCCTAGGATGAGGATATCATCTAGATATAAGATAATCCTTATTCCCCTCTCTTGAATGGCTGCCGCTACTGAGCGCATGATCTTGGTAAACGCCCACGGTGCGGATGCTAGCCCGAAGGGGAGACATGTGAACCTCCAGATCTCTGGACCCCATCGGAATCGCAAGTATCTCCAATGTTGCACTGCTATCGGGATGGCCAGCCAATCCCCTGTTCTGAGCAGATCTTGTAGGTGTATCGCTTCCATTTTGAAGTGCTGGTATACTACCCATTCGTTCAGACTCTTCAAGTTGATCACCGGTCTGACTTTTTCTCCCATGTGTACTAAGAACATGTTGCTGAGGAAACCTTAGCTCTCCTGCTCCTCTCTCTCTATTACTCCCTTGTCCGCTAGACTGTGCAGATCCCTGTGCAACAGTTGCTGCTCCTCTAGGGGCATATGAATCGCTGTTGGTTCTTGCGCTTGTGCGTGGTCGCCTACAAATTCTAATTGGATGCCCGAAACTGCTTGTAATACCCATGCATCGTTGGACAATTCTTGCCATGCATGCAAGAACCAACGCGTTCTTTTTCCCACTTTCACTGTCACTGAACTCCGTGTACTCACCGCTTGGTGTATTCGGCTGCCTGTAGGCGCCTCTTCCTCTGCAAGCTCTGGGGAAGCAGGTTCTGGTCGGGAAGAAATTGTCCTGTTGGCGATTTTCCCAGTATTGGGCTCTGTGTCCTTGAGGCCTCCTGAATTGTCCAATGCGACCGGACGCCCGACCTCAATGCCGTCCAGTCCCTGCAAAAACCTGACTCGGAAATATTCGCCGGATGGAACTTTGGGCTTTCTCTAGCGCTGAATATGTCCCCACAAACTGGGACATTTCTTTGGCAAAAATATCACCAAACAGTAAGCCTTCGCTTCTCCTGCCTCATACGAGGCTAAATCGCTCAATTTGCTATCTATTTTTAACAGCACTCCCCTTCTTCTTTCAGCAGAGAGGGCGCAGTTAGCATTGCCTAATAGGCAGGCCTCCCGTTGGGCACAACTTCCCAGGGCCACCACATCTACTGGCTCGCCTGCATCCGTGGCCTTTTCAGCCAAGTCCAGTATTTTAGCGAGTGGGCCTGCTAGGTCCAGAACTCTGTCCTGACTTCCTCACCACGCTCTATCAACCCTATTTCTGATATCCTTAGCCGCCTTCATGACGAATGTCACCATCTTGGGGTCCAACTCAGGGCTATCTGTAACTTTCCCCAGCAGCAGAGAGGTCTGGGGCATTCTGCTCTCATCTTCGCTCTCTCTTCACTGTCAAGCGTCTTGCGTTAGTATTGTGCCATGTACTGCACCTCTCTGGGCGATGACACCCATTCTGAGGACCATGGGTGCACAATAGATTCAGGGTCAAACATGTCCAGCAGGTTTTCTTCCTCTTCTTCATGAGGCTTCCCTGCTCTCCTGGGCTGAGGCATAACGATGTCATCCTTGCCTGCATGATCTGGCGAGTAGCCCGCATCTCCCCCTCATTATCCACACCAGGGGCTGGGGGTCGAGAGCCTGGCACTGCCGTCCTCATCAAAAAGGCTTAGCTTAGCCTACTTACTGGGTCGGCTGGCTCTTGGGGCGTCAATTCCACCCCTTCAGTCATGCTCGGGGGCGTCAAGGAGCAAGACATCTTCCAAGCCTTCTTACAGCCCTGGTCAACCCCACTGTTGGGGTGTCTTGCTGAAGTTCCCTCTCGTGGGCTGAACGCCCTCTTTTTTCTCAACTTCTCCCCTTCTGCCTTCTGCTTCTGAAGCATGACCGCCAGGTGGTCTTGCCATTCCTCAGCACTCCACTCAGGGTGAGTGCTCTGGGACACTGTGAGCTCTTTATAGTGTGCCTTTATTGGATACAGCTGCTCCTGGCTGCTTGTAGGGAACTCAGCTAAGAGTTACGCAATGCCAGTTTTTCTACTTAATATATTATTATTATTTTTTTTTTTTTATTTTCTTTGTATTTGCAATCTTCCTTCTTGCCACGTTATCAGGGAAGCTCTCCATGCACCAGCGCGTATGAAATCTCTTGACGGGAGATTCATAACCCACGGGGCATAGCAGGAAGGGATTCTCCACTTGCCGGCGTCCGCTGGGTCCTAGAGACTTCCGTGTGCCGTGCTATTGCGCGCACAATCTGAGGAAAAACAAAAGGAGGCAGGCCGGATGCCGAACGTGGGTTCGTTCGCCCGCGGCTCTAGCCACGACCCTCACTATGTGCTAAACTCCGAAGCCAGGAAGGGAAAACAAAATGCAATTTCCTAAAGCTATGCACCCAGCGTTATGTGTACGGCGCTTCCGAACCTGAGGTAACAATTAATATGTTTCTTTTCCCTTCGCGCATGCACTCTGCCGTGGTGCACTGTTTAATCTGCTATAAGCAACACGCGTACAAACGGTAACCATGTCTTACGCATATACTAACTTTATACGCATTCTCAGTCACACGCACATGACAAACAAGTAAGCACTTATCTTCTGCTTGCAGCAACAAAGAAAGAGGAGTTGTGGGGAAAGAGATGATCACATATAGCAGGGGATGGAGCCTGATTGGGCATTTGAAAAGAAGTTTGGAACTACAAGTCAGCACAGGGTTATGGGACTTTGTAGTTCAGTTTGAACCATTTTAAGGAGAAGAAACCTTCAACCCCTTTTTGTAATAGAAGATGCACAGTATACGACAAAAATGTGTTGGTCAGTTTGAAGAGTTAAAATGTTTGATTTGAAATTGCTGTCATGCAGGAATAAAGAAAGATAAGTATAATACTTGTCTCCTGTCTCGCCATAGAACTAATACTGATTTATATTGCCATTCTGACATTTCGTTTAATCACTGCTTTTTCCTTTTGTAGCTCCATGTCCCTATATCACATTAGAGTGTATTAGAGTAAGGGCAGACATTAGGCTTTTGTTAGTATAGGCCCTTATTGTTTGACTAAGACTGACTAGGACTGTTCCTTCATTATTTGTTGATCGAGATTACTCCCATCTTAGATAGAGGGCCAGACAGGAGTTTTTCCAACCGCTTTAACAAGAAAGGTTTTGAAACTTGCAACTCTTGTGTCAGTGTCTACTTTGGATACCATGCCTCCCTTACAGAAGGAGGAAAGTCCTGGTGCAATGTGCTGTTAAGAACTGGGCATCAGAGTAGGGGGAGCACCCTTAGTAAAAAGGACCCTCGAGTTTCGGGGACTGCATAGTGGCCATCATGGAGCACGCATAAAGAGTGGGCCAAGAAGGAATAGAAAAAAGGAGTTTTATCAGCAAGTACTGGCAAAGGAGGAGATTAAGAGGAAAGGACCCTCAACATGGGAGCTGTGTGGCAGCAATTTTCTGGGCAACAAAGACATGGTGACTGACCAAAGCCATGCGGAGGAGGCAGCTTCCTTGTCACAGTACTTGAAAACAAAATAAGAGTTCAAGAAGTAGAATTGCTTTGTTTTTTGGTGGCATTTCACCTTACATGAAGACAAATTGAAAACAGCAGCAAGCAGAAAGCACCACAAGTGCAGGGGTAAGGCGAGCAGAGTGGCAGCATGCTCTTCCTCGTGCCATTGGGGCATCTTCCTCATCACAGTACAAAAAGAAAAGAGCTCAAGAAGTGGGATTGCTTTGTTTTTGGAAGGACTGCACCTGGCATAAAGACAAATTGAAAAACAGCAGCAGGAATGACACAACGCAAGTGCAGAGTGAAGACCAGTAGAATAACAGCATGCTCTGCCTCTTCTCTCTGCAGCAGCATTGCAGGGGCCTGGAAAGAGGGGCAACGGACTGAGGAAGGAGCCAAGTGACCCAGTCAAGCAGATCCTCAGAGCCATGTAGTGGCTGAGGGCGCCTAAGAAATAGAGGAAGAAGGGAGAATGGACACTACTGAGGAGATGGCAGACTTATTGAGAAGAATCAGAGCAGCCACAAGAGACAAAGGTGTTGGCTGGCCCATATCACAAGCAACAGCTAAGGAAGAGAAGGAACAAGAAGGCATTGTAGTGCTGGAAGATGCTGAGGGGAACATTTCATCCCAGACACGCCCCCAGATAGTGGGTGGTCGCAGCCCAGTGAGAAGGAGAGCGAGACGATGGGGGAATATTCCAAAGCACCACACAGACTGGAGGCTGAACTGAAAAGGAAAAGCACAGAAGAAGAAAATGACCCTCCAGCAGCCAAGAGACCTCAAAGAGTGAGGAAGGCATCTGTGAAGGCGGCTGAAGTGAATGGTGAGAGGGAATCACTGAAGAAGAGGCAGCAAATGAACGCCAGAGCTAAGAAGCCACTGGGGGCCAGAGCGGTGGCGGTGGAGCAGGACGCATTGAGTGATAAAATGGCAAAAATTGTAGAAATGCCTGCTGAAAGGGTTGCATGACAATTGCCATGTGAATAATGTAAATTCCTGCAGAGTCAGCTATACATTGCAAGCATTGACAAGTGCAGAAAGGAATGCCAAAATAGTGCTAGGGGAAGAATGGAGGGTCCCTGATGGTACAGCAACTTTGGGGAAGGGTGCAGAGGCGGAGGACGTTGTGGCGCCTAGTCAGGTGACACAGGAAAGGTGCACAACTTCTGAACCACATAGTGGAGATCACGGGAAAAGGGATGCAGCCAGTTCTCTATGAAAGGCTTTCCAGGGGAAGCATGGACGCTCGAGAGGGGTGGCAACCAAAGGTTGGACAGGCAAGGGGCCACACTTGCTTCATTGGTGGAGGTCAGAAGGGAACCAGGGTACACACCCATGGCCATAAAGGCAGCAGGCCTAGTCTGGCACGTACCCTTGTAAGTAAAAGAAAAAATATGGAGTATGGTGTTTATTGACATGTTTACATTACTCGAGCTGGAGCAGGTCGGCTATGACAGAGTGAAAGTGGCCAAGAGAGAGGATGACAGGAGGGAAAGCAGGACGAGAGTGAGGAAGGAGAGGAACAGTATGAACTGGCTGTATGCCTTCAGGAGGTACACCTCCACAATGGTGGAGAAGTAACCGGGTGACACCTCTGCGCTGATAACCTATGAGCAACACATCCACAAGGCCCACGAAGATTATGGGGGGGTTTGGTTGGCTCAGGTACGATAAAGGTTTCAGGCTAAAGATGCATATGTTTCCCAGCATGAATTGGGATGACGAGGATGTGTCACAGGACATTCACAAGATGACATCCAGCAGTCAGCACAAGAGCATGTCAGTGCGGGAGCAGTAGCGATTTAGGAAGCAATACCCACTTTGGAGGGGGAGGAGTTTTCAGAATAGGGAAAGAGGAAGTTGGCCCTTTTGGGGCGGGGGTGGTGCCTGGTCTAGGGTTGTTGGCTCAGGGAAAGACACCACCTGCTGGAAATTTGAAAAAGGGAACTGCACTTGGGGAGCCAACTGCAAGTTCAAGCACGCATGCAGCAAATACGGCGGCGACCACGCCACCACGTGTTGCAGAACTATGGAGCAGCAGGTCCCTAAGCAGTGGTAGCAATCAAAGCAGACGGGAGGGGGTAGCTAAGTGTAGGGAAACAGCCCCAACCCCTATCAAGCTCGAGGCCTGCGACTGCTGCTGAACTCATGACAGAGTAGCAGCTGAGAAACTCTTAAAAGGTTTCAAGATACCAAGTCACAATGTTCTCAGAGGGGTGGTCCCAAAAACCTGAAGTCAGCAGCCATCAAACTGGAGATAGTAGATGTAAAGATTAAAAAGGAGATAAAGCAAGACAGGATAGAGGGGTCATTCATAGTGCCCCCATTCGAAGAAATTTGTGGTGTCTCCCCTGGGGGTGGTTCCAAAGAAGCAAGAAGAGCAATTCAGGTTAATTCACCATCTCTCATACCCTAAGGGAGAGTCCGTAAACAGTGGGCATCTAGCTGGACCAGTGTTCAGTGGGGTGCACATCTTTCGGCGTGGCACTCGAACTGGCGAAGGAAGCAGGCATAGGAGATATGTTGGCAAAGGCGGACATTGAGTCCGCATTTCAACTATTGCCAGTCCATCCAGGGAGCTTCAGGTTGCTGGGGCTCCAGTTTCAAGAAAAGCTCTATTTTGACAAATGCATACCTATGGGCTGGGCTATCTTGTGCCACTACTTCAAGCTATTCAGCACCGTCATTGAGTGGGCAGTGAGGAAGAGATATGCTAGGGCAAAAGTGGCACACTAGCTGGACGATTTTCTGTTTATGTGGAAGAAAGGTGAAGAAGGATGCAAGGCATCACTAAGCACTTTTGAGCAACTGCCTAAGCATTTAGGTGTCCCTCTGGCTAAAGGTAAAACAGTTAGGCCAATAACAAACCTGATATTCCTGAGTATCGAAATTGACACCAATGAGGGCCTCTGCAGGCTTCCTGAGGAGAAAGTAGAGCAGTTAAGGAAGGTGGTGCAGGACATGACAAAGAAAGAGAAAGGAACCTTAGCAGAGCTGCAGAAGTTGATGGGGCAACTTTACTTTGCAGGCAGGGTCATCCCGGCTGGCAGGGTGTTTGAGAGAAGGCTTGCTAAACAAACTGTGGGGCTGGCACAGGCGCATCACCACGTGTGCCTGGGGACAGGAGTGAAGAGAGACCTCCAGGCATGGGAGAGCTTCCTGGAATCCTTCAATGGGCTGTTGGTATGGAAGGATCCATGTCAGTCCGGCAAGAAGGTGGAGCTGTTTACAGATGCCTCAGGAGGTGTGGGATTCGGAGCGCTTCTGGCAGGAATATGGTGCGCAAGCGCATGGCAAGGGGCGAGGAAGTAGGAGAGGCTAACAGGGAACATAACATTTCTGGAGCTGTTTCCCATTGCAGTCAGCTTCTAGATCTGTCAGGAGAGGCTGGTCAATGAGAAAATCACACTGTGGTGCGAAAACCAGGCATAGTGCATGTGGTGATTAGCGGTGCAGTGAACTGCTCGTTAATGCTTGGCCTGCTACAGTTTTTTGATACTTAGCTGGCTGAGACTGAACACAGAGGTGAGGGCGTGGCATATCTCAGGTGTGCAGAACCGCATAGCTTACGCTTTGTCTCCGTTGAAGTGGCAAAGATTTAGGTAGCTTGCATTGGGGGCCGAAGAGGAGATGTCAGAAATGCCGGAGTGTCTCTGGGGGATAGCGAGGATGTCCTAATGACACTCGTGGACAATTCAGTGGCCCCTAGTACGTTGCAGTGGTACAAGGGGCATTTTGATAGCTTCCTGGCAATAACAAAGCCCAGTGGAGTAATTGGAGAGCAGGACGTTAAAGAATTCAAAGAAAAGCAGGGCATGGGTGTCAAACCACCTTAGCAGCGGTGGCATACATCAGCAGGACCAGAGGAGAAACAGACCACACAAAAAGCGAGGTAATACGGGCAGCCATGAAGGGATGGGGAAGGATGGAAGGCAGGGAGCCAGATCTGAGGCGCCCCATCAATTTCCAGCATCTGGCAGGTATGATGAGCAAGTCCACACTTGTATGCAAAGGTAGATATGAGACCAAACTCTTCAGAGCAGCTTTCAGCTTAGCATTTGTTGGGGCCTTTACGTTTATCGAGCTGGTTGCAGCAAACAAAGCAGGTGATGGCCAAGGGGGCCTCAGGGAGTCTGTTGAGGAACTGCAGGGAAAGGAGGAAGCCATATTACTGAGAAGGTCAAAGACAGATCAGCCAGGTAAAGGGCAATGGGCTTCATTGCGCTGTAGAAGAGAAAGCAGATGTTGGCCGGTATGTCTGCTGAGCAATTTCATGGCCGTTAGGCCCAGGGGCACAAGGAATCCGTTGGCCCACACTGACGAGCTGCTCTAACAGTGTTTCATTCCAGGGCAGTGTAGGGCATGGTGTTGAGAAGAGTGGGCAGGGCCCCTAAGCAGTACAGCACACTCCTTCAGAATAGGAGGAGCCACCACGGCAGCAGGAGCACGGGCAAGCGTCCATGGGAGTAAGGAGATCAGGTGATGGAAATCGGGGGCCTATCGAAAGTATATTAGGACTGATAAGATGTAGAGCTCGCCAATGAATAGGCGAACCTCAGGAGGAGTGGAAGAAAGAGGGTCTTGAGTAAGACTGACATTCTTTTGTTTGGTAAGGAAGAAATTTATTTGAATGAACTGGACAGAACAATGGCAAAATTCATCAAGGAGGAAGCCCCTCTGACATAGTAATAATCCATCTAGGTGGGAACAACTTGGCCCAATTGGGAAGAGGGCAACTGCTGAATGAAATGAGCAAGGACCTGGGGGCTTGTGAGTTGATGTGGTCAGAGATGGTCCATAGGTTCATGTGGAAAGGGGCTAATTAAAACTCAGCAGTTTGGAAGTTGAGGAAAATGTTGAACATGGCAATGGAAAATGTTTGCAGGTGGGCTGATTTCTCAATGATCAGGCAAGGGATGATAAACTAAGGAGTGCCTGGGTATCATGAGAAGGATGGTGTTCACCTGTCGGACATGGGTTGGACCTCTTTTTGTTGAACCTGGAAGACACCCTAAGAGGGCAAGGCTGTGAATAGTAAGCACGCTTTTGCACTAGTGGGGGTGTCAAAGGGGCTAAAACCCCTTTTTGCTGTGGCAGTAACTCATGTGATCGAGCAGTGCCAAAACTAACCTCCTGATGGAGGGTAAAGAGGACCAAGAATAAATGGCCCCCTGTTAGCCTAGCATGGCGAGAGCGGCATGGACAAAAAAGGAGGGGCACCCCTTTGTTTGTCAACTTCCAGCCTGGGTTGGTGGAAAAGGAAAGCATAACAGCACTCTCTGCAGCCCATCAGCAGCAGCTGCCAATGTGTATCGCCCAGTGCGGGAGGCTCTGGAAGGTTCTGGAAGTGAGACCTAAGTATGCAGGGAAAAAAAGTGGATAAGGAGAAAAAGAGAGCTGAATGTAAATAAAGAAAGAGATAAAAGGAAAAGAGGGGTGCAGAGGCAAAGGAATAATAAACAGAAAGGTGCTGCCGATCGTCTGGTGTTGTAAAAACTATTTAATTATATTAATGTTTGGTTTGAAGTAATAGTGTGAAATGTTTAAGAATAAAACTGCAGCTTTGGTGTGCCACAATAAGAAGAGCTGGTCTGGCCTCAGTTATTTATCCAAGGTGGGCTACAATGGGGTGGTATATGACATGCTGGGTGGGGGGCGAACAGTACCCAACGGCCTTTGTTATGCATGGTTCCATGCAGCGTGCCACAGGGGTCCTGGCTAGCACCGCTACTGATTAACATAAAATGTATTGGAAAATGTTAGTGCACTTAAACAACTTGGTCATCCAGAACTTCAAAATCAATTCCGGAAGTCAGGTTAATACTGGGTTGAAGGAACACTACCTTGGCCTGTAAGGGGTCAAAATGGAAGTCATGATGTTCAGTGGCGCTGGGGATGAGATACTCCTGCTCCCGGGACTCATTACCCTGGGAGATGTTGCACACCAGGTACAGAAAAGAAAACAATGGGTGTAATCATCAACTCAGACCTCACATCCTCAACCCAAATAAATGAAATGGCCAAGTGAACCAACTGTCTACTTTCCATGCTGCCCACAATACTTTACCATTGCAACACAGTCTTTACTGGAGAGCAAATAGAGAGCTACAGGCTAAGAACACTGAATGGCCTTGAGCTGAATGAATGCCCTCCTGTGGGATTGTTATTTTATCAATAAAGGTGTGTTTTCTCTTTCGGTTACTTCAAACAGGCCAGCAGCATGTTCTTTTACATTACGAGAATAACTTGAGCAGTTCTGGTTGTAAAACAAGCAGGCAGTTTTGTCCAGCTGTAAATGTATTTAGTTCTCTTTTTCTTACACAAACAAACCAATCAGCTTCTGTGAGCTATGCGGTGACCTGACCTACTACAGTTATCAAACCACACATTGCCACTTTTCCTGAACATTTGCAATGTTGCGTATTTGTTTTTTTGGAAATTTAAAAGGCGCCTATACAACAAGTGGTGTTTCAGGGCGCCACAAGACAAAAATGGGTGGCGGGGCGTAAGGGAGAAAGATACAATAACGGTCCTACTAGGCCTTGTGACATTTAGATTGTACAAGTGCAGAACAAGAAGTGTGAGGGAAGGGGGAGGGCAGAATTGCAGGTCTGAGCAAGTTAAGTGCTAAGGTGGGAGGTAGAGGTGAAGGGGAACGTGCAGATTTTATGGGGAGGAGGAAGGACTGTATGGAAGGGGGCCTGGGACCCTGTAATACTCAGAGGAAACAAGGAAGCCAGTCATAGAGGAGAAGAAAGGAGTTAGCAGGGGAGAGGAAGTGAGAAGGAGGAGGAGAAAAGTATGGTCTTGAGGAGCTTCCAAAACTTAAGGAGATCCGGCTCAAGCCTTAGAGGGGCAGGAAGACCATTCCAGAGGGAGGGTGGCTCCTGCGGAGGAGAGACATCTACCCCGCACTCTGTGCTTAGAGAAGCAGGGGATTTGCAGAGAGTTAGAGCTAGCAGACTGAAGGGCTCCAGCAGGGAGGAATTTGGGGAGAGAGAGAGGATGTAGCAGGGTGTCAGGCCCAAGAAAGCCTTGTGGGTGATCCAGATGGTCTTGAATTTGATCCTAGCAGCAACTGGGAGCCAGTGGAGATAAATTACAGCTGGAGAGATGCGGCCCCTGGGCTCGAGGACACGAATAAGTCTTGCAGTCCTATTCTGAATTATTTGAAGGGGAAAGGGTCATAGCAGAGAACCTTGACCTGAAACCAATTTCCAATTAATTGCTGGCTGTCGGGCATGCTGTTATCTGACAATAGGGCTGTAACTCCCAGCTCCAAGGAAAACCACATTATAAAACTGTAAACAATTGCACAGCACGACAGCTCTGGTCCCAACATACTCCTTCAGAAGCGACAACGTCTGACAAATGACTGAGCATGGGCGTGGCAGAACACCTTCATGTAAACATGTAGAAACTTGCTAAAGTAGAAAATATAATACGGGTAAAGCAGCCATGTTGAGAAAATAGACATCGGCATTGTATAATAGTAAGCGAGAAGCCTCAAGACGGGAAACCAAGGCTGCAGAGCAGACAGTCACTTGAATACAGATTTGTCCAAGAACTAAGGATATTTGTTTGGCTCAGAATCAAGGATGCCATAGTAAGAAGCAACTGCAATGCAGGAAAGGAGTGGAAGATGATAAGCTGTGTATGTAAGACATATTTCTCTTAGATTAAGTAAAGGAGTGAATAATTGTGAGTGCTACGTATTGAACAACCAAAAATGCAGAAAGCACATGCAAGACTGAGCAAACAATTTTCCACAGGCCAAGGAGAGTAATAGCACCCAATATAATTGAATCAAATAGCACTAAATAAAAGGAAAGAATGTACAAACTCATGGTCTCCTCAAACATGGTACAAGACCAAAGGCAATACCTATTCATAAAGCTCCAGCAGAGGCAGCAATGTACCTTCACTCCCTTTACAGGTCTGAGGAAGAGAAGAGTCGGCAAGGTCAACTACAGAGAAGAAGCCTAGGTTTAGGGCCTAATTGATGAGAGATGGAAGGCTAATTAGCTAAGGTGGGCAATTGTCTGACGTGGTTCCCTTGCACCTGGTTTTGTTGCTTACTTGCCAATGAGCCAAATGTCCAAGGTTGGAAGAGAATGCCAACCGGTCACGAGGGCCTATGTAATGGTGAACCGAACGTTGTTGCAGAAGCCTATCTGCTGCTCTTGTTATTCTATTATCAGTATTTTATGTAGTTGGAGGTTCTTCATGGCATGCCTACCAGGTAAGGGCAGCCAATGATGATACTAACATTTATATAAACTACAGGTATATATGTTCCCTTAACCAATCCCTCCACCCACTAGGTTTTTACTGTTTGTCACATAGGAGGACATCAAAGCTGACATACATCGAGGTATAAAACCTTTTGCGTAATTGAAATGCGTTGAGAGTGTGTGAGCTACAATCTGTTTGTTTGTCAGGTTGCCCCACTTTATTGAACTGATAATAAAGTAGTATTTTGCCATATTCTCTCAACTCTGTCCTGTTATTTGGGTCTTAGATCATTTAATTTGATAATGTCATTCGGCACATGGAACGCTCCAGATGCTACTGCACAACTCCACACTTCATTGTTGCTATAAAGTAATTGGATGGCTTTAAGTTAGTGGTGAGGTATGCCTTAATCAATCTGAGCTTTCCACAACTTATCATGAGGCACTCTGACACATGCAGTCGACAAATCAATGAAGACTACATATTTATTAAACTTCTTAAGAGTGACACATTTTTGTTGTAACTTGAAGAACTTGTCTCGGGAGAATAGCTCAGCAGCAACATGCTCGCCTTGGAAGCAAGGCGACACAGAGCAACACAGGCTCCATCCCGGGGTCCGCACTTAGAACAAAGGATTTTCCATCTGCGCATAGGAGCCAGATTGGTCAATAGTTTTCTGCACCCTACCTTTTTATGTAGCGAAAGGATCTGTGCTTTGGTCCAAAATACAGGCCCCACTGACTTAGGCAAAATAGCATTAAATAAATGATAAAAGACAGACTTCCACATTTCCAATTCAGCCTTGAATAGATCTACAGGCACCTTGTCTGGATCCCGTGTCTCACCCCTCTATTGCCATGTATCACTCTCCTAATCGCATCCTTTTTGTAAATCGTTATGTGATAGAGATTAATTGTTGGTATAGTGTCACCACTCACTTCGGGTGTGTGGCGGTCTCTACTATCAGTATACACATTTTGGAAGTAAGTATACTAAACGTCTTCACTAATACTTCCATGTAGAGTATGTATTTTTTACACATTCCCTGGTATTACCAAGTTCCCAAAATCTGTGGTATTTTTATTATTCGCGGCCTCCAACACAGCTAACCATTTCCCGTCTGAAAATGTCTTCTCTTTTCTTGTAAGCAGGTTTTTATAGATGCTCCTGGCAGCTTGGAGCACATCCCTGCCAACAATATCCACATTCTTAGTTCTGTCTTTCAACTATTCTTTGGCGGCATGCTGACATTCTTTATCAAACCAACCAGATCTATTGGTAGTAGATGATGCAATTACACCCCAAGTTTTTGTTATGAAGGGAAACATATGGCTAATTTTATCCACATATGTTTGCATTATCTCTGCATCAGGGCAGTCAAATCGGGGAGGACATTGTTGTACTCTAGTTCAACCCATTTAAACTGTGCTCCTTGCATGGTCTCTAATCACAATATTTGTATTTCTTACCCTACTCTCAGTTAAATGTATATGTGATAGGTCCATGTTCTGCTCCATGCTCAAAGGTCTTTGATCACTTTCAAAGCTATCTAGCACTTCTAAACGTTTTATTAGGTCGCACCCGTGTAGAGAAACCCCTCAATGCTCACACCAGAACAAATGCCACCCACTAGGGAAAAAGGCCCATCACACCTCTTATGAGGAGAACAGGGTTTTATTTCACACAAAAAAAAGATGCGCTAGCAAAGAAGTCTGCTGCCACGGAACGTTCTGGCAAAATCAGTACATAATGTACAAATCCTAATGGCTGGTTGGTGAGACCCTACACATAGGCTACTTGCTCCAGAAGGAATGCCAGGCCATTGGTCCCAGCCTCGTCTGTCCATTTTCTTCCACGTGGGTTACTAGAGCGTCATCAGGCATGAAGCTATAAGTAATTGCTCATTATGTGAAGAAAAACAATATATGTTCTATCTCTAACCAAATTTGTAACTGGTACTGCAGATAAGGGCTAAGAGTATACTTTGAGGTCATTGTATCTACAAACCTAGAGCTCGATTCCAGACACATCAGTGTCCATCCAACGCTCCTGACCCTTGGTTTAGAGTTGCTGTTTTTGCCCCTCCCGGCACCTCACAGCACAAATCACGTGATCTGTGGTAAAGGCAACTTGTCCCTACCTTCTGATATTTTCTGATCGATTGGTGGTCTAACATTTTATGGTCGGTGGTCTGGGACTGACTTGTACCTTGGAATGCTGGGGGTCTTGGGACGGGGCATCTGGGCGCTATTACTTAGAGCTGGTATGGGGAAGGTCAGAGGCCTGTGCGCAAAATGAGACAATGAAAGTTCTATGAATCTCTGCAGCTCTGGCCGTTCTCACCGGTGCCCATGCTACAACCTATTCCCACATGCATACACTTATTTCCATGTGTGAGGTGTGGCCTGCGGCCCTGGCAGCTGCGCAAAGCTAGGCCTCGATTTCAATATAGCTACTACTATCTTAAATGGCGTTTCATTCTCAATTTACTTTAAAGCCGAAGAATGCACCACCCTCCCTGCACTTGAGCCCCTGTCGACACCCCCTTGCCCCTTGAAACCTCCCTGAGCCCCTACTGCACACTTCAAGGCCTCTGCCTCATCCCAAAGTGCTTGGGGGTCTGGGAGGATCATCCCTCCTTCCCAACATTCCCCCATTCATTAATATTACATTTACACACTCCCAGTTGAGCTTCTTGTCCTCCTTTATCATTCTTTCCCTTTCCGATCTTTCACCTTCCAAGGATGGCAGCAAACCTTCCTTTGGTATCCATGCTCTGCATACAGACCGTAAATTTTCCACTGCTTGTGCGTATAGTTCAGGAGTACATGTCATATATATACATCCCCCATCCAATGATAAATCTACCCAGTGTTCTGTGTAATTCTCTGGGTCAGGTGGGGGAACTGTGGTACTGCCTGGGGGTGAAGACGTTGCTCTATTGCAACCATGTGTGGCTTGTCTGGGTCATCAGTTTGAACTGTGCTATTTTGTGTACCACGAGGTGCCTCCTGTATCCCAATTGAGACCATCATCATTGCGCTACTAGGCACTGCCTTGGCACAGCATCGAGGACCCAGTGGCAGGTGCAAAAGATCACCAACACAAACATGATCACAGGAACCAACATCTTCATGATAGCCCCCATCTAGGATGGTGCCCAATAAAGAAGGTTGTCAAACCAATCACTCTCCTGTATGCCAGCTTACGTTTGCATGTGAGGGCTGAGGACGTGCAGGGCCCCTACTATGTCGGTGAGGGATCCATTTTCTGCATCATTAGGAGGTGCGTAGGTACAACAGGAATTGCCAATTTGTTTGCAGACCCCTCCTTCCGTGGCCATGAGGAGGTCCAGCACATAGCGATTCTGCAACGTCATCAGCCGGATTGTGTGCATCTCCATCTTGATCGCTCTGAGGCCTTGTTCAGTGTCATTGGCTAGCTGGATCACTTCCCAATGCACAATTTGAAGCCATTTAGCATTTGTGGCGGTTTGCACTCCTGCTAATAGTAATGATGCAAAAAAAGTATCTAATTTGCTGTAAAGTGGGTATGATTCTGGTATTTCTTTTAGTAATTGTGAGGAATCTTGAGCTAGATAAGTTGACCTTCTTCTCCGCAAATTTTCTTTTTTCTCCTTCTCTGGTAAGATACAGAATATGGGCTTCTGCGTTGACACTGTGGTGCGGATGTCAGACACTGGTGAAGCTGATGGGTCCGACAAGCCACCCGTTCTCACGATCAAGTGTTCTTCAGGGACCACCAGGAGTGCCGAGTGCAAAGAGGCCAGCGAGAAGGTGCCCCTCCATGATGGCGGAAGTTGCAGAAATACCTGCTGGCCACGCACCCATCATGGCTGCTGTCCATTTCTTGAACTCTGGGATGTATAATGTCTTATTGCACCTACTATTGGTCCCCACAAAGACACTCCCTTCATTGTAAAAACACATTTCATATTCTTCCTGCTTTTGCACTTTCACTGGTTTCTCCATTGCCCCGACCTACGTGAGTTTTGCTACTTGCTCATTCCATTACCCGCTGCATACGGCATTCCCTTTTTGGATCACTTCTTCTCCAAGAATACAGCTCATTGTAGTTTCTCACCATCTGCTTGCCACGAACCTCACGCCTTCCAACTTTACATATTGGGGGTCATTCCGACCCTGGCGGTAAGGGGTTAATGGTGCCGGTAAAGGTGCTGGAGCCGTCCACCCCATTACCGCCTCATTACGAGTTCTGCTCTCGGGACCCGCTAAGGACACCTGGTTTAACCAAGCGGCCTTAACGAGTCCCGCAAGCAGACCGCGGTGCTAACTATGGGCCCGTTATTACCGGGCACGTTGTTAGCATGCTCCCCATTCCCATTGAGCCCTATGGGGGCTCGAATGGGAATGGGGATGTTCAGGGTCTGGGTTCCTTGAATGAGGAATTACCGGGTCCTCCAAGGTCTGAATGGCCCAGTAATTCCTCATTCAAGGAACCCGGACCTGGTACCCGGTAAGGGGATACCCATGCCGCTAATAGCGGCATGGTTACCTCCTACCTCGTAATGACCCCCATTGTCTTTGCAAGCACTGTACACGTTGGGGGTTTTGAGCACATTGCAGTTGGTCAGGGTCCATTACTTTGAGTTGCTTCATGCCTGGAAAGTGCTTCGCAACCCTGCACAAGATCAGATGAAGTAAACATTGAGCCTCCAAAATCAGAATTTCCTGAGGCATTAATATCTTGGAGGCTTCCATTAACCATCTTTTTCCCCACTGAGCTCATGTCTGCATACCAACTATTACTTAACTCTGGATGGTGCACATCTTCTATTGTGTCTAACCCAAGCCCTCAGTACTGATCGTACTTGTCCTTTCTAGGGAGAGAGAGAGAGAGAGAGAGAGAGAGAGAGAGAGAGAGAGAGAGAGAGAGAGAGAGAGATAGGGAGAAAGAGAGAGATTTGTGCAAATAATTGATAGCAACAATTTGTATGTATCGCAGAGGCAGGTCAGTTGTAGGGCCTTTAAAAAATAAAACAAAAATACACCTGGAAGGAAGCAGCAGTGAGTGTGCAGCTACTTGCGTTTCTTCAACAATACTACTCATAGCAGAGTGTCAGAGTGCCGTACTCAGCCTTTACTGTTAGCGTTACACTGAACCTGGGTGGGTGGTGTAGCCAGACAGATGTACCCAACATCGCAGGTCTCACACTTTCACCGCAAGTGGAGTAGCATAGACGACCTCAAAGGTGCCGTTATATCTCGGCTCACTCCACCGTTGGAAAAAGTTCCTTATGTACACAAGATCTTCTGGGAACAACTGGAGAGGAGGTGACATTGCTGGATCGTCAGACACAGCGCTGGTCGGGTCTTCAGTCCTTGGTAGCGTTATCTGTTGAGAGATACATTTTATGGCTTTTGTTAGAGCAAACAGGTGAGTGTCAGGGGATCAGATGCTCTCATGATGGGAGATAGAGGCATGTACATCTGCCGTCCCATTACCACCTTTTTGGGTGACAAATGGTGATCCTTATAGGGTTGCGTGCGCATGATAAATAGCACAAGGGACAAGCAGTGCACCCATTTATTTTTCAATATGGTGCAGAGCTTAGACAATGTTCCCTTTAATACCTTTTTAATCCTCTCCACAATCCCATTGGCCAGGGGTGATAAATTGTGCACATGCAATGCTTGATGCCCAATAATGCTGTCATCGCCTTAAAAAGTTCATTGAAAAAGTGTGTTCTGTTATCAGATCTTATTACATTGCACACGCCCCAGCGAGGGAAAACCTCTCTGACCAAGAACTTGGCTGCACATTTTGCATCGGGGTGCACACAAGGACCAGCCTCCACCCACCATTAGAAAAGACACACCACTACTATTACATAGCGGGACCCGTTGCAGTAGGGCGGGCAGGGTACCTCTGATAGTTCTTAACATGAGTCCAGTAATGTAAGTCTGACAAGTGGTAAAGTGAATAACCATTGCAGTTAAAGCCTCTTGCAGATTGAGGACAAGCTAGTCCTCCTGTATATCCACAGCGATATGATGTTTTGAAACACGAGAAGGATGATACAGCTGATCGAATGTGACCAGTAGCAACTTTTGCAGCATAACCACTTTGCCGGATGTTTCTGCTGCAATAACACATCTGTAGGGGACTGCTTGCATCCCCTCTTCAGCCATATATATGTTTCTCCCAGGCACTGCAGCTCAATTAATTGTGCAATTGGTAAAGTATTACAGGAGTCTGGCAACTGATCTTTGCTTTGCGCCACTACTGGGTACTTGGAAACATTGGGACCGGAATATACGCTGCTTGCTTTGTCGCCATGTCCAAAGCAGCATTACCAAGTGGGATTTCGCCTGTGTTGTTAGTATGGGCAGTGCATTTCACCACCGCTGTCAAGAAGGGTTGGGACAGTGCGCCAATCAATTTATTCAACAGTGCTGCATGCTATACTGGGACCCGTCAGCCCTCCTAAACCCCCTTCTCTTCCACTGTGCCAGTGCTGCATGCACGGTGGTGGTGATGTAGGCCAAATCAGAATAGATGCTGACGCGGCACCCTTGAAACACTAGAAGCACCTCAGTAAGCACAATAAGTTCTGCTTCTTGGGCCGAATAGTGCATTGTTAGTCTTTTTTGCACCAATACCTTATAGACTCCATCTAGTAGGCAGACTACTGCCACCCCAGTATGCCTCAAACCTGTTCCCTGGTCAATAGTTGCTGACCCGTCAACGAAAACAACTTCCCCCCTCGAGTGGGCTGTCCCTCAGTTTTGAGATGTCATCTTCCTCTCCCTCAAATGTCTGCCAGTCATGTACCGCAAGGTCTTCCTCTGTGCATGTTTCTGTCAAGAAGGTTGCATGATTAACAGTTTTACACCTCACTATATGAATGTTCAGACTGGACAGGATGATCTCATGCACGGATGCCAACTGTGTAGTCATGGTTGATTTGGAACGCTCCAAGATGGTGAACACTTCATGCTCCACATACAGTGTTACAGAACACCCGATGATAATTGTGGAGCTTTTCTCAATCGCAAATCCAGCTAAAGCAAGCGCTTGCTAACATGGGAACTGGTCCTGCATCACAGAAACTAGCACTCTGTTGTAGTAGGCCAATAGCTTATGGCCCATCGGGCTCTTTTGTATAAGTACTGCAGTCATCAGTTAGCCATTGGAATGAGAAAACAGATAAAAGTCTTGGGTGTAATCAGCCGTAGCTAGCACTGGGGCAGTGGAAATGACCTCCTTCAGATCATTGAAGCTGTTAAGCATGTCTTCTGTTCATGCAATCTTTTGGTCCTTTTTCTGAGCCTACGTGAGGCCCTGCAACAGGGGTCCGGTGTACATAGCATAATCTAAAATCCATGTTTTACAGTAGTTATACAACCCTAGAAATATCTGCATCTCTTTGACAGTTTTGGGCTGGGGAGTGCTCGCACTGAGGCGGCACAATCGGGTATATTTTTCTTCCCATGGACAGATATCAGCTGGCCCAAATAGAGCACTTCATGGAGGCGATATTGCAGCTTTACCTTGTCTACCTTGTACCCCTTGTACATGGGGGACTCACAGTACCCCTGAGGCAATCTTGTGCGCTCAAAGCTCATCCCCCATCTGTAAACGCTGTGAGGTACTGCGAATCAGGGTGGGTATGGCAAAGAAGGCATGTTTAAGGTCCACCACAGTGAAGTGGGTCATCTCTTTAGGGATGCTGCACAGTATGATTGTAGGGTTTGGAACTACAGGAAATTCTGCATGGACAATGTCATTTAGGGGGTGGAGGTCCTGTATCATCCTCCAACTCCCCCCTTTTGCCTTTTTGATTGGATAGATAGCTGTGTTGCGTGGGGAGGTGGAGGGCACTATTATTCCCTGAGTCAGAAGTGCCACAAAGGTATCCCGAAAACCCTGGTAGGTGGTGGGTTACCGGCAACCCCGTAACACCCTTACAGCCGCCTGATATCAGGGTGCCACCGGGATCTCACAAGCTGCAGCGATAATGGTTAATCCCCATTTCCATTAAGTCCCATAGGACTCCATGGAAATGGCGTCACTGAAACACCGGCACAATTGGGTGTCCAGTCATTTGGTCGACCTAAAACTGGTCGAATGACATTTGGTCGACGCAATTTGGTCGAAAACCAAATGGTCGAATTTTTTTTTAAAATTATATATTTATTTTTCGGGTTTTCGTTTTTGACAAAAATGGGTTTTTAGAAAAAAAAGGGGGTTGGGGGGGGACCCCCCCCCAAAAAAACAAAAAAAAGGTGAAAATAAAAAAAAAATTCGACCATTTGGTTTTCGACCAAATTGGTTCGACCATTTGTCTGGTCGACCAATTTTTTTCGACCAAATGTCTGGTAACCCACAATTGCTAGCGGTGCCGGCGCTTCAGTGACAACCATGCCTCTAGGTGCCTGGAAACCCAGCATGTCTGGCCTGCCGGGGGATTTGTGGCCCTACCGCCATTGTTGTAGTATGGTGGTGCAGAAAGTGTGCTGGTACATTATAATGATGGCCCTTGTCTCCTTCCTCCAACCAAAATATATTGAGCACAGGAATCCAAGCATACTAATTATACAGAGCTCCTACTGTTTTACCTCCCTTTATCACAATAAAAATATAGCACCACCTTCTCCCCTTACTCAGAAAGGATCTCACACTCCTGTTTTCTTCCTTGTTATCTCCTTAATAATAATAACCATGTAAAAAATGGAAAGGCCGCCACGTGGCCTTTCAGGCTCACCCGTCATCCACACACACGTCATCTCCCCACTCACTCTTACCACCATTGTTGTAGCTCGCAAGAGGTGTACTTCCATCTGTGTGTTCAACCAAGCTCCTCAGACACGGGGTCCCAATAAAGGCCTGCACCCTCCTAAGAGCCGCACCCTACTCCAAAGAGCAGACAGGAATTCTGTTAAAACAGCTCCTGTTCGTCACTGTAGGTTGCATAAGTGGGACTGGTAACTGCAGATGGGCACAGCCCTTCCAGAGATGCGGCCTGGAAGCCTCCGTCTTCACAGTGGTCACTGAGTTAACGTCAGGGTCAACAAAAATATAGAGAAACCCCTCAATGCTCACACCATACAAAATGCAACTCACTACGGGAAAAGGCCCAGCACACCACTTGCAAGGGGAGCCAGGTATTATTTCCACTGAAATAAAGATGCGCCAGTTAAGCACTCTGCTGCCATGGAATGCTCTGGCAAAATCAGTACGAGCAACACTTTATGAAGGCACATAGCATCATCAGTGATGTGAATTACATAATGTACAATATCAAATGGCTGGTTGGTGAGACCCTATGCATAGGCTACCTGCTCCATAAGGGATGCCAGGCCTTTGATCCCAGCCCCGTCTGTCCATCTTCTTCCACGTGAGTTCCTCCTTGCGTGTCATCAGACATGAAGCTCCAATTAATTGCTCATTATGTGAAGCAAAACAATACATGCTCTATCTACAACCTAATGTGCACCTGGTACTGCAGACAAGGGCTGAGAGGATACTAACTGACTAGAGCTCGATTCCAGACACGTCGGCGCCCGTCCAAAGCTCCCCATTCTTGGGTTAGATTTGCTGTTTTTGCCCCTCCCAGCACTTCACAGCTCAAATCACGTGACCTATGGTGAAGGCAACTGGTCCCTGCCTTCTGATCTTTTCTGATCGATTGGGGGTCGAACAGTTTTATGGCCGGTGGTCTGGGATTGACTGGTATCTTGGAATGGTGGGGGTCTTGGGATGGGGCCATCTGGGCACTATTACTTACAGCTGGGACGGGGAAGGTCAGAGGCTCGTGCCCTCTTTCTCGTGGGATTGCTTTTCGCACAGAACTTTCAACCCCCTTGTGGCCTTACAGAGCGCATTCCTTCTGGGATAGGAATGTTGGCAACATGAGACAATGAAAGGTCTATGAATCTCTACAGCTCTGGTCTTTCTCACTGGTGGCCATGCTACAACCTATTCTCGCATGCATGCATTTATTTCCATGTGTGTGGCTTGGGCCTGCGGCCCTGGCTGCAGCGCAAAGCGTGGCCTCAATTTCAATATGGCTACTACTAAGATGACGTTTGATTCCAATGTACTTCAAAGCCAAATCATGCACCACCATCCACGCACTACAGCCCCTGTCGTCACCACCCTCCCCCTGTAACCTCCCCAAGTAACTACTGCACACTTCCAGGCCTCTGCCTCATCGAAAGTGCTTGGGGGTCTGGGACGATCGTCCCTCCTTTCCACAGCCTCTAAAATGTATAAAAATGTAGTCTATGAGTGTTAGTTTGTTACCTGAGATAAACGTCGAGCAAGCCGATGATTATTAATGACAGCTGTGATATGAAATATGTGTAACCGAAAGTTACTTGACATGGGGCTAAACAAAGAAGTGCTGGCATTGAGACTCGGTCACTGCCTTATAAAAAGGCCCTACCAAAAGAATGTTAACTGGAAAGTGTATTTTAACTGTTATAACAATCTCCACTGATGTGGCTTTCCGGGGGCTAAGTGAAGGTAAAGATTCTGTAGAAGCCCTTAATTGAGTTGTTGGCCTTTGCAATAGTAAACCACTGAGTGCACACATCACTGGCTCCCAAGCCCACAGATAGCCAGAGACCTCACGCTTTCATTATATCTATATACAAATTGGTAATTTGCAAGGTACCCATTGCGGGAGGGATGCTTGATGCTACCCAATGGAAAACAGGCAACAAGAGGGGTAACAAGAAGTGAGATACAGAAGGAATTAGTTAGAAAATCATTGTAAAAATTTCTTTAGTATCCACCAAAGAGAAGATTATTCAAAAAACAGAATAGAGCGCTTCAATAAGAGACTAGTTAAGGCTTTGTGACCCAGGGAGAGGAAATTATTTCAGGATAATGACCCACTGGCAACTTCATAATATTAATAATTTAGAATGTATATAGCGCTACGAACCCTCAGGCATCTGAGTGCTGCTTATTATTATCCACAGTGTGTGTTGCTCATTTATGGACTTCGGAAAGATGAAAGGCTGAGTTTGGCCCTGCCAGGGATCGAACCTGCATCCGGAGGCAAAGCACTGTGCTATTGGACCGCCTGAACAGAAAGTCAATGCCGACAGAAAGCCAAGGGATATGCTTTGGCAGAAGGGTGACTATCCCCAGTTTTGATGAGCCCTTCTGAGGTCTGTAAGGCTATCATAATATGGAGTTGTGCCACTAAAAAGGAAAGTGGTTGTATTGCAATTGTTCCATAACATGGGCAAAAGTGCATTACTGAGAGGGCCGGCCTGCCACCGAACGTTTGTAGAGGTGTTCCTGGGGTTGCTTGCCCTCCAGTGTTTCCTTGTTTGCCTTACTTTGAGGCTGTCTTGGTCTTATCCCTCTTGCAGGGAATGATGCGTGTGTAGCAGTAGCTGGGCGTGGTAGCGTGGCGGGCTCCCCCTCCGCTATATGTTCGCAGGGGATTCCCCTCGTGATGGGGCCCCCGTGCTGGTGCCGGGATCTTTGTTGCTGTGCTGGTAGGGCCGTTGCAGAAACCACATGTTGTGGCCGCGGCGCGCACCTCTCTTATTACATGCATATTCCGCTGCGTGAGCTCTGCTGGTGACACGTGTATTCCTCGTGTCTGCGCAGCAGGGCCGGCCTCCGCTGGAGTCCGTTTGAGCTGGGGAGGCACGCCGACGCGCTGTACTGCCTGACGGCAGGCCTCATCCTCAGGCACGAGTGGGTCGGGCTCCCCTTGTCGCCATTGTTAAGGACTCACGCAGTGCGGGCGGGCGGCTCGCACATAAAGACACGGAGCCAAGGAGCCGTACAACTTCACTTTATTCGTACAAGACAGCAACTGCCGTAACACGTACCCGGCCCTCCCTAACTACAACGTCATATCCTCCCCTCTTCTGCGCGCGTGGGCCTCCACTAAGCCCCGCCCACATAATGATGTGGACTCGTGGACAATAAGAACCCTGACTAGCAGCCTGGGCCTAGGGCCTAGGTGCTCACATTAAATTTAAAAGGCAGTCAAAGAAAACATGCCCGCGGCCTCTTGGATGTTGCATCGCTGAAATCAAGCCTATTTGCTGCTGTGTTGATTACACTGATGCAAACAACACAGAAAAGGGACATCGATACTGCGGTTTGGCACCAGAGACCCCTCAGGTAAGTTTAATTTGTCATTCTTTCAAATTCCGATAATGCATTTAACACCTCAGTATCAATGTGACTGAGGGTGCAAGGTTGGAGTCGCAGGGAGGTGCGAGGGCCCCTGATTTCGGGCAGCTCGGAGCGCTGACTTAGCCCAGTCAATACAGCCCAGGTTCAGAGCACACAAATTGTGCTGGTACCCCCTCCTTGAACTAATCATCTATAATGACCTGAACAAATGAAAAAGAAATCGCTAAGACAAGAGCTTAGGAAAAACATTTAAGCTACTTCGTTTCATACCTTTTAAAAGTAGCATTTTTTAAACGATTCATGCTTTCACTCTTTGCACTAAAGCAGAATCTTCCATTAGATATTATGCGCATATGGAATCACCATTTCCTAAATTACCTTTTCTTTTTTTAGTCATGCGTCGGCAAACGCTGTGGAATGCCAACCTGTAATTGTATTTAACCTAGAGCTTTTTAACTGTTCTTGAGTGAAAGAGAAGGGTTTGGTTGTGATGTTGTGATAAACCCATTTATGGCCCTCTGGTTCATACTAATCCATCAAAAGGAACCTGGCAGTATTCAACAATAGCATTAACGACCTTTGATGCACAAACAGCCGATGCCAAACTGTGTCAACACGGGAGAGGTTAACTCAAGTTACCTTTGAGAGGAGGTCTGAGTATAACAAGCCCAGACAGCGAGACAATCGCAGTGCATTCAAGAAAGAATCCTAGTCACACAAATACAAGATGTGGACATATGTGTGTGTGTACTAAAGGGGAACAAGATTGATCAACCACAAAGCAATTGGTGTCCTGAAGATGGCCCTATACTTACTCTAGTGACCACTGCTGACAAAAGTGGTATATTATAACGGGCCGAAACATATGTCGACTGTTTAAGGAAAATCCAATGTTTTTTCCCATGTCAAAAATGCATACTTTGACCAAAATGTTATGCCAACAAAGACTTATTTTCACTTTAGAACTCCCCTGTTAGATGAGATGAATGTAGAATGAATGATATGATTGAGAATCAATTTAGAAATGTTTTTTAAGATGTTTTATAATCATTAAAGAGATAGAACTTTTGTTACAAGTTGCAGCGTTCAGTGCAATTTTTCTCCACCGGCGATTTCCTAACCAATGACGCAGTTAGGTGGCCTTTAACTCTCACTTAAGATCCATACAAGACTAAAAGAGAGGGGTAGTCAATCTGTTTTTCATTTTTCTCCTTTACGGGTGCAGGTCTACATTTTGGTTTAATAGGAGACTATTAGTGGCCTAGATTTCTTTCCAGTGGTGGTTCGGCCCTGACAGCCCACCCTACAATATAAAATCATTATTGACGATTTGTATGTCCTAAAGACATGGTTCTGGTGTCATTCCGTTTTGCATTTTGCATTTTGCCCACTTTAGTGGAATGCTGTGCAAGTCTGCAATTCCTAAGGCGTTTGAAGTCCATTCACTGATGAAGTTGTGTATAAGTGATGATTTTGTGTAACGTTTCATATGAGTTGGGTGGCATTCCATTCCACATGCATCCAACTTTGATGGTACTGTCCAAATCTAGAATTCCTAAGGTGTTTGAAGTTTGTTAACTGACATTAACTGGTGAAGTTGTCTGATGAACTTGTGTACGTGATAAGAGGCAGCACTGTAACGCTTTGAATTGGGGTCATTATATGCCCTAAAGATATGGGTCTGCTGTCATTCCGTCCCACATTTCTCCAACTTTGCTGGTATGCTGTCCAACTTTCCAATTCCCCAACAGGGTGTAGGGTACAAACAAAGCGAACCCTTGGTGGAGTATCCCTATGGCACCTGCAGCCCTGAAGCCTTGCACTGGTAATGCACCACAAGGAAGCACAATGGATGTGGCGTTGGTGCTCCTAGTGGGACCTCACCCTGGACCATGCATTGAGTTAGGCGAGGAGCACCTCCACTGAGACAATCATGATTTCACTGTTGGGCTCATTGGTGCCTCTCAAGAAGAGGGCACGTGGATGGTTACAGCCAGTCGGGATAGCTAGATACGTAAACATCAGAAATGGATGATTAACTAACTTATCCCTCTTCAGCTTGGTAAGTATATATTTCAGCGAATTGTGTTGATGATTGCTGACAATATACTGTCCAACCTGCTCTCAAATATATGTGCAGATTGGACAGACAGAAGAGAACACTTGAAGATGAAAGCTACCCAAAGAATAATAAATAAAAGAAATAAACTGATTAGTAGTGGGTTTTGGATAATCAACTGCTATGACTAATTCAGGAGGTTAGTCTTTCCATGTCTTTTTTCAGTGTCTTTACAGAACTTTCCATTTGCAAGGCTGCTTTTGCATTATATTATTTTGCTGTCTGAAAGGTTGGCTTGGGATGCCTTTAAAAGGTTTTGGAGGATGTCTTGTAGATTATTATAACTTTAATAACAAACGAATGCTTGCTGTTTCGTGTACAGTAAAGGAACCTTCTCTTACGCATGCAGCCTATCCACCTGCTCTGGAGAGATACTGATGTCATTTAATTGTATTATTTATTGTTAGCACCTTGGCAGGTGTGGCCAATCAGGATGCTCAGCACTAGGGCTAAATCTAATAGTCTAAGCGAGTGTTCTTAGAGAGCTGTTCGCTACTTCTCTCACCATCCACTCATCGTTTCCCTCAACCACATACCTCCTCACAAAAAATACTCACCTGGTGCCTTTTCTTCTCTATGCCCCAAGTCACACCTCTTTGTGGCGAAAGGACTTCTACCCTGCAGGGATGCAAGGGTGAGTAGTGGCCAAAGCGCGTACTCAGCCCTCACACTGCTACAAAACAAGAGTTGTCCCAATCATAATGGTAAAAGAGGCACACTTAAGAGATATACCTCCATTGACTTTTGTGGTAGCGTGGACCGATAGGACGCTATGCTCGCTAAAGTGGTGTGAATGTGATCCAGTAGCAACCCAAATAGAAAAGTATACCAGACCAAAATAAAGGGAATTTCCAAATAAAGTTATATAAATATATATAGTTTAATTAAACACACCATCTGAAATAATAATTGAATAGAAAAACACTACACAAAATCCACCCTGTGGAAAGATCACTGAATAAGCAAAGAAAGAAAGATAAAGCAGTGTGGTTAGTGAAACATAGGTGCAAGGCAAGAAAAAAACTAAATTTTCTTGAAAAGGATATTTTCTTGTGGGCACAAGGCATTAGTGTGAACTAACCAGTCTCTAAGGCCCAAATATGGACCAAGGGGGCAGTTATCAGTCAATAATACCTCTCGCTGTTCTTGGCGGTTCGCAGCATCAAACCAGTCTTCTTGGTATTGTTTGTGTGGTTAAAATCAGGCTTGAGCTTTGGAAAGTCAACTCTCTCAAAAAAGGTCCTAAGGATTCTTCCTCAGGTTTTTGTTCAAGAGTCAATCAAAGAAGGAGTGGGAGACTCCCTCTTTTATAGGTAAACACCCATAGATGATTGGACTAAAGCAAGCCTACTTCAAGGGGTCCAATCCCTGTCCATGAGACAAGTGGTCTTTGCCTTCTGACATCATACCCAAAGTGCTTTGTGCTAAACGGGTACAGGAAGGAAGAGAGATATAGAGAGAAAAAAGATGGTGGAATTCTCGACCAACTATGCTTAGCTCCCTCTTTCTACACTAACTCCATCCCCTGCCCATGTCAAGAGCATCAAATGCCCTTTTAGTGTACAGCACACTGGTGTGAGACTAGTCCTTTTGGGATGGGGGTGTCCTTTGATTCTTGTTTCCCAGGACAGCTCCTTCTGGGAGGTTGTCCTGCTGGAGCCAGGTGTTACCAGACCTTACAAAGGATCAAAAGAAGGGCCCCAGCCACTAAGTCTCCTGCCGCCAGGCTGCCTGACCAGAATACACACAATCCTTCCACAGCTAGCGTGGGCTCACAGTGCTGAATGATATAAATCTAATGTGGATTCTTATAGTTATGTGAATTACTGTCCGCCAAACTCCAAACTCAGGTATGGCTTTATGTTTAAAGATTAAACTGCCACCCAAATTGGAACTCATCATGACTATGTGGCTTTAGAAATGTGGTGCAGGCTTTAAATGCAGCCTCTGTGCTGAAGTGACTTGGCTCTCATAGCAGCTTTCAAATGAACACCTGTGACCCCTGAACGTGCTCTGTGCCACTGGAGAGCAGGTGCTGCAGATCAGGATACTGATTCAGCAGAAAGCAGTGATGCAATATGACTTGGGTATAGATTTTATGAAAGATAGATCTGATTAGCAGATTACCCTTTCTGGATGAATTCACTGAATAATTTTATTAATTAATACAAATAAAAAAGCCACAGCTTCTACACCTTTGCCAGATGGCATTTCCTCACACTTTTCCTTCTATGTTTGATCCATCATGAACACAGACATTGGCTCTTCCTAGAGCTCCCTTTGTGATTTTGATGGCAGACATGTTTTTGGGAATTAGTGCCCAAGGCATTGTTCCGGAGTGCTAGTGGCAATAATTACCTTGGCCAAACATTTTGTCTAGTGGCAGCTCTACAACTCTCACTTGGATTGTTACATCTGGCTGGTGGGCCATTATTGGGGGCTATGGACCCAGGGCTTTAAGTGGGCCGGGGCCTGCCGGGGCTGGGCCCCGGCAGGCTCCGAAATTTCGTTTTGAGGCAGGGCCCTGCCGGGGCCCACTAATCTCCCCGGGCAGCCCCGGCCACTACACGAAAGGGCATTTTTTTCTACAGCCTGAAGCTCTCGCTCGTGTGCGAGAGCTTCAGGCTTCAGAAAAAAATGCCTTTCAGCTATAATGGTGGCGCCGCACCTGCGAGGCATCCCTTTAATCAAGGGATGCACGTGGGCCGGCGCCACCATTATGGAGAAACGTGAGGCCGCTGGAAGCAGAGGCCTTGCTTTCTAAATACTGAAGCTCCCACGGATTCGCGGGAGTTTCAGTCTTTAGGAAAAAGGCCTCTGCTTCCAGTGGCCTCACCCTTTCAGCCTTAATGGTGACGCTGCCCCTCCCCAGCTGGCGAGGGGCAGCACCACCATTAAGGCTGAATAGGCGAGGCGCTGTCCCCTGCCAGGCAAGCCTATACAAAATAAATGCAGAGATCAGCACCCTCTCCCCCATAGGGGAGAGGGTGCTAATCTCTACAAAAGGCTGCCTGGCAGGCGTGCCAGTAGCCCATTGAGCTGGGGCTCGTCAAGGGGGCGTGGCCTAACGGCCCAGCAAGACCCCGTTGTTAGGCCACGCCCCCTCGATGGGCCCCGGCTCGATTTGTAGTGCCACTTAAGGCACTGTATGGACCCCTTGTGATAATTATTACCTAAGGAAAAGCCAAGTGAGGCCTAAATTCAGTTATCCTAGACATGTATATGCGGAAGTTCTATTCTCATGCAGCCTGAATTCCAATCAACATCGTAGGAAGCATCCCAAATTATTATTATCAATCGATTTAACAAATCTTTAGTGCAAGAATGAAGGGGGAGTTAACAAAACATGCAATGCAAAGATCATCCCATTGGTTCAATATGATTGCAGTGTGTATTTTATAGGGTTATTAAAATTACAATCAAGTGATGAAGAGAAGAGGACATTGTTAAACGATTCTTTGGTGAGCCTATTATATCTGAAGGAAATATCTTTATTCCAGAGTGTATTCAATCCTTTGATACAAAAGGTAGAGAGGAACTTGATACTCTCTATAAAAGACAGTTTCAGATAGAAGCTGAAGCAAATAAATGCTCACCAAATCTTCAATAAAAGTTATATTTAAGGATCCAATTCACATTCGAGACCTTCTGAAGCCTTAAACCTCTCCAAGCCCTATTGATATTGCTAAATGTAAACCCAGCAAAAGTTGTGAAGACTCACTGGGGATTGACTCACGTTGGCAGCAGCCATGTCTGTTAGCATGGCTTGTGAACTACTTTCCTTTAACACCAGTTACAGCAACTGGCTCTTCACGTAGCACAGCAGTCCACTCATATTAATGGTTCAGTCTCTTCCTGCTATCCCTCCTCGGCCGGGTTGCTGCAAGGAGGTCTCCTTTCATGCCTTCATGAATTGCTTACCCGCTCCTGTAAACTTCTGTGTCAAGGGATGGCCTGGTGTAGGGAGAGCGAAAACAGCAGCTGGGTGACAAACTTTCATGTCAAAGCAGCTGAGGTAAGCTGAGGTGGGCCTTGGGAGGGTCAGGAGTCAGCCTACTCTGCAGATGCTTGAGTCAAGCAGCTTGATATTCTGCAGCCGCAAAAGGGAAGTATTGATGTGATGCTTTTGCTCTCTTTTTTCTGATAGATTGTCTGTCTGTCCATTGTGTTTATCTGGTGAAACAGTGTTTCTAGTTTTCAGAGCCATATGGCTGGTGCCTTAGGACTTGATCCCACTGCTACTGCAGTACAGTTAGCACGGCTCAATGTCCCAGTCCCTCCCAGAAGTGTTTTGATGCACATTCAGACCACCGCCCCTTCTTGACAATTTAGATTGCGGAAACTATATTCAAATATGGAAATGAGCATGGGATGGTCTAGGTGGAGGGGTGTGTGTCATGGATAGAGGCACTTAGCGGAAATGGGAAATCACATTGGGGTGATTAACCAGTAGTAAAGGCAGCTAACATATGCAGGATATAGTAAGTTTAGGTACTCACTAGTTATAACACAAAGTAATATGGTGGTTAGGAGTAGGCCTGAATCCTTGCAGGCCTTGTTCTTGCAAAACAAACAGAACAACAGGGCATTATTCTCCACTTCATCATTAGGTCTTGATTCCCAGGCACAGCAAAACACATACACAGTCACCCAGATCAGTTAGGCCTTTGAATCGATGAGGCAAGAATGTTGCAGCTAACGAAGTGAAGGGCTACGGCCTAGTACCATGGCCATATTCTTGGGAGCTAAGGCAGAGGTCTCGGATGCCAAAACACAAATCAAGATTAAAGACATTAGTGCCCCCCAGAATGATGGTCACTCTATTTGAACTATCATATGTGCAGGGAAATGGCCTCTAAATCCATCGTGAACTTGACTGATTAGTGGGATGGTAGGATCACCCTTAGGGAGGGGAATTGATAAAGGGGAAAACAGAGAGCAACATGATCTATGTTTTGTGCTAGGGAGAGCCAAGAATGATGCCTGCACGGTGGGGAGGGCATGATGGGGGCACCAGCGTGTCTGGGATGAGAAAAGGGCTGCTTTATCCATGAGGACCAGGCTGACCTCAAAGAGTCCTATTGAGTTCACATTGATAACCAGGTGCACATCACAAGGTTAGGATAAAAGGTACTGCAGTGTCAGTTGATGTTAACCAATTGCCTTACATCATTTCATGGTGAATGAAATGCTGCCAATGAGGGTGGGGGATCAATACTGTATATGGATTACGTCATGAGTGACAATTTGTGTGTTTATAATCTGAATTTTGTACAAAATACGTCAGAGAGCTCAGTGGCAGTGGATTCATATTACCCTATCGCCTTATTTCTTGTGTATACAAAATAAAACTCTTGTCTTTTTTAAAAGCGGGTGCACCTAGTCTTTATCCCTAGTGGGTTGTATTTTCTTGGTCTGATCACAGGGAGCTGCCCTACATTTTTGGTGACCCCAAAGTGATCCTAGTGACCCCTGTGAAGATGGAGGATTCCTGGCTGCACATCCGGAGGGGCCGTGCCCACCCGCAGTGACCAGTCCCCCTTATGCACAACCTTTGAGAGGTTTACAGGAGCTGTGTTATCAGAATTCCTCCCTCTTCTTTGGAGTGGGGTGCTGTCCCTGGATTGTGCAGGCCGTTGATGGGACCCCGTGATGGAGGACTTTGGGTGAACACGCAGATGTAAGTGTGCCCCCTTTTTGGAGAAAAACAAGTGGGGTATGAGGAGAGTGTGTGAGTGTCAGGAACTGTGAAGGAGAGTTGGTAGATAGGTGTAGAGAGGAGAGTATGGATTTATGAAACAGAAAACTATGTGGTGTTGTATTTATTTTTATTGCAGCCTCATACTATGATTTGTGGAGTAACGGGATCCTTTCCTTAGATAATTGGGGAGAAGACAGCGCTGTATAATGGAAGAAAAGAGGACATGGATAGAGGCTCTGTATATTTACAGGCCGATTCATGGAATAAATGTGCGCCGAAAAGGGGAGCGCAAGCGTGAAAATCGCAGCGCAAGCGTAAAAATCCCAGCGCACGCGTGCCAAAGCCACGCACATCGATTCATGGGATTCAGTGCGCGTCTAAATCCTGGGATGTGCACTAAAATCATGGGTGGCGCAAGCGGGCGCACACGTCATTAACCGCATGCACCACGCGCACAGGGAAAGTGCACATAGCGCAGCGCACACAACAAAAGTGGGCGGAACACGGCTGATGCTGGGCGGAACAAGCATTGGCTGATGCTGCCTTAGCCATTGAGAAGTCCACGACTATTGTCATGGGGTGTTCATTAACAATGTATGAGGAACATGCAGTTCTGCGATACTAGAGAGATCCAAATCCAGCTTCACCACGTAAAGGGATTCTGCATATGAAGTAATACTATCAAGCCCGTCTATTCATATTGTTTGTTGCAAGACAGTGAACCCAGCCATAATCATCCCCATTCTACTGTCTAAACTTCCCCAACATGGGCCTTTAGGTGAAAGTGGTCTGAAAAACCAAACTTCATCATCATGCCCATTTTACTGTCCATCTTACCCAACACAGGCCTTTAAGTGAAGAGGGTCTGAAAAACATACATTTCATAATCATCCCCATTTTAATGTCCGTACTTCCCCAACACAGGCCTTTAAGTGAGTGGGGGAGGAACTACAAAACAAAATTCCTAAACTGTCCCCACTCCCTAGACCAGGCCTTTGAACAGAAGGATGCGGCATGTCATTTGATGCTTGGGTTTTTGGGGCTAGGTGGAGAAGTGCTTTGCTAAAGTGAGACCTCATGTATCCAACACTGAACGTGTGGTGTATGTCTTGTTTTTAAATTAGCCCTGTGTCCATTCCTATGCTAAATTCTGGTGAAGTCCTATTTTCCATATGCATTTTTACAAATCTGTGATTTAAACTGCTAGCATTTTGAGTGTGCAGGGAACTCCATACATCAAGCCTTGAGTGTGAGCTAGTTTTCATAAATGCTTATGTTTGACACTAAAAAAGCTCCCAGCCAGAAACGTGAAGATTATGTTCTAGTGCTGCATTATATTTATTGAAATTCAACATTCAACAGGGTTCATGGGAAAATATTTTTGACCAGTTTATGTAACCTGTGTTCCATGTTTGTGAGACAAAAGTGAAACAAAAGTAAATGCAGAAACAGTGCGTTTAAAAGTACAACCTACAGAAAAGTGTGTTTTGTAATTAAAGCTGTGTTTTTTGCCACAAAGGAGGCGTGTACGATGAAACAAAATTATTATTCATTGAGCGTATAATTGAAATAAATATATATTATCTATACCGCTGCCTGGTTCTTGGCTCACTCTGGGTATAGGGGGCCTAGGGGGTACGTGAGTCTTCAATAAGGCCAGCGCTAAATAAACTTAAGCGAGTGCTGTAAGGCTCCTTCATTGGGGAGGGGAAGGCATTCCCCAGGTTAAGGGTGGTCTCTCAGTATAACGCTACACTTGGAATGAGGCACAATAAATTGATTATGTGATCAGATATAAGCTCAGGGTATTCGAAATTCCACCATATGACATGACCTGTCCAACAGAAACATGTATTTATCTTGTTTTGCTTCCCTTTTATATTTGAAAACTTTAAACAGCTACACCACATCAATTAATTTCAGTGGCTGACACATGCAGGCGGGTTTCCCAGCTGTAGGTAAGCAGCAGTCCACAAGCATCCTTTTGAGATGGACCCGCTGATACCCACAGTCTAGTGTTCGCAGGAGTGCAGGTGTCCAGGCAACGGCCTACCGTCCATACACAGATCAAAAACGGCTACATTTAGGACCACTTAGCTTTGTATGAGCCTATAATAAGCCACTAATCACAGGCAGATTAACCAGCTATTGATTATCAAAACTACTGCCTGACTTCTGTCACATTTTTATTTATTTTTTTATTGTAATTTTTAGTTTTAATTCAAACTTATATCACAATTTTTTTTTTCTTTTTTATCAAAAAGTTTTAAGAAAATCAACATCCTCCAATTCAGTTTACTAGCCCAGACTTAAATTTCAGAATCCAAACAGGCGTCCAGAAAGTTTATTGTTGAACACGTCAGATGAATAGAGCTTCCGCCTAAGTTTCTTTGCCACCATTCATCCATGTTGTCATTTTTAGGCGCAAATTGACTTAGGTGGATTGATCTCAAGGTCTTAAGTTCTGGGCATTCTGTTGTTAGATGTTTAAGTGATTCTATATTGGACTTACAAAATCTACAACCATTGTCGTCTGTTTTTTCAATATGACGTGCCACTAGCATATGTTTTGTCTTTACAGCGTTTAATCGCAGTTTCAGGAATCTATTTCGATCGTATCTTGAAGGAAATTTCTGTAGGTATTGGGGTAGATTGTTTAATTTGTTTGTTGCTTGACTATGGTCCAATGTGGATGAAAGATCTTTTAGTTTGGACATGTTTGTTATCCAGAACCATTGTTGTATCTTTTTTTTTGCAATTTGCGGCTGATCTAATAGTGTTTCAAGTTTGATGTCACTCTCTTTTAGAATTTCCTCAAGCTTTTGTACCCAGCTCTTGAGTAGTCCTGTGTATTCTGAGTTGTCTGTTGGCGCTAATATTTTATAAGCAGGTACTGGATTTGCAATCTGCATTTTTCTTAACATCGCAAGTGATTTCCATACTACACAGCCATAAAGTTCTTCTAGCGCCAGTTCGTGTCTTATTGCAATAATTGAGATGTAGTTTGGTAATCTTAACACTCTTTGCCAAAAAATGCCCTCTAGTTTTGCCCAGATTTTATGGTCTAAGTTCCACCCTGTTTCTGAACCATATGTGATTCCTGGGACCACCTTTTGCACATAGAATTGCCGCACTGGAATTAGGCTGAACTTTCCATACAAGGTGTGGATTTTCGCTCCTTGTAGAAAGTACGTGTTTATTCGTTGCAGTAGGTGTAATACCCAATTATTTTCACGGATTGACTTATTTATTTGCACTCCTAGGTATCGTATTTCAGTGACAGCTTCGATTTCTTCTTTGTCAATCCTCCAGATGAAGTCTCGATTTCTTTTTCCCTTTGCTGACCCAAACTTCATTATTTTGGTCTTATTTACATTAATTCTTAATTCATTTTCCTTCATGTATTGATGTAGGCCCTGCAGTAGCCGCTGTAGCCCTATTTGCGTTCGGTCAAGCAAAACCAGATCGTCTGCATAGGTAAATACACCAGATTTGGTGATCATTTATTTTGGCGAGAAACGATGTATGCTGGTTAGTGCATCCGGGATGTCAGCAATAAATAGTTTAAACAAGACTGCAGCTAGCGGGCAGCCTTGTTTCACCCCTCTGTTCGTGCTTATAGCTTCAGTTAGTTCACCTTTACCATTTATCCTTACGCGAATAGAAGTTTTGGCGTGAAAGGCCATTATAGGGTGTAGAATGTTTGTTGGACATCCCCAGTTTTTAAGTTTTCTCCACAGAAGATCACGATTTACTGTATCAAACGCCTGTTGCATGTCTACAAAGGCCAGATTTAGGTTTATTCTTTTTGACAAGGCTTCTAATTTTAGCAGATTTACTATGGTCAGGTTGATCTCCGTCCCCACTCCTTTAGTAAACCCAGTCTGATGACAGTCCATGATTCCTTGCTCGGTAGCCCACAATGTTAACTTTTGTTGTAGAAAAGTTGCCATTACTTTCCCAATTGTATCAAGAAGGGCGATGGGTCGATAATTAGCTGGATCAGCCCGATCTCCCTTCTTGAATACTGGTACAACAATCGCATCAGTCCATGATTCTGGGAGTGATTTCTGTTTTGCAATTCTTTTAAACAGCATAGCAATAAAAGTGGCCCATTCTGCTTTATGTGTCTTTAGTTGTACATTGGATATGCCGTCAGGCCCTGCTGCTCTTGAGTTGTTTAACTTGGAGATAGCATTTTTAATGTCTTCCACGGTTTCTGCAACGTCCCAGTCAGTTGACTCTTGGTTCACGTCCATTGATGAGACTTGTTGGGATTGATTGAAAACGCCTGTGAAGTGTTGTTGCCACGCTCCCTCAGATACTCCATTAGCAAGCATGTCAGTTTGATTTGCGTTGTTGTTATTTAAGATGTGCCAAATCTCTCGCGTGTTGTTGGATTGAATCAAGGACAACATCAACTCACCACGTTCTTGATCTCTTATACAGGCAAATGGCCAATTTCGGTATTTTGATTTATAGGGCAGTATTCGCTCCCATATTTCGCTTCAGTTTTCTTATATCTTTATTTAGCAATTTCTTTTGGCTGTTAACAAGATTGCTCCACTCGTGCTTGTGTGGAGACTTGTTGTTTAGATACCTAGGATTGCTCATTTGTTGGTAGGGCAGTAACAAAGCATAGTTTGTTGAAGTTGTTTCTTTGTTGGCGAGGACTCGAAATTCCTCGGTGAAGCCTTTTATTTGATGTTCATTTAGGCGTAACCGATTTCGCCCTTGATTTACTTCAACTGATTGCTTATACAGAGCTACTTCTGTTTTTTGATGTATTGGCCATGACATTTTCAAAATGTCATGGTCACTTCGGTCTGCCTGGATAATGCGTAGCTTTGAGATCTTTGTCCAAACATTTCTTGATGTCCAGATGTAATCTAGAATTTATCTGTGTCCAAAATTTCTCCAAGTGAACATCGGTGGAATGTCTCCCGGTATTTGTCCATTTACCAGGTCACAATCTCTTGCGTCCATTTCGTTGTCCCAGCATGCTCTCCTTTCACTGCTAGTCCGTTTTTCTTTTATTTCTGATGAGATGAGTTTCCTTTTGTCGTTGAACCATGATAGGTTCATATCACCACATATGATTATTGATAGATCTTGGTGCTTCTTTTAATTTTTGTCAATTATTTGTGTTATTGATTGGATAAACTTCTCAGTTGATATCTTCACTGGGTTCCAGTATAAGTTGATTAGGAGTATGTATTTTACCGCTGTTGCTTGACTAATTGGTTTTCGAATTAGTGTTGCCTGTACAAGGCTATTTGGATTTTCAGTTTCACATACTTCCCACGTGGTTCCATGTTTCACCATGGTTATTAATCCAGACTGAGGGTGACCTCGAGCGTTTTTTTCTGCTGGATTAAGCAGGGTCAGGTACCCATCCTTTACAGGCAGACTACGTAACCATGTCTCCTGTAGACAAATTAGAAAGTTATCAGACAAGTCGACTGGAAAGTCTTCAAATAGGTGCTGGAAGCATCATGTATTCCATGAGATCAGTGTGACCAGCCCTTCTTGTTCATTTCTTTCTAGCTAATAAATTCTTTTCCTTGTTTCCGCATCACTTGTTTGCGAGTGCCCAGACTGGCTGGTTTTCATCTGGTTTCTCAGGATGTTCCGACGCTGTTCCATGGAGTCGATTGTCATTTTTCTGGCGTTTGTACCTCTAGAGATATTAGAAAGGGGTGACTCTTCGTCTGAGATCTCAAAACCCATGAACAACAATTCTTCTTTTGCCCCCAAGAGTGTTTTTCGTACAGCTTTTGAATTTATATGCAGCAGAACTTGATCTCCGCGTTCTTCTGAAATATATTCCACAATTCCTATGTCATTTGTTGTGACAGTTCTCAGTATCGGCACTGAGTGCAGTAATCTCATGATGTTGCCTCTATTCAGGTTTACGTCGTTTTCCTCATAGAAGATGTTTTCAATCCGTATTCTGCCAGACTTGTCTTTTGATTCAACTTGTTTAAGTTTATCAGCTGTGCGAGATTTAATCTGCGATTGTGCACATGTTAGTTTTGGATTTAATGAGACGTGATGTTTTGTCACTTTGTTTTCCTCTTTGCTGATCGCTGACTCAGATTGTCGGTTTGATTTTTTTGTATTGACCCATTTTTCTCTGGACTCGTTTGTGTTTATTAATTGTGCATTTGGTTACATCGACAAACGTTTTTCAGCTCCTCTTTGGTTCTTTCATGGTTGACTGACATGTTTCATCCAACTCCTCAGAATCTGCCATCGATTCATCTGCAAAGTCGTCAGTGTAAGTTGAAAGATCACAAAGATCCACTGAAGATTGTATCGATTGCACAGAAGCGTTGTCTGAGTCCAATCTCATTCTTTTTTTAGGATTTGTCAAGACTGGTTTGTCTGTTATTCCTGTTATTTTTATTAATGCTTTTTCCTTTTCCAATCCTTTATTTGGTACCAGTTTGTCTCTTACAAATAAACTTTGTTTCACTGGTGTTGGTAGATTGCGAATGAACTTTCGTGATCCACTAGAGTGGTTTTTTGTCACCTCTAGGTTTTTCTTTTTTTCGTTTTTTTTTCTGAGCAGATTTTGCTTTGCCAAGTTTGGTTGGTCCAGCTTGGCATCACGTATGATGTTTTTTGCTGCTCCTCCAAAGACGCCGTAAGTTGTTTTTTCAGTCGAAATGTGAGGAAGTGCCGAAGATAATCCAGCTTGTATTTCTCCTATTGGCCCGGTTTGTGTTTTACTTGAAGGCGGCTTCTCTTCTAAATTGATTTCCGCCACCCTTGGGAGAGTGCTGCCGCATGCCATGCTTTGCTGTTGATCTGCAATTGGTGAGTGTTCATTGTTTTTGTTTTTTTGGCATTGTTCGTCAGTCCCTTGATGTTGAAAATCTGTAGTCACACTTTTGTTGTTATGTGTTGTGGGCTTGTTGGTGGTGCTTCTGCCACCAGAGGGCTGAGTTGTCGTGGTCTGTTCTGATTCTGTCGTACGTGCCACGGGTTGCTTCTCTTTTTCGGGATGCAACGATCCTTGCATCAGGCTTACCCTTAGAGCATTCAATAAGGAGCTTTTATCCACACAATCATTCCTAATCTGTGTACCCAGCTCAGTATGCCGGGACCAATTTTTGGATGCTTCGTTTCCAAGTTGTTGTTTTAGCTCACTATTCGCATTTTCCATTTTGTTAACTTTTTCATTTAAATGACTGAGTAATGCATTATTGTTTTGTAGTTCATCGTGAAGGGATTCATATAATTTGATGAAAGGAATTAGACCCAGGGATGCGGCAGCAAGTACATTGTTATGAATTTGTATTGCCGCCGCCGTAGATATATTGGATTTCAATACTGACTCAGTTTCGGATTCATGATGTATTGGCTCTGTCCTCTCTGTTTCCCTTTCGGTTCTTTCTTGGTTAATGGCTGCTTTAGCCGGCAGCAACTCTGGGCTTGCATTAACAAATGGATGCATCGGGACGGGCATTGAGCAGCTTATCAACTGCTGAGAGGAGTTTCTTAGGCGGGCCCTTTTCCCCTGAGGATCATATGACTTGATAATAGGAGTATTTGTGGGAGTTCCCTGAAATTGACTTTTTGCCGTTAGCCTTTCAATGTTCGAGCTGCGAGATCCTGTTTTATCGTGTTTTTCAGGTGATGTTTGAATGTTTATTAAGTCTTTGTTCCTTGCAGCATTTTGAAGAGACTCCGTTATATCATGTCTATCTTTGCATTTATGTTTTTCTGTAAAGCTTTCAGCTAATTTGTGCTTCATAGCTTCAAAATCGGCTTTTAAACACTCTGTTAAGCGTGCTTCACGACCTGCAAAGTCAAGGCCACTGCTCTGCTTGGGCCTGTTTTTCTGCATACTTTCGTTATTATGTTGACCATCGTTGTGATTGCTCACACTGACTGGTCCTTTTGCAAGCCTTGCTTCCATATTTGTCCTCATTTCGTTTGCTTTTTCTGTCTGGTCCTTTGTTGCTGTAGCTTTGTTGGTCTGGGTAGGCGTGTTATAGCCTGATTGTCTCGAATTTGCTGTGATTTTATTTTGCGTCATCCTATCTTCCACATCGTTTATCTTACGTTCTGTGGGTGGATAGACGAATCTCATTAAACTCTCTTCGCCTGATCTTTCTGGGACTGCAAGTTGTAACAATTCGTGGTCCGTTACATCAAAAGGCGAATCAAACAGCACTGTGTTGATTTCGATTGCATTGACATTTGATCCGTCTTCTAAATTTTTGATTGAAATTGCTTTCAAGCAGCTCACATTGGTTTTATCTGCATGTTGATTTGATTCAGCAATAGGCACACCCACAATCATCACTATTTATTTGTTTTCCAAAATTTCTCTACAAGTGTCAGAGTCAGAATTTGGCTTGTCGTTTGACTTGTCGCCCTCGGGGGCGGGAACTGATGTGCAGTTACCATCTTCCACAGGATGCCTGGTTTTGGCATTTGTAAGAGGAATTCAAGCCAGATATGTGCTAGTTAGTTGAGCGAGAGAGGGGAACTCAGAGGGGAACTCAGAGACATTGTTAGTTGTCATTTGTGAGGTTGGTGCTGTTTGTGGACCGTGTGCTGCCAAATCCGAAGTGTCTGTGTGTTGCCTTTGTTGCTTTTTGCTAGACCAATTGTATCCCTCAAGCTCACATGTTTTAGTGTTTTTTAGTGGTTTTTCATCCATGAATACAGATTTGTCTATAGACTGTGCACAAAACTTTAGTTTTGAGTGTGTTTGAGGGCCCACCTGAGCCATTGCGTTACTTCTTACCTGTGTATTTCAGGAATCGGCTGGCGTCGCTCTATGCTTTGGTTTCCTCCGACCGCCGTTCGCCAAAGTCACCAAACAGCCAAATAGTAGATAGAACACAGCTCTTCTGCAACAGGGCTTACGCCGCAAGGGCGGCACGGCTCAGCTGATATCTCCGGATGAAAGTTACGTGACAATCGCGTCACGGAAAAAGGGGAATCCTCAGAGTTGAAGCTTAAAGCAGTGGCTTCCTTTTCACCGCTCGCCTTAGCTTCGCTTCGCTTTCTCGTATGATCAGCTGTTTGAAGTGCAGATCAGTTCACAGTTCACGGAAGAGAGTTTCGCTGCCACAGCCAAACAGTAGATAGAACACAGCCCTTCTGCCACAGGGCTTACGCCGCAAGGGCGGCACGGCTCAGCTGATATCCCCGGCTGAAAGTCACGTGACAATCGCGTCACGGAAAAAGGGGAATCCTCAGAGTTGAAGCTTAAAGCGGCGGCCTCCTTTTCATCGCTCGCCTTAGCTTCGCTTTCTGGTATGATCAGCTGTTTGAAGTGCAGATCAGTTCACAGTTCACGGAAGAGAGTTTCGCCGCCACAGCCAAACAGTAGATAGAACGCAGCCCTTCTGTCATATTTGGGTTTTGTACACTCTTTGGTTGCACAAATTGTCGCTTCTTTTCTGCTTCTGCTTGCATGCTGGACTAGCACATTAGAACTATGGCTGCAAAAGCATGAAAAGGTTCAAGCACAAAATGTGCTCCACAAAGTACAACACCCAGCAAAAGACGTCAACAAAAAACAGTGAAGGATATGGCCTGCTGTCCTGTCAATTCAAAAGAAAACCAATGTCAGTGCTTTCTATATAGAACAAGAGTTTACTTGCTCTGGAAATGTATTTATGTGTAAACCATTGTCTAAGGAGTGTGTGGGAACACTCTGAGTATTTCCCACCTCGCAGCCTATGTTGGAATGGAAGTTATGACCGGGGTGATTGTGTTGAATGTCATTTTGGTAGAAGATGTCATGGGTTGTGAAATAGCGTAGGTCCACACACAGGTAGGAGGATTACTTTTTTATTTATTAATAAAGAAATCTCAGCGACCCCCAGCCCTGGTCAACTTCTCTCCAACCACCAACTGACCAGAATCCAGAGTAAACATTCCACCATGGAGTTCCACAGCTAAAGGGTTCATGGCCTGAGGATGCTCAATACAACACAGCTCCTTTCCTCTACTGATGTACAATTATATTTACATTTAAATGGTTTAATTTGTTCTCCTAACTTGCGTTTGATCAGCGCCACCCTGGCTATATTCCACACTTGCCCTGCACTGATACTCACTGCACCTCTCAACACTTCCATCACCTGCATATGCTCAGAATACAACAAATCCCCCTTCTTCCTCACCACCCCTTTCTCAATCTGCACCAAATGTCCCACAAACACCTTCACACTCTTCTGACCATGCTTCTCACTCTCCTTCCTTAGCCACCCATCTTTCTTTCTCCCCAGAGTCCTCATCACCTCCTCCACCACACAGTCTGTCCCCCTTGCACTTCCAAGCAGGGAGGCAATACCTTGGTATTGGCTTTCCTCCCGCTCATCAATTCAAAGGGGCTCACCCCGTGGCAGCATGGGGAGCCATGTGCAATGCAGACAGCCTCTCCCTCACAGCAACCTTTTTATCTTTTCCAGAAACCTCTTCCATCCTCACTCCCTCCATCACACACCTGTTTACTCCCATTGCACCGTTCCCTTCGGGATGTTAAGCAGCTGTCCTGCTTCACACCACTACCCATCAAATACTTTTCAAAACACCCTCCTACAAATTGCCTGCTATTATCCATCAACAAAGAATTAGGTAAACCCTCTTTCGCGAACACGCACTGTAGAAACTCAACCACAGCACTCCATGTGGTCTCTCGAACAATCTTAAACTATATCTACCACGACAACAAATCAATGAGGACCAAAACAAACTACCCACAACCTTAACCAAGGTCGACCAGATCTAAAATATCCAAGGACGGGTCACACCATACTTTCTCTGGAATGTCCGCCTTTACCATTAGCTACAAATGGGCCACCACAGCCTTACCTAACTTCTCACACTCTACGCATTTTCCAAGAAGTATTTCTATATCGCGATCAAACCCAGGCCACCAGTACTCACTCCACAAAACAGATTTGGTTTCAGTAATTCCTATGTGACCCTCATGGGTAGTCTCCACCATCCTCCTCTGTAAGCTCTTTGGAACAACCGCTCTGTCCCACCGATATAAAATCCTGTCTTCGGTACTTAATTTTGAACACACTTCCCAACAGGCAGGGACGTCATTTGGGGGTCCCAGCTGTGACCCCTGAGGTCTCCCTTGTTACCCTTAAAAGAAAGGTTTAAAAAGTGTTTAAAAAAAGAAAATGTAAGCTTCTGGGCTGTGGCCAGTGCCATGTGGCTCTTTGTTTCTGAAGTGGCTGACTTTCTTGTTCAGGCTTCTTAACAAACCACGGGTTCCACTAGTGTGACATGTTCAGCAGTGACCCTAAATAAGAAAGAATAGAAATAACAAATTATTTGTCTTTCTGGAATTCTATACAATAATTGCTAGCCTCATTAAAGGTTTATTTCAGGCACACTTCAGGGGATGAGTCACTGATTTAGTCTGTTCTTAAACACCTCAACTCAAACTTTAATCCTTCTGAGGTCGATAAATGAGTACCAACACAAGTTGGGTGATATTTTATGTATATTTGTTCTATATAAAGCGCTTTTACGTAAGTGCTACATAATAACAAATCATTCTCATTTGGCCTTGGACGTCTGCTTGCATTCACAGTAATTTGGTGATATGGGCTATACACACTGATATTAATTATACATATGGTGATACATTCTTGTATGAAATGTATATCCCATTATACTGATATCGTAACCATATTTTTCGTAGTGTACTTAGGAACAGTGCTATGTGATGACACTTGCTGCTTTGTCAAAGGGTGAAAGGTTTGGTTCCATCGCTTCCTGTGATGTCACTTCGTGGTGGGGTCAAATGATATCAATTCATGTGATGTCATCAGAGATCAAGGGTCATGTGATTTCACTCCCGTTACCCCAGGCATTTTGGTGAAAGGATGTCCCTGCCAACAGGCCCTTTCTCTCTTCATCACTTAACAACCTCTTTTCTGGCCAGCCATGGCTCACAAATCCACGTACTCTTCCCAAAACGGTCTCATCCCTCACAGCCATACACCATTCTTCCCAAGCCACAACTCCATCATGTGTCACAACACGGTCTATGTCACTTCTGAAACCTCACCTTCATCAACACCACCCAACCACGACAAATGATCTGCCAAAACATTATTCTTCCTTGGTATCACTGGCATGACAAACGTGTGTCCCTGCATTCTGGCGACCCACCCAGCAACTCTCCTTGACACCTTGTGCAGCCCCTTTTCTTCAGAATCACCTTCAGAGGCTCATGGTCTGTCTTTATGGTAAACTCTGCCCCGCACAGAAAGTTGTAAAATGTCTCTACTGCCCAGTGGCAAGCAAGCGCATCCCTTTCTCGAATGGAGTTGTTTTTTTCCGCTCCTCTCAACACCTTTGAATCATGAGCGATCACAGGCTCCAAACCATCCTCACCAACTTGTGCCAAAACAGTGCCACGAATGCTATCACTGGCATCCACGGTGATGACACACCCTTTTTTGTATCAAATTAGGCAAGTGGTCTCGCCAGTCAATATTATGCTTAATTTGCACAAACTCCTTCTCACACTCCCTATCCCAAGAGAAGTCCACTCCTTTTTTTAACAGGCTCCTCATTTTGACCACGTTGTCAGCAAAATTATGCAGACATTTCTGATAAAATTCTATCATTCCTAAAAACGACCCCAGTTTACCCTTATCCTTTGGAGATGGCACTTTCTTCAGTGCATCAATCATGTCACCTTTGGCCACCAAATACTACACAACATCCTTCCAAAACACGCACTTCTCTGCTATTAGTGTGATACCTCTTTCTTTCAAAATATCTAACACTTGCCTCAGGGTTTCGTCGTGCTTCTCAAGGGTCCCACCCCACACTAAGATATCGTCTTGAAAACTCCCTTCGTCCTGAGTCATTATGGGAGGCTATGATCACAGTACTTCTAAAACCAGACAAGCCTAGCTCTAAACTGGGGGTAAATGTGTTGGAAAATTCTGATTTTTGGTGCAATTAATGCACAGTAATACCGGTGGCGATAATTACGCTGAAAATTCCCCATTGGGTCCAATGGACCCAATGGGGAATGGGGAATTATGTTTACCGCTCAACGCGTGATACGGCAGCAATACCGCTGGACGGGTGGGCGGTAACGCAAATACAATTGGGCGTTATCCCAGTCGGGATACTGCCCAACTCGTGATGAGGTCCTGTGTGTAATCTACAGTTTTAGCATCATGTGAATATCTGTGTACATGCTATATCTGTTCGATTCTATTTGTTCTCTGTGTGTACTCGCCAAATTGCCAATATTTTTTTTTTTTTAAAAGGTGGAAGAACCTCACCATCTCTTGGTTTAGGAGGATACAAGCAATCAAAATGAATGTGGCACACCGGCTCCTGTATGTATTTCAGGCCCTTTCATGCCCTTCCCAACCCGTTCAACAAACTCCTTCTAGACAGCCTACTAGAAGACATGTATAGTTCTGTCTGGGGCTTTAGGAAGGCCAGAATAAACAGGAACATCATTCAAGCCTCTACGTTTAAGGGGAGGCAGTAGAGTTCCGGATCCTTACTGAGTGGTGTCTAACTCGTGCACACCAACAATGGTGGAAAATGGATGCGGTAACATGTGGCTGTCACCTTTGGAGATCTATCTGCCTCCGAAGGACAGCTCACCCTAAATCGCTCCATGAAAACCCTGCTAACAAGATAGTTTGCGATGTGTTGGTCTCAGTTGCCCTCTCCCTGGGATTAACTTTGTTCCCCTCACCTTTTACCCCTCGACACAGCAATCCGGAGTTCACACCAGCTCCAGGCCCATCTGCATTTCAGCAATGGGGAAAGAATAGGAGTAGGAGCATCGCTGATATGTTCTGCAATAAGGGCATCAAGCATTTGGATACATGTGAACCTGAATTTGCAGTAACAGTACGCGACCGCGCAATATTTTCAGTTAAGTCACTGGTTAATGCAAAACAATATCAGGACTGCAGCCACCAGACCACTCACCACATTCGAGAGCCTTGTCTCTAATTTCAACTCTACTAAAGGGCTAAATTGTAAATTTACAGCATTCTGCTGGATTATGTACCACCCCCACCTACGGCGCATATCCTTTCATGGTCTAAAGACTTTGGCAAATCATTCTCTGGTAAACAGTGGGAAGAAATCTGGCAGAGAGCCAGGTAATCTTCCACATGCACTCCATCTAAAGAGGTAACAAATATACATGACCCCTCCAAAGACTCAGTCGGATGAACTCGTCCCATTCTGACAGGTGCTGGTGAGAGTGCGGAGAGGTAGGACCAATGTTGCATGTTTGGTGGGACTGCCCCAAATTGCTGAGCTTCTGGAAGGAGGTGATTGCTGCCAGCTCCCATGGGACCGGGGACTCATTCTACTAGGACTGCCAGTTACCAACGTATATCGTCTTCACTCGGACATGGGGAAAGTTATCACTACCATGCCATTGGCGTGCAAATTAGCAACCCAGAGGCACTGCACCCCATATCGACCTACTGTGGGGTAAGCTTTGGCACCTATTAGCAATGAAGAAACTCTCTGCAGACCTAAACGCTAATCACACTACATAGGTCCCTAAATGGCACCCGTTATCACACTTCCTAGAATCGGACCACAGGGAACTTGCATGTTCCCAAAGGCTCTGCACTTAACTCCTTAGTTGGTATAGGGCACAGGTACATTCGCTTAGTGCTCAGTGTGTGTAGAGCATCACTGCTGTAACTGCTGAACCTCTGATCAGCTTGACGTATTAATGACTTTAAGCCTGTCAACTGGAACGATTTCAAAGTTGAAACCAAACTAACCATTTGTTCTCCTTCACTATTTCTTAATCATCTCTCTCTGTTGCCTTCTACCCTTCTACCACACTACATTGTTCTACATTGTTGTCTTTAGGCGCTGCTACCAGGCTAATTGTTTGCCAGGGTTTGGGAGGGGGCGAGGGGAGGTAGTTCTACATCACAACATTTTGTTTTATAACCTCTGATTAGCCTTTATTAACAATCGTTCAATCTTTGCAATAGTGTTACAACTGCAAACCGTCTTTTGTTACAGCTAACAGGTAATGCCCTGATCACTGTGCACATTAGGGCTGTGTGGGCAGAATAAAGGGGGCCATCACGAGTTTGACGGTAACCCTTAAATGTGGCGGTAACGCTATTAGCGCCAAATTTAAGAGTCCTCCAAATCACGGGTTTGGCACGATTTACCCCAGCTCTGAAACAGGGTGGTAAATCTGCCGTGAATTTGCTGATTTTCAGCACAATTACTGCGCGGTAATACCGCAGATGGTAGTCGCACCGAAAATTCTTCGTTGGACCCTATGGGAAATGGGGAATTCCCAAATGGGCCCAATGGGGAATGGGGAATTCCTGTTCCGCCAAACCCATGATCCAGCGCTAATAGCACTGGGGGTTTGGCGGTAATGCTATTAGCCCCAGCAGTATCCTGGTGGTAATACCGCTGGGATACCGCACAACTCGTGATGAGGCCCAAAGTGTCCATGCACTGCAATAGGCACTCTCAGAGAACATCTCCTCAGCAGTAAAGACCATGGGTAGGCGGCAAAAAGTCAAGAAGTAAGTTTGAAGTTTTATATCAATCAAATGTTAAATCCAACTCAGTTTGCTCTGTGATTTTGACCCAATGTGCTTCAAAACACGTTCTCCCTACACATTTCAACAGGGAGGGAAAAGAAGCACCCCAGCCGATGTATTTCTTTTTTCATTATTCATATGTTGACATATTCAGCCACAACGTGTGTGGCTGGATATGTTTTCAATACTCCCTCGTCAAAATATTCCATGAGGGAGAATCCTTCTTGCTTTTCAATAAGGAGCTATATCGTTTCTATCCCTATGAATATTTCAAAATGTACCTTTTCCATTCCAAACCTTTTCCATTCCAAGCTCCTTTATTGCTATTGACAACTGTTGCTTTCGCCCAAAAGAAAAGGCCCATTTAGAGAGGTGGTAAAAGGGCATCTATTAGAGGATAATAATAATAATAATAATTTTATTGTGACTTAGTTTACTATGAAACTTTACACATAAAATATATCTTAAATAAGAACAAGATTATAGTGAGAAAATTGTCAATAGTTAACAAAACTAAAACATTGCATAAAAGATACCAAGAAAGGCAATACATTATATTCTCTAAATATACATTTCCTAAAACCATATAAAACAGCTTCAATTTTAGATTCGGATTTACATTTACAATGTAGGGCCTGTCCCTGTGAAAGGCGCTGGGAGCTTGCAGAACACTGTCGGGAGAGCGATTCTATTCAAGGTACTACCCATTTTGATGACACAAATCGATCGAATGGTACAATTTGACCTATTTCGTCCAGTACTATTCGATCAATTTTTAAAAATACTGAACACGTGTTGCGGGACTGTCACCCGCTCCCCAAGTTCAGTATTATTTGGGTAAGGGGGTTGCAGGGGTGTTCTCCACTTCCTCAAAATTGGAGGCGGGGACAGAAAAAAAAAGACAATAATGCAAATGGGACCCTGCGAAGACAGATCCGACCCATGTTAGAGGGATGGATCTGACAATGCAGGGTTGCAGGGGAAGCGGCAGCGACCAAGCAGTTAAGTAGGGGAGGGGGTGGTGGTGAAAGGTACATTTTGGGTTGTTTGGCTGAAGTGCAAATCAAATTGCGGCGAAATGGACTACGGTCAATTCCGCCGCAAATAATTACACTTCAGTCAAACAACCCAGAACACAATTCAAGGCAGCTGGCCAGCGCACAATTTGAGCTACAGCTGAAGCCTGTGGAAATGCGCTGGTCACCTTTAAGAATAAGGTGACCTGCTCATTTCCAAAAATGGGTTGTCTAAAAATAGCATATCCTTGGCTCTATTTTTAAATGCACCATTTTTTGAGGATCTGGGTCAAAATCTACATTTAAAAAAATAAATAAACAAATGGTTACACTATGAGAGGGAACGGAGAGAGAGGGCGAGTGATGGGTGAGATGTGAAGTGATAGGCAAGAAAGTAGAGGGAGAACAGTGGGTCAGAGGAGGAAGCGGTGCACAAGAGAGCAGAGGAGCAGTGATGTGGTGGGCCCGAAATATGAGAGCGAGCGGAGGTACAGAAAGTAGAGGGAGCGTATGGTCAGTGAGCCAGAAAGCAGAGAGGAAGCGGTTGGCCAGAAAAAGGCAGTGAGCTGCAGATTGGGAAAAAGGATGAGGGAAGAGTGTGATAGAATGGGAGAAATGATGCAAGATGCAGAAGCAGCACAAAAGAATGAAGGCCTGTCTATTGCGGGAGGAATTGAGTGTAAGGTGTGAGTTGGGAGTATGATTTGGAGTGTGGCAGGGAATGGGTAGTGCAAATTGTGACTTGACAGTGTGACATAGCACGTGAATATTTGTATGACAGAGTGAGAGGTTCAGGAATGCAAGTTGTGATGGGGAGTTGGTGAGATGTGTGATGTGTATTGGTGAGAGAGGTGTGTAGGTGTTTGGGGGATTGGAGAACATAGAAGGGGAATATGTTCAGCATTACAACTGATAATGATCAATTTAGTTAATACTATTAAATATGCACGCACATTAAACCAAAAATATAGCCAAATCAAACACTGTTCTGCCAAGCCAGAGACATCTGGGATTCTTCCTATTAAATGAATACAAAAGATACATAATAATGATACCCTGGCTCTCTTGTAGCCTTGCACTCTGCCTATTTCCTGCAATGTGGCAATCTTACAACCTCCAGTTAATACAAAATGTCCCGCAAAAATGCTGCAATGAATAAAAGTTTGTGCCGCAAAATTTGCCATTTCATGCCGCAAAATTTGCCATTTCATGCTGCAAAATCCTGGAAGGTCTCGTTGAAGGAGCTTGCCCTGGCTCTGGCCCTGCTGTACCAGTACTAGTGTAAGAGGAAAACCTGCACTGGCCTTGCACATGCTTTGCTTGTACCGGTGTGTGAGGTAAGTGTTCACTGATTTTGTTTGTGCCATAAATGTTCCAATTTGAACAAAGTGATCAGACCCTTGTAATCATTTGATCTGCCAATGCTGTGCTTGTGCATATTTGTGAGGGAAACTTACACTGGCACTGGCATGCTGTGCAAATACCTGTTTGCACTGAACTTGCACTGATCCCACCCTTGTAGCACCTGTTTGTGAGGGAAGTCTGCAGTGACCCTGCACATACTGTATCTGTTTGTAAGTGAAGCTCGCCTGGCGCGACCCATGCGGTCCATGTACACATTTGATAGGAAAACATGTAATAGACCAGCAATTACTTTTTTGAGAGGCAACTTCCACTTGACCATGCTAAACTGTTTGTGAGAGAAGTTTGTGCATGAGAAGTATAAATGCTGTATCTGTCTGAGATGGAACCTTGCACTAGCCCTGTCCACCCTGTATGTATACTTGGTTGTTCTGGAAGGTTGCAGTGACCCTTCACATGCTGTACCTGTTTGTGGAAAGGGTCCACTGGCCCTGGCAATGCGATTCCTGTTGGATTTTGAGGAAAGCTTACAATATCCTGGTCTATGTTGTACATGTTTGAAGGAAGCCGTTCTGGATCTGCCTATGCTATGCCGGTACCTGGTCTGTTTGTGAGGGACTCCTGTGCTGGCCCTATGCATCTAGTACTTGTACATGCTGTATTTCTGAGGAAAGCTTGTACATTTGGAAACGTTACAGAACTGCTGCCTAGGCTGTGACATATAGGGACCTGTAAGGGAATTTAACAGGCTGCTTTCCATGCTGTACATATTTGGTATGTGATGGTAGTTTGCAGTGATGCTGATCATGATGTTTTTGTCCAGTTTATGATGGAAGCTTTCAGTGCTGCTCCCTATGCAGTTCCTGTTCTTTGTGTGAGGGTCACTTGCTCTAATACGCATATGGTATCTTTCCTGTTTGTCTGGGAAGTTTCAGCTTCGCTGCATGTGTTCTTTGTGTGTGTGACTAAAGTTTGTACTGTTTGTGTCAGTACTGTACCTGTTTAGTGAGTTAAGGAAACAGTGTGAGACACATTCATGAAACACAATGAATGACTTTACACAGCAAACTGGGTAGTATCAGGGGTCAATTTCTGGGCAGTTCATGAGAAGCGGGACACTTTAAAGAACATTAGGCCAGTAAAATGGGTTACAACTCCCAAGTGCACAGCACGCTAAAGCCCCTATTGGGAGAACTTTCACCACATCTCCATATTCATCGCATGGCAGCCTGGCTGAAAGAACGAGCCATCCTCCCATTTTCGTTTCTGGCACTACTGGCAGCCCATTGGTCATCATAATCCTAGTTAAAGGAGGTTCACCGGGTGGATTCCCTGAAACACCAGAGAGTGCTTTGGGTAGTGTACCACCTGCTTGGGGATTCCGGGGCTGGCTCACTCCCGTTCTTATCTCCATCTCTGAGATGCCAAAGGAATTCTCTCCACAGGACTGTGAATGTAGTCAATCAAAGGGTATTTCTCTGCCATCCCTGATACCTGGAAAGAGGATAGGAGGGGGCTACCACCACGCAGAGCTAGCAGTGGCGGTAGCAAAGCTACTGAGAGCAACTAGCACCTTTTCACTTTCAGCGACTAGAGCAGCAGTTTCTGCCACTCTCTATAGAGGAGGCTTAACGGCTGCAGGTAAGGCAGAACACAGATACAGCAAGCAAAGCCAGCGGTAGATCCACCTCCAAATCAGGTGTGCTCGAGAGACAGTGAGTGGGGTTGGTGGAAGAAAGTGACAGCTTCTTTCCAACAGCCTTTAAATAGACTCCTTCTGCATGTAATTAAAGTGGCGGACAATAGAGCAGAAAACTGCCTCACAGAGGCACACATGGGTGTGTTTTTGGGCAGGCGTGTGGGAAGGGATGACTGAGGGTCATTTTTTTCAATTCTACTGATATCATAGATTGTTCATGATTCTGGCTCTGTGTATTGCGAATCCTTCCTGATCTGGTCATCGTTTCTAATCCAGCCTGCATATTATATACTGTGTGTGCAAGAGACAGCAATCTAATTTGACCTTGTTATGGAAAGGTCTGAAACATTGTGGAGAAACTGCGCTTGTGAATGTGGTGGCAAGACATGCATGTGAAGTGGTAAGGGCGCATCTGGGATGGGAGGTTTGTATAGTCAGGACACATGGGGTTGGTAGTGGGGGGCAGCATATTACCTTTCGCCCAAGGTGGCAAAAATCCTTGCTCCCCCACGGTCAAGAAATCAGCAAAGACAAAATGGTGGCTAAGAGGTGGAAAATTAGTAACTACTGTATAGCTACACAAACTATAAAGCAGAAAACCACAGGGCACAAGCAGGAAGGTGGCTTTTAGAAAGGGGAAATGCTTTAGTAGCTTCCTCCAAGTTAGGTGTTGGAACCCCAACACTCCCTTCCAGACCCTCACACCTGATTAGTCAACCACCAGCACTCAAATAATCGGAAGCATTTGTCATCAGCCAGCAAAAAACCTCTCCCCTTGGGCTACTCCACGGGGTGTCCTGCAGAATAAGTAAAGAGGATGTGAAAAGATTCAAAAAGGTGGAAGTAGATCCTGGGCGTTCGCAGGCACTAATCTGGCATCAGCCGTGCCTCTCCCCCACAGCCGCCATATCTCTCCCCAGATCCATCCGTGCAGGTTTCTCGATGAGCGACGCCAGGGGAAGGTGCCCTCGCAGGCAGATGGTGATGGATAACGTCAGTGGCATGCTACCATCATGGGGAGCGGAGGCAGGCTCCGGACCTGCTCCCCTATAAACATTACCTCAACTCCTCGCTCTTCACTCTATCGTTTTGCCCGGTGTGGGAAAGCAGATAGGCCCGGACGTGAAGGGGGAATCTTAATCCGCACTGCCCTGGGCACCTGCTTCCTCCATGCCCTCCCAATGTCCGAATAATACTTTCCTCTAAGATGATTTTAGATCCCATCAAACTTTAACGTATCCTTTTGCCTAATGTAAATAACATGCAGTCTTTACTCCACCACTGATGAACGTCCCCATCTAGTCTCTATTTTTCCTCATTGCCACAATGGAGTAGGCTAGGGTCCCACAATCAACTTTTTTGACATGCTTTCTTTAGCATTCACTCTAATATTTCGGACCTTGCTCAAAAGCCTCAGTGATAGAGAGTGGAGCAAGAGTGTTTTACTAATTTTCCAGTGCGTAGTGCTTGTAGCGCAAGCTACCAATACACCAAAAAGACCGGTGGGTCCTATGACACTTTCAGAGGTGTGATTCTGCAAAAGCCTAAAAACTCTGCTTTTCAATCTAGACTCCCAGCAATCTCCATTGAGTCAAGTTCAAAAAGTCTATATCTAACATTAAGTGTCAACCCCTGCGTAAAGAAGATTTTACAACAAATTAGAGCCTGTTAAGTGTTTGCAACTCTATGTAATGTATGTTATGCCTGATATGAATACAAGATGTGCTGTACCTGCATAAGATGAATCATATGTCTGTAACCAAATTCCTAAGCTCAAGCGCATAGATACCTCTGTGTTATGTAGGCTATATCAATGTTCAAATGAATACATAAGTTATGTCACCCTACTGCGCTCTGCCAGCTGCTATTTTGGCATCTATTTATGTTGCTTTCACAGCTGATTAATGCTCCAACTGCATGTGAGCGATAGCAAGGTTGTTAACCAGCTTCCTACAACAAGTACATCTTTAGAACACGTTACATAGAACTGGAAATGTTGGGAATCACACATGAAGCAATTTCAAATGCTGGTTTGCCACTCAAGGCTCTGGCGTCATAAGGTGTGCTTGCCCGCAGTAGGACAAGCATGGATCCCTCAGACCCTATCCATGTTTTCCCTTTCACTGCAATTGTAAAGGCAGAATGACAGTGCAGTCCTTTTTTTGGATTATATCTTAGTTGGATGCTACACAATAGAGAGCTGAAAGAACATACCGTGCATTAAATCAATCATGCAATACTTTCTCATCTTATCTGTGTATGTTATCACTCATCAAGCGTTTGCTAATGCTAAACTGCGTTATGCTGTACTCTAGTACCCAAGAATTACCTGCACCTTTTTAAACATACACTATGGCGACCTCTCCCGTCTCCAGTACATTGCTCCTGATGGGAGCAATTTATAGTCACAGAGGATTGGATTGTTGAATTCTGTATGCTGTAAATATTCAAATAATTCAGCTTGAGTAGTTAATGTACACGGGCTTCTTTGTGGGAGAAGTTTTCTATTGTTTCTTACAATCCGATCTTAACTGCAAGACAGGAGCGCATATTTGAGTCTGTTGTAATTTCGCAGCCAGGTCGGCGCCAAATATTCCTCATTTGCACATCGGGGCGCAAAAGGGGAATTCCAAAAGGCGTCGTACACGCTTGCACACCGCCCTTTTCACTCTGCCGTGCAAATGCAGTAAACACTGCTTGCCATGTAAGCATGGCAGCCAGCATTTACAATGGATTCCTATGAAGTACTCCTGCTTTTTGCTGGTGCTAAAAGCAGACGGACTCTGTAGGAATCCTCTGTGTTTGCACCCGGCATGAAAATCAGGGACGTAATTTCAGCAAAATGCCAGGGGTAGCAGAAGTGATATCACATGAGCCTTAACCTCTGATGACATCACAGGACGTGATGTCATTTGACCCCACCCCGAAGTGACTTCTTGGGAAGCGATGGAACACAACCTTTTATCCCTTGACAAGACAGGAAGTGGTCACACATAGCATTGTTTCTAAGTACACTATGAAAAATATGGTTACAATATCACTGTAACGTGTTATACATTTCATACAAGAATGGATCACCATATGTATTGGCAGAAAAAAACATGCTATAACTGCAACTTGCGAAAAGAAAAATACATAGTCCGAAATGGATGCTTATTCTCCTCTAAATGCTTTTTGGAGGATTTTGTCTACATTTTGAATTTGAGGTGTTTAAGAACAGACTCACCCCCTGAAGTGTGCCTGAAATAAACCTTTAATGAGTCTAGCAATTGTTGTTTAGAATTAAAGAAAGTCAAATTATGTGTTATTCATATTCTTTCCTATTTAGGGTCACCTTATTTTTTTTTTAAGAAGCCTGAAGAAGAAAGCCAGCCACTCTAGAAACAAAGAGGCACATGGCATTGGCCAGAGCCCAGGAGCTTCAATTAGTAAAATGGGGTAGCAAGGGAGACCACACGGGTAGCAAGGGAGACTTCAGGGGTCGTAAGTGCGACCCCTGGCAACACCTAGATGACGTCCCTGATGGAAAGCCATTCCAGCACAAATGCTGAAATATTTGTACTGTGGAGAGGAAGGGAGTGCCGGAAGCGTACGTTACCTTCCGCTCCTCTCTCTCATATACAAATGAGTGAAAAGTTGCTCTAATGCAAATGTCACTCGTGAATGCCTTACGCAAGGCTTTTTTGACATGTCATTTCATAAGGCATGCCTCAAAATGAGCTCCTTTGTATTTCGGTTGATTTGAGCAGAAACATGACACACAGTTATCTTCCCTGTGTGCGTTCACTATGACGCTGCAAACTCTTGGGGCTGCTGCAGGAGCCCAGAGGGTGGCCTGTCCGCAGGAAATCCTTGTTCTGAAGCCCCAGGCCTAAGAAGTTAATAACAAATAAAATGGTCCGAGATGGAAACATGCGAAAATGCTGCTGGCAATTGAAGTTCTTCTTCACAGGTATCCATCACGGAAAAACACTGCCGGGTACCAATCATCACAAGGCCCAGTACTCTCCCGACATGCACTCTGACTCAGGGCATGCTGTTCCATAGATGTGGAGTGAGCACATGTCTGGTCAATATTGTGCACCAGTGCATTACTGTACTTGGTGAGAGTAGTCATAGTCCCACTACTGGTCATGACGTTGAGAAAGAATGACTTGGGTCAGACTGATCTTGCTTTTTTTAGGCAAGCTCACATCATTGTGTTGGGTTTCTGACTGTCAAGTAGGAGGGCAATTTCGGCTATTGCTGTTGATGGTGTTACTGAATTTGGTGCATCTTGTGCAAGTGAGGCATGGCCATGTGACCTTTGCCCCACCCAGCAGATGATTGATGCTTGTATGTTCCTGCCTGTCTCGTCCCCACATTGGCCTTTTCCATCCGCTTTCAATAATTTTCAGTTTCGGCTATTAGGTGGCGCCACCTATCAGTGGAAACTATTACATTAGAGGTCAGATGGGGAGAAATAACATATGAGGAGGGACACAAAGCTTGTAGGTGTTGTTTGGTTATTTGCCCACCTATTATTTATTTATTTAGATTTGTAAAGCGCACTGCACCCACGGGCATCGAGACGCTAAGGTGAGCTCAGGAAGGCTTGGTTCTGGGTTACATGAATGCCGCCCAAGGAGATTCTTAACATGGTAAAAGTTCACACAGAAGCATAAGCGCGACAAGGCTGCATAGTAATAGTTGCAGCAGGAGTCTAAACAGGTTAACACAACTATATTCAAACAAAGAGCCTTGTTTTGATCGCCTTACGGAAGGCTGCAAGCGATTCGATGCTCCTGATGTGTGGTGGTAGTGCATTCCAGTTGTGCGCTGCCTGAGTGGCTATTGACTGCTCATAGTCATGATAATCCCTATGGCCATTCCCACCCAGTTCCTGCTCCTCCCCATTCAAAACACATCCTCATGGGAACTCTGAGCTTGCTTTAATCAAGCCTTGTAATATGCCTTTGACAGGCACTGCTATTTCAATGCCCAAGTACGCGCACCATTTTGCAACTGCTACCATCAACATCCGGTTAATACCACTAAGTGCCTTACCCATGCTCACACAAAAGCCCAAACTGTTGGCACTGCCAATGCTTGTTTAGGCTTGCAGTTGTACAGCTGTTGCAAATGAAGCAAGAATGCATGACTTCTTCATCACTACTTGTCTTTTCTTGTCTTTTTTTCCTGTTCTGGCCTCTCACTTCTCTTTTTAACCTGCCATCCAACCTTTTTTCTTTTTAAGTTGTTCAGCTAAAGCAGGTGGAGCTCCATGCCACCTTTAACATGCTTTCCAGCCTTTTTTTCTTTTGTGGTTGTTCAGTCAGTGTGAGTAGAGCAAAGTACCATGGTCTCTGCCCCGCCCATTTGCCAATCCCTATTTATCTTTTCCTGCTAATTTTACCTGTCCCCACGCCCTCCTTTCCCAGTCAACGTGGCTTTCAACCTTCTTTTCTTTGCAATTCATCAGCCAGCGTAAGTGGAGTACTTTCCCTCTCCTGTGCCTGTTCTGGCCTCTCACTTCTCTTCTTAACCTGCCATCCAACCTCTTTTTACTTTTTAAGTTGTTCAGCTAAAGCAGGTGGAGCACGGTCATGTGACCTCGACCCCACCCACGAGTACGTTCACCTTTCACCTTTTGATCTGCCTTCCAGCCATCTTTTTGTTTGCAGTTGCTAAACTGGAGAAAGTGCAAAACGATCGTGTGACTGCGTGTATTTTCCTGCTCCCTTTGCCTGTCTTAGACACTCCCATCTCTTCTTATCCTGCCTTCCAACCAAGTTTATTTTGTAGTTGATCAACGGAGTCAAGTGGAACAAGGTCACGTGACCTCTGCTCCGCTCACGATCCACTTGCTGCTTATGTTATCCTGCTGTTCCTGATCGTCTTGTCGTCTCCCCCCTCTTTCCAGCATGTTTTGTCGGTTCTCCGGTGAAGCAAAGTCACACGCCCTCTGCCCCATTCACCAGCCTATTGCTTCATTTTGACATGACAATTCCGGTACATTCCAGTCTAGTATTTTGTATACTAAGTCAGTTTAAAATGTAATAATCCATGGAATGCTTCCTGTTCCCAGGACCCACGGTTTACCTAAACTGCGTCCCCAGGAATCCATAATGAAAGACTCTTCATGTTTACAGGTGCAGCTATTTTGAACTTGCAGTTTATGGCAACATTGGAGCTGGGGGTTCATGTTCCACCCAGTAATTACTTCGAATTCTTTCATCGAATTATTTTTTTTTAATTTGCAGGTGTTCCCCTTGCCCCCTTTACCCTTCATTACTGCTTCTACCCCAAACACATCTCTAACCCCTTTTTACCCCTTACCCCACAATTCCCTAAAGAATTCAACGAACATTCGAAGTAATTACTTTGTGGTAGAGTACCACAAAGTAATTACTGTCGGCAAAAGAACGTGATACCGAGCTGGGCCTTCATTCTCCATTTTTCCCAATATGGCTGCCTGTAATATGAGACTTGTAACCCAGAAGAGAAAATGAATAGTTCACATTTACACTTCTGTTTTGTACTGTGTCAATGCATTTCAACTGCAGCCTTGCAGCGGTAAAATCAAACCTATCTGCGAATTTACTAAAATAATCAACGTGACGAAGTGCTTCTTCACTGCACATTCCATGCGTGGCACAATGGAAAGCCATCTACCTTCATGTGACACACCTATATTGTATGTTCCCCTCGGAACATAGGCAGGTTGCACTGAAAGGTTTCCGTTCCATGCACGTTCCGTTACGAGAAAGATCTCTTCTCCTAGTGCCTCATTAAGAGTTTGACAGATGTTTGCAAAACAATGACTGCGTGCTGCCACAACTATTACTGTATGCTGCCACAACTATTACTGCATGCAGAAATTCCTGGCATCAAACGGACGATAGGAAATGTGCTGGTTGGCAGTAACGGACTTCGATTTCTAGAAAAATGGCATGTAGTGTTGCTAACCATTTGCAGGGATTATTTCCTTTTTAAAATCTATGCCCGTCCTGATTTTGAGGATGGAAATGCAGTAAGTACAGTAGGAGATCACACACATTTGGACAATTACTAAAGCAGGAAAAGGTCAATTTGTACCCATCTCTCCATTTTATTGGACAATGGGGAGGGTGTGATTCGAGATCCCTGCCTTTTCACCCTGTTGAATGCCCCATGAAGTTTTTTCCTGCTTTTAAGGGAAGCTTCTGCGGTTATGTTCATTACAGGAAATAAGTTCCGTAAAACCTTGAGGGTCTTATTATAGGAGTAAAAAATGCATGCGGTATCAGGTGGGGTTTGCTGTGTGCTGCATTACTATGGAAAACTACATGCAGTAATTTGCTGAGCCTTCATTTGGGGGTCGGTAAAACCAGGCCAATGTGTGGCATTCCCGCCAAACCTTTTTGAGAGCCTTAATTGGGATACTACCTTGAAGCCTACATGCACATGAAAGGCTGGGTCCCTGGGACTATGGATGGGCTTTGGGTTTTGATGGAGCATGATGTGGGATTCATGTCTGGTGTTTTTGATGTACTGGAAGCACAACATTGGTTAACTGATGGATATCACGATGCAGAGGCGCTACGTTAAAATGGTCTACTTGTGCAGTACCACATAATATTCTGACATTGCCACTGCATGCAGTGGCTGGTATTGGAACATTAATGTGGCCATGTGTTTAATGCTTTTCCCTGCCCCTTTAAATTTGGTTAGTGAGAATATAATGTTATTGCCCTGCGCAATGCAATAGATTTCCGAGATATGTACTCTGCCACTAATATTTCACCCCATCCTTTGGTTCTATGTCATATTTCCACATTTTAAAGACCGAACACAAAAAAAGACTGATTTTCTTCCCACCGTTTTTGTTTCGGCTTTAACATGCTGAAATGTGACTTACTGCTCCCCCCACACCCCTCGCAAGGTCATTGCTACCCCAAACTCTCCCGCTGGTTGAATTCTTAATTGGAGGGTTTAACCCCCTAAACCCCCATTACCCCACCCCATTCCCAGCACAACTCAATCTCACTATACAAACGCACAGACACGCACACACAAGCATGAACACTCACACACACAAACACCTACCTCTTCTCCAGCGACAGCTCTTCCTGGTCCCGACACGCCTGGCCGCACCTGCGCACACTCCTGTGCGGCAGGGGCATGACAGTTTGATTTAGAAAGACCGCATTGTCGTTCGATCTTTTTTAAAACATTTTTTTTAAAACGATCATTTAACTTAATAGCCATCCTTTGCCTCTCAATCGTTGCAGGAGAGGTGAACTTTAGACAAGCAGTTAAAGCACATTCACAGCCAAGCATCAGTCCAAAGGCTGCTGCTCTTCAAATGAATGTATATTTCTCATTGTAGACATTTTACTGTTAGGGTGAGTGTTGTGACAGATGAAATGAGCACCAAGCCCAGTATGCATTACGTGTCCAGAATGGTTTCAGTTTAAAATACAATCACAGACATATTTTTCATATATAAACTTCTGTGATCATTCCTATATTCCCATAATGCTCTATGAGTTTATTCAAAGTAGTCAGGTGCAATGTCATATCCCTCCCCTTCCTTATAGATTTATTTACAGAATGACAGCAATTTACTAAATGGGGCTTATTTTAAAAACTGTGGTGTGGTAAAATAAGTTTAAAATGAGACGTAAAAAGTCTTACTCCAGTCTTTGCACTTGTTTTATAGCTCCGTGGCATTTTAGAAATCTTTTGCAGTCTGATTGGGATAACTCTTCCTCATCATCATTCTTGCTCTGCCTGCAAAACCACCTAGTTTTCTGCGTGCATGAGATTTTCATGAAAACATAAACCTGATGGAATCCTATGGAATCCACCTGCATTTAGCACCTGCTAAAAGCAGGTGGATTATGGAGGATTACATCATAAATGTTGTCTGCAAAGGGTAATGTGCACACAGCTATTACCTCATTTACAAAACGAAGAGTAAAATGAAAGAGTAAGGGTGCTTTTGCCTGTATGTACTCTTTCCTGTTCCACTCTGATTTGCAAAAATTGAACATTGTCTGGAGGGAACCCACCAGCATATAAGTGCTAATGTTGCTGGTCCCCTGCATGCCATTAACACTTATGACAAAATGAGCCTGACTAATGAAATTGCTTAAATACTACGTGTTATTTAAAGACAGCAATTTGTATTTACAATATGCAGACTGAGTGCAAAAAGACTGCCAGAAACCATGACAAGTGCCCACAAATACATGTTTGCAGGGTCTTGTTTATTATTTATTTATTTATTTTTATTATTTTTTTATTCGATTTAATTGTTTCTACATTTTTTTCAAAATAAGAAGTGCAAACGTTCCCAGCGCAAATTATTGTCCTTGCACATTTTAAGAAACCAGTCTTTGCGAATCCATTGAGTTTCTTGCTTTGACAAATTCATGTTAGGACTCTTACACTGTGTGTTTATGGTCAATAAGAGATGGCTCTTATCGATGCTCAATTAGTTTTGTTATCCAGATCGATGTTTTTGAAGAAAGAGGCTTCTTGTGTCCTCTCCTTCATTGAAGGCCGTCCACCAGTTGTCCTCAGTTAAAGTAGTGAATGTTTGCATTATTTTTCCTAGGAAAACTGATCTTGCACGCTGTGTTCCTTCACATTCCAAGAGAAGGTGGCGACTTGTTTCTCCAAGGATTTGCAATATCGGCATTTGTTCGTTGTTGAACACTTCCTTATGAACTGAATTTCGTTCGGTGTCAGTTGGTTCAAACGGAATCTCAGGAATGATCTATACAAGCTTTTATCTGGGAACTTTCCCAAGTAGCCTCTCGTATCGTTTAGTTTTTTAGGTGCTGTTGGAAAGTGTTTAGTCAGACTGTAAGTGTTCGCCGTGTCCTCAATTCAAATCCAGTCTGACTCAAAGAGTTTCTTGGATACTTTGTCTGGATTTGATTTGAGTAGTTCTTCTGTGACATCTAGTTCCTCCAGGAGGCTTGTGTTTCTCAGCTTCCAGTTTTTCAGTGCCTGGATGTTACCAGATATCATTTCTCTGTGCACCAAATCCAGAGCTTTTAGTTTGTTGACCAGTAAAACTTTGCGGTACAGCATTAACGTGTTTCTCTCCATAACAACTTTCAACGATGACAGACATAGTTTTCTCCTTAAAAGTGGCTTTGGTGTGGATTGAGCCAAGTTGAGAACGTTCTTCCAAAAGAAGCTCTCTAGTTTGTTCCAGAGTGATTCCGGCAGTAGAAACATTGCCTCAACTCCATATAGATTCGACGGCACCACTTTTGATCTATAGAAGCTAATGACTGCCAGTATCGAGAATCTTCCATACGTTTTGTCAATTAACCTCGCTTGCGTAGTTAGCGTTTTCACCTTTGTCCATAGTAAATTTTGCATGGATGTTTCCACTGGGGTAGTGCACATCATAATTGGGGTAGTACACATCATAACTCCCAAGTATTTAAAGGCGTTTACCTTTTCCAGTTTTCAGTTTGCTGTGCTTCTTCTTTCCGAGTCCCTGGCAGTATTATTATTATTTGGGTCATTTGCCCCCTTTTAAGCAATGCCCCCAACTCTTTCAGCCACTCCTCCTTTTTTAGAGTATGACCTTAATGTTGAATATACTGGGTTTTTTAACTCCATTTCCTCAAATGTTGTGCTCTCAAATGCACCATTTGAGCACATTATTTTAAAGAGACTCCCTGTACTACTTAGGACTCCTTCAGAGTGTGTGGCTGCTCACACCAATTCATTGACGATGTTACTGCTACTCCACTAAACATATTCTTCTGCTGACACTGCCCTTAAATAATGTACAATGCCAGTGCCCCCTCAGGGAATTTCTGCCACTGGCATGAAGAGATGCCTCTGCCAGTGCTATACATATGTTCATGTTGCTGTGCATAGTTTTGGTTGGTACGCTTGGGTGACAGTAGTCATACATCGCCTCCCACCCCCTTTGCTTCTATGACAGATGAAAGATATAAGGCTTGATTCACAAACGTAATGACCTCTTTGGGCTTGTGCAGTGTGCCGAGCACCCAGTGAGAACATGATCCTCAAGCAGATTGCACATGCATGGTGGCCCAATGTAGTAAACCAGCTCTAGCGTGTGCATGAATGTCAGTTTACTGCAATCCTCTTAGAAAGGTGACTCAGATACCAGTTTAAGATTTGGAGACGTTTTAATAACCGTTCATATACGCTTCCAATGCAAAAGATTCCCAGGATACTGATGTACTCAGTTCATGGAGTCATGGTGCACATGTCTCCGAGTGTTGGGATAATAGGTGCAACGAGTGTAAGGATGAAATTCTCTAAACGAGTCCAAATGAGAGGCTCCACATGTCATGATAATAGGAGAACGGAAGGGCCAATCTCTTAAAAAAGCACAGTTCTGCTTGATATGATATTATAGGTTATTTATAACACGCTTAATATCCAGAGGTTTCTAAGCACGGAACCGGGGATCGAACGTGTGTTACTCCTTGTGGTCTTGCTTCCAAGGCGAGCAGGCTGCCCCTGTGCTATCCTCCCTGTGCTTCTTGATGGAAGAGATTCCCTAAAACAACAGTCAGTACCGGCAAGGTTCCAGCAAAAAATTCAAAGTAATAGAAAACAAGCGATGGTTGCAAAACAAAATGCTCCAACGGAAAAGTCAAAGCAAATGTTTTTTTTTTCCTCCTGCAGGTGTGGTTGCTCCTCCCTGGGTCAAACCAGTGGGGTTTTTCCAGTGCTCTGGCCCCTAAATGGGGGTATAAAGTTTCTTCCGCCACAGACCAATGGCTCTTGGGCGGGGAGTTGCTGTAGGTTCCTCCTGCTTTTTGCATCTTGAGTAATTTTGGTTGGCAGTCCACTGACAGGCCGTCGAAAGGGCTCTAGCCAGACTGAGTGTCAGGTTGGTACATCAGCAAAGGTTTATTGCGCTCTGGTTAGGTTCAATGGGGAATGTGTCACTAGTTTCCCATGTCTTCCCCTGCTTCTCGTGGGGCTCACGATGGATCCTTGTCCTGCCCTATCTCCTGTTGAGCCGTTCTTCCTGTCTCCCAGCATTCACTCTCTCTTGATTCAACGTGGTTTTTGATTCAAAGAGAGAAGTTACCAAGACAGAGGTCTCTCCCTCTCCTCTGTCTTGGTAACTGCTCTCTTTGTTCATGTCTGTTTTCTGAGGGTCTGAGTCTCTCCCCCTCTCCAGGCCTTCTATCCTTCATTGTCTCTATTGTTGGTACCTACCTTCCAACCCCCAACTCTCTTCCAACGTCTTGTCATCCTCTTTCCTCTTCCCACACAACAACCCTATTCTCTTTGAATGGTATACAGTCGTTTTGCCGCCATGTTTTTATTCGTTAGGTTTTTTTAATGACAAATATTCATCAAAAAAACTTGTCAAAAAATAGAAGGGGTGGGTAAGGGGATAAAAGAGGCAGGGGGTTAGGGATATGGATTAAATAATAGGGAAGGGAGTGCTTGGGGAACCCCCAAATATTTTAAAGAAATTAGATGAGTTTTTTGATTAAATATTTTCTTTTTAAAAAATTCATTAAAAAGGAAAACTGGTGGCAAAAGAACATATAACCCTTTAAACCTCTACACTCTTCCTTTACTTCTTCCCCTCTACGATCTACCTCTGCCTCCTCTTTAACAATATTGCTGGCCTTCCTCTCCAAGCCATTACGTTCCCACTATTCACAAAAACCATGCTCTCCCTCCTTTGTAATATTGTTTCCCTCCTGTACTCCCGCCCTCTCTTCCTCTTTCCAGGTGACTCCCCTCATCTCTTTCTTACAGGTAGTATCCATCTGCCACTGCAGTAATCAAAAACCCATCACTATCCTTGGCTCGGACTCCTCCTCACTTTCCAAATCATCATCTCCCTTCCAAACTACATCTATTGCTCCCAGGTTAAGCCTTTCTCCCTTAAAATCCTGCAAACCTTCCTTTAGAAATGCCGACTCTGAGTTTTCTGTCCAACCACAATCAGCTTTCTCCTTTTACCCCAACTCCAATGTTCCTTCTTTTCTCACTTCAACAAGCTTTTCCACAACCAAACATGTTCCTTTCATTACAAACCCCTCCCCCCTCAAACTTAAATACACTTCCCCTTAAACCAAACTTCGCCTACTCAATTCTCTCATGTAGGCACCCACCAGTACCTGTTGGAAAGGCCGATTCGTAGGCCTCTCTTCTTGCCAAGTCTCCATGTTTGGCGTCTCCCAGGTTCATCTGTCTTCTTGCCGGCAGCTTTCCCATGGGCTCAAAATCCCTGCTTGCGCTGGTAGTATTGGTTGCATCCCAGTTGGAGAGGATGGTTTGTTCCCTAATAAAGCCATGTACTCAGGGTCATATGGTGTGTCAGTGGGTTGGCCGAAGGTCATATAGAATTTGGCAGCCATTGTGGTTTCTTATTTGCCTTCTGTAGTGATATGAGCTCCTCTCTGGCTGCCAGCACTACCTGCCAGCTGTTTATTATCTGGTAATATTTTTGGTAATTTTTAAATTCTACATTGAATTTGCACCTAGAACCATTGGCCCAAATAAGTTCCATAATCCAGATCTGCGAACCATGCAAACATGTAAACATTTGTGTTGTGGATGATAAGCAGTTGAGGACCCCCCCAAACAGGTTCTTGATTGGCACCAATGCTGTTCCCAGGACTTTAGGACTGGGAACTCACCACACCATGCCAGCCGGGCACCTTGTGGCATGACATGCACTTCTTTGTGGAGCTTGGGTCGGCCCTTTTAATCCTAATTAAAGTCCTGTGCTGGCGTGGCGATAATACTCTCATGATGATGATATCGTACAGACCCACTCGTCTTCTTTTCAATGTGCTGCTGCTGTCACAGAAAGTCACAGAAATACACAAGGATACAAGATTAAAGGGGCATTATTGACATTTTAATCAAATGGTTTTGGAAGGCTGGGTCTTTTGAAACTAATAGTGTCCCTAAGGCTCTCTTGACCGCCCCGTCAGCTCCCTCCACACTAGCCATGCATACTGGATGGCCAGAATGCCCCCAATGTATTCTAACACAAGGTAACACCTACTGTAAAGGTTCTGAAAAAGACAAAAGAGAAGTCTGGCCAGAAGGGAGACTATCTGGCATTGTGGAAGGGACAGTGGTACCATCAGTCAAATACAATGTGCACTCAGGCGTGGCAGGGTCTGGTTCCTCCCAACTCCCTCACCCCCTGACTAGGTCTTAACCCTGACCCTGTTACACTGTCTTTATTTGACACAAGTTAACTGTTTAATTTCTTGGGCCTCGACTACTAAGGTGATTATGACTTTACAAACTCAACAAACAGCACTCTGCGCAGATACCTTCCATGGTGCCAGCTTGGCAGAGGCAAAATTGATACAGATGTTTCTGAGCTGGTAGGGATCATGCAGTATTGTCTGCTGAGAAACAGGTGCGAGCTACTATCCCACACGCAAAGTGAAACCGCTGCCTCAGTGTCAGGCCATTAAGCCAGAGAGAGAAAGGCCGGATCAGACATTAGATTGAGGCAGAGGAGAGCCAAGACATCCACAGCCCAGCCAACATCAACTCATCCTGAGTTGATAGAAACGCATCTGATATTTTGAAACCTGCAAAGCAGTGCCTGAGCCAAACATCTGTTAGACACTTGTCAAGTGTTCAAGGGGAAATAATGAGACACAATTACATGCGTTGGAGCTTCTCGTGACACTATGTTCTTCTCTACAGTATGATTTCTTCTGTTTTCACTTTACATGTGTTTCTTCCTGGGTCTCCCCACTCTGAAGGCTTGTTAAATGCTAAAGGCCCCAATCAGAGCTGAGCTGTTAAGAAAATAAAGTGCTACGGTAGAAAGCTCCAAAGCTTTCTGCTAGACTGGACCAGGCAAGTACATGGGGATGGGGAGGAGGTGCAAGTTGATCTAGGTCACCTGGCCTAAGCCCCGCCCACCTGGTGCCTTCCAGGTTGATGCTCTTTTTCCCCACTTAGCAAGCCCCGCCCATCTGGTGCCTTCCTGGTTGCTGCTCTTTTGCCCTACTTAATGAGCCCTCCAGCCACTTTTCCTTTGCAGATGGGGAGCAGGTACAAGTGGATCTTGGTCACCTGGCCTAAGCCCTGCTCACCTGGCACCTTCCAAGTTGCTGCTCTTTTTCCTCCCTTAGCAAGCCCCGCCCACCTGGTGCCTTCCTAGTTGCCACTCTTTTTCCCTATTTAAGGAGCCCTCCAGCCTCTTTTCCTTTGCAGATGGGGAGCAGGTGCAAGTGGATCTAGGTCACTTGACCTAAGACCCGCCCACGTGGCGCATTCCAGGTTGCCACTCTTTTTCCCCACTTAGCAAGCCCTGCCCACCTGGTGCCTTCCTGGTTGCCGCTCCTTTTCCCTACTTAGCTAGCCCTCCAGCTCTATTCCTTTGCAGATGGGGCAGGTGCAAGTGGATCTAGGTCACCTGGCCTAAGCCCCGCCCACCTGGTGCCTTCCAGGTTGCCACTCTTTTTCCCCACTTAGCAAACCCCGCCCACCTAGTGCCTTCCTGGTTGCAGCTCTTTTTCCCTACTTAAGGAGCCCTCCAGCCTCTTTTCCTTTGCAGATGGGGAGCAGGTGCAAGAGGATCTACGTCACATGGCCTAAGCACCACCCACCTTCTTAGCCCTGCCTCTTCCTTCCTGCTCTTAACTCTTAGATCAAGGGCGTCTCTCACCCGGGCGTCAGAAGCGAAGGGCAGACAAAGAAAAGGGCAATTCCTGTTTGGACCAGGGCAGACAAAGAAAAGGGCAATTCCTGTTTGGACCAGGGCAGACAAAGAAAAGGGCAATTCCTGTTTGAACCTGGGCAGAAAAAGAAAAGGGCAATTCCTGTTTGGACCAGGGCAGACAAAGAAAAGGGCAATTCCTGTTTGAACCTGGGCAGAAAAAGAAAAGGGCAATTCCTGTTTGGACCTGCTCAGACCAGGATGTCCCAGGGCCCGACCGCCTGCTCAGACAGCAGGTAAGCATGCACCAACATGTGTTTACTCCCTCTGTCCCCCTATGATGTTCACTTGTTCCCCTCCCTTCTCGCACATAGGTGCTGCCTGTTTTGCTTGATTCTTCTACCCTGCGCCCCCTCCCGCACCTTTTCCCCCTCCACCCTACTTCTGCAGGAGTCTGTCCTGGTACATTCTGGTTTCACCATCACCATCTTGTGGCCAATGCTGGATTTGACTTTTACGGACTTCATTGATTCACGGTGCGTCACCCTTTCTCAACTCTCATGCTGGACTTTGCATCTTGTACACATGGTGGCCCTGAATCATGCTGTTCCCATCTTCATCTTGTATCCTGGCTTACAACATTAAGTGTTACTTCTGAATTCTGCAATTGTATTCGCTCTCCCCTCATGCTTCTCCACTCTTTTTGACTGCTTACTCTCTGTTCTCTCCTCCTCTCTCTTTCTCCCTTTTCCTATCTCCTCCCCTCCCCCCTTACTTTCTTCTAAGCACTTACTGTATCAGAATTGTCCCTGGACCTTGTATGATAGCAACCTCGTCTGTCTCCCCCCCTGTTTTAGCTGGTCCCCCCCCCACACCAGCAGTATCTGAAATGTCATCAAGCCTAGTACAATAGTCGCTTGTTTTGTTCCTCATCTTGCTTTCTGCACCCCTCTCCTCACCTTTTGTTTATTCCGGCTCTACCAGACATGTCCTCAGGCCTAGTACGGTAGTCGCCTGTCAGCTTCCATTTCCTTCCACTCTCCCCCTCCCTTCCTATCTATGTCTTAGCTCTTGCACTATCTGAAATGTCGTCAGGCCGAGTATGATAGTTAATTTCACATCCTTATTGTTCATGGCCTGTTAGAATGTCATTGTATTTTCCCTTGCTCCCTCCCTTGCCGTGAAGCGCTTTGAAACACAATGGGCCTCATTACGATGCAGGCGGTAGAGGGTTAACAGCGCCGGTAGAGCTGCCGGCGCCGTTATCCCTCTACCACCTCATTACGAGGTCTGCTCAGGGGTCCCGAGGTCTGCTCAGGGGTCCCGCTAAGGACTTCTGGCAGACCAGGCACTGTCATGATTCCTGCCCATCATGTCCCCAGCCCTCCAAGATGTCAGGCTGGAGCCAGGCCACAATCACCTACATGGCTTTCAAGGGCCTCTCCATCCCTCCAAAGACCTACTTGGAGTCACACTTGGCGCTTGTGGCAACAGACTCACTCACTCCCATAGGATAACATTGGGGATTGGACTTGTAGTGCATTGATGGAGACAAGATGGATGCCCCCACATATTTCGGTTCCCAGAACTGCATGTGCGGTCTAGTCTTTTGGGTGTGGTTCATCCCAGAGACACCTGGGATACCCAGAGACTATTAAAGCCACACCCAAGCTGAGAAACATGCTTTGCATCTTTCTTCTGCGCTCTGCTCCTGCAAGAACAAGAACACCGTTAGGAGCAGCCTTACCTTGTGGCGCTTCTGCCCATCATTCATCGCTCCTTCTGTTCTGCAGGCATCTTCGGCGGTGTCATTCCCATCCCGGCACGCCGCTTCCTTAGGAAAAGGGAAAAGAACAGAAAAAAGGCATTAGTAAGCATTCTGCAAATCTTTGCTTATTTTTAAATACTGTACAAGCTTCAAACACTTACCTGAATCCCAGCCGCTCTAGGGGAACTCTGTCTCTGGAACTTCTCATCCATCTGCATGAGGGAAAAGACACTCCAGATTAGCGTGGAAACATCTAGAGGCACCGCATACCACACTTACCCACCGCATTTGTTCTTCATAACCGGCATCCACGCTGAAAACGTCGGGGCACCTAAAAGACACAGAAAAAGAACTCAGTTCAATGCAAATACGAAAGGGGTGCATCGCGCATCGCGCTCTCACTCACCTTCAGCGCTACTCATCTCAGCAGCATGCCGCCATCCCCAGATGCCGTCCATCATCTAAGGAAGGAAAGGAACAGAGTTAGAGAACTGTTCAAAAGACTCATTATACTTACCTGTCGGACTCTTGCCAGTGAAGTAACTATGCAGCAATGAGCCCGCATCAATCAACGCGCCCCTGCGCTGAAATCAGGACGGAGAGCACACTATCCAAGAAAACAAGGTGAGCTGTGGATCAAAGGGAAGAGTTGGACCCCGGGGAAGAAGGGGTTTAAGCACACAGAGACAATAGGGAGTTAAACTCTACCAATCCTGTGTTTCAGGCCCAGTCTCCAGTCGAATAGCTTCCAGGGAAGGGTTTGAGGTCGTAAGTGGTCAGAACAGGCTGAGTGATGTCCCCGTGGATACCAGGTGAGCGTTACAGGCATCCTTAGCTGGACCCGCGAGCAGACCAGGATGCTAACAACGGGCCCGTCATTAACAGGCCCGTTGTTAGCATCCTCCCCATTCCCATTTAGCCCTATGGGGGCTCAAATGGGAATGGGGATGTGTTGGGTCCGGGTCCCGGGAAAGGGAATTACCCAAGGTCAGAATGGTCCGGTAATTCCCTATTCCTGGAACCCGGACCCAGTACCCGGTACCCGGTACCTGGTATGGGGGTAGCCATGCCACTAAAAGCGGCATGGCTACCTCCATACTCGTTATGAGGCCCAATGTGTATAGGCTCTATATAAATAGACATATCATATCATATCATGGAGAGCAATGCTGGTGGATCAATTGAAGGGGGAGCAGAGGAAGGGATGGGCAGACAGGCGTTTAATGTTGGAGAGAGCAAAGGGCGTGAGGGAAGTTATCCCAGGGATGAGGAATGAATCGATAGAAGGGGCATATATCAGGAAATATAGTGTACACCTCATCTTTCCAGAAAGAGGACATGGATTATTTAGGCATGAATACATAACACCTCCACTATAGAGGAGTGTTTCCTGCAATAGGCCAGATACTGTTTGGCCCACCATCCTGGTTTGGCCTACCATCCAAAGTCCCACCCTTAGAGAGAAGCCAAAGAATCGATGATCAGGTAATCTCAAGAACCTCAATGTAAGGCCTCCAAAAAGAGACTAAGAGCACTTGGCTGGTCAATCCCTGCTTTGAAACTTTTAAACGATGGGGTGTTGATTTCGGCACCCTGTGCAATTACTGTAAATGCACCCGGTCTTAATTAAGGGTGGTTTTAGATCTCTGTGCCAATTCAAAAACCACATGTTCCTGGGAAGAGTGCTGTATCAATAAAGTCTCAGATCTCTATATTTGCTAAATCCTTTGTCGCTTTCTATTATTTTTGGGCCTATCCACTATTTCAGTTGAGTGATTTCTGCTCTGAATCACTGAGCTCATTCTGCACTGCACACACTGCAGATGAAAGGCTAGGAGTCCCTTAGCTAACCATTTCAGCCCATTCTACTTTGGAGAGGGAGCCTTTGTATCTGTGTGACAACACTCCAGCCTGAAGGATGGGAGGCTCTGTACTCATGTGCTAATTACAAAGGTCTGCAGAATTCTGACAGGTTTTCTGCAACTAAATTGCATTTTGGCAGGCTCTCTGCCACTAGATATAAATAATGTTTTTGTGTAGCGCATAATGCTACTTTCCTTCTGACTCTAGGAGCTGTAATGATAGACATTGTTATCAGCCATTGTAATGACACTCACTTTATAGACCACCAGACCGGTGAAGGGCTGAGTTAGTCTTCTTGGGATTTGGACCTGTGCCCTCTAGGCTAAACACAAATGTCTAAAGCAAGTGCTGAACATGCAGACCTATCTTTTAGACATAACCACCAGAAATCATGATTTTCTGAAAGTGACCAGTTGTATCCATTGTGGCCCTAAGTGGATCATTATGTGGTCTTCTTTCCTACTGGCAAATTTCCCAGCTTCTGGAGAGAATTCCCAGATCCATTCTTTATGCATATAGAAGATTTTGCATCCCTGCATGAAATCATCTTTTCTAGTGTTAACAGTTTCCCCACTTGTGTGAACCCACCTTTGGAACAGTTGACCTGTTTTATATCCCTAGGCGACTCCCCAGAACAAGTATTTACTACCGACAGCATGTTGCCTTCCCTTGGTTGAAGAAACAGAGCGCCTTGTTATCCTTAAGGACATGTGTTCCTATTCCTGGATGAATTAAGGCCATAAACCATGCTTCCTACAGGTGAGAACATGTATTCCCTCTGGTAATCTCATTAACCCATTCTTGGTCCATGTGTTATTTGAACTCTTAATTGCAATGTTATTGGGGGTTATTCATCCCTATGGACACTGGGCAGAAATACGTTTTGAGGCTGGCCTATACTACTCATTTTTAAGCTGGGTTACTTTGCCAAGTAGATGACCAGTCTCTTATTACGGGATGATGAATGGGGTGTTGTGGGAGCTCAAGTCATTAGGTTTACAGCCACGCTCTCCCTTTATTACAGGTTCTCAATTTCTGACTAGAATCCCCAGTACCCACCCTACCTTCAGATAACCAGTTTCTATGGTAAATCCCCAAAACACATTGCTCCTACAAGTAACTAGCTGATTATCCTCAGGTCAATCCCTGGAACCAGTCCTTCTTATAGGTGACAGTCTTACCAACTCTTTCCGAATAATCAGAACCTATGCTTTCAACATAACGATAACTTATTTGCATAAGGCTTACTGGTGCAGTCTCACATTTTAATGGCAGGTTCTCTGTCCTCGTGCTGGTCCCCAATGCCCATTCTTTTGACATGTAGCAGGTTCTTTGTCCAGGGGCAAATCTACCAAACCAATCCTTCCTGTAGTTGACAGGCTCTTTGTCCATGGGTGAATCCCAAGAATCCCTACTTCCTACAAGGGAATCAATATTTGTGTCCCTGAACAAAGTCCCATAATCCAGCCTCTTATAGGTGGCAGATTCTCTTTCCGAATATGACTCTGTGGAGCCATCCATCCTTCAGGGATGCCTCTACAGACCTGGCAATTCCTCTGAGCCCATTACTTCATCGGGTAAATGAGTGTTACCCTTTCTTGCTATGAGTAAGACAATGCACGGAATCTAATAGGAAATGTAGTGATTTGTCCTTGAGACAAGTGACTCTTCTCTATCTGTAGGTAAACTCCTAGAGTCCATCAATGTATTTGGGCAAAAGTCACTGGCGCTTGTCCAGTGGAAGCTCATGATTTCCAAAGGTAAAAGCTAATATCAAAAACTCACCTTTCCTAAATTAGACACCGTCCGCACTGGATGGCTGAATCCATCCTAAATGAAACACAGCCCTCACTGGATGGCTGAATCCATCCCTCCTGAAGGAAATGCAGTCATCACTGGATGACTGAATCCATCCTTCCTAAATGAAACGCAGTGCTCACTGGATGGCTGAATCCATCCTTCCTAAATGAAACGCAGTCCTCACTGGATGGCTGAATCCAGCCTTCCTAAATGAAACGCAGTCCTCACTGGATGACTGAATTCATCCTTCCTAAATGAAACGCAGTGCTCACTGGATGGCTGAATCCATCCTTCCTAAATGAAATGCAGTCCTCATGGGATGGCTGAATCCATCCTTCCTAAATGAAACACAGTCCTCACTGGATGGCTGAATCCATCCTTCCTAAATGAAACGCAGTCCTCACTGGATGACTGAATCCATCCTTCCTAAATGAAACGCAGTCCTCATGGGATGGCTGAATCCATCCTTCCTAAATGAAATGCAGTCCTCATGGGATGGCTGAATCCATCCTTCCTAAATGAAACACAGTCCTCACTGGATGGCTGAATCCATCCTTCCTAAATGAAACGCAGTGCTCACTGGATGGCTGAATCCATCCTTCCTAAATGAAATGCAGTCCTCACGGGATGGGTTATTTTCGACCATACAGCCCCGACCATTCTCTGTAGCATAGTTTTCTCTCTTTTTGTGTACAACGGGATGTCAGGCCTACCAATTAAATCTCTTTGAAAAGTGGGGTTCCTCACAAAACCATGGCCAATCTCTAGCAAATTCACTTTTTTATATATTACAAAATCCATCTCAATTATGTTTGTGCTGCACACCACAAAACTTTCCGATTCTTTTTTAAGAATCTATTTGTATCTCTCACACTCTGTCTCTCTCTCTCTCGCTCCATCTCCCCCCTCTCTCTTTATTGAAAAACAAAAAGATGATTTGTTTCTTTTCCGTAATCATACATCTTTTTTGAGATGACGTCACTGGGCCCGATTCACAAATAAAATTCCAACTCACATGAATAAACTGCTTGTGCAAGTTGGAAAATAGGCACAATTGCCTGAAGAAGGATCTAGTAAAGGCATGTACATACTAGCATGTTATGCTGAGTGTGCAGAAAATAGCCTGCATCAGCCCTATGCTCTGAATGAAAGGTGTGCCTGAAGAGGAAGGAACCCAAAGGGCATGTCACTTGCCGTTATGACTGAGCCTCTTCATTGGATACAACCCCCTCTGACCCCCTTGTCGCCAGTGCCTAGCCAGACCAGGTGAAGTCCATGTGCATGGGAACGCACAAGTTAGATGTGGTTATTTGAGTCCTCCCTGCCATTCATCACCACAAACAGAAACCTTCATTCAAAGCATGAGCATTTCTATTCAGGGTTACATTTCCACCTCAAAGATTATGGGCAGATGGCAGACTCTTCCGACTTGTGTTGTGTAATGCAGCGCAGCACTCGCCTGGGAAGTGACCAGAGAGCCTGGTGGCGTAGAAGGAGCCAATAACATGTGTGAGTTTAGGGCGGACACGAACTCGCACATATACAGGGGCCTGGGCAGTACTTCTGCTCAAAGCCAAACCCTGCCACACATTTCACATCCCCAGTGTGAATTGGGAAATCACGTTTTCAGCTTGATGGTTGTTCGAACCAACACTCTACACATTTCAAGAGGCTACCAAAAAAAATCAGGAATACATATTAAAGCTTATGCGGACCTGAAAACACATGAGCCACACTTAGATGATATTCTGAATGATAGCATGGGCCACACTTGGTTGGAATTGTGAACACTGGCCATAGACGCATCTAAAAGGGATTGTGGATGGTGGCAGGTGCCACACCTGGATTGAGCCACGCCAAGATAGAAATGTGAATGTTAGCATGTGCCACACTTAGATGAAATCGTAGACACTAGGCGTCGCATCCAGATAGAAATATGAATGTTAGAACGTGCCACACTTAGAAATGTGAATGTTAGCTACGCCAATTAAGCAATCCAATAACAATTTCACCCCTCTGCATACACCTCTCAAATTCTAACCAAACAAAACCACAAGCCTATAAACACAACAATCCGCACGAAACTTCACTACACTGCTACAACAAAACAAACCACACATAGACTAGCACAACAGTACACGACGGCTACCGACTGGAAACCCCCCTCCCTCCCCCGACCCAGCCAACAAAGTTACCGGGTTGAGACTGCCAACAGCACATCACTGCCCTCTTGCACTTTTCCAGCTCATTCCTACTAACTCACCCCCGCCCCTTTTCCCTTTTTTCAGAGCCGCCAGAGCGCCAGGGGACCACTCCGGTGGTGACAGTGTGCGGTACAAATATGCTTTAACATTAACAAGTCTTTAAAGACTTGTGATAGGCTTGTGTAGCCCTGGTTCTTTACAACTAACAACAAATGTCATCCCGAATCCCAAACTTTTCTGTGGCAATCCAAGACTTCTCAAACTTTTGCAACTGTTTCAAAGACTATAATATTCCCGAGATAGAAAGAAATCCTTTAATCGATCACTATCCTAAAATCTGGCCTAGCATTGCTCGCACCCATTTGTATAATCGATAAGGTCATGTTTAACAGTGTTGGCGGCATTTTCAAAGTCCCCGTAAATAGCGTATAGAGGACTGCGTTCGCTCGCACTTCCATGCCTGCGGTCCCCGCCGTGCAGATCCGGCTGTTTGCATCCTGAGGTGGAACTCTCCCATGGAAATCCGGACGGTTCCAGCTTTCCGTGCATGATTCCCACTTTGCAATGCGCTGATTCGCAAATGCTAGAGGCGTGCACATGGATTCCTCTGGCATCCACCTGCAGAAACAGGTGCATTTCATAGCAATCTGGAGCATTTCTACCCACATCAAAGTTGCATATGGGAGGAGATGCTGTCGGAATTTTATGCCGGGTGGATGCAGCTGTTGAAATCAGATATCACAATTAATTCCCCAGTTCTGCGTACCAATAAGCACTGTTAGCACATCCACGTTGGGCAAAATGACTCTCTTTATTATTTAAATTATTGAAGACAGTTTGGTAAGTTATGGTCATATTTCAAGCATGCTGTAGTCACACTTTGGCTCAAGCAGACAGTCTTCTCCCATGTTTGCCTTTGCTGTCAGGACACCCCTCCACCCATTCAAAGGAGTCCACACAATAAGAATCCAGGGTGCGTCCACCATTCAGGGATGCCTTTACCGTTCCAAGATAACGGTTGGCTGCCATGTTTGATTTTGAACTGGATGGCTCCAACGGTGGGCTGCCATGTTTAAACTGGATGGACCCAATGGTGCGCTGCCATGTTAGAATGAATCGATTCCGAATTTTCTTGCCAAGTGTGTTAGAGAACGTAGTTTAAGTGTAAATGAATAGATTAATAGAGTTGTTCGGGGCCGTTTCACGCTAACAATGTTTACAACAGTATCGCCCTTTGTGCAAGCGCTGTGTTCTACTGAAACCTATTCAACTCACAGAGTTTTTTAAGGTTGCCTGACCTAGGTTCAACCCCACACATATGCTTTGCCACGCCAACTTACAAAAGGACTGGGCGCGTGTGTTTCTGCATTTACTGCTCCGCCTTTCAGCCGGCGGCAACGCCGTACGGTGCATTTTGCTGCAGGGAGGTGTCCAGGGCTACACCCAAAGCAACTCTGTGTATATTCATTTCTGTTTGAGGCCCCTCCCTCGAGAGGACTAGAGTCAAGTGGCATGAAGAAACAGAAACATAAATATCCGAGTCACACAACAAACACAGCTATGAGGCGCGGCCCTTAATTACCAGAAGCCCATAAAATTAGCAATGTAATTGCCACCTTTTTTTTTTTATAGGCGATCCTCTTATTGCATCAACTTATTTTTCTGCAACTCTGTTGCTGATCACACATTACCGGCATGAATCACTATTGATTAGGGCTGAATTCCAGGTGAATGATTTATGGCATTAACCTTCACTCCACATTTTAGCATTAAGTTCAGTTCAGGAGCCTACTATTTTCACTTCACATTTAGGTTTTCATTATGAACCTGATCTGATGGTGAACAGCATCCCGTACAAGGGCACCTGCTCATTTGAAATATTTTGCAATCGCAGAGCATGTCAGAATGCACCTGCTTCCATCAGCACGCATATCCCCCCTCAAAGCTAGCCCACCACGCTGCAGCCCGCCAGCATCATTACAGGGGCCCGCAATTCCGACAGTATCTCCCCATCACTGCGCACGCTCCACTGGCTCCCCCTCCCCGCCTGGATCATATTCAAACTGCATGTATCACCTACAAAGCTGTCTCGAATGGAACATTGGCATACTTGATGGCTAAACTCCACACCTCGGGAGACTCTCGCGCCTCACGTAGCCAAACCATCAAAAGGCTGGAGTCTAAGCTAGCCCAGAGAGCAAAGACGTGCCACTCTCCGACCATCTGGAACTCAATGCTGACTCGAAATGCCCCCACCTTCCTCCAGTTCCTCAAAACATTAAAACTGTGGCTCTTTCAACAATACTTGTAGGACGGATACAAATTCCATCCTCCCTCCACCAACAAAACTGCGCTACTTTATAAAATGCCAAGCCCAATGCTGGCACCCTCCCATTGTAAAGAGCTCTGCTGCTCTCAAACTAGGTTTGTGCTGTAAGCAGCAAAATAAAATAAGAGAGTGTATGTCACCACAATTGCTTTTATTTTCGTTTCTTGAAATTTTTTCATTTTAGGGATATAAGTACACAGGAATGATATCATTATTAATCAAAAATAAATGGGGCGCAGTCCGTTACCATCCAATCACTCCCACCCACCTTCCACTTATAACTATACTGCAGTTTTTGCATTTTTAAAAATTATTTTAATGAGTGCTACACACATCCCTCTATAACCCGCTTGCAACAACGTTTATTAAAGCCACATCAAATGTGTATCATACTAATGACAGCCATGTGAACCCAACCATCAACAGCCTATGTGTATTCTCCATAGACTGGCTGTCGTGCTGCACAGAGCAGTACAGAAACCAGTGTGGTGCTGCCTCTCTGTTTATTCCTTATGAGGTCAGGTAACACCTCTCTCCAGCAAGAGAGCCCCACAGCAAGAGCTGTCCTGGGAAACAGGAATCAAAGGGCACATCCTACACAAAAGAAGTAGTCTCACACCAGGGTGCAGCATGCAAAAAGAGCCTTTGATGCTTTGGGCTAGGGAGGGCCAGAGTTAGTGTAGACAAAGGGAACTTGGCATAGTTGGAGGAAGATTCCAATATCTTGTTCCTCTCTGTATCTCTCCTTCCTTTCTGTTTTCTTACTTCCTTTAGGACAAAACATGTTGGGTATGATGCCAGCAGGCAAGTCCTACTTTTCACATGTACAGGAACCCCTTAAAGCAGGATTGCTTTTCTCCAAACACACAGGGACTTTGGCCTATAAAAGAGGGGGTCTCCAACTCCTTTTTTGATTCACTTTTGTACTTCAAAAGAATACATTTGGGCCTCCTTTGGGAGAGTTGATCTTTTAAAATCCCTCAGCCATTGAGGTGAAGAAGGAGCAGTCAAATGCAGAGGCAAGCTCTACTCCATATCCACTCCCAGGGCACATTGGGTGTGACTCCTGCTGAGGTACTGCCACTCTGCACCAAACCTCCCTACTCTGGTAGAACAAAACCTGAATGGAATCATCCTGTCCTAGAGGCCATGGAGTGGGTCTCACAACATCTGGAGAATCAGGTCTGCCAAAACTCCCTGTTCTGATGCATTGAACCAGTCAAACCACATTCGAACCGTGTTCACTGCATTCAAACCAGGGAAACTTGCTGGTGCTGCTTTAACTCCATTGAACCAACTTGCTGCCGCATAGCGCTAACCGGAGCACGTCACCTGTCTAGTTTGAACAACCTGCTTGCTGCTGCAAAACAACTTGAACTACTGCTTCTTTCTAACCCTGCCTCAGATTACCAATGTCACTACATCGAACTGACAAATTACAGGAACATTGCGTCACACGCTGACCTAAACCAGCAGTTATCCATGTCTCTGGCCAACTCAACTCTCAATCTGATTCTGCGGAGCCATCTAAACCGCACAACCCAAATGCTGCACTCGCCGCACCGAACCTGGTTCGACCACCCACTGCAACACAGCTCGAGTTCTGGCTTGACACTGTCAACCCACCTAAGAACAGCAAAAAGGTATTATTGACACAATGTCCCCCCTAACCCCACCGGTTCATGTTTGGGCACTAGAAACTGCTTAGGTCACTTTTGCACCATTTTCAACTGAAAGACATATAGTTTTAAATTCATTGTGGTTGCTTGTTGCCTACTTTCATCCCTGTTTCATTACCCAGAGTGCTGCATCGTTCTATCTATTGCATATTTTGTGTTCTTACCCTTACAGGGTTGGGTTTCTATCGTGTAATTATACTTAGTTGTACATTGATGTGCTTAATTAAAGTATATATATTTTTATAGAACCTTGATTTTGCATTCCTTTTTATTTTGGACTGTTTTACTTTTCTTTTTGGGTTGCTAATGAATCACATTCAGAGGCCTTCTGGGAGTATAGCCTTCCTTCATCCCATGTTAACACAAAAGACAAGGGAGGTATAGCTCAATAGTGGCTAGTGAATATTTTAACTGGAGGGGTATAAATATTTCCACCAAAAAGTGGCAGAGCGACTGACCAGGGAGTCTGAACCAACCAAGGGGAGCTCATTGAGGGTCTCTGCCCGAGAACCTTTTTTGAATAATGAGTTAAACTGGTGCATTTTACAGAACATGGTAAGTAAAAAATTGGCTTAAAAGCCAGACAGTTTCCAATTGATGTTGTCAACTAACTCATGAAATAATCCAATAGATGCAAGTCACCAATAGTACACATGAGCATTTCTCAAGGCATTTTCATGATGCCGTGGCCCACAAAATATGCCAGTAAAAATGTTCACGCTGATTGTGCACATACATTTCCAGACTGACTGTTTCAATATATGCCAGTATTCCCATTTAAGAACACACTCATGTTTGTTTTGCACATAATTCCAGTAATTATAGTATAAGGAAACATGTCCACGCTGATTCTGCCAATATAGGATAGTACCTCCGCATAAGAACATACTCCAGTTGGCTTTAGCATTAAAAATGACAAGCCACAATATGAAAACATGTCCAAACTAGCTGCACCAAAATGAGAGTCTAGCCACCTAATAATACATCATGCTTGACTTATCATAGATGCCCAGCAAAAAATGCCATGCCAGACAAATAGCTATACTGGCTGCACATAAATGCCAGTCTAGCAAAGTAATAACACTTATCATACTTGCTCTATAAACGATGCCCAATAAAAATGTCATGCTACAGTAAGAAATGGTCATACTGACTAAACCAAAATGGCACTTTAGCCATGTAACAAAACGTCATGGTTGCTTTATCATATATGCTCATTAGAAAATGCTGTGCCAAAGAATTAGCTAGTCTGGCTGCACCAGAATTCCAGCCAAGCCACATAATAACACATCATGCTTGCTTTATCATATATGCTCACTAACAAATGCTATGCCAAACAAATATCTAGACTGCCTGCACCAAAATGTCAGTCTAGCCAAGTAATAACACTTATCATGCTTCATTTATCATAGATGCTGTGTAAAAAATGTCACGCCAAAGAAATAGCTAAATTTGCTACACCAAATGCCATTCTAGCCAAGTAATAGCACATGAAAAGATGCCCTGTAAAAAAAACAGTAAAAATAAATTGCTAAAGTGCACAAAAATGCCAGTCAATCCACTTAATGACACTTATCATGCCTGCTTAATCAAAAGATGCCCAGTAAAACAAATGTTATGCCACAGTAAATAATGGCTAAACTGGCTGGACCAAAATGCAAGTCTAGCCACGTAATAACACTTATCATGTGTGATTTATCAAAGATGGGCAGTAAAAAATGATGTATCACAGCTTCATTTTTTACTGGGCACCCCCCTGCACTCGGCAGTGCCAAATCACTGGCCCAGCCCAGCACAAGCACACAAATCCACACAACAGTATTCACTCGCTCAGTCACACAGAAGTCACTTGCGCACCTGTTAAGATGGATTTCTGAACTCTGACCTGGTGGGGAGAGGTTCAGAAGGTCAGCCTAGTTTCTTTGAACAGGGTAACCTACTAGACAAGCCAGACCAATCAAGGTAGCATTGGCGGCGGTCAAGACTAGGTGTCAGGAGAGGTGAGGGTCACTGAAAGACCTCAATGAGCACACAGAGTAAAGGACAAGGCCTTTTAATTTCAACACACAAATAAAATCACAGGAATACTTCTAAGCCAACACAATCCTATCAATATACATATTCAGTGAAAAAACTTTGTTAAAGGGACGTTATGGTTAAGTTGCGCTGTTAAAAACCTATGAAATTCAGTGAAAAAACTTTGTTAAAGGGACGTTATGGTTAAGTTGCGCTGCTAAAAACCAATGAAATTCAGTGAAAAAACTTTGTTAAAGGGACGTTATGGTTAAGTTGCGCTGCTAAAAACCTTTCAAATTCAACTTTGTCAAAGGGACGTTATGGTTCCAAGTAAAACCGAAAAACCCTTGAAATTCGCCAGCTATTTATTTATTTATATTTATATAGCGCACAAGTAACCCATGGGCATTGAGGCGCTGTTACTTGCAAGAGCTTAGTTACAGGCATAGAGTCATTCAGTGGTACATTATGAATTCGACAAAGCATAGAGCTGACATTTTGGTTGATACAGTTGGTCATTACAATACAGTTTATGCATTAGGAACATATGAGATGTATTCGACTGGTGCGAGGCATCTAATGTGAATGGTAAGCTAAGCAACCATAACTCGCACCACCACCGTGCACTGCTAAGACTAACACCCAGGACATCAAAGATGACATCACAAATGTCATTGATGACATCACTGATGACATCACATGTCTGGCTCACTCTTTTTTCTTTTGCTGACATATCTAGGCCACATGGTTTTCTTCAATAACAGTCAGAAACTAAACATTTTATTTTAATTGTAGACTCAAACATACTGTAAAGTTAATACAAGCTATTTCTGTGCCTAAAAACAGAGATTGTGTACCGTTTTGTCCAAAAATCTCCATGTCTTAAACAGCGATTTACAGCCAGAATGGCCCACAAATTCCTATTTTTGGACACACAAATTACCCAACTGAAACGCTACAATTTTCATATTATAGAACAAACAAATGTTTTAATTGTATACATTAGATATACTATTTGTACTTTTCCACACCACTAGCTTACTTTTTTTTGGTCATCTGAACCCCAGTTTAGTAACACATACATTCAAGAATACCTATCCCTACTAGTTGTAGTTCCCAATGCACAATCACACACCATTACATACATCTTTATCATCTTACTCAAACACTCATGCACACAGCACACATACATTGAAGAACACCCCAACCCATACCTTCTTTATTTCTTTCAAAAGACCATAAAGAATGCCTACGAAAAGTCCGTAGAAAGCAACGCAAAAGTAGAGCAAATGAAAATAAAAGTGTCCAACATAAGCATCCATCTCCAGCAGAATTTCTAAAAAACGTTGAAACAAAACAGCTAATACAGTCATTTAGTGAAACACAAGAAGTTTCAAGTACAAAAACTTTGCCTCCTCTATCAAAATGTAAAACAACCAAAAAACAATTAACAGAAAATCAGCTATCACTACAGATAAAACTACTTCTTTAAATTTTAATATAGTGCAAAGTAAGCATACCAAGAAAAGTATTTTAGCCAAAATGTACCGTCACAAAGTCCTTCAAAATCTTATAAAAACAGGAGAGAAATCAGGTTCAATGCTTAAAACCTATCGTAGGAAATTAATCTTAGAAGCGTTGATGGACAGTGCAATTCTTATCAAAAGAAAGTTATTTATTTTACTGTTAAACAAAATGAAACCACTAACAAAACTAATAACTAAATTACAAAAAAGACTTCTCAATAAGCGAAATGTCAACAGAAAGAACTTCTTAAGTATCTGCAGAGGTGAATAGAATCACACTACGAGCACAGAACCATATTTTAATGAAGAAGCGTACAACCAAAAGCAAACAAATACAATTGCCATACATAGCAGTGGTCGAGGTTATGAAAAGGTGAATAATAACATAATGGAACAAGAAGTACTACTTACAAAAATATGCCCTGAAAACTTAGAAATACCCCTCCATTCAACTGAATCAGAACGTCTAGTGTACAAATGGCCATGCACGTCAATGTGTAACATTCCCAAACAATGTTTCAAATCTTTACGCCAATTCCTCAATAAATATGTAAAAAGCAAAGACAAAATCAAAATTACATTGCAAAATATGGATACCTGTCCAGTGCGCAAGTACACAGGACTACAAGGACATTCATTGGCCTGCATTACAGGACCTACTTGTAAAACCACTTTCCATGATATCAAAAGGATATCAACCCATCATTCATCTATAAGAAATCTAGTCTATAAACTGTACTATGCTAAAAGTCCTGCTTTAGCACTAGCAAAGTTAAATAACATCCTTCTACATGGTACAGTGAAAGACCTACTTGAAGAAATTGACTACATCCAGAAAAAATATTTTGGAAGTGAAAGCCATTTACAGAATGAAATAGCTTTAAACCAATTAAGCAACAATTCTACACATGGCAACCTTGTGCTAAACACATACAAAAAAGAAATACTAAAATTTAAAAGTACATCAGCTGAAGTACCAAACCATGTATGTGTATGTTGCCGTAGAACTTTTTATAAAAGTAACACAAAAACTGTAGACCTATCATACAAAATAGAAGACAATGAAGATTCTAAATGGTTTGAATTAGCTCTCTGCCTTGTAGCAGAAAACAAATACAAAATAACTGAGCCCTTAATACTTTGCAGTTACTGCACTACAAAACTTAACAACAAGCAAACTCCTTCACGTGCTATCACAAATAATTAGGAATTATACCCAGTACCAAAACCCCTACAACAACTTAATTTATATGAGAGCATCATAATTCAAACAGTACACCCATTTCAAGCAATAATACGCTTTCAACCAAAAACAGCAAAATTACCTCCCTCTGAATTGGTAAAAGGCATTCGTGGAAAAGTAGTTTATTTACCATTAGATCTAAAAGAAAATGTGCATACTCTAGGAGTGCAACGTCCAATGCAGCAATCTTTAATTATCTTAGTAAATGGAGTACCTACAAAAGACAAAAAAATATGGCAACAGCTGGTAGATTTACATAAAGTTAGACAAGCCTTCCAATATCTTAAAGAGAATAATGAATATTACAAAGAAATTAATATTGAAGAAAACTTGAAAGATACAACTGAAATAATTCAAGAAACACAAGAAGCTGGTCAATTTGAGCTACTAGATCCTGCTACAATATCAAATACTTTAGACCATTATACAATTCATCTTTTGCACTCTAATGACACCGTAGAAGATGTACTGGAAATGTACCAAATGCGTCAAACAAAAGGATCGCCAATCAGCATATGGGAAAAAAGTATAGAAGCACATGCTTTTCCTCTACTCTTTCCTACTGGCAAAGGAGGAAGGTATGATGATAGACCTATTCAAATATCAGCTTCAGAATACCGCTCATTACGGATGTATTCTGAAGATCCCAGATTTAGACAAAATGTGGAATACATATTCCACCTACACTTTGAAAGTGAACTAGCAACTTTATGTTACGGAGTTGCACACATATTAAAATCAGGATCACACTTTCAAAATATGACAGCTACACAATTATTAGAAAAAGTGCAACAAAAGGATGAGGTTTTACAATCAAATATTACAAATCTATTAGCAAATATGCGTGGTACTAAAGAGCACTGGTTTCAACGTCATGGAGATGTACGTTGTATGATCAGAAACCTTGGCCCACCCACTTGGTTTGTTACATTAAGTTGTGCAGAATATGCATGGGAAGATTTACATGATTTCCTACGCATATCAAATAAAAACAAAACAAACATAGATATACTAACACCTGGAGAACTTTGTTCTTTGGATCCTGTTAATGTTTCAAGATATTTTCACCATCGCTTCATTGCTATGCTACATTTTATTTGTAATAAAACTGTTCCTCCCCTTGGAGAAGTGCAACAATTCTTTTGGAGAAAACAATACCAAGCCAGAGGAGCACCACATATCCACATGCTTTTATGGATTAAAGATGCTCCTAAATTTGGTCAAGACAGTGATGCCACTGTTTTAGAAGTTTATTGAAAAATATGTCACTTGTGAAATTTCATCAGAAGCCACAAGTAGTGATCTTCATGCACAAATTTTACAATTTCAAGAACACAAATGTGGAAAATATTGTCGTCGCAAATACAAAAACAAAGGGAAATACTACACCAAATGCCGATTTGGTTTCCCTAGACCAGTTACAAATACAGGTCAAGTGAACAATCTCATGTCTTCAGTTAGACATAGTGTTAAAGGTAAGTCACCTAAAAATACATATTACATAAAAAGAAAAGAAGAAGAAAAATATATCAATGATTATAATGCAATCATTTCCCACTTATGGAATGCAAACATAGATGTGCAGTACATTGAAGACAATTCTACTGCAGTTGCACGATATGTCACAGCATACTTAACTAAAGCAGAAAAGACAGAGCTCCAAGACCTCTGGAATGACCTGTCATAAGATAAAACAGTGTCTCAGAAATTATACAGCTTGGGCATAAAAATGCTCTCCCATAGAGAATGTGGATCATATGAAGCAGCTGATCGTTTAACTGGTACTGCATTGTATGGTAAATCTGAAAATATAGTATGGCTAAGTCTTGGTCCAGCTAAATCTAGAAAAAGAGTTCTAAAATCATATGAAGATATAGAAACAATAGCCAAACCTGATCCCAACAGCCAAGACATTTTAAAAAACAATTTATTGGACACATACTACCCAAACAGAAGTAATACTTCGGAAAACATGTGTCTATACCACATAGCCCAAAACTACACATACAAAAATAATATGAAACCTGATGAAAAAAAAGGTAAATATAGACTGACAAACTGTGAAGGCAGCTTAGTTAAACTCACTAAACCGAATTTAATTAATCATATCAAATTGTCATTAAAGACTCCTCAACATAAAGAAGTATATTACATGTCACTGCTACAACTCTTCAAACCATGGAGAAAAGAAGAACAAATACTAGATAACTATGACTCATATGAGGATGCTTTCGAAGCAAATGAAAGCACTATAACTGATGTAAACTTTATACAGTACAAAACAATGTTGCACAATGAACAGCAACACGAAGAAGAACTCTAAGCCCAACTAGATAAGGACACTCCTGACAGTAGTCCACCTTCTGTAACAATAAGCCAAGAACCACTGGGAGAACCACCAATAATACATGAGGCAGAATTAGCTATGATAGAAGTAGAAAACACCATGTATCAGTATGAAGATAAAGAAGACTTAACTATACTACAATCAAAACTAAACAATGAGCAACGTAGCATTTTTCAAGACATAACAAAAAAAATTGCACATGGTGTAAAACATGAAAATAAAGAATGTTCGTGCCATAATTATAAACCTATACTACTGTACGTCAGTGGTGAAGCTGGTTTTGGCAAAACATTCCTAATCAAAATCATTAGTAAGTTCCTTCAACAATTGACAAACACCAAACTGTCAGCTGTTGTCACTGCCCCCACAGGTTTAGCTGCCTACAACATAGGTGGTGTTACATTACACCGATTACTACTATTACCAGTAGAACACCAGAACAAATTAGACTATTACAAACTTTCTGCAGAAACTGCAATGGAATTACGCAGAGTATTGAAACAAATGAAAATGCTACTAATAGATGAAGTGAGCATGGTCTCCAACCTAATGTTAGCTTTGATTCACCTCAGATTACAAGAAGTACTCAAAACAGACTATGAAGAACTCTTTGCAGGAAAACACATTATTGTTTTTGGAGATCTGCTTCAATTAACACCAGTAAAAGGTGAGCCTATTTTTAAAACATTAGGACACAAACTCTGCCGTAAAACTGTTGGCAGCATTGGAAATGTCAACCTTTGGCAACATTTCCAATACAGAGAATTAACAGATAACATGCGTCAATCTGCAGATCTCACTTATGCCAACATTTTAAAAAGTATCAGAGTTGGTATACTTTCTAAAGAAGCAGAAGCAATATTGAAAACCCGGCACATTAATGCACTTTATGGCGATAATGCATGTGCTACAGAGGTTATGCAACAATTAGCCCCAAAAATGTCAATTGTATGGCCTTAATGCCAACTCTTGCAAGCTGTTTCAAATTCAATGATATCATGCTAAGTAAAGAAATGCAACCAATCATGGAAATTAGCGCCACAGACAAACTAGATGTACATGGTACGACACTACCCATGTGTGACCAAGCCACAACAAGACTAAATAGTTTAGAAAAATCAATCTCAAACACAGCAGGCTTAGAAAAGATATTAAAATTATCCTTAAATTGCAGCGTAATGCTTAAACGTAACCTTGACGTGGACCAAGGACTAGTTAATGGAGCACTGGGTACAGTTGTTGGCTTTCAAACATACCCACGCGACAACAAAATTCAGTTTGTCAATATACTCTTTGACAAACTTTCAGAAGTAAAAAGGATAGGACGCTCAACAGCTAGATTCCTTCTCTTCAAAGATATGTATGTACGCAGAGAACAATTTTCTCTAACTCTTGCATACGCAGTCACGATTCATAAATCACAAGGTCTTACCCTAGACAAAGCAATGATAGATATTGGTAACACAGTCTTTAAAGAAGGCATGAGCTACGTAGCACTATCAGGCTTACATACACTTGACGGTCTATTTCTAATCAACTTTAACGCAAGTAAAATAAACGCTGATATTCCTTGCATTTTAGAATACAATAGAGTTCGCTCACTATACACCCCCCACCTAAACACATATTCTGTTCCACAAAAAGTAAAACGTTATCAAAGAAAAATCAATCAAACAGAAATGCAACAGGATGTCACTGCAAATCCTCCAAAGAGAGAAAAAGAAACTAATACTTCATCAAGTACCACAAGCAAAAAAGTGTCAATTAGGGAAAGTAAACCAGGTACTTCTTTAAAGAAGGAAGCCAAACTCAAAAAAAAGCAGTTAGATACAGAACTACCTGGACCATTTAAATTCTCAAATATAGTTTGTGTAAGTTGCTACGCAAATGTAGCAATGAATATTCTATTTCAATTACCACCAATTGTTGACAACATTTACTTGCACAGTACAGACCCATTGTGTTTGCAAATGTTAGTACTTCACAGAAATGCAGCAAACAATCCTGACAACACATATAGTGTTTATGGAATAAGACAACAATTGGACTACTGTGCTGGAATGGTGAAATTCACTATAAACTCACAGGAAGATCCACAAGAATTTCTAATGTACTTAGTACAAGTACTGGAAAACAAAAACATACCTATAAATGAAATCCTTCAGATTTCATACATGTGGAAACATACATGCACTCTCTGCAACAATGTGCCACAAGAAGAAATCCCCAATGAACGCTTCATATATATATGAATACCAAATTGAGAATCCATTCCATTTCAGCGACTTGTACAAAATGCAAACCATGGTAGATTATTCTCTACCTGCAATTCAGATAATCGCTCCACGTTAGTAATACAAACACATAGTAAATACATAATACTAATGCTTCTACGTTACAATGCAGATGGTACCAAAAACAACTGCAAGCTGACTAGATTCACACATGGTCAAATATCACTTGGTAAGAAAACCTTCACAACAATAGGTATAATCTACCACGCAGGAGCCACAACCAATTCAGGGCACTACACTGCATATATAAAAAAGAAATGTGGATGGTTTGAATGTAAGGATAGTACCATTACTCTAAAGCAGAGATTACCAGCAAATCTTACAAACGCTTATTTGATGTTCTTAAAACCAAAATTTGATAACTAAACTGTATTTAAACCCTGAGTAAACTTGTGTTAAAAAATATAAACTGTTATAATACTCCAAAAGCTATCTAACTTCTCAAAGATTTTACAACTAATCAGATAAATGAATACCACTAAATTAGACCAAAACATACACAGTTAGAATACGCCAATTGGTATCTAACTGTCCCAAAATGTAACAATATCCAAATAGATAAATCAATACCACTAAAATATATAAAAAAAATAGACAGTTAGAATACGCCAATTGGTATCTAACTGCTCCAAAATTTTATAATATCCAAACAAATAAATAATATGTTACTGCTCCAAAAAAATGCAACAAGCCAAAGTATAAAGCATTAGCCAGAAACAACAAGTGAACACTGAAAACAAACAAACAAATAAACTGTAGCATAACAGAAAAAGTTTTTTTTTAATCCAACATGGATTTTTTTTTCTCCCACAGACCCAATGATTTTAGCAACAAATACAGAAACTGAGCAAATTGCACAGTACTCTGATTTGTAATCTACTAAATATGAGGGTCCAAAAAACAAATATGTTGATTATACAATGTAATAAGTCATTACAAAATACTAATACTAACATGCTATTTTCTTTTATCACAGAAATTAACAAGAAATACATGTACTCCGGTTACTAGACCAAACAGTAAGTATACAATAATAAGGAGAACCATAGCAGCAAATCACATCCATAGTATCTAATACCTTTGTTCCTTATACATTTGTTTTTCACCCAAAGTTATAAGCAAATATGAATGTGATATGCTGCGGTGGTTGTTGCCAGGGCATAGAGTCTTGGGTGCATGGCCAAACGGCCATGCAGCCAAATACTCTATGCCCTGGCAACAACCACCGCAGCATATCACATCCATAGAGTCAAACATTTCAACTATGGTCTATGGAATCTTTTAATGTCCGCGGACATTATGAGTGTTCTTAGAACACTTTCAACTTGCCAGCGAACAATACGGACAGCGTTTTCAGGACACCCCCTACGAACATTTCAGAACAACGCGATAGTTCTTAGAACACTTTCAACTTGACAACGAACAATACGGACAGTGTCCTCACAACACCCCCATTTCGTTTATTTGCTATCATTTCAGGACACCATGAGTGTTCTAAGAACACATTCAACTTGAAAGAGAACAATACGAACAGCATCTTCAGGACACCCCCTACGAACATTTCAGAACAACGTGAGAGTTCTTAGAACACATTCAACTTGACAGAGAACAATACGGACAGCGTCCACAGGACACCCCCATTTTGTTTATTTGTGAACATTTCAGGACACCGCGAGTGTTCTTAGAAGCGTCTTCAGAACACCACCATCTTGTTTATTTTGAACATTTCAGGACACCGCGAGTGTTCTTAGAACACATTCAACTTGACAAAGAACAATACGGACAGCGTCCTCAGGACACCCCCATTTTGTTTATTTGCGAGCATTTCAGGACACCCCGAGAGTTCTTGGAACACATTCAACTTGCCAGCCACAACCCCCCATTCATATTTGCGAACATTTCAGGACACAGCGAGTGTTCGACAACGTCTTCAGAACACTCCCATTTTGTGTATTTGTGAACATTTCAGGACACCGCAAGTGTTCTTAGAACACATTCAACTTGACAGAGAACAATACGAACAGCGTCCTCAGGACACCCCCTACGAACATTCCCCGGATACCACTAGTGTTCTTAGAAGCGTCTTCAGAACACCCCCATTTTGTTTATTTGCGAACATTTCAGGACACCGCGAGTGTTCTTAGAACACATTCAACGTGACAGAGAACAATACGGACAGCGTCCTCAGAACACCCCCATTTTGTTTATTTGCGAACATTTCAGGACACCGCGAGTGTTCTTAGAACACATTCAACTTGCCAGCCACAACCCCCATTCATATTTGCTATCATTTCAGGACACAGCGAGTGTTCAACAACGTCTTCACAACAGCCCCATTTTGTGTATTTGCGAACATTTCAGGACACCGCGAGTGTTCTTAGAACACATTCAACTTGAAAGAGAACAATACGGACAATGTCCTCAGGACACCCCCTACGAACATTCCCCGGACACCGCGAGTGTTCTTAGAAGCGTCTTCAGAACACCCCCATTTTGTTTATTTGCGAACATTTCAGGACACAGCGAGTGTTCTTAGAACACATTCAACGTGACAGAGAACAATACGGACAGCGTCCTCAGAACACCCCCATTTTGTTTATTTGTGAACATTTCAGGACACCGCGAGTGTTCTTAGAACACATTCAACTTGCCAGCCACAACCCCTCATTCATATTTGCGAACATTTCAGGATACAGCGAGTGTTCGACAACGTCTTCAGAACACCCCCATTTTGTGTATTTGCGAACATTTCAGGACACCGCGAGTGTTCTTAGAACACATTCAACTTGACAGAGAACAATACGGACAGCGTCCTCAGGACACCCCCTACGAACATTCCCCGGACACCGCGAGTGTTCTTAGAAGCGTCTTCAGAACACCCCCATTTTGTTTATTTGTGAACATTTCAGGACACCGTGAGTGTTCTTAGAACACATTCAACGTGACAGAGAACAATACGGACAGCGACCTCAGAACACCCCCATTTTGTTTATTTGCGAACATTTCAGGACACCGCGAGTGTTCTTAGAACACATTCAACTTGCCAGCCACAACCCCCCATTCATATTTGCGAACATTTGAGGACACAGCGAGTGTTCGACAACGTCTTCAGAACACCCCCATTTTGTGCATTTGCGAACATTTCAGGGCACCGCGAATGTTCTTAGAACACATTCAACTTGACAGACAACAATACGGACAGCGTCCTCAGGACACCCCATTTTGTTTATTAGCGAACATTTCCGGACACCACGAGTGTTCTTAGAACACATTCAGCTTGAAAGAGAACAATACGGACAACGTCCTCAGGACACCCCCTACGAACATTCCCCGGACACCGCGAGTGTTCTTAGAAGCGTCTTCAGAACACCCCCATTTTGTTTATTTGCGAACATTTCAGGACACCGTGAGTGTTCTTAGAACACATTCAACTTGCCAGCCACAACCCCCATTCATATTTGCGAACATTTCAGGACACAGCGAGTGTTTGACAACGTCTTCAGAACACCCCCATTTTGTGTATTTGCGAACATTTCAGGACACCGCAAGTGTTCTTAGAACACATTCAACTTGACAGAGAACAATACGGACAGCGTCCTCAGGACACCCCCTACGAACATTCCCCGGACACCGCGAGTGTTCTTAGAAGCGTCTTCAGAACACCCCCATTTTGTTTATTTGCGAACATTTCAGGACACCGCGAGTGTTCTTAAAACACATTCAACGTGACAGAGAACAATATGGACAGCATCCTCAGAACACCCCCATTTTGTTTATTTGCGAACATTTCAGGACACCGCAAGTGTTCTTAGAACACATTCAACTTGCCAGCCACAACCCCCCATTCATATTTGCAAACATTTCAGGACACAGCGAGTGTTCGACAACGTCTTCAGAACACCCCCATTTTGTGTATTTGCAAACATTTCAGGACACCGCGAGTGTTCTTAGAACACATTCAACTTGACAGAGAACAATACGGACAGCGTCCTCAGGACACCCCCATTTTGTTTATTTGCGAACATTTCAGGACACCGCGAGTGTTCTTAGAACAGTTTCAGCTTGCTTGCGAACAAAACGGACACATATTGAGTCCTCAGAACACCCCCCATTCAGTTTATTTAGAATATTTCAGAACACCCGTGATGTCCGCAGACAAATCGAACACAAAAAGAACGTCTAACACATAAAAAACACAAATTTCATCCTATCTCATACACTCCCACCCTCCCCAAACACTCCTACACACCAACACACTCTACTAAATACAAATTTTGAGCAAAGTTTCACCGCGCTGTCCGCGGACGTCCGTGAATCCAAGATGGCGGGAGCTACCGAAAATCTGACGCGCTTCACACTCCACGCCGTCCAATCAGCTAACACGTTGCATGTCCGCAGACATCACACAAACCGATTGGCCAATCTGTCTGCGGAGCGAACAGGGAAGTGTGTACACAGATATCACTATTTTTTTTTACCTACTTTTTGGTCATTTAAAAAAAAACTACTGGACGGATTTTCACCAAATATGCAAAAGCACGCTTTCGGGACCAAGCCGCTTCTCCTGGTCCAAATTTGGTGAAAATCCGTCCAGCGGTTTGGGCTGTAGACGCAAGCAAATATTTTTTCCCATTCAGTCTATGGGGAAAAAAAAGTTTTGGGACCCCCCCTATAACTTTGACCCCCCTGGACGAATACTCACCAGACTTTGCAAAAAAGAATCAGAGTGACCCAAATACTTATTTTGCAAAGTTTGGTGAGGATTCGTCCAGGGAGAGCGAAGTTATAAGCCATCCAAAAAGTGCTCTTCCTGTGGAAACACCAACTTAACCATAACTACATGGCCACTAGCATGGCCATGTAATATACAAAACCAATGGGGTCCAAAGGGTTAATGCACAAAATGGGGACACAACCTAAAAAGGGAAGGAAGCAGGTTGTGCAAATAGTCTTTAGGCCCTTCTGCATCAAATACAATCCTAACTGAAAGGCAGTCCAATCCCTAAAATGAGGGGAGCCTAGTGCTAAAATGTACTTGAGATGCTGGCGCACGTGGTATTGCAGATGGGCGAAACAGGGTCTTTTGTAGGGGCTGTAGCAGCTCAAGAAGGCAGATGAGGTGATGCACAATAGGTTCCCACTATTCGAGGAGGGTCTCCCCTTGAGCGCAGAGCAGGTTTCAAGAGTTTGGAATAGTTCACTAGTGCGCACTAGCAATGGAAAGGAGAGGGGCCCTCAGGGGCCATTCGTGCGTAAAAATGGATCGATGCACTAGGGGCCAACGGTAAGGGTTGCAATTACTCAATGACCCCCGGCGCAGTCTGGACCAAACTTCGGCAGTCGAGTCCACTTTGGTTGCAGGTTCAAATGCAGCAATCTCACGGCTCTCAGCAACGCAGATACAGCGATGATTCCCAAACGGGACAGTGGCGATTTCTCCACACCTGGTGGATGGATCAGGCCAGTTTTGCTGTAGCAGACTTCAGGGCACAGTGGAGAACAGCTGCAATGAACTTGCAAAGCTCGTCACCCCGGCTGGGCGACACAGTAACCACGTGTACTCTGGTTTGGGCGCTCTCTCTTTAGTCCAGACCTGGGAATGCCAAGTGTACGAAATTGGGTGTGAGTGTGCCGTGAACACAGAGCTTTCGATGTACCAAGTTTCCAGGGCCTCCTCGAAATGGCAGCGGTATCAGGGCAAAGGTCCTGCTGAAGCTGGTTTGCCCAGGGACACTTCCGAAAAGGCTTACTTGCAGGTTTTGATGAAGGTGCCGAGAATAGTTAGTCCCACTATTCCAATGGGTCGAAGAGTCTTCGCAGACCTTCTAGGACGACCAGAAGGGTCAAAGGGGTCCAGCGGGACGACAGCGGGCTCATGGTGCCAAACCTTCCAGCGGGTCACCAGCGGTTCCTCAACTCGACTTCTTAGTTTCAGGATACTTAGATCCTATCATTCGTTCAGTGAGAACTCCATAGATCGACATGGTATGGGTGTTTGGAGCCTTCTCTTATCCAAAATCTCCTTTGCACCAAAACAAAGAGGACCCAATGGGAGATTTGCTCACATACAGGCACACCATACGTGGACCAATCATGGACCACAGTGGTCCCAGGCATTCACAGCACACCAGACTCTCTGGCACCCAGGATGTGTATTGGAACTAGACAGTCCATTCCACATCCTGGGTTCGCACACACAAGGCATGCAGAAGCCTGCGAAAGCTTGGCGATTCACGGGAATATGCATGCCCAAATAAGGACTCACCTTATTCAGCTCGACCTGGGGAAGGTGAAGTGGCAAGATGGAAAAAGGACAGGACAAAGAACCTTGTGGCATGGCTATTTTGGAGCCAGGCCAGGCCACCTAACTGTGCCAAACGCGGTAACCGCTGTTTACCTGGCAGGAAAGCGTTAAACATACATGAAAAGATAAGCTGCCACCAGCCCTGTCCAAGGCACATCTGCACTTCTCCTAAAAAATCCTTCAAGTGTAACTAGGGCCTTTAGAAATGACAGGAAGACCCAAGTGCACTATACTGGAAGGTGCATTGTGCACTTGCAACATGTTGCAGAAAAGTTGCAACATTGACAAGGAATAAGGGAAAAAAGTCTCCCAGTACTGACTGTCTTTAAGGGCATGTCAGTTTCCCCATAACAAAGTGAGCGAAAAGCCCGGGAGTGCAGCAGAAGGCTGTGCTCCTCTGGTAAAATTAGACTATGGTGTTTAATCAAAGCAAAAAGTTGGGGGTACACAACTGGAGGGAAAATTACACAAGGAATGGAAATCTTTCCTAACAGCACCCAAACACCATAACATGCTTACTCATTTGTGCACCCAGCCCATGCAACTTACACTCACTCATTCATGTATTCATTCATTCATTCACACATGCACACAAACATAATACATTTGTCTTACCTTTCAATCTGTCCGTGACTCTGCTCCTCTACTCGTGCCGGCAGCAAGACAGAAGCCCACAGGTTCCTGCGGCACATGAATAGGAACCAGGAAGCTTTCTGGTTTTTGCACATGCACACAGAAACCTGAGCATTGCGTTGTCATCGCCCCAGGCTCTTTGAATGTGCGGGGAGAGGTGGGAGCACCCCCATGCACACTCAAATGTGCAATTCCCCAGCCTGCATCCCCAATGGGCCATATAAGGTTGGGGAGGCAAAAAGCCCACGGTCGGTAATGGCTCATTGAGCATGAGGCCATACAAATGGGTATACAGCGCTACATAATGATGATTACAATACAATACAATGCGTGCTGAGGAGCGAAACTGTCAAAAGGAAACCACTATTCCCTTTTACCGTTTAAGTCAGCCCAGGAGTGCTCCCTTGTTTGTAGAAAGCAGCTCAGGGACATCAATTGTTACACTGGGCTGGCTCGACTCCTCCCTAATGGGCAAGGGTATGGGCAGGCCGGCACCTCCTCAACCATTATGGATGAGCCGCCACTGGTATATCTTTTAGCTGTGCCTGTTTTGCCTTAATAAATGACATCACTGTTGGGTTATAGAAGTGTGGGGGCTGAGTAGGCAGTTTAGCCACTACACATCCTCATACTCCTAGACATCATTTAGTCACATGGATGATTTCCATATGGCTTCAGATGATAACAATATCATAACGATAATCCTTTTGGACCTCTCTGCTGCATTTGACCCCGTTGGCCATACATTGCTCTTCCAGGGACAGAGGGTGCTGGTGTGGTTTAGGTTTTTCCTGACTGACCGTGTGAACAAGTTCACCAAGCCCCGTCCTTTTCTTCAGATTTGGTCAGTCTTCATTTTTGGGTGTCAAATGATTCATCACTCTCCACTGTACTTCATACTATCTATGTCCTCACCTTAGCCACTCGTATCCACTCCTTTGTCCAAGATTTCATTCTGTATTTTATTTATTTATTTTGTATGTATTTATTTCTAGAGCCCAATATCCTGCAGGCATCAGGGCGTAGTCCGCACATAACGGTTCACAAGACAAGATGATAACACAACTTATTATTAACAGCAGTGTCTTTAGCTTTCTTTTAAATTGAGCAAGGTTTTCTTCCTTACAAAGGACTTCTGGGAGAGCATGCCAAGCCATGGCGGCCTTAACAGAGAAGAAGATGCCTTTCCCTCTTGCTCTCTTCACCCGTGGGACTGAGAGCAGATTTGCTGTGCTAGAAGGAAGTGTTCTTTCCAGTGCATGCCTAGATATAATTTGGTTTAGGTATACTGGGGCATTGCCGAACAGGCATTTATGAGTCAGTATGAGGATTTTAAAACAAACCCTCTCTGCCACCGGCAGCCAGTGAAGTTCTTTCCTATGGCAGAATACATGAACTCTCCTAGGAATGTTACAAACTACTCAAACTGCGTTATTTTGCACGATCTGGAGTCTGTGTATGCTTTCCTCACTTGCTCCCCCTTCCCCCAGCAGGGCATTACGGTAATCCAGCCGAGGCAAGATGATTGCATGAACTAAAGTTTCGCAGTTTTTACGAGAGACCAGTGGGTTTATTTGTCATAATACTTTCAGGTGGTATTGTGCATTTTTTATGATGTTTTTTATGTGAACATCCACATTCATGGATGCTTCTAGTACAGTGCCCAGGGCTTTGACTTTTCTTACCACTGAGATAAAAGAGATGTCAATCAGAAACTCCAAAAAAGCCTGCCCCAGCGTGGTTCTTGCTTGGTTTGTGCCGAAAACCCTGAGTTCTGTTTTAGTCACATTGAAACACATCCAGGTTTGACCATCCATTCCTGGTTGAATAAGTAGATTGAAGTTAAATTTGCTGGGTCAGTGTCGTAGTCCCCTCTAAGGTCTATTAGCAAATGAAAGTCGTCTGCATAGTTTGCAAATTGTAAGCCCCTTGCTTCGAGTTGGTCACACAGAGGCTTTATGTATGGAGGGATGGCAAGATGGGGATAAAGAGTCAGCCGCAAACAATTACCTTGTCTTTGTTACATCCTTTACTGAATTGATGAGTGACAACTCGCTTAACCATAACGCTGACAAAACTGAGGATATAACAGCCAAGGGTGGCCAGGAACTCTGCAACTTTATCCCCTGGCCCTCCTCCGTGGGACCTTGCCCAGCACTTGCCAAGAGGGTAAAACACCTCAAGTTTGAAATGGTTTCTAGCTTGAAGATACCCTTTCGTTTGTGCTGAAGTTCTTTCATCTATGCCTGTTCTCTTGGCTACAAACCAGATTGCTTTGGGCAATAGTAACGTAGGCACCTGTTTGGTTGATGGCAATCTACCATCATTTTGCATCGCAACTAATCTTTTGAGACATCTTCAAATAATTCAAAATGCTGGAGCAAGCCTTCTTAATGTGCACTCAGATGTGACCATGCCACACTCCTTCGTCAATTAAAATTGCTCCCAGTACAGCAGTGTATACATTTGAAAATCCCTTTGCGTTGTGCATCGACCTTTCTACGGTATGGCCCTCCTCTTTTCTAAGGCAAATGAACATCATTACCAGCATCCCGGCATCCTCCAACCTAGTCCTGCCTGTCTGCTGCAGGCTCCACCCTTTTGCAGGAAAAGAAGGGGCGGTAAAGCCTTTCCATCTAGGGCCCTCAAGCCCTTGCAATTTTCTATCTCTTGCTCTAAGATCCCTCACAACCATTATGTTTTGGGAAAGCATTGTGGTATTTATTGAGGGGCTAGCTGTCAATAAGGCTATAGGCATCACCGGTTTACCAGTGCTGTCTTGTCACCACAAGCTCTCGGAAGGGTTTAAGAACACCCTTGTCTCTACCAGAGGTTCTTCTCTTCCTGTAGTGCCTCCCCTTGGAGCTCCATCAACTGGGTTTTGTCCATATTGCTATAAACTTAAGGTTCACTTTGTGCAACAATCATTCTCTCATGCACATAACTCGTTTCCACATTCATTATTACTTCGTCTTTGGTTGCCACACGTTTGGCTTCCATGTCTGCTGCTTGATTTCCACGTGAGATAAAATCTGTCCCTTTCATGGGGGCGGTGCATTTCACGACCACTATGCCCACTGGGAGTTGTAGTGCCTTAATGAACCTGTCCAATAAGGCTGCGTGTTGCACTGGCGTGCCGTCCGCTCGGAGATAGCCCCTCCTTTTCCAGCGTGCTAGGCCTGCATGCACTGTCAATGTCACATAGGCGGTGTCACTGTACACCGTCACTTCCTGGTCTGCGTGATTCTCGAGTGCGAGTATCAACGCCAATAATTCTGCATCTTGTGCTGAATACTGTGATGGTAATCGTGCACTAATGAGTACTCAAAATTCTCCATTTGCCATGTGCTTCATCACAGCGGTGCCTGTATATCTCTGCCCATCATTTTGATTGATCCTCGAAAAACCATCAACGAAGACAATTTCACCTTCAGTTAATGCATTTGCTTTCACTCTGGGAATCTCATCATAGAATTCTTCATAATTCGCGCAATAATGTAGTGGCTTTCCTTCAGTGATTGGCTATGCTATAAACATAGGTGGGTTTACTATTTTGCATCAAATTAATTTAATGGATGGATTTGATATGATCACTTCATAAGCCGAAGCTCCCTGAGATGTCAATGTGCCTTTTGGTTTCTCTAAAATGGCAAATAATGCATGCTTGATGAACAACGTCATTGAGCATCCCATCACAATGGTTGTAGCCTTCTCTATGGTGAACGCTGCGGCAGCTAAACTTTGTTCACACGGGAAGTGACCTCTCATCACTGGGTCCAAATTCCCACTGTAGTATGCCAGGGGCTTTTACCCCAGCGTGGTTCTCTGTGTGAGTACTGCTGTCATAACACTGCCATTCGTGTGTGAAAACAGGTAGAATTCCTCTCCATAACTGGGAATCCCTAAAACTGGTGCCGTGTATATGACCTTTTTTTAGTTCAACAAACCCTTCTTCCATGATCTCAGTCCACACAATTTTTTCTTTCGTCACCTGTGCTTTCTTTAGGGCTTGTAATAAGGGCTTGGTATAAGAACTGTAGTCAAAGACCCATGCCCTGACATAATTGCATAATCCTAGAAAACTCTGCATTTTATTTTATTTATTTATTTTATTTATTTATTTATTTGTAAAGCGCTGAAAGCCCATGGTCATCAGAGCGCTGACAAGAAGACAGGACAACGAATAGTGATAAACAGGACACAAGTAGATTGACCGATTTCCTCAAGAGATTTAGTCAGTTCCGCAGAGTTAATTGAAAAGTAATGTTTTCAAATTTTTACGGAATGAAATGTAGTTGGACTCGAGCTTCAGTGAGGTGGGAAGTTCGTTCCATTTTTTTATACTTAGAGTCGGAAAGGCTTTTCCAAGTCCATGCTGCTTTTTTGTTGTGAATGTTTGCAGTTGGCCTGTATTAGAGGATCTGAGCCGCCTAGTTGGGGCATACCAGTTGAAGTGTTTCTTAAGGTAAGCTGGCGCATTACCGTATAGGCAACGGTGAACCATCGTGAGAGATTTAAACGTGATTCTTTCTTTCATGGCCAACCAGTGGAGGGCCTTCCTTTCGCCAGTGATGTGTTCCCTCCAAGTTCTTCCTGTAATGGTCCTAATGGCGTTATTTTGAATCACTTCACATTTCTTCACGCAATTGCTGTTTGCTCCTAGAAGTAGGGCATTACCATAATCCAATCTGGATAGTATTGTAGCCCTAGCGATGGTCGTGCTATTCTTTTGGTCTAATAAAGGTCTGATTTGTTTTAGTAATATCTGGTGATATTGACAGTTTTTCTTTAGGTAAGCTGTGTGGGCTTCAGCACATAATGAAGCTTGAAGGTATACTCCTAAGGTCTTCACTTTTTCAGAGATCGGTATTTGGGTGTTTTTGATGGAAAATGAGGAGTAGAGTGGACTCAATTTTCTTCTGGCCTGTGTGGAACCGAATATCATGAGCTCGGTTTTAGAGCCATTTAGACACATCCAATTTGCTTTCATCCAGCATTCTATGATGTTATATAAAGATGAGAGCATGTCACTGTCCTTGTCGTAACCTCCACTAAGTTCTAAGAACAGCTGGGTATCATCAGCAAAGTTTGTAAAGAATATACCCATTCGGGAGAGCATGGTACAGAGGCAGTGCATGTAAAGGTTGAAAAGAAGTGGGGAGAAACTGGCTCCTTGTGGGACGCCACAGTCTACCGGTTTGGTATTAGATGTTTTATTTCCCCAGACAATCCTCGATTGCCTGTTTTGAAGGAATGAAGCTATCCATTTGGTTGCCCTTGATGAGCAATTACCTGATTTTTCCAGGGCTTCTCAGAGTTTTGTGTGGTCCAGCAAATCAAATGCTGCCGAGAGGTCCAACAATATCAGTAGGCCTGATTTGCCTTTATCTAATATTGACAGCATTTCTGTCTGAAGATCTAGCAGAGCAGATTCTGTACTATGGCTGAATCTAAATCCGGACTGCTGTGGGTGTAGTAAATTATTTTCATCCACATATTTTTGTAGTTGTTCTGTAGCAACCTTATCCAAAATTTTCAACAGAAAATTGCAGTTGGTTATAGGTCTAAGGTTAGCTGGGTCTTGCTGGTTGAGGTCCGGTTTCTTTGGCAGGGGGGTGACCGTAACCGTTTTGATGATGTTGGGTACTGTTAATTCCCTAAAAGAAGCGTTTACCATTCTAGTGAAGAAGGGGGCGAAGATAGCTATGTTGTCCAAAATAAATTTTGGGGATAATACATTTTCCGAACATGATGTGCATCTCATGCTGGAAAGTGTTTTTTTCATTTCATCAAGAGTGATGGACCTGAAATGAAATTTTGGGTTTTCTGATTTGGTCTTGTTCTCTAGAAGATTGGTGTCAAATGAGGAATTTGTAGTCTGGCAATTTATGATGTTTTCTCTAGCTTTGACAATTTTATTATGAAATGCGGTTTGGACTTTCTCGCAGTCCATGTCAGTTGGTTGGAATGGTAGGGTGAGAGTGGTAGGTTTGTCCAACGATTTTAGGATCTGGAAGAGCTTTCCAGTGGAGTTTGCCGCCGTACTAATGATGTGATTATAGTGCTTTTTCTTCAAATCTATAATTTTGGATTTGTAAATGCGGTCTGCATTCTTCCAATTTGCTTTATTAGTTTCTGAGGGTTCTTTAAGCTATTTCCTCTCAAGATTCCTGTTGTCCTTCTTGAGTTCAATTGCTTCTGCATTAATCCATTTTTGGTGGTTAGAGTTGGGTCGGACTTTCTTGTTTTTTAGGGGGACGTGAAGGTCTAATAGTTTTGTCATGCCTTGATTGTATGTTGTTATTAAATATTCACAAGGATCTTCATCCTTGGTGTTGTTCATAATTTCTTCTGAGAGCATGCTACTCTTGATTTTTTTTAAATTCCTGTCACAAATTGATTTGGGTATGTTAGATGGTTTTTCCTTTTTAAAGTTCAGAGTCAGGGAAATTTCAATTTTGAAGTGATCTGACCAGATGCATGGATAGGTGCCGAGCATGGTTACTTTAGAACTGTTTGTGACAACCCAGTCCAGCTGGTTCCCTGTAATAGCCGTAGGGCCTTTATTAATGATGGTAAAATCAATATTTTGTAGGTCCTCTTCTAGGGTTAGGGCCTGTTGGTCATGTTGATTTCCTCTCCATCTGTTTATGTCGCCCATCAAAATGGTTTCTGTATTGATGGATTTGAGGTTATTTAGGATGCTCACAATTTCATCATTAAATTCTGATGTTAAAGATGGAGGTCTGTATAAGGCTATGATGTTTATACAGTTATTTTGGGTGGGGGTCAGTTTGAGGTGGATGACTTCACAACCTAAGCACTGAATCGGGGTGGCAAAGAGCTTGATAGAGTTTTTTGCGATGATCGCCACTCCTCCGCCCTTTCCGGATTCTCTGTTTTTAAGGTAGATGTTATAGTCGGGTGGAATAGCAATATCAATGGTGGGTCCAACAGGTTCTTGTAACCATGTTTCCATTAGACATAAAATGTCTAAATTCTCATCGATAATGTAATCATGAATTTCCTGTGCATGTTTGGTCATTTGTTTTATCATGTGTGGCTTGGCTGTTTTTAAGATGGCTTCAGCCCTGTCAGGGGTCACCTTTTTCCCCTCATGTGAGATCAGCTGGCCTATGTACAGCACTTCGTGTTGACAATACTGTAACTTCTCTTTGTCAACTTTATATCCTTTCTCAGCCAATATAGTCAATAGCTTAATAGAATCGTGTCTGCACGCTTCCTCTGTCGTACTGCAAATTAAGATGTCATCCACATATTGCAAGACAACAGTCTCTAATGCAATATTGCTTGACTCTGTTGGAAATTGAAGGAGATTCACAGTACCCCTGAGGCAATCTGGTACTCTTCAGACAAACGTATCTGAATGTGAACGATGTCAAATCTTGTGAGTCTTTGTGCAGTGTGATTGAGAAAAATGCATTTTTCAAGTCAATCATCGTGAACTATCTTGCCTCAATTGGTATATTACATAGGATTGTGGACGGGTTAGGGACTAGAGGGACTGGGCCTCTACAATATCATTTATTGGTCTTAAATCCTGGATTAAACACCAAGACCCTCCCTTTGATTTTTTAATAGGGTAAACTGCAGTGTTGCATGATGACTCTGACGTCACTAAAATGCCCTGTTCCATCATGGCAGAAATTGTTTTGAAAATCCCTTCATCTGCTTCCCTAGACATGGGATACTGTCATGCTTTTAGTAAAATTGCTCCTGGTTACAATTTAATCTTCACTTCTCCGACCCCTTTCAATAAGCCTACGTCATAAGGGCCTGTAGTCCACACTGGGACAGGTACTTTTGCCAACATTTTCAGGATGATTTTGTGCCAGCATCATTCTCTGGGGCACTTCTCTTTTAATCATTTTTACCCAATAAATGAGATTAACCTCAACTGTCGTTTTATCTACACCTGTTTGCTCTTCAAACGGCTCATCATCAGGGACATCAGTCAATCTGTATCCTTCCCCAATGGCGATTACTGTGCACCCTTGTCTGCCTTCGTCATCACAACCATCGATCAATGCCATTTTTCCTTGCACTATAGCTGCGTGTATTACCAAGGGAATCATTCGTCCCTTTTCCTCATGCATAGGTATTCTTGGCCTAAATAGGAACTCATCTGGGGTTCTCATTGGTTTGTCTGTGAGGCCTAGTAGCCATACATTAATATACGCACTCCATACGCAAATATTTCTGGTTCTAATGGAACAGCTCTCATAGCCGTTGGTCCTGTGTATGCTCTAATCATTTCACATATGTTCAAATAATGCATTCCTGGAGTTGAACATACTATGCCCTTCCCCGTGAATGAGATTGTCATATTTAACCTTGTCATTAGGTCTCGTCCCAATATATTCACTGGGGTTTGTCTTGAATACAGCAGTGGCACATTCATGTCACATTCTCCTATGGAAACTGTTAGTTCTTTTGTAAAAGGAACATGACTTGTTGCTCCTGGGAAGCCCTGAGTATTTATGGCATTGCCGGATAAAGAAAACTTGCCTTCACGTATACACGAGCGTGTTGCACCTGTGTCAACTAAGAAAGAATGCTCTTTATCCCCTATAACATCTACCCGTGGTTCCTCGTGAGGGTTCGGTGTCACTGATAGGATAGAACACACCAGGCTTCCCAGTGAGCTGTCCTTGTCCTAGTCATATATAACTTTGTCCCATGTTGAGTGAATGCACTTCCTCCATCACCAGTGTCATCTCTTATTCCAGAATTCAGTACCTGCCCTGTACTTGTTGTTTGTAACAGTTGCATTGGCGACTGTTGAGACTGTCCTTGCAGAAAATGTGTCATATTCTGAGGTTGCAAACTGTGCTGTGCTCCTGGTGCTTGCTGCTGCACCGTGTGATTTTGTGCAACTCTATTTCCACCCAGCTGTGAAAATGCAGATGGATTCGCCAAACCTACTCTTGTTCTTTGGTCGTTTTGCACCATGCCTTGACTTCTTTATGTGCGTGCTAGATGCCCTGTCATCCCACAAGTCCAACATATCGGCGGTGGTCTGATTATTTGCCTGTTCAACATATCCTGATTGTCATTTTGCATGTTTTGGAAACCTCCCTGATTATTTTGGAACCCTCCCTGATTACTCTGCCATCCTCTTCCTCGAAATCCTCTTCCTCTTGGCTAAAGCCCATTACTGCCGTGATCAAACTGCCTCTGATTATTGATCTGCTGCATGTCTTATCCGTCTGTTTTAGTGATCATTGCCCCCTAAATGGCATATTTTGACAATTTCTTCTGCACTAATTTGGCCTCTTCATCTTTTCGTGCAGCATCCTTTTTGCGATTTTTCTCTTTCAGCAGCCTTCAATATTGTGCTATGTCAACTGTATTTCAGACCACGGTTTGGCCTCAATTCCTACCAATTTCTTTCTTCTGCACCTGTTCTGGCAGCCTTTGGCATAATTTATGGTAAAATACGGGTATAGATTTCCCCCAAGATTCATGGGTTTCCAGCTCCCAGGCGCCTTGGAAATTCTGAATGTAAAGCAAAGGATCATCTGACTCCTTCATTTTACGTGTCATTATAGCTCCCATGTCTGAAGTATGCGGGTATAACACTTGTAATGCTTTCCATACTGCGGTTCTGTAATTATTAAACGGTGCTCCGTCATGTGTAGTATTAACTGTAGTAACTCCAGGATAACCTGCATGTGTCCACACATCGTCAGCTCTATCACCAAGTATGGCCATTAAAAGACCCTTAATATCCCTGATAGCTAACGTGTCCCTCCCGTCATTTTTTCTAACTCATTTATCCACTTTCCGGCTCCCGATGTCAGCATTGGAAGCTTATTTTTCAGATTGTCTCGATCCATGTGTGACCAGGTATATATTGTGGCCTAATCCCTCCTTTTTCTAGTAACGGGAATTGTGACACATGGCACTCCTTTTCGTCTCTCATCATTTTTCTATCCACTGCGGGGTTAATATTCCTGCATCGCTGTATACTTGGCAATGTCCTTAAGCTCACATAGGGTGATGGAGACATCCCCCTCTGACCATAAGATACTCTATTTTTCATGCTGCAGTATTCTCTTCATTTTTTGGTGTATTTGGCATTTAATTTTGTCCATTTAACTCTATTGTGAATGTCCAGTGGCCCTAACATGTGTTTGGTGTGGCAGATTATCTTTGCAAACTACAACTTAAGGAGGAGGATATCAATCCCCTCTCCCGAACCACCAAAGCTGAATGGATCGACCCTCCCACCGTGGTTGGCATGGGCGCCTGGATTTTTGGAGTACAGGAAGCCACGTGGCAGCCGATGGGGGGAAGACGGAGTTAGGGAAAGGGGATGGACTAATAAAGGGAAGGAAAGGGAAAACAACAATGCATAAAGAGCAAAACTATACACCTGTATTTCCACCCTGGTTATTCCTGACCTGATACTTCAATATTGTGGAACCTGACCCTACTCACATAAACTAGGGAAACATAACATAATTCTCGTGAAACACACTGAGCACAATACATGAACCAGGATAGTTAATGAGCATGACTTACAAAGCATGACTTAATAGCAACACAAACATTATAAAGCCAGTTTTGGGACTTGTAATACCATGTGGTGCAGCATATTGAACATACATAGAGCAGGCAATGACACTGAGACACAAAATGCCCCAATTTGGGTAAGCACAAGCAACATTACATGGAACAACACCCTCCACTTGTTGAGAGTGTCATTGTGAGTGCAGGCTTAGCTGATTTTAGGTCTCCCCTGATTAGCAAACCTTATCCATACCCCTCAATTCAGCAAGGACGTATTTTACATAACCATGTCCATAATAGCACCAAATACGTATAAGAATACACTTAACTGATTGTCCGGACATCTCCTCAGAACGTCCGGACACCAAAGCGTGAAGCGTTGAACAATATCAATCACTGGCGCGACCCAGGAGTTAACCGGCCTTCAGCATTATAATTGAATACACACACACAAAGCACTTAACTGAGCGTCCGGGCGCCTCCTGCGGCTGCCCCGGACCCGAAGAAGGAATGCACACCAAGGTCAGCCAGTGCTCACCACCGTGGCCCGAGATATGAGCCTGCCGCCGCTCATGGCCCAGCGTTTCTCTCCTAAGCTGTGTAGCGTGTGCCCGCCTCCTCTTGCATCGCTGCTCCGCTGCTGCTGCTGCCGCCGCCCGTGCTCTCCAACATCAATCATCAGCACCGGAGCACAGGCGGACGGCCGTTAAGAGCACGCCTTCCTGATTCACAATTGCCTGCAGCTGTAGACAGGCGCGTGTACAGGGAACTACACAATTTCCCTGTGCCTGCTGGCAAATGTAGTCTTATCTCCCTTATCTATACATTACACGTCTTTTCCTGCACCACAACCCCTGATTCCTGACAATCTTGTTTTGCGAATCATTTTCATTTGATGGTACGTTTTATTAAATATTGTCTTCCAATCTAATTCTGTATCACAGTACAGGAGTGTGTGTGTTTGAGGGTTGCAGATATTTTTGTGCATTTTGCAGTATATATTAATCCTGTTTATCATTCTGACTCTACTGCACATGTATGGTGGCCTTATTTAAAGATTAATGCGGCATATCCTCTTGTGCATGTTGTTTTTTATGTGTATTCTTTCATTTGGTTTTGTCCCTCCCACCCTACTGCACATCACTAAACAGGAGTGTGTGCGTGTGTGTGTATTGGGGCTCCAAATTCTTTTTCTCATGTTTTGGGGAAATGTTTTTTCATTTTGAGGTATATTTTTCATGTTGTTTTGTCCCTCCTACACTACTGTGCATGACCTCATTGAAGCATGTCTGTGTATTAGGGGCTGCCAATTTTTGGCATGCTTTGGGGAATATTTTTTATCTTTCTCTATTATTTAAATGTTCGTATTCCTCTCTGTCCCTACTGTGTATGTGTAGTGGCCCTACTGAATGTTTGATGTATAAGATCATCTTTTCCCAAAACAAATTCATTTTGCTGTACATTTTTCATTTTGCAGTACATTTTTCATGCTGCTGTATATTTTTCATTTCGCTGAACATTTTTCATGTTGCTGTATATTTCTCATTTTGCTGTACATTTTTCATGTTGCTGTATATTTTTCGTTTTACTGTATATTTTTCATTTTGCAGTATATTCTTCATTTTGTTGCACATTCTTCCTTTTGCTGTACATTTTTCATGTTGCTGTATATTTCTCATTTTGCTGTACATTTTTCATGTTGCTGTATATTTTTCGTTTTGCTGTATATTTTTCATTTTGCAGTATATTCTTCATTTTGTTGCACATTCTTCATTTTGCTGTACATTTTTCATTTTGCAGTATATTCTTCATTTTGTTGCACATTCTTCATTTTGCTGTACATTTTTCATGTTGCTGTATATTTTTTATTTTGCTAAACATTTTTCATTTTGCTGTATATTTCTCATTTTGCTGTACATTTTTCATGTTGCTGTATATTTTTCGTTTTGCTGTATATTTTTCATTTTGCAGTATATTCTTCATTTTGCTGTACATTTTTCATGTTGCTGTATATTTCTCATTTTGTTGTACATTTTTCATATTGCTGTATATTTCTCGTGTTGCTGTATATTTTTAATTTTGCAGTATATTCTTCATTTTGTTGCACATTCTTCATTTTGATGTACATTTTTCATTTTGCAGTATATTCTTCATTTTGTTGCACATTCTTCATTTTGCTGTACATTTTTCATGTTGCTGTATATTTTTCATTTTGCTGAACATTTTTCATTTTTCTGTATATTTCTCATTTTGCTGTACATTTTTCATGTTGCTGTATATTTTTCATTTTGCTGTATATTTTTCATGTTGCTGTATATTTCTCATTTTGCTGTACATTTTTCATGTTGCTGTATATTTTTCGTTTTGCTGTATATTTTTCATTTTGCTGAACATTTTTCATGTTGCTGTATATTTCTCATTTTGCTGTACATTCTTCATTTTGTTGCACATTCTTCATTTTGCTGTACATTTTTCATGTTGCTGTATATTTTTCGTTTTGCTGTATATTTTTCATTTTGCAGTATATTCTTCATTTTGTTGCACATTCTTCATTTTGCTGTACATTTTTCATGTTGCTGTACATTTTTCATTTTGCTGAACATTTTTCATTTTGCTGTATATTTCTCATTTTGCTGTACATTTTTCATGTTGCTGTATATTTTTCGTTTTGCTGTATATTTTTCATTTTGCTGAACATTTTTCATGTTGCTGTATATTTTTCGTTTTGCCGTATAGTTTTCATTTTGCTGGACATTTTTCTTTTTGCTGTGTCCCTCTGATCCCACATCGAGTGTTTGGAGCCTGCATATGTTTTTGTAGCCTTAAGAAATTAATCTCTCCATTTTGGCTTGCATGATTTTTTCAAATGTTTGCTGCATGCAGTACTTTAGCTCATGTGACAAGCATCTTGGAAATAACAAAGACAATTTTGAGATACTGTGGGCAAAATAGTGATTTTTTCGAGCTAGATGCAGAAAACTGAAATGCAATGAAAATGTTGATAGAACGTCACCAAATTTAGCATGAGGATATGGATTTGGCATTTGGGTACTATGTTCTCACCTGCAGAACCAAAACAGAATGGAGAGAGGGTGGTAAGCTCCAGTTTGTCCACCAACGACAGTTTGACTCTTCATGTAAGCCCAGAAAAATGCATTAAGCCGCAAATGCTGAACACGTGGGCATCTGCGGTAGTGGGGGCAGACTCCTGATACCTTCAGGACCATGAACAGGGCATTTGCATCATAAGTATTAAAGCCTATTTGTGACCACTATCTTGGAGGCAAGTGAAAGCAGGTGCGCTCGTCCAATGGGGATTGAACCCCATATAAATTTGACTGCCTACCCTACCTAAAAACAGTTAGATTGTTGTATCTTTCTTTGTCTACAAGCCTCTGTGTCTAATTTTCCATGTGTGTTTCTAAGGTATATGGCATTGTGGTTTGAGTGTTATACTGCTCGTTGCGTCTCCCTAACTCTCACCACAATGACGGCTGTACAGACACATTTTCCTAAGAGTCCCTGGGGGCGGGGAGGGGGGTTGTGTGTAAAATATAGACCACTTTCTAGGTGGTCTACATGTTTGCCCTCCCTAGACGGAGGAAACGCAGGCTCAAATGGGCCTCACATGTATCCGTGGAGACTGGCCCCATTTGAATGAGGGAATGTCCCATTTGTGATGGTCTGGTGGATGGTGTCCATAGGAAATGAGTGGGGCTGTTCTGTATTGACAGGGATGAGGAGGCTTCAGCTGGAGGCAGGCCATGAATCTCTGCCACTATATCAGAAATATCAGAAACCGTAACTTTTTTTCCATTACTCGAGAGAAAAGCACTGACATGATTATGTTTCAAATCCCATTATGTCCGAAGCTACACTTTTTAAGTTTTCAGGAGAAGGCCTTTTAGATGAGATCCGTACTTCTCGGTCTTTTGAGATCTTTTGGGAGAGAGCCCATTGAAATCTATGGATGGGTAGGGGGCTGGCATTGCTTATGAAATGACCCATGACAGGTGACACACGCTAAAGGCATGTGAAATGGGAAGTTTGCAAAGTCAGACTTGGCTAGATCGTAAAGCTTTCAAGTTGTACGCCTCTGAATGATGGCTGCCCCCACCCTCTCTTGCTTAGAACGTAAAGTAGTCTGCGGCACCCGTGGGCGGCATACATTATAATGGAGATAAAGATAAGGTTAATAGCCGCCAACAATCACGAGACAGCAAGCCAGCAGCGAGCTGAAACACTAAATGCCCGCTGAATAGCTATGAATCGGGCTATGAATCCTTCTTTGAAAGCAAGTGGCTGACATGGAGGAACCAGTGTTGAAAGGCAACGAGGTGATAACAATTCTGTTTTCCGCAATGCAAGTGACGGCTGACAGGCTGCTCCAGAAAACGCATCTTGTAAGGGGAGCGCTGCAAAGCGCATACTGTAAGTTCCAGAACATACAGTATCTACAAAGGAATATATTGCTGTATTATTAGGCTGCTGACTGGCAATATGGGGGCAGTTTCCGGTGTACCCCCTGGACGACAGGCTGCTTTCATTTGAAAAAGTTGAAAGGCCCTGCCGCTATCCCTGCCGCTATTACTCGTCTATTCAGAACAGCTGAGACCAGTCCAGAAACTGAAATTAGAGCTTTTCCTAGGAATACCCAGTCTATGGATACATCCTGCAGCAAACTCGCTGTAGCCCAGTAAAATTTAGGTTTTATTAGGTTAACCCTTATTTTTCTTCTACTGCATCAAGGTAAAATGTCCTTCCCCTGGAAATCGCACGTTTAATCATGCGCAAAAAAGATATACATTGTGGATGTAGTTTATCAGGCGAACACAGTGGAAAGCTTTGAAACGTGTTTATCGTGTCATATATTTAATGCCGTTTTGTGGTGGGTAAAGTACATGCAGAAGCCGCAGCAAAAACACAAAGCTCCTGTCCGGGACCAAAAACAACTTGTATAATTGTTTTTTTTTTAAATCCCCCACACTGGGCAGCACTCAGGGATGTCATTTCTCCAAAATGCCAGGGGTAGCGGGAGTGACATTACACAACCATCGACCTCTGATGACATCACAGAAAGTGATGTCATTGACTCCACCCCAAAGTGACATCATGGGAAGCGATTGAACACAGCCTTTCACCCCTTAACAAAACAGGAAGTGGCATCACATAGCAATGTTCCTAATTACACTATGAAAATTATGGTCACAACATCACTGTAATGTGATATGCATTTGATACAATAATGGATCAACATATGTATCGTTAATATCAGTGTGTATGGGCCCATATTACCAAATTACTGTCAATGAAAGCAGACGTTCAAGGCCAAATGATAATGATGTGTTATCATATAGCACTTACACTTAAGCGCTTTACATAGAACAAATATACATACGAAATCACCCAATCTGTGTTGGTATTCATTTATCAACCTCAGAAGGATGAAAGACTGAGTTGGCCTTGCTGGAATTCAAACCTGCAACCTGCGGATCACACACACATCACAGCAGCGAGCACTCAACCCAGTGAGCTATTTAACCAGCTATAGCAATCTACCCGGCTATAGTAAAATGAGCAATTACATGTCTGAATGTTCTGAAAGTCAGAAAGCAAATTACACTCTGTAGTGGATACCATTAAACTGGTAACTGAGATTTAACAGCAGGCCAGTTCATCTGCAGGTTTGGTGCAAAGTTGGGCACATGTCAAACCTGCGTGGATCTACTTTTCAGCCTTCAGAGGTTGGCAGAATACATACCATTGGAAGGGTTAATAAGTGTGTATTAAAGAATTTAGAGTAGCACACTCACACAGCATCCCGTACTCTGGACACTCGTTACCTTATACATGCAAACAAACATCCTGAACAGCATGGCTTGGACGTCGGAAAGATAGACACATTACAACAAAGCATTAATTGTGCCAAAATGAAATCAAGGGCCACTTTAAGTGCTACGGTCAAACATTTCTACACTGTAGACAAGCTTCTAGGCACAAGGATTTTGTCAAGTGACCAAGCACACGAAGATGGAATGTCTTGTGATGATCGTAACAGAGGCAGCGGCAGAAAACACATGCTATAACTGCAACTTGCGAAAAGCTAAATAAATATTCCAAAATATGTCATATTTTTTCGGCATTGTGAATTTGAGGCGTTTAAGAACAGACTAAATCAGGGACTCGCCCCCCTGAAGTGTGCCTGAAATCAACCTTTAAATAGTCTAGCAATTATTGTATCGAATTCTAGAAAGACAAATTATTTGTTATTCCAATTCTTTCTTATTTAGGGTCACTGCTCAAAGTGTTACACTTGTAGATTGCCCTGTATTTTTTGAGAGGCCTGTACAAGAAAGCCAGCCACTCCAGAAAGAAAGAGGCACATGGTGCTGGCAAGAGCCCTGAAGCAACAATTGTAAGAAAAAAAAGAAAGAAAAACATTCTTTTTTTTTATTTGGAGGTAGCATGGGAGACCCCAGTAGTAGCATGCGAGACCTCAGGGGTCACAGGTGCGACCCCTGGCGACCCCCAAATGACGTCACTTCTCTCCCCTCACGGTGACCCTGCGGTAGCTGGAGAAATATGTTGGCAGATGGGCGTGGGGGACGGGAGTGGTTAAGGCTGTGAGGCGTTGTCCCATAACTGATGCTTAAGTTGCTCGCTCGCTCGCTCTGTAAATTGGCAGGCAGGGAGCTGTGTTTCATAGGTGTGGCTGGCACATGCCCTCTCTGTTCGAGGCGGAGTGCCTCTCGTTCCATGGCTGTCATCTTCCGTAAGCCTGGGGCTTTGTATGCCGAGTTTGTTCTCGGATCTGACTCCCCAAGTTGGCAACGCAATGTACTGCATAGATGGCCCTTAGCCAGGTCCGATTTTTTTTTTAATTACATCTTGAGCTAAGTAGGCCAAACCAGGAAACAAAATAAGAGTTAGAACCCGGATGATGCATCATAGCCCGGCTATGTTTACTATGTGTGCGTGCGGCGCAGCAGAAGCTGTTTACTTTAGCCCGCCTTTGTTTGGTGAACAGACAGGTGAAAACAGCCTTGCTTGCTTAAGAGAGCCCAGCAAATCCCCACAGAATACACTTGTCAGACACTTTATCAGCCCAGATATCGCGATAACCTACGGCCATTTTAGCATCGATTACTTCTTGGCAAAAGGCACTCGCGCAAGCTCTTCTAACACCTCTCAGGGAGAATCGTGCCACTGTAAGAACACAACTTGCAAGCCCTGCTCCTGTGTTTATTGCACAGGCCCAATTTTCAAGCAAAATAGCTATGTTTCTAAAACGTATCCTTTGATGTGTTTGTCTTCCTTGGGAAGCCATTAGTACATAACCTTTTCGACACCTGTTGTGATGCCTTGACAGTGGAATCCTGTCCTCCGCCTCCCACAGGTCTCATGAGACGCAAGAAAAGCAGAGATCCTGGGCCATGTCCCACAAAAACCACTATGCAAGGCAGAAGGCCTGCCACGCTGGCAGGCCGACAGCCCTGTGCATCTGTGACAGAGATGGAGGACACAAGCCTGTTCATCCAAAAGGACTGCTCTTCCTGTACGGTGAGCAGAGCCGACCTTAGGGGGGGGCGAGCCGGGCGACCGCCCGGGGCGCCACGCCCCCAGGGCGCCTTTTGCCCCTGCCACGCCAGCTCGGGGGAGTCTTTCAAGAGCTTCCCAGAGCTGGCATTGTGGGACAAGGCGCAGCAGGCGCCCTTTTACTGTAAAAGGTGCCCGCAAATGCGCCCCTGCGCCATGGACACTTTTCATAAGAAAAGGCACCATTAGCCCCCCACCACACCAGCTCCGGGGAGTCTTTCAAGCGCTCCCCCGAGCTGGCATGGTGGCAGAAGGTGTGGCAGGTGCCACATTGTCATTGAATGAACCCGCTCATTCAATGACAATGGGGTGCTAACAGCACCTATTTAACCACCTCGCCGGAGTGAGGAGGATAAAAAAAAAAATGTTGCCCATCCTGGCCCCAGGGGGGCGCGGTGGGCGAGGGGGGGCGCCAGTTCGAACATGGACGCGCTGGCCAGTTGGCTTTTCAGCCTCAGAAACATGCCACCGAATGGGACCTGGCAGTCAGTGCTAGATCCACAGGCCTGCCAGCTCTAGTCAGGAAAGAATGCTGCGACAGGATTGGATGCAGGGGTGAAGCTTTTCTCCTCTTGCACAGGGTCTTGTAGCCATTCCGCTTTCTTACTTGTTTTTATCCAGGGTATTTTGTCAATCTGTTGTATTTTTTTATATTTCTTTCCTGGTATTCGGTTGGGGCATGACGCTATCTTCACTCACTTTGTTTCCTTTCCTTGTAGCCCACTTGAGAATGGAGTCGCTTGGCCCCATCCCGCTTGCTTTGGCTTTCCTTTTACTTTCCCAAACGAAAATGGCCGATGTCTAGCTTTCATTGGCTATGGTGATCGCCTGGCTTGCTTTGCAGCCCTTATGTGCACACTAGTAATTTGTTTGCCATATTACTACGTGAAGGATTGGATTTCTCCTAGTACAGAGTCTTGTGGCTAGTCTGCATTGTTTTTCACTCGTTTTTACTCATGATAATGTGTTGTGTTCCTTTAATATTCCTTCTTTGTAGGCTGGTAAACCCTCAGGCTGACTTTGTTTTCTTCCCTTGTAGCCAGAGGTCAAAGTGGGTGGGAACAAACGCTATGACGTTCCCTTAATTTTTGGGGCAACCCATAATCGTTCGCTTACTTTATACGACCCAGAATACCATTCCAGGACTGCAACCTTTTTAAAAATACTTTTTTAAAACTTCCTACCAACTGGGGACAAGAACTTGGGCCCTGCTGATATCTAGCCAGTGCACTGGGCTATCTCTCAGGTGCTAGGTAGCATTTGTTAATTTGAATAGACTCCTTCGGATACAAAAGCCTTTACCAAGCAGCCAAAACGCCCAGCTTGATTGCGATCTGCGGTGGAATGGCTGTAGGCTCAGACTTGTCAGTAGGCAATGGGAGGGGTGTTTCTGTGGCTGGGCATGTTCTTTATGAGGTGTGAACATAGGATGGTGAAGGGAAGGCTGCATGAAGGTGCATGCTGAGTTGGACAATGACACACTAATGGTGATCATTTGAATCCATTTTCTTTCATTGTGTTTTCTTCAGTCTTCTCAGAACTGTTGTAAAACAGAATGGGCCTCATTACGAGTTTGGAGGTAACCATGCCCTTAGCAAGGGCATGGCTACCCCCAAACCTGCGTACGGGTTCCCTGAATGGGGAAATACCGGCCCATTCCGACCTTGGAGGGCCTGATATTTCCCCATTAAAGTAACCCAGACCCGTCCATCCCATTCCCATTTGAGCCCCCATAGTGTTCAATGCGAATGGGGAGCATGCTAACAACGGACCCGTTAATGACGGGCCCGTTGTTAGCATGCTGGGCCGCTAGCGGGACCCGCTAAGGACGTTTGGTAAAACCAGGCGGCCTAAGCGGGTCCCGCGAGCGGACCTCGTAATGAGGCAGTATGGGGTTAACGGCACCGGCAGCTCTACCGGCACCGTTAACCCCATATCGTCACTGTCATAATAAGGCCCAATGTTGCAGAGTGGAGTGGAGGAAAGGAAGGACCCAGGTATGGGGTTTGAATGGTGGGAAGGGGGTGGCTGTGAGTATGGGAGAGTGGGTAGAAAAGGGGGTGGGGCAGAAGGAACATAGTTCCACTACTTTTATTTTTTACACTTCGACCACTGCTTGTAGCCCGCTTGGCCGTGAAAATGCCTGGCTCCACCCCCTCATTATTTTACCTACCCAAATCAAACCAGCCAGTGAGCACCTGGTGTGCACCTCAGCCCTGAGGTGCTGACTAGTAATCGGGTTCCCCTATGACGTCTGCGAGTGCGGATTGTCTAGTGTCCAGTCAGCATTGTTTCATTCCTTTCCGTGGGGAAGTTAGGGCCAGAGGCTGCCCGAAGTTACTTTGTTTCTGTCCTTTAAGCCAGCTTGGGCATGGACATTCCTGCCTCTGTCCTCCTCGTTTGGGATTTTCTTTTACCCACCCACATCCAGATGGCTGAATGCTAATTGAGATTGGTTGCCGCTAACACCCTGCATTGCATCTCAGACCTTATGTACTGTCCTCGTTTAGCCCCTGCACATACCTGGCTACATTCCAAAATGAAAAACCCGGAGATCTGCGTCACAGCAAGGCCATGCCCACACGTTCGCAAGAGGGTAGTGGTTATGTTTTGCTCACACAGCTTCCACTTCCAGCCCAAAGAATTAGCCATTGCTCACCTCCTCATCAGCTTGTAAATGTGTGTTTATCAATGACTCCTGCTAAATGGCTGCAACGTAATAGCCACATTTCTCTCTAACAAAGGGCAGAGGAGCGAGACAAATGAAGGACGAGGCAGACAAAACAGATAGCACTGTTGGAAACCTTTGCCTATTTTAACCAACCATCATCTTACTGTTCCAAGTCTTTCTTTGTGGCCTTGTAAATTTAGGAATTATTAGAGTGACTGTTAGCACTTTCCGGCCCCCACCGGAGTTCCTGTGAGCCCTGCCCGACCACAGACTCACACCAGCACAGCTGCATTAGGTTCGGGCTTCCCGGTCGCTCTGCCGTGGCCGGGAACGCCCCGTTTATTTATACCCCACGCAGCGGTGTGGAACGTCACTCTGCCGCGTGCGTGCACCCTTAAATCTCCCTGCTTGATAAGAGACGTGCACGGGAGTGGAATTCATTTCAGATGTCAAGGCCAGCAGCTCTGGATACTGCCTCCTCACTCTCAATCAATGGGCACTCCAGCTTCTGAAAAGCAATTGTTTAGCGGCATAGAGCGCACCGCACACAATTACGGGCAGCGGCTCGACAGGGAGACAGGGGGAGGGATGGTGCGAGGAAACATGAGGGGACACCAGAAAACCTTGAGACTCCACGCTGTTCCCCGGGGACTGGTGAAGAGTGTAAAAACCCTGAGTCTCTGGGCTAAACCCAGAGGCACTGTTGTTGCAGAGAGCCTCTGTGCACCATCCGTGCGACTGGAGCACATTCTGTATCTCATGAGATGGCAGCATTACCTCAATCAGGGCCGATGCAAATCGTGTGCAGTATGTGCAGCTGCACATGGTTCCACGCTCACGTGACCCGACACAGAGGGTGCCGTTGATGCCCTCTTCTTGCAGCCTCCAGCGTGGCCAGTGTGCTCAGAGTAGCCAAGCTTGCTGCAGTGCACTCTGGGCCGGCACTGGGTGTGTGCAACATGTGCAGCTGCACTTGGCCCCATGCTTATGGGGCCCTGTGCAGAGGGTGACGTTGACTCCCTCTCTTGCAGGCTGCAGCATGGGTCATGTCTGTGTGCTCAGTGAGCACACGCATGGGCGGCCCAGGCTGCAGCAGAAAGTTACGTGCAAGAATGGTAATAATGTCCCCATACATAATGTCCCCATACGTAATGTCAAGGGGAAAAGCCATTGGCGACATTATATATGGTGCATTATGGTTTATAGTCACTATTTCGAATAACATTTGGTCGAAAGTCAAAATGTTGAAAAAAAAATGTTGGAAAAAAAATGTCGAATTTCTTTTTTAGTTTGGTTTTTTGTTCAAAATGGGGGGGTCCCCCCAACCCCCTGTTTTTAAATTTGTTTTTCTGTTTTAACCCTTTTTTTTAACTTGCAGAACCAAAAAAAACATGTAAATAAAAAAGAAAGCATTCGAAAAAATATTTTTAGACATCATTTTTTGACATTTTTGTCATTCGACCAAATGTTTTCGACAATTTGACTGGACACCGTGCATTATGTATGGGGATGGGCTGCAGGGATGTCCCCTGTTCCCCTTGTAAACAAAACAAATGTGGAGGTTGCGGGGGTGCCCCCTGCATGTTCAATGTAATAATGTTTCTGCAAAAAACAGCATGAATGCGGGTGGGCCATGGGGGATAGAGCGGACAGGTGGTGCCAGCAGGACTCTAACAATGAAACAGCTGGTGCCACTACCACCATGATTTCACGTGATGTCACATGCCTCGTGCCATTTCGGAACGTTCAAAGAACTTTTGAAACAGCAGCCAGAGCAAGTTACTCCCTCACCAGCAAGTGCAGTAGCAGCGTGGAGTGACTTCAGTGCCTGGAGTGGAGGCCCTCTGGACTCGCGCAGCGTTGCTGGGTGCCCATTAAGTGCCGATTTCTGGCCTGCAGGGGACCATTAGGCATACCGCGCTTAAGTGCACCAGCAGCATGTAAGGTACCCTTCCCCCACCTCCCACCTGCGCCCGCCCCCCTTTCGCAGGTTTTTAGGATTTGCCTGAAAGAAACAGTTTGTAGTTTGCTTGGTCTTCTATAGCACTTGGCAAGCAAATACTGAAATTATTACTAGGGCACTTTACTATTCACCTTATTTTAGTAACCGTGCCACCTCTCCCGCCTCCTCCCGCGCCCCCCAATCAGCGGATTGTAATCTCTTTTTAGTTGCAACACCTAGTGAAAAGATGCCCAGCCAGTTCTCAGTGATCTCACTCTAGCATATCACAAGCTATCACTCCTTCTGAATTCTATTGGTTGGGCTTTGTCGTAGGCCTCTCTGGCTTAGATTTGCTTGTGGGTCCTGACACACAAGTTTAAATTGTAAACTTGTTTCTTGAGGCATTCCATCAGTTCCATGTTTGATATCACAGTCCATCTTACTCTTTGGGTATTTTCTTTTCAAAATGGAGATTGAGCTCCTATGAATGTTCCTGCTTCTGTTCTTAGTAGTGTAGCAAGGTCCTCTAAAAAAGGGAGGTGGGCGGAGGAGAATGTCGGAAAGCACCTAGAAGGCATTATGGTTGACTGTGTGTCGACTGTGTATGAGCCTCTTCGACCTTCCAAATAAAAGAGGAGCAGAATAAAAAGAAAGTGTGAGAAAGGATAAAGAGAGAGGGAGAGTGTGGCGGGGGGTGGTTGTTGAGAGAAGGCCCTGACCTATTGTGTTAACTGCCTGCCCCTAGCGACCCTGATCCATTGTGTTACTGCCTGCCCCTAGCGGCCTTGATCCACTGTGTTAACTGCCTGCTCTTAGCGGCATTGACCTATTGTGTACTGCCTGCCCCTAGCGGCCCTGATCCATTGTGTTACTGCCTGCCCCTAGCGGCCTTGATCCATTGTGTTACTGCCTGCCCCTAGCAGCCTTGATCCATTGTGTTAACTGCCTGCCCTTAGCGGCCTTGACCCATTGTGTACTGCTTGCCCCTAGCAGCCTTGACCTATTGTGTTACTGCCTGCCCCCAGCGGCCTTGACCTATTGTGTTAACTGCCTGCCCTTAGCGGCCCTGATCCATTGTGTTACTGCCTGCCCCTAGCGGCCTTGATCTATTGTGTTACTGCCTGCCCCCAGCGGCCTTGACCTATTGTGTTTACTGCCTGCCCCTAACGGCCCTGATCCATTGTGTTACTGCCTGCCCCTAGCGGCCTGGACCTATTGTGTGAACTGCCTGCCCCTAGCGGCCTTGACCTATTGTGTGAACTGCCTGTCCCTAGCGGCCCTGAGCAACAGCGTTATTGCCTGCCTGCCTGTGCATCTGTTGCCCACAAATGCAGCCCCTTGGCACACACCCCACAGCGCCTACGCACCTCCTTCCCTCATCCACCATCTTCATCATATCCCTCTCCCTTCTGGCCATCTGCAGCATGCTGCCTGGCACCCAGACCAGCATGCTCACCCATGCCCCACTCCACCATCTGACCTCATACATACCACACCATCGTCTGCACTCCAAACCACACTCAACCACCGTACCAATCTGATCGGACATCACCCACTCCAACTCAGGCTCTGTAGACTAAGAACATGCACCATACCCCTCCTAGCTCTCCGCAGCACTCCACCATCCACACTCCTCAGGAACACCAGACTCGGCTCTCGCACCCATACATCAGTCGCCCAGCTTCACCTCTCTGACTGTGCTCATTACCCTAGCACCCATCACGCCGCATCCATCACGCCCCAGCCTCCCACACCCAAACACGCACCCTCCACCTCCAGCTCCCCCAACGCCAACACCCACACTCCACTACCAGATTTAAGATGTGCACTCATCAATGCGCGCTCTGTCCATGCCCATGCCATCGAAATCAATGACCTTATCACCACCCACAATCTTGACCTACTTGCCATATCCGAAACTTAGCTCCATGAAGCTTCCAGCCCATCCATCCACCTCGCCCTCCCACAAAACTATACCATCCTCAGACAGGACCGTAAAAACTCTAAAGGTGGTGGCGGCGTCGCCCTCATCTTTAAAGACACCCTCGCCATGAGAATGTGTAGTCAACAATGGGACAACAACGCTGATCTCCTCACCTCTAAACTAGCCCTCTCCCCTAACTGCACCATAAACTTCTTTATCACCTACAGACCACCAGGATCACCCCCCTGACTACCAAAAGCAACTCCTCCAAAACATAGGCAACAACCTCAAAAGCACAACCAAAAGCATCCTTCTAGGGGATATTAACCTTGGCTTATCTGACCCGAAGGACAAAGCAGCCGCTAATTTAGCCAAAGCACTATCACACATGGGGTTTGAACACAAAATTACTGCACCCACTCATAATAAAGGCAGATCCATTGACTGGCTAGCTGACCACAACTGCTCATCTGCCATCACCTCCATCTCGGCCCTCCCATGGACGGACCATTACCTCATTCAATTCTCCATTCCTACCACGCCCACCCATAAAACCTTAACTCATGCCCCCCCGCTAAAGTAAGAAGCTCCAAAAAACTCACTTCTTCCAACCTCGCCCCTCTCCTCGACATCCCTGAACTCAAGCCTCCATTTAACCATGAGCCTACTTCTCTCGCCAACATCTACTCCAGTGTACTCACTCAAGCCATCGAACTCATTGCCCCTCTAGGAGATAAAAAAGGGAAAAATTCAATGCACTGCAACTCTTGGTTCACTGAAGAACTATCTGACCTTCGCACCAAGAAACGCAAAGCTCTATCCAGATGGCAATCAGCACCTAACCAATCTTTATTTTATTTATTTTTATTTATTACATTTGTTACTCGCCCAGACCCTGGGGTATCACAGTGAAAATGCAGGTAATTTGCTCATTATTATACAATATTGCAGTTACAAACAAGAACACATTTTTATACATAGGTTACAAGATATCATATAGTCCGATTGTTTATACCAAAATCCAATTGGTCAGGTAGCCATTCCCATTTTGTTTCAGCACTAGTTGCAGTTCTGCGGATGCCCTAAGCAGTGTAGTTGGTCATGGGAGGGTGGGGCTTAAACGGTTAATATTTATTGACTAACCAGGTTTTCAGTGCTTTTTTAAATTTTAGTAAGGAATCCTCGTTTTTGATGCTCAGGGGTAGTGCGTTCCAGTACGATGGGGCTAGAACTTTGAAACTACTTCCTCCTGCTCTGCTGTATTTGTATTAAGGAACTTCTAAGAGGGCCAGGTTATTGGAGCTCAGAGATCTACATGAGATTTTGTTCTTAATGGAGTTATTGAGGTAGCTAGGTGCTTTGTTGGTGGTACATTTGTAGACAATACTAAGGGTTTTGAAGATAATCCTTGCTTAGATTGGCAGCCAGTGGTTTTCTCTTCTAGTGCTAGATATGTGTTCAGATTTCTTTATCCCTAAAGCCGCTCTAAGGGCTTTGTTCTGTAATAATTGGATTTTGTTTAAATTGGTTTTGGAGGTTCCTAGGAATAGGATGTTGCAGTAATCTAGTTTTGTTAAAATCAGAGCTCTAGCCAGAGTGATGCAATTTACTGGGGTGAGAAATTGGCGGCTGAGTGGAATAAGTTTTGCTGTGTAGGCTGTGGACGAGGAGAGGGCTGCTATTTGTTTATGCATAGAGAGATTGGCATCAACGTAGACACCTAGCGTTTTGACTTGTTTGAGTACTGGGATCAGAGTACCGTCGATGTTAATGTGAGAGTAGTCCAGGTGGAGGGTGCTTATTCTTTTTTGGGAGCCCACAATGAGACCTCCGTTTTCTCATCATTTAGGCAGAGACTGTTAAGGGCCATCCAGCTTTGGATTATGGAGTAAACTTTATTGATGGTGAGGGTGTCTTGGGTGTAGCCGCCTGTAATAGGGATGAGGATCTGTGTGTCATCTGCAAAGTTGGTGTAGATGACACCCATATCATCTAAGGCCAGGGGTGGACTGGCCTATACGGAACTCTGGAGATTTCCCGGTGGACCTCTGCACCCTGGGCCTCTTTTCTGTGGTATTTCCAAATGTTCTCATAGGAAAAGCATTGGGCTTGCTGAAAATGTGTCATATGGGGCCACTTTGAACTTTATTTCCAGAGCCTCTTTTGGTCCCCAGTAATTATTTCCAGGGCCTCTTTTAGTTCCCAGTCCAGCCCTGATAGTATATGCATTATAGAGGGTGGGGGAGAGGCAGGATCCCTGGGGGACTCCAATGGGTACTATTATGGGGTCCGCTGCAAACATTCCAATGGCAACTCTGGATGTACGGTCAGTAAGAAAGGATTTGATCCAATGTGTGGCGTTGCTAGAGAAGTTAAAATCTTTTTTTGGAGTATTGCATAGTTTGTCATGATCTACCAAGTCGAATGCTGCTGATAGGTCCAGTAGCAATAGTGTGGCTAGTTTGCCTGAGTCTCTAATAGAATCTAGTTGGATTTTAAGATCCAGGAGGGCTGTCTCGGTGCTGTGATTGGGCCTAAAGCCTGATTGTCTGGCTCCTAGCAGGTTATTTTGTTCGAGGTGAGTTTGTATTTGGTTGTAAGCTATTTTATCAATGATTTTAAGTAGGAATGGAACAGTCGTTATGGGCCGGTAGTTTGTGGGCACTAATGGGTCTAGAGTGGGCTTTTTTAGTAGAGGGGTAACCCAGGCCGCTTTAATACTGACTGGGACCTGATTTGTGGAGAAGGAGGCATTTAAGAAGTTAGTGATTATAGGAGTGAAGGTAGGGGCACAGAGTTTAATTAGCTGTGCTGGAAAGTTATCGTCTTTGCAGTTGGAAGCTTTAAGTTTGGATATAGTATTAAGTACTATATCGTGAGAGACTGGTGTGAAGTTGAAGAGGGGGGCGGTATTTTCTATGATCGTGGAGATCTGGTTGGCCATAGAATGTCGGAAAGAGGTTTATTTTGGAGGTAATTTTGTTTTGTAGTAGTTTGATTTTAGTTGCCAAGGCATCTTGGATGGTGTTGCACCAGTCTTTACTTGGTTGGACTGGGTTGATTATAGGGATCGGATTCTCCAACTCCTTGAGTATGGTGAATAGCGCTTTGCTATCAGAGGATGCAATACTGATTCTGGTATTAAAGGCATCTGCCTTATGGGCGATGATGGCTGATTTATAGATTTTGTTTGCCGAGTTGAATTCTTCCAAGGCTTCTGGGGAGTGGGTTTTCTTTAGGCGGTGTTCGAGCGATCTTTTGATCCGTCTAAGAGAGACTAGTTCCTCGTTGAACCAGAAGGAGGATTTTTTGTCCTTACGTTTAGTTTTATTAACGCAGGGTGCTAGGGCGTCAATTGTGCTGGTAAGACAATCATGGTAATGGTCTGCCAGGGCACAAGGTTCTTTAGCAGTAATGATATTATTATTGAGGGCATTGGCCTAATAGGGGGTTGATGTTTTCTGCTGTGAGTTTGCGGATGTTTCTTGTTACATAAGATTCTTCAGCAACCATTTTCGGTAAGTCTGGTTTATTGCACAGGATAGTGAAATTAATACTATGAGGGTCTGACCAGGGTACCGAGATGATGGAGTCTATGGATACTGTAGTGTTGAGTTGTAGTATCCAATCTAGTAACCTCCCTTTTGTATGGGTAGGGGCGTTCACAAGTTGTGTGAAGGCCATGTCTTTTAATGCACTGTGTAGTGCATCTGCTTTGTGGTCTTGGGGGTCATTAAATCCTAGATTCAGGTCCCCTAGGACTAGGCATTTTGTGTTTCGGTTTAATAAGTGGCGTTAGCAATAGTGGTATGTCTAATTCTGGTTGAGATATAGTGTTAGGTGCTCTGTAGATGGTTATTATGTTTATAGTGGTTTTGTGGTCCATAGCTAGTTATATAATAGCTACTCCCCCACCTACTGATTTTGTTCTGTCCGTTCTAAGAATGGTGTAGTCTGGAGGAATGGCAATAGAGAGCAAGGGGCCGGAAGCTTGGTGGAGCCAGGTTTCTGTCACTATGAGTAGATCAAGTTGTTGCTCAATAATGAGGTCATGGATTTCTGTGGCATGCGCAGGTATGGACCGCACATTAATGAGGGCTGCTTTGAGGTTTATGGATGGAGGAGGCTCGTGGGCTGGGGGGGATGCGTGAGTGTTATTGGTCTTAATGGTGTTGGATTGTTGTTTGGTTATGGTGGGACTGTTAGGGTGTTTAGATTGCGTCCTTGATGGGGGTAAGCTTCCTGTGTTAGCGCGATTGGCGAAGGTATTAGCTCTAGGAAGGTTGGTGAATCTAGATCTGAGTCTTTGGGTTCTTATGGGGCCTAGAAGAGGGATTTGTTTGGATTGATTGACTTTGATGGGGTTCCTGGTTGGAAAGTAGGAAGTTGTGAGGGTCTGTGATCTAAGTCTAGTGCGTCTACGTACACTGAGGACCGGAGTAGTCGTTATAGGTACTAAGTGGGGTGTGTTGTCTCTTTGTGGCTTTTGGATGCTTTTGTGGTCTATTAGACCATTAATCAGATGATGAGGATTGGGGAATGGTTTAGTGCGGGGCAAGAAAGGCGTAGGGCATGGGATGGGGTGATGGCGGTGGCAGGCTGCTCTGGAAAGGCCATTGTCAAGGATAAAGAAGTGGGTACCTGTGCAGGGTGTGTCATACGGTACGACACAGAAGGGGAACATCATGATTAGTAACCAACCATGCATGGTTTGGATTGGTTTGGATTAGGGAGGGGACAGGTACTGGCTAGCTGTGGTGTACCTGGAAATCGCTCTTATGGAACGTACCTGGGCCAGTAATAGTGCTGCTGGCTACTGCTATTTAGTGGGGCTAGCTAGAAATACAGATCTGGACAATGACAGGGGCATATGCGTAACTAGGGTTGCAATGTGCTAGGTCCTAGGCAATTTAGTGGCGAATAGTAATAGCAGTGGCAGTGCTGACTAACATTACAGTACTCAAGGAGCGACTGGGCACCTATGTGCACAGATGGGCAACAATGGCATTGCTCACAAGCATCACAATAGTCGAGATGCGACTGGGCACCTATGTGCAGAGAAGGGCAACAATGGCAGTGCTCACAAACATCACAATAGTGGAGATGCGACTGGGCACCTATGTGCAGAGAAGGGAAGCCATGGCAGTGCTTGCCTCGAAGTTTGCAGGCAGACTACAAGAGAGTGTGTATCAAGAGATTTAGCAGTGATCTTGAGTAATGGTAGCAGTACAGCGATAAAGACAATGTGCATAAGATTAGAACATGCAATATAACATTTAGAGGGGCAGTATGCAAGGACAAGCTGTCAATGTAGACCATCTGTGCACCATGCGGGCCAAAAATGGATTACTAGAGGTTGGTGGGGCAGTGCGAATGTAGAGGGGAGCCGCATTAATAAAAGGCAGCCTTCAGCTTTAGGAGAGGGTGCTCCTGGTTGGGTGTCACGTATAAGACCTTTAGATAATGTTAGTCTGGAGGCTCACCGTAATGTCTGCAGTCCTAGGAGAGGTGATTAGGCAGAGGCACGACAGGAGAGCAAGGACCTAGAGCAGCCTGCAGCATGGCATGCTCGGTCAGCTCAGTCAGGTGCCTTAATTCGTGTGCCTTCCTCCGTGGGCCGGCGCTCGCCTGCCGGCGAAGGGGATTGGGCAGTTCTCGGTGCTGGCTACCAATCTGGAGGCTTCTGGTCACCAGCAGTGACTGGGGAGGGTGCAGGAGGCATGGGGAGCCATATTGGAAAGTGCAACGGTCCTCATGTTGCACAATGGCGGATGCCACAAGAATTTTACCAAAAGTTAGGTAAATGAGGGATTCGTCGACTGAATGCAAATTATACCTTTAGCTGCATCCAGGATTAGAAATATGAAGGTATGAACATTGCGGGACGCAGATTCATCCACGACGTCAGCTTGGGCTGCTAATAACGCCCCAAAGCTTACCTTAACACCCGGCGGGGTGAAGGTGATGAAGGAGCTGCTCCTGCAGCTGGGATGGGCGGTCAGAGCTCCAGGTCAGGCCCGGGTAGACTGAAAGCAGGAAGGCTCAGTCAGGTGCCTTAATTCGTGTGCCTTTGTCTGTGGGCCGGCACTCGCCTGCCGGCAAAGGGGATTGGGCAGTTCTTCTCTTAACAATTTCAAAGAGATCTCATTGTCCTACAAAAAAGCAATTTTTCACGCTAAATCCGAATCCTATAACCAGAGAATCACTAATGCCAACTCTAAATCAAAATAAATATTCTCCATATTCAAAGAACTCACCACACCTGCCTCCAGCCCAGACGAAATCATCAAGGATGAAGCATGGTGCACAGACATTCAGTCTGCCCTCCTCAATAAAGTCAACACACTCCAAAACAAAATAGCCTCCCAACGCAAAGCTCTCAACACCCCCACCTGCTCGCCCACACCTCACACTAACAACTCTTTCTCACAAACACCCCTTTTCGCTTTTAGGGAAGTCTCAGAGACGGAAGTCAAGGACCTCCTCAAAAAAATCAAACCTTCCACCTGCAGAGGGGATATCTGCCCACCCTCCTTAATCAAAAAGTGCTCAAAATCCCTCACCCCCATCATCACGGCTTTCATCAATGCCTCATTCGCATCTGGAACCGTACCACAATGCCTAAAAGAAGCTTGGGTTCGCCCACTCCTGAAAAAACCCTCTCTCGATCCTTCCTCCCCTAATAACTATCGCCCCATCACCACCGTCCCCTTCCTCCTCAAAATCCTAGATAAGGCTGCACATAACCAAATCCAACACTACATGGAAACCAACACCATCCTAGGCAAAAGACAATCAGGTTTCCGCAAAGGCCATGGGACGGAAACTGCCCTTCTAGATCCAAAAAACCAAATTACCAAGATAATGGACACAGGCAAACCTGCTCTCCTCCTACTGCACGACCTCTCTGCAACATTTGACCTGGTCGACCACAGCATTCTCACATCTCACCTCTTCAATGCTGCACACTTCTCTCACAAGGCAACCACTTGGATCACATCCTTCCTTGAAGGTAGGGCCATGAAAGTGTACTCAGACCAGGCCAGCGCTCCCCCCACCACTATAAGTTGTGGAGTCCCACAAGGGTCTTGCACTGCACCGACCCTGTACAACCTATTCACCAAACCCCTCTTTGACTTATTGGACTCACTCAACCTAGCCTACACAAACTACGCCGATGACACGCACGTTCTCGTCCCCCCCTCCAGAGACTACGACCGTGACTCAGAAGCCTTCCTCAAAATCTACTCCACTATCCAAACTTGGATGGCTATCAACGGTCTCTGCTTAAACAGAGACAAAACCGAAATGATCATCCTAGCCCCCAGCGAAACTCTAACTAAACTCAGCCCAGATTACTCTCACATGATTATCGACAGTATTAGCATACCTGTATCCACTGCCGTCAAGACCTTAGGAGTCTACTTGGACGCAACACTCTCCATGACCAGACAAACCAGCGCCATCGCCTCAGCATCTGCTCTGACCACCAAACTCATTTATGTCATAAAACCCTACCTCACCACGCCCAACTGCCTCTCCATAGCCAGAGCTACTATAGGAGCCAGATTGGACTACTGCTACGCCCTCCTGGCAGGCACATCGTCTAAAAACCTAAGTAGGCTCCAGATAGTGCAAAACAATGCCCTCCGCGCTGCACTACACATCCCCAAAACTGACCATATTTCACAGGCCAGAAGATTCGTCCATTGGCTCCCAGTCAAGGAAAGAATCAACTTTAAAATTCTCACTCTCACACACAAGTGCATCAATCCCACAGCACCCCCCTACTTATCTGAAACTATAACTAAGAACTCCTCCATCCGTCCTAGAAGAAGCCATCACGCCAACCAACTCCGAGTACCCACTGTAAGAAGAGCCAAAGCCGGCGGCATTGGCTTCCCACACATAGCACCTAAACTCTGGAATGCCCTCCCCAACTCACTCAGTGCAGAACCTTCGCTGGATTCTTTTCGCAAATCCCTCAAAACTACACTATTCAACTAACTTCGTCCCTCCTTCACTTACACTTGCTCGCATACGTATGTTTCGAAATGTGCCCTGTAATAAAAATTGCTTTGTAACCATCTTCCTTCCATTGTAACCAGACTATGTCTTCATGTAACAGCACCACGATGCCCCCGGGCTGACGTGCGCTTTAAATAAATGTGAATAAATAAATAAAGGCACGAGATAGGAGAGAGACCCAAAGTGCAGTGGTGGGCGAAGTTAAAGGAAGCATGTTGATGCTATTTAGTAATTATCTGGTTCTATATGGGTCTTCCCATTCTTCCAAAGGAAAGAGAGGGACAAGGATGAAGGGGGGAGGGGGTGCGGGAGGCTGTAAAATATAGAAGCGCGTGGTGAGATGACAAAGAGAGGGCAAGCTCACCCAGGGTAGATTGCAGAGGGCATTATCTACATTCACTTGCTCTCTCCGGTGTCTCTCTTTTCCTCATGCCTTTTTGGCCTCGTATTCCCTGACTCCATTCTCCACCATGTCATCTCCAGCATGGCCCTTCTTTCACTCACCCTCACCACGTCACTTGCCCATTCTTCCCCCATGCGCCATGTGCAACTGGTGAATCTGAAGAAAAGGCTCTGGGATGGAATTAACATTAGGAAGACTGATTGGTTAGTGGGAGGCTTCCTTGGCAGTGTCTGGGCTCTAGGATTGTGATCTCAAGTTATAGGCAAAACCTATTTAAATAAGTGTTTTACTTCTGTGCATGTTTATTGTTCATTTCTGGAATTTCCCAGTCTGAGGCAATTTTCAAATTATGAAGAACTATGTTCACACTCAAGTAACCCTTACTTCCTGTGATGTCACTTCTTGTGATGTCATTGCATGCAAATTAAGGGGCCCCACACTTAACTTGCTGCACGTGGTCCTGCCGATCCTAGGACCGGTCCTGAGTGCACTCTGGGCACATGGACGGACGACGCTGCAACATGCATGATGATGGAGAAGCTTGCCGGCTTCTGAAGCTGCTCTTATGTGCAAGCATAGGTGCAATGGCAGTAGAACAGGCGGATGGTTCATGGCAAGACTCAGACTGTAACAAAAATGTCAGTTTCGCATGCGCCACTCCGCCATGATGTCACGTGACGTGCCCGGGCCATTTCACAATTTTCATTCTGTAATGGAATAACAAATGACGTGTTCAGAGAATATAGCTCCATTGGATAAGGCTCCAACTGGAGCGATCTCTAGCCGGCAGTTCACATGTCTGAATCTCAGTGTGGCCGACTCTGCATTTTACTGATAAGGGGGCTACCACTGAGTTGCTTTTGGGTGCCTCGTGATTTCAGGGTTATATACATTAAACAGACATGTTATTTTTGGTTCCATGTAATTTCATCGTGGGATGTGTTTTCGCTGGGTTTTATACCGCGAATTTTTTAACGAAAAAACTCAATTTATTATTTTTTTTTTTTGGAGGGGTCCCCCCTAAACCCCCATCCCCTTTAATTTTTGATTAAAGGGGGATGGGGGTTTTCTGAACACTCAAAGGTCAAATATATATTGTTTTTATCCCCCCGAAAAAGTTTGATGAGTTTGTTTCATTAACAAATCTTCCGTAAAAAACAGCGAAAAAATAACGCAATGAAAGGACGTTGTACTGTTATTTTCATGATGGCAAAAACAAGGGAGAAAGTGTCAAGTGAGCTGCAATAAATATGTAGGCAAGGTGGCGAAGGTCCCCAACCCCTACACCAGGTAAAATTGTGCGAGTACAGTTCTGAGAACACATCTTGGCAGCACTGCACACGATTCTTTACAGAATATCCACAGACAGAGTCCTATTTTTAGACTTCAGTGTCACGCGCACGCTGCAGTTATAGACTGCGACAGAACCCCAACTAGCCACAGCACATGTTGCAGTGTTCATCAGCTCCAACCAACAGTGCAGGCCTGTCCCACTCCCAACCCTTTAGGATGAAAAGCTGTTGGCAATGTGGGCAACACAGGTAGACATTCATCCACCCCCGTAATCCCCTGGGGAAAACGAATAGAAGTTACTAGCAGCACCATTTACATTACTGAAACTTTGCAATATGTGGTGTACATATATATATATATATATATATATATATATATATATATATATATATATAAGTCACTAAAAAAAAACTTTGTTAAGGGGACGTTATGGTTAAGTTGCCCTACCAAAAACCTGTGCACTTCACTAAAAAATCTTTTCAAACGTGCCATTATGGTTCAAAGTAAAAGCAAAAAATCCCTGAAATTCGCTAGTTATGGTACGCTAAGCGACAAGAACTACCCGCACCACTGTGCTCTGCTAACACTAACACCCATGAAATCAAAGATGACATCACAAATGTCATTGATGACATCATTTTTTATTATTATTATTATTATTACTGATGACATCACATGTCCATTTAGTTTTCATGCACAGCCTCCACAAGTGATTATCATTATAATATTGGCAGAAACATATCCCAGATCATTGAAGACTTTCATATGCCAAATAGTTCATTAAGGAATGCATTTCCAAACAATTCCATTGCAGTACTGAGTTCTTTCAGTACATGAACGCACTCATGAAGAAACGTAGGCATTGTCTGCAGCATGCGCTATCGAGGTGCAATATTCAAAATCTTACCATGTTGGATACTAAATTGATAAATGCTTCCATTACAGAATTTTGAATTTGAGTATCTTCAAATGCTTACCTTACAGCATAATTGTACTATTACAAACAAAACATAAAGAGACCACAATGCATACAAATAGAAGCATATACAGGGAACGTAAAGTAAGCAAAAAAAAACTGCAGTATTACCATAAAGTGTTCATAACCGAACTAATTAACTTCATGCACAGAAAATATTCTTGTGTTTCAGGATTCCTTCTTCTCCCGTGCATATGTATCATATGATGTAACTGTACACTAAGGAAAGTATTGTAAGAACATATGTGAAGGGTAAGGTCTACAAATATAGTGCTTTTTACTTTTTTAATTTCTGACTGACAGTGAAGAAAGCCACCTGGCTTAGATATGTCAGTGAACAAAAAAAGAGGGAGCTAGACATGTGATGTCACAAATGACATTTGTGTTGCCATCTTTCGATTTTGATTTTGAGTAATTTATTACGCGCACCAGACGGAGTCAACCATATTCGGGCGCAGATGGCAACTATAAGAAATCGCGAATTTCATAAGAGAAGAAAAACAAGATGTCTGAGGGTTTAGTTTAGATTACCTGTTTACATTTATCTAAATAGAAAGGTTTTCAGTCTCTTTCTAAAGAGTTCCAGGCTTTCGCACTTTCTAATTTCAAGAGGAAGTTGATTCCAGACTTTAGGTCCATAGACACCAAAGCTTCTGTCTCCTCTTGTAGTGCATTTTGTTAGTGAAATGCAAAGTAAAAGTTTGTTCTCCGAACGTAAGTTCCTTTTTGGCTGATAAGGTATTATTTTATCCGCTAAATATGCAGGGGCCAGCCCTTTAGTACACTGAAACACTAGGCATGCCATCTTAAATCTAATCCTGTCTTCCACCATCAGCCAGTGGAGTGATCTCCGCATAGATGACACATGATCACTTTTCTTTAAGTTTCCAATAGCTCTCACTGCTGCATTGTGTGCTCTTTGGAGTCTCATAATTTGCTTCTGAGGAATCCCTGCACATAAACTGTTACAATAATCAAGGTGGGGGTTAGTCATTGCCCCCACCACCACTGCTATATCTTCTGTTGTAATGTAGGGGAGTATTTCCCTTAATGATCGAAGTGCAAAGTGAACTGATTTCACTTAACCCCTACTTGGGCATCGCTATTCAAATTTGCTTGCCACCAGCAAACTAGGTTTTTTACTTTTTTAGCATATTGTAGTTGTTCACCCAAAATCATAGGGGGAGAGCTTTGAATTTCTGCTGTTTTTTTGTTCTTTGAGCTAAACAGTATAATTTCTGTTTTGGCAGCGTTTAATTGTAGATGGTTGTTATTCATCCATTCATTCAGTTCCCTCATACATTGATTAATTCTTTCAAAATCTTCTTCATTATTTTGTAGTTCAATATATAGTTGCGTATCATCCGCATATGAATGAACTAGCAAACCATATTTCCTAAAAATCCTAAAGACTGGTCGAAAATAAAGATTAAAAATGAGTGGGGACAGGGACGAGCCCTGTGGCACCCCGCAATCAAGTTCCACCATTTGTGAGTTAAAGCCATTGAGTATAACCCTTTGAGTTCTTTTTTTAAGAAAGGATTCAAACCACTTTACTACTTGTTCAGAGGCTTTCCCCACCTGCTTAAACCGTTTGGCCATTACCTGATGATTCACAGTCTCGAAGGCCGCGGAGAGATCCAACATCAATAACACAGTGGATCCTCCCCTATCGGCTACCTCCATTAAATCATCATGCACTGCTAAAAGAGCCAATTCTGTACCGTGGTTTGGGCGAAAACCTGATTGAAGATCATCCAGTAGATTCTCTTCGTCCACAAAGGCCTGGAACTGGGAACACACCACCTTTTCCAGAATTTTTGTTGGCCACATCAAATTAGCCACTGGTCGGTAGTTCTTCATTACTTCCGGGTCTAAAGTAGTTTTCTTTAATAGAGGTTTAATTAAAGCTTTTTTCAAAGCTATTGGTACCTGTGAGTCTTAAAGTGACTTATTCACAAAGATCCCCATGAATGGCGTTAATTTTTTTGCTAACCGTTTGGCAGCATAAGCTGGCATTCTACAGGAGGAATCATTAGTGGGTTTCAATTGCCCTAACAGGGTAAAAATTGTCTCATTCTCCACTTTTTGAAACTGAAACGCTATTTCCCTTTGATTTTCCTTGTCGTATTCCTCTTCTTCCTTTGTTTGTCTCTCAATTTTAGAGTCCCTTCCCAATTCAATATTATTTAATATGGTAACTATTTTATCTTTAAAAAAAGCATTGAATTTATCAGCCTGTTCCTGAGATGCTGTTGTAGTTGTATCCATGCATACTGGTTTACTAAACTTTTTAACCACATCAAATATGGCTTTAGACTGGTTTCCAGCTTGCATGATCTCACTATGTAAATAGTCCTGTTTTGCTACAAATAGGGCAGTTTTATATACTTTAGTGAAGTGCACAGGTTTTTGGTAGGGCAACTTAACCATAACGTCCCCTTAACAAAGTTTTTTTGTGTGAATTTTAAGGGTTTTTAGTAGGGCAACTTAACCATAACGTCCCTTTAACAAAGTTTTCTTTTACTGAATTTGACAGGTTTTCAGTAGAGCAACTTAACCATACCGTCCCTCTTGCAAAGTTTTTTTGCTAAAGATGATCGGTTTACAGTAGTGATACGTAACCATAATGTAAAGCAATTTCTGACTTATTTAAACACCTTGCGGAGAATACCACTTGACAATATGCTGGTGTACAGCACGGTAACGTGTCCCAGAATCTGTAAACACTTAACAGTAAGATGTTTGTGTCGTGGACAATGTAGAAACAGATTTCACATTGATATAGGAATGTCCACCTGCAACATGTGCCTTGCACAGCGCCAACACGTATTGGTAGTTAGCCATTAACAATGTAGTGCACATTGCATACTTTCAGCAAAAGTTTTAGTTATCTGAAAATGACATCAGCTAAGGCCATCCATCCTCCCCAAGAAACAACAGCACTACTGTAATGAAGGAGCATGAGAAACACTGCCCCAACCTTAGAAATAACAAACGCACAATATTTTTGCACTGGCCACCCACTCACCCATATCACTGTTTGATACGTCTTTCCTAATTTCCGTTCGCAAATGACCTTATTAGCTGTCCTACCAAAAAAGAAAGCCATCCGTTAACAAAGTAAATGTTGCGTTAAGAACCACCTTTCACAGTACAGGACATAGACGCAATAAGATTTGACAATAATAGTATAGATGTGCAAAGCATTAGTGTGTGCTACGGAAAAATAGGATTTCTGGTTAAACAAAATCCTTTTTCAAGATGGCCACCATCGAATGGAAAGGCGGTTGTTCCATACATAGCCCCTCTTCGCTTTCCATGACAGCAAGGAAAAACGCAACAGTATGTACCGTGACGCAGAACCTGTAAATAAACATACAGCGACGTATAACGTGGTACATTACATTTTGAAATGATACACATGATTTTAAAAGAAAAGTGTAACATTTTAGAATATGGAAGAGTATAGATGTGCAAAGTATTAACGTGTGCTATGGAAAAACAGGATTTCTGGTTAATCAAAATCCTTTTTCAATATGGCCACCATCGAAAGGAAAGGCGGTTGTTCTATACATAGCCTCTCTTCTCTTTCCATGACAGCAAAGAAAAAGCAACAGTATGTACCGTGACGCAGAACCTGTAAATAAACATACAACGGCATATAACGTGGTATTTTACATTTTGAAATGATACACGTGATTTTAAAAGAAAACGGTAACATTCTAGAATTTGGAAAGTACTTTTATTTAACAAACAACTGTCAAAGATGAACGGACTAATTGCATTTGCAAATAATTTGTAGCAATGACTCAAAGGGCCAACATTGAAATTGTTCATGGAGAGACACATGCAGTTAATTTCGCATACACAAAGTATGCGTTTCTGGTGAAGCACTCGATTTGTTTGTACAGATATTTCCAACACGGCGGCATCACTGTTGCTTTACACCACCATAAAGGATATTAAGTCGCTCCGTGTGGCTAGTTAGCATGGGGACAGAGCGGCCCTGGCCTGTCATCCTATAACATTATAATGGACAGGCACCCGGTCACCAGCAGTTGCATCTGGTGTGGAAAGAAGCCGTCACTCGGCATCTGAAAACCGTGGCACGCACAGTACGGCAAAATGTATCTAGGCGAAAAACATAAGAGAAAATCTGTGTCAATACCCAACCATTAGGAAAAATTTCCAAAACAGACACAAAGATTGTGAAAAATACTGCTAAAATGAAAGTGGCCAAACATGACATTTTAAAGAAGTATTAGAGTTCACCATGGGGACATATAATGACACCCTACAAACACAGATAAACAGCACCGCCATAAAGGTTAAAAAAAGGACAACTACACAGTGACATGTCAATTCAGTTATGGAGGCTGCATGAATGGACAAGCAAGAAAAAATTACATGTCGTAATGTTACACAAGACCAAAAGAATGTGAAAACTGGTACACAAAGCTATGTGGGCAAGCATAACATTTCAAAGAAAAAGAAATAACGGTCACCAACAGTGACTCTAGTCTTAGCTTGCAAACGCAAACAATGTACACTCTCTGGTATTGGAGGAAAATTACAAATCCAAAAAAATATAATACTTCAGTTACATTGTCACAATTAGTGTACAGTCGTCAAAATTAAACTTACATCATCCTCACAGCCTCCATTATTTTTGGCAAAGTCAGACAGTTTGCATCAAAGAATATTCGTGAACTGATATTTCATGTTCCTTACAAGTGTTTTTAAACTATAATCTTATCAAATAGTATTTTTTTTCCAAGCTTTGATTCCTTGCGTAGCTTTTAAAGTTTCACTTTCGCTCAAGGTAAAAAAACAATAGCCCCTCATTAATTCACTTGAATGCGTGGGCCTACTGAGCTTGCAACCAAAAAAGCAAATCAACTGACCTTCACTCAGAAGGCAAATACATTCTCACTTTGCAACAACATATGAGTATCCTATCATGAGAACTGCTACTCCCATACGGCGCGTAAACCACTGTTCCCATAACACTCCAGGTGGCCGCCTCAGATTTCAAAACATAGGACACCAGTCCGACTTCAATATTAATCTGAAAACATTACAACACAGATGCAGGCATTGCTCGCCGTACATTGAGCACCAACTTCCACTTTACCGTATGAATTTGGTGGCAGGAAACCTGCCCACAACCACCATGCATCCAAGACTGCAGGCCCTCCCCACAACCACCTGAGTGATGTGCGGTAGTGCGGGTGTATCTATAGGTGTGGTATGCTTCAGTGGTTGTGGCCAGAGGCTAGACTCCTAGCTGTATATCCATAGATATTACAATGTATGGGTGTGCAGTGGCTTATACCTCCAGTTCCCAAGACTCTACACACTCCCCAAAACCATCTGATCGATAAGCAATACTACAGGTGTATCCATTGCTGTGACATGCTGTGGTGGTCGTGGCCAGGGCGTACAGTCTTTGAAGTATGGCCTTTGGCCTACGGCCTACGGCCATTGTGGGATGTTTCAATCCACGCATCCAAGCCCTACAACATCATTGTGCATTACTGACATGGGAAACATCATAATGGCCATCGGAAAGCATGCTGCTCGCCAGAAATCATCCAAAAATGCACAGTGAAAACATGAAAAATAGGTTGCCATCCATTTTTGCCTCTGTCAGTGTTAATACAGGAGACCATTGCCAGACCCTATCCCTTGGCTGCACACAGAGCAAAACCAGTGCAAAGGAATATGGTGTTGTTCAAAATCCGTTTTAATTGATGTCAAAAATTGCTAAAATCATGGGCACGAAACCACCAAACAAAAAATCCAACTTCTGGTTGGGTGTTCTACATTTCTCTACTGCAGAATCCACATCAATACAATGTTAGCAAGGATCATATGCTATCAAGTAAAATCCCCTTTTTGAAATGTATTAATTCAAGGCAGCTGCCAAAAATGGGTGCAGTACCGGTGCCCACCACTGACCAGCGCTGGTGATCTAAACTCTGACAGGAGACATGGATTTCAGAAGGTAAACAGTATCCTGATGCAGCTCAGCCTTCTAAAGGTTTGCGGTCCATGGGAAGCCTTCACACCTCAGAACTCCGCACAAGAAGGCAGGAAATCACAAGTTTCTGTGAATCAAATGGAGAGTGGCACCCTGGACTGATGCCCTGCTAGCAGGAAAAACCAGACAAAGGATTCCTTCAGCTGAATAGGGTATGCTGATTTTGGGTGTGAACTGTCAACACTGCTCTGGGGGAAGGCAAGACATTTGACCTCTGAGCCAAACCAAGTTTCTAGGGGCGGGGACAAACAAATGGGTATACTGCAGTGGAGGCAAATGTATGTTTTATTAAATTTCTTATAAAATATTGTATCAAGCTGACAGAAATGTACAATTTGGAGATTCTTAAAATGACAATTTCACTCACAATTTGAGACTAAGCTGGACGTTGTGTGATGTTCTGAGACCGAACCCCGCAATTTATTAATATTGCAGACACTGTGGTTATATCAGAAAAATGAAAACTTACTGTAATATGTGCAGAGAGGGGGTGTACCTCCGTGGAAGATTTGATGAAAAACCAATATGGCAAAACCCACTAAAAGCACAAAATGTTGTCATTTCTGAACCCAAGCTCTTAGAAAGATCAGGGTTGAACAGAGACTTGTGTTAATTCATCTGTGATGTGTACATGTAATTTCAACAACTTGTGTATCTGGGAAGCATGTTTGGTTATGAAAAAATGTTTTTCTAAGTAAATGCAAGGGGGAGTGTTCTTTCAGCCAAGCCATAAACATAGCATCACTCTGACTCATTCTGACTCACAATTCCTTTCTCCAGTCAGGTCACAGTAAATCCTTTAACCTATCAGCATCCTCAGAGGGTTGGGCAAAGAAAGTCAGCCTTTCCAACCACTTTCAAAAGACATAAAAAAACCACTGAAACCCAAATAGGGCCGGCATTTTCCACTTTCTTGCACAGCACTTTGCTGGACCAGACAATATCCAGAAGGACCACAGGCTCCAGAACTTAGACTCCAGATTCCAGATAGATCCAGAGACCAGACTCTAGAACCCAGCTCTAGAATCTAAAACAGGGGCCTAACCCAACAAGCTGAACTCTTCTCAGCAGGCCTCAGAATCCAGCAACCTAACCAAACTATTCAACAGCCGGGCGAGCTGTTTGATTCTGGCTAGAAACCTGTGCCAGAACCAGACCAGACCGCTGTGCAGCGCCGATAGCAGACCCAGACCAGACCGCTGTGCAGTGCCGATAGCAGACCCAGACCAGACCACTGTGAGCAGAACCAGTGCCAGAGACTGTCCGGAGAGAGAACCGCAGCCCAATCCTGACCAAATCCGTGACGAAGTCGCATTCCAGTCCAAAACTAGGAGTGAGTATCAAGAACTGTACAGTACTAATCTCTTAGTTTAAAGTAATCTTATCCCATCCATTTCAACCTAATTAGAACTGCATAGAAATCGTGTGTCCATTCTGTGATTTTAAAGCTGCAAAAGTGTCATCTGTCATTCTGAAATCTTGACTTCATTTCTGAAAATCTACCTCCACAAAAACATCTGTATCTTTTGAACCGCACGTCCTAGAAGTGAAATTGCTAAGAATCTAAGCTTTCCAACAAACACAGAACGACATTCCAACTCCTTATATTTTTTTCCGTAATTGCGATCGACGCACTCGGAAAAAGTGCCTCGAATTGCAAACTAGCTCAATTTCACCACTTGTAAAAAAAATAGCTGCTTCTTGCTTGCAACTGCTGAATTTCGTTTCAACCTGATAATCCCTCATGAATCATTGCTAGTGTTGACCTGAACTATTTCAAAGTAGCTGTCACCTACCCTGAATCTCCTATAGGGAATTAAAATCATTTTTAGCATATTTTTCACTTCATTGCATCCACATTTAAAAGTATTTGGGCTGTGTTTTAAAATCATCCCTGTTTCTCTAAGCTTGCTGGGGTAAATGGGAACTGAACTGTTTCTGATTGTATTCCTGAAAACCTGTGTGCCCTCATTTCCATTTCTTCATATTGCATAGAGGGGAGTGAGGAAAAAGTGATCAGATTATCTCTTGTTGAAACCATATCCAGTTTATTATGTGCTGCATTCTTTCCATCATTGCTTTTCCTTGAAACCATACAAATTATTCTCTGCTACCTTATCCCTTCTATACCAACTCCTAAGTAATTAAAGAATTGTGCTACTGTAATCTTATTCATTGTTGATCACTGTTCATACTCATAAGTGTGCTATCAAATATTAATGTATTCATAAAAGTGTGATATACATATATGTATATATATATATATATATATATATATATATATATATATATATATATATATATATATATATATTGTTTAATTTTTCCAATAAACCTTTTAATTTGCAAAACAATCTACTTCTTGGCTCAGTGAGGTCAGGGGGATTCAAAGAGAGGGGCGTTATATAAGGGTTCATCATCCAGATTTAAGAACTTGACATAAAAATATATAAATAAGGGCTTCCATTGGGCATCCCAGACTAGGCATTGACTTAGTTGGATTGCTAGATTGAAGTCACTTACACCATGCATCCAAGACTCTAGGCCCTGGCCACAACCACTGCAGCATGTCACACCCATGGCGGCGTACAAATGAATAGCACACCCATAGGAAAAAAATATTTAATTAGAGCATGTACTCAATTTCAATGTTCGCTAACACCAAACGTGTCCTTAGAACAGTTTCAAGTTGCCTGCGCACAGCACGGAATGGAATACTACACTTATGAGACCCCTCATTTTCTGTACTTACAAACATCCCAAACAAGGCGGGCATAGGGAATACATCATTAACACCTACCGCCTGAACAAATACAGTTTTTCACCCATCTCTTACTGTCTGAACCTTCCGAAGCACTCTGACACAGCAAAATAGTTTTCGAAATAGCATGTTGCTGCTGGTGGCCGCTGCGCTGTCGGCAGATCCAAGATGTCGGGCGCATCCAAACAATCTGATGCAGAACACGGCTCACTGCAGACAAATCGGCAGAGACGTTGCGTGTCCGCGGTCATGACGCCAGCCTCTTAGCCAATCGCTATCTTGTCCGCGGAGCGAACAGGGAAGTGTGTTCGCGGAGCGGACATAGATATCACTAATTGTTTTGCTTTATGTTTTGCTCATTTTAAAAAATACTACTGGACGGATTTACACCAAATTAACAAAAGCACGCTTTCGGCACCAATCTGCCGCCACCGCCGCAAATTTGTGATGTCATGTTTGATGTCCTGGGTGTTAGTCTTAGCAGTGCACAGTGGTGGTGTGAGTTATGGTTGTTTAACTTACCATAACTGGCAAATTTCAGGGGTTTTTCGTTTTTACTTGGAACCCTAACATCCCTTTAGCAAAGTTTTTTTACTGAACTTCATAGGTTTTTAGTAGCGCAACTTAACCATAACGTCCCTTTAACAAAGTTTTTTTTACTGAATTTCATATGTTTTTAGTAGCACAACTTAACCATAACGTCCCTTTAACAAAGTTGTTTTACTGAATTTCATAGGTTTTTAGTAGCACAGCTTAACAATAATATCCCTGACTTTATATACATGTAACATAGAACATACTAAACCCCTGCTACTGAATTTGATGTCCGCGCGCGGACAGACGCGGACAACAGCAACACTACCCAAAAAGTCAGGGGGTATCTTAAATTGTTATATCATACCATATGAACACTGCACAAGTTCACAAACCAGCACACATACACATTATATGTAGTAATAAATAAGAAGTATAACCCATATATGTAACACATCAACCATTCATTTAAATACAATATGTACTATACCAAAAGAAGAAAGATAGGCTTCCAACATAATTACCTCACAGAAACTGCACAACTAGGAGCAACAGCACAGCTACAAACCAGTAAGAACACAATTTACCAGAATTTCTATTATATATTTGTAACATTTCTGTATTAGATACAAAAAAAGTGATATAATTTTCTTTCCTCACAGAAATGTCCAGTACTTTGGAGTGGCTTGAGGAGCATTTCCCACGTGAGGAAATGTCTGAAGATAGTGAACCTAATGGTAGACACTCCTCTATATAAACCAATTAATAAGTATTACTTTATTTACACTTAACATATAAATCTTTTTTTTGTACAGACCATACAAACATTGAAAAGAGTACACCAAATGAAATATTGGATAAGACTCTCCATCCATGGAAGAAAAATGGACATGCTCATGGCAAATTTCAACAATTTGAAAAACTTTGTGGAGAATCACTTGAAAGAAAAAACTAGATACCATTGTCACACATGTACCTGTCCCCCCCTCACCATATCCCAGTCAATTATCCCCAAACCCTCTCCATGAACAAAAACGTTTTGATGAGACTTCCATCCCTTCTTCACCTCCTATGAATCCTCTTGAAACCCCCAATTCTCCTGTGTTTGTCTCAGTTTCTGCTTCCCCTTCTCTTTCATACATTTTACATCAATATATAATAAAGTAAAATATTATATGTGTCCTAATTCATTTCTTGTTTTGTTTTTTTTAAAAAGCAGTTGAGTTGTTCGCGGACAGTGCGGGTGTCCGGAATGTCCGTAATCAAACAGAAATGGGGGCGTCCTAAGGACACTATACCTGTCCGTACTGTTCGCAGGCAAGTTGAAACTGTTCTAAGAACAAACGAGTTGTCCGGGATGTCCGCAATTAACCAAAATGGAGATGTTCTTAGAACATTATGCCTGTCCGTAATGTTCGCAAGCAAGTCCGAACTGTTCTAAGAACACATTCGGTGTCCGGGATGTCCACAATAAAACGAAAGTGGGGGCGTCCTAAGGACACTAAACCTGTCCATACTGTTCGCAGGCAAGTTGAAACTGTACTAAGAACACACAAGGTGTCCGCGATATCCGTAATTAATCAAAATGGAGGTGTCCTAAGGACACTATACCTGTCCGTACTGTTCGCAGGCAAGTTGAAACTGTTCTAAGAACACACAAGGTGTCGGGGATGTCGCAATTAACCAAAATCGATGTGTCCTAAGGACACTATACCTGTCCGTAATGTTCGCAAGCAAGTCGAAACTGTTCTAAGAACACTCTCGGTGTCCGGGATATCTGCAATTAACCAAAATGGAGGTGTCGTAAGAACACTGTACCTGTCCGTACTGTTCGCTGGCAAGTTGAAACTATTCTAAGAACACACTAGGTGTCCGGGATGTCCGCAATTAATCAAAATGGAGGTGTCCTAAGGGCAATATACCTGTCTGTACTGTTTGCAGGCAAGTTGGAACTCTTCTAAGAACACACTCGGTGTCCGGGATGTCCAATTAACCAAAATGTAGGTGTTCTAAGGACACTATACCTGTCCGTACTGCGTAAAGAACATCTACGCACATGCACACCACACCCGTAAGTTCTCCGAACATTGCGCCTGTCCGTTAGTGTTCGCGTCGATTGTGTCGCACTTTTATTTAATTTCAGGACCCGAACACTGTCCATAGCACACCTGTGCGCATGCGCACAACAGTTCCCGTGCATTTGATGTCCTGCGAACACCTCTTCCGTTCGCGGACATGTTCGCGGTGCCATCATGTGACCGCACCCATGCTGAGCGTGTGTCCTGAATTGCAGACATTGTCCGGGTCCCCGAACATTTTAAAAGTACCTTTTCGGGCAATCCACATTATTTTATATATTTTATACCCCATAGCACATGTCCCAGACAATAACCCTGACTTTCTACATATTTTTTAGAACATTTTGAGCACTTTTTGGATGTTCGTCCTGTCCGCGGACAGTGCGGGTGTCTGCGCACCTCGCACCAGCAACCCTATAAAAGGCCACACCCCAGAGCTCATCCTCATTGTGTTTCTGGCTACCTTACAGAACACGGTGCATTTTGCTGCCAATTTTTGAAGATTTTCTTCTGAATCCTGTTGGCATCCATGGCTCCTCTACTGCCACCTGGTGCTACATCTGCCTCAGCACCACCCCCACCCCCTCCACCACCTCCCCAAGGGCCTGAAGAGGGGAACAGGCGTGAGGATGCAGAGGAGGATGAAGAGGATGATGAGGATGAGGAAGTGGAAGTCCCTACTACTAGCACTCGCCGTGATTCTTGGGTGTGGTGGTTATTTACCATTCATGGTAACGTATCCAAGGCGTGTGCGAACAAAGTCATCTGCAACAAGTGCAAAATGGTAATAAGTCACGGGAGGCCTGGTTCATACAGCTTTGGTATAACTGCTATGAAGCGTCACCTAAAGTCGTTCCACGGTAGGGCCGTTCGTAAGGTTGTACCTTGCAACGAGCGTAGTAGGTTGAGTTCCTCTACTTCATCCTCTGTTTCCGCTCCTCTCACCACAAGAGACACTCCTGTGGGAGAGTGCATCCCTCTAGCTGCCTCACAGGCCATTCACAATGCTGATGACCCTTACCTTTCGAGGGTCACAGTTTTGTGTATGTACTGCGACGCAGTAGTCTGCAGGGGGAGAGACTTCGAAGTGCTTTTGAGACTCTGGTCTCAGAGCACGAGAAGACCTGCTCACTTCCTAAGTAAGGCCCACCCTACATCTTCCTCTCTCCACCCACCCTTTCTTATCCCTGTGGTTGGTGTCCCCCCTTACCCTCCTTTCCCCTCCTCACCTAGTGTGTCGTGTGTAAAAAACCAAATAAAATACAAACCAACAAAAATGTTAAAAAAGGCTCTTTTCAGAGCCGCCTTTCACAGTCAAAAAATAGAAGTGGGAAATAAATTGAGCAGGCTACTGATAATTTTTTTTTTAGAAGTCCGCGGACAGTTCGTGAACATCAAAAGTTTTGGGGTGTTGCCCTATCAAAATTATTGCACTTTTATCTGGGAGGAAGTGGTGGCTCTGAAAAGAGCCTTTGTGGTATTTTTTTGTATTTGAAAAACTTAAAAAAATCAACACCTACTGCAAAAAAGCTGGCTGTAATTTCACAAAAGGACGCAATGCATCTTGTACGTTTCTCAGAAAAATCTGATTACCAGCATAAGTAAGATGGACTCCATCTCTACCAAAAATGTTTGTGCTACGAAACAATATTTTCATTGTGAAAAGAGGACATGCCAACATCTCTTAGAAAGGCACAAACAGCCTTATTGACATTACGCTTCGCTTTCTCCATTTGTGGACCAAATGAAGAAGAACGCAGCCACATTTGTCTTTGCACAATATGAGAAAAAATTACTTGGGAATTTGGAAACATATCCATGACCTTCCCAAGTCCTTCTTTCATCGCAAATAGCAAAGAAATTCCTGACACATGTCCCAAACTGTTCCCTCTACAATGAATTATAATTATGTCTGGATGATGCTCTGTCTGCAAACTAGCACAGAGAGGTAGCAAGTCTAGCCACTTCATTCCATGTACTCCATGCCAGTGCACTTCGACATGAGGGAATCCACGATCTGCAGATACTACACAGCGTTGTGCATGCACCTCCAACCAATGTATCCATGAGTCTCCCAAAATCCAGACAATCTGTTTTCTAAAACACACAGCCATAGCTAACTGTTCTTCTCTCAGGAAAAAGACCTTCTGACAAACTGTCTTCTTACACAACACACCCACCAATCTTTACTGACCAATCAATTCCTCTGCTCATTCTCATTTGCATGCCTCTCCACCCCAAAATCCCCATATGTAATTCGCAGTGTCCGCGGACTTCCGTTATGTCCGCGGACATATCGTAACCTAGACAGCCCTTCTACCATTTCCACTTCACTCTCTGTGCCATTCCCTCATTGGATACAGCTAAACAGTCACACAACCATCCACCAATCACATTCAAGATCTCTACATCTAACTGCATCATCAGATTTCAGCACTTCAAATGTACTATAGATTACTCTGAGTACAAGTCTCATATCATTGGAAAGCACCTACTACAAAAACTACTGTACAAGTCTCCAATATTTCCACATGCATGAATACAAACAAACTACAGGTATGCATATTTTCTGCACAGTACAAGTACAACTCTTATGAATGCATATAAACAGAGTAACTGTCACTTAATCTGTATAACCTATCAAATTAATTTACTGTCATTTTTCCCATCTGCTATAATCAACTGTCACTTCCAAACCTGTCTGCTATCTAAACACATTTTTACACACACACAGCTATCTAAAAAATTACACACAGCCAAGATAAGGTCAAACACCTTCAAACACTCACACAGGTAAACACTAATATTGAAAAACTACCAACTGCAATAATACCACTACCTGTACATCACATCCTTTTGATTTATTACCCACACCTTCACAAATGCATACATCCCATGCTTTTCTATAGAGTATCTGCCATTTATCTTATAAAAATTGCAAAATAAGTATATCATTATTTCTTCTGTCTCCTAACATCCAATAACACAGCCTTAAGAAACCAAGCGTGTTTCATACACTTTATATTCTACTTATTTGCATAGCATGTTGAACTAACAAAATGTAAATAAAATATGAAGGCTGCACATAGTCAAAGGAAACTACATACTATATACACACAAAATTACTAACTTCTTTCCTTTAGAATTACAGTGAAGAGCACTCTCCTAAAAAGCAGCAGAATCCGAACAACTCAGAAGAAACCTAATCTTTCCACACAAAAAAAGTAAGTACAATACTACCATAATATTCTTACTGTTACTCAAACACACTGTGTGGTTGATTCATAGTATTTGTGCACCAAAAAAAAGATTAGTGCCCCATTATACCCACAAATCCACATTTGTTAAACAGGGATTTTCAGGCAGAATGCTCCAAAAATCCCCATTTTTCGGCACACAAATGACATAACTCAGCCTCTAGAAACATAACTCAGCCTCTAGAATGTTATCATTGCAGAACAAAGAACTGTTTTAATTCTATACCATGAGATTTAGTATTTGTGCTTCTCCTCACCACTAGCTTACTTTCTACTGTCATCTGAACCCCAGTATAGTAACACACAAATAGAAGAATAGCCTTCACACACCATCACATACATCTCTACCATCATACTCAGACACTCATGCACACAGCACACATGCATCGCAGAACAACCCAACCCATACCTTCTTTATTTTTTTCAACAGACCCCAAAGAATGCCTACCAAAAAGCAAGTCCGTAGAAAACAACATAGAAGTAGAGCAAATGAAAAAAGAAGTATCCAAAATAACCATCCATCTCTAGCAGAATTTGTACAAAAAGTTCAAACAAAACAGCTAATAGAGTCATTTAGCAAAACAAAACATGCTTCAAGTGCAGAATCTTTGCCTCCTCTATCGAAATGTAAAACGAAACAGAAAACGATTATCAAGAATTCAGCTACCACTACTGCTAAAACTGCTCCTATAAATCTTGATATAATGGCAAGTAAAGATACCAAAAAAATATTTTTGCAAACATGTTCCACCACAGAGTCCTTCAAAATCTTATAAAAACAGGAGAGAAATCATACACAACCCTTAAAACGTACCGTAGAAAATTAATATTAGAAGCTTTGATAGACAGTGCAATCCTATGCAAAAGAAAATTTATTTTAGTGTTAAAAAGAATGAAACCACTAACAAAACGAATTAGTAAATTACAAAATGTCAACAAAAATAACTTCTTAAATATCTGTGGAGGTGAATGGAGTCACACCACAAATACACAACCATATCTTAATGAAGAAGCATACAAACAAAAGCAAACAAATACGATTGCTATACATAGCAGTGGACGAGGTTATGAAAAAATTAATAATACCATAATGGAACAATAAATACTGCTTACAAAAATATCCCCTGAAAACTCAGAATTACCTCTCCATTCGACTGGACAAAAACATCCAGTATACAAATGGTCATGCACGTCAATGTGTAACATTCCCAAAAAATCTTTCAAATCTTTACGCCAATTCCTCAATCAATATGTGAAAGGCAAAGACAAAATCAAAATGAAACTGCTGCAAAATATGGATACCTGTCCAGTGCGTAAATACACAGGACTACAAGGACATTCATTAGCCTGCATTTCAGGAACAATTTGCAAAAGCACCTTCCATCATGTCAAAATGATATCAACACATCATCCAACTATAAGAAATCTAGTCTATAAACTGTACTATGCTAAAAGTCCTGCATTAGAACTAGCCAATTTAAATAACAATCTTCTACATGGTACAGCCAAAGAACTACTTGAAGAAATCGACCATATCCAGAACAAATATTTTGGAAGTGAAAGCCACTTACAAAATGCAATACCTTTACAAAAAACTAGCAACAATTGTACACATAGCAACCTTCTACTACACACATACAAAAAAAGAAATACTAAAATTTGAAACTACATCCGCTGAAATACCAAACCATGTGTGTGTGTGTGTGTGTGTGTGTGTTGCCGCAGAACTTTTTATAAAATAAATACAAAAACTATAGACATAACATACAAAATAGGCGACAATGAAGATTCTAAATGGTTTGAATTAGCTCTCTACCTTATAGCAGAAAACAAATATGAAATAACTGACCCTTTAATACTTTGCAGTTACTGCACTACAAAACTTGACAACAACCAAACTCCTTCACATGCTATCACAAATAATTTGGAATTATTTCCACTACCAAAACCCCATGCAACAACTCAATTTATATGAGAGCATCATAATTCAAACAGTACACCCATTTCAAGCAATAATACGTCTTCAACCAAAAACAGCAACATTACCTCCCTCTGAAATGGTGAAAGGTATTTGTGGCAAAGTAGTTTATTTACCATTAAATCTGACAGAAAATGTACACACTCTAGGAGTGCAACGTCCAATAGAACAATCTTTAATTATCTTAGTAAATGGTGTACCAACAAAAGACAGAAAAATTTGGCAACAACTCATCGACTTACATAAAGTTAGACAAGCCTTGCCATATCTAAAAGACAATAATGAGTACTACAAAGAAATAAATATTGAAGAAAACTTAAGGCGAACAACTGAAATAATTCAAGAGCCACGAGAAACTGGTCATATAGCTGCAGTAGCCAATATTTTGGACCATTATACAATTGATCCATTGCACTCTAAAGACAGCATAGATGATACACTAGAAACGTACCAAATGTGACAAACCAAAGGATCACCAATGAGCATATGGGAAACAAGTACAGAAGCACATGCTTTTCCTCTACTATTTCCTACTGGCAAAGGAGGAAGATACGATGACAGACCCACTCAAATAACAGCATCAGAATACCGTTCATTACGAATGTATTCTGAAGATCCCAGATTTAGACAAAATGTGGAATACATATTCCACCTACTCTTTGAAAGTGAACTAGCAACTCTATGTTACTGAGTTGCACACATATATAGAAATCGGGAACACAGTTTCAAAATATGTCAGCTATGCAATTAATACAAAAAGTGCAAGAAAAAGATGAGGTTTTACAATCAAGTATTACAAATCTATTTGCAAATATGCATGGCACAAAAGAATACTGGTTTCGACATCATGCAGATGTACGTTGTATGATCAGAAACCTTGGACCACCCACTTGGTTTGTTACATTAAGTTGTGCAGAATATGCATGGGAAGATTTACATGATTTCCAACGCATATCAAACAAAAACAAAACAAACATAGATATACTAACATCTGGAGAACTTTGCTTTCTAGATCCTGTTAATGTTTCAAGATATTTCCATCATCGTTTCATTGCTATGCTACACTTTATTTGTAATAAAACTGTTCCTCCACTCGGAGAAGTGGAACACTTCTTTTGGAGAAAAGAATATGAAGCCAGAGGAGCACCACATATCCACATGCTTTTATGGATGAAAGATGCTCCTAAATTTGGTCAGGACAGTGATGCCACTGTTTTGCAGTTCATCCAGAAATATGTCACTTGTGAAATCCCTTCACAAATGACAAATAGTGACCTTCATGCACAAACTGAACAATTTCAAAGACACAAATGTGGCCAATATTGTCGTCGCAAATACAAAAGGAAAGGGAAATACTACACCAAATGCCGGTTTGGTTTCCCTAGACCAGTTACAGAAACAGGTGAAGTAAACAATTCATGTCTTCAGTTAGACATAGTGTTGAAGGTATTACATAAAAAGAACAGAAGATTCAAAATATATCAATGATTACAATGCAATCATTGCCTACTTATGGAATGCAAACATAGATATGCAGTACATTGCAGACAATTCCACTGCAGTTGCACAATATGTTACAGCATACTTAACAAAAGCCGAAAAAACAGAGCTTCAAGACCTCTGGAATGACCTATCATCAGGCAAAACACTATCTCGGAAATTGTACAGTTTAGGCATAAACATGCTCTCTCATAGAGAATGTGGCACCTACGAAGCTGCAGATTGTTTAACTGGTACTGCTTTGTATGGAAAATCAGAAAATATAGTATGGCCAAGTCTTGGTCCTGGTAAATCTAGAAAAAGAGTTCTGAAATCATATGACGACATTGAAACAATAGCCAAAAATGATCCAAACAGCCAAGACATTTTGAAAAACAATTTACTAGACACATACTACCCGAACAGGAGTACCACTTTGGAAAACATGTGTCTATACCACATAGCCCAAAACTTTGCATACAAAAATAATATAAAACCTGATCAAAGCAAAGGTAGATATACAGTGACAGATTGTGAAGGCTGCTTAGTAAAACTTACCAAACCAAGTTTAATTAATCATATCAAATTGTCATTAAAAACTCCTCAATAGAAAGAACTATACTACATGTCCCTCCTATAACTTTTTAAACCATGGAGAAAAGAAGAAGAGTTACTAGATAACTATGACTGCTACGAAAGACGCTTTCAAAGCAAATGAAAGCACTATCACTGATGTGAACTTTATGCAGTACAAAACAATGTTGCAAAATGAACAGCAACATGAAGAACTCCAGGCTCAACTAGATAAGGACACACCCGACAGTAGTCAACCTTGTGTAACAGGAAGCCAAGATCCACTAGGACAGCCCCTAATAGCAAATGAGGCAGAATTAGCTATGACAGAAGTAGAAAACACCATGTGTCACTATGAAGAAGATACAGAAGACTTAACTGCACTACAATCAAAACTAAACAAAGAGCAGCGCACCATTTTTGAAGAAGTAACAAAAGAAATTGCACATGGTGTACAACATGAAAATAAAGAATGTACCTGCCAAAATTTCAAACCTATACTACTATACGTCAGTGGTGAAGTGGTTCAGGCAAAACATTCTTAATCAAAATCATCAGCAAGTTCCTTCAACAATTGATAAACAACAAACTGTCAGCTGTTGTAACTGCCCCCACAGGTTTAGCTGCCTACAACATAGGTGGTGTCACTTTACACTGATTACTACTCCTTCCAGTAAAACACCAAAACAAATTAGATTATTACAAACTGTCTACAGAAGCTGCAACTGAACTACGCAGAGTGTTAAAACAAATGAAAATGCTACTAATAGATGAAGTGAGCATGGTCTCCAACCTAATGTTGGCTTTGATTCATCTCAGATTGCAATAAGTACTTAAAACAAACTACGAAGAACTCTTTGGAGGAAAACACATTATTGTTTTTCAGAGATCTTCTTCAATTGACACCAGTGATAGGTGAACCTATTTTTCAAACCTTAGGACACAAACTCTGCCGTAAAACTATTCTTAGAGAGGCACAGATCCACGCTACTGATGAGGTCCAACCAGACCAAAACACGTGTCTGGGGTTTCTGTTGCTACTCTTGTTCAGAGGAGAATTGCCCAGCATTTCGGTGCTGGACTGCCCCAGGGCAGGACAAAGACTGATATGTTTGAGATATTTCTTCTCTGTGAAAGATGGTGAGCTAAAGACTCTGCGTAAGTCTCTTGTAACCAGGACTAATGTCTGGCAGAGGGACTCCCAGGACCCCGCTTGTTCATTTGCATATTTAAGTAACTTTGGGTCTCACCCTAAGTTACTAGGAGATTCCAGACGTGGACCCCTTGCTCACTATTCTTAGAGAGGCACAGATCCACCCTACTGATGAGGTCCAACCAGACCAAAACAGGTGTCTGGGGTTTCTGTTGGTACTGTTGTTCAGAGGAGAATTGCCTAGCATTTCGGTGCTGGACTGTCCCAGGGCAGGACAAAGACTGATATGTTTGGGATATTTCCTCTCTGTGAAAGATAGTGAGCTAAAGACTCTGGGTAAGTCTTTTGTAACCAGGACTAATGTCTGGCAGAGGGACTCCCAGGACCCCCCTTGTTCATTTGTAAAACTATTGGCAGCATAGGAAATGTCAACCTTTGGCAACATTTCCAATACAAAGAATTAACAGAAAACATGTGCCAATCTACAGACCTCACCTACGCCAACATTTTAAAAAGTATTAGAGTTGGTGTACTATCTCAAGAAGCACAAACAATATTAAAAACCTGGCACATCCATGCACTTTATGGCGATAACTCATGTGCTACTGATGTTATGGAACAATTAGCGCAAAAAAATGTCAATTGTATGGCCTTAATGCCAACTCTTCCAAGCTGTTCCAAATTCAATGAAACAATGTTAAAAAAAGAAATTTGCTCCACAGACAAACTGGACATACATGGTATTACACTACCAATGTGTCAACAATGCACAACAAGACTAAACACCTTAGAAAATTCAATCTCCAACACTGCTGGCTTGGAAAAAATATTAAAATGATCCTTAAACTGTAGAGTAATGCTTAAACGTAACCTGGATGTGGAGCAAGGACTAGTTCATTGGGCACTGGGTACAGTTGTTGGCTTTCAAACATACCCACGTGACAACAACATTCAGTTTGTCAATATACTCTTTGACAAACTTTCAGAAGTAAAAAGGATAGAGTGCTCAACAGCTCAATTCCTTCTCTTCAAAGACATGTATGTACGCAGAGAACACTTTTCTCTAACTTTTGCATATGCAGTCACCATTCATAAATCCCAAGGTCTTACCCTAGACAAAGCATTGATAGATATTGGTAACACAGTTTTTAAAGAAGGCATGAGCTACGTAGCACTATCATGCTTACGTACACTTGAAGGTCCATTTCTAACCAACTTTGATGCAAGTAAAGTCAATGCTGATATTCCTTGCATTCTAGAATACAATAGACTACGTTCACTATACACCCCCAATCTAAAAGCATATCCTGTTCTACAAAAAATAAAACGTTGTAAAAGAAAGCTAATTCAAACAGAAATGCAACAGAATCTGACTGCAAATCCTCCAAAGAGAGTAAAAGAAGCTAATACTTCATCATTCGCGATAAGTAAAGAAGACCCTATTAGTCAAAGTAAATTAGGTACTTCTTCAGAGAGGCAACATACACTCCGAAAAAATGACTTGGAAACAGAACTACTTGGTCCATTCAAATTTTTAAAATGTAACTGGTTTAAGTTGTTACGCAAATGTAGCAATGAATATCCTATTTCAATTGCTACCAATTGTTGACAACATTTACTTACACAGTACAGACCAATTGTGTTTGCAAATGTTAGTCCTTCATAGAAACGCAAAAAACAATCCTGACCACACGTATAGTGTTCACGGAATAAGGCAAGAATTGGACTACTGTGCTGGAATGGTTAAATTCACTATAAACTCACAAGAAGATCCACAAGAACTTCTAATGTACTTACTACAAGTATTGGAAAACCAAAACATACCTATAAATGAAATCTTCCAGATTTCATACATGTGGAATCATACCTGCACTCTCTGCAACAATGTTACACAAGAAGAAATCCCTAACGAGCGCTTCGTGTATGTATCCATACCAAATTGTGAATCCATTCCATTTCAGCAACTTGTACAACATGCAAACCATGGCAGATTATGTACTAACTGCAATTCAGATAATCGCTCCACCTTACTAATACAAACACATAGTAAATACTTAATACTAATGCTTCTACGTTACAATGCAAATGGTATCAAAAACAACTGCAAGCTGACTGGATTCACACATGGTCAAGTATCACTTGGTAGAAAAACCTTCACAACAATAGGTATAATCTACCACGCAGGAGCCACAACCAATGCAGGTCACTACACTGCATATATAAAAAAGAAATGTGGATGGTTCGAATGTAATGATAGTACCATTACTCTAACGCAGAGATTACCAGCAAATCTTACAAACGCTTATTTAATCTTTTTAAAGCCAAATTCTAATAACTAATCTGTACTTAAACATTAACAAAACTTCAATTAGAAAACTATAAACTGTTAGAATACGCCAACAGGTATCCTAATACCCCAAGATTCTATAACAACCAAACAGATAAATGAATACGACTAAATTATAACAAGAAAAAAACCATTAGAATACGCCAACAGGTATCTACCTGCCCCAAGATTTTGCAACAACCAAACAGATAAATCAATAACACTAAATTAAAAAAAATATATAGTTACAGTTAGAATACGCCAACAGGTATCTAACTGCTTCAGAAATCTGCAACAAAAATGTGGATGATTACTCTAAAGCAGAGATTACCAGCAAATCTTACAAACGCTTTTTTCATCTTCTTAAAACCAAAATTTAATAACTAATCTGTACTTCAACATTAAAAAAAATTCAATGAAAAAACTATAAACTGTTAGAATACGCCAACAGGTATCTAACTAGCCCAATATTGTATAAGAACAAAAGAGATAAACGAATACCAATAAATTGTAACAAAACATAGAGAGTTACAATACGCCAACAGGTATGTAACTGCTTCAGAAATCTGCAACAATCCAACAGATAGAACATTAACCAGAAACAAGAAGTAAACACTGAAAGGAAACAAACAAATAGACTGTAGCATAACAAAAAAGGGTTTTTTAATCCGGCAAGGATTTTTTTTCCTACAGACCCAATGATTTCAAAAACAAACACAGAAACTGAGCAAAATGCACAGTACACTGGTGTGTAAACCAAATATGAGGGTAAAAAAAAAAGCTGAACTATCTATTATGAAATGTAATAAGTCTTTATAGAATACATACACTAACATGCTCTTTTCTTTTATCACAGAACCTGAAAAAGAATACTTCCTCCAGGTACCAAACTCATGTAAAAAATGTATCGAATGTCAACAAATCATGCAGTAAGTATAATTGAAACCATTTGAAAGATAATCAAATCTACAGGTGTGATCTATGGCTGTGATATGGTGCAGTGTTTGTGGTCAGGACCTAGAGTATTGAGTATACAGCCTACAGCCTTCACCCATGCACCCTGCCACAACCACCACAACATATCACACCCATAGTAGCTTATAACTTCAGTACTTATAACTTCGGTCTTGGGTACACTCTGGCCACAACTCCAAAACATATCACACCCATACATCACACCCATGTTTGATTCAATGGGTGTGATCGATGGGTGTGATATGCTGCGTTGGTTGCCTCCAGGGCCTAGAGTCTTGGGTGCATGGCCTTCGACCATGCACCCAAGACACTAGGCTCTGGCAGCAACCACTGCAGCATATCACACCCATAGATCACACCCATAGAATCAAACATTTTTAACTATGATCACACCCATAGAATCAAACATTTTTAACTAGGCCTCATGGCATTTTTAATGTCCGCGGACACCTTGGGTGTCCTTAGAACAGTTTCTACTTGCCGAAGAACAATATGGACAGGCATAGTGTCCTCAGGACACCTCCATTTTCATTTATTTGCAGACATCCCGAACACCGCGTGTGTTCTTAGAACAGTTTCAACTTGCCTGCAAACAGTACGGACATCCCGGACACCTTGTATGTTCTTAGAACAGTTTCAACTTGCATGCGAACAGTACGGGCAGGTTTAGTGTCCTTAGGACATCCCCATATGGGACGATTGTAGACATCAAGGACAGCGCTACTGTCTGCGGACACAATGAACACAACAGCGGTGCCTACCACCTAAATAGATACAATATTCAAACCATCTCTTACGCCCCCACCATCCCCAAACAGTCTTACAGACCAACACACTTGCCAAAATTGTATTTCCCCACCATTTGATACCGCGCTGTCCGCGAACGTCCGCAGATACAAGATGGCGGGCGTTTCCAAAAATCTGACGCACTTCATGCTCTTCACCATCCAATCAGTGGACACGTTGTATGTCCGCGGACATGATGCAAGCTGTTTAACCAATCGGGACACTGTCCGCGGAGCGAACAGGGAAAAGTGTCCGAGGACCGAACATAGATATCACTAATTTTGTGTGACCTACGTTTTGGTCATTTTTTAAAAAAGTACTGGACGGATTTTCACCAAATTTACAAAAGCACGCTTTCGGGACCAAGCCGCTGCCCCTGCCGCAAATTTGGTGAAAATCCGTCCAGCGGTTTGGGCTGCAGGCATGAGCAAAGTTTTTCCCCCATTCAGTCTATGGGAAAAAAAGACGTTTTGGGACCCCCCTATAACTTTGTCCCCCCTTAACCAAACCTCACCAAACTTTGCAAAACAATTCTAAGTGGCCCATATACTATTTTTGCAGAGTGTGGTAAGGATTCGTCCAGGGGGAGCGGAGTTATAGGGCACCCAAAAAGTGCTGTTCCTATGGAAACAGCAATTTAACCATAACTACACGGCCACTACCGTGGGCCGTGTAATAAAGAATTCACTGCTGCCTACATACCTAGTGGTTATTATCTTGTGATGACATTTCCTGTGATGGTATGAAATGCAAATTAAGAGGGCCCTGCATTTAATTTGATGCACTTAGCCCCACAAATCCTAATGCCGGCCCTGACCTCAATCACATCTGCGTGCTAATTTTTCCAAAGCAATGCTGTTCAAGTCTGCATATTTTACTGAGGTGCACTCGGCCTCAGCTCTCTATAGGCTTGCTGTTCTTAATATTTTACAAGACCTTCGGCGATGATTTGCCATCCTTCCCCTGCTTAGCTTTGATATGCCTGATGCTTCAGTTATGACTGACACTGATATGCCGGGTTCCCGGGTCACGGCAGAATTGTGTAATGCTTGTTCACTGGTCAAAAACGTGATGCATGGCTAGGTTATTTCAATTTCCAATCTTTATCGATTAAGACTTGGCTCATTCCTCACTCTGGAGCAGCGCTTGCTCAAGCAGTTCCCTCGGGTTTTTAGCATTGCTGATTTACATCACAAAAATAGTTGGGATGTCAACCAGATCACACTTGCATCATCTTGCATACTCGAAGCTATCCAACTGCAAGACACTGATTCTTAAACCAGAGGTCTGTTCACCTGACGGCAGTGTATTTCTTTCTATTACAAGGGCTATTTCTCTAGTCTCATTGTTTTAAATGATTTTGATGAGTAGCGGGATCAGTCCACCACCAAATCTGTTTCCACTGCACGACTATCTTTCTGTGACAGTTTTTCCCCAATTTGAAAATAAACCTAGACACAATACCAGGCATATTTTGGATAACATTTTTGCTCATGATGATAGTCTTTCCGTGTTAGGGGCGCCAAGTACATGGATGCTCCTGGCCTTGGCCACCCCAGGGAAAATTAATCTTCACTAATCAGTCAGACCCTACGGGATATTGCAGCATGAAATTGTATATTCTGAATCATAAAAAGCCCTTTTTGCGGCACAAAATTGTATTTGTTGTGACATTTTTGAGGCACATTTTTTATTGACTGGACGGTACAAGATTGACAGGTTGCAAGAAACAGGCAGTGTGTGAGGCTGCAAGAGAGCCAGGTTGTCATTATTTGCATCTTTTGTATCGATTTAGTAAGAAGAGACCAAGATGTCCCTGGCTTGACAGAACAGTGTTTGATTTGCTCTACTTTTTTGGTTAAATGTGCATGCCTATTTAATATTATTTACATTATTGATCATTATCAGCTGTAATGGTGAAAATATTCTCCTATGGTCTACAAACCAGCATGCACCCACAAACCCCACTCACCAGCTGCCTACACACTCACCAAATTATCATTACATCTTACATTCCTAAACCTCTCACTCTGCCAGTCATGTGCATACTCATATGATCTGTCACACGGCCAAGTCACAACTCATACTCCCCTATCCCTGCCACACTCCCAGCCATGTTCTTAACTCACACCTTGCACTCCCCAGTTCCTCCGGCAGTCTACAGTCCCTAATTCTTTCTCGCTCCTGCTGCATATTGTATCCTTTCTCCCAATCTATTGCACTGTTCCCTCATCCGTACTCCCAATCAGCAGCTCATTGCCTCTTTCCAGCAAACCGCTCAATCTCTGATTTCTGACCCACTGATCTCCCTTTTGCCCACTACTCTCTCTGGTTTCGGCCCACTGTCCAACCTCTGGCCTACCGTTCCCTCTCAAATCTCTTGCCCACTGCTTCCCCCTCCAGCACACAGCTCTCCTTTTGCTTTCCTGCCCATCACTCTTCATGAGCAAGGATACCCTGTGACAAAATCCACTACTAGACAGTAGAAGTACAAGCGGGAGTAAAGGCTTCTGTGCGTTATTGCAGAACCTATAACCAAACACAGCTCAGTGATGTTTCATTCATAAAGGTAAAACAGATAGAAATTGAAAAGTATACCTCCTTTCCATGAATATTGGTAGCATGGGCCGAGTGCAGATAGAAATTGAATAGTATAACTCTGTTCCATCTCTATTATTATCATGGGCTGAGGGTAGGCTGTGCTCTTCAGAGATGTAGATCGGCATCAGAAGCTTCCAAAACAAGCCATACATTGAACACCCAAAGAAAAGTGATGTTGAAGCAAGTGTAGCAGGAAAATGTATGTTAACAACACAAGTACAAGTGAATGGGACAAATGTAATGGTTGGTAGACTCCAGAAAGAAGATCAAAAATTATGAAGCTGCTATATTACGTTGCACTAGGCAATATAACCCTGTACCAGTCGGTACGACGTCCTTTCATCGCAGGATGTTTTTTCGTGATTTTTTTTACAACACATTTTTTCATGAAAAAATCCATCAAATTTTGTAGGGGAGGTTAGACAATTATACATATGGGTGTGGGTGTTTGTGAATACAAAAACAATTACATGTAATGGGGATTTGGGGAGGGGAGCCCCCTCAAAATAATTGAAAATAAATGTGATGGTTTTTTTCGTAAATAAAATTGCGGTAAAAAACCCTGTGAAAAAACATCCTGCGATGAAATGACATGGAACCACGCCAGTCAGCTTAGGTAGAGTACTCCATCTTGAAATAATGAACGTTTGACTCCAAGATGTGTTTCCACTTGGCACGCTATGCGTCTGCAAGAATATTTGTTTTGCATTACAAAAGCTCCAGGCCAGTGTGCAGTTCTGTTCATCTCTGTTCGCCCTTTCTATTTGTACAGACCAATACTAGCTGACTCTGCTTCTGACCGAAGCTTGACAATGATTGTAATTCCACTATAATGATCTTACAGCTGCAGGATGGCATGTTGGATGTTCAGGCAGGGTCCAGTGATAGCTTGAGACTATTGCTTGAGTTTGAAGGTCCTGAAGATCAGCAGTGGACCAAACGATGCCTCCTTAAAACGAAGTCCTTAGTTGGAAATCCACACCACTCTCACAGGCTTCTATGTACAATGAAGTGCATACAAGCTAAGGCACTGAGAGGAGTGGCAGACGGATTGGAATTGTCTGTTGGAAGTCGTCCCATCGTTCTGTAGGTTTCCATGACATATATTACTTTGCTTCGCTTGCTGCTATTAAAAGATTTACCAGGACTACCTCATCCATCATAGAGCGTAAAGGTCCTCATTAGGAGTTGGCCGGTGCAATATTAACGTGCCGGTAATTCAGTTTACCAGCACGTTACTGCACTGGCCGACTCCAGGTTTTCTAGTGGGGTGGCCGGAATGACCTCCAGCTCCACCAGCCAAAATTACCGATATTACCCCTCAAGACACATCAGCAGTCCTGTAGTCATCACAAGGAAAACCCGGGTGCACCGGTCTGATGCCCATTTTTCATACTACCTAACAATCTCTGTAACTTTACATATACGCTTTCTCTAACACAATGTTCATACAATGTGTTTTCCTTTTCAGTAACTGATGTATTACGCCATTTTGCAAGCACGTGTTTCTCTAATCACAAGCTTTTTCAAATCCACAATAACATTGTTTAGGTTTCTGGTTAACCAGCTTGCAGCCACCTAAAATTAAGACAACACAATCAAGACAAAAAGACAAATAAAAGAAAATGTATATACGTATTTGCACCACTCAAATTGTTAATTACAACTACCCAGAGACAGGCTGATTTATCCTGACACGTGTCTAGCTTCCAGGTCTGAGCCTGCTAGGACATTGCCTAAAGATGCACCAGAACAAAGGGACCAGGTGTTGTATTTTTACCGTGTGGCTGCCTCTTTAAAAGGAACTCATTCTGCTGAAGCACCATTTTTGGCTCAGCAGTCATTTAAATGAATACACGTTCTATGATCAATAGATTGTGTGCTGCTAGCATTAGGGGTGACAACTGGCAATCATGTAATATGAATGTATTCTCTTAAGGTCAATAAGCATTTTAAAGGACCGTACATTGATGCTTCTTTTTGCATTTCAAGTGCACATTTTATCTGCTGTGCCCTCTCTGTTGGGTCGCCCGGTTGCCTTACAGTTGTTGGTATGTCACGTAAAGGGTGATTAGCAGATGTATCGTAGGTGTATAGATATGAATGTATGTTATTCCGTTACGCACCATGTGGGCCAGCAGGCCTGCCTTAGTAGAAAGCAATACCAGCACTTGTTTAAGGCAGACCTGACTTTCATGCAGATTCCATTTGTTTTCTTAGCAGATGGAAATGTGTCACATATCCATATCTTCTCTTCTTGTCCTACAATTACCCTTGACGTCTCTCTTCATATCGTCAACTGCCTTTCAGGCATCTGCCACAGGATGGCTCTTCACTGTTTCATGCTAACTTCCACTAAGACCAAAGTCACCTACCTCCATGCCCAGCTTGCTTCTTCCCCCATCCCTCACTAATTTTCTTTCTCCCTGGCCTACTCTCACCATCCGCAATGCACGATAACCTGGCGTCCTACTCTTGATGATCTTAAACACCACAAATTCATCACCTCCACTTGCACCTCTGCTAGACTCAACCTTCTTGACATTAGTAGAATCTGGCACATTCTAATCTACCACATGAGCAAAAACTCGCATCTAAACCCTGGTGTTCAGGCACCTTGACAACTCTGTGTATCCTTCCCCTCTCTTCACCGACTGTACGCTGGCTAGCCCTTTAGGTAGTACTAGTCCCTTTTTAAATGTCTGCTTCTTTTCTTAAAATGTAGTCATGTTATATACCTTTCTATATCTATCCAACTATGTCACTTGCTCCTCACTCACTTGTGTCCTATGCATCAGTTCTCTACTCGACCTCAGTATTCCCTACCCTCAGTGTGCTGCCTCCCGCGTCCACTCCCTTTGCCTCCTTGCCTCCTTCCGCTGGCTTCACTTTGGGCCTGAAATATAATATAGTCCCAACATCCCTACTTATAAATCGACCCAAACACTCGATCTCCTCTCTCTCTTCAATGGGTTAATGCTCTCACCCACCTCATAGTACCATCCCTCTAAAACCATTTACTCTCTCTTGCTCCACACACTACGGGCCTCATTATATGTCTGCCAGTGCGGTATTAAGGGTGCAACGTACCGGCACCCTTACCGTACCGGCACACTACAACTCTGCTTTCCGGGGCATTCTGCACCCGGTAAGTCAAGCCTGCCAGGCGCAACGACCCTGAAAGGCAGAATTGTCACGGAGGCACCGTTAGCAACAGTGCCAGTGATTCACGGTACCCATTCCCATTCAGTCCTGTGGGACCCCACGGGAATGGGTACTAACATTTTCCACTGCCTGATATCCCGGGTCGCCGGGACTTGTAATGGCTGGTGGCACCAGGATCTCAGGTGGCGGAAACAGTGTTACGGCGTTGGAGCAAACCCCCGGTAGCACCGTCGCGTTACCACTAACCTCATAATGAGCCCCTATATATTATGAATAATATGCACAACAAACATAATGTATATTGACAATGTTTTCTGTGTAGTGATGTTCCCAGCTGCTACCCATGTGCCCCCTCTAGATACCAGCCTACTCAGATACCATCTTATCTTTGTGTTATTCGCTCTGACCAATGGAATGCTCTGGCCACTGATGCTATTTTCATATAAAGTGTTCATTTCTAAAGCCCCAGCCTGTTCATCAATACATTCAAATACACACACTTTCTGAATTAGGGGCATTTTGTATATCTCATGTGTGTTTTTTTTATTTTCTTTCTTTAGTGGATCATTTTACTAATGATCCAATACGTAGAGGGACCTACCTCATTTTCGTAATCCAGAGTGGAACCCCCTGCTCTCAAATTAAAAATCCTTGGCATCTACTGTAAACAAACAACGCTATATTGAATGCCCAATTCAGCTATCAGTATCTTTACAGGTCATGTGGATAATGAGTACTGGGCTAGTCACCAAGAGGGATGGGGAGAAGTGGTACTGACCACTGGAAAAGACACCATCATGATTTCTCCATAACATTCCCCACACAACTTCCTGTTTATGATGTCGTGTTCCTAACAATGAACACCACCTAACAACTTCATTGTGACTGTTCTCCGCCCGGATGCCTTAAGTATGCATAGCCTTAAACTAAACAGTAACTGAGGTCCTTGCCAACTCCATTGAGCAGTGCAGTCGCCAACTTGATTTTCAGATGCAAAGTTTGGTTGCAATCCACAATGAAGTACGCAATGCTTACGCAATTCAGAGTGGCACTCCCTGCCCTCAGGTTAAAAACCCTTGGCATCTACTCTGATCAAACAAAATTTGGTCAGGAGAGACACAGTGCTCGATCATATGCCACACGAATTGCCCATTTCAGCTATCATTTAGTATCTTTACAGGTCCTGTTTAAGGGAGGCTAGCATTGCGGTGAAATGTGAATTGGAGGCTGCAATGACCATGCAGACAGCTGGTCTCGTAAGCTGGAAATGAGCATGGGGTGCACACTTAATGCCTTTATACTAGCACATCTATATGCCCAAACCAAGGGGAAACATACCGGTCCAATTTATATGGCGGCCTTGGATTTAACGGCAGCGTTTGATTCAATCATCCGAGCAATTCTCTGGGAAAAAATGGTCGCTTTTGGTTTCCCGATGTCCTCGGTGGCCATTATAGCACTTCTACATCAAAATACCACATATCGAATAAGACTAACCAAAGAAGGAGCTCTAACTGATAAAATACCTACAGAAATTGGCCTTAAACAGGGGTGTAATTTGGCTGCAGTGTTGTTCAACCTATATCTGGCCGACCTTGATTCTGCTTGGGCCGATGTTGTCTCATTCCCAGTGAAATTGGGTAGTTTGGCAATCAACTGGCTTGCTTTCGCGGATGATCTTTTGTTTATGGATCGCACCCCGTATGGCTTACAGGCCAAATTGACAGCTTTTCAATCCTATGCCTACAAAAATAACCTTCAAGTAAACACACTGAAATCGTTTATCATTGTGATCTCTGATGGGAAAAGGAAAAATATTAAGTTTACCTGGTTGCTTAACGAGTGTGTGATCCCTAAGGTCAAGATGATGCGCTATCTAGGTTATCAGCTTTCCGACTCTTATTCTATAGGAATGTGGAAAGAGATGATTAATAATAAAGCTAAACCCTTTATCTCACAAATGAAGATCATATATCACAGATACTGCAAATTTTCTTTGGACCCCTTAATACAGTTCTACTTATTAAAGGTAGAACCAATACTCCTGTATAGCCTAGATATGTGCATATCCGAGATAGAGCTTTACCTGGATTGTATTCAGGGGAAATTATGGAAGCAAGCTTTGGGGATGGCGATGTCAATACCGAACACGATGATCTGCCACGAAGTTGGGATCTTACCCATATCTGCTAAATGGTATTGGCGACGACTTAATAACTACGTCAAACTATTGGCTCCACCGAAAAAATCCCTATACGAGGACTTAGCACAATTATTGAATGAGGAGAATGTACCCTCTTTGGCAAAATTTAAAGACAAAATGGATAAAATACTAAATGAAACCACGATTGATAAGGATGACTTAATTATAGGAATTCCAGCTTGTAAAAAAGAAATTCCAAAAATACTTCTGGTGTGTTATGGTAGATCAAATTGGTAAAACCAAAATGTATTATGAATATGCCAAATTCATCAGAAAATTTGGAGATCGTGCGCAATATTTGGATATTTTCCCGTGTAACATTGCTAGAAAGCTATATATGAGATTTAAACTGAATCAATTTATCACAAATGAAAGGTTGTTTTTGTGGGATCCTTCGAGCCGCAGCAAATCTATGGGTTATTGTCGCTTCTGTGGACCAGGGAGAGTGCTTGAAACCCTGAAACATCTTACCATGTTTTGTCCATTCTTCAATTCCCAAAGAAATCTATCCTTTGGGTTGTACATGTATAATGAATCTGATACATGGAGAGAATCCTTGTGGAGAAGGTGTATGGAAGGTTCTAGCCAACGGTTGACACTATGTTTGACAAGATTTTTAGGATCTTTGGATTCAATTTTAATGGCGCAGTATAAACTGCTTATAGAAACTACGGTTTAGCTCATTTCGAGACACCGAAGTTTTAATCTGAGAACGCTATTCTATTATGTGTTATCCTGTTATTGAGGAATGGTTGATGAGAAATTTTAGATGTATGTGAATGTGTAAATGTGATCGTAATTTGAAAATTGATTTATAATTTTTGAAATGTTTTATGCCACAATTTTATATGTAAGTTGTTTAATTTTGTAAAGGTTTGTCTTAAACCATAAACAATAAAAAAAAAAAATGAGCATATATAACTTCTTCCACAGACAATGGGCTGTAGTCAGGGTGGGCCCAGTAGCAAGCTTTTTGGGCTTTCCAGATGTATTTTGGTAGGTTTGGTTGCAGAGTCCAAGACAATGCACCATTTACATTACATAGATCTGATTATTAGTAGTAGTATTGGTGGTAGTACCTGTAATAGAAGTCATATTACAGTAGCATTTCTATTGTTTGTGGCCCTATTAGTAGTACCATTTATGTGAAAACTGCTAGCACTGGTTGCATCTGTTTTTACTACTAATAATACTTTTAGTAGATATATTAGTAATATTATGGTAGTGTCAGTGCTGGCAGTAATAACAGTATTACTGATTCTGCTGCTACTGTTACCCGCAGCACTAAAACAATTGTTATTAGTATGACTACTCATAGTTAGGCTTGTAATATAAGTAAAGAAGTAGAGCAAAATACTAGTAGTATAAATAGTAGAAATAGGACTTATAGTACTAGAAGTACAATGAGTATGACTAGGAAATAGTTCAAAGTATCTACCTTTGCTAAAGTCCTTTCGAGTGTTTGCCGAGTGTGAAGCTGCAAGCTGAAAGGAGTTTTTGCTGTCTGTTTTCCCGTGATCCAAGATCGAGCGAGTCTGTCTGCAGTGTCTACTACACGAGACTGCTCTTAACTTCCACTCCGTAGCGGAGCGTCTGCGCAGTGTTTTGCAGAGTATGAAGCTGCAAGCTGAAAGGAGTTTTTGCTGTCTGTTTTCCCGTGATCCAAGATCGAGCGAGTCTGACTGCAGTGTCTACTACAAAAGGCTGTTCTTAACTTCCACTCCATAGCGGAGCGTCTGCGGAGTGTTTGCAGAGTGTTTGCGGGTGTGTGAAGCACTATCACCACGCTATGCACATCCCACAAACCGGCAAATCTACAAGCAAGAGAAGCAACTGTTGTGTAAATGGATGAGGACTCGGGACCGGGAGACACCCAGAGAACAAGGAGTAAGGTACGTGCAAGTGCATTACCTAAAAGTTCACCGATTAGTGATGACGGTGTGATAGGTGGTGTGAATAGAGTGGGAGGGTGAGGAAAAACAGTAAAAAGTAGAAAAATGCATGCCACCCCTGTAGTGAGTTCGAGTTCGAGCTGCTTGCAAAGTCCTGCGGCTCTTTCATTTGGTTCGCCCAATGTTTTCTCGCCCCCGTCTACGCCCCTGTCTGAAACTCCTCTACTATTTGAACTCACGGAGGAGCTAGACAGAGATTCAGAAGATGCAAACATCACAGCAGAGTCTTCTGACTCGCTTCTACCGATAGCATCGGCAGCGGTAATGGAACAAACCAAGGGTGAGCGAGCCAAGGCTGAGTCGTATCTGCATTCTTCAGGAAGCTCACAAATAGATAATCTATGTAGTATTGGGGAAATACAATGCTCTGAAATTGAATTCAGAAACACAATCGAAACCGAAAATGACAATAGTCGTAAAAAGGGAAGTGGAAACACTAATAATGCAATTGGGAAATCAAAACTTGACAGCTTCAAAGTCTCGTGACTCCACTTTCTTTGCACCCCCCTGACACTGAGATCCAAAGAAGTAATCTTTCTTAGCAGCCCAAAGCCGTGTGCTTAATTCACTCCAAACACTAAAACGAAAGGCACTGATAATGTGATTGGGAAAAAAGTGACTGCTGCTTTAAAAAAAGAAATTACTCTACTACTGATTTGGGGACCCTAAAATGGCATTTTAAACCACGTGACTGCAGCAAGGACTGGCAACGCAAAAGAGTCGCTGAAACCGTTGTGACTAATGATACAACAAGAGGTCTGACTGGGAACCAGTTTGGAATAGAAGAAATAACAGAAGAGGACTTGCTGACTGGCATTGTGAATTTAATTGCAGAACCATCAATATTCCCGCATGCCATATTAGTCAAAGGAATTGAAGGATATTGCCCAAACACCTATTAAAGGTGTAAGAGAAACAAATGATGCGTACCAAGAGCTGAGGGAGGCCCCTGCAAAGAGTTAAAATGATTCTCAGGAACCTCAAGGAGACTAGGCTCCACCGATTCCCAAGCATGATGGAACTTCAACCTGCCATAGCAGCATCGAACAAGCACGGCTAAGTGATTCCAAAAGTAATAAAACGGCACAATCCTCTCTGATGACAACAAACAATAAAAGTGCTGTTAGATTGAGAATTGAAAAAAGACTTAAGGGCCTCATTACGACCCTGGCGGTAGGGGGTTAACGGCGCTGGTAGAGCTGCCGGCACCGTTAACCCCGTACCGCCTCATTACGAGATGTGCTTGCGGGTCCCGCTAAGGATGCCTTCTCCCTCCCGCGAGAAGACTAGGATGCTAACAACGGGCCCGTCATTAACGGGCCCGTTGCTAGCATCCTCCCCATTCCCATTGAGCCCTAAGGGGGCTCAAATGGGAATGGGGATATACCGGGTCCGGGTTCCTTGAATGGGGAAATACCGGGCCCTCCAAGGTCGGAATGGCCCGGTATTTCCCCATTCAGGGAACCTGGACCCGGTACCCGGTATGGGGGTAGCCATGCCGCTAAAAGCGGCATAGCTACCTCCATTGTCGTAATGAGGCCCCTAGGTCTTTTAGAATCCACCAAAGAAGACATGGAAAAATCACTGAATTTACAAGCAGTCCATCAAACTAAAATTACCTTTAATGAAAAAAGAGTCAAATACGGCCACAGATGAGCGGGTCAAGCACATTCAGCCTAACAACAAAGCGTACATTAAAAAAAACAGTAAGTCGACCATCAGATTCAACTGGCTCAACTGATTCTTGTCAGTTTATGAAGCGCGAAATAGAAAAATCACTCACAGTCTAAAAAAGAACGCAAACAATCAAAATATCCCTGGTGTTTGTAATGCAACACAAGAATGGGAAAAAAATGTTCAAATGGCTGTGATCTCATCTGTAAACATAACACTTGCACCATATTTAAAACTCTACGAAGCACTACGTGACAACTATAAGGACCAATCTATGTTAATTGCACTTATGAATTCAAAACTAATTGCAATGGAGAATTTCATGGAGCAATTAAAAGAAAAAAGTGGAAGAGAACGAGAAATGGACAGTGTAATATTAAAAACCTTAATTGATAGGTTGCAAGACACCAAAGACGATAAAAGAATATTCTTGGAATGCGTATGTGACATTGTTGCTCTGTCCAAGCAAGTCTTACCCAGGGCCAAAAGTAAAGTGCCTCTTCTGATGGCGGAAAAAGAATTCATTTACACAACAAGAGCTGTATTAGCGGTGACCGAAGAGCCCCCAGGACCCAAGAACATAGTACAGGGAATAGTAAGGGCGACTTCCCCTTGTCCAAGCACTGTTGAGATTCTTCCCCAATCCTCTACCAGTAACCAAGCTACAATAGCAACTCAATCCTCAATGACAGTAGGTGCAATGATACATAACAATGAAGTCTTTTTGAGCATTGAAGATCACCCAATAACCAACGTAGAAAGTAAAAACCTGGAGCCAACAACTGATCAAAATAGCTCAAATCCATTTTAAATTTTTAAGCAAAGGGAGGAGACTAACGTACAGGGGCTTCCTAAGGGAAAGGTAACTCATACACAAAAAACTAAAAACAGTCCAACTCAAATGGAAGTGATATAAATAACAAAAATTAAAAAGAAAGTAAGCAGTCTTGGGACTGGCTAGCCAGAGCACTTGTGGAAAACCAGCAGAATTAAAGCCAGAAGACCGAACAATATGACAGCTGGAAAGCTGGCTGTTGGAACACTCAGGGGTTCGGCCACTTATTCAATGAGATGCTCCCCTCCCTTCTGAGGATTTAATTTGTCTCCAAGAGACGTGGTTAAGGGATGCACCCATTTTTGATGGTTACTTTACCTACCTTAACCTGGCAAAAGCAAAAGGGGGTCCGAAAGGTAGACCATCCTCAAGTCTACTAACACTTGTCAAAAACAATGAAATACTTAGGGCCTCATTACGAGTATGGAGGCAGCCATGCCCTTAGTAAGGGCATGGCTGCCTCCATACCGGGTTCCAGCTCCGGGTTCTGTGAATGAGGAATTACCGGGTCATTTCAACCTTGGAGGACCCGGTAATTCCTCATTCACAAAACCAATCCCCATTCCCATTTGAGCCCCCATAGGGCCCGTTATTAGCTCCTTGGTCCGATCGCAGGACCCGGAAAGGACATCTGGTTTTACCAGATGTCTGTTCCGGGTCCCACTAGGGGACCTCATAATGAGGCATCCCGTAATGAACGGTGCTGGTCCCGTACCGGCACTCTTCATTACGGGGACGCCAGCCTCGTAATGAGGCCTTTAGAGTGGTGCAAACCCTAAACCTGGACCCATATATACAAGCACTTCGAATCAGTAGGAAAAAAGAATGTAACTTATTGTTAGAAGAACCTTTGGTTGTAAATCTTCATTCCTGATGCGAGCAATGATAGCATCTACATTGACTCTGTAATGACTCTGATAGACATCAACTTGGCAGAAAGGTCAAATCTTAAAATACTTATTTGCAGAGATTTAAATGCAAATTGTATACAAGAATTGTCCAGAAAGCGAAATACAAATAATACCAATCTCAACAAGAAAAATCAAAGAGGTACTGATTGGATGGAAGAAATGACCTTAAGAGACCTAGGCCCTCATTACGACCCTGGCGGAAATCGTGGCGCAATATGCACCATGGAGCACGGCGGAAAGCTGCCGATAGCGCCATGGGGGTTGGCGGATTTACCGCCCCATTCCGACCTTGGCGGGGCGGTAAATCCCCATTCCCCATTTTACCCTTCCCCATTCCCATTTTTGCCCCATAGGGTATAATGGGAGTGGGGAAGGCGTTAATTACGCCACCGTAAAATACGGTGGCGTAATTAACAACAAGGTCCCGTAGCGCCATGGATTTCTCCGCCCGGAAAAACCAGGCGGAAAACGCTCCATGGCGCTACGGGAACTCGTAGTAGGGCGGACGGGTCCGCCGCGAATACCGCTGGCGTAAACCCACTCCGCCAGGGTCGTAATGAGGGCCCTACACTTGTTGAATGGAAATATCGATGAGGATATACCTCCAGCCTATACTTGGTCCAATGGAAGCAGTCAAGCAACACTTGATTACTGCTTTGTTTCCGGCAATTTATTACCAGAAATAACAAGAATGGAGGTGGTAAAGAAAAGTAAGAATGATCACGACCCCTCGATCGCGACTTTTAAAAGTCTTAAAACCGATTTACAAAAAACATTGAATCATAGAATTGAGGTGGAAGGGGGCCTCAATCGAATAAGAATAAAACCCACAGAAGTTAATAAGATAACAAAAGACTTAATAGAACTATTTAAAAAGAGCCAGATTTGGTAGAATACATTCCCACGTTAGTGGCATACAAGGAAATAAAAAAAGATCAGATGAAAACAAAATGTAAACACTTTCATATTTTAAATAAAGAAATAGTATTTAAAAAAAACTTTTAAGAAAGGATCGCAGAGATAGGAACAACACAAAGATTGAAGACAAAAAAGAGATGACAAGGAAACAGAAACAAAAATATAGAAATTGGACAAAATTGCATAGAATGAATTTGGATTTGAAAGATGATGAACGAATGCCTGAAGCCCTATTTGATACTAATGGGAGAAGCTTTTGGCAATTAATAAGAGAAAATGGAGATTCGACAATCTGAAGTCTACTTAATTCAATACCAGAGGAAGAGTGGGTAGTACATTTCAGAACTCTCTTCAATAAGACGAATGAGCCTTCAAATGATTCAGCTAAAGGCTTCCAAGAGAAAAGATCTTGGGGGATAACTTGCGATTCAGAAGAAATCCTCCAACTGATAAAACAAAGTAGTAAATCCCAAGCCCCAGGCCGGGACGGGATTTCTAACACGCTAATGAAAGAAGTTCCAGAACATTGGGCAGAATTCAATGAAAACATATTTAACAGAATATTTGCAAGGCGCAAAATATAGAATTCCTCGAGGTTAGACATCATGATCCCCATTTTTAAACAAAGGGACAGACTTGCACCGGCAAATTATAGACCAATCGACCTACTAGATGCGCCGGGGAAAATGTTTGCGATGGTCATACTAGCCGGATTTGAGGCATGGATAAAAACATCTAACTCAATAGAAAAAAGACGGGGGGTGCTGTTGAGCGCCGAACAAGATGGCCGCCTGAGGCTCGAGCTCCGTTCCAAGCAGATCGCGAGATCCTTATTTGGCACATCTGCAACCATAGCCCGGATTCCTGAGCTCACGATTCCGGAGCTGCCGACTCAGGGACCATTTGGGCCAAATCCCGACGAGAAACGGTGCGGTGGACCCTGTGAACGGGCACCGCGGGCCCCAACCCCCATCTCCGACACGCGCATATGCGCCAAAAACCCTGGGCCGGAGGAGAGGCGGGGATACCTATATGAGACGCCCGGGACCTTGCGTCACCCTTGCTGAGGCCGCCGAGGGGGACGCGCTTCCAAGGCATTGAATGGAGGCAGGGCTCGGGCGCTGGCTGTGCACGCACTGAGGCTGGGCGCCATGACCGTGGGGAGACGTGGCCGCTGGAGCGGTGTGGCTGGGACGCGTCCTGGTCCTTGGGCGGTAGGATACAGGGAGGCGGCTCCCCCTACATTGGCCTTACCCGACCTCCCCTCCTGGAGACAGCGTTCTGTCAAGGGGACGTTCCGGTGCGGTCCCCCCCCACCATCAGCGAGACTGCAGCACATGGAGTGGAGCGGCGGCACACCAGCTAACACGAGGTGCCGCGCTCCCCCGTCAACGCACATCTGTCGACCGGAGCATTGCAGCCAGAAGGTACGTGGCGGTGGTGGGACCCATGCGCATCTCCTTGGGCATCACACCCTACTGGGCCCCGTCGACGACTTGCCTGTAGCCCTGGACCTTGTGGAGGGCTGGTGACGCTGGGCTCCGTTGTCCCGGGCCTGTTGCTCTATGGTACTCGGGGCCCTGCCCTGGCTCCGTTCTTCCTCCTCTTAGGACGCCTGATTCGGCTTCCCCTGGTGTTGTTTGGACCATACTGCCAACCTTTCACATCAAGCCTGGGGGGGGCCTGGACCCTGGAGAAGCCATTGTGGCCCCCTGCCTCATATTCACCCTATTTTGTTTTATATCTGATATTACGAGGTGGAGGGACTGGCGTCCTCACCCACTCTGCTAATACAACAAACAACTCGCACATGTACTTCTGATTTCCACAAGAGCAAGGTGAAGGACGCAACATCTACTCTCTCGGTGAATTACAGGGGATGCCCCTACCTGCGCATAGGGGGACTTGGACTCCCCCACTGGCTCCTCTGCTGCAGGCCGGATACTCCGCAGGCCAGTTGCCCACAGACTGCAGGGGTGACCGCTACCACCCTATCCCTTGGTCAGGAACATGCTCCCTGGACCCCCTGACTTCCCTAGCTGATCCTTTGGGTCCCCCCCTCCTGGGGAGCAGTGCTCAAGTGGGGTGACCCACCACCACAACCAATTGCACATTCTCGGAGGCCCCGTTCACCTCACAGGGTGACCGACTGCCTGGGCGACCGACTGCGGAGGAGGCATGCGGCTTGGATCCCTGGGGGGCTATATCCCACTGGTCCCCCTCCTGCGCTCCCTGGGGTGCCATTGGCTTTTTTTCACCTCTCCTGCTCCTCACCATCGTCACAATGGCTAAAGGGGCTGGGAAAAAGCAGAGCTCCATAAATATGTTCACGAAGACTCCGGTGAGGTCGCCTGAAGGGGTCTCCGAACAGACCCTTGCCGCCTCTTCATCCCTTTATACATCGGAACCCCAGAATATGATGGATTTCATCCGTGAGGGCTTCACCGCACTTCACTCGAAAATAGACGACATGAACGGCACTATATCATCCATTAAGGCTCATATTGAGAGGACCGACAGTCGAGTATCGGAGGTCGAGACCAGGGTGAGCTCCGCCGAGGACGGTTTGGGGGCTCTGCGTTCAGAGGTCATGGCTGTGTCCAACCGCGTCCTTGAGGTTGAGAAAAAAAATGAGGATTTGGAATCCTGCTCGAGGTGTAATAACCTCTGCATCATCGGGGTACCCGAGAAGGGCGTTGTTGAGCCGATGGAGGACTATGTTGAACACACACTACTATCGCTCCTTGATTCACCGCAGCTCTCTCCACAGTTTGCTATTGAGCGGGTGCACTGGGCCCTTACCATTATAGCTCGGGTCCTGAACTTTCGGGACCGGGATGCCCTACTCAGAGTCGCAAGACTTAAGGGTGCGCTTCTGCTGGATGGAGCAAGGATACATCTATACCCTGATTTTTCGGTGGCGGTCCAACTGGAGCGCAATACTTTCCTGGCGGTAAAGAGGAGGCTTAGAGATCATGGAGTCAAATACTCTATGTTATATCCCGCTAAACTCCGAGTTGAGCACAACAATCAGGTGTCTTTTTTCACGATCCCGGACGAGGCCTCTAGATTCATTGACGAACATTTTCCAGGTTGATCCTTCCCCCTAGTTATGATTCTACAACCGCTCAGCTAACCTGTTGGGGAGTCACCGGCAACAACTATCTCCCTACGCCAGGAATGTATCAAACCTGTACTCCTCAACAAGCTTTATTTGGATTATCTCTACATGATTGTGCCTTCTTAATATGTGCAAAAACCGTTTTCAAGTTATGTACGAAGCTTCATTGTAGGCACTATGTTTTTACCGGATCTGCCATTGGCCCGGAGCGGCCCCATCAGTCCGGCTCACAGGCCCCCAGGCGTTGATGCCACTAGTTTGGATTTGGTTAAGGGGTTTTGAGATTGTCATTCCTCTAGTTGGGGGAGAGATGTGGGTTGGGGTGGGTTATGGGGGGTGTTATGTTATAAAAAGTTTGGCGCTGGCAGTAAGGGCGGACCACAGGGCAATGTTGTGTTGTTGGGGCTGCAGGGCTGTTAAGTCGGCCCATTGGATATCAACATCCCGGCGATGTGAACACCACGGCCTCTTTGACGGAGAATAATTTGACCTTTATGAGCTGGAAGGTGCAGGGACTGGGCAATTTTAAGAAAATGAGACAACTTCAGCTCCAGGCCGAACGTCATGGGTCCAAGATTCTTTTTTTACAAGAGACGCATGCCTGTTCTGAACAATGTATGAGGTTTGCTAAATCATGAGGCCCCCAAAGATACTTTACCAACTTCTCTACCCAAAGCCGTGGGGTTATGACTATTATTCACAAGAGTCTTAAATTTGCACTTATATCCTCAGAAATAGACCCCCAGGGTAGATATGTTTTACTCCATGCCACACTCCAGAACAGAGAGGTGATTTTGTTAAACATTTATTGCCCCAACATAGATGACCCAGAGTTTTTTACACATCTCACATCCCTTCTCGATGGCTTCCCTCTGGTTCCTATTCTCTGGGGAGGGGACTTACACACCATTTTCGATATAGACCTTAACAGATCTGGGTCCAGGCCCCGCCAACTCACCAAGGCGGCTTATGCCACACTGTCATCCCTTCCTCGCCTGGCCATGGTGGACGCATGGAGACTCCTATTCCCCGACTCCCGTGTCTACTCCTTTTACTCCTCAGTGCATGACTCCTACTCCCAAATCGATAGGTGGGTAATTTCTGATGTATTAATCAAAAATGTGATCCAGCTGACGATCCCTCCTAGGACCCTATCAGACCACTCGCCAGTAACCATCACTGTGGGTTGGGGACTGGATTGCGACCGTACCAGACGCTGGAGGATGAAACCCCACTCTCTCCTTGACCCCTTGTTCAGCTCTGAGCTCGAGGTGACCATTGAGGAATTCTTTGAGATAAATACAGGCTCGGTGTCCTCGCAGGCCACCCTATGGGAAGCCTTCAAGGCGTATATTAGGGGCATAGCGCTATCCAAGGAGAGTGGCATTCTTAGAACAATCCGGAGGGACATCGCTGTAAGTGAGTCCAAACTAGCGAACCTGGAGGCCCAGTGTTCGCTGCGTTCAACCCCTGGGACCCTGGCGGCTATAGGAGTGGAGCTAGACGTATTTCGGTCCCTTGCGGATCGGGAACAAAAATTCTTAGATAGCCCAGGCCTGGCGAGGAGATACGGTGAGGATGAACGCCCTGGTCGTTTCCTTTCTAGACTCATCCTCCGTGAGCTGGGTGCTCCACATATCCCTGGGATTGTAAGACCCGATGGCCCCTTGGCTATCACATCACAGGCCATCAATTCTGAATTCTTTGCTTTCTATGAAGCCCTGTACTCCAACTCGAAAGAGGCCACGGAGGCGGAGGTCGACTCCTATCTCGATGCTCTCCCCCTAACGGCTCTCTCCCCTGAGACCGTTGGGTCCCTCGATTCCCCGCTCACCCCGGAAGAGTTTTCAGATGCCTTAGACTCCCTCTCCTCGGGGAAGACCCCCGGTTCCGATGGCATCCCGGCCGAATTCTATAAACGCTATAAATCTCTCCTACTCCCTCATTTAATAGCTCTCTGGGAAGAAATGGTGGAGGCGGGCATACTCCCTCCATCGCTTCGTGAAGCCACAATTACTGTATTGCTCAAACCTGGTAAATCTCCCACACAGTGCGGTTCGTATCGCCCACTCTCGCTCATAAATTGTGATGCCAAAATATTTGCCAAAATGCTAGCGACCAGACTTGCCCCCAGTATGCCATCTATTATTCACCCGGACCAGGCGGGGTTCATCCCAGGACGCTCCACCTCGCTGAACCTGAGACGGCTTTTTAATATAATTAGCAGGATAAGTCCCAATGTGCAAGCGGTAGCCGCAACCCTTGACATGCAGAAAGCGTTCGATTCAGTTTCCTGGAAATACCTCTGGCGAGTGCTCGAGCAATGTAAATTTGGGCCTGGGTCAAGGTGCTTTACTCTGGCCCTGTGGCCAGAGTCCGCACGGAAGATCGGTGCCCCCCGCTCCTTAAATTTGCTAGGGGGACGAGACAGGGTTGTCCGTTCTCTCCCCTGATTTTCGCTATAGCGATGGAACCTTTTGCTGACATGCTACGACAACTCAACACGCATAGAGTCCTCCGCACGGCGGGTCAGGCTGACATAGTGTCCCTGTACGCTGATGATGCACTTCTTTTCGTACGTTCTCCCACCACTAATTTACCCCCGATACTAAAGGAGGTAATCCACTTCGGTCGCATCTCAGGCCTCATGGTAAACTGCGCAAAATCCACGCTCTTCCCACTCACAGAGTGCACCCTCCCTCCTCCCGACACCCTGGGCTTCGCGTGGGCCCAGACGTTCACTTACCTGGGGATAGAAATAACACGTCGATTCGAGTCGACCTTCGAGGAGAACTATCATAACTATCTTGCGCACCTGGCGGTCAGGACCCTAGCATGGAGCAAATTACCAATCTCCCTTGCAGGTAGGATAGGGATATTGAAAATGATAGTGCTGCCCCAATTACTTTATAGGTTCACCAACATCCCTCTATGGCTGGGCGAGATCTTTTTCCAAGCATTGACTCGCACTGTCAACTCCTTCCTGTGGCACTCGGGTGCGGTCAGACTTAAGCTTGGTAACTTGTCTACCCCTATGGCTGATGGCGGCTTTGGGGCCCCTGATTCCCTTAAATACTGGCTGGTCTCCCAAATCCGATACACATCCTACTGGTTTAATACAGCTGACCCTCCACCATATGTCAGACTCGAGAAATTAACAGTTAGCGACCGAGACATCCGTTCCCTGGTGATACAACCCGTCCCCTCGGCACAGAATACACAGGACCCGGTGGTTTGCACCTCTCTGGTATTAACGAAAACGTGGCGGCTGCTGGACACTCCCCACCCATTCCATGGCAATCTCCCACTATGGAACTTTCTCCCGGGGGTCCCACGTGTACCGCTACCAATAGTGTGCCGCTGGGCTGAGGCTGGATACGAGCTGCTTTGTGACGTATTTGAACAGGGCAGCTTCATTGAGTGACTTGACCTACCACTGTCATTGAGGGGTGGTCCGAGTGCATGGCTCCAGTACTCATTTCTATGTAAAACTCTCAAACGAAAATATCCCATGTTCCCGACAATACCGCCGGATGATCTGGCCATTGAAGTACTGACCTCCCCCATACCTACTAGAGGGAAAATATCTAGGCTATACACTATGGTACAATCCAGAACTGTTCCGAAATTTACTGGGCTGATGCAGGCGTGAGAGGAGGACGTCGGGGTAGAGCTAACGGATGAACGCTGGGCGCATATGTGTGCTCGTATACATCGGGTGTCCTTTAACTCCCGCTTCAAACTAATTCAGTTAAAGGTATTGCATAGGTTTCATTATACCCCGAGCAGGTTGCATCGTATGCTCAGTGACCACTCCCCAAGATGCCCCAGGTGTGGCCAGGACGTTGCTGACTACATACACATGATTTGGTCTTGCCCCCGCCTTTCCCAATTTTGGGGGACGGTGTTCTCAACCGTATCTGCTATACTTGACCAACCCATTGACCCCTCCCCAATGAAGTGCTTATTCTATGACTTCCCCGGGCTACCCCGGGACTCCAAGAAACTGGCTGGCCTTTGTATGCTCCTTGTGGTGCGAGCCATTCTGCTTTGTTGGTTACGCCCCGCACCTCCCACTCATGCTCAATGGCTCAGCGTGCTTACGTGGGCCTCAGACACTGAGGAAACCTGGTCCTACCTACAACCCGCTCATTCGAGGCCCAGAGATGTATGGCCCCAATTCCTCGCCTATATGTCAGATTTAAATGCGACACTGGATACATCTTCTCCAACTAATACGCCTATTCGCATAGGCTCTCCATCCTGAGTTAAGGTACCCCTCACCTTGCATTTATTCCGTTTGGGTGCTCGATGAAAATGCTCACACTAGATGCAGTAACTGTATGCCTGTATTGTTTCAACTGTACCTACCGTGTATTTGCCTTGTGTTATGTTCGCCTGTGTTTTGCTGCCAAGCTAAGTAATAAAAAAAAAAAGTTTAAAAAAAAATCAAATAGATAAAAGACAGACAGGATTTGTTAAAGAAGTTGGCTGAAATTTAAACCTGTTAAAACAACGTTCTGAGTGCAAAAAAGAGAACATATACACAGCCAGCACAGATCTGAGCCAGGCATTTGACAGCACTGATCGTGCCTTACTGTGGGAGAAACTAAAGAACAAAGGATGCCCCAGTGATCTTTTTGACATTATCCAAGAACTGTACTCAAACACAAGTATGCGGGTGAAACTGATCACCAAGGAAATTGATCAAGGGTGATCAAAACAACCAAGGGGCTAAAACAGGGATGCCCCCTCGGAGCTACCCTGTTCAACTTTTTCATTGAGGTCATAAAATAGGCTTTGTCCAGCAATACTACCTTCCGACCAAAAATCAATAGATGCGGCTGTAAGATGGCTACTATATGCGGACGACTTGGTCCTTTTAGAACAGGCCAAGGTCGGTCTGAAGAGGAAATTAACCATCCTACAAAAATATGTTGACACAAATCTTTTAAAAGTGAACGTCTCCAAGTCTAAAATTATGGTTAACGGAGACAAGAAAAACTAAAGGAAAGACTCCTGGACACTAGATAAAGAGAGACTCTACCCAGTTCATGAACAGAAGTATCTATGTGTTATTATAAATGTATTTAAAAGAGAAAGACCATGGATTGAGAATGTGAGAAAGAAAGTGCACCAACTAACGGCCCAAGGTGAAGCCCTGAAAAAACGATTTGGTAAACTCTCAGTAACTCCGATCTTAAAATACGTCAAACAAAAAGTAACCCAGTTATCATCTACAGGCTGAAACAAGCGAAGGATTGAGAGAATTAATATGTGATCGGTGTGAGGGATTCTTCTGGAAAATAATTTTAAATTTACCAAAATCCCTTCCAGTTTCAATAATTTGTCACAAATTGGGTTTGACTTCTCTTCACATGTAGATCATGTGGAATAAAATCTCACTGTTTCGGAAAATGATATTAGAAGACAGCCCGCCACAATTTGAAATCCTCAAAAAAAGAGGAAATCTGGAAGATGAATGGATACTTAAGAATTGGAAAAAAGAATCTGTCAACTACCTTTCATATCTTGGTACATCGAAAGAATCTCTATGTAAAAATTCATTGCTTGTAAAGAAAATAATATGGGCAGATGACTGGAAGAAAAGAGAGCAGTGTCCAAAACTCACACATTGGGCCTCATTACGACCCTGGCGGAAATCGAAAAACGATGGCGGAAATGCAATACCGCCATCGAATAGCGCTCGGTGCGACTATGACCCGTCACCGCAAAGTACGAAGCCATTAGCGACACCGTAGTGAACGCCAACGCTAACTGCACCAAGTACGCGCGCGCGCGCCATTCCAAACCGTAAATACCACCATGGCGCAAGGGTACGCGAATTCCGACCCTAGCGGACATGTACCTAACGCCATCAAGCATGGCGGAAAGTACCATTCCGCCATGGTGAGAAGTACGGCATCGCGAATCAACCGTAAACGGCCCCACTGAGTGCCTGTACACCGCTCCCTGCCCACAAAGTACAACTCCCCGTAGGTGCAATGAAGTCACAATGCAACCAGTGAAATGTACAAGTCACCCATGCATGCCAACGAACAAAAGAATCACAAGAGGGGCCAATGGGAGCTGCAGGGCACAGATGGCACGAATACAGAAGCCATTCCAATGGACATGACCACAGTCCCCCCCCCCAGAAACGCACGCAAACACAGGCACCTGTGACCAGCAATATTCCGAAAATCACATCATTCCACCAGTCCACCTGGCTGACCGGCATCTGTTACACAAAACCCAATCCCCCGCCCCTGAGCATGACAACATTCAAACAGTCATATTGGCAGCCCCCATCCCTGACCTCACTGGGCTTCGTAGGCAAACGCGCCCAGCACAGTACCACGCAACTAAACTCCGAAGCTGGAACCCAATGCAGATCTCCTCACAATACATCGCTCCCCAAATAGGAATATGCCACATCACTCGCAAAGAAGAACGCTACACGGCCCATATCAGAATAGAAATTTAATGCACAACAAAATCACCAAGCCCATACAGCCATTAGGCCATGAACTCCAAAACACATATCACCATTGTGAGCTGCATCCGCAAGAAATGACCAGCTACTACTTGTGTGACGCCCTGTTCCATCATGGTACACAGAGCCACATTCACGTACGAAAAGGCAACATGGAAGCGCACAGAACCGCAGGGCCGTCCCAATGGGGAGGCACTAGTCCAGCTGAAAGGCCGAAATGTTGCTCCGAGCCACTAGTACTGCGTAAGGGCATGTGGCCCATTGGCGATCGTCCCATAAGATCGTAATGCTGCTCCACTGATTAACACGAAGCAGCAGGTGTCGGGAGTAAAAGCCATCTGCAGGAGTGGCATACAGATGGCAGTGGCAAAAGGGGAGGAGATACCTGTCAACCAAAAGAAAAGAAAAAGAACAGAATGGCCATCAGAACTACATTCGAACAACTCACTTCAATGATCACACTAAATCCACAGCCATATGCATGCTAGCCCACTCCAAAGGATCATCACCACCCCAAAACCACTTGCGACTCATAACCATCTATATCGAGGTGTAAACACCATCACAAACGAGTGTACCTGTGCATGCGTCTGTGAAAACAGAATCCATCAGATGGGAATGTTAACGTGCATGGACACAAGTGTCTGAAGGCGCGTCGAGACAGGGAGGGCTCAACAAGGCCAGATAGACGATGGTCCCACTATGGCAGCCCTGCATCACATAGCGCAGGGGAGGCGGATAGATTCCAAGAAGCCCTGTACATGGCAAACTCTGTATCAAATCACCTGCCCATGCATCCATTCATCATTCCCTCATCCCGGTATAAAAACGCCTGAATATTTACTCACATAACATTAGAAATATCCATTGAGTCTGTGCGTTATGCAGCCTGCAAAATCCACAGTGCCCCAGCCCGTAATTCCAGTGTTGTGAAGTAACATGTATTTGGGAACGTCCGGCCTCATCGCCCACGTCGCTATTGCGCATCCCAAACTATTCATATCAATCATTGCATCCTCGCCATGGCCCCTGTCTCAAGGACATTGAACAATAGAACGTTATATTTGCAGTCAGACCTGTGGGCATCTCCTCGCCGCTAGCTGGAAACCGAAAGCGCCGCCCTTCGAATTCCTCATTTGCAACATCACGTCGAAAAGGCATCTGTGGCCGTTTGAAATCACAAATTAATCCATCTAGTGCAGCTGTGTGTGAAAATGGCAACTGCCTTCACCCACAAATGGGACGCCCCGCCCGTCGGTGCAACTCGGTACAGTGATGCATGAGGGCCCACCGTTACTCGAGTACTACGTTCCACTGACCCATCACAAGTCTGTTCGCGACTGCAAAGATTGTATGTGAAACAATGGGACCATAGCCGAATGTACATATCAACAAATGTTACACGGCCATCGGGTACAAATACATGATTGCAATAGCAAGATGCCATTCCTCGAATTGCAGCGTTGTGTGCGGGACGTGCTCGGCCAAAGGGGAGAGCAGCTTGCACAGGTGGAATGAATCACCACAGGTGGAGGCCATACAGCCTGAAAACACATAAATTGCACACCCAGTCTCCTCCCACAACCACACCCACTCCGAAATGCTACCGGCAGGACTCGCGATGTTGGCCCTGGGGGACCTGATAGCACTGCAAGTACTCCAACTCCAAGAAGAAGACGAACACCAACTACAACCGGCCGCACGGAGGAGACGCAGGAGGAGGAGGAGGCCAAGGCAGGGCCAGCAAGGGCCGCCAGCACAGCCACTACCACCACGCAGGCAGCCCGCAATCCCACGCCTCCGAGCACATCCGTTCAACCTCACTGATGAGCAGATCCACACCCTCTACCGTTTGGACCGGGACACCATAGCCGCCATTGTGGACATGACACAGGCTGACCTTGTCAGCATGATAGATAGCCCAACCGCCATCCCACCCCTACTGAAGGTGGTGTCTGTACTCCACTTCCTGGCCACAGGCACCTACCAGCACACAGTCGGACAGTTGCATGGCATTTCTCAGCCACTGTTCTCACGGACACTATTGCAAGTGCTCGATGCCCTCCTGCAGCACGCAGACGACTACATCTCTCTACCATGCTCGGAGCAGGAAATTACCAACACAAAAGTGGGATTCCATGCACTTGCCGGCATACCGGGTTGCATTGGTGCCATCGACTGCACCCATGTGGAATTGGTCGTCCCACATGCCATGGAGGCCCAGTACCGCAACCGAAAACAATTTCATTCCCTGAATGTACAAATGGTGTGTGACTCCAACAGGATCATTACACATTGTTGTGCCAGATTCCCTGGATCAACCCATGATTCTATGGTCTTGAGGAACTCTACTATACCACGCTACATGGAGCGACACGCAGGGAACAGATCCTGGCTACTCGGTGAGTCTCATTTCATGCATGATGATGTGGGGTATGTGATGCGGCAATGACCTGGCAGGAAGGGGGGGGGGTGTGCGTACGTAGCAATGGCATTCCACATCATACGTTTATCGTCCACATACAGGTGATGCTGGGTATCCACTGAAGAGATGGCTCCTCACACCAGTCCGGAACCCACGGGACCAGCATGAGGAGGACTACAACCATGCCCACTCACGTACCCGTGTAGTCATTGAACAGGCATTCGGCCTACTGAAGACTCGTTTCCGCTGCCTCAGCAGGTCTGGCGGGGCACTCCTGTACCGCCATGAGAAGGTTGCAAAGATGGTCATGGCATGTGTCATGCTCCACAACATGTGCGTACGTAGAAATGTGCCCATGCCCCCTGACGCAGAACTGCAAGCACCTGATGATGGTCATGATGAGGGTGGGGATGTGGCAGCACCTCAAGGAGTCTGCGAGGCACCGGAGGGCCGTGACATTCGTCAGCATCTCATTGATGCATGCTTCTAGCACTCACGCCTGGTGGCTGATACATGGACACGGGACTCGTGGCACTGTGTGTGTCTGGTACATGCACAATATGGACTGTACGCCTATGATGGCCTAGTACACAAAGATCATTGTCCACACATCTCATTGGTTGATCGTGCACTGTTTATGGCATATGTGATATCATGTTGAACACCCTATCGACCCGCCACCCAAGTGAGCCCAACACACCCCCTCCACCCTCCTACCTCCCCCCGAACACCAGTGTCCAAAGATGCTCATTGTCAGTGGGCTGTCGCTATTGCAAGCCCCCTCTGCGGGTATCAGGGGCACCCCTGCCTGTGGAGCGCAGGTTCCTCCCAGATCTACGTTGGGGGCTGCCCTGGACGGAACTTGCAACGGATGATGTCTCTGCCTGCTCACGTCCATGCATGTCCCTAAGGGTTTGTGAGAGCTCAGTGAGCACACGGCGCACTGCGGCAAGTTCGGCACATACGTCTTTGGACGTTGCATGCAGTTCCCCCCTCAGGCTCTCGGTGCTTCTCTCCATTTGGACTCTCAGGCTCTCGGTGCCACTCTCCATTTGTGCCCTTAGTGTCTCTGTACTTCTCTCCATTTCTGCCCTAAGTGTCTCAGTTGATGTTTCTATGTCTGCCTTAGTGCCCCCACATTCATCGGCATGGTCCTTGAGGAGCGTGGCCAGTTGCTGCTGTTGCACGATTAACTGGTCGAGGGACTGTTGCCTCTGCTGGGCCATGGCCATTTGCGGGGGTGTCACAGAGGGGCTGTTGACCTCATGTTGCCTTGCCACAGGGCTTGTGGGGGATGGCCAGTCGTCGTCTTGTGGGTGCCCCTGCGTGGTATCCTCATGTTGTACGGGATGGGACAGACAGGGGGATTGGGACAGGTCATGGATGGATCTGACTTCGACATCCCCGTCTTCTGTGTCGGAGCATGCTGCCATCAATGGGGTGTCACCTATGGTGCTGCTGCCACCAGAGGCAGTGCCTTCTGTGGCATCCGTTGGGGGGACCTGTGGTGGTGGTGTTGTGGGCATGCTGGCTGCTGGGGTGCCTGTTGATGTTCCCTCCTCTGTGCTGCCACCTGATTTGTGCTGCTGCCGTGTCTTGATGCGTGCAGCTGAGGTGGAGGGTCTTTGGCCGTTGGTCTTGGCCCTCTTTGCAGGTGTGCTGGTAGGGGTGTCCTGATGCTCGTCGTTTGGATCGGACCCTGTGGTGGAGTAAAGGAGGGCGAGGGTTATTAATGGGTCTGTGGGTATTGGAATGGCATTGTATCACATGCATTGGGGTGGTACCTGAGGGTGATTTGGGTCGGGGCCTTGGAGGTGCTTTCATTTGTGTGTGGAGTGAGGGTGCAGTTGTTTGGCAGCCTGCAGTTAGGGTGTGCCTGCTGCACGTGTAGTGGGTGTTTTAGGGGTTTTTAATTATTTATGTATTTATTGTGAGTTTTAAAGTGCGCTATCAGGCCGATGTGTGTGGACGTTCTCCTGGACATGTGTTTCTGTTGCACTATGTGGACACATGGTACTTCACATGATTGGACATTGTGGATTTAGCATTGTTTTATCTGGCCCACCTACCTGAATCTTCGGATGTCTGCACTCCTTTCTCCATCCCTCCGACTCCCTCTATGCTCTCCATTCCGATGGTGGAGGCACAGATTTCTTCCCAGGGGGTCAACTTGATGGGTGATTCAGGACCTCCCCCGGTGGCTGTGGCAATGTTGCGGTTGGCAGAGAGTATGCTGCGGACGCGTATCCGCAGGTCGTCCCATCGCTTTCTGCATTGCTGTGGGTTGCGGGGTGCGGTCCCCACCGCACTTACCCGCTGTGCCACCAGAGCCCATATGGCCTTCTTGTTCGCAAGTGCCGTCCTGGTCATTTGCGTGGAGAAGACGACGGCAGTATTCTCCTGGAGGGTCTCTGTTAACACGGTGAGTTCCTCACGGGAGAAGTGGACCTGCCGCTTGCGGTCGCACGCTTTCTTCGCTACTTTTCCCATTTTTCTTGGTTTCGCTAGGGTGGATGACGGGTTGGGGTGTGTCTCAGGGTAGTGTTTTTAGTGGTTGTGTGGTTTTTGTGGTTTTATAGGTGTACGGCGGGATGTTTCCCGTTCCGGGCCCATGTTTTTACTTCCGTTTCCGTATATTTACGGTCACAGTACTTTCCGGTAGGCGCACACTGCGGTGTCCGCTGTGATGGGTGGCGGTATTGCACCTAGGGCGCCGTACGGCGGCGGTGTGGGCCGTTTTGGGGTCATTTCCGCCATCGCGGACTTTGCACTTCCGCCATGCCGTGGTGCTCGTGCCCGATGGGTCGGAATGGGCCGCACTTTGCTCCTTCGTGCAATGGCGGAAACGCTATTTACGCTGTGGCGGTCCGGTCAGTCACTTTCCACCAGGGTCGTAATGAGGGCCATTATCTAAAAATAGCATTGGTTTACCTAATGTGACAAAAAACTATCTGAACAAATTCCCAAATAAACTCGGGCAGATGCTATTATTGAGGTTAAGATTAAACATATTACATAACGACAGCACCTTAAAGAGATATAACAAATAGTTGGTAGACGAATGTCGGCTGTGTGGCCAGAAAGAAGAATTGCTAAAATATTTAATGTTATTTTGTTCAGAATAAAGGAATTAAGATGGATTCATCTTCTTCCGAAGCTTGGACACTTTGTGGGTCTGGATGCCGAGGATTGGTGGGAGAGAATATATCAAGCAGACAACCAAACAACCAACTATGCCACTGTGAACTTCTTGAGAGCGGCATTGGCGAAATTAAAGGACAGATCAGAGAAAGAACTGCCATGTATCGAACAAAGTGAGAGAAATTCAGCTGAAGATAATTGCAACTTGGAAGAAACACTGTACTGTAATAAAATTCGGACCCATATGCGAAGGAAACAGACAAAGAATGGTCTTTTTAAATTTAGCTAAAAGTTTGTAATAAACTAAATGCTATTACATTTTTTTAATAGTCCTTTTGCAGTTCTTGATTCCTTTTCTTCTCTGTGATTTCTCTATCCTTTATTGTTTTGCAGTGACTGGATCTATCCTTCACACTGCACCCCTCATATTCAAAAATGTCCCACTCGTTCTTGCAATACAGCAAACCTGAATGTTCTACCTTTGCTGACTCTACCATATCTTTAGCCATATAGAATGTATGCTCTGTGTGTGATAAAACTGATTTGATTCTAGATTTCTTTTTTCTGGCTGAGTCTACAGTTTCTGTGTCTTGCAGAAATATGTTTCTCTCTGTCCCTTAAACTTGGCAAGTGTTGCCGCTCTCTCCTCTCCTTATACCTGCTTTTACAGCACGTCCCATTCTATATGAAGAAGATGTGGAACTGGTAACACTATCACTTTTCGAAGTCTCTTTTTCTTCCTCCGATGGGAATTCCTATTGTTCCTGTTTTGACAGAATGCTATCTGTGTAGTTGAATAGCCTGTGCTTTTATTAATTTTAATAGAAAATGATGCAGGTAAATATGTCTCTAGAAGCAAGTTCTGCTAATGAGATCCCTCTATAATAAATGCTCCATTCTAAATTGCATAGTACAAACATGTGTGTCTGCTGAGACTGTCTGCTGACATCCCTGGGCAGCTGCATTGTACTGTGCATTTCTCCCAAAAGTCTGACGGAACCCAAAATTCAAACAGCCAGGGGTTGGCTTCAAGTGTGGCTAACCCTGGTCTAAATGTTATAATTGTGTGTTCCCAGGTCCTGGTGGCAGATTAAAATATAATTATAAGCTGTTGTCTAGTTTTTACATGGTGGCCTCAGGTAATGTAAAATTATACAGGTCAAATCCTTTTGGTATCCTTTTATTGTCAGCTTGGTTACTAGTGACTTATTTCACTGACAGGGCATTATTTGTATCAGTGCCTGCGACTGTGCTTCACCCAAAACAATAATTTGGGCCTATCCCAACCCCCCATCGATCTCTCTGGGAAGGCTAATCACCTTCATCAAAGGACAGCCAATCTCCCCAGCATGTTAGATGTGAATCACTACTTCAAAGTCGAGCCCTGCAAAGACAATGGAGAGCTCACAGAAGGGTGATCAGTACTAGAAACTCTTGATGTAGGGCAGGCAGGAGAGAGGGTGGAGTTAGAGTAGCCAGTAGATAAGTACCAGGCCACAGAAGGGACCGCCATCTTGGAATATCCCAGTTCTCGCACATGTCCTGTTCCTCAACCCCACCTCCTTCAGATAAACTAGTCTGGGAATAAAATCACCAGGGAAAAGACTCACAGCAGCCAGGATTGGACCGATTACAGAAGGGAAGGCTAGAAGGATATGTATTTGCTGTTCCTGTGTGTATGCATAATAATCTTTGGGTACAGAAGACCGATTTCAACTTTATTGGGGGTATACTCTGCCACAAAGTCCTCTTCCATAGATGTGAAGATAAAGTCTGCGAGAATGGAGAGAGAGTCTTCTCTCATCAACCCCAGCGGCACATTTGGAAGTTACCTGATGTCTAGACAGGCCTGCTGAAAGCTGGAACCACTGGTATCCAAAAACCTGTTAATTGGAGGTGGCAGCCCCAGCCAGTACTTACTGGTAAGTCTTCTGGATGGGACGTGCAGAACTAGACTCATCTTGCCTTGTGGAGAACCTGAATAGGGTCCACCAACCAAAGTCAAGTCTGAGTTCTGTTTTCCAGTTTTGATCCACTTTCATGTCGACTTGACCGCTTTTTGTTACTTTGCAAGCACCCAGAGCTGCCTTTCTAGCTCCATGCCTTTTTTTCAACTGTAAACTATCTCTGATCCTTCTCAGCAGCAACTCGACCCTTTGGAAACAATCATCTTGATGCTTCTCAACCATCTAATTAACTCAGTGGAAGCCATTGACTCAGCCATCGTGAATGCTAACATGACCTGCTGTAAGCAATTGCCACAACCCTTTTCAACGGTAACAGGGCCCTGTGGAAGCAATCGCCTTGACGATCTCACACACCAACCCAACCCATTTGGAGGCACAAATCGACAGTCTCAACCAGTGCTCCAGACAAGATATGGGAGTGGGAATATTTTATTCCTTATTTTTTAAAGTTGAGAGTAAAATGATTTTTAGGGAGTAAAAATGTAAGTCGAATTCCCAATGAGTGTATTTCATAAGCGAGTAAAAATATGTTTTGATTAGAAAGATGACATGTTTAATGAATAATTATTTCTTTGCACCTAGCCATTGAAGCACTTAAAATAATACATGTTTACTTCTTACAATCAGGCAGTTATAATAGTAGTTTCTTCCTGTGGTACTACCTGCACTACTGGTCCAAACATATCCATGGAGCTTTGTGGGTGAAAGCAGAGGCACAAAGTTCTACGTGTCTGTTTCCTATTTTTTGTTGAGAGTATTTTTACTACCTATTCTTATTTTTTCAGAGTATTTGCCTATTTTTAGGAAGTAAAAGTGGCCAATGCGGCCCTTATCTCTAGGGCTGGTCTCAACGTTGTCTTGGCCAGGAATAAAGCACCAAGAAACCTGTCTTGACACTGTTGAGACCCATGAATAAGCCTAAAATGTGTTTGAAGTGATTGTGTCCCCATGACTTGCCTTGAAGGGCCATATTGACATTTTAAGACCCCATACCTACCTTTCAAAGACCTTCATTGAACTTGACTTTCCTGCTGAAAATATTGCCTAGGCACTCCTGTCTTTAGAGCCAGACTACACCTTCCGATTACAAGGTCTGCATAGTCTTCTCTTACAAGGGTGGGTTATAGTATTTTTGTTTAGTGTGTTTGTATTTCTTGGCTTATTTAAATCCTCATATTTTTATAGAACTTTGTTTGGAAATTCTTCTATTTTGGTACTCCATTTCTTCTGCCATGTCAATGCTTTTGTGCTAGCTCACATCCCTCATGAGGAGTATAGCCTGCACTTGACCCATACTACAGTGTCTGCCTCTTTCACCTGGGTCAGTGAGCAAATATTTGAAAGAGTAGTTGAGCAAGTTAGTGGTTGGGTGAAAACAAACAAGTGTGTGAATGAGTGATTGATTGAATGATTGAGTGATTAGGTGAGTAAAGTAGCAAGTGAGTGAGTGAGTAATATAAGTGATTTAGTGAGTACGGGCTTAAGAAAGAGTGATTGAGCAACTGCACAGGTGAATAAAGCAAACAGTTATACCTTTAGTATGAGAGTTAGTGAATAAAAAAGAAAGTGAGTGAACGATTGACTCAGATAAATCAAGTGAGCGAATTAGGTTTCATGTTTAACGAAGATGAAGATGGAGTAAACAGACAGTGGTTACGCCTGACTGGTCCCTGCTGCCATAGTTGTTCCCTCAAGATTGTGACCAACATATAAGAGATGTTCACAAAACAGTAATTCTAGAGTGCTTTGAGTAAAATTATCAAAGATAAAACTTCTCCACGTAACAGTCCCCAGATTTTGCAGGGCTGAAAAAGAGATCCCAGATTATGCACGGCCGGTAAGCCTGTACCTGGGATTTCCCTTTTTTCTCAGCCCTAATCTACAGACACATGACTCAATATATGACCAGCACCCCTTCCCCAAGAAAACAACCATAACTTACTTAGTAAACTACTGTAGCATAAGTTTGACCCTAAACGCTACTTCTGTTCCATGCCATTCCACCTGATTATAGGGAATTAAAATCCACTGCTATCTTCAGAAAGAAGTTGAAGACGTTGCTGTGTATATAACATGCTCCCATTTTCCTGATTTAAAGTTGGGTTTCTTTGCCTCTCTTTTAATGTTGCTGAATGCTTGTTTGATGTGTTTGTTGTCTGTGCCCTTAAGTCAGTGGTGAAAAAGTAAAGTAGAGTAAGGTCAGCTAAACCCATTACATTTGATTGAAAGAGCCAGGGCTAGCAAAACTAACTCTTGGAACCAATGGCTGACTACACAATGAGCATGTTCATGTTGCACGGTAAGTAATCATTTTAAATCTGGGTGTAACACTCCCCTTCCCTAAAAAGAGCCCAGTAATAAGAATGGTAACTTACTTTCTATTCTTAAAGATTGGATGGGTCTGATGACATGGTTTTAAAATTGTTCCATTCATAATTGACTTCAAGGTCCCAAAGTGTTGTCGCTCAGTCTTGTCGCTCTTCTTCTGTTTCAATTCTCTGTGGGGTTCCATACAGTCTGTAGAGGAGGTCCCAGATATGGCCAGCACCCATGCCCCCATTGCGAGTTGCCAGTGAAATACTCGCCAAGGTATGTGATGTATGAGGAGCAAATGAACTGACAGAGAGCTGCACTGGGCCTATGGCCAGTGCCCATCAGAAGAGCAATACCCGTTGAAGTGCATATAACCAGACAACCATGGGCAGCACGGTACCCAATCAGACAACCATACCAGCTGCTGATACGAAACGATGAGTATTTATAGACTGTCCATGAGGAGACACAAAGTGCCCTGATGGAAGACAAACAATGATAAGAGGGCCTGGACAGACTAACACATGAGAAAAGGCAACTCGCAAACCATCTATCCACGAAAACAGATGCAAGAGACATGAAGGACAACATAATGTTAAAACATAAGAAACATCATAGCGAAAGAACCAAGACGAAAGAATCGAACCTGTTAAATGTGTGTAAATAGGCTTGAAACGCAAGAAGCTAAGAAATTAATACTGCTTGCAATGCTTAGTAGAAGATTAGAGCGGCAAGCGCCAACCATATACGTCTACCTCGATACAGCACAATATACACGTGCGACTCCATTTTGTAAAAGGAGAAATGTACCCAGGAGGCCAGAGGCCTGACAGGCCAAGTTTCGAAACCCAGCCTAAGGCAAGGAAAAGAGCGGAATCGAAACTTAACAGGATGGCTCAGGCCTGGGAAATCGAGGTCAACCCAAAAGAGGGAGGCGAGCTTCAGCTAAGGAGAAGTGAAATGTCAGAGCATACCAGCCTGCCCTGCGAAGGTCAAGATAAGGAGGCCCAGGTAGGTGGTGGGGCTACAAGGAGAATTAAATACAAGAAAAGCTGGAAACTGAAGCAGATTCACGGTGAACCAACACGTGACCAACCAGGCGCGAAGATGTTCCATCTGATGTCACCCAGATCCGAGGGTGCCATAACTTTTCCTGATAAGAGACTACAGTTTCGAGGTCTTCCTTAGCCAACTAATTGACACATCGCCCTAAAACCACTGATTGATGGAAGGGAGGCAGGGTGAATCTTGGGACACTAGGCACCTCGGTGTCCAGCCTGCTTGCTGCTAATTAAAGTGGAGATTTATGTTTAGGGGTGTAACTTGCCCAATCACAATGGACCATGTAATCTATGGTCCTATAGACATTGTAACCAATAGGACGTCATACTCATAGTGACGTCAATCATGTGTGATGTAGAGGGATGGGCGTAGACGCCCACCAGATAAGAGTTAACCAATCCGCATGCTCTATTGTCATATACAGATATAACACCTATACTTAAGTTACCTTTCCCAACCAATTAGATTGCATGATGATTTTTGTAGAATTAGACGTCAATGATGACGAGTTTAGCCTATAAAAATGGCTGTTCGACTGAAGTTCGAGGAAGTTGGAGCGAGACAGGTGTTTGCAATGCTGCTGATTTCCATATGCTGATGTATGTATCATTAAACAGACTTCCCTTTGCCAACTTACAGAGTCCTGATTTTTTAGATGTGCTGGAGTATGTGAATCCTGCACCCTGTCCTCCCATGGTGCAGCTATCCAGTATTACAAGTTCTCGGGGTTGAGTACTGACCAATGGGCCCGTCAGTAATTTCCTCTCCTCCTGAACAAGTCTCTCATTCTCTTTCATTTGTATGTTGAATCCATCGTCAACATTATCTCAAATATTTCGATTCATTAGTCCGCTGATGATACTCAGCTCTGTCTTCGTGGGTCATCGCCCGAAGATATTTGCAATCTCAACCTTGCTTGTCCAACACTGAGAAATGGATGACTGTGGCTAACATCAAATTTAACTTTAGCAAAACAAAGCTTCTTTTGTTTGTGTCTCCAAGTCAGAAAGCTTATATTAAAACATGGATGGCTTCTTCGATTGCGGAAGGTATTATTCCCTCATTCACACACACCAACAGCTAGATCTCTTGATTTGTGAGCTAATTCCCAACTTTCTCTAAAGCACAATATTGATTAACATGTTAAAACCTCACATTTTCAGCTTTCACTTCTTCAGAAAATCAAACCTTATCTTCGGAAAGAGCTGTTCTGTTCTCCATGCACTTGTCATTTCACACGGTGATGGTAGTAACGCCATGCCTATGGATGTCTCCAGATGTGTTCTTGGGTCCCCTGCGATCAGTCTGACATGCTGCCACCCTTCTGCTTGCGGGTAAGAGGAAATGGGATCATTATCCTATTCTAGCTAAATTACACTGTCTACCTCTCGAAATACGCATTACATTTTAAATCTGGCCAGTTGATTAATAATATCCAGAGGTGTTAGAACTACATGAAGAAATGACAATTGACAGTGTTTTATTCCTACAGCAATAAAACGTGCACAGTGGACAGGGACTTTCGATTGGTCTACCACGACTCTGGAATTCTTTGATTCCGGACCTTCAATTATCCCCTTCATTATTTAATTTCCTAAAGGACGTAAGACCTTATTGTGTCCAATCTCGTGTTCTTATTTATTAGTACCCAGCGAGGGTCAATCAGAATGTAACAAACATTCTGATTGGGCCCCACCGGGGATTTACCCGACTGGGAATCCCTCGGCCAGGATTCCTTGCCTTTGTTTCCGGCAGGGGGCGTGACAGCCCCTCAGCAAATGAGGAGGCTCGAAATGGGCCAACCCAATGGGCCAATCCCCGCTCCGAGCCTCCACACGGCTGGAGGCTGCCATCCTCCCCTGCCGGGGATTCAGGTAAGTATTTTCCTTCCTCCTTCCCTCTCCCCTGCAAACAATCCCCTCCCTTTTTTTTGGGAGCGAACACGCTGGGAACACTTCTGTCCCCAGCGCGTCCCCCCCCCCCGATGGCCGCCATGGAAAGGGAAAACGGACTCAGTTTTCCGTTCCCCGGTGGCCATTTTCTTTGACATTTTCATTTTTTTTTTCTGTTCCGAAACGCTGCAACTTTTCGGGAACAGAAAAAATTATATTTGTACCCCGGTCTTGCGGGCCGGGGTACTAATAGTAATAAACCCTTCGCCGTGGGGGCATTACCCAGTCAGGTAATGCCCCGGGGCCTTCATTAAGGCCCTCACTTTGTTCGGCCCTATAACTATGGGCCTGGGTCATTACCTGACTCTGTAATGCCCCAGCGGCGAGGGGCTTATTGCTTAATTACTGATTGAATTTTTTTTTTATGACTTACTGTACTGCGCTTTGTTGTCCACAGGCTAGGCGTGCGCATTATAACACATTGATAATAATTTATAATAAAGAGTGCCTGTACTCCAGGGCAATGATCTGTGGGTTAATAACCCTGTGGAGGTGGATATTTGGGCAGTCACCCATTTGCACCATTTGACTTATAGTTATATAAGTCCTGCCCTGGGTGCAAATGGACTCTAGAACAGAAGAAAAATTAAATAATATGCACTGTAAAACTGATCTTGGCAAAAAGAAAAACTTTCATGTGAAATGTTTCAGGTAAGTGGAGTGAATAGACTAGTTAGTGCACTCTACGCTTTCTGGTTTCTGGTTCCTTAGTTTAGGATTGTTCCAACAGTGTGGAGGCCAGTAGCTGCATGCTACATAGAGACTGGTATCCACCGACCAGTCCAGGGGTCAGTAAATGCAAATTGTGGGTTCTATGTAGGCCTGTGCGCTTAGTATTAAACTACTTACAGGGTTGCATCTTCAATGAGTTGATTTAGACTTGTTAGTCACTAACAACTTAGTAATTTATTCAGTTCCTTAGACATATTCAGTACAATTCTTGTTATTGATTTACAGTTTTTCTTATTAATTTCAAAGTGGTGCCACTTTGAAATGAATGAGAAAAACTGTAAATCAATTGAACTCATTGAAGAGGCAACCCTGTAAGTAGTTTAATACTAAGCGCACAGGCCTACATAGAACCCCCAATTTGCATTCATGTGAAGTGCGCTTCTAAATTACAATGATTTCTATGGATAGCCATTATTTATTATTTAGCCATCTATTTTTATTAGGATCTTTATTCTGTTCAATGGACTGCAGTGATTCCAATGGGCTGGAATTTTCCAGTACACCAGCTTAACTGCCCAGCCCATCCTCTAGATTCTGTTCACCAGACTTTTTAGTTGTGTTAGTTCGAAAATGTTACCTTGGGTTACTCCACTCTCGTTATTTATATAATAGAGAAAGGTTCTAGGCTACATTGCCCCCTTTGAAGGAGAATGTACACCTGTGCCCAACTGCAGTATGTTAGGCACCTTCTGGAACGTGCATTTCTTTATTTAATTTCATGGACACTGAAAACATTTTGTAATTTTGTTAGTTATTAATGTTGAATACTAGAAATGTTGTTTTTAGGCGGTTAATTCGGTTGCAACTTTATTTACAATTTATTATGAATTGATTTTCTGTTGCTACCCCTTTATAGGTAATGTTACTCTCCTGGTGGCCCCCTGCTACCACATCATCTTGGTCTGTCCTCTTGGCTCTTTGTAGCACACGTCATCGATGGGCTTGGCACACCTTTCCCCATAGAACTTCTGGAGAGACCCTACGTCAGCCTGTGTTCTGCTCTCAGTCCTGCCTGAGGACTGTCTCCCTGCTGTTTTCTATCTTCCCATTGCATGGGACCCTCCAAATGCTGTGGTCCCTGACTTTATGTGAGCACCTTGTGCTATATTGCAGCTGCTCCAGCTTCCAGTAATCTATGCCCTGGAGTACCGAGGCCTGCAGCTTTTTCCTCTCCTTTGACACCACTCTTGGGCTGTCTGCTGCCTGGTCTGGTCTTTCTCCTGCCTTTTCCCACTGCTCTGTTATGCTGGAAATTCGGTAATCATTGCAGCCTGTGATCTCCTGTTGCAGTGAAGCTGTGTTCTTTTACTCTTTGTCTGTTAAAACTACATTTTCCCCTCTTTCACACATACATGCATTGATGTATGTGCTTTGCTTAACCCTAGTGCAGCAACCTCTGCCTATTAATAGGTGGCTCTGCACTCATTTGTACATAGACAACTGTTTTGTGATTAGTTCCTGTGATTCAGTTTAGGTGCAGTACCTCTAACCACACCTTGAGGACCATCCCTTTTTGTTATTGAGTTTCTCAACTCACCCCATGTTACTGTTGTGCTGAGCCCTGGTTTGGGCCATTTCCTTGGGTATTCTTCACTGGAGCATTTTGTGACCCTTTTTAGAGTGTGAAATATACTGCAAAGAAGTTTACTTTACTAGTAAAAGTATGTGCTTGAAGATTGCCTAGCTCCAAGATGAGACGAAGCTCTTAATTATTATTCACTGCTCCTGCACAGTATTGTGGGATTGCTTATCCCCAATGGTTTTGGTAGTTGGTAGGCTGGAGCGGGCTCCTTTAGATTGTTAATCAAGTCTCCTGTAGTGGAAAAAACCACCCTGTTTGGTCCAATACATTAAGCCACCCTCGGTTTGTCAGTACTTGATATCCCTAGATACTGCAGTGTGTTGGTAATTTCTTCAATCCTCTGTAAGCAAAGCTGGCCAGCTGTGGAGTTATCTGGGAGGGGGAGCGCTGGAAAAAGTACCAGCGGCAGAACCACCTTGGGGTGGGAGAAAAAGAGAGAGTGTGTGCAAAATTAACTGTTCATAGTTGATACAGCAAGAAAAGGAATGTTAAAAATGTTACCTGCTGCGCTGGACAAAAATAAAAACCCAGAGTATTCGTTGTTGTTGATTTAAAAGAGGACATTGCAAAGTAAAGTGATATTGAGAAAACAACTTGCTGTTTTGTAACCCTGCTGTGTACATCGACAGAAACCAGTACACCCTGTTCCAGTATTCTCCCTCTGCACTTTTATGCAAAACTGTCACTAAAGATATGTTTATTCCTATTTAAGCATCACATTTATTCTTTCTGGGGTCGACTATTCATTTTTGTGCTCACATTGATTTGCATGGATTGTGCATTCTGGCCCATGTGCCGGCCATTCAACATTTCTTTCCCCAATCCCTATCTATGCCAGTCTGGCCTTATCCTTTATTGCCAAGAACTCAGGTAGGAGATCACACGTAGCCATATACCACTTTCTCTCACCACTACGTCTGTGGAAGCATACCATCATCATTATCCCAGGAACCTCCAACAGTCTCCAACAACTAGCTAAGGGATGGCAGTGGCTTGTGTGCTACTAGCACGCAGCTCAGCTGTGCCATCTACCACACAGTGACAGAGCAAGTTCACATTTAAAATGTTAAGTGGAGTGGTGATGAGTGGCAGTCTGTGCCTGGACAGACTGTGTTTGAAGACGCAGTGCAGTATTTCAGTCTGTTTACTGTGTTGTTTGAACTTGGAGGTGGACCCTTTAAACAATGATTTTTCCTGCAGAGCTGCACGGAGTGGAGACGAGTGGCAGTCTATGTCTGGAGAGACTGTGCTTGGAAAGGTAGTGCAGTATTGCAGTCTGTTTACTGTGTTGTTTGAGCTTGGAAACGGACCCTTTAAACATTAATTCTTCATGCGGAGCGGCAGGGAGTGGCAACGACTGGCAGTCTGTGTGGCCCGAGTGCTCAGAGAAACAACCACCTTCACCTGACTGCTACATAAGGTATTGATAGTGCACGGCGCCCATTGCACTATTACTTAATTGTCCCAGCTGTCTTGCTGATGTATGAGTTAAGGAGTGGGAAAATGGACACATCTCGTTGTGTGAACACCCATTACATCTGCAATGCAGAGATGTTGGTGGCAATGAGTTTACCTCTTCCTCCTGCGCCGGATCCCGTTTCCTGTATGCCATCATTTCCATCTAGTAGTATTAATGAGGTCGTATCGCCTATGTGCAATACTTTAAAGAACATTTTGCCTCAGTCTGAAATTGGGCCTGTTCCTCCTCCCTTGGTTGACAAGGGAAAAAGCTCAAAACAATTCTGTCATATTTCCGAGTTAGGTGAAAATGTAAAGTGGATCGAGAAGCTGGTTCTAAGTCTTCAGGTGTTACCGGCCTTTGCTTAACGAAGAAGGACATTCAGAGCATTGTGCCTACGGAGGTAACTTCTCCTTTACCTGATGAAATGGGGGAGTCCTGCCATCATGGTATGCATCTTGTTACTGAGGAGGTAAATGGAGGGCCATTCAAGGAGAGTATGGATGATGCTGGATGTCACGTTGACGTCTCCGTGACGATTGGGGCGGGCGGAGGGAAGAGAAGGGAAGTGACGCATGGGGGGGGCGGGATCGGGGGTTCTGGAAGAAGGGAGAAATAAAGAAGACGTTTGTTGAAGAGCTCCGTGTCTGCCTTTTCATTCCTGCGACACCGCAGGCCTGCTGCGCGCAAGGGTCACTACACTGGGGACGAGGATGGGATCGGTGGCACGGCAGCATGCAACAAAGCTGCTGTAGCCCGCCCACGGACCCCACGAGCCAGAGCGCGCGCAGCGCGAAGAGGCCCAAAGAACGCTGGACTACTACGCGGCTCGGGCCGCGGCAGTGGAAACACGTGGGGAGCGAGAAGGCCTCGCGGAACAACCAACGGGTGAGCCCACAGGACACGTGCTTTCCCGACTGCAGCTACGGGTGCCGGCAGCACGAGCGCACGTGCGCTGAGCACGCAGCTGTGGCACACATCGCCTGCGTGCCTCGGAAGCCCTCACATCCCACGGCAAAGAACACGGCGAGGGAGGCACTCATTGCACGTTCCCTGCAGGGCCAGGGAACATCATAGTCCAGCAGCCCAGACCAACGGGCCCACCAAGACCCCAACAGCAGAGGGCACTAGAACCCCAGGGAGGGGTAAGACCAACGGATGGTGCTCGTGCCAAATTGGCGGCCATCCCTCACGGACCAGTGAAGAGACTAACCATAGGAGGACGCGGGTAACCGCCACCAGAGACCCGCAAGGAAATATTATCAGCACACAACACCCTCAGCGCCATGTCAGGCCAAGATGATGGGCAAGGAGGACAACCGCAGGCAAATGCACAGCCGGTTCCAGGCGTGCCAGCGACGGACCACATACCCTACCAGCTGCCGGACACGCTGGCCGCCCAGATGCCGGGGGCATTTGATGTGACGGACACCAGCAACATGGGTCCGAGATGGACCAAATGGATCAGAGACTTTGACCTATACATGGGAGCCACAGGACCTATTGCCGATGCAAGACAGGTATGCCTACTCAAACTAGCTGTAGGATCTGCCACCCGAGACATAATTGATGAAATGCCCCAAGACTCGATTGACTCAATTCAAGACCTTAAAGAGGCGCTTGCTGCGTACTTCGCACCACATACCAATGTGGACTACGAAAGACATCTATTCCATAGCACCAAGCAGGCCAAAGGGGAAACCATGGACGCATATGTGATGCGTTTGCGCACCAAATTGAAACATTGTGATTTTGCAAACTATTCGAATACGGAGGCATTAAGATCACAAATTATCCCCGGATGAGAATCCCAGGCCTTCCGCCGGAAGCTGTTGCAAAAATCGCGCACGCTGGAGGAAATCCTAGCACTGGCCAGAGTCGAGAGAGCCATAGACTCCCAGGTAGAGAGCTTTGGAAGCACAAATGCGGGGGAAAGCGTGAACAAACTACAGAGAAAAGATCAGAGGAACTCTTCTGCTATAAATGTGGATTTGAATACCCACATGAAGGAACCTGCCCTGCGATAGGACAACGATGCACATCCTGCGGTGAAGAGGGACGCTTCAAAGCCGTATGCAGGCTGTTCCGTGACCGGGGGACAGACCGACCCAGGGACAGCACGGCTCGCCCGAAAAGCCGATACGGGGGAACATCCAGCAACAACCCAAACCCCAACACGTCAATCACCCCGAACCAGCCCATAGGTGATCAGCGAGAGCGCGACTCGGGAGAAGATCGGCAGAGGAGGAAGGACAGAAGGAGGTTCGTAATGCGTGCAAAACCAGAGCGCAGGTCCCGACGCCATGTACGATACCTGGTGGAACAATCCCCCACGGACTCCGATCCTAGCTCATCCGGAAGCGACCAAAAGAAGAAGGCCTACGTGTATGCTCTGGGCAACCCCACAGCGACAGCACACAGCCCTACTTTAATAATCAAGCTACAAGAAAGGCCGACGGAATTTCTCATTGACACAGGAGCCACGGTCAACGTGGTGAGTGAAAAAGTCTACACTGACCTACTACAAAAACCGAAGCTGATCCCGGCGACGGTGGACATATATGCATATGGAGCCAAAACACTGCTCAAGTGTCTGGGACAATTCAGTGACTTGTGCCGCTACAAGGGGCATGAAATGAGGATACCCATTCATGTTCTGGCCACGGAAACGGACAGTGGTTGTGTCCTCAGCTTCAAAGCGGCTGCGGACATGGGACTGATACACATCTTATACAACATCATGGTCCACAAATACATAGATCCAGTGGACATGATAAACAATCTTTATCCCAAAATCTTCAGAGGTATCGGAAAACTTCGGAACAGACAAATAAAACTCCACGTGGACAACTCAATCCGGCCAGTAGCCCAGCCATACCGCGGGATCCCGGTAAACATCCAAAAGAAGGTCGAAGATGAGCTTCAAAAACTGCTAGAACAAAACATCATCGAGAAGGCCACCGGCCCCACCACGTGGGTGTCCCCGATTGTCCCGGTCCCCAAAAAGGGCTCTGAGGCAATTAGGCTTTGTGTTGACATGCGACGCCCGAATCAGGCCATCAGAAGAGAGAGACACCCTGCACCACGCATAGCTGACATGATACGGCTACTAAACGGAGCCAAAGTTTTCTCAAAGCTTAACTTGCAAAAAGGATACCACCAGCTAGTTCTTCATCCTGAAAGCAGAAACATTACGACCTTCGTTACACACGTTGGTCTTTTTCGGTATAAAAGATTAAGCTTTGGGGTATCCTCGGCAGCGGATACATTCCAGGCTGAAGTGCATAACATCATAAAGCACATTCCAAACTGCCTCAACTACTCGGACGACATACTAGTGTTCGGAACCGATGTCAACAAGCACGATGAAACCCTGATGAGAGTATGTAAGGCCCTTCATGATGCCAACCTTACCCTGAACAGAGACAAGTGCGATTTTTCGAAAATCGACACTGAAGTTCTTCGGCCATGTCTTCTCTGAATCTGGCATGACACCGGACCCGGACAAAGTGGCTGCGCTGAATGACACTGCTGCCCCATCCAATGTGTCGGAACTTCGGTCTTTTCTAGGCCTGGCCAGCTACTGTAACCTATACATACGGGATTTCGCGTCAGTCAGTGAACCGTTACGGCGATTGACCCATCAAGATGCAAAATTCGAATGGACCAGTGACTGCCAGAGATCGTTCGAAGTGATCAGAGAGCGAGTTACGAAGGCAGAGAACATGTCGTATTATGACCCCAACAGAAAGACTGAGCTTACTGTAGACGCCAGTCCAGTTGGCCTCGGGGCTATCCTGGCGCAACTTGATCCGAAAGATCCATCACAGAAACACATTGTGGCGTACGCCAGCCGCAGTATATCCACCACGGAACAAGCATACTCGCAAGCAGAAAAGGAAGGGCTTGCGGTGGTATGGGCGTGCGAGCCCTTCCACCTGTTTCTGTATGGCAAACCATTCCAGGTCGTCACGGACCATCAGGCCCTCTTATTTCTGTACGGCAACCCTCAGGCCAAAAAGCCCCCGCGCATTGCAAGATGGGGCCTGAGACTGCAAGACTACGCGTTTGAGATCATTCACAGGCCAGGAAAGGGCGAAAACGCGGCTGATTTCCTGTCCAGGAGGCCTCGAGAGCAGAGCGCTCCGGAACCATCCGTAGCCGACAGATACTTAAGGTACTTGATCCATCAGTCCGCGCCAGAAGGAATAAACATGGAGGCGCTCGCCACAGAAACAGAGAAAGATGCAGCATGCAGCATCATTTGTGAGGGTCTGGAGTCGGGGCTGTGGTGAAGGGCAAAGGAAAGGGGGAGGGATGCAGGGGGCACGGTGCGAGAGGACGTGGAAAGACTACTGCAGGTAAAGGAGGAACTTGCAATATCGGATGATCACCTGCTCATCAAGGACTGCAAGCTCGTCATTCCCCAATCCATGAGAGCCAAAGTCATAGAACTAGCCCACGAGACGCACCAAGGGATGGTATCAACGAAACGCATGCTGCGCCAAAAGGTGTGGTTCCCTCACATGGACAACATGGTTGAAGCTGCACTGAAGGCGTGCCCCACGTGCTGTGTGATCACACCAAACCGCCATCCTGAGCCACTACTCATGTCGGAACTCCCACAGAGGATATGGGAAGCAGTGGCGGCCGATTTCTTTGGGCCCATCGAAGGGGGGAAATATGTCCTGGCCGTCATAGACGAATACTCACGATACCCTGATGTGAGACTAGTATCGTCAACGGCTGATCACCATGTCATCCCCGCATTAGATCAGATATTCTCAGCCTATGGAGTGCCGAAAGTGTTGAAGACAGATAATGGGGCTCCGTTCTGCGGACATCAATTCGCACAATTTGCTGACTATCTGGGGTTTCATCACAGGAAGGTCACCCCTTTGTGGCCTCAGGCAAATGGAATGATCGAACGATTTATGGCCAACCTAAAGCGAGCCCTACAGATAGCGAGGGAAACTGGCCAGCCTTATGAACAAGTCCTGAACCAACTGATGAGAGATTACAGAGGGACTCCCCATAGCACCACTGGGATGACCCCAGCAGAACTGATGTTCGGTCGGAATACACAAACACGCATCCCCCAGACCAATGACATCTCTCCGCCACCGATGCTGGATCAAGCGGTACGAGAACAAGATGGAGCCGCAAAAGCTCGCATGAAAGAATATGCCGACACCCGTCGGAAGGCGCAGCCCTCACGCCTCGAGGTAGGCGACGTTGTGGCAGTACGCCAACCTTCAACACACAAGCATACCTCGGCATTTCGCGATGAACCATTATTAGTCACTCAGAAGAAGGGCTCTATGGTGACGGCTCAAGGGGTCGAGGGATCAATCACAAGGAACTCCTCCCATTTCAAAGAGCTTCCACCGACTGGAGCTCGGCACCTGAGTGGCCGAGTTCAAGCCCCCCTCATATATGAATCGGATGATCCGTATCAGGCTGACCAGTGGGACTCGACTGAGTCGGAACATGAAGAAGGGAATGCAGTGGAAGAGAGTGGGCCATTACCAGGGCGAAAACAAGCACGACCACAAAGGGCTCGGAACAGACCTAGGAGATGGATAGAGGAAATGGTCTAGAAGCCCACCAGGCCGTCGCCTGTTGCGAAGAACCTGGTAACTGTTTAAAAAGGGGGGAGATGTCACGTTGATGTCTCCGTGACGATGGGGGCGGGCGGAGGGAAGAGAAGGGAAGTGACGCATGGGGGGGCGGGATCGGGGGTTCTGGAAGAAGGGAGAAATAAAGAAGACATTTGTTGAAGAGCTCTGTGTCTGCCTTTTCATTCCTGTGACACCGCAGGCCTGCTGCGCGCGAGGGTCACTACACTGGCTCCCAGTCAAGGAAAGGATTAACTTCAAAATTCTCACCCTCACACACAAGTGCATCAGTATATCCGTCCCATCCTACCTATCAGAAACCATCTCTAAAAACATCACTACCCGCCCTGCAAGAAGCCACCTTGCCAACCAACTCTGCATACCATCCATAAAAAGAGCTAACGCCGGCGGCATTGGCTTCCCCTACATAGCACCCAAACTCTGGAATGCACTCCCCAATGCACTCGGAGCAGAGCAGAATCCTCCTTACTTGCCTTTCAAAAATCCCTCAAAACCACACTCTTCATATAACCCTCCCCATACCCTGACTATCCAGCCTACCTCATCCAGCCACCCACTTTTTATATGCATACATATGCTTGTAACCCCATTATGTACCACAATGTAATTATACACTATGGGCCTCATTACGACCCTGGCGGAATGGGTTAACGGGTGCCGCTAATGGAGGCGGACCCGTTAAACCCATTCCGCTTGATTACGAGGTGCCCTCGCGGGACCCGGTAAGGACGCCTGGTAAAACCAGGCATCCATACCGGGTCCTGCGAGGGGACCAGGGAGCTAACAACGGGCCGCTCGTTATCGGCGCGTTGTTAGCTCCCTGCACCCATTCCCATTGAGCCCTATGGGGGCTCGAATGGGAATGGGGAAGGTCCGGGCCCGGGTTCCCTGAGGGAGGAATTACCGGGCCCTCCAAACTCGGAGTGGCCCAGTAATTCCCCATTCAGGGAACCCGGACCAGGTTTTGGAGGCAGCCATGCCGCCAATAGCGGCATGGCTACCACCAAAGCCGTAATGAGTCCTTATATGAATGTAACCCTAAGAAGAAAAAGTAATGCAAATTTCAATGTAACTACAAAGCCTTCCCCTGTAACCAGCAATGTTCATTTATGTAACAGCGCTACGATGCCCCAGGGCTGATGAGCGCTTTAAAAATAAGAATAAATAAATAAATAAAATAATAAATAAATAAAATTCTTCTGCATTGGTGGAACGAAGATATGTTCCAGATTTTGATACCTCATTATCTTCTATTGACTTTTCTCCAGAATTTGTTCCCCCCCGGAAACGGTCTTCCTTTCCCCCAAAGGCCAACTGTAGTGGAAGTAATTCTCCTCTTTTGAAGATGGCTGATATGAATCAGGTTCTTTGTACTCTCGTCAGCCTTTACGAGAACCTAAAAACAGAGGTTAAGACCAACTCAGTTCTTCTTGAATCTTTGCTTTTCAAATTTGACAACATTAAGCTGCATGTTGCCGCCAAAGAGTTTCTCTTTAATCAAAGTAAGGGCTCTCCTGTGAGTGGCAGGCGGCTGCATTCGGATAATGTTGGAGGTTCTAACTAAGGATACTGGAACTAACACTGATGTGGGAACTTGTCTTCTAATAATTGGCTTAGCATCAGGGGGTAATGATGCTTGTGTTCCCCCTCTCTCAGGTGTTAATACTGGGGATGTATTTGTTATATCTGCTGCCTCTACCGCTGCATGGGGCCCTATATTGATTGAGGAGGTTGGCATACAGTAGTATTAAACAACTCTTCTGATGCTGATGTGGTGCAAGTAACCCCCTTAACTTTGACATCTATTCTTCCCCAAGTGTTGAATCCTGTTGTTTCAGCACTTTGAATGGCACCAATGAAAAGTGGGAGAAATATTGGGCCACAAGTGACGAAATCTAAAAATCGGACAGCCATTAAGAGGAATAATCAAACTGCCAAAAGTTTTTGCCAGAACATTTTTACCCAATCTACTGTGAAAGCCTTAATGACTAAATACTCCCCTGGTGATGTCAGAACTATTGCTCAGACAAATGAATCTGTTTTGCCTGTTAGGGAGTTGGTTACTCAATGTACTAATTCTTGTGTGGATGTCCTCTTGATTGAGTCCATTGTGGAGGAAAGTCACCCTCAGTGTGTTTCCGTGGCTGCACAAGAAGGGCAGAGCTGTACTGATGTTAATGTACTCCCTATTATGCAGGTTCCTATGCAGAAACAGGGTCCCCAATTGGTGTTCCCCATGTGTTGAACCTTGTTAAAGCGGATACCATTTGTACCTTGGGTGAACAGCCCCAGAACTTTCTGCAGTGGGGCCTTTAATCCCTCAGGATTACAGGGATTATCTTTTACATGAAAGAGTCAGGGTGGGTCCAAAGCTCATGCTCTTTGAGATGGAGTTTCTGATTGGAGTGAGGGAAGATGGGGAGAACGTGCAACACTCAGCCCTTTGGCCTTCCAACCTGATTGTGAGAAGACTCTAGCGTCTGGACCCCAACTTCAGAATCGATCGGTTGACTTGGATGTCAATAATTTTGAACACCCATATGCCATGTTATTTGAGAGTGTACTAATGGATAATAGATTCATGGCGATGAGACGCTCGACTATTTCAGAGATTCCTAGTCTAAATGGTATTTCTTCAGGTGATCTCCAGAGGGTGACTTTCCCTGAGAAACATAGAACGAATTGCTCTATTGTATATTTTAGCTCTTGTTTGGTATTTAATGCTGTGATGAGTGAGAGAGATAACATGAGGGTTTTCGGTTCGAATCTCTCACAGTTTAAAGGAATATCTATAAAGGGTACATCAGATAGTGGACCTGTTTAGGAATGTTCTTACCCTATTGAGGTTCAACAGCTTAAAGAAAAAATGAAGTTCTCTGAGGCATTTTAAGATTGGTCTTGGCTGCTCAAAGCGATGCAGCTCTAATCTTGGATATCCAGGGCATAATACTCCTCCTCAGGAGGTTCAACCTACCATCTTGTCCTGGAACTCCCAGGGACATGTACAATTGTTTACTAATCCTGTATTGGGGGCCACATTTCAGTTCTTTTTGATAGTTTCCCTACAGGAGATGTGGTTGTCTCATCCCCTGGTGTTTGATGGCTTTGAAGTTTCCTTTCAACTGGCTAAGAGAGGTTCTCTGGGTCGCCCTTATGGTGGCCTTTTAACTTTAGTCAAATCTTGTTATGCCTTGTCCATTGTGGTGAGTGATATATCTCGCTTTGGTGTTTTAGTGACCCATATTAGATCAACGGGTAAACTCTGCTTGGATCTGTTACTACTCAATGTCTATTGGCATGAAGGAGTGGGGGATCTAAATGAGACATTGATCTGGTTTACCAATTTGGTGAAGATCTGGTTTGACTGCTCACCTTATTTTCATCTCTTGGTTGTGGGTAAGTTGAATTAACATTTTATCACCACAGACCATAAGGGGTATGGTCTTATTAATGGGTCGAAATGTCACATAAATGGTTGAATTTGGTTGGGTGGTTTGGGTGGACTGGGTTTGAGTCCCATGCATGACATTGCATGCAAAGAGGTTATTAATTATTCATTTACTGACTTGGGCGAATTAAATTTACCAATCTACAACTGATTACATATTTGACAATAACTGGTTGCTATGTAAATGTCTTAGCTTTAATATTCTTCCATCAATGTATAATGACCACGCCATGTTGGAGGCTTGTTTTGATGTCGTTTTGGGGAGCCAAGTGGAAACAGCGGAAACATTGTCTGGTGTGATTACCAATGTGGCTTGCATTAGAGTGAAATGGAGTAACACCAACGTTTCTAGAGTAAACCAGTCTCTTTTATAATGTTTGCAAAATACTATGGATACCTGGAAGATTGATACTTTTTGTGTTAATAACTTCACTAAATTTGTGGGCTCTTTGCTTTTGGTAAAGAAAGTGATGGGTCATAGGAGGAAAGTTATTCAAGGGAAAAAAACACATTCACGATGCCCACCTTGAAGCAGGCTCGGTACTGCATTTTGAATCTTTGTATTCCAAGCCCACAGATTTGGTGTCTGAGCCATTGAATATAGGTAAAGTGACAGATTTGGCATGAATTACCTTTGACTATGATACGGTACGGGAGGTTATAAACAAGAGTTCTACTTCTCGTGTTGTTGAGCCTAATAGCCTCTCAAACATTTTGTTTAAAGGGGATCCTATTGTCTGGGCAAAAACTCTTTCCTATTTGTTTAACAGTATAATACTCACAAACTCTTTTCTGAAGACCTGGTCTGGAGCTTACATTGTGCCGATTTATAAAAAACAGTGATTGAACAAATCCCTTGAACTACAGACCTATTGCGATGCTAGATGCTGACAGCAATGTGTTTGCCTCAATCTTGCTGTCACGTCTAGAGTATTGGGCCAAGGAATCTCACTTATTAGAAAAATGGCAGACTGGTTAACGTAGAAATATGGGTACATCGCTTCATGGATTCCTCTATAAATACTTGCAGAATTTGGCGTGGAGAGGGAAATATGAGTCCATATATGTTGCATATGTGGATTTGTCAGCTGCATTCGAGGCAGTTCACCGTAACCTACTATGGACTAAACTTCATTCTTGGGGTATCCCATTTGGCCTGTTAAGTTTAATAATTGGTCTATATGCTAAAACCCTCCCGTACTATTCGCACATTCAGGGGAGTCAGGTTGCGTTCTCACACCTTGCCTGTTTAACCTTTATATGGCCAATATTGGGACTTATTTGAAACCTGCTATATTTTTCCCCCAAGTTGTCGCATCTGCACCCATTTTGGTTATCTTATGCTGATGAATTTCTCTTATTTGATTGTACTCCTGTGGGTCTTCAGCATTTGATTAATGTGTCTCCTTTATTTGCAGTAAAACAATCATTAAAGTTTAATCCAAATAAACCAAAGTCATACAATATTCTAAGGGGAAGAAGAGCAGAAGGTTTCACTGGTATATTGGTTTGGAAGTAATTGAGAAAACCCAGTTTCGCCTATATCTTGGCCTCTTTATAACATCTGAACCTCATATAGGTAGGTTGCATACTTGTCTTTTGGAATGAGGGTCTGGTATGGTGAATCAACTCTGTAGGGTAGATTCAAAATTTGGGAAATATTCCCTGTGGTCTGCGGACCGTTATTATTTGGGGAAAAACGTCCCCAAATTATTATATGAATGAAGTGCTATGCTGAGGTGGCATTGGAATTTCTCCCCCGATTGAAGCTACAATTTGGAGGCGTATATTGAGATTGCCTTCTTCTGTTCCAGTGTATGGGATCAGTTATGAACTAGGGATCATCTTGCTTAAAGTTAGAGCATGTTGGAAGATTCTGTCCTTTTTTTGTAAAATCTTTTCCCCTGCTGATGATTCACTCTTCTCCAATATTAGTTCTTTATGGGCGGAGAAAGGATGCTCCTGGACAGATGTCATGTTTAGGTTTTGTAGGAATCTTCTTGTTGAAGTTGGTAGCTCTCTTGAAGAATTAGTGCAGCTCCCAGATCTCTTTATGTTTATGATTGGATTTGCACTATTGAAAATGTGCGTTCGTATTCTTATTCGAAGCACTTAGCGGCTGAACACAAGGAACTGGGCTCTCTCGCTCCATTTCTCTTGCTCTATCCTGATAAGAGTACTCAATCTATTTTTCAGCGATTTCATTGGGTTTTAATGTTTTTTTTAAACATCTCTTTATTATTTTACAACATGTTGAGCTTTCCCTTGCTCCTCCCCCTTCCCTCACTCCACCCCTTTCCCTTATCCGTCCCCTTTCCTGGGAGTCTACAGTCGATTTTTATTGTTGGCTTGCTCCTCCGGGTTTCCGCTCGTTCAGCTCCAAGAGTTTCAATCGTTGTGGACACCATTGGGCCCTAAAATCATCCTTCAGGAAGTTGTTATTCATTGCATACATGGCCCATTCTAATGCCACCAGTTCCCCCACCTTCCGCAGCCAGTCTTGTTACGTCGGGACTGTCAGTCCCTTCCATTTTTGTGCTATAAGGGTCATTGCTGCTAATGTCAATACCGCCCTTCCCTTTTCCCATCCCCCACTTTCTCCCTCTGTCCCTATTTCCATCAAACCTAACAGGACCAGCTTTGGATATCTTCCGGCCCCCTCGCCAAATGCTTGCACCTGAGCCTGCAGCACCACTCTCCAGAACGGCTTGATTTTGGGACATTCCCACCATATGTGCACTGCAGACCCCTCTTCCCCACATCCCCTCCAGCATTCCTTGGATACCCCAGGGTAATTGGCATGTATGCGGGTGGTGGTGTAATGCCATCCGTATAAGTATTAGTACCAGGATTTCTGGAGTTGTACTGCCCTTGCCACCTTAGGTATTCTTCTCCAGATCCTTTCCCATTCCTCTCTACTAATCTCTTTTTCGAGCATCTGATCCCATCGGGCCATGTATGGCCAGCTTTGCTGAGTTTAGGTATCGTCCAGTAGTCCAGTAGTCTATATGAGCCCCTTCATTCCTTCCTTTGTCAACAAGAACCTTTCGAATGGGGTGCCCTGACGGGTAGCCGCTGCTCTTAATTTCCCCATTCATAACCAGTGCCTTATTTGGAAGTACCTGTGTCTTTCCCCTCGCCTACTCCGAAATCTTGTTTGCACGCCATAAAGGATTTCACCCTTTGATCCTGAAACATATCCCTATTCATCCTGTAGCCCCTGCTAGTTCACCCGCCTTCTTTGGAGCTGTCGGAAGACGATGACTAATGCGTGGCCTATTCCCCTCCCAGATGAATTCTCTAGTGGCTTTCCCTAATTCCCTGAAGAAGTTCAGAGGCATTGTTAGTGGAACTGCCTGAAATAGATAGAGCAGCCGTGGGAGGGTAACCATTTTAATTGCTGCCATCCTACCCAACTTGGGGTTTAATTTTAACCAAACAAATGTTGGTCATGTACAGGATGATCACTGAGGAACAAGCAATTTGTCGCTTTTGTACGGCGAGTAGTGAGATGGAAAGTTTGGAACATTTGATCATTTTGTGTCTCTCTATTCAGGGCCTTTGAGGGAAGTATTTGAGGAATGTGATTGAAATATACCCCTTGGGGCAGGCTGATGTTATATGGGCAGCTTGTTTGGTGGGATGTGCAAATCCCCTGGTATTTTCTGTTACAGGTTTTATTAAAGCATGTATCTGTTTTTAGTAATTGAATCTACTGATTATGAAGTTTTGTATATTTTGTGGATTTTATGGTATAATTGTGATTGTATCTACCTGTTTTAATGAATTGATCTGTTTATGAATGTCCTATTCTTATTGTATGTATGATATGTTTTCTTCATGGATTTGTAATCATATGTTAAAGGTTAAATTGTTTCTTTGTTTTAACCAATATTAACCAATAACAAAAAGGAAACAAAAAAAGATAGCAAAGGTACAAGATTTTGGCACTTGCAGATGAAGTCCACCTTCTATGTCTACTATAAATTGTTCATTTCAGGGAACACCCTCCGCACAAGACTCCTCTCTCTGTTGTCACAATGTACTCAGCCAGCAGACGAAAGGCAGTGCAAATGTAGTACAGCACCAATGAAGGTAATAACTGCAACAGAAAACACTCAATGTCAGGAAAGGAGTAGGAGGGAGGGGGACAAGGAGTGAAAAGCATGGTCCGCTTGCAAGCAGCAGTAGCATGGCTACAGTTCAACCCCAGGCCAGAATCAAAATGTATGCGCATTTGAGATGCTTCAGGGGAAATGTCCTACATTCTATCAGTTACTCTAAGTATAGTCTCTTGAGCCTCAGGGAAATACAATGTTTTCAGAGAGAATACAGTATCCAGGTAACTCAAAACAGTGTGATTGAAAAGAGACCCCAAGCACTTGCTCAACTGTTCGCAGTAAGACCATATACGGTTGTAAAAACAAGTGGGACTACCAGGGACAAAACAAACCAAACAGAAGGAATGTATATAACAAAACAGACGACTTACAAATGTAACAATAACTTAAGGGTGTGAGTGCTTTAAACTAAGGAGGATTACTATATAAATCTACAAAATTGCATTGTTAAGTGTCACTGGAGGCGGTGGTGGGATCACGTAGGAGGGTGGGGGTGCGAGCAGGTGGAGCACCCTCTTTAGCAATGAAGTGAAGTTTAAGCCATGTTTTGATGAGATCCACAGTCAGGCTGGCTTTGATTGCGATGAGCAGCGCGTTCCAGTACAGCAGAGCAAGAAGGGAGAAAGAACAGTAGCAGAGGAGGCACAATGCAGTTGAGTGCAGAGGAGGATTAGAGGTAACGAGATGGTGAGTAAACAGAGATTCAATCAGACAGGTACTGAGGAGGCAAGACCATTGATTTTGATGTAGACTAGAAGTAATTTACAAAGGGAAAGATTGTACATGGAGAATCAACCAGAATGTTCGATGTTCATTCATCCTCATTTTTATTTATAGTTATCTGCTGAATTTTTTTGGCAGAAAAAATATTCATCAAATTCATTTTATTTTTTCATTCGGAGGGTTCCCATTCAAGCCCTCTCTCACCTTTCATGTATTCCCTATCGTCCCCCGTATCCCTTATATGCTCTTACCGCCCACCCGCATATTTTCCAATGAGTTATTTCAGCAAAACACATTCTGCACAAAAACTCAGTGGAACATAAAATGTGCAATGAATGAAAGTCATACCAACCAGAATGTTGTCAGTAAGTAGGAATGGGGAAAGTTCTGCGTAGGTTGTAGAGATGTGGGAAGCAAAGTTGAGGACTAGGTTTAGAGGGATGAAGCAGTAGAGAGGAAGGCCAAGGAAGTAGGCTTAAGCAGTAGTCAAGTTTGTTGAGCTTGAGGGTGGAGATTAGATTTTCATAGAGTGTTTCGTAAGAAAATGACATATTTGCTGAATGTCGAGGAGGTTAATATGAACAGCAGAGGCAGTGATAGTGATAAATTGTTGCATTTGCAGGTTGTTTTCAAAAAGGAACTCAAGATTGAAAGGTTGAGTGAGCAAAAAGGTCAGGCATGTTGGAGATAGGAGAGGGGAGTGGAGTGGAGGGAAGGGATGGCATTGCAAGCCGGGAGAAATATGATTATCATTTTTGAAGAGTTCAGCATTAGCCAGCTGAGAGCCATCCATTGACGAACTGCAGTGAGGCAGTTTGTGATCTGTTCTGAGATGGCTAGGGTGAAGTAGAGAAAGGACCAAATGTTTGAGTGACGTCAGCAGAAAGGTGATAGTCAAAGCCAAAGGACGAGATAATTCTTCCTAGGACAGAGGTATAGAGGGTGAAGAACAGAGTTCACGGGACTGATCCTCGGGAGGTTCAGACAGGGAGAAGGATGGGGTCAGATGTTTTTGCGTTCCAGGAGATTCTAAAGGATCGACCCTCCAGGCAGGAGGCGATTTAGGCAAGGGCAGATTTTCAAAACCTAAAGTCCTGGAGAGAGAGGAGCAAAGAGGAGGGGTTGACACTGTCAAAAGTCTCATATAGGTCCAAAACAATAACTATAAAAAAAAGTTTACCATGGCGCGCATCAGAGAAAAAGTTGGGGACATGCATGAGTGTAGTCTGAGTGGAGTGTTTAGTACAGAAACCAGATTGAAATGCCTCTCCAAAGCCATTATCCTCAAGGTACTTTGTGATCCGGCCTGCTCAAACTGGGAGACAATTTGCTGTGACGAACTGGTAGGCTCAGTGTTTCTTCAATAGGTGTAAGACAGTTGAAGATTGGAAAGAGGGAGGGAATAGGACAGAGGAGAGAGAGGTTAAAGAGATAAGGGAGATAAGGGAAGTCATTAAGACTAACCTTTCACTATTTGGGGAGCAAAAGAGTCAGTAGGAGTGCAAGATAATAGGGCACTGCGAAGGATGGGTCCTAATTCAATGGGAGAGGTAGGGGAGAAGTTGTCAAAAGTCGAAGAGGTAGGGAGAAGAGGTGGTGGTTAGAAGGAAGTCTGGGAGGGAGAAAGAGGAGGGCTGTAAGAGAGTCATGAATTTGAGAGTATTTAGAGGAAATGTAATGAGCAAAGCCATTAGCCGAAAGGGAGGAGGTGATGGATATTGACGTGGAAGGTATGAGCAAAGATTGCAGGGTAGATACAAGTTTGCATGGTGATTGCAATGGGAGGATATTAGGTTTGTGAAATAGGAGCATAAGGCAGAGTCCAGTGTAGAGGTGAGGACAGCCATGGAATCTTTGTAGCTAGGACTAGGAGAGTGGTCCATAATTTGCAACAGCATCATGTCATGTTATGTTATGTTGCATTTGTATAGCACCTTATGTATCATTGGTATGATCTCAAAGCGCTGGTAGGTTGAACGCCCTCAGGAACTGCAGTTCACGTCAGTTGAGAGAGAGAGAGAGAGAGTCGCAAAGTGTGTGGGGGCACCAGGTATGTGTGCAGCTGGTGTGGTTGTTGCATGATAGCTGCTTCTTGGTGTGGTGCTGAGGAGATCAGTTGAATGTGTTCAGTCTGTAGGGTGGACATCCAGACTGAGTTCTGGCTGTGTTAGGCCTGAGGAGACGCCTAAACTAGCCGGTATGTGCTAGCTAGCTGTGTTTTATTAGGATAATGGGTAGTTTGAAGGGTCATGTTAGTATGAGAACAGCTTTACCGAATGTGTCATAATACTGCTGTGTTCTAGTTGAATGGTGGTGTATAGGAGAGAGTAAGCGTAGTAGTGTGATATTGTGGTAATCAGTAAAGTGTATGCGACCAGGCACTCTCAGTGAATGGTGGGAATACCTTCTAAATTCAACTCTGATACAGTGACGCTATTAGGGCATACTTCTAAGTTCAACTTTAACACAGTGACGCTAATGGGGCACAATTTGTAGATTCAACATTAACACAGTGACGCTATTATGGCACACTCAATGATGTTGGGAAAACCTTCTAGATTCAACTTTAACACAGTGACGCTAGTAGGGCACACTTTCTAAGTTCAACTTTAACCCAGTGACGCTATTAGGGCACACTTTCTAGATTCAACTTTAACAAAGTGACGCTATTAGGACACACTTTCTAGATTCAACTTTAATCTAGTGATAATATTGGAGCACATTTTCTAGATTCAACTTTAACACAGTGATACTAAGAAGGCACACTCAATGATGTTGGGAATACCCTCTAAATTCAACATTAACACAGTGACGCTATTAGGGCACACTTTATAGATTTGACTTTAACACATAGATAATTTATCATAGATAACAGCACAAATTTGTTTTGAGCGTCTGAATTTCCAAGTTGATCCAAGGCATGGAGACGGGAAGGTGTGAATGTGCGAACAGGATATTGTTGGTCAAATGGAGTCACAAGTGCATAATGAAAATCAGAAAAAGTATGACAATGGAGAGGTGAGAGAGAGACAGAAGAAATGTCCTCACATCTCCAAGGTACAGGGAAAGAGAATCCTGCCTGAATTTCCTCTTAGTCACTGAAGAGGAGGGGGGGGTAAGAAGATGGTGAAGGAACTAAGATGTTAAAGTGAGCAATGAAATGATCAGAAGGAGAGGAGTCAATGGAGAGGTCAGAGGAAGAGTGTGAGTTAAAGGGAAAGACGCGCTAAAGAGAGTTCAGTGTTTGACTACATACCTACTTTCCAAAGTAGCCCTGCATCATAGTTGAGCTGAGAGCGGTCTCAGAGCCCTTCAGCCTCACCTGTAGTGAACAATGATTCTATCAAGCCCCAGTAGACCAATCCCCTGTGATCTTGTGGCTCACTCTGACCCAATTGACGAGGAGCTAATAAATGCTTGCTTCTAAAGACTTGTCACTTTCTTTGAAATTACATCCCTGTACTTGACATAAATATGTACCTACCCTAATGATATATAGTGTATATAAACTATAGTACTGGAGCGGATGTTCCTATAGTCATAGTATGAATGTATTACCTTGCATTCTTGCCCACCCTGTTCCCCTCATAAGTGATTGGCCTTACCTGCTCAACCATTGCTTCCAATAGGTGAGCTAAGGCCTGCAGCTTCCAATATATCAGTCAAAAAGCGCACAAGAGATCCCGCCCTGCATACATGAGTGGTCCATGTGGACCCTACACTAGAGTTCTCTGGAAAGAGCCTGACAATCGTGCTTTCATTGTGTTATACTGTTCCCCTCGTAAACCAGACATTTAAATATTTAGTTAACTTTTAGAGCTTGTTTAGCTGAACGTGTACTGTGAATATGTTGTCTCACCCAGTAAAAACAATTCCAAATGATGTTTCTTGTATTATTCTTAAAGCATACAATGTTCATTATAAAAGTGTTCTAAAAGTCCACTGTTGCCCATCCACCCTAATTGGAAGTGAAATAGTTATTCTCAACAGATCAGACTACTTTAAAGAAGGCATATTTATTAAATTAACGAATTGATCTTTTTTAACATGCTTAATATCGGAGACCAGTCTCGTAGCGCGTGACTGGGATTCAAACCTGTGTTGCTCTGCATTGTCTTGCGCATTGCCCCTGAGCTATCCACCCAACCGGGATGACCACATCTCAATCCCCTAGGATGCTATCATAGATTGCCAATGGATCCCACAAATATGGCTACTGGTCAAGCCAAGGCATTAACCAATAAATGGTATGGATCTGTATTATTTAGCAAAGACAACAAATTATCTTTGATTGTGAAATGTCATATGATGCCGACCATATACTTCTTGCAGAAAATTCATAAGGCCTGACAAAATACCTAGGCTGAAACACGTCTCTGGGGTTGCTGTTGGTAATCTTGTTCAAAGGAGTTTTGCCTAGCATTTTGGTGCTGGACTTCCCTTGTGTGCGGGACAAAGACTGATGTGCAGATGGATATTCCTCCTTTGTGAAAAGTACAGTGAGAAAAAAGCGATGACTGCAGACTCTCAAAGTGGGAAAAAACCACAGAACAGGTTGTCATGCCATGTTCTTTCTAGAGAGTGGCGCCTGCTACCTTTTTTGTATTCTGTCAAAAGACCTATCATGTCTTAATATACTGATGACCAATGGAGAGATTATGTTTTGTGGCTACAATCCTACACCAGTTGTTCCATGCAGATTCTCAATGAACTGAAGGATATAATGAGGCACAATGGCTATTGGCTCGCTACATAAGATGTGAAATCCCTGTATACAGTGAAAGAACATGATCTAGTTATTAATGCCTCACAATTATGGCTCGAAAATAGATCAGTCTCTTTCCATTCTCATTTTATCATGATAGACCAAATGGAGCACTTACATTGACCAGCCATAACTTTTTATTTGATGGCCATTATTTCCAACAGTCTGTTTGTAACTGGTACCTCTTCATTTAACAAACACTTCGAGTTCTCTATTTGTTTTTAGGTCCAAGGATAAATGATACTGTTAAAAGCAGAAAACTTTGGGGCATCTACAGAATTCTTTGTCACTTTTCTACAGTTGATTTTACGCAACAGCTACTTCAAATAGGGTTCTAAGTTCTATCTTCAGTTTTGCGGAACAACAATGGGAGCCAGTGTGGCGCAGCTCTTTGCAAATCCATTTATACACATATTTGAAATGGAACATCTGCTACAAAATAGTATTTTGGAATGTTATTTGAAAATCTGGATAACTTTCATTGACGTGGGGGTGAGTGGAATCGCCAGCATATGTTGTTTGGGCACTGCGTTGTGAAATCAGGCAGACTGAGCATACGTTGTGCTCAACCACCATCTTAGATTCTTGATTCACCTCTTGCTTGTTGCAAAAGAGTCCACTCATGCAGGTGCTATTGTTCTCATCTCCCTTCAAAGCTTCCAGTCCTGCAGCCCCTATTAGCACGGCAGAGGACCATCTAGGGCTAAACATATAATGAGCTGCTGACTGTGTTTCGGGCTACTCCGCCCCATGATGGTGCCTGAATGTTCACAGCTGCCTGCTTGCTTTCATGAACCCTGCACTGTGGGGCACTGTAATGCCTAACCTTTCATGCTTATCTTGGGGAGTCTTACTCTGTAAGGGGTTGTGGGTGACAGGTGTGAAGTGATCAGTTTGGGATTTTTTCTGCCACAGGTTTAACTGGGCTCGGGATCTGCCCATGTTTGAAGTTCGAAAAAATAAAAAGGGCACATTCTTGCTGTCAGTGACAAGCCCCTGCCAACTTACGGGAGCATGGTAGGTTTTTACATGGGATTCTCCCTGCACTACCTAAAGCCCAGCTTCGCATATTGGGTAGCCACACCCAGCCTCTGTGGCCACCCCAATCTCTAACCTAAAGGTCAGGCCAGGGTCTTGGGCAAATGATGTAGCCATGGTTGCATGACTTCTGCCAGCGGAATTCTGCCCGGATCATAGCTGTCCTCACTAGTTAGCATGAAAGAATTACTTTCTTTTACCCATTGTGAGAAACATGAGGGTGTTCTAACTCCTATTGCCCATGGGCACTCTGTGAAGGTAGCCAGTAAAACATCTTCGATTTTGGATCCTGATTCTGGGCGTAGACAAGCGAGGGAGGATCACCTGGGTGGAGGTTTCTTAGGGACTGTGAGTGGGGTGCCCTTGGGCGAGACATGGCGTCCCCCTTTCCCTACTGACAACCACTCTTACCCTTCCCCAACCTGTATGGGCTATTCTAAGCCAGTCCCCCACAACTCTTCCTATATAACAGTTGACAGTACTGAGACGATGAAGATACAACTAAGAGGAATGAAGATCACCCCTTTAGACCACTTTGGTACTGGGACGAAGAAGATGCCTGCAAGGAACTGTGAGGATCAGGCATGTCCTTGTAATTGTGGTCAAACAGAACTAATCAGAGTTCCACACCTGCAGCCTGTCAAGGGGCTGCAGGTGTATAAAGGGAGACGAGCCCAGCAGGGCAGAGAACCACAGGTAGAACGACGGGTAGAGCGACTAGTGAAGCAACTGGTGGAGCAGCAGGAGACCCATGAGAGGAGGCAGCCATGGTAATCCAGGAGAAGGGACCAGGACACTGGTAGAAGTCAGAAAGGACGTGTGGGACCTGACGTAAGTGGGCCTCATATTCTCCAAACAGTAGCGTGTGCAGCAGGAACTACCAAGGAACCTGGAATGCAGAGGCAACATCTGTGTCTGAAATCCAGCAGCAGCAGAACTGCTGGTGTGAAACAGGGAGCACACGGCAAGCGAGTGGAGCTCACTGCAGTGACCGGTCCCGACTTCGGGAGGTGAAAGGAAGTTATAGGAACCACCGAGTGAAAGCCGAGAAGGTCGGCGAGTGTATAAGAGGTGTGTCAGCACTATGGAGCTTCAAAAGGACCACAAGTGAGTGACGGTCCATGCAAAATAATGTAAAAGCACACATTGAATACCAAACTAAATGAAAAGATAACTTTGGGAAAATCCAACGCATATTGATAACCGAACTAAAGACAAAGTTAACATTTAAAAGCCAATGCATATTAAACACTAAACTGAATAGCGCACTCTACATTGAGATAAAACTAGCGCACATTGATGATCGAATTAAAACACTATTTAACACTAAAGCAAATAGGCATGCATTGCACACTGAACTTAATTAAACCACCTAAAAGTGCATTGAACTCTGATTTAAAAGTGGACTTTAAATAACACAGTAAAAGGCTGAAGAAAACCAAACTGTAAACTTTAAAGAGTGAATGCAGTGTGGCAAGACTACAGGTTGGAAGGGGTGTGTGAGGCATGGTGACGGAGTCACAAGGCAACCAAGAAGCGGCCAGAGGAGCACAGGAATACTGCTAAGCCACAAGCCTAATAAAAGTGTACAAGTGACAGTGATTTGGTGCTCAGGAATCAGCGCCAAATAACCTGTGGGTGTGTGCCGAGGGGTACAGGTGTTCTGGTTGCTCGACCTGTGGTGGGTGGACTGTGTGGTCGGACAACTGCACCTAGACCAGAAAGCCATTGATGGTGAAAGTTAGGAACACAGTGAGACATGTGCACTAAAAACACTGCAAAGGAGTTGGCAAGGCAAGCCAGAAAAGGGTTCACGTTGACCTGGTGGTTTTTGTTAAAGACTTTTGAAGAGACTAAGACAAGTGTCCTCTAAGGTATTGAAAGTCTTAGGGAAGGGAACTCTGAGACCTATAGAACGCTTTGTTTTGGATTGCGGTATGTGAAACTTGAGGAAGGGAACCCCAAGGATGTGTGCGGAACAACATCACTTTGAACTGGAGAAAGGTACACTTTGAGACTTTTTCATGGAACTTTCCTATGCTTGGGGAAGAGGAGTTGAATGGAAGCTGTGAGCTAAAAGCAGCTCAGAACTTTGAGTTAAGAACTGTTTCTTTTGACTTTGACATGCCTACACATTGGTTCATTGTAGTTGTGAGGGCAAAGATAGGTTTTGGACACAGACAGACTTTTAAGTTGAACTCTTTAACTCAGACTTTCCTTAGTTTTGTTCCGGTATTGAAATCTCACCTTAGCCTAGGGCCAGTTATGCCTTCAACCATCTTAACATTTAAGTTCATAAATATCCTTTTGTTTGAACTTGAAGTCTGTTGTCTGTGTTGTACTTCATGATGCCGTCACACCATGCAATATTTATTTAATTATACTTTGCAAGCACAGTCACAGCACAGTATGTGGCTGACAACAGAACACCACTCTCCTTCGCCTCCTCACCTCATTCCTATGCACCTTGAAAAAGTGGAAGAATGACACTTGTATTGATAAAATGTAAGTATATACGTATATTATTAAACTTAAAAAGTATTATATCTTTTCCTTTCTGTTTACCCTGGGCCTTGCCAGAGGTGTAGAGAAGTAGCCTGCATACTGTAGAAAGGTCCTAGGAGGGCTTACGTGCTTGGCATCTGGAGGGGAGGCAGTAGCCCACTGAGCATTACATGGATCCTGTGGCATTGTGTATGTAGCTAGCCTTGTTTTAAGGACACATCTCTTTGAAATGGAAGTGTCTATTCGCAAGGACAAAGGGTAAATAGCATACATTGGGCCTCATTACGACCCAGGCGGTAAGTTACCGCCTGGGCCGTGACTTTACCACCATGGCGTAAACTACGTTTACGCCATGGTGGTAGGCGGACTTACCGCCCCATTCCAACCTTGGCGGGGCGGTAAATCCCCATTTTCCCTTCCCCATTCCCATTTTGCCCCATAGGGCATAATGGGAGTGGGGAAGGCGTTAATTACGCCACCGTAAATTACGGTGGCGTAATTAACTCCATGGTCCCTTAGCGCCATGGATTTTAACACCTGCTAAAAGCAGGTGTTAAGTCCGCCATGGCGCTAAGGGACCTCGTACTCAGGCGGTAAGGGTCGGCGCTGTTTACGCCGCCGTAAAACCCTTACCGCCTGAGTTGTAATGAGGCCCATTCTGCACAATTTACAAGGACGAAGAGGATCCGCGTAAATTGTGCATAATGTGTGCTATTTACCCTTTCTCCTTTTTCGAATAGCATATATTTTGCATAATTCACACGGACAGAGATGGGACGTGTACATTTGCAGAATGCATGTTATTGTTCCTGAACATGTTCAAAGTCACGTGGCGAGCAGGCGTGGCATTGCCATGGTCCGTTTCCAGGATGGGAAGTAGACACTGCCATAGTGTCTAGTTCCCATCCGAGAAAACGACCATACCAGCGTCAATCATTTTCATCCTTGTCACGTGATGTTGAGCACACAGGCTGGTTCCCTTTCAACATCTTTCCCTTTTAAATTCTTGAGCGGGAAGGAAATAACAGGAAGGGAATCGTGCATGCTAGGCTGATATAGTAGGAGGGCCTGGATGGGACGGAAGGGCTAATTTGCACATCAAGCTGATGTAGAATGATGAAGAGGTGGTGGGATTTTTTTTTTATTTATTGGTTATTTGTAAAGCGCACTATACAGCAAAATTGTGTTTCAAGGTACATCAGGACAAGGAGGGAATAGGGATTAGGAGAGGGGATAACACAAAAACAAAAACGTTCTTAAAAGGTATTGAAACATTTGGCACATGAAAGTTCTAAAGCATGAGAGAAGGAGCAGGAAGGAGGGGGAGTGCATGAAGGGGGTAGAAGGGAAGAAAACAAAGAATAGCATTCTCACTAGGTCGTGAGACGATTTGGAACGTGCATGTGCTGAACATGAAAAAGAGTGGGAGGGGGTGAGGAGAGGAAGGGAATTGCAGGCAGGGGAGAGGGTGGGAGGTACATACAAAAACAAGTTAAAAAGTGCAGGAACAAGTAGGTAAATTGTATTAAGGAAGACTAGAAGTGCAATTGGGACAAGCTGGTATGAGTGACTGCAGCCTGGAAAGGCCTCCCCTTATGGAATGAGGGGATACATCAGGCATGCAGACACACAATTTAAGACTAAGCAGGTAAGAGTGACTGCAGCCAGGAAAAACCTTGCCTCATGGAATGAATGGCTATGTCAGGCATGCAAGTATGAACACAGGTAAACAGTGTAAGACACTGCACAAGCTGCGAAAATGTAAACCAGTGGTTACATGTAGGTCAAAAAATGCAAAACACAACAAGGTTGCAGAGTCAATCAGTGGCCACACATGGCAAGGTTGCAAAGTCTAACAGTAGTTGAAGGTAGGCAAGGTGCAAGCCATAGCAAGATGCAAAGCACATTGTGGATGCAGAGTCACCAGTGGTTACAGGTAGGTGGAATGAATACACAAGGATGCAGAGTCAATCAGTGGCCGAGGGAAGGTGAAATGCAGGACACAGCGCAGGCTGGGGTAAGCCAGGCCAGAAGGCAGAGGACACTGTGGAAAAGCGGATACACAATGGCATAAAAAAACTAAAGGAGGCTCAGGGGCTACATCAGGCATGCTTACAGGCATGCTACGCACTAGAGCGGTGAAACCAAAAAAGCAACTGGCGGTGGCATCAAGTGATAGGACGTAGGACAAAAGGCAGCTCCACCCAAGACTGCCACGGGCCAATAGGCAGGAAAGGCGAATGGAAGAGGTGAGCCAAGGTATTAGGGGGCAGAGGCGGGGAGGTGCAGGTAGGCCGGGTCTCGCCTGGCCTCACCATGAGAGGGCCGTGCCAGGCACAAGAGGGAAGAAGGAGGCAGATGGAGCCAAGCAGCCACACACTGGGAACGGAAAGCGTAAGCGGGTCACAGCTCCAAGATTCAAGGCCCAATACAGACATTGAGCTACAGGGGAGCGATATTAGGAGCGAGGGGAGAAGGAAAGCAAGAATAAGAAGGAACGGAGGGAGTGGGATAAGTTACCCGCCAACAGGCGAAGCAAATTTGTTAGGAAGGGTGGCAGAGCAGGTGACTCGTGACGAAACTGGAATGTGGACCGTACCCCTTCATGCCCGGATAGTCACAGACAGGGCAAAAGAAGGCCATTTTATGTGGCCCTTCTGGGGGCCGGCGTCGCCTCCCTTCTCCCGGGGCAGCAGTGATTTTCAATGAGCCAGAGGCAATCTTCACACAGCAGAGGCAGGCTCAAGCAGAGGATGATGGAAGTCCTCAGTTGCATCAGTCTTGTGGCAGCCATGTTGTAGAGGCCAGCCGAGTGTGGATGAATGTAGCCTCTCACAGGATCATGTGCAAAGACCCTCTTACAATGGGCTGATGGGATGGGAGTGTAATGCAGGTGGGGGCTAACACATAGGTGGGTAGGATGTGATGACTAGAGGCATCAGCTGGGGTCATCTGGGTGTGTATCTTGTGGGAGGGATGGGGCATCTGGGTATGGATCTGGTGGGAGGGATGAGGCATCTGGGTGTGGATCTGGTGGGAGACATGGGGCATCTGGGTGTGGATCTCGTGGGCAAGAGGGGGCATCTGGGTGTGGAACTGGTACGACGGATGGGGCATCTGGAGGGAGGGATGAGGCATCTGGGTGTGGATCTGGTGTGAGGGATGGGGCATCTGGAGGGAGTGAGGGGGCATCCGGGTCTGGATCTGGTAGGAGGGATGGGGCATGTGGCAAGGGATGGGGCATCTGGGTGTGGATTGAGTGGGGGTATGGGGCTTCTGGGTGTGGATCTGGTAGGCATCTGAGGGAGGGATGGGGCATCTAGGTGAGAATCTGGATGGGATCATGTGGCATTTAGGTGTGGATCTGGAGGCCGGGATAGGACATCTGGGTGTGGATCTGGGTGTAGGGATAGGGAATCTGGGTGTAGATCTGGTGGGGGGTGGGGCATCTGGGTGTGGATCTGGTAAGAGGGATGGGGCATCTGGGTTTGGATCTGCATGAGGGATGGGGTGTCTTGGTGTGCATCTGGAGGGAGGGATGTGGCATTTGGGTATGTGTCTGGAGAGGGGGAAGGGACAACTGGATGTGGATCTAGTGGGAGGGATGGGCATCTGGAGTGGATATGGAGGGAGGGACTGCACGTCTGGGTGTGGATCTGGAGGGAGGGAGTGGGCATCTGGGTGCGTATCTGAAGGGAGGGATGGGCCATCTGGATATATGTCTAGAGGTAGAGGTGGCTTCACCTGTGAATGGGTCTGGAGAGACGGATGGGGCATCTGGGTGTGGATCTGGTGTGAGGGATGGGGCATCTGGGTGCAGATCTGGTGGGGGGGATGTGGCATCTGGGTGTGGATCTGGCGGGAGGGATGGGGCATCTGGGTGTTGATATGGTGCGAGGCATGGGGTATCTGGGTTCAGATCTGGTGGGTGGGATGTGGCATCTGGGTGTGGATCTGGAGAGAGGGATGGGCCATCTGGATGTATGTCTAGAGGTAGGGGTGGCTTCACCTATGTATGGGTCTGGTGAGAGGGATGGGGCATCTGGAGGGAGGGATGGGGCATCTGAGTGTGAATCTGGTGTGAGGGAAGGGGCATCTGGCAAGGGATGTGGCCTCTGGGTATGTGTCTGGAGAGAGGGAAGGGACAACTGGGTGTGGATCTAGTGGGAGGGATGGGCATCTGGAGTGGATCTGGAGGGAGGGAATGTACGTCTGGGTGTGGATCCGGAGGGAGGGAGTGGGCATCTGGGTGCGTATCTGGAGGTAGGGATGGGCCATCTGGATGTATGTCTAGAGGTAGGGGTGGCTTCACCTGTATATGGGTCTGGAGAGAGGGGTGGGGCATCTGGGTGTGGATCTGGTGTGAGGGACGGGGCATCTGGAGGGAGAGGTGGGCTATCCGGGTGTGGATCTGGTAGGAGGGATGAGGCATCTGTGTGTTGATCTGATGGGTGAGATGGGGCATCTGGGTGTGGATCTGGAGAGAGGGAGGGGGCATTTGGGTGTAGATTGAGTGGGATGGATGAGGCATCTGGGTTTGGGTCAGGTAGGGATCTAAGGGAAGGATGGGGCAGCAAGGTGTGAATCTGGATGAAGGGATGGGACAATTAGGTGTGGACCTGGAGGGAGGGATAGGGCATCTGGTGTGTATCTGGTGGGATGGATGGGGCATCTGGGTGTGGCTCTGGTGAGAGGGATGGGGCATCTGGGTGTGGATCTGGATGAGGGATGGGGTGTCTGGGTGTCCATCTGGAGGGTGGGAAGTGCTGTCTGGGTATGTGTCTGGAGAGAGGGAAGGGAAAACTGGGTGTGGATCTAGTGGGAGGAATGGGGCATCTGGGTGTGGATCTGGTGGGAGGCATGGGGCATCTGGGTGCAGATCTGGTGGGTGGGATGGGGCATCTGGGAGCATATCTGGTAGGAGGCATGGGCAGCTGGGCGTGGATCTGGAGGGAGGGATGGGCCATCTGGATGTATGTCTAGAGGTAGGGGTGGCTTCACCTCTATATGGGTCTGGGGAGAGGGATGGGGCATCTGGGTGTGGATCTTGTGGGAGGGATGGGGCATTTGGGTGTGGATCTGGTGGGAGGGATGGGGCATCTGGTGTGGATCTGGTGGGAGGGATGGAGCATCTGGAGGGATGGAGGGGGCATCTTGATGTGGATCTGTAGGGAGGGATGGGCCATCTGGATGTATGTCTGGAGGTATGGAAGGGGGCATCTGGGTGTGGATCTGGTGGGAGGGATGGGTCATCTGGAGGGAGCGATAGGGCATCTAGGTATGAATCTGGATGAAGGGATGGGGCATTTGGTTGCAGATCTGGTGGGAGGGATGGGACATCTGGGTGCAGATCTGGTGGGTCGAATGGGGCGTCTGGGTGAAGATCTAGTGGGAGGGATCAGGCATCTCGGTGTGGATCTGGATGGACGGATACAGCTTCTGGGCATAGATCTGGTGGGGGGAATGGGGCCTCGTGTAGATCTGGTGGGAGGGATGGGGCATCTGGGTGTGGATCTTGTGGGAGGGATGGGGCATATGGATGTGTATCTGGCAGGAGGAATGGGGCGTTTGGAGAGATTGGGCATCTTGGGTTGGATCTGGTGGGAGGGATGGGGCATCTGGTGTGGATATGGTGGGAGGGATAGAGCATCTGGAGGGAGGGAGAGGGCATCTTGATGTTGATATGTAGGAGGGAAGGGCCATATGGATGTATGTCTGGAGGTAGGGAAGGGGGCATCTGTGTGTGGATCTGGTGGGAGGGATGGGGCATCTGGAGGGAGCGATAGGGCATCTAGGTATGAATCTGGAGGAAGGGATGGGGCTTCTGGTTGCAGATCTGGTGGGAAAGTTGGGGCATCTGGGTGCAGATCTGGTGGGTCGAATGGGGCATCTGGGTGAAGATCTAGTGGGAGGGAACGGGCATCTGGATGTGGATCTGGATGGACGGATGTGGCATCTGGGCGTAGATCCAGAGAGAGAATGGGGCATCTGGGTGTGGATCTTGTGGGAGGGATGGGGCATCTGGGTGTGGATCTGGTGGGAGGAATGGGGCATTTGGAGGGATGCAGCATCATGGTGTGGATCTGGTGGAAGGGATGGGGCGTCTGGGTGAAGATCTAGTTGGAGGGAACGGGCATCTGGGTGTGGATCTGGATGGATGGATGTGGCATTTGGGCGTAGATCTGGTGGGAGGAATGTGGCCTCTGGGTGTGGATCTGGTGGGAGGGATGGGGCATCTGGACGTGGATATGGAGGGAGGTATGGGGCCTCTGGGAGTGTATCTGGTTGGAGGGACAGGGCGTCTAAGTGTGGATCTGTAGGGAGAGATGGGCCATCTGAATGTTTGTCTGGAGGTAGAGAAGGGGGCATCTGGGTGTCGATCTGGTGGGAGTGATGGGGCATCTGGGTGCAGATCTGGTGGGAGATATGGGGCCTCTGGGTGCAGATCTGGTGGGTAATGGGGCATCTGGGTGTGGATATGGTGGGAAGGATGGGTATCTGGATGTAGATCTGGAGGGAGGGATGGAACAACTGGATGTACGTCTGGAGGTAGGGAAGGGAGCCTCTGGGTGTGGACCTAGTGGGAGAGATGGGGTATCTTGATGGAGGGATCGGGAAACTAGGTGTGAATCTGGATGAAGGGTGCAGAATCTGTTTTCATATCTGGTGGGAAGGATGGGACATCTGTGTGCAGTTCTGGTGGGTGGGATGGGGTATCTGGGTGTGGATCTGTAGGGAGGGATGGGCCATCTGGATGTTTGTCTGGAGGTAGGAATGGAGGCATCTCTATATGGGTCTGGAGAGAGGGCTGGGGCATCTGGGTGTGGATCTGGTGGGTGGGATGGGGCATTTGGGTTGGATCTGGCAGAGGGGATGGGGCATCTGGAGGGAGGGATGGGGAACCTGGGTATGGATCTGATGGGAGGGATGGGGCATCTGGGTGTGGGTATGGTGGAAGAGCTGGGTCATCTGTTGTGGATCTGGTAGGAGGGATGGAGAATCTGGAGGAAGGGATGCAGCCTCTGGAGGGAGGGGTGAGCGTCTGGTGGGTAGGATGGGACATCTGGGTGTGGATACGGAGGAAGGGATGTGGCATCTGGGTGTGGATCGAGTGGGAGGTATGGGGCATCTGGGTTTGGATCTGAATGAGGGATGGGGTGTCTGTGTGTGCATCTGGAGTGAGGCATGTGGTGTCTGGGTATGTGTCTGGAGAGAAGAAAGGGACAACTGGGTGTGGAGAGGATGTGGAGGGAGAGATTGTACGCCTGGCTGTGGATCTGGAGGGAGGGACTGGGCATCTAGGTGCAGATCTGGTGAGAGGCATGGGGCATCTGGGTGTAGATCTGGTGGGAGGAATGGGGATCTGGGTTCAGATCTGGTGGGTGGGATCGGGCATCTGGGTGTGGATCTGGAGGGAGGGATGGGCCATCTGTATGCATGTCTAGAGGAAGGGGTGGGGGCACCTGTGTATGGGTCTGCAGAGAGGGATGGGGCACCTGGGTGTGGATCTTGTGGGAGGGATGGGGCATCTGGATGTGGATCTGGCTGGAGGGATGGGGCATTTGGAGGGATAGGGCATCTTGGTGTGCATCTGGTGGGAGGAATGGAGCATCTGGAGGGAGGGATGGGGCATTTTGATGTGGATCTGTAGGGAGGGTGGGGCCATCTGGATGTATGTCTGGAGATAGTGAAGGGGGCATCTGGGTGTGGATCTGGTGGGAGGCATGGGGCATCTGGGTGTAGATCTGGTGGGAGGCATGAGGCATCTGGGTGCAGATCCGGTGGGTGGGATGGGGCATCTGGGAGCAGATCTGGTCGGAGGCAAGGGGCATCTGTGTGTGGATCTGGAGGGAGGGATGGGCCATCTGGATGGGCCATCTGGATGTATGTCTAGAGGTAGGGGTGGAGGCACCTGTGTATGGGTCTGCAGAGAGGGATGGGGCACCTGGGTGTGGATCTTGTGGGAGGGATGGGGTATCTGGATGTGGATCTGGCAGGAAGGATGGGGCATTTGGAGGAATGGGGCATCTTGGTGTGGATCTGGTGGGAGGAATGGAGCATCTGGTTGGAGGGATGGAGCATCTTGATGTGGATCTGTAGGGTGGGACGGGCCATCTGGATATATGTCTGGAGATAGGGAAGGGGGTATCTGGGTGTGGATCTGGTGGGAGGGATGGGGCATCTGGGTGCAGATCTGGTGGGTCGAATGGGGGTCTGGGTGAAGATCTAGTGGGAGGGATCGGGCATCTGGATGTGGATCTGGATGGATGAATGTGGCATCTGGCCGTAGATCTGGTGGGAGGAATGGGACCTCTGGGTGTGGATCTGGTGAGAGGGATGGGTTATCTGGGTGTGTATATGGTGGGAGGGATGGGGTATCTGGGTGTGGATCTGGTGGAAGAGATGGGGCATCTGGGAGTGGATCTGGTGGGAGGGACAGGGTGTCTAAGTGTGTATCTGTAGGCAGAGATGGGCCATCTGATGTTTATCCGGAAATAGTGAAGGAGGCATCTGGGTGTGGATCTGGTGGGAGTGATGGGGTATCTGGAGGGAGCATTGGGGCATCTAGGTGTGAATCTGATTGAAGGGATGGGGCATCTGGGTGCAGATCTGGTGGGAGATATGGGGCCTCTGGGTACATATCTGGTGGGTGGAATGGGGCATCTGAGTGCAGTTCAGGTGGGTGGGATGGGACATCTAGGTGCAGATCTAGTGGGAGGAATGGGTGAGTGTGATTCTGGTGGGAGGGATGGGGCATCTGGGTGTGGATCTGGCATGGGAGATGGGGCATCTGGAGGGAGGGATGGCACATCTGGGTGTGGATCTGATGGGAGAGATGGGTTATCCAAAGGGAGGGATCAGGCAACTAGCTGTGAATCAGGATGAAGGGATGCAACATCTTTGTTCATATCTGTTGGGAGGGATGGGGCATCTGTGTGCAGTTCAGGTGGGTGGGATGGGCCATCTAGGTGCAGATCTAGTGGGAGGAATGGGGCATCTGAGTGTGATTCTGGTGGGTGGGATGGGGTATCTGGGTGTGTATATGGAGGGGTTGGATGGGCCATCTGGATGTATGTCTGGAGGTAGGAATGGAGGCATCTGTATATGGGTCTGGAGAGAGGGCTGGGGCATCTGGGTGTGGATCTGGTGGGAGGGATGGGGCATCTGGGTGTGGATCTGGCATGGGGGATGGGGCATCTGGAGGGAGGGATGGGGCATCTAGGTGTGGATCTGATGGGAGGGATGTGGCATCTGGGTGTGGGTATGGTGGGACGGATGGGTCATCTGGGTGCAGATCTGGTGGAAGAGATGGGGAATCTGGGAGTGGATCTGGTGGGAGGGACAGGGTGTCTAAGTGTTTATCTGTAAGGAGAGATGGGCCATCTGAATGTTTGTCTGGAAATAGTGAAGGGGGAATCTGGGTGTGGATCTGGTGGGAGTGATGGGGTATCTGGAGGGAGCATTGGGGCATCTAGGTATGAATCTGATTGAAGGGATGGGAATCTGGATACAGATCTGATGGAAGATATGGGGCCTCTGGGTGCATATCTGGTGGGTGGAATGGGGCATCTGGGTGCAGTTCAGGTGGGTGGATGGGACATCTAGGTGCAGATCTGGTGGGAGGCATGGGGCATCTGAGTGTGATTCTGGTGGGAGGGATGGGGTATCTGGGTGTGGATCTGGAGGGAGGGATGGGCCATCTGGATGCATGTCTAGAGGTAGGGGTGGGGGCACCTGTGTATGGGTCTGTAGAGAGGGATGGGGCACCTGGGTGTGGATCTTGTGGGAGGGATGGGGTATCTGGATGTGGATCTGGCGGGAGGGATGGGGCATTTGGAGGGATAGGGCATCTTGGTGTGGATCTGGTGGGAGTAATGGAGCATCTGGAGGGAGGGATGGGGCATCGGGGAGTGGATCTGGTGGGAGGGACAGGGTGTCTAAGTGTGTATCGGTAGGCAGAGATGGGTCATCTAATGTTTGTCTGGAAATAGTGAAGGGGGCATCTGGGTGTGGATCTGGTGGGAGTGATGGGGTATCTGGAGGGAGCATTGGGGCATCTAGGTGTGAATCTGAAGGGATGGGGCATCTGGGTGCAGATCTGGCGGGAGATATGGGGCCTCTGGGTACATATCTGGTGGGTGGAATGGGGCATCTGAGTGCAGTTCAGGTGGGTGGGATGGGACATCTAGGTGCAGATCTGGTGGGAGGAATGGGTGAGTGTGATTCTGGTGGGTGGGATGGGGTATCTGGGTGTGGATCTGGAGGGAGGGATGGACCAACTGGATGTACGTCTCAAGGTAGGAATGGAGGCATCTGTATATGGGTCTGGAGAGAGGGCTGGGGCATCTGGATGTGGATCTGGTGGGAGGGATGGGGCATCTGGGTGTGGATCTGGCATGGGAGATGGGGCATCTGGAGGGAGGGATGGGGCATCTAGGTGTGAATCTGATTGAAGGGATGGGTTATCCAAAGGGAGGGATCAGGCAACTAGGTGTGAATCAGGATGAAGGGATGCAACATCTGTGTTCATATCTGGTGGGAGGGATGGGGCATCTGTGTGCAGTTCAGGTGGGTGGGATGGCCATCTAGGTGCAGATCTAGTGGGAGGAATGGGGCATCTGAGTGTGATTCTGGTGGGGGCGATGGGGTATCTGGGTTTGAATCTGGAGGGGTTGGATGGGCCATCTGGATGTATGTCTGGAGGTAGGAATGGAGGCATCTGTATATGGGTCTGGAGAGAGGGCTGGGGCATCTGGGTGTGGATCTGGTGGGAGGGATGGGGCATCTGGGTGTGGATCTGGCATGGCGGATGGGGCATCTGGAGGGAGGGATGGGGCATCTAGGTGTGAATCTGATTGAAGGGATGGGCATCTGTATGCAGATCTGATGGGAGATATGGGGCCTCTGGGTGCATATCTGGTGGGTGGAATGGGGCATCTGGGTGCAGTTCAGGTGGGTGGATGGGACATCTAGGTGCAGATCTGGTGGGAGGCATGGGGCATCTGAGTGTGATTCTAGTGGGAGGGATGGGGTATCTGCGTGTGGATCTGGAGGGAGGGATGGGCCATCTGGATGCATGTCTAGAGGTAGGGGTGGGGGCACCTGTGTATGTATGGGTCTGCAGAGAGGGATGGGGCACCTGGGTGTGGATCTTGTGGGAGGGATGGGGTATCTGGATGTGGATCTGGCGGGAGGGATGGGGCATTTGGAGGGATAGGGCATCTTGGTGTGGATCTGGTGGGAGGAATGGAGCATCTGGAGGGAAGGATGGGGCATCTGGGAGTGGATCTGGTGGGAGGGACAGGGTGTCTAAGTGTGTATCTGTAGGCAGAGATGGGTCATCTGATGTTTGTCTGGAAATAGTGAAGGGGGCATCTGGGTGTGGATCTGGTGGGAGATATGGGGCCTCTGGGTGCATATCTGGTGGGTGGAATGGGGCATCTGAGTGCAGTTCAGGTGGGTGGGATGGGACATCTAGGTGCAGATATGGTGGGAGGAATGGGTGAGTGTGATTCTGGTGGGTGGGATGGGGTATCTGGGTGTGGATCTGGAGGGAGGGATGGACCAACTGGATGTACGTCTCAAGGTAGGAATGGAGGCATCTGTATATGGGTCTGGAGAGAGGGCTGGGGCATCTGGGTGTGGATCTGGTGGGAGGGATGGGGCATCTGGGTGTGGATCTGGCATGGGGGATGGGACATCTGGAGGGAGGGATGGGGCATCTGGGTGTGGATCTAATGGGAGAGATGGGTTATCCAAAGGGAGGGATCAGGCAACTAGGTGTGAATCAGGATGAAGGGAATGCAACATCTTTGTTCATATCTGGTGGGAGTGATGGGGCATATGTGTGAAGTTCAGGTGGGTGGGATGGGCCATCTAGGTGCAGATCTGGTGGGAGGAATGGGGCATCTGAATGTGATTCTGGTGGGTGGGATGGGGTATCTGGGTGTGAATCTGGAGGGGTTGGATGGGCCATCTGGATGTATGTCTGGAGGTAGGAATGGAGGCATCTGTATATGGGTCTGGACAGAGGGCTGGGGCATCTGGGTGTGGATCTGGTGGGAGGGGTGGGGCATCTGGGAGTGGATCCGGCATGGGGGATGGGGCATCTGGAGGGAGGGATGGGGCATCTATGTGTAGATCTGGTGGGAGGGATGGGGCATCTGGGTGTGGGTATGGTGGGACGGATGGGTCATCTGGGTGTGGATCTGGTAGGAGGGATGGAGAATCTGGAGGAAGGGATGCAGCCTCTGCAGGGAGGGGCGTGGGTCTGTTGGGCAGGATGGGACATCTGGGTGTGGATATGGAGGAAGGGATGTGGCATCTGGGTGTGGATCGAGTCAGAAGGATGGGGCATCTGGGTGTGGATCTGGAGGGAGGGGTGGGGCATCTATGTTGAATCTGGTTGAAGGATTGGGTATTTGGGTTTGGATCTGGTGGGAGGGATGGACCATCTGGGTGTGGATCTGGTGGGAGGAATGGAGCATCTGGGTTTGGATCTGGTGGAGGGCTGGGGCATCTGGGTGTGGATCTGGGGGTGATAGGGCATCTGGGTGTGGATCTGGTGGGAGAGATGGAACATCTGGGTGTGGATCTGGATGGAGCCATGGGGTATCTTGGGCGTGGATCTGGTGGGAGGAACGGGGCCTCTGGGTGTGGACCTGGAGGGAGGGATGGGACATCTGGTGGTAGAGATAGGGTATCTAGGTGTGAATCTGGTGGGAGAGATGGGGCATCTGGATGCAGATCTGGTGGGTGCGGGGATGGGGCATTTAGGTGCAGATCTGGTGGGAGGAATGCGCCATCTGGGTGCAGATCTCCTGGGAGGGATGGGGCATCTGGGTGTGGGTCTGGAGACGGGGCAGATGGGGCCCTCCGGGTGTTAGTCTGGAGGTACTTATTAAGTATCTGGGTATTGCTCCGGATGGAGAGGTGTGGCTCTTGAGACATGGATGGGTCTTTGTGGTGTGGATCCAGAGGCAGGGTGGATAATGCACTCCAGGTGTGTTCTGGAGGTAGAGGTGAAGAATCTGGGTGTGGTACTAGAGGGAGGGATCGAGCATCTGGGTATGGAGGGACAGATGGGGCCATCAGTGTGTGAGCCCAGAGGGAGGGGTGGTGGCATTTGAATCTTCTGCGTGGTTCCAGAGGAAAGGAGGCATGGGGCATATGAGCATAAATGAAGGCATGCGAGCATCTGTGTGTGGTTCTGGTGGAGGGATAGAGTCTCTAGTTGTGGTTATGGAGGGATGGATGGTGGCATCTGCGTGTGGTTATGGAGTGAGGGATGGGGCATATGGGTCAGGAGGGGTGGATGGTGACATGTAGATCTAGTGGGAGGGATAGGGGCATATAAGTCTGGAGGAAGGGATGGGGCAGGGTGCATAATTTGCACTCACCCCTAGCCATTGCCTAGTGATATTTCACTCTTGGTGAGTAAGAGCTTGTGTGCTGTGTGTATGCATAGAAGTGGGGCAGCAAATTACCTATGTCTTGCTAGTAGCTTGCAACTTGAAATGTTGTCCCCTGGATGGTGTATGTGGTTATGTAGAGGAGGGACGGGGACATGTGGATCTGGAGGGAAGTTTGGTGGCATGCTGGATTCGAATAAAGAATGCGTGTCAAAGGAGGGAATGTCAGAAGGTGGGTCTACAGGATCGTGGGGGGCATGAGGGTCTGCAGGAGGAGGGTACATGGAAGCGAGGGGATGTGGGTGTAGGTCTGGAGGGAGGGACTGGCCATTTCAATGTGGGCCTGGAGAGCCTGGAGGCAGGGCTGATGGGTACTCAGGGGCAGGGCGGATGTTGCCATCTAAATGTGGGTCTGGAGGGAGGGATGCAGCATCCCAGTATGTGGTACTGTCTGTGGGTCTGAAGGAAGGAGTAGGGTGACTGGGTGTGGGTTTGGGGGGATGGTGGATTGTCACATCTGGGTGTGGTTCTTGAGGGAGGGCTGGTTGTGGCCATCAAGGTGTGGGTCTGGCTGGAGGGGCAGGGCAACTGAGTTTGGGTCAGATGAGAGAGAATGGATAGAGTACCCGCAATGGGCGAACTGAGTGTGGGTCTGGAGGGAAGGATGGGGGGACTAGGTGTGTGTCTGGAGGGCCTTAACTGTCTGTACCCCCACCCACTCACCCTACCACCAGTCTCCCTTTCCCACCCTCCCACCCTACCCCCACTCTCTCTATCCCTACACACCCACCCTATCCCCACTCTCTCTACCCATCCCACCCTACCCCACCCTCTCTACCCCAACCATCGAATCCCCCACCCTCTCTAACCTCGCCCACCCAATCACCACTCTCTAGCCACACCAACCCACTCTACCCCCACAGTGTCTACCACCACCCATCCTTCCACCACCCTCTCTACCTCCACCCAACCTACCCTGACTCTCTCTAACCCACACACCCAAACACCACCATCTCTACTCCCACTCACCCACTCTACCCAGACCCACCCAAACCCTAATCTCAGTACCCCCACTCACCCTATCCACACTCTTGCTACACCCACCCACCCATACCCCTTCTCTTGACCATGCCCCATTCTCTCTTCCTCCACCCACCCACACTATCCTCACTCTCTCTACACCCTACCACCCAACCTACCTCCACTCTCTCTACCTCCATCCACTCAAGCTACTGCCACTCTCTCTACCCCCATCCATGCTACCCCCACTCTTTCTAGCCCCACCCACCCTACCCTTGCTCTCTCTACCCCCACCCACCCACCTCATGGTAGAACTCACCCACCCATTCCACTCTCTCCCCCTCTAATCCTTCCTCTCACACTCTTGCTTTATTTCTTACCCTCTCACTCTCAAACTTTCTCGCTCATATTTCCTCATGCTCATCATCGATAGAAGCCTCTCTCATTTGTTTCCTCCTTTGCTCTATTCTCCTTCCTTATCATTCTCTTGCACACCTGTACCCCTTATTGCATCCTTCTTTGAAACGTTGCACTCTCCTCCTGCAACAATGCAACACACCACAGTAAACACCAAAATATTAATATTGTCTGTTTTCTTTTTGCCACTTTTGACCACTTTGTGTATTCTCATAGTCCATGTTTTTATTGTACCCACTTTTTAAAAATGTAATTAAATAATATTCAACTGAAAATAAATGTCAAAGTCTGGACAGAAAATTCAGTCTTTCAATTACAAAAATATTCTTGATACAGAAGAAATAGTCATATGATCTTTCCTCACCTCAGGGTAATGGTAGCCTCAGTTGTTTTCTTTGCATTGCTCACAGACGTCTAATGACCCGGTTACTTGTCAGTAATACTCCAAGACCTGCTCTTCCTCTTCACAGTACTTACTGGTTCAATGGGAGAGTCCTGCAAAACATTGAAAAACAAAGGAAGGTCCCAAGGAGGAACTCCAGCACGCAAATGGCTTTGACAAGACAAAACAACACATTTGAACAGTCGGGAGACCAATGACTCACACCCGGAATTGAAAACCCAGGGCTGCCAAAAAGCCTGATTGCTGCTCACTGTGCCCTAGGAGAGGACACAGCAAGACCGAGGTTCCATCCATTCTGCAGAAACTGCAATATTAAAGGAACGGAACAGTCCAGGGCACGCACCAACTTCATAGCGCACCACCTTGTGAAGTTTTTCCAGTGCGCCTCATACAAATTCATTGTCGAGGGATGCCTTGACTTCTGAATAGCAAACGCCAATAGTGGAGTTAAGCCCTGTCTCCGTAATCCCTGCCTGTCAACCTCAAAATCCTCCCAAGGAACCATAGCCAGGTCGGGAACAGGGTACCAAGAGCGTCCTGGCCACACCGGTGCCACCAGAATCACCTCTGACCCCCGAGTCCTGAATCTACATCCGTACCTTGTGAAGAAGCAGAATTGGGGAAAACGCAGAAAGAAGCCCCTGTGGCCATTCCAACATCAAGGCATCCACACACCAAGCCCCTGGAGACTGGAACCTAGAGCAAAACCAGAGCAGTTGCGCATTCTTTGGAGAAGCAAACCGGTCGAGCACTGATGATCTGAACTTCCGACCTGTGCAAGATTCTATTGGATGATGGGAAAATCCTGTTCAGGCCATTGGCCTGGATGCTGTCCACCCCCTTGACATGAACTGCTCGCAAAGATAGCAGGTTGCTCTCTGCCCAACACCCAAATTGGAACGCCAGAGACTACAGGCAAAATTATTTTGTACCACCCTGTAAAATGACATACTCCAAAGCAGACATATTGCCTGTTCGGACCAGAACAGCCGACCACCGGATGCTACTGGAAAACGTATCGAGAGCCAGGAAAATCACTGCCAGCTCCCTTCAATTGGATGATTGTGATGCCTGCATCAGCGTCCAGCACTCCTGAGCACTCTTGGTCCCCAAACACTGCCCCCCACCCAAGGCCGCTGGCATTGGAAGTAACAATGTTCGGTACGGGGTGAACCAACAGAAAACCCCACAAAAGACTGTCCACCTGAAGCCCCTGCGGAAGTGATCCTCCTCTCCATGAAAGGGATTAAGCCTGGCCATAAAGCAAGGAATTACCACCTTTTCAGGTTCCTGCCAATCTTTGAGCACTTCCTCCCTAAGCTCAGGAAGTAACGGCAGTCGTGCCCTGATAGTTTGTTCGAGCTAGCGAGGAGGAGGCATGGAACAGGGCAACACACTAGGCACAGAGGGCACTTGATGAAACCTCATGTACTTCACTTGTAGCCAGCACTTCTTCATCCAGATCCATCCCTTTAGGATATTCATCGGCCTGCACTGCAGAGGAAGATGAGGAGAACTCCCCGGCAGAAGAAGAAGCAGACAACAGCGCCAGATTCTAGAAATGTGAACCAGCAACCTATGTGACAGCACAAAGTCTCCCCAATGCTTGGAGGAGGAGGTTAGTCTGTAGCAGAGGACAGTGAACTCAGCGTGTCATTCACCACCACGCGCTTCAGCTTAAAGTGCCTTTTACAACACTGCAGGCAAGCACCAGCAAAAATGTCCACGATGCCGCAGTAGACCACAAGAACCAAGAGCCCAGTACAGTGCAGCAGATAAAAATAAATCAATAGATCAAATAAACGGAAGGAGAGCCCCTTAAAGCAAGCCTGCAAGGACAACCCAGGTGCAAGCAACTTCAAACAGGCAAAACCCCATGCGAAGGCCTCCTCCAACTGCACCTAGGTCCACCCTGTGACCACCTGACCGAGACAAGCAGCCCAGAGGGTGCATGCATCCGGCGGAAATAGGCACGGCAAACCCGACCAGTGCCGTGCCAGCCCCCTTATCCCCAGCATCCCAAACACCTGCTGCACGTTACATTATTCAAATTTATTGTAAAGAAGGACCTCGCTGAGATACCAGCCATATCCATATCCCTGAGAGGTCCAGGAATCGTGCGACCGCACCTAGAGGCGGTTGCACACAGCAGAGCCCCGTCTATGCAATGAAACGGCATCAGAGACAGGGACCAGAGAGGACTCATTATCACAAGAAGAAGCCCCTCCCAGCCTCTCGTACGACAGCCAAGTGCCCCGCCCAGAGCCCCCACTCACTGGCGTCCAGGCCTGGAGCAACTCTCAGCAAAGGGGCCAGGGAGACCAGCATCCCCACCTGCAAGCACCCCAAAGGCCAACAGGGAGTGCAGGGGGCAGGGAACACGCAGGCGCCCCTCCAAGCTCAGCAAGGAGAGGAAACGACAGAGCTGCAGCTGGCCCAGCCACCCGTGAAGATCCTGACAGGTAGGCACGAAATTAAAAAACTAACATGTTGTGGGTGTGGGGGAGTATTATACTCTATGGAGGGGTGGGGCCTGTGAAACCCACAACGTTCTGTGTTAAAGCCTCAGAAGTAAGACAAAGGCAATACAACATTAGGAAGTGGCTCTACACAAATTCACATACCATGAAGTGTTTTCCACTAATTAATTAAACCACCAAGTAAATCAACTCAAGCAGTGTAAGGAACCACTAACTCACGATCATTTATAATATATCTAAATACACAGAATCCTTAGTAAGAAATCTGAACATGCCCAATCGTGTGCAGTTTTAATATTTATGAGAAAAACATCTTGCGAACTGTTAAACTGATTGTGTTTCAAATATCCATGTATCACTAACCTCATGGTGTGTGCTGATTACTCGGAGCAGTGAACTGCAGGGTGGCATCCTTTAGGAAAGTGGCCAGTCAATCGATCGATTTTGGAGGTCTATTTCAAGCGTCACAAAACGTATAAGTCATGAAGGTATCTCTGTATTACCCTACTAAGCAAAATCAAACCAAACAAAAGCACTTTCACAATTTGGCTGCATCATTTTCTCTTCACAATTGAATAATGCTTAATTGCCTAAAAAGTCCTGTTTAATATAAAACTGTTTGCTATTCAGTGCTGCAGTATCTTCTTACCTTTTGTTATGTTGAAGGAACGATGGACGGTATGACCCTACGAGATGGAGACACAATTCTCACAAGAGTGGAAATAGAGCCCTTGTGCATGAACATTCCACACAAGAGTTATCATTAAGAATATTGGCTGAAGTGCTGCATAAAGCACCTCCGGCAGATGCATTGAAGCAGATCATCTTTTGGTCTACAGAGATGACCCTCCAAGAGAATTATTTCTGCTTCCACAAACAACTTTATCATCAGACCGATGTGGCACAGTGATTGTTTTTCCTGCGGCTCCCAGGATCGTCACCATCATGCATGCCAACCCTCCCGATTTAGACGTGAGTCTCTCGTTTTTGTTAACAAAAATACTGCTATTTTCCACTCTCTCCCTCATAAAAGAATTCTAACCCCAATGCAATCGAATCGGGAAATTCAATTCGACCGCTTTCGCTGAGAGAATGTCACTCTCAGGTGCTGCAAAATGTTGGCATGCATGCAACATGTACATTGAAATATTCATAATATCACATATTTATGGCAACAACCACACAGAGAGAATATCATTACATGGGGACGTGAAGTTGCATTGATGACATCTTCATTGTGTTGGATGGTAGTACAGAGGTATCCCAAACATTAATTGCACTTGGAAAATGCAGTAACCATCAGCTGCCCATGCCTCTTGTAAAAGGATGATATCAAATATTTTCACATACATAACAACATAAGGAATCGTACATTCTTCAGTTGCGCTGCTATGTTCCAAGTCGGTATTAATAGGTTAAAGCAGACTCAACACCAGGAGTATAATAGTAAATGTGTATTATTTAACATTTATCCGTCCAAATAGTAGAACTTCTGCACTATGTATCTGTCATCCTGGCAAATAGTACACATGTTGCTCTATTTACCCTCTGTCCTGGAAAATAGTAGAAATTCTGCACTATTTACACTTACTTTGGGCCTCATTACACGGTATGCGGTAACCATGGGCAATTAGCGCTATGGTTGCCGCCGGTATTTTATCGTGTCCGCCTTGGTGGATGGCGGAATAACCGCCCTACTCCAAGGAGCAGGGGTGGTAATTCCCCATTCACCAAGGCACTTCCCCATTCCCATTTTTGCCCCCATGGGGCTCAATGGGAATGGGGAAGGAGCTAATTACGGTACAGCAAAGTGTGGTACCGTAATTAGCACCAAGGTCCCTTTGCGGGCCTGTTCCTTAACGGCTGGTAAAACCAGCCGTTGAGGTCGGGTCCCGCAAAGGGACCTCGTAGTAAGGCAGTAAGGGTGTACCGGTACCCTTACTGGTACCGGTAAACCCTTACCGCATTCCGTGTAATGAGGCCCTTTGTCTTTGCAAGAAGAACATCTGTGCTAATTACCACTTTGTCCTGGCAAATAGTACACATTTTGCACTATTTACCCTTCATCCTTGAAAATGATCGAAATGCTGTGCTGTTTAGCCGTTGGCCCCCCTGTCCTTGCAAATAGTATACATTCTGTGCTATTGTCCCTTTGTCCTCGCAAATTGTACACATTTTGCACTATTTACCCTTTGTTCTTGTAAATGGTATCAATTCTGCACTATTTACCTTTCGTCCTGGCAAATAATACAAATGTTTCACTATTTACCCTTCACCCTCAAAAACAGTAGATATTCAGCACTATTTAGCCTTTGGCCCTCTCGTCCTTGCAAATGGTATAAATTGTACACTATTTATCCTTCGTCCTGGCAAATAGTACATATTTTACTCTCTTTACCCTTTGTCCTGGAAAATAGTAGACATTGGGCCTCATTACACGGATGGCGCTAAGGGATTACCGGCACCGGCAAGGGCACCGGTGCGGTAATCCCTTAGCGCCATACTACGAGGTCCCTCAGCGGGTCCCGTCCTTAACGTGTGGCCAGACCACACGTTAAGGAAGGGACCCGCTGAGGGACTTCAGGGCAAATAAGGGTACCGCTAATAGCTGTACCGTTATTTGCTCCTTCCCCATTCCCATTGGGGCTCAAATGGGAATGGGGAAGGGCCTTGGTGAATGGGGAATTACCGTCTCGCCAACCTTGGAATGGGGCGGTAATTCCCCCATTCACTAAGGCGGAATCGGTAAAATACCGGCGGAAACCATGGCGCTAATAGCGCCATGGTTACCGCTGTCCGTGTAATGAGGCCCATTCTGTACTATTTAGACTTTGTCCTTGTAAGTACTAGAACCTCTGCACTATTTACACTTTTTACTGCCAAATAATACACATTTATCACTAGTTGCCTTTCACCCTCGAAAATAGCAGAAATTCTGCATTATTTACCCTTCATCCTTGCGAATAGACAATAATAGAAATTCTACACTATTTAACCTTCAGCCCTTCGTCCTTGCCAATAGTATACATTTTGCACTATTTATCCTTCATCCTGGCAAATAGTACACATTTTGCACTATTTACTCTTCGTCTTCAAAAATAGTAGAAATTCTGCACTATTTACAGTTTGTCCTTGCGAATAGACGCTACCCTTTGCAATATAAATATATTACTCGTACTGCTACAATTCAAATCGAATATATAACTATAAGTATCAAAAATGAGAATACTGTAAGAAGCAAGGAAATCAAGGGCTTGAGTAGCTGAAATGTTCACGCTAGAAAAGGGGCACTGCTTGCTCTGGGCTGCATCTTTGGTTCATTAGATAACACAGATGAATAAGACTAGGTTGGCTGCTGTCATCCACTTCTGCTTGAGTGCAGGTTGCTCTTGCCTTACTCTGTCATTGGGAATGAGAAGAGAAGCAGAGCTTTAGCAAGTGAAAACATCAGCCAAAGTGGGGCAGTAACCCCGAAAATGAGGCTGCCAGAGTTCCATACCTACCCACTTAGATGGATACCATTCACAAATGGTCAGTCACCCCACCCTCTTTGTGTCTGTAGTCAATGACAGCAATCTGAGAACAATTTTTACTGGTTCCAAGATGGAAATATGAGTCCCAGAGCGTGGAACAATGGGAGGTGATATTCTGTGACCAGGTACATATGCTGAGTGTTTTCATAGCCCCTTCTTGATGTATTGCAGGTCTAGCACCTTGTTCAAACTGGGGCTATGGGCACACTTAATGTTAGTCTGTCATTTCTGTGTTTTCTTAACTTTAGGGATACAGTTGGCATGAAGAGGTTTAGGGCCTAATTCACAGAAACGTTTTACAATGGCTCAATCCTATTAAAAAATGCTCTGTGCCTGGATATACTGGGCACCGCAAAAAAATGTGTGAAAGGGGCTTAATTGACTCAGAAATGTATTGGCGAGGCAAGCACAGGGTGGGTTCATTTGAACATATGATGTGGGAATGCAGTGGGTTGAGGGACCTTTGGAAAGGGGTCACAACAACTACAAACAATGAACTGCTGCTTGATATTGACTATGACTTTTCAACGATTTTACTGGGAGAGAAGGGACAGGTTGCAGATTTGTCTTACCCACAGAGATGTTGTTTTATTTAGGGCGACTTTATCTGCAAAGAAAACTATTTTGCGTGACTGGAAAAGTGATTGTGTGCCCTCAATGTCAGCATGGTTGGAGGACTTGCGGAGAAGGTCTGTAATGGAAAATATGGTAATACACAGGGAAAAGAAAGGCAACCTCTACGTGTGAATTTGGAAAAGATTCATGGATTTCTAAATTCTCTGCTTTGTAAAAGAGTCAATGGGGGTCATTACGAGGATGGAGGTAGCCATGGTGCTATTAGCACCATGGCTACCCCCTTACCGCATTCCGGGTCCGGGTTCCCGAAATAGGGACTTACCGGGTCATTCCAACCTTGGAGGACCCGGTAAGTCCCCATTCCGGGAACCATTCCCCATTCCCATTCGAGCCCCCATAGGGCTCAATGGGAATGGGGATGGAGCTAATAATGGTACCACAATTTGCGGTACTGTTATTAGCTCTGAAGTCCCTTAAGGGGTCCCTTCCATAACGCCTGGTAAAACCAGGCGTTAAGGAAGGGACCCGCTAAGGGACCTCGTAGCAGGGCGGTAAGGGATTATCGGCACCAGTGCCCTTACCGGTGCCAGTAATCCCTTACCGCCCACCTCGTAATGACCCCCCAATGTATTGTATGTGTTGAAATTGGTGAAGACCGAAATTGTACAGCAAACTTGGGAAGAGGAGTTTGGGAGGTTGGGTTTAATTTATGTTCTAAACTCTGCGTTGTTGTAATGTTTTCTATCTTTTGATTGGCACACAGTAAAAATGTGAATACAAAAGAAGAAAAATGCTCTGTGAATCAGGCCTTCAATCTCTTCCTTTCTCCCAAATACAGTGAAATCACTGCCAGGCCCAGTTCCATTGCCCTCCTGAAGTTAAACTGGTCTGTCATTGTGCCCTCAAACACTGGCCAAATAATGAAGCAGAGCATCGTCTTGATACTCACTTGGTTACAGGAATTATGGTGGGCATAATATTTCTATCAACGATGAAACATCCCATAGACACAAAAGGTTGCTGTGAGTGACTTGTTAGAAACAAAGGAGGATGTGTGCTGGACACCTGTTAAGCACAGAAATGCATGGGTTGCTGTTGACGTTTGAGATTTAGTGATGGCAGGTCAAAGTGCAAGGTTGCAAGGGAGGGTGGGAGAGAGCTGGTAGAGGGGGGAAAGGGATAGTACAGAACAGAGGAGTTGAGGTGGCAGTTCCATCACTTTTCCCTCACCCCGACTGCCACATTGTAGCTCTGCACTCTCAAATGGCAGCACTCTATTTCATGATCCACAGATCTTTCATGGCCTAACATGTGTTTACGAAGCCCGCTCATCTCTTTCCTGCCAAGTCATTCACCATAAGATGTTTTCCGTATGTCAACGGAATGTTGCACCGTGGGTATTTTGTGTATTTCAGGTATAAGTGCGTTTACACTTTTTATTTATCACTGTGAGTAAGGGGTAAACAATGTGTGGGCATATGTGACATAGGTATTCATCTTTATGAGCTGGCTGCCACTTCAAGAGGAGGCGCGGGCGTCTACCCCGGATGTTTTCAGGTGAGAAATCAGATTAGGTCACATGGGAAGCTCTGGGACTTTGCAAACACCTTTCAGAACTTTGAAGGTGCAGCTCCAGATGCAGAGGTGTGCAGGGTCTCTCTCCACCAATAGCAAACTGGTAAAGAGGTGGTTATCTAAATGAGGTACTGCCATGCCTAATTGTTCAATTTAAGCTGCCGCAGTTATTCAGCACTTTCAGCTGTCAGGGCATCTCAGGTCAGATGCTCCGTCCTCTTTGTGGTTGGGATTAGAGGAGCGATCGGTCAGACTTTTGGAGGGCACACGGGTTGAGGCTGGCAACAAGGCGGGCTCCATCGAGTCAAGAGTCACCATTCCTGGTCTCCCCCATCTGCCACCCAGAGTTGCCAGAGTTGCCAGTCAGAACTTTTGGATTGTTAAGGTTTCCAGCAGGGCCTCATATTTCAGTGCCTCCTTTGATGTGCAGGGACTTGTGCCCAAGATTCTCCAGCTAACAGAAGCAGACGCATCACATTCAAAGCAAATTGGGAGTGAAACGGCGTGCAGGCCTCAATCACAGGGTTGCATTTAGTCATACGTATTGGTGGCTAGCAAATCAGAGATTGACACCTCATCCAAGCTTCTATAGTTGTCTACCCCCCAGATGTGGATTCAAATCTGAATCCCAACACTGTCCACTAACTGGCCCTATCTGCTCATAATCATTGCTGCTGCGTGGCGACGTTGAGGCTAGCATGGCTACTAAGTAAGCCTTCTGTAACAGCACCACGATACATCAGGTCCGCTAGGCACTTTATAATGTTATGTTATGTTATGTTACTTGGCATTTAAATAGCGCCTTATGTATCATTGGTATGACCTCGAAGCGCTGGCAGGTTGAACACCCTCTGGAACCGTAGTGAAGGTCAGTAAAGAGAGTGTGTCGTATGGTGCGTGGGTGCACCGGATATGTTTGCAGCTGGTGTAGTTGTTGGATGATGGCTGCTTCTTAGCGATAGGTGTGGTGCTGAGGAAGTCAGTTGAATGTGTTCAACCTGGTGGGTGGACGCCCAGACTGGGTTCTGGCTGTGTTATGCCTGAGGCACGCCTATGCTAGCCGGAATGTGCTTCAGCTAGCTGTGTTTTATTAGGGTGATGAGGTGTTTGTGGGTTGTGTTCGTATGTCAATAGCTAGGCCGAATTATCAGGGGTATAGCTGTGTTCTAGTTGAATGATGGTGTATAGAAGAGAGTAAGCGTGGTGGTGAGATATGGTGGTCATCAGTATAAGTGCCTGAGACCATGCACGTAACAGTGACAGTGGGGACGTACCACCATCTGCACCATCCGCAACATCCGTAACATCCGCACCATCCGCACCATCGGTAACATCTGCACCATCGGTAACATCTGCACCATCCGTAACATCCACACCATCCGGACCATCTGCACCATACGGACCATCCGCACCATCCGCAACATCTGCAACATCCGCACCATCTGCAACATCCGCAGCATCTGCAGCATCCGCACCATCCGCACCATCACCTGCATCCACTGCATTCGCACCATCTGTAGCATCCGCACCATCCGAAGCATCCGCACCAGCCATAGCATCCGTAGCATCCGCACCATACCCACCATCTGTAGCATCCGCACAATCTATATTATCCGCACCATCTGTGACATCCGCACCATCGTTGGCATCCGCACCATCCTTGGCATCCGCACCATCTGTGGCATCTGCATCATCCATGGCATCCGCATCATCCGTAGCTTCCGCACCATCCTTAGCTTCTGCACCATCCATGACATCCTTGACAACGTGACATCCGTAACATCTGTGAAATCCGCCACATCTGCACCATCCGCGACATCCGCTCCTTCTGTTCCGTCCACTCTATCCGTTCCGTCCACTTCATCCGATCCGTCCTCGCCATGCGTTCCGTCCTCTCCATGCAATCCGTCCTCTCCATGATTTCCGTCCTCTCAATGCGTTCCGTGAAGTTACTTCATCCGTTCCGTCCACTCCATCCATTCCGTCCACTCCATGCGATCCATCCACTCCATCCGGTCCATCCGCGTCATCCGTTCCATCCACTCCATCTGTTCCGCCCGCTCCTTCCGCTCAATCTGCATCTTCCGCTCCATCTGCTTCATCCATTCATACGTTCCATTCAGTCTATCTGTTTTAGTCACTCAATCTGTTTTAGTCACTCAATCCGTTTCATCCACTCCATTTACTCGTTTATTATCCCTGATTCTATCTACTCTGGTTTTCTATTTACTGTGACTATTTTCTCTGTTTACTTCTTCCTTCAACTCTATTCGAAGGATGGATACATATCTTTGGAGGTCATTGGTGTTATGGGAAGAGCCACGTTTTCAGTATTTTGCAGAAAGACAAGCAGTCTTCGGTGAGTATGCCACTACTAATAAGACACTTTGTGGATGCTGGACACATCGGACGATCTTCTGCAGTGGATTGTAGCGTGTCCATCTCAAACAGTTAACATAACGAAAAATCTACTGTATAAGAAACATGTGTGGGTCTACAGGCTTGACAGTCACAAACATGGTCTTGATGGGGATTTTGACTGGGCTTTATGTACCCAACCATCTTTGAAGAGACTAATTACTGAGCCTGTAACCTGTATAATGCCACTCAGGGACCTCACACTTCTCTATCACAACTGCATTACTAGCAACAGATTTTGCTTAAAGAATAGAATTAGCTGTCTATGCCTCCCATCTTTTTAATACTAACCAGTAACCAATGTAAATGAACCTGCATATTGCACAAATGCAGCAGACATCTTCCTGCTTGTGGAACTTTGTTCCCGTTCAGGTTGATTTCGTTTTTTTGCTTAATTTCTCATTTAAGGTGGTAGGTGTGTATTACTAAGTTAGTATCCATTATGCCCTCGATTTTTGCAGTCGTTTGTGTACATCGTGATGCGACACGATAATAAACAATGGCTGCATAGATAAATGCAGATAAAAAAATAAATCATGTGTGTCAAGACTGGTTTGACGTTTTCTTCATCATGGGACAAATGTCCAGCTACTCGTGCCTGCCCTCGGTTTCACAGGGGGGTCACCAGCAGGCGGACACCGCAAAAGTGTACCCACTCGAATTAGGTGAAGTCTGCTGACAACAAGCGGAGCCCCCAAAGTCCATTATGCGAGGGCACGTGCACAGGGATGCACCTCTATGCCCCCTGTGACACCGCCGAATTGTACTTGTTATCATGCTATGTTTAAGTACTACTGTAACTCATCACTGTTTGGTACTACTGCCACAATGACTCGGGTACACCATTGTGTATAATACCACACCACTGTTTGTATCACAATTTGTAAACTGTTGTTTCACCTAAGCAAGTATTCTGTAACAGCGCCATGATGCCCAAAGTCCGCTGCGCACTTTATACATTTAAATAAATAAATAAATAAATAAATAAATAAGTAGCCATCCACTTCCCAAGGCTTTGGGGAAAAAAGGATAGAATCATCCCACCAGCTGTCAGGTATAGCCAAAATATAGTCCTGTCAAGTTTCCAGAATGACAAATAACCTCAGTAGAATTCATCAAAAACAATTTTTTCATACATATTGTCATGGCGGCTGTCCAGGAAGATGGTCGAGGGGCCCAGACCTAAAAATGATCTGTGTACACTTACAAGGCCCTTTTCCGAACAAAGCAATTTTTAAATAAAATAGCCATAAAGATAATGGGATGATGTGGTAAAGCAGCATAAAATGTGCCGGGCATCATTTTAGTGGGCAGGGGTCAGGGTGTTTGCCCCCCCCATCTTTTGTGGCACATCATTTTGTCCCATTCGTTTAGCATGGGGCTCTTTAATTTCAATGTCATGTCCCCCCCACCATTTTCAGCAAAGTTACTCTACTGACCACGGCCTTGCCATTCTAGTCGTTTGAGAAAGAACCATTACCAGGAAGCGTGCGAGCATAAGAGTTATCAGGAGGATTCGTGGAAACACATGCAGCACAACACAGACTCTCCCATCCAGCACATCTGGCTTCCTTAGACTCAGACACAGCAGGGATGTTATTTTTATTCCTCTTTTAATCATATAATTGGGGGTGAGTGGCGTGTCTGCTGTCCCATTGTCTGTGACGGGCGGTTCAAGGTGTGAGCGCAGTGTTTGCTCTCCTGGGAGGCTACAGCTGTTCTATGAATACTAATGAAGGGTGTTGGTGGCATTATAAATATTTGCTTGATTGAGCTTTAACTCCCCTGCTAATACACATAAGGTATGAAAATGGGACTCTTTTATTATCCAGCACACGGTTGCCAGTCGAAGGATCGAATCTAAAGGTTCGACAGGTCAAAGGATCGACGCCAAAGGGTCGACAGGTCAAAGGATCGAATTTTTTTATTTTTTTTCACATTTGTTTTATTTTGGGGGGGGGTCAACCCCCTTTTTTTGCTAAAAAACACTTTTTTTCCCTAAACGAAAAACTAAAAAAATATATATAATTTAAAAAAAAAATTCGATCCTTTGACCTGTCGACCCTTTGGTGTCGATCCTTTGACCTGTCGACCCTTTAGATTCGATCCTTTGACTAGATACCGTGCTTTACACATAGCCAGGGCTGGTTCTAGGGCGCCATGCGTCGCCATTTTGGTTCTAAAACATGAAATCTGGTCCTTGTGTAAGGATAGGAGGCAAAACCTCACGTCGCATCTGGCAGCATAAATCTTTCCTTTGACCGTGCACGCAGAATTATTTTTATTTATCCCACAGTTGAAATGCTCTCCTATGGAGTAACCAGCCATCCCGACTAATAAAGACTAACTTAAGATACTCCCTTATTTTTAACCAGCACCTCTTTCATACGGAAAACTGTCGCCCACACTCATATTCAAAAAATAAAAGTACATTGCCAGCATCAAAAGTGCTCTTGGCTAAAATGATGGGTCTGAAAAAAGTAAACCTCCCCACACGTGGCCAATTGCCAACTACGTCGTCCGCTCAAACATACCAATCTCATATCTAGGGTTTGCAAAATGTCTGCCTGCGAAGTGAAAAGTTCGGAATTCGCACTGGAAGCTTTTTCTGCCAGTTCCGTGAAATAACGTTACGGTTAAGCAACCACTGAAATTTCGCCCGGTTTTGTGCTTTTGTGTGGAGCGTGGTGTTTCGTTTCCACGTTGGTTTCAAGTAGCGAGACGAGAAACTTTGGACAGGCTGTTTTTCGATCCGTGCTAGTTTTGTGTAGTGACACGAGAAACTTTGTGTGGGTTTTTCCAAATCATGCTAGTTTAGTGCAGAAACTTGAGAGTTGGTGTGTTAACTGGTGTACAGATGCTTGATATCACCAATAGCCTTCAAGGGCAGGCTCACATTGGGGAGCTGATTCCAACTGAGCGGGCGATCAGCGGTCAGTAGGGCGCGTCAAGTGGCGTCAAGTGCCAGGTGGCTCAGCAGATCCGATCAGTGATTCACTTCTTTCAATGTTTTAAAGCTATTATTTAGTGTTATGGCATAGTATTATTATCTTAATCATATCCACTTAGCATGCAGGATTGTTTATCACTTAATGTTGCTTCGATTTCAGGCACACCCATGAATTCTTTTTTTTTTTGTTTTAATGTCACTTTGCATTTGCTGAACAAAAGTTAAGACCTTGGTGTTCACCGTGTGTGCGGCGTTGCATCAGAATAGGAACATATGATCGTTATATGTGATTTCTCTTCCTTTCAAAACCTCGGCATGCTGATTTACACATGCCAATTCACCAAAATGTCACGCCCATCGACATCGCTCGCTAATGACATCACAAAAAGGGAAGTTATGTGGCATCGCTGATGTAAAATACCTACATCAAAGGGTAAGATGCAATAGGGAAAAAAATGGAGCGCATAAATTCGAAAGTAGGAAAAAAGTGTTTTCAGTTACCAACCATTTATCAATTTAGGGGACTGGCATGGATGTAGTCATGATATGCCATTGACGTACGGGCGAGGTATTAATGCCATATCATATCATGTCATCCTAAGAAGAACATCAGAGGACAGGTCACTGTCTCCATATACCGGATCAGCCATCTGATGCCAGTTATAGCTTCACATGCATCATATGCAAGGCACACCCTCCCGCATGCAGGTACTACCATCATAGGTCAGCTCAGTACATCCTGACCTTCACCTGACCTTCACCTTACACAGAGATGAGCAATTTCCAGAAATATTAAAGCCATGTGGAAAAACAGTTTTTTCCTGATTCTTTTTTACACAAAATATGGACTTTATAGGACAAATTGAAAAATATTCTATAATATTTTCAAAGTGCGAAAGCCCTGACCTATTCCAAAACCAGGAACCAGTGCAAGGAGAAAGCCCTGCCCACTTCCAAGACAAGGATCCCAAGAGATCTGAGGCAGGGCAGCACAGTCAGGAGTTGGTTGTTCACCCAGGCCTCAGGAGCTTCCGACCATACCTGACTCCTGATTCCCTTGCAGGACACTTAGAAGCTAATGGGACATCTGGAAGCTTGTCAGATCATTTTTTCAACCCCTGTGTGGATTTGAAAATGGAAACCCTGCTCTCTCTCCAGGTTTACCTAGTCACAGACAGAACAGGAGAGGCACACCAGACCCCTCTGCCTGCCAAACACCTTTCCAGCGCTGGAAGCATAATGTGAGTAGGACATCAGTTGTAGAACTCCCAGACTAAGAGCAGGGAAATAAAAGCCAGGCAGACACCTGTGAAACTGGAATTGTAGTATTTTCAGTGCAGCTGAGCTCAGACGTTGTTGATCAGCACATTGCCTAATTTGACAAGTGGCTGATGGGATCAGAGAAAACTGGGACATAATGGGGAAGGAGCCAGAGCTGGGATATTGGACCATATCTCTACAGAGACTTAAAATGGACATGCTGGCTAAGTCTAGACCTCAACATACTAGTGCAGATGGCAACCAAATGGTTTCTCGCCTTGGGGATGAGGCTGACCCTATGAAGGGTGGTTCTTAACGTTTTTGGCAGGGGAGCGTGTGAGTGTTAGGGAGAATTCTCCTTCTATGGCTAATTTCCCTCACCTAGTTAGTCCCCCAGCAGCTTTGCTGGATTTCTGGAGTTTATTTTTTTCCACTTGGTAAGAGTGTGGGCCTTTTTCCCACTCTTACCTGTGTTTTGCCTTGTGTATTTTTACTGTTTGTGTGATTTTGGGCTCTGGAGCACACCACTCCATGAGCCCCACTTTTTGTGTGTGTTACACCGCACCTTCAGTGCAGTAGCACAGGGTTGTCTTTTAGACTTCCCACTGACTCCATTTCTCTGGGGCTGACTACTGTCCACCAGAAACATGTAAAGTTGCCATTAACTTTATGTAGTCACTTTAAAACTACAGACCCAGTACACACAATCTTACATGGAGTATTGGAAAATGTTAACTCCTACCCGTTTTTGTCTGTGCCTCTCTGAGATTTGTTTTGCTCTTTTAACATTTAGACTTGGCTGGTGGCAGTGGTATCTACCCAACATTTCTACAGTAATTATATTATATAAATGTGGTATTGTTCCAGGCTATTGTGGTAGCCTCGAAATTAAACCCGCTTGCCCAAATACTTTTTATTTCGGCTCTGGTTGGGTTTAGTCACAATTTCTTTTTGTTAAAGTCCTTCTTGTGTTTTACTTTGCGCGGCAAACCAGGTTTGCCTTCTTTGTTCACCGTCTTTTGGCGGGCTTCTACAGAGAAGCCCTCCTCTTGGCACCTGGGTGTCTAGGTGGGCTGAATGTGAGGGAGGCGTGTAGTCACACCCTGCACAGGGTCTCCATGGAGACCCAAGTCGCACTTTGTCATGATTGGCTGAGGTGGTTGTCCGGGCCTCCTCTTCTGACAATATCTAAGTACTCCTGGCAACTTTGAATCGTGAGTTATCTGACTGTGTGATCCTCGACAACAGGAACCCTGTTCCACCTAACACTGGCGCAGGCCTATTGACTTTTATCTTTGGGTAAGAATGTGTTCCCTGATTCTGTCTGCCTTGACAAAAGTATTGCCTATGATTTTTGCCCCCAACTCTCATGTGGTAACTCAGGTGCTAAGTGTGTTTTTACCCTGGTTATATTTCTTCCCGCGGATATGCGTATCTTTAGTAAGACCGAACTGTCATTACTGTCAAAAAGTGTTCGCATATGTATTCCCGGTAACGTCTTTTGTTTCATAACACCGGTCTGTCAAATCATAAGGTACTTACCTTGAGTTGTTCTGCACAAGGGGAATTGGTTGTGTGTAGTGTATTTGAAGTGTGGTTTTATTTTACTAGAAGTGAAGTGTTTTGTGAACAGATGGTTTAAAAATAAATGTACTTATATTTTTTCACCAGATACCTTGAGTCCGTGTTTGCTTGGGTCACAGTAATTGTAGTCCTTTGTGTAATCTCTACTACTGCTCATTTGCTCTAGAGATAAGTCTGGCTGCTCAGTCACTGCTACCACTCTTTCTGTGTAGTACAGGCTTGTCCTATTTTGATGTTTCATTAACTATTAGAACCCGGAGGGGTTTGGCAGCCTCCCAGCCAATCAGGAGGCTTGGAACGGGGTCTTTCCCTCATGGGAAAGTCCCTGCTCCGAGTCTCCTTGGAAGTGGGAGGCCACCATTTTCCCTGCTGGGAATTAGGGTAAGCATGCCCCTGTCCCCACACCCCTTTCACCTCCTCCCCTTCCTTCCCCACCCCAACCCCAATTACCACATACCTCACCCACCCACACCATCACCCCTAGGCCCACCCCACTTACCTTCCACTCCATTGTCCCTCGCCAGCATCGGGAACACTCTGTGTTCCCGGCGCATCTCCGTCACGGCAATGGCCACCATGGAAAGGGAGAAGGGACTACGGGTAGTTCCCTTCTCCCTAAACCATGGTGGACATCTTTGTTTCTAGTCTTTTTTAAGTTGAGAAATGGCAACCGTGCCATTTCTCAACTTACAAAACAACAACTATTAGCATTCTGGTAAACATGCCGGGTTGCTAATAGCAGTAAACAACTCCGGCTGGGGGGCTTTACTGGGGCATGTAATGCCTGGGATAATGGTAACTGGCCCAGACTATACCTGGTCCAGTAAAGCCTACGCCCATCAAGGTTTAGTGCTTAATTAAAAAGATTCGGGTAATTTCATCTTAGAAAGGGTGATCTGCTAACCAGATCTCCCTTTTCATAACCTCCATGCCAAAAGCCTAGTTTGCACCTGTGCCCTACTAGATCAGTATCCTTGTCTGCAGCGCCGGCTCTCCAGTGGCACAAAGCAGGTGACATAATTAGGTCACAGGTTCACATTTGACAGCTGCAGTGAAAGCCAGGTCACTTCAGCGCAGGGGCTGCATTTAAGACATGAATCCCTGTTCCCAAACCACATAATTTATGAGAGTCACTTTCCTGGTGGCAATTGTAAACTTTAAATAAATGCCAAATCTGAGTTTACCCTTTGGTGGCTAGTATTTTATTTATTTATTTATACATTGATGAATGAATTAATTACATTTATTTGTACCGCGCTCCACCAACCCTGAGGCTTAAGGGAGCCGACAAACAAACAAAGTACATGAATCACATTAAAGCAAAAAACCATATACAGGGCAACACAACAAACAAATTAAAACAGTTTAAAAAAGGCCACAGTTGTAATCAGAAACTTACAAGGGAAAAAGCCAGATCAGTTCACGACAATTCTCAAATTAGTAGGTAGGGAAGAGTCAATTAATTTAATACCCTATTCAAAAAGGTAGGAAGATTGCTAAGCCCACAGCCTAAAATAATGCAGTCAGTGTTAACAATACAGCACCAATTGTCAATCGTAATTCTATGCAAGACTTTCAAGTCCTTAGTTCTAACATAGTTGGGTGCTATTTTTTGATTAAGCCAGGCAAAAACTTTATTCTTCAAGGATTCCCTGGATTCCGGATGACTTGGCTTGGCGACGTTGGTGATAATCACGTTTCTAGGGTCCAAAGCAAAACTCCGTAGATCAGGGTCCAAAATCCTAGCCATAGTTCCTTTTCTTAGCCTAATATCCTTAAACGGGGCGGGAGAGCTGCATCCGCCTGCAATGCCGGCCATTCTTCTGGAATCTCTATGGGCTCTGTTTCACAGCCCGAGTGGGACCCCTTCTGAGCGAATGTTTGAGAGGCCTTTCCAGATCTTTCAGGTACCTCTTGACTGGTCTTCTGGGAAGCTAACTGAGATAAAGAAGACATTTTTAGGCCCAGGGAGATCAACCATGAATGAAATTCTTCAAAAGTTAAGCAGGTGGCAAGATCCCGCAGCATGTGTTCTCTGCGAATTCACCAGTTTCCTGGAGCTGTGGTCTCCTAGGAGCCTAGCCATTCTTTCTGCCATTTCTTCTCCTGCGTATACCTCTTTCCCGTTTAGCTGTACTGGAGGGGTTTGGGTGCTCATACCAAGAGTGAGAGTGAGACAAAAAGCAGTTAAAACAAGAAGAGTAAAGAGTGCCTAGCCACCGTAGCTGCACTTAACTCAACTAGACACTAAATGCCATTTATAAGGCGAACATAAACCCATGGGCACTGAGATGCTGTTATAACCAGTTACACACACATGACAGTCAGGAAGGGCAGCCGTGAGGTAGGCTTCTTATGTTCTTAGCCGAACAGCCAGGTTTGTGGGTCTGTTCGGCTCTTAGGCTGGATGGGAGACAGTTCCATTGTCTGGCTGCTACAGTGGGGAAGCTTCTACCACCTCCGTTAGCTCGGTGGAACAATGGTTGGATGAGCTGATGCAGATATACCTGTCTCACTGGCCTGGAGGACAAGGCTTTCTTGAATTTATGGCCAAGGTAAGGCGGCAAAGACTTGGACGGCATCTCTGTGTGTTGGATAAAGTCTTGAAAATTATCTTTTCTCAGATAGGCAGCCAGTGGGCATCTCTTCTGGCCTGTGAGATGTGCTTTTTCTGCACAAATGGCGCTATTCTGGATCACGTGCAGCTTGCAGATGTTGTGTGTGGTTGTACCAGCAAAGCGAGAATTGCAGTAATCCAGCAACCAATGAGAGCTCTGGCACTGGAAAGGCAGTTTTTAATGGAGAGGAAAGGTCTGACGGCATTGATTACTTTCGTGTTGAAGGCCGTGGAGGAGGCGATGGCATTATCCTGGCGAGTCATGGAGAGAGAAGTATCAAGATAAACTCCCAGGGTCTTCATTGTGGAGGAGACTGGGATCTGGAGGCCATCAATGCTGAAGGTAGAGCACAAGGAATTCAGTTTCTTGATTACTTCTGGCGGCCCAACCAACAAAATCTGTGTCTTCTCGTCATTCAGACAGTGCGTTAGTCACCATCCAGGCTTGGATAGTCATGTAGATAGTGATTGAAGTAAAAGAGTCCTCAGTGTAGTTGCCAGTGAGGGGTAGAAGAATGACATAATTAGTGTAAGAAATGCTGAAGGAGTCCAGGAGGTCAAAAAGGGTGTAGTGAATAAATTGTAAAGGGTGGGGGAGACACATGAGCCTTGGGGCACACCACATGAGATGGGTGAGGGGGAGGCACACGCTGAATTGGCAAACACTCTACATATTCTGTTGGCCAGGAAGGAGGCTATCCAAGTTGTGGCTTTTGGAGAGAAGTTGTCATCGGACGTCAAGTGGTGGCATAAGATTTTGTGGTTGAACAGATCACACGCATCCAAGAGGTCCAGGAGAAGGAGGATGGAATGCTTTTCCACGTCCTTGAATGTATCAAGCTGATTTTTCAGGTCTGGCCAGGCTGAATCGGTTCCATGGCCTGGTCGGCAGCCTGAGCGACGCATGCCCAAGATATGGTGATTTTCCAGGTAAAACTGGATTTGAGAGTAAACTGCCCAGTCAGGTTTTTTAGGAGGAAGGGGACTGTTTGGGCGTTAGTTGTTCAGGGCTAGGTGCTCTAGCATAGGTTGCTTGTTAAATGGGAGGACTCAGGCTTCCTTCAGGCTAGCAGGGACTGAACCTGAAGCAGAGGAGGCATTGATAAAGTTAGTGAGGAAGGACATAAGGTGTTCAGTGTAGTCCTTGATAATGGTGGTGGGGCAGATAACCCCTTTACACCTGGAGGGTTTCAAACACTTGAGAATGACTGCAAGCTCAATTTCCGAAACATCCTGGAAGTGAAATGCTGGGTGGTCCAGGGACGCAAGGGTAGACGGTGGGTGGGGTTAATGGGCGCTGGCGGGGATAGATTCCTAAGAAGACCTTGTTTGGCAAGGATTTGATCTGAAGGGAGTTCATTTCGTCTTGCTTGGTGTTTTGGATGTTCGTACGCCATATTTCTTCTTTAGTGAAGGCTGGCGGGAAGGTGGCTGGGGCTTGAAGCTCTCTAAGTATCACGAAGAGTTCTTTGGTATTTGACTTAGCATTGTCTATTCAAAGGTTATAGGAGCCAGATTTGGCTAGGATGATAGCTTGTTTGCATTGCCTGGATAAAGAATTAAAGCTGTTTGTTGGAGTTAGAAGGGTGCTTTTTCCAATTCGATTCGGCTTGGTGTTTTTTACCTCAGTTCTAGTAGGTTCTGTTTTCTTTCTCTCTGTATTCCCTCTTCCTTCCTGTCCCCTTTGCTTCCTTTAGCACAAAAACACGTTGGGTCTGTTGCCAGAAGGCCAAGACCACTTGTCTCCAGAAAAGGGATTGAACCCCTAAAATGGGGCTTGTTTTAGTCCAATAACATGTGAACCTTTGCCTTTAAAAGAAGTGGCCTCCTACTCCTGCTTTGATTCACATTTGCACACTTAAGGACGAATTCATTAGTCCTCTGTTGGGAGAGTTGACTTCCAAGGCCTTTCACCAGTGAGGTAAAGAGAGAGCGCAAGGCAGCGGCAACCTCTGCTCCCTAACCACCCCCAGGGAACATTGGGGGTGACTGCTGTTAGACCAGGACCTGCGCTCTCTACCAGAGGAACCAGTATCTAGGCGCTTCACAAGAGGTGAAGGGCCTCTACAGGTTCCAGCTAGACTCTCTGGAGTGGGATTGAAGAGGAATGTGACCTATCTTATCTCTAAGCCCATGGACAGCACCTGAGAAGACAACGCAGCCGGAATCGTGTTTGCACAGCTTCAAACTGCATTTGAGACGCATTCAAGCACAGAACCCCTTCTCACACAGGGTCAAACAAAATTCAAACCATGTTCAACACAACCGCTGAACCAATACAGGGCCCCTGGTAACAATAGTTGAAACTGAATTCTAACACAGAACCCCTGTTCACACAGGTTTGACCATGTTCAGTGCCCTTCAAACTAGAAAAAACGACCCTGATTACACAGATTCGAACTGAATTCGAACCACATTCGACAGCCTTCGAACCAGTAGCGGACCCCTGTTTACACAGATTCGAACATAATTTGAACTGTGTTTGATGCCCTTTAAACCAACACAGGGTCCGCAGTGATGCTTTGGCACACTTCTAACCTGTGCCCCGGTGCTTACAACCTTCAAACTTGTTTGACTTACAGGACAGCACACAGAAGCCTGGTTTGACGCTATAGAACCACCAAAGAACATATTAAGGTACATTTAAGAGGCCCTGTCTTTCTGGTCCACTTTTGGGACCCTAGAGACTAGTAAGCCACCATGTTGAACCTTTTTCTTTAAAAAAAAAACAAATCCTTTTAAATTGTAATTTTTGTAATTTCTTGCCTTTCACCGTTGCTACCAGAGTGCTTGCATCATCTATATTCTGCAAATTCTGTTTTCTCCACAGGGGTGTTTTTTTGTAGTGTTTTCTAGTGTAGTTTATTGCATACAGTGTATTTAATTAAAGTATATATGTGTATATATTTATTTATTTATTCGACCTTGATTGGATAATCCTTTATTTTGTAACTGTTGAACTATGCTGTTTGGGTTGCCAATGGATCACATTAACACCTCCATTGAGAGTATAGCCTTCCCTTGGTCCACGTTATCACAGAAGTCGAAGAAGGCATATCTCTTGCGAAGGAGGCATATCTCTTAACTGGGCCCGTTTTACCTTTATGATTGGGATCCCTTTTGCTTTGTAGAAGTGTGAAGGCAGAGTAGGCAGATTATTATCACAGTGGTGTACAGAAATGCTAATACAGAAATGCTAATGATCTGATAATATTGCCTTACATGAGACTTATGAACGTTTTTCTATTACATAGTTCTTAAAAAGCATTTCTAAGAAGTGTAGGGTAAAGACAACATGTTATATATCATTCGAAAGAAACTATTTTGGCCTATTTGTAACTCCATAATGCTGACTACTAGTTCACTCCTTGTGAAAAATGTCTCACCTGCTGGCCTGTTTCTCAGCTATTGGAAGTGCTGTTTTTGTTTTGTTTCTTGTTCCTGGAATGCCCTAAACATTATACATGCCAGATAAGGAAAATACAACTCCTAAGAGACTCAAAGTGAATCTGTCTACTGATGTGGGGGTTTGCTATGAAATTCATTATACTATTTCCGGTATTCTGCAAAAACAGGATGAAGCTTACAATTAAAACAAATGGGGATACATGCTTGTGTTTTCATTCTATGAAAAATGTTGAAACAATGCTTTTTCATTTCCATCGAGAAAGAAGGGCTACCTTCACAGCCGCAGGGTACCTGACGTGTGCAACAAACTCTGTGACTTATGAATTATCATGTATACAGAAAATGCAAACTTCAAACGCCCTAAAATATGATCAAACATAGCTCACAATGTTCAAACCAATCATCTCCTGGTGAGAGCCAAAAAATGGAACAAACAGAATTGGCCCTTGAAAAAAACTGTTTTTATCAGAAATGTTCAATTTTTATCCAGGCCCTTACATCATCACTACTCTTCTCGCAAGAGGGTGATCCTCAATCTCAAGGGGTGTTGGGGAGCATTCTCAAAATGTGCTAATTTCTCTCTACCTTAGAGACCCTCAGCTCTTTTGCTGAACTTTGGGACTCTGTACTTTTTAAATCTGTTTGTTTTCTGTGTTTATTTCTTTTGGTTATGGAGTTTTAGACGACTCCATAGGCATCATCTTTTTTTAATTGTGTCATACAGCACCCTCAGTGCAGTAACACAGAGGAAGCATTTTAGGCTGTCTCAAGGTTTAAATACCTTCTCTGGGATAAACTACTGTTTCACAAAGAAAGTAAAGTGAAATTGACTTTACTAGTCTTTCCAAATTCCTAGACCCAGCGCACCCTATCTTACAATAGAGTGCTGGAGGGGTTACCTAGTATCCCCCAGGTCTAGAAACTCATGTAGCAGTGAAATGCTACCCTTTCCTATCAAAAAGGCTGGTGGCAGTGGTTTTACAACAAACTACCATGATTTTTCCCGACCACTAATACCGGTAGTGTTAAATTGCGAGAGCCATGTTTGTCAAGATGGCGTCTGAGCCCCCTTTCTATAAACAGGTTTCGGTCTTCTTTTTTCGCCATTTCTTTGCGGAAAGGTCCTTCTACAGTTTGTCTCTGCACGCCAAACCAGGTTTGGTCCCTTTGTTCCTACGCCTTTAGCAGGGTTCAGGACTGAAGACCGCCTATGGCACCCGAGTGTTTCCGGGTGGGCAGGAAGTGACCCGAATGCACTCTGGCGTGATTGGCTGGCTGACTGTCTAGCAAGGACAGCCACCCTGCTGGGTGAGTGGCAGCTAGGCTAGAATGAATGGTAGAAAACTGTTTAAAAGGCGAGTCTCTTGGACTGAAAGGCAGAGTCGACCACTGGAACGAAAGAACCGAAGACGAGCTGGAAGAGGATGGCTGCTGCAACTCCTGGACCGTTGGTTTGCCTGGTGAAGCCCTGCTGCAGGTCTGAATCGCCAAGTTCATCTCAACAGAGAAGCCCTTTAAGGACGACTTCTCCCTTTGAGTTGGTGGGACCAATCGACCAATCAACTCGTAAGCCACCTGGACACCATTCTCAGAGCTGGTTGTATTTTCCTCGCATGCTGCAGGAAACCGAATAGCCAGGGAGAAGGACACCAGTTTGTGTGCTTGACGACAGTTACCAGAATCGAAGATTTGCCAGTTTGCCAGCTTTGTGACCAGTCCCTGTGCAGTCCCCAACGTCCTCCCTCTAGTCCCCACGACTGAGGTGCAGGAACAGTGAGATCTGCAGGAACTGCCAGGAACAGAAGTCTTCAGCTGCATCTTTTTCTTCAATCTAAGGTACTGTGAAAACCCGACCGAGAGAACTTACCTCTCACTGCAAAAGTGCATGAAACTGGGGCAACTTGCAGGCCTAGTCAGCTTGTGACCCGACATATGAACCTTTTCTTCTGTGAACTACTTCTGAGAACCATGGCAAAGACTTTTCCGTTTAAACTACCAGAACCATTTTTTTATGCAAGACTCTAGCCCATTGACTTTGGCCTATCTGTTGCATTGGAACCACTCCTCTGGTGAACTCCAGAGGTCGGTCTGAGCGGAAGTGGTCGGGAGCGGTGCTCCTATACTTTTTATTTTTAAGTTTCACTGTTCCTATACTTTAATTTTAAAAAGAAACCGGTCTGGAATGATTTCGTTTTAAAATAAAAGTGTAGGAAGAAGTTGAAACTTGCACTTCAGTGCACTTCACTGAACATTCCATAAATAGCAGGTGTGTTGGTAAGGGGGGTTTGGATTGTGTGTCAGAGGGGTGTGGTGATGGGGTGTGTGGGGAGCAGGGGCAGGCCAGCAGGGAACATAGTTCCACTACTTCTTTTTGTACACTTCGACCACTGGTGAACTCAAACTATTTGCACTGTTGAAGAGTAACACTATTATTCGTTTTATTATCTTATGCCTTTTTGCTCCTATTTCAAATGCTCTGAATGCCATTTTGCTCCTCCTTCAAAGTAGTTTAAATGCCTCAGAACCTGATAGTGTGAATTAGTGTAGTATATTTTCGTATGATATTGATTGCCTCCTTTAAGTGAATGTTTTCTACCTGACTGTGTAATAAATTAATAAGTGTTTTACCAAGAAATCTTGAGTATAACAGTCTATTTGAATACTTGTGATTTTAGACCTCTGTGTTACTTTATTACAAGCTCACATTCACTCTTGGGATAAGCCTGGCTGCTCAGCGCGCTACCAAAAACTGTGTCGTACAGACTTATACCAAAGGTTGGTTTTGCTTACACCTGTAGTCCTAGTTGTGTGTAGTGGTTCCAGAGGGTACTGCATACAAACTTTGCCTAACAAGGGGTTGAGCAGACTTGAGCGTGAAGGATTCCTCAGCCGATGATGTTTCCACAAAGATAACATATGCTACAGATGTTCTATCTTGCTAAATGTAATGTAACCTTTCATATAGTGTTGCATAACAAGACAGAGTACTGCCACTTGCAAGAGCTGCAATAACAGGTGTCATTAGTTCCCAATTTAAAAAAGGTTGAATTTCATGCCCTTGGAAGGATTGAGGTTCCATCATGTTACTGCATATTGCGCTCATATTTCTCAAACCCTTAACTCTCAAAATGATGTCACCTACTGCTGTAGAAAGCTGGACTGAATCCTCAAAGCCCTGTTTTATACGTAGCCTTTAGTTGTCTTGTGTCAGGTAGGAATATTTTATCCATTATATTATATATATATATTTGGCTTTTTTCTTTCCATTTTGGAACATGTCACTTTATTTTCATTATTATAAATCTACAGCTAAAGTGCTATAAATCAAAGAATAAAATAGGTCTGGGATGGAAAATGCTGCCAGAACAGTTTAAATTTCATAGTCTCTCTTGATTGTAAAGAAAGGTTATCTCAGAGGGCGTTAAAGGGCTGAGTTACAGAGATAGAAAGGTCCCTGCCCAAATGTGATTTTACGTACCTTTGGAGCGCATAACATGTCGCAAGGTCAGGCAATTGAGTCTTACCCTTTTCAGATGCAGCCTGTAAATAATGTTAAAGAGCCTAAAAGGTGGAGCCCAAAAGCAGACAGAGAGAAAGGGGAAAGAGACTGCTGTGTTGGGACCAGGCCGAAAAGCAGAGATGCCGGTAACGAAGACCAGAGACCTGTAGAAAAAAAGCCGCTAATTGAGCAAATGCTACTCATATTGAATATCGAACTGAAAGAAAGTTGCCATTTAAGTGAATACAAGTGAATGCTACCTATGATGAATGACGAAGTGAGAGAAAGATGCAAATTGAGTGAACTACGATGTGCTGAATGGTGAATGAACACTTTAATAGACTTGTCAACCTGCACTACTAATAAAGAGCACTATGCAGAGAATTAAAGGCATACGCAGGATTGAAAAGTTGAGGTGAGCATTGGTTCATAGTGATAATGTCGAAAAAAAAATGTCGACTTACAAAAATGTCGAAAAAATAATGTCGAAATCCTATACATATAATGAAAAGAGTCAATTTTTAGAAAAAAAAAATGTCGAAAAAAAAATTTCATTTAGCACTATCAATAAATACATAAACAAGAAGAGTCCCCCCGACCCCCCTCACCCAACACCGACCTGCCAATCCCCCCACCCCCCACCACCTTCTCACCCCACATACTCATCATATTTTAATTATAGATATATTTATTTATTTATTAATCCAATAAATAAATAAACAAGAAGAGTATCATTTACTAGGGGGGATTCCCCCCAAACACCCTCACCCAACACCCCCCTGCCACACCCCCCACCCCCACCACCCTTTCACCCCTCATACTCAACACATTTTAATTATATATTTATTTATTCATTCAATAAATAAATAAACAAGGAAAATATCATTTACTAGGGGGGTCCCCCCAACCCCCCTCACCAAACACCCCCCTGCCACCCCCCCACCACCCTCTCACCCCTCATACTCAACACATTTTAATTATATATTTATTTATTTATTCAATAAATAAATAAACAAGGAAAATATCATTTACTAGGGGGGTCCCCCCCAACCCCCCTCACCAAACACCCCCCCTGCCACCACCCCACCACCCCCTCACCCCTCATATTCAACACATTTTAATTATATATTTATTTATTTATTCAATAAATAAATAAACAAGGAAAATATAATTTACTAGCGGGGTCCCCCCAACCCGCCTCACCAAACACCCCCCTGCCACCCCCCACCACCCTCTCACCCCTCATACTCAACACATTTTAATTATATATATATTTATTTATTTATTGAATAAATAAATAAACAAGGAAAATATCATTTACTAGGGGGGTCCCCCCTACCCCCCTCACCAAACACCCCCCTGCCACCCCCCCACCACCCTCTCACCCCTCATACTCAACACATTTTAATTATATATTTATTTATTTATTCAATAAATAAATAAACAAGGAAAATATCATTTACTAGGGGGGTCCCCCCCACCACCCTCTCACCCCTCATATTCAACACATTTTAATTATTTATTTATTTTTTTCTAAAAATTCGAAAAAATGTAAAAAAAATTCGACATTATTGCTTTTCTACATTATTTTTTTCTACATTTTTTTTCTACATTTTGACTGTCGACATTATTGGATTCGACATTATCACTGACCACCGTGAGCATTATATGTGCAAAGTCAAGAAAGGCTGTCAATTACAACTGCAAGTGTGAGAAAGAGTCACGTTTATTACAAGCCAAGAACTGAGATCAAAAGGTATTACAAGGAAAGTGAAAGCCTAAGACAGAAGAATCTTCAAGGGGCCCAACTGCTTTGCGGGGGCTTATAGTTGCGTGACCTCTGATGGGTGGACTGTGAGGTCAGCTGCGCCTAGACCACGAAGTCTCCTAATATGTAGGGTTGCTGGTTGTGTGACCAGTAATGGATGGACCGTGTGGCCTAACAACTGCGCCTAGACCTGGAAACCCTTAACAGTGACTAAGCTGTAACGAACTGTGAAACAATTGGTGAAGCAAACCTGAAAGAGGATCAAAACAGAGCCCGTATTTTCTTTTTGAACTTTGAGCAAGTGAAACCAACTTGAATGTTATGTTGAAGTCTTGGGGAAGGAGACCCTGAGAGACAAAAAAAACAGAGATTACTGTCTTGGGAGAGTGAGTCCCAGGACCTCTGTTTTGAGTGAACTGTGCTACCGGAGAATGCTATCTTGGGGAAGGGAAACCCAGGATCTCTGTTTTGTGTGTATTGTGCTACCTTTGAACTTGGGAAGGAAAAGCCCAGGACCTTGGTCTTGTGTGAACTGTATTAGGTTTGAACTTTGGGAAGGAGAATTCCCAGAGCTTCGTTTTGTGTAAATGGTGGTACATTTGAATTTGGAGAAGGTAATATCAGAACCTGACCAAACCTTATTTGAATTGAACCTTTATTGGAACTGTTTTAAACCTGAAACAGGGAGCTCTAGTAGAACAAAATCTGAAAGTAGCTTAATCTTTACTTTTGAACACTTATATTTTGTTGAGAAGATTCCCACATCATGTTTTGTTACAGTTGTGAGTTCAGGCATATGTTTTGACACAGACAGACTTTTATTTTGGACTTACAGACAAAGACTTCCATTTAGTTTCTTTAGGCAGGGGAAATTCCACTATAGTATAGGGCAAGTTAGGTATTACACCATCCGAATCATTAATACAGTCTTGTTTAGGATTACACTTATGTTGTCTGTGTCATCTCTCTTGATTCGATGCCTGTCTCACACACCCAGCAGTGTATATCTTGGTTCTGAGAGTAAGGAGAGGATACCAAATATTGGTTCTTTTGCATGTTTACTAGTAGACTATCAATTGTTATTTATGTGCTGTCTTTATTGATAGTGAATTAGATGTGACTTTGCGAGCACATCTTTTATGTTTATGTTTATGTTATTTTATTTATATAGTGCTTTACGCCAAAGCGCTGTACATTATAACAACAACAATACAATAACAGTAGAAGCAAAATACAAGATATGAGTCAAACCATCAATACAGCAACTAGAACAATTTGCCAGCAGAGATAAAAGAGGGAAAAAGGGGTGGAGAGGGGAACGGAGTGGGGAACAGGAAGTGAGATAAGGTGAAGGCGAGAGGGGGGAGAGGGGACATAAGAGGAGACAAGGTAGGGATAGAGAGGCAAGATGAGGAGGATAAAAGGCGGGTGGGTGAGGGAAGGGCGGGGGAGGATCAGAGTATCAGGGAGGGGTGTGGAGAAGGAGAGATTTTAAGGAGAGACGAAAGGAGGAATAGGTGGGGATGGATCAGATAGTGAGGAGAAGGGAGTTCCAGTAGAGGGGAGCAAGGAGCTGAAAGGAAAGAAAATGAGAGGAAGCACATGGGGACGGGGGAACAAGGAGAAGGAAGTGATCTGCAGATCTGAGGGAACGGAGGGAGTGTAGAATGAGATGAGAGAGGAGAGATAAGGGGGAGAAAGTTCATGGAGAGATTTAAAGACGAGACAGAGGAAGTGGGATTTGAGTTGGGAATGAAAGGAAAGCCAGCCAAGCTGTGAGAGTGAGGAGGAGATGGAGTCATGAGGTGAGAGTAGACAGAGGGTGCGAATGGCAGAGTTGCAGAGGGATTTTAGGGGGGCAAGATGAGAAGCAGGGAGTCCGAAGAGGAGAGAGGAACAATAGAAAAGACGAGAGAAGAGAAGGGAGGATATTAAACGTTTAGTGACGTTGAAGGTTAGAGAGGCACGTACTTTGCGGATATTGAAAAGGTGGTAGCGGCATGCGCAGGAAGTGAGAGAGATATGGTGGGTGAAGGAAAGGGAGGAGTCGAAGTGAATGCCAAGATTACGAGCATGGGCAGAGAGAGGAAGATTAGTAGGAGGAAAGTGAATAGAAGGAGGGGGAGACGGAGGAGGAATAGTGTTGGAGGGAAAGAATAAGACTTCAGTCTTGTCTGTATTAAGAGACAGAAAGTGGGATGACATCCAATTTTTAATGGCAGTAAGACAAGAAGAGAGCTTAATATGGAGGTCAGGGGTGAAGGAAGAGAATGAGAGGAAAAGCTGGGTGTCATCAGCGTAGGAGTGATTAGAAATACCGAAAGAGGAGATGATAGGGGCGAGAAGCGAGGTTTAAAGGGAGAAAAGGAAGGGGCCAAGGACAGAGCCTTGGGGTACACCATAGTCCAGTGGGAGCGTAGAAGAGGTACGACCGCCCCAAGATATGGAAAAAAAGCGGTGGGAGAGGTAAGAAGAGAGCCAGTTGAGGACGGAGCCTTTGAGACCTAAAGAGGAGAGAGTGTTGAGCAGTAAGGGGTGGTCAATGGTGTCAAAGGCTGCAGAGAGATGTAGGAAGATAAGGACAGAGGATTGCTTAGAGTAGCGAGCAGTAAGGAGGGATTTGAGGACCTGGGTAAGGGCAGTCTCAAGGGAGTGTTAGGGCGAAAGCCAGATTGAAAGGGGGAAGGAGAGAAGAGTTGGTGATGAACGCAGAGAGCTGGGAATAGACGATGCGTTCAAGTAATTTATAGAGGAATGGAAGAAGAGAGATTAGATGGAAGTTGGACACAAGAAGGGGATTAGCAGAAGGTTTCTTCAGAATAGGGAGGAAAGTAGCATGCTTGAAGGCAGAGGGGAAGGTAGCAGAGGAGAGACAGATATTGAAGAAGGAGGTTAGGTAAGGAATGAGGAGTGGGTAGATCGTGGGAATAAGGAGGGTAGGGAGTGGATCAGAAGGGGCAGCAGTGGGATGAGATTTGGACAGGAGAATGGAAACGTCAGACGGAGTGATAGGTAGTGATAGGTAGAAGGGAACTGGGGGAAAAGGGAAGAGTCGTTACACAAAGAGGAGGAAGTGATGATTTGGCAAAGAGAGAGTATCTTGGAGGAGAAGAAGTCAGAAAAGTCAGAAGGGGATAGGGGAGATGAGGTTGAGGGGTCCTGAGTAGGTGGGGATAGGAGGCGAGAGAGGGTTTGAAAGATACAACGAGTATGCGAGGCTTGAGAGTGTAGAAGGTTAGAGTAGTAAGAGCGTTTAGCAGAGTTGAGGCTGGAGTCATAAAGAGAGTGGTAAGAGAAGTAGGTAGTCTGGTTAGATGGAGAGGGGAATTAGAGCCAGCAACGCTCAAGGCGGCGTAGGAGATAGCGCATAGATAGGAGGTGGGAGGAAAGCCATGGTTGAGAAGGTTTACGAGTAGAGCGGAAGGAAGAGAGAGGATAGAGTTGATCCAGGCTGAAAGAGATTGAAGAAGACAGAGAGGATAGGGCTTCATCTGCCGAGAGGGAAGAGAGGTCGGGGAGAGGGGGAAGAGAGGAGGAGCAAGTGTCATGAAAGAGAGAAGGGCTAAAGTTGCATAGATCTCTTCGAAAGAAGGAAGAGGAGGAGGGTGACGGAGAAGGCTGAGGCTGAGGGGGAGTAAGGGAGAAGGAGAGCAGGGCATGGTCAGAGAGATAGTTGGGTAGTGTAGAGACGGAGGAGGAGAAATAGGTAGAGTTGAAAATAAGATTAAGAGTGGAGCCAGAAGAATGAGTAGGAGGAGAAGGGAGAGGAAATAGGAGGTATGAGTCAAGGATGGAGAAGAGAGGGGAAGGATGAGGAGGAGAGGGGAGGTGAAGATTGAAATCACCAAGAACTGTGAGAGGAGAAGGAGATGGGGAGGAGAGAGATTGGAGGTGGTCAAGGTCTTCATAAAAGGAGGAAAGGGGTGCTGGAGGTCTATATATAATTAGAAAAGAGATAGGATGAGGGGAAGAGAAGGATTTGTAGAGGTATTCAAAAGAAGGGAAGGTTGGGAGAGGTACAGAGGGGGTAGAAGAAAGGTATTTAGGGTGGAAGAGGAGTCCAGTGTCTCCACCACGACCAGAAGAATGAGGGACGTGAGAGAAGGAAGAGGATATGATATGATATGGCATTTGTAACGCGCCTATACACAAGTGTTTCAAGGCGTGATGAGTCAGGGAGGGGAGAACAAAGGGAAGACAGACAATGATCCTACTAGGCCAGGTGTCATTCAGATTGTGCAAGTGCATGAGGAGGATGTAGTGAGAGAAGCAGGAACAGTAGAGTTGTAAAGTGGGTTCCAGGTTTCAGTTATGCAGAGGAAGTGAAGGTTAAGTCGGAAACACATGTCCAATACAGCAGCGGTCTTATTGCAGATGGATCTAGCATTCCAGAGAGCAATGTTGATAAACTTGGAGGGTTGGGTAATAGGGGGGTAGATAAGGTTGGGACGAAGGGGAAGGGAAGGAAGTGGATGAGATGGGCGTGGAAGGGGGTTGAGAGAGGGAGTGGACATGATAATAAGGGGAAGGGAAAGAAGAATGGGGAGGAGAGGGAGGGGAAGAGAGGGGGAAGAGGAAGAGGAGTAGGGGACGAGGAGAGTGAGGATTGGCAATGTGCATGACAGATATGCTTGAGTGAGAGGGTTAGGAGGTTCCAAGAGAGAGGCAGGTCGAGTTGGTCCTATTAGTGGCACAACCAGTGGTTATGGAGGGGGCAGGCAGTCCAGGGACAAGGGAGTCAGTTGAGGGGGGGAATAGTCAGTAATTAAGAAGGCTTAGAATTAAGTTATTATACCGAAGGACAAACATAGAAGGCTCAATGCAAACTGTGCAACTGACTAAATTATCTATTTTGCAAATAGGAAAATATGGGTTGGAAAATAATGGATTATAAGATCAGATGTTTGGTTATTTGATGAAAATGTGAAACTCACCAGGGTCTCTAATGAGTTATATAAAGAATAAGAGGAAGTTTGGCTGTCATTCCATGTGATAATTTTCATTACAACCTAGAGCGGAGATCCTTCCAGAACTGTGTGACTTCAATCATATAATAATAATAATAATACACAAAGAACAGAGTGCCCCTTTACAATGTGTGCAGTTCCAAACTCTGTGCATCATTACGAGTTTGGTGGTACAGTAAAAAAGTGTCCATAAATGTGTTGCCGCCATTTATCTGGGGTAAAAAATTTCCCACCAATTTTACTGCACAGCCAAATTCAGGGAATAAAACTAAAGTGAGGGCAATACATACAGCACATAGTTGTGGTTTCTCCGCCACTTTAACTACAAGGAATTGAGGATTTGCCATGAAAAAAATAATTACCGCCCACAGTAAATTCTCTGAAATCACCATAGAACCCCATGGATTAACACCGCTTTACTGCAACTCATAAACTACTAGATGAGATACCGATATCCTCACCACCTCCTGCCCTCCAAAGGAAGGTTATACCCAATCCAGCTCAATTTGCGTACACAGGTCTCTCCCAATGGCCCACACTTATGGCCAACATTGCTAAAGAATTACTTCTATGCAAGGAACCATTTGACCCCAGCCTTTTGGTGGATGCCTTAAATGATTGAGTATTGGACTTAGGGCCACCTAAAATGAATATTTCCTCCCAGACACATTGGCTGTCTAGTACTGGTGTGTTGTCACAGGCATCTAGGGTGAATACTGCTTGTCAAACCCTCATACAAAGGGAAATGATAGATCAAGCCACTCAAACTGACTCCTGCAGTAAGGTGATTTTGGGGTCCACTGTGCCAATCTTGGCATACAAGGAAACGGCAGAAATCCCCAGTGTAGATTCACCACAGAAAACTGTTCCATCTTCATCACTACACGAGTCAAACGCTACCCATAAAGAGGTCAAAAAGCCCACAGTTATGAACACCAAACTTAAGAGGATACTTTTACGAAACCTACAATTAAAAGAAGTCACAAATGCCTATAATAAAGGACACAAACTCCTTTGACTTTGTAATGGACCAGAGAAACTTCATCATAACTAACATTCAGAAAACCAAAGAAAAAGAGACTAAAGAAGCTCTGCGTAACAAGGTTCTTGCCTGGCTGTGTCAGAGAACAGGTCCAGGTGTGATCAGACTTGCTGATTTAATGATCATTCGGAGGATGGACCTGAGCGATTGGTGCTCGCAACCAAACAGTGACTGTATTTTAGTGGCCTGTGGGGTTAGCACCTTACCTATTTTTCTCAGACGATGCAAATATTTGCTTAAAGGGACCTCAAACTGCAAACTGATTCTTTGAATTTAGACACCTCAGGGAGATATTCATGACTGACTCATATTTTCATATGTGTGGATATTTCTGGTTAAAAGAAGCAATTGAAGTGACACAACATGTTAATTACTGCTATAAGATCAGAAACCGACATGGTTCAGTTTAATGCATTAACAAATGTAGATGTTAATTATAAAAAATTCAAATAATCTGAAAACAACAGTTGATCAATGTTTTTAATGGAAAAATTACAATGTTTTCAATAATACTACTCTAAATCAAAATATGGAAGTGATGAATGCAGAATCATTTTCCACTTTTATTCGTAGTAAAGTTTGTGGTCTGAGTGTGAGAGAGCATCAGCCAACAGTACGATAGCATACATTCGATGATAAAGTACAAAGTAGGAAAAAACATTAAATAGAGAGATTAGGGTAATAAAACAACTACACATTGACCCAGAGGAGAAATCATGAAAAATAAGGAAACAAAGCTGAAAATAAAAAAATTGGCTGAAATCATATAGGTGTCTCTACATATACTGGAAGCCATCACTAAAAATAAAAATATGAACTTCTGGACATACATACAAAATGAGGCTACAAACCAAAGGGATAATTAATCAAACCCAATGACTGAATAGATTTAGGTAACTCACCTTGTGGATTTGTAGAAAGCCACAGTAGAGGAAAACATAAATAGTATCTTGGTAGACCCATGAACTATTGAACTAAATTACAAGGATATTCCTTGCCCTATTTCATTTTTACATGCACCGGAAAAATCTTTGTGAAGACCATTCTCAGCCACTTACAGTCTTGCACTGATTCTAACCATGTACTAAGCACACGCCAAGCAGGCTTTAGGCAAAATAGAGGCATTATCGACCAATGTCTGCTCCTGTTTCTTTTAATTGAAAAATATGTCATTTATTTAAGTTCAAATTATATGTTGCATTTTTAGACCTCAAAACCGCATTTGATTCCGTGTCGAGGGCTATCTTGTGGCATATACTTGAAGCTCGTAAAGCCCCCCCGAAATTAAATTCAATATTATCTTCATTGTACTCTGTAAATCAGGCAAAAGTTTGTTTTGGCTTAGGGGGAGTGTATGAATGCATTCAAGGTAAGCAGGGGAGTGAGGCAGGGATGTGTCCTTGCTCCCCTGCTTTTCAACATATATATTCAATAAATTATTTATGCCAGGATTACCTAGAAATGGGGTCAGAAAAATATCTATCTAAAATACAATGGAGTCATTAATTCTTTTTGTGTGCACCATGGTAGTGGAGCAGTCTCCCAGCCCTTAATCTATTGCAGAAACAGTCTTGTTGCGCAGCTGCCTATGGGGCAAAGGTATGGGGCTATACGCACCCAAGCACCTGACAATCTAGCGAGAGAAAGTTTCCCAAAAAGTTGTTACTCCTACCCCTTAGCACACTGGCCCCTTTAATATATCTGGAACGAGGTATTTTACCTGTAATGACCAAGGTGACGTTTGATCCAACTGGATACTGGATAAGATTGTGTCAGGAAGGCCAGGAAGGCCTAACATCTGATCGGGAGGCGTTGCTACATTTCTTAAGTCTGGAGGGGGGCAGATGTTCGAAATGGCCAACCCATGTAAAAAACTGTTTATCTAATCTTAATTTGAGTAATCTTTGGGCAGTAGGAAGAAAGACAGTGGGCCTCTTTACGAGTTTGGAGGCAGCCAAGCCGTTTTTAGCGGCATGGCTAGCCCTAAACCGGGTACCGGGTCTGGGTTCCGGAAATAGGGAATTACCGGGCCATGCCGACTTTGGCGGGCCCGGTAATTCCCATTCTCGGAACCCAGACCCGATACATCCCCATTCCCATTGAGCCCCCATAGGGCTCAATGGGAATGGGGAGGATGCTAACAACGGGCCCGTTAATGACGGGCCCATTGTTAGCATCCTGGTCTGCTAGCGGGTCCCGCTAAGGACGCCTGGTCTGAGGCGGTAGAGTGATAACAGCGCCGGCAGCTCTAACGCGCTGTTATCACTCTTCCGCCTACGTTGTAATGAGGCTCAGTAAGTCTAGCCATTAAAAGCCAGTTAAGAAATTATCTAATCCGCAATGCATTGAAACTGTCTGTTGGTTTTGATTATATTAGAAACATACTGTTTAAGGCTAGTATAGCATATATTGATTTAATTATTCCAGCCTATGAAAAATCTTTACATTTCCGTTTTAGATTAGGGACGCTGGCAGTAGCTAGCCTTGCAAACTTTTGGAAATCCCAGGAGTCTGCTTTATGTCCATTGTGGAATACTAAAAAGTTCATGCTGATTTGCCACCAGTCCTTGACAGTGAGACGTAGATATTTAAGACTAATTTTAATCAATGCAGGAATTCGTAATACAAGAGAGGCATTGTTATATTTAAGCAATCCACAAAGTGTTAGCGTTCTATTTGCAACATTCTGTTACAGACACAGAGCATGGTCATTGAGGGTAAGAGCAATCAATACATGCATGGGGTGAACATAGCTCTAGATTCTGTCGCTCCCCCTTGTTGAAGCTGGGCATAATTGAGGTGCTTTCCTTTTTTATTGAGGTTGCGAGCTCTGCTCTTCTTATATGTTGTTGTAACATTTTGTTGCTCTTATTATATCTTTTATCAATAGTGTTTGTTAATACTGTTTAAAATACTATGTATTATTGTAAATTGTTTTGAATTGCTTTTATGGTTGTATGACCGAAATAAAGCTTAATAAACTGAAAACTGACATTCTGGGTTTAATTAGAAAAATCTTCCAACTCGTGGGCCCCGGGACCTGATGGTCTGGGTACTAGAGTGCTTACTATGTTATTATTGTTATTTAGTAATATAGTAAGAAGAAAGTTCATACCCAAATCATGGAAAACCTCCTACGTAATTTCAGTCTTTAAAAGGGAACCATACCGACCCAGCAGAACTATCACCCTAGCACCCTCCTTGAACTGGAGAGAAGATTTTTGCATCATCATGCTTAAAGAAATCGAGGAGCCAGCTTTACAGACTGGCAGACCTTTGAAATTTCAGACTGGATTCAGAAAGGGAGTTGGAACCTCTTTGAACAGACTTATAATAAATATATTGATGGAAAAAGTCTATGAAAATGGTGCCAGTCCCTTATACGTTGCTTGTGTCAATTTGACAGAGGCTTTTGACATGGTAAACCAAGCTCGTCTGTGGGTTAAGCTGAAACGATGGCAGATCTCAGCTGGTTCACTAAATATTTTGATCAATCTGCACAGAGAAACAAATCCAAGCATAAGAATGGACGAGAACGGCACACTCTCCAGGGAAATATTTATAAATGGTTGAGGCAGGGTTGTGTTCTAACTCCATGGCCCTCATTAGGACTCCGGCGGAAAACCATGGTGCTGTTAGCACCATGGTCAATGCCGGAGTCCGCCATTGGGAAAGTGGGGAATTACCACCCCATTCCAAGGTTGGCGGGGCGGTAATTCCCCATGCCACCATGGCCCTTCCCCATTCCCATTTTTGCCCCATAGGGCAAATTGCGGTACCGTACTTACCCCGAGAGTCCCTTTGCGGGCCCCTACTTTAACGGCTGGTCGAGACCAGTCGTTAAGGTCGGGTCCTGCAAAGGGACCTCGTAGTAAGGCGTTAAGGGTTTAACGGCGCTGAAACCTTATACGGCGCCGTTAACCCCTTAACGCCTGGGTCCTAATGAGGCCCCATGTCTTTTCAATTTGTATGTTTCTGACATGGATGAGTATTTAAATAAAGCAGCATTCATTTCTCCACATTTAGCAGGATGCACAGTTAGTTGGCTAGCCTACGCCAATGACATAATCCTTCTTGATTATATCCAGTTGAGACTGCAATGTCTTATTGAGGGATTCAAGATGTTCACAGACGTTAATCAATTTAAAAATGAACTCAACTAAAGCCAACATAATGTACTTTTCTAGATCAAAAAAGGACCAGGTTTTGTTGGAAACTCAGGAATGTAAAATTGGACGTTGTTCATGAGATTAAATACTTGGGATTCTACCTGACTAATAAAAATTGTCGTAATGCTGTAAAATCTAGATTGAAAGGGAAGCTGATCAATTTGAGGCACAAATGCATCATATTACTTGTAAATATTGCGGATTTACTCGGATCGACCCTATTAATAAAATGTTACGGTGCAAAGGTGATACCAGCAATTTCATATAATCCTGAGACTTATCCTGTGTAGTGGAAGGAACATCACACTTACAATAGCCACGGTAAATAGTTTTAAACGTGCTAAAATTAATTGATATCAAAAGAAACACCCACATTTACAGTTATCAAATAATGAATGCATAGATTACTTTTATACAATGAATTAGGGGAAATGTGTATTGAATGTTTTATTTTAATACATAATGATGACATTTTAACCTTTGTATAAGGTTTGTATACATCATAACAATAAAATTAAATAAATATATAACTAAGTATATGCATTGTTCCTTCCTACAATGCGAGATCCCTCTCATTTCTGCCCCCTTTTCCCTCTTCACTCCCCAGTATTAGCATATGCAGCTCACTCTCCCTGTAGCCCACAAAGAACCTGTAAGTAGGAATTAACCTCTATTGCAATTGCCCTGGTGTATCACTGGAACTATACATCTCAGACCTTTAGCAGGAGGTACAAATTATAGTATATTTTGCCATTTTTACAAAAACCGCCAAGCATGTTATAAGGCTGTGTCACAGTACTAGGCTGCGGATATGTGACTGTCACCTTCCATACATTTGCACATATACTAAATAAGCTATGTTAGCAGCCATGTCACAATATACAATACAATGAGCCTCATGACAAGATTGGCGGGAAGTTGAAAAAGTGGTGGTAACAGAATTACCACCACTTTCACTACTCCACCGAATTAAGGAGCAGAGAAAATGGGTGCTAATGCCACTGGCGGAATTAGCACTGGTGGATTTAGCTCCAGCGGAATTATACCAGTGTACTGGCAATGACGCTGCAGTCCAGGGCAGTCTTCTGAGTGCCTGTGACCTGACTGGCAGTGGTGGTGGTGTGTATGTTTGCTTCAGCTGTGGGAGTGGTGGCCGATTTTGTATCAGAAACATCTGCCATGACGAAGGAAGGCTTCTTGGCTGGTGTTTTTTCCGGCTCTCCAGATTTTGTGCAGCATGGACTGAGGGTACACTTTTCACAGCAGTTGTTTGGTGTGCCACAGTTGCTGCCTCAGCTTGTGAAGGTAACAGGGGGATCCTGGGAGTCTCTCTGCCAGACATTAGTCCTGGTTATGAGAGCCTTACCCAGAGTCTTTAGCTCCCTATCTTTAACAGAGGAGAAATATCCCAAACATATCAGTCTTTGTCCTGCCCTGGGGCAGTCCATCTCCAAAATACTAGGCAATTCCCCTCTGAATGTGTCTGGGGTTGCTGTTGGTAGTCTTGTTTTTGTGATTCATGCAATGTGTGAGATGTTAACTATGTGATTCCCATGGAAAATCTGCATTAATATCCCTTCCATCTATTGGGTTTCTTTAAAAGTTGGCCAGTCATACTGCAGTGTTAAAGTGGTACGGCTGACAAACCTGGTTGACATGATTGCCACTAAAAAGGGGTCATATATTTTCCAACATTAGGGTAGTGGCATCTCTGTGTTTCTCCCTATTACAGGGCCCATGCACTACATTGGTATTTTGGCCGTGTTTTTCACTGCGACGGGATCCGGGACCCTGTGTTTCGATAGAATTCTTCATTGCAATGGAGGGTATACCACTGACATCCGTTTTCATCATTCAATTCTTGTGGGAAAGCACATATCACTGCCAACTGTACTGCCACTTCCACCCACCCTAGCAAATCTCTAAAAAGAGCACTTGTGAAGCCTCTGTTAAAGAAATCTAACCTAGATCCAGGAGTTATGAAAAATTACCACTGCAGCTTCCCAGCATTCTGCACTACTTGGCAGTCACTACTTGGCGGTGACAGTCCTGGCACCCCTAACAGCACACGTGCCAACTGACACCCTGAGTAAGAAGTGACCAAGTGAATTAGCCTCCATCAGTAGGCACCAACATCCAGATCTCCGGTGGTTGGTCGGTACAGTATTGCAGCCATACATGAGCTCCCACTCTGTTGAGCCATACACTGTCTGGGACTGTCAGGCCACACTGTAAATGCCAGACGCCATCGGACAAATGGGTGATCACCATCTATCTATAGATCAATTCTGGGCGATGACAAGGGGCGCCAGTGCCAAGAATAAGAAAACTGGCACAATGGATTCCTTCACAAGCACCCAGACCCCGGGCAATACACCGCCACCTCCGGCTGAACCCCCCACAACGTCAACTGACAGTGCAACATATGATTAGCTCTTAACCACCGTACAAAACGGCTTCATGTCAGTGAATGTGAAACTAGACAATATCATCGCTACTATCGGCTCACTTAAGGTACTCGTCGATAAAGAAAGTGCAAGGGTTACTGAAGCGGAGAGCAGGATCAACACCAATGAGGACTCGATTAGCCAGAACACTCGAGATATCACACTCCTGAAGGGCAAAATCAACAAGCTGCAAGGCAAATGCGACGACTTGGAATCAAGGTCCCGTTGAAACTATATCCGTATATTGGGGGTGGCGGAATCCTTTTGTAAAGGGCCCATTCAACCTCACATGGAAACGCTGCTTAAAACCCTGTTCGGAGATGCCTTTTCTGAACACTTCTTGGTAGAAAGAGCCCACTGCACACTGGCTCCGGCACCCAAACCGGGGGCTCCTCCCTGCACTATAGTTGCCAGACTGCTAAATTACAGGGATAGACACATTGCTCTATGCCTAGCAAGAGAGATGGGGCCCCTCCATCATGAAGGTGACAACATACACATAAATCCGGACTTTGCGGCACGGGTACAGGCGCAGAGGAGAACATACGACCCAGTAAAGAGACAACTACGTATGCGCTTTTATTTCCGGCTAAACTGCAGATACAGTATGGAGGCCATGCACATTTTATTCGAGCATCCCTCGGCGGCCATGGACTATATTGAGGCCACGATTCCGCTACCACCACAGGGAAGGGGTCCAGATCAAAACAAACTCCTACAGCCAGCCATTGACGGGAGAGGCCCGGTTGACTGATTGCAGTTCACAAAATATCCTTTATACATCTGCAATGTGGAGTGTGGGTAACTGGGCGGCGCCGACCCATGTTTTGTTATATGCCGGATGAGCTGTGTTCGACTGCGATGGCAGTGTCCGCAGCATACGCGCCCCAGGAAGGTTCCACAAGTTCATTAAAGGGGTTCATCATCAGGTTGGGGTTGATGGTGGGGGTGGGGGCGGGACATGGAGAATTCCTGTTGGCATGGGAAGGGGGGGGAGTTTAAAAATTGATGTTAATGTTACCGGTAGGGAGGCGGGAAACCAGGTGTTGCTGGTATTTACACTGGGTGTTGAAGTTAACATTTTTGAAAAGTGTGGTCACGTCACTTTATGCTACATCAGATTGGAAAAGACGGGAACAATCCTGGTTTGTGTAATTGTACATAAATGGCACACGGAATTAAACCAACCCATGGGTTGAAGCTTAAACTCCTTACGTGGAATGTCCAGGGGCTCAACAACCGATCAAAATCTGGGAAAATTGGTGCATACAACGCTAGACACCACCCACATATTGTTATGCTGCAGGAGACGCATGCGCTACAAAATGTTAATACTAATATCCTTCAGCAATGGGGAAAACAGCGATATCACACTGAATACTAATCACAAAACAGAGGAGTTCTTACATTGATAGACCCCTCGCTTGGTTTCATTTACTAGAATAGCAAAATAGATCCACAGGGCAGATACTTGATTGTGTGGGGCAGGGTGGCGGGAGAGGAGCTGATCCTGGTCAACACATATGGACCAAATATGGATGACCCGATTTCTTTATATAAGTATCCAACGAGATTGGCTTAACAGATGGTATATTGTGGGGTGGAGATTTCAACACCATACTAGATGTCTCTTTGGACCGATCCTCTGAAAAACATAGGTGTCTCACTAGAACAGCTACTGTATTACATCAGATCCTGGTGCAGTTCGCCCTCACAGACGCCTGGAGGACGCTACATCCACTGGAGACGCAATATTCATTCTATTCATCGGTGCATGACACAGAGTCACGAATTGAATACTGGTTCATTTCAACCCATATGCCCAATGTGATTGCTTGCTGTGACATACACCCCTGAACATTGTCAGATCATTCCCCTATAGCCTTAGAGGTAACGCTACAAAATGTCAAGCCACCAACCAGGAGATGGAGAATGCCCCCAGACATCCTTAAAGATCCTAACGTAGCAGAATCACTACATATTGAAAACAAAGAATTTTTTGAGATAAACAAAGGGTCTGTAGACGAATATGCAACACTTTGGGAGACTTTTAAAGTATGAGTGAGAGGGGCTATAATGTCTAAGACCATGGGACTCCTGAAAAACGTTAGATTGGAAATGGGGGACATAGAGAAATGACTGAAAGGCCTGGAAAGCGAATACAGTGAGACACATGAAAAGGGAACTCTTGCCAAGATCAATGGCCTTTTGCAGAAATTTCATGAGCTAGCAGCTAGGGAGCTGCAGTATATGATATCACCCATCAGAGTGCATCGATACGGTGAAGGAAATAAGGTAGGGCATTCCCTTGCGAATCTTCTGAAGAGTGAACAGTACCATTCGCCAATCACAAGTATCATATCAGGTGGCGGAGAGGTCATAGATAGCGAGGGGGGAATCAATGAGGAATTCACTAAATTATATACAGAGCTGTACGCAAACAATGACACGCGCCCCGTGATATAAATAAAGAATTATCTAATTGGGATAACGCTTACATCGCTTCCGATTGAGATCGCTCTCCTACTGGACCAACCAATAACTAGTGAGGAAATTACTGAAGAAATTAAATCGTTAACATTTGGTAGGGCCCCAGGGTCGGATGGACTGGGCACAGAATTGTATAAAGAATACAGTACCAAACTGGCCCCCATATTAACTCTTGTGTCGGAGGAAGCAATGACACTTGGATCGTTACCTGAGACAATGAGAGAGGCTATTATTACGGTGTTACTGAAACCAAGGTGCCCGTCCCATGAGATGTTTTCTTACCGGCCGCTCTCCCTGATTAATTCAGATGCAAAAATATGCGCCAAGGTTCTGGCTACCAGACTGCTCCCTAATATGACCACACTGGTTCACCCGGATCAGTGTGGCTTTATCCCCACCAGATCCACTGCACTAAACCTACAGAGATTATTTGGAGTCATGGACCAAATCAAGCCGGAGGCACAAGCAGCAGTTATATCACTTGACGCCAAAAAGGCTTTCGACTCTGTATCCTGGTCATATTTGTTTTCAGTACTAGGGAAGTTTGGGATAGGACCATATTTTATTAAATGTGTCAGAATGCTGTACGCATCTCCCATGGCCAAGGTTCTCACCAATCACACAATATCCAACACCTTTAAATTGGGTAGAGGCACGAGACAGGGCTGCCCGTTCTCTCCCATTTTGTTTGCCTTGACGATAGAACCTGTGGCCGCGGCCATCAGACAGAGGCAGGATCAAAGAGGGATCAGAATAGCAGGTATGACCCAGTCCATATCTCTATATGCTTATGATACACTCCTGTATATCCGGGAACAGGATAAGAACCTTGGTCCCATGCTTGAAGACATGCACGAATTTGCAGATTATTCGGGATACAAGATAAATAATTCTAAGTTCGAAATCTTCCAATTAACACCCGCTACTAACTGCCCAACCAATACATATGACCTCCGGTGGTCTCCCACTGGAATAACATACCTGGAGATACTTGTATCCCCGAACAGAATATCCTCATATATTGATGACTATGAATATCTCCTCCAAACGGTTGCAGCCAAGCTTCAGATGTGGGCCAAACTCCCCATCTCATTGATAGGCCGAGTTGCAATACTCAAAATGGTGATCCTTCCTAAACTTTTATACGTGTTTAGTAACGACATGGCCTGGTTGACAATTCTTTGATAATCTCAGATCTATGGTGACGACGTTCATATGGGATGGGGGAGCAATTAGAATGAAGTGAAAAAAGTTGGATGAGCCATATGAGATGGGAGGCATGACAGCTCTGGATTTCGAGTTGCATTATTTAGCAGCTCAGGCACAGAACGCCAAGTATTGGCAGAACCCAGCAGACACTGCACCACACATCCCATTAGAGCGCCACTCAGTGCAGCCTATTGGCATACGCTCCATAATATTTGCAACACAACACCAGGATACGTGCTGATTCGAACCTGTCAGCACTACAGTCCACGCCGGGGCCATGATCCGCAGAAGGTTAAGAATGGACACACCCTATGACTCGGAAGACCCATTATGGAACTTCCCAAGGATCAAGCCGACATTTCACACAGATATACAGAAGACATGGGACTCTAATTGTGAGATCAGGATGAGGGGCATGTTCCCGAACTGGACATTTGTCACACCAGAAGATTTTGCAACTACAGTAGGGGGTGGACAGCTTGCAATCCTACAATATCACTGTATGATGGCCGCATTCAGAGCGAAATGGCCATTGTTCCCGGATGAACCTGTTTCACACAAATGCTTTCAATCCCTATATTCGCAAACCGGGACAGGTGTTTCTAAGTTACACACGCCAGCACTAAACACAGTTAAAAGCCACCTGGGAAACAGATATGGGTGTGGTCATCGATGATGAAAAATGGAAAAGATATTTTGTCTATCATCAAAACAAGTATTGTTAAATGCAGGTTTGCGTTTAATCCAGTTTAAAATATTGAATAAATTGCACTACACAACCGCTAGAATGGACAGATTTACTAATACGGTGTCGGGCGGATGTCAGAAATGTGGAAATCCGATAGCTAATTCATTTCATATGTATTGGGCTTGCCCGTTGATTGCAGGGTTCTGGAGAGAGGTAACCGAAACACTTGAGGGAATAACACAGATCCCAGCAGACCTCACACTGCAGAAATATTTGTTTGGGGACATAGGTAAAATGGCGTAGGTGACCAGAAGATTATTTAATGTCACATGCGCAGTAGCTAAGAAATGCATTCTCCAGAATTGGAAAAGCTCACATGCTCCACGTATGGACCACTTTCTTCGAGAGCTCACTTACTTGAACGAATGTGAGGACCAGTATTTGATAACTCTACCCAGAACGAATCGACCAAAAGACATTTGGGCACAATTCAGAATGTTCCTTTGTGATATGCTGTCAGATGATGAATGCCCCACGTGAACATAACTTAGATTTCCAAATTGAGAGAACTGCAACCTATACTGTAACTACTCGTTTTTTATTGCACACTGATTACTGTTGAATATGAGATGCAGCTATATTGTGACACACAATCATTAAATAAAGTTTTTTTTAAAAAGAATGTACTCCATTTTTTTCCAACTGAGGATAAATCAGTGGTGGTTGGGCAATGTCTAACCTCCACTTGGATTATTGAAACAGCCTGTTAGCAGGAATTCCTTCTAAACAAATGGCTAGACTGCAGAGATCCCAGAACGCGGCAGTCAGAGTAATAGGACATCTCAGGAAACGGGACCATGTCTCATCAGTCCCGAGATCCCTCCACTGGTTGATGGTGGAGGATATAATCAAATTTAAAGTGGCATGCTTAGTCTACACATGTCTGAGAGGTCTTGCACCCGATTATCTTGCTGAAAAGATCATGCAATACATCCAAGGAGGAAGCTACGCTCAGAAGATAAATATCTGACTTGTGTGCCACAATCTAAATGTGTCTCCAGAGGTGAGAGAAGATTCTGAGTTTTTGGACCTAAAATTTGGAACCAACTCCCACTGGAGATCATAAAATTTGAGACATTGGACGTCTTCGGGAAAAGGTTGAACACTTTCCTATTCAAATACATTGAAGTGCTGACCTGAACCAACCTCTGCTTTTCTTCATTTGTTGATTGTTAGTTGTCATCTGCGCCCGAATACGGTTTATTCTGTCTGGTGTGTGTAATAAATTCTTCAAAATTAAAATCAGACACCCGGGAACTTCTGAAAGGCACGTTTGCCAGAGGCATGATCAATCTCATGCCATTTAATCGGAAATGCTACTGACCCGCTCCCAGCCCAGCCTGCCTTTACAGAAGCAATCTCCTGCTGGAAATCTTACTATTTGTTCTCAAACTCAGCAGCCCAGCATGTCTCTATACCTCTTGCAGTTGTCTCCTCTGCATCACTTTCACCTCTTTTGCTGTAAAATGAGAGCTGAATGCAGCAGTCAATACACTCAGAGATTATGATGTACTCGGCTTGAGTTGCATTACGAGAATTATTTGGCCAAAGCCGAATGCTTTTATTTTTTGCCGTACTTCAGCTACTTGAAGCCGAAGTTTGGTGTATTCGTATGGTTCAGTGCCAATATTGTTTCAGTATAGAGGAATTGAGTTTGATCAACCGGATTTTCTCAGAAAGAAGGAACAAACGACAGGTGCTCACTGACCCTTCTATTATTAAAATTAGCACTAGATTAACTGTCCAGAGAGATAAAACCACTATGGGCATTAAAGGTGTTTTGGAGAAGGGGAATATGAGCATTAACGATTTGCTGCTTATGTGCCAGTTACATAATGGGACCCATCAACTGCTGAGCCACCTCTTTTGAAGGAGTCAATGGCTACCATGCACTTGAACTGAAATTAGGTATTTTCAGATTTGTTTCCCAAAGAACATACTATATTTAGTGGCCAAAAATGTAACACTTTTTGGCCTCAGGTTGGAAAGGATCTACTCAGATAGAAACCGGCTATTCTTTTGTATGTTGAGGAAATATGCAGAGCCTTTCTATGAGGATTGGGCAAACCGAATATAATCTCCTTCAAAAGGCTGAAAATGAATGTAATGACAAGAGAATGTAATCACAGATTTTAAGACACACTATGCATCATTCCAATTACAGCAGATTATAGTCTAAAATGTAACTGATATTAGATACTGATCAAACTAGTTAGAGCTATAGCTGCCTACAGTAGAAGTCTTTGGTTTCATATAAAGTTCAAGTAAGATTTACTCAGGCCAGTGATAAAGTTCATTAAGAGAGCTAGACACGTTATGAGAAAGCTAGCAAAATGCTAACAATCTGATTTAGCAATCTGATAAAGCAGAATGGGAGAATACATCTCTTGAGATTCAGGAGGTGCCTTTGACTTGACCTTGACTTGACCAGTTGTGGGTAGTGCAGGGTCAATGGATTACATTTAAATAGCTTACAAGAGCACCCACGCACAAATGAGAAACTGTGAAACTATCTAAAATGTACATGAATGAAAGCAACGACGCTGACATACCCCCCCATTCCACAATTGCAAACGGAATTCCAGGTTAATTTGAAGGAACAAGAGTCAAGATATTTACTGTATAGGTATGATTACTATTGCATATTAGTGTAAAACCAGGGGCGGTCTGCCCTATCTGACATTCTGGCCCCGGCAAGATGCAATTTGGACTTGGTATGGTTCGGAATATAACATTAGTTCTGTGATTAACAACTTAAGTTACTTTAGGTAACGTAACGTCACTTATTGCTCTCGTTGGCTTGCTGCCGCACAGCAGATGGGATGCAGCAGGCATTGATCAAAGAAAGTTAACACTTATTAAGTGTTAACCTTGCTTTGATGAATGCAAACAATAACTGAGGCCGTGGTGGGCAGTGTGTGTCCCCAGCCATCTGCCAGCATGGCACCAGGAGGCAGCCACACTTTGATTAAATAACAAATTGCAACAAATTACCCTGGGGGGTTGGGAGGAGTGAACTGAGAGCTTTCCTCCAGCTGTGGGTGCTTCCTGTCCTGTGTTGTGTGCAAAGTCCTCCTCTCTCTGAGTCCCGGTGCAGGGGCCAGGCAACTGCCAGGGGCCTGCTGTTGCTATGTGACTTGGGCTGGCTTGGCAGCCAATCACATGAGCGGCCCGCATGGTGTGTTGTGCTGTTGGGTCTGGGTGTGGTTGGTCACTCACCATGAACACCCCTCCACGCATTTGGGAAGCAAAGAAGGAACTGTTGACATGGAGCAGCAGCCTGCAGGCCTTTGGCTGTGGCAAAGCAAAGCACATGGAACTTGCAAGCGTAACAACTACAAGGCCCCTATTCGGGGCTGTAGCAGGCTGACAGCAGCCTGCGCCTGGCCCAACCCAGCCCTGCGGCCCAGCCGAGGTGGACAGAAGAAGACATTATTTGTGCACGCACATGGGCCAGTGTGATCAAACAAAGTAAAGATGTAAAATGAAGGGGCCAGTGCCTGCCAGGTCATCTACCCTTTGTAGCATTTCTATCTCTGGAGGACTGGACTGGGCTTGTAGACCATTAACAAGCCCATTCCTCGAGGCACATCCACTCCATGCAGAGACCCGTGGTGTAAAGTGACTTAACTTAACTAGTGAATGCCCTGAAACTGTTGCAGTTGAAACCTCTTTAAAAGGAATAGAAATGACCCAGCTGCTCCTTGAAATGGACAGATGTGCTGAGGGTCAAAGGGAGAAAGAAAGCAGAGCACCCAACCATGCCCCAGGCCTGGTGTAGCATTGCTGCTTTTAAAAGTCACTGTAGGGATGCTGCTAAGAGGACACCAATTATTTTGCAGTTTTGCAATGTACTTTTGGTCTCTTGTTACTAGTATTCCTAGTGCTACCAGTAAATCTAAAAATATATTTATTTGTTCAAAATGCACCTTTATTACGTTAACTGAATGAACAAGAAAATAAATCTCAGCACCTGATAGCAGAGTGTGTATGACTGAAATTACATACCCAGCGGGCAGATTGGCCAATGTGCACATACTTCAATGGAACATGACATTATGAAAACAGCCTTTTTAACAGAGTGGAAGGACCCAGTAGCAATCTATACATCTTTTACAACATTTCTAACAGTGAACACGCTAAAGTGTATGCATGGCAGTGTTCAATTATTCATTTGATCCAATACATTTATTACACTGTCTGTTCCATTCTGTATAGTTCAAGAAATCATGTTCCGAGTATAGTTTCTTTTTCAAAACAATTAAGTTCCATTTTGCAGCTGGTGCTGGCCATTACTGTAACTCTCTCTCTGTATGATTTTGCAGTACATGGAAGCAGCCAGAGTACCAATAGTTTTCTTTTTTCCACTTCCACCACTGCACACATCACAGTCCCCAGAATTTTACAACACATGCATTAACCCACTCCTTTTCATACATAGCCTGTTCTTGCGGGGGTGAGTTGTCGGATTGCCTTCGGGTACCCGGTGGTGCCAATGGAGAGGGGTAGATTCAGGCAGCGTGAGCCAGCCAAGGTACTCACAATCACAACATGGGGTGCATCTGTGATTCATCTGTAACAGTGGGTGATGTCTGTGCAACACACAAAATAATTTTTCAGATTTCTGCAGCAGGTGTGTTAGCTCTCTGAATTATCATACCGGTGCATGCTATCACGAATAACCTGTTCTTGCAGGAGCTATGCCCTGCAAGTTCAGAGAGGTATGGGATCACCGGTGGTACCAGGTGGCATCAACGAAGTGTGGTAGATGTTGGCAATGTGTGGCAGGTACTCAAGTCCAGCTTATAGGATGTGAGATGCCTCTGTACGGCATGTCACACCTGATACCATAACATGCCTCCACAGATTCCTGCAGCAGGTGTAGTCACCCATTTAGTTATCTTACTGGTACATGCTAAGTCGTGAATTGAAGCAATTCACAATGTGATGGTGTGAGGGCCCCTCTTTTTGAGGCAAGGGACGGACCACTTTTTTTTAGGTGCCCGTACCTATTTCTTGGCCGTCTCCGACCCTGTGTAAAACTGACTTCACCATACATAGTTGGGCACATGTGAAGAATTCCACTAGGAAGTTATACTGAACTAAAATAAATTTGATGTTGAAATAAGTTTTACAATTAAAGACTTGAATGCACGCCCGCAGGTGTGAAATACGTATTGGTAAGAATTAGGAAAAAACATATGTAGGACTGAGAAGAATTAACAAATGGCTATTTAAAATGATTGGTATGCACCATAGGGTTATTTGGTTGTCATGATTTGAAAAAATTATGGTTCAAAGTAAAAATATATCTCAAATTTATAAGAATTGATGGTCTTTGAGAACAAAATGAATGTATCCTAGGGTGTGCTTATTGTTTTATGTATGGTTGAAAAGAGCGTTGGACCAGTTAGGATGGTCTGAGATTCCAAATGCAGCATGCTTTTTCAAAACCACTTATGAGCATCTGTCGAGTCACAGCAATTCATAAATACCTTATGCAGAGCGACAATGTGAAGTATGCAAAAAACATGCAACACTGAAGTAACGATTTGCGAGAAGACAAACTTATTGAAGAAGAATTGGAAAATAGAACTAAATGGTATTATTCTAAAATAAATCTGAATATTTAATTACCTATAACATAATCTATTTGAGGTTTAACTGCACTGCCATTAACATGTTGAAATGCCAATTAAAAGACGACATCTTAATGGCGGCAAAATGTGCAATTAATCTTTAACATAATGTGGCGGTAAGAAGTGAAATTTCTCGAAATACTAACCAAAGAAAGTGTGTGTTGTAGAGGGTTGCGCAAATAATTAGAAAAATAATATCCAAATGAGGATTGAGGAATGGTGTAATGATTTTAACAAACAGAGAAACATAGAATCATTGGGCCTCATTACGAGTATTTCTATGGAATTATTGCCAGACGCGATTACTGTTTCTGCCACTCGGTCCTGCAAATGTACAGTAGGATTACGATTAGGGCAAGGCAGTGCAATTCCCCATCAGCTTCTCAGGAACTATTACTAGTGCCTTGCTTCCGTAGGTCCAGGCCCGGATGATGTTCCGGATGATGTTCTTTTTCTGTACTCTCATTCGTCCTGTGGAATTCACTTCCTCAAAGTTTACGAGGGATCTCTGATCATCTGCTTTTTCGAAAAACCCTCAAGACTTTATTATTCTAGCTGGGTTTTTTTTTGCTGGTTTACCGCTAGCGCCCAGATGGATACGGACCTTGGTTCGCACTTATGAAATAAAAATAACTACATACATTTTTGGTGTCTGTATAATGCTTTTGGGATGTTTGTGTATTTCCCAAAAACTATAATTACACTGTGGTAAAACAGCCGATTTCTGGAGGTAAAGTGGAGAATTTACCTCTAGCTAAATGCTGGCGATTAATCCTCCACTTCACCTCCAAACTCGGAGTTCAGGGGTGTAAGAAAGCGGCAGTTATTCTTTTACTGCCATTTCACCACTACTTCTCCCATGCTGCTGAATTTCTAATTAATCCTTCTTTCAACATTGTTTTAATAATATAAGCTTTTACAATAAACTGTAATCATGTTTAAGAGTTGTTATGTATTGGCAATGCTAATCAATACTAATAATAAAAATAATATAAGGGGCATTGGACCTCATTCCGAGTTTGGCGCAAAGGGATGCCGGCACCGGTAAGGACACCGGTGCCGGTAATCCCTTTGTGCCCTGTTCCGAGTGCCCTTAGTGGGTCCCTTCCTTAACGCCTGGTCTTACCAGGCATTAAGGACGGGACCCGTTAAGGGACTCTAGAGCTAATAACGGTACCGCAATTTGCGGTACCGTTATTAGCACCTTCCCCCTTCCCATTGAGCCCTATGGGGGCTCAAATGGGAATGGGGAATGGCTTTTTCAATGGGGACTTACTGGTCCAGCAAAGGTCGGAATAGACCGGTAAGTCCCCATTGAACGAGGGCAGACTCGGTACCGGTATTGGAGGTAGTCATGGCGCTAATAGCGCCATGATTACCTCCAAACTCAGAATGAGGCCCTATAATGTCCAAAGGCATGTGGAGTTTAACTTTTTGTATCTCACATAACTAATGCCACTCCTCAGGCTATCCATAAACGACATGACCATGACTTTAATATCCAGATAGGCTGAGATGAGTTCAACAAAGTTTTGCAATCATAAATATGTTATGTTATGTTAAGCTGATTTATACCATGAACCGGTACCATTTGCATGGTCTGCAGGCACTCACAGGGCTCTGTAAGACAGTGGGCCTCATTACACGGAAGGCGGTAATGGTTAACGGCCACCGTTAATGGTAACGGTGACCGTTAACCATTACCGCCTTACTACGAGGTCCCTTAGCGGGTTGGTGCTTTAACGCCTGCTTTTTGCAGGCGTTAAAAACCAACCCGCTAAGGGACCTCGGAGCTAATTACGGCACCGCAAAATTGCGGTGCCGTAATTAGCGCCTTCCCCATTCCCATAGAGCCCTATGGGGCAGAAATGGGAATGGGGAAGGGCAATGGCGGAAGGGGGATTTACCGCCCCACCAACCTTGGAATGGGGCGGTAAATCCCCTTTCCGCCAAGGCGGTGCCAGTATTTTACCGGCATGAGCCATGGCGCTAATAGCGCCATGGCTCGCCGCCTTCCGTGTAATGAGGCCCAGTGGGTTGGGTAGGTTAGTGAGGGAAGAGGGATAGGATAGAGGTTGTGCTCTTCTGGCGGTGCTTGTAGAACCAGGAAAAACTGGCATCTGTTTGTGTCGGCTTTCTGAGTGTGTTTGGCCTCATTAGGACTCTGGCAGAAAACCATGGTGCTATTAGCACCATGGTCGATGCCGGAGTCCGCCATGGCGGAATGGGGAATTACCACCCCATTCCAAGGTTGGCGGGGCGGTAATTCCCCATGCCACCATGGCCCTTCCCCATTCCCATTTTTGCCCCATTGGGCATAATGGGAATGGGGAAGGCGGTAAGTACGGTACTGCAAATTGCGGTACCGTACTTACCTCGAGAGTCCCTTTGCGGGCCCCTACTTTAACGGCTGGTCTAGACCAGCCGTTAAGGTCGGGTCCCGCAAAGGGACCTCGTAGTAAGGCGTTAAGGGTTTAACGGCGCCGACACCTTTTACAGCGCCGTTAAACCGTTAACACCAGGGTCCTAATGATGGCCATTGTGTCCGGAGGGGCAACGTCCAAGGGCTGGGTTGTTTGTTTGCGGCAGTTTGTTCTTTGGCGGATTTGTGAATTGTGTGTTTGTGTGATGCAGTGCTGGCCCGTTAATTTGTGTGAGGTATGTGTGGGGTATGCTGGAGCGGGGATGGTTAGCGGTTAGTACAGTGTGGTTGTCAGTTCTCAGGATGCGTACTGGACATTAATGCTCTACGCTTTTGAGAAAGCTTTCTGTGGGATAGATGTAGAGTTCACGAACAGCATGTTCCATGCCCATTCCTTATCAGGTGCCATTGTTTATCAACTCACAAGACATGACATGATTGTCATTCCTTTGCAATCTGATTTTCCTCTTTGATTGATTATTAATTTTAACAAGAGTTTAAGAGCTCAGGTGTTATTTGCGTAGCGTTCGTTTTTTGAGTGAACTGTGTGTAATAAAAGCGAAACAACAAAACCTTACTGGCACATGCAAAGAGCCCCACGGCACACAGCGTTCTCTGTATTGCACTTCATTGACGGGGCTTGGCAGCCAATCAGCCAATAACACCTCTGTGGCCTTTTAAAGTTGAGCAGGAAAGAGGACTGTCAGCGAGGTCAACAATTGTCGCACCTTGTGCACAGCTCCTGTCTGGTAGAATCAAGTTACCTAGCTCAGGAGAAACCTGGGGATTCATACAGTACTAGCTACTAGACATAGCCCAGACATTTTCTTGACTTGCCCTAACAAAGGCCTTTTCCTGGGTGAGTTTTCATTACAGGCCTCATCAAGGACAGGGATTCTTAATGTGCCCACTCACGGACCCCAAGCCCTCCAGCATGTGGGTACGCAAGGGCACTCTGTCTTTGCGCAGTTGGCCGAGTGGGTCCCACTCATTGGTCTCAGTTTTTTGTTTGATTCTAGTTGGATTCAGTGGGTGCAAATGTCCGTGCGGAGAATCCCAGTGTAGTTCTAGCACTCAGACCAACGCACAGGCGTTCGCCCTATGAGAGAGTGAGTGGAATATGAATGTTGCTATGGATGGTCATCGACCCAATGTAGCGCTCCCTTTGTAGGGTACTATCCTTTCAAATACACAAATGCTCACATGTCTAATCTCTTCATGCTCGCAATAACCATGCATCAATGTAAAAATAAACATTTTATTATTTCACAATTCGTTATTTCATTTAATACAATTTCCGAATGCCAAATAGCAGTAATTCTTCCTCAGTATAGCAGCGAACAGATATTCAAACAGCACAATGTTAACACAGAAATACATACACTGCACTTATAATTATCAAAAGCGGTCCTCGGCACTTATATTAAAGTGCAAGTGCTTTCAATATAAAATGCAAATCCACAAGCTAAAATTAGCCTTTCAATCACTCCCAGAAACTTCATACCACATTCACCCTACAAGTTTCATTCCTCTCTACACCATAAAAAAACATTATTAGGAATTTCTTTAGGGGCACGCTGCCTCTCACTTCTCTTTAATTACACTGCTTGTATTGGTTGGATGCTGCACATTGTTACAGCTTCATCCTGCAATTACTTATAATCTGTATGATTCTGTGCCACTGGCGTAATGGGGGCACCTGCAGCCCCCGCAGTGTGGAGGCCCACCCCTTGGAGTAAAAAAAACAAAGACAAAATGTTCTCCCCAAACCATTTCTTTTGGAATTCACTCTGCATTCATAAGGAAATTATTTTTGTAACAGAAATTATTTCTTGATGAAGACAGAGTAACTACAAAAATAAACTCTCTTTTTGAAGTCTGAGGGCCCCCCTACCCCATGACATGGAAGACTCTAGGCTGAGGTTTCTTTTTTAAGTCATTCTGCTTTCATAAAGAAATTATTTCCTTTATGGTTTGGTCTTTAACGGAAATAATATCTTTATCATCTCGGAGTGACTTCCAAAAGAAACCATTTCTTTTTGGATGAAATAGGGCTCACCTCAACTTCATAATGTGTGTGTGTGAGTGTGTGGTGAAAGGGTGCACACTTAAATCTTAAATGTATAGGTGGCTGCATGTGTGAGTGTATGCCAATGTTAATGTTAAAGGTATTTGTACCACGCATTGCCACCACCAGAGTGGTTCCCAGGTGCTCTGCCAGATGTAAAAAAGGGCAGGAATGGGGTGGTTAATAGGGTGTAGTGGTAATTGGAAAGTGAGAGTTTGTATGTCCCGTTGGTAGCTTCAGTTCGGTTTGCACCATTCGCAGAGTTTAAGTGTGGTTTTATGGTTGGTGTCACTTACCAGTGTGCTGTTGTGACGAGTTTGTGTTGTTTGTCTGTTGTTGCAATGGGGTGAAGTATGAGAAGTGGTTGTGTGAGTTTTCTATGAGAAGGGTATGTGGAAAGTTGAGGTTTTAGAGTTGGGTTAGCAGGTTTTTAACTCTGCATTTCTGTGCTCAACATCTATGATTATGGTGTGTGTTTGGTGTTGTAATTTGTCTGCCTAATTGGCACACATGTTGAGGACTGGCAGTTTCCTCTGTTTTACTCTAATGGTATGTGAATCTGGCTGATGCAGTTGTGTTCCCCCGCCCGGAGTTGGCAATGTTTGGGTTAGAGGGTTCTGGTCACTCCCTGCCTGTCCCGTGGGGGGTCCTTACCTACCTAGGTTTCCTATGTGGACTGGCTGTATGTGGACATGGGTTGCTGGGGTGTCCCCCCCTCCCTCCGGTTGGAGATGATTATTTTAGTGGTCATGGTTTACTCCTTGGGATTCTTGTTTCCTGCTGGGTGTATGCTTCCTAGTCGCTTCCTTCTGGTTTCGGAACAAAGAGCCACTTTTGAGTTTTTCTCAGAATTCCAGATGATCCATTATGCATGTTTTTGGTGGGTCATTCCAGGTTATTGCTGCCAGGTGAGTGAAAGATGATCCTCTGAATTTTCATTAATTATATGGTTGTGTTACTACGAGAATGTTGTTGCTTGATTGTCTTGTCAGATGGTAGACAGTTATCTTCTCATTTAGGAACTCTGCTTCTTAGCCGTGGATTGTTCTGTGAGTTATGCATATAGTTTTTAAATTTATTTGCTGTTTTATTGGTAGCCAGTGTAGCATTTTCAGTGCTGGGGTAATGTGTTCTCTTAGTGGTTGGTGTTTGAGCAGGAGTCTGACCGAGGCGATTTGGATGCGCTGAAGTTTCTTCAATAGGAGTTCTGGCATTCCTAGGTATATGCTGGTGGCATAGTCTACTCTTGACAAGATTTCAAATAGTTCTACTAAGTTGCTATTTTTGATGGTCCTCCAGTTTCTTTTCACGATAGTCGTCAGTTTGTTGGGTTATTTGGCTGTTGATGTGGCTAGCGTGATCACAAAGGTGATTTGGTCACTCCAGAGGATCTGTATTGGTGGTGCCGTGGTGATGAGCATTGTGTTGGCAAAGATTGCATCTAGTGTATGTCCTGCCGCGTAAGTTGCTCCTTTGACTTGTTGATGGAGTTTCATTGTCTTCAGTTGTTTGGCTAGTGATTTTGTGTGTTAGCGGTTTCTTCATCAAACCAGATATTGAAGTCTCCAAGGATTGTATATGGCGCGGTTGATGATGGCTTCAGTGAAGGTGTCCGCGAAGGTTGCATCGTATGTTGGTGGTCTGTATACCAGGATGAATTTGAGGTTTGTTTTTGGGTTTGCTGTTAGGTGAAGAATATGGGATTTGCAGTTTTCGATGCTTAGTGGTTCTTCAGTTTCAATTTGCAGGGGTTCCTTGTATGCTATCATCATTTCTCCTCCTCTTTTGTTTTTCCTGTTTGCTTCTGAGCACTTGAAGTTGTCAGGGAGACAGTTATGGAGTATCATTTTGTAATTGTCGTGTAGCCATGTTTTGGTTATCAATAAGATGTCTCACAGAACGCCGTAAATCCCTGTGGCATGCTTGGACATTGATCTAGCATTGATTAGGTTGCAATGGATCTTTTTGACATGGTTTTACTCTAATAGTATGTGAATCTGGCTGATGCAGGTGTGTTCTCCCACCCTGAGTTGGCGAAGTTTGTGTTAGAGGGTTCTGGTCACTGCCTGCCTGTCACGTGGGGGGTCCTTACCTACCTAGGTTTCCTCTGTGGACTAGCTGTATGTGGACATGGGTCACTGGGGTGTCTTCCCCCTGCCCTCCCATTTGGTAAGATTATTTTAGGGGACATGGGTTACTCCTTGGGATTTTAGTTTCCTGATGGGTGTATGCTTCCTAGTCGTTTCCTACTGGTTTCAGAGCAAAAAAGAGCCACGTTTTGAGTAGTTTTCTGAATTCCAGATGATCCCTTATGCATGTTTTTTGGTAGGTCATTCCAGGTTATTGCTGCCAGGTGAGTGAAAGATGATCCTCTAAATTTTCTTTCATTGTATGGTTTTGGTTCTATGCGAATGTTGTTGCTTGATCTGAGTGGTCTTGTTGGATGGTAGGTGGTTATTTTCTCATTTAGGAACACTGCTCTTTAGCCGTGGATTGTTCTGTGAGTTATGCACAGCATTTTGAACTTTATTCACCGTTTTATTGGTAGCCAGTGTAGCATTTTCAGTGCTGGGGTAATGTGTTGTCTTTGCGGTAGTTTGAGGAGGAGTCGGACCGAGGTGATTTGGTTGAACTGAAGTTTCTTTAATAGGCGTTCTGGTGTTCCTAGGTATAGACTGTTGGTGTAGTCTACTCTTGACATGATTTCAAGTAGTTCTTTTAATTAGTTGCTATTTTTGATGGTCCTCCAGTTTCTTTTCATGATAGTCGTCAGTTTGTTGGGTTGTTTGGCTGTTGATGTGGCTAGCAAGATCACAAAGGGGATGTGTATCTGTATAGGATCTGTATTGGTGGTGCCGTGGTGATGAGGATTGTGTTGGCGAAGATTGCAGCTAGTGTATGACCTGCTGCGTGAGTTGCTCCTTTGACTAGTTGAAGAAGTTTCATTGTCTTCAGTTGCTTGGCTAGTGATTTTTGTGTGTTGCCGTTTCTTCGTCAAACCAGATATTGAAGATATTGAAGTCTCCAAGGATTATCTATGGCTAGTTTGGTGATGGCTTCAGTGAAGGCGTCCATGAAGGTTACATCATATGTCGGTGGTCTGTATACCAGGATGAATTTGAGGTTTGTTTTTGGGTTTGCTCTTAGGTGAAGGATATGGGATTTGCAGTTTTTTCGATGCTTAGTGGTTTTCACTTTCAATTTTCTGGGGTTCCTTGCATGCTATCATCAATCCTACTCCTCTTTTGCTTTTCCTGTTTTCTTGTGAGCACTTGAAGTTCTCAGAGAGACAGTTATGGAGTATAATTTTGTAATTTTCGTCTAGCCATGTTTTGGTTATGAATAGGATGTCGCACAGGAGGTCGTAAATCTCTGTGGCATGCTTGGACATTCATCTAGCATTGATTAGGTTGCAATGGATCTCTTTGAAGTGGTTAGGTTTGTTTTTTGATCCTTGTTTTGTCTTGTGGTTGTTTAGTTGGAGTGCTTCTATGTTGTTGTCATAGATTGGTTGGTGATCCGTGAAGTCTGCTTCGTAGTTGAGGCAGTCTGTTAGATTGATGGTTGGTTGATGAATTCTTCTGCTTTTAGTCTTTTGTGTTTTGTTGGGGTTGCTGGCAGATCCCTTGTGGTTTTGTGATGTACGGAGTGGGGGCTTTGGTTTCATACCTTCCTCTTCTGGGGTCCTCTCTTCTTTTTGTGCAGGGTTCCAGTTGGCTCTCAGCATGTCTGGTCCTGTCAGTGGCATTGGAGTATCGAGGTGCTGCGGTTGAGGCAAGGTACAGTGTAAGATATAGGGATTTCTTTCTTCTCAAGATGTTTGCTCTGTTGGCTGTAGTGTTTGTTGGGGTGTGTTCTGTATTTGTGATGGTTTCTATTTGAGGAGGGTGATGGTGTCGATCCATTCGGTTTGTTCCTTGTTCCGATTCTCTTTGGCGGCGTCCAACTCTGTGTCGTGGCATTTTGTGGTCTTTGGTAGTTGGATGGTTAGGGTATTGAGGTTGCAGGGGCGGTAGCCCGCCTGTAGGGCCTTGTGTGGTTTGGTTGGTATAGACTTTTATCCATCGTCTTGCGATGTGATAGCTGAATTCCCTCTATGGGTGGAGTCCAATTAGTGGGTTAGGTTCTAGTGTTCCTCTAGCTATGATGGATGTTCTAAGTGGGGCGCTGGCAAGATAGTACACGTTGGAAGAGGGCTGCCTAGTTGGATATGGGAAGTGGGTGACGGGTTCCTAGTTAACTTGGGCAGTGACCTGGCTATCATTACTTGCTTTCAGTGGTTGCTGGGTGTCCCCAGGTGGTGCACGGGCCTAGGACTCACAGATGGCAGGCAATAGGAAAACACGCTGAGATTTGAAATTCCTAGATAGTGTGAGAAAAGGTCAAGGTTTCCCAAACTGGTAGACAAAGGGAGAGCACACCTACATTTCAGATTCCTAGATAGTGGGAGAAAAGGCCTAGGTTTCACAAACTGGTAGACAAAGATAGCGCACACCCCGATTTGAGATTCCTAGACACTTAAATGTATAGGTGGCTGCCTGTGTGAGAGTATGGTGAAAGGGTGCACACTTAAATGTATAGGTGGATACCAGGGTGTGTGTGCCTGTATGCTGAAAGGGTGCACACTTAAATGTATGGGTGGCTGTCTGTGTGTGCCTGTATCATGAAAGGGGCACACTTAAATCCATGTGTGGCTGCCTGCGTGTGCCTGTATGGAGAAAGAGTGCACACTTAAATGTATGGGTGGCTGCCAGTGCCTCTATGGTGAAAGGGTACACACTTAAATGTATTGATGGCAGGGTGTGCGTGTGTTTATATGGTGAATGATGTGTGTGCTTGTGTTCAAGGGCACAACAAAACCTACATTTCAAGGGGGCAAACGCTTCAAATGTTGAGAGAGGTGCTAATTTCACGGGCAGTGGGGGAGGAGCAAACTGGGGGCCTCTAACTTCTTTTCATACATTTTAATGAGACTTGTCTTGTTCAGCTTCAATGTTAGATGGAGTTAACTCTCTCCTATAAGTCTTAAAGCACCGGTTTATGGACTGCTGTGAGAATGATTGGTCTACTGTTCCCTCTCTACCGTTCCAATTACTCCCCCGGCATGCAAGTACTAAACCAACATCACAATTTCAATTGCCTAAAAAAGTATGCAATTGAATGCAGGTACTAACAGTGAAATGCTTTACTTTAGTTATTGCTGGGCCTTTGTTAAGAGCAAAACTCAGGTGCCATTTAACATCTGTGTCCTCTTCTGTCTGGCAACTGCTCTGTAACTCAGCCATGTTGAGTCAACATAGCCCAAAATTTCAGAGGGGAGGGGGAGTGCTGAAGCCCAGTCAGCTCAATGGTGTTGCGCCACTACTTGTGTTTAATGTCTTGATTACTTATTGGTAATCTTCATTACTCCTAGCCCTATTCTTCCTTGTCCAGTACTTGTGTATGAGGCATAATGCCTAATACACAAGTACTGGGGTGAGGTAGAGGTACATGGAGTTAATGCCTAACTTGGCTACCTGTAATTTTCATTACTCTGAGTCCCACTCTTCCTCATCCCAGTACTTACCTATGAGGCAAGAAGCCTCATATGTAAGCACTGGGACAAGAAAGAGGGATGTGGAGGTAATTCTGAGCCAAGGAGCTGATTTTGGAGGTTGGGGTAGGGGGTTGGAGGGAGAGGATATGTGTGGCGGGCAGGATTGTGCGATAAATCATAATGGACATCCATGTCCAGGCTAAGCAGACATGATATGTGGTATTAGTGGCTAGAGAGGCATTTTGGTGCAGCCAGTCTAGTCATTTCTTAGTTTGGCTTGACTTTCTTTTTAACTGAGCATTTCTCATAAAGCAAACCTGCTAAGTGTAATTACCTGGCTGGACTTGCATTTGGGTGCTGCCAGTCTAGCGGTTTCTTACTGCGCATTGTATATTTCTCTAAGGCATCTGTGATGAAATAACAATGTTAAGTGTTATTGCTTCAACTGGCATTTTGGTGCAACCAGTCTAGGTATGTCGAAATGTGACCTGGCATGCTTTACTGTAATATGTTATTACGTGTCTACACTGTCTTCCATTGTGTCATGGCATTTCTAATAGCAAAGGAGTAAAGTTCCTATGCACTGTTGGTAACTTGCATGTATTGGATTTTTGGATTGGTGTTACCCTACAAAACAAATTGCAAAACCTCTCGCTTTGTAGCGATTTATTTTCTGAAGAAAGTGTGCTGTATATTGCATTAAAACACATATTTATATCTTTCTCCTAGTGCAGTGTGCGGCATCCCCCTGCATCAGCACGTGTGTGCGTATTGCACAAGCGTGGTATCTAGGCTGGCCCAGAGTGTGGTGCGACTTGTGATTTGTTGCCGAGTTTGAGGGGCCCACTTAGCATGACTCACAGGGGGGGGCCCAAATTTTGTGTTACCCCACTGTTCTGTGCACTGGTACAGCCATTCATAACAACACTGATTTTCCTGAAACAACATTAGCATGGCTATAAATTCCATGGTTCCATATTTAAGCAATATGCCCAGAGTGGCGGGGGCTTTACTGAGTCCGGTAATGCCCCGGGGCCCATAGTTAACAAAGGCCCTGGGGGATTACCTGACTCTGTAATGCCCCTGCCGCGAGGGGCATATTGCTATTAGTACCCCGGCCCGCAAGATCTGTGTGACCGGGGCACTAAAAGCATTTTTTTCTGCAATGAAACACATCTGTTCCCAGCGCATCCGCTCCCGAAAGACGACAGAGAAGAAGGTAAGTGGGGTTGGGAGTGGCAGAGGGAAAAGAAAAAAAAAGGTGCACCAGAAATCCCAGACCCGCTTCGAGCCTCCAAATTGGCTAAGGGGCTGCCACACCCCGCCATTGTCAAGACAGCTGGAATCCCGGCCGAGAATCGAGGGATTCTTGGCCGGGTAATGACACGGCAAGAGCCAATCAGAATGAGTGTTGCATTCTGCTTCGCTCTCGCCGGGTACTATTTATTAATAAACAAAGCAGGCTGTTAGTCCCCATTATTCCATATTCGATTAACAACTGACTACATGTGTACACTTACACATTTATAGGCTACACCTCCTCTCTCTTTTATCTCACTTCTTGCAAGCCCTATTATTTGAGTTGGTTAACACCGAATGGTCTTTTGTTTCTTAACCACCTACGGGATAATTTTGAGTACTAAACCACTATTAATTGCGGTTTTCCAAACAACATGCAGCGTGTTTGCAATTCATCATACCTTTTTATTGCAAACCAGCTACGGTTTCTCTAACTTTCTATTATCCCTCTTGACAACATATGACATTTACCTCTTGCCTCACTTTGTTTTTTATACAGGCTTAAACAATGTTCATCTCATTCCGTCTCTCTGAGCCAATGATGCTTGGACTACCCTTGCAACGAGAAAGCCCTACTCTAATGCATAACTCATTGCCCATTTTGTTTTCACTGCATTTGTTGCAGCCGATTATTTGACATCGAAAAATATGGGGTTGGAGGTAAAGGATGTAAGTGGTAGGCGGGTGTGAGGACTAGGTTGTAAATAGCTTGGATGGGATTTTGGGGGCATTAAATCCCCTCAAAAAATGTACGGCAAAAAATCAGCAGCAAACAATGCTGCAAAACGAACCGGTCGATGGAATGACATAGAACCGATTCAGGTCATTGGGCATGAGACTGCCACCACGACGAGGAAGCTCTTCTCTGATGCACCACTTGGTTTCTTTGAGGTCAGCGGTTTTCTGACTACTACTGAAACAAGGAAGCTCTCTGCCGATGCACAACTTGGTTTCTTTCAGGTCAGTGGTCTTTTGAATACCACTGTAATGAGGAAGCTCTCTTCGGATGCACAATTTATTCTTCTCAGGAGTAGTGACCAATAGATTACCACTGTAATGAGGAAGCTCGCCTCGGATGCACAACTTAGTCTCTTTTGAGTCAGTGGTCTTGGCACTACCATTGTAAGGAGGAAGGTCTCCTTGGATGTACACCTTATTATCTCTTTAGTCAGTGGTATCAGGGTGAAAAATAGACCTCCTCGGTCAGCCCTGACCACCCCCTTGTCCCTACCGGTCTGCCCGTGCTTCCCTGTACCTTTGAGCAAACCGGTTCTTCTTGGGGCAGGTGCCAGTCTCTCCCGGGTTTGTTGGTGTTTGGTCTCAGACCTACAGCTCCATGGCAACTCTGCGGCCCTCCCTTAGCGGTCATGGCACAGTTATTGAGCCAGCTGGCCATACCTCTGCTGTGGGATCTCGCTCCAGTTCTGCTCTAGACTTATCGGTAACCCAGCATGGACTCCCTTAGCTCCCTCCCGGCATCCGTCTCTTCTTGGTTGCGCCGGTTGGGAGTGTGTATCTCCTGTGTTAGCCAACTCCCATCTTGGCTGCTCCCCACCTGACTTGACCACAGCATAAGTCTGTCATCGTTTTTTGCACTTTATATTTTTTATATCCTCTATGGTGGACTGTCAATGTCCTTCATCGGTTTCAATGAGGTGACAATCATATTTCTATGGAGCCTACTCCTACCAGTACCGCAGCAGAGATGGGGGGGGTTAGGACCCCCTGTTCCATATTCGAATATTGACTGGGGTGGATAGTCCTCTGTGTACCCCTACTATGTCACACCACCGGGTGGGGAGGCCCATAAAGGGCACCAGTAGTCTGTGGTGATGTTGGTTACCCACCCGACCCGTCTTGAAATGCAGACCAAGGAGTCTATCACGTGCACAAAACAAAACCTTGTGGCACAATGAAGGTGAGGGCCAGCACACGCCAGCTGAGGTGGGATCTTGTTGTGCCGTGCACACCACTGGCATGTCTCGGCCGTTCTGTTAGGGAGGTGAAGCATGAGCATGCGTGATATAGTCAGAGAAAAATCTGGTGGAGGTCTGTAGCGGTCCTGTCATGCAAATCGGTTGTCTGAATGAACTGGGTATGGGGGAAAAAGACTAATCAACATATCTAGTAGCTGGTTTATTTATTTATTTATTTCATGTGTATAGCACACATACACCCCATAGGCATTGAGGCGCTGTTGCAGGTACAAAGTACTAGTCAAGCTAGGGTGATACATGCATAGTTAGATACAAGGGCAAGGTACAATGGGCCTCATTACGACCCAGGCGGTAAGTTACCGCCTGGGTCGTACCTTTACCACCATGGCGTAAACTACGTTTACGCCATGGTGGTTGGCGGACTTACCGCCCCATTCCGAGGTTGGCGGGGCGGTAAGTCCCCAATCCCCATTTACCCTTCCCCATTCCCATTTTTGCCCCATAGGGCATAATGGGAGTGGGGAAGGCGTTAATTACGCCACCGTAAATCACGGTGGCGTAATTAACAACAAGGTCCCTTAGCGCCATGGATTTTAACACCTGCAGGTGTTAAATCCTCCATGGCGCTAAGGGACCTCGGAATCAGGCGGTAAGGGTCGGCGCTGTTTACGCCGCCGTAAACCCCTTACCGCCTGGGTCCTAATGAGGCCCAATATGTATAAAACCAAATTACAATTATCACACAAAACATACAAAATCATACATAGGTATAAAACCTGACTGCAAAGATTTACAAGGTTACCATAGAACATATGGGTATGAGAAGGAGTGCTCTGTGGTGTAGGTATGGAGTTGAGAAGGGAATCAGGGTTGTGTGGCCTCCTCATCCCAGTACTATTGGAACTCAACAAATTACAATATAGCATCTATGCATGTGAAGGCATGTCTGGTGATGTGCTTGATCATGCGTTTATTAAGGGTAGAAGGTGGTTGTGGCCCAGAATGTACGTCCTCATCCCCAACAGGGGAGTCCTCCCCTAGAAGGTCTTCCCACATGTAATCACTCCTACAGGGATTATTGGTTAGTGGCTGCACCACACTAGCCTTAGAAAGAAGGGCTCCCCCTTGGGGCGAAGTGACATCAAACCGTGATTCATCAGACTACTTGGTATAGTCAATCATTAGTATTGTGAATTTGAGCAGAGTGTTTTGTGTTTTGCCAAAGGACTGCCGTATCTGTGGAGCACAACCTGGTGGAGTCTTTCTTCGCTGCCCATTGATAGGAGTAGTGACTCCTCTGCTGCCTGCTGCTGTTCACACTCATACGCCTCACTCCACGCAGAGCGTGTGGCGTGAGCAGACTGTTTTGTGTTTGGCATTTGAAGTTTGACACTTGATCCTGCCTCGCTGTGAAATCACTTGAAAACATCATTGTGGTAAGTACAATCACTAGACAAAAGTCTTTTTTTCATTTGTGGTCCTCTCTGCTAAACGACAAAGCACCGGGCAGCGCACTGTGGTGGCCGGGGCTGGGATTAACATCAAACCCATTACTGGCAAATGCCGTGAACCCAACTGATCCAACTGACATTAATTCCTTTTGTTCGTTGCTCATAGAGTGGGGGTGGTCAATCGCTAAAATCTTCAGCTTTACAATGTTTGGGGATAGTGTAAACTCTCCCTCCAGATGTGCCTCCAGATCAGGTCCACGGAAGACTTTTCGATTTGGTAAAACGACGGCGATGTCTCCTATTAAGTCTCCTTCCCGAATGACTGACTTCTACTTTGCTTGTAAGGAAGCTGCTGTGGGTTCTGTGAAGGCCGACAATATTACTAACCCTGTTCTGTCTGGTTTTAGTAATCTGTTGATGGCAGAGTTGTCTGTTTTGGGTCCAAATTAATGGAATCTGTTTCAAATGTTTTAGGAGGGAGAGCTGTTACAACTGTCCGTCGTTCTCAGGATGGCTTTACGTCATACGGATTGGAGGTTGGCCTGGGATGCTTTGAGACCCTTGAGAGTGTCAGTTTTGGTTTTGAATCGAATAGTACTGCCACAGGCACTAAGGAGGTTTCCATGTCCTTGATGACAACATAACTAATAATATAGGAGTTAATGGACTTGTCAATGTTTATTCTTCCTCTGCAGTCACTTTTCCTGTCGCTCCAACTGTCAACCGGTGGAAGCACGAGTGGAAGTGTACACATCTACTGTGCCAAATATACTGAATGTGTTTTTTAATTCAAGAGTGACTGAGGCTGTGCTTTAATATAATGTAAGTTCATTGTCTGCCGGTGTGCTTTTGGATACACCAAATTTATTTAATTCTTCACACTCCAGCGATCTAAGCACCACAAGTTGTGACTCTGACTCAATGTTTGGAGTTTGGGAGAACTTACTTTCACAACTTCTTACTCGATCTGATGATCATAAACGCTTAAACAAAACGTCCAGGGATGTTCCTGACCCAGTCACTACTGAAGGGTCAGGTTTAGGGGCAGCTCCATCCGTTTTTAGAGGTGAACGTTCCCCTGATAGCGGGGCTATCATTGGTCCATATATTGTAAAAAGTAACAACATAATTTACATTGGAACGCAGGAAGCGGCTGGGGATGCACCTTAGACTGTGCAAATATCCTTTTCTATCGAGAATACGAGCGATCCAATGATCCCCAAATATGCAGATCCGCCATGTATTCCAACAGATGTGAACAGTCAAGGGACCGAGTCAGCTACAGTGGATTTGAGTGGCACGTCAGAAAAATCAAAAACATAGTGTAATCAGTTCCAAATGCCAGCGAGAGTTGGTACCTTGTATAACCCAAAACAATTGCTTTCCACACCCGCTGTCACAGTCCCTACCTTTATGACTAGGGTGTCTGCCCCAGCACGATCATACAAATCTGTAACGACGGTGGAGCTTCAAACTGGTGTAGTTCAACTATGGAAAGACCATGAACAGCTGTTTCTGATTGTGATATTAAAAATACAGAGAAGGCTTTGTAAATCAGAGATCTTTTTCACAAGGATCGACATGACTGCTTGAATCGCTCTCAGATAATGGAACTGTTCCACTCTATTATTCCTTTACGCATTATCGAGAGCAGTGACATTAGAATCGTATACCAATGTGAAAAGGATGAGTTTGGTACATCTTTAGTTTACTTTTTTACGGATGTAATGAGTGATTATGTTGCTGATTATTCTCAGCAATTATCTCGGGTTGGGAATGAGTGCACTGTAGTAAAAACCAAAAAACATCATAATTTGGGTACTGCAGGAGGCGTTTCAAGTTGGCGCGAAGTACACACCAGTGTTAAGAAGTAAGGAGCAGCCGTGTGTGACTTTGCGAACATCTACATTACCTGTGGCTGTCCCTTTGAATGTCTGTTTGACTTTGCAGGGTTTGTTGGGTAGAGAGCTTGGCTCTATTGATGATGAAGATTATTGGGAATGGTTAGCAGGGATGGTGGCCAGAGGAAATTACAGGGTTCCTTTTTTGTTACTTAGTTGGAATACTAGGGGGCATCAACATCTACACAAGCAAGATGGCCTCCTAGATCATATTGAAAATGTTAGTGTAGTTGTGTTCCAGGAGTCCTGGCTTCTTAACCCGATGGTCCTGGATGGGTGTATCACAGTTGACAAACTAGCGGTTAAAGGAAGGGTTGGCAGGCCTAAGAGGGGGCCTGCTTTTGGCTGTAAAAAAACCTTTATTTCTGACAGAGATCTACTGTGATTCGCCTAACATTCTTGCAGGAAGAAAAGTATAAACTGATGTAACTGGGAACAAAGAAATTATTCTTATTAATGTCTACGATCCCCCCTATGTTTGGTTGCATGCTGTTGTTTTGAAAGAACTGGAGAGCTTAGTTGGTACCGTGACACATATTTTGTCTATTCTTCTGTGTGGAGACGTTAATTCTAGGATTCCTAGAAATCAAAATGGTGATGCTGGAGTAAATGATATCCATTCCTCTGGTGTAGCTCATGTGTCAAGGTTGGACCGCCCCTGTCTTTGTGGCATCAGCTGGGCAACCCGGCTCTATTCCAGAGGGTTTGTTGTGATAAATAGTGCACGTCCCTCTGACTGTTCTCCTCAGTTTACTAGGACTACCGCCAACTGCTCTAGCATGATTGACTGTGTTTTTGGCCAATGCCCCCTCTCTGATAACTGACATGTGCATACATCATCACATGGAGAGCGATAATTTCCACATTATTTTGACTGTTGACATTGAGGGGTCTGTTTCCAGGACTCACACTTCTGGGACTCTCTCGAATAACAGTGCACTGAACCGAATTGTATGGTCATCCACTAAGTTTGTGGCTGCGTCTGTAACTGCTCGCAGTGTATTTAACAATTTTGTACCTTCTCTGCTTATTACCGAGCTTGTCTGTAACTTATTGTTGGGTTCTTCTACTTTGATGAAGTACAAAAAGTGTTTTGAGCTGATCAGAGAGGGTGTTTCTCAAAAAAAGGTGGGAAATAATAGGAGGACAATAGGATTGAAAAGAAAACATAGGCATGGTTTTGATAAAGAGATTAGGCACAAAAAGAGAAACAATCAAAAATAGTTACGTGCCTTAGCACATTCTACCTCCAATCCTACACAGTATGCAACTGGTCGGAGGTTAATTAAGGCTCAATATACCAAATGGCTGAGATTAAATCGCTACTTGGGATAGTGTCAACTATGGAGAGACCTGGTTTGGACTACTCTAACCAATGATTCACGTAAATTCTGGAAAATCATTAATAGAAATGATTTGTCTCATTGTGATATCAATGAGGTTTCCGAGCAGAAGTGGATTGCATACAACTCTAGCCTCATGGAGGACAAGTATTGGGACACACTAGCATTGACCATTCCATCAGTGACTGGAAGTACACTAAAAGCAAGGAGGAGGATGCAAGGATGATTAATATTAGCAAATCTTCTTGTGTTTCTGGCCCCCGACGGTTTATGTAATTTGTTGATAAAAGATGATGTCCCATTATGGGCCGATGTTCTGCCTCAACTCTTTACCTGAATTGCGTTCACCCAGACTATTCCTCATTCTTGGCACGACAGCATTCTAGTTCCTGTATTAAAGAAAGAATCCCATGCAGATCCTTGCAACCATCGCCTTCTTGCGATGCTCAATGTTCCTACCAAGGTGTTTGCTCAGGTCCTTCTTGCGGAATTAACTAGTTGGGTAGAGGCAGAAAACATCATACTATTAAACAAAACTGGAGATCGAAAAGGTTGTAGCTCTAAAGTTGATGCCATAGCTGTCACAACCGTCAAACAACAATCATGGCTGACTCATAATAGACATGCCTATGTTGCATTCATAGACTATACTGCTGCCTTTGATACGGTTGAAAGAGCAAGACTTTGGAGGAAATTGACTAGCTGAGGGATTTCTCCCGGCTTGATAAACATGATTATGATGTTGCATGACGAGACTCAGGTTAAAATGGGGTTGGAAAGCAATGGGGGGGATAACCAGCTGGATTAATACCAAAAAAGGGAGTCAAGCAAGGCTGCATCTTGGCTCCCATGTTGTTTAATTCGTATTTATCTGACATGGGGAAGTCACTGGTGGATCCAACCTGTATACCGCCTAAATTAGTCAACGTGTTACAATGGACGGGTTGTGCAGATGATATTTTCTTCTTTACAGGAGGAAATAACACTTCCCCACCTTATCTTTCTTTGTTATGACTCTCTATGCCCCCCTCATTATCTTTGCTCCCAAACTCATTTCCTACTTGTAGCCCCTAAAGAATCCTGCTCACAGTCTTCTTTCTGATCATTCTCGTAGCCCCCAAATATTGGAATTCCTCACCCCTTCACCTTAGATCCTATTTGATTCTGTCTCTTTCATCTGTACCTCAAAAACATAATGCTCTCTTCATAATTCCTGTACTTATAACTTAGATTACAAACATTCCTTGATGCCTTTGTGAATTCTGGACACCTCTCTATTCTGCTTGCTATATTCCATCCATTCCTGTTTACTAACAGCCGGGTTTAAACTTGCAATCATGTACCTATCTTCCTGCTCACAATCATGCCGGGTCTCCACTGCACCAGATTCCTTCTCTTTATTGGGAAAACTCTTTGGGTCCATATGGGCCACCTATTCAACCTATGCTAAATCATCTACTGTTGCTGCTCCTACTGATCTGCGCAGTCCTATTCTAGCTCCTCTTACAAGTGCCAAGATGCATTAGGGGGGGAAGTATTTGCTTCATAAAACTGAATACACTGCAAAACAATACAACCTAAATCTGCAACTATGTTTCTACACCACGGGAACTAGACCTATATCACATTAAATTCCATGAAGTCCAGAACCATCAGCATATTCTGGGTGAGGCTGTTGCCATGCTTTTGGTGCTTATCATATGTGCTAGAGACGTGTGGTCTGTTTTCTATGTTACTTTTAGGCCCCATGTAAGTGTTTTGAAGTGTTTAAGGCCCCAGAATGAATCCCCTGGCTTGTGGTCTGCTGTTACTGTTACCGGTAGTATGTGTCTGGAAGTGTTTAAGGCCCCAGAACAACCCCAGTGCTTCCCTTTCCACAGTCAATTTATTTCTGCTCCTTTTAGCTCTCTTGTGGCAAAAGCCATGATGACCTCTTGATGGTTCTGTACTTGGGTGGCAACTCCTGCAAGTCATTTTGCACTCGCATCAGTGGGGATTAATGTGTTGGCCTGCATGCTGAATGTTCCCAGTGAGGCTGCCTTATTTACCCCTTCTTTGATTGTCTTAAACACCAATCAAAATGTGTCTGCCCAAGTAGATTTGGCATTTATCTTTAATAACTCCCCCATATTTGATGTTTTCCTAACAATATATATGACAAATTTGGTGTAATGTTATATGAAGCCAAAATAGGACCAACCTTGAGTTGTGGTACTCTCAAATGCTGTCCACTAGCTCCATCTTTGGTTGGATGCCGTTGACGCAAATGGTGTTCGCTAAATATGTCACTCATCCAGAAGTAAGTCTGTTTGCTCTGATTATGTTTGAAATGACTCTCAACCTTGCATCATGTTCTCATATGACTTTCTCAGTCATAAATATATCGTCCTGAAAGGAATAAACACCGTCCATGCCCCCAACCACTTCCTGCATAAGGCGTTGGCATACAGCAGCAGCCGATGCCAAACCCAATGTCATAGGGCAATCAGTGAAAGATTCAAAAGGGCAGAGAAAGGAGATGTGGAGTCTGGAGTCTTCAAACAGGTCGGTTTGATGATAAATTGAGGACACATCAGTGTATCCATTTCATAGTGGCTAGCATCTTATTATGCTTGGTATGGGAGTCTGTCCAGCCATATATACAGGTCTTACCTTGGTTGTCATTTCCTTGGCACCTATTTTTAGGATGATCCTGTTTGTAAAACCCTTGGGTAAGCCGATGTGATTGAACACCTCTCAGAACTCTTCTTTTAGGTGCTCATATTCTTGAAGCTTTTCTGGCAACACTGTGAGGATGGGGCACATTTCACCAGTGTGTAACTTAATATTAATATGCAATGTCTTTTTGTCCCAACAAACTATGTGTGGCCTTTTTTTTTACTATGCACAGCCAGCAAAGGGCTGCTAGCCCTTTTAATTGCAGAATTACCCACTTGTATCCCATGATATGTGAGGGCGCCATTCTGTACCTGGTGGGCTTGACAGGAGTGTTCCTCAAGTCTTCTTGTTTACTTGTCAAAGCACTTTGAAACATCTATTAGCATGTAAAATGAACATGAGCCCGGCAGTACACAGAGTGCCATGATCCTCTCACTTCAGAGCCAAGGACAGTTGATATGACTTCATCCTCAATATTGACATCTTCACATACAATCCCGATTTTCGCCCCTTTGATACATGCGTGGCGTGCTAAGTGTACTATTATCCCACACTTGAGGCACGCCAGTTTAAATGCTGGGCATGTGTGGTTCTCATTTGTGTGCTGTTTCCACTCACAGCATCCATATTTGGGTTGACTCCTATATTTGTTTTGTTCTGTCTCCTGATAGCACATGCCAGGATTGTTCTTATTTCTTTGAGTTTGGTGCTTGTTTGGTGTATGTTTTTGTTCTAATGCCACTTCTTGTTCTCCTGACTCACTGGCTGACGCTTCTTCGGTATCACTACATAATATCCCCAACAAAAATATTGCTGTAGATATGGCCGTTTGGTTTTTGTTGGGGATATTATGTGGGAGCGGGGGTTGTGGGGGTGTCCCCAGCACATTAAAAAATGATGCTGGGGTTGTGGGGGTGTCCCCCGCAAAGTCCATGTGTGAATTTCGCCGCATAAATGTGGCGATATTTTTGCATTGTGATATTTTTGCGGCGGAATTAACACATGGAACTGCTTCTTCATGGCAGTCTGTTAGCGCTCTTTGAATATCCTTGACAGTCTTTTCAGTTCTTTGAACTACTTTGACGCATTTGCTTCCTATTTCAACTGAATGTGCAGTGAATATAAGCTACCTTAGATGTGTTGACCTTGATGGCTTTTGTTGGCTGTTGCGATGTGCAGTGCACATCATTAGTTGATCCCGGAGATGTTCATCAGACCTTCCTGCGAAATGTCAAGTAGCTATACGTCCTCTAAGGCTATTAGTGGACTATTGGCTATTTCATATATTGTATTGCACTTGTGCTGCCGGTTCTACTTGACTCTTCTTGTCCCATGGCTGTGGCTGATGCATAGCCTCTCTATTCCCAGGCTGCCTAATAATGCAGCTTCCTTTTGGTCGTCCGTCCATATGATCCTTCTGCCGCAAACAAATACTTGGCAGCCATCTTGCCATAATTCCCAGGGTACAGGCTGTTCCTCAGGGTGTGGAAGAAAGGATTCAGGTTATTCTATAATCTGCAGGTCTCAGATCCTATCCTTCACCCTTGCTTAAGATGGAACCACAATCCATACTGGATTGCACAGTGAAATCACTTTTCAGATAATTGCTTATAAAGAGATGTCATTCCGGTAGCCTCCTGAAAGTACATTTTTGCATCACAACTTATTCTTCTTTCAGCGTCTCATTTTACAGCTTGATGCTCATCGGAGTTTTTAGCACCCTTTATGGAATGTTCTGATTGGCCGGACCAATCGGGAAGAAGGATTTGAAGCAAATTCTGGGCCCCATCAGCCGGTACTTGCTGGAAATCATCTTTCGTACCTTGTTCAGGCAAGCAGAAGGCACCTCGGTGCTATGCGGGATAGCTTCCCCTGCACCACACTGCCCCACCCCCCTCTTTCCTCACCAACTACCTGTGCCAGGCAGCAGTACTTTCCTCTACCTGGCCACCCCACTGTTGCAAATTGTGAGCGGAAATGTAGATAGCCTATTTCATCGTCCCGTCCACAGCTCCAATCTGGGCAGCATCACCAGGCCAGCAGGGCATGGTTACACTGAAAAATCTGACTCCGCCAGCTGTCAAATTATGGCCATGACACCTCAACCCTTGGTGGGTGCATAAGCACCCTCAGGGAGCTGAGCAATTCCAGCCATTAAGTGTCCCTCAACCCCCCTTATTTGCCTTTGCTTTAAACAAGATAGTTGAGCTGGTCTTTGTTGGCACCTAATATATGGCACTGCCCAGCACCTTGGGTGCTAAGCTAAAATGGACCAATTTTTGGTTTGTATGTTCTGGCATGTCTGTGTGGTGACAACTCCACATTGTTCATATGTCACAAGTACGCTGTGTCGCCAAGCTGGGGTTGAAAACTCCAGCCCTAATGTTCATATCCGTGCTAGTTAAGTTCCCTTTTGAATTCTACAGTCGCCTTAGACTAAAGTTGTTCCCATACTACAACTTCAATGAGCATCTGAGCCAATAGTCGTTACCCACCAGTAGTATTTGCAAGTAAGCAAATAAAATAATTGTATAATGCACAGCAAAGCAGCAATTTTACAACAGGCATACCAAATGTGCTTTTGGAGTTGATTGTTTTTTCCGGTTCCTTCTTCAGTGGGCCTCAGTCCCACCCAATATAGAGGACTCCATTATTGATCTCAGCCATGCCCATGTCCCACACATGTGACCTGCAGGGTCCATACCTCTTGGCATCATTCGGGTGAGAAGAAGGACGTAGAATCTGTGAGGCCATTTCTACTAGTTATTTATTAAATAATAAATATAAGGCCTATCTCTCCCATTTGCTATGTGGGTGTTCCCTGCATAAATAAGGTGCTTGTCAGTCATGAGAAAGTCTCCAATGCATTAGTATTCTGCCCAAAAATGACTTCTAACTGACCCTACCACTATTCTAACCAACTTAAATAAGATCAGTAGAATGTCTCCCTTCTCCTGATTGTAATATAGCAATGTCTCTTCTTCACTTCACGATTCTTTTTGAGTAAGTTATTTGTAAATAGTTTTTTGTACCTTCCTATATCAGTTCTTGCCACTCTTTCACAATGTCTTTGAGTCTTCCTTCCTCTTTAGGTATAGTGTTCCAATACCCCTTTTTGGTCTGTTCGTTCTTTTCTGATTCAGTTTGCTAAACCCTTTTCAGTTCAGTAACATCTGCCTAGCTATGAAAATGCTTTGTTGGGTCTTAGGATTCCTCCTCTCCTCGGGTGGTTTACTCTGAGTATCTTTTCTCATAAGTGGTTCACGTGGCTTCTCTTCCCTGTTCACAGCAACCTCTCTCTCTGATATTCTTCTCTCTTTACTTCTCCCCTTCCTAGAGTATTTGTACCTGGTCGTACAAATCTCTCTTTGAGGTTTATTTGGGATTCTCTTTCTCACATTAATACAGTTCCACTTCATCGACTTTAAATTCAATGTCTCATCAATTTCACTGAGACGTATTTCTCCTGCTTCACAACGATTTCCTGACTGCCTCCCGATTCTCACGTTCTCCCCATTAACTTTAATTCTGCAGGGGAACGTCACTGTGGCCTGCATTGGCTCAGCTTCTCTTTCTTTGCTCCACTTCTCCACCTTCTCAACTCCACCAGCGTTCTGCTCTCAGTACTCTCTCTCCCTGGGACCAGGTATGGCTGCAAGTAAACAGATGTCTTGCTGTTTTCTCAGTGTTGGTTTCGGGATCGTTGGACGGCACTCGGCCCAACACAAAAGGGCCATGGTCATGCCACCACCATGATTTAGATTCCTGTTTCCATGGATTCTCACTGCATGTAAGCACTGGGCCTCCAATGTTTAGTTCTCGCGTTCAGGCTACTTCTGAAATTCGCAGATTCCGTGGCTCTACTCGGCTTCACCTCTCAGAGGTGTCACGCCATCAGGGGGCTTCCCCTGCTTACGATCTCTCTCTCGTCTTCACCTCCCTGCTTCATTTGTTCCATTTTCAATCTAATCATCTCAGTTATATGGTTGTCTCTCCTTAAAGAGACAGATCCTATTTCTTGTTCGCAAATGTATATATTAGTTTAGTCTTCTGCCAAGTCCCTGGCTTCTATAGTGTTTATCACTTTGGGAAATGGCTTAGGGAGTTCCTCACAAGAACAGGAGTCCTTGTCCCCTATGGGAGAGTCTCTCCCAGTAAGGGACCACATGCACAGACCCCTAAGGAGGGTCTTGCAAAGCGGGCTCACCTCCCTAGGCACAAAGTGAGAGGTTCCCCCCTGGGGAGAAGGGATGAATTCCCTTGATTTCTCACAGTAATGCTTGGCACAAGGTTTAAGTTTGCATTCAAGTTTGACTAAAAGCACTTTGCAGCTCCCTACCTCACATCCAACTCACAGGACTCTCCCACTGACTTTTCTGACCCCTCCTTGCCTGGGATGGCTCCCCTACCTGGGTGCATGTCAGCGCTGATCCTACCCCAGAGGTCGGGTGAAGGAGTTGGAGGTCCCCAGTTCCTGCCGCCCCACAGTGTGAATTGTATATGTCTGCTGGCACTGCTCTTCCTTCTGTAATGCCTGTCAGCCTCTTTTCTGACCAGAGTTCTCTTTTGTCTTTTTTAGGAAAGCAGCTCCTAGAATGCACCTGGGCTCAACCAAGAAAACCTGGATCGAAACTAGGAACAAGAAATGGAAAACAGAAATGGACTGGTGTGGGAGTATTCTTGCCGATGCCAAACACTTGACCTACCAACATCAAACAAACCCCAAGTGAATGGTGGGGCAATCAAAAATGAACAGAAAGGAGACCACCAGGGGGCGCAGAAGGCAATGACTGCCTGAAGCTCGGCTCCTCGCTCCGGGGGGACATAAGAGATGAAAAGGAGAGAATCCCAGATGTAATTTTGAGTAAAAAAGCAGAAGACCGACGTGCAGAAACACAGGAGGAGTTTAAAGTGTTCCGGAGACTCGGTTTATGGTAAAAAATGACTGAGTTATAGAAAAGGCCCCCTTCCCCCACAGAGCTCCAAAAATGGCGGCCCTGTGACGAGAATCACTGAAAGTGAAAGTGATGAAGTGCAGCGTTGGTGAGCCCCGATGAACATGAAGTGACTCCCCTGAGGGACAGACAGGACCCTAGAGACAAGCTCAAAATACATTTGAGTGAAACATTGCCGCTGGAGGATCTGGATGGCGGAGACCCGCACCGCGCAGCTAGGTGCCCGAAACAAGAAAGAAAACAGCAATCAGGCTTAGGCTGGCTTGCGCTACTGTGCGGAGTGCTCCCGGGAGCCCCTGACCCAAGAAGCCGATCAAGAGGCTTAGCGCCGCTGGCCGGGGTGGCGCTGCAGGAAGGGGCAAGACTCCCGACATCCGCTGAATCCCGGCCACCGAGGCATCGAGGTAAAAGGCGCCATCCCAACGGTGCAAAGGTGCAGCATTGCCAAGGCCATCCATAGACCCCCAATAAGTGGGGGAAGACACCCCTGAGAAGTGGCAAGGACCAAAGGACCTGACTAGTGTGCCGGAGCGCCCAGCACATGGTGCAAAGCTCAACAGGAGTCCCATGAGTGCCCGGACCCACACAAGGAGGCATCCCACATGAGAACTGCCCCCGGAAGGCAGCTATGCCAAGAGGGTCTACCCAGGGCATCAACCTGAGAAGGAGAGGTCCGGAAGCCAGAAAAGAGTTCCCTTCAACACGAGGCAGTGAGGAGAATAACACAGTGGATTACAGCTGCTGCGGAGTGTCTGCCAAGAGTGAAATTGAGACCGGAGCACAAGGTGAGAGAAACCCCAAGCCCAGGCCTCCCATGCAGCATAAAGAGGGGACATGGAGGATGCAGAGGGAATGGGGTCTCAGCCCATAGCTAACTGGGACAACCACATACCTGGGCTTCCCACGGACAGAACCAACAGGGCTCCTAAAGAATACGCAGCAGGGGGGAATAAAAAAATAAATACATTTTTTTTTAAAGTTAAATCAAAAAGCAGCATGGGAGCGTGCATGGCGGTGGATAGGGAGTGAAGGAATGACAAAGCCTTGTGAATGAAAGGCAAATAAAGGAACAAGAGTATAAGTGATCCCCTACCAGAGCCAATCAGTTCAATAAGAACTAGAAGAGGGCAGGACGATCCCCCTACCAGAGAACAACAGAGGGGAGTTAGGTGCCACTTTCTGCAACCTAGAGAAGCATCCCCTCGCAACAGCAAAAGAAGACATCCACAGGACCCCCCTAGTAGGTAAACACTCAGATAACTTCCATGCCCCTGACCACAGCCTGCTATAACAAAACGTAACACCAGGGAGGAGCAATCCTGGAAAGGGGAACAGAGATTTTAGGGGAACCCCCTCACAACACCAATCCGAGAGCGCCAAGAGGGGAAAGACACAGAACAGGTCCCCACCTTGAGAGGAGCCTCGACAGACTGCAGCAATACAGAAGAAGAGAACCCCACGAATTAGAGACCTCCACTGGAAGCGCTGTCACGATGAGCGCAGCATTCACAAAGGAGGACGTTGCCAGAATCATGGCCGAAATTAGGGCGTTAAGATCTGATATTCAAACCTCTATCTCAGAAATAAGAGGGAAGGTGGAACATATTGAGGGGAAAGTCAAAAACTTAGAACATAATGAGATCAACATGGACTTGCTAGAAATGAAGCTAAATGCTAGAATGATGGATATAGAGTTAAGAGAAGAAGAACTAACTCTCAAGATGGACAACATGGAAAATAGGGAGAGGAGATCAAACTTGCGAATACTCGGATCGGAGGAGAAAGAAGGAGAAACTCTGCAACAAATTGAAAGAAAGGTCCAGGATATAGTAGACCAACCTTTCAAAGAAGAGGGCAGTAAAAAAGTGCAAATTGAGAGGGCCCATAGGGGAGGAAGAGCCTTTGGAGGTGGGCCACGCTCAATCGTCGTGAAATTCCTCAGCTACAAGGAGAAAGCAGAAATTATTGTCAAAGCAAAGCAGAGGCAAGACATTGAGTTTCAAGGCTCCAAAATAAAAATATTCCAGGACCTATCAAGCTTCACGCTGGGAAGGAGAAGAGCATGCAGACCACTCACCATGTGGCTCAGGGAGCAGGCTATCTGATACAGATAGGGCTACCCCTTTGACCTGACCTTTGAGTTCAAGGGGGAAGACTACAGGATAACCACACCCGAGGAAGCTAAACAAGTCTTGAAACACCTGGTAGAGCAAAATGAAGCCAGAGGGACTCAATCTCCCCAAGCGCAAAGTGGGGAGGAGCTGCCACACATGCGAAAAAGGAGCAAGTGGGGAGAAAATACGTCAAACTGAACCCACTATCAACAGCAAAGCATCCATGAAAAGGTATGGGGGAGATGTACACCACAGGCACAAGACACATGCCAATGAACACAATGATTAGTAACATGCTATACACACAAAGTAACAAAAACAAGGGATGGGATTAACGGGAGGAGTCCCCAAAGAGAAATGAGTTTTAACCCTAGTGACCCTCCGTTCTAAGAGGGTGTCTCAACCCAAAGTACCTGGGTCATCAGCAATGACCGTGGTCCAGTTAGGAGGTTCAGTTCTAGTTATAGTTAAAGGGGGGGAGGGAGAGACAAACATACTGGCGAAACGAGCCAAGTGATTAAAGGGATAATCTGTCACATGGGACAAAAGGGCAAAAAGGGAATGAACAGGCCTAAGAAATGGGACCCAATGTAGGGACGGGTGAGCCTGTCAACACAGGGCCAATGAGAACACTACTAAAAATGGGCACGCTTAACGTCAAGGGGCTTAACTCCCCTACCAAGAGGTCCTTGGGAATTCAAGGGAACTCAATAGAGTTGCCCTAGAGACTCTTCATATAAGAGACCAGGCTCAAATCAGGGGATGAGAAACCACTGAGGGGGAAAGGGTTCGGGCAGACATTCTGGGCATCCGCAGATCACAAGAAAGGGGGAGTGGGTCTCATACTGAACAAACAAATCAAATTAAGCAACCCAGTAGTGAGGGCATCAATGGAGGGTAGTCTCTTGGTAGTTCAGGGTTAATGGGAATCCACTCAACTCACCTTTACGGGGGTCTACACACCCAATCAGGGTCAGGGGGCATTCAATGAGAAAGTCCTGTCCAGCATAATGGTAAGCAGTAAAGGCCCTGTGCTGATAGGGGGAGATTTTAACACTTGGGCAGACCCACAAAAGGATAGACAGTCAACACGGGTGATAACCAAAAACTACTAAGGGAGGACGCAAGCAAGTTCCTAACCACCCTCAATAGGGAAGGCCTAGTGGACGTCTGGAGATCGTTCAACCCAGACAAGAATGGGTACACATTTAAATCAGACATCCATGAGACATTCACTAGAATTGACTACTTATTAGTCAAGAATGAAACCAGGCCCAGAATTAATGACAGCGCTATCCGCCCCATTGGCTGGTCGGACCATGACATGGTCACGGCAATGATAGAAATGGAAGGGCTCAGCCATCGAGACTCCAGGTGGCGTTGTAATGACTTCTTGTGGAAAGACAAACTCTGCACCCAGGAGCTAAAGGCCACAATAGAAGAATACTTTCAGATAAACGATTAATGGGGAGGTGAACGCTGCAACGGTATGGGAGGCTGGGAAAGCATTATGGAGAGATCACTTGATGAGGGAAGGAGCAAAGCACAAAAGAGAGCGGAGGCTACAGGAGGAGAAGTTGGGGGAGGAAATCACAAAGCTCGAGGAGAGGCTTCATACCCAGAGTCTTACCACAAGTAACACCTAGAAACTCTCAAACGAAAGAGGGAAGAACTCAAAGCACTTGGGAATGGAGACATAATGAGAAAGCTAAAGCTGTTAAAATAAACATTTTACGAAAAGGGAGATAAAGCTGACAAAATGCTAGCCACTAGTTCTATCAGACCCCCAGGCCGCCATACCAAGAGTGCTGCAGACAATACAAGAATTTGGTAAATGGGCTGTGCTACAGGTGAACGCGGAAGAATCAACGCTCTTCCCATACAAGACACATGGCCACTTAGACTCTGGAAATGTAACTACAGGGGGGATACGATGAAGTATCAAAACCTAAGATACCTAGGAATCATCGTCACAAAATTGGCAGAGGAGTTATACGAGGCAAACCTCCCGCCGCTACTGTCAGCAATAGCCAAGGACCTGGAGAGATGGGCCAAGCTGACAATATCCTGGCTGGGCCGCCTAAACGCTGTAAAAATGGTAATCCTCCCAAAAATTCTTTATCAGTACCAGATGCTTCCAATCAGTTTCCCGCAATCCCACTTCACAGACATGAAAGCTATGATCCTCAAATTTCTATGGCAGGGGAAAAAACGACGGATAGCCTATAACACCCTAATTCAACCAAGGGAGGAAGGAGGTACAGGGCTTCCATACCCCTACACTTACCACCGAGCAGCCCGGTTCAGGGCCATAGTGCTGCACTTGAGAGGAGATAAAAAGAAACAGTGGGTTGCTATCGAAAATCACCTGTTAAGCCCAGTAACCCTCAGAGAATGGCTCTGGGCACCAAAGAAGTCTTTCCCCAATAGCGTAATTAAGCACTTTGCAAAAGGAGCACTCCTGCAACTATGGTGTTACAAGGGTGAAATGAAGGGACTCATGACATGGCCATCCCCCATGAGTTGTATATGGCCCGCTCTATCAGAAACGAAATCCAAGACCCAATGCGCTACCAGAGGTGGTATGAGGCAGGACTGGAAAGAGTGGGACAAGTCGTCAAAGCTAATGGGTGAATAGCAATCCAAGACTTGGAATCAGGCTTGTAAACTAGGCCCCTCGGAGTGTTTATGTTCCTACAACTAAAAGGGGTTTTGCTGGCCCCAAAGTGGAAGGAGAAACTCCAGAGAGACCTCACGTCAATGGAGAAAGTACTGAGCGAATCTCTCCAAACCAAAGGCTTCATCTCATAGTTGTATGCAACCCTGATAACGGCGGGAGGAAACAAAATGGACGGCCTCAAAAAGATGGGAAAAGCATATGGGGTCATGGATATGGGTCAGGATATGGGTTAGCAGCAAGAGCCTGTATCACCATAAGCTGGAAATCGGAGGCCCTCTCGTCAGAAACAACATGGTCCAGGAAGGCCAGAGACCTCTGCGAGATGGGGAACATCACAGGTGCCCTCCATGAAATCACCCAGAGTAGGAAAATGGAATGGGCCCCCTTCCTCGAGGCCTACAAATGACTGGAGATGGAACAGGCAAGACCATGCCGCGACGAAGGGGTTGGAACCATCCCTATGATAAACACCCAAGACTTGTTTTGTCTCAAGGGGGGAGTTCTAGTTTAACAAAAAAAGCATTTAAGGAACTGTTTTCTTGGTCATGCCGGTGCAATAGCAATACATGTGCAAGACAATTGTTATTAGTATGCTAAGAAAATGCTCAATAAAGAAAAAGAAAATGAACAGAGAGTGGGAAGGAACTGCTGGGGAGCAGGAAAGATACAGAAATCTTCCCCAAACCGAACTGGAAGTAAAACTCACCACAACACGAAGAAAGCCATAAAAAAACAAGAAGCCTGAACAAATGACGGCTTCCCTGCAAATGGAGAATGAAAAGGCGCCTTCCAGGAATAGCTTAGCCAGACATTGTCCAGGGGGATCATGTGACCAGGGAAACCAATGGGAACCAGGAGGAGAGTTGGAAGTGACAAAGGTAGGCAATAATGACACTCTATAGGAACCCCTGTAAGTCTGGGTGGGAGGTCTACAAGGGTGGAGGCCATCGCCAGTTATGACCCCATAGGGGACGGTTGAAGTTGAGAGAGCAAATTCTCCTGTCCCCTGCATAAGGGTCTGATTATATATGAACAGTACACCATTTTGCATCACTCCAAACTTCTTGAGTGTAATTCTGGCTGTTTTTTCTCTTTCTTTTACTGTTCAGAAACACCACACACTGGTGCACAGCACTAGCACAAACAGAGCACAAACCACTGTGCCAAACCTATTACCATAAGAACTTGATGCAGAGTTCCTTTCGCCTGATTGTCTTTCACAAACGTTGAGATCAGTGCACTGCGCCCCTCAAAAATGAACTGGAACACTTTGCAATGAGGGCCACCATTCTTGCAGCATGGCAGCCCTGTTTGGGTTAAAGGGGAAGGGCTTAAACTGCTATTTGTAAACTCCAATGATTTTAATGCCTCACGGGTGAGGAAGACAGGACCTAATTGGTCAGAGCAAGTAAGACAATGGGAGAAGAGTGGGGTCTTGTGGGTTGTTTTGGTGGCGTCGGAGGAGGAGGTTGTTGAGAGCAAGTGGTACTTGTGCTGAGTGTGCATGCAAAGTGAGTGAGAAGTGAGTGAAAGGAGGGTAACTGGGATGAAGGTGAGTTGGATTGATAGTAGTGTGGATGAGGGAGTAGTAGTATAGAGGAGGTTTGAGTAGTGTGGAGGAGGGAGCAGTAGTGTGGAGGAGGAGTAGTAATATCTACGCATGGAGGCATATAGTAGCAGGAGTGAGAACAACATCATAGGGACAGAGGAGGAAGACATAGGGAGAAGGAGAGAAGGCAGGTGGAGTTTGATGCAGGAGAGTAGCAAGAGGAGAAGAGCAGTCAGAGCTTGGGAGAGGAACTCCAGGGCATGAGAGGAAGGAGTCTGAGTTAGGGTGCATATCTGAAAAGTCCATCACTATAATCTCTTTAACACTCACTAAAAGCATTGATAGTGTAGGGCCAGTTTAGAAAGTCCCAGAGGGAGCCTAGATAGAGAAAGCAATTGCCTTTAGGTCCTCATTAACAGCTCTCTATTAGACAGTATGGGTTAATAATCTCTATATACTATCTTGGGGACTAAAGACACCCGGGCAAGGGTGTGAAATGCTGCCACTAGACAAGAGAGTGAGGGACGGCCCTAGTGCCCTACCAAAGAATTAAATAATAACGCTTGAACTGCCACTGGGAGTTGAAGTTTTCTGTAAGCCATCTGTGACATAGAAGAGATAGAAAGGAGTTTTGCTGAGGTCAGGCTGAGTGCTGGTGAATCGAGGGAGTGTTGAGGAGACTGTGGCAGTGTTTTGAGTGCAGGTATGGTATGGTGTGTAGGAGAGACTGGTACCAGTTGTAGTAGCAGTTGAGGGTAGTGTGGTAAGAGGGGCTAAAACACACAAGTTTTTTCCAAATGCAACTTTGCCGAATTTCTTTGTTTCCACTTTTGTACCACTTTTGTTTTATCTCAAAACTATAGATACTAAGATGCTAAGTATGGTTATGGTATATATTAGAAAACTATCGATGCTAAGTATAGCTATGGTATTCAGAGGGGGATAGATGTGTAAGATGGACCTGCAGGGTCTACCCCCGTTTTTTGAGTTTAAAAAAGGTGTTAAAATTGGGAAAGAAAATCAGCAAAGAAACACTCATATGTTCAAAGATAAACGAGAAATAGAGAGGGGGGATACGTGTAGGTGGATTTAGAAAGAGCATGAGAGTGAGAGTAAGTGACGGAGAGTATGTTACAAGAGAGTGGCAGTAGAGGGAGGGCAGAGGAAGATAATTGGGAGGGACAGGCAGAGAGCGTGTGTATGATCAGGAGAAAGTGAAATAGACAGGGGTTATTGAGGGATATTGAGGGATGGGGGTGGGCGAGAGGGATGCATATAGAGAGAGGAAAGAGATAGAGGAGAGGAGAGAGGTCCAGGTAGTGTGAGGTTGGCAGAAGTGAGGGGAAAGGAGGTGGGGAGGGGATCAAATAGGAGAGGAGGAATTGAGTGTGATGGCAGGGAAAACTGAACATTTGTGCTCATGCATCATGAAAAAGAAAACGCAAGTGCAAACTACCTTGTTTTAAACACGAGTTGAATGCTCCAATTATGCTTAACATTTTGAAGGCCTCGTTACGAGTATGGTGGCAAGGATGGAGGTAAATCCACCAGATGGAATTACCATTACCTCTGGGGTGTCCGGTGGAATGTCGGCCGAATCATGAATAGGTGAAAAATCATCAGAATTACCGTCACTGACGTACATCCAGTGTTAATTCAACCGACGAAATTACAGCCAGCATAATTACCACCAGTGGAAATAGTGTTTTCACTGGAAGAGGAAGCACGGCAGCGGCCATCTTTAAAAACACAATTCATTGAAAATCTACTGGAAAGGAGTGTCATCCAATCCCAGGAGAAAATCACACCATTTCGGGAGGCAAATGCAAGGGGAAGGTTCCAGAAATGTGCCAACAGAAACAAAAGTTCACGGGCAGGAGCTCACTGTTCTTGCGAAGCAGGTGCTGGCCCATGCAGAGGAGCTGTACGGGTCACAACACCACAAGACAAGCCATCAGCGTAAGATCACCATCTGGGTGGAGTTCAGGGACATGGTGGTGGCTGTTGGACATGTCTCATGAGACAGTGAGGACAGGCAGAAGAGGTGGAACGACCTCAAAGCATGAGTCTGTCCCTCATCTCCAATCACACTTCGAGAGACAGCAGCTACAGGTGGAGGGACAGTAGATCCACTGCAGCTGCCCCTGTGGGAGGAGACAGTGAGAAGCATCCTCCACATGGTGGGCCTGGAGGGTGTGAGTTCGGCAGAGGTCAGAGTTAGCAGCCAGGAAGAACCTGGTGTGTACATGAGTAAATGATGGGCCCATAACCTTGTTGACATACACATACTTTCATGCATCCAGACGAGAGTAACCCAGACAATGCAAGAGCCATCAATGTGACACCTCAGGTCAGTACATCATGGGGCATGGAAGGAGTGAACACTCGGAAACACCCACAAAGTAGGATGACGAGGACATGACGTAGGACACAACTACCAATGAACCACAAGTAACAATGAAAGTCACCCATTTGCATGCCAAATCACCACCACCCCTTGCAAGCATGCCGAGCACCCATCTACAGACACATTAGCCAAACTGGTGCCACACAAATAATGCATTTCAATCAATAAACACCACTAGACGTGTGTCTCAAACTAACAACCACTGCTACAGACCAGTAGCTTCAAGGCTGTGTCCCACTTTATGTTGCAATCACACCGCCATCGCTAGCAGGACAGCCCTCATCTGCCAGTACAAGAGGATACACAAGCAACATCGGTCCTGCCCTCGTGGGCACCTGTGACCCTCTACGACAGTGAAGGACACGAGACTGACCATATGCATGTACAACCATCAAGGCAGTAAACCTCCATACTGTCTGCCACCTAAAATATGCCCCCATGGAGCCCTAGCACCCTGTGACACCATAGTGCATGCAACATTACATGACAGCACGCCCTTCATAAGTCCATCAAGGTATTGATACACTCTTTCATGTTTCCTAACAAACACACAAGACACCCAGGACACCACGGAAGGTTCCAATACCCCTGGCACACATTCCCCAGCAAGTGGGAAAAAAGCCATATGAAATGCTGCACCCAAGAAGGGGAGTGGCCACAAAATACCCAAAACACCCCTGTCCAAGGGCACTGCTTCAGCTACCTCTGTGGACACTGGCACACAAGCCAACGTTTGAACCACTTACTCTGGCATGACGGAGGCTGCTGGTCCTCTCATGACTGTGGCAACTTCCACCACTGTAGGGGAGTTAGGGGACCAACCCACCTGCCCAAGTGCAGACAACATGCAGGCACGGGCCCAGCCCACTTCACCCACTGCCATTGAGCGAAAAGAGACTGCCACTGCTGCCTCAAGACCTGCAGCTTTCCCTGCGAGGCAATTGTCCAATGATTCCTCCCTCCTGCCCAGCACATTACCCATACAGTCCTCCCCCTCCATTTTGACCACTGTGACGAATTGAGTATAAATGAAGAAACCATGCAAGAAACTAACACTTAAAGGGAGATCAGTAAAACTTGGGTAACACTACCCTGGAAAGAGAAGAAGGTGCCCCTTCATTCAAGAAGCTCGGAGTGGAACATTTCAGAGAGGGAATATCATGAAACAAAGACCAGAAAAATCTGTTGGATAAAAGAGACACAAGAGACACCAAAGCAGAAAAGGCTGAAATATGAGTACACAGACAGCAAAGTCCATATAGGAAATAGTACTTTACAAGACTACCCAGGGCTCCAACCCCTTAAGGGCCAGGCTATTATTGAAGTCTATGTAAAAAGGACGAGTATACTCGTTCAGTATACTGGATCAAAGGATACAGCAAAGATCAAGAAGAGAAGTATGGAAAGCAATCCTTAAAAAGGAGGGAAAATCCAAAAGCCTTGCGAAAGCGTTAGAAGAATTGATACAGGAGGTGACCAGAGACACTGTATATTGACAAGAAAGTAAAAGAAGACAAAAATAAGAATCAACCATCAGGAGAAAGGAGCCATTCTCCTGACCTTAGTTTGTTAGAATAGTGGTAGGGCCAGTTAGTATTAGTTTGGGCAGCAGATGTATTCATTTGGACATTTCCTGATAACTGACGAGCACCTTAGTTGTTAGCATAGGTAGGGAAGTCCCACATAGCGATAGGGAAAGATAGGTCTTATTCTTATTCTTTGATAAATAATTTTTAGAAATGTCATCGTTTCTGTGTCCTCCTTCTGACCTGCCACACCACCCCAAGGACACAGATTCCCAAAGACATGATGACGGGCAGCAAGCAGGCTGGGCATTCGGCATTGAGGGAATGCGCCCCAACCGTCTGCTGGCCAGTGCAGGACCCCACATTGAATGGCATATGGGAGCACCTCACCCAAGTTGGGCAATGGCAGGAGGCAATGCATCAGATTGCCCAGGAGAAATTGGGACACTTGCAGGGGATGCGTGATGTGGGTCAGGGTACCTCTAGCAAGTTGCCACTTCGCTTGACATCTGTGCCGGCATGATGCCGTAGTAGCACCCTAGTCAGTCGGAGGCTGAGGGAGGTGACTGAGCAAATCTCAGCCTCACGTGAGACCATGGCCAGGGCCATTAACATAACTATGCAGCACCTATGGGGAATTGAAACTGTTAGTTCTGCGTCGTCCACCCCTACCGAGGGATCAGTAGCCAGCACGCTGCCAACACGCTCCCAGTGCTGCACAAGTCATGCTCCCATGCCCACTATGATGAATTCCAGGGTATTGTCACTGCTTCCATGGGGGAAGCACCTTTCTATGAGGCCAGGGAGGTGAGGCCGCTAGCTGATAGTCCCACTTGGGGCGGTACTCAGCGGGTAGAACTCATGGGGAGGGAAACCCTCCAGGGGATCAGTGACTATAACCTTGGGAGAATGCTCCTTAAATTATGTCCCCTCCTTCCTTTCACCCCATTCAGTACCCAGTGGTGCCCCATACCTCTATCTGTCTATGTAGAGGAAACGGAACTGTCCAAAATGACTGAGCCTAAAAGCTTGAATGCGTGATTTGGATGAATTTCAGCTGTTCAAAAATTCAAGTGGCCGAAAAGTTAAACCAAATCACACATTTGCTGCTAGTGGCTGCGGGGGTATCCCCTGCAACCTTGCTCACTATATTGTGAGCACGGGTTGCAGGGGTGTCCCCCGCAGCCACCCAAAAAAAAATGTAAAAACATTTTTTTTTTAAAAAGGGCGCAGGGGTGTCCCCCGCACCCTTGCCCACTATCTTATGAGCAGGGTTGCAGGAGTTGCAGGGGTGTCCCCCGCAGCCATCCCCAAAAAAAGAAAAAAGAAAAGGACCCTGCAGCGCCGGTTCCCTATCACAGAAGTGATAGAGAACAGGCTTTGCAGGGACACAAGGGCCCTCATTACAACACCAGCGCTAAACCATGGCGCTATTAGCACCATGGTTGGTGCCGGTGTTGTAACGGGTCCGCCATGGTTCAATGGGGAATTACCACCCCATTCCAAGGTTGGCGGGGCAGTAATTCCCCATTAAACCATGGCCCTTCCCCATTCCCATTTTCACCCCATAGGGCTCTATGGGAATGGGGAAGGCGCTAAGTACGGTACAGCAAATTGCGGTACCCTACTTAGCACCAAGGTCCCTTTGCGGGTCCCTACTTTAACGGCTGGTGTAGACCAGCCGTTAAGGTCGGGTAGCGCAAAGGGACCTCATAGTAAGGCGCTAAGAGTTTAACGGCGCCGCAGCCTTTTACGGCGCCGTTAAACACTTAGCGCCAGGGTCGTAATGAGGCTCAAGGTAAGTAGAGGTGTGAGGGTGTGGTGGGGTGTGGGTGTGGTGGGGGTGTGGTGGGGGTGAGGGCCAAGTTGTAAATGTTCAGGGGAGAAAAGACCAAAGATTATTTCAGAAAAAATAATCTTCAGTCTTTTCTCCCTCAAACATTTGTATCGCAGGCTTTCAACCCCAATCCGAGGAAACCAAGTCCCAAGAGAATACTAAACTCTATAACGATCATCAGATCAGTACTGTGACAAGGAGGAAGGATGGAGCCCTGAGGAATACCTATAGGAACCATAATAGGCAGTCCAGTTGCTAGGGACTGCCTATTGGTTACCTGACCTACACATTAGAAGTCATTGGTCAAGCTTGCCCCAGAGGAACTGAGAGTGAAGTTTGAATGGCACAGACACAAAGACACAGGAAGAAGCTACAGACAAAGACGATGATGGAGTGGTGCCACCATCCCTAAAGGTGCTGCCAAGAACCGGCAGACCACTAGAAACCGAAGAGAAACCATGTACGCAGAAGACTTGAGATGCCTCCTGGAGGGAAGCCATGTAGCCCGACTCACTGAAACTGAAGCAGGGACGCAGAAGACAGCGGGAGCTGAAGAGGCGGTTTGGTAGGTTGCTCAGAGAGTCCGAGAAACCCAGGAAGGACGCCATGCAGCAGGAACCCAAAAACAATGTATAGGTGCTGCCTGGGTTGATGAGAGGGGCTGGTAACCGAACTAGGGGAGCCAAAGGAGGGTTGTGGACCCAATAAGAACTGAAGCTGATAAAACATGGGTCAAGGAACTAAAGGAAAATATATGGACACAGCCATATGCCGCATTAGTAGACACTTGGCAGGAGAGTGAACCAAGTGTCCTGGAGGGCCAATACAAAGGGGTCTGGGACCCAACTGAACCACAGAGGCAAAGCGAAAACAAACAGGTCAGAGACCCGGAAGAAATACAAGGGCAAAGAAAAGCAGAAAATAACTTTATAAAATATCCTATGTGGAACAGTTATTGGCAGGAGAATGCACCAGGTCTGTTCAGTTGGACATTGCGAGAAGCAAGTGTAGAAAACCCACGAGAGCAACACACATGGTGTGGGACCCATATGAGTTTGGGCAAGGCCCACAAGAACAAGGCACACGGCTGAGAGACCCATACAAGAGGAAGAGACATTTTCAAGGGCCTGAGGCCCATAACAAGTCAGGGATAGCCCGAGAGAATATGAAGGGTTCTGGGACCCACACAGAAGGAAAAGGAGTCAAGTAGAAACTTAAACAACCCAGAGGGATCTGGGACTCATGTGAAAGAGTACAAGAAGTTAAAACAATTGATTTGAGGACCCATTTCTAAAGGAAGAGACATTGCTGGAGTTCTGAATTTGACAACCAAGTCTGGCGGGATAGTGTACCCGACTTGGTGCTACAGTTTTGAGTTGAAGGAAAGAACAATGGGGAGAAGACACCTCCCTTTGATATATGTGAACTCTACTTAACAAGTTACTCATTGTGCTTTCACACCATGAACTGAATTTTACAGGGACTGTATCCAGAACAAGAGAAGCCTCCTTTTGGATCAAGAAGATGCACAGTTTTTCCTTAGTTTAGTGTAAGGGACGGAAATAGGTTTGGACACAGGATGGTGGACATTTTACTTTACAAGACATCCTGACCAAGTCCTTAGTGTTTTTGTTGAGGTGGGGCAACCCCTCATAGAAATAGGGCAAGATAGGCTTTCCTTTTCTTTACTTTTGTAAGCAAGGTCTTTGCCAACAAGCATGCCACCACTGTGTCAGACTCATACTTCTGCACCCTTACATCACACAAAAAGGAGACAACAGGAAGAGGTAGTGGACTCTTACATGGGAAGTATTGGAGACCATGGGGTGTGGGAGTGTGTGGGGGTTTTGGGGATGAGGATGTGGGGAGGGTGATGGTGTTGGGGATGAGGATGTGGGGAGGGTGATGGTGTTTGGGATCAGGGTGTGGGGTGGATGATGGTGTTGAGGATGAGGGTGGCGGATGGTGTTGGGGATGAGGGTGTGGGATGGTGTTGGGGGTGAGGGTGTGGGATGGTATTGGGGATTAGGGTGTGAGTATGGTGTTGGGAATGAGGGTGTGTGGAGGGGGATGTATTGGGGATGAAGGTGTGGGGGGGGGGAGGATGGTGTTGGGGATGAGAGTGTTTACATATGGATTAAATCACTGTTGAGTCCAGTCAATGTTTCCAGTGTTTATTCAAGGAAAGTGTTGTATCTGAATTCAGTGAATGATCACAGTATTCTGAGAGGTACATATGTGTGGAATCAAAAATAGCTGTCCATGAGGTCCAGGGGGACAATGCGACCTTGTCTCACCTCCCCATGTATGTCCTGAGGTGCCCTGTTGTCACCTGCAACGTCTTCGTCATCAGAGCCAGGAGGTGACTAGTCCTCATCTGGAAGGTTTCGTATGCACACAGCATTGCACATATCATGATGATTTTGCAACATTCACAGGGTTGTACTTGAGTGCACCACCTGTGCGGTGGATGCACCGGAATCTTGTCTTTACCAGTCTGAATGTGTGCTCAATGCATGCCCTGATCCTCCTGTGTTCCCCATTATAGGCCATCTCTTGCGGTGTACCAGGGTTCCTCACAGGTGTCATCAGCAAGGGTAACTGCAAATAGCCTGAGTCACCAACAACAAATAGGATGTACAGCGTTACACATGGTCGTTTGCCTGTCGAAGTACATGCATATTGACCTATTGTGCCGGTAGCCATGTGTGCTCATCTGCGCATGTGGATGATGCACCTTGCATCAATTGGTGTGAAGGCGCATTGGCCTACGAAGTGCACTTGCAGTCATTCACAGGTGTCCAGCATCATTCATCATGTGTATTCTATGCGCTGACGTCACTTATGTAGTTGAAACTATGGCAATGGCACTAAGCCATGTGCTGCCCTATGACCATGCATTGGCAGGGAATGGCTTCTTGGATTAGACAGGGGCTTTGCTTGATGTGAATAATTATGTGTCTGTGTCCACGCAGGCCAGGATGTCATGTGGCTCAGGTCACTGTGTGTACTGCAGAACGTCGGTCATAGGCCATGTTCTAGTCATTGGGACTCATTACAAGTTAGGCAGTAGCCTCACCGGTAAAACTGGTAGGCTGCCGCCGAACGTGCGATTTTTTCCAGCGCCTGCCAATGGGGAAATACAGGGCCATTACAACACTGGCGGACCCTGTATTTCCCGATTGCCAGGCGCCGGAATTCATTACTCCCCATTCCCATTTGAGCCTCATGGGGCTCAATGGGAATGGGGAGGCCGGATGCACCGGCACCATTCATGATTGGTGCCGGTGCATCCGTTGAGGTCTGCTCGCGGGTGCCGGTACACCCGCCAGGTCACACCTGGCGGGTGGGAAGGCACACGTGAGCAGAACTCATAGTTTGCTGGTCCAGTAATAACGGTACCAACAAGCTTTCCAGTACTGTTGTTACCAGACCGGCAAACTTGTAATGAGGCCCATTGTATTCCTGATAATGCTTTATGGGAATTGTAGTTTGCTTACATTTGTTCCCATTCCAGTCTCCATGTGTGTCTTTGTGCCATGTCTTTGTCAGATTGATTACTTACCCACAAGCCAGGTACGCTGTCCTCTGAGTGAGTTCATGTACGCTGGTAGGGTGCTGTTCCTCAGTATCATGAAGTCATATGTTGCACCTCGGAATCAGACGCAGCAGTGGCTGATGATGAGATCGGCATCTCATATCAGCTGAATGTTCATGGAATGATAAAGTTTCCTGTTCCAATATGCCTGCTCAACTGCCTGGGGGGCACTAATGCCACATGTGTGCAATCCAGTGTTGCAATGGTATTGGGGAACTGGTTAATGGCGTAGAAACGCCCTCTAGCTGTGTGCACCTGTGCCTGCGTGGTGGGCATGGAAATGTGCTCATGGGCATACCTCATGAGCGTATACAAGACTTGCTCCAGCACTTTTGAGAATGTTGACTGGGACATCCCATGCAGCATCCCAACAATGTACTGGAATCTGCCCGTGGCACAGAAATGTAGGACGGACACCAGCTTTACCAGGGGTGGGATGGTAGTTCTGATGGCGATGAAGCTCTGGAGATCAGTCTCGATCAGGGTCAGCAGGTCTCAGATTGTGTGCCGGTCCAAGCGATAAAGTGTGACTGGTCGTCTATCCAAGGGAACTTTTGTACACGTGGTATGGGTGGTCTCCATAGCACACATCGGCTCCTGTAGCTTTGTGGTCCCCGTTTCCTTCCCTGTTGAGGTCTTGCATGCCACTGCAGCTCAATGAATATATGTGTCTGCATGTTGCTTTGATGTGTGTTTGGGTTAGGTGTGGGCCTTATGTACTCCTCCTGAGTTGATTGGGTGCAACTGTGACTTCATTCCATTACCTGTACGCATTTACCTTTTAGTTGGAACTGCACTGTGTTTTCGGTGGTATTACCACTGATTTTCAGCAATATTTCAGCTATATTGCCACTCGAAATGCAGTAAGAATACATTGCTTATTTCTGGTGCTAGTTACACTGGCTGAATTTGTGACTATTGTCTGGAAAGCATAATTTTGCAGAGTGGTAAAAGTAACGTAAATTCCATTTACTTTATCCACTGATCGCTTTACTCATAATGAGGCCCTGTCTAGTACCAATGTCAACTGCACGTCCATCAGAATAGAAAGACACAAATGTCTCCTCTCCAGAAAAATGTGCAGGCCCATCAAACGATCCACAAACAGAACTCTTTGGTACATTTAAATTCAGAAATACATGTGTAGGAAATTGTTATGCTAATGTGACAATGAATCTTCTCTTTCAATTGCCACCAATTGTTCACAGCATTTACGTAAACGGCTTGGACCAGTTGTGTTTGCAAATGCTCCTCCTTCAAAGCAATGCCAAAATTAACCCTGACAACACTTACAGTGTCTCAAGAATAAGGCAAGAATTGGACTACTGTGCAGGAATGGTAAGATTTACCATAACCACACAGGAAGATCCACAAGAATTCTTAATGTACTTACTGCAAGCACTGGAAACCAAAAACATCCCTATAAATGAAATCTTCCAGATTTCATGCATGTGGAAACAAACATGCACATTCTGCAACCATGTTTCACAAAACCAAAACCATATCCCTAATGGACAATTTGTATATGTATCCATACCAAATTCTCAACCACTCTTTTTCACTAGCTTCTGCAGATTGCAATTCTTGGCATATTAATGCCCTTTTTGCAATTCAGACAATCGTTCCACCATACAAATAAACTCACATAGCAATATGTCATACTAATGCTTCCAAGGTACAATGCATATGGTACCAAAAATACCTGTGAGCTTACAGGCTTCACACACGGCCAAGTATCTCTTGAAAAGAAAACCTTCACAATAGTAGGTATATTATACCACACAGGCCCCACAACCACTTCAGGCCACTACACTGCATATGTCAAAAAATAAGTTGTTGGTTTGAATGTAATGATACCTCAGTTACCACAAAGCATAGGTTACCAGCAATTTTAATAAATGCCTACTTAATATTCCTTCAACCCAAATTTAGTCACTAAACTATAGCACAAATAACAGTTAGAATATGCCAGCAGGTATCTAACTACACCCATAATGCTACAATAGTACTTTTGAAAGTCAATGTAGTCTGAATACACCAACAGGTATCTAACTACTTGAAAAATACCCTTCATTCCAAAACACTTCAAATACACCATCTCAATTCTTATACGACAAAAAATCTTCTAACCTGAAATGTAGTTAGAATACGCCAACAGGTATCTAACTACTTCAAGCATTCCCTTAATCACAACATACTTCAAACAAACATACTATCAACCTTACACACACGTAACTGTAATCAGTTTTTTAAGTCCAATTGTTTTCCCAATGACCCAATGATTATTTAATGTCAAAACAACAGCAGAGTGTCATACACTAATGTTGTACCAAACACAGTACTTAGAATGTACTGTTTATGACGGTCTAAAAAAATATGTATGCATAATTTTATCCAACTACAGCTTTTAAACTATCCTGCTTAACAAATTGTAATTTTATTCCCCACAGAAAAAAACAGAGATTCCAGCATCATAACGCTATAAACCATAGAAATTATAATCAAATACATATTCTATAAGCACTATCCTCAATTGTACTACAATCATAAGTACCATATACAGTTCAATCAAATCATTCCTCCATATTACAAACACTTTATACTCCCATACATTACCTATAATTACTATCCACATATTACTATTATGGTGATTCTGGTCATACTCCTACTACATTACCTATAATTACTATACACATATTACTACTTTGGTGGTTGTGGCCAGTGGACATATTCTTGGGGCCATTGCCTGCAGCCATGTCACCCAGAATCTGGCCACTGGTCTCAACCGGTGGCTGTCTACATATCCAACATGATGGGCATTTCCAAAAATGTGACGCCCTTCACGGTTTTCACCATCCAATCAGCGGACGACCAGGGACGTGCGTCTGTGGACTTAACCCAGATATCACAAATTTGTTTTGACCTACTTTGTGGCCGTTTAAAAAAAATACTGGAAGGATTTACACCAAATGTACACCAAAATTACAAAAGCATGCTTTCGGGACCAAGCCGCTGCACAGTGAAAATCTGACCCGCGGTTTGGGCTGTAGCCATGAGCAAATTCTTTTTCCATTGTGTCTATGGGGAAAACAACACATTGTGGGACCCATATAACTTTGCACAGCCCCCTCCCCCCTTGATGAAACCTCACCAAACCTTGTGGAATCAATCTGACAGGGCCATATACTTATTCTGCAAAGTTACTTGAGGATTCGTCCAGGGGAGGCCCATGTGTAAGCCACCCAAAAAGTATTCTTCTTATGGGTTGAGCAATTTAACATTAACTGCAGGGACGCTACCACAGACCTTGTAATATAGGAAAACTCTTAATATAATGATACAATATAATCTACAGTTGTATTGTCACGTATAAGCATCACTCAAAAAGAGTACATTATCTGATAGGTTCAACAGTTGAACAGCATCTGAGGTACTTGACATCCTATTGTCAGCTACCCACCACACAAACAATAAACAACCAATCAGAAAGTAAATACATTTCACCTTCTCTCCTCAGTTAATATTCTTCCATTTCTAATTTTAATATCTGAGGTGACAGGCAGTATTTTTTTCCATCAAAGTACAATGGAAAACTACATAGAACTGGCTGGAGGAAAATGATCAGACATAAAAAGAAATGAAAAAAGAGGATGCTTGAGAAAAGGAACCAGAAGAAAATATGCAAAATTCAGGATTGTGTAAGGGTTCTATGTTCTTGGATCACCAGGCTTTTTTTCACAGTTTTTTGCAAAAAAATCTTTGGCTGAAAAAAACACATCTCATTTATTTTATATGTGGGGGTTCCCCACCCCAAGAACCCCTTCCCTATTTTGTAATCCCTATACACCATGCCCCCTACCCTTTATATTCCCTTACCCACTCACCCCTGTATTTTTTAATTAGTTTTTCAGCCAAAAACATTCAGCAAAAAACGCAACGAAAAGAATTATGGCGATGTAATAACATTTTACCTTTGTACGTCCATTATTTATATTTATGCAGAGAAAATCCCAGGAAATCCCAGGCCACGAACACTACCAGTCCTGGTTCGAGGCAGGCCTAGCCAGAGTCGGTCAGCTGGTGCGGGAGGACTCCTTCATTCCCCTTCAGGAACTTGAGGAGGCCTTGGGAATTGGTACCCTCTCCCCGCTCTTATATCTACGTCTCAAGGGTGTCCTAATGAAACCCAAACTAAAGCCCTGCATACAAAGAAAGCTCACCCCGGTCGAAAAAATCCTAGACTCTCACGTAGAAATGAAAGGACTCATCTCCCTCCTCTACGGAGAAGGAAATGGGAGAGGGACCTGGGTTGTGGAGTGGGGGACGGGCTATGGGGACGTATTTGCAGCAGGGTGTTTAAGACATCCATCTCCTGCCAATATAAAACACACGCTGTCAAACTCCTTCATAGATGGCAGTATGACCCGATCACCCTCTCAAGGATGTTCCCGGACATTGACCCAGATTGCTGGCACGGATGTGGGGAAAAAGCCGACTACTGCCATATGTGGTGGTCGTGCACGAAGGTTAAAGCCTTCTGGTCTCAGGTCCTGAGCTGGTTAAGGGAGGCGGGAGAGGGGGTTTACCAACAAGTTCCTATCCTGATAATGTTTGGCCTTCAGCTAAGGGATGAACGTTGGGGGAAACTTCCCGACCTGACACACTCGGAACAGCTCGAGCAGCTCGGGCTAGAACATGGAAAAGGGCCGGCCTTCCCACGAAAAGTGAGTGGGTAACCGTGGCTAAGGATATCTACTTCATGGAAAGACTCACAGCGGCTACGCAGGGCTCGAGCCCCCAGATAGAGATGGACTGGCTACAATTTATGGAGGCCTTCGGCCACACAGAGGAAATGCCCTGAGAATTATGGGGTCTCATGACCCGGCCCGAAAGCACCCATAGCATGTAACACTTTGCCTTAGTTTTGGGGGAGTCGGTTTAACCACAGACGGCCATTAGCCCGGTCGGAGTTGTTCTAGGAGAAGTGTTATGGACAATCTGTTTCGCGCCTTGAACTATGTGGTTTGGGGGGGGAACTCAAGGGATGTATGGTTTGATTGTAAAGTTATGATGGGCATTTGCCCAAAAGTTTACATGCTGTAGAAGCCTCTTGTTACCATCAAATGCCAATAAAATTTGATTTAAAAAAAAAACTCCTGGTCAACAGAGGGGAAAAACTCCAATCCAACAACAGCAACTCAAAGAGGAAAACTTTGGTGCAAACTGATGGCCTCACGACACATGTTAAATCTCGACACGGTCTTTACAGAGAAAGATCGTTTGCCGACCTGGGAACAGGGAGTGTTGCGAGCAACAATTGATTATACATATGTCTCCCGCCCCTTCTTGGACACTGTAATGACTTTTAAGGTGTGCAAGACAACAGACAGTGACCACAATTAACTAATAACAACTTGGTCAACCAACTTCCGCAGAACCAGCAATGAACCATACGGTATGGAAGTAAACAACCAGGGAAATCGCCTAAAACTCTCAACATTGGCAGTAAAGAAGCTCACACAAAAATATTCTGAAGAGGGTATGTCAGAAGAAAATCCTGAACCAGACTATGTGCCTTTGCTCGTGGCGTTCTCCATAAAAAAAAGACAGCTCAAACCACCGATTCCACCCATAAACATACCTATGATGTTCAGCTAGCCCAAAAAAGATGTGAATTCCGAAAAATCAAGAGACAACTGAAGCAAACGCAATCCAGCGACCAGGAGAGAAAACTATCAGAAGCTTCCAGAAATTATAGAAACTGGGTTAAAAACCATAGCTCAAATCTTTACCAACAAGATTCGGAAAAGTACTGAAGGCGATCTGTGGCAATAAAGCGAGAGAATTTTGGTCCCTTATAAAAACCACAACATCGTCAAAAAAAAATTCTATTATCAACTCAATGGGGGAACATAAATGGATTGATCACTTTACAACACTCTTTGAACCGGCAACAAAAGAAGACGATGACTCTACAGAGAACGACCCCTCGAGCTGGTTATGTTTCGACGACCAAGAAGAAATCCTTCAGACTTTAAAAAAGCTAAAAAACTCACAAGCGGTCAGCCCAGACGGAATTTCCAACATGGACCTTAAAAACAATCCAGTAGAGTGGTCAAATCTCCTAAAAGAGACCTTTACGAGATGCGCTAAATCAAAATCCATTCCACCCTCCTGGACCAAGGCGACCATCGTTCCAATTTACAAAAAGGGGGATGTGCGTGACCCTTCAAATTTTCGGCCAATCGCCCTCTTAGATTGCATTGGAAAGGTCTTCGGAGCCTTATTGCTAAAAAGGTTGCAAACCTGGACTAAACTTGCACCATGCCATGATCGATTCCAAACAGGTTTAAAAAAAAATGTCGGTACAGCGGCCAACATCCTGGTCACCAGCATACTAAAAAGCAAGGTCCTCGAAAGGAAACCAAGGTCCTTTGTGGCCTTCGTTGACCTTTCTCAGGCCTTTGACCTGGTAGATAGGACGCGACTCTGGTCAAAACTCGAAGGATGGAAATGCCCTAAGGAGATCCTTCTACCATTGAAAGCCCTGCATTCAAACACCACTCTCAGAGTACGACTAACTCCGCAAGGACAAGTCTCAGCAGAAATTCCCACGGGTAGGGGGGTCAAACAAGGGTGTCCTCTTGCCCCAGAGTTATTCCTTGCATACATGGGCGACTTCAGTGAAACGGAAGACCTTACAAAAAGCTTTCCGCCAAAACTGGCCAAGGTACAAATCAGCCGCCTCATGTACGCCGACGACCTCGCCCTGTTCGACCAGACCCAAATAGGCCTGCAGAGGCAGCTGACAAACCTCCTATGTTACACAGCGAAAAACAACCTACAAATCAATAAAGAAAAAACAAAAATACTAATTCTAGAATCAGCACCGAAAAGATCAGACAAATTCAAATGGTACCTAGAAGATACAGAGATTGAAAGAACAAAAGAGTTTAAGTACCTGGGTGTGACCCTTGACAGTTCCCGCACAGAAAGTGCAATGCAAGAAAGCCTGAAAATTAAAATCAGAAAGCTAGCAGCACAAGGCAAAGCTATAGACCTGAAATTCGGAAAACTTTCAACAATCCCGGTAATTGAATTCTATAAGAAAAAAGTAGTTCCTTCAATTACATATGGAGCTGAAGCAATGCCTCAAATCCCAAAAAAAGCTCTGGACAAAGCTGGAAGGACATTTTTTGAGACAAGTGCTGTCCTTGCCAAATTCAACCTCAACGCCGGCGATCCGACGAGAACTGAGCCTCCTCTCTTTAGCAGGCACAGTAAATATCAACTCGGTCCTGCTCTATCGTAAGTGCATCGTCCAAGACAAACAGAACATCTATACAATGATAGGTGAAGAAATGAAAATGGACCCAGTGAAAATGCTGACAAATTGGAAAAACTAAAACTTAGCCCTATTGGATTCAGTAGCATGCACATAAGCTGACCTGACTTCGAATCCGGCCAGAGTGACCGAAAAACTCAAAAATCTGGACTGGTCAGACACCATAGCAGAAGCAACAGCAAACAAACTTTTAGCCCACCTCCCTCACACTCAGTGTAAAGTAAATGAACTCCAGAGATATATAAAAAAAAATCCCAAATAGAGCATCTAGAAACTACCTGCTCAGGATAAGACTGAACTTAATTGAAACAAATGAAATTCGTTGCATTCAAGGTATCACAGAAACAAGCGAATGCCGATTTTGCGGTGCCGAAAAGGAAACCATTCGCCACTTATTAATGGTCTGCCCAAAAAATCAAGCGATAAGATCACCTTACCTCGACCACCTATTTGTAAAGGAACACTTTGACAAGGACCAATGGTGGTTAAGATTGATTGGAGGAGATCGAACAATGTGGCAAATCGCTTTGGTAAAGATCATCCAAGAAACACTGAAAAGGTTGGGCAAAGGCCCCTGAGGACTTGCGGAAATACAGGAATGAAACATTTTGTAAAGTTCCATTTAGGTACAAATACAAGTAAATAAAAAAATAATTATTATTTTTAGTTCTATTTTTTAACTGTGAAATGTGATTCTTAAAGGAACTTTTTTTGGGTGTTTTTTGATTACTTTTTTCTTTTTTGCAGGAGAGGTCAGAAAGTAAGGTGGGAGGGAAATAAGGGAAGAAGCACCAACCACAGTGTTTCTCATGATCCTTGATTACAGCTTGAAAAGCACTTTGAAATTGCTTCCCCCTGCAGAGTGGTGTCTTGTAGTATATCCAGAGTGCTGTTGCACCAAGACCCTCTTTTATTACTTGCAAGGTAGCTGGTGGGATTTTGCATCCCACAGCAATAGGCTGTGTGGTTACAGTATTGGTTGAGGAAGATTAGGTGGAAGAAGACAGCCTACATCAATGACAATTGTGATGTCATCTTTCATGTCCTGGGTGTTAGTCTTAGCAGTGCACGGTGGTGGCGCGAGTTGTGGCTGCTTAGCTTACCATAACTGGCAAATTTCTGGGGGTTTCGTTTTACTTGTAACCATAATGTCACTTTAACAATGTTTTTTGATTGAATTTCAGAGTTTTTTTTGTTTTTTTTTTAGTGCAACCTAACCATAACGTCCCTGTATGCTGGAATACCTGCAGCTTCGTACATCTGATTAACAACGTCAAATCCTGGTCACTCCTTAAGGCCAACACAGTAATGTTTTTCCAAGATACCTGGCTAATCAAATGCCCATGCCTGGACTGCTATGGCCTATTCCATTAAGCAGCCATGTCAGGTGACATTGGTAGACCCATTCAGAGGGTTAATTACAGCAACGAACTGGACATACAATCTCAGCCGTAAAGATCGTAAACACCCCGTTTGGCATTTTGGCAGTCGAGATGCATTCTGAGAAATTACTCGCCCCTTTCGTCTGGTGAACATTTATTGGCACAAAGAGATAGCCAAGCTTGATGACTTTTTACTGTCCCTGCAAACAATTATCACACACTGGAGACTATTACACAGGTCCGGCTCTACCACAGTCGCCCTGGCACTCTGCCTGATGATGAGATCAACAGAGTGTCTGCTCCTCACCTCCCTAAGGCTTAAAGGCCAGGACGGGCCTGGACTGGACACTTACTATGAGCAGTCTAGATGTGTTCATCGCAAATAATGTTGATCCACAGTTCCGTCGAAAAGCCCCCACATGGCATAGAGGATCTAGTCACTCGACCCTCGACTACATATTTATTGATCGTTCACTATTTAACATGTGCTCAGACTCAGTGATCAAAATAGGATGAAGATTAACATAGATATGATACATGTAACAGTCCACTCACATGGTTCGATCGATCTTAAAGTTAGCATTAGTGGTAACACGTTGCGGTGGACTCATAGAGATCTCAACGTCTTCATGCAAGAAAACTCCTATCACACAAAAATCATCTGCTTTGGTAAGTAAGACCATGGGCCTCATTACACTGTAGGCGGTAAGGGTTTACCGGTACCGGTAAGGGGACCGGTACCGGTAAACCCTTACCGCCTTACTACGAGTTCCCTTGGAGTAGAGCGGTAATTCCGCCATCCACCAAGGCGGACACGGTAAAATACCGGCGGCAACCATGGCGCTAATAGCGCCATGGTTACCGCCTACCGTGTAATGAGGCCCCATATCTCAATATCTCTCTAACAGTCTAGCACACAGGCCCAGAAAGGCTGACACCAAGCCAAGTGTCCACCTACAGGTAAATAAAGGTGTGTGTCCCAACAGGAAAAAGGATTTAAGGAATGCTAGTCAAACCAATTAACTGCATCCTGTTTCTCTATATAAGCAAATCCCTCCAAACAGTCTTCTAAGTAGAGGTGTAGTATGGAATCTAATCTTAATTGCTGAAATATACACTTTTGACAACCATATATGCCTTCCAAGTCACGTCTCATCTGTTAATCAATCACACATTCTGTGATTCAAAGGGGATGGTACATTAATTTATACAGGGTGTTGTATTGATAAACATGTACAGCTTAATGATCTAAAAAAATGCAATATCAAAATTTAATATAAACAATTCAATAAAAATGCAAATGGAAATGTTTTTTGATAAAGGAATAATATTCTCAAACAGAAAATTTAACATAAATTCAACGTATTGAAGCATAAATCAAAACAAAAGCATTTCAGAATATTGGCGTGAAATAATTTGACATGCATAAATTCATTTCATACAGTAATCCTGTTATTAGGACACCCATAACAGGTCTGTGCCTAAATATACAAGCAATGCAGCCACATAGGTACATTTATTGCCAGATGATATAATTAATTCAGATTTGAAAAAGGAAATGTCCAAGATTATACGTGATAATCAATTAAATCCACTCAGGGTCGGTTGTGCAAAGGAGGAAGGGCCTCTAATGATATTGAGTATCTGCTCTTCGCTGAAGCTTAGAGTAGCACTCTCTGCCATGTCCTAGTAAGTGTACATGAAAATAAAAAGAAATATTTTTTAGAAAGGTGCCGTGAGAAATGAAAAATGATGAGAGGAAGAAAGTGCAAGAGAAAAATAAAAAAACTACTAAAATCTAATAGGCGACCAAATGGTCCGGGTATATATACCCTAAATGTGTATTAGTATACGGTACTCCAACAAATCCCAAAAGATAGCCTAGGCTATCCATAAGTTTGTGAACTGAAGGGGGATTCCCAACTCTGTCTGGGACTGGGAAAAATAAAAGGTAAATAAAGGTGTGTGTCCCAACAGGAAAAAGGATTTAAGGTATGCTAGTCAAACCAATTAACTGCATCCTGTTTCTCTATATAAGCAAATCCCTCCAAACACTTTTCTAAGTAGTTGTGTACCATGGAATCTAATCTTAATTGCTGAAATATACTCTTTTGACAACCATATATGCCTCCCAAGTCACGTCTCATGTGTTAATCAATCACACATTCTCTGATTCAAAGGGGATGGTACATTCATGTATACAGCGTGTTATATTGATAAACAAGTACAGCTTAATGATCTAGAAAAATTCTACACCACAATGTATTATAAACAATTCAACAAAAACGCAAAGGGAAATGTTTTTTGATAAAGGAATAATATTCTCAAACTGAAAATTTAACATAAATTCAACGTATTGAAGCATAAATCAAAAAAAAGCATTTCAGAATATTGGCATGAAGTAATTTGACATGCATACATTCATTTCATACAGTAATCCTGTTATTAGGACATTCATAACAGGTCAGTGCCTAAATATACAAGCAATGCAGCCACATAGTTACATTCATTGCCAGATGATATAATTAATTCAGATTTGAAATAGGAAATGTCCAAGATTATACGTGATAATCAATTAAATCCACTCAGGGATGGTTGTTCAAAGAAGGAAGGGCCTCCAATGATATTCAGTATCTGCTCTTCGCTAAAGCTCAGAGTAGCACACTCTGCCATGTCCTAGTAAGTGTACATGAAAATAAAAAGAAATATTTGTTAGAAAGGTGCTGTGAGAAACAAAAAATGAAGAGAGGAAGAAAGTGCAAGAGAAAAATCAAAAAACTACTAAAATCTAATAGGCGACCGAAAGGTCCAGGTACATTATACCCAAAATGTGTATTAATATACTGTACTCCAAAAAATCCCTAAAGATAGCCTAGGCTATCCATAAATTTGTAAACTGAAGGGGATTCCCAACTCTGTCTGGGACTGGGAAAAATAACAGGTAAATAAAGGTGTGTGTCCCAACAGGAAAAAGTATTTAAGGTATGCTAGTCAAACCAATTAACTGCATCCTGTTTCTCTATATAAGCAAATCCCTCCAAACACTCTTCTAAGTAGATGTGTACCATGGAATCTAATCTTAATTGCTGAAATATACACTTTTGACAACCATATATGCCTCCCAAGTCACATCTCATGTGTTAATCAATCACACATTCTCTGATTCAAAGGGGATGGTACATTCATGTATACAGCGTGTTATACTGATAAACACGTACAGTTTAATGATCTAGAAAAATTCTATACCACAATGTATTATAAACAATTCAACAAAAACGCAAATGGAAATGTTTTTTGATGAAGGAATAATATTCTCAGACTGAGAATTTAACATAAATTCAATGTATTGAAGCATAAATCAAAACAAAAGCATTTCAGAATATTGGCATGAAGTAATTTGACATGCATAAATTCATTTCATACAGTAATCCTGTTATTAGGACATTCATAACAGGTCTGTGCCTAAATATACAAGCAATGCAGCCACATAGTTACATTCATGGCCAGATGATATAATTAATTCAGATTTGAGAACAAGAAATGTCCAAGATTATACTTGATAATCAAATAAATCCACTCAGGGTCATTTGTTCAAAGAAGGAAGTGCCTCCAATGATATTCAGTATCTGCTCTTCGCTAAAGCTCAGAGTAGCACCCTCTGCCATGTCCTAGTAAGTGTACATGAAAATAAAAAGAAATATTTGTTAGAAAGGTGCTGTTAGAAACAAAAAATGAAGAGAGGAAGAAAGTGCAAGAGAAAAATAAAAAAACTACTAAAATCTAAAAGGCGAGCGAAAGGTCCAGGTACATATACCCTAAATGTGTATTAGTATACTGTACTCCAACAAATCCCTAAAGATAGCCTAGGCTATCCATAAATTTGTAAACTGAAGGGGATTCCCAACTCTGTCTGGGACTGGGAAAAATAACAGATAAATAAAGGTGTGTGTCCCAACAGGAAAAAGGATTTAAGGTATGCTAGTCAAACCAATTAACTGCATCCTGTTTCTCTATATAAGCAAATCCCTCCAAACACTCTTCTAAGTAGATGTGTACCATGGAATCTAATCTTAATTGTGAAATATACACTTTTGACAACCATATATGCCTCCCAAGTCACATCTCATGTGTTAATCAATCACACATTCTCTGATTCAAAGGGGGTGGTACATTCATGTATTCAGCGTGTTATATTGATAAACGCGTACAGCTTAATGATCTGGAAAAATTCTATACCACAATGTATTATAAACAATTCAACAAAAACGCAAATGGAAATGTTTTTTGATAAAGGAATAATATTCTCAAACTGAGAATTTGACATAAATTCAATGTATTGAAGCATAAATCAAAACAAAAGCATTTCAGAATAGTGGCATGAAGTAATTTTACATGCATAAATTCATTTCATACAGTAATCCTGTTATTAGGACATTCCTAACAGGTCTGTGCCTAAATATACAAGCAATGCAGCCACATAGTTACATTCATTGCCAGATGATATAATTAATTCAGATTTGAAAACAAGAAATGTCCAAGATTATACTTGATAATCAAATAAATCCACTCAGGGTCATTTGTTCAAAGAAGGATGGGCCTCCAATGATATTGTGTATCTGCTCTTCGCTAAAGCTCTGAGTAGCACCCTCTGCCATGTCCTAGTAAGTGTACATGAAAATAAAAAGAAATATTTTTTAGAAAGGTGCCGTGAGAAACAAAAAATGAAGAGAGGAAGAAAGTGCAAGAGAAAAATCAAAAAACTACTAAAATCTAATAAGCGACCGAAAGGTCCAGGTACATATACCCTAAATGTGTATTAGTATACTGTACTCCAACAAATCCCAAAAGATAGCCTAGGCTATCCATAAGTTTGTAAACTGAAGGGGGATTCCCAACTCTGTCTGGGACTGGGAAAAATAACAGGTAAATAAAGGTGTGTGTCCCAACAGGAAAAAGGATTTAAGGTATGCTAGTCAAACCAATTAACTGCATCCTGTTTCTCTATATAAGCAAATCCCTCCAAACACTCTTCTAAGTAGATGTGTACCATGGAATCTAATCTTAATTGCTGAAATATACACTTTTGACAACCATATATGCCTCCCAAGTCACGTCTCATGTGTTAATCAATCACACATTCTCTGATTCAAAGGGGATGGTGCATTCATGTATACAGCGTGTTATATTGATAAACACGTACAGCTTAATGATCTAGAAAAATTCTATACCACAATGTATTATAAACAATTCAACAAAAACACAAATGGAAATGTTTTTTGATAAAGGAATAATATTCTCAAACTGAAAATTTAACATAAATTCAATGTATTGAAGCATAAATAAAAACAAAAGCATTTCAGAATATTGGCATGAAGTAATTTGACATGCATACATTAATTTCATACAGTAATCCTGTTATTAGGACATTCATAACAGGTCTGTGCCTAAATATACAAGCAATGCAGCCACATAGTTACATTCATTGCTAGATGATATAATTAATTCAGATTTGAAAAAGGAAATGTCCAAGATTAGACGTGATAATCAATTAAATCCACTCAGGGACGGTTGTTCAAAGAAGGAAGGGCCTCCAATGATATTGAGTATCTGCTCTTCGCTAAAGCTCAGAATAGCACTCTCTGCCATGTCCTAGTAAGTGTACATGAAAATAAAATAAATATTTGTTAGAAAGGTGCAGTGAGGAATGAAAAATGATGAGAGGAAGAAAGTTCAAGAGAAAATCAAAAAACTACTAAAATCTAATAGGCGACTGAAAGGTCCGGGTACGTATACCCTAAATGTGTATTAGTATACTGTACTCCAACAAATCCCTAAAGATAGCCTAGGCTATCCATAAATTTGTAAACTGAAGAGGGATTCCCAAATCTGTCTGGGTCTGGGAAAAATAACAGGTAAATAAAGGTGTGTGTCCCAACAGGAAAAAGGATTTAAGCATTGCTAGTCAAACCAATTAACTGCATCCTGTTTCTCTAAATAAGCAAATCCCTCCAAACACTCTTCTAAGTAGATGTGTACCATGGAATCTAATCTTAATTGCTGAAATATACACTTTTGACAACCATATATGCCTCCCAAGTCACATCTCATGTGTTAATAAATCACACATTCTGTGATTCAAAGGGGATGGTACATTAATTTATACAGGTTGTTATATTGATAAACACATACAGCTTAATGATCTAGAAAAATCCCATATCACAATTTATTATAAACAATTCAACAAAAACGCAAATGGAAATGTTTTTTGATAAAGGAATAATATTCTCAAACTGAAAATTTAACATAAATTCAACGTGTTGAAGCATGAATCAAAACAAAAGCATTTCAGAATATTGGCATGAAGTAATTTGACATGCATAAATTCATTTCATACAGTAATCCTGTTATTAGGACATCCATAACAGGTCTGTGCCTAAATATACAAGCAATGCAGCCACATAGTTACATTCAATGCCAGATGATATAATTAATTCAGATTTGAAAACAAGAAATGTCCAAGATTATACTTGATAATCAAATAAATCCACTCAGGGTCCTTTGTTCAAAGAAGGAAGTGCCTCCAATGATATTCAGTATCTGCTCTTCGCTAAAGCTCAGAGTAGCACCCTCTGCCATGTCCTAGTAAGTGTACATGAAAATAAAAAGAAATATTTGTTAGAAAGGTGCTGTTAGAAACAAAAAATGAAGAGAGGAAGAAAGTGCAAGAGAAAAATAAAAAAACTACTAAAATCTAAAAGGCGAGCGAAAGGTCCAGGTACATATACCCTAAATGTGTATTAGTATACTGTACTCCAACAAATCCCTAAAGATAGCCTAGGCTATCCATAAATTTGTAAACTGAAGGGGATTCCCAACTCTGTCTGGGACTGGGAAAAATAACAGATAAATAAAGGTGTGTGTCCCAACAGGAAAAAGGATTTAAGGTATGCTAGTCAAACCAATTAACTGCATCCTGTTTCTCTATATAAGCAAATCCCTCCAAACACTCTTCTAAGTAGATGTGTACCATGGAATCTAATCTTAATTGTGAAATATACACTTTTGACAACCATATATGCCTCCCAAGTCACATCTCATGTGTTAATCAATCACACATTCTCTGATTCAAAGGGGGTGGTACATTCATGTATTCAGCGTGTTATATTGATAAACGCGTACAGCTTAATGATCTGGAAAAATTCTATACCACAATGTATTATAAACAATTCAACAAAAACGCAAATGGAAATGTTTTTTGATAAAGGAATAATATTCTCAAACTGAGAATTTGACATAAATTCAATGTATTGAAGCATAAATCAAAACAAAAGCATTTCAGAATAGTGGCATGAAGTAATTTTACATGCATAAATTCATTTCATACAGTAATCCTGTTATTAGGACATTCCTAACAGGTCTGTGCCTAAATATACAAGCAATGCAGCCACATAGTTACATTCATTGCCAGATGATATAATTAATTCAGATTTGAAAACAAGAAATGTCCAAGATTATACTTGATAATCAAATAAATCCACTCAGGGTCATTTGTTCAAAGAAGGATGGGCCTCCAATGATATTGTGTATCTGCTCTTCGCTAAAGCTCTGAGTAGCACCCTCTGCCATGTCCTAGTAAGTGTACATGAAAATAAAAAGAAATATTTTTTAGAAAGGTGCCGTGAGAAACAAAAAATGAAGAGAGGAAGAAAGTGCAAGAGAAAAATCAAAAAACTACTAAAATCTAATAGGCGACCGAAAGGTCCAGGTACATATACCCTAAATGTGTATTAGTATACTGTACTCCAACAAATCCCAAAAGATAGCCTAGGCTATCCATAAGTTTGTAAACTGAAGGGGGATTCCCAACTCTGTCTGGGACTGGGAAAAATAACAGGTAAATAAAGGTGTGTGTCCCAACAGGAAAAAGGATTTAAGGTATGCTAGTCAAACCAATTAACTGCATCCTGTTTCTCTATATAAGCAAATCCCTCCAAACACTCTTCTAAGTAGATGTGTACCATGGAATCTAATCTTAATTGCTGAAATATACACTTTTGACAACCATATATGCCTCCCAAGTCACGTCTCATGTGTTAATCAATCACACATTCTCTGATTCAAAGGGGATGGTGCATTCATGTATACAGCGTGTTATGTTGATAAACACGTACAGCTTAATGATCTAGAAAAATTCTATACCACAATGTATTATAAACAATTCAACAAAAACACAAATGGAAATGTTTTTTGATAAAGGAATAATATTCTCAAACTGAAAATTTAACATAAATTCAATATATTGAAGCATAAATAAAAACAAAAGCATTTCAGAATATTGGCATGAAGTAATTTGACATGCATACATTAATTTCATACAGTAATCCTGTTATTAGGACATTCATAACAGGTCTGTGCCTAAATATACAAGCAATGCAGCCACATAGTTACATTCATTGCTAGATGATATAATTAATTCAGATTTGAAAAAGGAAATGTCCAAGATTAGACGTGATAATCAATTAAATCCACTCAGGGACGGTTGTTCAAAGAAGGAAGGGCCTCCAATGATATTGTGTATCTGCTCTTCGCTAAAGCTCAGAATAGCACTCTCTGCCATGTCCTAGTAAGTGTACATGAAAATAAAATAAATATTTGTTAGAAAGGTGCAGTGAGGAATGAAAAATGATGAGAGGAAGAAAGTTCAAGAGAAAATCAAAAAACTACTAAAATCTAATAGGCGACTGAAAGGTCCGGGTACGTATACCCTAAATGTGTATTAGTATACTGTACTCCAACAAATCCCTAAAGATAGCCTAGGCTATCCATAAATTTGTAAACTGAAGAGGGATTCCCAAATCTGTCTGGGACTGGGAAAAATAACAGGTAAATAAAGGTGTGTGTCCCAACAGGAAAAAGGATTTAAGCATTGCTAGTCAAACCAATTAACTGCATCCTGTTTCTCTAAATAAGCAAATCCCTCCAAACACTTTTCTAAGTAGATGTGTAGTATGAAATCTAATCTTAATTGCTGAAATATACACTTTTGACAACCATATACCTCCCAAGTCACATCTCATGTGTTAATGAATCACACATTCTGTGATTCAAAGGGGGTGGTACATTAATGTATACAGGGTGTTATATTGATAAACACATACAGCTTAATGATCTAGAAAAATCCCATATCACAATTTATTATAAACAATTCAAGAAAAACGCAAATGGAAAAGTTTTTTGATAAAGGAATAATATTCTCAAACTGAAAATTTAACATAAATTCAACGTATTGAAGCATGAATCAAAACAAAAGCATTTCAGAATATTGGCATGAAGTAATTTAACATGCATAAATCCATTCTATACAGTATTCCTGTTATTAGGACATTCATAACAGGTCTGTGCCTAAATATACAAGCAGTGCAGCCACATAGTTACATTAATTGCCAGATGATATAATTAATTCAGATTTGAAAACAAGAAATGTCCAAGATTATACTTGATAATCAAATAAATCCACTCAGGGTCATTTGTTCAAAGAAGGAAGTGCCTCCAATGATATTCAGTATCTGCTCTTCGCTAAAGCTCAGAGTAGCACCCTCTGCCATGTCCTAGTAAGTGTACATGAAAATAAAAAGAAATATTTGTTAGAAAGGTGCTGTGAGAAACGAAAAATGAAGAGAGGAAGAAAGTGCAAGAGAAAAATAAAAAAACTACAAAAATCCAACAGGCGACCGAAAAGTCCAGGTACATATACCCTGAATGTGTATTAGTATACTGTACTCCAACAAATCCCTAAAGATGGCCTAGGCTATCCATAAATTTGTAAACTGAAGGGGATTCCCAACTCTGTCTGGGACTGGGAAAAATAACAGGTAAATAAAGGTGTGTGTCCCAACAGGAAAAAGGATTTAAGCATTGCTAGTCAAACCAATTAACTGCATCCTGTTTCTCTAAATAAGCAAATCCCTCCAAACACTTTTCTAAGTAGATGTGTAGTATGAAATCTAATCTTAATTGCTGAAATATACACTTTTGACAACCATATACCTCCCAAGTCACATCTCATGTGTTAATGAATCACACATTCTGTGATTCAAAGGGGGTGGTACATTAATGTATACAGGGTGTTCAATTGATAAACACATACTAGAAATGATCTAGAAAAATCCCATATCACAATTTATTATAAACAATTCAAGAAAAACGCAAATGGAAAAGTTTTTTGATAAAGGAATAATATTCTCAAACTGAAAATTTAACATAAATTCAACGTATTGAAGCATGAATCAAAACAAAAGCATTTCAGAATATTGGCATGAAGTAATTTAACATGCATAAATCCATTCTATACAGTATTCCTGTTATTAGGACATTCATAACAGGTCTGTGCCTAAATATACAAGCAGTGCAGCCACATAGTTACATTAATTGCCAGATGATATAATTAATTCAGATTTGAAAACAAGAAATGTCCAAGATTATACTTGATAATCAAATAAATCCACTCAGGGTCATTTGTTCAAAGAAGGAAGTGCCTCCAATGATATTCAGTATCTGCTCTTCGCTAAAGCTCAGAGTAGCACCCTCTGCCATGTCCTAGTAAGTGTACATGAAAATAAAAAGAAATATTTGTTAGAAAGGTGCTGTGAGAAACGAAAAATGAAGAGAGGAAGAAAGTGCAAGAGAAAAATCAAAAAACTACAAAAATCCAACAGGCGACCGAAAAGTCCAGGTACATATACCCTGAATGTGTATTAGTATACTGTACTCCAACAAATCCCTAAAGATGGCCTAGGCTATCCATAAATTTGTAAACTGAAGGGGATTCCCAACTCTGTCTGGGACTGGGAAAAATAACAGGTAAATAAAGGTGTGTGTCCCAACAGGAAAAAGGATTTAAGGTATGCTAGTCAAACCAATTAACTGCATCCTGTTTCTCTATATAAGCAAATCCCTCCAAACACTCTTCTAAGTAGATGTGTACCATGGAATCTAATCTTAATTGCTGAAATATACACTTTTGACAACCATATATGCCTCCCAAGTCACATCTCATGTGTTAATCAATCACACATTCTCTGATTCAAAGGGGATGGTACATTCATGTATACAGCGTGTTATATTGATAAACACGTACAGCTTAATGATCTAGAAAAATTCTATACCACAATGTATTATAAACAATTCAACAAAAACGCAAATGGAAATGTTTTCTGATGAAGGAATAATATTCTCAAACTGAGAATTTAACATAAATTCAATGTATTGAAGCATAAATCAAAACAAAAGCATTTCAGAATATTGGCAGGAAGTAATTTTACATGCATAAATTCATTTCATACAGTAATCCTGTAATTAGGACATTCCTAACAGGTCTGTGCCTAAATATACAAGCAATGCAGCCACATAGTTACATTCATTGCCAGATGATATAATTAATTCAGATTTGAAAAAAGAAATGTCCAAGATTATACGTGATAATCAATTAAATCCACTCAGGGTCGTTTGTTCAAAGAAGGAAGGGCTTCCAATGATATTGAGTATCTGCTCTTCGCTAAAGCTCAGAATAGCACTCTCTGCCATGCCAGTGTACATGAAAATAAAAAGAAATATTTGTTAGAAAGGTGCCGTGATTAACGAAAAATGATGAGAGGGAGAAAGTGCAAGAGAAAAATCAAAAAACTACTAAAATCTAATAGGTGACCGAAAGGTACGGGTACATTTACCCTAAATGTGTATTAGTATACTGTACTACAACAAATCCCTAAAGATAGACCAGTTCAGTGATCTTATGGCCATAAATAAATGCAAGTTCAGAAGAGCAATCAGGCTAGTCTAGAACTCCAAGAATTACCCATAAAGAGCGGAAAGATAAGATCAATAAAGGTGAAGTATAGGAATTTTTGCAAATAGGTAACAGCAAACATGCTATAGAGAGACTCTGAAAAAATGCTAACAATCCTAAAAGGGAGAGACTCTCGTCTCTTTTGGGAGATTGTGAATACTGCGACCAATCCTCAATCTCAACATCAGGCGAATGCTGTCTAAGAACCCTGTTGGGTCTTTCACTTTAAGTATCTGTATACAAGAAAGGTTGCAGTAAGGATATACACCTATGAGATTCCTTTCTCCTCGGCTACTGTCCAAAACTGGATCCCAAGAAGATTTTGATATTGATCAGGAAAGCTAAATCCTGTGGTGTAACTGGCCCAAATGGTCTTTCTATAAATCTATTGAAAAAAGATTCACATGTCTGGTCTATCGTTGCAAGTATCATCGACACGGCAGTGATTCCAACTTCTTGGGGCTTGTCACACATCGTTCCCATCTACAAGAGGGCGAGAGATCAGACCCTCTAAATTACAGACCCATCGCCGTACTGGATGCCAAAAGCAAAATCTTTGCAGGTGTCTTTCTAGGCCATTTGGAAAAATTGGCAAATAAGACTTGTAGACTAAATTGCTTCCAGATAATTTTTTTTTGTTGCACTATCAAACAACTAACATAAGCGGAGCAATTTTTCGAGAACTACAAGAAGAGGCCTGGAGCACTCAAAACAAAAACATCTACGCCACGTCAATAGACCTCTCTGCAGCTTTCGACAAAGTAGATCATAACCTGTTGTGGTCGAAACTTGCTAAATGGGGACTTCCTGAAGGCCTGCTGAATCTAATCATTTGTTTATATTGTAATACTACCATCTGTATTCGATTAAACCAAGCAGGCCACTTTTCAGGCAGCATTTCAATCAATCAAGGCCTTATCAAGGATGCATGCTGGCCACCAATCTTTTCAACTTGTATGTCTCTGACATTGGTGAGTTTCTTAATCTAGCCGCTTTAATTCCCCCTAAATTCGGCACACCAAAAGCCTCTTGGATGGCCCATACAGACAATGTCTTACTATTTGATCAAGCTAAGATCAGTATGCGCAGGCTTCTACTAGCATTCACAAACTATGAAAAGGAGAATGCATTAACAATCAACCCACAAAATACCAAAATTATGCTTCTCTCTAGGGCTAGAAAACCCAACTCGGGTAAACAGCTTCTGCAGTCAAAGGAATTGGAAGTGGATTCTACTTTGACATATTTAGGCTTCCACTTCTCGTCAAGACCAGGTGTCGCAGCCATACAGGCCTCAGTAATCGGTAAGGCAAAAATTAGCCAATCAACTGGCTTTCATCGACAGAAAATTTGGAACCCACTGTGTCAAAACAACCCTAAAATTCTATATGGGGAAAGTAATTCCAAAGTTGACATATGGGATGGAATTATGGCCCACCAAACCTCAACTTTTGCTAGACACCATATAAGGAAAAATGTGGAGACAGATTCTGCGTGTCCCTACTGCGGTTCCAACCGCCGCCTTACAATGATTTGAAATGTCCTTGTCTCATTAAAAGCCCATGTTCAGTGGCAGATGCTACTCCTATACCATAACATCCTTACCCCAGTTTTAGGTTCTCTCTATGCAGAAGTTCATGAAGTTTGCCAACTTCTTACCATATCCCGCCCATCCGGATTTTTGCAGAAATAGAAATTTCATTGCAATACAATACTTTCTAATCTAGGCTTAGACACAGCAACTCTAAAAATAACACCAACAAAGGTTAAAACGGTTCTATTTAATCAGGACTGGCTTGAAACAAGTGACAAACTACACAGTTTTGTATCTATGCAACACTTGACACATGAACACAAACATAGAGGCACGGTTACCCCCTTACTCCTGACTTTTTCAAATAGATATTACCGTACAATGATACTTTACCTACGTTAGAACCTATTTCATACAAAGGATGTCTTGATCAGGAGGGGGGCTCCGATGCCTCAGACTTTGCTTGCAGATACTGTAACGATCCTGAAATTCCTGAAACCATAACACACCTGTTTATGGATTGTCCTGGCTCACACTTTGAATGGGTTTCTAACTTCTATAAAATTGTGGTCGCAAGTAAAAACTTTGATTTGATCGAACTGTGGAAACAATTATTGAATCCGACATCTTTGGCTGAAGCGGAGGCTGTCGCTGCATTCGTAAAATCATGGCAGATCCCAACATCCAAAGAATAGTCATAAAAACTCTTCTTTTTTAACTATCTAGAAAAATGTAATCTGTTTTCCTATAATGTATACATATGTTTTATATGACGTTGTTACTATGAAGTTTTTCTTTTTTTCTTTCATTCTAACAAGTAACATTTCTTCTGAGTTTAAGATGTAATTCAATCCTTTCTTTTTCCTTTTTTTCTCTTTCTTTTATCTTGTTTTGTGCATCTTTTTCTAAAGGTTTTTATAAAACACACACAAATAAAATTAAAAACAAAAATAAATATATATATATATATATGATTGAAAAAGGTAACATTTGAAAACAGTTAAGTTTACTACTCACAGAAATGTGAAACTTACTAACATTGGAAATACCAGCGTTAAGGTGTAAAGAGCTACTTGCAATTTCATTTATTTATTTTAAAACAAAACCTTTCTAACAGCCACCGTTTTATTTTAAGTTATAGTCTTTGTGCTGATTGCAAGCAAGACTTTTCTCAGGCTGTTTTCAGACTAGGTACTGGTGAAGACTTTTGGCGCTCCAGCTAGTTATTTGAATTCATGATACGACTGTTAATGTTGCATTGTGTGTGCGCTGGGATGCCCTTCCAGTATTCATCACACAAAGGTAAATATTGCTAAATATTTGATAATACCTATCTTTCTGTCTATGGTTTGCTTGTGCTTGATAGTGGGTGTACAAATTACCAGTGTGCTGCTTATTTGTTGCCTTACTTTTGTTGGTAATCCTACACATTACAAGTCTTCAGCTTGTTCATATGCTCATACTTGTTCATAATATTACAGAGTATGAGCTTTCTGAGCATGAACAAAACATAAATTGTTTGTTTTTCAACATAATAACTAGAGTGTGGCTGATGCGATTTTATTTTTTAAGCACAAACAACTTCATAGTAAAGTGTACATGAGTGCAAAAATAAATCTTGAAATACAGTCTATCGATGTATATATGGATCTATCTATATTTTGGCTAACCAATCTTTAGGCCTGTCTTTGGCTCTATCTATATTTTCCCTATTGATCTTTCAGCCTATTAATCATTGGGCCCATCTATCTTTGGGCCAGAATAAGGATGCAAGCAGTAGTGAGGCACCATGATGATAATAGGTGTATTTATGAGGGAATGGGATGATGGTGCACATGGTTATTGAGGACCTGGATGAGGATGCGTGGTATTGGTAATTAGGGACCAGGAAGAGGATACTTGCAGGAATGGTAACAAGGGAATGCAACAAGGATGAAGGACGCAGGTGTAATGAGATTTTGAGACATTGTTGAGGATTGTTGGCATAATGAGGGTCTGTGAGAAGGATGAGCGATGTAGGGGTAAAAAGGGACAGTGATTAGGATCAGGGTTTTGAGAATAATGAGAGAATACTGTGAGTATGAGGGATGCAAGTTAATAAGGGTCAGTAAGGAGGATAAAAGATGCCGGGTAAGAAAAATGAGGGACTGTGGTGAGGATGGGAATTCTCGGGTAAAGGGAATGAGGGACTTTGATGTGGATAGGGGATGCCAGTGTAAGGCTAAGGAAGGACTCTGACGAGGATGAGTGTTGCCAGATTAATGTGGGGTTGAATTGAATATGAGGGATGCTGTGGTAATGAGAGACAGTGACAAGGATGAGGGCCTGGGAACAGGATGTGAGATGCCAGGACAATGAGTGACTGTGACAAGGATGTGAGATGCTGGGGTAGATAGGGACGGACTAGGACGGGTGAAGCCATGCCGGTGTAAGTTAATGAGGGACTGTGCTGGGATGCAGTCTAATGAAGGTCTGTGGCAAGGATGAGGGATGTGGTGTAATTAGGGACTGTGAAGAGGATGGGGACTGGGATAATGAGGGACTGTGACAAGGATGTGGGATTCTGGGGTAATGAGGGACTGTGACAAGATGAGGAATGCAAACGTAAGGGTAGTGTCGTTCCATGGAAAGCAGGAGAGATGACGTGCTAAGGGTAATGAGGAACTGTGACAAGGTTGAGGGTTACTGGGGTAAGGGTAATGTGGGTCTGTGATGAGGAGGAGGGATTCTTTGTAAGGTTAATGAGGGCTGGTGACAAGGAGGGGTGTGTGGTTTCATTGAGGGTCTGTGCGGAGGATGAGGGATGCTGCGGTAGTTAGAGACCAGAGAGGATGAGGGATGAAGTGGTAGTGAGGGACTTTGAGGAGGATGATGGATGCAGTGATAATGAGGGACTGTGATTAGGAGAAGGGTATTGTCATATTGATGAAGGTCATACATAAATCTTTGACAAGGTGGAAAGATGCAGTTGTAATGAGGAAAAGGGATGCATTGGTAATGAGGAACTCTGACAAGGACAAGTGATGTGGTGGTATGAGGGACTGTGATGAGGGATGTGCTGGTAATGAGGGACTCTGCTGAGGAGAAGAGACGTGGGGCTATTGAGGGACTGGCTACGATGAGGGCTGCAAGGGTAATGAAGGACTGAGATGAGGATGAGGGTTGGACAGATTGGTTTCATAGCAAAACTCAAATTTAGAGCAAACTTAGGTCAGCAAACAGGAAACGTGAAACTCTGTAGAGGATCATTGCACTCCAACGAAATTAGATAAACCAGTGGACTATTTCCTGGAACACACACTATGAGCCAAAGGAGAAACCTGACCGATCTTAGATTTAAGTTTTTTCCCATTAAGGCCGTACCAGGACACTGGTGAGGCCTACAGGAGTAAAAATTGCAATGCATTTTATATGTTTATCTCCTACAAACAAACGCCTTTGCTTTTAATCACGTTGTTGATAATTAGGGTTTAATAAAACATGCTTGCCCTTTTGCCTTTAACATTAAATCTGGATACTGAGGTGAGTTGGCCGCACAAAACTATTCGGTGCCTGCACTTAACATTAGGAAAATTCTGTATAATGACAGTGCCTGGTATATTTAGAGTCATATTTTGCAGTGTGCGTGCTGTGGGATATATTGACTCACTTAGCAACATTTCCCCACATCACCAAGCTGCATTTGCACTAGAAACAGCAACCTGGCTGCGCTGGCTGCTGTGTGCACCAGGACCTCAAAACTGCGTTTTTGCAGCAACACAAAAAATGGCTGCACTGTCCTGCCAAGTACACTTTAGACAGGATGGAACGAGGGGATACACTGAAGGAGCGTGCCAGTGTGTTCTGAAACACATAAATTGAATAAAGTGAAAAGGCAGCACTGCTTTGCTGGAAACCCAAAAGTCCCCTTCAAAATGAAACTTTTGCACCCTTTAAAAATGCTGCTAGGGTGCTAATTCGATCTGTTCTGTCTTAAACTACTGTGATTAAAAAGGCCCTGCCATGCCCAGGATATTTAATTGTGCCTCATCAAAACCAAGCATAATTCCTGAATGACAGGCCTAGTCAAACCAACTCTGAGAGAAATCAACCAGGAACTTTACTTTTACTCGCACAGGAACACGCGTTTGTTTCTTTACAAAAGTATCCTAAGTTCAGCAGTTCAAAGAGAATCTAACTCTCTGAGTCACGTCAGTTTTAATATATCTGTGTTTTCAGACAAAACACCTGATTTCAAGAAAATGACTATGGCTGCAAAGACAGTGTGGGAATCTGATGGAGCTGCCAAACTGAATTTAAAGAAAGAAATGCTAGCAGTTTTCAAAACATGTGGAAAAATTGGCTTTTGCAAAACTAAAGGGAAAAAAATTGCCTGTTTAAAAATAAATTGTTGAATGAAAGCCGGCTTATTTAGCAATGTGAATGGGTTTTGTTGCTGGTGAAAATACACACATAGGCTATTTTCTTTCACAGGTTTGTTTTAATTCAGGACCCAAAATAAGAAAATAAAGGTTTAAAACACATGGGCTGAATTTGCAAGCTTTCAAAAACCAGTTATTCCAGTTGTCAGCCCTGAAACTTCCCCCTGTGGAAGTCAGCCACACCATAAACTGTCAGCAGAGACTAACAACCCACTGATAATTACAGGATGGGAAAAAAATCTAGTCTAGAGAAACCCACTGACAATGGGACTCCCAGGGCAAGGAAGTTGTGAAGGGGCAATAAAACCTCCAATCAAGATGAGAAACCCCCACCTTGCTTTGAAGGAAATGATAGTTGGTTGCAGTTGAAGCAAGGTAAAAAAATGATCTAGTGACAAGGGACTGCCTTTTTTTCCCAAAGACTATTTCATAAATAGACTTTAAAGACTTTTATCTCAGCAGCAAGACTTTGAAAAAATGTAGAATTTTCACAGTGTACAAGTGAATTTTTGGGCTTTCTTTTAAGACTTGGTAGAATTCACTGACATCTTGGGTACAGAAATGGGAAAATATGCACGATTACAAGAAAAGCAACCATGTTGCAAATGCAAATTTTTGTACATACATCCCTGATGATCATCCACATCCATGTATAAAGTTATAGAGTTTTGAGTAATATAAATCACATTGTAAAGTGTGAAAAACTGGTGGAAGGGCGAAACAAGGTCTCACGGACTGAAGGATTGGACTGCAATGTAATGCACAAAATATGTAACCTGTGTATATAATTTGCTAAGAGATTGCAATTGTATAAATGTATGTTTGTGGCAAAATCGGATTTTAGTTAAAGTAACAGTGGGAGGTTTTGGACATTGTAAAACTCACACCTTACATCTGACATCATTTTCCTGAAATCCAACCAACTGAGAGCAAGGCGGAGACTATCACACTTGTCCAACCCATTGTTAGAGGCGTGTTTAGTTAACCCTGCCCCAGTCATATACTTTGATGATGTCATTAGGCATTATAAATAAGAGTCCCTGACAAGAGTCTAGAAACAAACTCTTCCTGATTTTCCTGCGCCAGCGTCCAGTTCCTTTTTCATCCATCTAGACTCCAGATCCCAACTACAGGGCCCCAGCATTGCTGACCCTTCTCCAGGGCCCACTGCAAAACCCAAGCATTTCTGATTCTGCTCCAGCAAGGCCTACATTTTCAAAACCACTAAAATTCCCAAATAACCAAAGGGAAAAGCTGTGGTGTTTTTGGGAAGAAACTTGATCCCACTAACTGCATGCTTGCTGCAAACCTGCCATCCAGCTGATCTGTAGTATCCAGTGACCAGAATTGCCTGTCCAGAAGTGCTACCAGGGGACCAGACTGCCCAGCTGTTTGCCAGGCTCCCTACCATGTAGTGACCTGAACCATTGACTGTCCAAAATCCAAAAACGAAAAAGTTGACTGTGAGTATCAATTGCCACCCCATCTAAACCCATAACCTATCTTGTCTTTGTCCTCATCCCACTCTCTAAGTCATCCTATCCTTAGCCTGATATGAATTAGCGCCACGTTTCTCTTCATTTCTGTCTTGCATCGATACTAAGTCATTAGCGATATTGTGTTTAAATAAATAAATTTTCCTTTAAGAAAAGGGGTACACAGTGTGAGGGTGGCGTTCCTCTTTTCTCAGCAATTAAATCTAGATTAAGTAAGATTTGCCTTTCAATTTTAAAACCGAGTCCTCTTTTCACTGCTCTATTTTCCTAAAAACAAACCTCACTCTATCTTACATAACTCACCCAATTTACCAGCTAGAGACCTAATTTCACTTCCATAGTGTACTTGTGATTTCACCCATTTTTATTAAATGCCATTTGGTTATTTTTAGGCGGGAATGAAAAAAAATGCAACTTTCACACATGTCATTTTGCTGCAATCTGTTTTTACTCTGCCACTCATTATCGAACTGTATGCTTTTGATAATCCATTCTTTGTGATTATTAGTGTGTTTACATTGTTGCTTTAGTGAGGAATTAAATTTGCTTCAAGGTTTTATCACACATTTGTTAATTATTTGCCCATTTCCGAGTGTCATTTTATAACATTGCAAGGGCTTTAAATTCCGTTTTTCTCTCTTATTTGGGGAGAGAAGGTCATATTTGTATTCTGATTATGGCCTATTATTCCTGATTACCTGCTGCTTCTGTTTATCCACTCAGAATTCATTATTTGTGAGTTGAGGGAACATTGCAGGGGGAAATTCTAACTTAAGTGCTATCTTACCTAAACCAAAAGTGCTCCTATTCTCCTGTGCTGTGTATATGTTCCACTAATAAGTTAAACCCAGTGCATTGCTCACCTTCTCATTGTTATTATCATCCCATTGGCGATTGCTGCCCCATATTAAAAGTGTATGATTTCTTTTGAATTTCAAATAAATAAATACATATTGTATTGTACCAACCAGCCTGGTTCATGGTCCATTGTGACCTGGGGTATTTGAAAAGTGGGTATGATATGAGTGGTGTACCATCTCAATATTGAATCTAATATTAAAAAAAATAAGCATTTCAGTCGTGCGCTGCATACTAAGGTGTGCGTCGCCTGATTGAAATCCTTAACAAATTGTCACTGCATAGCAGCCTTTCGGCTAATTTAGAAATATAGGTTATTATGAAGAAGGATTCTCACTTCCCTGTGTGTGGGGCAGGGAGTCATTTGCATAATCAATGGAAAACAGGATTTTCCTAAGGATTTCCCTTACCCACCTATCAGTAGCTCTGCTCGGGCAGCTAAAGTCAACTCTTAGAAGTGCAGGCGAGTAGACAGGAATGTAGGGTAAAAATATTACTTTGAATAAAGGAATACCCAAGCAAAGACGTAGGAAAATATGCTCTATATACTTCACATCTCATTAAAGGTGAGTAAACATGTTGGTGCAAGATAAGAAAGTCTCTTAAGAGTCTTAATTAATCACAATCCTGTTTGTTTTCTGGACAAGTTTCTGCAAGTTACTTGATACTGACCCAATAGCTGTTCACACAAACTCAGTTGTGATAGTGTGGTTAGCCTGTGAGTTTCAGCAACACTTGGTGCTTAGAGTGGGGGTGGTAATGGAGTCCCAGGCGAGTGTTCTTCGATGTTGAGGGTAAACGCAGTCCTTTCCAGTATGCTGGAACCTTGGCTTTGGTGAAGGATATACAGGATATACAGGATACACAGTATATACAGATATACAGGATATACAGTGCAGGAAAGCCAGGTAGTGATGAAAAATGTGTCACACATGTTTTAAGTGCGAGAGAGGCCATACAATAACCCTGTTGTCTTTGCTAACTCTACTTTGGGCTATGCCTGAATACTGCAGGCCACAGTTCCTCAAGGTTACCGGGGATCTCGGAAAATGTCTCTCGCCTCTTTGTTGTGGGGGGCAGTGCGTGATAAGGCCAAGCAATGCTTCCAGAAGGCATGCGTTTTGGCATGTCCCATTCAGCTCTAGCTTAACCTAGGGTTCTAGTTGTTGCTCGTGCCCCCAGTGTTCCTTCCTACATGATGTGGGGCCGGTGCATGCTCTGGGCAGAAAGGCTTTGCAGGGAGCAGTGATTTCTTGGGCTCACGTGACTCCTCTGTCCCCAGAGGGTCATGGGAAGAGAGTGCCATCTAACTGCTCTCGGGTTGATGGAAGTCCAGTTTGTGCAAATAACTGGCAAGACTTTGCTTTCAGAGCAGTTCTGGTAAGAATGCAAAGATCACCAGAGGGGGTGCCTTCTTCTTTGCTTCAGCCCTCATCTCCAAATTCGACAAAGTAATCAAGTAGACCAGGGTTGTCCAACTCCAGGCTTCGAGGGCCCGAATACTGACGTGATTTCAAGATATCTTTCATTAGAATAAATCTGCATACATTTAGAATCATTGTATGCACATGTATCTCATTAATATTAATGGGGGGTAAACTGAAAAGCCAACATGTTTCCGGCTCTCGATGCCTGGAGTTGGACAACCCTGGAGTAGACCCTTGGGTTAAACAGGACGTGGTGGCTCAGCATGTAATCACAGGGATCCACCCAATTGCTGCATGCATTTTTTGCACACCTTTTCCTGTGTTTTCACTCAGGTATGAATTCAGAGCTTAATTATCAGCTACGATTTGCAAACAGCTCATACCTGGTTCTTGCACTTGTGGCACTCACTAGCTGTGGGGGGCAGTTGCCAGGATCATAAATGTAACATCCACATTCCACCCACACTTGTTTAGGGCCTGTGCATGTCCATTAGACTTGGTAATGGATGTAGATAACAGACATGGCTTCCATGCACCATTGGAGTGCATGCGGCCCGCTGTGCAAGGAGAGGCAAGCAGTAAGTGAGCGTCATTTGAGAGTGAGAGCCATAAACCAGTTGGGCAGACAGTAGGGTTGCTCTGAAGGGACTCATCATTTGAAAGATCAGAAAGATCTCATAATTTGCTCCCATGGTGAGATCTTTGATCAGGACTCATCAAGGTAAAGTTGTGGATGCCAGAATAGGGAACATCAAAAATAGTCAGACCCTCATGTCAGAAATGCAGACTGCAACTTTGGCACGCCTCATTGTTCTCTTATCCTTCTAGGTATTTGGGTGAGGTTTGTGATTCTTATCTGAAATAAACGTATTGATTGATGGGTTTGGTTGAAGGTTGTGTATATGCGATGGCACCTTTAACATATGTTTAGGAAAAGATATGTATTGCATCAAATAGTTAGAATTCCATTTCTGAACTGAGAATTATTAGTGTAGCTTTGCCAATGTGAAAAACATGTTCAGGTATGTGTGGAACTAGATTTCATTTTTTGGATGCCATTGCATTCAACAACTGGGGTAACCCAACGCTGTTCTTATGTGAAGTCTTGAAAATCTTTTGACCTTTCAGCCCATGTCAGAAAGTGAAAACACTGCGTTATGACTTCAAATCCCCTTTCATACCAGCTGAAACCTGACTGTGCTGCCATGGTTTGTTATATACACGGCCTGGTTGGCAATCATGCCAGTGACACATGTAATGAGTTTGATATCTGTGTTAAGATAATCTTACTAATGTGTTCCTTGAGAAGCACCCTATAATTCAATAAAAACATGCTTTGTTAAATCGTCTTTTAACAAACCTGTTTATCCAAAATAAACTGGTTGCCATGCCGTATTTGCCTCAAAGGGTGAATTATTGACCAAACCCAGTTACCGCAAGTTCAGCTTCATTGCACACAGAGAAAAACCTAACTACACAATAGGCTGAAATACAAAATTGCTAAACCCTCAGGAGGGTTTTTTCTCTGTACACAGATCCTATTTCTGCTCCACCCTTTCTGACTCTGAGAACTGAAACAGGCCCAAGAATAGGTCAAGGAAAAATACAAGCAGGTGAATTGAGTGTCTCTCAACAGTATCCTCAGGTTACCTGAGCCGCAGAAGTTGTCCTGTCACAGCTGCTTCAGCGGCATCACTGTTTCACACCACAACAACGGTCACATTCCGGATGCGTTTTTCTTTTTTAAATGCACTTCTGTGCATGGCTTGTCCAGCGTCTGCTTCTGCATGCAATTAAAAGTACCGCATGGAATGTGCTGTGGGCGGAATCCTTGCAAAAAAGCATATGTTGCTGTTCTAAGGACCTATGCTTTAAAAACAAAATATCCCATGAGAAATAGCAGAAATTTCAGTCAGTGTCAGAGCGATGGCCGGTGCTCCGCCGCCACGGGTAGAGAAAGAGGACTATCTTCAGTACACATTCCAATCCATTTTGATTCAGTCAGTGTAAGAGCGATGGCCGGTGCTCCGCCGCCACGCGTAGAGAAAGAGGACTATCTTCAGTACACATTCCAATCCATTTTGATTCAGTCAGTGTCAGAGCGATGGCCAGTGCTCTGCCGCCACATGGAGAGAAAGAGGACTATCTTCAGTACACATTCCAATCCATTTTGATTTCAGTCAGTGTCAGAGCGATGGCCGGCGCTCCGCCGCCACGGGTAGAGAAAGAGGACTATCTTCAGTACACATTCCAATCCATTTTGATTTCAGTCAGTGTCAGAGCGATGGCCAGTGCTCCGCCGCCACGGGTAGAGAAAGAGGACTATCTTCAGTACACATTCCAATCCATTTTGATTCAGTCAGTGTCAGAGGGATGGCCAGTGCTCTGCCGCCACATGGAGAGAAAGAGGACTATCTTCAGTACACATTCCAATCCATTTTGATTTCAGTCAGTGTCAGAGCGATGGCCGGTGCTCTGCCGCCACATGGAGAGAAAGAGGACTAACTTCAGTACACATTCCAATCCATTTTGATTCAGTCAGTGTCAGAGCGATGCCGGGTGAGTGCTCTGCCGCCACATGGAGAGAAAGAGGACTATAGTGCACATTCCATTCCATTTTGGCTATTTTCATGACTCATTCTGAGAAAATTATAACTTCACAAGTTTCACATAGGGTGTTATAAATTGATCAATTGAGTAATTCTGATAAGGCTTTAATTAGGACGATCTCTTCGTGCCATGCTTTTCAAACAATAGTTGCGCTGAGCTGGGATGACGTCACTAAGAGAACCAAACATGGAAGATTGTCAATCATTTAATTAAACACGGGGAGCCACACAACCCAGTACTCATTTGCAAGGACATCTAATTGCCTGGGAAGTTGTTTAGCGGTCAATACTGCAATTAATGATCTGGATTGGACTGACTTTTCAGCATTGTCTTATAAACCCAACTCCTCGGGACCCATTCTTTACCACTGAAAATATACAGCAAGGTAACGGGAGTTAACAGGCAAGGTGGGAGGATGTAGCAGCCAAGCTCCTAAGATTACAAATGCATATGGTTCCTAGCCAATAAGTGTGCCACTCCGGAATCAATGCTGGTAATTCCGAGTCTGGCATTTTTTCCAGACAGGCACACTTCAAGTTTGCCAGTGGGGGCCACAGTTTAGGCCCCTATCAGCAAATAAATGCCTGAATCACCGGCACTGTTACTACTGGTGCTAGTGATTCAGTAACTCCCATCCCATGGAATCCTAGGAATGGGAATTTACCGGATCTCAGCCGCCTATAATGTCACGGTAACACCGGGATATCGGGCGACAGGGACGGTAAGGCAGGTTTGACGGTATCCCACTAGAATTACTGGCAGGATACTGGCAAACCTTTCATATTCAACTGTTTATCTAAAGGACACCATGCTGTTGATGCTCGAAAGAAGATGACATGACGGGTGCACACCTCCATGCCTCATCCTACACAACTGCTTCAAATACAAAAAGAAAAGTTTCTCAACTTGAAGTTTGGAGGGGAAAAAAGTAGGCGATCAGGAAAAAGAAAAGCCATTTCATTACACCAATAGCATTAGTTGTAGTTACTTTCAAACACACTATGCATACATTTAAACAGTAGCAATGTTCTTTTAACCAAACAACACTGTAACTCAAACAAGGGAACAATGAGCGCCAAAGGCCTATGCTCCAAGGTCAAGAGTGGGGTGGGAAGTTGGCTGATGTGCTAGCTGTCTTCTCAGTTGCCGGTTCATTTCAGATTCTTTTTCTTTTCGTAGTTCTGCTTGGATACATTTTGCATAGTGCTCTGCCGCCCCAGGGCTGTGTTGGCACTATAATCAAAGTTCAAATAATAAAAGACATTATAACAAGATAGAAAATGAATGAATGTCCTTACCGAATGATTAAGCAAGGCATTTTATGAAATGTATAAATGGGAGAATTATATAATTTGGAATAACCCAGGAAGTACAGAATTTCCAACATCGACAACAAAGGGACATCCAATAGAGTTGCTTTGTTAAACACTTGCCCAATTATAAGGCAAGGGTATCGACACAGAGAGGGAACATACATGCATAAACACAAACCGGACATGGTACAATGACCCTGGCTATATAGATGACTTCTTAAGAAACCAATCATCCAGAATGCCAGATAGTAAGTACCAGTGGTTCTAATTCAGAGAAATAAAAACAGGATAATGAATTTCAATCATTGAATTAAATATGTTGGAGTTTTATAACAGATAACAGTTTCCGAGTTCCAGGAGCAAAGGATGTTTCTTATTCTTTATTTCGCCCTTCTTTAAAGAGATATATCCTTCATTGTGTATTACTCTTTTCTATTTCTGTTATTGTAATGTTCATAATCCTACTCTTTACTTTGATGAACTGCCTTATCTTGTATTCATAAGTATTGTACTCTAACTTGGCATATGTACAGCGCTATATAAATTACAAATAAAATACAAATACAACTGCAAGGGGAGGGAATGGGATGGAATTTGGAGGAGCAGGCCAGAGGGAGTTGGGACAGGGAAAACACAGAAGGGACTGAGGAAGGGTGAGGAAGCATACATTCACAGTTAAATGAATAGTTCCATGGCTGAAGCCCGATAACGCTTGGCATACTTAGTTCTCAGTTTCCATTTACAAAAGTGCCCAAGTCATGCAAGACATCAACCACATATTTGCACTGTTTTCAGAGCATTTCAATTCTCTTGAGACCCATCTTTCAGTTCAGGACAAACAGCGATAGGCCGGCCTTTGTTACCAACTGACTGAGAAACAATTTGTGAGGCAAAACCTCATAAAACTGCAGGGTTTTGTGCACTTCTCTGAAATGTAGGTCTACCAGGACGCTCGGATTCCCACAGAGATAGTTCCCCAACTTATGCCCTAGCTGTGTCATCGTTCTTCCTCATGTTTGTGCCTTGTTAGATTTGGCCACTAACAGTAGGGTTGTTGAGTGGGTGTATCTGGGCTTCAAACCCATGCTGCACGAGCTTCCCACAAAGATAGTTCCACAACTAGTGCCCTATGCGTGTCATGATTCTTCCTCAGGTTTGTGCCTTGTTTGGTTTGGCCACTCACAGCAGGGTTGTTGAGTGGGTGTATCTGGGCCACAAAGCCGGGCTGCATGAAGGACAGTAGCCTGGCTTGTTATACCAGGCCTGGGATTTTGAAGGTGTCTCTGTGTTTTTTGTTTTCTATAACTTCAGTTCAGACCTAATGTATGAACAGATCTCCCTAGACCATGCTTTATGGCAATGCTTCTTTCCACCATCCTTATAGGAAGTGATGACCAGCTTGTAGCGTCTAAAAGCACTTATAGAGACACAAGTGTGCCGTGGTTGCCCAATCAACATGACTATGACTAGGAAGCATCACTGTGTGTTGTTGGACATACTGATATGCAGCAAACCTGACGTGACTATGCACTGAGTAAGCAACCTTGACTTGGTGCCCACATCTTTGGAAAATATGAGGAAAATGCTATTGGGGAAGTTGGGGAACGACCAGAGGGTGACAGGCTGGCTGTAAATGAGCCATTGGGCCGGCCATAATTGAGTGCGCACCCACGAGTCTGTTGAGAATGCAAACGTTCCTTTTTTTTTATAATAGTCTGAAGGCCAATGTTACTAAAAAAAAGTAACATTTCCATACTGGATTAATAAAGCATCATCCAAAAATACTGACATGATTAGCATTAATTTTCTGGCAATTTATTTCAAAAGGGGGAAAACAATGGAGATGGCAACCGAATAATAAATAATATTAAGAAATAAAAACACATTTTGGGTTTTCTTACTTTTTAAAGAAAATAGTCCGGTTTCTGTGATGGACATTGTAGCACATGAAGTTAGAGGGGAGGTAGTGTACTTAGATGCATCCGCAAGGAGTTTTTTACCACAACATGAGCTGTCAGAAATTCCGGTGGCTCCAGAATTTCATTGTCAATTGTCACAATCACCTGTGATTTGTTTAGGGGAAACTCAAGGAGAAGATTCTCATTATTTTCCGGTTTTCACTGGTAATATGAATTCACGCAGCCAAGCAGCTAAACAGAGGAAGAAAACTTCCACACGCTCTGGGAAGTTTTAAAGATCCTTGACCATGCCTGTAGCATTGACTCCTGAAATAGCCGGTAAAAAGGGCCAAAGACGGAGACAACTATCCATATTGACCGAATCTTCAGTTTTGACTCAGCACGCTGAGAACATGGACATTTTAATGAACCTTAGTCACCACCCTGTGGACACGACTCCAAGAAGTATTTGCTCTTCTCCTACAGGAATTACAGCTTCTAACGAAGTGTCTCTGACATTACAACCTCCTCTGTTTTGCCATTGTCTATAGCCCAACCTCTTGCAGTTTTACCACCAATTTTTAAAACTATTTGTCCACCCGGTGCATTTAATGGAGTATAGGCCAACCTCTCTATTTTAGACTCACAATCAGCTAATGTTATATTGTGCTTCTGTGCCTACACTACAAAGGTCAGGTCTAACTTTGGAACAAAACAGAGGGTCTTTACCATCAGATGAAGGCTGTGACTACAAAACCTCTTCCAAAGTGGATATTCTTCAAGACTCCAAATGTCTGTTGCTGTAACGTTTGCCATTATCAACGGAGCCAATGGCTTTGAATCGTTCTAATGTTTTAAAACTAATACGGGCCATTCACTCACTGCCGATATTGAGCAGGTGGAGTTCCTCCTTAGCACTTCAATGCTGAGCTTTAATCAAGTCTATGGAAAAAGGATCAGCATACTCAGCCTTAGTACTTAAGGGGGTTTAAAGATAGGCTGGATGCAGTCCTGCTTCACATCAGCTCTAGAATGATTTGAAATTTTATTTTGGAAATGGCCCCCTTATTCCTTCCCATGGGATATGATCTAACGATGGTGGACCGCAGAGAGATATTAGCTCCTATTGCAACTAGTTCTAATGCTCCTGTTATTAATATTACCCAGCTAAAGGGGCTATCCCCCTCTTCAAATTACTAAATCTTTAAATGAGGGGGGGTCCCAGCAGGTTATGGAGGTTAGTGTTGGAGCCTCATTGTGCAAGCCCTAAATGCTTGGTCGGGGTTTCCAGGAATCTTAGCAAATGCTAATTCAGAAGATTATCTTTTACAAGATCAAAAAATGCCAATCCCTATGCTCTCCTGGAACAGAAGATGTTTCGCCCATCTTTTGCAGTCCGATAGTGATCAAGTGGGGAAACATGATGTCATTTTATTACAGGAAACATGGCTTACATGGCTTACCTCTTCTCCAGTCATGGACGGTTTTGCTGTCCTTTTGAGTGCAGCATTAAAAGGCCTACAGGTGAACCTGCTGCAGGTCTTTTAACTGCATTGCGGAATTTTTAGCCTTTTCTGTTGAAAAATGCACTGTGCCTAGCCTGTATATTCAATTAAATAAGCTCCTTTGGCCAGAAGGTGGAACTGTTCATCAGAGATCGATAGCACTCTGTAATGTGTATTGGAACCCTCCGGCCTCTCTGCAAGAACCTTTTTTTATAAATACTTATCTGAGGTTTTAGATCATTGTCTTCAGGATGATTCTATCTCATTCATTTTAGTAGGAGGGGATTTAAATGTAACGTACTGAAGTCTAGATGAAGATGTTCCACCCCAAACTAAACGAAGCCTAGCAGCTAGACATAGAGGTGATGCTGTGTTATTTTTAAAGGATTCGAGAGATTTGCTAATGGTTAATGGTACTACCAAAGGGGATACGCCTGCCAAACCAACCTGGAGGCGCAATACACAATTGTCTATTAATGATTTTATTTTTGTATTAGCATTATTTGATGGATATGTCAAGTACTTTTTCTGTGAATAGTGACCATGCTGCCTTGTCCTCAACTTGGTGGTTCCCCAAAAAAAAGAATGGTATCCTTTTAATCTACACGTTTTTTTGCTGGTAGAAACTGATTCGAGATGGGATATCCCGAAGTTGCAATCTTTTCGTTGTTCTTTAAATTTAGTGTATCATTTATCTTTTTCCCAAGGAGTATGGCCTAAAGGGTGTCCAGTCATATTTTCGAATGCAATATTTTCAAAAGTCAAAATGTCAAAAATATTTATTCGAAAATAATAATGTCGAAATACAAAAAAATCGAATTAATGTTTTAATAATTAATGAATTAATTAATATTTTATTAAACTTTTTAAAAAATAATTAAAGGTATATCCATGGGGGGTGGGGGGGATGGGGAGGAGGGTGGGGGGTTGGGATAGGGGTTTGGGATGGGGGGGTTGGGACGAACGGGGGGGACCCCCCCATAAAAAACGTTAGTATTTGTGACATTTTACATTGTTATTTTAGCATTGGTTTTTCGATTTTTTTTTCGACATTTTATTTTCGAATTAATGACTTTTTCTATTATATGTATGTTATTTCAACATTTTTGTATTCGACATTATTTTTTCGACTTTTTTGCTGTTCGATTTTTTTTTCTCCGACTTTTTGACTATAAACCGGCCTAAAGTTATGTATGAAAGTGTCATGCATCTATTTGCTATTTCTGACTCGAAGCCCTTCAGGCCATCCTTCATCCATAAACATACATATGATGGGGATGTAGTGGTGAGAAAAAGATGAATGAAAAGAGAGATAAGCAATCTCTCTAAAGTGAACTGGTTGAGGTATCGGCCTGAAAGATCGAAGATTAAACAGGTGTACTCCTATTGGCTGAGTGGGCATAAGTACACTATTTTGCAGCATGATGCAAAAGTGATGCTTAGAGTTATTGGTTCTAGCAACACAGTGGAAATTTGGAGGATGTTTAAATTGCAAAACACCTCATATAGCTCTCCAAAGTAGTCCAATACTTTTGTATGATGAGGAGCTTTGTGCTGCTGAATCTGAGGGATGGGTCCCTAGGGCTGTATGGTCGCTGATAATAGAGAAAGATGAGATCTTGATGATAATTAACTGCAGCAGTTCTTCAAGACTGCCTGGGCCGGACGGTCCATCCAACACTATGTTAAAAGAAAACCTATCTTTATGGGCTAATTAAAAACCTTTCATTTGTAAGCAAATTGTTATGGCCAAACAAATTCCACAGCCCTGGAGAACTGCAATAATTATCCCTATTTTTAAAAAGGATGTTTTAAAGCTAAGGCTTTTAAATCTAAAACCCCATTATAGTTGGCTTTTATTGATTTTAAGCTAGCTTTTGATAGAATCCTGAGAGGTGTTCTTTGGAAGAAGATAAAAGCTTAGACTTGCCCAGAAGAACTGCTGGAGTTCATTCAAGCCATATGTATAGATACGATGGTTGCCATTTGGCTTAACCACCAGAGAGACCTCTCGTCCCCCCTTTCTGACTTTTGGGGGATTGAAGCAGGTTTAGCCCTTGGCTCTGGCCCTTTTTAATTAATTATAGTAGATCTTAATTTGCATCTGGAAGCTGATCCCCCTGAAAATGGGTTAAAAGGAGGTTCAATGACTTCTATATGCTGACGACTTGGTCTTGATAGATCATACCCCCACTGGTTTACAGAGGGAGCTAGATGCTTTATCAATTTACGCGCCAATCTATAGTTTAACCATCAATACCACCAATTCAAATTCGATGAAAATACAACCTTCTAAGAAGGGAAATTTAAAAGGCATGAGCTGGTCACTGAGCAGTAATCCACTTCCGAGAGTACAAGCTTATAATTATCTGGGCATCTTCTATAACAACAAACAAGGTGAGCACCTCAGGTGGAGAAGCTGATTTCTGCAAATGACAACATTTGCTGCGCAAGCCTCCATTATTAACACACAGTGGTCCCGATAATTACTTACGGCGCCGATACCTTAATACATTCAGAGATAGTGAAATGGCAATTTCTTGAAGGTATCTTTTGGAAATGGTTGTTACCACTCCTTAAGTGTACGCCAATTGTAATTATTTGGTATGAGCATAATTGCAAGGAAGCGCCTTTCACTTTTTACCAAATGCTGGTTGGCTACACCACACTCTTGCTTTGATAAAATTAAAATGACAATTGAAAGAGCAGCAGAGGGTGTGGTTGAAATCTGGAAGAACGATTGTTGGCTACTTAAGCAAGAAGCTGACATCTCTATGGATATTTAGCTGACCAACTCTAATAAAGATAAAGAAAAACTTTGGGTACCAAATTGGCTTTCCACTCAAGCAGCTTGTCAAAATTATAAAATATTTAAAAATGTCCTGGCAGAATCCAGAGCTCTCAATGTGTTACCCAAAAATCCCGGGAAATTCCCAAATTTAAATGTTTGAAATATATTTTTAACAATCCGGTTTAATGTGATTTTAATTCAAGATCTGATGGTGATGAGATCACACGACCCCTTATACAATGCAAATTGTAGATTTTGTCAGCTGGACCAGGAAACTCTGTTCCATCTGCCAGAAGACTGTACAGCTCTGACGTACTTAAGCACTTCTTCTTTTGATACATTTTGATTGGAGTATAGATTGTCGTCATGGGAGAAATGGTTGGATATTTTATGGATTAGCCGATATATGTCACTAACAATAGCAGTGGTGAAATATGTTTAAACATTGAACCTAAATTGATTTTTCTAGAAAAAATGTCAGATTCTTATTAATGAATTGATGATTTTATCGTTACGTTTTTGAGGTTTTGATCACTTGTTTTAATTTTATATATGTTTGATATATTGGATTGTAACTAATGAGATGATGATTATTTTAATGTTGAAGTCTATTAGTCTTTATTGTTTGTTTTTCTTCTCATTCTGATATGGTAGGTAGAAGTTCTAAATTGAGAACTAGTATTGTAAAACTAATAAAATAAATAAAAAAAATAAATAAGAGGGATATGAAGATGAGTGAAAAGAGTGGGGAAAGAACGTTAACTGCCTTTAGTGAGTAGTTAGAATGTAAAACAAAGATAGTTGACAACACACTCGTATGTGATGATATTTGCTTGGTGAATTTAATATAGTTAGTTGTATGATAAAAACTAATTAAACATGAAGCTTGAGGTGCAAGGGAGAAACCCGGTACTGGCACATGGACCATTCATATATGCAATACCAAAAAACTAAGATCCCAAAAAATGTGGAAACTACCGTCTCCTGCACACACTCAAAGGACTAATAACAGCCAAAACATAACTATATTACTTTTCAAACATATGAAGTTGAGAACATTTGTGAATTTGTTTAAATTAGATATACTTATTTGAATATCTAATTTAAACAACTTCACAAATGTTCTCAACTTCATATGTTTGAAAAGTAATATAGTTATGTTCCGGCTTTTATTAGTCCTTTGAAAGTGTGCAGGGGTCCGAAGTTCCCAAATGTTGAGGACCCTATTTTTTGCTATTAGTTAAAATCTAAAGACATTTGTGAAATATACCATCACATAGTGTTCATTCTAAACCCGCCAACATGGGCATGTCTTAAAATCCACCTATTCACAATTGGAGGTGTGTACTTCACTCAAATACTGAATTATAAAACATGTACAAGGGATTTCTGATAAGGTGACTTGCAAATGCTGGAAGTGCTACCAAACGCTGTACAAGCCCACGCTCATGCATATACGAGTATCAGGTGCAGTGCTCAGATTGGTAGCTAGCTGGTTCCTGCTTTAGGGTGTGCAATTCCTCATGACAGGTATTCACAGAACTGTTTGAAATGCATTCATAGCCCTCTAGCAGATGGGTAGGCGCGGTGGTGGCTGGTGCATAGTGGGAGTTGGAGCACAGCCGCAGCCATCAAGCACACGCTTCCACTTATTCTGCCATGCAGTGTACTCCATTCCTGGACAGCGTGTTCCTGCCATCGTTCCAAATCCCCTGCACAGTATGCTTGCAGCATGGCCCCCGCAAGACTTTCACTGACCTCTTATATTTTTTTTACACACAATGGTGGTAACCTAGTGCCTTATTAGAACTCAGCCAAGCACACAGAGATGTGGGAACATATGTATGTGTGTACTTTAAGGCCAGTGAGAAAGCTCAGTCGCTAGTGTGCCTGTTGCAGAAATCAATTTTCAAAAATGTGAATCCGTGGCATAATTCATTCATTCGTCCATCCAAAGCTGATACAACTTTACCCCTGATTTGGGTAACATAAAAACTATTATGAATAATGTTAATAAAATCAATCATATGAGTCTATTTTAGCATCACAAAACGGTTTCTGTCTTCTGAAATATAATTGCTTCATCTGTGTTCCTAAGGTAAAACAATTGTACCAATTCTTTGACATAAAGCGCTCCTCTTTTGTCAAAGAAAAGCCAGCATGGAATCTGTATTAGAATGAATAAATGTATTGAGGGTGAATTTGTGAGCTAGAGTATATGCAATGCACTGCTTTTTTATTCCAAACATCAGTATAAAATGTTTTTTTGTGTGTGAGTGCACGCATGCATGTACATGTGAGTGTGTGACCGCTATGTGGATCAATGATAGCAGAGCATATATATCTCAATGTGTATACTATATATTTATATATATTATAGGGCAGCAGTCGCCACCCTATACTTAAGGTGATACCTATGAGCCAGGCTGAGAGGTTTCTCGGAAATATAAAGCTGCCATTTTTACCCAAAATTGTATTGCTAATAACCTTTTATTTGCTGGATGGATCTAGATGAAAGTTCCCAAACAAAAAGGTTGTGAAGAGCCCCTCCCACACCCACACCAAACACCCCCCACCCCCGCCAGCCCCATAACTGGAAATGTTGGGAACAATACATTAATACATGAAAACGTTATTAAGAAAATAAAAGAAAACATATTTTGTTTTCAGCCTACTCCCATACATTTTTCCATAGAGAAAAGGTGCCGTTTTTGAACAGCCGTAGCGTGAAAAGCGATGGGCAGTTTTGGACCAAATAAGAAACAAAATCCATCCAGTTGTTTTTTGAATATTTGACCGAGAAGCGGGTGCCCCCTGCTTCTGAAACACTTGTGAAACACTTGTGTACACGCGCAATATAATAAAAATATCAATATCAATTCTTTAAACCCTCATATCGGCCATAGTGCTTTGCAGCAGAGAGGCTGAGAGCAGCTAATGCATTTTGACTTGCTGGATGGATCTCAATGACATTTTCCAAGTAAATATTTTGTGAAACCCCTCTTCCCCCAAACTGGACATTCTGGGAACAATTTGTTAAAACATTTAAATTTTATTAAAAGATAAAAATGCAGTTTTCAGCCTAGTCCCATACATTTACCCATAGGGGAAAAGTGTAGTATTTGAACAGCCAAAGAGTGAAAACTGCTGGGCAGATTTGCACTATATAAGAAAAAATGTAGGCACAAAGCATTGACTTAATTTCCTTGACTGGTAAATTCACAGCTCTCAATCTTTTGAGTGGCCAAGGCGGTTGAAAATAACCAATTTTCTGTTGGCGGGTGAGAGTCCATTAAAGTGAATGGGCATATAGAGGGCTTGGTGGGTGAGTCAGCTTATTGCAAGGCGGGTGGCAACCGCCAAAAGCGTGCATGTTCAAAGCTATGGTAAATCCATCTAGTATTCAAGTTTTGAATGAGGGTTCTTAACGTCACTCTGCACTCACCATTCACCAATGTCTTAGACTCTGGTCTGTCACATCTCGGGGTGAATAAAGGAAAAACAAAGTTGTGTTCCCCCTGACGAGCACCAGCCCCCTGAAATCACCTCAATTCAGTAATTTATGATTTGTGCTTTGTTTTATTAATTTGATTGGTGTGTACTTCGAATTAGTTTTTGAAATGAAATTATATGCCCTTATGTCGACACATGTTTAGCATCTGTGGTCCTCTTCAAGACAGGGCATCACATCATATACACAATTAACATCCATTGTGAATATACAGTGTGCGTTGGCATTCAATTGTTAACATAAAAATAATCCATTGTTAAGGATTTCAATCAGGCGACACACACCTTCGTCTCAGCCCAGTATGCAGTGCGCGATTGAAATGCTTATGTTAGATTAGATTCAATATTGAGATGATACACTACTCATATCACACACCCTTTTCAAATACCCCGGGTCACAATGGACCATGAACCAGGCTGGTTGATCAAATATAATATTTATTTTTTATTTTAAAATTCAAAAGAAATGATACCATTTTTAATATTGGGCAGCAATCACCAATGGGGTGATAAGAACAATATGAATGTAAGCAATGCACTTAGTTTAACCTTCTATTGACAAAACTACAAAACACCAGGGAATAGGAGCACTTTTTGATTTTAGATAAAATAACACTGGAGTTAGAATTTCCCCCTGCAAGGTTCCCTCAACCCACAAATAATCAATTTTAAGTGGATAAACAGAATCAGCAGGTAATCAGGAATGACAGACAAGAAAACAGAATTTAAATCGGACCATCCCTCCACAAACAAGAGAGAAAAACGGATTTTAAACCCTGGCAATGCTAAAATGGCACTCGGAAATGGATGAATAAATGAATGAATGGGTATAAATCTTGAAACAAAGACAATTCTTTACTGGAGCAACACTGGAAAGATACTAGTAATCACAAGCAATGGATTGAGCAAAAGCCTACAATTCGAAATGAAATGGAAGATTTAAAACAGTTTATAATCAAAATGACATGTTGGAAATTTAACACATTTTTTGCAATTCCAGCCTGAATTTACCAAAACGTTTTTTTTTAAAAAACGGGTGCAATATTGTAAATCGACATGTTGGGGTGTAGCTATGGATCATAGGTACAATATGAAAGTGAAATGAGGTCTCTAGCTGTTAAATTGATTGAGTTATGCAAGATCTAGTGAGGTGCGTTTTTGAGAAAAAGAAGGCACGAAAAATGAAAAGGAATCAATTTTGACAAGGACAGTTTTACTCTACACTGGAGCATTCAGGCTAGGCTACCAGATTGAGACACAGTTAGCTCCGGGGTTGACTCGCAAGTTCAACCCTAGCATCTCCGCGCCCGCCCTGGCGGACCCAGTCCGATCACTCCAAACAGGATTAAGAGCTCTGAATTTTACAAGACAAAATTACTAAAAAGATGTTGGCGCTAGCACAAGGAAGATAAGCAGGGTTTCATGGATGATTTTTGACAATATTACAAGTTATCAGGATAAAGATAGGATGACTTAGGGATTGGAACTAAGGACAAGGCAAGGTATACTATGATTTTCTATGGTTCCTACTGATACTCACAGTCCACTTTAGTTAGGATTTTGGATTTTGGACAGTCAGCGGTTCTGCTTGCCACGCGGATCTGGTCTAACACAGGCCAGCCAGACAAAATCAGCGAGACAGGAACAGCTGTGCATGGACTGGTTACCAAAGGATAGTTCTTCTGGACAAGCAATTCTGATTACTGGATACTATATGTCATCAGGGGTTACCAGACATTTGGTCGAAAAAAATTGGTCGACCAGACAAATGGTCGAACCAATTTGGTTGAAAACCAAATGGTCGAATTTTTTTTATTTTTATTTTCACCTTTTTTTTTTTTGGGGGGGGGTCCCCGTCCCAGCCCCCTTTTTTTTCTAAAAACCCTTTTTTGTAAAAAACGAAAACCCGAAAAATAAATATATAATTAAAAAAAAAAATTCGACCATTTGGTTTTCGACCAAATTGCGTCGACCAAATATCATTCAACCAGTTTTAGGTCGACCAAATGTCTGGACACCGTCATTAGGGTATCAGGACAGCAGCAGCATGCAGTGAGTGTCAGCAAGCCAGGTTAATTCAGGATGCATCCCAAAACACCACAGCGATTCCCTTGGTTATGGGGATTATTTTAGAATTGAGGCCCAGCTGAAACAGGATCAGCCATGCTTTGCCTTGTTGTTGGTTTCTGGAGTTTAGATGGATAAATCCAAGATGAAGACAGGAACAGACAGCAACAGAACGCCGCCATAGGAAATCAGGAATCAGTGTGTCCTTGTGTCCTTTCAGGCACCCTTATGTATCGTGCAAAATGACACCATCAAGGTAGAGGCTGGGCCGGGTTAACTACGCCCGCCCCTATACTACTTGGATTGGGCAGGGGAGCTAGTCTCCACCTGACTCTCAGTTGGTTGGATTTCGAAGGGGATGATGTAAGGTTTATGAGGTGAGGTTTACAATGTCCAGAAACTCCCACATTTACTTTACTGAAAATCAATTTTTTTTTAATACACTTGCAATCTCTTGGCAAATGATACCCACAGGTTACATATGATGTGCAGCACAGATCAGTCCAAACCTCCAGTCTGTGTGACATTTCGCCTTTCTGACACATTTTGGCAATTTTACACATTAAAGATTTGGCCTAAAATTCCACAATTTTATGCCCACATGTGAATGGTCCCCAGGGATGTATGTACAAAAAGTTATGTTTGTCACATTAATATCTTCCTTGGGATTGGTCATATTTCGTAACTTCTGTTCCCCATGAGGCAATGAGTTCTACCAAGTTTTAAAAGATAGCCCACAAAATTTGATTTAAAAACTGCAAACTTTAACATTTCTGCTAATTCTTGCTACAGAAATAAAAGTCTTTAAAGTTTCTTTATAACATAGTCTCTGTAGCAAAAGGCAGTCCCTTTGTTACTTGATCCTGTTTTTTTTTCTCCAACTGCAAGCAGCTGTCATTTCCTTACAGGCAAGGGGGTTTCCAGTCTTAATTGAAGGTTTTATTACCCCTTCACACCTGACGGGTGAGTGTCCCAGGACTGCTATTGTCCCAGCATGGAGCACAGGTGAATGTCTGATGAGCGTGTGAATTTTCATTGTCCTGTCCCACACAAGGTTTTTCAAGCTGGCACTTTGCACCTGCGTGGCCTGGCTTAGGGTGTATCTCGCTTCATTGGAGGAGTTCCACAGCTGGCAGCTGGAATAAAAGGTTTTCCTGAGAGCTTGCAACTCCAACCTATGTGTTTTAAACTGTTTAATGTCTTACTTTGGGTCTTGAATTAAACCAACCTATGGCAGAAGATATCCTATGTGTGTCTTATCACCACTAACATAATTCCTTCACATTGCTAAGTAAGCAGGCTTTCATTAACAATTTAGTTGTAAACAGGCCATTTTTCCACATGTGTTAAAAACTGATAGCATTTCTTTCTTTAATTCAGTCTGCAGCTCCTCAGATTGCCACTGTCTTTGCAGCTCTAGTCATTTTACTTGCAGCAGGCCTCTGATCTGAAGTATAGATACATTTATCCTTGACCTTGCTCAGAGAGTAAAAAGTCTCTTTGAACTGCTGCGCCTGGATACAGTTTGTCAAGATATAAACGTGTGTTACCGTGCAAGTGACAAATTAAGTTACTTTTGATTTCTCTGAGAGTTGGTTTTGACTGGGCCTGCCACTCAGGAATTATGCCAGGTTTTGGTAAAGCACAGTGACATATCCTGGGCATGACAGGGACTTTTGAATCACAGTGGTTTCAGGATGAACAGATGGAATTAGCCTCAAAGCAGCATTTTGAAAGGGTGAAAAGGGGTTTCATTATGAAGGGGAAAGTTTGGCTTTTGCAGCAATGGCAGGCTTTCTTTTTCACTTGATTCCAAATATGTTTCAGAACACACTGGCATATTTTTCAGTGTGTCCCCTTGTCCCATTTTGCCTGAAGTGTGTGAGGTAAGATGGTGCACCCATTTTTCTGTTGCTGCCAAACGCAGTTTTGAGATCCTGGTGTGCACAGGAGCCAGCGCAGCCAGGTTGCTGTTTCTTGCGCAAATGTGGCTCAGTGATGTGGGGCAATGCATTGAGAGGGTCAATATATCTCACACCATAATGGGAATGAAGAAACCAAATTATTAGCTGCACCTCCTCAGAGGTATTCTTCCTTTCCTCACCTTCCCCCAGAAGATCACTGTCTCCAGAGCTCTGGTCCTCTCTAAACTGGCCTACTGCAACAGCCTCTTTCCAAATCTGCCTGCCTCTACTCTATGACCTCTACAACTTATCCAGAACATGACTGCGAGACTTTTCCTTGGCCTCACGCCCAGGGATCGTATCTCTCCAGCTCTGAAATCTCTTCACTGGCTCCCTGTGGCAGCAAGGATCCAGTTCACAAACCTTTGTATCATCCACAAGGCTTTCTGGGGCTTGGGACTGCATTACCTCCAACTCTCTCTTCCTAAGCATCTCCCTTCTCAGACTGTCCGCTCATCCACTTCCAACTCTCTGAGGGTCAGACGATTTTCCAAGCAGAGATTTGGGGGCAGATCTGTCTTCGGCTGGGGCTTCCCTCTGGAACAGCCTCCCTGCCTCTCTCAAACATGAGCAGAGCCATGTCCAGTTCCGGAAGCAACTCTAAGACCTTACTTTTCACTTCTGCTTTCTCTCTTCCTCTCTCCTGCTGATGTTCCTGCTGCTCCACGCACTGGTCACCTGGCTACCCTCTGAACTCAGTCCCATGCTGCTGCATGTCCAGTTGCCCTCGCACTGCCTCTGGGCTCCCCCTGCACTTATGGCTTGTATCTGCAACCTTACAGTCCCTTCTTTCTGCACATATGAGCCACCAACTGGATGCACGTATTGAGTTACCTGTCCCCCCAGCACTTCTCTCCTTCCATCTACCCTGTACTGCACTTGCATGATCTGATTTACAAAAGGCCTAGTAAGATCATTGTTTTGTCCTCCCTCTGTTTCCCCCTCCTTGTATTGTCGCTCCTAGAAACACTTGTATACGGGCACGTTATAAATGACATATAATATCATTATTCAATTTGTTGTAAATTAAAACAAAGACAGACAAAGTGTGGTTGGTATCGGGAGGATTGGTAGGGTGTGAGAGCCAGAAAGTAATAGAAATTTCATTACTAATGATCGTCAGTTTCAATTCCTCCTTCACCATTGAAGGGTTACTCAGTGGCAGGCATATAAGTGCGTATTACATCGTCTGCTATTCCATGGCACCACAGTGATGCCTTCTTCTTATAGAAGTTAAAGGGATGGTCTAGTAAAACATTTTATTTAAAAAATAGATAGGCAACATAAAAAAAAAAAAAACTAGCATTCTCCGTTTTAAAACTTCCTATGTAAAATTTTGAGCTATTCAAGCTCAAAATTCGCAAAAGCAAGCACATGGGCGCATCCATTTTGTGAAATGGAGGCCCTCCTGTGCTGGTGTTTGCTTTTGCGGCACTAATGAAAGAAAAGCCAGCCAGCTGTAGTAAACAAAGGCTACCGCTGGGTGGCTTTCCCTTCATTAGTGCTGTAGGCGGAGGACGGGGACCGGAGACCAGAGCAGGAAAGCTGCAGCTGAATCTCGGTAAGTGCTATTTATTTTTTTTAAAAAATAAGCACTAGCTGCGGTTTTTTTTCTAAGTTTTCCAGGCTGGAGGAGCCCAGAAAACTTAGAAATAAAACAGCAGCTTTAGAAACGTTGTATTTATGTTTGCGGTCGCTTTTGAAGCGACCGCAAACATAAATACAACGTTATTGTGTTGGAAAACGCTGCGGTTTTTCTTTCCAAGTTTCTCAGGCTCCTCCGGCACGGAGGAGCCTGAGAAACTTGGAAAGAAAAACCACAGCATTTTCCAACACAACCGCGTTGTTTCTGCCTGAATCTGCTTTACCATTTGGGGCTCTCGGGCTCCCCACGGGGAGCCCGAGAGCCCCAAATGGTAAAGCAGATTCAGGCAGAAACAACGCGGCATTGCGGAAAACAACTGCGTTGTTTCTGCTTGAATCTGCTTTCCCATTTGGGGCTCTCGGGCTCCCCACGGGGAGCCCGAGAGCCCCAAATGGTAAAGCAGATTCAGGCAGAAACAACGCGGCATTACGGAAAACAACCGCGTTGTTTCTGCCTGAATCTGAAAGCAGATTTAGGCAGACAACGCAGCATTTAGCATTTCCCATTTGGGTCTCTCGGGCTCCCCACGGGGAGCCCGAGAGCCCCAAATGGGAAATCAGCTGCAGGTAGAAACACTACGCGGCATGTAAACATAACCGCGTGTGTTTCTGCCTGCTGTGGCTTTCAAAAAACAGGGTCTCCGGTGTTCCCCTGGGAGCAACGGAGACCCAAAATGATAGCCACAGCAGGCAGAAACACACGCGGTTGTGTTGGAAAACGCTGCGGTTTTTGTTTCCAAGTTTCTTTTTTTTTATGTTGCCTATCTATTTTTTAAATAAATATTTTTACTAGACCATCCCTTTAAGTGATCATAATCATATTTTGCTTTGCCCTATTAGTTATTGTGCCATTATCCATGTACGTTATACAGTGATCATTGCTCTTGTTCATTACATCAGCTCTAATATTAGAACCACTACGCAATATACATATTTCCCAAAATAGTTTCCATACATACATTAATTCGACCTCAACTTAGCATACCTGTGCAATATAGTTCCTCAATTACTGATCTGCATATTGATTCCTCTGTTTAATGTTCATAAAGTTCCTTTCTCCATCCTGTGAGCCCAAGTCACAAGTTAGTCCTACTGCTTGTATATTGTAATCTATGCTATAAGTTCCATTGTAGTACATTCCTCCACTAAGGTCTCCCACTCTTGTGTGTACTCATAATTGTTGCCATGCTGGACTACAAAGATTTAACAGCTTTATATCCAATCTGTTTCAGTATGACTCTCAATATGTCACATATGTCCATTACATTTAGAATAACTTTCGTGTTCATCCATATTCTATAAATCCATTTCTGTCCAAAAATAATGGATTTCTAATCTTGACCTATTCGTTAATGGATGCAAGCCCCATTGCCTACCTCATAAGAGACCCGTTTTATGAAAGGGCAAAGAATTGTGGTGTTACGCATGTGTTGTTTGGCAGACAATTCCGGAAAAGCCACCTGAACTACTCATCCCCTGTTGTGCAGCATATGGCCACAATGATGACATCAGAGGTTACATCACTGGCATCACTAGTGACATTACTAATTGCATTCTATATGACATCACTGATGGGATCACTAATGACATCAGACATGAGATCACTCATTATGTATGTTAACATATTTTTGGGTCGCTCTCTTGGTACATGCGTGATTTCAGTATACTTAATAACAATAAGAACATGACATAGAACAACAGACGGGTACTCATGTTTGACATGAGTACTTGTGGAGCATGTATTTGTAGCATTCATGTATAGTGAAAAGAAGACTGATTACCCCTCTCTTTATCCGTTTGATTGGGTTTGTGCACCACTAGATAACCATTGAACCTTTTGGTTATTCACATTATATCCATGAATAGTTTATTCATTATTTTGAAAAACAAATACAAACAAATTATACTATTATAAAAGATTCGTCATATAGGACAACAGATAGCAAGCGAAAGCAGTCATATTTTTTATAACATACTTCTTCTTTGTGGTTTATGTTAGAAATCAAAACCTCATACGTAAGTCACAGAAGCAGGTTTTTGTGGAGGACCATCAAATATAGTCTCCAACTGCGTGAGGCTCTTTACTTGGTGAATCATAGATAGTCTACATATGTTTCGGCCTTTCTTTCTATCAGGCCTTATCTCTAACACCTTTTTTTTTTTTAATCACATGTGTCACGACCTTTAATCCTATAAGCAATGGCTTAAGAAAAGGGTTCCTGAAAAATTGGCTCATCGGCAAAAAAAACAGACTTCGATCTGGCACCCCCAAGATTTGGCTCTAAACGTTAAAAGAAACTGACATATATTTTATGTTCATTTTCCTTATCTGTGACGTCAATTGCTCTGCTTAAGTTTTCAATCTCTCCAACCGCAAAGCACAAGAACTCGACATATCCAGTGTAAAAAACAAATATATAATTTTTGTAGATGACAATATAGACATATTGTCAACATTCCATGTGTAGCAATGTGATTTCCTGTGGCAATTTGTGAATCTAATAATCGTACTATTTTGTGGGTTTATTTCCAACTCGTTCTCCATAGCATAAATCTCAATTGCCCTTATCAAGTACTGTAGGCTTCTCTGTGTGTTGACGAGATGTCATCTGCATACGAGAGCCATTTTACAAGCAGACTGCCTATTTTAGGGGTTATCATGCATCCTCCAGGTTTGCAAGGTAAAGGTTAAAGAGGCAGGAGCTGAGACACATCCTTGTCTTAGTCCTCTATGGATGTTGATCTTACTCAACAGAGCTCACGCCTGTTCAATTGAACCTGGAGATAATTTCCATCATGCAAGTTCACAAGCCTGGTTAAGAGATATTCAGGGAGTGCCACTTCCTTAGTTTCTTCCATAGTAGGCTGCGGTTTACTGTGTCAAAGGCCTGGGAGAAGTCAATTGCTGCAGCATATATTGGCGGTGCGCCCTTCTCCCAAAACTCATCCTGTAAACGGTTTGTCAGAAATCTGTTCACTAGTGTTCCCATACCTCTACAAAATCTCACCTAAAAATTTGAAAGAATTTTATTTTTCTGAATCCATTTCTCCAAATCACTCAGTATAAGAAAAACAAAGATCTTACTACCTACGTCAATCAAAGATATTGGACGGTACGGTACTGTGATAGGTAACACCTATATCCTTTTTTGTTAGATAGGTGCGATGATAGAACCTTTCCATGTTTACAGAAAGGTCTGAGTTGTTTGATGTTATTAAACATTATAAAAAGAATTCCGGCCCATAATGTAGTAAGGCTTTTTGGCCCCAGAGCTCTGGATCTAGATATAATCCTATTTATCCTTACTTAGTACAATATTTGTCGTATTGATATTGATATTTTATTTCTATCGCGCTCGTACACAAGTGTTCAGAGCGCGACAAAGCAAGGGAGGTGAACAGGGGAGAACAAAACAACGATCTTACTAGGCCCATTGAGAACGCGCAAGTGCATGGGAGAGGGGGAGGGGAAAAGTGCATGGAGGGGGAGAAGTGGAAAGTGCAGAGCAAAGGAGATACAAATAAATAATAATAAATAAATAAATAGTAAAGGCAACAAACAGTGGTAGTGCAGCCAACAATTGGCAAGTGCTGGGTTTAAGGCAGCAGACAGGGTAGGTCTGATAAGTGCAGGAACAAAAAGGGGGGGCTGTATGGGTACAGATACAGATTCCAGTGCAAGGGGTGACCCGGAGGCAATGTGGGAGGGTGGCATGGTGAGCAGGTACATGGGCCCGGAGGACAGAGGGTGGACAGGTGCACAGTGCCAGGACTGGATTACAATATAAATCATTATTCTTTACACACATCTCACTGACGATGTCCCAGAGGTTCTTTGAGTTTTTCCTAGTTATTATTTCCACCATATATTCACTATCCTTTTGGTTCATATAATAGTGGTGACCTCTATGCCAGTTTTTATATCCTTGGTGTAATTGGTGTTTCTTTTGAGTCTTTTCCTCTCATGTTTAGTTTGTCTATCAGCGTAACCTTCATCTTAGCTGAGTGTTCTTTTCCTGGACAACTTTGCTGAAGCAGTGATATTAACTTTGTGAAGCTCTCAGGAGTGATAATCGTCACTTTGCCTTCCAGCGAAGTATGATTGTATCTGTGTCCCAATCTAGCTTTAACTACATGAGCATTAACAACTCTCATGGTTTATCAAAATCCACTAGATTGTAAAGTGAGATTACTAATCTATGATGCTACTTCATGGTCAGTGCATATGGATAAATTAGTGCTAAGAACTTAGTGGTCGCTAGCCTTCATACCCAAAATAGTTAAGTTCTAACAATAAGCAAACAAATTCGGAAGATAGAAGCATGTACTCAACACAAGATAAGTCAGTTTCAGTTGACTTAAAGTGGCAACAGCTGGAATATATCCTACTATGTTGCCATTAGAAACATGTAACTCCCAATTCAAAAAGACTTTTCTACATTTCCTTTCTACTCCATTATACTTGAATGGACCCTCCAAATCATCCTTTTTCCGACAATCTGAATTAGAATCACTGCATATTCAAACATGAATACCATCAGACACCTCTTTCTAATCAGCAAGCACCTCATTAAATTGAACAAGAAATTCAGGCAGCTGAATATGAGCAGGGTTCCATTATAAAGAAATGAATAGAACAGCAATATCTTCAGTGATTCCCCTGAAGGAACATTCAGCTGCAAGTATACATAATGATTATTAGAGCAGATCACGTGTTTGCTTATGATGTTAGATCTTACTGCTATTAATAAACAACCTGATGGCCTCCCGCCCTGAGAGCGAATAGCTTTATTTGGATAATCAAAAAGCCATCTGAATATAATGGTGTTGTCGGCCATGTTCCTGCAATAAAATCTCAGAATGCCTATTAATAATATCTGCCACGGCAATAATATTAATGAAACTGTTAAACCCTGTAGAGTTCCATGATAGTATTTGTAGGTCTTCCACAACCTTAGTGGTGCTTAAGGCTTGTGCCCATTGAGCCTAACATTTTTAGATAAGGTATGAGATAAACAAGACCAGTCATCAGAGTTTATTGGGGCTCTCTCAAGGTCACAAGTCAATAACCTGATGACCCTGCCCCGATGTGTTATTTTTAGGCTTTGCCACCATGCTCTCTGTCCTACCGGCCTCCAGAACTACTGTAAGACATTCCGTATTGACACTTTAAATTGTCACACATAGTAATGTCGTAACCCATTTGCAGGAGGGTAGCAGTTTCAGTTAGAAGCATGTTCACGATCATTTTAGATTTTAATATTAATCTTACAATGTCATTTTGCTCCTCATCTGTAAAAAAGCCTTGTTCAATGTCTACCGAAGTTAAAAGTCATAGATATGGTGTCTCATAGAACAGGCCCAATACATTCTGATGTTTTAGAATAATTGGATTTACCTTTCATTGGGCCTCATTACGACCCAGGCGGTAAGGGGTTTACGGCAGCGTAAACAGCGCCGACCCTTACCGCCTGAGTACGAGGTCCCTTAGCGCCATGGCGGATTTAACACCTGCTTTTAGCAGGTGTTAAAATCCATGGCGCTAAGGGACCATGGAGTTAATTACGCCACCGTAATTTACGGTGGCGTAATTAACGCCTTCCCCACTCCCATTATGCCCTATGGGGCAAAAATGGGAATGGGGAAGGGTAAATGGGGATTGGGGACTTACCGCCCCGCCAAGGTCGGAATGGGGCGGTAAGTCCGCCATCCACCATGGCGGAGTTGGGAACTTTGCGGCATGGACCATGGTGCTAATAGCGCCATGGTCCTCCGCCAAGGTCGTAATGAGGCCCATTGTGTTTTATACCAAGCAATACAAATATTCCACTGCATAGAATGTACCTGATTGTGGCAAATGTATTTTAGATATTTGTAAGACAATATCATGTGTATATACAGTTGTAAAAGAATTATGATAGGAATTGATAGAAACGTGTTGATTCATGATTGTTAGGAAAATGCTAACTGTACAGATGTAAATGTTCTATTGTGCTTACTATAAAATAATATATACACATTTTTTGTTTTCTAAAGGAGAAGTGTTAAAAAACACATGCACAAAAAAGCACATGCACTTATGTATTGTAATATTGTAATATATTATAAGCATTCTAAGTATGGGTATTCTAAAAAAAGATGACATATATATATATATATACAAAAGAAATGAAGCTTTGAAATTGAAGATTTACTTTTAGACATGAAATTGGATTTATATTACTTACAGTTACATATTTTTTAAATTTATAATGACTTTTCATTCCCCTCTAATAGAAAACAGAAATGAATCTTTACATATTATACTATTTTTTGTTGTACTCAGTTTTGTATGTACTTCAAACTGTGGACCATACACTAAATTGACATCATTTACAGAAGAATAGAATTTCCTTTGAAAATATGAATATGTATTTTATGTAAAAGAAAATAGTCCTAAAAGTTGAGAATGTAATTAATGTGCTCTGTGCTTTATCAGTCAAGTCATATGTGATGTAATCTCTGATGTCATCATTGTGGTCATACGCTAAACAACAGGGGGTGAGTAGTTAAGGTGGCTTTGCCTGAAGTGTTTTCCCAATTTCAAGGGTTTTGTTGCATTACTTTTTCAACTTAGTATCTCTTTAACTAAGGTTTTCATTCACTGAATTATAGGGCGGACATAGCCACCCTACAGTTGCGGTGAGTCAACGGCACATTGGAACATCTCAAAATTCCAATGTTAACAACTTTTGACTGCGGGCCCCGCCAGACTGCAAAGTTTCATAAAGATTTGTTCAAAAATATGAAAGTTATTAAGCGTCAAAAAGAATTTATTTGCCAAAAGTGCAGCCTACTTCCCATTCATTTTCCCATAAACAAAAAAGGTCAATGTTTGCCAAAGCGCACAGCCCAAGCCGCTGGACGGATATGGACCAGGTCTGAAACAACTTGGACACTAAGCATTCAAAACAGTGCTTTGCTTGGTTTGGGGTTATTCTGTGCAGTAATTATTTAAATATTTGACAGAGAAGGGGGTTTGCCCCCTAATCCCCAAAAAAGAGATATCTCCCATGGTGCATTGCAGGGTCATGGTTTTCAGAAATGAAACGACCACCATCTTTTTTTCACCTCGATATGAGAGATATTTTACGGCTATAGCCGAGGCCGAGGTTATGGGAAAGTTAAATGCAGTCAAAAGCTATTTCAGGGTAATTCTTGTATGGGTTCTGCATAGAGAGTCAACCCCAACCCCCACCAGGGGTTCGGGGGCATTTTGGAAAGTTAGGTGGCATTTTCGGTGGGGGTCGGTGCCTTTTTGTACTTTTTGTACGTTTTGATGCTTTGATGTGTTAATATTGTCCTCGGCTCTGAACGATGATTCAAGCCTGTCCACTGCTCCTGACTGTTCCGCGGTGGCAACTCAATCAACCACTGCTGCTCAAGAAGCACAAACCCCTGTTGCTACACCGGATCACTCGGCCCGAGCCTCCCGCGCACGCCGTTCCCCACCAGAGTCCAAACCAGTCAAGGGCTGGAGGCTGGGCCTGTATCGTCCCAGAAATCAATTGTTCCATCAATTGGCTCCTCAGCCACAGCACAGGCCATGACAGCGGTTCCCACGACCTGCTCCGGACCAGCCAGGATGCCTACAAGAACAGACAAGTTGCCAGTGCTGTGCCTTCTACCACTCCCTTACATCCAGTTAATGCCTTTCTTCTTTGCCTTACTGCCATACTGGCCTTGATGCAGTCCCAGGTGTTCACACATCCCACCACCCTTTCTTTTGCATGTTATTTTTAATTTCCCATCTAAAGGCTCCGAGGGAGAGATCGACTCCCTGCCCTAATATGCCTGACAGTAATACCTCCGTTGTTAATGGATAGTGATTTTGAAGGTTTGAGAAAATCTCTGTTGAAAAGACAGAAGTTGAGATAGTTTACCAGTTACACCATTATGTGGCTGTATAGCCGGCTAGGTAGCAACATTGGATATGTTTTCCATTGAGGGATTCTAAATGGCATTTTATGCAACTAGGGTAAAACTCACCTTCCCATAGAGGGGTTCTAAATGGCATTATATGCCACTAGTGTAAAGCTCGCATTGTCTGCGTTTTAACTCAAAACACAGGGAGAAAACAACATCTTAATGAAAACATCCCCACTGAAAGATTAAGTTGCTTGTGGTGTTGCTTTTGCTGCTGCAGCCACTAACCTTCACCTTTTCTGGGCGGAAGGCTGTCTTCATACTGTTGCTAGACAAGTCCCAACACCTGCTGCTGTTATTGAGTTCGAGTGGCCATGAAGCGTGTGTCTTATCATTTACCCATGTGCCACGCATGCCCGCTAACCACCAGTGCTTCCCCTTGGGCACTGAGAGTCACAGTAACACAAGCTCAAAGGTAGTGTGCACGGCAGCCTGCAGCCAGTGAAAGCCGAATATCCAGCAGATTCAACCGTAAGCCTGCCCCACCTTGGTTTGCCTTTCACAGTTTCCATAAGCAAGTTCTTCCCTCTTCAGAATCTTCCAGCAACTACTTCCTGATGACACTTGCACCTGCCACCTGCTGCTTTTCCACTTCCTCCGGATGTCTCTTTTCCCCCTCTCCTCTTCGACTCATCCTCCATTCTCTCCCTTGTCTCTCCCAACTGCTTCCACCACCTCGTTCAAAGATCACCAACTCAGTCCAAACTCCTGCCACACCCACCTCCCTCAAATCCCGACACCACTCCTTACCAGCTTTCTTAATCAGGTTTGGGGTTTTGCACTTGTGCGTGATACTGATTGGGCTCCCGAGACTTTTCCTCTTAATTTGGGCATTTAGATCATGGGGGTCATTACAAGTTGGACGGTAAGGGACATCGGGCACTGGTAAGGAAACCGGTGCCGGTAATCCCTTACCGCCCAATTCCGAGGTCCCCTAGCAGGAACCGCAATGGACGTGTGGTAGGACCACAAGTCCTTTACGGGTCCCGTTAGGGGACCAGGGCGCTAATTACGGGCCTGCTCTTAGCGGGCATGTAATTAGCACCTTCCCCATTCGCATTGAGCCCTATGGGGGCTCAAATGGGAATGGAGAATGGCATTTGGAATGGGGGCTTACCCGATCCGCCTAGGGCGGAATGTCCCGGTAAGTCCCCACTCCACCAGACCGGACCCGGACACGATTTTGGAGGCAGCCATGGCGCTAATTGTGCCATGGCTGCCTCCAAAGTCGTAATGAGGCACCATGTGTTTTAATTGTGCAGTGGATGAGCTGTGGGGCAGGACTAGTGGTGAGCTGATCTGGTATGCAGTGATGTTACCGAATCTTCTTTACCCAAACAGTAATACCGAAACAACTTTACCGAAAATACATTTCTGTATTTTTTTAAAGTAGAAGGGTAGTGGGGTAAACGAGTATAACAGGTAGGGGATAGAAACAGGGAAGAACACAACAAATAAAAAAAAAGGTTTTTGTGGTGACATTTGTTCCGTATTACCGTTTTCAGTAACAGAAGATTCAGTAACATCAGATGGAACCAGCTGATCTCCAAGTAACCTCGGAGTTATCAGGGCTCTGTATCTTTTAAAAACTGATTCTGGGAGGGTGTAGACATTTCTTTTGAGGTCACTGGTCACTTATCAATACTCTTAAACAGCCGGTGGCTCCTTTATCCAACCTGCCCCTGTCCCCTACCCATTGACCGGGACTACATGAGGGTGACCGGGGGATCTCCACCATACCACCGCCAGAACTATCATCCACCAGCCTGGGTACGTTCCTGGGCCTATTGGCAGCCCACTGGATGCCCCAGAGTAAGATAGGGAACCTTGTGACAGGAGCCACAAGAGGTATGTACACCTCTTACTATAAGGACACTTCATTGTGCACTCAAAATGATTGCACACTACTGTGGCATTTCAACTGTGAACTATGCAGTGAAGTTGCATCCGCTGTGTCTAATTACTACCAAAGAACCAACGCCCACATTTCTAACTAGACGCTTCTAATATTGCTGTACAGTCTCCTCCTGTAACCATTGCCCCGAAAGCGTGTTCTTCCCGGTTAATTCAGCCGGATGTCCTGCTTCTAAAATATGTACACATTGCCCAGGTTTCCTTTATGCCAGGTCCCAACTGTGCCCGAGTGCACAGATTAAAGCACATGCCACTGCACGTACACTATAGAAAGACACAATTGTCTTGTTTGTTACCACACACGTGACACCTCTGCTGCTTTACAAAGAGCTAGGAGCTGCTTTATTTCCATGGCAGCACTTTCGTGTCTACTTCCTACATACTTGCCAAACAATGCTAGGCCTGAGGCACTCATAAATCAGATGTTGTTACATTTGTTTCTAGGCTGTTTGGATGACAAATATATCCAAATCATGAAAATTGAACAGACTAGTTGATTCAAGAACTCCTAAATGAAACATGCTTCATTTCATGTATTTGTTTCATTCATATTGATTGTCTCAAAGAATTTAGGAAATACGTTTGTGATTACCCCGAATTGCAAGAGTTAGTCATGCGTGCTGAGTACACGGTGCAGTTTCCAGGTTATGCAAAGTGGTTACGCGGAGAATCTAAAATAACCCCGTAATGTGGTTACGCAGGGAATCTAAAGTAACCGTGTAAAGAGTCAGTGGTTGCAGGTTTGAGTGAAAGGACAGCAGGTCTGCTGGTCTAATTATAGCTTGGTGACCCTTAACACCCACCTGGGTGGATGGACAGGAAGGTCTATTGGCTTTCCAGGAGGAGATGATGGAGAGGTGGACTGTGGTCAGTGTGGCAAGGTCATTACTGACTTTAATGACCCGGATGGCATTTTACCCATGCATAGAAAAGTGGAACAATAGGAGACAAATGTTGGACCAGCACACAGATAAGGCGGGAGTGGAGGTGCAGATTTTAATGCATGTGTTAATGTGGCTGTTGAGAATGCTGAATTGTATTTTATCACAAAACAAGCGTTGGTAGTCGACCAAGCAGGTGCAGAAGGCTTTTGTGAGCCCTAGTTTGTAATTCATTAGGGATCTCAGTACCGTGTGTGGGCATACATGGGAAATGTAGAGTGACAGATTTACCATAGTAGAGACTGCGCAAAACCTATCGCCACCACTGCCAAATCATGTCTTCACAAGAAGCATTCAAGATGTAGTCAAAATGAATCATAATGTATTCATATGTGCAGGATGATGCCAATTGGTCAATGCATGTCGGACCATGGGGTCCTTCATCAGGGCAACATTTATAAACATGACATACAAAGGAAACAAACAATGCAAGGAAGAGAAAAAAGAGTTGGTATAAAACATAATCATACCAACATATTTTGCGGTTACACATACAAACACCCGTATTGCAAGCGCGCCAAAAAGCTAATTTATCGTGAGATTGACATCAAATCTGTCCAATTCCTCATACTTTCAGTTTTTGCCATCAGTCGGTTAGTAAGAGCGTGTCTTAACAAACAGCAGAAAAAAATGGCATAAAGTATTAAGTGACAACATTTTACATAAACATTTTGTTTTATGTGTTTACAATAACTCCAACTGCGCTTATATACAATACAAAGGCACATCATGTACGGATCAACGTATGTGTTTACAAGCTTTGTCTTACCCAACGTGCTCTCCCACTCCCTGCCTATCCCAACATATAACTAATAACTGTTGCACAGTCTATAAACTTTTCCAAGTCACTGCATGTGCGCCGCTACCTGTCCTTGAGGCCTTCCTACTATTACGTATAATCTTTATTTTGTACATGCCACCCAAGAAGCTGCCTAATGCTATCAGACCCCAGATGTAAACTGCTTGTATCTGTGCTTGCCATGAAACCAGGTTTGTTGAGCTGTCCGATTGGGCCGAATTGACTGCCCTTTGCCACACAAAGTTTTCTGCCATTGACCATTTGTACAGATCTGCCCACCAAGGTTCCACCACTAATCTTCTCAGGGATTTCCATCCCGTGGCTATTCTCTGTTTTGCTAATACATATGCCAGGTCTTTAAATTTGTCGGTGTGTCTCATAGTTCTTGTCCTCGTGAACATTCCTAACAAACAGGCTGCTGGAGATTGAACATTGAGGTTCACTTCTGCTTGCAATAATTTACCCGCTATCGATTCCCAGTATTGTTGGATTATGGGACAGGACCAAAACATGTGTAGCATACCAACATTTTGTCCCATACATTTGGGGCAGCTCTGTGTAGTTGTGTTTTTGAACTTTGGCATTTTCAGGAGTGTCAGATGCGCTCTATGTGTAATGAACAGTTGTAGCTGTTGCAGCCTAGCGTGTCTGGATACTCGTTTGTGGTATGAGAGTACCTGTAGCCAAGCTCTGTCTGTGAAATGTTCCCCAAAGTCCATATCGCATTTGTGTCGTATCTGCAGTTCAGTGTCTGTGAGCTTGGAAATAAGCAGCTCGTATAATCGGGAGACAACATGCTCTCCTTCGGAAACTTCGTATAGGGTGTCCACCCATGTGGTCATTCAGGCCATGCCACCTTCCCCTTAGTATACTAACCAGTGTGTTGTGTAATATTTATTGCCCCTTGTGTATTCCTATTCGTTCTACTAGGTCTGAAAACTTGGTTAGAGCTCCGTCCATGAATAAGTCACCCACTATCACTATTCCGCTGGGCTCCCATTATGTACATATGCTCAACCGTGTTTGCCGATTTGTCGGCCACTAAGGTAACCAGTGGGATTTAGAGGGAGAAAGGGGCTTCGATCTTGAGCAATTTGCATGTTCTAAGCCACATGCATCTGCCCCATGCCAGTAGGTGAGGGGGATTTTTGAGGTGAGTATCCTGTAGACACAACACCTCTTTAAGGTAAAAGGGCTTGCTGCTCTCTTGCAGCAGTGTGGAGTCCAGTGATGGTTCATCAGATAACCATCCTGCGATGAACTGTAATTGGCTGGCTAAGAAGTATAGTTCAAAGTTGGGCACTCTGATTCCCCAAATTGCATTCGGGAGGCTAAGCGTGAATTAGGCCAGCCTACTTCTTTTGTGCCATAGGAATTTTCTGCAAATTGACTCTAAGCCTACGAAGAACTTTCTGGGTATATTGTGAGGTATGTTAGTGAATAAATGAAACATTCTTGGGAGGACCACCATCTTTTGTAAAGCAGCCCTTTAGTAAAGCAGCCCTGCCATTGAGTGCCAGTGGTAGATGTGTCCGGAAGTTCACTGACATCTCAACCCTAAGCAGCGCCTGAGGCGTGTTATGCATGTGCTCTGTAGAGGAGGTCCCAAGTATAGCCCGCACTCCAACCGTCAATTTTGAAGAACCAGGAATGTTCACACCGAGATATGTGACGTATGATGAGCAAATAAACCAGCAGAGAGCCGCAGTGGGGCTCTGTCCAGTACCTATCGGAAGAACAGCGCCTATTGAAGTACCAGTACCAAGGAAACCATGGACAGTAAGGTATCCATTGAGGAAGCCATATCAACCAATAAAACGAAATGAAGTTTGTCTAAATACAGTCCCTGAAGAAACCAAAAAGGTCTTAATGGAAGACGAATGGTGACATCACAAGAACCTGGACTGACTCACATATAGAACAAATGACGACCAAGAATGACGTAAAGAGACGAAATGCCATGAGACAAGGATATCGTGAACCTAAAGTGAAAGGACGATGTCAAATGTAAGACGCTTAAGCCATGAGCAAAATGAAGATATTCAACCAAGTTTACACATGTACATATGCTTGGAACCGCAAGAAACCTAAGAAAAGCGGGCAGCTTGCTATGCTTAGTAGAAAGATAGTGCGGCAAGCACCACTATACATAATCTACCTCAAAGAAGTATGTTATATAAGTATATTTCCACTTTGCACAAGAAGCAGAATCAACCAAAAGGTTACTAAAAGGCCACACGAGAAAGGTTTCATATGTAGCGAAACTAAGAATAGAGCGGCAGAAACGAAACTCAGCAGAGGCAAATCGTGCCTGGAGAACCAAGGTCGTATCTGTCAAGATGGATGAACAGTGGCTACGATTAATTGAAGCAAAGAACAGAATATACTGCTCTGAAGGATCAAGATAAGAAGCCAAAGGCAGGTGGTGGGTGAAACGAAAATAAAGAAGAGGCAAATTCACGGTGTCTGAACCACGTGACCAGCCGAGTGAGCAGAAGTAAGCCTTTCACACCTATGCATTGAGCCTTATTGTACCCATCCTCCTTAAACTTTCTGAGACCAAGAGGCAGACACAAGGCCAAACTACAAGGCAGTAATTGACACACGGCCACTAAGGTGATGAATGGCTGTAACATAAATTGAAGGAAAGCTGGGGTACAGACTTACTCCCTGCACCTGGCCTCATTATTCTGCGTGCTGCTAAGCGAAGTGGAAAAGTACGGGTAGGGTTGGTGCCAACCCAATCACAAGGGACCACGTAATCTAGGGTCCTATAGTTAGTAGAACCAATGAGACGTCGTACTTTTAGTGACGTCTACAGTAGCCAGTTTGAAGGTAGGGATTAGATGCCCCACCTGACAGTGTTTACCCAAGCCCCTTACTCCATTACCATATACAGATATAGCACCTATAGTAAAGTTACCTTTTCCAAACCAATAGAAGTGTATGCCAACTTTTAAGTGTCACACGTCAATAATGACGAGTTTTTAGTATAACTGTTGTGTTTTCTATGAAGTTCGTTGGAGTTGTGAAGCAAGAAGGAAGATCACGCATCTGCCAATGTTCATGAGACTCCCCGTTTTTTGTACTTGTGATTAAACAGACTCCCTTTGCCAAACCATCGAGTTGTCATAATTGATTTGGTGTTAGAGTATTTAATCTGCACCCCCATCCATCTCACGGGTGCTGCTATCTTGTCTTAAAGTGCTTCTGGGCAAATCCCGACTCTGTGGGCCGGTTGGGGGTCTCAGAGCACACTTGGTAGCAGAGATTGGATGGTTATCTATTATCGAATAACTAAGACACCCATTGACCGTCGACATGAAGTAACTCTAGGTCCTCTGCAATATCACAAGTCCTTTGCCATCCGGATGAGTAGACCGTGAAGCTCCCCGTAGACAGTGGTAGAGTAAAAATCGAATCTGCAGACAGAGGTCTGTGTTACCCACATAACCCCTTCCCACTCCTACGGGCAGCTGAGCGGGTGAACGGCCGAAGAAGGCGGGGACAAAGGCGGTGATCTCGAGCATCCAGAGAGGAAACATGCAAATGTTGAGTGAAAAAGACTAAATGGTTTGGCAAGAAGTATATACCTTAGAACAAGTAAGGGAAAGGTAACAGAGGGAGGCGGAGTAGGATATATATATATATGGGGAAGGAAATAGTGACTTAAAGGGTCAATAAAAGCAGAAGAGAGAGGATACCGGGGAGGACACCCAAGAAGAGAGAGAGGGTACCGGGGGGAGACACCCGAGAAGAGAGAGGATTCGCCTTATTCCTACGCTTTAATATAGCAGCTAGAAGAAACTTTTTATCCAGAGTCCTGAATGAAGAGGAACAAATTGGTCACCACGGCGGTTAAAGACGCCTGTGAAAGGGATACGTTTAAACTCCATGTCGGGGTAATATTAGAGGCAGAGGTAGATGTGACCAGCTGGAGTTCGTCTAGTCTGTTAACGTCGGTCTTATGTGTTATTTGTTGTGATGTCATAGGACAGAACATTTTCCTTCGAGGAACTAGCATAAAAACTGCGCGATTGGATATTTGGCATGTTGTAGAAGGTAACCTGATATTTATCGAGTAAAATAGAAGATATAAAATTTTGTGGAAAAAAACAGGATTGGAGCTTGTGATGAGTGGTGCTTGAACATATTGTTGGAATTGTCTCAATAACGAAAGACATAACAAGTGTTGTATAAAGAGAAAGTGAACAGATTTAAGCATGGAAGACATAACTCCATTTGTCCACCTGTGCAAGCAGTTGCCAAAACATGCACGTAAGCTGAAAAAGTACAGTGCAGAATGGGTTAAATGAACCGCCAACAAAATGTTTATGCCTTGACCCCAGGGTGGATCGTTATCTAAAACAGTTTGCAACACATGACGACATACTTGCATGCCACATACACAGGCGAAAAGTTAGACAAATGCCTAGCTAGTTTAGAGTTGTGGAAAAAGTATCAACAGGACAAGGAAGAGGAACCGCCATTAGATTGGATACTTAACGTATGCACAGAGGGGGGTGAGATGCCCTCAGCGCCACCCACCCCATCTGAAACGAAAACTGAAGACAGTAAGGACGAAGGGTTATACCCGTTAAGAGAGCTTAAAGCAGTCACAGAGTATAGCAACCCAGCATATGAGTCACCTACGCAAAGTAGTGTCGAAAATCCAGATAAAGATAGAGATAGAGATATCACCTCCAGAGTCCCGAGGAACAAGGAGAGATGCGAGAACGAGAGAAAAGACCAGACACAGGCAAGTACATCTCTCGATGTAGAGAGAGAAGGCAAAAGATGGAAAGGAAGCAAGGATAGAACTGATGAGATAGTATTCACATAGAACGAATGGATGGGAGGTCAGATTCTATTGAAACTTGACGGCAAAGGCATTGATGACGCGAAACAAAAGGAAAAGTTAAACGATGTACAGAGAAAGGAAAAAGGATTGAGAGACGAAAGAATCAGGAAAAAAGATAGGTACAGACGAGAACAGTTATATTGCGAAGAGCAAGAAAGGCAACGCGATCGTAAACAGAGAGCAGCAAATGAGCAAGACAGACAGGAACAGCCAAGGATAGAGGAAGAACAAAGGATACAAGAGGAAAGAATAAAGAGACGAAGGGATGACGAAATCCGAAGGGCAAACGAACCTAGAGACGCAAAGAAAGAGTAAGAAGATAGGGTCAGAGAAGAAGCAAGGAAGCGCAAAGAATTTCATGACGATGTAGAACGCAAGCGAAGACAGAGAACATGCGATCTGAATATCTGGAAAGGGAGGTCAAAAACCCTGAGCCAGTAGTAGATTGGGAAGATATAGAATCATTCTTTCGTGAGTACGATTCAGTACTAGGCACGTCTAGGGCAAATATCGAGGATGACTTTGACACCAGAAGCATCAGAGAGACGATCAATAGAATATATGGTGAAATGGGGCTAGAACAAGAACCCCAAGCGGAGGGGGAACATGAGCGCCTGGAGAGCACTCAGCTTTACGACACTGAGGACATCTCCTGAAGTAGTGAGAACAGGGAACTGTCCCTAGATAGATTGGAAATAAGTAGGAATAAAGAGGATGCAAGAGGTTGCACGAGTTGGGCGCAGACAATGTCTGATGTGAAAAGGGAGGAGCAAGATGAAAAGGAGAGAGAAAGAAGGCGCGGAAAACGAGTCCCAGGAGGGAAAGGGATACGTTGGTCAGACTCTAGGGGAGCTGCATCAAGGGCATCAGAAAAAGGATTGAGAGATGAAAGAATCAGGAAAAAAGATAGGCACAGACGAGAACAGTTATATCGCGAAGAGCAAGAAAGGCAACACGATCGTAAACAGAGAGCAGCAAATGAGCAAGACAGACAGGAACAGCGAAGGATAGAGGAAGAACAAAGCCACACAGTCAGATCTACACGAAGAAGTGTCCAGCTATTCCCTCGAACCTCGGAGAAGCAGAACCTGCAAGGAGACAAAAGGAACATCATGAGCAGCAGCATCTTACCTGCAGTCTTCATCTTTAAACACTCGCAGCTACTGAGAACAGCTTCCTCGAATCTGCATGCCTCCCGGACAGAACAACCTGAAAGAGGAAGATAGAGGCAACATTAAAGAAAGCTGTAGAGACATTTACAAATTACGAACTGCTCAAAAGGCTTACCTGGCTGGTCGCCTCTCAGCTGGCACCACTCTGGACATTCCACTCACGCTGAAGAACACCGTGACCTATAAGGAAGGAAAACACAGGTTAGCAAAGGCAAGACTTCGCAGCGCTGCGCATAGCACTTACTTACTGCATCATAGCGTTCTTAATGCGCCATCATTTACCAGCGGGGCTCAACCAAGCCAGTTCGCCGCGCTGAAGCTCCGCATACCTAAGGGAGAAAAAAGAGACATTTTAAACAAAGAAAGGCATGCAGGATAGCAACAAAACTAAAGAACAGTAATAAGACCTACCTGAACAATATCAAACGGGCCGGCGTCAGTGAAGTAACTGGACCGCACTCGCCCATGAAAGACAACGCGCCCCTGCAAAGAACGCAGGATGGAGAGCACGCCTAATTCTACCACAAGGTGAGGAGAGGGCGCCAGAGGGACTGGAAAGCATGCGGGGGTGGAGGGAGGATACTTACCCCAGTCGGTCAGTCTTGAACACAGTCCTCCTGTATTTTCAGGCAGAACCCTCCCCGCAGACCACATCAGGGCAAAGCTGAGAAGCATACCAGTGAGTAACCCAGCTGGGTGGCGTCCCTGTGGATATCAGGTGAGCGTAACAGAACACGAAGCCTACCATAACAAATCCACATGGGTGCCATGGAGACATCAGAAATGGATCAATTGGCCCAATTACTAGGAGAGCTTTGTGCTGAGGTTCATTCTGCCCGACAAGAGACTAATGCCCTCCGGAGAGACCTAATAGTAACCAAAGAACGCACTGAAGAGATTAGCAGGCAATACTTGCAATCACAGGCAGGACAGACGCCTCTACCTGAAAGCAATCCAACGATGCAAAACCCCGCCATACCACCCACTCGGTACAGATCACGTTACCTGGAACAGTGCCCCTGGCACCACCAGAAAGGTTCTCAGGCGACCCACAGAAGTATGCGCATTCATCAATCAGTGCTGCCTTCATTTTCTTTGTAGGCCTGGAGCATTTCCAAACGACCAAGCTCGGGTAGCTATTGTCTTATCATACCTGAGTGGTAGTGCAGCAGTTTGGTCGGTGCCGTTGGTAACCCATGACGATCCTCTATTACATGACTTTGGGGGGTTCCAGAGAGAAATGGAAACACTTTTTGCTCGCCATAACCAGGAACAAGCAGTAAACAATGTACTCTTGTCCCTCCGACAGGGGAATCAGGACTTGATAACGTACATTGCTACCTTCAACAGACTGGTTGCCGAAGCTAGGTGGCCAGAAAACAAAAGATCCACGTTATTCCATCGAGGCTTACGATGGCGAATTAAAGGACTCTTAGCCCAGGTGGTTGATCCACCCAGAGACTGTGCAGAATTCATAAATCTGGTCGTGCAGCTAGACCACCGGTTGCAGGACCGAAAGGCAGACCGGTCTAAGATGGACCCTCGGACCGTGTATGTTCGACCAAGGAAAAACACACCCAGTGTACCTGAAAATGCTGTAGAACCCATGCAGATTGGAGGGATACGGCCTCCATTAACAAAACAAGAGCGGGACAAAAGAAGACAACAACAGCTTTGTTTGTATTGTGGGAAACCAGAACATTTCCTGAAGGACTGTCCAGTAAAACCCCCACAGAGAAGGATGAAGCTAAGGAATCGGGAAACTACCAAGCTCGATAAACGTAGAGGTCAGTTTGTCGAGTGAGAAGAAAGAGTTGCTGACCTCGCACTTTGCAATACCAGTGATCTTAATTAACCACCAACAGTCGTCAAGAATGCATGCCGTTGAAGCATACATCGATAGCGGAGCAGTTGGAAATTATATTGATCAAGAACTGGCAGCATAGATGGGGCTTCCTTTGTGTTCTAAGCCAACTATGGACAAGGTAACCACTGTGGATGGGGCAGATATCGCTTCCGGACCAGTAACCCAGTGCACAGCCAGGGTAACCTTGCTGTGCCAGGACGGACATCGGGAGTCTCTTTCATTGGATCTCATCAAGGCAACTCAGTTCAGGCTAATACTAGGGATGCCATGGTTGGTTGCTCACAACCCTTTGATAGACTGGCGGGCACAAAAATGAACCTTCCCAGGTGACTGTTCGCCTGCCTGCTATTACCAAGAGGAGAAACCCGACGTCTGTATCCCCATGACTCCCGGAGCGACAGTATCAACCCTGGGAGCAACTAATACCTTGCCAAGTGAATACCATGATTTCCAGGATGTTTTTTCCGAAAGGACCAAGCCAATACATTGCCGCCGCACAGGCCTTATGACTGTCACATCGACCTTGTTCCTGGTGCAGAAATCCCTTGTGGCAGGATCTACGCTCTCACAGAACCAGAAAACCTTCATTTGAAATCCTTTTTAGACCAGTACCTTGCAAACGGATTTATCCGTCCTTCGAAGTCCCCCGCAGCCAGTCCTTTGTTCTTCGTACCGAAAAAGGAAGGAGACTTGAGAACCTGTATTGACTACCATGCATTGAACCAGATCACCGTGAAGAACCGCTACCCCTTGCCACTTATCCCTGAGATGCTAGACCAAGTTAAAGATGCCCAGATTTATACCAAATTGGACCTTCGAGGAGCGTACCACCTGGTCCGCGTCAGAAAAGGAGATGAATGGAAAACCGGCTTCCGTACTAAGTGCGGCTTGTTTGAATATCAAGTCATGCCCTTCGGGTTATGCAACGCTCGTGCGGCATTCCATTCATGAATGACGTTTTAAGGGAGTTAATTGATGTGTGCGCCTTAGTGTACATAGACGACATCTTAGTATACTCACCCTCGGAACAAGATCATGTCAGGCACGTTCGTTCAGTCCTCACCAAGCTCCGTCAACATCGCTTGTTTGCAAAGCTTGAAAAATGCTTTTTTCACGTCACCGAAGTAGAATTTCTTGGTTTTATCCTTACTCCAGGAGGCATCAGAATATATGTGCACAAGGTAGATGCCATTCTGAAATGGCCTTCACCGACGTCTCTGAAAGGGGTACAAAGCATGCTGGGCTTTGCAAACTTCTACCGCCGGTTCATCCAGACTTCTCTCAGATTGTGCACCCAATCACAGTACTATTACGAAAAACAATAAAAAGTTTGCTTGGACCGAAGAAGCAGAAGAAGCTTTTCAGGAACTTAAACAAAGGTTTACCGCTGCTCCAATCCTGCGACATCCTTGACCAGACCTCCCTTATGTCGTTGAAACTGATGCGTCCAGTCTCACAATGGGGGCTGTCCTTTCACAGAGAGTCCCGGGAACCGGCCAGCTACATCCTGTGGCCTTCTGGTCGAAAAAGTTCTCACCTCCAGAGATTAATGATGCCATCACGGACAAGGAACTCCTGGCTATCAAATCCGCCTTTAAAGCCTGGAGGCACTACCTTCTGGGGGCCAGACACACCATTACAGTCATCACAGACTACTGAAACCTGCAATACCTCAAAACAGCCAAGGCCCAGTCCTTGTGCCAATTACGGTGGGCCCTTTTCTACGCCGAATATGATTATGTAATCACATTTCGACCAGGAGTCAAAAACAGAAAGGCGGATGCCTTATCTCGCATGTGCATAGATGAAATAGTATATACAACTCCAGACCCAGTACCTATTATACCTGAAGACAAACTCTGGGGTATCATGACAGCCTTAACACAAGCAGAACTACGAAAAGAAATCCAACGGACAATGAATCCTGATGCCTACCTCGCATGGCAAACTCAAGGAGAACAATATACCATCAAGGACCACCTACCCTTTTTTAGGGATCGCCTATATGTACCCAAGAAGGAATTACAAAAGCATATTATTTCAAACTATCACGATTCACTGATCGAAGGGCATCCTGGGATCGCCAAAACCCTAGCTAAGGTGAAAGAGAACTTTTGGTGGCCTACCTGGCGTAAGGACATCATTCAGTATATTCAGTCCTGCGGTGTCTGCGCACAAAATAAATCACAGAAACTAAAACCATCTGGTCTCCTACAACCATTGGACATTCCTCCAGTTCCATGGCACACTCTTCCCCTTGACTTCATCACTGATCTACCTCCAAGCCAAGGGTTCAACACCATCCTTGTAGTTGTGGACTTATTCTCAAAGATGGCCCATTTCATTCCTCTCAAAGGCCTCCCAGACGCAGCCACTTTAGCAAAAGTGTTCCTGGAGGGCGTGGTTAAGCTACATGGCTTCCCTTCGGTTCTGGTCTCTGATCGAGGTAGCCAGTTTGTTTCAAACTTCTGCAAAGAATGTTGTGCAATGGCGTAGGTCGACGTTCGGCTATCTACCAGTCACCATCCCCAAACGGACGGCCAAACCGAGATAACCAATCAGACACTCGAGCAATATTTACGGTGCATGCTGCACCACGAACAAAGGAATTGGAAAGATCTACTATGGATAGCCGAATATGCATATAACAATTCTTTGCATTCAAGCACGGGACAAACGCCCTTCTATACCCTTCATGGCAGACATCCACGTACCTCTGAACTAGACCTTCCAGCCAGCTTGGAAATGCCAGCGGTAAAGACTCTATACACACCATTACTCAGGCTTTCAAAAGGGCAAAGGAACACCTTATTCATGCCAAAGAAAAACAAAAGAGAATGGCTGACCAACACCGGAAAAAGTCCCCTGATTATCAAGTAGGAGACAAAGTTTGGTTAGCCGCTAAATTCGTACCCATCAAGGGAACCCGGACCTTTCATCCCAGATTCTTAGGACCCTATACCATTAAGGCAATTATCAACCCAGCAGCCATGAAACTGGATTTACCACCTAATCTACACATCCACCCGGTATTCCATGTGTCCCTCCTGAAACCAATGCAACCCGGCACATGGATTGGGAAACCACCTAAACCCATACTTGTTGACGGAGAACCAGAATTCAAAGTCAAAGATATCTTGGACTCTAAATACTCTAGGACCAAGCTGTATTATCTCGTCAATTGTAAAGGATTTGGACCACAAGATAGATCCTGGGAGCCCAGTGAGAATATCCACGCACCACGTCTAATCAGGAAATTCCATCGGAACTTCCCAACCAAACCTGGGCCAGACAGAAGGAACATCATGGGAGGGGCCTTAGGGGGTGTGCTGTCACGACCCTCGCCCAAAACCCCCTCTGGCAAACCCATTGGCCAGGTGGAGTCAGGACTCGGGCCTCTAGAGCCTGGCATCCTCTTCAAAAGCCCTCATGGGGCCAATCCTGGCACCTATGGCGCCAGACTCATACACCATGAACAAAAATGTGCTTGGGAACTACTTTATTGTATTGTCGGCCAACATGGAGGCATCCACATAGCTTGGTTCCATAAGAACCAAGCTATGCAGTCTAGTGTTCTGGGTGTGGCAGGCCTGGACCTACTTTCCCTGGTACTACTTTACCTGGGCTATATAAACCACACCCTGACTGCAGAACATGCTTCGTGTTACTATGCAGCTTGCAACGTGACGCTCACCGTGTCCAGCTATTCCCTCGAACCTCGGAGAAGCAGAACTTGCAAGGAGACAAAAGGCACATCATTGGCAGCAGCATCTTACCTGCAGTCTTTATCTTTAAACACTCGCAGCTACTGAGAACAGCTTCCTCGAATCTGCACACCTCCCGGACAGAACAACCTGACAGAGGAAGATAGAGGCAACATTAAAGAAAGCTGTAGAGACATTTACAAATTACGAACTGCTCAAAAGGCTTACCTGGCTGGTCGCCTCTCGGCTGGCACCACTCCGGACATTCCACTCGCGCTGAAGAACACCGAGACCTACAAGGAAGGAAAACACAGGTTAGCAAAGGCAAGACTTTGCAGCGCTGCGCATAGCGCTTACTTACCGCATCATAGCGTTCTTAATGCGCCATCATTTACTAGCGGGGCTCAACCAAGCCAGTTCGCCGCGCTGAAGCTATGCATACCTAAGGGAGAAAAAAGAGACATTTTAAACAAGGAAAGGCATGCAGGATAGCAACAAAATAAAGAACAGCAATATGACCTACCTGAACAATATCAAACGGGCCAGCGTCAGTGAAGTAACTGGACCACACTCGCCCATGAAAGACAACGCGCCCCTGCAAAGTAGGCAGGACGGAGAGCACGCCTATTTCTACCACAAGGTGAGGAGAGGGCACTAGAGGGACTGAAAGCATACGGGGGTGGAGGGAGGATACTTACCCCAGTCGGTCAGTCTTGAACACAGTCCTCCTGTATTTTCAGGCAGAACCCTGCCCACAGATCACATCAGGACAAAGCTGAGAAGCATAACAGCGAGTAACCCGGCTAGGTGGCGTCCCTGTGGATACCAGGTGAGCGTAACATCTCACCACCCTATATGAGCCGACTAAGGTCATTGCCAGGTAGGCGGCAATGCAGGAATATTACTCCTGCAGTAGACAGGAGAACAATGAGAGAAGAGAGAGAGGGCTATGTGTCCCAATTTCCATTGCTCAAGAAAGGTGAAGCAAGACCACAGTATATTGGGAGCTGGAAAATGGATACATGAGTTAGAAAAAATGACGGAGGGAACACGTTAGCTATAGGGGATATCAAAGGTCTCTTAATCGCGATACATGGTGATAGAGCAGACGATGTGTGGACACGGGCAGGTTACCCTGGTGTGACCACAGTCAATACCGCGCATGACGGAGCTCCATTTAACAATTGCAGAGTCGCGGTATGGAAAGCGTTACGATTATTATATCCGGATACTTCCGACATGGGAACTATAATGACACATAAAATGAAGCAGTCGGAAGACCTGTTGATTTACATTCAGAATTTCCAAGACACATGGGTACTCAAAAGGTAGGAATCTTGGGGGAAATCTATACCCATGTTCTACCATATGTTATGCCAAGGACCACCAGAGCCGGTACAGAAACAGCTCGAGAAATTGATAGGAATTGAGGCCAAACCATGGTCGGAAATACAGCTGACCATTGCACACTATTGCAGGCTACTGCAAGAAAAGAATCGCAAAAAAGACGCTGCACGAAAGGGTGAAGAGGAAAAATGAGTACAGAAAAAATTGTCAAATTATGCCCTTGAAGGAGCAATGATAAGTAGCACAGATGGATCAAACACTCAACAAGTTAAGAATCCACAGCAGAACAATCAGGGCAATACTGGGTTTTAACCCAGGGGAAGAGGATTTAGAGGATGAGGATGGCAGAGTAATCAGGGAGGTTTTCAAAGTAATCAGGGAGGTTTTCAAAACATGCAAAATGGCAACCAAGATATGTCAAATGTGCAAATGATCGGACCACCGCCAGTATGTTGGTTGTGTGGGATGACAGGGCATTTAGTGCGCACATGCAGAAATCAAGCCATAATGCAAAACGGCCAAGGAACAGGAGCAGGTATGGTGAACCCACCTGTATTTTTACAGCAGGGGGGAAATGGAGTTGCACAGAATCACACGGTGCAACAGCATACGCCAGGAGCACAGCAAGGCTCGCAACCTCAGAATTCGATGAGCTTTCCACAAGGACAGTCATAACAGTCACCGATGCAACTGTCACAGACAGTAAGTACATGAACCCTGGAATGAGGAATAACACTGGTGATGGGGGAAGTCAATTCACACAGGGTGGGACAAAATTATATATGGACTAGGACAGCTCACTGGTAACCCTGATGTATTCTATCCTATCAGTGAAACCAGACCCTCACCAGGAACCAAGGGTGGATATCGTTATAGGGGATAAGGAATATTCCTTCCTAGTTGACACGAGTGCAACACGTTCGTGTATACGTGAAAGCAAGTTTTCCTTGTCCCGCGATGCTATTTCACAGGAGCTACTAGTCGTGTTCCTTTTACAAGCGCACTTCCAGTCTCTGTAGGAGAATGTGATGTGAATGTACCTCTGTTATATTCGCAACAAACCCCAGTAAACATCTTGGGTTCAGATCTAATGACGCAGTTAAACATGACAATCTCGTTCACGGAGGAGGGCATAGTATGTTCAACTACAGGAATGCACTATTTGAACATATGCGAAATGATTAGAGCATACACAGGACACACAGCTATGAGGGCTGTACCATTAGAGCCTGAAATATTTGTGTATGGAATACATGTGCTGATGGCAGGGCTGCAAGGCCTTGTTGAGAAAACTACGAGGACTCCAGATGAATTTCTGTTCAGGCCACGAATACCTATGCACGAAGAAAAGGGACGAGTATTTCCCTTAGTGATACACACAGCCGCGATACGAGGGAGAATGGCTCTGATCGACGGTTGTGATGATGAAGGCCAATGGTGCACAGTAATTGCCATTGAAGAGGGGTACAGATTGACTGACATTACTGATGATGATCTATTTGATGAGCAAGCAAACGGGGGAGAAACAGCAGTTGAGGTGAACCTCACCTTTTGGGTGAAAATGATCAAAAGAGAGGTGCCTCAGAGAATGATGTTAGCACAGAACCGTCCTGAATATTTTGAGAAAGACATGGCCCAGGTGCCTGTCTCAGTGTGGACCACGGGCCCCTATGATATAGGATTATTGAAAGAAGTCGGCGAGGTGAAAATTAAACTGAAGCAGGAGCAATTGTACCAAAAGCTGCAATACCCCATGTCCAGGGAGGCAGATGAAGGAATTTTTAAGACAATTTCGGCTATGATGGAGCAGGGCATCTTAGTGACGTCAGAGTCATCATGCAATACTGCAGTTTACCCTGTCAAGAAATCACAGGGAGAGTCTTGGAGGCTAATTCAAGGTCTGATGCTGATAAATTATATTGTTGAAGCCGAGTTCCCCTTATTCCTGAACCCGGCTACAATCCTATGTAATATACCTGTTGAGGCAAAATATTTCACTGTGTTTGACTTGAAAAATGCATTTTTCTCAATCCCATTGCACAAAGACTCACAAGATCTGACATCATGTACGTTCAGACAGATGCGTCTGAAAAGCATGAGGCTACCCCAGGGGTACTGTGAGTCTCCTTCTATCTTTAACAGAGTCCTGCAGATGGACCTAAGCAATATTTCATTGGAAAGTGTTGTTTTGCAATATGTGGATGAAATCTTAATTTGTAGCATGACAAAGGAGAAATGCAGACACGATTCTGTTCAGCTACTAACTATATTAGCTGAAAAAGGATATAAGATTGACAAAGAGAAGTTACAATATTGTCAACAAGAAGTGCTATACATAGGTCAGATGATCTCTCATGAGAGGAAAAGAGTTACCCCGGAAAGGGCTGAAGCCATACTAAACACAGCCAAGCCGCACACGGAAAAGCAGATGCAGAGTTTCTTAGGCCTTTGCAATTATGTCAGGGCATGGGTCTTTGACTACAGCTTATACACAAAGCCTTTGCTTCAGGCCCTAAAGAAGGCACAAGTGATGAAAGGAAAGATTGAATGGTCCAAGACCATGGAGGAGGGATTTGCTGAACTCAAAAGAGCCATTTGCACGACACCAGTTTTAGGGATTCCCAATTATACAGAGGAATTCTACCTGTTCTCACACACGAATGGCAGCGTTATGACGGCAGTACTCACACAGAGAACCACGTTGGAGTAAAAGCCCCTAGCATATTATAGTGGAATTTTGGACCCAGTGATGCAAGGCCATTTCCCTAGCGAACAAAGTTTAGCTGCTGCGGCGTTTGCCATCAAGAAGGCTACTACCATTGTAATGGGATGCTCAATGATGTTGTACGTCGAGCACTCGCTATTTGCTATTCTAGATAAACCGAAGGGCACACTGACATCTCAGAGAATCCATCGATTAAAATAGTCTGATGCAAAATAGTGAACCCAGCTATGTTCATAGCTGAGCCAGTCACTGAAGGAGAGCCAATACATGACTGTGTAAATTACAAAGAATTCTATGATGAAATTCCCAGAGTAAGGGAAAATGCATTGGCAGGAGAAATTGTCTTCATTGACGGTTCTTCGAGAATCAATCAAAATGATGGGCAGAGATATACAGGCATTGCTGTGATGAAGCAGAAAGCAAATGGAGAATTTTGAGTACTTCTTAGTGCATGAATACCATCTCATTATTCAGCACAGGCTGCAGAATTATTAGCGTTGATACTCGTGGTTGAGAATCACGCAGACCAGGAAGTAACAGTGTACAGTGACTCCGTATATGTGACATTAACAGTGCACGCAGGCTTAGTGCGCTTGAAAAGAAGGGGCTACCTCCGAGCGGATGGCACGCCAGTACAGCACGCAGCCCTATTGGATAGACTGATTAAAGCACTACAGCTCCCAGTGGGCATAGCTGTCGTGAAATGCGCCGCCCATACGAAGGGGACAGATTTTATCCCACAAGGAAATCAAGCAGCAGACACAGAAGCCAAGCGTATGGCATCCAAGAACGAGACAATAATGGATGTGGAAGCCGTTAACACAAATGAGAAAATGATTGTTGCACGAAGTGAACCCAAAAGCTATAATAATATGGGACAAACGCAGTTAATGGAACTCCAAAGGGAGGCACCACAGGAGGAGAAGAACTTATGGAAACGGTGAGGGTGTTCTTTAAACCCCTCCGAAAGCTTGTGGCGACAAGACAGCACTGGTAAACCAGTAATGCCTATAGCCCTGTTAAAAATAGCGCTGGAGCAGTTACACTATCCAGCACACATGACCAAAGAGAATATAGCGGCAACACTCTCAGAAGACTGGTTCATACCGAATTTAGCAGAGCACATTGCATTTGTTATGGTGAACTGTATAATTTGCCAACAGTTCACAGCTGGGCACACACTAAAAGTAATTAGAGGAGCTATCCCAAGGCATAATGGACCTTTTCAGCACTTGTATGTTGATTACATCGATATGATTCAAGTATGTAATGGGTACAGGTATCTAATTGGTGTGGTGTGTCCATTCTCTAGATGGATAGAAGCAGGTCCATGTACACACCCAGACTCTACCTGTGCCGCCAAATTCCTAGTGAGAGAGGTATTCCCCAGCTGGGGGGTATGCAAAGTCATGAGATCAGGTAACGGGACTCACTTGAAGAAGTTTTTGAGCAGATTAGCTTGTTGCTTGGTATAAAGCACAAGTTCTCGTCGGGGTATCATCCACAAGGTAATGAAATATGTGAGAAGCTCAATGGCTTATTAAAGGAGAGGATAGCCAAGTTGAAGCTTACTCTAAGAAAAGGATGGTTACACTGCCTTCCTTTGACACTGTATGCACTCAGGAACCAGCCCAGTTCTGACCACCATCCTACGTATCACGAAATAGCCACAGGAAGAAGAATGCGCACTACACTGACACCCCGAGACAGAGATAGATGTGATGCCCAGTCGACAGGAGAAATATTAGGGTCTGAAATACAAGATTACTTGAATTGCATGACATCTTGCCTTACTGTAATTACAGGCCAGCTGCAGCGACGACAAAAAGAGTGCAGGGCAGCACGGAATACAGAAGGAGATAATACTACAGACAGAGCTCAAGGATTACGTGTTCCATCCATCTTCCCTGCAGATACCGTCCTGGAAAAGAACCACACGAGGAAAAAGTGGGACGAGCCAAGGTTTAACAGTCCCTTTACAGTGGAAGACTGCACTCCCTCTGCAGTAAAACTGCAAGGAAGAAGAGCATGGATATTTTGTGGTGACATTAAGCCATACATCAGAGAAGGCCCCCTACCCGCACCCCAGTGCGAAGAGATGACAGACGATGGGGAAGAACCACAGCACATGCAAACGAGATCCATTACGAGGAAGAAGGACGCATGACCAGCAACAAAGTCAAGACAAAGAACTTTTTGCAAAGATTGTGGCTTCAGTTTGGACATTCCTCTGAGCAAAAAAGGGGATAAGGACATAAAAACGGACACTCTGTGCATCCTAGTTGCAGGGTGGAGAAGAAAAGTGCACATCTAAGCCACAACATAGTCTGGTGACTTTGAACTTTGGATTGAGGCACACTGAAGCCTTGATTAGAAAAGGATATGCCAAATTCTGATCGAGGACACATACATTGGAAGAAAATACAGTATCTAGATTCCTTCCACACAGAGACCTTGTTCGGAATCGTTTATGGTGTCCCACAGTAGCGACATCACCAAAGATGTGGTGACATATTTCGATCTAGTGCTAAGATCATACCCGTCATTGGTGGGGAGGCTCACCAGTGTCACTGACTTTCTTCAAGATCCTGAAAACAAAAAGACTATCAGGAGACTGCTTTCTGTAATTGCCGAACAGTTCCTCCTACTTCCTGAATACAGTGAGGTAAAAGCAAATGTCCCAGGTGGAAGAAGAAGCGAATACACTCATCAATGTGATATTTTTTGGTCTAACTGAAGAGCACCCAACCTTTGTCGGAAGAACGACAGACGTGTTGACATTTCTTCCAGATCCGGCTAACACAGAACACTTGAGCATAATCTTGAACAGCATCATCATCCAGGTCACTCTCCACATCAACCTAGATCATAGAGACTACTCACAGTGAGTACCGAACTGTTCCAGGGTTCAGCAAAAGCTAGGCGAATGTCCCTATCACCAGAAGACAGCAGGTTGGCAACTAATGTATTCTTTCGCCTAATCGAGGATTTTCCAGAGCTTGTGGGGAGACCTGCAGATGTTGACGTCCTCACAAGCATCAGAGACCCAGCTAAGTGTACCCAGCTAAGCATGCTCCTGCATGGTATTGTAGTGCAAATTAAACTCTCCAATCTCCACCAGAGTTTCTGGAGGAGACCATGAAGCTTTTCGCCGAGGGACAGATCAAGGGGCAGATCAAGAGAGCAGTGCCAAAGATTTTATTTCTTATTTTTATATTGACAACGGACACAACATGTCTTCGGGAATGAAGCAGACCAGAGGCGTGGACTGGGAGCTAATATATTTTTAACATGCACAGTAAAGAGAATTATTGCTTGATTTTGACACTTCCCGTAGCCCAACAAAAGAACTGTGTCTAGAAATACTAGACAATCCAGTGTTCAGACAAAGGGGGACAATTGTTTAGTACCTGCAGCTCACAACCAGAACCAACAGAATCCAGAGATAATATTGTTTAGAAGTTATATTAAAAGTTAGCCTATTTCAACAGATGATCGAGATGGGGATTCAGAGAAGGAAAATGCTGCTGATGGACCTACAGGGGTATAATGTATTTATGTATTATATTCATCACTATTTTGCTGTCGCTGACTATCAGAACTGCATTTTTTATTGGTGTACAAAGCGTTCCAAATCCAGTGCACCCACCTAATAGTGCATACATGAAACCTACGAAAGCAGCCTTACCTTACATAGTCATTCCAGTCCCTAGAAGATCTGATAATAGAGTGAGTGAACTTGAGATGGATGTAATTAGCAATGACACACACACACTTATGATAACAAACAACGTGAAAATCTGGAGACAGGGTCGGCAGAGTGTAAATGTAAAAAAGGTACTGACAACCACATGCACACAAAAAACATTGAATGCACAAACGCCAGGCCTAGTGTCAATAACTACAGACCCACAATCCGAAGCAAGGGGATGAGTACAAGTCCTACAATACAGCCATATACTGGACCAATGTCAGAGTGGATGATATGGCATTTCTAACCAGAAGAAAAAAGATGCAAGAGGACAAGGAAAGATCTGCCAGACTTTTGTCTACTCAAATGGTACAGATGCGGAGACCTGCACCATGGACCAGGATACCCGAGAATCCTCCAGAAAGAAGGAGCCATACAGATGCATTCAGGGATTTAGTTATAGCAAACTACATGAAAACCCTAAGGATCAAGAGAAGCATACACGGAGATGACAGTGAACTAAACAATTACTTGAACAGCACAGCACATTTGGGAAACAACATCTGGTACCAGCACATGAAAGAAGTGAGAAGATGGAGTTCAGAAGGGGAATGCTTTGTTTGTGCACTCCTACCGTATAACATGGGGAAGTCCAAGATCTTCGCAGCTGTAGAAGTTGATGTCCAGACAGCACACTGTCTGTCGCATGTAGCAATGTGCAAGACCAGAGGCCAGTTCATGGGAAGTGATGCCTCATTGAAATGGACAACCAAAACAACTGATCCTGATGAAAATGATTATGTCCAGGACATAAAGACAAGAAACAGAGCTCATACTAAGAATCATGTGATCAGGTACGAGAAACCTGGAGTGAAAGGAGCTGAAATCAGATGGGAAGTGAACAAGAGGCTAAATGTCCAAGGGAAAACTCAAGAAGAGACTCATGGATGGAAGAACAGAGGCCAAATGCAAGTCTGGGTAACAGTGCTTTCACCAGATGGATGGGAAAAAGGGGTAGTGATTTGCAGGGCATGGATGGTCCTCGCAGCCTGCAAGGAAGCAATTGAAAATTCACAAAGGATATGCAAGCCATTATGGCCAAAGCTTGCAAAACTATTGACATGGGTCGAAGACAGAGGGGGCCCCTTGCAGATAATGCCATTGGAGAATCAGAAACTGTGCTTTAGAAATAATGGCACAAGAAGGATGGGAGAGAATCAGAACTGTGGCCAAATTCTTGACGCTCCAGGAATGGTGCATGGAACTGCAGTAATTATGGATCATTATTGGGCATGTGGATCCAAGGCATACATCAGACTGCTGAAAAACTGGGGAGATATATGCACACTAGTGAATGTCCACGTTCCAGCGTTGGTGATCCCGAAGAGTGACCTGAGCATTGACAGTTTCCCAAAAGCAGATGCTCACCTGAGGAGGAAGAGATCTGTGGAACTAATAACCTGAATAAAGAGACAGAATTACATTTCTGTCAAATCGGAAGAAGCTTTTCATGCAATCCCATATGAACACAGGCTGTTCAGCCTTACCTCATCAGTGTTCACAACAATTTTCATGACAAGATTCCAAGTTGGGGCAAATACTAAATGGTTGAAGATAACCAGATGGGAGTTGCTGCAGACCATCAACACGACCATAAATGGATTCAACGCAATCAAGGAAGAGTTAAGGGCAGTTCGACTGATGACTCTCCAGAACAGATCTGTACTTGACATGATCACTGCAATGGATGGAGGTGTTTGTGCAAAAATCGGAGAATCATGTTGCACATTCACACCTTCTCATGACGAAGAAAATGGAACCTTAACAGAAGCCATGGGTATGCTGACGAAGCTACAGAATCAGATGATTGACGAAACTGGCGAAGTTGATGATGACAGTTGGTTTGGATCACTATTCTCATGGGTTCCGCAATGGATGGCAGATGCATTTAAATTCTTAGGAGCCTTGCTAGTGATGATATTGCTAGGATTCTGTGTCATCAAGATAATAATCTCTCAATGCCAGAAAACTGTGAAAAAAGCTATAGGGATGAAGATCATGATTAATGTCAAGCCAGGTTGGAAGCCCAAAGACCTGACTGATGAAGAAATAAGAGACTTTGGGCCTCATTTCACGGAAGGCGGTAAGGGTTTACTGGTACCGGTAAGGGTACCGGTACCGGTAAACCCTTACCGCCTTACTACGAGGTCCCTTTGCAGGTCCTCCCTTAACGCCTGGTTTTTACAGGCTTTAAGTACGGGACCCGCAAAGGGACCTTGGTGCTAATTACGGTACTGCAATTTGCGGTACCGTAATTAGCACCTTCACCATTAACATGGAGCCCTATGGGGCTAACTGGCAATGGTGAAGGGGCAATGGTGGATGGCGGAATTAGCGCCCCCACACACCTTGGAATATGGGCTAATTCCGCCATCCACCAAGGCGGACCCGGTAAGGTACCGGCGGCGACCATGGCGCTAATAGCGCCATGGTCTACCGCCTTCCGTGTAATGAGGCACTTTGTGAAGGCCAGCATTCACGGAACCAGAAGGAACAAAGTTTCAATATCCCACGAAGCATAGAAATTATGTGGGAGGATGGGTTTACTGCAGCCCAAATGGACAGTGTCAACTAATGACGTGGAACAAACACGTAAGAATAGCAAGAAGCCTGAGAGGAGTAATAAAGATATGGACCCCAAAGAGACATTTCTTCAGACCATCATGTATAGACTCAGAAGACGAAGAAAGAATGGACTCAAACAATGAAGCAAAAGAGAAACTGGAAGAACTGAAGAAAGGAGGGAAAGTGATTGATGAATCGCCCAGAGGGGGGCGTGTAGAGGAGGTCCCAAATATAGCCCGCACTCCAACCGTCCATTTTGAAGAACCAGGAATGTTCACACCAAGATATGTGATATGATATGATATGATTGTTTATTTATATAGCGCCTATACACAATGTGTTTCAAAGCGCTTCAAGGCAATGGGAGGGAACAAGGGAAAATACAACCACATTCTTACAGGCCATGAACAGTAAGGATGTGAAATTAACTATCGTACTCGGCCTGACGACATTTCTGATAGTGCAAGAGCTAAGACATAGATAAGGAAGGGAGGGGGAGAGTGGGAAGGAAATTGAAACAGACAGGCGACTACCGTACTAGGCCTGACGACGTTTCTTGTAGAGCCGGAGAAAAACAAAAGGTGAGGGAGAGGGGTGCAGAAAGGAGGGGAGGAACAAAACAAGCGACTATCATACTAGGCCTGACGACATTTCAGATAGTGCTGGAGGGGTGGTGGGGAGGAAAAAAACAGTAATGGGAGGGTGGAGGAAACAGACGAGGTTGCTGTCATATTAGGTCCAGGGACAATTCTGATAGAATAAGTGCCTAGAAGAAAGTAAGGGGAGGAGATAGGAAAAGGGAGAAGGGAAAGGAGGAGAGAAAAGAGATTAAGAAGTCATCAAGAGTGGAGAAGCAAGCGTGGAGAGCGAATACAATTGCAGAAGTCAGTAGTAACACATAATGTTGCAAGCCAGGATACAAGATGAAGATGGGAACAGCATGATTCAGGGTCACCATGAGTACAAGATGCAAAGGAAGTCCAGCATGAGAGTTGAGAAAGAGTGACACCGTGAATGAATGAAGTCCATAAAAGTCAAATCCAGCATTGGCCACAAGACAGTGATGGTGAAGGAAGGCACCAGGTGGGCGGGGCTTGCTAAGTGGTGAAAAAGAGCAGCAGGCAGGAAGGTACCAGGTGGGCGGGGCTTAGGCCAGGTGACCTAGATCCACTTGCACCTGCTCCCCATCTGCAAAGGAAAAGAAGCTGGCGGGCTCCTTAAGTAGGGAAACAAAGCGGCAAGCAGGAAGGCACCAGGTGGGCGTGGCTTGCTAAGTGGTGAAAAAGAGCGGAAAGCAGGAAGGCACCAGGTGGGCGGGGCTTGCTAAGTGGTGAAATAGAACGGCAAGCAGGAAGGCACCAGTTGGGCGGGCTTGCTAAGTGGTGAAAAAGAGTGGCAGGCAGAAAGGCACCAGGTGGGCGGGGCTTAGGCCAGGTGACCTAGATCCACTTGCACCTGCTCCCCATCTGCAAAGGAAAAGAAGCTGGAGGGCTCCTTAAGTAGGGAAACAGAGCGGCAAGCAGAAAGGCACCAGTTGGGCGTGGCTTGCTAAGTGGTGAAAAATAGCGGGAAGCAGGAAAGCACCAGGTGGGTGGGGCTTGCTAAGTGGTGAAAAAGAGCGGGAAGCAGGAAGGCACCAGGTGGGCGGGGGTTGCTAAGTGGTGAAAAAGAGCGGCAAGCAGGAAGGTACCAGGTGGACGGGGCTTGCTAAGTGGTGAAAAAGAGCGGCAGGCAGGAAGGCACCAGTTGGGCGGGGCTTGCTAAGTGGTGAAAAAGAGCGTCAGGAAGAAAGGCACCAGGTGACCTAGATCCACTTGCACCTGCTCTCCATCTGCAAAGGAAAAGAAGCTGGAGGGCTCCTTAAGTAGGGAAACAGAGCGGCAAGCAGAAAGGCACCAGGTGGGCGTGGCTTGCTAAGTGGTGAAAAAGAGCGGGAAGCAGGAAGGCACCAGGTGGGCAGGGGTTGCTAAGTGGTGAAAAAGAGCAGCAAGCAGGAAGGTACCAGGTGGGCGGGCTTGCTAAGTGGTGAAAAAGAGCGGCAGGCAGGAAGGCACCAGGTGGGCGGGGCTTGCTAAGTGGTGAAAAAGAGTGGAAAGCAGGAAGGCACCAGGTGGGCGGGGCTTGCTAAGTGGTGAAAAAGAGCGGCAGGCAGGAAGGCACCAGGTGGGTGGGGCTTAGGCCAGGTAACCTAGATCCACTTGCACCTGCACCCCATCTGCCATGATGAGCAAATAAACCAGCAGAGAGCCGCAGTGGGGCTCTGTCCAGTACCTATCGGAAGAACAGCGCCTATCGAAGTACCAGTACCAAGGAAACCATGGACAGTAAGGTATCCATTGAGGAAGCCATATCAACCAATAAAACGAAATGAAGTTTGTCTAAATACAGTCCCTGAAGAAACCAAAAAGGTCTTAATGGAAGACAAATGGGGACGTTTCAAGAACCTGGACTGACTCACATATAGAAGAAATGACGACCAGAGAATGATGTAAAGAGACGAAACACCATGAGACAAGGATCTTGTGAACCTAAAGTAAAGGACGATGTCAAATGTAAGAAGCTTAAGCCATGAGCAAAATGAAGATATTCAACCAAGTTTACACGTGTACATATGCTTGGAACCGCAAGAAAGCTAAGAAAATCGTGCGGCGTGCTATGCTTAGTAGAAGCAAGCACCACTATACATAATGTACCTCAAAGAAGTACATTATATAAGTATATTTCCACTTTGCACTAGAAGCAGAATCAACCTAAAGGTTACTAAAAGGCCACATGAGAAAAGTTTCATATGTAGCGAAACAAAGAATAGAGCGGCAGAAACGAAACTCAGCAGAGGCAAATCGTGCCTGGAGAACCAAGGTTGTATCTGTCAAGATGGACAAACAGTGGCTACGATTAATTGAAGCAAAGAACAGAATATACTGCTCTGAAGGGTCAAGATAAGAAGCCAAAGGCAGGTGGTGGGTGAAACGAAAATAAAGAAGAGGCAAATTCACGGTGTCTGAACCACGTGACCAGCCGAGCGAGCAGAAGTAAGCCTTTAACACCTACGCATGGAGCCTTATCGTACCCATCCTCCTTAAACTTTCTGAGACCAAGAGGCAGACACAAGGCCAAACTACAAACTACAAGGAAGTAAATGACACACGGCCACTAAGGTGATGAATGGCTGTAACATATATTTAAGTAAAGATGGGGTACAGACTTACTCCCTGCACCTGGCCTCATTATTCTGCGTGTTGCTAAGCGAAGTGGAAAAGTACGGGTGTGGTTGTTGCCAACCCAGTCACAAGGGACCACGTAATCTAGGGTCCTATATTTAGTAGAACCAATGAGACATCATACTTTTAGTGACATCTACAGTAGCCAGTTTGAAGGAAGGGCTTAGATGCCCCACCTGACAGTGTTTACCCAATCCCCTTACTCCGTTACCATATACAGATATAGTACCTATAGTAAAGTTACCTTTTTCAAACAAATGGAAGTGTATGCCAACTTTTAAGTGTTACACGTCAATGATGATGAGTTTTTAGTATAAATGTTGTGTTTTCTATGAAGTTCATTCGAGTTGTGAAGCGAGAAGGAAGATCACGCATCCGCTGATGTTCATGAGACCCCCCGTTTTTTGTACTTGTCACTAAACGGACTACCTTTGCAAAACCATCGAGTTGTCATTATTGATTTGGTGTTAGAGTTTTTAATCTGCACCCCCATCCATCTTGCAGTTGCTGCTATCTTGTCTTAAAGTGCTTCTGGGCAAACCCTGGCTCCATGGGCTGGTTGGGGGTCTCAGATCACAGCTCAATGTTGGGATCATGATCAAAGTCTATACTGAGGTATTTAAACGTGTCTCTGCTCCAACCTATCTGTAATGTTGGCAAGTCGGCTTCTGCTATTCCTCTCAGACCTGCTAGGGGAAACAGGCACTACTTAGTGCGACTAATTGTGATGACAGAGAGTTCTGAAAATCTGTCTACGATCTCTAAAACATATTGGGCCTCATTACGACCCTGGCGGAAATCGAAAAACGATGGCGGAAATGCAATACCGCCATCGAATAGCGCTCGGTGCGATCATGACCCGTCACCGCAAAGTACGATGCCATTAGCGACACCGTAGTGAACGCCAACGCTAACTGCACCAAGTACGCGCGCGCGCGCCATGCCAAACCGTAATTACCACCATGGCGCAACGGTACGCGAATTCCGACCCTAGCGGACATGCACCTAACGCCATCAAGCACGGCGGAAAGTACCATTCCGCCATGGTGAGAAGTACGGCATCGCGAACCAACCGTAAACGGCCCTACTGAGTGCTTGTACACCGCTCCCTGGCCACATTGTACAACCCCCCGTAGGTGCAATGAAGTCACACAATGCAACCAGTGAAATGTACTAGTCATCCATGCCTGCCAACGAACAAATGAATCTCAAGAGGGCCCAATGGGAGCTGCAGGGCACAGATGGCACGAATACAGAAGCTATACAAATGGACATGACCTCAGTCTCCCACCAAGAAACGCACGCAAACACAGGCACCTGTGACCAGCAATATTCCGATAATCACATCATTACACCAATCCAACTGGCTGACCGGCATCTGTTACACAAAAGCTAATCCCCCGCCCCTGAGCATGACATCATCAAAACAGTCATAATGGCAGCCCTTATCCCTGACCTCACTGGGCTTCGTAGGCAAACGCGCCCAGCACAGTACCACGCTACTATACCCCGAAGCTGGAACCCAATGCAGATCTCCTCACAATACATCGCTCCCCAAATAGTAATATGCCACATCACTTGCAAAGAAGAACGCTACACGGTTCATATCAGAATAGAAATTTAATGCACAACAAATTCTCCAAGGCCATACAGCCATTAGGCCATGAACTCCAAAATACATTTCACCATTGTGGGCTGCATCCGCAATAAATGACCAGCTACTTCTTGTGTGACGCCCTGTTCCTTCATGGTACACAGGGGCTACATTCCCGTACGAAAAGGCAACATGGAAGCGCCTAGAACCGCAGGGCCGTCCCAATAGGGAGGCACTAGTCCAGCTGAAAGGCCGAAATGTTGCTCCTAGCCACTAGTACTGCGTAAGGGCATGTGGCCCATTGGCGATCGTCCCATAAGATCGTAATGCTGCTCCACTGATTAACACGAAGCAGCAGGTGTCGGGAGTAAAATCCATCTGCAGGAGTGGCATACAGATGGCAGTGGCAAAAGGGGAGGAGATACCTGTCAACCAAATGAAATGAAAAAGAATAGCATGGCCATCAGAACTACATTTGAATTACTCACTTCAATGATCACACCAAATCCACAGCCATATGCATGCTAGGCCACTCCAAAGGATCATCACCACCCAAAAACCACTTGCGAATCATAACTATCTATATCGAGGTGAAAACACTATCACAAACGAGTGTACCTGTGCATGCGTCTGTTAAAACAGAATCCATCAGATGGGATTGGTAACGTGCATAGACACAAGTGTCTGAAGGCGCGTCGAGACAGGGAGGGCTCAACAAGGCCAGATAGACGATGGTCCCACTATGGCAGCCCTGCATCACATAGCGCAGGGGAGGCGGATAGATTCCAAGAAGCCCTGTACATGGCAAACTCTGTATCAAATCATCTGTCCATGCATCCATACATCATTCCCTCATCCGGTAATGAAAACGCCTGTTTCCATACTCACATAACATGTGAAATTTCCATTGAGCCTGTGCGTTATGCAGCCTGCAAAATCCACTGTGCCCCAGCCCGTTATTCCAGTGTTGTGAAGTAACATGTATTTGGGAACGTCCGGCCTCATCGCCCACGTCGCTATTGCGCATCCCAAACTATTCATATCAATCATTGCATCCTCGCCATGGCCCCTGTCCCAAGGACATTGAACAATAGAACGTTATATTTGCAGTCAGACCTGTGGGCATCTCCTCGCCGCTAGCTGAAAACCGAAAGCGCCGCCCTTCGAATTCCTCATTTGCAACATCACGTCGAAAAGGCATCTGTGGCCGCTTGAAATCACAAATTAATCCATCTAGTGCGGCTGTGTGTGAAAATGGCAACTGCCTTCACTCACAAATGGGACGCCCCGCCCGTCGGTGAAGCTCGGTACAGTGTTGCATGAGGGTCCACCGTTACTCGAGTACTACGCTCCACTGACCCTTCACAAGTCTGTTCGCGACTGCAAAGATAGTATGTGAAACAATGGGACCATAGCCGAATGAACATATCAACCAATGTTACACTGCCATCGGGTACAAATACATGATTGCAATAGCAAGATGCCATTCGTCGAATTGCAGCGTTGTGTGCGGGACGTGCCCGCCCAAAGGGGAGTGCAGCTTGCACAGGTGGAATGAATCACCACAGGTGGAGGCCATACAGCCTGAAAACACATAAATTGCACACCCAGTCTCCTCCCACAACCACACCCACTCCGAAATGCTACCGGCAGGACTAGCCATGTTGGCCCTGGGGGACCTGATAGCACTGCAAGTACTCCAACTTCAAGAAGAAGACGAACACCAACTACAACCGGCCGCAAGGCGGAGACGCAGGAGGAGGAGGAGGCCAAGGCAGGGCCAGCAAGGGCCGCCAGCACAGCCACTACCACCACGCAGGCAGCCCGCAATCCCACGCCTCCGAGCACATCCGTTCAACCTCACTGATGAGCAGATCCACACCCTCTACCGTTTGGACCGGGACACCATAACCGCCATTGTGGACATGACACAGGCTGACCTTGTCAGCATGATAGATAGCCCAACCGCCATCCCACCCCTACTGAAGGTGGTGTCTGTACTACACTTCCTGGCCACAGGCACCTACCAGCACACAGTCGGACAGTTGCATGGCATATCACAGCCACTGTTCTCACGGACACTATTGCAAGTGCTCGATGCCCTCCTGAAGCACGCAGACGACCACATCTCTCTACCACGCTCGGAGCAGGAAATTACCAACACAAAAGTGGGATTACATGCACTTGCCGGCATACCGGGTTGCATTGGTGCCATCGACTGCACCCATGTGGAATTGGTCGTCCCACATGCCATGGAGGCCCAGTACCGCAACCGAAAACAATTTCATTCCCTGAATGTACAAATGGTGTGTGACTCCAACAGGATCATTACACATTGTTGTGCCAGATTCCCTGGATCAACCCATGATTCTATGGTCTTGAGGAACTCTACTATACCACGCTACATGGAGCGACACGCAGGGAACAGATCCTGGCTACTCGGTGAGTCTCATTTCATGCATGATGATGTGGGGTATGTGATGCGGCAATGACCTGGCAGGAAGGGGGGGGGTGCGTACGTAGCAATGGCATTCCTCAATATTCCTTTCTTGTCCACATACAGGTGATGCCGGGTATCCACTGAAGAGATGGCTCCTCACACCAGTCCGGAACCCACGGGACCAGCATGAGGAGGACTACAACCATGCCCACTCACGTACCCGTGTAGTCATAGAACAGGCATTCGGCCTACTGAAGACTCGTTTCCGCTGCCTCAGCAGGTCTGGCAGGGCACTCCTGTACCGCCATGTGAAGGTTGCAAAGATGGTCATGGCATGTGTCATGCTCCACAACATGTGCGTACGTAGAAATGTGCCCATGCCCCTTGACGCAGAACTGCAAGCACCTGATGATGGTCATGATGAGGGTGGGGATGTGGCAGCACCTCAAGGAGTCTGCGAGGCACAGGAGGGCCGTGACATTCGTCAGCATCTCATAGATGCATGCTTCTAGCACTCACGCCTGGTGGCTGATACATGGACACGGGACTCGTGGCACTGTGTGTGTCTGGAACATGCACAATATGGACTGTACGCCTATAATGGCCTCGTACACAAAGATCAATGTCCACACATCTCATTGCATGATCGTGCATTGTTTATGGCATATGTGATATCATGTTAAACACCCTATCGACCCGCCACCCAAGTGAGCCCAACACACCCCCTCCACCCTCCTACCTCCCCCCCGAACACCAGTGTCCAAAGATGCTCATTGTCAGTGGGCTGTCGCTATTGCAAGCCCCCTCTGCGGGTATCAGGGGCACCCCTGCCTGTGGAGCGCAGGTTCCTCCCAGATCTATGTTGGGGGCTGCCCTGGACGGAACTTGCAACGGATGATGTCTCTGCCTGCTCACGTCCATGCATGTCCCTAAGGGTTTGTGAGAGCTCAGTGAGCACACGGCGCACTGCGGCAAGTTCGGCACATACGTCTTTGGACGTCGCATGCAGTTCCCCCCTCAGGCTCTCGGTGCTTCTCTCCATTTGTACTCTCAGGCTCTCGGTGCTTCTCTCCATTTCTACTCTCAGGCTCTCGGTGCTACTCTCCATTTGTGCCCTTAGTGTCTCTGTACTTCTCTCCATTTCTGCCCTAAGTGTCTCAGTTGATGTTTCTATGTCTGCCTTAGTGCCCCCACATTCATCGGCATGGTCCTTGAGGAGCGTGGCCAGTTGCTGCTGTTGCACGATTACCTGGTCGAGGGACTGTTGCCTCTGCTGGGCCATGGCCATTTGCGGTGGTGTCACAGAGGGGCTGATCACCTCATGTTGCCTTGCCACAGGGCTTGTGGGGGATGGCCAGTCGTCGTCTTGTGGGTGCCCCTGCGTGGTATCCTCATGGTGTACGGGATGGAACAGACAGGGGGATTGAGACAGGTCATGGATGGATCTAACTTCGACATCCCCGTTTTCTGTGTCGGAGCATGCTGCCATTAATGCAGTATCACCTATGGTGCTGCTGCCACCAGAAGCAGTGCCTACTGTGGCATCCATTGGGGGGACCTGTGGTGGTGGTGTTGTGGGCATGCTGGCTGCTGGGGTGCCTGTTGGAGTTCCCTCCTGTGTGCTGCCACTTGATTTGTGCTGCTGCCGTGTCTTGATGCGTGCAGCTGAGGTGGAGGGTCTTTGGCCGTTGGTCTTGGCCCTCTTTGCAGGTGTGCTGGTAGGGGTGTCCTGGAGCTCGTCGTTTGGATCGGACCCTGTGGTGGAGTAAAGGAGGGCGAGCGTTATTGATGGGTCTGTGGGAATTGGAATGGCAATGTATCACATGCATTGGGGTGGTACCTGAGGGTGATTTGGGTCGGGGCCTTGGAGGTGGTTTCATTTGTGTGTGGAGTGAGGGTGCAGTTGTTTGGCAGCCTGCAGTTAGGGTGTGCCTGCTGCACGTGTAGAGGGTGTTTTTAGGATTTTTAATTATTTATGTATTTGATGTGAGTTTTAAAGTGTGCTATCAGGCCTATGTATGTGGACGTTCTCCTGGACATGTGTTCCTGTTGCACTATGTGGGCACGTGGTACTTCACATGATTGGACATTGTGGTTTTGGCATTGTTTTATTTGGGACACCTACCTGAATCTTCGGATGTCTGCACTCCTTTCTCCATCCCTCCGACTCCCTCTATGCTCTCCATTCCAATGGTGGAGGCACAGATTTCTTCCCAGGGGGTCAACTTGATGGGTGATTCCGATCCTCCCCCGGTAGCTGTGGCAATGTTGCGGTTGGCAGAAAGTATGCTACGGACGCGTATCCGCAGGTCGTCCCATCGCTTTCTGCATTGCTGTGGGTTGCGGGGTGCGGTCCCCACCGCACTTACCCGCTGTGCCACCAGGGCCCATATGGCCTTCTTGTTCGCAAGTGCCGTCCGGGTCATTTGCGTGGAGAAGACGACGGCAGCATTCTCCTGGAGGGTCTCCGTGAGCACCGTGAGTTCCTCACGGGAGAAGTGGACCTGCCGCTTGCGGTCGCACGCTTTCTTCGCTACTTTTCCCATTTTTCTTGGTTTCACTAGGGTGGATGACGGGTTGGGATGTGTCTCAGGGTAGTATTTTTAATGGTTGTGTGGAATTTGTGGTTTTATAGGTGTACGGCGGGATGTTTCCCGTTCCGGGACCATGCTTTTACTTCCGTTTCCGTATATTTACGGTCACCGTACTTTCCGGTTGGCGCTCACTGCGGTGTCCGCTGAGATGGGTGGCGGTATTGCACCTAGGGCGCCGTACGGCGGCGGTGTGGGCCGTTTTGGGGTCATTTCCGCCATCGCGGACTTTGCACTTCCGCCATGGCGTGGTGCTCGTGCCCGATGGGTCGGAATGAGCCGCACTTTGCTCCATCGTGCAATGGCGGAAACGCTATTTACGCTATGGCGGTCCGGTCGGTTGATTTCCGCAAGGGTCGTAATGAGGGCCATTGTAGATTAGTTTCCCGGTGTTGTATGTAGAGAAGCATATTGTCTGGATACATGGAAATCAAGTGATGCATGCCATGTATCATACCTGCCTCTTTGTACTCATTCCTCAGGGATGCTGCTACCTGTTCCAGGGCCAGAATGAAAAGCATAGTGGACAGCGGGCATCCCTGTCTAGTACCTTTCTCTAATTCCCACTGCTTCGAAATCTGACAGCCTGTCTTAACCCTGGTTATGGGCTTGTTGTATAGTAGCATTACCCACCTAATGAAGTCTGTCCCAATGCCAAATCTCTGCTATGGCTTGTTGTATAGCAGCATTACCCACCGAATGAAGTCTGTCCCGATGCCAAATCTCTGCTATGTGGACTGTAGCCATGACCATTTGATAGAGTCCAATGCTTTGACTGCTCCCAGTGCCACCACTGCTTACTGATCCCTGCAATGGTTGGCACTATGTATAACATGGTGCAACCTCTGCAGGTTCCATGTAGTATTTCTACCAGGTACATAACCCGTTTGGTCTGGGTGGATCAGATCGGCTATAATTTTCTTCAGTCTATTGGCCAGCAGCGCAGTTAGTATTTTGCTATCTTGGTTCATAAGAGACAGCGGTTCATATGAGCCGCAGTCTGTGGGGGGGTTATTTGGCTTTGGGAGGGTATTATTATGGATTGCCTGAGTGAGTTTGGTAGGGAGCCCACTTCATATGCCTCGTTTATGTTTATGTTTAATATTTATAACGCGCACCTGGTACCCGAGGGCTAACGGGCGCGGACTAACATACAAAAAACAGACAACACAGAGAGATGGAAAAGATCAAGTAGCTTCTTTGCATACGCAGGTGGATTTAGATAAAAGAAGGATGCTTAAGAGAAAAGCAGAGTCTTCAATTGCTTCTTAAAGCGTTCTGTGGATGCTATGGTTCTCAATAAAGGCGGGAGGGCATTCCAAGCCATAGGAGCCGCTAAGCCAAAGGCACCAAGCCGTGCCTTATTAGAGTTACTACAAGGAACATTGAGGAGATCAGCATTGTCTGATCTTAATGCCCTGATATTATTTTTGATGACGATGGCTTCTGTCAGATAAGTTGGCATTTGGCCCATAATACATTTATGGGTTATAAGGAGCAGCCTAAAGGACACCCTTGCTCTTATCGGGAGCCAATGAAGACTTCTTCTGGCTTCAGAGACATGGGGGGTCATTACGAGTTAGGCGTTAAGGGGTTAACGGTGCCGGTAAAGGTGCTGGCGCCGTCAACCCCTTAATGCCTCATTACGGGTCTGCTCGCAGGAACCCGCTAAGGTCGCCTGGTTTTACTAGGCACCCTTAGCGGGTCACGCGAGCAAACCAGGGTGCTAACAACGGGCCCATTATTAACAGGCCCGTTGTTAGCACCCTCCCCATTCCCATTGAGCCCTTTGGCCTCCAAAGTTGGAATGGCCCGGTAATTCCTCATTTAAGGAACCCGGACCCGGTACCCAGTAAGGGGGTAGCCATGCCGCTAATAGTGGCATGGTTAACCCCTAAATTGTAATGATCCCCATGATCTCTTCTCTGAAGACCTTTAACCACTCTCACCGCCCTATTTTGGATTACTAGTAGGCGTGGAAAATCTGACTGCAGTATACACACTAGCAGACTGCAACAGTAATCCAATTTGGACCCTATTATAACCCTAGCCAGGGTTTCTGAATTTTTTTCAGATATGAGAGGGCACAGATGGCGAAAAATTTTGATGAAATATGAGGAAGATGAGATCAGACTATTGACTTGAGGCTTCATGTTCAGGTGTTTGTCCAAGTAGATACCAAGAGTCTACACCTTATTCAGAACCTCAATGACACAATTGTCTAGGTTAAACTTCTTAAACCAATTTCTGAAGTTTACTTGCTGAACCAACCAGGATTTTTAATTTTTGAATAGATTTTGTTAATGTAATTTTCATCCTCTTGGTGAGAGCAAGAAATGGGTAGGACACATTGCGTGTCATCTGCGTAATTCGCAAAAATGATCCCTTCCTTAAGCATGTTAAGGAGCAGCATTGCCAATTCCTCTGCAAATTCTTGTAAATTCACATGGGAGCTGATCGGCTCCCAGGGTTTTTCCTGATGGCAATCCTCTTATTGTGGCCACCAGTTCCTCTTTAGTAATGGGGCCCCCAATTGTTTTGCAGCAGTGGCATCCAAGCATGGGAGGTCTATTTGCACCAGGGCGTCCGACTGTTCAGATTGTGAAACCTCAGACGTATCCATATACAACTTTCTATAGTACTCAAGGAAGGTGTTGGTTATGTCCGTTTGTGTAGTGCAGAGCGCACTTTCGTCATTAACAATGGTGCATGTCATGTCCCTTCTGGGGTTGCTTTAATACAGCCAGGCTAACAGCCTGCCGGGCTTATCTCCTTCTGCGTGTTGTCTCTCTATGTGTTTGGTATAGTTTAGCTTGCCTAATCTGTCCCAATGTACTGTGCATTTTTGTTTGTTATAGCATGTGAGCGTGTGTCGGAGTTACTCTCCTCTCTTTCCATATCTGCTAGGTTCTGTTCTCCTTTTTTAAGATCCCTGGTGATTACCACCTGTATCCCTCCTGACTTGGATATGGCCTTGCCTCTGATCACCACTTTAAATGCTTCCCAAGGCATGTCTACTGATGTTACACTACCCGAATTTTGTTTAAAATAATTCTGAATGCTTCCTCTCATGTGTTCTCTGAACAGCTCGTCATGCTAGGCTTCACCTCTCAGTCTCCAAGTTGGGATCTTTGGCCTGGGGAGACCACCTGCCATGTTATTAGGAGAGGGGCATGATCGGATAATACCCGTGCCTTGTACTCTGCCTCTAAGAACTCACTGTCGCTCTCAGTACCCGTGAAAAAGTAGTTAATCCTAGTGTGTATGTCGTACAGTGCGGAAAAATGTGAGTAATGTGGGTGGAGCCCGCTTGATATGTCCACTAGTTCAAAAGAGTTCAGCAGGTTGGTTAGCACTTTAGCCGGGGGGGTGAGGTGTTTGTATTTGTTATCCGACCTCTCTGAGCGTGGCTCCAGGGTGCAGCTGAAGTCCACTCCCCAAATTATCGCACAGTGTCTGCATGGGCCTATCCGTGCGTACAATGAACTAAAGAAGGTTGAGGCTTCATGATTTGGGGCATATGTGTTCACAATGCATACTTCTTTCTTTTCTAGGAACCCATGTACCATAACCATCCTGCATTCATCGTCCATTATCATTTTTAGTATTCTGAGTACTTCTGTTGGGGAAATCCATACTAACACACCCCTGGCATATGTGGAGTATGTCGCCCCTATTGTGTTACCACCCCATTTTGTGCAACCTTGTTTTGTTTATGAAGTGTGTTTCTTGGAGCAGTGTAATGTCCACTCTCTGTCTACGTAAGTATGTCATGACTCTATTTCTCTTAATGTAACTGTTTAAGTCACGGACATTCCAGGTTATCAATCTAAGGCCTTCCATTCAGACTGTCGTTGTGGGTGTACCTCTTGTGGCTCGTCCACCAGTGATATGTGCTAGGGGTTAGATACCGCAAATACATTCCATAAACTCAGCATGGCGGCTCTACTGATTCTGTGTGCAAACTGAGGCTGTGCAAATAAACCCACATAACAATCCTCCCTCCCCAACCCCATCCCATTTCCCAACAATCGGCCAGCTATACTTAGCGTGCTTTACACTCTGAAGCTGCTCATACAGAGTTGGCAGTGGCCGGTGTGTAGCCGGTGGATACTCTTCGATCAGTAACCCAAAAAGGTAGCTACCGTTGGGCGAGGGCTACACCCTGTCCCCTTTCATGTTCAGGTGAAGGGGTACCTGCTGCTTGTCTCCTGCTTTTATTGTTACTGTAATGTACCGAAAACAAGATCTCAGGATACTTGGTAACTGTTCCGGTCTGTGCACTTATGCAATACCTTCATGCGCGCCTTGATAACAAGTATGTGGTAGCGCATAATTCTGGAAGGCCCCCCTAGGAGCGTACGAAAGGTGGGTTAGATATTCGTGTGTCCCAAACTCAGTGGGGGTGTCATTCTTGTCCTTGTACCAGTTTCTCGTTGTCCAACCTGGCGTGCGTACTTTCAGGGGTGTCAAAAAAAAGGGTGCAGTTCTTGTATACTTTAATCTTGCTGGATATTTCAGCATGTAATAAGGATAGCCTTACGAAGCCGCTCCTTGGCTGAACCAAACTGCATTCTGTGTTTCTGCACTTGTAAATTGTAGTCTGTATATGCTGTCAGCGAAAGCTGACATTCTCCGTATGCTGCCTCCAGTTCTAAAGAATGCCAATATCTCTGTCTTTGTAGTTCATAATTTTGGCTACTATTGGTCGAGGGGGAGCTCCCGGTGGTGGTCTTTTAATTAGTGCTCTATGGCCCATTCGACCATAGTGCCATATGGAAAGCACTACTTTTCAGGGGGCAGGTCTGCTCGCCAAGTGCCCACGCCCTGGGGTACAGCACCTTTGGGTCGAGCTTAGAGTGGGGCTATTACGGGAGCGGATGACAGTCTAAGCCCGCAGTTCTAGTTTGGGGTGGGCTTTATAGTTCCCTGGTTGCCACAACCTGTCCTTCCAATTCTCGGGTGCAGCTGTTTGTGCGGTGTGTTGGTGCTGTTCTGAGTCATGTCTCAGTCCTTGACCAAATGTCACAGTGTGGGTCTACAGGGGCAATCTCACATTTGTGTGTACGTGGTCGGATCTACGCTCCCTTATGTCGCCTGGGTAGTACACTGTTATGAGTCAAGGCAGTCTAAGCACTTCTCCTATTGTTATCTCCTCTGTGTGTTTCAGGAACTAGATGCTAATTGACCACCCCATTAAGTTCCTGGGCATGATGTGTAGTGATCCCCCATAATGTGTGTGCTTCAACAGGAGTGCACCTTTACTTACATGCATTGCTTGTTCTTTTCGCGATTTGGGTTTTGGCGTATCCTCCCTATTTTCTTTTGTGCTGTGACTCCGGGTCACAAGGGTCAGTGTACCGGGGGTTACATACCGGCACCACACGTGTTTCTGCTGGCTCGTAGAGATGACGGACATCTGATGGTAGCGTATGCCCCCTGTGTGGTGTCTGTACGCTTGTAACCAGCAGCTAGGCGGGAAGGTATAGTGCTCCCCTTGCAGCCCGAGGCCCCATTTGTGGCTACAGCTCCCCCAGGTATCTTCAGCGGCGTGCGCTGTCCCTTACCCGGGCGAGCACCATTTTGCCTCGTTGTCGTTCACCAGGGGAGGTGGGGAGGGACACACACTTACTGGCACCACGACTGATGCCTGTGTGCTCACGATGCTGAAGCCTCCGTGTCTGCTCCAGACAGCAGTGGTTAAGCCCTTCTCAGACTGCTCGGCTTACGCACCACACAATAATGGCTGTTCTCGTCTGCAGATACGCTTGCACCACCATCTTGGGGACGCTAACAGCCTACGGAGCCACGGTGTGAGGAAGCCGATTGCCAGGCTGCTCTTTGGATGATGGTGGGTTGTCACCCTTAGCTGAGAGCTACTAGTTTGTGCATTAATGTTCTTTTTGGTTTGGATCTAGTCGGATCTAGCAGGAGTTCTTAGAAGTGCGTGTTCAGAGCATGGCAGTAAGCCACCCCCCCCTCCCATTTTATAGAAACATAGGTGCTGACTAAGAGGCCACTAGTTTCGCCCAAAGGTCTTTGTCAAGGCAAACTGTTTTCCAAATGTTTCAGTACACTTTAAAAGTCAATGAGAGACCGAATAAAGGAATATCAGTATCTATATTGCAAGAAATAGTTTGCAATTTTGTCGCTGAAAAGGTTTACGGTCCTGGTAAAAAATCGATTGGGTGAATGATTGGATAGTTCAAAGGATCACCCCTCACATTTTGGAGTAATCAATGCCAGGTATTTTCTCAATCATCATGCCCATCAGATGTAATGCCATTTGGATTTGCTATCAAGCGTGACATTCTGTGTATATAACCAATGCCATTTACTTATTGCTGATTACAAAGTACAGTCATGGGCCCTCATTACGACCCTTGCGGAAATCAACCGACCGGACCGCCATAGCGTAAATAGCGTTTCCGCCATTGCACGATGGAGCAAAGTGCGGCTCATTCCGACCCATCGGGCACGAGCACCACGCCATGGCGGAAGTGCAAAGTCCGCGATGGCGGAAATGACCCCAAAACGGCCCACACCGCCGCCGTAAGGCGCCCTAGGTGCAATACCGCCACCCATCTCAGCGGACACCGCAGTGAGCGCCAACCGGAAAGTACGGTGACCGTAAATATACGGAAACGGAAGTAAAAGCATGGTCCCGGAACGGGAAACATCCCGCCGTACACCTATAAAACCACAAATTCCACACAACCATAAAAAATACTACCCTGAGACACATCCCAACCCGTCATCCACCCTAGTGAAACCAAGAAAAATGGGAAAAGTAGCGACGAAAGCGTGCGACCGCAAGCGGCAGGTCCACTTCTCCCGTGAGGAACTCACGGTGCTCACGGAGACCCTCCAGGAGAATGCTGCCGTCGTCTTCTCCACGCAAATGACCAGGACGGCACTTGCGAACAAGAAGGCCATATGGGCCCTGGTGGCACAGCGGGTAAGTGCGGTGGGGACCGCACCCCGCAACCCACAGCAATGCAGAAAGCGATGGGACGACCTGCGGATACGCGTCCGTAGCATACTTTCTGCCAACCGCAACATTGCCACAGCTACCGGGGGAGGATCGGAATCACCCATCAAGTTGACCCCCTGGGAAGAAATCTGTGCCTCCACCATTGGAATGGAGAGCATAGAGGGAGTCGGAGGGATGGAGAAAGGAGTGCAGACATCCGAAGATTCAGGTAGGTGTCCCAAATAAAACAATGCCAAAACCACAATGTCCAATCATGTGAAGTACCACGTGCCCACATAGTGCAACAGGAACACATGTCCAGGAGAACGTCCACATACATAGGCCTGATAGCACACATTAAAACTCACATCAAATACATAAATAATTAAAAATCCTAAAAACACCCTCTACACGTGCAGCAGGCACACCCTAACTGCAGGCTGCCAAACAACTGCACCCTCACTCCACACACAAATGAAACCACCTCCAAGGCCCCGACCCAAATCACCCTCAGGTACCACCCCAATGCATGTGATACATTGCCATTCCAATTCCCACAGACCCATTAATAACGCTCGCCCTCCTTTACTCCACCACAGGGTCCGATCCAAACGACGAGCTCCAGGACACCCCTACCAGCACACCTGCAAAGAGGGCCAAGACCAACGGCCAAAGACCCTCCACCTCAGCTGCACGCATCAAGACACGGCAGCAGCACAAATCAAGTGGCAGCACACAGGAGGGAACTCCAACAGGCACCCCAGCAGCCAGCATGCCCACAACACCACCACCACAGGTCCCCCCAATGGATGCCACAGTAGGCACTGCTTCTGGTGGCAGCAGCACCATAGGTGATACTGCATTAATGGCAGCATGCTCCGACACAGAAAACGGGGATGTCGAAGTTAGATCCATCCATGACCTGTCTCAATCCCCCTGTCTGTTCCATCCCGTACACCATGAGGATACCACGCAGGGGCACCCACAAGACGACGACTGGCCATCCCCCACAAGCCCTGTGGCAAGGCAACATGAGGTGATCAGCCCCTCTGTGACACCACCGCAAATGGCCATGGCCCAGCAGAGGCAACAGTCCCTCGACCAGGTAATCGTGCAACAGCAGCAACTGGCCACGCTCCTCAAGGACCATGCCGATGAATGTGGGGGCACTAAGGCAGCCATAGAAACATCAACTGAGACACTTAGGGCAGAAATGGAGAGAAGTACAGAGACACTAAGGGCACAAATGGAGAGTAGCACCGAGAGCCTGAGAGTAGAAATGGAGAGAAGCACCGAGAGCCTGAGAGTACAAATGGAGAGAAGCACCGAGAGCCTGAGGGGGGAACTGCATGCGACGTCCAAAGACGTATGTGCCGAACTTGCCGCAGTGCGCCGTGTGCTCACTGAGCTCTCACAAACCCTTAGGGACATGCATGGACGTGAGCAGGCAGAGACATCATCCGTTGCAAGTTCCGTCCAGGGCAGCCCCCAACGTAGATCTGGGAGGAACCTGCGCTCCACAGGCAGGGGTGCCCCTGATACCCGCAGAGGGGGCTTGCAATAGCGACAGCCCACTGACAATGAGCATCTTTGGACACTGGTGTTCGGGGGGGAGGTAGGAGGGTGGAGGGGGTGTGTTGGGCTCACTTGGGTGGCGGGTCGATAGGGTGTTTAACATGATATCACATATGCCATAAACAATGCACGATCATGCAATGAGATGTGTGGACATTGATCTTTGTGTACGAGGCCATTATAGGCGTACAGTCCATATTGTGCATGTTCCAGACACACACAGTGCCACGAGTCCCGTGTCCATGTATCAGCCACCAGGCGTGAGTGCTAGAAGCATGCATCTATGAGATGCTGACGAATGTCACGGCCCTCCGGTGCCTCGCAGACTCCTTGAGGTGCTGCCACATCCCCACCCTCATCATGACCATCATCAGGTGCTTGCAGTTCTGCGTCAGGGGGCATGGGCACATTTCTACGTACGCACATGTTGTGGAGCATGACACATGCCATGACCATCTTTGCAACCTTCACATGGCGGTACAGGAGTGCCCCGCCAGACCTGCTGAGGCAGCGGAAACGAGTCTTCAGTAGGCCGAATGCCTGTTCTATGACTACACGGGTACGTGAGTGGGCATGGTTGTAGTCCTCCTCATGCTGGTCCCGTGGGTTCCGGACTGGTGTGAGGAGCCATCTCTTCAGTGGATACCCGGCATCACCTGTATGTGGACAAGAAAGGAATTTTGAGGAATGCCATTGCTACGTACGCACCCCCCCCCCTTCCTGCCAGGTCATTGCCGCATCACATACCCCACATCATCATGCATGAAATGAGACTCACCGAGTAGCCAGGATCTGTTCCCTGCGTGTCGCTCCATGTAGCGTGGTATAGTAGAGTTCCTCAAGACCATTGAATCATGGGTTGATCCAGGGAATCTGGCACAACAATGTGTAATGATCCTGTTGGAGTCACACACCATTTGTACATTCAGGGAATGAAATTGTTTTCGGTTGCGGTACTGGGCCTCCATGGCATGTGGGACGACCAATTCCACATGGGTGCAGTCGATGGCACCAATGCAACCCGGTATGCCGGCAAGTGCATGGAATCCCACTTTTGTGTTCGTAATTTCCTGCTCCGAGCGTGGTAGAGAGATGTAGTCGTCTGCGTGCTTCAGGAGGGCATCGAGCACTTGCAATAGTGTCCGTGAGAACAGTGGCTGTGATATGCCATGCAACTGTCCGACTGTGTGCTGGTAGGTGCCTGTGGCCAGGAAGTGGAGTACAGACGCCACCTTCAGTAGGGGTGGGATGGCGGTTGGGCTATCTATCATGCTGACAAGGTCAGCCTGTGTCATGTCCACAATGGCGGTTATGGTGTCCCGGTCCAAACGGTAGAGGGTGTGGATCTGCTCATCAGTGAGGTTGAACGGATGTGCTCGGAGGCGTGGGATTGCGGGCTGCCTACGTGGTGGTAGTGGCTGTGCTGGCGGCCCTTGCTGGCCCTGCCTTGGCCTCCTCCTCCTCCTGCGTCTCCGCCGTGCGGCCGGTTGTAGTTGGTGTTCGTCTTCTTCTTGAAGTTGGAGTACTTGCAGTGCTATCAGGTCCCCCAGGGCCAACATGGCTAGTCCTGCCGGTAGCATTTCGGAGTGGGTGTGGTTGTGGGAGGAGACTGGGTGTGCAATTTATGTGTTTTCAGGCTGAATGGCCTCCACCTGTGGTGATTCATTCCACCTGTGCAAGCTGCACTCCCCTTTGGGCGAGCACGTCCCGCACACAACGCTGCAATTCGACGAATGGCATCTTGCTATTGCAATCATGTATTTGTACCCGATGGCAGTGTAACATTGGTTGATATGTACATTCGGCTATGGTCCCATTGTTTCACATACAATCTTTGCAGTCGCGAACAGACTTGTGAAGGGTCAGTGGAACGTAGTACTCGAGTAACGGTGGACCCTCATGCAACACTGTACCGAGCTTCACCGACGGGCGGGGCGTTCCATTTGTGAGTGAAGGCAGTTGCCATTTTCACACACAGCCGCACTAGATGTATTAATTTGTGGTTTCAAGCGGCCACAGATGCCTTTTCGACGTGATGTTGCAAATGAGGAATTCGAAGGGCGGCGCTTTCGGTTTTCAGCTAGCGGCGAGGAGATGCCCACAGGTCTGACTGCAAATATAACGTTCTATTGTTCAATGTCCTTGGGACAGGGGCCATGGCGAGGATGCAATGATTGATATGAATAGTTTGGGATGCGCAATAGCGACGTGGGCGATGAGGCCGGACGTTCCCAAATACATGTTACTTCACAACACTGGAATTACGGGCTGGGGCACAGTGGATTTTGCAGGCTGCATAACGCACAGACTCAATGGAAATTTCACATGTTATGTGAGTATGGAAACAGGCGTTTTCATTACGGGATGAGGGAATGATGTATGGATGCATGGACAGATGATTTGATACAGAGTTTGCCATGTACAGGGCTTCTTGGAATCTATCCGCCTCCCCTGCGCTATGTGATGCAGGGCTGCCATAGTGGGACCATCGTCTATCTGGCCTTGTTGAGCCCTCCCTGTCTCGACGCGCCTTCAGACACTTGTGTCTATGCACGTTACCAATCCCATCAGATGGATTCTGTTTTAACAGACGCATGCACAGGTACACTCGTTTGTGATAGTGTTTTCACCTCGATATAGATAGTTATGATTCGCAAGTGGTTTTTGGGTGGTGATGATCCTTTGGAGTGGGCTAGCATGCATATGGCTGTGGATTTGGTGTGATCATTGAAGTGAGTAATTCAAATGTAGTTCTGATGGCCATACTATTCTTTTTCATTTCATTTGGTTGACAGGTATCTCCTCCCCTTTTGCCACTGCCATCTGTATGCCACTCCTGCAGATGGATTTTACTCCCGACACCTGCTGCTTCGTGTTAATCAGTGGAGCAGCATTACGATCTTATGGGACGATCGCCAATGGGCCACATGCCCTTACGCAGTACTAGTGGCTAGGAGCAACATTTCGGCCTTTCAGCTGGACTAGTGCCTCCCTATTGGGACGGCCCTGCGGTTCTAGGCGCTTCCATGTTGCCTTTTCGTACGGGAATGTAGCCCCTGTGTACCATGAAGGAACAGGGCGTCACACAAGGAGTAGCTGGTCATTTATTGCGGATGCAGCCCACAATGGTGAAATCTATTTTGGAGTTCATGGCCTAATGGCTGTATGGGCTTGGTGAATTTGTTGTGCATTAAATTTCTGTTCTGATATGAACCGTGTAGCGTTCTTCTTTGCGAGTGATGTGGCATATTCCTATTTGGGGAGCGATGTATTGTGAGGAGATCTGCATTGGGTTCCAGCTTCGGAGTATAGTTGCGTGGTACTGTGCTGGGCGCGTTTGCCTACGAAGCCCAGTGAGGTCAGGGATAAGGGCTGCCATTATGACTGTTTTGATGATGTCATGCTCAGGGGCGGGGGATTAGCTTTTGTGTGACAGTTGCCGGTCAGCCAGTTGGATTGGTGGAATGATGTGATTATCGGAATATTGCTGGTCACAGGTGCCTGTGTTTGCGTGCGTTTCTTGGTGGGAGACTGAGGTCATGTCCATTTGTATAGCTTCTGTATTCGTGCCATCTGTGCCCTGCAGCTCCCATTGGGCCCTCTTGAGATTCATTTGTTCGTTGGCAGGCATGGATGACTGGTACATTTCACTGGTTGCATTGTGTGACTTCATTGCACCTACGGGGGGTTGTACAATGTGGCCAGGGAGCGGTGTACAAGCACTCAGTAGGGCCGTTTACGGTTGGTTCGCGATGCCGTACTTCTCACCATGGCGGAATGGTACTTTCCGCCGTGCTTGATGGCGTTAGGTGCATGTCCGCTAGGGTCGGAATTCGCGTACCGTTGCGCCATGGTGGTAATTACGGTTTGGCATGGCGCGCGCGCGCGTACTTGGTGCAGTTAGCGTTGGCGTTCACTACGGTGTCGCTAATGGCATCGTACTTTGCGGTGACGGGTCATGATCGCACCGAGCGCTATTCGATGGCGGTATTGCATTTCCGCCATCGTTTTTCGATTTCCGCCAGGGTCGTAATGAGGCCCATGGTGTTCCATTATTACAGTGCAGTGGGCTTGCAGCATCTACTACAGTGTTCCGCATGAGTAACCACTTTGCAGCTAAACTACATACCACTCGAGGCTCCTGCACCTCACATAGCAAAACCATCAAAGATGTGTAATCTAGCCCATAAAGACAAGTCTCACAAGCAGTTGTTCTGCCAGGGCCCGACGATCTGAAGCTCAGAACGAGAAAGTGGTTGAAAATGGCCTCATCATCCTCCATTCCACAAAACACTCAATGGGGGTCATTACGACCCTGTTGTTAAGGGTTTAACGGCGCCGTAAAAGGTGTCGGCGCCGTTAAACCCTTAAGGCCTGATTACGAGGTCCCTTTGCGGGACCTGACCTTAACGGCTGGTTTTAACAGCCGTTAAAGTAGGGTGCCGCAAAGGGACCTCAGTGCTAATTACGGTACCGCAATTTGCGGTACCGTACTTAGCGCCTTCCCCAGTCCCATTGAGCCCTATGGGGCAAAAATGGGAATGGGGAAGGGCCATGGTGAAATGGGGAAATACCGCCCCGCCAACCTTGGAATGGGGGGGTATTTCCCCATTTCACCCTGGCGGACCCGTTACAGCACCGGCACCAACCATGGTGCTAATAGCGCCATGGTTTAGCGCCGGGGTTGTAATGAGGGCCAATGTGTCTCTTTCAACAATACCTGCGGGATAAATCATAATACCGTTCATCGACCACCAACATTACTGCACAACTGTATAAAATACCAAGCCCAAAGCTGGCACTCTCCTGTTATAAAGTGTTCCACCGGTCTCCAGCTAGAGCAATCAAATAAAATGAAAGTTAAATAAATGCATACTGTTGCTGCCCTATCATAAATAGCTTTGAGATAGATATGATATGATGATATGATAAGTCATTTATAACGCGCCTGTACACAAGCGTTTCTAGGCACAACAAGACAAGGGAGGGATGACAGAGGGAGGACAAGGCAAACTTACTAGGCCTTGTATCATTCAGATCATGCAAATGTGAGAATGAGAAGTGTAATGGGAAAGGGAGGGGGGAAGTGCAAGGGAGAGGGGGGGGGGAAACAGGGCAGCAATGCTCTGAGTAAGTGCAGCCAGGGCAGCGCGGCTCTAAGTAGTGCAAGGATAACAAGGGATAACAGTAGGGTTACAGTTACAGCCCCTAAGTGCAGGGTAGGCCCGGAAGCAATGCAAGGGTGACTGATCAAGAAAGGGCCTGGTACCAGTGAGACTCTGAGGGTAGCCAAGCAACCATTCGATACAGCAGACAGGTAGGTCAGCAGGGGAGGGAGAGAGAGAGAAAGCAGAGAAGAGGAAGGTTTTGAGCTGCTTTTGGAACTTCAGGTGGTCCGGCTCAAGTTTCAGGGGGGCAGAAAGGCCATTCCAGAGGGAGGCACCTGCAGAGGAGAGAGATCTACACTCCACTCTCTGCCTGGAGAAGCATCTAACCCTTAGAGAGCTGTAGGTAGTCAATCATAGTCAATGGACCCTTGATTCTACTGGGAGCCAATGTAGTCTCTTAATTACAGGTGATATGTAGCCTATTCTAGATGTTTTTAGTATTACCTAGAGAAGGTACCTAGGATGAATTGCCATCTGGCAAGGGTGTGAAAGCCCTGGATTTTTTGATCTTGATTAATTAATAAAATAATGTTATTAATTCCATCACTGAAAGGGTAATCTGCTGAGCAGATTCCCCTTTCATAAGCTCCATGCCAAAAGCATAGTGTACACAGGACCTAACTGTGTTGAATGATCCCTGCAGTTGTGTGCCAGCTTCCCCCATATTTGGGAGCACGTAAAAGGACTTATCTTCCCCAAGAGCCACTGGATTGTGACTCATAGCATGCTGAGTGCTTAACCAGCTGGGAGCCTAGCGAGTTTCACTGTTGAACTGCTTGGAGCCATATTTCAAGAAGACAATTTACTTGATATATAAGCGACTTACAAATGCACAATAAATAAATAAAAATACATTTGAACCAGCAGGACCCTCCGGTGCTACCTTTTACACCCTCTGCATCTTCGAATTGCTCGCAACATGCCAAGAAGTCTGATTCGGTCAGCGCCTTCGACTCCAATGGGGCATTCTGAGACTTTGAAGACTTTAAAACCTGTAGATGACTCGACCAAGTCTTACAAACCCCTACCACAACCAGATTTCTTCAGGTCTATGGGTTCCATCTTCGAGGAGGATGAAGAGGAAGACCAAGCTCCATTTGGGTATGAGTTTGGCACACCAAATGTCCCAGAAGAGCTTATATCTCCAGAATCTCAGATGCAAAATCAGGTAGAGACACTAATAGAGACCAGCAGTTGGGAGACATCTCCTGAAACTGACCTTGGGAATCCAGAGATGACTGGATAGTCTGATACTTCCTATAGGTCAGTAATAAGTAAAGTTTCTGAATATTTAGGGCGGTCAAAACTCGCTGCATTTATGGAAACTGATGACCTTACCGATATTTTAGATAGTGGTCCAATAAAGGAAGCTGTGTTACCTTTTCATGCTGGTTTAAGGGTGAGCGCCATGGAAACTTGTCTGAAGCCAGATTCCATAGCCCCTGTTAGCAAGCTGTTGACTAAAAAGTACAGAACAGCTTCAGTAGATCCTCCCTTCCTCAGCAGGTATCCAACACCATGGAGCCTTGTGGTTCAGGCCGCAACAGTATCCTCTAAGTCTGCGGCTTACCCTTCAACTCCTGCCGACAAGGACGATAGGAAGGTTGATTCATTGGCAAAGAGAGGGTTTGGTGCAGGAAGCATGGCACTGAAATTGGCCAATGCTACAAGTGCCTTGGCGAAGAACACACACACCCTTTGGGGTTTAGCTGCCCTTGCAGCAGACCATATACCGAAGGGAGAAGAAAGGGATGTGTTTTTAAACCTAATCCAAGATGGGAAGGATGCCATGAGGCAATCTTTACAGTCCAGTCTGGATACTCTGGATTCCGTAAGTAGGTCCCTGGCTGCCAGCACTGTGCTAAGATACACGTCATGGCTCAGAAAAACATGATTTTTGGTGGATGTCTAAGCACGTTTGCTGGACATACCCTTCGATGGTACTTATTTTTTTGGCGAAAAAGCTGACAACAGCTTGGAGAAGTTGCATGCTTCAAGGGCAGCATTGAAATATTTAGGGGTGGCAATCAGACAACCAGGGCAACCCCCAGGACAAGGATGGAGAGGACACCCTTTTTGTTTCGAATCTTCCATCTCCAGAGGAAGATGACAGTTCTCACATAGGGATCAGAGGAGAGCTCTTCCTGGAGCCAGAGGCAGAGAAGGTAGAACTCTCCTTGCAACACCCACCGAGTTAGCCTCTTCTGCAAGTGGAGCAGCAAAATGACTCTCTCACCGACAAGTCTGTGGTAGGAGGCAGACTGTTGCAGCATCTCAGGAGTTATCCGATGTATGGGTGCTACAAGTGCTAGCCGATGGTTACTGCCTTCCATTCTTAAAGAAACCCCCGGATTGCCCTCCGAAAGCTAGATCTACCTTGGTTCCAGATCTGCTACTCCAACAGGAGATTCTCATCCTGTTGGAGAATGGCGCAATAGAGCTGCTACCTGCAGCGTAAAGAAGCCAGTGTTGGTATTCACCCTACTTCCTAATTCCCAAGAAGGACAGACAAGTGCAACCCATCTTGGAATTGAGATGCTTGAACAAGTTCCTCAGAAAGGACAAGTTAAAGACGATTACTCTTTTGCAGATCCTTGAGGCCCTTCGGCTCCAGGATTGGTTGGTGTCATCGGACCTTCAGGATGCTTATTTCCATTTGCCCATTCAACTGAAGCACAGAAAGTACCTGAGGTTCGGATTGGCAGTTCTTATTATCAGTTTTGGGTTCTGCTATTCTGGCTCACCTCAGCCCCAGGGTCTTCACCAAGTTTATGGCAGTGGTTGCAGAAAGTCTAAGGAAGAAGGGGAATCACATCTACCCATACCTGGATTACTGGTTGATTAGAGCGTGTTCTCCGGAACAGGCTCAGTGTCACCTCAGTCGCACTTGCCACTTCCTCCACAAGCTGGGCTTCTCCCTGAACTTCAAGAAGTTCCTCTTGACACCTTCACAGAAGCTTCAGTTTATTGGAGCAGTCCTGGATTCAGCCTCGGGAAAAGCTCTGCCACCCGAGTTGGGGGCTCAACATCTATCGCAGATGGTCCAGAAATGTCAACATCTCCCAGCCTTCAACTTCCTACGGTGCTCAGCCTCATGGCATCCTGCATTTATCTGGTGCCAGAAGTCCATCTGAGAATGAAATCCCTTCAGTAGGCTCTCAGATCCCAGTGGTCTCAATTCTCTGGCAGAATGATGGACCTTCTCCAGGTCCCGACAAAGGTTGCTCAGGATCTCCTGTGGTGGGCCAGCCAAGAAAATGTGATGAGAAGAGAACCATGGCCAGAGATGACAGTTATGATGGATGCCTCTATCACAGGATGGGGTGTGCACATGAAAGATCTTTCAGTAAGCGGACACTGGTCTCAGTCAGAGTCCAGACTTCGTATCAACCTTTTGGAGCTGAGGGCAATCTGAGAAGAGCTGATGGCCTTCCTGCCCTCAATACTGGGGAAAAGTGTCCTGATAATGACGGACAACATTGTGGCCATGCACTACCTCTATAAGAGAGGGGAAGTAGGGTCACTGCCCATGTGCAGAGAGGCAATGCAGCTCTGGTTTTGGGCACCGAGAGAAGGAATGTCTATTCTGGCAGTTCATCTAGCCGGAGAAGAAAACATAGCAGCGTATGCTCTGAGCTCCCATGAGCGGGAGCTAGCTCAGGAAGTCCTTCTAGAGATCTTCACCCTTTGGGGAACCCCTCAGGTGGATCTGTTCACGACCAGTGTCAACAGGAAGTGCAAGCAGTTCTGCTCCAGGGACTTTCCCCAAAGAGGAGCACTAGGGGACGCGTTTGCAGTTGGAGTTTCCACTCCTGTACCGTTTTCCCTCAGTCCCTGTCATTCCTTATGTAATCGGGAGGTTGAAGAAGTTTGGGAAAACCATGATCCTGATTGTTTCGGATTGGGCCAGGAGAATGTGGTACCCAGACCTTCTAGAGATGGCCATCTGCCATCCGATTCGTCTTCCCCAAAGGAAGGATCTACTCTCGCAAATGGGAGGTTGCATTCTTCACCCAGAAATAAGGACTCAACCTTCACACCTAGTGTCTGAAAGGGGGAGATACAAGGATTGGGACCTTCCGGAAGACGTGATGAAGGTGTTGCTTTTGACTAGAAGACCAGCAACTAAATCCCTATACCACTGCCGTTGGAATAAGTATCACAGCTGGTGCAGGGAAAAGAAATGTGATTGTTTCCCATGTAAACTTCCCACTGTTATATCTTTCTTGTTCTACTTGACCCACTCTGGGTCACAGGTGGCCACGGTGATGGGTTACTTGGCAGCACTGTCAATTTTTAAGAGATCTCCAGATGGGGGACCATACTTTAAGGTGCTGATTGTAATACATTTTTTTAAGAGTATAACACATTTGTTCCCGCCTTCTCCCTTTATTGTGCCAACATGGGACTTGAACTTGGTATTATAATTAAAATTATATTGAAATCTCTTATGGGAGCTCATTTTGAGCCCTTAGATTCATGTCCATTGAGGATGCTTACAATAAAGACAGCCTTTTTAGTAGCTATCACGTATGCCCGCAGGGTAAGAGCTACAAGCGCTGCCTTCAAAGCCTCCATTTGCGTCCTTTTTCAAGTAGTTTTAAGAATGTGATCATCTTTTCTTCCAAAGGTTGTGTCGGAGTTCCATCTTTCACAACGTATAGTATTACCAACTTTTTATCCTCCTCCTCACCCATCAAAAGAGGAGGAGATACTCCATCGTCTGGACCATTGGACGGGTACTAAGTTACTATATTTCATGGACAGCAAATGTTCACCAAGATGATTAGCTTTTCTTTGGATACGCTGGACAGAGATTAGGTTTATCGGTCATCAAACAACAATCTCCAGATGGATTGTCAAGTGTATAACAGAATGCTATTCTTTGGCAGGAAATGATTTGCTCGGAGGGTTGAGGGCACTTTCCACTAGAGGGGCGGCTGCCTCCTCGGCTCTAGAAAGAGGAGTGCCAGTGTAGGACATCTGCAGAGCAGAAACCTGTTCGTCCCTTCACACTTTCAGTACATTTTACTGTATAGACTCTTCATCAGGAAAGGAAAGGAGGCCAACTTTGGCAAAGCCATCCTCTATAACATTAATAAATAGAAATTCTCAGCACACTCCTCCTCACATAAACTGCCATGGGAGTATATCAAAGATAAGGAATACGTGGGAGGACACAATCCATTCGAAGAACAAGTTACTTAACCGTGGTAAAGTTCTTTCGACTGAATGGTCCTCTAACGTATTCCTCATTGCCTAGAATTTCCGTGCCTTACATCTCCATTTCTCACAACGTCATGAACATCTTCTCCTATGGCAAAGCATGCAAATTCAAGGGGAAAAAACTACAACGGAGGTAACAGTCACTGCATATGCTTCATAAATCCTGTTTGGGCTGCTACTGGACCACATTCACACCTCTTCAGAGTATAGCCTTCCCTGGGTCCACATTACCATGAAAGGCGAAGGAGATATATCTCTTAACTGTGTCTCTTTTACCTTTATGATTGTGTTGGCTCTTGATTTGTAGAAGTGTGAGGCCTAAGTGGGTGCTTTAGCCTCTAGACATCCTTTTACTCCTGCAGGGCTGAAGTCAAATTGTCACAGTAGCAGAAGAAGGTGTATGGTATGTTGCGTTGTTCCCAAATAGAACGAGTTGCAGTAATTGAGCTTTGCCCCTATGATTGCTCGAGAAATGGTTGCACCGTGGGCATCTGATTAAATGGCTCTCAGTTGACCCAACAGCTTGATATGCTAATTAGCAGCACTCGTGATGGAATTAACATGTGTATTCAGGGATAGGGCTGAGTCCAGATGGAGATAATGGAGATATTGCCAATGGTAACTCAGGTTACATATTTATATCTTTGAGCAGGGTTTTTAGTTTGCCTAAGTTAGTTGTTATTCTTCCTTTCTTCCACTTAACTGAAGATATGGTGTGTTGGCTTCGCAATCTCCATCTAAGCAGAAGACAATCATAATGTAACCAAAGATAAAAAGAGCCACAGAAAACATAAGGGTACTCAACTTAGCCTTATTGGTGTTCCATTCGAGGCTGCTTTGTAAGTGATACATGCAGTTTTGAATATGATATGAATATGGTGGGGAGGGCGAACCAGTGAAGCTCGCCCAATGTAGGAGAGATACAGTCAAAATTGTGGGTGCCGGTAATGAGGCGGGCTGAAGTGTGGTGTACTGCCAGGTGCGGGGGTGTAAAGTGACTTTTGGCTGTGTGCTATTGGAAGGAAAATCTACTATCAACAACAAAGTGCAAGGATTTGGCTGAGTTGGAGAGCTGAAAGGTGAATCCTTCCAGATGCATGTCATCCAGGCATTGTTGCACGAGCATGTTGGTACCTGTAATTTTATGAATCCTGGGTAGAATGGAAACCACTCTCAAGCCACAACTAAATGCTGCATGTTTCACAGATATCCCTTTGGCTAAAAATAAACTTATTATTTTGACTTTCAATAGATTTCTTGATGACTAATATGTTTTAAAAAAATACACATGGGGATGGTAAATGCAGATAAGTTCCTGTCGCATTGATCATTAACGTTAATTGTTTGGAGGCATGAGAGACGGGACATAGTGAATGTCATAACTGCAGTGTACATCTCAAGTTCTTCCTTGTTACACAGCCCGTGTGTGGTGGTTGGAGTCGGGGTGTAGCCAGCCTAATAAATTATAGTTATTAAAGGTGGATAGCAAGTGGGGTCATGAGTGATTGCTTCATGACCCTTTAAGTGCCTGCATGCCCACTATTAATGGTCCTTTTCTTTGTGCACTCTGGCCTCAGAAACCCCTCTTACATAAGTTGTCTCACTGCCCCCAAATGAGTTTAGTTAGTTTAGTTTCTTTATTTATACCGTGCGCCGATCCCTGAGGTAACTGGGCACTAGAGATTTAAGCAAGTTCAACAGCTTACATACATTTTCATGGTAGACGGGGACAATTACAGAAGAGAAAAAAGTGCAAAAGACCAAGGTTACATGATGGTTGCAAGGTTGAAACACAATGAGGTACAGTACACAATGAGATACAGAAGAGATGTGTTAAGAAGACGTTAAGCAATTCTTGTTGGCGAGCCCTGTCTATATATTGGCTCTGAAGGTCCAGAGCGATGGTTCCATTCTAAGTTTCAGGGGTAAAGCGTTCCATAGTTTGGCCGCTAGGACCTGAAAGCTAGAGCCACCCGCTTTGTATAAATTGAATTTAGGTATGGAGAGGCAGTGCGAGGACAGAGACCTGATTGGTCAGCCTGATTGGCGTTTGTTAAATTTAACAGCCAGGATCTTGAGGGCCCTGTTTGATAGACACTTATCGGTTATGACCAGAGATCTGAGGGTTATTCTGTCTCGTGCTGGGAGCCAAAGGGCGTCCCGTCTAAAGCTGGTGATGTGGGAAGATCGAGGAATGCTCAGTGCCGCTCTTAAGGCATTGTGCTGAAGAATCTGCAGTTTGTTCAAGTTGTGCTCAGAGGTGTCTTAGAACAGAGTGTTGCAGTAGTCAATTGTAGAGAGTACTAGTGCTCTTGCTAAGGTAATGCAGCTACTAGGTGAGAGAAAAGAATTGCATGCATTGATCAGCTTGTTTGTGTAAACTGTGGAGGATGTGGTAGCATTCACTTGTTTTTTTAGCAAGAGAGTCGAATCCAGGTATACACCTAAGCTTTTGATTTCTTTGGCCACCTTGATCGAGTTTCCATCAATGATGATGGATGCATAGCGCGGGTCAAATTTGGTTAGACGTGGTTGAGAGCCGACAATCAACAGCTCTGTTTTTTCATCATTAAGACATAAGCTGTGGTCTGCCATTCATGCCTGGATCTCCAGGCATAGGCCATTAATCAGTTTAGAGTCCTCTTCATAGCATCCTGAAAGCGTGATGAGAACTTGAGTGTCTTCAGCATAAATCGTATATATGTGACGCCCAAGTTGTCGAGACGGTCAAACAGGAGCTTCGTAAAAATATTATAGAGGATAGGTGATACGCACGATCCTTGTGGGATGCTGCAATAGATGGGGATGGGGTCTGCTGATGCCGAGGGTGAGAAGACCCTGGTCATGCGATTGGCCAGGAAGGATTGTACAAGGTGGAGTCCTCACTAGAGAAGGCGGCTGCTGACGCCAAATGTTCGGTGAGGATCCGGTGGTCAACAAGGTTGAACGCTGCTGAGAGGTCAAGCAGCAGGAGTATGGCCAAGGGGTATGGCCAACTTGCCGTCCATCTGGATTTTAAGGTCCAGAAGGGCTGTTTCTGTTCCGTGCCTTGGCCTGAAGCCAGATTGTCTGAGGCCCAATAAGTTGTTGTCCTCCAGATGTTTCTGGATTTGTAGATAGGCCACTCTATCTAGGATTTTTAGGATGTAGGGAACAGTGGTAATAGGCCTGTAGTTAGTGGGATTGTTAGGGTCTAAATTGTTTTTTTAAGAGGGGCATGACCCAGCCCTCTTTAAGGCTGTTGAGCTGGAGTTGATTATGGCTGTTATGAAAGGGGCGCCTTCCTGAATGATTGTGGCTGGGCATAAATCTGGATGGCTTGAGGCCTTTGATGATATTTTCTACTTCTGTGGCAGTAACCGGAGAGAAGGAGCAGGGTGGGCAAGTTGGGGTTTTGTGTGCCAGGGGTGGGGAAGTCTTAACGTTTTTTGCCAAGGTATTCTTTTTTTGCTCAATTTTGGATTGAAGCAAGGCAATTTTGTCTGCCAGAGCTTTTTGAATTTTGGAGCACCAGACTGCATCTTTCACACAGGAATCCACAGGAGTAGATGGTGACTCAAGTTGCCTAAGGATATTAAAAAGCTCTTTTGTTCTAGATTTGGCATTGATGATTCTATTGTCATAGGTTTCTTTTTTAGTGTAGAGGATGGCTGATTTGTAAGTGGAAGCGGCTGCAGAGAAGAGCGCTTTGTTAGCTGGGGTAGGCGTTTTTCTCCAGGAAGATTCTGCCACTCTTTTGGCGTTCCGGGGGCTTTTCAATTCAGGGGTAAACCATTTGTTAAGATGGGCTACTGGTTTAGCTTTGGTAAGTTTAATGGGTGCGACGTTGTCTACTGCTGCCTCAAGCGTTTTGTTGTAGAGGTCAACAAGTTTATTTGCATCCAGATCTATGTAGTTTGCAGGGACAAGGATATCATGGATGAGAGGGCGTCCGCTTTGCAATGTTATGTTATGATTGTTCCTGGCAAGTGTTTGCAGAACTATGGTTGGACTAGTGCTGGTTGGGGCATTACCTTGGATGGAGAAAGTGATAACGTGGTGGTCGGACCAGGCAGTTAGTTCATTTTTGAGGATGGTAGTAGAACAATTATGGTCTGTCAGCCAATCCAGGGTTCTGCCTTTATTATGCGTCAGTGCTGTGACGCAGTGGTTGAAGCCGAGTTGAGTGATTGTGTTTTCCAAGGATAAGGCATTTGAGTCATTGGGATCGCCAAGGCCTAAGTTAACGTCGCCAAGCAGGAGGATTTGAGATCCTGGTTTGGTGTTGTTAGTTAGGAGGCCAGATATGTCTTCCTCGAAGGAGGAGATGCGACCTGGAGGCCTGTAGATAAGGTGCATACAGATTGTTTGGGATGCTGAAAGAGGGAAATTAACTGGACCCATTGGTGCCCCAGGCTGAGAGTCAGTGGCTGACTACACCACTTGATTGAAGGAGAAAAATCTAGCAGATTCAAAAGAATCCACTACCTTGGCCAATAAAGGATTAAGGTATCCAGATGCTGGTGAGCAGGTTGTTTTTCACATGCTAGTGGATTTTTATGGACCGTAATTTTCAGCATGTATTTTTCCTGAACTTTTAATGGTTCTCCAACACTGAACAAACCACTTTTCTTGTGTCCCACACTAAACTATATCCTGTCTAGTTTGGGCAGTTGCTTTACCTAGAACATGTCTCGCAACAGATGTACAGTGCCCCAGAAATAAAATCCCCTAAAACACAGAGGAATTCTTGCTTGCAGTTGGTGAGCAGGTGCAAGTGGATCTTGGTCACATGACCGTAGCTTCACCCACCCATCATTCACAGCTAATCTGTTGGTGCCTTCTTCTTTTGCCACCCTTTTGCCCTACCTAAGCAGCCCTCCATCCTCTTTTCTTTTGCAATTGATGAACAGGTGCAAGTAGATATTGGGCACGTGACCTTAACTCCACCCACCTCTCACCTGGGCGGACAAAGAAAAGGGCAAATCCTGTTTGGACCTGCTCAGACCCGAAAGACCAGGACAGGAACACCTGCTCCTCTAACATCAGGAAAGCTCCCTTGAAGATGTGTTTCATCCCTGTAACCCAACAGCCCATCCCTATCATCACCACTCAACACCAACCACGCTACTCGCCAGTAACATCATGGACGCTGCATCGCAGCAACCTCACCCGAATCACCATAAACCCCATAAGCACACCATCATCCACCACTACACGAAAATGGATGCTCACCAATGTCCGCTCAGAATCAACCATGCAACAGACATCGAAAACATCATAACCACACAAGTCCTATATGCTATCTTCATTACTAAAACCAGGATGACATCCGCCCTCCACCCACATGAGATGTCCTCATCCCCAACAGCTACAGAATTCTATAACAAGACCATCCAAACAAGATCGGTGGAGGCCTCGCCATCATTCACAAGGTATCATGGGCATGCACCCAATTGGACGTCACTACCATTGGCTCTTATAAAAACTGGTCCTGCCACTTCCCGCTCTCCAAAATGGACAGAGTCACTTTTCACCTCATCTACAGACTACCCAAGCCCAACTCCTCCTTCATTAAAGAGTTCAGACTTTCTCACCAACATGTCTCTCATGCATGCAAACAGCACCTTCCTCAACATCAACATCCAGTGCCTACTCGACACTCTGCCTAATGGACACTTTGAATGTCACACAGCACACGAAAGACCCAACTCACAGGAAAGGTAATATCCTCAACCTCATCATCCCTGCCCTGCCCACCCTCCACCACAGCTCTCCCATCCTGCTCGACTGGTTAGAACATCTGGCAATCCCCTTTGGCATTACACCTATGAAGCAAATTCTCTCTGTTAGTGATCCCATTCTGTTGATTTTTGGGCAATGGCAGACGAGACTATTTTTTTTACATTTTAAGTACGGCATACAATATGAGTATTATTGGTTGAATTAGAGGTACTTCACTTCTTCTTTAAATATTAGGTTTTGAGATCCCCATGTTGCAATCTTATGCTTTAGTGTGGCTTGTACTATGTGTGTGGGGTTTTTCAGTCGCTCTGGTGTAACTTAGTTGGTCTACTAGTTGTCTTTCTCCTTTAAAATATTATTTTTGGTTCATAGTGGCTGAATGTGTGTCTTTTCTTGCAGGCATAATTATTATTAATTGCTCTTTTGATTGTTTTTTGAGTTCTTGGTTTTCTAGGCAGTTTAGATTGTATTTGCTGTATTTTCGCCCTATAGTATTGGTATTTATTCTGGATTGAATCAACACCTTTTGTGATAGCTTTAAAGACTGCATCTATGGTATAACCCTCTGGAATGTTGGTTTGATTTCTGTTTTGGACCACAGTCTTGTGTTTCTCCTAGGTATATGTCAAGTTCTTAACTCAATTTCCAACTGGCCACTACTTCATTGTAATAAATGGTCATTACAGTTGCTACATGCTTTGCTTTCACTGAATTGTGTGAAGAATCCTATGAATCCCTCACTGAAACCCTGCCTAAAGTCTTCTCCCTGGTGGCCGGGGAAAGGCAGACGCTTGCTGATCCTGACCTTGCGGGTGGTGTACTGCGCAAAGATCACCCGGGAGTAGAGACGGCCTACAGCTTTGTCCTCTGAAAGGAAGTGCCTTTCAGGATTACCAAAACAGGCGATGGCATATTGCCATTATAGTGTCCCTGACCGACATGTAAGATCTATGACTTGGGGTACAAGCTCTGTTAAATCTGAGCAAACTTGTTAACAGAAAGGTTCTTTAAGAATAAATACTGGCCATACTCCCTAAAGCATATTATAAAAGTATCTAGTGAAATGCCTTAAATCCAATGTTTTATTCTGTAATAACCATCCTAACAGTCCATCTTTTAAAACGAGCTTAAGGGAAATACATGTACCGTTAAAAATAGCTCAAAAGTTGAAAGAACTAACTTTATTGAAGGGGACTACAAGCCCCATATTCCCAGAAGTACTGGGACGAGGAAGAGGGCTGAGGAGGCAAGCTGTAGGAGTAGTCAGGCAATTAAGCCTAACAGCCCACACCTTAAGGAACCTAGGAGGCATAAAAGGCCCCCTCAGGTGCAGGTAACTGGAAGGAGTGGAAGGAGCTGGAATTGTGACTGGAAGGCGAGCTGTAGCAGTAGTAGCAGAAGTAAGAAGGCACAAGGCTGGCAAACCAAGCAAAAGTGGTAGAACAAGGAGAGGGTCCTATTTCCCCACACCCTGAAATGTAGAGGTTGCACAGTGGAAGACAAGCAGGGGAAAGGTTCTTTCATATGTAAGCCTGATTGCTTTGGTTGCTGAGCTGCGCAATTGCAGAAGACAGAGGCAAGAGTAATTATCAGTCCATGGGTCACAGGAGTGTACAGAGCTCCCAAACAGTGTGGCTCGATCAGAGACACCTTTTCAGGAGAAGGGTGCGGGTCCCCAGCAAGCCAGAAATCATAGAAGTGGTTCCAGAAGTCTTGAAAGCAGTACAATCCACAGAGCAAGTGCTTAAGAAGGCGGTGAGTGAAGCACCACGTTGTAACGGTATACCATTGTTTCATCGAAAGTCATTTTTACGACTTCCTTTTTTACGAGTACACAATTACAAAGGAAGTCATCACAATTTTGGGGGGCTGTAAAGGGCAGATAACGGGTTGTGGGGTCGGGAATAGGAAAACATAGGTGGGGGATTGGTGACTTGGGGGCGAAACCCCCCAAAATAAAATGTCGGCTTTTTTCATAATAGTTTACTTGTAAAAAGGCAGTCGTAAAAATGATTGTCGATGAAACGACATAGAACCATTCTAACACATTACATGCCTTGCCGCTAACATTATCCAGCTCCCTGTCAACTCTTTAAGACTTTAAGTGAGTCAAAGTTGTTTGTTGCTTTTCAAAATACATTGAACAATGGAAATGTAGCATGCACGTATAATGGTAAAACTCCTTATTCGTGTGAGAAGCTAAAGTGACTAAAATACATTGTTCTGCTATTCTAAGACTGTTATTGCCTGAAGGAGTGGTCACATGTCCCTAATTAAGAAGAGGGGGTGCTGCTGTGGCCATTACCGAACACTTAAGATTAACCATCCAAGAGTTACAATCTTTAACTTGCGAAAACAACATCAGAGAATGGTCATGAGTCCCCAATTGTGATTCCCAAAGGAGACCTGAACTCTATACTCCACTTTCACACAGGAATACAATTAAATGCCAATCTTTAAACCCTACAAACAATGCCAAGAAGTGGTTGCATGTGCCTAATTCTGAATTTCAAAGAAAGACTGAATTCTATTCTTTATTCTAACATGGCATACACGTCATTGTAAGAACTGTAACATGTATAACCATAGAAGAAGAAGACAAGCATTGCCCAAGCCAAGAGGCTCCCGATATTCATACTGAAACCCACCTTTTCCAAAGTTATGAAGCAATCTAACTATTCTGTGAAGTTGATAACAGTTTATTGGCCTAAGATACAAGTGTGCAAGCATTATCTGAAGCTAAGAGAGTGGCACAAAGGCTTCTGGGTAATTACTTGGGCTGATAACTGGCGGAAAAGTGCAGGTAACGTTGGGGAAGGGAAATGGCTGCTTGTAAAGACTATTTTGAAGTTGACATAACCTGGAATGCTAGAGACCATGGAAGACTGAGCGAAGTGAGTCTCCAATGCAAACCCGGGCTGTTAATGTTGTGGCAAACAGACAAGAGCGGCAAAGAGGCTGCCCCTTTTTGAAGAGAGTTATTCAGAGGAAGAATGCCTTGCCTACCTAAAGCTGTTGAATATCCTGTTGAAGCCTGTTTACCAGTACAAATCCCTGAAGCTGTTGTGGTAGTACAAAGTATTGAAGCAGTAATGGTATATATGTTGGTCAGTGAATGCAGTATTGTAATAGTCCAAGTCAAGAGGAAAACTGTGGAACAAAGCTGACTGTTCTCATAGTAAATGAAGTATAGGGGAAGTTGTTAAAAGTTGAAGCAGCAACACTATTAAGGGACCACAATTGTTTTGAGTGGTGTCCTGGGCCATTAGGCATACTCGGGGTCCTAACCTCCCGCACCCAATTGGCCCAGCTCCTCTCTATCTGCACTTCCACTTACACCCTCCGCCCTGGTGGCTTGCACTTACACCCCTCATGGCCCCTGGCTCTTAGCACTCAACATTCCAAGCACTTCATCTGTGGCTCACCCGTGAGTTCAGACTCCACAGCACTGATCCCTCCTTGCTGCACTTGCACATTCTGAATACTCTCAAGGCATAGTAGGTTTGTCCAGTTTTCCTCTTCCCCCCACTGCTCTTAATGATTGTGTTCCTAATGTATTTTAATGTATTTCCCACTCCTGCTTCCTCCCTGCCCTGTGGGCACTTTGCAACAGTATTTCTTAATTTATAAGCACCTAACACGCAAACAATAAATAAATAATGTATCCTGACAACTATACCATTGTGAAGCTCAAAACTGTAATCAAGAAAATACAAACTGTTAATCAATATCTGTATGTCACTGATGTAAGTGCATATTACATTTCTGTTTGAACTGTGGCAAGTCTTATTGTGGGAGGTGACAAAGCATCATGCCTGGGATTACCATTAGTGCTATTTGGAAGAATTCGGAAGTGGATATTTCAACAGGAAGAAGAGAGTTTCTAGTGGAACGCTGATTAACAAACCTTTCCATTGACTTTGAAATATCAAGAACTGATTTAAGAAATTTCTTTCGTTGGGTGAACACTAATAGGTCTGACTTTGACTCCTGGGAAAGGGAAATCACCCAGGAGATTATAAGGTTGTCCAAAGACTGTGAATGTTGTTCATTTGATGTTTCATTGCCATATATATTTTCTTTGTGTTTTTTGTTGTTTAGTGTGAGGGCCAGTTATCCTGTGTTCCATTGTGTTTTAGTTAGGCAGGGAATTTCTCAGCAGAGTAGGAATAGTGAGGCATTTATTTTAAATATTTTCTTTAATAGAATGGCAAATGTTGGTAAATCAACAAAAAGTTGTCCGACTCTCATCACTGACCCGTTACAATAGATAGACAGACAGACAGACAGACAGACAGACAGACAGACAGATAGACAGACAGACAGATAGATAGATAGATAGATAGATAGATAGATAGATAGATAGATAGATAGATAGATAGATAGATAGATAGATAGATAGATAGATAGATAGATAGATAGATAGATAGATAGATAGATAGATAGATTTATGGTAACGAGTTAAGGTTTTCTGATGAATTTCTATAAAACTACTTTGGTCATTGTAATGTCATGTTTAACAGCTGGTACAAACGAGTAATTTTCTAATACTGCAGATTCATTTGGGTTGAGTAGTTTGTCTGCAAAATATACTACTATCATCTCTGGGTGGCGTTTGTCTTATCTAAATCTTCTTCCTGACAATTCGTCATTTTTTATTGTTTCTGTTGCCCTTTTTCTTCTTTCTCGATATTCTTTCTGAACTTACTTAGTTCTGTGTATGTATGTGCTGCAAATTATACTCTGTGCGTGTTTTGATTTATGCTTCATCTCTATCTTTTCAGTTAATAAAAAAAAGGAAATTCTTCCTCTATGGTATTGCCGGATTCTCATTATTTACACAATTCTGAGCATTCTGTTTCGGTGGTTGCTGGTGGTGATGAAGGGCTGTGTTGTTTTAGATGCAGAATATTTTCTTTAAAAGGCATGGATCCATCCCTCTTTGTAATCCCACTCACCTCACCTACATTTCTCCTGTTTCTGATATTATATTTCTGCTTTGAAACGTTTGATAATGTCATGTCTTCGATAGTCCCTAAAGTTTAATTCAGGTTGGTTCATGTCTGCTGTTTCTTATTTTAATTTGTCTCTTTCGAGTTCTATATTTTCACGTACTTATCTGGTTGCAAGTATTTAACATTTCCAGCATGTTGTTGAAAGCTATTATTAAACGTGCATCCCATTGTCTGAATCTTTTCTCCTTCGGTAGCACAGACTGCACAGAATATGCAATTATAGTAACTAATAGGCAAGAAACACTAGAAGTAGTACCTAAGCAACAGAACTGGTATACATTTTAATATAATATATAGAGGGAGAACTAGAGAAAATGTTCATGCAACTGTATCACGTACATCTGCAATGAAATGTTGCCTGGGTGTCTACATCCAACAGTATGCAGACACTGAATTATACCTTAACGTCCAATCCACTGATGGAATCCACTGGTTGAGGTTTGCCTTCACTGTATCAAGTATTGGATGTCTTTTTAATGTTGAACCACTTTAAGGCAGAACTTATTCTGATCTCATCCAGGGGAAATGAAAGGATCATTCAGGAATTGTTGCCTACGATGAGACCGATCTAAGACATTGCAAAATCACAGAGACTCTTTTTGGACTAACGCCTTCATCCTAAAACGCATGCTGTCAGGAAGGTTCAGATTCCGTATTATCATTATATTTATTAAAAAAGACTAAACCTTTCCTCCCAATAGAGTAGAGTTCAGTCTCTGGTGCTTGCTTACATAAACGCAGGAATTGATGGGTGTGTTTAAGAACAAACTGCTTTAAATGAAAACTGTGCTTCAGACAGTATATACACAAATGGACGGGAGAAGAAAAATCTACTTAAAAAGAAACAAGTAGTAGATAGAACAGGGTTGGGAAAGCACCATCAGGTAAAATATTTTTAGAAAGAGAAAAGTAGGACAGAGTAGTAGTGAAGGATAGTAAATGGGGGATATGTGGGTGAAAGAAAGCACTTATAATACACTTTACAAAAGAGATTGGCCCTCATTACAACACCGGCGCTAAACAATGGCGCTATTAGCACATTGGTTGGTGCCGGTGTTGTAACGGGTCCGCCATGGTTCAATGGGGAATTACCACCCCATTCCAAGGTTGGCGGGGCGGTGATTCCCCATTGAACCATGGCCCTTCCCCATTCCCATTTTCGCCCCATAGGGCTCTATGGGAATGGGGAAGGCGCTAAGTACGGTACCGCAAATTGCGGTACCGTACTTAGCACCATGGTCCCTTTGCGGGTCCCTACTTTAACAACTTGTCTAGACCAGCCGTTCAGGTCGGGTCCTGCAAAGGGACCTCGTAGTAAGGCGCTAATGGGTTAACAGCGCCGCAGCCTTTTACGGCGCCGTTAACCCATTAGCGCCAGGGTCGTAATGAGGCCCATTGACTTTCAAAAGGGACAACTTTTCAAAGACGCCATTTGGAGTCAATTAAAGAGTCACTTGACCATTGGACCGTCTGCTTTTTGCAGTCTCTTTTAAGTTCAGCTCTCTAATGGATGTCGAACTTTGGACAGGGGACCAAATAGTTCACCTTCATTCACAATAGTTTACCACTCAACATTATAACACAAAGTTCATTCTAGTGGGCGTAAGATGTAGGGCAGAGCTAGCCAAACAAGAATTAATCAGAACGTTCAGTTGATAAGCCCCTAAACAGCAGAACATCTGCACTCATGCATGTGGCACAAACACAGGCAGGCAAGAAGAGTACCAAGGAACATATTCAAATCATGCATTGAATAGGGAGTACTATAAAACCTTGCTCATCCATGACTTCAGCTGTTCTACTTCTGGCAACTGACAGACAAGCATATGCTGCCAGGGCAAAAATACCATTGATATACAATTTCTGTGAATAATAATAATAGGTCAGGAATGTTACCTTTATCATGCTATTTTCATGTCATGCTTAAATACATCACACAATGAAACTGGTCAAAAGTCGAAAAGGAGTACCCACTTTTGATATGCTGGAGTTGCAGCTCCATTTCTCGCACATGTGTATGCAATATAAGCCACTCTTTGTCGGTCATCGTGGCAGGCTAGAACCTGCATAAAGAGTACACTTAGCTTGACATTACATACGAGAATATGCTGGAGAGGAGGCCCAATCCCCATGTCCAAACCATATCTGAATGCTCCCTTACATCCATGAAAAGGTATGCCTAACGGCGGGGATGCAAATTGATAAAGTACACAGCTGAGGCATCTACAAAGTTATTTCCACCAAGACAGTGCCACAGTGGAACATCTCACATGGCTAACTGTACACTTTTTGGCCACCGGTATCCATCTCAAAATTCATACTGTTGCAACAAATTAACAAATTGTCCCACTCAAAACCAATAATAATTAATACACACCAATGATATCTCTGCTGATGATATTGATATTGCCTGCAGTGCTTCAACTGCCAGCCCCCACACCCTCCGCACACTCAATATTACACCCAACTAGCTCTCTCTCCTTGGAATGTTCTTGCTTGTCCACTGGCAGGGTTATTTATTCCAGCTGCACCCTCCAAGTACTTATGCATGCGATGACCATGTGTCTTGTCTTAACATACTGCCATGCATCAAAGAGGCCCTTTCATTCTCTACCTTCCACCAGAAAGCTTCTCATGGTGATGCCAAGAATGGCCTGTGATAACCATGGCGTGCTGATGGAAGGCATAGCTATTGTGTTATTGGGATATTTTATGAGCAGGCGGCAGAACTGCAAATGGCAGCAAATCAGGGTTGGGTAACCTTGGTGAGTGATACCCAGTCAATGAAGGGGTTGGCCTAAAAATACTGTTGACTTTGATTCAGAGGGAGGGGCGTTATCCCACACCATGGAAGACATACAGTTTGTTGCCTACAAGCCCATGGTCACACAGTCTTGGATCAGCTATTGGCAGCCCAGCATGTCTCCTACCTCATGTTGTGGTAAAGCATGGTCCTCTGCAATGTGGAAACGTGCCCCACTGTGGTCAGTGGTGCTTTCTGAAGTTTGCTTTGGTATTGCGGTTATCACTCACAATCTGGTTGATTTGTTTATTTATTTATATTTGTATAGCGCACTACAGTCCAAAGGCATCGAGGCGCTGTTACATGAAATTGTATTGTTTACAGCAGGAAAGATTACTTAGTTCATGGTAGTTGCTCAGGGGTTACAACGAGCATACGCTTAGTTTTCATTACAATTACACCTCAGGATGAGGATTACAGTCAGGAAAAATACATTACAGATTTCAGATCCCACCTTGGAGGGACCAGGAGGGGTTGCTGTGTTCATACAAATAACATCATCTTAATCGCTTTGTAAAAAGCAGAGTGTGAGTTAATCCCCTTGTGGAAGGGTGTTCCAGTGGGTTGCAGCCATGGTGGGGAAGCTTGTGCCCCCAGATCGAAATCAAGTCTTGGGAATGACAATTCTATTTTAGCAGGCCGCTCTGATGGGTCTAGCTGAAAGAGGTTTGACAATTCTTTGTGCCAGGTAGAGAGGAGCAAGATTATGGATGCATTTATGAGTAAGGAGATATGCTCCCTTTTAGAGATACCTGTTGCGGCCCTAAGGGCATTATTCTGTACTATTTGGAGCTTAGAAATATTTTTCCCAGAGGTTCCTGCAAAGAGGGCATTACAATAGTCCAATCGGGAACCTCTTATTGCTCTTGCAATGGTGAGACAGTTCTGTTTGGATAAGAAGGGTCTTGCTGTATTGAGCAGTTTAGAGTGGTATGCAGAGGTGTGAGCAATAGCATTGACCTGTCTGTCCATGGTAAGGTTGGAGTCTAGAAGTACACCCAATGTTTTTACAACCTGGGAGACCTTGATTGAGGAGTTATCAATCAGGAAGGAACTGTATTGTTTATCCAGTCTTTCGATAGTTGTCAGGGATCCAATGAGCAGAAGTTCAATTTTCTCGGTATTGAGGCAAAGCCAATTTTCTTGCCATCCATGTTTGGATAGTTGAGAAAATGGAATTGAGGGTGTTCATGTCGGACTTGTAATCACCAGTAAGGGGGATTAGCACCTGCGTATCATCCGCATAATTGGTGTATGAGATGCCCAGGGTGTCCAGAATGCTGAACAATGGCCCCGTAAATAGGTTATAAAAGGTAGGCGAAATGCAGGATCCTTGTGGAACGCCACATTTAATGTTGCTTGGGTGAGCACAGGGTGAGTTAGAGAAGACTTTCATAACCCTTTCTTGAACAAATGTGGTGATCAAGGCACAAGCCTTGGGGGAGAAGTGTGCCGCAGAGGAGAGATGGTGGCCGAGTGTGTTATGATCCACCAGGTCAAATGCTGCGGATAAATCAAGGAGTAACCGGAGCGCCGGTTTGGCTACATCACGGAAGTCATCCATTTGATTTTTTAAGTCTAAAAGTGCAGTTTCAGTGCCGTGTCCTGGGCAGAAACCAGACTGACGAAGGCCCAGAAGATGGTATGCATCAAGGGATTTTTGAATTTGCAGAATGGCTGCCTTATCCAGGATTTTTAATAGGAAAGTAACTGTAGTGATAGGTCTATAATTCCCTGGGATCTTGGGGTAAAGCAAGAGTTTTTTAAGGAGTGGGCGTACCCACGCATCTTTAAGGCCAGTTGGAACATGGCCGGACTGGAAGGGTGCATTAATGAAGGCTGTGATGAAAGGGACCAAGGTAGGGACACAGTCTTTAATGAGCTGCGCTGGACAGGCATCTCCTTTGCAGTTGGAGGGTTTAATAGATTTTAGGAGTGCCAGGACTTCAGGTTCACTCATCTCCTTGAAGTCAAATGATGGGAGTCCCTCAGATCCAGGTTCAACAGACGTATTGCTATGAAGGTTAGAAATTTGGTGACTGAGAGCCTGTTGATGTGCAATCATTTTACTTTGTAATGTGTCAAGTTTATCCAGCAAGGAAGCTTGGATATCATTACACCACTTGGTGTCCTTAAGGAGATTCTGTGGGTGGGTGATGGGTGATTCCAACTCCCTAAAGATGGTGAAGATTTCTTTAGACCCCGATTTGGCATTTGCAATCCTTGTGTTAAATAAGGCAGCTTTGGCTTTGATAATGGCCACCTTATATTCCTTGGAGACATTTTTGAAGGCCGGCTTAGAGGCCTCAATTGGTTTAGCTTTTCATGTGGCCAGGGCTTTCCTCTTCTTGGCCCAAAGCTCAAGGAGCTCTTGAGAGTACCAGGCATTGAATGCTTGGATCGCTTTGCTTTCCTAAGCATGAGGGGAGCGATAGCATCCACCGCTTGACTGATAGCAGATTTGAATGTGCTAGCGAGGATCTCAGGGTCATGGGAAAAGGGGCACTGACAGGCTGGCCCCAAGAGGTATGGAGTAAGCTTCTCTTTAGTGAGCTGACGAGAACGTCTAGTGAGAGCCGATGGGATCAGGGTCACTTCCTTCGGTGGCTTGTTGGAGACATATCTTTTGCCACGACAGAACAGTCATGATGGGCCACCCAATCAAGAATGCAACCTTTAATATGGGTTGGCTCAGAGATGGCCTGAGTGAACCCTAGAGTTAAAAGGGCTTTGTTAGGGGCCACTGCTTGAGGGTCATTAGGGTCATTAAGTAGTCACTATGTATGTGCTGCATATTGGCTATCTTTGTGCAATGTGTCATGTAGCATATAATGTCCACTAAGGGGTTTGGACCAGCCTATCCCACTCCATGCAATTGTTTCACAGTCAGGGAGAGCCAAATGGTTAATATCAAACAACCTTTCCTCTAGAATGGGCGGCTTGCAATATCGGCAATTGTGTAGTTAGTTTCACGTTGTACAGCCTACACAATGTGCTTAAACAGCATCTTAGCTTTTACTTGTACAAATGGTGGTGTCCTCTTGGCACCATCGAGCTGGTCAAGAGTTCTTTTTCGATGCGATCTCCCAGATTCCCGCTAAAAGATTTCTTATTATATCGACTGCTTACTACAACAGCTTTACAACAGCTCTCCCCAAGTCACGTTTCCATTCCATCTCATGCTGATGTTTCTGGTGCTCCTGTAATCTTGTTCTGCTGCAGTAATTGTCCCTTGTTCAGTTGTGAGCTAGATCGTATATGCGTGTTCCCTATTGCTGTGTTTTGTGCCCATTTGTTTTTCAAGAGAATGCTATTCTGTATTTTGTTCATTTATTATGACAACATAACTGTTCAAGTATATTGATATAGCCCTCAAGGCATTTAAATGCAACCATGTTATTACCCTTCCAAACTAGATCAAAGTAACATATGCCAAGGGAAAGACAGCTACTGTGTTTCCATGGTATTAAGGGTTGGGGGTTATGCCAGAGAGAAGTCAACATCAACTCTCAAGCCATTAGGGGCTAGAGAAATGAGGATTTGTTTTAGCATTATTTTGATCAGAACAGAAAGAGTGTGGCACAGGGACAGAAGGACAGGGGTTATTCAAGACCCTGAACTCTTCCACGAGAAGCTGTGGTACATAGGGACCATCGCACACGACGGAGATAGTCTATGAAATCAGAAACATTCCAACCTAGTACTCCTCTTTATCCGGTTATATAGCAATGACCCCAGAGTAGATCCACGGCAAACACAGACACCAGTGTGTTAACAATAAGGAGGGCATGGGGCACCTTCAGGGGGGCATTTGGTATGTCTAGCTCCGAGAAGAGGACATAAAAACATCAGTAATGTGTTGGTCCATGACAGAAAATATACTCCGACTCTGTGGTGGAGATAAGACTACAATGGGCCTCATTATGTCCCTGGCGGTGACGGTATGAACGGCGCGGGTAAGGCACCGCCACCATTCATACCGTCCCGCTGCATTACGAGTTCTGCTCGCGGGCTCTGCGGCATCCGCGAGCATAACTCATAATTGCGCCGGCACTGTTATCAACGGCGCATCCATGCTCCCCACCCCTATTCTGCCCTATGGAGCAAAATGGGGATCAGGAGCCTGGTAATACCGCCACCCGCGAATGGACAATTACCGCCCCATTCATCTCACCTTCTCATTCATCTCATAATGGGCCGGTTATTGCCCAATCGCAGGAGGCGGTGCCAGTAGCGAGCATGGCGGTAGCCGTGCCTGCTATACAGGCACGGCTACCGCCATGCTCATAATGAGGCCCAATGTATTGGAACAATATATTGTAGTGAAGCTACAGAACAGTGTGAATGCTTTCAGGAACTGACACGACCTTTCCTTAGATATGATCAAACTAGATAAAAAGAAACACTTTTTTCACTTAATAGAGAAGGCTCAGGGAAAAGAGGTGTAATGTATAAACCCAAACACACAAAAACCACAAGCATAATCGAAGTTCTGGTATGACAGCGACATTCCTGCACTGCATGGAAACACCTCAGCATGGGGAGGCGCTGCAACAAACACGATGGAATGAATTTAGGAATGGTTGACATGCCTTGTATTCCTTTTTCCACAAAATGACACTGCCATAGTACAGAATCTCAGGGGATAGGCGGAAAAACCACTAAACTGTGGGTCAGAAAACTGAGCAGACATGTGCGTGGACAATGAGCATCTGAGCTAGGTGGGTGAGCAGCTGCTTGGAACTGTGAAAACCTGCAGAGACAGAGGGACTATCCAGCAGTACTGTCCCAGAAGTAGGATGAGATGGAGAGAGACAGAGCGTCAGCGTCCACAACTCCCAGAAACATTCATTGATGCAGATAAAGTCAGGCAGCCAGGAAAGTCTCCCTGAAAGTGTTCGTTAATGGTGAATTAACTGGGAGGTAAGGGAAGCTTCTGTGATAGTGGTCATTGATGGTGAGAAGGCTGGGAGGTGACTCTAAAAAGCCCTCTACCAGAAGGGCCATGAAACTGTGAATCTGTGGGATGAATAAACTGAGGAGATTTACACATCAGATATAGGACTCCCTGAGCCAGAGGCAGAAGATCGACAAAAGGATCGAACTTAAGGTTGAAGAAACTTCGAGAACACTTAGACCTGACAGATGGAAAACTCTGACCCGAGTCATAATGAGATTATGAAACTAAGGACTAAATAAACCTCAAAAGTGAGCTTAGAGTACGTGTTTCTGAAATGCCGAGGTGAGAAACCTTGAAATGGAGAAGGGAAAGAAAAATGGTAGCATGTATGTCAAGAGCTGGTATGGGCAGTGGTCAAAGTGTACGAAAAGAAGTAGTGGAACTATGTTCCTTACTGGCCTGCACTGCTCCCCACAAATTCCATCACCAGGCACCCTTCCAAGCACAATACAAACCCCCAAACACATGTTGCTGCTGTTTAGGGGAATGTTCAGTGCAGTGCACTGAAAGTGAAAGTTTCAACTTCTTCCTACACTTTTATTTTAAAACGAAACCGTTCCGGAACGGTTTCTTTTTAAAATAAAAGTATAGGAGCGGTAAAACTTAATGAAAACAAGTAGAGGAGCACCGCTTCGACCGCTCCCGCCCACTTCGACCACTGGGTATGGGCTCATGAAGTTTAGGAAACTGTGCTAGAAGTCCTAAAATCCAATAGCCTGATGTAAAAAGACTAGGATACACCAGAACAATTGTAAAGGCTGAAGCAAGACAGAGGGTCCCAGCCTTGAAAGTATTCTTCTGTGGAAACATCTGCAAGTCAAGGACTCCACCCTCACTTTCCACCAGCCCCCTCTTTGTTGACGATTATAGAGGTGCCTTACGCCAACCCTCACATGTCAAGGGATCCACTTGCCTACCAGCAGGGACTGGCGCGTGACATCGCTAGACAATAACAGAGTGCCATGCAAGTAGAAGGCATTTTAAACAAAAAAGCAATGTTCACCCGAGATCATAACAGGGCAAATATTATCTAGTGGTGTCTTAGGTGAGAGCCTGTGTCAGACGCAAACCATTTGACCTGCATCCGGCGCAAATCTAATCCAGGAGTATTTCAAAGCAATCTGCCCTATGTCTCTTACTGAAAGGCAGGTGTTTCTTCAAGCATGTCTTCACCCAACTTGGGATGCATAGCCTACACTAAAATACACAACATAAACTTCCTGCCTTCGGCCATTGCAAGAATGTTTGATTCTTTGTCTTCACCCTGTGCTGTTTTAGGCATTTTTTGATGTTCATCTGCCATATGTTACGATAATGTTGTGTGACTGCCTGCTAGGAAACCTGTGCAACCATGCTCTGAAAGCAAATCAATGACTGCTGGACACTACACAAAGGACCTTTGAAATTGACAATTTCAACACACGTAGGGTATTTGTTTCCACTAGGCGTTACACTGACAATTTCAACACACACATAGTTGTTTCTACATCATGCAGGAAGCAAAACACTTCACTACACATTCATTTATACCACATACTGTTAACCTCTCCTATATTGTTATATGGGTTGCTATGTGGTCATTATGAATGTGGCCTCATCTGGGTGTTTTAAGCTAATCCCCGTGTATGATTCAATAATTCGTTACATCATTTTTTGTAATTTCCGCTGATCCATTTTGTGCCCTTTGACCAGATACAAGACCCTTTCACTCAGTCAGCAAGTCACCCCTGCTTAATGTATTTCTCTTTTTTCCCATGCTGATAGGTGTGTGTACAGAAACTAACAGCACCCCTCGCACTCACTAGACCTAAATAGTGCAATTTAGCAGGATGGCATTCAATGAGAAAGGACAACTGTATAATAAACCACCTCCGAATCGCCCAGTGAAAGTCCTTTTGCATGATTGGCCAATTACCATAATCAGGTGCAATGGGCAGAAGCCTCATGAAACAGAACTCTTTTTGTGGGGTGGGCATGGATTGTAATTGCTCATTTATAACGCATTTAATACCCAGTGGTTTCTAAGCCGGACGTGGACGTCGAACCTGTGTTGCTTTGCCTCTGCTTGCTTCGAAGGTGAGCGTAGTGCCCCTCCGAGACATGCAACATAATGTTATCTCCATGGCACCTGAAAGCTCAGGATACCCAGAACAATGATTCAAAAGATTGCAAGCCTACATGATTAAATGTGATCCAGGGCCTTCATTGGGTTTTGACTCCTCTGGAGTCTCCAGACCGAAATATTATTGAAAAGGTATGGGCGCGCCTCAAGGGATATTTGAAGACGTTTCACAAAATCATGAGCTAACTGATGGCATGAAAACAAGTTCTGTTTTGAAGTACTTTCACAAAGCATGTGCTACAGGACTAATGTCCAGGTAAACAGGCACTGCTAGCAGTCGTCAAAAAGGTTGGTGCAGCAGCAAACACGTGATTGTGTGTTTTAATATTGAATCTGATTAGCATTTTATGTCTGCAACTTTGATGAAATTTAAAACAATATGTTACCCAGTTACAGAATACTATATGTTATACCTACTTGGGACACATTCTGGGTAGAAGAGGAAGGTGTGGGGAGCAGGCGGGGAGCAGGCGCGCTACATGGGGTTGCTCATGAGCTTTTGGCCATGAACAGTTTCCTTAAGCATCATGGTTGCAAGGGCGAGTAGAAATGGGACAGGGGAGAGATGGCTCGACAACGTTAGGATTTGAGGTCACCCTACTAAAAGTTTTGGCTCTTAGGTAGGGCTTTAGGACCACCCTTAGTTCTGGCTAATGTGTGGTTTTTACCATGCCGTTGGTTTTGGCTCATAAGTGTTGCCTAACACCATCTTTAGTGTTGGTTCATTGTTAGCACTCCAGCAGCACCATTAGGTTTAACTTAAGAGTCGCTTCACCACCACCAATACGTTTGGCTAATCAGTTGTTTTGCATGGCCATTATTTGTAGCTTGTGGGTGACTGCTTCGATAATCTCCCTGTATCTAGAACCGGGGCAGAGCACTGTGTCGACCGAAGCAGTAGAATTTAGCAAAGCCAAACCTGTTGACTCTGCCATACTTGTTTAGTAATGAGTTCTCCAGCACCTCACTTCAAAGGCTATTAAAGTATTTCAATTGATTAATGGTTTAGCAATCATTCTTATTTTCTAAAATCATTATTTTAAAGTATATCCTCTCCTATTGTTATTAATTACTTGACCTAACACCTTGGTTTAAACACCTTTACATCTGCCTTCTTTAAGAGGGCACGTGTTTGGCTCTTTCAGTCTTTTTGTTCCTCCCTCCCTCTTTGGTGAATGTATGCATCAGTTATACTTCAATTAAATGGACAAACCTAAGAAAATACAGGGTATGTTTGGGCAAATATCGCATTCCTTTTGTATTATATACTGTATTGGGAAGGAGAGAGGGTCTTCCCACCCCCCCTAGGTGATACAGAATGAGAAATAAATGCCAAGAGAGCACATCCAGGGAGCAGGGTAGAGGAGGTGAACATAACAAAGGTACGCAATCACCTTAGTCCATGCATTACAAGTCATATGGTAGATGCGAGTGCAAACGCTATCTTGGCAAGTGGCAGCCATCTTAGAAGTAGGCCACAGCGCAGCAAGCATCCTTTGATGTGTTAGTGTGAGACCACCTTGCATGAGCGCGAACATCACCCCCACCCTGGCCAGGTCTCCAAGAGTCTGCACAATTCTCCATTGTTCTAAGAAAGTTACAGGCCCTTGCGCCAGGGAAATAATGTGCTCTGTAAGGTAATGAGAAGGGAGCAGAGCGCATCTTGGCAGTACCATCCCACTGGACTGATAGTGAAGTCCTCCTGCTGTCAACGATCCACACACGAGAAATACAGCTTTGCTTTCATCTCATGACCCCCGCATGCTATGGCACCGTCCAAACGCAGACCATCGACCATAAAAGGTTTACACCCCTCGTTCGATCACTAAGATCAGAAGGCAAGGCTATAGTGCCTTTAGAAATGGGTCACGTGATTTCTGCTGTGAGGTGCAGGGTAGCATCAGAATTATAGCCTAAAACTAAGGTGGAGAGCCTTGGGAGTTTCTGATCTGTCTGAGAGCGAATGAAGCATTTGAGTTAGTGTGACCTCGGCTCGTCCCTTCACCCCTAAGCCCATCCCTATATCTGCCAGGTGCTCGTTACAGTGATAAAATAACATTGTTTATCTTAGTAGCCAATTAATTGTTAGGCCAACCTCACCTCGGATGACGAGCCCAGCAGCACCCACGTGGATGGAAATGAACAGATGAAGATTGACCAATGGCCCAGCATCCCATATAGAGCAGGCCCTATATGTGTAGAGCTCGTCCAGTTAGGATTGTACAGTTGTACCATATATGATTATGTCATTAGTGATGTTATTTGTGCTTATAGTGTGCTGCACGTCCCTACGGAGTTCAGAACGTTCAGCGGCAGCAGAATTGTTTGCTGATGCATTTGTATTTTTGGAGAAATAAATACTTGCAAGCGTGTCGTGGGCTCTTTTCCCGAGCGGGCTGTATTTTTTCTGGTGCGAGCATGCAGGAGTGTGCCATCATTGGGTGACCCTGACATGATCCCAGTGACACTGCACAACAGAGGCTTCCAGGCCTCCTCTCTGAGGGTGCCGCGCCCACCTGCAGCGACTAGTCCCAGACGCTTCAGTATCAGAGGTTTTGCAGGAGACGTTTTTACAGAATTCCTGTCTCCTCTTTTCAGCAGGGCGTGGCTCTGGATAGAGTGGAAGTTGTTGTTGTAACCCCATGACGGATGAGTTTGGGTGAACATGGCCATGTGGGTATACCATTGCAAGTGATAACAAGTAGGAGAAGGGTATATGAGAAAGAGTGTGGGTTGTTTGAATGGGTTGGGTGTGACTGTTTGTTTTTATTATTTAATTTTTTAAGGAGAACTTTATGGAAAGGAAAACAGAGCTCTAGGGAGCCTTCCCGAGTGAGGGGAGAAGGTGCTACCACTTATATTGTGTAACAGAGTGTGATGCTGGAAATGCATTGGAGGGACAGGGCCTCCCTGTCCTTGTCCTGTAGTCCTTTTTCATTTGTGTTCTGTATTGTTTTCTGCCCAGGAGTCCATTTAGGACTCCTGGCAGTACAGCTCTTCCTGTTTCTGGTTTGGTGTACAGACCCATGGGATACCCTTATGGCACCCATGGGTGGGGGTGCAACCCTGTGCCCCTAGTGTATGTTTTTGGGCACCTGTGTGTGGCCCACAGAGTAGGGTATGGGCTGGTGGCAGCTCCATGCTGAATTTGACAGGTGCTCTGAGTATCCTCCATTTTGGGATACCCAGGCCCTGCCATTGCAATCAGTTGATTCCTGATAGGAAACAAGATCACCACTGTGGCCTCTTGCTTTCAAGAATGTTGCATGTTACCTTGTTTTCCCAAAGTCCTGGGAAGCCCTGACTCTGTCCCTCCCCCCTGACTGGCTGTTGGGTAGAAGTTCCATATATGGTGTTGTTGTGAAGTCCAGGCCAGACTGGCTGAAGCCTTCCCAGTGACTGTATGTTGTGGGTACACCCTGTGGGAAGGCCCTGGGTGAATGGAATGTGTGACCATTATGCACTCCTTGTTGTGGCTGTCTGGTTTCTGGTATGGGAGACAAAGACTGAGACAGCCCTGTCCGAAACTGCTATGAATGCAGTGTATAGTGTTGAATGGCTGGGTACTTGTCCCAATGCACATTCCTTGTTGTGAGTGTCTGAGAGGGAGGAGTATGGCCTGAATGCACTGTATGCCTCAATGCCCTTCTGTATGATTGGCTGCTGAGTGTGACCCAGCAGTGTGGATGAGAGGCAGAATAGTATATCTGGGGACCTCTCACCACTGGAAATTGTTCAGAAGCTTAGTCTATACTTGAAGAGTAACTGGAACTGCTGATCCTCAACGGCCAGCTGGAAGAAGGAGAACTGCTGCTGCATTTGCTCTGACCCGATCCAAAAGCTGCCGATTTCGTCGAGGACTGATCCGAGAGAGGACCTGGCTAGTCACCCTCTTCCCATGCTCCGAGGGACCATTGAGCACCGCTAACCTCTGCCGAAGCTCCCTGGAAGTCAGACCCTCGAAAGGCTGCCGACCAGAGACGGGGACCGCTGAGAAGAACGAAGTGCAGCACCCAGACATCAACGCCGTCAAAGTCCATTGCCGTCGACAAGGGTTCGGAGTATCACCGCAACCGCTGGAGGCCCGTCGAAGCCGTGTTGCCCAGAAGAGGGGACCGCTTGACACCGTGTCGCCGACGACCGGAGCCGATTGCTCCTTTGCTTAAGTCTGTTGAATCGAAGGACGCCCTTGTCACCACCCAAAGACCACAAAGACTTAGACGACTCGACGCCCTTGCTGGGCCACAGTTCTTCAGAAACTCTTTGCGGTCCTGAACTATCCAACGCCGAGGTGCCCCGCACACCTCATCCTCACAGGACGTCACCGACGGGCACCGCCTGGATCGACGCCGTGGTCTCGGCACCCTCAAACTTTTCATCGACGCCAAGATCACCTTCTTCGCCGCCTCTCGACGATCCGTGGCTTCTGCTTTAAAGGGAGTCACTCAAGAAGGATCCATCGACGCCTCTTCGAAGAACTCTGCTCCACCAGGTACATTCGGGGGGTATAAACATTATAGAAGGAAATAAGACTTATAGAACAATATATGGACTGGGCTTGTTATATCTCCATTTTCAGAGCACTAAGTGAGTTATTGTGATAGTGTACATAACCATAAAGACTGTGTTTTCAGTAATACAGTGTGTGGACATTCCTTTGTGAGGGCTTGGGGACTACACTGTACTTAAGAACCAGCCTGTTTGTTTGTTTGTTTGTTTTATTCATATTTATATAGCGCACAACAGCCTGTGAGCATAGTGGCACTTGTTGCAGGACAACGCTTAGTTACATACAATATAAAATAGACATTTGTTACATCTTGAGCAATTGAGTGCAGAGGTGCAAAATATATACAAAGATTACATTCTAATATATTGCATGCGGGTTTATGTTACAATTACATGTTCGGAGAACAGGAAATGGTAGAAGTGTTAGTTAAGGAGAGTGGTCTTAGGTTTGTTGCGGAAAACAGAGATGGAATTTTCAGCTCTGAGGGTGGCCAGGAGTTCCATAGTTTAGGCGCAATCTAAGAAAAGCCTAGCCCTCCCGCCATGGCTCTCTTAATGCGTGGAATGTGTAGCTGGTTGGAGTACTGAGTTCTAGTAGGGCGTGTGGAAGTAGTTCTTGATATGGCTTCAGAAAGGTATGTGGGAGCAGTGTTGTTGATGCATCTGTGCATGATAGAGAGTATTTTGAGGGTAATGCAGTCTTTGACCTGTAACCAGCGTGCTGTTTGTCTAGCATGGGATATATGGTCTCTTCTGGGGATGCTCATAGCTGCTCTTAGGGCATTGTTCTGTGTGGTTTGTAGTCTGTGGAGGTTTTTGGTGGAGGTGCCAGCTAGGAGAGTGTTGCAATAGTCGAGTTTGGCGCCTATCGTTGCTCTGGCTATTGACAGACAGTTGGGAGTAGACAGATAAGGTTTAATGGCATTGATAAGTTTGGTGCTGTAGGCTGACGCCGAGGCTATGGTGCTGACATGTTTGTCCATCAATAGGTTTGTGTCAATGTAGACACCTAGGGTCTTAACAGAGGACGATACATTGATGGTGGAGTTATCTATGTTAAAGTTGGCATATTGGGGGCTTAGCTTTGTTATTGTGTTCTTCTGACCTAGGATAAGGATTTCAGTTTTTTCCCCATTAAGACAGAGGCCATTGATCGCCATCTATGCTTGAATAGTCGCATAGATGTCGTTAAGGGCAGTGGCATATTGGTGATAGAGGCCCGATAGTGGTATGAGTACTTGTGTGTCATTAGCATAATTGGTATATGCAACACTTAGTGCGTCAAGTAGGTCAAAAAGAGGTTTAGTGAAGAGGTTATAGAGGGTGGGAGTTGTGCATGATCCTTGGGGGACACCGCAGCTAAAGGCGGTGGGGTCTGTGTTAGCTGTGTTGGAGAAAACCTTCATGGCTCTACCTTCGAGGAAGGATGCGATCCATGAAGCTGCTTGTTTAGAGAAGTGGGCTGCCTGAGTGAGATGGGTAGTTAGTGTTTTGTGGTCTACCAGGTCTAAGGATGCTGATAGATCGAGAAGGAGGAGCAGAGCAGGTTTACCTTTGTCCATGATATGTGTGATTTGATTTTTCAAGTCAAGCAGAGCAGATTCTGTTGCATGCCCCACTCGGAAGCCAGATTGCCCTTTACCCAGTATTGAATAGGCTTCAATGTATGATTGGATCTGGTTATGGGCTGCCTTATCCAAGATATTCAGAACGAACGGAACTGTCGTTATAGGCCGGTAGTTGTTAGGATGCGCTGGGTCAAGTGTTGTTTTTTTGAGGAGGGAACACACCCACGCTTCTTTTAGACTATTTGGTACAGATCCTGTTTGGAATGAAGCGTCACCTCCTGCATCACCTCCTGAGAAGCTAGGCCTTGATTGCTCGTCTATTGCTACTGTAATAGAGAATCAGGCTGGGGTTCTCTGTGCCTCTCTTCTACCATATAGAGAGCAGAAGTACAGACACCCCCTCCAGTCTTTACACAGAGTAAAAAGGAAATACATAGGAGTCCTGCATAATTAGTGTGCTCGGGTACAGTAGTGGTTGTTATTTTAGCTTGTTATTTTAGCTTATTGTGTTTGTCTTTTATTGTGTAGAGTGAAGGCCCAAGGAGGGGGCGTTGTGTAAATAGTGGTGTGTTGCAAGTGCTTGGTGTGCGAGAGTGGGTGTGCATGAAGAGAAGGGGGGGAGCAATGTGGGCTGATGGGGAAGAGGGAGCGACAAATAGATATTTTGGTTGTGACATTCACAGCATGCGCAGAGTGCGAACAGGAGCCCAGGGGCGCCTTATGGCACATACATCACTGCAATGGCAGGGGCGACACCTTTAGAATCCATGTACAAGACCTTGCCCTGGAACACATGACCACATTCCTAACAGTGAAATACAAGGGTAAACAGCTACAGAAAAGAAAGGCCATTTTAGATTGGTGGAAGATGATCGAGGACATAGAAGATACCAATGAGGGAGGGGCACGGGGCTCATACGAGGGGGAAAAGCATTCGGACGCAGCAGGGGCCTGAACAGAGCACACAAGGATATGTCCATTAGCAGTGCTCCCAGCAACGTGTTACAGTAATCCAACCTATGTGTCCACACATGCCAAGGTCACCCCAGCCACATATATACTCACTCCAGCAACCACTCCACCCCAAGAGTGCACAATGCAGAGGGAATTAGATGGGTCCCTCGAATCAGCACAAACAGAACTAGCACGACTGCAAACAGCACAGAGCGAAGCAAAGGGGAGCGGACTAGACGAGTGGAGAGCAGAGGACATTTTGTTCTGATTGGACAGCACTGCAATAAAAGATGTATACATAGAGAAGAAAGAGGATGGCGAGCAGCCAGCACACGGTTTCGGAACTGTAAGGTCTGACAGAGTAGGAGGAGGATTAGATGGAGAACAGGGAGAGGATGGGTGAAGTACCTTGGATGAGTTTGAAGATGACGGTGAGGAGGAAGCAGAACAGGCACCTGAGATAACACCATGGGTGGAAAGTTTGTGGGATGGGAGGGTTGGGAGGTTTGGCCGGATGGCAGTGGCAAAGAAAAAGGGTAGTTCTGGAAGGAAAGAAGTTAGAAGAGCAGGCTTACAAATGCCATTGATACACAAGGGTATGGGGAGGGCACAATATGTACCCTGGGTGCAGATGGATAAGAACAATTTGTTCAAGCTGCTCCCACCATTGACAGCGGGGGCGGGGGAAGTGGATATGTGCATTTGAAAAACAAACTGCAGGAGTATCCCTGCCCGTAGGGGATATGAAAAGTGTAATGTGGCGATGGTGGGTGACCAGTCCGGAGATTTGTGGATTAAAGCAGGATACCAAGGACTGAGATTAGACGACTATGCGCATGACGGCACACCATTCAACATCAGGCGTACTTTACCCTGACCCACTAGACATAGAGTCGATCATACAATGTGCTATGGGGGATGACGAAGGCCCTGCGCAGTACATTATTAAGGTTCAGGAGCTGTGCAGAGCGGAGACGGGGGGACTGATCAGTTCTGCTTTTCTGCTTTGTTATTAAAAGAAGCATACCAAAGGAAGTGCAGAAGGTAGTAGACAAGATTGTGGGCATTTAAGCGAAGGGTTGGGGGCGGAGGTTCAGAGTATAATAGTACACAATTGCAAATGAATAAAGGTACACAAAAGGGAACTGACACAACAATTGCAGGCAAATTAGTCTAAACTGGTACAGAAGAAGCTGACTAAAATAGTTGTAGAGGGGGCATTGCCAACACCTGCACAGACGGAGGTGACAGGGGGCGTGCAGGGTTCCACATGTGTCCAAATAGCAGCATTTTGGCAAGTGTTGGAATTGTGGGAGGTGGAGACACTTTCCAAAAGAATGTAGATGCAGGCCAGGACTTGAGCACAACACATATAATAATTACCACCCACCACCGCAAAATACACCACAGATGCCGACACCAAGAACGACCTCACTACCCTATGAAAAACACCAACAATATACACAACTCCCACCCCTGCAACCGGAGGCACAAGCACAGCTACAGTAGCACCAACAACAGCAATACCCGCAGCAGATGATGTCCCAGCATGGAAAAGGTAACATGCACACACCCAATGAAGTACCGTATGGCACCATAGTGCCTTACCGGGGGGCGAGCGTGATGGGAAATAGCCTGTTCACGTTCCCCGGGTCAAACACATACCCAGATTAGGACAGCCCACAGAGAGCACTTGCCTGCCCAGTACTATCTATGACAGCACATCCTGATGAGTAATCCTTGTTGGGTACAGAAATAAGAAACAAACACTTCATTTTTATGGATAGACGCGGGTGCCACAAAATCATACATCAGTGAGGGAGATTTCCCACCATCAGGCCACACTCTTGACACACAGGGATTCTCTGGGGCTGTCTCCATGGTTCCATACACTAAAGAGGTTGACATAAAAATAGAGGGGAAAGTGGTGTGGGCTCCCCTACTCTATTCTGAAAGTTTGTCAGTGAACTTGCTGGGCAGGCATCTCCTCTGCTAGCTCAAAATGACAATATCATTCACAGACAGTGGCATAGTGCGCGCCATGGCAGGGATGTGCGCCATAAGGGCAATGCTAATAATACGTGCGATTGGAGGAAAAGTGGTGGGGGAACGTGGAATTTCCACAGACCCAGACATGTTTGTAACTGGAATAACTGTGCTTGTGGAGGCGGTGCCTCAGATTGGCAAAGGGTGTTGACGAGTGCCCTCAGATTTTATGTTTTGCCCTGTCGTGGCCCCTGAACTGGCACCAGGTACAATACTATCCCTAGATTTACAAGGATTGGTGATTTCGGCAAAAAGGATCCTTGTAATAGGGACTTATTGGGATGGGTGCGATTGACGCACAGTACTTTGCATTGATAATATGATATCACTAAAGGAGGTGACTGATGCAGAAATGTTTAAAGACAGACCAGATGACAAAGAAATTGTGCTAGCAAATTGTATACCTGTGAGAAAATGGTGCAGTACGGGAAGGTCCAGTGCCCCATGATGGGCCTTGCAGCCCCACCCCAGTTAATTGATGCATATTTTCAGCAGATGCCAGAGAGAGGGTAGACAACTAACCCCCATGATGTAGGGTTCCTACAGGGAGTGACCCCGGTACACATAAGATTGAAACCAGGATCAGTGTTACTCCGAGTGAAGCAATATCCACTTTCCAGGAAGGCAGAAGAGGAAATTAAGGATACCATCACTGCCCTACGGAACCAAGGGATAATTGTACCTTCTACCTCCTCATGCAACATGGACATATATCCCATAAAAAGGCAACAGGGGCAATTGGAAGATGATTCAGGATTTGCGCACCCTAAATGATGTTGTGCAGCAAGAGTTTCCTGTGGTTCCTAACCCTGCCACAATTTTGGGTAGTATCCCCAAGAGGCAAATGCACTTCGCAGTGGTTGACCTCAAAAATGTTTTTTTTCTGCATAACATTGCACCCAGACTCACAGTACCTCACAGCATTTACTCATGGGGGAATGAGGTACGAACACACAAGATTGCCTAAAGGGTACTGTGAAAGCCCCAGCATTATCGAAAGAATACCCCGCGTAGATTTAGGGGAAATCCAAGTGTCCAGCACAATCATCCAGTATGTGGAACGACTTGCTGGTATGGGAACATTCCATACACAACTCAATCACACTCTTACAGCTCCTGGCTCACAAGGGGTACAAAGTGGAGAAGGCAAAGCTACAATACTGTGTACAAGAAATGGTATACTTAGGGCAGTTAATATCAGCACATGGCCACAAAATAATACCTCACCCCGCTGCCTCTGTGCGCCACCCCCCAGCCCACAACAGTAAAAGAAATGTAAAGGTTCATAGGGATGTGCAATTACTGCAGAGCATGGGTTCTTGATTATGCAGCATTCACAAGACCGCTCCTACAGGGCCTCAAAGAAGCACAAAAGACAGACAATAAAATAGCATGGACAGAAGAAATGTTGAATTTTAACAACCTAAAAAAGCTGGTTTCGACTGCACCTATGTTGGCAACATCAGATTATATGCAGAAGATCAACTTATTCTCGAAATCTAATGGCCAGCTCATGACTGCTGTGTTAACAAAGAAAAGCGCAATGGGCCAAACGCCATTGGCCTATTACAGTGCCACTCAGACTCTGTAATGCAAGGGCAGTTTGCTTGTGAACAGGCACTTGTAGCTGCAGCATTTGAGATTGCGAAAAGCTCCACTATTGTCATGGGCTGTTCAATTACACTTTATGTGGAACATGCCGTATTTGCAATTTCAGAAAGATTGAAATGTACCCTGAATACCCAAAGAGGATCAGCATATGAGATAATTCTCTCCAGCCCAAACATTCACATTGTATGATACAAAGAAGTGATCCCTGCAACATTCATAACAGAAATGTGCACTGATGAGCATTTGGCCAGCCATGACTGTGTAACATATGAGGAGGAGATATCATCCCCAAGGAAAAAGACAGGCCCCTCGAGGAGGAAGGTACTCTTTGTTGATGGGTCAGTGACAATTGACCAGGACACTGATCTCAGACATACTGGGGCAGCGGTGGTGTGTCTAGTGGACAGTGAATAGGAGACACTAATTCTAAAAAGACTACCAATGCATTATTCTGCAGAGGCAGCAGAACTCATTGCACTAATTGAAGCTCTACAAGCATCACAAGGGTGTCATGTGATGATTTATTTGGTATCGGCATCTGTCACTATCACGGCGCACGCCGGTCTTTCGCAAAGGAAAAGGAGGGGCTTCAGGAGTGCAGATGGGTCCCCGGTAAAGCATGTCACACTATTAGACAAACTAATTTTTGCACTCTCCAGCCCTCTGTATTTGTGGTAGTTAAATGCGCCACCCATACTAACAATACTGATGAAGTGACACTCAGTAACGCCGCCGCAGACACTGCAGACAAAATAGCAGCATATTTCCAAGGACCCACTATAGCTGAATATCTTTTAACAACACCTGCCAGTGACTAGCTCCCTGTGTCATGCAATGACCTGCCCATTGAGCAAATTATTGAACTACAAGGAAGGGTCCCAGAGGTGGAAGAAACAGTTGTGGATCAAAAGGAGGTGCAAACAATCCCCTGTGGACTTATTTTGGTGGAGGGAATGCACAGGAAAAGTAGTCATCACACATAAACTGTTGGTAATAGCATTCAATCAACTCCATCACCCCTCCCACAGCTCCAAGCACCACATTGCAACAGTTCTGAATGTCCAGGAACATTTGAAAAGTATGGTCTTCAGATGCACAACGTGACAAAGTTTTAACACAGAATGACATCAAGAACACTGAGAGGCATTCTGCCCCGCCCCACTGGGCCATTCGCCAAGTTGCAAATTGACTATGCGGACATTGGCAAAAGATGCAGCAGGTCTCAGAATCTGATCATAGTCATCTGCCCCACGTTGGTGGCGGGTCCATGTGCACATCCGGATGGCAAATGCGCGACAACATTTTTGGTCCACAAAGTGTTCCCCCGATGGGGCGTGTGTGATGTGTTAAGGTCAGATAATGGCACATACTTTTTCAATTAATTGTTTAAAGAGATTACTGCGCTACGTGGGATTAAGCACCGAATGTGTACAATTTATCACCCCAAGCCAATGGAGTTATGGAGAGGATCAATGGACTCCTCAAAAGTAAACTGTCCAAGCTTTGTACCGCATTGAAGAAAAACTGGGTGCATTGCTTATCCTTGGCCCTGTTTATTTTGTGCACACAGACCAGCAAGGACCACCATTTATCACCCCAGGAGGTGGTAACTGGTTGCTGCATTATCTCCCATTAGGAGAGCATCAGACACACATAGGGCAGCAGCTATTCTAGGTGATGAGTTTAAAGCCTATTTGACAACTTGAGGAATCAGAAGGTTTCTCACCCACTAGTCCCAGTGGATATCTCTCTCAGGTGGCCAGGGCACCTTTGGATAAAGACCCTCAGGGTGGACCAGCGTGGGAGGATCACCTGTGTGAGGGGTCTTCGGGTAGTGGAACACCAGATGGCGAGACGCGGTATCCCTCCCCCTCCAACACCTTTGCCTCATCCTATAAGGTAGGATACATGGGAACTTCACCCCCTCTTTACCTTCAGAAACACTTCCACACGGACAGCCCGGTCTGGGAGAAAACAGACTCACACCCGAGCAGTGTATCTGACTTGTCCCGCTACTATGGTGAGGTAAAGTCAGGCAATTACTGACAATCACTTACACCTGACTTCCATTAAACTTCCCCACACAGGGTGGCGCTGTTGAGCAGCCCAAGATGGCTGCTTAGCTACTGAGCTCTGTGTGACCCCGGTGAAAATCCACCTACAGCTGCGGCTTTCTTCATCCTTGACATCCCACATCTCAGTGAGCTGTTGCTCTGTCCCTCCTGCCTATTTCCTGAAAATCCCGGCCCGAATCGGACCCCGGAAACCTGACAACGGGAGTTTGGTGCCGGCTGCCTGTTGACCTGCGGGGGCCTCGGCGTGCGCCCGGCTCCCGCCTCCTCCTCTCCTGGTCCTCTCGCTTGCAGCTGGTGGTGGTGCACGAGGTGCAGTGCCCGAGTGCCCTGCCCCCCTCCCGAGGGCCCCCACTGCATTGTCTGCGACTGGCTGCTGGGGGTAGGACTGCACCATCAGCCGCGGCGGCCTCCCCTCGTAGCACGCCGTTGCACTAGCGGGTCAGCCGCAGGGGCCTGCGCTGGAGCGCACCTCAGCCCCCTCCCTCGCCGCCAGTACCGGATCCCTCGTTCTCAAACAACGTGAGGCGGCTGGGCTGGAGCCTCGCTGCCCCTTGCGATCCACGGTCCACGAGCCTGGGCAGAGGCCCATACCAATCAGGTGAGGAACGGGGGAGGGGCCCGCGCAGTGGTCGCTGTGGTGCTTCTCAGGTCGACCTTCATGCCCCCGCCTTGTTGCCACTTGGAACTCCAGAACTCTAGATTGGGACAGCATACCCTGTGTACTTACTCTGGAGAGTGGGCTCACAGGAACTCGTGCTAATAGCGCTGGACACCTTTCTATCCCCTATTACTTGAGCCTCGGGCTGCGCCCTAGCCCCTCCTTGCTGCGGATTGCTTGCAATTAAAGGACCCTTATGTTGAACTGAACCTACACAGCGCCCCCCAACCTAACAGAGGAGTGAACCCCTTCATCACAATTACTACTGTTTGCCAGGTGGCTGCCCGCCTTCGCGGATTGGCGACCTTCCCATCTTGGCCCCTGAGTGGCCCAACGCTCTCCATCCGACTGTGGCCTCCTTGCCTCCACTGCTGCCATAGCCTGACCGCACCCCCATCACAAGTGCAGTGCCTACTGTCCTCTAATACCTTGGTCCCTTGGCCATCAGCCCTCCCCTACTCGCTGCAACTGTGGGCCGCGCCTCACCCAGGGTTATCCCGGCAATGTCAAACAGATCTAGAGGCGCCTCTAAGGGGGGAGCTATGCATAAATTTACTAAGACTGTCCCGAGGGCAGAAGCAGGACACACATCATCCCTGCAGGAGGACTCTGAGGCTGACCCTCACCCCTGTGCTATGGCCCCCGATTTGACTACACTTATGGAATCTATGGGCAAACATTTTGCATCCTTCCACGAGAAGTTGGATGACATCAATGCCAATGTTGCCTCCCTAAAAACACGAGTGGATCAAGCGGCAACCAGAATCACTGATGCTGAAAGCAGGATATCAACAAATGAAGAAGATATTCAGGTGCTGCAGAACACAGTTGCCTCCTTGTCGCACGACATGAAGAGTGTGAGAGCAAAGTGTGACGACTTGAAATCACGCTCTCGTAGAAACAACCTGCGTATTATTGGGGTCCCTGAAAACACCCTTAAAGGGCGCATGGAGGATGCCGTCGAAACCTTGCTTAAAGACCTGCTCTGCAATCCGGCCCTCTCACCATACTTCACAGTTGAACGCGCCCATCGAGTTTTGTCACCACGCTCCAAACCGGGTGACATCCCAAGGCCCATCATCGCCAAGATTCTAAATTACCGGGACAGAGACCTCATCCTCCGCTTGTCACGTGAGAAGGGAGACCTATGCCTTGAGGCCCACACCATCAGGATTTTCCCGGATTTTTCAATAGCGGTACAGCAGGAGAGACATCAATTCCTCGGGGTCAAGAAATTGCTTAGGGAACGCAGTGTCCCGTATGCCATCCTGTTCCAGGCACCACTCAAAATTACTCACAACGGCAAACTGTACTTCTTTACTGTTCCCGACGAGGCAGTGAAATTCATTGAGGCGCATATTCCACTTCATGATCCGGCTGGTGGCTGCACCAACGATGATTAACCAAGTGCATCCTAGCCTAACGTGGCCTAACCCATCTAGTAATCCTTGACTCTGTATGTGGCAATGGCAATAATGTACTGCAAACTCAGCGAACTCGGCCCCTTCCACATGCATCCGGCTTTGGCTCAGCCTTTATACTATGGACATTGATCTCCATTTCCCTCCCAGGTGTGGAGCTGGCCATGAGCCCTAGTCACCTCTTCAGTGTCATCTTGCTTCCGATAACCTACTGGCCTTGGGGCCTGACATAGGATCTGTTTACCGCAGAAACCTGTATCTGACAGCTCTCACTGTCCTACATAACGCTCCAACGGCCGACCACACGGCAACAGCACACCCCACTGCAATTGCAATGCTCATGTTTTGTTGGTTGTTCCTGCTTGTTGGCCCTGGTTGGGCCCTGGTTGGGGCATATCCCCGTTGGATCTTGCCCTCTGACCTCTACTTCTCAGGGAGTGTCGGTTTAATTGGTGACACCAGCATTTGGGGTGGGGGATCTGCACTGCAAGTTGGGGGTGGGCAGTGAGGGTGGGGGGAGGTAATGTTGGGGATTGGGGAAACGTTATTGCAAAAGGCAGAGGCAGACTGGCAGACCACATGACATCGGGGCGCCCACTTAAGGGCTTGCTGCGCCCTATTTGTATGCTACAGCGACAGTGGTGGGATGTTCCATAGACTCTTAAAATGCCTACAACAGTGATGTCCTGGAACATTCGGGGCTTAAGTAATTACACCAAGGCTTCTAAAATCATGTCCTACACTAATAGATATGGATGCAAAATATTACTGGTGCAGGAAACGCACTCCACGGGCCCTCTGACTAAATGTATGGCACCATCATGGGGTCCCCACAGATATTCCACCTCATACTCGACTCAGGCCAGAGGGGTGTTGACAATGATTCACAAATCGCTTAAGTTTTTACTCCACAAGAGCTATATTGACCCAGAGGGAAGATACATCATATTGCATTGCACAATAGCTAACAGAGAATATTTATTGGTGAACACCTATGGCCCTAATGTGGACTCCCCCGACTTTGTCGAACAAGGTAGTATCTATACTTCTGGGCTATGAGGGGATGCAGATCATCTGGGGGTGGGATATGAACTTCATATTAGACATTACACTGGACAGAACAGTCCCAGCTCCCAGACCGTTACCCGGCGCGGCACGTAGACTCCTAGCACACAGCACAACACTTGATATCCCAGACGCATGGTGGGCACTACATCCACAAACACGCGAGAACACCCACTACTCCTCAGTGCATGATAGCTCGTCCAGAATTGACATGTTCCTTCTGTCAAGCGCAATGCTGGGGAGAGTGGTGGAAACACAAATATTAGCTTGCACTCTATCGGACCATTCACCGATCCTGATATCCCTAGAACTGGGAGCACCCTCCCCTACCATCAATACATGGCGGTTCAAGTCCTCCGCCCTACAGGACATTGTATTCAAGGCAGGCATTCTTGCTGACATCCAGTCCTATTTTGAGCTTAATACACCCCAGTCCACCTCCTTGGGAGTCTGATGGGATGCTTTCAAAGCCTTTATCAGGGGAATGTCTATAACTAGGGAGGCGGGAGTCCTTAAGACTATAAGAGCAGCCCTTGGCCGCTCGGAAGCCAAACTGCGCAAACTAGAGAGGGCTCACCCGACATCAGTTGACCCTGCCACTCTTTCCCAAATTAGCAAAGAACTCCAATTCTTTAATGAAAAAGCCACTAGGGAGGTTCAATACTTTAGCCGCTCACAGGCTGCACGGAAATATGGTGAGGGGGATAGACCTAGTAAAACACTGGCCGCCTTGGCTAGGGGTGAGTGGGGCCAAACACAGATCACTTGCATCAAAGACAGCCAGGGGGCAGTACGGTGGTCCGACCAGCAGATCCTGGAAGTCTTCACAGACTTCTACTCCTAACTATATTCTCAGCCCCTCGAGCACAGTGATTCCTATATGCGAGACCTCCTTGAGCAGATTCCCACAACTAATATCTCCCCCGCAACCAGAGACCAACTGGACTCCCCCATCCAACTAGATTAAATAGTTGAGGCCATATCTAAGTTCCCTAAGGGTAAGGCACCGGGTCCCGACGGGCTGACCGCAGAATTTTTATCAGGAGTATGTGGCCATACTGGCCCCCAAACTACTTGAAGTATGGAATGAGTGACCCCAATGATGAGTGTGGATCATACAGGCCCCTCTCGTTAATGAATTTGGACACTAAAATCTTCGCCAATATAATTGCCAATCGCATCCTCCCGGTCATGTTATATATGGTCCATGACGAGCAGTCGGGCTTCGTGCCTGGGAGGTCCACATCCCATAATATTAATATTAGAAGGTTACTCAATGTCATGTCACGTATTGAGCAGGCTGCGAGTGCAGTCACGGTCATGCTAGATGCCCAGAAGGCATTCGACATGGTGTCCTGGAAGTATACGTGGCTGGTGTTGGAAACTATAGGCATAGGGCCTAACATGATTGCATACATTAAGTTATTGTACAGCTCCCCGGTGGCCAGGGATCGTGTCAACTCCCAGACGTCGGGCTTGATCCCTCTCTTTAGAGGTACCCGGCAGGGTTGCCCGTTCTCCCCAATCCTGTTCGCCCTGGCAATAGAGCCGATGGCGGACTATGTCAGGGAACGACACTCACGTAAAGGGATACGGCTGAAAGACTACCCTGAAATTATTTGGCTCTATGCGGATGACATATTGTTGTTTATAAGAGACCCTGCTGTTCATCTTGACCCAAACTTGCACGATATCACCCGTATAGGCACACATTCTGGGTTCACTATAAACTACACTAAATCCGAGATCTTCCCCCTCACAAGCTCCACGTTACAGCCCACCACTGAGTACCCGCTTCGCTGGTCCCCTGACGGGATCAAATATCTGGGAGTCCAGGTGTCCCTGACCAAAGATACATTACTAGCAGACAACTACCTGGTCGCGGCAGAGCAAGACAAGGCCAAAATTGCGTGATGGCGCACTCTTCCACTATTACTAGCCGGGAGACTCTCACTGGTGAAGATAATTTTACTCCCCAAGTTGCTGTACATATTTAGCAATGTGCCTATCTGGCCTGGTAAGAGATACTTCACAAACCTACACAAGCTGTACGCCCAATTCCTATGGCACTCCGGCGCTGTGCGTAAAAGATGATCAGACATGACACTCCCCAATGATAGAGGGGGCTTCACGGCCCCCGATATGCTACGGTACTGGATCGCAGCACAGGCGCAGTTTGCTTCTTACTGGTATCCTGGGCCCCCACCTCGTCCCTCATGTCAAGCTGGAAACACTGGCAGCAACAGGCACCAACATAATGGCCCTCATTACGACCCTGGCGGAAAGTAACTGACCTGACCGCCATAGCGTAAATAGCGTTTCCGCCATTGCACGACGGAGTAAAGTGCGGCTAATTCTGACCCATCGGGCACGAGCACTACGCCATGGCGGAAGTGCAAAGTCCGCGATGGCGGAAATGCCCCCAAAACGCCCCTCACCGCCGTCGTACGGCGCCCTAGGTGCAATTCCGCCACCCATCATAGCGGTCACCGTAATGAGCGGCAATCGGAAAATACGGTGACCGTAAATATACGGAAATGGAAGTAAAAACATGGTCCCGGAACGGGAAACAGCACGCCGTACACCTATAAAATCAGAATTCCCACACAACCATTAAAAATACTACCCTGAGACACATCCCAACCCGTCATCCAGCCTAGTGAAAACAATAACAATGGGAAAAGTAGCGAAAAAAGCGTGCGACCGCAAGCGGCAGGTCCACTTCTCCCGTGAGGAACTCACCGTGCTCACAGAGACCCTCCAGGAGAATGCTGCCGTCGTCTTCTCGACGCAAATGACCAGGACGGCACTTGCGAACAAGAAGGCCATATGGGCCCTGGTGGCACAGCGGGTAAGTGCGGTGGGGACCGCACCCCGCAACCCACAGCAATGCAGAAAGCGATGGGACGACTTGCGGATACGCGTACGGAGCATACTATCCGCCAACCGTAACATTGCCACAGCTACCGGGGGAGGATCGGAATCACCCATCAAGTTGACCCCCTGGGAAGAAATCTGTGCCTCCACCATTGGAATGGAGAGTATAGAGGGAGTCGGAGGGATGGAGAAAGGAGTGCAGACATCCGAAGAATCAGGTAGGTGGCCCAAATAAAACAATGCTAAATCCACAATGTCCAATCATGTGAAGTACCATGTGTCCACATAGTGCAACAGAAACACATGTCCAGGAGAACGTCCACATACATTGGCCTGATAGCGCACTTTAAAACTCACATTAAATACATAAATAATTAAAAATCCTAAAAACACCCTCTACACGTGCAGCAGGCACACCCTAACTGCAGGCTGCAAAACAACTGCATCCTCAATCCACACAAAAATGAAACCACCTCCAAGGCCCTGACCCAAATCACCCTCAGGTACCACCCCAATGCATGTGATACATTGCCATTCCAATTTCCACAGACCCATTAATAACGCTCGCCCTCCTTTACTCCACCACAGGGTCCGATTCAAACGACGAGCTCCAGGACACCCCTACCAGCACACCTGCAAAGAGGGCCAAGACCAACGGCCAAAGACCCTCCACCTCAGCTGCACGGATCAAGACACGGCAGCAGCACAAATCAAGTGGCAGCATAGAGGAGGGGACTCCAACAGGCACCCCAGCAGCCAGCATGCCCACAACAGCACCACCACAGGTCCCCCCAATGGATGCCACAGAAGGCACTGCTTCTGGTGGCAGCAGCACCATAGGTGACACTGCATTAATGGCAGCATGCTCCGACACAGAAAACGGTGATGTCGATGTAGGATCCATCCATGACCTGTCTGAATCCCCCTGTTTGTTTCATCCCGTACACCATGAGGATACCACGCAGGGGCACCCACAAGACGACGACTGGCCATCCCCCACAAGCCCTGTGGCAAGGCAACATGAGGTGATCAGCCCCTCTGTGACACCACCGCAAATGGCCATGGCACAGCAGAGGCAACAATCCCTCGACCAGGTGATCGTGCAACAGCAGCAACTGGCCACGCTCCTCAAGGACCATGCTGATGAATGTGGGGGTACTAAGGCAGCCATAGAAACATCTACTGAGACACTTAGGGCAGAAATGGAGAGAAGTACAGAGACACTAAGGGCACAAATGGAGAGAAGCACCGAGAGCCTGAGGGTACAAATGGAGAGAAGCACCGAGAGCCTGAGAGTACAAATGGAGAGAAGCACCGAGAGCCTGAGGGGGGAACTGCATGCGACGTCCAAAGACGTATGTGGTGAACTTGCCGCTGTGCGCCGTGTGCTCACTGAGCTCTCACAAACCCTTAGGGACATGCATGGACGTGAGCAGGCAGAGATATCATCCGTTGCAAGTTCCGTCCAGGGCAGCCCCCAACGTAGATCTGGGAGGAACCTGCGCTCCACAGGCAGGGGTGCCCCTGATACCCGGAGAGGGGGCTTGCAATAGCGTCTGCCCACTGACAATGAGCATCTTTGGACACTGGTGTTCGGGGGGGAGGTAGGAGGGTGGAGGGGGGTGTTGGGCTTACTTGGGTGGCGGGTCGATGGGGTGTGTAACATAATTTCACATATGCTATAAACATTGCACAATCATCCAATGAGATGTGTGGACATTGATCTTTGTGTACGAGGCCTTTATAGGCGTACAGTCCATATTGTGCATGTTCCAGACATACACAGTGCCACAAGTCCCGTGTCCATGTATCAGCCACCAGGCGTGAGTGCTAGAAGCATGAATCTATGATAATCTGACGAATTTCACGGCCCTCCTGTGCCTCGCGGACTCCTTGAGGTGCTGCCACATCCCCACCCTCATCATGACCATCATCAGGTGCTTGCAGTTCTGCGTCAGGGGGCATGGGCACATTTCTACGTACGCACATGTTGTGTAGCATGACACATGCCATGACCATCTTTGCAACCTTCTCATGGCGGTACAGGAGTGCCCCGCCAGACCTGCTGAGGCAGCGGAAACGAGTCTTCAGTAGGCCGAATGCCTGTTCTATGACTACACGGGTACGTGAGTGGGCATGGTTGTAGTCCTCCTCATGCTGGTTCTGTGGGTTCCGGAGTGGTGTAAGGAGCCATCTCTTCAGTGGATACCCGGCATCACCTGTATGTGGACAATAAAGGATGTTTGTGGAATGACATTGCTACGTACGCACCCCCCCCCCTTCCTGCCAGGTCATTGCCGCATCACATACCCCACATTATCATGCATGAAATGAGACTCACCGAGTAGCCAGGATCTGTTCCCCGCGTGTCGCTCCATGTAGCGTGGTATTGTAGAGTTCCTCAAGACCATAGAATCATGGGTTGATCCAGGAAATCGGACACAACAATGTGTAATGATCCTGTTGGAGTCACACACCATTTGTACATTAAGAGAATGATATTGTTTTCGGTTGCGGTACTGGGCCTCCATGGCATGTGGGACAACCAATTCCACATGGGTGCAGTCGATGGCACCAATGCAACCCGGTATGCCGGCAAGTGCATGGAATCCCACTTTTGTGTTCGTAATTTCCTGCTCCGAGCGTGGTAGAGAGATGTAGTCGTCTGCGTGCTTCAGGAGGGCATCGAGCACTTGCAATAGTGTCCGTGAGAACAGTGGCTGTGAAATGCCATGCAACTGTCCGACTGTGTGCTGGTAGGTGCCTGTGGCCAGGAAGTGGAGTACAGACACCACCTTCAGTAGGGGTGGGATGGCGGTTGGGCTATCTATCATGCTGACAAGGTCAGCGTGTGTCATGTCCACAATGGCGGTTATGGTGTCCCGGTCCAAACGGTAGAGGGTGTGGATCTGCTCATCAGTGAGGTTGAACGGATGTGCTCGGAGGCGTGGGATTGTGGGCTGCCTGCGTGGTGGTAGTGGCTGTGCTGGTGGGCCTTGCTGGCCCTGCCTTGCCCTCCTCCTCCTCCTGCGTCTCCTCTGTGCGGCCGGTTGTTGTAGTAGTTGGTGTTCGTCTTCTTCTTGAAGTTGGAGTACTTGCAGTGCTATCAGGTCCCCCAGGGCCAACATCGCTAGTCCTGCCGGTAGCATCTTGGAGTGGGTGTGGTTGTGGGAGGGGGTTGGGTGTGCAATTTATGTGTTTTCAGGCTGTATAGCCTCCACCTGTGGTGATTCATTCCACCTGTGCAAGCTGCAATCCCCTTTGGGCGTGCACGTCCCGCACACAACGCTGCAATTCGACGCATGGCATCTTGCTATTACAATCATGTATTTAATCCCGATGGCAGTGATATATTGGTTCATATGTTCATTCTACTATGGTCCCATTGTTTCACATACTATCTTTGCAGTCGCGAACAAACTTGTGAAGGGTCAGTGGAATGTAGTACTCGATTGACGGTGGACCCTCATGCAGCACTGTACCGAGGTTCACCGACGGGCGGGGCGTCCCATTTGTGAGTGAAGCCAGTTGCCGTTTTCACACACTGCCGCACTACATGGATGGATTTGTGATTTCAAGCGGTCACAGATGCCTTTTCGACGTGATGTTGCAAATGAGGAATTCGAAGGACAGCGCTTTCGGTTTTCGGCTAGCGGCGAGGAGACGCTCACAGGTCTGACTGCAAATATAACGTTCTATTGTTTAATGTCCTTCGGACAGGGGCCATGGCGAGAATGCAATGATTGATATGAATAGTATGGGATGCGCAATAGCGTAGTGGACGATAAGGCAGGACGTTCCCAAATACATGTTACTTCACAACACTGGAATTGCGGGCTGGAGCACAGTGGATTTTGCAGACTGCATTACGCACAGACTTAATGGAAATTTCACATGTTATGTGAGTAAATAATCAGGCGTTTTCATACCGGGATGAGGGAATGATGTATGGATGCATGGACAGATGATTTAATAGAGAGTTTGCCATGTACAGGGCTTTTTGGAATCCATCCCCTTCCCCTGCGCTATGTGATGCAGGGATGCCATAGTGGGACCCTCGTCTATCTGCCCTTGTTGAACCCTCCCTGTCTCGACGCGCCTTCAAACACTTGTGTCTATGCACGTTACTAATCCCATCTAATGGATTCTGTTTTGACAGACGCATGCACACAGAGACTCGTTTGTAATAGTGTTTTCACCTCGATTTATATAGTTATGATTCGCAAGTGATTTTTGGGTGGGAATAATCCTTTTGAGTGGGCTAGCATGCATATGGCTGTGGATTTAGTGTGATCATTGAAGTGAGTAATTCAAATGAAGTTCTGATGCCCATACTATTCTTTTCCATTTCATTTGGGTGACAGGTATCTCCTCCCCTTTTGCCGCTGCCATCTGTATGCCACTCCTGCAGATGGCTTTTACTCCCGACACCTGCTGCTTCGTGTTAATCAGTGGAGCACCATTACGATCTTATGGGACGATCGCCAATGGGCCACATGCCCTTACGCAGTACTAGTGGCTAGGAGCAACATATCGACCTTTCAGCTGGACTAGTGCCTACCTAATGGGACGGCCCTGCGGTTCTAGGCGCTTCCATGTTGCCTTTTTGAACGTGAATGTAGCCCCTGTGTACCATGAAGGAACAGGGCGTCACACAAGAAGAAGCTGGTCATTTATTGCGGATGCAGCCCACAATAATGAAATTTATTTTGGAGTTCATGACCTAATAGCTGTATGGGCTTGGTGATTTTGTTGTGCATTAAATTTTGATAATGATATTGACCGTGTAGCGTTATTCTTTGCAAGTAATGTAGCATATTCCTATTTGTGGAGCGATGTATTGTGAGAAGATCTGCATTGGGTTCCGGCTTCTGAGTATAATTGCGTGGTACTGTACTGGCCGCGTTTGCCTACGAAGCCCAATGAGGTCAGGGATAGGGGCTGCCATTATGACTGTTTTAATGATGTCATGCTCAGGGGCGGGGGATTAGCTTTTGTGTAACAGATGCCGGTTAGCCAGGTGGATTGGTGGAATGATGTGATTATCAGAATATGGCTGGTCACAGGTGCCTGTGTTTGCGTGCGTTTCTTGGAGGGAGACTGAGGTCATGTCCATTGGAATAGCTTCTGTATTCGTGCCATCTGTGCCCTGCAGCTCCCATTGGCCCCTCTTGAGATGAGCCTGGCTGCTCAGTCACTCTGCCAACTTGTGTGGTACATGCTTATGCTGATGGTTGGTTTGTTTACTGGCAGGAGTTCAGGGCTGGTGCAGTCTCACTCAGGATACTGCTTTGAATGTTGCCTTACACTGGTGTCAAGCGATGGGGGGCCTGTTTTTGTTTGTCTCATATTTCAGTTCATGTTGCTGGACTTGAACCTTCACATGCCTGTGCTGCATCAGTACGGCAATGGTGCCATGGCAAATATGGATGGCCACTCAAAAGGCACTTGGAGCCCCTAGATTCATTTGTTCGTTGGCATGCATGGGTGACTTGTACATTTCACTGGTTGCATTGTGTGACTTCATTGCACCTACGAGGAGTTGTGCAATGTGGGCAGGGAGTGGTGTACAGGCACTCAGTAGGGCCTTTTACGGTTGGTTCGCGATGCCGTACTTCTCACCATGGCGGAATGGTACTTTCCGCCATGCTTGATGGCGTTAGGTATATGTCCGCTAGGGTCAGAATTCGCGTACCGTTGCGCCATGGTGGTAATTACGGTTTCGCATGGCGCGCGTGCGCGTACTTGGTGCAGTTAGCGTTGGCGTTCACTACGGTGTCGCTAATGGCATCGTACTTTACGGTGACGGGTCATAATCGCACCGAGCGCTATTCGATGGCGGTATTGCATTTCCGCCATCGTTTTTCGATTTCCGCCAGGGTCGTAATGAGGGCCAATGTCTTTAATTCTACATCAGCAGTACGAACTGGATTCACCCATTGACCCGGTCCAAACCACTGTGCAAGCCTGGGGTCGGATATTCGAGACTTGTGGAGAACAACGCTCATATTACAAGTGGCTCCCCGCCTAGCAATTTCCCGGGCTTGAACCCACATTTGATACCGCACTGGCGCGACACTGGGAGGCCCTGGGGTATCACGCCCTAAATGATTTCTATCCAGATGGGCAGTTTATAACGCCACAAACGTGGAGGCCGGGTCACTCGGGTTCCGCATTAGAAACTTTGCAGTTCTACAGACTCTGCGCCACCTTCAGACATGCATGGCCTGACTTCCCCTATGAACCCCAGACTCCCTTGGGATTGCCTACATCGCCAATTCGGGCGGCACCCATAGGTTGGTTTCTTCACTGTACAAGCTCTTACTGACCACTGGCCCCCCCCAACCCACCAAGGCCCGAGATGACTGGGCGTCTGAGCTGGAGTTGGAACTCACTGACCACCTGTGGGAGAAGACGTGATCACATACCAACAGGGTTTCCTTAAACTTTGGCTATTGTACCATACAGTATAAATTATTAAACAGGCTGTACTACACCCCGCGCAGGATTTCTGGGTTTGTGCGTTCTGACCCACAACTTTGCCCTTGCTGCGGCGCAGAGGGTGCTGACCATTTACACATGTTCTGGAACTGCCCGGGCCTAACCGCATTCTAGGACAAGATCTTGGAAACACTATCCGAAAGCACTGACTCTGTGGTTGACCCCGACCCGTTGGGAGTTCTGTTTGGGGTATGGCAGACTGAAGGGGCTAAGAGTATGGCTAGGTTCCTGAATGTTAGCTGTATAGTAGCTAAAAAATTTGTTTTACAGAACTGGAAGAGCTCCACCCCCCCTTCATTCCAGAAATGGTTACATTTGCTCACATGGTCCCGTAATTGTGAAGAAGAATTCCTTGGTATGATCCCAGCTCGCTCCCGCCCCAAAAACATATGGTCCCCCTTCAACGGCTACCTGAATAGCTTAGACGATACTTCCACAGTGGACGATTCCCCTCAGTCCCCTCCCTTAGGTGCTCAGGTACTTGTTGCTCCGTGATATATCATTCCCCAACTGCTGTTGTCCTATTGTTTCTGTATACACCTGTATTCATTTATACATGTACCTAATGTTTTTGACTGCTCTGATGTATGTATATGCTATATGCCTCTGCCAACAAAAATAAAAGTAAAAAAAAAAATCTTCTCCACACAGATAAAAGGCAGAGCACGAGCGTACACTCCGAGGAAGCAAAGCACATGAAGGAACAGCAGTTAGTTTCGAGTTGGCAGCTGAATGAGGGGAGAAAGACAACCTAGAAGGGCTCACAAAGAGGGAAATACCCTTGACCTTTTCGGCAAGAAATCACTACTTTCAAGAAACCTTTGAGTCATAAAGCGTAAGACCGGCAAACCAGACTGAATCCTGCATTGAGTGTTGGAGATACCAGAGGCCCTCCTTTGTAGCCAACCAAGGTGGGGAGGAGCAGCAGCTGCTGCGGTATCGTCCTTGGCTTCAAGAACAAAGAAGCACCAGGGAGATCGGAGGATGTGCCAGGCACCACAGCTGGCTCCACAACTGATTCCCCACCCACTCAACTGCTGCTGAAAGAAGAATTTGCCTACGTAGGGTCCTGTGTCCGTAGGTGGAACAGACCCAGATTCAATGGACCATTTGAGGTAGTGTATTGCATTCCTCTGGCAGTAAAAGTTAAGTGGCTCCATTATTGGATCCACATGTCCAACGTTCAGAAGGCACCTTCAAACATTGCACCAGCACTTTGAAAGAGTGATAGTGTACATCTACCTCATTTGCCTTTTCACTACCATATGGCCCCACCCACCCCAAACGGTGCACTTGGGGTGCTGCGGTGTTGCTACAAAAATTACAGTTACAATTCAGGTTCTTTTTGCGTCTGTCTCTATTTTTCACTCTCTTTCTCTCCCTTTTTGGGTGCACACATTTTGCCTTTCAGATTGAAGTAAAATGTGGAACCAGCTCTCTCAAATCACTCCATATATGTTAAAAAGCAGTGTACTTATAGTGTTATGTCTAGATTTTCATATTCATATATGTGCATTATATAGCTGGTTTATTTGCTGTTTCAATGCTTATTTTGGGGGTTAATTTAGGGGCTTCTTTTATTTTACAGGGCTATATAAAAGATGGGGTGAGGGAAAGGAGAACATCACAATTCCACCATAAATAATATGTCAAATAGGCACTCAAATTAAACTGAATATGCATTTTTCCAAAGGCCCAACTTTACACACCAGCATGTCAATGATCTTGTACGCAGTAATAATCAACCCCCTTGCACTGGATTGTTAGAATATATTGCCAGGTCCCTATTGTTCCCAGAATTTATCAATACCCTTCTCAACTCCACCTCTACTAATGCAATAATAGTAACACTGTTATTAATGGGTATATAGGTACAACCAAACGTACAAGGAGACCAGCACGAAAGGCAACATACAACACCTACCCCGGGCTTGGTCTTGACGCCATAGAGGATGTGCGTCACTGAGAACTCTCTAATAGCTGGTACACAGACATGAGCTCTGTGGGGAGGAATAAAGTGAATGGCAGTTGCTATGTGTGTTTGTTGATACCGCATGGGTCAGGGGCACACAAGGTCCTAGTGCCACAAAAAAAATACAAGTTTTAGAGGCAAAATGCCTAGTACATTTTGCTCTATGTACTCTCAGGGGCACTTTCCAGGCACACAATGCGAGGCTCAAAATTGTTGATCCAGATCACCTGCAATGTAACAACAATCCGAAGAGCAACCAATACCTGAAAAGACCCTACTTGGTGATACAGGGACTAAAATACACAAATAACAAATGTCAAGTAACAACAGTGAGCTGCATGGCAGAGGGCCTAATAGGCTATGAAGAAGGGGTTCTGGCACGGTAGAAGCAGCATGTGCAACGTTCTGCACTGAACACACCACAAAACTGACTTGGATTGAAGCAATGGAGAAACCAGTGAAAGTGCACAGAGATGAAACATATGAACTAGTGCTAGAATGACCTGTAGGGCCTAAAGAGCATTGTAATAAGACTCTGCTCATTCCTGATCTCAAGAAAGGCAAGGCAGCAGTGATGGATTACTACTGGCTGTGTGGTCAAAAAGCGTACTTCAACCTCCCATCATCATGAAGGGGCTAATGTTCGCTGGCCACGCTGCACTCAGCCCTACTTGTAATCCCAGAAGTACATTTGCAAAGGGGGCCACCAGAGACTTTTTCCCCCACCACCTTTCCGTACCCGGAAGAAGACATGAAAAACCTGTTTCCAGCACCGGAGTTTCACACCCTCCCTTGGAAAGACAAATGTGACAAATTGCAGAGGAAGAAGAGAGCAAACTATATGTCCCAAGACTAATCAAACTTGCCCGAAGAAATCAGAGAAGAGTACAGACTTTTCAGCAAAGCAGAGACTTTCTTCATTACTACAACCTGCGGCCAAGTCTAAATGGTGGCAGATTGTCCACTGGGAACTGATTCAACTGGCTAATGACACTGAACAAGGGTTCAATGTCATAAGGGTGGAACTCTGCGCTCTAAGGCTGATGATGATGCTGTAACGCTCATCTGGTATCCACGGGGACGTCACTCAGCCTGTTCTGACCTCTTACGACCCTGAACCCTTCCCTGAAGGCTATTCGACTGGAGACTGGGCCTGAAACACAGGATTGGTAGAGTTTAACTCCCTATTGTCTATGTGTGCTTGAACCCCTTCTTCCCCGGGGTCCAACCCTTCCCTTTGATCCACAGCTCACCTTGTTTTCTTGGATAGTGTGCTCTGCATCCTGCTTTCAGCGCAGGAGCATGTTGATTGATGCGGGCTTGTTGCTGCCTAGTTACTTCACTGGCAAGAGTCTGACAAGTAAGTATAATGAGTCTTTTGAACAGTTCTCTAACTTCATTCCTTTCCTTCCTTAGATGATGGCCAGCGTCCAGGGATGGCGGCGTGCTGCTGAGATGAGTAGCGCTGAAGATGAGTGAGAGCGCGATGCACCCTTCGTATTTGCATTGAACTGAGTTCTTTTTCTGTGTCTTTTAGGTGCCGCGACGTTTTCAGCGTGGATGCCGGTTATGAAGAACAAATGAGGTGGGTAAGCGTGGTATGCAGCGCCTCTAGATGTTTCCACGCTAACCTGGAGTGTCTTTTCCCTCTTGCAGATGGATGAGAAGTTATGGTGACAGAGTTCCCCCAGAGCGGCTGGGATTCAGGTAAGCGTTTGAAGCTCGTACAGTATTTAAAAATAAGTGAAGATTTGCAGAATGCTTACTAATGCCTTTCCGATCCGAACACGGTGAGTGTCAGGCTGCAGTTGCAGAAAACGCAAAGCATGTTTCTCAGCCTGGGTGTGGCTTAAATAGTCTCTGGATATCCCAGGTGTCTCTGGGCTGAACCACACCCAAAAGACTAGACCGCACATGCATTTCTGGGAAACGAAATATGTGGGGGCATCCATCTTGTCCCCATCAATGCACTACAAGTCAAATCCCCAATGTTATCCTATGGGAGTGAGTGAGTCTGGTGCCACAAGCGCCAAGTCTGACTCCAAGTGGGTCTTTGGAGGGATGGAGAGGCCCTTGAGGGCCATGTAAGTGATCGTGGCCTGGCTCCGGCCTGACATCTTGGAGGGCTGGGGATATGAGGGGCAGGAATCATGACAGCACTCCCCCCTAAGGCCCCTCTCAAGGTGGCTCTTCTGTCTGGTCCTGGTTTGGTTGGATGGTTTTGATGAAATCTTCTAAGCAAGCAAGGCACAGGGATGTACTCACAAGGCTCCCATATCCTGTCTTGTGGACCATACCCCTTCCAGTCTACTAAGTAGTATAATTTGGATCTGACGTACTTTGAATCTAGGATGTCCTTGACTTCGAATTCTGGCTCCCCGGCGACTACTAACGGCTGCGGTGGCGTTGCTACCCGGGTCCCAGGTTGAACAGGTTTAAGGAGAGACACGTGGAACACAGGATGAATCTGCATGTTTGACGGCAAAGCTAGTCTGACCGCCACAGGATTTATCACAGAGGTGACAGTGAATGGACCCAGGTATCTTGGACGGAAAGTTCGGGCTCCTTTAATGGACACGTGTTTAGACGCCAGCCAGACTTTATCTCCCACTTGGTAGTTGGGGGCCTTTGCTCGGTGTTGATCAGCAAACTTCTTTTGGCGATTCTTAGCTTGAAGTAGGTGTTCAGCTGCCCTTTTAAAGGTTTGAGAAATGGTCGTGTGCAAGGTTTTGACTGCTGGCATTTCCAGGGTTGTAGGAACGTCCAACTCAGAAGTACGTGGGTACCTGCCATACATGCTATAAAAGGATGTCTGCCCAGTGCTGGTGTGTAGGGAATTATTATAAGCATATTCAGCTATCCATAATAGGTCGAACCAGCTTCCTTCAGCTTGGTGTAACATGCAACGCAGATACTGCTCGAGCATCTGATTTGTCCTCTCAGTTTGACCATCCGTTTGGGGATGGTGACTGGTGGATAGCCGGATGTCGATCTGGGCAATAGAGCAGCATTTTCTCCAGAAGTTAGATACGAATTGAGTACCTCGGTCTGAGACCAAAACTGAAGGAAACCCATGGAGCCGTACGATGCCTTCAAGAAATACCTTTGCCAGAGTGGAAGAATTTGAGAGCCGTTTAAGAGGAATGAAATGTGCCATTTTTGAAAATAGGTCCACGACCACAAGAATAGTGTTAAACCCTTGACTGGGTGGTAAGTCAGTAATAAAATCGAGGGACAACGTGTGCCAGAGTGCTGGTGGGATTTCCAATGGTTGTAATAGCCCGCCGGTTTTTGCTTGGATTACTTGTTTTGAGCACACACGCCACAAGATAGAATGAATTGGATAATGTCTTTAGGCCACGTGGGCCACCAATAATTTTGTTTTACCTTGGCTAGGGTTTTAGCGATTCCGGGTGGCCCTTGATCAAGGAATCATGATAACCGGACATGACTTGTTCTCATAGTTCTTGGTTTGGTAAGAATAAACGATTCTTGAAGTAGGGCAACTGATCTTTTATCATGTAATGTTCTCCTTGTGCACTCCACGCTTGTAATTGCTCCGGACTCATCAGGTTTTGGATTTCTTCATGTAATTCTTTCTGAGTTATTGTTGCTGTGATTCCTAGGAGCTTGTCACTCGGGATGATTGCTATTGGGTCAGGGGTCTGATACCCTTGCTCTTCCACCGCCATACGGGAAAGGGCATCGGCCTTCCCGTTTTTCACCCCTGGTCGAAATGTAATCACGTAGTCATATTCAGCAAAAAAAAAGAGCCCAACGTAGTTGTCGTGAGGATTGGGCCTTTGCCATTTTTAGGTACTGGATGTTCCGGTGGTCAGTTATTACGGTGATTGTGTGTCGGCGCCCAAGAGGTAGTGCCGCCATGCCTTAAAGGCCGACTTAATGGCCAGGAGTTCTTTGTCTGTGATAGCGTAATTGAGTTCAGGGGGTGTGAATTTACACGACCAGAAGGCAACAGGATGTAACTGGCCCGTTTTGGGGTCCTTTTGTGAGAGGACGGCTCCCATGGCCATGCTTGAGGCGTCCGTTTCCACCAGGTATGGGAGATCAGGGCGAGGGTGGCGTAAGATTGGGGCAGATGTGAATCTTGCTTTGAGTTCCTGGAAAGCCTCCTCGGCTTCTGTTGTCCACTGGAACTTTTTGTTGCTTTTCCTTAGTAATGACGTGATGGGATGCACGATTTGCAAAAATCCTGGGATGAACCGGCGGTAGAAGTTTGCAAAACCCAGCATACTTTGAACCCCCTTGAATGAATTTGGGGATGGCCAGTTCAGGATAGCATCTACCTTGTGTACATCCATTCGGATTCCATTCGGGCTGAGAATAAAGCCCAGGAATTCCACCTGGGAGACGTGGAATGAGCACTTTTCGAGCTTGGCATAGAGCTGGTGTTCACGGAGTTTCTCCAATACGGATCAGACGTGTTTAACGTGGTCCAGCTTTGATGCAGAATATACTAGGATATCATTGATGTACACTAGAGCACAGACATCAATCAATTCCCGCAGGTCATCGTTCATGAAGTATTGAAATGCAGCAGGCGCGTTGCAAAGACCAAAGGGCTTTACTTGATATTCGTACAAGCCGTATTTGGTGCGAAAAGCGGTTTTCCATTCGTCCCCCTGTTTTACCAAACAAGGTGATATGCCCCCCTCAGGTCTAGTTTTGTGTAGATTTGGGCATCTTTGACTTGATCAAGCAATTCAGGGATCAGTGGCAGGGGGTACCGATTTTCTACGGTAATCTGGTTCAGTGCACGATAGTCGATGCACGTTCTCAAGTGCCCCTCCTTTTTTGGTAAGAAGAATAGAGGACTGGCTGCTGGAGACTTCGAGGGACAGATGAACCCGTTGGCCAGGTATTGGTCAAGATAGGCCTTCAGGTGCTGGTTTCTTGTTCCGTGAGCGTGTAAATTCGCCCACAAGGGATTTGTGTGCCGGGTATCAAGTCAATTTGACAATCGTATGGTTTTTGTAGTGGCAGGGTATTAGCCTGTTCTTTCTGAAAGACATCTTGAAAGTCCTGGTATTCACTTGGTAGGGTGCCGATTGCCACAGTCACAAGTGTGGAGGTTCTGGTGTCTATTGGTTGTTTCTCTTGGCTGATAACATGTGTGGGCGCAAGTCTCAGGAAAGGCCAATTCTTTTGCTCGCCAATCGATTTGAGGATTGTGAGCTACCAGCCATGGCATTCCCAAAATCAACTGGAACTGTGGTGCCTTAATGAGGTCGAAAACGATAGATTCTTGGTGTCCATCCTGGCACAGAAGGGTTAAAGCTGCAGTGCATTGGGATACTGGATCAGAAGCTATTTCCGTGCCATCGACAGTGGTAACAGTGTCGGTAGTTGATTTAGGGCGTAACGGAAGACCCATCTTTGCCGCAAGATCCTGGTCGATGTAATTCCCAACGGCTCCACTGTCAATGTACGCTCTTAGTGCGTGCATCCGAGATGGTTGTTGGTGATTGATAAAGACCACAGATAGTGCAAAATGGGAGGTCTGTAGTTCACTTTCTTCGCTCGACAAGTGGACCATTACACTTGCCGGGCTGGGTAGTTTTCCGATTCCTTGATGGTATCTTCCTTGTCTGTGGCCCCTACCATCCTCCTCGGTGGCTTCACAGGGCACTCTTTAAGGAAATGACCTGACCTTCCACAGTACAGACATATCTGCTGCTGTCTCCTTTTATCCCTTTCCGCTTTTGTCAAGGGGGATCTGACCCCCCCGATTGGCATTGGTTCTCCTTCCGTTGTTCGGGCAGTATTGTCCTTTGAACGCACATACATAGGGCAAGGGTCCAGTCTGGTTCGATCTGCTCTTCGGTCCTGCAACCTATGATCCAGTTGAACAACAAGGTCAATGAATTCTGAGCAGTCTTTCGGGGGGGTTCACTACTTGTGCAAGAACATCCTTGAGCTCCCCCCGCAATCCCTGATGAAATAACGTGGTTCTCTTCTCCACTGGCCATTCTGCTTCAACTACGAGTCTATTGAACGTGGCTATGTATGTTAATATGTCTTGATTCCCTTGGCGTAAGGACAGAAGTTTGTTGTCTAATGCCTGCCCATGAGTATGACGGGCGAACGGCTTTTCCATCTCCTGCTGAAAGCCCCTGAAGTCATGCAGCAAAGGATCGTCTTGGGCCACAAAGGGTACAGACCAGTCCGCGGCGCTACCACTCAGGTAGGATAGCACAAAAGCGACCCGTGATTGGTCATTCGGAAAGGCCCCTGGCCTACAAAGGAAGTGCAGGCGGCACTGGTTCATGAACATTGCAAACCTCTTGGGATCCCCCGTAAATCGTTCGGGTGGGGCCAAGGGAACTGCCCCAGGAAGGGTTATCTGAACGGGATTGGCTGATGGCGCTGGCATCGAGGGCACGCTTCCCGGCAATGGTGCATGCCCTGCTTGTGACTGGAGAAGTTTCCGGCTTAAATCATCAGTGCGTTCTTTGGCTACTATCAGCTCTCTCCTCAGGGTGTTGGTCTCCTGCCTGGCTGCATGTACTTTGGAATGTAGCTGCCCCAACATGTGGGCTAACTGGTCGGTTTCTGACGTTTCCATGATGCCCAGGTGGATTTTGATGTGAGGCTTTGCGTTTTGTAACGCTCACCTGGTATCCACGGGGAAGTCACTCAGCCTGTTCTGACCTCTTACGACCTCGAACCCTTCCCTGGAGGCTTTTCGACTGGAGACTGGGCATGAAACACAGGATTGGTAGAGTTTAACTCCCTATTGTCTCTGAGTGCTTGAACCCCTTCTTCCCCGTGGTCCAACCCTTCCCTTTGATCCACAGATCACCTTGTTTTCTTGGATAGTGTGCTCCCCGTCTTGCTTTAAGCGCAGGGGCGTGTTGATTGATGCGGGCTCGTTGCTGCCTAGATACTTTACTGGCAAGAGTCCGACAGGTAAGTATAATGAGTCTTTTGAACAGATTTCTAACTTTGTTCCTTTCCTTCCTTAGATGATGGCCGGCGTCCAGGGATGGCGGTGTGCTGCTGAGATGAGTAGTGCTGAAGGTGAGTGAGAGCGCGGTGCACGGTGCACCCCTTTCGTATTTGCATTGAACTGAGTTATTTTTCTGTGTCTTTTAGGTGCCGCGACATTTTCAGCGTGGATGCCGGTTATGAAGAACAAATGCGTTGGGTAAGCGTGGTATGCAGCGCCTCTAGATCTTTCCACGCTAACCTGGAGTGTCTTTTCCCTCTTGCAGATGGATGAGAAGTTATGGTGACAGAGTTCCCCCAGAGCGGCTGGGATTCGGGTAAGCGTTTGAAGCTCGTACAGTATTTAAAAATAAGTGAAGAATGCTTACTAATGCCTTTTTTCTGTTCTTTTCCTTAGGAAGCGGCGTGCCAGGATGGGAATGACACTGCCGAAGATGCCCGCAGAACAGAGGGAGCGATGAATGATGGGCAGAAGCGCCGCAAGGTAAGGCTGTTCCTAACGGTGTTCTTGTTCTTGCAGGAGCTAAGCGCAGAAGAAAGATGCAGGCCTATTGGAGACCGATCCGAACACAGTGAGTGTCACGCTGCAGGTGCAGAAAACGCAAAGCATGTTTCTCAGCCTGGGTGTGGCTTAAATAGTCTCTGGACATCCCAGGTGTCTCTGGGCTGAACCACACCCAAAAGACTAGACCGCACATGCAGTTCTGGAAACCGAAATATGTGGGGGCATCCATCTTGTCCCCATCAATGCACTACAAGTCCAATCCCCAATGTTATCCTATGGGAGTGAGTGAGTATGGTGCCACAAGCGCCAAGTCTGACTCCAAGTGGGTCTTTGGAGGGATGGAGAGGCCCTTGAGGGCCATGTAGGTGATCGTGGCCTGGCTCCAGCCTGACATCTTGGAGGGCTGGGGACATGAGTTGCAGGAATCATGACAGATGCAGAATCAATACGTCCTGCATATGCTTACCGGAATGGAAGGAGGCATGTGCAAGAACATTGGGGATCCCTGCTGCACATTCATGCCTCCCAAAGAGGCTTAGAATGGCTCTCTGTCACACATAATCGAAGCTATGAACAACCAGGGAGTGCGCATGAAAAAAAAAGCTGGAATACAAAATAAAGACTGGTTTGATCTGACTTTTTCTTGGCTCCATAGAGACTGGGGGCAATTGGGAAGATTCTGGTGTCCGTCATCATCTTTATTTTGGTCATTTTTTGCACATGCCAGATGGGACTCAGATGGTGCGCCAAAGTAGTGCCCAATAGCGCAATGATGGGCTAGCACCCAAAACATTTTATGGTAGTACAGAGAGCGGTACCCAAACAGACGACACAAACAAACCCTGTATGGTAGAGCTTTATAACTCCTTACAACGCGAGGGCATAATCACTACACCCCACAGGACCCTGAGAATTACACAGACCACTGAATCGACTTAGCTGGGGATGGTGGTTTTATCTACATACTCCAGAAGAATATGTCCAGGCTGGTGCAAGCTTGCAAGATGTTTGCAGAGCATGGGTTCCAAAGGATGAGTCACCCCATTCCTGGAAGCTGAAAGGTTAGCGAGGGTTCGGAGGGGGGAGGAAAACATATATTGGAACCTAGTAGCAAATTACACTACAGAGGACTTTGTTAATTTAGGAGTAACGAAGGGGGGGAATGTTGGGAAGGAGAGAGGGTGTTCCCCCTGCGCTACGGGACACTGAATGAAAAATTAACGTGAATAGATCACATCCAGGCAATAGGGAGTATGGGATAAACATAACGGAGGGTGCACAATCAACTTAGTGCATGCTTTACAAGCTCTATGGTAGATACAGGTGCAAATGCCATCTTGGCAAGTGGCAGCCATCTTCGAAGTAGGCCCCAGCGTGGCAAGCATCCTTTTGTGTGTTAGTATTAGACCATCTTGGATGATCGCAAACATCACTCCCACCCTGGCCAGGCCTCACAGATTCCATAAAATCTTCCAGTGTTCTAAGAAAATTACAGGCCCTCACGCCTGGAAAAGAATGCGCCCTGCAACTGCGCCTCATGGCAGTACCATCACATGGGACAGATAGCAATGCCCACCTGCCCTCAATGAATCCCACACAAGAAATACAGCTTTGCCATGCTTTCATCCCATTACACCCGCATGTCATGGCACCGTCCAAACCCAGACCATCAACCATAAGACATTTACACTGCTCAATCGATCACTAAGATCAGAATGTAAGGCTACTGCGCCTTCAGAAATGTGACCTCAGCTCTCCCCAATCCCATCTCTGTATCTGCCAGGTGCTTGTTACAGTGATAAAATAACATTCACTTAGCACTTAAATCAATTGAAACGTAGCACTTCTCTTTGTACAAAGATGGAACCCAAAATGTAAACATTGTTGTTTATACAGCTAACCCATTTTCTCCCCTCACACGCCGCATTTTGTAACTTAGCGGAAGGCACACCCTGCACTCATATATAACACAAACACGACTGCACAACACCTCTGCCATTAGACTGAAGCTACCTTTAATGTCAAAAATTCAAACTGTAGCTTCTCACATAATTCTCTATCTTCTTAAACACAACCCACCCCTGTTTAGTTCATATTTACCTCTGCTGCACCCATCCACACACCAATCAGACATGGGTGACTAGCAAGTTCTTGGCCAACCTCACATAACTTTAATGGCTGAAATGCACACCCGCATAATAGCACCTCCAACTTCTCCCAAATTTTGACTCTGATCCCTCGATGGGCTTTCAACCAGCAGCACGTTGAGACCATAATTATGGTGAAAGTCGCTATACAAATGACAAAAAGAATGAATGAATAATACCATACACCTCAATTTAGCTCGGTAGAGTAGATGATCTGACCTCCCTAAAAGGTACTAAGACGAAGAAGAGTATGGACCAACTATGTGAGCTATGTGATGGAAACTGGGACGAAGAAGAGCACAAGTGACCGAGGTGAGGATGAGAATTTCAATACTGAGACAAGGAAGAGGCACAGAGCAATGAAGAGTGCCCCCGCGGAAGCATACTCAGTGGCCCAGACACCTGGCAACAGGCAAGTCCAACCTGATGATAAACAGGGAAGAAAGACTTCACAGTTTGCCTAATCCTTCCTGCAGGAGGCGCAAAGACGAAGGAAGCACTAAGGGAGTTAGAGACACCAAGAAGCAAGCGCTAAGGTCAGACACTGGTCGAGGATAGAATAACGAATTAGAAAACCGGTGAACAAAGGCTCCTGGCATCCCCGAGATCGGAGAAGCGCAGAGGAAGCAAACCTTGCAAAGAAAAGAAAAAGTGAGACTGCAGAGCGACTGCAGTCCCACAGTGGTCCCCGGCAGCCCCAGAAGTCCTGCAGCTGCCTGTAAACACCTTGGAGAATCTGGAGCCCTTGCAGACCATGAAGCAAGGTATGCAGGTGGCTGGAAAGGCATTCAGCGACTATGAAGGTTGTATGCAATACAACAGGGCAAAGGAGATCACCAATGCAGAGTCTTGGACCAACAACACAGGAAAGAGACTATCTCATATTGGTGGCCATCCAGCAGCACTTGCCAGGAGAGTGAACTGAGCCACTGTAGAGGTCATTAAAGAATAAATGAAAGTCAGGGACCTACGCCCCTATAACGAAGGACAGCACTGCTCTTCATTTTCACAGTACCTGGCAGGATAGTGAACCAGGTAGGCTGTGAGATGAGAAACCTAAGAAAGGCCTGGGGAAGGGAGTCATTCCCCCTGGTGATTGTGAACATTTAGATAAAGCCAAGGTAAAAGAGTCATTCTCTTGACACTGTGAGAAACCTAAGAGACGCCAGGGAAAGGGTGTCATTCCCCCTGGTGTTTGTGATAAAACCAAAGGAAGGGAGCAATTTTCTTGGTACTGTGAGAAACCCAAGAAAGGCCAGGACAAGGGAGTCATTCCTCCTGGTGTTTTTGAACAGTGTGATAAAAGCCAAGAGAAGGGAGTCATTCTCTTGGCATTGTAAGAGGCCTGAAGAAAGGCCAGGGGAAGGGAGTCAATCGCCCGGGGTGTTTGTGAACATTTTGAGAATCCTGGGAAAGATCAAGAGAAGGGAGTCATTCTCTTGGCCTGATCCTTCGATCACGCCCCTTCTGGTCTTCCTGGTCCCTGGCACGTCGGGGGTTACTCGCTGTAGTACACCCAACATGGCTGTATACACGGAACACGGTCTATCGACCTTTACGTCCTATGCAGCACGTTCTGTAAATTAGCCACTCCCCTGCGGTTCCGCGCGTCTCATCGCTACCGATAGCTGTGGCCTGACGTGCTCCGTTGTACGTTCTCCTGAACTGTGTTGCTTCCTGGTTCCCGGACCTTCCTCCTTCTCCTTTCCTACTACCTTCCTTGACCCTGTCTCTTCTGCGTTCCGCGCAGACCGCCTCCGTGTGCTGCCTCTATTCCAAGCTTCCTGGAGTTTCCTAGTTCCCGGACGAAGAAGCTGAACGAATCCTGGAATCCGAAGATGGCCGAGCGGGCTTGTACAAGACCCAAACTGCTCGAAAGAAAACCCCGACAAAGGACTCAGCAAAACAGAGAAAACAGGTGAAAAGGGAAACCTGTGACAGATTGAGACGCCACCTGACCGATCTCGATACAGACATGGAAGCGGCCGTCCAGGATTTTATGCGTGGCATGCAAGTGCTGACGACCGAAGTGCAAAACTTAAAGGCGGAAAACGCTGCGTTAAAACAATTGGTGTTATCCCGTGATTCCGCCACTAAGGAGAGTGTAATTCTAGGCGGCGTCGTTGATAAGTTCGACGGTTCAGCAAAGAGCCTTCGTGGATTCCTAGATTCTTGTTTGGTCCACTTTACATTTAAGCCTTATTATTTTTCTACGCCCAGGGCTAAAGTGGGCTTTATAATCTCGCATCTTTCCGGGAATGCCTTGACCTGGCCCACCCCATTGGTTAACTCTGGTGATGCTCTCCTGGATGACTACGACGGCTTTATAGAGGCCCTCAAGACCATGTTCGAACGCCCGGAACAAGTTTACAGTGCCCAGGAACGTCTACTCGACTTTCATCAGGGTACCCAGGACTTGCTCACGTATGTCACATGCTTCAAACAGCTGGCTAAGGAAGCGGATTGGTCCTCTGAAGCTTGTTTTACTTTATTTCGAAGAGGGCTAAATGAAGAGATCAAAGACGAACTAGCCAGAGTGGCATGCCCGGGTTCCTTTCAAGCCCTAATGGATCTCGCTCTACAGATTGACTTTCTCATTCAGGAGAGAAAGGCAGAAAAGAAGAAAACCAAGTTACCACTCCAGAAAAACCCCATTGGAACCCCTTCAAGCTCAGAAGGCATTTCTACTCCAAGCAATGAGCCTGAACCTATGCAATTAGGGGCCTTCCGTGGACCCATTACACCACAAGAGAGGATGCGAAGGATTCATACTGGATTATGTATGTATTGTGCATCCGACAAACATTTAGTAAGAGAATGTCCGATTGCCCCCCCACGGTGCTCGGGAAACGCCAGCTCCCGATCCTAAATGGAGCGCAGGTTCGGGAGAGAGATGTCTGTTCCACCTCTATTCCATCCTTGAACTCTCCTGGACAAAATTCCTTGGTAATCTTGCAGGCCTTCTTGACAACATCCAAGAAAGAAATATACCCCATCCTGGCACTGGTCGACTGTGGAGCTATGGGGGTATTCATAGATCATGAATGGGTGTTAAAACACCACATTCCTTACGAATCCCAGACTATCATGCAACCTGTGGAAGAAATTGATGGAAGACCCCTTTCTTCCGGACCTATAACCCTGCAGCCCAAGGAGATCTAGCTTGCTATGAATCAACATCGAGAAAGGATAAGATTTGACATCATCAAGTCTGCCCATTACCCCATGGTTTTGGGAATGCCCTGGCTTCAAAGACACAACCCCTATATCAATTGGGCAGCGGGATCCTTGTTCCTGGGTTCTGAGTTTTGTATGTCCCACTGCTTACATCCAGACCTTGATCCTACACCATCTAAGGAGTTTCCTACAACTCATCAGAACACAATTGCAGTTTCAAACATCATCCGGGTCCCGGAGGCTTACCAGGAATATTCCGATGTTTTCTCCTCCGCCATTGTTCAGGCCTTACCTCCCCACAGACCTGAAGATTGTGCTATTGAGACGGAACCTTCCGCGGTGATTCCATTTGGAAGGATGTTCATCCTATCAGAACCTGAAAAGAAAGCCCTTCGTGAATACCTGGATACTAATCTCGCAAATGGCACCATCCGACCATCTAAATCTCCATCAGGGGCCTCCCTGTTCTTCGTTCCTAAAAAAGACACTAAAGAACTCAGACCGTGTCCGGATTATCGAGGTCTAAATCAATGTACTCTCAAGGACCGCTATCCGTTGCCCTTGATCTCAGACATCCTGGAGGCAGTAAGAGGTCCAGTTGTGTTCACCAAGCTGGATCTCAGGGGCGCCTATCATTTGATTCGTATCAGGGCAGGTGACGAGTGGAAGACAGCCTTTAGAACACCCTTTGGGCCTTTTGAATACTTGGTCATGCCCTTTGGACTTGCTAATGCCCTAGCGGTGTTTCAGCGTTTCATGGATTGTGTGTTCTCAGACATGCTGTTCCTTTTTGTGATTGTCTATCTGGATGATATTCTAATATTTTCGAAGGACCCTCTCAAGCACGAAGAACATGTGAAAGCAGTTTTACAACGCTTACGCAAAAATAAACTCCTGGCGAAGCCCGAGAAATGCATCTTCCATACTTCTACTGTTCACTACCTAGGGTTTGTCCTTACTCCCGATGGTATCGGTATGGATCAGTCCAAGATCAAGGCTATTTTATCCTTGCCTAGCCCCGCCTCAGTGAAACAGATACAATCCTTCCTGGGCTTGGCTAATTTTTATAGGAAATTCATACCTTCCTTTTCCGAGATTGTCCAACCAATAATTGCCTTATTGAAAAAAGATGTTCCCTTTCATTGGACCATGGCCCAAGAGAAAGCCTTCCAACAGTTAAAGTCTGAATTTACACAAGCTCCCATTCTTGCTCAGCCTGATGTTAATCGACCATTCATAGTGGAGACAGATGCCTCCAATTACGCCATTGGAGCCGTTCTAAAACATCAATTCGAGGATAGCTTGGAACATCCCATCGCCTACCTTTCTCGGACATTAACTCCTAGTGAAACCCATTACTCCGTCCTAGAGAAAGAGCTGCTGGCCATCCGTCAAGCCTTCACAGAGTGTCGTCATTTACTTCTAGTAGCCAAATTTCCGGTCCATGTCCGTACGGATCATCAAAACCTACAAGTATTACAAGCCCTGGAATGTAGGAATAGTCGCCAAACTCGGTGGACCTTCTTTTTTGCCCAATATCAGTTTCAGATTCACCATGTCCCTGGAACCCAAAATCTAATAGCTGATGCACTTTCTCGTCGTCCAGACGATGAACCTCCGGAGGACCGGACGTATCCCAAGATGTTTCCTCATATCATATTTGTAGCTCAAGCAAACAACCTCCTGGAAGAGATTTGCGTGCAAACTCAGACTTCGGAACTTTGGAAAGGACTTTTAGAGAAGAATCAATGGGACTTATGAATCAAGGACGGATACTTGTTCAAGGATAATAACCTGGTCATCCCCACACAGAAACTACAACAAAGGATAATAAATCTCTGCCCTGATACTCTTCACTCCGATCATCGTGGTATTTCCAACACCCTCCGTCTAATACAAAGACAATTTTGTTGGCCCAAGATGAAGACAGACGTACAACTGTACATTCAATCTTGTTCCGTCTGTAATCAGAACAACCATGATACCCAGAAGCCAGCAGGTCTTTTATTACAGCCAACTCTACCAAAGAAGACCTTGGGAAATCATAGCTACAGACTTCATTGTGGAATTGCCTCCTTCCAGAGGTTATACCAGTATCATGGTCACCATGGACCTATTCACTCATATGGCTCACTTTACTACTCTGTATAAATTACCATCCTCATCAGAACTTGCTGGTATTTTCCTGGAACACATCTTCCGACTGCATGGATTTCCTTCAAAGATCATATCGGACAGAGGACCACAGTATATCTCTCAGTTTTGGAAACACCTCTGCAGGATATTAGGGATCCAATCCAACAAGCTCTTTCCTCTGGATATCATCCCCAAACCAATGGTATCACAGAACGAGTGAATCAAACCCTTGAACAATATCTTCGTTGCTTCTCTACCAAAGTCCAGGATGATTAGTCTCTTTTAATACCAGTGGCCGAATTCGCCTACAATAATTCGGATCATTCGGCTGTTAAGACCAGCCTTTTTTTTCTGCAGCCAAGGATTCCACCCTTCGGTCTTACCTTCTGTTCTTCCACACCCAACACCTGTTCCAACTGTCGATTCCTGGATCGAAACACTCATCAATGTACAGAAAGACGCCAAGGAACATCTTGAAAGTGCGCGAATCCAAACCAAGCACTATGCAGATTCAAAGAGAAGACCAGGACCTTCTTACTCTATTGGGGATAAAGTATGGCTATCCTCGAAACTTCTGCCCCGACATCTCAGACCGAATAAGTTGGCTCCTCGGTATTATGGGCCCTTCTCTATAAAAGAAGTAATTAATCCTGTGGCCTTTCGACTCCACTTCCGGACTCCTGGAAGAAGATACATCCACTTTTTCACAAATCTCTGTTGAAGCCATTCATCCAAACCACCCGGACTACTCTTAGACCTAGTCCTGTGATTGTCGATGACCAGCTGGAATATGAAGTTTCTCGTATTTGTGACTCCCGATATAGACGAGGCCGACTTCAATACCTGGTGGAATGGAAGGGCTATCCACCCAGTGAACATACCTGGGAACCAGTCTCGAATTTAAACTCCCCCAGATTGCTCAGAAGGTTCCATAGAATACATCCAGGTAAACCCGGTGGAACAGGTTTTAGAAGGGGGCATGCTATCATGATCCATCGATCACGCCCCTTCTGGTCTTCCTGGTCCCTGGCACGTCGGGGGTTACTCGCTGTAGTACACCCAACATGGCCGTATACACAGAACGCGGTCTATCGACCTTTACGTCCTATGCAGCACGTTCTATAAATTAGCCACTCCCCTGCGGTTCCGCGCGTTTCATCGCTACCGATAGCTGTGGCCTGACGTGCTCCGTAGTTCGTTCTCCTGAACTGTGTTGCTTCCTGGTTCCCGGACCTTCCTCCTTCTCCTTTCCTACTACCTTCCTTGACCCTGTCTCTTCCGTGTTCCGCGCAAACCGCCTCCGTGTGCTGCCTCCATTCCAAGCTTCTTGGAGTTTCCTAGATCCCGGACGAAGAAGCTGAACGAATCCTGGAATCCGAAGATGGCCGAGCAGGCTTGTACAAGACCCGAACTGCTCGAAAGAAAACCCTGACAAAGGACTCCGCAAAACAGAGAAAACAGGTGAGAAAAGGGGAAACCTGTGAAACAAGGTCTTTACATTCGAACATTGCTTCATTTGTGACCATTGTGAGAAGCCTGAGAAAGACCAAGAAAAGGGAGGCATCTGCTTGTTACCAGGTTTTTGAGTCAGAGCTTTCCTTTATTTTTGAATTGAGACTTTGTGCAATCTGGAACTTTGTGTGCTGCATTTGAAAAAAAACTACAACCTGGGGAAGGGAGCCATTCCCTGCAGACTACTGGCATGGTAGTCTGCTGCTCAGATGAAGGGGGACATTCTTCTGCATTAAGAAGAGACACCAATCTTTTTATTTAGGGAGGCATTTGCTTGGTATCAAGGTTTTGAGTTGGAGCTTTGCTTTATTTTTTAATTTAGACTTTGTGCAATCTGGAACTTTGTGTGCTGCATTTGAAAAGAACTGCAATCTGAGGAAGGGAGCCATTCCCTCGGGAGATAGTACCTGCAGACTACTGGCATGGTAGTCCACTAAACAGAAGAAGGGAGACATTCTTCTGCATTAAGAAGAGTCACCAATCTTTTTGTTTAGGGAGGCATTTGCTTGTTACCAAGTTTTTGAGTCAGAGCTTTGCTTTAGTTTTGAATTGAGACTTTTTGTAATCTAGACGCTTGGGTGCTGCATTTGAAAAGAACTGCAACCTGAGTAAGGGAACCATTCCCTCGGGAGATAGTACCTGCAGACTACTGGCATGGTAGTCCGCTGTACAGAAGAAGGGAGACATTATCCTGCATTAAGAGGATTCACCAAACTTTTAGTTTAGTTAGAAGTGTAAGGGAATGAAATAGGTTTTGAAACTGGGCAGTGGACATCCTGACATATCCTAAATATTAAATTGAGGCAGGGAAACCCCTCTTAGTAAGAGGGACAGATAGGGTTTTTCTTTTACTTTTCTCACAAATAAAAGTCTTAGGCAACAATCATACCACCTTTGTGTCAGTCTCCTCCTTCCACACCCTTATATATGGTGTCAGGCGTGGGATCTGACCTAGTTGACACAAACCTGGGGACCCTTAATTTCACTAAGTTAAGTGACCGAGCCTCTAGCCCATCCATTGCCACTACCAAATCTATAGGGTTTGACCTCCCTAGCAGTTGGGAAATAAGCATAGAACCCGAGAGAGACAGCTTATTCCCACTGATCTAGTCCTGGCTGCCCCCAAGGGAATTTATATCCGACTGGTTTCCAAATCGGGGGTTTCTTGTAAGCATATGCTGGATGTTATGGCCACAAATAAAGGTCTTTAGCAAGAATTATGCCACCTGTGTGTCAGTCTCCTCCTTAAGACCCTCATTATGAGTTTTGCAATATGCAGCAAAATAAAGTTAATTTAAGTCCTCGCACAAGAATTGGCCAGGCACTGCACCACTATCGTTCCTTTCTCTTAATAGCGCAAACAAAGGCAGTCAAGAATGATTTATGCAAAGAAATATAGCTACCTTGGCACCTCCACTGCCCTTATGCTGAGGCTGGATTGGCAGTTTACATCGAATCATTGTTGCCGTATTATCGATTACTGTGAAATTCGACAAGGAGAAATCAATGCATCCCGATATGATCGGGTAATATACTACTTGTGATCTGCATCACGATCGGATGGCAACGCATACACCTCATGGGGAACTGAGGGTTGCAGGAGTGTCCCTGCACACATCATATATATCCTTGTATGTTAACACTTTCCCTTAAAGGGTCGTGTTGTTCTAACTTTGATTTTATTTTGTCTGAACATTGTGCTCTGTCTCAGCTAAATTCAAGGTTCTTCTATTTTTAATAAATACATTCATATCGGGTTTTCTCAGTCATTTGTAGCACTCTCAATGTACCTGTATGAGCAACGCGTTACAAGCATTTTGTTTGCGCAGCTTTATCATATGATGAAATTGGTCACGTTAAAATCACCCTAAACCGCTGAGGCTACCACCTGACTATCCCGTCAACTATATTAACTTTGGCTTCATTCTGGGCTGGAACACAACCTTCTGCATTCGGCGCCTCTTCGGCATCATGGAAGCTCTAGATCCATTGAGGCAGGCCATCGCATTTCTACTAAACACAGAAAAGGCATTTGACTCGGTTGAATGGCCTTTCCTTTTCGCCGTCCTGCGCAAAATGGGCCTAGGTGCTTTCTTTATAAAGCTGTTAGCATTCCTATACCAGCACCCCAAGACCTATATCACCTTGGGGACCACTAAATCAGCCCCCATAGTACTGAGCAGAGGCACCAGGCAGGGCTGCCCCCTATCGACCCTATTGTTTGCCCTGGCTAGGAACCCCTTGCAGCCAACCTCAGGAACAAATTCATGGACAGAGGGATCACCATTGGACCGCACAAACTGATACTTTCCCTCTACGCAGACAACGTGGCCCTGCTCCTCAGCGAGCCAGAGACCAATCTCAATCCAGTAATGCATGAGGTTCTCAAGTTCGGTGCCTTCTCAGGCCTCAGAATAAATAGCAGCAAATCAGTAATTTTCCCACTAACTCCCAACACAGCAGAATTCACTGATGACTTCAAGTTTCGTTGGGATAAATCTGACGTCAGGTACCTATGAATCATGCTGTCCAGAGATCGCGATGAATTCCTTCGCGACAACTACGGCAGGGTCGTGGCATTGATTCCTGAGAAGATTACCCAGTGGAAGCACCTACCGTTAACACTCTGGGGGCGGGTATCCATTGTCAAAATAGTGATCTTTCCAAAATATTGTATCTATTTGTAAATATTCCTCTGCTCCTTCTACACCATTTCTTCCAGCATCTGCAGGCGCTCGTCCTCGACCTGATCTGGGTGGGCAAGCCGGGGAGAGTGGCGTACACCACGCTAATTCAACCCATAGCAAAAGGAGGTCTGGCCTTACCGGATCTGGAACACTATTATTGGGCTGTGCTAGCACAGTTTCTGAGCTATTGGTACATGACCCAATTTATCAGACCGCACGTCCAGATAGAAAGGGCCCTCGCCACTCCCAATATTCTGAGAGCGGTGATCCTCGGAGATCAGCCAGTCCCGCTGATAACAATGAACATAATGCTGATCACTTGTGAGATCTGGAGAAAGATTGCCAAAAAACAAGGCATAACATGCAGATACTCCCCACTCCTGCCAGCAAAGTTTATTCCAGGACTGCCGATAACCACTGATACAGTGTACCACCAACTAATGAGCAAACTCCAAATAACAACAATAGATGATTGGTTCGTGGATGGCAGCTTCATGACGCTTCAACAAATCAAAGACCGCTGCTCAGTCACAGCAATGGACATATTTGTATACTTCGTCACGCCTTCAAAAAGCAGTTCTCAATGTTTCCGGCACATCCACCCACCTGGCGGCTTTTACATCAGGTTATCCAAGCAAGCGGTGAGGGTAAACTAGTCTCATCCATCTATAAAGAATTACTTTCCACAATAGACCAACCACAAACCCCTAAAGCGAGATGGGAAAGCTCCCTGGCCCGCACAATAGATGAAGCCGATTGGTCCTACATTCAGAGGCAGACCCAACAGGTTGTGCGGAAATCGAGACTAAAACTGATCCATTTCAATTTTCTTCATCAGATCTACAATGCACAGAGCAAACTTCACTGCTTCAACACTCTGTCTCGCCGGCATGTCAGTGGTGCGGAAGCACCCCTGCTGACTTCTGGCACCTGGCGTGGGAATGTCTATTTGTCAGGAAATTCTGGGACAAGGTATTAACCACAACATTGGAAATAGCCAGAGGGGACATCGACAGAGACACGATGGTGACCATGCTGGGGTACACCCGTGAGATACAACCTGCAGCTAGGAAACTAGTAGGCCTGCTGCTAGTGTTGGCAAAACGCTGGGTCGCTATGTTGTGGGGCCGTGGTCCACCTCCAACGTACACTCAGTGGCTCAGGGACGTGGCATACTGCCATGATGCAGAGACAGACTTTATCAGAATGCTTCCGCTCCATGCCCGACCACCAGACATATGGAGTCCATTTGTAAACTATTTGCTATCACGCCCAGACAGCTCAACCTCACAGGTGGATGCAGAGAATGCTATGAGTAAAGCATGTTAACCGGCAGGTCCCATTCCTACAAACGTGGGCAGCACAGCAGTGACTGAGGGCAGCAAGTGACAGGAAGGTCACAGACTTCGAACTCTGGGGAGCAAGGGGCTTGGAAAGGGGGGGCAGGGCTGATTAGCAAACTTCTTTTGGTTTTCCATTGTTTTGTTCGTTTGTTTATGTGAAAGAAAGCACAAAATAAAGTTTTTTTTAAAAAAAAAACTATATTGACTTTGGCAACAAAATTAATAAAGGCTCCTTCGATATGAATCAAACCATGGAACGCCAAATGTGCTCCTCACAAAACTGGAAGCATCTTTACCTCACAGCTGCCCTACATGAGGCAGGAATGCCAGATATAACTCAAACACCTCCCTAAATGGACCTCACAAACTCTTGACATACTGGCACAAAATAGCCCTCCAAATGCTCCCAAAAGAAGTAATCCATTAAATATTCACTACCAAACTCTACCAGCTCAAGAAAGACAATGAAAGACTAGAGCTAATCAAGAAAGAAAAATGCCCTGTTAACAGACTAAGTAGTATACTACCAGTAGCTTCAATCTACTTAGCAACAACAATACATGTAAAAAATGCACACTGGACACAATGCATACAGATATGTGGCACTTCAAAAACCAATCATAGATACATTGCACACCCAGCCAACAGCCGCCGTCAAGAACCTCAGGCTCCTCATGGACAACACCCTCATACTTGAAACCTCACCTGATAAAGCCATAGTGAGAATCTGCTTCTTCCAAATGCCAAACATCAGGCACATTATGCCATAACTGACATTCCCGCAAAAATAACATGGCCATCATGTACTTGCTGGGCTTGATTACACCAACAGCCTGTACCTGGGCCTCCCAGAATGATTTACATTTATCACCCACAAAGAGCACAAGAATCATGCTACTAGATTGCTCCCAAGGATGGAAAGATGGGAACACATCACCCAGCTCTCTAAACACTCCACTGGCTCCTAATCACATGCAAGATACAATTCAGAATCATGTATAACGTCCATCTTCCCATCTATGGTTAAGTCCCAAATTTCATCAAGAAGACATTCATCCCCTAGTTTATTTTCTCATCAACCCATCTCTTTCTGCTACTCTCCCAGTCAGTGCCATGATGTATCTCTCCACAGAACCACACGTATACTAGCTCCAGCAAAGCAGGCTTCAACCAGTAATGCCAATGAAGGATCCTCTTTTTCATTATTGTCAACCAAGCTGTGGAACTCAGTTCTCTGGACAGAAGAAGATCACCTGATTGTTTAGAAAAACTCTCAAATCCTGGTTGTTCCACAGAAACACAACAGTCAATCTAGCAAGCACCTTCCAAAGAGTGGAGCAATCAGATCCCTAAAACATACTAACCACCTGAGATGGGACCCAAAGGCACACCTGAACCACACAGATGTGTTTTTAAGGACGTGCAACTCCTAAAAGATGGGTGCTGCAGATGACTAAAAGATAACACAATATAATATAGCACACCCATCACAAGCTTTGGGCCTGATTTACAGAAGTGTTTTATAATGGTGCAATCACATAGGAAAACGCTCTGTGAATCAGGCCTTTTGACCCATAGAGCCACCAGTGCATTAACCTGCAAACACAAATGAATTAAAGTCTGGAACCATTAAGGCCAGCCTCTAAAAGACAAGTATAAATACGCCTGAGCACAACCTTTAAAATCCACAGATACCCTTGTATTCTCCAAATTCTCCCCATCAGAAACCAGCCCTACAATCATTATGATAGTAATGGAAGCTAGACCAGCAAGAACTAATTTCAATGGCAGAGTGGAACACTGTGGTTTAGCCTAGCACTAAGCATTAAGGGCCTGATTCATAGAAAAATATGCATAGACCTTGCAAGGTTTGTGCGACGAGAAGGACTTTGCGTTGCCCCCTTGCGCATTTGGCACCTGTGCGTGATCCACGTATTCATGGAATCTTTACTACAACATACCCCTATGTGCAAGTCACGGCCGGGACACCCCCGACACGCCCCGTAGAGGAAATGTAGCCACTAATACCTACCCATGCGCAGTCCTAGGGCGCAAACTCATGCACCCTGGTAATCCTGCGGTGGGTCCCCTGCAACCAAGCCAACACTCCAGCGACACTGCATAGGGTCTCCCGTAACAGTTTACAGCAAAACAACATGCACACCATGTTCCGTAACTTGATTAATTTCATGGTCAATCTGTGTGCGAACCCCCATGAACCTGCACTCTGCTACTCTGCATATGCGCACCTCTACCTGCGTCGGCACCCCAACTGCATGTACGCACCCCCATATTCCCGATTATAACTTACCTTTACACAGTGCCTTTACGGCTGCTTTCACCTGCCGGATTGATCCAGGGCTTTGCGTGCTGAATCCCCCAATGTGATGTTGTGCGGCCAGTTCCATGAATACACTTGGTTGTGCGCAGTTGGGAGCGTGCAATCTCCTCGTGGCAGGTCGTCCCTCGACACGCCCTCATTTTACCTTGTTCTTACTCAGTTTGCATGTTCCGCCCCCTATTACGGACTCTGCGTAGGCCCAACCCACACTCTGCAAGGCGCTCGACTGCTCACAGAGGCATGCCAGACCTGTGCGAAGTCCCTGCAAGATTTGGAAAAGTCCCTCAAAGTCGATTCCATGAATCGACGAACAGGGTTTTGCGCGCACAGTGGTCCTTAAAGTCCAGATTTTCTATGTAATTATTACCCCTGTGGTACCGACTAGAGATCACAACAGGGTCGGTGTCAGCTTTAGCCCTTTCACAGGCCCACTCTCACCTCCAAACCAGTGATGCTCCCAGTGTCCATTCACTGGCAGCGAATACATTTTGAGTTCTCCCATCTGGATCAAGCACACACTCAAATGCCACTGCCTCAAACCACATAGAATCACACTTCGCTCACAGGGTTCGACCTGCACTCGCCACCATGGGCGTCGCACATGCTTCTCCCACTAAACATCGCAAAAGCGCGCTACACAAAACCACGGTCATAACATTACGCTAAGAGTGCAAATATGGCTCCTTCAACAAAGCAGTATTAGGGGATTTGGTGAAATGATCAGTTCGGCTGGTGTAGCAAGATTAGTCAATTCCAGACATCTATGTGTAACTATGGAGATCGGCATGGCATTCAACTTCAAAGGTAGTGTGTCTCAGCCCAAGAGCATTGATGTGTCTGACAACGCCTAACATAAACCTGTCCAGGTCAGGCGGGAACACGCCTCAGTATTTATCGCTGCTGTCAGAGAGGCTGCGTACTATGATAATCTTTCTGTGGTTGATGTTGATTGCTGCCTTAAATGCACATGAGGTGCTAAAGTAGAGTATATGAAAGCAAGGTTTCCTGCCATCCAGCAACACTAATCGATCAATAGGAGAAAAAGATGTGATGTTCAGCATACATAGACAGCTTGCTTTCTTCCTGGCTGTATCTCAAAACTCTAATACCTCACCTCGTCTGTCAAGTTTTGTGATTGTCCCACGTTAAAGAACTGTGGTAAACAGAGGTGGAGGTCAAGGGCAAACGTACCTTCTGCCCTTTATAATTTGGAAACCTTGGTAGACGTGTACTAATTAAATAAAATATTGAATTAGAATAAGAATATCACTCACCGCCTTCGGCAAAACCTTGAAAACCACCTTGTTCGCCTGATCACCACACCCCTGCCATGATGGATTTGCTAACCATGCTTGTTTTTATGTATAACATGTACTACATCTCTGCGCTCCAATGTTGTAACTTATGCATATGTAACATGTTTTAATCATTCGTTCCCCAGGTGAAACCAGGCATGTTTCTGTGAGTGAGGCTTTTGATTTTTTCTTTAGCCTTCAGACCAAGGTCTTTGAGATAAATGTATAGCCCAGGTTAACCAGGGAAAGTGTACGATAGTTGTTGGGTAGCATCTTGTCCTTATTTGGTTTTCTGGTGAAGGTCATATACAATGTTTTCATTTCATCCATACATTTTCCTTCGTATTGGACAGAGCTTAAATGTGTGCATTATATCAAAAATACATATGGAACCTTCTTGGCTAGGGGTCTAGCTCTTGCTCAAACTTATTATGGTGTCCCATACTTCCATGATTTTTTTTAAGTGCAATGTTTTTCCCCTTGGCATCTTAACGTTGAAAGAATGTACAAGACATTTTTATGCAAGATAAAGCACGAGATGAGATATTGGGAAAGATAATAAAAGAAAAAAGAAATCATTAAAAGTAGGAATAATCCACTTATTCTATCCTAAAACAATAAGCAGTGAGTACTGAATAGGATCACACGTTCAAGGACCCCACTAGGGTACTATTTGCATAAGGCAGTACCATCCAGAAAAGGGGGCTTTATCAGCACAGCAAATGCCTGATGCATGGAGACCCACGTTTTATAGGAGATTGATCCAGCCGCCCGGTGAACAAGTCTGATGGGATGACTTCGATTGACAGGACCCTAGACCAGCAGCCAGGTAAGGAGCCATTCGCAGATGTTGGCATAGTGGCACCAGTTCAGAGAGATGACACAGGAGAAGCTTCCTTCTATGGGAAGTCAAACCGGTGAGCCATTCACGGGGGCCGCTACTCCTTGATTCCTCTCCAGCTGTTGGCAAGTCTGCACCTGAAATCACCATGGCCCTCAGCACCATCACGAATGAAGATGCCTCACCATTCTGGCAAACAGGGTCTCCACTTAGCAAGTGGTAGGTGGATCACCAGGCTCTGGCACCGTGATTCCTACACTGGCTCCCCGTTCAACCACTACAGCTCTCCAGCTCCCCTTCCTCCTCACCATGTGAGCATTGTTCGGCGTGGAATACTTCAGATACTGCATTTATATCCGTTTTTTTCTTTTTGGTTCATAGAGGTGGACCTAGCTATCAATATGAGGAAAATAATATTTCTATAGGAACTTCTATATTGGGTTGCCACTTTTTTTGGCGGGATCCACATATCTCCATAGCTTCACCAGTGTCCCATTCACTTTATCATTTATATTACTGTCACATTAAGGAAACTTCGAACATAAATTTATCTGTGCAAAGCCTGTTGACTATTTAATAAGCACCTCCCAGTATACTAAAACCTAGGTGTGCCTTCTGCTACTTGATTTCAAGTCAGAATAAATGGGTCTGTGGTCTTCTGACTACATTTCCTAAGCCTGCCCTAAGAGACCGCAGGAACCCTTTCCAGAAAAGAGCACAACGTGACAGGAGAGGGACAGGTTGGGACGGCACATCATGGACCCGAGCTGGAGCAATTAAGCTGGAGGTCTGGGGACCTGGGGTACAAGAGGACTGGGGGTGGTGGCGCAAGGTATCCTGGGGAGTGGGTTGAGGACTGTAAGAGGGTTTGGGGTGGGCCGCAGAGACACAGAGGTGAGGATTACACTGCAGGGGGCAGGGGAATGGGCAGACGATGGGGTTTGTGCAGTGAAACCCCCTCAATTGCGGCTAAACCCCACTTGTTTGATGCTGCTTCAAGTCAGTTTAAAAATTGTGGTCTTATTTTTGTTCAGCAGCCTCCGATAGGGATCGCAAGACATAAAACCGAATTAATGAACTAAATTATCTAAAGTATTTTTCGTTTGTATAGAAAAGGAAACAAGTAGTAACATATTATTGGGCTGATATGTAAAATAAATTCTATGAAGTGAATGCAGCAAGAGGTTAGGGGTAGAAACTTTGGTTTATTCCTGGAGAGAGATTATTTGATTCACAAAAGAATCATTATCAGTAATGGTTACTTATTCTTGACTTAGGCTTTGCTTCTCAATGGTGCACCCTGTGTCTATTTGTACACTGCTGTGGTCAGTGGCATTTCCAAGGCAGTGGTGGTGTGGCGGCTAATTGACTACCTGTGTCTGAGAGAGTGTAGTGTTATTTCCTATTAGGTGTCCATGTAGATTCCTTAATGGCTGCTGCTCTGTGTTGATGCCATCCTGTGCATCAAGATGCACATCTCCCACAGGTTGCAGTAGCTGTAGCATGACATCATTATCCATGCCTTCAGACAGTATCCCCTGTCACCTGAAGGTTAAACATGAGAGCAACATGACAGGTCCTGTGTGACAACAATACACATATGGGGATGCACAACTGATATTTCAGAATTCTTGAAATGCATAATTTAAAGAATTCAGAAATATCAGCTGTGCATCCCCATATGTGTATTGTTGTTCATCTTTCTTGGCGCCATTCAGGATTTGTAGATACATGTGGGGGGTGTACTGAGCATTAGGAATGTCATCTTTGACAACGAATCGTGCTGAAACGCTTGGTCTTTCAGAAGAGGTAGCAGTCAGGATTTTGAATTTGATTAAAGTTACTGAGACCGAGATAACAAACATTAGTAGACCTGAGGAATCAATCCATCAATTGGAGAGATTGATTAGCAGAGAAATTAGCCAAAAGTTACATGTAACAACATTAGCACACTAACATGAAGCTCAGCGAATCCCGAGGGGACTCCGCGTTTCTCTGGGACCGACCCTTTGTAAAGACAACACAGCATTTGTTAAAAGGTGGATTTAAGATCATAAACACATGCTTTGTTTCACCTAATAATTATTTGAAGAGCTAGCAAAGTTCTTAAATTCATTGTAAGAGGAAATTCATCAGATGAAGTCGCGTGTGCCCTCTTTGATGATTCAGGAGGCGATCCAAGGTATTCTTAAATGGTAGGAGTCGAACAAATTAAGAAGGTTTCGCAGGGATATCCTCGACTATAAACTGGAAAGTGTATTCCTGTCAAGAATATTACTAGTCAGATGGTAACCAAACGTTTAGAATGTTTTTGCCTAAAAACAATGATATGATATGAGTCATCTATAACACGCCTGTACACTAGGGGTGACAAGACAAGGTAGGGAGACATAGGGAGGATGAAACAAATGATCTTACTAGGCCATGTGTCATTCAGATTGTGCAAGTGCAGGGGGTGGGAGAAGTGCCAGGGGGAGGAAAGTGGGAAGTGCAATCAGGGCAGCATTGCTCTAAGTGCAGCCGGGGGAGCCGGCTCTGGGTAATGCAAGGTGTCAGGGCACTGTAGGGTTACAGATACAACCCCTAAGTATGCAGAGGCCAGGAGGCAGTGCAGGTGCTCACAGGTCATGGAGGAGCCTGGACCCATGGAGTTCTGAGGGTAGCCATGCAACCAGTTAGTGCAGCAGACAGGTGGATCAACAAGGGAGAGAAAGAGAGAAAGCAGAAACTAAAAGAAAGGTCTTGAGTTGCTTCCGGAACCTGAGGTGGTCCTGCTCGAGTTTGAGAGGGGCAGGGAGGGCATTCCAGAGGGCGACCGCAGCAGAGGAGAGAGATCTACCTCCCACTGTCTGCCTGGAAAAGCATCTGACCATCAGAGAGTTGGAGGCAGCTGAGCGAAGGGCTCAAGAAGGAAGATGTTTAGAAAGAGGGAGTTGGATTTAGTGTGGGCCCCGGCCTCAGAAAGCTTTGTGGGTCTTGAAATTGATCCTTGCAGCCACCGGTAGCCAGTGGAGAGATTTGAGGGCTGGAGAGATATGATCCCTGGGCTTGAGGCCAAGGACAAGTCTTGCAGTCCTGTTCTGCATTAGTTGCATAGGGCGGAGAGTAGAGGAAGGCAGGTTGAGAAAGAGGCTGTTGTAGTAATCCAGCCTAGCGAGAAATAGGGCTCTGGGGACGGTGAGCTTCTGGGGGAACGTGAGAAAAGGAGGAATACCTTCAAGAGTTGTAGCTGGTAGTGGGATTATTAGAGAGGTCAGTAATGTGAGGAGAGAAGAAGAGATTGGTGTCAACAATGACCCTAAGGTTTTTGCTTCACAGGAAGGCGCAGGGAGAGGGCCCAAGGAGGGCGGCCAAAGTGAAAGAGGGAAAGCGGGAGCAGAGGTCCCAATGAGGAGCATCTCGGTCTTGCTGGCATTGAGGCAGAGTTTGTTGAAGATGCACCATTCCTGAATGGCAGGTAGACAGTCAGGAATGAGCGAGTGATGATAGGAGGCAGGGGGGAGCCTGAAGAGAGCTGAGTGTCATCCACATAACACTGAAAGTTAGAGGAGAAGGTAGAGATGCGGTGGGTTAAAGGGGCCGTGTGGATGTTGAAAAGCCAGGGTGAGAGATTGAAGTCCTGGGGAACACCACATGTGGAGAGAGAGGTGGTGGAGAGAAAGAACCCCAGTTGGACCTGAGAGGGCAGGTCCAGGAGTAAGGAGGTCCACCATGAAAGGCCCTGATCTGTGATGCCCAGGTTCTCACAAAGACAATTGAGAAGGATGGCATGATTGACTGTGTCGAAATCAGAGGAAAGATCAAGGAGATTGAGGACTGGGGGAAGGCTGGAGTCGAGATTTTTGAGCAGATCTTCAAGGGTGTTCAGGAGAGCAGGTTCCATGCCTCTGGCTGCTCTGAAGCCAGACTGATGTCCATGGAGGCAAGCAACCGATTCAGTGTGGAGAGTAAGCTGGGAGATGGCCAGCTTTTCCAAGAGTTTGCCCATGAAAGGAGTGATTGAGATCAGGCGGTAGTTTGCCAGAACGGAAGGATCAGGGGAGGGTTTCTTTAGGAGGGGTGAACAAGGGAGTGCTTAAGGGGAGAGGAGAACGTTCCAGTGGCAAAACAGTAATTGTAGAAATCAGCCAAGGCTGGAGCAAGGGTGTCATTGTAGTCCTTGATGGTTCTGGAGGAGCAGGGGAGCACATGCTTGGATGACACCTTCATAGACCAGACTTGTCTAGAAATGTCATCAGGACTCATCACAGAAAAAGAGGAGAAAGGAGAGGGAGAGGCAGCACAAAGGGGGTCAGGAGAGGTAGAGGGAGAGGAACAGGAATGAAAGGAGGCAGAGAGATGACATGATGTCCTGAATTTTAGAGGTGAAGTGAGAAGTCAGAAGTGAAGTGAGAAGTCAGAGCCATGCAAATGAACTGGGGGGGGAACAGGAGAGGTGGAGACTGCAACAGGATTTTACAAAATAACATCTTCAAATTTGAGACACAGTATTTTTTGCAAACAACAGGCACGATGGCCCCTTGTTATGCAAATACTTGAATGTTATTTCTGGAAACAGAGAATGTCTTAAGAAAATGAGATGGATGAAGAATTTGAAGTGCTACTCTCGCTTTATTGATGACATTTTTGGAATTTCGGGAGGTACCTTGGTGGAGTTGTTGCGATTCTTTGAACACATGAATAACCTGCACCCACATATTCAATTTTCGATGGAGTCAAAATTACACTAGAATTCAATTTCTTGATGTGGAGATTTACTGTGGGGTGGGGGCGCTTAATACAATGGTGTATTCAAAACCTACAGACAGGAATAGTATTCTGCTTTCACCCACAAAGGACTTTTGAGAGTATTCCATTTAGTCCGTTGTTGAGGTATAGAATGATCCTCTCTAGGCGTGCTGAATACCAGAAGAAATCTGATGAATTGAAAAACACAATTTAGAGAGAAAATATGATGTACAGGTGATTGACAAGGCTACTCAAAAAGTGGAACAAACTTCTCGTGAGTCATTATTAGTACCAAAAACGAAAATTGGTGGGCCAGAGTTATTTGTTATGACATTCTCTGCACAGAGATTCAAAATTAAGAACATCATTAAACAGCAATGGGATGTTTTGAAATTGGATCCCATATTGGGGTGTAGATTGGTGAGAGTATACATCTCAAATACCTAAGCCCATCCCATATCTTAGTACAATACCCTTTGGGAATTGTCAGCATTGTGGGAATATAATGAGAGATAAATACATTAACCGTACATACACAAGTAAACATATATTCCTGTATCATTCAGTGACATGGGATTCAGTGAACTTGATATATGGTTTGAAATGTCTTTGTGGAATCTATTATGTGGGGATGACGACCAGGAAGGTCAAAATAAGGTAGACAGAACATAAGTACAACATCTGTAACAAAATGAAAAATCACACTTAGCTTTGCATTTTGTGAAAGCTGGACATGCGATCTTCCAGATGAAGTTGTCGTCTTGGAGCTTGTACAAGTGTAAAAAGGAGGTGGTGACTTCAAGATGCTCCAGAAGGAAATGTACTGGATTGATAAACTGGTTGCTATGTCACCAAGGGGATGAATTTGGCTTGGGATCTTGCTTGTTTTTTGTAAGTTATGGATCATGGAGATGCATTACATTCCACATGTCTAAATATTGAGAGGTGGTGAAGAGTAAAGTTGACAAAAGCCTTTATAAACATTTGGGATATTGTAAAAATGGCAAAGTGTCATGTATATACCAGAAGAATAGTGTATACTGTAAGTGATGCTGATTAAATGAACATATGCAGTCATTAATGTGGGAGATTTTGTCAGTGAATGTTTATTACAGAATTGTATGTAAATAACAGAATAACTCTCTCTGGTTTATACATGACACCATCAGAGATTGACTAAGGTTGTTGATGAAATGTGTGATTTATTTTTGTTATGGGATGAAATATTGTATGAGAGCAGATCAGATACTCTTCAACATGGCATGCATTTTATTTCGTATAAGAATTTAGGAAAGTATGTCATTAGGAGTACAGAACTTCTGACAATTGAATTGATTTACCCATATTACTATGAGGGACTGGAAGCATCGCAATATGGTTATCACTAGATTTTACATAGTGATGCATGATCACATTGGTTCCCACCACACCCATGGTCCTTTTGATTAGTCTATAATGTATGTTTACAACCATTAGGATTATTATAAATGATATATGGGGTAGGTGAGTTAACAAGACTAGTTTGTTAGTGTCGTATTGATGGAGACAACGCGCATATGAGTGCAGTGTGGAGATTCATCAAGTAGGCAACCATGAGGTCAACGGAGCATTGCAGGACGTTGTCACAAGATGCGTGATGTCGTCATGGCACGTTCCTGGGCAGATGACCGAGCGGGTCACTTTAAGAACGGCGTGGAGCAGGCAGCTGATTTACCAGCATGTCTGCCCTATTGCTCGTATTGTACAGTTAAGGTAAGATTTAAGAACTTTTTCGGGAGAAGATGGGGAGAAATAGATCATGTGCACTGCTAACATTGCTAGAATAACCATGCCTTTATTTTACTCGGTTTTCTGGTCAGTTTGATGGACTTTTTCACCTTGTGTGATGTGAAACATGTCATGTACCTTCCCTCAATGCGCATATACACATTAAGCTGAATAAGATATGTGTGAGTCTCTCTTTTGGTCTCTGTCATTATCCATGTAGTAATGCCTGGAAGGATTGACGTAGTGTTTTTGCTTGTCTGGTTTCAGGAATTATGTTTTTTTTGTCTAACTGGGGGGCTCAGAATTTGATACAGATCCGTCACTTTACATTGATTCAACTTTTTGAAACTGATTATATACTATTCAGAGTAGCTCTAATCTAGTTTTGTACTTGTCATTTTAGGAGGTATGGTTTTCATCCCCTGAAGAAGGATCTGTGATCCAAAACGCATTGGGCAAGATTTGGATGTAGAACGTATCATTTTTCTGAAATTGTCCTTATACCTAAATGAGAACTTTTGTAAATTGTTATGATTTATATGAGTGTAAGAGTTTGTACAAGAGTGACCTGTGTTAGGGTCTCATTGTCCGTGGAAAATTCAGATGTACATGATAATAATTAATAATTATTATTTTGTTTATTGTGATATAATCCAACATTTGGACTCTACACAACATAACATTCTTAATATACAAAATATAGAAAGTAAAAATACAAATGTGCAAAAATACAGATAAGAATACAAATAAAAGTGTACAGGTAAAAATACAGTTCTGTGCATCACAAAAACATAAACATTTATCACACTGCATCATATGGTGTGATGCTAAACCCTTACAGGCACTTCATCTATATTTAATTCAGCAAACCAGTGCAACAATAAAATAAAAATATATCATTTAAATGTGTCTAAAATGTGATTAGTATGCATTGCACAAATGGACATTTCAATTCCACTGCCAAGTACATTCTACTTCCAAGTACTACCAGACACATCAGGCAATTCAATTCGAACTGTGGATCACATTTATAGAGAAATAAAGGAGGAGGCTCAGGGGAGAAGGGGGGGAATAACTTCTCAAACACCACTGTCTAATTTCATTAATCAGGTAGAAGTGCATTAACATACTGCCAGACTCTAAATAAGGCAAGCTGGACTGAGATAGAATGCAAATTCACACAATAATCCCACAAAAAGTCTGCCTTAATTGCCTCATAGGAGTGGACCAGGCTGCCCAGTGTACACATATATAAAGGCCCAAAGTTCCATGTATTGAGTTAGGACATGTCGTGCTGTCTCCACCTGTTCAGGTTTGCAACATATTCAACAAAACCTAAGTTCCAAGGGTACCTCCAAGCGGGGGCCCAACACTACCATTACTGTTTATTCTGACACCTGCAATATCCCGGTAATACTGGGATATCGGTGGCAGGGAAACGGTAAACCGAGGTTGATGGTAAGCCGCCATCTGGCAGTTGATTTATGCGTAACTTTAGAATTAACTGTCTAACTTCAGGGTGCTGGCAAAGCTGTAAGTAATATGTATATGATAATGTAAATGTAATTGGATATTCAGAAGATTTATTTGAAGTGTAAAGATTGGGGAAGAAAATACATTTATTTTTTGAAATTTCTGTTGAATATAAAGTGTTAAACTCTTTGGGGGTCATTACAAGTATGCCAGTCCAGAAATAAGGTGCCGGTAACAACGTGTACCGGCACCTTACCGGACTGGAATACTCTGAGTCTGCAGGAAGGGGCAGTGAACTACCAACAGGCCTGACCTGCCGGTAGTTCAGGCCCCTACTGCCAGTGAATTCACGGAATCACCGGCACCGTTAACATTGGTGCCCGTGATTCAATGGTTCCCATCCCATGGAGTCCGAATGGACTCCATGGGAATGGGAATTTACCGTTATTCTGACACCTGCAATATCCCGGTAATACTGGGATATCGGTGGCAGGGAAACGGTAAACCGAGGTTGATGGTAAGCCGCCATCTGGCACCTTACCAGCAACCTCGTAATTACCTCCTATGTATCAAGAAGTATTTATGGTTGACCTACCATTAGGAGTGCATATGGGTCTCTCATTAGGGTCTGATGAGATTTGTTTGTCCAGGTCCCATGTGACACCATCTGCAGGTGATGGTGGGTGGCGGGTGTTGCCTATCTAAGTCCTTGGAATCTTTTCTTGGATATGACTCTGGATTACAAGGAATCTGTATAGATTCAAAGACTTAAAAGCAATACCAGTGGCCTTATTATTAAGTGAACTAGAAGAATGGTAAAAACTCTTTCCTCGGTCCATCCAACACAGGTAGAGTTATTCTGCCGTTTACTCACCTCCCATAACTTTATTAAGGTGAAAAACATTTTTAGATTTTCTTCACATAGTTCATATCACAGGGAAACTCTGATGTCTATTTGTAAATTATATTTTATATTCAAGAGTGTAATATGCACATTGTACTAGATTTAAGAATGATTTCAAAGCAAGTAGATAAACAGTGTAAGTGGCCTAAATATCATGTTAATGCATTTGTTGTTATGAATACACCTCTTTAATTATTTAAATTTATCCAGACACACTACACACTGTGTAATGATGAATTTTGAACCTTGCACTGTAGTAATCTATATAGAAGTGCAATAAATATTTACATCGGCCTAACGTTTCAGCTGTTGTGGGAATACTCGTCTGCGCTGCTCACGTTGGGCTAGCGTAGATATGCAAATAACACTGGTATTATCCTTTTAACATTCTAGTTGATGTGAGAGTATGTATCACATACACGCTCTTGCAACGTAATACAAAGAGAACCAAAATACTGCTACAAGATGGAGCCTTGCCGCCACTTCCACATGGCGACGACTTCAGCGTCTCCAGGGACTCATTGAAAGCCATTCCAATAGCGTGGAAAATACATGAATGCACTGACACATGATGTTACAAACTGCGTGAGGTTACTTCCCTTCATGGGTATCCTGAATTTGCGCTTACTGAACTGTCAGCTGAGTGAAGATATTAAGCAACACTGAATGTATGTTCTTGCTTTTTCATCATTTATGGCATTGGAGAAATACAAATTTAATATATCTCTCTCTCTCTATATATATGTACCTCTCGTCCCTTCTCTCTTTCTATACTCCTTCTCGTTCTATCCGTTCTGCAGATCTCTTCCACCTCCCCCTCTTTCTCCCCCCCACCCGTTTCTGCTCCTTCCAACTTCTTGCTCCTCCACTGGAACCGCCTTCCTCTTCCCATCCGCTCCATCAACTCCTATCCCTTATTTGGCACTTCTCTAAAAACCTATCTCTTTCACTCTGCCCCCAGCACCAATTGTTTCCTCTCTCACCACCTAACCCGCCTTCACCCTCTCCTCCTACCTTCTGTCCCTCTATTAGTACTTAGCCTCATCATAAATGTAAATTGTTTGTTGTACTGTTTTCTGGTTTGGATTCATTGTCAAGTATTGCTTGTTGTATTCATGTGTTCCTCTTGTAAAGCGCTTTGGATTAAGGCTCTATATAAATATACAAATACAAAATATATCATTTAATTGGTTTGCCACAATCAACTAGAATCCCGTGCAGTAATCAGAATGATACATTTCTATAACAAAAAAAGATAGCAAAAGTTGGATAATGAGCGCAATGTGTATTCACGTCAGTAGTAGCACCAAAATATACTTATATTATGCTTTCCAAACAGTTTTCGTTAGAGCATTTGAATACTTGTGGGACCCTGAAGCAGGATGAACCCCATCTTGGTCACGCACTTTCAGCCTCTGCACTTTAATCGTGGCTAGCGGTGAGTTAAGCGCTACATCTCACTAAAACTCCAACTACAATGCTATTTTCACTCTGCGTCATTGCATGGATGTCAATTGGGGGTCGCTAGGGGTTGCACTTGCAATCCCTGGCTTTCACCTTGCCACCCCTGGCTTGGTCTTTGAGACCCCTGTTGCTGTGGGCAGACACATTTTCAGTTTTGCTTTACTCTATAACCTTTCTAACCTTTCCCTCATTTAACTAGAAACAAGCCGCATTAGGCTTGTTTCTAGTTAAATAAGGGAAAGGTTAGGTACTGTAACATCTAGTGCTGTTTTGCAGAGCAAGACCTGATGTTGTGGAGTCATGTTTTTCTTTGGTTTACAGCACTGCACCAGGCCGATATGGGAAGAAGGTGCAGATTGTGTGGGGTGCCGAAGGAGAAGGCGCTTAATTCAAATGTATCAGGAAATATGCAATTATCAGCCTCAGAAAAGGTCTATCCACATGTGAAGACATGTGAAAGACATGGGTGGGGGCCTGGTGGAGGCTGCCCCTGGTGGCTGGGGGGTGGGGGTGGTGGGGAACATGAGTTGGACATGGGTGGGGGCCTGCTGGCAGGTGCCCCACAGTGGTGGGGGTGGTGGGAGACATGGGTGGGGGCCTGGTGGAGGCTGCCCCTGGTGGCTGGGGGGTGGGGGTGGTGGGGAACATGAGTTGGACATGGGTGGGGGCCTGCTGGCAGGTGCCCCACAGTGCTGGGGGGCGGGGTGGTGGGAGACATGGGTGGGGGCCTGGTGGAGGCTGCCCCTGGTGGCTGGGGGGTGGGGGTGCTGGGAGACATGGGTGGGGGCCTGGTGGAGGCTGCCCCTGGTGACTGGGTGGTGGGGGTGCTGGGAGACATGGGTGGGGGCCTGGTGGAGGCTGCCCCTGGTGGCTGGGGGGTGGGGGTGCTGGGAGACATGGGTGGGGGCCTGGTGGTGGGTGCCCCTGGTGGCTAGGGGGGTGGGGGTGGTGGGAGACATGGGTGGGGGCCTGGTGGAGGCTGCCCCTGGTGACTGGGGGGTGGGAGTGCTGGGAGACATGGGTGGGGGCCTGGTGGAGGCTGCCCCTGGTGGCTGGGGGGTGGGGGTGCTGGGAGACATGGGTGGGGGCCTGGTGGTGGGTGCCCCTGCACTGCTGGGGGGTGGGGGTGGTGGGAGACATGGGTGGGGGCCTGGTGGAGGGTGCCCCTGGTGGCTGGGGGTGCAGGGGGACATGCGTTGGTGGGCAGTAGTGCAAGTTGACATGTGGGTTGGCTGGTGGGCATGGCCATGGTGGATGGGGTGCCTGCAGGACATGTGCTGGGTAGGCCCCTGTGGTGTGAGCCACCTGCAGGGGCCGTGGAGGGTGTAAAGGGAACACCTGGGAGGACCCACACGTGCAATTCACGTGTGCTGCTCCCCGCGCACCCCTGTAATACACGTACCCTGATGAGATTGCGTGTGGAACTTCCCGCACACCCCTGTAATACACGTACCCTGATGGAATTGCGTGTGGAACTTCCCGCGCACCCCTGGAATACACGTACCCTGCTGATGTTGCGTGGGATACTTCCCCCGCACCCTGAAATACACGTACCCTGATGAGATCGCGTGTGACTTCCTGCGCACCCCAGAAATACACGTACCCCGCTCAATCGCGTATGTAACTTCCCGCGCACCCCCGAAATACACGTACCCCGCTCAATCGCATGTGTAACTTCCCGCGCACCCCCGAAATACACGTACCCCGCTCAATCGCGTGTGTAACTTCCCGCGCACCCCCGAAATACACATACCCCGTTCAATCGCGCATTTAACTTCCGGCGCACCCCCGAAATATACGTACACCGTTCAATCGCGTGTGTAACTTCCCACGCACCCCCGAAATACACGTACCTCGCTCAATCGCGTGTGTAACTTCCCGCGCACCCCCGAAATACACGTACCCCACTCAATCGCGCATTTAACTTCCCGCGCACCCCCGAAATACACGTACCCCGCTCAATCGCGTGTGTAACTTCCCGCTCACCCCCGAAATACACGTACCTCGCTCAATCGCATGTGTAACTTCCCGCGCGCCCCCGAAATACACGTACCCCGCTCGATCGCGTGTGTTGCTTCCCGCGCACCCCCGCAATACAAGTGCCCCGCTCGCACAGGCCCAATTGCTGTATGTTGCCACTTTTGTGATGCGCTGGGACTCTACCGCCTGCCTTCGTGTGGCGGACGTGTTTCAGCTTGTGTGTGTCTTTGGCTGTGCATGGCTTTACCCTATTCGATTCCATGAATACATGTGGTTCGAGTGCGTGTGGGCGTTCCGTCTGCTTCCCTGCAGTGCATCCCCAGTTACGCCCTTATTTTCGCGCGTAGTTCCCCATTCCGCGCGTTACGCCCCGTGTCCCGCCCACTTTCTGGTGTATGCGCCGAGGTTGCGCGCTTTCACTGTGCGCGTCGCGCACGCCTTTCGGGATGTTGCAGTGACTTGTGCGCCATGCACGGGTTTGGCGCACATCCCGAGGTGAACACGCGCAGGGACTTCCATGAATCGCACGCGTGCGCGTGCGCCTATTTTTTTCCGCTTGCGCCTGCTTGCGCCTGCTTGCGCAATGATTTTCGGCGCACGTTTGTTCCATGAATCGGCCCCTTAATGTTGCCAAATAGAAACGTATTCCTTTTGATGCAGTGCACTTCTGCAATAGTACGATGTACCTGCAAATGTCCAGTTTGTGCCGTTTTTCATGTTTGTCAACTCAAATGTGCCCCGGGAGAAATGTTACCACAATCACCATCTTAACCCCTAAACTGCTAAAGCAAAGTACGTTACAGTGGAATGTATTACAGGCCATCACAATGCAGCTGTAATCCAGAAAAGGTAAAAGTCCTAGCTAGCTAAAAGAATGGCTTTATTATGGCTGGCTATGTAAACTGCAGCACTTCCCTAAACAAGTAGTATACGACGCGCTGCATTTATCAGGCAGGACCCATTTAAGATTACAGCCCGCATCACCCATTTGCTGATTTTAATCCATCTATGAATTCACTTGAAAAATAACCATATAGAGTAAATAGCGCAACATAAATAGGATTGCAATTGACTGGGTGATCTACAAGATCAATACAATTTGTCAACATGAAAATTCAACTCAGAAATTGCAACTGTTGGAAAACTCGGACTGGCACAAATCCTGTATTCACAAATTGGTGGCAGTTTAAGATGCGTGGAAAAGAAAAGCACCCATTTGTGCCCATCTCAATATTCACAGAAAAAAAGCACCAATAAAAACCTACAATATTCAGTGAAAATCGGTGTTAAAGGGGCGTTATGGTTACAAGTAAAACCGAAAACCCCAAAAGATTTGCCAGTTATGGTAAACTAAGCAACCATGACTCGCACCGCCACTGTGCACTACTAAGACTAACACCCAGGACATCAAAGATGACATCACAAATGTCATTGATGTCATCACTGATGACATCACATAACTAGGCCACTTGTTTTTGTTCACTGACATATCTAGGCCAGGTGTTTTTGTTCACTGACAGAATATGAAAATTCAAAAGGTGCTATATATCTAGAGGTTAACATTGTCGTATGTTCTTAAAGTACTTGCCTTAGGGTTTGGTCTCAGCTCATGGTGCACAGACACAGGGCACTAACTAGGCTTCAAACACACAATTCATTTGTATACATGAAGATGAACTTTAATGTTATGACATTTTCTGGTGACGTTGTTTCTTTCTTCCTTTTTTTAGTTTCCCTGTATGTGCCTCTGATTTATATGCTTTGTGGGTCTTCATATGTATTGTTTGTACTAACACAAGTATGTAGTACATTTTGAATTGTTTGCTATTATTCCATGTTCAACATTACTCAAAACATTACCAGATTAAAAAATATCGTACTTCTATGGTGCATGCTGCAGCCATTGCCTATGTGTATGTATGATTAGGTTACTATATTAACAACAACACTCCAATATAATGTATTGTTTTGATGAGTACCTTCTTTAATACATTAAGTAGTTCATGATAGGTCTCCCAATCACCTCAGACATCTTGTTACCAACATTATAAACTGAGCCCCTTGTAGGGACTTTTTATCAAAATTAATGTCATATGTGATGTCATCCGTAATTTCCTCAATGACATGTGTGGTGTCATCTGCCCTAGGTGTTGGTTTTAGCAGTGCACAGTGGTGGCGCAAGTTATGGTTGCTTAGCTTACCATAACTGACAAATTTCAGTTTTCTTTCTGGTTTTACTTGTAACCGTAACGTCCCTTTAACAAAGATTTTCCACTGAATTTCATAGGTTTTTATGAGTGAAAATGTTTCATGATGTTACATCACTGTATATAAGTTATCAATAATTCCTCTTTAACATATGTGAAAGAACTGTAAACCTCCTTTAACAAACATATGTTTTGCAAAGCATTCTGATGTGTATCGTTATCAGCAGCGCATGCTGGGGATGCAAGCCATGGTTGAACTGCCTAGGGCATGATGCTCGACCATAACCCCAACCTCACCAAACCACCCCGTTATCCACTGTATCTTCGCACCTTGAAACACTTGTGTATAGGCACGTTATAAATGCCATATCATATCATATATCATATCTACCCTGCTTCCTAGTTCAGTGTCCACTATACCCTCAATGTGACCAATGGCCAGTGCTCATGGCTTGCAGCCATGGCCAGTCCCCAAAATCCATGAGGCATGGGCTTTCGCCATGCCACGTTCCCCAACAGGCAAATCAGAGTAGAGATTTGTCCTTGCTGAGGGTCAGGCCCACTGCCCAGGCAGCAAAGTCATACCACTATTTTTTGTACTTACTTTATGACACTTAAAAAAATTAAAACACAGGACAGATTTGCAAAAGCATGCTTTCAGGTCCTTGCTGATGCTCCCCCCGGAGGCTTGGTGCAATCTCATCCAGCACTTAGGGATGCAGCCGCAAGCAGAATGTGTGTTCCCATTTAAACCTACGGCTTTGGCCATGCCGCACGCCCCAATAAGCAAATCAGAGTAAACATTTGTCCTTGCTCAGGGACAGGTCCATTGCCCAGGCACGAAAGTTATATCACAATTTTCTGTACTTACATTTTGACACTTTAAAAAAATAAAACACAGGACAGATTTGCAAAACCATGCTTTGAGGTCCTTGCTGATGCTCCACGCGAATGTCAGATGCAATCCTGTCCAGCACTTTGGGCTGTAGCCACGAACAGAATTTCTTTTCCCATTCAAACCTAGCCCGATTTCGAAAACCTTTCTCACATAGCCGGTCCTTGTTGGCCATGCCCACTTTTACCCCAATGCCGGTCCCTCGTGATCATGGCCAGTAGCCAGATTGTCCGATTCATGGCCTTTAACTATGGCCACAGGCTATACCTCAGTCACCAAAGGTAAATCACAATTTTTAGTACTGTACCTACATTATGACACTTTTCAAAAAATAAAAAAAGGGCACATTTGCAAAACCATGTTTTTGGGTCCTTGCCAATGCTCCTTGCACGAGTTTCCTGCAAATCAGTCCATGTTTTATTTTTGAAAAGTGTCAAAATGTACGGACAAAAGTACTCACATAACTTCGCACCCACTTCACAAAATCCATTCAGACTTTGCACAAACATTCAAGGTTGTGTCTATCATCTTTCTGAAAACTTTTGTGCAGATTCGTCAAACAGCAACAAAGTTATAAGCCATCTAAAAATATTGAGACCCCCCTCTAATGTTGCCCCCTCTTGACAAAATCCCACCAAACTTTGCAAAAACATTCAAATCTGGGTCTCGAATCTGTTTGAAAACATTTGTACAGATTCATCAAACGGCACCAAATGTATAAGGTTTTCATATATTTTGGGACCCCCCTATAATTTTGCCCCATCTTGGCAAAACAGCACCATACTTTAAAGAACCATTCAGGGTGGGGTCTAAAATTATATTTCAGTTTCATTTAGTGCCGCCAAATGTATAAGCCATCCAAAAACTGCTTTTCACCAACCGTGTAATGCAGAAATATCCATGGATGTCCCCGAACATCTGAGATGTTTGCAGACTAATTAGAAAGAAAACACATTTTTGGGACCAAGCCGCCGCTCCTCACGCAAGTTTGGTGCCAATCGGTCCAGCAGTTTGGGCAGTCGGCACGAGCAATATTTTGTTTTCATTGTGTCTATGAGAATTTCAAATATTTTGGGACCTCACTATAACTTTGCCCCAACCTGACAAAACCGCACCAAACTTTGCAAATTCGATCCAAGGTGGTCATATACTCTTTCTGCAAGGCCTGGCGAGTTTTCGTCCGGGGGGGCAAAGTTATAAACCTCCCAAAAAGTGTTCTTTCTATGAGTTGAGCAACTTAACCATAACTACAGGGCCGCTACCGCAGGCCCTGTAATATACAGGGAAGACTGCTGTTTTGATCGCAAAACAACATACAATGATTAAGATGAGATGCGATGAGCAAAGAATAATTGTAAGGGACCCGATCTGGATGCCTGGGAGACGCCTGCTCCGTGCAGCAATTTAGCAGAAAACAGGCACAAAGCTGGCAAAACCTATCGCTTACTAGCTGACAATCAACCTTCTGGGTTGTCGAAACAGTGTGAGTGTGTGAGATCTCCCATGTGGTGCTCTGGCAGTGCATCACCAATGGTGAGGCAATTGAAGCTGCAGGGTTCCATATTCCAATGATGACACCAGGTGTGGCACTGGAGCTCTGTGAATGGCACTAACCGCAAGATGGCAGCCTCCATATCATGTTGTTCTATGGAGTTGATAACCCCAACATAAAGTCAAAAACCTCATTGCTATGGAAGATGTTTCCTGCCCTTTAACCATTTATAGGATGTGTGGAAGATGTCCCAGATGTTGCAAACTCGTCCGGTTTCTTTTTGCTACTGTGTGTCCTGTATTGCATGAGTCCAGCACTCCTGTGGGGATTCTTAATCTTCCAGCCTGTTCTGGCATAATTGTCCATACTGCCAGCCAGCTTGCCTTCCTGTCCTAAGGACACATTGCATCCTACAATCAAAAGTTTGAGGTTTTTCTAACAAATATTGTATTCTCTATTTAAATAAGTAAATAAATATTCTCTGTTTCCGCCACCTCTCGTAGTTGCAGTACATACACAGACCGGGTTCATTGTGACTGCAGGACAGGCTGGTCTTACATGCAAACCACCAAAAACAGAGACGAAGCGTAGTTAAGGCTCACTAATAAAAGAGAATACTGACCTTTACAGGTGTTCATTTCAATCCAAAGGCAAAGGTATGGACCACTGCTGTCATGCATGCAGGTATCGAAATGCATTTTTGGAATCTTTAATAGAGCTGACATCCCTTAAAAACATGACAGCATTTTGTAATATTTTACTGCCCGTGGAAATGTCATTTGATCGTGTGTGGAGAAAACCTGCAACACTTCTTAGATCCATAAAATGCCACTTCCAATTTTACCACGTATACAGTAATTCAAAAAATACTGCAAACTCGCAATGACCTTTTAAATGAATGTCTTGATGGGACTATGGTGTTTGCTAATGGATCATTTTTTAAACCTATACAAGTGCACTATTTACCGGATGTACAGCAAAGTACTCTATCATTTCATCTGCATGGCTTGTTATTAATTCATTATTGCCTTTGTTTGTCTCTTTATTTTATAATCCTATTTTTACCCGATTTTGCCTAGTCAAATTGGGACATTTACATGTATCACTTCTTCAACGTAGAAGCTAATCGTCTAATCTTTGGCTGATGTCTGTAACAGTTACAGTAGAACTTTGACTGACGATAAATCATTGTGATTGGACAATCTGTTTAGTCGCAGCATGGTTCTTACAATCCAAAGTTTGTTCACAATGGTATATTCTTACATTCTTAGCATACCTCCAGCCAATTCCCAGAGACCGCCCAAATGTATGTACTAACATCAATATACTATATACTATCAAGAGAGATGCAGTTCATAATACCTTTAAAGTCCCTACCAATGGGCCGTACTGGATATTATGAGTCCATAACCCTCTTTAAAGGCCCTTGCTGTTAAATCTGCATGTGCGGATGCATTCAATGATGTTCAATAAAACAATCAAGCGCAATGAAACGCAGAGCCAGAGTAATGTCGTTCTGGCGGTAACCCCACCTACTACAAAGCATGGTGGGCTACAGCCCACAACAAACAGTAAAAGGGGACAGGTGACCGACCACCTGTCTCTGCAGGGAGTATAATCATAGAGATAGGACATTACATCTCCCCCTTGCTTACCAGACAACTAGTACTCTTAACTCATTTCCTCAAACCATCTTGTCGGTTTGCGAGTTGCCCTTCTCGATGAGCTTCGCATGGGAGGAGTGTTGTTGGTGTTCTGGTCAACTTCACTATCATCTGTGTCCACGTCACCATCCATGAAGTCAGAGGCTTCATCAGAAGAATCCTCGAAAGTGGTTGATTCTGCTCTCCGAGGGGGTTGGGTCGCCTCAACCGATCAGAAGAACGACAAGTTCCTTGTGATAGTTCCCGTGGCACTGGCTTCTGTTACCATGGACCCTTTCACATGTGTCACTGTCATAGGATCAGGGTTGAACGCAGGTGTCTCTTCGGACCGTTGGGCTTGACGTGCATCTTGATCTCCTATCTGAAAGTCACTGTTCCTTGCCTTCCTTCTGCGGTCGGCATATTTCTTCATCTTGGCATTAATTACTTGATCGTTTGCTCGGACCTTGGCTTTACTGTTACTGTTAACAGCTACTTCATTTCTGGGATAGTGCGAGAGGGTGGTCCTCATGACACGGCCAAACATCAGTGCTGAGGGACACACACCCGTGGAGCTGTGCAGTGTGTTCTGATAGTCCCAGAGAAGCGTGCAGATGGCCTGCATGAAAGAGCCCCTTGTGATTGAGCAGATTTGCAGAGTTTGTTTTAGGTTGGCCATAACTCTATCTGCTGTTCCATTCGCCTGCGGCCAGAGTGGTGTGATTTTTGGGTATTGGAATCCTAGATACTCTGCGAACATCATAAAGTCATGCCCACTGAATGGTGGTCCATTGTCGGACTGCACGATGGTGGGAGATCCATAGTCTGCAAATGTTTTGTCCTGCGTTGGAATGACTGACTGAGCTCTCGTGAAGTGAATAAGATGCATCTCCAGAATTCTGGACATTTCATCTATTATCACTAGGATGTATTTTTCACTGGAAAGGGGTCCAAACATGTCAATGGTAACCTCATCCCACACTTGTTGTGGCACAGGTGTCCTTTTGAGTGGTTCAAGGAAATTGCGAGGCGCAACTGCCTTGCACGCCATGCATTATCCTAGTGTCTGTTCAATTTTGCCATCCATTTTTTTCTGAGTTATCTCTTGGTGGACACAATTCCACGGTGTCCTGTGTGGGCCATGGCAATTATTTGGTCTTGTAGATTTTTGGGAATGACGATCCTGTTCTCCTATAACGCTAGTCCTTCCGTGGACATAGGCAGGGAGTGTCTTATCAGGTGGCAGGGTCGGAGTTTGTCTTCTCTGCTTCCGAATGCTGCCTCTCACTTCGATTTCTTTGATGCGATTTTCCTGACGTCACGCAGTCTTTACTGTCAAAAGGAAATGGTCTTGCCTCATGCTCTCCAGTATTTGCGGTATTGTCAGTGATTTGGGCAGAGCATTGCTCACAATGTAGTTTAAATATTGATTGGCCTTGATGGATTGTCTTTTGTCTTTGGCAGGTAGCGGATATCGGGACAAGAAATCGGCTTGGTTGCTGTCCTTTCATGGCCAATGTATTATGTTGAATGAGTACTCCTGTAGGCGGAGTCCCCATCTAGCGATGCAAGGTGGCATCTTCGCCATGGGTTTTCCATATATTGTCATGAGAGCCTGATGATCGGTGATGATGGTAAAAGGCCGCCTATATAGGAATAGATGATAGTGTTCACATGCCCATACTACTGCAAGACTCTCCTTCTCAGGTTGAGAATAGGCACACTCCGTTGGGGACAGACTGCAACTTGCATATGCTACTATGCGGTGGGCAGAGGATGATGAAACACCTGGCTTTATTTGTGCCAGAATTGCCCCGAGGCCCACATGGCTGGCGTCACTATTAGCTCAGTTTCTAGTTCCGGGTCAAAGTAGGCCATGCATGAGGTGGAAGCAATGCGTCTTTTGATCTCTTGAAATGTGTCTTTGCAGTCAGCAGACCATGTGAATTCCTATGCTTTGCCGGTGAGTAAGCGTAGGGGTGTACTGACAGAGGCAAAGTCTTGAATGTACCTGGTTCAATAGCTTGCCATCCCTAAGAATGATCTGATGGCTGATGTTGACATTAGTGTGGGTGCTTCAACTAGGGCTTGCACGTTGTCTGGATCCGGTTGTAGCCCTTTGTGTGAAAAAATGTGCCCAAAGAATTTGAGCGTTGATTTGCTTAACTCACATTTTTCAGTGTTGAGGGTCAGGTTTGCTTCTTTGAGGGCCATGCACACTCTCCTCAGATTATCATCATGTGCCTCTTGCATTGCCCCAAAGATTAAAATGTCATCGCTGTAGTTCAAACATTGAGGGATATGTTTGATGTCCTGATGTGTTTCGTTTTGAAAAATCTCTGCAGCGGAAGATACTCCAAAGCTGAGGAATTTGTACCGGAAAAGCCATAGATGTGTGGAGAAAGTAGTTATGTAGCGGAAGTCCAGGTGTAGCTCAAGTTGATTATACCCCTTATTTAAATCTAATTTGAAGAAGACTTTTGCTCAGTGTAACAAGTGCATCAGGTCCGTCATTCTTGGTGACATGTGACGCTCTCTTTCAATGGCAACATTTGGTGCTCTCATGTCCACACAGATGCAAATGCTTTTGTTGCTTTCCTTCTTAGGCACTGGTACTATAGGTGACACCCAGGGTGTGGGACCCTTTGCATGTTCTATGATGTCCTGGTCTAGTAATTACTGTATTTCATCCTCAACTTGTTTTTGAAAGTTGAGGGGTATTCCACGGTAGTGCTGGGCTACCGGCTTGACATGTTTGTTAATATGCAGCTTGATTTGTTTTCCTTTTAACTTGCCTAGGTCCTTGAATAACAATTGGAACATCTTTGTCATCATTTCTGTCAGACTGGTTGTGTACGCCGACATGATTTGGTACATCACATGCGCCAGTCCCAGCTTTATGGCCGACCACAACCTGAGAATGTTTCCTCCTGGAGCTTCCCCTTTGACTACGTACATTGTAGCTTTCATGCTCTTTTCTTTGTACGTGCAGGTAGCCTTGAACAGCCCTTAGCATTCTAACGGTGTGTGTACGTGCCATATGGCAATGTCTGCTGATGTTAGTGGTTTCTTGTCATCAAGGTACTTGTAGGTCTCCTCATTGATCACGTTGACCGTGGCTCCTATATCTATTAAGAATTCCCGGTTATGGCCATTGATTTGCAGAAGCAGAGCTGGTCTGTATTGGACCACTGTGGCATTATCTATGGCATGTACGTAGCCCCTTTTTCGATCCCCACTAGATGACGACGAGTCGGATTCATTGTGGCGCCTTGTTGAAAACTCTAAATATGGTATCTTCTGTCGAGTAGATCTTCTTTTTGAATCCTCTGAGGAATGTGTGTCTGACACCTTCCTTCCTTTCTCTGTGCCATCTGTCTCTGTGTGACAATTCTCTGTTTCTAACGTGTGAGCTGTGACGACTGGTGGCAGGAGACCGCCATGTTCTGGAGTGGGGGCTTTCCTGCCTCGGACAGTGCCTCTCCCGGCTCCTGGTGTCGTAGAGGTTTTCTGCCTTCTAGAAGTATCTGATGTTTTAGCACACTGATTGGAAGTGGTTCTCACCTCCGCATTTGTCGCATGTATATCCTACGGCCTGGCACGGGCCGATGTGTGGAAAATTGTATCCACACCAATAGCATTTTTTTGTTCCTGGCTGCGTTCAGAATATCGGACTTGACACAGGGATGTCGGGGAGGCTGCTTGCGTAATTTTAATATTGCTCAATTATTCAGTCTGCATGGATAGGGCTGTGTTGCTTTTTTTCCTAAATCCAGCTGATTTGCATCCCGCTTTTGCTTGTTACTTCAGAGCTTCATCTGTCGTTTAGCAGTCACAATCAAAGTATGCTCTTTGGCGCAGCCTCATAATGAAATTGTCCATCATTTCCCCTTTCTCCTTTGTAGACGTGTGAAATATGTGGCGCTCATAATCTACATTCTTTAAGGGAGCAAAATAATTATTCAGCGAATCGATGATGCCTTGTAATGTATCAGTCGAGGTTTCTGGCATTTCTGTCTCTAGCAATTGGGCCTAGCTAGTGCATTAATATGCTTCTGAGGCAGCACTCTTCAATGATGCCTGTCGCGTCAATGAAAAAATGAGTTCCTTCAGCCACCTGTTCCACCGAGGTGCCAGGCTGCTTGTGTCTTAGATATCAAAATGCTGTATGGCCTGTAGCTGCAATTATTCATGTCCCACAGCCTCCCTGGGTACCGGGTTTCTATTGGCTAAACTGGAGGTTGGGCCCATAGAGCTGCTAGCTCCTTCATTGTTTGACATGACGGCAGGGGCCTGGAACACTCTCACCTTGACTTTGTGATGGATGTGTTGCCCTGGTCCTGCTACTTGCAGGCTGGTGGAGTTGGGGCCTTCCTGGGTCCTGTACACATTCCTTTTCGTTCACTTAGATTTCCCCCGTGGCTGTGCAGAGTTCATTAGACATGATCCGTGGGCACTTTGCATGCTAGCTGCGCTAGCAGGAGAGGCATATGTGAGCTGGCAGGGCCTGCTTGTTGTCCGCCCTCTGCACCTTCTTTGTGTAATGCAGTGTCCTTCTGCGCCTGCTTTATCATTGCCTACATGATGCGGGCAGTCTTTCCGGACCTGGAGACACTGTGGAGCCCCAACACAGGAATTTGCGGGCAACGCTGAGATGGCGATGGTGCTACAGGCACCAGTATGGGCCCAGCTTTTAAATGGGCCGCAGCTCTGTTGTGGGCAAGCCAGTATTCCGGGAATAATTTTCGCCAGCCTTTGTGAAGAAAATGCCTCGTCACCAATGTTAAATCTGCCTGTGCGGATGCATTGAAATATGTTGAATAAAACAATCAAACGCAATGAAACGCGGAGCCCAGAATAATGCGTTGCACCTTCTTTATTTTCTAAGCACGAACTGGCATTCTGGCAGTAACCCCGCCTACTACAAAGCATGGTGGGCTATGTTATGTGGTCCCCAGAGTCTCGGGGAACTGTCAGGCAAATCATACGGCCCCACTCGCATACACACACAAGGAGACACCGGACGCGCTGCTGGTCTCTGCGCGTCCCGGCGCGAACTGCCGCACGGGCGCGGTTTATTGTAACTGCGCATGCGTGGCCGAGAACGAGGCCCACGCCTGCGCGATAGTGGCGCTGGGACGTCACATCCCTTCTTTTTCCCCAACAACAGAACAAAACAAAACTTTGGTGCATAACATGTTACAGTAGGTTGGCGAGGCCTGGAGCTCAAGGTGGCAGGAGGCTAACGCGCCGAGCTCTGGCCGAGACGCCGTAATACGATCCTTATTGACCGCGAGCAGGGAACCCGCAACCGGCAAAATCATCCAGCAGTCGGCTGAACCCTTTGCCGACTAACTGACGGCTATCCCGAGAAGAATCGCTCCTGGGAACCGTGAGATATCCTCCGCGAGACACCCTCCCCCCCTCCGCCTTCCCCGGTGATCCAAGATGGCGGACTCCAAACAACTCTGAAGCTGCCTCATTCCCTACCGAAGACCGTTGAAAGTGCGACCAACCAGGAGAGGAGGCAGGAGGCAACGAACATTGCCCCGGTCCTGGAAGAGAAGCGCCCGAGGCCCCAACAACAACACCCAAGACTCCACCGCCCGTTACGGGGTCCCGGCGAGCGGAGGAGGGGTCAGACCCTGAACTGCGACCGGGCTGCAGCCGCGGCTCCACAGACACTCCCCAAGCCCGCCTGTGCTCCACAGCGAAAGTCGCTGGCGGAAGACGAGCCTGATTCCTGAAGGCTCCGGATACACTACAGCACCGGAGGGGGGTGCAGGAGGCCCCATACACCCCTACGAGATACCCTCCCCCCTCGCCGGGGTTCAGGACGGTGGACTCCAGATCCAGCTGAAACCCCCTCTTTCCCCACCGGAGACCGTCGCAAGCCCGACCGACTACAAGAGGAGGCAGAATACATTGAACACTGCTCTGGGCCTGGGGAAGAAGCGCCCGAGGCCCCAACAACACCACCCAAGACTCCGCCGCTCGCCACGGGGTACCGGCAGGCGGAGGAGGGGCCGGATCCCGAACTGCGACCAGACTGCAGCCGCGGCTCCACAGACACTTCCCGCACCTGCCTGAGCCCCACAGCGAGGGTCGCTGGCGGGAGACGAGCCTGATCCCTGGAGCTCCGGAGACACTTCAGCGCCAGAGGGAGGTGCAGGAGGCCCCATACGCCCCCGCCTCTCCACCAACTGTGCAACGCCATAACGGCGAGCCAGCACGAAGGGCAGCTGATCCTCCTCCTTCGCCTGGGGACTGCGCCGGAGCACCTGCGGCGGAGAACAGCTCCATTTGGGGTAAGGAGACCGGGGGGCCCTGCATACACACCACGGAGGCGGCATTAGCTGTTCCCCCGGCTCTAACCCCAATGACAATCGACTCCCCATAGACTACATCATCCCCCGCTCCTGCCCTGTGAAGACTACCCAACTCCTAATTGGAGACAGGCAATCCCAGCCCCCCTACCCAAAAGAAGGAAGCGCCCCAGTGGGAGCACTAACTAAGCCCTGGCTCCGACTCAGCGGGCCATTGTAGCCCGATACACCAGCGGGCACCATCACTAAAAAGCCTTAGGGGCATAAATAAAGCGCGGGGCAGTAACGACTTAAGCCCACCTCATCTCAGCACCGCAGACCCACAGAACAAGCATGTCCTCTAGAAACAAGACAAAACCTATCACAATGGATAACTACGTATCCACGAAGCCCATGAAAACGGCTGAGCCGCGCCCCTCTACCCCTGGATCCGCTCAATCGGGAAACGCAAACCCCCCTGAGAGCCAAGCACAAGTCTTGGAAGCTATAGCTTCCCTACGCTCGTTCATCGACTCCAAGATAGACGAATTTCACTCGGATATCCAACTTGTGCGGCAGGATGCCAGGAACCTAACAGAAAGGGTCACCGTCACCGAAGCAAACATAAAAGAAACAACTGAAAACACGATTGAACTGAAAGCCAAAGTGGCAGACCTAGAAAGGAAGGTTGCTTTCCTCGAGGCGAGGGCTGAAGATGCGGAGGGGCGCGCAAGAAGAGGCAACATTAGAGTACTAGGTATCCCCGAAGGCGCAGAGGGCCCGGACCCCACTGCATATATAGAAACCCTACTGCAACAAGAAATTGGTCCCGAAAAACTCACGCAAGCCTTCGCCGTCGAACGGGCACACAGATCCCTTCAAAAGAAACCCCCTCCAGGATCCCACCCCCGCCCTATAATCGCCAAAATACTTAACTTCCAAGACAGGGAAGTTGTCCTGAGACATTCCAGAGAAAAAGGCCCAATAGAGCGAGGCAACTCAAAGATCTCCATTTACCCAGATTACACTCCGAAGGTACAGAGGGAGAGAAATTCATTTATCCCAATCAAGGCCAGGCTGCGGCACCTGAACTTAAAATATATGCTCCTTTACCCATCCAGGCTAAAGATTATCTTCAAGGGCCGGTCAATTTTCCTGGAATCACCAGCAGCCGCCAACATGTGGCTAGAAGACAACAACCTAGCTCAGGGCGAAGACCCACACCCCGGAGGTGAATGACCGAAATCACAAATCGGGACGAAAAAAGTACTCCCACTTACCGGAATGAGACCTCACCGTGCACACAAGCACCCTGCATCGCGTAAGCACCCTACACTACAGTTAGCTATTTAAAATCGGCTCTCGCTTGGCCCCTCACCAGACACAGGACTTCGCCCCCGCGAACGGATCAGAATAGGCCAGTTGCCTATCCGACCCCACTCGAGCCCGACGCCCGGATGGGCCCCGAAGGCGCGAGAGCGCCTGAGCACCGCGACGAAGTTGCAGTCGCTAGGCGCACCAGTTCCAGTTACGTTCATAGTTACATTAGAAGCACAGTTTTCATAATACCAAATCTGAAAGGGCAGCAGATGAAGCAGACACAACACCTAAACGCACGCAGAAGTGAGACCCGGACACCGCACCGAACTCCCACAAGTCTAGTGTTAGCGACTAGACCCAATGAGAGGGAGCCCCTAAAGAACACCTACACACCCGAATGGCTTCACAACTAAGGATAATGACATGGAATGTGCGAGGGATGAACACGTACCTGAGAAGAAACCGAATTCAATCATATCTTCGCAGGAAAAAGATCTCTATCGCACTGCTCCAAGAAACCCACTTGACAGCTGAATCCACATCCAAACTGGCGGATAGATGGGGAGGCACGGGCAAAGGGGCGTCCTACTCCAAATATGCAAGAGGAGTCTTCACGTGGATAAACCCAAATGTCCCGTTCTGCCTGCTGGGAGTGGAAGCCGACAAAGAAGGAAGATACCTGATACTATGGGGGACCATTGAACACACCACAGTGTGCCTGGTCAACTCCTACTTTCCCCAACACGGTATACCATCGCACATCGCAATGCTGTGCTCCAAAATGGCACACCACAGAGAGAGCACCTTTATTTGGGGCGGCGACTTTAACTGCATCAGAAATAGCGCAATGGACAGATCGGTACCCCCCCAACAGCCACACAACCCCTCCACCAGGGCCCTCAATTCCGCCCTGGAGCACTTAGACCTGGAGGACATCTGGCGAATACAACACCCAGAAGAAAGGAGTTACTCGTATTACTCGGCCCCACACAAGATCCATACGAGAATCGACTACCTGTTTATAGACAAGGAACAAGTTGCATCCATAGACTCCACCTCTTACCTAGGCAGGTCGATATCGGACCATTCACCATTATTTATGAACTGGAAACTAAGAGGCCCAAGGCCTCCTATACCGACGTGGAGACTCCCGCCCATGGCACTCACCGATCAGGTGTTCAAGGAAGATCTTGCCATTAGACTCGAAGACTACGTCAACAACAACAAAGGATCGGTATCGAGCTGGGGCACTCTCTGGGAGGCAATGAAGGTGGTAACACGTGGCGAAGCCATATCTGGAGCGGGTGGCATTCGGAGACAACTGAAGGAATCGCTAGAAGCATACGAAAATGAAATAACGCGCCTCGAAGCTGACACAGACGCCACACCGGCATCAGAGGAGACCATGAGGGGACTACGAGAGGAATCCCAAATAGCCTGGGACCGACTAGCGAAATTCGACTCTATAGCCAATACAACCAGAGCCCACAAAGAGGCTGATAAACCAGGCAGACTTCTATCATGGTTGTGCAAACGCGAGCACCCGAGACACCTCCCCACGGAGATCATAGATGCACGAGGCGCAACGCACAAATCCCAACTCGACATCAACGCCACATTTGCTGAGTTTTACTCTGAACTTTACTCTCACGAAATACAAGTACCCAGGGAAGAAATCAGAGCCACCCTCGACGAGATCGGCCTCCCAAAAATAACGGATGAACAGAGAGAAGCACTAGACTCTGAGATTACCGCCGAAGACATCACAGACGCGATCCGATCCCTAGCTACCAGCAAAACCCCAGGGAGCGACAGCCTCCCACCCGAATTTTACAAGGCTTACGAAGACATCATCCCTCCTATACTATTTGAGGTCTACACGGAAGCATATGAAGAAGGGATTCTCCCCTGCACCATGAGGGAAACCATCATAATCCCCATGCTTAAACCAAACAAGCCCCCTAAATGCTGCGATTCCTACCGCCCGTTGGCAATGCTCAACTATGACAGCAAGATCCTGACTACCATCCTTGCCAAAAGGCTTGCAAGAGTGGTGGGGACTATTATACACGAGGATCAAAATGGCTTTGTCCCGGGGCGCAACACCACGGCCAACCTCCGGAGACTACAACATGTCATGGCCGAAACCCAAACAAGAGACGAGGACCTGGCGGTGCTGTCACTGGATGCCATCAAGGCCTTCGATTCCATCTTCTGGGAATGGCTGATTGAGGAACTGAAGGAGTTTGGAATCGGCAGAGGCTTGGTGAGGTGGATCAAGGTCTTATACAACTCTCCCATGGCTAGAGTGAAAACTGGAAGAATAGTATCCGAAGCCTGGGCAATACAACGGGGCACCAGACAGGGGTGTCCACTCTCCCCCATGTTGTATATCCTGGGACTAGAACCGATTGCCATCTACTGCAGAAAACAGTTCTTCGATGCGGGCATAAAACTAGGTAACCGGCATTTCATAATCTCCCTGTATGCAGACGATGTATTGTTATACCTAAAGGACCCACATGTAAATGCGCAAGTACTGCTAGATGTCCTGGACAACTACGCTCGCTACTCCGGGATTGAATTCAGCAGGTCAAAATCTTGTGCGTTCCCGATGGCCAAGCTCACTGAAGTGGGAGAAGCTGACTTACCAGACGTGGGCATAAAGTGGCAACCAAAAATGTTTCGATACCTGGGAATTAACTTCAGACATACCCCAGAGCTCACACACGACCACAACACCGAAAAAGTAACAAATGCACTCCGCAACTCCATAAAGTTCTGGTCAAAACTACCACTTGCTATGATGGGCAGAGCAGCTATCACGAAAATGATCATCCTCCCGAGACTCTTGTATCACTTTACAAACATCTGCCACTACATCCCCACATCCTTCTTCAGAAAACTGGACTCGATAATAAGGGACTTCATATGGGGTACATCCAGACACAAACTACCCCTGCAGATTCTCACGTTGCGACATAAAGCAGGGGGGATACAACTTCCCGATTTCCAAATGTACTATTTGGCCGCTCAGCTGGGCCACGTGACGAAGTGGCTACAAGACGATCCAAACGCAGAATCAGAATTACTGAGGCTAACACCCTCTAACCTGCACCCCAAGGAGGCACTGTGGGACCCGCTGAAACAAACACGAGATGCCCCAATGATCCTACAACTGGGGAGACAGGTCTGGGCCAAAACCCACTCCACCCTCCAACTGAACCACCCATACTCCCCCGATACTCCCATCCTTGTTGACACATGTAGATCGGAAGCAGACCTCAGGGTGGCGAGAATCTGGGAGCGTGCTGGGATCTATGCATGGGGCGACATGTACGAGGACGCCAAATTCAGGGAATTCGAATCGATCCTAGAGTCAGAGGAGCTTGGTAAAGGCCAATTCCTATGGTACCACCGCATCAGACAAACTGCAAAGAAGAAGTGGCCTAAATGGCCTGAAGAACCCGGCTCGGACCCCCTCCTCAATGAGATGCACCAACTCTCGGATGGTTGGAAGCCAGTGACCCGAATTTACAGCCGTCTGATGGACAGACCCAATCCTAAAAGTGCAGCATTAAAAGGGAAGTGGGAGACGGACTTGGGGGTCACGTTCACGGACGCTGAATGGGAAAGAATACTGCTCTACCCCAAAGAGGTCTCCAGGAACACCAGATTTCACCAAATTCAACTCAATGTTTTATACAGGACATACATGACCCCAAAGAGGGTGGCCAGCTTCAATAAAAAGACGACATCACACTGCCCATGGTGCGGCAGCGAAGCAGCGGACTTACAGCACATGTTCTGGACCTGCAACAAGGTGGCGCAATTCTGGTTTAAAGTGAAGCACGCTTGCGTAACCGCTGGCATCACCAGATACAACTGGGAACCAAAAGAGTGCCTGCTGGGGGCGTATCCCAGGGTTAGCAAATTCAAACATGTGCTCAAGATAATGGACATTTCTTGCATCCTAGCCAAAAGGGCCATAGCAATGGCCTGGAAGTCGAAAGGAGGCCCGAGATACGAGAACTGGATCAAAGAACTAGACAGATGGACCACAGCCGAAACGAGAGCCTGGCAGGACGGAGCAAACACCGGAGCGGGTGACACGAACAACTCCCTTGAAGCATGGAGGGCTCTCCTACGCGACATTCCATTCTCTGCTGATCACAAGCTCCCCTGAAGCCCAAGCCCCACCCAACTTAATACAAGACAGGGAGACACCGAAACCCGGACTTGGACTCCCATGAAGGCACCAAACTCTCACTTCTACACTTTCCTGCCCTGGAACTTAACCCATAAAACGACACCAATACAGATGAAGACTGTGCAGTTTATTGTTACGTTGTTATGTTGTTATTCTCTGTTGCAGACTATTACATACAGCTGATGAGTACCAACATCCAGCACAATTTGTAATATGCACTGAAAAAATAAAAATACCAATAAAATGCTTTTAAAAAAAACATGTTACAGTAGAACATAACAGTAACCAACTATGGTGAGCCGGTGACCCCACACGTAACTCACCCCTCGCTCAGTCCCCTGAGTCCATGACATAGTCTTTCAGATGAGCTGGAAGCCTCCGACTCCCACGCACCGGATATCTCGATGTGACCGTTGGCAAAACCCGGTCAGCCTCCGTTGTGGGGCCGGGATCCGATGAGGGGACGCCATCCTGGTCCTCTGATGTTCCTTCCTGACTCGAGGAGTCATTCGCTACCTGCGGTTCTGCCGGGACATCCACTTTCTTGAAAAAAGATCTATTTCGGGTAACGGTACCCCGTTCACTGGCTGCGGTCACCATCGTGCCTTTCACGTGAGTCACTGTCCATGGGCGTGGTTCAAACGGTAGGGACAACTTTCCTTCTGGATGTCTATTCTTTACTAGTACGTAATCTCCAACTCTTACTTCTTTTTCTTGTAGTCCTCTACGTTCACTCTCCTGGTTGCGTACCGCTCTGTCCTCACGAACTTTATCGTTGTCTATAACCCCCGGCCTCCTGTCTTCCATTTCTGGAAGCATCCCTCTCGGGCACCGCCCGAAAAGCGCCTCAGCTGGGGCAACCCCTGTGGATTGATGGGGGTTTGAGCGATACACTCGAAGGAATTCCACCACTCTTTGGACCAGATCCTCACCCCTGCTGGCCGAGATCCGCGTTACCTTGTTGAGCGTTCTCATCATCCTTTCGGCTTCGCCATTGGATTCGCGGCCATAGCGGGGAGACTCTCCTGTGTTTTATTCCCCTTTCTTGTAGATACTGCGCAAACTGGCTGCCGGTGAACGGTGGCCCATTGTCCGAGCAGATGATCTCCGGGAATCCATGTGCCGCAAACATCTTGTCCAATGCCTCCGTGGTGAACTCAGTCGCCGTCGATTCAACCACCTCTACTTCCGGGTACCGTGACCATTGGTCGACAGCCACCAAAAAGTATCGTCCACGGCCCGTCGACCCAAAATCCACATGGACCGTACCCCATGGCTTTTCACTGCGCTCCATCGAACTGATGGGTGGCGCTTTGTCACCCGGTGTTGCCGCCTGGCAGGCCAGACACCTCTTCACAAAGCTTTCCACTCTCCCTTCCAGATCGGGAAACCAGACTTTTGGCCTTAACCTGGCCTTCGTCGTGACGACGCCCTAGTGTCCAATGTACGCCAGCTCCAGCACGCGCATCCTTAGTTCCCTCGGAATGACGATTTGCTGCCCCCTGAGAAGCAGTCCATCCTCGGAAATCGACAACTCATCTCTCACTCTCCAGAGCGCCTGTAAGTCCTTCTGTGCTTCCTCCTGGCGCCTTGAGTTGTTCCGTAGCACTTCTCTCCAGTCCCCGCTCCTCACTGCTGCCTTGATGATGCGGAAGACTTCATAATTGGAGGACTCCGTCGCTACGGTGAGCCTCGAGAGCGCCATGGGAAGTGCATTTTCTACCACTTGACACAGCAGACCCTTACAGTCCACTTCTCCATTTTCCACTTCGGCATTCTCTTTGTTCGGGTGACGCGACAAATCGTCTGCGGGGTTGTTGGTTCCGGGCCTATACACGAGCTTTACCCCATATTCCATTAGAGCCAGCATCCACCTCTCGATCCGGGGCGGCGGCTTTGATGATGCTCCCGCCAGTATCGGCAGCAAAGGCTTGTGGTCAGTGACCACCACGACTGGCTTGCCCAAAATGTACAGGCGGAAGTGCCGACAACCCCATAGGATGGCCAGTGCTTCCCTTTCGATCTGAGAATATCTCATCTCAGTATTGGACAGCGCTTTGCTGGCGTAGGCAATGGGTCTCATCTCGCCACGCTCATCGGGTTGCAGCAACACCGCACCTACACCCACGGGGCTGGCGTCTACCACCACTTCCGACTCCACGGCCGGGTTGAAGTACGCCATGGTGTCTGTGTCTGACAAAGCATTCTTGAGGGCCTGAAACGCCTCTTGTTCTCGGGATTCCCATTTCCATACCGCGTCATTTCGTGTCAGAGCCCTGAGAGGCTCCGCCATCGACGCTAACCCCCTGATGAACCGCCCACAATAAGTCACCATTCCTAGGAAGCTCCTTACTTCCGTGGGGGATTGTGGTGCTGCAGCCTCCTTTATGTCTCTGACTTTTGCCGGGTCTGGTGACACGCCTGCAGCCTGAAAAATGAAACCGAAGAATCCTATCCGGTCTTTGAAAAATTCGCATTTCTGGCGATGTAAAGTGAGACCCAGTTCTTTCAACCTCCTTAACTTACCTTCCAACCTTCTCAGGTGCTCCGCCTCAGAATCTGCGAACACTAAAATGTCATCACTCATGTTTATAACGCCTGGAAGGCCGGCCAGCGCCCCCCTTATGGTGTTCTGAAAGACCTCAGCCGCCGATGAGATGCCAAAGCTTAGTCGCTTAAACTGGTAGAGGCCTTCGTGTGTGGTGAAGGTCGTAATAAATCTGGAGTCCGGGTGAAGTTCCAATTGGTGATAGCCGGCTCGTAGATCCAGCTTTGAGAACACACGTGCCCCTTGGAGTTCCCCCACAATGTCATCAAGTGTCGGTGTTAAGTGTCTCTCCCCCTTAATCGCAGCATTGGGGAGGCGCATATCAACACAGATCCTTACCGCTCCTGGCTGCTTAGGTTTGGGAGCGACCACTATAGGCGATACCCAGGGTGTGGGCCCCTCCACCCTTTCAATTATATCCATGCTGATGAGCGACCTCAGTTCTTCCTCAACCTTCTCCCTGAGATGAAACGGGATTCTCCTATGCTTGAGGGCCACTGGTCTAATAGTGTTGTCGATGTGTAGCCTTATCGGGGGCACTTTCAACTTCCCGACCCCTTCAAATATGTCCGCATACTTGTCGAGTAAGCCCACAATGTCTACTTGATACACCTCCCATGCAAAATGCACCAAATCGAGGGCTTCAGACGCGGCACAGCTGAGCAACGAATGGGGACTCACATCTGTGACAAAGAATCGCGCTCTGATGACCCTGTCCCCCTTCGCGACTGGCGTGATAAACACCCCTTTGATAGGCAGTGGGGCATCCCCACCAAAAGTGAATATCTTTGCTGCCGAACTGTCCAGTGGGGGAGGACCTGGCAGCTTCTGATAGTGGTCCTCAGCCAACACACATACTGATGCGCCTGTATCAATCAGGACCTGTGTCGGCACCCCTTGAATGTCCACCATGCATTTAGGTTGTCTTTTCTTCTTAGCCACAGAGGCCAGGTTTGAGATGAAGAACACCTCTTCTTCGTCCTCATCCCCCTCCTCTTCGGCCAGCTGCAGTCGCTGTAGTTCTTGTTCCAGTGCCGCAATGCTCCTTAGTCTTCTGGTCCCACTGCTCCTGCTTCGTGCAGGGCCTCTCGGCACCGGAATGGGAACCGGAGCGCGACACATCCGGGCGTAGTGCCCTGGCTTGCCGCACCGGCCGCACGACCTCGACACGGCTGGGCATTCCTCTACATGGGGCAGGTCGTACCCGCAAGCCGGACACATCGACCCCGACTCGGGAGGATGACGAGTCTCTTGCCTTTTTTTGTCCCCACTTGTCCTTTGTTCCGGGCCGTCTACTTATGGCAAATGCATCTTCGGACGTGCTTGGGTGCCTTGCAGCATCCATCTTGGCTCCTCTCACATCCGCCAGCTCATATATTCTGCCACTATCTAGGATCTGCAGCAGAGTCCACCCCGGTTCCCTTAGCACTTGCCTTCTTAATTTTCCGGAGTTGCAGCCTTGGATGAGTTGGTTCCGTATCATTAACTCGTCATTGTCCCACTGACACGTGGTGGCCATCGACCTCAACCTGGCGCAGAACTGATCAAGGGATTCTCCTTCTCTCTGCTTCTCACCACAAAACAGGAACCTCTCGTAGTCAACATTTGAGAGAGGAATGAAGTGGTTCTCCAGCGCAGTTTTGACAGTATTGTACGTCACCACCTGCAGGTTGCATGATTCGAAAATACGTAAGACATCCAACCCCGCAGGGTATAGCAGCGTAGCCCTCTTCGCATTATCATCGGTAATGCCAGTTGCAGTAAAGTACATCTCAAGTTTCTTAATCCATAGCAACCACCTAGGCCCCAGCTTGGATGGGGGGCCAGACACATCAAACTCTTGCATTGGTAGCAGAGACCCTTGTTGTGGCATGACTGTACCTGCCGCAGTTCCTTCCTCCCCATCGCTTTCCGCCATGATTACAGGTCGCACAGGCACCTCCTAGTGGTATAGAGGCCGCAACCTTACTTGGGGATCTTGAACCTGCTGCCAGACGGATGCCCACTGTGTCTCTTCACTTCTTTCTTTCCAGGAGGCGTCAGCGTTCCAGAGGGAAAAGAGAAGAAAAAAAAATCGTCCCCGTGTGCTGGGGGACAACCAACGTTCCAAAAATTTGAGCTAATTAGCTGTACAGCGGCGCACGAGCACCTGTTCAGGCTGCACGTGTCTCATGGGATCATCCGCGTCGGGTCTGTGACACGCTGCGACACAAGAGCACTGCCGATCACTCTCTCTCGCAGCTGCAGTGCGTACATGCACGACGTTGCCGTGGCGATCGTTCCCCCTCGTCGCCAGTTGTTATGTGGTCCCCAGGGTCTCGGGGAACTGTCAGGCAAATCATACGGCCCCACTCGCATACACACACAAGGAGACACGGGACGCGCTGCTGGTCTCTGCGCGTCCCGGCGCGAACTGCCGCACGGGCGCGGTTTATTGTAACTGCGCATGCGTGGCCGAGAACGAGGCCCACGCCTGCGCTATAGTGGCGCTGGGACGTCACAGGCTACAGCCCCCAACAAACAATAAAAGGGAACAGGTGACCACCTGTCCCTGCATGGAGTATAGTCATAGAGATGGGACATTACACTTGCTACGCTCAGGCCCTTAACTTGGTTGTTATGTCCCCTAGCGCGTGACACAGCCTTCAGACTAGTTCACTAAAGCTTAATTATAACCCTTGCAATCTTGAGGAAGTTCAGCCATTGGCTGATCTGTGAGATATGTGTGCCGGTGTTATCCAGAATTTCTCATCTAGCCACAGATTTGCAGGGGGCCCAGCTTGCTCAACTTTGTCACAGAACGCGGCTGCCGTTCATGCAACAGTACACGCAGTACAGTGCTCCCTGTCATCGCGGGAGTGCTGCTGTGAGACCTGCCATCGCCCCCCCCTCCAGCGTTTGCCCAGGCCACTACAGGCTGATGCTACCTGGAACTTTACTCTGCACTTACCCCGCCACGCCCCACATTCACCCTAGATCGCTGTGTTGATAGACGTAATCCGGTACCTTGACTCCATCCCCACTGCCAACCTTGTTGCACAGGCCACACCTGGCAGACGTGGCCTGGGATTGCAGTGCAGCTGCCCCTCAAAGCCTATGCCCCTTCTGGCTTCCCTCTCCCACATCACCAGCTTCATGTTCTCCCTTCTCACAGCCAATTCTCTGCAACCACCTAAGCGAATGACTCTAGCCCCAGGCTGTTGCTTCCTCATGGTTTATTTATTCCCAAACTCTGAATATTATAGTTTTATTGACCCTGGCCGAGAGCCATACATGAGGTTAGGAGCCTGTATACCTCATACAACTCCCTCCAGGGGTGTTGCTAGGGGGGCGCTAAGGGGGCTATAGCCCCTGATCTTTTGGTTGTAGCCCTGGATAGAATCTCAGGAGCTACAGCCAAAAGACTAGCTAGCCCCCAGTCCCAACAGTTCCGACATCAGCGTAGCCCCGGGTCTTTTCCAGACCTAGCAACTCCCCTGACTCCCTCACTGCACTCAGGTTTCTAACTTGGTCTTCCGGGTCAAACTCTATAGGCACCCTCTCAAACAATCAGATTGTCAGGAATGAAACCTATGATTCCTGGTTAGAGGCCTCATTCCAAACATTCTGGCGCCAGTAGCAGCCAGAGAAGCAGCACAGAAAAAATTGTTATCAGCACTTTAAATGCACAGTGGAGTATGCGCTGTTCAATTCCTCAAACAGCAATGGACTACAACATGTAAAAAGTGTGTTATCAGTTGCAGGTTTATTAAATTAACACTCGAAGTTTCTTGCGTGTAGTCGTTTTCCCCTACACGTGCTAATAGCATTGTAGACTCCGGGAGGGGGTCACTAGCGCTTTCGCTAAGGACCATTCCCCAATGTATAGACCTGAGTTTTGGCTCAGGCAATAACTTGGGAGCAAGTCATTTTTCTGCAATAATGACCCTTACTTTGGTCTATAAGATTTAATGATCGGAGCCAGAGTGGGCAGGACGTGCAACAGCCATCGGGTATAATAAAGTTATTACATCACAACATCCCACACACTGATGGCAAAATATTCTAAAGAAAATCGGGAGAGGCAAGTGAGAATCAATAAAATGAGGAGGCGGCAGACATGCGCCTTCCAATGCATTCCTCTGCCAGTCATGTGCCATTAATGGAGCTCTCAAAGATCCAATGACTTCTGACACTAAACTATAGAACATGGTTGTGGCCCTGAGAAGTTAAGATGAAGCTATGGCAAGTATTCACCCCCTTACATCATCACATTTAAAACTCTCCTTCGACCTCTATGTTCTTGACCTTGGCCAAATTATGTGTTGCTTAACAAAATGGTCTTTGCTTAACTCTGTCTTCACAGGTATTAAAAAATGAAGGGTTAGAGTATTCGCTATATTCAAATGCATTGATTATATTTGCTGATGACTTCCATTATTAATCGTAAAAAATGTACTTCTGTTTTAATGTATATTAAATCTGCACAGATTTACGGGAAGGGGGTGACGACGGTTATCTACCTGATAATATTTTTATGTTACCATGGCCTCTTTCTAGAACCTCTTTCACCATATACTTTACTCAGGTTTATGTTGTATGTGGTGATTTTTTCTTAAATTCCTTTTTAGATGTATTACATTTGACCTTACACCTAACTTTTGGTTTAAACGTTAGAAGAGCTATTTTGACCACGTTAGAAGAGCTATTTTGACCAAAGTAATACACCCAGCGATAGAACCAGGTTCTGGTGAGCGGAAGGTCTGTCGGGTTAAAGATAGCAAAATGCAGTTGTGATTGGTGCAGGTGTAATGAGATGCACATGATGTGGTTGGCTACAGTGGAAGGAAAATAAACTCGAGGAATTGTGCAGGGGAGGGGCCTCCCATAACCAACTAATGGAATAATAAAGATAAAATGCAGTTTTATGCAGAAATATTCGGATTTTGCTCGGGAGAATTGGCTTAAACAGGGCTCTAACCAGCTAGAGAAAGTATGATTTTGCAGTCAGTGCTCCAAGAACCATACCGTGTTCCAGAGTGCATAATTCCCTGCAATTCAGCTGAGAGAAAAGGGTCGACCAATGGCAAAAGGGTCTGTTCAGTTCAGTAGTGCATTCTCCTCCCCCGTGAGCAAAAGGTGAAGTGCAGGGTCTGAGTTGGGGCCTTATTTCTTCATGCACAATGTTAGAAAAAGTGAGACACTGCAAAGTTTGTAGAAAGAGGTATGAGATGATGGAGCTTCTCTTTGTTTCGGTTTGCTTTTCTTTGGGGGTAATCCTTACGTAGCTCATAAAATGAATACCTTTTAGTTGGGTAATAGTAACACATGTTGTTTACAATTCGGCGGCGCGTAAATACTGGGGTGCCAGAATTCTTACATATTGTCATGACCACTGTGGGGGGGCACAAGTTGTGCCACAAGCAGGCTCCCACCAGAACCTAGAGGGCCTTAAAACCACTGCAAAAGGGCTCCTGGAGCCAGTCCTGGCACCTTTGGCACCAGGCTCATATGTAGGAAGGAAGGGCTGTTCAAAATATGTCCCATTTATGTACATGGGCCTTTAAATCCACCATGGAAGCATCCACACAGTCTAGTTCTAAGAACCAAGCCATGCGGTCTAGTGTTTTGGGTGTGGCAGGCCTGGAACTACTTTCCCTGGTACTACTTTACCTGGGCTATATAAACCACACCCTGACTGCAGAACACACTTCGTGTTATTCTGCAACCCGCAGCGGGACGCTCACTGTGTCCAGCACCTGGTCTTTAGCATTTTCCTGTAATCCTGCAAGAACAAGATTATTCGGTTTTACCTGAGAAAACACTATCCAGCACTCAGCATCTCAACTGGGCTGAATCTGTGGAAACCGAGAGAAGAAACATCACTCACCTGTGAGTACTAGTTTAAGGACTTCTGGCAAAACTGCTACCACAGCAGCTGTTCGAACATTGCGACCTGCAATAACGAGAAAGGGAAAAACAATATTAGAACGCGTGCTTCTAAAACATCGAATTCCATCAGTCTTACCTGAATTCCATCACGCTACGCCACGCTTCAATCCGGAGCACCACAGCAACATCTGCAAAGGAGAAGAGAAATATTCAGGTTGGCTTTCAATATTAAACAACCGTACAGCTCTGTACTTACCTTAATGGATTCCGGGGGCCTGTTTTTCATCACGCTCTCATCCACTCGCAGTAGCACAGCAGCCTGTGAGGAGAAGAAGAAGAAAACACAGGTTAGCTTTAAAAGACAATAAAGGCGCTGTGCTTCGCGCTTTCTCTTACCTAGAAAACATGCCTCTCCATCCGGCACGCCAGCATCAAGACCTTCCCACCTGAAAACAAGGAGATAAAGACATTTACCGAATTCCCACCATAAACAGAACAAAGACTTAGAATTAACAAACCTACCTGCCTACCAGCAGACTCGGGGTCACTGCAGGCCTGGGCCCAAGGAAGGCGTACTGCACCAGTGAAGCAACTCTGGAAGCTCGCCAGCAAACGTCAAGCGCCCCTGCACAAGAAACGCAGGATAGATAGCTCAGCCTACAAATAACTAAGGTGAAAAAAGAACCCAGTGGGAAGGGAATCGGTCAGAGGGAGGTGGGAGATTCACCCATTAGAGACAGTTATCACAAATCCTCCCTTCTGTAATTGCAGATTCATTATTCAGCACTGGGCAATTACGCATCCAAGGTTCCAGATCTCAGAGCCTTCCAGACACCCCCGGGAATATCAGGTGAGCGTGACACATATGCATACAAGTTGTGAGATCTACGTATATTTGTGCCTGGCACCCAGTCAATGTTTGCTCTTCCGCTGCACAATAATAATCTGCATGGAAAGAAACTGCTAATAATGCAGTTGGTATTCATTTTATTGGCTTTTAGTTGGGTAATAGTAACATCTGTCATTTACAATGCCATGAAACTAAGGCCACTCACTGTGATGCAGTGAATTCTATTCCTTGTGCAAGGTTCCTTCTAGACAAAGATTGACCAACATACAACAGTGACAAAAATGAAGTCTTCTAAGCAAACATTTGTCCAGGGAGTTTCCCTCCGCCATTTCTCTCACCCTGGCTTTTCAAATGTCGTCCCTACCTTCCCCTCTAACTTTCAGTGTTATGCGGATGACACTCAGCTCTCCTTCAGGCTCCCCTCTGTCTCCTCTCCTCTCTTGCTTATTCCTGACTGTGTATTCGCTAATATGGAATGGTGCACCTTCAACGATCTCTGCCTCAATGCCAGCAAGACTGAGATCCTCCTAATATGGACCCCTGCTCCCGCTTTCCCTCTCTCACTCTGGCACCCCTTCTTGGTCCCTCTCCCTGCACCTTGCTGCGAGGCAAAGAACCTTGGGGTCATTTTGGACTCCACTCTCTCCTTCTCTCCTCACATCACAGACTTCTCCAAGAAGTCCCACTACCAGGTGCACCTCTTCAGAGGTAGTCTTCCTTTTCTCACTTTACCCCAGAAGCTCACTGTCTCCAGAACACAGGTTCTCTCGAGGCTGGACTACTGCAATGACAACTTTCTCAACCTTCTTTCCTCTACTCTCTGCCCTCTGCAACAAATCCAGAACAGGACTGCGGGACTGTAAGACTTGTTTTTGGCCTCAAGCCTAGGGATCATATCTCTCCAGCCTTGAAACCTCTCCACTGGGTCCCAGTGGCTGCAAGGATCAAGTTCAATACCATGCAGAGTAATCCTGCAACTATATTTAGATTGTTGTGCTTACTTTCTGCAGTTCCAGCACCTCCTGGCTTCCCCAGATGAATATAAACTTCATAAAAGCTCCTGGGGGGATAGTTAAGAGAGGATAGGCAGAAAATCCTCTTTCCGCCTTCACTTCATCAGCAGGATGTTGCTGAAGCTATGTGCATGGGACCAAGAAAAGCCCTAAAAAGCATGGGTGACTGCCATCTGAGCCAGAGAACTGTGTGTAGGTGCAGCTGTCAGAGGACACATCTGAGCTACAACCCTTGCATATGTGGGGGATACCTTATACAAGCGCAGTCTCGGGGGTAACATCTGTGGGGTGTAAGGAAGGCATGGTATCAAACAGTGAGGACAGACACAAGTGATCTCAGTTCAATGGTGTATATAGAACCTCAATGGGTTGGTTTAACATCTATCTAACCTAAATCTAAGGGTGGGAGCAAGCTATGACCACCAAATAATTATAACGCAGTCATAGTGGAGTCTCTGTCAAAATAAAAGGGCCTATACTAATAAATCTATTGCCAATCCTTACTTTTAATACAAGAGGATATGGGACAATAATGTATGCAACAAAGAAAAGTGTTCAAGAAATAATACGTCAGGATGGTGGAGTAGTTGGCTTCCCTTCCCCCCATGTTCAGAGGACACACTTCAAAGCATAGAAATCAGGGCCTTCTGCCAAAGTCTATTTTCTAATAAACGTCTCTTACTGCAGAGAGCCTGTCATAATAAACAAATATCAAAGTTCAATTTCTATTCGGATCGTCACATGCAGAAGTTCTCGCCTTCAGTATTTATCATGGGTCTCCCTCCTTCAGGCTTCGACCCTTTTGTACCACAATGTTTACTCTTGGTCTCCCCTTTTTCGGGCTCGGACCATGGATCTCCCTTGTTCAGGCTTGGATCACAAAGGCTTGGTCTCCCTCGTTCGGGCTCGGATCCACTTGATATCAAAATCGAAGACTTTTGAATGTGCGATGGGTTTTGCTTAAACCGTCGCAGTACCACTTCGATTCACTTCATACAATTGTTCATCAATCTTTTGGCTTTTGTTTCTTTTGGCAGGATACCTTACAGAGACCTTCGATTGAGCACACTCACGGTGTTGGACCACTCTGTTAACGGTATCATATCTTCCCCTCTCAAGTTCAATCATTCATCAGCCATTTACCTTTACTTGTGTCTTTCACTACAGGCATTTAACAATGTTGGTTTCAGAACTTTTATACAATGTTGTCGCTTGCAACCTTGACTTCAACATAGACCGGTCTTGCATTGGTCTCCCCAACTCACTGGCTGTGTTGATCTCTCTAATGAATTTTTGTTCTTGGAGCCAAGGACGATAATCCAAAGGCTGCTGCTCCTCCCCACATTGGTTGGTTACGCAGGATGGCCTTCGGTATCTCTGACACACAATGCAGGAGTCTTCAGTCTGGTTTCCTGGCCCTATGCTTTCTTCTTCTAAGGTTTCTGGAAAGTAACAGTGACTTGCCGAAAAGGTCAGGCATATTTCGCTCCTTGCAAACCCTTCCTGGTTTCCTGTCTTTCTCCCCTGGTTCAACTGCCGACCAGAAACTGCTGTTCCTTCGTGTGCTTTGCCTCGCTCAGAGTGTGCTCTCATGCTTTGCCTTTTATCCGTGTGGGGAAGTTTTTTGGAAGTCAGGTGTGAGTGATTGTCAGTAATTGCCTGACTTCGCCTGACCATAGTAGCGGGACATGTTAGGTACACTGCTCGGGTGTGAGTCTGTATTCTCCCAGAGCGGGCTGTCCGTGCGGAAGTGTTTGTGAAGGGAAAGGGGTGTGGTAAAGTTTCCACGTATCATACTTGATAGGATGTGGTAAACGTGTTACAGGGGGAGGGGTACTGCATCTTGTCATCCGGTGTCCCACTCCCCAAAGACCCCTCACACTGGTGATCCTCTGGACTGGTTCACCCCCGGGAACTGGATCCAAAGGTGATGATCGTGTCCATGCCATTTGGATGACAGATCCCTGGGGACTAGCGGGTAAGACACCTTCTGGTTTCTCACATACCCTTCCCCTATGCAAGGTGGTTATGCTTGGTCTTTTCTGGGGTCATTTAATTTTAGGACCCTGGAGAGAGCAAGGAAAAGATGTGTCCAGGTGCTCTCGCATATTCCACAAGATTCTTCTCCTTCGGTTTGGTAAAGGTGGGATGTTCATATTTGTCTCCCTAATATATCCTATAAATTGGGATCGAGGTGGTGTACCTGTTATTAGGTGTTCTTTATGCTTGGTGGTAAGCTTTTGGTGAATGGTAGGCTTGTGAGGTTCTGTCTCCGTCCACTGCCACACCGGAGAGGTTTGCAAGTAACAGTCATATTGCCAACAATTTTGGGGTATAAATTCCCTGTGGGGATTTGGGAGACCTTGTAAGAGGATAGAAAATGAAGGGAAGTCTCATCCCACAATGACTTCTTCATGGAGCCCAGGAATAATGGTGGATGACACCAGCCGTGATTCTCCCCTGATGTCAATGTACATGGGTATCTTGGGATAGACTTCATTATCTCTGTGTAAACATGTGGCTCTAAATAGAGTCGCATTTTCTAGGTCTGCTGTTGTCACCAAATTAGCCCTTATGGCGGTCTGTATGCTTCCTGAATCAATTAGGGCCTTTACAGGCCTTCCATATGTACGGTCAGTTGAAGACTGGCATAGACATATGTTGAAGGTTTCTAGATCAGCCTCTGTTTCTTTTTTAGATTTTTAGGGCAGTGTCGAGCTAGTTGGCAAGTTTCTTTACATGAAAAACAAATAGGGGGTGATGGTGTAATTCCTTTAAGTTCTTTTTTCCTACTTTCCTCTCCACCCTTCGGGTCTGGTCTTCTGATTTCTATTCTTTCCTTCGGATCCACTCTTAGGGTATAGAGAGCGCTGCCCCTCTATCTTGCACCTGGGATTGGAAACGGTATACGGGTTATTGATCCCTCCATTCTTCACCTCTGTTTACAGAGTGAAAATGTTTTACTGCGTCTGAGTGATTTTGGGCAGTTTCAATAGCCATGACTATGGTAGGTCGGTTTAGATGCAATACTGCTTTCTGTAAAAAGGGAGGTAAAGAATTTTTGAATTGCTCCAGAATGATGATTTTGATCAATTTTACCATGGTCTTGTTGTTAATCCAGAGGGATACCGTGTTCTTAATTTGTTCCCCCAATTCGAGGGGGGTTTTACCAGGGTTTAATATAATAGCCCTTAATTTCTGTTGATAGAAGTTACAGGTTTGGCCCACCCTTTTAACAAGTCCCTTTTTTATGGATATAGAGGTAGCCCCCTGGGCAAGGTTCAATAGCTGGTATGTGGTTAGTAGCGTGCCTTTTAATTGGTGCGCCAGTATTTTAAAAAATTGGTTTTCTTACCATCCCAATTGCTCAGCTATTCACTCAAAATTCAAAAAGAAGTTCCCTAGGTGTTCACCCTCCTGATAAGTTTGTAGTATCTCTTGAGGTAGTAGAGGTCTTGCCTGTAACTCCACTAATTTTGTTAAATTCTCTTGAAGACAGGCTTTGGCCTGAATCCGATGGGTAGCTAGTTGGGTCATGATATCTTCAAGGGTAGCCATGTATTCGAGGGGAGGAAGTGTACCCTCTGTGTCTCAACTTCTGTGTCTCAACTTCTTTGAAGAGGGTTTTGAAGTCATCTGACTCCTCTGAACTTGATCTTGATGGAGGGGAAGACCTAGGTAGGTTGATCTCTACACCAAATGGACCAGGAACCGGCATTCTGGTACCAAAAAGAAACGGTTCATGGGAAGGCAGATTCAGGGTGCTAGGTCTAATGAAGATGTGTGCAGCTCTTATTTTTAAGACTATTCAATCACATTTTTGGATATTATAGTGGAAGAGCGGAAGGGTAACTAATAATAATTGGGTTTTGAAAAACAAATCTGGTCAGAGGACAAAGCCGAGAGATGGGGGTGACTGGGAGGTAGCCTGAAAAAAACCAAGACAAAAAGAGTTAAGGAGGTGAGGGATGGAAGATAAATGAGGCGGCAGGGGGAATCAGAACCAAGGAAGCTAATTGGTCCATGCCCCCCATACTAAGGGGATTTCTGATACATGTGTGACTTCACTTCAAATATCATCCGATCATGTTAAGTCTGCACTGTACCTATGTGACTATCTGGGAGATGAGATATTAACAGGTGCCAGATGACACTACGGAGGCATCTGAAATCACACTTGGCATATGCCATGCCCTGCAACAGTGAGGCCGAACCTTGGAAATGGTTATTCTACCACTAATAGGAGGGCTGAACTGGCATTAGCGTCACAACCCTGGGAGCCAATCAGAATCCTGCCATTTTGGGCAATATTCTGCAATGTGGCCATGGTTCTCAGGAACCAACCACATGGTGCTCCGAAGGCCTCCTGCTGTTAGGGCTCCCTCCTGTCTCTCCCATGCTGCCCACCCCATCCAATCCCATCACTTACCAAACCATCCTCATCTTAACACCACTACATCCTTCCCTTGACCCTCCACAGGGCTCTTATTCACCACAGTTGTCGGCAATACAATGAAAGGAAGAAATCCCCAAGGCCACCAAGTGTCAGTTTCTCATCAGCCAACCTTGAGTGACCTTGAGAAACTTTCAGGCTTTTTTGGTGAAAACTGCGAAACACCCATCAGCCGGACCCCTGTCTAAGGTCAAACGATGCATTGCCATTCCTCCAGGGGTAGTAGAGTCAGTTATGTGCCCCAAACCTTCCTTATGCACCCTTGCTGCAATAAGGTTATATAGATCAGACTTCCGGGCATTTAACTACCCGCGTTGCCCACAGGAATGGGCAATAATACTAATTAGACAGCAGTACTGAAGAATTTGCAGCTGCACTTGGGATTTGATCGCTGCATCTGCACATGTATGGCTGTACTATTTCGCTGTTCCTTTCACATTGTTTATATTTTGGATATTAATTGATACGTACAGGTATTGTTGGTACCTGGGATGTCATTGGTATCAAACATCATACCACAGTACTTCCAGTGATGACATTGGTGTCAAAGGTCTTTAGACATCTTTTCCAGACTTTGGGCCTCATTACGACCCAGGCGGTAAGTTACCGCCTGGGCCGTGACTTTACCACCATGGCGTAAACTACGTTTACGCCATGGTGGTTGGCGGACTTACCGCCCCATTCCGACCTTGGCGGGGCGGTAAGTCCCCAATCCCCATTTACCCTTCCCCATTCCCATTTTTGCCCCATAGGGCATAATGGGAGTGGGGAAGGCGTTAATTACGCCACCGTAAATTACGGTGGCGTAATTAACTCCATGGTCCCTTAGCGCCATGGATTTTAACACCTGCTAAAAGCAGGTGTTAAAAGCGCCATGGCGCTAGGGGACCTCGTAATTGGCGGTAAGGGGTCGGCGCAGCTAACGCTGGCGTAAACCCCTTACCGCCAGGGTCGTAATGAGGCCCTTTGTATTGTTTTCTATGATGTCTGAGTTTGGCTCACCTACATAAAATAAATTTTTTTTACTGCACTTTTTTTTGCCAGTTTTTTCCTGCAAAAAGTCGAGATGTATTCCCTTTGCCCCCATCCAATATTGCCTCACCGAAATCTCCCTCTATTTTTTTGTGGGAAAGTTCAGTAAAAAATATTCATTTTCGTTTGGTAAAAAGACTGGATCCCACGCCTGACACAATCAGACAAAATGCATGAATAGCTTAAGTAGACGGAATGCACAGCAACAATCCAATGCGTTTTATGCACCAAGATAAATTGGGCTGTATCCCTGTTGATCTCTAATCCTAGGATGCACCTTCTTACTAGGCTTTCCCCATACCATCACCTCTCCAATGTGTTTCAATCTTGCTAGGCTTTCCCCATACCATCACGTCTCCAATGTATTGCAGTCTTGCTTCTTGCGAGGATTTCCCCATACCATCCCCTCTCCAATTCATTGCAGTCTTGCTAGGGTTTCCCCATACCCTCACCTCTCCAATGTATTTCAGTCTTGCTAGGCTTTCCCCCATACCATTTCCTCTCCAATTTATTGCAGTCTTGCTAGGCTTTCCCCCATACCATCACCTCTCCAATTTATTGCAGTCTTGCTAGGCTTTCCCCATGCCATCACTTCTCCAATTTATTGCAGTTTTGCTAGGCTTTCCCCATACCATCACTTCTCTAATTTATTACAGTTTTGCTAGGCTTTCCCCATACCATCACCTCTCCAATTTTTTGCAGTCTTTTAGCAGTCACTTCGCTTGATGACAGAGCCAACAGGAAGATGTCCAAACTGATATCCGAACGATCATGTCAAATCTTATTTTTTAATTATTTTTTTTATTGGGTTTATATGGTTACACAACACAGATAACATTTTTACCAATATTTTAAGAAAACCTAAAACAAACAATCTCCATTACATTTCTGCATTTTCGAGTTGACTAGTTCATATTTTACTTTGCTTCCTTAATGTATGCAAAGAGTATTAAAAGTAGTTTTACCAATGCCACAGTAAATGGTATATGATTTCCTCCCAACAGTTAGATCCACCACTCTTCCATCATGCAAGAGCCGTGTTTCATGGTAAATTCAGTGAATAAAATCAATCTGGTTCTACTCATTTCTGGGCAGAATAATACGAAGTGTTTCAGGGTTTCATATCAATCCTCTTTCTTGCACAATCTACAGGTCGTTGTACCTTCATTACCCTTTCTTCGGCTAAGAATCTCTGTCGTTGGTAGTAAATTCAGCCGGAATCTCATGAACTGGTCCTTGAAGTACCAATTCGGAAACAGCACAAGGTATTTAGGAAGGCTGTTCAGCTTTCTTGCTTCTTGAATGGGCATTCCGTACAATTTGAATTGGTGGTGCTCTTGTTGGGCTGCTATCCAGTCATGGATGTACAATTTTCTTTTAAGCTTGTCTGGGTTATCCAACAAGGTAACTTCAGATTCACCCAGTTGTCCTACGATTGTGTGGCACAACACACGCCATTCTGTCATTGTTGTTTCGTCATTGGTCACAAGCGCTTTCCTTAAGACCGCAAAGCCTCCTGTTTTAGAATCATCCATACACTTCCTGTACAAGCATAACGATTTCCAAACAACTATTGTTTTCATGCTGTAAGGCCCAACTCCATCGGGATTGCTTGGACCTGAGTGCTCTTGGGCAAGCAGAGCACACTCTTCCAAAATAAACCTTCAATCTTCGACCAGTTTTCGGAATCGAATGTAAAAGATGTTTCCGTCCCATACGATAGTATAGGGAGTGCCTTCATACGATAGAAAGATATTAGTAGAGACATAGAAAATCCGCAGAATTTCTTCAACAGTATTCTCCCCTGGTTTGCCAGGTTGAATGCTTTTTCTTTGAGAAGTTCCACTATCGGAATGTCCTTTTTGATGGTATTCAGACACATTCCCAGGTATATTAGTGATTTCACCTCCAGAATCTTTTGTCCCTGCATGAACCATGTATTAAGTCTCTTAGGCTGCCTCTCGTTGACTGGTCAAAAAGACATAACCCGTGACTTTGCTGGATTGATCTCTAGATCATTGATCTCCACGTACTTCTGGAGGGCTTCAAGCAGTCTCTGTAGTCCCACTGGTGTCTGATCCACAAGAACTACAGCATCTTCATATAAGATTTGTCCTATCTTGGCTGTGCCGATTTTTGGTGGGAAACGTCTAATGTCAGAGAAGGAGGCTTCAATATCGGAGATGTACAGATTAAATAATTTGGGCGCCAGTGGGCAACCCTGTTCAAGGCCCTTGTTGGTCGAAATTTCCTACGTCAGCGTACCCTATCTATCCAATCTCACTTGTAGGAATGTCTCAGAGTACAAATCTTCAATTACTTCTAGCGTGTTCACAGGACATCCTCATCCCCATAGTGTTGGCCGGCTAATGGTGTCAAATGCCTGAGAAAGATCTATAAAGGCTACAAAGACATGCCTTTCTTTATTTCTGTTGAATTGCGATTTTAGAATATTTATGATAAATGTGTTCAAAGAGGTTCCCACACCTTTAACAAAACCGGCTTGCCATTTGTCCCTTCTGTTCGCTTCCGTACTCCATTTCACCAGCGTCTTCAGCATGAGCGAAGCGAATACCTTCCCGGTCACATCCAGCAACACGATTGGGCTTTAATTTTCGGGATTTGATCAAGATCCTTTTTGTAAATAGGTACGATCACAGCTTTTTTCCACAAAACTGGAATTCTTGAGCAAATCATTTGTCATCCCACCGGACCCTGGAGCTCTCGAGTTTTTCAATTTAGCTATGATCTGACTCACAGACTCCACATTGATATCTAACTGGTCGCAGTGTCCCCCGGCCCTTTCCCTTGTCGACTGGACACCAATGTTATTGTCAAATATTTTTGAGAAATGTTCCGTCCATTGTGCTGCAGAAACCGGATTAGCTGTTAGGGCTTGCTGAGGCACGTCCAGGCCGTTAATCATTCACCAAATTTTGGCTGTGTTCTTTTGTCTTATGTTGTTTAACATATTCTCTGCGTCCTGTAACATTAGCCTTTTTTGTGCAGTTTGCACCAATTTCTATATTGTTGTTTTAATTTATGGATTCTTAGTCTCCAATGTAGGTTGTTTCTTCAGAATACGGATCAAGCTGTTCATTCGCTTCTTTTTTTCATAACAGCTAGGTCGAATGCATGCCGATGATGAATAATAAGATTGGTAACTGTTTTTTTATTTATTCACAGGCTTTCGAAAATCCAACAGTAGTTAACAGTGTTAGTGTCTTCTGCTATGGTTGCCTGCAATATTTTCAATTTGAGACTTTCTATAAGGTCTGTTAGTTTCTTCCCCTTAATCCTTAATCTGTTCCTTCCGGATGTGACTTCCAGGTCAGCTGCGTAGTTATGTTCTCCAGCCAGTTTGTTAACATTCCAGGTCATATTTAATAAGTTGTGGTCGCTACGGTGTTTTTCTTCCACCCGCAGTGTTTGAACCAACATAAGCAGATTACGAGACACACAGATGTAGTCAATAGTGAGACCTCCAGTTTTTCCTCTCCATGTTGCCTTCGCCGGGATGTCCCCTTCGGTCATACCATTGAGGATCTGGATGTCTCGAGTTCAGGGCTGTGGCCCAATATTGACCTCTAATCTTAGATTGTGTTGTAAATCCACAAGTAATTCCTGTCCGTTCTTGTCAAGACATTGGGAGTTCGAGTCTCCACATATCAAAAAAGGTGGGTCACTCCATTTTCCTCTAAGGTTGTCAATAAGGTCAATTACCTGTTCAGGGAAATTGTTCACTTCCCGCTGCTTCAGGTTCCAATATAAGTTCATAAGTACTAAGATCTTTTCTAGTCGATCTTGGTTTGTGGGTAGCCTGCCCACCAGCACTTGTACGTATGGACTTGGATTAAGGCCTTCTATCAGGGTAAATTGCAGCTGGTTGTTGACTGCTGTCAGCAGGCCAGACATTGGTCGACCTTTTGTGCCTTTGATTTCCGGGTTCAGATGGATCATATAGCCAACCAGTGATGGGGGGTCTCTCAACCATGTTTCTTGTAGATATCTCAAGTCATATTTTTCCATAAACAGATCTTTGTTTACAAACAAGTGAGAAAACCCCCGGATGTTCCAACTTGCCACTTTCCTAAGCCTGCTCTCTGTACTTGTTTGGATCTATGGTTTCCAGACTTTTTTGGCCAAAAGGCTTGCTAACCATTTCCAATTCTCTTCTCCCCCTTCGTTCCCTTTTGATCTGTTCTCGCTTTCGTTGTGTGTCCGTCTTGATGTTTTTCGCCCTGTATTAGATCCTCTCTCACTTGCCACAAGTTCAAAGGATCTTCTTGTACAGGGCTCTTTATGCCTTAAAACTCTAAGTTGCTCACCCTTCAGTCGAACTAGTGTTTGTTGTACTGGCACTTCATCTGGATACGCCATAACATCGAATTCCATTGGTCTCAGTAGAGAGGCTTTTTCCATTAGCAACTGAGATATTCATGGGGTTGCCAGGTGCAGAATCACCTTGTCCATCATCTCCTCTTCTGGGAATTCGATTGTTAACAAGTCATTCGTAGAGAAGGGTCTCCAGCAAGGCACATGATGGAGAAGCCTGATGACATTGGCCCTGTTCAAAATAATTCCATCATTCACCCATATCATCTACTCCAGAACCAGTTTTGTAGACAAATTGCTTTCTTTTTTGGTTTAAAGTCTATTAAGTTTCTCCTGCCTGTTATTGTGGTTGTCCTCTTCTTTATTGATGTTCTCCTCTGGTCTATTCCTTGGTTTAAGGATTCTCAAAGGAGATATCCTATATTGGTTTTTGTTGCTAACTGTGTCACATTCAACTAGTTGATATTGAACTTTCAATGGCTGAAGTCTGTCTTCTCTATCGGTTATCAGTGTCTTATTTGTTTGTTTCTGACGTGGTTGGTTTATTTGATGGCTTTTGTCTAAATCGTCTTTGGTCCTTCGATCCACAGCATTAGCCAATGTAGCGGAAGTATGCCTGCTCTTTTGTTCTATTGTGTCAAGTTTCTCATGGTCAACGTCACAGGTATGTAGGCGTGTGGTTCTAAATGGTGCTTTAATTTCACCGGGAATTTAACTGTTTCCAGACTGTTTTGGTCTCACGCTTAAAATTTGTTTTTTTCCCATACACTAGATGTTGACTTTCCTGTTTGGTTTATGAATTTTGGACCGAGCAGCTTCTTGGACCATCTTGGTTGTTGTAGTTCGCACTGTTTTACATCACTTTCTGATGATGCGGAGTTATAAGTGGGATCTTCCACTTCAGATATTTCTCCCTCCGCCTGGTCATTTTCTGAGATGGTTTAAATTGAAATGTACATTAAATCTATTGACACCGACTCATTTTTAGCTTCAGGTATTTGCAATGTGTGCTTCTCAGGTAATGATTGCAGTCTTGTAAAGATATGTTGCTGATTGACAATGACTCTCTCATGGTGGACCTTGCGGGTGCAATACAGTTAGATGGTAATAAAGTGATGTTTTTGATAAATGTTCTACTACCATTTGATTTCAATTTGTGATTGAGAGGTTGATTCTTTGTTTTTTTAAAAAAAAAATATTTTATCTTTCAGGCTGCCTTTATTGGTTGTTTTGAATGCTATGGATGGCATTTGGTTTGAAGGTACTTTCCCATTTACTTTATCACATTTTGTCCTTACAAAGATCTCGCACAGCTTAGATGGATGGACAGTTTTCTGGGCTTCCTCTTCCCTCGTGGTTCGTTCAGCAATCAGCGTGCCAATTTCTACGTCCTCCGGAACAGTTATAGCTTTTGCTGCTGCATGATGTATTGCACGAGTAGGCACTGCACTAGATCAGACACTTTCCTGGTCTCGTTCTTTGAGATCTCGTGTTTATCATTTAAGCAGTCCGGTGTTGGGACTGGTATGGCTATTGTTGGGCCCTTATTCATGATCATGTCTCGTGTGATGTTTTCATTGTAGTTGGAGAATGTTTCGGATACGCATAAGGACTCAATGTTTAAATTCGCTTGGACTGTCTGGTTCATTTTGGTGCCATTCGAGCTACGCACAGGGTTAATTAGTGCCGTCATAATTGGTTGTTGCATTAATGATGATTCAAAATCCCTTGAGATTCCCCTGTGTTGCTTGTCTTTAATGATAGGATTGAGTATCATATGCAATAAGCTCGCAAATTTGGCTGGGCTATTGTCTAGGTTAGATGGAATTCCTGAAATAAAACCTTCTACATAGATCATTTTTGAATGAAGCATGGCCAGCATAGTAGTTTGGTCTTTCATTTGGTCCCCCATTTGCTCATGTAGCTTCATGAATGGGGCCAATATTGTTTTCAATGTAGATAAGCAATAGAAAGTTGGTCTTGCTTGTTTGTTCTTTAAATGGATCAGTTTGCGTAGCGTCATCCATTGTCATGATGCCTACCCCCGGAGCATCAGGCCAGGCCCAGCACCCCCGGAAGCAGGCATCATGCCCTCAGGTAAAAGCTCAGCAGCCCCTTATAGGGACTCTTTGGACTCAGTCCTGGCGCCTTTGGCGCCAGGCTAATGTTGGACATCAGTCCTGGCGCCATAGGCGCCAGGCTCATAAAGGGAGGTGTTTTGTGCACTTACCTGATGCAGACCATGCTGCACGCTTCAGGCCTCCCTGAGACCTGAAAGGGACTATTTTTTCATAGGGACTATTTTTTCACTCGGGCGTGGCCAGGGAAGGATACATACCTAGTTGGGGAAGGATACATACCTGGGACTTCTTTGGAAGCTATTTAAGCCACGCCCAGACAGCAGCTCATGCTTCGCGTTGTTCTGCTTCCTGCAGCTTAACGCTCACTGTGTCTGCTCCTGCTCCTGGACTACAGCCACGCCCGTCTTGAACCTGGAAGACCTGCAAGGAAGGAAGAGAAGAGAAAGGTGAAAACCAAGGATTATTTCAAGCTTCTTACCTGCATCCGGAATCTTCTCGCCAGCATCCCTGAAGGAAGACTTCAATTTAAAAGCATCGCGTTGCTCGCTGCAGCGCCACGCTTCACTCACCTGTCCTGTCCTCGAGACATCTCCCGGCTCCATCGCGGCTGTCAGCATCGGACGCCACATCTCTGCACCTAGGGGAGAGAGGAAGAAACAAAAGGTGAGCAGAAGGACACACAGAAGGAAAGCCTGATTAACAGCCATAATACTTACCGGCTTTTCTTCCACATTTCGGGTCGGCGCCGCCCCGTTGGCAGGTACCGTACCCCGGCCCCTATGGGGAAAGGACTAGAGACATTTCAGAGGAATGATAAGGACATCTAGAGGGATCGCCCTCATTACTACTCACCTCGGCAGGTTAACCCCTCAACGCATCGCCTTCATTCTGCACCTGAAATAAAGGACAGATCACAGGTGAGAAAGACAGCATAAAGGAGGCCTCACTTGAACTTTGAACTTTCATACTTACGGCGCATCGCTCAGGAAAGTCAAGTGGATTTTGCCAGCGCCATTCTGAAAACCAGTGAAGTAACTGGACGAACGCGCGCCCCTGCACCAGAAGCAGGATGGAGAATTCAACCTTCCAAACCATAAGGTGAGCTTAAACCGGGTTTGGAGGAATAGAGAGGAACGGAGGGGGGAAGGGGGGAGCTAGCACACCATTCTGCAGACTGTTAATCCCCTTTCTCATCTGCAGAAGGATATTCCTACGGGCCAAGGAAGCACGATTTGGAGGTCCTGTCCAATCGGTGTTCCGGGTCCTGCGCATCACGCTAGAAGAGGCCGCAGTAATCCAGACTAGATCAGCGCCCCCGTGGGAACCAGGTGGGCATTACATCCATGTCTTCAACTGGTTTGTCCAATTGTGTAGTTTTGAGGCATGTGTATTAGTTTGACCGGGCTCTCAGGTTGCTCATTATTGGTCTCAAGCCTCCATCTCTTCACAGGTCCTTGATGGTCACTTGTAAATGCAGTAGTCTTAACCCTCTGATTTGGTTCATTTGATACAGTTCTAACCATCTGATTTGGCTCATTTGATACAGTCCCAGCTGTATAAGCCTTGACTGGGAGCTGTTTTATATTGTTAAGACCACGCTCCGGGTCTACATCACCCATGTTGGCTGTTTCATGCTGGGTGTTGACACATATTGCTCGAGGTTGAAGATTCTCTTCAGATTCAACCGTCCACGATGTCTCCAACAAGAGTTGATCTGAGATTTCGTTAGTTATGCTCCTATGTAGGGTCGTTGCGCCTCCAGATGCAAATAGAGATTGTGGGACTGCCTTGTCGTCCTGTACAGAGTTCCTTGCCCCATAGAAGAATCTCTGACTTTTTATACCTTCATAAAGGTTTAGGCCTATCGGCTTCCAGATGTTTCTTCCTCCTTGATCACTTACTGCTAGATATTTTCCCCCTCCTTTGCTTTGCATTGACTTCATGCGTGCTTCCTTAAAGGCTTGCATGTCATGTTGGCTATCAGGCTGATTTCCCAGTATCAGACCTTTAGCCAATGTTTGAGGGAACAAGGTTCTCGCTTTTAGGTCATTTTGCTTTATTTTTAATGGGGAGGTGAAACGAGGTACCTCTAGGGTATTTTGTTTCCAGTCTGATGTTTTAGGCAAACTAACTTGGTTTGCTGCTTCTGTGTCTATGTTTGTTGTAGGGGGGATATCACAATCATGTGGTGGTTCAGACACGTTGTTATCCTCTTCCACTTCCGGTTCCGGTACTGTTGATTTTGGTTCTTCCGAGGTCAAGGTAATAGCAGCGTTACCTGCCCTCTCGTCCAATGACTTTATTATCTGGATGTCACGTTCCTCTTCTCCCACTCCCCCATTCGAACAACAATTAGAGGTGACTTCTACCTCTGGTAGCTGCGCCTGCAAAGCATCCATGGCGTCTATGTATTGCGCGGTGCTCGCCGCAAAAGTTACTTTCACGTTTAGAGGCTGCGGTTGGGGCTGGGGGAACCTCTCATCAGTCCAACCTTGCAAAAGAAATTGATCACCCAGTTTCTACCTAAGGCTTACAGCTTCAGGGGAGGGCACAATTTCCTGTCTATTCAATGATGCGTCTCTAGGGCGACACTTTCGTTCAACGGGGGATCAGTGTTCACACGGCAAGCTTCTGTCCTGCCGATACAGTCATCTCTATCCCTCGAGTACAGTGGTGTACCTGCACCACGTTCCTCCTTGCCGGTTAAATCGCCCATCTTTTTTCTGAACTCCAACAAGGTCCAACAGAGTCCCACTGAGACAGTGAGCTGAAGACTGCAAGGCTGTTGGGTAACGGGGCTCGCCTTTCCTGCTCATCTCTCACTCTCGCTAACACCCGCCAACACTCCACATTCACTCCGCATTCGCGGAAGCAGTATGTTTTATGTGGATTGCGTTCAGCTCCTCCTCCTCAGCAACCAGGTAAAGGGCCACTGTAGACAGACTACAGTTTGGTCGCCACACTCGCCAACACTCCACATTCAAACTTTGAAGGGCCATGGAACTCGGCGATACAATCACAGCCCAGAATATATTCCAATAGTCTCTTGGACAGCACGTGTAGCGCTAGTGGCATTCCAAACTCCACACATTCAAGCCCTAGTTCAGCATGTACAGAATGAACAGGATAAAATTTGGGTAAGGCGAATAATCCTACAAAAAATACGGTCAACCGTGTCTTTGCTGTGATAAATTGCGATCAGCTTAATAATTATCTCCAGTAAGTTCCGTGTTGGGCAGACTTCATTTTAATTTAGTGTTTAGGTCTGGTAAAAAAGAGATTACGCGCTCTCGCAGAATTCTTGCAGATCACAGGGAAATTGATGTGAGTCATCAGCCCCTTTGAGCCAAAAAGCATTGCTGACGCCGTATATTCTTGCATTGCTGCATCTTACATATAGTGCTAATGAGTTGCACTACACTAGTATCCTGCCACCAACTCCTACGCGTCTCCCCCCACCCTCACAGCACAGCTGATATTTATCACAACAGTAATGTATTTATTTAGGCAACCTCCTCTATCCAGACATATCCATAAAAAATGTATTATTTGCCCTGCCGAAGTTGGAGAAAGCAAGACGAGACAAATACTAAAAGCAAAAGCATAGCTACTGCACTGTTGGGGACTCCATAGTTGTTGTCCTCCGTCTCTTTTTACTACTTTCTGCAGAAGAAACATGGCTGCCATATTTGAATTTTTTAGGACACCCCTAACAATGTTATTTATTTGTCTGTGTCTGGAGTGGCGGGGTACAGAGACAACATTCATGGTGTTAGTGTTTTGGTGAAGAGTGAATGGAAATCACTCAATCTCTCTCTCCCTCATTTTGCTTCTGTAGTGAGTTCATGTTCTGCCCTTCCCCACCTTCATTCCCTCCCACTGTGAGCTCTGCCTGTTGCACAGTCTTGCACACAGCCGCGTCTTGTGTGTACCCTACTGCGTGGACTGCAGCAAGGGCATGCCTCGGGACTTAAGGTGGGTCCCTGGATGTTGATAACCTATGAGTGAGCATCACCTTTCTGTGGATGGCTTTATAAGAGCCTGTACTCAGCAGTATCAAGAGAAAACACGGAGCCCCCCAAAAACATGGTATCAGAAGGACGGAGGCTGAGGGAGGCACCTCATTTGTGCGCTGCTGCGAGTGGAGATTGCATGAGCACAGGGTCACTCTGCCGCTATCCAGGCAGAGAGCGACAGGGCCCGGGGACATTGGGCACATGGAGCCCAGACCCGCCATAGGCATTGCCACCCCATTGAGCTGTGAGATGAGTGGTTTGGATATGAGAAATGTGTGAATTTTGTGCCTGTATATGTTGGGACTGTGGCTGCCTGAGCCTCTTCTGCAGAGAGCACTGAGGGCTTTGTGGAGGGGTGAGGTTCAAGATGTTTGCCATCTCTGGAAGAGATTTAGCGTCAGTGTTGGGGTGACTTGGTAGGCTGTGCTCTGCGGATCCTAGTGACTCTGCACAGTGAGGAGCCTTGCTGCGAGAGTTATGCTGCAGCAAGCTGACATTATCTGTGTAGCTGTCTAGATGTAGGCATAGGATGGGCATACATGGCAGCAGTTTCCTCCCTTTCCTTTTGTAATAAGTCTGATTTTAGGGGGTACAGGGAAAGGGAGGTAGAAAAAAACGGCCAGTTATTCCCAAAGATAACACTAGTACTTTTGTGACAAACACAAGCCAGCTGTCCTGATTTCCAGATAAGAAATTAGTCGTGTTTATGTGGTGTATAGCCTCCAAATTATGTTTCATTTGGGACCTCCACCCTTTTTTCTGACTAAGAATGTTCCTTTTAAAATGATTGGTGTTGAGAGTTAGTGTGGTGAGGCAGGATGTGGGTGCCCAGCCCTTTGTCAACATTCATAACAGATTGTGGTGGATGGTGACATACTGTGTCTAAATAACATCTGGGCGTTTCAAAAGTATAGTGGCCGAGGAAAACATAGCATCTTCAAAGAAAAATATCTTTGTCCTTCACCCACTTACATGGACACATAGAGTCACAGTGTGCTCGGGAGCTTGGGGTTCAGCCCTCTCAATTCCTTGACTCTCCGAAGAGGGTTAACTCAGATGCTTGGAAAGGGGCCCCATCAGTCATTAGGGAAGTAAACTATTCCCAGTTAGTGTTACCACTCCGAAAGGGAGATCCTATTGAGTTCAGTGCAAGTTAATCACTCTGAGGCAGGTGATACAGAGAAGTGGGCAGATCAGTTTACTGATCTCAAACAAGATAAACTTGTTCCAAATGGAGCCAGTCTAAGATGGGGATGCTACTGTAGTTATTGTATGATATCAAGAAAGAAACACATATACACCATGAGTTCCATATATATGTTTTTGTACTCTGTGAATGCGTAGTGTGTTACTGAGCTTACTGTATCGTTCGACTATCATGAAGTAGACACTACCCTTCTACAGGAGAGGCATGCAGCCAAGGACAATGGCCAGGTTACCCCTGTCCGTGGATGATGGACTGACCGTGTAGGGGAAGAGCAACAGACAGGGACAGAAACACTTATTAAGGGAAATGGAAAGGACTAAAATAAGAGTGGGGGAGCAGTTTGGTGTTGTTATTCCCTGGGGGTGGTGGCCTCGAGAGTTCCATGCGCTTTAATCGAGGACATTGGCCCTCATTACGACCCTGGCTGTAATTGAAAAACGATGCCGGTAAAGGATTCCGGCATCGCTTACCGCTACGACCGATCATGACCTGAGATAGCACCATTAGTGGCACCATAATCAACGGTGGCGGCAAAAGCACCAAGGGCGCGGGCACGTGACCCCCATGCCGTAAATACCGCCATGGCGCTAAGTGGGGAACATTACAAGTCATGCGGACATGCAAATAACGCCTTTGTGAAGGCTGTAAAGTACCTTACCGCCATGGTGCTAATACCGCCATCGCGAACCAACCGTAAATGGCCATGTGCAGTGTTGCCAGCTGCCACAGGTGCTCTCAATCAGCATAGGTGGAGGCAATACAGACTGGGCAAGCACAAAAGGAGCACACCCCACCCCACCCCACCCCTTCCCACACCCAGTCACACTCCACAATGAATGCAATACTACTAGCAATGATGGGGCTGGAGGACCTGATTGCAGTGGAAGTGCTACACAACAACTACAAGAAGAACAACAACAGGCAGCACAGAGGAGACGCAGGAGGAGAAGGAGGGCAAGGCAGGGCCAGCATGCCCCACCAGCACAGCTAGTGCCACCACGCAGGTAGCCCCCAATCCCACGCATCAGAGCCAATCCATTCAACCTAACCGCTGAGCAGATCCATACCCTGTACCGCCTAGACCGGGACACCATCACCACCATTGTGGACATGATACATGATGACATTGTCAGCCTCATTGAAACACGCACCACCATCCCACCCCTACTGAAGGTAGTGTCTGTGCTCCACTTCCTGGCCACAGGCACCTACCAACACACAGTGGGGCAACTGCATGGCATTTCACAACCATTATTCTCACGTACGTTGAACCAAGTGCTTGATGCCCTCCTCAAGCACACAGATGAACACATTTTCTTACCACGGACTGCCAAGGAGATCTCAAACACCAAAGTGGGTTTCTATTCACTGGCTGGCATACCTGGTTGCATTGGCGCCATCAACTGCACCCATGTGGAATTGGTGGTCCCACATGCCATGGAGGTAGCGTACTGCAACCGTAAGCTATACCACTCAATCAACGTGCAAATGGTATGTGACTCAAACAAGATCATCACACATTGTTGTGCTCGATACCCCGGATCAACCCATGATTCAATGGTCCTGCGGAACTCCACGATTCCACACTACATGGAGCGACATGCAGGGCAGAGATCCTGGCTTCTCGGTGAGTTGCATGTTAGGCTCATGGAAATGTGATGTGGGTAGGTGATTGAGGCATAGATGCATACTTCACCTGGCTGAGATGGGGGGGAGAGATGCATACTTCACCTGGCTGAGATGGGGGGGGGGGAGATGCATACTTCACTGGCTGAGATGGGAGGGAGAGATGCATACTTCACCTGGCTGAGATGGGGGGGAGAGATGCATACTTCACCTGGCTGAGATGGGGGGGGAGATGCATACATAACCTAGCTGCGAGTGCCAGAGGGAATGGAGCAAGCTCATACCCCAAAAGCAGCCCAGACTGGACCTGACACCTGACCACATAATGCAAGATGTAAGCAGCCCTACCATGCGAATGAAGTGGTGTCCCAACCATCCCACAGACATCTGTATGTGCACTGTACCAAATCAGACAGCATCCCCCTCAACAAAATGCAGCTCCAAGCAACGACTATAGCCAATACACAGCACAAAACACCATGAACTGAAAGGCCAGTCCCCCATTACTGCATACAAAGGAGTCACATGAGGGGCAAATACATCAATACACCACCACACTGACACAGAGGCCCAACAAAATTGCATGACACCATTTGTTGTGCGTAGTGAGTGCATCATGAGGCTGACATCAACGTTGCCAGGATGAAAGCATACAAATAACTGGACATCTGCAAGATCACAGAAACAACGGTCGTGGACTGACACAGTGCATGTGCACTCACAAGCCACTGGACCCCCCCAGCGCACACTAATCGATGACATGCAAAACAGTCCATTAGAGGAATACACACATAGCAGTCACATCGTTTGACTCCATTCATGCATGGAAATGGGGTTGAGATGAAGAAATAAATGCATGCCATGGTTTCACTTAATGAAGTCAAACATGATGAGTTGACTTACACATACATTGTTGCCCACATGCAGGTGATGCAGGTTATCCCTTGAAGCGGTGGCTCCTTACCCCAGTCCGGAACCCACAGAACAGGCACGAGGAGGACTATAATCGTGCCCATACACAAACCCGTGTGGTGATTGAGCAGACATTTGGCCTCTTGAAGGCACGGTTTCGCTGCCTCAGCAGGTCTGGTGGGGCACTCCTGTACCGCCATGAGAAGGTGGCAAAGATCGTCATGGCATGTGTCATGCTACACAATATGTGCATCAGACGGAATGTGCCCCTGCCCCCTGACGCAGAACAGCAACCACCTGACGAAGAGGATGAGGAGGGTGGGGAGGAAGCGATGCACAGGTGGGACGTGACATGCATCGGACTCTGATCAACCAAATCTTCTAGCACACATGGATGGTGTGTGTCACATGGAGATGGCACTTGGGGCACTGGGTGTGTCAGGGACATGGACACTGTAGACTGTTAACCAATAAAGCACACGTACGCAATAAGCAATGTCCACACATGTGATTTCTGCATAACCAAAAAGTGTATTGAAAAGGTAAATCTAAGTGAACACACCCACTCCCCCCTCCCACCTCTACTCCCCAACACACCCACTCCCCTCTTCCCCCTCTACTCCCCAACACACCCAATCCCCCCTCCCCCTTCTACTCCCCAACACACCCAATCCCCCCTCCCCCCTCTACTCCCCAAAACATGGTGTGGATGACTGTGCACAAGTGCATCATGTGGCACCAGTTCACAAGACTGTGCCTATTGGCATCCCCTGCTCCCAGCACCCGGTGCACCCCTGTCGGAACGCCGCAGGTTCCTGCCCGATCTGCGCACGGGGCTGGTTCTGGTTGAACTGGCAGCCGAGGAAGAACGGGGTTGCTCACTTGGATGCATGTCCCGCACTGTTTGTACTAACTCAGAAAGTACGTGCCGCACCGCGGCCAGTTCAGCACATATGTCCTTAGAACTGGACTCGATAGCAGACCTAAGAGTAGCAGCACAATCACGCATTTCCTCCCTAGTGCTGGTGCATTCTGTGACATGCTGTGTCAACAGGGCTGTAAGTTGCTGTTGGCGCATAATGATTTCCTGCATTGCCTCTTGGGTGTTGTGGCCTGTGGCTGATGGTTGTGGCATGTCCATTATACTGCTGCCCTCCTGCACATGTGCGGTTGGGCTGGGAGTAACCAGCAAAGAGTTTCCAGGAGATAGCCCCTGTATGATGTTGTCATGCTGGCTGCACGGGGACAGGTAGGGGGAATGCAGGGGGCCAGTGGGGGGACTCACAACATTATCAACATCCCCTTCCTCGTTGTCGGAGATCGCTGCGGTGGCAGCAGTTTCACCGATGGTGCTGCTTTCTGCGGATCCAGTGCCTTCGGCGGACAACACTGGGCAGATGGTGGATGTCGGTGGCGCCGAAGTGGTGGACTTGGTTGCCATTGGTGCCGTGGCCTGTGCTGTGCTGTGGGACATTTCCTGTTGTTGGGGTTTCCTTGTTCCCCCTGAGGTGGAGGGACGGTGTTGTGCCTCTTCGGCCCTGGCCCTCTTGGCAGTGGTTGCACCTGAGTCATCATCGGCGCTGTCCGAATGTGAGCCTGTGGTGGACCAAAGGAGGGAGAGGGTTAGTGATGGGCCTACGGGCATTGAGCAGGCATTGTGATGGCTGCATTCATTTTGATTGTTGGATGGTTCACATTGGAGGCAGTGACATACAGGTAGTCTCACTCTTAGGTGGTTGATGCATGGAGGCATGTGGGTAGCTACAGAAACGGGGAGCATTATGCATGTGTACAAGGTCGAGGTCAGCACTGCCTGTAGGCAGTCTTGTGCTAATGTGTCCGGTGGACCCTGGTATGAATCATTGTACTTCCCAATCATCTGGACATCATCGTGGTGAGATTGGCATAGTTGGACTTGAAGCACCTACCTGCATCGCCTGAGGTCCGGGCTCCTCTCTCCATGTCCCCAACTCCCTCAATGCTCTCCGTGCCTATGGTGGCAGCACATATCTCCTCCCACGGCTGTAGTTTTAGGGGCGACTCAGCACCTCCATTCCGATTTGCTGCCAGTATGCTTCTGACGCGTAAATGTAGATCGTCCCACCGCTTGCGGCATTGTTTGGCAGTGCAGGGTGTTGTGCCAACGGCACTGACCCTCTGGGCGACCATGGCCCATATTGCCTTTTTTTCTCTGCAGCGCTGGTCTGGTCATCTCTGTGGAGAACACAACATCAGCATGCTCTTGGAGTGTTTCGGCTAACATTGTTAGCTCCTCCCTTGAAAAGCACTCCTGGCGCAGCCGATCTCCGCTCTTTTTCAAAACTTTAGGCATTGTGATGTCAAAGGGGTGGTGTAGGAGGTTTGTGGAAGTTGTGGGGGCCAGGTGTCTACTGGTAACAGAGGATGGCAATGGATTGTGTTTTTAAAGATTAAAGATGGCCGCCGTGCTCTTTCCCGTTCCTGTGCAGTGACGCTACTTCCGGATCCCCTTATTTACGATCACCGCTAATAGCGATTCCCGCTAATTGCGGTTACCGCTATTAGCGGTGACCACTAATGTCGATGGCTAGGGTGGCGAAGGTACTATTTGCATGGCATACGATGCCGGTAAGTGGGATTTTACGCCCTTTAGCGGCATGGCGCTGATTCCATTACCGGCATGGCGCAATGGTCGTGCCCGAGAACTCGTAATGTACCGCTTTTAGCAGTCTCTGGCCAGCACGGACACGTTATTTGCACCACGCCGGTAATGGCCGATACCTATCGCCAGGGTCGTAATGAGGGCCATTGGATTTAATCCAAATCCATCAAATTTATTTTTTTCTTTTAAGCCATTTTGCCGCAAATCTATGTGGGGGGAGACCCCCTTGCAGCCCCACTTTGCCCAACCACCTTCACTATTACCCTTAACCACCGCCCACATATATTTGCGACCGATTCGGCCAAAGAAATTAGATGGATTTGACTTTCGACCAAATCTCCTGTAATGAAACCTTCCTATCATGGCCTCAAGCAGCCCCCCTGGGCCTCAAGGATGGACTTTGTAGTACACCTTCATTAATCAAAGTCAGTGCCACGTCTGTGAAGTGTGGCCGTTGTGAGGTAAGGCCATGGATTGACCCCGCAGGATCAAAGGACCAGGCCATATGAGCCAAGCAGCCTGGGTGCTGGGTGAGGGGGGAGCCTGTTGTTGACACCCGCTCACCCCAGGACAGATAGGTGATAGGCAGTGGTTAACATGTGTGACCCACTGTGTGCCAGTAGGTGAAGGGAGCAGAGTGCTGTGGGCCACCACTGTGAGGATCTTTTGTATCCTGTATCTGCCAGCCTGACTGAGAGAAGCAGACTGTTTTCCTAGTAATGTCACCTGTAGTCAGGTTCTATGACCAGCTGTTGGATGGGTAAGACCTGAAGGAGAGATGTAAGTAGATGGATGACCGGCGTCTGTACTCCACTGCGTAACTCTGTACTATTTATGCTGCAGCATGCACTACCGGAATCTACACGAATAAACATTCCTACAATGATGTGTTTGTTGTCTGCGAGTAATCTCTGCATGCTACCTTGACCTAAAACAAGATGGCTCACTAGGAGACCAAACAGCTCTATTACCAAGCCACCTAGGAGGAGGGGACAGCCTGTGTGAACGACCTGAAATGATGCCACTCCGTGCTGTGAGGAAAACCTCAGCAACAATGCACTAGAGGCATACAGTGGCCATCAGAAGAAATTAGCCTGGCCATGACCGAGTGGCCCATGGTGGACCACAGCATAGAGATAGAGTGGGTCCATACAGTAGGCTCGCTCAACCCAGTGCAACTCTGACTCATGTCCATGCGGGGAGCAAGCCCTACATAGTAGAGCGACAAGCATGTGAGAGCACGGGGGTGTGGCAACCTGAACGTGTCACCAGCCAGGAGTAGTGGACTGGGTGGGGCTCGGGAGACCTATGCCATGGAGAGTGCCCTCAGAGTGAAGTGTAAGTGCACCGGCAGAGGTGCGGCAGAGCGCAATGCAGGTGCACTCAATACTGAAAAAAGACAGGAACAAGGATTGTTGTGTTCTGGTTTATGAAGGCTATGTCAGTGCACTGGCATGATGATATTGGGGCCCCATCCACAGACATCAAGTAGTGAGGTGGGTAGAGTCTGACTGCAGCAGTGGGTTAGGTGATTTATTAAAGTTATGGCATATTATGTTGATGTTCATTCAAACAGGCATACTATCAGGAAATTAATTGTACTATTTTTGGGTTCACTAAGGGGTTATAGTACTATTCCCAACATCCTATCCTGTGAGCTCACTTAGAGTTCTGTATATGGGAGATGGGGTTGGGGTGAAACTGATCGCGATAGAGGGTGTCTGTGCATTACATACACACCCCAGTTGTACCCTTCTGCTCCCATAGAGCCCCCAAATTGGGTATGGGCTGAGGTGGGGGAATGTGGGCAGAGTCCTGCAAGGAGGCAGTAATATGGCAATATATATACAAAAGCAATGATATCATTTTTGATTTAATTATTTGTGTTATGGTTTTATATTAAAACCTTTCACAAATTCATTCACCATTGATTATAACATTTCATAAAATACAGCAAATCATTCCCATTATATTTCATCGATAAAACATGAAGCACCCCCACAACAATCCCTAGAAATGCTAAGAAAAAAAGGAAAACATTACAAACTAATACAATAATCACTCATCAGTACTCACAAGTACTTTGTTTAGTGTGGGGATATCACCTAATAATTCAAGAATCTCTGTTAAAAATGCTAAAAGAGCAATGAATAACGATAAATGCAATGTACTCATCAAACGTCTCCACAAATTCCACACAGCTGTTGAATGAACAATAAATGATAAATAAATAATGAAAAAAATAATAACCGTCTAGGTAATAGAGGCACACAATTTAAAACTAAATATTTCCAAAGATTCCACCTCCTCCGATGAACAGAGCCTACAGGTCCTCTTGGGAAATTCTTAGCCAAGACGAGGATCTAATACCTGTAGGGTGTGGAAGCAATTCAACCTAAATCTTAATAACCTTGATCTAAAAGCATGAGAAGACGCTTAAATAACATATGGTTGTGGTATATATCCCGGAAAGGCCCCATTCACAGTATTAACGTAAAGCCTATAAAGCTTGAGCTTACACAAACTACCCAAGTTTTCACTATGATCCCATAATCTTAGTTTTTTCTTTATTGTGGATGGCTCAGAATCCGGAGATATAGCAGCCTCAATTAATAAAATGCTCACACACATTCATAAAATCACTCAAGGTTTTATCTGCGTCATCCCAGAAGGTATCCCCTAGTTTAGGGAACAATGTATTCCACTTACATAAATACCACAATGAGTTGAGTCCCAGTTCAAAACAAATTGTTTCAATGGGGGCGGATAGAGGAAGATTCAATACCTCACGCCAAATTTTCCCTTCGTAGATATTCAACCATTTTCTTATATAAATCAGGAATAAGGCCATACAAAATTGTCGCCTTAACTTTCACATTATAACATTCTAGTGCTGGAAGTCAAGAATGATAACCGAATTTCCTCTGAAACAACCTCATTTGGACAATAAAAGCCTCAATTTTGTGTCTAATCTGTCTTTAACATATTTTAAATATGTCTTAGTGGCAAAGTGATAGCCCAAATAAACTAGGTTGTCAACCACTTAAATTGTCTTAGCATTGACAACCATGAAGATTTCTTACCCTTTGTGATTCAATGATAACACATTGCATGAGATTCAGGTTGATGTATCAATACATTATTTTCCTTCATATAAGCCTCAATCCTATCCAACCTTCTTTGAAGCCCAATGGGCGTCACATCCATTAGAATCAAGTCAACGGCCTAAGCTAGCCAACCCACTCCTAGTGACCCTTTATGTGTAGGAAAACATGAAGCATATAGGAAGGCCAGAGACGAATCTGACATAAATTAAAAAGAGTTGAGACCAGCACACACCCCTGCCTTAGACCAATGTCCACTGAAAGATCGCCCAATAACAAACCTTAGGAATTCAGCCTCTCCCTTAATTTATTGTTAGAGTAAAACAAGAGGAGCATATTTAATAACCCAGATGGAATGCCCCAATTTCTCAATTTAAACCACAGCCTTCCTCTCTCAACTCTGTCAAATGCTGATGACATTTCCAAATTTGAAAGGTAGAGGGGCTTTTTCCTAACAGTTTAAATTGGTTCTATGTCAGCATGCCTGTTACTGTTGTGAGATGCAAGTGCCTAACATCAATGCATGCCCCTTGGGACAGACCCTCATCTAGGAGCTGTGCTATCATTTCCTACTCAACATGCCCGCCCAGCTCCTGTTACAGGATGCCTACCATTACTAACATTTCTTTTCTTTCATCTGGACCGAAAAAAGGTTGGACAGTGGTCCTTCCCAGGCCTGGTGGCAAACACTAAGCTCCCAGGCCTAACCAAAAAATACATGGCCTACAAGGGTATACATATTACCTGTGAGGTTGATTCTACTATTATCAATGAAGGCAGTGATCCCAGTTTGAATGGAGTGTGATCCTGTTTCATTTATTGGAATGCTGAGGAGGTTTGTGATGAATCAAGGGAATTTGTCCCTTCTCCTCAAGGGAGAGCCCCCCCCCTCCGTGGCTAGGGATATTAGCCCCCTCCGCTATCCCCGCCCTAGGGGTCGAGGCAATCGTGTGGCAGGCTTCCCATTCAACGAAGCCTATATCAACCTACAGAGGAAGCAATGAACTGACCGGTTATCACGAATGGACCGATTAACCATAGCAGTGTAATAAAGATGCAAGTTTAACACAGTATAAAGGAATGCACTTATAAGCTGTGAGAGTAGTACTGTAAAAGGGGTGGGGGCTCTTTCTGATATCTGTGAAATATAATCCCTAATAAACCGAATCCATAAATACAGGGGCGCAGGTAAGTACTACCAAACTTAGTGGTAGAAGGAAACGTGGTAAATAGGCCTTAAAAGAGTGTTTTCACTTTAAACTTGTGTTAGCATTTTGTGTGCGGCAAAGGCCTCTGTAGCTGGTGATTTAGTGCAGAGACTATGTTCCCAGGCCAGCATTGACAGAAGGACGCTGTGGTTGTTAATTTTCAAGATCACAGATAAGAGCTCACAGGTTCTGCCAACGAATAAGTAATACATGACCATTTTATAATTCAAAAGCATTTATGAAATACGATTTTCTAATGGAGCCAAAAAGAACCACAGTGGTTTCAAATTGCCCTGTAGAACATTTTCCCAGGGAAAATGGTTAGAATGTCACTGATATGCAACATTTGTATAGCAGTATGTCTGTGGTTTAAGGCTCTGGTGGTGTCATGGTTGAAAGCAATTCTCATGAGAATCAGGATGAGGTGACCTGGGCATTTGATTAAAGTTCCGCTGGTCATCTCAAATGTTTTAATGACTTAACTTTGTGCTGTGGGAATTGGGGTGGGTTGTGATGACACAGGTGGTAATTGAGGGTGGTGTGGGAAGGTTTGTGTCCCAATTATTGAACGCAATGTATGCTTTTCTATAAGGGTTCAAAGTGCGAAGTCCAATCAGCTTTGTGTGGAGAGATGTTTTCATGTCGAACGATCATGAATACTAATTACTTGCATTGTATATAAAAGTTCTGACTTTAGGGCATTTTTTTGACAGCTCCTTTTCATGCAGTTATCTTCCGTGATCTGTTTGACTTTGCTGTCCAAGCTGCCTCTGGGGTCCTGAATAAAACTGTGTTAATTCTTGCACTGGCAGACACTCCTTTTTGCCTACTTTTGTAATATTTTGATGAATTTTACAAGGTGCCCCCGGTACATTTTTGGAGGCCCCAGCAAGATATCTCTGCAGTTCGACCGAGGCTTGGGAATTCCAGCCGTGCTCCTCGGAGGAGTGTGGCACAGCGCCTGTTGGCCAGTATTAAGAGCTCGAGCCAGGCGAGGCCCGCAGACGCCACTTCCCGAAGATGTGCATGGTCCGGCACTGCCTTCACTCTGACTGAAGGGCAGGCCTACACAGGGAGACCCTGAGGTCGAGAGAAGTAAAGGATCTCCTAACAGGATACGTGAGTGTATCCGTGCATGAAAGTGCTTGAGGCGGGAGGGACTATTTTTATGGTGTATAGCATGCACCCTCATTAGTGGTGGAGGGCGATTGATCGTAGCAATCCTAGATGTTAAGGCTGCCATTCCAATAGGGAGCAGGTAGACAGTGGCACATCTGAGCTAGAGCAGAGGGTTGCAGAGTAAGTGGCGGACCTTGTTAGATAAGAGTTGCGCATAGTGCAGGAAATTGGTATAGTTGCGTCATATTATCTTTCTTTGGGGGAAAATTATTTTGAGATACATGCACGCACGTGTCTTGTGAGTATCTGTAGTTTGTTTTCTGTGTTGCAGAAAGTGGTCGTAGTATTCATTTTATGTGGCTGTGGAAAACACAGAAGAGCCAGAGCCCAAATAACTTGGAAATAGCTCAGAGCTGTGTTGTGCCAGTAACTGATGCAGTTGATTAAGGAGAAGAGTAACTGCTTTTTCTAACATAATAACACAGGGCTTTGTTGTTAAGGTGGTTGGCCCAGGACGAAGGCCATTTCTGTACTAACACGATATATCAAGGCGGACCTGCGGAGAAGGCCATTGTGTGCTATCATTGAGTGCGAGGTGTGAAAGTGCGGGGCCTGCGGAGAAGGCCGGAGTGAGTGAAACTAGGGTCATCGAGCGAAGTGGTGAGTATAAAAATTGAGCAAGTGGGATTGTTTGGAGAGGAAGTGAGAGTTTAATGGTTTAAATTAATAAGGGGAGGAAAAGGGAAGTGAGAGAAGTATATTTCAATAGAAAGGAATAAGGCAGAGACAATGACGTCCTATTTGATTGATTCTCCGTTTAATCACATGTGAAAAAAGTTGCCCCGATATCGTGATGAAATAGCAAAGTACCATTTTGAGTGGCTACACAATACAGTGGAAAAGTGTTATAAAGCATGGGCCGGAGAGAGAACATTCGATAAAGATATCATAGAAAGTATGTATTCATATTTAGCAGCCACATACAAAGGAACAAAGCTTAAAAAGAGACAGGACAATCTGGGGCTTTGGAAATTGTGCAACGAGAGGAAAAAGAGACAGAAAGGGAAGGAGGAGGAGGAGGAGGAGCAGGGAAGTGCACAGCCCCCTCCCTATACAATATACCCATTATTAAAACCAGCTGCCGGGCATACGAATGCTAAACGAGTGTCTCAAGACAAGGAAGGAACACATATAAAGAAAGATGAGAGCGAAACAAGCATTGTTGGCAAAGACGAGAAAGGGAGTAGGAAATATTTAAATGACATACAAAAAGAGCGTGCAGCGACAACTTGACAGTGTGTTCAAGGAAGCAGAAAAACCAATGGAAAGGGAAATAGAAGAAAAGGAAAGGAACACGAGAAGGGAGCCAACGAACAGGGGCGGACAGCAGGACAAAAAGTTAAAAATAGACAATTGGGGACAGGACTCAGACCATAGTGAAACTGATACGGCAGAAGAAGGGCACACCATATCGGACTAGATAGACAGTGGTGACAGCGATCATGGGGATGACGAAACAGACACAGGTAATTTGACAGACGGGAGAAGGGAAAGGAGAAGAAATGAGAGAGAAGAGGAGGACATAGCCACTGGGAGACTGGGGAAATAGGCTTCAGAGCAGGAAAACCAGTAAAGAGGTAGCCAAGGGACCACAACTTGGCAATAAATGCAGAGCTCAAACAAAAGCCCGTTTTACAGAAAGTGATGGGAGAGGTTCATTGCATACCATGGAAGACGATGGACAGGGACAACATAGTTTACAGTTTACCTTGATTGATGGAGGGGGCGAGCAAGTGGATTTAGGTTTACGAAAGGTAAACAGCAGGAATCCCATTGGCCTTAGGAGACATAAAATGTTTATTGGCAGTATTGGTCGGGGAAAGAAGTGACAAAATATGGCAACAGGCTGGATACGCAGGGGTAAAATGAAACTCTAACATACACAATGGAGCACCCTGCAACATCTATCAAGCACATGTTTGGAGGCTCTAAGGGAGCTGCATCCGGGTACGCCAGACATGGGGTCTATATTGGCTCGTAAAATGAAGCCTGATGAGGATCCTGCAGAATACATACAATCCATACAATCCAGAAAATACCCTTGTTCTGAGATGTGCAGGTCTCTTTAGAAAATATAGTGGGAATTGTGGCAAAGAGGTGTCCTGAGATACAGGCGACAATTGTATTCTATTGCAAAAGTGAAGGAGAAGGACAAGGAGACAGTCGATAATGCAACCAAAGCAGAAAACAAATTGGTTCAGAAAAAACTGGTGAAAATACATATGGAGGGAGCAGTACTCACAGGGCCAGTTGTCATTCCACAATCTCAGCAAGGAGGGCTTCCAGTGGCTGCAGTAATGCAGCCGGGAGGTTATACTGAGGTGCCACCGAACCAGTAGTAGGGAACGGTACAGATGCAGCAGCAACCCGCATTTATAAACATGGAGCAGCAGCAGCCAGGGGTCATGCAGGCAGGAGGGGGAAATGGGTACATTGGACAGTATCAGAATGGGAGAGGATATATATATATATATATTTTCATTTATTTTACTTGCATTAAAATTGAATCAACAATTTCTGTTAGCAAAACAGGAATAGGATTTTTTCCAAATTAGACTACAACAAATAAAGCGTTTCTGATTTTGCAGCAATGTAGACAAAGGTTAAAAAAAAAAAAAAGAAAAAGAATAAGAAAAAAAATAAAATTTGTTAATTTGTTAGAAATTCCACTCTCCAGAAGTGCCTCCATCAGAAATGTCAGCACTGCAAGTACATAAGAGATTTTTTGGCCAGACATCAGAGAAGGCCATCAGATTTTCTCGTTGGCTAAGTCCGAGAATAGTGAACAGAAGTGTTTAGAATGCTGCACCTGCAAAGCTGGACAGAGCACCATCAAATGAAAAAGGGACTCCACTGTCGCGGGGTCCTGACAATGATGACACGATTTGACTTCAGACAAACCTCCGATAGCTCTAATGTCATTGGTAGGGTGCAAGTTCAGGTGTGTCGGCATGAAATAATCCCTGACCCTTTTGTCAGGGAACTGTTTCAAATAGTTGCAGGGAGTTTTACGAATACGAGCTTCTTGAGGAAGGTCTGTGACTAATTTATAACATCTCGCTTGCTCCAGAGTTTGAATCCAGTTGCACTTCTGGATTTTCTTCTTTACTCGTTCAGGGTCGGCCAGCAACTGCTCTAGGGAGCTGCCGATGTCTTCCAGCAGAGACAGGGTAGCTGCACGCCATTTCATCAACCTCGGGTTCTAGCCGGCTAGCATTTCTTTACAAACCATTTCCAAGATTTCCGGCCATGAAAATCGTGCCGCTTTTTTAACAGAGCTGACCTGTTCCAGGTAACTGTGGTTTTCAAAGAATTAAGGCCCAACTCTCTCCGAATGATGACCTTTTTCCAAAATCCCCCTTCCTGGCGGGTCCATAAGGAGTCAGGAAGATTGAACAAGGGCCCTACCCTGTATGTTAAGACAGGTACTGTATTAGCTTTGTAGTACTTCAGTACTGGGATGATCGAAAAACGGCCAAACTTCTGATTGAGGGCCACTGCTTGGCTGGTGAGAGATTTTGTCTTTGTTAAGAGATAAGTACACATTGGTAGTTCTATCCGAGAGTTACTCAACCATACCCCTAGGTATTTAAAAGATTGTACTTGCTCGATTTTTTCACTGTATGTGAACCATGAATGTTGCTTTGGTCCCTTCTTGCCAGGGCCAAAGATCAGGATTTTGGTTTTCCCATTATTGATTTCTAGGTCGTTTCTTCCAATGTAGCAGTTTAGAGCATAAGGTTGTCTTTACAGACCGACAGGAGTTTGATCGATCAGCACAACTTCATCCGCATAAAGCAGACATTGAAGCTGGACTCCACCGACCTTTGGGGGTAATGACCTCACATCCACAATGGCTTCTTACAGGTCATCCAAAAACAAGTTAAAAAGCGCCAGGGCCAGGGGACATCCCTGCTTTACTCCTCGAAAAGTTCTTATTTCATTTAACAGCATTCTGGCTTTGTTCAGCCTTACTCGTAGAGTGGCGTTGGAATGAATCGCTATGATGGGATGGAGTATTAGCGGCGGACAGTTCTTCATTGCCACTTTTGACCATAACTTGTAACGATTAATCTGGTTGAAAGCCTGTACAAGGTCTACAAACACTATGTCGATTTTTGGCTTGGAAGTTCCTGAATTTGCCTTCAAGAGTTGGAGTAAAAGGATGTTTGTTGATGTACCCATTCCCTTGACAAAGCTAGTTTGGAAGTTGTCGACCGAGCCAGACTCGCTACACCACCCATTAAACTGCTCCTGTATAATGGAGCTGTAGAGCTTGCCAATGACGTCAAGGAGAGCGATAGGGCGAAAGTTCTTGGGTTTACTCCAATCCCCCTTTTTATGAATAGGGACCACTATCTCTCTCAACCATGACAATGGCAGATTATGGAACATGGCTATTTGCCCAAACAGGATCGACAAAAATTCGTCCCAGTCATCAGAGAACTCCTTCAGCATGCGATTTTACAGGCCGTCAGGACCCAGAGCTCTAGAATTTTTCAACTTCTTGAAATGTCATTTGGGCTGGTGGATGAAACCCAAGGGTCGGGGCCTTCAGTTACCTTAAGTGGAATGGTGGATCCATCAACGGACGCGTACAATTTACAGAAGTGAGTAATCCAGGTGTCTTCGCCTATGGGGTTTGTTTGATCGGCTCTCAACGACAGCGCGTCTGCCTTGATTAGGGACCAGAATCTTTTTGGGTCTTTGCCAGCCAGGGCTAGTAACATTGCCTCAGTGTCCCGTTGATGTTGTAAATGTTTGGCTGCACACAGCCAATTTATATAGTCGGACTTTGCATCTTTGGCCGTTAGTTGACCTTCAATTAGGCCTGATTTTTTTGCTCTCAATAAGGTTTTCCTTGCCCATTTTCTTCGGGCCACAAGTTCAGGGTCAAACACGTGTTTATGATTACATGCCCTCTGTGAACGTTGGTGGAATTGCTCCAACAGGGGAGGTTAGTCAACCGTTGTCCAGTCTGAATCTGTTCGGCCGATAGGGATTGAATATCGACAGGTGACAATTTCAGACGTAATCCCCCATTGCATGTTTCGAGGGCTGGTAGAAAATGCTTGCCGAGCTGGAAGTTTATTGTTGACCATTCCAGTTGGAGCAAGTGATGGTCACTGCACATAGTTTTAACTATTTGAAATTGCTTGACCAAAGGTAGAAAACTTTTTGAGACATATATATAGTCAATGATTGATGCCATGTCCCAATTTTCCCACGTAGGCTGAGGCGGGGTGTCACCTATGCAATTGCCATTCAATACATGCATGTCGCGGGGGAGTCCATGAGGTTGTTCCATACATTTCGTCTAACATAACGAGGATCGTCCCAATTCTAATCTTGTTCTTGTGTAGTTTTTGTTAGATCCAAGATGTTAAGGTCCCCGCAAAGAATGACATGGGCAGGGCCAGATAGGGTGATGGTCTATAAACTCGCCATCACCCGTCAAAACAGGATTCCAATAGACATTGATTAGTCTGATATACGTCACGGTTCTGTGGCCCCACCGTGTCACTTCTGTCTCCCATCCAATAGTTGACACTTGGATGAGCAAGTTCTTGTTTGTAGAATTTAAGAAATTAAAGGGACTGTCAGTTCTAACCGCGGTTAGGAGACTTGCAGAAGGGCAGCCCTATTCTCTTTCTTGGCAGGGGTGATAGTGATTTCGTACCCGTCTATGCCCAGAGTCTCTCGCAACAAGGTCTCCTGTAGGCAAATCAGATCGTGATCACCCAAATTTACATCGGTGGGGACTGTCAAGTGCCCAAAGCCCAGAGTGTTCCATGATATCAGTTTCAATTTTACTGTCGGAATTGTTGGTATAGGGGGCATGTAACCATTAAGGGGGCCCGTTGTGGGGTCTATGGGTGGCTACAAAGTGTGTTTGGCTGATAAAGCACCAGAGAGCCACGACCTGTCCCCGCCGGGCAAGCAGGATTTTTTAGAGATTGCTTCCGGACCAACACATTTAACGAGTCATATAGAGGATGATGTTTCGAAGGACACGTGTATTTTTACTGGCAGGCCAGATGGTACTCTGCCCACTCCAAGCGGGTCCTTGTAGTTTGCATCGGTAGGTGGGTAAGTTGGAGTAACCCCCGTTGCGGGTGGTGGAGGTTGAGCGTTACTAAGCTAATTTCTATCCTTCTCAGGAATTGATCTTTCTCGGTTAGCCGGTGCCCAAATGGCTCCTGTCAGCCCTTTGTCCCTGATCGTTTCATCCAAGGGGCAACGGGATGACACAATAGCTATTGCGGCCTCTCTAGTGGGCCGATGGAGGACATTAAGTACGTTGTCATTGACCCTTTCTGTTCGATTCATCAGGGTTGATCCATTAACTTTCCCAGATTTTGCCACTGTCAGGTCAAACCCCAACATCAGCAGACTTTCTGAGGCCTCCATCAGCAGGTTTTTTACCACCAGTGACTTGATGTGAAGGAACACGGCGTTGAGACGTTTCTCACCGCAGAACTCGATCAGCATCAGATCAGAAGAGCATAACTGCCTCAAACTTGGAATTGAATAAAAAAGGTCCAAGATCGTGCTCCAATTCAGGATGATGAAATGGTTACGGTCAAGAATTCTGTCCAGCTTGCGAGTGTGTGTGTGGGCAATTTTGTTCATAGGCCTGTCTAGGCGAGGACCACTTGTAAACCCATTTGGTTGGCGTGATCCAATTGGCACCAACCATCCCAGGCCTTCTTTGGCTCATTTGTTAATTTTGTTCTTAGAGGCCGGCACAGAGCCAAATATCTGGTGCCTCAGGATTGTAATTGTACCATTGGGTTGGCTCGCTGTAATTTTTATCCATGGTCATAAATGTGGGCGAGCAAGGACTTGCCTCTTGTACCCCGTCCTCCTTCGCTCTCACAACGCCATCAGGCCCCGCAGGTATCTCTGCCTGCTCTGAGCTCTAACTGTTCAAAGAGGCATCCACTGAGTAAGTTGATAAGTCCAACAGAGCCAGCGTGGATGGGCTAAGGGCTCAGCCACAGGGCCGACCGTGGGAAGCGGGAGCCCTGTTTTTTTAACCAAAGCGCTACCAACAGACAGGGCTCAGGAGCCTGAATCTGCAAGCGGTTTTCGAGGTGCAGGGTTCGGTGCTCCCACCCGACTAAGGGCTTGAGGTGTTTGCGGGAGGGTCTGAGCTGCAGAAGATGGTTTGCAAGGGGATTTGCCCCGCACGCCAGCTACAGGAGTCCTTGAAGGAATGAAAATAGGGAAGGCTACACTGCCAGGGGGCACCACCTATTCAATGACATCTCTAATTGTCTGGAGGCTTTCATCATTGCTAGCACAGGGGCCGTTTGTCCAGTCCCTGGCTGTAGGGACTGTGGAAGGCAAGTGACTGGCCAAGCAGTCGCCAGTCAGATCCACCGATGGAACGACTGTGGTGGTCTGAACAGACTTCGAGCTAGTAGTCCTCCCTGGGTTTGATGGATTGGCCTACAAGACACCCTGGGGATTCAGCCCAATTGGCCTATCAATATTAGCAGCGGTAAATCCCTCCAAATAGGTGAGTTTAGTGTGAATCATGGCCAATAAGTGGTGTGATCTTCGGCCGTATCGTTAAGTTGCTCATACAACTTGTAAAAGGCACAAGGACAATGGTTTTTGTCGACATGATGGAGAACAGGTCCAGTTTCTCCTTCCTGTTCTGCGCTGTTGATTGCGGAAAACCTGGTTGGGGGTCTGTCCCATTTATGACAGCTGGTGAATGATTTGACTCTGTACAAGAGGAAGGGCTGTAATGGGCACTCAATAAATCATCTTAAGAAGCTCCTCATTGTTCACAGGGTCCAAAAACAGCCCCCATTGGCAAAACGTGTGGAACCACTTCTGCAATGAAATGAGTCTGAAGTGGCCCTTGAATCTCTGGATAACTGACAGGCCCTCTGAGAGTCTTGAGCATTGGCCCCATTAATCAGGGACTCCAGCAGTTCATCCCCATTATTGGGCACCGCACTGGAGGTCCGGTAGGAGAAGGATACAGAGGGGGCCTGGGTGGGCTCCCAGGTGCCAAGGCAGGGATTGTTGTTTTATCCATTAGTGAGGAATGGGGCAGGCTGATGCTTCGGAAGTGACGGGGTAGTTAATCTGTTAGACCCCAGCCGGGAGGATACAGAGGGCAAAGGCTCAAAGGAGACCTGGGGAGTGACAAAGTTAAATGGTACTATCAGCGTTGGAGGCAACAACATTGTCCACAGGTAGAGCCTCCACGTCTCGGGTGGGCTAACTCCAGGATTCTACACCTTCTAAGATGTCTGCATCGGACAAATTGCCCACACTAGTTGTAGGCAGCTGAGAGCTGATTTTTTCTTAAACATGTAGGGCACTAGGGCTCCCAGCCGGTACCTCGTTTGACCAATTTGTGAAAGGTTTGGGCAGGTTGTGTAGAGCCAAGGATGATTTTGAGGCTGGAGAGACTTTGGTTTTGGATGCCAGCTGGCGTTTGGGCACAGGGGCTTTAGGATGGACTGGGGCCTACCTGATTGGGTTTTAACCCTGGGTACCTCCCCACAGAAGAGCTCCCCACCTTAGTCTCTCCATCAGCAAGCTCAGGGCCTGTCAACCCCACCCCAGGACCTCCAACCACCGTATGAGCTGGCTGGGCCTCTCTCATCCCCAGGCAGGGCAGATCTGACTGGAGTGAGACGAGTTGACTCGGGGTCAATGTTGGACGTCTTCGGGGGCAGAGAGACCAACCACGAAACGTTACTGGCAGGTGAGCTGATGTGAACTAAGGCCTTGATGACAGTAGGAGTAACCAGGAGGGCAGCTAACCTGGTTTGTCCGCTTTGAGATATCCAGAGGTGTCACTGCCTCTGTAGGTGGAGACATCAAGGCTCCCACAGACGTCTCTCATGTCATAGCACTTCGAAGGGGATCAGGGCTGGCGTGAGTGTTGGGTGCTGTAAGGCTTTAGAGTGCCCAATTCATCAGGCACAACACTGTTCGCAGAAGGTTGTCCATTGCTCCCCTTCGCGAGCCCCAAGACAGGCTCCTCCTCTAAAAAGCTACACGGCCCATCTTTCTGGGCATTACTGTACATTTCAGAAGGAACCAGGGGTGTGGAGAAAAGGGGAGGTTCCCCAGATGCTGGGCCGTGACCCAACAGATAGTCATTTGGTGTAGCGGGAAGATGAGTTATAACTGTGGGAGCAGGGTTCTGGGGAGAACAGATGGATGTTGTAGAAGTTGAACATTTTTGTTTGCTCAGCTGCTGCTCGCTGGAGACCAGGTCCGATTGTTACGCTCACCTGCTTCCCACAGAGGCTTCGATCTGAACTGGACAGCTGCGCTCTCCACCAATGTGACGCGTAGGGCCGAGATGACAGACTGGACTGGCCCACCTAACTTCGTTTGCTTGGCCCGTAGGAATATTCTTCTGCAAATGGAGAAGGGGAATTAACCACCCGTGGAGTTGAGCGTAAATCCCCCCACCCCCGCTGTTCTCCCCACAGATCACCTTTGATGTCCCCTCTTATAGTCTCACCTGATGGTTTGAAAAGATGAGATCTCCATCCTGCATTGAGCGCAGGGGCGCGTTGATAACCAGTTGCTTCACTGGCTCGAAGGAATTGGTGAGTTCCAGAACAATATTGACTCCGAGATTCCCGGCAAGACGCCGTAAGTATGAAGTTCGTAAGAGTTCAAATGCCTGACTTTCACTCTTGTCCAATGCCTTACAGGTTGCAGCTTGACCCTAGTGAAGAGTTTCTCGTGGCAACCGGTAGTATTCTGATAAGGATTTGTATTTTCCAACACAGTTCGATAAAATAATGTCAATATGTAACCTGTTGCTTTCTCCCTTATTCAGGCGCTGAGAGAAAGTATGAAGTCTCGGGGAATATTACCTCTGGCGATAAAATCAGGTAAGTCTATTGTGGTGAGGAGGGTTCCCCTTGTTAGTCCCTTTGTTTCACCTTGCTGTCCTTTTGTTTCCCCTTAGGGGCCGGGGTTCGGCGAAGATGCAGTGGAAGCTGCACCGACTCGTGAAGAGGAATAGTACCCCCGGTGGTAAAATCAGGTAAGTCTATGGGAGGTAACTAATATTCCTCTGTGTATTCCCTTGACTCACCTTACTGTTCTTGTCTTCTCCTTAGGTGCCGGAGTGCGGCGGGAACATGCAGGAGGATGCGGTGGAATGTGAAGATGCTGCGAAGGGCGGTGAGTTCAGCGCGGCGCTGCAGCAGGCGAGGCGATGCGCATAAATAACTTCTTTCTTCCAGCTCGAAGGCGCGATGGATCGGGAATTCAGGTAAGGATCAAAGGTATTACTCTTGTTCTAACCTTTTCTCCTTCTTTCTCCCTTTTTCTAGGAGCTCCAAACTCGAGGCGGGCGTGGCAGAAGGCTGGATGCAGACTTGCAGGCACGGTGAGCGTTACGCTGCTGGATTCAGAATAACACGAAGCGTGTGCTGCTCTTCGGGCGTGGTTTAAATAGCCTGCAAAGTAGTCCCAGGTAAGTATTCCTTCCCAGCCCCGCCCGAGTAAAAAAAATAGTCCCTAAGTAAAGTAGTGCCTTCCAACCCCTTTGGGCTTGGAGCTCTTGCAGCATGGTCTGCATCAGGTAAGTTTGCAGCATGGTCTGCATCAGATAAGTTTTAATCTATGTGCCTGGCGCCTATGGTGCCAGGACTGACTCTCCATATGAGCCTGGCGCCAGGACTGGACCAAAATAGCCCCTAGCAGGGGTTGTTGGGCTTGCTTGGGATAACTTGATGTCTGCTTCCGGGGTTGCTGGACTTGGTCTGGGTCCCCGGGGGTAGGAATCATGACACCGATTCAGTGCAGTGCCGGTGGGGTGATGAAGATCGTGCAGGGTAGGACGTCCCAGAGGCCACGTGGGAAGTTGTTTAGAGCTCCTTAAGAGCATGGCTGAACAAACAACGGACACCAGACACTCTGCAACACTCTGCCACGCTTCGCTACTGACAGGGTTTTTGAGAGCAGCGAGCGTGAGCGGAGGTGGAGTCCCAGGAAACTGACAGCAAAGGCAGACTCATCGGTTCTGTTAGCAACAGGCAGCAGGGTCCGTTGAAAGCAGAAGAAGGCAGACTCAGCGAGTCTGAAATACACAATGTAGCGCTCTGCAAATCCAAATAATAGTGAAGCAGAGTCTTGGCCACACAGACACTGCAACATAATATGTACTTGGAAAAGGAATAGGATACAGGGGAATGACACCACGATTCAGAGTACAGCGCTTTGCATGTGGGAATTTTTGACATTTTGCACCAACATGCCCACTCATTGCACAGGCAGGGCAGCAAGAGCAGACATACATGCATCAGACTCCTCAACAGGTGCAGGTAATGCTACAGCAACAGCAAGTACAGATACAGCCCACACAAACACAAAGTATTGCTACCCATGAACAAGTGCAGGTACAAAGTGGGGAAATGGCAGGAACTTCAGGTGCAGTGAGTGTACTTCATGCACCAATATAGACACAAATGCCAGAAGGGGTAACAATATTGGGACAGAATACCATGCACCAATACACTAGAGTGACAGTGGTGGGCGATAACACATTAACCTAATCCGCAAACACATGTTCCCAAATTGGGTGCCCACAGGGAGTAAGAGTGTGTCCTGCTCTAGCAGTAACTGAAGACCCTGAGGAGGAACCAGAGGTAGCAGTTCAGATAGGACAGAGGGGATTTTCCTTTCTTGTGCAAAGTCCAATCAGCTTTGTGTGGGGAGATTTCGATCATGAAAACAAATGAGTTGCTTTGAATAAAGGTTCTGACTTTAGGGTAGTTTCTTTGACAGCACCTTTTCATGCAGTTCTGTTCTGCGATCTGTTTGAATTTGCTGTCCCAGCTGCATCTGGGGCCCTGAAAAAACTGGTTTTCTTCTTGCGGCGTGCACTCTTTTTTGACTACTTTTGTAATATTTTGGTGAGTTTTACAGGGCGACCTCCGATACATTTTTGTGGACCCCATTGTGATATCTATGCCGTTCGTCTGAGACGTGGGAATTCCAGCCATGCTCCTCAGAAGAGTACAGCACAGCGTCTGTTGGCCAGTAATAAGAGCTCGAGTCAGGCGAGGTCAGTGGACGTCACTTCCCAAAGGTCTGCCTGGACCAGCACTGCCTTCACTCTGACTGAAGTGCAGGCCTTTACAGGGAGACTCTGAGGTCGAGGGAAGTAAACAATCTCCTAAAAGGATATGTGAATGCATCCGTGCATGAAAGTGCTTGGGGCGCGAGAGACCATTTTTATGGTGTATAGCACGCACCCTCATTAGTGGTGGAGGGCGATTGACCATAGTAGTCCTAGACATTAGGTCTGCCATTCCTAGAGGGAGCAGGTAAACAGTGGCACATCTGCGCTAGAGCAGAAGGTTGCGTAGTAAGTGCCAGACCTATAGATACTGGAGCAACTAGATCATGCATCAAGGAAGAAGGATTTCCATTATCTAATAAAGGTTTGTACACAAGGCTTTTCGGCACAATTTTGAAAGTTCCTCTGACAAAGGATTTACCCTGACAATAGGGACACAGCATACTGTAGCACCTTTGCTGTATTCAAAAGACAGTCCCATCAAAATTCTAGAGAGGGACCTAATAAGCAAACTGAACAACACAATTTCATTTTCAGAGAAAGGGATGGTATGCAACACACCCGCGGTGTATCCAGCTCAGGTGGAAGTACTGATCCAGGCATACTATGCACACAACACAATGAGAGGAATTTCCAAAAAGAGAGAGCACTTTTGCCACAAGTGAAGCAATACCCACTTTCTCGAGAAGCAGATGAGGGCAAATACGAGACGACATAATACAGGTGAGCTCATCACCTTGCAACACAGCAATCTATCCAATCTAGAAAGCAACGTGGGGCATAGCATTTAATATAGGATTTATGCCCTCTGAATGACATTATTGAGTCAGAGTATCCTTTGGTCCCCAACCCTGCAATGATTTCTTGCAGCACTCCTGTGGAAGCACACTATTTCACAGTAGTTGACTTAAAAACTTTAAAAACGCCTTTTTTCCATTGTACTACACCCAGACTCCAGGTATCTCAACGCCTTTACGTATCGCAGGACCCAGTTTGAACATACTAGAATTCCTATGGGGTACTGCGAGGGGCCTAGCATATTCAACAGAGTAATACAAATGGACTTGAGCAATTTGAAGGTTGCTAGCACAGTAATACAGTACGTTGATGACTTATTGGTGTGCAGCCAGACAGAAGAGGAGCGTAGAAGGGACTCAGTGACACTAATGACTTTATTAGCAGACAAAGGCTATAAAGTGCACAGGTAGAAATTACAATACTGTCAAATAGCGTTGGCGTACTTGGGTCAGATTGTGTCAGTGCACGGGAGAAAAATAACACCAGAAAGAGTAGAGGACATACACAAGACTCCACGACCAAAAACAGCGAAAGAGATACAGCAATATTTGGGCTTGTGCAACTACTGCTGAGCATGGGTTTTTGATGATTCCATATATAGCATGCCATTGCTGCAAGCACTAAAAGAAGCACAGAAAAACAAAATACACAAAATTAACAGCTGAAATGGGCAAAAGCTTTGATCAGCTAAAACATGAGCTATTACATGCACTAGTGTTAGCAACTCCCAATTACAAAGAGAAGTTTCACCTGTTCACATGTTCAGATGGAAAAGTAATGACAGCAGTACTGACACAGAAAAAGGGACAGGGATACAGCCCGCTTGAATATTACAGTGAGTCAATGGATGCAGTAATGCAGGGACATTTCCCATTTGAGCAGGTACTTGCTGCTGCTGCATTTGCTATTGAAAAGGCTTCCACTGGGGTTCCAGTAGTTTTGTACGTGGAACATGCATTATTTGCCATAATGGAGAAAACAAAATCAACACTGACACCTCAGAGATCTTCAGAGTATGAGGTAATACTAACAAACCCAGCAACAGAAGTGGTGAGGTGCAGGACAATAAACCCAGCAGAGTGCATTGCAGAAAAAATAGAGGAAGGGGATTATGTACATGACTGCGTAGCATCCATCGACAGGAGCAAAGGTAACCCTCTGGTTAAGGAAGAAGTGACTGAAGGGGAGGACATGATTTTCATTGATGGAAGTTCCAGCATTGACCTGACTACAGGGCAAATGCATTCAGGGTGCACAGTGGTGGGGCAGGCATAGACAATGAGTACACAAAGGGGAGGAGTTGATAGTGTACTCAGAGACATGACTACCAAACCTTTACCCTGCACAAGCAGTGGAGCGAGTAGCCTTGATTGAAGCACTAAACATGTTAGAGGGCCAAGCAGTGAACATCTTCTTTGATTCAGCCTATGTCACCTCTACAGTGCACTCAGGATTAGCAAAATGGCTAAGGAGAGGGTTTAAAATAATTAATGGCACTCCCGTTCAGCATTCAGCAATACTGAATAAACTACTAGAAATGGTAACGCTCCCAGTAGAGTCAGCATTAATAAAGTACAAAGTGCATACAGGAGGGCAAGATTTTATTTCACTAGGAGATGAAAGAGCAGTCAGAGCAGCAATAGAAGCAGCATATATGCCAGAGGGATCACATGTGCTGTTCCCTGGCAAAGAAGAAAAAATACATCTAATAACAGTATTAAAAGTGAACAAGGAAAAAGATACATTTTCAGAAAACTTTAATGCAACCCCAATATTGCAGATAATTGAGTTGCGGGAGAAGCATCAGATACTGAAAAAGAGCTGTGGAAAAAGCAAGGATGTTCTCGGTCGCCAACTGACTTGGTTTGGCAGCAAGATAGTACAAGAAAGGTTGTCATGCCAAAGAAATTGTTACAATTGGCATTGGAAAAGCTTCACTATCCTGCACACCTGTCGAGAGAGCAGGTGGCTGCAGGGATAAGTGAAGACTGGTTTGTGCCAAATCTTCATGAATATGTCACTGAGTATGTAAATAACTACATGATCTGCAATAGTTTCTGCCAGGTCACACATTGAGAGTTGTTCAGGGAACATTGCTGCGACGGGAAGGCCCATTCCAACACTTGCATATCCATTATGTTGATATGCAAGAGAGGTGTACTTCTTTCAAGTACCTGCTTGTAGTTGTGTGTCCATTCTCATATTTACAGATATTTGGAGCATAATGTAGTATTAATACTTTTGTTTTTTTAAGGTAAAAGGTGAAACACAAATGAATGAAAAAAGAAAGATGGGAAAAATAAATCTGATGAATGGGGAGGGCTTATACCATGGCAAAGAGGAGGCACATAATTCATTAACAGGAAATATTTGGTATGTTGAGATGATGCGTATGGGGAGAGAGAGCAAATGGCATATACTATGTCTGCTATCTCATTCCACATGTAGTTGGAGTGCCCCAGCTTTTCCTGCCCCAAGCTGTGTCCTATGAGGAGGCGGGATACCTAATGCACCTGTCTCTCTGCAGATCTAGAAGTTTATTACAGGGGGAACAAGTAGCTGTTCACTGGGTGGATGAAGGGGAAAATGTATATGAAGACAATGTCGTAAAATTAACACACATGCTTCAAAATGAGGAAAGCCGGCATAAGGTGTTGGAGTATGTCACTGTGGGTCCTAAACAAGGGGAATTACAAATAAGAGACCGTCAGAGATTGTAGTGCACAACAAAAGAAGGGCAAAGTGTCCGCTGGTGTCACAGAAGCCACTGATGAGGAGAGGAGCAGTATGGTATGGGCACAAATGGTAGGAGGATTATGGCAGTGTCGTGCTGAAGGACTGGTGGGCTTTGAGCAAAACATGGCAGCTAAGGTTAATGACAGGTGATAAGCAACCTGGGGGAAATATGTGCATGCCTTAACATGGTTACATGAAAAACATCCATCAATTGACATAAGGAGCTTTACATGATTCCCGTTCTGTTTCAGGTCAAGTGGGTCAATTTTCCTAGGGACTTATTCGGGCTGTGCCAAGTGGTGAAGAATGCAGCGCTGATGCAGGAAACAGCAGTGGTGATGGATTTCTGGTGGCCCTGCGGATCCAAAGCATATGCCCAGTTTCCTCCTGACTGGGAAGGAGTGTGTGCCCTCGTCACCTTGGACAGCCCTGCACTTGTGTTGACCCAAATTAGTACTGCCATGAAGATTGCACTGCAGGGGAAAATGGTGCAGCAAAATGAGCAGCAAAAAATTATAAGCTGAGGAAAACGAGAAAGCAAATATTTCTGAAGAAAGAGCGCAGAAAACTTTGCCGCTATCCCAGATGAGTAGCGCCTATTCTCCACGGATGCTACATTTTTCACTTTATTGTTGCTTCCAGGAGTACAGGCTGTAGCAAATACAAAATGATTGCAGATACCTCGGTACAATTTATTGCAGCTGGCCAATTCAACAGCAAACGATTTGAACGAAATTAAAGAGGAGATTAGGGCTTTGCACTTGGTGACCCTTCAAAATCGTTTCGTCTTGGACCTCCTAACAGCCATCGGAGGAGGTGGCTGTGCCAAGTTTGGGACAAGTTCCTGTATGGCCATACCTGATATTGAGGCCTCAAATGGAACTCTAAATGCAGCAATACAAGAGATACAGACACTCCAGTGAACATTCACAAGCAAGGTCAATGGAGTCCAAGCAAAAGACTGGCTGGACAGTATATTTACATGGGTACCCACCTGGCTTTCCTAATTATTTCGAGCGACTGTCCCCATGTTGGTTCTCATTCTCACCACCTTCTGCATTTTTAAGAACATTTTAAAAGTATATTTTAACAAGCAAAAAGACAGTTGATGTCACCCTTGATTGTTGACAAAAAAGGTTTTGAAATGAAGAGTAGAAACAAAATAGGGGGAAAGATAACGAGGGAGATGATGATGGATGGGTCTTTACACAGTCTGCAGATGTTGAAAATTATAAAGAGTTCTATATTCAATGTTTAAAGGGGAGGACAGGGAGTGTATGGGTCGGGGAAAACTTGAATGGTTGGGAAGAGACTGGGGGAGACATGACACGATTGGAAAAACATTGGATACACAAAGATGAAGTTGCTAAAAAAGAACGAGAGGCCCAAAAATATGTAGTTATTAATACATTTATAAAAGGGGTAATAATTTAATAAAGATGTAAGTTCAACATGGTATAAAGGAACACACTTATCATCTGCAAGAGTAGCATCCAAAAAAGGGGATGGGGCTCTTTCTGATATCTGTGAAATGCAATCCTTAATAAAACTAATTCATAATACATGGGCACAGAAATGTATAATCAAACTTAGCGGTAGAACGAAGTGCAGTAAATATGCCTTAAAAGCTTGCTTTTGCTTTAAACGTTTGTTAGTATTTTGTGCAAGGCGACGGCTGCTGTAGCTGGTGATTTATTTCAGAGTCTGTGATCCCAAGCCAGCGTTGCGAGAAGTACTCTGTGGTTATTATTTTTCGAGGCCACAGATTAGAGCTCACCGGTTCCGGCAACGAATAAGTAATACATGACCATTTCATAATCCAAAATCATTTATGAAATACGATTTTTTAATGGAGTGGAAAAGAACCACAGCAGTTTCAAATTGCCCCGTAGAAAGTTTTCCCTGGGAAAAGGTTAGAGTGTCCCCGATATGCAACATTTGTATAGCAGTATGTCCGTGGTTCAAGGCTCTGATGGAGTCATGGTGGAAAGCAATTCTCATGAGAATCACAATGAGGTGACCAGGGCAACGTCCTGCCTGCCCGCGGCTATTCCTCAAACACCATCCCAGCTTGAGGCAACTAAGGATCGACCAGGTATTGTGACTTTATCTCCAACCAGCCAAAAAAAGGAAGTCGCACAGCAGGTGAGTGATACTCTCACTGCACAGGACAGAGTCATTATAGACGGGATAACGTACCCTCTACCACATGTTATAAGGATATTGCAAGCCACTGAGGAGTTCAATGATCAGAGGAAATGAGGCTGAAGGCTGACTTCCCTTATAAGCTCACAGAGCTCCTAAGCAACTTTCAATACATACTGTAAGATCATATTTTTAAAATGTTATGTATACAGTTGTATATACAAAGATATTAAACATTGGTCAAACAGTGGTGTCTAAAAGAGTACAATCTCTCCCCAACCACCCCAATAGTCATAAAATGGATGCCATATTACATCATAACTTTATCTGAATGACAGGTGCACAAATCTCTTCAAAAAGATTCAGTTTCTTCCTTCTTTTCCACAGAACTCAAATAAGGATATTTTTCATATCTCTTGTACCAAATCAGCCTTGGTCGGAAGTACAATGTCCTTCCAAACATTTAGGATCCATGTTTTAGCTATCAATGCAGCTCTGTGCAAATAAGTCACCTACCTGTGTGTCACGTTCCGGTGGTTAATGTCTCACAAGCGCAATCACTGTCCAACCTCAGAATGGCATTCACAGTTGCTGTAACTTCCGCCTAGAATTTCCTGGCATGACTGCATTCACATATCTTATGCTCCAATGTGCCCCTCTTGTGTTTGGAACACCAGCATAAATCAGAGTCACGCAAGCCACTTTCAGCCATTTCAGCTGGAGTCCAAAACACTGAGTTCAAAGGTTTGACCTGTCTCACTCTATCCCCTAAATTGAGAGGACATAGTTCTATATTATCACAGATATCACCCCACCTCTTTACAGAGATCATCTGTCCCATCACCTTTGACCATTGTCCAAGTAAATCAGGGTTTCCGCCAAAGGAGTCTTGTAGAAAAGAATACACGGGTGAGGCTACATGACATTGTCAACCTATCTGAACTAACCTTTGCTCGATATCATTTTGGCCACAGTTCTTTTCATCTAAATGATTCGTTTTTTGACAATCCTTTTCAAAGTTTTTTAATCTTTGTATGTACAGTCTTTCATCTCCTTTGTACTTTTCAAAGCTTTAAATGGCATCCATTTTCCTTCATTTATTAAGTCATCTAACCAGTATATACCAAATAGATGCCAGCAGGTTGCTTGGAACACAGGCTGAAACTACTGATCCAAGTTGCGTTCCGAGCAACCTGATGGCAGCTTCCTCCAGCCGCCATCTTCTCTCCCTCCACCCTCCCTTCCCATCTTCTTTTAATCCCTCCCCCTATTTACCTGATTTCTGCGGCGGCAGCACCGTCCGCCGCTGCTGCTGCCCCCTCCCATTGTCCGCGCTGGCTGCCCTGGAAATGGAAGAGGGGCTCCATATGGCTTGCTAAAGTATTTTGTTTGAATGAACGGGACGCTTCGAGGCATCCCGTTCATTCAAACAACATACAATGCACTAATTACCGGATTGGCAACCGGGGTGCTAACAGAATTCATACCCTCTCCGGTGTGCCAGATCTGGTGTTATCGGTCCGGGACCCTCGTTGAATACCCACGCAACGCTTAATTCTTTAACTCAGGCCCAGCCCGATAAACTGAATGCTTAATTATAATGTTTTCTTCCCAATTACCAATTTCGAGTTCAACCATAATGATGCCTTTTCGTTCACATATGGGTATGAGAAGTCTTGTCAACATTTCTATCCAGCACAATCTTAAGAAATCAGTACGATCTTTTATGTAACTCATTGTTTCCCCACGCATATCTGTGTATAATACATCTTGTGGCAGTAGTGGACCTATCTACCTAATATAATATCGTATTTTATTCCGTATAATACACGGCCCCACACTGTCATCCACTTTAATACTTGCCCTCTTGCTCAATATAATGTAAGAGATCTTCCATTTGCTGATCCATATAATCAATGTACAATATTTTTGGAACTAATATGCAGCTCCTAACGTGTAACAGAAAATAGTTTAAGCAGTTTAATCAAATGCATGAAGAAACATTTTCATTTTGTACTGTAAAATAAGTAGTAACATGCAGATGTTTGCTCACATGTGCTAAAATGCATGAATGCACAAACAAAAAATCGTGCCATAAACAGTTCCTTGTTAATTAATGACTGTAAAGTGTCATAGAAAACTATTTTACAAGCAAGGAATTTAAAACGCTTGTCATGGCTTTAATTTAGTGTTATGGTGACAGCTAGAATTCTGCTTTCTGCTGGCTTATGCAGCAGGCATTGTGATGTCAAAATTGAAGTGTAACAACAGATTACAGATACGTTGTGTCATTTTCTTATTACATGACATTTGTGATGTCACAACTAGCCTGTAAAATATATTTCCAGGCTTGTATACAGATAATGGAGGATGCCATGCATTGTATAACCTGTGGTGGGTCAGAATAAGGATGCAGACACTCTGAGGACATTTTCACCATATCTTTATTAAAGCATAAGGATAAGGCCCATCTTTCCCTATCACCACGGGGTGGTCCCTACCTACTTTACTAAGGTGCTTGTCAGTGAATGTCCAAAAGGAATAAGTCTTCTGCCCAAAAGAAATCCCAACTGACCCTGCCACTAGTTTTTTCAACTAAGGCCAGGAAAATGACTCCCTTATCCTGTTGGATGTGCTTTTGCACTTGTCTTCCCTTCTTTCATAGTTTTTTAAAAGAATGTTGTTATTTGTTTCAACAAACAAAAACAACCATAAAGAACCAGTGAACAACAATTATACATTTCAAGTCTCATGTATACTTTCTTGAAGTGTCCACCACCTCCCCGTTACCCTCCTCCCCTATCCCGAGCGTATCCCACATCACGCCGTCCACCTCCCTATCTGAGGACACCCCTTCTTCTGCTCCCTTCGCGTGTGGCTACTAAGTGCCTCCAAACTACCAATGTCTCTGCTTCTTCATCTCCCCGTCTATTAACTGCTTCGCTCCACACCACCGTTTCCGCATCTGCCCATTTCTATAGGTCATGCCACCACACTTCTACCTTGGGTCTATTACTTGCTTTCCAGCTCATGGCAATGCTGTGCTTAGCAAGTATAGAAGTCAGGTCTTTGAATTTATTCACAGGTTTCAACTTACGTGGTCTAGGGACCCCCCCACCATGCATGCCCACAGAGATTCCACCTCCAGACGAATCCCCTTCTCAGCCAAAAAATGAGCCACCTCCCCCCAGAATCTCCTTATTTCTGGGCATGCCCAGAACATATGTACTAGTCCTGCATCTCCTCTCCACATTTAGGACATGTTTGCGTTCCTGCATCCTTAAACTTTGCAATCTCCTAAGGGGTCATATACGCTCTATGTGTGACATTTAATTGTATTTGTTGCAACCTAGCGTTCCTGGACACTTTTCTGTGGTATCTCTCCATCCTCACCCACAGCCCATCACTCATAGGTTCCCCGGCTTCCTCTTCCCAGTCCCGTCTCAACGGACTCAACTCCTTCCCTGCCCTGGACATCAGCAGTTCGTAAATTCGGGAGACCTCATGGCCTCCATCTGACACATCATAAATTGTTTCTATGGTTGTGGCAGGCTGACTCTCCAGCACTGTTTCTGACCAAGTGTCTTTTATCTTCCGCACTAACCTACTATAAGTGATATCCTGTCCCGGGGTAAGCCAGTGTCTTCCACCGGTGTGTCAAACTCCACTGCTTTCCCATCCTGCCTCCCATCTCCTGGATTTGCTATACCAATCGGTTCCCAATGGTTGCAGACTATCTTCCTTAATTGCTCAATTGCTCATTCACTCCCTTCAGTGCTACTAGCGGCATCTGTGGGGAACACGGGAACGGGTTCTCCATAACCCAGCAGGCCCGTTGCCATATCTTCCATCCGAGGTCTAACATTATCGTCCCCCCGTCTTGCCGTGATTTTGGCAACCATATCCATTCTTTCAGGAAAAAAGGGACACATTCAGCCCTCAACAATCTGGATTCTGGTGTGGAGTCCTCCGATAACCACCTCGCCACATATTGTAGTTGGCGGGCCAGATAGTAAATCTCGAAGTTGGGTAATTTGATGCCCCCTTGGTCCTACGTGTTTTGCAGTTTCCATAACGCTATTCTGTTCCTGGTATTATGCCATATGAACCCCCTACATATGCTCTGGATTTTAACAAAGAGTTGCTTGGGTATCATGTATGGTATATTCACAAAGTAGTGCAACAGCCTAGGCAGTACCACCATCTTTAACAGCGCCACTCTCCCCATTATGGTCAAATGGAGCTTGGCCCAGAACCTCATACTGTTTGCAATGTTACCCACCACCTTCTCTATGTTTTGTTTGTGTTCGACCTCAACACTGTGATACACATCAATCCCCAGGTATCTAATGGTCCCGGTCTCCCATTGTATTTGTAGTACTGGCAGTTTTTACAGTGGTATCCTTTTATATCTACCATAGGGAAATATACATGATTTCTTGGGGTTCACTGTTATGCCATACAGCACAGCGTATCGCCCCATTACTTCCAGAATATATTGTAGGTTCTCTTCAGGATATCTCAAATACAAGAGCATATCATCAGCATACATTGATATCAGATGCTGCCCCCCCCCTTAGTGCTGCCCCCCACCTCCCCATATTGTTGTGCTTTGCCTGTCATCAATCAGGTCACGCTGTTTACCTCAGGAGCCTCTGTCCGGGCAAAGTTGGGCCATTGAAATCTTTGTACGTCCCTCCATATGTGTAGTGAGCCTTCTCCTTGCAGTACCCTTTGCTCGCCACCAGCGTGTGTACATTCCTTAGGTTCTCTGCCTGAGCAGCGATACTGTTCGGGAGGCTTCGGCAGTTTCTGTCATGTGTTGAAACTGTATCACTTGCTTTTGCAACAAGTATCCTCAGCCGCGCCTAGCAGACGAAGTCATTTGGACCCTTGCAGTATGGGTGAACGTCGTACTTGACACTCAGCTTCCTTCAGTTGTCATCTGTAACCCTTCCGCTCTGGTCTGCCAGTATGCCCACCATTGTGCATGTGTTCCTCACGCCTTATACCTCCATTTTAGTGGTGTCACAGCAGGGTTCTTTTGCTTTTACCCCGTCCGACATCACTTTTGAGCCGACGCTCAGTTTCAAAGCGGTGTCTCAGCTGGTCCCCGCCAACTGCACGTGTGTGCTCCTGCACCATGTTACGAACCGCAATTTCACTTTCTCGTCACGCTGGGGCCTGCGCTTCCATCCACGTCATATTGCCACAAATGAGCTCTTCTCTCTTCTCCCACATCGGACCATTTCTGCTTGTTGCAGTCTGCTCCCAGCACATTCGAACACTGCTGCGCATACCCTGAGGCTCATCTTTGCTCCGCATCTCTTTGTTCTTCTCGGCAGACCGCCATCTTGATTTCTCCGTCTGAGAGCCACAGCAATCTTCCAGGCCTTGGAATACGCAAATCACAGCCCTATTCCAATTAAAATTCCACTCAGGCCATGCAGTGCACTATCATGAATCTGCACACCTCATTTTATCCATCAAGGCAGGATTTAAGCATATTTTCTTGTCTGGATCAGTTTCGGATCAGCAGGAGTCCCACTGGAACCAGTCTTATCACATGGCCCTGTAGCCATGCCCCCCCTTCTTTCATAGTTCTTGCTCATATGCAATTTTTAAATAGTCTGTTGTTATCCTTTGTATCAGTTCCTGTAACTCCTTTCTGGGACTGGTAGTCTTTCTCTCCTCTTTAGTATGGGGTTTCCTCACCCTTGTCTGAATCCTTCTTCTGAGTTCTGAATATTCTTGCATAGTGCCTTCTCCTCTGGGGCTTTGGCTTTCCAAATAATTATAGTTCACCTTTTCAGTCCGTAGTCGATCCCAGTTTGTTGCGCAGTCGCGTTATAGGGCCTGTGGATGCCGCCATAGGCCAATGTAGATGTCAGAGGCTCGAACGAGGCCCCAGCTTGGACAAGGCCAGTTGTTCATAAGAGCTGTCAGGAGGTGTCAGGAGGTGGCCACTCAAGTCAACTCCGAGAAGACTCGAAAAGACTCTGCACCGACTCTGCTTATCATAGGGACGTCTCTGTCCTTTAGTTCACAGTTTCCTCTATCTGTTATTTTCCACTCTTTTTTTGGCTAAGGGGTTCTTTTCCAGGGTAGTGATACTCCAATTCAATTCAATTTCTCTCACTCTTTGAGGTTTCTTTGCATCTCTTTATCACATTAATACAGTTCAAGTTCATCAACTTGGTTTTCACGCTTTTCTCATTTGTACTAGGATGAGTTTCTCCAATTCTATAATGTACCCCCTTTGGCTTCCTGCTATTCCAGTTCTCTCTGGTACCTTCAGTATTGCAGAGGAATGTCTCTGATGCCCGTAGATACTTGGGGCCTTCACCTTCTTTCCGTTTGCTTCTCGGTTTGCTTTCCATGCTGTCTTTTTCCTGTGAGTTTCTATCTCTCCTTCTCGGCTTCTCGATACTGCTGTATCGGTTGTCGCCTCGTAAACTCACCAAAATATCACAAATGTAGTCAAAAAGGAGTGTCTGCCAGTGCAATAAGTAACACAGTTTTATACAGGCCCCCAGATGCAGCTGGGACAGCAAATTCAAACAGATCGCGGAACAGAACTGCATAAAAATGTGCTGTCAAAAAAACGCCCCTAAAGACAGAACTTTTATACAATGCAAGTAATCACAGGTCCCGGGGCGACACAATCATCGACCACCCACAAACAATGATTCTATACAGCGCCTATCCTGGCGAGCGATAAGGAATCAATTAAAGAACAGCTATCAACCACCTTAACCCATGCTCACAAAAAATGTGACAAAGACCACAGCCCTCTGCATCCTTCAGATGACCTTACGACAATGAGGACAGAAAAGGAGAAAGTCTTTTTAGCAAAAAGAACATGGGAGAAAAAGTACGGGAATATCTTCAAAATGGTGATGACACTACCAACTATGCAGTACCCTATCAACTCTAGGTCTGCTCGCCTCTTATTGGATATCACAGTGATTGAGACACTGATGAATAATCAAGAAAAAAGGAACAAAGTGTTCCACAAGAAAACCAAATCAAAACATGATTTCACCCGGACAACAACTTCACGCTCATTTCAACGACGAATTCCACCAACATCGGCACCTGGCCACAAATCTGTACAAATAATCAATATGATCAATGGGAGCCCCAATATGAAGCAAGGAAAGTCCAGAAGGAAATCTTAACAACACAGTGTCAATGAAGTCCTCGCGACAACAACAACAATAAACAATCCCTAACACAATGCTAGATATTCAAAACATATTGCTGGCAGTATCATCATAGGTGATGATTCCCTTTACAAAACTGCAGGAAGAAAATGTAGAGGCAATGAAGGATCAAGCTACGCTTCTCGATCTTGTGGCGGAGGCATCTTCACAATGGCAATCAAGATTGTTTGAGATAGCTAAAAACGACCGTGATGACAAAATGCTCCTAACATCTGCAATCCTAGCAATGCTGGCAGCCACACACCCAACATCAGAGAGACCTAATAGTATAATCGACCCTGGACATCTGCGAAAACAATTGCACAATCAACCTGCACTCCCTTGTGATTTACAAAAAAGGATAGATAAGAAGCGACTAAGGGAAGACACAACCAACATTGACCATGAGGGAGCTGGCAGTGGACAGAGACACCATATTGAAAATCTACCTTCTTCCCCCGCAATGGTGGGTCCACCCATAATAATCATAATAAAAATAATTTACCATTTATATAACGCTACGAACCCTCAGATATCTGAGTGCTGCTTATTATTACCCACAGTGTGTGGTGCTCGTTTATCGACCTCAGAAGTATGAAAGGCTGAGTTTGGCCCTGCCGGGATTCAAACCTGCATCAGCAGGCTCTGCACATATATCAAAGCAAGCGCTCTACTCGCTGTGCTATCAGACCGCTTAACAAAGGACAACTCAGAAACCGTACCATGTCAGAACCCAGCTGGTGGAAAGACCCCTAAACCAGCCGCCCTAGGGAATGGTTTGGAAACATTTGCAATCTTCTTGCAGAACAAACCTAAGAACGCACAACTTCCTAATCAAGTGTGACAAAGAAAACAAAAAGAAAAACAGTGTGTCGAGAGCATTCCTCAGAAACTTTACCACGCCAGGATGGCTCAAAGACAAAGATCAATCTAAGAAGACAATTAGTGACGTCACAAGACATAAAGCAACATGCAACCTGCCACAGATTTCTCACAATCAACCACAGAAAGATCGAGCGACCAACGCCACCACTGGATTAACAACAACTTGAAGACACATTACTGGACATAACAACACAAACGGAACATGAACACACAACATATGCCGTACAAATGTTGGAAGACGACGACCCTTCACTAATTATTATAGACCAATACGACAAAGATCTCTCTTCTCAAATCAGTTAAATGATCTCACATGTGAAGACATCTGTGATGCAGATCTTGTTGTTACTGTTTGGGAATCTACTTCAGTGATCGACTTGAGCTCAGACGTTGATGTATCAAGACCTCAAGGAACAGGCAATGCCAGTAAGAGACAGACGTGTCAGAATGTGGCCCCAATAGAGGCTAAATGTGACACTGGCTTGAAGAAAAACAAATTGAAAATAGAAAGATTGGACAGTAGTGATGACACACTCATACTGAATAGAACCAACATTCTTCGGCTGCTACATGCCGTGCCCATGTTAAAAAACGTAAGATCAGCAGATATAAAATTGGTACAATTTCTTCAAGATTCAGCTACAGATAAAGTACTGATTGAACTCAACTCGACAGACATCATGAATAAAATCATGGAAGCAGCAACCCAACTCTGCCAATTAGGATTTGGATGTACACATACAAGAGTAATGGATGTCAGGGGAAGGATGCTCAAACAACGGCCTAAACAAGAAAAAGACATCAATTTAATAAAAGACGAAATGCAGCAACAATACATAGAAAACACCATGGATACTAACCCTAGGGACCACAGAACCTCATTTAACGACCAGAGGAACATTCCACACTCAAACTACACCAAACATTTAATCTAGAGAGAAATACAAGAATCAAACACCTCACTGATTTCGAACAGGAAATGGCCAAGATAACCATCAACCAAACAACAAAGACGTTCTCTTTCATTATGTGTAATAAACACTGTCGAGATAAGGACACGGCACAGCGATCTGGCAGTACCTTACCGGGCTCCTTCCGGTATCGTGGCGAATTGCAGTACTGCAGGCAGCGGTCTAGTGTTGCAAGCAGCGACCAACCTTTCCATGGCCACGCCCCTCTACGCACGCAACGCTTATCACGAGACGGCGACGGCACTTCAGTGCGTTGCTACTCTCCACAGAGTTCTGAGACGCTTCCTTTCGGCAGAAGAATCCCTTCCTCACTTCCGAATCCCTCTGCCTGCACTTCAGGGCGGAGACGCCTCCTTTAACCACCAACGCTCACTGAGCGGGCAAAAGCTTCATCTCATCTGTCGTGATTATATACTCCGACCCACGTTCGGAGCAGAGCCTTACTCACCATTTTATTCCGAGGTTTTCTGGTTAGTTCCTACTAACATCCCGGGTCTAAAATCGGGGGACACTCCTTTCCTCACTCAAGGCTTATCTCTGGCTAGTTTTGGTTCCAGTAGTCCTTACTGATTGCACGAAGATCATTTACTACATTGAGAAGTAACATCCCGATCATCTGGAACCTCCCCGGGGAGCAGCTATCTGGACGCCTCGAACCCCAGCAGCTCTTCTCGGCACAGGGTTTTTTCCCCTACGGGGGTTTTCCCTGGAGGGCTCACCCCTGGCCTGGACTTTTTTGTTCCGGCCAGTGGAGGGACTTCTAGGTATTTCCTCATTTTCGCCATAAATCGCCGGGAAAGGACTCAGGTAGGTGTTTTCTGTGTACTTTCTGGCCGTGTTAGAATATTTATGTGACAATTATTACAGTTAGCAACGCCCTGACGAAGAGAATTATTTTGACACAGCTTGAGCGTATCTGGGGAACACCTAGAGGAAGATGGATCAGCAAATCCAGCAGCTTATAGCTGCAGTACAGGCTTTAACTTCAGAAGTTCAGACCCTTAAACAGGAAAACGCTGCGCTGTTACAGAATCAGCAACAGGCAGCCCAACAAGCTGCCCAGCAACAGGTTGCACAACAGCAGGCAGCTCAGCAGGCTACAAGTGTGAGGATCCCTCAGTGTTCAGAGGTTCCTCCCGGGGCTCTACCAGGAGGAATGTTTGATGGAAATCCTCATTGGGTAAAAGAGTTTCTTGATGCCTGTACTATACAGTTTGCTTTCAAACATGCTTATTTTCAGAATGATAGGGACAGAGTTGGTTATATGATTTCTCAAATGTTAGGACCAGCCCTAGCTTGGGCCACCCCATTGGTAACGTCCAATAATCAAATTCTTGACTCCTATACGGCATTCCGTAACAGCATCCGAACCATGTTCGCTAGGCAGGAGATTAGGGTGGCCTCTCAGGAACACTTGCTAGACATTAAACAAGGGAACCAAGACATACTAACCTATGTCACCCGGTTTAAACAGATGGCTAGCGAGACAACCTGGTCAGACGATGCTCAGGTGACTATTTTTCGTAGAGGTCTGTCAGAGGAGCTAAAAGATGAAGTGTCCAGAGTACCTCGCCCATCATCCTTGGCAGAACTAGTGGCATTGGTTATGCAGTTGGATTACAGAATCCGAGAACGGAACAATGAAAGACGAAGAGGCAGAGTCATGCGCCCGTTTCCTTCTCAGCCCTCATCGGTCACAAACAAATCGAGTTCCGATGAACCTATGCAATTAGGAACCGCTACCCCTCGAGGTCCTTTGTCAATAGAGGAGCGTACCCGGAGAAGAACCAATAACTTGTGCATGTATTGTGGAGCCCATACTCATGTGGTTCAAGATTGTCCCATCGCTCCCCCTAGAAAGTCGGGAAACGCCAGCGCCCGGCCGTAGGAGGAACCACGGTTCGGGAACCCTCTCTAGATTTAGGTTCCTCACATAATTTGCAATGTTCACTTTGTCCCGATTCTTCTCTGACTTATATGTTGGTTCTAAAAGTAACTTTAAGAATCGGTGAAAATTTCCTTCCCGAGATATCAGCATTGGTGGACAGTGGAGCCGCTGGCAATTTTATTGACGACCAATGGGCCAGACAAAGAAACATACCTCGTTCGGCAAAACCCGAGGCTATTCCTGTCGAAAGTGTGGACGGGAGTCCGTTAATTTCTGGCCCAATTATGAGCCAGACGAATCCTTTGTCCATGTCAATATCCTCTCATCATGAAATCATAACTTTGGATATAATCCGTGCCGCCCACTATCCCATCATATTAGGGATACCTTGGTTAAGAAAACATAACCCTTTTATTAACTGGACGGCTGGATCCCTTTTCTTAGGGTCCGAGTTTTGTGTGAGGCATTGTATTGGAGATCCAGGGAAGAACAAAGAAGCTCCTACATTGTCAGCTCTAGAGAGTCCAAGGACCAAAATTGTCAGCTACATTTCAGGTTTACCGAAGGACTACCAAAATTATGCTGACGTCTTTTCTACCTCAGAATATATGCAATTACCACCTCATCGTCGCGATGATTGTGCCATTGAGTTGGTTCCAGCACAACCTCTCCCTTTTGGAAGAATGTATATTCTCTCTAACACCGAGAAAGAAGTACTACGAGAATATCTACACACTCATTTAAAGAACGGGTTGATTACCGAGTCTACATCCCCGGCGGCGGCATCATTATTCTTTATTCCAAAAAGAAATTGTTCAGAGCTCAGACCCTGTATTGACTACCGGGGCCTTAACAAGATCACCATTCCGGACAAATACCCTATGCCTCTAATTCCTGATATATTAGAAGCAGTCGAAGGGGCCAAGATATACACCAAACTTGATTTGAAAGGGGCTTATCATTTAATAAGAATTAGACAAGGGGACGAATGGAAGACTGCTTTCAGGACTCCATTTGGTCACTATCAATATCAGGTGATGCCCTTTGGTCTTTCTAACGCTCCAGCAGTCTTTCAGAGGTTCATGGACCATCTCTTCTCCGACCTTCTACTTCATTCCGTTATCGTCTATCTTGACGATATTTTGGTTTTCTCGGATAATCTTTCAGAACACAAATCTCAGGTCCAGGAAGTCCTTAGCAGACTGCACCGAAACCATTTACACTGCAATATGCAGAAATGCATGTTCCATCAATCACAGGTGACTTATCTGGGGTACATTTTGTCGGCTCAAGGTATTTCAATGGACCCAGAGAAGGTTTCAGCCGTTAAGGATTGGCCAGTACCCACAAACTGTAAGGATATCCAGAGATTCGTGGGATTTTCTAATTTCTACAGACGATTTATTCCAAATTTCTCCTCTCTAACGCAACCCATGACTAATTTACTAAAGAAGGGGGTTCAATTTGTCTGGACCAAATCTATTCAAGATTCTTTTGAGGAATTAAAGAATCGGTTTACCACCGCTCCCATTCTGAAGACTCCGAATCAAAAGCAGGGTTTCATCGTCGAGACTGATGCCTCCCAACATGCTCTAGGAGCCGTCTTGCTACAACAAGACAATCAGGGCCAAGAACGACCCATCGCATATTTGTCTAAAACATTATCCTCTTCCGAATGGAATTATACTGTCTTGGAAAAGGAACTGTTGGCTATCAAAAGAGCGTTCGAAGAATGGAGGCATCTATTATTAGGGGCCGTCATTCCAGTGGAAGTTAGAACAGACCATCACAACCTGCGTATTTTACAATATGCTCAAACATGCAACAGCAGACAGGCTCGATGGGCTCACTTTTTCTCCCCTTTCCGGATCTCCTTCTCATTTATTCCTGGGAAGTACAATTTGCAAGCGGATGCCTTGTCTAGAAAGGACCCTACTCCCTCGAGCCTCTTCCGTTCAGAACCCATTTTCTCTTGCTCCACGTTGCAGGTAAACAAACCCTTCGATTTTGTATCACGTCTGGAAGAACAATCCGGGCCGGCAGTATTGAAGAAACTTTCCCTAGCCCACCAGAAAACGCTGACCAAAAAGGAGGGTTGTTATTTCCATGGTCTTCAGGTTTACGTACCAACCAAGGTACTACGGAAGGAGGTGTTGAAGTGGTGTCATGATTCCAAGACTTCGGGTCACCGAGGACGGATTACCACCCGAGAATTGAACTCCCGTTATTTCTGGTGGCCAACGATAAGAAGGGATGTTCAACAGTATGTCAATTCTTGTCCTACATGTCTTCAGACTAAGAGTCCCCGTCAACATCCGGTAGGGACTTTAGTAAAGATGCCATTACCCACAAGACCATGGCAAATCATCTCCACTGATTTTGTGGTCGATCTACCTCCCTCAGGAGGTCATTCGGCCATTATGGTAACCATTGACTCCTTTACTAAATTGGCACACTTCGAGCCACTTAAGGGACTTCCGTCCGCAGCTCAAATGGCCCGGAAGTTTATTGACAAAATCTTTTCCCGGCATGGATTACCGGAAGTCATCATCTCTGATCGAGGGTCACAATACACATCTAAATATTGGAAGCAGATTTGTAAAATCTTAGGAATTACACAAGCTTTAAGTTCGGGGTATCATCCCCAAACCAACGGCCAGACTGAAAGGCTCAACCAGACCTTGGAAGGTTATCTAAGAAACTATATCTCAGCTGCTCACGATAATTGGTCAGAGTTATTACCTCTAGCAGAATTTGCATATAATAATTCTTATCATTCCTCACTTAAGACCTCACCATTTTTCTGTTCATATGGATTCCATCCAACCGCATTTCCCAAGACCAAACACTCCGATGTCAAGTTTCCTGATGTTGAACAGCTGATGGGACAGATTCATGATGGTCATCTCGCTGCCTCAAAAGCCCTATCGGATTCTCAAGAAAGAGTGAAGAAGTTCGCTGATCGCCTCCGGACCCCATCTCCGGTTATCCAAGCCGGTGACTGGGTTTGGTTATCCTCTCGTTTTCTCCCCAGACATCTTCGGCCTTCAAAGCTTTCACCGAGATTTCTGGGTCCATTTCGTGTTGAGGCAGCAAGGGGCCCAGTCGCCTTCAAATTAAAACTCCCAAGGACCTGGTCCAGAATTCATCCGGTGTTCCATGTCTCCCAATTAAAGCCAGATCTCAGAAGTACCTTTCATCCTAATATTTCGGTACGTCCTCCCCCCTTATTAGGGTACTCAGGTTCGGAATATGAGGTATCAGGAATTTGTGACTCCAGACTTCATCATGGAAAATTACAGTATCTGGTGGATTGGAAAGGGTACTCCCCTTCAGACCGAACTTGGGAATCTGAGAAAGCAGTTCATGCCCCCAAACTTGTGCGTCTATTTCATTCGAAACATCCTAACAAACCAGGGGGCGGTACCCTTAGGAGGGGGCATACTGTAATAAACACTGTCGAGATAAGGACACGGCACAGCGATCTGGCAGTACCTTACCGGGCTCCTTCCGGTATCGTGGCGAATTGCAGTACTGCAGGCAGCGGTCTAGTGTTGCAAGCAGCGACCAACCTTTCCATGGCCACGCCCCTCTACGCACGCAACGCTTATCACGAGACGGCGACGGCAGTTCAGTGCGTTGCTACTCTCCACAGAGTTCTGAGACGCTTCCTTTCGGCAGAAGAATCCCTTCCTCACTTCCGAATCCCTCTGCCTGCACTTCAGGGCGGAGACGCCTCCTTTAACCACCAACGCTCACTGAGCGGGCAAAAGCTTCATCTCATCTGTCGTGATTATATACTCCGACCCACGTTCGGAGCAGAGCCTTACTCACCATTTTATTCCGAGGTTTTCTGGTTAGTTCCTACTAACATCCCGGGTCTAAAATCGGGGGACACTCCTTTCCTCACTCAAGGCTTATCTCTGGCTAGTTTTGGTTCCAGTAGTCCTTACTGATTGCACGAAGATCATTTACTACATTGAGAAGTAACATCCCGATCATCTGGAACCTCCCCGGGGAGCAGCTATCTGGACGCCTCGAACCCCAGCAGCTCTTCTCGGCACAGGGTTTTTTCCCATACGGGGGTTTTCCCTGGAGGGCTCACCCCTGGCCTGGACTTTTTTGTTCCGGCCAGTGGAGGGACTTCTAGGTATTTCCTCATTTTCGCCATAAATCGCCGGGAAAGGACTCAGGTAGGTGTTTTCTGTGTACTTTCTGGCCGTGTTAGAATATTTATGTGACAATTATTACATTATGTTCCTGGAACACAAGAGGGTTCACCCATCTCTTCCATGATAATAAGAATGAACTAGCCAAGTTCCAATTCATTTGCTTACAGGAAACATGGATATCTGATTTACCCAGCTGCGATGACTATAACATCCTTATGAACCCAGCACTCCAGAATACGAAAGGGCGTCCAAATACAGGACAACTGACCATCATTAAAAATGAGGTAAAGACAGAAATACTTGAAGCCCAGACCATAAATCCTTCGACCCAATTCACGATCTGTGAATACCTCATGCATTCCCAATGCACACCAGACTGCTACCGACGAGAGCACAGCAAAGCAATTCTTGGTATAATTCATCTTTACTGGAATCCGTTTGCAATCACTGATGACAGTTTCATTGACAATGTGTTCACAGCATTTGACCTTGCAATCAATAAATATCAGAAGATTCAATTGATTGTATGTGGAGACCTGAATATTCACCTTTTCAGGCCTAGTGGTCAAAAATTTCCACAACAGAAATACCGGGCAAGCGTACAGCGTTAGAATAAAGAGATGAACAATAGAAATTTGGATCTAATCTCATTTTCTCACTCCAGTCCTCCCACATACAAACCAACTTGGTCACAAACCAACTTGTAGGCTAGACTACATCTATGCTTCACAACCAATAATTAAACAAACATTCATGTATGAGAACACGACAAAACAAAACAGCGACCACCACATTATCAGTATTCAATGGAATTCGACATGTGTATACAACTAAAAAAATCATACTCCCTCAGATGGAGATTAACAGCGGCTTGAACAGACTGAGAATTAATGAGAAACAAACAGAAAGCATACTACAATGTTTTCAAAACACAACACGCATTGGTATGGTTAAAATAAATTATAATTGGATACTACGTCCTTACCAACAAAAATCGATCACAAGGCAACATACAATAAGAATACACAAACATGCATATAATCCTCAGCTAGCGGAAAAGACAAGAGAATTAAGGGGGGAACTGAAAAGAATTATACTAAAAGTACCCAACTATTTGCAACATATGAAAAAGGCAAAACAATGCTATAAAAATTGGACAAAATCTACAAAGATGATCATGATGCAAAATGATGCAGAAACCATGTTAAAGACTCTAAGACATAACAAGAGCCCCCGGGCCTGACGGCTTATGCAACGCCATTCTAAAGCGCAACCCCGACATCTGAGCGGCCATATGCCTACAACTCTTCAATTCCATTGGAGAACAAAAACAGATACCATCATCATGGCAATCGGCGATGCTTATTCTCATCTACAAACATCGCGATCGAAAACTCCCGACAAACTACCGGCCAATAGCCCTATTAGATCCTCTTGGCAAGACCTTTGCCACTTTCCTGCTCAAAAATCTAACATCATGGATCAAAAACATCAAAAGATTTGATATCAGGCAAACTGGTTTTATCAAAAACACTGGCACCACCATCAATTTGATCATTTTGAACATGATAAAACAGGAATCAATCAGGAACAAATGTCCAGTATATATTGCCTTCAATAATCTCCATCTCGCCTTCGATCTGGTCAACCGGGCAAAACTATGGGATAAACTCATTTGTTGGAATTGCCCATAGGAAATATTGGAGCCAATAAAACAACTTTACTCCAACACTACCATCAAAATAAGACTCACAAGATGGAATGGTTTCAGCTCCCCTCTCTACTACTAATGGCCTGAAGCAGGGATGTCCACTTGCTGCAACTCTTTTTAACCTGTATAGGTCTGACATTGCAGAATAACATCGCTTTACAACATCTAATCCACTGAAACTTAATGCCATCTTGTTTCCCCATATGTCATAACACTGACGATATAGTGATATTGGACAAAACCCCTCTAGGCCGACAAAGAAGTCTTAACAAACTAAAAGAATACATGAGCAAAAATGACCTACAAATTTACACAAGTAAAACCAAAACCATGATTTTGATCAAGATCGCTACTTCAAAAACAAAAACCAAGCCCTTTTTCATTAATGGGAAAAAACTGTATCACGAAAAAGAGATCAAATATTTGGGAATCCGGCTTGGTCATTCTGAGAAACACTGGACTGACCGCCTGAAATTGAAGGCCCGAGCACTGGCACGCCAAGGGATATGTATCCATCAGAGATTCGGGAAATTCTCAATTAAACCTGTCATTACTTTTTACAGACAAAAGGTTATTGCCATAATCACATATGGCAGTGAAACCATGATTAATATAGACCAAGCGATTTGGCGACCATTGAAGAAATATTCTGGCGTTGTCGTGAATCGACCTTATTTAAAGTCACGAAGACTTGCGATGGCCCCTCCAATCACTTGGAAGATTCCTTGGTGTCTGGCTCAACGCCGAAAACACGGCAGTTCTGTGTGGACTGCAGCATCCAGCATTCCGTGTTAGTACTCGAGTCAGGCGTTATGGTCAAGTGATACGCACTGACCATCATTCACGTCTGTATGCGAGTACTACTTATTCCTGCTGTGCACACGGAACGGTGCTCCTTAACTGAGTTCTACAGCCAATTTTGTAGTGTCCGTTTTCTGCAATCTTGTTTTCTTGAACCTGTTTTGACTCATTGGCCTGTTATTACGGATTACCCATTTTGAACTGCCCCTGATTTCTGGTATTCGGCTCCTTCGGATTGATTCCTGTTACCCCTGACCCGGCATATGTTACCTGGACTCCCACTGCCTACCGTTCTGTTACGTCGCTACCCCGGAACTCTGCAACTCAGCGTTATTGCTTCTGAAACCTGGTCAAGTACCTCCCGCTCCCGCTTGGACCCACTCCTTACCTGTATTTTCCTCTCTTTCATTTCCATTCCTTTACTCCTTCTGTCCTTGTTTATTTTGCCCCCACCTCCATACCTCCATACACGGACTAATTTGCCTGCACCATGGGATGCTCTGCTGAACCACGAGGATTATTTCATTTGGACACAAGAGTAACTGTTGTGGACGCTCTCCTGTTTTCTTCTTTGGTCACTCCTTTTCACTAAATACCTGGACGCTCTGCAGTACGACACAAACTGTTGACAATCCTTTCCTGTTGGGATTACGTGACTTCTCCTGGACTTTCTTTATTTGGTTCTTCATTCCATTTCCTCCGTTGTGGCCAAGTAGGTTTCGGGTCCTGTTCTTCACGGAGCAGGTAAGAGTGGGAAATAGGGGGTGGTGTCGGATACGGTTGGTACTTTTGATCAAAGTAGTAAACAGCTGTTATTGTTGTTTCCTCCAGCTCTGTTGCTGCTGATCCTGGCTTTTCACTCAAGCCCCTAGTCTGTTAGGTGCTTTCTCATACTCCTACAGACTGTGCTCTTGTGAGGAAAGTTTGGCTGCAAATTGGCTTCAGGTAAAGAGGGGTTGTGACAAAGATTGTCTGGTTTTGACAGGCGTAAAGTCCTGGCTCTGCCCATGACATACCCGATTGCTCGAATCAGACATGAAATAGCAACTCAATCACTCAATTCCATTGATACCTGGAAACAGCTAGACTTGTATAGAAAGACGTGTAATGATGAGTACATACCGGCAATAGACATACTTCGACATAAGAAGAACTCGATAGATAACACAGTCCTGAATAAATGGAAACAGACATCATGCTTGGACATGCTCTTCCAGAGGCCACAACATGCAAAGAAACGAATTCTACAACTTGACTGGATAGAAACGATCAACTCAAATAGGAAATATCAGCTTAACTTCAACTGTGAATTGGACATCAGACAAATGAATAGACTGCTGCAATACCTGATAAGGATTCCGGATCAACACATTAGAGATCAATTTTTGAGGCTGAGGCTTAATCTTCTACCAACTTGAGAAGTACTCACGAAGACAAGACAAATCCCTAAATAACTCCAATATTGTCGATTCTGTGTACAAAAGGAAATCGTCGAATCGTTACACCATCTAATTAATGATGGAGTGTCCCAGTCTCACAGAAAAACAAAACATATTTAGGGATATGCTGACTACTTCAAAAACGCCTCTTGCCTCGACCAATAGATGGACGCAGATCATTTTTGGAACAGACAAAAACCTTGTGATTATGATCATCCAGTTTCTGGAAAATATCATGGAGACACATATAGAAGATCTGACCTCCAAACGCCAGATCTATAAATTCAAATTGCTGAACCAAGAGAACGATGGAACAATTTTATCAGAGGAAATAGTATGCTTGTGAATGTAAATGAAAAGTTTTATAATAAAACTAAATCATTAAAAAAGAAGAAAAAAAGAATGGAAATCAGAGTCAAGATATGATCCTGGTCCTCTATTCATCACGCAGGTCAAGGGGCCTATGGTGACAGCCGAATCCCCGGGTAGGGTGATCACACTAAATGTGTCACAGTTCAGGCTCTACCGTGAGGCAGAGAAAGAGCTCATGGAAGAGAAGATGGGAGATGACGCGTGTCGAGAAAGATCTGAGAGTGACGAGGCAGCGGCGACTGCAAGTGGCCTGCCTATGGAGAGATCTACGACACTGAGGCAATGTATTACACGGCCCGTGAGAATGATTGTAGAAATGTGATCCCAGCTGTGAGTAACATAATTTTGTTTTGCCCGAGAGGTGGAGATGTCATGTCCGGCAGGGACACGGTTAACCCGGTGTGATGTGGGCTGCTCGTCAAATGAATATATTCAATGAGAGGCCGGCAGGCTTGCGCATGCGCAAGGAGGTTCTGCCGGGTCGGGCAGAAAGCAAAAGTAAGAATAAAGAGGTTATATGTATGTTCCCTGACACTGTGTCCCTCATTTTGCCGCTGCTGCGTTTTGGGGGCATAAAGAGAGACATTCAAGCTGTCTTGTGCTTCAGGAGAGGAAATACATAAATGCTGCTGGCCCTGGGAAGAAGCCCTGGGAAGAACGGGAAAAGTGCAAACCAGCAGGCCTTGTTCACATCGGCTGTCTGAGGGAACCAAGAGGAGAGAGAAGACTGACTCTGCATTTGGAAGCAAGGGGGCTCCTACACCAGAAAGAGTGTATCCACTCTGCAGAGAGGAGAATGGCACTATGCGGTGGGCAACCAGATGTAAACACCCAACCTGCATCGAAAAGAGTAACATTGTATGCTGGGAAATTGAGAAAAAGGTTCACACCAAAAGTGTAACAAAACATGCTTTATAGAGAAAAACAAAACTCAATTCTTGTCTGAAAGACGACACCCAGCGCATCACATGGAACAGAACTAAAGAAGTTTTAATACTGCAAACTAGAGGATACAACCCAACCTACCCAAGATGGAACAGAATAATGTTCCTTGCTGCTTTTTTTCCTGCTTTGTTACTTTGAATTGTTACTGCTCAAGTGAAATGACTTCTTGCCATAGAAAACATCGAATTTTGCCTTTGGATCTGTTTGGGTGTTTAGGTTGGTTCTCTTGTTGGCGCCAAGCACCTCTTGGTGTTTTTCTTCCAAGTACCATTTCAATGTGCCTTTGATGGTTTCCTATCAGTTGGGTTTATGTTTATTTTATTATTTTTTTAGCTGGTGCTCAGCTACACCTTGTTCTTGTATAGTTGTTTTAACTATTCTATTAAGTTCTGTATTTTGGCATTTCTGCCATCCATGCTTAAAGAGGGTTACGATTTAATTGGGAAAACATTTTGCTACAAGGTGATATAGAAACCTGGCTTCATTTCCAGTTTTGGATATGCTGGTCATCTCGGTTATTAGCTGATTGGGCCAGATCCCTGTCCTCTGCTCGTAGGGCGTTCATTACCAAGAATGGCTTGTATGTTAGAGCTGGGAAACGTTGGTAATAGTCTATCATGGGCGACCAAATGTTTGTGAAGCGGTAAAGGTGGCCCCTGTTTGCCGCCATGATCTTTTCCGCTATGTAGATGTCCCAGAGTTTTAACCACCACAGAATCATTAGGGAGCCCTCCGGGGATTTCCAGGTTCGGGCCACTGTGATTTTAGCGGCTAGGAGCAGCCGTGTCATGAGGGCCGCCTGCTTACCAGATCTCGGATATATGCCCAGAATCGGGACCCCCAGTAGTATTGGTTCTGGCTCCAGTGGCAGCGTGGTCTGGGTGATGCCTGCTATGGTGGCTATACACTTAAACCAAAAGTTCGCCACTATCGGGCATGTCCACCACATGTGTAGGTAGGAGCCCGTCATGCCGCAACGGCGCCAGCATAGCGGGTCTAGGGACTGATTGAAGTGGTGCAGCCGAAGTGGTGGGTAGTACCACCTTAGCAGTAGTTATGTGCACATTCTCGGTTAGTCACACAGAAGGAGGACAAATGAGTTTGTGACCAAATGTCTGCCCAGGACTGGTCTTGTATCGGGTGTCCTAACTCTGTTTCCCACTGTGACATATAAGTTGCTTTTGCTTCAAGCAAGTTCATCTGGAATAGTTTGTATAGTGTTGAGATTCGCCCTCGGCTTGGAGGATCTGCAGCTGTTAATTCAAGGGAATCTAGTTCCCGAGTGGCCGCCATGTGGGTCTGGGGGTGCGAGCACCAATGTCGGATTTGGATTTAAGAGAACCTATCGGTCTCCGAGAGGCCAAAGTTGCTTTTACATTGGGCAAAGGTCAGCGGCTGAGTCCCTTCGAACAGCTGACTTAAGGAGTTGAGGCCCCCGACGATCCAGTTTTTAAAGTTCGAGGGGGCGGTCCCGGGTGAGAAGGCCGGATTGTGGAACACTGGGACGGATGGGCATAGGTCTCTCGGGATGCCTCTGGATTTGCGGGCCCAGTCCCATGCTTTGAGACTCTGTTTAGTTGATGCTAGGATGGATGGCCAAGTCCGCCGTAGGGAGGCAGGCAGGTGTAACAGAAAGCGGAGGGGGAGAGGTAGTCGGGACTGTTCTATGTCCGTCCACTTGGGGCATCCTGATGCAATGGTCCAAGCTCGATTATGAGCTATTTGCGCCGCCATCTGTTACCTTTGGAGGTCAGGGACCCCGAGGCCTCCCAGGTTTGGGGCACACAGCATAGTTTTCTTGGGATACATGACTTTTTCCCTGTCCAAATGAAGCTGAATGTCTTCCTCTGAAGACGCTGAAGCAGAGGTCGAGGATTATGGTGGGGAGGGCGGAGCAGGTGTAAAGCAAACGTGTTAGGAGGTTTATCTTGCAGGCCGCGATGCAACCTATCAGCGAAATCTCCTGTGAGAGCCAGCAATCTAGGTTTTTCTCCAAGGTCTTGAATAGCGGTGGGAAGTTTATCCCATAGGTGTCCTCGGGGCAGGCGGGGACCTGGACTCCGAGGTAAGGGATTGACTTTCGCTTAGTGGGGTCGAGCAATGGACACTAAAGGACTCTTTGTCTCCCCGTTCTAGGCCTATCCCCAAGGCTGTTGCTTTTGCAAAATTGATGGAAAATCCCTAGACTCTGCCGAATCTCTGGATTTCTGCTAGGGAGGCCCTCAGTGACTGGGCGGTGTCCGTTATGGTCAGCATCACATCGTCCACGTATAGCGCAATCTTATGTTGGGAGGGGCCTACTTGGAGGCCATTAATTCTGGGGTTGAGGCGGATATGGCGAGCTAGGGTTTCCATTACCAGGGCGAAGAGGAGAGGGGAGAGAGGACACCCCTGCCTAGTGCCACATGATAGAGGAATTGAGCTGGATATTAGGCCATTCATCTGGAGGAGAGTATTCGGGGCTTGGTAATTTGCTAGGACGAGCTTTGAAAAGGAGGGTCCAAAATGGAAGGATTACAGGGTGAGTCGGAGGAATGACCAGTCTATTTTATCAAAGCAGGGCTAGTTTTCGTGAGTCTCGTTTAGCTACCTCAATCAGATTGAGGACCATGCGTGTATTATCTGTGGTTGCTCTGTTCATTATGAAGCCTGTCTGGTCTAGATCTATAATATCCGGGAGCATTCTCGCTAGTCGAAATCGCCAAGACCTTCGAGTAAATGTTCGCATCTAGGTTTAATAGAGAGATGGGCCTATATGCCGCGATGTCTCTGGGGTCTTTTCCTGGTTTGAGAGCTAAAACTGTGATGGATTCTTGCATCGACGGAGTTATAGATCCAGAGGTGGCGAAGGAATTAAAGAGTGTTGTCATGGGGGCCAGCAGCTGGGGCCAAAAGAGCTTGCAAAATCTAGACGAGAACCCATCTGGTCCAGGGGCTCTTGATTTCAGGCTTTTAATGGCCGCGTCGACTTCCTCATGGGTGATCAGGCCTTCCAACTCTTCCCTTCCTGCGGATGTGATGCGAGGTAGAGCTGCGTCCTGCAAGTAGGTTTGCTGTTCTCCACGTATCTGCAATGTGGGCCTCTGCGATCCGTAGTTTATCGCGATCCGCGAGCTTGGTTGTTCCCTGGGGATCATTCAGGCCTATAATTGGGTTCCTCCTCTTGACTCTTGCTAATTTTTCCACCAGGAATTTATTTGCTTTATTACCTCTGGCGTAGTAGCTTTGTTTCGTTTTGGTTAGGATCTGCGCTGTATCCTCTGCATAATGGGCCTCCAATTTCTTCCGGGCAGCCTGCAAGGCTCGGTAGGTTTTCGGGGTCCAGTTCCTGGCTTTACATACTGTCTCAGCTTCCTGCACCTTGCTCTCAAGGTTTTGGTGAATCTGTTGCTTTTGTTTGTGGTAGGCTGCTCCTTGGGACATTAGCACCCCTCTCACCACCACCTTCATTGCATTCCATGAGTTTGCGGGCAGGTATCTCATTCTTATTTTCCTAAAAGAACTCCTTTATCGCTTTAGCCACCACGCCTCTTACTGACATATCTCCCAAGATCGGGTCATACAGGGACCATCTGCGTCGCGGGGTCGGGTCAGGGTCGTGGGCTCTGAGTGTTAGGATTATTGGGGAATGATCTGACAGGATTCTAGAACCGATGAGGACTTCAGCTGTAAATGCTAAGACTTGCGGGGAGGCCAGGAGGAGGTCGATGCGTGAATATGTTCTATGTACGTATGAGTAAAACGAGTAGTCTCGGACCTCCGGATGGAGGTCTCTCCAGGTGTCCACTACATCCAAGGTTCTAAATAGTTTGAGAAATGCTGACGCCAGGCAGAAGTCTCTACGAGCCGGAGGGTGTGATTTATCTGTCCTTGGATCAGGAATCCCGTTAAAATCTCCCCGATGGTGAATCCAAAATGGCCGCCGGCAGAAGTAGTCGCGTTTGAGTCGCGCTCTCGCCTGGCCGCCAACAAAAAAGTACTTTAGTATGAAGATTTCCGTGCTGTTTAAAGTCAGCTAGACGCCGGAACGCCCCGCGAGGTGTAGTGAGACGGGCCGCCGGCGTTTCAGCAAGGGAACTCGTCTTTTCGCCGAAAGAAACACCGGTGAGAAGCAGCAGCCCCTCCCCCACTGACGACAACCCGGGGGCCTGGAGCAGACAAAGACACATAGCACGCGCCGCGGGAGCACCCAATAATTGACCCTGAGGCGGCGGACCAGCGATTGCCGGGAAGCGGCCGCGTCCGGTGGCACGGGTAGAGTGGATGAGCGTGTCGGCTCTCTCCCACAGGCAGTGACAGCAGCGGCCAGGCCACAGGCCGCCGGTGAGGAGCAGGGATAGCAAGAAGATTGCCGTCCCCCCTCCTCCATGGGGGGCACACAACAGGGAGACGCTTCCGGAGGCTGGTTATGCCTCCTCCCCCCAGAATCTAATCTACGGCGGTGGGGACGGTCGCGAGAGGGAGAAGCCAGACGGAGGAGGACCGGAGCGGAGCAGAGGCACCAGAGTTGGCGATTACAGGAGTCAGAGGTGAGTGCGTAGTTATAGCACTCCACCTCTCCCCATTGAGCGAGGCCCCGGGCAGGCCCCCAAGCACCGATCCAGTACCAGTGGCACCGCCTTTTATGCCATTGGAGAGGCGCTTAGCAAGGGGGGGACAACTTCTTTAGGGGTGAAGAAAGAAGCCATCGTGGGGCCAACACAGGGAGGGTTGCACTGAAACCCTGCACCGAGGCGGCCCTCCGGGAAGAAAAACACAGTGCGGAGCGAAGTCACCCCCCCCCAACAAAAGGCAACACACAGCTCCCACATCCAGCACAGGGAAGTCCGGTCGGACCCCAGCTCTCGAACCGGCGAAGATGTCAAGGGATAAAGCGAAGTGGGGAGCGCCACAGACCGCATCGCAACCCCTCAGGCAGGATCTGAACCTGCTCAAAATGTGGTCCACAGAAGCAACTACGACCTCAAAGGACAGGCTGGGAGAAGAACCCGTACCAGATATCACCTCCCCTAACCAGAGCTCACTGCAGCCGACAAAGGATGAAATGTGGGCCTGGTTTGTGGAGCTCCAGGACAAGTTCATGTCCATGGTCCAGGAACAGTTTACCTCATTGAGGAGTGACATGAAGCAGGCGGTCCAAGAGCTAAGGGTTGAGGTGGCCCAGCTGGAGGAACGGACGGACTTCCTAGAAAGAATTGTACAAAATGTGGAGGAGGAAGCGAAACAGTGCAGTGAAACACAGGAACACCTGGTCAGGCTGACTCACAACCTGGAAATTCAATGTGAGGATCTCGAAAACAGCTCCCGCAGGTCCAATATCCGCATAAAATACATGCCGGAGTCGGTGCTGGATAAAGACCTGAAGAGTGCAGTGCAAGAAATCTTTCGGGACATATTAGAGGAACAAGACGCAGAGATTATTGGGATTGACAGAATCCACAGGGTGGGCCCGAAAAGATCGGGGGCCCCAGGAGAGAGGCCAAGGGACGTGCTGGCTGCCCTATCATCGTATCCGCAAAAAGAACAGATACTAAGGAAGGCAAGGCAATTAGACCACATAAGGATGAATGGGGTGGAAATCCAACTATACCAAGACCTGGCCTCGGCGACACTCTTAAAAAGAAAGGAGATGGCCCCCTTAGTGAAAGAACTCGTGGGGAAAGAAATCAGATACAAGTGGACGTTTCCTTTTGGCCTTCTGTTTGAGTGGGAGGGTAAACAGAGAAGAGTAACAACTTGTGAGGAAGGTCTCCAAACAATGGGCCTGCAAGCGCAGGAGGGTGCGGTAGGTGGGGACAGGCCCCGGGGAGAACCGCACAAGAGGCCTCGGGGATGGGAGGTGGTAAGGCACATGAAAAAACAAACTGGAGGGGGAAAAGCTAGACACCCCACGGGTGAGAAGTAGATATCTTCAAAAGGAACAAAGAGGGGAAGATGTTCAGAATGGAGAAGGCGGGTGTGGGCGGACTCAAATGTATCACGGAATATCATATATGGGGCGGCCGGGCAGAGGTTCCGGAGGGTACACTACCTGGGTCTGTGAGTGATGTGGGGTTTAGGACTCCCCGCACAGTTAGTCCTGAGTCATGAGAGGGCAAGGAGCGATAGGCGAAACGCCCTAGCAACCTTAGGTACCTGGGCCCTCCTCGGGATCAAAGTTGAGTTTCAGTTACTAGTTGAGGGTAAGTTGAACGGGTTGGGGGGAGGGTGTGCCTCAGTGGGAGGGGTGGGATCACAAATAGCAGGTTGGCAGATAGCAGTAACAGAGTAGATGAGATGATGAAGTTTAGAATCTTCTCACTGAATGTAAGGGGGCTGAATTCGCCGGGGAAGAGGAAAAAAGTGGAGGGACTGGTTAGAAGGGAGAAGGCGGATATTCTGCTCCTCCAGGAGACACATGTTAAGGCACAAGTTAAATATATTTCTGAAAGGGTACAAGATATGGGCGCAGGCGAATGCGGGGGAAAAGAGCAGGGGCGATGATTGCGGTGAGGGGGGCTTTGGGGCAATCTTCATAGACACACAGGTGGACAAGGAAGGGAGGTATGCATTTGCTAACCTCACGTTAGATGGTCTTAGGCTTACTCTGGCGTCCATATACGCGCCAAACACGGAACAGGATGGTTTTCTGAGAGACACCCTGGAGAAACTAGAGGGATTCGCGAAGGGGGAGATAATACTGGGAGGAGACCTAAACCTAGCCTGGCAACCGAAGCTGGATAGGAGCACGGGGGGAAGTCATGCTCAGGGAGCCCCGTCCAAACAATTGAAAAAAAAGATGGAAGACTTGGCACTACATGATGTCTGGAGAGAAAAAAAGGGCCAGGCCAGTGGGTTCACATTTTATTCATACGTTCATAACACGATGTCAAGGATTTATTACTTTTGGGTTTCGGTGGGCCTCTTGGGGAAGATCCGAGGTATTGACTTGGGCGCAATTACAATTTCTGACCACGCTCCACTGTGCCTGGACTTCCAGATCCCAGGCAGAGGAAGGGGTCTATGGAGATGGAGAATGCCTCCAGACATCCTGGGGGACAGAGCCCTGGGCGGGACCGTGGGGGAAAAATTAGTGAATACTTTGATCTGAACGACAATGGAGAGGTACCTCTGGCGTCTGTTTGGGAAGAATTTAAGGCGGTAACACGAGGGCATGTAATAGCCCTAAAAGCCACCAAAGATAAGCAGACCTATGAGTGGAAAAGGACATTGGAAAGAAAAATAGTGGACATTCATGAGGAAATGTTAGATCACCTCAAGAAGGCGCTGAGGCATGTGCAGGGCCAATTAGATATGCTCCGAAACCAAAAAGCAGAGAAATCCCTTCTGTACTTAAGGCAACGCTACTACATCAAGGCCAATAAGGCGGACAGATACCTTGCAAGACAACTCAAAGGGAAACAAAATGCATTGACGATTCTGAAAGTGATGGATGCCAAAGGAGAGACTCAAACATGCAACAAGGGCATAGGAGAGACCTTTAAAGCCTTCTACCAAGACCTTTACACGACGGAGCACCCGAACGTACATGAACAGGATAGGTTTCTGCGTTCTCTCCCTATTCAAGCAATAACGGAAGAAGAAAAAAAGTGCTTGGATGCCAGGATTACAGAAGAAGTCCACAGGGCAATAAAGGGCCTCCCGAACAATAAGGCACCAGGGCCAGATGGCTTCACGGTCCCCTTCTACAAAAAGTATGCGGACATTCTAGTCCCGAGACTAACTAGGCTGTTCAATACATTCAAGGACAGCGGTAATATAACCCCATCCATGAACGAGGCGAAAGTCCTAGTTTTCCACAAAACAGGTAAAGACCCAATCCTCCCTGGCTCATATCGCCCCATTGCCCCGATTAATTTGGATGCAAAAATGTACACCAAAATATTCGCTGCCAGGCTGTCACCCCTCCTCCCATCCCTAATCAACCCTGATCAATCAGGCTTTATTCCTGGCAGTAAAACACATGATGACTTAAGAAGGATTATCCACTTAGTAGAAAAAATAGGCTTTACCTAAATTCGGCAGTATTGCTTTCCCTAGACGCCGAAAAGGCCTTCGACCGGGTGGAATGGTCATTCCTCTTTCGAACGCTGAAACACATGGGGTTCGGGGACCAATTTATCAATATGGTAAAGGTCAACTACAACTCCCCGTCGATAAGAATCGCAATAAACGGGGAAGTAACGGATAAGGTTGAGATATCAAGAGGCACGAAACAGGGGTGTCCCCTCTCCCCCCTCCTCTATGCTATATTCTTAGAACCCCTCCTAATCAAAATAAGGGAAACAGTAGGAATAAGTGGGATAGAGATGGCGGGCAGACAACACAAAGTCATTGCATATGCAGACGATATGCTGCTGGCTTTGGAAGATCCCGAGAACTCCTTAGCATAGACCCTAAAAGAACTGGATGTATTCGAGGGGGTTTCAGGTCTAAAAATAAACAGAAAAAAATCAGAAATGTTGCTCTTGGTGGGAGATAGGGGGTCCCTGGGCAAGGTGGCGGCAAAGCTCGATCTAAAAATAACAGAAGGAGGCATTAAGTACCTAGGGGTGACAATCAAGAGCCAGGTAGACCTGTTCTATTTAAACAATTTTCCTAAACTTCTGGAAGGTGTAAAGAAGGACCTAGACAGGTGGTCCCCACTTAGGGCCTCTTGGTGGGGCAGAGTCCAGTCGGTTAAAATGAACATTCTCCCCAGGGTGCTCTTTTATTTTCACGCCCTTCCTGTGACAGTCCCGAACTCATTCTTCAAAGCATTGTCCAAGGCCATATCGCTATTCGTATGGAACAGAAAACCCCCCAGGGTTGCAAGGGCCGTCCTCACGGCACCAATCAAGGCAGGAGGCCTAGCACTCCCACACTTTCAAAAATATCACCAAGCGGCACAACTCTGGATCATGAGGGAATGGCTGGCAGAGGACCAAAGCACTACCTGGGCAACACAAGACAGGGCAGTGGCTAGGACCCCTTTGAAGGACCTGTTGTGGAAACACAAACAGCACAGACATCCAAATCTTTGAATTAGTGAGGTCTTGAAAACAACCATCGAGGCATGGGACGCTCAAACCAGGAAGGGAATCATGACCACCCCACTGGGCCCCTTTATGCCAATCTGTCGGAACTCACTGTTCCCTCCGGGATGCGAACCAGGGGGATTTGAAAAATGGGAGGAGGCTGGGTGCAGAAAAATTGGAGAAATGATCCAGGACAAAGAACTAAGGACATTTGCGGAGTGCAAACAAATGTGGAAACTGACGATGCGGACAGATACAAATATGAACAAATAAAGCACTGGCTCACCACTCCGGAGATTTTTCAAGCAGCCACGAGAGATTTAACACCATTTGAAAGATATATAATATCCAACCCAGGCGACAGAAAACTGGTGTCAACATTATACCAATTCATTAACGTGGCAGAAGAAGAAATTAAATGGTCATATATGAAAAGATGGGAGGGCACGCTGGGGGAAGATATTCCAAGACAACAATGGGAGGCTTTGTGGGTCGGTATCCCGAAAGTTACCCGGGCCGTCCAAACAAGGGAAATGTGGCTCAAAATCATTACACAGTGGCACTACACTCCAGAACGTATCCAATCAATGTATCCGGAAATGTCAGATAACTGCTGGAGAGGATGCATGGAAAGGGGCACATGGAGGCATATATGGTGGGACTGTCAGGGTGTGAAGGGTTTCTGGAGGGAAGTCCAAACGGAGATGACAAAAATATTTCCAGATGCAGCGCAAATGGGGGAAAGGGTCTGGTTGTGTGGACTAAAGGACCCTCAGGCCAAAAGACTCCATATAGCACAATGGAGAAGCTTCATGGGCTTACTTACTGCTGCATGGGCCACAATCGCCCAAAACTGGAAAAAACAAGCCCAGCCTTTAGTGTTTACCTGGCTACAAAAAGTGTGGTCACAAATGTCAATGGAAAAGATTACACACCATCTCCAGGCCCAGAAGAACTCCTTTACGAAGGAATGGGGGGCGGTGTTGGAGTATTTAAGGTCGGACTATATGGAGCAATGGTGCCCGCACAATATCAAAATCTCAGACATTTTTGGTACATAACTTTTTGAAATTACAACAACATGTGATCCTACGCTTCCGGGGGTGGGGAGGGGTTGGGGAGGGAGTTCGGGTATGATGTTATGATGTTATGTTTTTAAGAAACAATAAAAATATGTTTAAAAAAATATATATCTCCCCCGATGATGGTCTGGCCCCCAGCGAATGGTGGGAGGGCTCTTTCTAAAGCGGAATAGAACTCCTCTTGCTCATCATTAGGAGCGTAAACCGAGATCAGTGTGTAAAGTTGTCCGAATATTCGGCATTTTATAGCTACGAAGCGGCCATCCAGGCAAAGCAAGGAGTCTAGGATCTGCGGCCTGAGGCCCTTGGCAAATAGGATTGCTGTACCACCCTTCTTTGTGCCATTCGATGCCAGGAATTGTAGTGGGAATTGCCGGTCACGGAGCCGGAAGAAATCAGCCGGGGTCAGATGTGTCTCCTGGAAGAAGACTATGGAGGCCTGATCGTTTTGTAAGCTCTGCACTATCGCTTTCCTCTTCTGCGGGGCATTGAGACCGCTGACGTTCATCGTTAAAAATGTCAGTTTTTGGTGTGGAGGGGGAGTCTCCTGGGTGACCTCCGGTGAGAGGAGCTGATCTGAGGAGGGCGGATGGGGGTTCTCAGCCATCATCTAGGGACTTAGTTTCAATGTGGTGTTCCTGTGGCTGGGTTTTATATATCCTCCAACAGGAGGGTAAACTAGTAATTGGGTGGGGGGCCGGACTTTCCGGTGCAGCACTTCCCACGGCCAACTGGGCCATAACTGTCTTCCCAGCCAACAGGGCTGGGATCAGACCATCTAGTTGGGTCTGTCTCCAAGGGTGGGTTGGTGGCATACTCCTTGGAGTGGGGTATGGGCCGCTCGGGACCCGCGGCATTGTTGAATTCTTCTTTAGTTATATGATCGGTTCTTTCACGATCACCGGTCGTGGCAAGTTTATTTTATCTTCCGGCGTCTCTGTGCTTTGGACCAGGACTGCTGTTGCTGTCTCTGAGGCAGTTGTTCCGACTCTTCTGGCAGAGGGAGAGGACTCTGGGCGGGCGATGGCTCTGGCGAGTTCGGGTGTAGGATGGACTCTGCGCCCTCTAGATGGCTTATTTTGCGCTGGGTTCCCCGGAATGTGAATTGGATGTCTTCCTTGGTAGCCAGTTTTCCTTGCTCCTCGGGGGCCTTCTGTGGGGTCAGCTTAGGGGGTCCTGTTTCTTTGCCTTGTCTACTGCTAGCAGCATGGGGGAGATGTCCGAGGATTTGGTTGCTTTAGGTAGCTTCGACATCATGCAGGATTTATGACTCCGGGGTTTCTGCGTCTTCTATGTCTGAGTTGAGAAGAACTGCTAGACCCTATGAGTGGTGGTAGGGCTCGATTCAGAAGCTCTCAGGTTGTCGGTGACAATAGATTGGGGGTCTCAAGGAGGGTCCGGAGTATTGCTCCCTATGTTTCAAGTGCAATGAAGGGGGGGGAAGAACCCCTGAGACTGGTAGACCGTATCTGATGATGGAGAGGGGGATCTCTCCCGTCACGAAGATGGAGCTCCGGGACACAAGGGGGATAGTGGAGGATGATGGGCGGGGGCACCCCAGGAAGTCACCGGGTAGGAGGGCACAGTCCCGGGCCCCTGCGGCGTTAGACCTTTGCTGGAGTGGTTGTGTAATGAGGGCGGCACGGTACTGCCAGGCAGCCAGAGGATTCTCGCAGGATTACGAAGAAGGGTTCCAGGGGGTGCCGCCGTCGGCGGGCAGTCCCACGTTGTGACTGAAGTGGGGAGAATGGGTAGGGGTGCCCAAGGAGGTTATGAGGGAGCCTAAGAGGGGCCCAGGGGGTGCACCGCCCGAACGGGGTTTGTGCCATCGGAACTTCTGGGCGGCTGCAGTACACTAGCACCCCCTTGGGCCTTGTGCTCTCACCTCTTTGGCGTCTGGAGGATCTCAGACGCCACCGTGGGGAATCTCTGAGGGGCCGGATTGTTGCTAGCCATCAGCTGCCCTCCTGTCTCTCCCCGGAGAGCAATGGCAGTCCAGGCTCGGGAGCTCCCGCTCAACCGGCACCTCAGGCACGTATCTCGTCGCTTCCCCTGCCGGATTGTTGCATCAGAGGAATGGGCTCTCACTCTTCCCAATGTCGCTGTATGGAGCTGCAGCCCATGCCTCAGGTTTCAGGCAAGCGGATGGAGGGAGGAGGGGGGGCAAGGATGTCTGCAGCCCGATGCTGCCGCACAGCTCAGCCGGGAAGCGGGCAGCTCTCCCTCATCACTCCGTGGGGGTTGTCAGTGCTCTCCAGGTCCTGGATCCACCTCTCAGCTTGGGCAGGGACTCCCTTCCTTGCGCTCCTCATTCGGGTGACCAGCGAGTGTCGTCCGCCATCTTGGCAGGGACGGATTACAACTGGGCTCGCTTGAGAGTTCAGGCTTTTTCAGGGCGAAATAGGGGATTAGCGAAGCCCTGCTGGGCTGCAGCTCGTGCCTCTGAACTTCCGATTTCCATTAATCGGACTGTTGCATCGTTCCGATCATAGGAGCATTATATTATTGCCAGATGCCGCGGGTCTCGGACGGAGGCCATTAGGGAAGCCGCCACATCACTGGCGCTCCTGGCCAAGCCTCCACCATTTTTCTTAATGTGAGCTTAAGGTGAAGTTTCTCTATGAAGTTGAGTTGTTGATTTTTCAAACTGGTATAGCTTAAGGCTGTAGGTGTGTGATTCACTCCACCTCACATAGACATTTGCCTTCGTATTTGTTCAATACTTGCCATCTGCAAATGTCCTTGTGCCTCCTAATCTTATCAGAAATATGTCTTCTGCACGTGGTCTGTTCATTCGATTCCCTTTGTCCCTTGCATCCAGCTCTCGAAATAGCCTCCCTGACTTCAGGCCAATGTACTCCCTTATTCTGCACACGAAAAAAGGTTCTTCATCAATTCTTCAATGTACAATCCTAGGCTCGTATTTTGAGGTATCTTGGGTGATTCTTTAATACGGGCCATCGTCCATTTTCTTCCAATGGTGGTACTAAATGTTATGTATATACCTCTTTTTAGCAAGTTTCTATATGCTTTTTCTACCTTACATTACAGCACATTTACAGTTAGATGTCAGCAAGTTACTTCATCTTATTTTCATGGTTACTTCATTTTTAGGTACTTCATTTACACCATCCGTCTTAAGTATTTTCATAACGTTTCAACATAGATTTATATATCTTCTTCATGACATCATGGTGTTGTCGTCAAACATTTCCTTAGTGTTCATCCATGATTCCCATATTCCCATTCTGGCACTTTGGCAGTGGACATCCTTCTTGGTGACTTCCTTCCACTGTCCCATCATGAGGGTATCTTCTGAATAGCTGTCTGAGTGCATATCGTTTTTCATACAATCGACGCAGTATGGACATGTTGCATAAACTTGTGCATGGGTTCCCAATTGTAGCTCTTTGTCTGCTACTCCAATAAGACAGTGGTGAGGGAGCGGGGACTAGAGAAGAGGCATCCACCTGCTCCTCTACAACGGAATGTGCATGTATATAGAACACGAAATCCCTAGAGGAGTGTTTGCCGTAAGGCCAGGTATTGCATTACCCTGGCATTCACTGTTTTAGAGAGAGTCCATACAATGGATGATCAGGTGAACTTAACCTCAATGCAGGTCCTCCAGAAACAGAAAATAAGCACATGACTGGTCATTCCCTGCCATGAGCCTTTCAAACGGTGGGGTGTTGAGTTAGGCTTCCTGGTACAATTGCCATGAATACTTCCAGTCTAAATAAAGGGTGGTGTTGATATGAATCTTCAATCCCCGTGCCAATTTCCTAAACCCATTTAATCCTAGCGATTATATTGATAGACCCTGTGTTCCTTTGCACACCTCTCAACCAGTAGCGGAAGCAGCTTTTGGTGCTTGAGAGGCAGGTATCCTCCGGGGGGGGGGGGTCTTAAGTTATAGTTAATTCCAAGTCAGTGGTGACTGGGGACATTTTTCATTTAAGATTTGTTCATATTTCCCCTGAATGGGCAAACCAATGTAGAGGGGTTCCAAGGAGGGGAGGGGTCTCAGACCAGAGAATTAATTTAATATAATGGGTTGAAATGCTGATTTTTTCAGCTGTTTTTTTTCAGTGTTATTTCTGGAAAAATTGATAAAAAGCCATAAAATGTACCATTGTTTTTGCTAGGGAAAACAAATCACAAATCCAATAGCTGAATGACAGGAGCATTGTATGACATTTTCCTGACGCTTGTGCCCAGAATACATGCCAGGAATGTACCAATATGTCATACTGCCAACTTATGCAGAGATGGCTGTTGGATAAACAATGAGAAATAAATGGACAGAGGCATCTATTTTGAAGCAGAATTACCCTCTAGATTAAACTGCTGGTTTTGTAAACTCTAAGGTCCCGCTTCATAGAATCCAGTGCAGAAGCAGCGCTAGCGCCGCACAATGAAAAGGAGCTTGCACCATGCGTGCGCCGGCCTTGGCGCAAACCAGCAATTGCGCGGCATGAATATTCATGGATTTCCAGAGGCATCAGTAGCCATGGCGCAGTGAACAGCAAGCAGCGCCAGTAACGCCCCCAACACCGGCCCATGCGCAAGAAAAAGCCAGTTAAATGTTCAATACAGCGCAAGGCCCTGCGCCATCCGTGGGCCAGCACACAGCCCCCCTCCATCGTAATTGCATGAAAAATCGGAGTGTATCCCACTCCCACCAGCCAAATTGTGTGGAAAGGGCAGCGCGTACACCCGCAAAAAAGCATACCCCGCTCGCCCCAGCCAAATTATGTGTAAAGGGCTGTGTGTGCTGCCATCAGCCATGAACACACCCCACAGGCAGCCCACACCACAAGGGATCCCCCCCATCACCTGTGACCATACCCTGCAGGCAGCCTACACCACAAGAGATCCCCCCCATCACCCGTGACCATACCCCATAGGCAGCCCACACCACAAGGGAACGGCCATCACCCATGACCATACCCCACAGGCAGGCCCCGACTCATGTCCCCCGACCCCCAGCAGTGACGGCAACCTGGAGGCAGGCCGACTCATGTCCCCCAGCAGTGACAGCAACCTGCAGGCAGGCCCCGACTCATGTCCCCCCAACACATTGGCCTAACATGCAATCATGTAGCATATGTCCACTAAAATGCCACCAAACGCTGCCCCCCCCACAGTGCACCTAAACACCCATCCATTGGTCCTGCTCCCCAGTACATGCCCCATGGCATGGGAATCACGAATTCACACATGCATGTTTGCACACACATGAACAACATTGCTCAACAGCAGGGGCATGTAACAGAGCCAAGGAAGAGTGAGACATGCACCAAACCATTGAGAGCAGACACCACTTGGATTTCAAGGAATAAGAATGTATTGATTCATAATATTCACACCAACTAAAACACAACCAGGAGAATCAACATGAATGTAATCCAAATGAAAATCAGATTGAAAACAAAAAGAAGTGTGATGTTAAAAATGAAGAACTCAAAAAAGTGGACCATGTCCAATGATGCTTCTCAAAATGTAAACAGAAATCATTAAAAAACCATTCCTCCATGGTGAACAAAAATGTAAAAAAATATTCGTTCAACTATGTACAAAGCTCCAGGGTCCATGATCCCAAAACATAAATCAACATCCATAACATGTCCAAGAAGAAAGAACTATTTACACGATGTTGAGCAAAGTCCATGAACTCCAAATAAAAACAAACAAATGAAACCTACTCCTAAATAACTATTTACAAAGGCAGCGGGCTAGTCCTACGACTCACCGTTTTCCCCAAGAGTTTCAGCCAGGGCATCATCGAACCCTGCATCTATTTCCCTGAGGCGGGCCTGTGCTCTCCCCTCGAGGGCCCACAGGGACTCCAACGTGATCCTTTCAAACTCCCCTGTGAGACTCCTCGAGGAACTCAGCCCACCTCTCCACCCGATGCAGAGTGTTCTCCGCCCTGAGGATGTTGAGTCGTACCACATGTGCCCGCTGCCGCTCTGCTCCGATCTGCTGGACTATTCGCTCCAACAAGGAAGACATCCTCGTGTTAAGGTCCACGTTTCCCTCCTGCCCGATGGCCGATACCTGCCCCTGAGATGTTGAGGGCCCCAAGTTCTGTCGCCTCCTACATCAAGCCTGCTGCCGAAAAGCCTGGTGCCTGCGCCTTTGGGACAGCCTCCGAGATGATGACAACCCCCGGGGCTGTCGTGCACGTGCCCTGCTGCTTGATGCCTGCACTTCCTCCATTGCCATTGTCCTGTTGCTGCAGTGACCACCTCTGATGATCCTCCTTCGACTGTGGCAGGGATGTGGTCTCCACCAGACTGGCCGCTGGGGTTGGGACAGGTACACAGGGGGCCCTGGTGGTATCTGGGCCAGAAGACGGCAGGGAGGACTGGCGCACAGCGGAGGAAGAGGAGGAGGGGGTTGCAGCAGTGGCCAGCACACGTAGCACATTCTTGACCATGGACTCTGCTAACCAGTTTATGAGGCAACACCCCTCATTGTGATGATGTGCAAGCCCCCTGATTGGAAGCCTGTACATCACCACGAATGCTGGCTGTATGCCTCACTATACCGGCTAGCACAGGTTCAACCCTGTTACGAATTGCCTCATCCGCAGGTAGTGGAAGATCCGTTTCCGTGGATTCATCCGCCACCTGCGGATGGGTCCGGCCAGAGGCATGCATGCAGGTGCACACTGGTGCAGTCGCAGTTCCAGGGACAGGAGCAGTCTCAGGCCCCTCCACGCTAACCTGCACTGCCTCTGGCCCCTGACCCTGGACTACACCAGGAACACCTACCTCATCACCCCCGCTGTACCCCATGTGCTGGGTTGATGTGGCCTCCTCCTCTAGCTCCACCACCACCATCCTGGATGACTCCCCACTGTCTTCCGCATCAGATTGCCCCTGTGTGGTCTCACTTGTCCTTCCCACTGCTGAGGAGCCCACGACCAACTTAACCATCTTTGGCCTCCCCTCAGTAGCTGCAGCCGATAACTCTGACGTGGCACCAGCCTCCTCGCTCCTGGAAGATGACATAACCTGGGAGGATGACTGGGCCTTGCATTGGTGCCTGGTGGAGGCATCCCTGCTGCGGTGCTCCACAGTGCCAACTCTTTTCCTCCATCGTTGCTGTGGATAGGGAGACATTGAACACAAGCATCAGTGTACCGAACAAATGCCTGCTTGACACAAAGCAAATGCACAAGAGTGGCACTGTCAAACGTCACAACCATCATCACCCTCCCCAACACACAAGTCAGTGCAAGCAACACATATGCACAAACATGCATGCCATGTGCAACAAACATTCACATCCATGTATAAGTCACTGCAAGCACATCAGCAGAGGGGCTGAACCTCACATGCATCATGGTGCATGCAAATCACATTCACTCACATCACCTGACAGTCATGCATCAGGCCATGTAGACCTCCGTCACAGTGCACTTGGGGACAACTAGGCCACATGAGTCAATCACGCATTGAGATGCTCGTGTGTCATGCATCCCTGGGGTTGGCCAGTCACACACTCACTACTCAGACATACGCACATGTACACCATGCATGTCCATGATGGTGACATGAGCACCCATGTGTCACACCTCTTGAATGCCCCAGTCCAGGCACAGGTATGCAAACATCTGCACCTGGTAACATGCTGGTTCGCATCACGCATTGCAACACAGACACCATTGATGTGGGACATGCCTGAATGGTATCACATGCAGCACTGTCAGGGACATGCACACAGACATCTGTACAGGAGGCATACCCGACATAAGGGCAATGTGCATACTCCAGCCACACGTCAACATGCACATGCACTATGGTGGACAAGAACACATGAACAATTACCAGTCGACTCCAGATGGGGCACCAACTCCAAGACCTGGGGGTACAGCGCTGGGTAGAAATGCTCCAGGACCCTCATCTCGTCGGTGGTCAACCGGCCCCGGTGCCTCACTCGATCATGACCTTCCTTGAGGAGATGCCGGGCCTTGTTGTGGGTCCTGGACTTTCAAGTCTTCCCAGCGCTTACAGACATGTTGGTAGTCACGGGGTGCCACCCCCTCCAAATTGATGACTACCCACAAATGTGTGACCTGATATTCCTCCGTCCTTCCTTGTCGACTTGCAACGGTCCAGGGAAGAGGGCATCATGAAGCCCCATGACATGCTCCAGCTCCACAAGGATGCCAATTTTGTGAAAGAGAAGCGGACAGCCCTCTTACTCTCTGCCAGGGGGTTGCCACTTGCCTCAGTTGGAGATGGGTCAGACATGGCAACCCCCGAGGCAGGTGTGGGTGGGCAGGTGGTCCTGGGGCTTGGCTGTGGAGCGATGGAATGGCAGTCGGGAGTCTTCAGGATCAGCAGAGGTGGTCACAGCAACAGGATCACTGGCAATGGCTTCAGAGCAGGCACCAAAATGCAGGGCACGTGGGCAGCAGGCACACAGAGTGGGCTGGCAGCAGCAGATGGCTCTAGGAGGCAGCTTGCGGCAGTTGGAGGCAGGTAAATTGTCTTGTGGGCAGGAGCGTGGGTCTTCCGTGTTCTTTTGCGTGGCCAGCCGGAAACAGAGTGTCTCCACACATGCGGAAACAGCGTTTTTGGGTGGAATCTGAGGAAAGGCCCTAAGCTCGTAAGTTACGTGACACACGCTGTACGTTGGGCGTTACCGTTCAGTATGGGATAAAGGTGTGCATAGGAGAACAGTGCACTGCATGTGCTATTCGTGGAGACGGACGCGTGAATTTCATATTTTTGTGGGTTCACACACGATTACTTCACTATTGTGGCAGTGCATACTTCTTTTTTACTGCAGCAGTGCTTACTTCTTGTTTTGGCGGGGGAGTTGCCTATGCGCACACGCATGTGATTTATTTCTACTGTGGTTGCCCCTGTGTATCACGTACCCCATTTTTGAGGTCATAGTAGCCTACGTGTTCCTCACAAATGCATTCTTTGTGTTGCTGGGTGCCAAAGTATACTGCGGGACGTTTTTCACTCACACGTGGACTACCGAGGGGTCGCGTAAACATTGATTTTTGTTTTTGGGGTGGCTGAGCATTGCACAACCCGTTATTTTTTCCCCTGGGGTCACATAGAGCCTTGCTGGCGCACAGTGGTACGTATTCCATCACGTACCCTGCCCCCTCACTCCAATTGCCCAGGACAACTGTTGGCTGCACCTCCCGTTGCGCTAGTCCATCAGTCCCATGAGGGCAAAGTTGGGCGACCTGCCAGAGATGGCCAAGTTGGGTGACATGGCCAAGGTGGGCGACGTGGCCAGAGTGGTCAAGCTGGTCAAGGTGGGCGACGTGGCCATGGTGGTCAAGCTGGCGAAGGTGGTCCACGTGGGCAAGCTGTCCAGGCTCATGCAGGGATAGCTATTCCCCCAACCCAACCGGGGCAGGGAGATGCAGCTGTTGCTGACATCCCCAGCACCCGTGGTCCCGGACAAGCGTTGCCATCTGTTGTCCAGAGTAGCCAGAGTGTGGAAGCTGCAGGGGCAGCTGCGGCTACCACCACCCAGGCTCAGGGTGAGCCAACCCGGGCTGTAGTGGTCCCAGCCCAGACACAGGGTGACTCTATGGCCAATTTCCATGTCCTGAAGGCCAAGTCACGTGCGGTGCAGGGTCCTGGCAACAGCACCAGCTACCGATAAGTGCAAGCCGACCTTCTGTACTAACATCAGTGGCTGATTCCATAGGCCAGTCCACCTGTACTCCAGCCCCTATTGACCAGAGCGGTACAAGCCACTTAGTGCCTGCACCACCTCGCAAGAGGCAGAAGCGTGCTCCAGCGGGACAGGCTGGAACCCCAGACACGGCACAGCAATCCCCCACGTCGAGAAAGAGGAGTTTCTGTGAAGAGGAACTGGACACGCTCGTGGAGTATGTGTTGGTCCATGGCCGTGACATGCTGGTGCAGGCAGTGAGCACACATACGCCTGCTCAGCGTATGACCCACTGGCAGTGCCTCGTGGGCCGTATTAGTGCCTTGCCCCATGAGAGGTGCACAGCTGGTGATGTTGTGAAGCTCTGGAATGACCTCAAGCGCCGAGCAAAAGACAAGCTGGCTGCCAAGTTTGCCTCTACTCAGGTGACTGGTGGTGGGTCAGCACCAGAGGACGATGAACTCACTGGACATTAGGAGATCGCTAGTGATTTCATTGCAGTGGAGCAGGTCCAAGGCATGGGAGACCTGCCAATGTATGAGCCAATGTCCGGTGAGCAGTGATGCGTGTGTGTCCAGCCCATGTGTATGTTGCTTGGGTGATGGGTTATGATTGTCTGCCAGTTCAGGCTACATTGACATGACTGCCATGTATAACCCATGTGATGATGAATTGATACGTGCTTGTTGTCATGCAGACTGCATTCAAACCATGTGCTGCACACAGAGGCAATCCTCATCACCACACCTGCTCCCTCCTTCCATGACACTCTCTGTCTAGCCTCTCTTGGCCCTATTCTTGCTCCAACCTGTGGTCGTGGATAGCCTGTGATGATATTCTACTCAACACTTGCCTTCTATCGTCACATGACTGACATCTCTGTGAGGTCACCCTGCAAGCTGCTCCTCCTCAGAAGCATTCTTCCTTTCCTCTCCATCCCCCAGCAGCTCACTGTCTCCAGGGGACTGATAATTCCTATGGTGGACTACTGCAACAGCCTTTACCAGGAATTCTGTGATTCTACACTGTTCCCTCTACCAGACCTGGACTATGTGGAACGTCCTTTAGGCTTGGTGCAAGGTATCTGCCTAGGACTGTGATGATGGCACAGGCTCACAGTGGCTATGAGTGTTCATTTCTGAACCCTGTGCATTCTCAGCAAGTCCCTATGGGTCCTGGGCCAGCAAGTCCTTCAACTCCATCTCCAGTATTTACTTCCTTCTCATGGTCTTTCATCATCCCTTTCATGCTCCCTCGGGGTCAGTTGTTCCTAACGGAAATTCATTTGTGGTTCTGGTCTGTGTTGAGATGGGGCCTCCCTCTGGTACAGCCTCCCTGCCTCTATGTAACTGGTGGTGTAGCTTCTCCAGGTATGTAGGCACTTCTGATGCTTCCTCATGTGTTGTGCTTTCTGTCCTCCTCTCCCCTGCTGTACTGCCAGATGACTGACAGAATGCACTTGCCACCTGACCACACTGTCTGCTACAATACTGTCTGACATGCATTGTACATGGCTCATCGACAGTAGTTTTCAACTTCCATCTGAGGCTGGTTGAGCGTTCTGGCATAGCTATGCTACGTGCCATTTGTATTTGGGCATCAGTCATCTTTGTGGAAGGACTACGCCAGTGACATGCTTGTGTGTGAGGCAGGTACTATGCACCATGCAGTACATGTGTATCTTTTGCCCTTTGACATGCATCCATGTGTGCTTTCAGGCTCCCCTTACATTTCATTCACACTGCGTGCGTGCCTGAGTTTGTGTTGTGTGTGACATGGCAGGTTAATGTGTTGGCTGACAACGTTGTAATGCCTATGTGTGTGGCCTATGGTATTAACATGTGTATTCATGTCTCTTTTTTGCATTTGTGCAGGTGTGAGGCACTGGAGGAAATGTATTCTCAGCCCCAACCAGGCACCAGTGGAGGACGTGGTGTGGTAGCCCACGAGAATCCATTGGTGCTACAGACCATCCTGGCCAGGGGTGTCTCCGAGTACACCTCTGCGGACGCCTATGCCTCTGGTGCTGAATCTGACATTGAACCCTCATTGCTGTCATATATGAGTGATTCTACCGTGGATGCTGTTCTGTCCCTAACACCTGCAGGGGAGGTAGACCCCTCATGGGGCCAGTCAGTGTTGGTCATGTCCGTCTGTGGTGGTTACGGCTGCAGGGTCACGCCCCACAGTATTGGCTACTGTTCCTGGGGCTTCTGATCAAGGGAGGAATGCAGTCCTGCAGCCACAGGCAGTGCCAGCGCAGCAAGGGCCAGGTATCCTTGGGTCGGTGGGTGTGGGGTCCGGCAATGCAGTGGCCATGTGCCACTTGGAAATACTGTGTGGGAGCAATCCACATATACTATTGCACAGCAACAGGGGGGCATCATGTGAGATGTTGGCACAGGGCATGGATAGGGTGGCCAATTCCATGCTCCCCCCTGAAAGACAGATGGCGCTCCAGCAGCAGGCAATAGAGTCCACATGTTGCTCGCACAGGCTGGACATGTCGGCCAGCAACAGGGACTGATGGGCTGAACTGGGGGCTCTGCACACAGCCATTGCTACTGAGGCTGAGGCCCACAGGGCTGCCCTGAGGGAAGAGAATGCTTCCCTCAGATCTACTCTGGCTGCACTCGAGTCAGGCCGCAGTAGATGGGCAGAACAGCAGATGGAGCAGGTGATGCACAATGTCTCTGTGGAACTCTGTGCAACCCATGAGGTCTTGCAAGCAGAGATCCATGCATCCTATGACATCTTGCAGGCGGAACTACATGCATCACGTGAGGTGTTGTATGCGGACCTCCGGGCCATCATGATGCAGAATCAAACCTTTCAGGCCTGCATGCTCCCTGCCATTGAGGAGGAGGCCAGGGATATATGTGGTCAGGCTCCCTTACCACACACACCCCCTAATGCTACACCACAGGGTGATGACAACATCGACAGCTCTCCCACTCTATGCTAGCTGTGCAGGCCATGAACCCATGGACCCATGGAGGTGTTTTCTTTTTTTTTAATTTTTTTCTCAACCTCCACACATGTGGGTGTTGAGGTGCACCCTGCACATACTCCCTCCTGGGTGCCCCACCCCCAGTCCACCATGGCCATTTTGAGTTTTGATTTTCTTTATTTTTTGTCTATTGTGCATTCATGTGACAGTGTGTTGCTTTGTGTGGCATCCGAAGGAATCCACTGCGTGTTCCGGCTGGGCCCATACAGGCTTGTCTCATATTGGTACACTCCTTGTTCGTGCCTTAAGGTCCAGACATATATGCCACTCCTGCTTCCCCTTTCCATGGGCTTGCAAGGAGGGCAGCGTGAGAAGGCAACTTGCACAGGGACATTGACCTTTCATCAGTTTTGTGGTTGGCCTGAAGTCCAACCTGTGTATACACCCCTAGTAGGGATTCATGATTGTTTTTCCAGTGCATAGTTAGCATACCTTTTTGTTTGGACATTGGTTAATGTGCATTTTTTCATGTTACATCTTCATGTATTACCTTGACTGTCTCAATCATTGATGCCCTTCCTGCTGTATGCGTTACCCTGCCCCCTTTAGCTAGCAGAGACACACTCAAGATAGAAGGGTCCATTTGGTAGCGTTGTCACTTTGAGGCACTTGTGCTATTGTGATTAGTCAATGTCTGACATTATCACTGTTGGGTCCTGTGTTTATGATATGTTATGCTAGAAGATGGATGTTCCTGTGTACGATTTCATTTTGATGTGTCAGAGTGAGTTATTTCTGACCTAGTTGTCTTTGTGACAGTAGCGTTATGTATTGGCCATTTTTTTGTCACTTTTGACATTGCATTTCATGGCATGGTGTGGCATCCGGGTGACATGAAGTTTGGGAGGGTTTAGGTGACATACCAGGATTTAGATGTGCTGTTTTCCATGGGGTTAGTGGCATACTGCATCTTCAAGGTGTGCCTTTTGTTCACATGGGATTGAGTTAGTTTAAGTGGCTAGGGATGCACACAATGTAGCACTTCCAAGGACACATTCTCAGGGTGGTGAAGTTGGGACAGTTGATTGTCCCTTTGTAATCATTTCTTGTCACCTGGAATGTGCCAGGCCTGTGTGCACTCCGCAAGGGTGAAATTTTAGGTGAAAAATTGCACCACAATCTGGGTATGGGCTGCCTAGCCACATGTCCTTTACCCTCTCATGCGCAGTGTCCGTGCATGTGGTTGGGGATGAGGGGGCACCACCATGTCCACCGGTACACCACGGCGTGTTGCAATGTTGTGCAGGACACATGCTGCCACAATGATCCTGCACACTACTGGTGGTGCATATAGTAGCTGTCCACCGGAGTGGTCAATGGAGCGGAAGTGTGACTTTAGCACTCTGAATGTGTGCTCCACTATGGCCCTAGTTGCAATATGGGCTGCGTTGTATCTTACCTGGGGTGGGGTGGTTCCGTATTGGCATCATCATGTAGCTGCTCAGAGGTTAGGCACTGTCCCCTGGGGAGGTGAGAATGGTTGGCATTGTTTGCTTTGTCAATTTGTCTGTGTCTAACATGCATGCATGTGCACAGGCATTTATACTCACCAATGAGCCATGTGTTGCCATGCCTCCCAGCTTCCAGGTCCTGGTGTAGGGGTGACATTCTGAATATGAAACTATCATGAGTGGACCCTGGATAGTTGGCATATACAGAGGTAATGATTCCCTTGGCATCACATACAACCTGCATGTTGATGGAATGCCATTGCTTTCATTGCAATAGATGTGCTCTGTGGCCCTAGGTGGATGTAGGGCCACATGGGGGCAATCAATGGCACCAAGCTCTTTGGGGAAGTGTGCCACCCCATAAAAGTCCTGGACCACTGCTTTCTGCGGGTGTTCTGGGCATGTATATGTGCCTGCGGACTGAGGGGCGTGCAGTCATGATTGCCAAAACCTGGTGTATGCAGCGTGACTGCCTGGGCTGTGAAACACGCCCAACTATGGCAGTTGTCCACTGAAATGACCCAGTGGCCAAATAATGCAGTAATTGCAAGGGCCTCAGTGCTTGGGAGCACAGGGTGGGTGATGTGAGGTCATCCTCCCACTCGGTGACCAGATTTGCACGCATGCACCACCTTTCGGCGCCGATTTATTCCATGAATGAGGCCCTATGTTTTAAAAAAGTACTCCAATTCAATTTAAAATTGAAAACAGCTTACTTTGAGCGTTAGTTTGTTCAATGTTTAAAGATCTTCAATTTGCAGTGCGAAGGTTTTCAGAAAAGTCATACAATGTATTGTGTCATTAGACCGTAGCCGTTTTTTATAATAGTTTATACAACATTAGTCATTAGCCCGGTTATGTATGTAGGTGGGATAAACAAAATTAAAAAAGAAGTATTCTAATGGCAATGTAGACATAGTTATTATATTTTAAAATGAAGTTTGATCTCTTAAAAAAAGGTATTCCACACTGCTCACAATTATCTATGCAAGTAGAAGTATAAGTAACAAATTCCAGTTTTAAAATGTTTTAAATATGATGTGTACATTTTGAAATGTCATTATTAACTTTGCATGTGTGCACGTGGCCAAACAAAGGACACACACAGATTTCACAAGATGTATGGAAATTACATTTGTTAGGTTCTTAATATAGATTTTGGTAAGTTTTAATACGTTTACACATACACATGTTTTTATTGCCTACCTATTATTTGAAGAATTGGTATGACTACACTTTAAAAAGATGTATACTCAAAATAATGTTACAATGTTGGCATGTCTTCATACATTTATTTTTAAAAATGAAGACATAGTTAGGTTAAACAGTATTGATTAAAAACACCAAGGGCTATGCTATAAGCTGTACTACTTATGATGTCATTCCTACTCTTAAAAAACGTCTTATCACAAAAGAACAGATACAGGAGAACAGTTTTTATAAAAAATTAATAACCATGTGTGGTTCACAGAAGACACACGTAGACTGTCCCTGGTCGGAAGAACACCCTGACCCTGTGGGGTAAGAGCTCTCTCTAGGAGGCCAGTGGTGTGCAACCTATCTAATAGGGACAGCAAGGAGACTTTCCCTCATCAGCACATACATATGTAGCAATTACATTGACTATAAAAAAAAACAAGTATGCTTAGAGACCGTCAATCTATTACCTGTCTCCACTGTGTATTTTTGAAAGGCTCCTTCTATTTGGATTTTCAACAGTTTTATTCACCTACTAAGTAGAAGCCTACACACATCAGACCTTGTTTATGGAATGTTCAAACATAGAGATACTAATCTCACAAACAACAGCCTAGTGGCATCTAGCCTATCTAGGACAAAGACTTTTTTCTCAATGTGTTCAGCCTATTTTTTTTTAACAGCATTATAATCATGAGAAACCCCATAATCCTATAGTCGACCGGTTTCAATGACCAAACCAACTGGGTCATCTTCTTCAGGACCTGATTTCTTTCATACTGGGCTGCACTCCAACTGTGGTCCGCAGTGGGTGAATAGGCAGTTTCTTCCGTCCCCTCGATCCAGAGCTGTAAGTATTGCTCTGGAAGGAGGAGGAGGTGGACTGCGTAAACTGGGCTAAACTCAGCTAGCGGTGTGTTCAACTGTCAATGGATGTGATGGTTGTGAGATGTTTGCTTCTCGTGAGTCGGACGTCTCGTTCTGTTCGCGTGGTATCCCTCATTGTCAATCCGAGGTTCCTTTATGGATTACTGGCCACTGCTCCCATTTGTACAATATTGAAACATATTTTCATTGTAGTGAAATGCCTTTAGACATTGTTGGCAACTCTAGGCAAAACCAAGTTAGTAGTTACCTAAATGGTTACTGTAGTTGAGGTAATCATAGAACATTTATTCTATATATACTACACTGTAGATCCCCCTTCTCTTTGAAACTGTTATTCTTTTAAGGTTTTTTCAACATAATGTTCTTTTATACAATTGTTCAATTTTTTATTTAACCTGTCATATAGATAAACTTGTAGAAAGTGAAATAGTATATAATTTGTATTACATGGGCCGCGGTAGAGGCTGTGTAGTTATGGTTAAGCTGCTAAACTCATAGGAAGACAACTTTTTCGGCAGCTTATAACTTCACTCCCCCTGGAGGAATCCTCACCAAACTTTGCCAAAAAAGTATATGGCCCGCTCTGAATTTCTTCGCAGGTTTGGTGAGGTTTCGTGCAGGGGGCGAGTTACAGGGGTGTCCCACATTTTTGTTTTTTCCATAGACTGAATGGGCAAAAACTTTGTGCACAGCTACAGGCCAAACGGCTGGATGGATTTGCACCAAATTTTCAGCAGGAGCAGAAGCTTGGGTCAGAAAGCGTGCTTTTGTGTGGTTGGTGGATATCCAACCAGTACTTTTGCTGCAAAGAACTGAAATGTACATCTCAATGTACATCTCTGGCTCCGCTCCATGGACCCGTTTCCCCTTTCGCTCCATGGACAGAAGGCTCATTGGCTTGAAGTAGGCTGTGCTGTCTGTGAACTTTGGACATGGCCGTTGGTTGGCTGGAGGGAAGCGTGCTGTGCGTCAATGTTTTTGGGAAACACTGTCATGGTGTATCGGAGGAGAGTGTTGTGGTGTGTGTGCCAAGGCCCTACGGCATTGTGTGCATAGCTGGGGCTCTTGCACGTAACAGTGTGGCCACCAAAGGTAGTCATATCTGGCTCCGCTCCGGCATCCCATTTCCCTGTTCGCTGTGCAGTCAAAAATTTGATTCCACTGCAGTGTGCGGTGACGTGCTGTGCGTCATAAGTTTTCGATTCTGCCAGCCAGTTGTATCCGAGGACAATGCAGAGGCGAAAGGGCTTGGAAAACATACTTTATGGCATCTGGTGGTGGGAAGAAGGGATGGAAAGGGTGGGGGAGTGAGAAGTGCTTCATCTGATATATCTCATTAGAGGAAGACGGTAGTGTGCCAGCGCTATCCGTGCATACTACGCCAATTCGCGGTTACGTCAACAGGCAACAACTTTGCGTGGCGATTGCAGGCAGCCTTTGCTATGGCATGACAGCTCCAGCGGCAATCTCATTCTGTGATAAGTGGTGGCAGGCTGAATTGCAGAAGGGGAGAGCCTTCTACATGACATGAACATTTAAACATAGCTTGTACTATGGTGTGTTGTGTGTGGTAAATCCGTAGCCTCTTCGATGCATGGCTGGAGCCCTTGCACCGAAAAATATGCCCACTGGTTGAAAAGGTATGTCCACTGGTTGTAAGTAGGTGTGAGTTTTTTGTTTTGTGTGCGTGGTTTGGCTGCATTGCACACATTGTTGTTTGCATGGGTGTCACAGTCAGTTGTTATAACATCCTACAGTTGTCGATGTATGGGTGCAGGTGCTGCAGTGTGTCCACTGGTTGCAGTGTTGGAATAGTGTCCATATAGATGAGGGTATGGTTGAACTGGTTCTTATATGTGCTTGGGTAGTCTGCATTGCACAGATTAGTAAGTGTTGTAGTGCACTATGCAGTATTGGTTCTATCCCCGTAGTACAGGGTTGGGAGCAGAACATATGTTGCAAAGATTTTGTTGTTTGGTTGGCATTCATACAATGCTTTGTGAATGGAAGTGGGTAGCAGTGCCAAACACTGTGGTATGTTTCTGCAGTATGGCAAGTGGAACATGTCTGCGTGCATCCCTGCTTTATGGTGCAGTGGTTGGGTAGAAGTGCTGGTCCCCATGATGCTTTGTGAATTCTGGCACATGGCTACATGTTCGCCTGCATGGCTGTGTTATGTTGTGGTGGGTGTGGGCAAGGCCTAGACTGTTGAGTGCACGGTGAAGGCCGTAGGCCATGCACCCAACAGTCTAGGCCTAGGTCTTCACCACAGCCACCACAACATAATGCAGCAATGCAGTTGTATGGGGACCTTTACACAATGGTTGTGGAGGACATTGTAGACTTGGTAGAACAGCAGAAGGGAGTTGCTATGTGTACATTAGCATATGGTGTAGATCATTGCCCGTGTTGCACATTAGGGAGGCACATGTGAGCATTTGCTAGGGTTTGCCCTTTATAAAACCCTTCAAATGTTGTGTTGCATGCACGGCTGGAGCCCTTGCACCGACAAGTATGTTGACTGGTTGCAAGTAGGTTTGCCATTGTTGCTTTGTATATGTGTGGTTTGGCTACATTGCATACATTGTTGGTTCCATGGGTGTGGTGATTGTTAGAACATCTTATAGTTGTCGGTGCATGCTTGGAGGTACTGCAGTGAGCAGTGCTCGAGCATGTCCAGTGGGTGCAGTGTTGGAATACTGTCCGTATGGAAGAGGGTCTGGTTGAAGTGGATGCAATATGTGCTTGGGTACTTTCCATTGAGCAGATTAGTAAATGTTGTACTGCACTCTGCACTATTGCTTGTATGCAGTTACTTCTTCCAGTTGTGGCTGCATGGGTGGAGATGCTGCAGTGAGCAAGCAGTGGTGTAGCATGTACACAGATTGCAGTGCTGGATTAGTGTCCATAGAAGAGGGTACGGTTGAACCGGTTCTTATATGTGCTTTGGTAGTCTGCATTACGCAGATTATTAAGTGTTGTCGTGCACTATGCAGTATTGGTTCTATGCACTTACTAGAGTGTTGGGAGCCGGACCAATGTTGTCACGAATTTGTTGTTTTGTTGGCTGTGATAGAATGTTTTGTGAATGGAAGTGGGTAGGGGTGCCAACCAGTGTGGTATGTGTATGGAGTATGGTAACTGGAACAAGTTAACATGCATCGCTGTATTATTGGGTAGAAGTGCCGGTGCCTATGTTGCCTTTGTGAATTCTGGAACCTGGCTACATGTGCGCATGCATGGCTCTGTTATGTTGTGGTGGGTGTGGCCAAGGCCTAGACTGTTTGGTGCCTGCTATGTGTAGATTAGCATTTGGTGTACATCATTGCACCTGTTGCACAATATGGAGCCACATGTGACCATTTGCGGTTGCTATGTTTAGGCCTTATAAGACCCTTGCTCTAGGAAGTGCTGTAAGATATTGCGGCATGAAAGGAAGTGCTCAGCACCACACATGTAAAATATGGCCAACGTACGCAGGCACCTACATACCCTTCAGCACACCTGATGCAACGTTATGCATCCATGCATGCAAACATGTGGCTAGGGTGAAAGCTGGCAGGCTCAATTGCAGATGGGGAGTGAATTGCACATGACATGAGCATTTAAACATAAGGTGTACTATGGTGTTTTCTCCTTGGTGAGGGCCTAGCGCTTGGATGCATGGCTGGAGTGGAAAGGGAAGAAGGACTGTCCCTGCTTTACTAGGGCATGGCCCTTACTGTAGATGAGAAAGTGCACGTGCCACATCCTGCCCTTTTAAGCATGGTGGGCATGACATGGAATTGTGGGAATCAGCCAATCAGGTGTCGAGGGTGTGCCTCACAGGAAGGGCCGGTACTAGTTTCCCCCATCAGTCCATGTAGTGAGGGTGGCAGGCAACGGTGCAGAGTCCTAATAGTGGGTGCTACCTTTGTGAACCATCTGTACATGTATGCTGCACAAAGAGGCATGGCTGATAATTCTGTGTTGGAAGGAGTGGAGGCTTTCTGGGGAAAAACATGCAAAACAACATCTTTCCCAAGAGTACAATAAAGACCCAGTCCCCTGACCTGCTTCACACTTCTTCATTCCTCCCCCCTCCCACTCCCTACCACGATAACTCAGCGGATTCTGCAGTAGTTTCAGGATTAAACATCCCACATCCGCCCCTTTTCATGATGGTAGCCATGGAAATGGCACTGTGGAGGCAAAGGGATTGCTAAAAACTTTGGCAGACGGTCTCTTTGTACAGTGACATGCAGAAGACTATAGTGGAAGTGTGCAAGCTAAGGGTCAGGCATCCTGTTTGTATGTATGCACTGTATATACTTGTTTGCAATTGCTAACATACACTTGGCGTTGCTTTTCTGTGATAATTTCTCATAAGTTTGCAGTAAGTGGGATGTTGCAGAAAAAAAATGTGTGATGTGTACAAGGTAGTGGCAGGCATCCTGTTGTCATGCACACAATGTGTGTATAATATCATACAATGTGATATTGTATGATATGCTATTTGTACTGTGCAAATACACAAGTTTATGAAGGCGCGCTGAGGTAAGGGTGGGGGAACAGAGGGGAGACAGAGAAAACCAAACTACTAGGCCAGGTGTCACTCAGATCGTCCAAGTGCCTTGCGGATCATCCATATTGCCTGGCTGCCCTTCTTCAAAGTACAGGAAGAAGAATTTTTGTAGTAAGTGTTGCGCACTTAAACTCTTCGAAATGCTCTGCAACATGTAAAGAAACCTCTTTCTACAATGAGCTCTTTCTACCCGATTCCACTACAGAGATTCCCACTGTGCCACATCTCCCTTTATTTAGAGCCCTGCATCCGTTAATTTACAATTCCATTGTTCAACTCTGAAAAGAGCGTTCTTTGTTTAACTTTTTACTTTTCCAGTGAATTTCTATTTATTTGGGTCTTGTGTAACACACGCCACAGAAGGAACGGAAGGCAAGGCCCGGTACGGATGGGGCAGCACCTGCAGGGATAACATAGGGGACGTGCAGAGAGAGGGAAATGTTGGGTGGCCCTCACCTAAATAGGCGCCAGACACTGTCATGCTCCCGGATGGACCCTTCCCAAGTAGCTTCCCTCTGTGAGTAGCGTGTCGCAGTACATGCATAATACAATGCCCTTTTCCGGGTAAGGGTCTGTAGCGCAGAATATGGTCTGCAAGGCTGTTCTAGAGCTGCGCTGCCCTACAGGAGTGCCCCTGTTGTTGACCGCAGCAGATGTGGAAAATGCTGTACATGAAATTACCCTACTGCATTGTTGGAAGGGCAGTACCCTGCCCACTGATCCCTTGTGCTTCCATTTCAGTTGTCATCACATGCAGTACAGACACCTCATGGTACGCCATTAGCCGTATGACTAGAATTCACGGAGATGAATACATTCAGAAATACAAGACTGCTTACAACAACGAGAAATGCAGCTTCATTACGTGGAGCAGGAAAATAATTATTCAGCGAGACCCATGCGGCTACAGTACTTTTCCAACCACCACTGACATTCTTTGTGCTTCTCTTTACATGCACTAGTATGTGCCTGACCAAGCCTCACCAGCTTTGCAATTTTGCAGACTGACTACAAACACCCCTCCAGTTAAATGTTTTCTTCAACTCTACGACCCGCAGGTGAACCCTCAACACTTTCCATCACAGTGCTCAGTGCAGGACTACTTGAAATGCGGTAGCCTACCGTATGGATCAGTAGGGTTTGCTACAGGGGCGGTGTTACCACACACAGAGTATGCCGTACGCATACTCATAACTGCACAATGGATAAACGTGCACTCCCACAACTAATTAAAAGTGTATTAGAAGATGCGGCCATACAGCCAGTAATGCAGTACTATGGATACCTGCAGTGTGATTGCACATATGCCAACCAGTTGCAGTCTCCCTAGGAGACCTCCATATTTCTTACCTGTAGTCATCTCGGACAGTACGGTGCGGCACAGATTCACCATGCAATGTTAACACAAAAAGAAAAACCACTCACCAGCACTTAACATGTACACCTTTAATTTCTAAGATTCGCCAACACTATTAGGAAAGGGAAGGGGTAGCACAAATGGATACATACACAGGAGAATTTGGCCTTTCCAGAGGTACGTCATGAGGGCAGCCAAGGAATCAGTGACAAAACCTTGTTAATGGGACGCCATGGTACAGTTGCGGTACCAAAAACCTATCACCTTTACTGAAAACACTATGCTAAAGCAACATTCCGGTTACAGTGCCCTACTAAAAACCTATGAAATTAATTAACAAAAAACATTGTTAAAGGGACGATATGGTTAAGTTGCGCTACTAAAAACCTTTACTGAAAAAACTATGCCAAAGGAAGGTTCTGGTTAGTATATATATATTTATTGTTCAATATTTTAGAGAAGTGAATAGTGTTTTTTTTCTCCAACAAGAAGTTTTCTTCCTCTGAAGCATGATTAATGAATACAACTGTTATTGGTTGTGTACTTGGAATACATTCAGTATTCACTTAGTATCATTATGAAAATAAAATATTCTTCTTTTTATTTTATTGTGAAATACATTTTATTCTGTTTCAGAATTATTCTACAAAGAAGGGGACACACATAAAGGTATTAGGTAAGAGATCTCAAATATAATATATATATGTACAATGCACATATGTATACACACAGATTTGTATATATTTGTTGTATTATTTATAGCTGTGGCTACAGTACAAGCCAATGAGATGCGGGTACATGCAGGCGCGGCTTAGGTGATAAGGTGAGCAACGACTTCAGTGCTTATATCCATGGCTACAGGCCCATCCAGAAACATTATAACTGTGATTATAAGTGAAAGTTTGGGTGATTTTAATCACTCAAACTGCATAAAATAAATTACAATAGATATTGGAATATATTTTAGCAGTCTGTGTTCAATTATATATTTGTTGTAACTCAAAGGATGGCCCGTAAAAGGGCTGTTTTGGGGGCCGGGGGGGGTCAAACAGGGAAATTAAATACATAAGGATGAAACATATAATAAAGGGAATTAAAATAAAAAGGAACATATATTTTTGAGATATTTTCTTTGTTTTTATTTATCTTAATTTTTTAAAAGGGGAGGAAAAAAGTGCCACTAAAAAAACAACTAAGGATGACAGTTAATCTGGTGTTGAGATATTAACTTCTTACAAGAAAATGGAAAGTGTCCACGATCTGTGGATCACTCACGTCCACTGCACACTCGGGAGATTGTATGGTAAGAAATAATTAATAAATGTAATTCAATTAGAAATTGGTCAATAAGCAATCTGTCCTTCCAATTTATATGACATCTTATAGAGAAAAAATATTAAGGGACACAGTTTTTGAATCATTCGAATAAAGTAAATCTAAGTAAACCCAATTAGTTATAAGGTTGATTTGAGATTGAAATATTAACTTTAATTTGATTCAAAAGAGTGGAGCAAAAAAAAAACATTGGAGCAAAAAACATTCCAACTGTAAGAACAGAGTTACAATATTAATCTCATATTGATACAATGTCATCAGAGGTGGTTCTTATTAAAAACTCAACGCGTTTCGGAAAAACTATTTCCTTCATCAGGAGTGGTTACTTGTGGGTATATTCAAAACATTCTGTGATCCAAATTAACTCTCACTGATACCTAAGACCCTTAGCTACATCCACAACTAAAAATCGCATTGTGGAACAGTGTATTTGACCAGTTTTTCTCCAATATCGCATAGTAAAGGTTTGCCACGAATTTGCAATTTTAGCCAAAGTTACATGTGTCTTTTGCCCATTTCAAAGTGCTTCGTCCATCCCGTCCTGATCTGAAGTGTGTATTGTTGTTTATATTATAGCTCATGTGTGTTAGGACTTGTTTAAAGTTGCTTTCTTTAGAATGTTTCTCCATTTAAGCAATTTTGACCATTTTGCAGTATTTCACAAAGCCATTTCTCACCTGTCATTTTAAAAGAGGCCATTTCCAAAAACGGTTTTCTCTCTTGTTTAGAGAGGGAAGATTGCCTATGAACTTTAGACCTTGTCTTTCATTCCTGAATACCTGCAGATTACTTACATCTGTGTAGGATTGCTCATTTGTACTTCAGTACTTTGCAGGGGGAATTATTAACCTAAACGCTATCTGTGCACAAAACAAAACTGTTATTTTTCCTGTGTTTTCTACTCTGCATCATTCTATGACAAGACCAGAGGTGAGCATTAAGCTTTTTCTCCTTTATTACTGCTTAAATGCAGATTTTCAAATGTAACTTTATTTCTTTATTTCTTTATTTTTTCTCAACAGTATATAATTGACAGAAAAAAAAACTTTCATCCAACATGGATCTCCAAATCAAGTCCAGATAGGGAACCCACTACAACTCCCATGCGGCCTTAGCTGGCCAGTAGTCCTAGCCTCAGTCTCGTCCTCCAATGAGGATTCCCCTGATAGTATAGATTGTTCCAGCTCAAGGTGCCTTCCACTTCTTTTTTGTTGAACTAACTGTCTTCCATTCCTAATCTAGGCTGGTGATCCCTCTCTGTCCTTGTTATCCTGCAAAGGTTTATCAACATTTCCTGGCCTTGCCATTTAATCACTCTCGCAAATTTTTCTGCTCTTTCCCTTAAATAAAACAGAGAGCGAGATCATTAGGGCAGGGAATGTGCTATCTAATTCAAACAGATCTGTACATAAACATTCTGATCAAACTCTCCCCAATAGCGACATTCCCTTAGGGAGAGATAATGCTCGCCTCCATGTCTTTAATAGAATGAAGACTTCCTGCGCTATGCGCTTTGGCAATCTTCATTCTATGACAACACCGGAGGCGAGCATTATGCTTGTTCAAAGCTTTATACTACGGCTAATGCAATATTCGTTACAGGCTTAAAATAGAAGGTTCTGAAAACGGAGTCACTAGACCAGTCTGCTGCCCTCAAGATCTCCTGCAGCGGAACACCAGCTGCAAAAGCTCCCGAAGCTCTATGCCCGCCTGTTCCATAACCTCTTTCACCCATCTCGCTATAGTAGCTGGGGCCACTGCTTTGAAAGGTTTCCTTTGCGCTATGAGAAGCTGAGTGACATTATAAGGCCTCACTGCTGTGGTCACTGCTTCGTAGCATTTAATGCACTGTGCTACGCAGAGCTTGCTGCTATCAGGGAAATAGGGATAAGTGATGACCTTAGAATTAGTCTTAGTACGCTGCGCAAGGTTAAAAGCTACGCCTTCTGGATAAAAGGTCTTTCTGTCGATTTCTACAGCCTTAATGTCCGATACGCTTCTGCAAGAAACTAAACAGAGTAAAGTAGCCAGCTTCCATGATAGCTGTCTCCCTGACAAGAGATAATTTCTTGGCCATTTCTCAAATAACTGTAAAACTTTGTTGACATCCCAAAGAACTGAATATTTGGGTAATGGAGGCCTACTCTCTTTCACTCCCATAAGAAGCTGTTACTGCTGGGTGTTCCCCAACTGGTGCTCCATCTACTAGATCGTGCCCCGCTGAGATGGCTGAACTATACACCCCCACAGTCCTGAAAGCCTTTCCGCTAGATGTTAGAGATGCTAAGAAGTTCAGAATATGCTCTATAGGAGCTGAAACGGGAGAAATACTCCTCCCCTGCACCATATTTCCCAGGCTTGCCAAGTGGAACTATAGCTCCAAATTGTGGATGGGGCCCATGATACCTTGATAAGCCCCTATAGCTTCTTCTAAAAGTCCTGGCAAACACCATCTATGCCTGAAATTCTGCAGGCTGTGAGGTTCAGAGTCTTGTTCTGTATCAGAGGATGAGGCGTGCCTCTCGGATCAACTAGGAGATCCGCTCTGTGGGCAATCATCTGCGGGAAATCCATAGAAAGTTCCATCACAACTGGAAACCAGGCTTGTGATTTCCATTCTGATGTCACCATGACTAGATCCGCTCTGTCCCTGCTGGTCTTTGCTAGAGCCCTAGCCAGCATCGCGAAGGGGGGAAAGGCATAATGCGTGTGACCTTTCCAGCTGTGAAGGAACGCATCTGTCCCTGTCGCTCCTGGGTCCAGCCTCAAGCTGAAGTATCTTGGAAGATGGGTATTTAGTCTCGGGGCAAAAAGATCTGTATTGAAAGGGCCCCACTTTCGCTGCAACTTTTCGAAGACTTATTCATGGAGTCTTTACAAGTTACATTTGTAAAGCTGTAGTTAAGCAGTAATAAAGGAGAATAAGCATAATGCTCGCCTCTGTGTCTTTAATAGAATCAAGACTTCCTGCGCTATGCGCTTTGGCAATCTTCATTATAAGTGAATTCAATTGCTTTGCTTATTTTTTAATTGCATTGTCACCCTTTGATGATTGCTGCACCATATTACACAGCCATGGCAGTGGCTGTGTTGTTATGGTTAAGTTGCTGTTTCCATAGGAAGAGCACTTTTTGGGCGGCTTATAACTTCGCTCTCCCTGGACGAATCCTCACCAAACTTTGCAGAAAAAAGTATATGGCCCACTCTGAATTAATTTGCAAAGTTTGGTGAGGTTTGGTCCAGGGGGGCAAGGTTATAGGAGGGGTCCCAAAACGTATGTTTTTCCCATAGACATAATGGGAAAAAACTTTGCTCCCGCCTACGGCTCAAAACGCTGGACGAATTTTCACCAAATTTGCAGCAGGAGCAGCAGCTTGGTCCCAAAAGCGTGATTTTGTTAATTTGGTGTGAATCCGTCCAGTAGTTTTTTTTTTTAAATAACCAAAACATAAGGCAAAAAAATTAGTGATATCTATGTCCGCGAACAGGACACGGATTGCCCAAATGGCGTGCGTTATGTCCACAGACATGTGACATCCTCTCCAATTTGCTGGGGTGAAGCGCAAAGTGCGTCAGATTTTTGGAGACGCCCGGCATCTTGGATTCTCGTGTCCGTGGACATCGGCGTAAAACAAATTAAAAACACAACATTGCACTCGTCAAACTTATCAAATAATGTTTGGGGAGGTGAGCAGTGATGAGGATGGGATGGAATATGGCTGCACGAAGCAAAAAAATGTGTTTACTAAAAAAACATCCGAACACAAAGAAAGCATGTAGCGGTGTAGACCACGCTCACGCAGTAAAGCGAAGGCGCGCAACTACTTCACCCGCTTTTCACATATACCGCACCAGTCAAAACGCGCAGACACTTTCTTTTTCAAACTCGCACTCGTGCCTCATCCGAACATGGCACGCATTGAAGAAAACACGCAGAAATGATGACCGCGCACAGGAGTTAACGGAAAACACGTAGCAGTGAAGACCGCGCACACGAGCTGTAGAAAACACGTAGCTGCAAAGACTGCACACACGCGATGTAGATAACACGTAGCTGCGAAGACCACACACATACGCTGTAGATAACACGTAGCCGAGAAGACCACGCACACGCGTTGAATGAAGCACTCACGCGCGTTTAAGGAAGCACATAGCAGTGTATCTTTTTCAAACTCGCACATGCACTCTTAACAGATGAATCCAAGCTCACACACGCCTTATCCGAACATGTACACGTGTTGATGAAAAACACGCAGAAATTAGATGAATCCGAGCTCACACGCACCTCATCCGAACACGCACACGCGCTGTAGAAAACACGTAGCTGTGAAGACCGCTCACACGCGCTGTAGATAAAACGTAGCTGCGAAGACCACGCACACGCATTGTAGAAAACACATAGCTGCAAAGATTGCACACACGCAATGTAGATAACACGTAGCTGAGAAGACCATACACACACGCTGTAGCTAACACATAGCTGAGAAGACCATGCACACCATTGAATGAAGCACGCACACATGTTGAAGGAAGTACGTAGCAGTGTATCTTTTTCAAACTCGCACGTGCGCTCTTAACAGATGAATCCGACCTCACACGTGCCTTATCCGATCACGCGTTGAAGAAAAACACGCAGAAATGAGATGAATTCGAGCTCACACACGCCTCATCCGAACACGCACACGTGCTGTAGAAAACACAGAGCTGCGAAGACCGCTCACACGCGCTGTAGATAACACATCGCTGTGAAGAGCAGGCACACGTGTTGTAGAAAACACATAGTGCAAAGACCACGCACACGCGTTATAGAAAACACGTTGCTGCGAAGACTGCACACGTGCGCTGTAGATAACACATAGCTGTGAAGACCGCACACACGCGCTGTAGATAACACAAAGCTGCGAACACCACGCACACGCGCTGTAGGTAACACGTAGCTGAGAAGACTGCGCACACGCATTGAATGAAGCATGTATCAGTGTATCTTTTTCAAACTCGTACACGCACTCTAAACAGATGAATCCAAGCTCATACGTGCCTCATCTGAACACGCACACGCGTCGAAGAAAAACACGCAGAAATGACCGCGCACAGGTATTAACGGAAAACACATAGCAGTGAAAACTGCGCACACGCGCTGTGGAGAACACCTAGCCACGAACACGCATTGTAGAAAACACGTAGCTGCGAAGACTGCGCACACATGTTGTGACGTGAAGCGGGGCCCTGTATGGAACCCCGCCTTCCCTTTCCATGGTGGCCATCTTGGTAAAGGATTTTCCTTCCTACACCGGGATGCCGCAGGCGTACCCGTGTGGGAAGAAAAATCTTTTTTTAGCACCCCGGGTTCCCACTTTGGGAACTTAGGGTGCTAATGGCCTTAATCCTTTTAAAAGGACGCTATGGTTAAGTTGCACTAATAAAAACCTATGAAATTTAGTAAAAAAAACCTTTAACAAAGGGACATTATGGTTAAGTTGCGCTACTAAAAATCTATGAAATTCAGTGAAAAACATTGTTAAAGGGATGTTATGGTTAAGTTGCTCTACTAAAACCCTATGAAATTCAGTAAAAAAACATTGTTAAAGGGACATTATAGTTAAGTTGCGCTACTAAAAACCTATGAAATTCAGTAAAAAAACTTAGTTAAAGGGGCGTTATGGTTCCAAGTTAAATCGAAAAACCCCTGAAATTCGCCAGTTATGGTAAGCTAAGCAACCATAACTCACGCCACCACCGCGCACTGCTAAGACTAACACCCAGGACATCAAAGAGGACATCACAAATGTACAAGTATGCAAGGGGTGGAGTTGTGTCATGGATCGACACTGTAGTGTTTCGGCCACAGGGTACGAAGACTGAACGTAGGTGGCTGGGATGGCCTTTTTCAGGATAGAGGTGAAGGGATGAAACACTGTCCGTGGTGTATCTGTGGGATTCAATGAGAGATAGTCTAGGAGGAGTGGGATCGCCAGAGTTAATTGGTGATTTGTGCAACTTATTAGTGACCAATTAGTGTCAGGACAGGTGCAAAGAGTAAGCACCAGAGAACAGAAGCTTACCGTGAACCGACAAGCGGTGCAGCGGTAAGGGCTTCTGAGAGTCTTCAACCATGCAGGAAGTCTGGTGAAGGTGGTGGCCCAGTGGCCACTGTTGCTGATGGAAATAGTCCAAAGAACCGTATCTGGAACCAGGGTCTACAGATGGCAGTAGCGTCAATCAATGGCACCAGCAAGTGGAAGGAAAAGGCAAGAGCTACTAGTGGTCTTGGTCTAGTAACAGAAATGGTTAACCAGTCAGGGGTGGTACATACCTGATATGGGGTGAAGGAGCCAGGAAGCCGATTCAACAGAACCAGAACGTGTGTGATGTCCGGTTTGAGTGGAGGCTGAAATAGCCTATATGCGCCCAAGTTGACTACAAGGCAGGAGCCTCCGTGAGGTGCAATGCGTAGGAGACGCATGGAGGGAGGCATACATCGTGGTTTATGGTGCCCGTGTAGTTGAGCTGTGTGGTCAAAGTGATCCAGAAAAAATGACTAACTAAGGGAGTGCCGGGTGACGGTGCCTGTGGGTCCCAGCAATTGACATGGTCACTGTGCAGCAGAAATGAGAGAGCAGTGAAATGCCAAAAAGTAACGGGCATGAGGTTAAAGGCTGAGTGAAATTGTGTGAGGGACGTGGAGTGTCATGGAATAGACTATGGGCCAGCGAGTACTTGAGCAACAATTCGCAGTTCTTAAAAAAAGTACTTGGTTACATGAGCAGAAGCGTCTAGCTGTAGCGTTGCGGCGTGTGCAAATGAAAGTGAAACTAAAAAACTGCAAGTCACAGGAAGTACCCGCCCCCAGATCGGGCGGTCCAATCAGCTGTCAGCACATGGGCCAATGGGAGTGCCGTGTGTTGGAGAGGGACAAGCCCTGTCAATCAACGTTGGCTACAGGCAGAGGGTGCTGGGAAATGTAGTCCAGGGGTTTTCGTGGTGCAAATGCACCAGAATGCATGGTGTACTGCGCAATGTAATGACAGTTCATAGCAAGTCCAATGGTGACGTGACTGACTATGTTGATGCCGCGAGTGGTGGCTGTGCAGAGGTGTGTGCAACAATTCAATGAACATGAGCAAGGTTATGAAAATACAGTACAGGTGCAAGTCCATAGTGACTGACTTGGGTGGTGGCTGGAGTGACAAATACAAGTACATAAATGTGGGTGAGCATGGCATACGTTTTAAAAGCCAACGATGTTCAAAAACCAGCATGTGCATATTCAGGGTGACAGTTTGCAATTCAATGTTCAAAAACAGCATGTGCATATTACTGGTTACTCATTAAAGAATTAAAGAATCACTCAGGGTTGAAAGGAGACAGTGGTGGCAGTTACGTCCAGAAATGTTTCCATTCAACGGTAATGTTGAGACCGTTTTTTACTGTATTCAGTCTATGGGCCCACTTTTGTTCAAGTCGGGTGAGGGCCAAATTGATGTCACCCCCTCGTTTGTGGTTTAAGTTGCTGAAGGACCATCCACGTGAATTTTTCGTTGCTGTGTCCTTTTTTGTGAAAATGGTCGACAAGAGGTTTGTCTGCCACACAATTTTGATGCAAGACCTGTGTTCGCTGATGCGTTGTTTAATAGGCCTGATAGTTTTGCCAATTTATAGTAAATTACACAGGCGTTTGATGACATAGATCACATGTTTGCTTTCACAATTTGTGTGGTTCTGTAGGGTCCAATGGAAGTCATTGTGGTCAAAGGTTTTACTGGTTATGGTGAATTTACAGGCCACACAATGTCTGCAGCTGAAATGGCCGACCACGGGTGGTAGGCTCCATAGGGTGGAAATCTCATTTTCAGGCTCGAGAAAGGTATGGACCAAGGTGTCTCGGAGGTTTCGGTTTTTCTTAAAGGCGAAAAGCAGTTTATTGGCTAATGTCCCTTCATTCTTTTTTTTTTTTTTAATCAAAAACTTTATTTGGTTTTGAAAACATGCATATAACATTACAAGTATCCCATCATAACAAAGAAGGGGGAGGGGGGGGGAGGAGAGGGGCTAAATAGCTCCAGGGAAAGGGAAAAGGAAAAGAAAGCAAAGAAAACAAAGAATGGGGCTTTAATTCTCGGGGTCATCAATTCTGCGGTGAGGAGGCTCGTGAGGCAGTTTGTGCGTTCCAGGTTCGCTAGCCTGGCGTCGCCCGCCGATATGTCTCGTTACACTCGTTACACTCGTTACATCTCGTCTGGGACTCAGTCATCCTCTTCCCATCTCTGCCATATCTTGTCTGCTTTCTGCGGGCACCCCCTTGCAGCATACACCCTGCGTTCCATTATCACGCAAATGTCCACATCTGTGACCCACTGGTCATAACAGGGTGTTCTCTCGGATCCCCATAGCTGCGCAATGTTCCTTCTGAGGACTGCTGTTGCGGTCGACCAGAGCAATTTCTCGTAGCGGGTCAGATCACTTTCGTCGGAGATCCCTAACAGGAGTTGTTTTGGTCCCCTTTGCACTGGTTTGCCCATGGCTCTGGATAGCTTGTCACAGCATTTCCTCCAAAATTGCTGTATTTTGTCACATTCCCATATAATGTGGAAGAAGGTGCCCTCTTCCCGTTTACAGCGTAGGCAACGCGCGTCCGGGATTCTGCCCCAGCGGAAAAGTGCCACTCTGGGATAGTAGATGCGGTGTAGGATTTTAAGTTGCACCAGCCGGAGTCTCGATGAGATGGCCACTTCCCGGGGATACATCAGTGCTTCTGTCCAGTCCTCAGGTTGGAGCGAGCCCACGTCGCGCTCCCATCTGGCTTTCAGGCTGAGCAATTCAGGCGTAGCAAAGGATGTGATCACGTTGTACATGGTTGAGGTGACTTTGCGCTGTATACGGTCTTGGACAATGTTTCGTTCTATCGGGGTGCATTCCGGGATATCGCTGATGGTGTGACGGTGGACGTGCAGTGCGTGTTTCAGTTGGGTATAGTGGTATTCCTCAGAAGGAGGGAGGGCGAATTCAGAACATAGTGTTTCAAATGTGACCAGTGTCTCCTCCCTTATTACGTCTCCAATTTTGGTGATACCTCTACTGGCCCATGCGTGCCATTTGGGGAGTTTTAACATTTCGGGGAGAAATTTGTTGTGCCACAGAGGTTGGGCTAGAGTCAGTTTCGCGTCCCATCCTATGTGGCGATGCGCTTCCGACCAGATGCTTGTGATGCTAGTGTCCATATCTAGAGCTGGTCTGCGGCCCCGGCCGCGATACAGAAGTTCCAAGGGGGCAGCTCCACTCTGGGAGTTGATCCTTTTGATGTGCGGCAAATTCCTGTCCCCATGGAGCACGTCGTTCACCACCGCCATCTGGCTGGCCCAGTAATAAGTTTGCAGTCTGGGCAGCCCAATCCCCCCTTCCCAGATGGACCTTTGCAGGGTAGAGAGGGCAATCCGCGGATGACCCCCGCTCCACAACAGCTTTCTGAGGATGCGGTCTATCTTCAGGAATTCCTGGTGTGGGATGTGTAGTGGAGCGTTTTGCAAGATGTACAGAAACTTTGGGAGTGCAATCATCTTGAATAGGGCTGCTCTGCCCATCAGCGTTAGTGGCAGGGAAGACCAGTGGCGAGTGTCCTCCGCAAACCTTGTCACAACCGGGTGTAGGTTCAGCGATGTGTAGTCCATCAGGTTCTTCGTGATGATTACCCCCAGGTATTTAATCTGATCTGTCACGACCTGGTAAGGGCAATCCGCGGGGCTAGCAGCTGCCACGTTGCTGATGGGAAAAAGGGTGGATTTTGACCAGTTTACCCGCAAGCCACTGAAGTCTCCGTATTCCTTCAACATCTGTGTGACGCGGTGGCAGGAGTTGCACGGGTCTTTCAAATATATCAGCAGGTCATCCGCATAGAGAGATACTCTGTCTTCCCATGTCTCCGACCAGCGGAACCCTTCCCAGAGCAGCGTTTCACGTAGGAGGATAGCCAAGGGTTCTATGGCTATTGCGAAGATCATTGCTGACAGGGGGCAGCCCTGTCTTGTGCCTCTGCCCAGACTAAACGGATCAGATTGCCAACCGTTAACCTTAGTCCTGGCCACCGGCCCGCTGTACAGCAACTGCACCCAGCTCATGAAGTTTTCTCCAAACCCCATGCGTCTCATTATGTCCCAGATGGCCTCCCATCTCACTGAATCGAAGGCCTTCTCAAAGTCGATTGATAGTAAGGCCAGCGGCCCTTGAATGCTGTCAGTTTTTTCCAGTGCCGCATGCAGTCTGTGGAGGTTCATGCGCGTCGATCTCTGGGGCATGAACCCACACTGGTCCGGATGGATCAGCGCTGTTATCACCTGCTGTAAACGGTCCGCTAGCAGCTTAGCTAGAATTTTCGCTTCGCTGTTTATGAGTGAAATTGGCCGGTACGAATTGCAGCTGTCCGGGGGCTTGTCCGGTTTGGGCAATACTATTATCGTGGCTTCTCTCAGGTCTGGGGATAGAGTACCCCGTTCTTTTGCATGCTGGTACATTCTCAGGAGATGTGGGGCAATTACGTTGGTCCCCACCTTCCGCCATAGTTCGATCGGAAAGCCATTTGGGCCTGGGGATTTGCCAGATTGGAGGGCGGACATCGCACAAGCCACTTCCTCTTCCGTTATATCCCTGTCCAATAGTTCTTGTTGGGTCTCGTCCAAAGTGGGAAGGTTAATTTCATCTATTATTGACGTGTTCATGCAGGTTGTGGGCTCTTTGTAGAGATCAGCGTAGTAGTCAGCGAACCCTTGTGAAATGGCTTGATCCGATAATAGTGGCCCTGCACTCCCCCCCTGTAACTGATGCACGTGCCTGCTCCCCTGCTCCTTACGCTCCAGCCACGCTAGCAATTTGCCAGCTTTATCGCCTGTTTCATAAACACGTGCCCTCATTGCTGTGTGTGCTTGTTTGGCGTTGTCAAGTGCTGTGTTCTGGAGCAGCTTCTGTGCTCGGAGTAGGGCTCGGTTCGTCTCAGGCGTGTCCTGGGCAATGTGGGCTTCCTCTGCCAATTTAACTTGTTGTTCTGCCTCGTGTACTTTGAGGAGGTGTTTCTTCTTATGTGCGGAAGTCCATGAAATGAGTTCCCCCCTTAGAACTACTTTATATGCCTCCCACAGTAACCCTGGATCTGCTGCAGACTCCGTGTTTAGCTCAAAATACGTTTCGGTCGCCCCTTGGAGTTTTTCTACCAGGTCTGGGTTTCCCAAATAATAATTATTCAGGCGCCAACTTGGCGGGGGTGTCGGTCTAGAGGTCATAATTTTCAGCACCACTGGGGAGTGGTCAGAGATTCCCCTGGGTAATAGGTAAGCTTCTTGTGCTCTATGAAGGTCTGTTGAAGGAATGAAGAAATAATCCAGTCTGGAGAGCGAGGCATGCGCCCCAGAGTGGAAGGAATATTCCCTGGAGTCGGGGTGGAGCTCTCTCCACACGTCACACAAGCCTAGGGCGTTCGTGAACGTGGCGAGTTTGGTACGTGTCTCAGGGTTTCTATTGCGTAAGTGTGAGCGGTCTAGGGTTGGGTTCATGACTTCATTAAAGTCACCTCCAAGTATCGTGATGTCGGAGTTATCCTCCGTAATCATGGGGGAAATGTCGGTGAGTAGTGGTGTTAGCAAAGTTGGTGGTGCGTAGGCAGCGAGCAATGTGATGGAGTTTCCCCAGAGCGTGCCTGTCGTGTGTATGTACCTGCCTCCGGTGTCTTGAGTCACCGTATTCAGATGGAAGGGGAGGTTTTTATGTATCAGGATCAGGACACCTCGTGAACCCATTGTGAAGCCCGCATGGAGTGCAAGTCTGTAGTCAGTGCGTTTGAAAAAAGAGCATTCTGTGCCTGCGAGGTGTGTTTCTACCAGAAAAACTATATCTGGCGTGTGCCTTTTCAAGTATTGCCCTACCAGTCGGCGTTTGATTACATTGCCGAGTCCGTTGACGTTCCAGGTCATGAGGTTAAGTGACTTGGTCTTGCTGGTCCCAAAGCTATTGGAGGCCATGACTATTTGTAGACGAGAAGGTATATGCCACTGGTGGCGACGCCTGGCGCCGGGATTCCGTGTGTTTGTTTAGTGCTGCCCCTATCTTGAACTTTCGTATCTCCCCTGCTTGTCTGGCCCCATTCATAACTAAACATAACAAACCCATAACTACCCACCCTATACTCCTCCCAACTAGAAGCATCTGTCGCCCGAACATGAGAAACCAAGTTGTCAACTGGACAACTCACATGAAACAAACTACCTTAACGGTACAGGTGTCTACCTGTAACGCGGGTGTGGCTTGACTTTAAGTTTAAGAGAAACTCCAAGAAGGGACCTACCCAGGGGGGCTCTCCTTCTTGTGCCGTATGTTGGTGTTTTGTATGGTGGGGTGTCTCCCGTGGCTCAGTCGTATGCTGCGTTTGAACGCTCTTTCTCTTCGCTGCCGGCTTTGAGCGTTTTCAGTGTGCGTCCTGCTCTGCTTGTTGCTCCGGAGCTTCCTGCTCCCCTCGTTCCGGAGCTCTCCTCGGGGAGATTTGCCGTGACCCGGGTCGGACCCTGCCCCTCTGTCGTCGTGGTCTCGTGGACCAATCCCCTTCAATGTGTGCCTCGGCCCATTTCCAGGCTTCCTGTGGGTCTGTAAAATGCACTGTCGTCCCCTTATGGTGAATCTTTAGTTGGGCCGGAAAGAGAAGGCCGTATTTCACCTTCAACTGCGCCAACTGTCTTTTGAGAGGCTCGAAGGATTGCCTTGCGCGTTGCACCTCTCGGGTGTAGTCTGGGAAAAAGGCTATTCGCGACCCATTATGTGTAATCGACCCTTGGGAGCGGGACAATTGCAGGAGTGCATCTCTGTCACGATAGTTCAGCAGCCTGGCAATTATTGTTCGGGGCGGAGTGCCCGGTATCGGTCTGCCCGAGGGCATTCTGTGTGCCCTCTCTACCGAGAAAAACTTTGAGAAAGAGTAGGGTTCGAAAATGTCAGTGAGCCATTGTTCTAGAAACAGTTCCATGCACTGCCCCTCTTCCCCCTCGGGGAGGCCGAGGATGCGAACATTATTGCGACGAGACCTTCCCTCCCCCTCATCGACCTTGGCCTCTAGGGACTTCAGGCGGGCCAGTGCCTGGGACATCTGCCTGTTGATCCCAGTGACGTTATCTTCTACTGTTGAGATACGGTGCTCGGCCTCACTCGTTCTGGAAGTTAACTTTTGTAGGTCGTGCCGCAGGAAGAAGACATTTGCTGCTATACTATCCATCTTAATCTCCATGGAGGAGCGCGAGCTAGCAATAGCCGCCATAATGTCCCGCAGTGAGAGAGGTTCATCCTCTGGTTGAGGGAGCGCTCGTGTTGTTGACGCCGCGGGAGCCGGGGCCGTGGCTATCGCAAACTGATCCATACTGCTTTGGGTAGATGCTTTTCTCTGCCTGTCCTTCCCCATCGTGCCGTGCGTCGAAGACCGCGTCTCCCACTAGGCCCAACGGCGAAAACCTGGCGGGGCAGGGCGCCGGCGGTGTGCTTCACCTCGGTGATTCTTACCCCAGTTATGCTCTGTTCCGTGGCTCCGCAGGGAAGGGCCAGTGCCCCGGGGGTCCGGCGGAGAGTACTCGGTGTAGTCCCTTCCCCTTTGTTGGCTTGCGAGACCCCAGGCGCTCCCCGGGATAGATGGGGTGGTTGGGGTGGGAAAGTCCCACTTACTTGCTTGCTGCTCCAGAGGGCGCTTTCCGATGCAGGCACACTCCTCACGCGGGGTCCCCTACGTACGGCGTCACCGGGCACCGCAGGCCATCCTGGACCAGGGCCGCCAATTGTCCGCAGTGATTAGCCCTCCAAGTTACGTAAGCACCGGTTGCTGGGGTGCCTGTGTGCAGGAGACCAGCCAGAAGGTGCCTGTTCTAGCTTCTCGTGTGATCTAGCCCCGTGGGTCTTCCTCGCCGGTGCGTGCGGACAGCCCGACCTCCGTCAGTCGAGCGTCCTTCCCGCTCACAAGGCGCCACCGGGTCCCTTCGCTCTCGGGGACAGCTCCGACAGTCTCACAACTCTCCTTTTCCCAGCGACCGGGTGTCGGGACACAGCATGGCACACCGCTCCGGGCTAGGCAGCCGAGGGTTCCTCCCCCTTCAGGAGTTCGGTCTAACACAGGGATCGGGCCGCGGCGGCCATTTTGAAGTCAGCTATTCGCGCCCTGCGCGCCGAATCTTCTCTGCCGTTCTCCTTCGCCCAGAGCAGGGTTCTTAGGGTGAGAATGCACACGGCGCTTCTTCTGGCATTCATGCAGCTAATCCTGAAGTTGCAAATCGTATCGCCCCACCAAACAGGATAATTTCCTCAGGATGTTGTCGGCGGCAAGAGGAGCTCACGGAGCTCACGTCCTCTGCGCTTGCATGTTGGCCACGCCCCCCCCTTCATTCTTAATAAGGTGGCCGTGTTTGTTGATCACACATTTGGCTAGGTTGCTAATAGGACCGAATGTAGTGACACGGACAGTTAATTCCATGGGTTTCTTCTCTTTTGTGGTGAGGCAGATGGTACGATCTGTGTTAGCTGCTCTCTTTTTGGCCATTTTTACAGCTTTTTTGGGATATCCCCTGTCGGTGAGACGCTGTTGGAGTTGATGTGCATGGATTTCAAAATTCTCTCTCTCTGCAATTTCTTCTGACCTGGAGAAATTGGCAATACAGTCAATTGTATTTGAGGCCGACTGTAGCTGGAGAAGTGTAAAAGGGTGTTCCTGTCTGTTGGTTTTCTCAGTCTTGAGAATGTTGCCAGTGCGATGAATGTGTAAGTCCAGGAAGATGATGGTCTAGTGGTCCCATTCTTGAGTGAATCTGATGTGGGGGTTCCTTTGATTGAGCCAATGATGGAAAGAAATGAGTTCGGTCTGACTTCCTTGCCAGATGAGCAGGACATCATCTATGTATCTGCGCCAAATAAAGATGTTGTGGAGAGAAGGATTGTTGCTGTTCAAAATGTGGTCTTCTTCATATTGTGCCATATATAAGTTGGCCACGTCCGGGGCGAAGGTGGCGCCCATGCTCACCCCTTTGACTGGTTGGTACAGCTGTCTTTCGAAGAGGAAAATGTTTTCCGTCATGGCGAGGCGTATGCTTTCGATTATGAAGTTGGTGGGCGCGGTAGTGATGTCTGGTCTCTTGTTGTGCCAACTCATGAGAGCTTCTAAGCCTTCTTTTTGTGGTATCGATGTGTAAAGGGACTCCACTTCCATGGTCACTAAAATGCAATCCGATGTTAGAGTGACTGTTTGTAGGATCTTGATTGTGTCCGTTGTGTCTTTCACATATGATTTCATGGTCCTTTTGAAGGGTTTCATAAAGAAGTCTGTGTAGAGTGACAGTGGTTCTAGCAAAGAATCACAAGCGGAGACAATGGGTCTTCCTGGTGGTTTTTCAGCATTCTTATGTATCTTCGGGAGTATGTAGAAGGCGGGTATCCTCGGGTGGGATTTATTGAGGAATCTGCGCACATCTTCGTATATCCAACCTTCTTCCTCTGCGTGTTTTGTGAGACTAGCGATTTCTTCATTTAATCGTGGTGTTGGGTCTCTGGCGAGTTTTTTGTAGGATGTAGTGTCAGCCAGGAGTCTGGAACATTCTTGATTGTAGTCTTTGGTGTTCATGTGAACGATGCCGCCGCCTTTGTCAGCGGGTTTGATGGTAATGGTGCGGTCGCTGTTGAGTTCTTTCAAGGCTTTCCTTTCTTCTTGTTTCAGGTTGTCTTGGTGAGAGTCCTTCGGTAACTGTTTGTAACACCATTTTTTCTAAAGTGTCAAACTCCCCTGGGATGGTATGTGGGGGAGGTACAAAGGTGGATCTGGGTCTGAGGCCAGTGTGGTTCTCTTGAGTACGTTCTTGTACGGGTTCAGCAGAGTTGTCTTGTCCAGGGTTCTGTGGGATGTACACCTCAAAAAAAGATTTTAGGCGGATGGTCCGGAAGAATTTCCTGAGGTCTGCTTCAGTTTGGAATTAATCAGCTTTAGTGGCAGGGACAAAAGAAAGACCTCTTTCCAGAAGGGCTTCTTCTGCGTCGTTGATGTCTCTTGTAGAGAGGTTGAAGATAGGTATAGTTTTGGAGGCCGTGGTACACATGATGCATAATTTTCATTAGCCCAATTGTCTGTATTATTAATGCCAATTATGTATGGAATAACACAACCCTTGAAATTCAAGGAGAACCCTTTAGTTGCAGGGATGTTAAGGTGAGAACTTAACACAGCAAAACCCCTGAAATTCAGCTAAAGCCACCTTAACTTCGCTATTTTCAGCCTACTCCCATTCGTTTTCACATAGAGATAAAGTGTGGTTTTTGAACAGCCGTAGCATGAAAACCGCTAGCCAGATTTAGAGCCAATTAGAAACAAGTTAAGCACAAAGCATTGACTTAATTTCCTTGACTGGTTTAGGGTAAATCCATTGACTAGTATTTAAAATACTCAACAGAGAACGTGGTGCTCCTTGAAACCTTTATATTGGTCTTGGTGCTTAGCAGAAGAGAGGCTGAGAGAGGCTAATATAATTTTAGGGAGGGGTCTGAGGTTATTCCGGCTCGTAGTTGTTCAAACTTTAAACGGAGAAGGGGGTGTCTCCTACTCATAACATTATAGCTATATATGTGTACCACAATGTACCAGCGAGACTTTTCAGAAATGAAAAGGCCACCATTTTTCTTTGCTCGATCCGCGCGGTAAATGCGGTTAGAACGGGTACAACCGGGGTTACCCGAAAAAGAAAAGAGAAATAATGCCATGTGGAGGTGGCCAGTGGGCATGGCTTTAGGCCATGGCTAGTGGGACCAGAAGGAAGCTATTGTGGCAACATGTAAAGGAGCCAAGGCCAGGGCCAATGCTCATGAGCGAAGACCGGCAAGTGAGCGAAAAAGAAAGGACGTGTTTTAAAAGATATAGTGGGCACATGCTCACTGACCTTGGCAAAAGGCCCTGGTTAGAGTGGACATGGCCAACTAGTGGGTCCAAAAGAAAGATATTGGGGAAACATGTACAGTAGACACAGCCGAAGGCCATGGCTAGTGGCCCATTAAAAACGATTGTATAACAAAACCTTTGAAATTCACAAACACAAAAAAAACCTTAGTTAACATGCAGTTAGATTGCACAGATTTAACGCAACACCTATGAAATTCAGCAGATGTGGTAAGTCATGCCCAGCTTAACTCGACGTGCGCTCCCGTTCATGTCCCCCATAATGCCATGTCCCCATAATGCCATTTTGTATTTCATTGTGAATCCCTTCTCATATAATATGTATGTTCTCTGCAATGGGAACGCACCAAGTTAGACTGGTCATGACTACCCACATCCACTGAATTTCATGGGATTTGTCTCGTTAAATCTGAGCAATTATACTGCATGTTTTTTCAGGGAATTTCAAGGGTTTTTTTTATACAATAGTTATATTTATATTATAGTTCAGCGGTTGCTGCATTATCGTTAAAGTGAGTATTGAGATACATTGGAATTCCGAACGGCTATTATCCACATGACAGATTTGGCTGAAATTGTGCTAACAAAATTGTATTCACGAGTCCCCCCAGACTGGACATGTTGGGGAAGATCCATTGAACAATAAAAAAGTTATTAAGAAAGTAAAAAAACTTCATTTTCCCATAGAGAAAAAGTCCATATTCCTGCACAGCGCGCAGCAAAAACCGCTGGCCGTAATTGGACCAGGTATGAAACAACTTGGGCATGAAGCATTGACTCCATTTCCGGGGATCTCGGGATATAACGTACAGTAGATTTTCAAATATTTCACAGAAATGGGGGTGCCCCCTTCTCAAAAAATTCTAGCCATATCCCCCATGGTGCTTTGCTGGAGAGAGGCATTTCAATGTTTTTAAACTGTGTTGCTCAATGCGAAAGATTGCTGCTGTAATATCGGGGAATGAGAAAAAGAAAAGTGCACAAAATACTATTTGGAGGATGAAAATGGTCAAAATCCCATCAGGGTGGAGGTGGAGAGGACATCATGTCAAGTTGGGTAGTTAGGAGTGGTTTGGGGACCCAGTTACAGTTTGGACTGTTTCACATTGTTGGGGGAATACCGAGGGAATATTGAGAGATTGCTGTGGTAATAACTCAAGACGCGCTCAGAAAATAAAATGCATCACATGAAGCAAAGAGAGAAAGGGAGTAATGAGATGGGGCCAGGAAGGTAAAAATCAAGTGAGGTAGGTGTGGGGACCTAGAGAAAAGGAAGGAGCCAAATACGAAGCTTCTGCAAGGAATGTTCTCACGTAGTAATAGTAATTAGCGTGAGATTACCGCAGGTATTATCAGGGTATTATGGGGGAAATGGAAATTGAGGAATAAATAAATGGGGGAGATCTGTTGTGATCACATCTACTAGGCAAGGAGAAATGGGTATTTGTGCCAGTGGGCCCTGTCACAGTTTATTGGATGGTCACTCTCAACTCAGAGTTCCTTTCACCCCGATCAAGGTGCTGCACAACAAAGTGCTCAGCAGATTCAAATGTGGTTAGGCTTCCCAACCTGTACAACACAATTCAGCAGATACCCCCTGAATCAACAATAAGCTAGAAACAAGGCTGGCGTACAGAAATAATAGTGTATATTTATTTAAATTTCTACAACGAATAATAAACAAATCACAATAAGCATAAATGCAAATTACTTGCATCAATTGACTGACGTGTATTCCTTAATAGACTTTCAGTTACCACAACAAACACAGGTTGAATTTTAAGTCAAAACCCACATAGGATTTCTTTGCACAATAACAGAGAGGAATCTAACACACAATGATTGCTTGGTTTATCACAATGCTCTTTTCCCCCAGCAGTCCCCCACTCTCAGGCATCATGTATACATGACCCCTTAGTTTGAAGGCAAGATATAGGGAGTGGGAATACAATGGGAATTTCGTTTGGGCTTGACTTGTGGGCCCGTATGTTCACCTCCCTCAGGTCTGCACAGAGTCTCCATTGGACGTTGGGTTTGAGTATCCCCGGAACCGGGTTGTTAAAGGTACTGTGGATTGGATAAATTATCCCATGGGATTCTAGGTTTTTAATAATCTCTGTGAGTGACTCCATGGACGTGAGAGGTAACCCGTATTGTTTGACAAATACAGGAGCCATATCGGGGTCCGTGGGTATGGTGGTTGAAAGTATATCTGTGCATCCACAGTCGTGTGAGTCAAATGAAAAATTATCCTGAAAATCTAGAAACACCTGTTTTAGCTTCCGTTTTAACTCCTCTGTCTCACAGGTATCAGCAAGATTGATCCGTTGTTCGACCATCTGCTTAAAGCCTGGAAAGACCTCAGGCTTGGCAATTTCTGCAGTACCCTTCAGTTGTGTGGAGAGATCTCTTGTTATGGTGTTGGCCTAGACGTGAGGTTCCAAGGATGAGAGGTAGTCATTGTTGACTCGGAATGCCACCTCATCCCTCCTAATGTCACAGGTCTCCTCTTCCACCCAATAAGGGCAGGAAGAGTACACCAAGAAATTCCCCCCTTGCCTGGTGAAAATATTTTTAGTAGGGATGCTGTTGTTGATATTGAAGCAGTCATTTGGGATTGATCCAATGATCTCATTACCTAAATCAATAGAATAATGTTGGTCATCAACCGCCATTCCAATAAAGGTGTCTGCGCCCAAAGTGATACTTCAAGAGTCACTGTTATCCACCAATATTCGAATTGTGTTGTGTTTTAGGTCGAGTAGGAGTGACGGATGTAAATACAAAACTTGTTGTTGGAGATAATTCAAATGTATATAGACGTCCTGATTTTTGAAGTTCTGTCCTCGCTTAATTCCTAGGAGATTTTAAATTGTCGCACCTGTCCTGGGATGGCAACCTCTTCTCACACTTGAACTTCAACTGCATAAAGCAGCAATTGAACTGACCAAAAGGCTGGGCTACCCCCGAGTCGGGACCAGGCTTTATGATTAATTAGGTCCAAATTAATTGTGACTCATTTGAGAATGTCACTACCTAAATAAAAGGCCAAATGGACATCTCTGACGACCCAACAATTACGTTCTATGCTTTTGTCCAATGGAAACGTTTAGCATCACCTGCTAGGGAGGAGTGTTTGGAGTTTGTGGTTTCCAGGCCTACTTCCCATTTATCAAACAATTTAAATGTGGGAATGGTCTGATCTTTTGGGAGTTTCCTGAATAATGCTTCGCCGATGAAGCTTCTTCTGTTATTCTGGTGAGAACAGGCTCCTCCCCCTCATTTATCTGGATGGAGAAATAGCTTTTCACCCTTTATCTGGATGTTGGTCAGGCTTTCAGCTGGTTGTTCATCATCCCTTCTTATGGGACTCAGGTTTTCTTCTGGTTTTGGACTAGTATAACATGTCAGAGTATTCCCTTCCAGTGTGGACTGCCACTTAAAACTGGGAGGAATGTTGGTGTTCAAGAATTTAAAAGAGTTCCCATCACCAGTTTGTTCTCCTATAGAGATGACAGTAATGTCTGGGACCTGATTGTTCTGGAAATGAAATTCCACTTTCTCAGAACGTTGTTCAATCACATGGCATGTGCCATTCAAACTCAAATCATTTGTGCTTTGTTTAAGTTTGTTCGGCTGGTTAGTCTGGGCCAGAGGACCTTGTTCACACAGTCAATCAGGGGTGATAACCTTTGAAGGAGGTCATCCCCAATAGACAAGGTGTGCCCTCTGGAATCACGACTATCAGTGGGAGTTTCACCCTATGTCACCCAATTTTTATTTCCAGATACGCAGTCCCTTTGACGGAAATATCAAAAAGTTTTGGAGTTGTCCGGGAAGAGGTGCGAGAGGAATTTGGTGGCTCTCCCCCTTCCTGAGTTCAGTTGGTTGAAAGCCTTTTTAGACAAGAGTGTGGCTTGGGATCCAGTAACCACCAACACTGATAATGCACACTGACCATGTAGCTTGATGGGAGCATAAAATCTTCCTTCTCTCTCAAGGGGCAAATAAAATATGCATTATGTGCCAGCTTGGTGGCTAACTTTTCCATATTGAACTCCGACACTTAAGGATTTCAATCAGGCGATACACTCTGCTCTCGGCCTAGTGTACAGCGCGATGGAAAAACTTATTTGATATATAGATTCAATTATTTGAAACATGTGCCACTGGTATCACACCCCTTACTTAAAAATACCCCGGGTCACGCTGGACCAGGAATCAGGCTGGTTTGTAAAAGGTATTATTTATTTATTTAAGATCAAAATCACAATTTATATTAATAGGTAAACAACAATCACCAATGGGGGGACAGAACACAGAATAATATCTTTAATACACTAGAAATAAGTAATGAGCAAAACAAATGCAGCACAGAAAATAATACTTTTGTGTTGGTTCAGATCAGATAGCACTATGGTTAGAGGTTCCCCCTGAAACACCCCTCAACCCCCAATAGGCAATGCAAAGAGATGGAAGAAGAGAGCGGGTATTCAGGAATAGTACAGATCAAACAGTGTCTCACTTTCCCCTACTCGCCTTACACAGAAAGAGAAAAACAAAGTAGGCTTTTCAACTGTCAGAATGACTTTTAAAGTGGCTGAGCAAGAACTCTAAATGTGTGGAAAAATGCTTAAATTATTCTACATTCCTACGGGAGCTGCTTTGAACAGTGATACACAAACATAAGCAATGATGTAGTCAGCAGAAAACATGTACAGTCATAAAATCCAAGTCAGAAACAAATGAAAGCTATTTCACACGTGTAAAATTTCTCAAAATGGGAATTCGCTGCAAACTTTTCCGTGCGCGATATTCGTGATAACGAGAGAATCGCACTGATGCGATTTTGGGTTCTATGGATAGCCATGGAGGTTAGGTACAAGTAGGAGTTGAAACTTCGTTTCTATCACAAAAACTGAGGGAGTTAGAGGTTTTAGTAAAGATTGTTTTTGTAAAATAGGCACGAGAATGGAAAGAGGCTTCCGTTTTAAAATCAGAAAAATATTGACTATGGACTAGAGCATCCAAGCTAAGCCACCAGGACGGCACAACGTAAGAGTCAGGAGTGATTCGCGACTCAATCCTGCTTCCTCGCTGTCCACCTTGGAGCGCTAAGCTGGTCACTCGAATCAAATTAATAGATCAAAGTTGACAAAATGACTAGGAAAAGGATACTTTTACAGATAGACAGAATAGGATTTCACTATGGATTTAAACAATATTACTGATTATGGAAGTAAGGATAGTTCAGAGGTTAGGAGGGGAGAAGATAATGCACGGGAATCAACATTTTCTAGCTTCCTGTTAATACTCACAAAACAAATGGATGTGAGATTTTGGACCGTCAGAATTCTAGACCATTGGATCGGATCTATCTGCGACGGACAGCTGGGCACACAGCTGGGCACATCGGACTGGACAGGGTCAGCAAGGCGATCTGGTCACAGCACGGCACCGGACTGGACGGTATCTGCCCTTCTTGGTTGTGAGGATATTTCAATTCAGTAGGCAAGCAGTAACAGCACGCCCGACTGTATTATGATGCTCCCCCTAGGCTTTTTTGGTTCTGTTCTAGAATTTGAGGCATAGATGAGAATGGTTCAGCTATGCAATAGGCCTTTGCTTTGCCAAGTTTATGGAGTCTGGAACAAGGAAGATGTAGATTTCAGCAGCAGGGCGCTCCGCCGGCAGTCAGGAGAGTGAGTGGATCTGTCTGTCCTTATGTGTTGTGAACTGTCTCTATTTATGCTATAAAATGACATCATAAAGGGGGTGTGTGGGCCGGCTTAGCTAAGCCTGCCCCTTTGAGCTGGGATAGGGTCAACACTTGGTGATTGGATCAAGGCTGGCTGACGTCACGTTTTATGATTTGTTTTAAAGTCCTCAGAGACCTCCCTTTAGCCACTGGTCTCAAAATCAGATTTTACACTAAACACACATTTGTACATTAGTCACTTTGATACACATTACATACAAAGATGCCATATTTTGTGTAGCATCTTTTCATCAAAATCTGTAGGATCTTCTTTTAACTTTCTGCAGAATTGTGTCCTTTTCGCTATGCACACAGTTTCCAAATTTCATGCAACTTTCCACAAATGTGTGTGTTTAACATGGGAATGAGTGTATAAAGTTTCACAATTTTAGCAGAAATACAGACCCCATAAACCCACATTTATTGCCATTCCTGTTCAGAATAAGCTACACGGTTGTAGTAAGTTTTCAAAGGTAGTGCTAAAATGTAGGTTAATTAATCTGCCATTTTCAGGTTTTGCACCCCTTTTGATAATAAGTTATACACCTTTCAAAAATGTCCATTACATATCCTGTTAACACCAAATGGTCAGGATTTGTCACTCCTTGAAGCATGTGTTGGTCCCCTCCTTTGGAATGTGCTTCTGTCAGCTAGGAGTTTCCTGGGCTGCAGCAGTTTTATGGCCTTTCACACCTTCCATATCCTGGGTTGGAGGATGTCCATTGTTCCTTAGCTTTCTATAGACAAACGTCAGGGCTAACCAGCAATTAACACCTCCCCGTGGGTTTCTGCAGAGAGGAAGGCCCTCCTTCTAGGAGAGAAACCTGTTTTTCCAGTTCTGGCAGCCCCAGACAGGCTAATTAACCTTTAAATCCAGTACATTATTTTTGTTAGCCTTAAATCGGTGGGATAAAAACACAATTAAGATCTGTATTCCTTTTTGGCAACAATCCTTTTTCTGTTTGCTAATCCAGCAGGCTTTTGAGTTTTAGCTCACTTTTAAAGTTTCATCAGTAACTTCTCTGACAGCAGTCATTCAGGCGGCACAGGGTAATGCACCCAGATGTGTGCATATGCTATTAGTTTTCAGACAATCCAGTTTGTCTGAAGAATGTTTTGCTCTTCATATTAGGATTTTGAATGTTTACAATGCTTTATTAGATGCATGAATTTTAGCACTAGGCAAGATTTAAAATGTAAAAATGTTGTGTTATAGGCATTATTGAGTTTTTAGCAACAAAGTAAATGACATTTGTAATCACATTTTGAGGTTTCACTTGCACATTGCTGCTTCTCTGTCTTCACTCTGTTTGCTGGTTATGGAACTCACTGGCACATTTCTGCAGGATGTGCTCCATTCCTCTGCACATGCACCATGTGTGGCAAGTTGTGCATCCCTATTTTTGTGTGCTGAAGCACACAGTTTTTGTAGGTTTTTGGCACGCACAAGGATTCGGCCACCATTGTTGGTGTTTCTTTCCCCATAACTGGCAGGGTGATGCCACATAGCATAGCGGAATGGGTCAAAACATCCCACAACACTGTGTGATCTTGGACAGTCGGAGTGTGTCGGAGTCCGGGAATCTGTAAAAAGTATTTGGCATCCAGACAAACATGGAGTTGGGGGATCCTCTCTCTCCCCTGATTCTTTGCTGCCTCCCTTTTCCTGGAGACAGTTCCCAGAACCTCTTTGGGGGAGCATACCTCTGTGATTTCAGGGTCATCTGGGTGACATTTTTAGGATTTAAAAACTTCTTGCTCTGGATAGGTCTCCATACTTACCCAATCAAAATCATTGTTGGGTTATTCTGGGCAGCAGGTTCCATTTTAGGGTTCAACTGAGTCCTCAGCATGCACCCCAGGTCTTGGTTCAGTTGTTGGACCTGTCGCTCCAGTTATGAACATTTTCTGGTTTGTAACAAGGTCTTGAATCAGCCCTTTGCTGCTTCCAGAAAGGGTAACTGTCCCTTGTCCCAGAGTAGCTCTGATATTGGAAGTTTCCCTGATAACTTTCCATCCTAGGTCTCCCTTCTCCCGAGTTCAGGAATCTATTGTCCTGAAAGTGGGGAGAGTTAGGAAGATAATTCTTGAAATTAGGGCTCGAGGGGTACCTGGGAAAGAAGTTCAAGTTGGAAAGTGGAGTATTACTTCCCTCCGGAGGGAAGTTTGGAGGGAGGTTTCCTGGGGCGGTACTTACCTGATTGGACCCCACCCCTTGAGGCCGTGGCGTCCATATATATCGGGTATAGGCCTTGTACCTTTGCATTCTGCACTTACATAGGTGGCAGGGTCAGAAGGGTCATTTGCCTGGCTCCCCCTCGATTGGGCTGAATCCCAGGATCTCCTCTGCCTGTCGTTCTGCTTGCTGGCAGAAGGAGTATTTTTAGGCCCCCTGTCCCCAAGTCCAATGGAGGGGTATTTCTTTACCTCTGCCACCTCCGCAGCAGCAGGTGTATTGGATGGTGCTGTGACCCAAAACCAGACATGTAGGTTGAATTTTAAGTCAAAGCACACATAGGATTTCTTTGCACATTAACATAGAGGAAACTTTAAAACTTGCTTGGTTCATCACAATGCTCTTTTCTCCCAGCAATCCCCCAGCTTTCTCCAGGCATCAGTTATATATGACCCCTTAGTCTGAAGGCAAGGTACAGTGAGTGGAAATATAATGGGAATTTTGTTTGGGCTTTTTATTTGAAAGGCAATGATTTGGAAATTAACTCAATGGGAACATTGGGGAACACACATTGAATTTAAATGCTGGGCTTTGGGATTATGTTTTGGGAATTAATGGGAACATTTGTTTTTCAACACACATACATTCACTTGAAAAGCAGAGTTTTAGGGATTCTTATGTTGGCATTAAGGACTCCCTTCTCCTGTAGGGAAGTCAGGAGTTATAGGAAAATAGGGTCCCAATCAGTTGAATGATTATAATGGCTAGGCATGAAATGTGTTAGTTTTGAATTGTAACAAAAATCATCACATGATCGTTTCTATATGTAAATGTGCTAAGGGTCTACACAATTTCACCCCCTAATCCACAGTTAAATGGATAGGATTAAGGCAGGTAATTCCCAACACAATGGATAGCTTTGGGGATAGATCTACCTACACAGAAGGTCTCTATTCTCAGCTCAGGAGGCCAGCCAGATTTTAGGACCCTCTTTTGTTAGGTAGCTCACACCTAAAGCCTCTATTCACAGCAAGGTCTCTCCAGCCACCGGCGTTCTCAGATAGGGCTCCAAGGTTTCTAATTAAAAAGTCCCCAGCAAATGTCCCAGGGTCTCCTTTTCTCTCTACTTCAAGGAAGACCTTGCTTTAGCTTTGTTTCCCTGGCAAGGTGGTACCCCAATGTTGTTGGCATCTCTCCTTGTCTCTCTTACTCCTTCTGTCAGCACTCTTCTTTTTCTCCTTCTGTCCCCTGTTAGATTGAAAACTGATATTTTATAATGCTGATGACACTTACATATTATGAATATTCCCACGCTACGGATTGGACATCTCTCTTTCTCCGCCTCCCACCGCCCCGCCCATTGCCAGGTGACAGGGCAAGGAGTTTAGAGGTATGTATTATGGATAAGGGGGCAAGAGAATGATGCATAATTTCAAAATGACATGTTTTTACATTTTTTTGGTTTCCTCAAGATCTCACTACAATGCAACTACCTCCACTTTCATGATGCATCAGGGAATTCTCATTATATTTTTGGCACAACCTTCCTGTGAGGAGCTGTCATTTCTCCTGGTTTACTCCTGAGCTGAATGAGTTAACAATACCAATTTAAAAAAAAAAAACACATTTTTCTTCCTATCAGCTCCTCAATTATTGGATTTTTCTGATTATTAGAAGTATTGCAAACCCATTTTCACCTCTACCTCAATGTACACAGAGGGTATATGGTTAATATTTACATAGGACTGAAATGATTTTTGTGATCTTTAACATGAGTCCTGAATGACCTTATTGCGACTCACGGTTCTCCTGTTATTAAGGAAACTGTATCCCATGTTATCTGCATTCCAAAACATTAATATAGAAGCCTCAGTTTCACATTTCAGAAAATCCAAACAGCTTGATTTCTCAGAAATCACATGACTTGAACAGCTGCTTATCAGTAATGTCTGTTTCTACACAGACTTTGAAGATCCATTAATGGCTCTAAGAGGCACTTTATTGAGGTCAAGCCAGTTGAAGAGGTAAATTATGTAGATGATCTTATCTTAACCTCCCACAATTTTGACCTAACTCTTTGCATTTCAACCTGAAACCCAGTGTTTCTTGATGAGCCCAGCCCAAAGGTCATAAGGTCAACGTTTCAGAGGCACAGACCTTTCAGTTCAGTGGGCAAAACAAGCTACATACATAATTCTAACAGTATAGCATTTTAAATTGAAAAGATGTGTTGATGTGTTTTACTTATGACATTTTTTATCGCATCTGGGCCTGCGGTCCATAAAGTCTTTAATACCTTGGTTAAAAAGATATTAGTCTCACTTTCAGTATAATTCACACATAGGCCAAAAATTACCATGGGAAACGAGTGTTCACTTTTAAACCAAGTAGGCCTCTCCTTTTAAATTGTGTCATTTTAAATGTTGAAAAGTAAGTGTCTTTATTTGGGACAAATGCAACATGCTTGGCTTCACTTTCGATTTCTGGATCACAGTCTTGTGCTGCATTGAAGCCAATGGTGCTCATTACAAGGTTGCTGGTCCGGAAACAACGGTGCAGTTAAGCTTACCGGCATGTTGTTTCCGGACCGGAAAACTACGAGTATGCGGGCGGGTGCTGTATTGCCTGCCAGGGTGAGACCTGGCAGACGGAATGTCACTCTCCCGCAGACTTTCACGGAAGCACCAGCACCGTTATTAACAGTATTGGTGCTTCCGTGGTCCCGACTCTATGGGAATGGGGATCAACATTTTACTTGCGCCTGATTTACCGGACCTCTGGGTTTGTAATGCCCCGGTGTTTCTGGCAAGTCAGGCGGCGGTAAATAATTACGGTCTGGCAGCTACCTGCCGGTTTTACCAGCACGGTTACCGCCGAACCCGTAATGAGGACCAATGTAACATGCTATCTGTCTCTTAAAGTGAAATTGTAGCTTTTTATATTTTATGAAAACAGCATTTGCTGCAACACATGTCTTTTAAACTGCATTGGGCCCATTCTGAGGTATTAATGTTTTAAGGTACGCTTTCCTTCACCTTCCCATTCTGGTAATGTTGAGTGGGGCCCACTTTTTGCATTCACTAGGCCTCATGTTGGAAAGTGTTTTGGACTGGCCTACATATTCCAATGGCTCTCAACATCAACCAGCTTCATTCTCACATTGGGCCCTGGCATGACCTCTCAGTTACTTTCATGCTGGGGATGAATTTGCACACCACAACCCCAAAGAAACCTATTGGAGCAACATGGCACTGGCCATGGCCAGAGGTCATGACTAGTGAGCTTGAAAGAAATCAAGAGTTTTAAAATATACAGTGGGCATGGACACAGGCCATGGTTAGTAGGTCCCAAAGAAACCTATTGGTACGACATGTAATGTGGCCGTGGCCAAAGGCCATGAATACTGGGCATGAAAGAAACCTAGCGCTCAAGCCACTGAGCTATCTTGCCAGACTCTGATTTTGTATGTCATTGTGTGAATCCCATCTGTTACGTATGTGCTAATGGGCTTTGCAACAGGGGGCGCCGTTGCAAGAACATCCTGAAAAGGACCGCCTAGTAAGGGCCCATCTTCTTTTAGGTGACCGAGCCCGGGTCTTGAAGATCATCTTGCGACCAATCATTGGGCCTGCAGAAATTGGCTATTGGGCGACCATGGGCAACTCATTAATCGAAAGGCCCTCCCTTGGGTATGCTTCCATGAAGGTAAATATCACAACTATGACGACTGAGCAACAATGGAAAAGTGTGTCAGAGCTGGCAGGTGTTCAGATGGTGTAGGTTTGACAATTGCATGCATGTAACGGGTGCATTGGGGCGCATGTTTTTTTGAGTGGCTCATGAGGGCCGAAGAAGGCTGATGCCACAGCTGAACCTAGTGTGGTGGACAGCGGGCAGCAGCGGGTTATCTGAGTGTCAGGGCAGGGGAAATGAGCAGAGAGATCGCAAGATTGAAGACCAGAGATATGGAAGGACATTGGGCGGAAGTAAAGATTGCTGAGGAACAGACGATATTCTGAGGATGTGCTAATCTCTAGGTATATCATTGCCTCTGCTCTGGCACCTCTCTTATGCATACATGCCAGCACTCCGGATTCAGACGGGAGAGTCCTGATTTTAGTAATAAAATATGTTACTATTTTTTATTTTCTCCCTCCTAAAATAATTCTAACCCCACTGCCAATGGAGAAACTCAATTCTCCCGCTTTCTGCTACAAATCTTCCTCACGGGCTCTGCAAAACGTTGACATGTATGTTTCTGTGTGACACTTTTCTCTGCTTGTTGGAATGAGGTAGAGTGCATAAAAAATGAGAGTGTCACACTAGATGTGTGACACTTGGCAGGTCTGGGTATGTTGGCAGAATTCAATCTGCTCATGGAATTGCAACGTGCCCATGCCGGGTTTAAATGTTCACGAAAAAACATGTGTTAGGCTGGCACCTGGAAGAGACTGAGCGTGCATGCCAAACTCGCCTCCCAGGATTACGTTTTTAAAGGCATTTTCTTTAGCAGTTGCAGCGCTGGCAGGGTGTTGCGCAAAATGGAAAGTAATCCGCAATTCTTGGCCCCCTATCAAGTGCGCCGACTCTGCAGTGTTTTCAGAGCGCTGGGGCTGGCATCCGTTGCAGGACACACCCTGGGCGTGGTGCAGTTTATGCCTCTCAGCCTCCTGCTTCTCAACCTCCACCATTTCCTTATCGTCTCAAACATGCTTTGTTCCAAAATCAAGGTTTTGTTCACCCTCGCATGGTGTTCTTTTTACGTAAACAAGGCTGCATTTAGTCATTTTTTATTGCCGCACGACTTCCCAAAAAGGAAGCATGGCGTTTTGGTTCTTCATGTGACCAATTAATAATTATCTTTAAAAAGTCAACTAGTGGACGGACGGAATTGGATCCTATCCACCCACCCACGAGAATTCAGTTCTTTTGTTTGCCAGCTTGGAACTCCGACTGGGAGCGCGTCGTTCCAGCATCTGGAGCGCAGCTTAAGTGCCTTTTCACTGAATTGAACACACAATACTTGGAAGAGAGGCGGAGTGGATTGCACAACAGTAATCCGGCTAAGAACAGCTCACAGTGTTCTACTGTTTTGGTTATTTCGTTAGTAGCTGCTGTCGTTCTGACTGGGGAATGGCAGAACACAGACGTGTGTGGCCAGGGCGGCTCCATTTTAGTCACTGTGGGCGTCATCAGTGGTTGGGCGGTGTGGTAAAAATGCAGCGGTAACGCTATTACCATTTCATTACCGCACCGCCTAATCCCAATGATGGGGGAAACTCGGAGAATTCACCTCCAGCGCTGAGCTGTAGTTGAATGCGTTGTCTTTCCACCCATTTTAAATGCAATTACCACAGCGCAATTACCACTGTGGTAATTTCAACAAAAATGCCCAATTGAGCGCTACAGACTCATAAAATGGGGATTTACAGTGCCACCGCAACTTGGGATCTGGCGTTCATACCACTGGACCAAGTTGCGGTAATGGTAGGTGCATTGGGCAGTATTCCAGGGTGGTATTCCAGAAATGTTACCACCAGGATACCGCCCAACTTGTGATGAGGACCTGTATCTATATTTTGTTTCAGCGTCTCCCAAATATTGACATTGACTTTCGAATTCTGCTGCCAGAAAGGTAGATAGCAGCTGTTCAATTACATTCACAACAGAAAGAAAACCTTTTAATTTATATGTTTTTAACAGAAAGCATCATTCGAATCGTTTGCCTTTAGTCTGCTATTATCCAAAAGCAATAATATTACTGCCTAAATACTTTTAAATATATGTCGGAAAGCAACATGTTGTGGTTTTCCTTTAACGTTATGTGCCTATTATAGCCATTTTTAAAATATTGCAGTTTGTTAATTAGTCAATTTATCTTCGAATGAAAAGGGTTTTCTGGTGTCAGAATGCTCTAATCTGAGCCAAACACTGCTCGTATTTAGATTCTGGGAAATTCTATTTTTGGCAAGGAGAGAGCGCTGCAGCTCTCTAGTTGACCCAATGCCTCCCAGATAAACTCTGCTGTCTCTCCTTAGGTCTCTGAAGCATAGAGGATTCCATAGGGCCAATTGCCCTCGAATAGGTCTTATACACCATGGCACCCTGGCTGGCAGAATGTGAGCAGACCAAGAGCTGCACCCAGGGGTGGCTGGTGAAGTTTTCAATTGGAGAGGCAGCGCAGGAGACCAACCAATCAAGGGTGGATTCACAGGGATTCTCCTCCCTCGCCTAAAACATTTAAAAGATATTGGGTTAAAATGGTACATCTTGCAGCATAAGTTCTGTGAAAAATTGTGTCAAAAAACAAACAGTTTGCATTTGGTTTTGTAGGGTAACAAATGAAAAAATCCAATAGATGCAAGTCATCAACAGCACAGAGCATTTTACAACTCATTTTCGTGTTGACTTTGCCCGCAATACATGCGAGTAAAGAAACATTTTCATGCTGGCTATGCCCATTCATGTCTGTGCAGGCTGCACCAATGCATGTTATGTTAGTTGCATTTGTAGAGCGCACCTACACCATGCAGGGCATCATGGCGCTTATGAGGTAGGAACTGTACAAGAAGCCCTGCAAGCAGAGCTCAAGCGGTAAACAGAAAAGTCTCCAGGGCCAGTCTGAAGGAAAGATGGTCGACCGTTTTCTGAAGGAACAGTGGGATGGAGTTCCATAACAGAGCCACCGTTAAAGAGAACGAGCGCCATCCAAACGAGAATATTTGAGGGGGTGCACAATGATCCGGAAGGAGGTTGAGCACAAAGATTGGAGAGGCACATAGTGACTAAATTTGACTTGCAGATATTCAGTCAATGAATATCTTTCCATATAAGGCCCAATGGACAATGCAAAGAGCCTTGAACTTGACTCGCTTGGCCACAAGCAACCAATGCAAAGTGTTCAAAATAGGAGAAGCAGAAGAGTAACGGGCGCACCCAACTGCCAGCCTGGCAGCAGAGTTTTACATGCCAGAATTATCACATAAAAACATGCTCTTGTAGGCTTTGCCTGACCTTGCCTGACTCCATTAGTGGGACAGTCTACTGTCAAGGTGTGATAGTCTTCTGTTTCCTAAGATTGTTTTCCTTGGTAATCCTTGTACTCTTAGTCCCTCTCTTCTTCGTCTCAGTCCTTGGGTATATCAATAGGGGAATGGGATTATGGGAACTGAGGTGTTCTACAAAGAAGGGATAAAGATTTGGATTCTTGTCACGCAAAGGGGTTTGAATGTACGGTTGTTCAAAAGTGGGTTTCGAGGAAAGAGGGGTAAAACACATGTTGGAATTTAGGGATGGTCTTTGCTTTCCCTGATGGTTTCGCCTTTTCCTTACTGTAAATTACTGGGGTATGATGGGACTCTGTTGACAATATCCCATGACAACTGACGGGATAACAGGTAAGGGTGTATCAGAACGGGAGGAATACCATGTCTCGTCCGAGGGCGTGTCTCCCATAGTCCCCAAGGACCCCCTGCCCAGGTGATCCTCCCTCGCTCGTCCGCCCCCAGGGTTGGGATCCAAGAGCGATGGCCCTCCCCTGGCCACCTGAACAAAGAATCCCCTGGAATAGCGTGGGAGAAATGCCTCAGGTTTCTCACACCATACACATCTTCTGCAAGCCTGTCTCCCAACAGGACCGGATAGTCCTCTTGTTCGAGTGACAGTCTCCTTTGTCGATTCTGCTTTTTGCCTCTCCACTGTTTTGCTTTGGTGGTAGGACGGCCTGTACCGGCAACCCTAGGGTCGTCCTGTCAACCTTCTCCGTGACTGCATGCACACTAACTCGGGACTCTTGAATGGCTCTCACTATTTCAATAACTTTGTCTAGGAGAGGGTCACTATCAATCCATAGTCTCTACATCACTTTGGCATTGCTCGTTTTCATCATCACTTGGTCTCTTATGAACTCGTCCTGTCCATCAGTGAATTTGCAAGTTGAGATGAGGGTGCATAATGCTGTGACATATTAGTCAATTGACTCACTGGCTCCCTGTGCACTTGAAAAGAAGTGATACCTCTCCAATACCACATTCAGCCTTTTGCCGAAACGCCCCTCCAACATTTTCAATGAGGTCTCGTACAGGCTCACTGTAGTCTCGCTTTCCCCTCAACCGAGGATGCGTACTTCCTCACCAGGCAAATGTTTGAATACCATCAGACCTTCAGTTCCCAAACTGTTCAAAAATGCTGCCTCCCTTTCATCATCAGTGCATTTGGCATCACCAGCTGCTCTCAAATATACTTTGAAAGCGTCAATCCAGAGGTTGCATAACACTGGAGGATCTGTGTGATCCGACCACAGCTTCTTTTACAGCGATAGAAAAGTTTGCATCGAAAATGCACAAACACAAAATGTTCGTACATTTCCCATGCAAACATATTATTAAGAACACTACAAAACCCACACCCCCACCACACAACACACACACACAATACACCCCCACCCAAACACCCAACATACCCCCACGCACACCCTACTTACCTTGTACCAGTTCTCTTTCACTTTTGTGAAGGGAACCAGCGCCGCTGGGTCCTTTTCTTTAAAAAAAAAAATAATTCTAGTATAGCGAGCATGGTGTTGCGGGGAACAGCCCAGCAGCCCCCGTTCGTTTTTTTTTTGTTTTTTGGGGGGTTTTTCAGGTGTGCTACGGGAGTGTATCAAATTCACCTTTAAGAAATATCATTTATAATATGTACAGACCTTCTTTTGGAGAGCATATATTAAGCAGCACAACATTCAATGTATACCCTCATTTTGGAGGGTGACATAACCTGGAACTGGCCTTCCTTACAGAATACTCGGCTCCCAATTCTTTAGCACTATTTCTGGGGAGACTAAGAGATGCATATGGAACAGTCACCCATTAACACACTGAATCTGTCAGTCTATGTCCTCCAGGGAGACATGGAACCGAGTGCCCTTCAGACAAGGGCACATTGGAGAGGATGTATGAGGGACCTTGTGGATAGTGGATTGCTGCCAGCTCGGCAGTGTTGGCCGCAGAGGTGCTCTAAGGGGGATCCTCCAGAGCCTTTCACCCTATCCCTTCTATCCTTTGCCTCGTTTATGATGTTGCTCACAATTTCTAGATATACCCACCGGGGCCTGTAACATGTGATGCGTAAACAGTAAGGTCGACGCACAGGATACTGAAGAACCTCACTCATTACCCATAACTAAGGGCTCCTCGAAATCTGGGTCAATATTAATGGGAGTAACTGTGAGAAGCCACTATACATAGTAAACATGAGGTTCAGCAAATTGGCCCCTCGAAGACAGGAGGAACATTGTGGTCTTACTATTAAATGACAGATCATACCAAGAGAAGATTAGGACAACACCATACCACCACAGCCATATCCTAGAGTCAGGCAATCAGAGAAGGAACATCACCTGACTCCAAGATGGTGGCAGGCCTCTCTATGGCTCCGGCGTGCAGAGCCGCACAGCAGAAAATGTTGCTCCTAAGTAATGCAGACCTACTGCAGTTCTTCCACAATCCCAATGACACTCCCACAAAGTGTATGAAAGGGATCTACGTGATATGATCGAAGCAGAAAAGTGTGCAGCTGAATTATTCTGAAGTGGACAGCTTTGCATACCCAAAATAATGAATCTCGCTTTCCCCCTACCAGCGAACCCCGCTCCCAACTTACCTGGCTTCTTGGCACTTACCTTCTCTCCCATCTGATACTCCCGTCGCCCTTTCCCGTGTGACAGTGTGCAGGAAGGACCCCAGCCGACCCATAGGACTGTGGTTTTCCCTAACAGCACTTTAAGATGGAATAGCAGCGCCCGTGAGATGGATGGGGATGCAGATTCATACTCAAGCATCAAATCAATAATGACAACTCAATGGTTTGGCAAAGGGAGTCAGTTTAATGGCAAGTACAAAAAATATGGAGTTATGAACATCAGCAGTGGCGCGATCTTCCTTCTCGCTTCAACTCCAATGAACTTTACAGAAAACTCATCCTTTATACTAAAAATTCGTCATCGCTGATGTGATGAACGCTGAAAAAGTAGCATGCAATTCTATTTGTTAAAGGAAGGTAACTTTACTATAGGTAGTATATCTGTATATGGTAACGGGGAGAGGGGATTGGATAACTAGCGTCAGGTGGGGCATCCAAGCCCCTCCTTCAGAATGACCACTGTAAACGTCACAAAAGGTACGATGTCTCATTGATTCTATGGGCTATAGGATCCTAGATTATTTGGTGCTTTCGGGGTGATTTCCCGGGGGCCGGCAGAGCCGTCCACGTACCTGCGGGGCTGGGGATGCCCCAACTCCTCCTGCGTCCCAAAAGGAGTATGAGGCACACACAAGAGCAAAGTAATTACTGCTGTATATTATAGTAACGGCAGAGATAGTTCTCAGCTCGTATGCATCCGGAGAGACTCTCAGCGTTAGTGGAGCTCGCAGGCCCTTTTTACCGTAGTATGACGCGCTACTTGTGTCACCTGGGAAAATTGTCACAAAACCTAACGCCACTTCGGGTTGGCTCCCCGAGTGGTAGGGTCGGTATGGTTACCTATAGCTGAAAGGATTATTGGATAAGGACAGGTCAGGTGGTACACTTGGGTTGTCCCTAACAGTTGCTACACCAAAATTGTTACAAGGGGGCACTTGGTGATTGGCTAGCCAAAATGGCGTCAGTGGTGAGCCCCTCGTATTCTGATTGGTTCCCTCGTGAGCCCCCCAAGCCTGGGACATCACCGTTCCCAGCTCACGCTGTACCAGGTGCTGGCAACAATGTGCAACTATGTGTTAGTGGTGGACAATGGACAGGTCTGGCTAGTGGCTGATGTGCATGTCTTTCCCATCGCTGTAGGTGTCGAACTTGTCGCTTCGTTGTTGCAGCCTGTGTCCCAGACGTGGGATTCCGGCGACTTTCTGTCTCGTAAGCTTGGCATCTTGTCAGTTCAGCTTGGTCATGTGTGGAGAGACCGTGGCTGAAGCACAGTTATGAGCATTTGATTTATATTTCGGCTCTGAGGCGCGCTTGGTGATGGCAGGTGTAACCTTGGCGCTGGGAGCACGGCATGTGGGTTGCAATATCACGGCCTTGGCTGTGGGCTCTCGTTGGGGCTTGTTCTGCGTGGTCAGTGCTTTGCTTTTTCGTCTAGGAGGTTTTTTGTCTGAGAAGCTCCTGCCTGGGGACTCTTGCTTTTTGCAGCATTTTTTGGGCCTAGCTTCTGGGTGGCGGTACACAATCCATAATATGGGGTCGTGAGGGGCGACAGAGTGTCACAAGCAAAAGTAAATACATAGGGTGGCGTCTTCACAGGGATTGGTAGCAAGAAAGCATCGGCAAGCATGTATACACAAGCTCTTCAGGCGTCTTGCGTTTCTGTGGTGCTGTAGGAGGCCTATGTGAAAAATAACAATGCGTGTCTGTGGGTGTACCAGTCCGCTGTGTCATAGCTCCGAGTATGTTCTTCGTGTGGGTTGGTGTATGAGTGACCAGTGTGCATGGTGGCACATGTGTTCTTGTCTGTTGGCTATGTCGTCATGGCATCTCTAACAATGATGGTGTTTGTGGCTATTTTCTAATCGAGTTGGTCCATGAGGCTGACATCGGCTTGACCAGGACGTGTGAGTGGGCAGGCTCCCCGAGCGTGTGGGCCGTGGGCACAGGGGATCTGGGCATCCGGCGTGGCCGTGAATGGGTCGAACTCCTCTTGCAGGGGGGTGCTTGGGTCTTGATGTCCTGGGCCATGGTTTTGGACGAGAATGGGGGGAGGGTATTTTACCATTCTCCCACTTCAGTGCATTGTGATTGGGTTAATACCACGTCACCTTGTACTTTTCCACTTTGCTTAGCAGCATGCAGAATGGTCGGCCAGGTGTAGGGTGCCCGTCAGCTCCCCTAGCCTCCCACCTACCAGTACCACCATCCATCACTGACCCACTGGCCATGTGTCAATTAGTTTCTAATTTGTAGGCCTCAATGCTACCTCTCTGTCTGGGAGAACTCAGATATCTGTGCATGCTCAAGGCTGCGCGGAGGTGTGAAGGCCCCAACTATTCTTGCTTGGCAGGTCTTAGGCCCTATGAAATCGTCTCCGTCTCCATGTAATTTGTGTATTTGATTTTTAGTTTTCTGTCCACCAAATGCCTTCTGCTGCTTATCTCGACTCCTTTGAACAGGATACTCCGCTCTTGGTGTCAGAAATTGTATCAGCCTGTGTCAGCTTAAGATGACCTTGGTTTCTTTGCACAGGCCTCAAGCCTCTGATTTTCGTTTGTGGGGCCTCTGGTAACTTGTGGTTGGTTCTGCCCTTTTGCAAAGTGGACATGTATGTTATATAAAGTGCTCCTTTTGAGGTAGATATGTATATGTATATGTGGCGCTTGCTGCATCTAATTTCCTACTAAGCATAGCAAGCCGCACAATTTCCTCAGCCTTCTTGCGTTTCCAAGCATTTGTACAAGTGTAAACTGGTTGCATATCTGCATCACTCTTATGGCATAAGCCTTTTACGTCAACTCAGGATGTCGCTTATCCAGGGTGTTTGGTCTCTTTTGTTATTCAGGGGTCGTCATTTTCTTTATCTGCAAGTCAGTCAGAGTTCTTGTGATGTCACCATTCGTCTTCTTTTAGGACTTTCTTGGCCTCTTCAGGAACTGTACTCAGACGATCTTCATTCCGTTTTCTTTGTTGATATGGTTTCCTCAATGGGTATTTTACTGTCCATGTTTTCTTTGGTGTTGGTTCTTCAATGTGTGCTGTTGGTCTAATCGGTACCGGCAGAGCCCTACTGCGGCTCTCTGCTGGTTTTTTTGCTTATCGTACGTCACGTATGTCGGCGTGAACGTTCCAGGTACTTCAATATGGGCGCTTTGAGTGCGGGTCGTGCTTGGGACCTCCTCTACACTCCCCCCTCTGGGCAATTCATCAACTATTTTCATTTTTCCCTTGGCACCCACTTTTTCTGCATATTCTGCATTCAATTTCACTTCATCGCCTGGGTCTGTACATGATGGCCTGAAGAAATGTCTTTTTGGGGTCCATATCTCTACCACTCCCTTCAAGCTTCCTGCTGTTCTCACGTGTTCATTTTTGTTCCATGTCATAAGTTGACATTGTCCCTTTGGGCTGCAATAAATCCATTTCCCCACATAATTTCTGTGTCTCCTTGGATACCGAAACTTTGTTCCTTCTGGTGCGTGAATGCTAGCTTTTACAAAGTCTCTTATTTCTTCATCAGTCAGGTCTTTGGGTTTCCGTTCTGACTCAACATTGATCATGATCTTCATCCCTATGGCTCTTTTCGCAGTTTTCTGGCATTGAGAGATTATTATCTTGATAACGCAAAATCCGAGCATTATCACCACTAGTAGGGGTCCTAGGAATTTGAATGTGTCTGCCATTCATTGTGGAACCCATGAAAACATCAATCATTTGATTCTGTAGTTTTGTCAGCATACCTATGGCTTCTGTTAGAGTTCTGTTTTCTTCATCATGAGAAGGTATAAATGTGCAACATGATTCTTGCACAAATACCTCCATCCATGGTTGTGCTCATGTCAAGGACGTATCAGTTCTGAAGAGTCAGTCGAATCGCCCTTAATTTTTCCTTGATCGCGTTGAATCCCTTTATGGTTGTATTGATTGTCTGCAGTAACTCCCATCTGGTTATTTGTAATCATTTAGTATTTTCTCCAACTTAGATTGTCGGCATGAAGATTGTCGTGAACACTGATGAAGTTTGACTGAACAGCCTGTGTTCATATGGAATCGCATCAAAGGCTTCTATTGATTTGGCATAAAAATAATGTTCTCTTTTCATTCTGCTTCTTACTTCCACAGATCTCTTCTTCCTCAGGTAAGCATTTGCTTTCAGAAAACTGTCGATATTCAAATCACCTTTTGGAATCACCAGCACTGGAACATGGACATTTTCTAATGTGCATATACCTCCCCAATTTTTCGGCAGTCTGATATATACGTTGGATCCACATGCCCAATAATGATCCAAGGTCACTGCAGTACCATGTACCATTCCTGGAGCGTCAAAGATTCGTCCACAGCTCCGATTTTCTCCCATTTTTCTTGTACCATTGTTTCTGAAGCACAGTTTTGGATTCTCCAATGGCACTATACGTAGGGTTCCTCCTCTGTCTTCGACCCATGTCAATAGTTTTGCAAGTTTTGGCCATAGTGGCTTGCATATCTTCTGCGCATTTTCAATTGCTTCTTTGCAGGCTCCAGTGACCATCCATGCTCTGCAGATCACTACTCCTTTCTCCCATCCGTCTGGTGAAAGCACTGTTCCCCATATTTGCATTTGGCCTCTGTTCTTTCATTTTCTGGCCTCTTCTGCAGATTTTCCTTTGACATCAAGTTTTTTATTCACTTCCCATCTAGTGCTAGCTCCTTTCTCTCCTGGCTTCTCATAGCTGATCACATGATTTCTCGTATGGGCTCTGTTTCTTGTCTTTATATCCTGTATGTATTCATCTTCATCAGGATCTGTCTTTTCAGTTGCCCATTTAAGGGAAGCATCACTTCCCATGATTTACCTCTTGTTTTGCACATTGCTACGTGTGATAGACAGTGTGCTATCTGGACGACAATGTCTACGGCTCCAAAGATCTTTCATTTCCCCATGCTGTAGGGGAAGACTGCACAAACAATGCATTCCCCCTTTGAGCTGTGTCTTCCAACTTCTTTCATATGTTGGTACCATATGTTGTTTCCCATATGTGCTGTGCAGTACAGGTAATCGTTTAGTTCACTGTCATCTCCTTGTATCCATCTGTTGATTCTCAAGGTTTTCATGTAGTTTGCTATCATCACATCTTTAATAACATCCACATAGCTTCTTCTCACTGGAGGATTCACAGGCACTTCTATCCATGATTCAGGCCTCTTCATCTGTACCAATGAAGTAGGAGAAAGTCTTGCAATTCTTTCCCTCATTCTCCTGTCTTTCCTTGGCTCTGGTTATGAATGGCCAGATTGATTCTGCCGCTATCTCTGCACGTGATAGTTTTGCCGGACTTGTGCTGGTTCTCTTCATTGGGTCAGGTGTGTTTCTCAATGCTGTCATTGTTGGTTCGTTCTTCAGCTCTTTTTGTCTTTTCAAAGGCTCAGCTTTTCCCCTTTGTCTTTTCTCTTCACTTGTGGGGTAGCTTCTCACAGTTGGTTGCCCTAACTTCTCCCCTTCTGTGGGCTGTAGTTCTGTAGCTATTGAAATTAGATCTGGTGTATGTCGTTTGCATGCATGTGGTTGTAAGAAACTTGTTTTCCCTCACATTCTGCTGACCCTGTCTCAGACTTAACGTGCTTGTTACTGCAACTATGTGTGTGTAATTGCTACCCACATCCATCTCAAGCTCACTCACTCCATTGTCGGATCTTCTAGGGACTGGAATTACTACATAGGGTCTAGCTGCCTTCGTGGGCTTCATATGTGTATCGTAAGGTGGGTGCACGGGACTCTGAATGCTTTGTCTACCAATTGAAAATGCAGATCTAATCGTCATCGACAATAAAACAATGATGAATATGATGCATAAGTACATGATACCCTTAAAGGTCACCCTGCAACATTTACTTCTTGAAAAATAAGGGCGTCTCTCCTCCTGGGGGAGAACATGGCTGCTATTTTGATTTCTCATCTCGAACATTTTAAGGACAAGGCTAATGCTTTAATACAATCTTAGACAATATTATTTCTGGATTCTGCTGGTTCCTCTTGTGGGTTGCATGTTTGGAAACAATTGTCCCTCTTGCCTGGACGCTGGATTGTCTGTTATCTCTGGATATAGTTCTTCCTTTCTACGTATGAGGAAATGTCAAAATCAGGTAATGAGGACAATACGTTTCTCTACTGTGCATGTTCAAAGTATACGAGTTCCAGGTTGATGCCTCTTATTTTCTTCATCCCAGACAACATGTTGCGTCTTTATCGGTGTAATAATAGTGAGGTCTCTGGCAACGCTTTCTTGATCTGTCCCTCAGCGGGAAGCTTCAATGTTTCTTCCGGAAACTCTTGTGGAGATTGGAGAGCTTGATTATTACTACAATACCATGCAGGAGCATGCTTAGCTGGGTGGAGTTTGCTGGGTCTCTGATGAACGTGTGGACGTCAACACCGGCAGTTCTGGAAATTCCTCAATTAGGCGAAAGAAGACATTGTTTGTGAATCGGCTATCTTCTGGTGACAGGGACATTTGTTTTTCCCGTGCTGAATTCTGGAACAGTTCGGTACTCATTGTGAATATCTTCTATGATCTAGGTTGATATGGAGAGTGACCTGGATGATGATGACGTTCAAGATTATGCCCAAGCATTCTGTGTTTGCTGGATTTCGAAGAAATATTAATGCATCCGTGTGTCTTCCAACAAAGTTTGGGTGCTCTTCAATTAGACAAAAAATATCACATTGATGAGTGTATTCGCTTCTTCTTCCGCTTGGGACATTTGTTTTTTCCTCTCTGTATTCGGGGAGTAGGAAGAACTCCACAGTGATCACGGTGAGCAGCCTTCTTATTATCTTGCTGTTTTCAGGATCTTGCAGAAATTCGGGGATGCTAGTGAGCCTTCCCACTAGTGATGGGTGTGACCTCAAGACTAGGTCAAAGTAGTTCTTTAGTGATGTTGTGACTGTGGGACGCCATTTGAGAGTCCAAACAGTGTTCCTGTCTTGAATGAATCTGGTACTGTATTTTCTTCCAACTTGTGTGTCTGCGATTGAAATGCACAGTGTGTCCATATATATATATATATATATATATATATATATATATATATATATATATATATATATTGTTTTAATGTCCTTCTCTTTTTGCTCAGAGGAATGTCCATTTTCAAGCCACAAATTTGCACAAAAATCTCTTTGTCTCTGCTTTGCTGCTGGTCATGCGTCCTTCTTCCTGGTCATGGATCTCGTCTGCATGTGCTGTGGTTCTTCCATGTTGTCTGTAGTCTCTTCCCAGTGGTGCAGGCAGGGGGATTTCTCCGACGTATGGCTTGATATCGCCCAGGAAGATCCAAGCTCTTCTTCCTTGTAGCTTGACTGCAGATGGAGTAACGTCTTCAACTGTGAACGGTCCGTTGAACCTTGGCTAGTCCCACTTTTTCCTTGTGTGATTCCTCACCAGGATGGTGTCTCCAGGGAAGATTGAAGGAACACAAATTCGGAGCTGTGTCTGCAGTGGCATCTCCTTCTGTGCTCTGTGCTGCCCTGTACCCTTTTTATCGTTGCAGCAGCTGGCCTGCAATTACAGTAAGACAAGATGTCATGCAGTTCAAGTAATTTTGCATTTCAGACCCTAAGAATCCAATTGTCGGCTGAGCATAACACCTAGCTCTGCTTCGGGGCATCAGAGGAGTGTGCATCCTTCTTCCTGTTGCTATTTTGTGCGGCGTAAGGTGGTGGTCGGAACCAGGTTGGTTTCTGAGTGCATACAGTGCCAGTGGGAGGCAGTGCATCCATCCTTTCTTTAGAGTAAACTTGGCTATCCTTTCCTTTAACAAGCCGTTGAGTTTCTCACAGATCTATTACCTTGTGGATGATACACCGACGAGAACTTGTGCTTTATACCAAGCAACAAGCTGATTTGTTCAAAAACTTTGTTGACAAAGTGAGCCACATTATCTGACCTCATGACTTCACATACTCCCCACGTGGGAAATACCTCTCACTAGAAATTTGGCCACACAGGTAGAGTCTGGGTGTCTACATGGACCTGCTTCTATCCATCTAGAGAATGGACACACCACAGCAGTCAGATACTTGTACCCATTACATACTTGAATCATATTGAGGTAATTGACATGCAAGTGCTGAAAAGGTCCATTGGGCCTTGGGATGACTCCTCTAATTACTTTTAGTGTGTGCCCAGCCGTGAACTGCTGGCAGATCATACAGTTCATCATAAAAAATGCAACACGCTCTGCTAAATTCGGTATAAACCAGTCTTCAGCAAGCGTTGTCGCAAGATTCCCTTTTGTGATATGTGCTGGACAGTCTAACTGCTCCAGTGCTAATTTCAACAGGGCTATAGGCATTACTGGTTTACCAGTGCTGTCTTGTCGCCACAAGCTTTCGGAGGGGTTTAAAGAACACCCTCGCTGGTTCCAGAGATTCTTCTCTTCTTGCGGTTCCTCCCCTTGGAGTTCCATTAACTGGGTCTGCCCCATATTATTATAGCTCTCAGGTTCACTTCGTGCAACAATCATCTTCTCATTTACATCAGTTATTTCTACGTCCATTATGGGTTCACCCTTGGATGCCATTCGCTTGGCCTCTGTGTCTGCTGCTTGATTTCCTTGTGAGATAAAAATCTGTCCCCTTCGTGTGGGCGGCGCATTTCACGACTGCTATACCCACTGGAAGCTGTAGTGCCTTAATTGGCCTGTCCAATAAGGCTGCATGCAGCACTGGTGTGCCGTCTGCTCGGAGGTAGCCCCTCCTCTTCCAGCGCGCTAGGCCTGCGTGCACTGTTGATGTCACAGACGGAATCACTGTACACCGTCACTTCCTGGTCTGTGTGATTCTCAATCACGAATATCAACGTCAATAGTTCTGCATCTTGTGCTGAATAATGAGATGGTAATCGTGCACTAAGGAGCACTCGAAACTCTCCATTTGCTGTGTGCTTCATCACAGCGGTGCCTGTATATCTTTGCCCATCGCTTTGATCGATTCTCGAGGAACCGTCAATGAAGACAATTTCTCCTCCTGCCAATGCATTTTCTTTCACTCTGGAAATCTCATAAAATTCTTCATAGTTTGCGGAGTCATGTATTGGCTCTCCTTCAGTGACTGGTTCTGCTATAAACATACCTGGGTTCACTATCTTGGATCGAACAATCTTAATTGACGGATTTGATATGATTACTTCATAAGCAGAAGCTCTCCGAGATGTCAACGTGACCTTTGGCTTCTCTAGAATGGCAAAAGGCACATGCTCGACGTACAACGTCATTGAGCATCTTATCACAATTGTTGTCGCTTTATCTATGGTGAACGATGCGGCAGCCAAACTTTGTTTGCACGGGAAGTGGCCTCTCATCACTGGGACCAAATTCCCACTGTAGTATGCCAGGGGCTTGTACCCCAATGTCGTTCTCTGTGCGAGTACTGCCGTCATGATGTTGCCATTCGTGTGTGAGAACAGGTAGAATTCTTCTGCATAGTTGGGAATCCGTAAAACTGGCAACGTGCAAATGGCTTTCTTGAGCTCAGTAAACCCTTCCTCTATGCTCTTGGACCACACAATTTTTTCTCTCATCACCTGTGCCTTCTTAAGGGTCTGTAACAAGGCCTTGGTATATGAGCTGTAGTCAAAGACCCATGCTCTTACATATTTGCACAATCCTAGGAAATGCTGCATCTGTTTTATTGTGTGTGGCCTAGTTGTGTTAAGTATGGCTTCAGCCCTTTCCGGGGTAACTCGTTTCCCCTCATGTGAGATCAATTGGCCTATATACAGCACTTCTTGCTGACGATATTGTAACTTTTCTTTGTCAACTTTATATCCTTTCTCAGCCAATATAGTCAATAGCTGAATGGAATCATGTCTGCACTTTTCCTCTGTGGTGCTGCAAATTAAGATGTCATCTACATATTGCAATGTGTATCTGAAAAGCACAGGGAACCGCACTCTCTAGATTAGGGTATTAGCACAACAGTTCATCTCAGAAAGAAAATCCAGAGGATACAATTTGAAAATGCCGTATTAAGGGTTTTATTATACCTAATACATTTATTATGGTGTGAGTTTAATGACAATTTAATCTGCACTCAGGCAATTATTTATTTAACATAGCAGGAATAAATGTAAAAACATCATAATTCCATAAAATACATACTATTAAAAGCATTCATCCATATCCGTACAACATACATCAATCCACTCATACAAAACACCAATAGGTAGAAGATAAAAACATATAACAAATATAACAGTTCATCAACAATCCAATTATTGTACAAAAAGTTTCTTGTGCAAAACAAAGTGCATGGCCACAATAGATTTTATAAGTGGTCAACAATAGGGATAGGCCAAAGCTAGAAGATCTTCATAAGTGGCCTTATCCAAAATATCTTTACCGGTTTCGACGTATTAACGTTGTTTTGGTTACATCTTCATCAGGAGATAACAATTGGTTTTCTAAAAACAAAGCAAGCATAAACCCATAAATTCCCGATATACATAAAGGGACAATGGGAGAGGAAAGAAAAGAAGAAGGAGTGCGGATATATTACTTAACAGTGTTCAGATTTAGAATAGGATAATCTACTATTATCCTGCTCATGGCCCCAAACTTGTATATCTCTGGGGTAAACCATGGGTATAATGCAGGGAGTGCTACCATATAAAATCAGTGTCCCTGAGCAAGGCGGAAGTGAATCATGGCTAAACAGATCTATTGTGAAGAAAGTTGACCACAATCCATACGTGAACACCCACAAATGTGATATTTCAGCAACTCTCAAGCAGCTCCAAACTAACCTTAGCACAACCAACTGGAATCAATCTGTTGTATTTTGTGTGTATGGAACTGGAAACACGGTCATAAAAATTGGCAATGTTCAGGTAAAGGATCCCGCGTAGCAGATGGTTCGGCTTGGTGCTCCAATCTATGAAAGATTTTAAGCAGTAAAGGAGTTTAAGCTGGAATGTCAGCAGCTGCTATGCTAGAGGGACAAGGCGTATTTTACAAATGAAGCTGCATAGTCGGACATTTAAAAAAGGAAAGATCAATGGTCTTCAAGTCAAAGGCCAAATATTCACTTACCCAGATTGACCAGGTGATGGAAAGGTGCAAGTTGAAATAGTTGCACACCTCAGAAGATGTCTTTTACAATGCCCATGATTCAGGAAGGATGGAACCTGAATATTTCAAGTCTGAGACACAAGGAACAAGAAAGAAAAAAGAAGCTAATGAGTAATTGTACTCAGTCACAGGGGCAGTTTGAAAAAAGAGAACCATTATATAAATGGCATGTCAGCCTCTCATCTAGCCATAACTACAACTCGGGAAACTAACACTAATAGTATTAATAAAAGGAAGACAGTTTACGTATGAACCAACCCAGAGATGTTATAAGTAATGTTATAATCTGAGATGGAACTAATAGAGACTACAAAAATTCTATATTCACCTGATTTAAGTGAAACTGATACCTATGTGAGAGGTTACTTATCTGGAGCTGGCGGCCGCTGAAAAGATGGTCACAGAAATCTGCGGGTGAAATAAAACACTCAGATTTCCTCGAACTCGCTCTGGGGATCGTAACCGCGCATCTAAACTGTGAAATTGTTAGTGCGTATAAATATGTAAATATCCGCTCACGTGATCGCACTCTACAGCGTTCGTGGAGCAAGCTATTGAACAGCGTGATTGTTTGTGCATGTGACTTGCACGTTCCCCTCAGTTGCGGGGACATACTGCAAGGCGTTCCCAGCATCAACCAATTGCGTTCCCATGGAAACAGGCGCGAGTGAACGAATTTTCAGAAAGGGGGCAGCTGCACAGCCAGTGTACACCATGACCGTTAGGGCGCGTAACCTGCACGTTCACACTAGTCACATAGGTATGCTGCATGGCATTTCTGAAACGTCAGTATGACTTGTTATAATGGACACAGGCATAAGAGTACCGGTGTGACCAAAGCATTTGTTATCATGTACCAAGAATTATTAACCCTATAATAAAATCATTAATGGGTTAAACTAACGTGCACAACATATTGATGGAATCAGACTATAGGTCTGTATGTACAAAGCACTTGTTTTCAAATAACAAGAATTATTGACCCTATAGTCAAATTATTAATAGGATCAGACTACAAGTCCGTGTAAGCTCATGACATATATTCGGTATGGATAGAAATGTGTACCTTCATAAGTAACGTTATACATGGTGCAAGTTATAGTAAGGTCCACCTTGACCAAGCCTGCATTTCTCAAGACTGTGGAGGGCATTCAAATGATTTTCCGCCCCTTTATTGCATATTCAATGTGACTTGACTAACGGTATATGTGTTAAAGGGCAAATGCTTGGCCCGGTATGCAAGTTAAATGTATCCCAGCCAGAGCGAATCTGTGCACAGGGTAATGATGTACAGCAAGGGTATTTCAATAAAAGATGCTATGTACCTGAATGCCAGGGTTCCAGAGTATTCAACCCCTGAGTCAATGTCTTTAAATTGAAGATCCATAATTCTTCTTTATAGGCTAGATTTTTTTTTTTTTTTTTAGAAGCTGTGTAGGGTTATGGCCAGTAACCTTTTCTACGCAGAACCATTCCATTTGTTCCACTTTATGACCCATCTCTACATAGCGGATCACCATGGGGGCATTTAAATTGTGAGTTTTTATCTTTGAGCAAGGCTCATAAATGCGGGTGCCAACTTCCCGAGTAGTTTTTCCTATGTACATCTTTTGACAAGGACACAGAATTGCATGAATTACATTTTTACTTTTGCAGGTCGTGAAGGGGCAAAGGTCCCAATGTTTATTTTGCATGAAGAAAGAGGTTGTTTTTTAGAAAATGTACAAGCCACACAAGTGGAACATGGGTAGTGCCCGATAACAGGATTTTGATTGAAATCCCGGACCATAGATGGTGTGGAACATCTTCTACTGGCACAGGTAATTTGTTGTTTTAAGTTCTTACTCTTTTTAAATGCAAAAAGAGGTTTAGGCAGCGTAGTTCCTGATGAATTTAAAATGCGCCAGTTCTTTAGTATAATTCCCTTAATGGCTTCACTGTGTTGACAGAAGGTTGACACGCAAACTAGTTCTTTTTTCTCTATTTTGGCTTTGGGTAACAATAATGCCTCTCTATTTGTATAACGAACTCTCTTTCTGGATTGCTTCATGAGCCTTCTTGGGTATCCACGTTCCAAGAGTCTTTTTTTCCAAAATAATGGCATGCTTTGTGGAGTTATTGATATCTGTACAATTGCTGCAAAGCCGCAGGAACATGCCATATGGTAAATTGCGCAGGAGGCTTGCTGGATGTTGGCTCTCATATTTTAGTGTGGTGTTTCTTTCCGTAGCCTTTCTGTGTAATTCTGTATGGAGACACCCTCCTTCAGAAAAAATCGATAAGTCCAGGAAAGCAATTCTAGAGGTGGAATACTCAAAAGTGAAGTGAATATCCACATCTACTTTATTCAGCCATTCCACGAATAGTAACAGTGTTTCCAAGGATCCATCCCAGATCATGAATAATACATATTGCAAGACAACACTCTCTAATGCGATATTGCTTAAATCCATCTGTATGACTCTATTGAAAATTGAGGGAGACTCACAGTACCCCAGGGGTAACCTCGTGCTTTTCAGATGCAACTGTCTGAAGGTAAATTATGTAAGATCTTGTGAGTCTCGATGCAATAGGATCGATAAAAATGCATTTTTCAAGTCAATCACTGTGAAATATTTTGCCTGAACAGGTATATTACATAGGATTGTGGTTGAGTTCAGGACTAAAGAGAACTCGGCTTCTACAATGTTGTTCATTGGGCATAGATCTTGAATTAGCCTACAAGACCCTTCCTTTGATTTCTTGACAGGGTAAACTGCGGTATTGCATGCCGACTCTGACATCACTAAGATGCCCGTTTCCATCACCGCTGAAATTGTCTTGAAAATTCCCTCATCTGCCTCCCTAGACATGGGATACTGTCGTACCTTTGGTAAAATGGCTCCTGGTTTTAGTTTAATTTTGACCTCTCCTATTCCTTTCAATAGACCTACGTCATAGGAGCCTGTGGTCCATACTGAGACAGGCACCTGGGCCATATCAACCTCAAAATATTCAAGACGGTTCTGTGCCAACATCATTCTCTGTGGAACTTCTCTTTTGATCATCTTCACCCAAAAAGTGAGGTTCACTTCAACTGTTATTTCCTCAGCGTCTGTTCGTTCATCGAACAGATCGTCATCCGTGACGTCAGTCAGCCTGTACCCTTCTTCAATGGCGATCACTGTGCACCATTGTCGGCCTTCATCATCACAACCATAGATCAAAGCCATTTGCCCTTGCACTATGGATGTGTGCATCATCAAGGGAAATACTCATCCCTTCTCCTTGTGCATAGGTATTCTTGGTCTAAATAAAAACTCATCTGGGATCCTAATATTTTTGTCTGCAAGGCATGGCAGCCATGCCATCAACACCCGTACCCCATATGCAAATATTTCTGGCTCCAATGGGATAGCTCTCATGGCTATGTGTCCTGTGTACGCTATAATTATCTCGCATACATTCAAATAGTGCATTCCTAGAGTCGAGCATACTATGCCCTTCTCTGTGAATGAGATTGTCATGTTCAACTTTTTCATTAAGTCTCATCTCAGTATATTTAATGGGGTTTGCCTTGAATATAACAGTGGCACATTCATGTCACATTCTCCTATAGAGACTGGAAGTGTGTCTGTAAAAGGAACACGGCTTGTTGCTCCTGTGAAGCCCTGAGTGTTTTTAGCATCGCCGGACAAGGAAAACCTGCCTTCACGTATACACAAGCTTGTCACACCCCTGTCAACTAAGAAGGATTATTCTTTACCCCCTATAACGATATCCACCCCTGGTTCCTGGTGAGGGTCAGGTGTCACTAATAGGATATAACACATCAGGTCTCAGAGGTAGCTGTCCTAGTCCACATACAATCTTGTCCCATTTTGCATGAATGGTCTTCCCCATCACCAGTGTTAACTCTCATCCCATCATTCACCGCTTGACCTATATTTGTTGTTTGTGACATTTGCATCTGTGACTGTTGGGACTGGCCCTGTGGACAACTTATCACATTCTGAGGTTGTGAGCTTTGCTGTGCTCCTGGCATTTGAGGTTGTACCGTGTGATTCTGCCCAACTCCATTTCTTCCCTCTTGTAATAACACAGGTGGATTCACCATACCTGCTCCGATTCCTTGGTCATTTTGCACCATGCCTTGACTACTGCATGTGCGTGCTAGGTGCCCTGTCATCCCACACACCCAACATATTGGCGGTTGTCTGATCATTTGCCCATTTGACATATGCTGACTTCCATGTTGCATATTTTGGAAACCTCCCTGATTACTCTGCCATCCTCTTCCTCGAAAGCCTCTTCCTCTGGGGTAAAACCCATTATTGCCCTGATTCCCCTGCTGTTGATTATTGGTCTGCTGCATGTTTGATCCATCTGTGTTAGTTATCATTGCCCCTTCCATGGCATACCTTGACAATTTCTTCTGCACTAATTTCGGTTCTTCACCTTTTCGTGTAGCTTCTTTTTTGTGATTCTTCTTTTGCAGCAGCCTGCAATAGTGAACTATGGTCAACTGTATTTCCGACCATGGTTTGGTCTGGATTCATTCTAATTTCTTGAGCTGCTTCTGTACCTGATCTGGCAGCCCTTGGCATAATATATGGTAGAACACAGATATAGATTTCCCCCAAGATTCCTGCGTTTGAAGTACCCATGCATCTTGGAAATTCTGAATGCAAAGCAAAGGGTCTTCTGACTCCTTCATTTTCTGTGACATTATAGCTCCCATGTCAGAAGTATCCGGATAGAGCGATCGTAATCCTCTCCATACTGCAGCTCTACAATTGTTAAACGGTGCTTCGTCATGCGCGGTATTGACTGTAGTCACGCCAGGGTTACACACATGATCAGCTAGATCACCAAATATGGCGATTAAAAGACCATTAATATCCCCAATAGCCAACGTGTGTCCTCCCCTCATTTTCTCTAACTCATGTATCCATTTTCCAGCTCCCGAAGTCAGCTCTGGAAGCTTGTTTTTCAGGTTTTCCCGATCCATTTGTGGCCATGGAATATACTGTGGTCTCGCGCCTCCTTTCTCCAGAAACAGAAATTGGGATGCATAGTCCTCTCTCTCTTCTCTCATTGTTTTTCTATCTACTGCAAGAGTGATATTCTCACACCGCCGCCTACCTGGTAATGTCAGCAGTCGGCTTACATTGGGTGGTGGAGACACCCCCCTCTGACCATACAATATTTCTTTGCATCGGCCTGACTGTGTGGCGGATTCCGATGCCATCGGTGCAGACACACTAGAATCCAACCATCTTATTCCCTTTCCCCTTGAGAAGCATCTTTTGCATCTTCTCGCGTCTTCCTTTTCCTCATATTCTTCTCTTTCTGTGACTGACATTATCTGTGCCCAACTTGTGCAACTTCTCGCATCCTCCTTGATCTTACTGATTTCCAACTTGTCTAGGGATAGCTCTCTATCCTTACTATTTAGGGAGACGTCCTCAGCATCATAAAGCTGGGTGCTCTCCAGGTGCTCGTCCTTCCCTCCCCCTTGGGGAACTTGTTCTAGCCCCATCTCATCATATATTCTATCGATCGTCTCACCGATGCTTCTGGTGTTGAAGTAATCCTCGATATCTGCCCTTGACGTGCCTGCTACTGAATCGTACTCAGGAAAAAATTCTTCAATGTCTTCCCAGTCTACTACTGGATCAGGTTATGAAGATCGCGTGTTCTCTGTCTTTGCTTACGTTTTATGTGGTCAGTGAATTCTCTGCGCTCCCTTGCTTCTTCTCGAACTCTATCCTCTTCCTCTTTCTTTACATTTCTACGTTCATTTGCCCTTCATATTTCCTCATCCCTTTGTCTCTTTATTCTCATCTCCCATATCTTTTGCTCATCTTCTATTCGCCTTCGTTCATGCCTGTCTTGATCATTAGAATATCTCTGTTCATGATCTCGCTGTCTTTCTTGCTCTTCACGATATAACTTCTCTCGTCTCTGACTATCTTTTTTCCCAAGTTTTTCATCTCTCAATCCTTTTTCCTGTTCCTTCTCCATTCGCTGTACATCGTCTAACTTCTCTTTTCAATTCGCGTCATCAATGATTTTACCATCGAGCTTCAATAGAATCTGACCTCCAATCCATTTGTTCTGTGTGAATGCTATCTCATCAGTTCTACCCTCATTTACCTTCCATCTCTTGCCTTCTCTCTCTGCATCGGGAGATGTACTTGTTTGTACCTGGTCTTTCCTCTCATTTTCATGTCTCTCCTTGTCCCTTGGGACCTTGGAGGTGATATCTCTACCTTTGTCTTTGTGTGGGCGTTCGTCACTACTTTACGTAGGTGACTCATATGACGGGTTGCTATAACCCGTGGCTGCTTTAAGCTCTCTTAGTGGGTATAATCCTTCGTCTTTACTGATTTTGATTTTTGGTTTGGACAGGGGGGGTGGCGCGGAAGGCGTCTCACCCCCCTCTCTACATACGTTAAGTATCCAATCTAAAGGTGGCTCTTCCTCTTTATCTTCTTAATACATTTTCCAATGCTCTAAATTAGCTCAGCATTTATCTAACCTTTTACCTTTATATGTGCCATGCAAATATGTCATCATGTGCTGTAGGACCGCTTTAGACAGTGATCCACCCTGGGGCCACAGCATCAACATCTTGTTCGCGGTTCCTTCAACCCATTCCGCACTGTACTTTTTCAGCTTGGGTGCATGTTTTGGCAACTGTTTGCACAGGTGTACTAATAGAGTCATATCCTCCATGCTTAAGCCTGTTCCCCTTTCCTTCATATAACACTTGTTATGCCCTTCTGTTTCCTTAAACAACTCCAACAATATGAGCGAGCACCAATTGTCGCAAGCTCCAATCCTGTTTTTTCCACAAAAATTATGCTTCTTTTTTCAACCAACAAATATCAATTCGTTTTCCACAATATCTCTTATTTCATCGAATAATGTTTTATGCTTGTTCCATAAAGGAAAAATGTCATCCTATGATGTCACAACACATAAAACATACGTTAACAGACTAGACAAACACCAGCTAGCTAAACAGAATTCTGCCCCTAAACCCATCCCTTTCAGAGCGTCTGAAACCACTGTGGTCTCCTATTTATTCCCGTTTTATTCTGGACTATGGATGAAGGCTTCTTCTAACCGCTATGCTAAGCGTAGGAATTTGGGTATATCCTTTCTCTTCTTGGTTGTCCTCGCCGGTATTCCCCTCTTTTCTCAGGTATCCTCCTGGTATCCCCCTCTTCTCGGGTGTCCTCCCCGGTATTCTTATCCACTACTTGGTCACCCCTTGAGTCTCTTTTTTTTTCTATATATATATATATATATATATATATATATATATATATATATATATATATATATATATATATATATATATTCAGTGAAAAAACTTTGTTAAAGGGACGTTATGGTTAAGTTGCGCTACTAAAAACCTATGGAATTCAGTGAAAAAACATTGGTAAAAGGGACGTTATGGTTCCAACTAAAACTGAAAACCCCCCAAAAGTCGCCAGTTATGGTAAGCTAAGCAACCATAACTTGCACCACCACTGTGCACTGCTAAGACTAACACCCACAACATCAAAGATGACATCACAAATGTCATTGATGACATCACTGATATCACATGTGCATTTACTTTTCATGAAATGTCTGTACAAGGGATTCTTATTATAATGTTGAGAAAAAAAGTGTCAAAGATTATTGGAATAAATATCAAGAGCTAATTAGTGCATTAAGCGATGCATTGATATAAATAGCATTATATTATGAAGTTCTATCCAATATACTAAGGTACTCATGCAGAAAGATAGGCATTGTGTGCAGCATACATGATGAAGGTGGAATATTCATAATGTTGAATAATGAAATAACTGTTTTCTTATTAGAAGTTTGTGTACTGTGAAATACGTAATAAGTAGCTAATAAAACCCACGTATAATATAATTGCATTATTGCAGACAAAACACAAAGACACAATAACACATACAAATATGGGTATATACAGGGAAAGCGAAGTAAGCAAAAAAGCAGAAGTAATAGCAGTAATAATTTATAACCTAACTGATTATCTTTATGCAAATAAATGATTGCTCTGTTTCAAAGCTGCTAGTTACCCTATGTACATGTATGTGATGTGACTGGACCCTAAGGAAAGTAGTGTGAGTATAATGTATACAAATATGAGCATATACAGGGAAAATACAGTAATAAAAAAAAACAGAACCATCAGAAAGTGCTGATAACTCTACTGATTATCTTCATGCACAGAAAGAATTGCTGTTTTTCAAGCTTGTGTCTTCCCATATGTATATGTTTCATATTATAGGACTGGACCCTAAGGGAATTACTGTAAGAACATACTTGAAGGATAAGTCGACAAATATAGTACGTTTACAATTTTTAGTTCATGACTGTTACTGAAGAAAACCACCTGTCCGTATTGTTCGCAGGCAAGTTGAAACTGTTCTAAAAAAACAGGCTGTAAAATGTTCGTAAAGAAACAAAATGGGAGTGTCCTGAGGACGCTCTGCCTGTCCGTATTGTTCTCAGGCAAGTTGAAACTGATCTAAGAACACATGCGGTGTACTGAAATGTTCGTCAGTGGACGAAATGTGGGTGTCCTGAGGACGCTGTCCGTATTGTTCGCTGGCAAGATGAAAGTGTTCTTAGAACATATTATGTGTCCTGGGATGTTCGTAAATAAACAAAATGGGGGTGTCCTGAGGACACTATGCCTGTCCGTATTGTTCGCAGGCAAGTTGAAACTGTTCTAGGAACACAGGCTGTGTCCTAAAATGTTCGTAAATAAACAAAATGGGGGTGTCCTGAGACCACTATGCCTGTCCGTACTGTTCGTAGGCAGGTTGAAACTGTTCTAAGAACACATCAAGTGTCCCGGAATGTTCGTAAATAAACAAAATGGGGTGTCCTGAGGACGCTATGCCTGTCCGTATTGTTCGCAGACAAGTTGAAACTGTTCTAAGAACAAGCGCCTATCCGTAACTGTTCATTTCACTCGGTCCAGGACCCGAACAGTGTCCGTAGAACACCAACGCGCATGCGCAAAATAGTTTGTGTATTTGGTGGCCTGCGGACACCCGCTCCCTTCGCGGACATGTTCGCGAAGCTATCATGTGACCGCGCCCACAATCAGCGTATGTTCTGATTGTGAACACTGTTCGTGTCCCCGAACAATTTAAAACTACATTTTCAAGTAATCTACAATATTTTCCAACAAAAATTCACCGTAGAACAAGTCCCACATAGTAATCCTGAGTTTCTACATACGTTTTGTGACTTTTTGAACCCTTTTTTCTGTTTGATCTGTCCGCGGACAGCGCGCATGTCCGCAAACCGCGCCCAAGCACCCCTATAAAAAACCACGCCCTAGAGCTCATTCTGATTGTGTTTCTGGCTATCCTACAGAGCACAGCAAATTTTGCTGCCAATTTTCAGATTTCCATCGCAAACTTGATGGCATCCGTGGCTCCACTACTGCAACCTGGTGCTGCATCTGCCTCAGCACCACCCCCACCACCACCACCACCACCCCCCCCAAGGGCCTGAAGAGGGGAACAGGAGTGAGGATGCACAGGAGGAAGGTGAGAATGAGGTAGTGGAAGTCCCTACTACCAGCACTCGGCGTGAGTCTTGGGTGTGGCGGTTATTTACCATTCATGGTAATGGTCCTAAGGCACGCGAACCAAGTCACCTGCAATGAGTGCAAAATGGTACTCAGTCACGGGAGGCATGGTTCATATAGCTTTGGGACAACTACCATGAAGCGACACCTAAATTCATTCAACTCGGGGACCGTTCAAAAAGTTGTACCTTGCGAGGAGCGTAGCAGGTTGACTTCCTCTACTTCATCCTCTGTTTCCGATCCTGTCACCAGAAGGAACACTCCTGTGGGACAGCGTATTCCTCAAGCGGCCTCACAGGCCATACGCAATGCTGATGACCCTTAGGTTTCGAGGGTCACAGTTGTGTGTATGTACTGCGATGCAGTACTATGCAGGGGGAGAGACTTCGTAGTGCTTTTGAGGCCATCGTTTCAGAGCACGAAAAGGTCTGCTCACTACCCAAGTGAAACCAGTCTACATCTTCCTGTCTCAGCTCACCCTTTCATATCCCTGTGGTTGGTGTCCCCCCTTACCCTCCTTTCCCCTCCTCTCCTAGTGTGTCTTGTATAAAAATAAAAAAAAAATTAAAACAAAAATAAAAAAATAAAAGGCTTTTCAGAGCCGCCTTTTACAGTTAAAAAATAGAAGTGAAAATAAATGAAGTAGGACCCTGTGTATTTTTTAGAAGTCAGCGGACAGTCCGCGGACATCTAAAATTTTGGGGTGCTACCCTATCATAACCATTGCAGTTTTATCTGGGAGGAAGTGGTGGCTCTGAAAAGAGCCTTTTGGTGGTGTTCAATGCTCAACACCTACTATAAAATGGATGCTGTAATTCCAAAAAAGGATGCAATGCATTTTGTACATTTCTCAAAAAAATCTGATTGCCAGCATAAGTAAGATGGACTCCATCTCTGCGAAAAATGTATGTACTACGAAACATAATATTTTCATTGTGAAAAGAGGGCATGCCAAAATCTCGTAGAAAGGCACAAACAGCCTTATTGACATTGCGCCTTGCTTTCTCCATTTGTGGACCAAATGAAGAAGAACGAAGCCACATTTGTGTCTGCGCAATCCGTGAAAGAATTACTTGAGAATTTGGAAACATGTCCTGTCCTTCTTTCATTGCAAATTGCAAAGAAATTCCAGACACATGTCTGTTCCAGACACTGCTCCCTCCACAATGAATTACAATTATGTCTGGATGTTGCTCTGTCTCCAAAGTAGCACAGAGAGGTAGCAAGTCCAACCACTTAATTCCACGTACTCCATGCTAGTGCACTTCCACATGTGGAAATCCAAGATCTACAGCTACTCCACAGCTTTCTGCATGCACCTTCAACCAATGTATCCATGAGTCTCCCAAAATCCAAACAATCTGTTTTTTGAAACACACAGCCATAGCTATATGTTCTTCTCTCAGCAAAAAGAGTATCTGAGAAACTCTCTCCTGGCACAACACACCCACTAAACTTTCCTGACCAATCCCTTTCTCTGCTCATTCTCATTTGCATGGCTCCCCAACCCAAAAATCCCCGGATGTAACACCCGATGTCCGCGGACTACCGCCATGTCCGCTGACATATCGTAACATGAACAGTCCTTCTACCATTTCCTTTTCACTTTCTGTGCCATTCCCTCATTGGATATAGCTAAGAAGTTACATGAACATCCACCAATCACATCCAAGACCTCTACATCTAACTGCATCATCATAGATCAGCACTTTAAATGTACTGTTAATCTCTCCGAGTACAAGTGTCATATCATTGGAAAGCACCTTCTATCAGAAATACTGTACAAGTCTCCAAGATTTCTACTTGCAGCTGCATGCATATCCATATGCATGAACACAAACTACAGGTATGCATATTTTCTATATAGTACATGTACAATTGTTATAGATTCATATAAACAGATTAACTGACTTTTAGCTTGTATAATCTATAAAATGAATTTACTGTCATTTTTTCAATCTCCTAAAATCAACTGTCACTTCCAAACCTATCTGCTATTTATTTTCTTTTTACACACACATTTTCAAAGCATGTTCAACTAACATATTTAAAGGGTGTGCAGTCATAATGTCGACATCAATAATGTCGACAGTCAAAATGTCGACAAATTAATGTCGAAAAACAATAATGTCGACAAACAAAAATGTCGACATTTTTCGATATTTTTTCGAAATTTAATTTAGTGTATGCATAAATAAATAAATATATATATGATGTGTTGAGTATGAGGGGTGGTTGGGGGGTGTGGGGGGGTGGCAGGGGGGTGTTGGGTGAGGGGGGGGGGTTGGGGGGGGAACCCCCATAGTAAATACAATTTTTATTTATTTAATTATTGAATAAATAAATAAATAAATAAATAATTGGTATGTGTTGAGTATGAGGGGTGAAAGGGTGGTTGGGGGGGGTGTGGGGGGTGGCAGGGGGGTGTTGGGTGAGGGGGGGTTGGGGGGGACCCCCCCATAGTAAATGATCCTTTTTTAGTTTATTTATTTATTGAATAAATAAATAAATAAATAAATAATTGGTATGTGTTGAGTATGAGGGGTGAAAGGGTGGTTGGGGGGTGTGGGGGGGTGGCAGGGGGGTGTTGGGTGAGGGGGGGTTGGGGGGGACCCCCCCATAGTAAATGATCCTTTTTTAGTTTATTTATTTATTGAATGAATAAATAAATAAATAATTGGTATGTGTTGAGTATGAGGGGTGAAAGGGTGGTTGGGGGGTGTGGGGGGGGGGTGGCAGGGGGGTGTTGGGTGAGGTGTTGATAGTTTTAAGGGTTTATAGTCATAATGTCAAAAAAAAAGTCGACATTTTTTTTCCGAAAAAATGACTTTTTACATTATAAGTATAGGATGTCGACATTATTATTTTCGACATTTTTTTTCGACATTTTTGTCTGTCGACATTTTTTTTTCGACATTATGACTATAAACCTATTTAAAGTACAATCAATATGAAGAGTTAACATACTGAAACAAAATTGTGCCAAGCCTCCTTGGAATCATTGAAGTGGACTGTTGTCCCTTTGTGGTAAATCTTGAGTTATGCAGGGAAGAGCAGGCCATACTTCACCCCCATTGTTTGCAGTTGTTTTTTGAGGTGGTCGAAGGAGTGTCTCGCCTTTTGCACTTCCCTGGTGTAGTCAGGAAAAAAGGCAATTTTTGAACCGGTGAATGTGACGGCGCCTTTTGCGCGCGCATGTTGCAGTAGAGCATAGCGATCCCCGTAATTTAAGAATCTTGCAATTATCGTGCGTGGAAGTACGCCCGGTGGAGGTCTGCCCGTGAGCACTCTGTGTGCCCTCTCTATGGAGAAGAACTTGGAGAAGGCGTCTGGCTCGTACAGATCAGTCAGCCATTGTTCTAGAAAATGTTCCATGCAGGGGCTTTCGGCCTTCTCAGGTATACCGAGTATACGCACGTTGTTACGCCTTGATCTGCCCTCTCCATCTTCAATTCTGTCCTCCAGTAACCTCAGTTTGGTTGTTACGTTTTGGAGCTGCTGTTGCATGTTATGCATTCTATCCTCTGTGTTGGATATGCAATGTTCTGCTTCCCCGGTGCGTGCTGTTAGTTTTTGAAGATCGTGTCGGAGGAGGGATACATCCATGCTTATCCCGTCCATTTTCTGCTCCATTGATGTGCGGGAATCGGCTATCGCGGCCATAATGTCCTTCAATGAAATTCCTTGGTCCTTTTCCATCTCATCCGCGGATTGCGGATGGGGGTCTGCCGCCTGGGGCGGTTGGATGGTATACTGATCCATCCTGCTTTGTGTGGGAAGTTTCCTTGCCTTGTCTTTCCCCATGGTACCGATATCACTAGCTGCGTATGGGGCTGCGTGCTTGGCCTGTCTTGCACGCCGTCATCTCCTGGAGCAGAGCTTGGGAGGGGAACACTCGCCCACGCCGCCCAGCCGCTCCGGCACCTCTTCACCGTCCGTGGCTCACAGGTTTGCCTCACACGCTGGGCCGCCCGGGAAGGGCGCCCTTTGTTCTCGAGTAGCAGTGCTGTCGGCAGGGGTCGCGGCGTCCTCACGGGGGTGGATATGCACTCCGCTCTCACCTCTGCACTGGTCCGCTATAGTCTGCCCGTTGGGAGGGACACCGCCCCGCCGGGACTGCTCTCTTCCTCCGATGTCGACTGCGGAACAGTACCAGGCTGGATTCCGATGCCGCATGGACTCACTTCAGGGCGTTCGTCAGTGCGCGCCGGCGGCCATTTTGGAAGCTGGATGTCGATCACCTAGAAACTTCTCGTGGTTGTATTTCTTGGAATCGCCTCGTTTGTGCCCAATGGTATCCGACACCCTACGGGGTTGTTATCAGCTCTTATATCGTCGAATTTCAGGCGATTTTATCAGGATATTTGCTGCGGTCGCGGGAGCCGAGGAGACCTATGTCTTTCTCATCCCGCGGCTAGCCACGCCCCATTTTAGAACTTTCTTGACCTCTTCAGGAACTGTACTCACAATCTTCATTCCGTTTTATTTGTTGATATAGTTTCCTCAATAGGTACTTTACTGTCCATGTTTTCTTTGGTATTGGTACTTCAATTGGTGCTGTCGGTCTGATAGGTACCGGGCAGAGCCCTACCGCGACTCTCTGCTGCAGTTTATTTGCTCATTGTATGTCACATATCTCGCTGTAAACGTTCCTGGTACTTCAATATGGGCGCTTTGAGTGCGGATCGTGCTTGGGACCTCCTCTACAACTGATTTCTCTCACCCTTAAAATGGCTAGTGACTGCCGTTGCAGGGTCCTTTTCTTCATTTATTTTTACACTTTATTTTTTCTTTCGCACGCTCCTTCATGCAGCCCCCGAATCCCATTCTAACGAACATGGGCAGCGGAGGACACCCCCGTTCAATATAATTGGATTTGTTTTTTTTTCCAATGATGAACGAACATTTTTTGTACATTCAGCATTTTCCATTCAACATTTTCAGCCGATTCGTATAAGAGCAAGTTGTACAGAGGTGGTTGTTGGAGTTAGGAAACGGTGCAAGAGCATAGAGCAAAGAAGAGTAGATGAAGGGGTTAGCGCAGAACAATGAAGTATGTTTGTAGAGCAGTAGTAAAGAATGAGAGGTTGAAGTGGAGCGAAGGAGAGAGAGCAGAGATGAGGAGACAAAGCATGAGAAGAGGAAAAATTAAGAAAAGTAGGTGGAAGAGCTAAGGAGATGGGTCAGGGTGAAGCATCTAAGATGAAGGAAAGGAGATGGGAGGTGAATGATCTAAAAAGCGCTTCAGGAGGATTGCATGTCTTTACCTCTTCTGCATTAATTTCGCCACACAGTCACCATCATTTGTATTTCTGCTTTCCTGTCCTTCTTATGTCTTTCACTTATCCTATAATACTAGATGGTAGAGACGAGTAATAGTTACCTTTACAAACTCTCCAGGAGGGCACTCCTAAACTGAAGGGTGACCCAGGCCTCACATTAAAACCAAGAGAAGACATTATTATTATTACAATAATTATAATAATAATGTCTTTCTTATATAACGCTTCACACCCATAGGTCTCAAAGTGCTGAAATAACAGAAGACATTATTATCCCAAAGAGTTAGCACTGCTTATGCCCTAGATTGACAGGGACAACTTTGGAGACTTTAAAGGGGAGAAAGGCCAGCGTTCCCTGGAGTTTAACGGTTGTTGAAGTGGTTGGCACCCAAGAGCTGTCAGACAACATAAGGTTACTGGGTGCGGGTATCTAGCAGCTGAGTCCTTGAGAGCCAACACATGGCTGTGATGACTTCAGACAAAGGCCAAGAAAGGCCAAGAGCAATGAAAGTGACTCTACAAAAGGCAAGAGACTGTTAGGGCCTCATTACGAGCATGGAGGTAAAAACAGAGTCATTACGGCATGGTGGTAATAGCGCATCCGTGCACCTTTGATGCCACTAATAGTGGCAGATTACGAGTGCGCGAGCATGCGCGAACCCCCATGCCGGTAAAGGCCCTCCGACCCCAAGATAGCGCCATCACGGGACCCGCCGATACCGCCTTCACCAAGGAGCAACCCCTTAATAACAACCCGGTAATACCACCATGCGAATACCAGGCTCGTAATACCGGACCCGGAAATAAAGTCATCGCGTCAGAACGGGAAATGCACCAGCGGCCATCTTAAAAAACACAAACCATTGCAATCCTCTCAATCCAGCAGTGCAACAGAGTGGAGAACAGTGCCAAACCATTCAGCATGTCCAAGGCAACCCGCAAGGCCACTCCCCGCCTGTGCAAGAAGTGCTTCTCTGATGAGGAGCTCAACATGCTGGCTGATACTCTTGCAGCCCATGCAGATGAGGTGTTCGCAAACAACCTCAAAAGGGAGGTACAAATCAGAAAAAAAGAAATATGGGAGAAGTTTGCGCATAAGGTGACAGCGGTTGGCACCACCCCCCGCATGGTCAAAGACTGTAAGAAGCGATGGGATGACCTACGTCTCCGGGTGCGTAACATCCTGGCATCCAATCACAGGGAGGCCATGGCCACAGGCGGGGGTGCCCACTCTCCTGTAAAACTGATGCGATGGGAAGAGACCTGCAGCACCACCCTAAATATGGAGTCCATTGAGGGCTTTGGTGAAATGGTGACCAGTGTGGGGACATCGGGAGATGGAGGTGAGTGGCCCCGCAAACCCCAGTAGGCCAAAACATGACATAGTACAACAGATGTGAAAGTGAGCCAAGCCAATGCATGGGCCGTCATATGCACATATGCAGATCCATGTCCAGCACCTCAGAAGCCGGCCCTGCAATGGTCCACCCAGCCAAAGCACCGTCCACCTCCACAGCCCACAATGACATGGAGGCGTGCCTGTCGAGGCCTGGCAGGACTTGATGATTGAACTAGTGCGCCAGTATGTGGCCGAGGGTGAGCAAACATGCCGTGAAATGCAGGAGGTGAATGCTGCTACCATTACAGCCATCAATTCGAGTGCAATACTCATCCGTGACAGTTTGGGGGCCGTGACACAGGTCCTTAGCAGGATGCTGGAACACATGCAGCAGCTACAACCTGCACCGGCTGTGCCGAATCCATCCACCTCCACCCTGTCGACCACACCTGTGAGCTCGACTCCCTCAAGCCCTGTGCGGATGATGAGGCGCAGTGCAAGGCACACAGAAATGCATCCCACAGACATGAAAAGAGGCTGGAAATAGCCGGTCCAAACACATTGTGTGTGGGATGACAATGGGTGAGGGGGAGGTGGTGTTGGTGGCATTGAGGAGATTATGGGGGTGTTTGGGGGTGGGTATGGGGTGTTTGGGTGTATTGGTGGAGAGGGGAGGGCGTGTGGTTGGTGTAGGGGGGAAGCACTCTATTGTTATTATTCCTAATGCACCAGTTGTGTTCAAAATCATTTCATGACTGGACTTTGTTCATTTTGTGTGTGTTTATTCTATTCATGACAGCGCACAGTGCCCAACTCCCCACACACCCTGTGTCCATGTCCACATGGTACCAGTGCTCAGTGTAGTACTAACACATAACCATCTATGTCCCTGCGGTTCAGAAGTAATCGTCAATCAGTGATTGGCGTACAGCAAGGCCATCTTGTGCATCACAAACTGCCAGGGGTGCTGCTTCTCCTCCATCATCATCATCCTCATCATTTTCACCCGGTGCATGCATGTCAATGTCTGGTGGCAGTGGTACATTTCTCCGGATGCACATGTTGTGCAGCATGACACAGACCATGGTGATCTTTGCCACCTTCTCAGGCCCATAAAGGAGTGCTCCTCCAGACCTGCTTAGGAAGAGGAACCGTGCCTTCAAAAGGTCAAAGGTCTGCTCAATCACAACACGGGTACGGGTATGAACCCGATTGTACTCCTCTTCATGCCTGTTCTGCGGGTTCCATACAAGGGTAAGTAGCCACGGCTTCAAGGGATAGCCACCATCACCTGCATGGGAGCACAAAGAGGTATGTGTTAGTCAATATCTAACCTGACACCTATAGGATTCACGGCCATGCCTGCAGCTATTTGGTGTTGACATGCACATGTCCGTGGATGTATGCACACAGGTTCATTTGATGCATTGTGTACTGTACGATGGTCTGCTGGTGTGGATTGCATTGTACAGATGATGCAGGGTGTTTACTTGCATGCTGATGAGGATGTACTGTGGATGTGGAACGATGTCTTGCCACCCATAGTTGCGGTGTATGGTACTCTATACCTATTCACACTAGTGGCATTGCCACAGGTGTAGTCATGTTCAGTCATCCATCGCTTGACATACCCATGGTGGCCTGCTTGTGCGTCTGGCATGTTCTCATTGATCTGTCATGTTCAGGTTGGGGTGTTCAGGACAACAGGACAACAGTGTTTAGCTGTGAGTGCATTGTCCACGCACCGCCCATTCCCTCCCAGGTGGAATATGCATCCCCCATTCCCACCCAGGTTGAGCATGCACCCCCCACCCTTCCCACCCAGGTGGAGTATACATCTCCCCAACTCACAACCCCAATGCACTGCCATGGCCCAGTCAGGCAATTTACCAAGCAGCCAGGCACATCGTCCAGCATGTCGCGGGGTAGGGTGGAGTTACGCAGCACCGTGGCATCATGAGTAGATCCGGGATATCGGGCATAACAATGTGTGATGATCTTGCTGGAGTCACAAACCATCTGCACATTGATGGAGTGGTATTGCTTGCGATTGCAGTACACCGTGTCATTGCCATGAGGGGCCACCAATTCTACATGGGTGCAGTCGAGGGCACTGATGCAATTGGGCATGCATGCCAGTGCATGGAAGCCTACTTTGGTGTCAGCGAGCTCCTGGGCAGTCCGTGGTAGGGAAATGTGGATGCGTGCGTGCTTCAGGAGGGCATCAAGCACTTGGGTCAGCATGCGGGAAAAGAGTGGTTGCGATATGCCATGCAGCTGGCCCACTGTGTGCTGGTAGGCGCCTGTGGCCAGCAAGTGGAGCACAGACACCACCGCTAGTAGAGGGGGGATGGCAGTGCAGATTTTTATAAGGCTGCCAATGTTGTCTTGTATCATGTCCACTATGGTGTCCCTGTCCAACCGGTACAGGGTGTGGATGTGCTCAGGGGTTAGATTGAATGGACTGGCTCTGATACGAGGGATTCGTGGCTGCCTGAACTGGTTAAACTTGCTGGGCCTGTCTCACCCTCCTTCTCCTCCTGCATCTCCTCTGTGCTGCCTGTTGTTGTAGTTGTTGTTGCTGTTGTAGCAGTAGAGGCATGTCCTTCAGCCCCGTGATTGCAACAGCTAGTGGGATCATTTTGGTGTAGGAAGGGGTGTGGTGTGTGGGTGTGCCCTTTTGTACTGGGACAGGCTCCATTGACTCCACCTGTGCTGATTGTGTGCACCTGTGGCAGTTACCTACACTGCAGGTTGCTATTTACGGGTGTCCGCGATGCCTGTATTGCCGCCGTCATGCAGGCACTTGTTTCCACCTTCGGGAAGCCGGTAAGTGCATGGCGGCGTAACTTGTGATGTCCTCCTGTTAGCGGCATTCCAGTATTTTCGTCGCAAAGGGGCACGTGTACGTGCGCATGCTGGTGTGAAGGGGCATGGTATGGGTGGTGGCGGTATTGCCGGGTTGTCGGTTCGTAATGGCCCGGACCCGTTAACGATGCCAGTAATACCATTCCGCCTTCCTTTTTTCATTACCTCCATGCCCGTAATGAGGCCCTTAGTGACTGGTTTACCCTCCAAATGGGTGGCTTTGAACTAAATGCGAGAAGGAAGGACTGAGGACCATGGTCTTAAAGGAAGTGAAGGTTCTGGTGAAATACCACTATGCTCACTGTACAGTCCCTAACCCCAGTGCTGTGAACCTAGTTACCCCTCATCCCTTTCGTATCCAACATAAAGTCATTAGTGAACCAACAGAGTGGACGCAGATCCCTTATGCCATCTGCATGTCATCACAGGGGTACTAGTCCCTCCCATCTGCTAGCAGAAAACCTTGGAAGGCATCACCAAAGTCACCCTACTTTGTGCATGGGGATACAGTCAAATCACAGCGGTAGGCACTATTTCAATGTTCGCGTTCAGCATACGAAACCAAATCAAAGAGCAATTCTGACCTTCCTTTTTTAACTACTGGCAATCGGGCGTCAGGAGAAAGATTACCAGTTCACATATGATGGTCTTAAAACACTTCAAAACCCTGTAGGGGTAGAACATGTACAGTAGCTATAAGCGTACCCTTTGCCCACAATGACGGCTGCCCTCACAGGTCAGGTTACTGTGGGAGAGGGGCAGAAGAGCAGATTCCGGAATTGCCGTGCAATTATAGGAAGTAGGCTGTAGTGTGGTTATTATAATGCTGTTTCTTTACAAAGTGTACTTGGGGGCTGAACTTTACGGATGGCAAGTGTATATACTTGGGCAGCACCAGATGTAAAATGCACCTTTCCAGTTACTTTGGCCATTGGAAAGATTAATTGCTAGAGCCTTCACCAGTTCCACTGGGAAGAGTAAAACATGCAACAATGTCTGCAACATAATGTTTAAAATAATAGTGCTCACTGGGGGTATAACGGTATACCGTTAAAGATACCGTGAACAACTTAATTGAACAAGAATAACCGCCACGTTGTTTATACCCTTATACCATTAAGTATGCTTTTCAATATGAGTTGGAAAGACTGCAGTTAGCAAGTGCTGCACACTCTTGGTCTTGCACTGTTGAATGTGCCGTCTGCTAATGGGGCCTTGTTTGGCAGACAAGAGCATAGAGAAAGTGAGGCCACATTAATAAACGCAGCTTTGCTGCTATGACCACTCTTTCTCTGTGATCAGTAGAGTCGGGTCAAAGATCAGCTGACTGCGCAAATTGTGTTGAAAGCTGCCAAGTGCCTGAACCTTTGTGTTCCCCATGCAAAACTAGTAACGATGAGCTTACTGACTGGCTCTATAAGCATACCGGAGACTCCAGTTCATAGACTCTGCCAGACCTGGATTTCATGGGCAAACTAGAACAAAGTTATTTTGTTTCAGGCGTTATTTATTTGAACGGTAGCATACAGATTTTAAACGTTTTCACAGTCATGCTGCTCTGCGCTACAGGCCAGATCTTCTATGGTGATTGTCCTGATTTTCAATTTGCAATTAGTAAGACCACAAGGACATCACAAGGGTGAGCTGAGGGCCTGAACCAAAAATGAGCATTTTTTTTCCTTTTGTTCGTATATAAACAAATATAATAAAACTTTCAGTAACTTGCAAAACAGTGGTGCCAAGAGCACGTTGCTTAGCAATCACTCAGCCAGCAGGAGCAGAAATGTTATCGATTCAGCCTCGCCCGACATCATGTGCCATTAGTTCAGTAAGTTAAGGTCCTACTGCACTGAGCAAACACACATTGGAACAGCTCTTGCTCTGGCTGTGCAAATTGTTAAGAAAAAGGACGGCCAGTGAAGTCATGCATATCAAATTACTACCCTCAAGGTTTAGATTCAAGAAACTTAAGTTTCTCATGGTCATGGATCGGATAGCCATCCGGTTCTGTTTTAGCTTAGAATTCTGGGATTTGTAGTTTTCCCACCAATTTGAAAGATGGGGAACTACGCATCCCAGAATTCAAAGGGGCAATTAACTGGATGCCCTTCTGATACATCTCCACAAACACCTTTTGCTATGCAGACCAGGCATGTACTGGCATTTAGGGCAATTAGCCCATGGCCGAACCAAAAACGCAAAATGCTTGTGTGGGTAAGTTATTTGGGTCAAAGTGGGGCACTTTTTTGGCCAAAGTGGGCCAGTTTAATGAGTGACTTCACTATGCAGCTAATAAAGAAGATTGTCCAGGCTTACAGCTCAGGCAGTCTTCATTCTATTAAAGACAAGGAGGTGAGCATTATGCTTATCTTATTTATTACTGTTTCCCACATCAATTCAAAGAAACTTATATATATATATATATATATATATATATTAAAAAAATTCAACTTTGTAACATTTTGTTCCTTCCAGGAGTTCCTGGAAGTGTAGAAATACTAACATAGGGTTAAAAAAATGTCATATATATATATATATATTACATGGACACGGTAGCGTCCATGTAGTTATGGTTAAATTGGTGTTTCCATTGGAAGAGCATTTTTTGGGTGACTTATAACTTCGCTCCCTCTGGACGAATCCTCACCGAACTTTGCAAAAAAAGTATATGGCCGACTCTGAATTTGTTTGCAAAGTTTGGTGAGGATTCGTCCAGGGGGGGAAAAGTTATAGGGGGGGTCCCAAAACTTGTGTTTTTTCCTATAAACATAATGGGAAAAAACTTTGCGCACGGCCACAGGCCAAACCGCTGGACGGATTTACACCAAATTTGCGGCAGGAGCGGGGGCTTGGTCCTGAAAGCGTGCTTCTGCAAATTTGGTGTAAATCCGTCCAGTAGTTTTTTATAAAATGACCAAAACGTAAGGCAAAAAAATTAGTGATATCTGTTTTCGCTTCGCGGACGGACTTCCCTGTTCGCTCCGCGGACAGCACCCCGATTGGCCCAGCGGCTTGCGTCATGTCCGTGGACATGCGACGTGTTCGCTGATTGGACGGCGAGGAGCGTGGAGCGCGTCAGATTTTCTGTGGCGCCCGCCATCTTGTATTCGCCGTCGACCGCGTACAGCGCAGTGAAACGTGGATAAAAAATTGTATCTAGTGCCGTGTGTTGGTGTGTAAGAGTGTTTGGGGAGGGTGGGGGAGTATGAGATAGGTTCAATTTTTTGTGTTTTTATGTGCTAGACGTTTTTGTTGCGTTCGATTTGTCCGCGGAGAACACGGCTGTTCTGACATTTTGTAAATAAACTAAACGGTGGGGTGTTTAGAGGATGGAGTATGTGTCATTTATGTTCGCAAGGAAGGTAAAAATGAGCTATGATCACTCGCGGTGTACTTGATTGTTCGTAAATACACAAACTTGGGGTGTCCTCAGGACGCTGTCCGTATTGTAATCTGTCTAGTTGAATGTGTTCTAAGAACACTCGCGGTGTCCCGAAATGGTTGCAATTACACAAAATAGGGGTGTTCTGAGAACGTTGTTTGTATTGTTCGTTGTCAGGGTGAAAGTGTTTTAAGACCACTCCTTTTGTCCGCTAATAGTACAATTTCCTATGGGCGTCAACCGACTTTTTGTCCACTAAAAACGATAAATCCGGCTGGTGTGCGCCGACATTATGTGATAATCCTATGACTGGTGCTATTGACCTGGCTGACTTGCTTTTGCGACACTAAATCATATCTCCCGCCCCTAAGCCTGATATGATCAAAGCATTCATATTCCCTGCCTCTCTCCGTGACATTAAAGGGTGCGTCATCAAACGCGCCCAGTCCTCTGCAGTCCTAAGTGACTTTACACAGAACCCGAAAGACAACACATACTATGTCACAACACAGCGCGCCACAATTCGGAATATGAAACAGTGATTTAAAAGCAAACAGAAAAATTGTACATTTTGTAAAGTACATTTATTTGACATCAAATGTTTAGAGAATATTCAGCAATTTGCATTTGTCTTTGTTGTTGAACCGCAAAAGTTCATGTTGAGGCACGCGATGTTCCTTTGCGGTACAGAGGGTGTTAGATCAGCTTACAACTCCGTGCGCCACAATTCGGAATATGAAACTGTGGTTTAAAAGTAAACAGCAGGATTGTACATTTGGTAAAATACATTTATTTCACATGAAATGTTTAGTGAATATTCAGCGATTTGCTATTGTCTCTGCTGTTGATCAGCAAAAGTTTATTTTGAGCCACGCGTTGCTCCTTTGTGGTTGATAGGCTGTTGGTTTATGATAAAAGCAGTAAATGGTCGCTCTGATAATCGGAAGGTTGCTCCAACAACGAGCCATTGGACCACCCTATTGGTTGGTATGTTGTTTGTAGCCACTAGTACTGCGTAAGGGCATATTGGTCCTTGGCGATTGTCCCATAAAATGGTGAGGGTCATGAAGTTGCATATTTGGACCTGCACTTGGCAGTTGAAGACCCAATCCGCTGGAGTCTGTAAATCGTGACATAGGCAAAATGGGGCCACATACCTGTTTTAAAAAACATAAATTAGTCTCACCAGCCGATCTTCATTAAAAATCATCATTTTATTTATTAGGGTGTGAAACTATTTGCTATCGCAGATAGTGCAACGGAGTATGTTAATAATAAAATAATAATATTTTCCCATTCATATAGGGCTAAGAACCGTGAGGTATCTAAGCGGTGCTTATTATTAACCACGGTGTGTGGTGCTCATTTATCGACCACGGAAGGATGAAAGGCTGAGTTTGGCCTTGCCGGGATTCGAACTTGCGTTAGCAAGCTGTGCACGGATGTCAAAGCGAGCGTTGTACTCGCTGTGCCACTCGACAGGCTACCGTGAAGTGGCACAGCGAGTAGAGCGCTTGACCGCCTATAGAGCGGTTAAATTATTTCTATTAACCCACCCTGTGTCGTCTGCCTTTTTCAGAGCCCTCTAAACGACAGGGGATCAATTTGGCGGTGATAGTGCGCAGTAGTAATCATTATGCCACTTACAACGAAGAAGTTCAACTTGAGCGGTCTTTGATGCTATGCTATTGTAATTATATTTGGTATAAAATAATCTAAAGGGTTACTTACAGTACAATTGCAATTTCCATTGTCTACGAGTAGTGCAGTCCCAAAATACGACTCTGCGTGTGCGAACGATCTTTCACATAGTGATATAATATATAAAAGTGGTTTTGTTTCAGAAATTTCATCCTTATCTTCTCTTACGTTTTAGCAACACTCCTTCAAGAGAAGTCTTTCATCACAATCTCTGTCTGTCAAGGTCAAAACACAATACAACCTTATAGTCTGCTTCGTGAGCCTCTCCGGGGCCCGAGAAAAAAACGGAAGCAGCTGACCTTCACTGTGAACGAGCATAAATTCTTACTTTGCAACATTCTGTGTAAAGCCATCTGTGAGAAGTTGGTTTTTGCACGCCATGTTTGTATATTGTTTGCGTGATATTAAAAAAAGTTTGTTTAAGGGACGTTATGGTTCTAAGTACAGCCGAAAGACCCCTGAAAATCGCAAGTTATGGTAAGCTATGAAAAATAAGACTAACACCCAGGACATCAAAGATGACATCGCAAATGTCATTGATGAAATCACTGATGACATCACATGCGTATGTACTTTTCATGGAATTTGTGTACTAGGGATTTTTATTATAATGTTGCGAAAAAAGTGTCAAGGATATTGCAATAAATATCATACCGTTATTAGTGCTTTGAACGATGCATTGATATAAATAGCATTGTATTATGGGATTTTATCTAGTATACTGAGCTACTAATGGGGAAACATAGCATTGTGTGCAGAGTACAAGATGAAAGGATAATATTTGTAATGTTAATATGTTGAATAATGAAATGATAATTGTCCTGAAATGTTTGAAAATTCACAAAATGGGGGTGTTCTGAGGACGTTATTCATATTGTGGGATTGCTTAGCTGTATGCAATGAGGGAATGGCACAGAGAGTAAAGTGGATGCCGTCCGCGGACACCGCGGCTGTTCGTGGACAGGGCGTGCTACATCCGGGTTTTTCCAGGAAATCCAACATGGAAAGAAGACTGTACGGATCAGCCAATCAGATGTCGAGGTTGTGGATTTGTGTTGAAAGAGACTGTGTGTGGTGAAGATGGCAGAAGTAGAGAAAGTCAGGGTGTTGGTGCTTGGAGATATGTTTGTGTATGGTTTACAACAGTACGCTCAATGCAGGCATATTGCAAAGAACTTTGATGTGAAAGGAGTGGAGGTGGTGTGGAGCACTGTGCCTGATTGCAATGTACAGGGAATTGTACAAGTTTGTGAGGATATGGCCACGATGAACAGTCCGCATGTGGTAGTTTTGCACTATGGTGCTTTCCATTTGGGCAACGTCAGTGCCCCTACTTTGTTGGCTGATTAGGAACGCTTGGTTCAAGCCGTAATGAAATTCCTTCCAAATGCGAAAGTAATTTTTTCTGGATTACTACCTAGGGCAATATGGGACAATAGTTCAGTTTTTTGTCCTCAGAAAAACATTGCTAGGTGTGTCATCAACCAAGGCATTTGTGCCTTCATGCTTAGAGCTGGTATGTTCTTCTGTAATAATGAGAATATTGATGCTAGTAATGCTGTTAATTTTAAAGAAGATGGCATTTCTTTATCTTTTACAGGAAATGCCTTTCTATTTTGGAATGTAAGGGTTGCTTTGGAGAAGGCTATGTGAAGATTTTAGGAGTAAAGTAAGAAAAAAAAACAAGAAAAAGAAAAAAAATACAAAATAACAGGTGTCGAGCATCTGTAAAGAAAACAAAAAAAAACGGCTCTTTTCAGAGCCAACTTCAAAGGGGAAATGGGGCACACTATTTAAATTTACATTCACCACGCTCAGATTTTCGATATGTCCGCGGACATGGTGGTAGTCCGCGGACATGAAAATCACTACGAGGGGGTATGTTCTATCTTACATGTATATGAAATCAGGGATATTATGGTTAAGTTGTGCTACTAAAAACCTATGAAATTCAGTGAAAAAACTTTGTTAAAGGGACGTTATGGTTAAGTTGCGCTACTAAAAACCTATGAAATTCAGTAAAAAAACGTTGTTAAAGGGACGTTATGGTTAAATTGCGTTACTAAAAACCTATGAAATTCAGTGAAAAAACTTTGTTAAAGGGACGTTATGGTTCAAAGTAAAACCGAAAAACCCCTGAAATTCGGCAGTTATGGTAACATAAGCAACCATAACTCGCGCCACCGTGCACTGCTAACACTAACACCCAGGACATCAAAGATGACATCACAAATGTCATTGATGACATCACATGGCTGGCTCTCCCTTTTTATCCTTTACTGACATATCGAAGCCACATAGTTTTCTTCAGTAACAGTCAGGAAGTAAAAATTGAAAGGTACTATATGAAACATATACATAGCGGAAGACACAGGCTTGAAAGAGAGCAATCCTTTCTGTGCATGAAGATAATCATTAGGGTTATCAGCACTTTCTCATAGTTTTATTTTTGTTACTCTACCTTCCCTGTATATGCTCATATTTGTATACATTATACTCACTCTCCTTTCCTTTGGGTGAAGTCACATCATGTGATACACATACATATGGTAAGAGGCAGCTTTGAAACAGAGCAATAGTTTCTCTGCATAAAGACAATCAGTTAGGTTATGAACTCTCTCTGCTACTACTTCTGCTTTTTTGTTTACTTCACTGTCCCTGTATATACTCATATTTGTATGTGTTGTTGACTCTTTGTGTTTTGTCTGTAATAATTATGTATTAAGTGGGTTTTATTATCTACTTATTACATGTTTCACAGTACGCAAAACTCTAATAAGAAAGCAGTTATCATTTCAGTATTCAACATGGCAAGATTATGAATATGGCACCTTCATCATGTATGCTGCACACACTGCCTATGCTTCTGCATGAGTAGCTTAGTATACTGGATAGAACTTCATAATAGAATGCTATTTATATCAATGCATTGCTTAATGCACTAATTAGCTCATGATATTTATCCCAATGATCTTTGACAGTTTTTGGTCAGCATTATAAGAATCCCTTGTACAGAGTTTTTATGAAAAGTAAATGCACGTGATGTCATCAGTGATGTCATCAATGACATTTATGATTTCATCTTTGATGTCCTGGGTGTTAGTGTTAGCAGTGCACGGTGGCGCAAGTTATGGTTGCTTATGTTACCATAACTGCCGAATTTCAGGGGTTTTTCGGTTTTACTTTGAACCATAACGTCCCTTTAACAAAGTTTTTTCACTGAATATATATATATATATATATATATATATATATATATATATATATATATATATATATTTCAAAAAAAGAAGAAGTAGTTGCACTTCTCCCAAGGAGGGACAGCACTCTCCAAGTTACGGTCGTATGCCAGTTGAAAAGTTAGCCCATCACGCAACAACGAGTCTGTTCATATATCCAGTTTTATTTTGGCATCGGTAAAACAGATTCGCCTCGGCTTGATCACGTACGAAAAGATAGAAATTACAATCAGCCATTAAATACGGATGCATGCATGAAAACTCTATGGTAACACTGATTTTCTTTGTCCATTTTCACTTTCTAACATGGTGAGGATCTATGGATCCCTTTAGTAAATGCATTCGGCCATTTTGTAATAGCTCTTCAGTGTTAACTTAACCATTAATTTCAGACATCATTCGTGTGCGTTTTGTGTTTATGCAGTTGTTTGTGTATGCCATGTTTTTATAAAACTAAATATATCAATGAGACTAGTTAATCAATTTTATCAAAAAGATATAAAGTGCATAGTGCATTGTAGTTTCGTTTTCAAGCATTTTTGTTTTACACAATATGTTAAAATAGGTAAGAATTTTTGTGACTAGTTGCTCCTTGAAAACTTAATAGAATCCAATTAATCCTAGGATATTGGCACGTGAATATTCATTCATTATTTAATCAATTATACAAGATCTATATAGATCATGTTAGGACAATGTATAAAGTGCTTGTGCAAATTAGTTCTAAATAAAATCCATTGTCACAAGAATTTAATTACACGGTGCCAATATATAGATAGATTTTCTCTTCTCAGTTACACGCTATTAAAGTCACATTTAACTATATATTTATAAATATTGACATTCAAACCTCTACTGCGCACATTCATGATTGAATAAAAAGATGAAGGGTACACTAGAGCCCATAAAAGCCTTATAGTTGATGTGTAGAGAAGATAACGTGCATAGAGCATTGTTTAGTTAAAATATATAGCTGCCAAAGTTGTTAGTGCTTCTTTAACGCATTTGTGACCCAACACTTGGTTGAAAGAAAGTGTTAAAAATGGTTAATTCTCAATCTTTACATTAAGAACCCTGCATGCTAGCAGCATTTTTAGGCGGATATAAATCACAAAATATTCAACAAGTAAAAAAGACTCTTTCAGATTTTTTATATACTTTTTTTCCTCTTTCTTGGATCCCAGCAGCCAAGGCTTTCCAAATTTCAACTTTTCTATGTATATGCTTAATTTTGAGCAGATAACAAAATATTTCTAAATTAACAGTATTTAAGCAATTTATGTTCCAAGGAAAGTGTATAACTCTTCATCCAAGTTATGTCCTTTTGGCTTTTTGGTTGCTAGATCCAATATAAACTTCGTTTCCATCTGACGAAGCTCTAATTCTCGATTATTCAAAGTTTCTTTGAATTGCTGTGGGAAACAGTAATAAAGAAGATAAGCATAATGCTCCCCTTCGTCTTGACATAGAATTTTGACCACTGTTGCTGAATAAATACTCGTTTAAATGTACAATTTGCATCACATTTTATCAAAAATCTCCCCCCTGGGTACTATTCAAACAGTGTTCCAAAAGGAATTAATTCCCATTTGCAACTGTGGGTCACTTTTATGTTGGTTCCCGAGACAATTTTATGCCCCAGTCCGACCCGGCTGTAGACTGTGTGAACACTGGGCCTACCAGTGCTTTCTGCTAGTAAATAAACTGCCCCTCTGCCCCCTACTGTCCTCTGTGTAGATTTGTGTAACGCTCACCTGATTCCCGCAGAGGCGCCGGTCTTGACTGGGTGAATGCCGTATCTTCAAAGGTGATGTGTAACACACGGTTGGCTCTTTGGGCTGGACCTCTGTGCACTGTATGTCTGACTCGAAGAGTAAGATGTCTGCAGATAGAAAATATGGGATTAATGAACTGGGGTTATTGGGTGCCTCTCTCCTCTTCCCTTTCTCTTCTCCTGTAGAACCCCAAAGGTTAACGCCCTTACCTTAGGTAAGTGAACGCCGAGCTCTCCATCTGCCTCGGGGCAGGGTGCCGTAACCAGTTTCTTCACTGGATAAGGGTGCAGGCCTCTTGACCTCAGAGGACTGCTGTCCGTCGTTAACTGCACGAACGGTAAGTTCTGGGCACTTCAAATGTCTTAAAAGTCTTTTGTAATGATATCTCTTGTTTTGCAGGGTTCCGGCGATGGCGGATGGCGGGCTGATGAGAGTTGAGGATCGAACCCGCGTGAGGAATAGAAGCGCCTGGAAGCACGTAAGTAAGCGCTTGTAGCCTGCTTCACGATGCGCACTAACTGTCCCTTTTATCTTGCAGGTACAAGTTTGGAGCTTTAGAGAAGCTGAAGGGTGCTGGAATACCCACTGGATTCGGCGTGGGAAGGAGTAATGGCACGTGAGTAATAAAGTTGCCCAATGTCTTTAAACGCACCTTCTTTTGTCTTTCAGATGCGGGATGCAGCGCCGAAGGCCTCCGGAGCGTGCGAAGAGCTGGTAAGCTTTTGTCATTCAGATGCCGGAATGCAGTGCGAAGACCTCCGGAGCATGCGAAGAGTAGGTAAGCCTTTGTCTTTCAGATGCCGGAATGCAGCGCGAGGCGTTGGTGACAGCCGATGGCCCAGGTAAGAGATGCGCTGCCACTGAAGACCGTAGTGCTAACCTGTTCTTTCTTTGTCTTTACAGGTGCTGCTGAAGACTGGATTCCAGGATGGTAAGCCTTTGTTCCCTTAGGCCCAGGATCAGAAGAAGAAGACACGATGAGCGTTCTGCTGCAGAGAATGCAGAATAACACAAAGCAAGATTCATCCATCGGGTGTGGTTTAAATAGCCTCTTGTACTGCTTAGGTGTCTCCTTCCACAGCCACGCCTAGGTAAGAAAAGAGTTCCTGCTTTCCAGAAGAGTTCCAGTGTTCTGAACCTAGGGAGTGGCTCCTGCCCCACCCAACAGGAAAGGTAGTCCCAAACAGAAGAGGATCAGGGGTTCAACTGGCAGGTAAGTAAGCAGCATGGTCTGCTGCAGGTAAGTCCACCCAAGCATTATGAGCCCGGCGCTTCCAGCGCTGGGACTGGGCATCTTTATGAGCCTGGTGCCACTGGCGCCAGGACAAGGTCCCAAAGGTCCCAATTGGGACTGGCTGGCACTCGGAACCGGGGTTATGGGTCTGCTTCAACAAGGGAGTCGGGCAAGTCCTGATCTTTTGGAAGCAGAGATCATGACAGCACCCCCCTCAAGGCCCCTCCCAAACCGGGCTTCTCCGGGGGTTTGGGCTTGTTCGGAAATGTTCAATGAAATCTTTTGATTAGACGAGGCGCGTGGACATATTCTGCAGGTTCCCAGGATCTTTCTTGGGGACCGTAGCCTTTCCAGTCAATCAGGTAAAATAGTTTAGATTTGGAGATTCTGGAATCCAGGATGCTTTTGACTTCAAACTCAAGTTCTCCATCAACTAGAATAGGTTTTGGAGATGTAGTTAGTCGGGTTTGAGGTTGCACGGGTTTTAATAGAGAGACGTGGAAGACCGGATGTATCTTCATGTGAGGGGGCAAGTCCAACTTGACCGCTACTGGATTTACTATGGTAGTGATGGAATAGGGACCAAGGTATCTTGGGTTGAATGTATGTGGTCCTTTTAGAGGTAGATATTTGGTGGATAACCAGACTTGATCTCCTACTTGATATTGGGGGGCTTCCTTCCGATGTTGGTCTGCTCCTTTCTTGTATTGTTCTTTAGACCTTTGAAGGTGAGAAACGGCTTCCTTAAAGGCTTGGGTGATTGTAGAATGCAGGTGGTCTACTGCTGGTGTTCCAAGATCTTGGAGTGGATCCAACTCCGAGGTTCGAGGGTGACTACCGTATAAAAGAAAAAACGGGGTCTTCCCAGTTCCCGAGTGGACAGAGTTATTTTAGGCATATTCGGCTATCCAAAGGATATCTTTCCAAGTTTTTTCAGTTTGTTGTAGCATGCAGCGCAAATACTGTTCCAGAGTTTGATTGGTCCTCTCGGTTTGTCCGTCGGTTTGAGGGTGGTTGCTGGTCGAAAGTCTCACATCAATTTGAGCCGACCGACAGCAACTTCGCCAAAAATGAGAAATAAATTGACTACCTCGATCCGAAATTAGAACTGAAGGAAAACCGTGCAGTCGGACGATGTTTTCGAGAAATTCTCGGGCCAGAGTTGCTGCTGTTGGTAAGCCTTTGAGTGGAATGAAATGCGCCATCTTTGAGAATAGGTCCACGATTACTAGGATCGTATTGTATCCGGAGCATGGAGGTACATCGGTGATGAAGTCCATAGAAAGCGTATGCCAAGGGCGAGGCGGGATGTCAATAGGGCATAAGAGGCCGGCTGGTTTTTCCTTTTGACTCTTGTTTTGGGCGCATACTCCACAGGACATTATAAAGTCTCTGATATCTTTTTTCCAAGACGGCCACCAGAAGTAGCGCTTGATCTTTTCCGAGGTCTTGGTCATACCGGGATGTCCTTCCATTAAAGAATCGTGATAACAAGAGATTACCTTTTTCTGTAAATCTGTGCTGGGCAGGTATAACCGTTCTTGGAAATATAATAGGTTGTCCTTCACCGTAAAGTCCTTTCCCTGCAGATGCCAATTCTGTATGTCTGCTGGAGTTACCAGTAGCCTGGCTTTATCCTTAACTTCCTCTATGGATTGTGTGGCGATTACACCTAGAATTCTTTGTTCGGGAATGATAGGTACAGGTTTAGGATTGATCAAATGTTCTTCCACTCCCATCCGAGAATGGGCATCAGCTTTACCGTTTTTTGTACCAGGTCGATAGGTAATTATGAAGTCAAACTCGGCAAAGAATAGTGCCCAACGGAGTTGCCTCGAGGATTGAGCTTTTGCGGTTTTCAAATATTGCAGGTTTCGGTGATCTGTAATCACAGTAACGGTGTGTCGGGCCCCCAGAAGATAATGCCGCCAAGCCTTAAAGGCGGACTTGATAGCTAGAAGTTCCTTATCAGTAATAGTGTAATTGATTTCAGGAGGCGAGAATTTGCGGGACCAAAATGCCACGGGATGCAACTGATTGGTTACTGGGTCCTTTTGTGATAGAACTGCCCCCATGGCAAGGCTCGAAGCATCAGTTTCAACGATGTAGGGGAGTTCTGGGCGAGGATGTTTTAAGATCGGTGCAGAGATAAATCTAGTCTTCAAATTCTGGAAAGCTTGTTCCGCCTCGGTAGACCATTCAAAACGTTTGTTTTTCTTTAACAAGGCGGTGATGGGCTGGACTATTCGAGAGAATTCGGGGATAAACCTGCGGTAAAAGTTAGCGAAGCCTAACATGCTTTGAACACCTTTTACGGAGGATGGCGATTTCCATTTGAGAATTGCATCGACCTTCTTTGAATCCATACGCACTCCGCTAGGTGATAATATGAATCCCAAGAATTCAACTTCAGTCACGTTGAAAACACATTTTTCCAACTTAGCGAAAAGTTTGTGTTGACGCAATCTCTCGAGGACCATTTTCACGTGTTTCCGATGTTCAGTTTCCGATGAAGAATAAACGAGGATGTTGTCAATGTAAACAACAACACACACATCTATGAGCTCTCTGAGGACATCGTTCATAAAATATTGAAAGGCGGCCGGGGCATTGCAAAGTCCGAAGGGCATGACCTGATATTCAAATAGCCCATACTTGGTGCGGAAGGCCGTCTTCCATTCATCGCCCTCTTTTACTCGTACCAAGTGGTAGGCTCCTCTAAGATCCAGCTTTGTATATATGCATGCTTTTCTGACTTGGTCCAGGAGTTCAGGGATCAAAGGTAACGGATATCTATTCTTAACGGTGATCTGGTTCAGGGGGCGATAAGGTCCCCTTCTTTTTTGGAACGAAGAACAAAGCTGAGGAAGCAGGGGACTTGGAAGGACGAATAAACCCATTCGCTAGGTATTGATCCAGGTATTGTCGGAGGTGAAGATTCTCAGGCTCGGTGAGGGCATAAATTCTACTACAAGGAGGAGTAGATCCAGGTATCAGGTCTATCTGGCAGTCATAATACCTATGAGGAGGTAGAGAGTTAGCCTGATCCTTCCGGAAAACATCTTGGAATTCTAGGTATTCAGGAGGTAACTGGGGAGCCTCCGAGGAAATTGCTGCCAGTGCAACACCAGGTCGAGGGTGACAAGTAGAGACACATTCTGGAAACTGAACCATTCTTGCTCGCCAATCGATCTGAGGATTGTGCTTCTCTAACCAAGGAATTCCTAGAATAATCTGGAACTGAGGGGCCTTGATCACATCGAACACGATCTTCTCATGGTGTCCATCTTGACTTACTAGCGTCACTTCTTGGGTGGTATGCGTTACTGGTCCGGAGGCTATCTCCGTACCATCCACCGTAGTAATGACGTCCTTTACAGCCTTTGGACAAAGAGTCAGATTCATCCTCAAAACCATTTCATGATCCACATAATTGCCGATGGCACCGCTGTCGACGTAAGCTTCAATCGCATGTAATCGATCCGGATGTTCAGGGCTAATGAGGACCATAGGTATCACGAAATGCGAGGTCACTGAACTGGTTTTAACGCTCGGCAAGAGGACCTCTATTCTTGTCGGGCGAGGTCGTTTCCCTGCTCAGAGTTTGTGACCCTGGTAACTGCAGCTCCTACTTCCTTCTTGGCTGGTTTCACCGGACAGTCTCGAAGAAAGTGCCCCGAGTTTCCGCAATAGAGGCATAATTGCAGCTGTTTTCTCCTTTCCCGCTCCTTTTGTGTTAGTGGTCCTTTCAGGCCTCCTATTTGCATGGGTTCCCCGGAGTCTACTCCTTTGGTAGGAGTTGGTGGTTTGGAAAATACTCGAGCATCAAACTTGGAACAATCGGCCTTCCTGTTCTGCAGTCTGTGGTCAATTTGAACGACTAAGTCAATATAGTCCGAACAGTCTTGCGGGGGATTTACTACTTGGGCTAACACATCTTTGAGCTCTCCACGTAGACCTCTATAAAACAGCGTAATCCTTTTGTCCTCAGGCCATCGAGTTTCCACTATCAGTCTGTTGAAAGACGCAATATAAGCCAAAAGGTCTTGATTACCCTGTCGCAATGAAAGGAGCTCATTGTCCAAGGCCTGCCCCTGTGAATGTCTTGCAAACAGTTTTTCCATACTGAGCTGAAAAGCTTGAAAATCATGGAGAACCGGATCATCTTGATTAACTAGAGGGATCGACCAGTCTGCCGCATTGCCACTAAGGTACGAAAGCACGAAAGCTACCTTAGCTTGATCAGTTGGAAAGGCTGCTGGCCGGCATAAGAAGTGCAACCGGCACTGATTAATAAATACTGCAAACCTCTTTGGGTCACTAGAAAATCGTTCGGGCGGAGCCAGAGGTACATTCCCAGGTAGGTTGATCTGCACTGGGTTCGTAGAGGATGTTGAAGGAAGATTTGCCCCTGATGCGGGTAACGGAGTTTGTCCGGCTTGTGACTGTAGCAATTGTCTACCGAGATCGTCTGTTCGCTCCTTGGAAATAATCAGTTCCCTTCTTAGAGCATTCGTTTCCTGACGGGCTGCATGCACTTCTGCTCTTAGTTCCCCAAGTAACTGGACTAGCTGGTCGGTATCCGAGGTTTCCATAGCGCCTGGGTGGGAGTTTTGCGGTAGGCTTTGTGTTCTGTAACGCTCACCTGATTCTCGCAGAGGCGCCGGTCTTGGCTGGGTGAATGCCGTATCTTCAAAGGTGATGTGTAACACACGGTTGGCTCTTTGGGCTGGACCTCTGTGCACTGTATGTCTGACTCGAAGAGTAAGATGTCTGCAGATAGAAAATATGGGATTAATGAACTGGGGTTATTGGGTGCCTCTCTCCTCTTCCCTTTCTCTTCTCCTGTAGAACCCCAAAGGTTAACGCCCTCACCTTAGGTAAGTGAACGCCGAGCTCTCCATCTGACTCGGGGCAGGGTGCCGTAACCAGTTTCTTCACTGGATAAGGGTGCAGGCCTCTTGACCTCAGAGGACTGCTGTCCGTCGTTAACTGCACGAACGGTAAGTTATGGGCACTTCAAATGTCTTAAAAGTCTTTTGTAATGATATCTCTTGTTTTGCAGGATTCCGGCGATGGCGGATGGCGGGCTGATGAGAGTTGAGGATCGAACCCGCGTGAGGAATAGAAGCGCCTGGAAGCACGTAAGTAAGCGCTTGTAGCCTGCTTCACGATGCGCACTAACTGTCCCTTTTATCTTGCAGGTACAAGTTCGGAGCTTTAGAGAAGCTGAAGGGTGCTGGAATACCCACTGGATTCGGCGTGGGAAGGAGTAATGGCACGTGAGTAATAAAGTTGCCCAATGTCTTTAAACGCACCTTCTTTTGTCTTTCAGATGCGGGATGCAGCGCCGAAGGCCTCCGGAGCGTGCGAAGAGCTGGTAAGCTTTTGTCTTTCAGATGCCGGAATGCAGTGCGAAGACCTCCGGAGCATGCGAAGAGTAGGTAAGCCTTTGTCTTTCAGATGCCGGAATGCAGCGCGAGGCATTGGTGACAGCCGATGGACCAGGTAAGAGATGCGCTGCCACTGAAGACCGTAGTGCTAACCTGTTCTTTCTTTGTCTTTACAGGTGCTGCTGAAGACTGGATTCCAGGATGGTAAGCCTTTGTTCCCTTAGGCCCAGGATCAGAAGCAGAAGACACGATGAGCGTTCTGCTGCAGAGAATGCAGAATAACACAAAGCAAGATTCATCCATCGGGTGTGGTTTAAATAGCCTCCTGTAGTGCTTAGGTGTCTCCTTCCACAGCCACGCCTAGTTAAGAAAAGAGTTCCTGCTTTCCAGAAGAGTTCCAGTGTTCTGAACCTAGGGAGTGGCTCCTGCCCCACCCAACAGGAAAAGTAGTCCCAAACAGAAGAGGATCAGGGGTTTAACTGGCAGGTAAGTAAGCAGCATGGTCTGCTGCAGGTAAGTCCACCCAAGCATTATGAGCCTGGCGCTTCCAGCGCTGGGACTGGGCATCTTTATGAGCCTGGTGCCACTGGCGCCAGGACAGGGTCCCAAAGGTCCGAATTGGGACTGGCTGGCACTCGGAACCGGGGTTATGGGTCTGCTTCCAAGGGAGTCGGGCAAGTCCTGAACTTTTGGAAGCAGAGATCATGACAATTTGCACTAGAGTTGTTGCTTCGCTTGATCCTTCACCTACCTGCCTTCTGCATATGGCTGGACTCAAGCAGGCAGGACAGATTCTACATCCAATTTGTAGTATCCAGAGCAATGGGGGTGAAATATTTCTTGGGTCCATTCTCAATTTCTGACAACACCCATGAAAGCATTCCTCCCTCTGAACTCGCTTCACAAGGGTCCTAATGCACTTAGACCTGAGGAAAATGGTAATGATGGGGCTGTGGTGAGGTGGTGGTCTAGGCCATACTTGTGCCGATGTGTATTTTAACTTTTTTGCCACTCTCTTTAAGAAGGTAGATTAACATTCCTGTCCTCAACCACTCAACTCCTCTTTCTTGGAGATTTCAACATCCACCTGGATGCCTCCTGTCCCCCCTCTGGACTCTTTTGCGACCTCTGTGACTCTCTCCCACTCTCTATTCTCCCGTCTGGGCCGACTCATTCTGCAGGGCACACTCTTGATGCTCTGATCTCTTCTGACCTTCCCCTCTCTGTCCCTCTCTCCACTCCTCTCTCCTGGAGTGATCACTTTCTCGTATCCTCCCACCTCACCTTCCCTACCCCACAGGCAATGCCACCCTCATCACTGCCACCCTCCTTCTCGGTCATCCGACCCATGAAGCGCGTGTCAGTTGAGGCTTTCGCTGCACCTTCTCGCCCCCCCTCCCCCTTCGGCTGACTCCCACCCTGATACAGCCCTCTCCACTCTTCACTCTGCTATATCTGATACTCTTGATATCCTTGCCCCTGTCATGAGAATCCGCCTGAAGCACAAAGCCAAATGTAACACCTGGTATGACTCGGATCCCGTCACCCTTAAACGCAAGTGCAGGGTGGCAGAGAGGAAATGGCCTGCCTCATGTGCATCCTCTGACAAACTGACCTGCCGCCTGCTCCAAAGGCAATACCGTCTCTCCGTTCTCACCAAGAAGAGAGCCCTTATCCAAGCCCGCATCTCTGTGGCATCTAACAATTCGGCCGAACTCTTTAAAATCTGCAAGGAGCTGGCCAACCCTGCTGCAGACTCTACCGCTCCTGTCCCCTCCCAGGCCCTCTGCACGGCACTGGCCTCTCACTTCATCTCAAAAACTCAGGACATCCTGTCCTCACTCTCCTCCTATCACCTCCCCCCCTCTATTCCCTGCTCTTCCTCTGGCCCTTCTGCAGCCACCTCTCCTCCCCCCTTCTCTGCCTTTCCCCTTTTTTCTGCTGACGAGGTTTCGAGACAAGTCCGATCTATGAAAGTCTCGTCAAAACAGGTCCACCCATGTTCCTCCAAAACTATCAAGGACCACATCGACTCCTTGGCTCCTGCCCTGGCTGACTTCTGCAATCACTCCTTCGCCTCTGGAGTCTTCCCATCCCCCCTCAAGCACTCCCTTGTGCACCCCCTTCTTAAGAAACCCGCTTCGGACCGCTCTTGCCCAGCTAACTATCGCCCAATTTCTATCACTCCCTTCCTAGGCAAGCTCCTGGAGAAGCTGGCCATCTCCCAGCTTAATCTCCATGTAGAATCTGTTGGTAGTCTTCACGACCATCAGTCTGGATTCAGAGCCGCCAGAAGCACGGAAACTGCTCTCCTGAACATCCGTGAGGACCTGCTCTCGAACCTTGACTCTAATACTCCATGTGTTCTCATTTTACTTGATCTCTCTTCTGCCTTTGATACTGTCAATCATACCATCCTGCTCAACCGTCTCCGTGATAACCTGGGTATCACTGGTCAGGTCTGGCGTGGCTGACCTCTTTCCTCTCCAATCGACCCTCCCAGGTCCAACTGGGGCCCTTCCTCTCCGACATCTTTTTCTCTACCTTTGGTGTCCCCCCCAGGGATCTAACCTCTCTCCCTGGGTGTTTAACCAGTACCTGGCACTTCTTGCCCACCGCATCGCCGCTCTCTGCCCCAATTTTCAGTGCTATGCGGATGACATCCAGCTCATTTTCAGGCTACCCTCGGCCTCCTCTTCTCCTTCCCTCATCTCTGACTGTCTTTCTGCTATCCAGGAATGGTGTGCCGCCAATGACCTCTGCCTTAATGCCAGTAAGACTGAGTTTCTACTCATCGGCACACCCACTCCCTCCTTCCCTGCAGCTCTCTGGCCGGCCTCTCTTCCTGCTCCTACCTGCAAGGCAAAAAAACTCGGGGTCATCTTCGACTCCACCCTCTCCTTCTTTCCTCTCATATCTGACGTCTCTAAGAAGTCACACTACCAGCTACACCTCCTCAGAGGTATCCTTCCTTTCCTCTCCTTCCCCCAGAAGCTCACTGTCTCTAGAGCCCTGGTTCTCTCGAAGCTGGACTACTGTAAGAGCCTCTATCTAAATCTTCCGGCCTCTACTCTCCGCCCTTTACAACTCATCCAGAACAGGACTGCGAGACTTGTCCTTGGCCTCAAGCCCAGGGACCGTATCTCTACAGGACTGAAATCGCTACACTGGCTCTCAGTGGCTGCGAGGATTAAGTTCAAAACCCTCTGCATTGTCCACAAGACCTTCTGGGGCCTTGGGCCAAAATACCTTCAACTCTCTCTTCCAAAGTATCTTCCTTCTCGAGCTCTCCACTCATCCGCCTCCAACTCCCTCAGGGTCAGCCGCTTCTCCAAGCAACGAGTTGGGGGTAGATCTCTCTCCGCAGCAGGGGCCTCCCTCTGGAACAGCCTTCCTGCCTCCCTGAAACTTGAGGAGAACCATCTCCGGTTCCGGAAGCACCTCAAAACCTTCCTCTTTGCCTCAGCTTTCTCTCCCCCTCTACCCTGCTAAATTTACTGAAACTGTACTGAATCTGCTACTGGGCCACCCACCGAATTCTGTCCTTGGCCCAGCCACTCTCCCCCGCACTGCCTCCCTGGCAACCCCTGCACTGTGGGACTGTTTCTGTATCCCTACAGCCCCCCTTCCCAGCACTTGTCTGCACTTACCTTGCACTTGCCACCAGCTGGCCCTTATTTATTTTTTGCTATTCTACTAACCATATACTGCACTTCCCCTCTCCCTTTCCCCCTTGCACTTTACCCCTCCCCTCTATCCTTGCACTTGCGCGATCTGAATGACACCTGGCCTAGACGGATCGTTGTCTGTCTCCCCTTGTCCCCCCCCGCCTCATCGTGCCTTGAAACACTTGTGTATAGGCGCGTTATAAATGCCATATCATATCATGTATTGCAATAATCAAGAAAGAAATCAACAGCACCCACTGAACTCTGTCCCTTTAGGATAACATGGTCAGTGGTGACTCCGACATCAGACCTTCATAATACACCAGGCAGATGGTAAACAAGCTATAGTGATTAGATCACTATGCAACCTTTGGGAGAGTCTGGGCCTCAGTATAACCCAGGCGGTACAGGTTTAACGGCCCCGGTAAAGGTGCCGGCGCCGTCAACCCCATACCGCCGGATTACGAGGTTCCCTCGCGGGACTCGGTCTGCACGTTTGGTTTCACCAGATGTGCAGCGCGGGTCCCGCAAGGGGAGAAGGGAGCAAACAGGCCGCTCGTAATCAGCCCGTTGTTTGCTCCCTCTCCCATTCCCATTCAGCCCTATGGGGGCTGTAATGGGAAAGGTCCGGGCCTGGGTTCCTAGAAGGAGGAATTACCGGACCCACCGAACTCGGAATGGCCCAGTAATTCCTCATTCTGGGAACCCGGACGCTACCGCCGAGATCGTAATGAGGCCCTCTGTGTTGGCTATGACATTTTGACAAAAGAAACACAATGGGCCTCATTCCAAGTTGGGCGCAAAGGGATTACCGACACCGGTAAGGACACCGGTGCCGGTAAACCCTTTGCGCCCAATTCCGAGGTCCCTTAGCGGGTCCCTCCTTTAACGCCTGGTCTGACCAGGTGTTGTGAACGGGGCCCATTAAGGGACTTTGGAGCCAATAACGGTACCGCAATTTGCGGTACCGTTATTTTCTCCTTCCCCATTCCCATTGAGCCCTATGGGGGCTGAAATGGGAATGGGGAATGGTTTTGTCAATGGAGATTTACTGGTCCCTCCAAGCTCGGAATGGACCGGTAGTCCCCATTGCACCAAGCCGGAGGCGGTACTGGTATAGGAGGCAGCCATGGAGCTAATTGCTCCATGGCTACCACCATACTCGGAATGAGGCCCAATGACATGGGCTTTCAGACGGCACATTAGTGACTTTTTCCCTTTAATGTGATAAAGAGTTATCAAAACAAACTTTGTCGCAGCGAGGGGTCATGATGCCCATGCCATGTGGTTCAAAAGAATGCAAGTCGATGCCAATTTTCAAAGTGATGACCTGTGACTGAGCAGCAAAATCATCGATATAAATGTACATTATAACACTACCACTAGTCACTCTTTCATTCATGGCGATCAATGAGTGAGCGCCATGAAAGACCAATTCTGCAGCTGCCTTGGATTCCTGGAGGATCAGCTAAATATCTGCAGACAGAGACAAGTCTCAAAATGCTACCTTGCTACAGCTGGAAAATCCTGCCTGCATATTTGTAAGTTAACTAAAAAGCATTGACTTAAATGGTAAGTTAAAGAACTTCAAATGCAAAAAGGCAATGTAAAAAAAAAAAAGTTATTTTTTTTGGTGCAAGTAGTTTCAGTTGGAGCAGTTTTTAATGTCATTCCGTAAACCACACGTGTCTGACACAAAATCAATATGTTAGCAATAGGAAGAAAAAATACAGCGCCAAGAAGGAAAAGGATTTACTTTGGGTTGACGACTTTGGAGTTTATATATTTATGATGGATAATGTTTTCTAAACCTATGACAATGGGGTATTTCCCTGGTTCTATCATTGAGTTTACATATAATAAGTCACACTGCGAAATTCACTCATCTCTGCGGGTATTCCCTGCTGCCATACCAAAGGGTAACATGTCCATTATTACGGAACACCTTTTGGCCTGCAAGTAAACTAAAGGCTGTAACAAAGATAGAGTGCATGGGTGTGTATGCGCACAAGCGCATACTACCATCAGCCTCCATTGAAATGTGGCATGCAGATTATCAAGATGGCAACATGTTCATCTTCACCAGTAGCCAGAGGGGGAGCTAAAAGCCTAAAGGACCACTTAAGAAAAGCTACTAAGTTTGCTTTGCCAGTTGCAGCAGGGCTCCCCTCCCCTACCCTCCTCTCCATACGCGTGTTTGTGTTGTTTGGTGGAAGCAAGGGGTGGCAGTTCAGTGGAAAGTATGTTGAAAAGCCCAATTCTGGCCCTGGGTGCCTGGTTTTGTTTGTGATGATAAATCTGACAATTTGTAACCTTTTAAGAAAATATTTGTTAAGATTAGTTAACTCTGCCTGCTATACCGCGATAACCATGATATACCGTCATTTGGCAAAAAGGTTATCCTACCGCCATAAAACTAATACTGCGACATCCCTAGTGCTCACTCAGAAGAAATTTTGGTGTAGGGAAGAAGAGAGCATAGGTGTTATATAGAATTGGAATCCCTTCTCACGCGAAGACAGGGGATGTTAAACAGCCCTATGTAAGAGAGGCCGGCCGCATGAAGTATATTTCCACCTTCTCCATATATGGTTTCAACCTAGCTGAAGCTGAAGCCTATGGAGAGTTCAAGTGCGAATTCATGGGAGAAGCTGCGATAAGCATGGGTGAAGGAGTTGGGCTAGGACATACCTGTAAAAGAATGGGATAGCTTGATGAGAATTGGCACAAACTCAAAGATGGATTTGAATTTGTGCTATGTGCCTCAAAGGATTTTGTGTCGCCTATGCTGGACCCCAGCACAGATAGTTAACTGTGGCCAAAAAAAGAGTGCATATGGTTAGTACAGTAATTAGATCAGTTAATACTGTAAGAGAAAAGAAATTGGAGTGTGATCCACGGATGTTATGATATGTCTATATTGTATTATTTTTAAAATGATAAAGAGTTTAAAAAAGGAAAAAGAATAATAATAGTGCTCTAACCTTCAGTCCATCCACACTATCGCTATCACGCATGCCTGCGTGTTTATGAAACTATACCTAAAGCATACAATGCAATTAGCTTGAAGGCCTGTGACAAGGTCACATTTTGGAGGATGCTTGATGGCACTGGGGTGCCTTTGGAGGCCGGAAGCCACCACCCACTCCAAGATGTAAGCCCCTGAGTGGATCCACGGGGGATTCTCCAAGCACACCAGTCCATCACCAGTTTATGGCGACAAACGCCTTCAAGAACGGGGATGGCCAAACTAGACCAGCCCTGGAATGTGAGAAACCTGGGGGAAAGATAACAGCGTGGTGCTGGCTACAGGTCATGGGACAGGATCTGGAAGGTATGGAGGAGAGTGTAAACTTAAACCTGCTCGTAACTTAATGAACACATATTAATTACCTCCAGCATCCCAGGAGGGCTAAGAGTTTGTTTCAGGCCCTAGATCAGCAGACAGAGACCCCAACTTGGGTAAAACCTTTTCTAGAATACACAAGTACTCTGTCCATGTCTAGGGAAGGCTCGACTCGGAATGGCCCAGAAAAAATTGTTAGAAATGCTCAGAAAAAAATGTGCTAACATCCCTAGTACGTGTGTCACTGTCGCAGAGGAAACTTGTTAGTGCCCCTAAGAAAAATACCACTTCACCCAATCGTGGAGACCTTGCTGGTATCGCTGAAGGAAGTGATACTGTTGCCAACCAGATAGGTCCTGTTAACATCCCTGGATGCTCTGCCCCACACCCCTTTCCAAAAGGAGTCACTGATCATGTAGGATTTAAATAAGTAAAATGACACCAAGTAGTAAATTCAGCTGACTGTGGAGGCGTGATCATGGGTTCCCAGGAACCTGGGTACAGAGTTGCTGAATTGTTTCAGCATTGTACAGTGGCTGGCAATTGCACACAAGAATATTTTGTGAAAGCACTACTGTACATCAGTTCCGTTAGGTGTTCCACACTTCTTCCAAAGAGGGAAGGGGGTGGAGGGATCTGGCCTTAGGTGTTGTGATAATTGAGTTGTGTTCCAAGGCCGATTTGGTGAATTTTAAGTTCATACACAATGTAATGATGGATGCATAAGGGTCTCAAGAGCGTGCTCCGGCAATCCTGGACGTTTGGTTTGTCTTATTTGCCTAGGCACGTCTATATATTGTACCCATGCCCAATTCCATATTGTTAACTCTGGGACTATCAAAACAGAGAAAAGACTGGCCTAGTCAAGGAAAGACCGTGCTAAAGGTGAACGTTGTTGGTAAGGGAACAGTGTCGCCAAACACATGTAGTAAAATTGAAAATGTCTGACATTTAGATGTCCCTTATGTTATTATTAACAGTTTGTTTCCAGATCATGTCATACTTGACTTTATGTTAGTTCACTTTCAGACAGTGTCCACCTTATTGAGGAATCGGCCATCAAAACGTTGTTATACAGACCCAACTATAGTGGGCGTTGGCAGGTAGATGGGCCAGATGTCTGTCCTTTTGGTATGCAGTAACAGCCTGTCACCACTTTGTGTGAAATAATCAGTTTCTCTTTGACTCAGAGGTGGTCAGGCTCTTGAGCCTTCAGCAACACTTGGGTGTCATTATGGGCATGGGTAGATGTGTAGGAACCATGCATAAGAGAATAGGATAGCAAACGCCCTTCTACTTGCTCCCCAGGCCCCGACCAGGAGGAATTATGGGCCCTGTTAAATGAGAGTGGCTATCAAGCTGTGGCTCCTCAGGAAGCAAAGCCTGGGACCAGGCTTCCTGGGAGTTCTGCCAGGAACTTCATGGGGATGGTTGTAGTGGTGCAGGAGGCAGGACTCCTCTTGGTCTGAGGCTGGGCTCTTCAGGGGCTTAATCTAAATAATCAAACTTTGGTTATCTTTGGCGACTTGGGACGCAGTTACGTTGTCCTGTTAATAGAGCACAGCATGATGCACTTCGGTCCAACAGGCGTGTGAAGTTTGCTTACCAGTTTACATTTGAAGGACCTCTTCCGGTTGTAATGAACCCTTTTCCTGAACTGAGTGCCGCTCACAGGTATTTATTTCAGTGTTTTGTGGGATGCTGTCTGCCCCTTATGCCCATTTCAAAGTGCTGGACATCTGACATTAATGTGAAACAACAACAAAAAATCTTACATAATGTAAGATGACATAACACTACCCAACCAGCTAGAACAACAAAACTGGGATGAACATTTAAAAACTACCCGTAAACACCAAAAAGCTCAAATTTGGTTACAAGATCAACATTGGGAAGGGAAAATTAAAAAAAGAAAAGCACAAGAATGAAGCAGGGCTACCCTTTAATCTACAATGGGACGAAGTGGAAGCCAAGCAAGGGTGTGTGTGGGGGTCACCAATCTTAAAGCAAAAGGGAGGCGTACACCAAAAGCACAATGTTAAGTTGTGTCAGGCTCCAAGGGACAAGGGGAAGGAAGATGTGGAGCTTGATGAGAAGGGGTGCACAGGGAGGATGGATGCTCTCGAAATTGTCTGTGAGAAGCCAAAGGTCATAAGGCTTTCTAGGGAACCAGTTACCAGGCCTAGATGGCCCCCAGGTTCGAAATTTGGAAATAACGGACTAAGGACTAGCCGTACTGGGCAGTGGGACTTAACTGTAAGTAGCCGGCACAGTGGTTAGTGGGTTGCTTGGCAACGTCCTTTGGTTGATCTCTTCCATGAATCTGTTTCAGCCACTAAAAAGTTCTCTCACCAGTTGTTTCCTGGATTTGACTTGGTGGCACAACTGTCCTCTCCATTCCCCCTATTGGGCCAGATGTTTGCCTCCTTGCCCCTTTCCTTCTCTCTCTTCTTGCTTCCCTGTTTCCGGCTTCCTTACAGCGCTGCCCCTTTAGTATCATGCCGAATAGCGTCTGCATGTGTTCCTGTGCTGCCCCCTTCCTTATATCACTATAATATCTAACATATGCTGCTGGAACACCCCTGCGGGTTTCCCCCACACTGCCTTGGCTCTGCTTCGCTGCTGTGCCCGATCAGCGTGCTCACATCTTCCAGCACATTCTTTCTTATTTGGTGGTCTGTCCTCCAGAGACGTCATTTGGGGGTCACCGTGAGGTCTCCCTTGCTACCCCTGTGGTCTCCTTTGCTACCCCAAAAAGACAAATGTAAAAAAAGATTATTTTCATTTGTGTTTGTGTTTGTGTTTTTATTTTATCGAAGCTCCTGGGCTCTGGCCAGGGCCATGTGGCTTTTGTTTCTGGAGTGGCTCGCTTTCTTCTTCAGGCCCCTTAAAAAACAGGGGATTGTGTAACACTGAGCAGTGACCCTAAATGAATAAGAATTGGAATAGCAAATAGTCTTTCTGGAATTCTATTCAATAATTGCTAGAATCATAAAATATGTTAATTTTAGGCACACTTCAGGGGGTGTGTCACTGATTTAGCCTGATTTAGTCTGTTCTTAAACACCTCAAATCCACAATGCAGACAAAAACTATACGTATATTGCTTTTCGCAAGTTGCAGTTATGGCATCTTATTTTCTGCCACTGTCTCTGTTACGATCATCACCAGACATTCCATCTCAGTGTCCTCTGTCACTTGACAAAATCCTTGTGCCTAAAAGCTTGTGTACAGTGTAGAAATGTTTGGCCACAGCACATCAAGTGACCCTTGATTTCATTGTGCCACAACTAATGCTTTGTTGTAATGTGTCTATCCTTCCTATCTCCATGGCATGCTGTTCAGGATGTTTGTTTGCATTTCTGAGGTAACGAGTGCCCAGAGTACGGGATGCCGTCTGAGTGCACTGCTTTCCCTGCCCCACTCTTAATTCTTTAATACACAGTTATGAATCCTCCCAATAGTATGCATTTTGCCAACCTCTGAAGCCTGAACAGTCGATCCACACAGATTTGACATGTGGCCAACTTTGCACCAGACCTGCAGATGAACTGGCCTGCTGTTAAATCTCAGTTTCGAGTTAATTTCTATCCACTGCAGAGTGTAATTTGCTTTCTGACTTTGAGAACATTCAGACACGTAATTGCTCATTTTACTATAGTGGTAAGAAAGCTATATCTGGTAAGGTATAGCTCAGTGGGTTGAGCCCTCGTTGCTGTGATTTGTGAGAGATCTGGAGGTTGCAGGTTCAAATGCGCAGCCAACTCAGCCTTTCATCCTTGTGAGGTCTATAAATGAATACCGACATTTAGGTTGGGTGATATTGTATGTATATTACATAAAGTGCTTAAGTGCAATATAATAACACATCATTTGGCTTTGGGCGGCTGCTTGCATTCACAGTAATTTGGTAATATGGGCCTATACACACTGATATTAATGATACATATGGTCATCCATTCTTGTATGAAATGTATATCACATTACAGTGATTTCGTAACCATATCGTGTACTCAGAAACACTGCTATGTGATGCCACTTCCTGTTGTGTCAATGGCTGAAAGGTTGCGTTCCATCATTTCCCGGGATGCAACTTCGGGGTGGATTCAAATTACATCACTTCCTGTGATGTCATCAGAGGTCAAGGGTCCTGTGATGTCACTTCCCCTACCCCTGTCGTATTGGTGAAAAGACGTTCCTGCTGTCCTCTCGCCCACTGTTGGGCAATCTTTCTTTTTGGCATTTTGTCCACTAGGCACCCTGTGCCCCTTTGTCATTGTTCCAACAGCAGTCTTTCCCTGAATTTCCAGGGTTTTCCATCTGTCGTTCAGGATCACTTGAGGGACAGGGAGGGGCAGGTGGATTTTGTCGGGGCACTGTCCTCTGATAGAGCCCTGATATTATTGGTCCTTACTATTCAATGCTGACATTTAATGTGTGTCCTTTTGTCCTCTATAAGGAACTTGTGAAGAGCCTGCCCCTTATCGTCCCTTCTTTTTTGTCTCCTAACCATATCCTGGGCAGAAGAATCGCGGGGTGCTGTCCTCATCCATAGCGTGACAAGTTAGCCTTTCTGGCAAAAGTGCACTTGGGAGCAAAACACATAGACGGAGTAGCATAGCGTAATAGAGTACAGCATACCAAACTAAAGAGAGCATAATAATATTTCTAAGCAGGGCAGAGCATAGTGTAGTTGCAAGCGCATACCACTGCATAGCATACCAAATAGTAATGTAATCCGGCACAATGCTCAAGAAGAGCAGTAGCGTGAATGTCCCACACGACCTTTCCTGCTTCTTAGATTGCCTCGTTTCCTTTAGGTTCATGGTGTGTTGTTGGCTAGCTCAGTGATCCCATATATGTTGAACAGAAGTTGCATGCCTATTATCTTTAGGGTGTTATTAGATGGGGTTCACTTCTCGGGCTTTTGCTCAGGAGACTGCACTGCACACTTATTCTTCAATCTTTTGAAAAGGCAGGGGAGGGGAGGGGACACGGGAATCGCGGGATGAAAGGTGAGACGAGTGGAGGGACTTCTGGATGCTGAGGAGAGCAGGTGGAAGGGGAAGAGGAGAGCGTACACGTTGGGAGGGGTGCGCCAACAGATGGGGGGAGTGGATATCCTACTTAAAAAGGAGCCTTCAGCAAATCACTTTGGCTACACACTACACTAACAATACAAAACTAAAAAAATATGAAATATGAAACAAAGTTCACCATCGTCCACTCACGACAGCCATGAACTCCACCCACCCTGAGGTTCACCTCCACAACTCACCTTTGCCTAAAACCTGCCACTGTAAAGGAGGAGTTCACCACCTAACACCTTTAAACCACGTAGGAAAGCATTCTATAAATACACATACCCCATCACCTGTACATCACATCCTGCGCACATGAATGTATGAAACTTAACAGTCCATTGATTGCAAAAAGGTCACTCCCCGTTACAGTGTGTCGCTTTTCTGGTCCCATAATTTCCCATGAGTACAGCATATCTCTCCTAAACGTCCTACCATCTGGAAGAGAGCAGAACAATCATTATAGATAGATGGGAGCCTTGCCTGCTCATTAGATCCCCCCATTTAGAGCAGCCCATGCACCAATCCAGACCAGTCGCTCTTTTATAAGAATATTTGGTAAGAAAAGATCATCCCGTTAAGCACTCCCTGCTGAGATGTGTGTGATCTGCACGTTGCAGGTTTGAATGCTGGAAGGTCGACTCAACCTTTTTTCTATCAAAGATTAATTAAATGAGTAGCAATGTCTATTGGGTAATACAAATGGTATATAATGATGTTCTATGTAAAGCACTTTAGGTCCAAAGCTCCATATAAAGACAAAACTATCGTACTCACTCATAATTAATGGATCCACTTTTATCTTTTTTTTTATCTGACCATTGCTTCAAAATGTTTGCAAAAGTTAAATCTAGTACTGCATTGTTTTTTTTTTATTCCGGCCGATGCCAACGACACCGAATTATCATTCTGACAGCCTGATATCCTAGCATTACCGGGATATTATGGGCGGCGGAAATGCTGGTAACTCCTCATTCCATGAAGTCCCAGGACTCTATGGAGGTAATTGCATCATTTCTTTGCCATTGTGGGCCTGATCTACTAGCAGGTCAGGCCTGAAGGTAGATCCGTGGCCCCCACCGGCAATCTTGTGTTTCCCTGTCTGGTAAAAATGCTGGTGCTGGAATTGCCGAACTGGGGAACATGTAATGACCCCTTTGGTCCACTGGATCTCCATCCGCTATTTTAAATTGACTGCAGCACCTCTTGAGCTGTAATGCTGGTAATAGGTGGTTAATATCATGACCTCGCATGGGAGCCGATCCACATGTGGCAAGCGTTAAATACTCAAAACAGGTATGGCATATCGCACTGTACCTGAAACATTTAGGAGAATGGATGTCATGAGCAAGGAGACTAACCTCTTATGACTGCAAAAAAGAAGCCATTTTACAGGGAGAATGATTTCCGCAAGCCATAAATTACAGGAGGAAACAGAAAATATGACTGCGAACCCTATCTCTACTATTGGCAGTAGGGCATGGGTTATTAAAAGTGTAGTGAAGGAAGGTTATTGCTGTAATAGGACGCTTACTGATCAGTAAGAATAAGGCAATGGGGGAAGTCCGAAAGGTCCTGGGGAAGGTCCTGGGGAGTCCCTTTTCTGCCATTGGAGCTTGCATATAATCTGTCTCCGCTGTTTGAGAATAATTCTGCAGTGCACACCATTTAAGTACTCACCCGCTGCCAATGGGGAGATCTGAATGAGAGTCTTCCATTAATCATGTCATCCCACACTCACAGCTCACTAGTGAAGAGAATCTGGTGATTTGATAGGAACTTGGACCAAATAATTGGTTTCCAAGAAAAATCTAAAAGAAGGGCCCATCTCCCAGTATGTAAAGTCACAATGCTAATGACTGCATTAGTGATGGGAATGAAGGAAAGAGCAGCTCCTGAATGCTATTTGATAAACAGACAAGCAACGGATGGCACTATAATAAATATTTATGCCATTAGGCGACAGTGGATGATGCAGAAAAAGGGACTGACGGTTGGGCAGGTATGGCACACAGGGCAGGTACTGCGTGCGACACGTCAGGGCATGCACGTGTACAAACAATTCTACAGTTCTGCTTAGCAGCACGCTCTGGCCCGTCCCCTGTTCGCAAGAGAAATATGTGTTTGCTAAATCGCCCTATGCAGGTATCTGTGCACAGGGACGTCATTTCACCAAAATGCCAGGGGTAGCAGGAGTGACATCACTCGGCCCTTGACCTCCGATGACAGCACCGGAAGTGATGTCATTTGACCCCACTCCGAAGTGACATCACGGGAAGCGATGAAAACAACCTTTCACCCCTTGGCAATACAGGAAGTGGCATCACATAGCATTTTTTCTAAGTACATATGGTTACGTATCACTGTAAAGTGATGTGCATTGCGTACAAGAATGGATCACCATATGTATTGTTAATATCAGTGCGTATAGGCTCATGTTACCACATTACTGTGAATGCAAGCAGACATCCAAGGCCAAACGATAATGATGTGTTATTATATATCACTTACTCTTAAGTGCTTCATATATTTTATTTATTTTATTGTTCATGTATAATGTGCTTAATACCAGCGGTGTGGTTTATAAGGGCAGGATCGGGCTTCGAACCTGTGTTGCGCTGCCTTGTCTTGCTTACAAGACAAACTGCCCCGGGGCTATCCTTCCTCGCCTATATATAGAACAAATATACATACAATATCACCCAACCTGTGTTGGTACTCATTTATCAACCTCAGCAAGATAGAAGGCTGAGTTTACCTTGCCCGGAGTCGAACATGCAACCTGTTGATCATACACACACATTGCAATAGCGAGCGCTCAACCCACTTAGCTATCTTACTAGCTACAGAAAACCAGCCACTCCAAAAACAAAGTGCCACATGCTACTGGCCACAGCCCATGATCCTCAAAGAAACTTTTTTTTTTAGGGTAGCGAGAGAGACCCCAGGGGTCATGCTTGCGGCCCCTGGCGACTCCTAAATGACGTCCCAGTAACAAACACGTCAATAAATAAAGCTACTGCTGTTTTTTGTTTGCATCATGAATGGATACTACTCAGTAACTGAATTAGGAAGTATTTTTGTAACGAGAGTGATGTCAGTCTGAAAGAATACGTGGCAATGGAGAACAAGCGGATAATATATCACAAACCTCATAACTGCTGGACCCATATGCATGCAAGTACCAATGCCCAACCAGTGCATTGTGATGTCCCTGCCTGACTGCTGGTTTCCTCTGGGTGCTTAGCACCCTGTTGCTTTGTGGAAGGGTGAGATGATTGTTCACACCTCACCCTTCCTTTGCTTTGTAGTGGGAGAGACTGCGTGTCTCCGAGTGCTGCAGAGAGGGGTCAGGCTGGGGGAAGGAGTTTCCCCTCTCCTGAGCCTGCCGGATGGTACCAGCATTTACCCTGCCTTGCTTTGGGAGGCCCTGCAGCATTGCCCATTGTATTTAGATTTTGACCAGAGGAATATTTGATGTTCAAAGACAAGCAGTGAAAACGTAGCACACCTTTGTAAAGATTGAGAGCCCATTGCTATATAACTTGTGAAGATGATCATCCAGGTTATGGTATACACGTAACTAAGTAAGGGGGCACCACCCTGATCTGAAAGACAACAAAAGTCTACAGAACAATTTAGCTACTCCAGCTGTTGTTTCAGTGGCACAAGCTCTACCTGTTATACCTCTGAACTGTGGTCCCACGCATGCAGTGAACACAAAGGAATAATAATACAGCCTGTTCTGGAAAGGAGTCAAGGACTTCCCAACAGCGCAAGTAATGACGAAAGAGCACCTTCTGACAGACAGGATGATCCAGGAAGCAGAGAACGGAATGTTTCTGAACGGCAGCCCCACCCAGGATGTAGCTGTGTGCCACACGCTAGAATACTGGTCCATCGGCTGCCAAACGTCCACGTGGGAAGCATTGAGAAGTTACAATCATAACATTAATATTCGCAGGATGGAAAGTTACCTTACAAACGCGTACTGGCACAATTGCGAAATATTGCAACAAGGAATCAATACAGGCTGAAAAGACAATACAATAAAGACGTGTGAACGAGGCCTCCACCTGTGCCAAACTCTGCATCCTTAAGAGAGAAGCTTCATGCTGCCAGAGAGATTTTATATAAAGGTTTAGGTATTTGTTACTGTTTTTGTTCTTATTGGGTGATTGGCACTAAGCCACAGGAATGCAAGAAAGGAGCTCTGGACTGTAGAGCCCCAAGGCAAGAGCACCGATTATTTAGCCATCAGTGGAACGCATGTCCCAGTTGTGGCAAAGTTTCATCCACGTTTTCATGCTGAAAATGATTTCTCGAATACCCTGTTTTTTTGGAAGGGCCTTAAAAAAGCAGTTTTTACTCTCCGATATTTCGAAATTTTCTGCTTCCATTGAAAGATTACGGGATTAGGGTGAAGTAGTCCCTACTACGAGAATTTCGGAAAAAGACATCATCCAAAAAAAGAATTGTTCACTTTTTAATGTCAAACTAAGTAGCAATATTTAAAAGAATGTTAAGTAGTTCCAGAGCCCCAGAGGGAACTAATATCAACCTGCAAAGATCCAAAAACACCCACTAACGAGGTTCAGTCAAGAACAGTGCAGAGTGCAGAGCCTGCTGCAGCCCAAACAGACGTAAACAAAGAGACGGAAATGACAAGGCAACACAATGAAACGAGGAATAACTGCTGAATAAAACAATCTACAGCAACAGTTCACCAGGCCCACAACAGCACATCATCAAAGCATGCAAAGGAGTTATATACCGTGCAACTAAGGAAACCAGCCACCACAACACAAGAGCACACCATCACAGCATGCAAAGGAGTTATATACCGTGCAACTAAGGAAACCAGCCACCACAACACAAGAGCACACCATCAAAGCATACAGAGAACAAAACAAGTACAAAAAGTTGCACACACAATCATAAATAATACAATTTAAAGCGCACAGTAAACTTGTCGCAGGGACTAAATGACGGGGCTGAAGAAACAAATACATGCCCAAAAGACACGGCCAAAATGTAAGCCCTTACCACACACTTAGCAACTCGACAGCGGAAGCACACCCCCAATTAGGGACTCTATACAAAAATACGCAGCACAACATACGAAACAATCTACCATGAAAGCATTACCTTGCAGAAATATAAACAAGCCCACACCTTGTAAGCCTGTACCACACGTGTGACATAAGTGCCAAGACTCTGTATAGCACATTAAAAAGAACACCACATAATGGTAATGAGAATGATTCGTTATTTATATAGAGATTTCGCCAAAGCAATGAACATAGAACAGTTTACATGCACTTATTACCAAACTGATGTTGGTGTTCATTTAACAATCTCAGGGGATGAAAGTCTCAATTGGACTAGCTGAGATTCGAACCTGTGACCTGCAGATCACACACAGATTGCAGCAGAGAGGCTCAACCCACTGACCTGTCATGCGCGATTAACTGAAAACATGCACACAACAGACAAGAAACGAAGCATTACATCACAGTTTCACTTTTGCTTTTATGAAATCCCAGAAGCAGCCAAAAAATATTTAATCACAGCTGTGCCTTTTGAAAACAAGGGAGCAAAAAATCATCTTGATTGGTGAACCCTCACACAGCACACTCTTAACTGACCACAAAAACGTACTCGCCCTCTTTCTGAAGATCATGTACAGAGAGGATCATTGACGTTGCTTTACCTGACTGTGCTGAAACTGCAGGAAATCCTCAAAAAACGTGTCCTCCAAGGAAATCCTAAAAACATGTCCTCCAAATATAGATGTACAGCATTACATCACACTTGATCATGCGCCACAAAAAAGAAAATTGATTCAAACATATTGTGGAATCCAACTCAAAAAATGTTTTATTGTTGAGTAGTAATCATCTGTTTCAAATGGCCCTTTATGATAACACGTGTTTCGGCATACACAATGCCTTTGTCAAATAATCAGGGCAAATCTCAAATAATCCTAATCAATCAATTCAAATAGATTTTTGAAAAATAATAAAATGTTAAATATAACCGCCAAAAGAAAAACATGGGACGTGATCAAAATTATAAAAACCAAAAAATAAAAACCAAAAAATAAACATTTGTTGACATAATAGTGTGTTACATCATTGCAAGTTCATCATTACAAATGTGATTGGTGCGATCAATGACATATGTGCAACCAAAAATCATGGTTTCAAATACCGGCCCATCAGGACACCAGGATACTGATGTCCTTATATTAATGCAAGGCTATTGTCATGTAACAATATTTTTCTTTTGGCGGTTATATTTAACATTTTATATTTTTCAAAAATCGATTTGAATTGATTGATTAGGATTATTTGAAATTTGCCCTGATTTGACAAAGGCATTGTGTATGCCGAAACACGTGTTATCATAAAGGGCCATTTGAAACATATAATTACCATTCAACAATAATTAAAAAAAAATTTGAGTTGGATTCCACAATATGTTTCCATCAATTTGCTTTTTGTGGCGCATGATCAAGTGTGAAGTAATGCTGTACCCCATTATGTGAAACTGATTAGAGGGACTTGTGTCTCCGTTTTGACCTTCAGACACCATAACTACAAAGAGAACATAGAGCACAGAGGCTCACACGTTGATATCCCTAAAAAAGTTCCTCATATGGCCTCTCATCTCCAAATAAAGATGCCAACTTACTTTTAAAGTGGTAAATCTATTAAAATGTGAAAAAACATTTGAAAAGATGTGTAACTAAAATCGAGATAGACTGATAACTATCTTTTAATTTCAGAAGCAGAGCAAAACAAAGGCAAAATAACAACAAAACAAATAACTTCACAACCTGTGTAGCACATAACAGTGTAACTTCTACAGGCTGAATGATTACCACTTACATAAGATGTCATGGCTTACAAATTGCAGTACAAACCCAACAACCTCCATATCTAAAATAAGTAGCTTGTATGGAATGAAATACAACACAATGGGTCAAATACCATTTATCTCAGTAAACAATCTGCCTGATAGTCACGGAATGAAAAAGGCCTCAAAATATGATTAAAACTAATAGCAACCGAAAAACATTCAGTGTGGAAGGCAAGGATATTCAAGTTGAAAGAATAGAAGTCAGTATACACATTGAGCTGCAATCTATTCAGTCTTGAATAGAGTGCATGTGCACATCAGAAGTGTGTGACATGAAAGGGAAAGGATTCTGTGATCTAAGGTTTCCAAGAAATCTGACACCCACATGTTAAAATTGTGTTGAAATCTCTTCACAGCATCCTTACACACATTTCAAAATGAGAAGACCATTGCATACGATCCGGGAACAAACAAGTAACCATGCAATATGTGCAAAGGCAACTAAGTACACTTCAACATGCAAATGACATACATAGACTTGTACACACATATCCACATCCCCTGCACACATGCACCTCGTAAACCAATATTTACTAAATCAAGTACACATAAACAAAAGAAAATAAAAATAGCCACAACATCAAGTAATCTAAATGGTGCAAGTCCACCAAATACCCCAAAGAAAAGGATTATCATTCACAAGTAACAAACCCCCAACACACAGGAGCCAGTAGACCAAAACTGTACAAAAAACATCAACAGTACTAACTCAGACAAATAGTAACAGTCAACCAAATAGAAAAGATTATAACACATCTAACATATCACTACCACAAACAACTTTTAAACAATCAACAGAATCAAACACCCCAACTAAAGAAAGGAGCGACACCATAACAAAATAGTAGCATCCAAATTACCAAAAATGATGACAGTCTCAGCACATTAAAGTTGCAAAGCATGCAATTTAGCTTGCCAAAAATACAACACATAAGTTTATATTTCAAAACTTAATGCCAAAAATTAAACAAAACCTGGGGTACACATGCAGTATTCGTAAAGGGACACCCAAGTACGTGAAAAAGAAAAATGTGTAATTCATAGCCAACAAAGCATTTTACACCCTCAAAACTGTACACGCATTTTGCTGAATCACTGAAAGAAAAGACAGAGGATTCAAGAAACATTAAAACATTAATAAATGTTGGTAAATGCTTACAAGTGAAATTTAAAGACAAATGTGGAGGAAAATGAATACACACTTCCTACTTTGCAAGTTTAAACAAACTAGAAAGATTTGCATTAAAAACAGCCATATTAGAAAAAGTTGTGACACTAAAGAGTTTCCACGAGGTAAACTGGATGTGGGTTGTGGTTTATTAAAGGGAGCAATGGATATAGTTGTTGGTTTACAACTGTATTCACATAAAGATGATGTCCAGCTTGTCATTGTCAAATTTGAAAATCTACAAGAAGCACACAAAAATCCCAGCACATCAGCATGTTTCCTTATTTTCAAATATATATATGAAAGAAGGGAATAATTCTCTCTATGTCTCTAACAATTCACAAGTTTTAAGGTCTAACTCTGGACTGTGCTATTGTAGACATAAACACTAATTTTTTTTTTTTTTTTAATTCTTTTTTATTGGGTTTTCAACATTAACAATTCTCGCATTAAGGCAGAACAGAAAAAGGTTACATATGTGAGCACAAGAGATACATATTAGCAACACGCTTTTTCACATCTCGTATTAACATCAGTAAATGGTGCTTACTACTAATAATATTCAGACATTAAGCGGAACCTTTCTCGTTCCTCACATATATAAACATCACTCTCCCTCCCCCACCCTCCCCCGGGAATGAGAGTCGTGTCGCGTAGGGGTTGAGGTGTCATGGTAAAGTGCCTATCTTCAGGGGCTGAGATTTATGTAGTAAGATGCATTCAAGGGGTCGCCATGGGGGGGACATATTTTGGTCCCGTGAGTGGCATCCCTGGCAATGAAGCGGAAGAAGGCCTGAGCCAGGTGGAGGGAGACCATACACGGGAAACAGGGAGTCAGGTATGTCTCCATCAAGGTGGGGGCACTTCATCGTCCAGTGGTGTGTGTTTGTTAGATGTGTGTGTATTTAAGAATTCCCACCATAGGAGCTCACATTGTGTCGCCCTACCATGTAGGGATGCTGTGATTTTCTCCATGGTACATATATTCAGTACCACATTAACCCACTCCTTCTTAGTCGGAGTCGTGGCCAATTTCCAGTTAGTCGCAATTAGAGCTCGCGCTGCCAATAACAGATGGGGGGTTATGCCCCGGACCCTCATCCATTCATCGTCTATTCTCTCGAGGATAAACAGGACCAGATGTGGGTCAGCAGTTCTATGTATCCCGTCCATGTGTCTGATCCACCCCAGGACCTCATCCCAGAAAATCTTAATCTTGGGGCATCCCCACCACATGTGCCAATAGTCAGCTACCTGCCCACAGTCACGCCAACAGGTAGGGGAGGAGGATTGGTACATCTTGGATAATTTATACGGGTCATATTGCCAGCGGTGCAAAAGTTTAATGGAGTGGAGCTTATATTGACATGATATGGAGGTACGTGTAGCCATAACACACATTTTGTCCCACTCGTCATCCTCTTTCTGTCCCCATATTGGTCTCCCATCGCTTTCTGAGTTTATGCGTGGACCCACTACCCACCTCGAGAATGAGTTTATACATGAGGGAAATTATGCCCTTCCTATCGGTCTTGGAGTCTAGCATTTTCTCAAAGGGGGTGAGCTCTCGACTCAATTTTTCAATCCATGCTGCTTGTGTCAGTACCCCTTTGATTTGTAAGTAGTGGAAAGTGGACAGCACTCCGATGTTTAGAGCTTCGGTTAGTTCTGGGAGAGTAATGAAAGAGTCACTGCGGAGAAGCTGGCCCACCCACTCCAGGCCTGCCTCATACCATGCCTGAAATCTGTCAACATTAGGGATGTGGTTGTTGATGCCCGGAGACCATAGGTGACTCAATGGGGACGGCCATGTTGTGATTCCCTTCATTCCTGGACCCTCCCTCCATATATCCCATATAGTGGCAAAGAGTGGGTGTTCCCTCGTTTTCTTTAGCACCGTCTTCCTCGGAGCCCATATCCATTCCCCAAGTGTCGCTGGGTCTAAGTAGTGATTGTCCATTGCTATCCACTGTGGCTCTTTCTGGCTGCGTAGGTGAGGGACAAACACTCGCAGCTGGGTTGCGGCATAGTATACTTTGATGTCAGGGAGGCCCACCCCACCTTTATCTTTGGGCAGAGTCAACGTGGTATAGGCGATCCTGGCCTTTTTTCCTTGCCACAAGAATTTCAGGATCTCCCTCTTAACCTGTGTAAAGTATTGTTCGGGTATTTTGATAGGGAGCATCTGAAAGGGATAGAGAAACCGCGGGAGACAGGTCATTTTTATGGCATTCAGCCTGCCAAGCCATGAGATCGTCAGTTTATCCCATCTGGCCAGATCCGCACGAAGTTTGATAAGAAGCTGGGGGAAAATCGCTTCGTATAGGGAATTTAATCGTTTTGTGATATGTATCCCCAAATATTGCATTGTATTATGCTCGATCGTCAGTCCCAGAGAGGAGTATTTTGCGACATTTGCTTCTGTATCTCCCTGAAGGGGGAAGAGCGTGGATTTGGCGCGGTTGATCTTAAACCCCGATAGGCGACCGTAGTCTTCTAAGAGGGAGATGGCTCGGGGGACAGATCTCTCAGGGTTGACCACGTGTAAGAGTATGTCGTCGGCATACAAGGCCAGCTTGTATTCTGTGAGTCCTAGGTGGATCCCTTCTATGCCAGCGTCCCTTCTGATATTGTGTGCCAACGGTTCAAGCGATAGGGCAAAGAAAATGGCTGACAGGGGACATCCATGTCTGGTGTCCCGCGCCAGTCGAAACCACCTTGAGTATTCCCCGTTCACAAATACTGAGGCTGTAGGTGACGAGTAAATAGCCTGAATTCCTTTCCGAAGGTTTGGGCCCAATCCGAATTTCTGAAGAACCTCCAATAGGAAGTCCCACTCTACCCTGTTGAACGCTTTTTCTGCGTCGATGGAAAACAGTGCAGGATCAGTGTTTAGGCTGTGAGAGGCATGCACTAAATGTAATGTTTTGCGCATGGTATCTGCGCCCTGACGGCCAAGTATAAAACCTACTTGATCGGGGTGAATAAGGCGGGGCAAAAAGGATTCAATCCTAGCCGCTAGGACCCTAGAGTATATTTTGGCGTCTATGTTAATCACAGAAATGGGACGGTAAGATCCACATTTTTTAGGGTCTTTTCCCTCTTTCGGGATAACCGCTATGAGTGCCTTGGCAAATGAGTCCGGGGGGTTCCCCGTTTCTAGGATTTGATTGAATAGATCGACATGAAAGGGCGTGAGTTGTGGAGCGAATGTCTTGTAGAAACCTGCTGTATACCCATCTTCTCCCGGGGATTTGCCTAACGTGAGTCTCTTAATGGCTTCCTGGATCTCTTCCCCCGATATAGGGGCATCTATGGTTTCTGATTCAGTGCGTGTCAGTGTGGGCATGTCGATATCGTCTAGATAGGATCGAATACCAGGTATATCCGGGTCCTTCTCCGGAGTGTACAGAGCTTCATAATAGTCTGCAAAGACTTCCGGGATAGAGGATCGATTCGTTTCCGAGCCGGGTCCTCCGTCGCATATTTCCTGCACCCTGCGTTCCGCCTGTTGGGCACATAATCTGGCCGCCAACAGCGCGTCCGCTTTGTCCTCCTTCTCGTAATATTTTTGCTTCAAGAGGAGGAGTTTACGGGCTACTTGTTCATGTTCTAGAAGGCGCAACTATTCTCTCTTTTTCTTGGCTTCTACAACTTTTTCGGGGTCAATAACATCCCCCTCCCACACGTCCCTCTCCAGTTGGGTAATTTCCTTGCGGAGTTTATTTTCAATTAAGGACCTTTCTCTTTTTTTGTTGGCACCCTCTCTCATGAGAATTCCCCTCCACGTTGCCTTACCAGCTTCCCAGACTCCCTGTTTGGAAACCTCCCCAGTGTCATTTAATCGAAAATATTCCTCAATTTCAGTCTCCATCTCTAGCTTGAAAACGGGATCCTTCCATAACGTCTCATTACACCTCCATCGTCCGCATCTAACGGGCAGGGACCCCCAATCTAAGTCAACGATCACCATATCGCGGTCCGACCATGAGATCGTCGTGATCTCAGAATGTGAGGCCGTGTCATATAGGTCTCTTGAGGACTAGAGGTAATCAATGCGAGTGAGCGTGTTGTGCGGCGCTGAGTAAAAGGTGTACTCCATCCCCATAGGGTGCATACATCGCCACATATCAACCAGGCCATATAATTCCATCAGTGTTTTGAATTGGGCGTGATCTCCACCAAATTTATCTCGCGTTTCAGGGTTACCAGGATGCCAATCTACCTCAGGGTCAGCCCACAAGTTGAAATCTCCACCAAGGACGACATGCCCCGTCGCCTCTAGCATGATTTTGGGGATCGTCTTGGAAAGGAATCTGAGCTGCCCCACATTGGGGGAGTAAATCGTGGCTATGGTGATAGACACCTTCCCAATGGTCCCTCCAACCAGGAGGGCTCGCCCCTCCGCATCTGACGAGACCTTTGTGGCCTTAAAGTCTATCCCCTTTTTGATGAGTATTCCCACCCCTCCCTTCTTCAATGGCCCAGAGCCCCAGAACTCCAACCCAGATCGTCTTCCCAGAATTACTCTTTCCTCACCTCTCATGTACTTGGTCTCTTGTAAAAAAAGTATATTTGACCTTCGGAATTCTCTAAGGACAAGTGATCTCTTCGTGGGTGAATTAAGACCTTTAACATTCAGCGTTCCCACCCTCATGGCACCCCTGCAGCATGAATCAGCGGTCATGACAAAAGCTGTCTGTGTGCCCGTATGAACTCATTGACCATTTTAATCGCTCCCCTTGATATGCAAACAACCATGCAACCACTCTCCCTTGTAGGACTTTAAATTGTATCTTTAGTATGACACGTATCCCTATCCCTCCTCCCCGCCCACCCTCTCCCCTCCCCTCCCTGAGTTCAGTGGCGTCCGATTGGGTCCAGTTGGAAGCACTGGCCCGAAACCGAACCACCAGTGGAGACCGTTACCTCACGGTCCCCTTACACAATAAACATCAATGAATTACTAATGAGCCCCCTACAACCTCTCCCTCAGAGTGTGCATATTGGTGCATTGTAAGCGGGAGAGATAAACACAATCCCCCAACATTCCCCCTTTAATCCCTCATATTAGCGTTCAATGCAATTGGATTATACCATTTCTGTCCAGTGTCAACTGCCCCCTGCCGGGGAGCCATTTCCCCTACGATATTTTCTCGAGCCTTTCACCTTCCTTCTTTTCGGACCCTGTGTCTGCCATTCCCCCTCTTTCCTGGGGGGCTGGTCACGAGAACCCTCCTGGTCGTGCGGGCCTAGTAGTTCTGCAATGCAAGCCTTTATGCCCTGTTCAGAGTTTAGTCTGATTCTCGTGCCCTCATGCTCAAAGGAAAGAGAGAAGGGGTATCCCCATCTGTAGCGCGTGTCGCGGGATTTGAGCCATGTGGTAAGTGGTTTGCACATCTTTCTCAAGGCCAAGGTCAGGGAGGAAAGGTCCTGGTAGATGGTTATTTGAGCTCCACACAAAGTGATGGTGCCTCCGCTCCTCGCCTTTTCCAACACTCTCATCCTGTCCTGGTAACGGTGGAATTGCGCCAGGACAGATTGCGGGCCTCCAGGCGGCCCCCCCCCCACTCTGTGAATGCACTCTGTCTTGGGTTCGTCAATATTATCGTCGGCGACAAGGAGCTTGATAATGTCATGTAGGGTTGATTTCAGGTCCTCTTCCGTTTCCCCCTCTTTCTCCGGAATCCCGAAAAAGTGCAAGTTATTCCTCCTTTCCCGATTTTCCAAATCGTCCATCTTGAATTTACACTCCTGCTCTCTCCGTTCCAGCTCAGTTATTCTGAGATTCAGCTGCGTTTCGAGAACGTCAATGGAGGCCTGATTGTTCTCAACTCCCTCGACCCTGTCCTCTATACTGTCGAGGCGCTGCGTGAGTTTGTCAATTTTCCCCCCAATGTTGGCCCCCATGTACCTTATTTCTGCAAGCAATCCTGCAATGTCTCCTTTGGTAGCAGCTGTATCAGTGTCGGTGGCAGGAGTTGGTGGGGTCGCCATGTTGGGGTTATCGCCGGGTCGGGGCGGGGAACTTTAAGCATAGACGGCCAGTTTCTGTTGGAGGTTCATCCACCTGTTACCTTCTGTACTAGGCCTTGGACGATGGAGATGTTAGGATATTCGTTGCCACAGAGGAGGCACACGCCCCTTCCCTTTATGATGCCTCTGTTATGTTTTCCAAGCGGGTGAAACTGCCTCAGGGGGCCTTTCCCTCTGTGGTATAAGGCAATCTTTTAATGGAGCCTAGACGAGGTAGTCCAATCGTGATGGCAGCCGTGGGCCGTATCAGGGGCAGCTCCCGGCAGCTCCGGGCTATTACACGACCATCTCTTCGTGGTGGCTCGCAGTTTGTGCGGGGAAGTCACTTTTAGTGTAGCCGGTGCTGTGAGATTGTCATAGGGGGAGATCAGAGTCCCCGTGACCAGGGCAGACTCTTCCAGATCGTTTGTGCAGCCCACACGTGGAACCGCTGATACTAGCGGGGTAAATATCACAAAGCTTGTACGGTGGGGGGGGCGGCAGTCCCCACTTATCTGCCTTCCGCCGTTTGGGCCAGTAACCTCCACGAAGCCTGGGACGGGTGCAGCCGGGGTGGTGAGGGTCTTGGGCCCACGTGAAACGGGGCTTGTGATTTTCGCACGCTATACGCGACCAGTCCCGAGCGTGGTGCGATGGATCAGGCCGTCGATCCCGTAGGGGCCCGGCTCAGGTCGCGGGCGACGCCGCAGCCAAGGCCGCTGTAGTGTTCGGGGACCGCCGTAAGAGTGCAGGTAGCGGGAAGAGGGTCAATGGGAGGCACTTACTTCTACTACTGTCTCTCGGGGGAGCGGCAGCGCCTCGCCCATCGGCCACCGGGCCGCGTCCCTCTCCGGAATCGAGCCGCCAAGTTCAAAAGGCGGGACTCTCCGAGGGCTCACACCGCTTCTTCCGTTGAAGGGTGCCGCCGTGTCACTCGGCGGACTCTCGCATCTCTCCTCCGCGGGCAGCGGTGCAGGAACGTAGGGAAGGCAGCTTCCGGGCCACGCTCCACAGAGCACGGGCGCACTGCTGACTCCGTCGAAGTCTGGGCAGGGCCGAGGCCGGCTCAGAGTTTGCCGATGGATATTGTTAGGCAGAAACCTGTGCAGTTCCCTCTGGGACCACTGCAAAAGATTTAAGACTACAGGTGTTGGCAGTAAACCCACTTGGTAGCAGTCCGCACCGCACAGATTCACTGTGGTAGCTGTGGCTGAGCAGTCAGACTTCCCTCAAGAAGAGTTAGGCAGTATACAGAGGATACACAATAGGTACAGAGGCACAGTAGCACAAGCAAACACTGACCAGAGCTAGGTGTAAAAGTATAAACTTATTTATTAAAGGTACACTCATAAATTACACTAGCACAATAGAAAAGGTAAGAAAGTCAAACACAGTTACTATTACTCATATGTACATCCCTAATCATTTGTTGGACAATTCTAAGTTAACACCACTTATTTCCAACCAGAGGTGAGCGCTTAACGTTAGATGGTACTCCAACAAGTATTACCAAAAGGGGGGGGGGAGGCAGAAATAAAGAGAGCAGTAAGGTAAAACACTTTTCACATAAGGTTAGCAAAGACAGTCAATGGTGGAACAAGGAGAATTAGTTCGGGGCCCGCTTTAGAGGGAGCCAGGCGAAAAATGTGCCCAAGATCACACAATGTCACAAGTCTTTGCAGGTGAGTAAAAAAGGTTTTACTACGGTTCTGAAAAGTTTAGTTAGGGTGTCCCAGACCTACCCAGGTTCGAGAGCCGAGGGCTAAATCTACCCCGTACAATCGGTGGCAAGGGAGGCCGGGCGGAACACAGTACCTTTAAAAGTGGAAAGATTCCTCCAGCGGTGGTAGTCGTTCCTGGTAGTGGGTGCAAGTCGCGGCGTCGTCCCGAGGAAGAGGTGATCTCGACGTGGAGGAAAGCTGCAGGTCGTTGCACTACTAGGGATGAGGCCAGCCGTGGAGTTTTCCGGTCACAAAGGATTTTTACCCCTCTTTCGCGGTTGAGGTAAAAAGTGGTATCCCGGTTGCCGGGGTGCTTGGCACAGGCAAGGCGGCCACGAGATGCTTCGGGATGGCGAAAAGAAGGCAGCAACTGGTTGTCCCCACCAGTTAAGGGAAGAAGACTCTCCGGCGGGAGATCTCCTCTGTCGTCGGGAAAAGTGGTGAGACGGTTCTGCAGGGCTTCACCAGTAGTGTCGTCTTGGCAGGTCAGCTCGGCTTCTCCCTCTTCGGCTTCTTAGGTCCTGTGGCGACTTCTGAAGAACCAGTCCCAAAAACCCTGCTTTTATGCAGCAAACCCCCATTCATACAGCCTAGCTGTCACTCAAACATGCTAAGTGGTGAGCGGGGTGGCTCACCACTTGGGCCAATCACACTAGAGTGCGACATGAGTTGGCAAGGCAACTCAGTCCAGGGTGCCTAAACCCCCTCCCACACCTCCTGTGGTACCCAGACAGAATGGCACCACTTTGGAGGGCTTCTGTGCAGAAGCCCGCCAAAAGTGGAACAAAGGCTCGACTCGGGTTCAGGGTTACTGAAGTGAACCTAGACGCCATTTTGGCGGCGAGTTCCGGCAAAAAATCCCAACCGGTGAATTTATATTAAATAAATAAACCGGCGGTATCTTTAACATTGCACCAAAAAGTGGTGCATCAAAAACAATGGGAAATCCCATTGGGAAATATTCCGGTGGAATATTTCTGTGGTATCCACTGCCACCAGCCAGAACTCGGCGAGGGGGGACGGGACAGTACCCCCTCGACAACAGACCCAGGGGCAATCTAATTGCCCCTACCAGTACTTCCACAGTAAGATGGTTTGTACTGGTTAAGTTCCTAAGTTAAGACTAGTAAAGTCAACGGTAACTTTACAGACCCAGGGAGACAGTAGTCAGTCCCAGGGTGTGGAGTCTATGTTTGGGGGTCTCTAGGACACCCCTGTGCTACTGCACTGAGGGTGCTGTGTAACACACATTCAAAAACCAATGATGGCCTATGGGGAAATTTACCCCCTACCCATAAGCACATAGCAAGTCACAGAAAACACTCAAGTCATGTCCAAGAGTGAGGGTAAAAGAGTCTCACTCTTGGCAGGAGAAAAAAATAAACCCCAAAAAATCCAGCAAAGCTGCTGGGGGACTCACTAGGTTAGGAAATTCAGCCTAAACAGAGAATTCTTCCTAACCGATATCTAAGGGAAGCCGGGTCCGTTTTCCCTCGGGTTTTCTGCCGCAGGTGGGGGCGACCTTCCCACGCCTCCTCCACAATTTCCAACTCCGGGGGGGGGGTCCAAAAGCAGGGGCTCATTTCGCCTTTGGGGACCTCGGGACGGGAGCTCACCAGGAGAGGTCCTCATCTGCGCGCCCCCTGGTGGCCACTCAAAAACACTAATTTTTAAAGTAGGTATGTGTTACATGGCACTCGCATGTTCGTACACTCGCAGGTGCATTGTTACTTTGATGCAAGAAAAGTACAAGCAGACACCTCTTACATTCTGCACTATAACACTTTGTAATTTCTACACTCCGCAATTGGAGTACCCATTGATGAAAAATCGAAACATTCAAAACCAAAAGACCATATAACGCATGAAACTACAGCAGATATCTCGCTAGTGCCAATTAAAAAAGTAAAACATTAGCAGAAACCTCAACTCAGTCAGACTTCACATTTGCCCGTCAATTGAAATTTGAGAACATCATTGGAATTAATTGATATATTCAGTTGGGAGAAGTTATGAGAGTAATAGGTTTAGTGGCAGTTCTGTAAAAAGCTTTGTGGGTCTTGTAATCAACGTAAAGGGAGCAGGGGGCAATGATGTGCAGTCATTGTAGTTTTATAGAAAAGGCAGTGTGAAGTTGGAGTTGTTGGGTTAGTAGTAGGTGTGCTCATAGTTCTGTAAAGAGGTTAATGAGTTTTATCAGTGCAGGGTAAATTGGCAGCATATTGGCAGTGCCATGGTAACGCGGCAGGCCAGGCTCCCTCACCATTTTACCCTTGTACTGATGATGCAGTGGAATGTGTTTCATCACATTTAGTGCCATGGTAAAATTAACTTTTTTTTGCCAGTCTGGCAGTGACGGAGTCAAATAGACACAAGGTCTGGTAGTGTGGGCTGGTCACAGTCTAAGGACTTGTTGGGTGAGGATGAAGTTTAGAAACACCAGTTCTTGACAGCTTTCCAGATATAATAAGCTATGTAGCAGTAGTCAGAGTATGTACATCGAAAAATAATGTACATACTTGCACTAGACCAATAATTACCTGCCACCAAGAAATGTATGAAAGAATATAACAGCCTATTTATTCTATATGCCCCACATCTAACTCCAATTGAAATCCCCAAACAAATGTGAGCACCAAAAAAAGTACATAAACTAACACTGCAAACAATGCAAGTGTATCTGCACAAAATAAACAATTCAAAAGAGAAATCTGGCAAAGCCATGATGTTACAAAACAGCGAGTCTGCATTCATAAATCATACAGGATTCAACAGCTATGCAAATATAGCAGTGCAGTTGCTCCACCAAATGTGCTATTTACTTCAACATATCTAAAGTGCCACAAAAAAGTCAGTGCATCTTTTAAAAATCTCAACATAGATATAAAGCAAAATCCATTAAATAGAAATGCTCTATTTCAATATCCACCAATGTTGACAATTCGCTCTACCAACAAATGTTTGCCAATTAACAAAAAGAACCATGGGTTTCTTAAGGCTACAGAAAGCCCTTCCTGGGGTTTTCTTTATCCTCTGCCTCTCATCCTTGCTGGCTGAACTGACTCCCAGTCTCTGGGTCATGTTGTTGTGAAATTCCTCCTGGACCAAGTGCCTCCACAAGATACAGATTCTCTCTGGCCTAGAACAGTGATGAACTGTCACTACTTCACTTCATGTCCATCCTAGGCCATCCTTGGAGCCCCGATCGAGGAACCCATCTTTGCTGGCTGGCTGCCGCATCTTGTCTTCTAAGCTGCCGGGATACCTTTGGGTGGGTTCCTCAGTCTTCCTGGTGCCTTCCCAGTTGCTGCTGATGCTTCTGGCTTGTCGGTCATCCTGAGAATAATCCTGGATTATTATTGTTTTCAACAATCAGGGTCATAGCTGGTCCGGCTGTTGTTCAAGTCTGGGTACCACATTTTACCAGATCTGTAAAAGCAGCCCTGCATTGATCAGGTTCTCCCACGGTTACCAAACCAAATCCTTACTGGTGGGCACTGTACATACTTGTTCCCAGGTCCTGGTGTCCTTATACCCTTGAATCACCTTCAAGGGTCACTTGAGTCAAGTAGTACTGGGGTATTGGGGCGCTAGCACCACCTTCATTGAGCTACAATTGACTTCTATTAACCTGAATAACCATCATTCTCCTATTGGGTGTCTTACATCTGTAAATTGCGCTCTTCAAGGGGTTCTTACTAATATAACCTAATATGGCCTCGGTTGGTTGCTTCTTTGACTGCACCTGTTTAGTAATACGTTCCTGGCTTTAACCCATAACCACAGTTTGCCTATGGACTATGTCCCATTAATTACTATGAGTAAACTTTTGACAAGCTTTTAATAACCCCTACTAAAGTGACAAAAAATGGTACTTACCAAAACTTCGACATTTTTTAGGAGTCCCCACTTGGGTCCCGTTTTACACAAAATGATGAATTCTTAACAGGTACCTGTGATTTACAAGGAACATTATATTATTAAAATCAATTCACTGTACTGCTTTCCAAAGAAATGTAATGGAGGTACAGTAGCTAATGTTGGGAGCCCCTCCCCTGCACCAATACCGCAAAGGAGAGAGACTTACTCCCTGAGACAGCCTTTCCTCCCTCATCCCCCACTAGAACAGCAGGGCTTGGGGACAATGTGAGCTGAAGATTACAAAAGCATTCAAACTAACATTCTAACAGTAAAACACGCATACATAAGACACAAAGCAAACATGTACTCCACATGAAGAAGACGTACAATAGGTAATATATGCATATAGAGAAGAATACTAGCATAGAATCCATAAGACATGAAGAACATTAACATGATCAATGTATAAGGTAAATGCAACATGAAAGACACACAAATATAGCTCGCTAACATGAAAACAAAAGTGTAATTGAGCAGCCATCTTCTTAAAGATGGAAGCCACAGCATATCTCAAAATTAGCAATGGCCTGAAGGCTTCCTCGAAAAGCTCAAAACACATATCCAACTGTGCATTGACCATCTTGTACTGCTTTTTAGTGCTTTCTGGCAATATTCGAATTTAGGTGTGCTTCCAACTGTGCATTCACCAGTTTGTACAACTTTTTAGTGCTTTCTGGCAATATTCGAATTTAGGTATGCTTCCAACTGTGCACCCACCATTTTGTACGGCTTTTTAGTACTTTCTGGCATAATTCGAATTTAGGTGTGCTTTCCAATTTGTTGATGATCTGTACATCTGGGCAATTCCAGTGTGCTCACTGATTTCGTCAGCTTGGCCACATGGTGAGATTCTTTTGTTGCATAGTGCTTCTGACCCTCTCTCCTGCTCTTCTCTAATCCCCCCTTTTTATGTCTCTGCCCTATGGTGCTCTCTGTCTCTCCTATCTATTCTAATTGCTTCTCCATCACCTATCCTCCATTTCTCACGAAGTCTGGAAGGAAGAAACTTAAAAAGGCACTCCTGAGTTCCAACCCGGATCTGCCCATCACAGACACCTACATCAATGCTTCCTCCAGACAATCACTGGCATTATCTTTGCTGTTCCTTTGTCTGACATATGGACTCCCCATATGGTTTCTGTCCTCTCCCCATTCTCCTCCTCACCCACTAATTGTGGCACCAGATGAGAAGTGCTCTTGGCTCACTTTGCATCTTCCAAATGTACCATTAATGTCTATCACAATGGCACTATGATGGCCCAGGGCTCTCAACCCAACCTCCTCCTTCTAGTAACCCAATGAAATGTTTGATACCTCTGGGCCTACTTGAGATTTTTAAGGGCCTCTTCAACATATTGTAGCAGAGGACAGATAGCTAATCATTGTCGGACTGTCGAGAGGTCCCTGCCGTGTCTCTGAGGACTGCAGAGGTTACCTGTGGTTTCCCTCCTCTCTTGCCACCCGCCCCCAGTGGTGACACCCCACACCCATGCCCCCCCTCGCAAACCTTTTAAAGGGGGCGGCCAGTTTCACTTAGCTACCCTCCATTGTCACTGTGCTATCAAACAATCCTCTGACATCTGTCACCTCATTAAAGACCTTGACATCCTTGCTCTCACGAGAAGTGATTAAAGGCCAGCGCCATCACTTCATTTGACACTCTCGCCGCATACACCTTGGATGCTCTCATCTCAACAGATATCTCACCTTCTAACCCTCTTACTACCCCTCTCTCCTGGTCTGGCCACTCTCCCCTCTCCTCCCACCTTGACCTCCCCTGCCCCTGATGATGCCTCCACCCACACTGCCAGTCTCCTTCTCTGCCATTCGACCGATGAAACTGGTCAGTCGCTGTTTATACCTCTTCTTTCATCCCTCCTTCACCCCCTTCGTTTGACTCTCCTGACTCTGTTCTACCTAACCTCCATCTTTCTATCTCTAACACTCTGAACATCCTTGCCCCAGTCATGAGGATCCACATGAAGCCTGCCTCCAAATGCAACTCTTGGTATGACTCAGACTTGGCAGCTTTGAAACACAAGTGCAAAGCTGCAGAGCAGAAGTGACAGGCATCTAGCTCATCCTCTGACAAATCGGCTGGCCACCTACTCCAAAGGCAATACCAACTCGCCATCTGCTCCAAGAAGAGGGCTCATGTCCAAGCCTGCATCTCTGGAGCCACCAATAACAGCTGAACTTTCTAAAATCTGCAAGGAACTAGTCAATCCTACCACAGTCGCCTCCTCTCCTTCTACCTCCCATGCCCTCTGCTCTGCACAGGCCGCCCTTTCACCCCCAAAACTCTGGATATCCTGTCCTGTGTGTCATCTGCTCCCCCAAAACCCCTTCTCTTGCCTCCCTTGGCCCCCACCCACTTCCAATACTCTCCCCCCTCTCTCCAATTGCATCAGATGAGATCTCTAGAGTGGTCTACTCTATGAAAGTCTCCTCTAAACAGGTGCTCCCCTGCTCCTCCAGAACCATCAAGGACAACATTGCCTCTGTTGCCCCAGCCTTGGCTGACCGCTGCAACTGCTCATTTACCACTGGCACCTTTCCTCAACCCCTTAGGCGCTCTCTTGTGCATACTCTCCTTAAAAAGCCATCTGCTGACCCTTCTTGCCTGGCTAACTATCGCCCTAGCTCTATCTACCCTTTTTTGGGCAAACTCATGGAGAAGCTGGTCATCCACCAACTGACCCTCCACACCGAAGTAGCTGGCTGCCTCCATGACCACCAGTCCAATTTCAGGGCATCCGGAGGCACGGAAATTGCTCCCCTGAACACCCATGTAGACCTACTCTCTAAACTGGACACCAATACTCCCTCTGTTGAGATCCCTCTCTATCTTTCTTCTGCCTTTGACACAGTCAACCACTGAATCCTAATAAACCGTCTCCATGTTACCATAGGCATCATGGACAGGGCACTGGCGTAGCTTACCTCCTTCCTTTCAAACAGACCATCCCAAGTGCAAACAGGTCCCTTGGTCTCCTCCACCTCACTCCCTACCTGTGGCATCCCTCAGGGCTCTATCCTATCTCCATGGCTCTTCAACATCTACCTGACCCCTCTGGCCCACCTGATCTCCACCTTCTCCCCTCATTTCCAGTTTTATGCAGATGATACACAGCTTTCTTTCAAGCTGCCATCCTCTACCTCCTCTCCCTCATACCCGACTGCTATTCAGGCATGGTGCTCTTCCAATGATATCTGCCTTAATGCCAGTAAGATGGAGATCCTTCTCATTGGGACTCCGGCTCCTCGTTTCCCCCCACTCTTTGGCCAGACTCCTTGGATGCCCTCCCCTCACCCACTTCTGAGGCAAAAACCTTGGGATCATCTTTGACTTTGCCCTTTCTCTCCACTCATCACAGATCTTGCCAAGAAGTCCAGCTTCCAGCTGCACCTCCTCCTGCATTCTACTTTTCCCCGTCTTCCCTCAGAAGCTCAGTGTCTTCAGAGCCCTGGTTTACTTTTTTTTTTTTTTAATGTGTTATTGTTGCATACATATTTTGCAAGAAACCTTACACAACATAAATAGACAAAGAGAAAGAAAGTCATAAAAAAGGAAGAGCATTGTTCTCACATAAAATGTAAATAAGAACAAAATCCATATTCAAATAAAATATCAAAAAAAGAAAGAAAAATATAGTTCAATTCCCCAGAGTCCACATATCCCGATAATTCATTATATACTTTCCAAATGTATCTTATCCAGTTCAAAAGTAATACAGGTTAAAAAAAAGATTTAAGGCTAAAAGCAAAGAAATACTGGTGCCCCACATGCACCTGGACAAAACAGATTCCTAGACACCCGAATTACCAACAGTTTTTTCCTTGAAACATTCGGTACGTTTTTCCTCAAAATGGGGACACACGGTAACCAGATGACTCAACGTTTTAGAGGAGTCTTGAACTCCACATAACCTACATTTGTTGTCAGATAAATTGTTAATAAGCGACAATGCAGTATCCCTCCAGTGCTTGATCCTCTCGAAAATAGGCAGTTGGTTTAGCCTAAAGAGCATATAGGTCATACGAATGGTAGGACAAGGGAAACGCTGCAGATACAGCAGTAAACACTCTCTAGCATGGGGGAATTGAGAATACTCCTCATAGGTTCTATAAGAGGCAATACAGTCGACTGTCACAGCCCAGTCGGTCTTAAACAAAAAAAATGTATGTTCCCTGGTCTTTGCACAAGATCTTCCTGGGTAACCCCATTGTATGCCAATGCTGATCTCATCCGGTCTCTAAGTTCCTGAATAGAGTAATAGTAATAGGAAGGATCTGGTCTTATCCTGCATCCTAATGGAATCTGGAGTGAGGGTCATGATTGACAATGGAATGTTACTGGTTAGAATGATGATGTGTGACTGGTGTTCTCTTGAAGGAGTTGAGAGATGTAGCCTGAAAGAGAGGATGCCAGTGCTCGTCTATGAGAACTGGACTTTACCATCTGATGAAGAATGACTCTAGAAACTGGATGTTACACTTGGAAACTGATTAAAGAAGTTACTCATCCACACCTTGATGTCAGAGTCATTTTGCTAAAACACAGAACTCCACAAGAATCCCTCCAGTGCATGATACTCTCGAAAATAGGCAGTTGGTTTAGCCTAAAGCGCATATAGGTCATACGAATGGTAGGACAAGGGAAACGCTGCAGATACAGCAGTAAACACTCTCTAGCATGGGGGAATTGAGAATACTCCTCATAGGTTCTATAAGAGGCAATACAGTCGACTGTCTCAGCCCAGTCAGTCTTAAACAAAAAAAAAATGTATGTTCCCTGGTCTTTGCACAAGATCTTCCTGGGTAACCCCATTGTTTGCCAATACTGATCTCATCCCTTCTCTAAATTCCTGAAGAGAGAGTACTGTTCCGGCATGCATGGCTAGATTTAAATTCTCATACAGGGATTTTTTTGGGGATCAATTATTTTTCTGTACAAGAGCTGCCTCCAAACAAGACACAGCTTGTGTCTTATGACTGGGTTTGGCATAGCCATCGAGAGACCCAGCACCTCCTTCCATATCTTCCCTTGTATGATGTTTAAAGTGTGTCCCATATTGTTTGTTTATTTTATTTAGATCGCGCACCTGACCCAGAGGTAATCGGGCGCTATAGGATAGTAGTGGTTAAAAGGCATAGAATAGACAGTTATATGCATGAATACAGTTGAACATTCAACGTAAAGTTACAATGGTACATATATACATATTAAACATTATACATATTATAGATTGGGTCATAGCAGTAGTATGTGCCGATCACCTAACGGTTAGTGGTATCAAGAGCTGTTGTTTTATGTTTTATTCAGTATCCAAGTGATAGCATGGCTTCTGAAATTGTTAAAGGTTTGAATGGTTTGAATATTCTGAGGGAGAGTGTTCCAAAGCTGGCCGCTAATACTGGGAAGCTAGAACCTCCGGCTCTATTTAGATTGTATCTGGGCACTACCAGACATGGTATGTTGGAAGATCTGGTGATTCTGTTGGATACCTTCCATGTGAACTTATCTGTAAGGTATGGGGGGGGCTTGGTGGTTAAGCGCTTTGTGAGTGAGGCAGATAGTTTTTAGGGCAATTCTGTCCTGTATAGAGAGCCTGTGGTGCTTTCTAGTTTCTGATATATGCTCTCTTTTAGGAATATTCAGGGTGGCTCTGAGCGCGTTATTTTGCATGGTCTGTAGTTTATTTAAGATGGTTTTGTTCGCTTCTAGATAAAAACTGTTGCAATAATCCAATTTGGATTGTATGAGCGCTCTCGCCAGAGTAAGGCAGCTAGTGGGGGATAGTAAAGGTCTACAGGCTCTGATCAACTTGCCGGTGTAGGCTGTGACCCATGAGGTCATGTTAATCTGCTTAGTTAGGTTAGACTGGGCATCGAGGTAGAAACCTAAAGTTTTAACATGTTTGGCAATAGGTATACTGTTCCCATCGATGACGATATTTGTGTAGTGAGGACTTAGTTTGAGAAGGTTGTTAGATGATCCGACTAGGAGTAATTCAGTCTTATCATCATTCAGGCAGAGGCCTGTTGGTCAAATAGTGGCTTTGTAAAAATGTTGTACAAACTGGGCGAGACGCAGGATCCTTGAAGGACTCCGCAGGTGATGGGGTCAGCAGCTGCTGAAGGTGAGAACATGCGCATAGTTCTGTTCACGAGGAAAGATTGGAGCCAGGCAACTGCAGAACTGGAGAAATGGGCCGCTGAGGATAGGTGGTTACAAAGTATGGAGTGATCCACCAGATCAAAAGCCGCAGAGAGGTCGAGTAGAAGTAGGATGGCCATCTTTCCTTTGTCTTTCAGTTCATCGATCTGGCTTTTGAGGTCGACAAGTGTGGTTTCTGTTCCATGCTGAGGTCTGAAGCCAGATTGACGGGTGCTGAGTAATTTGTGAGCTTCAAGATAATCTTGTATTTGCAAGTAGGCTATTCTGTCCAAAATTTTCAATAGAAAGGGGACTGTCGTAATTGGTCTATAGTTAGTGGGTATAGCCGGGTCAAGGGTCTGTTTTTTTACTAGTGGTAGAACCCAGGACTGTTTGAGGTTACTTGGGACAGAATTATTAGAGAAGGAGGAGTTTACAAGTTTAGTAATGAAAGGGGAAAGATCTCTAGCTGCATCTTTTATAATCTGGGCTGGGCAACTGTCGCCCTTGTAGTTAGATGGTTTAAGAGACGCAATGATTTTGTGGACTTCAGGAATGGTTACTTTTTTTAATGTGAAACCTGAGTTAATGTGAGGGGTAGGGGTGGGAGCTGGTGTAATGACTGTTAGTTGGGATCTTTTGTCAGCTATTTTGGTCTGCAGTCCTTTGATTTTATTGGAGAGGGCATTTTGAATGCTGGTACACCAGGCTTTATCCTTAGTGCATGTATCTGGCGGTGGGTTGGGGTTCTCTAGTTCTCTTAGAATGTTGAATAATTCTTTAGTACTGGAGCTGGCTTGGGCTATTCTGTTATTATAGGTTTCTTTTTTGGCCTGGAAAATCTTATTTTTGTAAGTGGCAGTGATAGTGGCCAGGTTAGTTTTGTTTCCAGGTGTAGGGGATGATTTCCAACGTGATTCCCATTTTCTTTTTTCAGTGCGGAGTGTTTTTAGCTCTGGAGTGAACCACGAGTTAAGATGGGCTATGGGTTTGCTTTTACGTAGTTTTAGCGGGGCAATATCATCAATGGCTTTAGTCATGGTCTCATTGTAGATGTTAGAGTGTTAGGATCATTGGTGTCCGGCAGGGCATTGAGTAGGGGGGCTACCAAAGGAACTAGAGCATCTGCTGTGATGTTACGTTTATTCCTTGTGAAGCAGGGGGGAGCAATAATGGGCTTTTTCTTTTCCAAGTTGTTGATATGCAATTCAAAGGTGATAAGGTGGTGGTCTGACCATACTAGTGGAGTCGGATCTAGTGGGGTGATGGTGCAGTTTAGAACCGCAACCCAGTCAAGTATCCTTCCTTTTTTGTGTGTGGGTTTGGTGCTAATTTGAGTATAGCCTTGTTCTAGTAGTCCAGAGGCTAGAGAGATGGCATGTGGGTCGCTGGTGTCCTTATAACCAATGTTGAAATCTCCTAAAATGATATTTTGTGCCGTGGGTTTGGTGGTGTAGGCTGCTAGGGCTGTGATATCTTCTTCAAAGGACCCCGGAGGTCCTGGAGGCCTGTAAATGATATGTAGTGTGATAGTGCTGTTGGGTGAGGTTTGGAATTTAACTGAGAGGAGTTCACATGATGCCAATGGCGTAGGGGTGGCTAGTCTTATGTTGAGAGTGTCTTTAAAGATAATGGCTATTCCTCCTCCGCGAGCCGTGGTTCTGTCTGCATGGAGAATGGAGTAATTATCTGGGACGGCTAGGGCAATAGAAGGGCCTGCTGCCTCATGCAGCCAGGTTTCTGTCATTACAAGGAAGTCAAGGTTATTGTTCACAATCATGTCGGCAATCTCAGTTGCATGTGCTACCAATGACCTGACATTCAGTAATACTCCCTTAGTGGGCTGTGATTGTAGGTCCTTTGTTGGTGACTGGGGCTAATGTCCCTTAGGTTGTTCAGAGGGGCTGTGTACCTTTTCTTTTGGCGCCTACGATTATTGTCAGTGGATCCTGGGTGAACTGCGCGTATGATCTTATTGTGGATACAAAGGTCGAGGCCATTGAAAATGATTGTTTCAAATTTGGCTAGATAGTAGCGCCTCAAGGGTAGCAGTGAAAATATACATACTCTATGCCTCAAAAACTTCAGTTTTACAGTTCGTTTTTTTGCTTTATCAAGTAAAATGCTTTTCCAAGACTCAATGCTAGTCCCATTAGTGAGGTAATAGCCCAAATAAATTACAGCCTTGACCTGTTCCACATTATCCGGCCCCATAGTCCAAGCACAGAGCTGTGTCTTTGTTCTCTGAGAAAAGACAAGGACTTAAGATTTGGAAGCATTAGGCAAAATGTATTTGTCCAAACATATTCAAAGAACACTTGCATTTTTCTTCTGAGGCCTCGCAGAGTTCTAGCGAGAAGGATGAAATCATCTGCGAAAGCCATCCACTCCAACCTAATACTCCCCAACCTAACAGGCTCAATGGAAGGACCCTGCCACAGTCTCTCCACGTCGCACATGTATAGGTTGAAGAGTTTAGGTGCCAGTGTACACCCCTGTTTGACTAAAATGTATGTATATATCTCTGGTGAAAGGGATCCATCCTCCATAAGACAAACTTGTATTGTGTATGAGAGTGTAGTAGGGCAATCAGTTGTACCAGCTTGAGAGGAATATTCATAACAAGCATTTTCTGTCAGAGCCAAGACCTTATAACACCATTAAATGCACTGGTCATGTCCAATGATGCGAAATAGACATCCCCCACCTGTTTGTGATGCACGTGGTGTCTAAGGTGAGCCAAGATGGTTGCGTTAAGTGATGGACCCAGTTCTTCCCTGAACCCCACCTGAAACTGGCTCAGGAGATTGTTGCCTTTGATCACACGATTGAGATCCCTTAGGAGAAGGATAGAGAAAACCTCGCTTGAAACATCTATCAATGCCATAGGTCTATAGTTGTTCAAATCTAGTTTGTCACCTTTTTTGTTAATTGGTACAATAGTGGATTGCACCCATGAGGCAGGGACAGTATGAGACTGATAGATGTGGTCAAACATGGGCTTCAGAATCTCGGCCCATAAGCCCGGGGCCTCTTTAAGAACAGAGGGAGGTATACCGTCCGGTCCAGGGGCACTCAACGGCTTGAGTCGACCAATGGCCCAAACAATGTCCTCCCTATCCCAGTTACACTGGCCTTCAGCAGGAATACCCAAATCAAATCCGTCAGTGTGCCTGAAGTTCACAGGTAGGACATATTTGTTGGTGTAATATTCCACCCAAGTATCAGGTTCTATAGGACAATCCATACCACTCGTAACATTTCCCAGGGTCATGTTGACAGTAGACCAAAATTGTCCATCTTTCCCTTTACACAGATTTTCCAGCATGATCTGTTGAAGTCTGTTGAATGCATCCATCTTAAGAGATTTGACTAAGTTCTTGTGTCTTTGCAGAAGTTTGCGCTTGCACGCCCCATACTCAAGAGCAGTCAAGTTCTGCCTTCCTAAAGCGACAAGTTCCATTTGTTTACGAATCTTAGATTGGAAGATTCGATCATCACCTAGATAAGCGCTTTTCCTAACACTTGCTGGAGTATGTTGGTGTCTAATTTGTCAAATACAACCCAAAATGATGTTCTAGAATGAGTTCTTAGAGCCCTCACTAAGTTTTCTGCAGTGAGGGCCAGGAACCAGGTCCATCAAAGAGGATGACAGCAGACAATTCAATTTGAGGATAGTCTGTCTATTCCACACAACTGTCGTCCCCTTATTCTTGGTAGATAGCCCAGCCAGATCCGGTCTTGTCAAGAGGGTAGGAATAGGTATAGTAAAAGAGAGGGAGAGAGGGATGTGGTACCCCAGCTCAGAAGGAATATGCTTCAAATAGCTACAGTTATTCCTGATGCAATCAGAAATATAAAAGAAATCAATCTTCGAAGCCAGATCACCTCTATACCATGTATGTCTAGAGGAGAGAGAAGGAGAATGGTCCAGCAAGGCCATATCCCAGTCCCCCAAAAGGAGATCCCAACGGATACCTCATTTCGTGTTCAAGTGTTGACAGGTCGGAGTGGCCCCAATTGTATTCCACAATGCTGCTCCTGCACAGAAAGAGTTGACATTTCTTCCCAGAATTATTCTCTTGCCACAACCCCAATTAAACCAGGCATACAAAATATCACTCATACCTTCTTCAATGATTTCAAATGTAACCCTAATGGGGTTTCAGTAGAGATTCAGTAGCAAGATGGGTTGGAAACCTGGCCCCAGTTCCAAACTGATCGCCAAAAGACAGTCATCGCTACATATAATTTCCCATTTGAGCCCCAGTTTATGATCAATGGCTATAGTGAGTCCCCCTTTAGGTCAGCCCTCATCCTCCCTAACTGCCGGATATGAGAAAGTATGAAATCCTTCCAATAATGGGTTGGCCAAAAGGAAAGTTTCTTGGAACAAATACATTCTCGGAGGTCTATTGCCGATTGAATTGGTCATGAACTTAAACATATTAACGCTTCCACATACGTTCCAAGAAATAACTTCAATCTCAATGCTGTCATGCATGTCCCGGACCTTGCCTAGTGCTCTCTAAAGTCTTAAGGGCTGGCTGTATCCAGGACCAGTCCTTGGTTACCCAAGAGATTCGAGGGTCAAAACAGTACCGGAGTAACTTGATGGTGCAGATGGAGGCCTTGCCTGATGTGAAAATAGCAGGTTCCTTGAAAGCAAGGAATTTTTTTGCTTCAGCTAGATTTTGCAATTGCACCAAGTCAAGTCCCATGGTATCTGGATTTTTCCTTTGACCCCACACCATAGTAGCAGCCATTTCAGAATGAAGATTACTAACCATTCAGCGGTTATCACGTATGGGTAAAGATATTGCATCAAAATCATCTGAAGTTATTGTTCTCAGCAGCAGAATCTTTTTGAAGATGGTCAACAGATTTCTCCTGTTCAGCCTAGTCCCCTTAGCAGATTTGCTGGTAATCACCCAGCCAATAATGTTCCCGCCAATACAGGCAGCTTCCCCTTCCCGGGGTTCAATAACCCTGTGTTGTTCCTGGTGGCCCGTAGAAGCCCCATCAGCAGGTGGAATAACCTCCCTAGTAGTTCTATTATTTGAAGAGATAAGGGTCTTGAGTTGTTCATCAGGGGAGCTCAACTCAGTCTCTGAGGACAAAATAGCCTCTATGTTAGTGGAGGGATTACTAACCGGCTATCAGCCTGTTAATCTACGAGCATGTGTTGTGCTAATCATTTTACCAAAAGCAGTCATCGTGGTCTGCTTTGTTTGTGGGCGTTCAATCAAACTCTCCCCTGTAGTCTCCATGTGTGCTCCCAAGGAAGTACTGGGACCCTCCATATTCACATCTCTACACAAGCCTGGCCCCCTTAAAGGCACAGCGTGGGATGCCGTTCTCACTTCATCTCTGCCATCATGCAATGATTCACAAAGACTATTGTTTCCATTATGAATATCACAATCTGGTAGTTGTTGCAGAGCTTTAAGGGTTGAGTTTCTCCCATTAACCTTGACTGAAGGCATGTTTTTAGTTTTTATAAGATGTTTGGTCTTCTTCTTGCATTTCTTCCTTCTCAATGAGAAGTTCCAGTGTATCCAAATCAGCATTGTTTCCAATTAATGGAGAAGTTAAATCAACCACCACTGCTGCCTCCTGTTGGGCTTCCTGGTCATCCAACAGCCCCAAGGCCTCCACCAAAGCCAATGGACTGTCCGGAGCAGTAGCAGCCTGACTCTCAGGTCGCTGTTCCTGGGTAGTCTCTGAGTTGTTTTCCAAATCCCTGCCAGGGTTCCCAATAGTTTTAGGAATAACAATATCCCTAGAAGAAAGAACATCCAATATCATTGAGATTTTGGCATCCAGATTCGACAATCTATGATTGTATTAATCTAGCGTATGTTTTTCATAAATGACTTTTCGTGGGTTGGGGTTATTCCCCTAGCGAAACCCTCAAGGAATGCCATGCGTACCATAGCTCATTTAATGCTGTCTGTTGGGCTGCCAGAATCCCCCCAAATTCTCCTGCGTATCACCAAGAGTCTTTAACGCCAAATTCAGGCTCATATGCAGGTTAGTTAGAAGGGGAGAAATTAACTCACAGACCCCCACCCCATTAGTGTCTTTTGTGTTTTCAATGCAGATCCGAGTATTAAGTCCCTCCCCAGAATTTGACGTCATAGTTGCAATAGAAGCACCGGGAACAGTCATCACGGTTGTCTGTCCCATCTGAGGAGGAATAATGCCTTCTTGCCCTTTTCTTGTCCCACCTACCCCATTACCTCGGTCATTTATTACGTGTATCCTCATAGGACTAGTACATTCATTAGACATGCCCTGGCCATACTTCCCTTGTATCTCCCATGTTGCTGTTTGTTGCATGTTGATTCCCACATGGTCACCATTCAGACACCCACCTCTCCTTGTACCATTATAAATTCATACCACCATCATTTGAACTCCTTTTTTCCCTTACATGGATGGGTACATACAGGGTAAATTGTATAACAAGGTCTACAGTATCCCTAAGTAGGTCTCTTGTAGCATTCACAACTATATGGAATGAGTCCTCTAAACAGCTTTCTTGAGTCAGCTCTGGGGACATTTTTTTTAAGAGTATCCTTCTTTTTGTTCTCACGGCAGGGGCCGTGTTGGTCCAAAAGAAACCCTGTTTCAAACAGGCACAGGGGTCTAAACTTGGCCGTAAACTCATCGCTGGACCTACCAAAAATGAACACATTAGAGGGATCAGACAGAAAAACCACTTTAGGAGCCCCTATGTCAATGGAAGAACCACCAATGCCTCCAGCATCATACAGGTTTTTAAGACATATAGATCCTCCCACTTCTCTGTTGTTCCTTAGTCTCACACCTTGCGGTGGTGTAGATGTGTGGAACCTAACTATTTTCCTTATTTGTGGAGCAGGTGGTGCCGTGTGACATTCTTGTAAGCACTCGGCATCAGTCAACTCCAGTATACCCTGCATAGTGGGAACATTCACCAGCATTTCTAGGTCCACAATATCTGTAATTATAGTATCAATAGAAAGCCCCCAGTGTATATTTTCAGGCAGCGTCCCATTAGTCAAAGCAGTCACGGATACCAGCTGACCACCCCTGGTCTTTTCAGTCGTCCCTCCTCAGTCGTTGTTGCCAACTGTCCACCATCTGATCTCTTCACTCCCCCTTTCGTCAGACAACAAGTTTTTCACCATCACAGAGTGGCTCAGAATCGAAGGCAAAGGCCCCAATGTTTGCTCAGGAATATAGGCTGATTTTGGCCTTATTTTAGGTAATTTGACAGAAACATGATCCGGCTCACTCATGCCGTGTTCCTGACTTAAACCACTCAAGGCTGGCATGGCTCCAAAAAAAGATAATACAGGGTGCAAAAGAGGAAAACAGATATGAGCAAATGCAAAACACACAAAACATTATAACAGTAACAATAGATCTAGGACGTTGACCTTGTTGATGTAAACGGAGGATAGTCCTAAATAGGAGCCATATCCACTTTCAGTTCCCCTTAGACCCAGATTGCACAAGGTGCTTGAATATATCAGGTGTAAAACCCACAGTGAAAGTCCTCTTGGTCAAGTTCTTAGGTGTAGTACAGCTCAAAGGCACTTCCCCACCAGTCGCTGCACTTCAGACACAGCTTTAAAAGGCCAGAATCAATATAACATATAATAGGACATTGACCTTCTAGATATAACTGGAGGATAAACCTAAGTAAGAGCAGTGCGTGCCCGCTTTCAGTTCCCATTAGGCCCAGAAAAATCAAAATACTTAAATGCCTCAAGTGCAGAATCCACAAAGTTCTTGCAAGGTAGCAATTAGATTCCACGCAGTGCAAGATTTAAGGCTGCAGCTGAACATCCTGTACCAGAATGCAGTTCGAAGTTCCTCTCAATCAAATCTTAGGAAATAGTATGGCTCAAAGTCAATGAGCCCGCAGTCGCCAAACTTCAGATGGAGAGCTTTTTTAAAGGTACAGAATCCACTTTATTGTGATGCACCTAAAAGTACAGCCAAATGACAATGCGGCTCAAAGGCCCTTGGCCTGCAGTCCCGCACTTCAAGAAATGGAGCTCTGAGCACAGATTGACATTTAGGTAGATCAATAGACCATGCGGCTCAAAGGCACGAGGCTCGCAGAGACCGCTCTTCAAAATATAGCCCAATTAATTCTGCTCCTTGAAATGGGAAAGCCATACCGTTGTCACTCACAGTTTGTGAATAATAATTAAATGATAGAAGTGTATAAAGAAGCCCTCTGGGAAGCCGTGCACTATAATTAGTGTAATGTCAAAGACAATATTCCAAATCGAACAAAGGACGGGAGCGAAGACAAACGGAGACACAGGCAATGAGATTTTACCTTTCAGGGTACAAGGTACAGAATGCTCACCCGGTGTCCTCACTCCACGATCCGCTCTGCGGTATGGCAGTGAATATATTGAAGGTAGACTCTGCCACCAAATTCAGTAAAAAAAACTGAAAGACTTAGGGCGGCTGCACAGACTGCTCACTCAGTGCCTTCATTCCGCTGCCCGCTCCTCGGTATGGCAGTGAATATATTGAAGGTAGACTCCGCCTCCAAATTCATGAAAACAACAGAAGGACTTGGGGCAGCTGCACAGAATGCTCAATCGGTGTCCTCACTCCGCGGCCCGCTCCGCAGTATGGCAGTGAATATATTGAAGGTGGACTCCGACCTCCAGATTCAGGAAAACAACAAAGACTTGGGGCAGCTGCACAGACTGCTCACTCGGTGTCCTCACTCAGCGGCCTGCTCCGTTGTATGGCAGTGAATATATTGAAGGTAGAATCTGCCTCCGAATTCAGGAAAACAACAGAAAGACTTGGGTGCAGCTGCACAGACTGCTCACTCTGTATCCTCACTCCGCGGCACGCTCTACGGTATGGCAGTGAATATATTGAAGGTAGAATCTGCCTCCGAATTCAGGAAAACAACAGAAAGACTTGGGGGCAGCTGCACAGACTGCTCACTCTGTATCCTCACTCCGCGGCACGCTCTGCGGTATGGCAGTGAATATATTGAAGGTAGAATCTGCCTCCGAATTCAGGAAAACAACAGAAAGACTTGAGGCAGCTGCACAGACTTCTCGCTCGGTGTCCTCACTCCGCCCTGGTTCTTTCTAGGCTGGACTACTGCAACAACCTCTTCCTCAATCTGCCTCTTTCCTCCCTTCAACTAATCCAGAATAGGACTGCAAGACTTGTCCTGGGCCTCAAGCCCAGGAACCGCATTTCTCCAGCCCTAAAATCTCTCCACTGGCTCCCGGTGACCACAAGGCTCAAATTCAAGAACCTTTGCATCATCCACAAGGCTGTCTGGGGGCTGGGATCTCTCTACATCCAGCTTTCCCTCCTTAAATACCTCCCTACCAGAGTCCTTCGAACCTCTGGCTCCAACTCTCTGCAGGTCAAATGTTTTGCCAAGCAGAGAGTGGGACGTAGACCCCCTTTCCTCGGCTGGTTCCCCCTCTGAAATGGCCTGCCTGCCCCCCTCAGACTTGAGCCGGATCTTCTTAAATTCTGGAAACTGCTCAAGATGTTCCTTTTCTCCTCTTCCTTCCCTCTACCCCTCCCATGCCAACTTCCCCCTGCCACTGCGACTGGGACATGGTCCCTTCAGAGTCATACAGGGGACAGACCATCCCTACCAGTCGCCCCAGCATCCCTTGCCAGCACTTGCCATTGGGCTCCCTTTCGCAGACTAGCCCAACCTGGTCCTCCCTGTCCACTGCACTCATCCTCCCTCCCCCCTCTTCCCCTGGCACTTGCTACCTTGGCCCCCCAGCACTTGTTCACCCCCTCCCTTTGGGCGCCCCACTCCTGCACTTCTCCCTCTACCCCCTCTCCCCCTGCACTTACTACCTTGTCATGCACTTGCACGGTAGGATTGTCTCAAGGCCAATATAACCGTTTTTGATGTTATACTTTTGTGGTTCCCATGCTCCTCCACCAACTTGTCTTGTGGCACCTGGAAACACTAGTGTATGAGCGTCATACAAATGTCCAATATATAAATATAAACAACTTGCTGCATAATTGCCATTTTTTGGCTTTGGCAATGTTGGTTCTCTTTTACTGGATTAGTTATCGCCCGCTTTTGGCTTTGGCAATAGTTGTTTGTATTAGGTTTTAATAATATTGCCCTCGAGTGTTGTTGGTAATTATTCTGACCTTTAAACACACCATGACACTGCCACTTTCTCCCCTTCGTATCAACTCGGTTTTCAGAATAATTATCTTTCTGCTTCACATCAGTTTGATACACATATTATTTACGTTTTTGCCACTTTGCTCTTTTCCTATTAGTTCAGTATTCAAACTACCTGGTTTTCAGCCAGCGGGTGATCACAGAGCGGTCCAGGGTCACAGTACTCTAGTGAACTCACTGGGTTTGGCTTGCGTGTCCGCTCTCTCTGTTGCCATCGGGTTGTCAACTTCTCCTGCGTCGGGCAGCACAGAAAACTGCTTTGCTCGGTTTCCTTCTGTCCGCGCTGACCAGAAAAGGAGCGTTTCTTGCTCCAAAGGCTCTCAGGAGCTCATCTGACACCCGATCCTGCCTCGTCTTGGGGAAAAGCGTTCCAACTTCACGCTTACTGCTGTGCAGCCTCTGCAATCATGATCTTCAGGGGGAAGGCTTTTACACATAACGCTTCTCCCTGCGTGAACTCTGCAAACAAGGTCTCTGAAGGAAGAGACCCTCTCAGAACCGGCATCCGTATGCCAAACGCCAGCATCTCTGTTCTCCTTCAGCTGCAACATCGATGTAGAGTAACGGCAATCACTCTACCTTACACTACTACTGCTACTCCATTTGGCCTGCACCAGAGGAGATCTTTTATGTTTCTCTGTCTCCCTCATTAACCTTAATAGCCTGCAACTTGCATTCCAAGACCTCTGCATCCCTCTTCTGCATCCCATTATTTCTGGCATTATGGGAGTTGAAGTCCCCAATTTTCAATTCACTCCTTTTGAAGGGATAATTGATACCAACTTTGTTTCTATCCTTAATCACCTTTTTAAAAGGAGTATTGCAAGGTTTTACTGAATTGTTTTGCTCTCTAGGGAAATTATGACTTCCAGAATCTAATATGGGTACAGCATTTTTTCATGAATATATTAAAAAAATTCCATGAGTTTTTTCACCCAAAGAATTTCAGCAAAAAACTATGCAAAAAAATACCTACCGATGTAAGAACATAGAACACTCATATGTTATTATTCAAAGATTCATCTTGAATATTTGCCTGTTGAACATGGGAGCTTTCACTTCTACAACTGTGCTTAACTTTAGGTGGAAGATTCTTACACCCAATACAAAATTGGTTAGAATCTTTTTTACCACCATCAGGATAATTAGCCTTAGAAAAGAACAGCTCCCTCCGACAGCAATCCATTACATATTCCAGCATTACTGACTCTTCCTCCTCTGGGGAAGAAAAATACTGCGTATCTCCCAACAGAGTCCTCCAGTTCCCTTGGGGACCTTCCCCTCCCAGGTGGATCCTCCCAGCTAATACCAGCCCCAGGGTTGGGAAGAGGTAATGGCTGCCTTCCCCTGGCCACCTGGTAGGAGACTTTAGGCAGGGTCTTTGTGAGGACTCTGTAGGATTCTTCACAAAAGCCAGGTGCAGTATAACACCAAGCCAGAAGACTCTATGAAGAATAACACAAGAGTATCCCCAGAGGCAAGCGAAAACACGACATATACATTAATATTAGCTAAAACCTTAATGCATAGAAGGCAATTCATTTTTGTACACTGTCTCTTAGCACATGGCCCATACACAGAGCACTGACCATTCATTAAAAGTGAACCTAGATGGGGCAACTGCAGTACTCCCTAAAAATCGCACACAGACACAAATCGCCGCACTAGGGCAAGTACAAGGGGATTGCCCAGTTTCATGGCCTGAAAATGAGGGATGATCACTTTTAATTGGAAGAAGGGCAGTCCATGGGCCACTCCCCCCCCCCCCCCCAACTCTAAGTCTGGCTCATATCTTGATGACCTGTCAAGTGTCCAGGGTATGCTAAATAACTACATGGCGTAGAGATGATGCATTTTAACTGTTAGCAATATAGGGGAGGTTCAAGCTGGAGCCATCAGATACTTGTAACCCAATGAAATATTTAACCCCTATGGAAGGAGCCAAACCCACTAACCTGTCCCCATTCCCGATACGTTTTGTGAACTGATATCCTGCTATGATGTCATTGATGATGCATTTTTAATACTTAAGCAATTGGTTTTTGATTAACATGCTGAGAGCAGCGAGAGTTCATTATTTGTACGCTGTCCCGGCTTTGTCTTGATGTGAATAAAGCTTGGTTTTGCCGTGCACTTTATCTACTCCATCATTGCATCTTGTTTGGACTGATTTTGATACCTATGGGCCTTTTTGAGATGTTTAAAGGCTTATTCAACATATTGTAGCAGAACACATTTAGCTAATCATTGTCAGACTGTCGAGGGGTCCCCGCCATGTCCCTGAAGACTGCGGAGGTGACCTGTGGAGAGCGGGATCATGCGCAATAGAGAGAAGTCGACAGGTACCCTCTTTAAAGAAAAGTCCTGTCCGATCCCCGCAGGCCGCTCCCTAAGGCATGGAGAACAGCAGGCTGATAAGGGAGACTCAATGCCAGACACATTCAGCCAATCCATGATGCGAGTATGACATAGGCATGGCAAAATTGGGGAGGGTCCTTTTTGTACATTGTGGGGTTGTAAAGAAATAAGAGATTGAGAAAAAGAGATAGCTTCCGAAAAGGGTGGGAAAAGATCAAGTGGTAAGGCCATTACGGGATTGTAAAAATGAGACGAATCCCTCACATAGAGTGAGAAGACAGCTGTATTTTATTGATTGCTGGCACCCGCCTTATGTTGTGAGATAGCTTAGGCTTTTATATGCGTTTGTTTTACATTTTATAGAGGACGTGAAGCGGTGGTGTGGACCAAGAAGTGTGGTCCGGTGCAGGCTGCTTGGGTGTGAGTGGCGTTTGTACTGCTGCTCAGAAGAGTTGAGTGACACAGGAGAGGAGGTGTGGGTTCAGAGAGAGACACAGAGCTGTCAATTTGTGGGGAAATATTGTTGGGGAGGGGTGCATAAAGGAGGAATAAAGGTGAGATAGAGTTGCAGCAGTCTTTATTGATTAGTGGTAAGGTGTGTTTTAAATTGTCAATTTAGGAGACACTACCATAATTCATTTACATAAAACACTTCTTCGATATAAGGACAACATGATTAAATGCCATACGGTTTGGGTTAAAGATACAGCAGGCAAGATGTTTATGCCCTGGCAACAAGAAGGCACTCATTTGAAAACAGTATTGCAACATATGTGCAATTATTTACATGCCACACATAAGGGAAAACTGTTGAAGAACAGACAAGGCATACTCAAGCTGTGGAAAATGTTTGAGAAACCGGAGGCAGAGCCAAGTATGAAAGAATGAATGCTTAATCAGCATGACAAGTGGTGTATGAAGCCCACATCAACAACTCATTCTCAGAGCAGTAATCCATCGTCAACAGTACAGTGGATATACCCATTAAAATCATTAAAAGCAGCACAAGGGTATATTAATCTCACATATGCGCCACCACCTATAGTGAGAAAGACATAAGTGGAGAGAAAATAAGCAAAGACCATTGTCCATGCATGTAGAAAAAAACGTGCTCCACAGCTTGCAAGCAAAACTAACAGAAGCAGGAAGCAGAGAGAGAGAGAAAGGCAACAGGGTTGAGACAGTAATGGGCCCAACGAATGGATAGGAGAACAAATACATTTGATGGAAAGGTCATTGACGATTCTAACGAGAAGGCAGGGGAAGGTAGTGAAAGAAAGTAGAAGGGATTGGAGGAAGAGAGATAATAAAAGAGACAAGAAACAGGAAAAGAGAGCAGAGATCAGGGAGGAGGAAAAGGAAAACAGATGAAATGATGAAAGGGAAAAAGAGAGAAGTTTAGAGAGACGTTGCAGGGAAGTTGAGATCATGAGGAAGCACGCATGAGTAGAAAAGGGAGTCGAAGACATTAGGAGAAAAAAGAGTAACAGTATACATAGGAAAAGAGGGGATGGCACCAGTCAAGGGTAATTTGAAGAAGGTATCAGCAAGGTGGTAGCAGAGACGTATTATTGGAGTAGGTAAGTAGTGGAACATATAGGACAGATCCCCCTAGAATACTAGATTTTGAGGACATAGAGGATGAAGACAGTGAAGACACAATGTTGGAAGAGACAGAGGATGAGGAGAGTTGGGAAGAGGAGGCTATATGAGCCCTGTCAATGAGCACAAGTGTAGGGAGAGAAGTGGTTTGGTCAGAATTGGAGGAGCTGGTGATAAGGACAGAACCAAATATACGTGGCTTCCAGAGATGAGCCAAAGGGGGGTACCGAGGAAGACTCCATAAATAGACTACAAGATTTACCGGTACAAAAGAAAGCTGACCTAACAGAAGTATCAAAAAGAAAAAAAGGGCATTACAGCACTCTTATGCAACACCAGATTGACACAATTTCCTTAAGGTTGAGAACTAGCAGAGTATATACCATGGCCTCAGACAGATAAAAATAATTTGATTTACAAGTGACACTTGCTTACAGCAGGAGAAGGAAAATGGATCTATGAGTTAGAAAGAGAGATGGCTGGCATGACATTAGCTGTGGGGGACATGAAAAGCTTGTTTGCTGCTATATTGGGTGAACAGTCATACAACATTTGGAAATGAGCAGGGTATCCTCGGGTGACATCCAAAAATGCAAGCCATGACGGGGCACCTTACAATAATTATCGATCAGATGTGTGGAAGAAACCTAGAGACCATTTCCAGACACATCAGATATGAGTGCCATAATGACGTGAAAAAATGGGATCACCGCTGCGTATATATACAGGACATTCAGGAGAAATGGCGTCTAGAGACAAGGGAAGTTGTGTGAATTGAAGCAAAACCATGACCTAATTGTAGATTAAAACAGGAAAAGGATAGAAAGAAGGTTGAAGACAGGAAGAAAGATGAAGCTAAATTGGTTCAAAAGAAATTATCAAAATTGGCAGGAAAAAAAGCATTGTTAACAAATAGTGGGAAAAACATGCAAGAAACACAACAAATGCAGCCCTAGTTGAACCAAAACTTAGCGGGAAGAGGAGAGTATAAGTATTACCCCAGGAGAGAAGGGGTGTACCCAAAGACAGAGGGTTTGTATTTCAAGCCCCACATGGAGGGGGGTTTAATGGAGGACAGCCACAGTTTGAAGTGTCTCTGCCACAATGTTGGACTTGCAGGAATATCATACAGGCAGGACAGGAAGATCAGACTCAAAAAAGATGGCAATCATTTGGCCCAAGAGGGGGGCCAGCACTCCCCCGGCAGAGTGTGTAACCACAAGAATATTATGCCCAGCATCACACGCAGTATCTAACTAACTAAATAGTTTTTATCTGACACAAGCACCACAATTATAACATACACAACAGGAGATACAACCTCAGAAATAGCAAGTGCCACTACAGGCACAATTACAACAGAAATCAGTGACACCATGGAACGTGAATATATTTCAATAGGCACCTATATCTAGAATAGGGTGTGACACAGTAGGGGGAGGGAATCCTTTCACTGACCGGCACAGGACTGAATATGGTCCCACAACAGGACAACCCACAGAAAGACTTGATGTGTTCCATCCTATCGATTACAGTAGATCCACAAAAGGAACCAAGGTTTGGGGTTACCATAGGCTACACAAATATTTCCTTTTTGGTAGATTTGGTGGTGACTCGATCCTGTGTTACAGAGGGAAATGTTCTGATGTCAGGTATTTCCATGGACGCACAAGGATTTTCTGGGTAACGACAATGGTTCCTTTTACTGATAACTTACCCATAACCACAGGTGAACGATATGGCTATGCAGTTGTTATTTTCTTGCAAGACACCAGTCACCATATTGGGATGAGATTTAATGAGCAAGTTAAACATGACAATCTCATTTAGTGAAAATTGAATAGTATGTTCCACCCCAGGGATCCATTATGTAAATGCACAAGAATTCATAACTGCATTATATGGCCAGAAAGTACAGAGAGGGGTGCCACTAAACCCAGAAGTATTCCTTTATGGAGTACACATGTTGTTAGCATGACTTCCAAGAATAAAGGACAAATTATTGAGGTTACCCACAAAGTTTTTGTTTAGACCAGAGGCGAGAGTTTGTACAGTACGTTTCACACAGCGCTGAGAACAGGGGCGCCGACTTTTGGTTTTCAGCGTAAAAAAAAACATCCCATTCTAAGAATAGGGACTTAAATGAAAATATTGTTTCCTGGAGGCTGCCTGGGAGAACATTGAAGCAGCCCAAAGAGACCATTGAGAGCCCACAAAGGGAGATTGAGGCACCGAGACGCTTGGAGGCATACACTGCACGCCTATTAAAAGTAATTGGAATGCCTCGGAGAACCTGACAAGCAGGAGAAGTTGTGAATGAAAGATGGGCAAAGACCCAATACTCGAATGGAAAAGAATATGAGTGTTACAACATTGGCAAATTCCTGGCAGAAGAGTCCCTCAAATGCGATTCTGGGACCCTCACCCAAATAAGGAAACTAAAGAAGGCTGATAAAGTCCTAGACAGAGAGTATACCAGGCAATTGGACCGCAAGTCTGGGACCTGCACCCAAAATACAAATAGTCCGGTTTTAACCAAGTCCTGGAAGGACATTACACCATGCCTTATTTTTGTTCATGAGTCAGGAGACTCGCACCTGAACTGTGTAGAAAGCAAACCAGAGGAAAAAGTAAAGAAACCTTGTCAATGTGTGAACCCTATGGGAAGGAAAACAAGTCCCTTGGAAGGAAGAGATTGTAAGGAGAAGAAAGGACAATCTCTTGATACAAAATCTTTACCATATATTTGAAAGTGGATAAAACGGCTCAGAGGAGGCGAACACCCTCTTGGCACTTATGAGACTGTGAAAGAATTAAGAGACCTAGGGCCATGGAAACCTCTTCCAATGATGCAGGATCTTTGTTTTTTTATTTCTGCAACACCCTTTTGGAACTTTGAGTTTAACTTGTAAAATACAGCTGCAAGTGGCAGCTAGAGAACATTAAGCCTGTTTGCACTTCATGATATGTTTAGCATGTGAGGGTAAGCGTAGGGTTTTAAATATAGGACGGAAGACTTTACTTTGGGCGTCTTGACAGAGACCGTAGTTAATTTTTTTGAGGCAGGGAAACCCCTCCTAGAGTTCGGGAAGGACAAGATTTTCTCCAAACCATTTCTTTTATTAAAGGTTTATCGCAATCAACACTATGCCTCTCTGCTGTGTCTTACTAATGACACCTCACGGGTCTTAAACTCCTTACAGAATTCAATGGGGACACTCCTTAGCCACAAAGATGATTTCAACTACTCTAGGGTAATTGTTGACGCAAGGGGTGCGATTTCTCTCTCCCCAATATGGGGCACAAAAATCTCCAAAAAAAAAAAACGAATTTCATAATCCGAAAACTACTAGTGCACTCAATGAATACATTTTCTTGAAAAACTTGAATGTGTCACTAAAGTCAATGGATCTCAATGCAAGTATGTCGGTCTGGAATTAATGTGCTGGTAATTCCGTTTACCGGCACATTTCCAGACCGGCATACTAAAGGGTTGCCAGTGGGGTGGCCAGATTTACCTCCAGTGAAGAGCTGCGGTCATCTTTGACAATTTCTTGGAGCGCTCCGTCATCTCTGCATATTCTTCCAGGGCTGAAATTTGCTTTTTCATACCCAAGAGCGCCTGCTTCACCTCCACCACAAATGCTGCAAATAGCGCTTGGACGGAAGTGGTTAGTTTATCCTGGAATACTTGGAAGCATGCTTTAATGTCTGCCTTGGATGCAGCCCCCGTGAAAGGGCCGCTGCTCAGCTCTCCATCTGGTTGGCCAGAGGGTGCCTGCTGGGAGCTGTGTTGGTCCTGGGGCCGGATTCCCTCGCCCAACAGCGCTGGATAGGGCGGTCACGGGCCACTGCCAATTGCGATCATTTGCTGGGAGCGCCCTTCCCCTTATTGCCAGGCATATTGCCTATTCCCACATAAACCCTGTAGGCTTGCCTCCCCTGGACCCACCTTTCTGGGGGTGGCTGGTCTGGGTTTCCTCCTCTGCTCCTGTGTACTCCTCTCTCAGTGTTCGTCTGCGAAAGGCCTTCCACTACTGGCTGCTGACTTCTCTCCCCCTGTGCCTTTATGGCTATGATTCTGTTGTGTCTATCTTCTTGATAACTGGGACCCCAGGTACACTGATCTCCTTGTTAGCTTCCGGCAGGTGATCAAAACTGCCTGAACCAGGCCCCCCCCTTTGCCTCTTGCTTGCTGGGTTCCCCGCATAGAGGTGCGGCCCGGAAAAATATAGATCCTGTGGTGTGGCTCTGTCCTTTACAATATATTAGTGCCCCAGCTAGTCCACCAGCAGGGGATTAGAGCCCTCTCCTTGCTGTCCCCGGGGCTGATCCAGGGAGCCTGCGCACTCCTGGCGGTAGGTTACAAACCCACCCTCAACCCTCGCCCTTACCTACCTGCAACAGCACCCGGTAGAAGGATTGGTGGTGAAACTCTTCAGACCTTTACTTTTTGCACACAGCAGCGGTCTGCATATGTGCCTGTGCCTCCCCCACTGCCCTGCCAGCCACTCGGCTCCTCATTGTGTGTCAGAGCCTGTCCGCACACCCCGTGTGCTGATGTGTTATGCTCTGGACCATCTGGGCTTCTCCCCATGTTGCCTTCGGTACCCCACGGGTCGCGATTGCTCCACAAGATTGCTCGCCGACTTTGGGGGACAGTCCCCTGCTTCAGATATGCCGTGTCACGGCACCTAGCAGAGCTCTGATGGCAGTTCTGTCCGTGCCGCCTTCACTCCCCACTCTGCCTTCTTTCCCCGGGGGGGTACGCTTGCTTGGGATTATGCGCTGAGTGTGACAGGAGTACAACGGTGTCTCGTTGAATGGGCTATAACCCTGCCTGATATTGCTGGCATCCATGGGGACAAAGTTCTCCGCGCTCCTGTCCTCACTGCACGGCCGCCATCTTGGATTCCGAGCGCTCATTTTCAACACTAAAAGAGGAAAGCTTCCTTTCAATGTCTTTACACAGTGTATGTCTGATTGTAAAGTTGATTGGAGGGTCCATGCGGGACATCCGCTCCCATCTTGGTCAATGCCTTATCTAAGTAAACGTCTACATGATCAAATAGTGCTATTACACTGATCCGGCCGTCAATACATTGTTAAGGAATTCAATCAGGCGAGATACCTCGGTCTCAGCCTAGTATGCAACGCACAGCTGAAATGCTTATTTTATTATGTCTATAGTTCAATATTCTGAGTAATATACCACTCATATGACACCCCTTCTCAAAATACCCCCAGGTCACAATGGACCGGGAATCAGGCTGGTTGGTAAAGGTAATATTTATTTATTTATTTAAAATTCTAATCAAACATATGCTTCGTGATAGGGAGCAGCAATCACCAATGTGGTGACAATAACAGACAGGTACATATGTAAGGCAGTTAAATTCACTTTTAGCAACACAGAATATAAAACACAGAGAAAAGAACAGTTTTGGCTTGTTTGAAAGATAGCGCTTAAGTTAAGATTTCCCCCTGCAAAATTCCTTAACCCACAAATCAGCAATGCTAAACAAATGTAAGGAAGCAGCAGGTATTCAGGAATAAAGAATAGTGTACAGGATTTGCATACAACCTTCCCTCCCCATACAAGAGAAAAACGGATTTGAGATCTTACACTTTAAAATAACATTCAGAAATGGCTGTGTGAAACAATGAATGTGTGCAGAAATCTTTAAATCAATATAATTTCTATGGGAGCAACATTGGAAAGGTGCTAACAATCATAAGCTATAGTATGAGCAACAGTAAACACTTTGGATCTTAATGGAAGTTTGAAAATAATTTAACTTGAAAATCACACATGTAAAACTTTGCAGAAATGCAATTCCCGCCTAAAATTCACTAAATGTTTAAGAAAAACGATTCTGAGAACAGTTTTTGTGTTGAGATGGAGCTACAGGTCTTATGTATAAGTCAGAGTTGAAATGAAGGCAATAGCTATTAAACTGAGGAAGATATGCAATGTTGAATGAGAGGCGTTTTTGGAAAATAAAGGCGCGAAAAATAAAACAGAAATCAACTTTTACAAGGATAGTTTATTCTACACTAGGGCATTCAGGCTAGGTTACCAGATTGAAACACAGTAAGCTCTAGGGTTGATCCGCAGTACCAATCCCAGCACCTTCGTGTCTGCCCTGGCTGACTCTGTCCAATTACCCGAAGGAGGTTTTAAGGGTTTGGGATTTCACAAGGCAACATTATTTAAATTAGTTTAGCACTAGCGCAAAGAATCAAGGCAAGGTTATAAGAATAGTTGTGACCATGTTACAAGTTCTTAAGGTAAGGATATGATGAGTTAGAGATTGCGATGGAACAAAACAAGGCAAGGTATGCTACAATTTTCTATGCTTCCTATGAATACTTACAGTCCACTGTAATTTAATATTTTGGACCGTACAGGGTTCTGGTCATCACATGGATCAGTCTAACCAAGGACAGCAGGGCACAGCTGGGTGGTTCTGGTCACCTGGACTGGCACCTCGGACTGGAGACTGCACTGGTTACTGGAGACAGGAGATCAGTGGGATGGCGAGTTTGCTGCAGGCAAGCCTTTAGAAGTAGCAAGCCAGACTGGATCCAAAAATGTTCCCCTTGGATTTTTGGGATTGCTTCAGAATTTGGGACTAGCTGAAGAAGGAGTTCAGCAATGCTGAGGACTTAGCTTGGTAAGTAAAATCAGGAATCAGGAACAAAGATGGAGAATTCAAGAACAGGGCACCACACAGAAATCAGGATGAAGTCAGGAATCAGTGTGTCTGTGTGCTGTGAGGTTCCCCTTATTTATCATGCCAAATGACATCACTAAATTATATGACAGGGGCAGTCTCTACAACCCACACCCATGATGCTATGATTGGGCAAGAGCATAGTCTCCGCCTTGCTTTTCGCTGATTGGATGACAGAAAGGGATGTCATGTTTTATGACATCTTCACAATGTCTGGAAACCTCCCATAGCTATTGGGACCAAAATCTAACTTTCCCACAAATACATATTTTTGTAGTTATGACCTCTAAGAAAATCATATGCACAGGTTACATATCTCGTGGGTCACATTTCAATATAAGCCCCACATCTGTGAGACCTGGGTTTGCCTTTCTGTTGCATTTTGGCAATTCTAACCATGAAAGTTTTGGCCTAAAATTTCCCAATTTTGTACATGGATGCACTTTGATATGTGTACATAATGTCATGTGCGCAAATTCAATACTTTCCCCACAAAAGGTTATTCTTCACAACTTCTGTTCCTTATGCAGTACAGGGTTCAATCACGTCTTCAAAGAAAGAGCATAAAAAAACTCAACTTTCAGATTTCTCCTCATTCTTGTGGCAAAGTTACATGTCTTCAAAGTTCAATTACAAATAGGCGTTTTAACCACCAAATGTCACTTGTCAGTTTTTTTTTTCTTTTCTTTCAACTGGCAGCAGCTGTCAAATTCCTTTGAACATGATGGGGCCTCCCTCTGTTAATTGAAGTTTCCTTCCCGTCCCACTTGAAGGGTGAGTGTTTTATCCTGCTATTGTCTTGGCCTGGGGCAAAGACAAATGTCTAATGAAGTCTCGTTGTCCTGGGATTCAAAGCCCCCATGCTCACAATTAGCATTTCCTGTTCCAGCAGTGGAGGTGTCATCCTTTCTAACGGTCAGCACTGACGGAGCAAGTTTTTTTATATAGTTTATTTAACTCAGACTGAATTTAGCTTTGAGTTTCACCTTTTAAATCTTTCCTTTAAACATATAAAATTAAAACAGTTTATAAGTGTGCCTTTACCATTATAAATTCTTTTACAATTCTAAGTAATCAAGTCTTGACACAATAATGTACTTTTAAAATAGGCGATTTTCCCCCTTCAGTCAGGAAAAAGCCCATTTGACTTATTTCTTTTAAATTCTGTTTTCCTCTCCATTTTTCAGCTCTAGTCCTTCTCTTGAGTGCTGGAATGGTTTGAAGCACGGATACTTGTATCATGCCTTTGTTTAGAGTCTCTCTCTGCACAGTTATTCTGATACTTGTTGCAAAGTTTTAGCCGCGTTTCCCGTGGAAAAATAAAAAAACAGTCCCTGGTTTGCTTTTCAAAGGATACTGTTGCCAGGAGCTGTCATTCAATGAGGCCCGGTTCCTCTGAGCCACAATGGACGATCCTGAGCATTTCAGGGCCTTTTTGATCATATAATAACAGTTTGTGAGAAACTAATGGATTTAGCGCAAAACAGCACTTTGAAGGTTGAAAGATGACATTTAAAGAGGCATTTTGGGTTTTTCCCCCACAGTAATGCTGCTTCTTTCCTCTGCTCCATGTTGAATGTGGCAGAGACCACTGGCATGCTCCTGCAGTGAGGACCCTGTTTCCTCCCCACTTGAACTGTATGTGGCAGGGTGTGCAGCTTTTTTCTGGTTGTGACAACACCGTTTTAAAGATTTCGGTGCACACAGGAGTCAGCGCAGTCATTTTGGCCCGTTTCTTTCACCATTGCAGTAAAGTGATGTAGTGAGGCACATCTGAGTGGGTCAAAACATCCCACAGTAACCCCCCCCCCCACTCCTCCGACTTTGGCTTGACTTCCAGTTGTGGGGAAGTCTGGCAAGTGGGATTTTTCTATCTTGAAAAAGTAGGTTCAGTCAGGTGTAAGTCCTCCTTCCATCAGCGAATGATGTGACACACTCTCCTCGCCGGCTCTGTTTGGAATAGGAACAATACCCCAGTGTTCTCTCAGGTTTTCTTTTCGGGTGTGGAGCGACACTCCGGATTTGCTTTGGTTTCTCCTTCCAGGTCCCTGAGGAGGTCATCCTTGGTTGTTAGGTATAATCAGTGCAAATCTATAAAATAGAACACAAACCAGTTATGACAATTTTCCCCCTACTGTCCTCCAATCGGGATTTCAGCAGTAGGATATACACATGCATTCAGTAATAATTGACATATCTATGCTTCAGAATTCTCTCCCACTGGGTTTTCTATGGACTCCTTTATTTGCTGCAAAGTGTGCCTGGGGTGGCAACTCTTTAGCTGATTGATGTGGACCCATTTTATTTCTTCTGTCAAGTCGCCCTTGGGGATGCGGATTCTGTAGGCGACTGGTGAGATTTTGTCCACAATTTCAAAAGGTCCCCCACCAGCTAGGCAAAAATATGCGCTCTTTGGCTTGGTTCCTTTGGAAATTGTACAAGTAGACCCTGTCTCTTACTTGGTATTCCTTTTTGGTTGTCTTTAGGTCATAGTGGGTCTTCATGCTGTCTGCAGTTCTTTCTAGATTCCGCGGAGCATACACAAAAGCATGTTGAAGGTGTTTTCTTAGATTTTCAACATACTCATGAGTTGTGCAGGCATTTATTAGTGTCTGCTCTTAGGTTCTACAGAGCAGATGCTGGGTTAACACCATCCTTTGTCCAGTCATCAGCTCGAATTGAGACATTTTAGTTGCAGAAGAAGGGGTAGACCTGATGGCCATCAGGACAAGGGGTAATCCAATATCCCAACTTGGCACAGAGTCTGCCACAAACTTTTTTAGTATGCTCACAATGGTTTTACTGTACATCTCAACTCTACCACTAGAGGACCGCCGGTATGCAATTTGTAGTTTCCTTTTTATCCCAAGTATCTCCCACATCTTTGTCATCACTTCGCTGGTGAAGTGACTACCTCGGTCTGACTCAATCCTTTGGGGTAGTCCAAAATGTGAGAATATGTGATAGATTATCAGGGCAGCTGCTGTTTCTGCCTTGCAATTTGGGGCCGGGAGACATTCTACCCATTTAGTAAACAAGCATCTTACGGTTAAAATGTACTTGTTCCCCCTAGAGGAGCGAATCACGGGCCCGATGAAATCTACTTGTAAATCTGACCAAGGCAGTGTCATCCCCCTCTTTTGGAGGGGAGCTCGGTGTGTGAGTGATGTTGGCTGAAATTGTGCACACACAAGACACCCCTTCAAGTATTGGTCGAGGTCCTACCCCATGTGTGGCCATTATGCAACCTCTCACAAGATTTCTAATGTAGTATGAAACCCCCGATGACCGGCTGTGGCCCCATCATGGGCATGACTTAGCATCAGGCTTCATAATGAGGTAGGGACCACCCACTGGTCACAGCCAGATATGGATCTCCTCACCAAGACACTGTCTTGGATTCAGAACATTTTTGGACATTTCATCAACACTCTGAGGTCCTCCTTCCCAATGCAATCGGTATCGGTCAGGGGAAAGTTCTCAGGGTCCTCAATGTGCTGATAAAATTTACCAATGATTGGATCCCCTTTTTGAGTCATGATTAAATCAGCATCCGGGGTCTCCTTACTCCACTGGGAAGTTGAGAGCTCATTGTGAGCATTTTGTTCGGACCTGGTGAAGGCAGTGACCTGGATTTCCCCCAACAAGGACTTGATCTCAAGGAGATCCCCTTGCATGGCTCCGGTTTTGGCCGGTTGATCAGCTAGGTAATTTCCAGTTTTGTCTGGTCCCTCTATTCTGGAATGACCCTTGATCTTTTTCCAGTAGATGGTCATCCCACTAGAGGTGACCAGATCATCGATATTTTGTATTAGCTTGCCATGTTTGAGTGGTTTGTTGTTAGCACATAGCATGCCTCTGGTTTTCCAATTAACCAGGTGCTCCACGAACCCGTTCCGGACATAATCTGAATCAGTTATGACCAGTTCGTGGAGTTGGTGTTGGACAGCAGTGAGGATGGCTTGATGAACAGCCATCAGCTCTGCCACCTGAATACTACGAGGCCTGATTTTGTACCCAGCTGAGTGTTCCAGGGCATCATTCACCCAGGCATTCCCCACGCCAGCCACCAGTTCCTTTTCCCCGTTGTTGTCAACATAGTAGGAGCACCCATCCACATAAACAGTGGGCATTCCCTTGCACTTGTCTTATTCCTAGACTTTGTGCAGGGAATTCAGGTATGCCTCCATGTTGTCCTTGGTTTTAAGACTTTCGTCCTCGAGACAGTTTTCTCTGGCACAATCAGCCAGACCTTCCGCGAGGGGCCTCTTCTTGTTTTGGCCATATCTGACCTCCACAGGAAAGCCATTCATTGACAGAATCCACGAAGTAATTCTGGAATTACTCACATTTCTGGCCCAGATTATGTCACTTTGAAGATATTGCAGAGGCTGGTGTGGAGTCTCCACTATGTGTTCCCCCATGGATGAACGAGCGGCAATTCTTCAATGCCCACAATGTTGCCAGGAGTGCCTTCTCACAATCGTTGAATTTTTCCTCCACAGAGGATAAAGTCTTGCTTGCATAAGAGAATGCTTTATTGGCCTTGTCATGCTTTTGGTATTATACTGCGGTCAAGCAAGCATGTATTTGAGAACCCTGTCTCCAAGAACAACTCCTTTTTGACAGGGTAAGCTAGACAAGGCGCTTGTGAGAGACTTCTTTTGAGTTGTCTTACTGCCTCGACTTGTTCTGGACCACACTCCCACTTGACCACCCCCTTCAACAGATGGATCAGGGGTCTTGTGATCTCTGCAGAATCCTCAATGAACTTTCTACTGTAATTAGTCAGTCCAAGGAGGCTCCTTAGCTCACGCAGAGTTGTGGGGTCTGTTAGTTTCAGGAGCGCTTCCAATTTCTTCTCCTAGGGACAGAGACCCTCAGGAATTATTTCATGCCCCAAGCAATTGGCACGGGTCCTGCACCACTGTGCCTTTTGGAAAGATAGTTTTGCTCCGGCAACCCTCAACTGCGTCAGAACATAACGGGTTTCCGCTATGTGTTCCTCTACAGTTGAGCTTTTGATCAGAACATTATCTACATAGGCCAGGTTACCCCTTTCACCCAAGTCGGGAATGGCCTTGTGCAAGAAGATATTAAATTTGTTGCCGGAGTTGATGTATCCAAAGGGAGTCCAGGTCCAAGTGTAATGCTGCCCCCGAAGGTAAAGGCCAGCTTGTATTGGTCCTCTCTACTGACAGGTACGGTCCAGTACCCATTTGTCAGGTCAATGGCAGTGTATACCTTTGACCCCTGGATCTGGTCAATGTAGGGGAGGGGCCATTGGGATGTATGGACCCGTTTGTTTATCTCCCTTAGGTCAGCACAGAGTCTCCACTGGCCGTTCGGTTTTAAAATCCCCAGCACCGGATTATTAAAGGTGCTGTGGACGGAACTAATTATCCCACAGGACTCAAGGTTTTAATTATTTCTGTAAGGGACTCCATGGACGTGAGAGGCAAGCGATATTGCTTCACAAACACTGGCGTCATACCAGGGTCCATGGGGATTGTTGTTGTATGGATTTTGGTGCGATTACAGTCATATGAGTCCACTGCAAAGAGATCCTGAAAATCTAAGAAAACTTGTTTCAATTTTTGCTCCAGAGTCTCACAAGCATCAGCTAGGTTGACTCTCTCTTCAACCATTTGCCTGAAGCCCGGAAAGACTTCTGGTTTGGCTATCTCAGCGGCCTCCTCCAGCTGGGTCGAGAAGTCCCTGGTTAAAGTATTGACCTGGACAGAGGGTTTCAGGCAGGTAAGGCAGTCCTGGTGGACTTGGAAGATCACCTCAAGCCTCCTGAAGTCACAGGTCACTTCTTCCTTACCATAAGGGCAGGAAGAGTACATCAGGAAATCCCCCCCGCCCTCTGCCGGGTGAAGATCCTGTCTGGTGTTATGTCACTGTCGCTATCACTGTCAAAACAGTCATTGGGGATTGGTCCCATCAGTTCATTACCTAAATCTATGGAAAAATGTCAGTCAGCAACCGCCATTCCAATAATGGTGCCTGCGCCCAGAGTGATACTCCTAAGGTCGCTGTTATCCAACAATATTGGAATGGTGTTGGGTTCTATATTGACTAATGGTGTTGGGTTTAACCCCAACCCTTGCTGTTGGATATGGGCATTGAGGTGAACATATGCGTCAGGATTTTGAAGTTTGTCCTCTTAATTTTTACTTTAAGAGGGAATAGTCATGTCCGTCCTGGGATGGGGACTTCCTCTCCAATTTGAACATCAACTGCATACGGCAGCAATTGGGCTGACCGAAATGCTTTTTCTGAATCATCAAAGTCTATGGGATTACCCTCTAATCGGGACCAGGCTTTGTAGTTTATCAGGTCCAAATTAATGGCAAAGTGATTGAGAATGTCACTGCCTAAATACAATGCAGCAGGGACATCTTGCACGACCCAACAATTATGTACTATGCTTTTGTTGGCTATAGAAATTCTGAGCATACAGCTGCTAGGCAGGAGGTGTTTGGAGTTGGGAGTTTCCAGGTCCATTTCCCATTTGTCTATCAATTTAAATGTGGGAATGACTGGATTTTTTGGGAGTTTTCGGAACATGGCTTCGCTGATGAAGCTCTTGCTGTTGTTCACGCACACTCGGGCAAGAACAGAATCCTTCCCCCAATTTAACTGAATATGGATAAATAACTGTTCTCTAATCTTCTGAATGTCAGCTAAGCTTTGAGCTGGTTTCCCATCATTTTGGATTATGGAAGTGGGATTTTTTGATTTTGAATTAGTATAGAATTTCAGAGTATTTCCTTTCAGTGTGGAATGCCACTTGAAACTGTAAGGAAGATTGATTTTCAGAAATAGATAGGAATTCTCGTCACCAGTTTGTTGTCCTACAGAAATTACTGTCAAGTCTGGTATTTGGTTATTTTGAAAATGGAACTCAATATGATCCTGTTTTTGTTCAACCATGTGGCATGTGCCATTTAAACTAACATGGTTGACACTATGTTTTAACTTTATTGGCCAGTTAGTCTGGGTCCAGAGGACCTTGTTCACACAGTCTATTAGGGGGGGGGGGGGGGGGACACCTTCGCAGGATGTCATTCCCTAGTAGACAGGGTGTCATCCGGCATCAGGACTATGACCGGGTGTTTCACCTTGTGTCGCCCAATTTTAATTTCCAAATCCGCAGTCCCCTCAACAGGAATTTCATTCCCATCGAAGTTGTGAAGTTGTCCAGGAAGAGGGGTGAGAGGGATATGGGATCTCTCCCCCTTCCTGAAATCAGCTGATCAAAGGCTCTCTTTGACAGAAGAGTGGCTTGGGATCCAGTGTCCACCAGTGCCGAAAATGTACATTGCCCTTGTACTTGGACCAGGGCATAAAATCTTCCCTCCTCCTCCTCAAGGGGGCAAAGATAATGTGCAGTTTAGGCCAGTTGGTTGGTTAGTTTCTTGATTCCGACACAGGGGTAGTTTGGGCATGATTCTGTGTGGGAGCTTGAGTATCTGCAAGGAAAATATGGCAGTTGGACATTGGGGGAGTTTTGGGCTCCCCTGGTTCTGATTCTGGGCCTCCTCCCCCTCCCCCTTTGGAGGCAGTCACCAGAATAGTTATGGGCAGTGGGGTTTCCCAAATTATCATTCTGGGGTTCAATAATGGGCATTTCTAACTCAGTCCCCACATTCACCCAGTCTTCATTAGGATCTCTTGGGACCCATTTTCCTTTGGGAGGAGTTCCCATGTCCTTGAAGGAGAAAATCTTTTTTCCAGAATCCTCTGAGGATCCTTCCCGTTCAAATTGGAGGGCACTAATCTCCTCCACAAAATGGGCCTTTTTGGATTATTTATTTCTCCTCCCTGCCCTCTGTTCCTTGGGTTGCAGACTTTCGGGGGTAGGAGATTTTGGTTCCGGTTCCTGGGTTTCCAGGGGCTTTTCACAAGTTGGGAAGGAAGCTTCCTCTAAGGCTTTACACCTCCCTTCTCCCCATGCCGCCTCCTCAGGAACCGGCGAATTGTCGGGTGTCACTCCCAGTCATTGTTCTGGAGTACCAGACCCTTGGTTTGTGGGGTTCTGAGCCGCCATGTTCATCTGAGGGTTCTGTTGAGCCCTCAACATACGACCCAAATCCTGGGACAGGTTCTGGAGCTGGCGCCCCAGTTGTAACACCCGTTCCGGCTTGTACGGGGATCTCGGGTCCATCCTTGGTGACTCACGGGAAGGGTAGCTATCTCTTCTCCCATAGTACCCTGGGTTTTGACCCTGGCTGGTACGGGGGTCTCGGGTCCATCCTTGGTGACTCATTGGAAGGGTAGCTATCCCTTCTCCCATAGTACCCTGGGTTTTGAAAATTGGGGTAACTCTCCACCCTTGGCCTCCCTTCTCCCGGATTGGGCTGTCTGGGCTCTGGAAAGTGGGGAACGAAAGGAGGGTTGTTCTGTAGGTTGATGTTTTGAGGGCACTGGGGAAAGAAACTCAACTCTGCATTTGGGGGATTACTGCCCTCCTAGGGAAAGTTAGGAGGGAAGTTTCCTGGTTTGGTAGCTACCTGGTTAGATTCCCACCCTTGGGCTGGGGGAGTCCACACATACCACAGGATGGTTTTGTTGCCCTTGTATCAGGGGCTTATCTAGTCCGGGGAGTTAGGGGTCCCATTTGTGGGATTACCTCCCTGACTACCTGTCTGGGATTGGCCCGAGGACCTTCTGGTTGTTTGATTGGGTAAGTTCTATATCGGTATAATTTTAGGCCCCCCCATCTCCAGATCTAAAATGGGGGAAACCTTCCCCTCCGCCACCTTAGCAGCAGCTGGTTTGGGTTTTTATTGGTGTTTTTGTTCTCTACAGATTTTTGCACTTCATAAATACGGGTCGCCTGGGTCGCCTGTTCAATGAGCTAGTCCAGTGATCTCTTCTCGTGAAAGTCCCTCACTAGCTGGGTCATGATTTATTTAGGGAGAGCATGGAAGAAGGTGTTAATGAACTCCCTACTGTCTGTGTGCCCCCTCCTGGTGGTCTGCGCAAAGGCACGTTTTAGTTCTTGCACAAATTCTTGTGGGGCCGGGTCTTCCCCACAGTGCAGATTGAAGGCCGCCTTGCCGACCTCTTGTGGGGTCCTATGGAGAGAAAAATGTTTTAAGATGGCTGCCCTATAGGTGGACCGTTTAAGTAATTCTGATCCTCCAGCCCCGCAAAGAAGCTGGAGTACTCAGGAGAAAATGTCCATTTTACATATAAGATGCAACTCGGGCTATCTTTCAGATAGAAAGTATCCATCATCTGCTTGTATAACTCAAGGTGTTCCCAGACTGAATACTTAGCATTTTTGTGATAGGGAGTTATAACACTTCTAATGGCCTTGATCTGCCTCAGGGGATCTTTTAGTACAGCCCTCTTGATTTTGTTGGCCTTTTTGGTCTTAGTCACCCATGTCCACTCATCCTCTGACTCAGAGGCACTACTACAGGAGGTGGCTATCTGATCCTCTAGGCTCTCCCCGATTCTGCGAGGTGCTGATCTGCCAGTCCCATGTCACCAATTCTGCTGAAATCTCCCATCTCCATGGCCCTTGGTTCATATTAGCCAGTGGACATGAAGGTGGCAGAGTCCATGGTACTGAAGGGGTTAGAGTCCCTGATTACAGGGGTCCTGATGGTATGCTCAGGGGTTTCTGTCCCTCCCTACCGCTTCTCTTTCAGCCCCTATTCCCAGTTTATGTGCCAAAATCTGGAGGTCTTTAATAATTAAGTTATTATTTTCCTCTTTCAAGGATTCTATGTGGTTTTGTAAGGTGACTATCTGTTCTGTGCAGACTCTATTATAATGTAATTGATGCGCCAGTTTCTGTTGACTCTGTTGTAAAGAGTTAACCCTTTTCTGACACTCCTCTTGCAGTATCTGTAATTGGGTATCTTGCTCTGCCTTCTCTTGCTGTACGAGAGCCAGATCTTCCTTTAGTTTTGTCAGACACTGTCTAGCTTCTGTCTCAAGCAATTGAATTCACTTATAGTAATACCGAAGGTAAAACACAGGAAAAAGAACAGTTTTGGTTGGTTTGTTTATTTTATTTGTATGGCGCTCCAAACCCGGAGGTAGAAGGGCGCTTAAGAATATGGTTACAGTGTGCATACTTCGTACAGGTTTATAATATATACATATATATACAGTGGTTAATAAACAGAACATATGCAGTGCGTACAATATACAATTTTAGAATAAATACAGTGTCTAAGCCAGTATCCGCACGGGTCTAGAGTTAGTGGTGTTATTCTTTGTTTAGCAGCCATCTGATGACCTGCTTCCTGAAGATCTGGAAGGATTCGACAGTTTTGATGTTAAGCGGTAGGGAGTTCCAGAGTTGGGGGGCCAGCACTGTGAAGCTTACCCCTCCCGCTCTTTTTAGGTGGAACCTGGGCACTAGTAGGCAAAGAGTGTTGGAGGATCTGGTGAGTCTGGTGGCAGGTTTCAGGGTGAGTTTATTAGCTAGATGAGGTGGTGCTAGGTGGTTGAGGGCTTTGTATGTGAGGCAGATGATTTTTAGATCAATTTTTTGGCGTATGGAAAGCCAATTGCAGGCTTTCCTAGTGGCAGAGAAATGCTCTTGTCTGGGTATGTTGAGGGCTGCGCGTAAGGCGTTATTTTGTATTACCTGCAATTTATTGAGTACGGATTGATTAGCGCCTAGGTACAGGCTGTTACAGTAATCCAGTTTGGATTGTATTAGGGCCCTGGCAAGGGTGAGGCAGCTGTTGGGTGATAGGAAGGGTCTGCTGGCCCTAATGAACTTGCCGGTATAGGCAGCAGCTGAGGCGATCATATTGGTGTGTTTGCTGAAGTTGGAGTTGGCATCTAGATAGAAACCCAGGGTTTTTACGCTTTTGGCTATGGGAATGGGATGACCATCGATGGTGGTTATTATAGCAAGGGTCAAGTTTGGTTAGAGTGTTGGGGGAGCCGACAATTAGGAGCTCTGTTTTCTCATCATTCAGGCAGAGACCATGGGAGGCCATCCATGCCTGAATGATGGAGAATATTTTGTTGATCCGGGAGGAGTCTTCTTGGTAATTACCGGAGATAGTGAGGAGTATCTGGGTGTCATCTGCGTAGTTTGTGTAGGTGACACCCAGATGATCCAGTTGGTCAAATAGGGGCTTTGTAAATATGTTATACAAAGTGGGGGATACACAGGAACCTTGTGGGACCCCGCATGTGATGGGGGTGGGGTCTGCTGCAGCTGTGGTGGAAAAGACTCGTATGGTTCTGTTAGCCAGGAAGGATTGTATCCATGTGATGGCAGGGGAGGAGAAGTGGGCTGCGGTGGCAAGGTGATTACAGAGGACCTCATGGCTGACCAGGTCAAAGGCCGCTGAGAGGTCAAGGAGGAGTAGGATAGCGGCATTGCCTTTGTCTTTAATTTCATCAATCTGGCTTTTGAGATCAACAAGGGCGGTTTCAGTTCCGTGTTGAGGTCTGAAGCCAGATTGACGTATTCCTAGCAGTTGGTTGGATTCTAGGTATTCCTGAATTTGGATGTAGGCGACTCTGTCCAGGATTTTCAGTAGGAAGGGGACTGTGGTGATGGGCCTGTAGTTTGTGGGTGTGGCCGGGTCGAGGGATTGTTTTTTCAGGAGGGGGAGAACCCATGATTGTTTTAAGTTGCTGGGGATGGAGATACTGGTGAAGGATAGGTTGATGAGTTTGGTGATGAAGGGGGAGAGCTCTCTGGCTGCATCTTTTATGATTTGAGCCGGGCAGCTGTCTCCTTTACAGTTAGAGGGTTTCAGGGATGTGATGATTTTTTGAACTTCCGGTATGGTGACTTTTTTGAACGAGAAGCCTGCGCTAGTGTAGTTAGGTGTGGGTGGGCTAAGGTTGGTGACATTGTTGTTGAGTTGTTGCCGTTTGTTTTCGATTTTAGTTTGGAGTCCTAAAATTTTATTGATGAGGGCGTTCTGGATGTTGGTGCACCAGGGTTTGTCTTTCAGGCAGGTTTCCGGGGGCGAAATAGGGTTTTCTAGTTCCTTCAGAATTTTGAATAATTCTTTAGTGGAGGATCCTGCCAGAGTGATCCTGGTGTTGTAATTATCTTTTTTGGTCCGGATTATCTCGCTTTTGTAAAGTGAGGATAAGTTAGTGAGGTTGGATTTGTTTACTGCAGTGGGGTTAGTCTTCCAGGTGAGGTGAGCCTTAGCTTTCTTTTTTCTAAGTAGTTTGAGCTCAGGGGTGTACCATGAGTTCAGATGAGCTGTGGGTTTAGCTTTGCGTATTTTCAAGGGGGCAACGGTGTCCATTGCTTTGGCCATGGAATCATTGAAGGTATCAATCAGCAGGTTTAAGTCAGCGTTAGCTGGGAGGGCATTGAGGGTAGGTAAGACCAGTGGTAGTAGGGCTTCAGCAGTGATGTTGCGTTTATTCCTGGTGGGGTATGCTGGTGCCATGGGGTGCTTATTGGGCAGTACCTGATTGGTGTTAACCTCAAGGGGGATCATGTGGTGATCGGTCCATGCCAGAGGTTGGGGGTCTTTGCAGGTTGTGTTGCAATTGTGGGTTGCTACCCAATCAAGGGTTCTGCCTTTTTTGGTGGGTAGGGAGTGAGTTGAGTGAGACCATGATCGGTTAGGGCATTGGCCAGGGATGCAGCAGGTGCGTCGTTTGGGTCTTGGTAGCCGAGGTTGAAGTCTCCGAGGATCATGAATTGTGCTGTTGGTTTGGAAATTTTGGTGATGAGGGATGTGATGTCTTCTTCTAAGGTCCCAGGGGGACCTGGGGGTCTGTATATGAGGTGGATAGTTATCGTGGCTGTGGGGGAGGTTTGTAGTTTGGTTGTGAGTAGCTCGCAGGAAGTGAATGTGACTGTGTCGGTTAGTCTGAGGCCTAGAGCGGATTTGGAAATGATTGCTACGCCTCCACCTCTGGAGTTAGGTCTGTCCGCTCTGAGGATAGTGTATTTGTCTGGGATGGCTAGCGATAAATGAGGTCCGGACGCCTCATGAAGCCAAGTTTCTGTTAGGGCTAAGAAGTCAAGGTCATTGGTAAGGATGTCTGCAATTTCTGTGGGGTGGGCAGCCAGGGATCTGACGTTGAGAAGGGCGCCTTTTAGTGGGGGAGGAGTGGGTTTGCTTGGTGCAATGTGCTTTGTATTAGTTTTGGTGTAAGGTCTGGAGAAAGGTTTAGAGTTTGTGGTGGGGAGCCTGGAGCCTAATCTTTCGTTGCGGGTTGTGATGTTGGGAATAAGGGAGAGGGGGGTTGGTCCGGGCGGCTTAAAGCGGGTGAGAGGTTTGGTGGTCGATTTGGTTTTGTTAGACTTAGCAGAGGGACTGTGGTGGCTGTTGGTGGGTAGGCAATGGATGGCGATGGATGTGGAGGTGAGGGGGTGATGGTAAGTGGAGGGGAAAGGGGGTGTGGAGGGTAGGAACGGAGTGGGGCAGGGGATGGGGTGGTGTCTGGGGCACCCTAGTTTAGCCAGGCCGTCCTGATGGGCTATGTAGCTATTGTTGCTACAGGGTACATTGTCCTGTATTAAGCAGAAAGTGAATATGGTTAGGGCGAGCCAGAAGATCATGGTCTGTGGATAGCGGTGGAGTCTGGTGGTGCTGGAGGGGAGCAGGTCAGACTAAGATAGATGGTGGCTGGTTGGAATCGGGTAGAATCGGTCAGGTACAGCCTGTGCACTATAGTGTCTAGGTTGGATACAACTAGTTGTAAGGTTGGAGCATACAACAGGGCACCTAGATGTGACAATTCCTGACATTGACCAAAATGCATATATCAGAGGGTCTGTTAGCGACCATAGGGCACAACTCAGTTCTGGTGGTCTGTGTATATCTGCATTGCATCACAGTATGGTTTGAGAGAGGTGTGCAGTTGTGAGCAGTGTGTGCGGAGGATTAGTTCTGAGTACAATTGTCATAGTGGTTGGGCAGCTGCAGTGACTAAGGCAGTGACCATAGGGCACAACACATTCTAAAAGTGGTCAGTTATTGACCATAAGGCACAACACAGTCTGAATGTGGTCTGCTATTGACCATAAGGCACAACACAGTCTAAAAGTGGTCAGTTATTGACCATAAGGCACAACAGTCTAAAGTGGTCAGTTATTGACCATAGGGCAGAGCACAGTCTAAAAGTGGTCAGTTATTGACCATAAGGCACAACACAGTCTAAAAGTGGTCAGTTATTGACCATAAGGCACAGCACAGTCTGAATGTGGTCTGCTATTGACCATAAGGCACAACACAGTCTAAAAGTGGTCAGTTATTGACCATAAGGCACAACACAGTCTAAAAGTGGTCAGTTATTGACCATAAGGCACAACAAAGTCTAAAAGGGTCAGTTATTGACCATAAGGCACAACACAGTCTACAAGTGGTCAGTTATTGACCATAAGGCACAACACAGTCTAAAAGGGTCAGTTATTGACCATAAGGCACAACACAGTCTGAATGTGGTCTGCTAGTGACCATAAAGCACAGCACAGACAGTGAGGTCAGTTAGTATTCATAGCCAAGCAGGTATTAGGCTCTATAGAAGGACCAACACTTGCCACCGGAGTAAGCGGGCGAGTGGAGAGCGAGGCAGCAAAAGGAAACAGAGTGGAAGATTGAGTGATATATTGTGCGTCTTAGCAACCAAGGCCAGATAGGCTGCAGTCTATGGCTAGAACGCCTGCTAGATTCAGGGTCTATAGCACTTAAGATTAGTTTACTCACATGGCCAGGTGGGTATAAGGAGGCTTGAGAACATTGGTACATCAGTGACGCCACTTTGGTCGAAGAAGCAATTAATGGAGTCCCAGGATAGTTCTGCAGACGAGGTGGCGAGTGTTCCAGAGCCTTTACTTGCCAAAACTAAGGGGCAGCATCTGTGGCCCAGGCTCACAGTGCTACGAACAGGCGCAGGAACAGGCCTTTGTATGGCCTTCGGACTGGCCGCCGGCGATTCCGCCTGCCGGCGGATCCAGCTGATGGAATTGAGACTCAGCCTCGGTTTCGCGCCGCGCAGCGCCCGGCATGGGCGAGTCAGGCGCCGTATGGGGACAGGGTCAGGCAGGCCCTGTTCCGTGTTGCTCGCTCGGAGCCTGGATCCTCTGCTGGGCTGGGGGGGCTCCTGCCCTCACCCCTCGATGAAGAAGGATGGAATGGGGGGACCTGGGGCGCAGGAACAGGCCTTTGTATGGCCTTTGGACTGGCCGCCGGCGATTCCGCCTGCCGGCGGATCCAGCTGATGGAATTGAGGCTCAGCCTCGGTTTCGCGCCGCGCCCGGCATGGGCGAGTCAGGCGCCGTATGGGGACAGGGTCAGGCAGGCCCTGTTCCGTGTTGCTCGCTCGGAGCCTGGATCCTCTGCTGAGCTGGGGGGGCTCCTGCCCTCACCCCTCGATGAAGAAGGATGGAATGGGGGGACCTGGGGCGCAGGAACAGGCCTTTGTATGGCCTTCGGACTGGCCGCCGGCGATTCCGCCTGCCGGCGGATCCAGCTGATGGAATTGAGGCTCAGCCTCGGTTTCGCGCCGCGCAGCGCCCGGCATGGGCGAGTCAGGCGCCGTATGGGGACAGGGTCAGGCAGGCCCTGTATCGTGTTGCTCGCTCGGAGCCTGGATCCTCTGCTGGGCTGGGGGGGCTCCTGCCCTCACCCCTCGATGTGGTGAAAGATAGCGTTAAGTTAAAATTCCCCCTGCAAAGTTCTCAATTAAAAAATGAGCAGTTTTACACAGATGTAAGTAAGCAGAAGGTATTTAGGAAAGAACAACAGAATACAGTGATTGAATATAATCTTCCCTCCCCAAACAAGAGAGAAAAGCATTTTTGGAACTTGGGCACTTTTAAACTGACAGTTGAAAAAGGCTTTGTTAAACAATGAAAAGTGTGCAAAAATGCTTAAATTGATATGTATTCCTATGGGAGCAACACTAAACGGGTTCTAACAAACATAAGCCACAAGATGAGCAACAGAAGACACTTTAAATCAGAATGGGAGTGTGGAAATACTTTGAATGAGAAAAAGACACGTATGAAACTTTTGCAAAATGCGAATTCTCGCCTAATTTCCGCTATGCGATTTTTAATAAAAACGGGTCAAATATACTGTGAAATGCGGTTTTTAGTTGTGGATGTAGCTACAGGTCTCAGGTGTAAATGGGAGTTGAAATTAGGTCTCTAGCTATACAATTGAAGAAGTTATGCAAGTTTGAATAAGAGGTGTCTTTGAAAATAAAGACGCTCAAATGAAAACAGAAATCAGTTTCTATAATGAGAAATATGCTCTAAACTAGGGTATTCAGGCTGGTTACCAGTTTGAAACACAGTAAGCCCCAGAGTGGTCTGTGGAAACCAGCACCTGCGTGTCCGCCTTGGAGGACTCAGTCGGATTACCCTTGGGATGATATTAAGGGTTTGGGATTTTCGCTAGACAAAAGGATTTTCAAGAAATTATTACTATTACAAGAAATCAAAGCAAGGTTTCAGACTGGTGTGACAATACTCCAAGTTCTTAAGTTAAAGAGTTGATAGGTTGAGATTGGGATAGGACAAGGCAATATACTATGGGTTACTATGATTCCTGTTGATACTTACAGTCCACTGTAAATTAAGATTGGACCGTCAGGGTTCTGGTCATCTCGGGTCGGGTCTACAGGCAGCAGGGCGCCCCTGGTAGGATTGTCAGCTGGGCGGTTCTTGTCAATTGTACTGCACCTCAGATTTGATTGGATTAGCCCTTCTGGTCACCGGACACGGTAGATTAGCGTGATTGCAAGTTTAGTAGGTAAGCTTGAAAGGTAGCAAGCCAGACTGGATCAGAATTTTTCTTTCCTGAAGTTTAGGATGGTTCAGGGTTTGGGCCTAGCTGAAGAACAGTTCAGCAATTGCTGGGCCTTGGTTTTGCAAAGTAATCTCGATCAGAACAAGATGAAGAATTCTGGAACAGGGCATCACGCGGCAATCAGGATGGAGTCAGGAATCAGTGTGTGTGTGGTGAAGTTCCTATATTTATCATGCCAAGTGAAATAACAAAGTTTATAGTAGGGGCAGAATTATAGTCCATACCCACTTGGCTGTGATAGGTCAGAGGCACTTGCCTTGTTCTGGTTGGAAGCCAGAAAGAGCTGTCATATTTTATGAGGTCATTTAGGAACTCCGACAGTGATTTTGACCAAAACTTAACTTTTCCACAAATACACATTTTTATAATTATGCCCTCTACTAAAATCAGACACATGCATTACATATGTTATGGCTTATCTTTACATCCAATTCTCATCTCAGTGAGAGCTGTCTGTCATTCTGTGGAATATTGTCAGCTTTATTCATAACGGTTTGGCCTAACAATTCCTAAGTCAGTACATATCTGGGCAATCATCACTAGAGCATGGGTGTACAATATTAGACTTGCAGCATTAATAGTTGTGGTGCAATCAGTGTTTTGGTGTATCTTTGGTTCCATATGCAGCACAGGGTTTACTCACTTCTCCAAAGAAAGAGCATAACATTAGATTTACAACTACCAATTTTTAGATTTGTCTTCCTTTTTGTGGCAAAGTTAAAGAGTTTCAAAATGTAATCACAAATAGGCATTTAAACAACAGATCTCTTTTAGCAGTTTCTTTTTTCTCTCTTTCAACCGGCAACAGCTGTCAACTTCCTTTGATCAGGGTGGGGTATCCTCTTCCTTGAGAGGGAAGCTCCCAGCTCCTCCCCTGTAGGGATCAGTGGGCAGCCTGCCATTTTCCTTGGCTGGACCAGAGACGAATGTCTAATCGGTTCATTGTTGTCAATATGCGAGAACCTCCAGCATCAATTAAGCCTTCCGGTAGCAGCAAGGTGTTAAGGGACATTTATATAGAAACCAATTTACAACAGATTTCTTATTAACCCTCTTCGGAGTTAAAAATCTCAAAATCGGACTTATCCACGTTAATGTGTAGTTGATTCTTAATCGCGTATTGCTCCAAAACCAATAGGGGCCTCTACAGGCCTCCTGGCATCTGGTCCAGAGGACCAGATCGTCCGCGTAAAGAAGCCACGAAATTGGAGGATAAGAATGAGTCTTACTAAAATGTTCTCCGATATCAGCAATATACAAATTAAAAAAAGCAGGGGCAAGAATACACCCCTGCCTCAGACCTCTATATTGGTTCTTATAAAAGCCCGTGCTGGTTCAGTCTGACTTGGATATATGTTTGCAAATACAACTGTTAGATTATCAACAAAAAGTAACCCAAGCATGCCCACCTTTCATTTTTTGAAAAAATAGATCTCTTGAAACAGAATCAAACACCAGCTTAAAATCTATAAAAGCCATGTATACAGGCTGGCCTTATTGGATTATTTTTTTGTTATCAGGCTGAATGCTAGCAGATGTATTGCATCGCCTATCCTCAGGACAAAGCCTGATTGATGGATGTCAAAACATGCAGACTCCTTAACCCAGGACATTAGGTCTCTCAGAATTAAGTGTGCAAATGTACATCTAGGAAGGCTATTGCCCGGAAATTGTGTGGGGCTTCTGTCGCCCTTCTTAAATATCGGTATTAGCACCAATCATTTCCATGTCTGAGGTATTCGCTTAGCATCAAGAAATTGTTTAAAATTATGAACAATATCTCGGACCAAGCTTCTGGATGGGTTTTGAATATCAGGTTCGTAAGACTATCAGGGCCTGGTGCTGTGGAGGTACTTAATTTTTTTATTTGCGTTATGATGTCCTCTTGATCAAAGACCATGCTCTCATTTCTATCCCAATCTTGCCTCACAAGGAATTCTTAAGTACTCGAGGAAGCACACAAATTTATAAAATGTACCCATACCCGCTCTTGTATCAGATTTATCTGCAAAGGGAGCTGTAGGTCTCTATTCCCATCTTCAATAAGGACCATATTTGCGCACTACTCTTCGATGCCATAATTTGAAGTATATTTACTCCATCCTGCTGCAACAGCCTGGATCTATAACTTCTATGCTTCTCTTACAGGTAACAAGGGCTTTTTCCGAAGGCAGCATTTGTCAGACAGCTGACACGTGATCCTAACCAGCTACAAAGTGCTTGCCTCTAAATTTACCTTTTGTACTGAATTTGCAGATGTGCTATTTTATTGTACAACTGCATAATAGAACGACGCTAGTGCTGTTTTCTTTTCCTACTGTGTGCTTGTCAGAGAACAAAGAACTCTCACGTACGGCTGCTATTTTGGGTTTTTGTACTTGTGCATAGTGTGCCTGTGCTGTAGCCCTGTTAGACTACATTTCCCAGCCTGTGCTGTAGTCCTATTAGACTACATTTCCCAGCATCACTAGGTATATTTTGGAAGTCCAGGTGATTAAGCGCTGGCGCTTCTGCGACAAGCCGGTCTTCACCGGTCATCGCCGCAGCTCGCCAGGACGCTGGCTCCTACTCTCTGCTAGGCTCCTGGGCTCTCCTTAAACTTTGCCTGTGCGTCAAACAACTCTACTAGTAAGTCCTATTCTCTTAACACACTTTCAGTGACTTAGTGAGTGGTGTGTACTCTACTTAACCATGTACCTGGACAAAACAGCACGCGCTACGAGTGAAACTGTTTCTGACATCGTGCCTTTTTTAGTACTGTCCCTTTCCTTGCTTAAAACTCGATCTCTCTACAAACATGGCGTCGAAATTGCAGACCATGTCAATGACTGCAACCCTGACTTTTTTGGCATTACTGAAAAATGGCTCAATTCTAACTTGCCTATTCAAGCGACTCTCTCAACCCCAGATGAATACAGTCTCTTTAGAGCAGATCGCTCTCAGGGCAAAGGAGGCGGAGAGGCACTTATGTGCAAATCCAGCCTAAATTGTCATGTACTACCACACAATTCACCTGATGGTTGTGAATCCTTGTGGGTAAAAATTAAGACGTCCTCTAATACCTCTCTTAATGGACTCAACGTCTATCGACCACCCAAGGACATGCCCCTTTTCGAAGAACAGTTCATTGACCTAATAAAACAAATCGATCAAAGTAAAATCCCTCTTATCATCATAGGCGATCTTAACTGATAAACGACCATTTTGACAAAATAGGACTCAGTCTAGAGGACTCAATCACCTCTATTGGACTAACCCAGTGGATTAAAACACCCACACAAAAGGGTGGACACACACCTGACTGGCTTATTTCACAAAATGCTATTATTTCAGACATCTTGGTTACACCATGTATATGGTCTGATCACTATCTTATCCAGGCAAAAATCTCACTACCAGGTCCTCCACGTAAACTCAACACCAACCCGCGCCTGCGAAAACTAACTCCTAATTTGAAAAACATTACATCTTCTAAATTCTCATCCCTAGTAGCATCCAAGCTTCAACCTATAACTAACTTAGCGGACTCCTCCACCTTAGTTAACCACTCTCTATCAAACAAGCTGCGAATGAACTAGCACCTATGAAAAATGAAATCCATCAAGTCTGAAACGACAAACACCTGGTTCTTAGATGACATTTTTAGGGCCAGACAAAACAAAAGGGCTCAGGAAAGATCCCGGAGAAAGGACCCTAACAACAACACACTAGCTGCCTACAAAAAATCCACTGATGAATACAAGAAACTTATCAATAATGCCAAAGCCACACATTACTATAAAAGAATTATAAATGCTAAATCCAATGTTGGTGAACTGTTTAAAATCCTTTCTGATTTTCAGGACCACCCTCAACCTTCCAATAACTTAACTAAAGACTCCAAATGGTGTCAAGACATCCACAATGCTTTCCTTTCGAGAATTGACTCTCAAAGACAAAATCAATAAAGCCCTTAGCAACGTAATACAACCACTGCCCACAGAAAATGCCAAGCACCTCAATAACAATGAAGATAAAATACCCCAATTCTCCTTTTCCCACTATTCTGAAAAGGAAGTGCTCAAGGTCATACAAGATCTTAAATCTACTTCCTGCCCTGCTGACGATTGTCCCACAAGCATTTTCAAAGAATCGACTGACTTGCTAGTACCCTGGATCACCAAGTTGATAAACCTATCTTTTGACGAAGGTGTGGCACCAGATGTGCTAAAATCAGCTTGGATAACACCCTAGCTGAAAAAAAGAAATTTTAGACCCAACCAAGAAGGATAATTATAGGCCAATAACCAATATGCCTTTTATACTAACGATACTGGACAAACTGGCCTACAAACAACTCCAGGCTCATGTTGAAGAACACAAGATCCTCGGCACTCGACAGTCGGGTTATAGGGCCCGGCATGGTACTGAAACAGCCATGCTCGACCTTAAGTCCACACTGGTGAGCATTGCTGACAAGAATCAAGCTGCACTACTGATGCTTCTTGACCTCTCTGCAGCCTTTGATCTGGTAGATCACAGCTTACTAGTGACAAGGCTCGGAGAGGTCGTAAATCGTTCCTCGATGGCATCTAACTGGATTGCCTCCTTTTCTGGGCACTCACATGGTTAGGATTTGTGTAGGGAGTCACCACTCCACTCCTATCTCTCAAACCTGTGGTGTCCCACAAGACTCCTGCCTGTCGCCACTGCTTTTGAATTTGTACATATGCCCTCTCTTGGACTTCTTAAACTTGGTGTTCAGTACACCTACTATACAGACGTCACACAGGTGGTCACACAGCTTAGTGGTCTGTACAGAAATGATGTTGAGACCATCAATAACATCTACAAAGCCATCCAGGATTGGATGGCTTGTAATTCTCTAGCCTTAAACAACAATAAAACCAAACTAATGATAGTATCCTCCAAGAACACCTGGAGCAAACCAGATACTGATTACTCCAACTTCCATATTGCAGGCAACATCATCACAGTCCAGAGGAAGGTAAAAACTCTGGCAGTTGTGTTAGACGACGAATTATCCATGAAGCCGCATGTGTCTCACATCAGGTCTAGCAGCGGACTGATCAATAAGCGAATCAATTACACCCGTCCATTTCTAACAGCCGAAAACTGTGCTCTTCTATCCACGGCATTGATAAACTCCCGACTGGACTATTGCAATAGCCTATTGTCTGGTACTACTGCTGCAAATATCCAATCCTTACAAGTGGCCCAGAACAATGCCGTGCGGACCATCTTCACTCAATCTCATCGCTCCCATATCTCCATCTTCAGGAAGAAGCTTCATTGCCTACCACTCAAACATTGCATTACACATAAAATACTCACTATGACACATAAATGCCTCTCTTTCAGCAGTCCCATCTACTTGTCTGAACGCATTAACATCAAGAGCAATGGAAGAAATCTGCATTCATCCTCTGCCACAGTCCTTGCTTCCCCCAGATTTAAGACCGCAAAATTTGGAGCCACCACGCTTAACGTTCAGGGCCCTCTACTTTGGAATGCTCTGCCGGCAGGGCTACGACAAATCAAAAATTACCTCCTATTTAAAAAAAGCCATAAAAACCTACCTTTTTAGCATGGAGTAATCCTTATGACCCCTTTCTGATCCTGCTTGCTCTCTCTTGTTGTCCTGTCTATGTCTCTGTTTTTTGTGCGCCCTCAGGCCTACGGGCATGCGGCGCGTTAAAAGAATTAAAATGAATAAATAAAATAATTCCTGTACCTTAGATTCAACTTCTTTCGCACTACCAATCTAGAGGCGATGTCCAGGTACTCTAATGCTCTCAGGTCCTACTTCAATTGATTTGTCTTGTTCATAACTTCACTATCAAAGCCGTGTTTATGTCTAAAATGTGGTTGGTTCCCTGGCCAAACTTTCTCTGTAAATCAACTGAGTACGTCACATAATCACTATCCTTCGTAGGATTATGAGTACTGAACGTGAGAGCTCTTACTTTTAAATAAGTGTCTAATTTCACCAGTGCAGATTCAGACCATTTAAACCTATTTCTTCCCCCCACGCCAACTCCAAATTAAAGAGATAATAATCTCCAATGGACCTCAACAAAAGTGCTTCCCAGTTAACCAATAGGAGATCATGATCACCGTTTACTTGTGTTGTCACTTGGAAATCATTCACATGCAAATGTATTTCTTGAAACAACGACATAGTCAACAGTAGCTATAGCTATCTGTATGGTACATTTCCAAGTTGGAAGGGGGGAGGTCTCCCCTTAAAGCACTATTCAACATGAGAAACTGTCCGTCTTTCATTAATTTCAACCATTTATTTGCCCTAGTACTAAGTACCTGATCCTTTGTTTGGAGGAATTGGATGTTTAAATCTCCCACAATGAAGGTAGCAATGGTGTTCGGGTCACCCAAACTCAAATGCAGCATTGCTTCAACCCTCGTCAAAAAGGCATCACCCGAAAACCCTGCTGGATTCCAATACAAACCTAAAACCGCATAATGACATTACGGTCGGTTAATAACCAGGGGGCAAAGAAGCTTAGTTAACCGACAAAACACATTGGGAGAAGCCCAAGCCTCTAAAACCAAACCTATACCCATTTTACAGGCTACAAACCCTGATGAGGCCTTCCCCTTTCTGGCCCCTACACCTCTACTAAGCACAGAACATAGCCATCCCATACAGGAGCCTGCAGAAGCAATGTGTCCTGGAGCATGAAAATATCAACACCATCCAAAGGATTATTCTAGTCAAATATCAGATGTTAAAAGCCATGGGTATTTCAGGAGCCCATCTTAAATTTCAGGTGACCTTCTTGAAAGGCAGTTAATTTTCTCAGTGTTGAATGTTGCCTGCTAGTGCTCCCGGAAGCCCTTAACAGCCCAGATGAAAAGAATCCTTTGGAAATATGGTACATTTTCGATCATACCAGTTCTTAAATTTTACCAGGCTAAAGTTATCCCTGTTTTGTTATATGGTCTTGAAGCTAAACCACAGCTATGGAACACGTCCTGGCAAAAATGGGAAGGTCTTTTGTGGAAGTATGTCTTGGGTCTTCCTATGAGCTTATCCATGGACAACCTCAGATTTGAACTGGGCCTCAGATCATCAAAATGTCAAGCAGGGTGGAAATTGATGGTATTGCAACATTGCAACACCTCAACCCAAGATCACTCATCATATGCAGACATGAGAAAACATTTGGAGGTGGGTAGCTCTCAATATTTAGGTAGGATATTCTTTCTGGTGAAGGAGCAGCTTCGGAGTGCGGACACAGATACGATACAAAATTGGTGGAGGAAAATCCAACAAAGGCCAAAAAAAAAAATGGGTGGAAATGGATTGGATCCAGACCCTTGAAAAAAATAAGATCAGGGACGAATCGAATCCTCTCCAAATGTCGGAAAGAAAGCTGGGTTTCCTCAGTAAATATTTTATTAAGTTCTGAGACTGGAGACTGAGGAACAAATTCCTGAGATTAAGATTAAATATCTTACATACTGTGGAAATTCTTGCGAGAAGAGGGTTGGGGGCCCTAGCATTGAATCTGTGTCAGACCTGTGCTAAACCAGAAAACCAATCCATCAAACATCGGATGATGGAGTGTAATGGCACGAGAAGCTCCAGATAACAGTTCCTCAGCAGGTTTGTCTCTGAATCAATGTATTGGGCACACAACCACTTTTGGGAAAATTTGATTGATGACCAATCCCAACAAAAGACGATTGCGGTAGTTAAGATGCTGGAGGACTAAGTTAGATCTGTGACATCTCGGCAAGTGCATTTTTGGGGTTCTGGCGCTCAACATCTTTCCCTTTATGAAGGCAAAGCTGTTGACAATTGACTTTTTGTGGAAGTTCTCGTCTTTCTCCTTTATTTTGCCCTCTTTCCACTTCTCTTCTCGTTCTTCCTTTTTTCTTTTTTTCCTCTGTTTTTAAGAGTTGAAGGTTGAAAAATTGGTTTATCTGTAATGGATTTATTTTTAAGCTCTTGGTTCTTATTCATAGTTTAAAAAAATAATTTGCTTGTTTGTGAAAGGTTAAACGTTGTAATCATATACAATAAAAAAAAAAAAGATTATTTTTGTCAAATATCAGATGTTAAAAGCGACAGGTATTTCAGGAGCCCATCTTAAATTTCAGGTGACCTTCTTGGAAGGCAGTTAATTTTCTCAGTGTTGAATGTTGCCTGCTAGTGCTCCCGGAAGCCACGACCAATACGTTTCCTGGTCGTGTGGGGAAACCTCCAGAATCTCAATGTCTCGACCCATGTTCTGTTGCCCCAGAGGGCAAGAGAATCTCAATAAAGGGAAAGGGAGCCTCTTCATATTCTGGTTTGGTGATGTTGTCTATGGACCACTTATAGATGAAAAGAGGGGTTTATTGATTTCTCTGAAAGTATAGCCTAAATAATTCAATTGCTTCCTTGCTCCCAAAAGAATATCCCGGACCAGTTGTGAGGGAACGTCCATCGTCACTCTGTCCAGGTTGTGATCATTAATGAATTTGACCTGGGCAATATCACTTGATTGGCTCGCGCCTAATCCTGGTGTACTGGCTGTTAAACTCAGGATATTAGTTATATTTAAAATCATGTCCTCTGCAGGTCTTCCCATACTCTCCAAGTATAGATATTGGTTACAATTCGGCTTCTTCAAAGGGCGAGCCAGGGCTGGCACAGAGTGTCTCCCTGAGGATGTCGAGTCCACCCTTCTTTTCCAGGGATGATCATTTTTATAAGACCCCCTCCCTCAGCGATCTCTCCCATCCTCTGTCCATCCAGCTTTGGTGGGAATGTTTGGAATATCAGAGTCAATTGGGATATTAATTGCCCTGGAGTCTTACCTAATTGTACAGCATTTCCCTACTGAAGACTACCTCTTGTCGGCCTTTAATGACAAGGTCCTCATTGTTAACTCGTCCATCAGTGAGTGTGTTGTAAGAAGGAGTACGTCAAATTCGCCAGGTAATATAAACATTGATTCTACTTGATTCTGAGTCGTTATTGAATTGTTCATAGTGACCTCTTCAACAATCTTTAACAACTTCTGATTCTTTTTCTGACAAGTTTCTTTACGGATGTTGGGGTTAATCTTAGGTTGTCCTTGATCATGAGGGAGTAGATAAGGCCTCTAGGAATTTTCTAAAGCCAAACAGAGGATCTGATAAGGGACCTTTGATTCGCTTGAATTGAGGGCAGTCAATTACGTCATCAATCATACCAATCGATTTAAATTGCCCAGTTGGCGTGCCTACAGTGTTCAAAGAGCCCAATTGTTGTTGGACAGGGCTATTATTCCCAAAAATCATTGAGAGCAAGGGTTGATGAGTTCCAGAGCAGGAGCAATGAGGGGATTCTTAGACGGAGGGGTGGCACAAATAAATCAAGAGTGTGAAACAGTATGGAGAAATCATTTGCAATATCTGATGTGGCACGTGCAATTCCAACTTCTGTTTACCCATGGGATCCTTATCAATCACCCCAACACTATAATGTTTAACCCACCAAATGTAAAAACATACATGCACATTAATAGAAATACATTGGGAATTAATGAATCGCAATCTAGTGGGCTTTTTTTTTACAAATTAATCAAAAACAAAGTAGTTGGGGGGGCTGCTTTGAAAAGCGAACTTTGAAACTGGTTCTGTGAGGTTTTGGAAGCCAGGGGATGGGTGAATAAGGAAATTCCCAACCTTTGCAGTCAGCTCAGAAACTGGCCATGAGTTTTATGATCGGTTAAGTATTGCAGATGGCAGAGGTAATCTCCTCATGAATGGGAGCGTGACAGAAGGGGTTTCACTATTAGTTTTAGCTAGCAGTAAAACACGAGGGGAGTCAATGCCCAAGGATAACGAATGAGAAACCAGGAGTTGCAATTGTATTGTCAGATGTGCTATTTGATAAAGTAGCAGGTATTTAGATTAGAATTTTCCAATGAAACCAATGACCTGGGGAATGAGATAGCATCACTAACTCAAAGGGAAATTATTTACCCAGCCTTCTTCATATCGCTGGGAATATTCATGTGAACCATGTGCAAATTAAGAGTTAAGGTTTAAAAGGCTTAGGCCAGTTATTGCTAGTTATGAATTATGTTTGCATACAAATGTTTTACTAAATAATGAAATGACCCACCACAACAAATCCCAAGAAGAGGTGTGTTCTACACATGAGCTGAAGATAATAGTGAAGGTAAAACTGGCCAATGAAAACATAGGAATTGGAGAAACATGGGATTTCTTTGAAGAGGGTTTTGTCCAATCACATGTGGGTGTGGAATGTAAAAAAGTATCTGGGAGTGTTTTAACTGTTGCAAACATGCATAAATGATGTCAACTGATGTGGTTTGTTGAGACTTGGGTTGGTGTGGTCCTTTGGTGCCATCTAACTGCTCACCGAATAATTGTACAATAAACATACTTTATGTACAATCGTGTACTCACTTCTTAAGCGGTGGTCCCGTTTGGGTTAATGTAATTAAAGGCCCATCCACACAATCCAACAATCCACAATCCAACAAATCACCTTCCTCTCCATGAAATTCCTCCAGGAAGTCCCTCAGTTCCCTGGGTCTAGGGGCTCCAAACCAAAGGGAATGGGATCCCCCTCATCATAGAAGTTCCCCATTCGGGAGATTAATACTCCCCTAGGAAGTGGAGCATAGCCCTCGTGGAACTCTGGCATAACTGGAACCTTCGCAGAGGGAAATGTTGAGGTCAGAGGACTGAAGTCCAGAGACTGAATGGTGCGACATTGTGACGGGTTCTTGTCGGTCTTCAACGTGGCCAAATGCAAGGGCATATGTTTGCGCGACTTTGAGAGGTCTCTGCTGGCTTGTCCGAGCATGGTGCTGGTGGGGTCGAAGATGATTTGATTTTTGGCATTTGTATGCACCCACAATGGACTCAACCATATAGGTGCACAGTTGGAATCACCTACATACCAATGTACATCAGAAGTATAGAGAAGTCACTAGCTAGTAGATTCATAACTAGCAGTCAGCGCTGAGGCTGTTGTCACTGGTGCCGAATCCACTGATGCCAGGACCGCAGCAAAGATGTCGAGGATCTTAAGCTAGAAGGCCACTCATTCCCCTCTCATAGAGGATTGGATAGGGAAAGGCCCGGAGACGTTCAGCACTGGGGGACCTTGAATGAGTCAGTTTGTCACCCTTCTACTTGTGGAAGAAGGTTAACAGTTTTGACTGCTGACTAAGCACCTTAGGGTGCATCAACTGGCATGACCTGCAATCCTGCATGTCATACCCCTCACCGAGGCACTAGAGACAGATCCTGTGGGGATCCGAGACAGACATCTGATGTCCATAGTAGAGACAGGGTCCCTGGAAACAATTAGAATTGAAGGAAAGATTGGTGTGTGAAGTCTGCTGGGAGCCATAATCTAATCAAATAGTGTCCTATAATAGGACACTCTCGCCCCCTGCACACCATACTGCAGTGGATACAGCTATAGTTACAATCTCCAAAAAAGCATATATACGTAGAGCTTTTATTGTGGAATCAACTAGAAACAGTTTTCAGAAAAACTTTGTGTAAAATGATGCACAGAAAACTGCTCAGTGCAATTCGGGGACCATATCACCTTCTTCAGGATCATAACCATAAACAATGATACAAATGTAGACTTTTTTGTCAAATCTTTTTATTAAATATCAGATTGAAACAGGCCATTACATAGGTTGGGCACATGAGACAACAAATTGTGAAAGCAGAATGCAGCCATAGATATTATTTTCACTATAAAACATGTTATTGCCGAAAATCGGCTAATATGTCCCTTACCATGAATGAAGCTAACTCCCCCAGCAACTCACATTTGCCCCCCCAATCTTCCTGCAGTTTCCCATACATACCACAAGTATTCTATGAAGTGATGTATTGTGTCTCATCCAGTAAGTATTGCACACTGAATAATACCATATTATATAATATCACCATCTCAGCCTGTCCATAGTGATTTATAGGTCATGTACGTCCCAAGCGTCGCCAACCGTGCTCTCTCTTAGTATATTTGTGCCCTGTGGTCCTTTTGATTTGACTTGTCATTGTGTTACCCTCGCCCACCTTTGTGTGTGTATTTATTTATATCCATATCCAGAGTACCATACATTCCCTGTTGGTTTAACGTCGTATTGTATTCAGAGAATTCACATGAGTGGTTCAGCTAGCTCTCTGAAGCATGCGGCTTGCGACGGTCTTGTGCAGCGCTTTTTAAGAATTATATTCCAGGGAGCATAATTTGGTTAGTGTGTTTGCCACATAGGTCTGGTGGGTGGATTTACTGCTTTCTAGTTAATGACTAGGCTTTTATGAGCGGCAGAGAGGATTATGTGCATTATCCTGCGCTGCATGGGGTTGGAGTGCCAATCCTCCCTCTGTCCCCCGAATAGCAGTGGGCCCAGAGCCATATCAATGTCCTATCTATAAGTGGGATCTGTCTATATACCTTTCCCCAAAATATCCTTATCCGCGGGCAGGACCACAGGATGTGCCCCAGCGTTCCAAGACCCCCACATAGTCACCAGCAGCCTGGGAAGTGCGAAAGACCCATCCAAAATAGTTTGCTTGCTGTATGATCTATCCTTTGGATCAGTTTCTACTGAATGTCACAGTTGCAAATATTAACCGAGACCATTGGTATGGCTTCAAAAAAGTCATAAATTGCCTGGGTCGAACAGAGTCCCCAGATCCCCAGACCACTGAGATGTTAGAATTTGGTTGCGTGCTAGATTATTGGTGGTGCATATAGTGTCGAAATTACACAAATGTGCGTATGCCGTTGTGTTTTTCTCCATTTCCAATTCCCCCGTCGTCAGTGGGGCCGTAAGGGATTGCTCTGTAGTATGTTTGCAGATCAGCGATAATAGGGTCATATATTGGAGTCAGTCTGGTTCACCCAGCCCAAGCAGTCGCCTCCTGTCGGAGAAGCGAAGCAGGGATTGTTCTTCGTAGAGGTACATCACCCCAACATGTTGCCACATTACATCTTGATTGGGGTGTAGCTTGTGGTTTAGCTCATATGATATCGCCTGAACTGGTGATCCCAGCACCGCCCAGACTCAATGCCATTGAGCGACCATTGGCCCCTTACAGGGTGCTTTTTAATTTTGATGGGTAGTTTCTTCAGGGGGATAGCCAGGGCCTTGGCCGGCATAAGAGGAGTCAATAGGAACAATTGCGTAGCTTTCCAGCTGACCAGGTCCACTTCATTGAGCCAGCAGTTTGGCCAACATACTTGCGCATCCTGGTAATATGTTCCCCATATCGTTAACACTAGGCCACCATCCGCTTTAGAGGCCTGAAGGATTTTTAAGTCTTTAGTCACACTTTTTTGCCCCTCCATACAAATTTTAATATATATATATATATATATGTATATATATATATATATATAGTCTAATTCTCTGAACATCTGACTCGTAGGAGCAAAGAGGAACATCACTGACAGGTAGGTCAATTTCAGTAGAGAGTTCGTTTTGAATGCATTTATCCTTCTGAAGAGGGATAATGGGAGCGAGTCCCATCTGAGTAGATCTTGTTTGATTTTTAGTAGAACTGGAGGGTAATTTAGTTGTAGTATTTCACTCAGAGTCTGTCAGATTTTAACCCCTAGGTATGTTTACCCACCAGGGTCCCAGAGGATGTCTGGCCTTAGTGGGATAAACTCAGACTTTGCCCAAATTATAACATAGCATGCCATGGGGCCGAAGTGTTGTAATAATTGACACAGCCTCAGAAGTGATGTCTTACAATTACTTATATAAATAAGAAGAAAATCCGGATATAGAGCCTCCCGTTCTATTCCTGTCCACCCTGGGTCGGTCTGTAGTGTAGCCACTAATGGTTCAATAGTGATGGCGTATAGGATAAAAGGCATCTCCATTGTGTACCTGAATATAGATAAGGGGGGGCAGATGTAATACCGTTCGTTCCTACTGTGGCAGTAGGGGCAGTATACAGCAGTTTTATTAATTCGACACATTCAGGCAGGAAACCAAAGGTGTTCAGTACTTGAAACAAAGTCCCATTGGACTTTATTGAATGCCTTCTCAACATCTAATGTTAGGATTCCCTCATATGGATTCCCCTCACCTCCCCGCCATGACATCTAGTAGTCGACGAACATTGTCGGCAGAGTGTGAACCCAGAATAAAGCCGGTTTGGTCCCTGTGGATGAGGTCTGGGAGTAGACCTTCGATGTGTAGGGCCAGGCATTTTGCTAGGATCTTTGCATCAGCATTAAAGAAATGGGGTGATACGATCCAGTGTCCCCTCGGTCGCGACCTTTCTTGTGGAATACCACAATATTGGCTGAAAACATGGATCGCGGAAGTGAGCCAGTAGCTCCTGGCTCAGCGTATACAGCATACAGCTTTAAGGGTGGGCACAATAGCGATCTGCTAGTGATTTATAAAAATGGATGGGGAGTCCGTCGGGTCCAGCCGCCTTAGCCACAGATAGGGACTTGATCGCTCAGAGTATCTCCAAAGCGGTGAATGGAGTGGGAAGGGTTTCTGTATGGGTGCCACCCAATTTAGGGAGTTCAACAGTGGTTAGGAATTCATGGATACGTTGTGGCTCTATCCAGGTAGATTCTGCATATAGTGCGCCATAGAATTGTGCGAATCAATCATAAATAAGTTGGTCTTCCTTAAGTAAGTTCCCATCCCAGTCTCTGATGCAATTGATAATTTGTGCTGCTTGTCGATCATGCAATAGGCGTGCCATAAGGTGTAGGGGCCTAAGACCCTCGCAATAATATGTTTGTGACCAACTAGTGAATGATTTCTGGACTTGGGAGGATACCACCATTAATTGTGATCGAAGCCCAACCAGTTTAGTGTGTGTTTGTGGGTCCTGCAAGCATTTATGCTGCTTTTCCATGACCAACATTTCAGCCCTCAGTTGTGCTTCCTGTTCCCCACCATACTTTTAATTTGTGGCCCACCTCAATATACACATTGCCCTCTCATGTATGCCTTATACGCGTCACAACATTTCAATGCCTGATAGTCAGCTGACATGTTGGTTTGCCAGAATAAGTCAGTGTCATCCTCCAGATGTTCAAGAAATGTGGGTATCCCAAGGCTCTCAAGTTAAGACACCATGACAGTCTTTTACGCAGGACCTCTGGAAGGTCTAACCGGAGCAGTACTGGTGAATGGTCAGAGGGTGGAGGCTGGTATTTTGCACTCCCTAATTAAGTGGGTGGTGTTCGAGGGAAGGATCCAATAATCTAACCTGGAGTAGCTGCCATGTCCATTTGAGTAGAAGGTGAAATCTCTCTGGTGTTCGTGTGTGATTCACCAAGCATCTCCAAGTCGGAGTTCCTCTAGTAAAGATTGGAGGGTGGCAAGTTTCCATGGAGTTGTTTGTGAGGTTGTGGAAGTGCTTTGGCAGTCCATTGATAGGGCTAGGGCTACATTAAAGTCCCCCCTATCAGTGTCATAACTCCCATATATTGTGCGCATGCCGAGAAGGTATTGACTTGATTGACATGTTTACAGCTACCCGCATTGATATTGTTTTTATCCATGTATTTTCTATTATATTGCTTTTTAAATCCTTGGGCTTTTTAATCCGTTTAATTGTGCATTTGTGTCACTGGATGCTATATCTATTCTGTTTATTAACCCAGTGTGATTTAAAACAGATATTAGCTTACTCTGCACGCATCTGGGACCGAAAGACACTACCCAGAAGCACCTGTAGTTCTTCAGACTATTTCTCTTCAAACCCGACTCAAACCCGCCAGCACGGAGGTGTTAAGACTGTCTGTGCCCGTCCATGGTTGGGACATGATGGGCGTGCTCTGCTGCTTGACGGTTTAAATACTATGGGTCTTGTGGAAGTGCTGGCAGCAATAGCAGCTGCAAGATCGATGTTCAATGCTCCTGTGGATGAGCTTGCACAGAATGTGCTGGGAAGGCTATTGTTATCCACCGTTAATCTGAACTATGCTTCGGCTCATTAGACTACTCCTTTGTTAGATAATAGTCCCTAGCCGAATCCCGACATTACTGTTATCACTGAAACGACTGAGCAGTTGCTGCCTCCCTCCTTTTCTGAAGATATCTGAAAATGTTGGGGAAGCAACAATTGATGCCGTTTTGTGCGTTACTGATTGTGTCCCCTCTGCCACTCCCCTGCCAGAGGGGGAACACCGTAATACAGGAGCATACTAAACGCTCTTCCACCCCGGTCTCAAAATTACTCTGTATTCTCTTGAATACCAGATCTCTGGTTAAGCATGCACAAGACGTCTGTGACTACACTGAACAGAATAATATGGACTTATGTGCTCTGACCAAAACCTGGGGTACTAGTGCTGCTGGCACCTCCCTCAATTTAGCTATACTTGAGGGGTATGCCATGTTAAGACAGGATAGATTAGAAGAGAGAGGTGGAGGGGTTGCATTGATTTTTAAAACTGCGCTGAATATTTGGGAAGTATGTGGCCAAATCATGGAGGGTGTTGAATGTTTGGCATGTCAAAGTGGGCCTGAATGCGAAATCGACAGTGAATCTATTACTGATTTACAGGACTCCCTCTTTAACTGAGACAAACTGTTAGCCACTCTCAAGTCTAGCTCACGTTTTATTCTCTTAGGAAATTTTAATTATTGGTTGGGATATGCGGATGATGTCTTAGCGCTTGAACAGAAAATGTATGCGTCAACTCACCATCTGGGTCACCTTGGACTGGGTTTCAACATCTAATGTTACTAGTCAAGACTATCAGATTCTACCCTGCCCTTGGACCGATCATGAATTTGTGCAGTTTTCCTCTTGAAATTGAACAGGAGGTTGGGTGTTACGTCGGTTCGGAATAGTAAGCATCTTACATGTAAAAAAAAAAAATTAACCTCTACTTGATCAAGCTCTTAATTTCAGTGATTCTGTCCCATCTGCCGCAATGTCCAAGTGTCTGGTGGCTAACCCGGACTCCAACACTAATTTCCCCGCAGAAACGTAGAAAAAACATTGGTAAGAATAGTAAACCATGGTTTTTAGAGGATCTTCACAAACAAAAATCCTCCACCTTTAAGATGTTCTACTCCTGGAAAGCAAATCCTCTTGTGCTAGGTCACTGGCTGCCTATAAAGCAACTTCTAAGTGTTATAAATTGGCGATTGTGGAGGCAAAGAAACATTTCCACAACTCTAGGATTCCAAATGCCAATTGTGAGGTTAAGGAACTCTTCAAAATATTGAAAGAACCAGAGAACACCCCACAGCCGCTGGAGCTTTCTCCCAATAAAGATGCTTCCTGGTGTCAGGAAATACAAAATGCGGAGTGCGGCGAGTGTGTTATTTGTGTTTGTACCACTGAGGAGCTGCAGCGACCAGTCTTTCTACGCTGTTCTCTGTTTCTGGAGGCGGACCTCTAATTATATAAACGCCGGACACACGCGGAGCGTCGCGGAGTGCGGCGAGTGTGTTATTTGTGTTTGTACCACTGAGGAGCTGCATCGACCAGTCTTTCTACGCTGTTCTCTGTTTCTGGAGGCGGACCTCTAATTATATAAACCCCGGACACACACGGAGCGTCGCGGAGTGCGGCGAGTGTGTTATTTGTGTTTGTACCACTGAGGAGCTGCAACGACCAGTCTTTCTACGCTGTTCTCTGTTTCTGGAGGCGGACCTCTAATTATATAAACCCCGGACACACGCGGAGCGTCGCGGAGTGCGGCGAGTGTGTTATTTGTGTTTGTACCACTGAGGAGCTGCAGCGACCAGTCTTTCTACGCTGTTCTCTGTTTCTGGAGGCGGACCTCTAATTATATAAACCCCGGACACACGCGGAGCGTCGCGGAGTGCGGCGAGTGTGTTATTTGTGTTTGTACCACTGAGGAGCTGCAGCGACCAGTCTTTCTACGCTGTTCTCTGTTTCTGGAGGCGGACCTCTAATTATATAAACCCCGGACACACGTGGAGCGTCGCGGAGTGCGGCGAGTGTGTTATTTGTGTTTGTACCACTGAGGAGCTGCAGCGACCAGTCTTTCTACGCTGTTCTCTGTTTCTGGAGGCGGACCTCTAATTATATAAACCCCGGACACACGCGGAGCGTCGCGGAGTGCGGCGAGTGTGTTATTTGTGTTTGTACCACTGAGGAGCTGCAGCGACCAGTCTTTCTACGCTGTTCTCTGTTTCTGGAGGCGGACCTCTAATTATATAAACCCCGGACACACGCGGAGCGTCGCGGAGTGCGGCGAGTGTGTTATTTGTGTTGCTTGGGGAGCGGCGGGACAAAGTGAGGTCAGGTCCCGCTTATTGACTCCTGTTATTGGGAAACACAGCGAAAAACCTCAACCTTGTGCAGGTAAGATCCTCATAGGCCTGCCAGAATGCTACTAGCAAACATTAATTATTAGGTACTAGAGAAATACGAGCGATTGTGTGTAATTTTTACAAACACTAAAGCATTCCTCAAGTACTATACTAACCCTCCTGAAGCCTTAGCCGTGACTCCGGGGCTCGCCTCCCTGAACGGCTTTGTTACGAAAACAACGCACTTCCTTTGGATTTAGCCGTGACTGCGGGGATCGGCCCTTTGAACGGCTTTTCCACGGAAACAACGCACTTCCTTTGGATTTAGCCGTGACTGTGGGGCTTGGCCCTTTGAACGGCTTTTGTCACGAAAATAACAAAAATAACGGCGGAGCTGGTGCAGAGTCCCGAGAGTCTGCTTTGTCTGCTGGACTGCTGTTGAAACTCTACAGCCCTCTTTCTATCCCTATCCCTATTAACTGAGAAAGGTGTGCTCATAATCCCCTGTACTGCGTGCTGAGTCTCGTGAGTCCATACAACCCTCATGGATCGAGGAGCAACATCTAAGGTGCCGCCAAGAATCGTACACCACCCTTTTACCCGTCTGCAGTCGAAGCGCGCAGAAGAAGGATCTGAAGGAACTTTGCCTGTATCCTGGAACCGCTTTGTCGTGTCTACTACCACAGCGGGGAGCAATCAAGTAACAAAATCTAAATCCTACTCTTCCCCATCCGCACGCATAATATCACTGCCGCGTGTGTCAACGTCAATGGAAGACACGAGTGCTTGTGCTAGCGTTTGTGCTAGCGACGTGCAAATTATGCACGATGATGATTCCTGTGCAAATCGTTTGCACAGTGAGCCAGACTGCTGTCTTTCTCCCGAAAGCCTATCGAGCTTAAAAATAACAGGAAATGTCTCTATTGACTCTGCTTGTAGAGAGAATGAAGGGGAGCCTAGTGCCATTGAAGTATGGAGAGAAGGTAATGGTATTCCACTAACTAATATGAACACGAGTGCAAATCATTTTCCTGAGAGTGGTGCACAAGTGCAGAGAGAGCCCTCACTTGCAGATGATGTTGTCAGCTCTGGTGGAGCCCAACTCCCAGATATACAATCTGTTGACTTGGTTGAGCCTGAACGCTTACCGGGAGATATGGTGCAGGATGGTGATAATCGAGGCCTAACAATCCGTAAACCACAACGGCTAACCTCGGAAGCCACTGGCTTATGGCTTGAATGTACTTTTGATACTACTCTCCCGACAACCACGACACCTATGACTCCCCATATGGGGAGCTCCTTTCTGTCCCCCAAGCGTTGTCTCACTCAACCACTGTCAGATGTCATTAGACCCTCGTCTCCCAATAAAACTTCCTCCAACACGGAGACAAGCGCCCACAGCAGCGGAGCAGCGAGAAATAACTTGGCTAAAAACGTGACAGAACTAGATGAACGAGGCGCCACAGATGTTAAATGCAATTACCCCTCTCCTAATTGTACCAACCCTAGCGTCTTGAAAATTCATTATAACGAAAAAACTCCTTGGCTATAGCGAATAAACTCCTAGTCGATCTGACAAAAATGAACAACTCATTGAACAGCTCATCGAATGCCAAATCAACATCAAATGACACCGATCCAAAAAGTGGACTGCCCACCTTTGAAACCTGTTCGATGGGAAATGACCCGGAGGTCACCGCACGACCGAGTATTGAATGGCCAACGGGCCTTAGAAAAAGACGAATAGCTTCCAGCGTATCTCCCCCCATACCATGCTCCCAAAACAGAAACCAACGGAAAGGAATTTCACTGCCTCAAACCTCTCCAGCGACATCTAGAGGTCACATGAAAACCTTCACAAAGATACCTATATCTTCATGTAATGAGGAGTTGTCTGACTTCTCATCTCTAGATGAATCGCTGAATGACTCCCCTATTAGACTTCTGCCTCATAAAGGCAAATCTTTCAACTACAGAAAATCGGCTTCCCAAACATTGAAATATCTCAAGCTGCAGAAGATGGTGGAAGAAGCTCTAAATGATCTTAGACCGTTTGGTTTTGTCTTCGCTGACCATAGCAATGGCTCCAATGCTCAAACTGTATGAGCAACTGAATGATAATGTCAAAGACCTAACTACACTTGCAGCATTGACAAACTCTAAACTTGCAACAGCAGAACTATCGCATAATGGAGGTAATATCAAAATACAAGATTTCATCCAAAGATTTGAAACCATAACTAAGGATCTTGCGGATCAGAAACGCTCAAATGTTGATGAGAAACGTCTAATGTCTGAAATAACATTGGAAGTGTTAAGTTTGCTGAAACAGGCTCATCCACAAAAGAGAATGTACGACGAGCTCCAACTAGCTTCCCGAGAGCCTGACTCAGACATACTAATGGCAGACACCTTATCAACTGTGCGGGAAGACGGTGCCCATCGCAATAATGATCCAGAACAGCCATTGAGGACAATTGCTCCAACCTCATCAATGAATGGACGAGAAGAGGCAAACACTCCTAGGCCTCAAATAACGCACCCGAATGTGAGTATCCCCCAGAGCGTTCCCTCGGGGGTTGAAAGATCCACGAGTATGAGAGCTGATCCCCCGGATGTGTCTTACTCAGACCCGTCACAGAAGATATCACCGACCATCCGGGTTGCCGATGACGTTATCTGTCCGCCAGACGTAAACATCATATCATCTCATATTGAGCAATCAGAAACCCCAATGAAATCTCACTCAGGTACTCTATCTATTCAACCTGAAAACAACCTACTGGATGTAAGTATCGCTGTGCCGTCTATGTCTGCCAATTCTGAAGGAACTACTAGACCCTTAGAACATGAACCAAACCACTGTCCCAACTTAAAAGATAAAACTTATGGAATATTCCAGAAAGCACATATTGCCGATGTAAGTAAACTGCAAGAAAAAAAACCAAAAAACCAAAAATGTAAACGAAAAGGCAATAACATGGGATCAAGGAAATTTCTAAGAAACCTAAAATCAGTCAATGTGTTTGTCAATACAGAAAAAGCAAACAAACTATCTAAAAACAACAATACAGAAGTCTCTCAAAAGTGTCCGGACGATCCTGAACCGACAACTGCTATAGATGAAAGCATCGAAATTGTTGAGCAAGAGCTCTTAAACCTATCAGTCTATGAAGATGTGATAAATGCTGAAATAGATGATGAAGAGATGGCACACAAAGCCATAAGTCCTGAGGCCTTGGCAAAAACTGATCGGTCTAACTCTTTGAATGGGGCACCCCGAGCCAGCAATAGGCGAGTTTGCGAATTAATACCCCCGCCAACAGAAGCGATCCCGTTGGCTCCTACCGAAAACTCTAACAAATTTGAAACTATGGCGGAAAAAAGAAGCCGCCTGGCCGCACGGAAAGAAGCCCCAAACTCTGGAATTGAAAATAGCCTAGTTTGCTGGAATGATTATAGCAAAATGCAGATTGAAGAAATTGACAAACCTAAATTTAACATAACAGACATGGCTATTACAACTCAGCCTATCCTGAAAGATCCTAAAACACTTAGAACATCAATTGTAGCTAATAAAAACCAACGGAGATTGCAACAAAACCTTTTCGAAAATAAAGACAAATCGGCAAATACTACGAAGTATATGCTAATACTAGAAAGAATATTGGACACTAATGATGGCCTAATCTTGAATCGAAACAACGTCCTTAGACTCCTACATCATGTTCCTGGACTGCGGTCAATTGAGTCCAATGACATTCAAACAGTGGCCTTCATCAACGATCATCAAAATGACAAAGTTGCACTGCATATAAATTCCAGAATTGTTTGTGATTCACTCCTAAATGCAGTCTCGTTTCTGTTATCTTTAGGCTTTGACATCCATGAGGTCTCCCAAAATAATTCTGCTGACCCTTGTTCCACAAAGGCAACGGCAGCACTAGATAACAATTCACCCTTAACCCACAAGGCTACTTTTGGAAGTAATGTTAAACTAAACCCTCCTACCAAAGCCGTTAATAAGACATCGAACAACAAGTTAGAAATCAACAAGGAATTAATTAGTATCCCACAAGAAGGAAAATTTTGCAACTTGGGAGAAAACATCAAAATCACAATCTCCGGAACAAATCCTGTAGCTGTAAGTGAGCAAAACATTGACTCACAAACCTTGGATGACAACACCGCGTCAAAAAACTGGAATTGGCTAGCTGGCATTCTGGGGAAGCAACCTAGCTAATGCCATCAGGAACACAGTAGCCCCCACATGAAAGTACTCTCATGGAACACACGAGGGTTCATGCATTTATTTCATGAATCAAAAAAAAATCCATTGAATCAAACAGTGATTTGTCTGCAGGAAACGTGGCTGACTGTGTGCCCATTATCAGATGAATATGAAGTAGTCATGAACCCAGCCATAGCGAGAAAAAAAGGTCGCCCATCTGCAGGTTTAATAACAATGGTAAAAAAAACTCAGGTTGGGCAGTGAAAAGTGCCTGCAATCACACTTCATACATCCAACATACAATTGTAGAGGCCAATTTAATAAATCCCGAGAGAAAAATCCAGCTCAATATAATCAACTTATACTGGCATCATAAAGAAGCTGGTACATACAAATTTTTGAACACAGTATTGGATCTAATTGACGCAATCAATAGCGAGCAACAAGCGCCCAACGTAATTTGCTGCGGTGATCTCAATCTATCTTGCTTGAGAGACGTGCAAGGCTACACAGCATCAACCACAACGCAAAAGTTGGCAGCAAAATGGTGCTTGGCCCTACAAGAAAGAAACATATCAATGGCAAACGGGAACACTAATGGAGACATTCCAGCACAAACAACATGGAAAAGTGGAAAGGCATGTTCTACTATAGACTATTTCTTTATTTCAAACAATCTAAGCCAACGAGCAGTGGAACTAACGATATTAGAAGACCAAAATAGCGACCACAGCAAGTTAACACTGACTTTGCTTTCTCCGATCGTAGTGAAACCAAACAGTTGGAGGAATCAGGTTGAAGTAAAATCCAACAGAACCCGTTTGAAAATAAAGCCATGTGAGGTGAAACGAATTACAGACCTATACTATAATCTCATAACAAACCCAACAGATGTCAGTCTTGAATACACCGCTGTTTTGGAACAGTTTATGACTGTCCATAATGGTTCAAACAAACCAGACTTTGCTCCTAAACACTGTTATAATTACGAAACTGCAGTAAGAAAGAGGCAATTAAGGAAAGAGCTAAGACATCACGCACATCTGAATATTGATCAGCGGCAGCTCGCAAAAAAAGCCTCTATGCAAAAATACAAAAACTGGCTAATTTCGCATAAAACTATCCAATACCAACAGGATAGCGAAGCCATGTTAGCGGTGCTCAGTAATAAGAACTCAGCCGACTTTTGGAACCTGATAAACAACATGAACTATCAACAAAGCGCAATCCAAACAAACATGGTCCCACAAGCGGAATGGGTCACTCATTTCGCTTCGGTCTACAGAAAAAACAGCTCAACAATTGAACCCAAATTTCCGAAGCTCACCAAGTGGGATCTAAGGTTTGACATGGAAAGTATAACACAGAGCATCCTACGAGCCTCCTCCTCAAGAGCACCGGGTCCTGATGGACTAACCAACCACTTGATAAAACAAAACCCAGAGGATTGGTCCGAGTTCCTTATGCTACTGTTCACACAGATCACGGATGAAGCCACTATCCCATCTAGCTGGAAATCAGCTATTATAATTCCCATCTTCAAGAATGGAAACAGAGCAGATCCGAAAAACTATAGGCCCATAGCATTATTAGACGTCTTAGGAAAAATCTTTGCTACCCAACTACAAAATCAATTAATGAAATGGATTGAACACACAAAACATCTAGACCTCCGTCAAACTGGTTTTGTCCGAGGTGTTGGTTGCGGCTTAAATCTGCTACTGTTAAACTTTTTGAAAATGAATGCCATAAGATCAAATAAGAAAATCTATCTTGCATTCGTGGACTTATCCCAGGCATTTGACAGCATTGACCGGGAATTATTATGGAGGAAAATGGCGACCTGGAATTGTCCGCTCAGTTTACTCTTGGCCATTAAAGCACTTCACACCGACACAGTGATAAGGGTAAGACTGAATCAACAAGGACTCCTCTCTGAGCCAATAAATACTTATAGAGGAGTTAAACAGGGCTGTCCACTTGCTGCCATAATATTTAACCTGTTCATTTCGGACCTGGGGGCTGCCTTTGAAAATATCAACGCCTTTGCCCCAAAAATAAACGGAAACAAAGTAAATTGGCTCCTGTATGCGGATGATCTCGTCCTACTGGACTTAACCCCTATAGGACTGCAACGGAAATTACAGATTCTAGATCAATACGTTACGCAAAACGGATTAAGTGTGAATTCTAAAAAATCTGTAATATTAACCCTGCAAGATCTTCAAAAAAATAAAAAGAGAGAGGGGCTGAAAAAATTCAAATGGAGAATCGGGAAGGAGGTCTTACAACACGTTGACCAGACCATGTACCTTGGCATGTGCTTTAGCTCAAGTATAAACGAATCTCCTTGGGTTGCGAAAACAAAGGATAAATGTAAACAACTAACAGCACAGGCCTGCATAATTAATAAGAAGTTCGGAAAACATTCATTAAAACCTGTCATGGACTTTTATAAAATGAAATTCATTCTGGCTATAGCACATGGAGCTAACAGTGCGCTGGGATGCCCAGACACTCTATGGTCATCGCTTGAACATCACTTCTGGTCAAAAGTTTTGCGCCTTCCAACAGGGGTACCAACAGCTTGCATAAGATACGAGCTAAGTCTCTTGTCAATTAATGCAATAATAACGTGGACCACTCTAAACGAATTTAGAAAAATAACCTCCGATTCAACTGCTCCTCAATACAAAATTCTAACCAGTACAGACACAGGACCGACAAACTGTATCTTGTCCCAATGGATAACACGCTGTGATACCATCCTCAGTGACTTATCCACCAACAGAGAGTTACTCCAGATGAATCCTGTCAAAGTAAAATCATTATTGTGGCAGCAAGATTGGATTGACACAGGGGACACAAGACGAACCCATAGAATCATGAAAGTATGTCCGGCCGAAGCAAGAAAACTAAATGATCCCCAATCCTACTTGCTTAAGTTCCCAGACACCGCCCGTAGACTCCTTTATATGAAATTCCGCTTGAACCAATTTCCTACAAGAGAATTATTGGCAATTCGCCACAAAGGTGGAGCTCCAATAATGACCTGTCGCTTATGCGGGGAAGAAAACGAAACATTGAAACATCTTATTTTGTATTGCACACAATTGCAACAGGAACGATCCAATCATCTGAGAAAATATATTGAGGCAAGGCCAACTCTGTCTGCTGAGGATTGGTGGGTCTTGATGCATCAAGACACGGAACGCAGCCTAACAATCGAATTGACTTTCCTTCTTGAAAAGATGATCGTAAAGCTGGAAAAATACGAAAACAACATCAAAATGATTATAAATTCAGATTGATCATTGGAACTCAAGAGCGTTTTGGACTGCAATGCTTCCCTTTTTAGTCTTATGCTTCTCGTACACGTCTTCCTCTAGCCTCCTTGACCATCTTTGCCCCTATCTTTTGATTGGAGCTCCTTCTGTAAATCCCTCTGTAAATCTGTTTTTTACAAGAATGAATTTTTCAATGCTCTTTGAGATTTTCTTTTTCTCTTTTTTTCTCTTTTTCTCTCTCTCTTATTCCCTTTATATTTTCTTTTTTCTGTTATTTTTAAAGGTTTGTAACAAACCAATAAAAAAAAAATAAAAAAAAAATACAAAATGCGATGCAAAATAAGTTAAAAAGCATTAGATCTGACATTGCTCGAAAAAAAGACATTCCATCATCAAAACCAAGTAACAGCAGGACTGAGTCCATTGTCAAATGCTCCTCGATCCCACTTTTTAACTTTCACCCGATTACAGTTGTTGAATTGAAGTTGAAGAAGGTGGTGGAAATACATAAATACACCTTTTCTTCTGGAAATTCTTGATCATGTCGCTTATAGCCAGATCTCGCAACACCCGAACCAGTTTCCCATTCTAAATCACCACCAATCTGCTTTCAGACAAGGGTTCACAAACAAATCTTCTCTTCTGGAGCTGAAGTCAAGGCTTTTGGGGCGTATCGATAAAGGCTTATCCTCCCTTTCAATTTCTCTCAACTCGTCAGCTGCATTTGATTTGGTCGACCATGCCACCCTGGTTAACAGAATGGCAGAGGTGGCCAATCTTTCCTCTTCTGCGGTTCAATGGATTGCTTCACTTTTGGAAAACAGACAGAGTAGGGTCTCTTTGGAGGAGGCAGAGGCTTTACCGGTCTGTCAACTTTGGGGTGTCGCAGGGAGCATGTACCTCTCCCTGCCTTTACAACATCTTCATGGTTGCCTTCTTTGCACTTCTCTCCAACTATGCAGACGACACTCAGTATGTCATCCCCATCTCAGGTATTCACGTACAAGATGAAGAGGAACTAAAGAGTTTAATCTCTGATAGAAAATGGGATGGTGTGCAACAACCTCGCTTTAAATAGAGAAAAAAACAGTTGATGATATTGGTACCCCTACAATGTTAGCAAAGCTGGACCCTGCCTACAAATTCTTTTCTCTGGGGGAGGTAAAAATTGCCCCGCAAACGAATGTGAAATATTTGGGAGTGGTCTTTAATCAACTGTTGAACATGAAGGCTCATGTTGGGAGTATTGTCTCGGCTGCAGTTTACTACGTCAAATTGCTGGCGCATCTTAGACCTTTCATATCCCAGGTCAATGCAGAGACCATTGCGAGAGCAATTGTTGGGGCAAAGTTGGATTATTGTGGTAGTCTCCTGATCGAGCTGTTCAAAGTGTATATCAATAGACTCCAAGTGTTACAGATTGGAGCAGTCAGAGTGGTGGTTAGACTTTACAAAGCTAAGGGTAGAGGTGCACTCCTTAAAATTTGACTAAAGATTGAAAACAACTTAAAAAGATATCCTAATAGCTTTATCAAATTCCAGGTGCTCCCTAGTGAGTCTGTGCTACCAGACCGTAGAAAATGTGCAAAGGAAGATGCCCTGAAATAACAGAGTATAACTGGGGGCACACACAAATGACTAACTAGTTCAGTATTTAAATGACACAAAGTAGGTCATAAACAAACATTCAAAACAAATACTTTTCAATTGTTCAATACTTAATTAATAGTCAAGCATATGTGTCACTTCCAGGTAAGTGTCGATCTGTTTTCAAGACTCTTTTAATTTCACCAAAAAACATATGTATACAAAATTCCTCAACCTTGGGAATGCTTACATGAACATTTCATTCAATTTCTCATGAAAAGTACCAAACATAAAAGTTTGTATTCATAAATCAACAGATAACATCATTTTCCAACACTTCTAAATATATATGTATGTATGTGGATCTCCAAATCAACAGACAGGTAATGTTGTTCTATACCTATCTATCTATCTAGCTACTACGCATTTCGGGCCAGTCCGGCCCGTCTTCAGGTAAAGGAATATCCAAAATAATTCATTCATTAGGGTCTCTCAACTCCAAACTTTGAAAATAACTTTTTTATGAAACAAAAACAATTTGTGTCTGTCAATATTCAGTCACAGTCTTAAATAAATCAAAGAGATGCTGTTCTGTTCATCAGTCTTTACTGGGAGCGAGTGTTAGGGCAAGATCTGCCACTTAGGTGTTCTTGGATGCAGTTTCCTTCTTCACAAAAGGACCCTGTGAGAAGACATCACTGTATTACTATCATCGATATTATCGCTTAGTACAGTCATCATTGGAGTTTGTGTGGGAACAGGCGCAAAAGTATGCGCTGGATCCCACTCCAAACTCCTAGTTACTTAGATTCAAGTGTCATGTTCAACCATTACAAAAGTACTCACTTATAGTATTCTTTTAATCTGCTCCGAAATGAGTGATATCTGCAGATTTCCTTGGACTGCCCTGTCTGTAATGAGATACCCGAATCTCCATTAGTGTGTTTTAGATTAGCTGTAGGCGTGTCTATGGTGACTTGTAAAAATAAGACTAAATAGGCATACCTTTGGGACTACGGTCCCCTCAGAAACGAGAAAACAATCCCCGTTGGCATGGGTGAATCAGTTCTCACTGTTGCACTGCAATTCGTGTCGCCAGAGCTGTTATAATGGGCTCCTTATGGATGAAGCAGCTCCTATTAGAAATAATATGGGTCTAAATTATGGTCCCGCTGAACTCCAGTATTTAGATATGCTTAATAGCGAACTTTGAAAACAATTCAGGTGTAAAACCTACCTCGCGCGGAATTTCCACATGCTGCACGGAGCATAAAATGCACCTGGCTGGTGCGCGTGAGCCGCGTTAGTGTTCGGCTGTTTCCTCCGTGGGCGGACGATCTGTCTAGGACCGAGCTGCTAATTCTCCCGACTACTATGACCGAGTGGCGGGTACTGTGAGTAAACACTGTACCTTCCTGGTTACTCCATCTAATCTACGCTGCCCCATCTAGTGCGCTACACTTCAGTATCTAGACCTCCATTTTGGGTGAGTATCGGAGTACTCACCCAGAACGGTGTAGATTCTGCAAAGTAGTCACGTGATGGGCATGTTATAGTGACATGGTTAATATTAGTTAGATGCTGATAGTATAAACATCTATATGAATAAAACACTGTGAATGTGCTAATGTCGGCTATATTTTTTTAAAAGTTGATTAACCATGGTTGTTAGACTTTCTCGGGCAGGACCATGTCTCTGCAGCCAGATGCTCTTTGCACTGGCTCCCTGTGGAGGCTCGTATTAGGGTTAGACTTTTGGTTATCACTTTTAAATGCAGACAGTGTTTTATGGCTGCCTATCTTCAAGACCTTAATATCAAGAAGGTTAATAGCAGGACCCTTAGGTCTAATAATCAGAACTTCCTGCTCCTTCCCAGATGCAGATCTAAGAAGGTAGAGAAAGGCGCTTTCTTCACAGCTGCTACTAAGGCCTGGAACTCGTTGCCGCCGATGTTGCGAGGCCAGGTCTCCTTAGTTCTCTTTAAGAAAGATCTGGAAAAATGGCTGTTTTCTTAGTGTATGCATTTAACTGCTCTGACTGACTTTCGATAGACTATTACTGCTGAGGGTCCATGGCTGCGCTATGTAAAGAATTTTAGTAAAAACTAAAGTAAAGAAAGCTGGCATGTCAGTCTTGGGACAGTATATGTTAAGAAAAGTAATAATTTGGTGTTGTATGTGGCCTTGCAACAAGACGTATCTGCCTCTCCCATGTGTCAGTGCATTACGAACCCAAAAGGGGACCTGCTTATGCATTAAGATAGATACTCCCCTCTTCCCTGGACATGGGGAGTGCACACCCATTCCAACCCATTCCCAACATCATTTCTCAGACTCCATTAGGTTGAGATGAGTTTCTTGGAGAAACACAATGTCTCCTTGCATATCACGTACATAATTGAGCATTTGTTTTCCCTTTATTTATCCAGCCCTTGGATATTGAGGGTGATCCATGTAAAGGTTTTTGTGGGAGGGGAACACTCCCTCCATGTGTTCAGTACTATGTTGCTTGTCCTTGACCTGTACCCATGGTGGTATCAATCTCATACGGAGGATAAAACCCTAAAACATACCCAAACATTCTAAACCATGAACAAACCGTAGAACATTGGGAACGTAAAATCCCATTACAGAGAGGTGAAAGCCCATGCGTGGGGTTGATTGGGGAGGCCCGGGGGTCTCCTCCATTCCCCATGCATACCGATGTCTCTGTCCTCGGGATATCGGGGGTGTCGAGGACCATCTTCATCCTCCAAACTATAATCATACAACACAAAAACATAGGTGGGGTAGATAAGCTTCGGGTGACAGATGGTGCATGGCGGCTGTGAGCAACATCTCACCTGCAGAAAAAGAGCCAGTGCTCCGTGCCGATGGAGCCACAAAACAATAGCGTCTATACAGGAATGTGCCACTTCAGGGCCTCATTAGTGGATATTGAGAGGTGAGTCCCCATTGGCTGAGGATGTTTTTCCAGATGTGCATCTTTATGAGGGATTGTCCTGAAAACACATGTTAGGGCACAAAACCGGGTTCAAGTCCAAAGTCTTGCAATACTCATTTCACTGGTAGTTCCTGCTTGCGCCCCTGGTCCGTTGGATGTCTACACATTTACTTGCAGCGACACTGTGGTCGGGGTGGAGATGATATGCACTCAGATCGAGGATTTCATGTTATCAGAAAATCTGTAGAGACCATTTCCCTTTGCCGCAGGAAGGGCCAAGCCGCCTGTGGGTCTTCAAAGGAGTGCCACTGTTTGTCTAGCTGAATGCACCATACAGCCTGGAACTTCAGATAGTATCTGTGCTCTGTATCCTTTAGAGCTTCGAAGATTGGACAAAACTCCTTCCTGCGCCTTAAAACCTCGATGGAAAAGTAATTTAATAGTCAGTTATCAGCCCTGTCCACGCGTATCCTTCCCACAGCCATGTATGGCTTCAAAATGGATAGTTTGTGTTGAAAATTGAGGAGCCGCATCGTGATGACCTGTGGGTGTTCCCTGGGAGCGGGTTTGGGGACGGTGTCCCTATGTACCCATTCTATGATGAGGTTTCGTGGGTCTTGGACCTGCAGTTTGTCATGAAAAAAACCCATAGATATAGGCTTCCACATCTGGTCCTTCGCTATGTTCCAGGAGGCCCACCAGATTATTCTTTGTAAAAACATTTTTTATTGTGCATACAACATAAACTTACAAATTATCAATACATATTACAACATCATACAAACAGAATGCTATGATAAAATCCTCACATAACTATAATCAACATAAAATAAAAAAATATTAAAATACAACAGGAACGAAACAGCAATCGTATCTTCAAGGTAGCAAACGTTAATTAACTCATTTTTTGCTCTGCTCCAGGCTAACAGTTTACACTGACAAGAGTTACAAATTTCAATGAGACTATTCCTCCTGGACCGGTTTTCTTGGTCCCCCATTTTTTCACCAAGGCGTTGAACCTCTCTAATTAGACCATCGATATCTGTGGTGGCCGTCTCAACATTATTCTTGAGTGAGCTGATGCGTTGTTCGTGGTCAGTTGTTCGGGCAGCCTGTGCGTTGAGTGGTGTGGGACATCCTGGAGGTAACATTTAATGTCCTGTACAGTATTTGTTTCCTGCGTTCTCTGCCTAACGGTTTTCATCCCCAGGAGGATCACCTGCAATTGGTTCTGTATTTGGGTCTCCATCGTGGGCTGTCTCCGGGCAGAGTGGCACGTTTAGTGAGTTAGCCTCCATGGTGTCGTCAGAAGAGGTGTCGGGCCTCCTGTACAATCCCAGGCGGGAGCTGATTTGAGGTAGCCCAGGTGGTTGTAGCGGCGTTAATGCAACAATATTTTACTCTTTTTGAGTTTTTAACCGGAAAGCAGCGGGCAGTATCCCTTGTACAAGGGTGTTCATAAGGTATGCAGCTTTGACACCAAAGGCCTTGGTAGAAAGCAGGTGAGGAGGTGTAGAAAGTGAGGTCACAGGTAAGTGATGTCCTTGCTTGTTCTCCGATTCCGGAGATCCGTATGGTTGCGCCTCCAAAGCGGGGGTGTGATGGCTCCTCCAAAGGGTCCCCGTACTATACCTCGGATCAGACATGGGGGGGCTCCAGCATCAAGCAGACGCCCATCCGCCAGTCCCCTGCGCCATAGTGCGCTCGCTGGAGCCCGGTGAGACCGTCTCAAGGGCAGCCGGCGTTGGGCGAGTAATTGTTAGAGGTCCTGGAGGTGGGCAGCAATGAGGACATTCCTCGGGATGGGATGTCGGTGGCATAGCCTAAAGCTAGGCTTGGGGTTCAGCGCATTGAGGACATAGTGCATAGGTCTGCGTTCAGAGTTCCCTGGTGTTCTTGGCCCCTCAGAGATTGCAGGCCAAGTGAAGGTGGTGGTGTCACAGGCCTACAATGACTGGCAGAATCCTATCCCTCAGCTGTTACACAGCGCCCTGTGGTGGCTCACATCATGGCTGGGTAACAATTGGGTTCCACATCTCTCTCGCCTCGGTCGGGGGGGGAAAGAGGCGTCTCCTGCAATGTTACGGCATGTCCTTTTCCGGAAGTGAAGTCCTTGGGATCAGCTGCAGCTGAGGCTCCTCATCGGTCCGTGTAGGGTTTCATGGCCGCCACACTTTGGGTTGCGTGTACTGGGAGCATGATATCTCGAGTCAGCCATTCCTCACTTGCCTGTTTCGGTCGGAGGTGTACTGCAGGGCAGATTGGCAGCAATAATGGCAATTTGCATCCCTCCAACGAGTCGGCCTCCTCTGGTCGTCATCAGGCGGCAAGGAATCTGGTAGTGCCCCCCGCCTTCAGGAGCCGCAGCAGATCTGCTCCGGGAGGCTCACACTCATGCAGAACGCCAGTGGAGTTGGCTTGCGAACAAGAGAGCTGATAGCACACTGGATCTTCTGCCGTCTATTTATAACATTGTTTTGCGGTTTGGCCCTTTCTGGGTGGGATAGCTAGCGGTGGAGCAGCTCATCTGCATTGGAGCTCTGTCACCCAGCCGCCATCATGCTCGGGCTCTCGAGCGCCCCCAGACTCTCTCTTTGTGTACTTCACAATATTTAAGATTCATATTCAAAAAATGGGAACATGCCACTACAGCCATCAATGTATGTGGAATTAAAACTGAACAATTATGGAGTTGTAAATTAATTGTGGTCCCAATTTGAAAAAGGAAAATGTGAACAGGTAGACAGCCACTAACCACAAGGCTATAACCATAACCTTCATGCAGGCCCTAGATTCGAAAAGAAAAGGTGATTACAGACCTAAACACCAAGGAGAACACTGTTCAACCATAGATGTACACTGCGTGTGCTCAAGAATATTACTCATATAGCAATGTGGAAAAGGTACATAGATGGTATTTTTCGAATTTGGACTGATACTGTATTGGAATTGAATGAATCCTTGGATTACTTAAATACTACACATTCATGCATGACGTTCACATTAGAGGTTGGTCCCCCTTACCTGCCTTTCTTAGACGACCAAATTGGTATTATAGAGGGCAAATTGGTGACACCTTCTTACCATAAACCTACCAACGTGAACAATATTTTACTCTTTTTGAGTTTTTAACCGGAAAGCAACGACCAGGCGTTCACAACATAGTCAACTGTTGAAGTTGAAGAGAATAATTTAAGACTCTGAGGAATTGAACTCTGAATGGCTTGCTCTTCAGAACAAATTTTCAACCAGGGGCTACCCAGAAGAGGTTCTACAAGAGGCAGAACATAGATCTGATATGGTTGAGAGGGAAATGCTATTGAGAGCAAGTAGAAAAAACAAAAAAACCAAACCCCTCTCTTTTACATCTCGAAATTCTCTAGACAGAGTTTTCCCATTGCATGCATCAATAAAATAAATGGGAAGATTGCTACCTTTTTTGAAATTTTTTAAGATTTTACATGATGACCCACAGCTATTGAAATTATTTCCAAAGCCACCCATGATGGCATATAAACGTGGGAAGAATTTAAAAGACAGATTGGTGCATGCAGAGAACATTCTAAAAGACAGGTGGTTTTGAAGACATGCAGGATAGGTACTTTTCCATGCCTCTCCTACAGTAACTGCAACAATGTTATTAAAGGCAATACGATCTCTCATCCCTACATGGGTAGGGAAAGTATTTGAGGGATTACGCTACCTTTATGACATCAGGTGTTATCTACTGCATCAAGTGCCCATGTGGTTTATTATACCCTGGCCAAACTTCAAGACGAGCTCATGAGAAGTGGTTGGAACACAAATCGAACATTCACACCCATAATAATTGATCACCTGTGGGACAACATTTCTATGAGAAACACAACAAGGTCACACGTTAGATTCATGATACTGGAGGTAGTCAAGACTCCCAATTGAGGTGGGGATTTAACTACATGTCTTTTTCAACGTGAGATGTATTGGATAAACGTACTGGTCATGGTACAGCCCAAGGGGACGGATGAGGATTTCAGTTTGCATTGTTTTATATGAATCTGTGTTAAGATTTGCTATAGGCCTGTTTTCTGTAACATCAATATTATAGTCAATTTGTTGACTGAAATACTAACATGACTATAGGGAAACTTGCAACAAAGTGTAGAGCACATTGAAAATTCCATGTATGTTGACGTTTTGTGAACACCTGCATAATTCAGTAACAGTTTTCTTTTTACTATGTAATGCAATATGTGCCTCGTATTGGGTAGATCATGAAACACATTATGCATGGGGGAGGGGGGGAGTATTGCTTCGGATAGAATGTGAACAATGTTTAATTGGAATCTGTATTTGTATACATTTCAGATAAGTGTCATTATGATTTGTTACACATTATCTTATTAATTGTGACCCTTGTGATAATAACATTGATTAGGACAGTGGTAATAATATCTGATTGGTCAGATTTTCTGAACATCTAAGGTTTAATTGATTGAGGTTCCCATTTGAACTACACGGTTTTAATCTCACATAATTGTGACTGTGGTATTTTCAGTTGTCTGTATCATTTGAGGTGTCCCGTTATAGGACACCATTTGTATGTTTTTGCTCAATTCCGTGTCAGGGTTATGGTACCTCCCATGCACCCAAGTTTGTTAAAGATTTTGAAAAAGATGCTGTGTTATCTATAGTGAAAGTGTGCACGGTTACACATTAACATCGGCCATAATCTAAAACCTGTCCAGGACGACTACAGGCCATTAAGAAGTGGAAGCACTTTGATAGCCTTGTAGGAGCTGTAGCACAGATAACTGGCTGAAGTCCCGAGGCCACAAGTGTGCTATTCTGTTGAGGCTGGAGCCTAGCAGGTTTGGAAACCTTGAGACTTTGGGAAGGGCCTTTAGTGGGCTCAAGACCGGCAGGCCAGGGGTGGCAAAATAACAGCCTGTAAAGCATCCTGGTGGGGCATCAATTCCTGATCATACCTATTGAAGGCATCCCTAGGGCATGGCAGTCTAAGCACGAAGTATAGTTTGATACTAATGTGTTGCGACTAATACAGATTCCAGGAGACCATGCAACTGCAACAATTACCAGAGCCAAGGAAAAAGCATGCTGGGACCCTTTAAAAACCCTAAAATGGAGTGAATGGAAGGACACTTTCAAGGGGAGAGGGGTGACAATCCTGAGATTTTGGGAGGGCACTGAACTTTGGGTCTAGGACATAAGGTTCTCAGGAAAGAGAGCTTTGAACTAAACGCATTTACCCCTCCAGCCTGACAAGTGCCATATACACTACCTTTTATGTGGTATACCTGTGCAAGCGTTCCTCAACCTACCAGTTATCCTTCAGGAAGATTAGGATTAGTCATAAAACTGAGTTTAGGAATCTGGCCAAGGGAACCATAACGGTGTAAAGAAAGCACTGGGAGGGCGAATAGCCATATGATTCTATTATTTATACTTGAAACCTGACTTCCAAGTAGGCCACCATTTTCTCTTGTAAACAACTGCTATATCCCAATTCCCAGACAAGTGTGCACCAGTTTGAGATCAATCTTCAACCTTGTTTCAAGTGAGAATGAAAGCTCTCTTAACCCACCTGGGACCAGATAACAGAAATGTTGCACCGGTGCAAGTGCAAAGTTGCATGGTATTAGCGCTAGGACAAAGTTTGCCCTATTTGTAAAAACACTGGGACATATTAGAAAACTATTGCACCATGACAAGTGCAGTTTGGCATTGTATAAGCACCAGGGCAAAAATGTCCCTCATGCAAAAAAGATAAATTATCAATGCGTTTTCTTACCAGGGCAAAGTTTGCTCTAGTGCTAACACCATTACGTATATTAGCACTAGGGCAGACTTTGCCTGGTGCAATAATGCTGTGAAAATGTATCTCTTTTGCCAGAGGGCAATTTTTGCCCTGGTGCTTTTAATATGCCAAACTGCACTTGTCATGATGTAATAGTTTCGTAATACGTCCCAGTGTTTTTAAAAATAGGGCAAACTTTGCCCTAGAGCTAATACCGTGCAACTTTGCACTTGCACCAGTGCAATATTTCTGTAATCTGGACCTTGGTCTGTGTGTTGTGTTATGTGTTCCTCCTCCCTGATCATAAAACACATACAAGTGGCTGGACTGAAGTGCAACAATGACAATTTGCATGTACCCCAACAATCCTGCTTGGTGTATAATCAACAGTTTACCTGGATTGCACATGATATCGATGGGATTGATAACAAGAAGATGGATGTATCTGGATTTAGTTTGATGTTCTTGATGCCAGAAACAATGCTTAGCTAGGAATATCATGAGGGGCATGGGTCTTCAAGAAAATGTGCTGCAGGCAATTCTCAAATGAAATACTTGTATATTTAAAATTGTAGACTCTTACTGTAATGCACACTTTGATTTACCTTTCATAGAGGTATTGCAGCAATCACTGTTAGAATGTTGTGGTCCATATTCTTTGCTACACGGACCACTACTTGGGGTTACTTTTCCAATACTGCCTTAGGCTTTCAGATCACTTTCAACATGTATTAGATTGGTGTACCAAAGACTGAATTTTGATAGGAAGAGCAGGAACAGGAATCAATATACGGTTTATTTGGTAATCCCCTGGTATGTTGTTGACAGGCAATTGGATGCAGTTTCGCAGAACACAGTTTGCACAAATTCTTGTTCAGAAACACACAATCAACAATTACTTATCTACATGCTTGCAAGAAATGAGTCTTCTGTAAGCTTACAAGCGAGTAACGCCTGAACTGCTCATACTAGATTTAGGCACACATTTTTCACGTAGGCATAGGCAACCTTTCCAATGTCATAAATGACATGACTTGCACTCAGAGCAGCCCTTGGAAATATATATGGGCCACACCGAACAGAGATCCTCTTAAACCTTTACAACGCATGATAAAACCAAACATCCAGCTAACCATGATTACGATTGGTTATTTAGAACGTGCTTAATACCCGGAGGTTTCTAAGCGCAAACTTGAAATCAAACCTGTGTTCCGCATCGTCTTGCTTCCAAGGCAAGTGCGTTGCCCCGAGCTATCCTCCTAGAGACATAATCGTGAAATATATTTAGTGATATTCAAATAGGGGTACAAAAGGAGGACTCGAGTGCAGATGGACATATTTGGTAGAGTCAATAAACAATGCAATGTGGAGAACACAACAGGGAAAGAGAAACCAATCAGTGAATTGACAAGCAACTGTGTGAAAAGCTGCATCAAATTTCAACGCGCCAGTACAGAGGAGCTCAGGCAGCAGACTGGCTGCAGGGGAGTCCGACTAGCTTCTGACCTACATGAACAATTCTTAAGCAGGATGCTAGCAAATCGAGTTAAGTAGAGATTACTCCGAGTGAGATATGGCAGAGTCCACGCATTCGTTACTTCAACCAATTCGTCCTTCACTTTTTCCCTTACGGGTCAGCGTTTGTTATTTAGGGATACGTGACAGTACAATAAAGATGCTTCCAGTTAGCAAACAAACCAGCAAGTAGCAATTATTCTGATGTGCAACACTGTATGCGTACTTATGTAAGATTTCATCTGTACTTTACTGTACACATTTTAATGCAAGTCATTTTTGTTGCGTTAGGACATGCTGCAGTGTAATGCTCATAGTTTAGTATAAGACCAGACAAAAACTATACCAGTTGAGGGCCAAACCCAATGACAAATATACCAGAAAAGATCAATCACAACTATTTGTCACAGATGGCATCAGTACTTTACTGAAAGTTTAAGGATTTTAATTGAATTTTTAGCAGTGTTGCATGGGTGTGTAACCCCTCTAGAAGTGTCAGTGTGAGGGCCGGGCTCCCACTCTTCCTCCCGTGGGCCCCTTCCACCTTAGCCCAAGTTTCCCTAATTCCCAGTGTGATTTGTAACTAGTGATCGGTAACCATTACTATCTGAAAGATAGTCTTGCTATTAGTGAGGGCCTAAAGGCCGAAGCCTTTGTCTTACTCCCCAAGGTGTTCCTCAACCTTCCCCACATGTCAAATGATATTGGACTTGTGCCGGTGACAGTTACCCTGGTCTATTCTCTCAATCACTCCCGTTCTCTCCTCTCTATATTACTAGCCCTTTATCCTGGAAACGTCCAAAAAGTCAGAATATAAAAGCGAATGGGAGATTTGGACGAATTTCGGCCGCTCGAAAAGTTCAACCAAATCTCCCATTCGAAGGGCTGCGAGGTATTGCTCACTATACTGTGAGTGGGGGGTTGCACGGGTGTCCCTCATAGGCAGTCATTAAAAAGTCAAAAAAAGGTTTTAAAAAAAATGAAAGGGCCCTGCGGCACCGGTTCACAATCATGGAAGTGTGCCGTCGTAAGGCAAGGGAGCGGGGGAAAGGGCAAAGGCTGAAATGTTCAGTGGGGATGAGACAGTTCTTTTCGGAAAAATAACTTTTGGTCTTTTCTGCCTCGAACATTTCAGCCGCCGGCTTCCAACCCCAATCCCTTTTTCCTCATTTTCCATATCACTCCCTGAGTCTCACCTTCCATCCCTCTCTCCTGCCACTTTGATGTTCTACAAGCTCTCTCTCCTCTACTCTCACCACTCCTCATTTCAGTCTCACTCACCTACTCACTCCGCTAGTCTCATTCCTTCTTCACTAGTAGCAGCCCTCTCCTATCCTCTCTTCCCAGCCCCTTCCCTACTCAGGGATATGGTGGCCTGCTCACCTTCCTAATACACTCACTCTTGTCACTTCTGAACTGCATCCTTCTCCTCGCACCCTCTCCATTATCCTTGCTCTTTTCCAGCACCCACTTCATCTCACTCTATCCAGTACCCATACTCCCGTCTCCCACTCTTCCCTCACTTTTCCAAGCATGCTGGTTACACAAGTGAACATTATAAAAACTCCTCCAAGCCCCTCCCTACTTTTCCAGCACAGTTTTATTTGCAATCTCTGATGGCAATGTGGTAGCGAGATGTTCAGGTTGCTGGTTTTCCTGGCGATTCCCCTCCTGAGCCAATAAGTTTTGTTTCTAATTCAGCTTGGGGAGGATCTCAATGGCTCTCATGTTACCCTGCACTCACTTCACACTCCCAGTTTGTTTTCTACTGTCCTACCATTTGCCTGGGGGCTATCAGGAGTTGGTCGGTTGTCTCTTAAGTGTCCCATCTCCGTTTGACAAGCGTTCCAGTCCATTCCATGTTGGTTCATGATTCTGTTCTCCTAACTCTAGTGTGGGTGTTCTCAGTTGCTCCCAGGGGAAATCTGGGAGTTGTGGTTCTGAAAGAACAAACGAGAACGATGGCCAGCAACAGTGTCACTATAAGTAGTAGATGGTGTACATAATCATGCTGAGCAGATTACAGATGAGTCGCTTAATCGAAATTCAAACTGAGATCTTGGTTATCATAGTATAAGCCTACATTGATTGGCATTTATGCACATTTTCAGCTCTGCATAATCTGCTATTTGAAAGTTGAAGGCTTTGGGGTCCGTAATCTACAGGTCTGCAGCCGGTCAGGAGTTTAGCACAGGCGTACATTGTAGAAAACAAGATTTGGGAAATGACACCAGAGACAAACTTCCATTTTGCTTACCCTTTCATGATGTGCTTGGTAAGATCTAGGGTGAAACCTTACGTTCACATGGAGATGTCGATGCCAGGGTCAATTTACTCCCTCTGTGAGTGAAGGTATAACATGTGCCTGGCTGAAAATAGGACTTCTCATTCGTTATGCTTCACACTCTCCTTCATTGGGAAACCGAATGGTTAGTTAGGGACGTGCATCGTTCACTACACACTTAATGCCATCATAGTACAGACTCTATATCCCTGCCCTTTGATTTCTGAAAGGGTAAACTCTGGTCCAGACAACGGTCGCCCACACTAAACAGGACTTGCCACCCTCAACATGTCAGACATCGCCTTTAAAGTAAGTAAATGCATTCACATCTCCAACGCTGGAAGTGTACGATACATCGTGACACCCCATGAGGGAGAAATGAATCCTGAAAAGGCAAAGGCACATTTGCAGTCGTCTTCCCCAAGATCAGTGAATGGTACAGTGACAGACAGCTCCAGCAGCCTCAAGTCCTACGAAGAAAGAGACATGTATAGAAATAAGGCATCTCATTTGCAGTGAAAAGCTTTTGTTATTTAATAATTGTAAACATAGAGGTGTCTATTATTGAGGTGTTAATACAAACTGTGCAGGTTTGCATAGCTATGTGAATTATAAGACATAACAGCAAGACAAGAAGAGTGGGCACAGTTTGCAAAAACATTGGATAATCAGTGCACCTGGGAGGTCCAGCAGCAGGTTGTCGTGGGTCCAACTCCAGTGTGGGTATGGCAACACTGGGTTTTCCATCATTTGCTGGATGAGTGGTGCTGTGGCCAGTCACTGAGGGCTATTGCCCTTTTTATTTTATTTTTAATTTATTGTATTTGTTGGTAGCGCTCCCAGACACAGGTATGACAGCGCTAAAAGTGCAGGTTAGCAAGCATACAGTTACAGGTATAATGGCAGTTACAGGTATAAGGGCCATAGTGCTTATGTTGCATCAGGTCAAATGTCAGATTCTTAACAGGTAAGGCAGTACATTCTAGATTTATGATGAACAAAGTTTCTTGCGGAAGATAGCATAGGCAGGTTCATCTTATATGTAATGAGGCAGGGCGTTCCAGAGTGTGGGAGCTATGGTGGCGAAACAGGAGCCCCCAGCTCTGGCTGGTGAATCTGGGAATGCTCAGGGCAGAAGAGGTGGAGGAGCGGAGATGGCACAGGTCGTGTTTCTTGGTGATGCGGTTTGTGAGATAAGAGGGGGCAGTGTTATGTAGGCAGCGATGAGTGATGGCTAGGAGTTTGAACTCAATGTAGGCTTTGCTGGGGAGCCAATGAGCCAGTCTGATGTTGGAGATGTGGTCGGAGTGTTTCAAGCCCCAGACTGCTCTGAGGGCGTTGCTTTGCAGCAGTTGGAGTTTGTGAAGATTTTTGGTTGAGGTCCCAGCTAGAATGGCATTGCAATAGTCTAGTTTACTCCCTATGATGGCTCTGGCTAAAGTGAGACAGTTGTTGGTCGTGAGGAATTTCCTGGAAAGGTTGAAGAGTTTGGTAAAGTAGGTTGTGGAAGAGGCAATAGCATTAATGTGTTTTTGCATGTTTAGTTCTGCGTCCAAATAAACGCCTAGTGTTTTTACATGTTTGGAGACAGGACTTGTGTTGCCATCTATGCAAAAGGAGGTGAAGGCAGGGCTGAGAAGCTTGAGGCGATGCGGGGATCCAACGATGAGTTCTGTTTTTCCATCATTCAAGCATAGATGAGTGGCCATCCATGCTTGTATGATGCTGAAGACATGGTTGACGAGTGTAGAGTCAGTGCCATGGTTGCTGGAGAGTTTGAGGAGGACCTGAGTGTCAATGGCAAAATTGGTGCAGGGTATGTTGAGGCTGTCTAGTTTGTCAAAGAGTAGTTTGGTATACATGCTGTAGCGGGTGGGGGAGAGGCAAGAGCCCTGTGGGACACCATAAGACACAGGCATGGGGTCAGCTGACTCGAGGCCTGCAAAGACTCTGATGGTTCGGCCGGAAAGAAAGGATTGGATCCAGAGGGTGGCTTCTGGGGCGAGGTGGAAAGTGGAAAGTGGTGATGAGGTATTTACAAAGGATTTCATTATCGACTAGGTCGAAGGCTGCAGAGAGGTCTAACAGAAGAATAGCGAGCTCACCGTTGTCCCTGATGAGGTCAAGCTGGATCTTGAGATGAAGGAGGGCAGTTTCAGTACTGTCTCTAGATCTAAAGCCAGATTGGTGGGTGCCTAGTAAGTTATGATTTTCGAGGTGTATTTGCAGTCGCGAGTATGCTGTGCGGTCAAGCATTTTGAGGAGGTAAGGGACTGTGGTGATGGGGCAATAGTGGGGATGGCTGGAGGGGTGTAAAGTGAGTTTTTCCAGGAGGGGGTGACCCAAGCTTCCTTGATACTGGAAGGAATTGAGTTGGTCTTGAATGTTGCATTGATGAAGGTGGCTATAATAGGGGCCATGGGTTCAGCACACATTTTAACAATATGTGCTGGGCAAATATCACCAGCATAATTTGAGGCTTTCAAGTGCTGGATGGTAGTACAGACGTCTGACGGGGAGATGGTGGAGAAGCGGAATAGAGGCGGTGGGGTTGCAGTGGTAGGGGTGCTGACCACAGGGAAGGGTGGTTCCGGTGGAAGGAGTGTTTTTTTTTAGGATATCTTTGTCCCTTAGTGTCTGTGTTTTGGTGGCAAGGGCGGATTGAATGAGTGTGCACCAAGCTTTTTCTTTAGGGAGGTTGTCAGGGGATGGTGCCTAAGGATTCTGAAGAGTTCTCTAGAATTGGAGCTAGCATTGGAGATCCTAGTACTAAAGATGTTAGCTTTAGTGTGAATAATGGTTGATTTGTAGGAGTTTGCAGTGCATTGGTAGGCTGCTATGTTTATTTCAGAGGTTTTTTTCTCCAGAGGTGTTCAAGTGCTCGTTTCTTTTTTCAGAGGGAGGCTAGATCGTCAGAGAAGCAGTTTTGGGTATTGTGTTTTTTGCGCGAGGTGATTTTGAGGGGAGCGGTTTGTCGAATGTTTTGAGCAGTGCCGAGTTGTAAGATGCAAGAATGGCTTCGGGTGTGAAATTGTCAGGGGGCGGGATGATTGAGGCTAGGATGGAGGGGGCTAAAAGCTCGACAGTGAGCTTGCGGGTGTTTCTGGTGGTGATGCAAGGGGGTTCGCTGATGCTACTTTTGTAAAGTATGGCACAGCATGTTCAAATGGATCTAAAACTTCACAGCAAACCATTGTACATTACATGTGTGGAAACTATTTGTGTAAAGTGGCAGGTGGCAGGCCTTGCGTAGCACTTGAGCAGTTGCTTTTTTAAGCCAGATGTCCAAGAGCAAGGATCCTCCTATCAGATGTACCTATAGTTTATGACAAAAAGGCCAAATATTCTAGGCCAGGAGCCAAAGGAAGGGCTCTTAATACTGGCAGTTCTCCAACTTAATGCAACACTAATATGCATGCATATATGTTTGCTTGACCCAGGAACAGCATTCAAAAGTGCCATACATTATCAGAGATTAAGGCCATCTAAAATGAGGTCATTTTTCAACCCCACGCAGACTGCATATATTTCTCGAATCTGTCACTCATATCCGCATCCAATTTCAGCCATTGTGGTCTCCATAATATTCCTTGCCATACCTATACAACTTGATTTACATTTAATTGAAGACTATGTTTAGGGTATCAATCTTGTTTCTTCAATTCAAAGCAATCTCTCCAATTTTTATTTGCTTTCACCTATCAATTTTTATTTTACATTGTCTCTTAATCACATTGCTTTTTATTCATATACTGTACGTGGCGCCCTCAAAGTTTTTGTGTTTTCTCCAGTTTAGATGTTGCTAGTCATATGCCGGGAACGATATCTCTCTGGTCTTGTCAACAAGACTACACTAAGCAGCATGGGTTTGTTACCCAGTCCCGGTACTGTGTTTTGACGCCAGAGTCTGGCATGAAGCGCAATATAAGAAACCACGTACCATTTTTTACATTTTAAACTGTCTCGGCTGATCAAATTTATGTTGCATTTTAAAGTATTTTTGAGAGTTAAAGCTGTTATACATTTGTTGTTCTGTTTGACAAATTGACGACTTACAGGAAACCCTTTTGTCCACACCCCAGTGAGTGAAGAATTACATTGTTTGCATCCATCCTTCATTGTCCAAGTGTCCGGAGAAGACCGAGGGACATTTTTCAGTGCTAGGCCCACAGTTTCTGGAGAAGCACAAACTGAAGAAGAGCGTCTGTTTATCAGTTGTCGAAAATTACTGCTTGACTGAGGGGTGCAGTGTGAGGCATAGTAGGGTTTCAAGCACCCAACCTGAGCCACTTTCCAGGATCATAATGTGGCACTCAGAATTCTGTCACTTGACTATATTCTTCAGTGATTATAAGTAGACATAGGCTTTACGATCATAGCATACCAAACTTGTTCTTTACTTAATTATATATTGCAGGCTAAGCCAGTGCCAGTCTCATCTAATTGTAAACCTTTGCGAGTTTGCCATGGTATGCTGGATGTGGAGAAGTTTAATGGTGGAGACATTTCAGAGTCAAGTTCTAATTCGAACTCCCAAAAGTTCAAGTCCCCTAAAATGGGCAATAGATTGCAGGATGCTGCAATGCCCGCCAGTGCACCATCCATGGTCTTTCCTTTCTGATGATGGCTGAAGGGGGACTATATATTAATAAGGAAGTAGATCAGTGCATTGTTCCAGCAGGGATTCAAATGTCGGTATACTGGTACTGTAGGTGGCTTGATATTTTGATATGCCTGTACTATAGATAGCAATATTGTGCTTGTACTGTTTTTTGTAAACTATTGAGTGGGTTTGCTTTAATGAGTCTTTTTTTATGCCAGTATGTCATTTCACGGATTTGTGAGAAGCCCCAAATAATAAGTGTGAAACAAATACAAATTCTACTTTAATGTGGATTAGCAAATGCATGTCATAATATTCATCCTCAGATTAAATTGGAGCAAAAATTAATGTAAAGCAAGAAATTACATATAGATATGGTTTCTTAAGAAGAATGAAATGGGCTTCAAAACAAAAACAAAAATAATGGGATTTTGACAGCCGCCTGGTAGTAACCACCTCCTAGAGGACCCTCCGTTTGTGTTGACTGCTGTATTAGAGCTATAAAAAGGGCCCTGGATCCTGAAGGGGTGCTCTGATCGCTCATTTTTAAGAAAGCTCTAGGCACAATCACTGATCGATCAGACTCCTGGACTCAACAGTCATGATTTATTGTACAGCTGTAGCTAGAACAAGTGGATATTATATCCCCGCTTCGGCCGTGGGTTAGGACTCCGATCGGTACAGTAGTCCATTGCCTTTTGTTACAGTTCATTATTTCTAACTTTACAAATGCAAAGAAAGGTGCCTCTATCTGGCTTATAGATCTAAGCTAAGACTAACGAGACTGAAAGCCTCAGTTCTTGTATTGGATTACCGTAGAACGTTACCTCTTAAAGTGGATTTTGGTTACAAGCTTAAAGATCATCACAATTCCTTTTACAAAGAATCTTGCGTCAGTGTCATGGTTCCAGGTGGGCTGTCAAATGGGAGATTTTAACCTTGTTCTTGAACAATTCATGAATAGATCAAACCAGAGCATAGACATATAGACAGGGAGATCTGCTGCCCTTGATATATATTTTGGGGTCTGGTCTGGTCGAGATGAGGTTGGTTTATTATTTGATGTCCCAACAGTTGGCTGAAACTACAGTGGCTATGGTGAATTATTTGAAATTTCTGATCATTCCCCGATTATGCAAACATGATAATTAGCTGGATTAGAAGGTAGATAACTGACACATTGGGGAGAATGATTTTCTTTTGAATGATGTACGGATGGATCTGGGCCTTTCCAAAAATCTTAAAACATTTTTTTGATGAAAATAACAATGACCTAATATTCCCAACCCACTATGTGAAGCTTTAAAAATCTTAATCATAGACAGAATTATTAGTCTTCAGCTCACAAAACAGCCATAGTTAAATTACTAGAAGCTCGGTTAGTAAAGGAGTGGGGTCTTGAAGATGCCCACAAACCAAGGGGGTCCTAGAAAGCATATACAAAGTTAAAAGCTGCAAAGGCAGAGCTTTCAGTACTTGATACCAATTTCATAGCCCATTATTAATGAAAACAAGGCATTTTGTTTGTGAAATCAAATATGGCCAATAAAAAACTAGCAATAAATGAAAGGGTCTACAATCCTATAACCTAATTACCACCCTTCGGAATGAACAATGTTCCTAATGCCCAGTTGTAAGCAAGAAGCGTAATGTCATTGGTCGCTCCTTTTTGCCGCTAAAGCAATTGACACAAACACAATATCTGTCTACTTGTGGTGCATAACATTACCCAGATTTAGATGACTAAAGAATCTCTGGAAGTTCCCTTTACTAGGGAGGAAACTTAGAAAGTCATTAAGTAACTGCCCAAAATGGGCAATCGGCTTTATTTTATGAGACGTTTCAGCCCCAAATGGTGACTTTATGCAGTAATCTTCTGGATGTGCACTCTTAAAAGGACTATGGGATTTGGCTTTACCTCTTGTACTCAAATCAGAGAAAGATACTGAATGAAGTTTGTAATACTGCCTGTGACGAATCATGGGATTCAGTCACTTCTCTCGAGAGGAAAGCCTTTCCTTATGAGGCTAGGGAGGGGAGCCCGCTATGCAATAATCTCCCCAAGAGGTGGTGGCATGCAGAACCTCACAGGGAGAGACTCCCCTCTGGGGGACAAGGACTGCCGTTCCGCAGAGGAACTCCTGAGAGCCCTCTCTTCTAGAACAGTAAAATCAGAACTCCAGAGACAACCATCAAACCAAGCCACTGTTTGCTATTATGACAAACACTAAGATCCAAAACGAGGAACAATGTAGTAAAACTACTGTGAGGAAGAATACTAAGCGAGTAATATTGATTACTCAATAATTGTAAACCAACACTACTGTGACTAAGAAGAATGAACAAACAATGAAGAGTGATCAACTAAAAGAGAACAAACTATAATACTCTCCCGGGAGGACCCAGCAACAGATCATAAACAGATAAGATGGACTATTGTCCATGAGAAGCGAAACCTGGGAGTTTCAAATCAGCCAAGTCGGGAGTGCAGAGTGAGACCGGACGATCCACTGTCGGGATGAAACCACAAGGTGCTGTGGGCAAGAAGCACCGGAAACACCAAAGGCCAGAGAGAGAGGGAGAAGAAAACCCAGAAGAAAGAGCGAGTAGAGAGCAGTGGCATGACCAAGGAGAGGTGGAATGTTCAGTCTGGCAACAAGATTGAGACCGTTGCAGCACTAGTGCCGTGGAGAACAAACTGAAGGAGTCAGAGTACTGAAGCAGTCCCGACTACGAAGGAAGTCTCTATCTTGCAAACAGGCCCGGTGACGCCAACCCATAGAAAGCAAGGTAATGGGAACGGCGGGAGACCCAGGAGGAAAGACTGAGATAAAGAGGGTCGTTGGCCTACTTGTTCCAGTGAGTGGCCTGAAACTAAGAAGCACGAGAAACACGCTGGGACTCCGCCTACTCGTACCAGTGTGTGGCACGAAACTAAGACAAGTGAGAAACAGTATGAAACTTCATTTACTCGGCTCATTCTTATTCTCTTGCCCAGTTCTTATATTACTATTGGGTCTGCAATAAATATCTCCAGGAGAAAGACAAACAGAAGAGGAGGAACAAGATGTTAAATGTCTTACTCATAAGGATTTAAAGAACTTCAGAAACAGAAGATAAGAATCATGTAAAGAGGGATTCAGTATCCCTAGTAATCTCAAAGAAGGAGAGACTTTCAGAGACACTTAAGATATTGTGCAAGAATTTCCAAAGCCCATTATACTGAGGAGGAGAAGCATACAAAGAACAAATAGGGGAGCCAAAGACTTGGAAGAGTCCTCTATAGTAACTAAATAAATTAATCAAAGCGATTACTAAAAAGTATCTCAAAATTGTCTACTAAGCCTGAGGAAGCCTATCCAAGAGAAGGGAGTCATTCTCCTGCTCTTTTGTTATTAGTGGTAGGGACAGAGCAGCTTAGCTTTGGACGGAGGACAGACTATTTACTTTGGACCTAACAGACGATGAGCACCTTAGTTTTGTTAGGCAGGTGAATCCTTAGATTAGGAATAGTGAGGCCTTTTCATTTATTATTTTAATCAAAGAAAGTCAAGAATGACAAAAACCTGTATGTCTCCTTCTGACCCCCCACACACACAACTGTGGTCTTAAATTGTGATGCATATACATATATCTGAAATGTATAGTTAATAGTCTGCTGCAATTCTTCTGAATGTATTTAATCTATTCAAACTGTTTATTATTAGTAGACAACCACACGATTTTCTTCAAAGAGTAATTAATGCAATAGATACTGCAGATAAAGGGCCACCAAATGCTCCCAAGTTGATTCTTGGTGGCTTACCCCTGCAACTCACCCTTTAGTGCACAGTTCCCTGACTTCAACATTGATTGCGACCTCTCCTTCAAAGCGCACACACAGCAAAGAACACACAAAGAGCAAAGTACCAGCTCTCACTCGTACACCAAATCAAACCATTAATCCCCACCTAGGATTCAGATCAGTTGTTCAAGTCATGGCGCTCTTCCACCTGGATGGTGACAACACCCTTCCTGGCAGGTGTAGCAGCCACAACTCTGCCCCATCTGAAAGCTGTCAAGAAAGCCACATCACACTACTGAAAAAACTCAACAACATCTCCACAACTCTCAAGAATCACCCTTGTTAACTACCCAAGCTTGCATCACCTACAAAGCTTGAATATGCAAGGTGCCATCATACTTAGCTGAAATGATCATACTTCCTTAAGGGCAACATAACACCAGGTGCCAAGATATCAAGTGCAAGAAGGAGAGGACCAGAAAGAACAAGTTACTCTCTTACCTGGTAACGTTCTTTCGATCGGATGGTCCGACAACGTATTCCATATCTATGACATGTAATCACCACAGCTGTGCTGCTTTGGAAAATCTTCGGCGTCTGCGTCCTGCGTCGATGACGTCGATACGCCGCCCTCGAGGACCTCCTCCGACGGCCGACATCACTGGATGTTATAAGTAGGATGCACGACGCCCGTAGCCACAGAACGTGTGGCACCAGTCTTCTGCCAGTCTGACACACAAAGCCTTGTGGAAACGTAAGCTGCAATCGCATAAGAAATTCTGTAGTGTGGAAGGCAGGGAGGGAGCGATATGGAATACGTTGTCGGACCATCCCATCGAAAGAACGTTACCAGGTAAGAGAGTAACTTGTTCTTCGAGGGGATTGGGTCCTCCGACGTATTCCATATCTATGACAGACTCCCAAAGCAGTACCAATGCAAGGAGGTGGGAAAATAATTTAGAAAACAGAAATTTAGAATGCCCAATCAAATTGCGGAGTAAAGGACTGGCTTGCCAAAGGCCAGATCCTGCCCACGGATGGAATCGAGGGAGAAGTGACGTACAAAAGTATGTACCGAAGCCCAGGTGGCTGCATCACAGATGTTACGAATAGGAACACCCCTCTGTAGGGCAGTAGAGGCAGCCATACCCCTGGTAGAATGGGCCCGCAAGCCGACCGGTGGGTCCTTACGCGCCAAGTGGTACCACTCACAGATAGCCAAAACAACCCAGCGAGACAAAGTCTGTTTCGTCACAGCTTGTCCCAAGCGCTTTCCAGCGTACCCAATCAAGAGTTGATCGTCCACTCTGACCCGGGACATGCGTGAAATATAAAAGCTTAACGCTCTCCTAGGATCAAGCCTATGGAGCCTCTCCTCTTCCTTACCAGGATGTGGAGGAGGATAAAACGCCGGAAGAACAACCTTCTGGCCTAAATGAAATTCCGACACCACCTTCGGAAGAAAGGAAGGACGAACTTCTAAGGACAACCCTGTCCTTATGAAACACAGTGTGAAAGGTGGCTTAACTGAAAGTGCCTGTAACTCACTCACTCTGCGAGCGGAAGTGACCACAACCAAAAATACAGTTTTAAGAGTTAACAGTCTCAAAGGGCATGAATGCAAAGGCTCAAACGGAGCACCCATCAGAAACTTGAGAACAAGGTTCAAATCCCAACCAGGCACCTGGAAAGGTGACGGAGGGAACACATTAGTAAGCCCTTTCAGAAACTGAGAAATTAAAGGAATTTTAAAATAGGAACACTCTTCAGACGATCGCTTAAATATGGACAGCGCCGCCAGGTAACCTTTAACGGTACCCACTTGCAAGCCCCTGTGGACCAAAGAAAGCAAAAAAGACAGAACCATGGGAATGTCACATGCAAAAGGATCCACATTCTTAACCCTGCACCAGTCGCAGAACTTACGCCAACGGTACAGGGACTTTGTTGCGGGCCGTCTGGCCGAGAGCAACACCTTCATCATGTCTTCAGGGAGGTCCCAATCCTTATACCTCAACCTTTCAGAAACCAAGCGTGAAGGTTGAGGGATCTGACCTCTGGATGGAGAACCTGACCCCCCCCTCCCGTGAGAGCAGATCGTCTCGGTAGGGAAGACGACGTGGAGGGCAGATGGACAAGTCGAGAAGGTCCCGGTACCACGTCCTCCGGGCCCACGCCGGAGCAATGAGGATCATCCGGGAACCGAACATCCGTAACCTCCGCAGTACTTGGGGGATGACGGGGACTGGAGGAAATGCGTACAGCAGTGGGAACAACCACTCCACCACAAACGAGTCTCCAAAGGCTTCTTTTGGAGGAAATTCTCGCAAGCAGAACCTCTCGCACTTCCGGTTGACACTGGAGGCGAAGAGATCCACTTGAGGGGTCTCCCAAAGGGCGAAGATCTCCAGGAGAATCACCTGAGCCAGCTCCCACTCGTGAGAGATCGCGCTCTGCCTGCTCAGAGCATCCGCCGTCTCATTTTCGTCTCCGGCCAGATGAACTGCCGAGATCGAAACTTCCTACTGGATTGCCCAGAACCAGAGCTGCATCACCTCCCTGCACAGAGGAAGTGACTCTGCCCCCCCTTTTTGTTGAGGTAGTGCATGGCCACCGTGTTGTCCGTCAGGATCAGGACACTCTTCCCTCGCACAATCGGCAGAAAAGCCTTCAGGGCTAGCCTGACGGCCCTCAGCTCAAACAGATTGATATGGAGTCTGAACTCCGACAGAGACCAACGACCGCTGTCAACTCGTTGGCATGAGCGCCCGAACCCATGAGGGATGCGCCCATCACGATCGTTACCTCCAGCCAGGGTAGCCTAAATGGAGTGCCCTTCATCAGATGGTCTTCGACGGCCCACCACAGAAGGTCCTGGGAAACCGAGGACGGCACCTGAACAGGGTCCGACAACCTGCCGGAGGACTGAGACCACTGGAGCTTGAGTGCCCATTGCAAAGATCTCATCCGCAACCTGGCCTCTGGCACCAGAAGAATGCAGGATGCCATGAGGCAGAGCAATCTCAAGAACTCGAACGCTGGGAGACTCTGGGCAAGCTGAAACTTGTGCACCATCTGCTGAATGTGATGAGCCCTCACCTGGGGAGGAAAACACTGCCCCAGGGACGTGTCGAGCACAGCTCCGATGTACTGGAGCCTCTGAGTTGGTGTCAAATGGGACTTCAAGTTGAGGGAAAAGCCCAGCTTGTGGAGCGAGTGGCAGGTGACTGACAGATGATCCAGGACTTGTTCGGGAGAGCGCGCCCTGATCAACCAATCGTCCAGGTAGGGGTAGACGTGAATCCCCCCCTTTCCTGAGGTGCGCTGCCACCACTACCATGAGCTTGGTGAAAACCTTTGGGGCGGAGGTCAATCCGAACGGCAGGAAACCGAAACTGAAAGTGCGAGTCGCCAACCTTGAATCTCAGGTACTTTTTGTGCTTTGGATGTATCGGCACATGAAAATAAGCATCCTTGAGGTCAAGAGATACCAACCAGTCCTGAAGTTGAAGGGCCTGGAGGACTTGAGAGAGAGTAACCATCTTGAACTTGTCCTTCCTGAGGAGTTTGTTCAAACCGCTTAAGTCCATGATGGGTCTCAACCCCCCCGTCTTTCTTGGAAATCAAAAAATAAGGGGGAATACCATCCCTTGTTCCTCTCCGCTACAGGCACCAGTTCTATGGCGCCTTTCTCCACCAAGGATTGAATTTCCTGCCAAGGAGCGGATCCGGACTCTTCAAAGAGAGATTCCCCAGTGGATTGTCTTGAGGCCTCTGCCGGAAAGGAAGACAGTAGCCGTGGGTTATGATGTCCAGAACCCACACATCTGAAGTAATGGCGTGCCACTCTGCAAGATGCTGCGCCAGTCTTCCCCCAAACGGCGAACCATGGGACACGGCCTTATGACTGAGCTGAAGCAGCTGCGGCGTTGCCTGAGGGCAAAGAGGCAACAGCCCGAGCGGCTTTGGCACCTCGAGTACCTTGTTTTCCACCTCTGGCACTCCTACGGTGGCCCCTTTGACTGGCAGCTCCTCTCGCTTTACCAAAGGAAGAGTAATAACGAAAGGAACCTCCCCTCCATTGCTGTCCCCTAGGACAAAAAGGCAGAATTTGGGGAACTGCAGCGCCCAACAACTTTGCTGCAGCTTTGGAGGTCTGCAACCTCTCAACGCTCTTGTCAGCCTTGCTGCCAAAAAGATGTTCCCCGTCAAAGGGCATGTTGAGGAGCCGGGCCTGCACATCAGGAGCAAAACCCAACTTTCGCAACCACGCAAACCTGCGTATCACGGTGCTCGCCACCATGGACCGGCTGACACAATCTGCCATGTCCAAACCCGACTGAACGGCCTCACATATGGCATCCTTGCCATCCCGAACCATGGCACGGACACCATCCCGTTCGTCCCCTCGGGAATATGTTCAGCCGCTAAGGAAATACAGTTCCACAGAGTGCGTGAAACGTGACAAGGCACATACGGAGTTGGCCGCCTGAAGCGCCATACCCCCGGAAGAAAACACTTTCTTCGCCCAGCTGTCAAAACGCTTGTCGTCCCTATCAGGAGGGATGGTAGGATACGACGCCTGCTTTGCCGGGGCCGTAGCCGCCTGCACCACCAAACTCTCCAGAGTGGGGTGCTTGGTCAAGTAGCAGGGGTCGCTACTGGCTGGGCGGTATTTTCGCGGCAAAGACTTGCCCACTGCCGGGAGACTCTCCGGAGGAGTTCAAGCCACCGCCACCCTCCTCTGTAGAGCCATATGGAATGGCAGTACCGGGACAGTTGGTGGACCTTGGTCGAGGATATCCGTAAGGTCATCCTGAAGAAAATCTCCTGGGGGAGCAGACCATCCCAAGTACTCGGTGACCCTAGACTTAAGGCGCCGGTACGAGGAGTCGGCATGAGTGCCAGGCTCAGGCCTACAAAACTCCACCTCCGGAGAGGTGTCCAGCCCACTGGCATCGTGCAGGGACTGCCGCAGGTCCTCAATCTGGCTATGGCCCGAGAGAATCTCGTCTGGCACCGCATCAGGAACCATGCCATCATCAGAGCCCTAATCTACACCTGAAATAAACTCAAGATGGCGGTAAGAAGGCACATACTATAACATAGATACCTGCGCCTGTGCCCTCTCTCGCTAAGTAGTGGCTTGAACACCGCGACACACTCGGATGTCCAGTCCTCCAGCTCCTAAGTACGCATGTGCATAACGCAGACACTAGCCAGTCCTGCCGCACGCATGCGCGCTCGTCTTCACACTACCCAGATGCGCATGCGTTTTTAGACACACAACGAACAGCTCCTTCCATTCGCTCAACGGCTCTCCACCGGACTACATGTACTCGATGGAGACGCCCCAGCTTTATTCCTTCTAATACTGATTAAGGTGAGCTCTTTTCAGTACGCTTCCAGTCCTTTGTCAGCCTCCCTGCTAATCCCGCTTAGGATAGGCACATGATTTTCCTCATTTGTAGCTATGACTTGAGCTAGCGCTCTACAGAGGGTTGAGACATTTGCTTATACAGCGTCGCCTTCCTTTTCTTCACAGGGCCGCCCCAATGGACCCACACCCTCAGGCCTAGATTTGAACTTCATATCCAGCCTGTATAGACTGCGACTCTAATGCACAGCCTAGGAATTCTGATCTCTACAGAAGTCCGGAACCACAGGAGATTCCACGTAGCTCCCAGGAAAGGTCAGTTTCTGAACTTTGAGGGCCCTTAGCCCTTCACAGCTCTATTGATGTAATAGCAATATGTAGCCTTTTTTACCCTTTCACTTGCATTTTTCTATAGAAACACTTGGTACTCTCCTTTGAGTGGACACTTTTGTTTTTGTCTACCTTTAGGGAGACCTGCATATATAAGGCCCCAGAAGAGGACCAGTCTCTCTTGACATCCTGAGTTTCTAACCATTGCGACATGCATAAATTTGATTTCTTGTATTTTGTGCTTTTCATACTTCACTGGGCTACCTGAATGTATTGTAAAAAACAGGAACTGAACACAATACGTCAGAGCATTGAACCTATGGAATGGTGTTCTGTATGAAGTAATATCTTGTACACCTCCAGCTATATTCCGACAAACACAAATAATCACTGCACATTGTTTGTACAGACCAGAGAAGAATTGCACACGTTTTATCCTTTGCTTTATTCATCGCTGTCTTTACCTTTTGTACATGTGCACAGCAGTCGACCTGTTTTTGACCAAGTCACGTCAAGTTAAAACCATGGTGTTTCTCTGTGCTACCTTGTTTTATTTGAACATTTTTACCGTTCTTGTTTTAAGAATATAACTTAGAAGACTAGCCACGCAAATAATAAAGAGGCTACCATATAAAAACCTAACATTGTTAATGGTTGTTTCATCACCACATGATTAGGATTTAGCGCTAATCCATGGGTGCCTGTGAAAGGTTTAAAGGAATATACTGCTTTAAAATACTGCAGCACGAAATCAGAGAGGACAGGAACACCCCATGAGTATACATTTGACCTTGGCCAGAGCCTTTCTAGGGGGTTCCACCGAGCCCCGGGTACCCCCGTCGAAACAGCCACGAAAGGCGTCGAGTGAATCGTGTCGATGGTGTCGAGACAGGCCTCGAGGCCGGAGCCCCGAGCGTGTCCCTCGACAGCCTGGGCGCCAATGGCATCGACGACTTTGGAGGCGGGTCCTCAAAAGAGTCCGTCGATGACCTCGGCGCCGCTGACGTCCACGTCTTCCTCTAAGACACCACAGGTGCACACGGTCGAGTGCGTCGAGAACCGGGACCTGGACCGGGCATGACGAGAACGATTCCCCTTGTCCGAGCGGGACCTCTCCCACGAATCATGCCGACCACCCGAGCCCGAAGGCGTGTGAGCAGTGTCTCTCGACCGATCACGACCGACCCCACTCGGAGGCGCGGACGGACCAGTACCCTGCGATGCGAGAATCGCTAACATTTTCTTCCCGAAGGAAGCCCATTCCTCCGGCGTCGCAAGCTTGGTGGGGTAAGCGACCCACTGACGGGCGGAGTCCTCGGATGAGGACGGAGAAGGCGACCGATGACTGCGCTTCTGGGAGTGCCTCGAAGAGGCAGAGGAGTGGCGGGACCGACCCCGGGACCGAGACCCACTGGACTTCCGACGACGACGATGCAGAGAGTCGCCCCACAAATCGTCCGTCGAAAGCTCTGCAGACCTCTATTCCGTGGCTTGAACACCTTACCTACCGGCAACTTCTTGCGCTCCCGCAAGGCTTTGGACGTGAGCGACTGGCAGCTGACACAGTCATCCGTGTCATGGTCCTCCCAGAGGAACCAGAGGCAGGAGTCGTGCAAGTCTGTCACCAACATCTTGGACCCACAGTCCCTGCACTTCTTAAAGCCCGGACACGGGGTGGATGACTAGGTAGACATCTTCACGAAGAATATACTTCCCAATACGAACAGGTTTGAAGAACCGAGAAAGAACAGAAACTCCAAAGAGTCAAGGCGCGGCGAGATCTCCGAAGTGAACATGTTCGCGGAAAAAACGGAACTGAGGCTACGGGTGTCGTGCGTCCTACTTATAACATCCAGTTACGTCGGCTGTCGGAGGAGGTCCTCGAGGGCGGCGTATCAACGTCATCTACGCAGGACGCAGACGCCGAAGATTTTCCGAAGCAGCACAGCCGTGGTGATTACAGGTCATAGATATGGAATACGTCGGAGGACCCAATCCCCTCAAAACAAGCATTCTCCTGCTATGCTCCCATGCGGTGGAACAACCGTCCTGATAACCTCAGACTGGTTCACTCATTCCCTCCTGTGATTCAGTAAAGAACTGAAAATCCAGTTCTTTAACCAACACATCACTGACAAATGTGGACAATAGACTAACAAAACGATTCCACCCACTATGTGCCACTCCCTCTATTGTACAGTGCTCTGCTGCTTTCCAACTAAGTGTGCACTATTTGATTCACCTACATACATAGATGAAGTCTTGCATATGTTTTGTCTTGACCCTTAATGGATTACAAACTTATAAGTACACTTTTTGCCCCCCCCCCCAAACTAGAATTAAAATGAATAATGTAATAATGTCTAACCCAATAGATCTTCGTAGATGCACAAGGCGGGGGTGGGGGGAATTTTGAGAGAGCACTCTTGCCCTTGATCTTTGCACTCTTAGTGGCGCCATTGACGCAGAAGATTAGAGACCTCACAGGCATTCAGTGGATTGCAGCTTTAAGAACTCAACATAAATTGGTGGGTGGCATAACATTCACTCTACAGAATCCAAGAAAGGCATTACTCAAGGTAGTTAGTGATTCTGAAAAGATCTTAGACTGTAAGGTGAATTACAAAAAAAAAATATCAAAATTCCTAAATATTACTTTACCCCAGCAAGACTTGGGAAAGCTCACACTTTACGTTTGAGGGAATGCACTTGTCAAATCTACTCTTTGCAAGAAAAATGTTCCTGTTTTTTTTGCTGACATCTCCAGAAACATAGTAAAAAAAGACTGGAGATTCCTTGGATGGGTCAGATAATTGTCCTAAAAATGAACGTTCCCCCTAAATTACCATGTTTGCCAGGTTCTTCCTGTTCACTTCCCTTTTCCAGAACTTTTACATTTCCACCACAAACTATTTCACCTTATCGGATGTAATGGTATGCCGATCATGGCTTTGAAAACACTTATTGAACAGTGTTTAAAAGGGGGCCTTGAAGCCCCCGATCTGCACAGATACCTAGAGGCTGACTAGCTTAGTTTTGCAATTGGTTGGCTAGACGCAATATCTACAAAAAAATCATGTAATTTAGAACAGGCCCACTTTTCAGTGCCCCTTGAGTCACTAATCTTGCTTTCTCAATGGTCCTGCCCTATAGATGGCATCTTAGCCTCTCATTCTCTGTTGGAATGCTGGGATAAGAATAAAGAGATTGCGGCCGACATGTCTTTCCGCTCTTAAGGTAAATCACAAATTTTAACCAGGTCTAACCCATGGAGCTTAACTTTTCTAGAGGTCTTCAACATGTAAGCAAAATGTACACTTAAGGCAAATCGAAGTCATTTGATGACTGTAAAACTGATTTCTCTCACCCGGACGGAGATACACTGTCTAAGGCTATGAGACAGCAACATTATATGATTGTACAATATAATGCAAGGCATGGGCTTTTAAGTTTTTTCCTTTGCATGTAAATAACCCTAAAAGGATGGTTTTTACCCCATTTGCTTATCTTGCTTATCTTGAAATAAATCATGCTTTGTACCACAAAAAGGCTGTGATCTATATGAAAATACAGATTTAAAGTACTATTATCTGTTACATGTATTGTGTACTACACCTGTAAGTGTTTAGAGGAAGAGTTAGCCTGATCTCCTCAGCCCCACCAGCGCTCTACAGTTAAAAGTATCATCTCAATTACATTTAGTTAACAATTATTTGAAAAACAAAACACAATCTTGCCTAGCACTCCCACAGAGGCCCTTACCACTTAAGATTGGAGGAGATGGTAACTGCTGCACTTTCTCTCCAGTAGCCCCTTTCAACTTGCAGTGAAAAGAGAGAAGAGGGTGGATACAGACAGGGCAAAAGAAGAATGCAGGATGTGTTTTCATTGAGCAGAGTATCTTCAATAGCTAGCTTTGCTACACAAGTGTCAATTTAATTAGCAAACCTACATAATTGCATATCAAATTGCTATGCGACACTGCTTATTTTATGCCCTGCAGTGCTAAATGTTACATCAAGGCAAGGTAACATGAAATTGTGTAATTTAAAGGACAATTTATAGGACTTTTGGGGAAAGGCAAGTAGGAGAGAAATTTATTTGGAATAATTGAAAGTGCCAATCAAAAATGTGAGCAATTAGCTCATAACTGTTAAATCCATATTCACCACAATATCCTTCTCTACGGTGATACAAGAGCACGTACACACAAACCTGTCTGGAATACTTCCACTTTCCAAGCCTGCAAGCGGTTAAAAGATATTAAATACCCATCTGATTCACCATCACTTCCACCCAATCCATGCACACACGTTTGGTGATAAAAAAGTGTTTATAAAGTCAATGCAGTGCAAGCAAGGACATGACAAATGTATTCCTGCATTGTTACATGCTGGCGTTGTGAAAATAATTTGTGTGCAAAGTGTCTTAATCATAAAACTGAGAGGCATGTACAAGGGCACTTTAAATATAAAAAGTAAAGCCTCTACCAAATTGCATACATTGATAGTTCACCCACCTCCCAGGCAGTTGTCGGGAGGAATGAAGACCTGCAGCACTGAACATTGTAGGTTTATAAAAAAATGAGCCTGTGCAAAAACTTCACACATCAAAAGAATAGGAATTAAAAACATTAAAATATAAAACAATTCGCCGGTCAACGAATCCAACAAGCCTCCAGCATATCATGTATTACGAAGGTCCAAACTTCAGGAGCTTTGCACAGCCAAGCACCTGCTGCCCACAAAGTGCGCCAGTGTAAGCAGAAGCTTTGTTAGTCTCTGTCCCCCAAGTAAAACCAGCAGCTACTAGGTATAAAAAAAAATCATGTAGACAAAATCAACACTTAATAAGACTCAAGTAAACAGCTTAAATAAAACGTCACGGGCAGCAGCAATGCAACGTGCATAACCCAGAACTGATTTTGCAGTCCCTTTGGCTGCATTTCATATAGTAGTTCGTATGAATAGCCAACACTCCCCGGTGCCAACGTGTTCATTTTTCTGGGCAATCGTTACACTTCTACCACTCCACTGGCCAGTTCAGACGATAAGGCATAGAAAAAAAGAGCAGGTAAATCCCCATGTGCAACTAAAATGGCGCCCCTTCTCTTCACACTCTGAGGCTCTGCTTCCTCTTTGGGTTGCAAGTGTCAATTAGTCGCCTTTCGTTTGTTAGTCCCTTGCAGAGAAAGCGCCTGTATCTGAGCGCGCAGTTCTTCCACAGTGTTCAGTAGTGCTGAGCGCTCAAGTTCTAGAGCAAGGAGGGAGTGCTTCAGTTTGCTTTCGGAGCTCTGGGCGTTCTCCACAGTGGACTCCAGGCTTTGAATCTTCCCATGAGCCACCTGAAATGAGAGAAAAATCAGTGCTGTTAAAGCATATCTAGCTAGGACACGATCACCAGAAGGCAGTGAACTGAGGTCCCAGCGACCCATACCCTTTGCAGCGAAGATGGGTTAATGATTATAAAAGGTTCTGCAGGAAATCTCAAAATACACAGCCATTAGTAATGCATGGGGGGGGTCTGCAATAAAGGAAATTTGGCTTGCCTCAATTCTTCTATTTTCTTATAAAACAAAGGAGGGTTTCTTTCGTCCCCATAAATAACTGCAGTTTATGTTTTTATTACAAGTAGAGTTGACTTTACATCTGCATTGTAACCACAGCATTGAACTAGACAATTGTATCATTTTATTAAGCCAACTAGGGTCAGCAAATTGGCTCCGATCATCTGTTAAATGGCCCAGTAGACAGCAACCGCCAACTCTCAGTGACTGATGGCGAGACATGTTAGGCCAGCACAAGCAATTTCTTTGCATAGGAGGAGATCTCATTGAAGCAGGTGGGCGGGGGTAAAATAAAATGGAAAGGCTACAGAGTAAAAATTAAATAAAAGTGTAAAGCAACAAAAACAGAAGCTAGCTGCTGGAGCAAGGGAATTGTGACGTCATACTCCTATATCATCTTATTAAAACAGACAAACAAGTTACTTTCTTTCCTGGTAACGTTCTTTCGATGGGATGGTCCGACAACGTATTCCATATCTATGACGGGTAATGTCCACAACTGTGCTGCTTCGGAAAATCTTCGGCGTCTGCGTCGATGCGCCGTCCCAGAGAACCTCCTCCGACAGCCGACGTTACCCGATGTGATAAGTAGGACGCACAACGCTCATAGCCTCAGTTATAGTTTTTTCCCCCAGAACGTGTGCCACCAGTTTTCTGCCAGTCAGACACACAAGGCCTTGCGGAACGCAAGCTGCAATCGCAAAAGAAATTCTGCAGCGGGGAAGGTAGGGAGGGAGCGATATGGAATACGTCATCGGACCATCCCATCGTAAGAAGGTTACCAGGTAAGAAAGTAACTTGTTCTTCGAGGGGATTGGGTCCTCCGACGTATTCCATATCTATGACAGACTCCCAAAGCAGTACCAAGCAAGGAGGTGGGAAAAGAATTTAGAACACAAATTTAGCATGCCCAATCAAATTGCGGAATATAGGACTGCCTTGCCAAAGGCCAGATCCTGCCCTCTGATGGAATCGAGGGAGTAGTGACGTACAAAAGTATGTACTGAAGCCCAGGTGGCTGCATCACAGATGTGACCAATAGGAACACCCCTCTGCAGGGCAGTAGACGCAGCCACTCCCCTGGTAGAATGGGCCGGCAAGCCAGCCGGAGGGTCCTTACCCGCCAAGCTGTAACACTCGGAGATAGCTAAAATAATCCAACGAGACAGTCTGTTTCGTCACAGCTTGTCCCAAACGCTTTCCTGCGTAACCAATGAAAAGTTGATCGTCCACTCTGACCCAGGACATGCACGAAATATAAAAGCTCAACGCTCTCCTAGGATCAAGCCTATGGAGCCTCTCCTCTTCCTTACCAGGATGTGGAGGAGGATACAACTCTGGAAGAACAACCTTCTGGCTCAAATGAAAATCCGAAACCACCTTCGGAAGAAAAGAAGGACGAACTCTAAGGGCAACCCTGTCCTTATGAAACACAGTGAAGAGTGGCTTAACTGAAAGTGCCTGTAACTCACTCACTCTGCGAGCGGAAGTAACCGCAACCAAAAACACAGTTTTAAGAGTTAGAAGTCTCAAAGGGCAAGAATGTAAAGGCTCAAACGGAGCACCCATGAGAAACTTAAGAACGAGGTTCAAATCCCAACCGGGCACCAGAAAAGGTGACGGAGGGAACACATTAGTGAGCCCTTTCAAAAACTGAGAAATTAAAGGAATCTTAAAATGGGAACATTCTTCAGACGAGCGCTTGATGGACAGCGCCGCCAGGTAACCTTTAATGGTCCCCACTTGCAAGCCCCTGTGGGCCAAAGAAAGCAAAAAAGACAGAACCATGGGAAGGTCACATTCAAAAGGATCCACATTCTTAACTCTGCACCAGTCGCAGAACTTTCTCCAATGGCAACGGTACAGAGACTTTGTTGCCGGCCGCCTGGCCGAGAGCAACACCTCCATCACGACTTCAGGGAGGTCCCAATCCTTATACCTCAACCTTTCAGAAGCCAAGCGTGAAGGTTGAGGGATCTGACCTCTGGATGGAGAACCTGACCTCCCTCCCATGAGAGCAGATCGTCTCGGTAGGGAAGACGACGTGGAGGGCAGATGGACAAGTCGAGAAGGTCCGGGTACCACGTCCTCCGGGCCCACGCCGGAGCAATGAGGATCATCCGGGAACCGAACCTTCGCAGTGCTTGCGGGATGACGGGGACTGGAGGGAACGCGTACAGCAGTGGGAATGACCACTCCACCACGAACGCGTCTCCTAAGGTTCCTTTTGGAGGTAATTCCCACGAGCAAAACCTTTTGCACTTCCGGTTGACACTGGAGGCGAAGTGATCTACTTGAGGGGTCCCCCAAAGGGCGAAGATCTCCAGGAGAATCTCCTGAGACAGCTCCCACTCGTGAGAGATCATGCTCTGCCTGCTCAGAGCGTCCGCCGTCTCGTTGTCGTCTCCGGCCAGATGAACTGCCAAGATCGAAACTTCTTGCTGGATGGCCTCCCTGCACAGAGGAAGTGACCCTGCCCCCCGCCCCCCTTTTTGTTGAGGTAGTGCATGGCCACTGTGTTGTCCGTTAGAATCAGGACACTCTTTCCTCGCACAGTCGGCAGAAAAGCCTTCAGGGCAAGCCTGACGGCCCTCAGCTCCAACAGATTGATATGGAGTCTGGACTCTGACAGAGACCAACGACCGCTGACTGTCAACTCGTTGGCATGAGCTCCCCATCCCATGAGGGATGCGTCCATCACGATCGTCACCTCCGGCCAGGGCAGCCAAAATGGGGCCCCCTTCATTAGATTGCCTTCGACGGCCCACCACAGAAGGTCCTGGGCGACCGAGGGCAGCACCTGAACAGGGTCCGACAGCCTGCCGGAGGACTGAGACCACTGGAGCTTGAGTGCCCACTGCAAAGATCTCATCCGCAGACGAGCCTCTGGCACCAGAAGAATACAGGATGCCATGAGGCCGAGCAGTCTCAAGAACTCGGACGCTGGGAGATTCTGCTGAATGTGAAGAGCCCTCACCTGGGGAGGAAAACACTGCCCCAGGGATGTGTCAAGCACTGCTCCGATGTACTGAGACGCTGCGTTGGTGTCAAATGGGACTTCTTTAAATTGAGGGAGAAGCCTAGCTTGTGAAGGGAGTGGCAGGTGACGGACAGATGATCCAGGACTTGCTCGGGAGAAATCCCCCTGATCAACCAATCGTCCAGGTAGGGGTAGACATGAACCCCCCCTTTTCCTGAGATGCGCTGCCACCACCACCATGAGCTTGGTGAAAACCCTCGGACGGAGGTCAATCCGAACGGCAGGACCCGAAACTGAAAGTGCGAGTCGCCAACCGCGAACCTCAGGTACTTCTTGTGCTTGGGATGGATCGGCACATGGAAGTAAGCATCCTTGAGGTCGAGAGAGACCAACCAGTCCTGAAGTTGAAGGGCCTGGAGGACTTGAGAGAGAGTAACCATCTTGAATTTGTCCTTCCTGAGGAGACCCCTCATGGACTTGCGCGGTGTTTGTTTGTTAAAACCGCGCAAGTCCATGAGAGGTCTCAATCCCCCGTCTTTCTTCGAAATCAAAAAATAAGGGGAATACCATCCCTTGTTCCTCTCCGCTACAGGCACCAGTTCTATGGCGCCTTTCTCCAGCAGGGTTTGAATTTCCTGCGCGAGGAGCGGATCCGGACTCTTCAAAGAGAGATTCCCAGGTGGATTGTCGTGAGGCCTCTGCCGAAAAGGAAGACAGTAGCCGTGGGTTATGATCTCCAGAACCCACACATCTGAAATAATGGCTCGCCACTCTACAAAATGCTGCGCCAGCCTTCCCCCAACCGGCGAACCATGGGACCTGGCCTCATGACTGAGTGGTAGCGGCTGCGGCGTTGCGTGAGGGCAACAGGGCCACTGCTCGAGCGGCCTTGGCACCTCGAGTACTCTTGTTTCCACCTCGCGCACTCTTACGGTGGACTCTTTGACTGCTAGCTCCTCTCGCTTTACTGAAGGACGAGTAATAGCGAAAGGAACCTCCCCTCCATTGCTGTCCCCTAGGACGAAAAGGCGGAGGTTGGTGAACTGCAGCACCCAACGACTTTGCTGCAGCTTTGGAGGTCTGCAACCTCTCAAGGCTCTCGTCAGCCTTGCTGCCAAAAAGATGTTCACCGTCAAAGGTCATGTTGAGGAGCTGGGACTGCACATCAGGAGCGAACCCAGACTTCCGCAACCACGCAAACCTGCGTATTACGGTGCTCGCCGCCATGGACCGGCTGACACAATCTGCCATGTCCAAACCCGACTGAATGGCCTCACACATGGCATCCTTGCCATCCTGAACCATAGCAAGGAAACCATCCCGTTCGTCCCCTTCGGGAATACGTTCAGCCGCTAATGCAACACAGTTCCCCAGAGTGTGAAACGAGACACATATGGAGTTGGCCGCCTGAAGCGCCATACCCCCTGAAGGAAACACTTTCTTCGCCCAGCCGTCAAAACGTTTGTCGTCCCTATCCAGAGGGATGGTAGGTTACGACGCCTGCTTTGCCGGGGCCATAGCCGCCTGCACCACCAAACTCTCTGGAGTGGGGTGCCTGGACAAGTAGCAGGGGTCGCTACTGGCTGGACGGTATTTTCGTGACAAAGACTTGCCCACTGCCGGGAGACTCTCCGGAGCAGTCCAAGCCTCCGCCACCCTTCTCTGCAGAGCCATATGACACGGCAAAACCGGGTCAGTGGGGGGACCAAGATCAAGATGTCCGTGAGATCATCCTGAACGAACTCCCCTGGGGGAGCTGACCAACCGAAGTACTCGGTGATCCGAGACATAAGGCGCCGATATGAAGAATCGGCATGAGTGCCAGGCTCCAGCCTACAAAACTCCACCTCCAGAGAGGTGTCCAGTCCACTGGCATCATGCAGTGACTGACTCAGGTCATCAAACTGGCTATGGCCCGAGATAAGCTCATCTGGTACCGTAACCGGAACCAAGCCGTCATCAGAGCCTTCATCACCCTCTGAAATGTACTCCAGGCAGGGAGTGGAAGACATCTGGGGACCAAAGCAGTGCCTGACATTAGCCAGAGCCTTTCTAGGGGCTAACCCCGTGCCATGGGGCCCCTCCACACCACCGCCTCGAAAGGCGTCGAGGGCGCCGAACGAGTCGGCGCCGGCAGAAACGGCGTCAAGCAAAATCGGCGTCGACGTCAGCTGCAGCGCCGCCAGCATCGACGGCGTTGACACAGGCCTCGACGCCGAAGCTCCGAGCGTGTCTCTCGACGACCTAGGCGCCGACGACCCCCTCAGAGGCGGAGCTTCGAGAGAAATCGTCGATGACCTCGGCGCCACAGGCGTCGACATCTTCTTGGAAGACGACACAGGATCACGTGGTCTCAAGCGCCTCGAGGACCGGGACCTGGAACGGGCATGGCGAGAACAGCTACCCTTGGCCGAGCGGGTCCTCTCCCGCGAGCTGTGCTGACCACCCGAGCCCGAAGGCATACGAGCGGTGTCTCTCGACCGGTGCCGACCGACCCCACTCGGAGGCGCGGATGGACCGGTGCCCTGCAATTCAAGAATCGCTAGCATCTGCTTCCCGAAGGAAGCCCATTCCTCCTGTGTCGCTTGCAAGGAGGCATAAGCGACCCGCCGACGAGCGGAGTCCTCGGAAGAGGACGGGGTAGGCGACCGATGCCGGCGCTTCCGGGAATGCCTCCAAGAGGCGGAGGAGTGGCGAGACCGACTCCTGGAAGGAGACCCACTGAACTTCCGATGATGACGCGGAGAGTCGCAGACCTCGACTTCCGGGGCTTAGACACCCGACCTACCGACAGCTTCTTCTTGCGTTCCCGCAAGGCCTTTGCCGTGAGCGACTGGCAGTCAACACAGTCGTCCGTATCGTGGGCCTCCCCCGAGGCACCAGAGGCAGGCGTTGTGCGAGTCCGTGACGGACATCTTGGACCCACAGTCCCCGCATTTCTTGAAGCCCGGACGCAGGGTTGAAGACGAAGTAGACATCGCCATGAACAGGTCTTCACAAAAAACCGCACAGGTTCAACGAACCGAGAAGAAAACAGCAAACTCCAAAGAGTCGAGGCGTACCGAGATTCACGAAGCGAACACGTTGGCGGAAAAAACGGAACTGAGGCTATGGGCGTTGTGAGTCCTACTTATCACATCGGGTGACGTCGGCCGTCGGAGGAGGTCCTCGGGGACAGCGCATCGACGTCAGGACCCAGACGCCGAAGATTTTCCGAAGCAGCACAGCTGTGGACATTACCCGTCATAGATATGGAATACGTCGGAGGACCCAATCACCTCGAATAGTGCTTTTATTACAAAACAATCATGTCATGTCATTCTCGATTCAAATAAAAGAATGATGTGCTTGCAAGAATAGGCAGGTTACAGTCTCCCATGTACGGATAAGAAAAGCACTTGACAAGTTGGCTGTAGAGCGTATTAAAAATTAAAGACAAATTCACAGAAATGGACAAGGAGGAAGAAGGGGATATAAAGACAAAATATAGAAAAATGCAGATGTTTATGCAGTGTTAAACACAAAGAATAAACTGTGGAGATAGAGGTAAATGCGAAGTGTTGGAAAGGGAAAAGGAAAGTTAAAACAGCAAAGAACGGTGCGAGAGAGGAGGAGAAAAAAACATTGTAAAAAATAACTTTTTTTTTTAAAGTAGTTAAAAAAAGACAGCAGGCATTTAGAAGTGGGGACTTGATGATAAGGAATAAAATACCCCAACTATACTCAGAAAGGATATTGCTAGTCACAAAGGGATTTCCATGACCCTAAGGCACTCCTGCAATATTGTGCTTCTGTATAGTGACCGAACTTCACAGTGATCTCTTACATCCCTATAATGGGTACTTCATTCCATCCTCATTTGTACTAACTAATTTTCGACTAATTAGATTTTTATGGGCTTATGTAGCACTTTCTCCAAAACGGTGAAATGTGAATTAACGGTACAAAAAGAGAAAATGATGAAACAGCAATAAACTACAGCTTAGTAACTGCAACTTTGGTATGTGTGACCGATCAGTCGGGGGAGGGAGGTGAGGATTGGAGAGTAGGTGCCATTTTCAGAGGAGAACACCTCTCAAGAGGAACAAATTCCTTTCTCGCTCGGTATGTTTCTTCTGGTGGATATTCCTCCCTTGGATTGCTCATCTATAATATTCTATACGCAGCAGTTCTTCGGACATTTTTCTCCACCACGGGAGCAACGCGACTCCACCACATGCCTGTACACGTCTTGCGGATATGATGTCGAGCCAGTATATATCAAGCCGCCAGACAGCATGACCTGTTTTCCTAGCACCTGGATGCCGAGGGACTGCAGAACCAAAAGGTTCACTAGCTATCTGCCAAGTGGGGCAGCTAGGGACGAGCGACAAGGTATCTGTGGATGGCAACAAAATCCATGGGAGGGACATCCATTAGAAAGAATTACTGACTGGAAAGTAATTTGTTTGTCTAATTCCTTCCTTCCACGGATTCCTAGTCTATATTAGAATCACATAGCAGTATTTAGATCTGGGGGAGAGTGGAGCGCAAGGACAATACGTATGCCATAAAGCTCTGGAGAACTGCCTTACCAAAATGAGCATCCTGCCCTGGCTGGAGATCCAGGCAGTAATGTTTGGCAAACATGTATAGAGAAGCCCATGTAGACGCCTGGCAAATGTCCAGAACAGAGTCCCTTCTCTGCAGGGCATAGGTGGCAGCCGGTCCTCTGGTAGAATGAACTCCGAGACCTTCACGCACATCCTTCCCAGACAGATCATAGCATTCCAAAATGCAGAAAATGATGCACCTTGAAATCTGTATGGTTACAGCCCTGCTAACACAGGCACCAGCATAACCTACAAAAAGCTAGTCATTTTTCGTGACATCCTTTCTCTCGTCCGAGAGATGCAGCGGCTGAGAACCTGCACCAGGCGATGGAAGCGTTCCTCTGCCTTGGAAGGATGGGCAGGTGGAAAAAACACAGGAAGATGAATATTTTGAATGAGACGAAATTCTGAGACAACTTTCGGGAGGAAGGAAATTTTCACTCTCAACATCAGCTTCTCTTTGGAGAACACCAAGCAAGGAGGTTTAATGGCTCACTCACCCGTCTAGCAGAAGGGATGGCCACAAGCAAGATCACCTTAAGGGTGAGCAGTCTAATAAAATAATAATGCAGGGGCTCAAACGCAGCACCTATAAGAAACGTTAAAATCAAATCCAAACCACATACTGGCATGGAGGAAACTGGTTGCACAATCCCCTTAAAAACTGCATACCTGTTCCCATCACTCAACTGAATATTTACTGTAATATATGCCAATGTGCCTCTCTTCATTAATATCTACCCCCCCTCTTTTTCCCCCCTCCCTCACATCTCGTGTTTGTCAAATGTCAGTCTTGTGTTTGTCTTCCCCCACTTAAGACATCATAATGCAGAAATCGTTCTAAACTAAGTTTAGCACAACACGGTGCTATGGTTGTTTTGCGTATGTTTTCAATTGTATTGAAAATTTGTTCTTCAAATGCTTAACTCCTAATTATACACAGAGTACTCAATTAACTGCTTTCTCGGAACACTTTCTTTTACCATTGTTTAACCTATACTATTGTAAAGGTTTCACTGCATTATGTTTATGAAGTTATGACTTTATGATTGTATACTACATACCTTAATAAAAAAAAAAATTATCAAAATGAGAAAAAAAGAAAAAAGAGCCCTGCTCAGGGGACCATTAAAAACAGATATAGCGGTTAGGTACTCATTCACAGTGCCAACCTGTATTCCTGATCAGGCCAAGGACAAAAGATAATCCATGACAGAGGACATGAAATGGTGTCCAAATCCCTTTCCCAGCACCAAGCCAAGAATTTATGCAATCTACAAGCATAAACTGACTTAGTGGCGGGCCTCCAAGCTGAAAGGAGCACATCCAGGATGTCGTCTGACAAGTCCCACTTCTTGTATCGGAGTCTCTCAGTAGCCATGCATGAAGTTTCAGGCTGATGAGGTTAGGGCCGAGGGCCTGCCCCTCCAACAGGTGTAGAATAGATCTACACTCCTTGGCAGGTGCCGAGGAGGGCAGATGTACAGGTTCAACAACTCCGGATACCACATATTCCTGGGTCAGTCCAGAGCGATCATGATTTTAACGAGGTCCCGAACAGGCGCAATCACCTGAGAACCAGTGGAATGACCAGGATTGATGGAAGTGCCAAAAGGAAATTGAACGTCCATTCTACCTTCAATGCATCACCCAGAGCTACCTGATGAGGAAACTACCCTGAGCAGAATAACTTGCACTTCTTGTTCACATTGGCACTGAAGAGATCTACTCGAGGATTCCCCCAGCAGGAGAAAATCTGCACTCGAAATTCCTGGCAGAGGGCCCACTCATGGGAGGCTCAAGGCATCCGCTGCGATATTCGCTCTTCGGGCAAGATGGGCATACGTCAGATGTCACTCTCAAGAGCACCGAATCACAGTTGGATTACTTCTTTGAATAGTGGCAAGGACTCCACACCAACTGAATTGAGGTAGGGTGTGGCCACTGTGTTGTGTCCATAAGGATCAGCACACATTTTGAATCCACAGAGGGAGGAAGGCATCAGTGCCAGCTTGATTGCCCTCAGCTTCAGCAAATTGATGTGCTACCAAGACAGCCAGCTCACAGTCAGGTTTGACAGGTAACCCGTCAGAGATGCATTCATGACTATCGTCACCTGTGGCAATGGTTGACCCAGAAAATAAGTTGAGTACAACCCCTTGCTTTGTTTTTAGTGCGGAAATAGTTCTATTGCACTTTTCAAGAGTTACTGATGGAACCTTTTCAAGAGGACGGGGCCCAGAGGCAAGGTGGTGTAAGGGAAGTGGTCCAGAGGACACTGACTGAAAGGGTGACAGTAACACTGCTGAACGATCTGTGAGGCCCAAGCATCCAACGTACTTCATCCATTCCGTGCCGAATAGAAAAACTTCTCCCACTCACAGAGAAGTTGTGACAGAATTCCCTGCATAGATTTTGCACCCTGGGTTGCAGAAGGGACAGTGGTCACTGCTGTTCCACCTCTAGGAGTACCACTGCCTTTTCCTCTTTGGAAGAGTCTACCCTGCAGTCTCCCAGGGGCCCCCTGACCTCTTCAACAGGGAGCATAGGAGGCAGAGGGGTGAAAGCCCCCAAACCCTTGGATATGGCCCAGAGGGCTGCTGTCCTGGCAGCCAGGCACCCCAAAAACGTTTCAGTCATCTTGGAGGACTGGAACTGTAGTAGGTCGTAATTGCAACCATTTTTTGCTGCTTTGAAGTACTGTGAAAAACAGTTGGTATCACCCATTTGTAATGCTGAAAGAGAACACTGTAAAAGGAATAGACAAAACACAACTCTAAGTGGGGCTAACGGGTGCAATACAATAGAGGGAAAGATCATGTGAAAATGCCTGGTTGGTTGTTGGGGATGAATGAGTACCACAAGACGAGATATGACCTGATGGTGCAGATAAGGGGAGAAGAATGGAGCAGATGGTGGAGGGTAAGGGTGACAAATGGGAGTATTCGATCAGGCGTGGAGAAGGGAGGTGGCTGGGACAGTAGTCAAGATCACTGAGTACAAGAGTTATTATGGTTTCGGTATAAAAGGTAGGTGAGGTGATGGCAGATTTTCTGATAGTAACTCAGAGGCGCCCAGCCATTGCCCAATTTCGAACTTTGTTGTGCCCAGCTGCCATGTGTGTTCTTGCCATCCTGGCCAAAATCGAACTTTGTTGTGCCCAGCTGCCATGTGTGTTCTTGCTATCCTGGCCAAATTCAAACTTTGTTGTGCCCAGCTGCCACGGTGTTCTTAACATCCTGGCCAAAGTTGAACTTTTTTGTGCCATCTGAAGAATCCTCGTCCTCCAGGTTTCCTCCCCCCCCCCCTCTGCCCTTGAACTCCCCCCTCTCTATATCCCATATGTGTTTTCTGTCCCCCGTTTCTCTTCATTGCCACAGTGTTTTTCATGTTCTACCTGCCCATGCCTAATTCTAGTCCCGTTGTGCCCAGTGTTTCATGTCTCCACCTGTCCTTGCCTCTTTCGATTGTTATGCTGTCTGTGCCTCCAATGCCTGCATGTCAATTCCCCTCCCTCTCCTCTTTCCCTCCCTACACCTCCCTCTTGGCCACCCTTCCCCTTCTTCTATCTTCGTTGTTGCTCTTGGGTACTTGAAAATCGTCGGCCTTACCTTCTCTCACCATACCCATCCGATTCTCAGACTACCCCAACCTCACTCTGTCCCTGCCTACTTCTCTTCACCCCCAACCCATCCTTAATCAATGCGCTTACACTATCAGAAATGTTGTCAGGCCCAATATGATAGTCCATTGTTTGTTCCTCTCCGTCCTCCCCCACCCTTGTTCCCTCATGTGTGTGTAATGCTCTTACACTGTTAAAAATGATGGCAGGCATAGCATGATAGTCTACCGTTTGTCCCCCCCCCCTTTCTCCCCTCATTTGTGTTCTATGCACTTGCACTATCTGAAATGTCTTCAGGCCTAGATTCTTAATGTCTCAAGGCCTTGTAATGTTAAAGGTATTTGTATAGTGCACCGTCACCAATGGAGTTAGTCTCCAGGCGCTCATGCGGATCTGTAAACAAAAGGTGGGCGGGCTAGGTTAGTGGGTGAAGAGGGTGTAGGAAAGTCAGAGGTGGTGTACCGGTGGCAGCTTCAGTTCAGTTCAGTTCAGTTTTCACAGCGCGCTGAGCTTGACTGTGCAAGTAGGATCGAAGTGGGTCCTCGCGTGCTGTTGCGAGCTATGTGTTGGTCGTTTGTTGTTGCTGTGAAGTCTGTGCAGTTTGCTGTGAGAGAGATGGTTTTGTGTGCATTAAGTGAGCAGCAATTAGAGGTTTTGGTTAGTGGGTTGTATGTCTCAATCCCTGTAGTTTAGTTTATGTATCAGGTAGTCATATTGGGTTGGTAAATTCTCTCGCTAAGTTTACTTGATTGTCTAGTTTTTATGGTGATACTGTGGCTGGATTAGTAGATTAGATTAATTGGCATAGTACCCCTGGTTCGGTGAGCATTCTCCCCAGATCGATAATGGTGGTTTATTGTCATTAACCAGCTACTTTCTATCTATTTACTGTTGGTAGTCCATTGGGTGGTATAACTTCTCTTCCCTTTCCTATCTGTCTAGTATCTGGGCTGGGGAACAAGGTTGGCCTCCAGCTAAATTATTGAGTTTGGTACACCCAGGGGCGGGCATAATCCTGCTTAGGTAGTGGAGATATATTTCGTTCTTTCCTATGTGTTACTGTTTATGGTCCATTGCTGCCTGTGCCCTCAAGGGTTGCCGGGTGCCATTGCTGGGTAATACCTTCTCTGGGTCGTCTTGTTATGATTGGTGAGGTTTGTTTTTAATAGATAAGTGTATATGTTACATGTCCATATATCCTCATTTTAATAAGGGTTGATGATTAGGGGAGTCCGGGTAGGCTCTTCTCTCTGCCTAGTTCCTCTGTGTATGTCCTTATGGGCATTCGTTCTGGTTATGGGGTGAAGGGCCATTATTTGAGGAGTTTCCTGAATAGTAGGAGATCTCTTGTGAGAAAAAGAGGATCCTCTGAGTTTTCTCTTGTATGATTTGGGTTCCAAGCGGATGTCGCTGCTGGGTCTGAGTGGCTTTGCAGTGTGATGTACATTTAGTTTTCTTCTGATGAACTTTGAGCCTTGGTCGTGGATTGCTCTGTGGGTTATGCACATTGATTTGAACATGATCCGCTGTTTGATGGGTAGCCAGTGTAACGTTTTCAGCGCCGGTGTGATGTGTTCTCTTCGAAGAAGTTTGACAGTCTGGCCGCTGCATTTTGTATGCGTTGAGTTTATTTAGGAGTCGTTCTGGGATGCCTAGATATAGGCTGTTGGCGTAGTCTAGTCTGGACATAATGAGGGCGATTACCACAGTTGTTTTGTTGGCGAATGAGAGGAATGGTAGGATCCTTTTAACTGATCGCAGGAGAAAGAAGGATTTCTTGATTAGGGTGTTTACTTGTGTTTCTAGAGTGAGTTTGTTATCCATCAGGACTCCCAGGGTTTTTTTTTTTTTTTTTTTTTTTTTTTACACAGTTGAGTATGGGGCTGGGGTTTCACCAAGTTCAGTTGGTAATGGGATGTAGAGGTTGTCTTTTCTGATTTTTGTGATGATCATTATTTCTGTTTTGCCTGGGTTGAGTTTGAGTTCATCTAGTTGTTTATTTCACGAAGGCAGTTCTCTAGGGTTGCGTTGTCTTCTTGTAAATCTTGTATTTTGTAGATTATTTGTGTTTCGTCAGCGTAGTTTTAGCAGGTGAGGCCATGTCTTTCGATGATTTTGATTAGCTGTGACAGGTAGATGTTGAATAGAAGTGGCGCGAAAGATGACCCTTGTGGGACTCTGCATGATGATTCTCAAGGACTTGATTTGTTAGGAAGGAGCTAACCCAAAGTAAAGCATTGCAGTGATTCCGAATTCTTCTAGTCTCGTGATGAGGATGTCGTGTCCAACTGTGTCAAAAGCTGCAGAGGTCTAGAAGTATCAGAGCGGTGCTGTTTGAGTCTGTGTTTGCCTTTAGATCATCCCAGATTGAAATAAGTTCTGTTTCTGTTCCTCTCATCGGTCTGAAGCCTACTTGTGCCTGGTTTAAAAGGTGATGTTCTTCTATAAAGTTTTGGGTTGTTCTGTATGTGTGTGTTTCAAGGAGTTTAGCTGGGTAGGGGATGTTGGAGATGGGTCTGTAGCTGGAGAGGTCCTCTACGTTTCCTGTTGTGCCCTTGAGGAGTGGTTTGATGTATGCTGCTTTGAAGGCTTGAGGCACTCTTCCCATTGAGATTGAATGGTTGAGGACGATTCTGTAGTATTCCATTGGTGTTGCTTGTGCGTGGATCGATTTATAGATGTCAGGAAGGCAGGGATCTGCGGGGGAGCCAGATACGTTGTTTTCATTTACGATTTTGATGAAAGTCTCCACTGATATGTGCGGGAAGTTTCAGAGTTTGCTCTGGTGTTCCTTGCATATGTGGATGTCGTCAGTGTTGTGGTTGCATGGTCTGTTTTGTATGGTCTGTTGGATGGTCATGATTTTATTTTTGAAGTGGTCTGCGAGGTCATTGCATAATTTCTTCAATGGTATTGGAGTGTTGTTGCAGCCGGGTGGGTTTTTTATTTCGTTTATGATTTTAAACAGTTCTCTTTGGGTGTTTGGTGCTTTGAGGATGAACAAGTATGTTGTTGAAGTTTTAATTTTTTTCCGCAGTCTTTATTGATCCTCCATTCCAATTCTAGTTTTCGTTTTTTCCTTTTCATGGCACAGAGTAGTGGGTGAACCATTTTGCCATTGCTCTTTTGCGGGATGGATTGAAAGGTTTTTCTTTTGCGATCTCGTTGATTGTTTTGGTGATCCATTTGTGAAGTATATCTATTTTAGTGTCTAGGTCAGCTTCGCCCAAGGTCGTCGTTTGTGGTTTGGTGATCTCCAGTCGTTCCGTTAAGTTGGAGTTTCTTATGGTTCTCCAGTTTCTTTTCATGATGGTTGGTAGTTTTTCTTGTTTCTTGGTAATTGGGGAGGGCAATGTGATTACGAATGGGATAATGAGGTGGTCGCTCCAGAGGATCTGAATCAGTGGTGCTGTGGTAATTAGTTTTCTGTTGGCGAAGATTGCAACTAGTGTATGTCCTGCCGTGTGGGTTGCTCCTTTGACCAGCTGATGTAGTTCCATTGTTAGCTGGCCGATAAGCTATTTTTGTGAGGTTGTGTTTTCTTCATCGAACCAGATGTTAACGTCTCCGAGGATAATCAGTTGGTTACGCTCGATGGCTAGGTTGGTGATTGCTTCTACGAAGTTGTCTATGAAGACTGCATCGTACATTGGTGGTCTATATATCAGTATGATTTCAGGTTTGTTTTGGGATTTGTTGATAGAGGTATGATTAGGGATTCACATTTGTTGATGTTTAATGGGTCTTCCGCTTTAATTTCCAGGTGTTCCTTGTGGATGATTGCTAGTCCACCGCCTCTTTTGGTTTTCTGTTTACTTGGATGCACTTGAAGGTATCGGGTAGGCAGTTATTGAGGGTGAACTTGTAGTTGTCATCTAGCCAGGTTTCGGTTACGAAAAGGATGTTGATGCCTCCATCACTTAGGAGGTTGTAGATTTTGGTGGCGTATCTGGACATTGATCTTGCATTGATTAGGTTGCAGTGGCTCTTTTTGTGTTCATTTGGTTTATTTTTTGGTTGTTCAGTCGGGGTGCATTTATGTTGCCTCCGAGCAGTAGAGGTACTGTGAAGGCGGCTACTTCGTTGAATCGGTCTGTGAGATTGATAATTGGTTCACTGACTTCTACTGTTTCTTCATCGCTTGTCATTTGCTGTGGGTATCGATAGTGCCCGTCTGTTCTTGTGATGTAAGGGGTAAGGGGGTTGGCGTCATTCCATTCTCTTCTCTGGTCCTCTTTTCTTTTGTTCCGTTGTTCTGGTAATGTTGGTGTCTGAGTATCTAGGTTCTTTGGTTGGTGCGAAGTAAGGTGTAAGGTATAAGGATTTTTCTCTTGTGAAGTTTGTTCTGTTGATAGTACTGTTTTGCGGGGTGTGCTCTGTGTTGAAGGCGTCTTCTGCTGGGGACGGTTGCGCTTGTTTATCCGTGTTGCTTGTACACTGTTCCTTTTCTCTTTGTCTGCGTCCAATTCTGCGTCGGGTCATTTTGGTCTTAGCTGGGAGGAGTCGGACTAGACGTTAGGTTTGTAGGGGCAGTTTCCGATTGTGGTTACTCGTGCCAGGCTAGTGTAGATTTTAATCTTCAATTGTTCCGTCTGATAGTTTCCGAGGGTGTGTCTTTCTAGTCAGTTGGGTATTGGGTCAGTGGGACCTTTTTTCTGTCAGTTGTTTCCAATCCTCTTCAGTTGTTCTGTCTGGAGGATCTGGAGGGTTTGTCTTTGTTCTGTCAGTTGGATATGGTGGTCCTATTACAACGAGGGCTGTCCTGGGGTATTGTACGATAGGGTTCGGCGTATGGATTGGGTTGAGGGTGCAGTTAACTGTGGAGGGGATTATGGTGCTAGTTACAGGCTTTGGTGCTTCCTGGATGTCAGGTTGCTAGGATTCAGTAGTAACAGCTACTGATAATACCTAGATGACTACGGGAGAGGAGGTTGAGAGTTCAGAAATTCTGCAAGTGGTTTACAATGGGGTAGTATTCTTGGGAGTGGGGTATCAGGAGTACGAAGCGATGTAGGTTTGACGGGATCCAAATCTGATTGAACGGTTTGATTCTGATCCTTGGATAGCAGTGGGTAGATTTGGTTCCACAAGGCAGGCTATGATCAGGATTGGGACCTCAATCTATCGGGAGAGGGATTGGCTTTGCAGATGGCAGGGGTTGTCAAGTGTCAGGAAGGAGATGCCTGGGTGGAGGGGAGGTTTAGGTTTGAAAGGAGGATGGTGGTAATTAAGGCCAAAATTGACATCTAGATATCGGGAGAAGGTTCAAGGTTCTAAGTGGCCGGCAGCAATTAAAACCTAGAATGGGAGACAGAGGCAGCAATTGTAACGCCTAGGCTGGAGTACCTGGATAGCGGGAGAGGCTTCGGCCTCACAATATGGCCGGTTTAAGTTATGAGAAGGAGGTGTGGACACCGAAAGTAGTCTTTTCCACAGTGCACGTTTATGCAGGAGGGATAATTGGAACGGAGGGTCTTGTATTGAGGTTGAAATGCCTAGGTTTCAGGGTGCAGTATATTACAGGAGAGCACCCTGAGACTCGAGAGTCCTGTATAGTGGGAGAGAGGCCCAAGTTTCAAAGGAGGTTCAAACTAATTCTAATGTAGTTTCAAATATAGGGGAGCACACTTAGAAGGGTGCTGTATAGTGGGGAGAGGCCTAATATTTAATTGCTATATCAGATGCAGTTCAAATGCAGTTTGAACAGTCTCAGGGAACTTTCAAAATACAGGGGGCACACTTGGAGGGGTCCGGTATAGCGGGCGAAAGGACTGAGTTAGAAGCAATTTCCAATGTAGTTCAGATGCAGTTTAAAAGCAGTTTCAGTGCACATTCAGAATACAGGGCACACTTGTAGGGGTCCTGTATAGTGGGAGAGAGGCCCAAGTTAGAAGCAATTTCCAATGTAATTCAATTGCACTTTAAAGCAATTTCAGTGCACTTTCAAAATACAGGGGGCACGCTTGGAGGGGTCCTATATAGTGGGAGAGAGGCCCAAGCTTCACAATGCAATATGGTACAAGAGGTATGAGGGGGTCAATGTATGTTGTAGACAGAATAGATTATTCCTACCTTATTCGTTGATGCTGGCTGACGGCAGCCTACCTGTCGTTGGTTATTTCAGGGTGCTGTGTCTGTCGCAATTGCTGTTGTGGTGAGATCAACTATGCAGCCACTGTTAGATGGCTGCAGTAAGGGTCTATGGATTAGTCTTGTGTCTCTAGGGCAGGGAGAGTTAGGCGGGGGTGCCGACAACTGCAGACTGACCAGAGCCGCCAATTTAGGAGCCGCCCTCTGCAAAGGGCCCATCGCCGCAGGGCTGCACGAGCAGAGTGCTGCCCTGGGAGGCTGTGCTAAAAGTGGCGATAGAACAATCACAGTAGGGGGTGGGGGAGGAGTGGACGGGCTGGGCTGGCAAGCGGGGGAGGAGAGTGGATAGGGCCTCTGTTGGTGCGTTAAGTTAATTATAAACACACCGCTCAAATTACACTTCCCAAAGCAGAAATGGACTGAAATCGATTACAAACACACCTTAATTGATAGTGGCAAGCGAGAGGACGACACTGGATCGGGCCTGCGCAGGTGCGCTTAATTAATGAAAAAAGGCAGTTCAAAATTACAATTCTTAATGCAGACAATGGACTGAAATCGATTACAAACATACCTTAATTGATAGTGGCAAGCGGGGGGACACTGGATTGGGCCTGCACAGGTGCGCTTAATTAGTGACAAAACAGTTCAAAATTACAATTCTTAATGCAGACAAAGGATCAAAACAATCAAACACACCGCATTCAATTGATTCTCGGTGTTGGGCCAGACGACTTACCTCTTACCTCTACTTTGCAAGCACCAATTGTTGGGAGGACAGCACGTGGGGCCTGGGCCTATGGGCCGGATCTCCAATCACAGTAGGGGGTGGAGGAGGAGTGGACAGGCTGGGCTGGCAAGCGGGGGAGGAGAGTGGATTGGGCCTGTGTTGGTGCATTTGGTTAACTGCAAAACACAGACTCGGACTGGTGGGATCGGCCCAGGTGCCACTGGACGATACGATCCGAGGACCTGGGCTGGTTTTTTGGGCCCTGTGCCGGTTTTTTGTTTATAATTTAACTCCCAAGCTGGGCTTTTTTTATTTATTAATGTAATTATTATTAAAGACTCAGAGCGAGTCAGCGAGAGCTCAGAGTAGGGCCCTGGCCCTCTCCCTGCTGCCTCCGAGTCGCATCGCCGCTGGCGCTGCCTCGCCTAGCACTTGTCAGAGGAAGCACCATGGCGTACTCTGCAGCAGGGGGGGCGGGCAAGGCTGTCACGCTGTGCCTGTACAGCGCTGCTTAATTATTCATAAAAGCAAGGTAACACTCGTTACCTTGCTTTGATAAATCATTTGCATGCATGCATTATGCATCTGCATTCATCATTCATTATGTGCATGAGAGGGTCAGAGTTCAGCTTGCCCTCAGCTCAGGGCCGCGCCGCCGTGCAGCCACTACACTGATGCTGAGTGCTCGCCTCGGGGCCCGGGCCGCCCGTGGCTCGCTCTGAAGTGCTAATGTAAAAAATTAACAGCTTCTGCAGGCTGGCCTGGCCGCCTCCTGACAGGGCTGGGCCGGGGGGTGGGGGGGATTGGACAGGGCACACAGGGCACAGCACACAGTCTGGCCTCTCCTCCCGGCACCTTATCAAAACACGTTGCTTTCAACTTTGCAGGAAGTAGCAACAACAAATGTGTTGCCCTCCTTTGCAAAGTTGAAAGCAACTTGTGCCTGGGGGGGATGGGCCGGGCCCTGGGAATGGGGATGCAGCTCAGGCCGCGCGCATACTCAGCGTCGCCGCAATTGATTACCACACGTGACGTGACTCAGAGATATAGTTGGGCCTCCTCCAAACCCTGGGCATGATGATTTTGGGCTTGGCCACAGTGACACCGGCAGCAGGCAGCAGCCAGCCCAGTCACAGTCAGTGGATCACGGACTGACAACACCACAGCAGCAGACCTGTCCTGAGGGCTGACCGAGGCTCAGAGTCAGCGCGCCGTGCCTGGCCCGAAGACAGTCTGAGACAGAGAGTCGAGACAAGTCACGGCGAGACCGACGACGACGACTCGACTGGAGTGGAGACCAAAGTTCTTCTGACTGGACACACACACTGGACCTGAGGTAAGACATGCCATGCCAGATGCCAGCAGCCAGCTACAAATGCCTACCTCTACTACATTGTTTAACCTGTGTTACTCAGTACGTTTCCTACAAGCCATATCAGAGTAAGCTCACTGTGTTTTCTGAGTTCACACAGAATTTCCCCTGACTGTGATGCAGAACCACATGTCATCATCACCCGTTACTACTACTTTGTGGTCTGCATGGAGATAACATGTTTTGTAGCACATGATTTTGAACGTGATACGAGACAACAATATAATGAAATATATTATATGTATATGTTCCGGCTGTATTATAGCCTAAACAACGATAAACAGCAGTGCAGCATCTTGAAGCAGTGGCTCCTTTCACTGTCAGGCTGACGTGACGGTGACGGACTGGCCGCGGCCCGTGACCAGTGCCACTCGTACTCGAAGTGAATACCTGCTGCTGTTCGAAATATAGATCTCTAAGGGTGCCCACACACAGGAGTGCACAGCACTGCCTGCCCCAGATGGCTGCTCATGACAAAGTAAACCTATGCAAGAGAATAGAGAGCAGAGTCCCACCAGGGCTGACTTGGGGTATTTTATTTGCACAATTGCACTTCAAAACCTATCATTGGCGGATGGTATCGGCCTAAGAGGGTGAGACACACCCGCTATCAGGGCAAAGTGTAGTACTAAATGGGGAACCAATTTCGTCTTTGTATATTGTGCATTTGTACAGCCTCAGCTGGGCATAATCAAAGCAATCTGCAAACGCACGAACATGCATTAATCTTGGCCTTCTCCCCTTGAGAAGCAACTACAGTCATTTCATGATTATCATTTTAAAGGTGCCTGCTGCGCAATGGTCGAAATACAGCCGATTCGGGCATCATTCTCGGCACAATAAACTGATTTAGAGTGCCCTGATTTTCGTGTGCTGCAGTGTTTACTGATTGCTATAACACACGTGGCTTGTGCTTACTCACATAAATCAGTTATTTCTAATTGCCTTTAGAAATGCATCATATTTAGCAGGTGTAATCAGCAATTTGAGAATTGAAGTACTGTGAATTGAAGTTAATGTACCCATTTGTCCTTGATTATATAACTACTAGATGTAGCCAGCTATGCTATGCTCAGTACTTTGCAGGAGTTTACAATATCTAACGGGATCACCCTTTGGATAAAGTGTTTGGGAGCGGGCACTTTCAGCTCTGCTATCTGCTGACAGAGAGAGCCTCACAGTGATTTGGTACTTGCAACTGTCCCCCCACCTTTCTCCTTTGCATGACCAGAGGCAGAGCAGGTGAGAGAACTGGCTATGGCCGGCAACAGATACAGTGAACCAACCACAGTCGCCCCACCCTCAGGCCTACTGTCTCTCAGGATGCTGCTGCCGCCTGCCACACATTGTGCCTTCCTGTTTAGCAATTATGCAGACCCACCTGAAATAAAGCTAACCAACCAAAGCCAGGCAGATGGACCGAGTGGACGTGGCAATCAAACACAAACGTCCCTACTTACTTTCCCCTGCTTTACAAGGCATACCAGCCGCACTGCCATAGGAGATGGGATTGGGGAGGGTGGTTAGGCAAATGAACAACAAGGCTCCTTGCTTCACTGATGTGGGTGCTTCCCAGAATTGGGTCCCGCAAGGGAGAGAGGTATCTTGATCAAAGGCTGTGTCCTTCACTCTCCATGAGCCTGAAACTTGTCTGGGCTTGTTTGTGGCCTTGTGCAGAAGAGACATAACCAAGCAGTTTAGGCTGGGCTGTCCTTATAGGCTAAGATCATGCCTGAATTGCATATTGTCTTTCCCCTTTTGAAATAACATGGAAGGCTGAAAAAAGGTTGTCTGGAGGATTGCCTAGAGCATTGCCAGTGGATATGATTCATGCAAAATTGTCCAGCCATCAGTGTCACCTTTTTGCTTTGCTACATACATTTCCCCCACTAACTTCATGGAATTATAACATAGTTCACCTAAAATAAACATTCAAGGATGAATCCGTATTGCAAAACAAGAACTCTTTTCTACTGTCATATCTTAAATACATTTTTCAAACGTGGCTTGTCAGGCACATTTTGAGTGAGGATGGGCATCATCAAGAGTAGAACATTCTAGGCATTCACTGGTCATCTTGCTTCATCAACTGGTGAACGCCATCATCCATTGCCGTCTTCCTCATTCGCTGCCCACTGCCTAACTCACAGTGCTAAGCCTGCTTCAGTCTCTGCTCTCGCTGCAGCATTCACTGCTGAGCATACCCCATTTACTGCCAGCCTCCCTCATTCAGTACCCAACTCACCTTTACACTACCAAGTCGGCCTTGTTCACTGCTCAGCCTGCCCTATTCACATGCGGCCAAATTTGCACCAGACCTGCAGATGGTCATTTACTATAGACAATGTGATTGCTTAGTGGGTTGTGCGCTCGCTGCTGTGATGTGTGTGATATCTGCAAGTTGCAGGTTCGAATTCCAGAAAGGCCATCTCAGCCTTTCATCCTTCTGAGGGCGATAAATGAGTACCAACACAGGTTGGGTGATATTGTATGCATATTTGTTCTATAAAAAAAGCTTAAGATTAAGTACTATACAATAAAATATCATTTGGCCTTGAACGTCTGCTTACACTCACAGTAATTTGACAATATGGATCTATACACACAGATATTAATGATACATATGGTGATCTATTCTTGTATGAAATGTATATCACATTAGTCAAATCATAACCATATTTTTCGTAGTGTACTTAGGAACAATGCTATTTCATGCCCACTTCCTGTTTTGTCAAGGGGTAAACGCTAGTGTTTCATTAATGGCACTGATTCTGTAGAAACATCTGTGTTTGCACAGTGAGAACCGTGGTAGCCACTGCATTCCTTTCTATAGCGTTGCACTTTGTTGGCACAGATTCCTCAGTCAGTGTTCACTTTGTATCAAGTCTCACTCGCACACATTTACAAGCCCTTGAAGTTGATGTCTATTTTAAAGCTTATATTCAAACGACCTTTACCTGTTTACTGCAATCCCAGTTCCCTGCATTAGCACGTTACTATCTGGAAATTCTTTAGCAATTTGCATCCTCCAAATGAAACAAGGAATACATCAACACATCACAAATCTTGCTCTATTGTTTTTTAGCTCAATTTGTATGCAGCCTTTATGGACCTGAATGCTCTACTCCTTTTTTTGTGACGGACTATGGTTTCGCCCCTAGCTATTGGGGGATGCTTCGGCGCCCATCATATCTTTGTTACAAGCCCTGCATGTATTTATATACTACATACTGTGTTTATTGGGTTTTCGTCATCTTTACCTTGTTTCTTTTTGCAGGCAGGTCGCTGTTCAAGTATCCACTCTAGTCAGGCCTTAGCGCGGAGCTACCACAGCCAGCCAGGCGAGCCCATCCCTGTGGGTAAGTAACCACTAGTGACTGAACATCTTCAATGCAGTGCAATGTAAGGTGGTCCTGTATAGCACGCTCAAACCACTTTGGCAGCCTTTATTATGCACAATTATTGTCTCCCCCCAGAAGCACGGCCACCCTAGGCTCCAGTCCAGCCTATAAGCAGCACAGTGACCAGGCAGAACTCCTATCCTATTCCTACTCTTTCAATCTGGCCACGCTTTGTTATTGTGAATTTGCATCCAGACCTAATGTGTGCTAGGGCAAAAGGAAAACCTGGATTATACCCCTCTCAAACACTGGGGTGGAGGGTAGGATGATTACACAAACGTGTGCATTTGTGTGAATGCAGCAGGAATTCACTTGCTATATGTATGTTGCTGCATGCACCCTTGGTCATACCATAATACAACGTCCAGGCCTCTGCTGGCTTGGAGAAATAACATGCATGCATCCAGTTCATTTACCATGCCATGGGACTGTATTACTGTTAGACTCAGGATAGTGTTCTCTTTTTTGGGAGGGAGGTTATGGTGAGGCTGGGGAACAGTCAAATCTGAAAATGGTGACAAGCCCTTGTTTCCTCTTAATGAAATGATATTTTGGATGATGGCAGCCTGGTTACCTAGACCTACTGTGATAAAAGTAGGAATCCAATGCACAATTAAGCTAATTTTATTTTTTAGGCGAGAAATGGATTTAAAAAAAAAAGAAAGGGAGGAGCAGAAAAACTAAGAGAAAAGAAGAAAAAGCGAATTGAAGAGGAAATCCCGCAAAAGAAAAAAATTGAAGATCTGTTTACAGGTCAGACCATCAAAATGTCACGTGGTGGTATTGCTGAGAGAAATGTGGATGAGGGTGACCAGCCATCTTCTTCAGGTACAAGTGTTAAACCTGGTTCTTCACTGGACCCATCAACAAGAGCTCAAGATGTGAGAAGACTAGAAGCCAGAGAATCTGCAGTTATTGGAGACATCTCAACAAAGGCAGATGCGGCAGCAACTACAATGTCAGCAATCAAACCGAGAGTGTCTGAATCAAGTCTGCCAGAAATAATTGAGGCTGTCCATCTCGAGGAAGAGGCAGCCGGTGGTGGTACCAGTCTGCCACAAGCAATTGAAGATTCCCCCAAGGAAGAAGTGTCAGAATCAAGTCTGGCAGAAATAATTGGAGAAAACATCATCCCCCCCAGAGGAAGTGGCAGGTACTAGTCATTCGGAAATATCTTTATTTGGTTTACAACATACTGAAGACTCAGGGAACAGGGGTGTGAAGCACAAAGCATGCAAAGATGATCTACAGGTGGCAGACTATTTGTTTCAACGTCCAAAACCAGATCAACTTTCCTATTTCTTTCAACACCATCCAATTCAACCTCCCAAACAGACACATTAAAGCAAGCTTAGCCTTTTGGAGGAAAGATGAGGGAAAACGGTATTGTTTAGGTTACTCTGAAATACAAAAGGCCCTTTTTGCACAGTTTGTTTAGTGTTTACTAAACATGGAGAGAGGGGTCTTCATCAACGGGATGAAAAACTGGAGGCGTATTTACCAGCACATTGCAGAACATGAGGCAGGCCAAGGTCACCAGAGGTGCACAGATTCATATATGTTGAACTTTTCTGGGGTCGACATAGGCGGTTTACTCTTTCACCGATGGAAATTAGCTCGAAGGGAGCAAATCAGAAAAAGGAGAGACATATTGGAGCGCGTTATTGACGTTGTAAAAGTCATTGGGAAAAGGGGGCTCAGTTTTCGTGGGAAATCAGAGTCCATGTCCGAGCTGGATAACGGAGAGCTAGATCATGGCAACTTCCTTGAAATCCTTCTGCTCCTAAGTAAATATGACAGACCTCTAAAGTAACATATTGAGGCATTTCAAACCAAATCCAAAAAGAAAACTGGGCAAGGACGGGGTGCTTCTGTGACCTTCTTGTCAAAGACTACAGTTGGGTATATGATTGAAGCCATTTCCAAACTGACCAAAATGGTAATCTGTCAAGAAATAAAGGAAACAGGAATATTTTCCACTCAGATAGACTCAACCCAAGATGTGAGTGTTACTGATCAGTGCTCTATAATTATTAGATATGTTACTGACACTGTACATGAACGCCTGCTAGCAGTAACCAACTGCACTTTGTCTACTGGAAATGGGCCGTTTGAGTTGGTGCAGTGTTATTAAAGATAATGGTGCATTGGAAAGTCAACCGATGGTGCATCCAATATGCAGGGGCAGTACAATGGTCTCACATCCTGGCTCAGTTAGGCATCCCTTGGTCAAATACATGTCTGGTGCTATGCACATGTATTAAATCTTGTACTTGTAGAAGGGACACAAGCATCAAATAAATCCATGTCTTTGTTTGGCCTGTTAAACTCCTGTGCCGTTTTTTCAGGGAGTCCTACAAAAGGATGGATGTGTGCCGTGAGCTGTCTGTGGAAGGCCGTACAATTCAAATAGGAGAAACAAGGTGGTGGGCAAAGGATGCAGCACTACGCAAAGTTTGTGTCTCCTTTAATAACCCAAACAAAGCAATGTTCATTGACGTGGTTGTTGCACTTAATAATATTGTCTCAAATACTGATAAATTTAATGCAAACGTCCGTTACCAAGCTTTAAACTTTTCCGAGGCTCTGTGCAAATTCCAAACAGTACTCACAGCCCAGTTATATCTCAGAGTATTTCATTCGACAACCCCATTATCTAAGTACCTCCAGACAAGTGGAATGGACATCCTACAGGCATAAAGAATGGCCTCGGACACTACAAAAGCGCTTGCTGCACAGTCAAGAAATTCTGATTGTGTGTTTTGCAGCTGAAAAATTTTCAGAATGGACCAACGTGGGCTTGGAAGAGCGAGGCTATGATAAAGGAGTGGAAACTGCAGTTCCAGAGGGGAGAGTGTCCAACAAAAAGAGGATGCCTAGAATGAATGCCAATCACCTTGGTTAAAGACCGGTTTAGAGTTACTGTACATAATGCCATTATAGACAACATTATTCAAAGCCTAACTAGTCATTTTAAAACCCACTCATCTCTTGCTGCAGATATAGCATGCCTGGATCCCAAACACCTCAATGAAAGTCTACCCGACAATGCTCTTACAAATATTTGCTCCTTGCTTGAAAAACTGGATGACTCCATAGTGCCACAGGGGTTAAGGGAATAACTCTCAGACTTTGCAGGGAGGTGGACTAAACTGAGGAGGACACTACCAGAAGAGTATGCCTTTGAAGCCCTACATAGTGAAGATTCAGCACTACAAGATTTTGGAGAGCTACCTTTAGTACAGAAATGCAATATATGCCGTAACTGTGCAATATGTTGCTATGCAATTCTAAAAAGGTATGAACTTTTTAGTAGTGCTTACCGGCAATTGTATTTGGCATATCATTTCATCTTGACCTTATCTTGCGCACAGGTAGCATGTGAAAGAAGTTTTTCGAAATTGGAGAATATTAAAACCCTCCTAAGAAACCACCTCTGCCAGGACAACCTCAAAGCCTTTATGCTCATGTCTGTGGAGCGGAATGTGCCTGTCCAATCGCAAAATCCAGACATAATCAACCCGGTTGCACATAAAAGTGCATTTTTGCAGGAACTCTTGATTGAGTGAGTTCCAGGATTTTCATGAAGCTGGAAGCAGGATTTCCAGGAGCTGTGGACCTTGTCACAGAACTGTATGCAAAGTTATGTTGTGTTATTGTGTCATCATTTGGCTGTACTGCTTATTAAATGCAACTCTATTTTCATTACTGGTGGCAATGAGTAGACATGCTTTGAGGCTGGGTCTGCAAAATAAGTATTTTACTATGTGATTTTTTTTTTAAAGAACAAAAGCGGCGGGGCCGTGGCCAGCCAGCAGGCAATGCGGACGTGAAGTCTGAGCTCCCGCGGCCGCTATTAAACATCCTGAATAATATCCTACCTACGCATAACAAACCACGGAAAGGAAAGCATGCAGCGACGGTGCATGAGGCGTAGAAGTAGATGACCAAGGCAAAGCCTTAAAACGGACCTTGCAGATCGAGATTCGCCGGTGGAAAGCTCCAGCCCGTTCACGCTGCAGACCACCAAAATGGCAGATGGAACGAAACGAACAACGGAAAACAACTGATGGGCCCGTACTAGATGCATCCAAGTGGGCGTAGCATTGTACTCGAGTGAAGTCTCTCCTGACCCACTGCAGAGCGGAATCAATCCCAACTCCGGGCCGAGCCAGGATGATGAGATTAACATTGCAGGAAACGCCCGACGGCGAACTCCCGCGGTATTCGGGACCTCGCCACCCGACTCCAGAGACCCAGCAGAGCACCACAGCGGAGACTGGGCCGCCTGAGGCAGAGCGCAACTCGAGCCGGAATCATCACACCAATCCTGACACTGGAAAGAGCCAGGACAACAGGTTAGACAGCCACACTGCAGGACACACCGGACTCCAGAGCCCCATAGGAACACCATAGCAGTGACAAGGCTGAACACCATCCGGAGGGAGGCTAGCCCGGCGGGCCATACACCCGCACCAGACGAGCGGCTCGATTGAGACGCATAAACATTAAGGCAAGTGTAACACCGGGGATTGCTTGTGGCAGCGCGCATACTGCGCCAGATCCACGGCCGTGGGGCCTGGAGGCGGGAGACCCGAGTCGATATCAGCACAGCGACACCAACAAGGCTGGCGACGGTGGGCAGCAGTCCACCCTGTTGCTGGAGCTGGCTTTGTGGCCCGCAACACAGAACACACTGGTGCTGCGGCCTTTTAGCGCTTGGTGAAAGCCACATACCTTACTTAAGCAGCGAGCCACAGCAAAAACAGACGCCCCATCCAAGACAGTCCCGAGTGGACAGCGATTCGATCCCACGGCCCAACGGCTCCGGTTGGTGGCCCAGCGCCCTGCCTCACCAGAAAGCAAAACTCGCCAGAAGCCGACTAACCAAACATCATAGTCCGGGCCCCTGCCGTACCATAGACATCCAGACTACATGCCCCAGTGGCACTTGTGCATAGCCTGTACCCGGAGGGTGCCGAATCCACCAGAACGGTTGCCCTCGCGGGCCCCCGAACCCTGCCCTGATCCCAGGGGTCGAGACTACAGTCACCCCGACCAGGGAGAAGTCAGAAACAGAGGGGCTACAGTGTGATGATGGAACAGCTGCCAACACACCCATTAATGTTGTTCAAATGATCATTCCGGATGCACCCTTAACGTAGCAATGGCAGTGCGCCCACCTTAAACTGCGACCCTCGTCGCCAACAATACTATAAAACACTGGCATGCTGGCCATGGAGAAACGTTTGCTGAACCTGCTGGGGACTGCTCACCACAAGGAACTCACTTTACTCTGGATAACACGGCGCATTGAGCAACAAAGCGATGCTGTCAACACCGCAGTGGAAATGATCCCAGCACAATCCCTCTATATCTAACAAGTAACCGGCTTCCTCGAGGGAAAAGATCCGACCCTACCAAACCTAAGACAACGCTGTGGACAAGTGTACGTGCCCTGAATTGCGCTGATCTCAAGAAACACTATCCTCTAGATACCGGGGATGGTGAACACGGCCACAATGGGAAAAGATTAAGTGAAAAAACAAACTGTGCAGCACAAAATGGACCAATACACTACCCTGTCCACACAAAACCCGGACGAGCCAGAGATGAATGCTGGCGCTTCCAACGCAGAAACACAACTCTGTCCTTGAAAGATGTCATGGCTGCCATAGCTGATTCGCGAGCCTCTATGGAGCAAAAAATGGACGGCATAAGCATGGAAGTGTCACTATTGCACCTTGACCTACAAAAGCTGACATCCCGTACAGGGGAGGCGGAGCAGCTACAGATCTGACGCTGAGAAAGGTATACGAAAAATGCAACAACAACTAGCAGGGGTCAGGACAGAGCTCAAAACAATGGCTGAAAGAATGGACGAAAGTGAAGGCTGATCCAGGCGCAACAATGTCAGGACCCTCGGCCTACCAGAGAAGACAGAAGGGCCTAACATGGAGATATTTCTTGAACAGTGGCTTACAGACATGTTCGAACCTGATGCCTTCTTCAAGTTTTTCTCGATCAAGAGAGCACACCGCATACCAACCAGAAATCCGATCCCTGGGGCGCCTCCCCGTACCGTGATAGCAAAAATCCTCAATTACAGAGATCGGGACGCATTGCTCCAGAGGTCGAGAGCCAAAGGAACATTGACATACAACGGCACCAAAATCGCTTTCTTTCCTGACTATACGAGGGAGGTCCAGAAAGCGAGGCAATCTTTTGACCACCTGAAGAAACAACTACACGTCCTCAATGTCAAGTACGGGCTCCTCTTCCCAGCCCAACTCAAAATATACCACAATGGAACAACAGTCCACTTCACTGATCCAAAGGAAGCCAGCTCTGCGAAACAGAGAAATCCACGTGCCCGACAAGAGAGATAACCAGTGCGTCCACAACAACCAGCGTTGGAGCCACAAAACGAAGATATGGAGTGACAGTGAATGATCACCATCGTACACAAACTACATGACACTGCATGCTGACCAAAAGATAAAAACACTCTGGCGGCCGCCAAGGAAGCAACCCCCCCCCCTCTCACATGGCGCAGTAGGAACCCTGCCCCGCGATGAGAACTGGAAAGTTTAATTGTTGGCCACAATGGCCGGTGCTTATTGTTGTGAACAATTCGGGCGACAGATACTTCTAGTTGGGTGGAGTATAGGGTGGGGGATGGGTTGGTTATTAATGAAGAGTTTTGTTAACTTATTGGCCCGAAAGAAGTCTCCTATGCACACTGCATGTACTCTGCAAATGTCAACACAGTCATGGCTACACTCGCGCGCGAGGCACGCCAACACATCTACTGTCCCATTTATCGTACGAAATAGCCGCCATAAACAATGATACTAAGACCCTCCGAATCATGACCTGGAATGTTAACGGGCTAGGAGGAGGAATAAAAAGACGACTGGTCACTCAATTCCTAAACAGACACATACCGGATTTAGTCTCGAAACATACAAACATACCTGGCCAGCACCACATGTAATCTATTTAAACGTACCAATTACAAACAGGCAATACATGCTGGCTTCACCATAGGCTCCCATGGCGTTCTGGTACTTGTACATAAAAGACTACCGCTCTCTCTTACATAAGTGACACTGGATACTAGTGGTAGATTCGCATCCGTCATCGGGTCACTCTGGAACCAGACCATCGCAATGCTAGTGATCTATGCCCCCCGGCATTACTGCCCGCGCGAACAGAAGATATCACGCCCATGATTGCCAGAGATGAGTCCGATCTTATTATCGGAAGGGACTTTAACAAAGTCATGGACGTAGCAGCAGACCGTACACACCTAAGAGGGAGAAACCCAACCACTTGCACCAGACTGGCTACGTTTGCTACGGCTCTAGGCCTGGGCGATGTGTGGCGGGACCTCCACCCGGAGATGAAGGAATACTCATTCCACTCTGGGGTGCACACTTCACTGTCTCGCCTAGATTACTTTTTCCTCCCGACACCAGAAATGCACAGAGTATCCAAGGGGACCCTATTACCGCGAGGCATATCAGATCACTCCCCTTTGCTGATTGAGCTAAGCACAACCAGACCACGCCCGCCCACCACATGGCTCCTCAATTATTACCTGGGTTTTCCCGAGCTAGTAGAACAGGCACAAGCAGCGACCACAAAATACTTCGAACTGAACACCGGATCAGTAGATGACCTGGACATACTGTGGGAAGCCTACAAAGCGGTACTGCAGGCGAGATCATTTCTTGGACCGCAGCACACAAAAAAAACATTTACAAAGCATGGCCGAAGTGGAGCAACAGGTCACACAAGCTGAGGCAGACCACCTGAACCGTGACCAACCTGAATCCGATCGTACATTAATGCAAGCCCAGAAACACCTTCAAAATGTGGCACTAGACTGTGCAAGGTAGGCCCGCTGTCATGATCTCTGCTTCCAAAAGATCAGGACTTGCCCGACTCCCTTGGAAGCAGACCCATAACCCCGGTTCCGAGTGCCAGCCAGTCCCAATTGGGACCTTTTGGACCCTGTCCTGGCGCCAGTGGCACCAGGCTCATAAAGATGCCCAGCCCCAGCGCTGGAAGCGCCGGGCTCATAATGCTTGGGTGGACTTACCTGCAGCAGACCATGCTGCTTACTTACCTGCCAGTTGAACCCCTGATCCTCTTCTGTTTGGGACTACTTTTCCTGCTGGGTGGGGCAGGAGCCACTCCCTAGGTTCAGAACACTGGAACTCTTCTGGAAAGCAGGAACTCTTTTCTTACCTAGGCGTGGCTGTGGAAGGAGACACCTAAGCACTACAGGAGGCTATTTAAACCACACCCAATGGATGAATCTTGCTTTGTGTTATTCTGCATTCTCTGCAGCAGAACGCTCATCGTGTCTTCTGCTTCTGATCCTGGGCCTAAGGGAACAAAGGCTTACCATCCTTGAATCCAGTCTTCAGCAGCACCTGTAAAGACAAAGAAAGAACAGGTTAGCACTACGGTCTTCAGTGGCAGCGCATCTCTTACCTGGTCCATCGGCTGTCACCAACGCCTCGCGCTGCATTCCGGCATCTGAAAGACAAAGGCTTACCTACTCTTTGCATGCTCCGGAGGTCTTCGCACTGCATTCCGGCATCTGAAAGAAAAAAGCTTACCAGCACTTCGCACGCTCCGGAGGCCTTCGGCGCTGCATCCCGCATCTGAAAGACAAAAGAAGGTGCGTTTAAAGACATTGGGCAACTTTATTACTCACGTGCCATTACTCCTTCCCACGCCGAATCCAGTGGGTATTCCAGCACCCTTCAGCTTCTCTAAAGCTCCGAACTTGTACCAGCAAGATAAAAGGGACAGTTAGTGCGCATCGTGAAGCAGGCTACAAGCGCTTACTTACGTGCTTCCAGGCGCTTCTATTCCTCACGCGGGTTCGATCCTCAACTCTCATCAGCCCGCCATCCGCCATCGCCGGAACCCTGCAAAACGAGAGATATCATTACAAAAGACTTTTAAGACATTTGAAGTGCCCAGAACTTACCGTTCGTGCAGTTAACGACGGACAGCAGTCCTCTGAGGTCAAGAGGCCTGCACCCTTATCCAGTGAAGAAACTGGTTACGGCACCCTGCCCCGAGGCAGATGGAGAGCTCGGCGTTCACTTACCTAAGGTGAGGGTGTTAACCTTTGGGGTTCTACAGGAGAAGAGAAAGGGAAGAGGAGAGAGGCACCCAATAACCCCAGTTCATTAATCCCATATTTTCTATCTGCAGACATCTTACTCTTCGAGTCAGACATACAGTGCACAGAGGTCCAGCCCAAAGAGCCAACCGTGTGTTACACATCACCTTTGAAGATACGGCATTCACCCAGTCAAGACCGGCGCCTCTGCGGGAATCAGGTGCGCGTTACAGAACACAAAGCCTATCGCAAAACTCCCACCCAGGCACTATGGAAACCTCGGATACCGACCAGCTAGCCCAGTTATAGGGGAACTAAGAGCAGAAGTGCATGCAGCCCGTCAGGAAACGAATGCTCTAAGAAGGGAACTGATTATTTCCAAGGAGCGAACAGACGATCTCGCTAGACAATTGCTACAGTCACAAGCCGGACAAACTCCGTTACCCGCATCAGGGGCAAATCTTCCTTCAACATCCTCTACGAACCCAGTGCAGATCAACCTACCTCGGAATGTACCTCTGGCTCCGCCCGAACGATTTTCTGGTGACCCAAAGAGGTTTGCAGTATTTATTAATCAGTGCCGGTTGCACTTCTTATGCCGGCCAGCAGCCTTTCCAACTGATCAAGCTAAGGTAGCTTTCGTGCTTTCGTACCTTAGTGGCAATGCAGCAGACTGGTCGATCCCTCTAGTTAATCAAGATGATCCGGTTCTCCATGATTTTCAAGCTTTTCAGCTCAGTATGGAAAAACTGTTTGCAAGACATTCACAGGGGCAGGCCTTGGACAATGAGCTCCTTTCATTGCGACAGGGTAATCAAGACCTTTTGGCTTATATTGCGTCTTTCAACAGACTGATAGTGGAAACTCGATGGCCTGAGGACAAAAGGATTACGCTGTTTTATAGAGGTCTACGTGGAGAGCTCAAAGATGTGTTAGCCCAAGTAGTGAATCCCCCGCAAGACTGTTCGGACTATATTGACTTAGTCGTTCAAATTGACCACAGACTGCAGAACAGGAAGGCCGATCGTTCCAAGTTTGATGCTCGAGTATTTTCCAAACCACCAACTCCTACCAAAGGAGTAGACTCCGGGGAACCCATGCAAATAGGGGGCCTGAAAGGACCACTAACACAAAAGGAGCGGGAAAGGAGAAAACAGCTGCAATTATGCCTATATTGCGGAAACTCGGGGCACTTTCTTCGAGACTGTCCGGTGAAACCAGCCAAGAAGGCAGTAGGAGCTGCAGTTACCAGGGTCACAAACTCTGAGCAGGGAAACGACCTCGCCCGACAAGAATAGAGGTCCTCTTGCCGAGCGTTAAAACCAGTTCCGTGACCTCGCATTTCGTGATACCTATGGTCCTCATTAGCCCTGAACATCCGGATCGATTACATGCGATTGAAGCTTACGTCGACAGCAGTGCCATCGGCAATTATGTGGATCATGAAATGGTTTTGAGGATGAATCTGACTCTTTGTCCAAAGGCTGTAAAGGACGTCATTACTACGGTGGATGGTACGGAGATAGCCTCCGGACCAGTAACGCATACCACCCAAGAAGTGACGCTAGTAAGTCAAGATGGACACCATGAGAAGATCGTGTTCGATGTGATCAAGGCCCCTCAGTTCCAGATTATTCTAGGAATTCCTTGGTTAGAGAAGCACAATCCTCAGATCGATTGGCGAGCAAGAACGGTTCAGTTTCCAGAATGTGTCTCTACTTGTCACCCTCGACCTGGTGTTGCACTGGCAGCAATTTCCTCGGAGGCTCCCCAGTTACCTCCTGAATACCTAGAATTCCAAGATGTTTTCCGGAAGGATCAGGCTAACTCTCTACCTCCTCATAGGTCTTATGACTGCCAGATGGACCGGATACCTGGATCTACTCCTCCTTGTAGTAGAATTTATGCCCTCACCGAGCCTGAGAATCTTCACCTCCGACAATACCTGGATCAATACCTAGCGAATGTGTTTATTCGTCCTTCCAAGTCCCCTGCTTCCTCAGCTTTGTTCTTCGTTCCAAAAAAAGAAGGGGACCTTAGAACTTGTATAGATTATCGCGCCCTGAACCAGATCACCGTTAAGAATAAATATCCGTTACCTTTGATCCCTGAACTCCTGGACCAAGTCAGAAAAGCATGCATATATACAAAGCTGGATCTTAGAGGAGCCTACCACTTGGTACGAGTAAAAGAGGGCGATGAATGGAAGACGGCCTTCCGCACCAAGTATGGGCTATTTGAATATCAGGTCATGCCCTTCGGACTTTGCAATGCCCCGGCCGCCTTTCAATATTTTATGAACGATGTCCTCAGAGAGCTCATAGATGTGTGTGTTGTTGTTTACATTGACGACATCCTTGTTTATTCTTCATCGGAAACTGAACATCGGAAACACGTGAAAATGGTCCTCGAGAGATTGCGTCAACACAAACTTTTCGCTACGTTGGAAAAATGTGTTTTCAACGTGACTGAAGTTGAATTCTTGGGATTCATATTATCACCTAGCGGAGTGCGTATGGATTCAAAGAAGGTTGATGCAATTCTCAAATGGCCATCGCCATCCTCCGTAAAAGGTGTTCAAAGCATGTTAGGCTTCGCTAACTTTTACCGCAGGTTTATCCCCGAATTCTCTCGAATAGTCCAGCCCATCACCGCCTTGTTAAAGAAAAACAAACGTTTTGAATGGTCTACCGAGGCGGAACAAGCTTTCCAGAATTTGAAGACTAGATTTATCTCTGCACCGATCTTAAAACATCCTCGCCCAGAACTCCCCTACATCGTTGAAACTGATGCTTCGAGCCTTGCCATGGGGGCAGTTCTATCACAAAAGGATCCAGTAACCAATCAGTTGCATCCCGTGGCATTTTGGTCCCGCAAATTCTCGCCTCCTGAAATCAATTACACTATTACTGATAAGGAACTTCTAGCTATCAAGTCCGCCTTTAAGGCTTGGCGGCATTATCTTCTGGGGGCCCGACACACCGTTACTGTGATTACAGATCACCGAAACCTGCAATATTTGAAAACCGCAAAAGCTCAATCCTCTAGGCAACTCCGTTGGGCACTATTCTTTGCCGAGTTTGACTTCATAATTACCTATCGACCTGGTACAAAAAACGGTAAAGCTGATGCCCTTTCTCGGATGGGAGTGGAAGAACATTTCATCAATCCTAAACCTGTACCTATCATTCCCGAACAAAGAATTCTAGGTGTAATCGCCACAAAATCCATAGAGGAAGTTAAGGATAAAGCCAGGCTACTGGTAACTCCAGCAGACATACGGAATTGGCATCTGCAGGGAAAGGACTTTACGGTGAAGGACAACCTATTATATTTCCAAGAACGGTTATACCTGCCCAGCACAGATTTACAGAAAAAGGTAATCTCCTGTTATCACAATTCTTTAATGGAAGGACATCCCGGTATGACCAAGACCTCGGAAAAGATCAAGCGCTACTTTTGGTGGCCGTCTTGAAAAAAAGATATCAGAGACTTTATAATGTCCTGTGGAGTATGCGCCCAAAACAAGAGTCAAAAGGAAAAACCAGCCGGCCTCTTACGCCCTATTGACATCCCGCCTCGCCCTTGGCATACGCTTTCTATGGACTTCATCACCGATCTACCTCCATGCTCCGGATACAATACGATCCTAGTAATCGTGGACCTATTCTCCAAGATGGCGCATTTCATTCCACTCAAAGGCTTACCAACAGCAGCAACTCTGGCCCGAGAATTTCTCGAAAACATCGTCCGAGTGCACGGTTTTCCTTCAGTTCTAATTTCGGATCGAGGTAGTCAATTTATTTCTCATTTTTGGCGAAGTTGCTGTCGGTCGGCTCAAATTGATGTGAGACTTTCGACCAGCCACCACCCTCAAACCGACGGACAAACCGAGAGGACCAATCAAACTCTGGAACAGTATTTGCGCTGCATGCTACAACAAACTGAAAAACTTGGAAAGATATCCTTTGGATAGCGAATATGCCTACAATAACTCTGTCCACTCGGGAACTGGGAAGACCCCGTTTTTTCTTTTATACGGTAGTCACCCTCGAACCTCGGAGTTGGATCCACTCCAAGATCTTGGAACACCAGCCGTAGACCACCTGCATTCTACAATCATCCAAGCCTTTAAGGAAGCCGTTTCTCACCTTCAAAGGGCTAAAGAACAATACAAGAAAGGAGCAGACCAACATCGGAAGGAAGCCCCCCAATATCAAGTAGGAGATCAAGTCTGGTTATCCACCAAATATCTACCTCTAAAAGGACCACGCACATTCAACCCAAGATACCTTGGTCCCTATTCCATCACTACCATAGTAAATCCAGTAGCGGTCAAGTTGGACTTGCCCCCTCACATGAAGATACATCCGGTCTTCCACGTCTCTCTATTAAAACCCGTGCAACCTCAAACCCGACTAAATCTCCAAAACCTATTCTAGTTGATGGAGAACTCGAGTTTGAAGTCAAAAGCATCCTGGATTCCAAGATCTCCAAATCTAAACTATTTTACCTGATTGACTGGAAAGGCTAAGGTCCCCAAGAAAGATCCTGGGAACCTGCAGAATATGTCCACGCGCCTCGTCTAATCAAAAGATTTCATCGAACATTTCCTAACAAGCCCAAACCCCCGGAGAAGCCCGGTTTGGGAGGGGCCTTGAGGGGGGGTGCTGTCATGATCTCTTCTTCCAAAAGATCAGGACTTGCCCGACTCCCTTGGAAGCAGACCCATAACCCCGGTTCTGAGTGCCAGCCAGTCCCAATTGGGACCTTTTGGACCCTGTCCTGGCGCCAGTGGCACCAGGCTCATAAAGATGCCCAGTCCCAGCGCTGGAAGCGCCGGGCTCATAATGCTTGGGTGGACTTACCTGCAGCAGACCATGCTGCTTACTTACCTGCCAGTTGAACCCCTGCTCCTCTTCTGTTTGGGACTACTTTTCCTGTTGGGTGGGGCAGGAGCCACTCCCTAGGTTCAGAACACTGGAACTCTTCTGGAAAGCAGGAACTCTTTTCTTACCTAGGCGTGGCTGTGGAAGGAGACACCTAAGCACTACAGGAGGCTATTTAAACCACACCCGATGGATGAATCTTGCTTTGTGTTATTCTGCATTCTCTGCAGCAGAACGCTCATCGTGTCTTCTGCTTCTGATCCTGGGCCTAAGGGAACAAAGGCTTACCATCCTGGAATCCAGTCTTCAGCAGCACCTGTAAAGACAAAGAAAGAACAGGTTAGCACTACGGTCTTCAGTGGCAGCGCATCTCTTACCTGGTCCATCGGCTGTCACCAACGCCTCGCGCTGCATTCCGGCATCTGAAAGACAAAGGCTTACCTATTCTTCGCATGCTCCGGAGGTCTTCGCACTGCATTCCGGCATCTGAAAGACAAAAGCTTACCAGCTCTTCGCACGCTCCGGAGGCCTTCGGCGCTGCATCCCGCATCTGAAAGACAAAAGAAGGTGCGTTTAAAGACATTGGGCAACTTTATTACTCACGTGCCATTACTCCTTCCCACGCCGAATCCAGTGGGTATTCCAGCACCCTTCAGCTTCTCTAAAGCTCCGAACTTGTACCTGCAAGATAAAAGGGACAGCTTCCAGGCGCTTCTATTCCTCACGCGGGTCCGATCCTCAACTCTCATCAGCCCGCCATCTGCCATCGCCGGAACCCTGCAAAACAAGAGATATCATTACAAAAGACTTAAGACATTTGAAGTGCCCAGAACTTACCGTTCGTGCAGTTAACGACGGACAGCAGCCCTCTGAGGTCAAGAGGCCTGCACCCTTATCCAGTGAAGAAACTGGTTACGGCACCCTGCCCCGAGACAGATGGAAAGCTCGGCGTTCACTTACCTAAGGTGAGGGTGTTAACCTTTGGGGTTCTACAGGAGAAGAGAAAGGGAAGAGGAGAGAGGCACCCAATAACCCCAGTTCATTAATCCCATATTTTCTATCTGCAGACATCTTACTCTTCGAGTCAGACATACAGTGCACAGAGGTCCAGCCCAAAGAGCCAACCGTGTGTTACACATCACCTTTGAAGATATGGCATTCACCCAGTCAAGACCGGCGCCTCTGCGGGAATCAGGTGAGCGTTACACCCATAGAACGATGAGAGCTAGGATCTATGAAACAGGCGACAAAGCGGGTAAAATGTTGTCATGGTTGGAGAAGAGAGAGGAGGGCAGTCGCCATGTAAGAACGATCAGAACAGATAACACTGAGTCTTTGGTAACTGACAGAGACATAGCGGAAGGCTTTGCCTCCTACTACACAGACCAATATGAATCCCCTGCGACACCGATTGACATCTTGGTGCTGAACGAAGTTACACTCCCCTCCCTCAGTGCGGAGCAACAGATCCTCCTGGAGAGGGACTTCACAGAGGAGGGAATAACAGCGGCCATGTCAGAGCTCCAAACCGGGAAAACTCCCGGACCAAACGGCTTCCCAATAGAAATACGGCACAAACTGGGAACTAATGTAATCGCCCCACACCTGCTACGAATGTTCTCTCACGCTAACACCCAAGGGGCCCTCCCCGCAGATCTGCGAAAAGCCACAATAATAGTGATCCGCAAGACAGACAAACCCCCGGACCAATGTAGCTCTTATAGACCACACCGAAACCAAAATCTTAGCGAAGGTACTTCCAAACAGACTACAGCAATCCAGAACATCACTGATCCACCCGTATCAATGTGGGTTCACGTCCCATAGGTCCACCCGCATGAACATCCACAGACTACACTCGGCACTAGAAAAGGCTCTCAACATACAAGGCTCCCTACCGTTACTCGCAATAGATTTTGAAAAGGCATTTGACTCATTTAGAAGTGTGCCCAATAGCCTCTTTGTTAAAGTTGAATTTAGAAATGTGCCCAATAGCCTCTGTGGAAAGTTGAACTTGGAAGTGTGCCCAATAGCCTCTGTGAAAAGTTGAATTCAGAAGTGTGCCCAATAGCCTCTGTGAAAGTTGAACTTAGAAGTGTCCTCAATAACCTCTCTGTTAAAGTTGAATTTAGAAGTGTCCCCAATAGCCTCTATGAAAAGTTGAATTTAGAAATGTGCCCAATAGCCTCTGTGAAAAGTTGAATTTAGAAGTGTGCCCAATAGCCTCTCTGAGAAAGTTGAATTTAGATGTGTGTCCAATACCCCCTGTGAAAGTCGCATTTAGAAGTGTCCCCGATAGCCTCTATGAAAAGTTGAATTTAGAAATGTGCCCAATAGCCTCTGTGGAAAGCTGAATTAGAAGTTTGCCCAATAGCCAAGTTGCCCAGTAGCCCCTGCGAAAGTTGAACTTAGAAATGTGCCCAATAGCCTCTGTGGAAAGTTGAACCTAGAAGAGTGCCCAATAGCGTCTGTGGAAAGTAGAATTTGAAGTGTGCCCAATTGCCAAGTTGCCCAGTAGCCCCTGTGAAAGTTGAACTTAGAAATGTGCCCAATAGCCTCTGTGAAAAGTTGAACCTAGAAGTGTCCCCAATAGCCTTTTGTGAAAACTGACTTTAGAAATGTGCCCAATAGCCTCTTTGTGAAAGTTGAATTTAGAAATGTTCCCAATAGCCTCGTTAGAAGATTCTAGAAAACACTCGAATGACCATATAACCCACCTTATGCTTACTCTATATCCTTACACCACCACTCAACTAGAACACAGAGATACTATGACACCATTCTGTATAACTGTTCTCATACCAACATCCGTCACATACTCCACATCACTCTATGTAAACACTGCTGGTTACACACCCCCAGCCAGGCGTTCTCCTCAGGCCTAACGCAGCCACATCCGGTCTGGATAAATCCTGCCAGAACGAACACATACTCCTGACCCCTCAACCACCACACCTACCGCTAAGAAGCAGCTATTACACGAATACCACACAAGCTGCACACATACATGGTGCCCACACGCATCTTTGACTCTCTCTACTCCCTCTACTGATCTGAACTTCGGTTCCCAAGGGCGTTCAACCTACCAGCGCCTTCAGACCATACCAATGGTATATAAGGCGCTATATAAATGCAAAATAACAATAACAATAACAATAACAAAGTACGTTGGGTGGCGACATGGGAGATAATGTGCCGAATGGGATTTGGGCCAACATATCTGAGCTGGGTTCAATTGCTATACGAGTCACCGATGGCAGAAATGAGAGTCAATGGCTGGCCCTCAAAGCCTTTTAAATTGGGAAAGGGAACAAGACAGGTGTCCCCTATCTGCGTTAATATTTGCACTCGCGATCGAACCCTTGGCGGTGCTGTTGCGAACATCATCGTCAAGGAACGGTTTCCGTTGGGCAGACAATTGGGAAGATAGAGTCTCCCTCTACCGGATGACCTACTAATCTACCTGAAAGATCCACATAACTCCTTTACCACGATAACGAACCTCCTAAACAGATATGGAGCGTTTAGCGGACTCTGAGTGAACTGGTCCAAATCAACACTATTCCCAATCGATAAATCGTCATTCGTAATGCCAGATAACTGCCCGTACAAACTTGTGACAAACTAATTGCGATATCACGGTATACAAATCACGAGCAACCTGAGCGACTATGTGGTGAAAAACCTTCATCCGATCACGGTCAGGTTCACTGAGGACACTCGCCACTGGGCCTACCTCCCACTAACCCTGCTGGGAAGAGCAGCCCTCTTCAAAAGGATGACCCTCCCCCGGTACATATATATACACTACAGAACGCCCCGTTATACATCCCCTTGAAGGAATTCCAAATCATTGATCGCACACTCGGAAACTGCTGTGGAACGGCAGACATCCCCGTATCGCATTGTGTACCCTCCAGCGTTCCATCTGGGAGGGAGGGATTGGCCTGCCACATCTGCAGTCCTATTATTGGGCCAGCAAAATAGCAGTGATCAATGACATGATACATGGAGACAAATCACTGCCACACAATAGGATACCAGCCACCGTAGAACAAGACAGGCCTCAACTAGAGCAACTTTACAGGGCGACACCCTCCTCATCCCCCCAAACCATGCTTTCGCACATGTCACTAATCTGGAACGCAGTGCACAAACACGTAAGCTGGGAAGAAATAATCACCCCACTACAGACACTATGGGGCAACAAGGGGTAACAAGAACCTTCCTGAAGTGGACAAGCTCCTGAGATGGCACAATACGATAGGAGACATCACCACTGAAGGTAAACTAGTGCCCTTTGAATCCTTAGTGACCTGAAGAAAACTCTTTGTGCGGTCCACGTAGAACTTCAGCGCTCTAACCACATCCAGCGAGTGCAAAGTCCTTTCAGCCGGCGACGGGAAGAAAACAGGCAACACCAAGGGTTCGTTGAGGTGGAAGTCCGACGGCACCTTGGGCATGAAGGAGGGGTGCGTCCTGAGCACTACCCTCATATCGTGAAAAGTCAAGTACGGGGGCTTGCAGGAAAGGGCCTGTATCTCTCCCACCCGTCGTGCGGAGGTGATGGCCACAAGAAACGCTGTTTTCCATGACAAGAACTTCAACGGAGCTGAGTGCAGAGGCTCGAACGGAGGTCCTATGAGCTTGGTCAGCACCACGTTCAGCTCCCACGCCGGGGCCGGAGCCTTCACCGGCGATAACGATCTGAACAGTCCCTTCATGAATTCTTTCACCAGACGATGAGAGCACAAAGACGTCCGTCCCGTGGTTCTGGTGTATCGGGAGATCGCAGCAAGATGAATCTTGATGGAAGCGTGCGCCAGTCCAGCCTTGGCCAGCGACAGTAGGTACGGCAGTACTTGAGGAGCCGTAATCCGTAGAGGGTTAATCTTCTGTGCGTGGCACCAGACAGAGAACCTCTTCCATTTGTGTCCGTAGCATTTAAGAGTTGAGGACACCCTGGCCTTTGCAAGAACCTCTCTGCAGTCGGCCGGTATGTCGTAACCTCCAAACTCTAATGCCGCAGGAGCCAGGCCTGCAAGTTCAGCGACTTTGGGTCGTGATGGAGGATGGCGCCTCCTTCCCTGGAGAGAAGATCCGCGTCCACTGGCAGCTTGAATGCCGGGGACGCTGACAAGTCCAGAAGGTCCTGGAACCATATCTGCCTCGGCCACGCAGGTGCGACGAGGATCATCCTGCACCGTGACCTCTTGAGCTGGTTGATGAGCCGGATCAGCAACTGCAATGGGGGGGAATGTGTATAGAAATAGGCCCTCCCAGGGGAACGAGAAAGCATCACCCATGCTCCTCGGCTGGGGAAACCTGCTGGCGAACCTCCGGCACTTGGAGTTCGGCGCCGTCACGAACAGATCGATCTGGGGTGTGCCCCACCGTTGGAAGAGGCGGTCCACTAGATCCTGTCATAGTTCCCACTCGTGGCACGAGCGCAGCTCTCTGCTGAGCGAGTCGGCGATGGTGTTTTTTATTCCTGCCAGATGAAACGGCACCAGAAACATCCCTTGGGCGATGGCCCAATGCCACAGATCCTGCGCCTCCTTGGACAGGGCTGGGGACCTGGTGCCGCCCTGCTTCCTGATGTAGAACATGGTGGTGGTGTTGTTGGTGAAGATCCTCACCACCTTGCCCTTGAGGGACGGAAGAAAGGACCTGAGGGCCCAAAACACTGCACGGAACTCCAGGACGTTGATATGGAGGGACTTCTCCGTCGGAAGCCAAAGGCCTCTCGCATGCAGATTTTCGGTGTGCGCTCCCCACCCTTCCAGGGAGGCATCCATGGTCACTGTCTTCTGGTGGCCCGGGGTCTGGAAGTCCATGCCCGCCGTCAGATGCGCGCGGGTGCCCCACCACCGGATCGCTCGTCGGAAGCTCTCGTTGAGTGTGATCCTGTCCTCGAAGCTGCCCGTCGTCTGGATCCAGCGAGCATCCAGGAACTCCTGTAACGGGCGCATCCGAAGCCTGCACAGGCGGATGAGATAAATGCAAGAAGACATCATTCCGAGGAGGGATTTGATGGACCTCACCCTGGCCGCGTCCGCAACCAGCATCCGCTGCACCTTGCCCATGATGGCTCTCGTCCTTTCCTCCGACGGAGAGGCCAGAAGCGCCACTGTGTTGAGTTTCGCTCCCAGAAACAGTGCGTCTTGCGCGGGCACCAGATGGGACTTGCCGTTGTTTATGGAGAATCACAGGTCCGTGAGTAGTTGGACGGTCCTCGCCGTGTGCTCCGCGGCGAGCTCCCTTGTCTTTGCTCGGATGAGCCAGTCGTCCAGGTAGGGGTCCAGGTAGGGGTAGACGTGGATACCCTCCAGGCACAGTCACACCGCCACCGGTGCGAGGCACTTGGTGAACACCCTGGGTGCCAACCTCAATCCGAAGGGAAGGGCTCTGAACTGGTAGTGACGCCCTTGGACCACGAACCTGAGAAACTTACGGTGTCCCTTTAGGATGGGGATATGGAAGTAAGCATCCTCCAAATCCAACGACGACAGAAAATCGCCCTCCTCCAGCTGACCCAGGACGTGCTGGAGGGTGACCATCCAGAACTTCTGTGCCTTGATGAATTTGTTCAGTCGTCGTAGGTCCAGGATGGGACGCCATCCTCCTGTCTTCTTCTTCACGAGGAAGTATCTTGAGTAAACCCCGAAGCCTCTTTGGGACAAGCTCGATGGCGCCTTTCTTGAGCATCGCCTTTACCTCCAAGAGAAGCGCGGGCACTTCTTTAGAAACTCGAGCGAGTGACCCTGGGCCAGGGCGTCCAGCACCCAACGGTCGGTGGAGATGGACTCCCACACGCTGACGAAGTTCACCAGCCGGCCTCCCACCGGGATGCTTCGGTGGGGGCCCGACCCCACGGCCGGTTCAGTCCTGCTTCGACGAGGCTTTGCCGCCTTGTCCTCCCTGGCGACGACGGCGGGGTCCGCCCGTCTTGCCTCGTCCCCTGTAAGCTTCCTGTGACGACGAACGGGCCGCTTGACGGTAGGTGGAATATCCGCCGCCGGAACCTTTGGAGGCACCCTGCTTGCCTCCGGCGCTCCGAAAGGGGGGCAGTCGCTGGAGAACACCAAGAGCCCGGGCCGTCTCCGTGTCCGTCTTGATGGCTTGTAGGGAATCCTCCACTGTTTTCCCAAACTGGTTGCTCCCATCGAACGGCATGTCCAAAACTCTGGTCTGCATGTCCTGCCGGAAGTCCGTTACCCTGAGCCATCCACGCAGTCTAAAGGCACACGCCGCCGTGGCCCAACTGGCAAAACCCAGTGTCAGCGATGTCCGTCGCTATCGTAATGGCGTGGTCCGACGCCACTTCTCCGTCCTGCAAGATCTCTAGGGCTTCCGCCCTCTTGTCGTCCGGTAGGAAGTCCAGCAGGGGGGCGATCTTGTACCACAACTCCCTGTCGTAGCGGGCTACGATAGCCAAGGCGTTGGCAGCCTTAATCGTCGTCGCTGCCGATGAGATGACTCTGCGTCCCATCGTGTCCAATTTCTTTCCCTCGCCGTCCGGGGGGGAGGTTGACGTAGAGGCCGAAGCCCCCCCCCCCCGCTTTCTTCCTGGCCGCCGCAGAGACGACCGAGTCCGGGGTCGGCTGTGCCTGAAGGCACAAGGGGGCCTTTCCGGGACCCGGTACTTCTTCTCGTACCGATCCCTTCTCGCAGGCGTTGTGGATGGGTTCTTGAGGAGGGCGAGACTCTCATCCCAGATATCGTCCAGCAGAGGTACAGCGAGGACCGTCTTCTTCTTGGTCTCGCGCCGTTGATAAAGGAAACCTTCCTTCTTCTCTTCCGGGCAGAGCTGGAAAAGCTCGGATGCCCTGGCGATCATGGCATGAAACGATCCAATCTCGTTGGGCGGGGAAGCCCGGGGAGGAGGTGACGACGAAGATCCTCGTCGTAAACCTAGTCGTCTGTACCCGTCGCGGCCGTGTCGGTCCCCGTATCATCCCCACGGGTCATGCACGGGGAGGAGGGCTGAGCAGGGCGCGATGGTTGAAAAGGAGGTGGAGGATGAATCCTTCTTCTATTAGGAGGAGGGCTCCCAGAAGGGCCTGGCTCCGGGTCCCCCATCGGGAGCGGTTCCTCCGTTGGTGGTAACGGCAATCTCGTCCTTATCTCCGAGCATAAGGACTGTATAGCCAACAAAATGGCCGCCGAGTTGTCTTGCGGCACTGGTTGAGGGGATTCTGACGGGCGGTCAGGAGCCTCGTCGGCACCCTCGACGTTCTCGTCGTCTCCTACGTCGGGGTCCCTCCCGACGGGCTGGTCTTCTTCCACGCCAATGCCGTGGCTTAAGACTTCGATCAGCTCCTCTTCAGAGGTTGAGGCCGAATCCACGACGACCTTCTGCCCTCCCTTTTTCTTCTCCGTCAGAGGTTTCACGGGGGTCCTGTCGATGGGCTTGAAAGAGGACTCCCTCCGCGGTGGCAGGGAGACTCTGGGCCCCGAGGTCGCCTCCACTGGTGTAGCCTCCACAGGCTGAGCCAGGGCCGCCGCGACTGTCTCGATAGAGGCCTTGGCATGGTGGATCAAGGCTTTCACCACCTTAGGTGCGCTCACCGCCTTCTCCTTGGGGGGAGGGTCACCGCCTCGCTCCCCCTCCAATGGGGCCTTCGAGCTCGACCGGGTCTCTCCAGGAGCTTCGCCGGGTGCTCGGCCTTCCTCTTACCCGAGCCAGAGCGTTGGCGCGTGGTTGATGGCGCCGGGAAGGATGCGCCCTGCCTGGCAACCGTAGAGCCCGACCGTTCGGCGCTCCCAGTGCCAGTGGACTCGCGGTGCTTGGCCTTCTGTTGGGCCCCCGTCGCTGGGGCACCCTCAAAGGTCTTAGAAGACCGCTCGGACTTCTTTTTCTCGCCTGACGGGCTCTTCCCTTCCAGCCAGTTGGCGAGACGCATGGTCCGCTCCGACATATTGCCGCAAAACGCACAGTCCTTCACCACGTGCGTCTTGTCCTCATGCAGGCAGTAGAAGCAAAGGGAGTGTTCGTCCTCCTTAAAGACATTCTGAAGCTGGCATCCAGGGCAGACCCTGAACAGCTTTCGGGGCGTCGAGCTTCCCTTCTCCTGGGCCATGTCCGAGATGGGCCTGAGAAACTTCTGGAGTCCTCCAAAAGCGTGACTCGACAAAATCTTCACCCTTGAGGAGCATAGAAGAATCCGACACAGGTCCCCGTTGATCGGATAAAGAAACAGTGGAGCTTGAGGCTCTTTTGACCGAAAAAGGAGAGAATTTTCCTATGAAAAAGCGCGAAAACGCACTAAAGCTCGAGAGCAATAGCACGAGGATCCCAACACTTGAAAGTGCGGTAAAAATCTGAAGATGGCTGCCAGAGGCGGGGCTTAGGGAGATGGCAGTCATTGGCTGTGGTCAGTATGACGCAGAGATCAGTGATTGGTTACTACTACGAAAGACAGATCAGAAACGAAACTGATACTGATTCTTCTTTACCGAGGATTCCCAGCCTGACGACGGGCAATATTCATGAGCATGTGAATCCATGCCAGACACCATGCTGGAGAAGGTAAAAGGAGCAGATGGATGTGCCATAATTATCAATAGGCCCACATTACCTTTGCATGTGCAGGTGAACTGTACAAAAGTTTTAGAATCGGTGTGCAAGGCATCAGGTAAAGCAGAATCTTGAGGGGTAATCGTTTTCACAGTTATGCCCACAGCCACAAAATATGGGTTCTGAGCATCACAGTAGTTATTTAGGTAGACTTTATTTGCAGAAATATCGGGCATTCTAGAAAGCAAATGTAAGGAGGGACGAAGGAAGTACTGGAAAGGTGGTGATATCAGGCACTGCAGTCTCCACCACCATATATGGCAGTTCCCATGGCTTCTCACAGAACATACAGGGCATAAGGAATACGTTTCCCAGCTTCCCAAGCACGCCTCACATGCACTAGCTGATATGCTGTGTCAGCCCCAGGAAGTAGAAGACGTGTTCAAAAGGCAGGGATTTCAGGGTACGACGTTCATTCATCGCCTGTTTTTTTTTCTTCGCAGCACTTTTTTACGGTAAAAAGTTTCACCGAAAAGAAATAAATTCTAATAAAATGGGGTGGGATGCGAGGTATATAAGGGGTAGGGTGGGATAGTGTATTGGGAATAAATAATGGGGTTTGGCGTTTCCCCCCCAAATAAAAAGAAAAATGTAATAATCTTTTTCAGCAAAATATTTTAGGCAAAAAGTGCCACGAAAAGAAAACTGGTGAAGATTGAACATAGAACTGAGCCCTAGTGTTCCGCGTCCCTGCACTCTTAAACTGTAAAAAGAGCAACGAGTAGCGTAACCCATTTTGTGACTTCTTTGCATTGCCTTTCCCAATTATTTTGACTTTTGCTTTTTATTCCCCTGCCTGGTTTGGATCAGTAATTTTGGTAAGACGTATGGATTTGCCTTCATCGTTTTTGTCCTCGTATAACTAACAGAAAACATTTTGGAACTTCCCTTTCTGGATTCTGGAATTTTGTATTGTTTTCTTGCAACTGAACTCTTGGAACTCTCCCTTGTGACTATTTATTTATTTGCATTTATAAAGCGCGCAAGCAGCCCAGAGGGTATTGACACATTCTCTCATCCCTTTATTATGCCATTGTGCCATCCGGTTTTAGGTTCAATTACCTTTGCTTTCCTTGTCATCTGCCGGTTATTTCTTCTACTGCCCTGGACCGGCTCATCATACATTCCAGGTACAGAGGCAAAGGGAGTTATGGAGTAAGTGGGGGAATTGCTGTATCATGCCTCCTTATTCATTGTGTTAATTTTCCTTAATGCGTGGAGAGAACAGGGCTGCACACCGCATTACCTTACTTTTGCCCAATCGGTCAGTTAGTGGAGTTAATTGCATTATCCCTGTCTGGAAGATTGGGAGGAAGGCTAATCAGTTGACCTGGGTCCTTCGAAGCATAACGGGTGAGAGGGATAGATGAGATCGGAGTGGTATAGTTGACAAGGGGGCATTTTGAGGGAGGTGAAAAGGGGTCAACATGAAGGCATGTGTCAGGGAGTACAGGAGAGCAGGGTGGGAGAGATCAGGAAGATGGTCAAGAGGGGAGTTTAATTAAGGAATGACAAATAAGTAAATGCAATGGGGCAAAGAGGGATGCATTGTTGCCAGGTTTAGAGGAAGAGGAGTAAGCGGTGAAAGGACTAGAATAGTGTTCAGTTCTGCATGTAATGGGTAGGAGGATTAGAACAGACAGTGTAGTTCTAAGCAGGTGGAAATAGGCCATGGGCAACAAACATTTTGTATCACAGGTTAAGCAGGGCCATAGGTGGACAAAAGGCAGTATCACAGATTATGCAAGATCAGAGGTGACTAAACGCAATATCAAAGGTTGCACAGGGGCCGTATGCGACCAAAATGCAGTATTACAGATTGGGTGCGAGACAGCAAAACATGTCATTAATAGGGCAGTAATAAGGCGCAGAATAGGGTAGGACATGGCCAAAATGATCAGCACTCATGCTGTAGATGATGGTCCTCTAGTTAGATCGTTGGCTGATGTGGCGGATGCAATGGCGATTACTTTAGCAGAAACGGAAATAGGGAATGGGGGGTCTGTCTCATAGTCACGAAAGGCCCAAACAGAACTTGTCCTTAGTTTGAAAGCCCTTTGATGTGGATGCCAGTTGATTTTGGTTATAAGATCTCAGGTGACTAATCCAGGCTATCCCTGCCATAGCAATGGAACTTGGGATGTAAGCTCCAGGTAGGTAGTGGCTCTCAATGGGGAGATGGGACGTTATTATGTTTTGAGCTCTGGCAGGCACATGTCGGGTAGCGTAGGAGAACAGGGTGGGCGAGATAAGGAACATGGTTGAGGAGCGATCCGAAAGGAATGATCGAAGGGTACATAGAGGGTAAAAGCAATGGGAGAGAGAGAGGGCTGTGTTGCTGTCAGCTCTGAGTGGGGAGGCAAGATGTTGTTATGTTGCGAGTCGGTTGCAGGGCCACAGTCACCTAGTCTCAGGGTCTTCTCTCTAAACCTTACATCAGTGTTGCCCACCATGCCCACTTGCCCTCATCTAACCTCCATCTCAGCAACACTTCTGCAACCTGCCCCCCTTTATCCAGCCATTAAATCTTTACTTTGTTTATTTAGCATTTTCCAATTCGATTTTTTGGGATAATTTATGAAATCTTGTGAGCGTTTTCTTTTAAATTCTACATTTTGAAATGCAAAATGATATTGCAACAAAAAAACAATAAAAACAGAAAACCACTTTTCATTGCTTCCAACCATAGGACGACCGTCGTCCCATCTCTTGATATAATAAATAGTGCAACACTATTAGCCTTCTTTTGTAACTGGGCCAATGCTGGAAAAACAAAAATCGTGGTTTTCCAAGAGGTAAACGATGGCTTAAAAGATATAATTCAATTAAGGGTCATGTGCATCACTCAAAAGCTATTCACACAGAAATAAATACCACAGACAAGACACTGCCCTACTCAGCATAGCCCTCCCCAAAAACACATGGAAGCTGAGAGCATTCCCCAAGAGGGCCATCTGCTGTCTTTCAAAATAACAGAAACATCTAAAATGGCTACTCTTCATGAATACCTATTGTGAGCATCAAACCTGCTTCGCTGCAACACCAAGATTTATCAACAATGACCAACATCTGACTGTATGCTAAACAGTTGCCCGAAGTTAAACCCATTCCACATGTATGTAGGTAGCGGGTTTCACATAGCGTGTTGCAACTGAGTGGTGTATGACATGGGGCCACACAGCAATGAGAAACAAGAATATTGATACAATTAAAAATATAGAATATTGAGTGTACAATTAGAAGGATATAGCAAGAAGAGATAAAGCCTGGTTGGCTCGCCAGAGTGAAAGCGGAGCAGGTCTGGGAGGTTTTGCAGATGTGCTTCCATTTTGAGCTATATTTCTGTTGGACTCAAAAACACATTATGTCCATAGGAATGCTGCATCCGCGATTTCCCGCCATGCCTCCGTTTTTATGAAAGGGAAAGCACAGAATAGCCTATTTTAGTCTCCCCAGAAAATGATCCTAATTTTCAGTAGCCTAACTGAATTAGTATTTGCAACGCTGAACCCACTTAGTATACTTTACAAAACATGCCTGTGTGGCGCCACTGGTATGTTTATCAACTATTCAACATTGTCTATCAAACATTCTTTATCCATCACTGTATACAAACACCAAATTCATATTAAACAGGCATCACTCACTGTGACACAGGCGAAGCACCATTTACCTCCAATGTAATGCACGCGCTTGCAACAAAATGCACAACAATTGGCAGATCACAAAGTCCAAATATGTACTCGTTCACGCCTGAATGGGCCCGTGCGCTCACTGCACACTGGCAGGGTGTTAATGATTATCTGCCCAGGTGAGACAGCAACTTCATACCTGCAAATGCTCCAGCAGGTCAAGGTTCTGCTTGCGCAAGCTACTGTTTGTCTTCTCCAACTTGTCCATTCTCTGATTTTCGCTGAGTGGAGATGAGTCGATCAGCTCATCCTGAAGCACGTAGTACTCCACCTCGTAGGCCTGCAGTTGCTTGGAGATGTCCATCTCGAACACCTGCCCAGTACATAAATGCTGATGCATTAGCAACAGTGGCCAGCAAACATGTCAACACACGTAGGGCCATAAAAAAAAACATGCAGCAACAGGAATTTGGCGGCCACAATCTGAAAACTTAAATATAATAATCAACATGGAAGCAATGGAAGTTGAATAAACATGAGGCACTGGGATTAAAGCAAGAGCAGTTTTCGTGGTGAAATAAAGCATTAAATAATCGTGAGTGAAACTAGTAAATAGACAAAATCAGTAGGTACATTAAATGTGTTTTCTATTTTGTAGTATTTTAAAAAAGTGGTCTTCAGTATTTAAGCATTTAAATTGCTGCTTGGTTAAATAGGAGCGGGTTTAACATAGGCAAGATTCCTCTATAAAAAAATTTATTAAAAAAAACATTTTCCCCATTTTTTAGCTTTCTCTTTGCATTGTTGTTTTCCAGTTTACATTTGAAGACAGAATGTTGAGAATGCAGTCAATACCCTGTCAAGGGTTTTGACCCATGTTGAGTTATTAGACTGGGTAGATGTGGGGATGAGCTGCCGCCGCCCATCATTCTATCCCAGAACGAGGAGAACCGCGCAGTTTTGCGCACACCAAAATGGTCGCCTGACCTGCCACCCACCAGTGCGAGCGTGATAGGCCAGGAGTGCCATGAGTGAAATGTGTGCCAAAGGAAAAACAGCAGTACTGGTGGCTAAAAAAAAAGCGCTTTGAAATCACCTTTGTTTCTCTGAAATGCAAGCTAAAAATGCCTATTTTAAACATTGCAAGATATTCAAAAATCTCAATGAACACCAGCAGACATTTGGCAGAAGGTAGACTTGTGTGCATACAAAATCTGGAAAGAGAAAGAGCCTAAAACAATGCTTATAACAAAACTGGCTGAGCTGTGGATGTCAGCAGCTGAAGTGAAATTGGACTGAAAGACACTAAAATCTAAATGTTTAAAATAAATGAGTGACCTACTGTTGAGTGGCACATAGTTTGCAAATGTTAACTGCCATAGCTTTGAACTTAGAATCAGCGTTCTAGCTGCACGTGTAAAAATTGCAAGTTTGGTTGGAATGTAGAAAACTGGGAACTAAAGTGACATATAGCTGAAGCCTGGCTTGAAGAGAGTGAATTCTGCCCGGCAACTACCCCCGACAGGATTTGAAACTTGCTCAGCCACTCTTCCCAGGCCTGGCTGCATTCTGCTGCCCCCACCAAAAGGAGATGACACCTCCCTGATTGAATCAGGGGAGGAGCACGCACCTGGGGACTGCAGGAAACTAAACAAAGCACTGTCCTTGGCCCAGGCAAATGTTAAATTAGGGGGCTCGTAAATAGCTTCCTCTTGGAAGGAAACGGGGAGGGGCACTGCATGTGAGCAAGCTGAGCTTGGGGGAAGTGGATAAACCAGAATTCAACCATGTGCTTTGGAAAACCACACCCCTTTGGGGCCAGAGCATAATTTTAAAAAGATGGATAATTCATAGTGCGGACTTGTAAAAATTATATAAATAACATCATCATTCTTGTGATTTTTATATGCACATTTTAAGAGGTGTTAGGACTCTGGGGTATGCTCTTGGGGATAGTAGCAGAAAAAAGGTTGTTACTCCAAATGTATGCATGTTAAAAATCTGACACTATCATCTGAAACCCATATCCCTGGTGCATATTTGTGTAAAATCTGGAAAGGTTTCAAGGTCTTTATCTGGATGAAAAGGGGAGAATTCTGTCATAAGTGGACACGACATCTTACAAAGACAGGGATCGGATGGTTTGGTGCTAGAGAAAATATGTTAACTGGACGTATAATATTAGAAAAATGATACATAGATATGTATTTGGATCAGAAATAGATTTGTGTGCAATTTGACAAGGGGAGGATCCTCTGACCATAAACCTACCTCATCACTCTGACTCACAACCCAGTTCCCCCAATCAAGGGAGAGAGGAGGAACTGGCCAATGATAAGTTGAGAGGGTTGGGCATAGAAGATGAGCCGACCCTCCCACTTTCTAAACACATAAAAGGAGACTGTGCAGGACAGGCAGACACATTCACTTCCCACTTCAAGCTGATTTCTTGCGGATCGTTTTGCCAGAAGACACTAAATCCAGCACTTAGACTTCAAATCCAGACAGAGACCAGAACTTTGAATTCAGACTTCAGAATTTGTCAGCAGGCCTCAGAATCTTTTGCAAACTGATTTACCCCAGACTTCCAAGGGGCACATCAGAGTAAAACAGCTGGGCTGAGCTGTTTGATTCTGGCCTAAAACCCTGTGCCAGAAACACCCAGAAAGCAGAGCTGTACCCGGAACCAGAGACCAGACCTTTGTGAAGCGCCGAGTGCCAGACCAGACCAGCAGAGCAGAGCTGACCCAGACTGCTGTAACCAGAGAACCGGTACTAAAGACCGTCCGTGGCGAGAGAACCGCAGCCAATCCTGACCCGACCCGTGACGAAGTCGCATTACTGTCCAACATATAGTGTGAGTACCTAGCCAGAACTGTGCTAAACCAATCTCTTAGTTTAAAATAATCTAACTCAAACTGCACCATAGCATTGTGTGTCCTTCTGTGACTTTAAAGCTGCAAAACTGTCATCTGTCATTCTGAAACTTTAAAATTTCATTTCTGAAAATCTACCTCCACAAAATCGTCCTCATCTCTTCAACCGTTTGTGATAGAAGCGGGATTTAACTTATTTTAAAGCTGAGATTCTAGGCTTTCCAACAAGCTCTAAACCGACTTGCTACTCCTTATAGTTCCTTCGTAATTGCACTCGACGCACGCGACTAGATTGCCACGATTTGACATTTTGCTTCATTTCAGCCACGTGTAAAAATATTTGTCCTTGCTTCCCTTTGCTGAAATTCGTTTGCAACCTGACAATCATTCATAGAGCATTGCTAAAGTGATCCTGAACTAATTTAAAGTAGCTATCACTCACCCTGAACCTCTAGAGGGAATAAAAATAATTTTAGCATATTTTTCCCTTCTTTACATACCACCTTTAAAGTACTTTGCCTGTGTTTAAAATCATCCCTGTTTCTCTAAGCTTGCTAGGGGGGAACTGAATTTGTATTGTACTGTGATTGTATTCCTGAAGACTGTGTGTGTCACTTCCACCTCCTTACATTGCATAGAGGGGGGTGAATTGCCAAAAGGGGAAAAGTGATTATATTATGTTTTGCTGAAATCATATCAAGTTTATTCCTGTGTTGCTTCTTTTCCACCTTGCATTTCCGTGTTCCATATAAAGCATTCTCAGCTACCTTATCCTCTATACTACTCCTAAGTAATTAAAACAGTGAGCTAGTATCACATCATCCATTGTTGATCACTCACTGTCATATGTCTAAGTGTGATATCAATTATTAATTTATTATAAAAGTGCGATATATATCTATATTGTTTAATTCTCAAATAAACCTTTTAAATTTGCAAAACAAACTTACTTCTTGGCTCAGTGAGGTCAGGGGGATTCTAAGAGAGGGGTGTTGTATAAGGGTTGTCATCCAGAGTACACAAACTGGACATAAAAATATATAAATAAGGGCTTCCCTTGAGCAATCGCAGACAAGGCACTGACTTACTGGGACTGCTTGATTGGAGTCATTTAACAACCCATAGTTACTGACTGCACTCAACATTCGGATTGGCTGGGGGGAGGACAATAACAATCTCAGTGTGCTAATTAAGGTCAGCTTTGGAGGTTGGGGCTAGCGTAAAATGAAGTCTGCAAGGAAGATGAGGTGAGTAAGGATCATCTCTGTAAATTGTTGACATTTGAAAGACTATTACTTCGCCATTACAATAAAAAAAAATGGAAAGCCTACAATGGGGAGGTCGGGTTTAGCAGCCTCATAATAAGTAGGCTCACTCACGGCTGGAAGTCAACTTTTAAACATGGAATTTAGATATCACTGCATCGAGCATTCATTTTTAAGTCGAGAAACAAAAAAGCAGCTAAGAACAAGCACAGTAAAATGAAATATGTGGTTGCAAAGTTATAAATGTGGTTGCGCTTTTAATCAACAAGTCACAAAAAACATTCAGCATGCTTACTATGAAATATCTACTGAGCTGCCAAAATATAAGTACAACATGTGTATAAGTAACATATGTATGTATAAATTAAACTTAAAGTCGACCACAAGTCCATAAAGAGAGAAATGGTGACAAAGTATGTACACAAACTAAAACACACAAAACATGCTTTTACTACATTCCATTTAAATATTTATTTTCCCAACGCTGTACAAAAACGTAAAACCAGTGAGGTGATAATATGGTGAAAAAAGGTTAACTAACTTAAGATGTGTATTTTAGAGAGCAAAAAGTGCTCTAAAAAGAAGTGGGAGGGAGTTCCACAAAAATGGGGCCCAGAGAGTGAAAGTGGGGGTAGGCCCAGGGCGTGTAAAGTGAGAAGCTGGATGAAGATGTTGTGGGGGAACGTAGAGTCATGGGGTAGTAAATGTCCAGGCCGTGAACCCATCTAAACAGTTCGGCAGAAAAAAATGGAAAGGCACTTGTGCAGGAAAGAAGAGCAGAGACAGGCAGGCCAAAGATAGAAAGAAGTTTGAAAGGAAAACCAACGGAAAACCAACGAAAATAAACTAGAGATGGGGCCAGCACACAGAGAGGAAGACCAGCTATAAGAGAAGAACATTAATCAGGCCCAAAAGCAACACTGAACAAACTGTACCAAAAATACAGCAACTTCCTCATTGAGAACACCACCATCACAGCCTCCTCATCAGTAAAGACCCTCGGGGTCTATCTTGACTCCACTCTATCCATGAATAGATAGATCAGCGCCATCGCCTCTGCCTCCGCCCATGCCACCAAACTTATAAATGCCATCAGACCGTTCCTCTCTAGCCTAAACTGCCTCTCTATTGCTCAAGCTACTATCAGTGCTAAGCTAGACTACTGTAAGTCCCTCCTTGCAGGCACCTCAGCAAAAAATATATAAACCAGCTCCAAATAGTCCAGAACAACGTGCTTAGAGCAGCACTCAACATTCCCAAAAGAGATCACATCACACAAGCAAGAAGAAACGCCCACTGGCTCCCGGTTAAGGAAAGAATTCCATTTAAAACCCTCACCTTAGCACACAAATGACTCAGCCTTTCTGCCCCTCCTCCCCTACTTATCCGAAACCATAAGCAGGGACACCTCCACACGGCCCAGAAGGACACACCATGCTAACCAACTGCTCATCCCACCCATCAAAAGAACTAAAGCAGGAGGCCAAGGCTTCCCTCACCTAGCTCCCAAATTGTGGAACGCCCTGCCCAACGCTCTTTGAGTGGAAACCTCCCATACCATTCTCAACAAAAGCCTCAAAACCACTCTTCAACTGACGCTCCCACCCACATCACCTGCTGAACCCTGCACCTGCTGCACTCATGTAACTAAGCATGTATAACACGCCAGACCGTATGCATTATGCCATTGTACAAGGGCTGATGTGCGCTATATAAATGTTAATAAATAAATCAAGACAAGAGAACATAATCGGAAGCACGAGATCTTTATGCAAAGAAAAATAGCAATGGGACAGCATTAAAGAAAGGAGGTAAAGGCCACGAAGCGGCAAAGTATCAGTAGTTCTTCTCAAAACGTTATTGAAGGAGCTAAACTCATGAAAAGCTAGTGTAGAATGATGGAAAACAAAATTATGGGGATGCACCCAAACCATTCATAAACTAGAACTCGGTCAATCTTCATTGGGCGATGAAATAGAAAATCCTTGAATGCCCCAACAACCCTGCTATTACACACATAGGACTAAAATCCTACGGAGAGTAAGGAGTGCTAGAATGACCCAAACACATTGCAGAGTAGATGCACCATATGGCTACACTCTCTACTCAAAGACTGCGAAACAGCAAAGACCACGACCAGGGCATAAGTGATTGAGAGGGACCACACCTCCTGCTGCATTGGCTTCAACCAGGGTAATCTCTGCTGTGAATAGCGGGAATCGAAAGAGGACAACACTTACTCTACTTGCCCTAGAGAACACCTCCAGAGTAATTATGAGTCTTCAAATTTCCCCCATTGCCTTGTCAGAGACAAATGATATACTGTGAGTTGGAACAACCTGGCACTTGCAAACAGGGACAAAGCCCTTGTATCGATGTTAGACATGACTCTCGTACCACTGTTTTCCACTTGTCTTCCCTTTGCGCCAAAAACAGAAGACTAAGGCTGTGACCTCAAGACTTGACAGGCCAAAGTCATTTGTATTCAAGGACAGTACCTGTGCCACTGAAACCGCACCTCAGTGTGTTGAAAACACATCTGAAGCATTTCAATGCTCGATTCCTGTGGACCTTATTCAGACACTGTGCAACCCTGCTGGGTGGTAGAAGGGAGAAGAGTGGATGGAGGGAGGTCGATCAATGGTACGGGCTCGCCTATGACCGAGAGCTTCAGGGTGACAACTTCCGTTGAGTTGGAAATCTGCTTGGGGCAATACTTGCTCAAAGACGGATTCTGGAGAACATTGTCCAACCCTCGGCTTCTATGCAGTCCAGGAGGAATGGGAGTCAAGGTTGGTGGTGCAGGGGCATTATTCCAAAAGATGGTCATCCTAGTGTGCCTTAACACTGCTCTAGTGAAGGGAAATTCAGAAAATGGTACCAGAGCTTGCATTTACTCCTCACCCTGCCATCCGTGTGGTATGAACTCTGTCCAAGTGGGTTGCTTCCTCAAGCTTGATAAAGAACCGACTGTGGGTGGGAACGTTTCTTTTTTTTTGCGAGCTGTTCGGTGTCACGACGGGGACTAAAACACAGTTGGGGTATATTTTACAAATTTTAGGGCAACATTTTGAACAATATAAAAAACTGATATAGTGAAAAGTTGCCTGTGTGCTTAGAAAAACAGGACTTTGTGCATAAAATCAATCCAGTACCACTAATGACCGCCTGGGAGGGTAAGCTTGGGGTTGCACTGAGAGCTACAAGCGTCTATGGTGTAAAATAATTGTATACTTGTGTGCACAGGCTATTGCTTGACAAAGTCTTGCACATGTTAACTGTACTTTACAGAATGCTCATGATCGAAGTCTAAGCCTTACTGCTATGCACAGAATAAGAGCGATAGGAAATGTGTGGGAAGAGTACTCACGCGAAGACTGGAGAGCAACTGTGTTTGGTGCACTTTGTACCAGCCCATCCTCCGCAAATGCCTTTTTAATATTTGTTTCCCCTGTGTTACAGTCCTACATGTATCTTGTTAATAAGGATATTGGCTTCAGTATTATGTGCACATATTGTATCGGCCCTTGTTTTGGAATGTTTAATTTCCCAGAGCCTGTCATTTTGTACTGTATGCTTCATTAAAATGAATATATACCAATACAGGTTTTTGACAAAAGAGCAGTGTAACACCCATTTCCAGACCCTGGTTCAAGCAATGGCACACACCTCATACCGAACTAGAGACAGTCCCCATGGGAACCACTTCCTAGGCACGCTGGATAGGGAGGGGCCCTGCACCCCAAAATAAAATTGCTGATAAGAGGAGATAGGCTACACCATGAGTTCGTTGATCACTAAAGGACAGGGACACCAGAGTGAACTTTATAGGGATGCCAATGGGACCCCTCTTTATTTATGGAAAACACTTATTTTTTTTGTTAACCCATTTTTTCCCTAGGGTTCCCCTGCCGTGAGATCCATCAAAATGGCGACCTGCTATGCTATATCACCCTTCCTTGGAGGGATCTCGGGGACCCTTGGGTGAGTCTGACACAACTAACCCCTTACCTAACTCCGGTACCACCTACATGGAGTGCGAGGCCAGAGGATGGCCTATGTGGGTGGTCCCATCCCGCTAAGCGGCACTGGGCAGGCCGCCACACTATCCCACTACCGCATGCCAGGGTACCTCCCCTATACCCACTTTCTCTACCTTTTTTTATATCGTACCCTACTTAGAACTTAACCCTAATTGGCATTCCCCCAACACTAACCCGAAACGCTACGCTCTCCCTGCATAACCGTAATTAATATATACATATACAACTATACATACATATATACATTAACAGGCAACATATATAAACCTACGTCACAATGGGCTGACTGCTCGCGTCAGTGGGGGTGACTTAAACGTACCTTCATGTTGTGCCCTCAATGCAGTGGTACACCAATAGAACCAAACCCCGCTCTGCCACAGGTGGCTGTCATGGGTATGTAGAGTGGTCCTATTGCGTTCCTTTGTGGCAGTGTTGAGGACAGGGCCTGCTAAGCCCTTTTTTATCCAATGGGCTTTGGCAGCCCCATTTCATTTTCCTCTGCGACGTTACTAATATCACTGATCGGGCTTTATGAGCCCTTTCCTTTCCTCCTTGTCAGTGCTTACGTCAATGGACTTTGGCTGCGCCGTTTCCTTCTTCAGGGTGGCCTGTCCATCACATGGGGCCAACCACACTCACTGCACTCTTCACAAATGTCCTGGGTGGCCCCCTGCATGAGTGGGAGTCTGCCCATTGTCACCGCTGTGCCCGGGACCCAGTCCAATCTTTATGGTGGGCTCCATTGGTTGGGGTGTGGCATTTCCAAATCTTTGAGGTGACCCCATTAGAGCGGGGAACACCCCTACATCAACACACGACCTGCCCCACAGTTATAGAATCAGTTATAGAATCAGGCGGCATCACTGGTGTCATGGCTGCAACATTTTTCCGCTATCTCCAAGCAGGCTGCTCTGCTGGGTGGCCCGGGGCTTCCTTCACCTGGGCCACTCTGAGAAACCCGGGACTTCCTCCACCTCCTCTTCATCCAGGTTGGCCAGCGAGGCCAACCCGGGACATCATTTTTCACTGCTTCACCCTCCTGGGCGCAGCAGACTTCGAAGCTCCCTGATCTTCAGCTCCTGGACTGCTCCAGGAGGACTTTTATGAAGGGTCTGCCTCGCTGGCCACAAGGTGGACCATCAGGGGTACAGGCTGAGCTGCTCTTCATTGGCCCAGGCTGCTCCTGGCATGCTGTCTGGGCCATGGATACTGCTGGGCCTGTCCGGTCTGACCCTCGTGTGGGCCGACGGGTGCCATGGCAGCCTAGCTGCTCCTTGCATTAGCAGCTCAGCCCTCTGGATCACTCTCTCTTAACCCCACATGCCACCTTGCATCATTTTTTGAATTTAGGGGCTGGGCGGGCACTCGAAGGCATCGACCCCCGACAAGATAAGTCTCTCACCTTCTCTCTTTTTGTTCTTCAACCCTCGTTTCTTCAACTGACTTTTTGTGATTAAATCCTCTTGGGCTTCTTCTCTCTCCCCTGCTCAGTCAATTCTTGGGCAGGGGAGTTCTATTCTATTGTTCTTTTCTTTCCCTTTCTTTTAACATTTCATCCAGCCCTATTGTGGGCTGGATGATTTAGTCAAAGACCAACACAGAGAACACACAAATAAATAAAACACACACTACGCATTCAATAAAACAATCTATTACCGTGGTGTCTGTCTTTATTTGTAGGTGTTCCCACAGGGCCAAGCATGCAGCCACATTATCCGGGCCCTGTGGGCATTGTCACATAGAACAATAACTAGTACCAGCAACTGAGCAGTTTTGGAGCATAGGGTAGTCTTGGAAAACAAGCAGATATGCGCACCAGTGCCCGAAGCACAGAAGAAGAAGTCGAGGGATTCTTCGGTTCACCCTTTTTGGGCCTGCTGAGGGAGTGAATGGCAAGGCCTGACACAAGTGTCTGCCTCACCGTAGATCAGCCAAAAGTATATGCGTCACACCAGACTTACAACTTACAATTCCCACTCTTACCCATGCATGGAAATAGCCACCCTACACTCACCTTCTTCAAACTTATCATTCACATCGCACTTAGCACCATTACCCCATTCGACATCCAAACAATCATGCAACATCATGCTCACTAACAATCAGTTCTTCATTTCACAGGTGTTGCTGATCTCACTGCCATGCATCCTTGATGGCCTCTCTCCATCACAACCTGGTTCTCCCCATCTACCACACATACTTGACATTCTCATAACTTCAGGATACATCACTCTATATTGATCAATTAGGAAAGACTGTAGGAGGTATTGCAATCAATCTCTTGGTCCGGCACCCTGCCGAAATGCTCATCATTGTACTCCTTTAAAGTCCTCATATGCCAATTCACACTCAAACCAGGGGCCAGACACCTTCAATCTCATCTACAGACATCCCAGACAGAAAAGCACTCAATTCAAACTCACAGACGTCGTCAGAACATTAGCAACCGCCAAAACCAACATTTTAAGGAACCTCAATTTGCTGGAATGGCAGTCAACCATGAAAACCAAAGCGGGCTTCCTCAAAATCCTCAACCTATTGAACAGCAAACATCTTGTCACAAACTATATGCACAAGGGCACTCTATTACAGACTCTATTAAACACTATTACAGACTGCATTATCATCCATTAAGTGCTTCAGAGCTTTACCATTTCACGGGACAGATCATTCTGCCATACCAATTATATTACGGCACACATACTTCCTGCCATAGTCTACCCAAACTCACCAAGACTCCAAGAACTCCCCCCAACAAGTTTATTGGAAGACCTCATATTAACTGCCACCTTCAATCCATTGGCTAGCGTCAGCATGTTACTCAACACCACCCTGAATGATACTTCAAACACAAACCACTGAAGACCTGAGCCAACAGAGCAGCACCCCCGATTCCCTGGTAAATGCAGGGACTTAATGGAAATAAAAACTCAATTTTCATAACAGAAAAGGATGGGTCAAAAAGAAACAGTTACTCACTGTTGTGACCACTGTTTTCTTAGTCCATAGTCCCCTTTCCTCCATACTAATGGGTTACCTCGTCCGACAGGGACGGAACCGGAGCCTGTTATGCACTGTATAAAAACATCTCCTTTAAATGAATGCACGCAGGGCGTGCTCGGCCATGCTGACAATGTCCATTAGCCTTGCTCACTACTCCTTTTTTCCCCACTCGTCAGCTACAAGCCTTATGTCCAAACTGATGTAGCAGGGGTGAGAGGGGGAGGGAGGTGGAGAAGGGATCATATGGAAAAAAGGGAACTATGGTCTAGTTGCACAGTAGTCACTACAGTAATTAACGGTTTCTTACTCCTACGTCCCGCCCCCTTTTTGCCATACTGTTGGGAGAGTCATGATAAACTAACAGGTGGAGGTAGTCCAGAGGTTTCTGAGGACTGCCTGAACAAATCTGGCATCGGCCCTGGTACTGGTATCTAAACAATAGTCTTTGCAAAAGGCTGACAGTGTGGCCCATGTGGCAGCTCTGCTGATGACGTCCCAAGGGATGAGACTCGGAAATGCTACTGCAGTGGCCTTTGCCCTCACTGCGTGTGCATGCATGCCTTTAGGTGGAGAGGCAGCTTCTGAGATGAGTAACAGTAGGTCACAGTAGATACAAGACACCAAGCAATAGTGGCCTTTGATGCAAGGCATTGTGTCCCCGAAGGTGATAAAAGAGAGCATCTGATTTTCGGATCGCCCTGGTGCCGCCAAGGTCAAATTTGACTGCCCTTCTGAATGGCATGTGGTCGTCAAGGTAACATTTGATTGCCCTATGGACATCTAATGTGTGATGGGTACAATCCACAGAGGACTGAGGTTCTGGAAAGAAAGTCAGGAGTACCACCTCCTAATTATTATGAAAGGAAGAAACCACCTTTGTTAGAAAGGCTGTGTGCGTGTGTAGCACAACCTTAATCTTATCTCGGTTAAATAACATGCAAGGTTCTGAAGCAGAAAATGCTTGGATCTTGCTTACTCCCCTAGCAGAAGTGTGGGTGACCAACGGGGCCACCTTCCAAGCGAGGAACTGGAGTCCTGTGGAATGCATTGGCTTGAAGTGCCGATAAGCCTGTTTAGATCCCACGCAGGAGGCCCTCCAGATGTCTGAGTACCACGGGATTTGCCATGGGGAATGACAACTGCCGACGTTCCGGTAGGCTCCAATGGCCGCCAAATAAGTGCGACAGGAGTCGACTGAGATGACCGATGACGCCAGGTGCAAGATGAAAGACAGATCATTCAAGCCTCTGGAAAGGTGGACGATGCCTTTTTCCAAGGCCTGGTCCATTTGCTTTAGTATTGTGACTGTTGACCGTTTGCTGGCTGCCTGAATGATTTTCATGTTTTCTGCAGACAGACCTTACTGACCGAGAGTCACGTTCTCAGGAGCAAGACTTCTAAGCTGAGCAATTGAGGGCATGAAGTATCCTGCCCTGTTCTTAAATCAGAATGTTGTGCCACTGTGGAAGAGGAATAGGGCCCAACCTGTTCAGTCTCCCTAGTTCTGAGTGCCATAACCGAGCCGGCCACTGCCACTGCAGCACTATCAGTATGATTGTGCAGTTTGTGGTTTCCTTCAGTTTGGCCAATATTCTGTGAATATTAGCGGGGAAAGTGTACTTAAACTCCTCAATCCAGGGAATCTTTAGCATTTCTTCTAAAGAGCTTGCACTACGCTGTCCCGAGAGGCGTAGCAACGCCACTTTTTGTTTGGACATGTAGCAAACAGATCTGTCTCGGGAAGACCCCAATCACAGAAGAGTGGGAAGGAGGTCCATCCTGTACAGTAGATGTCAGATGGCCATGTCAAACAACTCCATGTACCACGTACACCAGGCCCAATCCGGAGCGATCAAGATCTTCGAGGACCCAAACTGCATAGCCTCCTGAGAAACAGATATGTCAGGGGTTGGAGGGAACGCAGAGTAGGTTGAAGTCCCACTTCAATGTCAAGGCATCCCTCAGAGCTCCCCAACAAGGTAATTCTCTGAAGCAGAGCCACTTGCACTTTCTCTTTAAACTAGAAGGGAATAGATGCACAGGAGTATCACCCCAACGGGAGAAAACTTCTCCAGAAACATTTGGCAGAGCTCCCACTCGTAGGGAATCGTGGACTGCCTGCTGTAAGGAAGGCATGGTATCAACAGTAAGATGAACACAAGTGACCACAGTTCAAGAGTGTTCATTGCACTGTCACAAGGGTGTGATAAACGCCCATCTAAACCCAAATCTACAGATGAGAGCAAGCAATGGCCATCTAATAATAATGCATTCCTAGTTGAGTGTTGCCAAAATAAAAGGGCCTATATTAAAAAAATTAAATAAAAAAACAAAATATTTCCAAACCTTACCGCTAATTTGTCAGGATGTTAGTGCTGTTATTCTCCCTTCCCCACATTTTCAGCAGGGGCAAGTCGGTTCACTCGAGCAAAGCACACACTCTGGCTGCTTCGACACAAGCATACAGTTCTATTTGCAGCAACATGGCCTTCTATACCCATGTCTCTTTTCTCATCAGTCTCTTGATCCAGAGGGCCTGATGTACAAAAAATATAAGATACACAGTTCTTCTTACAAGTATTCAACTCAGATGCTTCACTCTGCATCCCCCTCATCCGGGCTCAGATCCCTGTTATTTCCAAGTGCTGAGAATATTTGTTTTCTCAGGTGACTCAAGGTTCACCCCAGATCCTCTTCAGCCGGGCTCAGATCCTTCTTCTTTCCAAGTAGTCTCACTCGGCTTCTAGATGTTCCCCACACTGTCCTCTGGTGGGAAACCCCAGCCCATGCGAGTTGCCAAGACCACTCCTGATAAATCGGAGGGACTAGGATGGCGAAACTGGAGGCTTCTTGCAATTTAGGGTGAAGCCCAAACTGGGCAATAGGCTGCACGTCCGGTATAAGATTGCAGACTCTTGGTCTGGGGAGCAGGCTCACAGGGGCCAGTCGTCCAGATAGGGAAAGATATGAATGCCTCCACTTCTGGGGTGACCCGCTACTAATTCTAGCAGCTTTGCAAAGACATAGGGTGCCAAAGAAAGCCTGAATGGTAGGACTTTCAACTGGTAGTGACTGCTCGCCTTTTTAAATCTGATACTTCTGGTGTCTCCTGTGGATGGCCACATGGATGTAAGCATCCTGGAGATACAGGGGGACCGGCCAGTCATTCAGCTCCATGGCCTGGAGGATCTTGGCAGAGTGACCATCTTGAACTTGTCCTTGTGCAAGTACAAGTTTAGGAGCTGCAGATCCAGGATGGGTCTCTGACCTCTGTCCTTCTTCGGCACCAGCAAATATTTTGAATACTAAACCCTGGATCGTTCCAACAGGTTACCAGTTCTATGGCCTCTCTTGCCAGAAACGGACACATTTCCTCCAGATGAGCGATTCCGGAGGCAAAGATTGGTGGCCTAGGCAGAGGTCTGGAGGGTGAAGAGGAAAAGGGAGGCAGTATCCCTGCTGGATGACCTATAAGGCACATGCATCAAAAGTGGTATTCATTCATTCCTTTCCAAACAGGGATATGCTTCAAACTACTGTGGACCGATGGTGGGAGTCCAATTCAGAAAGGCTTTGTGCCAGGGGCTACGGAGGACACAATGGAGTCCAAAGCACCTCATGTGAGTGCGCCCTTGACTCTACCCCTGGAGTGAGAACACCATCCTTGTCTGCCCGAGGGGGCTTGGCCTCTGCCCCCTTCGGCATAGATGGTGAAGGTGCAAAATCCTCTGCCCAAAGGGATTGCCGGCGATTGATGGACTGCTAGACCCAGCGACTTTGTGTTAGCCTTTGAGGCCTGAAACATCTGCAAGGACTTGTCGGCCTTGGTGCTAAACAGGTTCATGCAGTCAAATGGCATGTCTAAGACCTTTACTTCAATGTCTGGGGCAAAGCACAAGACCATGCTGGTAAACATTGTTCTCACCACAGTCTGTAGGATCCAGACCTGACTGAAGGAACTGACGGGAGGCATCTTTGCCGTCCCTAATCAGAACCTGAAATACATCACGCATCTACCCTTCAGGGATGTGCTCTCTGGGATTCGTCATGACGGACCATGCACAGAAGGTGTTGACACACCAGAGAACTAGGCTAGAAGAGACAAAAATCTTCCTTTCCTATCCACCTAACCTCTGGCTCTCCGAGTCAGGGGGCAAGGAAGAAAAACATGCATGCATAAGGTTTGCTGTAGTGGCCTGTATTGCCAAACCTTTCGGCGAGGCATGGAAAGAGGGGAACATGGGGTCCGAAAGTGCCGGCCTGTGCTTCTTTGCCAGGTTAAGGTCAACAGGGAGAACTTATGCTAACTTCGGCCAGAGGTCAAGAACTGGGCCCTCGTCCAGGATGTCAGTTAGCTCATTCCGAATCTCTGGGCGAGAAGGGACAGACAACTCCAAGGGATCGACTACCTTTGCCATCAGGTGCTGTAAAGTGCCACATACACATGCTTTCTGCTGTTACCAGAGGGACTATCGCCGGTGAGGTGTCCAGTACACTTGCCTCTTACAAGTTGGCTGCAAAACCACTAGGAAGCCCTTTTCTCCATAACGTCCTCTGGACTGGAAAGTTTCTGACCTCCCTTGGATGGAAGTGTACTAGTCCAAATGCTATAGGAGCCCTTTCAGCACCATAAATGTCCTCCAAATATATGCTCTTCTGGGAGCAGGGCAAAATCCATCACAACTCCAGCATCGTATGTTTTATGTGATGGGGAACGGAGGTCAGAAGAATGCCATTTCAAGATAGTATTTGGCACATGAATCAGACCTTGCATAATAATAATAAGCATAGAAGGGCAGCACATTGTCCCCAATGGCAAAAATGTATTGCTTGCATAGACAGCAGTCGAGGCACAATAACAATTCCGGGACAAGAGCATTCTTGACACAGATGAGTCCTTCTCATCAGCATGCCTGCAAGCACACAGTCCAGGTACACTAGCAGTCCTTTACAAGAAACCTCGATAAATATGTTGTAGTGTAACTGTATTCAATTTAAGGTTACATTACACTTTACACAAGACAATGTGAAAGGATTTGCATTTAACGGTTTCTCTCCGCAATGTGAATTCACCAAATTCGCCAAAAAACAAGTCCACATCTGAAAACATGCCAAATTCAGTAAACTTTCATGGACGAAGTTATGTAAAAAAATAATGGGCAAGAAAATGTCCGTTTTTGCACTGTTTATTTTTGTTTTTGTTTAGAATTTCAGCACACACCTAGTTGTAACCAGGAACTGGTGGAAGCCACAGAGAATTTGAAAATCTGTTCTGCATATTCTAGACCCAGACGTGCAGAATGTGCATATTGTGGTGGATTGTTAGAAGTTGGACCCGTTGAGGACATTCTGTACTCTTTAATACAAATAATGCCTCTCTCTCCCTATTGCTAAAGAGAATACCCTACCTATCTAAAGGAACTAAAGGTGCTACTGAGATGTAAGGAAGCCCACAGTAAATAGGTCCTCCATCCACACTATCTGATCCTTGTGATAAAAACAATGGAATCGTCATTGATACCCCAACGGTGACCTCCTCTCATGTGGCCAAGGAGACGGCAGCCGCTACCTGTTCCTGACCCTGGGGGCGGCTATAGCAGGATTACATGGGAGGAGACAACCTCCAGGGAGTTAGCATGACTTCATTGGATAAGACATGGTATCCTCGGTTTGCTCTTGAAGATATTTCTCTCATACCCAATACCCTCAGGGCCTATTGCCATACCCCTACTCCTCCCCTTTGGAAGGATAGAAAATATTCTTCACCAAAGCATACAAACCAGATTCCCAACTTTGGTCTACCATGGGGAAGTAATGAGAATGTCTTAATCACATCCATCTATTCTTCGTCCAGAGGTTCAGGTGCATGAAGATCGGAAGTCCTGGCAGGAGAGTAAACCAGGCAAGACAAAAGTACAAGAAGCCCCGACAGGACAGTATATGGGGCAATTTGCAAATTTGAGAAACCAAGAGGTCCTAAGCAAGGATGTTGGAACTTTGAAGGCCAGACACAAAGGTGCAAGGCGCTGGCTACAGAACTTTGAAGTGAATGAAACTTTAGAACTGTGAGTAATTGTGCCACTGTGGGCCCAACGAAACACAAGAAATTGTTATATACAGACTTTTTATGATAAATCATCCAGGGGAAAGGAGCCACCGTCTGGAACAAGCGCTCTATACCTATGAGAAACTTCTGGAAGTGGAACTTCTTATATTTTCTTTATAAACACTTTTTCCAAAAGCATCAAAAGTTAGACATTTCCCTTTTCACTTTTTTGTTTGAGTTATTGTGCGATGGTCAGAGTACTACTTTTAGACACAAGGACAGCTTGCTTTTGACATCTTGTCACAGACAGCTCCTTAGTTTTGGTTTACGGAGGGGAAATCCTCCAAGAGCAGTGTTAGAGAGGTCTTTCCCAACCCTTTCTTTTGTTTAATAAAAGTCTTTATCCAGAAAAATAACCAACTTGTGTCCGAGTTTCATTCCTGACTTCACACCCTGCCACTAAAAATAACTATAAATAGGCCAAGATAATGTCTCTTCTTCTTCTTGGAAAGTCTTTCTACATACAGGTTTCTTTTTGGCTCATTAATTCTTAGCATAATCTCCTTTGATAGTCGCTCTTATCAACTCTTCTAGCTCTTTGAAATTACTCTTGGGTCTCGTGCTTTCTGTGGCCCTATCTTTGGTGTACTTCTTTTTCTCCAAATCTAATTTTATTAAGTTTAGCACAACAGCGCATGTCATGACTGGGAATCTGTAAATCCATAAAGCCAAACAGTTGATAACACCATTTCAACTTTCCCAAAGAGCTGCCAATTTACTTCCACCTTGTAACAGTGCTTGAGGAGACTTAAACACAGTCTCCTCAAACTCCTTCCCACCCTCACCCTTCCCTCCCCCCACGGCAATCACATGGTAAAGCATGCTTTGAGATATCTTCCACTAAAACAATTATTTGCTCCTTTTAAACTAAAGCCCTCCAGAACCTAGCTGTTTTGTCGAGTCCTATGGTTGCCTCCTATATCCCTCATATACTCTCCGGTTTACTCACGGCCAATTGGTGGTTTTGTAGCCCCAGTGTCCGGGGTCGCCTTTTCCTGGCCTTCCCGCTCTAATACTCCAAGAATGGGAGCTACTCCATGTCTATGTACACATGGGATTCCAGGATCGCTGCTGTGAGGCTTTCCATTTTGTAAATTTCATAGGCTTTTTCCAGCCACTGTGTCTTTGTGGGGAGGGCACTCCGCTTCCATTGAGGCATTAAGTACACCTGTGCTGCCAACACTAAGTTCCGTTGGCATGTGAGAGAGCAACACAGTCTTCTGTTCTATCCCAAATAGCAGCAACAATGGCGGCAGAGTTCTAGTGATCCCTTCTATGGCATGCACCCAGCCCCAAACCTCCTTCCAATAATGTTGCGCTCTCGGGCAACCCCACTATTGCTGCCAGTAATCGCTCTTGACAACGTAGTCCCTCCAACAATTAGGACTAACCCCTGCGTACATTTGGATAGCCTCAGCGGGGTCAGGTGCTAGCAGAACAGTAATCTGTAATTGTGCATCTTATACTGCACTGCTATCGTGGAGGACCACGCAGCTCTTTAAATGGTAGACCACTCTGCCTCCCCCTGCAGCCCCAAGTCGGCCTCCCACTGGACCCGTGTACGTGGTTTAGGTAGATGTCCTCTGTTTAGTAGTGCTGCATATAACTGCGAAATGGTGCACTCTGTTCCCTGGGGCGAGTCTAAAACCTGCTCCAGAGGGGTTAGTGGGCGCTGTAGCTGTCCCTTCCAGTGCTGGTCTAACAACTCGCCCCGGAGTTGCAAGTACAGAAGTGTTGGCATGCCTCCCACGTAGAGGGCTTCCTCCAATTCTCCTTTTACAAACAAGATCCCCTTTTTCCACATCTGTCAAGCTCTTTTTAAGCCAGCCTCATACAGTGATTGGAAGCGGTTGGGGTCGACCAACAAGTCCCTTATTGGCAGGCCCAGGTGCAACTGAGCGGGAAAGGCCATGACGTTACCCCTAATGTGGCCTGATCCTTTCGCCACAATGATCAGAAAACTGCAAGAACGGAGTGGGTCCGGATTCTGCGAGGCAGCCTTTCCTGCTGGAGTCACAACCATTCCCCCTTTGTCACAGGTGTAAAGATGCTGTGTTCTAACGCTACCCATTGTTTTCCCCCATTTTCTCTCAGGTGGACCAACAATATTTACAGCTGCGCTGCCCCGAAGTATACATATAGGTCCAGATACCCCAGCCCCCTGTTGTTCCTTGGGAGGACCAATGATGTATATAGTATGCTATGTCTCTGATCTGCCTACAGGAATGAGAGAAGTTCTTCACGACTAGGTGTAAGCCCCTGGGACCGCTACTGGCAGCGATTGGAAGAGAAATAATAATCTTGGTAAAACATTCCTTTTTCTGGTTAAGAACCTGCCCACACAGATACAGGGCGAGTTTAGACCATCTCTTAATGTCTTGGGACGATTGTTTTCCCATAGCGGCGACTAGTTGGTCTTATAAAGATCAATAAATTGTCTCATGATTTTAACCCGTAGGTGCTTGATACCCTCTGTTCGTACTTGTATGCCATACTCCATGAGCCGAGATACTTGGGTGCTGTTGGTGGTTAGTGGCAGAGCAGTTTTCTGTAAACATGCGAACACAGAGTGTGAACCATACTCCTCTATTGTTGCCAGTAAGACTGGGACCGAGGACTGTGGGCCAGTGATATATGCTAAAATGTCATCTGTAAACATTGTAGGTTTGTGCTCCCTCTCATACTCAAGCCCATGTAGGCTGCTGTTTCGGCAAATCGCCTGTACCAGAGGCTCCACCATCAATACATAGAGCAGGGGCGAGAGTCGGCAGTCCTGGTGTATCCTCCTGCTGAACTGCAATACATCCGAGGCTATCCCATTTACTACTACTTGGGCTGTGGTATTTTTGTACAGCGCTCTCACAGGCCTAACCTGCTCAAAACCGCTCACAGAAAGGGCCATTCCACACTGTCAAAGGCCTTTTGGCATCTATTGACATTAGAGTTGGGTCTTCATCCCCATCTCCCAAACTGGCTATCAGGTCCAAGGTTTTTCAGATGTCCGAACCCTGCCTCCCCACTTCGTACCCCACGTGGTCGTTGTGAAGTAATTTAGGAAGAACACTACTCAGCCGCGGTGCCAGGACACTTGCGTATATTTTCGCATCAAAATTGGCTATCTATATTGGCCAGTACGAGCCGCATTCTATCCTATCCCTCCCTTCCTTCCTTAGACAGGACTATAATCCTGGCTTGGGTGAATGAGGGCGTAACCTGGCCTGACTGCAGTATGTTATTAAAAACATTTGTGAGGAACAGAGCGAGAGTCAGCATCTATGCTTTGTAGAAAGCTAGTGTATAGCCATCTTGCCCCGACACGGAGCCCGCTTTGAGCTTCGAAATTTCCATCAAGACCTGTGCGCTTTAAATAGGGCCATTGAGCCCTATTTAATCTCTGCAGCCGTCAGTGTTTTGGGTACCAGCTCTGCGAGGTACCTTTCATTACCAATCATGCTTTCAGGACATTCAGGAGTATACAATTCAGCATATAATTGGGAAAAATGCAGGATTATGTCTAGCAGGTGAACTACCTCACTCATAATTCTATTAACTGCCATATCTGCACTCTGCGTTCATAGCCAGGGTGACAGCATGGTATGAGCCCCATCTCCCTTTTTAAAATATCACTGCTTTAGGTACTGCTGTTCAGTGAGGGCCTTCCCCCTCCATATCTTGCTCTGCGCCTTCTCGAATTCCCTGATCTCCGCTACTGCGTCCTCAGGTAGGTCTGCAATCCAGAGGAGGCGTGCATCTTTGGCTGTACTATCTTTTTTCAGGGTCGTCACTCTGAGCATACAAGCCTTTTTTTAGCCACACCCTCCGCTATCAGCACCCCCCAAACGGTTGCCTTAGCTGCATCCCATCCTGTGTTGAGTGAGGTCTCCCCTGTGTCGTTACTTTTAAAGTATTTCTCATGAAGCTTCTCCTTAAAAAGAGGGTCTTTATATAAGGTGTCATTGCACACCATCTTTGGCTCAGTGGAGAGCATGTCATGGTGACATGGTCTAACCACGCTACTATTGCAATATCACGCTATCTACTATCCTGAATTTCTGTGCTGCATCTATCAATATGTAGTCTATGCGGAAATAGGTTTGGTGGGGCAGAGAGGAAAAAGTCTATGTTTTTGTGGTTGGATGCGTTACCAGCCAGGTGTCTAGCAAGCATGCATGTCTCATGAGATCGGGCAGGTGATCTCTACTGGTAACTTGCGGAGGGCATGCGCCCGTTGCAAGCTCCAATCTAAAGTAGGACCCCTCCACCCCCGCAGATCAGCATTCCTTCTCCGCAATCCCCCAGGAACTCAAACACTGCATTACAAAAGGGAAGATGTTGCTGGCTCGGTGCATAAATAGAGGAGAGGGTAACTGCTGCCTGCCCTATGATACCATTTAACACCAAGTACCTTCCCTCCGGGTGCTTGTGAACAAGCTAGGCGTAATATAGTATGCCCACACCAGCACGTTTTGCAGGGCCGAAGCCCAAATGGCGCCCCCATGTACTTCCCCCTTAGTGCACATTCTTCCCATCCCTATACTTGGTATTTTTCACAAATAAAATGTCTAGCCCCGATAACTTAATTCTCTCAGGAGCATGGTGCATTTCTGCAGAGTCTCGAGTCCTTACGCGTTGAGCGTCTCAAATCACATTTGCCGCTGACCAGAATCACACTGCATGTGGTTTGCCTGTGTCATTATTTGTCAAGGGACGCGACAGCTCGGTGCTGTGTTGGAGCGTGGTGTGGGCTGCATTATGAGATTTGTCCTGGCTTTCCCCCCCTTCGACCCTAGATGCTTTGGTGCTGACTAATGTGTGAATGCCACCCTCACCCCACCTTCTTCGCTTCCCCCAGTTGGGAAAGAATAAAACATTTCCAGAGGTGCCCTAAGAACCTAGGGCTGCTATCGAGGGACCCCTTGCTCAACCCTGCAGCTAAACATTTTAACAAAACTCCAACCAGTTTGGCTACTTTCTTTGTTCGATTGGTTTAGTCTAGTTATCTGTTTGCGCTCATGGGGCCCAAGCCAGTTGGGTACAGTGCTACCACCATTATATTTCCATGTGCACCAAGTCTGATGTCGCCCCCTGCAAACTTGTTGCTCTGCGCCTCGAGTAAGAGACTGTGCCATGTCCCCTTTATCCACATGGTGCTCTTCGGTCAGGCCATGTGTCAGGGGGTGTTAAATCTGCAGTATTTCCCCGATTCTCCTGCTCTGCCACATCTTGGTGGGGGCTTGCGACTCCCTCCTTTTGGCTCCTGCGTGTTCCTTACCTCTCTCAAGTTCGGATCCCCTGTCCTCTGCCTTCAGACTCTGTAGGACATTGGATGCTTCTTCTCCTATAGTGATCCTGAAATCTCCCTCCCGGTGCTTGAAGTTCAGTGGAAAGGGAAATCCCCCACCTGTATCCGATGCCCTGCTCTTGAAGCCATGGTGTTGGCTGTCTGCAGTTCCGTCAGTTTGCTAGCATGTTGGCTGACCGGTCTTGATATATTCGAACATGGGAGCCCGCAAATTCGATCTTGTCCCGCTCTCTTGCTTTTTGCACTATCTCCGCCTTTTACCTGTAGTGGTGGCATTTTGGTATCTAGCCTATCCATCAAATGCCTTTCCATCAAATAATTTTGCATAAAAAAATATGCATCGAATGCATGTTTTTGAGGGGTAAAGGTTTAATTTCTTTTGTAGCAGGTTTTAAAGGGTAAGAAACGGGGGTTGGGGACACCTCACTTAAACAAATGCATTGGATGCACATTTTTTCATTGCAAAAAATTCAATGGAAATGTCCCTCGATGCACAAAAATTAGATGGAAAGACCATAAACCGGCATTTTGCGATAATCGACCGTGGCCGTTCGGCGGCCCACCTCCCGTGTGGATTCTGTCGGACTCTATGGTGGGCGCTGGTGATTCATCGAAGAGGGAGGCTACGAGTACCATAGGTACAGTTCCAGTACCAGGGGAATCTCCCCAGGTGTCTCCTTCAAGCCCATGATCCGAAGGTTGGTGCGCCTTTCTCTGTTTGACGTCATCGACCTTCGCCACCAAGTCTGCTTCTCTTTGCTCAAGGAAGCGGCCCTCCACTCATCTCAGTAAGCGCTGCAGATTACTGGTCGTTTTCCAGTGCCTCCAGCTTGTCCTCTACCTTGTCCATCCTCGACTGAATGGCTTTGGTGAAGATACTGTTCTTATTTATTGGTCATTTGTTAGGCGCATATACAATTAACAAAACTGTTTCAAAGCACCCACAGGGCAACAGGGTGGGGACAGGGGAAGGTAGACAATGAATTACAACACAGATAAATAATTGAATTAATAGTACAAACACATAATGAGAATAAATGGGAGGGAATAGGAACCTACTATGCCTTGTGAGTGTTCAGAACGTGCAAGTGCAGAGGGGAGATGGGTAAGGGATAGGTGCTGTGGTGATCATGGAAAAGTGCTCAGGGTGAAGTGCTAAGAAGAGAAGAACGTAAGTGCAACCTCCTGTGGGGAAGGTGAGCCTATGTAAGTTCAGTAGAAAGACAGCGGCTGGGATGAGAGGTAAGGGGGGTCAGGGCACTGAGGAAACATATGGGCCCTGCACATCAGTCACGCTACTCTAGGGTTAGCGGGGGAGAAGGAAGAGGTAAAGAGAAAGGTCTTGAGGCTTTTTTGGAATTTAAGGATGTCCTGCTCATAACGCAGAGGGAGAGGGAGGCTATTCCACATGAGGGAGCCTGCCAAGCAAAGTGATCGACCACCAGCTCTCTGTTTAGCAAACTGCTTAATACGCAGGGAGTTGCTGCCAGATGAACACAGGAGTCTAGAAGGGGAGAATTTGGTCAGGAAGCATTGCAGATGGAGTGGTCCCCAGCCCCAGATAGCCTTGTGGATGATAGAAGGATTTCATTTTAATCCGTGCCGAGACCGGGAGCCAGTGAAGGATTTGTGGGGCAGGAGAGATATGGCCCCTGGGCTTAAGGCCAAGCACAAGTCTCACTGACCTATTCTGGGTTAGCTGGAGGGGTTGAAGGGGGGACGAGAAAGATTAAGGAGGGGGCTATTGCAGTAGTCTAGCCTGGAGAGAACTAGAGCACTGGTAACATTGAGTCTCTGGGGGAAGGTGAGGAAGGGTAGAGTTCTTATGAGGGTGAGGATGGGTAGAGTTCTTTTGAGAAGGAAGAGCAGAAAGTTGAACTTCTTGTCAATGTCCTGAATATGGGGGATGAAGGAAATGGAGGCGTCAAAGATGATTTAGATTATTGGCTTCACTGGGGGCCCAAGGAGGAAGGCCAGAGTAAAGGGAAGAAGTAGGGTGCAGGGGACCCAATAGGGAGAATCTCTGTTTTGATGGCATTGAGGGACAGGTCATTAGCAGTGCACCAGGCCTGGATGGTAGAGAGGCTTTGAAGTCTGAATAAGAGTTGTGTGGTCTACGAGGACCGGAGCCAGAAGCTGAGGCTGGTAAGGAACCGCCTGAAGAATCGGCTGGGGAGCTGAAGGCATAGGCTGCGCCGGTAGCATCGGAGGAAGCACGTCCCTCATGGCATCCCTGGGGATAACCCCCATCTGAGGGGTTATCATGAACCAGAGGAACCTCTCAAAGGACCTGTCTTTACAGGCCGGAGGAATGGTAGGGGATACAGATGAGTTAGAGCGCGAGGCTGGAGCCGCTGCATACCCTGCCTGTACTGACACAGTGGGAACTTGCCTGGCGCAAATGAAGGATAGGCTGTAGGCCACGTACCTGGTTGAGGCCAGTCCCTCCTCGACACTCGTTCTTCGCCGAACTCCTGGAATGGCCTAGGACAGGTGCTGATATCTGGCACGGAGGCCATTTGTTGAGCTGCCTGCCACGTGCCTGCGTCGTCATGTTCGGCTCGCTGGGCCCAGTCTCCTCCAAGACTCTTGAGGGTGGATCACGAGACCTACCCTGCCCCTCGGGCCTAGACCTGGTAGGTGTGACGCCCTCGGCCGGTGGGCTGGTAGAGCTGCGCTTAGGCGCCCCTGTGGCTGGATTGTCAGTACTAGGGTGTGGCCCCTCAGACATTATGCCGGTAAAAGGGCAGAGCCCCTCGGGTGGAGACCCGGTCAAAGAACCTTCCGGTCCTTCAACACTCTCACTGGGAGGATCTGAGGATCCCTCGCCCAATAGGCCGGTACCTGGCTCAGCATTGGTGCACGTGCTGGTACAATGACCTGAGCAGTCCCCCCTGCGCGGGAATCCTTGGGAAGGAGTCTCCCTTGCGGGGTGCTATGGAAAATAGAGGCCCTACCTTGGGCCTGGCTCGATGTTTCATGAAGTTCTTGAGGTCCTCTGGAGGCGACTTCTGGCTAGTCTGTGCTTCAGCGACCTCGATGACACGGCGTTGCACGCTCTAAAAGCTTGCCAACCGTGGTTTGGGCCAAGGCAACGTAGGCCGAGGGCATCTGAAGTTGGGAAGAGCCCGTCGCAGGACGGACATCGGCTGAACCCTGTGGAAGTCAACATGCGCTGGGGAGGAGCGTGACGCCTGAGGACCGAGTACGTGAATGATGAAAAAGAAAGAGGAAGTATCCGCGCGTGGAATTACATGGCCAAAGTCAAACCCAGGAGCGCTGGTGAATTCGGCCCGTTACCATCAGCTGTGTTAGCATATAGTTGGCCTCAGTTTTGGCGTCAAGAAACTAGGACGCAATTCCTCTCCAAAAGAACTTTGCTAGAATACATAAAGTCTGCCTCTGGTAGAAGCACCCCTCTTAAAGAAGGACATTTCAATGCTCGGAGGATCTGTGTATATAATTCTAAAAAAAAAAAAGTTTTACATCCTAATTTGGGGATATGGAGACAGTAAGTCCTGTGCCTCTCACCACACAAAGCCCACCCAGGGAAAATTGTTTTCAGCCCCGAGTAGGGTGGTGAGAGGTTATCAAATGGAAAAACAGCCCAAGACAAACTTTTGTCTTCCAACACTGGATAGCAAGTGCCAATCAGTTAGCAGCTTCCTGAAGCAAAATCATCTGTTGTGCTGTTCAGTGCAGGCCTCTCTCAGGTTAGCATTTGGCTTCACCAGCCTATGAGGCAAACATGCACTAGTGCTCCCGGTTAGCACAAGCTTTTGGACATAAAATGAGTTTATTTTTCAGTGATGGCCACTCACTGTTTGAGACTTACTAGAGGATCTTCTGACGTGGACATTTTTGATTTCTGGGCCTTTCGACATCCCAGTCTGTTACTCCGCTCAACCAGTGAGCACCTGAATTAAAGGCAAGGGCAAGAGCTGTATACGCCAAGGCTTCCCTTGCATGCTTTTGATGCCTTGACAAATCCAGTGTATTAATCATTCCATTGTTGTACTTGTGTTAATATTTGTATTAGTATTTGTTGTTGGTTTAGACATTGCATCATTTAATAATGATGTATTTTGCTTGAGATCACTTTTTTCCAATTCTCTGTGCGCCTATAAATAAACAATTAATCTGCGACACGCTACCACGATATGGCACATTGCTTTGGTGACTTAAAAAGCAGCTCTCTACAGGTTTTGGATGATTCTATCTTGGTTGGAAAACAGCATCCGCTTTTAATCCAGGGAGCTTTGGCATCTTTTTGCTATTGGGCCCCAGCATGCTTATAAACATCTGGCTCTTATATGCTACCATGTTAAGACCAGTGCTTGAACGGTGGATCTAACGCTGTCCGGAGGGAGGAAGACTTTCACCAGGAGGGAGAGCTGGTACCTGTAGTATAAGTATGTCTTCTGGTCCGAGTCCATTTGGTACGCCAAATAACATGTTCCATTGAAAGGATGCATAGCAGGAAAAAGGCTGTTTTTTTTCCATTTTGTATCTCTTCGTCTCCAGCTTGGCGATGTTAGGTCTACAGGCGGTGTGCTGGCCTCCAGAGTTAGTGAGTTGTTCTGCCAGGTAGAGTGGGATTTCAGTTGTGACTGCTTTGTAGGTGATGCAGCCATTGCTGATCCTTCAGGATGGGGTGTGATGTGGTTGAATTTTTTCAGTACTGTGAGGGATGCCGCAGCGTGCTTGATGACTGAGGGGCAATGGTCTCATCTGGGACATCAGAGTAGGGCATTTCCAAGGTCTTGGACCAGGGCTTGGACAACTTTTTGGCCATGGATGAAACGGTTGCCTTTGCGTAAGCACGCACAATCGAACCATGCTGCTTTGGTCTTCTTGGGGAAGTGTGTACTCTTACGTCCCATCCCCTTTCCTCCATACTGCATGGGTGTCCCTTCCAAGGGACGGGAGACTGAACATTTTTCACCAGAAAAAACCTTCCCCTTTAAATTTAGAGGCAGGCAGGCAGGTGTGCAGCCCAGGGAGCATGCGCTGCCCTGACTCTGCCCTCTGGTGCCACACCTCAGTCCCCATTGATGCGTCGACAATAGATTTAACATTGCCTAATGACGCCAGTATTATTAGGGGGGGATGTTGGTGGGACGTATGGAGGAATGGGGACTATGGATTAAGAGTATGTTCGTCACTACGGTGAGTAACTTATAATTACTCTTACGTCGCGTCCCCTTTCCTCAATACTGTATGGGCGATTACAACTGATTGTAGCACCATGGTGGAGAGGAGACCCCCTCTTAAGCAAATAGGTTCCTGCGAACCGCCTGTCCGAAAGCCGCATCAGATATAGAGCCGGCATCCAAACAATAATGCTTGCAGAAAGCCGAGGGAGAAGCCCAAGTGGCCGCCCTGCTTATGACTTGCCAAGGGACATGGCGTTGGAATACAATGGCTGTTGCCTTGGCCCTGACGGCGTAGGCATGCATTTTGGCTGGGAGCAGCTTGTACTGGCCCTCGTATGCCTCCTTGATGGCAGAGACCATCCAGCGGGATATGGAAGTCTTAGAGGCCTGATAGCCTGGTGTTGAGCCTCCGAAAGTGACAAACAGGGTGTCCGATTTGCGGAAGCCCTTGGTCCTGTCCAAGTAGAATTTCAGGGCACGCCCGACATCAGGCAATGCAGCACTCTCTGCTTCATCCTTGGAAATGGGAGCAAACGTAGCAAAGACTATTTCCTCGTTTAAGTGGAACGCAGATGGAGCCTTGTGCATGTGCAGAAATGCCGGGTGAGTCCTCATGACTATCTTGTCTTTGTGAAAAGTGGTATATGGTTCCGAGGACACCAGCGCCTGGATCTCGCTGACTCTACGAGCTGAGGTAAGGCCTTCTTGATGGTGACCAGCCTGATGTCCACAGACACCATTGGCTCGAATGGTTTGTGCGCCCGGGCGCCCAAGACTATGTTAAGGTCCCACACAGGGTGCGGTCTCTTGACGGGCGAGTAAAGCCTAGCGAGACCAGTCAGATGTTTCTTGACGATAGGGTTGGAGGAGAAAATGCCCTCCTCCGAATTCCTTCTAAGCCCCAATGGCTGCAAGGTATGTGCGGCAGGCGTCCCCCTGCACGCATGAACGAGCGAGGTGCGCCGAAAAAGAGAGCATGTCGTCCAAAGTGCAAGCTAAGGGGTCAATAAATACCCTTGCATTCTGCCCAGTGGCAGAATCTGGTCCATTTGATTTTGTGCTGGTCCCTGGTGGCTTTGCTCCTGGCACCCTGTATGATCTCCAGACTGGCCTGTGAGAGGCTAAGGTGCCGAAGTGTTACCTTCTCAGGTACTAAGCTGTGAGGGCAAGTTTCCCTGGGGCAGGGAGGATGACTGCCACCCTGCTGTGCCAGAAGATGTGCTGGGCCCCTCGGAAGGTGAATCGGGGGCACCTCCGAGAGGCTGAGTAGCTCTGAAAACCATGGCCTAGCCGGCCACCATGGAGCTATCAGAATAATGAGGAGTCGGTGAGACTCCTTGATTGTGCAGATTACCATGTGTATCAGGGGAGTGGGCGGAGAGGCGTAGGCTTTCATTACGGTACGCTGGAGGTGAAATGCGTCACCCAGAGACCCGGGGCCCTGACCTTGCCAGGATGCGAACTAGGGAGCCCTCTTGTTGTTCCAGGTGACAAAGATCCACATGGGGGTGACCCCCCTGTTGAAGATCTCCTGAATAATGAGGTCGTTTAGGCGCCGCTCTTAATTGTCCGCTCCCAGCCGGCAGAGCCTGTCCACTTCCAGGTTGAATTACCCCGGGAGGTGAACTGCCGTGAGGTAAATGTTGTTTCCCACATGTTGATCGCCAGTCTGCATAGAGGAGGGGATCTGCCCTGCTTGTTGATGTAGTACATGCTGGTCGAATTGTCTGTCTGGATGAGGACAACCTTGCCCCTGAGAAGCGGTAGGGATGCTCTGAGCGCTAGCCAGATGGCGTTCAGCTCCAACCCAGTTGATGTGGTATTCCTGCTCATGTCGAGTACAGGTGTCGTGGGGCCGTCCAGAGTTGCGGGGAGAGCGGCCGAAAGGGCTTGCCCGTCCGTAGGTTGCAGTCCCTGGACCACCATGTTAGATCCGGGTGGGGAGATGGAGGGACGTTGATCATTTCGGATTGAGAGCCCTGTTCCTGGCGGCTGCGGTGGAGCCCGTGGTGGAGTCGGCCGGCTGGAAGAGCTCTCTCCACCTGGCTAGTCTGTTCTTCAGCGCCTTCGAGGACAGCGAGTCACACGCTAAACATGATTGCCGACCGCGGTCTGGGCCAAGGCAACGTAGACAGAAGGTGTGAGGGTCTGTAGTTGGGAAGACATGCATTACTTACCGTAAAAGCATTTCTGATGATTGCATCTGTTTAGATTCACATGCTGGGCATATGGTCCAACATCCAGTGGTAACCGCGGAGTATTGCATCTTGTCTTTCGGGGACCGAAATGGGACGTCGGCATAGGCGTGTCTGAAACACTAACCCTATCGTGACGTGTGTAGTACCCAAAATCCCTCACGCGCCGAGGTCCCTCCGATTGTATTTCTTCTGCCATGAGGGAGCCCAAGGCTATAGTGAGTGAGTACATGAAGAGAGAAAGTAGTAAGAAGTCTATGTTCCTTCCACCCCGAGCGGGGAGGCAGGGAGGGCGCATGTGAATCTAAGCAGATACAATCATCAGAAATGCTTTTACGGTAAGTAATGCATGTCTTCTGATGCTTGTTAATCTGCTTAGAATCACATGCTGTGCATAGACTAGCGAGCAGTACCCCGAGTTGGAGGTGGGTTGTGAGAAGGAACAGTAGAAAAAAGATGTCTTAGTACTGCTTGTCCCACCTGAGAATCAGACCTAGAATGAGTGTCTAGGCAATAGTGTTTTGTAAAGGTGTGTACAGAACTCCAGGTTGCTGCTTTGCAAATGGACTCTAGGGGAACCTTTGCAATGAATGCTATGGATGCCCCAGTGCCTCGAGTAGAATGTGCTCTAGGCTTGAAGGGCAGTTCTCTCTTTGCAAGAGTGTAACACAGTCTGATGCATTTGACAATCCACCTTGATAGTGCTGATTTAGAGACAGGATCCCCTTCTCTACCAGCTGCCACTGAAACAAAGAATTGTTTAGTTTTCCTCAGTGGTTTAGTTCTATCCATGTAGAACATGACTGCCCTGCGCACATCTAGTGTGTGAAGGCTTCTTTCGGCCATGTTAGTAGGTCTCTGAAAGAACGTGGGTAGTTCGATTGACTGGTTCACATGGACTTCGAAATAAATTTCGGCGCAAATCTGGGATGATTGCGCAGAACTACCTTATCTTTGTGGACTGTAACAAAGGGGTCCAAAACCGAGAGGGCCTGTAGTTTGCTAACTCTTCTGATAGAAGTGATAGCTACAAGAAAGACTGTCTTGTAAGTCAGGTCTTTCAGACTAGCTTTATGCATAGGCTCAAAAGGGGGTCCCATGAGCCTAGTTAAAACCAAATTTAGATCTCACCCAGGGGCTGGGTGAGTGATGGGGGGGGATACATTATTTTAACCCCTTCCATAAAGGCTTTAATCACAGGTACTTTCAACCACGACACCTTCTGCTGTGACGAGGTGTAGGCTGACAACGCCGCTAGGTGAACCTTTAAGGATATGAAGACTAACCCAGAGTCCAACGGATGGGTTAGATATAACACAATATGTGAAGGCGAGCAATCGGTGGGATTGACGCCTTTGGAACTGCACCAGATGACAAAACGTTTCCATTTGTTGGCATAGCAATAACGTGTGTTAGGCTTTCTTGCCTCCCTCAGTATGTCCATGCATCTTTGAGGGAGTTGCAGATGTCCAAACTCTATGACCTCAGGAGCCAGGCTGTTAAGTTCAGAGTTTGTGGGCATGGGTGAGAGTCTCCCCCCCTGTCCTGAGACAACATGTTGTACGGGAAGGGCAGCTTGACTGGTGGGGAGAGGGACATTTCCATCAGGTGCGCGAACCAGGGTTGGCGGGCCCATATGGGAGCCACCAGAATCATGGTGACTGGTTCCTGGTGCATCTTGTGCACTATCTTGTTCAGAAGGGGAGTCGGGGGAAAAGTGTAGACAAATTTCCCCGACCAAGTTATCCAGAGACCGTTCCCCTTGGATCGGTTCTGGGGGTACCTGGAGGCGTAATCTAGGCATTGGGCGCTCTCCGGAGTAGCGAACAGGTCGATCTCTGGAAACCCCCATTCTGCGAAGACGTTGGACACAAAGTCTCCGTGCAGTCGCCATTCATACTCTTCTGGCAGAGGAAAATCTCTGCTGAGTACGTCTGCCAGAAGATTGAGTTCCCCTGGAACATGTTGGGATATCAGGAACATCTTGTGTTTGAGAGCCCATATCCAGATGTTTTGGGACAGCTTGGATAGCCCTGGAGAGCGAGTGCCCCCCTGTTTGTTCAGGTAATACATTGCTGTTGTGCTGTCAGTTAGGACCAGCACTGCCTTCCCTTGCAGTTGCTCCTGAAAGGCTTTCAATGCTTTGAACACTGCTAGTAGCTCCAGTAGGTTTTATGGTTGGACGCAACCTGAGGGGACCACACTCCGTGCGCTGTCTGTTGAAGCAGCTGAGCCCCCACCCTGTGAGAGATGCGTCTGCCGTGAGAGCGGCTTCCACTGCAGGGGTGGTGAAGGTTTTCTTTCCCCTTCAAGAGGTTCTCCCTCGACCACCACTGCAGAGAGAGAATGAGGGCTGGCGAGACAACTAATAGATCTTCCCATTGTCCGCTGGCCTGACACCACAGGCTGTTGAGCCACTCTTGCATGGGACGCATGCGCAGCCCCACGTGGGGGACCAAGTATATGCATGACGCCATCATCCATAGCAAACGCATAGCTTTGCGTACCGTCACCTCTCGACTGGCTACATACTGAGGAACTTGAGAGAGCGTATTCTGAACCCTCTCGCTGGAAGGGAAGACTAGACCGTCTTCCGTACGAATTAGAGCCCCCAGGAACTGTTTTACTTGGCTGGGGACTAAGCTGGATTTCTTTTCGTTGATAGAAAATCCCAGGCTTAACAGTAGGTCAACTGTCTTTTGAGTGTTCGAAAAACAAACGTCAAACGAGTCCCCCGTGATGAGCCAATCCTCGAGGTAAGGGTAAACTGGAACTAAAAGTCTGCGCAGGTGTGGCGCTGCCACTGCCAGGACCTTGGTAAACACCCTTGGCGCTGAGGCTATACCGAAGGGGAGTACCTTGAACTCTTAGTGTTTGTCCTGAATCACGAACCTTGGAATTTTCTGTGCGCTGACAGCATTGAAATATGAAAGTATGCATCTTTCATATCCAATGTTGTCATGAGGTCCCCCTGTTTTAGCAATGGGATCACCTCTTGCAGTGTTAACATGCAAAACTTCTGGGGCTTTATGAACTTGTTCGCTGGGCGCAGGTCTAGAACAGGACACATGGTGAGATCCTTTTTTGGGTACAAGGAAGTATACTGAATAGATACCCTTGTTTACCTGAAGAATCGGGACGGCTTCTATGGCGTCCTTTCCCAGCAGCGCCTCCACCTCTTGGACTAGGATCTGCAGATGTTCCGGTGAAAGGCGTTGATGTTTCTGCGGTCTGAACTGTGGGGGTCGGGCGAATTCCACGCAGTAACCATGGCCGACCGTCTTTAGGACCTACTGGTCTGAAGTTATCCCCTCCCAAGCCTTGAGGAAAGATGTTAATTGCCCCCCGAACAGGGAGACATGGGAGGGGACCTGAACTTGGTGGTCATTTCTGACCCGAGGTTGACGCTCCTCTGGAATTGGAGCTTCTGCCTCTATTCTTTCCGCGCTTCTGGGGGTAGTAAGTGGGGCTTGCAGCCGGTTGACTTGAGTTGAAGTTGCCTGTGCCAAAATTATTTTGAGCGGCAGGGGCTTGTCCTCGAAAGGACCGCCGGGAATTACTGCCCCTCTGTGAAGAGGGTTTTTGGGAAATCTGGTGCAGCGACTTAATAGTCTCGTGCTCCTTCTTGGCTGTCTCCAACGCATCGTCTACCGCCTTCCCGAAGAGGTTGGCCTCTTCTATGGGTTTGTTGATGATGGATACCTGGGTCTCAGGCCTGAAGCCTGACGTGCGCAGCCACGCGTGTCTCTTTAGGAGAGTACCCTGTGCTAGAGACCTGCCTGCTGTCTCTGCGGAGTCCAGGGTATTCTTTACAACATTCTGATTGGCAAATTTGCCCTCCGAGACAATGGCGAGAAGCTTGGCTCTGGTTGGTTCCGGAACCTCCTGAAGGCCTTCCTGGAGTAGGTTCAATTGGGCGTCGACGTAGCTTGCCAGTAACCGTGTTATTGGCAATCCGGACGGTATAGGCCGCCGCCGACGTGACCCTTTTGCCTAAGGCATACAACCTTTTGGACTCCTTGTCTGGGGGTGACTCTCCCGTGGCAAGGGGAACCCCTGCTCTCTTCCGAGTGTTGGTCACCACCAGCGAGTCTGGGATTGCGTGCCCTTTGATATAAAGCGGGTCGGTGGGGTAGGGCCGGAAAAGTTTTGACCCTTGGGTTCACAGCCCTAGACTGAGCGGGTGGTAGTAAGGAAGGGGCCAGCCGTCTCTTTACAGAGCTCAAGAGAGGGATAGACTGGCTTGCCGGAGGCTTGTCATTAATAATGTCCTCCACAAAATCTTGTTCGGGCAAGGCTTCAAGCGTGGCAATATTAAAGAATTCCGCTGCTTTTTTCAACATGTTGTTGAAAGCCATTTGGTCATCCACCGGGGAAGCTTATCGAACCAGGGTGGATGGGGGAGAGTCGAGGCAAACGATATCAGAATTGTGATCATCCTGCTGGGTGTCCTCCCAATGGTCTGTTGCGCCTTGATCTTCCCCATAGTTGTCCAGAAAAGAAGCCTCCTCTTCTTCTGTATAGATGTCTCTATACGTGTCTTTCTGGACATCTTTTTGATAGTTAACATAGTGTTGGCCATCTAGGTGTTGGGCAACTTGTGTTTGAGGGTTAGGGTCTACCCAAGCTTTTTTCGGCAGAGGTTGATCAGAAGCCCTGAAAAACTGCTCCAGCCGATCCATACACCCCTGAAATTGCTCCGTGGTCCACTTGGATGACCCAAATGGACCCAGTTGAGTAGGAACCGCGTCCTCCGCCCTAAGGCGTTGAGAGGGCCTCCTCAGTGTGCTTGAGAGGGGTACCTGGCTTTCTTCATAAGAGTCTTCGGGATCGTCTTCCAAATCCATGGAAAACCTTTCGGCGCATTGGCCCATAACTGCGGGCGGAACCGGTACTAGGCCCACCGCCGTAGCAATCCTATTGATGCTCTTACTGATAGTCACCGAATCTTCGGGAGACAACGCCTCCGATGATGGCTTCTCGGGTAGAGGCCTACTCGTAGTTTTTGGGCCTGCACGGGCCTTGGAACCCATCGAAGTTTCTTGTTCAGAAACCTTGGCGTGTGTATTTTGGGGAGTAGCGCCCTTATGTTTGTTAAGCCCAGTCGTCATGCGCTGCTGGGGATGTGGGGAAGGCTTCGGATCAGATCGATCCGATGGCGCTTTCGCCTTCTTCGACAAAGTCGTCGAGGAGGTCGTTTGGGTTGTGTGCTTTGTGTGGTGCGATTGTACGCCCCGGTCACCGGGTGTGGTCCCTGTAGCAAGACCAGAGTCGAGCCTGGAAGGGTCGGGGACGGGCGTGGCAGCTCTAGATTAGTCCGCCTCAAGGTCTATAACGTCCGTGTTGGACGTCTGGTCATCCGATGTACCCCACTGTCACTTTCAGCTGGTGTCGCGGCAGGGGAGGGAGGCTCCACACGCGACATTCTGTACGCGGCCCACCGCTTCAACCGGCGCTCCTTAAGGGTTTTAGGTTTAGGCATTTACACGCCGAACACCGCTTTAGTGCTCTAGGGGGAGACAAGCGTTACACGAAGTGTGCTAGTCTTTCCACGGATATCTGACCTACACAAAGGGCAGAATCTAAATGGTGTCCTTTCCATAGTAGAAGGGAAGGGTGACCAGACCAAAAAGGAAAGAAGTGGAAAAGAGGAAAGACATCGTAGCAGTATGGCAAACCCCGAGCCCACTCTCTCTACTGTGTAGGCCGGCCAGAAGGCCCGACCACGTGAAGTCCAAACGCGGCCGGCCAGAAGGCCCGACCACATGGAAGTCCGAACGCCGGATCTTAGGCGCCAGAACCCACAGCCGTAGACGATTCCCCCGTAGTCTTCGTCGAAGATGTTCTTGATGGGCGAAGTGACTTAACGGGTAGTAAACCGATAATTCGGTAAGATAAACAATGTCTCATGAAGAGCTCTGCTATAGGGCGACCAGTTATCTGGGCGGAAAAAAACAATCTGAGGGACCTCGGCGCGTGAGGGATTTTGGGTACTCCACACGTCACGATAGGGATAGTGTTTCAGACACGCCTATACCGACGTCCCCTTTCGGTCCCCGAAAGACCAGATGCAATACTCCACGGTTACCACTGGATGTCGGTCCATATGCACAGCATGTGATTCTAAGCAGATTAACAAGCATCAGAAGAGCCTGTTACAGGATGGACACCTGCTGAACCCTGTAGAAGTCGACATGCGTCGGGGAGGAGCGTGACACCTGAGGACCGAGTACCTGAATGATAGACAAGACAAAAAAAGACAAAGGGAAGAAGTATCCACGTGTGGAATTACATTGCCGAAGCCAAACCCAGGAGAGTTGGTGAATTCATCCCGTTCCAGTCGACCTATAGCAACCAGCCTCAAAAACACTTACTTCCCAGTGGCCGTACAGGAGCTGTCTTTGCAGAATTCCTGTCTGCTCTATGGAGAGGGTTGCGGCATCGAGGAAAAGTGCAGGCTGGTGTTGTTCGAACCCTGTGACGAAGCAGTTCGAGTGAAAACAAGCAAGTGATAAGTTGGGGATGGATGTATGGAAGAGTGTTAACAGTGTGAGCATGCAGGTATTGGAGTTGTGAGTGTGACCTGTATGTGGTTTTTCTTGTTTCTTGGTATTATTAATTTTTTGAGGAGAATATTAAGGAAAGGAAAATGGAAGGGTAGGGAGCCTCCAGGAGTGAGGGAAGAAGGTAGCGCCACTCAAACTGCGTAACAGAGTTAAAGGAAATACATAGGAGACCCATGTAATCAGAGGGTTTGGGAATAGTAAGTTGGTGTTATTTTAGCTTATTTTATTTGTTTTAATTGTGTAGGGCTGGGAAGGGCACTGTTATTTGAAGTATGTTCTGAATGTGTGGATTTTGTGAGTGGCCAAGTGGAAGGAGAGAAGAGGGAAGAGGAGAGAAGAGTATTTTTGTGAATTTTTGAACAGAATCTAGGAGGTGAAAATTGTTTTTTTTGTAAACTAACAGGGTGTGCAGCACGTTAGTACATGTATAAGGACAGAAGGGGCGTGACCAACACCACCATGGGAAGAGAAACCTCAATAGAATATGTGTGTAAGGCCCTACAGCTGTACCAAGATAGACTTGAGAAGTACCTTCTTGTATTGCACTGTTCCCCCCAACCCCTGTTCAACGCACTTGCACGATCTGAATGACGCCTGGCCTAGTAGGATCGTTGTCTGTCCTCCCTTTGTTCCCCTCCCTTGCCTCGTCACGCCTTGAAGCATTTGTGCATAGGCGTGTTATAAATGCCATATCATATGACATACCATAAGCAGTGGGTTACAGAAACAAGAGGAGGGTGGGATGCCCCGCTCATTGCCAGAGTAGGGCTCCCATAATAAGGGTATGTTAGAGCATATGATGCAAAAAAAGTGGTTTAAACACTAAGCACACCCTATAGTTTGTGGATTACTTAAGATAAAATAGGCTTATTATGGGTGATCAGGAGTTTTTACAATATTTGAGGTGCAGAGGAGAGATCAGCAACCCTGACATTTAGGTTGTGGGACAAAAGTGAGAAGAAAAAAAGTTCCCAATTTGGGAACTCGCGTCCCCTGCACACTATGTAGAGTCTGAGAAAACAGACTAATAACTGTGTTTTAGTATAGTTTGATAGACATATTTTCAACACTGATTCAATACGAAACATATGCATAAGGAAAAGTTTCCAAAAAGAACAATTAGCTTGTTTATCACAAGTATCTTCTTTTATTCGTGGTGTTGGAAAAAAAGCCCCACGCGTTTCAAGTAAACACTCTTCATCAGGGGCATTAAGTGATTCTATAGAAAAAATAAATACATATAAAACACAGCCAATTTGTTATTACTTAAGTATCTATGGTTATCAATACCTCATGATTCACTCAGTTACATATGCATTGAGTTCAGTTGTTTACTAAGAAGCCAAGTGCTACAATGTGAGCATCTATTCTTAAACACATGTTCTTAAATACTGGTCATAATTTATCAACCTGAAAAATGTACACCATTGATTTGTCTAAATGCTCAAGAAATCATGTCATGTTGCAAATATCACAGTTAGAGACTACCTATATGAATTTCATCAATATTTACTATTTTAGATCTAACTAAGCAGAATACAACTCATTGAATTCAACTAGGTGAAGAGTAGGGTTGCCAAACTTGTGATCCTTAAAAGGCTTCTGATGGGACTGCAGGTAATGATATCCGATGAATTTAATACAAATATTTGTTGTCTTCAAATGATGTACTGAAATGTATTAAGTGAATGAATTTCAATTACTAGGGAATATAGGCTAGTGAGTTTCTAATAAAAGTGAAATGGCAAACAAGACGAGCGAAAAAGAAAACCAAGGCAAAAAAACAAAACATCACTCATAGTGATTAACATTTCATCAAAACAACTGTCAAAATCACAAATGGACACACTAACCCTTGGCATCTCCTTCATACCAAACAGTACGAGTCTATTTGAAGAGGAAATCAACTGGTTTAAATTTGCCCGAAAGATGGAAATTAGTGTTCTTCGAAAATCTGGAAGATGTGATACCCACTACCAAAACGCAATACTAGTTGGAAATTAAAAACAAAAGCAGTTTCCACCCACAAGTCAATCATCCCTTGAGTAACTTATTTAAATCCAAAACCACAAAAAATGTACGATTAAAGTATGAAACATCACAAGGACAAAACATTCGAAAACACCAATTGAAAATCATTAAAGACTTGCCAGAAGACAACACATTAACTATTAAACAAGCCGATAAAGGCGGAGCGCTTGTCCTGATGGACACGGTCTTACATAATGCTGGTTGTCTGAAATGACTTAATGATCGCCAAACATATTTACCATTGGACAGTGATCCCATCAGCATGATTATGGACTTGATAAAACAAGTAGTGGACAAAGCCAGTGCATTGGACTGGATATCAGAAAGAACAGAGGAATTCCTGATCAACAAATTCCTATTGACACCAGTCTTCTATGGCTTATCAATAATACATAAGTGCACAACTGATCCACCTTTCCGGCCCATAGTTGTTGGGACTAACAGTATTTTTCAGCCATTAGCTGTATATTTAGACAGAGCCTTACAACCTTTGGTGCAGAAGATACTAATTTATCTAAAGGACACAACTCACTTCTTACAAACCATCAGATAATCAACAATCGACTCTCCCGTTCTACTGCTATTTACCATGGACGTCAGCAGTCTGTATACGTCCATACCCCATGACGAAGGCATTACAGCATTGGAATGGTTCATATTAAGAGAAGATGGGATTTCCATACACAAAACCTTTGCAATAGAACTTATAAACATCATCTTGTACAACAACTACTTCCGGTTCAACTGTCAATTTTCCCTACAAAAATCAGGGACCTTGATGGGCTCAGCAGTAGCTCCCTCGTAAGCTAACATTTCTATGTATTACTGAAGAAGAACTACTACAATTTTGGGAATATATCAATTTATGTAATGAAAGAATAAAATTTACCATTGAGATAGGAAAACCAAAAATCGACTTCCTGGATGTGACAACTGAACTGACAGAAACTGGGTTTAACATATCATCAACAATATCATCTTCAGAAAACCCACAGATGTGAATAGTTCTCTGCACTACAATAGCTTCCACCCAAGGCACCTGAAAGAGAATTTACTGTATAGTCAATTACTGAGATTGAAAAGAATAACATCTGATGCAGGGAAACTACAAGATGAATATGAAACTATGAAATCAAGATTTTTGAACAGGGGTTTTCCGGAAGCAATTCTAGATAAAGCTATACTCGGAACAGAAGGACAGAGTCATGAAAATCTCCTAGGAGCTAAAGTGAAGAGGGACGGATTGAACCTAATCTACACACTCAAATATTCCAGCCAAAGTTTCCAAATCTAACGGATTATTAACAAAAATTGGGACTTGATGAAATCTGATCCGAACCTTAATCGTCTTTTTCCTCAGCCGCCAATGTTGGCATACAAGAGAGGAAACAACCTACGCGACATACTCATTAAAGATGAAAAACCAAAGAAAACACTGCAAAGGACTCTCAGCAGACAAGAATTTGGCACATTTCCATGCTTAAAATGCCAACATTATTCGAACGTAATCAAAGGTGACCAAATTTGGCATCCGAATACTGGGTAAAAGATACCCTTAAAGAACTATGCAACTTGTGACACCAGGAGTGTGATTTATACTATACTTTGCCCATGTGGAAAATACTATGTGGGAAAAACAGCAAGAAGAGCTAAAGATCGGTGGACCGAACATAAGTCGCAGATCAGGACCTGTAACATAAAATCACCAGTGTTCCGCCACTTTAGGGACAATCATCATAATATCTCGCAAATGAGAGTGGTCATTCTTGAGGTGGTACATCCTCTCCCAAGGGGAGGTAATCTACCCAAAATATTGTCCCAGAAGGAAATGTTTTGGATCCACAGGTTAGACGCCATGACACCCTTGGGTCTAAGGAACAAGTAACTGTAACTGTTACCAGTAACTGTTGTTCTCCAGCATGAGTCTGGCATGGATTCACATGCTCATAAATATTCACCGTTGTCAGGCTGGGTATCCTCGGTAAAGAAAAAATCAGTATCAGTTTCATTTCTGAACTGTCTTTCTACTAGTAACCAATCACTGGTCTCTGGGTCATACTGCCTCCAGCCAATGACTGCCCTCTACCTTAGCCCCTCCTCTGGCAGCCATCTTCAGATTTGGTAGCACGTAAAGTGGCAGTAGGACCAAGAGAAGAGCCGCAGAGGGGTTGGAGGGAGGGTTCTCATGTGAATCAATGCCAGACCCATGCTGGAGAACAAACGTTACAGGTAAGTAACTTGTTCCTTCTCCAGCATGGGGTCTGGTATGGATTCACATGCTCATGAATACAAGAATACATAGCAGTACACAAATGCACAACCACCTGAGGTGGCAAGGCTCAACATTAAGCATTTCAACAACTCAACATTAAGCATCTCTTACCTCCTCACCAGGCTCACCTTCAAGCGAACAAGTTGCGCAGCACTGCTTGGCCGACTCTGGACTCCTCCCTGGAATCCCAGTCGACGTAGTAGAATCTCGTGAAGCTGTGCGTCGACCTCCAAGTAGCAGCTCTGCAGATGTCCAGCAGGGGCACACCAGACAGGAACACCGTAGTAGCAGCGATCGCTCTGGTTGAATGGGCTCTTGGACGCCCGGGCAACGGTCGGTTAGCCAACCGGTGACAGTGCATGATGCAGCCGGAGAGCCATCTGGAAATGGAAGCCTTCGAGAGGGCCTTCCCTTGGTTCACAGGTCCAAAGTTCAGAAACTCTTTGTGCGGTCCACATAGAACTTCAGCGCTCTAGCCACATCCAGCGAGTGCAAAGTCCTCTCAGCTGGCGACGGGAAGAAAACAGGTAACACCAAGGGCTCGTTGAGATGCAAGTCCGACGGCACCTAGGGCATGAAGGAGGGGTGTGTCATCAGCACTACCCTCATCTCGAGGAATGTCAGATATGGAGGCTTACAGGAGAGGGCCTGGATCTCTCCCACTCGTCGTGCGGAGGTGATGGCCACAAGAAATGCTGTCTTCCACGACAAGTTTTTCAGCGGTGCCGATTGCAATGGCTCGAATGGCGGACCCATGAGCCTGCTCAGTACCACACTGAGCTCCCACAGTGGGACGGGAGCCTTCACCGGTGGAAACTAGCAGAACAGTCCTTTCATGAACTCCTTCCCCAGACGATGAGACCACAGCGACGATCGCCCCGGAGTTCTGATGTAGCGGGAGATAGGCGCCAGATGGATTTTGATGGAGGCATGTGCCAGCCCCGCCTTGGCCAGCGACAGCAAGTACGGCAGCACTTGAGGGGCCGTAATCCATAGAGGGTTGATCTTCTGTGCGCAGCACCAGACAGAGAACCTTTTCCACTTATGTCCAAGCACTTAAGAGTCGAGGATGCCCTGGCCTTTGCAAGTACTTCCTTGCAGTCCGCCGGGATATCGTAGACTCCGAACACTAGTGCTGCAGGAGCCAGGCCTGCAGGTTCAGAGATCCCGGGTCATGTAGGATGGCGCCTCCTCCCCTGGCAAGAAGATCCGCATCCGTCGGCAGTTTGACTGGGGGTGGGGGGTACACTGACATGTCCAGAAGGCAGAAGGTCCGGGAACCGTATCTGCCTCAGCCACGCCGGTGCGACGAGGATCATCCTGCACCGGGACCGTATGAGTTGACTGATGAGTCGCAGAAGCAACGGCAACAGTGGGAACGCATACAGGAACAGGCCATCCCACGGGAAAGCGAATGCATCGCCCATGCTCCCCGGTTGGGGGAAACCTGCTGGAGAACCTCCGGCACTTAGTGTTCGTCGCCATCGTGAACAGATCGATCTGGGGATTGCACCACCTTCAGAATAGGAGATCCACTTGATCCTGCCAAAGCTCCCACTCATGGCAAGAGCGCAGCTCCCTGCTGATTGAGTCGGAGACGGTGTGCTTTACTCCTGCCAGATGAAAAAGTACAAGGAACATCCCCTGGCCGACGGCCCAGTGCCACAGATCATGCACTTCCTTGGATAGGGCCGGGGATCTGGTGCCCCCCTGTTTCCGGATGTAGAGTGTTGGGGAGAATTCTCATTTTATGGCTAATTTCCCTCACCTAGTGAGTCCCCCAGCAGCTTTGCTGCATTTCTGGAGTTTATTTTTTCCACTTGGTAAGAGTGTGAGCTTTCCCCCCACTCTTACCCATGTTTTGCCATGTGTATTTCTTCTGTATTTGTGATTGCGGACTCTGAAGAACACCACTTCAGTAGCCCCCTTCTTTTGTGTGTAACACAGCATCTTCAGTGCAGTGACACAGGGTTATCTTTTAGACTTCCCACCGACTCCATTTCTGGGGCTAACTACTGTCCCCCAGAAAAGGGTAAAGTTGGCAGTAACTTTACTTAGCCATTTAACCACAGATCCAGTACAGCCCATCTTACATGGAGTACTGGAAAGGGTTACTCCTTAGCCCTTTTTATCTGTACCTTCTAGAGCCTTGTTTTGCTCTTTTTAACTTTTAGACTTGGCTGGTGGCAGTGGTATCTACCCTAACTTTTCTACCGCGTGTATACTATATAAAACTGTGGTACTGTTTTAGGCTATTATATTAGCCTCGAACATAAACCTGCTTGACCAAATACTCTTTCTTTTGGCTCCGGTCGGGTTTAGTCGCCATTTCTTTCTGTTAAAGTCCTTCTTGTGTTTTACTTTGAGCAGCAAACCATGTTTGCCTCCTTTGTTCACTGTCTTTTGGCGGGCTTCTGCCAAGAAGCCCTCTTCTAGGTGCCTGGGTGTCTACGTGGGCTGAATGTGAGGGAGGGGTGTAGTCACCCCCTGCACAGGGTATCCTAGTAAACCCAAGTCGCACTTTGCCATGATTGGCTGAGGTGGTTGTCCGGGCTGGACAACCCCCCTGCTGCGTGATTGACAGCCAGGCTGTGTGAATGGGGGATTTTCGCATAAAAGGCAGGACTCTTGAGCTGGAAGTCAGTCGCCACTGGAACTACAAGGAACCAAAGAGAAGCAGAGAAGAAGACGGCTGCTGCAACTACCCTGTCCCGGTGAAGCCCTGCTGCAGTCCTGAGCTATCAACCCTTCGATGACCAGAGAAGATCCAGTCCGGAGTCTTCCTCCCTTGAGCCTGGTGGTGTCAACCAGCTCATCTTCCACAGTCAGAGGATCCTCTTTGTGGTCGAAATCGCTGCACACTGCTGTAGTGGCCCGGATAGCCACCTAGCGAGCCTCTGCTGTTTTAAAGGAGTGCACCTTTTATTCACCGTCGCTGCTGCTGGCTTCATCCCTGTGTGGTGCAGACCCCTCCAGACGTCGTCGTCCTTGCTGAAGCTCTGGGAACCGTGGGTCTGCAGAAAACTACCAGGAACAAATGCCGTGGCACCAGCATCTCCCTTGAATAAGGTACTGTGTTCTGCTTTGAGGAACTAGGGTGAATCCCTTTTCTCCTCTTTCAAGGCTTGTCCTTATCTTCCCTCCTTCTTATAACTTTTGCTTCCTCTGTTGACAATATCTAAGTACTCCTGGCAACGTTGAATCTTGAACTGCCAGACTGTGTGATCCTCGACAACAGGACACTTGAAACTGGCTCTGGCCTATTGACTCTTGTATTTCTGTCAACGAGTGTTCTCTGATTCTTTCTGCCCTGACAAAAGTATTGCCTATGATTTTTGCCCCCAACTCTCTCTGGTTAAGTCAGTTGCTAAGTGTGTTTTTGTCCCGGTAACATTTCTTGCCGCGGATACGCGTATCTTTAGTAAGACCGAACTGTCATGACTGTCAAAAAATTTATCGCATATGTATTCCCGGTAACGTCTTTTGTTTCGCAACACCGGTCCGTTAAAACATAGGGTACTTACCTGGAGTTATACTGTACCAAGTGAATTGGTTGTGTGTAGTGTATTTTACGTGTGGTTTTGAATTAATAGAAGTGTTGCGTTTTACAGATGGTTTAAAACTAAATGTACTTATATTTTTTTACCTGAAACTTTGAGTCAGTGTCTGCTTGAGTCACAGTAATTGTGGTCCCTTTGTGTAATCACCGCTACCGCTCATATAGTCTTGAGATAAGCCTGGCTGCTCCGCTACTGCTACCACTTTAACATAGTAGTACAGGCTTGTACCAAAGGTGAACTTGTATTACCACTTGTAGTCTTAATTGGGTGTAGTGGTCCCTAAGGGCAGTGCACAGGATTCTGCCTAACACAGAACATTGTGGTGGTGTTGTCGGTGAAGACCCGTACCATTTTGCCCTTGAGGGACAGAAGGAAAGACCTGAGGGCCCAGAACATGGCCCGGAACTGCAGGACATTCATGTTCAGGGACCTCTCCTCTGGTAGCCAAAGGACTCCTGCGTGGAGATCTACGGTGTGCGCTCCCCATCCCTCCAGTGAGGTGTCCGTCGTCACCGTTTCCTGGTGCGCAGGGGTCTGGAAGACCATGCCCGCCGCGAGATGCATGCGGGGCCCCACCACCGGATCGCTTGACGGAAAGTCTTGTTGAGGGAGATCTGGTCTTCGAAGCTTCCCGCCACTTACATCCAACGGGCATCGAGGAACTCCTGCAGGGGTTGCATCCGCAACCTGCACAGACACACAAGGTAGATGCACAATGACATCATGACCAGCAGGGACTTGATGGACCTCACCCTGGCCACTTCCACGGTCAACAGCCATTGTATCTTGCCCAGGATGGCCTTTGTTCTTTTCTCCGATGGGGAGGCCAACCGCGCCACTGTCGAGTCTGGCCCCCAGAAACAGGGCGTCTTGCGATGGTACCAAGTGGGACTTCGCCAAGTTGATCGAGAATCCCGGTTCTGTGAGCAGGCAGACTGTCTTCGCTGTGTGGTCGACGGGAAGTTCTCTTGACTTTGCGCCGATGTGCCAATCATCCAAGTAGGGGTATACGTGGATCCCCTGCAGGCACAGCCGCGCCGTCACCGGTGCCAGGAACTTGGTAAAGACCCTTGGCGCAGACTTCAACCTGAAGGGCAGGGCCTTGAACTGGTAGTACCGCCATTGGACCACGAAATGTAGCAACTTTCAATGTCCTTTGTGTATGGGGATGTGGAAGTAGGCATCCTCCAAATCCAGCGACAATAGGAAGTCGCTTTCTTCCAGCTGTCCCAGCACATGCTGAAGGGTAACGATCCGGAACTTCTGGGATTTGATGCATTTGTTGAGGCGGCGAAGGTCTAGGATGGGCCGCCAGCCGCCGGTCTTATTTCGGACGATGAAGTACCGCGAGTATACTCAGGAGCTCTTCGGGACGAGTTCTGTCGCTCCCTTTCTCAGCATAGCTCGTACCTCCAGAAGCAACTGTGGAACGTGGTTTTCTTTCCTGGCCACAGGTGGGAAACAAGGGCACTTCCTTTGGAACTCCAGAGTGTGCCCGTGGGCCAGGGCATCCAGCACCCAATGGTCGGTGGAGATGGACTACCACATGCAGATGAAGTTTGCCAGCCGACCTCCCACTGGGGTGCTCAGGTGGGGGCCCGACATCACACCTGGTTCAGTCCTGTTTCGCGGAGGCCTTGTCACACTAGGCTCCTTGGTGACGCCGACTGTATCCACCGGTCTTGATGCGGCCTCTGTAAGATACCTGCGATGAGGAATGGGCTGCTTGGCGGTACGACGAGAAACTGCCACCAAATCCTTTGGGGGCACCTTGAGATTTGCCTACAGAGGTCTGAAAGGACGGCCGTCGTTGATGGAGTGCCCAAGGCACAGGCCGTCTCAGTGTCCGCCTTGATGGCCTGCAGTGACTCGTCCACTGCTTTGCCGAACACGTTGTTTCCGTCAAAGGGCATGTCCAGTACCCTGGTCTGCACGTCCTGACTGAAGTCGGTGGCCCTGAGCCAACCGCGCCGGCAAACGCTGTTGCCCATCAGACGAAATCCAGTATCGGCGATGTCCGTAGATACCGTGATACAAAGCCACCTCACCCTCTTGCAGGATTTCCAGGGCTTCCGCTCTTTTGTTGTCCAGGAGCAAGCCCAGGATAGGCGCGATCTTGAACCACAGCTCCCTATCATAGCTGGCCACGAGGGCGTTGGCCGCCTTGATGGTCGTCGCTGCAGACGAGATGACCCGACGTCCCATGGCATCTAGCTTCTTCCCCTCGCCATCCGGCGGGGAAGTGGAAGATGATGCCGTCGCCCCTGCCGTTTTCTTCTTGGCTGCCACAGAGACCACTGAATCCGGGGTCGGTTGCGCCTTAAGGCACATAGGAGCAGAGTCCGGGACCCAGTACTACTTCTCGTACCGGCCTTTCTTCGCAGGGGCCGTGGACGGGTTCTTCAAAAGGGACAGCCCTTCATCCCATATGTCGTTCAACAGCGGGACTGAGAGTACGGTTTTCCTCTTGGCTTCCTGTCGTAGGTAAAGAACTCCCTCTTTTTCTCTTTTTTCTGTTCCTCGGGGCACAGCTGGAAGTGCTCCGAGGCCCTGGCATAATGGTTTGGAAGGAGCCAATTTCATTGGGAGGGGACGCCCGGGCAGGAGGTGACGGGAGATCGATTCCGTTGTCGCCACCACCGCCAGTCCCCGTCGTTGCCGTCTCCATCCTCATCTCATCCCTTGGCGGAGGGGATGGAGGTGAAGGATGGAAGGGAGGTGGAGGATGGACTCACCTCCACTTGTTTGGCAGGCTCCCCGACGGTCCAGGCGCTGGATCGTCCGCTGGGTGTAAGGCAACCTTGTCCTTATCTCTGTACACATGGTCTGCAAAGTCATCAAGATGGCTCCTGAGTTGTCCTGTGGCCTAGGCATCGGTTGCGACCGAGCGTGGTGTCCTCTGTTTCCTCCACGGCCCGCCGCTCCTCGTCGGCTCCACCCTCGCCCTCTACATCCGCCTCGTCTGTATCCTTCTCGTAGATACTGACCTCCTCAAACTTCTTGTCCAGGATAGCTTCGATGCCAGACAGCTCATCCTCAGGGGAGGTATCTAAGTCCATTATGGCTACCGTGCCCACCCCTCCTCATCCCGGGGTTTCACGGGGTCTTTTCGATAGGCTGGAAAGACCATTTCCTCCACTGGGGTCACCCCAGCAGACTTTGCCAGGGCCGCCACAACACCCTCAATTGAAGTCTTAGCCGGGTGAATCAGGGCCTTCACGACCTTGGACGCGTTTGAGGCCTTCACCGTGGGGGAGGGTCACTGTCTCGCCCCCCCCCCCCCTTGGCTTTCTCCGTCGGGATCGACCTGGGCTTCTCCCGAAGCTTACCCGGGTTCTCCGACTTCCTTTTCACCGAGCCGGAGCGTTGGCTCGTGTTTGGCAGTATCTGTGACATCACGCCCTGCCTTGCAGCCGAGGAGCCCGAACCAACGGCGCTTGCGGTGCCTGCGGACTCACTGTGCTTTGCCTTTTGTTGGGTCCCCATCGCCGAAGCGCCCTCAAAGGTCTCAGAAGACCGCTCGGACTTCTTACCTGCAGCTGGGCTCTTCGCCTCCAGCCAGTTGGCGAGTCGTTTACGACGATTCTTCATGGTCCGGATGGACATGTTCTTGCAGAACGCACAGTCCGCCTCGACGTGCGACTTGTCAGTGTGCAGGTAGTAGAGGTACCAGGAGTGTTTGTTCTCAAAGACGTTCTGCAGACCACATCCTGGGCAGCAACAGCTTGGTTCCAGTGGGCGTCGAACCTCCTTTGTCCTGGGCCATGTCCAACGTGGGGTAGGCCTCAAAGATCTTCCGGAATCATCCAAGAAGTGGAATTCGACGAAAATTCACCCTTTACGGGGGTATACATTTCCAAAATGGGTCACCCTTAATTGGAAGAAGAATCAGTGGAGCTTAAGGCTCGAACTGACCGAAAAAATAAGAGTAAACTCTTTGAAAAAACGCAATACGCAGTAAAAACTCAAGAGCTAAGCACGAGGACTCCCAACACTTGAACGTGCGGTAAAAATCTGAAGGTGGCTGCCAGAGGAGGGGCTTAGGTAGAGGGCAGTCACTGGCTGGGGGCAGTATGACCCAGAGACTAGTGATTGGTACTAGTAGAAAGATAGTTCAGAAACGAAACAAACTGATTTTTTCTTTACCGAGGATTCCCAGCCTGATGACGGGGAATATTCATAAGCATGTGAATCCATGCTGGAGAAATGAAGATTACTACCTAGGCCCATTTCTTTGAATTTTCTAAAAAAAAACACTACATATCTCTTCCCCCCTTCGTTTGAAACTTTGTAAACTATACATAGTGGAAACTAGTTAGACGCATGCCATTGGTCAGTGCAGCAAAACAACTTTGTTTCAAATCTGTACCTTATTACACTAGCATGCATTAGATTGTGAACCCATTAGGGGACAGCACCACCGATATGTTAACATTTGTATATATGCTTGTTACTAATTTTCTAGACAGCAAAACATGGTGAACAGTAAATTATACAAGCCGATATGCCCAACAACTAGGCAGGTAGTTAAACACAGATCTTTAGAATCCCTTTTAGATTACTTTTAATCTGTGTTCGTTAAGATAAGCCTACATAACTACTATCACTGACCCGAGATCCTTTACCATTGTGGCTTTACTGTTGATTAACTTAAACCAATAGCAGACACTAACCCAGTCAATAATATTCTGACTTGGGAAACATGGAGCTGTTCACCTAGATGCGAACTTCTCACTCAATATTTCCCTCCCTAAGAGTGTTGCAAACTAGAAGATTACCGACTACCCTCAAGAGATAAATTTAAGTGGGTATACTCCACACCCTCTCTCGGCGTACAGTTGAGGTATGGAGCATAAACTTCGATAACTCACAACTCCGCCCACTTACAGGAGCAGACACTGAGCAGGACATTCAGTTAAGTGCCGCCATGTTATTAATAACAATTCACGCACGCGCAATTGTTACATCATCCATTTTTATCTTAGAGGTCTTTTACCAATTATATACGCATCTCTAGATAACAGACTAATTCTTGTTCACATCCTCATCAGAAAAGAGATGTGGAAATTGAATCCATTTAGATGCCAGATCGGCAACTCGTACATTTATGAAGTAACGGCTTATCAGTCGGTAAGATTTTGAATCACTTATTAGAAACTCACTAGCACATAATACCTAGTAATTGAAATTCATTCACTTAATAAATGTCAGTACTGCATTTGAAGAATAATAGACATTCGGATTAAATTCATCAGATATCATTACCTGCAGTCCTATTAGAAGCATTTTATAGATCACAAGGTTAGCAACCCTACTATCCACCTAGTTGAATTCATTGAGTTGTATTCTGCTTAGTTATAACATCTAAAACAGTAAATATTGATGAAATTAATATAGGCAGTCTCTGTGATATTTGTAACATGACCATTTCTGGAGCATTTAGACAAATCAATGGTGTGGATTTTTCAGGTTGATAGATTATAACCAGTGTTTAAGAACAGATGCTCACATTGTAGCACTTTGCTTCTTAGTAAACAACTGAACTCAATGAATATGTAACTGAGTGAATCATGAGGTATTGACAACCATAGATACTTAAGTGATAACAAATTGACTGAATGTGTTTTATATGTATTTTTTCTATATAATCATGTATGCCCCTGATGAAGAGTGTTTACTCGAAACGTGTTTGGCGTTCCCCCCCCCCCCCAACACCACGAATAAAAGATGATACTTGTGATAAACAAGCTAATTGTCATGCTTGAAAATTGTTTCTTATGCATATATGTTTCATATTGAATCAGTGTTGAAAATATGTCTATTAAACTATACTAAAACTATCAACAAAGTTATTAGTCTGTTTTCTCAGACACTGAGGGAGATCCAGGGGTTAAGCTATCACCCAAAGTACATTAAGAAAGTAACTGTTCAATTGATTGGTTGAATACTATATGTAAGGGGTCAGCGCCCGGAAGAGGGGGAAACGGGTGAAACCATCGTGAACTTTGGAAAATAACTTCTTATTTATTTGTTTGTTGTGGAATACGCCGGGCCCGCAAAGGCAAGAGACTTTCAAGAGAAACGAAACATGGCCTTCAACGGTCCTGACAGCTCCAGTGGCTGTGCTCCAAGATCCCATCGTAACCTGTGCGCAAAATGTGGGGAAGGGAGATTCAAGCTACCGCATCCCGACATATTATTTGAGAACACTTGCTCCTTTTCTTGAAAAATATCCCACACCCTTTTTGTAATAGTTTGGCAATAGGTTTCTTAGAATAGGCCCTTTTATTTTGACAATGCCACTAGGACTGCCTTATTTTCATTTAACGGTTGACGGGTGCTCCCATCTTAGATTTAGGTTTAGATTAGGGGTTTTTCCAACCTGCATACAGTTTAATAAACACCCTTGAACTGTGGTCACTTGTGTCTATCTTTACTGTTGCCGCCATGAGTTCCTTAGAGGACAAACGCATATCCTGATTAGGGCAGTCCACAGAGAGCACTTGCGTGTCCGGCCCTGTCGATGACCGTCAACCCTGAAGAGGAACCCTTGGAGGAGGCAGATAGGAAACAAGCAATTCATTTTCATGGTTGATCCGGGCACTGAGAAATCATGTATTAGTGGCACTTCCCATTATCTGGCAAAACACTCGACATGCAGAGATTCTCTGGGGTTATTTCTACAGTTCCATATACTAAAGATTTGGATGTAAAGGTGGGGGGGGGAGGGTGGAGTGGTGCGCACTCCCCTGTTATACTCATGCTCCAGGGATCTGCGCCAAATTAGGGATGTGCGCAATAAGAGCAATGGTAATAATACACGCCATGGCACATGAGCTAATGGTCCGAGGAATACCTTTAGACCCAGACATGTTTATCTACAGCATAACAGTAATAGTGGAGGCAGTTCCACAAATTGCCAAAGCCTGTTGGAGTACCAACCGATTTCATTTTTAGCTCTGTGGGTTCCCCAGAATTGGTAGTAGGTACAATGTTGTGGCTAGACTTGCAATGGTTGGTAGTATCTGCAAAGAGAGTGGTTGTCCTTGGGACAGGCAGGCAAGGGTGCGAGTGGCTTACTGTACTATGCATATATCCCACTGTACCCTTCAAAGAGGTGACAGATGCAGAACAATTAGAAAACAATGACGGGGAGATAATACTAGAAATATCTATCTCCTGAAAGATCATGGTACAGTACAGAAGGGTGCAGTGCCCCTTAATGGCCATTGTCGCACCACCTCCCTTCACTGAGGCAGACTTGGAGTATGTGTCCACACAGTTGTAGACAACCAAACCACATGACATAGGGATTTTAAAGGAAGTGACCCCAGTACAGATCACACTGAAGGTTGGAGCAGTACTACCTAGAGTAAAACAGTATCCGTTATCAAGAGAGACAGAGGAGGGAACAAAGGATACAATCGTACCATCCAACTCACCATGTGACACCGCGATTTACCCTGTCAAAAAGGCCACAGGGGGCAATTGGAGAATAATCCAAGATTTACACCCTCTGAATGATGTAGTACAGAAAGAATTTCCTGTAGTTCCAAACCCGGCCACCATTTTGTGTAGTATCCCCAAGGAAGCGATCCACTTCACGCTAATTGATTTAAAGAACACCTTCTTTTCAATACCGTTGCATCCTGATTCAAAATAACTCACTCCTTTTACTGATGACGGGAAGGGCTATGAACACACTCGTCTGCCCCATGGGTACTGTGAAGGGTGAGGCATTTTTAACAGAATACTACACGCTTACATAGGTAACATCCAAGTGTCCAAAATGGTCATCCAGTATGTGGATGACTTGCTTGTTTGTAGTGACAGCGAGCAAACCTGCTGAAGAGATACCATTACTCTCCTACAACTTTTGACCTGCAAGGGGTAAAAGGTTGACAAGACCAAACTACAAAATTGCCAACAGGCAGTACTGTACACTTGGGACAGTTGATATCATCAAACGGTAAGGGAATAATACCAGACAGAGCGGCATCCGTGTGCGCAACGCCCAAACCCGTTACAGTAAAAGACATGCAAAAATGTCTAGGGTTGTAGAATTACCGCAGAGCATGGATCCTAGGAGGCATAGAAGGGCAAACACAAATTAGACAGCAGACATGGAACAAAATGTCAATGATTTGAAAGAAGTAAATGTCACAGCTCCAGTTCTCGGCAGCCCAGATTAAACACAAGAGTTCATAATATTTTTGCATTCAAACGACACACTTATGGCTGCCATATTGACCAAGAAAAGTAAAACAGGCCACAAGCCATTGTCCTTCTACAGCGGAACGCTTGATGCAGTTATGCAAGGACAGCAGGCGAACAAGCACTTGCTGCAGTTGCCTTCGCAATTGAAAAAAGCTCCACAATTGTAATGGGATGCTCAGTGACATTGTACATGGAACACTCACCCTGGCCACACAGAGCATCGGCATACTAGATTATTATCTCAAGCCCAAACAGAAGTGTGTGCAAACAGGGACTTGCAACGACACAACTGGGCCATGTATGAAGGGGAGGAGGATGACATCCCAAAAGCAAAAGACAGACCATTACAGGAAGGGGGAAGTTCTCTTTGTTGACGGTTCAGCAACAATTGAACAGGACACAGGACAAAGCCCCACGGACGCAGCAGTTGTGCACCTTGAGGGGGAGAATATGAGACTAGTGATGAAGAGATTACCCATGCATTATTCAGCACTAGCGGCAGAGCTTGTAGTGCTTATTGAGGTGCTACATGTATCACAAGGATGCCACGTGACCATTTATTCTGACTCGGCACAACATCACTTCAACAGTGCATGCCGGGTTGTCACAGTGGAAAAGAAAAGGGTTCTGTAGAGCAGACTGTTCCCGAGTGCAACACGCCGCACTACTAGATACACTGATTTCTGTACTAGCACAACCCTCTGTGGTAGCGGTCATTAAATGCGCCGCCCACACCAACAAGCCTGATGAAATTTCTTTAGGGAACGCTGCGCTAGATGCTGCAGCAAAAATGGCAACCCATCTTCCTGTCCCAGTAATTTCAGAGTACGTCATAACTACACCATCACATGATCAACAAAACACACCATACACAACACTGCCCATTACACAGCTCATCGTGCTAAAGAATAAGGCACCAAACGAAGAACAAGAATGATGGTCCAAGAGATGGGGGTAAACAGTCCCCTACAGACTTACTGTGGAAATAAGAATGCACTTGGAAGGCAGTTATGCCTATAGAGCTCTTGGCAATACCATTCGATCAGCTACACCACACGTCCCATAGATCCAAACAGCACATTGCAGCAGACTCAAAATCTTGATTATCACTGCACCACCTGCCAAACCTTTAGCACTGGCCTGATGTGCCGAACAATACAAGGAACTCTACCTCACTCTATTGGGCCATGCCGTGAGCTACACAGACTATGCAGACATGGAGGATAGATGCAACGGTTCCCGATCTTTATCATTTGTAGTATGCCTTTTTTCACAATGGGTTGAAGCTGGACCCTGTGCACATCCGGATGCCAAATGATCTGCTAAATTTTGAGTGTGCAAGTTTTCCCCTCAATGGGATGTGTGCGATGTACTGAAATCTGACAATGGCCCCCACTTCTTCAATAAACTCTTCAAAGCGATCACAGCACTACTTGGCATTAAACCCCTCATGTGCTCAATTTACCACCCCAAGCAAACAGCATTGTTGAGAGGATCAACAGCCTCCTTACAAGCAAACTCTCCAAGCCCTGCACCACATTAAAGAAAAACTGGGTGCATTGCTTACCCATGGCTCTGTTCAACTTACGCACTCAGCCAAGTAAAGACCACCACCTTTCACATTACTAATAGTAATTGGCAGATGCATGCATATGCCCATCTCCCCAGTAAGGAAGGCATCAGATGCCCATAGGGCTGCAGTGGTTTTGGGTGATGAATTTAAAGATTACCTGACAAACCTAACACATGCAGTTAAATAGGTCTCCTGACAGATTGCACCACCACGGCCTACAAGACACACCGAACACTGCAGAGCCACCAACCACAGATCCCACGCCCACCCAACCGCTGCTGCCATCAAAAGCTTTGTGCGTAAGTGAACAACCCAAGATTCCATGGCCCCTATGAAGTGGTGTATTCCACCCTCTAGCTGTAAAAGTGAAAGGGCTTCGATATTGGTTTCACCTCTCAGATGTCCACAGAGCACTATCAACTTCCTCACAGTTGCCCTAGACATTATCTACCTAAAATTTAATAACCAAAATACAACCATGTATAGCTGCTAAAATCCCCCCTCCCGTTTTCTGTTTCCCCTAAAGGAGTGAAGAAAAGGGAACCGTCAACATCAATTGATTCATTGTATATTTAAAAATTTACTAAATATGACGTTAATTCTAAATGGTTATATTCCTACACTTGTGTGTTACACTTTCCCATGAGAGCAATAACAGTGTTAACACACAAGCAAATGTATCTGGATGAATGAGAGAATAAAATCAGAAAATGTATTTCCTACCATTTTTTGAAACATTTTTTGTAACACAAATACCAGTAGCAATATTAGCAATAGTACACTAACAAAAAGATATATATCTAGGCATGATAGAATGAGAAGGCAAGCGTGTTAGGCCCAAATATGAAGCATACCACGGCCTAGGCCTGGATGCTACTGAAGATATTCAACATCCCGAGGATTCCAACAGTTGGTATACCGATATGAGAGCGGTAGGCAGACAAACAACCAACGGCAGCTGCTATGTATGCTCATTAATACTACACGCATTGGGGAACCCAAGGTTTTCGTACCATAGGAAGATCCAATTACAGAGACACAATACCGGTTTAATCTTGTGCTATGTAGAATAAAAGCCACCTTACAAGCACACACCCTGCGACTAGAGCTTGTCGATTCAAACCCCCTGCAATGCAACGATAACATAAGAAACATCAAGTGCCTACAACAACCATATTTAGTTATCGACTGACTCAAGTACGTAAACAGCAAGTGGCAAGAAACAACGCTCAGCTGCCTAGCCGAAGACCCCCTGGGGTACAAGGAAGAAATAGTGGCTTTAGTGGAAATAACCTGTGCACAAATATGGACAGAGCACATCACAAAATTGACATGGATTGTGGCAACGGAAAACCCAGTGCAAGTGCACCAAGAAGGGAGTTAGGAACTAAGTTCCCACAGTGAAGGAACGGTCTTCACTGGCTCTAACGAACGATGTAACAGAACATTATTGATTCCAGACTTGAAAAGGGGCATAGCGGTAGAGATGGACTTTTACTGGGTCTGTGGCCAACAAATGTACTTGCACCTCCCACCATCATGGAGGGGCTATTGTTCGCTGGCCACGCTGCACTCAGCGCCATTAGTAGTCCCATAAGAACATCTGAAAGGGGGGTGATCCCAGATACCGCCCGACCGTTCCTCCAACATTAGAAAAACAAAATCCACTACCATTGCCTGAGTTACGCATCCTACACGGAAGAGGGCAGTCTGAGAAACTGAGGAGAAAAAGGTCGAACTACTTATCTAAAGACTCATCTGCACTGTTCGACCGAGATCCCAGATGAACACCAATTTCAGTTCAGCCGAGACATACTTTGCTTCATTTCTGCTAGCCAGTCTACAAGCAGCAGCCAAAGCGAAGTGGCTGCAAATTGAGTGCTGGGAACAGGACCAGTTGGCAAACGATACTGAACATGGATTCAACATCATAAAGGTCGAACTAAGAGCACAAGATTAATGACAATGCAAAATAGTTATGAGCTCGATATGCTAACGGCGATGGAAGGAGGTGTTTGCTGCAAGATCAGTGATTCGTGCCCTCAGAACACACAGAGAATGGGTCACTATCCTATATAATCGCAGTAATACATGTACTAGGTGTTCACATGAAGAAAGGAGGACGACTTCAAGGGGTGAACTGGTTTGATCTGGCGTTCTATTGGGCCTGTCCTCGTTGGGAGCCATCGTGAAGATGCTGGTACCGGTTATCGTGTTCATCTTGGTCATCTTCTGTACGCTGTTGTGCCAAAGCAGTGCCTATTAGCACAAGGATGATGGTATCAATTGGTGTATCAAAAGTAACTTGCAATACAAAAGAGATTGAAATACAAACCGACCGCTCCATCCCTCGATTGGTCCCCATTTACTATGGAGATAAAGTAGACCGCTTATACCACACCATCATTGTCCCACCCACTGACCCTGACATTTATAAGGAAGTTTGGGTGATCAGGCTGGAAATGGGGGGATGTATTTATATGATATGCACACCCGAAGAATATGCGCAAGCAGGAGAACGTTTGGAGTCAGTATGTAGAACTTGGATGCCAATAAAGGGAACACTGCCACATGAGGCCGCAATGAGAAGAGAAAATGAACGCATTTATGCAGAAGAATTTGTTACTATATAAGTAATGAAGGGGGAGGAATGTTGGGGAGGAGATGGACCTATCCCACCCCCCCTAGTGCGTTAAGAGTAAGGTGAATCCCATAATTATACACGTGGTGTGCCGGGGGGAGGGGGCGTATTAAGGACCCTGCACAGACAATACTACATGAAATATAGATGCCTAGACTTAGTACGTGCGTATAAACAGGCCGCATTTTGTAGTTATGGTAGAAAAACTCAGGCCTGAATGGCTGCAAGGTAAACCCAGATCACAAAACTAACAAAGAAACCTGAATAGGCCTAAGCGCTGACGATAAAAAGACTCACGCTGATGGGCTCCATAGAAACTTTCCTACATTCCACTGTTGCTAATGCGCGTTATCCCAAGAAGGAATGTGCCCTGCAAGGCAGTGAGACATTACCAGGTGCCTCACAGTGCACGTTTATCGCAGCCAGGACAAAGCAGGCCTATGACCCCCACGCAGCCAACCATGAGTTATAACACCCACAACTGTCCCAGCCCAAGACCCCTGAATTCCATGATGGGAGGTGACTCCAGGCCCCAAACCATAAACCCACTGGACATATGAATCCAAAAAGAACACAACCAATTAACCGTCTTTCATAATGACAAGATTTGTAATGTAATTATAGTCCAAAGCAAGGGTGGAAGCCTTGGGTGTGAATAGTGCGATACAGAATGAGTGAAGAATGTGTGGGTCAGCATGACCTTAAGCCTCCCACTATGCCAGTCCCCGATCCGCCCAGGTGCACACCATAATGATAAGAGTAGCATTGTCTCTCCTATTTATTTATTTTTTACATATTATCCAATTGCGAACTTGATCTTAGTTCCCTGGAGATGATGAGCCCAGCAGACCTCACATGATGGAAGACGGACGGATGCGGCTGGGGCCAATGGCCTCATCTCATACATCATTATCTCCTATGGAGCGGGCTGACCATGTATAGGGTCTCACCAACCAGCAACGCAGGTTTCTACTGTATATGTTTGTGTCACTGATGATGATTTGTTTCCTTATAACATTCTGCCTGTACCATTTTCGAGCAGAAAGTTATTGAGCAGCCGAATTCTTTGCTGGCATACTTATTTTGTGTGCGATTAAAACTGGGTATCCTTGCCAGAATCTCTTGGCCTGGTTTCCCTCGCAGGTTGTATTTTTTCTGGTGCGAGCATTTGTAGGCATGCCTTCACCAGACTGCTGGGTTTATTTGAGCTGATTGCAGGTATGTGTCTACATTCAGTTGGGGGCCGAGTTCACACTTACAATAGGTTAGTGTGCACCGTGGCAGAGTAAGGACAATTGTTTAATTGTTTTGGCAGTATTCGATTAAATGCCAAACTACGGTAGCGACTTCCAGACCTCGCTAAAAGGTATGCATTCACCCAAAGTATCAGCCTAAAAGCTGTGCCTCATAACCTCACTAAGAAGGATTGTCTAGTGATGTAAGCATCACTTAACTATTTTGGCACTGTCTTGCCAATTAGATTAGCACCATATTTGGCAGCATGATACCAACATTAACAGACATGGGGCTACATCCAGGGTTTTTGGTAGATCAATTGCCCTTCAGCAACTAGATGCTCAACACTAATAATTAGGTTGTTTCAAGAACTGGAGGGGGGGGTGTCCGTTTAAGGTCACTGCACCCTGGAAGTGGGGCCACACGCATTCGTGCATGGTTACCCATGCTACTTATTAGGTTCAATATTAAACAATTTTTATTTTTTTACAAACACGGCTCTGATGTCACCTAATGGAGGCTCGTTACTTTTTGACTGTGTGCGGCTGTTTACGAACTACCTGAATTGACTGATATTTGAATACGCTTCCTTGCTTTTTGGGTTTACTTTTTTGATTGTTGTTTCTGATTGGACCAAATGTCATTTTTGCTTCATTTTGTGTTTTTTGCAGGTTCTTCAAACATGTTTGAATGTAATTTGATGATGAATTTGTTCAATGTTTGCCACTTTTATGCAGCCAATGTTTGTGCTCTGGGCTATTGAATGATGTCATTTTATGTTATTTTCTTGCAAATTTGTGTATGTTAACATTGAATTGGTTAATTAATTTACTACATCATTTGGGAAAGAGCCTAGAAAAAGACTGAGATCGAAACATGTGTCAGCTGTTTTTTTCAGATTAAAAAATAGTTAATCTGACAATTGTGGCTGTGTACTTGCACAATTAGTTGTTATTCAGGACTGTTGGGGCAGAGGGTCAGTTTTTTGCACAATAACCCCCAGCATACAGTCCATCTACTCTTGCATTTATGATCTTTGAACTAACCCATTGATGTGTGCAGATGGTTCTAGCTCAAACGCTCTTCTCTTTTTCCATTAGCAGCTCTTAGTATCCGACGGTTTTAACATACGTTGCTCACTCCTTTATGAAGTGCAATAGTACTTTCCAAACATTAAGTTGATGCCAGTAGCATGTAAAGTTTCCCCAGTAAAACGCACAACCAAAACTGGACCTTAAACAAATCTTGAATGCTTGGTTAAAACACTTGCAGGAAAGTCCTGGCTCTATATTCGTGCTAACTACATAAGAAGCATTTTTTGGATCCTAATAGCTGTGCTTAATCTCACACAGTTATGACACAAACCAAAAAGCAGGAACTAACAACTTAAGTGGCATAAACATGACCGCACTGGAATGCCTCGCTACATTCCTTGCTACAGAAATAAATTAAATAATGGGCTCCATCGTCACCACATATAGAACGAAAGCTTTAAATTGAGACAAGAGCCCGACCCGCCCTGCTTGAAATGCATAATTTGACTGCTCAGATTCACAGGGATGTGCCACCCCTAAATGCCAAGTGCTGAAACATTTCCTAGGAAAGAATGAACCCCTGCATAGTTCCTCACTGCATCGGCGAGAAGATATAAAATGAATGCGTTTCATCCTCTATAAAAATGTTAAACTGGACCCAAGCACTTATCAAATGAGATGCCCGCCTCGGCGGAAAATGGTGTATTTTTCTATTCCCCTTCATCCCAACTACTGATAAAACCCTCCATTTAAGTTACAGTTCCAACCCCTGGAAATTCATTGTGTGCTCCAGGTCCCACAGAGGGAAATATGGGGGAACAGGACGCCCTCAGGCACACATACATGAAACAAATTCTACTTCACCTATAGCAATGTTCCTCTTTGTCACTATGTGAGCTGGAAAGTTCTTTGATGCCCTGGGTAAACAGATTGGAGAACCACCCACATCATACTGACATCACTCACTGCACAGTCAATCAGGTGCTGCTTACATTAAAAACACTTGTGTCATGATGCCTATCCCCGGGCATCCGGATCAAGGCCATCAGCCCCGGGAGCAGGCATCCAGACATTTACAAAAACCCCAGCAGCCCCAGCTAGGGGTTGTCTGGGTTCAGTCGTGGCGCCGTAGGCACCAGGCTCATAATAAAAATCAGTCCTGGCGCCATAGGCGCCAGGCTCATAGACTTTACTTACCTCATGCAGACCATGCTGCTTCAGCGTTCAGGTCTTCATCAATTTTGCACGAGCTGGAAGACAAGGCGTTTGATTCCTCCTTTACAAAGCACTTTTCGTATAGTTGGTTGTTATTTGGTTCCTGGTTAATGACGTATATCTGTTACGTTGTTGTGACGTTTTCACATGGGACGTCTACGTGTTTAGGAAGAGGATTACGGAGGAAGGAGCACTCCACGCCGTCCATGGGCAGTAGCATCGCTCCAAGCGTCGGTGTGTCAACCTTAACCACCTGCAAGAAAAATCCAGTGAAGCACTTGACCCAATCACGCAGGATCCACTTTGCAGCCTGTTATCGCTGCCCTAGTAAGAGGACAGACACTATTTGATAGAACATGAAGATTGATCTTGTCCTGAAGAAGATGGTCGGTAATCAGTCATGAACCATCGAAACCGGTCGACCTTACCTGTTGTGGCTCCACCACAACATTCTATGATACCCCCAAGACCAATAGGGGTTACTGCATAAAATTGAGAGAAAACCCAAAAAGTATTGGTTTTCCCATCCCACACCAAGTGGGACAGTGCATTTTTTTAGTGATTATTCGGTACTTTGGTAATCACCCCCTTGGACAACCATCCTTTTTGCAAGGAACTCTCTAGTCATTATTGTTAAAATAAAGTTACATGACAAATCCAATGTCTAAATCTTCGCAGTTTTGATTGCCAGCTGCCTAGATTTAAAGATGCGAGATTGAATTCCCCTCTCGCACTTTTGCATACTTGTGCTGGTTGCCCTCACCTTCACCCCCGCACCAGACCAGCTTCACACCCTGTGTCCAAGAGGACAGGACCACGGTCCACAGAAATATCATTAATTGTTTGGTCTCGCCCTTACCGGCAAGTTGATGAATTTTTCCCCAGCATACCGTTTCCTGTGTACCAGCAAATAAATCCAAGCCAACGTGAGGCCTGGATGGGACTATTTTACTACAGGGACTATTTTTTACTCGGGTGTGGTCCTGGGGAACTTCTTTCCTGGGACTACTTTGGAGGCTATTTAAACCACGCCCGAACAGCAGCACATGCTTCGTGTTATTCTGCATCCAGCAGCGTGACTCTCACCGTGCCTGCAGCCAGCATCCAGTCTTCTGCCACGCCCACGTGCCTGCAGCCAGCATCCAGTCTTCTGCCACGCCCGCCTCGACGCCGGAGCTCCTAGAATAAAGAGGAAGAAAAGGACAAGGTTAGAAAACAAACTTATTTCAAATTCCTCACCTGATTCCGGATCCATTTCATCTCCCGACCTGGAAAGTACATCAGTCCTGCATGCGTTGCTTCGCCAGTTCCAGCACAGTGCCATACTCGCCAGTTCTCACAGCATCTTTCGATCCGGCACTGTTTCCATCATTTCTTTTCCGTACTCCGGCACCTAGGGGTACAAGAATAACAAGGTGAGCCAAGGGAATCAACAAATACCTCTTACCACCATAGACTTACCTGATTTACCACCGGCGGTATTATTCTCCATATCTTCATATGCCGCATCTGTAAAGAGGGAGAAAAAACAACACGTTAACGCATGCAATATTTACCGGAAAGTGTTGGGTAACAGACTTTTACCTGAACGCCAGCAGCAGCTACCAGACCTTCTTCTCATGAACTCAGTTGCAACTTAAGGAAGGAAGGGGACAAGAGAACATCGGGCACATTGAACTCTGAACTTGGTACTTACCAATCCTGCCTGGGACTTCAGAGTCAATGCTTACCGGAACTTGACCAACACCCACACATCACTATATGACCATTTTCAAAGACATTTTAGACCAAAACGTAACCATTACATTAACTTGTTTATTTTAAATACAAAATACATTAAAATGTGTAACATAACTTCAAAGCTGTAGTCAATATTTTTAAAGGCATCAATAAAGTCAAATAACTTTTTCTTAACATTAACCTATGGCGGCCACCATTTTGGAAGTCAAAATGGCTGACACATTCAGCACACAATATAAATACAGGCAAAGAGTGCAACAAGGGGTCTGGTTTAAGGTTAGAATTGGAGGAAATCATAGATTTTACTTCGAGATGGGTGTTAAATGGGTGGGACACAGCCAAAAAACACAAATCCACCCTCATATGTCAGCTGCATTGAAATGCCTTAGAGACCCCCATTCAAAGCCCCTATTTGAAGCTCTTATGTTAAAGCTCTTATTTTAATGACAACAGTTTCGTCTTAAAGGTAGCGCTTTCAGCACCACATAATAGCTAAAACTAAAAATACATAAGCGTGACTTAAAACATTTAAAGAATAATCAATGTTATTTCAAAACATGTTCAATATTGCAATGTCCAGAAGAGGACATTCAAATTAATAATGCAAGAAAACCAGAGATAAATTAAAATATTAGTAAATGAATGAACACTTTCAACTTCATACTGCACAGTTCTCGGTGGGGTCAAATAGATTAAACAATGCAACATTTCTTGTGGCATATGCATTAAAGACTATTAAATCATGCACTACCCGATACGAAATTAAATATTCTACTCAGCCACTGTGCGGGTTGTGTCACATAGCCCTATTAAAGATCAGAAAATCTCTTACCTGGTTAATGGTTTTTTCCATCTGAACCAAGCCCAGGTTAGGTAAAGTATTTTTGATGAACTCCACTATGGGCTCCAAGTTCTCATGCTGCAGAATCAAAGGCTTGTGGCTTCCCAACAAACTCAAGGAAACTTTAAATATCACCTCGGATCCTTCAAGGAAGATGATATCTGCAGAATAGGCAAAATGTAGGTGCAATTGTCTGTTACATAGATATCCAAGAGAAATTCTGAAGCCCACTTGAGCAATCATACAAACCACTAATGTTTTAATCATCATACCTTTTTGTGGGGATACCATTACACTCAAGGCACAAATATGGCTCAAAAGTAGAAGGGAATTAGGGTGTGGATTTTTGGCACGTGCACAATGATCACCAGTGTGCCCAAGAGGCATTTTGTTACTTGATGGCATGTTACAAGTTTAACAATACATAAAACAGAATTGATCGGACGTGTGAAGTTAGAGGCTATGTTGTGCACCTCGATTTTGTGCGCCACTTGTAGGCGCCTGAAAATGCTTATGGAAAATGCATAAAGGGCTTGTTTCTGCTTCACAGATGGGTCTTGTGAGAAACCTGAAGGTGTCTCACCCGCTAGTCTCCAGGGATCTGTCATGTTGGTGGCCAGGACACAGCCATCGCTTTTGGATGCAGTTCCTGTGGGTGGACCATTGCAGGAGGATCACCTGGATGAGGGGTCTTTGGGAAGTAGGAGACCGGATGGTGAGATGCGGCATACCCTTCAGTCTAACACTTTTTTCCCCCCATCAAACCAGGTAGCATATTTAGGAGCTCAACCCACCCGATCTCCCCTTTCTCGACACAAACACTTTCTCACGGACAGCCCACCAGGAGCGAAAATGGACTAACACCAGACCCATATACCCGACATGTTCCAATACACTGATCAGGCAAGGTCAGGCAATTACTGATCCTTACACACACCTGACATCCACCATCACACTTCCCACACGGATAAAAGGAGCACAAAAGCACACTCTGAGCAACGCACAGAAGGGAGCAGCAGTTCCAAGATGGCAGTTTAATACGAGGAGGAAGACAGCGAGACCAGAGGGGGTTACAAGGAGAGAAAGTGCCCTTGACCTTTTCAAACCGATACTTTTGTGAACCTTGGAAAATAAGAAGCCCAAGACCTGGGACTAAGGCTGAAGGGACCTGCATTGTGTGTCAAAAGTACCCGGGGCTCTCCCACGTCGGTAGCCAAAGTGGGGAGGAGTGTTTGCCGCTGTGGTACTGTCCTTGGCGCCTGCGGCAGGGCAGCGCCAGTGACAGCAGTCCAGTGGGTGAGTCAGAGAGACTGATACCAGACCAGCCTGTGTTGGCACCAAGGTTGCCAGCAGCAAAATTGTATGAAGAAATCTAGAGATAACAGTGTGAGAGGCATATGTGTCGAGCAACGCAAATATAATTGAACACCAGAGCAGTGACTGAGCTTTGGAGGCCAAGAAAGTTGGCCGGCGTTACGTGGGTGCTCATTCGAAGGTCTCTGTTAGGTATCCAACTGGTTGGCAACTGGGAAAAGGGAATTTTGAGATTGAAGTGGTCCTGCAACGGGTCAAGCTAAACCCTGTGCACATTCAAAAGTTTTCGATAGTTGAATGCAAACTGAAATTGGTCCGAGCCTGGTTGAGGGAAGACTTATTTTGTAAAAATAGAGGATCTAAGCCCGGATGAGGGGATCCGGGGTGAACTGCGAGTCACCCAAGAAAGAATATTCTCTGAACATTGTAAAAAGAGTGTATCTGAGCCCAAAAGAGGGGGATCCACAGTAAATGATAAGTTACTCACCGTAGTGATTAATTAACTCTTAGTCCTTAGTCCCCTTTCCTCCATACTGCATGGGCGTCCATTCCAAGGGATGGAAGACCAAACCTTTTTCACCAGAAAAATCCTTCTTCCCCTTTAAATTTAGAGGCGTGCAGGGGTGCGGCCCTGGGCGCATGCGCTGCCCTGACTCCGCCCTCCAGTGCCACACCTCACCTCAGTCCCCATAGACACGTTGACGATAGATTTAACATTGCCCGACCCCAGTTTTATTAGGGGGGAGTTTGGTGGGACATATGGAGGAAAGGGGACTAAGCACTAAGAGTATGTTAGTCACTACGGTGAGTAACTTATAATTACTCTTACATCCTGTCCCCTTTTCCTAATACTGCATGGACGATTACAATGGAGTGCAGCCCCAGGGTGGGGAGGAGACCCTCCTTAAGCAAACCGGTTTCTCAGAACCACCAGTCCGAAAGCAGTGTCGGCTCTAGAACCGGCATCCAAACAGTAGTGCTTGCAGAAAGCCGAAGGGGTGGCCCATGTGACCGCCCTGCTTATGACTTGCCTGGGGACATGCCGCTGGAAAGCAATGGCTGTTGCCTTGGCTCTGAATGCGTGGGCGTGCATGTTGGCCGGTGTTAGAAGGATTTCTGAACTCTGTCCAGGAGGGGCAGAGGTTCAGAAGGCCAACCTAGTTTCTTGGAACAGGGTAACCTCTGGACAAGCCAGACCAATCAGGGTAGCTATGGAGGCGGCCAAGACTAAATCTCAGGAGGGGTAAGGGTGACTGAAGGACCTCAATGAGCACACATAGCAAGGACACTTACAAATTACTCCAGGCAGGTGTTATATTAAAAATATAGACACATTTATTACAAGGCCTTTGTAACAGACTATAGCAAGAAATCACAGTAACCTAAGTAAACCAATACATCACACTCAATACAATATATATACACAAGACCAGGGATGTCAAAAGGGATGACTGCACGAAATATGTTGACAACCTAGAGGGGACAAAAACAGGCAGTGCAGTTAATCTTTAGGCCCAATTCAACTTCAGTTATTCACCTAACAGGCAGTCCAAGCCCTAAGAAGAGGGGAGCCTTGTGCTCAATAGTACATGTATGCCAATGCACACGGTTGTTCCATTGGGCAAAACAGGGTCTCTTCAGGGGGCTCTAGCAGCTCGGGAAGGTGGATAAGGCGATGAAGAATAAGTTCCCACTATTCAAGAAGGACCTCCACTTAAAGATAGAGGCAGTTAGAGAGTTTGGGATGAAGTTGCTATTTCACAATAGCAGTGGATAGGAGAGGGGCCACCAGGGGCCACTCGTGCGTAAAGTTGGGCTCTAGCGCTAGGGGCCAACGGTTGGGGTAAAGATTACTCACCGGTCCCTGAGGCAAGGAGAACCAAACTTCGGCAGGTTAGTCCAATTCAGTTGCAGGTTCGACGGTGGTAAAAAGGACTTCTCAGCACCTTTTAGTTCCCGAGATCCAGCGAGGACTCCCAAACAGGATAGTGGCGATTTCTCCGCTCCGGGGAGATGAATCGCCCCAGGTTCACTGCAGCAGGCTTCAGTGGCAAGAGGGTCACAAATGCAGTGTACTTGCAAAGGACGTCACCGCAGCAGGGCAACACGGTAACCACGTTTACTCCTGTACGGGCACGCTCATCTCAGTTCAGACCCGGGAATGCCAAGTGTACGAAATTCGGTGTGAGGATGCCATGGACACAGAGCTAGCAGTATACCATATTTCGAGGGCCTCCTCGAAACGACAGCGGAGACAGAGCAAAGGTCCTGCGTAAGCTGGTCAGCCCACTGGTTGGCCCAGGGACACTTCAGAGAAAGCTTACTTGCAGGTTTTGGTGAAGGTGCAGAGAATAGTTGGTCCCACTATTCCAATGGGTCGAAGCGTCTTCGCAGACCTTCTTGGACGACCAGATGCAGAGGGGTCTCGCGGGACGACAGCGGGCTCAGGGTGCCAAACCTTCCAGCGGGTCACCAGCGGTTCCTCGACTCAGCTTCGTAGTTGCAGGATACTTGGATCCTATCCCTTGTTCAGTGAGAATTCAGGAGATCGACTTGGTAGTGGTGTTTCCAGCCTCCTTTTATCCAAAGTTGCCTTTGCGCCAAAAATGAGAGGACCCAATGGGAGATCTGCTCACAAACACTCACTCCATACGTGGACCAATCACAGACCACGGTGGTCTCAGGCATTCAGGACACTCCAGACTCTCTGGCACCCAGGATGTGTATTGGGACCAGACATCCCAGCCCATATCCTGGAGGCGCACACACAAGGCATGCAGAAGCCAGCCAAAGCATTGGGATTCGCAGGAAAATGCATGACCAAATAAGGACTGGCCCGGGTCGACTCGACCTGGGGAAGGCGAAGGGGCAAGATGGCCAAAGGATAGGACAAAGTATTCGTGGCATGGCCATTTTGGAGCCAGGCCACCTATTTGTGCCAAACGCGGTTAACGCGGTTAACATGGCATAAAAGGGTTAAAAATAAAGTGAAACGATAGCTGCCACCAGTCCTGTCCATGACATCTGCACAGTTCATAAAAAGTCCAGCAAGCGTATCTAGGGCCTTTGGAAAGGACTATAGACCCAAGTGTGCTGTATGGTACGATACATTGCACACTTGTTACATGTTGCACAAAAGTTGCAACATGAGGAAAGGTCTAAGGGAAACAAAGTACTGACTGTCTTAAGGGCATGTCAGTTTCCCCATAAAAAGTGAGTGAAAGCCCAGAGGAGTACAGCTGAAGGCTGTGCTTCTCTGGCAAAGTCAGTCAGTGGTGTCTAAACAGCAGAAAAAAGTTTGGGGGTTGACACATGGAGGGAAAATTACATACACATGAAATCTTTCCTAACAGCCGGCAGTGGCTTGTGCTGTCCCTCGTAGGCTTCTTTGATGGCCGAGACCATCCAACAGGCTATGGAGGCCTTGGAGGCCCGATACCCCGGTTTTGATCGTTCGAAGGTGGCAAAAAGAGCGTCCAACTTGCGGAAGTCCTTGGTCCCGTCCAGGTAGAATGCCAGGGCACACCTGACATCAAGGCAGTGCACAACTCTCTGTGCCTCGTCTTTCGGCTCAGCAAAAAACGTGGACAACACTATTTCTTAGATCAGATGAAATGCGGACGGCACCTTAGGTAAGAATGCTGGGTGCATCCGTAGGAGTACCTTGTCCTTGTCCTTGTGAAACGTAGTGTATGGCTCCGAGGCGACCATCGCTTGGATTTTGCGGATTCTGCAGGCCGAGGTGAGGCCGACTAACAAGGCTGTCTTAATGGTGACCAGCCTGATGTCTGCGGATGCCATAGTTTCGAATGATTTGTGCGCCAAGGCACCCAAGACTATGTTGAGGTCCCACACGGGGTGCGGCCTCTTGATGGGTGGGAAGAGCCTGGCGAGACCCGTCACATGTCTCTTGACAATTGGGTTGGAAGAGGAAAAACTCTCCTCCTTGTTTCTGGAAGCCCCGATGGCTGGAAGGTAAGTGCGACAGGTGTCCACCTGCACGCCCGAGTGGGCAAGGTGCGCCGAGAAGGAGAGCATGTCGTCTAGAGTATTTCCTTGGTGGCTACCCAGTGGGGTGAGGGTATATACTGCATTGAAAACAAATAAAAAGACTACGGACAAATTAAGCAAACCAGATTTCCTCTCTTGATTTACTACAACAAAGAAATGCGCCGAGGGTGCAATCAAACAGCACTCAGTTGTCCGCTCCCAACCTGCTGAGCCCGTCTGCCTCCAGGTTGGATTCCCCAGAAGGTGGACGGCCGTGAGGTAGATGTCGTTTTCCAGGGCCCAACCCCACATGCTGATTGCTTGTCTGCACAGTGGATGGGGATCTGGTGCCTCCCTGCTTGTTGACATAGTATATGCTGGTTGAGTCGTCTGTCTGGATGAGGACAACATTGCCCCCGATAAGTGGGAGGAATGATCTGAGCACTAGCCAGATGGTGTTCAGCTCCAACCAATTGATGTCGTACTCCTGCTCGTGTTGGGTCCAGGTGCCGTGGACCAAGAGATCGTCCAGAGTGGCTCCCCATCCCTCGAGAGAGGAGTCCGTGGTGATAGTGACCAGTGGGGTGGGAGGCCGGAAGGGCTTGCCCGTCCGTAGCTTGCAGTCCATGGACCACCCTGTCAGGTCCTGGTGGAGAGATGGAGGAACGTTGATCATCTCGGATTGAGAGCCCCGCTCCTGGTTCCATGATGCCGTGAAGTGCAGCTGTAGTCTCATCATCCCGAGTCTCGTGTGGGGACGGCCAATAGGACCGCTGCCAAGAGACCCAGGAGATGCTGGTATCACCAGGCCGAGGTCACCTCTCTGCTGAGGAAGTGAGTAATGGCCCTCTTGATGGCTGTGATCTTGTCCTCCGAAGGAAACACCCTCTCGGAGCATGTGTCGCAGATGAGACCCAAGAATGTCAGGGTCTGTGTGGGTTGCAGTTGCGACTTCTTGAGATTGAGCAAAAAGACCAGATTGTGCAGTGTGTTCATAAGAGCCTGGGAAGTGTGGTGAACTGCTTCCGGCGATGTAGCCCTGACAAGCAAGTCGTCGAGGTATGGGTAGATGTGGAGGCCCTGAGCTCTCAGGAGGGCAGCCAGAGTATTCATGAGTCTGGTAAAGAGCTTGGGGGCCGAGTTGAGGCCAAAAAGAAGGACCTTGTATTGGAAATGGTAGCCCATGATTCTGAACTGCAGGAAAGAATGATGGGGCTGCCATATCGTGACGTGTAGAAATGCGTCCTTCAGATCCAGGGAGAACATCCAGTCTCCCTTGCACAATGTCTCTGCTATAGAAACTGGCGTAACCATTTAGAATTTTTGTAGAGGTAAGGAGAGGTTGAGGGTGGAAAGGCCCAGCACAACTCTCAGGCCCGCCTGGTTCTTTTTCTGAATGGCAAAAATCCTGGAGTAGAAGCCCAAGCCTCGCTGGGAGGCTGGGACTTCCTCCATGGCCTGGCTCTCTACGATCGATCAGACCTCCGCCAGAGAGTTGCTGTCCCAACTTGAGGGAGTGGAGGGGAGGCTGGGATGGGTAGGCGGTAACCCGTGATACTACTGAGAGGATTAAGGGGTCCGCGAAATTCTGGCACCAGAAGTGTGCATGGAGAGAAAGCCTACCCCCCACTGGAGACACATGGACCCGGAGTGGCGGGCCATGCCGTCTTTCCCTCAGAGGCTGTTGCAGAGGAGGGGGACTGGAAAAAGCCCTTACCCCTTTTTTGTTGCTTTCGCCGATTTGGAGTCCGCGAGCGGTCCAGCTGCCTGGACCGCCGTTCTTGGAACCGCAGAACTCGCCGTATGTATGCCCCTTGTTGGAGCGCTGCTGTGACTGGGTGTACGATTTGGGCGTGGTCTTTGTCAGGATGGATAAAAACTTGGCCGTTTGTGAGCTGTTTTTCTTTTTGTCCAGCTCCTTGTCCATGGTGGAGTGGAAGAGGTCACTCCCATCTAACGGCAGGTCTAATATGCGTTCATGGGCGTCCAGGTTAAATTTTGTTGCACGGGGCCAGGCTGCTGTTCTCATGTCCGTGGCGGTGCAGATGGCCCGGCCAGAGGTGTCAATGTGGGCCACGGTGGACTCCATGATGTTCTGTGCCACCAGCTTGGCCTCCTTGAAACATTATTGGCTCTGCGTAGGAAGCTCTGGCAGAAAATCAGCAATTTCCCGCCACAACCTCTGGTTCGCGGCCACCAGCATGGCATCAGCGCTGGCCTGACGAAAATGCAAGGACGCATTGGAATAGAGTTTCTTCCTATACGCCTCCAAGATCTTCTCCTCCTTGCCTAGCAGCGCCGCGCAGGACAACGACTGAGGCTTGGAGTATAGTGATGCTGCAGCGATCACTGAGGAGTGTGGCTGAGGATGGGATTATATCAAGAGTGTATCCCCCTCCATCTGCCTGTACTTGGCATCCAGGCCTCAATTGACCGGCTGGACAGAGTGGGGCTTAAGCCAACCCTTCTTGGCCAGGGCGACTACATTGGTCTGCAGTGGAATTCCCGTTTTAGCAGAGGGGCATCACATGAGGACTTCTGCGAGGACCCTCTCTGCTGGTTGCTCGACATCGGGTTGAGGAAGGCCCAGGTACTCAGCCCACCATGGAAGACATTCATGGAAGGCCATGGCTGAATATGGCATGTCGGGGTCCTCATCGTCCGTGTCCGCCTGGGGGTCAGGAGGATCCTGCACCGGTGGAGGAGTGATGGGAGCTGGAGGCTGGGGTACTGGGACTGGAGCCGGAAGCTGTGGAGGAGGCTGGTATGGAACCGCCTGAGGAACCGGTTGGGGGGCCGGAGCCAGTGGCAAAGGCTGCGCCGGGGCCAGAAGCATTGGAGGAAGCACCTCCCTGATGACATCCCTGAGGATCACCCCCATCTGAGGGGGCTTCATGAGTCCAAGGAACCTCTCAAAGAACCTGTCCTCACAGGCTGGCGGGGCAGTAGGGGATATAGACCGAGTAGCGAGCGGCTGCTGGAGGCACTGCATACCCTGCCCATTGGACGTAGCGGGAACCTGCCCTGCGCAAATGAAGTATAGGCTGTATGCCATGTACCTGGTTGACACCAGTCCCACCTTGACACTAGTTCTTCGCCGAATTCCCATTCCTGGTGCGGCAGTGGACGGTTGCTGATGTCTAGCACAGTGGCCATTTTGCCGAGCAGCCTTCCATGTGCCTGCGTCATGTTGCTCAGCTCCCTGGGCCCAGACTCCTCCAGGACTCTTGAGTGTGGATCATGAGGCCTACCCTGCTCCTCAGGCCGAACGCCCTCGGCCCGGGGGCCAGTAGAGCTGTGTTTAGGCACCCCCCTCTGCCATATTGCCGGTACTAGGGCATGGCCCCTTGGGTGAAGACCCGGTACAGGAACCTTCTGGTCCCTCAACACTGTCACCGGGAGGATCAAAGGATCCCTCAACCCGTAGGCCGGTAGCCAGGGAGGTAGTAGAACCTGGGCGGTCCCTCCCGTGTGGGGGCGAGTCCTTGGGAAGGAGTCTCCCTTGCGGGGTTCGATGGAGAACGGAGGCCCTACCTTCAGCTTGGAACAATGTTTAACAATGTCCTTCAGGTCCTCTGGAGGCGATATATGGAAGAGCTCCCTCCACCTGGCTAGCCTGTTCTTCAGAGACTTCGATAACAGGGAGTTGCACGCTGTACAAGCTTGCCAAACATGGTCAGAGCGTGGGGGTCGGAAGTTGGGAAGAGCCTGTCGCAGGATGGACACCTGCTGAACCCTATGGAAGTCGACATGTGCCGGGGAGGAGCGTGACGCCTGAGGACAGAGTACCTGTATGATAAAAAGACAAAAAAGACACAAGAAGTAGTATCTGAGTGTGGAATTACATGGCCGAAGCCAAACCCAGGAGCGCTAGTGAATTCGGCCCGTTCCTGTCGAAGCGGAAAAGGGGACTGAGGTGTGGCGCCAGAGTCAGGGCAGCGCATACTCCCAGGGACGCACCCCTGCACGGCTCTAAATTTAAAGGGGAAGAAGGTTTTTTCTTGTGAAAAAGGTTCTGTCTACCGTCCCTTGGAAGGGATGCCCATGCAGTATGGAGGAAAGGGGACGGGATGTAAGAGTAAGATCGTGATATAAAAGGGATCTGATCCCGGCTGAGGAGGATCAAGAGTGAATCACTGGAATGTAATACTTATAAGAGGAAAAAACTTTGTGTTTTGTTACATCAGGCCCTCTGAATCAAGAGACTTTGAGAAAAAAAGACTTGGGCACAGAAAGCTGGGATGCTGGTAATGGAGCTGTATCCCTGTGCTAAAGAAGCCAGAGTGTGTGGTTTTCTCGAGTTCAACGCCTTGTCCCGTGCTGAAAACGTGGGGAAGGGAGGCCAACGGCCCGAACCTCCTGACATTTCATTTCGTGAACACTTCTTTCTTTTTAATGAACACTATTCCACACTATTTGTATTTAGAAATAAAGATTGGCAATCGTTTTTTTTGTTGGTTTAGGCCCTTTTATTTTGACGAGACTCCAGTAGGACTGCATTATTATTATTTGATGGTCGTAGCTTGCTCCCATCTGTAGATTTAGGATTAGAGAGGTGTTTATCATACCCTTGTTGAAGTTCAATAAACACCCTTGAACTGTGGTCACTTGTGTCTGTCTTACTGTTGATACCATGCCTTCCTTACAGTCTACACATTGCATATTCGAAGGCTCAGCACTGCCAGTCATTTAATTTGTGTTTTCCAGAGGCCTTTATAGAGCGCAGCCATGACCTTGTTTCCAGCAGAGGGAGTAATTCCATACATGGTTACATAAATGAATGGAATTACTTTTCAATCGCACAGGAGGCGGCATGAAGAAATGATTGTGCTTTTCAACGGTAGAGGTTTAAGTGTGACAACCTGGCAGGTAGGAGGCAGGGGCAACTTTGCTTCGAGTTATTAGCAAGACAGTAAAGAGATAAATCTTGGTTCATTCATCATGAATTGTAGGGGGATGAGGATGGACTACATTGGTGTTTTCGTACTTTTTGAAACACTATACAAGAGAAATCACAGCAGGTTGAAAATCCTGTTTCCTGATGCTTGAAAATATCAGGGTACAGGAAGGTAGAGGAACATCAACCAATTGGTGATGACGAAGTGGGGCCATGAGGAAACAAACCATACATTATACACAGCAAAGTAAGTTGGGGAAATAGCACGTCAATTATATATATATATATATATATACACAGCTGAAAACATGTATATACAGTTTTGAAAGAATATCAGACACCTACAGTAACACCACCGACAGCCGGCTTCCTTGTCCCAAAGATAGGATGTGCTTTCCAAGTCAGAAAATTATGGGACACTAGTTGAAGAGATTTGGTGTGTTAGAGCAGTAGGCAGATTCCAACATACGTTCTGTTTGGGCCTTGTATGTATGCATGCATGTGAGGGTTTTCCATACTGTGAACCTAGTATGGATGGGGGAAGGCTACAGTAGAGGTGTGAAGGGGGCAAGAGGGAATGCTCTGGATCCTGCTACAAGTTGCTGACCAGATTTTTTTTAAAAAAAATGTTTTCTTTTTTTTAAATTTTTTTTTTTTTTTTTTAAGTATAGTCTCTTTAATTCCTTCCTGAAAAGCATGAGGGAGGGCTCTGCCCTGAAATAATTTGATATGTTTTTACCGAGTACTGTTCCATAGCATAGAAAATCTTGCTTTGTGCTTCTCTGAAATCTTGTTTACATTTCTAGTGAAGCTGTGGCTTGTGTTGCATTAGCATCCAGAGTTAGATCAAAGATTTCAACCATGTAGAGTAGTATCTTGAATTTTTGGCTCAGGTTTGTAGTGATAGCAAGTGCAGCTCTGTGACAATGGGCAGAATGCGTTCACATTTCTACCCACCTTGGATGAAACTGACTGGAGCATGTTAGATGCTTCCAGTGGTCCAGGAAGAAGGTTTAGACACTTAAGAGAAGGGCATTGCTGCCATTAAAGTGGGACAGGACATGGACTTTTCTGACATCAGATTGTGATGAATGGCCTGAAACGGTTAGATGAGCAAGCTGGAAAAGCAGTTTATGCTTTTTGGGAGAAATTTGATTTGAAAGAGGTCACCTTCATTGGTAAACTCATTATTTTGAAGTGGAATTTAGTGGAGCAGTGAATATCTCAAACTACACATCCATTTCTGGACTTTGGTGAGCTTAGTGGGATATCTAAGAAGAATGAATTCTGCTTTTGTGAAATTAAGCTTTAAGCAGTCTGTACACATCCCGAAAGAATTTCAATCAGTGAATTCTGTTGGCAAAGCTGACCTTTCAGCAGAACTGCAAATTGTAAGAATCTTGATCTGATGGATGGCCAGGTGTTTCCCCAACAAGATAACTAGTAAGAGGATGAAATCCCTGCACGACTCGCCACGACTCGCCACGTTACAGTGTGTCAAGCAGGATATGATGGTCTTCATCTGGACAAGATAGTGTTTGTTGGCGAGTTAGGAGGTGAACCACTGCAGGACATCTACCTCCAACACAATGGAGGACCGTAGTTATATTTTTGGTCAGCCATGTTACAGGTATTGGAGGGGTTAAGTAGGATAAAAAACATGGGTCCGTCTTTCCATGATGTGGAGAACTTTCCGATGACCTGGAGAATAGTCTCTCTACACTGGGGGATTCCTTTAGGTTCAGTGTGTCAGTGTAGATGAATTGTGCAGGGGTGGTGGCAAGTACTTCCACAGTGATGATCACAAGGGCGGTAGGGTGGCGGGGGAATGTAGTCTTCTTAAGAGGTGTTTTTAGCACTGTAAGAATGATGGCCTTTCTTGGGCTTGAATTTGATCCATCTGAGAGTTTTTTCGCAGAGGGAAGAGTGTGATGACAGAGGCGAGTTGTTGTCATGTGTGATCCGTTCCTGTGTATTTTGTCTGTTAAGATCTTGTTAATAGTGTACTGGAGGTCTAGCCGTAAACCAGAAAGTTCTTTGTTTGTGTGTATAGCCTGACATATCACATAGTAGAATTTAAACTTGATACAGGCTGGGGGAAGCCAGTGATGCTTTATTTAATGCGATGGTGATGTGGGGGAAATAAACCTAGTTTGTGATGAGAAAGTATAGTATGTGTCTTGCATGGTACTCAAGGGGCAAAATGCACATGGAAAGCCATGTAATAAAAGGTGTTGGAAGGGCAGCAACATTTGTTGGCACTGAGAACTGCGCTTTGATTTTATGTAGCAGGCCTTGGCTCTAAGAAGCTATAAAACCCACCCGGTATTGTGATCAGAGAAGTGCAGCAGGGCCCATTAACCACTGCACAGAGGAGGAATATAAGTAATATGGCACCTGACCAGGTTGAGCAAGGATGTGAAGGCAAGAGATATAGTACATGTAATCAAAGATAAGTAAGGATAAGCAGGCAGGAGATGGTTTTTTATTGAATACACTTTACCGTTCAAGGTCATGAGAACCACTAAAGTAGGGGCGGTAATGGACAACCTCCTGGTAATTAGTTTAACGAAAAGCATATGCCAAAATGCTGTTTTACTATGATACTCTGTAGGGCTCTTTCCTTACATTGCAATAAAATACACTGATTTTGTAAGCTGTTGCAAGTGTAGAGTTTGTTCGCTTGTACAATGTCGGAGGCATTTAGGATGGGTGGAAGACCAGTGAAAAAGGGCACAAGTGCACACATGGTAGCAGAGAAGGGAAAATTGCTTGTATGCAAAAGGGTATACTGGGATGAAGTAGTTGGGGCTTTCTTTTAGGCGTGGTATTTAAAGGCCAGTCTATGTGGAAGTTCAAGGACTGTATGCAGCAGGTGAAAGGGCAGAAAGCCTTAGAGGTTCATATCCTCAAATCCAGGCAGCTGCTGAGGACAGCAAAGGAAGTGGCAGTTAGGATCTTTGGACAATAAAAGTGATTTTTTCCCATAGAAATTAATTGTTTGGTACCTAATTACAACACAACTGGGTATAGGTCACTGAAACAATAACTGAGCAATACATGTCCCAAGCAGAGGCGTACCCAGCAATTCTTCACCATCTGTTTGCATCTCTGCCCTATGAGGTTGAGCTGCAGTGTGAGTTAAGGTTGGCTTTGTAGTCAGATAGACTTTGCTTATATTAGTGAGGCAATTGATTTGGACTGAATGTTTTTAGTAATCCTAAAGCTAACGTTAGCATTTGTAACATTTGTAGATGTTCCAGTTTATAGGTAATAACTAACTTCCTGTATACAAAATTATAAGTTACTCACCGTAGTGACTAACGTACTCTTAGTCCATAGTCCCCTTTCCTCCATACTGTATGGGCATCCCTGCCAAGGGACGGGAGACAGAACCTTTTTCACCAGAAAAAAACCTTCCCCTTTAAATTAGGTGGCGTGCGGGGGTGCGGCCCAGGCAGCATGCACTGCCCTGACTCCGCCCTCCGGCGCCACACCTCAGTCCCCATTGACGTGTCGACAATAGATTATTAGGGGGGGGGGGGGGGAGTTGGTGGGACGCATGGAGGAAATCGGACTATGGACTATGAGTACGTTAGTCACTATGGTGAGTAACTTATAATTACTCTTACAACCCGTCCCCTTTCCTCCATACTGTATTGGCGATTACAACTGAATGTAGCCCCAGGGTGGAGAGGAGACCCTCCTTAAGAAAACAGGTTCCTGAGAACCGCCTGTCCGAAGGCCGCATCAAATCTAGAGCCTGCATCCAAACAGTAATGCTTACAGAAAGCCGAGTGAGAGGCCCAAGTGGCCGCCCTGCTTATGACTTGCCAAGGGACATGGCGCTGGAATGCGATGGCCATTGCCTTGGCCCTGACTGCGTAGGCATGCATGTTGGCCGGGAGCGGCATGTGCTGGCCCTCGTATGTTTCTTTGATGGCCGAGACCATCCAGCGGGATATGGAAGCCTTAGAGCCTGATCACCTGGACTTGAGCCTCCAAAAGTGTCAAACAGGGTGTTACGATTTGCGGAAGCCCTTGTTCCTATCCAAGACGAATTTCAGAGCACCCTTGACATCCAGGCAGTGCAGCATTCTTTGTGCTTCGTCCTTAGGATCAGGAAAAAACATAAGAAGTACCATTTCCTCGTTCAGGTGGAAAGCAGGCTGAACCTTGGGCAAAAATACCAGGTGCGTCCACATGACTATCTTGTCCTTGTGAAAGGTGGTATATAGTTTAGAAGCAACCAGCGCCTGGATCTCGCTGACTCTACGAGCCGAGGTAAGGCCAACTAGTAAGGCCGTCTTGACGGTGACCAGCCTGATGTCCACGGATGCCATTGGCTCTAATGGTTTGTGAGCGAGTGCGCCCAAGACTATCTTAAGGTCCCACAGAGGGTGTGGTCCCTTGATGGGTGGTCCCTTGATGGGTGGGTAGAGCCTAGCAAGACCCGTCAGATGTTTCGTGACAATAGGGTTGGAAGAGGAGAAAATGCCTTCCTCACAGTTCTTGTAAGCCCCAATGGCTGCAAGGTATGTGCGGCAGGTATCCACCTGTACGCTTGAATGAGCGAGGTGCGCCGAAAAGGAGAGCAAGTCGTCCAAAGTGCATGCCAAGGGGTCAATACCCTTGGAGTCTGCCCGGTGGCAGAATCTGGTCCATTTGCTTTTGTACTGGGCCCTGGTGGCTTTGCTCCTGGCACCGTGTATGATCTCCAGATTGGCCTGTGAGAGGCTAAGGTGCTGAAGCGTTACCTTCTCAGGTACCACGCTGTGAGGGCTAGTTGCACTGGCGCAAGGTGGATGAAACTACCCCCTGCTGCGCCAGATGTGCTGGGCCCATCAGAAGGTGAATCAGGGGCACCTCAGAGAGGCGGAGTAGCTCCGAAAACCATGGCCTGGCCGGCCACCATTGAGCTATCAGTATGATGAGGAGTCGGCGAGACTCCTTGATTTTGCAAATTACCCTGTGGATCAGAGGAGTGGGCGGAAAGGCGTAGACTTTCAGGCCTGTCCACTGGAGGTGAAATGCATCGCCCAGAGAGCCGGGGCCCTGACCTTGCCAGGATGCGAAATGGGGACACTTCTTGTTGTGCTAGGTGGCAAAGAGATCCACGTGGGGGTGACCCCACCTGTTGAAGATCTCATGAGCTGCCACTTTTAATTGTCCGCTCCCAGCCTGCTAAGCCCGTCTGCTTCCAGGTTGGATTCTCTCAGGAGATGGACTGCCGAGAGGTAAATGTCGTTTTCCGGGGCCCACTCCCACATGCTAACCGCCAGTCTGCACAGAGGAGGGGATCTGGTGCCTCCCTGTTTGTTCACGTAGTACATGCTGGTCGAGTCGTCTGTCTGGATGAGGACAACCTTGCCCCCGAGAAGTGGTATGAATGCTCTCAGCGCTAGCCAGATGTCATTCAGCTCCAACCAATTGATGTGGTATTCCTGATCCTGTCCAGTCCAGGTACCGTGCACAGAGATCGTCCAGGGTGGCTCATCAGCCCTCGAGCGAGGAGTCTGTGGTGATGGTGGCCTGCAGGGCTTGCCCGTCCATTGGTTGCAGTCCATGGACCACCATGTTAGTTCCGGGTGCAGAGATGGAAGAACGTTGATTATCTCGGATCACGAACCCCACTCCTGATTGCATGAAGTGCAGCTGAAATCATCCCTAGTCTCGTGTGAGGCACGGCTAATAGGATGCTGCCAGTAGACCCAGGAGATGTTGGTACCACCATGCCGAGGTCACTTATCTGTTGAGGAGGTTGGCAGTGGCCCTCTTGATGGCCGGGATTTTGTCCTCCGACGGGAAGACCTTCTCGGAACACGTGTCCCAGATCAGTCCAAGGAATGTCAGTCTGCGTAGGCTGCAGCTGTGACTTCTTGAGATTGAGCGAGATGCCCAGATAGTGCAGTGTGTTCATAAGGGCATGGGAAGAGTGGAGAACCGCTTCCGGAGACGTAGCCCTGACGAGCCAGTCATCAAGGTATGGGCAGATGTGGAGGCCTTGCGCTCTGAGGAGTGCCGCCACAGCATTCATGCGTCTGGTAAAGACCCTTGGGGCCGAGTTGAGGCCAAATGGAAGGACTTTGTATTGAAAATGGTAGCCCATGATCCTGAACCATAGGAAAGAATGATGGGGCTGCCAAATCGGGACGTGTAGGTACACGTCCTTCAGGTCCAGGGAGCACATCTAGTCTCCCTTGTCCAATGTCTCTGCTATAAAAGCTGGCATAACCATCTTGAATTTATGTAGGGGTAGGGAGAGGTTGAGGGTGGAAAGATCTAGCACAACTCGCAGGCCCGCCTGGTTGTTCTTCTGAATGGCGAAAATCCTGGAGTAAAAGCCAAGGCCTCGTTGGGAGGCTGGAACTTCCTCCACTGCCTAGCTCTCTACGAGCGACCGAATCTCTGCCAAAAGAGTTGATGTCCCAACCTGTGGGAGGGGAGTAGAGGAGGGAGGAGAGGCTGGGATAGGAAGTCAGTACCCCGTGGATACTACGGAGAGGACCCAGGGGTCCACGAAATTCTGCCACCAGAAATGTGCATGGAAAGCAAGCCTGCCCCCCCACCAGAGACACGTGGACCCGAAGGGGCGTGTCATACCTTCTTTCCCTCTGAGGCTGACGCTGAAGGAGACTGGAAAAAGCCCTTACCCCCCCCCCACCCTTTTGTTGTTTGCGCCGGCTCCGACACGGCGAGCGGTCCTGGAAGCCGCGGAACCCTCGATATGTACGACCCTTTTCCGAGCGCTGCTGAGATTGGGTGTACGATTTGGGCATGGTCTTTGTAAGAATGGATAAAGACTTTGCCGTTTGTGAGCTGTTTTTCTTTTTGTCCAGCTCCTCGTCCGTCTAGGAGTGGAAGAGGTCCCCCTCACCCCCCCTCGAACGCTAGATCTAGAATGTGCTCCTGGACATCCGGGTTGAATTTCGTTGCCTGGTGCCAGGTTGTTCTTCTCATGTCCGTGGCAATACAGCTGGCACGGCCTGAGGTATCGATATGAGCCACTGTGGTTATGCGCAGCCAGCTTGGCTTCAGCTAGCCCCGCCTTAAAGCATGATTGGCACTGGGTGTGGAGTTCTGGGAGGAACTCGGCAATTTCCCGCCATATCCTTTGGTTGGCGGCAGCCAGCATGTCATCTGCATGGGCCTGACCAAGGTGCAAGGATGCGTTGGAGTAGATTTTCTTGCTGAACGCCTCCAAGATCTTCTCCTCCTTGCCTAGCAGCGCTGCAGAGGAGGAGGCTGAGGATGACTGAAGTCTTGGAGTATAGTGATGCCACAGCGATCACTGTGGAGTGTGGCTGAGGATGGGCTGAAAGCAACAGTGTATCCCCCTCCATCTGCCTGTACTTGGCGTCCAGGCGTTGATTGACCAGCTGGGCCGGGTGGGGTTAGAGCCAGCCCTTTTTGGCCAGGGAGACTACATCTGTCTGCATAGGAATCCCCGATTTGGCAGAGGGGCGTTGCGTTAGGCCTTAAGCCAGAACCCCCTCTGCCAATTGCTCGACCTCCGGTTGAGGGAGGCCCAGGTACTCCGCCAGGCCAGCAAGACATTTGTGGAAGGCCCTGGCTGAGGATGGCGTGTCTGGATCCTCCTCCTCGACCGGATCTTGTGGAGGAGGATGAGTAGATGGCGCCGGAGGCTGGGGTACAGGGGCCGCAGCCAGAGGTTGCGGAGTTGGCTGTGGAGCCGGAGGTGGTGCCTGCATTGGGGCCCGATGGAGGCATCTGTGGTGCCGCTAGCATGGCAGGTATGACTTCCCTGATGGCGTCTTTGATGATAACCCCCATCGGAGGAGATCTCATGAGGCCGAGGAACTTCTCAAAGAGCACCTCCACACTGGGAAAAGAGGAGGCAGGGGGTGCCGATGGGGTAGCGGAGGGCTGCTGGAGCCGCTGCATACCCTGTCCATATGGACGCAAAGGAAAGCTGCCCTGCACAAATGAGGGGTTTACTGTATACCACATACCTGGTTGAGGCCAGTCCCACTTTGACACTCATTCTTCGCTGAATTCCTGGAATGGCGTCGGACGGGTGCCTCTTTCCGACGCGGTGGCCATTTTGTCAAGCTGCCTGCCACGTGGCTGCGACATGGTGGTCGACCCCCTGGGCCCGGCCTCGTCCAAGACTCTTGTGTGTGGATCATCCGGCCTACCCTGGGGGTCGGTAGAGCTGCGTTTAGGCGCCCCCTCGGACGTATTGCCAGTATTCAGACATAGCCCCGCGGATGTATTGCTGGTAAAAGGGCGGAGCCCCTTGGGTGTAGAAACAGTAAAAGAACCTTCCGGTCCCTCAACACTGCGCCGGGAGGATCCCTTGACCCGAAGGCCGGTAGCTGCAACAGCCTAGGTGCATGTGCCGGTCGAAGGACCTGGCCAGTCCCTCCCGCGTGGGAGAGTCCCGGGGAAGGAGTCTCCCTTGCGGGGTGCGTTGGAAAATATCGGCCCTACCCTGGGCCTGTTCGATGCTTCACGAACTTCTTGAGATCCTCTGGAGGCAATCTCTGGAAGAGCTCCCTCCACTTGGCTAGTCTGTTTTTCAGCGCCTTCGAGGACAGTGAGTCACACGCCGAACATGATTGCTAACCGTGGTTTGGGCCAAGGCAACGTAGTCAGAGGTCATGGGGGTCTGAGGTTGGGAAGAGCCTGTTGCAGGCTGGACACCTGCTGATCCCTGTAGAAGTCGACATGGACCGGGGAGGAGCGTGACGCCTGAGGACCGAGTACCTGAATGATAGAAAAGACAAAAAAGACCAAGAGAAGAAGTATCTGTGCTTGGAATTACATGGCCAAAGCCAAACCCAGGAGCGCTGGTGAATTCTGCGCGTTCCCGTCGACGCGGAAAAGTGGACTAGGGTGTGGCGCCGGAGGGCGGAGTCAGGGCAGCGCATGCTCTCTGGGCTGCACCCCCTCACGCCTTTGAATTTAAAGGGGAAGAAGGTTTTTTTCTGGTGAAAAAGGATCCATCTCCCGTCCCTTGGAAGGGACGCCCATACAGTATGGAGGAAAGGGGATGGGACGTAAGAGTACATGTATTTAGCTGGTTTGATCTTCTCTGTACCAGATTTTCATAACCAATTCTGTACTTCCTGATGTGGAATACAAGCCTCCCAAAGTTGTGCAAAACCAACTTGCTACTGTCGGCCAGTTTTTTGGGCCAAAGTGAAGTAGCTTGAGGAGTTATTTCACTGTTCAGCTGGTAGTTTTGACCAGTGTTACTGAACGAACAACTTTTAAAATACACTATTTCCAACACGTTTTACACAAAAATACCCCCTTGGGTACTACTGAAACAGTCTTTCATGAAAGCAGTGAATTGCAATTTTTGTCAATGGGCCACTTTTTCATTAGTGCCAGAGCCAATTATATGCTCCAGTCCGACCCTGAGCACATATCAGTATTGGGAATTTGTGGTTATGTTCACCCATGCTTGTTGTAGTTCTTGCTTCCGTATCCATACATGTGTCTGGGTTTTACATACACTGTGTGTGCGCCTGACTTGTGAGATGTCAGGTGTGGTTTTGTGAATGCATGTCTGTTTTACCTTCTATACGCCGTTCCCTACGCACTTGTGCACGTTTTGCTTTTTGGGTGAAAGACTAAAAGACATAAAATCTTTTCCACAGCTGTATTTATCTTTTTCACATGTTGTGCGCGTGCACAAATAAATGTGGTTGTTGCCACAGGTGTTTATGCATGCATGTTCCATTTCCGGAAGCAGGCATGCAAGCTTTCTGCTTCCATTTCTGTATGTTAGTTCTGCATGCTGCGTACATGCACAAATAAAACCAGTTGTGACCAATGGTGTTTGCGCACAGGGAAGGAGTGTGGGCTCGACTTTTGAGGTAGTGCATGGCAACTGTTGGCCAATGGGACCAGCACAGTCTTGCCCTATACCGAAGGGAGGAAGGTGACCTGGGCTAGTATGAATGCTCCCAGGTCCAGCAAATTGAGATGCTCCTGACATTCTGACAGAGTACAGGTCGCTCACAGTCTTATAGGTGAGCGCCTGAACCTATCAGGGACTGGTCCATGACTAGTGTCAATTGAGGGCAGTGCTGTCGAAACAGACCATTTTAGTAAGCTGTGTCTTTGGGACTACCATTCCAGGTCTCTGGACACCTTTGCCGATACCCGAAGAATGTCTGAGGTACTTACAAGTGAGAAGCTACTGCAGCAACCTCATGTGTAGCTGGGCCTTAGACACTACAAGGATGCAGGCCATAAGCCAAGCTGCAATTGGACATGCACCATCTTGGAGATGTTGGTGACTCGTTCCTCGGGCATGAAGGCCCTGCCAATGTGAGTGCCCAAGACTGCTCTGATGAACCGGAGGGACTGGGACGGCGAAACCTGACACTTTCTCATGTTCTGCGAGAAGCCCAAGCTGTACATCCGGTACAAATGTGTTGATGCCTGGTCCGGGGAGCAAGACAGGGAAAGACATGTATGCCTGCCCTTTTGTGGTGAGTCACTATCGCGGACACCAGCCTGGTGAAGACCCTGGGTGCTGAAAATAGACAGAACATAGGACCTTGTGTTGATAGGGGCAGTAGCCAGGCTGTGAAACTTAGTTACTTCCTGTGCCTTTTGTGAATGGGCACATGGATATTGGCATCTTGGAGATCTAAGGAGACCAGCCAATCCTGCAGATCAAGGGCTTCAAAGATCTGACTAGAGTAACTACCTTGGATTTGTGACTGCTTGTGTAAAGATTCAAGTGTCACAGATCCAAGATGGGGCGTAAGCCCCCATGCTTGTTTGGATACAGAAAGTAAGTTGAACACCTGCCCTTACCTTACCGAGCAGGGTCTCTGGATTTATGGCCCCTTTCTCTAGAAGGTGACAAACCTCCTCCAGTAACAGGGGGGTCCGGAGACTAGCACCGGATGGCCAGTGAATGTTCTGAAGAGTGTTGAGAAAAAAGGGAGACAGTATCCCTGCTGAACGACCTGTAAGGCCTAGGCATCGCAAGTGGTATGAATAGATTCAGTGCCAAACCAGAACATTCTGCTTACCACAGGGGAGGGGTGGTGGGAGTCTGTTTCACATCGGCCTCGCACTGGGAGCTGGTGAGGGCACAGCAGAAGCTGATAATCCTCCCCTTGCGACACCTCTGCCATGGCCCCTGCTGGAATGGTGCTGCACCGGTTTGCCACAGGGAGCTTGATCTGGCCCTGGCTGCGGGGGTTGCAGGCCATTGTTGCCGGACTACTAGGCCCAGAGATGTTGCAGTCGCCTTAGAAGCCTGGACCTTCTGGAGGGATTTAACAGCCTCTGTCCCGAACAGATTGTTGCCATCTGACTCATGTCCAGGATTTTGGTTCGGAAATCTTGGGGGAAGCCCGATGTTCTCAGCCAGGATGATCTCCTCAACATTGTTCCAGTGGCCATCATTCTAGCCATTCAGTCGGCAGTATCCAGACCCGATTAGGACGTGAAGTCTCCTTTTCATTTTTAACTAGGGCCTCAAAGCCTTTGCTCAAGTCACTTGCAGGGATTTGTTCGACTCCTCTGAAGACCAAAGGAAATTTTGGCCAAGGCACAGGCGGTGTTGCTAAATCTCGGGCATGAGCTGCCTGAAACAAAAATATTCCTTCTCCAGACATCTAGTCTCTTGCTCTCCTGATCCAGGGAAAAGAAAAGGAAAGATGTCTTTACGGTTGCTGTGGCCGCCAAAACAAGGTTTACTTTACTTACCTGTAACTATTGTTCTCCAGCATGGATTCACATGCTCATGAATATTCCCCATTGTCAGGCTGGGAATCCTCAGTTAAAGAAAGAAGTTTCACTTTCACTTTACTGTATTTCTCCTCTAAACCAATCGCTGCCCTCTGGGTCATACTGCCCCCATCCAACGACAGTCCTCTCCCTAAGCCCTGCCTCTGACAGCCATCTTCAGATTTGGTAAGCACGTAAAGTGGCAGTATGACCAAGACGAGTCACAGAGGTGCCAGAGGTAAGGCTCTTAACATCCCCAAAAGAGAGTACATAGCAGAGACTAGAAGGAACATCCACTGGCTGCCAGTCAAGGAAAGAATTATATATAAAACTCTATCACCCACAAATGCATATCCAACTCTGCCCCACCTTACCTTGCACAAAGATTCTGAAAAGCCCAATCCACCAGACTGTCAGAAAGGTTTACACCCACAGACTGATCCCATCCAAATAATAAAGGGTAAAGATTGGAGGTGCTAGTTTCCCACTTGTGGCAGCCAACCACTGTAACGCTCCCCCATCTCACTCAAGAGAAGAACCCTCCTACTGGACCTTCAGAAAGGCTCTGAAAACCTGGCTATTCGCTTAGCACTTGGACTTTTACTGGCTACCACCCTAGCCATAAATATCTGCCTTTCTACCGCTTTGAGTGTAATTGGTTGCAACAGCGCTGTGATGCCCGAGGGTTTTGTGCGCTTTATACATGTAAAATAAATAAATCCATACCAGACCCATGCTGGAGAGCAATAGTTACAGGTAAGTAATTTAAACCTTCTCCAGCATAGCGGCTGGCATGCATTCACATGCTCATGAATAACGAATACACTGCAGTACACATTACACAACCACGGGAGGTGTCAAGGCTCAACAGAAGCAATTAACACTTACCCCTGTAACAGACTCACCTCAATAAAACAGGTTGCGTAGCACTGCCTGGCCGACTCTTGACTCCTCCCTGGAATCCCCGTTGATGCAGTAGAACCGCGTGAAGGTATGCATGGACAACCACGTTGCAGCCCTGCAGACGTCGAGCAGGGCCACGCCAGAAAGAAACACCATCGTTGCAGCAATCGCTCTGGTGGAGCGGGCTCTCGGACGGCCCGGCAGAGGCCGGTTAGCCAGCTGATGACAGTGCATGATGCAGTTCGAGAGCCATCTTGAGATGGAAGCCTTCGACAACGCCCTCCCATGATTCACAGGTCCAAAGTTCACAATTGAGAAGTCTTCCGAAAACTTCAAGAATTTAAAGGCACGAGCAACGTCCAGTGAATGCAAGGGTTCAGGAAGAAAACAGGCAACACTAAAGGCTAATTGAGGTGGAATTCCAACAGGACCTTCGGCATGAATGTGGGGTACGTACTTAGCACCACCCTCGATTCGTGGAAAGTCAGATACAGCTGCTTGCAGGACAGGGCCTGGATCTCACCCACTCGTCTGGCTGAGGTGATGACCACAAGGTATGCTGTCTTCCACAAGAGATACTTGAGTGGGGCTTGATGCATAGGTTCGAAAGGTGCCCCCCATGAGTCTTGTCAGGACTATGTTGAACAGGACTATGTTGAATTCCCATGCCGGGCAGGCACCTTCACTGGTGGGAAAGATCGTAAAAAGCCCCTTGAGAAACTCCTTGACGAGTCCGTGGGACCACAAAGAGGATGTTCCTTGAACCCTGATGGATGCGTGAACCAGACCAGCTTTTGCCAAGGAAAGCAGGTACGGTAAAAAGCCCCTTGAGAAACTCCTTGACGAGTCCGTGGAACCACAAAGAGGATGTTCCTTGAACCCTGATGGATGCGTGAACCAGACCAGCTTTTGCCAAGGAAAGCAGGTACGGAAGAATCTGTGGGATCATGATCCTCAAAGGGGGCATCTTCTGTGACCAGCACCATGTAGAAAAACGCTTCAACTTATGGTCATAGCGTACACAGAAACAGACTTTCCCATGGGAAGGAGAACACGTCCTTCATGCTCCTCGGTTGGTGGAATCTGCTGGCAAACTTCTGGCATTTTGAGTTCACCACAGTGGCAAAAAGGTTGATCGGAGGTCTGCCCCATTTGATGGTCCACCTGATCCTGACGAAGCTCCCACTCGTGGCAGGAGCGCAGTTCCCTGCTGATGGAGTCAGCAATGGTGTTCTTGACACCTGCCAGGTGGAACAGGACGAGGAACATCTCCACTCTAATTGCCCAATGCCACAAGCCTGGAGCTTCCTTGGAGAGTTGTTGGGGATCGAGTGCCCCCTTGCTTCCTGATGTATAACATGGTGGTGGTGTTGTCCGTGAAGATTCTCAACATATTGCCTCTCAGAGATGGTAGGAAAGACTTGAGGGCCCAGAACACTGCCCGTAGATCCAGGATGTTGGTGTGCAGATCCTTTTCTGGGAAACAGACCTCTGGCATGTAGTCATCCGATGCGAGTTCCCCAACCTTCCAGAGAGGCTTCCGTGGTGACCGTCTCATGGTATGGAGGGGTTTGAAATCCAGTCCCCTGGGCGATGTGGGCGCATACGCCCCTCCACTCTATTGCCCACAGGAATGTTGAGGGGGATCTTGTCTGCAAAACTCCCGGACACTTGTATCCAACGTGCATCCAAGTATTCCTGTAGGGGTACCATTTGCAACCTTCAGAAACAGACTAGATTGATGCAGGATGACAAAGCCCAGCAATGACTGGATGGCCCGAACCGTGGCCGTCTTCGCTGATGACAGTCGATGCACCTTCCCTTGAATGCCCGCTAGCCTCTCCTCCTAGGGGGGTGCCAGGCAAGCCACTGTGTTGAGTCTGGCACCAATGAACAATGCATACTGCTATGCTGTTAAGCAGGACTTCGGATAGTTTACGGAGAACCCCTGCTCCGTCAGTAGGTGGACGGTCTCTGTGAGCTCGTCAGCCAGCGCCCGGGAACTTGCACGTATCAGCCAATTGTCCAGGTAGAGTCCAGGTAGAGGTAGAGGTGTACATGTATGCCCTGCAGACACAGGTCGGCCGTCAATGGGGCGAGGCATTTTGTGAACACCCTTGGGGCTGACTGTAAGCCAAATGGTAGGGTCTTGAACTGGTAGTTTTGGTCTTGTACAACTAACGGCAGGATGGGGACATGGAAGTATGCATCCTCTAGGTCCAACAATGTCAAGAAATCCCATTCCTCCATTTGGCCGAGCACGCGTTGCAACGTGACCATCCTGAATTTTTGGGACTTCAGGTACTTGTTCAGATGGTGTAGGTCTAGGATGGGTCTCCAAACACCTGTCTTATTTCTGACCAGAAAGTGTCTGGAATAGACTCAGGAGCCCCAGGGCCGCTGGGGAACAAGCTCCATCGCCCCTTTCCATAACATGGCTCGCACTTCTTCTAGGAGCTGAGGGATGTGCTGCTCCGGACGGGGAACCACTGCAATACGAGGGCACCTGTCTTGGAACTCCAAGGTGTGTTCTGAGCAAGAGTGTCCAGCATCCATCTGTCAGTGGTCAACGTGCTGACAAACCTAGTCAGCCGGCCTTCCACTGGGGTGCATGAGTGGGGGCCAGACATCTGGCCAGTTCAGGCTTGCTTGGGCGATGGAGATACTGACCTCTGCTACCGTAGGCCTGGGAGCGAACCATGTAGGCTTCCATCATGGAGGATCGGGGAGGTTGCCTGTACTATGTGGAGTATCCCTTGGATGATCTGCTCGACTTTCCCCTGGAGGAGTGAAAAGACGCCAAACGATGCTGTTGCAGAGTGCCAAAGGAACGCGTCGTCTCTGTCGTTATGGCTTTATGGGATTTGTCGACTGCCTTCCCAAACGGGTTTTTGCTGTCAAAAGGCATGTCCAGCACCTTTGCATGATCATCCTGGCGAAGGTTAGTGGCCTTCAACCATATTTGCAGATGAAAGCAAACACTGTTACCCATCTGTCGGAAACCCGTGTCGTGTCAGCAATGTCAACTGCTGACCGGAATGGCATGGTCTGACGCCACCTCCCCTTCCTGGAAGAGGGCAGTTTTCTTGTCGGGAAGGAATTTCAGGATAGGGCCCAGCTTGTACCAGACCTCCCAGTTGTATCAGGACATGATCGTGGATGCCCCTGTGTAGATGGCGCTTTTCCCCATGGCGTCCATCTTCTTCCTCTCATTGTCCGGGGGGACCGATGATGCAGAGGCCAGGTTGACCGAATGTTTTCTTGCGGCGCGGACACTACTGAGTTCGGCAAATTTTGTGACCTCAAGTACTTGGGTGCGGAGTCCGGCACCCTGTATTTGTCCTCCAACTTGTCTCGTTTGGGCAGAGCCGTGCATGGATTTTTCATGAGGGTCATGCCTTCCTCCCAAATGTCATCCAAAAAGGCTACCGACATGATAGTCCACTTGGACTCTCGTTGCTGGTATAGGAAGCCCTCCTTTTTGGTTTCATTGGGCATCAGTTGAAACAGCTCGGAGGCCCTGAAGATCAAGTGGAATTACCCTACCTCATCTGATGGAGAGCCGCTATACAGAGCGTCCAGGTGCGGTGATTCATTGTCCGCCAGGACGGAGTCCTCATCTTCGTCGATTCCCGTAGCCGTGTCCGTGCAAGTGTCTGCATCTAGGTCCACTGGTGGAGTTAGGGCCCGACGTGGTGGAGGAGACTGATGCGGTGGCATCAGGTGACGCTTCCTCTTCTTATATAGAGGCTGGTCAGGTGCCGGTGTTGGAAGCAGCCTTTGCTGGATTTCTGTGACTAGGTGTGGAAAGTTGAAAGGATGTCCACGGATATGTCCCTTGGGTGGGGAGTGAATGATTAAGTGCTAGGCCATGCACCACCTTCCTGTCATGATCTCTGCTTCCAAAAGGTCAGGGTTTTCCCAACTCCCTTGGAAGCAGATTCATAACCCAGGTTCCAAGTGCCAACCAGTCCCAATTGGGACCTTTTGGACCCAGTCCTGGCGCCAGTGGCACCAGGCTCATAAATATGCCCAGTCCCAGCGCTGGAAGCGCCGGGCTCATAATGCTTGGGTGGACTTGCCTGCAGCAGACCATGCTGCTTACTTGCCTGCCAGTTGAGCCTCTGATCCTCTTCTGTTTGGAACTACTTTTCCTGTTGGGTGGGGCAGGAGCCACTCCCTAGGTTCAGAACACTGGAACTCTTCTGGAAAGCAGGAACTCTTTTCTTACCTAGGCGTGGCTGTGGAAGGAGACACCTAAGCACTACAGGAGGCTATTTAAACCACACCCGATGGATGAATCTTGCTTTGCATTATTCTGCATCCTCTGCAGCAGAACGCTCATCGTGTCTTCTGCATCTGATCCTGGGCCTAAGGAAAAAGGCTTACCATCCTGAATCCAGTCTTCAGCAACACCTATAAAGACAAGAAAGAACAGGTTAGCATTACGGTCTTCAGTGACAGCTCTTCACTTACCTGGGCCATCGGCTGTCACCAACGCCTCGCGCTGCATTCTGAAAGACCAAGGCTTACCTACTCTTCGTGCGCTCCGGAGGTCTTCACACTGCATTCCGGCATCTGAAAGACAAAAGCTTACCAACTCTTCGCAGGCTCCGGAGGCCTTCGGCGCTGCATCCCGCATCTGAAAGACAAAACAAGGTGCGTTTAAAGACATTGGGGAACTTTAATACTCACGTGCCATTACTCCTTTCCACATCTAACCCAGTGGGTATTCCGGCACCCTGCAGCCGCTCCGAACTTGTACCTGCAAAATAAAAAGACAGTTAGAGCACATCGTGAAGCAGGCAACAAGCGCTTACCTACGTGCTTCCAGGCGCTTCTATTCATCACACGGGCTCCATCTTCAACTCACTTCAGCCCGTCATCCACCATCGCCGGAACCCTGCAAAACAAGAGACATCATTACTAAAGACTTAAAAGACATTAGAATTACTCGAAACTTACCGTTCGTGCAGTAAACGACGGACAGCAGTCCTCTAAAGTCAAGAGGCCTGCTCCCCTTATCCAGTGAAGAAACTGGTTACAGCACCCTACCCCGAGGCAGATGGAGAGCACGGTGTTCTCTTACCTGAGACATCTTACCCTTCGAGTCAAACATACAGTGCACAGAGGTCCAGCCCAAAGAGCCAGCCGTGTGTTACACATCACCTTTGAAGATACGGTATACGCCCAGTCAAGACCGGCGCCTCTACGGGAATCAGGTGAGCGTTACACTTCCTCCATGTGGAGTCTATGGACGGACGCTTGGTCGTCATCCGTGGAGTAGATGTCTATTGGCTGATCGTATGGAACCTTGTAGGGCTGCTTTGGGGCATCCTCGCCCCCCCTTTTCTCTCCTGAGGGCTGTCTACCAGGATATTAACTGGTACCTTCCCCCATTGGGGTGCCCGCAGCCTTCTCTGCTGCCTCTGCGGCTGGGTCACACCTGGGAGGCAGGGATACTCTGTGCTGTAAGGACCAGCCTCACCATATCAGTACTTCCCACCATAGCGGTTGCCGCAGAGGATGTCGACGAAGTGGTCGACAAGGTCTTTGGCTGCGCTGGGTGAGCCAGCTGTGAGGCCTTCTTCTCTTCCTCCAGCTTTGGTTCTCTGATTTGTCCCGTAACTTGGCCGAGGTGCAGGACTTCCTCTTTGAGGAGGAACCCATTGGCAGGCTGGCTGAGGTGCTGCACAGCGATGGTGATTTAACCTACCAGTGACCTGCATCAGCGGAAAACCTGGCTTTGCAATTCTTGGCCTTGTCTTGGACCCCCATGGATGGAGCGTCCTCAAATGATTTGACCTCCTGTTGGAGGGAGACCGCTCCTCAGACGACTGGTCCAGGGTGAGGCATGACCCTACTCAGAGGAGGGATCAGAGGCCTTGCTGAACTTGAGCCATGCCGCCAGCCTGCTATACCTGTCTTTCTTCATTTTCTTCAAGAAACCCAGGCATATCTTGCATGCATCCTTGTTGTGTTTCGGGTGCAGACAGTACTTTTTATGTTTGTTCATCACAAAGATGTTCCTTAGCCTGCATAGGGCGCAGGGTCTGAAGAGGGTCCTTCCCTCCTTTTTCTCCTCCGTCATGGTCTAATGGCACAAAGTAGATCCAAGTCTGCCTTCCAGGAACTTTGATGAAAAAAAAAAGGCCCTTGAGGGGCACACAAATTCACTGACAAATGATCCCTGCAAATTTATTGGAAAAAGGTACAACACTGAAGGGAGCAGTAAAAAACGGAAGATGGCTCTCTGGATGGGGGCAGTAGGACCCATAGGACAGTAATTGGTTTAGAGAAGAAATACAGTTTTAAAGTCAAAGTGGCAATTTTGTCTTTTACCGAGGATTGCCAGTCTGATGACGGGGAATATTCATGAGAATGTGAATACATGCCAAACCCCATGCTGGAGAACTATTCTTTCTGGAGAAGCATGAGCAGAAAGGACCAGCATGTTAGAAGGGGCTGCCATGCTCTTCTTGGCTAAATCCTAGTCTACAGTAGAGACTGAGGCTGGTTTTGATCCTAATTACAAGACAAGTGCTTGCAAAGCTTGGTTGAAGGGCGGTATGGGATCTCTATGGACCCTCATCTAGAATGTCTGTCAGCTCGTACTGCACCTGCGACATCGTGCGTTGAAGTGGTTGGAGGTCTTCCTGGAGTAGGCGCAGGTTCCAATCCAAAAGAAATGGAATCCCCCTCCTTGTCAAAGGTCTTCCATTTGAGACATCAAATGCACCGCTACGGAGCGGAGCATATTCCTGAGGAACTATGGCACTGCCTGCACTGGTTAGTGTCAGGGGTTCAGTGCTGCTGAGAGAAGGGTCTGGGTCGGAAGACAGACGTCAGAAGACGAAGCAGTACAATCTTGAGATTGATCCTCATCTGTTTTCACTGTGGTCAAGCCCAAGGGCATAAGGTGACAGAATTTAGAAGAGTCTCTGATGAGCGCATTGGACTCAAATCTCAAGCATCTTAACCCAAAAGGCCCCCCATTCCTCATGGGTGGAGGATTGGGCAGCAAAAGGTACCTGCTGTGCCTGTTCGTCAGAAGAGCCCCTGGAACGTGACACTTCCTCAAAGAGGAAGAATTGTGTTTAGAAGATCACTGGGGGGGAACAAGACCTCTTGCATTACTTCTTTTTCTTCGTGTTGTTCTTGTGGACTGGGGGCTTGCAATCTTGTGTGTCGTGCTCTTCTCAGAGGCAATAAAGACAGATCCTGTGAGGATTAGAGACAGGCATCTGACGTCTATAGTCAACAGAGGGTTTAAAACCCAAGGACTTTGAAGTATTTGGCATGGTGCGGAATGACGAGAAGTTAACTTCAAAACAAAGCGGAGTCCAGAGTGAGTAGAAAAAAAGACATGGGGTGCCTCAATATATACTAGCTACAACACGTCTGAGGTGGGCACGTATCGGTGTAGTAGACACGGAACCGCGCAGTGCTCTCCCCCCTCCCTACCGACAGCAGAAAAAGGTTCCCAAGAACAGCTGCGCAAGGAAATAGATATCAAAGGTGCTTGCACCCCTGGAACTGCCGAGAAGCAGAGCCCTTCCACTTCAGGTCCTAATTAGGACCACTAGAGGTAAGCCTGTGGGCTTTCACCTTTTTGTCACCGATTTACTGCCGATAACAGCAGCGCCCATATTTGAGGCAGCCAAGCCAGTATTTAATATACAGCATTAAGCACCTTCACTTACTGCACCTTTATCAATCTCAGAACTTACTCAACGTTCTTTATACACCCTTGCTATCATTAACCACGAGGGTTAATTCACCTAAGATGGCCACCGCCGTGGATTCCGAGATTTCTGGGCCTGGTTGGGCCTCCATCTAGCCCACTGGCTACTCCCTACTACATTGTCCAATCGGGATGCGATGGCCCTCAGCAAAAGCACTCTCCTGGGCACCGGACTGAGGCTGACTGATGCGCTGGGTGTCTGCCAGGACCCCTGCCGATTCATCCACACTGTCACACGAACTGTTAAGAACTGCCCCATCTCACCAAACGCTTCCTTGCTACCACTCGTATGGTAAGCCCCATCGACACTTGATACTCCTAACACACTGTATTACCGTATTCCACTCCTGAACCTCTGATGTATTACAATTTATTAATCGTCTCCGTGGCATACAATGCGTAACACAGAAACACTGCATTACTGCTGATTTATTAGCACTCTGTAGGTCACTATTGTATACGCGTAGGATTGCAGCCCTTACTCTCAATAATGCTTGCATAAGTCACTACCTGAATGTCCCTATGCAAACTGTACTATGAAACAAACCTATGTTTACTGAGCCACCTGCATCCCATGACTATGAATTTTAGAAATGTGCACTCAACAGAAGGTTACCAGCATGCCGGCATCATAAATCGCTGTATTTCGTCCAACTCCACGTGCCACGCAACCTTACTATACAAGCACCTAGCTTCCCCCACCTATATTACTGCACCTCGATGATCGCTGACCCACACGATCTTCAAACTGTTTGTATTGCTGTAATAACCACTTGAGATTTCATTTGCCTATCTAATTGCACTAGGAGTTTGACATAGTCCTACGCATCTGAACGCATTGTATTCCTAACTTACCTGCTAGGCCATCAACTTGCTTGATTCTCCCTCTGAATACATCGCAGCTTAGCATGACTCGCTCCTAATTTCATTGTATGCTATACCTGCTTGAGCACATTGTAGTCTAACCCGCCATTCAATCACTGAATTGCCACTGTTTAAACTTTGTATGTTTTGCTCCTGATTGCACCGTATTCTAACCTGCCCCTTGATCACTGAACCGCTATTTTTTATATTACACACCTAACGTGGCCGTATGAGTATTGATACTACTGGGATCGTATTGTATGCTAAACCTGCCCTTGACTGCAAAGTTGGTACTGATCACTTAGTAGCCTATCATGTTACTCAAACCCAGTCCGCACAACCGGCCTGAACTGTCCCACTCCCACTGCTAATTTCTCATCATTACGACCACTTGTCTAAGCTCGCCCCCCATTGACTGAATATGCACACTCCACTGTATTATGTACTTGCTCTACATTACACTCTTAGTACTTAGCACCACCACATTCTCATCTAGCCAGCCTAATCTGATATTTACCAACACACACAAAATGGCATGTACATCCTTAGCCATGAGTAACAGGCTCCCTCCAATGGAGAGTATTGCACCATCAGCCTTCCTACCACCTTGACTACAACCCATTGCAAAAACTACACCCACCCACCCCCATCACAATACTGCACAACCCTTACTTGAATGCACCTGCCTTATGGATCGAATACTTTGCTACTAAACCCATACCGAATCAACCCTGCACCTTGAATCACAGGAATTCCAGACTAGGCACTAGATTCCTACCAGCCCCATCAGTACGCAACCCCACCACCATGACCAAAACTAACAAAACAAAAAGTAAAACAGTTGACATCCCTAGAACCACAACTATCACGTCTACCTTGCCTAAGGAAATCTCCAACATGGCTGAAATCAAACACACCTCCAACAAAGCTACCCCCAACAAAGCCACTATTAAGGGTGCATTAATCAATGCTAGGTCACTCCCAGCACACGCCTTACACATTGCCGATTACATCACTACCCAAGACCTATTACTGAGACCTGGCTACATACTGCATCAGGACCATCTCTCTCACTCGCCATCCCCAACGACTATACCATCACTAGATGCCATAGAAACTCTAACCAATCCAAAGGTGGAGGTGTTGCCTTTATCTCAAAAACCCCACTAGGCCATAGACTCACCTCAAGTCAGCACATCCCGTCTGCTGAACTACTATCCATCAAGCTAAACATTTCAACTACTCAAACACTCAACATGCATCTGATATACAGGCCACCGGGACCAGTGTCCACTTTCGAAGAAGATATTGCTACCCGCCTCTCGACTAACATCAAGCCCAGCTCTCAAATGATGCTATTAGGAGACCTTAACCTTGGCTTCCAAGACACTTAGGACCCCAAAGCCACAGACATCGCCAACGCTATAACAGAACTAGGGTTCGCCCACCGTGTCCATGAACCCACCCACATCAAAAGCAGAAACCTTGATTGGCTCACAGACCTCAATTGCAGTATAAACATCCTATCCAATATCCCCTATGTTTGGCCAGATAATAATCTGATTTCATACACCATCAAATCTAACAACCAGCACCCTAAGCAGAATATTGCACCACTCATCCGCAATAGAAATAAGAAGGACATAACCAAGGAGAAACTGCTTTCACTGATACTACCTATCCTTACCATCGCCACTGAGTCACTCACTGACCCGATGGCATTAGTTGATATCTACAACCAAACTATCCTCAAGGCCATCAATACCATTGCTCCACTTAAATTACATAAATCCAAACCTCACGCGCACATCAATTCCTGGTTTACCCCAACTCTTAGAGAACTACATAAAGATAAAAGAAATGCAGAGGCCCTCTGGAAGAGCCTTCCCACTGCATGTAACAAGATCAACCTTTCACGAGCATCCATCAACTACGAAGAGGCAATCTTCCAAGCCAAAACAGACACCTATAACAATTGGATTATCCAAGCCAAATAGAGTACGAAAGAATTCTAAGATATTTAAACAACTGGAATCACGAGTAGCTCCTCCTGACACCTGCATTAAAGATACCACATGGTGCTCTAGCGTTCAGCAAGCACTTCTAGACAAAATCTCTATGCAACAAAATAAAATCGATTCCAAAAAAAGTATCCCATCATTTGACTCACAACAAATCCCATCAGTCAGATCACCTATCTCCACCCCCCTCAGAATGCCCACAAACCATTCAACTTCTCACCACTGTCCACTAGAGATGTAGAAAACAATCCTTAAACTCAAACCATCTAACTGTCAGGGAGACACCTGCCCAGCCCCCATCATTAAGGAGGCATCGAGAGAACTATCACCATTTATCACCACCCTAATAAATGCATAATTTGTCACTGGCATCGTACCTAATAACCTCAAAGACGCCTGTGTGCTCCCATTACTCAAGAAACCATCACTAGACCCGGATACCCCCACCAACTACAGGCCCATCACCACTGTCCCTTTTCTGCTGAAAATCATAGACAGAGCAGTTTACCTGCAGATCCAGGATCAACTAGAATCTAATAACCTTCTTGGCCTCAGACAATCAGGATTCAGACCTAGGCATGGAACTGAGACAGCCTTGATCGATCTGAAAACCCAAATTGAAGACCTACAAGATAATGGCAAGCTGGCCCTCCTCCTTTTACTTGATTTATCGGCTGCATTTGATTAGGTCAATCATCAAATACTATGCAACCATCTTATCTCCGCAACCCATTTCTCAGAAAAAGCTACGACCTGGATCAGATCATTCCTCGAGAACAGATCAATGAGGGTTTTCTCTCACTCTGCTTCTGCCGAACCGGCACCAGTCTTGTTTGGAGTTCCTCAGGGTTCATGTGTATCCCCAATACTGTATAATGTGTTCATGAAGCCCCTCTTCGATATACTTAACCATTTGGGTGTCACCTACACTAATTATGCAGATGACACCCAAATACTCATTCCCATCACAGGATATCACAAAGTAGACACCAAAGCACTCAACATTTATCTCATCATCCAGGCCTGGATGGCCCAACACGGGCTCTGTCTTAATGACGATAAAATAAAGCTACTCCTCCTTGGCTCACAACCCAAACTCAACAAGTTAAATCCTGACTTTAACTCCTTCACCATCGATGGGTGTTTAATGACGTTATAGCTAGACTCAACTTTATCACTAAAAAGACAAACCAACGCTATAACGTCCTCAGCGGCGTACACATGCAAACTTATCACCGCTTGTCGACCCTTCTTAACCACGGCGAACTGCATGACACTAGCCAGAACTTTGGTCCCGTTGAAACTCGACTACTGCAACGCACTCTACATAGGGACCTGCCAACAAAATATAAATAAATTACAAGTAATCCAAAATAATGCCATCAGAGCAGGACTGAATGTCCCCAGAAACCACCACATCTCTGACACCAGACGTAGCCTACATTGGCTACCTGTCAAAGAATGACTCTCAAAACATTGTTACTTACGCACAAGTGCCTTGCAGACCGCGCTCCTAGTTACCTGTCAAATCTCTTCAGGCGTAACACAGACTGTCCTCGCAAAGCAGCCCAAGCACACTGCCTCACGGTACCGAGGTTCCAGCTCCAGAGGGCTGGGGGCAGCACCTTCCCAGTGCTTGCCGCAAAACTATGGAACTCTCTACCTATTCCACTACGAACTGAACCCTCCTTCCACTCATTCAAAAACAAAGCCAAAATTTGGCTCGCAACGCAGAATCATTAGTACTGCACTCTGGATACCTTTTACTCAGCCTGTATATATCTTCACTCACTGCTAATAATTATGTAAATATTCTGCAATTGTCTTCTATCGTCTATGTAATTATTGTACAAATTATGTAATTGTAACCTAAGAATGTAAATGTAACCTTAAGCAATGCACGCTATACAAATAAACCAAATACAAAAATGAGAAATCCCTGTGAGGAAGGAATCCATTAAAAATCGTTTTATTTTAATGCTATATTTCTGTAACAAATAAAATTAAATAATACAAGCTCAATTCCAAACCGGAAGAGGTAAGATTCAAACCCAAATCATGACTGTGCTTCATTCGGAAGAGGATATTGTATACGCTTACCAATTCAGTCTAGCACCACACTTTAAAGAGCGGGTATGTGCAGTTACTTACTCTTTAGGTTTCTCAGTGATGGCGGGACAAAATCAAGCAGAGGTCACTCAGAGAGACAAAGGGTTTAAATATGTGCACGTGGGTGTCCGTAGAGTGGATATGGACCGGAAGTGGAGGGAGGCTAGTAAATGCATAAGTGGATGTTTTTTTTCTGAGTGGTGCCAGCAGTGCAAGGCCATACTGTAATGCCCTACATCCATTGTTACATGTTACTTGTTAATGAGTCCTCTTTCTTTTACACTAGTTGTGGGCTGCGACCCACGTGGCTGAGGGGCGGGGTTACCGTCGGCTTGGCAGTTCACGCTGAAATAAAGAACCACCTAGATGCACTCAGGTCTGAGGGAAGAACGCCGCCTACGAGGCATTCTACTACACACGCTAGGTCCAGTGGTATGAGACATTGTGTTTGAAATGCCAGAATCAAATACAGACCCATTTCAAGGTATTATTGACTCATTAAACACCTACTTCGCACCGTTAAGAAATGTTGACTACGAACGACATTTTCCACACGTTCACTCAAGAAAGTCGTGAAAACATGGACAATTTTGTGATGAGGCTAAGGTAAAGGGCAAGATACTGTGATTTTGACAGGTACTTGACAGAAGAAGCACTAAAGTCACAGGCTATTGCCGGTTGCGAATCTCAAAATTTCTGAAAGAAACTACTCCAAAAGAGCAGAACACTGGAAGAAATATTACAACTAGCACAAGCTGACTCTGCTCTAGCATTACAAATTGAATCTTTAGGAAACATTAAGATCGCCCAATCAGCCTCAACTGTAACAGTGTGCCCCATCAGAACGACAAGAGACTCAACAGAACAAAAGAAATGCTACAGGTGCGTCTTCAAATTTCCACATGTTGGTCCATGACCGCCCATCGGACACAACTGTGATAAATACGGAGGCGAAAACTACTTTGTCTGTCTGCAGGAACATCAATTTTGAATCAAGCAGGGACACATGAAGACAAGATGGCCGCAGCTCGAGGTGGGAAAGCCCAAGGCCCTGCACGCGACACTCGCCTACCATCACCATGTGTCAGTCTCACAGCACATCACGTGAACCGCCTCGTGGTAACAGGCGGCAGTAAGAAAGAAGTAACAACCCCAGCCATCACAGATTCAGACATGATTCGCAAATACGACATTCGCGACAAAAAATTCGATACATGGAGGACTCCCCTTGCAGGAGACGCGAGTCACACTCATCCTCCTCCAATGGAGACTGCCAAAGGGGATATGTTCATGCCATCGGCAACAGCGTAGCTGCAGACTACAGCCCCACTGTATTGCTACAATTAAATTGACAAAACAGAATTTCTAATAGACACAGGGGCAACCGTAAACGTAATCAATGGCGATACCTACAAGTCACTCACCTACAAAAAACAAATAAATATAAAATAAAATAAATAAAAAATAATTAAAAAAAAAAATCGCTGAAAGAAGCAGACATGCTGATATATCCATATGGGTCAAACAAGCCCATCAACTGTTGTGGAATGTTCACAGCGACAAGAGCCAGAAAGTCAAAATCTATGTCATAAAAGGCGAAGTGCCAGGGGGCAGTATCCTAAGCTTCAAGTCAGCAATTCAAATGGGACTCATTCAAATAATGTTCCAAATAACGTCAGCATACACAGCCAGCCCCAAATAACGTCAGCATACACAGCCAGCCTGAAGGACATGATGCAGAAAATGTTTCCAGCCCTCTTCACAGGTTTGGGAAAACTAAAGGACAAACGGATCAAATTACATATAAACCCGCATGTTCCTCCGACGGCGCAACACTACAGAGGCATTCCTCTCCACATCCAAAAACACGTTGAGGACTAAATTCAGTCACTATTGCGGCGGGGCACCATCGAACCAGCATCGGGACCAATACCCTGGGTATCCCCAATTGTACCGGTACCCAAGAAGGACAATGAGGACAGCATTTGCATATGTGTGGACATGAGGGCTCCGAAACTAGCTATAGAACGAGAGCGTCACCTTGCCCCCAGAATGACTGATAATGATGCACTTACTCCATAGGGCCAAAGTGTTTTCAAAATTAGACATAAATAAGGGTTACCACCAACTGGAATTGCACCCTGCATCAAGATATATCACCACATTTTCAACACACCTAGGTTTATTTAGATATAAAAGACTCTGTTTCGGTGTGTCAGCAGCAGAAATGTTTCAAAATGAGGTCCACCAAGTGATTAAGCACATTCCGAATTGCTTAAATTACAGTGATGACATTTTAATCTTTGGCACCACTGAAGACCACTGAGAAGAGTCTGCATGGCCCTTGAAAACGCCCATCTCACACTCAACCCTGACAAATGTGAAATTAGTAAATCCACCCTGAAATTCTTTGGCCACATTTTCTAGAGAGATGGTCTGCAACCGGACCCCGAAAAGGTTCAAGCCTTAGTGGAGACCCCCACACCCACCTCTTTATCAGCAATATGCTCATTCCTAGGCATGGCAAGCTATTGCACGCAATACATACAAGACTTTGCGTCGGTAAGTACGCCACTCCGGCTACTCACAGGAAAACATCACGACTTCCAGCGGTCTAGTGCATGTGAAGAAGCTTTTCAGGAAATCAAAAAGCGTATCACATCAGCATTATACATGGCATACTATTACCCTGACCTCAACACTGAGTTGACAGTGGATGTGAGCCCAGTGGGACTGGGAGCAATACTAGTGCAATCCAAACCAGACGCATTCCTATATTCTACGAGAAGAATTGTGGCCTACAAAAGCCACAGCCTATCCATCACAGAAAGCGCATACTCTCAACCTGAAAAGGAAATCCTGGCAGTAGTATGGGCATGCGAACACTACCACCTGTTTCTCTATGGACTACCTTTCACCATAATCACTGACCACCAGGCTCTCACCACCATTTACGGCAAACCAACAGCCAGAATTCCACCACGCATTGCCAGGTGCGGATTAAGGCTGCAGGAGTACTCTCAAATTCGTGTACCACCCGGGAAAGGACAACAACCCAGCGGACTTCCTATCTAGACACCCACTTCCAGCTCATGATGAGCGACAGTCAAACAAAGCGAACCGATACTTAAACTACCTGGTAAGCAGTGCGCTTCCCAAACCCATCACCACAGCTCAACTACTGGAAGCGACACAAAAGGACCATCTACTTCAGACAATACAGGCTTGCTTGAGATCGAACCGGTGGCACCGCAAGCGGAAGGGAGACCAAACTCTACCAACAGGCGAGGAACAACACTTCCGCACATTCAAACTCATTCGACACACATTGTTGACGTCACCAGAAGGTCTATTATTAAAAGAAAACAGGATTGTAATTCCATCCACTCTGCAAGACCAAGTACTAGACATCGCACACGCAGGTCACAGGGGCATAGTGTCAACCAAGAGACAGCTCAGGACCAAGGTGTGGTTCCCATCAATGGATGAACGAGTAGAGCAACTACTAGGAAAATTACTTGCATGTCAAGCAGTGGCCCCACGTACATTCCCCGAGCCCAATAGAACCTCCTCAATGCCATTACAAGTATGGGACAAAGTAGCCATTGACATGTTTGGACCTTTAGCGAACAGCAAATAAGCACTAGTCATCAATGATGAAATGTCGCGCTTTCCCGAAGTGCACCTCATCCACTCCACCAGCGCACAGGCAGTTATACCAGCCCTGGACAAGACTTTTGCAGACTATGGCATCCCATCCGTAGTAAAGTCGGACAATGGACCACCTTTCAGTGGACATGACTGCCATGTTTGCAGAACACCTAAGCTTCCAGCACCACAAGATCATGCCGCTGTGGCCGCAAGCTAATGGAATGGCAGAGAGACTCATGGGAACCTCAAACGCACCCTCCAGGTATGCTCCATCACAAATGGCTCATTCATGCAAGCCATTTGTACACTGCTCCTTGAATACAGAAATACACATCATGGCTCGACAGGAGAATGTCCGTCAGCCCTAATGTTCAGGCGCGTCATCAGAACCACGCTGCCACACAACCCGCAAGCCCTGTTGAACCCGACCTACGACGACACCGCGAGAACCAAGGACAGAGAAAGCAAGACAAGAATGAAAGAGTATGCAGACACCCGAAGACGAGCAAGACCAAGCCCCATTCAGATAGGAGATCAAGTCTTGGTTCGACAAAATCAAAACGCCAAATACACCACTGCCTTCAAACCCGAACCGATGACCGTAACACATTCACGGCTCAATGATAACAGCCGCAAGCCCTCAGGGTACGGTCACCAGAAACTTCCTTTTTCCGGACCTTCAAAGGTGACAGTAATCACACAAACACTGCAGGTGATTCATCAGACAGACTCTGAATACTGTGAGGAAGAGAGAGATGCCGATGACAGCAACAGCATCAGTGCGCACATGAAAGCCCCTCCAGCAGCTCGCAGTCCATCCAGGAGAACCACACGGAGACCAGCGAGATGGATTGAGGAAATGAACTAAGCAGCCCAGCTGTATGTTAAGCAGGGGGGAGATGTAATGTCCTACTTTCATTGTTACCCGTTTCTTGCTGAGGATGAGTCTTCTCTATTACACTAGTTGTGGGCTGCGACCCACGTGGCTGAGGGGCGGGGTTACCGCCGGCTCGGCAGTTCGCGCTAAAATAAAGAACCAGTTAGACGCACATTCCTCTATCCGCACCTCATTTTTTTATTATGCTTCATTGGCCTGACATCATCTGCCTTATTGATTAAATTGCATGCCGGCGGGATACCAGCGCGCATATAACACATACCCGCACATATTCTTACAGACAGTATAGACAGGTTTTCTTACAATACCTTTGCTTGTATACGGACAAAGCAAACTTGATGGTGCGTTTGGTAAGAACAGTTTCGTACAATGGCATTACTGGAATAATGGGGCATGGAGTGCATGAAAACGTCTCTCTACACTAGAAGAATACTGGCATCTATTGTGGGCAAAGGCAATTGGAAATATTTCTATGCACGGTTGGTGACCAGACAGCTCTCATTTTTTCATGATGTGTTACCCCATAATACCGACTGTAAATTGCATACCTTTGTAGCCAATTGAGATGTAAAATATGATATTTAGCCCTATATGTCCAAGAATGTTGAGGGTAAACATCCTCCGTATGCACCCGGCTTACATCGGGTGATCCCCTATGCGTCTTGCTTGCTAGAAATATGAACTCTCCTCCAATTAAAAAAAGTCACCAGCCGCCATTTAACAGTTTCCAATACGAGCATTTAAAAGTAATAGAGGTCACGGTTTACTACTTCAACGCGTGAAGTGCAGCCTAAAGAAAACTATAGCATTTTGCCATACTTCAGGATGATTTTACATGTAAGAAACCAGCAGAAACGCAGTGTTTACTTAGGAGCACCCCCCGCCCCCTTGCATGTCTCAGCGGTCTGAAGCATCACCGGCTATAGCCTTCTTGGCAGACTGTCCAGAGTTGATTTTTGTTGGCTGCTGTAAGAGGTTCTGCTCAGACTTCCGGTGCCTGCGAGTCAGGCGTCGAAGCCGGCCAGCTTGTGAACAAGGAAGAGGAAAGGGGAAGGCTGCAGAGGAAGCCTTTGTTGAGGGCTGCTACCCGGCCTCAATAGCTCGTCTGTACACATTCATGCCGCGGCCACCTGCTGCAGCTGAGATCACTTCCGCTGAGCCAGGAAACATTTCCAAGCAGACTTTGGGCAGATGGCAAAAGAATTACAGTGAGACTGGACTCCCAGTATGTTAGTACGGCTGCAGCATCCCGACACATTTATGTACAATCATGAAAGATAGGAACGTGACAAAATTGATGCATCGTTTATGTGTACACGTAGCTTGGTGCTCTAGTCACTAATTGGCGGCCTGCAATTCCCCATTGCAAGTGTATAAGACTTTACATATCAGTTCAACCTGGAGTGTCTGATCTGTAATGGATGACGCAACAGCTGTAATTTACTGAGATCCGTTCACTGGGATAGCTGATGGCAACAGCCATTATTGGATTCAACAGTTATCCCCTGGTGATTTCCTAAAGGCATTCCTGCATTGTCTTTCTGCCAAACTGGAGTCTCAGGCTGCTTCACACACCACCTATTGGCCTGCAAGGGGATTGGCGTGTTAGGGAACTGACTATTGTGTGTGTCACCCGTCAAAAGCGGGGTGAGTGGACAGGTTTGGCTTGGTGACTACTGGCTTCAAAGGATTTCTGATTCTCCAGAGAGATGTGGGTTCAGAGGGGCTTTAACAAGCCAATCATAATTTGGGCGACTTTGTGGCAGTTCCCGCTATGTTCAGGGCAGTTTGACAATATTCCGCCCAGTTGCGTGTGCATTAGGTGCGCAATGCAAATGTAATAAATAAATTCCGTCCATGAAACACCAGAATACACGCAACCCCCACGGTCCCATTCTACTGCTGCCGTGAACTGCACTCCCTCTCCAAAAATCATTGCAATTTAAATACCATTTTATGGCCTTCTATTTAAAGTTAATAAGTAGACAACCTATCCAACAATATTTTAAACAGCGATACATTTTCTATCATGTTTTTTGGTCGTTGTCTAAATGAAGGACACCCTCCTAGTTATGTTTTCATAAAAGCGCCTGCTGTGGCTGCTATAATCTATTTTTCCAACAATTTTGCCCTCAACTGAAAGAGTAACAAATAAAAGGAAAAGAGATGGGTGTTGTTGGTGAAAAAGAGTTAAACAACGTTAGGTTACAAAGAAAGCCTTGAAACTACTTCAAGCGCTATATGGAAAGACCAGAGAAGTAGACAGGCTAGGGCATGAAGTAGTTATGTTGCCATATGATTTGCATATCTATAACCCATAACTATAACACTTGCCAAATGTTGAGATTGCACAAGAGCGTAATGGGAAAACCTAGTATATGGTCAGAGTGTCAGAGTATAGGATTGCAATATGTAGAAAATGTCTTGAGTACTTTGGTATGTGATGGCAACAGCTATCGAACCTAGGCATCTAATGTTAACTTCTCGGAAATAGCTGCATGCCAAATGGATAGCTCATGTACAACCTGTTGCGAATGGCACAATGCCATGCGAACAGTTGCAAACTCCAGTGGCATTGACTAGCCCCGTCTTCATTCTGAGACCAATGATTTGAGTAACATCAGTGGGTAATAATAACACTTCATTATTACAGAGCTTACAAGTGTTCCATCAACATGCATATCTATAAAAAAGAAATCACCCAAGTAGAATTATATGATGCAACTACAATGCCAACGTTTTTGAGCTAGCTGCTGTTTTCCAATGGAAAAATCTGTCCGCTTGTGTGAATACCTAGCAATAATGAGAGTACCCTACTGTATGGCTCACATGTTTCCTTCCGATTGAAAGCTCTCGTGCATTTCCCAAACTGTTAAGGCTTCTCCCCTCTCTGCATCCTATAATGTATATGATGGCTGTCCCTCCAGTATAACCCAAATTGACCTTTTGTCCTAATTGACCTAATAATAGTGGTCCTAATTGACCTTCTGCACAATTGACCTTTACCTTTATTTTACATATATGTGTGGGGTGGGTTTGGGGTAATAAATATAATGGGATTGGGTAGGGGATTGCGGGGGGGATTTCCCTCCCGCATATATGTCCTAATTGACCTCCATTTCACAATCAATTGTGCAAAAGGTCAATTAGTATACATCCGTCCCTCCAACAGAACACTTTGGGACATCCACACTTGTGGAGTTTCTCACCTGAAAGAGGCCAATGCATACAATAGATTTTATGTTAACATTCTGGCAAAACCTATGAACTGATGGTAACTTGGACATGCAATTGTAATGCTAAGCAAATCGTAAATCTGAATGGGCATGTGATCTCAATACCTACAGTAGCAAGAAAGAAAACCTTTTCACTAGACACTTGTCAAAACAGTCGGCTTTGTCATTACTTGTTGCTAAAATAATTTTCTTTCTTTGTACTACTTTCAACCCTATCATCTGTCCAACTCCTGAACCCCTTTGCAAAAACTTTAAGGCCAGTAAAAAAACATTGATTTTCTTTCCATACTTAAACTGTTTTTGCCCCCCCCCACTCCCCAAGACAGATCATAAGATCATGATTTGACAAGGTGACTCCAAGTTACCCAAGCACGTTTTTCCAGTCGTGGGCTTTTGCTTAACAGGTCAATGCATTCTGGGATTTGTAGCATTTTGTTTCAACTCAATTAACATACCAGAAAATAATAATTTTCGAAAGTAACCCCAGTGGTGTTCGGATGGAATGGAGTCCCTCATTTGAATCACCTAGAACATCCCATAAATAAGAACATGGGCATGTCACCTGCTACAATACCATAAATGAATGCCAATTCCTCCAATTCTCGTATTGCGCCTGCCTTTGGCCATTTACGTTCGTCCTCCACTTCCGCTCCCACAAGCACCTACTGCTGCAGACTCTCTCTGAGCCTTTTGACTAAGCCAGCAAAAAAAGAAATAAACCAACCCCTTTCAGTCCACCATAAACAGTCATCCCTCCAAGGAGACAGATTAACAGGCTGCCTGTTGTGCTCCTCACCCCCAACTGTGCCCTGGTCCATCGTCTGATTTGTACACGCCTAGAAACAGGCCTGGCTCTGGTACACAATCTGTCCCTGAAGTGAAGGGCTGTCATAGGCATAGGTATATTGGGAAAACATCCAATGATATTAGTTTGTTGGTCATGCTCGACCTATCAGCGGCATTCAACAATATTTTGAAATACTCATATCCAGATTGACTGAAGTTGACCTAGTGTCAGAAGATGCTCTAAAATGGTTTAAATCTTTTTTTATCCAAGCAGAGCCAACGGGTGAAAATGGGAGCTTATTATCCCACGTCTCGTCCTGTTCCCTGTGGTATTCTGCGGGGCTCCTCTCGGTCACCCTTGCTTTTTAAAATTAATATTGGACTACTACTGAGAATCCTTTCCAACTTCGGCCTCTTATCATTCATATGCCGAGCCACAGATATATGTCAGGATGAATATATCTTCAGATTCCATTAATCAGATTTTAGATTGTGGTGAAAACCATTAAAAGCTGGATGTTGGCAAATGAACTGCAACTCAATCCTACTAAACCAGAGGTCATTATCTGGTTCAAAGCATCTTCTGGCAGAACCACATCAGCTTCCCCCATGCCGTGCACTTTTCGGACCGTATGGTGCCTTTTCATCTAAAATAAAAAACCGTGGCTGCATTTGGCAGTCCAATCTGAAGTGTGATCTGCAGTTTAGCGAGATCCTAAAGTCATATACTATCTACTTAAACTCTTGCAACCTATCCTCCCTCTCATTGCTGAGGATGTTCGTGCAGCAGTCGTTGGTGAACTGATACATTCTAACCTTGATTATTGCAATGCCATCCTTGCCAAGATTATGGGAAATCAAATCAATCATGTTCAAGTCGCCCAAGATGCGGCCATAAAACTTAACTTTAATCTCCCTAAATCTGCTTCGCTGTCCCTTTATTAAAGATCACTTAATTGGTTACCAGTAGAACAGAGTATCCTTTTCAAGATCCTCGGTCTTCCTTAAGTCTCACCACGGCTTCACCTCAACCTATCTTGTTTCCAAAATTAGCCCCATCTCCCAGCACCACCTCAACGATCGTCAATTCAAAATCTTTTGTTCACTACTCTATTTGTCCATCATGGTGACAGGTACATTTCTTGGAGTCCTACTCTCCAAGACACCGTCAAGAAGACATCCTGTGCTCCTTACCCGATTTGAGAATCAACGCTTGCAGCACTCCAAAGAAAATCAGCATAGACGGAGGCAAGACAATACGTTTGGCTTGGTCTTTGAAGCTAAAGTCGTGTATATGTTGAGCACAAAAGATGCATCTATGAAAGATTCAAGATTTTTCAAGGTACAAAAGAAAATAATTTGTAAAGGTGGGAGTGTGCAGTAAAAGACAGCTCACATAGGCAACTGGACTAATCACTGCTCCACTTACCTAACCCCACCGGGTCCTTGGCCAGTTTAGAGCCCCAGGCTGAAACGGCAATTACCTAGCCATCACCTGCACTGGGATGAAGTGTTAAGTGTACACATTTGAAGTTTCAAGCAAACCATAAAAGCCACTTGCCATAAGTGCACATAGAACCATGGCACAAGTCCAGGAAACACACGGGTTGATGGCAACTGCCTGTTTTTTTCCGTTTCTTTTCAATTAATTAAAAAAAAACATTTGATGCACCCTTTTGAAGTAGTACTGGACGCATGGCTGTGATGCTAAGCACTAAGCCACAAGACCACACGAGTCTCTCAACCTGAAGTTTTAAAAAGCATCAGGTTTACATAATGCTATACAGGACACGTTTTGTTACATATTCTTAGGCGTAATACAAAAAAATCTATTTAAAAAATGTAAATGAAATAAGTAAAAGGAACGCATCTTTAATACTTAGCCAGCAACGTTAGAGGATAATCTGTTCTCTTGGCATATTTGTTCTCTGCCCTTTCTTCAATTCTGAAAGGCAAATTGCATTATACTTGCATAGTTCACTTTAAAGTATTCTCACTTCCTGTGACATTACTTCCCATTGCGTACGTCAGAGTCCCCGCACTTTTGTGTGTGTAACTTAAGCCCCGCATAGCTGAGCATTTCATACTCATCAAAAGTGAATTTGGACATTCTAGTGGTGAGTGAAATTGTGGCCTGGTGGTATTATTACTCTGCCACTAAGTCATACCATAACAGCGAAGGACCTAAACGCTACAAGGATTATGGGGGAAAGTAAATAACACTGATCGTTTTTTTTATCTGAACTGATGCGGTCTAACAAGACCAACAATTGACTGGGGTTTCGAAATATCCCTATCCAGGGCGGTTGTGCCTTCCAGTTGAAGTTGGCGAAGTTGCAGAGCTGGCCGCACCTCCTCCTGTAATGGCACAGATGTGCTACAAACATTGATAGCTGCCTAGAGAAATGCCAGCGATTAGGATTAATTTAGAGTTTTCTAGCCATCATTAGTTGGCTCTCGGTTTTGATCAGAACTGTGCTCATTTCATTACCTCTAATCTGTTTTCCTCTACATTGTACAGCTATAGCTCAACATGGGAATACAGCACCGAGAAAAGCACACTGAAGTGAATAGCTCTAACAACGCTCTGCCTACGGATAGCCGTATATACAAAGAAGAGCGGAAAAGGAAATGCATAGGGTCTTGCTCCACATTATCTTTGTCTTTGAGCCATGCTCTGTTACTCAAAATAAACGGTTGGCATTGGCAGATGGCGAAATAGTGAAGTGGTGGCACGTAATATATTCTCCGCAATTTGCTGAAGCATGAAGCACAATCCCAGAGCAAACTAAAGAGGTACTGGTTGTCTCCACTGAGGTCACAGAAATATGTACAGAAGCATTTTGCTGTAGAGAATCACATATATGCCAAATTAGAAAAGTGTGCGCCCGACAAACGTTGTTCCATAGTAGATGAAACTACATTCGAATCACATCAATGAGTCTATTGTTTCCCAATACAGAAGTTGTAAATGAAAACTTTGTTTAGTGGATACATTTGTATTTTATTGATTTATAAAGCGCCTTACGCCAAATAGAACTGCAAACTGTCCGGCCCAGCCCAATGCTCTCTGCCCATTACTTCCAATGGATTTCCTCATCAGAGCCACCATCGCAGTTGCTAAATTCTTGTATAGGGCTTGGCTTGCTAGGTCCTAGTGCACTTATTTATAATTTGGAGGATATTACTTTGTATGTATGCTGGAGTGGTTTTTGCACTTTAGTCTTTATAAATGATGTTTAGGGATCTTATCACCAAGTAAAAATACTGACACTTGAATCAGAAGTCATTAAGTACTTAGCACTTTAGAAACGGTCTCATTTTAGATATGATGCACTAACACAACCAGGCGTTTCAATCTGGAAATTTAGATATTGTTACGTTTTTTAGATTAATTTTATGAATATCCAATATTGTTTTATGTGGACTTATCAAATGTGTTCATTATGTATTTTATGATTGTGATGTATCTGTGTTTTGCAAGTATTAGGGAATGCGTCAAAATAAACTAGGATGATGATGATGATGCAGGTAGAAATTACCTGCACGTAAAGTCTCTGCGGGCAAAACCGGCTCTTCACATTAATTGCAGGAGGTCCGCAATGTAAATCCAAAGTAATCCATTGATTCTCTTGCCTGCATTGTCACCCTTTCAACAGTGGCCAGCTTGGGCATCAGATCGACCAGTCAAAGTTCAATTGCCCCGTCTTCTTCCAGTGTGGCAGGGCAAGCTGCTTATCTAAAATGGTGTCCGTTGTGACCCAACTTTTGGCAAACTTCTCAACTTCGTATATGTCATTGAAAGGTGTTGGACATTTCTGCAGCCTCAACACATCAACCAAGTCTTTTCAAAGATCCCCTTCCAGAGTCGCAATCTGTTTGCATCCCACAAATGTATGTACTACAGAACCCAAATGCTTACTGCATCTCCATCGCAGGGTATCCGCGGCCAGACCAAACATCCTCTTCTATTTGGGTGACCAATAGATGTGGTAGAAGATCTTCTGTTGCATTAAACAATTCTGCATGACCAAACTTTACTTGGGAAAGTAGGACAAGTATGCACGCTTTTCTTCTGTTAGAGCTACTCCCAACTCCTACTTCCAGTCTTACCTGCATTTTTCAACCTGTTCTTAAGGATTTCAATCAGGCAATACACCCGTGTCTCGCCTAGCATGTAATGTACAGATGAAATACTTATTTGTGTCTATAGGTTCAATAATCTGAGTGATATACCACTCATATCACCCCCTTCTCAAAATACCCCCCAGGTCACAGTGGACCAGGAATCAGGCTGGTTGGTAAAGGTAAATATTTATTTAAAATTTAAATCAAACACAAATTAATATATTTATATGGGGCAGCAATCACCAATGTGATGACAAAAAAATTCAGAAAGCAAGTAAAGCAATTGATTTCACTTATAGCAATACACAATAGAAAACCCAGGGAAAAGAACAGTTTTGGCTTGTGAAAAGATGGCGCTTAGGTTAAAGTTTCCCCCTGCAAAGTTCTCAATTCACAAATGAGCAATTCTACACTGTTGTAAGTAAGCAGCAGGTATTCAGGAATAAAAGAACAGTGTATAGGGTTTGAATGCAGTGTTCCCTCCCCAAACAAGAGAGAAAAGCGCTTTTGGGAAATTTACAGTTTTTAAAATGACAGTTGAAAATGGCTTTGTGAAAAAATGAAGGGTGCAAAAATCCTTAAATTAATAGAAATTTCCATGAGAGCAACACTAACAGATTCTAACCAACATGAGCTACAAGATGAACAACAGAGCACACTTTAAATCAAAATGGAAGTTAAGAAACACTTTGAATGGGAAAAGACGTGCAAATTCGCGCCTAAATTTCACTACGCGATTTTTAATAGAAATGGGTCAAATATACTGTTTCGCAATGTTTGTTTGTGGATGTAGCTCTTAGGTTTAAGTGAGAGTTGAAATTAAGTCTCTAGCTATAAAATTGAAGAAGTTATGCAAGTTTTAATAACAGGCGTTTTTGAGAAAAATAGAACAGAGAAAAGCAGAAATTCAGTTTTTAAAAATGGCAGATTGGTTTCATTTACACTATATTAATGACTAATAAAAAGAGAATGCCACTTGTGAATCTCCACAGTTACACACAGCCGATTGTAACCCTTCATGTGGTGGATACTCTGTTTTTCGTTTAAGGGAATTACTTTATTTAATCCAAATCAGTAATGGCTTATGGTCTAGTAAAACAAATGAGAAAAATCAGCGCTAACACTCAGGATTACAAACAGGGTTGTAAGAATGGTTCTGACAAAATTAGAGGTTTTTAAGTTAAAGATGGGATGGGTTAAGAGATCGGGATAGGACAAGGCAAATATACTATGGGTCACTAGGATTCCTATGGATACTTACTGTAAATTAAGATTGGACCGTCAGGTTCTGGTCATCACGGATCAGGTCTCCAGGCAGCAGGGCACCTCTGGCGGAATTGGATCAGCTGAGCGGTTCTGGTCAATTGGACTGCACCTCAGATTGGATTGGACTGTATCGCCCTTCTGGTCACTTGACACTGTAGATTAGCGGTATGGAAAGTTTCAGCCAGCAAGCATGAATGGTAGCAAGCCAAACTGGATCAGAATTATTTCCCTGAAGTTCTTTTGGGATGGCTTCAGGATTTGGGCCTAGCTGAAAAGAGTTCAGCAAATTCTGAGCCTTGGCTTGGTAAAGAAATCTGGGACAGGAACAAGATGAAGAGTTCTGGAACAGAATGAAGTCGTCAGGACCAGAGCATCACACGGAAATCAGGCGGTAGTCAGGAATCAGTGTCGGTCTGTGTGGTGAAGGTCCTATATTTATCATGCCAAGTGACATCACTCAGTTTATGGTAGGGGCAGAATTACAAACCACACCCCACGCCTGTGATAGGTCCGAGGCACTTGCCTTTTTCTGGTTGGAAGTCAGAAAGAGCTGTCCTATTTTATGATGTGATTTGGGAACTCCCACATTGATTTGAACCACAATTTAACTTCCCCACAAATGCACATTTCTATAATTATGCTCTCTAATAAAATTGGACACATACATTGCATATTTTGTGGGTTATCCTTACATCTAGCTCCCATCTCAATGAGAGCTGTCTTTGTCGTTCTGTGGAATTTTGTCAATTTTAATCATAACGGTGTGGCCTAACAATTTCTAATTCAGTACATGTCTGTGCAATTACCCCTAGATCACGGGTATACCATATTATATTTGCAGCATCGATAATTTTGCCACAATTATTCTTTTTGTGTAAACTTTGGTCCTTATGTAGTACAGGGTTCACTCGTGCCTTCACAGAAAGAATAACATTAGATTTACAACTACCAATTTTTAGATTTGTCCTCCTTCATGTTGCAAAGTTAAAGGTTTTCAAAGCTTAATCACAAATAGGCATTTAAACCACAAGTGTCTTTTAGCAGTTTTTCTTTTCTTTCGTTTCAACTGGCAACAGCTGTCAAATTCCTTTGATCAGGGTGGGGGTCCAGAGGGAAGTTTCCTGCCCCTCCCCTGAAGGGATCAGTGATCAGCCTGCCATTGTCCTTGGCTGAGCCCCAGGCAAATGTCTAATGAGTTCTTTGTTCCAAGTATGCCAGAACCTCCTGCAGCAATTAAGCCTTCCTGCTAGCAGTGGAGCGTCAACCTGAAGTGTCAATCTTTCCCAGGCTGGGCACTTTCAAGTGAGAATTAATTATTTAATTAACTCCAGACTGGGTTTTGACTTTAAGATTCACCTAAATCTTTCATTTAAAACATAAAAATGAAAACAGTTTATAGGGGATTTTGATATTTAGAGAATTAGGCCTTTCACAAAAACATGCTTTTTAAACAGGTGATTTTGCACTTCTTCATGGCAAAAGCACATTTAAACTGAATCCTTACATCAGAGTTCCTCTGCAGCACACACATCTTATTCAGCACCAGTTCTTCATTTAAGTGCTGGAATTTGTCTGCAGTCTGGAAGTAAGTATCCAGCCTTTGCTTGGAGTTTTCTCTGTACAGCTGAAATTGTTAGATGTTTTGCCATTTTTAGCCATATTTTTTCAGTGGAACTGAAAGAAATGTTGCTGGGCTGCCTTTTTCATGAGATACATTTCTCAGCTGCTGTCAGTCAATGAGGCCTGGCTTCTCTGGCCACACTGGATGATCTATAATTCTTTTACTCTCAATGATTCACGGAAAAATGAATGGATCTAGCGCCAAAACAGCACTTTGAAGGTTGCAAAAGCTGCATTTGTAAAAGGCATTTTCGGTTTTTAGCCCAATTCTGTGGCCTTGCGTCATGTTAAATGTAACAGCACCCACTGGCATGCTCCTGCAGTGAGATCTGTTTCCACCCCACTTTGTGTGTGGCAGGGGTGTGCAGCCTTTTGTGACTGTGACCCATATGCAGTTTTGCAGATTTTTGCGCGCACAGGGGTTAGCGCATCCATTTTTGGCTGTTTCCTTCCCCTTTGTAAAGGGGTGCAGTGGGGCACATCGGCATGGGTATAAATATCCCACACTGTCTTGGTCTGTGTTCCAGGAGCACTTGATAAAAATGGGGCACGTTTCACATTCTTCGCTTCGCCCCACCAGTATAAATTTGTAAAGTATGTAACAGGATTGTGCCCTTCTCACAAAATGCAGGCCCAAAAGCTTCAAGTTACATTCTCAGCCTCACATGAGCTCAAATCTCTGACCTGGGTAGACAGTTACCAGCTGCATAGCATTGTTCCCCCAGTAATTAACTGAGCTACCATGGCAATCTATCCCTTTAGACATTCATCATTGTGCAAGTTACCATCTCCACCATGTAGCTTTACCTTGTCCCATATGTGCATAAACTGGTCTCACACAGCTTTGTCCCACCTGCACCTCGAGGGCAGCTTGCAATATTATTTACAATAGATAACAGAGACCGTATCTCTTTCATTCCATCCCCACTGGAATGAACCAAGGCCATTGTCCTTCTGAGTCGGTCTCAATCTCTACCCAAAGCAGCAGCTCAGCCAGAATTGTATTCCGGACCATTCTTAATTGCAGGGGAGAACATTTCTGCTATGTCCTGGCATCAGGAAGGCCAAACTACCTGCTTTCGCCGGGGCATGTAGTCGCATAAATGATAGAGGCTTGCATCCTCCCTTTTGACGCTTCTTCACCAGGTATCCCACTTTAGAATACTCAGTGGTACATTATACCAGTCATTGTTGAGCATGTACAATATTTTCAGGAACAATGGCATTTTGACAGTATTTATTCTGAACCTCACGCACTTTGTGTAAACCACACATTCACCTCTTCGCCTACATTCTGCAGTTGTTACCCCATGTTCCTGGACAACTTCTTTCAGACCTATACAACACCCAGATTAATTATCAAGCCATCCACCCCTTTAGAAGATCCGTTAGGACTGATTTGGTTTTTATAGCTATATGAGCCACATTTTATCCTGGCAGCTGCCCAAACTCGTCAATGATTGACATGATCGCTGGTATTGATTGGTCTGGTTCAGTAATAATCAGAAGCATCATCTGCATATGCAATGTTCCTGAATACATCTTTTCAAATTCCATTTCCTTAGCATTCTGGACTGGATTGCAGTGCGTTCTGGAAACTGGCTCAATGGCAATATCAAACAGGGCTCAAAATTGACAGACTTATTTGGGCTCTCACCAAATTTGCAATGGCTTGAAAAACTGACCAACAATTTGCAACCGTCTTTGCGTTTGTGTTCTCATACAAGGCTCTAAATCCAGGCCCAAAGCTCATGCTACCCAATACTGTTCACAAATGTCGAGAAATAATGTAGAATGTTTTTTTCCAAGTCAACTGACAAACTGAGATCTTCCTGATTACCTCTTGCACGTTCCAATATAGGTGCAATGCTCCTCGTGTTGTAGGGCCAAGTTGTAGCCTTATAAAGCCTACCTGTTTCTTGGTCTTAAAGCTTCTCCCCACTTCTTCCAGTCTCGTAGCCCAATGCCCGAGATATCTTAACATCCACTTTAATCAAGGAGATTTGTCTACAACTCACACACTGCTCCAGATTCTTTCCTTGTTTGTGAATTACCAATACCCTCTCCTCCTTTGTTTTCATCTCAGGCCTTGTCAATGAGCTCCTTAAGGAGTGGGACGACAGAATAACATTTTTATAAAACTCCAGAGATAATTCTGAACTGACTTGGCACAGTGCATGGCTCATATAGTACTTAATTTCTCCTTCTTTCAACTTTCCTTCTCTCACCTTCCAATCCATGGAGTAGTTGAGGAAAATCCAGATTCCCTAGCTATTGCTCCATCTACATAACATTTTTCTCATTTCTTGCAGAAAGCCTCTGTTAATACTGCCATAATCCCTCACCAATTACCCCCGCCCCCCAAAAATAAATATCACAAGTTATAGGGAGCTGCCCAGTGCTGAAATATATGAAAGATTTCAGGACTGGACAAGGGTTATATTTTTAAAGTGGGGTTGGAGGACCCCTGGGGGTTGAGAAGGGTTTGGGGGGACTCCCCCAATAAACAATGAATACCCCGAGTTACAGGGAGCTGTCCAGTGCTAAAAATATAGATTTCAGCACTTGGACAGCTCCCTGGTACATTATGTTTTATCGAATATCCATGCAAAAAATGGAAAGTGTTTATATAACGAAACCCTAATAGATGAAAGGGTTTCGATGCATAAACACTTTGCACTTTATGTATGGGAATTCGATGAAACATTTTTTGTTGGTTGAAATTCGATGTTACTTACCTTCGATGGTAAATATTCAATGGAAAGACCAAAAACCGATGTTGGTGTCTTTCATTTCCTCCTTTTTCAGTTTTAGCTTACTGTTCCCCAGGTCCCCATTATATTCCTTCTCGGGGTACTTGCACCCATGCATCAGCTCCGACAGCTCCTTCCTTTTTCTCGAGGAGTGAGCTATCAATATTCTCCCCCAAGTGGTCTTTCTGTGGCTACCATACTGCTTTAAATTTCTTCCAAGAGCTCCTGTCCTGTGCTATGAGATGTTCATTCTCTTGTTGCAGTGTCTCAATTAATTCCTTGTCCCCAAGACAGGACACATTCAGACGTCGTTGTCCCATTTCTCACAATTTTCTCCAGGACAAATACATTTGAATTAGACTAAAAGTTATTTTTTGGCGTACAAAATAAGCCTGTTAAAAATATACACTTTCTGTACTCTAAATTATTGTCTAGTGATGCCACTTGCTGTGTAATAGGGAGCAGGCGTATCTCTGACCTTTCTCCACTCAAAAAGGTCTGGAGTTTGAAGAAAGTCGAGTCTCATTCATAAGGTTCACAGGGCACCAGCAGCCTATCAGACACAAATCCACCTTGAGTCTCCGCAGTGCTCTTCTGATGTCTTTGTCCTTTGTCCTCTTAACAAAGTTACCATTAAGTAATGTGTTGGAAGCCCGGTTGAAATCACCAGCAAGGATGTCTTGGTGATCCTTATGTTGAGCTAGCATTTTCAAGAGAGCGGGAGTACCAGTTTGAGTTAACATTAGACAGGTACAAAGTTAGCCAGAAGCAGCTTTTGTCCATCAACAGATGACTGTAAATTTGTACCATACACATCTTTCATCTACTTGCCATCTCCAAGCTTGGAGCCACTTATGACCAGATTCCTTAAGCCTCCGGAGGCCATCATGTAACAATTACAACATGGTACATCATCCTGAAAATGCACATGTTGCGGTGTCGTAGATGTTCTGAGAATTTTACTCCCAAAAGTGAATTGTGTCCAACATTTTTGTATTAAAGTTGTTCGAAGGAAAGGTTGTGAGCCACAGAGTAAGGTGGTGTGCATGTTGATACTTATTGTGTGATAAGAATGTGGTCTACTAAATAATAAAGATATATTCTTTCTGCACACCAGTCTGATTCCTTGTTTCTTATCTTATTGGAAAAGGGGTGAGTACTAATAGTGATGCTATATGTGTGAAATATGGAGTTAGTGAAGAACCTAAACATATTTAGATATTGATGTGGCACTTTTGATTGGGGGGGGGGGGCAGGCAAAGTCACTGCATGAATTGTTGCCCCATAAATATCTCCTACAATATTCAATGGTGTTCAGCCACCATTGAATATCGAAAAAAAAATGTCAAAAGACAATCATTTCGAAAAAATGTCAGAACAAAAAAAAAAAAATCGAATTCTTTATTTTTTTTATTTATATATTATTTTTTGGGGATTCGCGAGTAAAAAAAAAGGTAAAAAATAAATAAAAAAAGTGGGGAACCCCCCCTTTTCGAATAAAAAACAGTGAAAAAGAAATTAGATTTTTTTCCGACATTATTTTTTCGAAATTATGACTTTCGACATTTTTGTATTCGATATTATCACTATAAACCATATCCAATAGCACTTTGCGAGACTCGGCCCGGAAGGGAAAAAGTTGGCATCTCTTGTTATTCAATTTGATGAAAAAGGATGAAATACACTCCTCTGTCCTCAAATGAACCTACTGAAAAACCACAACGCCATTTCTGAAGACTGGCATAGTAATCTCCATGGTACAATGTGCGATGTCTTTAATATGTGCAGGAGGTTCCATTTTTTTACAGTTCACAGATGGCTTCACCAAGGGACTCTTATTCTTATACTGTCCAGTGCAGTTCATCAAACTGTACAAGCCCAAAAGGTCTAACAATGCATTCCTTTTTGCTGCACCGCAAATTGACAGATAATCGAAAAACATAAGTGGGTGGTACACTTTCAGTAAAGAAAACCACACGCCGGGCACAATAACACCAAAACTCTTAAAGAAAGCCAATTTGCCTCCATATTACACTAACCACACACACTCGTAGCAAACGATGGCCTTGATACCTGTCAAACAAGGAGTGTCACGGGCCACAGCAATAAGACACCTATTCACAGTTACTGGTGACCCAAGCCTTCTATGCGATATAGTGGTCTCACATGGTGCACCAGCTAGACTCAAAAGCACTTGCCAACTTTTCGACTTCGTCTTTACTACTTGACGCACCCTCCTCCTCACAACCAAACCCCATTGCACCTTTGCACATTCTACACCACACACGTCCGTTGATTCAATATTAACCAAGAGCAGCTGCCCAATTTTCCAATTTCCTCTGTATCTTTCATGGACGTGTTCAACTCAATTAGAAATGTTTTATTCCTGCACTTTGACAGTCTGCTGTTTTAGGCTTGTGGATGATGCATCAACTACACAAACTAATTCGCTCCTCTTTCCCCCTTTGCATTAACCGGTTCTTGTCAATATTCTCTATGTATGTATTCTCTTCACCATCTCTCTGCTTGTCTATTCGTTTTTTTGACTCACTCTGCCTACTGGCCACCCAAGTTTGGACTGTGCATTAGAATATGTAATAAACATTTGCTTTCATTGGTGTCTTCTCGCCAACATAGAATATGGTGGCCAAGTCTCCTCGCACTATTTAGACCGACGTTGGGCAGTCCAGCCTTGTATGATTACTATTTCTGGACCTTGCCACACCAACATCAGCACTCCCAAATCCGTAAATTCCTCTGCCTCCCATCTGTTTATTAGTACCCATGACTCTTAAATTGGGGTACTAATAGCTATAGTCCGGCTCGTTGTGGGCTTTGACAGGCCGTTACGGTGCCTGAGATTCTGTTAAAAGCTATTGCTTTGGTAGCATGCGGTTACCACCAGATTAAGCCTGCAAGGTTGTGTAAGATTGCTAAAGTGTTAGTTGCCAGTTTTCATTCTACTCCAGGTCAACTGCATACATTACTGTGCTAGAATAATTGGCCAAAATGTTTATCGGTTTAGAATTTATGATGAGCAACGGGGCATCCAGTTTTCTTTCCAATACATCACCCCTATCCTCATTGATTTGCACTGGTTACCCCTTCAAGCACACATCATTGTTAAGACAGCCTGCATCTCCTAAACATCTGACACAAGCAAAACACCACTCAACTTGGGTAAGAAATATAACATCTCCTGATTGCATTGCAGCATCACAAGCCACAACAATGTCAGGTCGGAAACAAAGAACTGCAAAAGGGCAAAAAAAGAAACTTGACTTTTCCTGCTTTGGACCCAGATACTGCAACAAGGTACCAACACAGTTGGGATTGTCCCCCTCCATCCAAAACTTGGAAGGACTTGAAGACCCAACTCTTCAAAGAGCAGCTTGCTGATGGGTTCCCCCCTCAACCACAATTCTCCCTTCTGGTACCTACCCCCTTCTCCACCTCTCCACTAATACCCACGCAACCTTTTTTGTAAACCCCTTGGGGCGCCTAAGAACAGAGCTGTGTTGCCCCTGCCCCCTCCCCCCCACCAAGAGTGGGTGCTTATTGGTCTCCGGTGTGGACATCAGTAACTTGGCTAATACATAGGCTTTCTGTTCCCAGGGTCTCGGACCCCCTTTACTGAACAGCTTACATTTCTAAAATCCAGACAATGTTCTAAACCATTTCACAATAACCAACAGGCAGTTTACATTTAAAGCCAACTCAAGCTGAAGGAACAAAGAGTCCTTAAACATAGGCACTGCAAGTGAAGACCAAACACAGGGAGGACTCAGGCAGAAAATCGGTATTACAGGAATATGCCAAAAGATACCACAGTTAAAAAATATATATTCTCCCAAGATTTAAATGAACAATAAGGCAGACTCCCTATTCTTCTAGAGCTAGTACAAGAAAGCAATAGAGATTGGGAGACCAGTAGCTTGTACTGAGGAGAGTGGCTATGAAACGCACAAGTTGGGGGCCTGCATAAGCAGGCGCTCCGTCTAGTACCCTTTGATACACAATTCTAGTTCTCTGCCAGCACCCGCATGATCATACAAATTAAAATATGTGAAGGAACTGGTCACACACACATATAATAAACTTGACGTGAGTGATGCTAAGCAAAAGCAAGCATTCGAGGAGGCCAATGCCCTATCAACGAGAGCCTGCAGAAACAGACTGCATGTTCTGAAATTCACACTCACGCTGGAGCTCAAGCTCGCGAAGGTGGTTTGCTTTTCTGGGATCCCTTCCAGCACTAATGGCTTGCAGCTACTCCAATGGATGCCAGCACAAACACAACACACTTACACATCAGCACACAAGTAGGCACAACTTGAAGGCTTGGGTAGCCACGATAATTGTGTGTATCAAGAAAGACAACCAACGTGCAAGTCTTTCGCTACGGCACAAACCTCAAACCAAACCATCGTTTTTGTGAACATGTCCTTTGGGATCAACTAGCAGACCGGTCTGTTTGAATGTGTTAGCCTGAGATACGGAATTAAAACAAAAAATATTGTTTTTTGAGTTCATAAAGCACAGTAATTTAAGAATCCAGTCGAATAAACTTTTGATTTTATATCATGTCAAAATATCTCTTTGAAGTGTAAGGGGTGAACTAAAAGGAACTAAGCATTCTTGATAAAGAGATACTGATCATATAGTAATAAACATACAGAAATCACTCATCCCAGTCCAATGCCTGTATTCAAGTTCATCTCCTAGGTCGGATTGCCACGGAATAATAACTTGTTATATATCCAAAGCACTTTACATAGAACATATATGCATAATTATTACCCAATCGAAACAAGTGAGCTTTTTATGTTGGTCAAGGTGTCAGTTCTACCCACTTCAAAGTTGGGCCCTTTGACGACGACCTACTTGCCATACTAGTCAGAGGACCAGGAGACAATGGGGTCTAGAGCAAGCCATCCGCTACTTGATGCAACCCTTGGTGGCGATGCATAGGGAAATTCCCCAAAGTCTGCCCTCACTCCCCATGGTTCAGACAGTAAAAGGGACCTTCATCCAAAACCTACCTATCTAAAAAAAGCAGCACCCCATTGATCTCAATCAGACGACAGCAAAAGAGGACAACCACCAAATCCAACAGGAAGTTGTGCTTTACCTTTAAATGGAACCCCATGTGACTATCCAAAGGACAAGCCACATGAAAAACCAGAATGGGGAAAGAAGAGGGCCAGAAAAAGCCCCAAGCACATCCCCTCCCTCCCATCATGCCCCCAGTCCCTTGCTTCAACGAAACTCATTCAATATACACCTCTCTGGAACTACCCATACTTAATCCCTCTTACCCACCAAGAGGGCAGCTCGGATTCACATATACAAATATAGTGTCTCAGCCAGTGCTGTACAAACATTCCAGGTGGGCCCATCTGGTAAAGAAAGAACCATGACACTTGTCTGATCCTAAAATGATGGGCAAATGACATCATTTCTATCACTTAGAGATAAGGAGGGGAGAGCTTATCCACAAAGGAATGACCCATTACACCAATGAATAAAAGAGGCTCTGTTTCAACAGACTGGAAGAGGGGAAGCTGGATTGCAATAGGGCCTTAAAGAACTGCACCAGAAGATAAGGAATGAAAGACTGCAACCAAATGATTGGTGCTGAAGAAGGTAAAGAAAAATTGCAAAAGGAACGTTTGTGCTGCAGGAGGAAGGATCAAGGAAGCAGAGGAAGGAAGGATTTTGAAAGTCTGGAGACCGTTGTAGGAAGGAGAGAGAGGTGAGAGAGTAAGGCAGAAAAATATCATGGAGGAGGAAAAGACTTGAAAGGCTGGTGTTTTGGGAGGGGCAGAGAAGGTGACTGCAGAGAAGCTTGGTGTAGAGAGGAAACAACCATCAGAAGCAGGGAAAAGCGGGAGACTGAAGGGTTAGAGTGGAAAAGGAAGGGGGCAGAGCCAACCCCATAAAGAGAAAAAACATTGACCAAGTCAAGAGGTCCACAGAGAGGAGGAAAGAGATTTGCAGGCAAAGAACAAGCACTGGCTGAGCTAAAAGGGCTAGAGAGGGTGCAGAGCGACAAGGTGGTTGAGGCAGTGGGAACCAAGCTGGGTTGCAGGCAAGGTACAAGGTCTAGAGAGACGTCAAACCTCCTTTTCACCGGTCGAAGAGATTGGGAGGAGGGGAAAAAACCTAAATGAGAGCGACTAAAGAGGCTAGCTAGGTGGCAAAGTCTATGTAGCAGGTTAACCAATGAAATTAACAGGTGCCAACTGTAACAGAAGGGCTCCTTGAAATATGAGCAAGGAGTGGAGAATAAACCCAAGACAATTAGAGAGAAAAGAGGGTGAATAAAGGAGACAACCAACTAAACATGTTCTTGGGGACCTGAGGGCTCAGGGTGGATCAGAGTAAGAGATGCATCCAAATAAGGAGCTTGTGGTGGGTTCACTAGAGACCCAAGGCATGTCCTAATCTAGTGGCAGGTGTCCCATCTCACAGCATTGTCCTTGGCGGAGTGCAGGAGGGATAAAGAGACAAGGGTTCAAAGTTAAAGCCAGAGCAGATGGAGAAGAATTAGACTCATTGCTCAGTAGGGCAAGCATAGGCTAACAGCAACCAGGAGGGTTGCTAGGTACCCCATTGTTGTACATCAGGGTTCGAAATTGAGGGGAGCTATTAAGCACATGTAGTGTAGCCTAGAAAAGCCTGGTTAGCTTGATACCAACTGCTACCAGGAGCTACTTTTGGCTCCTGGTGCCAACTAATGACAAACGCACCTATGTGAATTTAACTCTGCATTTGGTTGACTCTATAAACATTAGGACATATTAGGACACATCTATGCAACATTTAAAAGCATAAGGGGTTATAAATGATAGAATTATAGGTTAGCGCTCCATAAAGCTAACTTCACATAAAATGCAATGTACTAGCTCCTTGTTCCCAAGCAGTAGCTCCTGGTCACTGGTTAGTGTTTGATACACAGGAGCTGCTTTTAGCTCCTGCTTAACCAATCCTAATTTCGAACCCTGTATATAAAACTTGCACTCAGAGATGTGTCAGCGGCAGCTTCAACGTAGGGCTGCTTGTTCACGCAGATTCAGCTACGTGGTACAGCAGAGGTAGTACATAGTTATATAGACACCAGTCATCCATCGGATAACATTGCTCCTTCTGTCCTGATCCACCCAACAGTTGCTCATAGAACCCGACCACACAGGTCATAGCTCAGATTCCATAAGCAGTCTGACTTCCCTCAGCCAGGCTGGCAGATGCTCCCCCTCACACTACAAGCCCACAAAGATGCTAGCATCAGGAAATTGGGTGCAAGCAAGGAGGCTGTGGTCACTGTTGTAGGCCATGCAGAGGAGGCCCAGTAAACTATACTCACGGGGAATATCCTGTTGGAAGGTTTCCTGTGAAAAATACTGCAAGGGAGGAAGGGCAGATGATGGAAAGGATACATTCAAGTTCTGCAGCTACCAACACATCTCCATTCTCATGACAGGACACCTGCTCCTCCCCGAGTGTATGATTTCAACCAACGACAACACATGCTATTTTCATAACACCCAAGCGCTGCACATGCAGAATACTCATCACCACAACTCACTATACAATTTCACCTTAATAGCCCAATATTAGCGACTATTTACAGAAAGGAAAACGTGCCTTCATGATCACACTGTGTTGGCATGTCCGCATATCAGTGTACAACAATTTGAAGCTTATTCCCATGCTATTCACTACATTCGTTATGTGCCACCAGGATGAGGCTGCAAACCACGGAGGCCCGGAACTTGTAGAGGGTTCGTTGGAGCAGAGTGGTGGGCGGGAACCCATAACACCTGAGGCCGGGTCAACATATATGGAAGGCTTTTCTCAGTGATCCCCAACCCTGACCTGCCCATGAAGCAAACTGGGGGCATTTGGCATTCCGGGGAGATGCAAAGAAATCCAGGTCAGCGAACCCCCAGCGCTGGAACAGGGGCAACAAGAAGTTGTCTTGCAACTCCCACTCATATGTGTTGAACCCCAAGCGACTCAACTGGTCCGCTTCTGCATTGCTGTCCCCCAGGAGATGGAATGTCGAAATCTAAAGCCTCCTCCATCAGGGCCCATTTCCAGATTAAAATCGCCTCCATGCAGAGGTGGGGGGGAATGGGTGCCACTGTGCTTGTTCAGGTCAAACATTGTAGTTGAATTGCCCGTCCTGAACAGAACTGTCCCTGATGAGGGGCAAGAACGCTCTGCCCTGAGCTTGAGCAGATTGACACGATAGGCTTCCGACTTAGCCCATGCTCAATGAATCCCATAGCCCTCCAGAGTAGCCCCCAACCAGAGAGGAAGGAGTCTATCAACACAAGGGTAGACTTTGCAACACCTGAAAAGACAGCCTCCCTGAAGATTGTTAGAGACATGAAAGCCCTTGGAGGAGAACAGCAACTTGAAATGCAGCAGGTATTCAACACTGGGATCTAGAGTGAGCGCCTCACCCACCCTCTGTTTCTCTACATATTGGTTCAGAAGTCCCGGGCTTTAGAGGCAGCGGTTAGAGGCAGCAGCACCAGGGTCACCATGCCCTACCCTGGAGAGCCACATCATTGGTATTCCCCCCTCCCCCCACCAGGAGAAAATTGTGCTTTTGGAGGGGAGTTGGTTCCTGGTTACCAAAAACAGACTACAGCTACCAGAATTCCTTGAGACCAATTGAGATTTATTTGCAACACCTGAAAAGACAGCTTCCCTGAAGATTGTTAGAGACATGAAAGTGCTTGGAGGAGAAAAGCAACTTGAAATGCAGCAGGTATTCAACACTGGGAACGAGAGTGCATGCCTCACCCACCCTCTGTTTCTCTAAACAAGGGTAGACTCTGGATGGGTGAATGGTGCTCCCACTGAGACAATGCCCGCCATCAGCCACCCGAGAAGATCCGGCAGCAGGAGCAGCGGTATTGGGATCCTGTCCGACTGAGACCCTGTCTCCTGATCCCAGTTGGCCACCATGTGGAGCTGAAGGCGCCTCATCTTGAGGCGAGCGTCCAGTACAGCGAGCATGCAGGAGCCAATCAGGCCCAGAATGTGCTGGAACCATGCAGAAGTGGTCCAGTTGGCCAGACAGTGTCCGACCGCCTTGCAGAGGGACATAAGCCTCTCGAGGCGTGGGGAACACCCATTCCAACGCACCCCTAGGAAGACCAGTTCCTGAGACGGGCATAACTGATTTCCTCTGGTTGAGTGAAAACCCCAGCTGATGAAGGATATCCACCAATTTCTGTCAGGAGTGCACCACCCCTTCGGGTGACCCCACCCTCACCAGCCAGTCATCCAAATAAGGGTATAGATGATGGCCCTCTACGCGGAGAAGGGCCTCCACTGCATTCATCAACTTCGTGAAGACACGAGGGCCCGAGTTCAGGCCAAAGGGCAGCACCTTGTACTGAAAGTGGTACAACATAATCGTGAACCGTGGAAACCTCTGATGCAGTTGATAGATGGGTACATGCAGGTACGCATCCTTGAGGTCCAGGGAACACATACAGTCCCCTGCACACAGACTCGGCTTTGTGTGTGGGAGTAATACTCTTGAAGCGTTCCAGCGGTAAAGACAGATTTAGAAACGACAGGTCCAGAACTACCCTCAGGCCAGCCTGGGTGATCTTGGGTACTGCAAAAATCCTGAAATAGTAACCGAAGCCATTGTCTACAAGAGGAATCGGTTCTATCAACTGTATTTCCAAGAGCGAAAGGACCTCCCATAAACTGGTGACTCATCTTCTTCGGAGACGAAAATGAGTGATGCTGGGAAGAACCGCTGGGTGATCTTGACCTCTTTTAGTGCTGCTACTTTGTCCTTTCAGACATGGTCCCGCTCCACAGTGCCGTTATCCCCATATGGTGACCTCTATTTTCCTTCTTGTGGAGGAAGGTGAAGATCACTTCACGCTCTCGAAGCTCTTCCAGGTGCAGTCCTGCACATCATGGCCTAATCCAAGGCAGTAAAGTCCTATGCGGTGTGGGTCCGATACGCTAATACAAATAAAGCTAAAAGCTGTGTTCCTAGTGGCTACCCGTGTGCAGTGAAAAAAGGAAGTGAGGTCACAGGGCATAGAACCTCTATATGTACTAGCCCTGACACGTCTGGTGCATGGCACTAAAGGTGCCAGACGGCACGGACACCGAGCCGCGCTGAGCCCCCCGACAGCGGCAAATATTTCCAAACAGCAGCTGCCACTGGCAAATAGATGATATAGATGAGGAATCTGTGGGAAAGAGGAGTGCATCGGAAGTGTGCTGATAGTACTGATGTGGCATTTAGGATGCTTTGCCTTCCCTAAGAGAGGTCACACATGAGAATAAGCACTGAACCCTAAAGAGGAGTGAGCTAAGAAAGGTGTGTAATTTGACTAAATTGATGACGGAATAGTGTGGAATATCTAAGCAATACTGGTAAAAAGTGTTTCACAAGAGGACTGCATCTGCAGAAGTGCTTGAGTTGTATTTGAACCACTGACTACCGCCTCAAAGCCAAAGATAAACTGAAAATGGTTTAATTTAAGGCCAACTATTACACCATGAATCAACCAAAGGTGAAAGAACATAACACTAGCCAAAAGGTGCTGCCGGGAACAATGGAGTAAAAGGAGAAATGGAGAACAGGAAAGAAAAGAAGGTTACACCTATGTGAATCAAATTTTGAGACCATGATAGGACTGGATAACTATGTAGAGAGAAAGAAATTGGAAGCAACTAGGCAACCTCAGTTATAAAATGTAAAGAGCGAAGCAGGTACTAAACTTGCAAAAAGCAAAGACAAATTGATTCTTTTAACAAAAAAGGAAGCCCAGTGTTGGCATTTGTTATGTTTCTTGAAGAACAAGAAGAGAACATTCTTGAGGAGAAAGTCAGTTCACTGGATGACCCACAAGAGGTCCAGAAAGAGATTGAGAGACTGAATTGCCAAATGTCCCTCTTGAAGCTTGTTATCCTAGAGATTAGAGTACCACAGAGCTTGACATCTAATCACCAAAGATACATGGTTCCGATCCTGATGAAAAGATAAAAAGAACTTTAACATCTGATTTATTACCAAAACAAATTAACCAATTTATGAGAAACAGATGTATGATTTGTTTCAATTCTTTTTGCGACCATTCTGCCAGAAACATTAAGACATTCTATTAAAAATGACACAAGAAGCATTATATTAAAAAAAGGTTGATTATGTTAGCTAACTTTATATAATATGCATTTGGAGACTAGGAATTGAAATGTGCACATTGTAGGTTATAACTTAATGTGGATGTCCACTGCTAGGAATGAATTGGTCTAGGACAGCGAGGGGACATAAGCTCAGTGAGAACAGGCTTTCAAGGCTGTACTAAAGGCCAAATCAGCCTTAAGAAGTGAGTTTTAGAGCTAAGCTACCTGAACCCAAAACATCCTGCTACCCAGATTGGAAGTCCTGTGTGCAGGGATGGTTAGAAAGCCAACCACAACTGTGTGTATGGTTTGGAATACCTTTTGGTACGAAAACCTGGTTGGGGCCCTGACCAATCCTGTAAATGAGAAGAAGTCACAAATTCCGCTCAGGCCTCGACTGGAAGCGAAAGGAGCACTGGGGTAACTTTGCCTCTGTAGCCCTGGAAGAGCAGTATTTTGAAGGTGTTCTGAATTTGGTCAGGTGATTTGTAGTGGGATAAACCTTGTTGACTTTTTACAAAGATGATGCTATGAAAGCAACGGCTATGCTCACACTATAGGGGAATGAAAAGAAAGGAAAACTTTCGTTTGGCCAGATAGAAGCAGTTTTTGGAAATCAATTTATTTTAAAAGACTGTAAAAACATGTGAATCAATGATATCCTAAGGTTCCTGACTTGATCTACTCAGGCAAGACTCAGGATCACAGTCCACATAAGTGGCTCCAATGCTCATAAATTGGGTGAAGAGTTTAACATCTGTTTTTAGTGCACTGCTTTTTAACATGCTTAAGTATGTGGTCACATACTGATTGGAACAGTGTACATTCTGTTGCATCACCACTTGTAGCCAGGGGCGCTCCGTTTATTGCTTTGACCACAAAGGAGTAAATGTGAGAGCCTATACTGTGATGTGTCAACAGCGTAGCTTTACCTAATAACCCTTTCATGCAACTTGTATCGTACATCAACAAATGGTAAAACCTTTACAGCGTCTTATAACACTTCAATCATGGGACAGCAGTGACTCAGAATATCTTATGATGGAAAATAATGCACTGCAAATGGGAGAATGTTATAGAGAATTTATCCTAAGCCGCTTGAGTAAATACACTGTAATGGGCAGGTCCACTTGTGAAATGTTCATAATGGCAAATTCTCCCCTTGATCGCCTCACTGAATAATCTACACAGCAATGCAGCAAACGTTGCTTTGAGAGGGAGTTAGCAAAGGGCACAGCTTCTCTCTTCTGGTAGAACTTAGAGTTAAGAGCATAACACTAATAATACGCAGTGTGTCAGCTACTATCGCTACCCCAAAACAAGCAAACATCCCAAACAAAGAAATAGTGAGTAAGATACTCCCAAACAGAGGGAACAATGGACACATGCAAGCCTGTCCCCTGCTTCCACCCACAGGGCTCTTTTATAGGAATTTAAAGAATGCCTGTGTTGTACCAGAATTGGCTATTTCAGGTAAATCAACTGATCAGCCCATAGGTATAGCTGAAATGAACAATTTAGCTAACAGAAAGGAAAAAAAGAAACACAAAACATGGGAGTTATCAGTATAGTAGACGATAAACTGAGCGTAAATGAAGACAGTTTACAAAACAGTAAAGAAAATAGATCAGACTAGTAATGTACTTGTGGAAAATAGAACTAAAAATAATCTGAATGAGTGCCCACTGAGTGCTAAACCCTTGAAACAAAGTTCCCTTCCAGGTTACTGGTCAGATAGAAAAAATCTAAGTCAGTTGGAACCAATGCAGAAAGGGAACAGTGAACAGGAAAGTTTCACACGGGCACTCCAAATACAACATATCACAGAAAGAAAATATGCCCCCCCCTAAATAGAGATGCAGAGATATGCATTTTACATTCAGTAGTAGCACAGAGTTATTACTTCAAAAGACATCAAAATAGTTGATCAAGAAGAAGTGATGCAGGAATACCGAACCAACATTTGGTTCCAATCAAGTGCAACATTGGATTATGCTCTGCGATCAGAAATTGAGCTGTTTCAAATGGGTTACTTCTGTAAAGTAGTGCTGATACCAGCGATTACAAAAAGAGCTAGACAAGTGTCCAATCAGCAGGATGCTGTACACAAATGCCAAAAGATAAGTAAACCACAGTCCAAGATAAATAATGAGGATAAGCGATCACCAGTAAACTGTAGTGAAGTACCTAATACTGCAATAGCAGGTCAGAGAACTTGAGAGACAGAGGAAATTCACGAAAAAATACAATTGGAAACATCGGAAAGCCTTGGTTGGCAATGGCTCCCAGTTGTTTTTACGCAACACTTTAGTTGAACACACGGGTGATGTAAATCTCATCTATTCTTGGAATACATGCGGCCATTCCCATAAATTTGGAGATGATGGTTTGATATCAGATTTAGATAGTTTTATGCTGGTAACCTTGCAAGAAACATGGTTGAGTGAACCGGTCCAATTTGATTGTCGCAGTACAGTTCAGCAAGTAGCCTCCAAACGACCAAAAGGGAGGCCAAGTGGAGGACTCTTGCTAACTGTGAAATCTCTGTGGGTAGCAACTACTGTGAAAATCAACAAATGACGTCCAGGGAGTAATAGTGAAACATCTAAATTGCACAATAGTATGTATACATATCTATGACCCCCCCTAACTATAAGGCTACAGTTAAGAATGTGCAAGTGGTAGCATCTATCTTACAGAAATATTTGTGCCGATATCCAATATGGATGCTAGGAGATTTTAATGCAAAAATAGATAGCAAGCCATCAGTGCAAAAGAATAAAGATAGAAATGTATCTGAACCAATCGACAAGAACTCCTCAAATAGTCAAGGTAAACCATGGGCAAAAATTGCTTAAGAGTATGGGCTCATAAGACTTAATGGTAACTGTCCTACTGATGCAAGTACGGCCCACACTATATCAGATGGAAGGTCACTGTCCACAATCGACTACGTTTTCACAAATGATAGTGGAATCAGGTTGACAGCCGATATGGCTATAGTCCATAGACACGAAAGTGATCACTTTCCTCTATGTGTATACATAGCCTCCGTATTAACTGTTCCGGTTAAGGAGTTACATGACAAAAATGGTCAGATAGGCTTGAATAAAGCAAAGAATCGTTTAAAATAGCACAATACAAATTTGGATTTGGCTAATCAACGTGTAAAGCAGATTGTTCCACAATACACCAAACAATGTATTGAAATCATTAATGAAGAAAATATAGTTGATCTTTTCTCTAATATGATGTTGGAAATTAGCAAGAACAATTGCCATAAAAGATTATATGTATCCGCATGAGAGCGAGTAAACAAACCTCTAGGTAAAAGATCACATATTGATAACATATTAAATCTACCTTAGGATCCAAAAGAGACTGAGGAACTTATGCCTCTCCCAAATGAACAATGGAATTGTAACTCTAGTACCCTCGATTTAGTAGTAATAGAAAAACTAAATAAATCCTGTGCTGCACGACCGGATGGAGTGTGCGATGTCCTACTTAAATTAGCCTCAGAACTTTGGGCACACACACTCTTTATCCTATTCAATGAAATAGGAAGAAGTGGCAGGATTCTTGAGATGTGGCATATGAGCCACTTGTTGGCTGTATACAAAAAAGGCCCTTGGGATAACCCAGCGAATTATCGTAATTTGGCAATGCTGGACATTTTGTCCAAGAAATTCGCTAGGGTACTACTAAATGAGCTCAATACATGGATCAAAGAAAATAATATTCTACCTCCAAACCAGATAGGGTTTCGTGCAAAGGCTAATACTATCCATAACATTATATTACTGACTACAGCAGCCGAATACTCCTGGAAGAGGCGAGAGAGAAACGTGCATTGTGCTTCGTCGACTTCCATGCAGCGTTCGATACTGTTAGAAATAGACTATGGACGAAACTAAATGCATGCGGTATACCGCAGGGACTGCTGAAAATGCTGATGCAACGCAGATACAACAGTATGAATATGGTTGGATGATAGAGGGAAGCTCTCAGTGTCAATGCCAACAAGTCAGGGGGTCAAACAGGGTTGCATGGTGGCTGCACCACTTTTTAACCTCTGTCTGGCTGATACCGGTGACCATTGCATGAATCTGTTGATCACCCCTGTGAAAGTTGGTAATATAAAAATTAGCTGGCTCGCATACGCGGATGACTTGTTATTAATTGACCCAATAGCAAGTGGACTTCAAACCTTATTAAACACCTTGATGAGCTATGCTAAATTAAATGGATTAACAGTGAACAATCAGAAAAGTAAAATAATGGTGTTCAGTGCAACTCCGATTACAAAACAGTATATATGGGAAATAGATAATATAAAATTGGAACAAGTTAAAATATACACATACTTAGGAGTATTGATTGGTGAAAAACTGAAATGGGATCACCATTTGAAAAGTACCATTCGGCAAGAATCTAGGCATCTTGACACAAGCAATAGTGATGTTTTATCAAGTGAAAATAATGCCATTGTTGCTCTGCGGCTGTGAGATCTGGAGTCAGAGGTATACAGATGACCTAAAAAGAATAGAAGCTTGTATATTGAGGAAATTATTTAGAATGCCAAGAAAACTATTGAGTACATATACCTAGAATTTGGATTGAAAGGAGTTGTTATTTAATGTTTGAAAAAAATGGTGATAGGTTATGACAACTTGATGTTTCTGAACAATGATGCAATAGCGGTCACCTATTTTCAAGCGTATATGAAATAGACGATGTGATGACCTTTGGGAGCATTGGTAAAATGGAAACTTTGTATTTGAAATGGGCAGATGGATTTGTACAAGTCTTACCCAGATGTTATCCAAACAGGTTCAAATTATGGCTAAAACATAAAATGGCGACATACAGCCAAGAGTGCCATCTGACAGAATTGGCAACAAAGAAAAACAGTGGGAAATATTGCCAATATTGGATGGCTCGAATGGCTATATCAGGATATACTAGAGCATACCCAAATTCCTACATATTTCGAAACTATCTTTTGATGAAATGTAATGTTTGTGTAACATTAAAAATTGTAAGGAAAAGATCGGGGAGTAAATGCAACTCAAGAATATGCAGGCTATGTGGATGTAATGTAATAGATACTTTGGATCACTTGCTTGTTGATTGTGAAAGCTTAACTAAGTTAAGAGATTCATTTTTAAAATCCTATGATAATGTCGTAGATACCGGTGAAACAAACATGATATGGCCGAATTTTAGGAATCGAAATGATGTAAATTTTATGTTTTTATGGTGAAATTTTATCTGAAAATGTTGATGATTTTTAAAGTATTATCCTAAATCAGAAAGTTTTTAAACGTATGATTAATCTGTGCTAGGCCATTGAGTCACTTAGTTATAATGTAGTTTATTTAACATTGTTTAATACATCTGCATATTAAGTGGAAGTAGTATGTGTTAATGTATGCATGTAATTTATGTTGTATATACAAAGCCGATCGGCTATACGTATATAATAAAAAATCAAATTATATTAATTGTGCAATGCGTTGTCTTGCTTCAGATTGGTGGTTCCAGCAGAGCAATGCCACAGGAAGAAACTCTAATGCTATTACTGTCTGATCTAAACAGGAACATCAAAGGGAACAGGATTCTTTTAATTTGAGTGATTTTATGTGTAAGCAAATACGGTTTTCAAAAAGATACAGGTTTTAGAGACAATTAGATACATACTTTACTCACCTAAAACCTACTCCCATTGGGAATAGGGAATCGTGTACAACTCCCATAAAAATCATTTTACTCTAAACTTAACAAAATAAGGAGTAGAACACGCCCATTGCAAAATAATACCTGAAACTGGCAGTGGCATCTTTTCCGTTCCAAATGCATTCCTACGGTGCACCAAGACATGGGCACATTGTCTGGTAATTCTTCGATTCTTATGATGTAGTGGCCTGCCAGATCTGATCAGATGTTTGATATGTTTAAAGTTGTCATTTATGCCATATGTGATTATTGTGCCACTAATCTAGCCCCTGGGATTGAATAATTGCTCAAAAGCAACCAAACAACATGCAAAGCTCACCTCAGAGTGGGCCACTTACCATGCATCATCTGTGTTTAGCAGCATGGGGCTTGCAAAGGAGTAACAATTATCCTTGATCGTTTATAATCAATCATTCCTATTTTTTTTTTTTTAAATAAATTTGACTTACAACTTTATGCACTTAAGTGTTCTCAGCAAGATCCTCCCATGACCAAACCAAACTCTGCTCCTGTTATCTGAATGCAAAGGCCTAATCAATTGTACCCTGCATTAGCCAAAGCAGTTGCTACTAGAGCCTCAGACAGTTCATCTTCGACTAGGTCTTCAAAAGCTGATGCCGGTGAAGGGAATTGGAGTAGCTGTGCTCTTTTCTTTCCACAGGTGGTTATGTTTATAGGCAACTGCATAATATGAACCATTGGTTGATGTTTCACTTTCCTGGCAGTTTATAGATTATCCTCTACGCAGTCCTGGAGGCAGCTCAGCATAACCTTAGAAAAAATGTTTGTAGTAATCTCAAGTAGTGAAATTCACTGACAATTTGATTGAATGGATTTATCTCCATTTGTATGTACAGGAACTATTGCAGAATGACTGCAGTTTTGCGTCAGGGTTTGAGATGAATATTCTCAATAAGGAGGAAGAAAAATTCATTGGATTAACCTTTTTTAAAAACTACAAATTTGGTCTAGATTTTAGTGCACACTGAGCCCTGCCCAATTTTTTATGTTTGAAATGCTAAAGTAATTTCTTGAACAATGAATTTCGATGACTAATAAACCATTTAAGAGGTGAATCGGTAGCGTGAATGACTTATTTAGAAGAAAACAATGTTCAGAAATCATTAACTACAGCCAATTCAAAACAGGGGACTCTGAATAAGCAGTCATTTGGGGAACCCCCCAAGATGACAATTACACAGAATGTATGATGGTTCGTATTAATTAGTGTGCTTTGAAAATCAAATCCTATTCCCTGACCCACTGTTTTTTCTTCTTGGACTAGAGTTTTCCTACAGTGGGCCCTTAGATTAGAAACTGAAGCCAGTGGATTTAATGGCTTGAATTACATTGGCTTTGTTTCATCATGACCAGCTACTTTTGCTTATATCATTAACATGTATGTTCATCTAACACATGGCATTTAAGGGTTCTCTGAGAATTACTGTGAAATAAGCATCCAATTAAACTGTACTACTTCAAATGATCCCCACACCCCTCTCCACCAAGTGCACATCCATAAGGTGTTCTACCCAATCCTATTAGTTGTAAATGAAAAGTACATCAATACCCATATGCTTAACCCTAGTAACCTTTCCAAACGGGCCATGAAAGTAGTGCATCTGTGTCACAGTACAATAAAATACATAGGGCGGCCTCAACAAGTTTGCAGTGCTGGAAAAAGGTGGTGTTAATTCCGTTACCGCCACTTGTTTGGGCGGTAACAATTAAAAATACTGTTTGTCCCACACTGTCAAATTATAGGTTTTGGCGGATTTACCACCAGAAGTATTAGCACAATGTAAATCCACTTTTGGGGATTTACCGCCGGCGGTATTACTGCACAGTAAATCTCCTGATAGTTTTAGTTAAATTGGAGTATTTACCTACAGCAACAAGTGAATCTTCCACTCCCCCTGTACCCCCCCCAAAAAAGAAATAAAAATCGGTCTATCCACCAAAAGCCCCCTTGGAGTTCTATGGACTCCAAAAATGGGAAAAAGCGCCACCCTGCTGCCACTTGCAATCCTGTGGTAAACTCACGCGACCAAGTGGCAGTAACAGTAAACTATTTTAGTGGGAATTCAGACTAATTACCACTGAATTATCTCCAAACTCGTAATAAGGCCCTAGTGCGTAAACAAGGAAAGAAGTGTAAGTAGTGAAGTGTAATATGCAGCGTGTTGCAGAGATCTGTACTTTACATGCAGGTTACAGGTTCCAAGTATGGCCTCTGTGGGTGGTCACACCCCTAAGAAGCCTCATGCAGGCCACCACTTCCCTCACTTAGCTCAAGCCCCCCAGTTCTTGCAAGGTCTCTGGCACAATACCTTAAGGTCTGCTGTTGGTGCTGGTGGAGAGATGTTAATAAGGGGGCAGGGTCTACCCCTCAAACAGCCTCTGGGGGCTGGCCTGCCCCAGGTGCTGTTCTTGGAATGGCAGGGCCCTGTGCCCAACGGCGAAGCAGCCTGTCACCACCAGAGGGGGCCCTTGAGTATTGTGGCACCCCGTGCCTAAGTGGGGCAGTGCAATCACTTTGGCAGCCCAAAAGATAGCTGAGTCAAGGTGGTGCCCATACCCAAGAGGGGGGCCTCATTATCACTGCCGTTGAGACCAGGCCATTATTATCGGCTCCCTTCAGTGAGGTATGGGGCGGGGCCCGCCGGCTTCATCCTTACACCTGGGCCGCGCTGACAGGTGGGCCTACACCAGTACACAGACATGTGTGGTCCTTGCGCAGGCTGCTTCTATCCTTTCACCACGGCCGCACTGAGTAATGGTCTGGAACTTCCTGGTTTTCACTGGCTTGCCTGCTCACGTGGCCTGAAAGCATGAATCTTCTGGGCCTGTCCATACTGGTCGAGGGCAGGCCCTCATCACCCGCTGCTTTGCCACATAGGGTGCCCCACACAAGCAGCCCGGGATGGTGACCATAATGTCACCCTATGCCTCCATGCCTATGCGGTCCTGGGATGTCAGTCTACCGGTCCAAACTGCCCGGCCCCCGCGTGGGCGATGCTGCTCCTGAGGGCACTTAGAATTCCCGGCCATATTCTTATTGGCCCGCCCAACCTTTGGACGGACCAACATGCCCTCAAGTCCCTGTGAGTGCCCGAGCTACACTGGGCACAGAGCCTATTGCTCACAGTAAACACCAAGCCACACCTGGCATACGCCACACTTCGTCTTTGGAGTTCAGGGGCTGCTTGAGGCCGCAGTCCCCCCCAGGAACCCAGGAAGCTTTGTCACCCTTTTTTAAAGCTCACCCCAGTCCTGGGTAAACCTGTGCCATTATTCCACTGCTTCACCATGTCATTTGGCCCATAGTAGGGGCTGGATGTTGCAGTCCAGTCCGAATGGAGAGAACCGATAAAGAAAGAAAACATTCATATACTAAACAAAATATTTTTATTTCCACCCCAGTGTTAGTTTCTTTATTTCTCTACATTCGCCAAGGGGGGTGGGCAATATAACCCTAACTAGCCGGGCCCTAGTTTGGCCAGAAGGTATACAAGGCTGGGGAAGCAAAGCACCCTGGCCTTGCACAGCTATTGGGCATACATGCTAGAGTACTGAACTGCCAAAGGGAAACCAAGCCTCCGCGTAGTTAGACCTAGCCCAGGAGTGCTCTTGGAGCGGTTTGCTGCAGCTGAGGAAGTGCTCACATTTTTCACTTGGCTGTCTTGGCTCCTCCATAATGGATGGCTGTCCGGCACAAATTATGGAAAGGCTACACACCTTGAAAGCCCTACATTTCAGGCACCACAGCTTTAAAAGCTGTTTTCAGGCAAATATCATTTATAATCCATCTCAAAAGTGATTTTATTGGACGGCACAACACTACAAAGTAAAATGCTTCTAGGTTCCATTCGAACCAGAGTTCAGTGTCTAAAGAAGAAAGGAAGAGTGAGACTAATTGAACAGAAGAATTTTGACAGCGTATCTGTACGCAATAAAACTGTAAACGTTGAGGATCTTTGTTTAAATGACATTCCAATGCCTGTAAGACTTGTGGCGAATCAAGGCTTTTCCTCAACTCAAACAAACACATCACTGAATCCCTGTGGTGTCGAAGTAGCAGAGCTGCTGATCAAGTTGGCAACGTGCCAGCAGGGAGAGAGAAAATCTGTTATCAGCTGCAAGAAAAAGGCTTCCGCCTCCCTTGCTACTGATTAACAACACAGCTGAATTAGCACAGTGGTAGAATGGTTACCTCCCATGTAGATGACCCAGGTTCTATTCCCCATTAAGGACCATGCGTAAACGGTCTAAATTACTGAAATATCCTCTACAGCACCACAAAGACATGAGGAAATAAAATAAAACCTGCTTGCTTCATGAAAGAAGAACACACCTAACTACCTAGGACGAGCAAACCAGAAACTGGAGCCAAGCTCTTATATAAGAGGTGATTGGAACTCCTAATTGATCTAACTGTTATTCGAAATGACCAATAGGGGAAGACCCACCCCAGGAGGATAGGATGCAAGCACTACTTCTACTAATGGTAAAGCCGGACAGTTCAGCCAATCAGTAGTCCGCTAAGGGGAGGAATAACTGAATAAAAGGACAGCGAGTTCAGTTGCAAGTCTTCTTCGCTGGGGACTGGATCCCTGGCTCGCTGGTTATGGTAAAGCAGTGGAAAAGAAGCCTGAAGCAGGAGGAGGAATGCTGCCTTGTGCCTGGTAGCTACCCTGCTGAAGAAGGAAAACTGAGGGTGCCGAGCTGAACCCACAGATCCAGTAGCCCAGAGGAGCTGGAAGAAGGGCAGGCCCTGCTAGCCTGTGGGAGGAACTAGACACCCTAAAGTTCCCCAGTGAGGAAGGGACTGTGGGCAGCCAGACTATTCCTGGAGGGCAAGCTGCGAGAAGGGGTGGGCCCAGTTTGAAGGAGTCATGCATGAGACTCATCCCCTAAGTTAACCTAAGAGTTAACATACTTCAAAAGAAGGGGCGCGGGTGAAGATATCCTAAGAGAACGAGCCAAAAGTCAAGAAAGTAGAGAGAGTGAAGATACCATAAGAGAGGGGAACAAGACTAACGAGGCTCCAGAAGAGGCAGAGTGTGTGAAGACACCCTGGAACAGGGATGAAAGAGAGAAACGAGCGAGAAATGCTCTGAGTGGAGTGAAAGTGTCTGAAGCCCTGGAGGGGAACAGAAACACACCAGAGTGGGGTAACAAAAGAAAATGGCACCCCCACCCTGAGAGGTGTCAGGAGAAAGACTAAAATACCTCAAGTAACATTTGATTTGGAACATTTAGCCATTGCAGTGGCACTTTAACTTTTTATCGCTGGGAAAGAAATCTGGAACAGAAGCAGCAGTCAAACATCTTTTTAGTTGATAGATCATTTCGATCCATGTGCGTTTTGCTATAAATGTGGTAGGCTGATTTTTGGAATAGGGAACTGAAGAGTTTGAGAATATTTTCATAATTTTCTTTGAAACTGGCCAACCGGTCAGACTAATTGTAAAGGCATATAATAACAATCCATGAACATGGCATCCCAGAGCCCGAGTCCTATTTCTGGTCTTCCACATCCTGCACTGAAAACCTTTTTATTTTATCTCCTGATGCAATACACTAATGAATTTTCAGACATTGGTCAGAGGGCCATAGAGGATACCTAGGGAGAGGCATGAGACATTTGTCTGCCAAACAGGTTGTTGCTTGATTAGAATACTGTACTGGACATGAAGATGGTGCACAGAGCATGCACGCGGGAGGGGAGAACGGAGTACCTCTTTCTCAGGCCAGAGATGAGCAGAAATGCCTAATTTTCCATACACTGAAGATGTTGGATTTGGCACGCCAGAAAATCAAACAATGGTGTTTATATCGCCCACTCTGAAATTAAGGCTCCCATTAAGAGGGCTGCATATCAGCTGGGATGATTTTAAGCATGCCACAAATTTGAAGCTAAAATACAAGCCCATCATGACAGTATTATTCGGCGCATCAAACCTAAGATTGGACTCCCAAATCATTCCAAGATGTTGTAAAAAAAAAACGTCCAGTGGTGTAGAAAGCCAGGCTGGGTTATGGAGGGTGTGTCATGGTGGCCAGCAAAAGAACCTGTTAAGGAAGTGTATAAACCATTATCCTTCAGCCCCTGCTGTGCACCACCAGACCTGGTGAATGGGAGGGTGTGCTCATGGGGGTCATTAACAAGCATACAAATCTGTCACAATCGAACTAGGCAATAGGAAGAATAATGGGGAGCATGGGAGTTAAACAATGTGTACTGGCCCCCTGACTATTTAACATCCAGAGATTTATAAATGCACTTGAAGATTATGCCCAAAAAATACCTTAATCAACTGAGAAAAAACAGCCCGAAGTTTGATCCAAATTCGAAATAAAAATGGTCTAGAAACAATTCCTGGTAAATATATAGGCCTAGAAATACTACAAGGCAAATCAGATGGGCAGCTCTTACAAAAGAGGGGAAAAGCAAAGGTTCTGGGAGCCCTTTCTTAGAGGTATGAACCTCAAAATAGGTGGGATTTCATTACTACGCATCAAAACCCTTTATAGAACAGAAGTTTGTTCCGCACATATTTTATGGTATTGATGTGCTTACCTCCAACATTAAAGATTACATAAATAAAACTGAAGGCAAGTTTGGGCGCTCATCCCTTGTTCTTCCAACAATACTCCAATACTGTTCTGAACAATAGAGCTACAATTAGTAGCATTAAGTAGGATAATCAAAAACAGAAGCGGCTCTTGTTATTTCAAAATTAAATAAGCAAAAGAAGGAGGCTTCCAATACTGGAAAAAAGCCATGAAGGGACACATGTACAAATTGTTTTATTTTTCTTCATAGAAAGAAATGAATGCTTTAAAAAAATAAAATATATATGTTTTAATTATAACAAGGAAGAATCGAATGACAACATAAAAAGTAAAAGTTATAGCCAAATATTGGGTTTGATACATTATAGAAACAATCCCAAACCACAATAGTTTAGGTAACACCCTACAATATACGGATACTCTCAAAAGTGCATATGAATTTTTCCATATATATTTTTTTAGGCATCTTTTTCTTAAATTCAGGATGAATCTTTAAGAAAACCTGGAAGTTACAGACACTAGATTAGGAATTAAACGTTCAGAGTGATACTGCAAGTTTGTAACAACACAAGAGTTAGAAACAGTTAAACATCATCTTTAGGTCTGCCTTAGCAATTGGTCAGTCAGAGAAACCCAATGGTATTCTCCCACCCACTCCCTCTGGATCTGCCATTCGGGTGGCCAGGGAAAGGCCATCGCTTATGGATCCTGACCCTGGGGGTGGACAAGTGAGGGAGGATCCCCTGGGCGGAGGGTCATGAGGGATTGGGAGGCGGATACCCAAGGACGATACACGTTATCTCTCCAATCCCAAAAAAACCTACTCTCCGCTCAGTCTTTATGGCGTATCGCCAATCTCACCCCACCCCCACTCCTCAACAAATACTGAGACGAGGAAAGGGCAACTAAGATCGGTAAAGATGACCCATAGGAGCAATATGGGTAAAGTAAAGGAAACCTACTATAGAAATACATTAAGTTGTCCCACTAAGAGTCAGGCAGGGCCATGCATTTGATAGTAACCATTCACACCTGACTGCACTGGACTGGTCTTTTCACTATAAAAAGGTGGGTCTGACCCAGATGTATGATCGAGTAGGAGAGCAAGCAGGAGAGCGAGTTGGGAGGAGAAGCGAGGTGCCAGAGTTGCCCAGGACCAGAAGCCAGAGACTGGGACGCTGAGATGCTGAGAAACTGCAGGGCAAAAGAGCAGAAGCGTGGCGAGGGAGCCGGTCTCCAGGGAGCTAAGAACGTTCAGTGTATGGGAACCAAGGGGCATGCTGGTCCCCTGCACAAACTGTGTGTGTGTGTTTGTGCTCGTTCCCCTGGGCGGTGAGACTGCCTAGGAGTGTCTGAGGGGCAAGCGGTTAGACCCTGACCTTGGAATGAAGAGCTGTTACGCAGCTGCAGCAGAAAATTGAGCCCGGTGAGTCTGAAAGCATTTACAGAGCTGGGTTGTGAAGAGCGCGGTAATGCTTGAAACGCATAAGAAAGAGAACCGCAGTGAATGAGTGTTCGAGTGAAGCCGACTAGGAAGTCTGCAACAAAGATACAAATAATATAAGCGTGAGACATGTGTGGGAAATAATAAATGAAAGGAAGTTGAATAATGAAGCAATACCTCCGCTAGTCCTCTTTCGCACTTGCCTCAGGGTCCTACACCTCACCCACACTCAATGCACTTGAGAAATGTACCCTAGAGAGTGGCGCTCTCTGCATTTACCCCAGTCTCAACCGACCGGTGCACTTGATCCTCCTACACCCGTGACCCTCTGTGCACTTGTTCGATCCGTACGCACCACGCCTGAAGATCGTATGTCTGGTCTCCCTTGTATTTACCCCTTAATTGCACTTGTAAAACTGCAAAATCGCCACCAGACCTATTTGCAATCTCCCAAACTGTTAAATGTATTTTTTACTCACTTACTCTGCCTGTGCAGACAATTATCGCCTCAGAATTTCAAGGGCTCTGAGCGACTGTTCGTTTTTTCCTCTTGTTCCCACCCTCCTTGAGCACCTTGAAACACATGCCTGTGTATAGGTGCTATATAAATAAACAAACCATACCAAAGAGGGCCAGAAGCCTGTAAGGAAACGGTGCAAGAGGATTGAAAGGAAATGACAGTATAAAAGGCGGTGAGTGGCCCGCAAAGAGAGAAGCAGGTGCAAGAGTGCACAGAGGAATGAAAAAGCGTCCAAGAGGCACAACAAAGAAGGAATAAAGGACAGTGCAAGTGTGCACGGAGAAAGGAGTGGAGTACATGAAAATGGCGCAGGAAGCATCTGAAGATAAAAAGTTTAAGAGAAAGGAAGTATGAGAAACAGAGGGGCAAAGGATCAGAGTGGTCGTGCTGAGGAAAAGTAAAGAGCCTGGCGTTTTTTTTTCGAAAGCCTCCGAGTCCAACCCCATAAGAGGATTATATGCAAGAAGAACAAGTTACTTTCTTACCTGGTAACGTTCTTTCGATGGGATGGTCCGACGACGTATTCCATATCTATGACAGTAATCACCACAGCTGTGCTGCTTCGGAAACTTTTTCGGCGTCTGCGTCCTGCGTCGATGACGTCGATGCGCCGCCGTCGAGGACCTCCTCCGACGTCCGACGTCATCCGATGTGATAAGTAGGACGCACGACGCCAGTAGCCTCAGTTGTAGTTTTTTCCCCCAGAACGTGTGACAATAGTCAACTGCCAGTCCGACACAAAGCCTTGCGGAACGTAAGCTGCAAACGCAACAGAAATTCTGCAGCGGGGAAGGCAGGGCGGGAGCGATATGGAATACGTCGTCGGACCATCCCATCGAAAGAACGTTACCAGGTAAGAAAGTAACTTGTTCTTCGAGGGGATTGGGTCCTCCGACGTATTCCATATCTATGACAGACTCCCAAAGCAGTACCAAATCAAGGAGGAGGGAAAGAATTTAGAAACAAAATTTAGAATAGCCAATCAAATAGCAGAGCAAAGGACCGCCTTGCCAAAGGCCAGATCCTGCCCTCTGATGGAATCGAGGGAATAATGCCGCACAAATGTATGCACCGAAGCCCAGGTGGCAGCATCACAGATGTTGCGAATAGGAACACCCCTCTGCAGGGCAGTAGATGCAGCCAAGCCCCTGGTAGAATGGGCCCGCAAGCCAGCCGGAGGGTCCTGCCCGCCAAGCGGTAACACTCCGAGATGGCCAAAATAATCCAGCGGGACAAAGTCTGTTTCGTCACAGCTTGCCCCAAGCGCTTACCAGCGTAACCAATAAAGAGTTGATCGTCCACTCTGACCCGGGACATGCGAGAAACATAAAAGCTCAAAGCTCTCCTAGAATCAAGCCTATGGAGCCTCTCCTCTTCCTTACCAGGATGCGGAGGAGGATAGAATGCCGGAAGAACAATCTTCTGGGCCAAATGAAATTCCGTCACTACCTTCGGAAGAAAAGAAGGACGAACTCGAAGGACAACCCTGTCCTTGTGAAATACAGTGAAGGGTGGCTTAACAGAAAGTGCCTGTAACTCACTCACTCTGCGAGCGGAAGTAACCGCAACTAAAAACACAGTTTTCAAAGTCAACAGCCTCAAAGGGCAAGAATGTAACGGCTCAAACGGAGCACCCATAAGAAACCTAAGAACAAGGTTCAAATCCCAACCGGGCACCAGGAAAGGCGACGGAGGGAACACATTAGTGAGCCCTTCCAGAAACTGTGAAATTAAAGGGATTTTAAAGTAAGAACATTCTTCAGATGAGCGCTTAAAGATGGACAGCGCCGCCAGGTAACCCTTAACGGTACCCACTTGCAAGCCCCTGTGGGCCAAAGAAAGCAAAAAGGACAGAACCATGGGGATGTCACATGCAAAAGGATCCACATTCTGAACTCTGCACCAGTCGCAGAACTTACGCCAACGGCAACGGTACAGAGACTTAGTTGCGGGCCTTCGGGCCGAAAGCAACACCTCCATCACGTCTTCAGGGAGGTCCCAATCCTTATACCTCAACCTTTCAGAAGCCAAGCGTGAAGGTTGAGGGATCCGACCTCTGGATGGAGAACCTGACCCCCCTCCCGTGAGAGCAGATCGTCTCGGTAGGGAAGACGACGTGGAGGGCAGATGGACAAGTCGAGAAGGTCCGGGTACCACGTCCTCCGAGCCCACGCCGGAGCAATGAGGATCATCCGGGAACTGAACTTCCGTAACCTCCGCAGCACTTGCGGGATGACGGGGACCGGAGGAAACGCGTACAGCAGCGGGAACGACCACTCCACCACGAACGCATCTCCTAAGGCTCCTTTTGGAGGAAATTCCCGCGAGCAAAACCTTTCGCACTTCCGGTTGACACTGAAGGCAAAGAGATCCACTTGAGGGGTCCCCCAAAGGGCGAAGATCTCCAGGAGAATCTCCTGAGCCAACTCCCACTCGTAAGAGATCGTGCTCTGCCTGCTCAGAGCGTCCGCCGTCACGTTCTCGACTCCGGCCAGATGAACTGCCGAGATCGAAACTTCCTGCTGGATGGCCCAGAACTCGAGCTGCATCGCCTCCCTGCACAGAGGAAGTGACCCTGCCCCCCCCTTTTTGTTGAGGTAGTGCATGGCCACTGTGTCGTCCGTCAGGATCAGGACATTCTTCCCTCGCACAGTCGGCAGAAAAGCCCTCAGGGCTAGCCTGACGGCCCTCAGCTCCAACAGATTGATATGGAGTCTGGACTCCGACGGAGACCAACGACCGCTGACTGTCAGCCCGTTGGCATGAGCTCCCCATCCCGTGAGGGATGCATCCGACACGATCGTCACCTCCAGCCAGGGAAGCCAAAACGGAGCCCCCTTCATCAAGTTGCCTTCGACGGCCCACCACAGAAGGTCCCGGGCGACCGAGGGCGGCACCTGAATCGGGTCCGACATCCTGCCGGAGGACTGCGACCATTGCATCTTGAGTGCCCACTGCAAAGATCTCATTCGCAGGCGAGCCCCTGGCACCAGAAGAATGCAGGATGCCATGAGGCCGAGCAACCTCAAGAACTCGAACGCTGGGAGCGTCTGGGCATGCTGAAACTTGCGCACCATCTGCTGAATGTGAAGAGCCCTCACCTGGGGAGGAAAACACTGCCCCAGGGAAGTGTCGAGCACTGCTCCGATGTACTGGAGCCTCTGCGTTGGCGTCAAATGGGACTTCTTTAAATTGAGGGAGAAGCCCAGCCTGTGAAGGGAGTGGCAGGCGACGGACAGATGATCCAGGACCTGCTCGGGAGAGCTCCCCCTGATCAACCAATCGTCCAGGTAGGGGTAGACGTGAATCCCCCCTTGCCTGAGATGCGCTGCCACCACCACCATGAGCTTGGTGAAAACCCTCGGGGCGGAGGTCAAACCGAACGGCAGGACCCGAAACTGAAAGTGCGAGTCGCCAACCGCGAACCTCAGGTACTTCTTGTGCTTGGGATGGATCGGCACATGGAAGTAAGCATCCTTGAGGACGAGTGACACCAACCAGTCCTGAAGCTGAAGGGCCTGGAGGACTTGAGAGAGAGTAACCATCTTGAACTTGTCCTTCCTGAGGAGTTTGTTCAAACCGCGCAAGTCCATGATGGGTCTCAATCCCCCGTCTTTCTTGGAAATCAAAAAATAAGGGGAATACCATCCCTTGTTCCTCTCCGCTACAGGCACCAGTTCTATGGCGCCTTTCTCCAGCAGGGCTTGAATTTCCTGCGCAAGGAGCGGATCCGGACACTTCAAAGAGAGGTTCCCCGGTGGATTGTCGCGAGGCCTGTGCCGAAAGGGAAGACAGTAGCCGTGGGTTATGATCTCCAGAACCCACACATCCGAAGTAATGGCACGCCACTCTACAAGATGCTGCGCCAGCCTTCCCCCAACCGGCGAACCATGGGACAAGGCCTCATGACTGAGTAGGAGCGGCTGCGGCGTTACCTGAGGGCAAAGAGGCAACTGCCCGAGCGGCCTTGGCACCACGGGTACCCTGTCGTCCACCTCTGGTACCCCTGCGTTGGCCCCTTTGACTGCCAGCTCCTCTCGCTCTACCAAAGGACGAGTAATAGCGAAAGGAGCCACCCCTCCACTGCTGTCCCCTAGGACGAAAAGGCGGAGGTTGGCGAACTGCAGCGCCCAACGACTTCGCTGCAGCTTTTGAGGTCTGCAACCTCTCAAGGCTCTCGTCAGCCTTGCTGCCAAAAAGATGTTCACCATCAAAGGGCATGTTGAGGAGCCGGGACTGCACATCAGGAGCAAACCCCGACTTCCGCAACCACGCAAACCTGCGTATCACGGTGCTCGCCGCCATGGACCTACTGACGCATTCAGCTAAGTCCAAACCCGACTGAACGGACTCACACATGGCATCCTTACCATCCTGGACCAAAGCAAGGAAACCATCCCGTTCGTCCCCTTCGGGAATATGTTCAGCCGCTAACGCAACACAGTTCCACAGAGTGTGCGTGAAACGTGACAAGGCACAAATGGAGTTGGCCGCCTGAAGCGCCATACCACCAGAAGAAAACACCTTCTTCGCCCAGCCATCAAAACGTTTGTCGTCCCTATCAGGAGGGATGGTAGGGTACGACGCCTGCTTTGCCGGGGCCGTGGCCGCCTGCACCACCAAACTTTCCGGAGTGGGGTGCCTGGTCAAGTAGCAGGGGTCGCCACTGGCTGGACGGTATTTCCGCGACAAGGATCTGCCCACTGCCGGGAGACTCTCCGGAGCAGTCCAAGCCGCCGCCACCCTACGCTGTAAAGCCATATGGAATGGCAGAACCGGGTCAGACGGGGGACCAACATCAAGGATGTCCGTCAGATCATCCTGCACAAACTCCCCTGGGGGAGCAGACCATCCCAGATACTCAGACACCCTAGCCATAAGGCGCCGGTATGAGGAATCGGCATGGGAGCCAGGCTCAGGCCGACCAAATTCCACCTCCGGAGAGGTGTCCAGACCACTAGCATCATGCAGCGACTGTCAAATCGTCAAATTGACTATGGCCCGAGACAATGTCATCCGGCACCTGATCAGGAACCAGGCCAACCGAATCCTCATCCGCCTCCGAAATATAATCCAAGTGGTGGAAAGGCACCTGAGAGTGCCTGCTCTTAGCCAGAGCCTTCCTAGGGGGTACACCCGAGACACGGGGCACCTCCGACACGAAAGGCGTCGATGGCGTCGAGCGAATCGGCGCCGCCGTCGAGGAAATCGGCGTCGACGTCAGATGCAGCGCCTCCAATATCGGCGGCGTCGACACAGCCCTCGAAGCCGGAGCCCCGAGCGTGTCCCTCGACGACCTGAACGTCGACGGCTTCGACGACTTCCTCGGAGCCGGAGCTTCGAGAAAGCCTGTCGACGCCCTCGACGCCTCAGACGTCGATGTCTTCCTCGAAGACATCACAGGTGCACACGGTCTCGATCGCGTCGAGGACCGGGACCTGGAACGGGTACGGCGAGAACGAGCCTCCTTGTCCGAACGGGACCTCTCCCGTGCCGACCACTCTTGCGAGCGGCGTCTCTCGACCTCACACGGCCGACCCCACTCGGGGGCGCGGACGGTTGAGTACCCTGCGACTCAAGAATCGCCAACATTTTCTTCCCGAAGGAAGCCCATTCCTCCGGCGTCGCACGGCTGGTGGGATAACCGACGTGCCGGGCAGAGTCCTCGGAAGAGGACCTGGAAGGCGACCGGTGACGGCGCTTCCGAGAACGCCTCGAAGAGGCAGAGGAGTGGCGAGACCGACTCCTAGAAGAAGACCGACGAGACCTCCGACGATGACGCGGAGAGTCACCCCTCGAATCATCCGTCGAAAGCCCCGCCGACTTCGACTTCCGGGGCTTGGACACCCGACCTACCGACAATTTCTTCTTACGTTCGCGTAAGGCCTTGGAAGTGAGCGACAGGCAGTCGACACAGTCATCCGTGTCGTGGGCCTCCCCGAGGCACCAGAGGCAGGCGTCGTGCGAGTCAGTCACCGACATCTTGGACCCACACACCCCGCACTTCTTGAAGCCCGGACGCGGGGTTGAAGACGAAGTGGAAGACATCGCTGCGAAGGAATATTCACAAACGAACAGGCTCGAAGAACCAGAAAGAACAGAACTCCAAAGAGTCGAGGCTAGAACCGAGAAACACGAAGCAACACGTTCGCGGAAAAAACGGAACTGAGGCTACTGGCGTCGTGCGTCCTACTTATCACATCGGATGACGTCGGACGTCGGAGGAGGTCCTCGACGGCGGCGCATCGACGTCATCGACGCAGGACGCAGACGCCGAAAAAGTTTCCGAAGCAGCACAGCTGTGGTGATTACTGTCATAGATATGGAATACGTCGGAGGACCCAATCCCCTCGAAAGACTGTATATAAGAAAAGGGCAAATACTGACCAACTGGCTTGATGTATTGGAAGCTGGAAGAGGCCTCAGCTTGGGGAAGGGAATCCCCGAGAGGTCTATTGAAGAAACTGACTGTGTTTGGTATTGAAAGCTGACTGAACAAGTTGAAGCTTGGGAAAGGGAACTCCAAGGAACTCAAAGACATTGAAGGTATTTGAATTCACTAGAAGGGCCCTGTGAAGGTCTTACCAACAGCCCTGATGAAGGAATCCATCTTTGTGACATTGACCAAATTGCACCTGGTGAAAAGACCATTTGAAATCACCTTTGGTTTGCCATTTTTGTTGAACCATTATTTTTCCTTTTAAAAAGACGTCACGTCACATTTTTGTTAAGCATTAGGGCAAGCATAGGTTTTAACCAAGACAAAATTATTTTGCACTATTAGACAAGGACGGCCATTAGAAATATCATTTAAGGGAACCATCCCTTTAGAGTTGGGTCCAGTCCACCAACCAAGGATCCTTAGTAAATAAAGGTTTTAAAACAAATACTTTTGAGTCTATGTCTCTCTTGATACCATGCCTGTCACTCATAAGACAGATAAACATTCCACCATCATGTGCACCAACCAGACTCCTTGACTACTAAACCTTTTTTGCACATGGTTTAACTGGTGAACAAATGGAATTATTACTTGCACTGGGGCTTCTTTGGACACATGTGCAACATAAATATAAACTTTATGATATATATATATATATATGTATATATATATATACACACTTTATGAACCCCAGTGCAAGTGATAATTCCATTTGCATATATATGTATTACATGGCCACGGTAGTTAAGATGCTGTTTCCATAGGAAGAACACTTTTTGGGCGGCTTATAACTTCGCTCCCCCTGGACGAATCCTCACCAAACTTTGCAAAAAAAAGTATATGGCCCACTCTGAATTTGTTTTGCAAAGTTTGGTGAGGTTTGGTCCAGGGGGGCAAAGTTAGAGGGGGGGGGGGGTCCCAAAACTTTGTTTTTCCCATAGACATAATGGGGAAAAAACTTTGCTCACGTCTACAGCCCAAACCGCTGGACGGATTTACACCAAATTTGCAGCAGGAGCGGCGGCTTGGTCCCGGAAGCGCGCTTTGTTTGTTGGTGTAAATCAGTCCAGTAGTTTTTTTAAAAAAAGACAAAAATGTAAGTGAAAAAATTAGCGATATCTGTGTCTGCTTCGCGGACACACTTCCCTGTTCGCTCCGCGGACAGGACGGGGATGGGGCAAGCGACTTGCGTGATGTCTGCGGACCTCTGACGTGCTCTCCCATTGGCTGCAGTAAAGCGTGCAGTGCGTCTTATTTTCAGAGACGCCCGCCATCTTAGTTTATTGTTCGTATATTGGCATCTGTGGCAAGCTCTGCAGTGACTTCAGACTTCACAAGTGATTATCACAACGTAACAAGTGAAAATTCTGATGCAATAAGATCAGAGGACAGCGGGGTCTCCAATGGGGCTGTGTGAGGTTCATGTGGATTACACTTCCTGAACATCCCAGGCTGCTGCAGACTTGCAGGAGACACGCCATCGGTACACTGTGGCCTACGGAGGCCCGAGGAGCGGATATCTCGTTCCCCCCCACCCCCGCTCATGCCCCGAGTCTTTCTCCTGTTGCCCCCCGCTCATGCCCAGTGTCTCTCTCCTGTTGCCCCCCATCCCCCGCTTATGCCCTGTGTCTTTCTCCTGTTGTCCCCCGCTCATGCCCCGTGTCTTTCTCCTGTTGCTCCCCGCTCATGCCCCGTGTCTTTCTCCTGTTACCCCCCACCCCCTTCTCATGCCCCGTGTCTCCCTCGTGTTCCCCCCACCCCCCGCTCATGCCCAATGTCTCCCTCGTGTTCCCCCCCCACTCCCCGCTCATGCCCAGTGTCTCCCTTCTGTTACCCCCACCCCCGCTCATGCCCCGTGCCTCTCTCCTGTTACCCCCACCCCCCGCTCATGCCCCGTGTCTCTCCCCTGTTGCCCCCCGCTCATGCCCCGTGTCTCTCTCCTGTTACCCCTCACCCCCTCACGCCCGTGTCTCTCTCCTGTTACCCCCCCCACTCCCCTCTCATGCCCCGTGTCTCTCTCCTGTTGCCCCCCACCCCCTCTCATGCCCCGTGTCTCTCTCCTGTTGCCCCCCACCCCCGCTCATGCTCCGTGTCTCTCTCATGTTGCCCCCCACCCCCGGCTCATGCCCCGTGTCGCTCTCCTGTTACCCCCCCGCTCATGCCCCGTGTCTCTCTCCTGTTACCCCCCCCGCTCATGCCCCGTGTCTCTCTTCTGTTACCCCCCAACCCCCTCTCATGCCTCGTGTTCCCCCCACCCCCGCTCATGCCCCATGTCTCCCTGCTGTTGCCCCCCTCCCCCTCTCATGCCCCGTGTCTCCCTCCTGGTCCCCCCTACCTATGCCCTGTTGTGTTCTCTTTATACACCACGCCTTCCCTTTCCATGGTGTCCATCTTGGTAAAAGATTTTCCTTCCTACACCGAGATGCCGCAGGTGTTCCGGTTTGGGAAGAAAAATCCACTTTGAGAACCTAGGATGCTAGTGGTCTTCATCCAGTGAAAAGGACGTTATGGTTAAGTTGCACTAATAGAAACCAATGAAATTCAGTGAAAAAAAACTTTATGGTTCCAAGTAAAACCGAAAAACCCTTGAAATTCGCCAGTTATGGCAAGCTAAGCAACCATAACTCGCGCCACCACCGTGCACTGCTAAACCTAACACCCAGGCCATCAAAGATGACATCACAAATGTCATTTAATACATCACTGATGACATCACATGACATTTACCTTTCATGAAAAGTCTGTACAAGGGATTCTTAGTGTAATGTTAATAAAAAAAAGTGTCAAAGATTATTGGAATAAATATCAAGTGCTAATCAGTGCATTAAGCTATGCATTGATATAAATAGCATTCTATTATTAACTTCAATCCAGTATACTAAGGTACTCATGTAGAAACATAGGCATTGTGTGCAGCATACATGATGGAGGTGAAATATTCATAAGCTTGCCATGTTGTATAGTGAAATGATAACTGTTTTCATATTAGAGTTTGCGTACAGTGAAACTTGTGATAAGTAGGTAATAAAACCCACTTACTACATAATTGCATTATTATAGACAAATCACAAAGAGACAACACCACATACAAATATGAATACATACAAGGGAATTGAAGTAAGAAAAAAAACAGCAATAGTAGCAGAAAGTGTTCATAACCTAAGTGATTACCTTTATGCAGAGAAATTATTGCTCTGTTTCAAAGCTGTTACTTACTCTATCTATATTTATCACATGATGTGTCTGGACCCTAAGGAAAATAGTGTGAGTACAACATATAAAAATATGAGCAAATAAAGGGAAAGTACAGTAATAAAAAAATATCAAAACTACCAGAAAGTGCTGATAACTCTACTGATCATTTTAATGCACAAAAAGGATTGCTGTCTTTCAAGGTTGTGTCTTCCCGTATGTATATGTTTCATATGATATGACTGGACCATAAGGGAATTATTGTAAGAACATACTTGAAGGATAAGTCTACAAACATAGTACATTTACAATGTTTAGTTCCTGACTGTTACTGAAGAAAATCATGTTGCCTAGATATGTCAGGAAAAGAAAAAAGGGGGCGTCAGAAATGTGATGTCATCAGTGATGTCATCAATGACATTTGTGATGTCATCTTTGATGTCCTGGGTGTTAGGCTTAGCAGTGCACGGTGGTGGCGCGAGTTATGGTTGCTTAGCTTACCATAACTGGCGAATTTCAAGGGTTTTTCGGTTTTACTTGGAACCATAACGTCCCTTTAACAACGTTTTTTCACTGAATTACATGGCATGTAGTTATGGTTAAGTTGCTGTTTCCATAGGAAGAGCACTTTTTGGGCGGCTTATAACTTCGCTCCCCCTGGACGAATCCTCACCAAACTTTGCAAAAGAAGTATATGGCCCACTCTGATTTTATTTGATTCGTCCAGGGGGGAAAAAGTTATAGGGGGGGTCCCAAAATTGCTTTTTTTCCCATAGACTGAATGGGGAAAAAAAACTTTGCTCACACCTACAGCCCAAACCGCTGGATGGATTTTCACCAAATTTGCACCAGGTTGGTCCAGAAAGTGTGCTTTTGCAGATTTGGTGAAAATCCGTCCAGTAGTTTTTAAAAAAATGACAAAAAAGTGGGTCATAAAAAAATTAGTGATATCTGTGTTCGGTCCGCGGACACACTTCCCTGTTCGCTCCGCAGATAGTGTCCTTATTGGCCAAGCGGCTTACGTCCTGTCCGCGGACATGTGACGTGTTCGCTGATTGGACGGTGTGGAGCGTGAAGAGCGTCAGATTTTCAGTAGCGTCCGCCATCTTAGATTCGTGGACGTCCACGGACAGCGCAGTGAAACTTGGTTTAAAATTTGTATTCAGTAGAGTGTGTTGGTGTTTAGGAGTGTTTGCAGAGGGTGGGAGAGTATGAGATAGGTTGAAAGTTGTGTTTTTTCATGTGGTAGACTTTCTTGTTGTGTTCGATTTGTCTGCGGACATCTCGGGTGTTCTGAAATGTTCTAAATAAACTGAATGGGGGGGTGTTCGGAGGACGCAATATGTGTCTGTTTTGTTCGGAAGCAAGCTGAAACTGTTCTAAGAACACTTGCGGTATCCTGAAATGTTCGTAAATAAACAAAATGGGGGTGTTCTGAGGACGCTGTCCATATTGTTCGCTGGCAAGTTGAAAGTGTTCTAAGAACACTCAATGTCCGCAGACATTAAAAGTTTCCATAGGCCATTGTTGAAATGTTTGACTCTATGGGTGTGATATGCTGCAATGGTTGTGGCCAGGGCATAGAGTGTTGGGTGCATGGCCATTTGGCCATGCACCCAACACTCCATGCCCTGACCACAACCACCGCAGCAAATCACACTCATAGTTGCTTATAACTTTGGTTCAAAAAGAAATGTATAAGGAAAAAAGTTATAAGACACTATGGGTGTGATATGCTGCGATGGTTGTACTTATTATAATATACTTACTGTTTGGTTTAGTAACTGGAGTACATGTATTTCTTGTTCATTTCTGTGATAAAAGAAAATAGCATGTTAGTATTAGTATTTTGTGATTACTTTTTACATTGTATAATCAGCATTTTTTTGGACCCTCATATTTAGTAGATTACAAACCAGAGTACTGTGCAATTTGCTCAGTTTCTGTGTTTGTTGCTAAAATCATTGGGTCTGTGGGAGAAAAAAAAATCCATGTCGGATTAAAAAAAAAAAAACCTTTTTTTGGTTTGCTACAGTTTATTTGTTTGTTTGTTTGTTTTCAGTGTTCACTTGTTGTTTCTAGCTAATGCTTTATACATTGGCTTGTTGCATTTTTTTGGAGCAGTAACATATTTGTTTGGATATTATAAAATTTTGGAGCAGTTACATACCAGTAGGCATATTCTGTCTATTTTTTTTATATATATTTTAGTTTTATTGATTTATCTGTTTGGATATTGTTAAATTTTGGGACAATTAGATACCAATTGGCGTATTCTAACTGTCTATTTTTTGCTCCAATTTAGTGGTATTCATTTATCTGATTAGTTGTTGTAGAATCTTTGGGCAGTTAGATAGCTTTTGGAATATTCTAACAGTTTACATTATTTTACTACTAGTTTACTTAGAGTTTAAGTACAGTTTAGTTATCAAATTTTGGTTTTAAGAACATTAAATAAGCGTTTGTAAGATTTGCTGGTAATCTCTGCTTTAGAGTAATGGTACTATCATTACATTGAAACCATCCACATTTCTTTTTTTATATATGCAGTGTAGTGCCCTGAATTGGTTGTGGCTCCTGCGTGGTAGATTATACCTATTGTTGTGAAGGTTTTCTTACCTAGTGATATTTGACCATGTGTGAATCCAGTCAGCTTGCAGTTGTTTTTGGTACCATCTGCATTGTAACGTAGAAGCATTAGTATTACGTATTTACTGTGTGTTTGTTTTACTAACGTGGAGCGATTATCTGAATTGCAGGTAGAACATAATCTACCATGGTTTGCATTTTGTACAGGTTAATGGAATGGATTCACAATTAGGTATTGATATATATACACAAAGCGTTCATTGGGGATTTGTTCTTGTGTCACATTGTTGCAGAGAGTGCATGTATGTTTCCACATGTATGAAAACTGGAAGTTTTCATTAATAGGTATGGTTTTGTTTTCCAGTACTTGTAGTAAGTACATTAGACATTCTTGTGGATCTTCCTGTGAATGTACCCAGTGCTCCATTAACTAGTCCTTGGTCCAAGTCAAGGTTACGTTTAAGCATTACTCTGCCATTTAAGGATAATTTTAATATCTTTTCTAAGCCTGCTGTGTTTGAGATTGATTTTTCTAAACTATTTAATCTTGTTGTGGCTTCGTCACACATGGATAGTGTCATACCATGTACATCTAGTTTGTCTGTGGCGATAATTTCCATTATTGGTTTCCTTAACATTATTTCATTGAATTTGAAACAGCTTGCAAGAGTTGGCATCAAGGCCATACAATTGACATTTCTGTGGGCTAATTGTTCCATAACATCTGTAGCACATGCATTATCGCCATAAAGTGCATTAATTTGCTGGGTTTTCAATATTGCTTCTGCTTCTTTAGAAAGTATACCATACTTTTTAAGATACGCGAGATCTGCAGATTGCCGCATGTATTCTGTTAATTCTCTGGATTGGAAATGTTGCCAAAGGTTGACATTTACAATGCTGCCAACAGTTTTACTGCAGAGTTTGTGTCCTAATGTTTTAAAATAGTCTCACCTTTTACTGGTGTCAATTGAAGATCTCCGAAAACAATAATGTGTTTTCCTGCAAAGACCTCTTCATAGCTTGTTTTGAGTACTTCTTGTAATCTGAGGTGAATCAAAGCCAACATTAGGTTGGAGACCATGCTCACTTCATCTATTAGTAGCATTTTCATTTGTTTCAATACACTGCGTAGTTTCATTGCAGCTTCTGCAGAAAGTTTGTAATATTCTAATTTGTTCTGGTGTTCTACTGGCAATAGTAGTTATCGGTGTAACGTGACAACACCTATATTGTAGGCGGCTAAACCTGTGGGGGCAGTGACAACAGCTGACAGTTTGTTGTTTGTCAATTGTTGAAGGAACTTACTGATGATTTTGATTATGAATGTTTTGCCAGAACCAACTTCACCACTGGAGTTCTTCTTCGTGTTGCTGTTCACTGTGCAACATTGTTTTGTACTGTGTAAAGTTTACATCAGTTATAGTGCTTTCATTTGCTTTGAAAGCATCTTCATATGAGTCATAGTTATCTAGTATTTCTTCTTTTCTCCATGGTTTAAAGAGTTGTAGCAGGGACATGTAATATACTTCTTTATGTTGAGGAGTCTTTAATGACAATTTTATATGATTAATTAAATTTGGTTTAGTGAGTTTAACTAAGCTGCCGTCACACTTTGTCACTCTGTATTTACCTTTTTTTTCATCAGGTTTTATATTATTTTTGTATGTGTAGTTTTGGGCTATGTGGTATAGACACATGGTTTCCAAAGTATTACTTCTGTTTGGGTAGTATGTGTCCAATAAATTGTTTTTTAAAATGTCTTGGCTGTTGGGATCACGTTTAGCTATTGTTTCTATATCTTCGTAGGATTTTAGAACTCTTTTTCTAGATTTAGCTGGACCAAGACTTAGCCATACTATATTTTCAGATTTACCATACAATGCAGTACCGGTTAAACGATCAGCTGCTTCATATGATCCACATTCTCTATGGGAGAGCATTTTTATGCCCAAGCTGTATAATTTCTGAGACACTGTTTTATCTGATGACAGGTCAATTCCAGAGGTCTTGGAGCTCTGTCTTTTCTGCTTTGGTTAAGTATGCTGTGACATATCGTGCAACTGCAGTAGAATTGTCTGCAATGTACTGCACATCTATGTTTGCATTCCATAAGTGGGCAATGATTGCATTGTAATCATTTGTATATTTTTCTTCCTCTTTTCTTTTCATGTAATATGTATTTTTAGGTGACTTACCTTTAACACTATGTCTAACTGAAGACATGAGGTTGTTCACTTGACCTGTATTTGTAACTGGTCTAGGGAAACCAAATCGGCATTTGGTGTAGTATTTCCCTTTGTTTTTGTATTTGCGACAACAATATTTTCCACATTTGTGTCTTTGAAATAGTAAAATTTGTGCATGAAGATCACCATTTGTTGCTTCAAATGGAATTTCACAAGTGACATTTTTCAATAAACTGTAAAACAGTCGCATCACTGTCTTGACCAAATTTAGGAGCATCTTTAATCCATAAAAGCATGTGGATATGTGGTGCTCCTCTGGCTTGGTAGTCTTTTCTCCAAAAGAAGTGTTGCACTTCCCCAAGTGGAGGAAGAGTTTTATTACAAATAAAATGTAGCATAGCAATGAAGCGATGGTGAAAATATCTTGAAACATTAACAGGATCCAAAGAACAAAGTTCTCCAGGTGTTAGTATATCTAGGTTTGTTTTGTTTTTGTTTGATATGCGTAGGAAATCATGTAAATCTTCCCATGCATATTCTGCACAACTTAATGTAACAAACCAAGTCGTTGGCCCAAGGTTTCTAATTATACAACGTACATCTCCAGGACGTCGAAACCAGTACTCTTTAGTACCACACATATTTGCTAATAGATTTGTAATATTTGATTGTAAAACCTCATCCTTTCGTTGCACTTTTTGTAATAATTGTGTAGCTGTCATATTTTGAAAGTGTGATCCTGATTTTAGTGTGTGCAACTCCGTAACAAAGTTGCTAGTTCGCTTTCAAAGAGTAGGTGGAATATGTATTCCACATTTTGTCTAAATCTGGGATCTTCAGAATACATCCAAAATGAGCGGTATTCTGAAGCTGATATTTGAATAGGTCTATCATCGTATCTTTCTCCTTTGCCAGTAGGAAAAGTGTAGAGGAAAAGCACGTGCTTCTATACTTTTTGCCCATATGCTGATTGGTATCCTTTTGTTTGACGCATTTGGTACGTTTCCAGTGCATCTTCTATGGTGTCAGAGTGCAAAGGATGAATTGTTTTATTTATAACAGTATTTGATATTGTAGCAGGATGTAGGAGCTCAAATCGACCAGCTTCTTGTGTTTCTTGAATTATTTCAGTTGTATCCTTCAAGTTTTCTTCAATATTAATTTCTTTGTAATATTCATTATTCTCTTTAAGATATTGCAAGGCCTGTCTAACTTTATGTAAATCTACCAGCTGTTGCCATATTTTTTGTCTTTTGTAGTTACTCCATTTACTAAGATAATTAAAGATTGCTGCATTGGACGTTGCACTCCTAGAGTATGCACATTTTCTTTTCGATCTAATGGTAAATCAACTACTTTTCCGCGAATGCCTTTTACCAATTCAGAGGGAGGTAATTTAGCTGTTTTTGGTTGAAGGCGTATTATTGCTTGAAATGGGTGCACTGTTTGAATTATGATGCTCTCATATAAATTAAGTTGTTGTAGGGGTTTAGGTAGTGGTTATAACTCCAAATTATTTGTGATAGCACGTGATGGAGTTTGGTTGTTGTCAAGTTTTGTAGTGCAGTAACTGCAAAGTATTAAGGGGTCAGTTATTTCGTATTTGTTTTCTGCTACAAGGTAGAGAGCTAATTCAAACCATTTAGAATCTTCATTGTCTTCTATTTTGTATGATAGGTCTACAGTTTGTGTTACTTTTATAAAAAAGTTCTGCGGCAACATACACACACATGGTTTGGTACTTCAGCTGATGTACTTTTAAATTTTAGTATTTCTTCTTTGTATGTGTTTAGTAAAAGGTTGCCATGTAGAATTGTTGCTAATTTGGTTTAAAGCTATTTCATTCTGTAAGTGGGTTTCACTTCCAAAATATTTTTTCTGGATATAGTCAATTTCTTCAAGTAGGTCTTTTGCTGTACCATGTAGAATAATGTTTTTAAATTTGCTAGTGCTAAAGCAGGACTTTTAGCATAGTACAGTTTATAAACTAGATTTCTTATAGTTGAATGATGTGTTGATATCCTTTTGATATCATGGAAGGTGGTTTTACAAGTAGGTCCAGTAATGCAGGCCAATGAATGTCCTTGTAGTCCTGTGTACTTGCGCACTGGACAGGTATCAATATTTTGCAGTAGTTTAATTTTGATTTTGTCTTTGCTTTTTACATATTGATTGAGGAATTGGCATAAAGACTTGAAAAATTGTTTGGGAATGTTACACATTGACGTGCATGGCCATTTGTACACTAGATGTTCTGATTCAGTTGAATGGAGGGGTAATTCTAAGTTTTCAGGGCATATTTTTGTAAGGAGTACTTCTTGTTCCATTGTGGTATTATTCACTTTTTCATAACCTCGACCACTGCTATGTATGGCAATTGTATTTGTTTGCTTTTTTTTGTACGCTTCTTCATTAAAATATGGTTCTGTGCTCGTAGTGCGATTCCATTCACCTCTGCAGATACTTAAGTTCTTTCTGTTGACATTTTGTTTATTGAGAAGTCTTTTTTGTAATTTAGTTATTAGTTTTGTTAGTGGTTTCATTTTGTTTAACACTAAAATAAATAACTTTCTTTTGAGAAGAATTGCACTATCAATGCTAAGATTAATTTCCTACGATAGGTTTTAAGGGTTGAACCTGGTTTCTCTCCTGTTTTTAGAAGATTTTGAAGGACTCTGTGACGGAACATTTTGGATAAAATACTTTTCTTGGTATGCTTACTTAAAACTGCTTCTATAAATCTTGATAAAGTTCAATCTGTAGTGATACATGATTTTTAGTTAATTGTTTTCTGGATTGTTTCACATTTTGATAGAGGAGGCAACATTTTTCCACTTGAAACTTCTTTTGTTTCACTAAATGACTATTAGCTGTTTTGTTTCAACTTCTTGCCGCTAGATATGGATGCTTATGTTGGACACTTATTTTCATTTGCTCTACTTCTGCGTTGCTTTCTACAGACTTGACTTTTGGTAGGCATTCTCTAGGGTCTGTTGAAAAAAATAAAGAAGGTATGGGTTGGGTTGTTCTGCAATTTATGTGTGCTGTGTGCATGAGAGTTTGAGTAAGATGATAAAGATGTATGTAATGGTGTGTGATTGTGCATTGGGAACTACAAATAGTAAGGATGGGTATTCTTGAATTTATATGCTACTAAACTGGGGTTCAGATGACAGAAAAAAGTAAGCTAGTGGTGTGGAGAAGTACAAATAGTAAATCTAATGTATACAATTAAAACAGTTGTTTGTTCTACAAAATCCAAATTGTAGCGGTTGAGTTGGGTAATTTGTGTGTCCAAAAATAGGAATTTGTGGGCCATTCTGTCTGTAAATCGCTGTTTAAGACATGGGGATTTGTGAACAGAATGGTGCACAATCTCTATTTTTAGGCACAGAAATAGCATGAATTAACTTTACAGTGTGTTTCAGTAATAATACAAATATTATTGTGATATTCTACTTACTTTTTTTCTAAAATAAACAGGTTAATTCTTAGTTCTTCTTTGTTCTTCAAATCCGGTTGCTTCTTTTCAGGAGAATGGTCTTCACTGCAATTGTAAAAGAAACAAATTAGTAATTTTGTTTGTATGTAGCACTGTTTTTAATTTAGACATTGATTTTTTTAATTGAAATCCTCAGCGCCTTCCTCAAAACCATTAAAACTATCTTATTTATATAAGATATGTCGCACAACTTCAATACATATGATATGTTCTTAATGAACAAATTGTATTGTAATGACTAAGTTTAGCAAACATAATATCTTTACTATGTTTGTGAAATTCATAATGTACCACTGAATACCACTATTACTGTAACTAAGCTCTTTCAGGTAATAGTGTCTCATGCTTAAATTAAAGTAATTGAATAAATAAAGAAATAAAACAAAAATATTAAGTCAGTTTGAAAATGTGTTCATGTATTGTACAGAAAATATGCATACCTGTAGTTTGTGTTCATGCATTTGGATATGCATGGAGCTGCAAGTAGAAATCTTGGAGACTTGTACAGAATTTGTTGTAGATGGTGCTTGCCAATGATATGACGTACTCAGAGATTCACAGTACATTTGCAGTGCTGATCTATGATGATGCATTTAGATGTAGAGGTCTTGAATGTGATTGGTGGATGGTCATGTGACTTCTTAGCTACATCCAATGAGGGAATGGCACAGAAAGTGAAGTGGAAATGGTAGAAGGGCTGTTCATGTTACAATATGTACACGGACATGGCGGTAGTTCGCGGACATCGGGTGTTACATCCGGGGATTTTTGGGTTCAGAAGTCATGCACATGAGAATGAGCACTGAAAGGGATTGGTCAGGAAAGTTTAGTGGGTGTGCTGTGGCAGGAGAGAGTTTCTCAGATACTCTTTTTGCTGAGAGAACAACAGATAGCTATGGCTGTGTGTTTCAGAAAACAGATTGTTTGGATTTTGGGAGATTCATGGATACATTGGTTGAAGGTGCATGCAGAAAGCTGTGGAGTAGCTGTAGATCTTGGATTCCCACATGTGGAAGTACACTGGCATGGAATACGTGGAATGAAGTGGTTAGACTTGCTACCTCTTTGTGCCACTTTGGAGACAGAGCAACATTCAGACATAACTGTAATTCATTGTGGAGGGAACAGTTTAGGACATGTGTCTGGCATTTCTTTGCAATTTTCTATGAAATAAGGACTTGGGAAGGTCATGGACATGTTTCCTAATTCTCAAGTAATATTTTCACGGATTGCACAGAGACAAATGTGGCTTCGTTCTTCTTCATTTGGTCCACAAATGGAAAAAGAAAAGTGCAATGTTAATAAGGCTGTTTGTGCCTTTCTAAGAGATTTTGGCATGCCCTCTTTTCATAATGAAAATATTATGTTTCGTAGTACATACATTTTTCGCAGAGATGGAGTCCATCTTACTTATGCTGGCAATCAGATTTTTTTGACAAATATACAAAATGCATTACAACCTTTTTTAGATTTACAGCATCCATTTTGAAGTAGGTGTTAAGTATTTATAATTTTTGACATACAAACACCTCCCAAAGGCTCTTTTCAGAGCCACCACTTCCTACCAGAGAAAATTGCAATGGTTATGATAGGGTATCAACCCATTTTTTTTCATGTCCGCGGACTTCTAAAAAATACAAGGGCCCTGCTTCATTTGTTTTCACTTCTATTTTTTTAACTGTGAAAGGCGGCTCTGAAAAGGGCCTTATTTGTTTTTGATTTTTTTAATTTTGTATTTTTTTTGTTTTTTAATACACGACACACTAGGAGAGGAGGGGAAAGGGGGGACACCAACCACAGGGATAAGAAAGGGTGAGCTGAGAGAGGAAGATGTAGAGTGGGTTTTGTTTGGGTAGTGAGCAGGTCTTCTCATGTTCTGAGACGATAGTCTCAAAAGCACTGCAAAGTCGCTCCCCCCTGCAGAGTACTGTGTCACAGTACATACATACAACTGTGACCCTCGAAAGGGATGGGTCATCAGAATTCTGTATGGCCTGTGAGGCAGCTTGAGGAAGACGCTGTCCCACAGAGGTGGTCCTTGTGGTGACAGGATCAGAAACAGAGGATGAAGTAGAGGAAATCAACCTATTACGTTCTTCGCAAGGTACAACCTTGCAAACAGCCCCAGAGTGAAATGACCTCAGGTGTCGCTTCATGGTAGTGGTCCCAAAGCCATACGAACCGTGCCTCCCGCGACTGACTATCATTGTAGGTGACACGGTTCGCACGAGCCTTAGGACCATTCCCATGAATGGTAAACAACCGCCACACCCAAGACTCACGCCTAGTGCGGGTAGTAGGGATTTCCTCTACCTCATTCTCCTCATCCTCCTCTGCACCCTCACTCCTGTTCCTCTCTTTAGGCCCTTGGGGAGGTGGTGGAGGGGGGTGGGGGTGGTGCTGAAGCAGGTGCAGCACCAGGTGGCAGTAGTGCAGCCATGGATGCCATCAAAGATGAGAAGAAATCTGCAGTTAGCAGTTGGCAGAAAAATTTGCTGTGCTCTGTACAAAAGGCAGAAACACAATGAGAAAAAGCTCTAGGGCGTAGTCTTTTATAGGGGTGCTTGTAGAAAGTATGTAGAAACTCAGGATTACTATGTGGGACTTGTGCCATGGTGAGTTTTTATGGAAAAATATTGTGGATTACTTGAAAATGTACTTTTAAATTGTTCGGGGACACGAACAGTGTCCGCATTCAGAACACGCGATCAGCGTGGGCGTGGTCACATGATCACTGGAAGCGGCTGTCCGCAGGACACCAAATGCACGGACATTGGTTTGCGCATGCACGTTGATGTTCTACGGACACTGTTCGGGTCCTGAAGTAATTAAAAGTGCATCACACGTCAAACGAACAGTTACGGACAGGTGTCTGTTCTTAGAACAGTTTCAACTTGCTTGCGAACAATACAGATAGACATAGCGTCCTCAGGACACCTCCATTTGCGTTAATTACATTTCAGAACACCCGTGTTGTCCGCGGACACTTACTTTGTTTTTTTTTTTTTTAAACGGAAACTAATTACAACTCAATATAAAAATTTAACTTTAACATATATTAATAATTTATGTCAAGAGAAGGTGAGACAGAAACAAACAAAAACAGGAGAATTAGGGGTTTCAACATGATTGGTATCAGGTGAAGAAGGGCTGGAAGTCTCATCAAAACGTTTTGGGTTATGGAGAGGGTTTGGGGATAATTGACTGGGATATGGTGAGGGGGGACAAGTACATGTGGGCAATGGTATGACGTTTTTGTTTTAAAATGATCTTCAACAAAAGTTTGCAAATTATTAAAATTGGTCAACAATAAATCCATTTTTTCTTTTATGCTGTCAAGCGTGTTTTCCATAACAGCTTCTTCAGAGGTAGTTTCTATTTTGGTATGCTCTGTACAAAAAAAATATATATATGTTAAATGTATATAAAATAATAATAATTAAATGGTTTATATTGTAATGTGTTTAGCATTAGTTTCACTATCTTGTGACATTTCCTCATGTGGGAAATGCTCCTCTAGCCATTCCAGAGTACTAGACATTTCTGTGAGAAAAAAAATTATTATATTTTTTGTTATCTATTCAGAAAGTTTATAAATATAGGAGTAAAATGAAGTACACTTACTATTTCAGGTAAAATATGTTCTAAGTACTGTGTAGGTCTGGTCTTGTTCTTAGTTCTGTAGTGTCTGTGAGGTAATTATGTTGGAAGCCAATTTATCTTCTTCTGGAATATTCCATTTTAGAACATATTGTATTTAAATGAATGGTTAAAGTGTTACATATATGGCTTACATTTCTTATGTATTACTACATTTAATGTGTATGTGTGTTGCTTTTTGAATTTGCTAAATGTTCCTATGTTATGATATAACAATCAAACATACACCCCCAGAGTTTTTAGGTAGTGGTACTGTTCTCCGAACATGTCTGCGGACATTAAAAGAGTTCGCGGACATCAAGTTCAGTAGAAGAGGTTCAGTATGTTCCATATTACATGTACATAAAGTCAAAGTTATTATTGTTAAGTTGCGCTACTAAAAACCTATGAAATTCAGAGAAAAAAACTTTGTTAAAGGGACGTTATGGTTCCAAGTAAAACCGAAAAACCCTTGAAATTCGCCAGTTATGGTAAGCTAAGCAACCATAACTTGCGCCACCACCGTGCACTGCTAAGAGTAACACCCAGGACATCAAAGATGACATCACAAATGTCATTGATGACATCACTGATGACATCACATGTGCATTTACCTTTCATGAAAAGTCTGTACAAGGGTTTCTTATTGTAATGTTAATTATAAAAAGTGTCAATGAACATTGGAATAAATATCAAGGGCTAATTAGTCCATCCAGTATACTAAGGTGATCATGTAGAAACATAGGCATTGTGTGCAGCATACATGATGGAGGTGCAATATTCATAAGGTTGCCATGTTGTATAGATAAATGATAACTGTTTTCTTATTAGACTTTTGCATACTGTGAAACATGTGCTAAGTAGATAATAAAATCCACTTACTACATAATTGCATTATTATAGACAAAACACAAAGAGACAACACCACATACAAATATGAGTATATACAAGGAAATTGAAGTAAGAAAAAAACAGCAGTAGTAGCAAAAAGTGTTCATAACCTAACTGATTACCTTTATGCAGAGAAATGATTGCTCTGTTTCAAAGCTGCTACTTACCCTATGTATATATATCACATGATGTGCCTGGACTCTAAGGAAAGTACTGTGAATACAAGATATAAAAATAGGAGCATATACAGGGAAAGTACAGTCATAAAAAAACAACAGAACTATCAGAAAGTGCTGACAACTCTGATTATTTTAATGCACAGAAAGGATTGCTGTCTTTCAAGATTGTGTCTTCCCCTATGTATAGGTTTCATATGATATGATTGGACCCTAAGGGAATTATTGTAAGAACATACATGAAGGATGTCTACAAATATACTACCTTTTCCACTTTGAATTCCTGTTACTGAAGAAAACCATGTGGCCTAGATATGTCAGTAAAGGAAAAAAGGGGGAGCCAGACATGCAATGTCATCAGTGATGTCATCAAAGACATTTGTGATGTCATCTTTGATGTCCTGGGTGTTAGTCTTAGCAGTTCATGGTGGTGGCGCAAGTTATGGTTGCTTAGCTTACCATAACTGGCGAATTTCAAGGGTTTTTCGGTTTTACTTGGAACCATAACATCCCTTTAACAACGTTTTTTTCACTGAATTTCATAGGTTTTTAGTAGCGCAACTTAACCATAACGTCCCTTTAACAAAGTTTTTTCACTGAATATATATATATATATGTATATATATATATATATAGAGAGAGAGATGTTAATCAGTATTCTTTTATCAATACTTCCTAACATTTTGTATTGCATGTGACGTACATTTGTCTGTTTTAATTTTACTATTTACTTTTGTAATGTTTTAGAATTAATGTTTTATTGTATTTTGATTTTATATCTTTTGTTTTTCTACAAATGTTTGTGTAAAAGGTTATTTAACTAAATTACACTAATAAAAACAAATAAATCTGCATGCTGGTCACATAGAAATAATATTGAAAGTTAAATGTTACAAGGTGTTTTAATAAAAGACAAAAACATGCATTAAACAAAAGAGGAGAGACAAATGGGATCATGGGACTTCACATCCAACCCTGGCAGTAGAGGAACAAAGGTGACGATCTTGGACCCTTCATTGATTGTTGTGTAGAAAGAAACAGAACCACTGACGTGCGACCACTCTAATCCCACCAATAACCAAAGGAGGTCAAAAAACAAGCCATGTTCAACATTGTTGAATTCTGCCAACAAGACCATCACTACCAAAGATAGGGGCCCAGAACAGCTTGACCGAGGATGCATCACATACTGCGAGGACTGCCATTTGGGTATTCTGGTTAGGACAGAAACCCGATTTAAAAGATATCTAGGATGTTGTAGTGAGTTTAATGGCTCTGCAGCACATTCATGGCAACTTTTTCTAGACTCTTCGACATCCATGGAAGGACAGCCAAAGGTCATAATCAACGTTTTGTCAGCACAGTTGTAATAAGCATATCCTTTGAAGTATCTGGGACTAAACCTGAGAATAACAGGTTTATGAATTTAGCGATCTACAGAGCCAAAACGGCATGTTCTTGCACCTATACGGCAAACGTGGCATCTCCAAGACGGTAGGAATAACGGAGCTGCTTTCAGAGATTTAAAAATGCATTCACCAATAGCAGCTAACTCTAAGACTGGAGGACTAAGGAAGGGAACTAAATAGCTTTCCTTGGCAATAGTTTCTTGAAGGTCTTGTCTTTAATTAATGAAAAGAAGAATGAAATGCTTCACAACTGTGGTCAGATGTTGTCATATCTCTTTGAATGCAAGACGGGTCAAAACCTCTTGAATGACTTGAAACAAGACAAGATTTATGAATGGCCTGTAAGATATTGTCACGTAAAAATGTTTTTAAAATTCAACAATGTTTCTTTTGTTGTGCTACAGAGAAAGCTTTGCTAGAATCCTGTCAGAGTCCGATAGCGGCTAAATCATTACTGTTGTAGACTTAGGAGTTCTGTGTCAAACCAGAGGAAGTTTCAATTTTTCTCTCTGGTTTGCTGAATCTAAGCATTTGTTTAGTGGGTTCTTCAATGACAATGTGAAAGGTATTTAAGTTAAGTGCAGGATAAGCGTTTCTTATAGTCCTTCAGATTAAAGGACTTCAGTAATTCTGAAGCACTCAGAATTGTCGGTCATGCCGGGATCCAATGACAGGGTTAAAAAAAAAAAAAGAAATTGCATGACCAGACCAAATAACTGGGCATACCTTACTAAAAGAAAGGTACACATTGCTGGATAGAACAAGGTCCATGCAATTCTCCTTATCATGGGAAGAGAAGAATTCAGCAACATAAGTGTATAGATTACATCAGGAAATGTTGCACAATATGGTTTTTGGATCTGTCCAGCCAGAGTTTAAAGTCTTAGTGGATCATAAGGTTTGATGTAGGAGGGGGAAACTGGCTATGAAAGTAGATTTAGAGCTCAAGAGTGATAGAAATTAAGAATTTTGCTAGCCAAGTTAATAAATAATATGTGGTACAATAGGGATTCAGACCTTTCGATTGAAACCTGCGGATGACATTGGGCCTTTAAGGGTACATGGACGGGACACATTGAAAATGTGTATTGTGTGCAAAATCTATTTTGATCTCCACAACAGGCTACTGTATTTAAAGAGGATGGGTGCTGCACTAAATAAATGGCAGAGGAATTACGCTCTTTTAAACACCCTTAAAGGTACTGGGACATGGGAGCTAGAGGCATTTAAGAGAACTTTCTTTTTAAGAATGGAGAGATTAGAAGGCCACAGGTTGACTTGCAAGGGAACTGATGATTTGCAGGGTGTACAGAGCATCAACTATGGTGCTTTAGTGCTGTGCAGAGATTGGGGTGCTGGAGGTGCCAGGATATATAATGGAGGTTCAGGGTATGGCTTAGTTTTGGTGCAGGAAAGGTTGTTTGTGGGGTGTGGCGGATCAGAAAAAAGACGCAGACTCTCGGAGGTCATGTTTAGAATGACTATTAAATGTAAAAACCTGACTATCCCTTTCGCTATAGAGTACTCCCTATCTATTTTACTAACTAAGGTGCTAGTCATTCCTGTAATGTCCAAAAAGAAATGAGTCCACCAACCAAAAATGAATACTATCTGACCCTTCCACTAAGTTGAACCAAAAAAAGAATAAGGTCAGGATAATGTCTCCCTACTCGTGGCAGGTGGCTTCTTGCACTGTGCTTCTTAGACTTTAAACTTCAGTTTAATATGCAATTTTGCAAAAGTCTTGTGTGACTCCTCATATTAGGTCAAGCAACTCTCTCAAAAGGCTCTTGCTGCTCCCTTTCTTTGGTAAAGACTTTCCTTGAATTGTCGGTTTGGCCAGTTATTCCTCATGAAAGCATCTTAGGCATTCTGCTCCTGGTCTTCTGTCTTCCTTATATACCGTTAATTCACTTCGGAGTCAGGGTTAACCACCCCTTCTATACATGATAATGCTGTTTCCTTGTAAGCTGTTTATCATAAAGGCTTCCCAGCCTTCCTCACTTCCCTTGAAATGTGTTTCAAACTTTCTGGGAAGTCTCTTTCTCTCCCTTTCAGGATTAGTTATTAATCTCTCTCGGTCATTTAGGTAATTCACATTTAGCAACAAATTCTTTTCTCTTCCAACACTATTGATTTTCCTGTCAAGGTGGGTTATGATTCTCCATTTTTCACTTTTACAGTTCAAGTTTCATCAACTTTACTGTCTCATCAATTTCACTGGGACGAGTTTCTCTTGGTGCATGATGATTCCCAGGCAGCCTCCCGTTCTCTCATATTCTCTCTGTGCGAACCAGTAAACACTGTGGGTAAGTGGAAGGTTCCATGATTTCTCGGCGTAGTGGTTTGAGCAACGTTGGACGGGCACCGTGTCCACCACAAAGTCGTTGTCACGCCACCCCCGGAATACGGGTTCCCTTCTCCTCAGTTTTTCTCTCCATACCAATGCTGGGCTTCCAGCATTTGGCTCTTGCCCTCAGAGCAGTTCTGAAAGTCGCAGGCTCCTTGGCTCCACCTCTCTCAGGTGCTCACGTCCGCATCTCTCTGCTTTGCCTCGACTCGGCATGTGCTCTCTTTGTAGCCTCGCCTTAGTTAAATGGAGGTCTCCTTCTAAAGAGACAGATCATCTTCCTTTTTTCACCAGCATTTTATGGTTTTGTCTTCAGCCAAGTCTCTGGATTTTATCCTGTTCTTCAACTCCGCTAGTCCCATGTATGCCATGATGGAGAATGGCTTTGGGAGTTCCTCACAGGAACGGGAGTCCTTGTCCCCAAAGGGTGTGGGGAGGTGGGGAGTCTCTCCCAGTGAGGTCCCACTTGCCTCGACATCTAGGGAGGGTATTGCAGAGAGTGCTCACGTCCCTAGGCTCACAAGGGGGAAGGGGGACTCCTCTCCTTGAGGAGAAGGGACAAGTACCTGTGATTCATTATAGGGGACACATGGGTATTTGTGACTGTGGAGTCTCTGGGTAGGTGAGTTCCGCTAGGGCAGTACAACCCAAAGCCACACACTTGCTTTAGAGCTGCCACAATGGTACTCAGTGAGAAGCTGCACAGGTAGAACAGTCAGCAGGGAAGGACAGTGCCATGCATTACACCCCAATACCTGTGCTTCACTTCAGCACTTGTAACATATACAATATATGTATTTAATAGAATAGGTGAGTGTACATGCAGCAGTAAAGGTGTACTCCAGCACTGTAGTGCAGTGGGGGATCCTGATGAAAATCAACCTCCAAGTTATGTGATTTAATATCAATAAATAAATATGCACTTGTGACAGTGTGCACTGCACCCCTTGTTAGAGTGATCATCAGACTAATGTTTAATTTAATCCTTCACAAAGAAACTGGCACAAAACATCAGGATTTGAAATGGTAGTGATCTCGCATTCACCCAACTCCTGAAACCAAAGTGCTCAATTTCATAACAGCTCTGGAGCTCCTATACAAAGGCAGGACAGGCACATATGTGGTTTTTACATGCAATTTGTTATCCTTGGCAGGACGGTGTGGAGAATGTGGCTGTTTCCCCATTCTACAGAGAATGCACAGTTCTACAACAAACTTGCGGTCAAGAGAAACAGGCTATTCAAGAAGAGTTCTTATTGTATTTTTTGGCAACAGTCATACAATTCAAAGATTAGTAGGAACATGCCAGGGTATGCCAGAAGTGGAGTGAGCAATCTCAGATCCTCAGAGTCCTCCAATGACACCTAAATGAGCCAAGTGGCAAACACATCGGAAAGATGGGCTCTTGATTAAAAATAGGAGTTTTAAACCCCACTTCTCTGCTGTGATGTGTTTGCATACCTTGCTCTTATTGGGTCATGTCAGCACATATGCTCCCCATTTCTCTTGCTGTGAACCCCAACAACTGGACAGGAAAAACGTTTCCACTTTGTGTTCAAACAATTGCTCAATATTTAGCTATGTGTCTCAAACAGAAAAAAACCCCTTAAAAACGATTACCTGGGATTCCAAGATGGCGGCCGGTGGCGACGGTCGTGTGTAATGTGCGCTCGTCCCCACTGGGCCGCTGCAACATAAGCATTCACAGGTCGACCTGCATAATAGGAGCCAAAGTGAGGAGGCGTTGGAGAAGTAAAGCAGGAACCGCTGAAGGAAGATCTCGCCGGAACGGGTGCCGGTCTGGAGGGCAGGCTCCCTCTAGCTTTCCCCGCAGAATTGAGATGGGCCGCTGCGGAGCACTAGCAGGCCTAAAGGGAGTGGTGCGCGACAAATAGTCCTCCCAGGTGGTACCTCGGGGTCCATTGAGGAGACCCTGCAGAAATATCATGAGGAGGTAAAAGCTGAGGGGCCGATCAGAGTGCAAAGGCCCCGGGTTGCCTGGCCGATGATCAAGAAATAAAGTGGTGGCTCTGTAGGAATAACGGAGTTCGAGCGGTGGTGGAAGTTGGGCGTTCAGACCCCTTGGAGCGACGGCCTCCTGGTTAATCTACCTCGGGGAAGAGCTTTAAAGTCATAGGCTGGAGCTGAGACAAGGGAAAACTAGGAGACTAGCAGCAGAAGTGGCATTGGGAGAAAGAGGGTCGCCCTGCAGACATACAGTTGGGCTGGACCCAGACCAAGCTCTGAATATACAGGTGATACAGCCTCATGCTTTTAACTCTACGGCAGTCCTAAGCGGTGGTCATGAGCTATGCATCAAGGAGTCCCTCAGGCCGGAGCCAGGTGGGTGCATCAAGGAACCGCTTTAGTAAAATAATCCACTCACCACCTGGAATCACAGTCCTGGGGTCAAAAGCAGAAGACACCTTTCATTCAGGATGTTGTTGCACCGGCCAGAAGTGAGGAAGTACCCTGCACACACAGCATCTCTGTACTTCAGGCTGACCACTTGAGCCCCATGTCCAAGGCTTACAGCATCAGCAGGTCTCAAATCCCTCGCGAAGCGCCTGCAGGGCAGTTTGACAAAATTGTGGGCCTAGGAAGTTACGGCTCAGACGGACGTCGTCCCAAGTGAGGTTGACAAGCAAAGACAGGGGGAATAAGACACAGGGGAATCTAATATGGTTGGTACGTAAAGAGGATATGCTACAATGGTTCAAAGAGTTCCAGGACCAATTTGTGTCCACTTTCAAACCCAATTTACCCAATTGAAGGCAGCCATGAAGCAACCCATTCAGGAGTTAAAGGCTGATGTAGTGAAGCTTTAAAAGAGTGGACACAACTGAGCAAGCCCAACAGGAACTGTCGGAAGATGCCAAACAGACAGAGAAGGTTCTAGAACAGGTTGCAGACTAACTCACAACTTGGAACTGCAGTGCGAGGACAGCCGATCAAACATTCAGATTAAGAACCTGGCAGACTCGGCAGAAAATAAGGATTTGAAAACTATGGTGCACCAGGTATTTATGGACCTTCTGACAAGTGAGGGAGACAGCTTAATCAGCTTTGATTGCATGCACAGAGTGGGCCCACAACACGAAGAACCAAAAAGAGAAGATACTTATGGCAGCGCGAACGTCAGGCCCTATAACTATCAATGGCCAGGAAATTCAGTTATTTCAAGATTTGGCGCAAAGTATCTTACAAAAGAGGAGGGCGGTGGGCCCAGTGGTCAGATTCCTGGCGCAGAAACAAGTAAGTTATTAGTGGACATTCCGGTTTGGTCTACTCTTCACATGGGATGACCGACAGCATAGGATAACAACGTGCGATGAGGGAATGCAAATACTGAACCTTCAGGAGGTGACGGAGGATGATGGCGGCAAGACCAAAATGATGGCCCGGCTTACTCGCAAGCTATGGGGATGGAAAACGGTGATGAGGCGTTCCAGGCAGAAGGGGAAGGAGAGAACCCAACCATATGGTGATCCTCGATTGGTAGGACTCTGAAGAAGGTCCAAGGTTACAGGGGGGGTGGGTAGGGTCTATAGGAATGGAATGGGAACTGTGACTTGGGGTGCATTCCCTGAACAATTGCTTGAAGAGTGTGGCAGGTTGATAGGAGGAGCGGCGGGTGGGGGACGCAGTGGGAAGTCATCTTTCGAATCCTTAGTGGGGTTTAGGACTCCCTGCATGCTGTCCTGGGTTAGGTTGAGGGCCAAGAGTGACAGGTACTACGCCCTAGCACCCTTAAGGACTTTGGCTCTCCCCAGCGAATGGGAGCAGATGAGGGGAGGGAAGGAGGAAGAATATGGGAATAAGATGGATAAGGAAGAAGGGGAGGGGGGCAAAGGAAGGTGTTTGGGAAGGGGAACCACCAGAGAGGGTCATGTTTGAACAGTCCAGAGGCTGCGTCAGGGGTAAAAGAACCACTATTGAATTCAGATGGCTAGGTTAATTATTTTGACCTACAATGTAAGGGGTATGAATAACCCGGTTAAGAAAAGAAAGCAGAAGGCATTTGTGCGGGTGGAGAAACCAGATTTAGTGATGTTTCAAGAAACCCATATAAGGAAAAGGGATATAGTAAAGCTGAAAATAAGGGGATATGGTTGGTTTCATCAGGTGAATGCATTGGGAAGAACGGCGGGGGTGTGAATAGCCATAAAAGATGGTCTGACTGTTCTGGTACATGATACTCAGGAAGACACAGAAGGCAGCTTTATTTTTTCAAATGTCTCCATCGATGCTTGCCCCTACACATTAGCTACCATTTATGCTCCAAACGTGGGTCAAGATGGTTTCTTGCGGAATATGCACCACACCTGGAAGGGTTTGCAAAGGGGAAGCATTATTGATAGAGGATTTTAATATGGTGCGGGGTGCCCCAGGACGATAGAAGCTTGCGAGCGGCCCACCATGTACAAGCTCCCACAAAAGCGCTTAAGCAATTAATCACAACTTTGGCGTTACATGACACATGGAGGGTAATAAATGGTCAAAAGAAAGGATTCACATATTATTCACATGTCCATTCCTCATTGTTGATGAGTACATTTGGGTCTCCATGCGCCTACTAGGGAGAATAAAAGAGCTTGAGCTGGGGACCATTGCATCCAGTGGAGTAACTTTGCTGAAAATGTTGGGGTGGGGGTGTATGTGGGGGGGTAACATCTGAGGAAAAGGTGCCCCAGCCAAAAGAATGGGGACAAAATGGTGAGCCATGAAACTTGGAGGATAAACACCCCTGTACCCCCCCCTAAAATTACACCCATGATTGCATTATCAGATCACGCCACATTGAAGTTAGCCAATGAAGTGGAAGGGAAAGCAGGTGGCTTTGGAAATTGAGACTTCCAACAGAATTACTGCAGCACCCCTTGGTGGTGGATTCGATAAAGGAGAAGATTGACTCTTATTTTGTAAAAACGGATACCCAGGGATGGCAACGGCATCAATCTGGGACGCCTTTAAATCAGTGTTACGGGGGCATCTTATAGCGATGAAAGCAGGGACAGATAATCAAAAAGGCCAGTTGGAAAGGGAACTTGAGACCCAGGTGTGGTACATCATGCAGGAACTAGAGAAGGGTTCAAAATAGGCGGGATCAGAGATCCCTGAGACACACCCAGGGCCAGCTGGACCTGTTACGTACAAAAAGCACTATTGTTTACAAAACAAAGATTTTATATGCGCGCAAATAAAGTGGATAGGCTGTTGGTTAGACAGTTGAAGAATAAGACCCAGGGTCGATTGCGGCAGTATTTGAAGGTTTCTATGAAAATATTTATGCCTCCCAGGGACCAGAGGAGGACAGGTAAAGAGCTTACCTAGATACGGTTTCATTTACAAAGATTGCAAGACCTCCCGTAGGAATCTGGCTAAACTTCAACTAGCACAAAACAACGCTCTTAGGGCCGTGAATGACATCTCACGAAGGGACCACATCTTTGATGTCAGTAGACAGGTGTCAAGGAAAGGATTGTTTTCAAAACCCTCGCCTTGACGCACAAGTGTCTCCATGACCTGGCTCCCCCTTACGTAGTTCAAAGGATTTCCAGACACACTCCATCCAAACCATCTAAAGCGGCATATTCCAACATTATCACCGTACCTATAACCCACAGAGTGCGTGCGGGCGGTACCAGCTTCCCAACTATGGCCGCCACTTTTTGGAAAAATACCCTCCCTTCTCATATCAGGTTGATGGACTCTCATGCAGCCTTCCGGAAAGCCATCAAAACCAGGCTCTTTGCTTGACAGTGCACATGTACCATCTGTATGTATCTTTGTATGTGTAACTAAGTAACCTGTACCAAGAAATTACTGTTGGGCTGCATTCTTGTAACCCTGAATCAAGCTTTCTTACGCTCCTTCATAGCGCCTCGATGTCTGTGGGTTGTAGTGTGCTCTATAAATCCAAAAATAAAATAAACATGTCACTGTTAGGGGAAGTATTCTGAAAAATTAAATTAACAAAACACTATGTGCGCGGAAGGGTTGCATGCTTTAATTATTATCACAATCAAATTTTGTCAAATTGGTGGGCATTCTTATTGTGACAGAATTCCATCTGTTGAGACGGGAATAGACAGATTTCATTTTTAATATTAACATTAATCTGGTAATTCCGTTTCTGAAAGGGAGTATGCTAATCAGACTCCCCTTTCATTAATGCTCCATGCCAAAGCATTTGTTGAGTAAGCCTCCAGGCACCCACAGCACCAGCTCTGCAGTGTTACAAAGCAGATTCAAAGGTAGCTTGTGCATTCTCGACAGCTGCTGGAACACAAAGTTCCTGCAGGCACATCTAGACTATGTGACTAATCCTTAGATGTCACTTCTCCCCCGAAGGAGCCCCTTACCAGGAGGACAGGGAGGTAAGACTGCAACCTGATAGTCCCCCTCGGGGTGGTATTCAGAGGGAAGGTCTCATGGAGAGAGACTCCCCCCTCTAGGCACAAGAACAACCATATTGGGAGAATGTGGCACAACACCCCTCACCTAACACACCTCCCTACAGTGTAGACCCCAATACCTTATCCAACACTTCCATGTATCTATGCAAACTTGAAGATTTAACCACTACTGACAGTAGACCCAGGTATTACTGCAGTGCCTGGAAGACTGACTAAACCAAAAGTACTGAGAAGAGGTGGCACACAAGAAGCATGAAGAATACCACAGAGCCATTAACAACAAGGACTGAAATTACACAAGGATGGGACATGCCCTATAATAAGGAAACTGAAGAAGGACTTTGCATCTTCTACCGCAGAAGTCAGGAGCCTGTGACAGCTACACAGGAGATTTGAACTGGTCAAAGGAGAGAGGGCAAGATGTTGCCAAAGCAGCAAAGCAGCCGGCAGGAGGCAGATTCCTACCGGGATTTCCAAAGAAGCAGCAGCAGCCTCATACCTGTGGGGAAGTGGACCATCAGATCTTGTCACGGTACCAAAAGTGTTTCAAGTTGGAGGGGCTCGAGGATTCACTGGAGAAGGCAGGTCGAAACAGAAGAGGGCCATAGAGGCTGGCAGAAAGAACTACAAACCCTGGAAGAGCTGGCGACATGTCCCGTTTGAAAAGAAGGTAAATGGGAATGCGGGAGACCCAGCGGGGTGAATTGGAGAGCCAAGCATAGCTTCAGGGATAAACTCCCTCGTTCTAGTGGGAACAGCTAATGCACTGACCATCAAGGAAGAGTTTGGGAACTGCACAGAAACCCAGAGAGAATCGAAGGGAGTCTCCCTCGTGCTGGGGGTCAAGCAAAGCCACTACCAGGGAAGAGTGGAGAACCCAAGAACAAAAACATAACGCAAGTCATCTTCATGGCAGGACCTGGCAGGAAAGCAAACCAGGTCTGCCAACGGAAAGTGGCACAAAGACAGGGGTCTGGTCCCACATTCACAATGGAAGATCAATACAAGTCATCTTCTTCGGGGCAGTACCTGGCAGGAGAGTGAACCAGGTCTGCGAGAACAAACCAGTAACTGTGAAACCAAGTATACAAAGAGGCCAGGGGAAGGGAGACATTGCCCCAGGTGTTGTGAACTCTTGAGAACAAAGCCAAAGAAGGCCAGGACAAGGGAGTAATTCTCCTGGTAATTGAGCTTGCAAGGAAGATCAAACCAGTGATCCAGGAGAAGGGAGTAAGTCCCCCAGGAGTAAAGAAATAGCTAACCTTTTGACGCAGAGTGTTAAAGGCTCAGCAATCCTTTTTTTTGTTTGTGAAGCATCAGAGGAAGGGGAAGGGAGCCATTTGCCTTGGTGAGGAGCTTGCAACCTGAACTGTGCTGTTCAGTCTAGGAGGTGGAGTTATTCTCCTGTACAAGAACATTGGTGCAACCTTTTAGTTCAGTTATAAGTGTAAGGGAAACAGATTGGGAAATTTTGACACAACGGTGGACTCTAAGTTACAAAGACATCCTGACAGAAACATTAGCACTTCAGTTGAGGTAGGGAACCCCTCATAGATATAGGGAAATATAGGTTTTATCTTTATACTTATACAAGTCTATAGCAATCACTATGCCACCGTTGTGTCAGTCTCCTCCTTCTTCACCCTTACAACTAATAACGGTCTACCTTAGTCAGTCGAGAAGTAGTAGTAGTCATTTATATAGCGCCTTTTCCCCATTTGTGTGGTCTCAATGCACTTGTGGTGGGAATGCCCTCTGTGACCGAAGTCCAGGTATGGGAACATTCTCAGAAAAGGCTTAGAATGTGTGTGTGTGTGCATTTGGCCAAGATTAGCAATTAGGTTGGCTGGCTAGTCTCCAGTAAGCACCCTAAGAGGCCAGGCACGTGCATGGGTGCTGAGGGAGGTCACGGGAGTGCACTAGTGCAAGAGACTGGTTCTGTATCCAGCTATACCATATTTGTTGTAGGTTGTCGATGTATTCGAATGGCAGAGGTGTTGAGGTAATGGCACGGTACCAAGAGAGACAGGCTCAAAGATGTTTTTTTCAAAACCTTAATTTACTAAGGTTCCTGGGTTGGTATAATGCCTAACTGGCCTGAACGCTAAAGGGATGGTTCCCTTAACTGATGTTTCCAAGGGCCATCAAAGTCTGAAAGTCCAATAAAAAAAAATCTGTCAGTGTCTAAACATATGCTTGCCCTCACTTTTTGTGAGGTCGCCCTTTAAGCCTGGCTTTGGCAGACCTACCCAAGGACTTTTACCTAGATTAGCTACATACATTTTCTGGGTGTTGGGATTGAATAAAGATTATAATGTACCTATAGGATACCAACATGTATTAGAATATTATCCATGTATGTGTATTCCTGTTCCTATTTGTTATTAGATGCATTTCCTTGTACTGGCTTGATTTTCTTGGATTAAGTACACATTCAAGGCCGGCACTAGGAAGGCGAAGTCTGGTCATTCATGGCCCTGAGCTCATTGAGGCCGCATGAACACAAGCACAACGTGTTTTGTAACACTGCTCTGTTGCTTCCGGGCATGCAGATCTTTGTCCCACCTGTCCATGGTGAGCTTGTGCCATCACCTCCAACCCCCTGTGAAGCTAGAAGATCAATCCTCGCCTCCCACCTTCAGGAGCACAGGCACAGCAGTAGCAGCATACAACGGATGTATTAAGAAGAGATGGCTCATTCTAGTGACCATTGTTTTCTGAAAGACCTTACATTTTGGTGAGAAGAACTGCAAGGCATTCAGGGCATTAATATGCTGACACCACATACAAAGCACCAGCTCTTTACCCAAATCACTGTCTTATTTTAAGAACTTTTAAACCCCATTATTTTCGTATAGCTTTACATACCTAAAATACAGAACAGTAAAAACTGAAAATGATACTCAAAAGTTCTCAGAATATACAAGCCAGTGGACAGGTGATGTTATGCCAACCACTGTACACCGGATTAAATGGGAAGGACTAAAAACTATCAAAAGCCCATTGATTCTAAGGGCAAGTACCGAAAGCCATGGATTAAAAATGCAGATTAAATCTGATGAAGTCCACCTGCTGGATTCTGCACTGCCATCCACGGTTTTAAGTGATTAAGTCGGTGGGAAAAATTCACCAGTGAGGCCATTTACTTTCCTGCACCCTAAAAATACTTCCTCCAACATATTCTAGGATTGGTATCATTAACTATTCTGAATTCAGCCCTACAATATTTGGAGAAAGGGCTTGATTTAGTTCAGAGTGATATCTTTGGTAAATGTTACCCATTGTTGAATATTAATGGATTCCCCATCCGCTAGTGTATATGTGGGCCCACTTATCCCAGCAGCAGATCTGCAGGTAGGAGCAGAGGTTTCAGAGTGCACTTTACCCAGCTTTTCCGCATACCAAAGTCAATGACCCGCTCCAGACAATAGTTGGGAGGCAACCTAGCAAATATATATCATGGCCCCTATTGTCCAACTAAGACAAAGGAAAGGAAAATATATTCTTTAAACAGGCTTACAATGGCTTCATTTCAAAACATAGAGGCAGGCAAACCATCAGAATCATGATAAATTGGCAGTGTCAATTTTAGGACCAAAAAATAGTTTTACAATAGCTGCTGCTGCTGCTTCTTCAAGGTAGTCAGAAATCTGGTCCAGCCCTGCGGGTCCAAACAATGCTTCCCAGCTCTGCCACCCCACAGAGAATCTGCACATCACAAAACCTCTGGAAGCTCTGCATCCAGCTCCACTTTTGAAGTGCCACACTCAGTGTGGAAGCCGACCATTCCCATGTCACATGGCAACTGACAATAAATCTTGGTCGTGGTCTTTGTGTTATAATGTTAAACATGTGTTAAACATGGTGGATGCTGTTAGCCAAGAAGACAAGCATAAAACTGGTGTGTTTACATTGGTGAAGATGGTGGGCATACATATTGTGTGTTTACATTTGGTGAAGGATGAACATATACATGTTTAGCATCTAAGTTAACAGTAATGATCTACCCTTTTTTATGGCCCAATGTTAAAATATAAAGCAAAATACAAAGTGTTGTGCATTTCTGACATGTTGGTTCACAATATTCTTTCAGGAACAAAACAACTGCAGAGGCTTCCTGACTTATTCTATTTTGTATAATGCATTGTTAAACAAACATGCATCCAAGAAGCACATGACGGCGGGTTAGGCCTTTTAAAATGTCTTGGTATCTTGCAAACGATTGATGCTTAAGAATCAAAAGGCTTTGTTAGCACAGATGAATGCATTTGATTATTTCTTCTAATATTACATGCTTAGTAAAACAGTGCACAAACAATACAGTATGTGCTGCAAAACAGAGCAGAGTAGACTAGGCCTTGTTTTCAGGCCTGCAGCCATAAATATTATTAGTAGGCCACATTCAGATAAATAGACATTTGCACTTTGAAAAACCCATAATGCAAAGAAAGCAGTTCAGTGCACTTAGCTGGTCACATATGTATGTTCTTGCGAGCAATGTTGTTCACATATTTGGAACTGGCCCCAACTTCAAAGTGAGGCTGAATCGGTAAAACAATTATCTGGAAAATGTACTGGACCCCAAATGATATATGTGAATATTGATTACTGAAGATGTGCTGATGTTCAGGCTATCTGCATATGCTGCTCAGATACCTCACATAGGAATTGCAGCAGAGGGTCAATCTAATTCTTTGTCAGCACTCTCTGCAGAGGGTGGATTGTTTCTGCTCTGTGGCATACCCGCATGTGAAGAGTGAAGTAGATCTACAAACCTCTTGTGGGATAAGGTCATTACAACGGGGAACAAAATAGTCTTGCGTGATTAGAAAAGTAGAATAATGATTAACATTAGTATGAGGGTGCATTATATCCTCTTATCCGCATTAATACATTTTTTATAACGTGCTAAATACCATAGACCAGTCTCTAAGCGCGGGTTCGGGATACAAACCTGTGTTGCTCTGCGTTGTCTTGCTTCCAAGGCAAGCGCGTTGCCCCTGAGCTATCCTCCTGGCATGACATCTGTTTGACATCAGTTTGATAGCATTTGGTCTGGAAACGTGTGGCTTGGAGCCACTGGGGTTATACAATCAATGGCTAATAACTTTGGACTTACTCGATACATGTACATGACATTTTCCCCCCAAAAATGTTTGGTCTGGGCTCCTCCCAAAAACAGGTTGTTGCTTTGGTCTGACTCAAATTTTGCCTTACAATATATATTTCGATCTATTCCAACCTGCTCCAAAAACAACCCCAGGGCTTCCTCCATAACCTTGCATATTAGCCTGTCCCCACCTGTCACTCCGACTGGATTAAAACAACCTGGAAGAGCGATCTCTGGAAAGGGACAGTGTGTTCCAGGGTGTTTATTTCCTGATTCAGCCATGCCCACTGATGCCAAGTCTGGCCCCCGTCACACAGAACATGTGCGGCTGGGGTCATGTTGGGCTGGAATATGCACGAACATGCATGTCCCATCCCACATGGTTTTCCATTCGTCTTTTCTTTTTGCCGTGTAATTTCAGACTGGAGTGGTGCGCAACTGTGGGCATGAGGCAGTGCCCCCCTAGTTTGAAAACATATAGCTTAGAGTCACATGCTTTGCATAGGTCAACATCTAGTAGTTCGCTTAGAGTATTAAATCTTGCTTTTTGGAACATGGAAAAGGGGCATTGACGGGGCGGTGCGGTCCTATCACTATCACTAGCCTACGTGTACAAAGACCCATGACCCTTCACGCGTCGCAGATTTACATGCTTTTCAAAGAGATGCAAACAGTACCAGAGAAAGTTAACGGGTGAGTGGTGGGTTCAGTTGCAAATGCATGTTTTAAGACAGTGTGACCCACCTAGGATTCAGCCCTTGCTTGTGATTCCACCTAAAAGCGATGTATGAATGTGTAAACTGAGCTCAAGTTTGCATTTATTCAGGTTCATTATAATGATACATTCACAATGAAAGATAACACTGTCCCTGTGGTATTTGTGAAGTGAGCTATAGGGGTGAATGGGAGCAGTTTATGTACCAAAGGGTAGCAAAGCTGTACACACTTAACAATCCATGTTGAGGTGGTCGCTTTTGTCACTGGATCTCCTTCTCCTCCTGTTGCAAAGAAAAAGAAATAGCTAGTTTTACATGGTTGTTTGGTCCTGCTAAGGTAGAACATTAGAACCCTTTTAACATTAATGTATGAACAGTGCTTTCGCTCTCCTACCCTGTAGGATGAGGAAGAACAAAAGTAATTTGATGGACTGATTGACATGGAATTTTCAAATGTACTTTGGTGAACAGCATGGATGTGTTCTTAAGACCACTTCATGCTCCTTAATAGCGGTAAAGGGTTCAGTGATAGAGGGCTTGGAGTTCTCTAATCCTCCTGATGGATGTAACTAATTAGGAAAGCTACTTTAAAGAGGCTTTATGCATTACTGCACAAGGGCCCGAAAGAGCCTTTGTAGATGCATATTAATGTCCCATCCAAGAAGAGGGTGTGCGACTGGTCGGTAAATGCGTGCGTCACCCTACATAATCACTATTGACATGGTGTATACAGTGATTGCTGCCAATTGAACTTTGAGGTGATTGTAGACCAATCCCGAATCGAAGGGTAACTATGGAAGCATATCTGCTGGTGAACAGTCAACTGGGTCGATATTTGTCTTTGAACATCAAACAACAAACTGCTGCCACTTATTATAGTGTCTAGTCTATACTGTGTCTAGTGTTGGGCTTCCTTGCTTCACATAAGATTTCCATGCATCTTGATGGCACGGATAATTGTCCAAGTAGTATGACCTCCGGAGCCAGGCTGCCAAATTTATAGTGGGCAGGCATGTTTTGTTATAGGATGCTATTGCTGGGTCAGTAGGTTGCAGACTGGGTGGTGCCCGATTGGTGGATTCATCAAGATGCTCTGGGGGTGAGGGTGGCATGTTTCTCTAGGCCACATTGTTGCAATGAGAACCATTGTTGGATATTAGTGCAGTCATTTGTAATCTTTGAGAAGCAATGGTGTCGGGTTTGGGGAAAGCATATGCAAATATCTGTCACCAGTACATCCATAGTGCGTTTCTTAGCCACCCCTGTTGCCAGTGCATGAACATGAAAGAAAGGAATTTTGCATTCTCTGCTGTTACAATTAGTTCTACTAATGGATGAACCCATAATGCTAAATTCTGTTTGTGTTTACTTGTGCTGAGTTCCTGTTCGTGTTCCTGCAGAAGAACTCTGCTTAAATTGTACGCAAAACAATTGTGCTTTCCCGGCGCATGTTGACCCTGAATGAAAAATATTCTGCTGACACAGCAATGCCTTATTTTTTAACAGAGAAAAGATAGAGGTCTTTAGTAAGTGCCGCCCTGTTTGTTTATGTAACACATTTTGATGGTATTGTCAGTGTTGATAAGCACTGTGACAAGGCCAGTAAACTGGCATTATGAAAGGGTTGGGATCCACTCTGGAAGAGTTTTGAAAGTGTGGTAGATCTACTGAGAAGCGAGGGGCCTGTCCTAATCATGGCAGCATGTGGAACAGAAATCCAAAGCCATAGGTCTTTCCGTTGTGTCATAATGTGGGGGCAGTACATCTTTGTCTCGCGGCATAACTCTGCGTCAAGATGCTTGCCAGTCTATCTTTAGAGCCTGTGATGCGGACAAGCAGCAGAGCTCCATAACGGACGTGCCATGCCCTTGACAAAACCACAGACTAAGGCACCAGTGAACATGAGCAACCCTCCTGGATGCATATACGTGGTGTCCCGTGGAGGCAGCAAGGAGAGCCTGAGAAAAAGAGCAGCATTGCAGGACCCACACAAGCACACACCAATTATCAGCTTACTTCGGCACACACGCGGGTGCTTCACCAGAGACTTATGTTCAATCCTCAACCACCAAGGAGATAAGAAGGGCAAGGCATCTTTCTCCCAGAGCCTTCACAGGAGAACACTCTGAACAGACCCTTTAGGAATTATTTAACAAGTCTGTGAGACCACAAGGAAGGCCTGCCAGGCATTCAGGTGTATCGGGAGATAGCTGCCAAGTGTAGCTTGATAGATGCATGAGCAAGGCCTGCCTTTGCTAGAGAGAGCAGGTATGGCAGGATTTGAGGGGCTTTTATGCTAAGGGGGAAAAACCCTGCAAATTACACCTCATAGAAGAGCGTTTCTTTTTTAAAGTTTTTTAAATTTTTGTTCAAAGAGTTACATCGAGACAACTTGCCGGTGAACAGCACATTACAGCCATAAATACAGTATACACATATCTGTTTACATATGTCATATTGTACACGTGTGTTTAGGAAGGCAAAGGCGCATTGTTTTCTTCTTCAGGAAGCATGTTACATAGATAAAGTCTGACCAGTGCCCATATGTCCTTAGGTCAGCACGCTGATGGTAGGGTTATAATAAACTGTTCCTCACACTCTATCATTGACAAGTCTTTCAAAAAGTCTACCCTCCTGGGGGCTTCTGTGGATTTCCAGCATTTCAGTATGTTTCGCTTTGCAACAACACATGCCACGTTAAACAAACCTCTAGTGGTTACCGCCACCGTGCCGATATCTCCAAATAGGTACTTCCATGGGGAGGGTGTGGCCGGTATTGTGGTGATGTCTTCTAGGATTTCTGCCACCTCCCCCCAGAATTTAGCCACGGGTGGGCAGGCCCGGTACATATGGTACGAGTCTGCCTTAGGAGCATCACATTTGGGGCATTTCCCCGTATGACTCAACAAACTTAACCAACTAGGTGGGGGTATAGTGAAGTTGATTTAGTATCTTAAATTGGACCAGGCGCAGCCCTGAGTTCATAGAGACATGTTTAGTCAGCTGGCAGTACCTCATCCAAGTGGTTTCACACAGTCCCACTCCCAAATCCCGCTCCCAGGTCTCTTTAATGTTATTACACATCTTGGAGTGTGTTTGAACTAAGTTGTATAGTGCCGACACACTTTTCCTGTGTCCACCTGTCTCTTTAATGGCACCAATACATTTGCGTATGGGTGGGTCTGCTGAGAATGAGGGCCATCTAGCAGTAAAAGCAGCTTTCATTCTATGAAATTGTTTAAGGTACCCCCACCCACTGCCTCAGTAAAGTCTTCTAGTTCACAAAACCTGCTTCTCGGGAACATGTCATGCATCTTAAACTGTTTCTTTGGGTCCCACGCCCCCTGAAGTGCCTTATCAAATGTGGGGGTTATACCAGGGAAGTTCCATAACGGTACTTCTCGGTCGTATGGGGTTGTGAGATCAATTCTCCTGTAAATCTTAAACCATGCTCATGCAGAAATGCTCACGGGGTCATATTCGCAGGGGTCTTTCCGCTTGGATCGAACATCACTGCTCGCAAATCTGAGGGGGATGCCGCATATCTTTCCAAGGGGATATGCGTTGCTGTATCCTCCAAGTCGAACCAATGTCTCGCAAAGTGTGCCTGTGATGCTAAGTAATAGAGTTCGAAATCAGGCGCCGAGATCCCTCCCTTTGCGAAAGGTCCCACCATTTTGGACCAATTCAGCCTTGCAGATTTCCCTCCCACACTGTGGTTAATGTTGTGGTTAATGTGTTGAGTTTTGTAAAGAATGTTCTGCACGGCCAGATCGGGATGTTACAGAAAAGATATAATAGTTTGGGGAGCACCACCATTTTGAGGAGCGATATTGGACCGTAGAGAGATGTGGGGAGTTTGGCCCAAAAAGCAAGTTACTCTCTTTCGAGCAAGAGCAAGTAACGTTCTTTCGATGGGATGGTCCGACGACGAAGGGGGCGTGGGACCCAAAGAAACAGTTTAAGATGCATGACATTTTCCCGGGAAGCAGGTTTTGTGAACTAGAAGACTTTACTGAGGCAGTGGGTGGGGGTACCTTAAACAATTTCATAGAATGAAAGCTGCTTTTACTGCTAGATGGCCCTCATTCTCAGCAGACCCACCCATACGCAAATGTATTGGTGCCATTACAGAGACAGGTGGACACAGGAAAAGTGTGTCATATCTATGACAGTAATCACCACAGCTGTGCTGCTTCGGAAAATCTTTCGGCGTCTGCGTCCTGCATCGATGATGTCAATACGCCGTCCTCGAGGACCTTCTCCAATGGCCGACGTCACCAGATGTTATAAGTAGGACGCACAACGCCCATAGCCTCAGTTGTAGTTTTTTCCCAGAATGTGTGGCACCAATCTTCTGCCACAATGACCACAAAAAGCCTTGCGGAAACGTAAGCTGCAATCGTACAAGAAATTCTGTAGCGGGGTAGGCAAGGAGGAAGCGAGCAATATGGAATACGTCGTCGGACCATCCCATCGAAAGAACGTTACCAGGTAAGAGAGTAACTTGTTCTTCGAGGGGATTGGGTCCTCCGACGTATTCCATATCTATGACAGACTCCCAGCAGTACCAAGCCAGGTGGCTGCATCACAGATGTTACGAATGGGAACACCCCTCTGCAGGGCAGTAGAGGCAGCCATACCCCTGGTAGAATGGGTCCGTAAGCCTACCGGAGGGTCCTTACCCACCAAGCGGTAACGTTCGGAAATTGCCAAGATGATCCATCGAGACAGTCTGTTTAGTAAAAGCTCGTCCCAAACGCCTTCCAGCATAACCAATAAAGAGTTGATTGTCCACTCTGACCCGGGACAAGCGTGATATGTAGAAGCTTAAAGCTCTCCTAGGATCCAGCCTATGGAGCTTCTCCTCTTCCTACCAGGATGTGGAGGAGGATAAAATGCCCGGAAGAATAACCTTCTGGCTTAAATGAAATTCCGACACCACCTTCAGAAGAAAAGAAGGATGAACTCTAAGGACAACCCTGTCCTTATGAAATACAGTAAAGGGTGGCTTAACTGAAAGTGCCTGTAACTCACTCAATCTGCGAGCGGAAGTGACCGCAACTAACACAGTTTTAAGTGTTATCAGTCTCAAAGGACAAAAATACAAAGGCTCAAAGGGAGCACCCATTAGAAACTTGAGAACAAGGTTCAGATCCCAACCGGGCACCTGGAAAGGGGACAGAGGGAACACATAAATGAGCCCTTTCAGAAACTGAGAAATCAAAAGGTATTTTAAAATAAGAACACTCCTCAGACGAGCGCTTAAATATAGAGGGCGCAGCCAGGTAACCTTTAATGGTACCCACTTGCAGGCCCTTGTGGGCCAAAGAAAGCAGAAAAGACAGAACTACAGGAATGTCACATGAAAAAGGATCCACATTCCGAAAACTGCACCAGTCGCAGAACTTCCTCCAACAGCAACGGTACAGGGACTTTGTTGCCGGCAGTCTGGCCGAAAGCAACACCTCCATCACGTCTTCAGGGAGGTCCCAATCCTTATACCTCAACCTTTCAGAAGCCAAGCGTGAAGGTTGAGGGATCTGACGTCTGGATGGAGGACCTGACCTCCCTCCCGTGAGAGCAGATAGTCTTGGTAGGGAAGACGACGTGGTGGGCAGATGGACCGGGTACCACATCCTTCGGGCCCATGCCGGAGCAATGAGGATCATCCGGGAACCGAACCTTCGTTAACCTCCGCAGCACTTGCGGGATGACGGGGGTTGGAGGAAACACGTACAGAAGTGGGAATGACCACTCCACCACGAACGCGTCTCCCAAGGCTCCTCTTGGAGGTAATTTCCTGCAAGCAGAACTTTTCGCACTTCCGGTTGACACTGGAGGCGAAGAGATCCACTTGAGCGGTCCCCCAAAGGGTGAAGATCTCCAGGAGAATCTCGAGCCAGCTCCCACTCGTGAGAGATTGTGCTCTGCCTGCCCAGAGCGTCCGCCGTCTCGTTTTCGTCTCCGGCCAGATGAATTGCTGAGATCGGAATTTCCTGCTGGATGGTCCAGAACCACAGCTGCAACGCCTCCCTGCACAGAGGAAGTGACCCTGCCCCCCCTCTTTTTGTTGGGGTAGTGCATGGCCACTGTGTTGTCCGTCAGAATCAGGACATTCTTTCCTCGCACAGTTGGCAGAAAAGCCTTCAGGGCAAGCCTGACGGCCGTCAGCTCCGACAGATTGATATGGAGTCTGGACCCCGACGGAGACCAACGACCGCCGACTGTCAACTCGTTGGCATGAGCACCCCATCCCGTGAGGGATGCGTCCGTCACGATCGTCACATCCGGACAGGGTAGCCAAAAAGGAGCCCCCTTCATCAGAATGCCTTCGACGGCCCACCACAGAAGGTCCTGGGCGACCGAGGGCGGACCTGAATGGGGTCCGACATCCTGCCGGAGGACTGAGACCACTGTAGCTTGAGTGCCCATTGCAAAGATCTCATCCGCAACCTGGCCCCTGGCACCAGAAGAATGCAGGATGCCATGAGGCCGAGCAATCTCAAGAACCCAAACAGAGGGAGACAAGTTGGAACTTGTGCACCCATCTGCTGAATGTGATGAGCCCTCACCAAACACTGCCCAGGGACGTGTCGAGCACTGCTCCGATGTGCTGGAGCCTCTGAGTTGGCGTCAAGTGGGACTTCTTTAAGTTGAGGGAGAAGCCCAGCCTGTGGAGGGAGTGGCAGGTGATGGACAGATGATCCAGGACTTGCTCGGGAGAGCGCGCCCTGATCATCCACGTAGGGGTAGACGTGAATCCCCACTTTCCTGAGATACGCTGCCACCACCACCATGAGCTTGGTGAAAACCCTCGGGCGGAGGTCAATCCGAACGGCAGGACCCAAAACTGAAAGTCGAGTCGAACCTCAGGTACTTCTTGTGCTTGGGATGGATCGGCACATGAAAATAAGCGTCCTCGAGGTCGAGAGAGACCAACCAGTCCTGAAGTTGAAGGTCCTGGAGGACTTCAGAGAGAGTAACCATCTTGAACTTGACCTTCCTGAGGAGTTTGTTCAAACCGCGCAAGTCCATGATGGGTCACAATCCCCCGTCTTTCTGCGAAATCAAAAAATAAGGGGAATACTATCATTTCCCTGGTGGATTGTCGTGAGGCCTCTGCCGGAAAGGAAGACAGCAGCAGTGGGCTATGATCTCAAGAACCCACACATCTGAAGTAATGGCACGCCACTCTACAAGATGCTGCGCCAGCCTTCCCCCAACCGGCGAAGCATGGGACGTGGCCTCATGACTTAGCTGGAGCGGCGTTGCCTGAGGGCAAAGAGGCAACTGCCCGAGCGGCCTTGGCACCTCCAGTACCCTGCTTTCCACCTCTGGCACTCCTACGGTGGCCCCTTTGACTGGCAGCTCCTCTCGGTTTACCAAAGGATGAGTAATAACGAAAGGAACCTCCCCTCCATTGCTGTCCCCTAGGACGAAAAGGCAGAGGTTGGCGAACTGCAGCGCCCAATGACTTTGCTGCAGCGTTGGAGGTCTGCAACCTCTCAAGGCTCTCGTCAGCCTTGCTGCCAAAAAAATGTTTACCGTCAAAGGGCATGTTGAGGAGCCTGGCCTGCACATCAGGAGCAAACCCCGACTTCCGCAACCACGCAAACCTGCGTATTACGGTGCTCGCCGCCATGGACCGGCTGACGCAATCTGCCATGTCCAAACCCGACTGAACGGCCTCACACATGGCATCCTTGCCATCCTGGACCATAGCAAGAAAACCATCCTGTTCGTCCCCTTCGGGAACATGTTCAGCCGCTAAGGAAACACAGTTCCACAGAGTGTGCGTGAAACGCGACAAGGCACATACGGAGTTGGCCGCCTGAAGAGCCATACCCCCTGAAGAAAACACTTTCTTCGCCCAACCATCAAAACGCTTGTCGTCCCTATCAGGAGGGATGGTACGATACGACGCTTGCTTTGCTGGGGCCGTAGCCACCTGCACCACAAAACTTTCCGGAGTGGGGTGCTTGGTTAAGTAGCAGGGGTTGCTACTGGCTGGGCGGTATTTTCCTGGCAAAGACTTACCCTCTGTTGGGAGACTCTCTGGAGCAGTCCAAGCCACTGCCACCCTCTTCTGTAGAGCCATATGGAATGGCAGTACCGGGTCAGTTGGTGGACCTTGGTTGAGGATATCCGTGAGGTCATCCTGAAGAAAATCCCCTGGGGGAGCAGACCACCCCACGTACTCGGTGCCCCTAGACATAAGGCGCCGGTACGAGGAGTCGGCATGGGTGCCAGTCTCAGGCCTACAAAACTCCACCTCCGGAGAGGTGTTCAGACCACTGGCGTCGTGCAGGGACTGACGCAGGTCCTCAATCTGGCTATGGCCTGAGAGAATCTCATCTGGCACCGTATCAGGAACCATGCCATCATCAGAGCCCTCATCCACCTCCGAAATGTACTCAAGATGGCAGAAAGTGGGCACAGAATGGGGAACAAAGCCATGCTTGAACTTGGCCAGAGCCTTTCTAGGGGGGACCACCGTGCCCCGGGGTACCTCCGACACCACAGCCTCGAAAGGCGTTGAGTAAAACGGCATCGACGTCGAACGCGGCGCCGACAGCATCGACACAGGCCTCGAGGGCGGAGCCCCGAGCGTGTCCCTCGACATCCTGGGCGCCGATGGCGTCGACGACTACCTCGGAGGCGGAGCCTCGAGAGAGTCCCTCGACAACCTCGCCGCCACAGGCGTCGATCTCTTCCTCGAAGACATCACAGGCTCACATGGTCTCGAGCGCGCCGAGGACCGGGACCTGGAATGGGCATGACTAGAATGATTCCCCTTGTCCGAGCGGGACCGCTCCCGCGAATCGTGCCGACCACCCAAGCCCAAAGGTGTACGAGTATTGTCTCTAGCCCGATCACGACCGACCTAACTCGGAGCCGCGGACGGACCAGTGCCCTGCGATTCGAGAATCGCTAGCATTTTCTTACCGAAGGAAGCCCATTCCTCCGGCGTCGTATGCTTGGTGGGATAAGCGACCCACCGATGGGCGGAGTCCTCGGATGAGGACGGGAAGGCGACCGATGACGGTGCTTCCGGGAGTGCCTCGAAGAGGCAGAGGAGTGGCGGGACCCACTCCGGGACAGAGACCCACTGGACTTCCGACGACTATGCGGAGAGTCGGCCCTCGAATCGTCCGTTGAAAGCCCCCTGGACCTCGACTTCTGGGGCTTGGACACCTTACCGACCGACAGTTTCTTCTTGCGCTCCCGCAAGGCTTTGGACGTAAGCGACTGGCAGTCGACACAATCATCCGTGTCATGGGCCTCCCCGAGGCACCAGAGGCAGGCGTTGTGCGAGTCCGTCACTGACATCTTGGATGCACAGTCCCCGCACTCCTTGAAGCCCGGACGCGGGGTGGAACAAGAGGTAGACATCTCGAAGTATGACTTAAACTTCACAAACGAATAGGTTCGAAGAACCGAAAGAACAGAAACTGCAAAGAGTCGAGGGCGCCGAGATCTCCGAAGCGAACAAGTTTGTGGAAAAAACGGAACTGAGGCTACGGGCGTCATACGGCCTACTTATAACATCTGGTGACGTCAGCCGTTCGAGGAGATCCTCGAAGATGGCGTATCGACGTAACCGACTCAGGACACAGAAAGAGTTTCCAAAGCAGCACAGCTATGGTGATTACTGTCATAGATATGGAATACGCCGGAGGACCCAATCCCCTCGAAGTTGTAGTTTGACTGAGAGATTGTAATAGTTCCCCATGATTATCTGCGTATAGTGTGCTTTTATCTCTTGATACCATGATCCCCAAATAGCAGACGCGTACAGGGGAACATTTAAACCCCTGTACGTTAGACATGTGTCTAGTGTTGGGAGTAAGCTGAAACAATTCAGATTTAGATATATTAATTTTATATCCTGAATACTCGGAGAACCTCTCGATCTCCGCCATGATGGGTGTCAAATTTTCCTCACTGTTTCGATGTATATTAGAGTGTTGTCTGCATACAGGGAAAATATCTGCGGTGTCCCGGTCATTCTGAGACCCCGGTGTGCATGGTTATGCCACAAGTATTCAGCCACAGGCTCTATTGTGAGGGCAAACAGAATGGGGGAGAAGGGGCAGCACTGCCTCGCAGGAATAATGGTGACATAGTTCGGTTGGATAGTATTCTCGCACTCGGGCACGTGTAGAGTAGCTGGACACATTTTACAAAGTATTGACCCAGCCCGAATCGCTTGAGGACCAAAAATAGGTAGGACCAGGAGACAGAGTCGAAAGCCTTCTCGGCATCTAGCGACCCTTACAACCGCATTCGCCCTTGGGTTTATTTGTGCCATCACTCCGAATAGTCATCTCAGTTTCTGGGCCGTGGACCTAGCCGGTATGAAGCCAGCTTTGTCGGGATGAACCAATATGGGCATATAGGGCAATAGTCTGGTCGCCAGAATTTTTGCAAAGATTTTCGCATCTGTATTGATAAGTGAAAGGGGTCTGTACAAGCCCATGCTTTGTGGGGGCCACCGGGGCTTGAGGAGGACTGTTATCATTGCCTCACGCAGAGAGTCTGGCAGTAATCCCCGTTCCATTGCCTCTTCCCAAACTTTTAGCAGGGCTGGGGCTAGCATGTCTTGAAACTCTTTATATAGTTCGCCTCCCAAGACCGTCGGTTCCAGGGGCCCAGCCTGGGGTTAATGCTTTAAACGCCTCTGTTATTTCCTCTAGCGATATGGGGGTATCTAATAGCATTTGTGTTTCTGAGGTGAGAGTCGGGAGATCGAGTGTATGCAAATAATCTGTTATCTCCTCCTTTGATTTGGTGTCTTGGTTGGAGTATAGTATCTTGTAAAATTCGGTAAACGTATCATTGATGTCTTGATCGCGATTCGCCATGTTCCCATTGGGCGTCTGGATGGCAGCGATGGGGGTATGGCGGCTCTCAGCCTTGAGCATCTGAGCCAGAAATGTCCCTGCCTTATTGCTTTTCCCATATCGTCGAGCCCGGGCCGGGGCATCCATGTACTGGACCTCCCGCTCAGCAAGTTTATTGAATTCACCCAATGCTGTGTGTATGTCAGAAAGGGCTTCTTTGTTATGTGTGGTGGTGTACTCAAACTCAAGTAGTTCAAGCTTAGCTTCCATAGTGTCTAATTATTTCCTGACAGATCTCAGTAGTCCGGTGGTCTTGGCCATGATTGTGCCCCGTACCCATACTTTGAATGTTTCCCATATCGTGGCCTATCGGTCTACAGAACCTTCGCTCAATTGAAAGAATTCCTCTATTTCGATGTGTAATGATTCACACACGTGAGGGTCTCATAACATAGCGGGGGGCATTCTCCAGCGCTTGGTCCGTGGTGTAGTGTTGCAGATAGTTAAAGTAATTGATATTGGGGAGTGGTCCGAGAGCGTACGTGGGTACATCTCACAGGTCAAGACCGTGTTTGAAAGGGTTGAGTTAATAAGCCAGTAATCAATGTGGGACTCGGAATCAGGTACTGATGAATAAAAAGTGAAACGTTTTTCCTGGGGATGTAGTTCCCGCCATATATCTACCATGGACATTTGTTGCATTTTTTGCCGTATGACTAATGCAGTCTTAGTTGGGGATCGGAGGGAAGATGAGGACCGGTCAAGGGCAGTGTCAAGGATCGTATTGAAGTCTCCCCCCCAAATTACTGCCACATCATCAGCAGTGGTTAACATGTTATGAATGGTGTTGTAAAAATCGGGATCATCAGGCCACCAGGGGGCGCAGGAAACATGGCAGCCTGATTCCACAGCTCCCTTAGTAGCCCCGGGAAAACAGGGGAGCCGAAAATGTCAGCCAGACCCCAGCAGACCACGAGATTCAGGCGTCCGAACCCGTAAGGAGCCCACCGGTCCTTTGTTGGAGCTCGGAGGCCACCCCAGGCCCGAGATACGCTGTCCTGTTTGACGAGGCCTCCCATCCCCCTCCTGGGCGACTCAGCGGTGGAGACGCTGCAGGGCTTAGCCTCGGCTCGAGGGGGGAGGAGTCCAGCCCCTCGCTGGGGCTGCTCATGTGGCACGGGCTGACCAGGAGCCCCCACGGACCACGCACCGCCTAGAGGAACATCGCGGAGAGCTGCCGCACGGCCCCCCGGCAAACGGGGGAGGCGCTGGTCCTTCGCGCTCCCCCACCCCCTGCGGGGACTCTGAGGCACTGACCAGGGCCGACGCGGGAGCGCGTCCAGGCCCTTTGAAGCAGCGATAGCGGGCGGGACCTGGGGGGCTGCATCCCACGGGGCTCCACTCCACCACAGGTGAGGCCCCCCCGTGACCCAGACTGAAGCGGGTGGCCCCCCCGTTGGAAATGAAGTGAAGGGGGCCCAGCCCCTCACCAACTAGCAACACCCGAGCGGGCATTGACCCCCCCCAGCCGGGCCCTACCACCACCTCGGGCCGACGCGGGAGCGCACCCGGGGGAGCCCCGGGCCGCTCCTCTGCTCCCCAGACCACCTACTGGTACCACGGGCATCAGACTGCCCTCCCTGGTACCTCGGGGGATGCCAGATTGGCCTCTGAGTACCCTGGATTCCTCGGGTCCCACGCTGGGCCTCCCACACATGCCACAGTGACTGAGGGCCCCGGGGGGACTTCCATCTCCTCCCCCATCAGCTGAGACCCACTGCGGGAGCATCCTTGGGTTTAAGGGACAGACCGCAGCCAACCACCAGATGCTACTGCCCCCCTCTCACTACAGAGGACAGATTCAGGGGACATTAAGGACAATAAGGTTCCCATCAAGGCATAGATCCCCTGCCATCTGCACCTGGGGGACCCCTCGGAAATCCATAGCGGAACTTCAGTAGAAGCCCTTAATCAGCACCAGGAAACCAATCTGACTCCAAGACATCATCGGTGAAGACCCTTAGAACATTGAAGAGATTGTGAATATCAACAGGACCACAAGGCGGTTCTAAGGAAAGTGTTGATCCCGTCCCCGGAGGGGTATACGTAGAGGTCACTGAGCTATATTTTGGGGGAAATAGCCTGCAGCGGAGGCGGAAAAATAGATCTTGGTGGTGGGGAGAAACCACGACACCCGGGGACTCCAGGTACGCTTGGGGTGCACAGCGCCACATGAGTTGGAAGGAAACTCTAGCCAAGTACCAATTTACGGCATCTCACCCAGACATGGAGACTAACCCCTCCCCTACCCCAACCACTCCAGACTTGCATGCCATCCAGGGCAGTATCCAAACAATTCTCGATGAAATAAGGGGGATGCGGTCCGACATGGAGGCTAAACTGGCCGACCTCACCACGAAGGTCTCCACATTAGAGGACTGAATTGAGGGTGTCTAAAACAACCAGGTCTCCACCGACTTCCTCGAGGCACAAACAGAGGCCAGATTTAAGGAGATGCGGCACCGCGAGGAGGACCTCCGCTTGAGGGTAGATGATATGGAAAATCGTGAGAGGAGAAATAACCTACGGATCTTCGGCCTGGTGGAAGCAGAGGGAAGAGACTCATGAAGGACTCGAAGGAAAGGTACAGGACATCATCCGGATCGTCCTTGGAATTGATTCGGGGGAAACGGTTCTGATTGATAGGACCCATCGAGCAGGCGGGGGAGGTAGAGGCCCGCGCTCTGTACTTGCGAGGTTCCACTACTACAGGGACAAAGCCAAGATCCTGGAAAGGGCAAAGACCTTAAAGGACATCCAATATGGGAACTCAAGAGTGACAATCTTTCAGGACCTCTCAGCACTCACACTTCAGATGAGGAAAAAATGCGAGTCCATCACCAGATGGCTGCAAGGCAAGGGGGTCCGCTACCGCTGGGGACACCCGTTCTATCTAGCTTTCGAGTGGCAGGGCGAGAGGTACCAACTTGTAACGGAGGAAGACATTCTGAGAGCCACTGAGGACCTGGTGGGAGCCCCAAGTACATCACAAGATCGAAGTGGAGACGGGGGAGACCGAGGCTGTGCCCCACAGGGACCTGATGTAGCTCAGGGGAAGCTCAAGGTTAAGGGTGCACGGAAATTTCGGAAAACTCAACACCCCTCCACAGACCGCGGGGGGCCCACATGAGTGCACTCAGAATATCATGAAAAGCACCACTGTAACATAGCTGTTCTGGCGGTTGCCCTGAGGTCCTGGCTATCGCAGGAGGGGTGTGGGGGAAATTGAGGGGGTTTCACATGTCGCCACGGTTGGCCAATGGTTTTGTTTGATGAGGGGGAGGAGGGGAAAGCGTAAAGTCACAGGATGAGAAACGTGAAATTGAGGGTATCTCATGTGTTGCCACGGTTGGCCAATGTTTTTGTTTGATGAGGGGGGAGGAGGGGAAAGCGCAGGAGCACTGCGGTTTGGAGTTCACAAGTCTCGCCACAAAGTTTAAAGGACACCTTGGGGCTAACAGGAAAACGCGGCCCCGGCGGGGGGCTCAAATTGAGGGGTTTGAACCGCTGTGCAGTGCCTTGGCGGTTGTGGGGGCGATGGGGGGCTCCCCGGAGACCCCGAATGTAACTGAGACTAGGGGACACCCTGGAGACAAAGACGGGAGGACAAGTTTGGTTTTCAGGGATATTCCCGGGCCAGGGTAGCAACCCTGGTGGTTCGTTGACTAACTCTGTCACGAGTTGGGTGAAGGAGACGAACGCCTTGTCAGATGGGAAAGGGGGGAGGGATAGGGGGTTAGGGGGAGAGTGTAAAAGTTAAGGGGAACAACACGTCATGGGACAAGGTGCTACGGGAAGACATGGAGCAGGAGGACCACACAGACATCTTAACGGGCATGGGCAATGTCGACCATGGTTGAAGGTCGAGTTGGTACGCTCAACGTAAAGGGCCTGAACTCACAAAATAAACGCTCCCTAACAAGCAATATATGTTTCGCAAGCAGAAACTGCTTGTCCTCTTTCTGCAGGAAACACACTATAGGAGGGGAGCGGAGTAGACTATCAAGGGGAAGGAAATAGGCAGGAATTTTTGGGTCTCATAAGTCTTCCAAAAAAGAGGGGGTGGGCATTCTCTTGGGCAAATCAATGCATCTCGCAGAAGTGGAGACGAAAAGGGGCTTCGGGGGCAGATTTCTTGGCATAAAGGGGTTTTCCCAGGGGCGTCGAAATACTTTGGCCACCATATATGTGCCCAACACTGGCCAGGTCAGGTTCATCCACAAGATCCTTCAGGTTATGGACAAATGGGCAGAGGGGGCAACGATCCTTGGCAGAGACTTTAATCTCATCACGGACCCCCACCTAGACTGGTGGTCGGCTAAGGGGATATGGACAAAGGAGACCACGAAGGAAAACCTCGCATTGGGGGGGATCTCCTGCAGGAATATTATTGGGTTGAGGTATGGCGAAGGTGTCACCAGGCACCCGGTGGGTATACATTTTTCTCCCCTCCACACCAAACGTATACTAGAATTGACCTATTACTGGTGTCAGAGGGAGGAGGGGTGATAAGCAGCTTATCGGTGGAGTACGTCACCTGGTCAGACCACGATCTATTGGTCATGGAATGGCGACTACAGGAAATAACTAAGTCCTATAGATGGCGTTGCAATGACACCCTCTTGAGAGATCAGGTATTCAAAGAATTTCTCCGAAAGGAGATCGAAGCCTATTTTACAACAAACGATACGGGGGAACTGCCGATGGTCACGGTCTGGGAGGCAGCCAAGGCCACATTCAGGGGGCTCCTCATAGCTGAAGGCACCAGGAGAAAGAGGGAAAGGGCGAATCCAAGCTACGGGGAGAATTGCAAGCCCTGAGGACACAGTTTACTAAGGATGACACAGATCGGGCGACCCTCCTGGGGGAAATGAGAGAAAAGAGACAAGCCTTACATACAGTCTTAATTGGTGAAGTGGTTAAAAAAATGAGATACACTAAGCAGAGATACTACGAAAAGGGAGACAGAGTTGGGACCCTTCTGGTGCATAGACTGAGGGGGAACGGGGCAGACAGACGGGTGGAGGGTATCAAAGAGGGGGGAGGAAATATCCAAACCAAAACTGAGCAAATACAGTCTTTTGTGGGGTTTACCAAACATTATACACCAATCAGGAGGAGGGGTCCCCAGACAAGCTCCGGAAATATCTAGAAGATCATCCCCTCCCCCGGCTCACCGAACTAGAAAGGGAGGTCCTGTAGGGGGATATAATGGAGGAGGTGGAGCAGGCCATCAAGCGGTTGAAAGTAGGTAAGGCCCCGGGGGAGGGGGGCGGATATACCGCTGACTTCTTTAAACAATTTCAAGCGGTTTTGATACAGCCATTGACTAAGCTCTTTAATCAGATTAGAAATCCGGAGACCATCCCACCAATGTTCTGATTACGGTCATACCAAAGCCGGGCAAGGACCCTACAGACTGTGGATAATATAGACCCATTTCACTTTTAAACGTGGATGCAAAAATATTTACCAGAATCCTAGCCACACGTCTGGAGCGGTACCTTCCCCGACTGGTTCACCCAGATCAAGTGGGTTTCATACTCAATAGGCAGGGCGCAGATAGTATGTGCAAAACCTTACACATACTGGGCTCGAGGGAGGTTAGAAAGGAGGGCGCCCTTCTCCTGTACTTGGATGCGGAGAAGGCGTTCGACAGGGTGAGCTGGTCTTTCATGGGAGGGGTCATGTCGTCTCTGGGGATGAGGCGGAGATGGCGGGGGTGGCTCTCCACCCTTTACTCCAACCCTTTTCCGCAAGGGTGGTGGTCAATGGCGGGGAATCAACGGTGTTTCCTTTGGAGAGGGGTACCAGGCAGGGGTGTCCTATCTCCTCTCATCTATGCACTAGTGATGGAACCCTGGGCCATAGCGATTAGGGGGAATGAGAGGGTTAAAGGCATCGGGGTGGGTGATATGCACTGCAAGGTGAGCCTATTTGCAGACGATGTCCTGCTCTACCTCTCTGACCCCTCCCAGTCGGTTCCTGAACTCCTGAACAGTTTAGAACAATATGGACCCTCGCGGGCTACAAGGTCAACCTGGGGAAGTCGGTTGCATTTGTGGCAGGGCACCTCAACGAAGAGGATAGACAGTATGTGGCGGATCTTCCGTTTTGCAGCCGGGAGGAGGGCTTTTGTCACCTGGGGATCCATATACCACCTGATTTAACGAACCTTTTTACAGCCAACTACCCGCACCTGTGGTCCGCAATCAAACGGGATATGGAAAGATGGTCAAAATCTGGTTTATCCTGGATGGCCCGACTCAACTCAATTCTCCCCAAATTCCTTTACCTGTTCCAAATGCTCCCGACCCAGATACCAAGGCCATTCCCTCCTGGAGATCAGACGCGCCCTCTTGCGCTACCTTTGGGCGGGGAAGTCCCAAAGAATTGCCTATGATGTACTCACAAGGCCCAGGGATGAGGGGGGGGGGGGGGGCGGTTTAACTTCCCAGACCTAGACACATACTATAATGCAGCCCAACTGAGAATTTTGGTTGACCACTTCGCACAGGGCACCAAGAAACAGTGGGTAGCATTGGATAACAAACTCTTTTCTCCGGTTACACTTGATTGACAAATCCAAGATCAATATTGAGGGTCTGTGGCTCCCTTTCTTCGACAAATATGGGAGGATAAATTGAGCTTGAAGGAACATTTTGGAGCTACCGCTTGAGTTGAGGATCGGCCTTACTGAATGCTACCCTCAGGGATTGGGTGGGCCCCACGAGAAGGGCGATATGGCCCGGAGGCCTTGGGCCCTACGTTCTAAGCGTTAACATAAGAACTGCCTACTATCTGTAATACATTTCATCTTACTGTGTTGGACTCTTACCATGTTAGTTGCTCTATGAACCATGGCATGCGGGAGAAGGGTGGAGGGGGATCGTAGGGGGTAAAGGTTGTGTAAGCATTTTGAATTCACTCCAGAAGATGTATGATTGTTTTATCAATGTCATAACCTAAATGTTTTAATAAAACCAAATTTTCAACAAAAAAAAAAAAAACGGGATCATCGTTGTTGGGACCATATGTATCGACTATAACCACCTCTCACTCAGCCACCTCTCCCCAGACCAATACATATCTCCCCATGGCATCTATTTTGGTATCACGAAGGCAGAAACCCAGTTTCGGGTGCATCAGAGTGAGAACCCCCCTGGAACGGGATGAGTATTCAGAATAATATCTTAGTGGGCCCAAACTCGGAAGAAAGTTAGTACAGACTTGACCAAGAGCATGCGTCTCCAGTAGTAGTATGATCTGGGGGCTATGTCTGGTAATATATGCTGCAGTTTTCCGGGCCTTTATCGGGTTGAGGCCACAAACGTCACATGAAATGAGTTTGATGGTTATACTTCTATCAACCTGTGCCATAGTCTTCCTTTACTACAATTCTGTGACTTAGGCTATGAGTGCTGTCAGCCGTTGCAGCTATGCTTGATGAAACTGAACTCTCTGATTTTAAACAATTGCAGGTTGTGGCCAATCTTTGTGCCCAGCCCCCCCACCCCTTCTAGCACCATCACCCCCAACCCGATGATGTGTCCCATTCCCCATAACCTGTGGAACTTTCCTGAGGGTTGCTCGTTGCAGCCGCATGGCCTCCATCAGCAGAGGTCCTTAATCCCAACTTTAATAATTTATTATCAATTGGAGCCATTCATCCCAGCTGGGGTCCTCGCAGCACGTAAAAGGATATCACTGTAGACCCGGCTCAGTCAGCAGGGCCTAGTCCGTCATCATCTGGTCGCGGTAGCATGTTCTGATCCCGTGCCTGATCCCTGGGGGGGAATAGGGATAGATGCCTCCATATATGTCATAGCCTCGGTGAGGTTGAAGAAGTGCGATCTGCCTCCGTGTTGGATTCGCAACTTTGCCGGAAAGATGGGAGCATAGGGGACGCTGCGAAGCCTTACAGGTCTCTTGACCTGTTAATAGTATCTCCATTGTGTCTGGACGCTGGTCGAAAAACCCGGATAGATGTGCACTCGGTTTTCCTCATAGTGTAGGGTACCTTTTTTCCTTGACAGCCTCAGGATCGTGTCTCTGTCTCTGTAGTTGAGTAAAGGAACAATGACCGTGCAGGGCAGTGCCCCAGGTTTGGGTGGTGGTGCCAGGGTGCAATGTGCCCTTTCAACGGGAAAGTGATCTGAGAAAGATTCTGTGCCTAAAAGTGTTTTCAGCAGGCTTTCCACATGTGTTACAGAAGGATTCTGAGATGCCGACAATGCGGACATTGTTCCTCCTGGATCTTGATTCGAGGTCCTCACATTTAGCTTGAGTTTTGCGTAGTTCTTCCTTCAATTGTGCAATGTCGCGGCTGTGTTGGGTTATCGCATCTTCGTTTGTACTGATCCTGTTCTCGGCGTCTGATGCGAGTGCTTTCCTTGTCCACTCTAGCCTTGAGAGAGCCGATTGTTGCGACAATATCGTCTAGCTTGGCATTTGCTGCTAGGAAGCCATTTTGAACCATAGTCATTAGGCGGTCTTCTCTCGCGTCAGGTAGTGTCTCAGCAGGGTTATCCATCCCCATCGATGTGTTGGCGGGCGTTCCGTGCAGTTGGGAGCTAGCAAAGGAGTCCATTGGGCCGGTTTTCTTTGCACCTGTACTCTTCTTCTCATGGCGGCCCAGGTGTCACCGGCAACAATCAAGAGCAGATTACGTTGGAATGGAGCCTTATACTGGTTTAATGTAGCCTATACAGATCGTGTTTCTTGCCTGTGCGTTCCTACCTGCTGGGTTCCAAGTTGGTCGGCCCCTCTGCAAGCCACTGACATTGTCAAGGCGATTGGGTGCAATGCCACTGGGTTGTGTCACCTGAGCCCCTCCTAGTTATTGTCTCACTTTCATAAATAAGCCTTCACATGGGTCAGATCTCTGCTATGGAGTGAAGAAAATGTTTGATTTCTTTTCAAGGCAGGCCCTTGTTTAGTTGTAGCCAGCTTGGAGGGGTGATTTGTCTTGTGTTCCCCCTGCACTTCAAGGTTGAAAATAGTGGTAGAGGAGCCTTGAGCCACTTTCCTGTGTTGCCTCGTGTTATCTTCACCCACCCGCTGCGGGGGTCCCCAACTGCAGGACTTAGTACGGGATCATTCGGAGATGCGTGATCATGTAAAACAGGGATTGTTTAATGTCAGGCCGGGGGCGTTGGAGGTATGGTTGCTGAAAATGTAAGGACTGTGGACCAGAATTACCCCTGCGACCGGCGTGTCCCATCTGCGTGCTGGCTTGGAGCCGAGTGCGGGCCTCCGGATGTGAAAATGCAGGCCCCTCGTAGTGGCAGGTGTTGCTGGGCCGTTCCACCAATCTCCCACACCCAGTGCCAATATATAGGGCTTCTAGGTGTTTAGCAACTTTCTGGCCCTCACCCGGATGGGTTGTATCCTCGCACGTATTATGGGAACGTGGAAAACTGTCCAGGCAACAGTGGCTTCCCCCTGTGGTGCGGGGCACATACTTTTGCAATGTTAGGGGGCTGTGTCCCGCTCTCTGATATGGTCGCGCCCTGCCTTGTCCGGCTCTCCTCCTCCTCGTCTAAGGGTCTGTGTTCGGATTGTCTCTTCCGCGGGTCTCCGCAGCGTTCCTTGGAGGGCACAGGTTGTGCTGGGACGTCAGCCGGGAACCAGCAGGAGTCCCCGCACGGATGGTGGCTTGGTTGGAGCCTAGTGCGGGCCCCCAGATGTGAAAAAGCAGGCCCCTCGTAGTGTTAGGGGTTGCCAGGCCGTTCCACTAATCTCCCACACCCAGCGCCAATATGTAGGACTTCTAGGCGTTTACAACTTCCTGGCCCTCATCCCGATGGGTTGTATCCTCCCACGTATTATGGGAACGTGGAAAACTGTCCAGTTAATAATGGATTTCCCCCATGTAGTGCGGGGCGCCTACCGTTGCAATGTTGGCGGGCCGTGTCCTGCTCCCGATGTCGCAGCTCGCCTTGTCCGGTCCCTCCTCCTCCTCATCTAAGGGTCTGTGTTCGGATAGTCTCTTCCGAGGGTCTCCGTGGCGTTCCTTGGAGGGCACGGATTGTGCTGGGATGTCAGCCGGGAACCAGCAGGGGTCCCCACGCGGATGGCAGCTTGCCCACCGGAGCAGTGAATCAGTGATCAGATGATTCCCGCGCCCGATCCGCCGCCCGACCCAGGATCTTGTTGCTGGTACACGTGGGTCAACGCCGACTGCTATTGCAGAGGCACGAAGTGAGCGGGCACCTCCGTGTTATAGCGTATGCGAGAACGCTCCTCCCCTGCGCGACCCTGTGCTGGTCGTGCGACCGCGGCATGACGCAGGCTCTCTCTGGTTCACTGCGGCGGCTCTCAGCAAACGGGACCGCCCGCCTCTACAAATTGTGCTGCGAACTCTGCGGTACCGCCACGGTTTTTGCCCAAATCTGCTCCGGGTGTGCCGTGTATAATAAGGCACCAGGCAGGAAGGTTATTTCCTGTAACTTTGGCCCAAATTAGGATTAATTTAAGAGCAGAATGTTCATGGGATGGGAGCACTCTGATCAGGCGGCCATCTTCATTGTGCGCATCAGCGCCCCCTCACACAGAGAAGTGTTTCAATTTGTGCTTGTAGCATGCAAGGGTAGACATTGACCTAGCTTAAGCCAGAATATTTGGACATTCTGCAGGTAATGAGTAAAGGCAAAACTCTAGGATTGTAGGAGCCAAGCCAGCCATTTCCAAAGACACTAGGTCGTGGTGGAGGACAGACCCTCCCCTCTCTGAAGAGCAGGTCTGGAAGAGGAGGCAGTTTGAAGCAAGGGCCACAGACCGGTGGAGAAGGTCTGAGTACTTCAAGCTCCTGTCACTTTGCACAAACTCCATCCTCCTCCTCCCAGTACCTGGGTGGTTATGGGAGTTTGAGACTATGGATGCAATTGGACTTTTAACTCTTAGATGGTGTTAATCAGAGATTTCACATTAAGGCACATCACAAACAAAAGGGGTTGTGCGAGTTGTGGGTGTTTGGGTCAAAGATTGGGGCCTAACCAGAATGACAATAGGCCATTAAGAACTGGGGTATAAGAGGGACTTCCGCATGGGAAAGATGAAAATACTGCGTCTTGTCCAATGAAGTCACATCTCCCAGGTAGTTCTCTCCTCCCATTTGATCCTCCCTCATATAACCGCCCCCAGTGTCAGGATCAGGTTGCAGCTGCCGTTCCCTGGCCACATCGGAGGTCGTCACCGTGGGGGAATCCTTGATGACTCCAATGGATTCCATTGGTTAGAGGGAGCAGTCATTCCTGCTGCCGCACCTTCATACGCTTCAAATTAAAATTAATGGGTGAAGTGCATATTTTATGGTGCAAAAGGCTCCGGTCTTGTCCCCATTCAGGGACGCCCATACAGTAAGGAGAAAACGGGAGGGTACTTAGGAGTATCTATCATAAATGGCATTATTATAAACAAATGTCTTCACTCCTGATTAATCGCTGTTAATATGAATACTGACAAGTGTTAGCACCTGGGGAACTCTAGGCAGCAAATCAGCTGTTGAGGAAAGTGGCCTTTATCTACAGTTGAAATCCCACAATCCATGGTGTGGACTACTGTATCTCCCGGACTTTGGTGTTCAGCCACTCCCTCTCCCTCTCTGGACAACCAGGCTCTTTGCCTGCACCTGTCCGTCCCCCACCGTCTTCTCCACATGTATTCATCTTCCTATCTCCCACACCACCGCGCCTCAGGACCATGCCTGCCTCTCTGGCCTACTCAGAGGACTGCTACCTAATTTACTCGCCCATAGTAATTGGATTTGCTCCCACATCAGGGATCCATTTCTGTGTCAACCATTATTTCTTTTAACTTTCCTGACTCAATAGACTGCACAGTTGTTGTACAGGTTTTTAAAAACGTTCTTGTGCCCATAGCACAATGGGATTTTGCAATAATGCTTAATCATAGTGTCATAAGGTGATAGTGTCCCTTGGAAAGCGTGGGCCCATGGCTGTTCCCACCAAGAATGCCCCATGCCATGAGGCATATTTACTCATTTAGCAAATGGATATTATTATTGTCCTTTCTGCCAACCGGGATGCGCCTAATGCAGTCAATAACTACTGGTATTAAATGAATTCTAAGAGGCAGGCCGTGAAACAAAAAGGAATTCTCTTCATACTCTCCTCAGGCAGAAATAGCAAGACATATACAGAAAATATGAATTAGCACTACAAGTGCAAAGAAATCCAAAAATCCACAGGCGGAAACATGAAAGGAATTCCATCCCCCAACGGCATACAAACTGCCCAAGAGTACCCAGAGCCTGCGCGTCACTAAAACATTCCTGCCATTACTTCAACTGTCCCTCACTAAGAGAAACTTTCTTTCACTGTACATTAAGCTCGTCAGACTTCCAATTTAACACCCCAAAGCGAGAACAAATGCTAGAAAATATGTTCCCTACACATGATCCCTTCATGTTTACATTACACATAATGTATATTCATTTTAAAACTGTTCCATTCCAACCAAGATTATGATTAAAAATCTTACCAAAAACAATCTTGATGTTTATGTACTGTAAACTATGATGACATATAATTCACGAACATATTTGATCTATTTCCTTTAACTTACTATTAGACTAAAATTTTTGCTTAAGCACCACAACTCCAAAAACTATATAATTATTAGAACAATGACTGACGTTTTGCACCGGAATGCTGCTCTCTTTAGGTTTGCTGTGAAAATTCTCATGAACGAATCAGAGAAATTATACAATTGGCATTAGTAAGTGCAGAGTCGATTTTCAAATCACTTACCAAAAACTCTGGCTACAAATCCAAGTGGAAATTGAGAGGCAAACATGGTGAGAAACCAGGGGGCAGCATAGAGGCTTGGGCCTATCTCATACTCCTCTAAGTGGTTGTAAAGGTCACGATGATAGTCATGAAGGAGACGAGAAAGTTGATACATCTGGATCTGGTGTAAAATAAATCACAATTAGGAAAAGAAAGTGCATAGCCCCTTACTATCCAAAATCACATTTCTGAGCTGATTTTAATTCTTTTTTTTAAAACGACAAAACAAAAACAAATGGGCAATGTTAAACACATGTACAAATGGAGATCTAAGAAAGAAGGGCCTCTTTATCTGAATGAGGCTCTGCCAAAATTTGACAGTCCAGTCATTTGCATACTTTCACAAACTACACACATTCACAGAGGGAACTAGGACGACATCCAGAGTGGAGGGGTGCTGCAGGGTGGAGAGAACATAAGAGTATGGATGCCTGTAAAATGTTCCTGGTGTGAGTCATGTGAGCTCATGAGTGAAATAACAATGAAAAACGAGGTGGAGTACGGTCCACATGGCAGAAGAGAAAACATTGGACCACATGGGGAAAATTATATGAAGGTGTCAGAGGAAAATGCATGAAAATAGTGTAACAAGAGAATGTGGCACAGGTTCCCTTTGGTGTGACTGGAGAAAGGATGAAAAGTAGGAGGAAAAGGTATGCCAAGAATTCGTCTTTTTTCGCAGTTAAAACAGCTGTGAAAGACCTACATTCTGCATTGCTATGCTCTTAAGGTCACAATTAATGAACAAGGACACATTTGGTTCTAAATCAGCGATGTTTAAAGGATCAATTCCACAGGGCTTTGTCTGGCATTAATTATTATTATCAGGGTACTTAATGCGCAAGGGCATAGCTTTGGGAAGCAACAGAGTGGTTCACAATCACAAGTGGGGAGAAACGAGGGAGTGGGGAATAAACAGGGTAGGACAATCAATTTGTCAGCAATAGATCTGATCCCCACTGTTTCCTCCCCTGGTTCTCGGGTAGGGTGGCGAGTGGAGGGCGGGTGGACCTAGGTGCAAGGGAGGAACCATTTCTTCAATAGGAGGGTCTTGAGCTCCTTCCTGAACTGTATAAGCGAAGGGACGAGTCTGATGTTGACGGGGAGGAGGTTCCAGAGTCTTGGGGTGTAGATGGAGAAGGCCGGTCTCCTGCTTCTTTCCTTCCAATTAATCCAATGAGCCCCAGTGGGTCAGCTGTAACAGGACACCAGGAAATGTTTTCTGACCTCTTACCTCCGAAGAAAGGAACTTTCTTCAGAGAGAAGATTACAAAAAATACTTTCTACCGGGGGGCTTTTCTATTTTATCATTCATCCTATTTGACTTTTCTCAGAACTTTGAACATAGAAAGGTCCATTAAGGATTGAATGTAAAATGTTGGTAATCCGTTTATTAAAAACATAGCAAACTGAGTCAGTGATTAATCTGATTATCGACTTACGTCCTCTTAATTATGCCATGCATGTAGGCACTTAATTCTAGTTAATGTGAAGTGTTTTAAAACAGCCTGTTCATGAATATGTTCTCGTTTGCATATGTATTAAGAACCAAAGCGAATATTAATTTTAATTATTGAATCAGTTACTCATCTTTTTTGAAAGCGTTCAAGAATAACAAGTTGCTATATATGTTTAAAGTATTTATTTAAACCTTGTCACATATGTTCTTTAACCATCACAATACAAAAGTGCAACCAGAATGAAGTGATTTCTCAAAAAGAGATCTCAACCTTTTAACAATCATTCTGTATTAAAAAACCATCATGCACTAGCTTTCAGAAATATATATAAGTGAACATTTGTTTGTGGTGGGATTTGTGGCAAAGTGTTGTCCCTTAAACAATCCCACACCTTTTCACCAATCTGCATAACATTTTGCATAGTTACTTGTTAGAACCCTCCGGATATTAATGGCAATATGACATTTGGACACCACACCCCATTTCCCGTATTTCAGCACAAGTCAAAATGTGTTTGTAGTTTTGTGGCTTGGAGAAGCTTTGTTCCTTATACACTTCCACACCGTTTCACCAATCTCCACCACATTTTGCACAGTTACCCGTTAGAACCCTCCAAACATTACTAGCTACATGATATTTGGACACTCGACCTCTTTCCCTGGATTTCAGCACCTTCACACATGCAACGGTAGCCTGAAATCGGTGAAACATTGATGTGGTCGTAGAAGGACCAGTTCTGACACAAGGAAATAAACGCGAGGTTCAGGCCCTAGGATGCAGAGTTGCCAAGATATTTGCACCGCAACGAACTGCACCACGCCAGGGTGAGGCCGGCAGGTGGGGAGAGAGCACAGAAAATCCCAGTATGCAACAGCACACCAACTCTCACCTCCCCCCAAAGTCTGTAACGCTGTATGTCAGCCAGCCACATGCGCCCTTTCTCAGTGCAATTTACTTCAAGGTGCAAAGCACATCAAGCAATAAGCGATTCGGAACAGCGACCTACAGGATCAGTGTTATGTCTGTATACAGAACCCATTTGGAGAAAGTGTACATCTGCTAGTTTTAAATAAAACTGTTTGCAATTGTACTTCTAATTTTTAAAACAGTTCAGCTTGTATATAATTTGATTAAGGATGTATATTAGGCTGTGCTGTGTTGCACAAACAATTCCAATTCAACTCACGGGATAAAACCTGAATCCATGCTGTTAAAAAGCTTTTCAACTTAATAGTCTTGTAATTCACGTGGAAAAAAAATACAAGCTCTTTTCTGAGTTCATTTGTTTACTGGGTAATGTGAGGGGTCTGAAATGAGAGACTGCCACAAGGTTGTAGTATTCTTGGTTAAAGAAATGTTGATTAAATAAAAATGGGTTGGATAAACACCTCGCTATCCCTATTCTACAGAGGAACTTCCCTCCCTAGAAACTGAAACTAAGGATCTGTCTGTGTCAGGATGTCAGTAACTGAAAGGCCGTCCTTGTGGCCAGAACAATCTATCCTGACCCTCACACTTCTAAACAAAAGGTGCAAGGAAATGTCATTAGCTTGATGTTAGAAATGGGGTTCAAAACCAAAATATCAGAATTACTCCAACGGAAATGTTCTCCAAGGTAGATACCCTTGGATTTAGAAGGGGGTTGCCTTCCTCTGGGTTCTTAAACAGGATGGTAAAATGTCTCTTTGGCGAGCAGTTCCTTTATGTCTTCAATGGACTCGCATAGTTCTTGTTCAACCAAACATTTCTGTTTAAACAAAAGGTTTTTTAATAGTCTTTCTATAAAAGTTCTTGTTTCTTTGCCGATTACCTGTTATTACTCTCCTCCCAGGAATCTCCATACAATATTCAGCTACCTGGTGTAATCGCCTGCCAGGACTTCTCTTTAGGGTTTCCAGATCACCTGGGGACTCTTCTGCCAGGACATTTTGTACAATTTCAAATGCCTGGTATATTCACCTGCCAGGACGTATTTGTTTCACAGTTCCTTGGTATACAACTTAGCCATGGTAATACTTGCTCAAATGTACTTGCACAAACATCTCCCCCCATATTGGCATCTCATGCATCTGTATTTCATTGGGGTTTGCTTTTATACTTTGTCTCGTCTGCATTCAAACATTCCTCTTTTTTTTTATTTTTATAACTTTATTATTAGGTTATACACATGGAAGGCATTACAGAAATAACATGTTCACATGAAAAGCATTGCTTTAAACATAATACATGGCATTGTAGAATGCTCACTCTTTCATTCTGCCCGCCCACAAAAAGGTTCAGCCATCTATGACTCATGGGATCCACAGAAATTGTCTCGGAAGTTTGGAGTTGTGTGTTAGTGCTGGGCATTTTTTATCATAATCCAAAACAGGGGTCCAAATATTTGCAAATTGGTGTAGCATACCTTCCGTGGCTGCAGTAACTTTCTCAGTCACCACAATGTCCCATACCTTAATCCACCAAAAAATAGCCCTTCAGGGGACTTCCAAATTCAAGCGACTGAAGTCTGGGTAGCCAACAGGAGCTGTGTTATTAATTTAGCTGAATCCCCAGATTCAGGTTAAACGTCTTTAACTTGAGCGCCCAGGAGAATGACCTTAGGATTCATTGGCAGTCTAGTATGGACAATGGTTTCTATTATGGTCACAATTTTCCCCCAAAACAAATTAAAAAGTGGACAGTCCCACCACATGTGAAAATATGTCCCTTGGCACATTGTTAGTTCTGCATCTGGAAGAAGAGTGATTTCTAGCCCAGATGTCCAGCCAGGATTGGTCTTCCAATGATCGACCCAGGTTATCTTCCCAGCGGTGCATTTAGGTAGGGTGATCCGCCAACATATTGTTTCGTAGGAGCTTACATATTTTAGAAATACTTCCACCTTGTGGACCCTCCTGAATAGTGAGCTGAATCGGGCTTGGATTTCCTCTAGCACTTTGTCTATTCAATGGGTGTGTTATCCATTGGCGTAATTGTGCGTATGAAAATCTGTCCAATTCAGAGAGTTGGAATACTGCTTTACAACTTTCGAAAGTGAGTGGTTGCTTGTCTTCAAACATCTGAGATAAAGTTGGCAGGCCCCCTATCCTCCAATTGTTAAATGCACCCAGTTGCATGCCTGGGGAAAAGGCTGTGTCATAGAAGATTGGGGAATACAGGCATGTGCCACTTGGAACCTTTTTTTGTTGTAATGCCCAGTCCCAATCCTTCAATGTTGCCCTACAGGAGGTAAGCAAACTTCACCACTGTTTCCGTGCAGGATAAGGGACAAATGGCAGAAAACAAAGGGGGAGGGAAGTCTGGATTGTTCAATGTCTACCCATTTTGTCGGTATATCAGAAGACATCCATGTCAGAAGATGTGAAATGTGGGCCGCTGCATAATACTTACACAAGTCTGGAACCCCTAACCCTCCCAGTCAGGCACCCCCATCACCTTTCTCTGGAAATCCTGGCCTTCCGACCACGCCAAATTAACCTTAACATTTTACGTTGAAGCCGGTCAAGAAATTTCTGTGGAATTTCCCCTTGTAAAGATGTACAAAAATATAAGAAACGGGGGAGTAGATTCATTTTATCCCTTTAAGTGCCATGGACGAGGTATCTTGTCCTTGACACTATGTTCACGGTGCCAAGGACGAGATGGCTCATCCTTTCTGGCACAAAACTGAAATCCAGCCCCCGGGCTATGTGAGGGGGAGGTTCCTCCTCACGGCCCGGGGGTTGGATTGCTTTCAGTTTCATGTCGGCGTGCATAATGCACGCCGTAGTGAAACTTAAAGTGATTTTCACTGCGGCAGCACGCAATGGTGAAAATGAAAGATGAGTCTCCACCTTTCTCCCCCTCAATCTGAACGGCTATTGTGCTGTTCAGATTGAGGGAGGCGTTGTTGGAAAGGGGCGACTCTCCCCTTTCCGACGACACCTTTTTATGAAGTATTGCTGGGCATGGATCGGGCGCAGAGCGCTCGATCCACACCCAGAAATGCCACTAGACCACCTGGGATTAGTTTGTGATGTGGGGGGGCTGCTTAGAGTAAGCAGCCCCGCCCCCAAAGCATGGAGTCATGAGTATTGTGCCCCCTGGGGGCAGATGGGTGTCCATCTGCCACCAGGAAGAAAAAGAATATGAAGATTTGGGGGGGGTGGTGGAGGTCCGGGGGCCCACTAGACCACCAGGATTTTTTGTGCCTTCAAAAGGGGGGTTGGCCCTCTCCCACCCATCCTAAGTGGATGAGGGGCACATCATGTAGCCCTCCCTGGAGGCAGATTTGTGCCCCTAGGAAGGGGTACATGAGATGCCCCACATCCATTCGCGGTGGGGTGCAGAGGCCACCAGAAATATCGGCACAGGCACCCGCCCCCAGCATGGGGCAGTACTTTTTGCTACCCCAACCCCAGAACCGCTGCTGGGCTTGGGGATGGTCATACCGCATGGGAGACAGCTGCCCACAGCTTCTCCCATCGGGGAGGTATTGGCACACTGCCGGGACTCCCTGGTGGGAAAAGCTGTAACAGGCAAGCAAGAACTCCAGGACGGTTGGAGGTGATCCGTTTACCATGTGGGTGTACCGTCCCCAAGCACAGCAGCAGCTCCAGAGATCCCCGGCAGGGCCTCCTTCCCACCCCCAAGGGATATTCTGGAACACAGCAGCCCAGCCAGCGCTCCAGCATGGTCGGGGGTGATGTCCTTGGCCGGCTGTCTCCCATGTGGTTTGACCGTCCCCAAACCCAGCAGCGGTTCCAGGGAGCCTCTGCATGGTCCCCAACCTTTCCTGGAGGGAGAAGCTGTAACGCAGGCCAGCCAGAGCTCCAGTACAGTTTAAAAAACCCAACATTTTCTCCGCTTTTGATTATTGTCTCTCACCCCCCTACAGCAAACTAAGATTCTTTTGTGGTGTTACGATCGCCTACATGTGGGGCAAAGGGGGCTAAATTTGGACGAGATATCTCATGTAACAAAAAAGTTACAAGGCATTGAATGGCGACATACCTAAATCACCAAAAAAGGCCTTGGCACGGGGGGGTTTGGGGGTGACCCATGGCAGTTAAGTAGTTAATAGCTGTAATTTGTGCCATCAAAGAGATTTCCCAAGTTGCCCATCTCTCCAAGTCTGCCTCCAGCACTTCAAAAAGGGGTGGAATATTGTCCTCAAATAATTCTAGCAGAGAAGCAGTAATGCGAACCCCTAAATATTCTATTGACTTTTTATCAAATTTAGAAGGGCAGGATGATTGCAGTGAGAAAACCTCATCAGCGGTCAGTCCCACTCCCACTGATTTGGCATCATTTATTTCCAAGCCTGATGCCCGATTGAATGTGAGTCAAAGTAAGTAAAACATTGTCGCCATAAAGAGATACCTTGTGCTGAGTTATGTATTGTGACCACTTCAATGGCCGGGTTGTTTCGTATCCATTGAGCGAGAGGCTCCATGATTAAGGCAAATTAAGGCAAGCTATCCTCCCTGTCCCGGGAGGATAGCTCAGCGGCAGCGTGCGCGTTTTAGAAGCAAGACGACATGAAGCAACAATAGGTTCGATCCCCGGGTCCGCGCTTAGAAACCTCTGGGTGTTTAAGCGCGTTATAAATACGTAACAAAGACAAAAAAAACACAATTACGCAACTAAGAAAAACAAACAATTCCTGTTAACAGCGCCTCGATGCCTGCGGGCTGTGTGAGCGCTTTATAAATGTAAAAAAATAAATAAAAAATAGTAGGGGGAAAAAGGGCATCCCTGACGTGTCCCACATCTGATGGGGATCGGAGTTGTTTGTTTTTTGTTTACCCGCAACAAAGTGTTAGGCGATAAGTAATTGGCCAAAACCATTTTCTGGAAAAAGGGGCCAAATTCAAAAGATTCTAAAGTTAATTTCATGAAACACCAGTCTACTTTGTCAAATGCTTTAGTAGTATCCAGTGCCAAAAGTACTAGTTTACAATGTTTAGATGTTATGGTTTCTATCAAGATTAGTTCCTGCCGAATGGTGTCCCCTGTTTTCCTCCCTAAGACAAATCCTGTTCCATATGGATCTATTAATGCAGAGAGTGCTGTAGCCAAACGATTGGCCAAAACCTTAGAATAGATGTACGCATCAATATTTGAAAGAGAGACTTGTCTATAGGAGGCACAATCCTTCGAGTCCTTATTGGGTTTTAAAAGCAAATTGGTCAAAGTCTGCATGGAGGGAGTCGTAGATCCAGTCTCCCTGAAAGAGTTCAAAAGCACTGTCATTGGGTCTAAGAGTTGGGTACGAAAGATTTTGTAACATTTAGTAAAAAAAAATCCATCGGGGCCTGGGGCCCTAGTTTTCAAAGTGTTAATAACCGATTTGAATTGGGGATTCTAAAGCCGTATTTTCCTATCGAGAAAAATATGGCAGGGCAGCTTCTCCAATTAATTTCTTCTGCCCTTCCAAAGTGCGGGGGAAGCCGATAGTTTCCATTAAGTGAGCTTCTGCTAACTGTAATTCAGCCTGTTCTCCATATTGTACGACCCCCTGCGGATCGTGCAGGCCTATAATCATATTGCGTCTCTTAGCTTTGGGCAGTTTCCTAACCAAAAACTGATTGGCCTTGTTACTCTTGGCAGAGTATCCCTGCTTCGTCACTAAACGTGAATGTGCTGTTTCTTCAGCGTAAAGGGCGTAAGGGCGTCTTATTTATTTCTAGCAACTTTTAGAGATCTATGAATTTTTGGGGTCCAACCTTTTTATTTTTCCCTTCTAGTTCCGATATGTCCTGCTCCAGTTGGGATCGGGCCTGTTGCTTACGTTTGTAATAAGCTGCTGCGTGGGCTATTAAATCCCCCCCTAATCACTGCCTTCATTGCATCCCACGTGGTTGCTGTCGATTTGAGTTTGACTGGGTTCTCTTGAAAATAGATCTGTATAGCTTTACTTATAGCATCCCTAATAGCCATATAGTTAAAAATATCAGTTCATATAAACACCACTGAGGTCTAGCTGGGTCACAAACTGAAAGTTAGAAGGACTGGCACGTTATCTGATAACACTCCGGTACCAATGGAGACCTCATCCACAAATGACATAAGCTGGTGGGACACCAGGAGGAAACATATGCGGGTGGAGGAGTGATGAACATGAGAAAAAGTAAAATTCGGTTTCCCCCGGATGTAGTACTCTCCAGGAATCGACCACCCATATGGTTTAAAACAAATGGAGAATAGCCAACGCAATCTTAAAATCTCTCAATGTGGGGACATGTGTTTTATCTATTACAGGATCGGGACCCCATTAAAGTCACCCCCGATGAGAACCTGACCCTCAAGGGGAGAATAGTAGCCTCCAGGCGTTTGAAGAATTGTTCTTGTCCTTCATTGGGGGCATAGATCAAATCCAAGGTGTACAATTTCCCCAACAACATACCTTTAACCCAGACATACCGCTCTTCCGGATCATATATGATGTCCAATTCCTTGAACAGTATGCCTTTCACCAACAGGATAGCCGTCCCACCAGTTTTCAAGCCGCTGGAGGCTAAAAATTGCTTTGGAAAGTGTCTGTTCCGCAAGCAAGAAAAATCTAAAGGGAGTAAACGAGTTTCCTGTAGAAAAATCACTGTACCATTCAGGTCCTTTAGACGTCGCAGGCTCGATTTACGTTTTACTGCAGAGTTTAGTCCCTTTAAATTAAGTGATACAAATTCCAATTTCTGATGAGGTAGAGGGGTCATACATGAATCAGCGTCTCCTGTGGAGGAGGGTGGAGCCAAATGAGTTTCCATTGCCATTAAGGTCCGGAGTAGTCATAATTCCATGCAACAACCATTATTTTAGTTGAACAAACAAATCTAAAAATAACAATTAAAAAATAAACAGGAGAATATAGGGTAATCTGCAACTCTCGGCCACCAAGTGACATCTAACTCAGGGCCGGGCATGGGCCGCATGGAGCCCATAATCAAAACAACCTCTTATAGTGCTTCCTTTTAAAGTATATTTACGTTCCCATCTTCTGCGAGATACAGATTCGGAAATATCTTCATTCGTTCAAGTATATAATGGTGATTTCCCCGATTCACCACCTTTGGGGATTTTCGCCCAAATATTGCATTTCGGTGCTTCACCAATGGCAGGTTTCTGAGAGTTCGGTAGGGAATCGCCATTTTTATGTCAAGGGGAGAGCCACATCATTTCTTCAGTTTCCTCCAACTTGTCAATAGTACGGACCATCCCTTCAAACGTCAACTGCAGGGTCGATGGGAACAACCAGCGGTACTTGATTTTTTGGTCTTGCAGAAATAATGTTAACGGTCGGAGTGCTCTTTGTTTTTGAATTATGTTGCCGGGTCTTGAAAATGTAACGCTGTCCCCGATAGGTCAGCTCGCCCTGCGTGTGCCATGCTGCAAGGATCTTGTTTGGTGGTAAAGAAATGGACTCGAGTAATAACATCAGCTGGAACGTTTGGCGACAGGCCGCTTCAAGTATGTAGCCTATGGCTACGGTCTAGGAGAAGCAAGGGCTTATCGATCTCAGGCAAAAGTGCTTGAAAGAAATCTATGCAGTCATTCAAAGCTTGGTCGGATATTGAATAAGGCACATCTCTAATTTGTAAATAATTCCTCCGGGCCCTATTTTCCATATCTTCTTATTTGCTTTACATTGTTTCGCTTTTCCTTTCCAAAAATTGAATTCTGTGTTGCAGGTCTGCCATTGTGGTTGAGTTATCCAATACTCCATCCACCATTTCTCCGTCTATGTTTTACTTCCAGAGCCCTTTGTTCCAGGCAATCCAGCTTAGTTGTAATTTTTAGACATGGAATTACGAAATTTGGTCTTAAATCAATGCAAAAGCATGAATATCATCATTACTGGCCAACTGACCTGCAGGACGGTCTGGAGATTGAGGTAAAGATTTCATCATTTCTGCTTTTTTCCCCTTATCTGAAGGTAATAACATTGTAGATATGTTGGCATTACTTTTGTATTTTTGACTGCCTAGACATGTAGCATTGCCAAACAGGGTTTCTGCTTGATGTTGGGATTTTATTAATGTGATCAGATGGAAACATTGTTGCTTTGTGTGCTGGTAAAATAACGAGTTTGACTTGCGCAAAAGGAGAATCACAAGGCAGCAGTTCAGACCGATGCTTTCACAACTGGGCACTTCTAGAAAGTCTCAGATTAACCAGAGCCTAACTTCTCTTGACCAGCAATGTGTTGACTGTTCCTTCAAATGCAATGCAACCCAGAGCGCATGGAAATCTCAAGAGCCACTTTCTTTTTCACTGTGATCTAATTGCTTTTTTGTGCTTGTATATAATGCCTGAAGTGCCACCTCCCACTCTCAGTGACAAACCGGGGCTCATTCCAGCTATAGCCCCAAGCAAAGCTATGATCCCTCGCACGTGTTACACCAGGATATTGTCTCAGTGAGAAGAAAGCACTTACTTCTGCCTCCTCCAGCAAGCCTCTGCTTCTTCTCATCCACGGCAGATTCCAGATTAATACCATAAAGTCAAAGGGAACCGAAAGGGACGTCCCTCCGACCTCAGTGTAAGTTCACTAGGAAGCACATCGTGAGATCAGGCTGGTGGGCGGCTGGCAACTCCCTCAGACTTCTGCCGGCGCCATCTTGGGTTCGCTCCTCCTCGCCGGCATTAAAATAATTAAGCTGCCACCCGGTTCCTGTGCTAAATTCTGTATTGCAACTTCTTCCTCATTGCTTTACATCCACAATCTTATCACAGACTGCGGAAAGGAGATGGAAGCGCTGAAATCTGTTCAAAACCTGGGCTTCATGAGGAGGCCATCAGCAAAGCTAGACACGCACCAACATTCCACTTTTTGACTCAGGCCTTTATACTTTGCCTTGACTGCATTTGAACAAACTCTGCCTTTTACTTTGCCTTGACTGCATTTGAACAAACTCTGCCTTTTACTTTGCCTTCACTGCATTCAAACTTTGCCTTTGTATATTTCCTGCATTAGCAATCTTGTGCCAGTCAATCACTTGTTGGTGTGCTTGTTGGAAAGCTGCAGGGTCCCCAGTTGCTTAGGACAGACTCCCTGGTTTCTTCCAGCATCTCTGGTGCTGTTCGTGCTTCTGCGGTATGGCTTCTCCACTGTGTTCCATTTTGGCGATTGCGGACGGTTGTCAGGCATCTAGTGCATCTCTGCGGTCACCCGCCAGCTTTCCCTCATGGCCTGGTTGAAGACTGCTGTCCCGCAGACCAACCCGACCTCCAGGGGCTTCTGCACTGCTCCGAGCATCTCCACGGCTGTTCCTTTCTCATGCGCAGCACATGTTTCCCTGTCCCAGTGGCCTTCTCTGCTTTGCCAGCTCTCTGTGTACCTCGCCTTCAGGAACCTTTGCGTGGATGGCAACGTCTCCTTCTACACGGTTTGCTGCAACATTCTCCTCCATGGTCCGGTTGCCATTTTTAACTGACCTGCTCATTGCAGGTTTGGAACAACAACTAGTTTGCATGTTGCAATTCGAGCTCCTGTTACTTTACACAAACTCCCTTGGTCCTCCTCCTCGTCTCAGTACCCGAGTGGTTATGGGAGTTGGAGTCCAACTCATGAATAAAAAAAAAAGGCACTTCAAGATTAGAGATCATGGTTACCTGTAAACTCTATCATGGTTTTTCTCCTGGGAATTACATAAAGGCACATGAACAAGAAAAGGTGTTATATGTGAGTTGTGTGTTTGGGTGGAAAGTGGGTGCCTGATTTGAATGATGTAGAGAAAAGGTTTCTTGACTTCCTGTACAGGGGGGAATCTTTATCTGACAATAGGCTGTTGAGGTCTTGGAGGTCAGGGGGAACACAACGACTCCTCCAATGAAGTCATAACATCTCCCTGGTAGTTGTCTCCTCTCATCTAATCCTCCCTCATATAACCACCTCTCGGGTCAGGATCAGGTAGCGGCTGCCATTCCCTGGCCACATGGGAAGAGGTTTCCACCGAATAATCTGTGATGACTCCATCAGAGTCATCACAAATGAAATAAAATGCAGGACACCTTTTGCTAAAAACTCCTTAACTTAATTCTCTACACTCATTCAGTTTACAGGAAAATCAATAAAAATACATGGCACTTTTAATTACTATTTAGCACATAATATCGTCCATACCTATTCCAAAGTGGCTGGCACCTACTATCTTGCTTGCTGGTTTTCTGCTTTCATCTATGGCAAGCTTCTATCGACCACCCTGCTTCAATTATCCACTCAACTTGTCTGTCAAAATGCCACCAGTTTTCTGAGCATGCCCTCAATAGATTTCAGGCAATTTATTTACACTTCAAGTGGGACCTTTGTCGCAAATAACTTGCAGCAATGTGCTCATAAAACATATTCCAGCAAGTTGCACTATGGTTGGCAAGAAAACCACACATCACTTTATTCCCAGTTTATCATACAGGCCGTGTATTGCTGTAGCAGCCCATTTACGCATGCTGGTTTGTCTTACTTAATGCAAATCACACTAGGTGGACTTCTATATGTCCTGTCCAACTTGAAATTGTTTATTCTGTCTGACCTCCGTCTCAGTGCTTTGAGCAGAGAGCAGAGGAATATTTTATAAGGCACTTTCCTAAATTCAAATACACAGGCAATATAATACGATCATAGCGTTATTACTGTACAATGATGGCTGAATAAGAAATATGCATGTCTCTACCTAATACATTCAATGAGCAATCTGTTTCTAAGTGCTATAGCAAAGTTATAAATGTTTGCAGTGAAAGCACAAAGCTCCATAGCTCTAAACACTTGTAGGTTTTATACTTACACAAATGGTCCTTGCTAATCCATTCCTGTAAACTGCATATAAGGTGGCTCAGCCATGCTTTACTTGATTCTAACCACTCCAGGATTCTGTGTACCTTTGCTGGTCAAATGTAGAATGTAGGGGAGTCAAGACGGGTTTTAACTGCAAACAGACTAATTCATGTCAGGTAGGTATTGTGGGCCAAGGAGGGTGTTTGATAAAAACATTAGCGAGGAAAACAAAGATTGGTTTCCTATGAAAGGGGCAATCATGCAAAAGGATAAAAGTAGTTGGCTGGAGGTTGGGGGGGGTGGTTGGATGGAAAGCTGGTTTTCCAAATTGTAAACAGCATCAAGATAAAGGCTGGGGTGGCTGTTGGCTTATTCCACATCATAGATGGTTGTTCGATGGATCGTCAGGGGTTTATTCAACAGGCTCTGTGATGAATCAGAGGTGATCATTCCAAGGATCCTGGCCTGGGACCCTTCTCATGGGGCCAGGGAAAGGCAGCCACTACCTGATCCTGACCCTGTGGGTGGTGGTCTGCCAGAGGATCGCATAGGAGGGGACTAGGGTCAGGAGGAATGGGAGACCCTTCTAACCAACTTCCCTAATGATCCCACAGTCTTAATGGCCTATTGTAAAATGTAAGGCTTTGATGTTAAAATTAATAAGAACATCAGGGACTTCCAGCCCCATAAAGCTCATATTACTGAGACGAGGAAGAGGGGCTCTGAGTTGCATAATTGTATTGTGCAGTCTAGTGGCTATAATGAGCCACACCTGAGCGAGACAAATATTTAAAGGAATGGTTTGGTCAGAAATATTATTGTCCCTATGGTTCGGCCATGTGCTTTTAACCATAATTCGATTGATCGTACAAACATTTCATATGCACCTTACCCAAGTTTTCGTCTCATGGAAACATGCAAAATCAGGCAGCAGGGCGCGGCCATCTTGTGATAATCTTATCACTTGGCGCATCGCCCTGGGTGACCTGCGTTTGGGGCACTAAATCATATCCCCCGCCCCCGAGCCTGACATCTCCAAATCATTTATATTCTCCGCCTCTCTCAGTGACGTTGCTGGGCAGCGTGGCCAAACGCACCCAGTCGTCACCTACGCGACTAGACGCGGAACCCGGAAAACACCACCCATCTTCTCACAGCGTGGCGTGTCACAATTAGGAATATGAAACTGTACTTTAAAAGGAAACAACAAGACTGTACAATTGGTAAAAGTACATTTATTTCACATTAAATGTTTCAATAACATTCGGCGTGTGACCAAATCAATTAAAATGGAACCTTTTTTCTTTGCTCTAGTTTCATAAATACTCAAATGTTTATCGTGAGTCACGCACTGTTCCTTTTGGGTACACAGGGTGTTCGTTTTGGGTAAACGAAGCACTTTGGGCACACAGTGAATTGCAAGGGTGGTGCTTCAACTTGGCACTAGACCTCCGTAAAAGTTATGTTGCTCCTAATCGCCGGTAACGCGTACGGACATATTGGACCTTGTCTGTCGTCCCAAAATATGGTCAAGTAGATCCAGTGATTGACATGTAGCTGCAGCTGGCGGTTGAAGAAGCCATTGGTCGGGGTCTGGAATAGATGAAAATCGCAGAACGGCACGATATACCCGTTTGCAAAAGATAAAAATTGAAAAGTGTCTCAGTAGCCGATCTTTATTACAATTAATCATTTCCTTTATTAGCGCAGAGGTGACACAATGTGAACCGAGAGAATACAACGTGGAATATCAAAATACTCTGCTATTTGCTTTCGAGGATAGTGCGAACGAGAATGTTGAGCTCTAAACGCAATGCGTAAACTGGGGAAAGAATTCAAGGTGCAAAAACAATGTAATGATTTATTAGCGTAGAGCCAGGGAAAAACGAGTGGTGGTCTACACGCGTCTCGATGCTGGCCTGCCAATGTGCCTGGTAGATAGCCCTGCACACAAAGGTTGTACTAGCACTTCATTGCAATATGCCAAACAGAACGAACAAGTACAATGTCACCCAGCAGTAACGGTCAGCTATTCGTATTTCGATTAGTTCTGGTATGAAATCGTCTAAAGAGAAACTTACATTATTTTCGGCATTTCCATTCTCTAGGCTTAATGCAGACTCCTCCGTTCGTGTCAACATTTTCTCATAAACTGAACATATATGTAACTAGGTGCAGTTTGGGAATGGACGACCTTATCATATCATACGTTAATTCAATCCCTTTCGGAATGGTCCCTGCCTCTAAAGGTCAAAAAACAATAGAACCTTATACTGTGCGCGGTAAGCGTGGGCCTCCCAGCTCCCAAGCAAAAATTCAAAGCTGGTGATCTTCACTCAAAATGAACATGCATTCTTACTTTGCAACATCCTGTGTCAACGCATCCATGAGAACATGAATTTTGAAGCACAGGCACAGGAAATTGGGGGCTATCACTGCTCGTTGTTCGTGGCGCTGCTCAGCTGTAGGTGAAATTTGCCAATGACAGAATGCCCCCTATTCTCAAATTATAGTCGGTGTAACACAAAAACTGAGTCAAAAGGTGTCTAATAATAGGGCTACCTCTGCTCATCTCATGGCCTCCTACCCCATGTCATGTTTTCACAGTCAGTACAGTCAGTATATCTTGCGTGCCTAGAATGTTTTGTGGCCTAGGTCTAATCCCTTTTGTAGGTCCAGCAGTTTTTCAGCTTTTTGCGGAACTTTATTGCAAGTCAACTGTCAAAACCCAAATATTCTTACACACTGTTACCCATTGGTCATTAACACGAAAAATGAAGGTCCCACAGTATCTCAACTAAACTGAAATGTGAAAGCAATCGTAATAATTGTAATATATTTTTAAGAAAAGGACTGAGAGGATAGATTTCAAAAGACAAAATGCATACTTTATTTTTACAGTTTATAGGAACATTGTTTGCAAAAATAAAAACAGACGGTAATCATTTCAACCGGGATTTGAAAGATTTAACATGCTCTGCTTTGGGTGGACATGACATGCTGGCAATGTTTTGTGGCAATGTATGTGTGCTCTGAACAGATTTGTGCGTGATTCCACTAGTATGCATATCGACGACATTAACAATAAGATTTCACAAAATCAAATTCCATTTTCTCATACACTGGTTTGACAATCCATTTTTTGCTTCTTTTCATCAAGGCCATAGTGTAGCGAAGCATCCCTAAGTTTCCTGCAGTCCTAGATTGTTCCCGGCCCACATTCTCGTTATGCGCTAATACCGCACGTAAAGTCCGGCATTTCATCCCCTGGATGCCAAAATGCAATCTCTTTGGCCTGTACTTTAGGCACATATTGTGGACCACCTCCAAATCTCCTGTGTGACAGAATTCTGAGAGTCCCTTAAGATCTCTTGATAGAGTTTTATCAAACACAATCTTCTCAAGGGCTTTGTGTGGAGGTGAAGATGGGATCAACCACTTCTTCTTCCGTGCCTGCTCTGGGGACAAAGGTCCTTGTTCACATTGGTGGAAATGTTGGTTTTCTGTCCAGTGGTGAACGTTGGAACAGTGGTGCATTAGTGACCGCAATTTTTCCAGTAGAATTTCCACAGACCCATCACATGTTTTTGAGCTCCACCAAAGATGGTTGCTGAAAGACTGGGACCATTGCAAAATAGCTTCCAAACCTTTTTTTTCCCCTGCAGCCGAGATTTGTTTATTGATTGATTTGGCAACCTGCCATACATCAAATTGATGTTTAATATTTGGATACTGCTCTCTCATTGTCTTGGCTATTGAAACGTGTCTGTCAATGGCTATGAGGTCGATTTGCATTCCCCTCGATTGTAGATCTTCCAGTGATTTTATAAAACCAAGTTTCTCCATGGCCATTGAGGATTTACATTGGGACACCTGCACAACCACCAAACTCACAATTTTCTTACTTTTCATGTCCTGAAGATGGTAGGTGCAGTACTTAGCAGAAAATCCGGGGCTGTCACACTGTCCATCGCCGGCTAGCCTGAACCGTTTGTCGGGGAATGTAGTTTGAATAGCCAATTGTTCAATTCTCCAACCATCACTAATGGCAGGGAATAGATAATCACGTTGGTATTTGTAGTATTGCGTTTTAGAAATGAAATGGAGTCCCACAAACTGAAAGAAACTGGATAACTTCATGAAACTGGAGCCATTAAAAAGTAAATCTGCTGCACACAGTAGATTGCCGGCTGGCAGTTTCCCCAAAATCGGTTGAGCGGACCATGAAAATGCTTTATGTGACTTTTCACAGGTGGCATGTATTTTGAGGTTACTGCCTTGTGTTAGACGAGTCACGCTCACCAATGGATTCCCCTCCCACTGAATGCACACATTTCAGCATCTGTAAAATCTCCATCAAGCTGCTGTCGAATACTATGTATTTGGCCTCTTATTATACTGTCATCTGGCAACACTGCGGTTTCGGACTGAACCGTTATGGACATATCAGCCAAACCGGACATACTATAGTCGATATCTTTGTCTGTTTCGTCGGTCAATAGTGTTGATGCTTCAATTTCTGTCATTTCAACATCTGTTACTTGACTATGGATAGGAGAAAAGATCAATGTGGACCGTTTTTTGGGGGGCATTCTTTTGGCGGGTGTCGATTGTGTCAAGTACTCATCTAGTAATGTTAAACTATCATCTATAAATTCAATTTCACCTTCCTCTGGCGGAGCGGGCGCATTGTAGCAATGGTCCAAGAACACTTTGCTGGAATCGCCAGTCTTATTAAATTCCTTTTCTGACCATTGGACATAGGCATCTCGAGTGTGAACACGACGCGCCTCAATGACTAGTTCCTCCATGGTGAAAACAGTTTGGCAAGCAGCATCTGTCATTTGTATCGCTGTCTGTGTCTGCATAGTCCGTACTCCATCGGGCAACTGCAGGACAGATAGGAAAAGGGATGTTCAGTGTAAATCCAATATACAGTGTTGTACAATTGACTTAAAAAAAAAAGGCTATAATGAAGGCCTTAGCACAAAACTATTGCAACAATAGAAAGTGTTTATAACTAACCTCATTTTTATTTCTTTTCTTTGAAACCTTCTTTACTCTAACATCGGCAAACTGGCGCACCGACTCAGATACACGTTCCTCTGGTTCAATATACAGATCTTGTATACATCCTACAAAAAATAGTATCCATTTAAAATAAGTCATTGGCATTACAAATCTAATTAGGCCGACTTTCTTTCATTCATTCGATGATACTGTCAATGTGCATACCTCTGGGTCCAGATCAACTGTAAGGTCTGGTTCCGGAACAAATAATGTAATTGTAGAGGACGCTGCAGCATCTCCCTGAAACACAGTACTTGCATTAGTAAGGACAAAAAGATTGGAAATGGGACACACAATTTGGAAAGACGACAGAGGTACATATCAATAGTAAAGTAGGAATGAAACATTGTGTAAAACAATTACACAATATGAAAATATGATCATATTATCTCGTCCTATTGAGCTATGAAGACCCATGCCACTGGCACCTGATCGACTAAGAGGGATGTTCTAATTGTAGCGGATGCTGCAGCATCTCCCTGAAACACAGTACTTGCATTAGTAAGGTCGAAAAGATTGGAAACGGGACACACAATTAGGAAAGACGACAAAGGTACACATCAACAGTAAAGTAGTAAAGAAACATTGTGTAATGCAATGATACGTTGCGAAAATATGATCACATTATCTAGAATTCCATGAATAAAACCAGTCTGGAACAGAATAGCTAGGTAACATTACCTGATACGCGCTCAAAGTGGTTGATGACTCTAGGCAAGACATGGATGTTGAATCTTGTTCCTTCATATTCGGTGGATAGTCATGGAGTGGTAAAGGGAAAGTATTATTCGATTTAGAAATTCCAACATTACAAAATGGCATGTAAAGAGACTTAATACGAGATCATTACACGTTTTAAAATGCATAATATAGCACAGTTATCCGTCCCCATAAATCATTTTTCTATGTAGGTTCTACAAAACAAGGACTGCTGTTTAGCAAAAAAGTCATTATTTCAACAGCTATTCAAATCAGATAAATATGGAAAGTACTATAAGTGGCATTTACACCGAAAATACAGCCGTAAAGCTAAATCCGGAAGCATGACTCACCTGTGGCGGCATTTTCATGAGTAAAGTCGGAATAGCGTTTGGGAGCAATTTCCAAGTTGTTCTCAGTTGATTCCTCTTTGTGTACAAGGATGTGTCGTACATATCCGGGGAGAAGTGCAGGCTGCAGATGCGGTATCGATGACCCCTCTTGTCCTCCAAGACTTGTTTGACTCTACTTTCAAGCTCTTCCGGTGGATATCCACAACGTCTGACCCATTCTCTTATTCGATCAACAGTCTTAGGGAATACATGCATTGTAATGCCTTCGGATTTGTCATGGGTCTTCGAAGGGCAACCGAAAATAGAACATGCAGGCATTGTGGTAAATTCTGCAAAATAAAGGTCAACATTATTAAAAAAATATTTTGCATAAGCATGTGAGAAAGAATGAATTGGACCATACATTGCACGCTTTCTTTTGGGCACCACAGCAAAACCAGTGCAGCGTGTTCGGCTGTATTATAGGATAAATTTCACAAACGATTCATTGATGTGTTGAAAATCAGAACATGTTACTCGTCCATTGAATGTTCTATCATGCACGAAAAGGAAACATGCTTATACTATAGACACGGTCCCCGAAGGATGCAATATGATGCCAATTAACACTGATAAAAATTGATATATCGATAACATAACAAACGAAACTCAAGTCAATAGCAATGATACAAATTAACATAGCAGTACAGAGTTAGATAATTCGGAATAGATATGAATTTACAAATGAAGGAGATATGATTAGGATACATGCCCTTACCTTGACCAACAAACAGTTGGATTCAGCAAGCAGAGTAATTAGTGGCAGGAGAACAGGGAGATGTTCACAGGTAGCACACTGACGAGTTCACTCGAAGCGGTCACAGAGTAGCACGTTCACGAGTTGACTTGCAGTGCTCAAAGATGTTCTCATGGCAAATATCCAATAGTTTATAAAGAAAAACAAAAAGGGGTGTGTTTGTGAATGAATGACGTGTATATGTTGTGGTATTATGTGGATTGCAGGGGCACGGTCTGCTTCAGGGGAGGCGTGCCTGGAGACACGGGGTCTGAGGAGGCCATGTGAACAATGGCCCCTGGGCGCAGGATACCTTTTGAAGTGTACATGTTGTTTGGCACCTTGGCCGTTCACGCCGCTGACAGGCCCCCATGGCAGCGCACATCTACTGGTGTAAACTGCCTTTGATAGCGGGGGGGTGGGATGGATGGGCCGGGAGGCGTGCAGACAAGGCACCGGAACACTGGTGAATGGAGACACACTTGATTCATTTAAAAACTGAAACAACCATTGATAAAAAATATGTTGCATTTTATTTGGTTTCTTATTTTGATGGCACAATAATACTAGACATTGTAAAGGTCTGGTTGCAGCTCAGTGAGGGTAAATCCCCTGTACTGACCACTGTCGCTGGGGAAAGTTTGTCTAATGGCGCCAACGACACAGGCGGGTATTACTCGTCGAACGCGGTGTCCAAGCCTCCCATGAAGCCACCATGTGTATGAACGATAGGCCACCAGCCAGTAGCACCTATGAAAGAGAAAGATACAATCTGTTTTTAAATAACCAAGATAAGTGTATTAAACCTTAGTTGTCAATGACAATTCTTGTATGCAATGGCATTTTTGCCATGAAAAATGCTAACTAGACACTCCACAATATTGAACGACTTATGCGACTATTACTAGAGAATTGCAAGACTAAACGGATATGACAATGATATCTTGAAGTTACGAGAATATAGGGGACAACCAAGAAATAGTAGTGGCCTAACTGACATCACAACCAGACTACACTAACTCGTTACTTGGATTACGAGGGCAAGCTGTTGCGCGAAGTTCGTGCATAAGCACCATCACAATCCTCAACACAGACTGTGTGAGACAGACTGCCGTGAAGTCTGGCAGCTCGGTAACGCATTGCGGCTGTAGATCGCCTTGCGATATGTAGGACAAGCATCCAGAGTTTTCTCGGCAGAAGCAGTTCTCCAACTGGGTTGGCATTAGCGCGCACCGATTGCAGGAACACCAGGTGGAAACATCGTCCATGCGACTAGGCCCAGGCTCTTCTTCTGTTGAAACATCCGCCCAACTGTTGTTCAAATACCCATCGTCTACAGAGCTTGCTCTTTCCAGTAATTCCTCCTCGGAATACTCGGGCTCATACAGGTAGGGCATTATTGTTACCATTGTGTGGTAAAGAAGCTAAAATAATTTATAGCGGTCGTACTAGTATCTGTTCACACGGGCTACAAGCAACGAAGGTAGCTGACCAGAGCACAGAAACAAGTCACAGAATACTCAAAGAAATACAGCAAGAGGAATGGAAAAGAAAAACTGCTGTTTTGTGTTGTGAAAAGCTCGGTTTATACTTGTCGAGGAAAGAGGCTTCCTGCTGTTTCCATGGCGATACGTCATTAGCTGAGGCGCAGAGAATGTTGACACGAGATGTGCTTTGGCGTTGTGAAATGGGCGGTACGCGTCTAGTGATGTCAGGCTCAGGGGCAGGGGATATGATTTAGTGCTGCAAACGCAGGTCACCCAGGGCGCTGCGGCAAGTGATAGGATTATCACAAAATGGCTGCGCCCTGCTGCCTGATTTTGCTTGTGTTCAAGAGACGAAAACTCGGGTAAGGTGCATAGGAAATGTTTGTACGATCGATCGAATTACGGTTAAAAGCACATGGCAGACCCATAGGGACAATAATATTTTTTGACCAAAGCATTCCTTTAAAGCCCCTTCAGGGGACGGCTATTAGAAAGAAGCAGTAGGAGCAGAAGCACGCCGACAATGGAGCCACTGCTGTGTTGTCAGCAGGACGCGGTGCAGAGAGAGTCACAGGAGTCGGGAATCCAGAATGCAGAGAACCTACAGTGGGAAGCGGTGCTGAAACTAGCTGTCCCATAGGAGAGAGAATCTTTCCTGGTTCTGCATCCAACTCCGGTGGGTGGCATTCACTGGAGTATGCAAGGAGAAAAGAAGGCTCTCTTTTCTGGATGCGCGAGCAACAGGAGTGTTAGCGGAGCAGTCAGATGCCTAAACAGTCCTGACACAAGAAGAAGTTAAAGCAGCAGCGGGTCCAACGGAAGCACAAGGAAAGACCGGCGAGTTGGCCTTCACTAGGTAACCCTGGGGTGCTCAACAATAGACCGCTGGTTGAAAGCAACACCCTTTCAAAGCATTGTTGGCGTAACTCATGTTGAGAGAGACGGAGTGGAAATTGTAACCACCATTGACAAAGTAAAGAGGGGACAACATTCAAACAAAATTAATGTAATCTACAAAAAGGCATATTACATTAAGGGGAAGATAATAACCTGTATTGCCTAAGGCAAAGAAAGGCAATTATAAATAAAAGGCAATGCAGCTTTCCTAATGAGGGATACCTGAAAAAGAAACATTACCAGCAGCTAATTGGTGGCGTAGAAGGAACCCAAAAGGTGGCAGGAGAAGCCTTCCTGCAGAAATCATTAAGGGGGAGAGGAATATAAGCGAATATAACAAATAAATCAGTGGGGAAAACAGTGTCAATGCGTACTGTACCCTTATGGAAGAAGTTGTGAACCCCGGTTTCGTTATTGATAGTCAAAGACATTTCCAAGAAGCAGTTTTTTTGGAATAACTTTCCATATTGGGGACCTAAAGTGTGGAAGGTTTGAAGCAAGCCTCACCACAGAGTACTTGTAATAGTGGTAGGAGTTGTATCCTGGGTGATGAGTTTACCAGGAACAGGATTATTCATGGTTAGTCCTGGCAGGGTAGCGGACCAGGAAGAAGATAATTTAAGTACTGCAGTGTGCTAGAAGGTTGTGGTGAAAAGGAAGTGGCAAGTCCAATAATGTGTTAAGATGACCTGTGGTAAAACCATTCTGACAAAACTTTATTGTTTTTTAAGAATTTTCTACAATCAACATTTCATTCAAATATACCATACATATTAAATAGATAATAAATACACTGTTTTACAATTCACACTAAATTTACACAGTTCAGCATACCTGTTTTAAATCAATCGATAGTTCAATTTTTCCAGAACACATAACATACCTACATAGCATACATAACATTTCCCAATACCATTTCATTTATGCTGCAATACGCATTCAATCGTTGAGATAAATAACCTTTCTCCACACCCTATATAATGCCAAGTGGGTCATAATCGAATCAGTGTTTAGGCAAAAGATCCAGAACTCTTCTGATTTTTATTTTTTATGAAGAAGGTGGTTGTTCTTCAAAGAAGAGAAATTGTCTTCACACTTTGTCAGTATTCAACATAAAGTCTTTTTGGTTTATTAAGCAAGAGCTTGTGGCAACTTGACAACCATTTTGAAGAGTGATAAGTCCTGTTTAGCAATAAGACACTCCAAGTGCCAAGAGAAAGACTTATGGAATGAACAAACTTTGTATTGTATGTAATTGGAGCAGAACTTGGCTATTGAAAATAACTGTCTAGATTTCTACATTGGTTTGAAATATCCTGAATTAATCCTGGGGCAGGGGATCCGACCCTGGTTACAAGGATACATGTTTACAAAGTTTATGTTTAAACATAACTCATTTTATTTAGTTTAAACAGCCATATGATACCTGTATGATTTTGCTGTGTGTACAAGTGTGAGGGACATATATCTTTTGATATTAGTGTTTTCCTTTAGTCTTAGTTGGACAGGTATGGAAATCCTCATTAGGTTAAGGAAAGCGAGGCATTTAGCTCACCCTTATTATTTAGTGAAATGGTTACTTGTGAGAACACTAGCTACTTGTCTGTCTCGCATTTCTGAAACCTCACAGCTCTTACTACATGGTAGACAAATTCCTCCTCCCGTTCTATGGAATCATGAGATGCAGAATTTTAAAACATGTAGGCTTTAGTTTTATAGGCAGAGTGTGACAGCGAAATTCTTCGGGATTACGCATGCAGGGTTCTTTCACATCTAGCAGAAATATTTTGATTAATAATGTCCCTGATTCCACTTCTCCCCCTAAAGATGCCATCCAGTTTGCTAGCAAAGTGGCAACCCCAGGCTTGGAACTGCCCTTTTTGTTACATATGTTTTTCAACCAGTTATTCTGACCCCATTAACTATGGTTGTATATTTCCTGAACAATATGAATAGGGCATAAACCATTTAACTACTTGTTTTTCTCCTTTTTCTTTTACTTCAGAACAAGCTCAAGACACATACCAGCAGTGTACAATGTAATCTTAGTAATCAGGCTTATCATTAGATTTATTACCTACCACTAGTAGGACTGCAACCATGGCATTCCCATGTCACATGCCAATAAGGGGCTACATCCCGCCACCATCACCTGCATGCCCTAGGGATAAATCAGCTTATTCTATGGAGTCTATACAAACTCATATCACTTGTGGTGTTATGCTGGACAAGTTTAAACTGTGTGTTAACAGATATTTTCTTGAATTGTACACATACTTTGGTCCTTTATCGGTCCTCTAGTCAAATACCTAGTTCCCATTCCCATGCTTCTCTGGACTGTGGGGGTCAGAGTTCATGTTCTGTGGGGTGCCTTCCATAATGCAGCGATTGGTCTACCCTCTTCTCTCAAGGCCATCAAAGCTCTAGAAAAGGATATGTCGATTTCTTCTGGTACGGCACCCCTTAGCATGCTTAATACCCACTAGGCTGGCATGAATCATGATTGTGCACCTAGACTTGAAGTCACATCTTCAAAGCGATTGTATGCTATGCATCTACATCACCCTGCTGTCTCCTGTTTGCTTCAGAGAGTCTCCCCCTCTCCCCCCTCTCTCAAATGTTCTCCTGCCCATACTGAAGCATGGGAGCTGCAGGATACACCAAATTCTAGGCTTGTGCATGCTCTTCTCTACACCAGATGCATGACCAACACTAGCTTGTGACCAGTCGTCAAGCTGTCTTCCATCAAAATCAACTTGTTCATTGAAGACAATGACAAGGAGACCTAATCAGCTTACAGGGTGTGTTCCAACGATGAGTCCAACCACTTGTCGACTGAATTGCTATTCTATAAATGATTAATCCTCTTCACGTCTACATTTCAGTGTGGACAAAGCAATCCTAACCCTATTTCCACTCCACAACAGATGGGCCAATCAGTTGGTTGAACTGTTTAAGGTTGTGATTCCGAATAGATTGCTAAAGTTCCAAAATCCACAACAGATGTAAAGAGCACAGTAGCGAACAGCACGGAACTACAGATGGCAAAACAGTTATCAATGTATTAACAGTATTCTCAACATTTAATCAACGGTCAATGGTGCAGTAAGAGTATAACGGCAAAAGCCGATCTTTCACAAACCACAGAAGAATCAAGCGGGCTCTTGTGACAAGGTCAGTAAGCTGACCTTGTCCCTAGGGAATAAGAACCCTCACAGCAAGGGGTGGGAGGCATACCAGGGTAGAAGCCAGAGTCAGTACTATCCCAGAGAGGTTGAGCGAAAGTTGAGAATACCCCAAATCCTGGTTCCTCCCCCAAGTGCCTGTCAATGTATGGGCAGTATCCATGTGCTTCAAACCATGCCTCTTGATAGAAATGCTCGCCAAATTCTCTCTTTGTTCAAGACCCGAAATTACAGCTGTAGCCAGAGGGCCCAGCAGAGAAAGCACAACCCATCGGTCCCGCACACCACCTGTGTACCGCTCCCCAGCACCAGCGAAGCCGCTGCAGACACCTTAGACCACCAGGGACTTAAAACAGAACCACAACCATCAACAAAGACTGTACTTGAGGGCGCTAGAGAGCCAACCAAGATGGCCGCTTGCTGAGAGAGCTCCGTAGGGCTCTAATGAATCCTGTAACATCGATGCTCCTGTGATGGTTGGAATGACCCATCCTACAGCTGTGTACATTCACGAAGCTTCACCGATTATTTTGAGATAAATCTCGACTCAGATGCCTGCCTACAGCCCGAGATACTCGCTCGCAAATCTGAGGCCTGCCGGCTGACGGATTGAGCGGTGCGGCCCCTGCGTGTGTGCGGAGCGGCAGAGGCGGGCACTTGGCGAGAGTCTCGGCGGCGGGACCAGGAGCAGCGCCGTGCAAGCAGGGTGGACGTGTGTGTACTGGCACCCGCGAGACGAGGTGGTCTCCGTCCCCCACGGCAGCCCGTCGCGAGGGCAGTGGAGCGACGAGCCGGGGTGCCAGAGTCCCGAGACAACCCAGGTAGGAGCAGACAGCAGCGTGGGCGGGCTCAGCGCGGCCGCTGGGTGGGCCCGCCTGTCCCGCCGCCGGACACGGCTTAATCCGCGCGGCCCCCGCCAACGGCTGGCCGCGCTGTGGCGCAGTCCTGGTGAGGAGCGAACCACACTCAAGGCCGCTTCCTAGAAACCTGAGGCACGGCACCCGTCCCGGCGAGACCTCCCACGGTGCCCATCCGTTCAGCTACAGGTGCGGAGAGGCCTGGTCTGGTTGACCGGATATCTGAAAGCTAGTAAATCCCGGCGGCATTGATCCTGGGCATAAGAAGATGCAGCTGTCCCGAGATGGCTGGGCCTGACGCTCTGATACACGCCGCTGACTGCACCATGTGCCGCCGCCCCTCGGCAAAGCTGGTATAGAAGGCCTGTGGCAAACACTGGCAGCGTGCCGTGCAGGCCCCACGCTCGGTGCACGGACTCTCCACATCAAGCACCGAAGGCATCGTGCTAACATCCGGAAAAGTATGCGGTGCGGCTGCCGTCCGGGTCCACCGGGCACCGCCATAAACCAAGACAGTCGCAACTTAGCTGGGCGCCACGGACACTCTCCCCAAGCTGCCATGGGGAAAGTAGACAAGAACCAGAAGAAACTGACTTTCGAAGCCAGCTCAGAGGCCAAGCCCACGACCAGCAGCAGACCCAATTTGGATATAAGGGAGATTCTGATGGACCTGAAGGCCGGTATCAGCTGCCTGGGATGCAAGTTGGACACCCTATCGACGAAGGTAGACCAGCTTCAGCACAGGCAAGATAAACAAGCCGATCGACTAGACAATGCCGAACAACGCGTGTCCGACCTGGACGATGGATCAGCGGCACTGACATCCCGTGTCTTTGTGCTCGAAACCCAGATGAAGGTGGTGTGCGCCAAGAATGAGGATTTGGAGGGCCGCTCCCGCAGGAACAACATCAGGATCATAGTGGTGAGGGAGCGACAAATCCCAGGTAAAATGCAAGACTTTGTTGAACAGATCTGCATAGCTCTCTTCGGTAGAGAAACGCTGTCTCAGCTTTTAGTGGTAGAAAGAGCGCACAGAATCCCGAACACTAGACCGGCGCCCGGCGCGCACCCTAGACCAATCATTGCAAGACTTTTAAACTACAAGGATCGCGACGCCATGCTCAGAGCAGCCAGGGATAAGGGCAAACCTTCAATACGACGGCGACTCCATTCAAGTCTTCCCAGACTTCTCGCAGGCGGTGCAAACGCAGAGAAGATCCTTTACAGCAGTCAAGCGACGCCTACAGGACAATCAGATCCTTTATTCCATGCTATATCCAGCGAAACTGCGTATCCAACATGAGGGGAAGGCCCAATTCTTCAATTCCCCCGAAGAAGCCAATGACTACCTGGACCGGACTGGCTGCAGACATGGCGGGACCAATCCGAGACCCCGTCGGGAAGAGCGAGCGAGAAGAGACCCTCCGTAATCTACAATCACAGTAACTGGCAGTCGTGACCGACGCACCTTCTGCTTCTATGCTCAATGTACATCACAGGAACGAAATTACGTCGCTATAGGAAGCCCGGTACCCTCTTGGCAGGCTACTAGTGCCCCTAGCGCGGCTATGCTTGCAACTCTGTTCTACATGGGGGGATTACTGTGGGCCAGGTGGGGGTTGCCCACAAAAGGGAGGGACTCGGGCCAGATGCGGCCGCTCTACTCACTCCGCTCTCATTCCGCAACGTTGATGTTATATAACTTTGATAACCCAGAAGCCAAACCCACTAGCCACTCCACTACCTCAAGGCACCATTTTCGCTTTCACGTCCTGACAGGCGAGAATTCACCCGGCCTTCGGAATGCCAGCCATAACATTTAGAATTGCCACCTGGAACATCCTTGGCGGCAACCAGCCGGCAAAGAACAGGAAAATCCTTCAGTGTCTCCGTAGACATAAGGTTAACATCACCATTCTTCAGGAAACGCATCTCCTGTCGGCATCGGAATCACAGTGGGCCAAGTCTTGGGGTTGTCACAGGTACTTTTCATCGTACTCGTCCTTTGCCAGAGGGGTCGCCATTCTCATTGATAGGAGAACAAACTTCAGTCTCATTGAATCGGTGAAGGACACTGAAGGCAGGGGCCTGCTGGTGAGGGGAATAATTGCAGGGAAAGAAGTGGTGATTGTAAATTCCTACGCTCCCAACACTGATGGACCCGACAATTTCAACTGGGTGATGTCCCAACTAGGGAGGTCCAACGCAGAAACAATCATATGGGGTGCAGACCTTAACACACCGATGGACCCTACTCTAGACAAATCCCATAACACCACTGGGAATCGGTCCAAAGCCAGTGGTCAAGTTTGCGAGATATGTCAAGCGTTTGACCTGTCTGACACATGGCGGCATCACAACCGAGATGCGAAAGACTTCACATTCTACTCGCCCGTTCACAACACCAGCTCCAGGAAAAGATTACATCATGGCCTCCACCCATTGTCCGTTTGCCTGGGGAACGAGCCAAATCCTACCACGCACGCTATCCAACCACTCAATGGTCACACTTGACGCCTCCATGGTGGGCGCAACGGTCCCCGGATTGAACTGGAGATTCAAGCTGGGTGCGCTTTCAGACAACGTTTTTGCAGAAGAACTGCGCGAGGAAATAACATCCTTCATTGAGAGAAATGAAGGCTCAGTCAAGGCAACCAGAATCATCTGGGAAACGCTGAAGTGCTTTGTGCGCGGACTATGTTTGGGCAAGGAAAATGGTGTACTGAAGCTGATCCGCAGTGAACTCTCCGACAGCGAAACCCGTCTGAAGGATCTAGAAATGAAGGCCACCTCAGCTCCAAGCCCGCAAATCCAGGCAGAACTGAAGGAGGAGCTCCAGAGGTTCAGGGAAACAGCCGAAAGAGAGCTAAAATTCCTAGGGCGGAAACACCAGATCTGACAATATGGAGAGGGTCAGAAGCCAGGAGCCCTGCTCGCCCGATTACTATTGGTGGACAAGACCCCGACCCGGGTAGAATGTGTTAAAGACGAACAAGGCCAGCGTGTCTATGCAGAAGTGGACATCGCCAAGGCATTTAGGGACTTCTACCAGGACCTGTACAGCTCTAGAGGCAATTCGGACTCTGAATCTCTGCAAGAATACCTAGACGACACTGAGCTGTACTGGGTGGAGGCAGACCTACGAGAACCTCTCAATGCCCCAATAACGACAGAAGAAAAACTGGAAGCAATAAAATCCCACCCGAGCTCCAAGGCACCCGGTCCGGATGGACTTACCGGAGAGTTTTACAAGGCCTACGCAACTTCTCTCGCCCCTCTCTTGCTACGCGTATATGAAGAATCCATTTAAAGCGGATGCCTTCCCCCAACACTACGGGAAGCCAACATAATTCTCTTACACAAAGCCGGCAGACCCGCTGACGAATGTGCATCCTATAGACCAATTTCTTTGAAAAAACCCAGACAATAAAATCCTGGCCAAAATTCTTGCTTCCAGGCTCCTCCCCCTTATGCCGGCACTAGTGATTGGAGACCAAGCCGGATTTATTCCAGGGCGCAGCACCACCTATGGCATCAGGCGTCATGGAGGCCCTGGACCCATCGCAACAGGCAATAGCGGTGCTTCTTGTCGCCGAGAAGACATTTGACTCTGTGGAATGGCCATTCATGCTAGCAACGCTTAGACAAATGGGTTTTGGCAACTTCTTTATTAAATTGGTGTCATTATTGTACAACAGCACCCGATCCTATATTACTCTAGGGAACACTAGATCCATGCATTTCACTTGAACGCGGAACGAGGCAAGGATGCCCACTTTCAGCTCTGATCTTTGCTCTCATTATGGAACCCCTGGCTTCCAGACTACGCGAATTCCAAATACACAGAGGCCTCAAATTAGGTCCCCACAAATTGATGGTCTCCCTCTATGCTGACAATGTCATTTGTCAGCAACCCCCAGGAAAACCTTAACCCAGTTATGCGGGAGGTATTAAGATTTGGGCAAATGTCGGGACTGAAAATCAATCACTGTAAATCTGTGATATTCCCCCTGATCCCTAACACGGTGCAATTCGCTGATGACCATGGCTTTAAATGGGAGAACTCAGGGGTACGCTACCTAGGTATATTCATGTCACGTAACCATCACGAGATATATAAAGACAACTATGTCTCCACGCTCACCTCCATTCAGGAACGGGTGCACAGGTGGAAAACGCTCCCACTAACACTGTGGGTAGGACCTCTCTTACGAAGATGGTTATACTCCCCAAGCTTCTGTACTTGTTTACCAATATCCCGCTACTCCTCCCAAAATCCTTCCTCCTGAAACTCAAGGCTGCAGTCCTGGAACTGCTATGGGCCGGTAAACCGTCGCGCGTGGCCTACGACACCCTGGTCCTGCCGACGTCAAAAGGAGGCCTTGCGCTCCCTGACATTGAGAAGTACTATTGGGCATCTCAGGCACAGTTTTTAAGCCACTGGTACACGATCCACTTCGTGCGTCCACATGTGCAGGTGGAACGTGCTCTGGCCTCTCCCGACTTGCTCTGTGCCGTTATCATTAGTCAAATCCCAGTTCCGTACAACACTCTAAATACAGTCCTCTCTACGTACGCAGTCTGGAAGAAAATGGCTGCCAAGTATGGGTTGACCGTGAGATACTCCCCTCTGCTACCCATCAGGTTCATCCCGGGTGTTCCGCTCAGAAATGAAAAAGTATTTTTAATATGGGCCGACAAGCTTAATATCCACTCCTTCGGTGATGTCTTCCCAGGAGGCACCTTCCTAACGCCTCAGATGGCCAAAGAAAGGGACGGAAGCACCTCACTAGACATCTTTCTTTATTTCAGACTGCGCTATACCCTGCAAAAAATACTGCCCTCTTTTCCTGCACAACCCCCTACATGGGATCTGCTGCACAAAACCATCCAGGCGGGGGGAGAGGGGAGGATGGTCTCGACACTTTACCGGTCCCTGGTGGCAGACACCGGGCCACCCAATGCCAGAACTCAACAAAGATGGGAATCGGATCTCCAGATGTCGATAGAGGCTGGGGACTGGTCCTACATTCTATATCAAACCCAGAAAGTCGCGGTGAATACACGATATAAACTAATACATTTTAATTACGTGCACCAAACATATTACACCCCTGCCAAGAAACACTGTCATCACCCTGAAGTATCGGCCCAATGTGAACGTTGTACAGCGGCGCATGCCGACTTCTTCCACCTGGCATGGGATTGCCCCAGAATCCAGCGGTTCTGGGCCTCAGTCCTGCAGATCGTCGCCGATATTATTGGGGAACAAGCAGCCCCGTTGGCGGCCCTCCTCGGCCTCACAAAATACTTGCGTCCCGCATCCCGCAGACTGGCAGCTCTCCTCCTGGTGCTGGCCCGTAGGCGGATAGCTATGGCCTGGAGTCGGGGCCCCCTATCCAAAATTGAAGATTGGAAAAAAGACATTACCTATTGTCAGGATGTAGAGAGCGAATTTATAAGAACCCTACCACTGCATGCTCGACCCCCCGACATCTGGGGGCCGTATATTACATATCTGCTAAACAGTGCAGCTCCTTCCACTACTGAGAGCTCCTGACTCCGAAACAGATCTGTGAGATTGAGAGACACTATATATTTGTGCCTTAATGGTGATTGACGATTAACCAGGGAAGTCCTGATGCTTGTTGTTGTGGTTATGAGTGGGGTGGGGCGGCTCCGCGGTAGAACCCGGGAGCGGGAAATGTTTTCTTTTCGCTTTATTCTATTCCCTTCCTTTCCCTACCCTCTCTTCAATTCGTCCCTTTTCTCCTCTCTGTTTCGCTTTGCTATGTTAATGCACCCTGATGGTGTGCTTGTGTTTTCTGTTCTGAAAAATTTCAAAAAAAGTTAAAAAAAAAAAACAAAAACAAAAAAAACAAAGATTGTACTTATTTTGAGGGAAGCCATGCCAAAGCCACCCAACACAAACCTGGACACTGTGCTACGCAGGCTGCCATTGCCAATTCATGGTGGCCCTGCACAGAGAAAAGGGTAGGAGCAAACCTGCTATTTTAAGCTTTTTCTACATATTGCACTTCCAGGACGGGGAAGACCAGGCCAGTTCTGCCAAGGTCAGTCAACCAACCATTGGATTTGGAGGTGGATAACAGACCCCAGGAAACAGGAAGCTGTGTGATGTTTGAGCTCACTCAGGGGTCAGCAGGAGGAAGGGCAGTGGATAAGAGCATAAAGGCGAAATATAGCAAAGGTATGTTATTGGTTGGTTAGGACTGTGTTTAAAGTGTGGGTATAGGATTAGTGGGTGTGATTATTAGAGGGAGTTATTAGAAGTGGGAGTAGTAGTGCAGAGGGGGGAGTAGTAGAGTAATAGAGCAGTTCAGAGGAGAGAGAAATGGTGAAGACAAGGGAGACGTGGTGCAGACAAGGGAGACGTGGTGCAGACAAGGGAGAAATAATATTGAATGGTGGAGGCAAGTGGTAGGAGGGCTGTGAGAGATCTGAGGGACAGAGGAAGAAGACCCAGGGAGTAGAAAGAGTGAAGAAAGTTGGAGTTGGGTGTAGCAGAGTAGTGAGGAAAAAACATCAGAGAGGGAGACAGGGAGAGGAATATGTGGGAGTGATAGGAAAAAGGCAAAATCAGGCAGAATGTCTGAAAGTCACACTCTTTAATCCCTTTTAGTAAACAATGTTCATAGTGCTGGGTCAGTCTAGGAATTCCCTGAAGGAGTTTAGAAAAATAAGACATTGGTTATTTAGGTTGTTTCGTCTAGAAAAGTCAGAAGCTAGACAGTAGGGAGAAGCCAGCAGTATATACTAACCTGAGGAGCAGGGAAGCCTCAGTTAGGGTGGGGGGATGTCACTTTTAGGAGAGAGAAAGGGACAGCCCTAATGCCCTGACAAACACTTCAATAAAACAAACCTTGAACTATCTATGTGAGTTGGAGTGTTCTTTGAGCCACCTTGACTCTTCTGCTTCTAAGGGATGTTCCTTATTGATTAAGCATTCTTTCCATGCCTGGAAAATTGGCAGACCTCTCAAACTGGCCTTTTTTTAAAGATAAGTTTTACTTTTGTTTGTTTTATTGTATTTTGTTCAAAAAACCATTTCATTAGAACCTTTACAATTCTTAATCAGACAACACAATTAATCATTCACAGAAGTGGAGAAATTAAACCAGAATTTAAAAGAATTAATAGCCTTTTACACATAAGAACTTCAATAAAATGGATCCATTCTCCCCACTTCTCAAAAATCGCTGTGGAACAGTTACTCCCATTTCCTATGTCCAAGGTTAACTCTTCCAAACTATGAAGGTGTGGGTTTATCTTTCCCCTTTACGCACCTCTAGTCCGGGATATTCTCATACTCTATTTTCCCCTGTAATGATTCAGCCATAAAACTCCCCCCTCCCCTCCCACCTTGCCGTGCTAATGAACGCTTCCCTTAAGATTTAATTTAGCCAAGTTCAGTTTTTCCAATATTTCTACCACCGTTGCAGTTCGCTGTACTTCTTGGCCTGCAATCATTCTTTCCCAAAGATGTTCCGATACGAGACCCTCCTCCTTTAAGGTGGATCTTCTTAGCTTACCTGACCTCAAGGCCCAGGTCCCTTTGCACTCCATTAGAATGTGTCAGAGTGACTGAGATCTTGGGTTAGTGCAAATTTTGCATAATTTGATTGTGCATTCCTCCTGTTTTCTTATAGCTAAAAACTTCACCGGTGGGGAGATGATTCAGTCTCACCCACAAGAAGTTAAATCTTATTCTGGGATCAGGGTACTTTACTAAATAGCGGTGAAGGTACCCTACATTTTTTTCTGCCGTCAAAAACACGTTACATGGCTTGGAGCTTCTCACCATAGATATGGTTTCGATCCAGTCCAGACGCTCTAGATCGCGTTTTACCTGGAGGGGGTTGGTAATCAGGATCTCAAGATCAACAACTGTTCTATCCATAATATTTTTTACCCTCAACTCCAGCCCACTCAAGATACTTGACTTTGAGCTTTTCATGTGGGCTCTAATGTCTTCAATACATCGATCCGAACTTGGGAGTCATTATCCATCTATAGAGTGAGACTAATTTCCACTCCGCTCGGCACTTTAGTGAGATAAGGCTCAATTCGAACCGCAGATTCCAGCCTGATGTACTCAGGGGAAAGTTGAGGGAAACCTTCCAGATTCTGCCCTCTACTTTAGCCCAATTTAGGTTCCAGAGTGAAGATTTGGCTTCTAGGCCATACAGAATAACCGGTATTATTTTGGCCACAAAATATTTGATCATTGGCAGAATGGTGAATTTAAAATACTTGGCTTTGATCTCTTTCATGTGCAAGGATCTTGCCTTGGCAAGAATGTCATGCTCCTGGTTTCTCGGGCTGGCGTAGATCTTGTAGCCTAGATATATTAGCTCATCCACTCGTGGTATTATATGCCCATTCAGGGACCAGTCTTCAAAGCTAATTTTCTTTCTCGGGTGTTTGAACAGGAGTATCTTTGATTTTAACAGGTTTATTACTAACCTAATCGTCCCGTTTGGTCAGCAATCTTTGGAGACCTATAGCGGTTCTGTCCAATAGAACAATGTTGTCTGCATAGGCCAGCCAAAAGATCTTACTTCCATTAAGGATTGGGCTGGCCAATGCGGACGGTTCTAATTCTTGCCCCATATTTGACAGGAAGAGGTTGAAGAATAAAGGCGCTCCCAGACACCCCTGGCTTACTCCTCTCTCTACTTTTACTGCGTTTGACAGATGTCCCTTATCATCCAATCTTCCCCTTACTGTTGTGTCTCTGTGCAGCACTATTAGCATAGCCAACAGAGGTTCTGGAACTCCGTTTAGTCTGAGTTTTGCCCACAACTTGCCTCTACTGATCTGATCGAAGGCCTTCGAGAGGTCTATCCAAGCCCCATACAAAGGTAGTTCCCCCTTCCCTGGCAGAAGGCTCACTCACCAGGCTCAAGATTAACCCATTTAATGCCGTAGAGAGCCCCCTTCTGAACCCTGTTTGAAAACAGAGAAGGGCCCCCACGCTATCCGCCCAGTGTGTGAGCTCCTTAACTACCAGTTTCATAAAGATCTTGCTTTCAATATCTAATAGGGCAATCGGACGATAGCGCGCGAGGTCAGCCCTATCACCCCTCTTGAAGAGTGGTATAATCAGTGCTGTTTTCCAAGATGGGGGAGGAGGTAAGTGTTTTGTAGACAGAATCTCCCCAAATAGGTTCCTCAAAAACGCAGCCCAGAACTCGGGTTCATTTTTAAGAACCTGATACGTCAACCCGCTAGGGCCGGCAGCCTTGGACAACGAGGAGCTCCTAATTATCTCCACAATTTCCTCCTCGTCCAGGACCAGAGACCATTCGGTGTTCAACCTTCAAATCTCCCCTTCCTGACTAGTTTTTGGAAAATTTTTGAGAGATGTTCAACCCATTTATTTTCTGTAACCAGATTGCACAGGGAACTATTTGATTGATGATCTAGTTGACCATTACAGACCAAAACCCTCTAGTGTTAGTCTCAGCCCTCAGCCAAGAGCTTCTGCATCTGTTCCCCATCATTTTGTAATCTTGCCAATCTGATTTTTTTGACCAATGTCTATATTTGTTCCTAATACCGTTTGCTTCCTTTTTATACTTATCAGGAGCCATATTCTGTCTTTTGAGGCCTCATAGTTCACGTCTCAATTCTCTTTTTTTTAGACTTCGTTTCCCCATCAAACTCATGCAGATGATGTTGCTTAGCTCCAATTGATGGCATTTTTGGGGGCACAGTTGACCAGATGAAGCTAATGTATTTATCTTGGCAATGATCTATCAGGGAGGAGTTTGGTATCCTCTTTAGTTCTTTAATCCCCCCCCTCGCCCATATTGGACTAGCCCAACTCTGCCCCTCGTACCCTCCAGTTTTTGTTTATGTAGCCACTGCTGATGACCTTGAATGTCTGGGAAGGTCAGCTTCAACCTGGCGTGATCGCTGCCCCCCTCCTGGTTTACTTCCGGTGTAGATCTTCTGGAAAAAAGGCTCGGACTGAAAGAAATATTCTAATATGGAAGAAGAGTCTGAACGCCTCCATGTCATGGTGGGTCCTTTTTATTCGAGCTCCCATTTAACATTTCATGGTCCCATGAGCTCATGAATGATATCCATTTCTGCCCTCTTCTTGAGACTTTTTTTCCCCTTGATCTCTCCTTCCCATTTGAACACTCTACACATAGAATTGAGATCCCCTGCTACTATGAGGTTAGCCTTACCCATGTCTGACTTCACTGTTGACAATGGGCCCCCTAGGATGTCCAAGAATGTTTCAATTGTGGAAGAGGCTGCGTTCCAGTACACATCTATCACCACTACCCCGGGTTCTGGATATCAAATTTAAGCTGAATTAAGCTAGCCAAGATGCCAATTTCATTCTTAAAAATCACCTTAGCATTTTTCACTGAACTATTTTTAGATGCTATCAAGAACCCGCCAGCTGGTCTTCCCAATGGCTTTTGACTTGCCGGTAGACAGTGGATGGTAAAGCCCTCGATCTCTATTGCATTCACCATCCAGGTTTCTTGAAAGATCAAAATATCCATCTTACCCCAGAGGTAGTCTAACTTTTTTCACTCTAAAAGTGCTGGAACCCCGCGTCTTCCAAATCACCACATGGAGGGCAGTCTGACTAAAGTTGTTTTGAGCCCAGTCCTATGCTAGTCGAAACTTGGGCCAGAATTTCCAGGAGGGCAGCCAACACATTTTCTTCCTTAGAGGATTCTGCCATGAATCTGGGGCCCTCCTTTCTACGTCCCCTTGGACTTCTTTCTTGGTTCTGGGAACTTGTCTTTACAGATCCTTGCGGCAAATTTGCCTCATTCAGATTAAATTCAGAGCCATCTTTCACCACTTTTGGGCCTTTTTCTTCTAAAGCCCCAGCAGCTTTTATGATTGCTTCATATGCCTTAATCGAGCTCAACTCTAGTTCGACCTTGTGGCCATTTCTACAATCAGGAAATTTGACATATTCTATGTCCCCAGAAGCAAATAAGTACAAGCTCTTGATTTTCTTGAACTCCGCTAGAATCGTATTTCTGCTAAGGGATTTGTAGTAATTTTTCTTTTGTGTAGATTTTAACCACAATCTTGGCACTTCAAAGCCAGTTCTGTCTTCCTCTCCTTGCTCCCTTTGTGTGGTTGTGCTATCACATTGGAGAGTGGTCCCACTTTTTTTGCATAATCTACCATCCTATATCCCCTGAATTGTCTGAAACTTCCCTTCTCCCTTTTCAATTGCCACCACATTGGAGGTAATTGGCTCACTGGAGGTAGCTAGACTCGCTGCTTTCTTGGGGGCTGATAGGAAAATCGGTGCTATTTTCAGTTCTGCTCCTCTTGCATCCGTGTCTGCGCTCTTCGCTACGGATCTTCACTTTCGAGACTTTAATATCTCCCTCTTTTTGCCTATGGGAGTTTTGGCCTCAGTTTGGATGTTGATCTGTTTGCATCCCTATACTTACGTGCAAGATCTCAGGGGTGCTTTTCGCTGTTCTCTGTTATCGTACCTTCGCAGCTGATTGAGCTTGGCTTGATGTCGGTGGATTTTTTTTGCCTACGGCCCAAACTCACTCACTGATTTAGCAGATCCTTTGTTATGCAAGTCCCCTTTTAATGTGTCAGGTTGCCCTTCAGTATTCGGTGTGCTGATGTTATACGTGCGTTTTTGACTTTATGGGTTTTTCGATTTTTTTTCCTTGCTCTTTTTTGGGGTTTTCTGGGCACTCTTTTGCCCATTTTTCACACCTCCCTTCCTGTTCGTTCTTCTCCGCCTCTTAAAGTTTTGATTACTCGCGGCTGTCCAATCCGGGTCGCCGGCTGCCCCAATTTCCCTGGTGTCATCCTGGACTTCCCTACTTACATTACTTTTTTCCCCAGACTCCACCACTTGTGCCAATATCATGAATTCCTCCAGAGTGGATTCCGACAACGGGGTGTCATCACAGATTTTTGAACTTTGTCGGTTCCACCGCCTCTAGCTCTTGTGGTCCGGGCTGGGGATGCATAGTTTGTAGTAGGTCTCGGATTTGGGATCGTGACATGGCATCTTCCTTTCTGTTTGCAGGAGAGAGTCTCTGGATAGAGGAAATCGAGACGCTGCTTGGCTACTTCAATTTGTATATCGTTTATTGTGGGGGCGACGGAGGAGTTGATTATGTTCTTTAGCCCCACCAGCGAGGAGTCGCATTTAGCCACTTCGTCCATTAATTCGAGGAGAATTCCAGCTCGACTTTGAACCTCCCCTTTCAGCAGTTCAAACACTGACACCAGTGAGTTTAGCACGAAGCTTAATGCCTTTAGGGTTGAATCATCCACCTGGTGGACTTTCTGGTTCTCCTGCTCTCTTTCAAATGCTGGATTCCCCAACTCCATTTACCTATTTTCCTCAGAGAGTTCGCCATGGGCCTCTAACCCCTCTTCCTCAGTTCCTGGACCCCTTTGTTCTCGCCACTTCTTAGCTTCGACATGGCTTGAGCTGGTAGTCCCCAGGCTTTCTTCCTCTGCTCTTGATATTGGAGAACCCCAGCTCCCCTCTCAAGTCTGCCACATCAGTCAAGCTCTTAAGTCTCTTCTTGCTGAAGTATTCTTTAACCTTCCTTTGGATGTTTTTTGTTGTAACCGTATATTCCAACCCGCGCCTCCACTGGTTTACAATATCCACTTGGCCGGTTTGAGTTTCCTTAACTTCGGTCTCTTGAGCCGGGGTTCGAAGCACCAGTGCTACTGTTACCACCAATGGTGTATTTTGTGTGGTTCTTTGATCTCCCATGCCCGGGGTCTCCAATGCCATTGAGCTCACCATAGGAGCTACGTAGGAACCATTCCAATCCGTTCCATTTATTGGTTCAAGGGCCGCTGTGCTTCTCAGCTTCATTTTATTGAAAGTGGGGAGGTTATATTGAATGGGCTGAGGTGTGGTCTGCCTGGACCCCAACAGGTAGAGCTGCTGATTTGAGCCCTACCTCTTTGGCCACTATATTAGATCCTTATGGTGTAAATGTCAGAAAGCACCAAAGTATTGACTGAAAAGGATACGGTACTCAAAAGGATACAGGTGGTAGGGTCTTCCGGATCCCTGTTCACACGATTTGATAGTTGTGAAGTCAAGTTTAGACCTTCCAAATGATACAACTCTCTGACTGACAAAACAGGCAGAGAGATGGATCACTGGGAAGGGCGTGGGTAAGGTATAGGAAGTCAGCCTAGAACAGAATAAAGTATCATAAGTAACTGCCCCAACCTGAGTATGATAGAACAGAAAATGACATGAATGCACACACTGACCTTAAGTCTAGGGCAGAAGAATCCAGCAGAAGTCTCTTGAGGAAATCCAAGGGTAGAACAAACGACAAGGAAGGGAAGATTAGTAAGGGAGACTTATCCCGAACGGAACGAGGCTCACGCTAGATACCGGGTTGATGCACCACAGGATAACGTCCAAAGTACTGTTCACTGTCACCTTCCAATAATCCTTGAAAAGCTTCCTTCCCACGTAGAGAGAAGTATAGAAATGAATCAATTCCCCTGTTACTGTCACAGGAGCAGGAGTTGGTGTTCTGATCTTGGTGATCCGCCTTGATGGTCGTGCAGCTATAAACTACCTCCGTCCCCAAGTACCGCTCGAGCAGGTAAAGTATACTGCCCTAGCAATCTTTGAGGCCAGAGGTGATGAGTGGCGTCGTCAGTCAGATACCGGGAACACCGGAAGGACCCCTGAGTGCTGTAAGGCAAAGGTTAGGATCAGGTATACTTTGAACAATAATGGCAGTGCAAGCAAACAAGGAAAAACAACAAAGCTTACCCTGGGGATGATAGGACAGGTGGGAAACCTGAATAGACAACGAGGGAAGACCAACAGCAGGCTGGGATGTACAGCAGTTTCTCCAACTCACACCGGTAGTCAGAGCGTGACCAGATAGCAAGTCCATCCAAGGTCCAGGTGGTGAACCCCAAATGACTCAGGAGGCAAAACGTGATAGACAGGAATTGTGTGGTTAGAAGTTCGCCAAGACAAAAGGGTAATCCAGAGCAATTCCAGGGCCAGAAAGGGGGGTCAAGAGTTCCAAGGGTCCAGAAGATACGTCGAATCCAAAGGGAAATCCAAGACAAGTCCAAGTAACGTTCCGTGGTCGAGTTCCAAACTGTAGCAAGAAGAAAGAGGGTAATGCCGAACAGGTCTCTGGTAGAAACAGCTGTGAAGCACTGAGTGTTTCCTCTCAGCTCCTTTTGAAGGAAAGTTAGATCACGTGACAGTGCACATGACCGCACAGGAGCAGTCACGTGAGATCGGACGCCATCAGTGATTGGTGTTTGTCCAATGTGGACGCCTGCGTCGGCTACAGATGATCCCGTGACTAGTCACGTGATCGTCTGAGCGAGACGCGATCGGGTTACCCCGTGCGCGGGAGCTGGAGCCGACGACACCGGAGCCGTCGGGCATGGATGAGACGCAAGGGCAAGCGCCAACACGGAAATGGGCGGAAAGAGGTGGTTCTGCCCCCTCGGACATCCCGCCTGCCGTGTCTTCCCCGTTGGTGTGGGTGGTGGGTACGGGAACGGATGGTGCCGGGTAAGTGTCGGGAGGAGGGCAAGATTGAGGACGTGACAGTTGGAAATAGCGCCCTTTTTAAGGTATAAACATAGTACATGCGGTTATGTACAGCCGCGAAGAAAATAGCATGTGCGTGCGGAAATACACGCGATTAGGATTCAAGCAGTTCAGGCCAGCAATGTTTGAAGACAACGTATGCGTGTGGATTTACACGCGAACAGGATTCACGCAGCCCAGGACAGCCACGCTTGAAGACAACGTGCGCGTGTGGATTTTACACGCGAGCAGGATTCACGCAGGCCAGCAGCGCTTGAAGACAAGGTATGCGTGTGGAATTACACGCGAACAGGATTCACGCAGCCCAGGACAGCCACGTTTGAAGACAACGTGCGCGTATGGATTTACACGCGAACAGGATTCACGCAGCCCAGGCCAGCCGCGCTTGAAGATAGCGTGCCCGTGTGGATTTGCACGCGAACAGGATTCACGCAGCCCGGGGCAGCCGCGTTTGAAGACAACGTGCGCGTATGGATTTACACGCGAACAGGATTCACGCAGCCCAGGCCAGCCGCGCTTGAAGATAGCGTGCCCGTGTGGATTTGCACGCGAACAGGATTCACGCAGCCCGGGGCAGCCGCGTTTGAAGACAACGTGCGCGTATGGATTTACACGCGAACAAACAGCTCCAGGAATCAGCGTGTGGCGGAAAACACGCTATAGAAGGCCCAAAAAGTAGCTGTAGTAACCTGCAAGGGTGCAGGTCGGAGATTAAGCTACACCACGCCAAATGATTCGATCAGAAGCAGCGAGTGAAGTTTCCACGCTGCTTATATACGTAATGCCGTAGTTCACGTGACGAAGCAGAATACACGTGAAGTTAGCGACGTGAAAAGTGCAAACGTCGTTTTCCCGGCAACGTATCGAACAACCGCCATTTGGAATAGAACGGTCTAGCTGTTCTACGAGCGTGGGAGGTAGGACCACGTCCAGCATGCATGACAGTAAACAACCTGTGAACCCCGCAAAAAATGTTCTTTTCGGGCGATGGTTACACCTTGTTCTTGTTGAGGGGAACTTTACACCTCCACCTCCACCTCCACCCTGGCCTCCCTGTAGGACCCACAGTCCGGCCCTGTTTTTCAAGTGACCCGCTCCCCCTGTTTTTGCCGCCCTCCAATCTCGTGGGCCGGATTGATATGGCGTTCCACCCACAGCTCTTGCACGAGCGGGATCAAAGGGTTACCCCCGCAGTCTCCCGCTCGCGAGCTGGGCGCGCCCCCTTAAGTAATTGTCCCTGGGTCTTACTTGTATGATTTTGGCCTCTGTGTGCCTCAGCGCGGCACGACTCCAAGGCCCGTCGAGTTTCCTTTTCCTCTCCGTTCCTGATCTCCCGATGTCCCGCTCCTGCTCCCTGAGGCAATGCTGCCAGCCACGGGTCCAATTTCGGCTTCGAGCGGTGACGGGGAGAGGTGGCAGGGCGGGGTGGGGGAGGCAGTAGATTGGAGACAAAAGATTGGAGCCCCAACAGTTAAATGGGGGGAGATCTTAGCAGGCAATCCTCAGAGCCCGAAGACCCAAAGACTCTGCTGCCCTGACTCCGATATGTTTTACATTGTAATTGGATAAGTATAAAGACAGTATTGTGACAGGGTCATGACCTTGTCGGGGGAAGGTAAAGGGGGCTACAGGGACCCCCTCATCTGCCAAACACATCATTAATGATGCACCCTCTGTGGCAAAATACCTCCCAGCACTTTTTCTGGACAGTGTTCTCACATTCCCATTTCAGAACTCCAACTACCACAGTGCACCTGGGAGCAACTGCAAAAACCCAGACCGGAGTCAGAAGAACTAAATCAGATAAGGAATGGACTTGAAATGTCCCTGCAAAACCCAAATGAGTCATTCAAAACCCGAACTGACATCCCCAAATGGAAACCAGGCGAATGGTGGCCCAGCAGAAAACTAACTGGGAGTCAGGAGACACAAACCCTCCTCAAATTGAATTGGCAACAAAAATCACAAACACTGGAGAACAAGCATTCAGAGCTCCTGGCTGCTACCACACCACAGGCGGTTTCCAAACCTGTGCTGGAAAAGGGGGAGGCGTTCAGAGGGGTTTTTAAAGCATCTCACCTGTGTAATCCAGTCCCTGGGAAAAGAAAGGCACAGATTGGTTTACAATGTCAGGTGAACAGTGCAGCCAGTGCAAGAGGATAAGGGGACAGAACCACAGTATAAAGAAGACAGGAAGAAAGGCAGCGTGTGTGTTGTTCGGGTGAGGTCAGAGGAGGTGGAGGCAGACCAAGAGTCCAGGTGGAGGAAGGACTTTGCAGAGGGACGTGGCGACGGATTACCCAGGCATTGTGCAAGGTGACTTATTTGTAAGGGAGAGTGGTACCAGTTTGAGTGAAGAAGGGACAGTGTTTGTGAAGGTGAGGGTAGTAGTGTGTGAAGAGTGGGAGATCGGAGTCGGGGGTGGAGGTAGATTGGGAGGGTGTTGTTGGAAGAGAGCAAGGATAGTAGGGAGGGGTGTAGGAGTGGGGTACGAGAAAAAGGGACCAGGAGAGAAGTGGAAGGGGGATGAGAACAGCGAGAGTAAGTGTACAGGCAGAGTGAGCAAGGCACCATATTGCAGAATACAGAGCGAGAAGAGGGGCGCACCTGGGAGGAGAAGAGAAGGGTGTAGTGAGTAGTGCGGGGAGAGAAGTAGTTGTGAGGAGATGAGAAAGTAGCAGTGTGGGGAAGGGAGTAGTTTCTTAATTGTAACTCCATTTCTCCAGAGTTGCTATCTTTCACGGATTCACATGCTGTGAATATTCCCAGTCAGGCTAGGAATCCTCGGTTAGTTTGACTTAGTAATTTTCCTATGGAAAAACTTTTGAAGGACAGCTCATACCATCTGCACATCTTCAGCATGTTGCTGATGTAAGCAGTAGTGCCTGGTAAATGTGTGGGGCACTGCCTATGTTGCCGCTTGGCAAATGTCTCTGATGGGTACTCGAGACGAGAGCCGCCGAGGCAGTCGTGGCTCTAATGAAGTGCACTCTGTGCGCCGTTTGAAGGCAGAAGGAGATTGTATATGAAACCCATCTTGAAATGCCCTGTTTTGATAAGGATTTTCTCTTGTTGGATGGACCAAAAGGTGACAAACAGATGCAGTGGCAACTAAGAAAGCCACCTTCCCCATGAGAAATGTTATGTGTGTTGCACACAAAGGTTCAAACAGGGGCTTTATAAGCCCTTCCAGGACCAGGTTCAGGATCCATACATGTGGAATACTTTTCTTTGACGGAAAGGTACTAAAAAGCCCTTTTAAGAAGTGCTTGATTAGCCTGTCACTGTAGAGAGGGGAAAATATTTTCTGTGTGAATCTAGAAATTGCTGATAAGTGCACTTTGATGGAAGAGATCGCTAGACCTTCTTTAGCTAACTTATAAGGAAGGGTCTGATAAGGTGTTAAAGCTAGCGGCTGCAAGTTAAGCTGTTGTGCACATCATGCACAGAATCTTTTCCATTGTCGGCTATGGGAAATGTTGGTAGAAGGAGCTCTAGCTGCTGCTAGAATGAGCCGACAGTCTTGAGGGATATTCAAATCACCGAATTCGGAGTGGTCAGGAGCCAGGCTGTTAACTTGAGAGCCTGGGGCGTGATGAAAAATCAACCTTTTATGGGATAGAAGATTGACATGAGATCCTAGATGGATTGGATCATCTGCTGACAGTTGTAGGAGGCCAGAGAACCAGGTCTGCCTGGGCCAGTACAGAGCTACCAAGATTATTCTGCAATGGCCTTTGCGCATCATCTGTATCATTTTCCTGATGAGAGGAAATGGAGGTAACGTGTATGCAAACACGCCATTCCACGGGAACTAAATTGCATCCCCTTGAGAGCCGGGATGAGGAATCCAACTAGCAAATTTCTGGCACTGCTTGGTGTCGGGAGTGGCAAACAGGTCTAGAGGAGGTTGGCCCCCACCTTGAGAAAATCTTTGCTATATGGATGTTGTGCAGGTGCCATTCGTGTGACTCAGATGAATCTCTGCTGAGGGTGTCTGCTTGCTTGTTCTGTATGCCCGGCAGGTGGAAGATCTGAGTAGAATGTTGGGTTGGATGGCCCAATGCCAGATGGTCTGTGCTTCTTAGGACAGGGTGCTTGACTGTATTCTGCCTTGTTTCCGTAGATAGAACATTGTGATCGTTTTATCCGTGAGGACGCAAATCACCAAATTCTTCATTAGCGGAAGAAAGGATTTTAGAGCCCAATGCACTGCCCGCAATTCCAGCACATTTATGCAGAGGACGGCTTCCTCGGGGGTCCAAAGGCCTTTGACTTGGTGTTTGTCCAAATTAGCCCCCCATCACGCCTGGGAGGCATCGGTCACAATCGTAAGATGGTAATGTGGTTCGATCAGGGGCATCCCTTTCGCAATGTGGCAGGCATATGTCCACCATTTCAGTACGTTTGAAAGAGTCAGAGTGATGGTAACTTTGTCTGACCAGGAACCCTGGAATTGGGACCATCTGGTAGCCAGAAACATTTGCACTGGGCGCATGTGCAGCCTGGAGTGGGGAATTAGAGTAATGCAGGAGGACATGGTCCAAGGAGAGCCATGTATGAGCGGACCGTGACTAGCTTGTTGGGCGTGAACGAGTTCGCTAGTACTATCAATTTCTTGATTCTGTCCGATGAGGGTCTGACAAGTCTCTGGTGCGTAAAAAATTAATCGCCCAGGAAAACCAAATTCCTTGAGGGAACTGCACAGGTTTTTGTATAATTTATTGCTAAGCCCAATTGTTGGAGCAGCGTTTCTGTTTGTGAGAGAGAAGACAAGGCTTGTTGATACGTTGAACCTCGAACCAGGAAATCATCCAGGTACAGGTATACGTGGTGGCCCCGTTTATGGAGTAAGGCTGCTACCTGTGTGAGGCACTTCGCAAATGTTCGGGGTGCTGATTTAAGGCCGAACGGCAGTACCCGAAACCGATAATGGCTTTCGCCAACCATGAATCTGAGGTACTTTCGGTGCCTTGGATGTATGGCCATGTGGAAGTATGCATCCTTGAGATCTAATGCCGCAAGGTATTTGTGGGGCTGAATAGCTTTTATGACCTCGTGGAACGTTAACTTCTTGAATTTCTACTTTTTTTTGTTCTTGTTTAGTCTTCGTAAATCCAGAATAGGATGCAACTTCCCGTCTGAATTTTTGACAACAAAGTACCTGGAGTATACTCCCTTTCCACTTGCTGAAGGAGGAACTCTTTCGATGGCTTCTTTTCTTAGCATTTGACGTACCCCCTCCTGTAAAACCCGAGTGCGGGTGAGATAGCTTAATGGGGGGTATCGCCATTTGTGCGCATTTGAAGTCCAAAAAGTGGCCGTACTGGATTGCATCTACCACCCACCTGTCCTTCGTTACTGTTTGCCACTCATCGAGGTAGAATGCCACATTTCCCCTGACCTGTGTGCCCCCGAGGCAGTCATTGTGGTGCCTTATTTTGCCTACCTCTTGGGGAGGTGGTTGATCCGCGCTTTCGTTGCCCTTGATGGTATTCCCTGTTGCGCCGGGAGGATTGCCAATTCCTCTTGTAGCCCTGAGAATAGTATCTGGGTCTACTATAGTTCTTGTTGTCTCTAGAGGCTGAGAATCTTGAAATTACCCGAATCTCCTCAAAAGGAGCGAACGGACCGCCTGCCCTGAAGGGCTTTAAGAGACCTAACAGCGTCCGAGTCAGCCTTCATGGCTTTAAGGGCCTCATCAATTTTGTCCCCAAACAGATTTTCCCTTGACATGGCATATCTATGACTTTGTGCTGTACTCCCTGAATGAAATCGGTGCAACTTTCATCTGCTGTTCCGACAAGTGTTCCAATATAGGACCTAGACGGCAGCACATCTCTTGATCATATCGAACAACTATTGCCAGGGCATTTGCTGCTTTAACAGTTGTTGCCCCAATGGTGAGAACCTTTTTTTCCGATGGCATCCATTTTCCTGTTTTCATTGTCTGGCGGAATGGTGCACTTATGCTTAGTTCGAGCCTTGCGGCTCGCTGCCACTGATACGACTGAAACTGGAGCCGGTTGCGATGCGAGGCATTTTGGTGTTGTGTCTGGAGCCTTAAAGGAATAGTGCGCTCAAAAATGTCTTTGTCCCGAGCGTTCAGGCATGGGGTTTTAAGCATACTGTGATCAAGCGTAAAAACATTTCTTATGCACCTTACCTTAGTTTTCCTCACTTTTACACATGCGAAATCAAAGAGTCGAGTGTAGCCATTGTGTGCTAATCTTATCCGTGGATCAATCGCCCTAAGTTCAAGTGCCCCTCCGGCACTAGGGGAATAGTTTCTTACCTGTAACTCCATTTCTCCAGCATTGGTATCTTTCATGGATTCACATGCTTAGAATATTCCCCGTCGTCAGACTGGGACCCCTTGGTACACATATATAGCCTTTTCCTATAGGAAAACTTCTGACACTTTTGTGTCCTATCTACGTCCTTTTAGGACCCGCCTACGCATGCTCCGTAGGCCGTCCCAGCATAAGAGGCCCGCCCCCGCGGCTCCCCTTCAGATTTCGGCCCCTCCAAAGTAGGAAGGGTTAAACTTATCAATCAAATACATTGCATTCCGGGGAGGTTGGCGGGCGCATGTGAATCCATGAAAGATACCAATGCTGGAGAAATGGAGTTACAGGTAAGAAACTATTCCCTTCTCCAGCATTGGATCTTTCATGGATTCACATGCTTAGAATAGATTGTATAGCAGTAACACTTGATACGGCGGTGAGAATGTAATGTAATGTAATATACCCTCACCATACTACACAATGCATATGTACAGTAGGAATAAGTTAACTCATATAACCTTACCCACATAAAGTATACTGTCATCAAAAAGGTAGAAAACAGATTCTCCACAGCGTGGAGCTTACCTTACTGAAACAGATGGCGCAGGACAGCTCTTCCCATCTGCACCTCGTCCGCATGCAGTAGTGGCGGGTAAACGTGTGGGGCACTGACCATGCCGCAGCTTGGCATATGTCTGTCAGCGGAATGCCTGCCCATAAAGCTGCTGAGGAGGACATTGATCTTGTAGAATGGGCTCTAGGATGTCCTTGCAGTGGCCTTCCGGCCTTGGATTGACAAAACGCAATCGTCGATGAGACCCATCGAGCCAATCCCTGTTTAGAGATTGCTTTTCCTCTCGTCGACGGACCATATGCGATGAACAGTTGTCGAGTAGACCCGAGTTCCTGTGTACGATGTAGGTAAAATTTCAGAGCCCTCTTAACGTCCAGGGTATGAAGAGCTTTTTCTGCTGTCGATGATGATGTGGCGAAGAAAGTAGGGAGAACACTGGACGAGTGTTTGTGATACACTGTCGGAACTTTTGGGACGAACGTAGGATTAGTTGCCAGGACCACTTTATCCTTAAAGAATCTTAGGTATGGCGGGTCTACGACCAGCGCTTGCAGTTCCGAGATTCTTCTAGCTGATGTGATAGCAATCAAGAATGCCAACTTCCACAAAATGAATTTTATGTCGGACGTGGCCATAGGCTCAAAAGGCGGTTTCATTAAGCCTGCCAACACTGTGTTGAGACTCCAAGTTGGGGGGAAACGTTTTACCGGGGGAAAAACTCGAAATAAACCCCTCATGAAGTGTTTCACAAGTCTGTCGCTAAATAGAGGAGACGACTGCCTCTTCCTCGTGAACCTTGAGATGGCCGCCAGGTGCACCTTTATCGATCTGAAGGATAACCCCCTCTCCGCCAAGAGGAGCAGGTAAGGTAGAACTTGTTCCGGCGTCACCAACAACGGTTGTAGGCCTTGTTGTCCTCTACACCATTCACAGAACCTCCGCCACTTATAGGAGTAAGATTTGTTTGTAGAAGGGGCTCGAGCCGCCTGCAGAATTTTTTGACAATCCTCCGAAACGTCTAAAGCACCGAACTCCGAAAAGTCAGGAGCCAGGCTGTAAGGTTGAGACTGTCCGGGTCGTGATGCCACACTGTGCCTTTGTCCCGGGATAGTAGGTTCAGGACTCTCGGAAACGCTATGGGATGTTCCAGCGACAGGTGAAGCAGGTCGGAGAACCACGGTTGCCTTGGCCAGCATGGTGCCACTAGAATTACCCGGCAATTGTATCTGCGTATCCACTGTATTGTCCTCCGTATGAGGGGGGAACGGGGGAAAAGCATAAAGGAACATGTCCGTCCATGGGAAGGAGAATGCCTCCCCCATGGAACCCTCTTAAGGCTATCTGCTTGCGAATTGCTCGCATTTCTTGTTGTCTTTGGTCGCGAAGGCGTCCAGAGGGGAGTGACCCCATTTCTCGAACACTTTCATCAGGTGAACTGTGTCCATTTCCCACTTGTGTATCTGGGCCATGCTTCTGCTGAGGGAGTCTGCTTGGGAGTTCCTCACTCCTGGGAGGTGGTGAGCCACGATGGAAATTTCGTGCTTTAATGCCCAATGCCATGTTTTCTGGGCTTCTATGGAAAGAGTTCTTGATCGCGTCCCTCCTTGTTTCCTCAGATAAAACATGGCCGTTGTATTGTCGGTCAGTACTCGTACTCGCGAACCCTTGATGTGTGGTAGGAATGCCTTTAAGGCCCATCGTACTGCTCTGAGCTCTAACACGTTTATGTGTAGGAGTGACTCCGTTGGAGACCAGCGACCTTGCGTTTGGGGAGCACCCATGTGAGCTCCCCATCCGGTTAGGGACGCATCCGTGACTATGGTTCGCTGAAACTCCGGTTCCTGTAGGGGTACACCGTTGTTCAGATTGTGGAAACTCTGCCACCACTGAACGGTCCGAAGCAGCTTGTCGTCGTCGATGGTTATCTTGTCTGACCACGATCCTTGAGCCTGCGTCCATCGGTCCGCGAGGAATTCTTGGACTGGCCTCATGAATAGGCGACAGTTTTCCACCAGATGGATGCAGGATGCCATGGCCCCTAGGACCGAAACTTATTTTCTCACTGAGAGCCTGGTGTTTCGCCGTAGTCGGCTCGCTTGCTGATTGAGTCTTGAGGTTCTGTCGAGAGAAGGTTTCACTAGCCCTAACTGGGTCTCGAACTGTGCCCCCAGGAATACCAGCGTTCTCGATGGCCGCAGAGAGGATTTTTCGAAGTTTATGGCGAATCCCAGCTGTTGTAGAAGCTGCATGGTGGCTTGTAAACTTGTGTTGGTCGACGCTGGGGAGGATCCCCTTACCAGCCAGTCGTCGAGGTATGGGTATACATGGTGGCCTTGCTTCCTTAGCCAGGCCGCTACTGGAGCCAGGCATTTCATGAACGTTCTGGGGGAGGTCTTGAGCCCAAAGGGAAGAACCGTGAACTGGTAGTGTGTCCGCCCTATTACAAATCTCGGGAATTTCCTGTGTTTCCGACACATTGGAATATGGAAGTACGCGTCCTGTAAATCCAGGGACGCTAGAAAATCCCCCTCTTGAACGGCGCGGATCGCTTCCTGCAGAGTGAGCATCTTGAATTTTAGGCTCCTTAAAGACTTGTTGAGATCGCGCAAGTCTAAAATGGGACGCCATTTGCCGTTCGGCTTCTTTACGACGAAGTATCTTGAGTAGACTCCTTGACCTCTCTGTGATGTTGGAACTAATTCTATCGCGCTCTTTGCTAACATGAGTGTTACCTCTTGTTGCAGTATCTTCAGATGGGAATGAGCGGTGAACGCAGGTGGAATGTGCGGAGGGCTGTGTTTGAATTGTAGAGAGTGTCCGTTTCTTATAGTGTCCAGCACCCATTGATCCGTCGTTATTCGTTCCCATTCGTCGACATATGCTGACACTCTTCCCCCCAGAACGGTGTGTTGTATGTCACTGCTGATCTTTATTTTGCTTGTCTCTCGACGACGACGGATAGGATGGTCTTTTCTTGGACGTCTGGAAGTTACGGCGTCGGTTTGCCGTTTGGGAAGCACGTCTGTATCCCTGGGAGGGGTAAGCTGATCTGCCAATGGATCTGTCTCCAGACGCAGAGAATCTGGAATTACCTGAAGCCCCTCTAAAGGGACGAAAAGACTTGTAGCTTCGGCCACTCTGGAGGGCACCCAATGAACGTGCCGTGTCCGAGTCCTCTTTCATTCCCTTTAGGGCTTCGTCCACCTTCTCACCGAAAAGAAGGTCTCCCTCAAAGGGCATATCTAAAACTTTGTATTGTACCTCTGGCCTGAAGTAGGTACCCTTAAGCCATGACTGTCGTAATACGACCCCATTATTGACTTGCTTGAAGCCTGAATCAGCGAGGTCCACAGCAATGTTTATTGCGTGATTTGAGGCTTCCTCACCTTCTCGGACAAGTAACATCGCTGCCTTCCTATGCTCTTCCGGAAGATGATCAAGCAACAGAGCTAGCTTGTGCCACATCTCCCTGTCGTATCTGGCTACAATCGCCAGAGAGTTTGCGGCCTTTACTGCGATTGCTCCCACGGATAGCACTTTTTTGCCAAAGGCATCCTGGCGTCTCGCTTCGTTATCAGGCGGAGTCGTGCACTTGTGCTGGGCCTTCGCCTTTCTCCTCGCTGCCGCCGACACCACCGAGTCCGGCGTTGGTTGGGAGGATAAACACTTGGGGGTAGACTCTGGAGCCTTAAACTTTTTCTCGAGGCGTCCTTTCACTGCCGGCTCTGAAAAAGGGTGACGCATTGTCTGCAACCCCTCCTTCCACACGTGGTCTAGTATTGGTATTGAGAACACGGACCTCCTTCTCTTACCTATGTGGTCAAACAAAAAACAATCCTTTTTCTGTTCTTCCTGGGACAAACCAAATTCTTTACATGCCTTCTCCATCATAGAATGGAATGATGCAATGTCGTCCGGAGGGGACGGGTGAGCCGGGCTTCTAGGGGTTTCCAACTCTACCTCTGACTCCCAGGTTGGGTCCCTGGAGGGGGATGATGAGATATCCGACATGGCTCCCCTGTCAAGACTCCGAATCTGGCAGCTCACCTTCCTCTTGTACCAGAGCTGAGATTGGCGTGCGTAGGTGCGTCGGTGGACGGGACGGGCCCGGCTCGTCGACGGGTGACTGTGGCAGGTTTGCCTGAGGTAGTCTCTGGTCCAACAACTGTAGCAAGGACTGAAGCGTGGACAGAATTTCCAGCGACAAAACAGGCCTCCTGTAGAACCTCCGACGACGAGGCCATCGTCGCCGCCGTTGTCGGTGAGACGGTGGATGCCACCTGCGTCAGTGGCAGGATGGGGGCCCATGACTGGACCGCCGTCGACGACGGTGACTTAGCAGGTGGTTTAGGCGGTCCCACCTTTTCCATGCTTGGCCTGCTTTTACTCGACTCTCGACTCGTGGTCGATCGATGATGATCGCCCGAGGAGGATTTCGGCCTTTCCTTTTCATGCTTTTTTGATGACAATTTTTTTGATGAGGAGTCTCTAGCTGAGTGACTCCCAGATGACTCTTTTTCCGTCGGTCGAGATTTTTTCGCCGGTGGTTCCGATGAGGTAGCGCAGCGTGATGTTTTTGCTGATTGTGTGGAGCCTACCTCCGAAGGGGGGTATGCCCCCGCTCCGTCATTCAGCCATGCCACCAGCCGTCGACTCCGGTCTTTGAGGGTTTTTTGAGAAAACCCTTTGCATATGTCGCAGTTATCCACCGAATGATGAGGGTGGAGGCAATATATACAATCCATATGTCCGTCCCCCTCGTAAACTTTTTTCAAGCCGCACGTCGCACACGGACGGAACAGCGCTTTTCCTGACATGGAGGACATTTTCTCTAGCTCCAACTCCAGGTATACAACCTTGTAAAAAATAGTAAGACAACGCGAGGAGATCCCACTACTTTGGAGACGGTTGAAATCTGAAGGGGAGCCGCGGGGGCGGGCCTCTTATACTGGGACGGCCTACGGAGCATGCGTAGGCGGGTCCTAAAAGGACGTAGATAGGACACAAAAGTGTCGGACGTTTTCCTATAGGAAAAGGCTATATATGTGTACCGAGGGGTCCCAGTCTGACGACGGGGAATATTCTAAGCATGTGAATCCATGAAAGATCCAATGCTGGAGAAATCATATCACCCGCCCCTGAAGCTGACATCACTAGATGCGTATGGCCCATTTCACAATGCGAATGCACGTCTCGTGTCAACATTCTTTGTGCGCCAGCTAATGACGTGTCTCCATGGAAATGGCAGGACGCCTCTTTCCTCAATAAGTATAAACAGACTGCTAGTCATCAGACAACATCAGAGTTGGTTTTTCAATCGTTTCATTTTTTTTAAATAGCATGTGACTCGTTTCTGCTCTGTTCAGCTATTTTTGTTGCACGGAGCCCCTGGAAACAGATACTTATACTAGCAGTACTATTGATTTCAATCGTTACTTGCGTATGGATTTAAAGATTGTGTCGTATAATGGCAACAATACAGCCCTGCCAGTACGAGCCGGAGTATTCCGAGGCGGAATTAGTTGATAGAGAAAGATGTGGAAACGATGGGGCATCGGACGACAGTTGGGAAGACGAATCACTGGATCCTGAGCTTAGTCGCATGGAAGACGTTTCCACTTGGTGTACCTGCAATCAGTGCAAGGTCATGCAAGGAGGAGAACTGCTGCTGCAAAGAAAACTCTGGATGCTTGGTCTACATATCGGAAGAAGAGACACTAACGCTATGCATTACCGAGCTGCATGACTTAAAGGCAGCCTGCCTCACAAGGTCCGTGTTGAGGATTATGATGGTGCGTATGCACGAACTTCGCGCAACAGTTTGCCCTCACAATCGAAGTAACGATTAAGTGTACTCTAGATGTGATGTCATTTTGACCATTGAGGCCACTAACATTTCATTTTTGTCTCCTATATTGTCGTAACTTTGATCTATCACTGCCTAATGAATGTAGCCTGCCAATTCAATACATTTCTCACGCTTTTGGGAAATCAGAGTGTTCATGTTATGTGTCTTGCATGTTCGACTAACAAACAATATGTCTCTGTGCCCCAAACGTTATGGATTGCATGTGTGTTCACATTTGTAAGGTTTGTACACTTCAAAGCCCAAGTTCATTGATCCATGGAGTAACTTTTGTACGGGCAACTATGCCATAGGATACACTGTGCATTTTCAAGTAAGGTTTGTACACTTATCAGGTTCCTTTAAATACAGTATGTATCTACCTCTTTCTCAGGTGATACAGGCTGGTGGCCTACCGTTAATATACATGGTGGCTTTATGGAAGGCTTGGATTCCGCGTTCGATGAGCAATACCCGCCTGTGTCGTTGGAGCCATTCGCGCCAAATTCCCCAGTGACAGCGGACAGCACAAGGGATTTTTACACACTGTGCTGCACCCCGAAGTATACAATTTGTAGTATGTGTGTGCCATCAAAATCAGAAACAAAATAAAATACAAATGAGCATTTATGAATAGTTGTTTCAATTTTTCAGTGAATCAAGGACACGCTCACTTGTCTATGATATGGCATTTATAATGCGCCTATACACAAGAGTTTCAAGATGCAACGAGGCAAGGGAGGTGGAACAGAGGGAAGACAGACAGCGAGGCCCAGTGACATTGAGATCGTGCAAGTGGAGGGGAGGTGGGGGTGGAGTGAAAAGTGCAGGCGGAAAGGGGGAGGGGCAGTGCAGTACATAGGATAACAATGAAATAAATAAGAATACATAAAATAAACCATAAATAAATAAGAGACAATAAATAAAAGTGCGGCCAGCTGGTGGCAAGTCTATGAGGGACATGAAATAATGCTTGGTGCCCTTTTACACTCACCTACTCTGCAACAATCCATACCCCCTCCATTATAATCCACTACAGTACTGGGTGGGTGGCAACAGCCAGGGTGCCAAACACCATGTACACTTTCAAAGGTCTCTTCTGCACAGGGGCCATTGTTCACATGGCCTCCCCGGACCCAGTGTCTCCAGGCTCCCCTCTCGCAGACCATGCCAGAAACACGTCACACATTCACATACACACCCACTTTTCTAATCCTTTATAAACCCCTTGATATTTTGCAGAAGAACATCTCTGAGCACTGGAAGGCAACTCTTTACTGTGCTACCTGTTCACCTGCTACTCGCTCCTCTGGTTGCTGAAACTAATTGTTTGTTAGTCAAGGAAAGGTCAGAACACTTAACTGCTCTATAGTCATCTATTTCTGATCTCAAATGTTCTACCTATTTCGACCGAAGGTACCCTGTAGTGTAATGTTCATTCCTCTCAATGACTTTACCGTTGTCTAATGTTTCAAGTGTTTTGATCTCGATATATAGCACATTTAATCCATGTCCATTGTGATAGAATGGCATCTTTCTTGCATCAATCTCATGCATAGAGTACCTTTTTTTGTAATTATTTATATGTTTTATACAGATCTTAGTTTTTTCAAGAATGCCTGCTTGCATGTTTTTCGGTTGCCCTTCTAGGAGCCATATCAAAAGTCAGGGCACAGTCCTGCATACATTCCCGAGGAATATTGATTTAATAAGAAGATGGGTTTGATATTGTGTGGTAGATGAGATTGAAAGTATAGCACAAGATGTCTTGAAGGATTTGAGGGCCAATCGATTAAGGTTCTGCAGCCTGCACAGACGATATACACGATCGAAGAACACAAAAAAGCGCCGACCCAGAATTTCTCGTAAATTGCTTTCAAATGCAATTCCAACTCTATTGATGCACACGCCGCGTCAGGTGAGTCCTGGATGATGAATTAGCTGTAGGCGGTGGGGTACTGAAAAGATAACTTCATGAATGGATTGGTGTTTTCGGTGTAAATGTGTCTTACTAAAGTTTGCTCATTTACCAGATAGTATTACATTTTCACTATACCACATTTTACTATACATATGTCCCTGGAGCCTCAAATTAAGTAATTATGACAATAGAAAACAATGCCATAGTGCCCTTCAAAAGAAGAAGAATTGTTTTGTAATCTGTTTCTTGACATGTCCATTTCTTTAGGAGAGCATACTGGCGGAAGCACACACCCTCGAAAGTGACGAAACCACCGACACGTCCTGTATACCAATGGTGAGCCCTACAGACATGCAGAAGTTTATATTCTCGACAGTTGGATCTTCCCACATATCTAATGCAAATCTAATTTTCCCCTGTACCATCTAATGACAATGCACTAAAAATGTAGGAGCAAGATTCTGCATACATTTTATTTTCGGAGTCAACAACAACTTCAAGGGCCCATCAGGTAATTTTATTTCACTTTTCATTTACGAGAATGTATTATGCTTGGAATTTCAAATAATATAAAAACATTTATGTATCCTGTCGGTTGTTTACGCTAGGTGGCATTTATGGGCTTCTCTTTATATGTACCATTGTCTGCATCCCATTGTCTCAGTTCCATTTTGCTGCTTTTATCTGTACTAAAACAAGGACTGTGTTACAGGGGGGTGCTGGTACTTTGACTACAATTACATCGTCCTTTGCAGCTAGTCCAGTGTATGAGGTATGCATACTTACATTTCTCTTGAATGAAATAAAGTAAATCCTACATAGGATATTATTAGACAGTGACATGCATAAAAACGTGCAGCGTTTCAAACTTTTACGATTTCAGTTCCAACGTTACACTTCCTCCCTAATGCAGACTACATTGCAAAATGTTTGAGGGCAACATTACAATCAGTATGTTTTGCACGGTGATCTCTGATCAAGTATACTTGCCATCTTGGATGGCTATCAGGTGAAATTTTAAATGTATATTTTGACTAAATGACATACACCGTTTGTGAGGGTATGTGTGTGCGATGAAAGACTAATTTTCAATATGATTTACTTTTTTTAATGAATATTCTATTCAAGGAATCTACACAAGGTGTGGAATTAGAAGTGGAGGCACATGGATCAGAGGTGAACATAAACTACTATTGACATCAAATAGCATTTGTAATACATTTTTATGTAGTAATTTCTTTAATTCAATCAAGTTGGTTCTGTTTGTAGATATTTAAAAATGTTCGATTGCGTGTAAATGAAATGCGCTCGATTTAAACCATATTAAAATGTTTGTTTTTTTCAGCTTGCTGGTGCAGTTGTGAAAGACCACGGTTTCACAGAAAATCAAGAAAACAAGTGCAACTAACAATTTTGTTTTCTAGAAGTGTTTTGGGCTGGTATTTTCTTTATAACATGTTTTCGTATTTAAAGTGCTATCTGCTTTATGTGTGCTATGCATTGAACATGTTTTTACAACACATCTCCTAGAGGCCCAGAAGGAAAAGAAGTATAAAGACACAGACAACGAATGAAAACAAAGATGTTGCTTGACAAATAGATTTCACCATGGAGCAACTATTATTTGAGGCGCAGAGGGGTCCAGTCAATAAGCATACTCGTGATGATTATGCCCAATGGCCTGAAACTGAATGGAATGTGACCGGTGAAGCCAGCAAAGTGTTCTTGGACCATTGCTACAATGTGAGAACTCGACAAGATGAAACTGAATATAATAAAGATGCATTGGAATTCCTTGCAGACCACTTGACAGGTCCACCCAATAAACATTTGATGTTGACGGTTTCTCCAATTCGTGTGCAAACTGAACTAACAGAGACTGAAGCTTCAACGCATTGACCGAGGAACTCACCAAAAATCTCGACTACAGTTTGCCTAGTTTGGGCGATTTGTCCACCACAGTTGAGTCACAAACCACATTCATGCAGGATGTCTGGCTAACAAAAGGAGAAAAAAATACATTGTATTCGACAGCTGTCTGGTTGACGTACTGTTGCTGAAATGTGTCCATACATTGAGGGGGAAAATATGCAGGGGCCATTGGTGAAAGTGTCTCGTGTATTACAAGGCACTAACCTGAAAATCCAAGTCAGCTGTGCCCACCTCCATGATACATTTTCATGGTCCGCTCAACAGATGCTGGGAAAAGTACCAGCTGAAAATCTACTATGTTCAGCAGCTTTACTTTTCAGTGGCACGACTTTCAGTAAGATGTCCAGTTTCTGTCAATTTGTGGGATTTCAGTTCCTTGCTAAAACCCAGTGCTACAAATATCAAAGGGAATTCTTATTCCCTGCTATTAGTCAGGCCTGCAAAATTGAACAGATGTCAATCAAAAGCACATTCTCTGGCAAACGTTTCTGGCTAGCTGGCGATCGACATTGTGACATGGAAGGTAAAAACTATTGTGAGTTCGGAGATTGTGGAGGTGTCCGAATGTACATCTGTGGCCATGGAGCAACAGTTTCATCAAATCATTTCGAACATCTTCAATTGACGGGAATGCAAATAGACCTCATAGCCACTAACAGACATGTTTCAATAGCCAAGGCCATGCGAGAGCAGTTTCCAAACATTGGTCATCAATTTGATGAATGTCACGTTGCCAAATCAGTCAATAAAAGAAATTACAGCTGCTGGTAAAATAAAGGGTTCGTAAAATATTTTACTGTGGTCTCAGTCTTTGAGCAACCTTCTTTGTTGGAGCTCCAAAACTTGTGATGGGTCTGTGGAAATTCTATTTGAAAAAAGGTGCACATTGATGCATCACTGTTCAAATGTTCACTCATGGACAGAAAACCAACATTTTCACGAATGTGCACATGGACCTTTATCGGAGGAGCAGGAACGCAAGAAGAAGTGGTTGGTGCCATTTTCACCTCTACACAAAGCTCTTGAGAAGATCATGTACGTTAAAACTCTTTCAAGAGACCTAAAGGGAATCTCAGAATTCTGTCACACCAGAGATTTGGAGGTGTTCCACAATATGTGCCTAAAGTATAGGCCCAAAAGGTTGCATTTTGGCATAGACTGTATGCAGGCACCAACATTACTAGCTGTATTAGCGCACAGCGACAACTTAGGGAGAGAACAATCGAGAACTGCCGGAAACTTTGGCATGGGTGGGCAAGCCAATATAACAGGAAATGGAATTCGATTTTGTGAAAGATCTCACTTTGACTGTTGGCCATGCATACTCATGGAATCGATCCCGATTTTGTTCCTAGGACAAATACAATGCCACACAACGTTGCAAATGAGCCCTGTCCACCTAAAGCTGAACTTGTTGAACGATTGACTTCCCGGTATAAATTATTTGCAGAAGTGTTCTTAATGTGCTCATTATAACTTTTGGGATATGTTCCCCAATGTTTGTATATTGTACATCAACAATGGAACGCTATTAAACTTGAATTTCAATGCTATAAAAGTATTAAGAAGTATTTAATTATGCAGATTTAATTTGGTTAATTATTCATTAATTTATATCTTTTGCCTTCCCTTAATTTATATTACTGGTCCTCGAACGATAACATACATGTCTGTGGTTGCTTGGTGTCTGTAAATCCCGCTGCTAGACCCAAACCACAGCCACACATGCAGTGCATGGCTCTGGCGTTGATGGCCTACACTATGGCAATATACTGCTAAAGCAAGACTAACACCTTGGTGAGCGTGCACCTTTTTAACCACTTACATAGTGTTTTGGTCTTTTCATGTGTGTGATTTTTTTGGGTTCTGCAGAGCTCAACATAGATGGCCATAGAGTCCAAATTGTCTTTTCAAATGTATCCTCTTTGTCACCTTTTTGGCAAGAAGTGCCTGTTGTAGGATGTCATACAGTGTAACTGTTTTGCCCCGTCCCGCTTTCGACCCGCACTTTTCCCCTTCCCCTTCCCCCCCTCAACTGGACTTGCGCAATCTCAAGTTCTTTCCGTCGCTCTTGGGAGATGTGGGTCAGCTGGGCTCATCTACACAGTAGATAATGCAGAAATAAGGGCACACAAAATCCTGCATGAATAGAGGTACTTGGGTGAAATGAGCTAATATACTGACATTCTAACCTCTACCCTTTGGAATCTATTTGATACCACAATCTCTGTACCCATGTACACAACCTAAAGGTTTGATCTGCCATCTGCCCTGCTTGTGTCCTCAGGATGTAGGTAGACGTGTGCTGCTTTTTGGGAGAATATATCACTACATGGTATTAGGGCTGTGATGTGGGTCCTTGACTGATCAGGGCACGGGAGGGTCAGATGGATATCAGCATGAAAGGAACTGCGGGGTCTGAGCTGGTAGGCGCAGGCCTGGCGGGGTGGAGGTTGTTCGTGCACGGGAAGTTCAGTGGAGATGAAATGGGACTTGGATTTATGACTTATCAGTGTCTCACGTTATCCGCAGAGCACATTCCTCCACGAGAACAGGGCGCGTACAGAAGTGGCAATGGGGAGGAGATACTGTGGGCTGGCTGAGCGTGGCGCTGGAGGTGGCAGAGCTGCATTTGTACAGAGAGATGGATTTTCGGACCTAGTAGAAAGATGTAATTCAGGCTATTTCAAAATGGTTTCCTAATGCTTGGCTTCAAACTATAGTGGATGTTTTATTTGCGATGGGGTGTGGTGCAAGGAACAAGTTACTTACCTGTAACTGTTTTCTCCAGCACGGGTCTGGCATGGATTCACGTGCTCATGAATATAAGAATACATAGCAGTATACACATGCACAACCACGGGAGGTGGCAAAAGGCTCAATATCAAGCAATACACCAACTCAACATTAAGCAACTCTTACCTCCTCATCAGGCTCACCTTAGGCGAACAGGTTGCGCAGCACTGCCTGGCCGACTCTGGACTCTTCCCTGGAATCCCGGTCGACGCAGTAGAATCTCATGAAGGTGTGCGTCGACCTCCACGTAGCAGCCCTGCAGATGTCGAGCAGGGGAACACCAGACAGGAACGCCGTAGTAGCAGCGATCGCTCTGGTCGAATGGGCCCTCGGACGGCCTGGCAACGGTCGGTTTGCCAACCGGTGACAGTGCATGATGCAGCCGGAGAGCCATCTGGAAATGGAAGTCTTTGAGAGAGCCTTCCCTTGATTCACAGGTACAAAGTTCACAAACGGCTGTGATGTCTTCCGAAAACTCTTCGTGCGGTCCACGTAGAACTTCAGTGCTCTAGCTACATCCAGCGAGTGCAGAGTCCTCTCAGCCGGCGACGAAGGCGACGGGAAGAAAACTGGCAACACCAAGGGCTCGTTGAGGTGGAAGTCCGACGGCACCTTGGGCATGAAGGAGGGGTGCGTCCTCACCACCACCCTCGTGTCGTGAAAAGTCAAGTATGGAGGCTTGCAAGACAGGGCCTGGATCTCTCCCACTCGTCGTGCAGAGGTGATGGCCACGAGGAATGCTGTCTTCCATGACAGAAACTTCAACGGCACTGAAGGCATAGGCTCGAATGGGGCCCCCATGAGCCTAGTTAGCACCACGTTGAGCTCCCACGCCGGGGCAGGGGCCTTCACCGGCGGGAATGATCGGAACAGTCCTTTCATAAATTCCTTCACCAGTCGATGAGACCACAAGGACGCCCGTCCTGTAGTTCTGGTGTAACGTGAGACGGAGGCCAGATGTACCTTGATGGAAGCGTGAGACAGGCCAGCCTTGGCCAAGGACAATAGGTACGGCAATACTTGAGGGGCCGTAATCCGCAGAGGGTTAATCTTCTGTGCACGGCACCAGACAGAGAACCTCTTCCATTTGTGTCCGTAGCACTTGAGAGTTGAGGATGCCCTGGCCTTCGCAAGAACTTCTCTGCAGTCGGCCGGGATGTCGTATCCTCCAAACTCTAGTGCTGCAGGAGTCAGGCCTGCAAGTTCAGCGACTCTGGTTCATGATGAAGAATGGCGCCTCCTTCTCTGGAGAGAAGATCCGCATCCGTCGGCAGCTTGACTGGTGTGGACGCTGACAAGTCCAGAAGGTCCAGGAACCAGATCTGCCTCGGCCACGCCGGTGCGACGAGGATCATCCTGCACCGGGACCTCTTGAGCTGGTTGACGAGCCGGAGTAGCAACGGCAACGGCGGGAACGCATAAAGGAACAGGCCATCCCAAGGGAACGAGAAAGCATCGCCCATGCTCCTCGGTTGGGGAAACCTGCTGGCGAACCTCCGGCACTTGGAGTTCGCTGCCGCCGTGAAGAGATCGATCTGGGGTTCGCCCCATCGTCGGAAGAGTCGGTCCACTTGATCCTGGCGCAGTTCTCACTCGTGGCACGAGTTCAGCTCTCTGCTGAGTGAGTCGGCGATGGTGTTTTTTATCCCTGCCAGATGAAAGGGCACCAGAAACATCCCTTGGGCGACGGCCCAATGCCACAGATCCTGGGCTTCCTTGGATAGGGCAGGGGATCTGGTTCCGCCCTGCTTCCGAATGTAAAACATCGTGGTGGTGTTGTCGGTGAAGATCCTCACCACCTTGCCCTTGAGGGACGGAAGGAAGGAAGGACCTGAGGGACCAGAACACTGCACGGAGCTCCAAGATGTTGATGTGGAGAGTCTTCTCCTCCGGGAGCCAAAGACCTCCCGCGTGGAGACCCCCAGTGTGCGCTCTCCAACCTTCCAGGGAGGCATCCGTCGTCACCGTCACCTGGTGGGCCGGGGCTAGGAAACCTGTTCCCGCCGTCAGATGAGAGCGGACACCCCAACATTGTATCGCCTGACGGAACGCTTCGTCGAGCGGGATCCTGCAAGGGCCGCATCCGAAGTCTGCAGTGGCGCACCAGATAAATGCAGGAGGACATCATTCCGAGGAGGGACTTGATAGACCTCACTCTGGGCACGTCCGTGGCCAGCAGGCATTGCACCTTTCCCAGGATGGTCCTTATCCTTTCCTCCAACGGTGAGGCCCGCAGCACCACTGTGTCGAGCTGTGCTCCCAGAAACAGGGCGACATGCAACGGGACCAGGTGGGATTTTGGAAAGTTGATGGAGAACCCCAGGTCTGTGAGCAGCTGGACGGTCTTCGCAGTGTGTTCCACGGCGAGCTCCCTTGTCCTTGCCCGTATGAGCCAGTCGTCGAGGTAGGGGTAGACGTGGATCCCCTGCAGGCGCAGCCGCGCCGCCACTGGTGCTAGGCACTTGGTGAACACCCTGGGCGCCGATTTTAATCCGAACGGGAGGGCCTTGAACTGGTAGTGCCACCCTTTGACCACGAACCTGAGGAACTTTCGGTGTCTCTTTAGAATAGGGATGTGGAAGTATGCATCCTCCAAGTCCAATGACGACAGGAAATCGCCCTCCTCCAGCTGTCCCAGCACGTTATGGAGGGTGACCATCCAGAACTTCTGTGCCTTGATGTATTTGTTTAGTCGTCGCAGGTCCAGGATGGGATGCCATCCTCCTGTCTTCTTTACGAGGAAGTATCTTGAGTAAACCCCGGAGCCCCGAAGCCTCTTTGGAACGAGCTCGATGGCACCTTTCCTGAGCTTCGCCCTTACTTCCAACAGCAGTTGAGGGACGTGATTTTCTTTCCTGGCCACGGGACGAATGCGGGGGCACCTCTTGTGGAACTCGAGGGCGTGCCCCAGGGCCAGGGCGTCCAGCACCCAACGGTCGGTGGAGATGGACTCCCACAAGCCGACGAACTTCGTCAGCCGGCCTCCCACCGGGGTGCTTCGGCGGGGGCCCGACCCGACGGTCGGTTCAATCTTGCTTGGAGGCCGCTTTGCCTCCTTGACCACCTTGGCGACGACGGCGGGATCCACCTGACTTGCCGCGTCCCCTGTAGGCCTCCTGCGATGAAGATCTTGCCGCTTGACGGTACGTAGAGGAGCTGCTGCCGGCTCCCTTGGAGGCACCCTGTCTGCCTCCGGAGCTCCGAAAGGACGGCCGTCGCTGTTGGAGCACACCCAGTGCACGGGCCGTCTCCGTGTCCGTCTTGATCGCCTGAAGGGACTCATCAACCGCCTTGCCAAAAAGGTTGTTCCTATCGAAGGGCATGTCCAAAACCTTGGTCTGTACGTCCTGGCGGAAATCCGTCGCCTTGAGCCATCCTCGTCGTCTCAGGCAAACGCTGTTGCCCAACTGACGGAAACCTGTGTCGGCGATGTCCGTAGCCACCGTAATGGCGTGGTCTGAGGCAATCTCACCTTCCTGTAAGATTTCCAGGGCCTCAGCCCTCTTGGCGTCCGAAAGGAAGTCCAACAGAGGGGCAATCTTGAACCACAACTCCCTGTCGTAGCGGGCTACGATGGCCAGGGCGTTGGCCGCCTTGATGGTCGTCGCTGCAGATGAGATGACCCGTCGTCCCATCGCAGCCAGCTTCCTACCCTCGCCGTCCGGCGGGGAGGTTGTAGCCGAGGCCGATGCCCCCCGCTTTCTTCTTGGCCGCTGCCGAAACGACCGAATCCGGGGTAGGTTGCGCCCTAAGGCACAAGGGGGCAGCGTCGGGGACCCGGTTCTTCTTCTCGTACCGGTCCCTCTTCGCAGGAGCCGTGGCAGGGTTCTTGAGGAGGGCGAGCCCCTCATCCCAGATGTCATCAAGAAGCGGTACGGCGAGGACCGTCTTCCTTTTAGCCTCGCGCCGTTGGTAAAGGAACCCTTCCTTCTTCTTTTCTTCGGGGCAGAGCTGGAAGAGCTTGGATGCCCTGGAAATCATAGCATGGAAGGATCCAATCTCGTCGGGCGGGGACACCAGGGCAGGGGGCGACGGGGGACACGTCCCGTCATCGCCTCCGTCGTCCGTACCCGTCGTAGTCGTGTCCATGCCTGCATCATCCCCGTGGTTAGTGGAGAAGGCGGGAGAGGAGGCCTAGGATGCGTCCTCTTCCTCTTAAGTGGTGGGCTCCCTGAAGGTCCTGGCTCCGGTTCCCCCGTCGGGTCTGGCTCAGGTACCTCTGTCGGGGGAAGGGGCAACCTAGTCCTCATCTCCGAGCATAAGGACTGGATGGCTGACAAAATGGCCGCCGAGGTGTCCTGCGGCGCCGGAAAGGACAGGAGCGAGGGCTCTTGAGGAGCCTCGTCTGTGTCACCGTCGCCCTCGTCGTCGCCCTCGTCGGGATCCCTCCTGATGGGCTGGGCCTCCTCCACGACATGGATGAGCTCCTCTTCAGAGGTCGTGTCCGTATCCATGATGGCCACCAGCCCCTCCCCCACCCTTTCCAACGAGGACTTCGTGGGGGTCTTCTCGATGGGCCTGAAAGAAGACTCCCTCCGCGGTGGCAGGGAGACTCTGGCACCTGAGGGCGCCTCCACTGGTGTAGCATCCACAGGCTGAGCCAGGGCCGCGGCGACATCCTCAATCGTGGTCTTAGCAGGGTGAATTAAGGCCAACGTCACCTTCTGTACGCCTGGGGCCTTCACTTTGGGGGGAGGGTCCGAGCCTCAGTCGGAATCTTCGAGATCGACCAGGGCCTCTCCAGAAGCTTTGCCGGGTTCTCGGACTTCCTCTTACCCGAGCCAGAGCGTTGGCTCATGGTCGATGGCGCCGAGGAGGATGCGCCCTGCCTGGCAACCAAGGAGCCCGACCGTTCGGCGTTCCCGGTGCCCGCGGACTCGCGGTGCTTAGCCTTTTGTTGGGCCCCCGTCGCGGGGGCACCCTCACAGGACTTAGAAGACCGCTCGGACTTCTTTTTCTTCTTCTCGCCTGGCGGGCTCTTACCTTCCAGCCAGTTGGCAAGACGGAGGTGGCGATCCTTCATGGTCCGCTCTGACATGTTCCCACAAAACGCGCAGTCCTTTTCCTTGTGCGTCTTGTCCTCATGGAGACAGTAGAGGCATAACGAATGCTCATCCTCCTTGAAAACGTTCTGAAGCTGGCATCCAGGGCAGGTCCTGAACAGCTTCCCGGGCATCGAGCTCCCTTTCTCCTGGGCCATGTCCGGGGTAGGCCTCAGAACTTCTGGAATCCTCCAAAAGCGTAACTCAATGAAATCTTCACCCTTGAGGGGCGTAGAAACTCCGAAACGGATCCCAGTTGATCGGAAGTAGAAACGGTGGAGCTTGAGGCTCTATTCAACTGAGAAAATCTCCTGAAAAAAGCGCGAAAACGCAGCAAAAGCTCGAGAGCTACCGCACGAGGACTCCCAACACTTGAATGTGCGGTAAAAATCTGAGGATGGCTGCCAGGGGCCGGGCTTAGGGAGAGGGCAGTCATTGGCTGGGGGCAGTATGACCCAGAGACCAGTGATTGGTTACTACTGAGAAAGACAGATCAGAAACAAAACTGATACTGATTTTTTCTATACCGAGGATTCCAGGCCTGACGACGGGGAATATTCATGGGCATGTGAATCCATGCCAGACCCCATGCTGGAGAACAGAATGTTGCAGGGGTAGGCTGCTCCTCCCCCCTTGGTTATTACATATGTTATGTAACGAGAGTGACGAACGGTGGCGGGGCAATGTTTGTCTACTTCCCAACACTAGCAAGATCGTTGCCTCTGTCTTCTCTCTGTTCCCCCTGCATTGCCTTGTCGCGCCTTGAAGCACTTGTGCTTTGGCGCGTTATAAATGCAATATCATACCCAAATGGAATCTTAGGTTACACCAGACTTTCAGTGGCTTGTATTATCTATTTTACATATTTTTAGTGCAACTGTTGTCTAAATCAGTAGCACTATTGATGGGGAAAAAAGTATACATGATCGCGTGGCACTGGTGGATGCCAGCAATTAGTTTATTTTTTCAACATATTTCAAATGCCATGTTGGTCTACTGAACTCATCGCTCCCATGGAGGGAAGGTCACTTTGTCTGATGTTGCTTGTGGGGAGTTCACACCAACGCATCTTGTATGGCATGTTTTAGATTTGTGGCTTTCCTTCACAAAAACGAAAGCTACCAGGCATACATTCTCTTAACAAGCTTCAATTGTTATTCGACCTTGGACGAAAGGGAGGATTTGCTATGGCTTGAAGGACAGAAGGTGTTGAATACCCGCAAAAATGATAACATTCACTATTTTGAAACTGGACATTGGAACTTTTACTTTCAATCTATGCAAACCGTTTTTCTGAGCTAACACTCTGCGTTACGCCAAGAGAATGGAACTACCAAATATAATGTAAGTTGTACTATTCAGTTTAAAGACTAGTTTAAAGACGAACATGTAAAGGTTTCATTTTCTGACCGGTATTGCTTGCTTACATTGTTATGGGTTGTTAGTTGGAGCATATTGTGACGATTATTCATCGACGACCCGCAAACACAACCTGTATGCAGGCTAGTGATATCTAAACCACTTCGTCCCATGGCATATCGGGGTGTGCTATCAATGCTGAATTATTGGGTGTGATGGGTGCAGAATTTTTTTTACGCATGCACAATATTTTCATGCACATGTAAAACAAAAAAAAGAGATTCCTATGGAATCCTTCTCCAAAATCAACTGAATTGTTCGGAGTACAGAGGCCCTCCTGCCAAACGTGATCCCGAATGGGTATGGAAAACCCTGCCTTCCTGCGCTTACCCATGTGGTCGAAGAGGAAACAGTCTTTCTTCTCCTCTTCTGGAATCAAACCAAACTCCTGGCATGCTTTAGACATCGGGAGTGAAACGCCCCAATATCATCTGGAGGCTAAGGTTGAGCTGGGCTACCCTGCACATCTTTGTTAGGATCTGTGTCCCACGTGTCAGCTCTGCATGAGACGGGGAGGAGGTGGAACTTGTATCCCTCTGACCAGTGTCCTGGTCTGTGTCAATCAGTTCCCCCTCTTCTTGCTCTCTCCTATGTGGACTAAAGCCACGTGGAGGTGAAAGTCTAGGGCTTGTTTGCATCCTAGGGAGTATGCCCTGGTCTCTACAGGATTGGGTTGGACCCCTTTGATGCTGTAGGGTAACTTGACCTCCTCCATATTGCGGAATTATCGGAGCTTGAGGGAGGGGAAGCCTGGCATCAAGCTGTCCAAAAAGAGACAGTGTTGTAAGCACTTGCAGGGAAAGCAAGGGTTGCAGGATTATAAGGGGATATTGTGGATGCATACCACCCATTCCAGCAGGTGTTGATGGCAGAGTAGGTGTCTGAAACCTTCGAGGCGTCTCTTTCTCTCTAGATTGTCCTTGGATAGGAGGATTGGAAGTTCCTTCTTCAGGATCGGAATCAATGACACCTGGACATTTCTCTGGCGTAGGCTCAAAATCTGATGTAATCTCATGCTGCAAAAAGTCTTCTGGCATGATATCTGGGTGATCTTTCCCAGGCAGCCTGGTCGTGTTCCATCGTGGCCCCAGTTGGGGTTTTCAAAATACCTTTGGGGGACAATATACTGCCCTGCATCAGTAATTCTGGAATCTCCGTCTTAGTGGTGGTCGACTGGTGCGTAGGCTTTTCTCCAGACAATTTCTTTTTGGTCAACGAGGTGATGGTTGTCGAGAGATGAGCCGTAGACCCTGATGAAGTTGTCTTTGTCATCGATGGTGCTGTCGTCAGAGTGGACTTCGATGACGATTTGAACATAGACAGGTGTCTCGATGATGACTCATGGCCGGAGGAGGATCTTCGAGATTCCGGGAAGTGTTTCTTTTTCATCGACGACGAAGGAGGTTTTCTTCATAGCCAATTTGCCTCTTTGTTTGTTCGTCTGAGATCTCCTGGATGGGTCAGACGTTGATTTTCACGATGGGCATGACCCTTTCTCCCTCGGTTTCTTTGATGGTGATTTCGTCAAAGGGCTCTTAATGAGTGTTTAGGCCCAGTATGGGACCCTTCACCACTAGCTGGTGGTTTCTTGACAAGGAAAGAATGTTTGGCCTTACCGTGACCCGAGCATGATTTTACCTCACCTCTTCTATTTTTTCAACACCGGCTCATCAGATCTGGACCTCTGTCTTCACAGTGACCTCTGTCTCGACGGTGACGTGACGACCTAACCTCGGACGCCGGATAGGCTCCTTCATTGAGCTAACAGGTTAGGCAATGGTTCCTGTCCTTAACGTTTTTTTGTGAGAAACCCTGGTTGTTGTCACATCCGTCCGCGGAATGGTTGGGGTAGAGGCAGTAAAGACATTCTGTATTTCTGTCCCACTCATTCACTTTTTTTAGGCTGCAAGTGTTGCACAGCCTAAATAAGGACTGCTTTGGTCCTGAAGATTCCATGGTTGTAACTGGAACTGTGTGCGTAGACGTCGGTTACTCCGGATGGTGGAATTTGAAGAAATGTTAATTATCTTACAAACGTAATGTTCTCTCAGGAGAGAAACACGAGGAATCCCAACAGCTGGGAAGACGGTTGAAATCTGAGGGGAAGCTACTGGGGTGGTGCTATACACTTGACGTCCCATTGGTGGGTACCGAAAGCACCCACAACATTGATGGGACACTCAAGGTGTGAAGTGTTTCCATAGGACAATCACTAAGTCAAATCAACTGGGAATTCATAGCCGAACGACGGGGAATATTCACATGTGAATCCTTGAAAGATCCAATGCTGGAGAAAGTAGTAGTGTGGAGTGTTGTGAGGGGGGAGTGGTAGGAGTTTGCAGAAGGGAGAGCAGTGGTGAGGAAGACCAAAGGGTGGAGGTAAGCAAAAGAGAGAGAGTAACATTGGATGGTTAGAGAGGGAAGTGTCGGGAAGCATTAGGAGAGGTGGTGGAGCAGAGTAGGGGGGAAACAAGGGCGAGAATAACATCAGGGTGTGGAAGGAAGACGACTGAGTGGGAGCTTGTGCGTCTGTAAAGCGCACCCCCCATCATTTTAGTACCAACATCATTGATAGTGTGTAGGGCGAGTCTAGGATTTTCCTGAGGAAGCTTAGACAGATGAGGTGTTTGCCTTTAGGCCCTCCTTCATGGTCAAGTCACAAATTAGATAGGGAGAATCACGCAGTATCTACAGACCTGGGGAGTAGGGACTGGTTTAGACAGAGACTGGTGCATTTCAGACAAGAGAGGGACAAGCCTTAGAGAGCCCCCTCAATCCCTTTGTGGCTGCTCATTGCATTCCACTGAATCTGCTAAGTATGTCACTTTCAGAGCGGACTGTGCCAACGGGAGGGAACATGAGTGCAGACTTGGCATTAGAGGGACAATTTATATTGTGTACATATTAAATCTAATGGTGGCTGGAGATTTTTGGAGGGCCATAAATACCGACCACACGCACCGAGGTATCTACAACCACCATAGAGATTGGGTTAAGAGGGGGGTGGGGATCTCTGTGGCATTTGAAGGCGATTCAATTGATATTTTGGTATACCTGACAGAAGAGCATTGCAGTAAACGCGTTTAGTATTGGTAAGTGTACTTATCACAGTGGACGATCATTCTCATAAATAAGGGGGGAGGGGGTTAAGGGTTTGAGAAGCTTCAATTGAAAATAAAAATACTTCATTTGATTACCTGTAGATTACAGGCCAAGTTGGACTGCCAAATACAACCCAGATTTTTTACCGACTATGTGTACATGGATGCAAATCCAAACAAGGGCAATTTCCTTTTAGAACCAAAGACAATCTCTGTTTTTGTGAGGTTCAATTGAAGTTTTGTTTTCAAGCATCCAGAGATGAACTGTTTCTGCACACTCGCTCTACTGCCTCCAATGGCTGGTTTAGGCGAACATAGATCTGCTTATCAATCCACTTAAGAGTGATACTGCAGGTCAAATTGGGCAAAGATTTTGAGTAAAGGACAAATGTATACATTAAGGGCCTGATTCATGGAAGTGTTTTATAATGGCACAATCCCATAGGAAACCGTTCCATGAATCTGGCCTTAAATAGTAGAGGCGACAAAGAAGAACCCTGTGGCACTCTACAGGTTACTGGTAATGCTTCTGAAAGGTAAGGGCCTGTCTTGACCTGTTGAGCGGTGAAGGTTGACTAGTGGAAGAAGTTAAATCAATACAGATATGAGGTCAACATTCTGCGCCAAGGCTCAGAATTGTCCCTATGGGTGTATACTTATTAGTTAAGAAATGAAGATTCAAATAGTGAGATTGTAGTAAAATATTTGCTTTATTCAGCTTAATACTGCTTTTACAATACTAATTTTTTTAAATGCTTTGGTTTGCTTGATTTTCTAAACTTGTTGTCCTCATGTGTTGAACTGATTTATTGATATTCGTTTTTAATTAATTGTCTTTTAAGATTGTCCTCATTATCATTTAGTTATCCTCATGGCTATCCTCTACACGGGTTTCACCATACTGGTTGGAATGGCTCTTCAGGAGGAGAAGTGCAATAGTGATCTGTTTTATAAAAGGTACAATATTTTGAGGTTTCTTGTTAATTTATCCAAAGGTATTTGTGGCCGTATATGCCAATAAAGATTAGAGGGGATTCCCTGGTCAGGTGAAAATTCCCCTTAAAGTATGGATTACTCACTGGATTGTCTTCTTCCAGCCTTTTGTATTACGATTGTCCATCCTGTAGTGAAGAAGTGGCAAGAACATTAGGCAAAAGAAGGGACAAGGAGAAGAGCAATCTCTTAGATTGTGTCATGATGCCCACTCCCGGGGAGCCGGTTCAAGCTCGGCGTCCCCGAAAGCGGAACTCCAGTCCCCAAGGAAGGACCCAGCAACCCCATATAGGGGCCCTTTGGACAGTGTCCTGGCGCCTATGGCGCCAGGCTCATTATGGGAATGCTTGGGTGCACTTACCTGATGCAGACCATGCTGCAGGATCCTGGCATCCTTGAGGCCTGAAAGGAACTACTTTACCTGTGGGACTAATTTACCATCCGGGCGTGGTCGGGGAAGGATACATACCTGGAACTTCTTCCAAGGCTATTTAAACCCCACCTGAACAGCCACACGTGCTTCGCGTTGTTCTGCATCTAGCAGCTGGACGCTCACCGTGTTTGCTCCGGCATCCTGACTTCAGCCACGCCTGCCAGCATCCTGGATCACCTCCAAAGGAAGAGAAGAAGAGAACAGAAGAAGGAAAAGTCCTTACCTGCTAAATCCACATCCCGGAGACATCTCGCCGACAATCCTGAAAAGGAAGACTAATTTAAAAGCTCATTGCGTCGATCGCTGCAGCGCCGCATTCCACTCACCTTTACAGGGCGCCTCCATGTTCAGCAGCGATCATCCGGATTCGCAGTCACGCCCCAGCGCCTAGGGAGAAAAACACCAGAACAAAAGGTGAGAGAGAAGGGAATAAGGAAAGCTAAATCTCCATGTTAAGACTTACCTGTTGATTCATTCCCTCTTCATTTCGGGTCTGCGCCGCATCCTGGCATTTCCGGACCCCGGCCCCTAAGGGGAAAAAGACACTAGCATTAGTACATTAATGCATGGACACAAGGGGAACCTCTTATCAAAAAACTTACCTGGAAGCCAAGCAAGTTTGGTTCTCACCAATCCGAAAATCCAGTGAAGTAACTGGATACCAACGCGCCCCTGCATCAGAAGCAGGATGGAGAGCTCGTCCTTCCAGACCCTAAGGTGAGACGCTACGAGAAATCACAGAAGGGTTTCAAGGAGGGTGAGAGGGGAAAGTGGGAGGCCGATTGCATTACCCCGCAGACAGTTAATCCCCTATTTTTGCCTATAGAGGATACTTTTGCGAGCCAGACAAGCCAGATTTGGGGGCCCGGTCCAGTCCGTCTTCCGAACCCTGCGCATCACCTTAGAAGAGGTCACAGCAGCGTGAACCAGGCCAGCGCCTCCGTGGGAGTCAGATGAGCGTAACAGATTGCCAGCGTAGCAAAGTTCGATCAGCATGGGTTAGCTTTAGGCAGGACCAGGCAGTGAAAGGAGGAATGAGACTCAATCAAGGGGGGTAATTGTGAGGTCACAGAGGTGAAGGGGAGGGGAGAGAACCAGGAGGAAGCCCCGGCAAGGCCAAACCCAAGAGACTCTTCTCCTGCTTTCCATTGCCAGCTAGGCCCACTCACTAGTCTCCTTGTAAGACTTTGTGCCCGAGTGAGTCATCGGGTTTATCTGTATCTAGATAAAACGCTGAAGAAGGGTTTAGGTTAGCTTAAAAGCCTGCACCACCAGGAAGGAATGAAGAAACCCAACTTGAATTATATGAACTGGGATGTTCAATCCATAGGCCAGGATGACTTGGGACCCCACGAAAAGCAGAGATAATCTTGTGAAAAGGGGCGCCTCTGAAGATAAAGAGATCCAAGTCCACCTAGCAGACGAACCACCCTGACCACTGTTGTTTGGGAAGGACCAGTTTGAGTTTAAGTTGACCCTTCCTATAACAAATCCCCAGATAAACCTCCAGAATCAACACATGGTTTTGGCATACTTTTTGGTCCAAGGCAAGGGTGACCTCCCATGTGACCAGGGCATGGCAACCACTACCTGATCATGACTCTGGGGGCAGGTGCCTCTATGATTGGTACTTCTTGTGGAACTAATACCTTGGGTGCCCGACATGGCGTTTCATTCTCATACGTGGCCCAATGGGTTTACAGGCAACATTTCTCACTAGTAAAACAAATGGGAAGTTTCTTCGTGGACAGTGGATTAATCACATAGCTCTGAGCGGGGTGGCGGACAGGGGCGCGGGGAAACTCAAGCCACTCCGTCTTGAATATCTCTGTGATCCTGAAGTACAACAGCATAGTGACTGCATTGCATTCCCCCTTTTGTCGTAGCTCCTCCCACTTGATAAACTGCCAGTCTAGTACTAGATCTACCAGTGTCTGCATCCCCAGCAACTGAAAGTGTACCAGAAAAGTTCTCATGTGTGAGCGGGATCCCACAACATGACACGGCCAGGGGTTGGGCCTCACTCCGGGGGGTCCCACCCCTATCGCCCCAGAGCATTCCCAGTAGGTTATTTGGGCTCGCAATTGCTTTTGCTAAAAGGGATTGAGGAGGGGGGTCAGCCGTGGGGGGTTTCCATTCCGCCACATTTTGAACCTGAGCTGCTAGATATAGGTATAGATTGGGGTTTTCTAGGCCTCCTTGCTCATATGATCGTGTAAGGTATCAAAATCCTGGCTTGCCGTCCGGCCCATGCTAGCCTAATCATCAAGCTTCTAACACGTGTCCAGTGATGCCTGGATGGCCATATTGGGACGTTATTGAAAATATACAATAGATTAGGCAGGATGACTATTTTGGCCAGGGCAATGCGGGCCACCTGGGAGATTGGCAGGAGGATCCATGCTTCCACTAAGTTCCAACGTTTCTAGTGCTTTTACAGAATTTTCTTTATATAGGTCCGTGGGGTTAGTGGATACTGTGATGCCCAAGTAGCGTATCCCTACGGGGCACCAGCGGAACTTGTCGCCCACATCCGTCCGTTGCACCCCTGGGGTCAAGGGGAGCACTTCAGATTTATTACAATTAATTCTCAGCCCTGAGAGCTCCCCATGTCTAGTAATCTCTTGTGTTTGGTGGGAGGTTGGGAGGATTTGTTCTAGGGCGAGCGGGCTGGTATTAATTGATCATTAATGCTATGTATGGACAATATCAAGTGCTTTTAAGATGATTGTGTAGTGTTTGGGGGCTCCCTGGGGACATGAGACAGGTGTATCCAATAACTAAGCCCATTCACAACGAGGGGAGTGGAAAACACCACTTCGTAAGAACCATGAAATCTGGGGGTTATTCCATTTCCTAACAAAACTCCTTACGTAAATGAATTCTCCAGGCAGCAGTGGTTGGGTGGGTGGGGAACCTGTCACAGTTGTGTTTGCAGTGTCTGGGGTGTCCACCGGTCGGGCCGTGCAATATGTCAGGAGATAAATTTAACTGCACGCGTTCGGTTTGTCAGATACTTTTTAAATTCTTCACTGAAGACCGCTGCTGTTCTATGGGCATCTGATGCCTTCCTGACCGGGGATATGGGCGTATTCATGCACCGACCAGTTACCACCTCATGGGGTGATGAATGATGGTCCTTGCTGGGTTGTGTGCTTAAGCTGAAGAGGGCCAAGGGTAAGCAAAGAAACCAGTTCTTTTTCAATGTGGTGCAAAGCTTTGATAATTTACTCTTGAGAAGGCCGTTGATCCTCTTGACAACGCCATTGGCCTGGGGTGATAAATTGAACACATCCAGTGTTTAAAGCCAAGTAGTGCTGTGATCTCTTTAAAGAGATAATTGAAATAATGTGCCCCATTATCGGACCATAGCACATCGCACAAACCCAATCGGGGGAAGACCCCACAGAAAAATGTAGCTGCACATATGGCATCCGGGTGTGCCCAAGGCCCTGCCCCAACCCACCGCGAAAAAGGGCAGTCCACAACAATTAAATACTGGCACCCATTGCACCTTTCCCCTATGTGCATGTAATCTACATGTAGCTCGCGGAATGGGCCAATAGGGCAGGGCAAAGTGCCCCCATAAATTTTGGAGCATCATGTCTATGCTGAAACATTTGACACGTGGTGCAGTGTACGATCATATTTGTGAGGTGCTCCTGAAGATTGGGCACACACCAATCTTCCTGTATGTTGGCTGCAATGTGTTACTTTGAGCTGTGGGAAAGGTAGTGAAGTTGGTCGTGTGGCTTTCTAATTACTCGTACAATCCTCTTACGTGTAGATACGCCGATTCACTATACTTGCTGGATCCGGCAAAACCGTTTGTTCGCTCAAGTCTGACAGCGGCCTGAACACCCCTGCAGGCTTGGGGGGCACTGGGATCACGTCAGGGTCATCAAATGAATTGCTTGTTTCCTATCTCTGCCCCCACCAAGGGTTCCTCATCAGAGTTGAGGGTCTTTGATAGGACTCGACAAGCAAGAGTCCTCTGTGGGCTGTCTTAGTCAGGATATGTATTCGTCCCGGGAAACAAAAAGAGGTATACCCCCACCCCAACCACGGCTGTGCCTGGAAATGGGGAGACCGTCCCATTTGATGTTCCATTGAATGGTGTTGTACCACCTCCCTGTTGAAATGTGTGTTGGGGTGTGTATTGTTTTACTGCTTGCTGCTGCTGGGCAGGTGGACCAGTATCTGCAGGGGTAACTGTGTGTAGTCCAGGTGTACCTCGTAGGGTATACAAGTCATTCTGGGTGCTGACCCTTGTAGGGGGTCCCTGGGGTGGTGGGCCATAGTTATACCCCATTTCACACAGTTCCAACATTGTTAAGACCCCATTCCCTCAAAGCCCCATCCCCTTGCCGCCCAAAAACCACTAATTTCTCAATGCTGTCCTCCTTGTTGCCACTGTGGGCTGGGGGTACTGTGGACCCCCCCCACTGCCTTTGCCCTCCTTCTGAACAAACTGCAGTTATTCTAGCGTTTGCAAACCCTTGGGCGTTTCCTGTCACCTCTGTCTGCAGCGGCGTCAATACTGACACCCCCACAGTGATTTTAGCAAATTTGTTTTGTACTAGTTTCGCTTCCGTCGCTTGCTGCTTCTTGGCAGTTTCATCGTCACGCTCCTTTATCCTCTTGCAATTGTGTATTACTATGCTCTGTATTCCACCCACCCCTTCGCCTCGATGTCCACAATTTTGTTTACTGCCTTTTGCAATTTGATAAAGTAGAAAAAGGGTATTTCCTGGTACCACGAGATACCCGTCTCCGCTCTCCACATCTGAATTTTAAGAATAAACTGAGAGGGGTCTTTGTCATCGCCCATAGTACATTGCATTATCGATTGTACGTTAGGTGTGTCAGGGAGTGCTCTCCACAGCGTGTCCCATATTTGTGCCCGGATCTTGTTAAACGATGCTGCAACATATGCATCATTCGCGCCATCAGAGCCTTCATCACCCTCTGAAATGTACTCCAGGTGGGGAGAGGAAGACCTCTTCGGACCAAAGCAGTGCCGGACCTTTGCCATAGCCTTTCTAGGGGCAAACCCCGTGCCACGGGGCCCCTCCAACACCACCTCGAAAGGCGTCGAGGCCACCAAACGAGTCGGCGCCGACAGAAAAGGCGTCGAGGCCGCCGAACAAGTCGGCGCCGGCGTCAGCTGCAACACCTTCAGCATCTGCGGCGTCACAGTCCTCGAAGGCGGAGCTCCGAGCGTGTCTCTCGACAACCTGGTCGCCGACGGCGTCGACGACCCCCTCGGAGGCAGAGCCTCGAGAGAAATCGTCGACCTCAGCGCCACGGGCGTCGACGTCTTCTTCGAAGACGGCACAGGATCACGCGGTCTCGAGCGCATCGAGGACCGGGACCTGGAACGGTCATGGCGAGAACGGCTACCCTTGTCCGAGCGGGATCTCTCCCGCGAGCCGTGCTGACCACCCGAGTCCAAAGGCGTACGGGCGGTGTCTCTCGACCGGTGCCGACCGACCCCACTCGGAGGCGCGGACGGACCGGTGCCCTGCGATTCCAGAATCGCTAGCATCTGCTTCCCGAAGGAAGCCCATTCCTCCGGTGTCGCTTGCATGGAGGGATAAGCGACCCGCCAACGGACGGAGTCCTCGGAAGAGGACGGGGAAGGCGACCTATGCCGGCGCTTCCTGGAATGCCTAGAAGAGGCGGAGGAGTGGCGAGACCGACTCCTGGAAGGAGACCCACCGGACTTCCGACGATGACGCGGAGAGTCACCCCTCGAGTCATCGGTTGAAAGCCCCGCAGACCTCGACTTCCGGGGCTTAGACACCCTGCCTACCGACAGCTTCTTGCGTTCCCGCAAGGCCTTTGCAGTGAGCGGCTAGCAGTCGACACAGTCATCCGTATCGTGGGCCTCCCTGAGGCACCAGAGGCAGGCGTCGTGCGAATCCGTGACCGACATCTTGGACCCACAGTCCCCGCAGTTCTTGAAGCCCGGACGCGGGGTCGAAGATGAGAAAGACATCGCCACACACAGGTCTTCACAACAAACCGAACAGGTTCAATGAACCGAGAATAGAAAACCGCAAACTCCAACGAGTCGAGGCGTACCGAGATTCACGAAGCGAACACGTTCGCGGAAAAAACGGAACTGAGGCTATGGGCGTCGTGCGTCCTACTTATCAAATCGGGTGACGTCGGCCGTCGGAGGAGGTCCTCGGGGACGGCGCATCGACGCAGGACGCAGACGCCAAAGATTTGCCGAAGCAGCACAGCTGTGGACATTACCTGTCATAGATATGGAATACGTCGGAGGACCCAATCCCCTCGAAATACAATTGTGAATGTAAAGAGAGACTGTCGCATGTATGAGGAAATAAGAATTCCTCGCAGGGGAGTATACCAGGCAAATTGCAAACCTACAGAAAAGTCCCAAGAAAGGACATTGTTGATTGAACAAAGAAGGAACTTTTTAAAAAAAGGAAACCACAAAACTGAGCAGATTTTCATCTAACAAGATTGTTGTGGGCAAAGAAAAGAGACCCAGAACTGTTACTCTAAGAGACATTGCCATCCCATTGAAGAATCCAGGGTAAGGGAACCACCCACTTGAACCAAGGTTCTGGTACCTTGGATAACTTATTTTGGAGCCATTATATGTTCATTTATTAACACTTTTTGCAAATACCAGGTTAAAGACATTTCCCTTCTCACCTCATTATTTAGTTTGTATGTGAGGGTCAGGACAGAATGTTAGGACACAAGGATGGCTCTGGATTCCCGATATCCTAACAAAGACAGTTCCTTCATGTTTAGTTTACAACAGAAGAAAACATAGTAATTCATTTATCATCAAGAATCTTAACGATCAAAGAGATACAGACTTTACAAATAGGATTAAGCTTTGTCCCCACATATGATAGTACTTTATTTGACACAAAGATTGAGTTATACAAATGAATACGCAAGATGAAACTCAAAGTATTTTTCAGTGAACTGGAGCAAGATCAAACAGAGGTTGCAGAGAATTCAGGCTTCAAAGAATTCAGGGGTACCTTCATTCCGCCAATATTGGTACCCTCTGTGGACATCTTTCAAAAACAAGTTACCAGAGATCTTGAAAAAAATCTATTTCAAACACTCCAGTAATCGGAAAATGAAAACGCATGAATTACAACTCATCAAGAATCTCTACAGTGACAAATCGATTACCATTAGATCAGCAGATAAAGGCGGGGCCTAGTTCTTTAGAACACCAAATATTATAAACAAGAGTGCGAAAGACAACTTAGTGACACCAACACCTATGCTAGACTCAACACACAGATCCAACAGGACAGAAAAACAACCTGGAAGAACTCTTAAATAAGGCGGAAGAACTCAAATAGATCAACCAGAATACTAAAAAATTCTTATCCAATCATTACCCTCTAGTAACACACTTCTACACACTTCCAAAAGTACATAAAGATCTGTATAAGCCACCAGGGAGACCAATAGTAGCGGGAATGAACAGTATCCTAGAACCGTTAGGAAAGTACATAGACTTTTTTCTGCAACCCCTGATCAAAAAAACTAGTACCTACATCAAAGACTCCACACATTTTCTTCAACACTTGAATGGTATACCATTTGACTCCAATAACATTTGCATTACAATAGACGTTAAAAGTCTCTACACATCCATTCCTCACAATCTTGGAAAAGAAGCAGTTGAATGGATACTATTACAGGAAGATGAGATACCAGCACAAAAGGAATTCATCATGACATTAATGGAATTCATAGGTAATAACTCACATTTCCGCTACAAAGATCAATACTACCTGCAGGTAGCAGGTACAGCGTTGGGGGCTACGATGGCCCTGCCCTATGCAAACTCATTTATGCATAAATTTGAAACGGAGTATGTACTACAAAACCAGTTATGGAAACAGAACCTAGCCATCTGGATTAGGTACATCGATGATATTTTTGGAGTTTGGACGAACACCGAATCGAAATTACTGGAATTTTTTTAACTACCTCAACAGTATAGACCCAAGAATTCAATTTACACATTAGCACTTAAAATACCATACACTTTTTGGATGTCAAAATCAATATGACAGACGCTGAATATAAAACAACGATATTCCGTAAGAGTACAGATCGGAATAACTTACTTCAAAGTTTCCATTAACCTAGTCTGATCAAAAATCTGCCATACAGCCAGATGTTACGAGTAAAAAGGATAGTAAGCGATCCAATAGATTACGATAATGGAGTTGCAGAAATGGGCAAGAAATTCCTGGAGAGAGGGTATTCAACGGAAGAAGTTAAGACAGCAGAAGTACGCGCAGCTACACAGAAAAGAGAAGATCTATTGAAGCCGAAGGTGAAGACGGATGCAACCCCACCTTTGATCTTTGTGTCCAAATATTCAAGACAAAGCAATAGCATAAAGGAAATCATCAAGAGTAATTGGAACACAGTGACATGCGACCAAAGAGTAGAACATTTATTCAAAGACATCCCTATTTTCGCCTACCAACGAAGTCAAAATCTCAAAGACAAATTTGTCAATAAAAGACCTCCACAGAAAAAGAGATACACAGACCGTATTGGCAGCTTTCCGTGTTTGAATTGTAGTAACTGTGGTTACATCCTTAAAGGTGAAACAGTCAACCATCCCTACACAGGAGAAAAGATCAAACTAAAAAGCTTTGCTACCTGCGATACACACAGCATCATTTATGCGATAAAACGCCCTTGCAGCCTCTACTATGTTGCCCAATTGCAAAGGGCGGCTAAAATAAGATGGAATGAAAACAGATCATGTATACGGAATTTGAATGTCAACTCAGCGGTAGCCAAACATTGGCAGGAAAAGAAACAATCTGTCACAAATCAAATTTATAATTTTGGAGGTAGTGAAAAGAAGAGACCTCCATGAGAACTTACAGAAAAGACTGGATCAACTAGAGACCTTTTGGATTGACAGGATGAGCTCATTGACACAAAAAGGGTTGAATGAAGAGATTAACTACATGTGCTACCTGTAACCTAAGGGACTTCACGCTGTCTCTCACTCTGCGTATTGCGTACATCAAGTCTTTCACACATTCTCCTAGTTGATGCATTGACATTGATCCCTATATGTCACCAGAAACTGCTCTGTTTGCTTTGACTAATCTAAGAAGGCGAGTTATCCATTTGTCTCGCTCTAAGCGTGCTTGATTTCGTAAGCAGGCATTTTTATTACATTCAGTTTGTTGCTTTTTGTTATTTGTACTTTGTTTTTTCCTAAAACTTTATTTGCACTTGATTGCTACTCAATGCACACATTACGAGGGATTAAACATACTGCTTAAGTACAACAGTAATTTACATTTCCACTACAAACGTAATTACAAGTATTGTCATGCAGAAAATGAAAGAAGCCAGAAAATCTGCTATGTCTTCAGTAACGGCTGATGCGTTACCATGGCGGCAACCCCGACCCCCGTGACCACATGGGGGTGTGGGGTGCAAGGCGTATGTGCGCCGACGATTTCGCTGAGACACGCCTCGCCCCGTCGCCATGGCGATGTGTAGAGAGTGAAGCCACGCGCACCCTCGGCAACGCGGCTTCGCTCGGCTTTCACTCACTGCGGAAGAGATTGATGAGAGGTGAGTGCCGTCCATGCTCTAACTCATGGCAGATAGACACAGAAGCTTTAGGGTCTAAACAGACTGTGTATTTTCTAATAGATGCTGTTTTATGCTCAGTGTTTACACTGATCGCACAAGAGGAAACCTACAACGGAGTAGAAAGAGGTATGCTTTTCATCTACTGTTGACAGCATTACAAGGTTAATACAGGAATTGCAACTAGCTGACACAAACTTTCTCTTGTTTTCTCTATTTTATGATTTGTGCTGACATAAATCAACCAATACAATTGGCACACGTCGGTATGTTTTTTTGAATTCTATACTTTACCATTACATATGTTTGGATTATTGTGCATCTCATTTGAAATTATCGTGAATGTGGTTTGCTGAACCCTAAAGGTTTAAAATTACGGTTTGTCATAAAACACGCATATGTACTGCCCTGAAGATGGTTTTAACCGAAAAGCATTGGCATATGCACATATAATGGCTAATTATTACAATCATATTTACGTCACTACTCGCCATAAGTCTAAAGGCTCACACATGAATGTGCATTAAACAGTTCCTGATTTAATAATAAGAGTTCCGGCATTTTTGTTCAAAATTTTGTTAAATAAGGAACTAAAAAAGGGTCACAGAAACGAACCTATAACTACCAGATGGATTTTGAATCAACATATGTCTGAACTTTTTCCAGCTCCTTTTGGGGCCAACTGAGAGCGCCAGCACTAAAAGGGTGGAGTCACCTTATTTTTTTGTTTGTCTGTAGATTTCAGGTAGGGAAATTTCTCTTAGAGTAGCGTCAGAGAGGCATTTTGCCCAACTTGTTTTTTAAAAGTCTTTAACCAAAACTTTGCGTCTGGCTTTCATTTCTGATCCCTCACAATGGGTTGTGCATCACATGTCACGGGCAGAAAGCAAAAGTTTTCTACTGGTTGATCATATATGCTTATTATGCCTTAATGTAAGCATTCCCACCGTGGGTGATTTAATGCAGTCCTCCTCCAGACAAGGGGCATCTCTCTGACAAATGCTCCTCAGTCCTGAGCGACACTGCCACCACTGCCTGGATGGAAAAAGCTTTATATTGCATCGCCGCCCTCTGCCCCCACTTCCAGTGCTATGCGGACGATACCCAGCTCATTTTATTTTCAGGCTACCCTCGGCCTCCTCCTCTCCTTCCCTCATCTCCGACTGTCTGTCTGCTATCCAGGAATGGTGTGCCGCCAATGACCTCTGCCTTAACGCCAGTAAGACTGAGATTCTACTCATCGGCGCACCCACTCCCTCCTTCCCTGCAGCTCTCTGGCCGGCCTCCCTTGGCCCCCTTCCTGCCCCTACATGCAAGGCCAAAAACCTCGGGGTCATCTTCGACTCCACACTCTCCTTCTCTCCTCATATATCTGATGTCTCTAAGAAATCACACTACCAGCTGCACCTCCTCAGAGGTATTCTTCCCTTCCTCTCCTTCCCCCAGAAGCTCACTGTCTCCCGAGCCCTGGTTCTCTCAAGGCTGGACTACTGTAACAGCCTCTATCTTAATCTCCCTGCCTCCACTCTCCGCCCTCTGCAACTTATCCAGAACAGAACTGCGAGACTTGTCCTTGGCCTCAAGCCCAGGGACCGTATCTCTCCAGGACTGAAATCTCTTCACTGGCTCCCAGTGGCTGCGAGGATTAAGTTCAAAACCCTCTGCATTGTCCACAAGGCCTTCTGGGGCTTGGGGCCTAAATACCTTCAACTCTCTCTTCCTAAATATCTTCCTTCACGAGCCCTTCGCTCATCCATCTCTAACTCCCTCATGGTCAGCCGCTTCTCGAAGCAACGCGCTGGGGGTAGATCTCTCTCCGCAGCAGGGGCCTCCCTCTGGAACAGCCTGCCTGCCTCCCTGAAACTTGAGGAGAACCATCTCCGGTTCCGGAAGCACCTCAAAACCTTCCTCTTCGCTTCTGCCTTCTCTCTCCCTCTCCCCTGCTAAACCTGCTTAACTCCCCACTGAATTCTGCACTTAACCTGCATCTGGGCCACTCTCAGCGACCTCGGTCCAGGGCCCAGCCACTCTCCACTTGCACTGCCCCCCTGGCTCCCCCTGCACTGTGGGACTGTCACTGTATCCTTACAGCCCCCTGCCCAGCACTTGCTCTGCACTTACCTCGCACTTGCCACCAGCTGGCCCTTTTTATTTATTATTTATCATTATTATTTCATTACGCCACTTACCTTGTACTGCACTTTTCCCCCCACCTCCTCCCCCTGCACTTTCTCCTTTTTCCCCTTACCTCTGCACTTGCGCGATCTGAATGACACCTGGCCTAGTAGGATCGCTTGTCCGTCTTCCCCTTGTTTCCCTCCCTCCCTGCCTCGTCGCGCCTTGAAACACTTGTGTATAGGCGCGTTACAAATACCTTATCATATCATATCATAAAGGAGATGGCCAATCTATTCTGTGGATGCTATATGGAGTGGGTGCTCGGATCAAAATCCATGGCACCAGGGAATTCCCAAACCATCGGCAACGGTAATCCTTGCTGCAGTGCCTTCTTCAGTTGGAGCTCAGAATCAAAGTGTTCATGTTGGGCCCCAGCTGGCCCAGTCCCTTGTTTGATGACTTTGCAGAGACTGCAGAGGTAAGAGGATATGGTGGAGTTAGTGGAAGTGCTCACCCCAAAAATGTAGAGTGAGATCTTATAATTCTTAAATATACACTTTTAGCCAGAAGAGCATTAAGTGCCAACTCGTGATGAATTAATGGGGGTGAATTAACAGGGAGACAAAAATTATGGCTAGAGACATTCAGAACGACTGAAGGACACCCCAGATCACGAGAGAGGTGGAGAAACGGCTCTTTGAATGTGTGGAAAAACAGAGGGGGTAGTAAATCTCTGCTGGAGAATCTGCTTGACATTCTACTTTCCCTGGATGTAGGCAAATCCCTGGGACACGAGGTGAGATTCTGCCCAAATTTCTAGAATCTCTGCCAAATCTGCCAGAAGCTTTCTTGTGGTTTCCACCTGTTAGTTGACATAAGCCTTGGCCACCAAGATGTCTGCGTGTACCAGAACTGGCAAGTCTGACAACTGGTCTTCGAAGTGGCAAAGATCCATGAAGCCTGTCCTTGGGTCCCTTCAATTCAAGGATAACTTACAGATTCCAAAGTTCCTAAACCGAAGAACAGAATGACTCCTAAGCCTGTCTGTCTGGCATCCCTTGCCACCATAGTTAGTTCCCGAAGAGTCGGTGGAACACAAACACATTGTCAGTGTAAAACTACCACTGGGGATCGGTTGTCAAAATGTGGGACAGAGGCACCTGAATGTCATAGTTCTAATTGTCCAGGGACGAAAACCTGAGCATTCCATCCACGCCAGGGTCTGAAATCTGTGGCTTTGCAATCTATGGCCCGCCAGATGTTTTGGACTATGACTCCCATGATTCCTCTCCATTGACTATGATGGATTAGACTGAAGGGGACTGTAGTCCAAATCATCTGGAGAGCCTAAGGTTGCAGACCCATGGCTACAGGCTTTAAGTGTAGTGTTATCTCCATCTTCCCTTATACTAGAAGGCAGTAGCGGGCTGCAACCAATTTCATACTCAAACTGCTTGAAGACCAGACTGAAGCTTTAGTGCTCTCTGTGGATGATGAAATACTCTTGGCTACAGAGTGAGCAGTCTGGCACCAATGACATTCAGAATCTGAGAAGGAACCACATGAAAATGTTCATGATTTATAATCCAGAGAAGTTGAGTCACAATGTTTCTGACTATTTAAGCATGCCAATGAATTAGCTGGGCTGAATAGGAATTAAATCAGTCTTTGAGGATTGAATGACGATGAGTCCCTCAATCCCCGTAGAAGAGTCCTAGTAACTGAGCCAATTCCTTTGTGAATCTATCAGGGACCTTTTTTGACCAAATGGTAGAACAGGAAACTGGCAATGGCAATCTGCCACCACAAAACTTAAGAAGTCTTTGTTCACCAGGACGACTGGTATATAGACTTATGCTCCCTGTGGTCTATGAAGACCATGATCTCAGCTAGAATCTTAGCAATGAATCACATTTACTCCATCCGGAAAGTGGCATTTTGATTGAACCTATTCACCGCTTTCAATTGTACCGCAGAAACCTGACGCCTCATAGCCAAGAACTTGAGAATACAAACTTCTATTTTGTTCAAGCACCGAGCCTGGAATTACAGCAACTTTGGTCAATCAATCACATACACTGTGCAAACAAGAAGGCTGCATTATTTACGGGATTCCTGAGAATAGGGGCCTCAACTAACAGGCAGAGAAAGAGCTCACAAACTATTGCATAACTGAGTTTGACAATGTCCAGCACCCACTGATATGAAACGAAATGCTCAGAGACAGAGAAACAAAATGTATGCATATGCTATCCCACTATGCCAATTCCAGAAGAGATGGGATTTGACCTGGCCCAGTAAGGACTGGCAAGGGGTTGCAGTGGCACAGAAGGAGGTTGAAAAAAAAAACACCTCAGACCGCTGGAGGGCGTGTCTCAAAGGCTGAACACAAGAGGATGGCAGAAAAGTTCTATGTTTAACTGAAATGGACAGTTTTCTGTCCGCAGTGGAATGTTCATAGACTGGGTCAGTGTTGACCCAAACAATACCTGGCCCATGAAATGTAGATGTGGGAGAGAAAATGTGAGCTGCATCAACCTACAAAAATTGAAGCCAATATTGCTTTTGGGCACCAAAATTGAATGAGAAGGGAGATGCGGTAAACTTTGATGTGTCGTTTGCGATATCTGGCAGGAACTGTATTTGCATTCAGGTCATGATCAACCTTTCTGCACAGTCAATTCCATCCTCTGCCACAGCCCAAAGTGCATGGAAGTCATCAACCAAGAACCAAGTAGGATAATTGACCAATGTCAGATCTAACCGGAAAATGAAATGAAGCTTACAAGAGCTTTGAGAACTTAAACTAGCGATCTAAAGAAGCCAGGGTGAAGCATCTTCAGAAGCCACTGAAGTTAATTAGAAAAAGTTGGAAACAGGTAATTAAAATCAAAGCGCTCACATTGTCAGGTTCCTTGAATTCACAATCTTGAAATGCTGTATCCCATACATTCCCATAAACGCAGGTGTCTAATTTGTGAATTTTGACTCCATCAGATGTAGAGGGCTGAACCAGATCAATTTAGGTAGTAAAGAATGTATTGTGAAACCTCTTTTTATTAAGCTACATTTTATTAATGTTAGTGAATATAAGTCGAACAATTCCTTAGAAAAATAATTCCAACATGTTAAGGTATTTGCCCGAAGATATCTGTGGCTCCTCTTCAGGTTCATGCTTAAACTCATTTATGGGTGACTGTCGACCACGTCTGCTCTGTAACTTCATCGCTCCTATTTTGGACTGCATCAGCAGCAGGAGCTTGAGGGGTAGAGCTGGAGCCATGGGACAAGGCCCAGAATTCACAAAAGCGGTTAAGAGGAGCAGGAGACCCAGGATTTTAGGGGATACATGCAGGATATTTAGGTGCATGACTATTTTTATGCTACTGCTTAGGTTTATGCCTTCGCGGAAGGGTATGGGGAGCAGGCCCTAGCGTACTTTCTCTTTTCCCTTTTTCTTCCCAATTGTCCAACTTGAGCAACATCCCAAATGTCCTTAAATTACTTACATGTAAGGACAAATGTCTTACATGTGCGACCTGAGCGTGTTGTCTCATTCGTGTAGGAGTGCAATGCATTACTCTGGCTCTGTTTCTGTAGGAGGGTCCGCAGAAGAAGGGGGTTGGAATCCGGTGTGCCATTCCGTGAAAAGAAACTGGCACCCACAGAGGCAGAGCATCTGTCTGAGGCACATTCAAGCACGTCTCGACAGGGCCAGCGTCTGCAGACACTCGGGAAGGATCAGCAGGAAATGGGAATGCACAAGAATTCACCTATCAAAGACAACAAATAGAAACACTCCCAGAAAAACTCACGAGGGGTCTGGCAATCAGAAAAGCAAAAAGGCAGGGAGTACAGAGCGAGCAGTTTTGGCCTATAACCTTTTGTTAAAAGCGAGACTACTTTTAGGGAATTATCTTAATTAAAATGATGCAGCTTTCTTGGGGTGGTAGTCTCTGGGGTGACTCTCCCTCAATACTGTAGTACTGGGACGAGAAAGACAATGAGGTTATGCGGTTTTTGGTATTGAGAAGACATAATTGAAAACCTCATTGAACGACTGTTATCATTGTGCAGTGGGTATTTGGGTGCCATGTTCGGTGTTGTGGAGTGTTAAGAGCGTTTTTCCTAATTGCTATGCACTGTCAGCCTGGGAGAAAGCTTTGTCCAAACTAGAGAACATTTTGAAACATACTGTGTGTGCAAACAGCAGCACATGTTTCATCGGATTCCTAAATTACCTGCAGGATGATCATGTCTGGTCGATACTGCTTCCTTAGGCCCATGTCAAACATCAGAAACTTTAGCATGTTGAAGGCATCCTCTTCACTCATGTGCAGCAGCAGGATGCCGGCCACGAAGCTCAGCCCCTGGCAGTAGCCCACCTCGGGGTCCAGCAGCGAGTAGGCCTTCAAGATGTTGTAGAGGGACAGCTGCCCTGCTCCCAGCTGTGCAGAGAAGTAAGGGTGTGTCGGGAAGGTGCGCCCTGTGAAAACAACGTAGGTGAACATTCAAACATGCCTTTTTAAACTCTACTATCTAGACAGGTCAAACAAACAACTCTTTTGAAGCTACCTTATCTTTTTAAGTCAACTCCGAGCGCTGCCGTCACTGAGTAAACAATATATAATCAACTTGTCCTTGGCCATTTTTTGTGAATAAATAAAAAAAGAACAGCTCATAAAACGTATTGCTATGTTTAGATAATGGTGTCTGTAATAAAGCAGTACAGTTCTTATACGTAAGGCAAGCACACCGATCCCACACCCCCAACACAATCCACGTGCCTTTAGCATGACCAAACAGCGACACCCATAGGCTGTTGCAATTCCTGCTCATTTGGCGTGGTTTACTTGGCTGAGCATTGACGTGGAGGACGCAAATTTTTCTGTGTGATAATTTTGCAATAGAAGTGTTTAAAAAGTATGGAAGCTCTCCTAATGCGCTATATACGGAGTGATAATGTGGAAGATGGCGACGCTAAAGACCTGAATTTGAGACCATCTTTAGGAACGTCAATCAAAAAGCCACTTCTGCGTCTAAGATATATTTAAGACTTTTATTATGATTTTTTTTTCCTTCTTTAACTTTTTTCGGGAACATTTGGAGCAGGGTTTATTTTTCAATTTTTCAAGGAACGGAAACCTAATCTATTCACTCCACCCCTGGCACACAAAGACGTCTGTGTTTCAGGAGCATGCTTAAGAGCATGCTTAATAGCTCGCCTCTTCCAGGGCCAGTGAAGCGCCTCCCGCAGCAACCCACTTGTTGAATATCACCCGCCCTTTCTGTTCCAGGAATACTAATGGTGGCACTGTGTATTGCAAGATATGATCAGAATTTTGAGAATGGCCTTACAAACAGGTCTGTGTGATTAAAACACTTCTCCAAAGAGTAACTGCTGACGTTTTTTTCTTTTAAGGAGCGCATGTGGGAAATATATTGTTCATGTCCACTTCCAAGTGACACTTGCATAGTCACAAATAAGCAGAAAGCGATTGGACACGCTTTACTGGAGAACCGCCAAATATGTTGACCCACATTGTACAACTTTCATTCGAAGTAAGAAGACCTCATCCACACCCTAAGCACCAACATTACACCCACCTCTAAAAGAATCCTCCTTGGAGACCTTAACTAAGGACTGAAGGACCCTGCTGACCACAACACTACCTATCTAGCCAACTCGCTTAGTGCCCTAGGATGCAGCCACTGTGTTGCCATCCCTACCCACTCTAAAGGCCGCACATTGGATCGGTTCATAGTCCTCAACTGCCATATCTCAGTTCTCACCAATCAGCCTGTCCCTTGGTCTGATCACCATGCTATTACCTTCCCGATCGCTCTGGCCACCCCTCTCACCAACTCCACCCTGGCCCTGCCGCCTACAATGGTGCGAAGCTCTCGCAAGCTAACGCAAGACATCTTACCCCTCCTTGACTCACTACAAGAAGAAACACCATCTGATTCAGACCCGGACCTCCTAGCGGAACTCTATGCCACAACCTTACTCAAAACAGTAGATACAGCAGCCCCCCCATTGCCCTACGCAAAATTAAACCTTCCGCGCACCTCATAGCATGGTTCACACAACTGACCAACTGGAGAAATGCTCCTTCCAACACTAACAAAGCAGAGGTTTCCAATAGCTGCCAAGACCTACAAAATAACCATCCTTCATGTCAAATCATCCACATACAACACCAGAATTGACAATGTCAAATCCAACACTCGTGAGATACTCAACATCCCCAGGGATCTACAATCCCTCACCACTTCCACCAACTTCTCCAAAGATTAAATCTGGTAGACAGCTATCAAGAACACCCTACTCAATAAAATATCCACTGTACAATAGAAAATCAATGTGAAGCAAGCATTCATTCCACACAACCTACACCCCCCTCCCCACAACACCAACTCAAGCCAATGGAAAACGCCCCCCCTTTTCACTTCAATCTGGTCATCTAATTGGAAGTCTCCACCATCTTGAAAGGGCTTAATCCTTCCAGATAAAAGGGGACATCTGCCCAGCTGCCATCATCAAAGACTAAAGACTACACTGACTCCCTAACGTCGTCCATCGCTAAATTCATTAATGCATCATTCTCATCCTGCTGGGTTCCATCATTCCTCGAGGAAGCCTGGGTTCTTACTACCCCTGCTCAAGAAACCCACCTTAGACCCAGCCATGCCTACAAACTACAGACCCATCACCACAGTCCCGGCCCTCCAAGATTCTGGACAAAGCCACATACTTGCAAATTCAGAAACACATAGAAACTCACCACATTCTCCGACTGGCAATCCGGCTTCCAACCTGGGCATGGCACTGAGTCGGCCCTTCTCGACCTAAAGAACCAGCTTGATGAGATCAGAGACACTGGCAGACCTGCAATAATTCTGCTCTTGGATCTCAGCTACATTTGGCCTGGTTGACCAAAAGATCCTTTGCCAACACCTCACATCAGCAGCTAACTTCTATAATTGTTCTTTTATAAAACGTTAAAGGACATTTGTACCGCGCACTATCACCACCGTAGTGGTCCCTTGGCACTCTGGCAGCTCTGAAAGAGGAGGGGAGGTCGAGTTAGTGGGAGGAAGCAGGAAAAGTGCAAGAGAGCAGTGATGTGCTTTTGGCGGCTTCAGCCCGGTGGGTCCGTTGGCTGGGCCTGGGGTGTTTGCGGCCGGTAGTCATCGTGTACTGTTTTACAAGGCTATGTGTGTTTTAGTTTTGCTGTTGCAATGTAGTGAAGTTTTGTGCGGTTTGTTGTGCTGTAGGTTTTGGTTGTGTTTGGTTTGGAGTTTGAGAGGTGTATGCAGAAATGGAAATTGTTAGTAGGGTTGGTTAGTTTGCATCTCTATCCTGAATTGAAGTGCTCGGCTTGCGTAGTCTCCCCTGTTGTGGCTCTGTCCTCATCTGGGTCTGACTGGCATACAGGTTCCATACTCCTCTAGTCCTCGCCTCTAACATGCTCTCTCATGGCTCCCCTTATCCTCCATTTAGACTCTAATGGCCAGTGCATCTGCTAATGACAACCTCTCAGGTAGTGGGGAGATTGCCTATGTCTCGATAATTCCACATCAACGTGGTACCTGGCGGTAATTAAATTACGGGGCGGGCGAAAGTGTTAGTGGGGTTGTCTAGGTTAGTTGACTCAGTCTCGTGTGTGCCACCTGTGTTCCTGTCTATCCGATGTCACCCGTCCAGCTGCCGTGGGCTTTACTCTCCCCAGTCAGGGATGTCCGAGTCTTTTTGGTTTAGTTATCCTTTTTACCAGTTTCGTTTTTCAGGTTTAGTCAGTGGTGTTGTAGAGCCAGGTTTTTAGTGATTTCCTGAATTTTAGGTGATTCAGTGTTTCTTATTTGGTTTGGGATGTTGTTCCAGGTTTTTGCGGCTAAGTGGTAGAAGGAGGTGCCGCCAAGTTTTTTCGAGAGGTATGGTTTGAGTTCCAGGCGGATTTCGTTGCTCGATCGGAGGGGTCTCGTTGGTTTGTAGACTGTTATTTTCTTTTGTAGGAATTCTGCTCCTTGTCCGCGGATTTCCCTGTGCATTATGCACATTGTTTTGAAGGTGATGCTATGTTTAACTGGGAGCAAGTGTAGGGTTTTTAGGGCTGGAGTGATGCGATCTCTTCTGGATAGTTTGAGGAGTAGTCTTGCTACTGCATTTTGGATCCGTTGCAGTTTCTTCAGCAGGTATTCAGGTATTCCGAGGTAGAGGCTGTTTGCATAGTCTATTTTAGACATGATTAGGGCGACGATAGTGAGTGTTTTGTGTGCGAAGGAGAGGAAAGGTAGAATTCTTCTTGCTGTCCGGAGGAGGAAAAAGCATTTCTTCACTGTTGCATTTATTTGTGGCTCCAGGGTTAGGTTGTTGTCCATTAGGTCTCCCAGATTTTTTACTACCTTCGATGGTGTTGGTGCGTTTCCCATTTCCGTAGGCCACGGGATGGTGGTTTCGTTCTCTTTGTCTTTGGATACGATCATGATTTCTGTCTTTCCTGGGTTGATTTTCAGGTTGTTGGCATCCATCCAGTCGAAGACTTCTTTTAGGCAGTCGGTAAGGGTTGAATGGTCGGCATCGGTGTCTTTGATTTTGTAGATGATCTGAGTATCATCTGCATAGTTGTAACATGTAATGTTGTATTTTTTGAAGATTCTGATGACCGGAGTCTGGTAGATGTTGAAATATAGTGGATATAGTCAGGATCCTTGTGGTACTCCACAATCATTAACTCGTGGAGTGGATTTGAAAGGTTTTATCCATACGGTTTCTGTTCTGTCTGTTAGGAATGATTTGGTCCAGCGTAGCGCTGTGTCTGTTATGCCTATGTTTTCTAGTCTTTTGGTCAGGGTGTCGTGGCTAACTGTGTCAAAGGCTGCAGAGAGGTCGAGCAGAATAAGGGCTGAAGTAGTGTTTGAGTCTGCGTTAGTTTTGAGGTCGTCCCAGATGGATAGTAGTGCTGTTTCCGTTCCTCTCGCTGGTCTGAAACCGATTTGAGCTTGGTCCAGCAGGTGGTGTTTTTCTACGTGTTCTTGGGTTAGTTTATATACGTAGGTTTCTAGAAGTTTCAGTGGGTAGGGGATGTTAGAGATCGGCCTGTAGTTGGAAAGGTCATCTACGTCACCACTTGTGTTTTTTAAGAGTGGCTTCATGTATGCTGATTTGAAGATCTTCGGTACAGTCCCATGCTTAATACCAGCGAGTGGTTTCTAAGCGCTGCATTGGGATTCAAACCTGTATTGCACTGCGTTGTCTTGCTTCCAAGACAAACGCATTGCCCCTCAGCTATCCTTCCTCCCCACAGAAGCAACAGATTGGGTCTCCTCTTTCCTGGAAGGCAGGACCATGAAAGTCTCTTGAACAACATGCCCCCCCACGCCCATCTCCTGCGGCATCCCCCAAGGATCCTGTGTCTCACCAACTCTACAATATCTTTACAAAACCCCTCTTTGATCTTCTAGACTCTACTGGGTTCTCTAACTACACGGACGACCTGCAAATCCTCCTCCTACTCTCTGCCAAGCATGATACCGCCCTAAACTCAGTTAATCTATCTAAATCTGGATGGCAACACACCACCTATGTCTTAACGACAAGACCTAAATTATACTTGTGGGCTCACCAGCCATACTTAAAAACCTTGACTCTCCTTACAGCTTTTTCTCCATTGATGGGTTCAATATCCCGGTTTCCTCATCAGTCAAAAAACTGGGCGTGTACCTAGACACACTCACCTTCAGTCGCCAAGTGAAAACCATTGAGTCATCAGCAGCATATACATCAAAACTCAAAGCCTCAAAACCTTTGCTCTCCCCCGTTAGTTGTCTAACCATGGCAAGAACAATCATTGGCGCAAGACTGGACTACTGTAATGCTATATTCGTGGGTACCTCCTCCCGCTACATACAGAAAATGCAAGTCATGCAGAACAATGCCCTCTGTGCCGATCTCAACATCCCTAGGCAAGCACACCTCTCTGAGGTAAGAGGAAATGCCCACTGGCTACCCATAAGAGACAGAAATACCCTGCAAAACACTTGCTGTCACTCAGATGCCTGTCAAATTCAGCACTGCCGTGAAAAGAAAAAGAAATTAGCGATGTCTCAAACAAGAAGACCTACGAGAATAGCCTACACCAACTGCCTGCCTACACTGAAATTCAGACTCACCAAAGCTGGGGGAATTCAGCTTCCTTGCCATGGCCAACAAACTCTGGAGTGCCCTCCCACATGATCCTTCGGGGCCTTCTGGAAATGCATGAAAACTTGGTTTTTCAGGCAAAACTCTATCCAATGAGCATCCCATCCTCATTGAACCCTCATTTCCATCACCCTGACACTGAACCTTGTCAGTGTACTGTGATTCTTCAGTAACAAACAACTGTTGTAACTTAATTGATCTCAAGCTGTTTCTTGTAAATTACTTGATCTTTCAGCACCTTGATGCCTCTGGGCTTAGTGCACTATATAAATGTAGAAATAAAAATAAATTGATACAACGACTGGACTGGACACCAATAGGGGAAGACCAAAAAACAAAGTTCTTTTCTTCAGCAATGTTCTTTCTAATGGAGTCTTTCGACCTCACATTAATCAACTTCTTTTTTTTTATTTTTTTTTTATGGTTTGTTCAACCTTTAAAAAAGACAAGAAAACACAAACAACAACAACATATCCTTATCCTTTCTTAGTATCCATTTCCCTCGCCAACCTTCTGCACACAATTCCCGCCAATTACATCAATCTGGGTGTCTAAGCCATTTGCACTGCAAGGATTCATTCAGCTCTAGGCACTTAAATTGGTTCCTGCGTGTCCAGCCGTGTTTTTACGACCTGGAGCAAGGTTATCAGATTAAATAATACTGTTCGGTTTGAGCCTTCGAAGAACATTTCCCACCATTCTTCCAAGCTCCTTGAGCTAATATTATAAATGAGTGGGGAAAAAATCTGTCGTCTTTCTTTCTCAAAACTCGGGCATGACATAATCAAATGCTTTAAAGTTTCTCTAGCAAGATTGCAGAAGCGGCACATTTGATCAATGTTTGCGTACTTTGGCCAAGAGCTTAAACGTTCTTTTGTGCTTAGTGCATTTAGTCTAAATCTCATATACAAGGCTCTTGCGTGCTGATTTGGCAGATGTGTTAGATAGAAATGGCGTTGATTAAAAGCTTTCGCCTCGCCTGGGACTTCGTGCATTAATTTACACTTAGCTCTTAGGTCACAGGTCTTAATCCAATCCAGCCGCCGATCATCTTCGCTGCCTCCGGATTTTCCAATAGCATAGCAGTAGTGATATCATACTCGCCTAACAGATCTTGACATAGGTGATTCCACTTGGCGAGTATCGTATAGTCTTTCGCAGTATCAGGCATGTGCACAATTAGGAATTGGGGTGCCGGAGTCTTTAGCATCGTTTTACGGTAAAGGCTCAGCAAGTTCCATAGAACTCTTGCATGTATTGAGATTAAGCCAAGCTCGTACCGTATACAAACAGTTGCGATACCCCTCGGTAAATGAAGTACACGAGACCAAAAGATGTTTTCTAGTGAATTCCATAGTTCATTTGAGCAGCCGAAGGCATTTTCACCTCTGTAAATTAGACTCGGCACCACTTTCTGTTGAAAAAACATAATTGTCGGCTTCAGGGAAAATTTGCCATATTTGTTGTTAATTAGACATGCTTGGCTTGCTAATTGCCGACACTTGCTTTTCACCACTTCTGTCCATGGTGCATCGTTTCTGCGTGCGCTGATGGTCATAACTAGATATTTCGTATGTTTTACGAGCTGGATGCGCTCGTTGGCAATATACCAATGCTCTTTCGACCCCTTAACAAGGGCTCCTTGAAGATTCCCCAATGTCAAAATTTCTGTTTTTAGTCTGTTGATTTGTAATCCGTTTGATGTTATGTAGGTATCTATAAGATTCATTTTTCGCTGAAGACCTATTGGCGTCTGGTCTATTAAGACAAGATCGTCAGCGTATAGCAGGTAGTTAATGGGTACTCCATGGATTTTTGGGGGAAACAGACTGTTGCCACAAAAGATCTCGTTCACATCCGATATAAACAGGTTGAATATAGTTGCTGCCAAGGGACAGCCCTGCTTCACACCCTTAAGTGTGTTTATTTTGGCAGACAGAGTGCCATTCAAGTCCAACCGAACTCTAATGGACGTTTCAGAGTGCAATTCCTGAATTGCGCTCAATAAACTAGGCGGACAATCCCATTTAACCAGTTTTTCCCACATCCTCTCTCTGTTGATACTGTCGAACGCCTGCGAGAGGTCAATCAGAGCCAAATAGATTTTTGTATTAGTTCTGAGTGCCTCCATTTTTAGGAGATTTAATAGCAGCAGGTTGAGGCCACAACCTACTCCTCTTATGAATCCAGCTCGTCTCTGGTCTATATGATTAGAATCTTTTGCCCACCTCACAAGTTTGCGTTGAAGCAGAGTTGCATAAATCTTCCCCACAACATCAAGAAGCGCTATCGGGCGATAGTTTTTAGTGTTACTTCGGTCACCTTTTTTAAAGATGGGAACCACAATAGCACTTTTCCATGAATTGGGGGTAGAACCACTCACTGCAATGCGATTAAATAGAGTGACACAAAAGTCTGCCCATAGTTCTGGGTTACGTTTGATTGTGTAATTAGTTAGTCCATCAGGACCTGGCGCTCTGGATTCACTCAATCCATTAATTATTGAGAGAATTTCACCTCTTTCAAATTGCAGGTCCCATTTGGGTTCAGACAAAAGTACACGGACACTTGCTGGATCGTCTTTACTAAATAATGCAGAATAGAATTCAACCCAGGCTTGCTCACTGACAGCGTTAGCCTGTAACGCGTATTGGGGTGTTACACAGTTGTTTAATAGACTCCAGAATTCAGGTGAATTGCGCCCCTCCATTTTTGCCATCATCTTCTCAGAATCATTTTGCAACATAATAGCCGCGTGTGACTTAAGCCAATGTTTGTATTTCTGTTTAATCATTCTTCGAATTTGTTTTACATTTATATTGGAGATGTTTTTGATTTTCCTTAATTCCTGTCTCATCAGGCGTTCATGCTGCAACACACAAAGATCGAATTTGTGTTTATGATGCAATTTGACATGGCTCAATTTAGATCTTCTTTCTTCAAATTGAACTAAAAGATGTTCATATTCGAGAGCCTCGGTATTTCTTTTGAATTTTGATGTTATAGTCTCTACTTCAGTAGCTAGAAGATTAAGTCGAATCCTGCTTGGGCCTGTATTTACAGTGAAAGGCCATATTTGCTGCGGGCAGACACCTTTTTTGTTAAGAGTCAGTTGCACCATTTCATGATCACTATGAACCATTTTTTGGACATTCAGGTGCAGAACTCTCTTAAGAAGATTTCCGGTTACGAAGATGTAGTCAAGTACTGATGTTGACTCCTCTCTTCTCCAGGTTGGCTGCGCCGGGATATCGCCTGTGGTGTTGCCGTTTAGCATATGCATGGCACGCAAGTCCATTTCACCGCACCATTGAACTGCCTTAGGTTCTAGTTGAGATTTCTCATTCACGCAGACCAAGTTCAAATCGCCACAAACGATCAGATCCAACGGAGATTCTGTCCCAAGGAGGTCATCTATCACAGTTGTCACAGTGTCAAGAAAAGATGATGCATATTTGTTTCGATGGTTCCAGTATACATTAATAATATATAGGCGGTCGATGTTCTTTTCGTTAGATTGAGTTATGCCAATTGTTGAGAATTGAATAAAGGGAGACCGGTTCTGAGAGTCTATAATCCTGAATCCAGCCGCCTTTCTCACTGCTGTCAACAAGCCCGACATAGGTCTTCCTTTGGCCTGGCGAATCGCCAGATTACAAGCAATTTCAAAGCCCTCTAAAAGAGGACTAGTACTTAGCCAAGTTTCCTGTAGACATAGCAGATCCAGGTTAGTAGCCCATGAGGTTTGAAACAAATGGCTAAAGCCTCTAGTGTTCCAGGAAGCCAGTCGGCAGGAGTTTTGCGTCTCGGACGCCTGGCGTTATTTGTTCCCACTTTTATTTAAAGAGCCTGCAAGCCAAGACCAGTCAGATTCTTCTTGAGTTAAAGCAGTCTCACTTGCACTTTCCGCAATCGTCATGGAACCGCATATGGGTCCGTTCACAGTGATTTGTATGTGCTCCCCCGTCAGCGTTGGTTTAGATGATTTTGCCACCGAGGTAGGCTTCAAAGCTGGGCTTTCAGACAATACAGCAGATAGTCGTGTTTCAGGCTGCTGCGTGTAAGTTCGACTCGTCACATCTATTGTGCTGCAGGGATCTCTTTTAGGATTTAGCAATTGCAAGCAGCCATCTGCTCTTGATATATTAAACCCCAAGGACATTAGGACTGGCCCAGCATCAAGCAAAGCTTCAGCGATCAATTTTGATTGAAGGTGTAAGATGACAGCGTCATTTTTCTTCTCATCATAGAATTCTACAATTCTGAGGCCATCAGATTCGATTGCTCTTAGACTTGGAATCAGGTGACAAAACCAGAGTACGTTGTGCCGATTTAAGATTAGGTCATCCGAGGATTCGATACGCTCGAGTATCAGTCGTTGCAGACCATGAGAATCTTGTTTCACTGGGTGAGTTTCTCTCCTTATTCACGTTTTGTTTCACCTTCGGTAATTTTCGCATCTCTTGTTGTGACTTAAACTGAGAGCTAATTACCGGTCCCCTAGGAATCCTTCCAGGGTCACAAGATACACCAGCTAGATCAGGAAGCACCGTCTCGCTACCCGCCGACATCTTGTCCTGTCCATTGCGTCCTATACTGCCAACCTTATTAAGCGGCAGAGTCGTAGACGCTCTTGCCCTTGCTTCGAGCATCTTTCTTTTGTCCTCAAGCGTTACGAATTTCGAACTCAATGCCTCTTTTTCAGGTGATGAACTAGTTGTTCGTGGAATCAGTTGACATGTTCTGGATAAAGTCTGTAGTTCATCTAAGGTTATCGTTCCATTGTTATGTACATTAGGTAACAACATTGAGGGCCGCTTACCATCACCTACGGCCTGGTTCGCCGCCGATTGTTGGTTGTTCTGCAGCTGTACCGGGACAACAGATTGGCCCACTTTTGTGGTCATGGGTGGCAAATTCTCTTCTGCTGTTAATTCTTTGAGAACAGACGTTGACCGTTCATGAACTACTTTTATTTCACTGTCGCATTGGTCCTCATCCTCGTAGGTTGAGACATTTATCAAAGTATCAGATATATCACTGGTACGGGTGTAAGAGCCATTAGGATCCAGAACCGATTTTGAGCTGCTTATTTCCGTTTGGTTACGAGCTGGTTGAGCTGATTTTGTGTGCACACCATTCACCGTTATGTCCACATTTTTAATGTTCCTCAGAAACTTAAGCGAGTTGTTGTTACGTCTCTTAACTTTCTTTTTCGGTTGGTTTTTAGTCTTCATTCCTAGGGCCCCATTTACGGAATCGATATACATGTCTTCAGTGATTCACCAGCAGGTTTGAATATAGAATATAACCCTGTTTGTCCCACCTCAACGTTCATTGTTACCTGAGGTAATATGGAGGAGTGCAGCTCCTGAGTGGTGACCTCTTTTGACGTCGATGGTCTTTGTGGATCTTGTAGTGCCAAGTTTGCCACATCTTGGGCCTCCATTACCACTTTGGCAAAGCCAGATTTAGAACTAGTTACTTCACTACTAATCGGAGTTTGAACCTTTGATGCATCCTCACAGCAGTCGTTATTTTCATCCAAGGTGGCAATAGGGTGTTTCGTGAGCACGTTCGCCTTAGCATACGTCTGTTGGTCAGTGGCAGCCACTGTTGATATCTGTACACCATTTGAAATTCTTGGAGCTTGGCACTTTGGACAAAAAGGGTCACTTGTTTGCACATCACTGCCCTTATTTTTCTGGAATATTTTCAAGGCTTCCTTAGCAACCTCTGCCAGTAGTTTTATGTCAATATTTGCGTTTGTGATTTGATTTAGGAGGGCGGCCTCTGTTATATCTGACTTCCTAATAATCTCTTCAACCATATTCTTGTATTCAGACATTTCCTTTCCAAGGTTTGCTGAATTATTAGACAACCTGCAGACCCCTGCAGACAGGTCTTTAATCGTGTCATTTAAGCTTTCATATAATTTGAGAAAAGGAGCAATCGATATGTTTAAAGAGGACATTATCAAGGCCTGCAGATCTTGCGTTGTTGGCATATTTCTTACAGATTCAGGCTAAGTTGCTTTACTAGGCACACCTTTCTTCTTGTGATAAACAGGACGTCTAATCTTGGGATACGGCCGCTCCATCAACGAGGAGTCCGAAGACACTTGGCCAGCGAGGTCGTCGCTTGGTGCTTCATCCGAATGACAAGAGTCTTGCTCTATTTCTGGGGGCAGAGTGCGGTGAGGTGAGATACTGTACACAAGCCTTTTAGCCTTTTTGTTTTGGGAGCATCCCAAACTGGGTGACAGGCTTTCGTCAAGTCTCGTACGCTTCATCAAGTAACCGGCTCCATTAAATTGATGCTTCTCAGTTAAAGGTTGTGTCCCAATGTCGACTTGCAAGCACTCACTTTCCACGTCAGCCGTTGTAAATACATCAGAGTTTTTGCCAATTTTATCCTTGGGTATTCTTTGTTGATTTATGCGAGTGAGATCGGCCAGCAATTTGTTGACCACCTCCAGCGAGTTTCTTCGCTCCCTACCATGTGCTATGACAGTATCAGAGATGGGATGAGTATTCCCTGAAACTTTAAGCTGGGTGTCTAAAGCGGAACTCAACCGCCTTATTTCACAGTTTCTCAAAGATCTCCGAAACACTGCATCGTCGTCAGCACTACCTGTAGAGTGACGTGGAACATCCAATGTGTGCACAGCAGTAGACCGTGCAGAGTCTAGAGCCCCTGGATCACAACACTGTATTAACTCTTTAGGAGGCTCCGTTTCACAAAAAACACTCTAGCTGTTGCTATTCCGGGTGCCGTCATCAGGCGACCGTCGGCAGTACTCGCTTGGAATCGGATCAGCCAGCTCTGCTAGTACATTGGGGTTCATATTAGTCCATTGAGGGGCAGTAAGTGGAGAGTTAATGGGATTGGGTCTTTCGAGCAATGTCACAGACAGATGGCCAGTCGCTGACATCTTGCCTTTGCAATTTCTCTGGTTAACAACACAGGAGCGAGTCAAGCACAAGTCAGACCCATCCAGCACACAAGCCGGTCTTGCACCAACCGTTAGTTCGGCCGCACACGTGGAGGGCTCGTCATTCACATCAGTCCCAGCAGAAAATGAACCACAAGGCTTATCCGACAAACCAGACAAGGGGCTTGACAGCATTTGCTGTGTGTGTTGATCGGTAAGTACACGACTTGCCACTTTAAGTGCGAATAAGGGTTCATGCGTGGCAAGTTGAACATAGGCATCCATGTTAGCACTTACTTGTTGGAGAGCAGCGGGAGATAATTCCATAGAGGCGCTAGTTACGCTGGATGTCAGATCAGCCGGCCCCTCCAGTACAGTGCTCACACTTTCAGCACAGACCGCCATATCAGCCTTGCCTCGTTTTCTCACGGCCATTTCTTCCATTGTGGCCGCTTCAGTCTTCCGCTGAGCCCGAGTTTTGGGAGAGAGGACCGCCTTCATGACCTTCCCAAAGGAAGACACAGGTCCTCACACCCCTCAGGCTCCCAAGACTCAGCGCCGACTCCGCGCCCGCTCCGCGGGAGAGTCGGGTCTTTCAGCTGCACGTCACGCCCGCAGCCGAATCAGGAAGCAGTGTAGACAGACTGCAAAAGCGCAGAGAAACAGGGAGACAGGGAGACACTCCGTACACTCCCAAGACTCAGCGCCGACTCTGAAATATCTCCGGTTGCTGACAGCGTCAGTAAACCTTAAAAAGCCACCAGAGGGCACCAGTCTGTCTCTGCCCCAGACCATGACACTGATACCACTGGAAGAGTGAAGTGGCAGGAATATATTTGTGGCCACACATGTCCCCTGAGACTATTGTAGTGCAGCTTCAATGTTACAAGCAGTTAACTCTCCCCTTCATGGCTGACACCACACACTTTGCTGCGAGAATCAGCTCTCCTGTCCCCCCTCTCCCTTCAATCACTCCACTGACATGCAAGTACTAACACCCCATCACGATTTTAATTGCCTAAAAAAATAATGCAGGTGCTAATAATGAAATGCTCTACATTAGTAATGGGCCTTTGTTAACTGTGCAGCTGCAGGCGCCGTTTATTGTCTGTGCCCTGTTATACCACAGTTCTGTAGGACAGGCAGGTCAAGTCAACAAAATCACTAACGCCCACTTTTTCGTGCTATTCATAGGCTAAAGGAACGGTAGAACTGCCAGGATTTGTTGGGTTGGAGGGCAGGGGAGGGGGAGAGTGCGGCATCCTAGGGAGTGAGTTCTTGATTGTCATTTGCATGCAGGGCTAGCTGGCCATGGTGGGAAATGTGGTTCTTTGCACCCCCCAGCAGTTCTGGAAATCCTCAAGTCATCTTTATGACTGAAATGTATTAATATTATTATCATTATTATTATTATTGTTCCCTATTGTGATCCAACGGCCACCAGGGAGGGGCTCAAAGATGGGCCCAAAAGAGCAGTTAGGAAGGTCAGGTTGTGTGAACCTTACAAAAATATAGCTTCAACAAGAGCATAGCTGCTGATCCATCGAAAAATTCATGTAGATTAAGTCTTCCTTTCCCTCCCCCTTATACTTCGAATTGTATCCATATTACAGTTCGCCATTATTGTACCCCCTTGTTGTACAGTGCTCCATTTTAATTTATTGTGCATTAGTTCAATCATGAACTTTAACCGTCATTATAAAAAAAAAAACATACAACAGGATATCAACACATAAAAAGAAGCTGACAAACAATACATAGGATAGGCAGGTTAATACATGTCCCCCAAGTCCATCTCTGCAGCTAAAAGAATTTAAAAGGAGCATCCATTTATTCCCCAGCTACATTTGCGCTACATACACACTGCTCAGCAACTGCAAATTAAGTTCTTGGTCTTGTATGTAAGTTGTGCTTTCAGCAAAGCACCGTACAAAGAAATAAACAGTATAATATTTCACTGTCATGGAAAAAGATACAGCTAGACAGCGGGAAATGTGTTAGGGAAAGTGGTAGGAGGGAGGTAAGCCCTAAATAAGGAGTGGGCTAGCTACAGAGAGAGCGGAGGGCATTCCATAGAGCGCAAACAGAAAGGGGGCAAAGGGCATGGTGGATGAGGACTATCCAAACAATGCTGAGAGTCAGAGTGGAGAGGGCATGTTGGAACACAGAAGAAAACAAAGGAGGAAGGTGGACAGCAAAAACCAATCACGAGAAGCAGAGGCATAGGGACTGGAAGCCAGTCAAAGGAGATCAGCATTGGTGAGACCTGGGCAGAGGGAGCGATGTTCAACATGAGATGTAAATAAGTTGAACAGGGGAGTATGAGTAAGCAGACAAGAAGAAAATAGTTGAGCCTGGAAAAAAGGTGTGAATTAGGATCTCAATGACCTGAATAATAAGAGAAAAGTAAATTTACAAATTCTGTAGCGCTGGATAGGAGAAAAGGGAGCAGTGACAAATGTACAGCACTATCCTGGGTAAAGGTACTGTCTAATTGTGTGACACTTCTGTATGAGAAAGCTCTTGGGAAGGGGATTTCAATAGAGAATGGTTATAGTGGGATCTGTTCAGCTACTTCAAAAGGCCTTTTCCAGAGCTGGGTTTCAAACAGATCTAGGAGGGAACAGCAAAGGCTGGGGAAGACCTGTGCCCTCAGGGTTAATTAGGTTCTGCTCTGATGAGAAAGCCATGCAGGTATTGTTCTCTACCGAAAAGCCTAGAGGGGCTGTTGCCGGATTCATGGCCAGGTTAGGAAGCAACAGTCACTGTTCTAAACACGCAGAGGAGAACATGGTGGCATAGCGAGCAAACAGGTGCACAGTTTTTACTTAGACATGCCGCATCTGGAAAGATTTTGATGCTACATTTGTCAATTTAATGCTTTAAAATATGGTACTAATGTTTTTTGTATATTGTCTGTATCCAATTAATCGCCCAAAAAGATGATGCACTTTATTATCGTAGTTGTGGCAGCAAGGCCAGGATTGTGAGAACACAATGGATACCAACAATCCCATTCTCTCTCACACACACCCAAACCCCCCCCCCCACAACCCGTCAAGTGGAGCATATGCTCCACTGGACACCTCTATGCACACTGTAAAGGACATATCGTCGGGACCAGCATATATTGAGGCAGTATGTGCCCTGTGACCTTAGGTCCACCTCCTCCCCCACCCCCCCAACACACCCAAGCACTTCGACACTGAGGGACCGCAGAACCAACCGGTGTAGTAGCGTCCACCAAGTTGGGCAGGATGGGAGGGCGATGAGGAATCCTTGGATGGAACATCCATCAGAAAGAACGTTACCGAGAGGTAAGTCATTTGTTCTTCAAATGGATTTCTTCATCCCATGTATTCCTCGTCTATGATGGCTTCCCAAAGAAGTATGTAGACCTAGAGAAGAGAGGAGGGCAAGGACGACATCTCAGCCACAATCCTCTGGAGGACAGCCATACCAAAGCGAGCCAACAGTTCAGAATTGTAATCCAACCAGTAATGTTAGGAGAATGTGTTTAGCGAGGCTCGCACTGCTGCCTGGCAAATGTCCAGAACAGGCACTCCTCTCTGCAGTGCAGAGGCGGCAGCCAGTCCTCTGACTGACTGAGCTCCGAGACCTTCAGGCTCATCCTTATCGTCCAGATCATAGCATTCCAAGATGCAGATGATTTCCTTGACTGGATTGGTTTGGTCACATTTCTGCCAGCACAGGTACCAGAATAACCCACAAAAAGGTGATCATTTTCTCTACCATTTCTTAGTGCAATTGAAGTAGTAGCTGAGGGCTCGCACCGGGTCCAGCAAATGGAACTGTTCCTCTGCCTAATTCGTCCCTTCTTCCCAGTGGGGAGCCAACCCCCTTTGATGCTAGGGAAGCAAGTCCACTGAGCAAGAACCTCCCCTAGTGGTCTGGGAAAGTGGGAAGAAACGAAATAAACAAGAGTGCAACAAGAATTCTGAAAATGTTCTTTCCTTTGAAAATAATATGAATCGTTCTAACGCCTAATTGAGCTTTATATGTGCAAACATGATTTATAAAACAAATGTCCAAAAATAATAAATACAAATGAGTGACACTTTCTCAACCTTTCTACATGATCAAGCGTGAACAAAACACTTTTACATCGGATTTTAATGGAATTGCAGCCACATGATAAAAGGCTGGACCAACAACAGCTCAATCATGGTGCATGCAGTGTTGGGGGCAAACTAGCATGAAAAAAAGAATAGAAGCACAAATGACTTACCTCTGGAGGAACATTCATCAGAAAGAACATAACCAGAGTTAAGTAATTTGTTCTTCTAATGGAATACGTCCTCCCACAGTTTATTCATCTTAGATATGCTCCTATAATAGTTCTTGCCGTTTGAGGAGGGAAATAAAAGAATCCTGTTGGAATCTCCTCACAAAGCCTTTTTGTAACACTGCTCTGCCAAATCGGGCATCCTGACCATCCCAAGCGTCTGTGCAATAATGCGTAGCAAACGTGTGGAGGGATGATCATGTCGCTGCTTGGCAAATGTCCATGGTAGGGACTCCTCTCGGCAGCGCTGAGAAAGTTACTATTTTCCTAGTGTAGGAAATTATAGCACTCTAGAATCGCTTGCAAAATCCATCTGGAAATGGATAGTTTAGTCAATGCCTTAAATATTTTAGGGCCAGCGTACCCTACAAAGAGCTGGTCATCCGCCCCAAAGCTATTTGTTCTTGCTATATAGAACCTCTGAGCCATTTTAGGGTCAAAACGGTGCAGTCTCTCCTCTTCTTTAAAAGGACGAAGTGGATGGCAAAAAGAGGTTAGATTGATCTTTTGTCTTGTGTGGAATTCCGACACTGCCTTGCAAAGGAGAGACAGACTAACTTTCAGGGTCACCTTGTCTCTGGTGAAGATGGTAAAGAGTGGCTTATATGACAGAGTTTGTAACTCGCTCACTCGGTGCACTGATTTGAAGGCAATCAGAAAGGCTGTTTTCCAGGAGAGAAGCCTGAGCCAGCAAAAGTGCATAGGTTTAAATGGTGAGCCCATAAAAAAAAAAAAGTCAACGCCAAAATCAGGTTCCATGTTGGCACCACTAAAGGTGTACGGGTGTGTGGGGGGCTGGGGAGGCGTTAGTCTTCACCAGTCCCTTGAGGAACTGCATGACCAGGAGGCACAGTAAAATAGGAACCTTGGCTCCGCGTTCTTTTAAAAATGGAGAAGGGAGATTGCTGGTAAATACAGATTAGCCATGGCTACCTGAAGCCCTTGCTTAGCGAGGTGAAACAGGAAAGAGTACTGCAGCGACGTCACAAGAAAAAAGGATCCAATTTTTTGGCTCTACACCAGCTGCACATTTGTTTGCATCGGCAGCAGTAAAAAGCCTTTGATGCTGGGCTTCTTGGCATGAGCAACATCTCCATGACATCTTCCACAATATCCCAGTCTCTGCACCTCATCCGCTCAGTAGCCAAGCATGGATATTAAGGGTACTCTGATGAATCCAATGGAGTCATCACTGTTTTCCCTGTGGTGGCCAGAGGACGGCAGCCACTACCTGATCCTGAGGGTGGCTTTATAGGGGAGGATCACATGGGGTGATACAACCTCTGGGGAGATATCATGACTTCATCGGGCAAGACAGAGTATCCCCTTTTTCCCTCTAAAGATGAACCTCCCGTCCCCAATGCCCTAATGGCATGTTGTCAGACCTACCTTCATCCACCTGTGAAGACTATTAAAAACCTTTTGCCAAACTCCACATATCACTCATTCAGGAATGATTGGCCCTTGAATCCATAAAGAACACTTGCCCAAGGTTTTCATGCAGGTTTTTGAGAAAGGACTTCCAAACATAATTACCAAAATACTGGCACGAGGAGGAGGAATCGAGCAATGCAGAGCGAAGCAGGCCACAAGCCCAAGGAGCATGCTAGTTGTTACACATACACACCAGTGACCAGGAAATATAAAGAGCAGAAGCAGAGTCTCGAGGTCGGCTGGTGGCAGGAGAGACCAGGAATGGCAACAAGAACCGGTGAGTCCGCCCAGAGACAGCAGGGACACCAGGAAATGTAGGCAGCCTCACCGAATGCAAGCAATTGTAAATAAAGAAACCAAGAAGGAAAGCGCGAGAGAGCCTATTGTTAAACGAGAAAGTGCTCTGCGAGTGAAAACCTTACAAGTATGTGAATGTGTACAGTATATGGGAAACCCGGACAGGATAACATATCAGCAGATACATCACCAAACAAAGTAAATGTGCAAGTCTGGGAGAGAGCAGAGAGCCCATATGAAAAAAAGCCCTGGCAGGAGAGTATACAAGGCAATTACAAGTGTGTGAATAAAAGAGGCCCTGGCAGGAGAGTATACCAGGAAATTACCAGTGTGTGAATACGAGAAGCCCTGGCAGGAGAGTATACCAGGAAGTTACAATAAATAAAAAAAGGTCCTTATAAGAAATATCGGGATTAGAAAAATGATTGTTAATCAAGAGAAAAGGAGCCAAACACTGACAGGGGAGTATACCAGGTATCCTAAAAGAGACACACGTAGAAAACCAGACAGCTTTGTGTGTCATGCTGTTGCTGGTTAGGAAAGGCACAATGAACTGTTACTTGTGAAAATATAAGGAAGTAAAGAGGAATTCAGGGGAGGGAAGCCACCCTCTGGAGCAAGGATCTCGATCTGTGAAGAATGTTTGTGTTGAAGCCATCTGTTCTTTCTTTTTGAATAGTTTTTTCTAAACCACCCAAGGCTAAAGACCTGACCATCTTCACCTTAGAATTTAGTTTATAGTGCGAGGGTCAGAAGGTTTAAGTTAGTAACCTGTAACTATTGTTCTTCAGCATGGGTCTGGCATGGATTCACATGCTCATGAATATGCCCTGTCGTCAGTCTGGGAATCCTCGGTAAAAGAAAAGAACAGTTTCACTTTCGTTTTAAAACTATTTCATCTCTAAAGCAATCACTGTCCTCTGGGTCACACTGCCCCATCCAATGACAGTGCTCTCCCTAAGCTCCACCCCTGGTGGCCATCTTCACATATGGAAAGCACGTAATAGTGGCAGTATGAACCAAGAAGAGCCACACAGGGGAAGGAGGTGGGGGGTTTGCATGTGAAACCATGCCAGATCCATGCTGGAGAACAATAGTTACAGGTAATTAACTTAAACCTTCTCCCGCATGGTGCCTGGCATATATTCTCATGCTCATTAATAATTATTACACAGCAGTACATATACACAGCCACGGGAGGTGGCAAGACTCAACGGAAGCAATAACACTCACCTCTGGGACAGACTTGGCGCAAATGAACTGGTTGTGTAGCAATGTTTGGCCAACACAGGACTCCTCCCTGGAATCCCGGTCAACACAGTAGAACCTTGTGAAGGTGTGCATGAACCTCCACTTAGCAGCCCTGCAGATGTGGAGCAGCGGGACACCAGAGAGAAATGTCATTGTTGCTGCAATGGCTCTGGTGAAGTGGGCTCTTAGCCGGCCTGGCAGCAGTCTGCTATCCAATCAACGATAGTACATGATGCAGCCAGAGAGCCACCTGGAGAGGGAAGCTTCTGACAAGGCCTTTCTGTGATTCACAGGTCCAAAATTGATGAACAGCTGAGAAATCTTCCGAAAGCTCTTTGTGTGGATCCGCTGGCGATGATGGATTCAGCAAGAAAACCGGCAACACCAAAGGTCCAATCGAGGTGGAACGCCGATGGCACCTTCGGCATAAAGGTGGGAGGTGCACACAGTACCACACTTGAAGCGTGGAACGACAAGTACAGCTGTTTGTACAACAGGGCCTGGTTCTCCCCGACTCGCCTGGCCGAGGTGATCGCCTTGAGGAACGCTGTCTTCCATGATAGAAACTGGACTGTGACCTTATGCATCAGCTCAAAGGGCCCACCCATGAGCTTAGCCAAAATCACATTGAGCTCCCAAGCCGGGCATGAGCCTCCACTGGTCGAAAATTCCTGAAGACTCATTTGAGGAACTCCTTGACGACCACAGAGAAGGCCTACCCGGTGCGCTGGTGTAACAGGATATGGTGGCCAAGTCCACCTTGATAGAGGCATGACCTTGGCCAAGGAAAGCAGATATGGTAGGAGCTGAGGGGCTGCAACACGCAGAGGGGTAATCTTCTGTGCCCAGCACCACACTGAGAAACGCTTCCACTTATGGCAGTAGCACGTCAGTGTTGAAGAGACCCTGGTTTTGGCCAGGATGTCCTTACACTCTGCAGGTAAAGAATAATGTGCAAACTCCAGGGGGCTGCAGGAGCCAGGCCCTGAGGCTCAGTGACGCTTGGTCATGGTACAGAATCGCTCCTCCTTCACTGGAGAGAAGGTCCAGAAGTAGTGGCATCCTGATGGAGAGAACCGCCGAAAGACGTAGCATGTCTGGATACTAGATTTCCGACGAATATCAACCTGCAGTGACACTTTCGGTGTGTGTTGATCACTTGTAGTTGGAGCAGAGGAAAAGCGTATAGGAAAAGTCCCTCCGCCCGGAACGAGAACACATCCCCATGCTCCTCTGCTACCAGAACCTGCTGGCCAATTTAAGACACTTCAAATTTGTTGCTGTCGCAAAAACGTCGATCTGGTGTTGACACCATTCGTGGAATAGAAGATCCACCTGGTCCTGGCGAAGTTCCCATTCGTGGCAAGAACTTAGCTCCCTGCAATGTTGTTCTTGGTGCCTGCCAGGTGAAAAGGGACGAGAAACATGTCCTGACGAATGGCCCAGTGCCACAGATCCTGGGCCTTCTTGGAGAGCACCAGACAAAGCATCCTGCACTGCTTCTGGATGTAGAACATGGTGGTGGTGTCGTCTGTGAAGATCCTCACCACCTTGCCCCTCAGCGATGGCAGGAAGGACTTGAGGGCCCAGAAGACAGCCCGGCGCTCCAGGACGTTGATGTGAAGTGTCTTTTCTTCCGCCAGCCAGAGGCCTCTGGCGTGCAACTGTCTGGTGTGAGCTCCTCAACCTTCCAGAGAAAAGTCTGTGGTGACTGTCCCCTGGTAAGAAGGAACTTGGAATGGAGCCCCTTGTGTGAGATGAGAGCGCACGCCCCACCAGTGTATTGCTCGTCAGTACTCCTCGTTCAGGGCGATCTTGTCCGGGTATTAGCCTATTTGACCAAAAACATTTGACCTAATGACCAATTTGGTAGTTTATTGAATGGTTAATTTGGCCTTCGGGGCAATTTGGTCACATATATTGCAAAATACCAACCCTGGACAGCAGCGGTCGCAGGGGTGTCCCCCGCTCTCCATGTTTGATATTTTGCAATTTGAGTGCTGGGGTGTCCCCCGCTTCCTTAAAATTGGAGGTGGGGACAAAAAAAAAAAATGCATGTGCATTTAAATTGGGCCCCAAGCAGATAAATTCCGGTCAATTTGCTGCGAGCAAGATAAATTCGGACAAACACACCCAAACCCGAGACTTGCAGCCCCCTTGAATCCAGAAACTCCTGGAGAGGCCTCATCTGTAGTCTGCAAAGTAGGACAAGGTTGATGCAGGAGGACATCATGCCCAACAGCGACTTGACGGCTTGCACAGTAGCCGACTACGCCAAGGAAAATGCCAGGCAAGCCATTGTATTGAGTCGGACTCCCAGAAACAGATCTTTCTGCGAATGCTCCAAGCAGGACTTTGGATGATTTATGGAGAATCCCATATCCGTCAACAAACGCACAGTCCTTGCTTTGTGCTGGCTTGCCAGAGCATGGGAGCAGGATAGAACTAGCCAATTGTCCAGTTAAGGGTAGACATGGATGCCATCAAGACATAGCTGTGCCACCACCGGAGCTAAGCACTTCGTGAAGACCCTCGGGCCGATTTCAGGCCGAAGGGAAGTACTTTGACCTGATAGTGTTGCACCTGGACAATGAACTGCAGGAGGTTGATGAATAGGGACATGGAAGTAGGCGTCCTCCAGGTCCAGGAGACGTCAGGAAGTTGCCTTCCTCCACTTGGCTATGCATGTGTTGCAACACAACCATTTTGAACTTCTGGGACTGTAAGTACTTGTTGAGGTCTTGCAGGTCAGGATCAGCCTCCACCCTCATGTCTTCTTTCGGACCAAAAAGTACCTGGAGTACACCCCAGAGGTGCTGGGGAACGAGTTCCACCGCACCTTTTTTTAGCATTGCGTGGACCTCCCTCAGTAGATGCGCCAAGTGCTGTTCCTGTCGAGCATCAGGGGGAATACAAGGACACCTGCTTTGGAGCTCCAAGGTGTGCCCCTGTCTGAGAGAGTCCAGCCTCCATCTGTTGGTGGTGATGGTTTTTAAGCGCTGATGAACCTTGCAAGCCGGCCTACCACTGGGGTGCACAAGTGGGGGCCAAGTCCACGGCCGGTTCAGGCCTGTTTCAGTCCCAGGGCCCTGCCCTGCGGGTGGCACTGGTTCTGTGCTCCACTGCCATATGCCTGCGACCAACCTCTGTATGCCTCTTGCATCGTGGGGCTGGACGGCTGCCCATAATGAATGCTATGGCCCTTGGAGGACTTGCCGGATTTTCCTCTTCAGGAACGAAAGGATGACCAACGTTGCTGCAGGGTACCCAGTGAACATGCCGTCTCCAGGTCAGTCTTGATGATTTGAAGACATGTCAACTGTCTTGCCAAACAGGTTTTCCCTGTCGAATGGCATGATCAACACCTTAGACTGAACGTCCGGCCTGAGGTTGGTGGCTTTCAGCCATCCCCGTCGATGAAGAGGCACTTTGTTTACCATCTGACAGACTCCTGGGTCTGCAATGTCCACCACCACTGTAATGGCATGGTCTGAGGCCACTTTCCCCTCCTGGAACAGCTCAAGAGTTTCTGCCTTCTTGTTGTCAGGTAGTAGGTCCAGAATCGGGCTCAGCTTATACCAGAGTTCCTGGTTGTAGCGGGACAAAATGACCAGTGCATTAGCTGCCTTAATGGTGCTGGCAGACTTATAGATAATCCTCTTTCCTAAAGCGTCCAGCTTCTTCCCCTCCTGGTCTGGGGGTACCATGGACAAGGAAAGGTTTGCAGAGCGTTTCCATGCCGTGGCTGAGACCACAGAGCCAGGTGAAGGCTGGGACCTCAGGCACTTTGTCTCACACCTGACACGCTTGGGAGGGGCGTTGCTTGGATTCAACAACAGCGCTAGGCCTTCATCCCAGATATCATCCAACAAGGGGACGGACATGATGGTCTTCCATCTGGACTCATGACGTTGACAAAGGAAACCTTCCTTTTTTTGTCTCCTCAGGCTCCAGTTGAAAAGGATCAGAGTGATTGAGTGGATTGAGTGGAAGCAGCTGGCACCATCCAGAGAGGAGATCCAGTGTGGGTCATCCGCGTCTGCCGACTATCCATCCGCTGGCGCAAAGTCATTAGCCTCGTCGTCCGTCGCCATAGCTCACGTATCCGTGCCTATGTCTGTGGCCGTGGCAGGATCACCTGTCGGGGTCAAACCCTGAGGTGGTAGTGGCGGTTGACACCTTGAACCAGCAGGGTCCTTTGACTTGCTTGTGCTCCTAGAAGGGCTTCCATAAAAAGCGGTCTTGGAGGACTTCTAGACAGAGCAGGGCCCGGTGTGGATGACAGTCTCGTGAATTTCTGATACCAGTGTGCGCAGCTTGGTCAGAATGTCCAACGTAACTTCCCTGGGTTGTGGTGCAGGAGGAATGAGGCGCAGAGGCATCCAGGCTAGTATGCCCTTTCTTTAGAGGTAGACGATAGGGTTCACCCCGCGGTGACCCACCTTCCAACAAGGATCCCTCGCCCCCTTCATGGTCCCAATAGTAGCCCTCAGCCAGGTCACGTCACCCTCATTGGAGCTAGTATAAATGTACCCAGCACTTGGCTCCGCCCCTTGTTCCATGCCCATCCTAGGGGTCGTCAGAGCCTTATTCCTTCCCCTCTGCTGTCCCCTTTCCAGGATTCTTTGTCAAAGCTGCACCAGTTACCTCACGCCGTGCCGGCAGGGACACCCGCGGAGCAGCCGTCGCTACGACTCTGGGCACCACCTTTGTGGACTGCCCTCCTTTTGATGAAGTACTGGTCGTCGACTAGGCCGTTGGCTGGGTGGTAACAGCAGCTGTCATCGATGTGGTTGCGGCAGTTGATAACGCTGTTGATGATGGTGTTGTCTTGGCTAGTTGAGACTCTGATGGAAGCAGTAAAGGGCCCACTTTGGATATCTCTTCCATCGATTTGTCTGCCGATGGCAAGCAGAGTTTCGACGGAGTCAAAGACTTTCTCTAAGAGGGGCGGGGGCGACCCTCACCGTAGGCTCACCGTGGATGTGGACAGCGATAGCGACACTGTCCCTTTCCGAGCCGGGGCACGCAGTTGCTGCAAACCCATTTGGATCAGTGGCATGCAGCCTTACCTTCTTTTGGACCCCGGTGGGCGGGGCATCCTCAAAGGACCCCAACCTCTTTACCACAGCCACCACTGTGGTAAAGGAGGTCTCCCCAATTTGTTGGTGTTCAATGACAGCAAGAGATCTCATCAGCAACACAGGACTCGACTATGTGGACAACACACAAATACTTTACAAACTCACACCCAGCAGACACCCAGACTTGCAGAAGTAGACTTTTGAAAGATGAACAGCACATTTTCTCCTATGCCAGCCTTAAACTCTGACCATACCCGTCCCCTCACTTTTGTCTCTTATCATTTGATGAAGGTCTCTAAAACTTTGCGTGATAATGCGTTTCCCATTGCAGCATATTTTCATAGGTCAATAAAAGGCATCTAAACTCGAAATAATGACCTTTAAAAAAAAAATTGTCAAGCACTACAATAAACGGTTTGGCAAGAGATACTTTTAACTATGTAGAGCTCTCTCTCGTGTGGCCTCCAGTTGCCGCCCCATCTTCGGCCATTGTCTGTACCTGCCACAGCCCATAGTATTTTCACCATATACATGCATCGAGACTGAAAACTCCCACGATATGTTCGGAGGATGTGGAAAAGTCATTTGACTCAGAAACCCAGCTAGGCCAAAACAACAAGGTGCATTTTCCCTGCAGCCCAAAATGCAGGACATCAGCTTTAGTACGGAACTTCGTCACAGAGCCTTGTGGCAGAAAATACTTCTATCCTTGCTTGGACAGTTTTCTTTACATTATACTAGCGCTATACACTTTAATAGGCCCTAGAATAAACATGTTGTCAGAAACCCTCAACTCTTATTTACGTTTATATTTTGGTGAATACATGCTTATCGTTTCTTTAGTCTAAAAAGTGTATCATTCATTTTGGGAAAATGTATTACATCCATATTATCAGGGATGCCATCTGGCGACAGCCTTAGGTAGTGGCTGCTACCCTTTGACTCCTCCTCTGATATCCTGGCATTGTGCTTGCAATAAATCCTGCTGGATCACAGGATGATGCCAGGACAGCACCTGAGGCAGAGATCTGTGCTCCAAATGAAAAAGTACTGTGGCGCATCGAGCTCATTGAAGCTAAGAGCACTGCTTAATGGTTAGGTGACAGAAAGGTTAAAAACCACAAAACTACCGTCATTCACAACTGGCTGACAGACTCAGTACTAGCATTACAACGCGGGTGCCAGAAAACACGCCAGGCTCGGATATGCCGTTGCTATGACTGCATAGCCTTCGCTCAAGCGTGCTGGTGAGTGCCAATGTCAACGTCTTTAGTTTAGTGTGGGTGAATGGATTGAGACTGTATAGCCAAGCAAAACATGCCTGAAAACTGCATGCTACTAGCAAATTAAATACTGTACCTCTGACCTCTCTTTTGTGCTGGACATAGATAGTGAACAGCTTTGGAACCAGTCCTCCCATTTAGTGAAAATATCAACCAGAGACCACAGATTAAGATGGCACCACAATGGATAGAACCGTGGATGAGCCAATAATCCAAGCTGCAAAGGAAGGGGTGGTTGGTGGTGGATGGAGAAGTTGGGCATACACTCCAAAATTGTAATTGGTTATTTCTAACACGCTTAGTACCCAGAGGTTTCTAAGGGCGGACCAGAGGATCGAACCTGTGTTGCTCCGAGTCGTCTTGCCTCCAAGGCAGCACGTTGTCCCTGAGCGAACATGCCCTATGTCTTGTGATGGATGCTCACCCCCGTCCACAAAATGCAAAGAAAAAGCAGGAGTAGCACATGGCATGTTTGAATGCATTCTTAGGTGCTGCTTCTGGTTTTATTTCTATATAAAGGTCACCAATTCCCGATTCATAACTAGCACGTTGTGTGTGCCTGGCCAGGTAGCCGACAGAGCCGCAATGGGTAGTAATACTGCGCCTGTTTTTTTATGAGCAGTTTATCCCGATTGCTGTGCCTCAGTGACTGCAATTATGTGTCTGTTTAGTATCAAGGTTTGTTTCCCGATTGCTGGTTTACAGCCTGTTTCATCTTGGCTACATGACTGTGCTGCAATCTAAGCCGCCCTGATTGGTAAACTGTGTGATCTTGGTGAGATGGACCTTTTGCAGTCAAAAAGTGTTTGCCTCACAGTAACTCTCATTGGGGTTGCTGGTTATGTAAAGCCTCTTCCGTATTTCAGATGGCATTTCGCATACGGTGGCAGCACCTACACATGTGAAGCTGTACCTCACTTGCCATTGCTATACACGTCGTACAATGCACATTACCCTGTATAAAAAAAAGCAGTACTGGCACATGAGAGCAGCAGTGGAGTATGACGGCAGTACCTGCATGTGTCAGGCTGTACCAAGCACATTTCGGCTGTAAATGGCATCAAATGAAAGCCCCTTGTGTAGGAGGCAATAGCCGTCATGTTAGGACAGTTCCCCGGGTGTGCTGGACTGTATTTAGCATGCAATAACTAGACCTCGCATGTGAGCTGCATCTTCCATAAAATGGCCATGTGAGGCTGCATTGGCATAAGAAGACTGTTGCTACCACTGGCATATCACGACCCCAATCATGGCTATTTTATTAATGTTAAGTTTAAGTACGTTTACATCTGCAACGTCACATTCTGTGATGCCATCAGGATGAAAAGGTCATCTGGTAGTTCATTATGCGAGTCACAGTGTATCAGGTAATAATATCGCCAAATATATGGTCGCTGTAAATAATATTGCCGCGAAAATGTCGTGGCGATATTATTTGGGTGACCATATATATGGGGACAGGGGCAAAAAAAAAAAATTCAAAAAAGAATTAAAAAAGGTTTGGGGGTTGCGGGGGTGTCCCCCGCATATTCCATGCAATAATGTTGCCACAAAAAACGGCCGTTTTTCGGCAATATTTTTGCATGGCGAGATTTTTGTGCCGACATTATTACATGGACCCGGTCAAAGGTCATGTGATCTTACTTCTTCCCTACTTGTTATTTGGGTGACACGAAGTCCCTATATTACATGCGTTAGCACATGGCAGTTTTGAATTATGCAAGATGTGTGCATCTACCGTTACTTCCAGCTTGGTAGCCGTGAGCTAGTTGGAGCTGGCACACAGTAAATGTTGCTTGGGTGCAGCTGCCAGCATTACACACTTGCAAGATAGTAACCTTGTGGGGATGGTATCAACATTCACATATTTAGTAACATTTAGGGGAAAACCGGGTGAACACTATTAAAAATAAAATACGGTTGATTTGCACATACTGCTGACTAGGATACCTACGAGTGGGTATAGGAAGTATATCAACATGACAACTCCCTACTTGCTACTGAACCTTGCACACCTGTTGACACTTGCATGCTTGGAAAGGTTCTGGAAGAAGCCAGCGCCATTCACCACAGTCGAGAACTATTTGGCATCAGTCCTCTTGATGCTACAGATAAGTGCGTTCTGCAGTGCACCTGGGCAGGCGCAACGATGAAGCCCCAGAAACGCGCAGCTCCTTATAACGAAGTAGGCTCCTTTCTTCCCTGATCCGTGAGTGCAGACGCGCTTTATCACAGGCCAGCTGATGCTTGCTTCTGAAGCATTCACAGGGGTGTGTTTCAAATGCACCTTTCTGATACAGAGAAACACACTGGTTTCAACATGTGAAGGGTGAAACTTGTTTTCCCACGTGAGTAACCAACGCCTCATGCAGCACAATAGCGGACTTTTCAAGGCTTTCATGTTTACCGGTTGGGACACCAGTCACGTACATTACCAGACGGTTGGGTGCAAAGCACTTTCACTGGAATCCAGGGTCAAAGTAGAATTATTACAGCTACTGTATACCCTTACATGTACAGTTACATTTTTGGGCAAAAGGCCTCTCAGGTTCAAGCTCTCCGGAGCTTTACGGAGGTGAGGGATATAGGATAAATGTAGATTCTTATTAGATGTTTTTGGGCCCGAGTGCCCTGCAAATATTTTAAACGTATATACACAGAATAAAAATATCGTTGCATCTAAAATAGTATAACTAACTCAAATCAAAATCTATGCAGACCAGGAGAAATCTAAGGTCCAGAAATAATTAAATGGCCGCAAAGGGAGAGACCAACATGCAAACAGTCATACGTTTTCGCTTTGGGAAATTTTCACTTAAATTCTTTGATTCGAAAGTGGTTCCAACGGTGTGCTATGGCCCAGAAGTATCCCATCTGATACAGTATGACTTTGAAAGCGCGCTGGGCCTCCCAAGATTGGTCCCAATGGTGGTCATCCGATTGGAATTGGGCTTAAGCTCAATAAAGTTAAAAATCTGTTGGAGTAGGACCCTATTGTGTTCAAAGATCCATCTAGCAACTGCACATTCTATATTTGAACAGATAAACCCCATGAAGGCCACCACTGAAAGTGTCTTGGTTCAGTCATGTTGTGGGTATCTAGGGATGGTAGCCACTAGTTTGGAAGAAGCAGCCATAAATAGTACTTTCACCAGGAAAAAAAAAAAGTATGAGAATATGATTGGGTCCACACTTGCGAAAAAGTAAGGTTTTACAAGACCTACACAGATGTGGGAGGAAGATTTATGAAAAGTAGATATTGTGCCCCTTATCTGTAACTATACCCCTTGTGGGGCTTTGCTAGAAACATGTTATGCTTTCGTTTAATCCTATTACCATCTAAGGAAAATAGATTCCGATGGAAAATTAGCATGTAACAGATGCAACCTGCAGTCATTGCCAAAAATGTGTGAGTTCCAAAAACATCTGGCGTCTGAATGCCCTGCTCTAATCGGTCTTAGGAAAAACATCTTCGGTCATTTTATTGATGGACTCTGATAACATCACTGGGAATCACTTAGGGAACATTTTCATTTGGATCATTGTCCTAGATCTACCCCGATCACGTTGTATACTTTTTTTTTAACGAAAGTTGAATTTGTAAATGACATTGAATTTGCTGTTTTACTTCAATGTATGTTTGATTATGTGATTATTATTTTGTATATTTATGATTAGAGATTGTGTTAAGGCCTATTTATTTAGGCCATAAGACACTAAATAAATACATTTTAAAAAGTGTTCTAGAAGTACCATAAAGTAACATTGATGGGTCATATTGAAGATTAGGACATGCATTACTTACCGTAAAAGCATTTCTAATGGTTGTATCTGCTTAGAGTCACATGATGTGCATATAGTTCGACATCCAGTGGTAACCGCAGAGTATTGCATCTCGTCTTTCGAGAATCGGAAGGGGACGTCGACATGGGCGTGCCTGTGACACTTTCCCCAACGTGAAATGTATTGTGCCCAAAATCCGTCACGCATTGAGGTCCCTCCGATTGTATTTTTTCTGCCATGAGGGAGCCTTAGGACTATCGTGAGTGAGTACAGAAAAGAGTAAAAAGCAGTAGACGTCTGTTCCTTCCATCCGAGCGGGGTGGAAGGGTGGGCGCATGTGAATCTAAGCAGATACAACCATCAGAAATGCTTTTACGGTAAGTAATGCATGTCTTCTGATGCTTGTTAATCTGCTTAGAATCACATGCTGTGCATAGACTAGCGAGCAGTACCCAGAGTTGAGGTGGTTTTTGAGAAGGAACAGTAGTGAAAAGATGTCTTAGTACTGCTTGTCCCACCCTTGAATCAGACCTAGAATTAGTGTCTGGGCAATAGTGTTTTGTAAAGGGGTGTACAGAACTCCAGGTTGCCGCTTTGCAAATGGACTCCAGGGGAACATTTGAAGTGAATGCTATGGAAGCAATAACGTGTATTAGGTTTCCTTGCCTCTCCGAGTATGTCCATACATCTCTGAGTGAGTTGTAGATGCCCAAACTCTGACCTCAGGAGCCAGGCCGCTAAATTCAGCATTTGCGGGTATGGGTGTAATGTCTCCCCTTTGTCCTGAGACAACATGTTGTACGGGCAAGGCAGTTTCATTGGAGGAAATAGGGACATCTCCATCAGAGGAGAGAACCAGGGTTGGCGGGTCCACATGAGGGCCACCAATAACATGGTGACTGGTTCCTGGTGCATCTTGTGCACTTATCTTGTTGAGTAAGGGAGTCGGGGGGGGCGGGGTCCAGCATAAACACATTTCCCTGACCTTGTGATCCAGAGTCCGTTCCCCTTGGAATGGTTCTGGGGGTACCTGGAGGCGTAGTCTTGGCATTGAGTGTTCTCCAGAGTTGTGAACAGGTCGATCTCTGGGAAGCCCCATTCTGCGAAAACTGAGATGATGTCTTCGTGTAATAGCCATTCGTTCTCCATGGGTAGTGGGAAATCTCTGCCGAGTACGTCTGCCAGAAAATCGGGTTCTCCTGGAACATGTTGTGACAACAGGAACATGTGTTTGAGAGCCAACTTCCAAATGTTCTGGGACAGTTTGGACAGCCCTGGAGAGCGAGTGCCCCCTTGGTTGTTTAGATAGTACATGGCCGTGGTGCTGTCTGTAAGGATCAGGACCGTCTTTCCTTGCAGTTGTGTCTGAAAGGCTTTCAGAGCTTTGAATATCGCCAATAGCTCCAATAGATTTATGTGGTTGGATGCCATCTCTGAGGACCAGACTCCGTGCGCCGTTTGCTGAAGCAGGTGAGCCCCCCCACCCCGTGAGAGATGCATCTGTAGTAAGAGTGGCTTCTACTGCAGGGGTGGTGAAGGATTTTCCATTTTGAGGTTTCCCCTCGACCACCACTGCAGAGAGAGAACGAGGGCTGGCGAGACAATCACTAGATCGTCCCATTGTCCGCTGGCCTGACACCACTGGCTGTTGAGCCACTCTTGTATTGGACGCATGCGCAACTGCACGTGAAGAAACAAATAAATGCAGGACACCATCATTCCCAACAGTCGCATGGCCTTGCGTACCATCACCTCCCGACTGGCTACATGTTGAGGGATTTGAAACATGTTTTCGATCCTCTCGTTGGCGGGGAAGACGAGGATGTCCTTTGTTCAAATTAGAGCCCCTAGGAACTGCTTGACTTGGCTGGGGTCTAAGCTGGATTTCTTCTCGTTGATGGAGAATCCCAGGCTGAATAAGAGGTCTATCGTCTTTCGGGTGTTTGACAGGCATGTTCCGTAGGAATCCCCTGTTAGCAAGTCGTCGAGGTAAGGATAAACTGGGATGGATAATCTGCGCAGGTGTGCTGCTGCCACTGCCAGTACCTTTGTAAATATCCTTGGTGCTGAGGCAATGCCGAAGGGTAGAACCTTGAACTGATAGTGCTCGTCTTCTATCCTGAATCTGAGGTATTTTCTGTGCGCTGGCAACATTGAAATATGAAAGCATGCATCTTTGATGTCCAATGTTGCCATGTAGTCTCCCTGTGTCAGCAAAGAAATTACTTCCTGCAGCGTGACCATACAAAACATTTGAGGTTTGACAAACTTGTTTGCTGGGCGTAAATCTAGTACAGGGTGCATGGTGAGATCTTATTTGGGTACAAGGAAGTACACTGAACAGACACCCTTGTTTACCTGTAGAAGAGGTACGACTTCTATGGCACCCTTTTCCTGCAGGGTCTCAACCTCTTGTTCTCTTGTAGCAGGATGCACAGGTGTTTCGGTGTCAGGCGTCTTGATCGTGGAGGTCTGACTTGGGGGTCCGGCAGAATTCTATGCAGTACCCGTGGGCGACGGTCTCGAGTACCCACTGGTCCGTTATTCCCTCCCATGCTTGAAGAAATGATATAACCCAGCCCCCGACCGGGGTGGTATGGGAGAGGTCCTGTATCTGCTGGTCATTTCTTACCCGAGGCTGGGGAGCCTCTAGGGGTGGGATTTCGGCCCCTTCCTTTTCCATGTCGTTGACCTCTTGGGAGATACAGGGTGGTGTAGCTGGTTACCTTGTCAGTCTAGAAATACGGATACCTCTACTTTGAAACCGCAAACGCATTTTGGTGGCCGTGGGCCAACCGTCTCATGCACGATGTGACAAAATATAGGTTTTCGAGTTTGCCAATGAACGGCCATTTTGATGTAACAAGAATCACCATTTTGTTTTCTAACCATTGCTCATTGCTTTCTGTTCCTATTGCTTCGCAGTATATTTTCCGCTTACACTGCTCGACTGTGAAACATTGTTGTCTATATGTGAAAAGGACAAGGCCGCAGGGCCGTGAGGATAACAAGAGTTCGCTGAAACACAAACGTAGGCAGCGCCAGGAAGAATGCCCGGCTCCCTCCCGAATGTAGCCTTGAAGCAGAGCTGCAGGGCATTTAATCATTTCACAGCTGCCAGCCAGTCTCGTTATATGGTAGAATATGTTAGAATAATACCGCTAAAGGCTTGAATTATGCTTTTCTTACGGCCCCCCTTTGCTCAGCCCGCTAGAGCATGTCGGCTCCCAGGACGCGAATAGCACCTGATAGATAGCAACGTCCGGAATGCAACTCCCCCCGTATGTGGTTCGCTTCCAAGAACAGAAGCGCCGTGTTCTATTCAACAACTGAAAGATGCCTTCGCACTCACAAATTGCAAATTGTTACTAGAATAGATGTTTGAAGGTGTCATAGTGGTCGGAGATGTCCATCATCACACCAAATTCAAAGAAACCCAATAAAGGGGGGTGTTAAACATGTCATAGCTGATTGTTTGATATGCATTTTGTATATATGTAACTGATGTACGTAATTCATGGCTCTTGCGTCCCACAAGGTCTAGAGATAAATGTCGCAGGGCGTGAGACCGAGTTGGCCAACTGAGACTTTTGCTTTGCAATAAAACCCTAGCTTTGGGAATACAACCTCGTGTCTGGCGTCTCTATCGTGTGTGGTGACTCGCCTTGTTTCCATAGACGTCAGGGTCCCCTAGGGGCCCCTTTCAACCTGGGGTGAGGACCAGTTATTTACTGAGCCATATTGGTTGCGAAGGAAGCATTGGCCACGAAAGGAACGTCTTGAACAGCTCCCTCTCCATGTGGAAGGCCTCTGGGTGATTTGGTCCAGGGTTTTGAGGGTGTCGTGCTCCTTTTAAACTGTTTCAAGCGCTTTGTCACCCGCTTTCCCAGATAAGTTAGTCTCCTCCACCGGCTTATTTATTAGTGAAGCTTGGGTTTTTGGTTTGAAACCAGAGTTTTGTAACCATCATGCCTTACTATGGAGATCCATAAACATGGTGTTTCCCACTCCCCTATTAAGGGTAAGGTTTGCGCTTTGGAGGAGAGTTGGTTCCTAGTCACCTGCACTGAAAAAAGTGTGCGACTACATGTACCAGAATCCTTAGAGACTTTAATGAGAATTAACCAGACACACCTGAAAAGGAAAAGGAAAACAGCCTCCCTGATGATTGATGGAGTCAAGAAAACATTTGGAGGAGAAGACAAACTGTTGCTTTAGCAGGTAAATCCGGCTGAGAACCAGAGTGCGTGCCTTATCTACATTTTTTACACTCTTTAGGAGGGTACCTTATGCCAAGGTCCTGCCAGCTGATTTTGCCGCATCTAAAGTATTTTTGAGAATACTCTGATTAACCTACTTGCCCTCAGCTACAATCGAAAGCAGGCGAGCCTGCAGCGGTTCAGGGACTTCTTGAAGGCCCTCCTGTATGATGTTCCATTGTGCGTCTGAATAGCTAGCCAACAAAGTTGTGTTATTTGCTATATGAGTGGAAAAAGCTGCGGCAGTTGTGACCCTTTTCCCTAGTGCGTATAACCTTTTGCACTCCTTTTCAGGGGTGCTTCCCCTGTAGACAGGGGGGACCCCGCCCTCTTCCTGGTTGCAGTTACCACCAGGGAATTTGGAGTAGCATGACCCCCTGATGTAAAGGTGATCAGAGGGGGAGGGGTGAAACTTTTTTCTACTCCAAGATTGACTGCCCTCGTTAGGGCGGTTGTCAACAAAGAAGGAGCCAACCGTTTCTTGATTGAATTTAACAACGGAATAGCCTGGCTAGCCAGTGGTTTTTCCTTCAGGATGTCTTCGACAAAATCAGCCTCTGGTACAGCTTCCTGAGTAGCAATCTGGAAATGTTCAGCTGCCTGCCTTAGGATGGCATTAAACACCATCTGGTCATCAACTGGGGAGGCCTGTCGAGTGGGTGTGGTGGGGGGGTGGGAATCCATGCACAGGGCGTCAGGTTCCGGTGTAGGAGTAGGTGATGCCCATGGCGGAGGATCGACCCTGTCGTGGTTGTCCCCCCCCCCCTCACCCCTCCCTCACCCCCCCTGTGGGATCAATGTGCTCATCCACAGGGTCCCCAAATGGATATTCATCCTGATTAAATTGATCTTCAGTGAGGTCAGAAGTCTTTTCATCCTGAAAAGGATCAAAAGTCTTTTGAAACTTTGCAACAGGGGGAAAATAACTCTTTTCGAGGCCTTTCGGGTGTGGACTTATCTGAGAGTTCCACAATCCTCTCCAACCTATTCATGCACCCTCAAACTTCTTTCTGGTTCATATTGAGGAACCAGAGTCGTCTAGGGGTGGGAAAGGCTCTTGTAGTTGGTCTTCTGTTGCAGAACATCGATATTTTTCTTTTAACGTTGAAGAAAGACTCGGGCCCTCTGAAAAGTCCTTTCGAGGTTCTGACAGTTGTGGCGTGTCCTCAGACGTATCTTTAGGCCTATCTGTAGGTTCCGACAAGTCCTTTGACCGTTTTTTCAGATTTGACGGCGAGGCGATCCTAGCGATGCTTTTGGTAATATCTGGCGTTACAGTAGAGTGTTTGGACTGGGCCTGCGGTTGCGCAGTTGTTTTCGGCATAACTGCGGCCTTCTGTTCCGCCGACACCTTCTGCTGCGTCTCAACGGACACTTGAATATTGGTGGTAGCGCCCTTTGATTCAAGCAGCCCTGTTTCATGCCGCGCTTGTGGTTGCGGGGAGGGCTGCCGATCGGCGGACACTGAGAAACTATCCGGTGTACCCGCTGGCGCGATGCAACGTTTTGACTGTTTCGTCAAAGACGAACCAGGGGTTGTGTCTTTAGTGTGGGGAGTGTGTGCGTCCTTGTCGCCAGGATGTACAGTCCCCCTAGCAGGATGGACGACGTGGAGCGTGACTGCTCCGCTGTGATGTCTATGGCCTCCGATTGAGCCCTGGTCGTCACTAAGCCCCTCGTCACACTCGGCGGCAGGGGAACTACTCTCAGCCTCCGATATTCCATAGGCCGGCCACCGTTTAACACATCGCTCCTTTAGTGTCTTGGGACGCAGGAGCTTACAAGCCAAGCAGGACGCTTCGTTGTAGTTAAAGGGAAGACACCTATTACACTTAAGGTGTGTCTTTCCACAGGCATTTGGCCCTGCATGAAGGACAAAACCTGAATGGAGTCCTCTCCATAGCAGAGCAATAATACAGTGATGACAAGATGAAGGGAAAGGCATTCTTAAAAACGGAAATGTCCACCCCGACCCCACTCCCTACTGTGTAGGCCGGCCAAAAGGCCCAGCCATGTGGTCGGCAGCGCCGACCGGATCACTTTCTGTCGAAGATCCGTGGAGCAGGCTTCGGCGTAGGTCAGGGAACAGCCGTCGAGGGTAAGGGACGCCAAGATAATATTTAACCACCACCAAAGGTCAAGAAGTATAACAATAGCAATGTCTCTGGAAGGCGACCAGTACGCTGGACGGAAAGAAACAATCTGAGGGACCTCGATGCATGAGGGATTTTGGGTACACTACACGTCATGTTAGGGATAGTGTTACAGGTACGCCCATATCAACGTCCCCCTTCGATTCCCGAAAGACAAGATGCAATGCTCTGCAGTTACCACTGGATGTCGGATTATATGCACAGCATGCAATTCTAAACAGATTAACAAGCATCAGAAACTAGATTATTTGTGTAATGAAGTCAACATTGAGCAAGAAATTAAAAAAAGAAAGCATGGCCGAAGCTATCTTAAGGAATGAAAACAGACAACCAACTAAAAGATTCATGACTACTTCTTTGGTAAGTCGGAGTAGTTGAAAGAGGTTTGAAAGAGACCAATAGCATTTGGGACACTGTGGTGCCAATATTACCAACAAGGGTTGGCACAGAGTGCAATAACCATGTGTCTGGGGCATATTCTCTTCTCCATCCTAATCAGTCAATGTGTATACCCAAAGGTAGGGGCCAGCCAGGTACATCAGCAACATTGATGAAACTGAGACTAGTATCTCTCCATCTTTTCAGTAGCCTATCAAGGGATTGAAGCACTATGTTCCTTCGAGGCAGTCTGGATCATGAAGGCTTTTGTAGTTTTAATTTGTTTTTCATGGAGTAGCTCTGAACCAAGAAACAGACCAGCCAGACTGGGAGGCCATTACTGCCTTAAAACAGCTTCCCAGACCACCACAGCATATACCCATTGCTGAAAGAATCGCTAAATCACTGTTGTCAGAACGTATCGCTCATTCTTTATGCGGGTATTGATCATTGGGCATTCATCATTGGTCATCCGTTTATACTTTGTATTCTCTCTATTTCAATGTTTTTAACTTTATTTGTTTCTGGCCATCATTTCAAATGCAAATCACCATGTTAAAATAAGTATGCAAATCTGTTACATGTATCCATTTGTTTTTCTATGATGTTTACATTTCATTGCTTCTTCTCTTCCCTATTTCTCCAACTTTGACTGAATATAGAAGGACCAATTTATCATTTCATCTTCTTTTTTTACTTGCATTTAATTGTATTGAACTCCTGGAATATACATTGCTATATCAACAGTGGTTCATGGTTACATGCTGGACCATATATGTGCACCATGCGTTCTTTTCAAATGTATAGTACTCCCTTAGATATTGACAAGTATTCAATAATGTGTTATCTCTATATTTGAACAGGGTGCATGTGTGACCCTACCGTTGTGGAAATGTATGGCTCTACCCTTACCAATGCAAAGCTTGTTTATTCGCACTCACTTTCACTTCATCTTACTAGGATTCCATTTACAACCGTCACCCTCACTCTCTCCCTCAAATACCGACTCTTCCTCCCCTCTTCTTCAATGCACCTCGGACACCAACAGCTTCAGTTTGTCTATATATAATGTTAAAGGTATTTATATCGCGCACCGTCACCAAAAGTGTTGGTCCCCAGGCGCTCTGGCGGATCTGTAAACAAGAAGTAGGGCAGAGTTAAGGTTAGTCAGGAGAAGAGGGAGCAGGAGAGTGAAAGAGGTGGTGTGCTGTTGGCGGCTTCAGCTTGGTATACACAGTACGCTGCACTTTGGTGTAAGTATTGGACCGGGGTGAGACCACGTGTGCAGTTGGTGCTGTTTATGCGTTGATCATTTGTTGTTGATTCAGTGAAGTGCGTGCGGTTTGCTGCGCGAGAGTAGGTTGTGTAAAATCTTCGGGTGAGTTAGGTATGCAGAGATTTGAAGGTAGGGTTAGTGGGGTGAGAATCCTGGTTGTGGCACATCTTTTTCAGTTTAAATTATACTACGGACAGTGGGATGGAACAAGTTACTTACCTGTAACTATTGTTCTCCAGCATGGGTCTGGCATGGATTCACATGCTCTTGAATATTCCCCGTCGTCAGGCTGGGAATCCTCGGTAAAGAAAAAATCAGTATCAGTTTCGTTTCTGAACTGTCTTTCTTAGTAGTAACCAATCACTGGTCTCTGGGTCATACTGCCCTCAGCCAATGACTGCCCTCTCCCTAAGTCCCTCCCCTGGTAGCCATCCTCAGATTTGGTAGCACGTAAAGTGGCAGTATAAACAAGTGAAGAGCCACAGAGGGGAAGGATGGAGGGTTTGCATGTGAATCCATGCCAGACCCATGCAGGAGAACAACAGTTACGGGTAAGTAACTTGTTCCTTCTCCAGCATGGGGTCTGGCATGGATTCACATGCTCATGAATATAATAATACATAGCAGTACACATATGCACAACCACGGGAGGTGGCAAAAAGCTCAACATTAAGCATTACATAAACTCAACATTAAGCAACTCTTACCTCCTCACCAGGCTCACCTTCAGGCGAACCGGTTGCGCCGCAGCACTGCCTGGCCGACTCTGGACTCCTCCCTGGAATCCTGGTCGACGCACTAGAAGCTCGTGAAGGTGTGCGTCGACCTCCACATAGCAGCCTTGCAGATGTCCAGCAGAGGCACACCAGACAAGAATGCCGTAGTAGTAGCGATCGCTCTGGTCGAATGGGCTCTCGGACGGCCGGGCAACGGTCGGTTGGCCAACCGATGACAGGGCATGATGCAGCCGGAGAGCCATCTGGAAATGGAAGCCTTCGAGAGAGCCTTCCCTTGGTTCACAGGTCCAAAGTTCACAAGCAGCTGTGATGTCTTCCGAAAACTCTTTGTTCGGTCCACGTAGAACTTAAGCGCTCTAGCTACATCCAGCGAGTGCAAAGTCCTCTCGGCCGGCGACGAAGGCGACGGAAAGAAAACTGGCAACACCAAGGGCTCGTTAAGATGGAAGTCCGACGGCACCTTGGGCATGAAAGAGGGGTGCGTCCTCAGCACCACCCTCGTATCGTGGAAAGACAAGTATGGAGGTTTGCAGGATAGGGCCTGAATCTCTCCCACGCGTCGTGCGGAGGTGATGGCCACAAGGAACGCTGTCTTCCACGACAAGAACTTCAACTGAGCCAAATGCAAAGGCTCGAATGCTGGCCCCATGAGCCTGGTCAGCACAATGTTTAGCTCCCACGCCGAGGCTGGAGCCTTCACTGGCAGGAACGATCGGAACAGTCCCTTCATAAATTCCTTCACCAGTTGATGAGACCACAAGGACGGCCGTCCTGCAGTTCTGGTGTATCGGGAGATCGCTGCCAGATGTATCTTGATGGAAGCGTGAGCTAGTCCAGCTTTGACCAGCAACAGTAGGTATGGTAGCACTTGAGGTGCCGTAATCCGTAGAAGGTTGATCTTCTGTGCACGGCACCAGACAGAGAACCTCTTCCACTTATGTCCGTAGTACTTGAGAGTTGAGGACGCCTTGCCTTTGCAAGAACCTCTGCCGTCAGCCGGGATATCGTACCCTCCAAATTCTAGCGCTGCAGGAGCCAGGCCTGCAAGTTCAGCGACTCCGGGTCGTGATGAAGAATGGCGCCTCCCTCGCTGGAGAGAAGATCTGTGTCCGTAAACAGCTTGACTGGTGGGGACGCTGAGAGGTCCAGAAGGTCCGGGAACCAGATCTGTCTCGGCCACGCCGGTGCGACGAGGATCATCCTGCACTGGGACCTCTGTGCAGGATGATGAGCCAAAGCAGCAGTGGCAAAGGAGGAAACGCATACAGGAACAGGCCGTCCCAGGGGAACGAGAAAGCATCGCCCATGCTCCTCGGCGGGGGGAACCTGCTGGCAAACCTCTGGCACTTGGAGTTCGTCGTCGTCACAAACAGGTTGATCTGGGGTTTGCCCCATCGTTGGAAGAGCCGATCCACTTGATCCTGGTGTAGTTCCCACTCGTGGCACGAGTGCAGCTCCCTGCTGAGTGAGTCGGCGATGGTGTTTTTTATTCCTGCCAGAAGGAAGGGAACCAGAAACATCCCCTGAGCGACGGCCCAGTGCCACAGATCCTGGGCCTCCTTGGATAGGGCTGGGGATCTGGTGCCTCCCTGCTTCCGGATGAAGAACAATGTGGTGGTGTTGTCGGTGAAGATCCTCACGACCTTGCCCTTGAGGGACGGGAGGAACGACTTGAGCGCCCAAAACACGGCTCAGAGCTCCAAGATGTTGATGTGGAGAGACCTCTCCTCCGGGAGCCAAAGGCATCTTGCGGGGAGATCTCCAGTGTGTGCACCCCATCCCTCCAGGGAGGCGTCCGTCGTCACCGTCTCCTGATGTGTCGGGGTCTGGAAGTCCGTGCCCGCCATGAGGTGTGCACGGGTGCCCCACCACTGAATCGCCCGACGGAAAACCTCGTTGAGCGGGATCTTGTCTTCGAAGCTGCCTGCCGCTTGCATCCAGCGGGTGTCGAGGAACTCCTGTAGAGGACGCATCCGTAGCCTGCACAGGCGCACTAGATAGATGCATGAGGACATCATACCGAGGAGGGACTTGATGGATCTCACCCTGACCACGTCCGTGGCAAGCAGGCGCTGCACCTTGCCTAAAATGGCCTTCGTCCTTTCCTCCGACTGAGACGCCAATTGTTCCACTGCATCGAGCTTCGCTCCCAGAAACAGTGCCACCTGCGACGGAACCAAATGGGATTTCGGGAAGTTGATGGAGAAACCCAGCTCCATGAGTAAGCGGACGGTCTCCGCCGTGTGCTCGACAGCGATTTCTCTTGTCCTTGCACGGATGAGCCAGTCATCCAGGTAGGGGTAGACGTGGATCCCCTGCAGGCGCAGCTGCGCCGCCACTTGTGCTAGGCACATGGTGATCACCCTGGGTGCCGACTGCAATCCGAATGGCAGAGCTCTGAATTGGTAGTGGCGTCCTTGGACTACGAATCTGAGGAACCTTCGGTGTCCTTTCAGGATGGGGATGTGGAAGTAAGCATCCTCCAAGTCCAACGACGATAGGAAGTCGCCCTCCTCCAGCTGTCCCAGCACGTGCTGGAGAGTGACCATCCTGAACTTCTGTGCCTTGATGTATTTGTTTAACCGACATAGGTCCAGGATGGGGCGCCAACCGCCTGTCTTCTTTCTGATGACGAAGTATCTGGAGTGTACTCCAGAGCCCCAGAGCCTCTTGGGGATGAGCTCGATGGCACCTTTCTTGAGCATCGCCTTTACCTCCAACAGCAGTTGAGGGATGTGATTTTCTTTCCTGGCCACGGGAGGAAAGCGGGGCACTTCTTTTGGAATTCGAGAGTGTGCCCGTGGGCCAGGGCATCCAGCACCCAACGGTCGGTGGAGATGGACTCCCACATGCTGATGAACTTCGCCAGCCGGCCTCCCACCGGGGTGCTTCGGTGGGGGCCCAACGCTATGGCCAGTTCAATCTTGCTTGGAGGCGGCCTTGCCGCCTTGGCCTCCTTGGCGACGACGCCGAGATCCTCCTTGCCTGCCGCAACCTCTGTAAGCCTCCTGGGACGAGGAGCGGGCCGCCTGGCGGTACGTAGAGGAGCCACCGCCTGATCCCCTGGAGGCCCCCTGTCTGCCTCTGGTGCTCCGAAAGGGCCGTTGTTGCTTAAGGACTCCCAGGGCTCGGGCCCTCTGTCGGCCTTGATGGCCTGCAGCGACTCATCCACCGTTTTCCCAAACAGGTTGTTGCCGTCGAACGGCTTGTCCAAAACCCTGGTCTGCACGTCCTGCCGGAAGTCTGTCACCTTGAGCCAGCCACGTCGTCGAAGGCAAACACCATTGCCTAACTGGCGAAACCCGGTGTCGGCAATGTCTGTTGCCACCGTTATGGCGTGGTCCGACGCCACCTCACCTTCCTGCAGAATCTCCAGGGCCTCCGCCCTCTTGTTCTCTGGTAGGAAGTCCAGAAGGGGAGCTATCTTGTACCATAGCTCACTGTCGTAACGGGCCACAATCGAAGGCGTTGGCGGCCTTAATTGTCATCGGCGAGATGACCCGTCGCCCCATGGCGTCCAATTTCTTACCCTCGCCGTCAGGTGGGGAAGTAGAGGTTGAGGCTGTCGCCCAGCCGCCGCCTTCTTGGCTGCCGCTGAGACTACCAAATCCGGCATAGGTTGAGCCCTGAGGCACAAAAGGGCGGCGTCGGGGACCCGGTACTTCTTCTCGTATCTGTCCCTCTTGGCAGGCGTCATGGACGGGTTATTCAGGATCACAAGTCCCTCGTCCCAGATATCGTCAAGTAACGTTACCGCGAGGAAAGTCTTTCTCTTGGCCTCTCGCCGTTGATAGAGGAAACCCTCCTTCTGTTCCTCGGGGCAGAGCTGGAAGAGCTCGGATGCCCTGGCGATTATGGCGTGAAAGGAGCCAATTTCGTTGGACGGGGAAGCCCGAGGGAGTGATGATGGAAGGTCCGTCCCATCGTCACCACCGTCGTCATCCGTCCCCGTATCCGTCGCCGTGTCATCCCTGGGGTCCGGTGAGGGGGATGAGGGCTCCACAGGTTGTGGGGGCATGAAGGGTGGGGAGGGATGAACTCTCCTCCGCTTGTTCGGAGGGCTTCCCGACAGGCTCGGTTCTGGATCGTCCGCCGGGGTTCGTGGTAATCTCGTCCTTATCTCCGTGCATAAGGTTTGGATTGCCATCAAAATGGCCGCCGAGTTGTCCTGAGACTCGGGCAATGGCTGCGACGGGAGGGAAGGCTGCTCCTCCACTGGGGCCTCATCAGCGCCACCATCGCTTTCTTGGACCACCTCTTCGGGCTCCCTCCCGTGGGATCGTACCTTCTCGAACCTCACGTTGAGGTTCTTCACGGTTTCCACCAGCTCCTCCTCAGAGGAGGCCACCGCCCCCCCTCTTTTCCACCGGGGTCTTCATGGGGGTCTTGTCGATGGGCTGGAAAGAGCATTCCCTCCGCGGTGGCAGGGAAACTCTGGTCCCCGAGGTCGCCTCCACTGGTGTAGCCTCCACAGGCTTTGCGGGTCACCGCGACTCCCTCGATAGAGGCCTTAGCCGGGTGAAACAAGGCCTTCACCACCTTGGGCGCGCTTGAGGCCTTCACCTTGGGGGGAGGGTCACTGCCTCGCTTCTCCTCAGCTGAATCCTTCGAGATCGACCGGGGCCTCTCCAGAAGCTTACCCGGGTTCTCGGATTTCCTCTTCCCCGAACCAGAGTGTTGGCTCGTGGTTGATGTTGCCGAAGAAGGCGCGCCCTGCCTGGCAGCCGAAGAGCCCGACCGTTCGGCGCTCCAGTTGCCCGCGGACTCGCGGTGCTTAGCCTTCTGTTGGGCCCCCGTCGCCGGGGTGCCCTCACAGGACTTAGAAGACCGCTCAGACCTTTTCTTCTTCTCACCTGCTGGGCACTTCTCCAGCCAGCTGGCGAGGCGGGTACGACGATCCCTCATGGTCCGTTCCGATAGGTTCTTGCAGAATGCACAGTCCTTCTCCATGTGCGTCTTGTCCTCATGAAGGCAGTAGAGACATCTCAAATGCTTGTCCTCCTTGAAAACATTCTGTAACCCGCATCCAGGGCAGTTCCTGAACAGCTTGGATCCGGGCGTCGAGCTTCCCTTGTCCTGGGCCATGTCCATGGTAGGCCTCAGATCTTCTGGAATCCTCCAAGAAGCGTAACTCGACGAAAACTTCACCCTTGAGGGGCGTAGGAAATTCCAAAACTGGTCCCCGTTGATCGGAATTAGAACGGTGGAGGCTCGATTTAACCGAAAAATGAGAAATAGCATATAGGTATAGCATGAGGACTCCCAACACTTGAACGTGCAGTAAAAATCTGAGGCTGGCTGCCAGGGGAGGGACTTAGGGAGAGGGCAGTCATTGGCTGGGGGGCAGTATGACCCAGAGACCAGTGATTGGTTACTACTAAGAAAGACAGTTCAGAAACGAAACTGATTCTGATTTTGTCTTTACCGAGGATTCCCAGCCTGACGACGGGGAATATTCATGAGCATGTGAATCCAAGCCAGACCCCATGCTGGGGAATAGTTGTTACTATACTATCTTGACCATCTAACTGTTGTTGGTTTTAGCGTGGTGCACTCCCTGTTGTATTGTAATAAACTATGTATAATGTAATTGGTGTCTCTATTCTCCCCCTTAGGTATCGGAGCAGGGGTTGGGTGGCCCCTTCTCCCTAATATCGGTTTGAATTGGTCTGCTGGAACGTCAGGTGTGGTACAGGGCCATGATGCTATGGATGATGAGTCTAAGTGCTTCCGTCTTCGTCTGTCTATGCATTAAGTCTTCAGTGTCCTCCTCTTGTGGGTATCTCCCTCTATGATCTCTCTCTATATCTATCCATCTATCTTTTTCATCCATTTCTATCTATGCATCTATATCTCACTATCCATCTCTCCATCTATCTGTATGCTCACCTGTCTTTCCATCTTTCTATATGAACAGCTCTACTTATCTCCATCCTCTCTCGCTCTCTCCATCACTAGCAATCTTTCTATATGTATATGAATCCATCTCTGCCTGCGCATCTCTATATATCCATACTTCTCCCTATAGCAATCTTTCCATCTACATTCTGATCTTTATGCCCACACGCATATTTATATACATCTGTTTGTATCTTGATATATATCTATCCGTCTCTCTCTGTTTATGCATGTCTCAGTCTATATCCAGCACCCTCAATGCAGCTCTCATATCTACCTATATGTGTATCTGTCTATATATCCCCATCTATGCGATTATCTATCTCTCTATATACTGGGCTATGTAGCTCTTTATCTATACTGATCTACATAGCCATCTCATCTATATACGTGAATATATCTCAATGTATGCCTTTCTCCATGGCTCTCTGGCCATCTCTCGCTGCAGATAAATCCATTCATTCATTCATCACTGTGTATCCATCAACCTTTATCTATCACCCTGTATGTATCTCTATATCGCTCTATTAATGTATCTATATAGATCTCCATCTATGCATAGCTGGCTTCATCTTAATCTATCCATCTCTCTCAGCATCTATGCACCTTTTTTTAAACTATGTCTTACTCGATAGACTTGTCACCTGCCCTCTTCGTCTGTCAGAAGTGTTGTCTCTGATTGAATCATTCTCTTTGTAAATCTGTACCCCCTGAATTCTAGAAAACATGGTTGTACAGACAGACTTCATTGCACAAATGTTCATATACAAATCTAGCCTTTGTGCTCTGTATCAATCATGACCAGTTTATGTAGACACATTGTTGCCCCGTAGTAACTTTCCATTCCTCCACACTCACCCCCACCACCTCCCAGCCTTCTCCACCCATTCACTCATTATCTCTGTCACAAAGGGGGGACTTGTTTTTTTTTGCAATTGTCATCCACCTCAAATACCAGCAAAAATGACATTCCATTATCGAGAGACATGTTTTTCTTGATTTACAAACACGTTACTCATTCATTTAACCAAAAAATGTGACTGGAAACCAGCACTCATTTCTTTGCTATGTAAAAATGGCAGACCAGAAATAACACAAGCAGACACTCCAGTGTGTGCATGTAGCCTTGTATCATTATTAATAGTTTAACATGTTTTGATTAAAAATATGTATAATAATAGTAACATTTGAAAAAACATTATTGTGAGTTTAAAAATGGTCTACATTTTTATCTCAATGTCTATTTATACTTTCTGCAGTAAAGGCTAAACCAAACATTTTCAAGAGTGAAACAGGCATCATATTGTAAGGTGTCTTGAAAAGGCTGGAGAAAAAATTCCAAGGATAACATTTATTTACTAAGCAGAAAAAAAATGTAACATGTCGTTACCTCTCCGGACCCTTGGAGTCCCCACATGGTCTCAGTGCTCTCCCCTTTCTCTTCTTCGCCCATAAATGGTGGAACCCGATGGGAAGTACGCTTGGCATATTTCCCATCCTCTAGGGGAATCATTAATGTCGAGCAGAATGCTTCTGTCATGGTCCAGGGCTCTCAGCTCAACCTCCTCCTTGATGGGCGGCTTCCATCTCTTATCAACTTTCGCCCTCCCTCTCGTCACCCCTCTGAGCACTTCGCCACCACCAATGTGCATACCAGATTCCTGTATACCTCCTCAGAAGACCTTCAAAGGTGGCAACCAGCTCCACTTCGCTACACTCAACTCTTGCTCTGCCGTTAAACACTCCTCTGAAATGTGCAACCTTCTTGAAGACCTTGACGTCCTCGCTCTCACCGAGATGTAGTTCACGGTCAGCTCTGTATGACTTTTGACACACACCTCCCAGAGTGTTACAAGATCCTCTCTAAGCCCAGGCCCAACCGGCCTGTGGGAGGAGTGACCCTGGTCTTCCCTGAATGGGTCCCTGCTACTACCATATCCCCTCAGCCCTACTCCTCCTCTGAATGCCTTACCTGCAAGCTTGGTATCTCTCCAATCCTCTCGCTGACTCTTGCCACCATCTACAGGATTGCTAGTCTGGTCTCCCTCTTCCTCTCAGAGCGGTCTGACCTCTTCTCTCCTGGCCTCCACCTCCAAGCTTCTTTTCCTCAGAGACTTCAACATTCACCTCGACTCACGTGATGCTGCCTCTGGACTCTTCTGCAGACTCTGCGACTCCCTTTCTCACCATTTTGTCTTCCGGTCCGATGCACTCAGCCGGACACACCTTGAATGCTTTCATCTCAGCAGACAACCCCGCCCCTCCCGCCCTATCTCTAACCCTCTCACTACACCTCTCTCCTGGAATGATCATGCTCTCCTGTCCTCTTACCTGGATGTCTTGGGTCCCCTGGCTAAGACTCTGCCTGCACTGCCAGACTCCTTCTCAGTTATTCGAATGATGAAGCGAGTGTCAGTTGCTGCTTTTGCTACCACTTTCCTTCCCCCTCCCATTGAATCTCACACTGACACAGTGTTAGGGGGAATTCTCTCTTTAGGCTGAATTTCCTAACCTAGTGAGTCCCCCAGCAGTTTTGCTGGATTTCTGGAGTTTGTTTTTTTCTCCTGCCAAGGGTGAGACTCTTTTGTCCCCACTCTTGGACATGATTTATGGTGTTCCTTTGACTGTTAATGTGTTTTATGGGCTAAGGGGTCCTTTACTCCATAGGGTCTCATGTGTTTTTACTATGTGTGTTACACAGCACCCTCCGTGCAGTAACACAGTGGTGTCATAGTGACACCCCACCATAGACCCCATACCCTGGGACTGACTACTGTCTCCCAGGGCATGTAAAGTCACCATTGGCTTTACTAGTTCCAAATTATTAACAGAAACCGGTACAAACCATCATATTGTGGACGTACTGGCCGGGGCAATTCGATTGCCCCGGGGTCTGTTAGTCGAGGGGGCAAGTCTCCGTCTCCCCTGATCGAGTTTTGGCTGGTGGCAGTGGATACTACTTTTTATATTGGACCGCGAATATATCCCTATGGGATTTTCCCATTGTTCGAGGCTACCAACTTTAATTATTTAATTCTCATAGCCTCGAACATACCGCCGGTTTATTTATTTAATATTAATTCGCCGGTTGGTATTTTTTGCCAGGACTCGATTCTAAAATGGCGTTTGTGTTCTCTTCTGTGACTCCAACACAAGTCGGGCCCTTTGTTCCACTTTTTGGCGGGCTTCTCCACAGAAGCCTCCAAAAGTGGTGCCACTCTGTCTGGGTACCACAGGGGTTGTGGGAGGGGGTTTAGGCACCCTGGACTGAGTTACCTTGGTAACTGAAGTCGCACTCTTGTGTGATTGGCCCAAGTGGTGAGCCGGCCGGCTCACCACTTAGCATGTTTGATTGACAGCTAGGCTGAGTGAATGGTGGTGTGTTGCATAAAAGCAGGGCTTTGGGGACTGGAACTTCAGAAGTCGCCACAGGACCTGACAATCCGACGTGGGAGAAGCTGAGCCAACCTACCACGACGACACCACCGGTGGAGCCCTGCGGAACCGACTCACCACTTCCCGATGACAGAGAAGATCTCCCGGCTGGAAAGGCATCTTCCCCTGACTGGTGGGCACAACCAGTTTACCTTCTCTTCGCACCCCAGACCGGCTTGTGGTCGAATTGCCCGTGCCAAGCACCCCGGCAACCGGATAGCAACTTACCACTGGACCGCAAATAAAAGGACCGCTCATTTTACCTGAGAACTCCGCGGCTGGTTTCTTCCCTGGCAGCGCAACGGACTCCTGTCTTCCTCCCCGACGAGATCCTCTCTTCCCCCGGACGAAGCACCGACTTGCATCCGCTGCCAGGAACTGCCGCCTCCGCTGGAGTATTCTCACCACTTTATGGTACCGTGTCCGCCAGGCCTCCCTTTCTAAAGATTGCTACAAGGTAATAATAACCCCTTAACCTTCTGGACTGGGCTGGCCGCCTTGACCTTCTAACTGGTCCCTTTCTTTTGGTCCAACTCTTTTTGAACCTTTGTAAGACTCTTGTGCACTGCAACCGTGTGACCTTGGACACATTTCGTTTTGATCCTCTTAAAGTGGATTCAGCCTACTGACTCTAAACTCACACTGTTACTTTGCCTTCCTCTCTTGCTGTGTTTGTGAAAAAGTGTTGGGATCTGTTTCAATTTATTCTCTGCTTTTCTCTCTCTTTTAAAACGAATTATTAGAGTGCCATCTACGTTAAGTACTCACCGCTGTCTGAAAATAAGTGGGGCTTTACTTAAGACTTGTCTAATATTCTTCTAAGGGAGTGTCTTTTAGTGACCGGGTTTTTGAATTGCTTACTATTAGTGCCTGTGTGTTTTTCCAGAAGTGGTTTTGAATAAATAATTATATCTCTTTTACACCAAGCCCTGGACAGTGTTTACTTGTTCTACTGTGTTCCTTTCACCTATTGTGAATACTCTGTATACTGCCTAACTCTTCTTGAGGGAAGTCTGACTGCTCAGCCACAGCTACCAAGTGAATCTGTGTGGTACAGACTGCTACCAAGTGCGTTTACTGCCAAACACCTGTAGTCCTAAATCTTTTGCAGTGGTCCCAGAGGGAACTGCACAGGTTTCTGCTTAACGCACAGCCTTTGTTAACCTTCACCTCTCCAAAACTCTGGACATCCTTGCCCGTCATGAGGATCTGCATGAAGCCTGCCTCCAAGTGCAACACCTGGTATGATTCCGACCCAGCCTCTCTGAAACACAAGTGCAGAGCAGAAGTGGCAGGCTTCGAGCACATCCACTGACAGACTGGCCTGCCGCCTGCTCCAAAAGCAATAAAGACTTTCCGTCCACTCGTAGAACGAAGCCTATATCCAAGCCTGCATCTCTAGGGCCTCTAACAACATGGCTGAGCTATTCAAAATCCACAAAACTCGCCAATCCTACTGCAGTCTCCACTTCTGCACTGCCATCCCTGACCCTCTGCACAGCACTGGCCTCTCACTTCATACCCAAAACTCAGGACATCCTGTCCTCACTCTCCTCTGCCCCACCCACTCTCAGGCCTCCCATGATCTCCCTCTCTGCTTCCCTCCTACTCTCCTCGTTCTCGCCTTTATCATCTGATGAGGTCTCTAGACGGCTCTCTATGAAAATCTCCACCAAACAGGTTTTTCCTTGCTCCTCCAAAACTATCAAGGACAACATTGCTTCCCTTGCTCCAGCCAAGGCTGATTTCTGCAATTTCTCCTTTGCTACTGGCATCTTCCCGCTTCTCCTCAAGCACTCCCATGAGCACCCTCTTCTCAAAAAGCCTTCTGCTGACCCCTCCTGCCTGGAAAACTACTGCCCTGGGCAAACTCTTGGAGAAGTTGGTCATCTCCGAGCTGATCCACCACACTGAATCTGTTGGATGTTCTCATCTTCTCAGACATCCCCCCTCTCTAACCCTCTTACTACTCCTCTCTTGGACTGACCACTTTTTACTCTCCTCCCACCTGAAACTTGTCGTCTCCCAGGCAAGGTCCTCCCCAGCACTGTGACCCTCCCTCTCAGCCATTCGGCCCATGAAGCGAGGGTCAGTAGCCGCATTTGCCTCAACTTTCCCTGCTTCTCTTACTCCTACGGCTGACTGTCTACCTGACACAGCCCTCACTAACCTGCATCTTTCCATATTCAGTACATTCTATAATCATTCTTTCAGGCTTCCCTCATCCTCCTCTCCTTCCTCGCTCATTCCCGATTGTCTATCCATGATTCAGGATTGGTGTGCCTCTAATGTTCTCTGCCTTAATGCCAGTAAGCCCGAGATCCTTCTCTTTGGGACCCCTGCTCCAGCCTTCCTTCTCTCTCTGGCCGCCCTCCTTGGGCCCCATTCCCACGCTGTCCTGTGAGGCAAAAAACATAGGTGTCATCTACGACTCCACACTACTTCTCTCCTCACATCACAGACCCTGCCAAGAAGGGCCAGCTGCACCTCCTCAGAGGTATTCTACCTTTTCTTGCCTTCCCCAGAAGCTCACCGTCTCCAGAGCCCTGGTTCTAACCAGGCTGTACTACTGCAACAGCCTCTTTCTTAATCTGCCCACCTCTACTCCCATCGCCCCCTGCAACTAATCCAGAACAGGACTGCAAGACTTATCCTTAGTCTCAAGCCCAGGGACCGCATAACTCCTGCCCTGAAATCTCTCCACTGGCTCCCAGTGGCAGCAAGGATCAAGTTCAAGACCCTTTGCATCCTCCACAAGGCTTTCTGGAGCCAGGGCCCTCACTATATCCAACTCTCTCTGCCTAAATACCTTCCTTCTAGAACCCTTTGCTCAGCTACTTCTCTCTGAGGGTCAGACGCTTCTCCAAACAGAGAGTGGGGGGTAGATCTCTCTCCTCTGCAGGTCCCTCCCCCTGGAACGGCCTCCCTCGCCCTCTCAAACTTGAGGACCAATTGAAGTTGAGGAAGCGGCTCAAGACCTTCCTTTCTTCCTCTGCCTTCTCTGTCTCGCTTGCTTGCTAACTTAACTGTCTGCGGCACCGACTGGTTTCTAGGTATGCTCAGAATCTCACTGGGTACCAGGCTCCGCCATGACCAGTCTTCCTTGCACTGCCTTCTGGCTTACCATGCACTTAGGGGCTGTAACTGTAAACCCTAGAGTCCCCCTGCATCTTTGCACTTACCCAGACCCGTGCTGCCCTGATCGCAGTTCCCCTTCTCCCTGAACTTCTCGTTGTAGCACTTGCACGAAATCAATGTCACAAGGCCTAGTATGATCATTTGTCTTTTTTTGTAGTGCCTAGAAATACTTGTGTACAGGCGCGTTATAAAAATATATCACGACCACCAGTCTAGCTTCAGAGCAGCCAGCGGCACGGAAACTGCACTCCTGTGAAGACTTGCTCTCAAATCTTAATTCCAACTCTCCTTCCGTTCTCATCCTTCTTGATCTTTCCTCTGCCTTTGATACGGCCAATCATGCCACCCGTATAAATATGCTCCTTGACACCCTTGGGATCACGGACCTGGCACTGGACTGGTTGACCTCTTGTCTCTGACTGACCATCCCAGGTGCAACTGGGCCCTTTTCTCTCCTCCATCACACTGTCCACCTATAGCGCTGCTCGTTGCTCAAGCCCCTCGCCATGGTTCTTCAACATCTACTGCTAAGAAACATCCAGCCTTTTCTAACTGATAAGAATTGTGCTATCTCTCGCGCAACTATTCGGTCATGATTGGACTATTGCAAAGTTCTGATAATCAGGGCAAATAACTCTTGCGGAAATGTCAGATCATTCAAAACGATACCGTTCCTATTATTAAGAGCCTTCCAAGGAAAGATCACATCTCGAAGCATAAGAGGGACCTTCATTGTTTGCCTATACAAGATAGTTTCAATTTCAAAGCATGCACTCTTGTTCATCGCTGCCTCTACAGGACTGCTCCATCTTACCTAAAATCCACAATTTATCACTATACATCATCTAAATCATTGCGTTCCTCCAACCTAGCACAGGTAAATTGCCTTGGATTTAAACGTTCTAAAAGGCCTAGAAAGGTCCTTCCCAATTTCTGCCATCCAGTTCAGGAATTCTGTTCCACCAAATTTAAGTTTAGAAGAGAATCTCAGATTTTTCCACACCGCTTTAAAAACCTCTCTATTTAAATAAATAGTCCTCTTTGATGAATTGTCCTTTTTTCTGATCATGAACCTGCTTTATCCAGTTTTTTCTTTTTGTTGGTCTAAGGTGTAGTTGTGCGACCTGATACCCAAGGGCTACAGCGTATTAAAAATAAATAAAAATCGACCTTGCCCCTCTACTCCATTTGATCTCAGTCTTCTCTCCTCACTTCGTATTATGCGGACGACACGCAGTTCTTCAAGCTTCCTTTCACTCCTCCTTTTGTTCATCTCTCATTTTGGACTGTACACATTTGGTGAACCATAACGTCCTTTTAACAAAGTTTTTTTTACTGAATTTCATAGCTTTTTAGTAGCGCAACTTAACCATACTTCATATACATGTAACATAGAACCTACTAACCCCCTCGTAGTGATTTTCATGTCCGCGGACTAGCGCCATGTCCGCCGACACATCGAAAATCAGAGCGTGGTGAATGTAAATCAAAATATTGAGCCCAATTTCCCCTTTGAAGTTGGCTCTGAAAAGAGCCATTTTTTTTTTTACAGATGCTTGACAGACCTGTTATTTTGTATTTTTTTTCTTGTTTTTTTTTCTTACTTTACTCCTAAAATCTTTACATAACCTTCTCCAAAGCAACCCTTACATTCCAAAATAGAAAGGCATTTCCCGTAAAAGATAAAGAAATGCCATCTTCTTTAAAATTAACAGCATTACTGGCATCAATGTTCTCATTGTTACAGAAGAACATACCAGCTCTAAGCATGAAGGCACACATGCCTCGGTTGATGACACACCTAGCAATGTTTTGCTGAGGACAAAAAACTGAACTATTGTCCCATATTGCCCTAGGTAGTAATCCAGAAAAAATTACTTTCGCATTTGGAAGGATCTTCATTAAAGCTTGAACCAAGCGTTCCAAATCAGCCAACAAAGTAGGGGCACTGACGTTGCCCAAATGGAAAGCACCATAGTGCAAAACTACCACATGCGGACTGTTCATCGTGGCCATATCCTCACAAACTTGTAAAATTCCCTGTACATTGCAATCAGGCACAGTGCTCCACACCACCTCCACTCCTTTCACATCAAAGTTCTTTGCAACATGCCTGCATTCAGCGTACTGCTGTAAACCATGCACAAACATATCTCCGAGCACCAACACCCTGACTTTCTCCACTTCTGCCATCTTCACCATACACAGTCTCTTTCAACACAAATCCACAACCTCGACATCTGATTGGCTGATCCGTACAGTCTTCTTTCCATGTTGGATTTCCTGGAAAAACCCGGATGTAGCACGCCCTGTCCACGAACAGCCGCGGTGTCTGCGGACGGCGTCCACTTTACTCTCTGTGCCATTCCCTCATTGCATACAGCTAAGCAATCACACAATACGAATAACGTCCTCAGAACACCCCCATTTTGTGAATTCAACTTCTACAGATGGCTTTACACAGAATGTTGCAAAGTAAGAATTTATGCTCGTTCACAGTGAAGGTCAGCTGCTTCCATTTTTTTCTCGGGCCCCGGAGAGGCTCACGAAGCGGACTATAAGGTTGTATTCTGTTTTGACCTTGACAGACAGAAAGACTTCTCTTGAAGGAGTGTTGCTAAAACGTAAGAGAAGATAAAGATGAAATTTATGAAACAAAACCACTTTTATATATTATATCACTATGCGAAAGATCGTTGGCACACGCGGAGTCGTATTTTGGGACTGCACCACTCTTAGACAATGGAAATTGCAATTGTACTGTAAGTAACCCTTTAGATTATTTTATACCAAATATAATTACAATAGCGTAGCATTAAAGACCGCTCAAGTTGAACTTGTTCGTTGAAAGTGGCATAAGGTTTTCTACCGCGCACTATCACCGCCGAATTGATCCCCTGTTGTTTAGAGGGCTCTGAAAAAGGCAGACGACACAGGGTGGGTTAATACAAATAATTTAACCGGTCTATAGGCGGTCAAGCGCACTACTCGCTGTGCCACTTCACTGTAGCCTGTCAAATGGCACAGCGAGTACAACGCTCGCTTTGACATCCGTGCACAGCTTGCTAACGCAAGTTCGAATCCCGGCAAGGCCAAACTCAGCCTTTCATCCTTCCGTGGTCGATAAATGAGCACCACACACCGTGGTTAATAATAAGCACCGCTTAGATACCTCACGGTTCTTAGCGCTATATGAATGGGAAAATATTATTTTATTATTAACATACTCCGTTGCACTATCTTCGATAGCAAATAGTTTCACGCCCTAATAAATAAAATGATGATTTTTAATGAAGATCGGCTGGTGAGACTAATTTATGTTTTTTAAAACAGGTATGTGGCCCCATTTTGCCTATATCACGATTTACAGACTCCAGCAGATGGGGTCTTCAACTGCCAGGAGCAGGTCCAAATATGCAACTTCATGACCCTCACCATTTTATGGGACAATCGCATGCCCTTACGCAGTACTAGCGGCTACAAACAACATACCAACCAATAGGGTGGTCTAATGGCTCGTTTTTGGAGCAACCTTCCGATTATCAGAGCGACCATTTACTGCTTTTATCATAAACCAACAGCCTATCTACCGCAAAGGAACAACGCGTGGCTCCAAATAAACTTTTTCTGATCGACAGCAGAGACCATAGCAAATCGCTGAATATTCACTAAACATTTCACGTGAAATAAATGTACTTTACCAAATGTACAATCCTGCTGTTTGCTTTTAAATCACTGTTTCATATTCCGAATTGTGGCACGCTGTGTTGTGACATAATGTGTTGTCTACCGGGTTCTGTGTAAAGTCACTTAGGACTGGAGATGACTGGGCGCGTTTGATGACGCACCCTGTAACGTCACGGAGAGAGGCGGGGAATATGAATGCTTTGATAATATCAGGCTTAGGGGCGGGAGATATGATTTAGTGTTGCAAAAGCAAGTCAGCCAGGTCAATAGCGCCAGTCATAGGATTATCACATAATGTCGGCGCACACCAGCCGGATTTATTGTTTCTTTAGTGGACAAAAAGTCGGTTGACGCCCATAGGAAATTGTACTATTAGCGGACAAAAGGAGTGGTCTTAAAACACTTTCACCCTGACAACGAACAATACAAACAACGTTCTCAGAACACCCCCATTTTGTGTAATTGCAACCATTTCGGGACACCGCGAGTGTTCTTAGAACACATTCAACTAGACAGATTACAATACGGACAGCGTCCTGAGGACACCCCCAGTTTGTGTATTTACGAACAATTAAATACACCGCGAGTGTTCATAGCTCATTTTTACCTTCCTTGCGAACAAAAATGACACATACTCCGTCCTCTAAACACCCCACCGTTTAGTTTATTTACAAAATGTCAGAACAGCCGTGTTCTCCGCGGACAAATCGAACACAACAAAAGCGTCTAGCGCATAAATAAAATACAACTTTGAACCTATCTCATACTCCCCCCATCCTCCCCAAAGACTTCTACACACCAACACACTACTAAATACACATTTTGAACAAACTTTCACCGCGGATGTCCGCAAATGCAAGATGGCGGGCGCGACAGAAAATCTGACGCGTATCACGCACCACGCCGCCCAATCAGCGAACACGTTGCATGTCCGCGGACATGACGCAAGCCGCTGGGCCAATCGGGGTGCTGTCCACGGAGCGAACAGGGAAGTCCGTCCACGAAGCGAACACAGATATCAATAATTTTTTTGCCTTACATGTTGGTCATTTTTTTAAAAACTACTGGACGGATTTACACCAAATTTGCAAAAGCACGCTTTCGGGACCAGGCCGCCGCTCCTGCCGCAAATTTGGTGTAAATCCGTCCAGCGGTTTGGGCTGTAGCCGTGCGCAAAGTTTTTTCCCATTCAGTCTATGGGAAAAAAAAGTTTTGGGACCCCCCCCTATAACTTTTCCCCCCCTGGACGAATCCTCACCAAACTTTGCAAAAAAATTCAGAGTGGGCCATATACTTTTTTTTGCAAAGTTTGGTGAGGATTCGTCCAGGGGGAGCGATGGAAACACCAACTGCGGCCATGATATAGATATATATATATATAGATGAACAAGTTACTTCTTACCTTGTAACGTTCTTTCGACAGGATGTTCCTCCGACGTATTCCTCATCTTAGATATCTCCTTCCAGCTCTGCTGGCCTCGGAAATTTTTTTTCTAGAGGGCGCTGCGCGTCGACGTCCCTCGAGTCGATGTCCTTCGACAGCCGCCGTATCGACGCTCGACGTCATCCTGCCTATAAAGGCCGCGCGCAGCGTCCGTTGCTCAGTTCCGTTTTGTAGCCCACAGTATAACTGTCTGGACTAGACTAATCACCCTGAAGGAGCGTAAGCTGCAACAAGGGAAGTAGTACTGCGGGGATGGATGGGAGGGTCGATGAGGAATACGTCGGAGGAACATCCCGTCGAAAGAACGTTACAAGGTAAGAAGTAACTTGTTCTTCGAAGGGATTGTGTCCTCCGACGTATTCCTCATCTTAGATAGGCTCCCATAGCAGTATTCTATATTCGGAGGAGGGAGTACTGACTTCACGCTGTCTTCTATTGATGAATAGAATGCAGTACAGCCCTTCCAAACCTAGTCTCTTGACTAGAGGAGGAATCCAGATTGTAAAAACGTGTAAAGGTATGGACAGACGACCATGTAGCGGCCGCACATATGTCTTTAATCGGCACGCCTCTTTTGAGGGCCGATGAAGCTGCAATACCTCTGGTCGAATGAGCCCCAAGTTTTTGAGGGGGCTCTTTCCCTGCCAGTTTATAACATTCCAGAATGGCTAGAATGATCCATCTGGAAATGGTCTGCTTAGTTATTGGTAACCCCAGCTTGTGACCTGCGTAACCTACAAACAGCTGGTCTGCCTGTCTTATCCTGGCTAGTCTACTAATGTAAAAACTTAAAACCCTCCTAGGGTCTAGTCTGTGTAACCTCTCTTCCTCTTTCCCCGGGTGAGGAGGAGGATAGAAAGATGGTAGGGTAATCTTCTGAGAGATATGGAATTCAGAAACTACCTTTGGGAGGAAATTAGGCTTCACTTGCAGGACAACTTTGTCTTTGTGAAAGATTGTATGAGGGGGTTTACAAGAAAGAGCTTGTAATTCGCTCACCCTTCTAGCAGATGTAAGTGCTATTAATAAAACAGTCTTAAGGGTAAGGAATCTTAACGAACAAGAATGGAGAGGTTCGAAAGGTGTACCCATCAGGAAAGTTAGTACTAAGTTTAAATCCCATAGCGGAACTTGGAATGGTCTTGGGGGATAAACATTGGTTAACCCCTTTAGAAACTGTATTACCAAGGGTAATTTGAAATAGGATGGTTCCTCCGCAGTACGCTTAAAGATAGATAGTGCTGTGAGATAGCCCTTAATGGTGCCAACTTGAAGGCCTGAATTTGCCAAATATAGTAGGAAGGACAAAACCATTGGGTTACCACATGAAAATGGGTCGATATTCTGTTCTCTACACCAGCTGCAAAATCTGTTCCAACGGCAGCGGTATAAAGACTTTGTTGCTGGCCTCCTTGCCGAAAGCAACACCTCCATAACATCATCAGGGAGGTCCCAATCCTTGTACCTCAGCCGTTCAGAAGCCAAGCGTGAAGGTTGAGGGTTTTGATGTCTGGATGGAGAACCTGACCTCCCTTCTGTGAGAGTAGGTTCTCTCTGAGAGGAAGTCGAATTGGAGGGCAGATGGACAAGTCTAGAAGGTCCGGGTACCACGTTCTCCTGGCCCAATCCGGGGCAATTAGGATCATAGTTCGCCGGAATCTTCTCAACCTCCTGATCATTTGAGGAATGACAGGGACCGGTGGGAACGCGTACAGAAGCGGAAACTCCCAGTCCACTATGAACGCGTCTCCCAGAGCTCCTCTCGGAGGAAATTCCCTTGAGCAGAACAGGTCGCATTTCCTGTTTAGGCTGGTGGCGAACAGATCTACCTGAGGGGTTCCCCAAAGGGCGAAGATCTCTTGAAGGACTTCCTGAGCTAGTTCCCACTCGTGGGAGACTGTGTTCTGCCTGCTCAGAGCGTCCGCTGTCAAGTTCTTCTCTCCGGCTAGGTGAACTGCCGATAGAGAGATTCCTTCTTGGATTGCCCAAAAACCAGAGCTGCATCGCCTCTCTGCACAGGGGTAGTGATCCTACGCCTCCTCTTTTGTTGAGGTAATGCATGGCCACCGTGTTGTCCGTCATTATCAGGACGTTCTTCCCTTGTACAGCTGGCAGAAAAGCCTTCAACTCAAGTCTGATGGCTCTCAGCTCTAACAGGTTGATGTGTAGTCTGGACTCCGATGGAGACCAACGACCGCTGATGGTCAAGTCGTTGGCGTGGGCTCCCCACCCCGTGAGTGAGGCATCCGTGACTACTGTTATCTCCGGCCAGGGTTGCCAAAACTGTTCTCCTTTCAGAATGTTCTCCTGACAGGCCCACCACTGAAGGTCTCGAGCCACCCTGCCAGGAACCTGAAGAAGATCTGTCATTCTCCCTGAGAATTGTGACCACTGAGTCCTCAGTGCCCACTGGAGGGATCTCATTCTCAGGCGAGCCTCTGGCACAAGGAAAATGCAGGATGCCATGAGACCTAGCAACCTCAAAAAGTCGAAGGCTGGGAGACGTTGGGCATGTTGGAACTTGGTAACCATCTGTAGAATATCTTGAGCCCTCACCTCTGGTGGCGAGGCTTTTCCCAGGGAAGTATCCAGGATCGCTCCTATGAACTGGAGTCTCTGCGATGCTATCATTTGAGACTTCTTTAAATTGAGGGAGAAGCCCAGTTTGTGAAGGGAGTAGCACACGTGATTTAGCTGGATCTGAGCTTGCTCCGGAGAAACAGCCCTGATCAGCCAATCGTCCAGGTAGGGGGTAGACGTGAATCCCTTCCCTCCTTAGACTTGCCGCCACTACCGACATTAACTTGGTGAAGACCATCGGGGCGGAGGTCAGCCCAAATGGCAGTACTCGAAATTGATAGTGAGAGTTGCCAATTGCGAACCTCAGGTATTTCCTGTGTTTGAGATGGATAGGCACATGGAAATAAGCGTCCTGAAGGTCCAGAGATACCAACCAGTCCTGAAACTGAAGGGCCTGGAGGATCTGAGAAAGAGTGACCATCTTGAATTTGTCTTTCCTGAGGAATTTGTTCAATTCTCGCAAGTCCAAGATGGGTCTCAGTCCTCCGTCTTTCTTCGGAATGAGAAAGTAAGGGGAGTACCAGCCCTTGTTCCTCTCCGCTACAGGTACCGGTTCTATGGCACCTTTCTCTAGCAGGTCCAAAATATCCTGCAAGAGGAGCGGATCTGGAGCTTTCTGAGAGCTGATCCCCGGTGGATGACTCTGAGGTATACGTAGGAAAGGCAGGCAGTAACCTTGGGCGACTGTTTCCAATGCCCAAGCATCTGACGTGATAGCCTGCCATACCGCCAGATGTTGAGTCAACCTGCCTCCTACAGGTGTCCTGTGAGGGGAGTCCTCAGAGTGGTTTTGGGGCGGCTGATGCAGATGCCGATGGTAAAGAGGCACCTGCTGTTGCTGCGGCTTTAGAATATCTACCCCGTCCACCTCGGGTAGTTCTTCTTTGACCCCTTTGAGCCGGTCGTCCTCTACCTCTTCCGAATGCGGAGTAGAAGCGAAAGGACTTGCCCCTCGCAGAGGTTCCTGTGGGACGAAAAGGAGTCCGACGGATTGCAGCTCCTAGGGATTTTGCTGCTGCTTTTGAAGTTTGCAGTTTCTCTAAACTGTCATCCGCCTTTTTCCCGAACAAAGAAGAGCCATCAAATGGCATGTTCAAGAGCCTGGCTTGCACATCTGGGGCAAAACCGGACTTTCTCAACCAAGCGAACCTCCTGGTTGATGTACTTGCCGCCATTGCTCTGCTGATACTGTCAGCCGAATCAATGCCCGTCTGGAGGGATTCGCACATAGCGTCTTTACCGTCCTGTATAATATTCAGGAACGCATCCCTTTCTTCACCCTCCGGGATGCAGTCAGCCGCTGTACAAGCACACTCCCAAAGTGTATGGCTGAACCTAGCAAGGGTGCAAGTAGCATTAACAGACTTTAACGCCATGCTACATGCTGAAAAGACTTTCTTTGCCATAGCATCATATTTTTTATCGTCCCTGTCCTGTGGGACTGTAGGATAAGCCGTCTTGACATCGGTAGAGGATGCTGCTTGTACCACCAGACTTTCTGGGGATGGATGTTTAGACAAGAACTCTGGGTCTGTGGCAGATACCCTGTACTTTGCAGACAGTTTTTTTATTTACTGCTGGTATTACATCTGGGGTTTCCCAGTTTGTCATGATCTTTCTCTGAAGAGCTTTATGAAAGGGCACCACTGGATCCTCTTGTGGGCCTTTGTCAAGAATATCCGTGAGGTCATCTTGCTGGAAAGATTGTGAAGGTGCAGACCACCCCATGAACTCTGTAATCCTGGCCATTAAGGCTCTGTAGGGGGTTTCAGCATGCTCCCCCGGGTCTGGCTTAGCAAAATCCACCTCAGGGGAAGTGTCTAACCCACTTGCCTCATGTAAAGAATCATGAAGATCCTTTAATCTGCGCTCTTCAGAGGAAAATTCCTCTCTAACTGGGGTTACAGGTCCCTGTAACTCAAATGTGTCTTGTTCAGACAAATCACCCTCTTCGAAAATTGAGGATATAGTTCTCAATTGTTCTGAACTCATAAAGGGAGTAAATCCCATTCCCAAGGCAGAGGGTGCCGAACTTGTCATTATTGGCCTCGAAAACGTCGATGTCGTTGACGTCGAAGGCTTCGAGCGTGGCGTCGAAAACAGAGGTGGAGGCCTCGAGGACCTCGACAGAATTGGAATTCTACTCGACAATATCGACGCCATCGACGTCGAGGGCCTGGGGATCGTCACTGGATGTGTGGTCACCGTGACTTTTCTCGGCGTCGACGCCGGTGTCGAGGCCGGCGTCGAGTCGACAGACCCGTGTGTCGAAGGTCCCTTCGACAATGGCGTCGAAGACATCGACCTCGACGGAACCTTCGTCAACGGCGTCGACGGAACCTTCGAGGAAGGTTTGGAGGTCATAGTCCTACTCGAGGGTTCGAGACGCGCTCGAGAGGTTTCTTTCGCCGGGTACTGCGACTCGCTGCGTTTTTGACCTTCGGGTCTTTCGACCAGAGCATCGCTCTCGGCAGTCTTCGAGGGGGTCGAGGCCGCTTTCTCGAAGACGCTCATCATATTTTTTCTGAATTCCTCCCATTCAGCCCGGGAACTATGTTTCGTGGGGCAAGGGATTCTTTTTGGCGAAACAGAGGAAGAGGAAGACGGAGAAGGGGATCTTTGACGTCTCCTCTTCGAGTGCTTCGATCTCGAGGAGTGATGAGACCCACTCCGAGACCTGGAGCGCGAATGGTGACGAGGAGACGAATGTCTCGACTTCGTCGACGAAGAAGAAGCTTTAAAAGTCTTACCTTTCTCCAGCTTCCCCCTACGCTCCTTCAGGGCCTTAGCTGTCATGGACATACAGTCCTCGCACTCCGAACAATGGTGTTCGGCTCCCAAGCACCACAGACAATTTCTGTGAGGATCGGTCAACGACATCTTTTTCCCACAATCTCGACATTTTTTGAAGCTGGATCGAGGAGTTGTCGGTTCCGACGAGGAAGCCATCGAGTACGGATCGAATAACTCGAGGTAAATAGGATTATCTGACTAAGAACTGAGCAACGGTATTCCGAGGCACCGAGTAGCGCGGAAAAACGGAACTGAGCAACGGACGCTGCGCGCGGCCTTTATAGGCAGGATGACGTCGAGCGTCGATACGGCGGCTGTCGAAGGACATCGACTCGAGGGACGTCGACGCGCAGCGCCCTCTAGAAAAAATTTTTCCGAGGCCAGCAGAGCTGGAAGGAGATATCTAAGATGAGGAATACGTCGGAGGACACAATCCCTTCGAAATATATATATATATATATATATATATATATAGATATAGATATATATATATATATATAGAGAGAGAGAGACTGAATATTCGATGTTGCAACTTTAGTAAGACGGGACCGGTGAAAGAGAAGGGCTCAAATTGTGGCGCAGTAGAGAAAAACAGCTGAAAATCAAGGAAGGATCGAGAAGGCTGTCTGGCCCAGTGTCAAGGGTTGGGGCAGGAAATACTGAGTGCCAAGTTTTATTAATTTAGTATTATTAAATACGAAGAAAGGAGCTCAAACATGGTCTCCTATCACATGGGATGGAAATAGAAAATGGGCAAGCTGCATCGAGACGAAGATAAGAACATGCTCGCACTCCCTTCTATTCTCAGGAGCAGTGATACTTTGCATGGCCAAGTTCAAAGACAATTTGAATGGCAGACAGCATGAGTGATGATGGGCTAATTGGGTAGGGAGGCATGGTCAACTCACCCACAAGCACCTGGGTACCAGCTTTTGTGCTGCTAGCGAGTTGAATATTCCAGAAGGGTACAAGAGTCCCATGTATTGAAGAGCCCTAAAGTTTGAGGGCCAATGGTGTGCCGTGTATCTAACAAATATTGAGAACTTGCATAAAGTATACCTAGATGTCCCCGTACACATCACAATCCCAAGAAGGTTTTCTTAGTTTGCCACATAGTAGGACACCACAAATGGGTTTTTGCTATAAAGGCATTCTTTTTTATGCAATACGTCGAGATTATGCTGCGAGGTGTCAGTTTTATTCCCCGTTTTAAACAATTGATAATAAAGACGTTTGTTTGCCAACTTCCCAAGTCGGTCTCGTTATTGGTGTGAGAGTTATTATGCACCCCCATCCATGTAATGACACTCTTCCTCATTTAAATGGACCCAACGGTTCACATAGTAGCATGTCGGATGGTTACAGACGATCGAGCACCCTTCACCATCTAGGCAGAAGATCGTGGGGTTTCCTGTGGAGAGCAGCAAGAAAAATTGATACAGGTGGGGCAGGCCCCTCTGACGAAATCCCTCCTGGTTTCCACAAGAACTTCATGGACAGAAGGCGAAAGTGTTCGATTGGAGAGGGGAGCCGATACTGAAGGCCTTGAGGAGAATGAGCGAATGACAAGTAGACTGAGGGGAATGGAAAACTATGGGGATGGTATTGTAGTAGTTTAGAAAAGCAGCAGGGTAGTTACAAAACTAACAGGGTTGATTATAAAAGTAAATGAAGAGCGTTTCAAAGTATAAATGAACAGCGTTTTAAGAGATAAAGGCCCATGATTCCCAACGCAAGGAGTTTTAGAAGAACTCTTCTTACACACCGAGCGGAGTAAAATTAGGCTGCGTGTAGGACAGGTCCACATGAGATGAGTTAAGAATAATAACTCTAGTCAGAGTATTTTAGGGGTAAGATGAGGAAACGGAGTACCATGGTTTAAATTTAAAAGTCGACTAGTCGGTCTATGTGTTTGCTTTAAAAAGGTGTCGAAGAGCGACAAGTATAAGTTGTGAAAAGTTGAAGTAGAGATAAAAACGTTATTGCCTTAGACAGGCTGACTTTAGATACAGAGCAAGGGGATGAGAGCCATACTAGCTGGCGGCTAGATATGTCAGACGAAGAGAGAGAACCCTTCTGTGGGGAGGAGGAAGGAAGTGCATGCGGGCCGAGGGATGGCTGCAGACAAACAACGAAGTAAGATGGTCTGATTTAGAGCAACCTAAGGATAGGACGTCAGCTGCAGTAGCATATACAGAGCGCCCTAGAGGAGGATCGTATAGTGAGAAGGGAGAGTCTCCGCCATGAGTGAGCATGCTGAGGTCACTTCCAGGTAGAAGGCAATCAGGAACCATTGTTCCCACTATTGATAGGCAGACAATGGGAGACGATTGTGGGATAAGATTCACACAGTTCCCCTTACTAGAGAAAGGAAGGGCCAGACCGCAGTATATTCCGTGGTCACAAATGGATAAGGATAATTTAAGATGCAAACTTCCTAGTTTAATGGCAGGAGCAGAAAAATTGATTTATGAATTAGAGAAAATAACAGGGGGAAATGCTCTGGCAATAGGGGACATTAAGTGTCTCCTAGAAGCCATTCTTGGGGAAAGCTGATGACATTTGGACAAGTGCAGGCTACTCAGGTTTCACAGCACAGAACACAGTGCACAATGGAGTGCCATTTAATAATTGTAGAGCAGCTGTCTGGAGAGCTCTCAGGGCACAGTATCCCAACACGTCAGACATGGGTGCACAATTATGACATGTAAGATGAAAGAAGAAGATCCGCTTGCTTACATTCAGGACATTTAGGAACAGTGGCAGTATTTTACCCATTTTGTGTCAGGGGTTGCCCGATCAAGTACAGAGAAGCAACTCGAGAAGCTAGTGGAAATGCAAGTGAAGCCATGGCAGAGATACAGTAGACAATAGTGCATAACTGTCAGCTGTTACAGGAGAAAAATAGGAAGCAGGAAGATGCTAGAAAGAAGAAGCGAAGTTAGTTCAGAAATAATTGTCAAAATATACCATAGAAGGGGCAGTATTGACAAATGGAGAAGAACTGGGAATACAGCAAACAGTGGGCATATCACAGGTGAATAATCAGCACCTGATGGGCCAAGGAAGGAATGTATTTGTACCAGGGGGCAGAGGAATGCGCTATAGAGGAAGGGGTGGTTTTCTGAACAATCAAAAGCGGTTTTCAGAATCTGCAGAATGATAATCAGAATGTGCAAGGAGGATTTGACCAAGGAGGACTAGTCAGAAGAGCTCCTCCTGTATGTTGGACAGGTGGGATGACAGGGCACATTGTGCATGTAAGTGGGAGCCAAGGGTATGTACAGAATGGGCAATCATCAAGAGGGGGACAGCATATAGCTCACAAGCTGGGCTCCCCTGGCAAAGTCAGACTATGGTGTTAAACAGCAGCAAAACGTTGGGGGGTACACAACTGGAAGGAAAATTACACATAACTGGAATTCTTTCCTAACACTCCGCAACAAAGCACGCCACTGGTATTAACAACAAGAAATCAGGTAAGAGCTACGCTGTGGCTATTACTAATCTGGATATTTTGACTGGGGGCATCTTGAAAACAGAATTTATGTTCTAGATTTCCGAGAATGATCGTGGCAGTCACTTAATCTTCGCACAGTGATTTTGATAGTTTGGGACATTATTCCGCGAGGCTTTGACAAGCCGACGTGAGTTGTATGGGTAACGGACCCATATGTAACAATGATTCTTAGGCTGCGTGTGTGACCTCAATGGTCCAATTAGGAGCTTAACACTAGTACACACTCGGTTGATATTCTTGCCCCGTACTTGTGACAAGTTATATATCGGTATGGCAATCGAATGCACATTATGTCTATATTTTTTCAGTATTGGTGGGACCACGAACGTACGGATTATGCGCAAGAGAAACACTGAAAGTTTCCACTGCAACAAGGACTGAGACCATATTCCTGTTGGGCATAAAACAACAATTGCAAGTAAGCGTTTAAAAAAAAAACAGCAATGGACTACCCACATTAGATAGTCAGCAATCTTTTTGGAACAACTGTTCAAGTAGCTGTCATGATTCCTGCCCCTCATGTCCCCAGCCCTCCAAGATGTCAGGCTGGAGCCAGACCACGATCACCTACATGACCCTCAAGGGCCTCTCCATCCCTCCAAAGACCCACTTGGAGTCAGACTTGGCGCTTGTGGCACCAGACTCACCCACTCCCATAGGATAACAATGGGGATTGGACTTGTATTGCATTGATGGGGACAAGATGGATGCCCCCACATATTTCGGTTCCCAGAACTGCATGTGCGGTCTAGTCTTTTGGCTGTGGTTCAGCCCAGAGATACCTGGGATACCCATATACTATTTAAGCCACACCCAGGCTGAGAAACATGCTTTGCGTTTTCTGCACCTGCAGGGTGACACTCACCGTGTTCGGACCGGTCTCCAGTAGGCCTGCATCTTTCTTCTGCGCTCAGCTCCTGCAAGAACAAGAACACCGTTAGGAACAGCCTTATCATGCGGCGCTTCAGCCCATCATTCATCGCTCCTTCTGTTCTGCGGGCATCTTCGGCGGTGTCATTCCCATCCCGGCACGCCGCTTCCTAAGGAAATGGGAAAAGAACAGAAAAAAGGCATTAGTAAGCAATCAGCAAATCTTCGCTTATTTTTAAATACTGTACGAGCTTCAAACGCTTACCTGAATCCCAGCCGCTCTGGGGGAACTCTGTCTCTGCAACTTCTAATCCATCTGCAAGAGGGAAAAGACACTCCAGGTTAGCGTGGAAACATCTAGAGGCGCTGCATACCGCGCTTACCCGCCGCATTTGTTCTTCATAACCGACATCCACGTTGAAAACGTTGCAGCACCTAAAAGAAACAGAAAAATAACTCAGTTCAATAAAAATACGAAAGGGGTGCATCGCGCATCACACTCTCACTCACCTTCAGCACTACTCATCTCAGCAGCACGCCACCATCCATGGACGCCATCTAAGGAAGGAAAGGAATGAAGTTAGAGAACTGTTCAAAAGACTCATTATACTTACCTGTCGGACTCTTGCCAGCGAAGTAACTAGGCAGCAACGAGCCTGGATCAATCAATGCGCCCCTGCGATGAAAGCAGGACGGGGAGCACACTATCCAAGAAAACAAGGTGAGCTGTGGATCAAAGGGAAGGATTGGACCCCGGGGAAGAAGGGGTTCAAGCACACAGAGACAATAGGGAGTTATACTCTACCAATCCTGTGTTTCAGGCCCAGTCTCCAGTCGAATAGCTCCAGGGAAGGGTTCAAGGTCGTAAGAGGTCAGAACAGGCTGAGTGACGTCCCAGTGGATACCGGGTGAGCGTTACAGTAGCTGACAGACAATTGCCGTTTTCTCATGTTATATGTCACACACACATGGTCGAGACCAGGACTTATGAATAACAATGTGCTAAACAGCCTACATCCGATGTTCATTTGATGACTCTAGAGTATGTATTTGACTTTTATAGTTGATCACTCATTTGTTGAGTGCTTTGTACTGCACTTTTAGTGTTGTTCAATTGGAAGTCTACAAGAGTATATTTTGAATGAATTTCTCTTGTTTCTCTCCCTTTCTTTTTTTGTCTTTTTTGTCCCCTGCGTTGTACTGTTGCAAACTGGTGCTCCCCTTCTTGTATATACTGTGGTTTTTATGACATTATTTTAGTATTCCGAGGAAAATTACATTCAGAATACTCCACCCAGAATGACTAGTGAATTGTCTATATGGTGAGTGTGAGTTTCCTTATTTTGGTTTTAATTGACCATTTGCCCATGTCTCATTGATAGTGCCATGTTGAGCACTCTAAACTTTTCCAATGATTACAGTTCAGTAATATTATGCATTTTCTACACATGTAGGTGAAATTCAACGTACATGACTATGGTATACAGCATTTGTTACAAACTGTTTTACCTTCAAGATCTCTATGCTAGCCAACCCTTGAAGAATTTCCACATAACAGAATATTACAACTGATATGGAAAGAAACATGTTGGGTTTTTCTGCTTGGTCATATTGATTATGACCTAATAATATGAACTAACCAGATTAATAGAGTTAAGGAATCATTGTATTTAACAGTTTTTCATTTTTTTCAGAGCATTACATTTAGTCTATGTTAATAGGTGAGCTTGCGTATAAGTTTCATGTTTGATTGATTCCTTCACTTGTGATGTTTTTTGCCTAATTTAGTTTAGGTTATTTGGTATGAATATGCCGTGTGAATGATGGGTGTGTGAATTTGTGAGGTATAGGCAGTTTTTTCTGATGTGGGTTGCATTTATTGCATTAAGCACTTATTGTTTATAATGAGATTGTTTTGGTGAATAATTCTTTGACATTACATTTGTATTATGAATTTGTAATACTCCATAAATGGATATTTTTCAGAGCAATACATTTATCATATAATTAACGAACAGGATATGAATTGAATCTTTTCATGTTCCAATACAGTACTGTTTGGCTCCAACTGGATAAGTTACTATTTGTCAGTAGCAGACATCCTTGTGACCTTGCATTTCCTACTGTAGATGCATAAAAGCTCTGGTCCCTTTGAGTATCCCTATATATACACTAAGTGCTGACCAGGTATGACCGGAGTTTGAAACACCTGGTGTCCCGGTTATTGTGTCTTTTGATGACCCTATGACGCAGGCCTATTGAAGGGGATTGGGGGGGGGTTAAGATAAAGTTGAAGCCAGGAGCAATTTTACCTCGAGCACGACAGTAACCCATGTCTCGAGAGGGGGGGGGGGGTCATGGAGATTCATACAATACATGAAACCGATTAACCAGATTGTAGAGGCAGAGCTTCCTTTAGTTCCTAATCCAGCAATGATACTATGCAGTATCCCAGTAAAGGTGTGATATTTTACGGTGATTGACTTGAAAAATGCATTTTTCTTAATCCCGTTGCACAAGGACTCACAAGACTTGACTTCCATTTCGTTCTGCCAGACTCATCTGAAACATACTCTTTTGCTTCAAGGGTACTGTGAGTCTCCGTCTATCTTTAATAGGGTCCTCCAGATGGACCTAGGCAATATTGAGTTGAAGAGCGTTGTAATACAGTACGTTGATGAGATTCTGATTTGTAGCACTACAGAAGATTAGTGCAAGCAAGACTCGATCCAGTTAATGACTATCCTAGCAGACAAAGGATATAAGGGAGACCAAGGAAAGTTACAGTATTGTCAAGAAGTGGTGTTGTACATAGGCCAGTTGATCTCACAGGAGGGAAAGAGGGTTACACCTGAGAGAGCTGAGGCGATCATGAAAACAGCAAAACTGCACACAGTAAAGCAAATGAAGCAGTTTTTGGAACTATGCAATTATGTTAGAGCATGGGTGTTGGATTATAGTTCGTACACAAGACCTCTTTTGCAAGCTCTAAATGAAGCACAGGCAAACAATGAGAAAATAGAATGGGCTAATGAAATGGAGGGAGGGTTTGAAGAAAGCAATTTGTACAGCTCCCGTTTTAGGAATTCACAATTCTGCAGAGTTATTTTTATTTTCGCACCCAAATGGGACAGTTCTGATAGCAGTACTTAAACAGAGGACTAAACTAGGTTATAAACCTTTGGCATATTACAGTGGGATTCTGGATCCAGTTATGAAGGGGCACTTTCCATGTGAACAGTCACTGGCGGCAGCTGCGTACGTAACTGAGAAGTCTACCAGTATTGTTATGGGGCGTCCTGTGACGCTCTTTGAGGAGCATGCTTTGTTTGCTATTTTGGAGAAACCTAAGGTTACATTGACGTCTCAGAGAGCTTCTGTATATGAGGTGATCATACCGAATCCAGCGATTGAAATAGTCTGATCTAAAATAGTGAACACTGCTACATTTGTAGCTGAGCCTGTGCATGATTGCGGGAACTACAAGGAGTTCTATGACGAGATCCCTCGCATAAAGTAAAATGTGCTAGCTTGGGGGGGTGGGGGGGGAGATTCTCTTTATTGATGGTTCTTCGAAAATCGATCAAACTGTGGGGAAAGGCATTCTGGCGCAGCTGTGGTGAGACAGACAAAACAGTGAATTTGAGGTTGTAGCAAGAGCAAGATTACATCTCACTTTTCAGCATAAGCAGCAGAATTGGTGGTGCTTATTGTCGCGCTCGAAAATCATGCAGGGCTGGAAGTGACGGTGTACAGTGACTCCGCCTATGTGACGTCAACCATGCACGTAGGATTAGCAGATTAGGGGCTACCTCTGAGCGGATGGCACTCCAGTGCAGCACGCAGCATTGTTGGACAGGCCTATTAAGGCACCAAAACTCCCAGTAGCCATAGCGATAGTTAAATGCGCAGCACATACCAAGCAAACAGACCATTTCTCGCGGGAACAAAGCTGTGGACGTAGAGGACAAAAAGGTTGCATATTCACCAGATATTTCAAGTTCTGATGGTCCATATGTAAAGGAGAAAGTAGTCACGATTATGGTAGTAAATGAAGGGTTTAATCATTTACCAGGAACACAGTTGATGGAAATTAAGGGCAGTGCACACAGGAAGAGCAAGAATTATGGAAAGGAGGGGGGTGTTCTTTGTTCCCTTCAGAGGCATTATGGGGACAAAACAGCACTGGAAAGCTGGTGATGCCAGTAGCATTGTCAAGGTTAGCGCTTGAACAGCTGCACTACCCTGTGCATGTAATTAGGGAAAGTCTTGCAGCAACTATTGCGGAGGACTGGTTCGTACCGAACCTATTAGAACAAGTTGCATTTTATGTAGTAAATTGCATGGTATGTTAAAAGTTTACAGCTGGGCATACACTGCGAACGATTTGAGGAGCGATTCCTCAAACGAATGGTCTTTTTCAGTCCATTCTCCAGGTCGATCGAAGCAGGTCCTTGTACACAACCCAATGGTACTTGCGCAGTTTTTAGTACGAGAAGTCTTTCCAAGAGGGGAGTGTGTGAGGTGCTGATATCCGATAATGGGCCCTATTTTGTTAATGAAGTGTTTTAACAAATTTGTGGTTAATATTCAATGATAGACTCGTTTTTTCTGCTTATCACTTGCAAGCGAACAGGATATGTAAGAGACGCAACGGTCTCCTTAAAGAGAGGATCGCAAAGCTTAAATTGATACTGAAGAAGGGATGGATATATTGCCTACCCCTAACCTTATATGCATTAAGGAATCAGCCTGGGTCAGACGACCACCTCACACCCCTCAAGTTAGTGACAGCGTGGTGAATGATAAAGCCTTGGTCTCCTCCATTGAGGAGCAGAAGTGATGCCAGAAGAGTGCAGAAAAGTTAGGAAATGAGTTATGTGCGTATTTGATATGTATGACCACTAGTATCTCTCATTTCAGATCAACTCAAGCGCCAAGGGGGTCGGTCGCAGAACACAGATGAAGACCATTCAGCAGACGGAATTTCTGAATTACTACCAGTACCTAGACTTTGTTGGAGACACAATATTAATTTGGAACTTGACCAGAAATGGGCATGAACCACGATTTAGTGGACTTAACCTAGTGGAGTATGTTACTCCCTCAGCAGTGAAAGTCCAAGCAAGGCGTGCGTGGATCCATTTGAATGACGTGAAGCTACACGCTGGTGAGACCGTTGCAGCCCTAACAATCTATTCTCAGCAAGACAAGGAGAAGTTGTTCAGTGCATGCAGTCCCGATCAATGAGGAAGGACGACGATAAGGTTGCTGATTAAATAATTGATAGTGGCATTTGGACTGTGGCTCAGCCCGGACACTCTTTATAGATATTATATCAGGAGTGCAAACAGTTCTTGAATCGCAGGAATCTTTTGAAAAGTGAACTTTAGAAAAGTGTTGACATCTGATAAGAGATTGCAACATGAACAGGCTGATTCTTTTCACACAATGCAATTGTTTGGTTGAATCTATGGTTTTGATAAATGATGCCCATAGGATCCTTATCACTGTTTTCATATTTATTCTTAGAGCTTATCCTGCTCTTGTTGGGCGTAGTGACAACATACCTAGTTTTCTGCATGATCCTAAAAATAGCCCTGTGATAAGGAGGCTACTTGTGGCTATAGTTGAGCAGATTCTGCAGCTACCTGATTTACCAGAATTGCCTGATTAAACAGGTTTTTTTCCTTCCTTAAAGCAGTAAACCGGCACAATGAGGAATTTAGAAAATGGTACAGTTTTGGAAAGTGAGCAAAAATTAACGACATTCAGAGAATCGTAAATGGTGGGGGTTAATGTATCGGTGTATAATATATGCATGCTCAGCATTTATTCTTGTTTTCCTGTTTTTTAAAATGTATACGGTTTACTTCATTGGTCCCAGCAAAGTAGAAGTCCCCTTGATTCTTCCCACTCCAGTGACTCTTGTAGAATTGTCTGTTACTGAAAGGCCAAGATTTTTTGTGATTTTCCCGAATCTAGTAGCTCTTCTGGAGTTGCCTATTCCGAAGACAAATGTTCCTATGGTTCCCCCTGTAGGAAGGACCATTACTGATATGCTTCTCAAGTATTATGCAAGCACTTACTTTGCGAAATGGAGACACAAGAGAAGCACAAGGGAAGATGATAATGAATTAAATAATGATCTAGATAGTACAGCACACTTGGGTAATAGCATTTGGTATCAACACATGTAAAAGGTAGGAGAGAGAACGCCCAAAGAGAGTTGCTATGTTTGTGCTCTAATACCTTATGCTATGGGGACTTCCAAGATATTCATAGCTATTGAGGTAGCAGTCCAGAAAGCTCATTTCCCGACGCACTTGCACTCTGCCAGACGAGAGGTCAGTTCCAGTGTCGAACAGCATCCTTGGTATAGGTGACTGAGAAGACATCTCCAAGAGAAGATGGCTATGTGCAAGATTTAAAGAGACGAGAGAAATCAGAGACAAAGAATCAAGTGATAAGATATGAACAGTCTGGAATAAACGGAATCAGAAGAGAAGAAAACAAAATGCTCAATTGTCAAGGAAAGAAGCACAAAGAAATACAAAGATGCAAGGAGAGAGGTCAACTGCAAATTAAGGGAACAGTGCGGACTCCAGAAGGATGGGTGGAAGGCCCGATTGTATGCAAGGCGCCAGCACTAACAGGAGATTATGAGCCATTTATAGATACTGCAGAGAATGAATGCAAGCATCATTGGCCGAAAATTGTGCAATTGCTGACATCGGTCGATGATAAAGGAGGATCCTTGCAGGTAGTACCTCTAGCGAATGCATCCCTGTGTTTCAGAAACAATGGCACGAGAAAGGATGGAATGAATCAGCAGTGTGGTCGAATATTTTATGAGCCAGGCATGAAGGACGGAACAGTGGTGTTAATGGACCACTACTTGTCCTGTGGATCCAGAGCTTATGTCAAGTTGCCCAAAGATTGGGGAGGACTGTGTTCCATGGTAGGTATCCATGTTCCAGCATTGGTGATTCCAAAGAGTGACCTGAACATTGGAGAGTTTCCAAAAGCAAATGCTCATATGAGGAACAGGCGATTATTTGGATTTCTCAATCGGACAAAAAGAGAGAATTACTTTTAAACTAAATTGATAGAAGCATTCAATTCTATTCCATATCAATACAGGTTGCTCAGTCAGACTGCTGCAGTATTCACAACTACCTTTGTGCCAGGGATCCAGACGATGGCGAATTCAAAATGGTTGCAAATCACTCACAGGGAGCTCCTGCATACGATCAACACTACCCATAAAGGGATTCAACACAATCAAGGAAGAATTGAGAGACTGATGACTCTCCAGAATAGGTGTGTCCTGGACATGATTACGGCAATGGATGGAGGTGTTTATGCCAAAATAGGGGAATCATGTTGTACATTCATACCTTCTCACAATGACGAGAATGGGACCTTGACAGAGGCCATAACGTTGCTAACGAACTTGCACATCAAGATGGAAGATGAGACAGAAGATATTGCAGATTACAGCTGGTTTGCATCCATATGCTCATTGGTTGCACAATGGATGGCAAATATTTTCAAGTTTCTTGGCGCACTATTGGTGATGATCATGTTCGGATTCTGTGTGATCAGGATAATAATTGCACAGTGTAAGAAGACAGCAAAGAAAGCAGTAGGCATGAAAGTCATGATCGATGTTGAGTCTGGGTTTGGACCCAAGGAGCCGACAGATTAAGAGATCGGAAAATATACATAAGCAAGCACTCTAGCACCTGAGGGAAGGAAGTTCCTGTATCCAAGAAACCACAAGTAGTATGTGGGGCAATGGATGTACTGCAGTCTGAATGGACAATGAAGCCACGTGACCTGGAGTGTTAATGACCATGTAAAGTCAGCAGGATCTCTGAAAGGAGTATTGAAGATATGGACTCCATGTCTAGATGTGAAGACTGAGGGGAGAGTGGTCGATGAATCAACCAGAGGGGGGGGGGGGGGGGGAGTGTAGTTGAGGAGCCAAATGCCTCTACCAAGTCCCCGGCCCTATTTTGCCTATATGTTGGAAGCTGGAAATTGCAACATGCACAACAACGAGAATGATACCAATACAGCGAAAGATCTTCGAAAGAAGGTATCCATTGAGAAAGCCTTATAAGATGTACCCGCAGAGAGCTGACCGTCTCTAAGGGGAGATCCATGAAGAAGTGTGCAGCAGTGAAAAAAAGATAGGTGACGTCAAAAGGAATTAGATAGAGTGACACACTGGGAAGGATAATCAGAGAAGAGAATGCATAGACCTTATGGAATCTGATGACGAAATAAGGAATGGAGTAAACTTTCATGTGCAGAATGAAGATTGCATGTGCAAAGAGCACTGAAGAAAATATAAGTCGTTTTATACCTGTACAGATGCTGCAAGGCAGGCTATACGTAGTGAATAGACTGCAGGCAGTGCCGCATATATTTCTTACTTCTACCTATTAGGTAGATGGTTCTAGCTGCACTCTCCACAGTATCTTAGAGACCCATCACCATTGCAAGAAGTTGGAATCCAAACCGCTGTTTGTGTTTCAAAGCTGTTCCTTTATTTGTTTTTCAGGGAAAGAAATCACATTAAAATTCCAATGTACTCCGTTCCAAAATTGGAAAACAAAAGCAAAAAAGACCAAAGTGTACAGGTCCTCCCAAGTGCACCACTCCTCAAAAAAGAGGCGTTCACGCGCTTCGCGGCCAACTCGCCGCTTGCTCACAACAATTAACCTCATTGTTACAAAGCCATTTTAAAACGTGAGGGAAACAGGCAAGCGTGGGGAGGGGCATGGGTGGGTGGGGGGGGGAGGAGCACACACAGTAGCAATCGTGGAAGGACTGGTCTCACCTTTCCCCAAACTTTACATCTATGGATGGGCCTTCTTGGAGTGGTGAATTTTACCACCATAACTTATGTATTGCCAGTCATACTTTCTAGTCTAATGCGTTTTGTGTAATCCCTTCGCAGTACAAAATCGCAATTGTTTCCGATTCCCACTACTATTATTTAGGGGTGACCCGTATTTCCTCGACAGCAAGTACACATGTGTTCCAGTTTCCAATCTATTATTATAGTATGCTTTTACTCGGACGGTTCTAGTCCATTTAGTATTTTGGCTTTTCCCCTATACTCGGCTGAAGTGCATAGTGCAAAAAAATGTTTAAACTGTCATGTGCTAAAAAAGGCAACATATTAGTTTCAAACAGTTTTTTGTATGTCACATATATATAGTCACTTGCTTTAAATGCTCAGTGCTGTTTTAACATCTCTCTCCTCTCTAGTGAGTAGCTTTTTAGGACATTCATTCCAATGTTAATTACATCTCTCACGTCTTTGAAAGTTAAAGTGCTTAGTGCATTCCCCGCCTTCGCTCTTCAGTTTAAAGTGCTTAGTGCATTCTCAACAATAGCAGCAATAGTTTTGTCCCCAATGCCGAATGTATCCATATCTATATAGGTAGGAGTGATTGCAAGATAAATATGATGACAAATCATTTTCACTGTTAAGATCATAAAGTGCTTAGTGCATTTAGCAGCCTTCTTTCTTCAATTTAAAGTGACAAGTGCAATAGCAGCAATTTCTCTGTTAAGATTTGCCAAGTATATATGTTAAAATGTAAAAACAAGGGGAAAAGAAATTGTTAGGTTTACTCATACTATACTCTTCTTAAATGTCTATGCAAACTGTCTATCCCTAAAATCTGTATGAATTCCAGGTAGGGCTGCACATTGACCATAATCTTGGGGAACGTCACAACTTCAATCCTAAAAGTATCTGCCTACCCCACAAGCCTCTCCTGTTTCTACCTCATCAAGACTTTTCGTTTAAAATTATTGCTCATTCAGAACAGGTGTATTAGAAGCAAAACATAAATAACCATATACCCAAAATTATTCAAAACATTAAAAACACTGAAACCAACTGCAAGGGTATCTCAAATTCTCCCCAAGGACAATAATTTGACATTAGTACTTTTCTTTTTTCATTGTCCACTCAACATCTTTAGAAAACTAAGGTATAAACAATGGTTAAAACTGATTTCGGCACTCCAAGGAGTTTTTTGCAGGCTGGTGTTTGTCCAACATCATAGATACAGTGACAGGGCGCTTTATCTTTTTCATTTTTCAGCAGCCCAGAAAGGTGTACAGATCCTCATCGATGTTGTGCCCGTTGGACTGTTTGCTCTCGAAGTCCAATATACACCTTGTTTCCTTTTGTCTGAGTAGCTTTTCCTTATCGCCTCCCCTTGGACCCAATTTGATTTTGTATAGGCCCAAGAATCTGAAACTGTTTCGCCATTATATAGCACATATATATATATATATACATATATATATATATATATATATATACATATATATATACATATATATATATATATATATATATATATATATATATATATATATATATATATATATATATATGTATAGAGTCGGGATATTCAATGTCACAACTTTAGTAAGCCAGGACCCGTGAAAGAGAAGGGCTGAAAGTGTGGTGCAGTAGAGAAAAACAGCTGAAAATCAAGGAAGGATTGAGAAGGCTGTCTGGCCCAGTATCAAGGGTTGGGGCAGCCAAGAACTGGTTATCTATTCAAGGAGATACAAAGAACGTGAGAAGCGAGGCAAGCTCCTGCTAAGATGCGACAGAAACACTGAGTGCCAAGTTTAATCATTTAATATTATTATATGCATAGAAAGGAGCTCTAACACGGTCTCTTGTCACATGGGATGGATGGAATCAGAAAATGGGCAAGCTGCATCGAGACGTGAAGATAAGAACGTGCTCACACTCCCTTCTATTCTCAGGAGCAGCAATACTTTGCAAGGCCAAGTTCAAAGACAATTCGAGTGATGACGGATGGTGGGCTAATTGGGTGGGGAAGCATGGTCAAGTCCACCCACAAGTACCTGGGTACCAGCTTGCGTGCGGCTAGAGTCTCGAATATTCCAGAAGGGTACAAGCATGCTAACCAATTATAGAGGGCCATGTATTGAAGAGCCCTATAGTTTGAGAGCCAATGGTGTGTTGTGTATCTAACAAATATTCAGGATGACTTGCACAAGGGGTGGGCATAAATTGTCCATCTGACTAGAGAGTCCAATCACAATCCAATCCCCTACAGAAAGTATACCTAGATGTTCCCTGTAGACCTATAACAATCCCAAGTAGGTTTTCTTAGTTTGCCACATAGCATGATGTCACAAAGGACCGGTTTTTACCATAAAAGCATTCTTTATTATGCGATATGTTGAGATTATGCTGTGCGACGTCAGTTGTACTCCCCGTTTTAGACAAATGATAATAAAGCAGAGTTTGTTTGGCAACTTCCTGAGTCAATCTTGTTATTTGTGTGAGAGTTATTCTGCACCTCCATCCATGTAATAAAATGCTTCCTCATTTAAAAGGACCTAACGGTTAAATATCTTAAAATATGAATCTGCCATGGAACAAATTTTTCTGTTGGATGGATATTTTAGCAAAAACTGGAGCATCACAATCACAAACAGAACAGTCATCTGTATCTTCTTGGACGGTCATGGCGCTCCAGTTTGCCCATTTGCGGTGCAAGTCATCAGAATAAACATAGCCGTATTGTATCAATGAACACATGCAGAGAGCAAAGTTTGATTTCTGATGTGTAATGAATAATTTTTTCTCCCAAAATGGAACGCCATGTGCTTCGAGAGAAAATGAATGATGGGACTGCATTTAATTCTATTTTACTCCACAGAACTTTCCCTTGCACAATTCAAGTACTTGGATAGAAACATTGAAGAATGAAATCTGAAAGATTGCACGGAATGTCACCGTCTACAAACACGATTACTATGGCTTGTGTGTTCTTACATTGATTATGTGCCAAAACAGTTTTAATGGCCCAACTGGATGTATTTAACCGTTTCCTTTACCATATGAAATAGAACGACTTAGCAAATTCCCAGACTATGAGTAATTATTGAAAAGTGTACCTTATCTTCTTTTTTGAACAGTGAGTAAACATTAACTCCGTATGTGTATCTTTCACATTTTCATTAGTAACATGATGGCGTAGTTGCTGGCAGTGGATGGGTCACTGCGCTGTGCATCATAACAAGGGACGTAGCATATCGGTTTGACATGTGTATCTCACCTTGCAGGCGTGTGTTATGTTTTACTGCCAGCAGGGCACTTGAACTTCGGGCAATTGATCAACAGATAGGATTATCACAAAATGGCGGTTTCCAAACCGCATGGTTCGCCTATCTAAATATCAGAAAATCGAAGGCAAGATGTATTGAAAAAAAATGTTATCAATCAAAAATACGTGTCCTATCCATTGGGCAAAAAATTATTCCTGAGAGGAACTTCTCCTTTAAGACCCGAGAGGTTGGCAGACAACCAACAGAACACATTTCCAGACCGACCATGAGGAATAGCTGAGAAGTGAAATGCAATGGCTTGTAATGCCACAATGGGCCTATTGTGGATAGGAGTCCGTATTGAACCACAACACTGCATCAAGTACTAGGATGAAAAACGACATTGCCCTGAGACCTCATGCAACAACTATGGTGCCCAAGGTGACATGCTCTTGCACATCACATGCCGCAGGAACACCCTATATATATATATATATATATATATATATATATATATATATATATATATATATATATATAATATCTTGGGAAGAGACACCCATCGTGGTGCACAAATTGATTAAGTTGTGAACACCCTAGATTTGCATAAACCAAGATGCCCTGTTCACATATTATATAACATCCAATGCTAGGAGTATTTGTATTGGATTTAGTATTGCTTACATTTCTATTAATTTGGTTTTTAAAATCAATAAAAGCAAGTAAAAATAAAAATCTGAGATAGCTGGAAAACCTACATGTGAGAATGAGAATTAGAAAATACGTTATTATTTCTTTTGCCAGAACAATAACTATTTCTTTTGTAAGAGCAATCTCAAATATCAGTCAGAGCTGCTGGTCCCTAAATTGTTCAAATTGAAAAAGAGGATCCCTGATTGATGACAACTACTTGCTCTTGGTACATGGTTTTGGATTATGCAAATCGACCAATGAACGGGGACCAAGTAAATAGATAGGAAGCAATGGGGATTAAGTTAATCATATTCGCTTATACAACACCAGCGTACCATTGACAGGAGAGAGGCGAGCCTGTAGCAAATAAGAAAGTGACTGATTCAACATGCTACCTCAAAGCCCCTCAAATGACCCCTTTACTAAGGCCAATGAATTTCAAGTATGCTGCAAAAAAGAACATGGATTTTCATTTCAGAGTGGACATTACTGTAGTTAAAGATGAAAGTAACTGGCCAGTTACTGTCACACATTGTCTTACTACTTCATTCGTCCATTTGTAGCGTGATAGATGAGCACTCTTACCCGTGAGTTCACTTTCATGTGAGCCTACAAAGCCACCAATTAGAATTCTACAATCCCAGAGCATAAACATCAGATAAGTAGTACATCTGATGAACATTGCTTGAGATCCAGAGTGTGGCATGAACCATGTGTCTCAAACATACCTTCACGGCAGGTTTAATGCTAGGCATGAGGAGGGACCTTTGCACCTGAAACTGCCCGAGATATAGATGGCGCATGGGACCGATAACAACTGCTCTGCATTCATGCACCAGCGTTAGGAATAACAGCAGTGAGAAGCTAAAAGTGGCATTCAAATCAATTCATACTTAACACAAATGAAAGATCATGCATTGTTTGGGAAGAGGGTATTGTTCGAACTATATAATCTGAACATTTAAAAGATTGCACCTACATAAAAGGCGAAACAAAGCACTGTACACATTTCATGGCCGACCACACCTGCTAAACTCCCCGGGCTACTCAGGTTCACTAAAGATGAAATAAAGCCTCTTGCTCGTAGAAGGGTGTGACCATGAGTGCATACCTACCTAGGTCAATAAGGATTGCATGTTGCTGGGAGGTTAATTGCTTCAGTAATTCTTTGTAAGGCGTATCCTTCAGCTGCTGTTTACTTGGTAATGGGTGCCTCAGTTGGTATTGCTCCGATAACAACTTCCAGATTTCACCACGATGATGACGTGGCACGCCTGCCGATAAACATGAAACAAAAAATGTGATCTTTGAGTGCCCCATGTTTTAATGGCAAGAGATCGTCTGCGTACAGTAGATTGCCTTGCAAAATACTAGACTTGAGAAGTTTAGCCACATAAATGTCATTTTTCTAATTAACTGTTCATGTGGATGGGAAAAAAGGAGCAGTAAGCGATAGTTAAGAGGTTTGGCGTCTACGATACTAGAATGGTCATCCTAATGTGTACTTATGACGGATGTAATCAGATTTGATTCGTTTCATGTGAATGGTAGCTTGTCCAGGGATGAACTTAAAATCCCTTTTCAAACCGCGGAGGTACAGGTTTCCAACCCACTCTGAATATAATTACAGAGTCGATATTGTTGTATTAGCCCATTGGGAGTCTACACCCGACTCCTTAACATTAATTTCTAACAACGTATGCCATGTTTATGTCAATATGACTGTTCAGAGAAATGTGCGTACAAATTTGTCATGGAAGCAATAGTTTGTTTTTCAGATTATCATGCACAAAAAGCATTCGGAAAACGTGATTTCGCAGTTTATGGTTTACTTTTCCTAAAGTTCCAAGCTCTTTGGAATATAAAAGTATTACCACACAAGTGTTTGGAAAAAACGAATGCAGCTTTATAATAGAAAAAGCTACCAAATCAGATATCTCAATCATAAATAAGGAAATACTGCAGTGCCAACATTGAAATAAGTTAGTCCCCTGGGGAAAAATAAACTCTATAAAGGTGCAGTCACAAAAATCAATGGGATAATAATACAAAAACAACACAAAAAAGGACTAAAGTTCAACATATAATCACGATCCTACTTCAAGAAAAGAGATATGATTGCATATGTATATTTATTACAGGGCCTGCAGTAGCGGCTCTGTAGTTCTGGTTAAGTTGCTCAACACATAGGGAAAGCACTTTTTGGGCAGCTTGAGACAAATCCTCACCAAACTTATCTTGCAAAGTGTATGGCCCCCTTGGAATGATTCTGCCAAGTATGGTGAAGTTTTGTCAAAGGGGGGCGAAGTTATAGGGGGTGTGCCAAAATGTGTGGAAATCCTCAGACACAATTTTTTCTCACGCCTACAGCCCAAACCGCTGTACAGATTTTCACCACACACATTTGGGGTTATTTGGTGGTCAAAGAGGGGCTGTAAAGGGTGCGGGGGGGGGGGTGTGTGGGAGGGCTGAATAAAGATATTATTGTGCTGTTTTTGTAGGTGAAAAATAGGGTGTGCAGGTGCCGCGGTAGTCCCCGGACAGCACTGTGAACAGTTTGGAAAACACATTTGGGGTTATTTGATGGCTGAAAGAGCGCGTGGGCAGGAGAGTGGAATAGAGATGATGTGGAACAGTTTTTGTAGATGAAAAAAAGGAGTTTGCAGATGCCGCAGCGCCCACAGTCAATTTTGGTACTTGCAGACATTTAAATTGCAAGGGGTACAGGGCGAGTTTTGTTATTTGAAGGTGCGTTGTACATACTTGTTATATGGTTTAATTATATTGTGGTGGTTGTGGTCAGTGGCCAGATTCCTGAGAGCATGGCATGCCACCAAAAATCTGGCTACTGACAACACATAGCATAGTAATGTGTATAGTAATTATAGGTAAGGCAGGGGGAGTATACAGCATTTGAAATATGGTGGAATGATATAAAGTGTAAATAGTATTTATGATTGTACTACAATCGAGGATTGTGCTCCTTGATGTCTCGTCCACCTTTCATATGATGAACTATCCTAATTAAACGGTTACACAACACCTTTAGCATCATGGACCAGGCACTGGACTGGCTCATCTGTTTTCCTGACTATGCCCTTCCCAGCTGCAACTGGGCTGTTTGTACTCCACCACACCACTGTGTATCTGCAGACTACCCAAGGGTTTTATGCTATCATTGTGGCAATTACATATCTATGTCCACACTCTGGCTCACCTGAAGTGTTTCTTCTTTTCTCATTTCCAGTGTTATGTTAATAACACACTGCTTTCCTTAAACCTCCCTGAACAAATTTGTTCTCCTCGTTTTTTATCCCCGATTGTCTGAACACCATTGAGGCATTGTGTGCGGCTAACAATATCTGTCTCAATGCCAGTAAGACAGATCTCTCTTATTATGACACCTGTACCCTGTTTTTCTCCTACCCTGCGGCTGCTGTCTTTGGGCCGTCTACTCTTACCCATTCTGGGAGGCCATAGACCGTGGTATTCTCTTTAAATCTTTTCTCTCTTTTACGCCCTACATTTTGGAGCTTGCAGAGAAAGGCCATGGTTGGAGCTTGCCCTCCTTATAGGCGTTGTACCGTTCCTTACCTTCCCCCAGAAGCTCAAAGTCTGCAGAGTCGTGGTACGGTTTAAGCTGGACTACTGCACCAGCCTCTTCCTTAAACTCCCCATTTGTTATCTATACTCCCTTCGGCTAATGTAGAATAGGGCTGCAAGACTTATCCTTGGCCTGAAGCCCAGGGATGGTGTGCTGCAGCCCGAAAATGTGTACATTGGGTCCTGCTAATTGCAAGGACTATAATATGTCCGACTTTGTTTCCTTAAATACTGCACTGCTGCTCCACTGCTGTAACTCCAATACTCTGATTGTGAAATGCTTTTTGAAACAGAGCGGGAGGCATGTCTCGGTCTTCGGTCGTTGCATCTCTTTGGAACAGTCTTCCTGCTCCTTTTATACTTGAGCTGGACTTCCTTAAGTTCTGAAAACCTCTCAAAACTGTGTTTTTATGTTCCTGTTTTACTTAATCCTTTCCTTGCTAACTTATACCACTGCCAGCGACACTGGTGGCTTGGTCCCCTTAAATCTCACAGGTTCCAGGCCCTGTATCTAGTCGACACCAGTACACCCCTCCACCCTTCAGCACTGCCCTTGCAGGTGTACCGCCTGGCGGCTGAGTACCACACCCTTGGGACTCCTGGGCCCAGCAGGTAGATAGTGGTCTCCCACTTTGGTATGTCTTGGTACTTTTCTTCTGGGCTTCTATGAGCACTTGGTAATCCCTTCTTTTTCCATTCATGCACTTCTTTTACTGCACAATGCCGATGTGCATTTATAGCAGTAATGTGTACAATGTTCTTGGATAAGCAAGGGAAATTAATATGGAAAAGACTTGTACCAGATGTTTAAACGGCAGTTGGTGTTTGCAAGCTTAATATGCTGATAGGGTTATCTGTAGAGTTTTTTTAACTAATTGGTGGATATATGTCTGACTGTTTCAAAGCAGGCAATGAGGCAGTGGTAAAAACATAACAGTAAAAAGGGTAGAAGGACTGTGTTGTGCGATTGTGTGCACATCTAATCTGTGGCTTTAAAAAAAGCATGGCCTATAGAGGGGACTGCAGTGACCCCGGATAGTCAAGAAGGGCTATGGATTATGGTCTTTATTGTATGCTAGAGTATGCTTTGTGATGTTATCTTTGATGTCCTGGGCGTTAGTGTTAGCAGTGCATGGTGGTGGCACGAGTTATGGTTGATTAGCTTACCATAACCATAACTGGTGAATTTCCTTTTGGTTTTACTTGTATCCATAATGTCCTTTTAACAATGTTTTTTTCACTGAATTTCATAGGTTTTTATTAGTGCAAGGTGGCGGCTTATAACTTAGGCCCCACGGACGAATCCTCACAAAACTTTGCATAAAATGTATATGGCCCCGTACAATCGATCCTGCGATGTTTGGTGCAGTTTTCACTAAATGGGGGGTCCCAAAATGTGAGGTTTTTCCCATAGTCGCAATAGAAAAATAAATTTACTCACATCTACAGCCCAAACTGTTGGACGGATTTTCACCAGATTTGTGGCAGGAGCAGCGGCTTGGATCTGAGACCGTGCATTTGTAAATTTGGTGTAAATCCGTCCAGTAGATTTTTTTAAACAACCAGAAAGTAGGCCAAACAAAATTAGTGATATCTGGGTTCGGTCCGCGGATTCACTTCCTTGTTCGGTCCGTTGACAGGCCTCCGATTGGTCGGGAGGGTGGCGTGACGTTTGGGGAATGCTTGCCATGTTGGATACGCCATTGTCCGCGAACAGTGCAGTAAAAACATTTTAAAAAACACAACATTGCACTTGTGAAAATGATGAAACAATCTCTAGTGAGGTGACCGGTGATGAGGATGGTATGGGATATGGCCTTAAAAAGCCAAAAACCAGGGGATTCCCACCCTCCACCGACCAGTGTCTGAACAGTCTGAGGCAGTCCTGTGATGTTCGCAGGCAACTATGCTTATTTGTGCATTACAGGGTTGATGAAGGGCAGTTTATGGATGGCTTATAACTTTGGCATCACTCAATGAAACTGCATGTCATTTTGGAATTTAATTGTAGACCTGAGTCTGAATGGTTCTGCAAAGTATGGTGCTGTTTTGTCAAGAGGGAAGATTGTCAATATTTGAAAGGCTTATAAATGTGGTGCCATTTGACAAATTTGCACATGAGTTTTCAAAAGGATTGTAAATGTAAATATGAATCTTTTTGAAAAGATTGGTGGGATTTTCTCAAAAGGGGGCAACATTAGAGGGGTGTCTCATTTTTAGATGGCTTATAAATTGAAAATGCATGGAAAACACATTTTAGGTCAATTGGTGGTGGAAAGGGGGGGGGGGGGAGTAGAAAAAAAGATGATTTGGAGCTATTTTTGCAGGTTGATCAAGGCCAGCTGCCTGCGGGGTAGTTTGTCGGGCAGAGTTCTGAACGGACAGCTTGGGAAAGACATTTGGGGTTATTTGATGGCTGAAAGAGGGCATAGAAATGCTAGGGAAGTGGAATGAAGGTAATGTAGAGCTGTTTTTATAGGTGAAAAAGGGGTTTGGAAATTCGGCCGGGCGGGCGGTCAATTTCGGTGTCCACAGACATAATGGCAATTGCAGGGGGTGTATGATATGTACTTGTTATGCAGTTAATTGTGTTGTGGTCAGTGGCGGCCATGCCCCCCAGAATATGTGCACTGGGCACAATGTCTACAGTAGTAGTATGTGTATTGTAATTATAGGTAATGTAGTAGGTGTAAGTTCAGAATCATCACAGTAGCAATATGTGCAAAGTAATGGGGGGCCCTTCTCAAAAATAAATGGCTATATATGAGATTTTTTTTAAATGAAACAACCGCCATCTTGTTTTTCTCTCGAAGTGACATATTCAAGGTTATAGTCGAGGATATGAGAAAATGAAACACAGGTAAAAAAAAACATGCAAATGCCATCAGGCTAGGGAGGGGGGGCGGGAGAGGTTGCCTAGCGGGCACTGATTGAAATTGGGAATTGGAGGGGGTCTAGGGACTGAGTTTGCAACACAAAGCTTTCTGTAGCCTCAGATATAGCCGCAAATAGACATCTCAAAGCAAACTGCATCACAGAAACAGCATGTGTTGTGGAGGGAAAGGGAGAGGGCAGGGGAGGTGAGGAGGCCATCTGGGGAGTGGGGGAGCTGGCAGCTTTTTTTCCAGCTATTTTCGCCTTTATTAAAGGCTATAAAGGACTGAAGGTAGCTGAGGGTATGTGAAGTTCAGTACACATGTTAGTTTTTTTTAAATTAAAGATATTTTTACAGCTATAGTGATGTCGGGGAGAAGAATGACATGATTGTCATCCATGTCTCCCATCGATACAGTAACCAGGACAGATCCTGCTTAGCTACAAAGTGAGGAAGAGGCCAGCCTCCTCAGGTAAATGAGCCAAAGTTACAAGACCACTTAGAGAAACGGGCCAGCCCTTTCCTGCCTTGAAGCTAAGCAGGGTCTGTCCCGCTTTGAAGCTAAGCATAGTAAGTCCAGGGTAAAACCTCTTCGCCTCACTGCTTTTTGGTTTACTGTTCCTTTCCTTTTCCAGGATTTCTGGGGTGCTTATTCATCCTTTCCCCTCATCCTCAATATGTTTGTTCCCTCCATCTATTTGGATGTTTGGCTCCCTGTAAAGCTCTAAATCAAAAATGTATTCAATATTTAAAACCTTCTTTACAAGTGTATAGAGAAATAACCGTGGATACTCTATGGCAGATTTCTTGTGGTAATATGACGTGATTGGGAATTGATGTAATTATTTTTAAATGATTTAAAATTGAATGATGTACAAACTGAGTAGTTGAACAATTACTATTTTTAATAATTTGAGCACTACACTTGAAACCAATACATGGAGCCTCCTTGCTGCAATCTTTGATATGAGTTTCCCTATGTTCCATAGTTATGAGATGAACTTGAAGGCAAAGGAAGTTTTATGAATATTGTGATTGAGTTAAACTGTTTAGGTTAATTTAATAAGTTTGGGAACATCATGCCACTCTTTGTTATTTGTTTTATTTTCATTCTTATTTTATTGTAATAATCATGTGTTGTAACATATGTGGGAATTTTTTGTACTAAAAATATTGTAAAGTTGATGTATTTTAGCTAAACCAATAAACAAAAAATCCTCACATAAGAGGCATTAATGCAAGGACTTCGTAGACCAGAATAAATTACTGAAGGGCAGGGTGATTCCAGAATGGAAAAGATCATCCTGCTGCCACATGAACAATTCCAATCACGATCACAGGGTATTAATTTTGACACTGTAGAAGTGGGATCTCTAGCTTACCTGAAGGGAAAGGAGGGGAACGCTGATCTGAAGACCTAACTCCTCCCAGTGTCTCCTTGTTTACCCTGAAACACAAACCTAATGGGATACCCTGTGCCACCGCTTTGTTGACTGCAAGCTTTTGGATGCATCCACATCTTACTCATCACTGCTGAGATCACCTGAACAGTAAGTGTACCCAAGCGGAACACTTACCAAAAGAATTACATCGCACTACAGCTCCGATCAGTAATCACTTGTTACTCCAACACCACTTCAACTCCAGGAACCCCCCCCCCCCCCATCACTGGTATGGCACCAAACCTCACAGGCTTAGCAAACGATCGCAACAGAGTTTGTGTGGGTATTGTGGCAAATCCAGGGAATGAGTCTCCTATCCCCAATAGGGTGTCACCCCCTTTGGGACTAGGGAGGTGAGCGCTCTAAGCTTAACACGCTCTAGGGGACAGAGCTGGCTGGATCTCACTGGGGGTGGTCACCTCTTTGAGGACAGGAAATCCCAGAGAAGGATTATCAGAAACTCTCCCTATCCCAATAATTCTGTGGGTTATATTGGGGGGGGGGGGGAGGAGAGGAAAATATGTATGGGTGAAACCCTCTTTTTTTGGGGGCCTGACTCTTGGGGGTGGATAATCGCAAAATTGTAGGGGGAGTGGAGTACAATGTGGGTTATATGGGACTTATTTTGTGTGATAACATGACACTTCCTTTGAGGATGGTTGGTTTGGCCGTGTTACTCGATGTGCAGAGTATTTACCTGGACCAAAGGAGCATTGGCTCGGCCCACCCTTTTCAGAGAGGGATAAAGGATCAATGCCATCTGGAGGAAGATGGAGCATGCCCCCAGATCCAGAGAGCAGGAAGGACCTCCTCCTGCTGGGAAGTGTGGCAAGACACGTGCAAGCATGCGCCAGACTGGACAAGAAGGTTAGCAGAGCACTCAGAGTCCTGACAGAGCTGGAGCCGAAAGCAGCCAGCCCCTAAAAACAACATAGAACAGATGCCTCAGGGAAATGTGAAGGCATCATGAAGCAAGACACAGGCAACAGATTCAAAGTATAAAATAAACACTTATTAACTTAAATAACTGTCAGGATGGAAAAAGGTCTGACTTGCCCTATGCGAAGGTGAGATTTCACTACCTAAAGAAAACTAAGGAGAGTCTGAATCAAAGTTCAACTGAACAAGCGGACTGTGTCCAAAACCTATACTTGCCCTCACAACTGAATCTGTACAATGTGTAGGGAGGTCATCAACCAAAAGGAAAAGTTTTTAACAAAAGTTCTGAGCTTCTTCCAGCTTGCAGCTTCCTTTCACCTCCATTCCCCATGTGTAAAACAGTTCCACAAAAAAGTCTAAAAAATGTAGGTTGAAACCTTTTTTTGTCTTTTTCCGATTTTTTTCAAAAACAATGGGAATTTTACCTACATAGTTGTTGCCTGACCTGCGCAAACGCCCCCTTCCTAAACTTATAATTTTGTCTACTTTTCAGAAATGTATGCCTTTGTGTCTTCCCATTCAGCTTTCCTACCCTCCTCTTCCATTCCGTCCAAGCACTTCCTATTGAACAAAAAGGGAAAAATCGCCCACACTACAAACCGATGGTAACCTTATAAAAAATATGTCCCCCCCCCCCCACTCAACCTGTTCTTGAAAGCTTGAAAAATGGCGAATTCAGAACAGCAAACTATTTGTTCCTAGCTCTTACAAGGAACAAACCACAGGCTTCTTTGCACCACATTTTATTGTCATTTTCTGAAAAAAACATATTCTAGTCACTTTTCTATTATTTCCTCACACCCCTATAGAGCAAACTAGGAATCCTTGGTGGCGTTATGACCCCCAACATGTGGGAAAATAAGGGTGGCAATGTGGCCGGAATATCACTTTTAACAGAAAAGTTACAAGGGATTGAATGCCGACATACCCAAATGTCCAAAAAAGGCTCCGCACTGGGAGGGGTAACCCCTCAGCAGTTAAGGCGTTAATCGAATTGCCTAGTGTTCGGAGACCTTCGAAAACTGGTTTCTTGGCACACGCGACCACTCTGATACAAAGTATTTCACTCAGCTCTTCTTGGCCTTTTGATGATTGGTAATGAAGGATCCAAGACTTTCGAGAACGTGCACATTCAAGGCACGCGACCACTCTGATACAAAGTATTCAGCGTATAACAAAGTTCACACTTGTGCACTCGGGTTTCCCATTCATTCGAAACTCACTGGTGGCTTTCACTGTTTTTGTTGTAGCGCTGATCACACAGCCTTTTGCACAGCCTTTTGCTCCCAGTTCTTGTTGCAGCGAGGATGACAGCCTTCTTATTTTAGTCTCAGTGCTCCAGCTCCTGCCCTTCAAACACCCCTGTGTTGGTCATCTCACAGAAGGGAACGAGCACTTCAAGAAACAAGGAAAGGGGCAGCCTTCCCACACGGCTCCTCTCGCTGTGTTTAGCCAGCTGCAGGGAGTCTCAGCCCCCACCACGCTTCCAAGGACCGCCTATCCCCGTGGTCCCCAGCGTCTTAGCATCCTGCTCCAGCTGCTTACACCGGCATCTTTGCTGCTTCTCCTGTCACCAACATCATGCTCTTTTCGACTGGGCAGGTCTCCTTTTATACACCAGCAGCCCCTTCACAGGCGGCAGCTGTGAATTCTCAAATAGCCATGCTTGACTACAATCGAAGGGACATGCCCGACCTTCACAGATCTTAGCAGGCATCTTCCTCGTCCCAGTACCAGAGTGGTAAAAGAGCATAGTCTTTATTGCTCTTAGTGGCTTCTTCTTTGTCCCAGTACTGTCAAGTGCCAATTGTGGGGAAATGAGGGGGAACAGGCTTATAACAGCCCATGAAGTTTGGTACAATGTTGGGTTGGTTGTCAGTAGGAAAAGGGGGATACCATGTCTCGCCTAAGGGCATCCCACTTCATCTCCCAAGGACCCTCACACAGGTGATCCACCATCGCTTCTAAACCCCCAGGGTCAAGATCCAATGGCCGTTCACTGGCCACCTGAGTAGAGGCTCGAGGGGGTTTATGAGTGAGAATACCTTCAGATTTTTTACAGAAAGCAGAAAACTGGCTTACCAAGACGCCGGCATCCCAGGTCTGAAGAGAGCCTGATGAGCGAGAGGGTGACTTTGCCATAGCTAGGATGCCAGAAGGAAACCGAAGGAGGAAACAAACTCGGGGGCAACCCGTTCCCAGTCTCCAGAGGAGCATCACTTATACAAAGAAGGTACGTGGTAGCTCCAGGAGGTAGGCAGAGGAAACACCAACAGTCCAAGGTGGGCTAAGCGAAATGGGACCACAAGTCCAGGTAGAGCATGTGAAAGCCCAGGGCAGGATGAGCAAAGTCAAACCCCAGAGCGGTGTAACAGCAACAGCCAAAATCAGGCTAAGAAAAACTGAGCCCCAAGGTAGGGACGTGAAGCTGAAAGCCCACGACGGTCCAGAGAGTATAAAACTCCGGGGCTGGGTAGACAACACAGAGGTGCAAGCCAGATAGAACACATTCGAAACCCAGGTCGGAGTGAGAAGCTGTAACCTGGAGATAAGGCTAACCGACAATTCACAAGAGAAGGCAAACAAATGCCGAAACCAAGCAAGAGAAAGGAATACCAAAACCCAGGTGGGGTGAACAGTCAGAAACCCGGTCCAGAGCTCTACAAGTAAGAGACACTGAATTTATTGAGACAAACTTTAAAGTGCAAGAGATTGAGAATGCAAGCATAAACTGTATGCAGGGCAGTGGCCCTAGTGAACATGCTTCACCAAAGAAGGTGCATCAGAAGCCAACCACCATTCAGTTAAGAGAGCCACGGCCCAACATATATTGTTCCAAAGTTTATTGCGTTATCTTACAGTGGCAAGATTAGAGTTTAGGCAAGTATACATTTTGGACAGGGGTGTTTTATAGGAAATATCCTGAGAAGCACCGGTTTACACCTTTTTGTTGTAGAGTAGGGTCCAGGGCCAGAGACCTAGGTTTATTACCTTAGCAAAACTATCCCTAAAGTTTGAACACATTGGTCGTTCTCCTAATTCTGATCTACCACAGAATCCTTTGGTCAAATATGAAATGACCGGTTCTCTTCCAATGAACACAAAATTCAAGGATGAGCAATACTTCGTCTGAAAACGTACTATTTGTGTCTGAACATGTCTTACTTGTAACATGCACCAACATCTTCCCTTACCTTAAGAAGATATAAAATAGATTTTCAAAATACTTCTGTGTGGTTATTCCTTCATTAAAAAAGTGAACCTTTCGTCTACCTGACCATGCTGGACTACAGTTGCACATAGGTGAGCCAAGAAAAGCTCAAAGACATCCTGTCTGTATAGGTTTAGTGGGTTACAGTCATGGGCCAAACAGAGCCAGGTGAATCTTCTTTATGAAATCTCATGCAATCAACAATGCTATTATATCAGTGAGAGACTACCACAAGTAAATTACTGAGCTAATGTCAGGCTCTGTCAGATGGCTACTGGTATCTTCGTCTGGACATGAGCATGGGGATCCAGGCAGGTGAAGATATTAGGCAAGGTGGCTGGAGAAGCACAGGATTGCATGAAAGATCTGGGGGTGAACCGGGTGGTTCCTGCAAGCTATTGGGAATAAAGGAACAAGAGTTAGGCATGATGCTGCTACAGGTCCCCTCTTAATACTGAAGTTCCCAAGAGCCTTACCTGAATCCAGTATAACAGGATTCGCTTAAGATGGAGGACTCCAGCTGCAGGACTGGTGAATAATCATTCTAAATCAATCCAGGACAAAATAACCCAGAAGGCAATACAGGGTCCAAATACCCGGTAAGCAGTTCACGTTTCCAAAGAGCCAAACGAAAGAAGCAAAGGTAATCTAGGAACAGTAAACCGAGGTCAAGCCAGGAATCGGGAACCAAGAAATTAAGGAGGACAGCGAATGCCGCACAACTTCCAAAGGTAGATAGGATGTGAAGCAGTCCAGAATCTGATGCGCTTTATTTTCGGGTGAGTCCCTGCGTGTGATGTTGCGCGGTTCCTGCATGCACTGCATTGCCTGTTGGAAGGTGTAGTCCAGCTGCTGTGGCACTGTAAAAGCCATCACAGTAATTGCCAGCGACAGACTGTGGCGTGGCCAGGATTCACCGTTCGGCGGCCTATGACCGCTACATAAAGGTTGGATGCCACAGAAACCTTAATCATTTCAGATCTGTTTAAAGTGGGAAGCTGACCTGGTTAGCCCACTGGCAGCATCTGAATGGTGCAAAGCCTGTGGTGGCACCATCACGGTTTCATGTAACATGTACCTCTACACGCTGTGCTTTGAATGCCTGCAGCATGCCCATCTAAAACAGCAGCAAATGCACAAAAATAACACTAATCAGGGAACCTATTATCCTAGATGTGGGGTGAATTCAGTGATGGTTATCCATACATGCATAGGTGTGAGTGCTCAGTTGTTCAGAAAACGTGTTTAAGTTGAGGCACTCACTAAGTAAAATACACTTCATTTTAGACCTACATCGATTAAAAAGATGAGCAAATTATTAAATTAATTTACAATTCTAAGATCTACCAAATGTCAGACATGCTGCTTTCTAGCATTTGGCTTCCCGTCGCAACCTATTGATCAGATTATTGATCAGATTATTAAATAACTGCGTGCAGATAGTTGGGAGGAGTAGCACTGGGTAAGGGAGCTTATACGCCAAATCAACCATTTGTGTCCCAAGGGAGAGAAGCTTTGTTATGCATTGTTGACATTTCTTTTGGAATGCAGCAGCTTAAATCACCCGTTTCGCTACTATCCAAATATGATATGTAACAGTGTATCACGAAATGCAATAAAGAGTAAAACGAGAGGCAAGTGACATCAGTGGCAGTGATAGAAAAGTATTAAAAAGTAGAACAATCACCAAACTAATTCTGCACATCAAGAAAATGTGCACAAGTTAAAACACTGCACCTGATGCTTCCCTGAACTCCTCTGAAATTAGTGACATATATGGATACCCCTCTCTTAACGCAAGGCTCGAATTTAAGGGTGGCAAGTAACTAATAACATATATGATAGCTTGATATGATACTTTATTTATATAGCGCCTATACACAATGTGTTTCAAAGCGCTCCAAGGCAAGGGAGGGAACAAGGGAAAATACAATGACATTCTTACGGGCCATGAACAGTAAGGATGTGAAAACTACTGTACTCGGCCTGATAACATTTCTGATAGTGCAAGAGCTAAAATATAGATAAGGAAGGGAGGGAGGGGGAGAGTGGGAAGCTAGGCCTGACGACATTTCTGGTAGAAATGGAGAAAAACAACAGGTGAGGGAGAGGGGTACAGAAGGGGAGGGGAGGAACAAAACAAGCGACTACCATACTAGGCCCGACGACATTTCATATAATGCTGGAGGCGGTGGGGGGACAAGTAAGTGGAGGTGAGAGGAGACAGACGAGGTTGCTATCATACTAGGTCCAGGGACCATTCTGGTCGAGCAAGTGCATATAAGAAAATAAGGGGAGGAGATAGGAAAAGGGATAAAGGGAGAGGAGGAGGGAACAGATTAAGCAGTCAAAAAAGAGTGGAGAAGCAACAGGGGAGAGCAAATACAATTGCAGAAGTCAGTAGTAACACAACGTTGCAAGCCAGGATACAAGATGAAGATGGGAAGGAACAAGTTACTTACCTGTAACAGTTGTTCTCCAGCATGGGTCTGGCATGGATTCACATGCTCATGAATATTCCCCGATGTCCGGCTGGGAATCCTCGGTAAAGAAAAAATCTGTTTCAGTTTCGTTTCTGAAACGTCTTTCTACTAATAACCAATGACTGGTCTCTGAGTCATACTACCCCCAGCCAATGACTGCCCTCTACCTAATCCCCTCCTCTGGCAGCCATCTTCAGATTTGGTAGCGCGTAAAGTGGCAGTAGGACCAAGAGAAGAGCCGCAGAGGGTTTGGAGGTAGGGTTCGCATGTGAATCCATGCCAGACCCATGCCGGAAAAAAACAGTTAGCATGGGGTCTGGCATGGATTCACATTCTCATGAATACAGGAATACATAGCAGTACACACATGCACAACCACAGGAGGTGGCTAAGCTCAACATTAAGCATTTCAACAACTCAACATTAAGCATGTCTTACCTCCTCACCAGGCTCACCTTCAAGCGAACAGGTTGCGCAGCACTGCCTGGCTGACTCTGGACTCCTCCCTGGAATCCCGGTCGACGCAGTAGAATGTTGTGAAGGTGTGTGTCGACCTCCACGTAGCAGCCCTGCAGATGTCCAGTAGGGGCACACCAGACAGGAACGCTGTGGTAGCAGCGATCGCTCTGGTTGAATGGGCTCTCGGACGGCCGGGCAATGGTCGGTTTGCCAACCGGTGACAGTGCATGATGCAGCCAGGGAGCCATCTGGAAATGGAAGCCTTCGAGAGGGCCTTCCATTGGTTCACAGGTCCAAAGTTCACTTTGGACTCTTTGTGCGGTCCACGTAGAACTTCAGCGCTCTAGCCACATCCAGCGAGTGCAAAGTCCTCACAGCCGGTGACAAAGGGGACGGGAAGAAAACAGTTAAAACCAAGGGCTCGTTGAGATGGCAGTCCGACGGCACCTTGCGCATGAAGGAGGGGTGCGTCCTCAGCACTACCCTTCTCTCGTGGAATTTCAGGTATGGAGGTTTACAGGAGAGGGCCTGGATCTCGCCCACTCGTCATGCGGAGGCGATGGCCACAAGAAAAGCTGTCTTCTACGATAGGAACTTCAGCGGTGCCGAGTGCAAGCGCTCGAATGGGGGACCCAAGAGCCTGGTCAGCACCACGTTGAGCTCCCACGCCGGTGCTGGAGCCTGCACCGGCGGGAACGAGCAGAACAGTGCTTTCATGAACTCCTTCACCAGGCGGTGAGACCACAGCGACGACTGCCCCAGAGTTCTGGTGTAGCGGGAGATAGCTGCAAGGTGGATCTTGATTGAGGCATGTTCCAGCCCCGCCTTGGCCAGCGACATCAAGTACGGTAGCACTTGAGGGGCCGTAATCCGTAGAGAGTTGACCTTTTGTGCATGGAACCAGACAGAGAACCTCTTCCACTTATGTCCATAGTACTTAAGAGTCGAGAATGCCCTGGCCTTTGCAAGTACCTCCTTGCAGTCCGCTGGGATATCGTAGCCTCCGAACTCTAGTGCTGCAGGAGCCAGGCCTGCAGGTTCAGCGATCCCAGGTCGTGATGTAGGATGGCGCCTCCTTCCCTGGCGAGAAGATCTGCGTCTGTCGGCAGTTTGATGGGGGGGTGGGGCGCTGACAAGTCCAGAAGGTCCGGGAACCATATCTGCCTCGGCCGCGCGACGAGGATCATCCTGCACCGGGACAGTCTGAGTTGATTGATGAGTCGCAACAGCAACGGTGGGAACACGTACAGGAACAGGGCATCCCAGGAGAATGCATCATCCATGCTCCCCGGCTGGGGAAACCTGCTGGTGAACCTCTGGCACTTGGTGTTTGCCGCCGTCGCAGACAGGTCGATCTGGGGACTGCCCCATTGTCAGAATAGGAGATCCACTTGATCCGGCGAAGCTCCCACTCGTAGCAAGAGCGCAGCTCCCTGCTGAGTGAGTCGGCGACAGTGTTTTTCACTCCTCCCAGATGAAAAGGTACCAGGAACATCCCCTGGGCGACGGCTCAGTGCCACAGATCCTGCGCTTCCTTGGATAGGGCTGGGGATCTGGTGCCCCCCTGCTTCCGAACGTAGAACATCGTGGTGGTGGTGGTGTTGGTGAAGATTGGTACCACTTTGCCCTTGAGGGATGGAAGGAAAGACCCGAGGGCCCAGAACACGGCCTGGAGCTCCAGGACGTTGATGTGCAGGGACCTCTCCTCCAAGAGCCAAAGGCCTCTTGCGTGGAGATCTCCGGTGTGCGCTCCCCATCCCTCTGGGGAGGCGTCTGTCGTCAGTTTCCTGATGCGCTGGGGCCTGGAAGTCCATGCCTGCCGCGAGGAGCGCGGGGGCGCCCCACCACCGGATCGCTTGACGGACCATCTCGTTGAGGGAGATGGTGTTTTCGAAGCTGCCCGCCGCTTGCATACAACGGGCGTCGAGGAACTTCTGCAGTGGCCGCATCCGCAACCTGCATAGACGCACGAAGTAGATGCAGAATGACATCATGCCGAGCAGGGACTTTATGGACTTCACCCTGGCCACGTCCATGGTCAACAGCCCTTGTACCTTGCCCAGGATGGCCTTCGTCCTTTCCTCTGACGGTGAAGCCAACTGCGCCACTGTCGAGCCTGGCTCCCAGGAACAGGGCATCTTGCGACGGTACCAAGTAGAATTTCACGAAGTTGATCAGAATCCCAGATCCGTGAGCAGGCGGACGGTCTTCACAGTGTGATCGACAGCGAGTTCTCTTGACTTTGCTCGGATTAGCCAATCGTCCAGGTAGGGGTATACGCGGATCCCCTGCAGGCACAGCCGCGCCGCCACCGGTGCCAGGCACTTGGTGAAGACCCTCAGCGCCGACTTCAACCTGAACTGGTAGTGTCTCCCTTGGACCACAAATCGTAGGAACTTTCGATGTCCTTTGTGTATGGGGATGTGGAAGTAGGCATCCTCCAAGTCCAGCGACGACAGAAAGTCGCCCTCCTCCAGCTGTCCCAGCACTTGCTGGAGGGTGACCATCCGGAACTTCTGGGACTATGTATTTGTTGAGGCGGCGAAGGTCTAGGATGGGCCGCCAGCCGCTGGTCTTCTTTCGGATGAGGAAGTACCGCAAGTATACTCCGGAGCCTCTTCGGAACGAGTTCTATCGCGCCCTTTTTTAGCATTGCTCGTACCTCCAGAAGCAGCTGTGGAAGATGGTTTTCCTTCCTGGCCATGGGTGGTAGACGGGGACACTTTCTTTGGAACTCCAGAGTGTGCCCGTGGGCCAGGGCATCTAGCACCCAACGGTCGGTGGAGATGGATTCCCACACGCTGTTGAAATTCTGCAGCCGGCCTCCCACCGGGGTGCTCGGGTGGGAGCCCGACGTCACAGCCGGTTCAGTCTTGCTTTGCCGAGGCCTTGCCACCTTGGTGCGAAAGGACGGCCGTCGTCGATGGAGAGAACCCAGGGCCTGGGCCGTCTCGGTGTCCGCCTTGATGGCCTGCAGTGGCTCGTCCACTGCCTTGCCCCCAAAAGGTTGTTCCCGTTGAAGGGCATGTCCAGTACCCTGGTCTGCACATCCTGACGGAAATCGGTGCCCTTGAGCCAACCACGCCAGCGAAGGCAAATGCTGTTGCCCATCTGGCGAAAGCCGGTGTCGGCGATGTCCGTGGCCACCGTGATGGTGTGGTCCGAAGCCACCTCGCCTTCCTGTAGGATTTCAAGGGCTTCCGCCCTCTTGTCGACTGGGAGAAAGTCCAGGAGGGGAGCGATCTTGAACCACAGCTCCCTGTCGTAGCGTGCCACGATCGCGAGGGTGTTGGCCGCTTTGATCTTCGATGGTTGTCGTCCCATGGCATCCAGCTTCTTCCCCTCGACATCCGGTGGGGAAGTGGAAGTTGATGCCTTCACCACTGCCGATTTCTTCTTGGCCGCCGCAGAGACCACCTAATCCGGGGACAGCTGTGCCCTGAGGCACATATGGGCGGAGTCTGGGACCCGGTACTTCTTTTCGTACCGGTCCCTCTTCGCAGAAGCCGTGGACAGGTTCTTCGGCAGTGACAGTCCTTCGTCCCGGATGTCGTCCAGTAACGGGACTGAGAGGACTGTCTTCCTCTTGGCTTCCAGTCGTTGGTAGAGGAAACCCTCCTTCTACTCTTCAGGGCATAGCTGGAACAGCTCCGATGCCCTGGCGATCATGGCGTGAAAGGAGCCAGTTTCGTCAGGGGGGGAGGGGTAGGTAGGTTCAGGCAGGGGGTGATGGGAGATCCGTCCCATCGTCACCACCGTTGTCGCAATCTCCGTTCCCGTCTCATCCCTCGGTGGAGGGGATGGAGGTGAAGGATGGAAGGGAGGGGGGAGGATGAATTTGCCTCCGCTTGTTCGGTGGCCTCCCCGACGGTCCAGGCGACGCTGGATCGTCCGCTGGGGGTAAGGGCAACCTTGTCCTCATCTCGTTACACAGGGTCTGCAAAGCCATCAGGATTGCTCCTGAATTGTCCTGTGGCGTAGGCTTCAGTTGCGACGGGAGCGACGGCTGGGGCACGGGTCCTCCGTTTCCTCCACGGCCCGCTGCTCCTCGTCGGCCCCACCGTTGCTCTCTACGTCCGCCCCGTCGGGATCCCTCCCTAGGAACTGACTTCCTCGAACTTCTTGTCCAGGATCTTTTTGACGCCAGCCAGCTCATGCTCGGAGGTGGTATCTGTGTCCGTTATGGCTACTATGCCCCCCCCCTCTTTCTCGTCGCTGGGTTTCACAGGGGTCTTCTCAATAGGCTGGAAAGATGATTTCCTCCGGGCTAGCAGGGAAACTAGGTCCAGAAGTCGTCTCCACTGGGGTAGCCTCCACAGATTTTGCCAGGGCCACCACGATTCCTTCAATCGAGGCCTTCACGACCTTGGACGCATCTGAGGCCTACACCTTGGGGGAGGGTCACTGCCTCACCCCCCCCCTTGGCTTTCTCTGTGAGGGTCGACTGGGGCTTCTCCCGAAGCTTACCCGGGTTCTCCGACTTCCTTTTCCCCCGAGCCAGAGCGTTGGCTCGTGGATGATTGCGTCTGACATCGCGCCCTGCCCGTCAGCCGAGGAGCCCGAACCAACAGCACTCCCGGTGCCTGTGGACTCGAGGTGTTTTTTCTTTTGTTGGGCCCCCATCGCCGGAGCGCCCTCAAAGTCTTAGAAGACTGCTCAGACTTCTTCTCACTTGTTGCTGGGCTCTTCCCCTCCAGCCAGTTGGTGAGCCGAGTAAGACGGTCCTTCATTGTCCGGACGTTCATGTTCTTACAGAATGCATAGTCCTCCTCCATGTGCGACTTGTCGGCGTGAAGGCAGTAGAGGCACTGGGAGTGCTCATCTTCCTTGAAGACATTCTTTAGTCCACATCCCGGGCAGTTCCTGAACAGTTTGGATCCAGTAGGTGGCGAATCTCCCTTGTCCTGGGCCATGTCCAATCAGGGTAGGCCTCAAAGGTCTTCCAGAATCCTCCAAGAAGTGTAATGCGATGAAAAATCCGCCCTGGAGGGCCTTAGAAAAATCCAAAATGGGTCCCTGTTGATCGGAAGAAGAATCGGTGGAGCTTGAGGCTCAAATTGACCGAAAATATAAGAGTCAACTCTTTGAAAAAACTTAACACGCAGTAAAAGCTCGACAGCTACAGCACGAGGACTCCCAACGCTTGAACGTGCGATAAAAACCTGAAGATGGCTGCCAGAGGTGGCTTAGGTAGAGGGCAGTCATTGGCTGGGGGCAGTATGACCAAGAGACCAGTGATTGGTTATTAGTAGAAAGAGTTCAGAAACGAAACAAACTGATTTTTTTCTTTACCGAGGATTCCCAGCCTGACAACAGGGAATATTCATGAGCATGTGAATCCATGCCAGACCCCAGGCTGGAGAACAGCATTATTCAGGGCCACCAGGAGTACAAGATGAAAAGGAAGATCAGCATGAGATTTGAGAAAAGGTGACGCACCATGAATCAATGAAGCCCATCATTATATATAGGTGGCAGTTTTTGCCAGCTTAATTACTAGCTCCCAAAAATTGCTGGGTCAAGAACATACAATTAAGAAGGCCTTTTCGCCTTAATCTCTCACCATCATGACACGACCACCTCAAATTGCCATTGCTGGCTATCACCAATGGCTGACTTCACGCTTAGGAGTCAAACATTTAATTATTTTTCAAATAACTTTGGTATTAACACACATTGTAGGTTTAACTTTGGGTAATCTGGCCAAAAGGAAAAGTTGCTGAGCCACGATTCAGATAAACATTAAAAAAACACATTTAAAAAATGATGTTTCAAAAATGATGCTGCAAATCCGCAGAAAAACACTTTAATTGCAGCAAGAAACGTTTTTTCCTCTAGACTTATTTAAAGACACTATGCCAGTGCTGCTGATGCAGCCTGTTCCATTTTCAGTTCTTGCCAGGTATTTAATGGGATCAAAACATTGCTTCTTTAGGCCTGACTTGAGAGAGCTTGCCCCCAGGAAGACCTAAGGCATAGCAATCTCACGTGGACTCTACTTATCAGGAGAATGAACAAGTAGATTTGATTAACCCACTGCATCATAATGTTGTTGCCGGATTGGTTTGAGAACATTACAAATAGCTTGCCATCCTAAAGCCCAAAGAGTCACTCCAGTGAGGAAGACCAAAGACAAGCAGAAGCAAAAAATAACTTCTTCTGGGTTTGGGATAAGGCTAGAGGTTGAACCTAGAAACAGAACATGAAACACTGCCAACAGTGGCACAACAATGGGAAGGAACAGAATTACTTGCTGCTCAATAGCATAGACAAAGCAAGCAAGGGACCCACATCTGAGAAACTCCCTACAGAAACATATCTAGACTAAACTGGATTGTCCTCCACTGGTGTATCGGGGGCCCCTGCAGCCCCCGCGGTGCAGGGGACCTCACCACCCCAGGTCCAGATGGAGGGGGGAGCCCAGCCCTCATCTGGACTTTATATCAGATTGATAGCAGAGCTAGGACAGACAGAACCAAAAAAGGCTAGATAAAAAATCTAGTCAAACAGCCGCTCTCCGTACATACCCTGTACGGGTGATATAGTTTAAACTTAGACTGAAATGTAAGTACTTTTCTTCTTATGCATAAGTTCAAAAAAGAGACACTTGATTGAAAGTAGTAGTGAGAGTAATATGTTTATCAAAAACATATATTTCGAACACTGAAAAAAAGGAAAAAGTCACTAATTCTGTCTTAGTGAGGATACTGCTGCCACTTCTCATATTTTAAATAGACTTTGTGTACCAATGCATTTCGGAGCAAATAGCTCCTTCATCAGGGTGAGTCTAATCTAATAACATAGAATTGGAATGTATACCGCATAACATATGAAATAACGTAAAAAATAGCGCAATATGCAATCATAAATCACAATAGAAAAAGGTAATAAATTAGAAATCACATACCAAAAAGTAGATGAGGGTTCAGGTCAAAGTAGAACATGTAATAAAATGAAGTAGACAAAACCGAGAGTCAATAAGTGCAAGTAGCGGGGGAATTTGACCATGTGAATGGAGGGAAAAACAATGTAAATGGACTCACGAGAAGTATTTGGCCTCGTAGAAACAAAAATCTACAATCACAGGCAGAAATGTGAACTGTAGTTGGTAACAGCAGCGTGCAGAATGCAGCCAATTCGATAAAGCTGTAAAAAGTAAAAGTGTGTTTTAAGTGGAGTCAATGAGGCGCTGTGGCGCTGTGATTAGAAAGAGGCGTCTTCAATGGTTACCTAGAAGACATTCAGGGTCAATGCCGGCCAAAACGCCGTTCTGCATCGCTGTAAGCAAGCGTTGCTAATGGTAACGCTGCTATAAATACCCACGTGATCGCATCGCGTCAGGAGAGTAGCGCGATGCGGCACGTACTTTTGGGAGACTGCTTATGAGATTTGTGGGCATATTTGGAGCTAAAAATACAATTATCAACCCTCGGGTGAGATAAAAAGAAAAAATGAATAAAAGAAAAACGAATATACAAAAATAATAAACATAGAAAAAATACTGTAAAAAAGTAAACAAAAGGGAAGGTAATAGAAACATGTGACTACACAGGCACCAAATGTGGTAGCCCATGTGAAAGTAAAGGATAGTGAACTAGCATCACAGCCGTAGTAGGTGGCACTAGAGGTGTCACCTTGGGTCCCAGACGGGTGTCCGGGAATGGCTGCAAAGATGTATGGGCACAATGCGTGCAATACATGTGTCAATTAAGGAAATTAGCAAGTGTTGACATAACAACTCTGAAGATCTGGAGCACTGCGTAAGTATTATCAATGCCTAAGGATACTGGCATAGACCCCACAATATGTTGAGGACCACATTAAATGTCTATTAACAGTCAAACCATTGCGTATAACATGCAAAACCATCAATAACTAATACAAAGAACATTATGTAATGTCACATGAAATCAACATAGATACATCACATTCAAAGATAACAATGATAATTGATTTCTTCATTTAGGCCATTGGGATACAGGCTCCCCAATCTGTCAATCCAATATGTCTCTCTTTGGTTAAGCCGAAGGCTCAGATCTTCATGTGGGTTGACTTTGCTTAGCACTTCAAGAATCAAAAATCTGATTTGAGTCAGATTGTGGCATTTCTCGTTCCAATGGCGAGCCACTGCCGAGTTGGGACAGACTGCAGCTGGCATGGGAAGGAGATGCTCTGCCTCCAGCTCACTCGCTGTGCACTTCAGAAAGGAAGCAGAGTTCCCGTTTCTTGTCTGCATGCCGGAGCGGAGGCCTGGAAGAAAGGAGAGGTGCTCGCGGGGAACAGGTAAGGGAACAAGTATGTGCGAGTATGTGTCTGTTGTGATTATGTATGTAATGTTATGGATGTATATGTATGTTTATGCGTGCGTGCATGTAAATTACGTATGGATGGAAAGTGCGCCTGTCGTGTGATTGAGAATAGTTTGTGTGTTCGATGAATGTTCTGTGAGCTTGTGTGGAAAATGCAGCGAGAGTGAAGGTGAGAGAAGGTGATTTTGTATGACTGGTGGGTGAATGGGTATTAATGTGATTGTGGATGCATGCTTGGGGAATTCAGTGTGAATATTCTGAACATATTTTCATATTGTGGATTGGCATTTGGCAATGCCAACAGGAGTCTTTTCTTATGTGGAGTACTGGCATATATTGGCACAGCCAATATAGTATCATTGTGCGCAAAGCAAACACGGGTATGTTCTTTGTAAGGAAAGGCTTAGTAACATCAAAGAAGACCGACACAAATGTGAGTTCAGGTGTGTTTATTGAATTTTAAAGGGTTGGTTAAATGCCTATCTCAACCTAAATATAAGGATGGGAGCAAGCTACAACAATCAAATAGTAATAAGACAGTCTTAGTCGAGTCCGTCAAAATAAAAGGGCATGTGCTAATAAACTTATTGCCACTCATTACTTCTAAATACAAAATGGTGTGGTGCAGTGGTGTATGCAAAAAAAGGAAAGGTGATCAAGAAACAATATGTCAGGACATTTGAGCAGTTGGCCGCTCTTCCCCACGCTTTTAACATGGGACAAGGCATGCACACTCTGGCTTCCTCGGTACAAGGCCACAGTTCAATGGTTCAGCTGGTCTCACACCACTCTGGCAAAGTCTAAGAAACAAAAAGTATTCTCAAAAGAAACGTCTCTTATCAAAACACAGGCTTCCTCCACCTTGAAACAAAGTTCACTTTACTTGTCTGAACACACAGTATTACCTTCTTTCCCAGTGACTAGTTCCTTTTGTTACTCAGTTCAATCTCTCACTATCAGGACCTTCTGTGTCAAAGTCTCTCTGCCATTCAAAGCCTCTTACTACAGAGGGTCTGATGTAGCAAAGAAAACACAAAGGTCGGTTTCCTTTGGAAAGATTCTCACATTCATTCAAGTTCACGATTGATCTCCCTCCTACGGGCCCGGACCATGGGTCCCCCTCTTCCAAGCTCAGATCCCTTTAGACACCAGAATCGAAGACATTCAACTGTGCGCAGGATATTGCTTGACCCGTCGCAGGACCACTTCAATTTACAATTCTTTACAACTCTAACTTTCACTTCTGCCACTTCTCAGCTGGATACGTTACAGAGACCTTCGATTGGGCACACATGCAACGCTGTACCACTCTGTCTCTCAGCTTTGTCAGTTACAGGCACTTTTGGGAACTACACAAAGTTCTTGACACAACAGGTTATCCCACCTTAGCTTCCCTCGAGTCGCAGGTCTACATCTTTTAACCTCAGTGTCCGAGAACCTGCCCCTCAACTACCAGGATTTCTGTAACTCACACAAGGAGCAAGCACTGATTTAAACACTACCAGAAAAGTGTAGCTGGAGTTTTGGTTCTTTGGTGCACGGCTCCCCTGCCACACTGTAGCCCCTTTTGTACTCCCAGGCCTCAGTGTCTTGGCAGCCCCTCCCCCCCCTTCTGGCTTCCCAAGGTTCCCTCAGCTACCGACTTCTCCTTCTGGTCTTCACGGTTCCTTCAGACAACCCCTGCTCGCTCAGAGTGTGCCTGGGTGGCTGACCTTTTAAACTGTTCGAAAGAGTGGATTGGAGTCAGGTGTGAGTAGTTGTCCCTCACTGCCTGACTCTGCCAGACCTCACTATCGGCACAAAATGGAGACTGCCCATAGGAATCTGTTAATTCCAATGGGTAATCCTCGTTACTCCCATATGCCCCTTCTTAGTCACAGTAATTGGACTTCTAAAATGGAAGGAGGACTTGTGGGAGTTGATGGTTTTCCGGGAGATCATGGAAAACGCATGTAGATTTTGTCAGGGTGAAGGGGTTGAACATATTGTGATGGGTAAATGGATTTTCTATTGGGTTTTAATTTCCATGGTCGTTTTCTCCTTTTTCTTACAAAAAGGGACTGAGGTGTGATGGGACTCTGCTGACCATATCCCATGACAACTAAGGTGATGTTGGGTAGGCGTGTATCAGAACGGGAGGAATACCATGTCTTGCCTGAGGACATGTCTCCCATAGTTCCAGAAGACCCCCTGCCCAGGTGATCCTCCCTCGCTTGTCCGCCCCCAGGGTTGGGATGCAAGAGCGATGGCCCTCCCATGGCCAGCCGAAAGGATCCCCGGGAATAGCCTGGGAGAAACGCCTCAAGTTTCTCACATCTTATATGGGAATATTAGAACATATTGGTGCAGCCAGCATGGAAATGTATGGGCACAGCCAGCATGAAAGGTTTCTATGCTGGTATATATTCTTGGGAAATGCATGAAAATGCATTGGGAAATATTCTATGGCACTGTTGTGGACTTGCATCTATTGAATGTATTCATGAGTTACCCAACCAAACCAATTGTACAGTACCTGCCTTTTTTATCCAATTGTTCATGCCCCTTTTTGACCCATTATTCAGCTATTTCTTACTGTGGCATTACATTTTTTATAGAGCATTTTTGATAAAGTAAGCAAGATAAGTGTACGTATATATCTAAAGTTGTCGAAATTGCACCCAGTTTGGACATTGTTTTTAATTGCGATAAGATATATTTTTAATGGAAATGCCAACAGGAGTATGTTTTTACGTGGGGGTACTGCCATATACTGGCAGAGCCAGCTTGGACATGTTTTCTTATAGTATCATTACGGCCATTACTAGCAAACAAGAGTATGTTCTTATATGGGAATACGGTTATATATTGGTGCAGCCAGCATGGAAATTTATGGGCACAACAAGTGTGAAGAACAAGTTACTCTTACCTGGCAACGTTCTTTCGATGGGATGATCCGACGACGAATTCCATATCTATGACAGTAATCACCACAGCTGTGCTGCTTCAAAAAATCTTCGGCGTCTGCGTCCTACGTCAATGACGTCGATACGCCCCCCTCGAGGACCTCCTCCGACGGCCGACGTCACTGGATGTTATAAGTAGGACGCACGACACCCGTAGCCTCAGTGTAGTTTTTTCCCAGAACGTGTGCCACCAGTCTTCTTCCAGTCTGACACACAAAGCCTTGCGGAAAGGTAAGCTGCAATCGCATAAGAAATTCTGTAGCGTGGAAGGTAGGGAGGGAGCGATCTGGAATATGTCGTCGGACCATCCCATCGGAAGAACGTTACCAGGTAAGAGAGTAACTTGTTCTTCGAGGGGATTGGGTCCTCTGACGTATTCCATATCTATGACAGACTCCAAAAGCAGTACCAATGCAAAGAGGTGGGAAAGGAATTTAGAAGACAGAAATTTAGCATGCCCAATCAAATTGCGGAGTAAAGGATCGCCTTACCAAAGGCCAGATCCTACCCCCGGATGGAATCGAGGGAATAGTGACGTACAAAAGTATGTACCAAAGCCCAGGTGGCTGCATCACAGATGTTTTGAATAGGAACACCCCTCTTCAGGGCAGTAGAGCAGCCATACCCCTGGTAGAATGGGCCCGTAAGCCGACCGGTGGGTCCTTACCCGCAAAGCGGTAACACTCGGAGATAGCCAAAATGATCCAGCGAGACAGTCTGTTTCGTCACAGCCTGTCCCAAACGCTTTCCAGCCTAACCAATGAAGAGCTGATCGTCCACTCTGACCCGGGACATGCGTGAAATATAAAAGCTTAACGCTCTCCTAGGATCAAGCCTATGGAGCCTCTCCTCTTCCTTACCAGGATGTGGAGGAGGATAAAATGCCGGAAGAACAACCTTCTGACCTAAATGAAATTCTGACACCACCTTCGGAAGAAAAGAAGGACAAATTCTAAGGACAACCCTGTCCTTATGAAACACAGTGAAGGGTGGCTTAACTGAAAGTGCCTGTAACTCACTCACTCTGCGAGCGGAAGTGACCGCAACTAAAAATACAGTTTTAAGAGTTAACAGTCTCAAAGGGCATGAATGCAAAGGCTCAAACGGAGAACCCATCAGAAACTTGAGAACTAGGTTCAAATCCCAACCGGACACCTGGAAAGGAGATGGAGGGAACACAGTGAGCCCTTTCAGAAGCTGAGAAATTCAAGGAATTTTAAAAATCGGAAAACTCTTCAGACGAGCGCTTAAATATGGACAGCGCCGCCAGTTAACCTTTAATGGTACCCACTTGAAGGCCCCTGTGGGCCAAAGAAAGCAAAAAAGACAGAACCATGGGAATTTCACATTCTTAACCCTGTACCAGTCGCAGAACTTTCTCCAACGGCAATGGTACAGGGACTCAATCACGTCTTCAGGGAGGTCCCAATCCCTCAACCTTTCAGAAACCAAGCGTGAAGGTTGAGGGATCTGACCTCTGGATGGAGAACCTGACCCCCCTCCCGTGAGAGCAGATCGTCTCGGTAGGGAAGACGACGTGGAGGGCAGATGGACAAGTCGAGAAGGTCTGGGTACCACGTCCTCAGGGCCCACGCCGGAGCAATGAGGATCATCCGGGAACCGAACCTCCGTAACCTCTGCAGTACTTGCGGGATGACGGGGACTGGAGGAAACGCGTACAGCAGTGGGAATGACCACTCCACCACAAACGCGTCTCCTAAGGCTCCGTTTGGAGGAAATTCCCACGAGCAGAACCTCTCGCACTTCCGGTTGACACTGGAGGCGAAGAGATCCACTTGAGGGGTCTCCCAAAGGGCGGAGATCTCCAGGAGAATCACCTGAGCCAGCTCCCACTCGTGAGAGATCGCGCTCTGCCTGCTCAGAGCGTCCACCGTCTCGTTTTCGTCTCCTGCCAGATGAACTGCCGAGATCGAAACTTCCTGCTGGATTGCCCAGAACCAGAGCTGCATCGCCTGCCTGCACAGAGGAAGTGACCCTGCCCTCCCTTTTTGCTGAGGTAGTGCATGGCGGAAGACTGAGACCACTGGAGCTTGAGTGCCCATTGCAAAGATCTCATCCGAAACCTGGCCTCTGGCACCAGAAGAATGCAGGATGCCATGAGGCCGAGCAGTCTCAAGAACTCGAACGCTGGGAGAGTCTGGGCAAGTTGAAACTTGTGCACCATCTGCTGAATGTGATGAGCCCTCACCTGGGGAGGAAAATACTGCCCCAGGGACGTGTCGAGCACTGCTCCGATGTACTGGAGCCTCTGAGTAGGTGTCAAATGGGACTTCTTTAAGTTGAGGGAGAAGCCCAGCTTGTAGAGGGAGTGGCAGGTGATGGACAGATGATCCAGGACTTGCTCGGGAGAGCGCGCCCTGATCAACCAATCGTCCAGGTAGGGGTAGACGTGAATCCCCCTTTCCTGAGGGGAGCTGCCACCACTACCATGAGCTTGGTGAAGACCCTCGGGCGGAGGTCAATCGGAACGGCAGGGCCCGAAACTGAAAGTGCGAGTCGCCAACCACGAACCTCAGGTGGTACTTGTGCTTTGGCTGGATCGGCACATGAAAATAAGCGTCCTCGAGTTCGAGAGACACCAACCAGTCCTGAAGTTGAAGGGCCTGGAGGACTTGAGAGAGAGTAACCATCTTGAACTTGTCCTTGTCCTTCCTGAGGAGTTTGTTCAAACTGCGCAAGTCCGTGATGGGTCTCAATCCCCAGTCTTTCTTGGAAATCAAAAAATAAGGGGAATACCATCCCTTGTTCCTCTCCGCTACAGGCACCAGTTCTATGGCGCCTTTCTCCAGCAGGGATTGAATTTCCTGTGCAAGGAGAGGATCCGGACTCTTCAAAGAGATTCCCTGGTGGATTGTCTCGAGGCCTCTGCCGGAAAGGAAGACAGTAGCCGTGGGTTATGATCTCCAGAACCCACACATCTGAAGTAATGGCACGCCACTCTGCAAGATGCTGCGCCAGCCTTCCCTCAACCGGCGAACCATGGAACATGGCCTCATGAGTGAGCTGAAGCAGCTGCAGCGTTGCACGAGGGCAAAGAGGCAACAGCCCAAGCGGCCTTGGCACCTCGAGTACCTTGTTTTCCACCTCTGGCACGCCTACGGTGGCCCCTTTGACTGGCAGCTACTCTCGCTTTACCAAAGGATGAGTAATAACGAAAGGAACCTCCCCTCCATTGCTGTCCCCTAGGACGAAAAGGCAGAGGTTGTCGAACTGCAGCGCCCAACGACTTTGCTGCAGCTTTTGAGGTCTGCAACCTCTCAAGGCTCTCGTCAGCCTTGCTGCCAAAAATATGTTCCCCGTCAAAGGGCATGTTGAGGAGCCGGGCCTGCACATCAGGCGCAAACCCCGACTTCCGCAACCACGCAAACCTGCGTATCACGGTGCTCGCCGCCATGGACCGGCTGACGCAATCTGCCATGTCCAAACCCGACTGAATGGCCTCACACATGGCATCCTTGCCATTCTGAACCATGGCAAGGAAACCATCCCGTTCGCCCCCTTCGCGAATATGTTCAGCCGCCAAGGAAAAACAGTTCCACAGAGTGTGTGTGAAACGTGACAAGGCACATATGGAGTTGGCCGCCTGAAGCGCCATACCCCCTGCAGAAAACACTTTCTACGCCCAGCCGTCAAAACGCTTGTCGTCCCCATCAGGAGGGATGGTAGGGTACGACGCCTGCTTTGCCGGGGCCGCAGCCGCCTGCACCACCAAACTCTCCGGAGTAGGGTGCTTGGACAAGTAGCAGGGGTCCCTACTGGCTGGACGGTATTTTCGCGGCAAAGACTTGCCCACTGCCGGGAGACTCTCCGGAGCAGTCCAAGCCGCCACCACCCTCCTCTGTAGAGCCATATGAAATGGCAGTACCGGATCAGTTGGTGGACCAATGTCGAGGATATCCTTAAGGTCATCCTGAACAAACTCCCCTGGGGGAGCAGACCATCCTAAGTACTCGGTTACCGTTGACATAAGGTGCCAGTACGAAGAATCGGCATGAGTGCCAGACTCAGGCCTACAAAACTCCACCTCCGGAGAGGTGTCCAGCCCACTAGCATCATGCAGGGACTGCCTCAGGTCCTCAAACTGGCTATGGCCCGAGAGAATCTCGTCTTGCACCGTGTCAGGCACCATGCCATCATCAGAGCCCTCATCCACCTCTGAAATAAACTCCAGATGGCGGTAAGAAGGCACAGAACTTGAACCAAAGCCATGCTTGACCTTGGCCAGAGCCTTTCTAGGTGGTTTCCCCGAGCCACGGGGTACCCCCGTCGACACAGCCTCGAAAGGCGTCAAGTGAATCGGCGTTGACGCCGAGCGGGGCGTCGACAGCATTGACAGTGCCGACACAGTCCTCGAGACCAGGGCCCCGAGCGTGTCCCTCGACAGCCAGGACGCCGATGGCATCAACGACTTCTTCAAAAGCAAGCCCTTGAAAGAGTCCGTCGACGACGTCGGCACCACTGGCGTCGACGTCTTCCGTGAAGACACCACAGGTTCACACGGTCTCGAGCGCATCGAGGACCTGGACTGGGCATGCCGAGAACGATTCCCCTTGTCCGAGCGCGGGACCTTTCCCACGAATCGTGACGACCACCCGAGCCCAAAGGCGTGCGAGCGGCGTCTCTTGGCTGATCTCGACTGACCCCACTTGGAGGCACGGCTGGACTAGTGCCCTGAGATTCGAGAATCGCCAACATTTTCTTCCCGAAGGAAGCCCATTCCTCCGGTGTCGGATACTTGGTGGGGTAAGCGACCCACCGATGGGCGGAGTCCTCGGATGAGGACGAGGAAGGCAACCGATGACGGCGCTTCCGGGAGTGCCTCAAAGAGGCAGAGGAGTGGCGAGACCGACTACGGGACCGAGACCCACTGGACTTCCGACGACGACGCGGAGAGTCGCCCCTCGAGTCGTCCGTCGAAAGCCCCGCAGACCTCGACTTCCAGGGTTTGGACACCTTACCTATCGATCCACATTGGACATCTTGGACCCACAGTCCCCGAACTTCTTAAAGCCCGGATGTGGTGTGGAAGACGAGGTAGACATCTTCACGAAGAAATACTTCACAAACACCAAACAGGTTCGAAGAACCGAGAAACAACAGAAACTCCAAAGAGTCTAGGTGCGCCGAGATTCCCGAAGCAAACACATTCGCGGAAAAAACGGAACTGAGGCTACGGGCGCCGTGCGTCCTACTTATAACATCCAGTGACGTCGGCCGTTGGAGGCGGTCCTCGAGGGCGGAGTATCGACGTAGGACGCAGATGCCGAAGATTTTCCGAAGCAGCACATCTGATTACTGTCATAGATATGGAATACGTCGGAGGACCCAATCCCCTCGAAAATGTTTTTATGCTGACATGCATTGTGGGGAAAGGCATGGAAATGCATTGGGAAATGCCCTTGTGCAGTGTTGGTGACTTTCATCTATTAGATTTTTTTCATGAATTACCCAACCAAACCAATTGCACAATGTCTGATTTTTACCTCATTTTTCACAGAATTGTGCTTTATAATACAACATGGTAACCCATTATTAAATAAATATTCTCGGGCGGGGGTGGATGGCCACGGTTCGGGCCGCCACTAGTGTTTAGTACATTTGACTACCAAAGGCCAGGCATCGCCCAATGGTTTCTACACTAGGTGAAGGATTTAAGCTTTGAATAAAAAACACACATCTTTCACCTAGAGCAGTGTGCGCGGCGTCCCTGCAGCTGCCAGATCATCATGGAAATTGCGCACGCATGGTGGTCCAGAGCAGCCAGGAGTGTGGCGCATTCCATGCGTTGTTGAGAAGCTTGAGGGCCAGGGAGAGGGGCCCTCAGCATGGCTAACAGGGGGGCGCCCAATGTTTGTGTTACGGCGCTGCTGTCCTCCTGTGCATGTGGCCTGGACTCCTTCATTTAGGACCAGGGACAAGACTGATCTGCTTATGGTTCATCTCAAAGTTACCTATTTCTACTACACCTTTCCCTTCTCCCTGGAGTACTTCTAGGTCCATTGCAAAATACAACACCATTTACGGTTGCCTTCTTTTATTCATTGATACGCACACCAAATCCCCACACAATTGTTGAATGTACAATATTTCGTTTATATTCCTTGCCTCTTTCCATTTAAAAACAACCAAAAACAAATTTCCTATCTTCTCCCTTTGACAGAATTACAGCCCATCTCATTTATCACCCTCAACAAGCAGCAGCCATATTATTAGATTTCCTTCTATGGCGTTGGGCTGGGAAGGCAAGGCTCATTCCCAGATGTGATCCAGTGGATACGTAGTCAGCTTCCCCACTTGGTCAAACTGTCTGATCTAGAACAAATCACTATCTTCCCGCTTAACCCAGATGCATTATCCTGGGTGAATAATGTTTTACTTGGATGTGCTTAAAAGGCAATTACATGTTGGTAAATAGTGAGACCAGTGACACTTCACTGGAGAGGCCAAGTGCATAAAATACATTTTCCAAATCCATGCCCCATTTCTAACAGAATATTACACATGAAATACTTCATGTAAATAAAATACTTTCCCTTAACTGAAAAGCCAGGTATATTGGCTTTCCAAGTGCTTGCTACTGGTAGTGTCCTTTATCCACTGCAGTTGAATGTCTGGCAGTGATCACGGAAGTTTACTTTTAGATTATGAAAGAATAGTGCACATTCCTCTGGATCCACCAGTACCCCACATTATGTTAAGGATTATGCAAAAAGACTTCTGGTAGCATCCGATGATAATCTCGCACCATTACTACTCTGGTCAAAATCATAAGAACGTTGGTGTTGGTTAAAGTGCAAGCGGCAGTAGTGTTTTTAGAACCAAGAATCTGATTGCTGTTGTGGGGTTTTAAGTGAAAAGAATGGCCGCTTAAAGCAAAGCAATTGGCAGTGTATTTCACCCAAGCTGGAAACACTTGCCAATTGTAGGCCTGCTGATAACCCTTGGGAGCAAATGTATTTGTCAAGATAGATAGCAAATAAATGTAGCCAGGACCCTAGTAAGAGATTAATGATAAATATGTAGCATGTTACGTAGTGGCACGATCAATAAACTGTCCATTGAGGTTTGTGCCATGAATGAATATCCCATGAATCACATACATGCATGCATGTCACCGGGGCGTCAACAAGCAAAATAAACAGAATGTTATCCCAAGTCGTCTGTACTATCAATTCAAATGCTAATAGTCCATGGACACGAACTGCTTCATGGACTGTGCTTCTCCGTTCAGGCAACTCATTGCCTAAATTGCCAATGAATATGGCAAGAATGTCATATTAGCAATCCTTCTGAAGAGAAATCCAGGATGATCTGACTTGAAGGGCTTGGTCTGCATCACGCCAAGTCTCTACAAAGAGAATTCTTGAGATGGCTAACACTTTCTCCCGATTACCTGATTTGCAGGTGGATACGAGCGCTGCAGTGTTCGGTTGGCGAGGCTGTGGCACTTGGCATAGATCTAGTTGTTGGATGTGATATGGACCTGAATGTTTTAGTGGTGGCAAGACTTTCTCCTTTAATGTGCTCCACAGTGTCATTCCTTTTTCTTGACTGAGCTTCCTGTTTGCCAGCATACTACTGGATTGTAGGAGCTGAAATGTTGACCCTTAGCCTCCCCCTTCAGTACCCTACACAGTTTTGAAGTCCTTATATGGAGTATGAAAGTATCCAGTGCTGCAGGGAAAATCGGAGTGGTACAGGAATCACAACGCCCGTTACCTAGAAATTCTCTGGTGAAACTACTATGCAGAGTAGAATCACGGCAGCCTCCTTTTGAGAGACACTTACTTAGTTCACCACTCGTCTGCCATCCATAGCAGATCAGACTCACAATTTCAGTCTCCACACGCCTGCTATTGCCTAGTCATTAGAGATGTCGGAGATGGAATTGCTCAGGGTGCGACCCATGATCAGTGATGAAGTATTGGGTTGATTGATGCGGTGTGAAGGTAAACAGAGCCACGTCTCTACAGATTACCAGCACAATATGACAAACGTGTGCAGCCCACACTGCACATTCCCTCGTAGTGGAGACACGCCAAAAGTAGACAAGCAAGATAGCTAAAATACTTTGGGTTTAGCTCCACCGCTTTCAAATGCATTGTCAGACTGCCAAATAAACTAATATTCCTACAACAGAGAGGGTCGGCAGCTTCTGTCATCATTGATGACCAAAAAAGGAGGAGAGCAGGGTGTCCTTCAAAGATAATGAAATGCACATTGCCCCCCCTAGAATTGCCCCCCCTAGACCATCAAGGTTGACCAATGAGGTTTATGTGTTGCTCCCATGCCAATGTGATCCTGAGATCCAAAAAGCCTCAATATCTTTTTCTATATAAAAGACCCATCAATCAAAGCAGCAACAGTTAATTCTTCCTTTACAGTAACAATCATGGTAACGATTCAGTAAACCTCATTTAAAAAGTGGTTTTGCCGTCCCTGACCGATGGGTCGGATCAGATTCAGCTTAAGACAGTGTATTGTTAACCTTGTCAATATAAACCACATTCTATAATCGCAATTCAAACATTTTCTACAGTTTTAGGATAGGCACATTGTATCGGCTATAGACCATGGCATGTACATTCCAAAACAAGCATTCATATGTTAGAGCCGTCGACAGATTACTGCACTGCCAAAAAACTCCTTATAATAAGAAGGCAAACTCCAACTCCAGTAACGTCCATCTTTCAGAATCCCGATCACTAGCCATATACCTCAAATCTATATACACATTAGTGGTCGATGAGTCAACATATCTCATACATTATATCTTTTGTATGTGCAGTAAAGCACCCTCAACATTCACAGTGCAAGATTGTCCCTATTCCTCACCTACTGACCAAAACCCACATTGTATGGTTAGACCCCAAAAAGCTAGACATCGATTGATATCGTGCCACTTCATTCCAGGCCATCCAATTGCTATAAAAGCAAGCACGATGCAGGTCCTTGCACACGCCTCAGTGACTAAATTCGGTAGAAGTAGTTATCAAATTATTTCAGCTGGGTGCCTACACACATTAATACGATACATATGATACTAACTAGCAGCACTTGGTGCTCGATAGACACTCGGCTGCTTTTTGTATTATTTTCAAAAAAACTTCAAAGTACATAATCACCACAATAGTTACCATGAATCAATTGAGACAAGTTTAGTTTATCACCCCATCTATCAGATTTATTTTTTTACTAGAGCCCCTGGAGCCATTTCTGGTCACCAAAGGGTATATAAGGTATGGGGACGGAGGTGGGTAATGGGGAAGGGACAACACAATGAGACAAATCATCCACATTTTAGAACTAGAGCAGCAATTCAATAATACATATGGCAACATACAGTTCATAAAAAAGGGGCCCAAAATGTAGGTTTTGTCCGCCAGAGATTGCCTGTTAATAAATGTCTCTTGACGATAAAAGTTTCATCCCCTGGCCCAAAGTTTTCTAGTCTAGGTTTATCATTACTTTGCATTTCCTTAAGATTTGCTGCTTAGCCACCAATAGAGCCTTGCATATCCAATATTTAGACTAATTACCGAGGTGCTGTTTCAGTGGAAAAAGACCTAGCACCCAGAACGTTGGTCTGTGCGGCATTACATAACGTGTAATGAATTCGATACACAGTAAAACATCATCCCAAACTTATGTAACCTATCATACTGCATCAGTGTTCAGGCCTACCACATTTCTTCATATTTTTAGCCAGATTCGTTCTTCTATTACACCGCTCAGCTCACACACCCATTTTGTCAGCTCAAGCCCTGTGATATAGGATCTATACCTAGGAGACTGCAGACAAAAGATTGTTGATGCTGGGAGAGGAGGCCTCCAAGACAACTGATCTATTATCAATGGTTCATGCATGGGCACGTTCCGCACTAAGAATACAGAGGTCGGTGTAGCCGACAAGATCCAGTACCTTCAGATCTCGGATGCTTATACTTAAAACTTAAGAAGCCATAGTCCATTCAGCAATTCCTAACCGGAAAATCAGTTTCGAAATGCCAGAGAACCACCACAATCGCCAGCTCAATATTTTGTTTTGCCGTACGATTGGAGGATTTTTCCACATGGCACGATTCCTTAGAAAGCAAATGATTCTCACCCACTTCTTTGTTCACCAACTTCCATTCACATATAGTATAAAGTACAGATGGCGGAACACATGCAATACAAAATCAATTGTCTATAATGAGAAGTCAGTCCAGTGGGTTGTGTGCTACAGAATTATTTCCAATGGTTGCCCAGGCTGGCACAGTAAGTATTATCAATTCAATGGTGTAAGGTGTGCAAAGCAAAAGTAGTAAGGCATTTCCTCATGCTAGGGAAGCAAAATTAACTGGGTATACCAATATTGAAGTCGGTATAATACCTAAAAGTCGGTAAAATGGCTCAGCAGGTTGCCCGCTCGCTGCTGCGATCTGTATGTGATCTGTAGGTTGCAAGTTCAAAACCCAGCCAGGGCAACTCAGCCTTCCTTCCTTCCGAGGAAGATAAATTAGTAGCAATTTCAGTTGGGTGATCATTGTATGCTAACATTTTGTATGTACAGTGCTTTGGTCAGAGCACAACATAAATAACAAATCATTACGATGAATAGTGGGACCTGGGGCCTAGTCCAGGCTCCCCCACATAAAGTCATTAAAGGCATTTCGCATTTAGATCAATAGCTTGTTGGGGAGAGGCAATGTGATTGTGTTAAACAGACAATTTGGGCAGTAAAGTCATCTTGATTGCATTGATCCTGCCCCACAGGGTGAGATTCAGATTCACCTACCTCTTGCAATCAGAAATGTTCTCTCTTAACTTGGTCTTGACATTGTATTCCAACAAAAGAGGTATGTCTCTAGTGATGGTATTTGAAGCAGATTTTAGCCTAATGGAGTCGCTGATCAGCGAACAAGTGCCTGAAACATGTTCTTGTAATGGGGAATATCTGAGTCTTGATTATATTTACTTTAAATTTAGAAAGATTAACACATATTGTGAAGACATACATTAGTCTGCTATAGGAATGTTAAAAGTCAGAAATTAGATTTAACATATTGTCTGCACAAAAGAGCACTTTAGAAGTATACGTATCACCCTTGATCCCTTTAATTCCTTCATGAGAGAATATTGTTACTGCTAGTGGTTCCACGAAGAGATTGAAGAGAAAGGACATCAAAGGGCAGCCCTGACGGGTTCTGTGGTGTATCCCAAAAGCAGCAGACCGTATACCATTTACTAAGATTTATGATTTAGTCTCACCAAATAGGGCTTTAAAAAGCAGTGCTTGTTCAGGACTGATTGTAGATCTTCCAAATTTACCATATCAAAAGCCTTCGCTGCATCCACAGTAATCACTGCCATTGGATAAGAACGATCTACACAAACATGGATAACATTTATCATCTCGCTCATATTATCATGACTATATTGGCCAGTAATGAACCCAGTCTGACTTCTATGTACTTATCGAGGAGCCAATTTGCTGAGCCATGTTGAAAAGATCTTTGTTAAATACTGACATTCAATTATTGACAAATACATTGGTCTATAATTGGCACATTGTATAATGACAGGCCAGTTTAAGGAATTTGTGTAATCGGGGCAAATTGCATGGACTCTGGCAATTTGCTGCTCCTGATAATCTCTCAGTAAGCCTTGAGCAACACAGGCACCACAGTCTCACACAATGTACTGTAACATTTCACTGGGAAACCATCACTTACTTGTCTTCTCTTTTATTATGGTCATCATTTTGTTCCGCGTGTTCAAAGTGTGAGGAACCTGAGGGCGTCCTCACTTCTTTTCCCCCAGTATCCTCTTCTCGGGTGTCCAGGGAAAGGCCATCGCTTTTGGATCCCGACCCTGGTGGAGGATATACGAGGGAGGATAACCTGGTTGGAGGAGACTTGGAGAGTGAGGCGAGGACCTCCGTAGGTGAGATATGGTATCCCAAGTTTTCCTTTCGCAACAAACCCTCCATCCCTCAAGCATTTATAGGCTTTTGTCAGCCCTTACCCCGTTATTCCCCTAAAACATTACCCAAAACACACCAGTATGCTACTGGGATGAAGCAGAGGATCACTATAACACAGCTTCATTTTGTTAATGCAGACGCATACCAACCCCAGCCAGGTACTGAGACGAGCAGGAGGACAACAAGAGTAAAGCAGGACTATCGCTTTTATTGTTGTTTGGTTAGTAAGAAGATGCTTAATACAAGTTGTTTCTAAGCGTGGGATCAGGATTCGAAGCTGTGTTGTGCAGTATTGTCTTGTTTCCAACACAAACGTGTTGCCCCCCCGAGCTATCCTTCCTCACCAGCAATAGCAAAAATACAAGGAAATGATTTATCTGAGAAACAAGTACTGGCCAAGCCAAGAGAATACAAAGGTTTGTACTGCATGTGAAATGCAGCATTGGCGAAAGTCAAAAGAGTGCAAAGAACTTTATAAGGAAACAAGCATTGGCAAGAGCCAAAGAAACCTAAAAAAGTGTAATATGTGCATGGTTGCCAGCCAAGCCACAGAATTGTGTCAGTAGAGTGTGAGATGTGAATGAAGCAAGCATCACTGATAAGAAGCAGTGAACTGGTGTTGATGGAAAAGCAGTCAGGGGAACCGGTTGCGTGACCTTTAATGGGTGGAAGTGTGGTCTGGCAACTGCACCTAGACAGGATGCCCCTGTTTGGAAATCCACTGAAACACCTATAATGAAATTTGTGTTTGGTAAAAACCGTTTAGGTGGTTTTGAAGTCAAGTGTTGTTTTGAAAGCTGGTAGATTTGAACTCTTGGGGAAGGGAACCCATGTGCTTAATGAACTATTCTGAACTTGGGGAAGCGGATTACAAGCCAGGAGCTAGAAGAAGCTCTGCACTTGGTTTTTTTAACACTATTCATTTTGACATGGACAACCCCACACATTGTATGCAGTTAGTTGCGAGGGCAAGTACAGGTTTTGGACACAATCGGATAATTAAGTTGGACTTCTTGATGCAGACTATACTAAGTTTATTAGGTAGGGAAATCTCACCTTAGACTAGGGCAAGTTAGGCGTTACTCCACCATGCCTTTTTGAGTTAAAACTTTTTTCAACGAACTTGAACCAGTTGTCTGTGTCCGACTCATGAGGCCTTCACAAAAGCCTCATACTCCTACAAATTCTGTAGCTCTAGCCCATTTAAGAACTCCATTCTCTCCACCTCTGTACCCCCATCTTCCAATCCATTTAACGCCTCATAGTATTTTCTAAAGGAACTATTAATATCTACATTTTTCGTCAGCAACTGCCAATCATGTGCAACAGGATACCCGCCCTTTCCCCAAATTCCCAATACAATCACCTTAATAAGAAAAGGGCATGCTCCATTTTCTCTGTGTGACAGATCACATTTCTGTTTAGTCCTCAGTATCTTACACTTCTTTATATCGGGAGACAATTATCTTGTTTTACATTCATCAGCGTTTTTTTTCCCTCAGCTATTCGTTGCTATGTAACATCGCACACCATCACAGAACAAAAATAAACTTTAACAGGTCATTGAAGCAACGGCACCAAATACAACCAATAACCTATCGAATTTAGGAAACCATATAAGCTCAGAAGAAATCAACTACTTCAGACCAATCTCAGAAGAAACTTTCAACAAGCTACTAAGGGAGAGCCATAAGGCGGGATCACCAAATTAACCTTGCCCACCAGATAACTACAAAAACCTACTCGCCAAAGAAACCCGAGGCTTCTACTTTCAAATATTGAAGAATCTATAACTGGAAACTGTGATGGTACCAAAAGCTTTCCAAATGTTAAACCACTCTTATAAACAAACCAGGAGAAGCAGACAATCCAACTAACTACAGGACCATAAATAACCTACATTATCTAGCTAAAATTCTTAAGAGCTACGTATACAAAGAAATACTTGAGCACATTGGACTAATGGACCAATCCCATGTAGGCTTCACACCAATGAGAGCAACAGAATCAGAACTACTCTCCAGATGGGATGACCTTGAGATGAATGCAGACACCATACTATCGGCACTTCTCTTACTAGACATATTAGCAGACTGACACCATCAGCCACACACCAGTAATGAAGAGACTACAGGAATCCGGTATTCACAACTCGAGCAATGCAATGGCTCAAATGAATTGCAGACAAAACAAAAACCATCTACTTATCCCCTTTTACCTTAACAACCACCGCCACCACGAACTGCAGCGTCCAAGAAGGATCACGTTTCTCAGCACTCCTCTTCAAAATATACATGACACCTCATGAAACTACCAAATCAAAATTAACATGTTACATTTACGCAGACACGCATCAGATTTTCAAAATCGACTTCTAACACAGAAACAACTCATCAAACAAGTGCCTCAACCGGAAAAACCTCTGGATGACCAACAACAAACTAAAATTGAATCCAAACAAAACGAAACTCTACTCAACCTGTGCAAATGTAATCAACCATAGTTTCTGCTTCCTTGGCTGCCGATGATGGCAAGAAAACTGGAAACATCAAAAGTAATGCAAAATCTGGGAAAACTCACGGACAGTGAACTCACACGAACCACAGTATGAAAATGCTTCAACCACCTATGCTCAATCAGGTGCATGTTTTCATACCCAAGCTTCCCACACCGGACTCTCTCCATAATCTCACTAAAACTGTCAAGGATCGACTACAAGAGCAGCTTATACCTAGGAATGCCAGATTACCTCACCAGGAAATTACAACACGCCTAAAACATAGCAGCAAAACTTCTGCTTAGAGTAAACAGGAGAGAAAACATCACCCCCAGCTTTTGAGAACCCTAGACTGGTTACCAGTAAAGAAAATAATCCACTTCAAAACACTGCATTTCCACAGGGCACTGCGTGGCCAGGGAGTGGAATTTCTCCAATAAAAAAATCATCCACTACCAACCAAGAATAACTGAGATCATGCAGCAACTTATTTATAGAATCAAAGCATTATAATTAAGTACAGAGGGACTGCCTTCACCATCCGCATAGCAAATATATGGAACTCCATCCCAAAAGGAATCAGGACCGAAGCCCATCTCACATTCTGAATCATTTTACATACCTGGCAATTCAATAGAGCTGGATAGCTATTGGCCCATACTCCCTAAAATAGGAAACAAAGAACAGACCGCCATCATGGACTTCCCAAGCACGGCTGGCCATACCACCTACGTGCACTTGAAAATGTCTAATGATGGTTATCCTTAATCTATGTGTGTCCACTTATGTATTGTTCCCGATTACTGCTCAATTTAGTCCCCTCCACAAACTGGTCAGAATTTCACTCACTCACCCCCATTGTAAGAAGCTCACTGCTTCCCATCAAATCTGATTTTTCTATCTATTGTACATTCTTCTCTGATTAAAAGTGCATTGTTCCTCCCTGCACATTTAAATAAATAAAACATGGCCTCTACTGCCCATATGAACACCTTCCCAACATATGGCACTTAAAAACTAGCACAATGACCGACCCAAAACCATTTTAAACACAAACCTTAAGAAGAAAGCATTAGGAATAACAATCAAGCATCAGCAGTGGCCAGACATTTCAGAGAGAAAGGACACTCGGTGTCACAATTACGGTTTATAGTGTTAGAAACTGTACAAACCAGAGGCTACAGTACAGACATTAAAGAGATACGAGCACAAAAAGGACTAATGGATTGAGATATTAGATGCTCTCTCACTGGTGGATATCAAGAAAGATTTTTGATTTGAGCCGTTTCCTATAAAATCATATAAGTACCATGACTTCAATTAGTAAAACCAACATCTCTTGTTTACTGATTTATATTCTACTAGTGTTACAACCATGACCACTATATCATCAGCTTTTGTATAAGATATTCATACTGTTCAACCCTACTTACATTTTCGGTTAATAACATTTGCATCCCGTTTCACTGTTACTATGATTGCTAATTAACATGGAATACACAGCTTAGAATTCAGCCAAGACCAGTATTACAGCAAGCCCCCCTTTATTTACACACTTCTAGTCTATATTTCTCATTACAGAATGAGCTACATTGATAGACGTGCAGGCACAAGACACGTTAAGTCAGGCACTACTGTGTCTTACACTGACCGCTGATATTTTTTTTGATATTGCGGCAGCACGAGCAGTTAACTACCCAGTTATTCAAATCATTAACAATTGAGGGACTAGAGATTCAGTAACGGTGATTGATCCATTTTATTAGTAAGCACACTACAAGGTAGAGGCATACACTGACCATTCTAAGATGGCCGACTCTATGCGATGTTGAAAAACAACAGTTACCATGACAACGCATTGCAACACAGAATAACTAACGCTTTGTACAACGCATCCCTGCAGCGTTCGAAGGACACACATTGACCGTCCCACAGGTAAGAGATATGGCAGACCATACACTCGAATCACATGAGCAAAGTAAGACTAGTCTTTTTAGTACATCATTTTAGTACAATCAACACACGATTCTTACCATTTTATCTACATCTCCTAACAGAGATTCATGCTCAACAGGAGTTCTGACAGACAGAACGCAATTTTCCAACGCAATCCTTTCCAATCATGAGTTGAACAGGTAAGAAATCATTCCATTTTGTATAAATTCACATGTATGGTATCTCTTGTGCCAACTCATCCAAGTGACATTGTGGTTATTATTAACTTGTAGCGACATCGAAGTTGCAATCAGTATCAGGTCAGTACATAACCACATTAGCATATACACAGTATGAGGCCATATTACTTTCAATACGAGTTGACACAAGTGTGCTCTTTATTTTCTTTCTTTTTTCTACCCATGCAATTCCACTTTACGTACGTATACATTTTAGCAATATTGTCATACATATGTGTTTTCAATACAAATTAATATATGTTGACATCTGGTATTATGGTATTAATGGTATATCGCAGATGCTTAAATGTACTTTGTACCAAATGAACTTGAATTTGGGTTTTAACAATGTCCCTCGTACAATCAAATGTTTGGCAATGGACTACCAACTCTAATTATTTGATCTAATGAACACTGGCCCTGATGAAGGAAGTTACCATCCGGAATGCATAGGCTCTGGCTCTGATCTGCATCTGCAGACTACTGATGACATTATATTTTATGTGCTATTGCGAATAAAAGAAAACTACATGTTTTGAGCCTATATGCGCTTTTTCATTGAATCTACCTAAATATAATTACATACCATTATGTGGTTTTTGGGATTCCAGACCACACCACTGGCTTTGTAGCCAAGGTCTTGTTTTTGAACGTTTCTAAAGATAGCACACTCTTCATCCTGTGCCCCACACACCACCACCAGAGATCGCAAGTTTCATACGAGGAAGAAAGATACAAATAGAAACATACTAAGAAGAAATCATATAAAATCAATATTATTAGGATGCGTATTGAGCCCAGACTTAGCTTTGGGAAACAGCGGATCGCTTTACAATCATAAGGGGAAGAACACAGTGAGGGAAGCAGAGAAGAAATAAGTGTGGAGCTAACCAGCAGGGGAGGGCAATTGGCAGCAAGGTAGCTACAAGCAACCAGGGGAGGAGACAGTGAGGAGAAGATCACCAAGTCTCAATGACTCCAACCTACTAACTTCACTCTTCAAACACCTTACTCAGCACACACTCACCAACTGTCTGACAGAAAAAAAAAATTCAGCCCATTAGCTCTCTAACCACTGTTTGCTAAAAACAACCCAGAGACTTCTTGTGATGATTCAGAAGGTGTCGCCACTTCTCCCAGAAGAGGCACCCTTTCCTATCAGGCTAGGGAGGTGCAGCCGCTACCCAATATTCCACCTAGGGGTGTTTTTAATGTGTGAGGACCCATGGGGAGGAACCCCCCCCCCCCTTTGGAAGATCACCTGGGGTATAGCCCATTGAATGTAGTCACTCCCCGACATTCCCTAATGCTCCCCAATGTTCAGAGCCACTATATTGAAGGCAAACCTACATATTACTGTGACCTAGAACACAACACTGTGAAGATAGGTTATGGGATTATTTTATGGAAGGACATGATATTAATCTATTGTATTATATGGTTATATTTGGTATATGATTTTAACGGTACTTGATATTTGATGTGTTTATTATTGCACAATGAAGTATCATATGTTGATGTGATGTATATGGTTACATACAAAGGCATTTTTATTGCTTGTAGTACATTAATAAAAAAAGAAGCAAAAAAATAACACCAGCAGTACTAGGAAGAAAACAGAAGACAAAGAACATTGACTATATTTACACTGGTAAGAGGTAGCGCTGTGGAGGCAGGAAGAACCAATCATCAACAGAGTTAATGGACTCTTGTAAACCACATGGGAGGAACTGGATACAAAGTATAAAGAGCAACAAAAGACAATTTGTATTTTGTATTTATATTTGTATTTAAGGCAAGCCCAGCCGCGGAGTCCAGCACAGCCATGAATGGGCACAGTGGCAGGCAATCTGCAGCACAGGAGAATCTAATCCTGCTGCCAGTCCAGCAAGAGAGGGACAAGAACGCTGGTGAGTAGGTGTGGTAATTGCTGTTGGGTCTGTCGGTGCAGCCCCAAGCTCACAACCGAGGGAACCAAAAAAGCGGCGCTGTGCAGGAAGTCGACAGTTGCGTATCCCGACACTGATAGAAGCTTAAAGAACCGACAAAGCTCATCCGGGTCTCACAAACCCCCAGTGATGTACCTAGAGCCCCAAGGAGGTCAGGGAGACCCGGAGGAGACATGGGAGAGATGTTCAGGTAGTTTACAGTTGGCCCAGTGGTGGTACTGAAGAAGTTATTGGGCCTTGCCAGTGTGAGTAGCCCCTCCAGCACCCATTCATGTCAGTGGTGAAAACTACTGACCACCAGGGAAGGGCCGGGAGCCCTACCACAAACTAGAGAAGGGTCTGGGACCCACAGGTAGATGCTGAAGGCATCGGAGAAAAGAATCCTTGTCACAGTGGGAAAGAGTGAAGGACTGACCACCAGAGAAAAGTCTGGGACCCCAACAAGACTTGGGACATTGCTAACAATACATCAGAGTAGGAAAGTGTGCATCAAAACTGAAAGTAGTGAGAAAGAACTGTATCCAGCAATACAAGGAGAAGCGAGTCATTCTCCTGGTACCAAATCAGGATTTTTGATAAGTGCTAGGGGAAGGGAGTCATTTGCCCCTCGCCTTGGTGTGAACTCTGCAAAGTCAAACCAAGAGAAGGGAGGCATTCTCTTGTTCCGGAAGAACAAGACAACAGGGAAAGGGAGTAATTATCCTTGGTTTTACTGGAAGATGTACAGATCCAAACCAGGAGAAGGGAGTCATCCCCCCTGATATCTTATTTGTTGTGAGAACATGCTTTCTGAACACTATCAAAGAAGCAGGAGAAGGGAGCCATTCTCATAAAAGAAGGAACTGTTAGTTTACCTTTTAGTTGTAGCGCGAGGGATAGAAGTAGGTTATGACACAGGACAGTGGAAATTGCTTTGACTGACGGTCTGACAGGACCCTTTAGTATTAGTTTTGTGGCAGGGAAACCCCCCCTTATAGTAGAGATAGTGAGGATGTTTTATTCTCATATAAAATAAAAGTCTATAACCAAAACCATTACACCTTTGTGTCAGCTTTCTTCTACGACACCCTTACAGTGGGGTCATCCATGTCCAGCAGACCAGCCCAATGACTCCAACCTACTAACTTCACTCTTCAAATACCCTACTCAGCACACGCTCACCAACTTGCCAACAAAAAAGCCACAGCAAAACAAATACTTCAGCCCATCACCTCTCTAATGAACTGCTAAAAACCCACAATGTACAGACTTCCCCACCACCTTATGTCTTCCATACGGAAGCAAAGGCCTCTGGGAAAAGACCACCTAGAAAACTCAGCTGCACTACCAACAGTAAAGCACAATGCCTTGTCTTTCCTGCTAAGTAAAAGCCTAACCACCCCTTCCCTTTCGTGATTTACAGATCCACAGGTGCACTTGGAGGGCATGAAAATGGCAGTGGTTCACGGTACAAGTCCAATTAACATGTTGAGTCTATAGGCCATTGGGGCAATGATTGTGTATGGCTGACTGTTCACATGTTCCACTGACAGCCAATAGGGTACCGGGTGTTACGGTTCCAAGGTAGGTGCAGTCCACTCGACTTGAGGCTTGAAGGACTGTGTGTAAAGTGTTTGAACCAGGTACACAGACACAGGTATGGTTGGGGGGCATGCTTGGAGCCATTCTACGCATCATTGGCTGGCTCTGGGGGCCTTCATACATGCATGGCTTAGGCATCCCACTCAAGCCCCTGAGGTTCCCCCATGCATGTAACCCGCACATGTAAGCCTGTGCCCTCCTTTTCAGTTATCCAGTGTGCTCCATGGGTCAGTTTGGCTGGTAATATTCCAGTATATTGGCTCGTAGGGGCGGTACTCAATGTCTCAGCTCATCCATTTTTCTGAATCATACCATATTTTATATGATAGGAAGTAAGGGAGGAATGCTGCCTTTTTTCTTTTTGTGATCACTTTTTTCTGTGCACAGAATGCAAAGGCGGGCGGGTGAAGGGAGACGGTACCTGTGGCTGATGCATGGTTCATGCCTGCCAGGAGAATACTGCCTCTCATGCCAGGTCTCTGTGGAACATGCAGTGTTGCTGTGTGGCTGGTGCGAATAGGGGAATCGCAAACCCGTGTTCGTTTGTTCGAATGAGCTCAAGGTGTTATGGTGCTGCCTTCATGGTCAGGATAGTCCCCACTCCCCTGCTAGTGACCTGCATGCACACTGACAGGTGTACAGCACTAGTCTCTTGGGGCCTCGGGCCTTTGCACAGTGTGCCATTCCAAAGTGGGAGGGATAACATCTGTGTTAAACCCAGAGAGGTTGTACCCCTGCATGGGACAGCCTTGAAAATAAAGGTTCTTGCCTTTTCCTTGATTTTACTTTCTCTGTGATGAAGTCCATGATCACTCGCAATGCAAGTGTTCTAAATGTGTTCTCCCAGCACTCTAGTCGGTTGACATGCCTGAAAAAGATCTGCACGTGTTGCAAGCCTATCCATAGCACAGGCAAGGCAGTATCTGTGTGGGTCAGACGAGAAACCTCCAGGATAACATACAAGGTGGACCCCGCTGAGTATGCAACACAAGAGGTTTTTCTCCAAACCTGGATACAACTCGGTGCAGCTGATGCAGTCAGCTCTGTTCCATCACATGGCGAAAGGGGCTGAGGTTTAGGCAGGATGTGCGTCAGAGTTGCCGCACAGGGCTGTGTCTCGAACACTGAGAACATTCAAGAAGAACTGCTATGCAACAGGCTCCGATTCCGTAACTGATCAATTCCGTCAGTATGGAGGAAAGGGGACGCGATAAAAGAGTATAATACAGAGAAAATGAATAACTGATTCATATGTTCACCTGTAGAACTAGTACTGAATGTCTCTGAAAATAAACTGATCAGATCATAGGCCTCTATGAACACAAAGTAAATCTGAGCCATGCAGACGCTCAGCTGTTCAATCCCACATTTGAGATTGCCGTCAAAAAGAGGTCGGATTTGCCTGTGCAGTGCAATCAAAGAAATTATAAATTACTCACTGTAGTGACTAACGTACTCCTAGTCCAGAGTCTGCTTTCCTCCAGACTGCATGAGACGTCCCTCGCTAGGGACGGGTAACAGAACCTTTTTCACCAGAAAAATCATCTTCCCCTATAAATTTAGATGGGCACGGGGAGTCGGGGGCTGTGGGGTGTACACTTTCATCTTGTTCCGTGGGATCTGCAATGCATCGCCTAATGAGCCCCAGACATGAGGCAAACTGGGGTCATCTCCTGTTGGTACTGGTGGTGAAGAGGTCCACCTGAGGATGACCCCACCTGGTGAAGATCCCCTGAAGGGTTTCCTCGTTCAACTCCCACTTTTAGTTGTCCGTTTCCCAGCCTGCTGAGCCATTCTGCATCTAGGTTAGACTCCACAGGAAGGTGGATTGCTGACAAGTGAATTTTGTTCACCAGAGCCCACTCCCAAAGGTCAATCGACAGCCCGCAGACGGGAGGGCACCTGCCCCCGCCTTGCTTGTTGATGTAATTCATGCAGGTGGAACTGTATGCTTGAATGCAGATCGATTTTCCGCTGATCATGGGGAGAAAGGCTTTGAGCACACGCCAAATAGCCATCATCTCGAGCCAGTTGATGTGCTTCAGCTGTTCCTGACTAGACCACACTCCATGACATTGTGACTGTCCAGGGCTGATCTGTGGTAATGCTGACTAAAGGTGCAGGCTGCCGAAATGGCCTGCCTACCCGCAGGTTGGTGTATGTGCCCCACCAGACTAGCTCCTGGTGGAGATGTTGTGGTATGCTGACCGGCTCCACCTGAGAGCCCTTCTCCTGATTCCAGGAAGCTGAGAAATGAAACTGCAGCCTCCTCATTTTGAGCCTATGTGGCACTGTGAGGAGACATGCCACCATGACTCCCAACAGGTGTTGGTACCACAATGCCGAGGTCGCTGTACTTCTGAGGAAATGCCCCATGGCCCTCTTGATAGCTGTGATCTTTTCCGCTGAGGGGAAAAATCATGTCGGTCCTCGTGTCCCATACAAGACCTAGGAAGGTCAGTGTCTGCACGGGCAGTAACTGACTATCTGAGATTGATAGAAAATCCCAGATTGTATAGTGTGTCCATGAGGGCAGAGGCCATGTGCTGTACTGCCTCCGGGGATCACACCCTCACTAGCCAGTTGTCGAGGTATGGATAAATGTGGTGGCCCTGCGCCCTGAGTAGAGCTGCCACTGCGTTCATTAATCTTGTAAAGACCCTCAATGCTGAATTAAGTGCAAAGGGTAGAAATCTGTATTGAAAGTGAAAACCCATGATCCTGAACCGCAGGACAACCAATGGGGTTCCCAAATTGGGACGTGCAGGTAAGCATCCTTCAGATCCAGGGAGCACATCCGGTCTCCTACACACAAGGTCTCTGCAATGAAGGCTGTGGTAACCATTTTGAACTTTTGGAGGGGAAGGAAAAGGTTCAAGAAAGAAAGGTCCAACACAACTCTCCCGCTAGCCTGGTTATTTGTGTGTAAGGCGAACATGTGTGAATAGAAGCCCTCGCCTCGCTGTGAGACTGGGGCTTCCTCCACCACCTGGCTTGCTGTACCAATCTGCAGGAGGGGAGGAATTGGTAGTAGGAAGCCCATGGACACCACAGAGGATCCACGGGTCCATGAACCTTATCCACCGGAGACTTGTGGTTCCGGATGGAGCAGTCACAACTTTTTTCCCGCTGAAGCGGTTGCAGAGGACTGGAAAAAACCCTTGTTAGCAGCGTTGTGCTGCTTGCGTCTGTGCTGGCTTGGGGATCCGATTGTCTGGACCGTCTCTCCTGGAAGCCCCTAAAGCCTCTGAAGGCCCGACCCTTTGTCCGATCGCTGGTGCGTTTGGCTGTAGGTCTTGGGTGTGGACTTAGAATAGACAAAGATTTTCTTGTCGAGTTCCTCATCTGCTGTTGAATGGAACAAGTCGCTCAGTCGAAGGGCAGGTCAAGTATGCGCTCCTGCTCATCTGAGTTGAATTTTGTTGCATTGAGCCAAGCAGTTCTTCTCATGTCAGTGGCAACACATATGGCTCGGCCTGAGGTGTCAATGTGGGCCACAGTGGATTCCATTATATCCTGGGCCACAATTGTGGCCAACGCCATTCCGGCCTTGAACCATGCCTGGCTGTGCGCAGGGAGCTCCGGAAGGAAGTCTGCGATCTCCCGCCACAGCTTCTGATTGATGCTACTAGCATGGCTTCAGTGTTGGCCTGACGCAGGTGGAGCGTGGCATTAAAGTAAATCTTTTTTCCGAACGCTTACAAAAGCTTCCTCCTTGCCAATAGTGCAAACACGGATGACGCTGAGGAAGACTGGTATGGAATATAGTGTTTCCGCTACTATAACCGAGGCGTGCAGCTGGGAACAGAATCCCTCTCCGTCTGCTTGTACTTAGTGTTGAGACGCTTGTTGGTAGGCTGGGTCGAGTGTGGCTTGACTCAGTCCTTTTTGGCAAGGCTTTGACATCCTTCTGAAGTGGGATTCCAGTTCTAGTAGGAGAACGTAGCCCAAGTACCTCAGCCAGGACCCCTGCCCTGGGTTGTTCCACCTGTGGCTGCGCGATGTCTAGGTACTCAGACAGACCCACCAGCCTCTCATGGAATGCTTTGGCCGACGATGGGGTGTCCGGATGTTCCTCCTCGTCTGTGTCTGCCATTGTGTCCTGCAGATCTGGGGGAGCAGGAGGATTGCTGGGCGTGGGCAGCTGTGGCATGCTGTATGTCAGTTTGAGGGGCTGATGGGGGATAGAGGGGCCTGAGCTGGTGGCTGAGCTGCCATGATTGGCGCAGGCATGGGAGCCAAGGGCTACACTGAACGCAGGGCCTGTACCCCAGTGGGATCTTGTGGCTGTACCGGAGGGCACATGTCCTTGATTACGTCCCCGAGGATGATACCCATCTGTGGTGATATCATGACGGTGAGTATCTTCTCAAAGAACCTATCCTCGCAAGCAAGAGGGGCGCCTAATAGGGTAGGGGCGTTTGCAGGTGTCAGGCCGGGCCCCGAGGCTGCAGTGTCCTAGGCGTTCCCTGTCTCGCGAAGCTGGGGGATGCATACCTTCCCTAAGAAGTGGAGGGATAGGAGGTGGACCAGGTGACAGGCGTTGTTGAATCTTATCTGGAAGCGTGTTCCCCTGCCTGATGGCCCAGCGGAAAGGGTGCCGTGTGAGCCACCATTTTGTCTGGCCCAGTGGCCATTTTGTCTTGCTCCGCGCCATGTGCCTGAGGTGTGGTAATTGCTAAACTGTGTCTGGTCTCTACCTGCACACTGAAAAGCAAAGGTTGCGACTTGGAAGGTGGAGAGCCCTCGGTCATGGTGCCGGTAGTGCTGCACACAGGCCCCCCCTCGGACATGGGTCTGGAACTAGGGCGAAGCCCCTCGGGTCGGGACCCGGTAATTGAGCAAGGGCACCCCCTCCAACCCTAACCCCAACCCTAACCCTAACCCTAACCAAACCCTAACCGAAATCAACTAAATATATTCAATAAAGTGCATTTTGATGGAAATGACTTTCAATGAATACATTTCTTTGGATTTCAATTCGATGAATTCATTTTCGATGGATAGTCCAGATACCACGTTGCATGTGGTACAACCGTCCCAGTCATAGCCGGGGCCAAGGCACTGGAGATAGAGTGCATGAGGGTCAGATGTGGGGAAGGGACCCTTGCAGGCTGGACATCTGCTGAAACCCGCTGTCGTCGACATGTGCTGGGGAGAAGCGTGGCACCAGAGGACAGAGCAGTACCGGACAATTGGAAGAAAAAAGAAAAAGAGAATAACTTCTTCTGGGGAAGAGCGCGTGGAATTACAGTGCCGGAGATCTAACTCAGGACCGCTGGTGAAAGCGGTCCGTTCCCGTCAGCATGTAAAAGAGGACTGGGGATTGGCACCGGTGGGCGGAGACAGGAGAGTGCATGCTCCCAGGGCCGCACAAATCTAAATTTAAAGGGGGAAGATAATTTTTCTGGTGAAAAAGGTTCGGTTTCCCATCCCTAGCGAGGGACGTCCCATACAGTATAGAGGAAAGGGGACGGGACGTAGGAGTATCAGAGGGATCAAAATAGAAATGTGATAATCAAGATGAAAAAGGAGTACCTGGACATCAAGAATCACACACATGCAGGCTCACTCTCAATTTGGGAGTCAATCAAGATGTTACAAGTGTTCTGCAAAACTAACTTCACTGTGAGATGCAAATTGACTTTCTTTCCATCGTGTACGATTTATGCTTTAAATTTCTTTTAGGATGTATAATAATGCTGCTTTAGAGACACAAACATACAGCCCATTGTCACATAAGTATGTTTGAATGAGACCAGCTGGCCTGGGGAATCAAAAGTATCCCCTGGTAACTGCAGGTTTCACGCTTACCAGGTTCTTGTGGGATGCAAGGAGCTAAAGAAAAAGCAATTTCTGCCCCGGGACTTTCATAGGGGAAATGCAATTTCAACTCGGTGGCCAATTACGACTACCAAACCTGCAGTTTTTCTTTGTACAGGAAGGGGGAAAAAGACAATATGCACTTTTTAACTTTTCTATACCCCGCCTCAAGCAGAAGTGATTCAGAAAAGCTCCACCGTGCAATTAATAATTTGTCAGTGTCACTGTGCATGACGATCACAAATCACAGATTCTATGGTACAAGAAAAATGCATGTGAACATTTCAGAATGCACCCTGAGGATTTAATTTGCAGCATGCTTTTGTGATGGATGATGTGTAAGAGATGACAGGTAACTCGAAAGCGACTGAATTCTTTAGTCCTGTGCAAACTACCGTCAATCATGTACTTGGAGGATGGGACGGATGGATACACCAGCAAGAGCGGTCTTATGGGAAATTAACTGGTCCCAGTTATATAGCAGGTTCAAATTGAGCACTTTGTCATATAGTAACATTACTAGAGAGATATAGATTTTAAGGAAATTGCCCTCACAGAGAGGAAGCAGTCTGCATCAGAAATATCAAAGCTGCGTGCAGCTTTGAGTCATTAAGTCGTCTTCATTCCACAATGCAATAGAAAGGTTGGTGCAATAGGTAGCTGAAGGCTACGGAGTCCCAATTGTGAACGAGGCAGTGTCCCCATGCGCACAAGGATGAATGGCGTCCTGGGAAGGCATTAAAAAAGCCATTTCATACCTTTCTCTATTTGGATTCGTTGCAGGCCAATTGCCAAGTGTTAAATGAACTAACTTGCTATTGCGCAGGCTGGGGTATAGAGTGTTACATTAGTTCTCGACTACATCCTCCTCTTTTTGGATGGTGGTAGGTGCTTGTCTATTCACTCAACTTTATCTCCAAGCTGCTTTCATGTCATCGCCCATGTCCTTCTCATTTATGCAGGTACCTGTATGGGCCTTTGGGGAATGGTTGTGGAGATGCCCCATTTGTGCCACTCCCATGCCCTCTCGAGTCCCCCAGGTTTCTTAAAAAGAATGTTATTGGGGCTTCCCTTGTATCAGTACTGTTCCCTGCATGTACCTATTTGCACTGGTTTAAGAACAGCACGATCTGTGCTTGTCAATATACAAATTCACATCTGTCTGGAGAATAAAAGGGAGAGTCAAGAGGCACATCGCCAGGTGTATAGGCCATGGATAGCACTGAATTAAAGAGAGTTTACTTGTCCGTAATGGAACCAAATCTGAAACCCTAGCACTTGAAAAGGACAGGCTTGGTGGAGCTCCTTTCTGATTAGTTCACAAAATTAAATTCTCTGGTAATAGTATAGAAAAGAAAAAACAAGGGTGTTCTAATTGATGCAGAACTTCATTTGTACCCCGAAATGCAATGGAATCACATTGTCAAATGACAGGTTGAAGAGTTCAGCGAGGTGAGAAGCCACTAAAAGGGCAATAGGCTCGACTAGGTGGGGAGCAAGAGTATCTGATGGTGTGTGACTAAAGTGGGAGATCGGGGCAGAGGATGATGGTATAGTAGGCTAGGCGCAGTGTAGCAGAAGGGATGGTGAGAAAGGTCTAGAGAGTCTAATTTTTACAGTATTCAACAAGGTAATTAGCTACAAGAGTGAAATTGATAGTCATAGGTTTAGGAGGAGCGAGGAGTGCGCTTAGGGTGTTCTGTAGCCGGCGAAGATGGTTGGAGTGATAGTCAATGATGGGGAGGTAGAAATCCGTTTTTACTCTATCAAGAGAGAACTTGCGAAAGTTCAGGGCAGAGAGGTATAGTTGCAGGTCCTCACGCAAGTAGGTGGGCCTCCAATTGCACAGAGGCCAACTGCTGAGACTTAAGGGTGAACGTTGGCAGTGGAAATTGAGAAGACTGAGTCATATAGTAGGGATTGGAAGCTGAAGAAGGCAGTGCTAGTGGAAGAGGCATCATGTATCAAGGCGGAGACTGAACTGTAGGTCTGAGAGAAAGTGAGGAATGGCAGAAGGTTTCAATTTCCTTTTAGTAATAGGTGAGGCAAGTGGTAAGAAGAGGTCAGAAGGTCGAAAGGATAAGGTGGTGGAAACAATGGAGTGATTAGATGGGGATGGTGGGACAGTAGTATTAGTGGCTGAGTGAGAGGTTGAGATGAAAATCAGATCCAAAGAGTTACCCCCGCTGTGGATAGTTTGATGAATCTGATGTCATCACTCCTTTCCTGAAGGTAGCCTCTCATGTGGCCAGGGGACAGCAGCCGCTACCTGACCCTTACCCTGGGGTGGCTATGCGATGGAGGGACACATGAGGGGAGGTGACAGTTAGGGGGAGGGACAGGCATCAGATGAGACATGGTATCCCCCCCTTTCCCTTTTAGGGATATCCTGTCAATTTCTCATGCCTTGCTGGCTTACTGTGATAATCCCCTTCAACAACACGTAAAGCCTGCTGACCGTATCCTTCAATATTCTGTAGCAAACAGCTTGACAGAGCTGGGAAAGAGGACTGCCCAGATGCAGATTACTAGGCTGAATGAGAAGGAGCAGTCTAGTGCTTGGAGGAAGCTGATTGGCTCTGAGCAACTCCCTTCCTTGAAGCAGGAGTTCAAAAATGGAACAGCTGAGAGCAACAGGGAGATCCGACCGGTTAGTCACTGCCAGGAAAGCTAAGCTGTCAGGTGGACAGGCGAGCAAGGAGACGCGAAGAGAACTGCGGAGAAGACTTCCCAGTTCGGGCCAGTAATCCAAGAGACGGTGAGAGAGGCAGAGAGGTGCATAAAGAAAAGGGGAGGGAGCATTTGGACTGGAGATGCATTCCCACAGGCAGGAGAGATGCCGTAGCGGGACACGAGACAAAAGAGGAGCTTTGCGCCGGCAATGGAAGCCAGAGTGATGCGCAGACCTCCACCAGCCACAGAGATGCACTTTCGAAGCAGAGAGAGAGAGCGGAAGCCAAGAAGGAACCGAGTGGGTTCGGGAAAGCCATGGGAGCCATCCTAAAGTCGGTGATCCCACAGTGGAAGAGAGCTAGAGAAGGCATTCCCTAATTGGAACAGAGGTAACATTTCCTACGGATTACATCACAAACGGATTGCCAAGGTCCCAGTATTTGGGGAAAAGCATAGGTCCTCAGATCATGAAAGTAGATGAACATACTCGTGTATGAACCTAGCAGGAGAATACACCAGGTGTTAGCGAGTCTGGGACCTGCACCCAAATTGCGTAAATGAACTATACGAGAGAACCTGCCAGGAGAGAATGCCAGATGTTTTGCAAGTCTGGGACCCGCACCCAAGTTGTGCTACCTTGTAAAGAGAATCCCAAGGGATACTCATGCCCTTTGGATTTGGAATTGCATCTGTGGTATTTTGAAAAGAGAATCCCCAATGAAGATTCATGCCCTTAGGATATTGAATTGCATTGAATGTGGAAAAGACCTGGGGAAGGTAGTCATTTCACCTGGACTGGACTGCAACACCAATAGGCGGGTGTTATCATCTTGGGTTATAAAGTACTTGGTTATTCTTTTCAACGTTTTATTTTGGTGGAGAGAAACCCGGGGAGGGGCGCCATTTCCTGGAACTGTGAACATTATCCATTTGGAACTTGTGTCAGAGTTATACCTTTTTGTTGAACTTGAACATTTGTGCACTTTCCAAGCCAAAGACAATACCCTTCACAACTTAGAGTTACTTTTAGAATGAGGCGACCCGGATAGGATTTCAGACACATTACATTTTTGCTTTGACATATTGACACAGGATAGACCCTTAGATTTGGTTGAGGTAGGGAAATACCTCCTAGATTAGGGACAGTGAGGCATTTTCCAACCACTATCATTTAATAAAAGTCTTTAACTACAACCAAAAGTCCTCTGTGTCTGCATCTAACTCCTGGTCCCTCACAGTAGGCAGGTTATGGATAGAGTGCAGAGCATGGTTACAAAGAAAAGACTGAAGTTCAGACTTCTGAGAAGTGGTTGATGAGGGAAGGCTAAATTCACTAAAGAGAATAATGTGATGTTTTTGGAAACCGCATCAAGGAGTTGCTCAAGTTCATCAAAGAATGGTCCAGTAGGACCAGGAGGCTGATAGATGGAGATGATTTTAACAGAGTTAGGCCGAGCAATAATAGAGATGGTGAATTCAAAAGAAGTAGGAGAGGACGTAGCATTGGAGATGTGTGGCATTGAGGCGGGACAAGAGTAGGGGCTCAACGTCTCCACCTCTGTGAGTCAGACGAGGAGAGGGAATGAAGGATAGTTTGGCATCATGTAGGGCCGCCAGAGTGTCAGTGTCAGATGGGGAAATCTGGGTCTCAGTGATAGCAAGGAGGTCTAGGGGAGGAGAACTGGCATCAAAGTAGTCTGTGATGAAGGAAATGTTTTCTTTTGCATACAGACGGAGCATTCCAGATTGCAATGTTCAGTTGATACGGTAAGTAAGAGTAGAGAAGTGGAGTCTAAGAGGAAGAGAGGCATGGTGGAAAAGTATTAGGAGAGGTATGTTAGCTCATCAGCTTTGTTTCTTGAAAGAAGGAGGTGCAAGAGGGATGGAGTAATGGGAGTTTTATGATAGGCTTACGAAGGACGTTGTAGCATGATTGGAGAACACGTAGGAAGAGCAAAGGGAGAGTAGGATTGAATGAATAATAGGCGAGTACCGCAGAGTGGAGGAACAGCATAGTAATTAGCAAGCTAGGGGTACTCACAGGTACAGCAGGGAGGAAGCCAAAGCAAAAGGCTCATAGGTGAAGAGGCAAAAAGGCTGGTTAATGGCAGGTCTTCACCCGTCACTGTTCCGTCCTTAACTTGGACGCTGTGTGGGTTCCCACTACATAACGGTCAATAATCTTCAGCCAACCAACTCATATATGATCAACTGCCAGGAACATGGAGAGTGACCATTTGTAATGTGTTCCACGCAATTGACGTACCTGACTGCAGATGTTCGTGAATGTCTGTGCATTCCCATTACAATTTGTGTTAGCTTGGTACTGCTATTCAGGTTCACTGGTACCTCATCTGCTTGTATGTTGACAATTACTGAAACAATAGGATGGCATAGCGCTCCACTGATTAAGGGAACTAGCAGCCAATGTTACAACTGTGAATCTGAATGTCACAAATACTAATCTCTGGAAAAGACTGACCAAATGGTTAAGTTGGACAATAGAATAGTTCTGTAAATATCAATTAAATATAAAAACGTTATTCACAAATTTCTTCTGCTTTTATAGTGAAAAAGATTTCTTGAACTGATAAAAACAAACATTTTAACCTATGCAAAATAATGCATTAATCTCATGTTTCTTTTCTCAGCAAAACATTTATGAATTAAAAGGAATTAACCATGCATGTAGAAACTGAATGGAAAGACCGACACGCGTTTCATGACTTGGACAATGTACAACCATTATTTCACTTCTTCAAAGCCTGGTAAACAGATGGGAAGCATGTCCAATAAGGTGATACAGGAATAGAGCGTTTGGCACACGCTCCAAGGGCTGGAATAAACTGCCTGGGGCCCGAGTTAAAGGCCTGAGCGGAAGTCTGTTGGCATGGGGGCTAATTTTGCATTTTCTTTCTTTCAACGGGTCGCCTTGCAGCATCCAGTTCACGGAAAGAAGACTGTACAAAGATGGCCGCCATTAAATGAGAAGGTGGGGCTCCATTCAGAGCCTCTCTTCCATTTCCATGGCGGCCAAACTGGGAAGAGTGGAAGGAGGGGCAGCACTCGCCGCTGCTGCATTGAGGTAGGTGGGGAGGGGGGAGGATTGAAAACAATGAACATAGGGTGGGTGGAAAGATGGCAGGTGGGCAATTCCTGACCTCCTGATTGGCTGGCTCATCACCGCAGGGTGCTAATAGAAAATACCAATCCAACTGAAGTAAAGGATGTTAGGGGTATAGTTAGGAGGGCATGGAGAGAGTGGATATGGAGGGTTAGATACAGGGGATAAAGGTTAGGCACAGAAAGGTGGATGGAATCCGAGGAGGTATTAATTTTATCGGGCTCCTGGTTACAACCCTGTCCTCACCAGGTAGGTTAACAATAAATAAGACAAAATGAACAGGGTCTTAGATACCTAAAACACACATTCCAATCTTGGATTAAACAATTTCCACAGTATTTATTGGTTATTCACAAGTTTTACTGTACATCACAGCATAGATGCTCAATACGTATATATACAAAATATTCAAAAGATACAATTAGTGCAAATCCAACGTCATTGTCTTTGATCATTTGATTAAATGACAAGTACATACCCTGGGAGCCTAAAAGGATCGCATGAGTAACAATTTAAACAAACAGTACATAGTGCATAATTGCAACAAAATAAAACCAGTGTGAGATGGACACAGACTCAAAGTCAAATGGTCAACACAACTGTGTTTCGGACTTAAAGAGCTGAATTGTCGATGTTCTTAAGTGGGCCTTCATCAGGGCGGGATAGGTGAAGTTGGAGCTTCCTGCAGGCTCGTAATGCATTAGTACCACAGTGAGGGGTGGCAGACTGTCTGGACTATTCAATAGATACTTGACCATTACTTAATGTGTACCCAGTGGGGACAATACAATCTAATTAGAATGAACCAAATCCGAATGAATGGTTGGATCTAACTTCGCTCGCAGGCTGCCTGAGTCTCTAGCGACCTGCAGCTCCTTTCTAACACTTGCGCTAGGTGTGATCCGGGGACGCACCGTTTCGATTTACGGACGCATTACAGTCCACGAGCCGTAATCCAACCATTCATTCGGATTTGATTTGTATTTGGTTCATTCTAATTAGATCCCCACCTCCCTTGCCACCTTCTCCTCAGAAATACAGATTTGGGAGTCCTGATGGCGACACATTCAGTATCTGAGGGAACTCTGGAGATTTTGCAGTGGGCCTCTGTAGAATAGGTTCTTGCGTGGGTAACCCTGGAATTTTTTGTAAAGCTTTCAATGTGTTATGTCTCACTCTTAGAAAATGTTTTATGAGATTTTTTTGCTGATGTTTAACCCTGTATAGGACAAATGTGATTTAAAATTCACTATTTGAACCCGTCTGTATAAATTATCTTGGGTGGATAACCCCCTCGCCCCCTCAACCCCTGCATCCACTACCCGACCTTTAACCCCACCCCTTTTGGTTACTAGCCCACAGCGTGGCCATCTGGGACCTGGGGCATTGTCGAGAGGCACCAGATGAAAGTAAACTGAATTTTAAGAGAAAAAACCTTTTCTGTTTCGGCTTTCCTGAGATTCTAAATAAGGCCCTTCTTCAGCAGATGCATATGTTACATTATTTTGATTTATAATGCGCCCTGCTGCCATTTGCAAAGCCTCTCGGCGCTCACATGAAATGTTGCAGGGCAAACTGAAAATGTGTCAACTAAATTCATACAATGGTTTAAGTCCAACATATCTAATTAATTAAAAGAGCACACATTCAAAACGAAAATCGGTGTGCATTTGAGCATTGCCTCACAATGTATAAAACAAAAGCATATCAGAATAGCAAAATGCAATTGATCCAAATAGCATGTATTACAATGCATGCAGTCAGGAAGAGTGATCTACGATTAACAACTAGGGAGCTAGCAGAGCACGGATGTGTAATAAATAAAACACTTCCAGGGTCTTGCGTACCTTTCGCAACAGCATTATGAATCTTTTCCATGTCAAACTTTGTCTTTGATCTTCCGGGCATACCCAACATCTTCTCCCATACCAATGTCACATCTTTTAGACACAAAGTGATTTCTTCATAATCCAGTTTCAGGCGTTTGTTCAACAAATCATTTTCAGACGCTGGAAAACAATTCCGGAACATAAAAATTGAACCATAGGACCATTACGTTCATTGTACACATGAATGGCAAGGAAAAAACACAAATCTGAAGGGAATCCCTGCTTGATTGCAGGAAGTAAGGGATGGGCCCGAGATCTAGAATGCAAACACTACACCCTCTGCGAACCCACTCTAGACATCACGCACTGTAATACTGGGAAGTATTGTTGATCTGCCAACCAAAAACATTAAAAGCACATAGAGCAAAGGCTTCAGGCACACTGATTCAATGAGGATGTTGCTTGCAGCTCTTAAAAAATTAAGTCAATAAACAGTGTTTTGTGTTCATCCACTTTTAGTAGGCAGATAAGGAATACGTTACCTACCTGCAACTCCTGTTCTCCAGCATTAGTATCTTTCATAGAGTCACATGCTGTGAATAGATTACAAAGCAGAACCATATAACCATATGACTATAAATGGCAGAGGCAAGCTCCTTGTAGCAAACACTAACCACAAGAGACACTTACTGTACGCAAACAAGTAACATAGAACTATCTGGTGGACTCTGGACTTTGCCGCAGAATCCCTGTCAAAGTAGCAGAATCTAGTAAACGTGTGTACCGACCGACCTCCAAGTCAATGCCTTGCAGATGTCCGTACGGGAATCCCAGAGAGTAATGCTGTGGTGGCCACTACTGCTCTGGTTGAATGAGCACCAGGTCTGCCACGGAGAGGCCCGACAGCTTGCTGATTACACAACGAAATGCATGAAGAAATCCATCTGGTTTTGAGAGTGCCCTGCCAATACCAGTGGGGTAAAACATTACAAAACGCTGAAAGGTCTTTCTCAATGGCTTGATGCGAGTGACATAGTATTTCAAAGCTCGTACCATGTCCAAGGAGTGCAATGAACGATCTGCTGGAGAAACTTGCGACCCATAGAATACAGGCAACACCACTGGTTCATTCAGATGGAACGAGGGAGGCACCTTGGGCACAAAGGTTGGATTAGTGCGTAGAACAACCTTGAATTTGGGGAATGTCAGGTAGGGTGTCTTGCAGGAAAAGGCTTTTATCTCGCTAAACCTACATGCAGATGTAATGTCAATTAGAAACGCAGTCTTCCAAGGGAGAAACTTGAGGGAGACCTTATGCATGGGCTAGAAGGGCGGTCTCATAAGGCTGGATAGGACCACATTTAGTTCCCACACCAGCGCTGGATGGTTAGTGGGAGGAAAGGAATAAAAGAGGCCCTTTGTGAACTTCTTCACCAGTCTGAGACCAAAGAGAAGATATGGCAGAAAAACGGGTGTAATGCGATATTGCTTCAAGATGTACCTTAAGAGGGGAGTGCCCCAAACTGGCCTGCGTTAGAGATCAACGGCAAAGCAGGACGTCTTTCGTCTGATTGGTAGAGTGGTCTGGACTCTTGAAATCACATCAAATAGTAAAATGCCTCCATTTGCTCTTATAGTAGGTGAGCGTAGAAGTGGCGCGGGCTCGCGCTAGAATGCTATGGCAGTCTTGCAGTTGTGGAATTGAGCCAAATTCTAGGAGAACAGGAGCCATGCCGTCAGTTAAGAGAGGCTGGGTTGTGATGGAGAATTGCTCCATTGCCCCTGGACAGCGGATCGTGCAAAGGATTCAGTCTCATCAGGGATGCGGCGGAGAGTGCAAGGAGATTGGAGTACCAGAACTGTCCCGGTCAAGCAGGTGCTACTAAGTTCAGTCTGCACCGATGTTGTCTGAAAAACACTAATCACTAGTCCTACCAGTGCAATCGGGGGGGGAAAAGTGTAGATGAACTGCCCCTCACATGGGAATGTGAAGGCATTGCCCAAGTTCTCGGGATGTGGGAACCTGTTGGCGAAAGCTCTGCACCTCTTGTTCTCGTAGATGGAAAACATGTCTATTTCTGGTGTTCCCCGACAGCAAAACTCTGACAAACATCAACCTCCTGAATCTCGCACTCGTGGCAAGTGCAGAGTTCCCTGCTGAGGGAATACACCATGGCATATTGAACCACTGGAAGGTTAATGGGAATGAGGAAAATCTGATGCAGTAGTGCTCAGTGCAGCAGGGCTTGTCCCTCTGCTGACAGGGAGGGAGATCTTGTTCCACCATGCTTGCGTATGTAGAACATTGTGGTAGTGTTGTCTGTAAAGAACCGGACCACCCGACTACTGACTCTTGGAAGGAGGGGCTTGTGTGCCTAAACAAAAAGGTGCATAGCTCTAGGTGATTGATATGCTCCGCTTTCTCCTCATCTGTCCAGAGGTCTCTGGCATGTAGGTGCCCTGAATGCGGCACCCATCCCTCCAGAGCAGTATCCATCGAGACTGTTCCCTAATGAGGGGATAGCAGAAAGGAGGCTCCCTGAACGAGATGCGCTGCAACTGACGACCAATGCAGCGCCTTCCTGAAGTGTTGCATGATCGTGTCGTCCCACAAGCCCAACATCTGCATCCAACGTGCATCGAGGGACTCCGGCAGGGGTCGCATGCAAAGCCTGTAGGGCTGTAGCAGGGGGGATGCAAGAGGACATCAGGCTCAGCAGGGCTTTGTAGCTGCGGACAGAGACTGCTGGTAGTGTGGACGGTTTAGGTCTATTTGACCTTTTCCAATTTGACCACATTTTTTGTGTTTTTTTTGTTAAAAAATTCAGGAGGAGACCCCCCACCCCATGCTTCCCCCCCACCGTAACCTATTTCCTTAACCCATCCCACATATATATTTCATTTCAATTGACCGAAATTCCCCCAAAAACAGAAAATAAATGCGGTCAAATTGAAAAGGTCAATTTGGTTTGCAATCAAGTATGCTAATACCTTGTGTGGTTTTAGGTGTATTTGACCAAAAAAAAAATTGACCTTTTCCAATTTGACCGAAATTCTTTTGTTTGTTTTTTTTCTTTGAAAATGCGTGGGGAGACCCCATGCCCCCACCTTAACATTTTCCCTTAGCTAACCCCACATATATATTTAATTTAAATTGGCCAAAATACAAAAACAAAAATTCGGTCAAATTGAAAAGGTAAATTCGGTTTGCGATCAAGTATGTGAATACTCTGGACAGCTGCTGCACCTTGGCGAGGAGGGCTCAAGCCCTTTCTTGTGATGGGGTTGCTGTGCAAGAGCGTGTTGAGGCAGGCTCCCAGGTAAGGAGCTTGTTGAGCTGGTATGAGAAGACTTTGGATAATAGATCAAAAAGCCTAGGGATTGTAAGCACTGAATCGTATGTGCTCTGTTGCGCTCCGCCATGGCGTACAATGGTGTTCTCACCAGCCGGTTGTCTAGGTAAGGGTAAACATGAATGCCCGTCCAGCGTAAATGTGCCACCACTGGGGCTAGGCACTTGGTGGAAACTCACAGAGCTGACCGCAGGCCGAAGGTTAGTGCTTAGAACTGATAGTGGCAGCCTGCCATGACAAAGCGCAGGTAGCGTTTTTGGTGAACAGAGTCCAAAGTATCCGTCTTCTAAAGCTAGAGATGCTACAAAATCCCTTTGCTGTAGTTGCACTAGAACCTGCTGCAGCGTAACCATCCTTAACGTCTGGGCCTTTAGAAACTTCTTTGGCATACGAAGATCTAAAATGGGTCACCAACCTCTTGATTTCTTTTATTACCAGGAAGAATCTGGAGTAGACCATGTTTCCCCATTGTGCGTCGGCACATTTTCTATGGTTCCCTTTGCTTCAATAAGTGGTCTAGTCGTTACTATCAAACGATTGAGTTTTTCCACTGGCGGAATGATAGGATGTTGTTCCAGCGTATGGCCCTGCCAGATGAGGAATAGCGCTCATTCATCAGTGGTGATGTTCTACGATGTTCTTCGACTCCTGGATGAAACGTGACAGTCTTCTCCCCACTGGAGTGGGGAAGTGGAAGGGCGTGACCTGGTCTGGTTCAGGGTTGTTTAGCAGATTGGCCCCTTGCTTTCGAGGAGCTGCAGCGGCGTTGGTTACCCCTGTATGCTTCGGACCTGTTACTATAGGGGTCAATGCTGGAATAGGAATGTGTCTTGTAGGAAGGCGACAGAGAAGGGCCGATAGTCCTGTGAAGTTATTGTGAAAGGAGGCTTCCCTGAATTAAAGGACTGGCAGTTCCTGTTGTAATGTGCCCAGGGAGTGGGCCATATCACGTGTCTGTCTTAATGGAAAGCAGTGGCTTGTCGACCTTCTTGTCTAAAAGATATGTGCCATTAAAAGGCATGTCGATCACCTTAATTTGTACCTCTGGTCGTATGTTGTTAGCTTGCCTATAGAGAACTGACCCATTACCCAGTGGGTTAAATCCAGTGTTGGCCATGTCCACGGAAACGGATCGCATGGTCAGACACTGCTTCTCCTACAAGCAGGAGCACAAATGCCTCCTCTTTATCCTCCGGGAGGAACTCAAGGATGGAATTCATCTTAAACCACATCTCGGTCATACCTTCATAGGATGGTCATGGCATTAGCTGTCTTGATGACAGTGGCAGTTGCAGTGATAATCCTTTCCCAAATGCAGCTAGACTTTTTCCTTCCTTAGTTTAGGAATTTAGCAGGATGATGAAGGGTTGGCGGAATGCTTGTGTACCACTGCTCACCACTAAATACAGAGTTGGCTCTGTTCACAGGCATGTGCTGTTGGGTGTCCTGACCCACGTTTAAGCTATCATGCCACAACATTTGGTGCTGTGGGCTTAGAAAATTCAAGATGGCGGAAAACCCACATGTGCGCCGAAATCCAGGAAAGCTGCGCAGTTTGTGCGCACACCAAAATGGTTGCCTCACTTGCCACCCACCAGTGCGAGAATGAAAGGCCGGGTTGCCATGAGGGAAATGGGTTGCCAAAGGAAAAACAGTAGCGCCGGTTAGCTTCAAAGCGCTTTAAAACCACCATTGGACTACCCGCACAGTAGTCTGAAACCATTGGGAATGGCAATGCTGATTGCCAAATGCAACCTAGAATTGTGGGGAATTCATTTCTTAAATCCCAAAAATGGGTGCAGTACCAGTACTCACCACTATCCAAAAGCCGGCGTTTTAAAACCACTCTGTTTCCCTGAAGGCAAGCCAAAGTGCCTATTTCAAACATTGCAATATGTGCAAAATATTCACTGAACACCAGCAGACATTTGGTAGAATGGAGTTTTGTGTGCCTACAAAATCTGGGAAATGAAGAGCCCAGAACAATGCTTATAACAAAACTGGCTGAGCTATGGAGTCAGCAGTTTAAGTTGCACTGGATTTAAAGACACTAAAATCGAAAATGTTTAAATTGACTGAGTGACCTACTTTTGAGTGTCACACAGGTTGCAATTGTTTAAATGTCATAGTTTTAAACTTAGAATCAGCCTTCTAGCTGCATATGTGAAAATGTTTAGTTTTATTTGAAGGCAGAAACTGGGGAACAAAAAGTGACATTTTATCTGAAACCCGGTTTAAGGAACTGAATTCTGCCTGGCAACTACCCCCATCAGGAGTGAAACTTGAGTCACAGCTGTGTTCCCAGGCCTAGCTGCCCTTTTGCTGCTCACACTAAGGATATGCCATCTATCTGATAATTGAATTACCTGTGCTCTGCAGGAGAGTGAACAAAGCCCTCTTCACTCAGGCAAAGGTTTTATTACGCAGTCGTAAAATGTAGCTTCCTCTTGGCAGGAGCTGGGAGGGGCACTGCCTGTGAGAGCAAGCTGGCTTGGCAGAACTGGATTAACCAGTATTTCTACCTTGTGCTGAGAGAAAACCACACCCCTTTGTAGCCAGAATATTGTTTAGAAAAAGATTAATAACTCATGGTGCGGACATGTGAAAATTTTATAAATGATACCATAATTCTTGTGATTTTTCTGCCCACAGTTTAAGAGGTTTTTAGAACCGGTGGTATGTACAGGGGGGTGTCAGCGGAAAAGTGGATATTACTCTAAATGTGTGCATGTTAAAAATCTGAAACTTCATCAGTTAATGTCCCTACTCCCTGCGCACATGTATGTAAAGTTGGGTCCATGTCAGAAATTGAAAAATCAGTTAAAAAGTCCATTATCTGCCATTTCTGAATGCAAGCTCCCAGGAAGAGCAGAGTTTGAACAGGGGATACCTCCTGTAATGCATGATGGGTGCATATGATTTTAAAACAATATGTACCTCTGCAAATATGTATTTGTTTCAAATCTAGATTTGTGTGTAAGTTGACAGGAGGAGTGGACTTTCTGCAGGCTGTAAAATGACATCACTCTGACTCACAGTTCATTCCCCAATCAAATGATAAATGGAAGTTTGACCAATTAGAAGCTGAGAGAGAGGTAGGGTCAGTGATGCTAGAACACACCCACATTCTAAACACATAAAAGCAGACAGACAGGACAGATAGGGACCTTCAATTCCATTTGCTGCAACGCACTCTGCCGGAAAAATCCATACTTACCTCCATCAATCTTCAAAGAGCCAACCCTTAGACTCCAAGATAAACAGAGACTTCAGAACCTTAACCAAAAAGGCCACTGCCAGCAAGAGTATTTGTCAGCAGGCCTCAAAATATTTTTGCAACTGAACTCTTCAGACAGCCGGGCGAGCCGTCTGAATTTTGCCAAGAACTTTTGCAAGAACCCAGTGACAGAGATATCCAAAGAGAAGGCAGGACCCGACCCAGAGAACCGGTGCCTAGCAGAGAGAAAGCAGTGCTGTACCCAGAGAGACCCAGACCAGACCGCTGTGAGCAGTTCCAGAGGCCAGGCGCTGTGAGCAGAACCCGGGAAGACCTGACCAGACTGTTGACCAGATCGTGACAAAGCCGCTTTCCGGTTCAAAATCTCTTGTGAGTACTCAGCAAAACTCAGAACACTTCTCTTAGTTAAAATCATATAATTCAATCCATTTTTAATCTAAGTAGAACTGCAGCTTAGCAATTGTGTTATCCTGCCATCATTTTTAAAGCTGAAAAAGTGTGCGTTTAAAATTTGCAAAAACCAAAAACGACCTCTAGTAAATCGGTCATATCTCCGCAACCGTTTGGGCTAGAGACTTGCAGTAACTTTTATTTGGAAGCTGAGATCCTAGGCTTTCCTAGGACCCCAAAACGATAGAGATAGTCCTTGTGGTTCCTCTGTAATAGCGCTCGGCGCATCCGCGAATTTTGCCGCGATTTGCAAATTTCTTCACGTGTAAAAAGCTGCTGCTGCTTGCCTTCCATTGCCAGAAATTCGTTTAACCTGCTAACTATCCCTGCATCATTGCTAGTGTGAGCCTGGACTAATATTAACTAGATACCAATCACCCTGAACCTCTGAAAGGGAATTAAAAGTATTTTAGCATACTTTTCAATTCATTGCCAGCACATATCAAAGCAATTTGGGCCTGTGTTTTCAAACTTCTGTAGTCTAAGCTTGCTGGGGTGAACTGAATCACATTTGATTGCATTTCTGAGAACTGTGTGTTTTCCTTCCATTTCCTTGCCTTGCATCAAGGGGGGGAGGGGATTGCCAGAGAAAAGTGATTACATTGTTTGGTTGAAATCATATTGAGTATTTTCTGTACTGCATTCATTGAATATTGCATCCACCTGAGCTTACATAAAGCATTCTGTACCACCTTCTTCTTTTGTTCCTATTCACCTGTGTGCTATCTTATCCATTTCATGTCAACTCATTAGTGATTATAAGAAGCGTGTTAGTGCCAGATTCTCTGTTGTTAATCTTTATCATATCAGATTAAGTGTGCTAGTCAATTATTAATTTACTATAAAGGGTGATATATATCTATTGTTTAAATTATCAAATAAACCTTTTAAACTTGCAAAACAGAACTACTTCTTGGCTCAGTGGGGTCAGGGGGATTCCAAGAGAGGGGTGTTATATAGGGGTAGTCATCCAGAACGCATGAACTGGACCTAAAGATATATCAATAAGGGTTTTCATTCAGTATTATAGACTAGGCGTTGACTTAGCTGTAGTGTTGAATTGAATCCCCTTACAAATTGGGGGCTCAAGCCGAGACGTTGGGTTAGATTTACCACTTGTGCAGCTCAATACAGTGTGCTAACTGACGGGATACATACATCCGGTCGGATCACCACGCTGTGTTACGCTGTAAAGCATTCCTCAAAAGGGACACTCCAAGAAAAGTTCTGTTCTGCAAAAATAAAATACTAACTTCTGTAAGTCAGGACAGAGACCAATCTCTAGAATGACGACCTTGGTAGATATGAAAATAGCCAGAGAGCACCTCTTGCATAAGCTATTTGTGAGAGGTGAATGGACCGAACAGGGCCAGGATGCCTGGTTGCAGGCCATCACGCGACAGGTCACTGAAACAGGGTCAGACTTATGGAGAGATCAGGGTCCATTACATGTGGCCCTGAGTGAACTATATATGGCTCCTAAAGCCAAAGAGGAACACAATAAGATTGCCAGGATAGCAGCATACCTGTACCTATATATGGGAGACATGCAGGATAGATGTGCTGAAAGCCAAAATCTGGCAAATAGGCAACAGATGGTGTTAGAGAAGGTCCAATCTGACCTGGTCTCTTCTGAGCAGAGGCTGCAGAGGAGCCAGGAGTCAGAAAATGACAGCAGACTGTACATCACTAAAATAAAGGAGGATATGGATGTGCTGCAAAAGGAAAAGTCAGAACAGGATACCAGGTTTCTGGCCTTGCAGAAGGAACACCAAGAAGGTTTGGACTCCCTACTGCAAAGCCAGAAAAAGCTGGAGCAACAGCTAGACTTCAATAGGGCATGTGCTGAGCAGGTAGTCACCCTGCAAAGTCACCTAGATAGAGAGAAGGCAGAGAGCAACAAACTAATTCTGAAAGACCTGGATACCCAGGCAGAGTTTGATGAGGAGCGCCAAAAAGCTGGTGCCCTTCAACGGCAAAGGGACGACCTGGCGGCACAAATGCAGGCTCTTAGTCAGGAAAGAGACGCCTTAGGCCAGGAAGTCTGCCATTTAAAAAGAAAAATGGAAGAAAATCACCTGGCCCACCAGGGACTGGGTGACCTCCAAAAAGAACACCAGAACTCGTTAGAGCACACCAGGAGGGTGGAAGAGGCTTTGGCAAGAAAGGAGCAGGCCAATAGGGACATTGCCCAGGAGGTAACCCTCCTGCAGCAAAGACTGGCCCAGTACTCCAGGACCAATCAGGAAGCACAGAGAGAGAATGAGGCTCTCTGCCAACACAATGATAGGCTCCAACAACAGGTAGCGATGCAGGAGAGACTGATAGAGTCGAGTAAGGCCTTAACAGAGGAACTGAAAGCACAAATGCAGGCTCTTGCATTGCAACAGGGAGCAGGGGCGGATAGAGATGAGGTTCGCTGGGAAAGGGAAACTCCGGAGCATAACCTCAGGAGCACTAGTACCAGAGGCCCTCATACCTCTCAGTCCCTGGACTCTGCCACCCCCATGTCCCCTGGCGCACATGAGCACAGGGCTGCAGGGATGGCAGATTACTATGCAGCTAAGAGTATGGGGCTCATAGGCCAGTACCACTCAGGAATGGAGGGGTGGGCATCCGGGTATGGGCACCCAAGTACAGTACAGTTCAATGGGGAACCCCAGGAGAGTAGGCCCATTAAGGGCATCCTGAAAACCTCTGCCCAGTTAGGTCAGTGGAGGGGGTACCCATCAAATCCTGGCAGCAAGGAGGAATCTGAAGACTCCTCTGAACTGCGCAGGACACAGGAGACCAGGTCCCCACATTCTGCCAGCCATTCCCAGGCTCGCAGAATCCGGGAAAACCTGGAAGAACAGATGGGAACCTCTGGGAGCAGTGCCTCTGAGTCCGAGGAAGAATGGACAAGGGTTACCCGAACCAAAAAGGCCAATAAGGCAAAAAGGGCCTTGCTTAAGGACCCCTTAAAGCAGATTAAGGCGATCAGGAGCGTCATCACGCCTTACCATAAGAACGCTAAGTATTCTGTTTGGGAGCACTTAGAGTTGTTTGAACAAATGATGGAGACTTTCCATTTGAAGGACAGCCAAAGCTGTATTCAATATGTAAAGTGGACCTTCTCCCCGGAATACTCCAGTTTCTTTGCGGGGCTGGAGGACCAAAATCATTTAAGATGGTCCACCTATAAGGCGGCCATCTTGAAACATTTTTCTGTTCACAGAAATCCTCAAGAGGCTCGCAAGGCAGCCTACAATTTGCAATGTGGGGAGGATCAGGCCCCACAAGAATTTGTGCAGGAGTTAAAGCGGGCTTTTGCACAGACCACAAGAAGGGTGCGCACGGATAGCAGGGAATTTATAAATACGTTTTTCCATGCCTTGCCCAAATATATCATGACCCAGCTCGTGAGGGATTTTCACGAGAAAAGATCTTTAGACTGGGTCATTGAACAGGCTACCCGGATCTATGAGGTGCAGAAACCGATAGATAGCAAAAGTAATGCCCAGAAAAACCCCAAAGCCAACAGCACCCCTGCTGCTGCCAAGGTGGCAGAGGTAAAGGTCACCCCCGTTTTGGATTTGGAAAAGGGGGGGCCTAAAAACCTGCCTGCACCTAATAATGCTAGGCCCAGGAGGTCCTCGGGTCAGTCACAGACAGGGAGCCAAGGAGGCAGCCCCACAAATGGGGTCCCTCGCTCTCCTGATTATGTAAGTCCCCGTTACAAGGGAAATCGACCCATCCTGGGTTATGTGTGGACTCCTCCAGCCCAAGGGGGGGGATCCAGACAAGCACCTAACCCAGGGAACTTCCCTCCAAACTTCCCACAGGAGGGCAGAAATTTACCAAACCCTGGGCAGAACTTTTTCCCCAGATATCCACCCGACTTTCAGCCCCAAAACCATCCATCCTTCTTTCCCCAATTCCCTGAGCCCAGACCACTGAATCCGGGAGAGGGGAGGCCAAGGGTGGAGGGGTACCCAAATCTTCCCAACCCGGGGTATTACCAGAGGAGGGACAGCTACCCTTCCCGGGATCAGCCCAGGGGAGAAAACAGGGCCCCGTATCAGCCTGAGCGGGTTTCCCAGTTAGAGCGCCAGGTTCAAAACATGGCGCGGGACCTGGGCCACATACTGAGGGCTCAGCAGAACCCTCAGATGGGCGTGCCGGCGCAGAACGTACCCAACTCTGGACCTGGTGCTCCAGAACAATGACGGGGGCAGCACCCCGATAACACACCGGTTCCCAGGGAGGAGGCACAAAGGGAAGGGGGGTGTAAAGCCTTGGAGGAAGCTTCCTTCCTCACTTGTAAACAGCCCCTGGAAACCCAGGAACCGGAAACAAAATCTCTTGCCCCTGAAAGTCTGCCTCCTAAGGAGCAGAGGGGGGGTAGGAGAAACAAAAGACCCAAACAGACTCAGTTTGAGGAGGAGGTACAGATCTTCCAATTTGAGGGAGAGGGATCCTCAGAGGATCCTGGGAAAAGGATCTTCTCCTTCAGAGAGGGGGGAACTCCCCCCAAAGAAAAATGGGTCCCTAGGGATGCAAATCCAGACTGGGGAGATGTGGAGACTGAGCTACCGCCGCCCACCATCTCATCCCAGAACCAACAGCAAGAAAATCCCCTGGTTCAAACCCATCCTGGTGACTGCCTCCAAAAAGGGGGGGGCGGCCCAGAACCGGAACCAGGGGAACCCACAATGGCTCTGATCTCCAGTTGCCAAATTTTTCTTTCAGATTCCCAAGACTCTCCACAGAATTCTGCCCAAATCTCTTCGCTAGCAATGTCCAAAACCAGAAAGTTAGCCCACCAGTTGTCCAAAAATGTACATTATCTGTGCCCCCTTGAGGAGAAGGAGGGAAGATATTATGCCCCGGTACAAGTACAGGGGCAGGGTACAATCTCGGCACTGGTGGACACTGGATCTCAAGCTACCCTTCTGTCCAGAAGGGCCTTTGACGAACTGAATGCAGGAAGGGGAGAGAATTACCAAATTCCTCTCACCTCTCTTCCTGGACAACTGCAGAACTTTGACGGGAAGGAAATTCCCGTTGAGGGGACTGCAGACTTGGACATTAAGATCGGGCGACACAAGTTGAAACACCCGGTCATAGTTGTGACCCCAGAGGGCACCCCTTGTTTACTAGGGAATGACCTCCTGAGAAGGTTGTCACCCCTAATAGATTGCGTAAACAAGGTCCTCTGGACCCAGACTAGCCGACCAATAAAATTAAAACAGAGTGTCAACCATATTAGTTTAAACGGCACCTGCCACATGGTTGAACAAAAATCTGACCAAGTAGAATTTCACTTCCAGAACAACCAAATTCCAGACGTGACAGTAATAGCAGTAGGACAACAGACTGGTGATGGGGGGTCCTCTCTATTTCTGAAAATCAACCTTCCTTCCAGTTTAAGGTGGTATTCCACACTGGAAGGAAACACTCTGAAATTCTTTACAAATCCACAATCAGAAACTCCCACTCCTATAGTCCAGAAAGATGTGAAATCAGCTCAGAGCCTGGCTGAGATTCAGCAAATTGGAGAGCAGTTGTTCATCCCTGTTCAGTTAAATGATGGGAAGGACTCTGTTCTCGCTCGAGTGTGTGTGAACAACGGTAAAAGCTTCATCAGCGAAGCCATGTTTCGCCAACTTCCAAAAGATCCAGCCATTCCCACCTTCAAACTGATAGACAAATGGGAAATGGACCTGGAAGCACCCAATTCAAAACATCTCCTGCCAAGCAGGTGTATGCTCAAAATCTCCATTGGCAACAAGAGCATAGTCCATAATTGTTGGGTCGTGCGAGACGTCACTGCCGCCTTTTACTTAGGCAGTGACATTCTCAATCGCTTTGCCATTAGTTTGGACCTAATAAACTTCAAAGCTTGGTCCCGATTAGCGGATAATCCCATGGGCTTTGATGATCCAGAAAAAGCATTTAGGTCAGCTCAATTGCTACCTTATGCAGTTGAAATTCAGGTTAAAGAGGAAGTCACCATCCCAGAAAGGACCCGACAATTCTCCCTGGAAGTGAAAGTTAAAAGGGGACAAGAGTTGAAAAACCCTGATGCTTACATACATCTAAATGCTTCTTTCCAACAGCAAGGGTTGGGGGTAAACCCAACTCCATTAGTCAACATAGAACATGACACCATTCTAATAGAGGTGGATAACAGCGACTTAAAGAGTATTACTCTAGCCGCAGGCACCATTATTGGAATGGCGGTTGATGACCGACATTTTTCCATCGACTTAGTAAATGAACTGTTAGGACCAATCCCCAAGGACTGTTTTGACAGTGATGACAATACAACACCAGACAGGATTTTTACCCGGCATGGGGGGAACTTCCTGGTGTACACTTCCTGCCCCTATGGTAAGGAAGATGTGACTTGTGATTTCAGGAGGGATGAGGTGATTTTCCAGGTCCATGAGGGCTGCCTTTCCCACCTGAAGCCTCCAGTCCAAATCAGCACTCTGACCAGGGACTTCTCCACCCAGCTGGAGGAGGCCGCTGAAATAGCCAAACCAGAAGTCTTTCCAGGCTTCAGGCAGATGGTGGAAGAGAGAGTCAACCTAGCTGATGCCTGTGTGACTCTGGAACAAAAGCAAAAGTTGAAACAAGTTTTCTTGGATTTCCAAGATCTCTTTGCGGTAGACTCGTATGACTGTGGTCGCACTGACATCCACACAATAACAATCCCCACGGACCCTGGCATGACTCCGGTGTTTGTGAAGCAATATCGCTTGCCTCTCGCATCAATGGAGTCCCTTACCGAAATAATTAAGAACCTTGAGTCCCGGGGAATAATCCGTCCCGTCCACAGCACCTTCAATAATCCGGTGCTGGGAATATTAAAGCCAAACGGCCAGTGGAGACTCTGTGCCGACCTTAGGGAGCTCAACAAACGGGTCCATACTTCCCGATGGCCTCTGCCCTACATTGACCAAGGGCTGGCCCAGATTCAGGGGTCACAGGTATTCACTGCAATAGACCTGACCAATGGATACTGGACCGTGCCTGTCAGCAGGGAGGACCAATACAAACTGGCTTTTACCTTTGGGGGCCAGCAGTACACATGGACCCGGACTCCCTTCGGATACCTCAACTCCGGCAATGAATTCAACATTTTTCTACACAAGGCCATGCCCGACTTGGGTGCAAGGGGTAACCTGGCTTATGTAGATGATGTCCTCATCAAAAGCTCAACTGTTGAGGAACACATAGCGGAGATCCGTTATGTTCTGACACAGTTGAGGGCCGCCGGAGCAAAACTTTCCTTTCAGAAAGCACAGTGGTGTAAAACCCGTGTTAACTTCTTGGGGCATGAGATTACTCCTCAGGGTCTTTGTCCCCAGGAAAAGAAAGTGGAAGCACTTCAGAAACTGAAAGACCCCACAACTCTGCGGGAACTAAGGAGCCTCCTTGGACTGACTAATTACAGCAGAAAGTTCATTGAGGACTACGCAGACATCACCAGACCCCTGATTCATCTCCTGAAGGGGGGGGGTCAAGTGGGAATGGGGTCCAGAACAAGCCGAGGCAGTAAAACAACTCAAGAGAAGCCTCTCACAAGCGCCTTGCCTAGCTTACCCTGTCAGAAACAAGGAGTTCTTCCTGGAGACAGGGTTCTCTAATACGTGCTTGACGGCCGTATTATACCAAAAGCATGACAAGGTCAATAAAGTAATCTCCTATGCGAGCAAAACTTTATCCTCTGTGGAGGAAAAATTCAACGATTGTGAGAAGGCACTCCTGGCAACGGTGTGGGCATTGAAGAATTACCGCCCGTTTATCCAGGGGGAACACATCATAGTGGAGACTCCACACCAGCCTCTGCAATATCTCCAAAGTGACAGAATCCGGACCGGAAATGTGAGTAATTCCCGAATTACTTCCTGGATTCTGTCAATGCAAGGCTTTCCTGTGGAGGTCCGATATGGCCAAAACAAGAAGAGTCCCCTCGCGCAAGGTCTGGCTGACTTGCATGATTGTGCCAGAGAAAACTGTCTCGAGGGACGAAAGTCTAAAAATAAAGGACAACACGGAGGCATACCTTAATTCCCCACACAAAGTCTTTGAAGAGGACAAGTGTGAGGGAATGCCCACTGTCTATGTGGATGGATGCTCTTACCATGTTGACAACAACGGGGAGAAAGAACTGGTGGCCGGCGTAGGGAATGTATGGGTGAATGAGTTCCCAGAACCCTCCGCTGGATACAAAATTGGTCCCCGAAGTAGTCAGGTGGCAGAATTGATGGCTGTGCATCAGGCCATCCTCACTGCTGTCCAGCATCAACTCCACGAACTGGTCATAATCACAGATTCGGATTATGTACGGAACGGGTTCGTGGAGCACCTGGTTAATTGGAAAACCAGAGGCATGTTATGTGCTAACAACAAACCCTTGAAACATGGGAAGTTGATCCAAAACATTGATGATCTGGTCACATCGAATGAGATGACCATCTATTGGAAAAAGATCAAGGGTCATTCCAAAGTAGAGGGACCAGACAAAACTGGAAATGACTTAGCTGATCAGCTGGCCAAAACCGGGGCCATCCAAGGGGATCTAATTGAGATTGAGTCCCTGTTGGGGGAAATCCAGGTCACTGCCATCACTAGGTCCCAGACAAATGCTCACAACGACCTTTCAATTGCACAATGGAGTAAGGAGACCCCTGATGCTGATTTGATTACCGCTCAGAAGGGGGATCCAATTATTGGTAAATTTTACCAGCACCTTGAGGACCCTGAGAACTTTCCCCTGACGGATACCGATTACATTGGGAAAGAGGACCTAAGAGTGTTGATGAAATGTCCAAAAATGTTCCGGATCCAAGACGGTTTGCTGGTAAGGAAATCCAAAGCTGGCCACGATCAGTGGGTGGTTCCTACCTCATTCCGAAGCCTGATGTTAAGTCACGCCCATGATGCGGCCACCGCCGGTCATAGGGGGTTTCACACAACACTGGAAATCTTAAGAGAGGTTGCATACTGGCCACACATGGGCCAGGACCTCAACCAATATTTGAAGGGTTGTCTTGTGTGTGCACAATTTCAGCCGATATCCCTCACACACCGGGCACCTTTACAAAAGAGGGGAATGACACTGCCATGGTCAGATTTACAAATCGACTTTGTAGGCCCTGTGATTCGCTCGGCTAGGGGGAATAAGTACATGTTGACTGTGACATGCTTGTTTACCAAGTGGGTGGAATGTCTCCCAGCCCCAAACTGCAAGGCAGAAACGGCAGCTGCCTTGATGATTAACCACATCTTTTCCCGTTTTGGTCTACCTCAAAGGATTGAGTCAGACAGAGGTAGCCACTTCACCAGTGAAGTAATGACAAAGATGTGGGAGATACTGGGGGTCAAGAGAAAGCTGCATATTGCTTATAGACCAGCTTCTTCTGGGGCAGTGGAGAGATATAACCGAACCATTGTGAGCATCTTAAAAAAGTTTGTGGCAGATTCTGGGCCAAGTTGGGATATCCGATTACCTCTGGTCCTAATGGCCATCAGATCTACCCCTTCATCTGCAACCAAAATGTCACCATTTGAGTTGATGACTGGGCGCAAGATGGTGCTTCCTCAGCATTTGCTCTACAGGACCCAAGAGCAGACACTGATAAATGCCTCCACTACTCATGAGTATGTGGAGAATTTAAGGAAACACCTCCAACATGCTTTTGCTTATGCTCAGCGGAATCTAGAAAGATCAGCTGATGGCATGAAGACCCATTATGACCTGAAAACTTCCAGGAAGGAATATCAGGTGGGGGACCGGGTCTATCTATACAACTTCCAAAGGAACCAGGCCAAGCAGCGCAAATTTTTGCCTACATGGAAGGGACCATTTGAGATCATCGACAAGATCTCCCCTGTGGCCTACAAAATCCACATCCCCAAAGGTCCTTTGGCAGCGGGGGAAGACAAGTGGGTCCACATAAACCAGTTGAAATGTTGCCATCCCAGGCACACTCTGCAACAACTGGAGGAATCCTCTGGAATCCTAGCGGGTACTGTCTCAGACTAATTCAGTTCCAACCATAAAACATACCACATCTAGTCTCTAAAATATTGTGATTTGCATGAAACTGTCTCTTAGTTATACTGTTTTTTTTTCAAAATAAGAATGTAATGTTTCGTTATGATGAAATGCATATGCTGCCCCACTATCTCAACAGTGGTGGAAAAACGTCTATGAGTAGGTATTGCCGCTCTTCCTTTGTCGTCCTAGGAGAAAGAAAACCTGAAGACGGGCCAAGGAGGACGATCCGGAGACCGGGAACGAAGATCCGATGGGCCCAGTGGACCGCCCAATACTCCCATCAGGACTGGCGAGGAGAACCGATCGATCAGTACCGGATGGAGAAGAAGATGCTGAACTATGCCATCTACAGAAGAGGAAGAAGATTATGCGGACAGACCGGTGCGTGGGTCAAAACCCTTGGGCACGCGACTCCCCATCGACTCAAATTCAAAGTTCAGTCGCGTGGGGGGGGCTTGTTGGGTGTCCTGACCCACGTTTAAGCTATCATGCCACAACATTTGGTGCTGTGGGCTTAGAAAATTCAAGATGGCGGAAAACCCACATGTGCGCCGAAATCCAGGAAAGCTGCGCAGTTTGTGCGCACACCAAAATGGTTGCCTCACTTGCCACCCACCAGTGCGAGAATGAAAGGCCGGGTTGCCATGAGGGAAATGGGTTGCCAAAGGAAAAACAGTAGCGCCGGTTAGCTTCAAAGCGCTTTAAAACCACCATTGGACTACCCGCACAGTAGTCTGAAACCATTGGGAATGGCAATGCTGATTGCCAAATGCAACCTAGAATTGTGGGGAATTCATTTCTTAAATCCCAAAAATGGGTGCAGTACCAGTACTCACCACTATCCAAAAGCCGGCGTTTTAAAACCACTCTGTTTCCCTGAAGGCAAGCCAAAGTGCCTATTTCAAACATTGCAATATGTGCAAAATATTCACTGAACACCAGCAGACATTTGGTAGAATGGAGTTTTGTGTGCCTACAAAATCTGGGAAATGAAGAGCCCAGAACAATGCTTATAACAAAACTGGCTGAGCTATGGAGTCAGCAGTTTAAGTTGCACTGGATTTAAAGACACTAAAATCGAAAATGTTTAAATTGACTGAGTGACCTACTTTTGAGTGTCACACAGGTTGCAATTGTTTAAATGTCATAGTTTTAAACTTAGAATCAGCCTTCTAGCTGCATATGTGAAAATGTTTAGTTTTATTTGAAGGCAGAAACTGGGGAACAAAAAGTGACATTTTATCTGAAACCCGGTTTAAGGAACTGAATTCTGCCTGGCAACTACCCCCATCAGGAGTGAAACTTGAGTCACAGCTGTGTTCCCAGGCCTAGCTGCCCTTTTGCTGCTCACACTAAGGATATGCCATCTATCTGATAATTGAATTACCTGTGCTCTGCAGGAGAGTGAACAAAGCCCTCTTCACTCAGGCAAAGGTTTTATTACGCAGTCGTAAAATGTAGCTTCCTCTTGGCAGGAGCTGGGAGGGGCACTGCCTGTGAGAGCAAGCTGGCTTGGCAGAACTGGATTAACCAGTATTTCTACCTTGTGCTGAGAGAAAACCACACCCCTTTGTAGCCAGAATATTGTTTAGAAAAAGATTAATAACTCATGGTGCGGACATGTGAAAATTTTATAAATGATACCATAATTCTTGTGATTTTTCTGCCCACAGTTTAAGAGGTTTTTAGAACCGGTGGTATGTACAGGGGGGTGTCAGCGGAAAAGTGGATATTACTCTAAATGTGTGCATGTTAAAAATCTGAAACTTCATCAGTTAATGTCCCTACTCCCTGCGCACATGTATGTAAAGTTGGGTCCATGTCAGAAATTGAAAAATCAGTTAAAAAGTCCATTATCTGCCATTTCTGAATGCAAGCTCCCAGGAAGAGCAGAGTTTGAACAGGGGATACCTCCTGTAATGCATGATGGGTGCATATGATTTTAAAACAATATGTACCTCTGCAAATATGTATTTGTTTCAAATCTAGATTTGTGTGTAAGTTGACAGGAGGAGTGGACTTTCTGCAGGCTGTAAAATGACATCACTCTGACTCACAGTTCATTCCCCAATCAAATGATAAATGGAAGTTTGACCAATTAGAAGCTGAGAGAGAGGTAGGGTCAGTGATGCTAGAACACACCCACATTCTAAACACATAAAAGCAGACAGACAGGACAGATAGGGACCTTCAATTCCATTTGCTGCAACGCACTCTGCCGGAAAAATCCATACTTACCTCCATCAATCTTCAAAGAGCCAACCCTTAGACTCCAAGATAAACAGAGACTTCAGAACCTTAACCAAAAAGGCCACTGCCAGCAAGAGTATTTGTCAGCAGGCCTCAAAATATTTTTGCAACTGAACTCTTCAGACAGCCGGGCGAGCCGTCTGAATTTTGCCAAGAACTTTTGCAAGAACCCAGTGACAGAGATATCCAAAGAGAAGGCAGGACCCGACCCAGAGAACCGGTGCCTAGCAGAGAGAAAGCAGTGCTGTACCCAGAGAGACCCAGACCAGACCGCTGTGAGCAGTTCCAGAGGCCAGGCGCTGTGAGCAGAACCCGGGAAGACCTGACCAGACTGTTGACCAGATCGTGACAAAGCCGCTTTCCGGTTCAAAATCTCTTGTGAGTACTCAGCAAAACTCAGAACACTTCTCTTAGTTAAAATCATATAATTCAATCCATTTTTAATCTAAGTAGAACTGCAGCTTAGCAATTGTGTTATCCTGCCATCATTTTTAAAGCTGAAAAAGTGTGCGTTTAAAATTTGCAAAAACCAAAAACGACCTCTAGTAAATCGGTCATATCTCCGCAACCGTTTGGGCTAGAGACTTGCAGTAACTTTTATTTGGAAGCTGAGATCCTAGGCTTTCCTAGGACCCCAAAACGATAGAGATAGTCCTTGTGGTTCCTCTGTAATAGCGCTCGGCGCATCCGCGAATTTTGCCGCGATTTGCAAATTTCTTCACGTGTAAAAAGCTGCTGCTGCTTGCCTTCCATTGCCAGAAATTCGTTTAACCTGCTAACTATCCCTGCATCATTGCTAGTGTGAGCCTGGACTAATATTAACTAGATACCAATCACCCTGAACCTCTGAAAGGGAATTAAAAGTATTTTAGCATACTTTTCAATTCATTGCCAGCACATATCAAAGCAATTTGGGCCTGTGTTTTCAAACTTCTGTAGTCTAAGCTTGCTGGGGTGAACTGAATCACATTTGATTGCATTTCTGAGAACTGTGTGTTTTCCTTCCATTTCCTTGCCTTGCATCAAGGGGGGGAGGGGATTGCCAGAGAAAAGTGATTACATTGTTTGGTTGAAATCATATTGAGTATTTTCTGTACTGCATTCATTGAATATTGCATCCACCTGAGCTTACATAAAGCATTCTGTACCACCTTCTTCTTTTGTTCCTATTCACCTGTGTGCTATCTTATCCATTTCATGTCAACTCATTAGTGATTATAAGAAGCGTGTTAGTGCCAGATTCTCTGTTGTTAATCTTTATCATATCAGATTAAGTGTGCTAGTCAATTATTAATTTACTATAAAGGGTGATATATATCTATTGTTTAAATTATCAAATAAACCTTTTAAACTTGCAAAACAGAACTACTTCTTGGCTCAGTGGGGTCAGGGGGATTCCAAGAGAGGGGTGTTATATAGGGGTAGTCATCCAGAACGCATGAACTGGACCTAAAGATATATCAATAAGGGTTTTCATTCAGTATTATAGACTAGGCGTTGACTTAGCTGTAGTGTTGAATTGAATCCCCTTACAGTGCGAGCGGAGTCTGAGACTTTGTAAACAAACATCTCCTTCTTGGGAGGAGCAGGCGAAGGGTTAGCCATAGTTAACACACCTTCCTCCCAGATGTCATCTAGCAGAGGTATGGCCATGACAGATTTTCTGTGTTGCTCACATCTGTGGTAGAGCAAACTATCCTTTTTTTCTTCCGGTGCTAAGCCAAACAACTGTGTTCCTAGCCATCAAGGGAAGATAATTTAATCTTGAGGGGAGTCCCTGGTAGGAACCTCCTCTAGTTAGTCGTCTGCCGGGATGATGTAATCAAATTCATCTGATCTGTGGGTTGTGTCTACAGACTTGGTCGTCTGAGGCCTCCTCTTGACTCCATGCCAGTAAGCTGCAGAGGCCTTTGAAGAATGATTCCTTGGTGGATGAGGGGGTGGGGGTTGACAGCCATTCTACTTCCGCCTGGTTGGGGCTCCTAAGGTGAATGTGGTGTAGAAAGATTTGGCAACTTGTGGTATAGTTCTGTCACCAGAGCTTTCAAGGTGGCTAAAATGTCTAAAGCAACATCTCTAGATGCTGGTGAGGGTACCAAACCAAGTGATCACCGATTAGCAGGTGTTGCCATAGGAAGAGGCATGTCTAACTTAGGGCTGAAGGGTATTAACTCTTAACTCCTCATCCGAGGAAACAGGGAAAAGGTCTGCCCCTTCCAGTCTTCTTTGAGGGGAGCCCTTCTGTGTGGCAGCTGGTAATGAAGCTTTGTCTGCCAAGATATCTAGAGCGAGTGGACAAACCGGTCTGGGCAGCACTGTTAATGCTGATGTTTGTTGTCTTGTCGGTTTCAACGATGGGCTAGCTGAAGGCGTATGCTCGCTGGTTATGCTCGTCGAGAAATTCCTAGTGGTCGTCGACAAGGTGGTATTGCAGGCTTTGACGAGGTCTTTGTAGTACCTGACGGGATAGTCATCAACAAGGTCTTGGCAGCAGTCGCCGGGGTGGTAGATGTTGACTTCAATGACGTTCATGCTGTCAGTCCTAATGGTCAACAAGAACATCTCAGGGACTTTTCCATCGCTTCTGCTGTAGTTGCTGTCCGTCTCAGGAACTTTTCCATCGCTTCTGCTGTAGTTGCTGTCGTCACCGAAGAGAACTCTTTAGAAAGTGTCGTATGTGCCTTTTTATTGCTCCTTGATGCCTCCTCACGTGATCAAGACCTCTTGCTAGCAGTGGTTCACTGGGTCGTCCTGCCCTGCCCGAGTGAGGCATGACTGCGTACAGAAGCAGAATCAGAGGCCCCTTCCGGCGTCATCAATCCATGCCACCAGTATCAATGGCGTCTCTCAATGTTTTATTTCAAAACGACTGCAGATTTCACATTCTTGTATTACATGATGAGGATGGAGGCAGTTGTTGTAAGGGAGGCATGGTATAACAAGTATGACACTGATACTAGAGTTAAGAGTTTCAAAACCTTTATTAAATTCTTGGGGTTTGGGAAAACTCCTACTTTGCCCTGTAGCTATGATAGGAGTAGTCTCTACCAAATAATAAAGAAAAAATAGTCCTAGCCAGTCTCCGTCAAATTAAAATACATATACTAACAAAACGTAATGCCTGCCCCATCTCTTATACAAAAAGTGTGTAGAGGGGGAAATGTGTATGCAAAGAAAAGTCAGTGTTATAACATAACGGATCAAGGTGGCAGAGTCATCTCTCCTGCCCACGTTGGACAGCACAGAGTAAGGTGGCCCCCCGTAAACAGGATGACACACACTGGCTCAGGTTATCAAAAAAAGGTATTTCAAAACATGGGTCGAGGCCCCCTTGGTCTTCCACGTTAAAATCACTTATTTCAGTTTTCTAAAAGTTCCTTCACAGTTCAACAAAAGTTCACGTGGTCTCCCTTTGTTGGGCTCGGACCTCTCCAGGCAGAAACAGTTCACGTGAATCTCCCTCAGTCGGTCTCAGACCTCTCAACCCAAAGCACCTGAGTCAACATAGATATCCCTCAGCCGGGCTCAGACCTCACAATCACAGCACCTGCAGAGGTTCCCATCCCCAAGCTTTTTTTTTTTTTAAATAATTTTATTAAATTCAACAAACAATACAAACCAACCAGGCAGTGCATAAATCAACAGTTCCATTATACATTACTTGCTTCCAGGCACTGCTTCCCTTATCCCTACCCCCGTTTTGAGCCTATTGCTGTCCTCATCTCGTTCCTGCATCTAGTGGTAGGGTCCCCAGATCCATAGGTTCCGCCGGGTCTTGTATGGACCCAAACAATTCTGCAATTAGCAATTTCCAGGCCAACAGGGTCTCTGTCTCCTCCATCCCCCGGCTCTGCCCGCTTCTTGCCACAACATGGTTTCTGCTTCCACCCATTTCTGTAAATCCTTCCACCATACCTCTGCTCGTGGCCCATGGCATGTCTTCCACCCCATAGCAATTCTTCTCTTTGCAAGCACATATGCCAGGTCCCTCAGTATGTCCACATACTTGAGTTTCAGCGATCTTGGGAATCCCCCCAGCAGACAGGCCCACACTGTGTCCACTACAATCTTGACCCCCTTCTCCACTAGCTTCTGCGCCACTTCGCTCCAGAAGCGTTCAATAACCGGGCATGACCAGAACATCTGCACCATACCCGCATTCTCCTCATCACATTTAGGGCATACCTGCCGTCCTGCATTTTCAAATCTCGATATCCTCTGGGGCGTCAAATACGCCCTATGCGTGATATACAGTTGTAACTGTTTGAATCTCGCGTTCATCAATACTTTATGGTACCCCTGAACTCGTTCCCACAGCCCATCTTCCATCTGGGCTCCCACTTCTTCCCAATCTAGTCTCAACTGCGTGACCTCCTTCCCTATTTTTGACATCTCATAGAATCTAGATATCTCATGTCCTCCCTCCGCTATGTCATATATTATATCTATAGTAGCGGCTGGTGCTTCCTCCAGTATAATTTCGGGCCACAATCTCTTAATTTTCTGCACCATTCTATAATCCGTAATATATTGGCCCGTGTGGGGCCTGGTTTCCTCCCTCAGCCTCTCGAAGTCTGTTATGGATCCCTCTCGCCAGATATCTCCCATTGTCACCGACCCAACCGGCTCCCAGTGGTTCCTGATTATCATCCTTAGTTGTTGTTCTCCTCCAGTTAATGCAACTAGTGGTATCTGCGGAGAGCATGGAGACGGGGTCTCCATCATCTGGCATGCCCTTCGCCACATCTTCCACCCCAATATCATCATCTTGGGACGCCCATTAATTTCCGCCCTGGAGAGCCATATCATCTCCTTCAAGTAAAAAGGGGCACAATCTTGCCCAAATAACCTGGATTCGGAGGTCTCCTCATCAGACAACCATTTGGCTACATACTGTAGTTGGCTCACTACATAATAAACCTCATAGTTAGGCAGTTTTATTCCCCCTTTCACGCAAAAATGTTGTAGCTTCTACAGCACCACTCTGTTGCGCGTGCCATGCCAGAGGAAATCCCGACACATACTGTTCAGTTTGGCGAAGAACTTCTTAGGTATTAGGTATGGAATATTCCAAAACTAATGCAGGAGCCTAGGCAGGACCACCATCTTCAGCATTGCCCCTCGTCCCATCATTGCTAAGGGCAAATTCACCCAGAATCGCATGCTGTTTTCAATTTTTGTAACAGCCACCTCCGTGTTGCGCCTGTGCTCCTCTTCCACTGTGTGGTATAGATCTATTCCCAAATACCTAAATGTATGAACCGCCCATGGTACCTGTAACACTGGTAGCTGCTCCAATAAGATCCCTCGGTATCCACCCAATGGGAACATGCTGCACTTCTGAGGATTCACCGCTATACCGGACAACCTCGCATATCTCTCCATCACTTCCAAAATATATTGGAGATTTTCTTCCAGGTGTCGCAAGTACAGCAGCATATCATCTGCATATAAGGAGATCAGATGTCGCTCCCCCATCACCTCAATGCCTATATCATCATATTGCTGTCTCAGGTATATTGCTAGGGGTTCCAGGGCCAGTATATAGAGCATTGGGGACCACGGGCATCCTTGTCTGGTTCCCCTGCAAAGCTGCCATTTTTCAGATATGACTGTACCGGTAAACTCACTATATAGCATCTTTGCCCACCGTATATACCCAGGCCCCTACCCATAGCATTCCAGTGCCGCCAGCAGCCATGGCCACTTGACCGAATCAAAGGCCTTTATTGCGTCCAAGGACACGATTGCCATTTCACCTTCGTTCTCGCACCCAAACTCAATAACTCTACTGAGTCGTCTGATTGTTGGATATATTCCTGTTAGGGACATAACCCGTCTGATCGGGGTGTATCAGTTTGCTAATAACCCTCTTCAGTCTGTTTGCCAAAATAGCCGTTAATATCTTGGTGTCTTGATTCAACATTGACAGTGGTCTATAGGAACCACAGCTATGTCCAGGCTTGTTTGGCTTGGGGAGTGGTATTATAATCGCTTCTCTAAGTGACTCTGGCAATCTTCCCAGCTCAAACGCTTCATTTAGCATTTCCAACAAAGGGGGAGCACCTCTTCTATATATACTTTATAAAATTCACTCGAGAGTCCGTCCGCCCCAGGGGTCTTACTAGTAGGCAACTGTCTCACCACCTCCCCTAGCTCCTCCAAGGTAATCGATGTGTCCAGCTCCTCTCTCTCCTCCACACTTATCTTTGGCAATCCTATTGCTTCCAATGTTTCAAGGATCGTCGCTCGACTACTCTTATCGTCTCCATATAGCAACCTATAATAGTCCACAAACTCCTGATTAACTCCCTCTTGGGTGTCAGCTACACTGCCGTCCTCTCTCGTTATTGTTCTGATGGTGGGTCTAGGGGTTTCGCTTTTATATAGCCATGCCAAGAGCCTGCCTGGTTTATCCCCTCCAGCATGCTGTCTCTCTACATATTTTTTATAATTAAGGTTACACAACCTATCCCAATACTCTGCACATTTCTGCTGTATCAGTTCCATGTCCTCATTGGTGTCTCTTCCACCTCTCAGTGCCTTTTCTAGTTCCCCTTCCGTCTCCCGTAGGTCAGCTAGATTCCCTCCCTGCAGACCTTTGGATTTTGCTATGGCTGCCCCTTTCATCACCACCTTAAAGGCTTCCCACAGAGTTCCTGCCGAGTCCACACTGCCAGTATTAGTCTCAAAATAGTTCGTAATCTCCTCCCTCATATCCTCCCTAAAAACGAGGTCTCTTAGTGCCTCCGCTCGTAGGCGCCAAGTCGGAATCCTCGCTCTCGGGGGCCAGTATTGCCATTCAAGGATCAGAGGTGAGTGGTCCGAAAGGACCCTCGCTTTGTACTCAATTTGTGTAATCTCTGGTATTACATCAGACGTGACAAAGACATAGTCCAGCCTCGTGTTCAATTGTTGCGGGGCTGAATAATGCGAATATTGCCTTTCCTGGGGATGTTTCGTCCTCCATGCATCTTCCAAACCAAAGTCACCCAGCAATGCTTGCAGCGCTTTAGCGGCTGGGGCGGGTCTATCAATCTTCCCATCCGACCCATCTACCTTTGGATTAAGCACACAGTTGAAGTCCCCTCCCCAAATCACCACACTCCCCATACACATGCTCAAGTTAGTGCATAACGTTCTGATGTACGCCGCCGTGTTCTGGTTCGGGGCATATGTATTTACAATGCTTACCTCCCTATTTTCCACCAATCCTTTTAATATAACCATCCTCCCATCCCCCCCCCTGCTATCTCCTGCAGTCGCTGAAATGGGACATGCGGCGCCACCCAGATAAGCACTCGCCTAGCATAAGCAGAATATGATGAACCCACCACAACTCCCTTCCATTTTTTAGCAATCATATCCATCTTCTCCCGTGTCAGGCGAGTCTTCTGCAGCAATGCAATGTCTATCTTTTGCCTACGCAGGTACAGCATTACTTTGTTCCTTTTTAGATAACTGTTGAGCCCCCTGACATTCCAGGTGATTATTTTAAGGTCCCCCATGGCCTTTAGAATTCCAATCCGCCCCCCACCGATGCAGTCCAAGTCTAAGTTCCATCCTTTTCCATATAGGCTCATTCCCCAGTTTAAACTCCCCTTAACCAAAAACACACCAAATTCCCCAATCTCCCTCCTCCCACCTCCCTTCCCATCCCATCCCCACAATACCCCCTCCCCCCCCACCCCCAACTGTTGCCCTGCTCCATCCCTGGATCTCAGGCACCCCCGCATCTAGCTCTTTCCGGCAATAGCCCGTACTCGCAACTCAGCAGGGTGAGGTCGCCCTAATGGCTATCCTACGACTTCTACTACTACTACTCGGGGGGGGGGTAGAGTGTCTTTGCCCCGCCACTCCTATTCGCATTTAACTTAACCACACATTGCTACTTGATTTACTTTTATATTCAATCTTCTATATTCCAGTCCTTTAAGTTCAAAAAAGTCCCAGACAATCTGTCAAATATCAGCATTACTCAATCGCACCCCTCCATCTTATCAGTATCATATTCTCCACTGGGGTGCCCACTCTGCGTCATTACAATATGCATATAATATCCCAATCACTTATCGTGCTCCTCATGGGCCTTCTCCTCATCTCGATCTGGGCCACCTTGTAGATTCAGCCATGCCGCTGCTTCCTCTGGGGTGTCAAAAAAGAACATTCTGCCTTTGTGCAACACTTTCAATTTCGCGGGGTACAAAAGCATGTATTTAATTCCGGCCATGCGTAGCCTCCTTTTGATTGCCAAATAGCTGTACCGTTGCCTCTGGACCAACACTGTGTAATCGGGATACGCCGTGATGGTACTCTAGGCCCTTTCAATCGTTCCCCCCTTCCGAAAGTACTCCAAAATCTTCTTGCGATCTTTATTGTTCAGTATTTTGGCGATGATCGCTCGAGGTGGGGCACCAGGCTTCGGTTTCCTCATGAGGGCTCTATGTGCTCGCTCTATCGTGAATCCCTGCGAGAGTTTGTCAGCTCCGATTTCTTGCAAGATTAAGTTCTCCACGTAGTCTGTAGGATTTTGGCCTTCCTCCCCCTCCGGCAGTCCGACCACACTGATATTGTTCCTTCTTGCCCTCCCTTCTGCTTCCTCGGCCCGGTTCTCCAGGTTGGCCACCTGTTGCTTCAATATATGGACCTCCTTTGCATTGCTGGTGCTAGTGTCTGTGTTGATTTTCACCGCACCTTCCAGACTGCTCGTTCTCTGCGCCAGCGCTTTAACATCTTGTTGCAGCAGGGAGACTTCTGTGCCTACTGCGTCTATTTTAGCCTCCAGGGAAGTTTGCAGATCCGCTATCGCTGTTCCCCAGGAGTCTCTCAGCTCTGTTATAGCCGCTAGTATCTGGTGGTTTTCAGCCGCTGAGGAGCTCTCTGCCAGCGCCGTCCCGCTGCTGAGCGTTGCCGCCACAGGAGTCTGATGTCTTAACGAATGCTTCCATCGTGGATTGTTTATTTCTGCTCTTACTAACTGTTCCTCTCCCTGCCATCTTGCAATTTCCGTTGTGTGTCTGAGGTTACTTGTACCGTGGCGTACCAATCCTGCTTCTTTGTCCTGGTGTAACCCCAGTGTGTCACTCCAGGCCCAGAGCAGTTTTTCTTGAGGAGCCCCTATAAATGTTTGTGTTTGTGAAGCTGTGTCTTCGGGTGGGCTGTCTCCTCCCACGTTCCTGGTTATCTCTGTTGGGGAGAATTCTCTGTTTAGGCTGAATTTCCTAACCTAGTGAGTCCCGCAGCAGCTTTGCTGGATTTTTGGGGTTTAATTTTTTCTCCTGCCAAGAGTGAGACTCTTTTACCCTCACTCTTGGATATGATTTGAGTTTGTTCCTTTGACTCTAGATGTGTTTAATGGGCTATGGGGTCTTTTACTCCATAGGGCTTCATGTGTTGTTGTGAGATGGGTTACACAGCACCCTCAGTGCAGTAACCCAGGGGTGTGATAGTGACCCCCAAACAGACTCCATACCCTGGGACTGACTACTGTCTCCTAGGGCATGTAAAGTCACCATTGACTTTACTAGTCCTGAATTCTGAACAGAACCAGTACAAACCATCATATTGTGGACGTACTGGCCGGGGCAATTCGATTGCCCCGGGGTCTGTTAGTCGAGGGGGCACTTCTCCATCCCCCCTGATCGAGTTTTGGCTGGTGGCAGTGGATACTACTTTTTATATTCAAGCGCAAATCTCTCTCTATGGGATTGTCCCATTGTTCGAGGCTACTATCTTTATTTATTTAATTACGATAGCCTCGAACATATCGCCGTTTTTTTTATTTATTATTAATTCTCCAGTTGGTATTTTTTGCCAAAACTCGGTTCTAAAATGGCGTTTGTGTTCTCTTCTGTGACTCCAACCCAAGTCGAGCCCTTTGTTCCACTATTTTGGCGGGTTTCTCCACAGACGCCTCCAAAGTGGTGCCACCCTGTCTGGGGTACTTAGGAGGGGTGGAGGGGGATTTAGGCACCCTGGACTGAGTTGCCTAGGCAACTCAAGTCGCACTCTGTCCTGATTGGCCCAAGTGGTGAGCCGGCCGGCTCACCACTTAGCATGTTTGAGTGACAGCTAGGCTGAGTGAATGGGGGTTTTCTGCATAAAAGCAGGGCTTTGGGGACTGGAACTTCAGAAGTCGCCACAGGACCTAAGAATCCGACGAGAGAGAAGCTGAGCCGACCTGCCACGACGACACCACCAGTGGAGCCCTGCTGGACCGTCTCACCACTTTTCCCAACGACAGAGGAGATCTCCCGCCGGAGAGTCTTCTTCCTTTAACTGGTGGGGATAACCAGTTTCACCGTCTTTTCACCTTCCCGACGCATCTCGTGGCCGCCTTGCCTGTGCCAAGCACTCCGGCAACCGGAATACCACGTTTTACCACAACCGCGAAATAAAGGGTAATACCTTTAACCGGAAAACTCTGCGGCTGGTTTCTTCCCTGGCAGTGCAACGACCTTCATCTTTCCTCCAAGTCGAGATCTTCTCTTCCTCTGGACGACCCAGAGACTTGCACCCGCTGCCAGGAACCTTCCCACTTAAGGTACCGTGTTCCGCCTGGCTTCCCTTGCCACCGACTGTACGGGGTAGATTTAGCCCCCAGCTTTCGAACCTGGGTTACCCTGAGACACCCTGGCTAAACTTTTCTGAGCCTCTCTAAACTCTTTTCGAACTCTCTGCAAGACTTTCAAAGCCTAGTGTAACTGTGTGATCTTGGGCGCATTTGTGCTCTGCTCTCTCTACGAGTGGGCCCAGCCTATGGACTTTGGTTCAGAAGTGACTTTTGCTCTTCTGCCTTGCTAAAAGTGTTCCTAAATCTTAGAGTGGTGTATCTTCACATAATCTGCCTTTTTCCCTCCCTTTTTCATGAACTTATTGGAGTGCCATCTATAGTTAAGCGCTCACCTCTGTCTGGAAATAAGTGGTGTTAACTAAGACTAGTCTAATAAGAAATAAGGGTTGTATATATCATAATAGTAACTGTGTTTAGATTGAAACACTCCAGCACTCTTATTGTAAATCAAACAGTGTGTGTTTAAATAAATAATTATATACTTTGATACCAAAGCTCTGGTCAGTGTTTGCTTGTGCTATTGTATCCGAGTGCCTATTGTGTATACTTTGCATACTGCCTAACTCTTCTTGAGGGAAGTCTGACTGCTCAGCCACAGCTCCAAGGTAAATCTGGGTGGTACAGACTGCTACCAAGTGGGTTTACTGCTAACACCGGTAGTCTTAAGCCTTTTGCAGTGTTCCCTAAGGGAACTGCACAGGTTTCTGCCTAAAAATCTCCCTGCTTGCTGGAGACTATTTCGTACCACCAACATGACCACACATCTCTCGGGCTCCCTGTATAACTGACACCACTGCTTATTTCCGTTTCAGTCCCCTCTGTATCATACCGGTTTGGCTGCCATTCCAGGACCCTCAAGTGGGTTGCGTCTTCTCACGTATCTCCTCTGGCTGCTGCAGCCGGCTTCCCTCTGCTTACCACCCTGGGTCGCTGGATACTCCTTTTTCTGTGCCGCCAGTAAATATGGTGAATGCTGCCCGTGCGCTTCCATGCCTGCCACCTGTCTTATTACTATCAAATACCCAGGGGGCGCCAGCACACGGGCTGCTCCTGCTACAGGGATGGCAGTACACCTGAATATCCTTTCAAACTGGCAGTGCTTGGGTGTACTGCCCGTCTCCTCGCACAAGTTCTGGGTGCTTTCCCTGCTCTCTGTGATGCTTTAGTCCCTAAGCCCTCTTGCAACTGAGATGGGGCATCCGGCGCACTCCAGGTGCCAAGATGTCACCACTTCCCATGAGGACTTAGCACCCAACAAACCTAACAAAGGGCCTGTGGGTTAGAGCTATGTGCCCCAATGCACACCAAGGATGTTCATTTTTTAAAGTTTTGCCACCTTTCTGTAGTTACACTCTGCTCGCTTCCAGCGCCTATTTGCCTACCCTCAAGGGTGTTTCAGAGTCCTGTGAGCGAGTTGTGCCTTCCACAGCTGTGGTAGGCTGGGGGAATTATGTCATCTGGAAATGGAGGGTCTTCAACACATGTAGCTTAAAGAAGACGGAGGGATGCCATGTGTGTACTCAGTCGAAAAGAGATGTGCGTTGAGCAGCCGGAAGCAGCGACAACGTCCCTCCATCAGCTGGAGCTCCGCTTCGGTCGTAAAGCAGCCGCTCGCAGCCCGCATAACATAAGCAGCCCGCGCCGCCTCTTACAATTCGTGTCTGCAGTGATGTTCTTCCCGAGCGGCAGGGAGCGCGTAGGCACCGGCTGTCTATTTACATTATAATGCAACTGTAGCCAGAAGTTCGTTCCGCTCCTTCGCTCAAGCTCCAGAGTGCCGCATTGTTATGTCCATATGATATGCCCGCAACAGTAGCAAGTCCAAAGGTGAGGCATCGCATACACTGCAGTGGTTCACTGCTCTGCCCTGCAGCTCAGCTTCCTCTCCCCCAAGGCTGCGGGCCCAGTTCCTTTGTTGTCCGCCATCTTGGCGACAACGTTGCAACGCGGCCGCTCGATCGCCGTCTAATTTCTGCCGATTGCCGGGCTCAATGCACTCGTCACAAAGGATTACAGCAGTGCGTTATTTCCCACGCTCATTTCTTCATTTCTGGAGCCCAAGGCATTTTGAAGTGTGGTTTCAAGGATCTTTGTCGGATCAGATGGAGCAGCGCTCAAAGACACATCCTAGTCCATGGCTGGCTAGCCACGCCCCCCATCCCCAAGCTTCATTCACATTTGTTAGGGCTTTCTTTGCCCTAACTTATTTCATGTTTCCAGGCTCCTTCAGCCGTGCTTGGACCTTTCACTGATGTCGAATGTGCAAGGCATTTAACAGACCTCCGCAGGACCACTGACTTTCACTTCAGCTCTACCTTATGGTGGTACTATGGTATTTGCCATAGTGTCTCTTGGTCTTGGTAGTTCCAGACCACAATCAGAAAAATTCAAAAGAAATCTTCCTCTTAAAACAATCACCTTTTAACGTCCCCTTTCATCATGGTTAATCTTGACCATTGCACATTTGAGAGTACGTTCACTTTGCCACTTCATAAGAAGACATCAAACATTTCACAGAGACTTTCTAGTGGGCAATTTCCATCCGCCTGACCATTCTGCTACTCTATCACTGGCCTTACAGTTATCAGTAACCGGAAAGTTCACTAATGGTTTGCTTTCCTTGGCGTCTCATCAGCATGCGCAAAACCTTCAATTGTGAGATACACTGTCGCAGCTTCAATCCTTCCTTGACAAAAACCAGCCTCTCCTGTCTTTCGTTAACTCACTGGTTATGTGCATTCCTTTCTTGTCACTGCGGCTTTCATTCACGAGTCAAGGTTGATACCACAGGCTTGGCCTCGCCTCTCCAACTCTGTTGCTCACCCCGCAGGGTCGCTGGCATCCTGGAAACACAATGTAGGTTTCTTGTCTGGGATTTGGCTTTCTCCACGTATCCTTTGCAGTCTCCCACAGGCAACAACCTCCTGTAGGGATCTTCAGGGTTTCTCTGCCCTTCGCACTGGTCCCTTGGTCATCATGCTCCAGTAGATTCTCCTTCGCCCTGGAACATCTGCTCCTTTTTGTGTCTCACCTTGCTCCGAGTGTGTCTCTAGGTTCCGCCTTCTATACGTGTGGGGGGAGCTAATGGGTATCAGATGTATATGATTAAGTCAAGTGCCTGACTTTGCCCGATCTTATTAACGGGGCATGTCCAATGAGATATATAAGTGTTAGCCTCTTTACTCTCAGTAGTCCTCTTTCTCTGCCCAGTGATTGTGTAGAAAGGGGGTGGAGGGAGTTGGAACATGGGAGAATCCTATAAAAAAGGATGGAGTATGAGCACAGCAAAGGAGAGAACACTGTCACCATGGGTTGCCTCACCCCCATTCCCTGAAGATCTGCCACTGAGGTGGTGATCCTGCACTGGTCCACCACCAGGATCTGGATCCAAAGGCGATGGCTGTGCACAGGCCACCTGAGAGAGATCCCCGGGGACTAGTAAGCGAGACATGCTTTTCTCACATAGTGGAGATCTTCCACAAACACGTTCTTAAAGCCACATTTGGTGCAGGCCTTGAAGAGAGTTCTTCCTGGATTCAGTCACGGCTGTAGGGACAAAAATGTTGCAAAGTACCGAGGCCTGGAAAATGTTGGTGGGAAAAACCCGCTGACAGGACCAGAACGACCGAATGGTGTCATCAAGGTTGAGGATGCTTGACCCGTCAAGTTTCAAATTCTTGTATTTTAAATAGAAAAAACATAATAGTAGTAGAGCAATTTTTTAGAATGCTCCCAACACGAAACGTGCAGTAAAAAAAAAAAAAAATCTTGAAATGGTCTCCAGGGAGCCTTTACTATTGGCTTTAGGCAGTATGACTCATAATGTGTATACTAGAACACTAAAGTGACAAATGTTTTCAGTTTAAGTTTAAACTGCTATATGTTAACGAGGATTCCCAGCCTGACGATGGGGTATATTCACAGCATGTGAATCTTTGAAAACATAATGTCAGAACATTTTCCTCCCATTTATGAAAATCATACATTTGCTTTTCTGGCCAATTTGTAATGTAATTCCGAAAAACATTGATTACCTAAAATGACTGTTTTAATGTAATAGAATATATAACCCAGATTTGGAGGTCCAGTTGCTCCCATAAAAACGGTTGGGCAATAACAATTTTATTTTCACGCCTCAAGTAAATGGCAAGAAATGTTAAGGCTTTGAAAAACATGGCTCCACTTTCAAGCACCAGTCATGCAACAATTACCCATATGGAAAGTCATGTTCCACAACAAAGAGCTATCTAAACGGGTGATATTGAGGGAATATCCCTGAAGGGGAATGGTGGGCATGTGACTTCTTTCAACGATGCTGTGTCCTCTCCCCGAGGATCACCTCCCCACATGTGACCCTCCCTCATATAGCCACTCCCAGGGTTTGGATCAGAAAGCGTCTGTCTGACCCTGGCCACATGAAGGAAGGTTACCTCAGGGAAAGGAGTGATGACATTGTTGGATTCATCACAGTTTCTTTTGGGCACACTAGCCATGACCTTTATCCGTGCCCCCTTGACATCTTACCCACTAGCCATGGCCTTTGGCCGTGGCCACTTTCCATGTTGCACCATTCGGTTATTTAAAGTAACTGAGTAGCCATAGCCTTCGGTCACACCCATTACCACCTACCCCACCTGAGCTGTAAAATTCCCCCATTTTTGTCCAAATCTCTTTTTTAACTGTCAGTAAAAAAAAACATTTTCCCCATAACCGTGGTTATCAATGGACTAGAGATGACCAGAATTATCTGTAAAAGCACACTATAACCGCGATTATATGTCAAAAATATGCAAAATCCAAAACTCTTTCCTGCCCTCCCAGGAACTCACCAAGTGCCCCCACCTCGTGCCATGCTCACCCTACTCGCTTAAGTTCTTTTTGCCTCCCTAGCCCTCTCTCATTCTCAACACTAGTCCTTTCACCTGACACTTTTATTCCCAATCTAGTTTTCGATCATAACCAAGGTTATTGCACCGGATAACCCTGCTTATCCGAAAACGTTCCAGCACTGAACTTCTCCCACCTCTAGCCTGATGGCGTTTTATCCTTTTTCCTCCTCCAAATGGCATTTCTGCCACTTTTTGTTTTCGGAGAACTGCGGTTATACCCGTGGTAACAGCTGTTCTCTTGCATCGAGAAAAAATAAAACTAAAAGGGTGTCTTTTTCAGGTCTGAAAAGCCACGCTGATGCATTGTGAGACACATTTAGCTATCATTTTGGAAGAATGAGACACCCTGTTCTGCGTCAAATATTTTAAAAACTACTGGATGGAATAACCCCAGACCCCGCCCGGAAAGTTTATTAGCCTCCCCCAGTCTCTCTGCTGCAAAGCACCAAGAAGGATATAAAGGTTTTGAGAAGGGGGCACCCCATTCTCCGTCAAATATTTTAACAACTGGTTTTATTTACCACAAACCAATAAAGAAATGTAAGTCAACGCTTTGTGCCCAAGTTGTTTCTTATTTGGCCCAAATCTGCTCAGCAGTTTTCGCGCTACAGCTGTTCAAAAACTGCACCTTTTCTCTATGGGAAAATGAAAGGGTGGAAAATGATTTTGTTTTCTTAATAACCATTTAATTTTACAATGTTTTTTCCCCAAGATTTGCCGTTTGGTGGGGTGGAGGACCATTCTGCAACTGAAATGTTATTGGCAATAGAATTTTGGGGAAGATTTTTGAAAAGCCTTTCAGCCTCTCTGCTGCAAAGCGCCATGAGTAATATCCCTTCAATTTCGGAAATAATTCCCCATCAAATATTTTAAAAACTACTGGATGCAATAACCCCAGACCTCCGCAGAAAACGAGTTATTGATTTGTGCCCAAGTTATTTCGTATCTGGTCCAATTCCATCCAGTGGTTTTCGCTGTACGTTTGAGGATGAATGAATTTGGCTTTGTCACTAATGGGATAATTAATTGGTATTAGGCCGAAAGAACAAGTTACTCTCTTACCTGGTAACGTTCTTTTGATGGGATGGTCCGTATTCCATATCTATGACAGTAATCACCACAGCTGTGCTGCTTCGGAAGATCTTCGACGTCTGCGTCCTGGGTCGATGACGTCGATACGCCGCCCTCGAGGACATCCTCCGACAGCCGATGTTATAAGTAGAAGGCACGACGCCCATAGCCTCAGTTGTAGTTTTTTCCCAGAACGCGTGCCACCAGTCTTCTGCCAGTCTGACACACAAAGCCTTGTGGAAACATTAGCTGCAATCGCATAAGAAATTCTGTAGCGGGGAAGGTAGGGAGGGAGCGATATGGAATACGTCGTCGGACCATCCCATCGAAAGAACATTACCACTTAAGAGTAACTTGTTCTTCGAGGGGATTGGGTCCTCCGACGTATCCCATATCTATGACAGACTCCCAAAGCAGTTCCAATGAAAGGAGGTGGGAAAAGAATTTAGAAAACAGAAATTTAGCATGCCCAATCAAATTGCAGAGTAAAGGACCGCCTTGCCAAAGGCCAGATCCTGCCCCTGGATGGAATCGAGGGAATAGTGACGTACAAAAGTATGTACCGAAGCCCAGGTGGCTGCATCACAGATGTTGCAAATAGGAATACCCCTCTGCAGGGCAGTAGAGGCAGCCATACCCCTGGTAGAATGGGCCCGTAAGCCGACAGGTGGGTCCTTACCCACCAAGCAGTAACACTCAGGGATAGCCAAAATAATCCAGCGAGACAAAGTCTGTTTCGTCACAGACTGTCCCAAACGCTTTCCAGCGTAACCAATGAAGAGCTGATCGTCCACACTGACCCGGGACATGCGTGAAATATAAAAGCTTAAGGCTCTCCTAGGATCAAGCCTATGGAGACTCTCCTCTTCCTTACCAGGATGTGGAGGAGGATAAAATGCCGGAAGAACAACCTTCTGGCCTAAATGAAATTCCGACACCACCTTCGGAAGAAAAGAAGGACGAACTCGAAGGACAACCCTGTCCTTATGAAACACAGTGAAGGGTGGCTTAACTGAAAGTGCCTGTAACTCACTCACTCTGCGAGCGGAAGTGACCGCAACTAAAAATACCGTTTTAAGAGTTAACAGTCTCAAAGGGCATGAATGCAAAGGCTCAAACGGAGCACCCATCAGAAACTTGAGAACAAGGTTCAAATCCCAACCGGGCACCTAGAAATGCTACAGAGGTAACACATTAGTGAGCCCTTTCAGAAACTGAGAAATTAAAAGAATTTTAAAATAGGAACACTCTTCAGACAAGCGCTTAAATATGGACAGCGCCGCCAGGTAACCTTTAATGGTACCCACTTGAAGGCCCCTGTGGGCCAAAGAAAGCAAAAAAAAAAACAGAACCATGGGAATTGCACATGCAAAAGGATCCACATTCTTAACTCTGCACCAGTCGCAGAACTTTCCCCAACGGCATCGGTACAGGGACTTTGTTGCGGGCCTTCTGGCCGAACGCAACACCTCCATCATGTCTTCAGGGAGGTCCCAATCCTTATACCTCAACCTTTCAGAAACCAAGCGTGAAGGTTGAGGGACCTGACCTCTGGATGGAGAACCTGACCCCCATCCCGTGAGAGCAGATCGTCACGGTAGGGAAGATGACGTGGATGGCAGATGGACAAGTCGAGAAGGTCTGGGTACCACGTCCTCCGGGCCCACGCCGGAGCAATGAGGATCATCCGGGAACCGAAACTCCGTAACCTCTGCAGTACTTGCGGGATGATGGGGACTGGAGGAAATGCGTACAGCAGTGGGAATGACCACTCCACCACGAACGTGTCTCCTAAGGCTCCGTTTGGAGGAAATTCCCGCGAGCAGAACCTCTCGCACTTCCGGTTGACACTGGAGGTGAAGAGATCCACTTGAGGGGTCCCCTAAAGGGCGAAGATCTCCAGGAGAATCTCCTGAGCCAACTCCCACTCGTGTGAGATCATGGTCTGCCTGCTCAGAGCGCCCGCCGTCTCGTTTTTGTCTCCTGCCAGATGAACTGCCGAGATCGAAACTTTCCTGCTGGATTGCCCAGAACCAGAGCTGCATCGTCTCCCTGCACAGTGGAAGTGACCCTGCCCCCCCTTTTTGTTGAGGTAGTGCATGGCCACTGTGTTGTCCATCAGGATTAGGGCATTCTTTCCTCGCACAGTCGGCAGAAAAGCCTTCAGGGCTAGCCTGACGGCCCTCAGCTCCAACAGATTGATATGGAGTCTGGACTCTGACGGAGACCAACGACCGCTGTCTGTCAACTCGTTGGCATGAGCTCCCCATCCCGTGAGGGATGCGTCTGTCACGATCGTCACCTATGGCCAGGGCAGCCAAAATGGAGTCCCCCTCATCAGATTGCCTTTGTCGACCAACCACAGAAGGTCGTGGGCAACTGAAGACAGCACCTGAACAAGATCCGACATCCTGCCGGAGGACTAAGATTGGAGCTTGAGTTCCCATTGCAAAGATCTCATCCGCAACCTGGCCTCTGGCACCAGAAGAATGCAGGATGCCATGAGGCCCAGCAGTCTCAAGAACTCGAACGCTGGGAGAGTCTGGGCAAGTTGAAACTTGTGCACCATCTGCTGAATGTGAGGAGCCCTCACCTGGAGAGGACAACACTGCCCCAGGGACGTGTAGAGCACTGCTCCGATGTACTGGAGCCTCTGTGTTGATGTCAAATGGGACTTCAAGTTGAGGGAGAAGCCCAGCTTGTGGAGGTGACTGACAGATGATCCAGGACTTGCTCGGGAGAGCGCGCCCTGATCAACCAATCGTCCAGGTAGGGGTAGACGTGAATCCCCCCTTTCCTGAGGTGCGCTACCACCACTACCATGAGCTTGGTGAAGACACTCGGGGCGGAGGTCAATCTGAACGGCAGGACCCGAAACTGAAAGTGTGAGTCGCCAACCGCGAACCTCAGGTACTTCTTGTGCTTTGGATGGATCGGCACATGAAAATAAGCGTCCTTGAGGTCGAGAGACACCAACCAGTCCTGAAGTTGAAGGGCCTGGAGGACTTGAGAGAGAGTAACCATCTTGAACTTGTCCTTCCTGAGGAGTTTGTTCAAACTGTGCAAGTCCATGATGGGTCTCAATCCCCAGTCTTTCTTGGAAATCAAAAAATAAGAGGAATACCATCCCTTGTTCCTCTCCGCTACAGGCACCAGTTCAATGGCGCCTTTCTCCAGCAGGGATTGAATTTCCTGCGCAAGGAGCGAATCCAGACTCTTCAAAGAGAGATTCCCCGGTGGATTGTCTTGAGGCCTCTGCCGGAAAGGAAGACAGTAGCCGTGGGTTATGATCTCAGAACCCACACATCTGAAGTAATGGCTCGCCACTCTGCAAGATGCTGCGCCAGCCTTTCCCCAACCGGCGAACCATGGGACATGGCCTCATGACTGAGCTGAAGCGGCTGCGGCGTTGCCTGAGGGCAAAGAGGCAACAGCCCGAGCGGCCTTGGCACCTCGAGTACCTTGTTTTACACCTCTGGCACTCCTACGGTGGCCCCTTTGACTGGCAGCTCCTCTCGCTTTACCAAAGGATGAGTAATAACGAAAGGAACCTCCCCTCCATTGCTGTCCCCTAGGACGAAAAGGAGGTGGTTGTCGAACTGCAGCTCCCAACGACTTCGCTGCAGCGTTTGAGGTCTGCAACCTCTCAAGGCTCTCGTCAGCCTTGCTGCCAAAAAGATGTTCCCAGTCAAAGGGCATGTTCAGGAGCCGGGCCTGCACATCAGGAGCAAACCCCGACTTCCGCAACCACGCAAACCTGCGTATCACGGTGCTTGCCGCCATGGACCGGCTGACGCAATCTGCCATATCCAAACCCGACTGAACGGCCTCACACATGGCATCCTTGCCATCCTGAACCATGGCAAGGTAACCATCCCGTTCGTCCCCTTCATGAATATGTTCAGCCGCCAAGGAAACAGTTCCACAGAGTGTACGTGAAACGTGACAAGGCACATCTGGAGTTGGCCGTCTGAAGCGCCATACCCCCTGCAGAAAACACTTTCTTCGCCCAGCCGTCAAAACGCTTGTCGTCCCTATCAGGAGGGATGGTAGGGTACGACGCCTGCTTTGCCGCCGCCACCATCCTCTGTAGAGCCATAGGAAACGGCAGTACCGGGTCAGTTGGTGGACCAATGTCGAGGATATCCGTAAGGTCATCCTGAACAAACTCCCCCGGGGGAGCAGACCATCCTAAGTACTCGGTGACCCTTGAAATAAGGCGCCAGTACGAAGAATCGGCACGAGTGCCAGGCTCAGGCCTACAAAGAGAGGTGTCCAGCCCACTAGCATCATGCAGGGACCGCCTCAAGTCCTCAAACTGGCTATGGCCCGAGAGAATCTCACCTGGCACTGTGTCAGGAACCATGCCATCATCAGAGCCCTCATCCACCTCTGAAATGAACTCCAAATGGCGGTAAGAAGGCACAGAACTTGAACTAAAGCCATGCTTGACCTTGGCCAGAGCCTTTCTAGGTGGTTCCCCCGAGCCACGGGGTACCCCCGTCGACACAGCCTAGAAAGGCGTCGAGGGTGTCAAGTAAATCAGCGTCAACGCCGAGCGCGGCATCGAGGGCATCGACACAGTCCTCGAGGCCGGGGCCCCGAGCGTGTCCCTCGACAGCCGAGACGCCGATGGTGTCGACGACTTCTTCGAAGGCAAGCCCTCCAAAGAGTCAGTCGACAACCTTGACGTCTTCCGTGAAGACACCACAGGTTCACACGGTCTCGAGCGCGTCGAGGACTGGGACCTGGACCGGGCATGCCGAGAATGATTCCTCTTGTCCGAGCGGGACCTTCCCCGCGAATCGTGACGACCACCCGAGCCCGAAGGCGCGCGAGCCGTGTCTCTCGGCTGATCACGACCGACCCCACTCGGAGGCGCGGACGGCCCAGTGCCCTGCGATTCGAGAATTGCCAACATTTTCTTCCCGAAGGAAGCCCATTCCTCCGGTGTCGCATGCTTGGTGGGGTAAGCGACCCGCCGACGGACGGAGTCCTCCGATGAGGATGGGGAAGGCGACCGATGACGGCGCTTCCAGGAGTGCTTCGAGTCGTCCGTCGAAAGCCCCGCAGATCTCGACTTCCGGGGCTTGGACACCTTACCTACCAATAACAACTTCTTGCGCTCCCGCAAGGCTTTCGACGTGAGCGACTGGCAGTCGACACAGTCATCCGTGTCATGGGCCTCCCCGAGGCACCAGAGGCAGGCGTCGTGCGAGTCCGTAACCGACATCTTGGACCCACAGTCCCCGCACTTCTTAAAGCCGGACGCAGTGTGGAAGACGAGGTAGACATCTTCACGAAGAAATATTTCACAAACGCCAAACAGGTTCGAAGAACCGAGAAACAACAGAAACTCCAAAGAGTCTAGGTGCGCCGAGATTCCCGAAGCACACACATTCGCGCAAAAAATGGAACTGAAGCTACGGGCGTCGTGCATCCTACTTATAACATCCAGTGACGTCGGCTGTCGGAGGAGGTCCTCGAGGGCGGCGTATTAACGTCATTGACGCAGGAGCCGAAGATTTTCCGAAGCAGCACAGCTGTGGTGATTACTGTCATATATATGGAATACGTCGGAGGACCCAATCCCCTCGAATTGCATATTTTTTGTAATAACCTATTTTTTAAAGGATCTTGCCTGCAATGTCTTGTCAGGGGTAGGGCATAAGTCCAATTTTCCACCAAATCCGTCATACAAGTCAAACGTTATTAGCAATACATTTCTTGGGTTTCGTAATGACCTTGATATTCCCCTTAACTATAGTGCAACGCTACAATATATTCACTGAAAAAACCTTAGTTAAGGTGCAGTTAAATTGTGCTGATTTAATGCAACAAAACCCTTGAAATTCAGCGGATGTTGGAAGTCAAAACCTGTTTAACTCAGCACGCTCCCATTGATGTCCCCCATAATGCCATTTTGAATCCCTTCCATCACCCCTACAGATAAGGGGTGTATCAGCCATTTTTACTCCCCAAAAATAGGCAGATACTCCAAAAAAATAAAAATAGTGAGTAAAAATACTCTGAACAAAAAATAAACAGCCACATGGGACCTTGTGCCCTTGCTTTCATCCACCCAGCTCCATCGATATGTTTGGACCAGCAGTGTCTACAGTTCCACAGAAATATATTATTACTGCCTGATTCACAAAGGTAAACATGCATCTTTGCATGTGCATGAATAACTAGGTACAAAGAAATCATTATTACTACAAAACATTGCTTTTGAGTGAATCATTTTTTTACTCACTGCATTGCCTTCTATTATAATATATATTCATGCGCGCCATCCATATAAAATAACGAAAAGGTAGAATTTATTGAATTTCAGCTGTACCAAAATTTTATAGTCGAAAATGTTGAACAATTCTACCATTCGTGACCGTTATAACAAAGGGAAGTGGGGGTGTCCCCCGCACCTTTGTTTTCTATAATGGCATCGGGGGTGGTAGAAAGTTTCACACAAATTAAAAAAGAACAAAAAAAAAGGGACGCTGCAGTGCCGGTTCCCATGCTAAGTGAAGGGAAACAGCATCGCAGAGGGGTGGAGGAGACAGCGGCACACATCGAAGTGTGCCGGCAAAAGCTAAGTAAGGGCGGCGCGAGGGTACGGGTTACCAGAAATGTCCAGGGGAGAGAAAATGGAGAGTCTTCGTTCAAATTCTCACTGACTTTTCGGATTAGATTAAATCATGGACAATCTTCATGGGCATTGCAACAGGAACGCGTCAACTTAATCTGGTCATGACATAGTGGGACAGTCCCCACAATATTTTTTTTTCAACTAGATATTTTATTGGTTTTAAACAAAGTATACAACAGACATTAGCATTTGCATATCTTAATACGACACAACATATTCTCTACATAGGGTTCCCGGTTTGTTCAAAGGTTGGGGGACTCTCAATCTGGGGGCGATGGAAAACCCGAAATGTTTTTTTTTTTTAAATGTCAAACCTTTTGTTTTCGGTCCTTTTGATTCGAACCTATTGCAATTCGAACCTTTTGATTCAAACCTTTGACCTATAACCACTGGAAAGCCAAGGAGGACTCAGGGACCCTCTTCATTGTCCCAGTGGGGGCAACTTCAAGAAAGTAGAGAAAGTAAAGTAGAGAGCAGAAGAAGCCCTTGGAGGAAACTACAAGATTTGTTAAAGAAGTTGAAGATTAGATAGCTTGGAAGAGGTTTACACAGAACTGGGGAGCAAGCTAGGAGCAGGGAGTCATTCTCCTAGCCCCACCTGGATTTTTTTTTGTTGTTGTTGGGAACCTGAAAACATTTCTTTGTTTGTGATCCTATGAACATTTCCTGAGCATGAAGACACTGCACCTTGAGAGACTCATATCCTGGAGAAGGGTTTTTAGAAATAACTCTTTCTTAGATTGGGATTGTGTTTAAGTGATAGAGATAGAATAGGAGTTTGGACAAGGACGGTGAATTTTGATTTGGACTACACAGACTTCCTGACTGACTGAGCTTTGATTTATTTGAGGTAGGGTTACCGCCTCTAGTTAGGGATAGATAGGTTTGTTTATTCTATCAATAAAAGTTTCTAACAACCACTATGCCACCGTTTGGGCAGCCTCCTCATTGCATGTCAGCACAGCGTCATAGTAATATCCAGCACAGAACATGCTCATACCCCTATCTCCACTGTTCAATTAAGTTCACACAAACTTCCTTCTGCACAACCACTGTAAGAAATAGACATTCAATGGAGTGGTATACAAAGCTTTCCATTGCCAGTATAGTGCCATGTGCTACATTCTCCATCCACAGACCAAATTAAATTTGCTCAATGGAATTCCAGTGCACTATGCTTTCTCTAAGTGCTATTTTCACGGTGGGTTCAGCGAGTATCACAAGAAACCCTTCTGCTCATCAGTGTGTTATTGCGTTATACAATCTTGTCTTATACATTGGTTGCGCCCAATTGAATAAGTTGCCGGGTCCACTACAAAAACAGTGCTGGTACTTCTATTTCTAATCAAGTAGTTTATCAAGCATAACAAAAACTAACTTTACTGTTTCATCAACACAATTGTAGGATGTTTTTCTGCCTCAAGAAAAGCCTCTGCACTTTGGACTCTGCCGTCGACCATAAACAAGTCTCACCAATTTAGCAGGACTCCCCATAACAATCCTTTCGTTAGTGGCTCACTTCTTTGTTGCCCTTTCATCAGCCTTTGAAGTCACAGGGCGCTAACACTAATTGCTTTGCTGATTGGACCAAAACTCTGGCACTTATATTACAGGTTCCAATGTCCTAAAATAAATGCATCAATTCTTCTGGTTTTCCAATGTTGTACGCATTATAGGTTAAATGTGGACAGTATGCTTTACAAACTGATTTGGGGCAAGCCCATGCAACGTCATGGCATCCGCTTGCGGCTAGCTGTCTATTGCAGATCAAAGTACCTTCTGCTGGGAAGCTGAGGGCGTCCTCACTTTTTCCCCTGGATTCTCCTCTCGGGTGGCTAGGGAAAGGCCATCACTTTTGGATCCCGACACTGGGGGGTGGCTGTGCGAGGGAGGATCGCCTAGGTAGAGGGAACTTGGGCAATAGGGAGAGGACATCCTTAGGTGAGACATGGTATTCCCCCTTTCCCTTTCCAGAATGAACCCTCTATCCCTCAAGCCTTTGTAGGCTACTGTCAGTCCTTTCCCTTTTCTCCCCTCCAAAATGTCCCCCAGAAACGCCACCTCAATACTGGGATGAGGAAGAGACCAACTAGGAGGACACATCCTCATTTGCAGAAGATAAATGCATACCAGCCCAGTACCAAGCCTTATATTGTTAGCGCAGACACATATCAAGTACCAAGACGAGGAGGAGACATCACACTCCCTTTAATTCAAACCTCGCCAAACACCACTATGGTACTGTGAGAAACCAGAAGGTGTCACACCCGCTAGTCCCTGGGCATCTGTCACCTAAGTGGCCAGGACATGGCTATCGCTTTTGGATCCAGTTCCTGGGGGTGGACCAGTTCGGGAGGATCACCTGGATGAGGGGTCTTCGGGGAGTGGGACAGCGGATAATGAGATGCGGTATCCCCTTCCCTGTAACACCTTTTCCCCATCCTACCAGGTAGGACTCAACCCCCTGGCACCCTTTTCCCGACACAAACAGTTTAGCACGGACAGCTCACTGTGATAGAAAATGGACTAACACCTGACACGTATACCGGACACGTCCCAACACAATGGTCAGGCACAGTCAGGCAATTACTGATAATTACACACATCTGACTTCCATCACACTTGCCCACATGGATAAAAGGCAGAGACTGAAAGCACACGAGGAAGCAGCAGTTCCAAGATGGCAGTTTAATATGAGGAGAAGGAAGGCAAGACCAGAGAGGGTTGCAAGGAGGGAAGTGCCATTGCCCTTTTCGGAGAAAAAAACACTACTTTCATAAGCCTTTGAGAAGAAACAGAAGACCTGGAATTACAGCTGAAGAACCGTGCAGTGTGTGTTGGAGGTACCTGGGCCTCTCCCACATCGATAACCAAGTTTGAGAGGTGCGTTTGCCGCTGTGGTACTGTGGTACTGTCCTTGGCTCCTACAACAAAGCAGCGCCAGTAAAGTCTGCCCAGCCGGTGAGTCTGGGAGACAGATAGCAGATCGGTCTATGTTAAAAACAAGGCTGCAAGCGACAACATTATATAAAGAAAGCTGAAGAAAACATTGTGTGAAGCATATGTGATGAGCGACGCAAATATAATTGAACATCCACGGAGTGACTGAACCTTTGAATGCAAGATAGATACCATATATTTTCACCCTGCCCATCTGGCCGATGAGCTAATGCCCACTTAGTGCCTGTAAATATACTGTCCTCATTGTACCTTGTACTTACCATGCCTGTATGTAAACTGCAATTGCCCTTCTACCTGTAATGGAATATACTGTATTTTGTATTTGTATCTATCCCATGACCCTACCCTGTAACTTAAGCCTCGCATTTTCTGTACTGCTGCGCCCAGCTACCTACGGGTTTGATGCTGTTGTGATCTTGATGGTCGTGTAGATGAAGATACCTCCGTCCCAAAGTACCACACTGGTAAGAATAAAATCACTACCAATGCAATTCTTGAGGCCACAGGTGTGGAGTGCCGTCAACCTGGAACCAGGAACACCGGAAGGACCCTCTGACCACTGTAAGGCAATAAAAGATTAAGGCAGACAGTCACAATGATCACAATGCAATATGGTGGAAGAAGCTAAAGGGCTTACCCAAATGTGCTGGTCAAGATGCCTCAAAGGGTTAGGGGAAACAGAAGGGTCCTTGTGGGCACTCTTGATGGAGTACACCTGTAGGTCAGGTAGCCAGTGGATGATCCGTAAACAATCCGTTAACAGTCCAGGGTCGAAAGCCAAGAAAACAATAGCCAAGGTCCAATATCCAAAGTTCAAATGTTTGTGGAAAGCCAAAGGTCGTGAAGCCTGAAGATTAAAGTTCGCCTGAGGAAGAGATCAAAAGCAATCCGTGAAACGTTCCGTGGTCAAAGAAATCCGAATTCTAAGTGAGATCCAAAAACGCTGTGCAGCACTCCGAAAAGCAGCTGTGAAGCGTTTGTTCCGCGTTTCCCCTGTCCTTTTGACTGTGTTGAAATAATCACGTGATATAGTCACAAGGGAAAAGCGGATCCACGTCACGTGACCCTCGACGCTGCACGGGGAGTCTGCCGGCGATTGGCCGCCTGTTGCTGGCGTTTGGTCACCTGATCGGAAGCACTTCGTGCGCTGGATCGTAGTCTCCGGGCACCCGTGGACGGGTGCCTTCCCGGAGAGAAGCGCCATGGCAGATTCCAATGTAGGAAAGGTCGTAACCGTCCTTGGTAATTCAGTTGCTGAGTGCGATGAATGTTATGGGGAACACGCCGGATGAAGCGTGCTTGGTTAGGGGTGGTGGACGTGAATCTGGAAGGTTGTTTGACAATGGTGTGGCAGGGAAGAGGCGTGACAGAGTCCCCCTCCCAACGGCCCACAACTCCGTGGGCTGGAAGGATGGTCCCGATGAAAACGAGCAACCAAAAGCGGGGCCCGTACATCCCGAGAGGAAACCCAAGAGCGATCTTCAGGACCATACCCCAGCCAGTCCACCAGGTACTGTAACTGACCCCTACAGAGACAGGAACCCAAGATGGCACTGACCTCAACCACGTCAGGGGATGACACTGAAACAGGAGCAGGCGGTGTAATGATACGGGTAGGAGCAGGGCAGGGAAGAATGAAACACTGGGTGGATCCGCCATGAGGCGGGAACGGAGAGGCGAAAAGCCACTGAGTTAATGACTTTGGAGATCCGGTAAGGACCGACAAAGCGAGGGAGCAGCTTACGGGAACCAGGAATGTGTAAATGCCAGGAAGACAACCACACCCGATCCCCCACCCGATACTCCTGAGCAACCAACCGTTTGTCGGCCGCTTTCTTCATGGAGACTTGAGATTCCCGCAAATGGACAAGGGTTTGGGCATGAACAGTGACTAGATCGCGAGCACAGGGATTGGCAGCAGGGGTGGCCATAGGCGTGAAATCTGGGAAAGGAAGGGTAGGAAGATGTTGGCCACAAAGGGAATAGAAAGGGGAGAAGCCTGTTGAAGAGTGTAGAGCGTTGTTATAGGCGAATTCCGCCAGGGTCAAGAGGTTTAGCCATGTGTCCTGATATTGGAGGGTAAGGCAGCGCAAGTACTGTTCTAGGGATTGGTTCACCCTTTCTGTTTGACTATCACTCTCAGGGTGGTAAGCGGAAGAGAAATGCACATCAATACCCAGCAACTTGGTCAAAGCCCGCCAAAAACGAAAAGTGAACTGGGTACCCCGGTCAGACACTTTAACCTGTGGCAGGCCAAAGAGACAAAAGATGGATTTGAAAAACAATCGGGCCAGTGCTGGTGCCGTGGGAATCCCTGTGCAGGGCACGAAACGGGCCATATTGGTATAAGAGTCCACCACCACCCAAATGGTGTCGTACCCCTGTACGCTGGGTAAGTCCGTAATCAGGTCCATCGAAACCGTGTGCCATGGCTTCGGGGGTATGGGTAGTGGTTGAAGTAGACCTAGAGGACGACCCCTTCGGGATTTACATTGGGCACATACTGAGCAGATATTCACGTAACTCTCTACATCCCGTCTCATCAATGGCCACCAACACCACCGTTTCAATAGATCCAGAGTACGGCGTTGTCCCGGATGGCCATTGATCGCGGCGTCATGCGACCAGTTTAGAGCCTGGGTGCGCGTGTCACTTGTGGGCAAGAATAGTTTCCCATGTATAAACGGCAAGCCTGAACTATAAGATCCCATTCACTGACTGCATGACTATTGTTAACAACCCAGTGGCGTATGGTGGTTAACATGGACCGTGAGGGTGTGCAGGCACAGATAACATGGCCTTCTCCTAGCAAGGTATCTGGGAACAAAGGAAGGGATTTGCCCCCTTGGGGAGCGGGACAGAGCATCTGCTTTACCATGAACCACCCCGGGTCGGTGCTTTATTACAAAATCACAAAATCATATGCAGCAAAAAACAGATGCAAGCGTACTTGACGGCTATTCATGCATTTCAGGGAAGCCAGATCCTGTAGGTTCTTGTGGTCGGAATAAATGGTGGTTTGGTGCTTAGCCCCTAGAAGATGATGCCGCCATGTCTGCATAGCGTCTTTAATGGCCAATAGTTCCTTTTCCGTCACGGTATAGTGCACTTCGGATGAAGTGAACTTCCGTGAATGGAAAGCCACCGGGTGCTGTCGACCCGTGGTAGGGCAGGTTTGAGAGAGAACTGCACCTAATGCAAACGAAGCGTCTGCTTCCAAAACAAAAGGGCGTTCAGGATCGGGATGCTGAAGAACAGGGGCAGTGGTGAACCTCTCCTTCAAGGTATCAAACGCCGTTTGATGTTCCGGTGTCCAGTGATAGTGGACCAGAGGGCTGGTTAGTGCAGTCAAAGGCGCAACAATGGAGGAGAAACCAGCGATATAACGCCAGTAGAAGTTCGCGAAACCAAGAAAAGACTGCAGCTGTTTGAGTGTAACAGGGACAGGCCAGTCCGTGATAGCGCGGACCTTAGATTGGTTCATGGAGAGACCCCCGGGTGTTATATGAAATCCTAAGAACTCAACTTCGGTGGCGCGAAACAGACATTTTTCTGGTTTAGCAAAGAGTGCGTTCTTTTTGAGGCGGGACAGAACTTCTCTGACGTGGATGACATGCTCTTCCAGAGTGGGGGAGAAGATCAGGATATCGTCTAGATAGACCACTACATATACATCTAGAATATCACTGAACAAATCGTTTATGAAATGTTGGAAGGTGGCTGGGGCGTTGCAAAGCCCAAAGGGCATCACCGTATATTCATACAGTCCTTGTCAGGAGCAGAACGCCGTCTTCAACTCGTCCCCTTCTCGCATACGGATCAGATTGTAAGCCCCACTTAAGTCTAGTTTTGTGTAGATAGATGCGTGAGACAGTCTGTCCAACAACATGGAAATGAGCGGGATGGGGTATCTGTTCTTAGTGGTGATGGAATTTAGCCGCCGATAATCGACGCAAGGGCGCAGATCACCTTTCTTCGGAACAAAGAAAATGGGACTTGCTGCTGGGGAAGAAGAGGGGCGGATGTGACCTAACCGTAAGGCCTGTTGGATGTAATCCTTCAGGGTCTGTTCTTCTGATTGGGACAATGAGTATATACAGCCCCTCGGTACCGGAGCTCCCGGTATTAAGTCGATGGGGCAGTCATACGGCCTGTGAGGCGGTAAGCTCTCTGCTGAGGCTTTATCAAACACCATGTGGAAGACCTGGTATACTGAGGGTATCCCGGCTGTGACAGCCCCAACAGTATGAGATAAAGTGGCAGTGGTTGTGGGGGTACCGTCTTCCAAGGTTAGGGAAGCCAAGGCTCCTAGTACTCTTGCGGGACTGGACAAAGATTCCGACTCTACCAGGCAAAAATGCTGACAGACCTCGGATTCGAAAAACACTTGTCCGGTACTCCAGTTGATCAGAGGGTTGTGCTGTTTCAGCCACGGTATCCCGAGGATAATCCTAAACTGAGGGGTAGTGATCAGATCAAAGGTTAATGTTTCTCTGTGGGTACCTTGGATTACGACTTCCAAAGGAGCAGTCTGTTGCTTGATGGGGCCGGAAGCGAGGGAAGTACAGTCTACGGCCTGTACTGGTTCAGGACATTCTTTGGTGATCAATGGTAGGCTGAGTTGTTGAGCCAGTGTGATGTCAATAAAACAGCCAGTGGCACCTGAATCGATAACAATGTGAACCGAATGCATGCGTTCCCGGGCTGGGATCAGCATAGCCTGGACCACCACTGGTTTAATGGGACCAAAAGTGATATCAGAGGGGGTTAGTGGAATGCTCGCCCGTACCCCCGATCTCAGGGGCGAGCCTTCTGAAAACCCAGATTTTTGTTTTTTGGGGCGGCGAGGACATTCTTTTACGTAGTGGCCGCTGATGCCGCAGTAGAAACAAGCATTGTCAGTACGTCTACGTTCCCGTTCAGTATGAGTAATGGGACTACGGATCCCGCCTACTTGCATGGGTTCTGGGGTTTGATCAGTTGAGGGGGAAGTGTGATGACCGGAAAAACCTGCTTCTGCCCTTCGCTCAGTCCTTCGGGCATCCACCTGTAAAGCCAGAGCAACCAGGTCTTAATAGATAGCCGGAAGGGATGGGACGACTGAGAGGGCATCCTTCAAGGCGCTACTCAGACCCCTACAGAATATACAACCGCCTTTTTGTTTTCAGGCCAAGACGTCTCCGCAGACAGCTGGTTAAAGCGGGTTATGTACTCTATAAGAGTCTGTCTGCCCTGAGTGAGGTCCAAAAGCTCCAAGTCCTGGGATTGTGCCCTATATCTGGTGTCGAAGACTTTTGCCATTTCACTAACCAAGAGGTCGAAGTTGTATAGGGCAGGATGGTCACTTTCTAAAAAAGGGTTTGCCCAAGTGGCTGCCACTCCTGACAAATGAAATGAGTAGAAAAGCTGCCTTAGTGACAGAATCAGGAAATGCCAAGGGCCAGCACAAGAAATGGAGCTTGCACTGATTTAAGAAAGTGCGATATTTCCTAGGGTCTCCATGACACCTTTCGGGGGCTGCCAGGGGAATGGGGCTAGGGAGTACCACAGGAGGGGGCAGAGAGGGAGCCGGAGGAGCTGTGGGAGGAACAGGGTTCTGGGGGGCAGCGTCCCCAAATTCGGCATCAACGGGTAAAGGATGTTGGACGCTGTTTAAGGCGTACAATCTATGGTGAATAGCGGTGGTAGCTGTGGCCATATCAGTCCTAAGAGCTGTGACTGCTTGCATTAAAGCGGCCACTGGGTCCCCGGCAGAAGTATCCATCTGGACGACCAAAAGGGCTTCACAGTTTGTTGTGATCTTGATGGTCGTGTAGATGAAGATACCTCCGTCCCCAAGTACCACACTGGTAAGAATAAAACCACTACCAATGCAATTCTTGAGGCCACAGGTGTGGAGTGCCGTCAAGCTGGAACCAGGAACACCGGAAGGACCCTCTGACCACTGTAAGGCAATAAATGATTAAGGCAGACAGTCACAATGATCACAATGCAATATGGTGGAAGAAGCTAAAGGGCTTACCCAAATGTGCTGGTCAAGATGCCTCAAAGGGTTAGGGGAAACAGAAGGGTCCTTGTGGGCACTCTTGATGGAGTACACCTGTAGGTCAGGTAGCCAGTGGATGATCCGTAAACAATCCGTTAACAGTCCAGGGTCGAAAGCCAAGAAAACAATAGCCAAGGTCCAATATCCAAAGTTCAAATGTTTGTGGAAAGCCAAAGGTCGTGAAGCCTGAAGATTAAAGTTCGCCTGAGGAAGAGATCAAAAGCAATCCGTGAAACGTTCCGTGGTCAAAGAAATCCGAATTCTAAGTGAGATCCAAAAACGCTGTGCAGCACTCCGAAAAGCAGCTGTGAAGCGTTTGTTCCGCGTTTCCCCTGTCCTTTTGACTGTGTTGAAATAATCACGTGATATAGTCACAAGGGAAAAGCGGATCCACGTCACGTGACCCTCGACGCTGCACGGGGAGTCTGCCGGCGATTGGCCGCCTGTTGCTGGCGTTTGGTCACCTGATCGGAAGCACTTCGTGCGCTGGATCGTAGTCTCCGGGCACCCGTGGACGGGTGCCTTCCCGGAGAGAAGCGCCATGGCAGATTCCAATGTAGGAAAGGTCGTAACCGTCCTTGGTAATTCAGTTGCTGAGTGCGATGAATGTTATGGGGAACACGCCGGATGAAGCGTGCTTGGTTAGGGGTGGTGGACGTGAATCTGGAAGGTTGTTGTCTGACAATGGTGTGGCAGGGAGGAGGCGTGACAGATGCGCATTATAAGTGAATAAAACAATATATAAAGTGGTCCGGCGCCACATGGGTGCTCATTCGAAGGTCTATGTTAGGCATCCAATCGAGAGGTGGCAAATGTAAACTGAATTGTGAAATCGAAGTGGTCCTATAATGGGGTAAGCTAAACCCTGTGCACATTCGGTGCAATTGGTCTGAGCCCGGATGAGGGAGACTAATTATGTAAGGGGAAGGATCTGAGCCCGGCTGAGGGGGATCCATTGTGAACGAAGAGTCACCTGAGAAAGAATATTCTCGGGAACATTGGAGAAGGGGATCTGCGCACGGAAGAGGGGGGGATCCAGGGTGAATCGCCTGAATGGAGTATTTATAAGAGGAAAAGAACTTAAGGCCTTATTCATAGAAGTGTTTTATAATGGCAAAAACCCACTGGAAAACTTTCTGTGAATTAGGCCCTTAGTGTTTTGTTTTTGATACATCAGGCCCTCTGAATCAAGAGACTTTGGTAAGTAAAGAGACTTGGGCACAGAAGGCCATGATGCTGGTAATGAAACGGTATGCTTGTGCCGAAGAAGCCAGAGAGTGTGCTTTGCTCGATTGAACTACCTTGTCACATGCTGAAAACATGGGGAAGGAAGGCAAACGGCTTGAACATCCTGACATATCATTTTGTGAACATGTCGTCCTTTTTCCATAACACTACCCCACGCTAGTAGGTATTTAGCAATAAGGATTGGCAATCTTTTTTTAGTATAGGCCCTTTCATTTTGACGAGACTCTACTAGGACTGCATGATTATTTGATGGTCGTAGCTTGCTCCCATCTGTAGATTTAGATTGCCTTGTTGAAGTTCAATAAACACCCTTGAGCTGTGGTCGCTTGTGTCGGTCTTACTATTGATACCATGCCTTCCTTACAGTACTGAGACAAAGATTACTATGGAGAATTTCAGAGGGAACAGCCAGGCATGTCCTGTTAATTAGTATTAGCATGGTCAGGCAATTGGACTGAATGACCCACACCTGTTGTCATTTAACAATCCCAACAGATATAAAAAGAGAGGCTGCACAGCACGAGAGGAGAGAGACAGGAGACTGGAGCTTGGAGCCGGCTGGAGCAGAGCAAGTTGGAGAAAGGCAGACTGGAGAGACAGGTGTTATGCTTGGATTACAACCAAAACGAAAGCTAGAAAATGGATGACCACCCACTTGTGTGTAGATCGCCCTCTGCAGGTGGAAACTGCTTGTTGAGTAAAGGAATCTACCTGTAGTTCCCTCTGGGACCCAGCACAAGACTCAGGCACAGAGAGAACCCCTGGGAAACCCAGAAGGGAAAAAACCCTGTGAAGAGCTGCTGGAGTACGTAGTCTCCAAGTGCAGTCTTCAGATGTAGAGAATTCAAGGATTAAGGTTCAGGAAATGAGTCCACAAATGTTTAACTGGATCTGGAGTTTTCCGAGATAGAACTACATAGAAAGGAAGGGATATTAGCAATATAATCTTCCTACGCTATCTCCCCAATCCCCCGTAATCTTGCTTAACCCTGGATTGCTGTAGTAGGGAGGTAAAAGATTTTGTGTCTAGCAGAGGAGCGTGTGAAGCCTGCACAGCTGGAGGAAAACAAAGGAAAATATGAAGAATATGGATTAGGGCTCCTATCTATCCCGGATTATGTTATAAGCGATCTGGCTTCCTACAGGTGTACAAGACGTGAGGCACTTGTGCTTCTCTGCTCACTGGGATCTGGAGGGTGATAGCATGCGCTGGGGTCTTTCCCAATTCTAGTGGATGGAGAGAAAGAAAATGTAAATGCGGGCCTGCGGGAAGGAATATCCTGTTGGTGAAATGTTAAGGAGGAGGAGCTATTAGAAATATACACAACGTGGCGGATGTGAACTGCTCGCGGTGGAAGAGGAGATTGAGATCAGAGTTCCAGATGATACAAGGGATGTTACAGGGGTTACGGAGCCCGCGCTCCCCGAAGAGTAAGAGGAAAGATATCAGTACAAGGACAATCAGGGATTGAAGCAAAACAGTTTCCCCTCCCCAAGTATCAGAATAGAAGAGTAGAGATATGCCCTAAACGAACTCACGAAGCGTGGCATCACTCCTAAGAGAGTAGCGACGCGAGGCGCTGTTGCTCTTCCTTTCCGGATATGCTGGACTGCAAGGGGGCGTGGCCTCCCGGGACAGATCCGTTGCGAGGTCTGCTAGACCGGCACTAGGAGTACAGTGCGACTCCATCTTGAAAGTAATACACTCAGGTGAATATGTCATGGATCGGCGGAGCCGAGGACAATTCCATCACAGTATGCTCCCTCTTAAGGGTACTCCCCACGGTTTACGGGGATGTCGATTGTGACATCTATTCACCAATCTAGGTGCATTTACTGCCGACTCCAGCTCCCAGGTTCGATCCGAGGGGGAGTATCCTTTCCAATCCACCAGTTATTGTAACCGTCCTCGATGATGCCGGGAGTCGCAGATGTCTGTCACTTCATATTCTGGGCATGATGGAGATAAGACAGGCGGTGGACGGTCGGAAATTTTAGGATGAAATGTACTTAGTCTGTCTGGTTTCAGTTGAGAAACATGAAAAACCGGATGGATTCAGCCCCAGGTGTCGGAAGACTGAGCTTGAAAGTGGTGGTACCAACGGCCGCCAATACTGTAAAGGGACCAAAGAATTTAGGGGATAGTTTGGAAGTTATCAGCCGCCGAGGTAGAAACCGGGATGACAACCATACCCATGCCACTGGTTGAATGTCAGGGGCTGGAGTCCGATGACAGTCTATGAATCTTTTCACCCTGTCCTGGGATTCTTGTAATGCAGTTCTAGCTGTTCGGTGACAGTGTCATAACTGTCACATTAGCTGATCGACATCTGGAATCTTTGAGGCCGAGGCCTGGGGGGTAGGAAACAATGTGGGATGGAACCCTTACGACCAGAAGGGAGAGGTTCTGATGGTCTAGTGGTAGGCATTGTTGTATGCATATTCTGCCAGTGGCAAACGATCCTTCCAATCATCTTGTGCAGCGCTCAAGTAACTGCGGAGATACCCCTCAAGGGTTTGAATTAACCTCTCGGTCTGGCCATTCGATTGGGGATGATAACCCAAGCTAAGTGCCCGAGATATCCCCAGAATGTGGCAGACCTGTTTCCAATACCGTGAGGTGTATCGAGATCCTCGATCTGAAATAATAGTTTCAGGGAGGCTGTGTAGAGAAAAAACATGTGTTATGAAGATTTCGAGCCATTTGAGCAGCGGTAGGGAGGCCCGAAAGAGGAACAAAATGTGCCATTTTAGTGAAGGAGACAATAGCGACCATGATGGTGGAACATCCTCCTGATCTTGGTAGTTCAACCACAAAGTACGTGGATATGATCTGCAATGGACGGGAAGGGAGTGGCATCCTAACCAGTTTCCCCAAAGGGGAATGACTAGGAGTTTTTGTTTGGAGGCATGTTGGGCACGATCCTACATATTCTCGGGTGTCTTTCTTTAAGCTTGGCCACCAGAAATATTGAGAGACCAACTCTTGAGTAGTGGTGGTTCCTCTGTGGTTGGCAGTTTTGGAATCGTGGCACATCTCTAAGGGACCTTGTTGGTGTGAAAGCTCTATGTCCCAAAAAGTAACATCCTTCAGTGAAGGTCAAAGCGTAACTTGCCGATTTAGAAAGTAGAGATTCTCGGGCTGACTCTGAATGTAATCTCAGTCATGCTTGAAAGTCTGGGGGAGTTTGAAGTCCCATTGCCAGACGTGGGAAGATCGGTTCTGCTCGGATTTTATCCGAGGGAATGGGTTCCTTGCGGGATAACGCGTCTGCTCTCAGATTATTCATTCCTGGTATGAAGGAGAATTGGATCCGGAAAGGTGACAAGAAATGTTCCCATCGGGCCTGTCTACTGTTGCATGTTTGGGCATATTGGAGGATACTGAGATTTTGGTGGTCTGTTCGTACCTCCACTGGAAACCTTGCCCCGAGCAGAAGGTGTTGCTATTCTTCAAAAGCTCTCTTGGTGGCCAGAAGTTCTTTTTCAAGGACGGTGTAATTTAGTTCAGCTGTGGAAAGTGTCTTAGACAGATATGCTATTGGGCGTTCTTGAGCCTGGCCATCTAACTGTAATAACACCGCTCATGGGACATACTGCGAGGCATCGGTTTCCACTCTGAACTGACAGTTCTGGTCGGGGGTCTTCAAGATGGGAGCAGATGTAAAGAGCCTTTTGAGTTCTTCAAATAGTAGTTGTGTATCCCGTCCCATTGGAATGACTTTCCCTTCTTCAGTAGATTGGTCAATGGCTGGGTGAAGGAAGAGAAGTTCGGTATGAATTTCCAGTAGAAATTAGCGATTCCTACAAACCTTTGGATGTCTTTCCCCGAGGTAGGAATAGGCCATTCTCTTACTGCCGATACTTTCTCTGGATCCATTGCGATTCCCTCGGCGGATAACACATATCCTAAATATACCACCTGGGACTGATGGAAAGAACATTTTTCCAATTTACAGAATAGATGATTCTATTGTAGTCTCCGTTGAACTTCACTGACATGCCGATAATGCTCCTGCAGTGATAATGAAAAGACTAGTATATCGTCTAGGTAGATGATCACATTATGTAGTAGGTGGTCTGCAAAAAGGTGGTCCATAAACGGTTGGAAAACTGCAGGAGCATTAGAAAGACCGAATGGCATGACTTGATATTGGTAATGGCCAAATGGGGTTCTGAATGCAGTCTTCCACTCATCACCTTGTTTGATTCTAATTAGATGATAGGCTCCCTTTAGGTCAAGTTTGGTATAAACCTTAGCTCCTTTTACCGCCTCCAAGATATCTGGAATAAGGGGCATTGGGTATTTGTCTGGGACAGCGATTTTGTTTAATCCTCAGAAATCAATGCAGGAACGCAATTCTGAAGTGTTCTTTTTAGGGATGAAAAATAAGGAAGCTGCAGCTGGGGATGTGGATTCCGTTATGAGATCATTCTTTAGATTAGTGTTCAGGCTCTCCCGAAGTACCTCCTTTTCTGTATTTGAGAGGATATACATTCCCGCAACAGGAAGAGGTTGATCAGGGAGCAAGGTTATGGAGCAATCGTCCCTTCTATGTGGGGGCAATTGAGTATATTCTGAAGTGGAAAGTACCTCTTGAAATTGTTGATACATTTCCAGGAGACCGGTTATCTGACGAGTGTAGTGACTCCTCGAGTCCCATAGAGAGTTGCTGTGGGCTCCAGTGGAGTACTCCTACAATCCCTTATAGAATGGGCTAGACAATACTCCGACCACAGGAAAATCGAGCCTGCTGACCAGTTGATAAATGGATTGTGTTGTCTCAACCATGGTAGTCCGAGAAAGATCAGATGGTGTGCGGCCCTGATAATGTCCAGAGAGAGAACCACGTGATGAGCAGAGATGGTCATTAACAAAGGACCTGTCTGATCCTTAATTTGCCCAGAGACCAATGGACTGCCATCCGCGCTCTCCACAGGGATAGACTCGGTTTTTGGAAAGCGAGGAATACCATGGGCTTGGCCCAATGGCTGCACCACGGTCTATGAGAGCAGGGACGTCTTGTAACTTGTGCCCACCAAATGTGACGGACATTTTAAGGATCAGCATATTTGTGTCTGGAGGACGAGTGCACAGGGAAGTTTGTGTTCTAGTTGAGGAACCTTGTTCTTGCACTGTTTCCCAAACCGTGGCTCCTCTCACGACCGGGAACTGGCATTTCCCGGTCGCCTAGGTGGGACAATTGGACACTTGTACAGAATGGGTGTTAGCCCCACAATACATACAAAGTCCAAAGGTTATTCTACGGGCTCGCTCTTCAGGGCACAGAGGACCCCTTGCTGCCGACCCCAGCTGCATGGGTTCTTCAGTGGTATTTGCTCGACTTCTGCTGGGAGGAATTGGTAAAGGTCTAGAGATTCTCCCTTTCCTACATTCACTCTGATACTCCTTGAGACGGTAGTCGATCTGCATCACTAATGCAATGAACTCTGTGAGTGGTGGGTCTTGGTACTCAGGAGACCTCATCCTTAAGGTCTTCCGACAGTCCTCTTCTGAAAATGGTCATATGCGCCTCGTCGGACCATGTGGTTTCACAAGCCATCTGTTTAAACCGAGTAATATAAGCCAGGATGTCCTGATTTCCCTGTTTCAGATCCAAGAGGTGTTCCTGTGAAGCTACACTAATCTCCTGTCTCCCGTGAAAACCTGAGTATCACTGATCAGGCTCTGGCCTGGCTGACCTCTTTCCTCTCAGATCGACCCTCCCAGGTCCAACTTGGGTCCTTCCTTCCATCCATCTTCCTCTCTACCTGTGGTGTTCCCCAGGGGTCTAACCTCTCGCCCTGGATTTTCAAGCAATACCTGGCAACTCTCGCTCACTGCATTGCCACTTTCTGCTCAAATTTCCAGTGCTACGCTGACACCTAATTTTCAGGCTGCCACCTCCTCCACCTCTCTCATCTCCGATTGCCTAACTGCCATTCAAGATTGGTGTGCCGCCAATGATCTTTGGCTGAATGCCAGCAAGACGGAGATCCTCCTCATCAACACCTTCACCATCCTTTCCCCTCACTCTCTGGCCGGCCTCCCTTGGCCCTCCTCCTACCCCACCTGCGAGGCTAAGAACCCCAGGGTCATCTTTGACTTCACCCTTTCCTTCAACGCCCACATCTCTGAGGTCTCTAAAAAGTCAAATTTCCTACTGCACCTCCTCAGAGGTACTCTGCCTTTCCTCTCCTTCCCCCAGAAGCTCATGGTATTCCAAGCTATGGTTCTCTCTAGCTTGAACTATTCTAGCAGCCTCTTTCTAAATCTACCTGCCTCTACTCTCCGCCCTCTGAAACTCATCGAGAACAGGACTGCGAGACTTGTACTTGGCCTCAAGCCCTGGGATCATATCTCTCCAGCTCTGAAATCTCTCCATTGGCTCCCAGTGGATGCAAGGATTAAATTCAAAACCCTCTGCATTGTCCACAAGGCTTTCCGGGGCCTGGGTCCAAAATACCTTCAGCTATCCCTCCGCAAATACCTCCCCTCTCGAGATCTTCGCTCCTCTGCCTCCAACTCCCTCAGGGTCAGCCGTTTTTCAAAGAAACAAGCTGGGGGTAGATCTCGGTCTTCGGCTGGGGCCTCCCTCTGGAACAGCCTCCCTGCCACTCAAAAACTTGGAGAACCATCTCCAGTTCCAGAAGCACCTCAAGACCTTCCTCTTTTCTTCTGCCTTCGCTCCCCCTCTCCCCTGCTGATCTGTTCTCTTGGCACCGTGCACCTGGCCACCCTCTGTCCTCTGGTACAGCCCCCCCTTTTTCTTCCTGCACTTATCAGACCTACCCTGTCTGCTGCTTTAAACCTAGCACTTGCAAATTGCTGGCTGCACTACCACTGTTTGTTGCCTTTGTTATTTATTTATTGTTATTTATATGTTTCTCCTCTGCTTCGCACTTTCCACTTCTCTCCCCTTCCATGCACTTTTCTCCTCCCCCTCTCCCATACACTTGCACGTTCTCAATGTCACTGGGCCTAGTAAGATTGACATTTTGTTCTACCCTGTTCCCCTCCCTTGCCTTGTCGCGCTCTGAAACACTTGTGTACGAGCGTGATAGAAATAAAATATCAAACATTGAATGAATGCTATTGAAAAATGTGGTGTGGGAGTCTATGATCGGGTTATTTGTAGTGACCAATAGGGTTGCCCAGGCCAGAGCAGGTCGGGTCACCTGCGATATCATATATCCTACACTGTCTGTCAGTATGGAAATAGGCTCCCTTAAAAGTAAATTGGATGGCACAGGAATCTATAAACTCCTTTACTTTTTGTGGATTCCCATCAAATAGTCCACCTGGCAGAGGGCCTGGCGGGACCTCTGAACAATGGGGAATGTGACGGACCACCGCTTGTTGTGTGGCTTGTTGTGCAGCCTGCAGTTGATTCCGCCTTAGAGAGACATTTTCTTGTTTGAGGTGCTGTACCTCAGTGGTGAGGGACTGCACCGCAGCTATTAATTGCTGTATCTGCTGATCCATAATGATCAGGGCCAATGGTATTGTAGAGACCCTCCAAGGTCTACCCAACACTGGCTGAAGCAATGGCGGAATACCTTCCACGGGCTTCGCTATCTGTTATGCTTGGGTTACAACCAGAGTGAAAGGTAGAAAATGGATGACCACCCACCTGTGTGTAGATCGGCCTCTGCAGGTGACAGCAGCTTTTTGAGTAAAGGAATCTAACTGTATTTCCCTCTGGGACCCAGCAACAGGCTCTGGCACATAGAGAACCCACAGGGAAACCTAGAATGGGAAAAGAAAACCTGTGAGGAGCTGCTGGGGTACGTAGTCTCCAAGTGCAGTCTTCAGATGTAGAGAATCCAAGGATTAAGGTTCAGGAAATGAGTCCACAAATGTTTAACTGGATATTGAGTCTATCGAGATAGAAATACATAGAAAGGAAGGGATGTTATTACCAATATAATCTTCCTAGGCTATCTCCCCAATCCCCCGTAATCTTGCTTGCCCCTGGATTGCTGTAGTAGGGAGGTAAAGGATTTTGCGTCTAGCAGAGGAGAGAGTAAAGCCTGCACAGCTGGAGGAAAACAAAGGAAAATATGAAGAATATGGATTAGGGCTCCTATCTATCCCAGATTATGTTATAAGCAATCCGGCTTCCTAGAGGCGTACGAGACGTAAGGCACTCGTGCTTCTCTGCTCAAGGGGATCTGGAGGGTGATAGCATGCGCTGGGGCTGTTCCTGATTCTAGTGGATTGAGAGAAAGAAAATGTAAATGCGGGCCTGCAGGAAGGAATATCCCGTTGGCGAAATGTTAAGGAGGAGCTATTAGAAATATACACACTGTGGCGAATGTGAACTGCTCGCGGTGGAAGAGGAGATTGAGATCAGAGTTCCGGATGATACGAGGGATGGTATGGGGGTTACGGAGCATGCGCTGCTGGAAAACTGAGTAAGAGAGGAAAGATATCAGTACAAGGACAATCAGGCATTGAAGCAAAAAGTAGAGATATGCCCTAAACGAACTCACAAAGCGTGGCAGCACTCCTGAGAGAGTAGCGACGCGAGGAGCTGTTAACTCTTCCTTCCGGATATGCTGGACTGGTAGGGGGCGTGGCCTCCCAGGACAGATCCATTGCGAGGTCTGCCAGACCGGCACTAGGTGTACAGTGCAACTCCATCTTGGAAGTAATGCACTCAGGTGAATATGCCATGCATCGGGGGAGCCGAGGACAATTCCATCACAACAGGCGCGTGAGACACAGGTGCTGGAAGTCGTGTCAAGCAGAGGAAAGACGCCGGGCCTAGGTTAGCCAAGAGAGGGTCTGGGGGGTGCTGCAAACCCTCTGTGATAGGCAAAAGAGCAGGAGCTGTGGGCTGCCGAAGCACTCCAGTCGCTGCGGGATTCCAGGAGAGCAAGCAATGCTCTCTCCAACCTCGAGAGAAAAGTGGAGAGACTGGAAGTTGAATGCAGAAGTTAAAGGAAGACGACGGGAGCATGCGTGTGAAGCCGGTGAGTGAAAACAAGGAACAATCATACCGGGGCTCTCCAAGGACTTGAAATAAATACTTGTTGAATATCGAATGAACTGAAAGTTATTACAAGCACTTTTAAATGCTAAATCAGATGCTTTTGAATACCGAACAAATCGATGGACAATATTAATACTTCTGAATGCCGCACAGAGCAAAAGCAAGTTACGTGTACTCGTGAATGGAATGAAAGAAAGGTTGTGCAAGCAGCAGATATCACGGAAGGAATTGTTTGAAACACAGGTGTTGGCAAAGCCAAGAGAACACCAAGAAGGATATTAAATCAGAAACCAAGTATTGATCAAAGTTAAAAGAGCTAAAAGAACTACAAGTTAAAAGTAAACCTGCATTGGCAAGAGCCAGAAGAATACAGAAAGTGTAACAAAGTGCATAGGGGTATCGGTTGCGTGACCTGTTATGGGTCGACCGTGTGGTTGGACAATTGCGCCTAGACCAAGTGCCCCCCTTTATGGAAAGAGCCAATGAAAGCGTGCATAAAGAAGCGTATGTTTTTCAACAGTCGCTTAAATGATTTTGAAGTGAAGAAATAGAGCAATCTATGTGAATTAGTGAAAGGTACTGCTGATAAAAGAGATGTGAAGTGTCCAAAGGAACTGTGATTTTGAAAAGCTGGAAAATTTGAACTCTTGGGCAAGGGAACTCCGATACATTGTGAACTGGTTTGAACTCGCGGAAGGGCAAGCCGAGTACCAGCCAAGAGCTGGAAGAAGCTTAGAACTTTATTTTGACCACTATTCATTTTGATGCAGACATCCCTACACATTTCATACAGTTAGTTGTGAGGGCAAGTATAGGTTTTGGACACAGACAGACTTTTGATTCAGACTTCCTGACAGACTATCCTTAGTTTCCTTTATGTAGGGAAATTCCACCTTAGCATAGGGCAAGTAGGCCTCAAACCACCCTGATTTAAGTTAATAAAGTATTTTGAGAATTAATCTTGAACGGGTTGTCTGTGTCTTACTTCATGATGCCTTCACACTTCTCACTGCTGCAGTTAAGGAAGACGATACAAGCATGATGAGGGGCACTTCTTGCCGATTGAATGTGAATCACTTGCTCTCGTCACTTCTCCCTAGAGGGGAACCCCATTCCATGAGGCGAGAGTAGTGAGACTGCTAACCAATAGTCCCCTTAGGGCCGGTGGGTACATGGGGGAGGACCTCAGGGAGATGAAGTTCCTTCCTGGGGATAAGGATGTGAGTCAGAGTCAACCCCTCTCTTACCCCCAACCCTACAGGTTGGCAACCACTGCAAATCCTTCTAGACACAGATTTTGTCCCGTGACAGATCGCCCTTACCCTCCCAGCCTTGAGAACCCAAAGTTTATAATATCTGGGAAGAGATATTCAGAAAGTGCAGCAGTACACTCTTGTACTAGCTTGCCATCTAAGTCTGCTACATCTGATCTTGTTAAGACTATACTAGACTGATAAGCTAATTCCAATTGCTTTCTTAACAGGACTGAGACAAAGAAGACTGATGACAATACAAATAGTATAGCTGACTCAAGTACTGGCACAAAGAAGATCATCCGAAACGAAGATCACCAGCCATGCAAGTACTGAGAAGAAGTGGTCCTCAGGAGACAAAGAGCAGCACTGGGAAAAAGTAGGAACGTTACAGACTTGTGTAGGAGTGGTCACGGGGGTGTCTAAATAAACCGACAATGGACTGACTAAACACTTGGTCTTGGGCAGCCACGGAAGCCTGAAGGTGTGCTGCGCGCTGAACTCAGAAGATTCAAACCTGCGTCACTGATCGGACGGGAGAGAGCTCAAAAGGACACTGGCAGTCTGCCACGTCTGATGATTGGAAGGTCTGCAGGAGCATATCTGTGCACAGCCTTCTTGAGAGGAGGAAGGAACGCAGACAGCAGCAGGGAACGCCGTCGCACAGCCAGAGGCAAAGCAAGACACCGGAGAAGCCCAACTGAAGGCCCGCTATCTCAGGAAGCCCTGTAGATATGCGAAAACCCCTACATGGTAAAGGTTGGAACAGGAGACCCGGAGAGGACATGGAGCGGCACACCAAGAGGGCACATGCAATTGTCCCTAGTCCCCTTTGCAATCATAACAGTTGGGTTGCACGGTAGAGGCAGGAAGCCTGCAAACGTTTTTCTCATCACAGTGGTAGAACGAAGCCCGTTGACTACCAGGAAAGGGTAGAGGACCCCAAGCACATAAAGAGAACTTGAGAGGAAGAGTCCCTCGTGACAGGGGCGGAGATAAGCCCACTGACAGCAAAAGGAGGGTGAGGGTCCCTGACCAAAGTAAGAGTCATCTTCCTCGTGGTTGTGCTTGGCAGGGAAGTGGACCAGTTCAAAGAAGAGGCGAAACCATGGTCTAGGACCAAAGGAAGATACTGAAACGAGACATCTTCCTTGTCGCAGTACTTGGCAAAGTAGTGGACCAGGAGAGACAAATCAAAGAAGAAGAGAAGCCAGGGTCATGGACCCACCTAACACTTCGAATTGGGGGTTGTAGGCATGAAGCCAAATGAAAAGAAGCCCAGGGGAAGGGAGTCATTCCCTCTGACAACATGTGAGACACAAGACTGTTCTAAGATTTGGTAATGGTTTTAACAAACCAGGACCCACAACCCAGGAGAAGGGAGTCATTCCATTGGGACCAGAACATTACTGACTAAGGGCCCGATTCACAGAGGGTTTCCCTATGGAATTGCACCAATATAAAAATGCTTCTCTGAATCAGGCCCTTATTCTTTAGTTTCCAGTGTAAGGGACAGAAGTAAGGTTTTCTTGACACAGGACTGTGGACACTTGAGTTGACAGACACCCACCCTGACAGTCACCTCATCTCATTAGTGGAGGCAGGGAGGCACCCCCACCCCCTTGGAATAGGGACAGATAGGTTTGCCTTTTCTTTCCTGTTCAATAACTTTCTTTCCTGTTCAATAAAAGTCTTCTGCCCAAACAGCCACCTTTGTGTCAGCCTCCTCCTTCTGCACCCTTACAATACACACAGATGTGACACTTTCCATATAAGCTGCAAAAACCTCAGTATGCTACTCTAGTTTTAGTCTGCAATGGCTAACTGGGCAATCCAGCTGGATTGCTAAATCCTATTCAATCAAATCCACTACTGTCTCGCAGTGCACATAACTGCTGCATCACTGCAATTTACCCCCAACATGTGTTGGGCTATGGCTTTTATTTAAACCCTTAGCAACAACCAGGCTAAATGCAAAGATTTAAGCTGCTTCAGTGGAAAAACTATTTTGGTACCCAGCTCAATTGCAGAACTGCAGAGTGCCCAATTTTATTGTTAGTTTTGCGCTGATGGCACCATCTGTTGTCGTCAAGAATTGCCTTACCATAGAACCAGCCTGACAGCATAGTTGCAAAGTTCTACCTATGTCCACCATCCCAGTTAATGAAGAGCCAATCTAAGGTTCTGGTGGTGGGTTCCTGCTGGAAACCAGATGCCTGTATATTAGGATATAAATGCCCCGCCTGGTTGTGTAGCAATTATCCTCCCATGCCATCACACTCGCCAACATTTCAATAATCTCTAACAGCAGTGATTCTTTTTTACAACAGTGTACATCTGAAGACTGACAGGAATGTCAGGACGGCATGGCCCATGTGCCATACAAACAGAGTAAGATGAGCCTTTTAGAGTGTGACGAATCCTAGGATGGCACTGCTTCCAAAGGGAGAGCGCCTTCCCATGAGGCCACGGTAGTGAGGCTGCTACCAGATAGTAACTGTGGGGTTAGTACTCAGCAGGTGGATCTCATGGGAGGGGAAACCTCCTTTGGGACCAGTGATGACCACATCCAGAGAATGCAGTATTCCCACCAATCGCAGCACCCTAGACCCCCTTCCCACAGTTACCTCACTTTTCCTTCACCTCAATCCTCTTAAATCCTACCCTTATACCCCATGTACTTTTCTGAGGCAGTCCAGTAGAGAGTACTGTGATGAGGAAAATTCCTAGTGAGTTACCACACCAGCACGCACTCAGTACCAGGACGAGGAGGTGCGGAGGAATACCCATTAACCATTGGAACCACTTCAAGTGTTTCACAACATCTGATTTCAAGAAATCAAATAAAAACTGAATAGGAACTCGACACATTGTCAAGCCTTCCCTGGAGGAACCACACGTGTCAGGAGGAACACACTATTCGGGCAGATGCTGACTGGGACGACAGGAACAGGAAGAGAGTCCGAGGCCGGTCCAGGACAGGAGGGCTGCACCGCCCCACAGGCGAACTAAGACTCTAGGCACCCCAGAGACCCAAGAAGCGCGAGTGTGCGAGACCGCACTTTCCCGGAAGCAAAGAGGACTGTGGAGCAACAGCAGAGCATGCAAAGCACCAAGCTGCCGGAGCTCTGCGAATGAGCCCAGCTGCCGCAAGAGAGCCAACAGCCACGCAAACCAAGCCATAAGGTATGTGGGTAGCGGGAAGGCGCTGAAAGCTCAAGGAGGTGGTGGCGGCACGAGTCAGAAGGTTGGGGAAGAAGGGTCTGGGATCCTAATGTACCAAGAGAAAAGCGAAGAAGTATGTGAAATGGTACTAAGGCTTGGCAGGAGAGTGAACCAAGCCCATGGAAAGGAAACCCAAGATCAGAATTGCAAGTCTGGGACTCGCACCCAATTAACGAGAACTGGAACTTGATGGACAGTTCATACAGTGCTTGGCAGGTTAGTGAACCTAGTCTGCATAACCCACTCCAGCCTGGGAAGCATAAAAGCTGCTCTTCTTTGGTGCAGTACCTGGTGACCCGGAACTATGTCTGCCCACCAGGGTCCGGGACCCACTACAGCTTGGGGAGTGCATCCAGGCTGTTCTTCAGTGCAGCATATGGCGAAACGAAGCCAAAAGCTGCCAACCAGGGTCTGGGACCCCAAGGAACTGTGCTGTAACCGTGAAGGTGGCTAGGGAAGGGAGACATTGTGCCCCCCCCCCCCCCCCAAACAGCCAAGGACTGACTGAAACCACTGTGTGAAAGCCTTAATAAGACAAGAACTGCTTTTGTCCAGGGTGAGGGAGTCATCCCTTTGGACCAAGAAGACATCTCCTTTTATTTAGTTAGCTTAGCGTGTAAGGGACAGAGTTAGGACTTTGACACAGGACATTGGGACTTTTGCTTTGGACATTCTGACACTAGTTGAGGCAGGGAAACCAGAGTTAGGGCGAGATAGGGTTTTCTTTTCCTTTTTATCTTTGGATAAATGTTTATGGCAAACACTATGACCTCTCCATGTCAGAGTCTTACTCCTGCACCCTTACAAGAGCTTTATATATCTGCTGGTTTTTAGAACTCAAATCTCACAAAAACGTACAGTGATTGCCCAATATAATGAGGGATCATGTCACTTGGACGAGGGGACACACAAATACGGACACCAGAATAAGCTTTGCGGGTTTTAATTAAACAAAAGTAAACCAATAAGACTCATTGCATGGAAATTGGTTCTGGATAGCTCTAACAAAGATTCTTGGGAGTTGTACTCCTTATAAATGAAGGACAGAAAACAAACAGGCATTCAGAATGTTCCAAACCGAAAGATCTCCAAGTTAGGTCACTCTGGCAGTCCATTTATCACAGGCCTCTCTCAGCATTTGGGGCCTCTGCCTTTTTCAAGTGTCCCAAAAAGTCATCCCCTTATCTTCGTCAGTCATTCCTCTCTTCCGGGGCCACGGGGCTCACCCCTTTTCCCTTGCTCAGAGATATGGGTTCCTGCTCACTGTTCCACAACCAGGGATATAGTGCCCTTCTCACTCAACTACACCCAGGGTTATAGTGCCCTGCTCATACTCTCTTCACTGTAGCACATACCTCATCTGGCCTCACAGAGCTCTCCTATTCTTACCAGAGTCCACTCCTCTTCTGCGGTTTCAAGGGCTCTCCTCTTCCTCACTGAACAATACCCCTCTTCTGAGGTTCAGGAGGGGCTCTTCTTACTGGAGCATACTCCACTTTTAGGGTTCAGAAGGGGCTCTTCTCCCTTTCATTGGAGCAGACTGTGCTGTGCCTTGCCTTTTCCACACTGCAAGTACAGCACAAGTCTTAACACACTGCACTTGCAGTCCCAGAAAGATGATTGATGTGAGGAGGGGTCTTGTTTGTTTTGGGAGAGGGACAGGAAGTTGGCAGATTGGGGAATGGCGAGTCTGCATATGGTGGCAGGGCAAAGAGTGGGTCTGGACCTGCGGAAGTGAAGGAAACAGACTGGTGGCGGGAGCCAAAAGGTATATTTGTGACAGGGGTTACGGTAGGGGGAGGGTTAGAAGGGGTAATGGAACTTCGTGAGGGGCAGGAGGTGTGGTTGAAAAGGGGGGACTACACCCTTCTAAAAGGCGGTTGGGGATGGGACCGAGCGAGGGAAACAGCTTGTTGGATTTACTACACGGTAAAGACCTGCGCAGTAAATACAAGTAAAGTGAAGAAATTAACATAGGCAGATGCCACTTTTAGGTTTCAGGGAACTCCTCTTCCCCTCACTGGAACAGACATCACTTTTGTGGTCCAGTGAGCTTTTTTTCCCCCTTCACTGGAGCAGATCTCTCTTCTGGGATTCAGGGCTGACTCTTCTACCCCTCACTGGAGCACCTGCCTCTTCTGGGCTCAATGGGTTCCCTTGCTCTGGTGCTCTCTGGCTTCCTCAGCCCACTGCTCCTGTCAGATCCCAGCCCAAAAGACAGTCTAGGTTTCTTAGCCTCTGTTAAAAAGCTCTCACTGTTCTCCCATTGGCTGGGGAAAACTGTTGAAATGATTAGACAATTAGCTTCCCATTCCATGTCAGGGCATGCAAGTCTTCAAAGGGCTTTTTGCCATCTTGGATTTCATTAAGTTGTCCTTCCATATGCTGGAGCTGGTGTTTGTTAACTGCTCTACTCCTGCCTGGTCTCCTGTCTGTCCTATTGCACAGATGATGGTTTTGTGGGTTTCCGATATGAAAAGGGGCAGCACAATAGATACACAAACCTCTAGTAAGTTCTCACCTGTGTAAAAATAGTTATTCCTTATGTGGAGAGGAAAGAAAGTATCTCTCTTTAAATGCTGCAGCTGCAAGGGAGGGAGAAACTGTTCTCCTTTACATGCGCTGCTGCTGGAGGGTTGTGGAGGTAGAATAAGTTACTTTTTCACTTTAAGGATCAGCACCTGTTGCATAAGGGGTCTCTCTGAATGTGCTAGTGTTTCCTCAGTGTATATTCCACTGAATCCCTGAAAGACACACTAGAATTCACTCCAGGTTTTGTATTTCAAAACCAGATGCATCTTGGGAGACGTAGTTATGAATACCTGGCTTCTTTTGGATCTCGTAATTTCTTATTAGTTGTGGTCTGTGGGTTTGGGAAAAATGGTAGAGCTGGTCCTGTTAGTCCTACTCTCATGCAGATCGGGACCTAGAGGTAATGTTTGTACTTTGACCGTCAATATAGTATTGGCATGTTCAGCATTGTATAATCCTTGGTACACAGTTGTCATCTGATTATGAGTGTCATAAGTGATAAAGTCACAGAGCAATAATTAAAAGAATCTGCACTCAAATTACATAGAAAACTATTTACTGACAGAATATAGCAATAGTCGCTATGTTCATCACAAACACATCTATCCTTTTGATTTTCCATAATGTTTGTTCCAACAGTAAAGCAACTTTCTCTGTGCATGCCAAAGTGCATCAAAGCATGCAGCAATGTACAATGTACAAAACATAAATAAGAGCTGCACCACAGCAAGAGTGGCTTTCATGCTCAAGGGTTAACAGGCTAGTGACCCAGTAACATATGGAACTGTTCATATTAGAATACATGTAGAGTTTGGCCGATTGAATAAGTGTGTGCGTGTATCCGACACAGCATGAAAGAGTTCATGAACTCTGCTTAACCCTGTCCACCGCCCTTACTTCAGGTACAGCGCAATTTCATAGCAACACACCCTGCATGCACGGACATTGCAATATGCAGCAGTCTGCTCAACAGCGACGTGATGGAGGCCCTTGCAAGGACCGTCACCTCTGGAGCCACAATAAAGGCAAGATTTACTAAGGCTCCAAGCGCAGGACAAAACAAAATTAAGTAAAGCTATTGTAAAGCCATGCAAAGGATGATGGATTAGATGACTGAGAATTTCCACTGTAACTTGAGAAGGAACGGCGCAGCAACAGATTACTTTGCACACTTATCTATTGGTACTGACCTTGCAGCTTCCGGTTCTCCTTCTCCATTCGGAGAAGCAGTATCTGTTGGAGAATAGCCTTCTGCCACAGGTCCCGCAACTCCTCAGACGTCCGAGACCTTGTCATTGCTGGCCCAAAAGGACCATCTTCAAATACCGGCTCTAAGGGCGATCTGGGTGCCAGATCCCCCAAATCAGAGCGATCTGAAAAAGAATCAAATATGCAACACCTCAAAAGATATGCTGTAGTATGTTCTTAATAATGCATCTGCCGGTCGGTTTGGATGAACAAAAACGATTTGGTATTTCCCAAACAGATCTTCTGCAAATCTAGAACAGTATAGCCTGGGGACCAGGTCAACCTATTGCTTAGAGAAAGACCGATACTTTCGCTATCTCACTGGTTTGATCAAAATCGTTATGCCTGGGTTCAATAGCCTCTTAGTCAAATGATACAGATGACCTTTTGAAATATTTCCGACAACCATGGCAGACCAACAATGGTCCTATAGAAGTTCCAGGTTTTAAAGCCCAATTGCCATAGCAAAAAAATGGACTTGAGGTTCGACAACGTGGCATTGGTTAGCATAGTCATCCACCATGGCAGCCACTTTAGCAAACCATATTCACACAGTACCAGTTCCAATGCGTAAAGTATTAGAGCTTTAGGTAGCCAAAAGAGAAGGATCAAAAGACCAAAATCCAAAAAGGTGGCGAAGATAACAGGAATGTTTACCCACTGATTTGATCAATTTTGGAAAGATGTCTGCTGTGAATTCAAAGTCAGCTTGAAGAAAGCAAACAAATTCTAAATAACACACTGGGGAAATGTTTGGATATGGTGGTCAAGAACCAATTGACATTAAATCGTATAAGGATTTAGAGATGTTGGGCAAACAGTACATACAACAAGGTCCGTGATCAACACCAATGGAAATCAGTGGGATGGCCAGGATCAAATGGAGGCTGAACTGCGGGGTGCAAATGTGATTGAGACTAGAAACACTGAACTGGCACAGACCTACATAGAAGCAGCAAGGGAAGTTCCCAAAATAGACCAGGGAAATAAGCGCAGAGTTGAGCGTGATCGGGATCCAGTGGATAAAACGGCTGAAGTGCAAGATGCCAAGTTATGATCAGGAAATATCTAGAAGACAAAAGCTTAGCATTTCATTTTGCCAATCTAGGAAATCTGGGAATATATTACCACCAGCCAAACGAGGAAGCAAGGACCAGTTCAAAAGTTCAAATCAAACTACTAAACGCCCAACGAAAGCCCAGTGGGAGATGAATAAAGGAAATGCCCAGTGACCGTTTCCCTGACTGCAGAACCAAACCCATGTCTTCTTCGCCCCAACACTGCCACATAAGCGGTGCCAGGCTCCAGCCAGAAAAGGGAAGGAAGGAGGGACACCCTCTACATGCCTGCCAATAAATTAAACTCAATACCCAGGAGATTGTGCACAGAGAGAGATTTCCTAGCCTCCAAGAAATCTCCCAAAACCTGGTTCTTCACAATACAAAGAACTAGCATGCACCAACGGCCAGACTAATCAGAACCTTCAACCTACTATCCACCCCAGGCGTGAACACTAAATCCAAAAGAACTACTCGGACAAACTAGCACGAACCTGGCCCCCAAAAACCAACTTTGCAAACAAGAATGAAATAGGGACAGTGGTGCATGTGGGGGATGAGGGGGGGGGGGGGATCTATGATCACTGCGACTTTTAAATGCTGAATATGAAAAATGCCGATTTTTTTCATTTTGCCCAATTATATGCGGGGGGAGACTCCCTGTAGCCGTCCGCCCAATACTCCAACATTATATATTACCCTCACCGCCCACTACAAATAATTGCAACAAAATCCTCATAAAAAAACCTCAGACCTTTTCAGAGTCAGCATTTTCGGTGGTTACAGTGCTTGTATGAACCTACATCAAGGGCACTTTGGCCAGTCGTCAAGACATCCAACACCCCGCAACCATCATAAAATGAAATGAAGAAAGCAACGACGTACACTTCACGCAGATGGCTAAAAGTATGACAAGGACTTACTTTCCAGCTTAACAGAAGCCTGGAACTTTACCCATTTAGACAAGCCTAAACCTCTCTAACTAATCAAGCGCACCCTTTAACCTACTAGCACCCACAGACGGCAGCTTTGTGCCCACGACCCCCCTTCCCCCAGAACACTCCACATGACAGTAACCTTGGCAAATCTGCTCCGAACTCCAGCCGACTACATTTTCTTTTAGCCCTCACAACAGTCTCCTCCCTCCAGACCAGTGGCTTTGTTGGTACTGTCATTTAATATATTGTAGGTTCTCCCCTAGCTATAAATTATATACCCGAGGGTCCCCACTGCAAACCACATAGAAGCATATCAGCACTCAGGTACTTCCAGCCAGCACTCACCAAGACCACAGGCTCCACACCTGCCTCCCAGTCTACCATACTAACCGCCACCTTCTTTTTTAGCAGAATCACACACCAGGGCAATACAAAAAACAAGAGTTGCATTATAAAAGAACGATTTAGATTATATCTGCTGAATGTAGACCATTTTCCATCACCACTTAGTACTGATGTATGCATACATCTGTAGTTACAAAGTAAGCTAAGAAAAACACACCACTTCTGAAACAATCAAACAATGCCATTCAACGTTACTGCCTGGCAGACAACAAAGCCATGTTAGATTAACTTTCCTAAATGCATATAAACTGTTGCTCCAATGTAACGATGTAAATATGGCACTGGCTAGCTACGAAAATAAGCCTGTCAATTTCAGAACTGTGCCAATGCTCGGCAGCCATTCCGATTAATGCCGGCACTTAGGGCTTACCTCTACCATCAGCATAAATGCTAGGCAGCAGTATTTAGCAACTGCTCCAGTGAGAGGTGGGTGGGAAATAGAGAGAGTAGGAGGAGGAACATGTACAAAGGGCGTCCTGCTAATGATATGAACAATCGAGTACCAGCATTGTATTAAGGCTCTTGCAAGACAAAGCAATAAAACATTCTGAAAGGCAGCAAAGGTCGTAGCAAGTGTCCAATGGAATATTGGAATGCTGGCAGTTCTACTGCAGACAGTGCATTGACAGGGGACAAAAATGGAGGTGCAAGTCTGTCACAACTTTCCAATGTTTGTCCTTTGCCTACCTTACCTTTAAACATAATATTGTACTGTCATTGGTTTGAACGTTCCAATAGCAATAATGCCCCCTCCTCAAGCCATTATCAGCTGGTAATGTACCTTGACCCTCAATAAACACTCTTGCTTCACCAGGCCTTTAGCTTGGGTGGTACCAAGCTGCCATTCAGGACTGTTTCCTTGGTTGCCGAACCAAGCAGTTACCACCTCGTATTTGTGGAAAAAGAAGCCCTTCGGAGGATGCGTGCATGTCACAGGGTGCCAGAACAAACTCACATAGGGGAGGCCGAGGGTAAGAGACCAGAACGCACCCGCAGAGTTAATAGCTTTATGGGTAAGAGGGATCAGAACTCCGTGCATGCAGGCCTTAGTCTCTGGCTAAAGAAAAGATATTGGGCCATTTTAAGAACTTGGCAGATGAAAATTGTAAGAAACGGTCTTCCTTCTCTAGCCAAGTCTGCCTTGCCTGCGGTCTCCCAGTAGCTTTAATTTTCAACAACGCTCTTTTCCCTCTTTCCAACACGCTGACACAAGCTGCTTGGAATGGCTATTTATTTGGTACCTGCTTTTCCTCTGGGCTGGGTTTCAAGGGACTAGGGTGCTTCTAGAGATATGGTCAACCACTATACATTTGGCTACTCCTCTTAGAAATTGGGTAAGCCCAGGTTGTAAAGTGTAATGTCAGCGTCATGATGACATAATGAGACACAAAAGGGACTGCATTACCTTTAAAGCACCTCCCATGCTTTGCTCATTGCCTTTATCTTCTGGTGTGCGGATTGTCACTGCCACTGCTTTGGCTTCGTCAAAGCAACAGCATACTATTTTATTTATTTATAGCATTTGTGTAGCGCCCTAATCCATAGGTATAATGGCACTTGGACCAAGATGGGTAGATGCAAGACAATTCAAGTAAAAAAGGCGAACATTCGACGTTCATGACATTTCAGGCAAAAGAGATTGGCAGTGTCAAAGATGGGATGAGTCGCTCATATTTGTTAAAGAGACATGTTTTTAGGTATTTTCTGAAGGCTAGGTAGGATGGTTCGTCTTTTATTGCTGGTGGGAAAGAGTTCCAGAGGGTGGGGGCAGTGACCGTAAAGCTGGAGCCACCGGCTCTTATGCTTTTGAACCTGGATGTGAGAAGCGAGAGGGTGGAGGTGGATCGTAGTGAACGAGTGGAGGTCTTTTTAGTAAGACTATGGTTAAGTTATGATGGGGCAGGAGCAGAAAGTGGTGTGGAAAGCAAAAATAAAGCAAGTTAAAGCAGAATGCGCAAGCAGAGCGAAGCGAGAGAAAGCAAAGAGACGGTGCCAGCAACCCGAAAGCAGGAAAAGAGGGTACGAGCAACCCGAAAGCAGGAAAAGAGGGTACCAAAGGCTGAAAAGGGAAAGTGCAAGAGGTACGACAAAGAAAGTAAGATGTAAGGGTACACAACCAAAGGAAAACAAGGTGGAAGAAGAAAAACAAGAATGGAAAGGGCAGAGGAGGGAAAGATGCCAGAAGAAAGATACAAGGTACAAAGAGATCAGAAGTCAGAGTGGTCGCCCAGGGGAGGAGCCAAAGCCTGCCATTTTCGAATGTCTCCGACACTACCTCATGGAAAGAACTGTGTTAAAACGGTGCATCCTGACAAAGTGAACTTTTGTTTGAAACCATAGAGGCCTAGGGTTGGGGAAGGGAACCCTAAGAGGCCCACAAGAGACAGTGTTGAACTTTCTAAAGAGAGGCCTAAACTGGGGGAAGGGAGGCCGGACAAGAACTTGTGTATTTTTGTTTGGAACTGGAAGGATTGAAGTTTGGGGAAGGGATCCTCAAGATACCGACAGACATTGGGACCTTTTTATTAACTCACTGCAAAAGTCATACGTAAAGGTTCCAAGGACAACGCTTTTGAGTTACACTAGTTTTAAAACTGGCAGAACTACACCTGATGGTATGACTACCTGAAACCACTCTTGCTTTACATTGCTTTTTGAGCCACCATTTTTCTTTAAGACAATTCCTGATCAAATTTTTTCTAAGAGTGAAAGCAAGCATAGGTTTAGACACAGACGAACTTTGGTTTTGGACTTACAGACATCGACGTCCCTTGGAAGCATCAGTTGAGGGAACAATCCCTTTAGAGTGAGGGCCAGTTTAGTATTACACCAACCCAACAAAGGTCATAAAATAAAGGTTTTCAAACAGTATGCGTCTCCCTTGATACCATGCCTGCCTCAGGCCTCACTTAGGCTTTTCGCAATGTTTGTTTAAATGATATTGCCTTCACCTAGACGTTTTACAATGTTCCTGTCTATATCAATTGTGTTGCCAACTCCTATTGCCCATATTCCTACTCAAATTACTTCTATGTCTTCTTTTCTCTCAGTTTCCATCTCCGACACTGACCTTCTGCTGTCAAGGGCTCACCAGACTTCTGACCCCATTCATTCATCCCTAATACCCAAGCTCTAAGATACTTAGAGGTTCTAGCGACTGAAGTAATGGCAGCTTGAGAGCTCGGCTCCCTGCCCTGAAATCCTTTTGAGACTACATAATATGGCAGAATCTGTTAAAATGGTCGTCCATCCAACTTCAAGAAGATCCAGAGTGTGGGATGATGAAGAAGGGGTTACTGAAGCCAGAGATAGATAACTCCAACCCGTGGAACGGAGCATAAAACCTGCCTGAGTGCACATCAGCGCGTGTGTTGTGAAGCAGGAGTGCAGCCTGAGTGTCATGCGTCTTGTTTCGCCCGAGCCTGTCTGGCCCCCACACCAGGTAAGACTACCCTCAAAACAGATTTCAAATCCTTCCGTAGGATGAGTATCATCGCTGCACATAAATGTAAAATCAGTAGCGCTGCAACCGGCTTTGTAAAAGCTACTAATGCCTAAGCCCTAACCAAAAGGACAAGATCCACTTCTCTGGAAATGGAGAAATTGAACAAACCTTCCTGTCCCAAACGATTATTTTGGGGTTTTTTGTCACTAAATTGCCAGAAATAGAGGGTGAACAGCCTTTGACTTTAACAGCTGAAACATCTGAACAAATGCTATCCCCAACAATTGATAATTTGCTTTTAAAAATGTGCTTGGGATTACAGCAAGCATCGCTGAAGAGAATGAACTTCCTAAGAAAGACGGCAATGAAAACGTCATTGATAATGACCTATCAAACTGCCCCGACTTAGCCACGCTAGTGTCTTATTCAGACCTTTTAGACAGAAAGTAAAAGTGAAATGGAACAAAACACAGAAAATAAACTATCGGCATCCGCTGGGGCCACACTGCTCTTAAACACAACACACGCTACTGGCCAAGGTGGACGCACTTTTATTGTTAATAGCCACGATCGCCAAGGACCAAGTCAATATTAAACTGTCCCTGGCAAAAAGTAATTGATACATTACCTACTTCTGCACCTACTTAAACAAATTCATTACAAAGTGACGAAAATGAGGAGGTTACTAAACCTAAAATTTAAACTCTGCTGAGTGCTGCTATCCATTCAATACACAACATGATTCCAAATGTAAATCCTCCTCAAACTGAACAAAATTGGTACTACGAGGAGATCCATATCCCACCTGCCAAATGTAGGACCTCAACATATATTGAGGGAGAAAGAACAGTTGGATATGGAAAACCCATAAAGCAGCCAAGTAATCAGTGTGCATATATAAGAACTTGAAAGGCACTTACCAAACCAGCTCCAAACCCAAATATTGCTAAAAGTCAGAGCCTATTGTGAAATAAAACAATAGTTACTAACACCCTACCTGATGGCACCATGTGCCAAGTACAACTGAATGGCCCAACAGACCAATTGCTTCATCCTGCATCTACACTTGCTCCTACACATGCAATGGAAGCTCGACCACAGAGGCTTGCATGTGGTAATCAGACCATCGTCCACATATGCCACTGCTCAGAAACCACTGATCATCTGCAATTAGGATTGCAAAATCAAAAGCAACTGGCCATTGCAAGCATATCTATGCAGCTAGCTAATACGCAGGAGCCTGCTTCGCAGAACACCACTATTGGAATCGACAAACATTTTCTCTCATCTAGCGACATGTATCATATGGGCAAATGGATTATACTTGGAGGTTAATACAACTAGCTATAGCCCTTCTTTAAATCAACTGCTAGCCCATTTTCAAAGGTTGCCTTATCTGAATTTTCGTTGCTGTTGATGGTAGCCCTATTAAAAACTCATACTGCATATTTAGCCAAACTGGGGTTCTCTATTACATCCGCCACAAAAGCAAGAAGTGCCTACCATCAGAATCAGACCACACAATTTAAAAGAATGGTCCCACACTGAAGGATTAGCAAAAACCTGAGAGCTACTTTACATGCACTTCAAACAAACATCGACCAAGTAGAGATCTACAAGGAATCAAGTGTTGGACCCCTGAATGGGTCATTAATGGAGCCTACTGACTACACCCTACAAAAAGTAGTTTAAACTAGCTTTCATGGAATATGAGAAGGTACTGTTCATTTCATGCTCATCCTCATAGGTTTAATGACCATAGAATCAAGTGATCTGTTTGCTTTGCAGGAATCTTGGTGCACTCAACCGTTTAATATTGATGGTTACCAAATTATGTTTTCCCATGCCATCCCCTCAATTAGGGGTCGAGCAAGTGGGGGACTGGCAATCGGCTCGTAATCAACCATAACCTTAAAATGCTTTTCTAAAGCTACACAATCTCCTTATGTTCTGGCTGCTATATTACAACCTACACAGACTGTTAGTATTTGGATAATCAATGCGTATTAACCCCCTGGAGGAACACAGTCAAAACCTATACAGGCCACCATTGCTGATATTCTTATGCAATGCTACAAGATCTCTCCTACTGGCTATTGAATTCTGATGGGTGATTTAAATGTAAAAAATCTATATATTAATCTTCAAACAACTTTGATTGGAGAAGGATTAGCTTACACGACCTGGGGTACCTACCGTTTTCCACACAGAAGGCCACCCCAAGCTATACATGGACTAAAGGGCCCGCGAAAAGTCACAGACTACGTTATTACTGATCCAACTTTTAATGGTAAATGTGGCCCTGTTAAAACTGTGTTCAATAATCTGAGTGACCATGCTGTCTTAACCTGGTCAGTAAATATTGGCAAAAACATCAGACCTTGCAGCGGCAAAGAAATGTTGGGACCAATCTTCAGGGTAATCGTTTATACTGGTCGGTGATCAATGTAAAGTCTCTTAATGAACTACCCTGGGAAGAGTAAGAATTGATAGAACTGGCTCTATCACAGTTTAATTGAGATATTGAATCTATGTAAGAACCAAAATGAAAAATTGATCGGTAAATAGGAAAAACGTATTTATCCAACAAAACATTAAAAACAATGTACAATTTGATTTTACTATAGCAGAACAAAAGCAGCTTTATCGTAAAGTACGAACCTCGATTGGAGCCACTGTTTCGCTAGATAACTGGAAAAGAAGCAACCCCTTGCCACAAGATACAAAAACAGGTTAAAACATAAGCATTCCAGTACCAATACCAACTGGCTACTGTTTGGCTGGTTAAGTTCACAGAATACCCATATGTTTTGGTCCCACTTTAACAAACACATGAAAGCTAGGTCCCCTATAGAATTGAACCCAATATTTGAGAACACATGGCTTAGCCATATCAAAGAGCTCTATATTGGCCACACTGCCTGCTGTTTAGGAGAGAACCTTGAACATGAAAATAGCCATTCCTTCAGCCTGGAAATGGACGAGGCTCTACTAGCATCATAACAAAACTTAAGAGCTCTCGAGCCCCTGGCCTGGACTATATACCGAACATTGTCTACAAGGCCCAACCTGAGTTATGGGAAAAAATATTACTAACCCTATAACAGAATATAGATTTTAGTGGAATCATCCTAGACAGTTGGCGTAAATTTATGTTTACACCCATCTACAAAAAAGGAGTAAGATTGGACCCTGCCAACTACCGGCTTCTCTCTACGATGGACTCCAGCCAGAAGATCTTTGACACAGTTCTAAGAAAATTAACACACTGGGTCAAAATAAATAATCTGATAAGCCCCTTCTAGACTGGCTTTAGAAAAACGTACAATAACTAACATTTCCATTAAATATCCAATTGTTTCAACTTTCACTGTATAAACGACAACACTGTACTGTTGCTATGTTGACTTTTGTGGGGGCTTTGATCTTCTTCCCGACTGGAAAGGCCTGGGTGAATAGATCCAATACTATTGTATTAAATACAACAACTGTACACGATCAAATGGCAGGGGAGTGCACACTAATTACTGTAGTACTAACTGTGGCCTTACACAAGGCTGTGTGCTAGCCCCTGCAATGTACAGTTTATATACTGCTGACCTGAATACAGCCCTTCGGCTGGTACATAACTTCCCACCGAAAATCAATGGGGAACACATGCCATGGATTTGATATAATATTGTTTGATCAGACCCCCATTGGACTTCAACACACGATTGAGGCTCTTGCTACTTATGCCAAAAAGAATGGTATGGTCATCAACATTACAAAAACAAAGATCATGTCTTTAGGTGCACCTACCTTAGTGTGTTCACTTGGAGGTTAAATGGTAGACCTTTGGTAAATGAGTATGTGTAGTTAGGATTTCTGATTAGATCAAACCCTCCATTATCCTATTACAGGGACATAATTGGTTTTAAAACCTGGAAAAAGTTGATGGCAATAAAGCTTTACATAGCATACAAGGGAGGCTATAATGTGATGGGCCTATTGGAAATATATTGCACTAGCATTATACCCGACCTACTGCATGGCCGGTCTGTGCTCTCAAGTCAGTATGTCATATGGCTTGACCGTTCGAGGGTAAATTGCTTTCTGCTATCATGAACCTAGGTCAGTGCCTGCTGAAGCACTGAGACAGGAATTTGGGGTACCTTCACTGCGATCGACCTGGTACATACAGAGAACATTTCTCTATGCCAAGTTTTTGCGCACCACACCAAATTCTAATGGTCTATTACAACTGCTAGGCAAATGCATTGATATTGACGAAAGATATAGCTTTGTTACTGATTTCAAAAAGACTGCTGAAGCACACCTAACCATATTGGGACTAGAATTTGCTACTACTCTTAGCCTACCTAATTTTGAAACGATAATAAAGGAAAGAAGAAATGCCCATCAGAGTTTCTTGCCCTACACGCCTTGTAGCTACTTATCTAAACTATGTGCAATCGACATGAAGCGCTTTATACTCCATCTACGTTTTAACTTACTACCTACTATGGAGCTCATTGGAGCTTGACAGCACATTCCACTTTCTGCATGCTTAGATCATCTTTGTCATAGAGAAGAAGAACCTTCTCGACATACACTCATCTCTTGTCCTGCCCTACAAATTCAATATCAACAAGTTTATGGCCACTTTCTTTCCAAAATTGAGCATATAGTATATGACCTATTTTGGTCCACTCTATTTGGGGCCAAATCATTAGTCATAGTGGCAGCTGCGTTATGTATATGGAAAACAGTCTTGGATGAATTTTAAATGACATGCGGAGTGTGGCTTTGAGTGTGCAGTCGTTGCAGTCACTCGCCTGTTTCTACTGCTCCTGTGGGAGGAGCTGCTACTGCTGCTGTGTGCTACAAGACTTCCAACTCACTGCGCAGCGGGCCGCGGAGTGTGGCTTTGAGTGTGCAGTCGTTGCAGTCTGTGCATGGCTGCCATGGCCCCAGACCCTGTAAACCCGCAGGTTTTGGACACTGAACTAGATATCATGAGTAAGGAGGAAGGCTGCTTGCTTCGAAGTGCGCGCCCTCGCTTACCCACAAACAAACAATTGCAAAATCGCTTACCTTTGAAACACTTCGCCTCAACTTCCATCCAAAGAGGCATCGATCGACACCTTCCTCCCGCTGTGCAAGTCTTGTCGGGTCGGGGGGGAATCACAACTCCATGGTCCCCACGAGACCTCCCTCCCCCAAGGACCGAGGAAGGGCCGAACCAAATGAGGAAGGAGACCGCGCAGCTTTGGAAGCGCATCGCGCGCCGCGCCCTTGGCGTCTCCGCCGTGGCATCTCTCCCAACAGCTCTGGTCCCCGGTGGCCTCCGGAGGGAGGACTGAGCTCCGTGAGCAGGGGGGGAGGGCAAGGAGGGGGGAGCCCGCTGAAGGCCGGATTGCAAATCCACAGCCGCGAGTCGGGTCGGGGGCGGGCACCGATGAGGACATGGCAGCTCCTTCTGCCTCTGAACAGAGGACGGAGCCGGAACGTCAGGAAGAAGCCACGCCTATTCCCCCCGCGACTACGAACTCTTTTACAGAGCTGGACTCTACCCCACACAAGGAAAACACATTCGAAGGAGAAAACAGCAATCTGTGAAATCCAAGTTTGAGCAATTCAAACTCAAGCGGCTACAATAGCCAAATACAAACAGTTGCTGAAGTCCATGCGGGAACACCGCAAAAAGCTTTGCTTTCTCCCCGCGAACAGTTAGCCCCGCCACAAGACGTCTCCATAGGAAAAGATCAGCTAGCCAAGAAAGAGCAAGGCTCCATAGACATCCACCACACAGAGGCTCCTGAACCTCCACAACCTTTGAAATCAAAAAAACTTTGGTGGAGTGAGTTGGTGTCACCTGACAAACAGAAAAAAAACGGCACTTAAAAATGAAAGAAAATACGAAACCTAAACCACAGAAAAAAATCAACCACAGCCCCGCTGACTTCCTCAGCTAAAATCTCAGGCCAAAAACAAAATAAAAAACCTTGGAAACCAGAATCAACAAAGCCGTCAGTGGCAAGCATAGTTACTGATTTCTTCAACGCCTTTGCGGCTGATCCACAATGTCGGCAAGAAGACCTGACAGATGAGGACATTTTAGAGGCAGTTATGATTTGCCAACCACCACAAAAAGCCAGAAGAAGGGTGCCGGCCATAGAGCCGTTCTTAAAGGCCTACAAAGCTTCCAAGGCATCCGAGGCGTCAGACAGATTGCTCTCGTGCCCCCTGGCATTAAATTCCTCAAATAAATCCACCTCCAACAAAACTGGGTCCTCGCCCCCTGCTCCATCGATCAGGGCGGCAGAAAGCCTGATACCAAATAGTGAGATATTTCGGGAGGAAAGGGAGGAACACCAGGGAAAAACAACTCCTGATCAAAACAACAAGCAAGGGGGAAACGAAAGTTTAAATCACGCAACGAAGCAGTGTGCAAACCATGTGACGTGTTCACCACAACCCAAAGACTTACCGCATACTTTGTCCCCAGGCCTTCAAGAACTGATAAATGCTAAAGGGGCTACAATGTTGAAATCGCCTAATAGCCTAAACCAAGAATTACGCCAACCTGGCATTGAAAATCGGTCACGTCGAAATTCCAGGATGGGGGCGCCTTCTGACCCTACAAACAAAAAGTGGCCCACAGATGGGGAAAGGCGAGGGTCTCTAGATTTACCAATCGCCCCCATATCCAGAAGGCAACTAAACGAGAGCCATACAACAACTCCATCATCAAAAAGACTCTCCCAGCGAACTGGCACACCAAATGAGTCTCCTTTGAAAAAAAGTTGGACATTCTGTCCATTATGTCAGCTCTTACAATTGCCTTGGCTGCGTTCACCAAACTCTATGAAGGGATACATGAAAATCTAAAAGACCATACCACCATACAAGCGATGATGCACACAAAACGAGTCTTTTTAGAAGGTTACATCACCGCCCTTGACGAACGACTAAAGAAACATAATAACATCGGTGAAAATGTGGGAAGGTTGTGCATCCGCAACTCAAAGAACAATCCCCGGGGGGGTTTAATGCCCGGAACAAAGCAAGCCCCACAACTGTCACTACGTGCACCCATTTTAGTTTCTAGGTGCGCTCCACCAGCGGAAAACGGCAGACCGGCACATCGAGAGGTCATCTACATCACAGATTACCTCCCCCTCAGTCTTTCGCCCCAAAAACAATTCCAGAGGACAATGAGCGTGCCCATCCAATGTTTTACACTACTACAAATGACAGAATCGAAAACCAGCCTCAAGCTCAAAAAACTATGGCGAAGAAAAATCAGAAAACTGACTCTCGCTCCAACAAAAAGGACGCCTTGACCGGTAAATCGGTTCAAACCCTTGCTGTCCAATTGCCAATGCAAAAGGAGAGCAAAACCTCACCTAAAACAATGGAAGATTTCCTCGCGGAGGAACATCTGATGAACATTTCTCAACATACAGACACTGTCCATTTACTCTCGTCACCTGATGAGGGACAACAAGCCCAAATGGCACAAGTTATAGCGACACCTGTGATACCCTCCTGCCAGGCCCATCTTCGAACTATCATAGACAAAGCTTCTCTGCCGTTCTATACTTTGGAAGACCAAAGGACAAAGTCACACCAGAATCAAAAAAAGATGTTGCCTATCCCTCCCAGCTTTCGGTCAGTCTCATTCTCAACCAGGAGGCTCCTTTCATCTCCAACCAGCCAAAGGTCGGACTGCCACCCGTCTCCACATCAGAAGAGTGGAGGCCGTGGGGCAGTCCGCAACTCGACGTCAAGAAATCGGCAAAGTCTGAGGCAAAGCAAAAAGGAAAAAAAAAAAATGAAGAAAACCTGCTCCACTCTGGAAAGCACTATATCTCCAAAACTGAGAAATACCATAAGTACCCACGTCAATTAAAGACGACACTGATAAAACTGGAAAACACGCAGAAAACAAGGATGACAATCCTTAATAGAAGGGGCATACTTAACCTGTTCGGTCTTATCCCAGCCCTTCGTCGGATCAAGTCCGACGATTTGATGATTGTGGATCCATACCACTCAAACCAAAGAGCCAAAGCTTATTTATACATCTCTTCTACGAGTGCGGAAAAGGAAATATCTTGTGCAAGGGACAACCTATTAAGTCTGGGCTATATTCTGGAGGATCAAACCCGGAAAACTGAAAATAAACACCAAATAAGTGCCACGGAACAAAGTGCGCCCCAGGAAAATAATCAATGTAAAGCAACAGTTAGACAAAGCAGAAGAGGCGATCACGACCACACCTCAAAGGAAATTAACTACCACAAGAACTCAGCAAAAAACACGGGACGCGCTTAGAAGCCATTGGCAGCCCAAGGTTTGAGGGAAAGAAAATACACCACAGACGAAAGTGCAAAGAATAGAGCACTCTACGCCCACATCGTCAAATCGAAAAACGACTCAGAAAACCAACATGTCAGGGAGCCTCTCTTCAGATCCACCATAGAAAAAGAAAGGTCTTCGTCAAAGCCCCAAACAAAAGACAAACTCCTGGGCCTTTGGGCCTGGCTTCCAAAGGCTTTGACACAAACCAGAAAGTAGCAATGCGCAGGTCGGCAACAAAGGGCTAACGACGACTCGATAGCCGACCACAAATCAACTCTTTTACACCTCTGCTCATGGAACACCCGAGGTCACCTTCACCTGACGGCCCCGGGAGACGCTAAATTGCCCTCTTTCGACATCATTTGTCTCCAAGAGACCCGGCTACGCAAAATTCTAGTTTTGGATGGGTATGACATCATCTTAGCCCCCGCCAACAAAGGCCTCTTGGGTCACCCAACTTCGGGCCTCCTCATAATGTGCCGACAGGGAATTGGACTAAAGATCAAGACCACCATACAATCAAACCTCTCAATCCAGGCAGCACTCCTCAGACTGGGAAGAGCCAAAGAATTCCAGGGTATCCCAAATTGCTCTTGTGAACACATACTGGAACCTGGTGGCCATAAATCAAAACACCTACTTGACTATAATGGAAGAAACAATAGATGAGATTCAATCTATACACCAGGTCCCCTTCGTCACAATCTGCGGTGACCTAAACGCACACTGTCACGATTTTTCCACCAAGATGGGACCAAAAACAACTCTCACTCCAGCAGCTAAAAGAGGTTTACAATGGTCATTATTAATGGCTTCAAGGAAATTACTAAACCTCTACACAACATTCCCAAAAAAGGACCTTGGAGCAAGGATCGAGGCAAGCTACCATTGACTATATCTTTGTCTCATGCCACCTTCTGGAAAAGACGAGGGACTTTGAAGTTCTCAAAACAAAAGATAGTGACCATAATCAGCTAATAATGTCCCTGCAAAACAGCTTTAAGCCACCAACCCCGTACACCTTAGGGGTTGAACCAAACACCCGGGGCAATCGCCTGAAACTAACAGCTGAGACAGTCAGAAAACTGACTGCAAAGTAAGCAAATACAGAAAATGCCTGAAAATAAAGAAAACCCGGACTACGTACCTCTCTTAGTTCAGTATAGAGTGAAAAACAAGGTTTCTTCTACCTCCGTCAATGCTCCAAAACACTCCTATGATGCCCCCCTGGTTGAAAAACGTCAAGAGCTGCGAAGGATGAAAAGAAGGCTTGGGAAATTCCCACAAAAGAAAGAAGAACTAACAATCGGAATAAGAACATATCGAAGTTGGGCGAAAAAACGCCGGTACCAACTATTCCAGCAGGATGCAGAAAACATGCTAAAGGTAATATGCGGTAACAAAGCGAAGGAGTTCTGGTCCCGGTTAAAAACAACTACACCATCGAGCAAAAACTTGATCCTAAACTGCATGGGCGAACAGAAAGGGATACTCCATTTCAACTCTCTTATCCATCCGCCGACTAACTTGGAATTAGCTCTAAAGATCCCAGATGATTCCAAGTGGCTTATTCTAGATGACCAAAATGAGATCCTAGACCATCTTAAAAAGCTGAAAAACTCTCGAGCAGCAGGTCCGGACAGGATATCAAATATAGACCTGAAACAAAATCCCACAGAATGAGCAGTTCACATCAAGAAAATCTTCAAGAGATGTGCTTCTCAGAAATCTATTTCGCTATCATGCCCAAAAGCCATCATTGTCCCGATTTAGAAGAAGGGCGACATTGCTGATCCATTAAATTACAGCCCTATAGCCCTCTTGGACTGCATAGGAAAAGTTTTCGGGAGCCTGCTCTTAAAAAGATTTCAAACTTGGTCAAAGCTGGCGCCCTGCAATGACATCTTTCAAACAGGCTTCAAAAGACACATCTGCAAATATATTAACAATCAGTACCCTAAAAAGGTACTTGAGGGCAAACCACAAATCTTTGTGGCGTTCATCGACCTCTCCCAGGCATTTGACCTAGTGGATAGGTATCGCCTTTGGAAAAAATTGGAGGGCTGGAGCTGTCCGCAAGAAATCTTGCAGCCAATAAAAGCCCTACACACGGCCACCACCCTCAGAGTGCGACTGTCACAGCTAGGAAACCTCTTGGCAGAAATACCAACTGGAAGAGGGGTTAAACAAGGCTGTTCCTTAGCCCCAGCTTTGTTCCTAGCATACATCAGCGACTACAGAGAAACTGAAGACCTTACTCGATCATTTCCACCATCTTTGGCTACCATCAAAATTAGCAGTCTTTTGTATGCGGACAATCTCATCTTATTTGATCAGACCCAGATTGGTCTTCAAAGACAGTTAAACAATCTACTCCTCTACACTTCAGAAAACAACTTGAAAGTTAACAAAGAAAAAACTAAAATGTTGATCCTCGAAGGGGGACCAAAAGAAAGATCTGAAACATACAAATGGTTCCTAGAGGACACTGAGATTGAAAAGGTTAAAGAGTACAAATATCTTGGAGTGAAAATGGACAGCTCGAAACAAGAAATTTCTACGCAGCAACACCCTCAAAAGAAAATAAAAAAGCTGGCAGCGCAAGGAAAGGCGATTGATACGAAGTTTGGGAGATTTTCAAATATCCCTGTTATTGAATTTTGTAAGAAAAAAGTCAGCCATTCAATCACCTATGGCGCGGAGGCTATGCCGTTGATTCCAAAATAAATCTGGCCAAAGCTTGAAGGGCAGTTTTGGAAGGCGGTCCTCTCCCTTCCAAAATCCACAGCCATCGCAGCAATATGGCGGGAACTAAGCCATCTATCCCTCACGGCAACAGTTCATATCAATGCACTATGCCTATATCGAAAATGTATCATGGATGGAAGCCAAGAAATCTACGGTATTTTAAATAAAGAAATACAAGCAGATAAGGTGAAAATGCTAACTGCTTGGAAATCCGACAACAAAGCTACATTACTGTCAGTCGCATGCTCTGAAGAAGACCTCATCACCAACCCAGCAAGAGTGATCAAGAAAGTGAAAGAGTTAGACTGGATTTTAACACAAGAGTCCGCTACAAAAAACAAGCTGCTCTACTAACTCCGTCAATCGTTCTGCAAACTAAATGACCCAATGAGATATCTAAAAAGATTCCCTAGCAGGGCGGCACACAACTCCTTGTTAAGGGTAAGGCTAAATTTACTGGAGACAAATGAAATCCGCAGCATCAGAGGTCTCTCGGAAACAAGCAAGTGCCGTCCTATGTGACTCTGAAACTGAAACAAATTGACACCTGCTGATGTTGTGTCCAAAAAAAATCAGCGACTCAGAGCAACGTACCTCGAACATCTACTAGCGGAAGAACACGGGTGGGACGAAGAAAAATGGTGGCATAGGTTGATAGGTGATCGAACAACTTGGCTTCTGGCAACAGTAAAAATCCTTGAACAGACAATGAAATCCTTAACTGCTAAGATACTTCGCACACAAATGCACCCTTTTGTAAAGTTACAATTTGAAACATACACAAAATTAAAAAAAATGACATTGCTTGTTTCTCTCACTGTGTATGAATAGTATTGTTCTACTTTTAATAAGAATCTATATGATCTTTTATTTTTTACTTTTAAAATTGAAATGTAAAGATTTATACTGTTCTATGGACTTCTTTTTCTATGTGATTAAAGTGTATATTAACTAAATGCACACTATTTTTTAAAAATGTAGTCAATAAATAAGTTACTTTCCGTATTGACTAACGTACTCCTAGGCCATAGTCCCCTTACCGCCATACAGTATGAGCGTCCCTCGCTAGGGACTGTTGGGGAGAATTCTCAAAAATGTGCCAATTCCTCCCACCTTAGAGCCCTCCAGCTCTTTTGCTAAACTTTGAGACTTTAAACTTTTCAATTCAATATGTTTTCTGTGTTTCTTTTTGGTTATGGAGTCTAAGCAACTCCATAGGCATCATCTTTTACAATTGTGTCACAAAACACCTTCAGTGCAGTGCCACAGGGCGGTCTTCCAGATTTCCCAAGGTTTAAATAACAGGTTTGGTCTCTTTGTTCATTTGCCTTTGAGGGAAACTCCCTGTGCTTAGTCTCCTAGGAGACCCAAATGCACTCTGTGGTGATTGGCTGGCTGACTGTCAGGCAAGGACAGCCACCCTGCTGGGTGAGTGCAAGCTAGGCTGGGATAAATGGGAGAGAACGGAATAAACGGCAAGTCTTTTGGCTTGCAAGGCAGAGTCGACCATTGGACAAAGGAACCAAAGAAGTGCTTGAAGAGGACGCCTGCAGCAACTCCTGGACCATTGGTTTGCCCGGTGAAGCCCTGCTGCAGTGACTACTTGCCAAGTTCACATCGACAGAGCAGCCCCTGCAAGGACGACTTCTCCCTTTGAGTTGGTGGGACCAATCAACTCCCAAGTAAGCCACCTGGATACCCATCTCGGAGCTGGTTGAATTTCCTCAGAGTTGCTGCAGGAAACCATAGAGCCAGGGAGAGGGACACCAGATTGTGTGAGTTGCTTTTAAACTGACCTATTGCTTTTGGAAGATCCTCCGGACTCCCACGAAGCAGGACTGACCAAGCCTGAGCCCCCTCAGCAGAGTGCGGCACCACAGAAGTAAGGACAGACCACCTTGACAGCCAGGAACCGCGCTAATTGCCATTTGCTGCACTGAAGGAGCTGAAACGCGAAACAGCCACTGAAAGTAAAGTTTGCCGTTTGCCAGTTTTGACAGTGCCGGTGCAGTGCAGGATTCCCCTGACGTCCACCCTCTTGTTCCCACGACTGAAGCACAGGAACAGCGAGACCTGCAGAGCTGCACAGGAACAGAAGTCACCAGCTGCAGCTTTTCTTCTTTAAAACAAGTCTAAGAGAACTAACCTCTTACTGTAGAAGTGCTCGTAACTTCCACAACTCACAAGTCTAATCTGCTTGTGCTCTGCTTGTGGCCCTATATTTGATTCTTTTCATCAAAGACTAAGAATTTGTGCAAAAACTTTTCCATTACTTATTAGAAGTTCTGTATCCAATCCAAGACTTTTGCCCATTGACTTTGGCTTAGCCTATTGAATTGAATGACTCTTCTAGTGAACTCTAAAAGTATCTGAACTGTTTAAGAAAATGTGCGGTCTCGTGTTCTAATAACCTTTGCCTTTTACCAACTTTTAAAGAATATTCTGAATGGCAACAGTAAGGTATTAATGTACCCAGCACCCTTGTTACTGAAGTCACCTGTGGTTGTAGGTTGGGTGTGTGGGCCATCCCAAAAGGGTCTTGTCTTATTCAGAAACTCAGAGTGTACAGTATTGAAGTATATTTGTGCGTTACTATTCTATTGCTCCCTTCTAAAGAAGGCTTTATAACTGACTGATAAATAAATTGTTTATGCAAGAAACCTTGAATGTAAGAGTTTACTAGAATACTAACTGTGAATCTTTGTGCAACTCTGCTACAGCTCACATTTCCCCTCTTGAGATAATCCTGGTTGCTCAACACGCTACCAAGACTGTGTAGTACAAGCTTATACCAAAGGTTGGGTTGCCTATACCTGTAGTCCTAGTAGTTTGTAGTGTTCCCAGAGGGTACTGCATTCAAACTTTGCCTAACAGGGACGGAAGACAAACTTTCACCAGAAAAAAACGTCTTGGCCTTTAAATTTAGAGGCGCGCTGGGCCACTGACGCATCGACAATATTACCATTGCCTAATGACACCAGTTTTTTTAGGGGGGCGGGGGGGTGGATGGTGGGATGTATGAAGGAAAGAGGACTATGGACTATGAGTACATTAGTCACTACAGTGAGTAACTTATAATTACTCCTACGTCCCGTTCCCTTTCCTCCATACTGTATGGGCGATTACAACTGAATGTAGCCTCAGGGTGGAGAGGTGACCCTCCTTAAGAAAATAAGTTCCTTAATAGTGCCTGCCCAAATGCCATGTCTGACCTGGAGTCAGCATCCAAACAGTAGTGCTTGCAAAAAGCCAAGGCAGTAGCCCACGTGGCCACCCTGCTGATGACCTGCCACGGGACGTGGCTCTGGAATGCCACAGCTGTGGCCTTGGCTCTGACTGCGTGGGCATGCATGTTTGCTGGAAGTGGTTTGTGCTGCCCCTCGTAGTCCTCCTTAATGGCAGAAACCATCCACCTTGCTATGGAGGCCATGGACGCCTGATATCCTGGCCTTGACCCCACCGAAGGTGATAAAAAGAGCCTCAGACTTGCAGAAGCTCTTGGTCCTGTCCAGATAGAACTTTAGCGCTCGCCTAACATCTAGACAGTGTAGAACCCTCTGAGCATCGTACTTGGGGTCCGTGAAGAAAGTTGGGAGTACCATCTCCTCATTTAGATGGAATGCAGAGACTACCTTAGGCAAGAACGCGGGATGCGTTCTGAGGACGACTTTGTCCCTATGAAAGGTAGTGCATGGCTTAGATGCCACCAGAGCTTGGATTTCGCTGACACAGCATGCAGACGTACGACCCACCACGAGGGCGGTCTTAATGGTGACCAGATTGATGTCTGTGACACCATTGGCTCAAATGGTTAATGCACCTAGGCGGCCAACACTATGTTGAGGTCCCACACGGGGTGTGGCTTCCTGATGGACGGGTAGAGCCTGGTGAGGCTTGTCAGATGTCTTAACCACCGGATTGGCAGATGAGAACGTCCTCTTCCAAGTTCCAGTAAGCTCTGATGGCCGCCAGATAGACACTTGCCGCACCTATTTACACCCCTGAGTGTGCGAGGTGTGCCGAAAAGGAAAGCACATCGTCCAATGTGCAAGTAAGGGGAACAACGTTCTTAGCCTCAGCCCAGTGGCAGAACCTAGTCCACTTGCTTTTGTACTGGCTCCTAGTAGCATCGCTCCTAGCGCCCTGAATGATGTCAAGGTTAGCCTACGAGAGGCGGAGATACTTCAATGTGACCGGTTTAGGAACCATGCTGCGAGGACTAACTTCTGCAGGAAGGAGTGGATGACAGAGCCCTCCTGCTGTGACAGTAGATGAGCTGGGCCGAACGGAAGGTGCATCGGAAGCTGGTCCAACAGGATGCGTTTGCTCCGAAAACCATGGCCTCGCCGGCCACCACTGAACTATCAAAATGATACCGAGTTGCCGGGACTCCCTTATCTTGCAGATCACCCTGTGTACCATTGGAGTGGGGGTCGGGAGGAAAGCATAGGCACTCATGCTGTTCCACTGTATCCAATGCATTGCCCAGAGAGCCTAGACCCTGTCCTTGCCAGGAGGCGAACTAAGGGCACTTCCTGTTGTACCAGATGGCGAAGACGTCCACCTGAGGATGGTCCCCACTACTGAAGATCCCCTGAAGGACCTGATCGCTCAGTTGCCATTCTTAACTGTCTGCCCGCAGCCTGCTGATCCTGTCTGCCTACAGGTTCGACTCCCCCAGGAGGTGGATCGCTGTCAAGTGAATGTCACCCGCCAGAGCCCATTCCCAGATGCTGAACGCCAGGGTGCATAGAGGAGGGGACATGGTGCTACCCTGCTTGTTGATGCAATACATGCTGGTGAGTTGTACGTCTGAATGAGCATCATCTTGCCACTGGTGAGCGGTAGGAAGGCCTTGAGAGCCAGCCAGATGGCTTTCAGCTCTAGCCAATTGAAATGGGACTCATGTTCCTGAAGGCACCTGTGGTTGTCCACAGTAGCTCCCCAACCCTCCAAGGACGAATCTGTGGCGATGGCAACCTGCAGTGCCGATTGTTAGAAGGGCCTGCCTATCCTCAGGTTGCAGCCGTGCTCCACCAGACTAGGTCCTGGTGGAGAAAGGGAGGAATGCTGACGCATTCTGCCTGGGAACCACGCTCCTGATTCCATGAGGCTGTGAAGTGCAGTTTTATTCCCCTCATTTTGAGTCTTATGTAAGGCACTGCCAGGAGACACGCCGCCATGATAACCAGGAGGAGTTGGCACCACCATGCTGAGGTCATGTCTCAGCTGAGAAAATGACTTGTGGTCCGTGATGGCTGTGATCTTGTCCTCCAAGGGAAATACTCTCTCGGATCCCAGATGAGGCCCAGGAAGGTTAGACTCTGCATTGGCTCCAGATGTGACTTCTTGAGATTGATGTAGAAGCCCAAGTCATGTAGCGTACTCATGAGGGCGGAGGAGGTATGATGGACCACCTCTGGGGATCTCGCCCCGACGAGCCAGTCGCCTAGGTATGGATAGACATTGCGACCTCGGGCCCCGAGAAGGGTTGTCACTGCATTCATAATCCTGGTAAAACACCCGGGGGTTGAATTCAGGCCAAAGGATAGAACTTTGTATTGGTAATTAAAGCCCATGATCCTGAACCTCAGGAAGGACCAATGGGGCTGCCAAATCGGAACGTGTAGGTAAGCGTCCCTTAGGTTCAGGGAGTACATCCAATCTCCCTTGCACAGTGTCTCCGCAATAAGCGCTGGGGTAACCATCTTGAACTTTTGAAGTGGAAGGGAAAAGTTCAGGGTGGAAAGGTCCAACACAACTCTCAACCCAGCCTGGTTCTTCTTGTGTATGCCAACAATCCTGGAGTAGAAGCCCATACCCTGCTGGGAGGCTGGGACTTCTTCCACTGCCTGGCTCTCTACGAGCGATCAAATTTCTACCACTAGAGTTGTACCAATCTGTGGGAGTGCAGGAGAGGAGAGGGAGGAAGAGGTAGGCGGTAGCCGGTGGACACTACTGATAGGATCCAGGGGTCCACGAAGCAAGCCTGTCCCCCACTGGGAGACACGTGGGCCAGGAGGGGAGTGTCGTGCCTTTTTTCCCCACTGAGGCTGAGAAGGGGGGCTGAAAGAAGCCCTTATTCCCCGCCTTGTGCGGTTTGCGGCGGTTTTGACTCAGATCGGTCCGGTTGCCTGGACCGTCTTTCTTGGAAGCCCCAGGAACCCGCCAAAGGCCAGCCCCTTGGCGGAACGCTGGTGCGTTTGACTGTAGGTCTTGGGCGTGGGCTTTGTGAGGATGGATAAGGATTTCGCAGCCTGGGAACAGTTCTTCTTATCAAGTTCCTCATAAGTGGTGGAAAGAAAGAGGTTGCTACCCTCAAATGGAAGGTCCAATATGCACTCCTGGATGTCCGGGTTGAACTTGGTAGCCCCGAGCCAGGCAGTCCTTCTCATGTCTGTGGCAATGCAGATGGCCCGTCTGAGGCGTCGATATGTGCCACTTTGGACTCCATGATTTCTTGAGCCACCATCTTTGCTTCTATCAGCCGCTATTTCCCACCAAATCCTCTGATTCACAGCTGAGAGCATGGCATCTGCATTACACTGACGAAGGTGCAGCGAGGCGTTGGAATAGACCTTTTCATATGCTTCCAAGTTCTTCTCCTCCTTGCCTAGCAGAGCCGAGGATGAGGTAGCTGAGGAAGACTGCGGCTATGAGAAGATAGAGGCCGTGGCAAACACTGAGGAGTTTGGTAGAGGTTGTGCCGACAACACAAGTGTATCTCCTGCCAATTGCCTGTACTTGGCTTCGAGGCGCCTGTTGGTGGGCTGCGCTGAATGGTGTTTCAGCCATCACTTTTTGACCAATGCAACAACATCCTTCTGCATCGGAATCCACGTTCCAGCCACAGAGTGAGGACCTTGGCCAGGACCAGTGCCTCAGGTTTTTCAACCTCGGTTTGTGGAAGCCCCAAGTATTCAGCCAAACCTGCAAGTCGTTCATGGAAGGCCTTGGCCGAAGATGGCGTGTCAGGGGGGTCCTCCTTATCGGTGTCCACCAGGGTGTCCGGCTGGTCTGGCACCAGGGGAGGCATGCTGGGAGTTGATGGATGAGGTGTGGAGACTGGAGCCAGAGGCTGCTGTGGAACTGCCTGAACTGTAGGAGGCAGGGGAGCCAGAATCAAAGGACCTGGCGTGGGCAGCTGGGGCTGCACAAGGGCCAGAGGCACTGGAACCATAGGAAGAATCACTATGGGCACTGGCGGAGGGACTGGAGGCAGCATGTCCCTGATCACATCCCGAAGGATGGAGGCCATCTGAAGGGACCTCAACAGTGTGAGGAATTTCACAAAAAAAGCCGGTCCTCACAGGCTGGTGGGGTAGCAGGTGGTATTGACAGAGTAGCGGGAGGCTGCTGGGGCCTGTGCATACTCTGTTGCAGAGGATATCTGCCCTGTGACGCTGATGGTTAAGCTGTAGGCCACGTACCTGGTGAAGACCAGTCCCACCTGAACACTCAATCTCCTACCTGCTTCCCGAACAGGGATGGTGTCGGACGAGCGACCATCTTGTCTGGGCGGCATCCATTTTGTGAGCTGCATGCCACGTGCCTGCGTCGTGGTGCCTGGCTCGATGGGACCGGCCTCCTCCTGAACTCTTGGCGGTAGAGCTTGAGGCCTACCCTGCACCTCAGGCCAAGGCCTGGTAGGCATGGTGTCCTAAGCAGTGACACTGGTAGTGCTGCGCACAGGCGCCCCTTCAGACATTTGTCTGGTAGTAGGGCATAGCCCCTCGGGTGGACACTCGGTAGAAGAACCTTGCGGTCCCTCAGCATCGTCTCTGGAAGGATCTAGCAACCCCTCAGTCTGGCCGCCGGTAGGTGAATGAGACTCGATACCTGTGCTGGTGTGAGAACCTGAACGGTCCTCCAACTCTGACATTTCCTAGGAAAGGAGTTACCCTTGCGGGGTGCGATGGAAAAAGGCATACCTACCTCGGGCCTTGACTTGTGCCTGACTAAGTTCTTCAAGTCCTCTGGAGGAGACTTCTCAAAGAGTTCCTTCCACCAAGCTAACCCGTTCTTCAGAGCTCGCGGTGTAAGCGCTTTGCGCGGGGTACAGCCTTCCCAGCCGTGGTCTGGGCCAAGGCAGTGGAGGCACAGAGGGCCTCATCACGAGTTTGGCGGTAACCCTTAAATCTGGCGGTAGCACTATTACCGCCGGATTTAAGAATCCGCGAAATCAGGGCTTTGGCGGATTTCTCCCCAGCTCTGAGCTGGGGGGAAATCCGCTGAAAATTCGTGCTCATACCGCCGGCGGGAAATCCGCCGGCGGTATGAGCGCGAAATTTCCCCATTGAGCCCAATGGGGAATGGGGCATTCCCGAATGGGCTCAGTGGGGAATTCCAAATCCGCCGAACCCCTGATCCGGCACTAATACCGCCGGGGGGTTTGTTGGTAGGGCAAATAACGCCAGAGATATTAGAGCCGGCGTTACCACCCAACTCGTGATGAGGCCCAGAGTGTGGGGGTCGGACGTGGGGAAGAGCCCCTCGCAGGCTGGAAACCTGCTGAAGCCCAAGGAGTACGTGGCGCCAGAGGACTGAGTACCTCATTAAAGATTACAAGAAAAAAGACAGTATCCGGGGAAGAGCGTGTGGAATTACAAGGCCGAAGCCAAACCCAGGAGCACTGGTGAAAGCGGTCCATTCCCGGTGACGCGGAAAAGAGTACTGGGGAGTGGCACTGGGAAGAAGGTTTTTTCTGGTGAAAAAGGTTCCGTCTCCCGTCCCTAGCGAGGGGCGCCCATACAGTATTGAGTAAAGGGGACAGGACGTAGGAGTACTGATTGTACAGAAAAAGGCATTTCTTTTACGCTGTGGCTGTTCCCAATTTTCCTTTCACTTCCTTCTTGGGTATAAGGAAGGTTCTTCGCTTTATATGTCTCCCGAACTTTAGAAGGATTTTGATTTCTCCCCAAGTCTAGGATTGTATGAGTGGGTTTGCCCCTATGTGGATGGATATCTCGTGAGCCCATTAGAGGTTTGTTACAACAAGCCATTACAGACTTTCGTATTGCTAAATTACCCTCCCTAGAGGAACATAAATACCATGTCTCATCCTACGGGTTCCTTTGCCTCCAATGGGCCCCTTCTCCTCCCAGGTGATCCTCCTGCAGTACACCACCCCCACGGTCAGGTTCAGAAATCGTCTGCCTTTGGGGGGCGCTGTTGAGCAGCCAACAAAATGGCTGCTTAGCTTGGAAGCTCCGTGCCTGGCCGCTGATTATCCGACTACATCGGCGGTTCCTTTCAGAATCCGGCATCCTCGTCTGGCCCCCTGTGCTGCTGACTGCCTGGGCCACCTGCACGTCTGATCCTGTAGCGAATCGGACCTCCCAAGACCCCAATCCGACCACTACGCTGTGGCTCCCTGGGGGCCGACTCCGAGCCCGCGCGGCGCCGCGGTGACCGCTGGGTGCCGCCCTCTGGAGCTTCCGCCTACTGCCTCGGAGTGGACGCCCTCGGTCTCGGCGCCTGCCCCGGGGGCTAGTCCGCTCCGCGCTCGCGGTCTCCCCGGCGGGGCCCGGGCTGCCGAGGTCCCCCGGCCCCCGTGTGAGGCGTGCTCCGGCCCTGCGCCGATTTGTGGGGACGAGCCGGGCCGCCGCGGTGACCCGCACTTCCTCCCGTGCTCTCTGGAACTGATCCCGCTCCTACTGCTCTTGCCGCCTGCGGGGGCCCGCGCTCCGGCCCCGCCGGGCCGCGTGGGTGCGCGGCGGCGCCCCCGACCTGGATCCTCTGTCCACCGCTGGAACTCTGGGGCTCCCTGTTGACTCTCACCGCCCCGAACTAGCGGCCTACAGGTGAGGAGCTCTGTGCCTTCCCCCCCTCCTCCCGGACTGCCTATTAACAACCCCGGTGCTCTATTGGGGCTGATCACGTCGTAGTGGGCCCCCTGCCCCCCTGGGGTTTGCGCTACTGGGCCTCCGTGATTGGGACTCCCCTATACCTCGACCAACTGGATGGTTTAACTACATACTCACAGTGACTCACACCTGCTGCAGGCCCTCCACTCCACAGTGCCCGCTTACTACCCGCCACCATCTCCCCTCACAGTGCGATCACACCGCACCCAGACTCTTGCAATGTCGAGCCGCTCCAAGGGAACCGCCAAAGGGGGTGCCATGGATAGGTTCGCTAAGGCGATCCCTCGAACTGAAGCGGCCCACATGTCGCCCCCATATGAGGAACTTGAAAGTGAAACCGCTCCCGGGGCTGCGGCGCCAGATCTCACTACACTAATGGAATCCATGGCAAAAAACTTCGCTTCATTCCACGAAAAGCTTGATGACATTAATGCAAACGTTGCATCACTTAAAACTCGGGTGGATCAGGCGGGATCCAGAATCACGGAGGCCGAGAATAGAATCTCCACTAATGAAGATGCTATACACACGCTCCAAGACACTGTGGCCTCCTTGTCGCGGGACATGAAGAGTGTTAGGGAGAAATGTGACGACTTGGAATCCCGATCCCGCAGAAACAACCTGCGCATCGTCGGGGTTCCCGAGAACGCACTCAAGGGCCGGATGGAGGACGCTGTGGAGAAACTGCTTAAAGACCTGCTTGATAATCCGGCCCTCTCACCATACTTCACGGTGGAGCGCGCCCATCGGGCCCTATCACCACGACCTAAACCGGGCGACAGCCCTAGGCCTGTAATCGCTAAAATACTTAACTACCGCGACAGAGACCTCATCCTCCGCCTGTCACGGGAGAAGGGTGACCTACGTCTAGAGGCCCACACCATTAGAATCTTCCCGGACTTCTCGGTGGCGGTGCAACGGGAGAGACGTCAATTTCTCGGCGTTAAGAAACTGCTCAGGGAGCGCAACGTCCCATATGCCATCCTGTTCCCCGCACGGCTCAAGATCACCCATAATGGTAAATTGTACTTCTTCACCGTCCCAGATGAGGCGGTGAAATTCATCGAGATGCAAATACCGCTCCACAACCCGATAGACGACCACGCTGGTGGCATTTGAACATTTGGCCCAACGGAACTTATTGGATCTACTGATTCCTGATTTGTGATATGATATTGGTAACTTGGTTCTGCTTACTATGATGTTGGGGCTTACCGCTGCATGCACCTGTGTCGTGATCTGGCTCATGAAGGGTAGGTGCCTATAATCCACCTGTTGCAGTAACATGCCCCGATCTATACATGCTGCCCCTAGTACGCTTCAATTCACGGCTGCGGAGTGTCACCTCATCCCACTGGTGCTAACCCATGGCTCGTGCCCTTTAGGGGCTTTGCTTACATGAGACCCAGCAGTATTACCGGGCAATGCTGACACCCCCTCTTAGCCTCACCTCTGCACTCACCAGGATACATAGCTCTAATATGCACACTTCATTTGTCATGTCGGAGATACACTACATGGGACCAATGCATTATTAATCCGGCCTGCCCCTTGGTAACTACTGTCACGTGTTGCCTTAATCGCATTTGCTCCGATCCCTCTGCAGCAGCCCTTATTCCCCACCTGAGATGATGGGACATCCGCCAAGTGACTGTTGTATAAGTCTGTACTGCAACCGTTTTGCCACGACACATATGCTGGTCCCTGTTTCCCATTTAGACAGGCAAGGCCATGCATGCACTGAGTGACCGCCAATACTGCTCGTTTTGTAACGGAACCCCCTGGTTCCAAGCGCGCTAATGCACGGCAACGGCGCACCCCACTGCGATTGCACTGTTTTTGGATACACCTTTGTTGTGGGTTAGCCCCTGTTGGGCTTTTGGACAGTCTGAGCCAAGTTGGGGACGGCTCAGTTGCGCACAGTTCGGGGAGGGGACTGTTCACACTACTAATCTTGGGTTAGTGGTGAGGGTGGCGGGCGGGAAGGGGGTATTATTCCAAAATGGCACACGAGGTTCTGCGGCGCGCACACTGAAGGGCAGCGAGCGCACTCTCAGCCCTGACTTCTTGGGCGCACACCATCACTGGACATGGGATGTTCATTGAGTTATGCATTGTGCGATTGAATATTCACCAGTGAAATGCCTGCGGTTATGATGTCCTGGAACATCCGGGGTTTAAGCAACCACACCAAGGCCCGTAAAATCTTGGCCTATGCTAATAGGCACAGCTGTAGGGTACTATTCCTACAGGAAACACATTCCAAGGGCCACATCCCAAGGACCATAGCCCCATCATGGGGCCCCGCCAGATTCTTCACCTCGTATTCCTCCCAATCTAGGGGCGTACTCACTATGATCCACAAATCCATCAAATTCATATTGCATAAAAGCTACATAGATCCGGAGGGACGTTATGTTATATTGCATTGCACTCTGATAAATAAGGAATATCTACTGGTCAACACATACTGCCCCAACATAGACTCTCCCGAATTCTTTGACGCTGTAGCCTCCATTCTGCTGGGCTTTGTGGGTGTACCAATCATATGGGGAGGTGATCTGAACCTTATCCTGGACACTGTCTTGGACAGGACGGGAACTGCTACCAGAGCTTTGTCCAGTGCCGCGCGTCAGCTGCGTAGCCATATGCAGACACTGTACATCTGCGATGTCTGGAGGACAATGCACCCCCAGCGACGGGAGTACACTTATTACTCGTCCGTACATGACAGCTCCTCCAGGATAGACCTGTTCCTAGTGTCAAGGGAAGTTATGGGCACAGTGGAGGGCTCCTGGATCCTACCCCGCACACTATCAGACCATGCCCCAATTACAATCTCGGTGGAACTGGGGATGCCCATCCCGACGTTCAGCACCTGGCGCTTTAAATCCGAAGCCCTCAGAGATATCGTCTTCAAGGCTGAAATATTGACGGACATCGAATCCTTCTTTGAGTGCAACTCTCTCCAAGATACATCGGCAGCGGTGAGGTGGGATGCCTTCAAGGTGTATATTAGGGGAATGTCTATCTCTGGGGAGGCTGGAGTACTGAAAGCGATAAGAGCTGCCCTCGGGCGCTCTGAAGCCAAATTGAAACAACTAGAGCTCCGATGCCCCACGGCCGCTGACCCCGGTACACTCGCCCAAATTAGCGATGAGCTTCAGATATATAACACACTTGCTACCAACGAAACTCATTACTTCAGCCGCCCACAGGCCGCCAGGAGGTACGGGGAGGGGGACAGACCCGGGAGGACACTAGCAACACTGGTTAGAAGGGAATCTGGTCGTACACAGATTACCTCCATCAAAGATCAACATGGCAACCCACAATGGGCGGACCAACGTATCTTAGACATATTTACCGAATTCTACAGATCCCTCTACTCCCAACCTGCCGAACATACCGAACAACACATGCGCGAGCTCCTTGACCAGATCCCCACCACTGAGATATCCCCTCACACCCGGGACCAACTGGACTCCCCGATTACACTGGACGAGATAGTGACGGCCATCTCAAATCTACCCAAAGGAAAAGCACCGGGCCCCGATGGGCTTACCACTGAATTTTTCCAGGAGCACGTCGCTATCTTGGCCCCTAGGCTGCTCGAGGTCTGGGACGAGGCATTGCGGGTCTCCATCCTTCCCCCTTCCATGCGCGAAGCTGTCATCACGGTGCTGCTCAAACCTGGCAAACCGGACGACGAATGTGGATCTTACAGACCTCTTTCCCTTATGAACCTAGACACAAAGATCTTTGCTAAGATCATAGCAAACCGCTTTCTACCCATTATGACCGACTTGGTTCATGAGGATCAGGCAGGCTTCGTCCCCGGTAGATCCACTTCACACAATATCAGAAGGTTGTTCAACGTTATGTCTCGTATGGACCAGGACGTCCAGGCTGTAGACGCACAAAAGGCCTTTGATATGGTCTCCTGGAACTATATGTGGCTGGTGCTTGAAACGATGGGCGTTGGCCCGAACATGATTGGGTTTATCAAACTACTATACACTTCCCCTGTTGCAAGAGTAAGAGCTAACTCACTGACATCTGACCTCTTCACATTATTCAGGGGTACCAGACAGGGTTGTCCCTTCTCCCCGATTCTTTTTGCACTGGCGATAGAGCCGATGGCGGACTATGTCCGCTCACACCATGCCCGCAAAGGGATACGACTGGTTGGCGACCCCGAAATCATTTCCCTATACGCCGATGATGTCCTACTGTACATCAGGGAACCCACGGCCCACCTTGACCCTATACTAAGGGATATCACGCGCATCGGCACCCACTCCGGGTTCACAATTAACTACTCGAAGTCTGAAATCTTCCCTCTTACCAAATCGACCACACAACCCACCACCGAATATCCCCTTCGTTGGTCCCCGGATGGTGTCAGATATCTGGGTGTGCAAATATCCCTAACCAGACCCACTTTGCTCGCCGATAATTACTCAGCTGTGGCACAGTTAGCTGAAACCAAACTTTCACTGTGGCGTGCCCTCCCATTATCCATGACAGGCCGTCTCTCCCTTATTAAAATGATCCTGCTGCCTAAACTCTATACCTTTAACAACATACCCGTATGGCCCGGGGTTGAATACTTCTCCAAACTACACGCATTATGTGCACAGTTCCTGTGGCACTCCGGTGCTGTACGCAAGAAGTGGACTGACATGGTGCTTCCATACAAACAAGGGGGAATCTCTGCCCCGGACCTGATGCTGTACTGGACTGCGGCCCAGGCCCAACACGCCACTCATTGGTACCCCGGTTCTCCTGCTCGCCCACATACTAAACTGGAGCGATTGGCGGCTGCCGGCACTAACATAATGTCTCTCATACTGCATCAGCATTATGTATCTGACTCCCCTATCGACCCGGTCGGTGCGACCCTGCGTGCCTGGGCACGTCTGTTGTGTCTGTCACCCGACTCCTTTCCTTACTACAAATGGCTCCCGGTATGGGCGTTCCCGGGCCTAGAGCCTACGCATGACACGGCTCTTGCCCGTCACTGGGGCGCACTGGGATACCAGGCATTATCGGATTTCTATCCGGACGGCTGGTTCATTAGTCCCCACACATGGAAACCGGGGCACACCAGATCTGCCCTGGAGACCCTCCAATACTACAGGCTCCGAGCAGCGTTTCGCACTAAATGGCCCTCATTTCCAGATGAACCCCCTGATAACCCGGCGATCGCATATATTACCAACTCGGGCGGCGCCCGCGGAGTCGTCTCCTCATTATACAAGATCCTGCAGGACACTGCCCCGCTCCCATCGCTCAGGGCACGCGACGAATGGGCAGCTGATTTGGGCCTAGAAATATCGGACAGAGTCTGGGAGAAAATGTGCCTACACACCCAAAGGGTCTCTCTCAACTTCCGCCACAGGGCCATGCAATACAAACTCCTGAATAGGCTTTACTACACCCCGCACAAAACCTCAAAGTTCACCCACACCACTATGCACCCCTGCCCTCGCTGTGGAGCAGAGGGCGCTGACCATCTACATATGTTTTGGTCCTGTAATAAACTGTCTGAATTTTGGGAAGGCATTCTGAACACACTCACCGAGATCATCGAAACTGAGGTCGAACCTGATCCCTTAGCAGTCCTTTTCGGGGCCTGGAAAACGGAGGGCACTAGACGTCTGGCTAAATTTTTAAACATAAGCTGTATGATAGCCAAGAAATGCATACTCCAGAGCTGGAAAAGTTCTTCCCCTCCGGCCTTTAAGAAATGGCTGAATTTGCTCACCTGGTCGCGAAACTGTGAGGAGGAATACCTGGCCATGCTACCCGTCCACTCCCGCCCCAAGAATACCTGGGTTGAATTTAACACCTATCTTAATAACCAAAGTGAAAGTACACCCACAACTGACTCGCCCCCAGCCCCATAAGGGACATACCCCGCTCTATGAGGCCTTATATCCTTTCCTCGGGTCCCACCCTGATGCTATTACTATGACTGTTGTACTGTGATTTGTGTATTGCTCAAGTATAATATGTTTTACACATGTATTGCCTTGATGTGTGTGCCTTGTGAACCTCTGCCTGCAAAAATAAAAGTTTAAAAAAAAAAAAAAAAAAAAAAAAAAAAAGAAATCGTCTGCCTTTCCCTGGCCACCTGAGTCTGTTGCCCTGTCGGTCTATCTTGTTATTGTACTGTGATAATTGTTGCTGCGATTTTAAATGTTGGTATGTGCTGTGGGGATCCTGTTTGTGCATTGGGCTAACTCACAAATTGTGATGGAGTATCACATCTGAGATGTAGCTTTGTGAAGTTGCATTATCTGTCCTTGGTTTTATTGTTCGTCAATGGCTGTGACTGTAGTAGATTTTGAATCCTGTATGTTTATCCAATTCCATTGTGGTATGGGACAGCTGCTGTTCTCCCTTCTGACATCCCTATTTATTGTGCCAGTTTGTATGGTTGGGTGCATGTTTTTTTCTCAGTTATCTTCATTCTAATTTTGCTTTTTGGTTCTTTTTGTTTCTTTTTCTTTCTTGTCCTTTCTCTCTTTTCTTCCCCCCTTCATGTATTGATGCTCCTGATATCAGGGCAGTTTGCAATGGAAGCTCCTTTACGTCCTCACATGAGTTTACATAACTTAACTGGCCTTTTGGGCTTCATGCTCAATACCGCAGCACGCAATCTGAATGTTGTCACATTTGGTTTTAGGCTGGCAGTATGACAGATTTCTATCAACTTTTTGTGCTGGAATGTGAAAGGCATTAATAATCCAGTTAAAAGGAAGAAAGTTCTTACTTTCCCAAGTAGGAAGATCATGTAAAATTGGAACACGCGGATTACATTCTGAACAGGACATATGTGAAAGTTGTCTAGCACTTTCAGCAGCAACGCCGGGGGTGTGGCTATTCTGCTCAAGAGCGATTTAAGATATACAGTTGATAATGTGGATGTAGATTCAGAGGGTAGATATGTTGCAATTAAGATGCATGTGGAAAACAGGTGCTTGATGCTTTTCAATGCATAAGCGCCATGTAGCACAGGCAGACTCAAGAGAATTGGGGGACTTGAAGCTACCTTGGGTGATGCAGAGGTAATAATTGGGGGAAACTTTAATTCAACTTTAATTCAACTTTAGATGCAGTATTGGATAGGTCGGGCACTGTTTTCTCACATTCTGAGATTAAGGCCAGAAAACGTCTTGCGACTTGTATGGAGCCGTGGGATCTATATGATGTTTGGCGTGATTTACATCAAGGAGATAGACAGTATAATTTTTCTTCAGCTCCCCTTGGGACCTCATCACTGATTGACTTTTTTCTGGTTAGCAGAGGGCTTTGTGGGAATGTCTGTAGTGCGAGTGTAGGAAATGTTGTGATCATCCTGCGACACTACTGTTATGCTTGCCACAGATAAGTCGGCAGGAGGTTTGACAGGGAGAAAACAGAGCAGGTTGAATGCAAGTCTTTTCTTAGACTGATTTTGTCAAGTGCATGGAGTGTGAAATCAAGTTATTTTTCGAAGAGAACCGGGTATCTTTTGTCTGGATTCTCTGAAGGCGACAATACATGGGAAGGTGATTAGTTTTGAGTCTTACAATAAGAAACGGAGAGGCAGATCGACTTGGGCTTCAGGATGATTACAGGGTAGCCGAGAAGCAATACCATTGCTCTGCATCGGCCACTAACATGACCTCTATGCTAAATGCTAAGAGGATTCTTGATTGTGCACTCCATTTAGAGTCAGAGAAATCTTTGTTTTTCACTAATCAATCTTTCTGGGAATGAAGGAGAAATCTGGCACACTGTTGGCAAACAGTTTGAAGCTTGAAGAAAAGGGGAGATGTGTGCTTTTCATTGTAGATGAGGATGGTTCTATTACAAGAAAGAATTAGGAGATTTGTGGGGCTTTTCGGCATTAATATTCTTCTTTGTATAGGGATCATGGTCACATCGCTGAATCAGATGCTTGCGAATACCTGCATCAGGTGGAGGTTTCTCGTCTGGATGAAGACATTAAACTTTGTCTTGACGCAGACATATCAGTTCAGGAGGTGGTGGATGCTATGGATACAATGACTGCAGGGAAGTGTCCGGGACGGGAGGAGTTGTACAGACCTTTTGGCCATATTCTTCCTCCTTTTTTGGTGCAGTTATTTGCAGAGATTATTAGGAATGAATCTGTAACTGACACCATGCACTATGCGCCGATTACAGTTATTCCTAAACCAGAGAAAAATCACTCCGATTGTGGTAACTTTTGCCCAATATCGTGGTTAAATGCAGATGTGAGGCTCTTGGCAAATGTTTATGCTATGAGACTCATTGATTTGCTGAAGATGCTGGTCCATAAGAATCAGACTGGATTTGTGAGTGGTAGGAATAGCTATGACAATCTGAGGGAGCTGATGAATGTGACTGATTTTAGGAAGCATTCTATGGATGCTGTATACTGTAAGCATTGATGCAGAGATATCATTTGATGGAGTGAATTAGTTATTCCTCCATCATGTACTGCTTACGGTAAACTCTGGCCTGCGACTTATGCAGCTCTTTAGAGCTTTGTATAATGGTGCCAGAGCAGTAGTGTCTGTGAATGGCTATACGTCGGAGTTCTTTGAGATTCAGAGGGGTACGTGCCAAGGGTGCCATCTGTCGCCTTTCCCGTTTGATTTATTCAGAGACCCTTTAGCTATTGCACTTAGGATGCATCCAGACAAAGGGCATTTCAGTTGGAAACTGTACCTCGAAGGTGCTCCTCTATGCTGATAACCTGCTGGTGTTGATCTCGGTCCCAGATCGCTCCTTTCGGGGATGAATGTCTTTTTTGTTTGGCAGCATTTCAGATGGTAAGGTTAAGGTCTCTAAAACTTTAATCTTTTCAATCTCGTCTGGGTATCCAGATTTTCAGAGAAATAGATGGTTTATGTGGGAAGTGGGAAAGGTGCTCTGGGGTAAGATGAGTGTGATCAGGATCTCGCTGCTTCCAAAGCTGCTATGTGTGTTCAGCACGCTCCCCTTTCCTTCTTCAGGTAAGCAAGTTGCAGAGATTTACAAGTCTTTCAACGGGTTCCTGTGGGGTCAAAGATCCCCATGGATGTTCTTCAGAAACCGGTGCATTTGGGAGTCTTTCGTAATTCCAGGGTGAGTCAATAACACGCTGCCTTTGCGCTACGTACGCTGTACTACTGGCTCCTATCGGAAATGTTGACTGTCCAAACTGGGTCCTCAAAGAGTTGGTCTCCCCCGACTCCAACTGATTCTCTGGTTTATATGGAGAAAAAAAAGGCTTCCGATTAGATCAACTCCCCGTCTATTCGGCATGTTAAAAGTGTTTAGAAAAAGAGTAACGAGATTTGGGGGGATACATTTTTGCTTTGGACCCTTGTCTCTGGAAGAACCCGGCTGTACAAGCTGATAATTGTACCCTTTCCTGGGTAATGTGGCAAAGGGCTGGCATTTGGAAGCTTTCGCAAGTTCATGATGGTCAAAATGCTCATCTTTGAGTTTTTGCAATTTAAGTATAAGCTGAGACAGGCTGAATATAGCCACTATCAGGTGCTAACGGATGTCTTTGTTGTGTTATTCTCTCCTGCTAATACTAGCTTTCATGGGTTACCCAAGATTTTGCAATTGTCTGGAATTATCCCACTCTCTGCCTCTTTGCTTTACAAGCTACTTGCCCCCTGTGGATCCAGCTTAGCTTCTCAGCATGGTAGGAATAATTGGGACTCAGACCTTGACTATAATATGTCTGATATGGAATGGAACGGGTACGTTCAGGTCCAGCTAGATATAGGATTGATTTAGATCTCTTTTACATACAACAGAGGTTCACCCATTACATATATTGGTCCTCGAGGAGGATGTGGTCCTGCTAACTGTCCCAAGACAACAGTTATCGGAACTGCAGGAGGCTGTGGGTACAACCTTACACATGTTTTGATATTGCCCGAAGGTTCAACCATTTCAGGATGAAATCCTTCAGTGCATGGACCTGGTGTTCGGGGTCTTCCTCCCCCCGTACATCGCTCTTCTGTGTGCTGGGTCTTTTCCCTCCCACTATTAATTTGCCTGCTAGTAAGTTCTTTTGGGTATACAGGGCTAACTTGATGGCTAAAAAATATATTCTGAGGCTGTGGAAGAGTAATGAGCACCCTACTGTGGATGATTGACTGCATAATAGGACATAGTAGTCTTTTCGATTCAAACCAGTAGGGCATAGATCTGATATTTCAAGCAGTTTTAACTATTGGTATGTTTGATGTGTTCTTCCACCTCCCCTTTTTTTCTCCTTCCTTTTCCTTTCCTTTCTCTTTTTAAGGTGATGTTGCTTTGCTGGGCTGGGTTAATATTTCGTAAACAATTTGTGAAATAGATCAAAACAAAAAGGGATCTATGGCCAGGGGCAGTATATTTTAAAGGTGGTAAAGAGAAGTGTACGGGTACATTGAGGAGGGTGGAAAGGAATCCAAAAGAAAGTTGCTGTAATCGATGTGGGTAGGCAGAAATATAAGACTCCATTGACAAGAAACCAAAAACACATCTTAACATGTATTTGGACAGAATTTGTTTTAGTAGCGAAGATGAAAAAAATGATACATTTTGTCATTTTTACTTACTTTCTTTATTTACAATTTCATTTTAACGGTTTGCGTTACTCTAAATGCAAAACCTGTTCCCAGGATATTATAAATAGAACTGTTCAACGGCCACCAGCAGATTCTGTTGTACTGTGGCTTCACTGTTCTTTGGTAAACCTATTTGATACACTAAGGATCTGATTCGCAGAAGCCTTTTACAATGGCGCAATCGCATTGAAAAATTCTCTGTGAATCAGTTTTGTGCGATACCCTACTCTTTCTATTGACATGGATTGTTGATGCATATTGGGTCACACCATCTATATACCCACAATGGAGACCACTCTTTCATTGCTTGTAAGCAGCTTTGCATTTGTTTTATGTGCATCAGAGGATTGACTTTTCACTGTTTAGAAGTGCCAGGAATCGCATCCAGTTATCCATTGGTATTACAGCCACATTTCTCTTGCAGACAAACAGATCAAATTTATTTTAGGGATGGGGAGGCAGCAAACAAGTATACCTTCAAGCTACAATAGAAACCTGTGATGCAACAGGCCCAGGGCGGGTGCACTTCAATGTAAGCTGATCTTTAACCACTCTTGTTTGTTCCTGGGATGGGGTCTGGAGATATCTTCTCAGCACAGGAGCTTTTATGTTGAAAGCCACAGGCCTAAGCGCTGCAAAAGTTAGCTTTTTTTATTTAATCGCTCAACATTACCTGGAAAACTACAACCCTGCTGAATGAATGCAGGTGGGTTACCTGCGTATAGTAGGTTTAATGTGGCTTGAAATACAGCACCAAACTTCAGAATGAACACAGCCTCTATGTTACACAGTAACAGTTTGTACTTCCCATGAAAAAGTGTGGTCTACAATGAGATCAGGTATGCTGACAAATATCCCGGCCAAGCAAATTGCCAAATCCAGTGCATTAGGATATCCCAAGCAACCTGTTTTCATAAGGATTGGTGTTGCTCCACTCAAGATCTCGGGGAAAGAGGCTTATATGGAATGCCGAATCCTTGGGGCTCACACTTGATCCCAAATAAATGAAGCTGTTCATCTTTATTGTTCCTTCTTAGACTGCTGCAGTGGATTCTTTACCATTTCCGGTGCCTGATCATGCAATCGATGGTAGGTGCCTTAGTTAACTCTTACCTAGATTACACAAATGCTCTAAATATGTGTTTACCCAAGGTTCTTTGAAATGGTCTCCATAAAGTTCAGAATGCTGCAGTAAGCTCATCTACAAGCTACCCAAATATGCTTCTAGCTCATATATACGGCATGATTTGCACTCACTCCCGATCAGGTAGCACATCACTTAGAATTCTCGAAAGCATTCACGGATTAGACCCTCGACATCTTGCTCAGAAACTGGCATTCTACCAACACTCTCACTCGCCGAGATCCTCAAATATGAACCTGTTGATCATTCCTCCATTGAATTGTAGCACTAGAGGCGATAAATGGTTCTCTGTGACTGGGCCAGACCTGGGTAACTCATTACCATGCCATATTAGGAATCCCTCATATTATTCAGTAAAGCAGTAAAAACTCTATTATTCAGATAATCCCTTTATTCCCCTTTTTCTTTAAGTATGTTCTTGTTCACACTTGTATTAACAGGTGTGCCCAGATGCAGTACACACTGCCCGGTACGTTCAACCATGTTCCGAGCTACAGTGGAAGTGGGAGGCAGGCCAAAATGGGCGAGGCTGTGTGGGAGACCCCAGGCAGGGCCACAGTTTTGGACCAGGGAGTCGATAGACCCGTTGGGGGTGCGTGGTGTACGCAGACGGACTGGGTCCTCTCTGTGGCAATAACAGCAGGCTGCACTGAAAAGTGGGAACACAATCAGGGCACCAAAGTCTTTGTAGAAACCGGGAACATATTTATCACAGGAAAGGGAGTAAACTCATTGCTAGCATGATACATTAGACACACTGGACTAGCTAGCACACCAACTGACATGGAACCAGGGGCCTGGGGAGTACCCTTGGATGCAAGGGAGGGGGGGGGGGGAACACAGGGAGAAAGAGAATGGCTGGTGAAGGGGACTAGTAGAGATGGTGAGTGGGCAAATGAGAGGCAGGTGCAGTGTGCCAGAGAGAGACACACAGGGAGAGAGAGGGACGGGGCCACAGGGAGAGGGGGGACAGGCACAGAGACACAAGAGGGGGCAGGAACAGAGACACAGGGAGAGACAAGGGGACAGGCACAGAGACACGGAGGGACAAGGGGGAGGCAGCAGGCCAGGAGCCCTACTGGTGGAAATATGTAGCAGGTTGAGGAGGAACGGATGGGGAGGGTGGACAGGGAGACCAGGCTACCTCTGGAAGGGGCCTCCTGAGCTCTGCTGTCCCCTCACCCCCCCTTCAGCATACCACCACCAGAAACAAGAAAGAAGTGAGTCACCAGTCCTTTCTCCACGGGCTTATATGAGGCTTTTGTTCCCGCCTACTGCAGGGCCGGCCTCTCACCCAGGCAAATGTTTGTTTGGGCAAGTGTTGCCAGGATCGCTTCCAGGGTCATGTATTACCTTGAAAATGAAAAAGTCTGATGTGGGTTTGAGTATCCAGGGGTGGGTGATTACTCACATTTATTTGATCCTTGACTGCTATCTACAGACAGAGGATTCTCCAAGCCATCATGGCTGCTAGTGACAGAGAAGCAGATTGGCCAGGTTTTTACAGAGTAATTGATAGGCGGACAATTGAACTTGGAACCTAAAGTGGTCTTTCCAACGGTTTTCATTCTTTCAGCTCCTGAGGATGAAGAAATCGGGACCTGACGCATAAAAACTGCCCTTTCCACACTTGAAGAATAACCCTACATCAATTAAATCAAAATTCAACTCACATGGTGATTGGCTGCCGAATCATAAGTGAAAAATGTCTGTTTAAGTGGACAATAAGGATCAAAACGTCAAGAGTGGTCAAAGCATAGGACTAGCGCAAAACTGATGTCTTCATCTGGAGTGTAAATTAACACAAGGCCAAGTAAAATGCTACTGAAAATAAAACAGAAGGGTTACCCTTCAAGATTTAATCGGAAAAGGCGGATAATCTAGAAAATCCAATATTTAGACCAAACAATACATTAAAAAAATGCAACACAAAAACAGAATAAGAATAAATGCAAGGGTAAGCGTAAAATAAATCATACTCTGTGGTAAATATATTACACACTGGTAATCGTACTAGAGGAAATATCTGAAACAAGATTGATTTGACAGCTGTAAATATCACAGAAAGATAAATAGATAATAAAGGTGAGACTCCTAACAGAATTGTCTTACTAACATGAATAGTGATCGCCTTCACGCTCATTCTTTTCCATTGCCCAAATTCTGTCTGGTGCAACAATGACATTTCAGACTTGACACTCATGAAAATGAGCCAGCTATGATGCTTTTAATTGGCCCAAGCATTTGAGGCAAGGATGTCGATATATCTCTAGCCAAAGAGAAGCCATCAAACAGATGGCCAAGCTAGCAGGTCTTGCGAACACTCCAGTTAACAAAAGAAGGTATCATGGCCAAGGTGTCAACTGCCTGGGAGTTGGGGCGAGAACAATGTTTGATATGTCTTTATGAAAGATGCCATATCAGGGCTATGTGGATTAATGGTCAAAAAGCAGAACGTTCCATCATAAAATAGAAGACACAGAAGAAATTAAAGTTACTCACTGTAGTGAATAGAGTAATCATAGTCCGTAGCCCCCTTTCCTCCATCCTTGTGCGGGTCCCCTAACATGAGGATGGTACCGGAACTTTTGGCAGTGAAAAATGTAGCTTCCCCTTTAAATTCAGTATAGCACGTGGGGCGTGGGCTCGGCGTGGGAATGTCCAGCCGAGGTACCGTCTTCCGGCGTCTCACCTCAGTCCCCTTTGAACACATGGAACGTTTAGATACCGGGATACTCAGTGCATATTATCCATTGGCATACATAGCAGGGAAAGGTGGGTGGGACGTATGGAGGAAAGAGCACTACGAACTAGGAGTACTCTAGTCCCTATGGTGAGTAACTTTAATGATTCCATCCTTGTGGGTGATTCCACCAAACAAGAACATAGGGTGGAGCTGTGATAACCTGCCTCATATCTATGCTGAATCAAAAAGGTTCTTCACAACTGCCTGACCAGACTCTTCATCGTGCCTGGAGCTGGTGTCAAGCGCCTAGTGCCTACAGTAGGCTGAGAAAGTGGCCCAAGTAGCCGCCTTGCAGATGACATCCCAAGAAGCATGTCTCTGAAATGCGACAGCCGTGGCCTTAGCTCTGTCTGCAGGGGCATGAATCCACTTGGGCACTGGTTTGCCCATGGCAGTGTATGCCTCCAAAATGGCCTGAACCTACCAAAAGGCGATGGAAGCCTTATAAACCTGAGAGCAGGGGTGAAGCCCCCAAATGTCACAAACAATGCCTCAGACTTCCTGAAGGATTTCGACCGAGAGAGGTAAAACTTGAGAACCATCCTGAGGACCAAGGAATGTAGGGCCCTCTCTGCCTCTGACTGTGTGTTCGGGAAGAACTGGCAGGCAGAGCTCTTGGTTCAGAATGAACAGAGACCACGTTGGGCAAGATGTTTGGGTGAGTTTGCAAGTAGACCTTGTCGTTGTGAAACGTGGTAGTTGAAAAGCTGCTAAGAATCACATTCAGGTCCGAGTCTGGATGCGGCCTATGCACCAGAGGAAAAAGCATACACAATCTCTTAAGGTGGCCCTTAGCCACTGGGTTGGATGCTGAAAATGCATGCTCTGGGGAATTCTTGTAAGCCCCAATGGCCGCCAAATATGTGCTGTAAGTATCCGCCTGAACTCCAGAGCGAGCCAGGTGCGTTGAAAAAGCCAGTATGTCAACCAGAGGACAGGTGACAGGGTCCAGACCTTTGTTGCGAGCCCAATGGCAGAACCTCGTCCATTTACTTTTATAATGGGATCGAGCCTGCTGAATGATGGCCCAGTTGTCATCTGAAAATTGAGCATGCTGAAGCCTCCGCTGATCAGGAACTAGGCCACCAGGGCCAATTTGGCCGGGTCCAGTTATCCCACTGCCCCACCCTGCTGTGTCAGGAAGCCCCTGCTGGGGATCGGAAGATGGACAGGACCCACGGAGCACAACTGCAGCAGATCCAAAAACCAGGGTCTCGGCAGCCAGTGGGGGGCAACCAGGATGAGGCTGCAACCCACAGAGGACCGGAACTTGCAGATAGTACTTTGGAGCAGCGGGTGGGTGTGATTGCAAAACACCTGCGGCCGTGCCAACAGATCTGGAAGAAGTCTCCCCAGTGACCCCTGACCTGCCCATGAGGCAAACTGGGGGCACTTGGCATTCAGGGGAGAGGCAAACAAGTCCAAGTCTACGAACCCCCCAATGCTGGAGCAGGGTCAACAAGGAGTCGTTAGGCAACTCCCACTGGCAGGTGTTGAACCACAAGCGCTTCAGCAAATCCCCTTTTGCATTGTTGTCCCCTGGCGGCAGATGGACAGCTGAAATCCAAATCACCTCTGTAAGGGCCCATTCCCAGATCAAAACCACCTCCATGCAGAGGAGGAAGGAACAGTTGCCACCCTGCTTGTTCAGGTAAAACATCGTAGTAGAATTGTCCATCCTGGACAGTACAGACTTGTCCCCGAGTAGGAGCAAAAATGCCTTGAGGGCCAGGCCCATTGGCCTGAGCTCGAGCAGATCGATAGGAAGGAGGGCTTCCGTCATGCTCCATTAATCACATAGCCCTCCAGAGTAGCCCTCTAGTCTGAAAGAAGAGTCCGTCGTCACCACCAGGGTAGGTTCAGGTCGGGTAAAGGGGGATCCCACTGAAAAATTGCCATCCATCTGCCACCAACGAAGATCAGGCAAAAGGAGCAGTGGTCTTGGGATCCTGTCTGACAGACCCAATCTCCTGATCCCAATTGGCTGCCAGGTGGAGCTGGAGGCCACTCATCTTGAGACGGCATGTTGTACAGTCAGCACACAGCAGGCCATCAGGCCCAGAATGTGCTGGAACCACCATGCTGAGGTGGTCAAGTTGAAAAGAAAGTGCCCTACCGCCGTGCAGAGGAAATATGCCTCTTGGGCATGGGGAACACCCGCTGAACTGTACTGTTCCAACGATTCCATGTGATAATATCCCTGCAATAATGTTGCCATACAAGAATGGCACCTTTTTTTCAGCGATTGCACCATATGGAACCTGCGGGGGACACCCCAGCAACCCCCATATTTTTTTAAAGGGAGCGGGGGATACTCCTTCAACCCCTGCTCCCATTTACCCCATATATTGTCCCCATAAATAATGTCACCTATGCCATTTCCCGGCGACTAGATGTATGATGACATTATTAATCAGAATAATATTACCTGATACCATTCCAACGTGCCCCTAGGAAGACCAGATCCTGACACGGGCATAACAGATTTTCTCTGGTTGAAGGAAAACCACAGCTGAGGTAGGGTATCTGCCAATCTCTGGCAGGAGTGCACCACCGCTTCGGGTGACCCCGCCCTCACCAACCAGTCGTTCAGATAAGGGTACAGGTGATAGCCCTCCAAGCGGACAAGTCCCACCACTGCCTTCATCAACTTCGTGAAGACAGGAGGGGCCGAGTACTGGAAGTGGTACGACAATCGAGGACCACAGAAACTTCTGATACGGCTGATATATGGGTACATGCAGGTATGCATCCTTGTGGTCCAGGGGACACATCCAGTCCCCTACTCACAGAGACTCTGCTATGTGCATGGGAGTAATTATCTTGAAGCGTTCCAGCGGTAAAGACAGGTTTGGAAATGACAAGTCCAGGATTACCCTCAGGCTAGCCTCGTTGTTCTTGGGTACCACAAAAATCCTGGATAGTAACCAAAGCCCCTGTCTGCAAGAGGAACTGGTTCTATAACCTGCATCTCCAAGAGAGAGAGGACCTCCAGTAAATGAGCTGGGGACCCAATCTGACGAAGAGGAGATGATGTTAGCGTCAAAGGAAGAGGAAGGCTGAAGCCCTTGGAGACTACGGATAGGACCCACAGGTTACTGAAAAGACGCTTCCAGGTGTCCTGGAACAGAGCCAAACGCCCCCCCACAGGCAAGCTGTGTTCCACGACCCAGACATCATTGCTTCATAACGTCAGAGGTGGGGGGATAGGATGGGGAGTGGAAAAATACATGCAAAGTCCTCTGCTGCTTCCTTCTGCTGTTGCTGTGCAACCCGTCATACCTCCGCATAATGAGGTCCCTGAACCCCTTGAACCAGAGAACGTTCGGGGCTTGAACTTGGTCCTAACCTGGGATTGAGGGAAGGATTTCTGACCCGGCTTTGTCAGGATTGCCAAGAACTTGCGATCTGAGTGGATGTTTTCTTTTTCATCAATTCGTCATCGGTGGACGAATTAAAAAGATTCACGCCCACGAAGGGCAGATCTAGGATCCGCTCCTGCAAGTCAGATGAAAACTTTGTGCCGTGCATTCACACCGTCCTTAACCTCTCGACCCCAAGGCACAGCCCTCTGCTTGCTGTGTCGATGTGCGAGACCGAAGACTCGAGGAGGTCCTGCGCAATGACCCGGGAATCTGCCAGACCGCCCTTGAAGGAGGCTCGTTTATCTGAAGGGAGGACAGGAAGAAATTCCCCAAGCTCCCGTCACAGCTTCTGGTTAGACAGCCAAAATGGCATCCGCGTTGGCCTGCCGCAGATGCAATCCTGCGATGGAGTAACAGCTTGCCCAAGGCCTCAAGGACATCGTCCTCCTTGGAGAGGCAATTGGAGGTGGCTTACGTGGAGGAAGACAACAAAGATGATGGTTTAGAATAGAGGGAGGCCGCGGCCACCAGAGGAATGGGGCTGTGGGAGGGAGGCAAGGAGGATTGACTCCCCGTCCGCCAGCCTGAACCCACTGTCCAACTTCTGGTTAATCTGGACGTTGACCCTGGGCTTCTCCCAGACCTTTCGTGCCATCTGCAGCACATCCCTCTCAAGGGGAATGCCAGACCAGACCGTGGTGTGCTTCCTCAAGACCTCTCCCAAGCACCCCTGATCCTGAGGGGCTTCCTCAGGAAGAGGCAACCCTCCCTCCCAAGAACTCTGCCAGGCCCTGAAGGCAGTCATGAATGGCCTAGACAGATGCAGATGACATGTTGTTCTGGGCTTCATCGTCTCAGTCATCATTCCCACCCCCCCTTTTTTCACAGACTGTGGGAAATCGGGGCCTGGTACACATATGCCGGAGGGGTCCCCCCCTACCCCCTAGGTCCAGAGCTGTTGAGGGGAAGTCTGTGGTACACGAGGGGTAGGTACGACTGGCGAGACCTACACCAGTGGAGGGACCAGCACTGTATTTGCCAGCGGAACGGAACGAGTACCCAGGGGAGGGCGTGGGGGGACACCGTCTAGGGGATGACCTCCTTCACAATGTCCTTCAGGAGCCCCTAGAGGGGAACACATGAGGAGGAGGAAGCGTTAACAAGTGATCCTCAATAGCCACTAGGTCCCTAGGTGCCGTGCCCTGCCCTCCGAGACACTGGGCCTCCACTCCCGGTCGAAGCTTTGAGGCGCCTGGTGCACTTAGCTGGAAGTATGATGGGTAGATGTACCCCTGAGGGGACCAAAAACCTGTACCTTAGAATCTGCTGCCGCTTCCAGAGGGAAGGGGGTTGGAATCATCCTGCATGGCCCACCCAATGGGCGAAAGCACTTGCGGGCCCTGAGCCGGATCCAAGATGGTCGCCTGCTGGCAGGCTCTGCCACGTGCTGCTCCGCCATTTTGAAACCTTGCGCCACACCCTGGGATGGAGGGCAAGAAGACTCTGAGCTAGGAGAGGCCTCAGACACGGGAGGATCCAGCTCGGGTCTTGCACCATAAAGCAGAGACACTGAGCCCTCAGAGAGACGACTGGCAGTCGAAACACCCTGGGTGACTGCCTCAGAGCGAACTCCGGTAGGCTGGGAGCTCTCAAGATCTATATCGGTAGCCATGCTGGATCTAGCTGAGGAACGACTCTTGAAGGTGACACTTGATGATCCCTTACCCCTGGGGTAGAGGAAGAGGATGAGCCTGATCGTCCTTCTGTGAACAGCCTAGTAGGGCCCCTCGGCCCCTCGGCCTGGGAGCCGGTAGCTTGGAAGGCCTCAGGTCTGTCCTCGGAATTCCCAGAAGAGCCCCCGGACCCTCCATTTTGGGAGCCGGTAGCCTTAAAGGCCCCGGCCTGCCAGAGCCTGAATGCAAGGAACCCTGATCCGTGGCAACCCCAGGGAAGGAGTGTCTGCGCTGTGGAGAAGTGCTGTACAGAGGTCTTACCTTGTCTTGACAAGAAGACCCAGAGACAAAGTCCTTAAGGTGGAGTGGAGGATCGAGAGCACTGCAGGCCGCACATGAGTACCCGCGTTGGTTAGGCCCCAAACACTCAAGACAGAGTGCATGGGGCCCGGGGGCCTGGAGCGAGTGGTCGCAAGAGGCACATCTCATTAATCTTCCTGTGGCCGACATGCACCACGGAAGTGAGGCACCGAAAGGAAGTGAAATAAGAATTGAAAAACAAATTAGGAGCATGCAGGAAGCTAATCTCTCTGTGCTGGCTGCCAGGTCTGACAGTCTGTGCGGAAAAAGGGACTGAGTTGGGGCACCAGAGGGCGGGGCCTCGGCATGGCATTCCCATGCCCGAGGCCGCACCCTACACTAAATTTAAAGAGGAAGCTCAATTTTTTGCTGCCAAAGGTTCTGATACCGTCCCCATGTTGGGGGACGCCCATAAGGATGGAGGAAAGGGGACGGAATGTATGACTAGAGCGGTTACTGTGTGCAAGACAAAAGTTACCATTTCTTTTGATGCAATAATTTTCTGTGTACCAATGAATTATGATTTTTGTGTGTGTAATAGAGCGAAACCATTGTTGCTATGTGAATATGACACATTGGACTCCCAAATGTGCAAATGGAAAGAAAACTGTTTCTATTCTACCAATAATGCAAATTACCTACAAAGACAATTGTCATAGTTTGATTTCAAGAAGGTAGCACCAAAAAACAGTCTAGTCTATGTGTCATTTTATTTTCAGTGTTGGCTAAAAGCATTTTGAAATTCGGATTCAGAATCCTTAATAAGTGGCACAATTGGCACTGCAACAGTGGTTCCACCCACCATTTTTAGTTTGGACTATATAGGTGGCGCTGAAAGCACTACCTTTAAGCTGAAACTATTGCCATTAAACTAACAGCTTTAACATAAGAGCTTCAAATATGGGCTTTGAATGAGGGTCTGTAATGCTTTTCAATGGAGGTGGCATTTGTGGAGGGATACCCAGTTTGGCTTATACTAGCCATGATGATCCCCTACGTCTAATCCCACCCATCTCTGAATTCTTTGAGCTCTGAGCTCTTCCATGGAGGCAGCCATCTTGATAGACGTTTCTAAGGAAGCTCTCTGGAAACAAGCCGAAACTATGGGCCATCTTTGAATGGCATCTCAAATCAAATCTTTTTTTAAATAGCTAAAGTAATTTGCATTTTTGGAACTTGTTTTATTTTAATATTGCAGATTTTTTTTATAAAACTCTTTGAAGTGAATTTTAATTTAGATGGAACAAAAAAAAAACCTATGAAGTGTTTCTTTCATTTCCAGCAACTAATGTAGATTGACGTGTTCCTCGTTTCTCCATTCACCAGCACCTTCCTTTTACTTGGTGACTCTAAAAGGAGGACACCACTTCCACTCGGCTCGGTCTAATTAAACTATGCTTAGTCATTCTTTCACAATGCTCGAAACATACGGTTACTGCCTCTTTACCCAGTGCACCGGAGGTGATAATTCAGCATTTGCTCTCCTCCTCCTCTCCAGCAAGGAATTGAGGAGCAGTCGCAAAAGCCATTCAGGTAGAAATTGGCACACTACAGTCAGCCAATGGGAGCCGCTTGGGGTGGGTGGGCGCACAGATATAGCATGTTATTGTGCACGCGTCACCCATAGTGTGTGTAATGGAGACCCCCATCCTCTACAGCCATTTTATTTCATTTTATACACTTTTTTTTACAGGATCCGGATTTTATTTTCACCTTTTAATCTTTGTTAACCTAGCATGGAGGGCCTGGCGGTCAGCTGGAACCCCAAAGTGTTGGTTGTCCTGACCCACGTTGAGCTATCATGCTGCAACATTTGGTGCTGTGGGCTTAGAAAATCCAAGATGGCCAAAAAGCCCACATGTGCGCCAAAATCCAGGAGAACCACGCAGTTTGTGCACACTAAAATGGTTGCCTAACTTGCCACCCACCAGTGCGAGCAGGATGGGCCGGGGTGCCATGAGTGAAATGTGTGCCAAAGGAAAAACCGCACTTTAAAATCACCTTTTGTTTCCCTGAATGCCAGCTCAAAATGCCTATTTCAAACATTGCAACATATCCAAAAATCTCACTGAACACCAGCAGACATCTGGCAGAATGAAGTATGTGTGCATACAAAATCTGGGAAGTTGAAGAGCCCCAAAACAATGTTTGTTCATAACAAGACTGGCTGAGCTCTGCAGGTCTGCAGCAGCCTAACTGAAACTGGATTTAAAACTACCAAAAATCGAAAATGTTTAAATTAACTGAGTGACCTACTTTTGAGTGTCACATAGTTTGTCACTGTTGAAATGTCATAGTTTAGAACTTAGAATCAGTGTTTTAGCTGCATGTGTACAAATTGTATGTTTGATTTAAACTGGGAACAAAAAGTGACATGTTAGATAAATTCTAGCTTAAAGGAACTGAATTCTGCCTGACAACTTCCCCCCAACTGGAGTGAAACTGGATCCACAGCAGTTCCCAGCCTTCTGCTGCCCACACTAAAAGGATATGCCATCTCTCTGATAATTGGATTAGGGGTGGAGCACCTACAGACTGCAGGAGGTTGAACAAAGCTCTTCCTTGACTCAGGCAGATGGTTTATTGGGGGGGCCGTAAAATAGCTTCCTCTTGGCAGAAGCTGGGAGGGGCAGGGTCTCTGAGCTTGGCAGAAACTGGATAAACTGGTTTCTACACCATGTGACCTGAAAAGAGACACCCCTGTTGGCCAGAATATGATTCTAAGAAAGATGTATAACTCACAGTGTGGACTTGTCAAAATTATTTAAATGATACCATAATTCTTGTGATTTTTCTGTGCACGTTTTAAGACGTGTTGGGAATTTGTGTGATGTTCTGGGGCAAAACCCCACTATTTATTGACACCACATACTCTGTGTTTAAGCTAGCGACCTGGAAAGTTACTGAGATATGTGTGGGAGGGGGGTGTACATGAGTATAAATCTGGAGAAAAATCCGATGTTGCAAAACCCACTAAAAAGCACAAAATGTTGCCATTTCTGAATGCAAGCCCCCAGGAAGAGCAGAGTTTGAACAGAGTATACCACATGTGATATGTGATCGGTGCATGTAATTTTAAACAAATGTGTACCTGTGCAAATATGTATTTGGGTCAAATATAGATTTGTGTGCAATTTGACAGGGGAGTATCCTTTCTGCAGACCATAAAACAGCATCACCATGACACACATTTCCTTTCCCCAATCAAAGCAGTGCGGAAAGCTTGACCAATGGGCAGTTGAGAGAGGAGCTGGCTAGTGATGCTGCACACACACCCACTTTCAAAAGACATAAAAAGAGCCACTGGAAGCTAGAGAGGACATTCAAATCCAGTTGCTGCAACGCGCTCTGCCGGACCACACAACATCCAGAAGATACCAGATCCAACACTTAGATTTTAAAACTCCAAAGAACTTGATTCAGAACTCAAAGCAAGGGCCTAAACCCACAAACTGAGAACTCTTCTCAGCAGGCCTCAGCATCCAGCAAACCTAACAGCGGTAGCAGCATCTAGGAGCCGTGCAGATCAGCGCTGTGTCCAGAGAAAGCTGTGCAGAAAGATCCAGGAGCTGTGCAGAGACGCTGTACCCAGAGACCAGACACTGTGCGCAGAGACCGTCCGGGGCGAAACCAGAACCGAAGCCATCTTGACCAGATCCGTGAGACCTAGACCTTCCAAATACATTGTGAGTACAGCTAGGACGGTGTGAAACCAAATCTCTTAGTTTCAAGTGATATAATTCAATCTATTTAACCTAAGTAGAACTGCCTCCTGTCACTTGTCAATTCTGAAGCTGCATAGCTGTCACTTGTCATTTTCAAAAGCTGTCACCTGTCATTTCAAAAGCTGTCACCTGTCAATTTGAGTTACTTTAAATTCGAAAAACGACCTTTACAAAATCGTTCATATCTTTGGAACTGTTTGGGCTAGAAACTTGCTGTAACTTTCCTCTGAAAGCTTAGAATCTCAGCTTTCCAACGAATCTAAAACCGACTTGCTTATACTTTTGCCGTAATCGCGATTCACGCATTCGCGAATTTTGCCGCGATTTGCGATTTCAGCTGATTTTTCTCACGTATGAAAAGCGGCAGCTTCCTTGCTTTACTTTGCCAAAAACTCGTTTAACCTGCTAGTTACTCCTAGAGCATTGTTAAAGTGATCCTGAACTCATAAAGTAGCTATCACTCACCCTGATCCTCCTAAAAGGAATTAAAAGCATTTTCAGCATATTTCTCACTGCATTGTCACCATATTCAAAGCATTTTGCCTGTGTTTCAAAACTCATCTGTTGTATAAGCTGCTGGGGGGAATTGAACTGAATTCTAGTTGATTGCATTCCTAAGAACTGTGTGCTCTCATCTTCATCTCCTTACATTGCATAAAGTGGGGGGTGAATTGTCCAAGAAAGTGATTACATTGGCCCTCATTACGACCCTTGCGGAAATCGACCGACCGGACCGCCATAGCGTAAATAGCGTTTCCGCCATTGCACGACGGAACAAAGTGCGGCTCATTCCGACCCATCGGGCACGAGCACCACGCATTGGCGGAAGTGCAAAGTCCGCGATGGCGGAAATGACCCCAAAACGGCCCACACCGCCGCCGTACGGCGCCCTAGGTGCAATTCCGCCACCCATCTTAGCGGTCACCGCAATGAGCGGCAACCGGAAAGTACGGTGACCGGAAATATACGGAAACGGAAGTAAAAACATGGTCCCGGAACGGGAAACATCACGCCGTACACCTATAAAAACACTATTTACACACAACCATTAAAAACACTACCCTGAGACACATCCCAACCCGTCAGCCACCCTAGTGAAACCAAGAACAATGGGAAAAGTAGCGAAGAAAGCGTGCGACCGCAAGCGGCAGGTCCACTTCTCCCGTGAGGAACTCACCGTGCTCACAGAGACCCTCCAGGAGAATGCTGCCGCCGTCTTCTCCACGCAAATGACCAGGACGGCACTTGCGAACAAGGCCATATGGGCCCTGGTGGCACAGCGGGTAAGTGCGGTGGGGACCGCACCCCGCAACCCACAGCAATGCAGAAAGCGATGGGACGACCTGCGGATCCGCGTCCCTAGCATACTTTCTGCCAACCGCAACATTGCCACAGCTACCGGTGGGGGATCGGAATCACCCATCAAGTTGACCCCCTGGGAAGAAATCTGTGCCTCCACCATTGGAATGGAGAGTATAGAGGGAGTCGGAGGGATGGAGAAAGGAGTGCAGACAACCGAAGAATCAGGTAGGTGCCCCAAATAAAACAATGCCAAAATCACAATGTCCAATCATGTGAAGTACCACGTGTCCACATAGTGCAACAGTAACACATGTCCAGGAGAACGGCCACATGCATAGGCCTGATAGCACACTTTAAAAGTCACATTAAATACATAAATAATTAAAAATCCTAAAAACACCCTCTACACGTGCAGCAGGCACACCCTAACTGCAGGCTGCAAAACAACTGCACCCTCACTCCACACACAAATGAAACCACCTCCAAGGCCCCAACCCAAATCACCCTCAGGTACCACCCCAATGCATGTGATACATTGCCATTCCGATTTCCACAGACCCATTAATAACGCTCGCCCTCCTTTACTCCACCACAGGGTCCGATTCAAACGACGAGCTCCAGGACACCCCTACCAGCACACCTGCAAAGAGGGCCAAGACCAACGGCCAAAGACCCTCCACCTCAGCTGCACGCATCAAGACACGGCAGCAGCACAAATCGAGTGGCAGCACACAGGAGGGAACTCCAACAGGCACCCCAGCAGCCAGCATGCCCACAACAGCACCACCACAGGTCCCCCCAATGGATGCCACAGTAGGCACTGCTTCTGGTGGCAGCAGCACCATAGGTGACACTGCATTAATGGCAGCATGCTCCGACACAGAAAACGGGGATGTCGAAGTTAGATCCATCCATGACCTGTCTGTTTCATCCCGTACACCATGAGGATACCACGCAGGGGCACCCACAAGACGACGACTGGCCATCCCCCACAAGCCCTGTGGCAAGGCAACATGAGGTGACCAGCCCCTCTGACACCACCGCAAATGGCCATGGCACAGCAGAGGCAACAGTCCCTCGACCAGGTGATCGTGCAACAGCAGCAACTGGCCACGCTCCTCAAGGACCATGCTGATGAATGTGGGGGTACTAAGGCAGCCATAGAAACATCAACTGAGACACTTAGGGCAGAAATGGAGAGAAGTACAGAGACACTAAGGGCACAAATGGAGAGAAGCACCGAGAGCCTGAGAGTACAAATGGAGAGAAGCACCGAGAGCCTGAGGGGGGAACTGCATGCGACGTCCAAAGACGTATGTGCTGAACTTGCCGCTGTGCGCCGTGTGCTCACTGAGCTCTCACAAACCCTTAGGGACATGCATGGACGTGAGCAGGCAGAGACATCATCCGTTGCAAGTTCCGTCCAGGGCAGCCCCCAACGTAGATCTGGGAGGAACCTGCGCTCCACAGGCAGGGGTGCCCCTGATACCCGGAGAGGGGGCTTGCAATAGCGACTGCCCACTGACAATGAGCATCTTTGGACACTGGTGTTCGGGGGGGAGGTAGGAGGGTGGAGGGGGTGTGTTGGGCTTACTTGGGTGGCGGGTCGATAGGGTGTTTAACATGATATCACATATGCCATGAACAATGCACGATCATACAATGAGATGCGTGGACATTGATCTTTGTGTACGAGGCCATTATAGGCGTACAGTCCATATTGTGCATGTTCCAGACACACACAGTGCCACAAGTCCCGTGTCCATGTATCAGCCACCAGGCGTGAGTGCTAGAAGCATGCATCTATGATATGCTGACGAATGTCACGGCCCTCCTGTGCCTCGCAGACTCCTTGAGGTGCTGCCACATCCCCACCCTCATCATGACCATCCTCAGGTGCTTGCAGTTCTGCGTCAGGGGGCATGGGCACATTTCTACGTACGCACATGTTGTGTAGCATGACACATGCCATGACCATCTTTGCAACCTTCTCATGTCGGTACAGGAGTGCCCCGCCAGACCTGCTGAGGCAGCGGAAACGAGTCTTCAGTAGGCCGAATGCCTGTTCAATGACTACACGGGTACGTGAGTGGGCATGGTTGTAGTCCTCCTCATGCTGGTCCCGTGGGTTGCGGACTGGTGTAAGGAGCCATCTCTTCAGTGGATACCCGGCATCACCTGTATGTGGACAATGAAGGTATTTTGAGGAATGCCATTGCTACGTACGCACCCCCCCCTTCCTGCCAGGTCATTGCCGCATCACATACCCCACACTATCATGCTTGAAATGAGACTCACCGAGTAGCCAGGATCTGTTCCCTGCGTGTCGCTCCATGTAGCGTGGTATAGTAGAGTTCCTCAAGACCATAGAATCATGGGTTGATCCTGGGAATCGGGCACAACAATGTGTAATGATCCTGTTGGAGTCACACACCATTTGTACATTCAGGGAATGAAATTGTTTTCGGTTGCGGTACTGGGCCTCCATGGCATGTGGGACAACCAATTCCACATGGGTGCAGTCGATGGCACCAATGCAACCCGGTATGCCGCCAAGTGCATGGAATCCCACTTTTGCGTTCGTAATTTCCTGCTCCGAGCGTGGTAGAGAGATGTAGTCGTCTGCGTGCAGCAGGAGGGCATCGAGCACTTGCAATAGTGTCCGTGAGAACAGTGGCTGTGAAAGGCCATGCAACTGTCCGACTGTGTGCTGGTAGGTGCCTGTGGCCAGGAAGTGGAGTACAGACACCACCTTCAGTAGGGGTGGGATGGCGGTTGGGCTATCTATCATGCTGACAAGGTCAGCCTGTGTCATGTCCACAATGGCGGTTATGGTGTCCCGGTCCAAACGGTAGAGGGTGTGGATCTGCTCATCAGTGAGGTTGAACGGATGTGCTCGGAGGCGTGGGATAGCGGGCTGCCTGCGTGGTGGTAGTGGCTGTGCTGGCGGCCCTTGCTGGCCCTGCCTTGCCCTCCCCTCCTCCTCCTCCTCCTGCGTCTCCTCCGTGCGGCCGGTTGTAGTCGGTGTTCGTCTTCTTCTTGAAGTTGGAGTACTTGCAGTGCTATCAGGTCCTCCAGGGCCAACATGGCTAGTCCTGCCGGTAGCATTTCGGAGTGGGTGTGGTTGTGGGAGGGGGTTGGGTGTGCAATTAATGTGTTTCCAGGCTGTATGGCCTCCACCCGTGGTGATTCATTCCACCTGTGCAAGCTGCTCTCCCCTTTGGGCGAGCACGTCCCGCACACAACGCTGCAATTCGACGAATGGCATCTTGCCATTACAATCATGTGTTTGTACCCGATGGCAGTGTAACATTGGTTGATATGTTCATTCTGCTTTGGTCCCATTGTTTCACATACTATCTTTGCAGTCGCGAACAGACTTGTGAAGGGTCAGTGGAACGTAGTACTCGAGTAACGGTGGACCCTCATGCAACACTGCACCGAGGTTCACCGACGGGCGGGGCGTCCCATTTGTGAGTGAAGGCAGTTGCCATTTTCACACACAGCCGCACTAGATGGATTAATTTGTGATTTAAAGCGGCCACAGATGCCTTTTCGACGTGATGTTGCAAATGAGGAATTCGAAGGACGGCGCTTTCGGTTTTCAGCTAGCGGCGAGGAGATGCCCACAGGTCTGACTGCGAATATAACGTTCTATTGTTCAATGTCCTTGGGACAGGGGCCATGGCGAGGATGCAATGATTGATATGAATAGTATGGGATGCGCAATAGCGAAGTGGGCGATAAGGCCGGACGTTCCCAATTACATGTTGCTTCACAACACTGGAATTACGGGCTGGGGGAACAGTGGATTTTGCAGGCTGCATTACGCACAGACTCAATGGAAGTTTCACATGTCATGTGAGTATGGAAGCAGGCGTTTGTGATAGTGTTTTCACCTCGATATAGATAGTTATGATTCGCTAGTGGTTTTTGGTTGGTGATGATCCTTTGGAGTGGGCTAGCATGCATATGGCTGTGGATTTGGTGTGATCATTGAAGTGAGTAATTCAAATGTAGTTCTGATGGCCATTCTATTCTTTTTCATTTCGTTTGGGTGACAGGTATCTCCTCCCCTTTTGCCACTGCCATCTGTATGCCACTCCTGCAGATGGATTTTACTCCCGACACCTGCTGCTTCGTGTTAATCAGTGGAGCAGCATTACGATCTTATGGGACGATCGCCAATGGGCCACATGCTCCTAGCCACTAGTACTGCGTAAGGGCAACATTTCGGCCTTTCAGCTGGACTAGTGCCTCCCTATTGGGACGGCCCTGCGGGTCGAGGCGCTTCCATGTTGCCTTTTCGTACGAGAATGTAGCCCCTGTGTGCCATGAGGGTACAGGGCGTCACACAAGAAGTAGCTGGTCATTTATTGCGGATGCAGCCCACAATGGTGAACTGTATTTTGGAGTTCATGGCCTGATGGCTGTATGGGCTTGGTGAATTTGTTGTGCATTAAATTCCTATTCTGATATGAACCGTGTAGCGTTCTTCTTTGCAGGTGATGTGTCATATTCCTATTTGGGGAGCGATGTATTGTGAGGAGATCTGCATTGGGTTCCAGCTTCGGAGTATAGTTGCGTGGTACTGTGCTGGGCGCGTTTGCCTACGAAGCCCAGTGAGGTCAGGGATGAGGGCTGCCAATGTGACTGTTTTGATGATGTGATGCTCAGGGGCGGGGGAATGGCTTTTGTGTAACAGATGCCGGTCAGCCAGTTGGATTGGTGGTATGATGTGATTATCAGAATATGGCTGGTCACAGGTGCCTGTGTTTGCGTGCGTTTCTTGGAGGGAGACTGAGGTCATGTCCATTTGTGTGGCTTCTGTATTCGTGCCATCTGTGCCCTGCAGCTTCCATTGGCCCCTCTTGAGATTCATTTGTTCGTTGGCAGGCATGGATGACTTGTACATTTCACTGGTTGCATTGTGTGGCTTCATTGCACCTACGGGGAGTTGTACAATGTGGCCAGGGAGCGGTGTACAGGCACTCAGTAGGGCCGTTTACGGTTGGTTCGCGATGCCGTACTTCTCACCATGGCGGAATGGTACTTTCCGCCGTGCTTGATGGCGTTAGGTGCATGTCCGCTGGGGTCAGAATTCGCGTACCGTTGCGCCATGGTGGTAATTGCGGTTTGGCATGGCGCGCGCGCGCGTACTTGGTGCAGTTAGCGTTGGCGTTCACTGCGGTGTCGCTAATGGCATCGTACTTTGCGGTGACGGGTCATAATCGCACCGAGCGCTATTCGATGGCGGTATTGCATTTCCGCCATCGTTTTTCGATTTCCGCCAGGGTCGTAATGAGGGCCATTGTCTTTTGCTGAAAACCTATCAAGTTATTTTCTGTACTGCATTTTCATTCCACATTGCATCTATTTGAAACCATAAAAGTATTGTTGCTATCTTATCCATCCTATACCCACTCATCATTGATTATAAAGAAGTGTGCTAGTGCCAGACTATCCATTATTGATTACTGCTCAGATTAAGTGTGATATTCAATTATTAATTCAGTGTGATATATATATATATATATATATATATATATTGTTTAAATTCTCAAATAAACCTTTTAAACTTGCAAAACAGAACTACTTCTTGGCTCAGTGGGGTCAGGGGGATTCCAAGAGAGGTGTGTTATATAGGGGTAGTCATCCAGAACTCATGAACTGGACATAAAGATATATCAATAAGGGTTTCCATTCAGTATCCCAGACTAGGCATTGACTTAACTGTAGTGTTGAATTGAATCCTCTTACAAAAGACAGAAAAGGGTGCTTACAGCTGAAACCAATAAGCAGAGGGTCAAGGAAGAACTTGTAAGGACCCACCAGCCAAAGTGTGCCTCCAACTTCGGCATGTACCTGGCAAAAGGTAGGCGAACACATGTTCAACTAGATGGGGGGACTAGAGGTGCTGAGTAAACAAACGTCTCCTCCGGTTCCACGATTGGTGTGCTTCAGCATGCCCACTCCCTCCCCTGTCCCTCACTCTTATATCTATGTTCGGAACACTTGAAGCTTCTAGCACCTTGCTGTCCCCTCTAATTTCTAGGCTCTTTCCGCTTGTTCCATTGTTGTCCGTCTATTGAGACCATTAGGTTTATTTAATGACATAGCACTCGGTCCCCAAGTTGGCTGTCTTGTTTCAGGTATAAGATGTTTTTAAGAACTGATGGGTCGCTCCAGTCTTCCTAGTCTGCGGCCTGTAGCTCAATATTTGCAGGCCACAGGCTCAAGATTACACCTGCGCAGGCACTACAGACAGCACCTTTGTGAGTGCCACTTATACTTTGTTGGCTTCACAGGCAATGAGGGGAAGTCAATGAGGAGGAACACATAGCTTTAAGGTGTTTGGTTATTTGCCCACCCATTGTCTGCCCATGGCCATTTCCACCCGGCTCCTGCCCCTCCCTACCCAAAACACATCATGGGAACTCTTTTAGCTCTCTGTAATCAAGCTTTACAAACTTTCCACTTGAGGTTCCTGCCAGGGTTTTTTCCAAAGCAGTCTTCTGAAAATAAACGACTTAATTGGACTGGTAATTTGCTACTGGTGTAATAATAATATCTAAACCAGGTCTGCCTGTAGCCACTCATGTATAAGCAACATGCATGTCTTTCACTGAAGACCAGTTAAAACAAGCAATGTCAAAGCCAACCATTTTTGTTTGTGCATAAGCATTTGGCATTTTGCAGGCACTGTGTTGTAGCCCCACAGTGGGCTGTGGTGGACAAATCAATCAGGAAGATTGCAGAGACCGATAACGAGACGAGACAGGTGAGTGAAGATGTGATCACTGTTACTGATGATCTGTTACAGCATCTCTCATCCTCAGTCCAAGAGGTGTCTTCCTGACCACCGGCAACACTACCCAGACTAGTCACCTCCCATCAGGTCACCAGGTTTACAACCACCAATCTGGAAACCTTCAGCGGGTCAACATTCCAACAACTACATGCTAGTGCCATCAACACTTGGTCACTCACCAGTAAACACTGCTATTAGATGCCAGGTACTGGAACCATTTTGCACCTGTTAATACCACTACGGCAGTGCCTGGCAAGTGCTTTTCCCATGCCTACCCAAAAGCCCAAACCCTTGGCATTGCCAATGCGTGCTTGTACAACTCCAATTAAGTCACTAACTCTGAGAAGACTGCTTTGAAATAACACTGGCAGGCACTTTGAGTGCAGTTTGGTGGTAAGGCTTGAATAAAGTGAGCTCAAAGAGTTCCCATGAGGAGGTATTTTGGGCTGGAAAGGGAAATAGGTGGGAATGGCCATATGGGTTAGCCTGGCCATTGGGCAGTAAATGGGTGAGTAAATAAAACACCACCTACAAGCTTTCTGTTCCTCCTCATGGGCCATTTCTACCCATCTGTACTCTAATGCAATAGCTTTGGCTTATAAGTGGGGCTGCCACCTAATAGCCCAAACTAAAAAGGAAGCTGATCACACATCTAGCCACTAACAGGAAAGAAGAAAAGCTCTGCTTCCAAGTAACTTTCTATTGGTTCTACGATATAATACCGCAGATTGAAACTAAAGCAGCAAGAAAATCAAAGCGGTAACAGCAACTAAATGGTGTCTGGAAAGGCTGGGGTGTAGAGAGACTTGCATCTTGTTCTTCCGCTCCCCTTGTGCCTTGCGTTCGTCCTCCCCTCTGGATGTGAACAGAACTTTATGACTACTGAGCCCTATGATTTTGAAGTTTTTGTTTTTGTATCATGGAGTCAGAGCCGATTACATGATGTTGAATTGGTATGAATTACAACACCACGCAAGCGATTTTTTAAAAACTATTTTTTATTTGTTAAAGCAGATATTTTAAATGAAGAAAGGCAAGATAACAGTTTAAGCAAATGTAGGTTTTTTAAAGGTTTTTCAAGTTCTGATTGATTTAGCAGTCAATACCAGGAAATCCCCACCATCATATCCCAGGGTAATCCCTATTCCCCCATTATATGCATTTACCGATTTCCAGTCTTAAAGTAAAACTTTCAAAATTAAGGGTTACACCCCATAACTGAAGCCTTCGTCACATGCTCTAGACAATATTGATCCCAGCAAGTTGTATCATTTATTTTTAGTTTTCAGAGTGTTATTTTGCCTGTGCACCTTTCTATTAGCTCCAGGTACAACTAACTGAAGAGAGGTCGAGGACTTGACGTTCTGGTTTGAGGACAGCATATTAATCTCTGGATTAGGAATGGAGGCATTCTCCCTGAGTAGACCCGGGGCAGAGAGGGGCCTGCCAACGGGGAGGAAAGGGGCCTGCAAACAGCGATGTATGGCGATCCCATGTTGCTAGCCACTGGCAGCCAGTGTAGTCTTCTAAAAGTAGACACATGCTCTGTTCATAGCATCTGTGTGAGAGAAGCAGCCGTGCAGAGCATTGATGCAACCTAACACTAGGCAATACGTACCACTGTACCCAATCAGCACTGCCAATAGACTAGGCTCCATGGTCGAACTGGGGCATACAATCCATCCAGGGACCAATGGCAAAGTAGACCAGTCACATATTACATTCGCTACTATTCAAAACGGACTGTTGAGTACAGAGCCTTGGGGGAGGGGGGGGCGAGCCGGGCGACTGCCCAGGGCGCCATGCCCCCAGGGCGTCTTTTGCCCCTGCCACGCTAGCTCGGAGGAGTCTTTCAAGGGCTCCCCCGAGCTGGCATTGTGGGAGAAGGTGCAGCAGGCCGCCTTTTACTGTAAAATGTGCGCACGGTGCATTTAAATGCGCCCCTCCGCCGCGGGCACTTTTCACAAGAAAAGGCTCCATTAGCGCCACACCATGCCAGCTCGAGGGAGTCTTTCAAGGGCTCCCCCGAGCTGGCGTGGTGGCAGAAGGCATGGCAGGCGCATCATTGCCATTGAATGAACACGCGATGGCGGGCTCATTCAATAGCAATGGGGTGCTAACGCGCCCTATTTAACCTCCTCGCTGAAGCGAGGAAGTTAAAAAAAACATAACAAAAGAAGTGGCCCCTGCTGGCCCCGCCCCCTTCCGCCCCGCCCCCTGTTAACCAGGGGGGCAAGGTGGGGGCACCAATTCGCCCAGGGCGCTGCTGCCCTTAAGGCCGGCCCTGGTTGAGTACTATAAAAGGGGGCGTGTTGGGTCAAATAGGTTACAAATAGTGTGTTTGAAAACAAATTTGCTTAGTAACATTTGTTAAAACCAGTGTAGCAACTTATGAAACTGGCCACCTCTTCTCAAAAATGTGGTTCATTCTGTCAAAAGCAAAAAAAAAAATTTTTTTTAAAAGCTGCCCCATCTTGAAATCATGGGCTGGCACTTCAGACAGGGCCCGATAGGCCGGTCCAAACCTGCTACGCCCCACCAGTTCATGTACCTATAAAGCATCAGCAAGCGGGCAAGTCACTGGCAGTTATGGGAAGACCCCTTTGAACTAGCTGCATTCTTCCCAAAGTCAAAATGAAACCATCCCCAAACATGAAATAGACCGCCTAGTAGTGGTACGTCTCTGCAAGCAGGGATGTTTTCTGCATAAACCTCACAGTGAAAGCGAGCTGGCATAACAGTTCGTGTCTAGACACGACAGAACAAAGAATGCCCAGCAGCTGGCGATTGCTCAGGCACCGCCATGTTTTGGTAATGGGATGGTGATTAAAGGATGATAGTTTAACTGTGGATTTTCCTGGAAAGAGGGCCAGCGAATTAGACAAAGTTCAAACCAAGCCTATCGGCAGGTGCGTCTTCCCGCCTCTTTTAACCCGCGGCTGCAGTCTCCCTTGCGGCCTCCATAGGCAGTGTCGCAACAGAGTAAGAGCCTGTCAGTCCAGTGTGGAGAGAGAAGGGAAGAAGATAATGTCGAGGCGAGGCTGCTCATGAATGCTAATAACTGGCTGTCACACGCTCGGCATCATTAAGCACCACTTCTCAGAACTCTACTGTAAGGCGCTGCTTTTTTTTTTTGAATACCACAACAGATAATACTGCAACAGCATCTGTTTTACACTGAAAGGAAACAATTTTAGAATAAGTACGACATTACTAGGATTTGCTTGATCGTTTAGTGCTTGCTCCGACAGTTTGTGGTTTCAGTAGCTTTGGAAATAAAAGGTGATTCTATAACCCAGTCAGCTGTGCTTAGGAGGCATGAGAGGCTGTTGATCCATAACTTTGGAAGACAACAGTCCTCTGTATATACTTCAACACACCACTCCGCAGTGGGAAGCAATTTCGACATGCGTCTGAAGCTGTAATCAAGGAGCATGAGAAACACTGCCCAGTACCTTATGAGTAACACACGCGCACCATCTTCCCCAGTCCACCTGCCCCTCCATATTAGTGCTTGGTGCCTCTTCCCTCATTTCCCTCTTCACCTTACATTCTAACCTCTCCTGCAAATATTTTTGTTTTAAAAAAACAACAAAAGAAAGGTTCCTTTAGGAACCACCTTTCACAGTTAAAAAATAGAACTAAAAAAAATCTTATAGACGCCATCTACTTTGCATTTCGCAGTAAAGTGCATAGACTCAATATGTTTTTCGAACATTTCCATTAGCATTTTGTGTTATGCTAATGGGAATAATGTGACGTTCATCCCCCGTTCCAGGGACCGGAACAGGGGATAACGGCCCGGCAGCCCAAGTTATCAGCCCAATCGAAATGTGTCTGTGTGCGCCCTGATGTCTGCGGGCTTCAGCGCTTTATAAATAAATAACGAGGGCACCAGACCATTATCCTCACTTGCAGCCCTTGTACCTCAGTCACCAAAGATATATCACTATTTTTTGTACCTACATTATGACACTTGCCAAAAAATAAAACACTGGCACATTTGCAATACCATGCTTTAAGGTCCTTGCCAATGCTCCTTACACGAGTTTGCTTGAAATCTGCCCAGGTTTTATTTTTTCAAAAGTGTCAAAATGTATGTACATACAATAGGTATATAACTTAGCCCCCACTTGACAAAATCCATTCAGTCTTTTCACAAACATTGGAGGTTGGGTCTATAATCTTTCTCAAACCTTTTGTCCATATTTGTCAAATGGCAACAAAGTTGTAAGCCATCTAAAATGTTGAGACTCCCCCTCTAATTTCGCCCCCTCGTGAGAATATCCCAAACTTTAAAAAAACATTTATATCTCTATCTAAAATCTTTTTGCAAACTTATGTAGATTCATCAAATAGCACCACATTTATAAGCCTTTACATTATCTTGGCGACACCCCCCTCTAATTTTGCCCCCTCTAGACAGAATCCCAACCATTCAGAATTAGGTCTAGAATACAATTCCAAAATTACATGCAGTTTCATTGAGTGGCGCCAAAGTTATAAGACATTTAAAAACTGCTTTTTACCAACCCTCTAATGCAGAAATAGGCACAGATGTCTTAGGACATCTGGGGTGTTCGTGGAATTTTGGGGGATGAAAAACACCTGTTTTTTGGCATCTTATGGCCATATCAAATCCCCATCACCCCTCAACTCCCCAGAGATTCTTTGTTGAGTTTGACAGGTGCAATTTTGCTTTTTTTTCTTTTCCCCGCTGTGGTATCCGCGGACACCGGCAACAGACTGCAAATCCGACATGGCGGGCATTTAAAGAAAACTGACACATTTCACGCTTTTCTCCATCCAATCAGCAGGCGCGCCCGATGTCCGTGGAATTCACATCGCCCGATAGGCCAATCAGATGACTGTCCGCAGACCGAACAGGGAAATGGGTCCCCAGAGCGGAACCAGATTACACTAATATTTTTTTTTACATTTAACCCATTTTAAAGAAAACTACTGGACGGATTTACACCAAATTTATAAAAGCACGCTTTCGGGACCAAGCTGCCGCTCCTACCGCACATTTGGTAAAAATCCATCTAGCGGTTTGGGCTGTAGGCATGAGCAAAGTTTTTTCCCATTATGTCCATGGAAAAAATATATATTTTGTGACCTCCCTATAGCTTTGCCCCCCTTGACAAAACCTCACGAAACTTGCCAACAAAAATTCAGAGTGGGCCATATGCTATCTGCAAAGTTTGGTGAGGAGTCATCCAGGGGGTGCAAAGTTATAAGCCACCCAAAAAGTGCTCTTCCTATCAGTTGAGCATCTTAACCATAACTACACGGCCGCTAGCTACCGCAGGTTGTGTAGAAAAAAAAAAAAAAAAATACACAACTTTTTCGGCTGGGTCTCCTTTCATTTGATTATATGCTTTTACACCTTAATGCAATCCAGTGGCACACCTATGAACATTAAAAAAAACGAATAGTTGTATGAAACACCATGTTCCCTTTGTCGTATGCACCCTATTTCATGCAGTGCTTTGGATGATTCTTAAAAAAAAAAAAATCACATTAGACAGTGAGTAGTAACGTAGTGGTTATATTTTAGAAATTACTGGGAGTGGTTTCGTGTGTTTTGGTTGGATGCACCAAGCATTTAAAGTGAGGGGTTTCCTTCATTAATAACTATAAACATACGGTTGGACTGGTGTCCACTGTTTATGCACTAAGCACTTTATGTGTCTGATTTCTTGCGCCTTAAACCTAAACCCAGGTTTTTCATGCGACAGCTCGCAGTCATTTGTAAAATTTATAAACATGGCCATTGTGGTTGTACTGTTCCAACATGGCCAATTGTTTTACACAGTGTGGATGTGCGAGATGAGGTGCAAACATCAACAAGGGACTCAGTGTGTACCATTGATTGACCACAGAGACTTCTATGTGTATAGACTGCAATAACCTGTGTTTTTACTGTATGTGATCAAGCAACAGTGTCGTTGCGAACCGCGTTATACTGGCTCCTTGTCCCTGCTGAGGGATGCATTTCCTTACTTTCTCATTATTGAACAGAGTTTTGAGCAGGGAACTCACACAAGCATGAACCCAAGAGGCTGTATTGATAGCATAGTGGGTTCAATCAGTCAATTTACATCATAAGGTTGACTAAAAGTGACAGTGGTCAAAACCCCTTTACATATTTGTCGATCTAATGCTATGCAATTCATGGGCGGTCACTAAAAAATACAAACCTACATGCAAATTGCTTCTTAAGACTGACTGTGACATCAGAGGGTTTACCTTCGGGAATGGTCTTTCGGAACACAATCCTCACCTTAGGGATTTCTCATCATTTGAAATAGTTCCAAGTGTCGTCAGAATCCAGAAATGTAACAAATGTCAAGCATGTTCCAGCATGACAATAAGACGGTCAGAATGGGCACCCAAGTTGCAATAAATGGTCATCCGTGCATCCTTAATGTTGTTCCACAGAATTGTATTTCTCAAATAAACCGAGGACATTGGAATAGACACGACGTTAGACCACACAAAAAATAAATTTTCTTAGCATTAACTGTTAGAGGGACAGGACAGAGGTTACACGGCAAATCCGGGAGGAAGACAATATCCATCAGGAAGATCATTGCTAAAGGTACATATATTCTTCCAGTGGATACTTACTGTCTTCTCCATTTTAAAAATAACTAAATCAGTATAACAGAGGATGGTAGGCACAAATATTACAATGAACAGAATCTTTAAAAACAAATGCTGCTGCAAACGGAACCAATCAAATTGATGCTGTCCCGTACCATGCATCTGGGCAATAATTCGCAGCAAACGTATGTGGAGAAACCTATGTCGGCGCCTGACAGGTGCCAATTAAAGGAACATCCCTCTGAAAAGTAAATACTGGACCTGGGGGAGGTGCGGGGGGTGTTTGAACAGGTTATGATCCCCATCTAGGACTCTAGGACTTCAAGTGTGCCATATTGTAATGGCTTTGACACATGTGACCTGTCTGGACATGAACCTATGGGCAAAATAATTAAATCTTGTCCTTGGAAGGAGGTGGACGAGGAAAAACACTGCAAGGATGATCTTCTCAGTGAGATTACATTTGGAGACCATTCGTACAATAAGGGAGGTCCGTCTCTCAAAGCCACTTTTTCTCTGGAGAAAACCAGGAAACACATAATGAGCATGTAGCTCACTACGGGTGGATAGATCATTTCTATGAAAAAGAGGTTTTTAATAAGGTGGCTGCCCAACAGCACAGAATGTGCAGGCACAAAAGGAGCCACCTGCAGGAATGTTACACACAACGTCTAAAGAAGCAAAAAGGTTTTGCAGGAAATTAATTCATTCTCAACCTTTTAAAAACACACAGTACATTTAGTATTGTAAAATTCAAGCCTTTCTTACGTGTCCTTTTGACATGTGAAAGAAGATATTTCAAAACAACTGCTGCAGAGCAAAGTAACAATGCTAAGGTTTTCCATATGGTGTCCTGTATTTTGTGATGCTATTCCTGGTGCATGAAGGCCAAAACAGTGTATGGTCCTTCACCCTGCCTGGTCTAGTATGGTTGATTTTAGCCAGGGCACTAACGAGAATACCGGTCGGACAATTTTTCAGATATTCCTGTTCCATGATGGTCAACATGATTAATGTTCCTTTTCCTTGCCCGTTCCAGTATAGCCCATTACTGCACATACACTACTCTGACTGGTCAGGGATTTGATTATGAGCAACCTATGATAGGATGGAGAAGTGTTAAACTATTTTGCCACTCTGTGCGATGCCATTGTAGGTGTAATGCAAGGTTGAAAGATACGTTGGTTCTCCAACCATCCCACCTCCACCTTAACTTCCCTAACTCCAGCCCCAGCTATGGATGCACAGGGATTGGCCCAGAGTAAGTTGACAATAGGCAAATTTGGTGGTAGTCTAGCAGGATCAACGAGTTCGACACCCAGATTTATTTTCTTTTCGACTACCTTGTGTTTATGTTTGAACAAAGGTTCTGTTTGTGAATACAACAAAGACTGGACCCTTTTCGCCCTCCACAATACCTTTGATTTCAACCCTTGATCTGTTTATTAAAGAATTGATGGCATCGTTTAATCATAGATTTGATAAAGAAGATATTATATCTGCTGCAGAAAAGGTCTATGTGCTGTGCAAGAGAGAACAATGTATGTTCTTTCTTATGTGAAATTTCACATGGTTAGCTGCTACATCCGGTTGAGTAGGAAAAACACAACATGCTCTTTTCTGAAGATTAGCTTAAGGATAAATCGGCAAGAGTGATTCAACCTCTGACCAAACATTTACTAGTTGAGCTGGTCCTATACATCAATCAGAAGTTGAGGAATTGGATAAGCTCGTTGTCTCCAAAAGGGACTGCAGTGAGGGATGCAGATTTTTATAAGGGATTGCCTAAATCGTCCGAATGATTCTGTGCGTGGTACTTTTGGAAAACGGGAAACATTGTGTCTGCTTTGTGAAACAGAACATCGGGCATGGGAAACTCCTGATTGTCCTTTTGGCAAACAAAGTTACTCACCTCTGGTGAGAACGGAGAGGATGAGTGAATCCTTGGCATGCTGATAGCATCCAGCCATTCATGAAGATGGCACGTTGTATTGTGTTCATAGGCATTGGGACTCTGTTTATAGGATTCTGGGGTCAGAAAGAAATTGCTCTAATGCCCCAATCCCAGGTGCATGTGCCATATACTGCATGTGGAAAACTACAATCCTCCATGTCCGTTAATAGTCAAACCTTTGGGTATGCGGCATGGTGCTTGTTTATTGTTTTTACTTCCTCACCCAATGTCCCCTAATTGAATGGGATTCCATGATAGAGGGGGCCTTGACCCTATTCCAAATAAACCTCTCACTGCAGGGCCATAGGGAAATTCTTTTAAGAAGCCAACTACCCAGCAGATACTGGGCGCAAAAGCAGGAGCTAAGGTTTACTGGCGTGAGTTTTGCTAGGACATGTGGTAATCTCGATTGACTATAGTTTCATCCTGGTATGAGTAACTTTCATGTGCGTTTCAGAAGCCTGTTGATCATGCACTACTTTGTTGGTAGCATGACTGCAACAGAAATGTAGCCATTCTCTGGTTCCATTTGGACGAATGTATGCCCCGTTTAAGAAAAATGATTTTATTATGTTATTTTACACATGATTCTGTTGCACTGACGACCCTCATGAGGATCTAAGGTGTAATTGACTAATAAGGGTATTGTGGTATATTTTGGTTGGGCCAGTTGAGTGCAGTGGTTATGGAAGCAGGGCAGGTTACCTCAAGGCCTGTATGAGTTTGTTGGGGATGCTGTATGCAAGTCTCACTCTGTTGTATGTAAGTCTTTATGACTGCTGATCTGTGCAGTCAGAGGGTTGGTCACCTATAAGCCCTCCCCATTTCGTATGTTTCTGGATTTGAGGAGGGGATGCATGAGCATCTGTGAAATCCATGATTATTGCCGTTAGTGGATATTGCATCACAATGCCCTTTGGGAGGCATGCTATGGCCTCTATGCTGTTATAATATCCTGGGAATTACAAATGAAGCTGTAAAGCGAATTGTACGAGGAAACTAATGTGAACTGTAAAAATAAAGCTATTTTGCCTATTAAGTATAACTACATTTATTATACTTCATGCTTTTACTGAAAGAAAGTTCTATTCAAACATGTATTCATTTTAAACTGTGTTTTTGTATTTTTATTGATTTATTTGTATGGTAGGGGCATGGGAGGAAACACCCACCCTCTTCTCAAACAGATACGCAGCACGTCAGCTCAAATCAACATCTTTATTTGCGCTTACTGAGGACCACCCTCAAAGGGATACTGTTAAACCCGGGCAATTCTCCACTGTGTCCCCAACTACCCGTGCAGTCCCCCTGCCTGGCACTATGCCATACAGCATCTTTCAAGAAATGGTTTTCTTCAGATTTTGATCTTCTTTATAAATGTGCTCATTAAACACTACAGATGGGTTATTTTTTCCCTTTATTTTCAGCGTTCCGTATTATCCTGTTCTGCACAGTGATTTTATCCGTCCATGGTTGTAGCTAATCCAAGAGTGCAGTCATTGCAGGCTCTCTGATAACTATTTACCCTCTCCACGTGCTTAAATAATATCACTATAAAGGATGGTTATCCTTTGACCCTTGGTATGCTACGTTCTGGAATATGTTTGAGATGATATCTTGTGCTATCTTGGGTTTGCATGGGTCTTTTTAGGCAAACAGGGTTTGGAGAGTATTCGAGGCCCCCTCGTAACACTCCCACACAGAGCAGTTTCGAATATTATGTACGGTCATTTGGGGTAGACAATCATGTGACAATTCTTTTCAGGTTTCTGGACTTTTATCTTGACTCAATTATTAGTTTCTTAAATGATATCCTGATTGATTCAAGCCCTGCACGGGGGCACCTGGGTCAGGATGTTTTGTAGCACAGAACGTTGTGAAGAATCAAGAGAATTCTCCCCTTCTCCCCATGGGGTGAGGGAGGGACCTCCTTTGAGGTGAGGGAGTTGAGCCCACTTTGCAAGACCCTCCCTTGGGGTCTGGGCAAGGGGGACCTCACGGACAGGAACTCCCGCATAGGGAACAAGGACTCATTCCCACAGGGAACTCCCTATGCAAGCCACCTTCTCTGGATACAGGGGACTACCTCCAGTAATGAATAAAGTGCCCTCCTTTTGTTTGGCTCTCAGTAATGGTGGATCAACCGCAATGCCTGAAGGAAAAGGGAAGAACCCTTTAAGAGCGAACTTGAATGCAAGGACCACGAGTGGATCGGAGAAGGGGAGTCAGTCATGCGGAGGGCAATCTCTCCGACATACCTATGCCCTGGAGCGGTGTAGTAGAGTGGGGCCAGCGGCAGTCCGAGAAGCAGAAAACACCAGAGCGAGACACCGGAGACCAGGCAACCCGAACAGCAGAAAAGCTGCTGACAGTACAGAGGTTGGAATACCATCCGACGTGATGGCGTGACCACAGAAGCACTGCGGTGGGCCTGGGGCCAGTCTAATAATGCCAACACCAGTGGAAGCGGAAGACCTGAAACCTCCCATCAGCAGGTACTTCCAAAGCTCTGTAACCTACGGAGACACCGCAAGTGGGGTGGCTGAGAAGCCCGGAGCAGGTGTACGAGGATCCAAAGAAGCAGACCTGTGCAAGTATCAAACCCGAGCGAGCATCAAAGCCGTGTGAACATCAAATCCTGACACGCCACGCATGACGAACAAAGTGGAGGAAAGGAGGAGGGGGAGGCCACCAGGGAAACGCATCTAAAGTGAAGGAAATCTACAAAACGGATGTTGGTACATTGAAAAAGCATAAGTGCATGTATACAGAGAAATACAGGGAAATCAAGGAAAGTGAGTGGAGATATGAAGCATGAGGCTTTGAGAAAGCCAGAAAGAGTATCCTGAGAAGGAGGAAAGAAGTTAAAGTTAACTGTTGAAGAGTGGGGGAATCCCTTAATATGAGACTTTGAAAAGTACTACGAGTCAAGATTACATATTGCAGCAAGGGCTCAGAGAAATAGCCTAGTAGAAAGACCCCAGGAGTGTTGGTGCCTCACCCATGGTAAAGATATAGCAAACCCCAGAAGGGTCGAGTGGAAAGAGTGAAATACTCAAACTCGGAGGAATGACTGTAAGAGACCATCTTAAGGAAACAATTAAGGAAACTACAGAGAATGCTGATAAGTATTGCACAGTCTGGAACACTAGACCTATGAACAGTTAGCAGGAGCTACAGGAGCCCATAAATAAGACAATGAAAACCAGAAGAGACCATCTAAATAAAGTGGTTTCTAGAAAATGAAGTTTTCATATTTGATATATATATATATATATATATATATACACACATATATACACACAAAGAGAACCCGAAGTAAAGCCTCGAGGCAGATGGCAGAAGGGAAGCAGTCAGGAGAGAGCGATTCTGTTGGCAAACTCGTTATTAATATTAGGGTCAGGAACATCAGATTTTGATTAGAGGACATTTTTGATTTGGACTTCCTGACTACAAACACCTTCAGTTCGTTTGGTTAGGTAGGGAACATCCGTGTAGCAATAGGGTAAGGTAGGCCTTTTCTTTACTATGTTGAATAAAAAACGCAGAAATGTCCAATATGTGTCTGACTCCTTTTGGCCCACGATACCGTCCATAGCGTGAAATTAACATTTTATAAATTCTGCTGATTTTGGTGTGAGTTCAATTAACTGATGCACAGGCGCCATATGGTTGTTTGCCCAGGATCACACACTATTAATACATTGGGATTCTGCGATTTGAGCCTGTTCCACAGTTACCAAGTCTGCAAATTAGGCCCTGGACCATGTCTTTGGCAAAAGACCAAGACTCAGATCCCAAAGTCTGCCAGCAAACGGGCAATCTGGCCCAGTTTAAAGGCAATTTTGAACTGACTTTTGCACTGACTTACCAGAAAAAAATGCCATTGAACTAGTGACAAGTAGAAGGGCAGACTGGTAAGGGGCTAATTCCACCCCCCCCAGACTAGATGGGCTGCCTGCCTCGAAAGAAAAGAGTGCTGCAAGGCCTGCTTTGTTTCCGTTTAGATGAGGTAACACTGTATAGCTGTGGCCGGGGCTTTAGCAGTCTCCCCAATTATTAGCAGAGAAGACCTGGGCCCATCAAACTCCCTGCCACAAGAACTGAAAACTCAGCCATGGGCCAAAGTTACTTTCTTTTTTTAGCAAACAAAAACGACAGGGGTCACAACAAATATACAAGTATCTTCCAGAGCGTTAGTCTTCCAAGCATGTGTCACCCAATTTTATCTCAGTATGTCGTCACAAATTCAGGATCCATCCCTGAAAGCTATTGGCCATTTACATTGGTAAGTAAGTAATTGGTAAGTTGTGCGAGCTAGATATAGAAGCTATACGGCTTAGTACTACAATTAGATAGCCTTTTCTAAGGGCTCCTTCTAGGACCACCCCTACTAGTATTAATCTATGTTGCAGGGTCGCAGAGAGACCATTGGCCCTTGCAACAAATGATATCCCCACATTAAAGGTGAATCTGGATTGGGTAAGATGTGTGCTCCCATCCCTGGGACCCTGGACGGAAAAAACATGGAGGTGCGGAGTGTTCCCTAGTGTTACTATCTAGGATCACCTCAGTCTGAGAGTGCATTCAGTTGGCAGTTCAGAAGCAACACTGGTAACTTCTCCTCTGGTTCGGTGAGAACAGCCCTCCCTGTTTATCTTGGTTGAATGGACATTGGCTCATTCAGCTGGGTCACGTTTACCAAGACCACGCAATGAAGCCCCCTTGCCTGTAATTATGAGGATTTTTGCAGGTGGCACAGTGTCTTGGCAACTCTACCTTTGTCCTTGGCAGGGTGCAGCGTTTCTGCTTGCCTCTGGCTGCAGCAATCATGTCAGTTGTCCCATGTATCTAGAATGTCTCTTCTTTCTCGTTCACCTTAGAGGCCGATAGTTCCCATATTATTTCTCATGGCTTCTCCATGTTGGTGGCAGTCAAACATGTGCAAGCAAAATATATTTTCATCTTGCGGGTTTCAGCTTTGGCAAAAGATATAAACAGAGATATGTATATGTGTCCTCCTTATACCTAAGTGAGTGATAGCATGTAAGTCATGCCTATATGAAATAAACTAGTGCATGTCCGTGTAATTTCATGAATGGATGAATATGTACTTCATGTATAAACGCGTCTATGTCGTGATGTCAATAATGACGTCATTGATTTCTGATTCTGCAGTCAGTCGACTTGCTCGATCAATGTCATTTCCATATTGTCCAAACCATTGATTTGGTACGGTCTGAATGGCTGAGAGAATAGCGTTTCTCACACCTGCAATACATCGACGACTCTGGTGAAGGGTCCAAGAGTGAGGCACATCTGTCGATTCTTTGCCTTTTTGTTGAATCGTGTGCAGGCCATGACGGTAATATTTGGCCCCCCCATCTGCAACACACTTATTTTGAATTCAGCAACGTTGCAGATGTAGCCGGGGGGGCGCCACACATGGGCCTCCACCGTGGGTGAGAGGGAGAAGCGCCTAGGCACAGGTGCATTGTCACACCACTCTGAGGTAATTATGCTTTTAAATGACAGATTCTTTGATCCTGAATGGTAATGTTGGCACGCACCACTGCGGCCCGTACACAACAAGTCTGTTAGTCCATGGCAGCATATTACGATAATCTCAGAGTTTGCCTCAGTTTCATTCTGCCTTGAAACACATGTGTATAGGCGCGTTACAAATACCATACCATATCATATCATATCTGTATGAATGCTTGCTCTTTGCGCTGGTGAATTTGTTGATCACTAGTGATTTCATCAGAAAAAGTAGTTTAATGGCACCTTCAGGGTGCTAAAAGAAACGGCTGCTGGATTGTTTATGGTACTCGCTTTTGGGCACATTTGAAACACACAGAATGATTCCACATTCAGGTAGTAATTCTTTTTTTAATGAAATACCGCTGGAGAAAGTGATCACCTACACCAGTAGTAGTTCTGAAAATCCACCCAATTCAGAGTTTACCACCGGAGGAGGTGGTATTTTTGGAATACCCTGAGGTAGTTTAGAAATCCCACCTCTGCCAGTGGCAACGTAACATTTCTTTTTTTCTTTTCAGCCATTTCTAACTTCAATGTGAAGGTGGAAATGGATTATACACATATGATATCCAAAAATTAAAGTAACTCTACTTTGATAGGAAAGGCGCTTCACAGTTTGCCCCATTTGGTTGCTGCTGATTGATCTGCTGTGAATTTTGCATAAAAGTCTTGACCATAAGTCAGTGACAAATTCAAAACAGTATGATTTGTTACAGGAAATGTTTAATGCACATTCCTGAAATATCTGTTAATATAACTTGTCTTTGCAAATCACACACTGGGTTTACATCTCAGTTTGCCCATAATACACTAGTGCCAATGCATTTCGGATAGAACCTTCATCAGGGCGGTATTTAGGCAAAATCAGTGCCACATGACTGATATTTCATTCATATCTAGTTGATGTTCAACACATTAAACACATTAAGCCATTACATTTCAGTTAAACCAATACAAAAACACATACCATTCCGTGAGCGAACCACATCCGTTTGCATAGGTAAAGAAAAATAAAACAAAATGGATGTATCAATTAGTTAGTTGGTAGTGTCATATATACTATGTGTATCAGCAAAAGCTGAGTGAGCATGTCCTACCTGAGTCATGCCAGTTTCTTGATAATGTACGTCTGTACACAGATACATCTACAATATAAATAAAGACTTGTCACCCTTTTACTGATGTTAAGAAGGAAAACAAGTAATCCCATGGACACGAGCAGTACTTACCGAGCAGCTTGTGCTCGCAGGACGTGTAAGCCGAATGAGCCGCTGGATTCCGCGCTCGCGGCCGGTTCGCTTTCTTTTTATGCGTTACCATGGAGACGGAGCGAGGCGTCGTGGTCCAACTGGAGCACGTACGCCTCGCGCCCCACCCCCGGGAGCGAGCCCTGGGGCGGGGATGTCTCCATGGAAACGGACGCTTAGGGAGCGAAAGTACGTGTAAAGAAGGTGCGCGTGCGTATGTATGCAGTTTACTAGAGGAACAAATGCAGATTCTTGTACGGGGAAGGAAGCTCACTCCGTATATGTCTGTGGAAACGGTAGGGAGGGCCTGGGGCCACTCCTAATGGTCTTACAGTGCGGGATATCAAATGTGTCATACCTTCTATAAATCACGGTGTCACAGCAAGGTGTGCTTGTGGTCCGATCAAAGCCACAGGCTATACAGTGGAGAGTGGAAGTAGTAAGTGAAAATAAAAATACTAGTGGTGCCTGGCATGTGTAATTAATAAATGTGTACAACAGAAAATGCAAAAAAGCCAAAAACAGCCCTCAGGAGTGAGCACTGATTGGTCCACGTAATGTGGATTGAAAGTAAAAATGTTACCAAAACACTTGGTGCAACTCGCTTAAATCTGACAATGCAATCGAACAAATCTTATAAAAAGCACATGTAATTAATTTCTTCATTGAGCCCCCTTGGAGTTAAGGAGCTCAGGAGGTCGATCCAGAAGGATTCTCTTTGGTCCATCCTTTTTTGGAAATTCTCGTGGGTGTCTCTCTTAAATACCACTTACAAAATCACAAATTGGATCTGAGCCAAGTTATGTTTTCTCTCATCCCAATGTCTTGCCACAGTTGAATTTGGATTGTGGTTCCTTATACATGACCTGTGTTCATTCCATCTTGTTTTTGCTACCCTAAGGGTCTGACCCACATAGTACAGCCCACATGGACATTTGATTTGAACAGTAAAGATGCCAGAATCCAATTTACGTATGAATACTCACAAGGAAATATCCATTTTTTGGATGTAGACATTAAGATCACTAATATGGGATACCAGACCACCATCTTTGGCAAACCTACAGACCGCAACAATCTGCTACAACGACTCGGCTTCCATCAACCGAGTCTCATTAAAAACCTTCCGTATAGCCAGATGCTCAGGGTAAAAAGATTGGTAAGTGACCCAGAGGATTACAAAATTGCCATCAAAGAAATGGGGAAGAAGTTTTTGGACAGAGGGTACTCAGAGGAAGAAGTAATAACAGCACAATCACGTGTAGCTACCCAGAGCAGAGAAGACCTACTGAAAGTGAAGACTAAACAAGATGAGGTTCCTCCTCTCGTCTTCGTGTCTAAATACTCGCGACAGAGTAATCGCATTAAGTTCATTATCAAAAAGCATTGGAACACATTATTGTGTGATCAACCAGTAGAACATCTGTTCAAAGAAGTTCCCACATTCGCCTATCAGCGAAGTCAGAATCTTAAAGACAGGCTGGTCCAAACCAGCACTCAAGAAGAGAATCACGGAAAGGATTGGGACATTCCCTTGTTTGAATTGCAGCAACTGCGGTTACGTTATGAAAGGCAAAACATTGAAGCACCCCCACACGGGGGAGACAATCAGACTAAAAGGTTTTGCTACATGTGACTCTAACAACCGATTTATGCTATCAAATGTCCATGTGGGCTGTACTATGTGAGTCAGACCCTTAGGGTAGCAAAAACAAGATGAAATGAACACAGGTCATGTATAAGGAACCACAATCCAAATTCAGCTGTGGCAAGACATTGGGATGAGAGAAAACATAACTTGGCCAGATCCAATTTGTGATTTTGGAAGTGGTATTTAAGAGACACCCCCACGAGAATTTCCAAAAAAGGATGGACCAAAGAGAATCCTTCTGGATCGACCGCCTGAGCTCCTTAATTCCAAGGGGGCTCAATGAAGAAATTAATTACATGTGCTTTTTATAAGATTTGTTCGTTTGCATTGTCAGATTTAAGCGAGTTGCACCAAGTGTTTTGGTAACATTTTTACTTTCCATCCACATTACGTGGACCAATCGGTGCTCACTCCCGAGGGCTGTTTTTGGCTTTTTTGCATTTTCTGTTGTACACATTTATTAATTATACATGCCAGGCACCACTAGTATTTTTATTTTCACTTACTACTTCCACTCTCCACTGTATAGCCTGTGGCTCTGATCGGACCACAAGCACATCTTGCTGTGACACCGTGATTTATAGAAGGTATGACACATTTGATATCCCTCACTGTAAAACCATTAGGAGTGGCCCCAGGCCCTCCCTACCGTTTCCACAGACATATACGGAGTGAGCTTCCTTCCCCGTACAAGCATCTGCATTTGACCCTCTAGTAAACTGCATACATAGGCGCACCTTCTTTACACATACAATCGTTCCCTAAGCGTCCGTTTCCATGGAGACATCCCCGCCCCAAGGCTCGCTCCCGGGGTTGGGGCGCGAGGCGTACGTGCTCCAGCTGGACCACGACGCCTCGCTCCGTCTCCATGGTAACGCATAAAAAGAAAGCGAACCTGCCGCGAGCGTGGAATCCAGCGGCTCATTCGGCTTACACGTCCTGCGAGCACAAGCTGCTCGGTAAGTACTGCTCGTGTCCATGGGATTACATGTTTCCTTCTTAACATCAGTAAAAGGGTGACAAGTCTTTATTTATATTGTAGATGTATCTGTGTACAGACGTACATTATCAAGAAACTGGCATGACTCAGGTAGGACATGCTCACTCAGCTTTTGCTGATACACATAGTATATATGACACTACCAACTAACCAATTGATACATCCATTTTGTTTTATTTTTCTTTACCTATGCAAACGGATGTGGTTCGCTCACGGAATGGTATGTGTTTTTGTATTGGTTTAACTGAAATGTAATGGCTTAATGTGTTTAATGTGTTGATCAACTAGATATGAATGAAATATCAGTCATGTGACACTGATTTTGCCTAAATACCGCCCTGATGAAGGTTCTATTCGAAATGCATTGGCACTAGTGTATTATGGGCAAACTGAGATGTAAACCCAGTGTGTGATTTGCAAAGACAAGTTATATTAACAGATATTTCAGGAATGTGCATTAAACATTTCCTGTAACAAATCATACTGTTTTGAATTTGTCACTGACTTATGGTCAAGACTTTTATGCAAAATTCACATCAGATCAATCAGCAGCAACCAAATGGGGCAAACTGTGAAGCGCCTTTCCTATCAAAGTAGAGTTACTTTAATTTTTGGATATCATATGTTTGGACAGGTCCTTGTGCTATAGAACCATTTTGGACTGGCAGCTCCAGGCGAAAGCATTCTAAGTATTGGAATCAATTCATCTTATTTATCCGATAACTGAAAGACTGAATTTATAATTGGTGCCCTCCTCTCCCTCTTCACATAATGGATTATACACAAACTGTTGTACTATGTTGCATGCCCTAATGGGTCAATTGTGAACCTTTTATACATCAAGTGGGTAAGTTGGTGGGGTGGCAGAGAAGCCCACCTTTCTTTCTCCGCCCCTTATGACCCTTTGTAAAAATATGCGCTTGCTCTTCCCTCATGTACAGTAAAAAAAAGTATTTTTTTCGATTTGGCTTTTTTTAACTGCACCTTTTAGGTAAAAATAGGCATATTTCCAGTAGGAGGTCCACGTAAAACGCTGCTACCAGTATGCTGGTGGAATTTGTTCAAACCCTGAATTGGAAGGAGAGTAAAACTCTGCAGCACTTGCCAAACAAGCAGGTACAATGGCAACACTTTTGCCTTTAGTGTAGGCACGGGAAAGGCATTTAGCAGACAGTGTCTTAGTGGTAATAACTAACCATTGATGGTAGCAGCTGCAAAATGGTGCGAGTGCGTGGGCATATAAAAGCCGTGCCTGTCAAATGTCTAATACCTATATATACATGCCATAACTGTTGGCTTTCCCACTGCTCGTTTTTAACAGAACTTCAGTGAAGGACATGCATAATGCTTATAAATGGAGTTGCTAAAGGCAGGCCTGATAAGGGCATTTTTTTTACACTAATAGTGCCTTTACAGCTCTAATTGAGTCATTACATTTCAGAAGAATGCTTTAAAGAAACACTGGCAGGCACTTAAAGCTTAAAGTTTGATCGTAAAGCTTGATAAACCAAGCTCAAAGACGCCCCAGGAACATTCTAGGGTAGGGAGGGGTAGAAAGTGGTCGAGAATGGCCATAGGGATTAACGTGGCCAGTCAATAGGTAGGTAAATAATCAAACACCACCTACAAGCTTTGCATCCCTCCTCGTATACCATTTCTCCCTAGCTGTGCTCTAATTAGCTTACAGGTGGCTGCATGTGGTAGGTAGGGGAGGGGTCTGGGACACAGATCTCTCAGAAACCACAAACATAACTGAAATATAAGTTGCACAAAAGGAGTGTAATGTCAATAATTTTGCCTGTATATACACCTGAGAATGTGTAGATGGGGGAAGAGTTTGGAATTGAGTTTAGTTCTGGAAGTTGGGGCTGCTGCATTGTGGGTTTGGGCCACTGTCCTCTGGGCCAGACAATTGTGCTCGTTCTCCCCAGGACAAGTGCAGAAACGGGCTCTACATTGACTGATAAGTGCAAGTACCATCTTTACACTTTCTGGTCCGTGCAATGATGTCGTCTGGCCTCAAATAGGATACCCAGTTTCTCAACATTCTTCCAAGTTTTTCCCTGTTCCATGCTGTATCTTTGAGCCCGTCTTAGAGCCCGTTCTATTTTCCGCACGACTGAATTCTGGGACTAGTAGGTCCACCCTTGCAATGGGAAAACAGAACTATAAGTTCCAGCATGCAATTGGAAGCAAAACAAAACGGGCAGCTTCCGGTGTCACGCATGGAGCTGGGAAACTTGGCTGGCAGGAACTCTACCAAATATATTCGTGTACATCTAAGCTGATCACCATATGAAAGTAATGGCTTTCGAAAATACTTTAGATTAGAACACGATTTTATTTAATTGTAGATTCTCGAGACTTCGCAACATCGTGATTTCTTTCTCCTCGTTGACCCCGTGATCCCAAAGGGTACAATGGCTGAGGAGGTGGAGGGGTAACCGACACGCCTGAAGACCACAGCGTGTAAAGTATGCCGCTCTTCCAGAAGGATCCGTTTATTTTTCTTCACTTGTGAAACGTTTCTGAACATTTAATGGCTGCAGGGACAGTATTGCTTTTCTAGTAAGACTAGAAACAGGGATTCCAGGAAACAATATCCCGCACAATACACGCCCTGACCCAACCCGCAGCAATGTATCACTGAACACGTTGTGCACCTGACAGCCCCGTCACATTTCTGGTTAACCTGTTGGGTCCTTTGGCGCCCGCTGCTCTTCTAACTCGCCGGAGGGCATGCGGTGAAAAGCGTCAACCTGCTGATTCACGATGGCCCGGGGCTGGCCTCTTTCAGCTTGTATGTAGTTTTTAAATGCAGACACGAAGCCTTCGCACAGAAGACTCACGCACGCCGAGGGGAGACGGGCGCTGCTGTGCACACATCTTGCGCCCTGAGGGTCAGAACCAGTAAGGAATGGATGGCTGCCCGGCCATTCTAAACAGCGATGCCTATGGGCGCGGGCACGATTTACGGGCATAACAATTGCACTTACATTATTGTGGTTTACAAGTGTTACACTGGGTGTAGGGTTCAGTGTATCCACGTTTGAGTTAATCAGAGGAACTGGCTGTGTGAAACTCTTCTGAAGTCTTTTGGGTAAACTGACATGTGAGGTCACATCCTGTGATGTCATCGTGGTGTCAAAGGGCAAAGGTTTTCGTTTCCATTAGCTTACGAGTTTAGGGAAATGACGCCTGTGCTTCTCTTCTAAAACAAGAAAAGCTCAACTTTTTAAACATATTGAAGGAAGTGTTCGTTTTCATTAAATGTGTTAAAACAAATACCTGTTAGATCTATGTTATGTATTCAAGGAACGTGCATTTATTTCCAGCACTGCAGTTCCAGAAAGGCACCTAAGCTGACGATATGTATCCCATGCGTTAAGCTAGGCATAAAGATGCCCTGTGCACCATCACACACCATGATAATGGCCATAGAGCTTGCAAACACAACACACATGTACCTTGCTAATTTGATTAAAAAGCATCCAAGTTAAGAACATGTACACGTTTTCCAAATGGTGGCAGGCAGCGTGACAAGGTGCAAAGCACGATCCCCTTTTTTTAATGACGCTGCACTATACATTCACAATTCGCTTAGTAAACAGGATACACCTTAGAGGGACACGCACATTTCATCACTCGGGGCCTGCCATGACACCGTTACCACCCCCATCCTGTCAACGGACATGCATATAGCAGCAGCAACGCATTTGCACTTTCCTGGTGGCTTCTTCTCCTGGTCATGCTGGGGCAGCAGGCCTTGAATTTGAAGCAGAGATGAAGGGGCAGCTGTTGCAGTATGTTGGCTTCTTACTTTCAAGTGGCACCTTGCACTGTGGTCATCGTGAATGGCTTCCTCGCAGTTCCTTGGTCCGTGTGAGATGCTGAATCCGATGGTGGATATCACGGACTATCAGAACTTGCCATCTGGAGTACATTTTGCCTCATCCTTGTTATTCTCAAAAGTAGAAAATTCCACCCGCTTCACAGCTAGGTTTGCACCTTATAAATCTGACGCATTCACTTTGTAAGGCTGTGTGGTAAGAGGGGGTACACTTGTTGGCGGGGTATAGTGAAGCACTTGGTCTGGACGGGAAGTCACCTTGGGTTCAGGGCTACTGCGCGTTTCCAAGATGATGTGATCTCTCCATACGGGTTGGAGAAGTGGGGCATCACAAAGATGGAAATCTGATAAAGATGGCACAATTTGGTCAGGCCATCAACTTGCCCAGGAGATCATATACATGCGGCTTTGGCAGCGAACCTTGACTGTACCATCCCATGGAAACATGCTCATTTTGTTTGGGGGCCTTTCAATCTTCTATGGCACGTATAGCCCAAAGCCATCGAAATAAAGATTTTCATGAGCAGGAGCTAAAAGCCGCTCCAATGAGTCAGATTTCACAGAGTAATTAGGAGCGAACCACCCCCCCCACCCCCCCACCCCCCCGCGGTACAAGTAACTGCCACATAGCATGTCACAATGCTAAGTCGCAAACGAGATGCAACATACTTCTTTTTTTCCCATCCTATATTTACCATCATGCTTTAAATATCTTCGAGGTGTGCGCTAATGCGCCTGGACATATAAATGCCCCACACACAGAACGGATGAAACATAGGTATGTCTAGATATCATCAGTTGAATTCAGTAGTCAGTCAAGCTGCTGGTACATATTGACGTCAATACAGCTAGCCTCTTTTAGGCTACAGGGAGGAGCTAAATTGCTGCCAGCAACTTTCACCCCTGTAGCAGGTTTCCAAGGGCGCCACCAATACCACTCCCAATTTGTGAAGATTATCCATGAGTCACATTCAGATAGAATCCTGACATTTGCCACCGAGAAGACAATCGAGCGTACCCAATGAACTAACCACCCGATCCTTCTCCCCTCATACACACATCCCTTTTACTATGCTTGCCCATGGGCTTGCCAAACTACACACAAACACACACCCAACATAACTAACACTTGCATACGACGACAATCCCAGGCAATGGACCTTAATCCTACGGACACAACAAGCCAGTGTGTAGAACCAGAACGATAAACACCGGCCAATTTACACATAAAACACACACCCAACATAACACAAATTCACATACAACAACTCAGGCATTGGGCCTCACCAAAACGGATACAACAAGCCAGTGCACGCAATAAACCCATCTGCAACCCAACACACAGATGCCAGTTTCTCCTGGTTCTGGACCTATTCTATCCCTCTACCCTCACTAACCAACCCCGTCCTCTTTCTTTCTTGCAGAGCCACGTGAGCGCCTGGAGACTGCCTCTGGTGTTAGCGGTGCACGGTATAAGTCAACATAACATTATCAAGCAAAATAGAACAGACGTTTCAGAGTGTGTGTGTGTGATGTATAAGTATTTGGCCTGTGTCACACGATTTTACGAAGTTGGGAAGCAGGGACACCATCATTTGCCAAAAAACACAATCTAGGGTGATAATCCGAGTGAACATCAGGGTGCTTGTTCTAAAAAAAAAACAAAGGGGGGGGGCAGCAGGGGGACTGACGCACCCATTGGGAAGTGACGTCACAGAAAGTGAACGTTTCCTTAAGTTAAATATGCACATTTCATCCAACTTGTCTTTTACGGTTGAATAAAACCACACGACAAATAAAATATTTGCCAATAGGACATTATTGTACAGCCTTGCTGGCTAATTATAAAACGTACGTACCTTTTAGATCAAAAAATCCTAACAGCATGTCCTGTTGGAGAATGTCAACATGAGGCATTTTACTGTTCCACCATATGCGATTCGTGAGTTTGTTAAATGTCCTACCTAGGAGCCCGGGTTCGAATTCTCAAAGCGCGTCGCCCGCTTCACTTGAGTGCAGCAAATTATTCTTTTAAACTCCTTAAACACAGGGTGGACTGTTTCCCTACTGTCAAAAAAGTGAGCAGACGCCATCCACCCCATGGTCCCTCGACCTGTCCCCTGGTGAACCATGAATGGATCCAGATCTGCAAGTTTAACAGATTACCCTAGCACCGGGATTGGCAAACTAAAGGGTTGGTACTGGAACCTGTGTAATTCAATTTTGAACAGCGATGTCCACAGCAGGTGGCTTAAGTGACTGCGCTAGCGTACTTCTGATGCAATCCGTGCTACATACAGCCATTATTTAATCATAACCACAGGTAAATCCTCTGGGCAGCCTTCCATTCAATGTTATTTCAGACAGTCGGACAACTGTTCAGCCAAATGACCAGAATGGTCCATCAGCCATTCACACTTCACGCACCTAGTATACTCAACCCACATCACGTTTGCATTCTTTTTCTGGAGGAAGTCAGCCAAATATAGCAGGCCTTCTATGCAGCTTAGCTCCAAAAGGCTTAAGTGCGCCCTAATCATTGTTGAATATCTGGGAAGCAGATCAGGGAGGCATCTTGCTCTGTGTACTCTTTGATGCCCGGCTTTCTCCATGTATTTATATCTGGTTGTACAGCTGCTCAAAACTTCCATTAACACACTATTTGACAGGATTAGCTAAATAATAGGATTATAAATCAATGAAGTCAGAATATCTCACCAATCCCTCACACATAGCAGTTTTCTCTACTCCTTGCTTCCCGCCCTAACCTCAAACCAGCAGCATGGTTGGCACATATAGATAACTTATGTGCCCTCCTCACTCCACTTCACAGCTCAAGGTCACAACCTCACTGCTGCAGAACCTAGACATTCCTGCTGCATCACAGACTATGTACCAGAATCAATGATCTGCTTGCTTTTTAGGCAGTCTGCATTCAATTCAGGAATCCGGTCCACTCCCACAGGCTGGGATTGTCGCCTAGGTTGCGGCACAAATGTACAAGTCTAGCTAATGAGGATAGTCCCAGGACCCTATTATTGAGCCGGAAGTTAGAAATATAACTGACACGCACGTAAAACTTACTATTTAAGATGGCAAAAGAAGCTCTTCAAACATGCACATAGCCATTTGCCAGCCTTAAAGTTGAGCTTTTGTCAGAACACTCCTCTGAAGGTTGTGGTTTGGTGGAGATGGTCTGATCTTGAATCCCACCTCAAGCAACAGCTCGGTTACTCAGAAAGCGCATTTAACTGACCCCTGCCACTGACGAGAACTGAAGCATTCCAGATGGTAATGGGTTGGGTAAATCAAACAGACACACAACGCATTCCAGATAGTGACACACCAGTAAAAATACAGAAGTCCAGCATGCTTTGCTATCTGCCATATTTAAATCTTTACTTTTCAAGTTGCACTCAAATTGGCAAGGAGTTGCAGGAAGCAGTCAGTTTATTATATGAATTCATATTAAGCCATTGGGAACTGCCCCACCTTCCAAAGAAGCCAGGTACCTGGTGAAAGCCTGCATTCCATCCCACTTGACGTCCGAGTCCCCCCCCCCGCCACCAACTTTCCCTCACCCCCGCCCCCCCTCCACTTTTTTTTTTGGTTCCTTCCCACCCCCACTTACTTTATTTCTGGTTGCGTCGGCTGCACTCCCAGCTGCTGCTGCTCCTGCAGGCAGACATATAAAGGAAAGAGGGGCTCCGGAGCCCCTCTACCCTGGTGGCCACCTTGGGGAAGTATTTTCCTTCGTTCAACAGAACGCTACGCACGCCCCGCCACATTCAACAAAGGAAAACACCTTTTTTTTTAGCACCCGGGTGTACCACTTTGGTAGCCCAGGGTGCTAATGGCTTTTAACCCCCGTTCCAAGTGCTGGAACGGTGGTAACAGGCCGGAATCCTCGTTAACTTGGGCTGCCGGGCCGTTACCCCCGTTCCAGCACTTAGAACGGGGGCTTAACGCCACATTTTATTGCATCCTATTCCTGTATCCGCTTGTATTGTATTTATAGCATTGTAACCTATTCATGTGACTGCTTATTGTAGATCACGCTGTTGCGTCTCAGCTAGGTCTGTGCGATACAATACCTAGCATATACATACATGCCCTTGTAATGGTGCATTATGTACAAAGTTTGCATACTAAGCATTTTAAGGGCAGCACTTTGATTTTCTTACTCAAAGTCCTTTAAGTGAGGGGGGATAGCCCCATGGGCAACGCGTTTGTCTTGGAATCAAGGCAACGCAGCACAACACAGGTTTGAATCCCGATCCTGTGCTTAGAAAGAAATCACTGGTACTAAGCGGGTTACAAAAGAACAATTATGAAAAAAAAATTAAAAGGGTAGGACCTCACTGGATATTTTTCTCAGTGCGATACTTCCCGATTGGGACCACCACAGGTCGTGGAGGATTGTACATGGGAAACTTGACAATCTAGTATCGTGTGTGGAAGGAGGGCGGAGGGGGAGGGATTTTCATTACGGGGTTCGCTCTCATGCTTTGAACTCCCCACAGCAGTGTTGCCAGGGTCCCAGTCCATCCAAGAGCTTTGTTACACCACATCGTTTTTCGGCAAGCCTAGTCATCCACAAACGTGAATGGTTTATATGGAATCTGCCAGGTTTGGTGTTTTCAGCATAAATCAATTAGCAGGTAATACAGGGCACCCAAATACCCTACTAGCCTACATTCGTAAAGCAGCCATTGTAACATGGCCGTACAAGTCATTATTACATTTGACTATTGGTCACGTTATAAAGGTACATACATTGGATCTACGACGTTGGTTCGATTTTACTGGCGACATTACTTTTTTTTTTTAAAAAAACCTCAAAATTGGCAGAGGGAGGCGGGTCTTGACCTCAACCCTGTCTCCATACACCTAACCCAAACCCACCATTTTTTAATAGTGCGACAAAATATAAATCGACCAGTTTGTTAGTTGAAGAAAGAGGGGGTGGGGGAATACTCGTAAATAGAATAGACTCTGGTGCGAGCCATACCTTTACAGGTGGTGCCACAGTCTATATAAGTAGGCATGGCGGTGAAGAGGGCGGTGAAGAAGGAGCATCGACCGACGCCAAAGAGAAAGAGTGGAACCAGTATAGGAAATGGGCCGGCACAAGACGGAGCGGCGCTCTGGCAAAAAAAATGTATTCTTGCCCGGGCGGCGGGGGGGAGGGTGGTCCCCAGTCAGGAATCTAGCAGATCCTGTGCCTCATGGAGCAGACTGTTTTCAGAAGACTCGAGTCTCCTGAAGGCAGTCTGCTTTACGAGCGTTCAGAAAAAAAAACCACACACGCACCACCACCAGCACCACCACCACCCCCCAACCCTCACATAGTTTTACGGCTGTTCAGACCGGTATATATGTCCTGCAATTTACCGACATCTCTTTATTAGGGTGAATATTGTAACCAATCAAAACAGACGAGTCCTTTAATTGCTTAAAAGGTTTTCTTAATTAATCACTAAGGCATGTTTAACATTTAAAATAGTTGACATTATGCTGTTCCCATAGTGCTCTTTGCTTTTATACAAATCGCCAGGATTGGGTTCTATACAGTGCTACTGTGTTGCGCAATCTGGCTGGGGGCCAGACCCCCTGCAACCCCCTCTTTCCCATATCCCCGCCCCTCCTAATAAGCGACGGTTCCCCCAATACATGTTTTCCCTTTCCAGCACTGACTGTGGAACAATGTATAAAAATGGGCCAAGTAAATCAGAAGGACGCATGCCTTTCTCTCTTTCCCACGTGGACAAGATAGGGTAGTTATTGTAGGTAGAGTGTGGTCGGGAGCATAACGCGATTTACCTATTGCGGGTGGATTTGTACAAGGCACCCAGGAAAAGCCTTCTGCTTAGGTCCCGCCCCTGCGCTCTTGCTACAAGCATTTGTGCATTTATCAGAGTGCCCCCTCCTCTTGGCAGGATCCTTCATGTGTGAGACAGCTGCTCTTACAAAGGGGCTCACTGGGATTTCCAGGCTCACCATTGTGAGCTCAGAATTCCAAGTTTGCCCAACTCAAAGGGAAAGATTAATTGGTGGTGTGAAGCCCGTTTTAAGGTGTCTAGCCTGGCTACACTGCCATTGCTGGTCAAAGGGCCAAGGCCACTGATGGGTAAAGCCATCCCGAGTGGCACTAGGAGCATCCACTCCAAACTGCTTCAAACATATCAAAGGGCTCAAGTCGGGGGTGCGGGCGGAGTCCACCCACTTTAAGAGGGTGGACTCAGACCCCCCCCAGCTAAAATACAGACCATTGAAAGTCTTCTTTGACTTTATGAATTAAAGCCGACTTCGGGGATTGAAACGAAGTCGTCAGGTTTGCAGGCCAGGCACCTCACCACCATCAGTACCTGAAGAAAAATAGCAAACTAAAGGTGACATGTCCCATTTTGGTTCTGCATGTATTAGGGAAAACATATGTATTGGTTTGTGGAGTTCCTCATCACCTGCACACCTTTTAACGGTTTCAAAAACACTTTTAGAAGAAAGTATTCTCTCTTAGCTTTGTGTGTGTGTTGATTTTATGAAAGGCAAATGCAATTCGTCCTGCGCAGTTTGGGTTGTAATGCAAAGCCAATTTAATGAAATTAGCTTATTTCACCGTGATATGCTAATTTCTGGCGACGACAAATCCTTTTGCGTTTTTTGATGAGTCCCCCCACTTATATGTTTAGGACTTGACCCCTGCAAACGAATTTGATGAAATCAAAGACGGCAATGTGCGACAAACTTGCATCGAAGGGGAAACATTGCCATCTAGAGGCGCATGGATTCTTCTCAGCTAAATAAACAGAACCAGTCTCACACGCGCTGTCTTTGTCTCCATGGGGCACGTTTGTTTCCGCCCCCTCTCGCGACAGCAAACTGAGAGCCAGATGATGGAGGCAGCAATACTTTTTTTAACCAGTCTTAGCTTACCCCGCACAGTGAAAGCTCAGGTACTCTGCAGCCTGTTCAGTGGACATATCTGTAGGATACTGTGTTTTTTAATTAAAAAACAGCATGAAGTCAAGGTTTGCTAAAAAAAAAATGCATATCTAACCTAAAATGTCTTAAAACTACCAGTCGATTTCCCTAACTTACTGTATATGTTCAGTTCCCAAGTCGTGTTGTAACTTGTATTCAAATCACGCATCATAATAAAATACGTGACTGTATAAAATAATGATTCAGAGTAGGTAATTTCATCACATATATAACCATTCAACGATTAACGACGACATCTCAAGGTGGCCATTGTCACATGCGATATGCTTTGTCAGTCTCAGCATTTAAGTGCCATTAAATTGTATTCTGGCACTTGAGTGGGAAAATAAAACTACACATGTAGAAGAAATAAGTACGACATGAATTTAAAAGACCGTATTTGCTAAATATTTCAACCAACATCCACAACAGAGCTTTGGTTATGCACATTTTTGGTAACATTAGCAAATGCGCAGAATTTTAAAGTAGTATGGTTAACTTTCTGCTTATTTAAGACATGCGGGATATTTGGTACTGACAGGATGATGGATCGGAAAGCAATTTTATGCCCAGTCTAAAAAGTAATGAGATGAAACCCAGGTACAAATCATCCTGCTCCCCAGCCCCCACTTTTCCTATTCCCTTAGAAACACCATTGCTGCGATGTCACTGCCAGCTCAAAGGCTGTCAGGGTAATTCATAGAAATTCGCACAAAAGTGGCGCACGCGGCTGGCGCACACTGTTCCCGTGCGAATGTCTGCGCCAGCCGCGTGCGCTAAAATCAATTTCCGCGCACAGCGTATTCATGGATTTTAGCCTCCAAAAGCAGCCGTGGTGCAGCGACCCTGCAGCAGCGCCAGTTACGCCCCCAAGAACGCCCTCACGCAAGGAAAAGTCATCAAAATCTCCAATCCAGCGCAAAGGGCTGTGCCAACCCTGGACCAGTTTACCGGACTGCCAAACAGCAAACGCCAAGCAGGGAACGTGTATTACGGGTTTCGCGGTAACTTCCACACGCGAAAGGTCCTATGCGAGTGGGGTACGTGTATAACAATTTTTACACGCGATTGGCCTGGGTACGTGTATTCCAGGGGTGCACGGGAAGTTTCACACACGATTGGCCTGGGTACGTGTATTTCAGGGGTGCGCGGGAAGTTTCACACGCGATTGGCTCAGTGTACGTGTATTTCAGGGGTGCGCGGGAAGTTTCACATGCGATTGGGCCTGGGGGAGCGGGGTATGTGTATTTCAGGGGCTCGCGGGTAGTTTCACACGCGATTGGGCCTGGGGGAGCGGGGTACATGTATTTCAGGGGCTCGCGGGTAGTTTCACACGCGATTGGCCTGGGTACTTGTATTTCAGGGGTGCGTGGGGAGTTTCACATGCGATTGGCCTGGGTAAGTATTTCAGGGGTGCGCGGGAAGTTTCACACGCGATTGGGCCTGAGGGAGCGGGGTACGTGTATTTCAGGGGTGCGCGGGTAGTTGCACACGCGATTGGCCTGGGTACGTGTATTTCAGGGGTGTGCGGGAAGTTTTACACGTGAATTGGCAGTGTGGGTCCTCCCAGGTGTCCCCTCTACCCCCTCCACGGCCCCTGCAGGCAGCCCACACCACAGGGGACTACCCTGCACCCCTGGTCATGTCCCGCAGGCAGCCCATCCACCATGGGCATGCCCCTCAGCCAAACCACATGTCACGTTGCAATATGATCACCGACTCATGTCTCCCAGCACCCCCACTCCCCAGCAGTCAGGGGCACATGCACGCAGGACCCCACTCACGTCCCCCAGCACTCCCAGCAGTCAGGGGCACCTGCCAGCAGGCCCCCACTCATGTCCCCCAGCACACCCACCCCCCAGCAGTCAGGGGCACCTGCCAGCAGGCCCCCACTCATGTCCCCCCCCCCCCAACATGTCAACATGACCCACAATCATGGCCCTCATGTCCACCAAAATCCCACGGCACGCCACCCCTGCCCAAATAACCAACCAAGCATAACATACACCCCACATTGAAATGCCCATTACATGAAACAACCCAAAATGGCATGTATGTACATCAGCACATGTCCGACACACACACACACACACACACACACACACACACACACACACACACACAATGGGTGCCAGTGAATGTGAACACCCACATCGTGACATGCATGAAACCAATGACAGAATACCACACATTGAAGTACGGGAACAAATGTATTGAAGAAAAAATGTGGTGAAAGAAAATCAAATACCAAAGAATGGACATAAGGAAAACAATGCAGAATGTCACAATGATAAAAAAAAGGAAATCAGAATCCAAAATATATGAAATCAAAAATGTCTCCAAAGTCTCCTTCCAACAAAGCAAATCCATACCGAAATGAAACAGTAAAATCCATTGCTCCATGGAAAAAACAAAAAAGAAAAAGCCGACAAATGCACACTCCAACTATTTACAAGGATGAAATCCTGGGTCCATGAGCCCAACTGTCCAAAGGAAACCTACAAAAAGCCTACAGAATAAACTATATACAAAAATGTGGGGCATAGTTCATGCGCCCCAAAGGGAAGAAAAAAAGAAAGGAAACTAAACACTAATGAACTATATACAATGGCGGCGGGCAAGTCCAAGGGCTCATTGGTTGATGTCATGGGCCAGGGCATCATCAAACTCCTGTTCAATGGCTTGGAGGCGGGCATGTTCACTGGCCCCGAGGTCTCGCATGGATAATGCGTGTCCAGCTCCAACTCAGCCCGCCTCAGCACCCTGCGCATGGAATTCTCCGCCCTGACCATTGTGAGCCGTTCCTCCTCCGCCCGCCGCCGCTCCGCACCTATCTGCTGGCCCAACCGCTGCCACACGGAAGACACTCCCATTCCAGGGTTCTCCTGCCCTCCGGCCGATGCCTGCCCCTCTGATGTAGATGGCCCCGAGCCATGATGCCTCCCACGTCGAGCCTGCCGCTGCCTGACGCAACTGCCTCTGCCAGCACAACGGCATCCAGGCTGATGGAATCCACCTACGCCGTCGTGCACGTGCCCTGCCCGATGATGCTGGCACATCCTCCATTTGCTGGGGTCCAGTTGCTGGTGTGTCCACCCCTGCTGGACCTCCGACTCCCGACTGTGGCAGGGATGGGAGCCCCACCGAGCTGGCTGCGTTGCACGGGGCAGGTCCACAGGGGGCCCTGGTGGCATCTGGGCCGGAAGATGGCATGGAGAACGACTGGCGCATAGCCTCCACAGAGGCGGAGAGGGTCGCCAGAGTGGCCGACACCTGTACAAAACCCCCCGACCATGGTCGCTCCCAACTGGGCCACGTTGGCACGCTGCTCTTCGTGATGACGTGCGTGCTCCCCCCGGAAAGCATGCACGTCATCACGAATGACACCCGTGCGCAACACGACACCAATCAGGACCTTCTCCATACGGCCAGCGGTCCCCTCGTCCGCAGGTAGAGGAGTGTCAGATGACATGGACATCCCCCCTACCTGCGGACGGGCCTGGGATGGGGCATCCCTGCTGGTGCATGGTGGTGCAGTGACAGTGTCAGGGACAGTGACATGGACAGTGACATGCACAGGCCCCTCCACGGCGACCTGTGCTGCCCCCTGCCCCTGGACTGCACCACTTGCACCAGTGGTACCACCCCCACCGGGCCCCATGTGCAGCTCAGTAACAGCCTCCTCCTCTGTGGAAACCACCAACCTGGATGGCTCCACACCGTCTTCCGCCGTTGCAAGCCCCTGTGGGGGCTCACCCACCCCTTCTGCTGCAGCCGTGTTGGCATCCCCGCCGCTTTGCTCCACAGCGCCGTCCCCGCCCTCTTCTTCACTTGCCGCTGTGTAGAGGGAGACATAGAACACAAGCATCAGGGTACTGTACAATGGTCCCCTAGACAGGAAGCAATGGCAGATGAGTGGCACTGTCAAACATCACTTCCATCATGTCCCTCCACAATACATGGGTCAGTGCAGGCAAAACACATTCAGTAACAGGCATGGTGCATGCTAGGGACATTAGCATACATGTCCAAGGGACTCTTGAAACATACAATGTCCATGGGTCATGCCTATCACATGCACACACTTGACCGTAGTTTCATCCACCTGGCCTCGTACACCCCAGACACAGTGGATACAAGGATGACTAGGCTGCATCAGTGAATCTGAACATTGTCACAGACATGTGTCATGCATCCATGGCATTCACAAGTCACAGACACCCAAGTCAGACACACAGACATGGACACCATACATGTACATGGCATCAGCACCCATCCCTCACCCCCACCCATGTCCAGGAACAGAGAATGGCATGCTCTCATGTGTCCATTCCGCATAGAGCTCCCCATGTTGCATTTAAACACATGCACCAACCATGTGGTTCACACATTACTGGTCTCACATGCATGACCATGATGTCCCTGCACACACACATACGTACATGGCCTATGTCACACATACAGGCAAGCATCAGACAACCAGCACACTGCAACATGCCCCGTCTCACACAGCAATGCTTGGCCACTTACCGCTCAACTCCAGATGGGTCTGCCTCTCAAGGATCTGGGCGTGGAGCGCTGGGCGTACGCGTTCCAGGACCCTCAGCTGGATGGTACTCATGCGACCCCGGCCCTCCAACACGAGGCGCCGGGCCTTTAAGAGGGTCCTGGACCACAAGTCCTCCCAGCGCTTCTTGACTTGCTTGATGTTGCGGGTTGCCACCCCCTCTGCGTAGATGGCAACCACAAAGTCGTCCCAGATCCTGTCCCGTCCTTCCTTGTTGGTGCGTGATGATCCGAAGAGGGCATCATAATGCCCCAGGACAAGCTCCACCAGGACACCAACTTCCTTCTGACTGAAGCTGGTGGCCCTCTGCCCCTCTGGCTGGGGGTCGCCAGTGGTCTCAGATGGTGTTTGCCCTGACATGGCGACCCCCGAGGCAGGTGTGGTTGGGCAACTGGGTCCTGGGGCTGGGCTTTGGAGCGATGGTATACCAGTCGGGAGTCTTCTGTTCCAGCAGGGGTGGACACAGCAACTGGACCCCTGCAGATGGCAGATGTGCAGGCACAAAATGGCAGGGCACGATGGCAGCAGATGGCTCGTGGGAGGCTGGTCGGGGATCTGGGGGGGCAGTAATTCAGCCTTTTGGGCAGGAGCGTGGTCTTCCGTGTGTTTTCGCGTGGCCAGCTTGATATGGAGTGATTTGGCACGTGAAATTCTTGCACGCCAGCGTGTAATTCGGGGAAAGTCCTTTAGCACGTAGGCGCGTCAGCACGCATACACGATTTCATTGGACCAAAGGCCCTCAGCGCGTAAGCGCGTCTGACGTATCGCGCACAGGCCTGTATGTGCTTCTCGTGGGGTGCGGTGCTTGTGTTTTCCAGGAGTTGGGGTTCATACGCTATTACTTCACAGCGGGTGGGTGTTGGTCACGCGTTCTTCTACACGCAAGGCAGACGGTGAGTGGTACCCCGCTCGCCCAGGGCCAAACGCGTGTGAAACTTCACGCGCACCCCTGAAATACACGTACCCAGGCCAATCGCGTGTGAAACTTCATGCGCACCCCTGAAATACACTTACCCAGGCCAATCGCGTGTGAAACTTCACGCGCACCCCTCAAATACACGTACCCAGGCCAATCGCGTGTGAAACTTCACGCGCACCCCTGTAATACACGTACCCTGCTCCCCCAGGGCAAATAGCGTGTAGAACTTCCCGCGCACCCCCGAAATACACGCACACGCTATTTTTCATACAGCGGGTGTCCGTGTTTGTCGCGTACCCCTTTGCACGTCATTTGTCCTAGAGGCCCACAGTATGGGACATTCTACATAGCTGTATATACCTGCTTTTTGTGGGCGCACATTTTGGCGCACATTTTTTTCATGCGCAGGGACGCGACCGCCTGCCTTCGTGTGGCGGACATGTTTGGGCCTGTGCGCGTCTTTGCCCGTGCGCTGTTTTGCCCTATTCGATTCCATGAATATGTGTTGTAGGCGAGCGTGTGGGCGTTCCGCGCACTTGCCTCCTGTACTTCCCCCGTGACGCCCACATTTTCACGAGTTCTTCCCCATTCCGCGTGTCACGCCCCGTGTTCCGCCTACTTTTGTTATGTGCGCCACGCTATGTGCGCTTTCGCTGTGGTCTTAGCGCAAGCCGTTAGATGACCTGTGCGCCGGCGTGCGCCGCGCACTTTTTCAGCGCACATCCCAGATTTTACTCGCGCACGGACTTCCATGAATAGATGTGCGCTGGTTTCCCTGCGATATTCGCACTTGCACTGTGATTTTCGCTCTTTCACTGCAAATCGCATGTTTTCACACGCTTGCGCCGATATTTTCAGCGCACATTAATTCCATGAATCGGCCTGTGTGCCTTAAGACTGGACTTTCTCCCCAAACATAGAAAATCCAAAATTTGGCATTTTGTGATCAGGACCACCATATATCCGGTCCCAGGCCTAAATTGCAGACTTTGAAACTGAGGCACAGGCTCCAATCCAGCAGGGGCTGTGGGCTTCCCTGGGACATGACGCCTGAATTTGTAAGGAGTCGACCATTTCAATTTCTTGTACTCCACTGCACTGGGCACCGTGCCCAATGGGTCTCCAAACGCTTTCCTGATTTGCGAGAGGAGCAGAATGGGGTGCTTGCCTAGGCCCAAGACTTGCCACCTGCCAGGTAACTATTTCGGGGTTCTCCCCTCTCTTTCACCCTCAATGGCACATAGGTGCTGCCTGCTGCTCCCGCATCTGCCTACCAGAGGACTAAGAAAAGTGCTCAGGGGGCTTACGCCTGCGAGCAGTTGTTTTTGCAGCACTACCCATTGCCTAACTAAATGCTACTCAAAGGATAAATGATTTGCAGGTTCATCCAAGATATCAACTTCATCATCAGCACATTAACTGTCCTTATGGAGTCATCGACAGAGTTTGTAACTATGCCCACTTGGGTTATGAGATTGAGGATGGTGGTAAAAAGGACATGATGCTGAGAAGAAAAGGGATCAAAAGCAATGCCTGCTATGGCAGCCATTAAACAATTATCAAGAAGTACCGCTGGTTACAGTCTCATTGGCATCATAAAACGTTTACAAACAAAAACTTTCCTCATCCTTTCTCTAAGCTTAGAAACAACATATAAGGATCATACTGTTTGGGCGAATAAAGTGTTCTATGGAGGAAGGTTCTGGGTCTGTTATGTTATAAGGCATTTTTACTGCAAACCGCCACCACCGGAAGCGGTCCCCAAGTGCTCTCGCAAATCTGAAAAGGGAAGGGAGGGCAGATGTTAGTAGGGTATAGCAGGAGTAGGATAGTGAGAGCTGTGATGTCCTGTTGGCAGCTTCAGTTCAGTTTTCACCGTGCGCTGAGCTTAAGTGCGGTTATCGGATCAGTGAGAGTTCCCATGTGCTGTTGAGATAGGGTTATGTGTTTGTCTGCTGCAGTGTGGTGAAGTATGTGCAGGTTGCTGTGCAGAGAAGTAGTTGTGTGGGTTTCAATGTGAGAAGTGTATGGGCAAAGTAGAGATTTATTTTTTAATAATTTCAGATTCGTGTTATTTTTTATTTTTTTAAATTGATTAATTTCTCAATACTCATTAGGTATCTGTTATTTGTGTCACATCTGCGTTTGTCCTGTGAGTTTGGTATTGTAGTTTGTCCATCTCACTGGTGGGTATGATGGGGTGGCAGTTTTCCTTTGTGTTACTTTATTAGTTTGTGTACTTGGACGAAGCATGCATGTTCTCCCACTCTGGTGTTGGGGTGTAAAGATTAAAGGATTCAGCTCCCTTCCTGCCCTTTTCCAAGTTTGGTTGTCCTAAGTTTCCTCTGTAGACTAGCAGTATGTCGGTATTCCGTACTCCGTCTGACCGCAAGGTCCTTCCATGCTCGTTCTGAAGTGGGATCCTAGTCTATCAAACTCAACGCCAATTGAGGCAGTAAGATTGGAACTTGGCTTGATCTCTCCGGCTACTAGGATTACAATTAATAGGGGTAGTCTGTATACAAATGTGTGCACAAGAGGGTTCCCCAGTACAGTCAAGACTGCTCTAATGGTGCATAGAAGTACTGTATTGCAAGAGCTTCAAAAGCTAAATTAGGGCTTTTTCCTCCAGATAGGCTGTAATCCAATAAGGGAACATGATTTAGGCCCACTGCTGAAACTACTTAGAGCCAGCGCTGAAAAGGGGGATTGGGTGAATAGCCAGGAAAAAATAGCTGTAATGAGCTCCCTATCCACATTTGCAGGGATCTCTTTTACATTTTAAAAAACACAGCAATATATCTACATTGCTCCTCCCCCTGTTAAGTGTAGAATATTTATGTCACTTAAATTCAATAGGTTGGAAGTTTTGAGCAATAGAGGAGCATGGCTTGGCATTTCTAAAGATAAACGCTCTTGTCGGCTGTGACGATAGACAACAAAATGAGTCAATGCGGCATGTAACCACTCTTTGCCCAGTCATGCATCAGACCGACCCTGCATATTATAGCAAACATGTAGATCTTTACACAATCAGAAATGACAACAATTGGCTGAAGTGTGCATCAGGCTATAGTAGGGGACCAATGGTTGTGATAATACATGTTTTGAAAGTCGCAGCTGTTAGGCTGGCTGCACAGGATTTGAATACCCAAGTTGGTCTTGCAGGCAGTTATGAGTATATTCTTGAATTTAGGCTAGAAGTGGAATTTTAATTAAGTAAATATGTAAAGGATGTATGTTGCAAGTGTATTAGTATAAGTGATTAATAAGTGATTAAAACATCGTACCATGGGCACAGCCCAGGCAAAGACCGGAAAAGTCTGCATAGCAGCTAATGGACGCTAACTACACTGTATTTAATTTCTACTATGTTTTCTATCTGTTCTGGTTACTTCTCTCAAACTCAGCTGATTAGTTCGCCTGCAGCACACCCAGCTCTTCCATTAGCCAGTATTTTGTTTTATTCAATATCGTTACCTGCTGATTCTGATACTTGCTCTTCTCTGACTTTGGTTACTATGGTTGGTCCCAGTAGTTCAACACGTTAGACTTCTCAGTCCCCTTCCCTCTAGGTCTTCCTGTAATCATGCTAATCTTATTTATCCATCCACTATTCCCAATCTTTTCTTTATGTACATAACTCTTTGGAATGCTAGGTCTATTAATAAGAAATCACATCCTATTTGTCACATGTTTCTCTGTTTTAATTTGCATTTTATGGGTATTACGGAAACCTGACCTTCCAATAATACCACTATCCCTGCCTCTTTTTCCACTTCTGATACTGCTTTTACACACACGCCCTGCCTTTCCAGTCGTGGTGGAGGCCTCTGTATTATTTACCGACCTTCCTCTATTTTTGAGGCCTCTTGCTTTCACTTCCTACTTTCCCCTCCTTTGAATATTCTCTCTCCACTTTCACCAAGTCCTTTTCTATCACTTTTCTTTTAATGTATTGTTCTCCTGGTCCTCTTACTACTTTCTGCAATGGTATTGACGCTCTACTTAGTGCTGTTCTACCCCCTTCTAATTATTTTATATTGCTTGGTGATTTTAATCTTCCAGGCGAAGTACCTTGAAGTACCTCTTTGCCTCGCCCGCTGTCTCTCTGGACTATCTGCTGCATCTTACAATTTTCTTCAACCAACGGTATTTGCCTCATCAAGACCACAAAACAAGTATATCTTGTAACATTTCATAATGTAGTGACTATATCTATATTTACAGCTTTATTTCTCTTTGTTTAGAGCAATTTCTGTCCTAATACAGCTTAAAGAACTGAAGCCCCTTGACATTGCAATGCTGCTCTCTACTTATAAGGTAATGTTAGTAACGCTACAGTAGGAGACGCCGAGAATCACATTTGTCTTTTCAAAATCTTCTGAGAGCTAATTAAGATTGGAGTTTCATAATGCGTTAACTTACAAGGGTGCCGTTTCAAAGCACTTGTGTGACATATGTACCAAGAAGAGGAAGTATTGGATTTGGTTACAGATCTAAGTAGTCTACTTACTTACAGTCACTATCAGATATTTGAGGTGGTAGTTCCATTATATAGTGTGGGTGACGCTTTTGGTAAGGCACAATGAGTAACAGAAATGTTGGCGTGTGAACGTTATTTATGTTACAACAAACATAAAACAAGTGGATGCAAGTACATGTCTGCTAACCTTTCTCAGAGCCAAGAGAGGAAGAATCAAGGTTGTCCGGTAGTATCTTAATGTACTCTGGGGCAGAAGTTCGAGTCATAAGGTAAAAGTGTAGTGGAGTCATGGGTGGGAAGGGAACATTGTTGGTTAATGTGTGCAGGCATCTCTTGGTTAGATTCCTCTGTTCATGGAGCCAGTTTTCATATTAGTTTTTAACCTCTTGTTGTGTTGTATTTTGCAGTTAGGGATTTTAGGTGCCATAGTAGTGTAGTGCAAATTAGCAGAATATCAAGACTAGTTGCTTATTTTAAGAGAAAGACAATTTCAAGTAATTGCTGTGGCTTGTGCCTTATTAAATCTTTTTGAATTGGTGAGAATTGTCTGTGGGCACTGCTAAAAATCTTCTGAGCGGCACCCAGAAGGAAGCTGGGCAAGCGCACATGCGCACAGCTTAGAGGGAACATTGCTTACAGGTGGGTTCCCTCGCTCTTCGGCACAGCCATAACCCTGTTTCTTCCTGCCAAGACAGGATTTTTTCAATTTGGGCCGCTTGTTGAATTAGTTTATCAAATGAGTCATATAATTTACTTAATGACAGCATTGTTAAGTTCATAGCACTCAGAGCTATTCCAATTATTTTAGAGGCCGGATCCACCTGGAGGCAGCATTGTCATATCTAGAAGGGGAGCAATTGTTCTTCGAGGGGGGGTGGGGAGCATAAAAGGAGTCCCCAGACTCAGCTAAAGGCTTGTCTTTTTTATCAAACAATATAGGGGAACCCGATAGGTTTTGCGAGTCATTTTGAGCTGAAGAGCGAGAGACACCCGAGTCTATGGGCCTCATTATGAGTCAGGCGTTAAGGGGTTAACGGCGCCATTAACGGCGCCGACCCTTAACGCCTGATTACAAAGTCCCTTAGCGCCATGGTGATTTTAACGCCTGCTTTTTGCAGGCGTTAAAATCCATGGCGCTAAGGGACCATGGTGCTAATTACGCCACCGTAATTTACGGTGGCGTAATTAGCGCCTTCCCCACTCCCATTATGCCCTATGGGGCAAAAATGGGAATGGGGAAGGGTAAAATGGGAAATGGGGATTTACCGCCCCACTCACCTTGGAATGGGGCGGTAAATCCGCCATCCACCATGGTGTAAACATAGTTTACACCATGGTGGTAAGGGTACGACCCAGGCGGTAACTTACCGCCTGGGTCGTAATGAGGCTGTATGTCAATTATACCCACAACAGGTCTATTCTTTTGTGGCAATCTCTTTTATACTCTCAGCCGCTATAAAAGCATTTTCCGGCAGAGCATCTATTATTTTCTCTGCTGCTGTGGGAGCATTTTCCAGTATGACGCTGTCCGTCAAAGAAGGATTGGGGATCTCAACTATAGCAGCAGACCCTTCTGATTGACCAACAGTCTCACTTGTGGAGACACCTTCTGCTAAAGGTTGGAACAAATCCTTCAACAGTGACTTGTGATACTGTTTTGGAGATACTCTTGTCCATAGTAATTGGCGCCAGAATTAGCAGTAACACATTAACAATGGACAAACTAGCTTTAGTTGCAATCAGCGGTGAGACGGGCTGGGCGTCCTTGTAGAACTTACGAATGTCATGAGACAATGCCGCATAGGCCCAAGTTTCGCCATTTTGCCCGATCATTTGTCCGTTGGTGTAGAGGTCGAATAGTTCAAGGGTCGCTTGCGTGAAGAGAGCGACTGTGATCGTTGTTTTGGAGGGCGTTCACCAGGAGGTATAAAGACAGGCATACCTGTCTTCAGGGTGGGCATGTTGCACTGTGCCATTCTGATTGTTGCCAAGTCGAAAACGAGATTCTACACAAAGCAAAACTAGTATTACACGTAAGCAAAGGGAAAAGGGAAGGAACCCTAAATGCACCGCTCAGCCGCAACTCTGTGGCGAAGAGGCAAAGAGGTACTTCAAGGTACTTCATCTGGTGTGCGCACACAGGTGTGCGCACGGTCACACACTTCAGATTGTGCTCCCTAGTTGGAATCAAATGATTTTTCAGGGAGTAAAAAAGTAATTATCTTTGCCAATAGGGATACTTTCTGCTTATTAAAAGATGTTCTTTCCCCATAAAATTCCTTTTGAGATCGGGCATTAATACTATTAGAGTTATTTCCTTCCTATGACACTGCTCTACTGGTCACTAATTCGAAAAAATATCAGTGGAGCTTTGTGGGTTGAAGTAATGATATGTTAATTGTTTCTAGTTTTTGTTAGGTACATTTTCCATTTTTAGGGAGTAAAAATGCATGGTGCACATGTTGCTTAGCTCTAAGGCTGGTGTTATTACTACCCACAGAAGAACGTAATGTGGATAGTAAGCAGAAGCACAGGAATTTTGGATCATCATATTCTATGGTGCTTAGTAAGCAGAGGCACAGGAATTTTGGATCCTCATATTCTATGGCACAGTTATTCTGATGCAATTATCATCCTTTCACACATTTTAAGAAGCATGTTCTCCTGGCCCTCGAATTACTTCATTAAAATGGCACTTCAACTCTTTCAGCATGTTTTTGACACATTGCTTTTAATTGCCCTTAATCCATCGGCAAATATATTCTGTCTGAGTTTATTGACAGTCACATCCATTATGACAAGAGATATTTTTGTTTTGTAATACAAATGAGTGATTTTCCAGTGGTATAAAACATACAGGGCCTCATTACGACTTGGGGCGGTATCCCGGCGTAAATCTGCCAGAATACAGCGCAAACGAATTACTGTTACCACCCGTTAGTCCGAAGGAATTTCCGCCGGATTACAACTGGTGGTGGCGGTGCAATTCCACATTCATGTTGAGTCCATATTGAGTCCATTGGGCTAAATGTGGCTTTTGTGGCGGAATTATCGCAGTGAAAATTCCGACGATTTTGGTGTTGAGTTGGAGGATTTACCTCCAGGATTTGGCGTAGTGGTAAAGTTGGGGTTAATGGAGCTACCGCCAACTTTACCACTTACTGCCAAACTCGTAATGAGGCCGTAATTTTTCTCTGCGCAGAAGTACATTTGCAAGGTACTGTGGCATATTTTGAAGTCTTTGGTTGATGATTTTTCTGTATAATCACATATGACATTTTATTTTAGCCTATGTGTTTGGAAAAGATTTCTAAAGCATTGCAGTGGCTGGGAAGAGGACATTCCTTTCTAAACTCTCTTCTGCGATGGAAGCTCACAAAGTGGCTTACCACATTAGTCAGTTGCGCACATGGAAAATATTGTGCGTACAACAGCCAATCGGTTCCGCATATAGAGAAAAATAATGAGGGAACATTGCCTGTAAGTATTGTACGTGTGTCTGTTGCTTGTCAAACAGCAATTGGGGTAGAAAATGCTGCCAATGTAAGTGATGATTTATTACTAATAGGCTCTACTAATGCAGCCCCTGTAATCACTGCACTTGCGGACATAACCGTAGAAATGTCTGTACAAACATGGGGCGATGTTATCACGCCAGGCTCTCTATCACATGTAAATTCTGCTCCTCTGAAAAATTCCTATACAATCTTCGAGAACCCTATGGGAATAAATAGAAAAGCACAAGCTTCTGCTCAGATTAAGTTTTCAAAAAATCAAAGAAATCTGAAACAAAACTCCCAATCAAACAATTTTTCAAAGCCATTAAGCTACCAAGGAAAAAACTCTACAATAGGCTTCAGTGTGGTTGCAAAAAAATATCAATTGCAAGCACAGGTGAGAGCCTCCCTGCACTTGGCAACTTCATCTAAGGACATTATGGCATATGCTCCTTTAGATCAGTTAGTGGAATCTGCTGTCAATTGTGATGTAGAAGAAAGCCTATCAGCTAAAAATTGCGAGTCTGAGAAAGTTACAACTACTAAAAGTAACTCTGGTCGCTCTATCATTTTAGACCCTAATGATTTGCATCGACGCAAGATTAGACGTGCAGTCGATGCCATTATGGCTGGTCACCCTTTACTCCCCATAGGGGAAAGTCCAAAAATATCTGGAATCCTGCATCTAAATGATGAGAAGTTAATTACACAATGCCAAACATACAACAGTGACTAAAAACTCTGTCGCTGAGCACAGATGTGAGGATAATAGGTGTTGGTAAAGAAATCACAAAGAATAATCAGCAAAGCCAAAGCAGTGCTGCGGTAGAATTGGAAGAAGGGACTGAACTCCAGACCTTCCCTACTGCTTGAAGAAAAAACGCATCAACTTTTCTGACTTTGCACTGGAAATCATTCAGCTCATTCAATCGGTGCTGGCCGCTAATAAAGAAACAGACTTGGCAATGCGACAGAGGAAATAAAAGTCAAAACTGATCAAAAGTCAGTTCAATTTAAAAAAACAACCAGCAGCGTATTAACTAAATCTTCAATGTTGACCGAGCCCGTCTACTCAGTTTGATCTAAACCAGCGATCCGCTAGCCATTTTCTCGGACATCCCACAACTTGAAGACATCATGTCCACTGACATTGCTCTAGTTGAATTTCCTAAAATCTAGATGAACTCCTGAGTTATCCAAAACACCATATGGTTAGCCAAAATTCAGCCATTTGCCCTGGGCTCTAAAATCTCTACTGAGGCTTCAGCAAAAAATAGCTCTGTTGACACAAAATTGACCTTAACAAATAAAAAGACAAGACACCTGGTCCTCAGAAAGTAAAAATCAAAATTTAAGTAGCAAAAATGGGTGTGTCTGCAAATGTCATGAAGTCTCTAACTAACTAGACGTAAATGCTCCCGATTTGGAAATTGCTCTGCTTAGCTAGAATTCCAGGGGATTTAAGCACCTGCTAAATAACAACGAAAACTCCTTGAGTGGATTCAATATAGTCCTTTTGCAAGAGACGTGGCTCACAGATGTCCCCATATGGGATAACTATGACATCCACTTAAATGCTGAGAACAAAAATCGACGGAGATCAACTTCAGGTTTACTCACGGCAGTAAAACAAGACTCTGGCTTGCAATCAGAGCAATGGGCAACACCTAATAAGTACACGCAACTGGTAAAAGTATGCATGAATTCTTTCAAGTGTGCAGTTGTCAATATATACTGGAATCCAGTGGGAATGTCTGACTCCTGCTTTTTCAAGGACTTGACAGAACCATTTCTAGTGATTGCATTAGACTCCTCAATTACCTATATGCTATTGGGAGGAGATCTGAATTTGAATTGTATTTTTGAAAAATCCACAGTCAATAAAAGCAGACTAATTAAATGGAACCAATTCATAAAAAATCACAAAATTTGCAACGATTGAATGGAGCATTCAAGTCAGACATTCCCCCTTTGCCGTAGAGGTGTTAGCTACTCTACGATTGACTAGATCTATGTACATATGAACTTATTCTCTTTGATTTTGGACTCGCATTGTAGAATCTACCTTGAGTGACCATGACCAACAAACAGCTAAATGGGTCCTATCCAGAAGTAAGCAAATTGAGAGGTACTACCATCAACAAGGCCATATTGTGGTAAATCCAGGTCTGAATACGCTATGATGGTCGGAAAAGTCTCTAGAAAACTTCAATAAACTACTGTCAGATTTAAATCCCATGAGTTCAAGTGAAAACATGCAAAGTGTTATGTATTGCGACATGATTCATCTCTTCCAACATAAATCGCTGAATCTAACTAATCACCAAACCCGAGCCCCAAACATGCACACTTATAATCATGAGGTGAGGAGACAAAAATCCTGGTTGAGAGCTCACAAGAGGGAAGCCCTTAAACAACCCATAGAGATGAGATCAGCCCTACTAACACGACTCAAGACTAGGCACAGGAATTGGCTATGATGTATTTGGGCCATGTTATATCAAGACAACGGAGCAAAAATGCTGAGTATGTTCCAAACAAAAAATACAGCAAAAATCTGAACACTGCTATATCGAGCTTCCTTAGGATCCCAATGCATAATTCAAGCGAATGGTGTAACCGAACAACAGTGGATCGAGCATTTCTCTGAGTTATACTCATTCCCAGAAGGTGGTGTGGAAGTAGGAATCCTGTAGATTCAACACCTTCCTTCTCAAGTGTGATTTGGACGACATACTCCTTTATATTAAAAGGGCAAGTAATTCTAGAGCCTGTGGTCCGGATGGGCTATCAAATCAAATCTTGAAAAGGAATCCTGAAATATGGGCCAATATACTATTCTGCACATTTTCTGCCATAAACAAAAAACAGGTGATTCCTCCCTCATGGAGACACTATTACTGTGCCCATTTACAAAAAGGGCGACCAACAACTTCCAATGAGCTACAGGCCCATTGCTCTTTTGGATGCGCCGGGAAAAATCTTTGCACAATTAATATTAAAAGGGACCTTATGAATGGACAAAAAGACTCAAATTAAGAGACCCCTATCAAGCTGGTTTTGTTACTGGGTTGGGTACAATTCCGAATATCATGGTTTTGAACGGGATATAATGTGACATGGCGACCAGAAATCAACTGCTTTATTTAGCGTTCGTTGATTTTTCGAGTCGCCTTTGACTCAATTGATCGACAACTGCTATATTAAAAGTTGGTTGGTAATACGTGCCCTCCCTCTTTATGTACTCTACTTATGCTCCTACACACCAACACGACTATGCAGGTTAGAATGAATTTGGAGGGCCTATTAACAGAACAATTTCCAACATATCGTGGCCTTAAACAGGATTGCCTTTTGGCTTCATCAATTTTCAACCTGTTTATATTAGACATGGGAAATGCATTTCGCAACGTGGTAAGTGACCCTCCAAAATTAGGGCAATCCAAAATATGCTATGTTGTATGCCCGTGTTACTCTCTCAAACACTGGTAGGCATTCAAAATTCAATGTTTGCTATATAAGGACTTTAATACAACATTGTTTGGCCATAAACCAATGTGTATTATGCAGATTACTTGGCTAAGTGTCCATCCTCTCAAATAAGAAGTCAATATCTTCGCTTTAGGCTAAACCTTTGGCCTACGAATGAAGTTTTAGCCAAGAGAAAAATAATATTACCTGAACACAATTTTTGTCGATTTTGTACGAATACAGGCGTGAGAGACCCTCAAACATTGCATTTTATTATGTATGGAAATTATTTAAATTGTGCCCAAATTACCTTTTTAGGAAGTATCCATGCTTTAAATCATGATCTTTTTGGATTTCTTTTTTAATGGTCTGGTTTGTTTTTACCTTTTTTAATTTATTTTTGATGTGGAAATATCATGTTGTATTTAGATTTGAACCACGTGTATATAATGCTTTTGATTGACTGTATATTTGAAAAATTGATTTTATCAGCTAACCAAATAAAAAATAAAAGATTTTAATCTTCACTTATCCTCTACTCATACTTCTGTCCCAACCTTAGCTATTTCTGATTCTCATCTCTTAGCTCTTCCTACTCCTCTGTCTTATATTTCTGGTTCTTGCTTGGATCATATTGTTACCTCATGCTGTCTACCTCTTTAGTTTGTTTATCCAGTCTTCTAATCTGATCACCATCTGCTTTTCTTTTCTATTTTTTCTCCTATTTCAGAAATGTCTGTCTTCCTCTATTCCTACTTCTTATTTTCGTCATGATCTTTAATGTGTCTTTGTTTATGTCTACTTGAATTTCTTGTCTTCCTTCTCACTCTGTATTCCTGGCTCTTTTCCTTGATGAGGCTATTTTGGTCTGTCTTCTCCACTCTCCTCTTAATGATCTATATCCTGCCTCCTCATTTTCCCCTTCGCAAAGACCCCTCAGCCCTTGTTCACTTCCGAGCTTCGCTCTATACGACAAGCTCATCGTCGTCTTGAGAGGCGTTGGTGTAAGTCTTGCTCCGATATTGATAGAGTACCGTTTTCTTATCACACTCTTTATGATGAATTTCTTCTTTCCTCTAAGCATTCATATTTCTTTGGACTTTTGCAAGTTCAATCCTCTCACTGGCGCTGTCTTTCAAACACTTCCTTATCTTCTTGCTCATCCTACCCCTGACTACTCTGTCTACTCCGTCTGATTTTTCCATCTACTTTGCTTCTATGTTTGCTACTCTTTGCGCAGCTATTGCTGTTCCCTCCTCGTCGTCTTCTCATTTAGCTATCTACTCTTCATCTAGTACTATATTTACATTCTCTCCTGCTTCTAATTTTGATATTTCCATGATTCTCTCTCGGGCTCATCACACTGCTTCCCCTACTGATCCTCTTGCTTCTGCTCATTACACAAATCTATCCTTCACTTAATTCTCATCTTACTAGCCATTTCAATATCTCTGTTACTTCTATTTCCCCCCTTGCTCTATGCAGCCATTCCTATTTTGAAAACAACTATCTAGACCCATCTTTACTTTCTAATGTCTGCCCCATTTCTCTTTTTCCTTATCTTCTAAACTTTTGGAACACTTTGTCCACTTGCAGGTTTTGTCATTTGTTTCAATAAATTCTATTCTTCCCCGTTTCCAATCTGGATTTCGACCTCTCCATTCAACAGAAACAGATCTTTCTTTCTGTGATTCACTGCTTTCATCCTGCTATTCTAAACTCTCTTCTATCCTTAATCTTTTAGATCTCTCTGCTGCTTTTGACACTGGACCATATGCTACTCCTTTAGGCTCTTTCTCCCTTTGGGTTCTCTGGATCTGGATTATCTGGATCTGGATTATCCTGGTTTCAGTTTCATCTATCCAAATCGCACCCACTGTGTCGCATGGGCTGGAACTTGATCTGCTGCCTCTCTGCTTTCTCACAGTGTCCCTCAGGGTTCTGTTCTTGGTCCTTTCCTTCTTTCTCTTTATACTTCTCCTCTTACCTCGATCATCTCCTCTCCTTTGGGTTATCTCATCACTTATATGCCGATGATGCACAACTGTCTTTTTCCTCTTTTAACCCTACTAATTATTCACATTCGTCAGCCTGTCTGTCTGCTATTCAAACTTGGATGTCTGATCATTTTCTGGTTCTCAATGCTTCCAAAACTGAAGTTATTTTCTTTCCAGCCCCCACTATTCTTTCTCCTTCCCGTCCTTTTGTCCTCTTCCCCCTTCACATCTCCCCATTTCCATCACTGGCCGCAATCTTGGTTTCTATCTTGACTCTGATCTATCCTTCCTTTTATTTATATTTGTCGATTCCATCTCGAATATTTGGGAAAGTTAGGTCCTTTCTTACCTTTGCTGCTACTAAACAGATACTAAACGTTGGATATCTTTGCTTATTTTCTCAAGGCTATTTTACTGCTCTACATTACTGGTCTTCCCGTTTCCTCTCTGGAGCACCTAAAGTCTTTCTTTAACTCCTCAATTCATCTTCTATATCTACTCTCCCCTTATGATAATATTCGCTTTGTAATCTCTTGGATGGTTAACCTTTCACTCGCGACTTAAATTCGATTTTCTTTGTATGCATTTAAATCTCTTCATGGTCTTACCCCCATTTATCTTGCATCTCTTGTGTCTTTTTACACTCCTTCTCAGTCTCTTTGCTCTCAATCTCTATCAGTTCTTCGCCGCCTGTGTGCAATCACGCCTTCATTTTTTTTTCACTGCTTGCTCCCTTTCATTGGAATGCTCTTCCTCGCTCTCTTCGCTCTATTGATTCTACTGTGCTTTTTGTACTGCCTTGAAAAACATACTACAATCGTACCTCTTCCTCCTCTATTCTTGTTATTGAAATGCTTACTATCTATCATTTATGATTAGGTTTGACATTTTATTGTACTGTAAATTGGTTCTGTACAGCACCTTGGAGTAAGGCGCTATTTAAATAATAAACAAATACTAAAAAATAAGTAACATGATTTATAAGCTTTTTTAATGTGTTTGCAATATGCATGTAATGTGTGTAAATATGAACCATTTTATTTCAAGTGAATGAATTGTCTAGCTGTAAACAGATATTTTTCTTAACTGTTTTATTGTATTTAATGTTTGTGTAAAGTTTTCTTTAACTATATACACAATAAACCATATTTAAAAAAGGATATCAAGTTATGACCTGCAGCTTGAATACAGACTTCTGCAGCAGGGGCATCACCCAGCTGTGGTACCATACACATTATATTACAAATATGTATTCTGTGTTTTTAAATCCTTAAGGATAGGTGAATACAATAAGGGTTGGTAAATAAAAAGTTAAATTCTGTAGGGGAAAAGCAGAGTAAAATCAATAGGTAATGCAAATTAAGGGGGTCATGTATGACGGAACGTGTACCATTTGGGTGGCTTCCTGGCATTACAAAAGTGACGATTGACTACACGGCTTCGAATTACTCAGAGCTAGTATTGTTACCCTGGGCAGGATTCCTCGCCAACATTTGCTATCCTGTCTGCACCATTGCAGAATATGACCAGCAATTTGGAAAACAGAAGGCTCAAGTAGTAATCCAGTCTGCTGTGAACTAGTACAGAGAGAAGACTTGTACGATTATAATTAAGGCTGGCAGGCATTGCCACAAGGTTAATCCACTGTGATAAAAAAAATAACCCCAGGTTATGAGCCTTTGGGATGGGCTGGGGGCCTTGGGGAAAGACTAGAGGAGAGGGGCAGATGGGTTAAGTATTGAAAGCTCAGAGGTAGATTACTTCAGTTTGTAGGGAAGCATAAGGAAGTAGTGTGCAATTCAGTGGTGTATTGTGGCAAGACAGTCAGTGGTGGCGAAATTAACTCAAGGTACACACATCATTCCGTAGAAAACTTAGACTGGTTCTTCACCTCCAAAATGTAACCTTTCGTGCCTCAATGCTCACAATGTCACCCTTATACAATATGCTTCTGTAAATACATCTGCTATACCGCATCTGCAAATTACCTATGTCAATAAGATTGTATATGTAAATATCACTGACTATGTACCAATGGAAAGAATGTGTCTGTAAATATGCTTAACTTGATTATGCCAAACCTATGTCTTCTATTGTTGCCTGTGGTAACCCCTGTAATGTGTATTACCTGCTCTCCAGCGCCCCGATACGTTAGATAGGTTTGGCGCGCGCTACAAATGTTAAATAAATAAAAATAAAAAATAAATAAGAGTGAATGACTGGAATGAGAATGTGTGAGCATCATCAGCAAAGTTGATACAAGAAGTCAAGGGAGGAGACGCATTTGCTAAGTGATGAGGTTTGGAGTCAATGAGAGGGGACCAAGGACAGATGCTTGCGAGATCAGGCAGAAAGTGGAATGGAAGATCATGTTTAGGCATTCCAGGAAATGGAGAAGGAAGGGACAGCCAAGTAATGGCCAGTCCAGGAGAGGCAAATGCCCTTGACTCCAAGGTGAAAGTTGCAAAAAGGAGTGGTCGACTATGTTGAATGACGGAGAATAAGTAGGATAAGGGTAGTGAGAGTGGCTAGCTGTATGAAGGAAGTTATGGATTAGGGTAAACATCATTTATGTACAAGGATGGCTGCAAAAACCAGAATAAAGGGGGTCACTAAACCAGAATAAAGGGGGTCACTGAGTGAGCATTTCCTGGTAGGTGGTGATGCAGTTGGTACACCCACACTCAGCCACACAGATTTTCGAATGGCAGTAAAGAAAAAAAAAGGTGAAAAGATTTTAGAGATTTTGGTGGAGTAGTATCAGGCAAAGTCCTCGGCAGTGGTGAGGATGGGATAGGCTCGAGTCAAGGGGGACATGCACAGAGGTAGGGTTCTAGAGCAGTTATGGTGGTGCAAGTGAAGGGAAGTGAGGTCAGTGGATAAGCATGGCTTGGTGGAGTTAAAAGCAGGGTAGAGTAGAGGATTCCTTATAGGGGGGGCAAGGAGAGTGCGAAGTGGGTTTTACACCAATGGCAGAGATCAAGGCACATTGTGATCTTTAGCTGCTGGGTGGTTGAAGAGATCCAAGGATGAGGGCAACACCGAGAAGGAGTCAAACAGCAGGCAGGATAAAGGTGCTTTAATTGGGCAGCAGGTGGTAGGCTGAATTTGTTAACTACTGTAAATGAAAATGGTTTGAAAGAATTAACGCTGGGTGCATAGAGTGCATGGAGAGCGGACAACTTTGAGAGACTGGTGGAGTCTTTTCTCAATTTTCGTTTGGTGCTAGAAGGGGTGGTGGGGTGAAGAATAGAGGGGTGGAGGGTGCATGCAGTGAAGCATAACCGAGTGGGACCGGGGGATAAGGATCAATACATAGTGCAAGAATCTGAGGAGAGAAGAACAAGTTACTTCTTACCTTGTAACTTTCTTTCAATGGGATGTTCCTCCGACGTATTCCTTATCTATGATATTTGTATCTCCAGCTTGCTGGCCTCGGAAACATTTTTTCCCAGTAGAGGGCGCTGTGCGTCAACGTCCGTCGAGTAGGTGCTCCTCGACGGCCACCGTATCGACGCTGACGTCATCATGCCTATAAATGGCCACATGCAGCGTCCGTTGCTCATTTCCGTTTTGTAGAGTAAAGTAGTTATTGTATGAATGGTTACTACCCTTGAAGGAGCGTAAGCTGCAACCACAAGGGAAATGTTACTGCGGGGATGGATGGGAGGGGCGTTAAGGAATATGTCGGAGGAACATCCCATCGAAAGAACGTTACAAGGTAAGACGTAAGACTATGATAGACTCCCATAGCAGTGGTATGTGATTGGAGGCGGGAGTAAGAGATGCCATATTACCCTTTAAGAATGAACAGAGTGTAACACAGCTTTGCCAAATCCAGGAATCCAGGCTATAAAATTTGGTAAAGGTTTGTGTGGACGACCATGTGGCAGCCGCACATGTGTCTCTAATTGGTACCCCTCTTTGAAGAGCTGAGGATGCTGCGATACCCCTGGTCGAATGAGCCCTTAGATTTTGAGGGGGCTCTTTCCCTGCCATTTTGTAGCATTCCAGAATGGCTAAAATAATCCATCTGGAGATGGTTTGTTTGATTATTGGTAATCCTAACTTATGTCCTGCGTAACCTACAAAGAGTTGGCCTGCTTGTCTAATTTTAGCAAGTCTACTGATATAAAAACTCAAGGCTCGCTTAGGGTCCAGCCTGTGTAGTCTCTCTTCCTCTTTCCCCGGATGGGGAGGAGGATAGAATGAAGGTAAAGTAATCTTCTGAGTAATGTGAAATTCCGAAACTACCTTTGGGAGGAAGGTAGGCTTCACCTGTAGAACTACTTTGTCCTTGTGAAAAGTTGTATGAGGAGGTTTACAAGATAGGGCTTGTATCTCGCTAACCCTTCTAGCAGATGTTAATGCTACCAATAAAACAATTTTGAGGGTGAGAAACTTCAATGAACAAGAGTGGAGTGGTTCAAAGGTAGCACCCTTTACGAAGTTTAAAACTAGATTTAAGTCCCATAAGGGAACTTGGAATGGTCTTGGAGGGTAAACATTAGTTAGACCTTTCAGGTATTGTATTACCAATGGAATTTTGAAATACGATGGCTCCTCCACAGTGCGCTTAAAAATCGATAGCGCTGCAAGATAGCCCTTAGTAGTGCCAACTTGAAGGCCTGAATTTGCCAAATAAAGTAAGAAGGATAGCACCGCAGGTGTACCACATGAAAAGGGTTCGATATTCTTTTCTCTGCACCAGCTGCAAAATGTATTCCAACGGCAGCGGTATAGAGTCTTAGTTGCTGGTCTTCTGGCCGAAAGCAACACCTCCATGACGTCATCTGGAAGGTCCCAATCCTTGTACCTCAACCTTTCAGATATCAAGCGTGAAGGTTGAGGGTCTTGATGGCTGGATGGAGAACCTGACCTCCCTTCTGCGAGAGAAGATCCTCTCTGTACGGTAGACGAATTGGAGGACAGATGGACATGTCCAGAAGGTCTGGGTACCACGTTCTCCTGGCCCAATCCGGGGCAATTAGGATCATGGTCTTCCGAAACCTTCTCAACCTCCTCATCATTTGAGGGATGACAGGGACCGGAGGAAACGCGTACAGAAGTGGGAACTCCCAGTCCCTACGAACGCGTCTCCTAGAGCTCCTCTCGGGGGAAATTCCCTTGAGCAAAATCTGTCGCACTTCCTGTTGATACTGGTGGCGAACAGATCCACTTGAGGGGTTCCCCAAAGGGCGAAGATCTCTTGAAGGACTTCCTGAGCTATCTACCATTCGTGGGAGACTGTGTTCTGCCTGCTCAGAGCATCCGCTGTCAAGTTCTTCTCTCCGGCTAGGTGAATTGCCGATAGAGAGATTCCTTCCTGAATTGCCCAAAACCAGAGCTGCATCGCCTCTCTGCACAGTGGCAGTGACCCTACGCCTCCTCTCTTGTTGAGGTAGTGCATGGCCACTGTATTTTCCGTCATTATCAGGACGTTTCTCCCCCGTACAGACGGCAGAAAAGCCTTCAGTGCCAGTCTGATGGCTCTCAGCTCCAACAGGTTGATGTGTAATCTGGACTCCGATGGAGACCAACGACCGCTGATGGTCAAGTCGTTGGCATGGGCTCCCCACCCCGTGAGTGAGGCGTCTGTGACTGTTATCTCCGGCCATGGTTGCCAAAACAGTTCTCCTTTCAAGATGTTCTCTGGAGAGGCCCACCATTGAAGGTCGTGGGCTACCTTGTCCGGAATCCGGAGGAGATCTGTCATCCTCCCTGAGAATTGTGACCACTGAGTCCTCAGTGCCCACTGAAGGGATCTCATTCTCAGGCGAGCCTCTGGCACAAGGGATATGCAGGATGCCATGAGGCCTAGCAACCTCAAAAAGTCGTGGGCTGGGAGACGTTGAGCATTTTGAAACCTGGTGACCATCTGCAGAATATCTTGAGCCCTCACCTCTGGTGGCGAGGCTTTTCCCAGGGACGTGTCCAGGACTGCTCCAATGAATTGGGAGTCTCTGTGATGGTATCATCTGTGACTTCTTTAAATTGAGGTAGAAGCCCAGCCTGTGAAGGGAGTGGCAGACATAATCTAGTTGGATCCGAGCTTGTTCCGAAGAAACTGCTCTGATCAACCAATCGTCCAGGTAGGGGTAGACGTGAATCCCTTCCCTCCTTAGACTTGCAGCCACAACCGACATTAGCTTGGTGAAGACCCTCGGGGCGGAGGTCAGCCTAAATGGCAGAACTCGAAATTGATAATGAGAGTTGCCAATTGCGAACCTCAGGTACCTCCTGTGCTTGGGATGGATTGGCACATGGAAATAAGCATCCTGAAAGTCCAGAGATACCAACCAGTCCTGAAACTGGAGGGCCTGAAGGATCTGAGAGAGAGTTACCATCTTGAACTTGTCCTTCCTGAGGAACTTGTTCAATTCTCGTAAGTCCAGGATGGGTCTCAGTCCTCCGTCTTTCTTTGGTATGAGAAAGTAGGGGGGAGTACCAGTCCTTGTTCCTGTCCGCTACAGGTACCGGTTCTATGGCACCTTTCTCTAGCAGGTCTACAACTTCCTGCAAGAGGAGCGGATCCGGCACTTTCAGAGAGCTGTTCCCCGGTGGATGGCTCTGAGGGATGCGTAGAAAAGGCAGGCAGTAACCTTGGGCAACTGTCTCAAATGCCCAAGCATCTGACGTAATAGCCTGCCATTCCGTCAGATGGTGAGTTAACCTGCCCCCTACAGGTGTCTTGTAATGGGAGACCTCAGAGTGGTTTGGGAGCGGCTGATGCGGCTTTCTTTCCTTTACCCCGTCCACCACGGGTACATTTTCCTTGGCCTCTTTGAGCCGGCCGTCCTCTGCCTCTTCCATATGAGGAAGAATAGCGAAAGGACCTTCCTCTCCAAGAGGATCCTGAGAGACGAAACTTAGTTTGTCAGATTGCAGCTCCTAGTGACTTGGCTGCTGCTTTAGATGTTTGTAGTTTTTCCAAACTGTCATCCGCCTTTTTACCAAATAGGGAAGAGCCGTCAAAGGGCATATTTAAAAGTCTGGCCTGTACGTCAGAAGCAAAGCCGGACTTTCTCAACCACGCATGCCTGCGGATTGTGGTACTTGCCGCCATGGCCCTGCTGATACTGTCAGCAGAATCAATGCCAGTTTGACGGGACTCACATTGCATCTTTACCATCTTTGATGATATTTAAAAATGCGTCCCTTTCTTCTCCTTCCGGTATGCAGTCAGCCACCGATGAAGCACTCCCAAAGAGTGTGGCTGAACCTAGCGAGCGTACAAGTTCCATTAATAGATTTTAAAGCCATGCTACAGGCCGAGAAGACTTTCTTAGCCATGGCATCATATTTTGTATCATCCCTATCCTGAGGAGCAGTGGGGTATGCAGAAGTACTGCCTGATGAAGTTGCAGCCTGGACCACAAGACTCTCTGGAGTAGGGTGCTTAGATAGGTATTCAGGGTCAGCAGCAAATACCCTATATTTCGCTGACAACTTCTTGTTAACCGCAGGGACAACTTCAGGAGTTTCCCAGTTAGTTAAAATCTTTCTTTGTAAAGCAGAATGAAAGGGATCCACAGGATCCTCCTGTGGACCTTTATCCAGAATATCTGTGAGGTCATCCTGTTGAAAAACAGGTGAAGGCGCAGACCAACCCATGAACTCCATAATTCTTGACATTAGGGCTCTATAAGGGGTATCAGCATGTTCCCCTGGGTCTGGTTTCACAAATTCCACTTCTGGGGAAGTGTCTAGGCCACTTGCTTCCTGTAATGCATCCTGAAGGTCTTTCAACCTTCTTTCCTCAGAGGCAAAAGTCTCTGGTTCAGGTAATGTGGTCCTCTGCAGCCCAAAAGGCCTTTCCTGATCAGAATCTTCCCTTTCTTCAAAAATTGAAGTTACGGGGGGATGCTCTGGTCTGTGAAATGGTATAAAACCCATCTCTAAGGCAGAGGGAGCCATAATCAGTGGCCTTGAAAAGGTCGATGTCGTCGACGCCGATGTAAAAATCCTCGAAGGCGCCGACAAAGGCGTCGAGAAAACTGGAAGAGGCCTCGAAGAACTCGAGAGGATCGGAATCCTGCTCGAGGAGGTCGACGACGTTCTCAACGTCGTGTCGGAAGCTCTCGGTGTAACCGTTGGCTGTGGAGTAGCCGTGGGTTTTTCTTGTATCGGCGTCGACTTGATCGACGGATGCGTCGAAGAACCCTTCGATAAAGGCGTCAATGGCGCCGATCTATGCTTCGAAGGGGCTTTCGACGATGGCGTCGAAGATGCTTTACTTCCCGATGGCTCACGGCGCTTTCGGGTCGACTCTTTCGCCGGGTGCTTCAACTCGCGGCGTTTAGATTTTTTGGGCTTTTCACATGGGGTATCACCCTCAGCTGACTTCGAGGGGGTCGAGGCCGCTTTCTCGAAGACGCTTAGCATCTTTTTTCTTAATTCCTTCCACTCAGCTTGAGAGCTATGTTTTGTGGGGCAATTTACTCTTTCAGGGGAACTTGAAGACGACGATAAAGGGGATCTTCTTCGTCTTTTTTTTCGAGTGTCTAGACCTCGACGAGTGGTGGGAGCCACTTCGAGACCTAGACCGAGAATGCTTTCGACGGTGAGGAGACAAATGTCTCGACTCTACCGCGGAAACTTTCGAGGAAGTTAAAACTGACTTACCTCTCTTGAGCTTCCCCTTACGCTCCTTCAAGGCTTTCGCCGTCATGGATAGGCATTCCTCACAGTCCGAACACTGGTGTTCGATTCCCAGACACCACAAACAGATCCTGTGAGGATCCGTCAACGACATTATCTTCCCACAGTCTCTGCATTTTTTGAAACCGGACCGAGGAGTCGTCGGTTCGGAGGAGGAAGCCATCGAATACGAGTCGGTTTTCTCGAGGAAATATGAATATATTTCAACTGACGAACTTAGCAACGGTATTCCAAGGCACACGAAGCGCGGAAAAACGGAACTGAGCAACGGACGCTCCGCGTGGCCATTTATAGGCATGATGACGTCGGTGTCGATACGGTGGCCGTCGAGGAGCACCTACTCGACGGACGTCGACGCACAGCGCCCTCTACTGGGAAAAAAAAATTCAGAGGCCAGCAAGCTGGAGATACAAATATCATAGATAAGGAATACGTCGGAGGACACAATCCCTAAGAAATATAAAGTTTCGTGAGGTGCCAAAAAAGTGAGGTAAATGGTTATGGTAGGGGACCAGCGAGTGGCCAAAAAAGAAAGTGTCAAGCTGATGACTGTAGGCCTTCGTCATGTTTGGAAGGTTGAAGTCTCCCATGAAGAGATTGGAGTACGAGGCAGAGGGTTTGAAAAACAAGGTTGCGGATGCCGGGAGGTAGATGAGCACTCCAGAGCAGCCTTCCCTCTTTCTTAGATGAGCAATGGAGAGGTGGGGGTTGGGAGGAGGCCGCAGGGTAAGTAAGGTTGTTATTGCTGCCAAGTCATTGGGATAAATGTTTTGGTGATGGCCTTGAAAGAGAGGGGTGGAGGGGAGAGTCCAAGTCATCCGTTGGAAAACAAAGTCTTGTTACAAGTGATTGAAAATGTGAGCCCTAGTGCAATTTCAGTGGGGGAGGCAGGGGTGACAAATGAGGATGTCCGATTACACCTAGGTGATGATGGGTAGACAGAGTTATAATGAGCAGAGCAACTCTGGGACCGTTTAGGAGCCAGCGAGAGGATGTGGATAGGGTGAGATCTCAAAAGGATGGTGTGGCAATGCAAGCAGGTGGGGGGACTTTTGCAAATCCTGAAAGGCGCTTGATTACAGGCAGATGGAGACAGGGTATCGTGCATGTGAGGCCACTAGCAACTAAAAATATAGTTGCACAAGTTACTAGTAATCAGTAATCAAAAACGCATCACCAAGATGATAAATCATTTCAAACTGGAGTAAAGTTTGTGTCATTATACACAAATATAGTAAGCATTAGTGCAGATTTGCGTAAATGACAGTCTGTTCCCATCAATCAATGCAATGTTTAATTCCTTATTATAGTCAGTGAGTAGCTGATAACTTGAAGTAAGCCTCAGCGCGGGCTAAACCTTCTTATCCGATACCCAATTAAAGTCAGGTCATGTAAAGCCAACACACATGGCTGCCAAATAACCCTGTACGGGAGGTCTAATCCAAGTGATGCCTTTGGGTCCAACATTACAAAAACAAAGATGGCCAAGTCTTTAAAAAAAAAAGTAAACAAAATTTGGATTCATGGTGACCTGGTGTAACCTACGTGCAGTATACTACAGCTTCTTGCACAGTGTTCCAATCGCTTTTTCAGTCTTGTGCAGAGGTGTGTGAGAAACCTGAAGGTCTCTCACCAGCTAGTGCCCAGAGATCTGTCGTACAAGTGGCACGGACATGGCCATCGCTATTGGATCCAGTTCCTGGGGGTGAACCAGTGGGGGAGGATCACCTGGACGGGGTGTCTTCGGGGAGTGGAAGTGGGACACCGAAGGTTGAGACGCGGTACCCCCTTTCTTGCAACGCCTTTTCCCCATCCTGCCCTTTAGGATATTTAGAATCTCAAGCCCCACCCCCTTTTCTGACTCAAACACTTTCTTACAGCGTAACAGACAACAGACTAACACCAGAGCCATTTACCTGATGTGTCCCACACACGGGTCAGGCAATTGACAATAACCATGCACGCCCGACAGCCCTTTACCTTCCCCACAGGGATAAAAGGCGGAACACGAAAGCACACTATGAGCAAGGCCGAACGTACAAGGAAACCGCTACACCGAACCGCAAGTTCAAACGGAGGAGAAAGGCGGCGAGACCTGGAGGGACGACTAAGAGGAAACTGGCCTTGCCCTTTTCAACTGAGACCCGCGAAGCATCCGAAAGGGAAATCATAAGACTGGAGTTACAGCTGGCGTGTGGAGGAATAGATGTCAACAGTGCACAGGGGCCTCCCGCATTGATAACACAGATGGGGAGACATGCTGGCTGCTGCGGTACCGTTCTTGACTCCAGAAGCAAGACCAGCCAACGGACTCAGTACAATCGGTGAGTCAGAGGAAGGCGATAGCAAACTGAATTGTATTTAGCCCAAGGTTGCAAGTGGCAACATTAGATGAAGGCAAGAACTTGAGAACAAAGAACTCGTGTGTGTTTGAACTTTTTGTAAAGCCCCGAGAAGGGCTAGCTACAGAGTGGTCAGGTGCTGCAGGAGTGCTCATTCGAAGGACTCTCGCTGGCCCCTTTTGTGTTGAAACTACAAGTACCAGAAGGCCCTAAGAAAGGGCAGCGTGGAGTGTCAGAGTGGTCCTACAAGGGTCACGGCAAATCCCTTGTACATGCGAAAGTCTCTGACCCATTGCCAAAGGGAAAGCTAATGAGAGTGAATCCTGCATTGTGATAAAGTAAACATTATGTCGACAAGAGTGAACCCGATTGAGGGTTTGGTCACAGTAAGAAGTCGTTTAAAAAAAAATTAAGGTTTGTGACTATTGCAAGCTGCATTTGAAAGGCTGTAGTGAACACGACGAAGGGAGGCCCAAGTTGCAAGAAGGATCCGAGTCTGGCAGAGGGAGATCCGAGGGGCGAAGAAGCAATAGTCCAAGGTACAAGATTACTGAAGGAACTTTTGTTGTTTGTTTGATCCATCAGGCCTTCTAAGGCAAGAGACTTTGCAGAGAAGAGACTTGGCCCCTGAAGGTTCTGTTATTGGTGAACTGGAATTGTGAGCCTTGTGATGGAGAGGCCCAGGAGTGTGCTGTGCCCAGAAGTCCTGCCTTGTCCCGTGCTAAAAACGTGGGGAAGGGAGACCCAGCCATACCACCCTGGCATTTTGTGAACACTTTTCTTTTCTGGTGAACATTATCCCACACTCTTTTTGTAACTTGGCAATAGGTTTTTTAGTACAGGCCCTTTTTTATTTGACAAAACGCCACTAGGAGTGCATTATTATTATTTGATGGTCGTACCTTTCTCCCATCTCAGATTTAGGTTTAGATTAGGAGTTTAGCTCACCCATTATAAAAGTTCAATAAACACCCTTGAACTGTGATCACTTGTGTCGGTCTTTACTGTTGTCACCAAGAGCTCCTTACAGGGGACAGAGCGATTGCTTCCTGCTCCACTAACAACAGTATTGATTGTGCTGGCAAAGCTTCATTTAGAATAGGGATGGTCTACTTTCAAAGATGCTGGAGAACAGTGCAAGTGGTGTCTGCCATTTTGTTTTAGTGAAATCAAGAAATTAACATTTAAGATTTGCATACTACATAAAGTAGGACCTAGAGTTTCCTAGTCCCAAAACCGCTCCCAAAACGTGGCTTCTGAGTGCAGCTATAGTGGTTTGAATTCTAATTTTGGCAGGCCTGCATAGAATGGTAGCCCACTGTGCGTGCAAATCAGCAGAGCAAGGAGGAGGCTTGGTGTGATAGTGGCTATTGCTGGCAGGCAGGTTCCAGTGCGGGTGGCAGTTTCCCACCAGTCCGCATCCCAGGAGACTGGCATGGAGATTAGCAGAGAGACTGCTAAATATTACAAGTAGGTAGTCTATCAGTGCTAGTTCATGATGTGGGAGGTGCATGGGCAGCAGATCTCACCTGGCCAGAACGGCCATTCAGACGAGAAGCGGCGATTCATCTCAGCCTGACAGAAAAGGGCTTTTCATGGGAAGGCTACATCTGTATTTGCACCAACAGGAAGGTCACTACTCGGTACAGGACATATCAAAAGGAACCAAGAGACACTTCCACACTCATGGCCAAAAGAGGCCGGATAACCACTGCAAAAATTCAGACACTAGTCGGACTGGTTTGGGCTGTACGTCACCCTGGCAGAAATCATGGGCATCTTGAGAGATGGAAGGTACGTGGAGCATGATAACTGGTAGGCATTGGATGAATGCTTGTGAAGCTGAATGGAAAAGAGTGGTGTAGGACTGAGCCTAATGGCCTTGTAAAGCAAGGAGCTCGCTGACTATGCAATTTACTCCTTCACAGCCACCTGGCTGTGAAAATGGAGCTACTCACAATGGTGGACCATACCAGCTGGTAATGGCATCAATTCCCTCATTATTAACTAGGGTTGGAACTCAGTTACCAACTGGCATGACCCAAAGTGTATTTAATGCCTAAAAAACTACATCACATAGACTCTATTGTGAAGAGATTGCAGCAAATGTGGCTCTCTGCTTTCCATTGTAAAGAACAGAGGATTTTCACTGTCCCTCACCAATAGTAACATCGTGACCGGAACAATAAACATGCACAAGCAGATGCTGGTTGCTCCATTTGCTATGTCTGGGATGGCAACGCAGAGAATAAAAATGGTCTACTACATTGTCAGAACTTGTGCACATTTAATTGAAATTGTCAAACAACGCATATATTTTGTTAAAGATTAATTTATGGGCATAATTCCAGTGGGAACACAATATTTGTTGTGTAGGAGCGCTCTGCAATGCAGAACAACCCTTTTGTTTCTGCATTTTGCGGTCTTGGCCCACAGCTTTGGATTTTGCTAGGTTTGCACCAAGCGTCCTTGATCTTGTAAAGGCCACACAGCAATCAATGAGTGCTTACAGCACGCCAGATCTTCGCACCAGTAGTACGTTTACGGATTTTTAGGGATGATGAAAGGATCTAAACTGGAATAGATTAGGCCAACTTGTTCTTGATAAAAGGGTGACCAGTAATAATATACACCCGAATAGCTGTAGAGAATACCATGACGGGCATGGCTTTGGTCCAAGGGATCCAGTGCACTGTAGTTGTATGGTGACGTGATCACAACGCCCTAACTTAAGCATATGGCAGAGTACTGCATTTTGGCTGTGACAGGTTGGATATGGTCCATGAATGCCAAGGCACTCCATTGTAAACATTTATGCAGGATGAAAGAACAATGTTCACTTTAGTGGCCTTGTGTTATATGGTTAACTGATTCAGGTGTAACCAAAGCCTGTGCATGTGATAAAAACATTTTTCATTCAGTTGCCAATTAGGGAAATTAAAGAAACTGTCTATGAACACCCACTTTACAGCAGTAGAGCAAAGCTACTGTCTTGAATTCTTGGAAGTGGGCCCCAGTGTTAAGAAAGAGATCATCACAGTCCTCCCAGGGATGCTTTTAAATCTCTATGACCACCAGGCAATTGCTCCAGTAGAACTTGTGTTACCGCACAAAGGGAAAATATTAAAATCTCAATGGTCTAATTTACCATCTGGTTTGTGGTAGTGCAGAGTGACCACTCCTAAGAAGTCAAGGTTTGAGCAAATTCTTCCGTGCCTGTGGGGTTATCCCAAATGACTAAAACCCTCACCCGTCACCTAACAGCCAAATCGATGGCAGCATTACACAGTGAGACATCAAGCATTTCCATCGGGTAATTATCCTCCTTGCCCCCAGGACCTCTGTCAGGAAACCATCTAATGCTTACCCCAAGGCAACCCCGTCTCCCTTGCTATTAAGCCAGGCAGCAGGCCATTACCACCCAGTAACACCTGCCTACTAAAGGCATTATTGCCTGAATAAGGACAAGCATGCCACGGCTCCCAAGAAGCAAATAGCCACATAGATCAATACCATGCAGTGATTACAGGGTCTCATTAAAAGACTCAAAGGGCCTCATTACAAGTACAGCGGTTATCTAGTGAAGGGAGCACCAATGATGAAGCGGGATCAAGTACAAGCAGTCTTAACTTTAATTATCGGGCTAGATCGAATCAGTTTCGGGTCAGAAGAAGTGGAAACAGATACAATCGAGGTAAGTGAGGCAACAGTTATGTAGTAGTTATCACAGACTTTAAACATCTTTATCTAGAAATTGACCAGCCGACAGGAACCACTTCTGCTATGTTACTATCACACTTAGCCATTCACGTAATTAATACAGCAGCATCTCAGTGCCCACATGCTGCTAAACATTTGCATTCTGTATACGGTATGTGGCGGCTCGCATAATATGCGAGAGCTTATACCGCCAAAACGTTTTACTTTATTTACTACACTGCTCGCACTTACAGCGAAGCGCAAATGTTAAGGAACTATTTTTGTAACCACAGCAATTCAATTTTAGGCGGGATCTAACCGGAGACCTCCGTTTGTATCCTAACAATATACGATGGCTTGAACCGCCAGAACATTTCATTTACGGCATTGCTCGTCCGTGCAGCCTAGTGCAAGGGCTCACAAACCATTGGTTTAAGGAATTACTTTGCTAAACATGTCATTTTATTTTAAGTGTGATTTAACCCGGGATTTACATTTGTATTGTAATCCGACTGAACCCACATGGACAAACATGGGTAAGAGTACTCATTCATAGGTATGCTGAATCCAATACTGGAGATTACAATATAAATACAAGATTCAATACATTGCTCAACGGCCTAGCGTACTGTATGTATGCATGCATGCATGCAGCCGCTATTTGATTTACTAATCAATGGGTATATATTCAGTTTAAGCACATCGAAATGGTTTTCAAATATGCGCACATCTTTTTTGAACATACACAGAATTCATCATGTTTTCGTTTGTGATATAGAGGGCACGGAATTCTTGCTTATCATGTTTTCTTGTTTCTCTCCTTTTTCTTGCATCAATTTTCAACCCTACACCTCCTCCCTGGTCCCCAATCCGAAATCTCAGTCTTTATCAGTATCAATTATTTTAGCTATTTTCATAAATTTTCAACTCTGTTTAAACATTGTCATATTACTATACTTTCACGATTATGGATGATGCAATCATATGGAAATGTCCTTTGTTACCAATGCTTACAAATTGGCTTTTGATTTGTATATGATTTTCCATTTTAAAAAAATTGGTTTTTGATTTATATAGGCCTTACTATTATCATTACAATATTTTTTTGTTTTTTTAATTCTTTTGATCAAGTGAATTGCAATATGTATCAATTAAGTAGATATGCCCTGATTTGAGAAAAGCACGGTTTTGTGCTGAAACACATCTAATCACATATGGCCAAGAATAAATACATTTGCTTACCCATTACAAAATTACTCTTGCTACTTTTTGCAAACAAAACCTTTCATGTGGCGCAGTAAGTGGTGTGGTTGAAACACATGCTGCTTCTAACTATCAACGGAGTAGAGGAACTCAAGGTCTCCATAGTTTCAAGCACCTTTGAGACACCTTTCTAACCCAAACAACGTGGTCGTGAGGATCCGGAATTGGTATTGCACAAAACGTTCCTCAACAAGACTGCTTGTTTAAAAACACATTACGGGCCTGATTCACAGAGCGTTTTCAAATGGCACTGCACCATTATAAACTGCTTCTGTGAATCACGCCCTGAGACTCAATAATATTGAAAAATAAGGAGATTGTGATTGAAAGGCTATAGTAAACCAGACTGAGGTACTTTAGTTTAATTCCGAAGAAGCTAAATGAACAACATTAAGTATGAACCTGACTGAGGGATGTCCACAGTGACTGGTTGGTCTGAGCCCGACTGAGGGAGGCTGGCGACAGAGAAAGACCGAAGCCCGTCTGAGGTGGATCCAAGGGTGAAGGTAACCAAAGGGAACTTTTGTTTTGGAATATCAGGCCGCTCTGAAGCAAGAGACTTTGCATGAGAAGAGACTTGGGCACAGAAGGTCCTGATATACAGAAAAGGAGCTTTAAGCTTGCGTGAAGAGGCCCAGGAGTGTGCACCTGCTCGAGAGTCCTGCCTTTTGCCGTGCTAAAAACGTGGAGAAGCGAGACCCCAGCCACAATATCCTGACTTATCATTTTGTGAACACTTCTTTTCTTGTGAACATTATCCCACACTCTTTTGTAGCATAACGGTAACGACTGACAATAGGTTTTCTTAGTATAGGCCTTTTTATTTGACTAGACTCCACTAGGACTGTATTATTATTATTTGATGGTCGTACCTTGCCCCCATCTTATATTTAGGTTTAGATTTGGCATTTATTTCACTCATTTTACAGTTTAATAAACCCCCTTGACCTGTGATCACTTGTGTCCGTCTTACTTTGATGCCTTGCCTTCCTTAGAGAACCCGAAGTTAATGCTAGGGACACAGCCCTAGACAAGAAGTTGGCATTTTGCGTGCCACTGCAGTCACAGTGTGCAGAGGCATGCGTTTTTGAAAACAGTTCTCCATGATTTGAAATATTAGAACAGTCGAATGTCGAGACATTGATTTTGCACAATATGACCAAAGTGGAGAGCACAATAGCCAAGGTACTTCTAAACAATGAAGAAATTGTGACTCGAAAAACAGACAAAGGATTAAGGGCAGAATTGTATATGTGAGTGAATGCGAAAGACAATTGGCAGACGTGCTATGAGAGATTAGAACAGTACCCAACATTAAGACTGCAACAGTTGATTAGTCCAAAAGTAGAGAAAGCACGACAGAGGGTAAAAAAAAAAGAGGCAGAATTCTGGATCATGAAAAAACCCCAAATTCCACAATTTTATACTCTAGCCAAGATACATAAATCATTAGTGGCACCCAATTGTTTCTGGTGCGAATTACTAGAGCCTCTCTCAAGGTTTGCATATGCGTTCTTGCAACCAATGGTATAAGGGATGATCTCCTAAATACAGGATATAACACAGATAATTCAAGAAGTGGAGGGCCTCAATTTCAATCCAGAGAAGGAATTACTGGGATTGGATGTAGTAGCCCTATACAGAAGCATCCCGCAAGGAGCAACAATCAGTATGCTGAGAAGAACGGGTGTTTTCTAATCGGGCTGAGACTACCACACCAGCTTCCTTTATACTCTTGTGTGCAGAACTAGCATTGACTGAACTATTTCCATTTCAACAAAGGTTTCTATCGTCAAATTCATGGAACGGCGATGTTGGCAAAGCTGGCCCAAGTGCAGCAAATCTGTATATGGACGCTTTTGAGGTGACCAAAATCGCCAGAGACGACAACCCCTTCAAAAATCAGGTGCACCTATGGCGCCGGCATATAGATCATATACTAGTGATAAGGAGGAGTTTTGTGAATGGATCAACATACAAGACAGGTACTTGAAATTCACGTCTGATGTGAGTAAATATGCTCCAAATTTGTTAGACATCACTTTCAAAGTCAATGAAGAGAAAGCCCTTTTTGTCAAGCCATTCCATAACCAACAGATCTCAATGCACTTTTGCATTATACAAGCTTTCACCCTCGCCACGTAAGAGATAATGTACCACTGGGACAGTTTCTCAGATTGAAAACGAACAGTACTTGGTGCCAAGACTATAGAAGGGAAGCCACAGACAGAGAGGCTACATGCGAGAGGTTATCTGAGCGAACTGATGGCTAAAGCAATGAAGAGGGCCAATAACAATAACCAGGAAGCATTGTTGAAATACAATGAGACACAGCTTAAGAAAAATTAGGAAGATGAATAGTTCTTGGTGAATACATATAGCAACTTGGCATATCAAATTAAGAAAATTGTGAATAAAAACTGGAGGATTTTAGAGAAGGGAAGTGCCGTATGGGGAAACCTATTATAGCCTTTAACAGGAACAAAAACTTCAAGGACAAGATAACACGGAACTGTCTTGAAAGAAGGAGACAAGACATTAACTGAAACATGGGGTTTGACCCAGTTAAAAGGAGACTGCCTTGTGGTATGTGTACAAGCTGTCCACAGACATTCAGAAGTACTGAGGTAGACATTGGACTACGTAACACTTGGAGGCATTACAGTTTTCCGAACTGCATTTCAAAAATTGTACTATATGGAATTTGGTGCCCCTGTAACACATTGTATATAGGAAAAACAGAGAGAAAGATAAAAATTAGGGTGACAGAACATAAGAGTTGCATCAGAAATCGAGTACAGACTGCACCTTTGGTGGCCAACTGGATCGAATTTGTACACACCGTGGAGGAATTCATTAAAGTGGAAAGTCTTATCCCAACTGAGGACAGGAAATGATAAACTTTGATAAAAAAGTTGTTGATGAAGGAACAAGAACATTGTTTGACCCAAAGTGTTGAGAAAATGTTTCAATGACAAATTGAGTGGCGTGAACACTAATAAAAATAACTAAGCATTTGTTTGTGGTATAGGTCTGCTTATTTCTCCGACATATGCCTGCAAACAAGATTGGTGATATTAGACGATTAAAAAACAAGGCGGGCTGCCATGTGTAATCAGATGGTATTATGGATAAAATAATGGTGCAAACATTGGTAATTTAATCATAAAACAGATGGTTGGTAAGTTTGCAGTATCACTGAGACGAGTTGAGGAGAATACTAAAACCCATCCACAATAGTAGTTTTGGCTTTGTGATCTATGCTTAACATAGAAACAGGACAACATGTGGATGCAGTTGAAGGACTGCAGACAGGAGAACCAAGAAGGTGTCATGGTATATAGCGTGCGAGAAGACGACTAGAGATGTTCGCTGCATGAGCAAACATTGAAATAGGACGGCAGAATTATAATGCGATACAGAGTATAGAGGAAAGCCGTGATGGTGTGGATGTATACTGGCCAGTAAGTGCAGTAAGCACGGCTGAGGTGTGCATGCAAGACTGCGAGAAGTGTACTTAAGTCACTCAAATAAATATGGATTAAGAGTACCCTTGTCATCTTGTCCTCTACAGTGCAGGATTAAAAAGCAGAGCTTAACGTGGATGAAGGAAGCCACAGTGTACAGATGACACACAACAGCAGAATAGCGAGACGCGAGTAGGCGTTCGGTTGACTACACGAAGTAAACTGGTGTAGTTCAGTTGATCTCGATTGGATACTCTGAATGTGTGTAGGAATACCGTTTAGTACAAATAAAGTAACAATGGTCCATCATTTTGTAGATCACTGGCATGTGTCAGACTTCTGAGCTAGAACCAGGGAAAGGAGCGTGGCAAGAACATGTGAAATCACACATAAGAAACTAGAAATGGAAACTCATTTGGCAACCTAGTGAGGTAATTTTCGGAGCACTAAGTTATTGAGTGCTCGTAGCCATAAAGTGGAAATAATTGTTTAATGGCAACCATTGAAAGAGGCTCCCATCTGTGTATATTGTTCACAGATGAGAATGAGCAGGAATCCATCAAAACTTCAAAAGTCAAAAGGTGAACAACAGGTGAAGATTATATGGCCATGTGAATGAAATCAGTAAGATAAATGATACCAAGGCTGTTGTGAAACAAGAATGAGGTAGTGGTACAGCTTTTAGGACTACCGTCTAAATTTTCTAGGATACAGTGACGAATTGGTGTTAAGTCAACTTGCACAATAGGACGACCCGCAGAGAAGTTTGAATGCAATACAGATAAAGCGAGATTTGAGATGAAGCTAAGAACTGCGATATGTATGACATTAGTTAGTGGTTCTTTGGTGGTTGAATTATGGGGAATAATGGCCTGTAATGTTATAAACATGTTGGGTGAATGTGGTTTGAATGGAAGAATTTGTGCCTGGGAAAGAGTGAAAGGCTAATTTTAGCCCACAGATTTTCACTCTACAGTGGAAGCACTAGCACTTTAATATAACATTGATGGTGAAGAGCTGAGGTTTGCTTTTGTTAAACATAACTGCAATTAATGTACTTGTGGACTGACATTGTGCAGTTTGAAGATCTATTTTGCTGCTAAGTTAAGGAACAATTGCTGCCATCTGTTTATGTATTGTTTCAAATGAAATATTGAATAGTGAAATTAACTATTTTTCTACTGAAATATGGTTCTTATGAATTTGACACCTTGGTTCCACTGCAACGACTAGATCATAGAACATTTGTGCATTTGAAAGCATAATATCCTATAGAGCGATTGCTATACGAGGTTGTTAAATAACCCTCTTGTCTCAAAGTGTTGCAAAACTCTTACCACTACATAACAGCCAAATTACCGCACTGCCGTACTACAACTTTGGTGGTGAAGCGGATGAAAAACCTCCAGCAAAATGATTTGCCACCGAAAATCAGCAGAATTACCACCAGTGTTAATTCTGCCAAAATCGCCACTCCATAATGGGGACTGACACTGCCATATCACCACTTGTAATCCAGTGGTAATTCCGCCAGGCCAAGTGGCGATACCAGTAATTCTGCTGTTTGGTGGTATTCTGGCAGATTTACCACTGGAATACGCCAAACTTGTAATGAGACCCTAAGTAGTAAAAAAACACAGAGTCCGATTGCTCCATAGTGTGGTCATTGCAGATCCATCAGGTATAGAAATTAAACCCCTCCCATGCAAATGTGGCTATGCCTGTCTGCTCCAGACCCCAACAATAGGATTGATTACAATGCGAAACAAATCTAGAAGAACATAAACATGAGGCAGACTTGCTGGCATTGATCCAACGTGTTCAACGAAGTGTAACCTTCGCTTGTAACAATCAACCAAGCTCTGGGAGATCAATGAAGTTTGGGCTCTTACCACCATCATATCGATTTGGAGAATCGCATGCTTTCTGCGGAGTTGCTACTCGTAGGAAGATCTGCTGCCTCCACGAATGCCGCCGAGTCTTTACAGGGGTATCGCTGCTAATATCTGCATCCACTGGTTTCCACTCGTACTCGCTGAAAGGAATGAATGTTTAAGATTTTAAAAAAGGCTGCTGAAATGAATCCTTTTATTTAAGTTGTGCTAGCGAAGTCAGCAATAATACACCCAAACAGCCAGCCAATTTAGACCAGTATTTGCAAAGCCAACAGTTTGGGCTTTTGTGTAGGCATGGGATAGGCATTGTCCAGACACTGCTATAATGTTGCTACTGGCCATAAAATGGTAAGAACTTGAACATGGTACAAGTACTTCGTCATAGGATGTCAGTGCCTGTCAAATGAACTACAGCGCAAGCCAAAACGGTTGGCTTTACCAATGCTCATTTTTAAACATGGCTTCAGTGCAAGGAACAGCATACTTAGTTAAGGTGTTTTTAGTAAACTAGGAGCTCGTTTACCACACAATTAAGCCATTAACTCTCGCAAGTATGCTTAGAAATCACACTTTCAGGCACTATACAGCACAAATCTTCATGTTTCTGAGTGACCAAGCTAGGCCAAAAAGATTCAAGGAGGGTGGGTTTTAGGCAGAGGGAAGTTGGTAGTGAGTGAGCAAGGCCATCGGCACTTGCATAGCCATGAGCAGTCAACGGGTCAGTAAATAACCAAAGAAAGGGACCACATGTGCTGTGTTGTTCCTCCTCACATCCCCTCTTCCTCTTATATTTACCCCAAAGTAAAGTATGCGTTAGAGGTGGCTATGAAGCGCCACTTAATAGCAAAAACTGAAAAAGTGCAGTGGTGACATGCCTTGATGCATTAGGGGCGAAGAACACTTTATTGAACAATTGTATCCAGACCGTGGTCGAAGTGCACGTTCCCTGCTGGCCTGCCTCTGCTCCCCACAAACACCACCGCCACCACGCCCCCTCCCACGTGCAATCCAACCCCCAAACAAGCACACATGCAGTTTAAGGAATGTTCAGTGCAGTTCACTGATGTGCAAGTTTCAACTTCTTCCTACACTTTTATTTTAAAACTAAACCATTCCAGAACAGGTTCATTTTAAACTAAAAGTATAGCAACAGTAGAACCGGAGCAACACTACCAACCGCTCCCGTTCACTTCGACCACTGTATCCAGAGGACAAAAGGATTAGCCGACAGGAACACAGTCTGCTAAATTTAAGCAATTAATCCACTGGCTGTTGAGACCGGACTTATAACGGCACGCTATTAAGAAGTTCCAGTTTACCATGCTGCAGACATATTATGCAATTAATCCTTTGTAGCATACACATCACCCCTAGCGAGCGTTCAGTAGAATGACAGAGATGGGAATTGAGCCTACCTTGTTGTGGTGTTGCAATCAGAGGGGGTATTTTCAGCTACAGGAACCAGAAACTTTAGAAAATTTGGCACAGAGGAAGAAGAGCGAAGCTTGTTCCGTAGGACAGTACGGTAGGAGAAGCTGAGGGTACAGTTTGGAATAGATGGAAAAGCAAATAATATATAAGACAAGCTTTGAAAGAAGCAAAGAAAACGATCAAACCTCTGTGTAATTTGACAAACCAATCGATGGGCATGTGTGCTGTGAAATCCAGCAGTGTTTAGTGATCTCTGCAATCCGTTTTGGAAAACTTCAAATTTGCAAGGTGTTAGGCGTCCAAATCGGCTTCTAAATATATATCTACTTTCATAGCACAAGCAAAGTGGCATTCTTGCAAAGGTTAATCGTTCTAGCTAGCGCCTTAATTGAACTATCGTGCACGGTATAAAGTTAGTAAAGCATTTTGCAGCCAATGCTGAAAATGTGCTCATAATTTTAACTTCCTTGGCGATTGATTGTCAATGCTAGACTGCATTAACAGTTTAGGTCTGTCTTGGATTTTAAACAAATGAAAATATGTAAACGGCTGAACACATTCCGAACTAGGACTTCTGGCTCACCTCTTTTGTAGTGGGGGGCCACCTTGTTCTCCACAGGGACTAGATTTACGCTTTTTTAACAGACTGGGTGAAGAGGCAGAGGGTGCGAGGCAGTTTGGAGCTGCCGGCAGGTCTGAGCAGCACGGGGGCTCGCTTGCCGATATGCCCAAGCTAAACAGCAGCATTCCAGAGTCAGAGGGAGGAACGTAGCCAAGGAGACAGAGAAAGAAAAGACAGACAAAACAGAGTGGAAATAGAATTCAGTTTAGGGGTCGGTTGTTAGCGGACTGCACGCGGAATTCAGAACTTGAGAAAATCTCATGGGATCTATTTTTGGAAGCATCACACTTCGCACTGCAGATAGTTTCACAAAGAGCACAACACAAGTATTTATAAAAGACGAACAAGGTGCAGTTTTCACCCACCATTCAGAGAGATTGCGATGCTACATGTATTTGTGTGATAAACTCTGCAACGTGTTTTTTTTCATAATACCTATATGAATGCACACAAAACAGAATTCAATTACTGAACCAGAAGCTCTACCATAAAAAGCCAAAACCAACTAGAATATTTTCCTCAGTCCCTTTAATCGTTTCTTGAAATTCAGTGAATTTCTATAGGATGAGCCAGACACGAACCGACACAAAGAGCTGCACAAAGAGGGCCACCCAAAAATCCAATGTTCTCGCTCTACTCCAGGTCCTCTACACGGACTGATGAATGCATTTAGAACAGATTGTGAAAAAGTAGTGGTCAGTTCTGAAACTGTGGAATCTAGGATATTCAGGGTATAGCCTTCTGACCACAAAGGGCTACTACATTCACAGCCATTAGGTGCTGTAGGTCCAACTTAATAGTCTTAATGACCCAAGTCCCTTAACGGCCATGAAGGGACATAATGGTTCCTTAATGGACATCAAGTGTCCTAATGTCTGCGAATCCCCAACCCGAGCCATACAGGAAACTGTTGTGGAGACCCAAAAGGCACATTAACTAGTGTGTGGTACCATGTTCCCATGCCCAGCGAATGGAGAGGGTTGGTGCCAGCTGCGAAGTGCAGTGTCATATGGCAACGGAGGAGTGGCATGGTGGCCAGCAAAAGCAGTGGCCTGGGGATGCCAATATGGGAGGAGAAGTAAAATAGGTTGCCTGCTGCCAGCGGGGAGCAAAGGTCTGGAGAGAGAGGGGGAAAAGCAGATGCTAGAAGCAGAAATCTGCCTGGCTCGCGTGTCAATGGTAAGGGGCAGGTGACGGCACGGGGTGTGAGCAGGGGGCGAGGGAAGTTGGACACTGTAAAGAAGCAGGGCCGAGCAGGAAGGGAAAGTGCAAGGAAGAGGAATAAAGGAAGGGGCCAGCTGCAGAAATCCGAGAGGAAGCATGGAACATAGAACCAGCCATTTGGCAGAGCACATTAGAAAAGCAAGTTTCAGGCATACACTGGCGCAGCATGACAACTGAAAGAAAGGGGCAGGGTGGAGGAAGGGCAGACGATGTCTCTGAGGGATAACACTAAACTACCACACCACGAGAGTCCATTGCCGACACTGTTATAACTTTAATAAGACTGGCAGCGTTTCTTTAAAATTCAATTCTAAAGACCCGCCAGTCTTCTGAAACGTATAACACCACAGCTGGTCTTTAGAATTCACTGCATTGACAACAGTAAAAAATAATGCGTCCCCTCTACCTAAAGAGGGCCTGCAAGCAGGCTGAAGGGAGCTTGTGTTTGATTATTGCCACCAGGGCACTGACTCAAACAAGCACATCGACATATGCACAATGAAATGCCTGCAAGATTTTAAGACAGCACATTAGGTTGCTTATTCAGATTTCATTAATTACTTGCAAAATTCTGACTCATTAAAATTAAGGTATATTTTCCTGTGTTCAAATGACCCCAAGCACTAGCGTACCGAGCGGGAGTCCAAGCCGGGACATTTGTCAGTGGGACGGCACACCTGTTCGGCGGCTCAAAGAGGGTGCCCAACGGGAAAGTTGTCCCACTGGCAGGACAATGTGTGCCAAGCAGCCAAGCAATTCCTGCTCAGCACGCTCATTGTCCTGGCAGCTGGACACCTTAACCTATTCGAATGGTAGAGATGCCCCACTGCCAGGAACATGTCCCAAGGAGCTCCAGGAAGCAGAGGTTCCTCACGTTTATCTTTGTCAGAGCATTACACTGAGCCATTAGGCACTGATTGGAGGTAGGAGGGCGACTATTAGCAGGGACTTTTGTACCTTTAGAAAAGTGTATGGGAGGAAGTGATCAGAAGTGAGAAGGGTGCATAATGTTGCATGCTTTATGAAATAATGACTATGGCTTTAAACCCCAAGTGAGATGTGTTATACTCACGTTAATCTGCATGATACTTTTGTGACTTTGCATGCAGGATGGAGAGAATAAAACTAAAGCCATACTCTCATTCCTTAACATATTTCTGACAATGTATATAGTGTACAGTTAGTGTACTATGAAAAACTAGCTTATTATGCAATGTTGTTTGCTTCCAAGGCACTGCTATACATAATTATTTAAGCACATGAAATGTAAAGCAAAACCTTAATAAATATCGATATCAACTAAACCTGGAAAGATGCGCACTGTTGCTTAAATTGTCCACATCCCAGTTTCACCATTTAACCAAAGTGTGTGATCCTGGGCAATTCATTTAATCCCATTGTGTTTTATCTGAAGTTCTCTACGTGATTCTGATTAACTTCAAAGCTTATGTTAAAATATCATGCTATTATAAAAAAGCCAGATGACTATACAGTTGCTCTACATATAACAATAGTGCATTTTAGGCATTTTCCACCACAAACTTATTTGCCACTTGGCTTACTTATGGCAACTTAATCTAAAGTCACTACCATAGTGCCTCCACGTATCACAGACTGATGATGCTCCTTGCAATGTCGTTTTCTGTAAAGTCACTTCTGCTGGTGCAATCCATATGCAAATTAGGAGGTTTCCATATATTTTGCCCCAGAGGACCTGGACAGAACTCTAATAGATGGGTTTCCTGCATCTGCAATGTTCCTGCAGTTTTGTGTGTAAAATTGCCATCTGCCACTAATATTACCAAAAAAGTACATTGGGGCAGGTGTGGGCGGTTTAGGGGTGTGAATGAGACTATTAAAAGCACTGCATTACATGGCTCACCTCACCCCCCACTCTTGCTATGCTAAATACACCCATGACCCCAAATGTAATTGTCCAAATGTGACCCCTCACTAGGGTCAGCCCGCCGCCCAGCTCTCCAGCAAACATACACACAGCTGGATACCTCAGCCAGGATTGCACTGTCCAATGACATGTTCAATGAATGCAGAAGCCACAATGCAGCCCCCCCCCCCACAGCCCCGACCAAAAGATGGGGGGGACAAAAAGGCATGCCACAAAGGTTGGGGGTGCTCGTCTCCCCCCCATCCATCCCTATAATTACGCCCATGCGACTGGCAGAAAGTGTCCCAATATGCTTAGAATCTTGTTCCCGATTGGCTCGGCCAAATCAGAATGTTCGTAAAGGTGTTCAAATTCGGCTTTATAGGCTTCGCACGAGGGCCGTTTCAGGAGTTATGGATCCCCTAAAACAGAGTTAGAGATCCGAGCGCAGCCAGGGGGATCAACAAGGTTTACTAGAGCAAGTAGTTTTAGATACAGCCGAGGGGAAGGGGGTGGCTGTCTATACAGCCATTATACTCGTGTCCAAAAAGCTACTTCAACCAGCCAGTTTTCAGAAAACTCCACAGGTAGATTTCCCCCCATTCTTAAAAAAAAAAAAAAATGTTATTCAACCTTTTGACCTTGAACATAATGGCTTTAGTGCCATATTCTGATCCAATATATGATTTTTTATTATAAAAAAAGGGCTGGAGGAGACAATCTGCCTGGGTTAGGGCCAGGGAATTGCTTGCTGGGTTGCCAGTGAGCATGTTGCAATGTGCAGTGAGTAGTGGTGTGCTAGGTCAGGGCTGCTAAAGTAACAACATGGCGGCCCAGATGGGCAGAGTTCAGACCTAGCCGTGTCTTCCAGATGTAGTCAAGCCAGGATGTGTGGCGGCTATGGAGGGCTCACGTTGCATATCCAGGAGCGACTGAGTTTTCAGGTAAGGAGTGGGGGTGGAAGGGCATTCTGACAGATGCAGCCCATGTGAGGAGAGCAACGGTTCAGGCTGCGGCGCTCTCAGCACAGCGTGCCCGTAATGAGGAGTCGCTAGGCTGAGAATCTTGCACGCAGCGGGGACAGGAGTCGCCACACGGCACTGACATTTCCGAGCTCCTATTAGATCTTTTGGGCATATTATCTCGTATGGCCTAGACATCGGACAATGTTGGTGTGCCACTTCATTCCCCCGGAACATAATTACAATACCAGCACAGTTCGTTCTTACTTATTTAATTACATTGGGGATTAATATTGAAAAGGAAATTAATTTCGTTCTTTTAAGTTTAATGATTTTTATTTATTGAGCATTATTCATAACAGCAACCAAATGTTACAATTACTTTAAATGAGTATGATATAATACAAATAGTATAAATAGGGTATCAATATGTGAAGAGCAAATAGAAATATTAAGATCGATCTGATCGAGCCAGGGGGCGTGGCTAACTAGCCATATAGGCTGTGGATCTCCGTGGCTCCTGCAATATCCTTGAATACTCATCGCAAGGAAGCGATGTGCGTGCCATTCAAATAGATCTACTGATGTGTGAAAGTGCACTGTATGCGGCGTATATGTTTAAAGCTGTAACCAGACTGTGAAATAGAAGTTACACGAGGAAGAAATAGAACGAGGCCCCGCGGATGTCCTGACAAAATGTCCAACTCGTGGTAGAATTAGCTGCGGCAGTTCGGGAGTGCTCACAGCACAGGTAGAACGGCAGAGTGACTCACACTGGGTCAAGAAACGCTGCTAAGGAGGGCAATCGCTCTATGTGTTGTGCATGTCAGGCCCCTGTGACATGCTGCAGTGGAGAGGTTTAGCATAGCTCTCAACTCACACGCTTTTGGCGGGTGTCACCCGCCTTGTAAAGGGCTGCATCACCCGCCAAGCCTCCTGCACGCCCATTCATTCCAATAGGCGTCTCACCCGCCAAAAACAAAATCGGGTGATTTCACCCGCCTTGCAGCACAAATGGTTGAGAGCTATGGGTTTAGGGTGGCCAACTGTACCAGAATTTGCGGGATTGTCCCGCAATTAGGGACTCCGTCCCTCCGTTTGCAGAGTGGCTGTGCGGGACGCAAGTTGTCCAGACTTTAGTCAAGACAACCTGCCTCCAGCACAGCCACTATGCAAACTGAAGCGGCATGTACACAGCACTGCGCTGCTGACTGCTGCTTTCTTTCCTCAGGCGGCTCTGCAGCCCTGGCTCTTTTGAGCCTCCAGGTCTAGCTGCAACGATATAACACCTGGCTTAATTGAAATGCGAATGCTTTGTTACTGGGGTCATGATAGTCATGTTTGCAGTTAAAAAACGTGACCATCACCTCCCAAGGACAAACCATTTGCTTTTCAATTAAGCCAGGTGTTAAGAGCCATTAAAAAAATGTACATTTTAAAAGGGGCGGGTCAAACGTGAATGAAGTCGTGACGTCACCACCACCTTGGGGGACAAGTGTCCTGCGAAAGACTATCAAATAGTTGGCTACCCTAGAGCGGATTGGCCAGATGCAGCCCGTAAGAAACGAGGCACGGGGAGCCCACATATACACAAGGCCGAGCGCAGAGCGCCGTCCGCTCATGCTTTGTGATAAAGATATGCATGTGGGCATGAGAGCCTCAGAGGTAAGGTCAAGGCGCCTCCAGCCTGTAATGCCCCCCCCCCCAGGGCCAGATTGCGAGAGCCGCCCAAGGCTGGAGGGAATCATCAGTGGCACATCGAAGAGCAATGTGAGGGCAAGACCTGGCAATGCTCCAACACTAACATGGGAAAAGCCGGCCCAGCACCTCGCAGATACTGACAGAAGAGCCAGGACTTTCCAGTGAGCCACGCGACTCAGGAAGCCTGCGCCGGTGAGATACTTTGTTGCCAACGGAAGCATCGGCGCACACAGAACTGACAGGCTCTCTCAGGGAACCCGATAACAGGTCTACAGTCTCAGCTATAACTGTAGCAGACACCTTTATGTGAACACGAGAAACGTGCTGCAAGCGTAACAGTAGCACAACCCGTAGGGTGACCAGATTTTCAAAATAAAAACCCAGGACAGGACAGGCCACCGACATAGAAGTAGGACGGCAATTTCACGGGTCACTGACACAAAAGTAGGACTACATATCGTAGCACTGATAAAGACAAAAAAGGGACTACAAACATAGCACTTATGACAGTGAAGTTTGGGGGCAGCCACAGCAGATCAAATGCTGGATTAATGTACACATACCTGTGAAGCCACTATGTGGCACGGTTTTCTGTTTTTAGAGTGAATTCTTGGGGATCCACCTGTACAGGTAGAGCACTGCAGTGGACTGGGGTTATTGTCAACCCAACAATATTTCGCTGTGAGATTAAAGCATGCATTTTCACAATTGTACACACTTTATGAAGACTGCTGGCCCCCTTGCATCATAGAATGGCACAAAAGTAATGCACCCCACATGCGTATGGCAAACTTTATTGTGGAATTATTTCACCCGAAAAGGTTTTTGGTGATGAAAAGAACTATGCCTTTATTGCAAAGAATGAAAACAGTGAAGATTGAAAACAGTGAAGATAAAAAGCAAGAGAATTGCTGTACACGTTTTATTACTATTATGAGTACTTTGCTGATGAATGTATTCTTTGTAGCACCGATTTGTCTTTCTGTAGCCTGCTATGGAACTCAGAGCAGCTCAGGCTGAAATTAACCCTAGTAACCAATATGGATTTCAAAGTCTCAATGTCCATTCGGTTTCGTTCATCGGTCCATGTATTGTTCATAATTGAAAAGATTCTTTCCACTGGCGCATTTGTGCCGGGCAAGCACAAGACAAACTGGACCATCATGCTCATGTTTTTCATAGTTATGTTCTGCTGTGAAAAATAGGTGAAAACCTCCACCCACCGTTCATCTGCAGACTTTTTTTGCTCGTTCCACTGGGCCAGCCTGCAAGCTGTGTAATTACGCACACAGCTCAGCTCATCAAAAAGCTCTGTGTCATCGAGTTTGAGCCTTCCTGATGTAGACTGCACAAATTGTAGGGAGCCCTCTACATCTCCCCAAACAGGGACACTGTTTAGGAGGACCCAGGAAAAAACGTTCAGTTCTGTGAAGTGAGCGCCCCATTCTTCTAGGTACTTTACACAGCAGTCATAAAAAGAGTACACATATTCGTTGAATTGGGTTTCATTTAGTTGCCCTTGTTCACGGAGGTCATTTAGGAGGCCTTTTACTTTGTTACTCAGAAAACATGCATCACGCCGCCCTATCATTTTCTCCTTCAGCCTCATCAACCTTTGGCCAACATCAATAGCATTTGAGTTTTGCTTTTCAAGAACCTTAATCGTATCATTAAACAGGACTAGCTGGTTCTGCAGGAAACAGAGCCACGCCTCACCAATAGGGTTCTGCAAAAACTTGGTAATGGCTGTAGGGGTTTTTTCCTGTGAGAAAAAGTATGACTTCAGGGCTGGGTACAGTTGGAGCACCCTGTCAAGAGCTGGCAATAGGGACAGCCAGCGTGTGTTACTGGTGCCAAGAAGGCTCTGGTAGTCTATCTCCACAAATTCACAAAATTCCTTTAACTGTTCTGTTCTAACAGTATAGATGTGGAAGTATTTATACACTTTCAATATGAAGGATTCTATATCCAAGGGGAGCCCATCAGCAGCAGTTTGCATTGCATTATGCACAATGTGTGCTGCACACCCCACACCAATTAGTTTATTTTCAGGGATTGCCTCCTTCAACTTACAAAAAACATTGTTTTTCCCTGCTCTTGCTTTCCCACCAAAGTTTGTGTTTGTGTTATCCGCACAAAAGGCTATTACCTTTTCCCATAGATTAGGTGATAGGCAAAAGTGCCCTCAGCAGCAGCCCTACTGAGGTCTGTGTCCCCAGGAACAGCCTTCCCAAAAAACTGTGTGATATTGCTGCTGCTGGCTGCAGATAACCAAAATTTGTGCTTTTTGGTTTGCACGTGCTCCTTAATATCTCCTTTTCCACCATGGGCAATAGAAAAAGAGCATCTGCAGTGCTTGCAATACACTTCACTGTCACTCCTTGCAACCTTACTCAGGAAAGGGAATGACGTTTGCATCTCCTCAGTGGCGGTACATCTCCTCTTGGGCATCTTTGGTAGCTACCTAGCTAGTGTTTCTAGATAAAGCTTGAAGAAAAAAGTAATGTCAGTCATCGTGATATGGTGAACTACGTCTCACGCAACAACAACAAAAATATCTTGATGACTGAACTACGGTTGTAGTAGTATACCTGGAAAGTCAATAAATCCTCAAATGTGTTTGTGACTTATACAGGTGCAACAAAGGGCACAGCATTGGCATTTGCCAAAAAAACAAAATGAGAGTAGAGTGGTGCCTGAATTGCAGGAGGGAACTGGGCAAGCATTTACAGGCAAGCATAAAGCCTACACAGGCTCTCTTCATAAACAAAAAATGTTGAGGACAGAAGGCAGGGGGTTTGTTCTGTCCCAGAGGCAGGAGCGGCTGAGTTTAGAAATAAAAGCCATGCCACCATTGAAAACATGTCCTTGCTGGCTGCACAATGCCCTCTGCCCCCCATATAAGAACACTCAGGTTGTAGTTGCCTCCTAACACCAGTAAAATGTTACATGTCAAGGAAAGCTTGCCTTGTGGGTTGCACAAATGCAACCCATGTAAGAACATTAATCATGTTGCCTTTGACACCTGTAAACAAATGTCATATGCCCCCCTCTGAGAACACACATGTTGGCTTTACTCTTAATGCGAGCACAACATTCCATGCCATAGTACAACCCAGCCAGCCCCATTGTAGTGCCCTCCATGTAATAACACTTAGCACATTGGCTTGCATAACAATTACATCACAGGTGTGCAAGTAACAGCGCTGCAATGGCCAAGGCCTGTCTGCGCGCTGTACAAATGTAAAAATAAATCATACAAATAAATAAGTAGGGTTGGCAAGTATTCTTAAAGAACATGTACAGAGGAACTGCTCCGCTACCAGATGGATGCAAAATGAGTAACCTGCAAGTCACATTTCATTTCCTTACCTGTTGGATATTGCAGGACGATGTGGGTGTGCTGCAGCAGGGATGAGGGTCACAAACGAGCTGGATGCAAGAGGATCGACTGATGTCAAGCTGGTGGCGTGAAGGGATGCGCTGCAGGCTGGAGCAGGAAGCAGGTCCACGAGAATAATGCTCTTCGAACGCTCAGGCGATGGAATCCAGACAGCAGCAGCAGTCACGAAGGAAAAGAAAACGAATGCTGCTAGAAACTCCAAGCCCCACTCACGGAAGAAGATGGAAGAATGATGCTGCGACAGCCACGGAAGAAAAAGAATGAACCGTTCGTGCCCGTGGTCGAGGCTTTTATGTGTTGCCAGCCAGGGGTCCCATAACTTCCCCCAAACACGTCGCAAGTCGCGCTTCCTGCAACGTCACAAGCTGACGTTGCAGGAAGTCTCCAGGTCCTGGAGGGCGTCTATAGGCTGTGTGGCTGTGTTTCCGGCTTGGGCGGGGGCTTGGGCGCAGAGAAAGTGAAAGTATGAGCCTGCGCACTGCAGCGCAGGCTCATACTGCAGCGTCGGAGCGGTGTCGTCCGAAAATCGGGACACCAGACACCCGCGCAGCAAAACCCCGGACGGGGTTTGGAAAAAAAAAAAAAACCCGGGACAGGGGGTGATTTCCCCGGACCTGTCCCGGGAAAACCGGGACGTCTGGTCACCCTAACAACCCGGGCTCCTGAACGCAACACATCATGGGCAGATACACTGTATAAAGGAGGGGGCTGCAGAAGAGGGAACTCACAGTCTAATGTTGATGGTACTAATGGGATAATTGGGCCAGTTCAACTGCATGATAAAGAGCGGGCATTGTAACACACCACGAGTAGTGGTGAAAGACTCATCCTGAAGTCCAGAAGCAGAAGCTGCAGAGGAATGTACTTTGTTAAACCATTCAAAGTGCGCTGGTGGTAGTCGCTCTGTGTGACCCAGACACTGATGAAAACGGAGGCGCACCGGTAGACAAGACCTTCAGAGGCATAACTAAGCCCATGTGGCTCACGATACGAACACTATTATAGTGGAAGGCAGTAGCATTGCTGAGAACCCCCGAATGAAGTGACCCTCAGGAAGCTGGAGCACAGAAGGGCCATGCGAATGGTGGAAAATAAATAATTGCCACTCGGGCGTCCTGACTCAAGGAAGGGAGGTGCCAGAGGAGAGAGTATGAGAAGGCTGGAGATTAATGGTGGCGGATACATCGAGACACACGACTAGAGTCCACACTGAAGGAGACCTGGTAGGAACGACGAGGCAGATGCAGACACTTGAAAGGGTAGCCCGAGGATTTGAGAGTTACGACAGCTCCACGGACTGGTGCACAAGAGCACCCTGTGCCTCAGAAGGGGCACAGTATGGGGTGAGAAACCCAGACACTGACCATCATGTAGACAGTGACCCTCAGGAGGACAAGGTTGCAGAACAAAGCCGGGGGCTGAGTGGCACTAGCATTTAAAGAATTGTCCCACCCCAAGTAGAGAGGCCACTCCTAGGTCCAATATGGCCTCCAGACTGCCTAAAGTGAAGGAGAAGCAGCCAACAATAGAGGAGCACTCTATATCGCCACAAACATCAGAGGTTGGCAAGACTAAAGGGCAACACACGCAGAGCGAAGGGACCCCGACAAGAAAAGATCAGCAGATACTTGAGGCAATCGCAGACTTGAAGGCATCATGGGAAATGAAGCTTGCTGCTGCGATGTCTGAACTACAGACCTCACTGGAGTTCAAGTTAGACGCTGTAAAGGTGGACGTCAATTTGTTACGACAGGATGTGAGGACACTGGTAGAACGCACAAGTGGTTTGGAGATGGAGGAGTACAAATACGGCCACCTGCGTGGCGAACACCACGGAAGTGCATACATTACGTCAGCAGTTGCAGAACATGGAGAACAGGGCCGAAGTGGAAGGGCATGCACAGAGAAATAACATGAATTGTGGGGCTCCAATTACGTTGAGAACATGCTACTGTAGGAAATCGATGGTGGGTCCCTCAATCAGGGATTTGCAGTGGAGAGAGTGCACAGAGCCCTGGTTAGGAGGCCACCACCGGGGGCCCCACCACGCCCGGTCATTGCAAAGATATTAAATTACAAGGACAGAGAAGATCTTGGAGCACTTTTTTATAAAAGGCGGAACAATAAACAGAGCATCAGCAACCATCACAGCGTACCCAGATTACACCTTTCTGGTACAGTGACGGCGACTGAACTACAGGACGATCAAGAGGAGGCTGCGCAGAGCAAGCTACAGATACATGTTAATGTACCCAGAGAAACTTAAGGTGTTTCACAAGAATAAGGCCCTTTTTTTTTTAGACTCCGGAGGATGCAACGGAGTGGTTGAATGCACAAAACTGTCCGGCAAGAGCAGAGGACTGAGCAGAGGACTAAAAAGAGGGCGGAACAGATAAGTGAGACTGTACTTTCCTGAGCTGCTATGTTACGTGAGAAATAGACTTTGGGACTTGACTATAGTATATGTTTAGGATACAGTCAGGAGAGAAGTTACTATTTAAGATGTAATTTGAGCGGCAGACTGTTAGCTCAACGCAGGAGACACACGTGTGTCGTAGTATAATCAGTGCCAAGAGACACACTAACACCCCCCCCCATAGGTAATTTAGTCGAGATACTGGTAGTACGGTATCCTCCTGCTAGGCTCCGAGTAGCGGTTACACTGGGAAAGGGCTAGATGTGGGTTAGCCTGAGATCCAGGGATGGAGCAGGGCAACAGTTGGGGATGGATAGGGTGGGGGGTGGGAAAGGAGTTGGGGAGTTTGGAGGGGTAGGGGAAAAAGTTGGGGTGCAACAAGTTGAGAAGGGGGGGGGTGGGGGCCCCGGGGGGTTTGGGATTTTGGGAGAAGGAGAGCCTTCAATCATAAGCCAGTCCTACATAAGAGGAGGACAGGAGCGGAGTCCGGGGAGTAGGGTATGGATGATATGGGGGACCTGAAGATATTGACCTGGAATCTAAGAGGGTTAAATAGTTATATCAAACAAAATAAGGTAATGATGTATCTGAGGAGACAGAAGGTAGATATTGCATTGCTACAAGAAACCCATCTGACCAGGGACAAATTAGAAGTAGTAAAAAGGAAATGGAAAGGGACCACAATAGGCGCAACATACACCATGTATGCCAGAGGGGTCATCACATGAATAGCACCACATACCTCGTTTAAACTATTACAACAAGAGGCAGAGACAGATGGCAGAATGGTATTATTAAAGGGGTTGGTGGGGAATAAGGAGGTGACCATCATTAACATATATGCCCCGAACAATGATACTATGATATACTTTAAAAATCGGTATGCTAAGATCAGCCCATATATAGACTTGGTGGGGACTTCAACTGCACACTAGACCCCAAACTTGATTGATCGGACAGGAAGGTGGCCAAGCCCACCACGGGGGCAAATGCCCTGGGGGCACTTTTGAATGATTTCCGTTTGGTTGATGTGTGGAGGAGGCTCCACCCACAACATAGAGAGTACTTGCACTACTCAGACCCACACAACCTATACACATGGTTGGACTATGTATTTTCATCCGGCACACTAATAGAAAGCATGAGAAGTGCAAATTACAAAGCAGCAGTCCTCTCAGACCATGCACCATTGATTGTAACGTGGCAGATCTCACCTCCAAGGTCGAGAATCCCGACATGTAAGCTTGGAGCCGAGACATTGAGGGATATAATATTTAGAGAAGACCTGGGGAAGGTAACAAAGAAATACTTTGAGCACAACACGGGAAGTGTGAGGTCAGCCGGCACGCTGTGGGAAGCATTCAAGATGGTGGGGAGGGGGGAATGAATTTCGAAAGCCAAAGGACTACAGGGTGGCATAGTGTGGGAATTACAAGACACGGAAAAGGAGATAGAGGCAAAAATGCGAGAGGGAGCGGATTCCCTGGTAGGGGCTGCGGTAATACTCCAATTGCAAGAGAATTGCAGAGGACATTGGGAGAGATTAAGCAACTTGAACTATAGGACATTTATAGAAAGGCAACATGTGGAAGGTGATAAACCGGGGAGGTTACTAGCCTGGTTGTGTAAGAACAAAGCCACCAGACAGGCAATCGGGGAAATGCAAAGAGAAGACTGGCTAATGGTGGACACTCGGGAAGAAGTGAATGAATGCTTTTATGAATATTATCAGAGGTTGCACGCAAATAAAATTGAAAAAGAGGAGATTGATATATTGGCTACGCTGGCTGAGATTATTTTGCCCAGGCTCGGGGAAACAGATAGGGAGAAGCTAGAGGCCTCGAGGAGCTGGAGAAAGTGGTCCAGACAATACCCACTAACGAGGCCCCGGGGGCAGACGGTCTCCCAAGCAAGTTCTATACAACATACAAGGCTGAGTTGCTACCACCGATGTTGAACATCCTAAATGAGGCATTTGACAGGGGCAGGCTGCCAGAAACCCCCAGGGGAGCGATTATTATTCCACTCCTCAAGCCAGATAAATTGAGCGTGGACTGTGGTTTGTATAGACCGCTATCAATGCTTAATCAGGATAGCAAGCTCCTCACCGCAGTGATGGCGAACAGACTGAGGCCAGTGATAAATGAATTGATACACCCTGACCAGACAGGGTATGTCCCCCATGCAGGTGTATCTCTGATAATCTCAGGAGGCTTCACCACGTCATAGACCAGACAGAAGGGAGCCCACAGGAAGTGGCGATAGTCTCGCTAGATGCGATAAAGGCCTTCGACTTGGTCAAATGGCTATGGTTGATGGCTGTTCTGAAGGAATGTGGAATGGGACCAATGTACCTGAAATGGGCGCAGCTGCTGTATAGTGAGCCGATGGCTCGAGTCCAAAAAGGACCAATGACTTCAGAACGATGGACTCTAAGCAGAGTCACCAGGCAGGGGTGCCCTTGGTCCCCAATGCTCTTTATCCTGACACTGGAACCTCTGGCGGTGTATCTGAGGCAACAATATGGCGAGGTGTGAATCAGCACGAAAGCGGGACAGCACCTCATATCGCTATATGCTGACGACATGTTGCTATACAGGACATACCCTAAAGAAAACTTACATTCTAGTGGTAATGGCGCAATACTCTCTGGTATAACAATCAATCCCAAAAAGTCTATCATATTCCCCCTAGGTAGAATACCATGGCATGACCTACCAGTGTTACAGATTGGATGGTCAACTGATACCTTCGGGTACCTGGGAGTGGATATACATCATAGAGTCGAAGATGAACACAAACATAACACTGAGAGGGTGGTGAAAAAAAAAAAAAAAACAAACGAATGCAGCATGGCATTCTGGGTCCGGTTGCCTCTATGATGGGCAGGGCAGCATTATTGAAGACGATAGTATTACCTAGATTACTGCACTATTTCGCAAATGTACCATACTTGATACCTAAGCGGTTCTTCACCAAGATACAAAGTATATGTAGGGGGTTCATTTGGCATAATACTAGGAATAGGATAGCACTGTGGAAATTTCAGAACCCGTATGAGCAAGGAGGGATTAGACTGCCCAATTTTGAGGTGTATTACCTGGCCGGCCAGCTTGAATATGTGGCTAGATGGTTGTCCGAGGACCCCACACCAGAGTCTAAACTTTTGAGGGCGGAGTGCACACCGTATTTTATGAACGAATGGATGTGGTTAGCAACGTCTCAGAAGGGAAGAGGGTCCACACTACTAGACCTGGGGAAGAAGATTTGACGTAGAGCCTGCCAAGTGATGGGGAGCCCACTACCGTGCTCCCCACAGATACCATTGGTGGCACTGGAGGGGGGTGGACGAGCAATTGAGGAGGACCATTAGGGAACCTTTAGGTGTAACGACCACTGGAGACATGTGGCAAGAAGGGGAGAAAATAGAATTCGACACATTGAGAGGATACAGGCCTGCATGGTGGACAGTACATCACATACGCTAGGCTGGTAACATTGGTAAAGACGACATGGTCAGAAGTGGAGCTGGCCCGGAAGCCAGACACCACCATAGACATTTTTCAGGATGTGTCTGATGGCAGCAAGGAGGTCTCCAGAATCTATGAACTAATGATGACCAAAGTCAGGAAGGAGGTGGTTCAGTTGAGGCAAGACTGGGAGGAAGAATGCGGGGAAACAATAGGAGACAGGCTATGGGTTAGCACGCAGAGATACCACAAGAAAGTGTAGAGAAATGTGAGACTACGACAGATTCAGTTATATGTCACCCACAGGGCCTACATGACCCCAAAGAAGATTGCTAAGTTTACGAATGCCGGGACACAGGCATGCCCGAAATGTGGAGAGGTGGATGCTGGAATGGTGCACATGATCTGGGCATGCCCGGAAATAGCAAGATACTGGAAAGAGGTAGTACACCTCTTGGCAGGCAAAGGGTTAAACTTAGATGTGGGATCTTTGTGGGCGTGCATGGTGGGTGGGTTCCCTAGACCACACAAACTCAAACATGTGTGCAAACTTAAAGATTTGGCGTATATTCTAGCCAAACGCAGGATAGCAATGAGCTGGAAGGCAAGCAGTAGACCGAACGCAGAGGCCTGGTGGCGGGATCTCCTACAATGGGTGGATGCTGAGACAGTGGTGTGGAGGGAAGCAGTGGTCAGTGGTCAGGGGGGAAGGAAGCAAGCACACTTACTGTCTGGCTACATCTGGTCGCCTCATTGTCGGGGTTCGTGCAAGAGGAACACGAAGTAGATCGCTCCTCGGATAGAGGGGGGAAGCGTTCTGCCCATAAGCTTGGAAGTGTAAGCCGTAGAATTGCAGAGCTCTATGGGCAAGGAAGGGCAGTTGGGAAGGGAGTAGTTTCTTACCTGAAACTCAATTTCTCCAGCGTTGGTATCTTTCATGGATTCACATGCTTAGAATATTCCCCGTCGTCAGGATGAGAACCCTCGGTATATTTATAAAGACGTTTCCTATAGGAAAAATGTTGACACCTGTGTCCCATCTACGTCATTTTCGGGCTGCGTACGCAGGACCCAAAAGGACATGGGGGTATAAATAGTCCTGCCCCCGCGGCTCCCTTCAGATTTTAACCCCCAATGTAGAGGGGACATTTAGAGTTTGCATTCAGGGGAGGCCGGCAGGCGCATGTGAATCCATGAAAGATACCAACGCTGGAGAAATGGAGTTACAGGTAAGAAACTACTCCCTTCTCCGGCATTGCATCTTTCATGGATTCACATGCTTAGAATAGATTATACAGCAGTACCCATAACATGGAGGTGTGCAATGCAAACCAAGACTATCCTAGCCACATATGCATATGGGTATATGAAAAAACCCCATCAAGATACATTGACAATAACTAAATATATGGCATATTGACCAGAGTATACACCCCTTTGTGGGGCTTACCTTACTGAAACAGATGCCGAAGGACCGCCCGTCCCATCTGCATGTCCTCCGCATGCTGTTGCTCTAGGCAATAATGCTGAGTAAACGTATGTGGCAACCACCATGATGCCGCTTGACAGATTTCCACTAATGGAATTTCAGAACATAACGCTGCCGATGACGAGGTGGATCTTGTTGAATGAGTTTTTGGGCGTCTTCCCAAAGGCTTTCCTGCTTTAGAGTGACAAAAAGCAATAGTCGACAACACCCAGTGGGCCAGTCTGTTTCGAGATCTGGGCCAGTCTGTTTCGAGATCTGTTTTCCCTTCACCCAAGATCCATAAACTACAAACACTTGCCTTGAACGTCTAAAACCTTGAGTACGACTGAGATGGAACTTCAAAGCTCTTTTTACATCCAACGTGTGCAGAGTTCTCTCTGCTACAGAAGAAGCCGTTGCATGCGAAAAATGTTGGTAGAACAATAGAAGAATGTTTGTGAAATGTCATCGGGACTTTTTGAATGAGGATTGGTTGCTAATACTATCTTGTCTTTGAAAAACCTCAAGTATGGCGGATCAATGACCAATGCCTGTAATCCCGAAAGCCTTCTTGCTGACGTAATGGCTACTAAAAAGGCTATTTTCCATGACAAAAATTTGAACGACGACGATGCCATTAGCTCAAACGGAGCCTTCATTAGTGCTGACAGTACTAGATCGAGACTCCACAGTTTGATGGAAACTTTTTAGCTGGTGGGAAAGTCCAAAACAGGCCTTTCAGGAAATGTTTTATCAGTCGATCGCTGAAAAGAGGCGTAGAATGTCTTTTTCGAGTAAATCTCGAGATGGCCGCCAAATGGACTTTAATGGAGGAAAAAGCCAATCCTTGCTCAGCCAAGTGTAACAAATGGGGAATAATCTGTTCTGCTCCGACGTTTAAGGGGTCTATCGCCTGATGATCCCTGCACCACACACAACCTTTTCCATTTACTTGCATATGAAGCGTTCATGGACAGAACTCATGCCACCTGTAAAATTCGTCGACACTCCGAGGGAATGTTCAAATCCCCGAACTCAAGAGCCAAGCCTTCAGGTTGAGGGAATCTGGATCGTGATGCCAAACTGCTCCTTTGTCTTGATATAGAAGGTTCGGAATCTTCTGGAACCTCACCTGCTCCGCTATCGACAATTGTAGTAGGTCTGAGAACCACGACTGTCTCGCCCAGTAAGGAGCCACCAGAATTACCCGACATGGGTACTTGTGAATCCACAGGAGTGTCAGCCGGATGATTGAAAACAGCGGAAACGCGTAAGTGAACTTGTTCATCCACGGGAAGGAGAATGCCTCCCCCATCGATCCGGGCTGTGGCCACCTGCTCGCGAACCTTGCGCACTTCTTGTTCTCTCGGGTTGCAAACAGATCCAGGGATGGATGACCCCATTTTCTGAAGACATTTGCTAGTTGACGATCATCCAGCTCCCATTCGTGCAGTTGATTAATTTCCCTGCTGAGTGAGTCTGATTGTATATTCTTTACCCCTGGAAGATGGTAAGCCATTATGCTAATATTGTGTTTGAGGGCCCAATGCCATATTTCTTGAGCTTCGTTCGAGAGGGCCCTGGAGCGTGTGCCCCCTTGCTTCCTGAGATAGAACATCGTTGCAGTATTGTCTGTTAGTATTCTGATGATCGATGGCCGTATGCGTGGCAGAAAAGACTTCAGAGCCCAACGTACCGCCCTTAACTCCAGCATGTTGATGTGAAGAGTAGACTCCGTTGGGGACCATTGACCTTGAACTTGCAGGGACCGTAGATGGGCTCCCCATCCTTTCAACGATGCATCCGTCTCACCACCGTTGCCTGAAAATCTGGTTCCTGCAGGGGCATTTCCCTCGCCAGATTGTCTGAGAGCTGCCACCACTGAAGTGCCCGCAAAAGTTTGTTGTTGATGCTCAACTTGTCTGACCATAAACCTAGACTCTGGGACCATCGGTCTGCCAGAAACTCCTGTACCGGTCTCATGAAGAGACAGCAATTGTTCACCAATGGAATACAGGACGCCAAGGCCCGAAGCAGTGACATGTATTTTCTGACTGAAACCCTGGTGCCCACTTTCCATTCTTTTGCCTTTTGAGTTAGATTCTGAATTCTTTCCACTGGGGGCTTCACTAGCGCCGATTGAGCTTAAAACTCCGCACCCAGAAACACCAAGTTCCTTGAGGGCGTTAATGAGGAATTCTCGAAGTTGATCGCAAGCCCCAAGTGTATCAAAAGTTGCATGGTGGCCTTTAGGCTTGCCTGCGTTATGCTCGGCGACGAGCCCCTTATCAGCCAATCGTCCAGGTAAGGGTAAACATGGTGACCTTTTCTTCGCAGCCACGCTGCCACTGGAGCCAAACACTTTGTGAATGTCCTGGGAGACTTTAGTCCGAAAGGAAGTACTTTGAACTGGTAATGGCTCCAACCGACTACGAACCTCAGAAACTTTGTGTCGTCGACACACCGGTATATGAAAATGTGTCTTGTACGTCTAACGACGCCAGAAAATAACCCGGCTGTACGGATCGGATGACCTCCTGAAGCGTAAGCTTTTTGAACTTCAAACCTTTTAGGGTCTTGTTGAGAGCCCGAAGGTCCAGAATGGGTCGCCACTTGCCGTTGGGGTTTTTGACCACAAAGTAACGAGTAAACTCCCTGGTCCTTCTCGGCCACCGGGACAAATTCTATAGCCCATTTTTGCAGCATAAGCTCCACCTCCTGTTGTAATATGCGAAGATGGGGTTGCACCAAGTACACAGGTGGAATTTGTGATGGCGTTTCCTTGAACTGCAGAGAGTGTCCTAGTTTTATTGTGTCCAATACCCATCGTCTGTTCTACTTTCCCACTCGTTGACGCAACGGGCCACCCTTCCTTCCAGGACGTCCTGAAATTTGTCGTTGTTGGGACTTTGACTGCCTGTCTTTTGCCGACGAGGAATATCCCCTTTTCCTCGAAGCCTGGTAGTTTCGGCCTCTTCGTGTTGTCTGGCCCGCACGCCTATAACCTTGGGAGGAGTATGAAGGCCTGCTGAAGTTTCGATCTCTAGATGCAGTAAAACGGGAATTTCCTGATGCCCCACGGAAGGGACGAAAGGATCAAAAAGCTCTTCCACATTGCAGGGCTCCTAACGACCTGGCGGTGTCCGTATCCTCTTTCATACCTTTCAAGGGCTCGTCCACCTTCTCTCCGAACAGTTGTTCTCCCTCACACGGCATATCGAGCACCTTATACTGGACCTCCGGTCTGAAGTTAGTACATTTCAGCCAGGCTTGCCTTCTTAAAACCACTCGTTAATTTGCTTGAACCCGGATTCCGCCAAAGTCCACGACGATGTTAAATCAAGTGGTTCGATGCCGCTTCTCCCTCACGGACCAGCAACATGGCCTCAGGAAGGTGTTCTAGGATAGGGGCCCAAACAATGCCACATCTTTCTGTCGTACCTTGCCATAATTGCCAGCAAGTTGGCTGCTTTAACCGTCGTCGCTCCTACGGATAGAATCTTCTTGCCAATCGCGTCCTGTCTTCTAGCTTCATTATCCGGAGGGGTAGAACACTTGTGTTGTGATCTGGCCTTCCTAGCTGCTGCCTCCGACACTACCGCCTCTGGAGACGGTTGAGCAGTCAAGCATTTAGGCGTATATTTCTTCTCCAACCTGCCCTTAATTTCTGGTTCTGAAAATGGATGGCGCATGGTCCTCAACCCTTCTTGCCAGACGTGGTCTAGAATGGGAACTGGAAAGACTGACTTCCTTCTTTTCCCCATACGGTCGAACAAGAAGCATTCCTTTTCTTCTTCAGGGCTCAGACCAAACTCAATAGAGGCTTTGCCCATCATCGCGCGAAAAGTGCCGATTTCCTCCGGCGGTGACGGTTGAGCCGGGCTTCTAGGTGCTTCCATTTCCGCTTCCGACTCCCATGTAGGAACCCTCGAAGGGGATGAGGAAACCTCTGAAAAAGAGTCTCTAGGCTCTGAATCTTGTAACTCTCCTTCCTCCGGGTATGAGTGTGGTGGTTCCTCACTCACCGGACGGAAGTTGGATTCTCTGTGACCCGCGTAGAAGGACCCGGTTCGTCGTCGGCAGGTCTCGCCGGGATCCCCAAAGGTGCGCCTACGAGAGGTAACCTCTCATCCAACTGCTTCAGAAGAGACTGTAGCGTGGACAACACTTGCAAGGATAATACAGATCGAGGGTTCAATAACGACGACGAAACAGGGATACTTTGCCCCCCCCCCCCGCAATCAGACAAACCAATCGCTTGCAATGCCAGATTTGCTGGACCAACGACCTGCTCTCGATCCTCCTCCATGGATGATTTTGAGAAGGCCACCTCCGGCTGTAGTAAGGTCTCTGGCAGAACTGCATCGTACACCTCCGGCTGCCACGCCCTTGAAGGCTCGACTGTCAACGATGTCAATGTGGCGATGTCCATAGTCGCTGTCGTATTCACTGGGGGAACCAATCTCATCAACGACCGAGTCTCAGTCGACGATGGTGTAGGCTGTGATGCAGCTTCCTTTGGCGATCCCGCCTTTTTTGAGCCAGATTTAAGCGTCGAGTCTCTACTCGAGGACGACCTGTGATGTCTCCTGAGGAGGAGGTCTTCAAAGGATCTTTCCCTTTTTTCGACGAAGATGAAGACTTTCCATGATGGCGATCCTGCCCATGTTTCGACGAGGACTCTTTCGCCTGGTGTTTTTCAGAGGGGCGTTTTTCCATAGATCGCTGTTTCCTCAGCAGAGGCTCTGCCGACACCGACCGGAGATGGGATTCTGCCTTGGATGATTTAGGCCTGGATGCTAGGCTGCGCACCGATTCTACCTCCGATGAAGGATAGGTTCCTTCATTTAGCTACGTCACCAGACATCTGTTCCGATCCTTTAGCGTTTTCTGTGAGAAACCTTTGCAGATCTCACAACTGTCTGAGTGATGTGGGTGTAGACAGTACAAGCAATCCATGTGCCCATCTCCTTCATAGACATTTTTTAGTCTGCACGTGGCGCACAGGCGGAAGAACGCCTTTCCAGACATTTTATCGAAAAAACTCTCATGGGTAGAATTCAAACTTGTACCGAAGTAGAAACCAACACGAAGTGCTCCCGCTACTTTGGAGATGGTTGAAATCTGAATGGAGCCGCGGGGGCGGACTATTTATACCCCTATGTCCTATTGGGTCATGCGTATGCAGCCCGAAAATGACAGATGGGACACAGAAGTGTCAACATTTTTCCTATAGGAAACGTCTTTATAAATATACCAAGGGTTCCCAGCCTGACGGGGAATATTCTAAGCATGTGAATCCATGAAAGATCCAATGCTGAAGAATGTTGGGGATTGTTATTTGGGCACTGTGTTTGGTGCATTGTATGTTGATTAATATTCAAACCAATAAAATATGTTAAAAAAAAAATAGATCTGATTGAGCCAGTCAAAACAACAACAACGTGATGTGCAACGGTCACTAATAAATTGCTATTATATCTGTAGAAGAATTTTTAAAACAAACGGGACAAAAACAAAAGACAACACAAAACAGAAGGGAAAACACAAGAGGGAATGTGGTACAAATATGCAAAATAAGGGGTGCTGAGATTTTAGGTGCCTCATTTTACCGTTATGAAAATACACTATGACCAGATATACAAGTTCATAATATCATGAGATATTTACTATGAGCTGACATATTATAAAAGTCTAAATTTATGAAAAGAGCGCATTTCATGTTATATTTTGGCAATTTGTCCAAGCAGGAAGCCATGCAATGCTCGATTCTTCGAGTATGACAAACATTGTTCCACCATTTCTTGCAGGAGATAATATGAGGATGCTTCCAATTGGTGGTTATTAATTTGATGGCGATAGCTATGAAAAGGTCATATAAAGTGGAGGACGGGAAAGATATAACCGGTAAACAAGAGGACATTCAAAGAACATATGCTTATATGAACCAGGGGTATCTCCAAACGACCAACATTTACCATCTGCGTGGGCTTGAGATTTTACATGTTTCAAGGCGGTAATAAAGGCTCTCTGCATAAAGAATAGAAGGTTGTGGGTGATGTTGGCCGATGTAGAGACCCTCCTAGTTCTGGACCACAAAAGAGACCATGTGTTCTCATCAAAAGATGTGCCACAATCGGTTGCCCAATTAATTTGAGCAGACCATTTCACAATCAGTGGTTCTACAGGTTCTACTAGTTTGCAAAGTTTGGCAGCCCAAATATCAGTGTTAGCAGAAAGTAATTGTAAATTCGTGGAATCAGGAGATAACATCTTATAATTATGAGCCTGTAGTCCGTCTATACATGCATTAACCAATTTGTTGTAGAAGATCAGATTGAGGAGATTCTGAAATTATGTTATGGTGTGTTGTTGATCAATATATCTAATGTCCTTGGAGAGCCAGGTCTTCCGTAAAAAGGTTCTGCCATTGATGGTGATAGATTAGTTATACCACAGATACAGGGCCGGTCTTTGCATCAGGCAGTGCATGCGACTGACGTGCCAGGCTCTAGGGGGCGCCTGTCCAACTCCTCCAAAAGGGCGCCAACACCACCATCAGCTTTTCCGCTGCATCCATCAAACCTGCACTAGTGTAAAACACGGACTGTCAAAGAAAGGTTTATTTCGTGGAATCAAAAATAAAAGTTCCCATTTGCCAAATCCTTGCAGATTTCCTGTCCCTCGCTGAACGTGCCCCTACATCGAGCAACGCACGGACGCTTCTCCCTGTCACATGTTTGAAGTTATGCTTCTTTATCCCCCCGTACCCCTCTCATCACTGCGTGCTGGTGGCTTCCACCCTCCACCCGGGGGACTGCTTTTCATCGGAGTCGACATAGGATTCATCTCCCCAGAGATTGTATTGCAGGGTGTAAGCTCACCGGGAGATTTTAGCCTGAAAATGGGGACAGAGGGTGTGTGTATCGGGCGCATTTATTTCGCTATGCCAACCTAAATAAAGTTGCATTTAAAAACAACTTCCAGCCATGCAATTACTTGTGGATAAGCGAGAGGTTCAGAGTGGAGTGTGTGCGTGTGAGAGGCAGTGTTCACATTCTTGTGCTATCATTTCAGTGTATTCCCAGAGGTGCTGTTTGGTTACATACCAGACAGTCATCAATACGGGTATCCTTTTCACCCGGCAGCCACATCCCTGGGGCCAGAGAACGAAAGGCCCCCGCCCTTTTACCTGTTGCAAAGACACGTAGACACCTAAATGCGACAAGGCGTCTGGGGTGGGTCATCTTGGCACCCTACATAGACAGGAGAGTCAAGTAGCTTGCTGTTAAAATCATCATCAGCCGTTGGGGGCTATGCTGACATTAAAGAGGTGCTAACAGAGAATGGACAGAAAACCACCCTGTCTCTCTCATTGTCTTTAAAATGCAAAGCAAAAGGGCTGTCACTTGGCCAGGCTCGGACTGGCCTATAGGGCAATAGGCCAATGTGGACCAGTTTGATGAGTTACTTTTGACGTAATCGTTTTGACCACTAGTGTCGCTGAATAAATATTCTTCAAAATGCATCATTTGCATCACATTTTATCAACAAAAAAAACCTTGGAAACTACTCAAACAGTCTGTCACTAAAGGAATGAATTGCCATTTGCAACTGTGGCCCACTTTCATTGGTCCCGAGACACTTTTATGGCCCAGTCTGACCCTGCACTTGGCTTCCACAAAGTCTCCACTGCACTTCTCTCTAGGGTGGCTTTGGGTGATATGTTGTGGCCAATTTACCAACATTTCTGGTAAAATTAGTGGCAGATGGCTTTTGAATACATACACAGCACACAAAAATAACAAATCAGTAGCACCATTGTACCCTTATATATGCAGAGCACTTCTCTATTAGAGGTCTATCCAGGCGTTGTGTTTGGCAAAAGGCATGCAACCCTCCGAATGCCTTGATACCAACAAAAGAGACTTCACAGAAAAGGTCATCACACGTCGAATGTGATGCAAATATATGAAAAGGGATGAAGGGTAAGCACTTATGAGTAGAAGGAAAGTCAAGAAGCAAATCACCCAGAAGGGCTGTTACAGATACTGTGAGTGCTAAGCCCACATATAGGACAAGCAATGAATTGGTCGGTGAGCTGACGCCCTTAATAATGTAGGGCAACTGAAAGTCAATACTCAGGTGGATGAGAAACACCATCTAGGATGCCAGCGATGTACACAGACCCTGCTGATCAAACTGTGACCCCGAAAAACCTGTAGCTGCAAAGGGAGGATAACTTTATTTTTTATTTATTTATTACATTTGATTATACGCCCAAACCTGGGGATATGACGGCATAGGTTACGAGGTTACAGTGGAGCTTTATGGTTACAAGGGAGGAAGAAGTCAGATGACAATAATAACAATGTCAAGGTAGTTACAAAGCAAGTCACGTTATTCAGCAACATGTGGTGATAAAAAGGGCTAATGAGGGCAGACGGGTTAGAATTAGTTGAATAGCCAGGTTTTTAGCAGTTTCCTAAAGTGAGTGTGGGAAAGCTTGTTGCTCATGTTCGACGGGAGAAATTTCCAGATTCTGGGAGCTGCTACAGGGAAGCTGGAACCTCCTTTTCTTGAGATCTTGAAGCGGGGGATGAGTAAGTGAATGCTAGAGTTAGATCTGAGAGCTCTAGTTGATGTTTTACGAGTAATGCATTGGTGAAGCTAAGTAGGGGCGTTTTGGGTGATGCATTTGTGTGTGGTGGTGTTTTGTGTAGTATTCTAGCTTGTATTGGTAGCCAGTGTACCTCTCTCCTAGTCTGAGATGTGATCCCTTTTTTTGATTCCAAGTGCTGCTCTTAGTGCTTTATTTTGCAATAATTGCAATTTGGCTGAATTTGTCTTAGTGGTACCTAGCAAGATATATTGCAATAGTCTAATTTAGAGAGAATAAGGGCTCTTGCTATGGTGATGCAATTTTGTGCACCGAGAAATTGTCGACTAAGGGCAATGAGTTTAGCCGTGTAGGCGGTGGTTGAGGCGAGTGAGTTGACATGTTGGCTCATGGTGAGGCTGGAGTCTAGGTATACACCTAAAGTTTTGACTTGGTTTGAGATAGGAATAGGAGTCCCATCTATAACAATAGATGTATAGTCTTGGTGTAACCTTATCAGTCGAGCAGGAGAGCCAACAATGAGGATCTCAGTCTTTTCACCATTGAGGCAGAGACTGCTTGTTGCCATCCAATTTTGGATGAGAGAGTAGATTTTATTTATGAGACTAGAGTCCTGTTCTTGATTGCCTGTGATCGGGATGAGTATCTGTGTATCATCCGCAAAGTTAGTATAGATTACTCCCATGTCATCGAATGCTGCAAAAGATAGTTTACAAGGGCTAAGTAGGAATAGTGATTGCATGATAGAGAGGAAAACATAGGCAACACAAAGAAATCTCACACCACACCCAACAATAAATAGGGTACAAAGGAAGGAGCACAAGGGAAAACCAGGAACAGACTGGAAGAGAGAGTAATGGAGTAGGATATGGGAAACACAATCAAAAGCCCACATCCTCTCCCCTCCTCACTCAGGGAAGAAAGAGAAAAGGGGGTACAAATAAGAATTCACTCAAAGAGGAAAGTCTCAGGGATCGAGTTGACAATGCAGAACACAGCAGGCGCAAGAAAATGTAGAACAAAGCTATAAAGAGCTCTTCAGGAATAGGAAAGCATTGGAAAGTGTAAGCCCAAATACAGAGGAAACCTGATATGGCAATCCAGGAAGCAGCCATTTCTAATAAGCAGACAATCCGAAATCCAAGGACTCAAGAACAAGGAACAAGAAGCAAGGAACAAGAAGCAAGGAACAAGAAACTAGGAAAACAGGGTCGGTCATTGCATCAGGCTGTGCAGGTGGTTGCCTGACGTGCCAGGCTCTAGAGGGTGCCTGTCCAACTCCTCCAAAAGGGCTCCAACACCACCATCATTCATGATACTTGATGTTTCAGTGCTGCATCATTTCATTTTATTGTGCTAAAGTTAAGTACACTACGTTCGTACCTACATACAAAATATCAAAGTGCTAATCGAAAGCAGACTCAGTGGGAAAAGCCAGGCTAGCAGTGCACCTGGGGTCTGCATGGCAGTTTTTACATCATAGTGGAAAGCAACAATTGTTGATTGTCAGTTCTTCGGGCCTGGCCAGGTCTGACCGCACGTGCCTCCTCCTCAGCGCATGCACTCCAGTCAGGGGGTGATTCTTCAGCTAGCTGTGCTTTTCCATCAGCTCATACTTTGGCTGGACAACAGGGACTGGACACTCTAAAGAGATTAATCACCATCACGCTTGGAGGATCATGACCCAGGCACAGGAGCAGCAGGTCCAGTCAGGGCAGGACTCAGGAGGAGATGTCACAAGCAGTGTCATATTATCTAGGTGTAATGGTATCGCCCACAGTGGGAAGAGACGTGGAGCGGAAGAGGCACTTGTAATGTCTTCCTCATCAGAGATATCATATCTCATGCATGTAATTTATGTAAAATGGTCCTTTTGAAATCATATTCCAGTGGCATGATAGAAATGCCCAATGTAGATTTTCACTAGAACAGCAGGTAAATGGGTCCCTGAAGCATCATGGAGGTGAGTGAGTGGACCCCCCGCCCCCAAGTGAAATCACCTAGTTCTGTGCCGAGATTTATTTCAGGCAGGTGAGTTCTGAACTCTCAGGACAGGAGACTGGCCTCTGGTTCATGCCACTGCTCTAGATATGAAGCTTTTAAGATCACTGCGAAAGAGGGTGGTGAACTGTAGTCTGAGGCCTCTGTAGTTTACATGGGTGGTGAATAAAGGCTGAAGGACTTCGTACCTACCGAAGCCCACTGTACTCCAGTATAGGGACGGCATCAGGGCTTTTCAACTCTTTCAAATGAAATGTGTCTTGAGCCTCAGGGCCCCCCTCCACCCCCCGAACAACTACCCTCAGTTTGCCAGTCAGCAGTCTTTCAATATATTAATTTCTAAAACTGCATTTTCTCTTCCCACAGGATATACAGAAGTGTTATCACCTCAGTGCCTTCCAACACTGGTTCCTCTATATCAGTCATTTCTTGACAGAGAACGGTTTAGAGCTCTTCAGTGGGCATTTCATCTTTAAGCTCCTTGCTGGCTGACCATCTTGTGATAATGGGTGGCTATTAACCTTACCTTTGTTGCCATTGTAATGTATGCAACCCACGGGTGTTGCAAACTGTTTTCACTCTAAGCAGGGGGCCCGCAACCATCATGTTTTAATGGCCCCCCACACATCTTCAGCCAGGCCTGCTTGAGTAGAGTGGTCACCAATCTACAGTGTGGGTGCCTCTATTTTATAATTGGTTGACAACACCTTGTACGAGCACAGAGTGTTCAGTAGGGGAGTTTCACAAATACAGTAATGATAATATGTTTATATAGAGCTTTCACCAAAACACTTTACATAGAACATATACAGTATCACCCAACCAAAGTTGGTATTCTAAAAAGCTGATGTATAAATGAAACAAATACCTTGAAGGAGCCTTTTTTTAATAGCGTACACCATCCAGGCCAACATATCTATTCCAGTCAAGGGATGATAGGCCAGTCTTGCATTTAACTTTGCATTCTGGGACTTTTGCAAACTTAAATCTAGGACTGGGCTAGCATCTCCATAATAGAATGGATAATGTTGGCACGTATGGTACAGTATGAATTGAATAACTTCTAGGCTCTTCACATTTTGGCAGATATATCACAGTGCTATAAAATCTCGTGTCCAGGATCACACACTTTGCAGTGTTGGGTGTCCTGACCCACGTTTGAGCTATCATGCTGCAACATTTGGTGCTGTGGGCTTAAAAAATCCAAGATGGCCAAAAAGCCCACATGTGCGCCAGAATCTAGGAGAACCACGCAGTTTGTGCACACTAAAATGGTTGCCTAACTTGCCACCCACCAGTGCGAGCAGGATGGGCTGGGGTGCCATGAGTGAAATGTGTGCCAAAGGAAAAACCGCACTTTAAAATCACCTTTTGTTTCCCTGAATGCCAGCTCAAAATGCCTATTTTCAAACATTGCAACATATCCAAAAATCTCACTGAACACCAGCGGACATCTGGCAGAATGAAGAATGTGTGCATACTAAATCTGGGAAGTTGAAGAGCCCCAAAACAATGTTCATAACAAGACTGGCTGAGCTCTGCAGGTCTGCAGCAGCCTAACTGAAACTGGATTTAAAACTACAAAAAATCGAAAATGTTTAAATTAACTGAATGACCTACTTTGAGTGTCACATAGTTTGTCACTGTTGAAATGTCATAGTTTTGAACTTAGAATCAGCATTCTAGCTGCATATGTAAAAATTTTCTTGACTTAAACCGGGGAACAAAAAGTGACATTTTATCTGAAACCTGGCTTAATGAAACTGAATTCTGCCTGACATCTACCCCCACAGGAGTTAAAACCTGCTCAGCCACTCTTCCCCTTGCCAAAAGGAGTGGTCACCTCTCTGATTAGATTAGGGGTGGAGCAGCTACAGGGAGTTGAACAAAGGCCTGTCCTGGGCCCAGGCAGATGGTTTATTAGGGTGGCCGTAAAATAGCTTCCTCTTGGCAGAAGCTGGGAGGGGCAGGGTCTCTGAGCTTGGCAGAAACTGGATGAACTGGTTTCTACACCGTGTGACCTGAAAAGACACACCCCTGTTGGCCAGAATATGATTTTAAGAAAGATGTATAACTCATGGTGCGGACTTGTCAAAATTATTTAAATGATACCATAATTCTTGTGATTTTTCTGTGCACATTTTAAGACGCATTGGGAATTTGTGTGATGTTCTGGGGCAAAGCCCCGCTATTTATGGATACTACAGACTCTGTTTAAGCTAGAGACATGGGAATTTACTGGAGTATGTATGGACAGGCCGTGTATATGTGTATAATTTTTAATGAAGAACCAAGGTTGCATAACTCACTAAAATCGAAAATGTTGCCGTTTCTGAATGCAAGCCCTCAGGAAGAGCAGATTTGGGACAGAGACTACCTCATGTGATAGGTAATATGTACATGCAATGACAAACCACTATGTATTTGAGAAATGTGCATTTTGATCAAATATAGATTTGTGGGCAAACTGACCAGGGGAGGATCCTCTGACCCATAAAACCTACAGCATCACTCTGACTCACAGTTCCTTCCCCAATCATGGGAGAGGGGAGAATTGGGCCAATGACAAGTTGAAAGAGGGGCTGGCTAGTGATGCTGCACACACACCCACTTTCAAAAGACATAAAAAGAGCCACTGGAAGCTAGAGAGGACATTCAATTCCATTTGCTGCGGAGCATGCAGACCGACAACTTCACATCCAGAGATCCAGACTTCAAATCCATCAATCTCCAGAACCTGTAGCAGTACCCAGAAAGCAGAGCAGTACCCAGAAAGCAGAGCTGACCCAGACCGCTGTTAGCAGAACCAGAGAGCTGACCCAGATCACTGTGAAGTGCCGAGACCAGAACCGGAGTCCAGTCCAAAACCTGACCAGATCCGTGGCGAGGCCTAATTCAAAAATATATTGTGAGTACCTAGCAGAACTGTGCCGAACCAATCTCTTAGTTAAAATAATATAATTCAATCTATTTTAATCTAACCAGAATTGCCTCCTAACTGTCACCTGTCATTTGCAAAGCTGTCACCTGTCATTTTCTAGCTGCAAGCTGTAACCTGTCGCTTTGAACTTTTAAAATTTCAAATCCGAAAAACTACCTTTATTTAATCGCCCGTATCTCTGGAACCCTTTGGGCTAGGAACTTGGTTTAACTTTCCTCTGAAAGCTTAGAATCTACCCCTTATACTTTTGCCGTAATCACGATTCTCACACTCGCGTATTTTACCGCGATTTGGTTAAAAATCCAGCCACGTGTGAAAACAGCAGCTTCCTTGCTTTCCTTTGCCAAAAATTCGTTTAACCTGCTAGTTACTCCTAGATCCTTACTAAAGTGAGCCTGAACTCATCCCAGGTATATTTCACTTACCCTGAACCTCCTAAAGGGAATTAAAACCATTTTCAGCATATTCCTCACTTCATTGCCAGCACATATCAAAGCACTTTTGCCTGTATTTCAAACTCAGACCTGTAGTCTAAGCTTGCTGGGGTGAACTGAATTACATTTGATTGCATTTCTGAGAACTGTGTGCTTTCCTTCCATTTCCTTGCATTGCATAAAGGGGGGGAGTGGATTGCCAGAGAAAAGTGATTACATTGTGTTGTTGAAATCATATTGAGTATTTTCTGTATTGCATTTTCATTCCACATTGCATCCATTTGAAACCATAAAAGTATTGTTGCTATCATAACCACTCATCATTGATTATAAAGAAGTGTGCTAGTGCCGGACTATCCATTATTGATTACTGCTCAGATTAAGTGTGATATTCAATTATTAATTTATTATAAAGTGTGATCTATATATATATTGTTTAAATTATCAAATAAACCTTTTAAACTTGCAAAACAGAACTACTTCTTGGCTCAGTGGGGTCAGGGGGATTCCAAGAGAGGGGTGTTATATAGGGGTAGTCATCCAGAACTCATGAACTGGATGTAAAGATATATCAATAAGGGTTTCCATTCAGTATCCCAGACTAGGCATTGACTTAGCTGGAGTGTTGAATTGAATCCTCTTACAAATGTGAAGCTGGCATTTGAGACCAGTCTGCAACTTAGGAAGTTAAGCAAATGTTCTCATGTTTAATAGTTAGAAATGTGTGCTTACGCTTCGAATTTGCAATGTGAAAGTCAAGAAAAGTTACTTTTTGGACACATAATACAAGTACCATTATAAGACCGTCACCTAGTATCGAAAGTATGCATTTTGAATTATATTTCCATCTGGTTCTTTATTGAGTGCACCATTAAGAACATTTGTAACATTCAATTTTGTTGTCATTTTTTGAGGGGAATGTTGGGTGCCAACGATGCTTCCTGCCTGGGGTGCAATCTGGTCTAAGACCGGCCCTGCACAGATATGGTGAAAGCTCTCTGGAGGGGGATTTGGTAGATGGAAAAAGATTCTGAGGGCAGAGGTAGATACCTTGATGGGGTCTGAGAGGATGGAGGTTGTATGAGGAAGAAAAATGGTGCCTAATATGAGGGAGGGCCATTTGTTGTTCAAGCCTATACCATGATGGGATGTCTTCTGAGTGGGACGGGGTGTACCAACAGCTAATCTGCTTAAGTAGGCGTGAAAGTGTATTATGGGGATGTGAATGGAATGTGTAATCTAAATCTGCTGGGTGTGCAAGTCTCAAGGAGTCTATAAGACCCGTCTCCGCTACATATTGTTTAAAGGCTTTATGTGACTTGGAATTTTTAAATAAACATTTGGATTTTCTATCCAGGAAGGGTTCAAAGACATTCTTCACATCTCCACATAGTATAAGGTTTGGGAAGTTAGATGCGAGAAGGATTTGTTTGATAGAGAGCCAGAAATCTGGATCGGGGAGAGTGGGACCATATATGTTCATAATTGTGATGGTATCAGAACGAATGTGTAATTTGACCCATGCCCATCTTCCACTAGTGTCCACATCCTTAACAATTTTATATGATAATTTCTTACTTATCAAAATAGCAACGCCATTCTTCTTCCGCACAGTAGAACTCGCCATTACATATTTACCAAGAAGGACTTTAGCTTCATAGCTTCTGGGGTGGAAAGATGGGTGTCCTGCAAACATGCAATGGAGGGATTAAGCTTTTTCAGATGTGTGATAATCTGGTTTCTCTTAATTGTATAGTTGCAGCCTTTAATATTCCACGTTACACATCTAAGCACCATTGTAATACATAGACATTTTTATACTATGTACGTTAAGAGACCTAAGGGTAGGAGAATCATTAATTATCATAAGCAAGATAATATATGCAACCAACTGAGCCAACAAATTATATGAAAACAAATGCACCACCAATTTTAGGAGTGACCATGAGAAGGAAACAAAAGGAAAATGTAAGGGAAGGGTAAACTTGACCAGAAGGATGTAGAAGAGGTCCCAAACACGATTTGCACTCCCACTGCCCATTCTGAAGTACCAGGAACATTCAAGCCAAAATATGTGATGTATGATGAGCAAATAAACCAGCAGAGAGTCGCAGTGGGACTCTGTCCAGTACCTATCAGAGTAACAGCACCTATTGATATATCTGCACCCAAGAAACCTTGGACAATAATATACCCATTGATAAAACCATATCGACAAGTGATAAAAAAAGACGATTGTCAAAATGCAATACTGGAAGAAGCCAAGAAAGTCCTAAAAGAAGATGAATGCTGATGTCATAATAACCCGGACGGACTCGTGTACAATATGCAAGGAACCGCAAGAAGCTAAGGAAATCGTGAGGCTTGCTAAAGCTTAATAGTAAAATAGAGTGTGGCAAGCACCACCTATATATATCTACCTCAAGAAAAGAACTGTATATAAGTATACTTCCACTATGCACAAGAGCAGAACTGACCAAAGGTTACTTAAGGTCTCACAAGGATAGCTTTGCAGCAGGAAAATCGAGAATTAAGGACAGACCGAAAATCAGACGAAGACAAGTCATGCCAAGAAGCCAAGGTCGTACCAGCTGAAGCAGGCCAACAGTAGATACATTTAATGAATAGAAGAACAGAGTATCCCATTCTGAAAGGTCAAGATAAGCCACAGGAGGCAGATGGCTGACAAAATTAAATCAAATGCACAAATTACATGGAGAATAAAACGATTTACACAGTGTCGGAATCACGTGACCGAGCCAGCAGAAGAGATGAGTTTCACACCTACGCATGGAATTGTGCCATGCCCAGGCACCTTCACTTTTCAAGCCCAAGAAGCAGTCTTGAGGCCAAGATACAAAGAAATAATTGACACATGACCACTGAAGTGATGATTGATTGTTACAATAATTGGAAGGAGACTGGGGGAGCGGACAAGCTCCCTGCACCTGGCCGGCTATTCTGCACGCTGCTAGGCTGGTGGAAAAGTATGAGTGGGGTTGATGCCAACCCAATCATAGTGAATCAAGTAATCTGGGGTCCTATATTTAATAGAGCAAATGAGACGCTGTACTCTTAGTGATGTCTACAGCAGCCATTTTGAAGGAAGGGCCCAGATGTCCCACCTGACACTGTTTATCCAATCCCCTCACTTTGTTACCATGTACATATATAGTACTTATATTAAAGTTACTTTCTTAAAACCAATAGAATTGCATGCAATATTTTAAGCGTTACACGTCAGTGAAGACGAGTTTTTAGTATAAAAGATGTGTTTTTTTATGAAGTTCGTTGGAGTTGTGAAGCGAGAAGGAAGATAGAGTGATTGCTGATGTTCATGAACGCCCCATTTTTTTGTACTTGTCATTAAACTGACTCCCTTTACCAAACTATTGAGTTGTCATTATTGATTTGATGCAAGAGTATTAATCTGCATCCCCAACCATCTCACGGGTGCTGCTACTCATCTTAAAGTGCTGTTGGGCAACTCCCAGCTTTATGGGTCGGTTGGGGTCCTAGTGCACAAGGTTAACAAAAATAGTTATGAGCAAAGTGTTGAAGAACATATTTGCAACGATATATGAAGGATTAGAAATGTAATCTGGGACAAGTACCCAAAAAATGGAAAAAGGGAGAAAAAAGAAGTTGGAGCAGATGCAGGGCAGATAAAGAAAAACAGCCTTGTGAGATGGAGGCTACCCAGCGGTGCCCAACCAACCACTTAAGTGGGTAAATTGTAATACGTGCAGCAAACCGTGATAATCAAAAGAAAGTAGTCCGGTTCCAGATGTTGTTGGGATGATGGGCAGAGACATATCCATGTTTTAAGTTTTAAGAGAGCGGATGTACGCCTTGAGATCTGCTGGATCGTCAAATATTGAAGTACGGCCATCAAAGGTTACCTTGAAGGAACATGGATGGTATAAACCGTACCTAATATTAAGCTGTTTTAGCGCAGGGCGATAAACCTTCGTTGGGCGTTTTCTTAGCGACATCTTGCGATATGTAGTTCTTGTTGCCGTGCCATGTTAAAGAGTTCCTCTCCTTGGTTTTTGAAATAATGAGCTGTAATTGGGTGTATTCCAATAAGCAAAAAGAACAAGTTACTTTCTTACCTGGTAACGTTCTTTCGATGGGATGGTCCGACGACGTATTCCATATCTATGACAGGCAATGTCCACAGCTGTGCTGCTTCGGAAAATCTTTGGCGTCTGCATCCTGCGTCAATGACGTCGATGCGCCGTCCCAGAGGACCTCCTCCGACGGCCGACGTCACCCGATGTGATAAGTACGTGTGCCACCAGTTTTCTGCCAGTCAGACACACAAGGCCTTGCGGAACGCAAGCTGCAATCGCAAAAGAAATTCTGCAGCGGGGAAGGCAGGGAGGGAGCGATATGGAATACGTCGTCGGACCATCCCATCGAAAGAACGTTACCAGGTAAGAAAGTAACTTGTTCTTCGAGGGGATTGGGTCCTCCGACGTATTCCATATCTATGACATACTCCCAAAACAGTACCAAGCAAGGAGGTGGGAAAGAATTTAGAATACAAATTTAGCATGCCCAATCAAATTGCGGAATAGAGAACTGCCTTGCCAAAGGCCAGATCTTGCCCTCTGATGGAATCGAGGGAGTAGTGACGTACAAAAGTATGTACTGAAGTCCAGGTGGCTGCATCACAGATGTGACGAATAGGAATTCCCCTCTGCAGGGCAGTAGACGCAGCCACTCCCCTGGTAGAATGGGCCCGCAAGCCAGCCGGAGGATCCTTACCCGCCAAGCGGTAACACTCGGAGATAGCTAAAATAATCCAACGAGACAAAGTCTGTTTCGTCACAGCTTGTCCCAAACGCTTTCCAGCATAACCAATGAAAAGTTGATCGTCCACTGTGACCCGGGACATGCGCCAAATATAAAAACTCAACGCTCTCCGAGGATCAAGCCTATGGAGCCTCTCCTCTTCCTTACCAGGAAGTGGAGGAGGATAGAACGCCGGAAGAACAACCTTCTGGCTCAAATGAAATTCCGAGACCACCTTCGGAAGAAAAGAAGGACGAACTCGAAGGACAACCCTGTCCTTATGAAACACAGTGAAGGGTGGCTTAACTGAAAGTGCCTGTAACTCACTCACTCTGCGAGTGGAAGTAACCGCAACCAAAAACACAGTTTTCAGAGTGAACAGCCTCAAAGGGCAAGAATGTAAAGGCTCAAACGGAGCACCCATAAGAAACTTGGGAACATGGTTCAAATCCCGACCTGGCACCAGAAAAGGTGACGGAGGGAACACATTAGTGAGCCCTTTCAAGAACTGCGAAATTAAAGGAATCTTAAAATAGGAACACTCTTCAGACGAGCGCTTAAATATGGACAGCGCCGCCAGGTAACCTTTAATAGTCCCCACTTGCAAGCCCCTGTGGGCCAAAGAAAGCAAAAAAGACAGAACCATGGGAATGTCACAATCAAAAGGATCCACATTCTTAACTCTGCACCAGTCGCAGAACTTTCTCCAACGGCAACGGTACAGAGACTTTGTTGCCGGCCGCCTAGCCGAGAGCAACACCTCCATCACGTCTTCAGGGAGGTCCCAATCCTTATACCTCAACCTTTCAGAAGCCAAGCGTGAAGGTTGAGGGATCTGACCTCTGGATGGAGAACCTGACCCCCCTCCCGTGAGAGCAGATCGTCTCGGTAGGGAAAACGACGTGGAGGGCAGATGGACAAGTCGAGAAGGTCCGGGTACCACGTCCTCCGGGCCCACGCCGGAGCAATGAGGATCATCCGGGAACCGAACCTCCGAAGCACTTGCGGGATAACAGGGACTGGAGGAAACGCATACAGCAGTGGGAATGACCACTCCACCACAAACGCGTCCCCTAAGGCTCCTTTTGGAGGAAATTCCCACGAGCAAAACCTTTCGCACTTCCGGTTGACACTGGAGGCGAAGAGATCCACTTGAGGGGTCCCCCAAAGGGCGAAGATCTCCAGGAGAATCTCCTGAGCCAGCTCCCACTCGTGAGAGATCGTGCTCTGCCTGCTCAGAGCGTCCGCCGTCACATTGTCGTCTCCGGCCAGATGAACCGCCGAGATCGAAAGTTCCTGCTGGATAGCCCAGAACTCGAGCTGCATCGCCTCCGTGCACAGCGGAAGTGACCCTGCCCCCCCCCTTTTTGTTGAGGTAGTGCATGGCCACCGTGTTGTCCGTTAGAATCAGGACACTCTTTCCACGCACAGTCTGCAGAAAAGCCTTCAGGGCTAGCCTGACGGCCCACAGCTCCAACAGATTGATATGGAGTCTGGACTCCGACAGAGACCAACGACCGCTGACTCAACTCGTTGGCATGAGCTCCCCATCCCATGGGGGATGCGTCCATCACGATCGTCACCTCCGGCCAGGGCAGCCAAAATGGGGCCCCCTTCATCAGATTGCCCTCGACGGCCCACCATAGAAGGTCCCGGGCTACGAGGGCAGCACCTGAACGGGGTCTGACAGCCTGCCGGAGGAGTGAGACCACTGGAGCTTGAGTGCCCACTGCAAAGATCTCATCCGCAGACAAACCTCTTGCACCAGAAGAATGCAGGATGCCATGAGGCCGAGCAGTCTCAAGAACTCGGACGCTGGGAGATCCTGGGCAAATTGAAACTTGTTCACCATCTGCTGAATGTGAAGAGCCCTCACCTGAGGAGGAAAACCCTGCCCCAGGGACGTGTCGAGCACTGCTCCGATGTACTGGAGCCGCTGCGTTGGTGTCAAATGGGACTTCTTTAAATTGAGGGAGAAGCCCAGCCTGTGAAGGGAGTGGCAGGTGACGGACAGATGATCCAGGACTTGCTCGGGAGAGCTCCTCCTGATCAACCAATCGTCCAGGTAGGGGTAGACGTGAATCCCCCCTTTCCTGAGATGCGCTGCCACCACCACCATGAGCTTGGTGAAAACCCTTGGGGTGGAGGTCAATCCGAACGGCAGGACCCGAAACTGAAAGTGCGAGTCGCCAACCGCGAACCTCGGGTACTTCTTGTGCTAGGGATGGATCGGCACATGGAAGTAAGCATCCTTGAGGTCGAGAGACACCAACCGGTCCTGAAGTTGAAGGGCCTGGAGGACTTGAGAAAGAGTCACCATCTTGAACTTGTCCTTCCTGAGGAGTTTGTTCAAACCGCGCAAGTCCATGATGGGTCTCAATCCTCAGTCTTTCTTCGAAACCAAAAAATAAGGGGAATACCATCCCTTGTTCCTCTCAGCTACAGGCACCAGTTCTATGGCGCCTTTCTCCAGCAGGGCTTGAATTTCCTTCGCAAGGAGCGGATCCGGACACTTCAAAGAGAGGTTCCCTGGTGGATTGTCGTGAGGCCTCTGCCGAAAAGGAAGACAGTAGCCGTGGGATATGATCTCCAGAACCCACACATCCGAAGTAATGGCTTGCCACTCTACAAGATGCTGCGCCAGCCTTCCCCCAACCGGCGAACCATGGGACCTGGCCTCATGACTGAGTGGTAGCGGCTGCGGCGTTGCCTGAGGGCAAAGAGGCAACTGCCCGAGTGGCCTTGGCACCTCGAGTACCTTTGTTTCCACCTCTGGCACTCTTACGATGGCCTCTGACTGCTAGCTCCCCTCGCTTTACTGAAGGACGAGTAATAGCGAAAGGAACCTCCACTCCATTGCTGTCCCCTAGGACGAAAAGGAGGAGGTTGGCGAACTGCAGCGCCCAACGACTTCGCTGCAGCTTTGGAGGTCTGCAACCTCTCAAGGCTCTCGTCAGCCTTGCTGCCAAAAAGGTGTTCACCGTCGAAGGGCATGTTGAGGAGCCGGGACGGCACATCAGGAGCGAACCCAGACTTCCGCAACCACGCAAACCTGCGCATTACGGTGCTCGCCGCCATGGACCGGCTGACACAATCTGCCAAATCCAAACCCGACTGAACGGCCTCACATGGCATCCTTGCCATCCTGAACCATAGCAAGGAAACCATCCCGTTCGTCCCATTCGGGAATATGTTCAGCCGCTAATGCAACACAGTTCCACAGAGTGTGTGTGAAATGAGACAAAGCACATATGGAGTTGGCCGCCTGAAGCGCCATACCCCCCGAAGAAAACACTTTCTTCCCCCAGCCGTCAAAACGTTTGTCGTCCCTATCCAGAGGGATGGTACGATACGACGCCTGCTTTGCCGGGGCCGTAGCCGCCTGCACCACCAAACTCTCCGGAGTGGGGTGCCTGGACAAGTAACAGGGGTCGCTACTGGCTGGACGTTATTTTCGCGACAAAGACTTGCCCACTGCCGGGAGACTCTCCGGAGCAGTCCAAGCCGCCGTCACCCTTCTCTGCAGAGCCATATGAAACGGCAAAACCGGGTCAGTGGGGGGGCCGAGATCAAGGATGTCGGTGAGATCATCCTGAACGAACTCCCCTGGGGGAGCTGACCAACCCAAATACTCTGTGACCCGAGACATAAGGCGCCGATATGAAGAATCGGCATGAGTGCCAGGCTCCGGCCTACAAAACTCCACCTCCGGAGAGGTGTCCAGTCCACTGGCATCATGCAGTGACTGCCTCAGGTCATCAAACTGACTATGGCCCGAGATAAGCTCATCTGGAACCGGAACCGGAACCAAGCAGTCATCAGAGCCTTCATCACCCTCTGAAATGTACTCCAGGCGGGGAGAGGAAGACCTCTGGGGACCAAAGCAGTGCCTGACCTTAGCCAGAGCCTTTCTAGGGGCAAACCCCGTGCCACGGGGCACCTCTGACACCACCGCCTCGAAAGGCGTCGAGGGCACCGAACGAGTCTGCGTCTGCCGGCGTCGACAGAAAAGGAGTCGACATCGAGCGAATCAGCGTCGACGTCAGCTGAAGCCGGAGCTCCGAGCGTGTCTCTCGACGACCTAGGTGCCGACGGCGTTGATGACCCCCTCGGAGGTGGAGCCTCGAGAGAAATCGTCGACGTCTTCTTCGAAGACGGCACAGGAGCATGCGGTCTCAAGCGCCTCGAGGACCGGGACCTGAAACGGGCATGGCGAGAACGGCTACCCTTGTCTGAGCGGGCCGACCACCCGAGCCCGAAGACGTACAAGCGGTGTCTCGACCGGTGCCGACCGACCCCACTCGGAGGCACGGACAGACTGGTGCCCTGCGATTCAAGAATCGCTAGCATCTGCTTCCCGAAGGAAGCCCATTCCTCCGGTGTCACTTGCATGGAGTGATAAGCGACCCGCCGACGGGCGGAGTCCTCAGAAGAGGACGGGGAAGGCGACCTATGCCGACGCTTCCGGGAATTCCTCGAAGAGGCGGAGGAGTGGCAAGACCGACTCCTGGAAGGAGACCCACTGGACTTCCGACGGTGACGCGGAGAGTCGCCCCTCGAGTCATCCGTCGAAAGCCCCGCAGACCTAGACTTCCGGGGCTTAGACACCCGGCCTAACGACAGCTTCTTCTTGCGTTCCTGCAAGGCCTTTGCCCTGAGCGACTGACAGTCGACACAGTCGTCCGTATCGTGGGCCCCCCCGAGGCACGAGAGGCAGGCGTCGTGCGAGTCCGTGACCGACATCTTGGACCCACAGTCCCCGCATTTCTTGAAGCCCGGACGCGGGGTTGAAGACTAAGTAGACATCGCCATGAACAGGTCTTCACAAAAAACCAAACAGGTTCAACGAACCGAGAATCGAAAACAGCAAACTCCAACGAGTCGAGGCGTACTGAGATTCACGAAGCGAACACGTTCGTGGAAAAAACGGAACGGAGGCTATGGGCGTTGTGCGTCCTACTTATCACATCGGGTGACATCGGCCGTTGGAGGTCGTCCTCGGGGACGGCGCATCGACGTCATCGACGCAGGAGCCAAAGATTTTCCGAAGCAGCACAGCTGTGGACATTACCTGTCATAAATATGGAATACGTCGGAGGACCCAATCCCCTCAAAATCATAGTATGCAAAGAGCATTGTAATGGTGATGAGCTTCTGACTGGGCCAATGCGATGTGCACGTTGAATATTAATAGGTATTTCTTTAGGGATATGTAGAACATCTGAGAGTAGATTTTGAAGAAATGAGATAGCATCATTCCCTTGGTGCGGTAATTCAAAGGTTATTACGCCTGCTTCTTTTTTTCTAAATCTCCGTTATATTTTTGAAGGCCTTTAACAGATTTTTCCAACAGCAATACTCTAGGAGAAATATCTTCTGTAAGACCAATTCTGTTTTCTATTTCTGACATCCTATTTTCAAAGACATTCCACCTGTCATCCAACTGCTGCAGTTTTTGGTTGGTGGTTTCAATGAAAGGTTTCAAAGACCTTACTTCTTGCCGTATGGAATCAATTGCGGGTTTCACAGGGGGCTGCGGTGGACTGGAGTCACTTTTCAGCCTTTTATTGGCAGTAGAAGCTATCTGTGTTTCTTTAAGGCTGAGGGCGATTTTTGAATATTTTTCCCTGAGTCCATATTGATGTGACAGGAAGCAGTAAAATTCGGAAAATGTCAGAAACTGTATTTTAACAGATCAAAGAGTCTTAATTGTAGAGCAAAAAGCACTTCCAAGCGCCACGATATGCTTTAAGATTTAAATATTTCAAGAATACACCTCTTCAAATTACTATGTTTTCCTGAAGAAAAACTTAAATTTATGCATTCAATAAATTAATTTGAAACAAGCTTTGAGCGCAATAATTCCTTCACAATACTTTGAATGGTTTTCCTTGATAATAAACCTGTCCACTAGATGGCAGTGTTGCAGTATTTGAGTGTTGACCAGGCACAAGCTGGCAGATTGCTTAATACTGCTGCCGAACGTTTCCTCGCACAACCTTGAAAGAATTTGCGCTCTGCTCATAGAATGCTGGAAATGCGAGGAAAATCGATACAACTGTACCGCTACGTCTGCTGTGATCGACGCAGGGTTTTAGGAACCGGATATCTGCCAGGAACTTGCTGCAAGGGTAAGATATGCGGAGTGGTGGACAGGAGCGAAACACCTAAGCTGCCATTCCCTATCTGCACCAAGCCACGCCCCGAAAAAGAAATTAATTTCTATAGTTTATACCATCACCTCTGTGGAAAGGAGAGGTTTACAAAATATCAGCGCTGGCTCAGAGGGTTAGAGCTATTGAAGAATAAATAGGAGACAAGTCTGTTCTTAGACTTAAGAAAACTTTATTGAACAATCTTTTTGGAATTTAAGACACGTGCATCAGTAATGTTGGGAAAAAAGTGAAATCTTTGCTTCTTAAAGGCATAACTATTTATGTTCGGTTATACTGAGCCTGTTCCTAGTTTATGTCCCCAATATACCCTCTCAGTCTACTGGTTCCAATAATCTATTGTAAGATTTGCTTCTGATATGTTTTACTTTGAAAGTCATTCCTTGCCAAAACACCTCTTCCCCCCCTCAATAAATACAAATCGTAAGAGCATAAGGGATGATGTAAAGTAAACAAAAGCAAAAGAAAACATTTTGTGCTTTCTAACATTTCCTCAAAGCTCCTAAACCTAGGCAGGAAGAGGTGCTCAGGTGAAATCCAGGTACATCTCACTCGGTAGTTGTGATGCTGGAAATGCATCGGAGGGACAGGGCCACTGTATCCTTGTCCTTGTCCTTTACTGCTTTTTATCGTGTGTTCTGTCGTGTTTTCCACGCAGGAGTTCATGTGGGACTCCTGGCAGTGCAGCTCTCTTTTGGTTTGGTGAACAGACCCATGGGATACCCTTATGGCACCCATGAGTATGGGTGCAACCCTGTGCCCCTAGTGTATGTTTTTGGGCACCTGTGGGTGACCCACAGAGCAGGGTACGGGCTGGTGGTAGCTCCGTGCAGAAATGCCGGGTGCCCTCCGCGTCCTCCATTTTGGGATGCCCAGGCCCCGTCATTGGAATCAGTAGATTCCGGATGGAGACAAAATGGCCCCCATGGCCTCTTGCCTTCCATCACCTGTTACCTTGATCGTCCCGAAGTCCCGGGAAGCCCTGCCTCTGTCCCTTCCCCATGACTGGCTGTTGGGTGGAAGTTCCATATATGGTAGTGTGGGGAAGTGCCGGCCAGACTTGATGGAGCCTTCTCAACGACCGCATGTTGTGGGTACGCCTGTGGGTGGGACCTGGGTGAATGGAGTGTGTGACGAATATACATTCTATGTTGTGGCTGTCTAGTATCTGGTGGTTGACACAATGGTTGAGACAGCCTGGTTGAGACAGCCCTGCCCGAAACCGGTATGAATGCAGCTTGGGGTGTTGAATGGCTTGGTACTTGTTCCAATACACATAACTTGTTGTGTCTGGAGAGAAGTGAATGGCCTGAATGCCCCGTGTACCAGATTGGCTGCCTGCCTGCATGAACGACCGTAGTCGTGATTGGATGCTTGAGTGAGACCCAGCAGAATGAATGGGAGATCAACAGTATATCTGGGGACCTCTCACTGCTAGGAATCGTGTTCAGAAGCTGAAGTCCACTACGAGTAGTAACTGGAGTAACTGAAGCTTGATCTTGAAACCCTGCTGGACAAGAAGAATTGCTGTTGCTCTCCTTCGCAATCTGAAAGCTGCTGTGCTTCAAGAACTGACCCAGAGAGGACCTGTTAAGACGCCCTCTTCCCGAGCTACGAAGGACCATCGTGCACAGCGGATCTTTGCATAAGCTCCCTGGTAGACAGACCTTCGACATGCTGCCCACCCAATACAGGAATTGCTGCGGAACTCAAAGGAGAAGCGCTCGGACTGTTGTCCGCCACTGTCGGCGACGGCGTGCTCCCGTTGCATAAGAACTTCATTGATCCGAGCACGCTCTCGTCCACATCCTCGCTGCTGTATCCTGCTGGAGAAGGCCTGACCGTTGACGCACCGAGGAGCATCCACCGGTGGGTTTCCCGCCACCCAAAGACCACAAAGATGCCGACGACTTGATGCCCTTGCTGGGCCACAGTTCTTCAACTCCTTTCGGTCCAGAAATATGGACACTGAGGTGCCCCGCACGCCTCTTCCTGGAAGGACGTTTACGCTTCCCCGTCAACAAGCACCGCTAGGAACGGCGCGGCCACTTCACTGTCGTAGCTCGACCTGTTGCCTGTCGGACGTTCGAAGACCCGTGACTCCTGCCTGAAAGGGAGGACACTCAAGAAGGGCCATTGATTCCCCGACGCAGGACGCTACAACGCCAAGGTACTTTGGGGTTGCAGAACTATTGGAAAGTCTAGTGTGAACAATATATGGACGGGGCTTGTATTTTTCTTCTACAGGTTGCCCAGGTTGGGGGGGGGGATCTCCACACAGAACTGTGTCTGGGTAACGGGGCCAGTATTCTGCCAATTGCTCAGCCATCTTGCTTTCCTTCCTCTCTCTACTGCTGGTTTCCTCTTTATTTTGATCTGTGTGTCATTCTGACAGTATGCACTTTAATGAGATCTGATAACGTTAGTAGTACCACTTTAGAACTGTATATATTTACCATTGTTGATTTCTGAGTACAAAGTGAATTATCGTGATAGTGTACGTGACCTTGACTATTAATTATATAAAGACTGTGTTGTAACCGATACAGTGTGTGGACATTCCTTTGTGGGTGCTTGGGGACTACACTGTACTTAAGAACCAGCTTGCATCACCTCCTGAGAAGCTAGGCCTTGATTGCTCGACCATAGCTACCAAATAGAGAATCTTGGCAGGGGTCCTCTGTGCCTCTACTCTACCATATAGAGAGCAGAAGTTCAGACCCCCCCCCCCTCCGGTCTTTACAGTAGCCAATTAGGCAGTGCAAAAACAAGGGGGGGTTCTGGGAGTAGCTCTACTACCGGCCTATATCCCGGGTTAGAGTCTCAACCAGAGTCTTTAGCTCACCATCCTTTCACAGAAGAGAAATTTCCACTACATATCAGTCTTTGTCCTGCCCAAGGGCAGTCCAGCACCGAAATGCCTGGCAATTCTCTTCTGAACTACTCTGCAACCCCAGACACACGTTTCAGCCTGGTTGGGCCTCGTCAGTGAGGTGAAGCTGTGCCTCTCTAAGAACAGTGAGCAAGGGTTCCACGTCTGGATTACCCTAGTAACCTAGGGTGAAAAACCAATGCAAAAACCAAATATGCAAAAACAAGGGCTGTTCTGGGAGTATCTCTACTACCAGCCTATATCCTGGGTTAGAGTCTCAAACAGTCTTTAGCTCACCATCCTTTCACAGATCCTTCCAGACGTGGAACCCTTGCTCACTGTTCTTATGGCCTCCCAGACCTTTCGCTCCACCTGCAAGACATCCTTCTGGAGGGGAATGCCAGACTGGATCGTGGTGCGTTTCTCCAAGACTTCTGCTAGCACGCCGTCTCCTGAGAATTGGGACCCCCAAGAACTCCACCTGAAGGTAGTCATGAAAGGCCTTAATGGACGGTAGGGCCTAAGCCGGGGGAGGGACCGGCCCCAGGAGCGCATGAGGAACGGAAGTACCACCACCTGCGGCACCACCTGCAGGATGACCTCCTTCACAATGTCCTTCAGGAGCCCCTTCATCTGAGGGGAGTGCATGAGGAAGAGGAAGCGCTCAATGAAACGGTCCTCACAAGCCGCAGGGTCCATAGGAGCGTGACCCTCCAAGGCACTGGGCTTCTGCTCCTGATCAAAGCGCTGAGGCACCTGGTGCGAGTCGCCGTACGGCTGTGATGGGTAGATTTATCCCTGCGGGGACCAAAAGCCTCCACCGTAGGATCAGATTCCATTTCCAGAGGGAAGGGAGGCAGGGACCATCCTGCAAAGCCCATTCGATGGGCGAAAGCACTGGCGGGAGCCGAGCTGAATCTAAGGAGGCCACCTGCCTGGCAGGCTCACCACGTGCCGCTCTGCCATTTTTAAGCTCTGCGCCATGCCGTGGGTTGGAGGGCGCGAAGGCCCTGAGCCAAGAGAGGCCGCCGACAAGAAGATACAGGTTGGGTCTTGCACCCAAAGCAGAGGCGTCGAACTCTTATTACTCTGGTAAGCACTGAGCCCTCAGCCAGATAGCCGGTAGTCTGAACACCCTGACTCATGACCTCAGAGCAATCTCCGGTAGGCTGGAAGCCCTTGGCACCTGTGCCGGTAGCCATGCAGGATGTAGTCGAGGACAGACCCATGGAGGTGGCACTCGACTATCTCTTACCGCCTGGGGTAAAAGAGGACGAACTTGATCGCCCTTCTGAGGACAGCCCAATAGGGCCTCTGAGTCAATCAACTTGGAAGCCGGTAGCCTGGACTGCCTCAGGTCTGCGTCTGCCCCCGGAGCGCCTAGAAGAGCGCCCAGAAGAACCCCCAGTCCCCTCGGCTTTGGAGCTGGTAGCCTTAAAGGCCTTGGGCCGGCCAGAACTTGAATCCCAGGAACCCAGATCCATGGGAACCCCGGAAAAGGAGTCGCTGCACTGTGGAGCCGTGCTGAACAGAGGGCCTACCTTGTCCCAACAAGAGGTACTCGAGACAAAGTCCTTAAGGTGGGGAGGAGAGAAGTGTGGAAGATCTCCCTCCACTCCGACAACCAATTCTTCAATGCCCTGTGACCTGAGCGCGCTGCAGGCCGAACATGAGTACCTGCGGTCAGGAAGGAGTGGTCGCATGAGGCAATCCTTCTGCAGCCGACATGCGCCGGGGGAGGCGATGCACTGAAGGAAAGTGAAATAAGAATTGAAAAAACAAACGGGGAGCAAGCAGAAAGCTAAAAAAAAAAGTCTCTGTGCTGACTGCCAGGTCAGACACCGTCCGTGCGGAAAAAGTGACTGATGCGAGGCACCGGAGGGTGGGGCCTCAGCATGGCGCTCCCATGCTAAATTTAAAGTAAGTGGAAGCTACATTTTCTGCTGCCAAAGGTTCTGGTACCGTCCCCATGTTGGGGGAAGCCTACAAAGATGGAGGAAAGGGGACGGGACGTAGGAGTATTGTTACCTACAGAATGGTTTTATCATTCTCTATTGAAACATGCAATAAAACAACTTTGCTCAAAAAGCCAAACCTACAGTGAGAAGATTTGGTCCCCTTCCTGCACCATTATGAACATTCCCTACTCTACTTAACTCATAGAAACACTATTACACTGAACTATGGCCATATGAAGAAATCTCACATTCTGGTCCCTCTGCAGGCAGGCTTCCATCCTAACAGAGAGGCAGACTTACTGGTGAGGATGGTCCTAGGAGATGAACCTGAAACGGCAGTGGCGGGATAGCTGCATTGATTCCACTGATCCCCGTGTAGTTTTGAGCCATACCATAATCTAGTCTACATTGGATTTCAGGTACGTTGGATTTCAGAACCAGATGTATCTTCATAGGTGTGCAGAATAAGCCCCAACCAGGGAACCAGGTTTATAGGAAACTTCACACACAATGGAAAATATTAGATGGTTGAAATACACGGTTCAAGTGAGCACACGACGTATGCAAACATGAGCATACATTACATGATTGGGTTTAGTCTGCATGTGCACAATTCTACTCCTACTTAGTTCAAAGTAGATGATCATCCTGTAACAATGTCGAAACATGGAGGGTACAGTTGCTGAGGAAAAAGTAAACTGACGAAAACGGATTTTAAATGGGGGAGGATGTGTAACGAACCTCAGATAAGTAGACTAAAGCAGATAAAGTGCTTGCTCAAGATCAAGCAATTCTGTGAAGTATGTAAGCCAGTAATTAGGATCCAGATATTTTTCCTCTTTCATTCTCTTTGTCAATCCTTTTGATATAAAACATCATACTAGATGTCCATTAATTTTATTTCTAAACATTCCCACATTTTCAGGTAAGAGAAATGAAGCAAAGGGTGGACAAGTATCTGCCCAAGATTATACAATTTCAGACATAGAAATAGGTGGTATTATTTCAGCAAAAATCACACACAGTACCGACATGACATTAAGCAGGCCATGGCAGCTCCTTAACAACTCGGGAGGTATGCTTTCTAAAAATATGTATTCGACAACAGTGCAGCATGTTCATAAGCAGGGATTGAATAGCACAAACATTAAAGGCATACTGACTCAAAAGATCAGTAGACGGATTGGTTAAATGACATGGATTGGAAAGCAGTCCACAGTGGTTACAAGCTGCATCACACATGCAGTGATAGCTAAACTCATTGATTCCTCTGAATATAATCCAGTCCTGATTTCAAGGTCTATGGGTGTGAACGTTATGTACTGCATTATATGTGTATGCCAGAAATTCTATATAGGATGCCCCAACAGGAATTGAGGGCAAGAATGAGAGAACATCTGCATGCAGTAAGAACCAAGAATGAACAGTACTCCTTATTGCATAACTGGCAAGAAAAAACAAGAGACTGCATGAAACAGTTACAATTGTTCAGGTTTGGAAGATCAAAATGTACAGAAGAGGTGATTCAGAATTTCAAATAGAGGCTAGATTCAGATTTGATACGGGCAGGGCTTGCAATTCAGGGTTCGGAATTAAGATTCAATGACTGAGAGCTAAAGCCAACTCCTGTGTGTCAGGCATCATCCAGTAGGCAACAGCTACCGCTGAGGAACCAGGAGTGAGTACACAGCAGTGCACTCCAAATCTAGCTTCCACACAACATGGCGTTTAACTTTTTCATATTATGTACGATCCCTATTTAAAATGTGTCCAATTCTTCTTTATTTACATTATAACACTTTTATGTTCAGAGGATTGGTGCGTGGAACCTGCCGCCGCCAGAGATCCCTGCCGTTCCTCAGGCAAAGACCTGATAATATGCACAAAAAAGGCATTGGGACGAGACATGGTATGAGGCAAAGCGCGCACAGAGACGGTGCCCCCAGTAAAAGCCCTCACAGAGACTAACGTCCCCTCAGATAGAGTTCCGGAACAATCCTCGCAGGCACCCGTAACAGCCTTCGTAGAGACCTCGGGTAAGGCCACAGTGGTGCAGAGACTAGCAAGGACGGATCCGGAAAGGGCCATCCAACCAAGTCCACTCCTGGGATGGAGTTGCCTGGTTAGTGTGCTAAAGAGGAAAAAAAGCGCAGCTGCCTTCCTCAAAGTCACACAGTTCCTGAGGTGCATCCAGAGGATCTACCAGTGTGTCAGCCAGTGCTTAATTAACGTCTGTGAAAGTGTGTCACAGAGCACACCAGTATGCCAAGTGAAGAGGCCACAATCACTCCAAACAGTGCGAGGTTCCGCCACTGCACACAGAAGAACCTGATTTACCCAGCATACACAGAGAAGGAACAAAGGTCAGCAAAAACTGTGCCTGGAATGTGACCTGGAGAAAGGGACAGGGGTTCTGACTGTTCGTAATGGGTGGGGTGGGGTGGTGGGCATAGCTGCACTCTACATTTGTAGCCCACCTCTGCATGCACACTTTAAAGACACGCACGTTATTGTGCGTAGGCTGCAGCCGAGTCCTCACTCCATGCGATTGCCCATAAGTATGGAGGAAAGGGAACGGGATGTAGAAGTACTTGTTTTCTGTGCGATTTACACTGTATGACGGTACCTCATTGTTCTCGGAATACCCAATTTATAAAACATTGATTTGGTCTCACCTTATTTACCACCAACGCACTCAGCGTCTCATATCTTTCTATTTCAATTACATTAACAATTTCATGTGAGCTGCCTTTTTGGTATCCCCAATTTGTCATCTGACCATAGTATGTGATTTGCACAGGACATGGTAAAGACCATGCCAAGTATACCTCAGTCTGGAGTTCAGGGCAGCACTTATTGCATATCTGGCACAACCAAAAATGCCAGTATGCAGTGTGGTGAATCCTGCAGAGCCCACGCAGAATCCCTACCTAAAGTCTCCTCCCAAGCGGCCAGGGGAAGTCAGCCACTTCCGGATCCTAATCCCAGAGGTAATTAGCCAGGTGGATCACCTAGGAGAAACCCCAAGTGAATGGGAAGACTCGGTTAGTAGAGATGCAGTATTCACCCTCTTCTGAGTGTGAGGTGTCCCCAATACCAGAATACCCGATGGCATGCCGTTATAGTAAGGCTTAACTTCCCAAAATTGCTCAAATTGCCAGTCCTGAAAAACCCTATGGTACATATAGGAATGATACATGTAGAAATCAGAGAACCAATATTACCACTCAGGATAGTTCCAATTGCACCTTGGGTTGAAGTATAAAATCAAAAATCGCCCATTAATTTCTTTAAAACCTTCTCCCGAAGATACATTTTGTAAACCATTGAATCTGAGAGAATTAAATAAGTTAAAATGGAACAAGAACATTGGGGACTTCATGTCCCATAATGCTCAAAGTACTGGGACGAGGAAGAGGAGCTCAGAGGTCCAGAACGATGGTGTGCAGTCTAGTTGTTCTGATGACCCACACCTGAGGGGGACCTAAATATTCAAAAGTCCCACTCAGGTGCAGACCATTAGAAATAAGCTGTGGAAAAGAAGTTGAAATTACAGCTGAAGCAGGTGGAACGAGAAGGAGCTGCTGCTAGATTGGAAGTGGGCTGCCGTCTCGTGAAGCTAGCAGAAGTCGGAAGCCCTGTGGGTTACGGAGTACGTGCAGCAGAAAGCAGTGTAAAGGCCAACTGTCTCAAGTGAGAGGAACTATACTGCTGTGTGCGACTCCAGTGTATGGCGTTCACCGGAGCACAGAAGGCTCCAGCTACAGGAGGCCCGAGCGAGGGAAATACGACCTAAGCCATCAGTCACCTATACAAGTCCGACGAAGGGAGAAGCAGCAGTGAGTTTGCCTCTGTCAGGGATCCCTGGAGTGCTCCAATATAGATTGCTGACACATGCTAAGAATTTTGAATACCGAACTATTACATAGTAACCAATGAAGCATGATTCTTATGTTAAAAGAAACTGAATTGAAAAACATTGTATCCACTATTGTCAGGTGGGCGCAACTCTTATATGAAGTGAGAACAAGTGGAGGAACATTGTAACCACCATTGTTCAAGCCAAAAGGGGTTATATACTCTTTACCTCAGCTGGAAAAGAATATTGTTACCACATTTGCCAAGGCCAAAAGGGAAGAATATTTACTCAAAATGAACGTGGCTCAGAAGGAGCAATTTTAAAATAGAACTAACACCAATATTGTCAAAGCCAAAGAAAGGCAATTAAGGGAAATCAAAGATGGCACAACAGAAACCCTCCTTGTAATCAATATAAAGGGGGAGAGGAATAGAATGTGCTTTGTCTTGGACAAATAAAACAAAGTGAGAGATATTGCCAAGGTGTTGTGATCTATGAATGAAATTGTAGTTGGGTTTTCACTTTTCCAAAGTACACCCGGAAAGGGACTGTTAATGGTTAGTCCAGGCAGGTTAGTGGACCAGGAAGAAAACAATTGAAGTACTGCTAAGTGTTACAAGGTTGTGGTGGCAAGGAGGTGGCAAGGCCACTATTGTGTTGCAATAAACTGTGGACAAATCAACCTGACAAAACTATTTTTTAAGAAGAGAACCTATAAAAGTAGTTGTATTTTTCCTAAGGAGAGAAAATGGATGGAAAAATCATTCTGACAAAGCGTTGTTTAAGAAGAAAATATGTGGAAATAGTTGTGTTTTGCAATGAAGAGAAATTGTATTGAAAACTGGAAGTGCAAAGACAACGTCTTTTGGTTTATCAAGCAAAAACTGTGCAACCTTGACAAGCCTTTTGAAGAGCGATATATTTGTTGACAATAAGGTCAAGTGTGAAGTGAAAGACTTGGAGTACAAATGACATATTATAATTGGAACCGAACTGGACTATTCAAAGAAACTGTTTTGAATTGCACTTTGGTTTGGAAAATCTCAATTAATCCTGAGGAAGGGAACCCAACCCTGGTTACAAGGATAGACGTTTACACAATGTATGTTTGAACGTTATTGTTGTATTATTGAGTTTAAACAGCCATATGATAACTGTATTATTTGGTGCAACTATAAGTGTGAGGGACAGATACTGTTTTAGAGTGTTTTCCTTTTGTCTTAGTTGGATAGGCAGGGAAAGTGAGGCGTTTACCCTACCTTTATTATTGAATAACATGGCTACTTGTGGAAAAACTATCTTGCCCGCCGCACATTTCTAACCCTCACAGTGGTCAAACTGGGGATGACTGCAGTATCATGACATGAAGAAATCTCACACGCGCACACACACACACACACACACTTTTTGCTAGCAGGCAAATGGTCAGTGGCTACATTTTGTATATAAAATACCCCAATCAAAAAAAGGATGATATTGCTTAAAAAGTCTTCGCCATATTTGAAAATCTTCTTTCTTGCCTGCAGTCCTGGACTCCAGACGCCTTTGCAGTCTCTTTGCATGACCTTCAACTCCTGCCTGCCCATAACAGACCAACTGGTGATTCCGCTAAGCAACCGAAGGAGTACAACAGATGTAGAGTGCTTCTGCCAGACTGCTCACTCCTGAGGTGAGACCACCACGTTTGCAGATTCATACAGTGAACTTTAACTTGTGTTACAAGAATCAGATTGTGAACTTGCATAGTACCATTTTCAATTCGAATAAATGTGTTGCACGTTCAAGGCAGGTGGCGATGACAGCAGAAGTCCTACACAGACTAAACTAGGATGCCTGAACTTGCCAAAGGCATCACTGCCATTCTTTACCTACAGGAGAAATTTAAAGGTCTAAACCTCAGTTCAAATCCTTCACAAAATCAGACTTCCTTTTGTTCAATGGACAACCAATACAGCATAATTGAAGAAAGCAGCATTAGGCTCATCTATCTTGACGAGCAGTTACTAAACAACTTAAAACAGTGTTATGGTGAACAAAAGGCCCAGGATTCATCAAATCGTTGTATATTCTCTGTACATGTCTGGTTTGTGAAACAAATAGGCTATACCGTATATTTGTATTTCCAATCCACACAACTGTTGCAAAATTGGCAGGCAAAGTGCTTTACCATGGACGCCTTTAAAATATATAGGCTATGAAAAGATGGTCAGCAAACGTGGTGCACCTAGACAGTACTGCCAGCCACATCACCTGGCTTTGTTACCTATAGCTCATAAATCATACTTACTTCTGCTTTTCCGGTGACTCAGTGCTCAGTGAGTGATACCTTGTAAGTTTTCTTTGTGAAACCGATGGCGCTCTCTCAACGGTCTCCAGACTGGACGTCCTTTCCATCGGGAAATGGCTCAGAGTGTTGGCTCTCCGCCGGAATGCTGGCTGAGAGAGTTCCACAGAATCAGAAGAGCACTGGCTCTTGGTGTCCTGGGAGAGATCCCCCACCGACCCATGGGGCTTCAGAGGGATACTGTTGGAAAGCACCTCTGCTTCAGTTTCATTTAGAAACCTGCCCTGCAATGTACAAGAAAACACCCCAGTTCAAAAGGCACATTTCGAAAATCACAGATAACGTGTCTAATTGGCCTACTTATGATAACATTACGATTTTAAAGCAAATCTTGCAATATGTGTGCATTTATTCTGACTTCACCTGGCAAGCGACATAGGAAAGCCCCACACTGTCAGCACATATGATATCTTCGACTAAAGAGCAGAGGCTTGCACACCCAGTGCTCTGATGCCACCAGGATCCCTCAACTACACATGAATGCATCTGCTCTTAGTATTGGTGCACTTGTGCCATTTTCTGAAGGGAGGCGATTTGTTTTCTCAACATGTATTTGTGTGTCGATCTTTACAGGGCTCATAATAAATCTTCGGAAGGTGGACCAATAATGCAGACAGAATTTGTAACATCTGGATGAGGCAAACCAACCTCTGGTCATGTGGATTCCTGGAGCTGCAGCCCTTTCCTACCGCACGACATCTGCAAAGGCGGACTCGTTCGCGTCTCCTTCTCCTTTTTAATGTCCATTTGAATTTTACTTTATTAATTTCTTTTAACATTAGGAGGGTCGAGTGCTTCACATTCAGCGTCTGCTCGTGACATTTTGAGCATGTACTAATTTTCCATCCACCAACTCTGCTCATAAACTCCAGCTTAAGAACGGACAACCTCCAACTCTAATGTGGGAGGTGCTACCACCACAGAAGCTCCTGGAGCTTTATAAAGGCACAGCACACACACTTGGGCATATTGATACTATTGCACAACAGAGTCTTAAGCAACAAACGTTCAACCCAGAACAATTGCCTACTATAATTAAACGATATAGCAGGCAGACCAGTGAAAATATTATTGAAGCAACGTCCCACGGCACACACCATTGTCAGAATAAAAATAACTTACAAAATAAAATAATGCCTAGATACCGCTGGGTTTTGCACGCTGTATAAATAGACTTCAGGGAGGGCCAATCGATAGGTATGCAGTTCCTATATGCCCTAGAACAGAAAATGACTGGAAGCCATGGTGGAGGCTCAGGCTGCTTAGATTTAAAGCACTATGGTCCGATGTTGATAGGATGGTTGTGTTACAATGTTACAACATTGTCATTTTCACTTCATGTGTCCCTTTTGAAGTAGTGATACATTTTGATCAAGATCAAAAGTGCTGCTGGCAAAGTACAATACAAAGAAATTTGCAGATCTGCCATATAGCACTCCTGGGCTGCCATCAGAGGCACTGCTCAAAAAGACACCTGTGCAGTGCCAGACTGTTAGAAGTCTCCAGCACATTAAACACCCTTCAAGACTGGTGGAGTAGTATGATCACACATCCAGGGTTGCATGTGCTCCAAGGTCCAGTGTCCGTTCTACCCACAATTTCCAAATGTTCACATGTAGTTTATTTCATGCATTCAAAACTATTATAAAGCCCTCATATGACCGGAAAGGCACTGCATTAAATGATTAACAGTCTAAAAGAGCACCATAATAGGAAAGAAAAGGCTAAATATACAAAAGTAAAAAATAAAATGTAAAAGAAGGAATGAAAGGTAGGGAGAAATCACAGCATACAATTTGAGGATTATTAACTTTTGGTGATCTGGACAATAAAAGGAAAACCGGTAAGGGAAGCTTATCTTGCTGAAAAGGAAGATGTCAGGGATTTGTTTGTTGATGGGAATGGAATTCCAGTTTAGAGACAGCTGCTGAAAAACCAGATTCGAACATTTTGTATGGAGGAAGTTTAGAATTTCCTTGTGAAAAATATCCTGTGCAACTGGAAGCACTGGAGACACGAAGATTTTCAGGTAGGTAAATGGGAATACTAAAAGGTAAGCATGCGAGAGCACTACTTAAACTGTATTCATAGGTAAAGGAGTAATCAGGTAGTTGAGCAAGAGTGGGAGTGGGGTGATCCTACTTGCAATACTCAGATGAGCAGTAGAGTGAAGCAAAACTTTGCGAGGCGGATGCAAAGAGGCACAGAGTTACCAGCATTTAACCATTTAACTCTTGAGAGCAGTACTGAAAATTGAATGGGGCGAGTTTATTTTCTTCAGATAATACCAACACAATTTCGAAATGGTTGAATGAAAGCAAAGAGTCCAATTTAAAGTTGAGACATTTGACATAAGAGACCAGTGGCTGAGAGATAGCATGGGTGGCAGTGCAGTGAGCCAGTTGTGTAGATACGTTAGGAGAATAGAGCCGGACTTGGAAGGATTGAGTTTCAAAGAGAAGAGAGGCAGCCAGTTATCAATGACACAAGGCATTCCCTATGGTATGACAAAGCACTATATATAAAAGATTAAAGAAACAAGAGGCCAGTCGACAGTCTAAAAGAATATAACCAAAAAAGGAACTTGGCACTAAACATACTGAAATTAAAAAAAGGTATTGGTGTTAAAAGGTGGTGAAAAAAAAAATGTTAAATGACTCCATGGTCACTAAAATCTGGTAGCCTTGAGGTGGTCTCCAAGTTTATGTATTTAGGCCTGCCGATTTATGATAATTTGGATGGGCCTGAGATTGTGGCAGACCTCAAGACTAATTTTCTTGGTGCTCTCGTTAAATTACACCTATTCAATGCTAAATTCGGGAGATTTTCGGTTTTCCCGGTTTTAAAACTGTATAAACAGCAAATGATCCCGAAATTGATATACAGAGCACAAACAAGAAGTAGACGTATTGATTGGTCCAAATTAGAGGGTTTAATTTGGCGAGATCGCCTTCATCTACCCCAATCAGTTCCGTTAGTGGGGATCCTCTATGAACTAGGACAACTGACAATTCAAACTATGATTGACTGTGGGGAAGTTACAGCTGTTTTCAAGTATGCTGTTCCCACCGGCTGCTTCAATTTATGAGAGATTGAATCAAGTATGGAGCAATTAAAAATGTCAACACCCCTACCCCATATTTGAAACAGCATCCCTCACTGCACTTTAGGTCCCAAATGCTGAGATTTAGGTTGAATTTGGTGTCAACACAAGAAATTCTGGGTCAGCGAAATAACATTCCACAGGACCAGAGACTGTCGTCACTGTCACACACACACAAAGACTCTGAAGCACTTGTGTGTGCAGTGTGCAACCCTCAGGTCCTTGCGTAATGAAACATTATCCCTAAATTCCTACAGAAGATCTCTGGAGACGGATTTTAAAGTGTAATTAGTTGAGTTTGTCAATTCACACTTTAGAGTTCTTAAAAGGGCTGTGCGGTGGAATTTTAGACTGATTTTAGCATGATAAGATTGAATTATGTTTTCCTATGTCTTTCTTTTTCTAATGATGATGAAACAATGTATTAAAAAGTATATTTTTGTACTGCAAAACACAATAAACCAAAAAAGGAAAAACTGAAGACTACAAATACAATAGTAAAAAACGAAAGCCTCAAGTTGATAGCGAAATGAAAGAGGATGAGTAATAGCCCAGGAAAACCACTTCACAACCCTGCGGACTGCATTATTCCGTCTGGATCCTTGTCCACCGCAACTTGAATAAATGATACTCCTACACGACGCCGAACTAATTTAGCTATAGCTCCAATAAATGCAAGCAACTTAGTACTTACATAGGAGTCCCCGACCAATAATTGGGAGCGTACATCTCTTGGCCTACCCATACCTACCCAAGTCCTGCAGCAATGGCGGAGCTCCTCTGAGGTCCAGCATTGAAGAACTGGAGTTTCAGAATCCCATGGATCTCCCAGCCACACCCTGACAAAGGCGCTCCAACAACCTACTTGCTGCCGAAACATGAATCAACTTGGGGTGCATCCAGTGGTCCACCTAATTGACCAAAATTACTATCACTGGACATTTATCCCTTCTTTCTCTTCCACGCCCCCCCCGTCGCACAAGACTGATAGAACAACTTTCAACCACAGTAAAAGAAGGAAGTGCATTGTCCAAAACTAACAGAAGCTCTCTAGCCTTCTTTTCAAATATGACTACAAGAATGATAATTATTTAGATCCGATTGACTATTGCCACTGCACAGTTGTGACTAATTATCACCATTGTTTTTTGCCCTTGAAAAGGTAGTACCCACTGATTTAATTGTTTAGTCAGATATAACCACGTTTTTTCTTTGGCAAAATTTAGGACACACAAGAAAAGCCGAGATGGTGGGCACTACCTTTCTGTATCAATCTTTCATTCAATAAAAGAAAAATACTTTGTTTTTTGAGGCACAGACTGAAAAAAAACCCAGAGACACCTGGGTACATAAACAATCTATAGCGGAAAGCAGGTTGTGTCACACCTTGCTAAACGGTCTCTCTCTGTGTGCCTCAAATAGAGGTTACCAGTAATTAATTAATAATTAATGCACGTAAGGCATATTCTCTGACTTTCAATTCAGGTTAGGTCAGTATATTTTATGATTGATTGTTGAATTAATTCATGTTGTTACTTAATATTAGTGATGGCGTTGTATCCTCCTGTGGAAGATTGCACATAACCATGCTAGGTTGATATTTCCATGAGAACTTTATTAGTGCCAATCTACTTCACAGAATACATTCTCCATCAGTAACGCAGGAGGTACTCAAGATTCAAGTAAATGTCCTTCTCCCTCGTTCATCTCCAAACCCTGCCTGACACTTACTTGAATCTTTAGTACATGCCGCGTTACACGAACACGGCAGACATCTACTTTCAAGAATCGCGATTCTGAACGGACTGAAATCACACAGCAAACTACGTTCAGTATAGAGAACCGCCCTGATGAAGGCGAATGTATTCTCCGAAATGCATTGGCACTAAAAGTTCTCATGGAAATATCAACCTAGCATGGTCATGTGCTATCTTCCTCAGTAGGATGCAACGTCATCACTAATATTAAGCAACACCATGAATTAATTCAGTAATCAACAATCAAAATATACTGACATAACTTGAATTGAAATTCGCAGAATGTGCTTTACGTGCATTAATTAATTACTGGTAGAACAAGTTACTCTCTTACCTGGTAACGTTCTTTCGATGGGATGGTCCGACGACGTATTCCATATCTATGACAGTAATCACCACAGCTGTGCTACTTCGGAAAATCTTTCAGTGTCTGCGTCGATGACGTCGATACGCCGTCCTCGAGGGCCGCCATCAAGCCGACGTCACTGGATGTTATAAGTAGGACGCACGACGCCCGTAGCCTCAGTTGTAGTTTTTTTCCCAGAACATGTGGCACCAATCTACTGCCAGTATGACCACAGAAAGCCTTGCGGAAACGTAAGCTGCAATCGCATAAGAAATTCTGTAGCGGGGTAGGCAGGGAGGGAGCGATATGTAATATATCGTCGGACCATCCCATCGAAAGAACGTTACCAGGTAAGAGAGTAACTTGTTCTTCAAGGGGGATTGGGTCCTCCGACGTATTCCATATCTATGACAGACTCCCAAAGCATTACCAACGTAAGGAGGTGGGAAAAGAATTTAGAATATACAAATTTAGAATGTCCAATCAAATTGCAGAGTAAAGGACCGCCTTGCCAAAGGCCAGATCCTGCCCATGGGAAGAATCTAGGGAGTAGTGACGTACAAAAGTATGAACCGAAGCCCAAGTGGCTGCTTCACAGATGTTACGAATAGGAACACCCCTCTGCAGAGGGGTAGAGGCAGCCATAACCCTAGTCGAATGGGCCCGTAAGCCTACCGGAGGGTCCTTACCCACCAGGCGGTAACACTCAGAAATTGCCAAGATAATCCATCTAGGCCAAGTCTGCTTAGTCACAGCTTGTCCCAAACGCCTTCCAGCGTAACCAATAAAGAGCTGATCGTCCACTCTGACTCGGGACATGCGTAAAATGTAGAAACTTAAAGCACTCCTAGAATCCAGCCTATGGAGCCTCTCCTCTTCCTTACCAGGATGTGGCGGAGGATAAAATGCCAGAAGAATAACCTTCTGGCTTAAATGAAAGTCCGACACCACCTTCGGAAGAAAGGAAGGATGAACTCGAAGGACAACCCTGTCCTTATGAAACACAGTGAAGGGTGGCTTAACTGGAAGTGCCTGTAACTCACTCACTCTGCGAGCGGAAGTAACTGCAACTAAAAATACAGTTTTAAGGGTTAACAGTCACAAAGGACAGGAATGTAAAGGCTGAAATGGAGCACCCATTAGAAACTTAACAAGGTTCAAATCCCAACCGGGCACCTGGAAAGGTGACGGAGGGATCACATTAGTGAGCCCTTTCAGAAACTGAGAAATTAAAGGAATTTTAAAATAAGAACACTCCTCAGACGAGCGCTTAAATATGAACAACGCCGCCAGGTAACCTTTAACGATACCCACTTGCAAGCCCCTGTGGGCTTAAGAAAGCAAAAAAGACAGAACCACAAGAATGTAACATGAAAAAGGATCCACATTCTGAACCCTGCAACAGTCACAGAACTTTCTCCAATGGCAACTGTACAAGGATTTTGTTGCCGGCCGTCTGGCTGAGAGCAACACCTCCATCACATCTTCAGGGAGGTCCAAATCCTTGTACCTCAACCTTTCAGAAGCCAAGCGTGAAGGTTGAGGGATCGGACCTCTGGATGGAGAACCTGACTCCCCTCCCGTGAGAGCAGATCGTCTCGGTAGGGAAGACAACGTGGAGGGCAGATGGATAAGTCGAAAAGGTCCAGGTAACACGTCTTCTGGGCCCATGCCGGAGCAATGAGGATCATCCGGGAACCGAACCTCCGTAGCCTCCGCAGCACTTGCGGGATGACGGGAACTGGAGGAAACGCATACAGCAGTGGGAAGGACCAATCCACTACCAGAGCGTCTCTTAAGGCTCCTCTTGGAGGAAATTCCCGCGAGCAGAACCTTTTGCACTTCCGGTTGACACTGGAGGCGAAGAGATCCACTTGAGGGGTCCCCCAAAGGGCAAAGATCTCCAGGAGAATCTCCTGAGCCAACTCCCACTCGTGAGAGATCGTGCTCTGCCTGCTCAGAGCGTCCGCCGTCTCGTTTTTGTCTCCGGCCAGATGAACTGCCGAGATCGAAATTTCCTGCTGGATGGCCCATAACCAGAGCTGCATCGCCTCCCTGCACAGAGGAAGTGACCCTGCCCCCCCCCCCTTTTTGTTGAGGTAGTGCATGGCCACTGTGTTGTCCGTCAGAATCCGGACATTCTTTCCCCGCACAGTCGGCAGAAAAGCCTTCAGGGCAAGCCTGACGGCCCTCAGCTCCAACAGATTGATAGAGTCTGGACTCTGACGGAGACCAACGACCGCTGACGTGAGGGACGCATCCATCACGATCGTCTCCTCCGGCCAGGATAGCCAAAACAGAGCCCCCCTCATTAGATTGCCTTCGACGGCCCACCACAGAAGGTCCTGGGCGACCGAGGGCGGCACCTGAACGGGGTCCGACATCCTGCCGGAGGACTGTGAACACTGGAGCTTGAGAGCCCATTGCAAATATCTCATCCGCAACCTGTCCTCTGGCACCAGAAGAATGCAGGATGCAATGAGGCCGAGCAACCTCAAGAACTCTAACGCTGGGAGACTCTGGGCATGCTGAAACTTGTGCACCATCTGCTAAATGTGTTGAGCTCTCACCTGGGGAAGAAAACACTGCCCCAGGGACGTGTGAGCACAGCTCCGATGTCATGGAGCCGCTGTGTTGGCGTCAAGTGGGACTTTTAAGTTGAGGGAGAAGCCCAACTTGTGAAGCGAGTGGCAGGTGATGGACAGATGATCCAGGACTTGCTCGGGAGAGCGCGCTCTGTCAACCAATCGTCCAGGTAGGGGTAGACGTGAATCCCCCTTTCCTGAGATGCGCTGCCACCACCACCATGAGCTTGGTGAAAACCCTTGGGCGGAGGTCAATCCGAACGGCAGGACTCGAAACTGAAAGTGCAAATCGCCAACCGCAAACCTCAGGTACTTCTTGAAGAAAATACCTTCTTCGACCAGCTGTCAGAACGTTTATCGTCCCTATCAGGAGGGATAGTAGGGTACGACGCCTGCTTTGCTGGGGCCGTAGCCGCCTGCACCACCAAACTCTCTGGAGTAGGGTACGTGGTCAAGTAGCAGGGGTCGTCACTGGCTGGGCGATATTTCTTCGACAAGGACTTGCTCACTGCCGGGAGACTCTCCAGAGAAGTCCAAGCCGCATCCACCCTTCTCTGCAAGGCCATATGGAATGGCAGCACCGGGTCAGTTGGAGGACCTTGGTCCAGGATATCAGTCAGGTCATCCTGCTGAAAATCCCCAGGGGGGGGCAGCCCACCCCAGGTAATCCGTGACCCTCGACATGAGGCGCCGGTATGAGGATTCGGCATGCGTGCCAGGCTCCGGCCTACCAAACTCCACCTCCGGAGAGGTGTCTAGACCACTGGCATCTTGCAGCGACCGACGCAGGTCCTCAAATTGACTAAGACCAGAAACAATGTCATCAGAAACCCCTGCAGGAACCTCACCTTCCTCAGACCCCTCATCCACCTCAGAAATATAAACCAGAGGCTGGAAAGAGCGAACTGAAAAAGGAACAAAGACATGTTTGCCTTAGCCTTTCTGGGGGGTTCCCCCATACCACGAGGCATCCCCGACAAAGCCTCCTCGAAAGGCGCAGATGGAATCAGCGTCGACATCGAGCGCGGCGCCGACAGCTTCGACGGCGTCAACACAGGCCTCGAGGGCGGAGCCCCGAGCGTCTCTCTCGACAGCCTGGGCACCGATGGCATCAACGACTTCCTCGGAGGCGGGTCCTCGAGAGAGTCCATCGACTACCTCGGCGTCGAAGTCTTCCTCGAAGACAACACAGGTTCTCGCGGTCGCATGGACGTCGAGGACCGGGACCTGGAACGGGCATGCAATGAGCGACCATCCTTGTCCGACCGGGACCTCGAAGGCGCCCGGTGGTCGCGACGATTGCTCGAGCCCGAAGGCAGACGAGCGGTGTCTCTAGCACGGCCAGGACCGGCGTCCTCAGACGGCGCGGATGGACCGGAGCCCTGCGATTGAAAAATCGCCAACATCTCCTTTCGCAAGGAATCCCATTCCTCAGGAGTGGAATGCTTGTTGGGACAAGCAACCCGCCGACGGGCGGAGTCCTCAGAAGTGGACGGGGAAGGAGGCCCGTGACGGCGCTTCCTGGAGTGCCTCAACGAGGCAGAGGAATGGCGGGACCGACTCCCAGACCGAGAACCCCCAGACTCACGACGACGATGCAGAGAGTCGCCCCTCGAATCGTCCGTCGAAAGACAAGTTGAACGTGACTTCCGGGGCTTGGCCACCTTACCAACCAACAGCTTCTTCTTACGCTCCCGCAAGGCCTTCGATGTGAGCGATTGGCAGTCGACAGTCGTCCGTATCATGGTCCTCCCCGAGGCACCAGAGGCAAGCGTTGTGCGTATCCGTTAGCGACATCTTGGACCCGCACACCCGACACTTCTTAAACCCGGACCGCGGGGTGGAAGAAGCCGAAGACATCATGCTTACAAGTAGCAACGAAGAAACAGGTTCGAAGAACCGAAAGAACAGGATTCAGTAGAATCGCGGCGTGCCGAGATCTCCAAAGCGAACACGTTCGCGGAAAAAACAGAACTGAGGCTACGGGCATCATGCGTCCTACTTATAACATCCGGTGACGTCGGCTCGACGGAGGCCCTCGAGGACGGCGTATCGACGTCATCGACGCAGGACGCAGAAAGATTTTCCGAAGCAGCACAGCTTTGGTGATTACGGTCATAGATATGGAATATGTCGGAGGACACATTCCCCTCGAAACCTCTATTCAAGATTTAGTTACAGCCTCCTAAATGAGGGTATTGTTTGAATAATACAATATAAATTCAGTCTTTCGTTTTTGAATTGTTTTAGGTTGATCAATAATTGGATGTCATTGTAAATACTCTCATCTGTCTCTTACTCTTTGCCTTCTTACTTACCAGATTTGGTCTTGCACTGGGTCTTCTTTATCAACCAGAATCGAGTATTACTCAGCCTCATCTCTTTCATGACTATAGTGTACTTTCTATACCACAGTAGCATAACTACGGTATATGGTATCTACGCTGTATTGAAGTTTTTACTTTCCTTTATACACAGAAATGTACAAAAAATTGTTTTACTTATATTTCAACATAGAGTAAAAACACAACTTCACGTTTTATGAAAACATTTGAGTGGTCTGTATGTTCCTTTGGATGCAATTATTTACCTTTCTCTGATAAAATCATTGCTCTAGTACTTGATACATGAAGGTTTTGAATTAATAACCACACTGATATCAACTTTAGGCAGCAGTCCGTTTCTTTGTTTGTAGCATTATTATTGCCCATTCTGCTGCCTGTCCAACCATGCTACCAATTCTTTTGCTTGGGAAAACCATTAAAGCATGGAATTGGAGGATTCTGGAAAGGAAAATAAAGGAAAAGGTTTTCTGAAAAAGAAGCAATACCTTGAGAAGGTGACAGGTGAGCGGAGAATGTTAAATGTTTCAGGTTCTAATACTGCCCAGCCCACTTGAGATCCTGCTCTTTCTTACTTATCTACACAATAATGATGTGTGCACTGAACTCCATGTTGCGGCTTTGCAAATTACATCCAATGGTACATTAGCAATGAAAGTCAATATTGCCCCAGTTGATGCTGGTGAGAAATACCTTGCAGATAACTCTGGAGGATCTACAGGGCAGCTCCAAGAGAAAAGCATGCTTTGATCGGGCACACTTTTTCTGAAAGTACTACATAAGGTGAAAGTAGCAGGTGTCCCTTAAGCACCCAATGAGGGGTAAGATGTGACGAATCCTGTGCAATCATCAACGATCCCCAGCCATAAATCTTCTCCCATGGGGCGAAGGGACGGCAGCCACTACCCGATCCTGGGGGTGGTATTATGAGGGAGGAAACACATCAGAGGAGACAGCTGCCGGGGGATGGTAGTGACCCCATCAGGAGAGAGACAGTAGTCTTCCCTTCCCAATGAAGAAGACCCCAAAATCTCAAATTTTGGATGATCTGTTGCCTCTATACAAATCCCTCCCATTGTAAAACCCCAAACCTCCTTCCTGCAAAACCTTCTAGGCAGAATACCATTCACACCTCATATATACATAACACGCACAACATCTCGTGTATCTGTTTTTGTGCTAACCAAAAATCTTAATCAAAAACTTAGAATTCCCATAAATCCTATGGACTCCAACTCCCATAAATCCTCAAATATGAAGATGAGGAAGAAGGTACTACCGACCAAGTGGAAAACAAAGATCAAATTTGCCCAAATGCTGTATGAGATGCCAATATGGGGAAGGTTGGAGCAAGTATTGCCACAAGCCAATGAATACTAGTGAATGAGTTAAAAGACATAACTTTAACAAGTCTCCATAAATGCGATATCAATGTGGGGAAAGTTTAAACAATTAGTACCTCAAGCCAAGGAAGTATAAACAGTAAAGGAATACAACTGCGCTATACTGAAAGACAGTGAGAACATTAAAAGCACATAGGGCAGTGAGCATTTGTTGAGGAAGATACCTGGAAGAGAAGTATACCAGGGGATCTGTAAGCACAAAAACGTATTCCTGGCAAGGGAGTACACCAGGAAATCCATTTGATATACACAGGAATAAAACATTGTGGGTAGATACCTGGCAAGAGAGTATACCAGGCAATCTGTAAGAACCAGATGAAAATAAGTCTTGGTAGTCCAAGCAACAGGCAAATTGAAGTTAAATTAGCACATTGACATTTGGAAAGATGCCTGGTAGGAGAGTATACCAGGGGATACGATAAACCTACAAAAGGATTCCTGGCAGGTGAGTATACCGCGAAGTCCACTGAAGTCATGAGAAGAAATCTACTTATTTACTTTTGCAGAACACATGGCAAAACAAGTGAACCAGAGACTCTAAGAAAACAGGAAGCTGTGAAATTGAACAAACAGCCTTTTTCCTGTTACAATTCAAAATACCTGGCAAAAGGATATAAACCGAGACCTAAAGAGCTCACAGGAGGATTTCTGATGAATAAATACACCAGATGGTCGACTAAAGTATCAAAGAAGCTTATAAGAGCTCCCTAGATGGAGCATCTCATTGTGAATAAGACCCCTTTGGTTTGTGAACTCTGTGTCAAGAAACTTAGAAAGGGACGAATAGTGTGGCACATATTGTTTGCACAGAAACTTTGGGTATAAGGACACAAAAAAGTGGTTACTTGAAAGACACTTTTTGCCATCCTTAAGAAGTGGTTGCTTGAAAGAGATGCTTTTGGCATCTTTAAGGAGATATTGTTTGAAAGAGACTTCTGCCATCCTACTGAGAAATCTAGGGGAATCGAACCACCCTCTGGATCCAAGGATTATTTTTGTTGGATTAATTTACTTGCTTTTGAACACATTTTGCTAAAATTACACCAGAGACCCTTTCCTTACACACTGTTAATTTCTAGTGGGAGGGTCAGATTAGTATGTTTTTGACACAAAGATTATATAATTTTGACATGACAGACTGATCTTTAGATTTAGTTTCCTAGGTAGGAAACTGTCTTTTGGATAGGGACAGGGGCCTTCATCCAACCCTTTTATCTTACTTAAAATGTCCGATGTTGAAAACACTACCATTTTTTGTACGCCTCTCATTTCTGACCCCTGACAAAGACCAGGCTGAATGTTTGCAAGTTTCAAATGGTATCACAATTCTTGTAAAACAAATGCTAGAGACATATATATAAACAATAGTACTTACACTGCTTGCACTTGTTAATGCTCCAGTCAGGGTGCTGTCAAATTCCAAACTTCCAGATGTTTCTCGCTGAATTCTGGCTTTACTCCCCTATGGAAAAAGAGTTTTTAATAGTATAACAAATGTACATTAGGGTTCCTTGAAAGACTAAATATCAGCCTGCACCATAAAGCCTAGCCTTTATACAAACAATCCTTGGAAATATGTATAAAGCTTATAAAAATGACCTAGTGGCAACCGACAGTCATGGACTCTAAGGCGCTTGGTAACTAGATCTTTTCTCACACCAACTGCAGTCAGGGTACAGTGCAAAAATGACAGCGATTTCCTGCAGCAAAGTTGCACGTGCTTTAACCATGCAGCACACCAGTCATGCAACAGGTTGTCATACCTTAAATAGTTCTTTCAGTTTCACGCCACTTGTCCTAATCTCATCTCAAAACCGTGTGCAGGTCCTCAACTCCCTTGGGTGCCTTCACCTGAATTTCCTGTGCCTGCCTGCAGAAACTTCCTCTCCGATTATTAAAATTTACCCTTGACACACGATGTATGTATTTTTCAGAAGTGCAGGACATCATGAAAATACAGTCAGTAAGTGTTTGCAGATTTAATCGTTTTTATTTATTCCCTCCTATTTCTATGGTATACATTGTACTATTGTTTTTTCTGCATCCCCGACTAACATGAAATACTGTAGCCTAGTTGGGTAGGAGGCCTGCATCGTGTCTCTTGGGGCAGTGCTACATTTCATGTTTTACCTGCAGAAGACTACATGTCCCAGAATGCATGGGCATATGGACATGACGTACACAACGCAGGCACCCTGTCTCTGCAAAGGCTGTTGGTCGATAGAATGCAAAGAAAACAGCCAGGCTCTATGAGTTACTGTCTGGCAAGGGAAAGTGGAAATCTCTGAAAATACTTGACTGACATGGTGCTAGCAGGTGAGTGTGTAGAGGGTGTGCGCCAGAGAAATGACTAGAGCCCATTTCTTGTTTATGTATTATACCGCGAGGCCCCCGGCACGAATTGAGACCAGCAGCTTTTCTTTTCAACATATAACCAGGCCCAATTTATGAAGTTCATTGAAAAACAATCACCTGCTAGAACTCGGAGGATACCTCGCAATTATTTTCAAAATGACAAGCAAAAATGAACCCAGACCGCCCTCACCAAATGCCTCATACAAGTGGATGCACGGATGATTACAAACAACCCAAGTAATCCCAGGCAAAACAGAAATCATGATAGTGCCACCCCAATGTGGCACCATAAGCGCCACTACCTTCGCCTACAGTATTGCCCTAGTTATCAAGAATCTTGGCATCTTTATGGACAACGGATTTGCACTGGAGCCAGAAATAAATGCCTTAGTAAGGAAATGTGTCTACAATCTTTACTCAATTAAGTGGGTGTCTTTGCTCACCATCAAGCACAGGTTTTTCGCCTTCATGTCACTTTTTTTTAATCAAGAATTGACTAAATCAACAGCATTTATCTTGGCATGTCGGATTACCCCTATAAAACCTGAATCGACGGATAAAAAGAGCTACTGGTTAAGAAAACATTTCACTTCAAGCCTCTCTGCATCACCCAAATAGCCCTTCAGGCCTGTGGAGTCCATCCAAGATCAAGACTGCTCAATACCAACCAAGAGGGGCACCAAGATCCAGCAACTATATACCATAGAGACAAACGCACTACTCCGAAGAGGGAGACAGACAGAGGAGATGCTTTTCCCGAACATTGTGGCCAAACTCCACACTGCCAAAGGAAATCTGAAAAGTTCCGGAGCACCCTAGTTTCAGGAAAACACAAAAAACATGACTGTTCAACACTTAATCAACTCAGATAGCAGATAGCAACCAGCAACTGAAGACCTCTACGCGCCCGATGTCAACAAATCCAACCTGCCCGCAGCAAATTCTCATCCAAAGTGACTCGGTACATTTCCCAGGTAATTACATTCCAGCTTCCCTCCAACACAATGCAACTCACGCCACAATTTGACTTCTGATCACAGACCTCCCACAAAATAGTAGATTTCAGTCACACTGCAACATATACTACCATATGTCTGTCCCGTTCATATACCATAACAAAGAGTTCTTAGTTTGACACTGCATCCAACTTGCTGTCTGATACTTGAATGCGTTAGTGCAACTTGATGTATTCTTAGAGTACACGGTTAGATGTGTGACATTAACATGCAATGCATTTTGGCCAAATGTACTTCAGTAACTATTTTTTATTTATTTGTGGTATTTGTTACGTGCTCAAAGGTATCACGGGGTACGTTACAAGGAATGCTTATCTGCTTACAAAGTTAACGTCATACATACATTTACAGCACATGCAATACTAGTCAAGGTACAGTAAATCATTATAATACAGTTATTTACAATAGATTACAGCAGCATTGGGAGGCTATGAGCTCATTGTGGCAAATTAAGTGGCTGATGGTTAGCATTTGTTGAAGAGCCAAGTCTTCATATGTTTCTTAAAGCGTTGGTGAGAGGGCTCATTTCCGATGTGCATGGGAAGGGAATTCCAGATTTTAGGTGCTGCGACTGGGAAACTGCCCCCCAGCCCTAGAGCTCTGGAATCTCGTGACAAATAGGCGAGTACTCAAAACTGACCCGAGTGTTGTACATGAGAGAGTTTGGGAGACACATTTGTTGAGGTAGGCGGGTGCATCATTGGTGATACATTTGTGTGCGATGGTCAGTGCCTTGCAAAGGATTCTGGCTTGCATGGGTAGCCAGTGCACCCCTCTCCTGATATGGGAGATATGGTCATTTCTTTTTAGGCCTACTGCTGCCGTAGGGCTTTGTTTTGAAGAAGTTGCAGTTTGGATAAGTTGGTGCTTGTAGTTCCTAGTAGGAGGATGTTACAATAGTCCAGTTTGGAGAGTATGAGGTCTCGGGCTAAGGTGAGACAGTTTTGTGTTGAATGAAATTGGCGCCTGAGTGCGATGAGTTTGGCTGTGTACGCTGTAGCAGAGGAGAGGGCACTGATATATTTGGTCATGGTAAGATTGGCGTCTAGATAAACTCCCAGTGTTTTGACATGTTTGAGAACTGGGATGGGAGTTCCGTCAATGGTGATGGATGAGTAGTCGGGGTGTGGGTTTTTACTCAGGAAGGGGGGCCCACAATGAGAATCGCATTTTTCTCATCATTTAGACAAAGAGTACTTATGGCCATCCAATTTTGAACAATAGCATAGATCTTGTTGATGTTTGAAGTGTCAAGATAATGGTTGCCAGGAATAGGGATCAGTATTTGTGCGTCGTCTGCCAAACTCGAAAGGAAAGCAGTAAATAAAAGATACATTTTAAAACCTGGATTTAAGTTCTAATGGTTGACAAGTTGCTCTTGAATCAGATCTTCAAAGCTACTGTTATGAAGGATATTTTCATAGGTCTCCAAAGTTAAAAGGCCCTCCTAGTTCTTTTGACTGGTGATCAGAAACCCATTGGAATGTAAGCAATGAAAATTATATTGGCACCTTAACGTCACACTTTAAATCCTACCCTCTAATACAAACACACTACATGCAAACAACCAAGCCGACCATACACTGATTCACAAAACCCTTCCCCACCAAACAGCAAAACAAAACACTGCATACAAATTACCACAGCTCCGACCAATTCATTCAAGCATCATGGGCACAAATGGTCTCCTTTCCAGACACAAATACCTTGCAACAACCCCTAGAAACTCACCTGTACATTGGGCTCCGGGTACTCCTGGCCTACACACATCAGCACAAAAGCAAAGCAATCTTTAATTTTCCCACTCCCTCTGCTATCCAAATCTAACACTTTTCTAGTGCACCTGGAGATCATGCAAATAGTAGATTCTCGGTATAAATCCGAATGACAAAGAAAATGTAATACTTGCATTTTCATTTCCTCCCCTCTCTCCAATGCAGAACAAGAGCAGCGGAGCATACGAAACATACTAACTTTGAGTTAGAAGTTATCAGACACAGAAAAGGAAGATTTCAAATTACATTAAAGCAGGACAAGTATGCTTCAACCAGTGCAGGTCATTGATGCCCCAGCTTATAAATGTGTCACTTGCACAGGTCAGCTGTACAACTCAATGTACGATTCCCATATGTTCTCATAAATGTCTAGCTCACCATCTGTCTCACTACCACTTTTCCAAAGGTTCAAAACGTCCGCTTTAGCCACAGACATGGCTCTAATAAATCGCCTCTTCTCAAATGTACCTAGCTTGGTGATGCATTTATGGGCATGCAGCAGGACCATTACTGGGCCCATAGGTATGTTGTTATTCAACACCAGATTTACTCTAGCCATCACATCGGTCCAAAATAAAGTAACCTCAGACCGCTCCAGAAATTAGGTAGTATAGTGGAAGCATAATTTGCTGCCTAATAGGAGAAGCCAGAACATTCTAGTTGGCGTATAATGACAACTAAATAGGAGGAGCTTACAATTTAGCTGATAACTGAGCTAGAGATTGACACCCATTTTAGTGTTGTTTGCCACGACCTATTTAATTATTGGCTGGTTGCCTCCACCCCATTATTTCATTGTGCAAGTTGCCATTGACCTAATGATTAGTAAGAGATTATTAAATAGCTACTCTGCTACTCCAGACCCCTAAATCGTCCCGATCGCCTTCCCTATGCACCTCCACATCACGCTCTTCCTCATTCTCCCTCACCTTCACATGGAGATTACATGTAGACTTCGGGGTTATCCCTCCTGAGCTGCTCCTGTGATATCCCCCTCATCCCATTGCTGTTGACTGCATCCCTTACAAAGGAACAGTAGCCCATCTTCTCTTTCAAAACAGTCACTCCAAAACGCACCTATTCCTTCCTCTGGTTCCTCTAAGAAGCTACCCCCGTCCGATTCCTTCTGCTGTCTCCTTGTCCTCTAGGATGCACCATCTTTGCAGTAAATCTTCATCGCAAACTAATTTGGCTCTTCCACCTTCATCTCGAAGTCATGGCCATAAGAGAAACCTATTTCTCCCACTTGCCAATCTCTGCTCTAAAAATATGCTATCTTATTATCCCATAAACTGGCCAAATGAGGCGGAGGGGACCATCGGCCATGGATCTCCACCAGCCACTCCGGCAGCTGCAGACCTCGATGCAGTCACACCTCTGCCACCAGCGCAAGGCTCTCTTGACCTCAATCTCCCCACTAATGCACTAATATCTCATCTCAGAAATCACCCTCCTAGCAAATTCTACTCTACGCATTTTGGTCCAGATGGCCACTCACCGCACATGATCAATCTCCTCTTGTTTCACTCTACCTTGTCTCCAAAAACCAGTCCTACCTCCTTCCCTGCAGGTTCTCCTACCATTACTGCTTTTTCCACCAGTTCCCTTCACCGAACTCGTCTAGATGAGCCAGCTCCCAACTTCCAGGAAGCCAACCCACCCTGTGTACCTGTGAACCCCTTTATAAAAACCTATCAAGGAGGTGTACCCAGACTTGCTCCGAACTAACCCCTCATTTTTAAATCTCTTGCAATCAGAATCACCTCGCTGTGCTGCACTATGACCACTGCCCACACTATTCTCATGCCCTTGTTGACCCTAAAACCCCTGCCCTCCATCGGCCAGTCTCTCTTCTCCCACACTACACTCCAAGATGCTACATTCTGGTACTAAACAGAATCAGTGGCCTCCACCCCCAATCTGGCTTTTGAAGCAGTCACTTTACAGAGGGCACTCATTCTAACCTCCACCTTCCTCATATTTGGCCACTACTCAAGCCTAGTCTCTTTGACCATCCTTCTTGCTCTTTTCTGTGCTCCTCCTCACATTCTAGGTTATAGGCATCCATTGTATGTATGGTACTTTGAAAGCACAACCCTATCTGGGAAGCAAGTGGGCACTGTAAATGCAATATTTGCCAATGTCAGGTAACTGTCACCTCTACTCTCCCATAAGGTTCTGTCCTCAGACAGAATCCTTTTACCTTTTAACCGATGATGCAAAATCATCATCATCTCCTTTCCAGTCTTTAGCTCATAACTAATCGAGCCACAGATCTGATTGTGCCTCTGCCAGATGCCTCATGCTCAATTCCTCCACATTGTACACCAAACACCCCCCCCTGCTTAAACTGCCCTCAGCCTCCCACTGAAAAATGATCTTTTCTCTTTACCTCCACCTTCTCCTCCTCCTCCTCCCTTCCCTGCTAATCTTACAGCCGCGTGACTGATGTGCAGGACCCTTATGTGTCTTCAGGGCCTTGATTCCCCACCATATCCCTCATCCATGCCGCTGTCTTTCTACTGCACTTACTTGGCTCTCCCACTCATCAGTGGTTGTACTTACGTTCTTCTCCTCTTAGCACTTACCCTGAGCACTTCACCATGAGCATCAAAGCACCTTATCCCTTCCCCTCCGCCCTCTGTACTTGCACGTTTCTGAACACTCACAAGGCATAGTAGGTTTGGCTCCCCTTCCCTTATTTTCATTATTTGTTTGTACTATTATTGCAATTACTTATCGTTTCTGTAATTCATGGTCTTTCCCTGTCCCCCACCCTGTTTGCCCTGTGGGCACTTTGAAACAGTGTTGCTACTTGTATAAGCTCTTAATAAAGGGACCAATAAATACATTTTCCCCCTGACCTCCTTAAGCCTCCTCCAAAGCTTGCATCGTCAGGGTAGTCTTGGAAAGCGATCCCAAACACCAGCATTTCCTCACCTCAATTGACACGGCGGATAGGATGAATTTCCACACATTTGGACAATCTGCACCTTTACAAATCCCTTCACAAAAACCCTGATCTCTGCCCTTGTTCTCCATCACCTTAACTAAAGGGTCGGTCTCTTTGTGGGCCTACTCTACTCTTTCACCGCTGAATCAAGGCGTATATAGTAAGCCCAACATTGGCTACAGACACCCTCTACCAACGCTCCGATTCCTGGCCACCTCTGCCCATCACTACCATGCTGAGTGGATGCCCATGTGCTACTGATCCCTAATCAAGTGTGCTCTCTTAACAACTGGCCACATCAATATCCTGCTCACTCTCCACTTGAGCACTGCACAACCCATCTGTCTCCCGCCACACCGTGCGCACCCCTTCCGCGTTTACACTCCTTTGCACTCTTCCACTGACATGCTGTAGCCCCAGAAATAATAGAAAATTGCCAACATTCATTTTTCTTTATATTAGGTCTACAACATGCAATCCTTTACCTGGAAGGAGCATCCCTCTACCGTCATTCAGCATAATTCCCCTCCCCCAACTTAGACGGTATATTTTTGTAAAAAGTGTGCATTATAGTAAATGTAAGCTCAAGTACTTGTCTGCTAGTCTGTATCGTCTCAATGCTATGTGCTGCCTCCTCAAATGGTCCTTGTACCATTACTGAACCCCTGTCAATGGAACGAACCCTCGGACAGGGCACTTCCGATCAGTCACAATACGGTTTAAGGCACAAGAAGTGGGTTGGCAGGTCCTTGAGGTGGAAGAGCTTTATCCTGCTGTAACATATGCCTTCAAGATGACAATGATAAAGTGCAAAATAAGTGCTGATGAATTGAGCTGTGAGGTTATAACCAACCCCACACTATTAAATCAAGAAGCAGACAAAAGCACTTTAAGCAAACTAAGTATATTTCGACAGAAACACTTTTTTACTGCAACACATGTAAATTAATAGATGCATAGACATAACAATGACATGTTTTAAATATAAAATTAGTTATTTTTACGTCCTCATTTTCAATCTAGGATAATTCTCTGTATGTTATATTTTGGGAAGATGTTCCAACTCATCTACTGCCCAAACCCCCATTAATTTCGCTGCTTGCCAAGGGCCTATTTTCTGGGCGTCCGTATTGCAGAAAGCTCATTGGTATTGTGACATGTTTTAATTAAAACTCACCTGTTGCTTTTAAAGGGTGTCAAAGTATATAAAGATCCCCAGATTGCCATTTCTCTTATCCAAGGCTCTATTTTGGGAGAACACACATGCAAGTTTCCAGACCCACATTCTCCATTCTTTGCCTCAACGCCGTCCTGGCGGACTGCAATGCCACCTGTTAACCTAATTAGGCAACTGCAACTCAGGCAATGGGGGTTTTTAAAACGGTAGTCCATGTGCAAATTATTCTCGGATGAGCCCAGCCAGCAACTCTTAAGAGGGCTCCCAAGTATCCAAAATAATGCAGGAATCCTTAAAATGTTTGCTGGCACGGCACAACGCCTGCTCGGGCGGGAAGCCTCCGGCTTGTGTACTCGCCAGGGAACCAGTGTACTGAAAAACACCAAGCTGAAAGTGTATTCTGAGTAATTCTCTTATCACTACTACAGAATTTGCTTGTCAGGCCGTTGGGGACCTTCAATGCTGCTCTTGGGGCACATTGGTACTTGCATTGCTGGCTTGAAGCCAGAAATATGTTCTCCCTGCTCCTCTGTGCTGTCTGGTGGCCCAAGTATGGATTTAAGTGCTGTACAGAACACAAACATTGGATACTTTCCACCTGGGACCACACAACATATTTCCTTTAGTAACTCTCATTATCGTGCTCACTTGCCTTTGGTTACGAACATTCACCTCCCTTTGTATTGCACATATAACAATTAAAATTCTCAGCTGGTTTAGGATGGGATAGTGGGAGGGCAATGTTGCATCATCAGGGCTTGCAAAATGTAGTAGTCCACTCATATTGTCGAGGAGATTTTATGTACGGCAAGTATCATGGTACTCATTTGCATGGTACCCAACCTGGCTAGTGATTATGGGGATGTTTGAAACTTATTTTTGCCATTTACTGCAAGCAAACAATGTTTGCAGTACATGACAAATGTTTCACTGTGCATGGCTGGTCTTTGGGTTGCTGCATTGCACCAAATATGAAGTGTGCTTAGGGTGACAAAATATTTCACAGAAACCACAGGTAAATATTTTGTTACCGGTCACCATGGGGAGAGTGCGTTTTTCTTAGGTCGAGCATGTACACTAAGGAACTTGCCCTGCAGGTCTAGTGGGATTTTTAAGAATTGGCAAGGCCTTATCATAGTTTTAGTCGCAGAGGACCCAACCAGGAGCTGAATTATTAAGGTTAATTGTGGGTATTTCTTCTGCCTGGCGCCATACCACAGGGCACATAGGCTTGGCACCAGTAGACCACTTTGGCAGTGACTGGCACAGTAAGAAAGAAAAACATTGCTCTATGGATAAACACACACTCGGGGCAGGATAGACTAACAAGAGCTCTTACAGGCATCATTCCACAACTTAACACGAGCTTACTGTGACCCAGGCTTTGACAAAATGAAAAATGGCAGAAGCAGTTTTTTCCCTTGCGTTGCAAGCTTCTTCTTTGTATTCCACATCTACTGTTCTAACTTTGTCCGCTGGTTTAGCGTGGGAAAGAGGCAGGGCAATGTGGGATTGCTGTTCTTGTCGCAATTAGCACACAAAGCTGCTGCAGATTTAGGGGTTGAGTGTGAAGTATTTGTACTGCCGTTGGCGTCTGGGGTTATACCATAGGCCACAGTTAGGGGCAAACGGTTGGTATTTGTACTGTCACTTCTGGGTGCTCTCATCAGACACATACAGCAACTGCATTGTTAGAGGAGGGCATGGGGAATTGGGACTGGCATGTGCCTCTGGTGGGGTTCCATACCAGAGGCACTCATACACTATAATTCTTTTCTTGATCATTATTCAAATCACATTCATCCGTTGAACTGCCCAGCCTTGGCAGGGTGGCATCATGCACAGCCACCTGGGCGTATGCCCCCATAATCTCATCTGGTACAAGGATCAATCCAATCCAGATCACGGCCTTCACTTCTTACTTGCCGGCGATGCGAGGAATTGTCATTTGGGGAGGATGAAAAAGTCACTGATTTTTTTTTTAAATATTAAAATGATGCAGGTAATTCCATCTGAGAAAGGGTGGTCTGCTGAACAGATTCCCCTCATTTCAGAAATCTCCATGACAAAAGCATCGTGTACACCTATGCCCTGCTGCATCCGTATATTGATTATCAACTCCTGCTCTCCCAGCGGCGCAGAGCTGGTTCAGAGGTCACAGGTAACCGGTTACAGTGTTGTGAAAGCAAAGTCAATCCAGTGAAGAGGCTGCATTTAAGTCTGTACCGCTGTTCTATAACCATAATAATTATGCCACACTATCCCCTGGTGGCAGGGTAATCGAGTAATAAATCCCATACCCATGTTTAGGAATGGTGGGCGATCGTTCACAATTATTAATGCATGTCAGGGTTAACCATGCAAGCACAGACCAGCAATGAGAGGTGATGTGTATTATGGGCACCTGACGGTTTGCATTCCAGTGAATGGTATGAAAGGCAGCAGGTCTGCCTCCGTTGACACTTTAGGAAGATGGGTAACTCTACCATGGCAGGTCCAGTGGCTCACAACAAGAGATCTCCTGGGAGGCTGGCTCCAAAGAAGCAAATCCATATCAAATCCTTTCCTCACACTAGGGGGGCTGCAAAGCAGCAAGCCCTTAAAGCTGCAGGTTGTGAAGGGGACGGTTTAAGACAGTCCGAGAACACACATGGACTTAAGGAAGGTTCTTCCATCTTGATTTTCTGTGGGCTTTTCTCCCCTCCCTGTCTACTTTACTTCTTGCAGAATGAAGGACTCTGGGTATGACATAAGGAGACGGGAGTCACTTGTTGCAGGAATGGGGATTGAGCTCTGTAAAGAAGGCTTGCCGTCATCCAATTCCCTTTGGCCTTTTACCTGTGATTGGGGGGTAGTGCCCCACTCCTTTGATTAATTTTGGACTACCTTGAAGAAGAATTAATTTCGACATTATACCGAGCCCCATCTACTGAACTTGTCGGTGCAGATCAGGACGGACAGCACAACAGCCATGTTCTATCTGAACAAGCAAGGGGGGACTCGTTCGCCAAATCTGTCCAAGCTTGCCCAGAAAATATGGATATGGGCACTCAGACGGAACATCTTCCTGTCATCGCAACATGTTCCAGGGGAGCTCAATTCCCTAGCGGATGCTCTAAGCAGAGACTCCCTCCCAGAAGAACACGAATGGGTCCTTCACAGAGACGTAGTAGAAGATCTCTTCTCTCAGTGGGGTTTCCCCACTATAGACCTATTCGCCACAAGCGAAAACAAACAATGCCCAGGATTTGCATCCAGGTTCCCCCAGCCGGACTCCCAAGGGAATGCCCTGTGGATGAACTGGTCAAGGATGTTTGCGTACGCTTTTCCACCAACTCCTCATCAGGAAGGTGGTGTACAAGATGAACAAGGAATCGATGACGCTCATCCTAGTTGCTCCCATGTGGGCGAGACAACCATGGTTTCCACACCTACGCAGGATGGCGGTGTGCGAACCCATCAGACTCCCAGCCTGGTACAACCTACTGTCCCAGCAACAGGGTCAAACATTTGCATCAGGAACCCAACTCTATGAACCTAGCAGCATGGCTCCTGAAGTCATAGAGTTTGGACATCTCAAATTACCACAGAGGTGTATGGACATTCTAAAGGAGTCCAGGAAACCAAATACAAGGCACTGTTACTTTGATAAGTGGAAAAGATTCGTTATCTGGTGCCAGAATAAACAAATCAACCCGGTTGATTGCACTCCTTCCAACGTTGTGACATACATGCTCCACCTGCTGGATGCAGGGTTGGTTTTTAACTCGCTGAAAGTACACCTGGCAGCCCTCTCGGCTTACACCACATCCCATAACAAGGTCTCGTGGTGGAAAGTACCAGTGGTTAAAGCCTTCATGGAAGGAGTAAAGAGACTTCACCCTCCTATTTCGAACCCACCGCCAGGATGGGACCTCAACGTGGTGCTAGCTAAGCTCATGGGACCCCCATTCGAACCCATGCATAAAAGTAGTCTCAAACACCTGACTTATAAAACGGCCTTCTTAGTAGCCATTACCTCCATAAGAAGGGTCAGTGAAATTCAGGCTCTGTCAGTGCAGGATCCTTTCTTTACTATCCACAAGGACAAACTGGTTTTACGCACACACCCTAGGTTCTCACCTAAATTCATATCCAAGTTCCATGTAAACCAGTCCATCGAGCTTCCGGCTTTCTTCCAAAACCCGCAAAGCTCGGCTGAGGTGAAACTACACACCCTAGATGTGCGTAGGGCGGTCCTATACTATGTAAATAAAACCAGACCGCTAAGGAAAACAGATCAACTGTTTGTCTCCGTAGCTACAGGCAGAGAGGGGGATCGCGTCTCTAAGGGCGCTATCTCGAAGTGGATTATCAACTGTATACAGCTGTGTTACTCTCTTTCTGAAAAGACTGCCTTTTACGCCAAGGGCCCACTCTACTAGAGGCATTGGTGCCACTCTGGCTTTCATTGCAAATGTTCCCCTCGACACCATTTGCAAAGCAGCTACTTGGAGCTCTATTCACACTTTTACTCAGCATTACTGCATTGACACTCATTCCAAGACAGATACACAAGTGGGACAAGCGGTTCTAAGACACCTGTTTGCTCATGACCCTTCTCACATCCCACCTCCTTCTTCTGGTACTGCTCGCTAATCTATGCACAGCATGTGATCTAAGCAGATTCCACAACCCTCAGAAGGGATACATTACTCACCGTAATCGTATTTCTGATGCTTGTATCTGCTTAGATTCACATGCGACCCACCCTTCCTCCCCTCCGAGAGAAGGCGCATGATTACTTGTAGTCTTACCTTTCTGTCTATCTGCTTGGATTATCTGTACTCCCGCTACTCCTCATGCTTCCTCATGTCAGAAAAAATACAATCTGAGGATCCTAGACGCGTGAGGGATCTTGGGTACAGTGGACGTCACACTAGGGATAGTATTACTGGCACGCCTGTGTCGACGCCCATTTTCGACTTTCGAAAAACAAACTGTAATACTCCGCAGCTTCCACTAGATGTCGGCCTATGCACAGCATGTGATGTAAGCAGATTCCACAAGCCTCAGAAATATATATATGTGATTGGACATTCTTTTATTTCAGAACTGTTGTAATATTGCTCTTTGGGTTGCTTCGGTCTCAAATCCACTCCCCTTCTAAGAGCACAGCCTTCCCTCAGCCCATGTAACTATAAAAAGCAAAGGAGGTATATCTTTTACCTTTATGATTGGGATTACTGTTGGTTTGTAGACGTGTGAGGCGTGGGGAGGCGGTTTAACCACTACACTCTTGTACTCCTACAGAGCAGAAGTAATTTTGTCGCAGACGTGAGCATGCTTAGGACCCATTACGCATCCAGTCACTTCGGCCTCAACTGGGTGTAAAATCAAACTGCTAATCATTCTACCATTGATTTACACAACACAGACACCACCTTCCTCAAGTCCTGCCATATAGCCCTCAAGCAGACACTAAAATACCCACACTATCGGAAACCCACCACTTCCTGGCAATATCACCCCTGCCGATGTATGTCAAAAACTACGTTCCCGTCCCCTTTTCTTATCCCCACTCTTGGTTTCTTCTCAGACCAAGGTCTGGTCATTCCTAGAAGTCACAATATACGCCTACTTCACGGCAGAGCAATGCACTCGGATACCACCACGGTGGTGATTTGGTGAAGCATGAAAGCTTCATAACATTATCACAAAGCACATGCCGGAGCTGTAGCCTATCTTAAGCACCTTACCTGATGTTGGCAAAAATCAACATGATACGGAGAACATGTGGACATTTTTATTGGACATGGGTAAAGCAAAGTGGCAATTTTAACTGTTTCCAGAGAAGACTATTGTACGCTCCAAAATCTAACCAATACTCCCAATATATATGTATACATAGGGAGTACGATCACACTGTGTGGACCACTTTATGCAGCCCCTACTGTAAGGAGCGAGGCGTTCAGATCTATGGCATAAGGAGCACCTTCACCAAAGAGGCCAAAGGCTGTAGCGCTGCCTGACAAAGACTCATTATGAAAATGCCTTTCTTCGTTAGCGGGAACTGCTAGCTGCAAAGAACGCTTGCATTACAAGAAGAAATTATCAACTTCTATTCAAATCAGGATACAGCTTTACTTGTCAACAAAAACTCCAGTCGGGAATGAACTTCATTTTTACTTTTTGCTTCCAACAATATGGAGGCAAATACTTATCTGGACCCCAGGTTACAACCCTACTTAAAGAGGGTACATTCATGATTCCAGTGGATACATTTTACACTGGAAGAGAAGTTAAAAAGTCAGGGTGAAGATCGTTACCCGTGATAAAATGTTTTCCAAGGACTCTGCTAGGGACCGCTTCGCCTTGCTGGTCAGCATATCAAACCGGAACCGTGGGGCGAGGCTCGGCAGCTCCTGGGCAGGATGAGCCGTCATCTGTGAAGCATGCAAACAAGGGCAGAAAAAACAGAAAAATCCACATTTAACTCGCGATTATATATTTTTAAAAAACAGGACCATTAACGTTTCAACAAGGACACTCCAAATCAGTACCGCTTCAGAGCTTGGAAACTACCGTGAACCCATCGAAAAATATAGGGCTCTTGCGTTACAAGCCCGATCACAAGGCTGGTGTTTTGTTCATACACAAACATTGCGTGTGCAAACCATGAAGCCATTTTTTTTGTACTTATTTTCACTCCAAGTTATTCTACTGTTCATACTATTAGAGGGGAATCATACTAGCACGAGTCCCTTTCCTGTCGCAGGACCGAAATTAAAGTAGACATTAGGTCCTGCCATTGCCATGGAAACCTGGTGTACCTGCTTCGTTTCCCAGCTGTGGACATGGCGCTTCTGTTTTTCCTCGTACAGGCATCGCAGGATCGAGATAATCATCTCATTCTCTTTATGGTCAGATCTTGGCCTTATTTTCTGTGAAAGTGACAACATCGCCGCATTAAAAATTAATCTTTAAATAAAACTCATTAGTACCGAAGAATGACCACGAGAAGCCGCAAATTACTTAAAAACACTGACACAGCAGCTCAATAAAGAATGCCTGTAGTACTTCAAGGACAGAGTTATAGCCCTAAACATTACAGAGTTGAAGAGATGCTTCATCCAGCAGCGCAAAGTGTAGCCATCACCAATAGCAGCAAACCAGCACTAAACAGACTTCAACTTACCCTTGTGGGGCTGCAAATTTACATGCAAGAAAGTATCCTTTAAGGCCTAATAAGTTTATATAAATGCGACCAAGTACACAGTCATGAATACCTATAGAAGGGACTTAGTCAAAATATATGACAATTCATTAAGTAACTAGTAGACCAGCAATCTGGGTTGAGAGACTGCTGCCGTCTCTGGGACAAATGTAGATAGCGGAATTAGTCACAGGTAAGTCAGTCATGCACCTACTGTCCCAAAGACTGCAGGTGTCTCGCAACCCAGGATGCTGCTCTACTAATCGAGCCAGAATCAGGGGGTGGAGGCACTGAAGACAGCACTAAGTGGTCTGGGACCAGCATGGGCGTAGCCCTGACAGTATAAAAAAATTGCTTCCGAGACAGGAGAATGGTGGGGATCTCTCAATCCTCATAACTAGGACTAGAGGGTTGATTTACAAGACGTGAAAGGACAGCAGTTGGGGAAATGAAAAGTCGCCATCTGACCAAGCAGAGCAGCCCAACCCTCACAGCCGAATGCGGACTGCGAAAATCTATGTGCTTCTGATGGTTTGCATATATTTTGTTTCCAAAATGCTCTTTAATTATATTCAAATCATCCACGAGCCCACAGTGGTGATGCACCCCCTTTCTCAAAGGAGATTTTTCAGAATTGCAGTGGTTTGATTGACTTGTTAATATACTGGGTGGGAGAGGGTTTTATTTACAACGGATCCAGACAGCGCTGTAGTCACAACATGCATACAAGATGCATACAAGTCGACCGGACACGAGACCGAGTGACCCAAAATACATGTTTGCAGACTCCCATGATGTTTGGGTCAGGTGGTCCTTGCCTAAGCAACCAGCACCCCCATAGGCCAGGCCCTGCACGTAGGCCACCATCCCTTGTAAGAGATCCACCAGGCACTCTCAATTACTTATGTCACTTCAAGCATGGGCATATGAAATGGGGCGGTACAGGAGGTTGGGGGGGGGGTGGGGAATCCTGCCACAATTTTAAGCAGGGGGATATAATGTCTTTTATCCTGCCCACAATCTCCACCACAATCAGAAGGGAGGCGAGGGAAAGGCAGGGCTTATTTTTCCAACTGAAGTGAAGGCGTTTTCTTATGGCCAGCACTGCCTGCCAGTGATATTTCTTTTCCGTGCATGCATTTGAGGGGCACCGCCCGGGTCGGGAAGTAAACCGCACGTGCCCTCTGCTGAGTGACTGTTTGCTTCCTCCCCCCGTGTTCGCGTGGTGCGCAGCCTGGTGGGGTGTGACAAGTGCTCAGTTTTCTGGCTGGCAATTGGAGCAGGCAGGCAGCAATGCGTGCTGAGGCCGGCGCTCGAGTCAGGGCGCTGCAGTGCCAAACCATTGATTTTGTTGCTTGACATTTTCAGGTGAGGACAGGACTGGTCCATGTGGTGCGACCGTGAATGCCTGGGCATTTGGTGTGTATGTGTTTTCCTTTTGTTCTTGGAAAATCTAGCTGCATTCAGTCACACGCTCTCTGCTCACACATGCACTGGGCTGAAAGGCGGGACTAGCGGAGCTACTGTGAAAACGAACCAGTGCAAGTGTTAGTTGGTAAAGCCAGTAACTTCAGTAATGGGCCGAATACTGGTGCAGCCGTCCTGCGGAAAAACATCAGCAGTGATGCTAGAAATGAGTGCCTGTGCCCAGAAGACTACACTCGCACAAACCTACAGTAGTGTCCCGGTGCCACTAAAGCAGCAGCGCTGTGACACCATCTTACACGGTAGGGCGACAGTCAGCTCACTAGTCCGTCGCCAAACAGAGGCAATCATGCAAGTGGGTTGCTGTAGAATCCATCCAGAGATAAATGGGGGCATATCATCATATTTGCGCTTTTTTGGGGCTGTGAGGATAGAATGCGTCCCAATAAAATATTTGCATATGCCAAATATGGGCCTCTCTGCCTTTCTAGAGCACCGCCTCTGTCATCGTTCCAAGCTTGAATGCTTCTCACTGGCATGAACTACTGCGCAGCCTATCAAAAAGCGGTGCCATGCTGCCATGCCAGCCCAGAGCTCGCAGGCAGGCTCCCTACCTCTCCATTATGGGATGGGTTCTGATGACACAAATAACCTTTCCCCTTTGACATAAATTGCAGACCATCCAGGGCCGGCCTTAGGTGCAGCAGCGACCTGGGTGAATTGGCGCCCCACTCCCACACGCGCCCTTGGTCAACAGGGGGTGGGGCGGAGCCAGGATGTGGCACTTTTTCTTTTTTACCAGGCGGTAATGATGTGAATAGGGTGCACCAGCACTCTATTGTTATTAACTGCAGCGGCGGAGTGCATTTAATAACAAAGGGATGCCTGCCGCGCCTTCTCCAACAACGCCAGCTCGGGGGAGCCCTCGAAAGACTCCCCTGAGCTGGCGTGGTGGGGGCTAATGGCGCCCAGGGCGGTCGCCCGGCCGCTCCGCCATAAGGCCGGCTCTGAGACCATCGATTAGCTGACATGTTGGTCCATTGGACCGAATCAGCCCCCCCCCGTTTTTACTCCCAAGCATGAGCCCCATTCTGTTACTAAAAACATTGGCTGTCACTCTATGATTGATGCTTTCTTAGTAACAAAACACACTGTGGTTCAGATAATAAATACACTCTAATGTACCTTTCAAGCATTCTGCCAAGTGAGTGTGCATGTACAAACTCAGCATGTGCTACTCCGTGTGCATGACTCCTGGGCATAATGGAAAGAGAAGCGAAGATTAGGTGGCAGGATATGCACTGGCATTTCACGCGCCTCCTACATTAGGTAGTTACTCTCCTGAACACGAATAGGTTGCAGGTGACTCATGGCTGCGTCGCATCCGATTTCTGGCTGCTGTTGAAGTGGATGCGTCGCCAATAAGGAGATGTATTTGCAGCATAGGGGGAACATACTGCTTCATGCCATGTGGGTGACAGTAGTCCGGGTGACATCCTAGAGCTCTGCTCATTACTCCAAGATTCCTAGTAGATCAATCAGTAGAGAACGTTAAACTGACTCGGATTCCCCACTCTTTCTTTATTACTACCATTCATTAAACTCAACAATGCATTTAAGGTCTGGTTCAAAATGAAGCGCAACGGTTGGTCAGTCTCCTTATCATTGTTGGTTGCTTGGGAACTTGGACTTCAGTTCGCAGAATGGTTTGCTGTTCATTTTTATTTCTTTCTCACTGGAGCCTGAGATATTAGACTGCAACTCCTAGGAGGCAATGACGCTCATTTCAGCCTCTTTACTTGGGAACTTACTTCAATTCCCAGCAAGTTATCATTTTCACTTCAACCACCTTCTCTTTGTAGGCCGAGGCTTAGACTTCCACTCCCAGCAGGAAATGTGGATACTTTCTGCCTCGTTATCAATATTGACTGGGAACCTGGATGCCAGTTCCCATCATGCTCCGATGTTCATTTCAGTTAGGTTCTTATCATGCTCGATCCTTTTCATCAGGTGCATCAGTTTCTCCCACTATGCAAGACTCTCAGATCTGGCTGTCTTTAGTCTTGTAATCAAATTGCACTGTTAGGTGTAGGCCTCTCCCACTATACAGGACTCTCATATCTTGGTGCAATATATTTGGATACCTGCTACATTATGAAAGCTAGGCTCAATGTTATAGGGCTCTACTCCAGACCTCGACATATATTGCCCCAGCCGAGCAAGCTCGCAGCCTATGGTACGTATACTTCACACCACTAGTGTGGACAAAGGCCGCAGGTAAGGCCAACATCCATGCACGATAGAATACGGCTAAGCACATCCGGCCTAGTGCACACATAGCCGTCCAGACAAACACCTGACGTACCTCAGCACCTCTGCCACTAGCAGACAGCGACCACCACCCGAAAGGAATTTGGTATAGATGGCCTCACATAGACTCTCTCAACAATAGCAATCTATCTCTAATCCTCAACAGCACCCACCCACCACGTGTCTGACCTCTCTTGGGCTGCTTAAATCGAGCCCTGGCAGCCACCTAAGTCCACGAACGGCAATATGCACACATGCATCTCCTAAGCTAAACCCCCTAGAATTTTCCAATCACACCGACTGCGGTCACCAAGGGCGTTCAACCAAGGAAAAGCGCATTGAGGTCACACAAGTGGGGAAAGAGCGCTATATAAATAACAAAATACAATACAAATAGCATGAGCATGTACAAGAAAGCAAGGTGAGAAAAAACACCATGAGCAACCCAAATTGGGAGATGCTCACTTTACACTGTTCGCTTGCAAAAAGTGCCCAGGCACCGAGAACCAGCCTGAGCTCACACAAGCATGGGAAACAAAATTCACGGAAATAGCCATGTCCAGGCAGAAGGCATATGTTATTTGGATATACCCTGATAGCTGTCATTACAAAAGAGTATCCTTCTGCAAACTGTTAAGCTAAGTTCCTAATGGATTCAATGCAGGACTGTTCATGGCAAACTGCATATAGGCCAGTCGAAGCGTGGTAATATAGATGATGTCGCACCTGAATGGGTACACAGATCTAAAAAATGCACTTAGGAGAAACAGGACCCATAATAGTGATAAATTAAACAGTGCACAATTAGTTCACACGTGGAGTTTGACTTAAAAATCGATTCATTGAATGAGATCTATGCAGAATTGTCTTTTCAGTATTGCAATTCTGGTCCTTTCTTAAAGCCCTCATCCCCTGATGAGCCAAAAACTAACCGTATATCAGTCATAATAATAACAAGCAGTGTTATGCTGCATGCAAAAATATTACTTAATATGAAAAATGCTAGTTAAACTCAGCGTGCAGCATCCCAGTCAGTCTGCTTTTCAAGGAGCCTGCACAAACTGTTTTCTATGTCTATCGCTGCAGCCAGCATGTGCCTCTTAAGGAGGAGGGATGTCTTCGAGTTGCAATGCATTCCCGGATATGAAATTGTGGGAGGCAGAGAAGTGGCCCAAGGCACACAATGTAGCACGCAACTAACTGCCCTTTTTGCAAATTATCGTGGGCACTTTTTTTAGTTTAGAAATGTTGCATTTATTTTCTATAATGTGAATAGGAGGTCATCAGTTTGGTGTGGGTGTGTGTGTAATTTTAGTGAGGTTGATATTTTGCACTCTTTTTGTTAAAATCGGTATATTAGTGGTCGGTTTTTGTGTTTAAAGATATTCTGATATGGAATCAGGGGGAATACACTATTTCCCTTCAGGACACCAATGTTTCTTAATTGATTATGCAGCTGGTTGTACTGTACAGAATGTGCTGACTGTACCCAAACTCAGCAGTTTTTTTTCAAAATGCCCCACTGCGAATCGTGTGCTTGAAATGTGTAAGTAATCGTGCTGTGATGACCATTGTAGGCAAATGAAAGCTGCAATGAAGCTAAATCGAATGCATGACATCAACCAACATGTCAAACACATACTTAATGCATTACAAATTAGAAAGCTATGCTCAGAAGGGTGTGTTCCGCAAGTATGAATGGCAGCCGCAGGTGTGGCATGTTTCCAGGGGTACAGTGAAGGTGGTGTAAGTGAGGGTGAGTTTACAGTAGTGGGCACTGCTGTCACTCCCAAATTGTATGCGTCTCCTACGCCCCTGACTTCAAGCACTGCTTATAGGGTGGGTACGCCAGTATTTTCAGGGCACAGTTCAAGAAAGTTTCCTCGCTGTATTGTCTGGATTTGTTCTCATCCCTATTGCCGGGTGCAGGATCAAGAAAATAAAGACTTTCAACCCAGAGCTATTTGGCAGTACTGGCAGCGTGCACAACCATGGCCTCAACCATGGCCCATCTATGTTGGCCTATCTGTATATATGAGAACCAACCACCAGCATGTCCAGAGTCCGTTTGATCCTTTGGCCAGAGAACACTGTGGTGGGAACCCAAGGGGAAACCAATGCAATGATTCCTACAGAACAATTAGTTCAGATGTCCTAGAACAGTTTACACAGATCTTTAATGGCAGAACAGGAACAAGAGCAGTTTTTAAACCAGTGATAGCATCAAGGTTTATCACTCCCCCTGCAACACTCACCCCCAAAGATCAGCTAACTTAATTCCTTTGAATGGAAGGCAGTGGCACGAGTAAGGATAGAAAGAGAAATTGGATTTGGAATAAAGCCCACCACCCCAAGATGGGAAGCCAGAAAAGAAAGTGAAGACCCGCTTTTGGAGCAAAACGACAGAATCAGATTTTGCTCATTACTCACACAGCTACTCACAACTGCTAGGGGACAGAATAAAAGGAAATTCGTGTTGCTACACTTGAGGCGATAGGGAAGCTTAGAGGCTACTAATCAGTAGACAGAACAATGTGGAAATGAGGTAAGGAAATGGATTTTGGGGAGAAAGCAAATGCAAAAGGAAAAATACAACCGGCAAATGGAAATTCGTTTTACACAGGATTTAAAATGACAGGTAGCTAAGGAAAGGGTTTAGCTTTCAAAATCGGAAATTGGTTTTCAAAGACAAGGATAGAGGCACATAACAGATAGGATTCTAGGCAAAAGGGATTTCCCTCAATGGACTACGGTTTGGGGTCTTCAAAGGAAAGAGCAAATTAGGAGTTTAAGAGGTAATGCATACAATACATGGACAAATTCGATTTTCAGTTACACAGAGGCTAAATCTGTGTAGGCTATAATTTAAAGACTACAGTTAATAAAAACACTTGACAAGATTGTTGATTTCGAACGTGCAACAATTTTGAACGTGAATTTCAATGGGGGAATTCATTGATTTATTTCAAAATAATACTAAGGACTTATACAGACAACTGAGATATATCAAAGGAATACGCTAACATACACAGGCCAAAACAGATTCTCCTATGGGAAGGTGAATGAATTATACTGGCAATTTTGGACTTTCAATGGGATTTTCAATGGGGTTATCTGCTACTTACAAAGTAAGCCTTGTTTAGTATTCTGGAAAGCCAGCTGGATCTCAGGACACCCTGGACAGCTAGGCAAGGGGTCTGGTCTCTGCACTCTCCTTGGTATGGTTCAGCTGCCTCCTCTCCGCTCCCCCTTCTCCTGTCTCCCAAAATTCGTGTGCGTCTCTCCCTCCGTGTAGTACAGTCCCCCCTTATATAGCCCAAATGACATTCATTTTACAATCTAGGGGGCGTGTTAGGGAGAATTCTCTGTTAAGGCTGATTTCCCAAACCTAGTGAGTCCCCCAGCAGCTTTGCTGGATTTTTGGGGTTTATTATTTTCTTCTGCTAAGAGTGAGACTCTTTTTCTCCCACTCTTAGACATGATTTGAGATATCCTTTGACTTTGTAATGTGTTTAATGGGCTATGGGGTCTTTTACTCCATAGGGTTTCATGTGGTTTTTGGTAAGTGTGTTACACAGCACCCTCAGTGCAGTAACACAGGGGTGTCATAGTGACCCCCAAACAGACTCCATACCCTGGGACTGACTACTGTCTCCCAGGGCATGTAAAGTCACCATTGACTTTACTAGTCTTAAATTGGGAACAGAACCAGTACAAAACACCATATTGTGGAAGTACTGGTAGGGGTAATTAGATTGCCCCTGGGTCCGTTTTTCGAGGGGGCACTGTGCATTCCGCCCTTGTTGAGTTTCTGGCTGGTGGCAGTGGTTACCACGCAAAATATTCCTTAAGAATATTTATTATGGAATTTTCCCATTCATTTTAAAACGCACCAGTTTTTGGTGCAATGTTAAAGATACCGCTGGGTTATTTATCTAATATTTATTCCCCGGTTGGGTCTTTTCGCCAGGACTTGGTTTTAAAATGGCGTTTGTGTTCCCCTCTGTAACTCCAACCCAAGTCGAGCCCTTTGTTCCACTTTTTGGCAGGCTTCTACACAGAAGCCTCCAAAAGTGGTGCCACTCTGTCTGGGTCTACAGGATATGCGGGAGGGGGGTTTAGGCACCCTGGACTGAGTTGCCTCAGCAACTCAAGTCGCACTCTTGTGTGATTGGCCCAGTGGTGAGCCGCCCGGCTCACCACTTCGCATGTTTGAGTGACAGCTAGGACTGATGAATGGGGGTTTTTCTGCATAAAAACAGGGCTTTGGGGACTGGGATTTCAGACGTCGCCACAGGACCAAAGAATCCGAAGATGGAGAAGCTGAGCCGACCTGCAACACCACCACCACCGGTGGAGCCCTGCTGAACCGACTCACCACTTCTTCCAATGACAGAGGAGATCTTCATCCCGAAGAGTCTTCTTCCTTTGACTGGTGGGGATAACCAGTTTGCCCGCCTTTTCTCCTTCCCGGATCATCTCGCGGCCGCCTTGCCTGTGCCAAGCACCCCAGCAACAGGGATAACACGTTTTACCACTACCGCGAATAAAAGGGTAGTACCTTTTAACCGGAGAACTCCGCGGCTGATTTCTTCCCTGGCAGTGCAACGACCTTCAGCTTTCCTCCACGTCGAGATCTTCTCTTCCTCTGGACGATGCCGCGACTTGCACCCACTGCCAGGAACAACTGCCCCCGCTGGAGGATTCTCTCCACTTTCAAGGTACTGTGTCAGCCTGGCCTCCCTCGCAACGGTCTGTGTGGGGTGTCTCGTAAATCCTCAACTTACCACTTGGGTTGGCCCTAGGTGGGCTAACTGAACTTTTCTGAGCTGAACCAATTCCTTTTTGAACTCTGCAAGACTTTTCAAGACTTTTAAATTGTGTGATCTTGGGCGCATTGGTGTTCTACTCTCTTTAAGAGGGAGCCTGGCCTCTGAACTTTGTGCTCACAAGTAGACTTTGACTTTCCTGCCTTGCTGAGTGCTTCTAAAGTATTGTGTTGTGTGCTTTTCCTAATTTCTGCCTTTTCCCTCCCTTTTTCTCAAACTTATTGGAGTGCCATCTTTAGTTAAGCGCTCACCTCTGTCTGGAAATAAGTGGTGTTAACTAAGGCTTGTCTAATAAGGAATAAGGGATGTATATATATTAATAGTGACTGTGTTTTTGAACTTGCTTACAATAATAGTGCTGGACTGGAGTGTTTAAGTTTGTCTTTTTAATAAATAATTATATATTTTGATACCAAAGCTCTGGTCAGTGTTCGCTTGTGCTACTGTATTTTGGTACCCATCTTGTATACTCTATATACTGTCTAACTTCTTGAGAGAAGTCTGGCTGCTCAGTCACAGCTACCAGGTAAATCTGGGTGGTACAGACTGCTACCAATTGGGTTTAATGCCAACACCTGTAGTCTTAAGCCTTTTGCAGTGGTCCCTAAGGGAACTGCACAGGTTTCTGCCTAACAGCGTGCTCTAGAATTACACCTACCCTGGTATAGGACAGCCTAGCATTCCTCTCTTCGCCCCTGGCATCACTGGTTCAAGGGGAGGGAACACCATCTGTCTGACATTTATTACAGTTCTTTGTTTCTCAGGTCAACTTTTTAGCAAAAATGAGTAATGTTTCCTAACTTCATATTTATACTAGCCACGGCCATAAGAACTAGATATGGGGTTTCAGTTAGCTACAGGAAGTTAGGTAAGCCGATCGTCAAATCCGTGCAAGGTAGCCTGGCCCTTTGGTGCATTTTTGTCCTTTTCATAAAATATTTAACAGTTATAACTCTGCAAATGATTAAGCATGTTCATAATCGAATTTTCCATTTTTCCATCAAATCTCATGCGCGTTACATTTTTAAATCAGCCAGAAACTAGTCTTTACTGGTCATTTCAGTCCACACAGTCCTAGGAACATGCACTTAGTCTCTAAACAACCGGCTGGAAATCACATGGAAAAATAGAAGAAAACTAAATTACTTCTTATTGCGAGTGCTGGTAAAAATGCTTAAAATGAATCAATCCTTTAATGTCAATTTGGAGGGTCTGCACATTTGGGAGGGTGGTGCTTCATCCCCCACAGCCAACTGTCATCGCCTGGCTCAGCTGGTGACCAAAGATTTTTGATTACACCCTTTGAAGTTGGTCAGTTTGTCCTTGGTAGTGGGTTTAGGAGGAACTCGCACTTCCTGGTCAAGCTCTAGCCACACTTGCTTTTTTTGTCCTCCCTGCTAGTACTGTCGTGAAGTCTGGCAGAGCAGGGAATTATAACACCCTCAGTTACATCACATATCATTGCGAAATAGTTCACTTATAGGTGCGACTTCCAGTGGGAGGCAAGGCTTTCAATGGAGTTTTGTGCCCGAGCCCAAAAACTGTTTTTTCTGGTATTCTGAGCCTCTTCCAAGGTGATTGAAGTCTTGAGGGGGGAACATAATGTACATGGCTTTAGTCAAGATCCCACCCACAACATATTTCACTGACATTTTCTGTACAAGCAAAGCTATCCTTTCACAGGGGCTTTTAAAAATCATTTTTCTTTATTTCGCACGTGTGCAAGCTGTTTTTCATCTACCGTTTGAAATGCTGTTCTGTAGGTCATGGTATTCTTTAATTTGTCCCTTTTGAGCGAGTTTGCATCTGCTGTTGGTCCAGTGAAACGGAGGGGTGAGCCCCTTGCACAGGGATCTTTAATTTGACAGGGAATAAAAAGGGAAATTCAAGCCGTTTTCATCTGCAGTGTGTTAGAGCGCTGCTGTTCACATGAAAGGGAAAACAAAAGCTGTGTCGGGTTGCAATGTTGAATGTGAATAAACAGGACAAGGCCGTTTTTTGGATGTAGTGCCTAACTTTTCGGTATCCAGATGAAAGAAAAGCAAATGCAGAGCCGTTCTTGGTGAAATGTTCAAATGCTTGCCACACATGTGCCAGGGAAAGCAAATCACAGCCGTTTTTGGTGGCAATGTTTATTGCAGCTTTTCAGGTGACAGGGATTTCTGTTTCGGGCCTTAAATGCACCCCACAGATCCACAGATGAGGGACGAGAAGCTGTGGAAACCTGAGGGGTGAAGTGGTAGCTTTATCAAGTGCAGAGAAGAGGCGAGCCAGAAGTGCTGCGAGCAGGAGACAAACTGGCCTTGTTGGGTTTGGACACAGGAGAACCTGGGAAACTAAGACCACCTTTAACTGGAGGGTTCAGATTCATGGAAGCAGCAGTGTAAAGAGGCAGAGATAGCCTGAGGAACCACTGCTGAGAGAACCACGAAGACCCCAGAGATGGCATCACCCAAAGATCACAGGATGCTTGCGGTGCAACAGAAGTCCACGCAAAGTCATTCTAGAGCTGGAGAGCTGCAGCTAGTGTGCTGCCAGAAGCAAGCAAAGCAATAGGCATTGGAAAGCTGCAAGCAAAGCTAGTAAGAGAGCATACAAGGACACGGCCGAGTGGATGAGACCGTAGTGGTAAAGTACAGGATGTGGATCAGATGTTGCATTCTGCGAAAAGTGATCAAAGTGTCAATAAGACAGAGAATGGGCATTATACAAAGGCAGTGCATTCTGGAATACGGAGAGAATTACCCACAGCCTTATGCAGGGAATTAGGACTAGATATTACATCTGAAAACGCAAATTGCAACCTTCCATGCAATTCTTTTTCACCACAAAATATAACATCTATATACATAATGTCTTCCAAGTACTCGCATTGGTGAGGGGAAAAAAAAACTATCATTACAGCCACAACTTTTATTTATAAGCAACGTTTTGCTTGCTAAATGGCATTTAGATTGCAAAATAGCCCCAGTTCGCCTGTACCTTATGCATAACGCTATATGTTACATTTGTAACATCACCAAGATGCTTTTATTGTTGCCATTCCTATGACAAACACCAACAAATAGATTTCAAAAGAAAATGCGGTGCAGTGCTCACGGCTACATTAACCGTGCAAGAGAAAGGGTGGAGCGGGGGGGGGCCTTGAGAAGGTCTCCCTGGCCAGTTGGCAAAGTCTTCCAGGGATGGAACTTGCTTCGAGCCATTTGGATGCTCCGTGCATTCTGGAGGATCCTTGATATATTGGACTCACCAGGCCAACTACTGGCATACAAGCAAACCTATGACAATTTTTTTGGTAAATCTATAAAACACTGAAGCATAATGGGTCATATACATGCAGGGCAAAAAGTCGTAGTTTGTATGAAAGTTGGATTTCGGTTTTGTTATGTATTACTGAATCTCCCCCTTCCCTAGCGGTAGCTCCTATTACCCAAGAGGCTCTTTGTTCCTACTCCTCCGATCTTTAATCCCATCCCGCTTTCCACTTTTTATTTTGACATCAAATCTACAAGAAATTGTTACAATTAGAATTGTCATGACCCACCACTCTGGCAAGATTGCCTATGTCAAGGATGAAATAAACAATGCATACATAAGGCAGACATTACTCCGATCTATTGCCATCACTTTCCCAACATGGCCAGAGTACGTGCCAAGTGAAGTAGTGCACAGGGACCAGCCATCGACATCTGATAACGCCTACTTGCTCCACATCAAGGAAGCAGTGAGTTTGGAGGCTGTTCATTCTCAAGGCGGGTTTCAGGACAGCTCACAGTACATAATCTGCGCTACTAGACTTGCAGACAGAAATGCTGAGCATCCTTGACAAAGGCAAGACATCTGCTAGATCACCAAAGGCTCCGAGAGGATCTGGGAACTGCTCACAAGAGGCCATAGACTGGGTGTCTTCCTTTTTGCAGGACAGACAATCCAAGATTATCTGGGTAAAACACTCCTCGCAACCTAAACCAGTGGACTGTGGAGTACCACAGGTGCTGGTTTCTCCCTCCTGTTTAACCTATACATGCGTTGCCTATGCACACTGTTGACCCAACTCGGTATATTTGTTTTACCAACTTTGCCGACGACACCCAATTGGTGTTGGAGTTTAGTGGAAACTATGAACAGGATAGCGAAAAACTCTCGACAATATACAACACCATAGAAAGCTGGATGAAGACAAATTGGATGTGCCTTAATGCCACCAAAACAGAGCTCATGATCTTCGGATCACCCTATGCCAGAAAAAAACTAAGCCCATTATACACCACATTCAATATCAAAGAGACACTAATTAAAATATCAGAAAAAGTCAAAACGCTAGGCATATATCTACAGGCATCTTTGGGAGCAGAAGGCCACAGAGCCTACCTTAAAAGGAACTGGCAATACCACCAGGAATTACTGAAAAAAGAAAAATAAAATCAGACCCCTGCTAATTCAACAAAATAGTACAACCATAGCCAGAGTCACAATCCTCTCCCGGTTAGATTATGGTAACTCCCTACTACTGGGCGCCAGCAGCAAATGCTTAAAAGAATGCCAAGTGATCCAGAACAACGCCATAAGAACCAGCAAACCCAAAAGAGAGCATATCACAAATGACAGAAAAGACCTACACTGGCTAGCTATTGCGAAACGCCTCATTTTTAAAACTATTACTCTGGTACATCGATGTTTATTCAGTAAAGCACCGGTATACCTAAAAAAGCAATTCAAGTGGCACGAACCAAGCTGCAACCTAAAATCAAATAAAACAGGCCTCCTCCAAGTGATACCAGCAAAAAAAGCAAAATGATTAGGCAGGGCGTTCACGACAAAAGCAGTCCTAAAATTGAATGAATTGCCCCTCCCCCCCCGTACTGAGACTGGAGACTAACTACGTATGCTTCAGGAAAAAAACTCAAGACACTCCTGTTGAAATCTGATACATACACCAGGAATCCCACTGCATCCTTTGTAAACCGATAGGTTATGTGTGGCTCACGCCACTGTCCTGTCACCTGAACAACCGTGTGTCTATATGTAATGCGCTCTGATGCCCGCGGGCTGCAGCGCTATATAAACACAAATAAATCAAATACAATTCTCAAGGTGGGATAATCTTAAGATTTTAGAACAGACCCCGTTCATATGTTAGCTGAACATACTTCTAAATTCAATGTATTTCTCTGTCTTTACTTTAATTCAATGTATTTTTCCTTCTTTACTTTTATTTGCATCAGTTTTATAGACCTAAGCAGGGTTCATATCACAGGAGTGGAGAAGGGTCATCCTTATCCCCAGGTGATAACGAGGGCTTCAAACGTCTGCAAGGCTATTTTTACAAAGTGCCCGCACACACAGTCGTAATAGCAATATAAGTCTGGAGTTGAATGGTGAGCAAGATGGACAAAACGTGTTCGATAAAAGAACAAGGTATTCTTTGAAGGTAAGCATTTCCTATGTAAATTTGGTTGAACTGCACAATTTGAACATCAGCAAGCATTAGGTCAAATGCGAAAGTAAACTCTATACACGTAAGTGAAATCATTTCTCCATGTTTCAACGTTCACTTTGGCGCATTACCCTGGATGTTGCCTGAATGAACGCAATGTCTTGTGTTCTGCTGAAGGAGTGCAGTGCCTTGCCTTACAAATGGAAGATCCACGTTGTGTCCTGGAGGGGTGCCTTATAGTATGGCGCAGACACTGCCCTATTCTCACAGTAATGCCTTGCTAGTGTTTGAAAAGTGTTGTAGGGAGGAGGAAGGCTCTTAACCTGCCTCATCTGCCTTCTAGCTAACAGACTTTTTCTTCGCCTCTAACCTGCCTCTGTCACTCACTTTCTCTGCCTTCACTCCAGCATGGTCACAGCTGTAAAACACCTAGCCGTACCGCCTCCATGCACTTAAAAATGTCTAATGTTGATGGTCAAACTATGTATGCCCGCCCAGGTATTGTCCCCGGTGACTGTTCCACTGACTACCCTCCAAAACTTAGAACGCCACTCAAACTCACTCCATTGTAAGGTCCTCACGGCTTCACGCCAAATCTGATTTCTCTTCTATTGTGATCAAAGGACTGTTCCTCCCTGCTCTCTGCATATAAATATATTAATAAATAAAAACATGCCTGTGAGTTGCACAGAAAAGCTTAATAGCTACAACATGAAAAGTGGCAGAGTCTCTTGCTTCTAGGTGCTACATTTCTTAGGAGTTTAGCATTGTGTCATTTGTTTTTCAGCATCCCGTCACATCATCTCATGTGGAAGTAATCAAAGCTTTACTCCTGTGTTTGAGAGGAATGAGTGTGTGAGGGACACAATGTATTTCTATTCACACGGCCCCTAGTATATGCTGATGAACCATTTTACTTTACATTTCAAACACTCCATCCAATGCTAGGAGAAGCTACAATCCCAGGCCCACAGGTCCTTGGAATATATTTTGGTTCTGCATAATCCCTCGAATTGATGCCTCCAATTTTTCATTTTGTTCGGAGGTTTTTTATAAAGTAGAAACAGCTATTGTGTGCGATATATAATTCCCAGAAACGAGATATCTCCTTTGCTAATCACAAACTAGATGATACCTACGGGTTATGGATGCGGCATGTTTGAAGGAATAGAAAATTGAAAAACAATGGTTAACAGATTTGATATCAAAGAATAGGTCACAAAAAAGGAGCAGAGACATGGGATAATGCAAACGTGACTTTTCCTTACAGGGAGCGATGGCTAAGAGTTCGAGAGACTGGAAAGACTGCTCTCGTAATGTTCCACACCTTCAGCTAGTTAATAATCTATCTATATTGTTTTTTGGATCGCGCCATTCGCCCGTAGGCCTCAAGGTGCTCACATAGACAAACATAACGGAATATGGTAGACATTCAGTGGAGAAATTCTGGTATGGCCAAAGCAAATGGCTAGGAGATTAGAGCAATGACAATTCCAAAGGTAATCTGATTACCCGAACATCATATTCATACTATTCAGCAGACCTATGGATGTATACCAACTCATGATTGGGGAGTTAGTAGGAGGTGCTTAGCAGGAGTGGACCCCAACAAAACGGAGATACTGAGTGCAAGACTGATCCTGAATACAGGCCCAGGAAAGATGGATTCAGAGCAGAGAAAGATTAGAGGAATTCCATCTCCATAGGATACCCAGCACTGAGTAGGGAGTTACCCAAACCACTGGGGGAAATCAAGACCAGCAGTGAAAGGCCTTCCCGAGCACCATTTTCTGCTGAAAGGTCTACCTGTTGAGTGCAGAGTCCCACATTCTCCGTCCCCTACCCGTTTATATTATCCCAGATGTGCATGTAAACTAATGGTGTTCCCATACGAAAGGGGAATATTTCACTTCAACCAGCCAACAATACTGAAGAGGACGTTAAGTGTTAGATTAGAAGGAAGCACTGTAGGAATATAGAGTCCATGCCCCACACACTATATTCCTAAAAAGAGATGGGTGGCTTCAGAGGTTAAGGGGCCTACGTGCATGCGACAGTCAGTTGGGTGAACAATGAAGAGATCCAGCTGCAAGCAGAGCCATCTTTGTCAAACGATTGATTCAAGCAGTGGTGGCAGGTGACCTTTTGAACAATGGTAAAAAAGCTATGGCCAAAAATCAAAGTTTGCTGCGCCAAGATCAGGGCTTATAAAGACAATTTTTGCTTGATGTGTGTGCACTGGTGTAAGCGGTTAAGACCATTTAAACAGGTGGGAAGTAACTAACAGCCCAATTTTGCACTCATCAGCACAGTTTTCAAGAGCTTTTGAGGAGCTCACTAGAAAAACATTTCAACATGAAATGAAGCCTTGGTGATTCTTTTTATTTTTTTAAATATGATTATTTTAAACACGGCAGGAAAACAAATAGTTATACATCAATCCAGCATTTTAATCAAATTCTTCCCTCCCTCTCCACCCCAATGTGAATGCCGGCCCAGAGTCTCAGGAATTTGGGGTTTGCCCTCCTACTTTATCCTTTATCCCCCTCAGGTATATTCCCACTGTTTAGGATCCTCCTGGCCTGTTGGGGTTTGTAGGTGAGGGCCGGAAATTTTAGGTCATAGTCAAGAACAGGGCTCCAAATTGTCTGGAAGCGGTGAAGAAGCCCTGCCTTAGCCGCTGTTATCTTCTCTGCGAAAAGAATGTCCCATAATATGACCCAACAGAGGGGCAGGAGTGGGCCTTCCTTGGATTTCCAGGAGCGGGCGATCGCTATTCTTCCCGCTAGGAGGCATTGGGACAACAGCTTAGCTTTGGCTCCCGACCTTCAGTAATTTTCAGGAACCGGTGCGCCTAGAAGGATAGGTTCAGGCTCTAGCGGAAGCGCCTCTTGAGTGATTCCTTCAATAGCGGCTAGACATTGCTTCCAGAATTGTTGGGCTTTTGGGCATGTCCACCACATATAGAGGAAGGACCCCGGGTGTCCGCATGGTCTCCAGCATGCCGGGTCAAGAGTCTGGTTAATGTGGTGGAGCCTCAAGGGGGGGGGCGTGGGGGAGTAGTACCAACGCAGCAGGAATTTGTAGGCGCAATCCCAGTTAATGGCGCAGGCCAATGAGTGGGCCCGAGTCCATATATCCACCCAGGTCTGATCCTCTATAGGGTGGCTTAGGTCTGCCTCCCATTGTGCCATGCATCGCGTTTTGGAGGCGAGAAAATCTCCCTGGAAGCGCCTGTATAAAGTGGAGATCTTACCTCGGGTTGGGCCTTGGTGAATTTTACAGTACCATTTTCCAAACACTAAGTGAAGGCAATGGACTTAAAAAGCTTCTCACACTAGCATGTGTCCAGATTCTCACTGTCTGTCCATGTTGTCAATGCCCTGTCAAAGTACCCAAAACTCTTTGCAAGTTCTATGTGCCCCATGCAAGCTCATCAATCTGCAGGTTGGTGCCCTAGTGCCCTCATGCAAGCCTGTCTACGCTCTAGTCCTTCAACTTCTATGCCTTTTCTGCATCCTATTTTTTCTATTTCTACTTTTTTTCCTCTATTTTGTATTCAGCGAGAGACACTACTACACATAGGTCTCTCAGTGCACGACCCAGAAATCTTAAAGCCAAACCCTCACTCCATTTAGAACAATACTGTTTTCAGTTTTTTGCGAAACAGGATAAGGGTGTCAATTTTGTCAAGATCAGGTGGAAGGAGATTCCATAATTTGGCAGACAACACAGCACTAGGCAGGATCAGGGAGCGGCTGCCGTCCCCCCGGCCACATGGGAGGAAGTCACTGCTGGGAAATCCATGACGACTCCATTGGATTTATCACATTTGATTCAGCCCAAGCCAGTTTTGGGGCATCCATCATTCAACACATTTAAAAACAGGATAAATATGGGCACTGTTGGTAGCCACAGAAGACCAGATGGGTGTCGTCAGCGCAGTTCTGGATAACAGCACCCAGTTTGATCAAAAGACCATGTTTCTTATATATTAAAGAGAGTGAAATCTGGAGTAAATTTTCTATACATATATAAGAGCACAAAAATACTCTTTGGGTGGAACTTTGAACACTAAACAAAAAGATGCTCTATGGCAGTGCTCTTGAAACGTTTTGGCCTGCTCCCCCCCCCTGAGCAAAATGTGGACAAGCCGGGCCCCCCAAAAAAGCCAAATGGACAGCAAGTCTTAATGGCTTTGAACTATCGCGTGCAGTCACCGCACCCTACTCCCAGTATAGTCCCTGGGCTCCCCCACCTGCTCCCATCACAGTCTCTGGGCTCCCTCATCCCACTCCTAGCACAGTCCCAGGGCCAGTGGTGGCTGGAGAATTATTTTAATTGGAGGGGTATACATATTTCTCCTAGATATGCATAGCGACCGAGCGTAGCCTCAACCAATCAAGGAGAGGGTGCGGGAGGGATCTCCCCCTGGGAATATTTTTAAAATAGTGGGTTAAAATGCTTTATTTCAAAGTATACTTTCAAAAAAAAAAAATAGAGTAAAAAGACAAATCATTTGCAATTGGCACTGGTGAGTACAAAGGGCAGGCTTTTCTTTTTTTTACTGGACATCTATGATAGATGTAAAGTAATAAAAAAACAACAACATCCCTGTCCCCCGGACTCCACACAGCCTCAGACGGAGAGCTGATTTTGGCTGGTGGGTAGGGGGATTGTGCAACAAAGTAATTTTTAAAATCCCTTTGTTGTACAACCCTCCTCCACCCTCACTCACCAAAATCAGCTCCACGGACCAACACAAATACACACAGCAAGCACTATCATTCACACGTGAACCCATTATCATACACTCACTCATAAAAGAAGTATACACGCATCTATACACATTGAAATAAAAAATATAAATGTACATAAACTTATCTTCTGCCCCGGTCCAGAGGTTTCCTCCCCAGCACTCCAGTTCCAGCATCATGAACAGGAATCAGGAAGCAAGAGCTACCATGTGTGCAGGGGCCCGAGTGTGGGTGCTGAAATGCCCTGCTCCACCCAACTTTTTCTGCATGTGCGAGGAGGCACAGGAGCTCCCCCTCGCACAGACATGCAGTCCCCCAGCCAGCATTTCCAATGTGCTATGCAAGGCTGGCAAAGCTAAACAACCCCGGCATTGCATGGCTCATTGAGCATGTGCGGCTGGGGAACTGAAAAAGAGAAACAGTTTCCTTTTGACAGTTAAGTCAGCCCAGGAGTGCTCCCTCAGCTGGAAAAAGCAACTGAGGGAGCACTAAGTGTTTCACTGGGCTGGCTCTTCCATAATGGATGAGGGGGCCACTGGGATGATGCCCTATCGCCCAATATGGGCGAGCCGCCCCTCTCCAGGGCTCCTCCCTGCCTCACTTTTCCTTTCCTCCCTTTTAGAACTTTTTTTTTTTTACAAAGAAAATCTAAATACATTTTTAAATCTCAGGCTTGGGTCCTGTGCCCCCCTGGAATGTGCCCCCGTCCCCTCCCAGGGGGGCGCTCCCCACAATTTGAATACCTCCGGACTAGGTACTCCACTTCCTTTAGTTTCAGATGCAATCTACACACCCAATTACCTTGGGGGATTTTTTTGTCTTAAACCCAACACTTCATAAGTCGAGGCAAGACTAAACTTCAGTCTCATTAAGCCAAGCATCCATTGTCTGAGGGGGAATTTTTAACAAAATATTTCGAAATTTTGTCTGAATATTTTTCAACAAAGTTGAATAGGTAAACAGTTTATGGTTGGTTAAGGAATCCCTAGTACAAGCCAAATCAACTACAGGTTTTTTTACACCAATATAGGATTAGCAACTAAATCATTTGCACCCATGTTCAGCAAGCCTAAAAAAAATAGTCACTATGAGCAGCCCAATCGTTTAAAGATACACGAGCGATTGACCAACAGATTTCTCAATGAGACGAAAAGTTAATTAGGTGGGGGATTCTATATTTTTCATGGGGAAGTAGCCGTTTCTACTCTACTACAGACGGCAGTGCACTAAGGCCTATTTCAAAGTGAATTTTAGGAGTAGGCACTCCATAGGGCAAATTCAAATGCTGCAGCCGCCAAAGCTCACCTTGCACCATAGTTCTGTCTATTGAACTGGAATTAAACTATGCTCCATGGAGTAAACATGGCACAATTTTTGCTCTATAGAATTTAAGAGGTAACAGAGTATCGCCCCATATTTTTCATTAATGTTTTTTCAGTTGAGCAGAGAAAGCCTCAATGGCTTGAGGTCTCTGTGGGCAACGACAGCACTGACTTGTTTGAACACTGAGCCTAGATACTTCCAGCAGTCCACAAACTCTAGCCGTTTCTGGTCAATAAACCATTGAAATTTCATGGTTTTAGATTTAGTGGGATCAATAATCAAGATTTACTTTAGAGAGATCAACCTCCAAGCCCTCTAAACAATAAATCCATGAATTTAGTAGACACTGGAGTCCGAATGGGGTCCAGTAGCACAAGACTAATGCTAGATTGGGTGAGAACCCAGTCGTGGCGGAAAGGCAATAGGAATGAGTGAGGCCATTCCCTTGATCCGCAATATATAGATTGAAGAGAGCAGGCGCCACGATGCAGCCATGAAATAAGCCACAATGAGTAAAAACTGGGTCGTCAGGGAGCCCTCCCCATCAACGCGAACCTGCACCTGAATCTCTGAATGCAGATGCCCAAGAATGTTAACAAGAGACGCGGGACAGCCACACTTAGTTTGTCTCATAGTATAGTGTAGTTGACCTGGTCAAAGGCCACAGGTAAAACTATGAAGGCTATATAAACGGGATAATGTTTCAGATGAGCTTGTTTTTGTAGTGTGAGGAACCAGGAATGAGACGCGGATACAGAGGACTCATGGTATTGGTAATAAGACTTATTAAATAAAGGGATTGGAAATATAGTTGAATCTTTGATGCCTGGAACCAACCTCCCTCGCTCCCTCACAGCACTGTGCACTAATGCTCCAACGCTGCCACATGCACATTTACAACCACTGAGAGTCTGCCCTTCTCCCAATACAACTGTAACATTGCCATTAAATCTAATCAACCTTGGCCCGGGACCAATCACAACATTATTGTAGTCACTATACCAGTGTCCAATCCGTAGCCTTCTGTCACCTCACCAAGCTAAACAGTCTGCTTAACCTTGCAGCAAAGGAATACAAAAAGGCCATTATCCAAGAAAAGAACTCCACCTACAATACCCAAATTGCCAAGTCGAACTCTAGCGCTAGAGAGCTCATAGCTATACTGCACAAGCTGGAAGCCCCAGCACGTTCCCCCCAACAAACTGCACTCAGGATAGCAGCTGGTGCATTAATATACAAAATGCCTGGATTCTCAAAATTGATACACTCAAAAAAAAATAAATAATAATTAAGAAAAACACCATGAGAAGTGTAACCCCTGCCATCCCTAGTTCTGGGTCCCAAGTGAACCTACAAATCCAACCCCGCCCCCCTTTGACTTTAAACCTTTCTCCGAATCGGAGGTCACCGATCGCGCTGCCAAGGAAACATCTGCCCAGCAGCAGTCATCAATGACTGCACCAAATCATTTGCACCCTTCATGGCCACCTTCCAACTCTTACTTTTCCTCATTCTCTGTACCCAATGGCTTCACAGATGCATAGGTCCTTCCATTCCTAAATAAACCCACTCTTGACCAAGCAATCCCCATGAATTATCAGCCCATAACCACTGTCCTCTTTCTTCTTAAAATCCTAGATTGTGCAGCTATCTACAGAACCAGCTCCACTTGGAATAGAACAACCTCCTGGGCCTGCACCAATCCGGATTCAGAGCTGGTTTGGCATGGACTCCGCATTGCTGGATCTAAATAATCAATTGGACAAGATCAAAGACGCGGGCAAAACAGTCTTACTTCTAATACTAGACCTGTCAGTCGCCTTTGACTTAGTGGACCACCAAACCTGGTTTCGCCACTTGCCGTCAGCAGCTCACTTCACCTGGAGCCATCTCCTAGATCACCTCTGTTCTCTCTGACAGGTCCATGAAAGCGTTCTCAGCTAATGCAGCACCCACGCCACCCCTGTCACATGTGGAGTCCTGCAAGGCTCTTGTGTCTCACTGACCGTCTACAACATTTTCACAAAACCCTTATTTGACCTGCTGTATGACAAAGGAATCTCCTACACCAACTATGCAGATGACACGCAGATCCTACTCCCCCTCACTGGTGACTATGCTACCGATACCAAGAATTTGCACTCAGTTTACCACACCATACAGACATGGATTTCTTCTCACATTCTATGCCTTAATGACAATAAGACGGAACTTCTCTTGGTCGGTTCCCAAACATCACTCAGTAAGCTCGACCAATCCTACAAATCAATTATAGAGGGCAACATCATCCAGGTGTCCAGCAATGTCAAGACGCTGGGCGTATATCTTGATGCCACCTTGTCCTTATCCCTCTTTTTCGCGGCACACACCTCCAAACTAATCAATGAATGAAGACCTTTCCTTACCCCCTACAACTGCATCACTTTATCCGGTCCGATAGCACAGCGAATAGAACGCTCGCTCTGACATCCGTTCAGAACCTGCTGACACAGGTTCAAATCCCGGCAGGGCCAAACTCAGCCTTTCATCCTTCCGAGGTCGATAAATGAGCACCACACACCGTGGGTAATAAGCAGCGCTCAGATATCTGAGGGTTCGTAGCGCTTTATAAATGCTAAATTATTATAATTGCGATTGCTAGAGCACTTATTGGCTCTAGATTTGGGTTATTGCAATGCCCTATTCGCAGTTACTTCTTCCCGCAAGATGAAACTCCAAATCATTCAAAACAATGCCCTCCGAGCCACATTCAACATCCCGAAGCATGAACACATCTGTGCGGCAAGAAAAAGCAGACACTGGTTTCCGATCAGTGAGCCCATCATATTCAAAACCTTACCAATTACGCACAAATGGTACCTCTCGCAAAAACCTAAATCCAATCCTCCATACCCACACGCTCCTAATATTCCCACCAACTCACCATTCCTCATTACAGGCACAAGAGAGTGGGGGTGCAGCTTTCTGGTCATAGCCTCCAAGACCTGAACTCCTCACCTTAGACACTGAGAATTGAACAATCCTATTGGGCTTTTCCAGGAAAACAACGTAATACTCGGTCTTGTCTGATTTCAACTACGCTAGCTGTACCTGTTCTTAATCATATGTGTTCTACTGTATGTAACCAGGGCCTTGATGCTTCCGGGTTTAGTGTGCTTAACAAATGCAACAATAAATAAAAAATGCCTTACTGTCCCTAATCTAGGAGGTATGTCCCTACCTCAACCAAAACGAAGAGGCTGTCCAGTGGCAAGATGTCCAAAGCAAAAAATGTCCTTTGTCTGAAATCCTATGCTAGCAGTCTCATACTTAAAAAAGTGTTAAAGGTATTGTCTTTGGCTTGAAAAGTGCACAAATGTTCAAGTTCAACAAAAAGGTATAATCCAACACAAGTTCCAAATGGATAATGTTCACAGTTCCTCTTAACAAACCAAACCCACAAACTCTTTCAGATCCACCAGAATGCCTGGAGACCATGCCTAAGGCAGCAAGTGCACTGTCGAAACCCTAACAACAAATATTGAAAGATTGATGGCATTAGACTGTGGAAAAGAAATGAGGAATATCCCATAATGAAGTGGAAATAAAAAGAAAAAAATGCTCAATGGTTTCTTTTGCATCTGAGCAGTTAACATGTGTCCTAATTGACAGGAACACTTGCAATCAGCTAGTGGGAGAACACCCAGTATAAGTGATAAGGATTCAATTATACCAAAGGTTTTCATAAACCTGCATGAATGTTTGGTATTGAGAACGGTCATTGTAATCTCTTCACAAGAGTATTTACACATATGTCCAGGGTAAAGCCATAATCCTTGCATAACACTTAATATATACATGTTGATGTTCCTGAACTCCAGAAATCAGACGCCCCGGTGGATTTCAGTACATTAGATAGGCCTTCTCTATACTTATACAGTAGTGGGGTAGCCCAAATCGTGAACCAATGCACGATTGGCGTTACTATGTCTTTATACTGCATTCTCTCCATCCAGAGTTCCAGAAGGCGAGGGATCGTAGACACCCCCCTCTGGTAGAGCGAGGAAGCATTTGGAAAAAACAATTCCCATAAGAGAGCAGCTTGCCGAATTTACCAAACCTGCAAAGGGTAGCCCAGCAGCTTTTGACCTTATATACCTAAAGTACCTATGAAACTATTTACACACTGCAAAGTCTGGTAAACCTTAATGTTGCCCCTCCACTGTTGCTCAAAATGACAACTTTTTTCAACTAAGCCTTAACCAATTTTCCAGGAACTGAAGCCCTATGCAGCCAAGAGCAGAAACGCTCGCAATTTGTGTCCTCGCTGCATAGGGTTTAGTTCCCAGAAGCCATCTATGGCATGCCAATAAATGTGATTTTTGTCAAACCTAGGATATTGGCTCTGCAGGCCCATAGGAGTTTTTTCTACTACGGCTGTATTGTCCGCAACCCATAAGAGGTTTTCTTTTCTGTACCCAGCTCATGGGCGTCAGCCTCCAGTTTTGACAAGTGTAAAGCAAAATCATGAATTAATAAAAAGGTGAAAAGGGTCAGCGTCAGGGCATTGCGCCGGGGCAGTGTCCCATTCGAATAGAAAGCGCTTAGTCACTACACCATCTAAGCTCTAAGCCAACATTGCATAATGATTTGCATGCAACTTCTCTATGGAACACAAGGTGTGACGACCAGATAAAGATCCCATCCTGACCCGGGCTGCGCCCTCGGAACACTATATAAAGCAGTTCTAAAATCTGTAAATATGTACAGGTATGCCAGATTGAAGAGAAAAAAAACCTCTTAAACGGTAAGTATAACTTGAACGATTGGTCCACAGTACCGTTCAATTCTGGATCCCTGCCTTTAGATCAGATCACTTTGAACCCTAATTATCCATTTGTCCAATCGAGTTTGCAGAACCTTCCCATAAAGATTTTCTAAACCACCGATTTATCAATGGGGACGAGTTCTGCCCTCATCCATGAATGCGGTTTATGGTTAATCTTCAAAACTACATCTAACTAAAGGGTCAGATAGGGCCTATAGTTTTGGCTCGGACAGTAATGTGACAACAGGCAATACATCAGTGCCTGGGGCCTTCTGAGCATTCAGGGAAAGCCATGCACTGCAGATTGTTCCCGCTGAAAATAGCAGGCTATCATAGGAGGGAAGGTCCACATTTTTTGCCCAGGGATTTCCTCCTGTGCATCAGCATTACCAAGCTCTCACAACTTTGAAGAGTGAACCTGGCAAGCTTCCCCGAACATCAGAGATGGTGATTTTATCACTCAAATATGTGGATAACATGTACTGGAATAGTCGCAGATTAGAAGCATATGAGGCTGCCAAGATCAGCTCCCCTTTGTGTTCTTCATTCTCCCCCTTCTTCCTCTGGATGTGGGCACATATAATAAATGTGTACTTAAGGGCACTAGTAGTTAGGACTACAATGGATTCGAAAAACCAGAATGGCATTTTGAAGACTCTTAAAAGCCACTATATGAAAATTATTATGGTAGGATTTTGTGCCATATACCCAGTAGGTAACAGATTATCAATGTATTAACTATCGCAATGTTTAACTTTGCCAAATATGTAAAACCAATAAGCAAAACTATTTGCACAATCACTAAAAATATTATTCAAGAATAAAAAAATGCAATTCTCAATTTTTTTATGATCAAGCAAATAAAGTTATTTTGGAAATTCTTTAACTCTCACTCTTTTCGACAACGAAGGGCAGTGTGCACAAAGACTGCAGTGTCAGGCATTTTCAAAAATATTTTGAGTAATTATTACCTGAACCTCCTCGAAAACAGAAGCTTGCTCCTGGTTATTTAGCAGTGAAAGGTGTTTCTGGAGCTCCAATCTAGTTTTAGAGGGATGAAGACCTAGTGAGCAAACACACATGAAAGTAACTGTTAGTCAAGCAAACCAGTTCAATTAAATAAGCAAACATAAAAAATGGCAGCCAATGTTGCACAATAGTAAAGAACGTGTTCATGTACAGTATACAACCAAGCGTTACATTTACGAACGGTAAATTTACACTGCACATTTATCATTACTAGTTCATAACGTATTCAGGGGCATTTGCAGAAACAGGGATAAGGGAATCATTAACTGAGTGTGCATCTCCCTTTTGTAATACTGCCCCTTTACACGTTTCACTTTTTCTTCTTCATTAATCTAACGAAAACATGAGGAATTCAGAACTACCATTTTTACTTTTTTGAGGTGAAGACTAACTATCGGTAGCAGACAGTGCTTGAAGTTCACAAACAGGCCTGAAGGCAAAGTAAAGCTGGGAAAGGTCAGGTGGTGTGTGGTAGAGCGATGAAGCCGACGCTGATGTTCGAGGGAAAACGTGAGCAGCCCGTTTAAGAGGGACGAAGGGAAAGTGAGGAAGAGGAGGGACCTCAGAGTGGAAGAGGCAGAGTTAAAGTAAGAACTAAAAAAGAAGAGACGATAGCAGCACTCACGGCCACCAAAGACACAGGAAGAGGAATAAACGACAGCCCCACCCCAATGAGAAGTCTACCGAGGGAAGGTTACATGCAGGCGCGGGCAGGCCCCCATCTGCAGAGATTATGCTATTGATGTGGCCAGGTCTACCCGCACTCAAAGCCGTGCCCGGCGATAAGCCAACAATGTGCAGGATGTGGCAGTGAAGGACACTTTCACACAGTCTGCCGAGATGGGAGGCCATTCCCAACTGGGCGACAATCTCAGGTGACGCCCACAAACTGGTGCTCGCCACCCCGGCCAAACACACAACCACCACAGTACTCTCAACAGCCAAGGAGGACGATTAGAGCCATGGACCAGAGCCTGAACTATGATGAGCCTCCAAGCGACGATCAGCCTCTGGAAACAGGATATTCCAATGGGTGTCCAGCACGCCGTTGCCATCCTTGGGACAATTTTGGAGGTCGCTGTTGCACAAAGGCAAGATGACTGATGCCATCATCTACGTGCTCAGGAACCCAGTCAGTGGGAAATGTCTGCTCAGCTACTACTCTGCAAAGGAACTTGGCCTGATAGATGTCCACTTCCAAGACAAGGGCGTGGTCCAGTGTGATAAGAAAGCCAAAGCACCACAACTTTTGCCCGATGCGTGTTGTGCCAATTGAGAAAGAGGCGATTAAAAGCATGTTCCCAGAATTGTTTCAAGGGCTAGGGAAGCTAAAAGTCACAATCATCAGGCTACACAAAGGATGTTAAGCCGGTCCCACAGCATCCGAAAAGAGCGAGTTTCCACCTGCAGGAAGCAGTAACACGAGAACTGCAACAACTAAATGTCAAATGGCATACTTGAAAGGGCAACCAGTCCCACATCCTGGATCTCCCCTTTAGTTTTTGTGCCAAAAGAAGGAAACAAAATAAGTCTGTGCATTGACATGAGGGTGGCCAACACGGCCACAGAATGAGAAAGGCACCCAAGTCCCAAAATAGAAAATATTATTGTACAGTTGCACTGCGCCACCAGGTTCTCCAAACTGGATCTCAACCAGGGGTACCACCAGTTGGACCTACACCCGGAGTCCAGAGGAATCACCACATTTGCCACCCATGAAGGTTTATTTCAGTACAAATGGTTGAATTTCACAATATCCTCGGCAGCAAAGATTTTCCAGGAGACGATATGACAGCTATGGGTGCCGGTGAAAATGCCATTCAACTACTCCGATGACATCCTGGTATATGGGACCTCACAGGAAGAACATGACCATACCCTCATGGTCGTATGCAACATTTTAAAGATGCTGTTTTCACGCCAAATTACGAAAAATGCAATATCAGCAAAGACAAACTGAGGTACTATGGCCACATATTCTCCACCCTAGGAATGCAACCTGACCCTGAGAAGGTGGGCACCATCAGCAAACTACGGGAGCCTACCCAGGCAGCCGAGATCAGGTCATTTCTAGGGATGGCAGGGTACTGTGCCCGCTACCTCCCAAGATACACCATCAAGACAGAACCACTAAGGAGAATACTATGAAAGGAAAAACTGTTACACTGGTCCCAGGACTTTCAGAGAGCTTTCAACACCATAAAAACTGAACTTGCAAGTGCAACACACCTTGCTTACTTCATTCCGGCATTGGTACACTGAAATCGTGGTGGATGCCAGCCCAGTGGGACTAGGAGCCATCTTAGTACAGCATGAACGGCCGGAACCACCGGCGAATTTTGTAGTGGCCTACGCAAGTAGATCCTTTGTCACCAAAGGAGAGAGCGTACTCACAAGCTGAGAAAGTGTTTGTGAGCAGTTTGGGCTTGTGAGTACTTCCACCATTTTGTTATTGGGAAAATATGCAACCTTGTAACCGACCACCAAGCCCTCCTTTCACTATTTGGCAACCCGAGGACGAAGATTCCGCCCAGGATCGAGAGATGGGGCATTCGCCTTCAAGAAAATGACTAGGAAATCAATCACATACCCGGTGGAGAAAACAACAAAGCACACTACATTGCACGACACCCAACCACAGTCAACAGCCACCAAGAGATGGTGATGCAGAATACCTTTGCTATGTCACTGAACAAGCCACGCCACCGGCCCTTACCATAGACGACCTAATGCAAGCATTGCAGGCGGACCCATCCATCAGTTGTGCCAAAGAGCTGACCATCACCAACAGGTGGAAGGAGTACAGGAGATCGCTGCACAGGCACAGTGGTGTAAACCACCAGAAGATGAAGCGACTATAGGTCACAGAGGGGTAGAGGCGACCAAGAACATGCTCAAGCGAACAGTGTGGTTCCCATTTATGGACGCCATAGTAGAGGATGCAGCCAGGAAATGTCTTCCATGTCAATGTGCAACCAAGAGTGACTTGCCACTTCTGATGCAAGAAATGCAAATCCATGAGAAGTTATGGCACAATGTTGCAATGGATTGTTATGCACCATCAAGGTCAGACGGCCACCTGCTCTCGAGGTTCCCAGTCGTGAAGAAGACACCATGCATGGCGTTCGCCCACGTGGTAGGGATCATCGACGAAGTTTTAAGTGAGTGGGGTATTCCTGCCACGGTAAAGACAGACAATGGGCCGCCACTCAACGTCCATGCGTTCCACAGATTCACGAAACACCTGGGTTTCACCCACCAGAGGATAAGACCACTATGGGCCCAGGCAAATCGCATAGCGGAACGATTCAGGTCATCCATAAAAAGGACAATACAGAAAGCTACAATCGAGGGAATGTTTATCCAGCAGGCCATGTGCCGGATGATGCAGCACTACAGGAACACTAGACACACCAGGACAGGGGTGCCACCCGGTGATCTGATGACAGCGTACCATGCCAAGACAACTCCCCCAAGGGGAAGAGATGCCTAGAATAGTGTCAGAAGAGAGCTGCTCTAGAGGACGGGGTGAGAGACGTTCCAGCAAAGGAGTTAACGAAAGAAATGACAGACTGGGCTCGGAATGCGAGAGTCAAAGATTTTGAAGAAGGGGATTTAGTGCTCATGAAACAGCAAACACAGAAAAAGACAGACGCCATGTATGAGAGCACACTGCTGAGTGTAACAGGAGTAAAAGGGACAAGGATTACTACCAGCAAAGCTACAGCAGGAAGTGACCCGAAACGCATCGTTCTTCAAACACCCAATATCGGACGAGAACCCAGTGGAGGACAGCACCCAGGCTAGGGAGTCTAGAGTGCATGAAGTGGAACAAGAAATGCAAAAGCAGGTGGAAATAGGAGACAGCACAAACTCCGCTGGTCGACCCCGGAGAACCATTAAAAGAACGAACCGACTCATTGAAGAAGTGTAACATGGACGTAAGGAGATATGTCAGGGGGAGGTGTTGAGAGGGAAAATGTGAGTGGGACGCCATTAAGAGGGACACAGGGAAAGTGAGCAAGAGGAGGAGCTTCAGGGTGGAAGAAGCAGAGTTTAAATAAAGAAAGTCTGAGTTGGCAATCCAGTTTGTCCTCCCGTCATTGGGTCCCTGGCCCAGATATCAGCGGATATATATCATTCATACCAGGCATCAGCAGTCAGCCCTACTGGGTTTGCTTTAATTGGCGTGCCTCATGTGCCGTCCCAGAGTGTGGGCCTGGTGACTTAACGTTTATGTATTGCATCAAGTAAGCAAGACAGAAGCCTCAAGACCCTCCTTAACATAGTTCCTCCTGGAAAGTCGCACAATGTCTATGTTTTTTTGTTTTGCAGTTTGCATTCGGAGAATACTGAGGCCACAGCTGCAGAAGAAGAAATAACTCCAACCGAGTGAAATGGTAGCCAGGGCACTCAGCGTGCTAGCTGGTGAGACTTCGGATTCCTAGTAAGAACCGAAGAAACTGGTAAGTTGAGCATTCCATGTTAAGCTGCAGTACTTTTTTCTTCCAGGGGTGGACTGGCCTATAGGGAGCTAAGGAAATTTCCTGGTAACCCTCTGAAACCCTGGGCCTCTTTTGTGGGGTATTTCCACATTTTCTCATAGGAAAAGGGTTTGGCTTGCAGAAAATGTGAAACATGGGGCCACTTTGAATCATTTGTTCAGAGCGTCTTTTGGTTACCAGTCCACCTCTGCTCTCTTCCTACATCAATAGGCTGGATCACCAGCGGAGAGGAGGCACCGCAAACATCCATTCACTCTTTCAGGTCGCCAATTTTATTTTCTTGATTGGCCCTAGTCTACTGAGGTACACTCAGGCCATACTTATTTAGCTGAAAAGTACTATACGCCATTTTTATTTTTACGGAGTCATTTGGTGTTCAAGAGAGCGGCTCGAGATTGTGTTGCCTTGTTACTACTGGTCAACTGGAGGTTTGTGGATAACTGCGGGTCCTTAGATCTTTGAATTCACATCTGAATTTTCATTGTAGGAAGTTGCACTTCAGAGCATTATCATTTAGATGACTGAGGTGCTCCAGGCACTCAGACAATCGAGCCCATTTAAAAGAGTATTTAAAAATAAAATGTTTTAAGAGTGCAATCATTAACCATACCTGCTAAATTGAAATCCACCGTTATTCCCATTCCTGCTGCTAAAGCGTTACAGCAGCAAAGGTAGGGTGGAGGTTGTTTGATGGACTTGTAGGACTTGGCAGATAGATCGAATCCCTCCACTGATATTGTGAAAATGTCACTAGCATAAATCGAGTTAACTCAGTAGCCTACTTGAATGGATGAGTCAAATGGTATCATTCTGTAAGAAATCTTTTGAAATCTAGGCCTGGTTCATTCTAATGGCACCAATATTGAAAAGAAACACAATTAAATTATGTCCTGCATTTATGTCAGCACCTCCGCTCTCTCCGAAAGTGCCACAGTTCACACCATTCATTTGCTTTGGGCTATATCCCCAACATGAATCCTCTGCAAAAGCACCACTGAATTCTTTACTTCTGATAAATAGTAGCCCTTGTGTGTTAGACCTTCCTAGACATCGATATGTCAAAGGAAACACTCTCCAGCTAATCATGATGGTAACTAAGCCAATTTGCCTTTAGTGCCTGAAGCAGAGTTAACCTCAGTGCCAATTTCCAATTGTAAGGGTGTGGACGCAATAGAGCAATACATCCTCTCGCAGGATGAACACCCATTTTAAAGGACCATTAGTTAATCCAGCACATAGGACCATGGTAAGAAGAGTACTATGGGTAGGGTCCATCTCCTGAGAAGTTGTAGGGTGACAATTGTGCTTTCTTTAAGGAATTCTTTACTTATTACGAGGCTATTTAGATTCTAATTTAGCCTTTCCAAAGATTGATCGTATTACTTTGAGATCCCTTTTTTTTGTTTTCCCCAGATAGGTGTGTCACAAAAGAGGAGGTCCCACTCTATATAGCGTAATGGTGGCCACTCTAGATTGTGGCAGCCTCATAATTTTGGGCAGAATACTCTAATACATGGTATGGACTCCTTTCCTGAGTAGTCTGCAACTCATATGAGCAGATGGACGAATCCTAGAGTAGTTTACAAAAATGTTGCACCTATATGGTCTGGTCCACTCGCCAATAAAGTCAAACCTCTTGCAGTGAGCGAGGGTGTAGATTAACTGATGCATTATTCATCCAAGTAATAGTGACCAAGGCCCAAGAGTAAAAAAACTCACAGGGAAGTCAACTTCACAATCACAAGTCAACGGTGATGCTCTAGTAATGATTGCTGAGAGTATTTCGATAATCTGTATTCCTAGGGCGAGAGCCTTTCAAGGGTATATTAAAGATGGATCTGTTACTCAAGCAGAGTTTATTAACCCCTTTACCGCCGATGGGTTTACGCTCAGTAGCCCACTAGCAATGACGTTCCTCTTTCTAAGTCGCATCACAAAAAATAGTTGTTACATTTAGAACACCTACCAATACTGACAATGCTCATAATTCCTTTTCTGGTCATTGATTTCCAAGAAAGTAATATGTTAGTCCATTGGGATGGTCAAGGCCCATCAAAATTCAACAATTTATTTAGCCCTTTTAGGAACAACTCATTGCAACTTACCTATGGTTCATCCTAATGATCCACAAGAATCACCTATCCTTTTGTGGACATAACATTTGTGAGGAATTTCCATATTTAATATTTCAATTTTTTTGCCAATTCATTTTTAATACTGGCACAGGAAAATCCGTTACATTTTCAGGTTAACGCCATTGCAAAGTGTTTTTTTAATGTTCTATGACATCACCCCCCCTCCTCCCAAACACTACTTGTTATTGCTGGTGATTTTAACCTTAAAGTGGCAAACAGCCGTTGCACCAATTAAACTGAAGCCACTGAAGTTTCGGCATGGGGAATTCCAGAACCATGCTTAGCAAATCCTATAAACTCGAATTGGAATTTGCTGAATATTTTTTAAATAGAAAATGGACTCCGAAAGGTGAATGGTTTCACTAAATCAGATACATCTGATTAAGTTACCTGCCATGTACATAGGTATAGCACAATCATAGATTGTATTTTTCCAGCCAAATATTAGTGACTGACCAATGACCTGGGTGTTCTGGCATGTCCACATGGCGCCCATTTATCCATTTAAATGGTCAATCTTTAATGGTTCTTTTATCTCAATTGGAAGAGATGAATTTGTGGAATGTAATCTTGCCATCAGTAGGAAACATCTGTTGGGATTCTTTTAAATGAGACCCAGTTGGACAGATGTTTTAGCTGAGTTTATAGCAACCTCAATGTCATGTTTAGAGAAAAGTCGAGACCTGGATTTAACATTTTCACATTATATACGGATAGTTGGGAATTTTCCCCAAAAGTAAAACAATTAAAAGTCTGCCTGAAAAAAAGCACTGGTTTCAATGATGCATGTAAGAAAACAAGGGTGGAACTTTGGGTGCACCGAAGAAGCAATTATTTAAAAAGTAAGACATGAGTATGCAGTCACTCGCGAATATAGGTAGAATGAATTGGCTTATTCTGTCTAGAAGATACTGGAAGCATCTACAAAAAATGACTCCAAAGTATTCTGTAAATTAATGGTGAAAAGGAACTCAATCCTAGTTCCAACTATAATATTGAGACTAATGTTCAGGCCACCAACTGGGTTCTCCATTTCCAGGCAGCATTTAATAGTCATTTCAGTACATATCCCTTTTAGAAACAATGGGAAATGAGGTCTTAGAATTTAATCTCCCAGATGTGCGTCTTGCAATCATGAGGACAGTCTAATAACGGTCCATGACTATATTGCAGTCAAACAGACCATTACGCGTTATCACCATTATTCTTCAATTGCATTTGTTTGATCAATCTCAACTGGCATTGTGCAACTGTCAAACCTATCATTAAGAAAGCGGCCAAGTCTGCCCGTGGTTCATATTGGTCAATTGTTTGGTGGATCGTCTAACATTTTTGGGAGTGTTTTATTGAAACACTTAACCGACTGGGTCATAGAAAATAATATTTTAGTGATAACCAGCTGGGATTTAGAGAAAGGTTTGGAATTGCTATCCAGGTTTTGAATTTCTCTCTTAACTTCAAAATATATCGGTGGCAGGAATGGAAATGTTTATTTAGCATTTATAAACCTCTCCAAGGGGTTCACTCATGGATAGAGGCCCTTTGTGGTACATTCTATCCGAGATGGGAATCCACCGTTTTGTACCAGCAGGGTACAACTGTGTCAGATGTATTTTACCTCCTATTTTTTTTTTTTTTTTAACTGTTATACCTATGGTCTTGAAGTTTTGGCACAAGCTACCACTGACCTACTCCATATTGTTATGAAGAGATATACACTTTTGTCGTATATGGACAAAATGGTACTTATGGCACCCTCACCACTAGAATTGTAAAAGTGGACTGACGCTTACGTATTATTAAATGGGGATATGCACGTCGATAACCACAAGGAAATCAGTGGTTACTGTGATTGGAAAAGCTGTGCTTCTCTGCTTTATTCCCATGTTGATGACAGTCGGGCCAACATTGCGAAAACAACTATATTGTGGTCAGATTTTCTCAAAATAAAGAAGCAGGTAAGTTCAATGCTTTAGGCAATGTGTGCTATTTGTTGCTTTGCGCATAACCTCATACTACAACGAATAGAGAGGATACTGGAGGTTTGCAAAGCCAAGGCCGCCCCCCTAGCAACATTTGGGGTGAATCTTTCGGGGCTTTGAAACAACAACAAAAATGCCATCTATTGAAAATAACTTCTGCCATACACATACTCTTCCACAGCGGGACCAGCTTTTTGCTATTCATATCGTATTGGGCCTCGATTATCTGGAAGATAAATTGGCTATAGACCCTTTCACTGCTTTGGGTACAAACCTAGGCTCTCCCTTCGGCTTAATTATCTAAGAAGATCATAGAGAATAATTTTGCGTATAGGAGGTAGTAAGGTAGCTTGGCTATCTTATGTTAAGAAAAACACGTGTCAATTAATGCCAATTATTCTTTTAATTCATGAACCACATCTAACATAGTAAGGCGTTAGTCAAAAGCTTTTGATTACATGCTAGTGCTAACTTAAGGGAACAGTGATGAAGCCCTCTAAAAGAACACATGGAAATTTCAACCCCAAAGACCAATGAGCCTCATCTCAGATGCGGTTGCGTCTAGTTTTATAATATTTGTCTAAAACGTAATCTATTCCAATATCAGAAGTAAAAGATTGAAGCCAGTCCTGATACATAAAGGTTTCATGCAATATAAACCAGTCTTATTTGTCATTAGTTAGCAGATACAGTGGTGTCTTAGAGTCATTTGTTAGCACCTTGGGCGGTAAATGTCTTTATGACGAGTGCCTTTGAAGAACTATTTGTCATGATAAATATTTATAGCCTTCTCATGTTTGGATGATGGTATATGCCATAAGTTAGGCAATTATTTGGACAGAAATGAATGCATATAAAATGTATTGTTTTCAAATGTTGTTAATTTTGTTATTTACCCAATGCTTAGATTTGACGTAATGCATGTCGGGCTTTTAAGAGGTTTACTCTTGTTAGCCTTTTTTTTTTAAAATAAATTCACATTAAAAAATGTTTAACACCTATCTTGCCCTATTTTTGTGGGGTATTTCCTACCTAACAAATGAACTAAAGTGTTCATCAGTGAATATCTTAAAGGTCTCTGTCCACTGTTCCAAACTAACCATAAAAGATTGCCAGTATTTCAATATTTAAGGACAAGAGAATGGCTCCTTTCTCATGGATTCTTGCTCCTCACAAATTTATGTTCAATAACTAATTTTAAAATAGTACCTTGTGACTTCTTTAATTGGTTCACACAGCTCTTTTAGCATCTCATTACTCTTTGTTCATCTCAACATGTGGCATCCTTGGTTCGGTGCGGATATCTTTTCTCTTGTCAATGTCACTTATATGTTTGTTACTTACTTCTTTAATTCCATTTCTAATATTTATTCTTCCCTTCTCCCAGGGTAGAGTTATCCAAGATTTCTGTGATTCTCTGTTGAAGTTTCTTGCTCTCCTGTTGGATTCACGGTTTCTGGCCTCTATAGAGTATATATATCCCTTAACATATGCGTTTGTTTTAATTATTTGTGATGCGCGCCAGACCCGGGGGTATCAGGGCGCAAAGGATACATGAATACTTTCAGCTTAGGGTTACATAGTTATATAAGAGGAGAGACACATGCAGAGGGGATAGAGTTGGTGGTACATCCAATAATCATTACGTCAATACATAATTTAAAAATAGAGGTTCTAGTTATTTTATTTTACTCTCAAGACTTTCTCTCACATGTTCCTTCTCTTGAATGATGCTTTCCTTACTTTGACAGCAATGAGTAGGATTACTCTCAATGATTATTCACCAAGTCTTTATCTCTTTGGGTGATATTCTCAATGTCTTTACTGAGACGAGGAGGAATACTTTCATAATGATTCCTCTTTACTACTTGTCTTCACAATGGTGTTCATTCTCTCGACTGACAAGTACGAGTATTCTGATAACTAGCTTCTTTTACTGCTCTTTTCCTCCAGGCTATTTCCTGGTTGTCTTGACTTGGTGGAGTATGAATATTCTAATAATGGTTCTCATTCACTTCTCTCACCGATATATTCTCATATTGACTGGGACGAGCATGAATGTTCCTATAATGATTCTCGGTCTCCTCACTGGGTCCCCCCTTTACCCAGGTACCAGATTCTATTTTGATTGGCTTGGCTTTTCTCTTACGCTCAACCGAGCCCTTTTCATCTTCCGACCTCTCATTCTCTTACAGATGGCTTTTCGGTATCCCATGTACCGGTTTGTTGGCCAGCTGAGTAGCAGTCGCATTGTAATTACTAGAACCTCCGGTCCACCACTGGCTCTGTGGCCATCCTACCGCTTGCTGCTCCTCTCTCCCTCCAGTTGACAGGACACCATGCATCCACCACCTCGGCTCTGCCTCGACAGCCGCTTTGTAATTTGTGGACTTCTCAGAGTCCCCAGTCTCCTCCCCTTGTAGATAGGACTTAGCCATGTGCCTTCCCCGGCATACCTTTGTCTCTCTTGCTCTCCCCCTCTCTCGACTTCTTGAAGCCCTCTGTCTTAGTTATTCATCATCTTTGTCTCAATTAAATACAATTGTTCCTTTAAAGGGATAGTCACAGTTTGTTTCACAATAACGCATTTGTTCCTTCTTTGTACAAAGCCTTGTGGGAAATGGTTAAAAAGTAAAGTTAGAAGACTCTTTAGGGAATTCCTCACAGGAACATGAGTCTTTGTACCCACGGGGGAGTCTCTTCCAGTGAGGTCCCGCTTGCCTCCACGCCTAGGGTATCCTCATTACATTACACTCCATTCTTTATTTTTTTGTGGGAGTCATAGGTTTGCCTTCTATTGTTCTAGCTTTTCTTCCTCCATTTACTGTGTCTGAAGTTCCGACGTCCCTTTAGTCATAGTTAGTCATAGTTATAATTAATCTAATACAATTTCATTCAAATTACAGTTCTAATGGTATTGTACAAAAATGTCACCCTCATTGGTGCGCCCCTGCAGTCCCTGCTACTTTGAAAGCACAAAAAATGAGGGTGATATTTACTGCGCCCAAGCAGAGCGGGGGTTTGCGGGGGTGTCCCCCGCTTACCATTTCGGAAAGCGGGGGACACGTAAGAAGAAAAAAAAAAAAAACACCCTGCAGCGTCAGCTCTAACCCACGTTAGTGGGAAGAGCTGATGCTGCAGGGCTCGCAGAGGGCGGCCGGCATACTTCTGCGTGTGCTGCCCTAAAGGTGAGTGGAGTGGGGGTTGGGACGGGTAATGTAGGCTGGGGGAAGAAGGCACAGTGATCCATGTGATCACTGTGCTGTGCCGTAACTGGTGTCGGCATTTTCGGCCGTCGCAGTTACGGTGGCGCAGTGATCACATAGACCCGTTCTAAAGGCAATATTCCTTAAGCGTGAACATGATCTATCCACAGATCCTTCGTATTTTCGATGTATCGATGATCTTGCACTCTGTTTATGGTGCCAATTATTCCCATTTTACAAGGATGTTTCATAGATTAGTTTTTAAGTCATTAATTCAGTAAATGTTCTAATAACTTAAAATATATGAACATACCATAGGTAAAATCTCCATCAAATATGAGATTGAACATGACTAGTTCAAAGGAGGGGGAGATTGTAAAACGGGTATGGACTCATCCAACAACTTGCACTTCAATCCCTTTACATCTTTAAATGATAATACAGATACATTTTCAAATGACTTATTTGTAACAGGATAATTTGCTTGTTTCTTCATTTAACAGCTCATCAATTCTCCTTTTTTGTTATTCCTTATATTACTACTACTTTGTATTCGTTTGTAGACAGGTAATGGCAAAAACTGAAGTACTATTCAATCCGATTGAGATTTGTTTTAAGTCCCCTATTAACTATGTCATTCCTGTTGAGAGCCACCTCTGTCGAATTCAAGGCTAATTGGCTCCACACACAAACCCCTTTCACGAACGGCCACTTCTTGCTCTAAATTGTTGTCCTTAAAATATGCATTGCTTAATTGAGAATCACTTTCATTATATGCTCGAGATGGGATCATGATCAAACTTTAATTCAGCAAGGTGCCTATAACAGTGTAACAGAATACAACAAGTTATGAAACAATACATTACATTCATCACATCTTATGAAAATATTATTCATAATCAACACGAATGTTCATCAAAAAAATGAAAATAGGCTAAAAACAATGTGCAGATTTCATTTTCGGCAGTCATTAAATCTCTCCATTGTCTCCCAGTTGCTACAATTCAAGACCCTCTGTATAATCCACAAGGCTTACAGGGGCCTGGGGCCACGTAACATCCAACTCTCTCTCCCCAAATAGACCCCCACCCCACTAGAGCCCTTTGCTCGTCTAGCTCCAAAACTCTGCAAATCAGAAGTTTTTCCAAGCAGGAAGTGGGGGAGGGGGGGTAGATCTCTCTTCTTCGGGTGCCTCCCTCCGGAATGGCCTCACTGCCCCTCTCAGACTTGAGCCAGATTTCCTTAAGTTCTGGAAGCTCCTCAAAACCCTCCTTTTCTCTTCTTCCTTCCCCTCCTCCTTTCCTGCTAATATCCACTCTGCCCAAGACTGGTGGCCTGGTTCCTTCAGAGTCTAACAGGGTGCCAGGCCCTCCCCTGCCCAGTCCACCTCTGCACTTAGTCTCCTGTCCCTCCCTCCCACCCCTCATCCTGCACTTTGTTGGGGAGAAGTTGGACCCCCACCAGGGCTTCTGGGGGTCCCAGCTATCGGAGGCCCCAACACCTCCCATTTTGCCCAAAGAAATGCAGCAGAGTTGCAAGCAAGCAGCAACATGTTTCAAACTGCGTTTATTTCTGGGCAGCAAAAAAACACAAAGGGGGCTTCGTGCACAGCGAAAATCCAGGCACCGTCTCCACCGGGGCTGGCTTGCAAGCCAGCTTTGTAACACTGCAGGCTGACATCACAGAATTGGACCAGCTCCCAGAAACCTCTCATATCCTGAGATTGGCTGCTAAGCTGATAGGTAACCGATAGTGCCCTTATAGAACACCTGATCATTGGACCCTTCGACTTTGGTGTCAGTGGGCTGGTTTAACTGCGCCTCCCCCATTACCCAATTCTAAAATTGTTGCATTGTGAATTTGTTCCCATTAGTTTCAGCTTGACCATGCTTTTCGCCCCTGGGCCCTCAGCGTTCATTGGCCAGAGCTGAGCTATTCTTGTTACAATTATGTTTCAAATGTGTGGGTCTTGCGAAAATGTCTTCTGTTCCCAGAGAAAAAACACTGGGCCCTGGATGTTCTGCTCTGACTTACTCGTATTTGTGAAGAATTAAAATTGCTTGTCTGCCAGAGTTAACTGTCGTTCAAGGAAAGGAATCATCTTACTGTAAGACCTCGGGCTGCTGCTGGGTTTGCGAGGCGCATTGCTGAAGTCAGCACGAATCCCCACTGCGGCTGGTGTTCAGTGAGACAAGTGTACTTTGGCTGTAATTTTCCTGAAACATGGCTTTACACTGTGCCATTTGATTAGGTTAATTCATATAAGCATCTGTAAGCCTTTAAACAGGAATTCCTGTGTTTTGTAGATTCTGGTATTGCTGCATAGAGGCTAATGTAGCATGTAGGTTGAAGTGTTGGTGAAGTGAGGGTCTTTCAGCATATTTGTCACCCATGGGCGTACTGGATCCTGGTGCAAATGATGAATGCGCTCCTTATTCTTCCTGCTGTTCTGTCTGTTGATGTGCCTGGGGTGAGGGGGCAGGAGTTTGATCTCGATTTTCCCTCTTCAACTTGCCCTCATGGGCCCCCCCCACCTATACTTAGCTGTTTAGCCTGCACCCCTTGTAGCCTTTGAGCCCCCTTCAATTGAACTTTGTTGTGGACCCCCCTTTCATTCTCTTCTTCCCCCTGGCACTGTCCATATGGCACTCCATCTCCCAACCACCCAGTTCCAGCACTTCTTCACCTCCCTTTCCAATTCACTTCTCGCCACCGCACCTGCATGCTCCGAATGTCGCAAGGCCTATTAGGATCGCTACTTTCCTCTGTCCTGTCTCCCCGCTCCTGCCTTGCTGCGCTTTGAAACTCTTGTGTATAGGCGCATTACAAATGAACAATCAATAAAATAAGTCTGATAAAACTTATCCATTTTAAAATGCCAATTTTGGTCTTTGAAATTAAAACAGTGTAATCTGTGTACATAAGGATGCTGACTTTACGATTGCCAATGACTGTCACATGTGGCTAGATCTTCCTCACCTGAGTCCTTGTTGCTGGACACGGTTGATGGCTCGTCTGGAGGTGGGGATGATCCCTTCTTCCATGACCAACGTCTGTCCGTGTAGAGGTATGGTTTACCGCAGGGGTAAGCCACTATGCCTGCTGTTGACAGCTAAGAAAGGAGGCTCCTGCCCAAAAACAACCAGGCAGCGAGGGAAAAAAGCCAAGATGGCATAAAAAAACTTTATAACCAGAAGGAGTGCTGGCAAGGTGAAGTAATGGGATCCAGCAGGCGAGAGTCCAATGAATAAGAGGCAGCAAAAGGGTTATGGAGCCAAGACAACCTCAAGAGCACAAAAGGTTGGTGGAACAAACACCCACTGTAAGGAAAGAGTACACCAGAGCGGAGCAGAAGAAAACAACTGACAGGGGGCAGCAAGCACAGCGATAAGGAACTGAAAAGGAGGGAGCTGAAACATATAAAAGGCAGCAAGGTAAGTAAGCCAAGAGGCAAACGGAAAAAGAAAAAACAGCATCTTACCACAAAGGAGAAGGTAAACGGATGCAAGGCACTGAACAGGGGCCAAGAAGTGCTTGTAAAGGGAATAGGCGGCAGCCATTTTGAAATTAACTAAACCGGCAATACACGGTCCGGAGAACGTGATGGAACAACAATGGCGCTGTATGTTTCCAACGATGCCATAGATTCCAGGAGAGGCAGCTGCTGACAGATCCGGGCGTCAGTATTTAGATTTGAGATTCTTAAAATGAAATCATTAACAAAGAGTAGGGGAATGAGAATACAGGCCTGGCGCAATCCGTTAACCACAGGGAATGGGCTAGTTCTTTCACCAACCTGTCCGCATCAGACAGTAGCTGAATTATTTTCATAGAGCTCAGAGGTCATTTAGAACATTCCATAAAACGGTTCGATCTACTGAATTGAACGCTGATTTAAAGTCAACAAAGATGAAAAATAGGAGTTTGTTTTTTGAGTCACATACTTGCTTAAAATTGTAAATAAACAGAAAGTCTGGCCAATCGTGCCCAGACCCCTTTATAAACCATGTAAGCAAAAGAGGGACTAACCATCGTAGCCAATCCCTAAATGCAATGTGTGCTACATTAAGAATGTGGTAGAGTGTAGAGGGTGCTAGAGCGCGACCAAGATGGCCGCACTGGTGTGAGCGCTGCAGCCTCCTATCCAACCCGAGGCGCGGTACGAGGAGGCCCTGATCAGCTGTGGCCCGTGCGGCATCTGAGCGAGGCGCCGCGTGAGAGTGATCAGTCAGTACGTGCGACCTGGGCAGACACAGAAGAGAGCGGCCGGGGATCAACAACCTTCCCAGCAAGAAGATAAGTCAACAAGAGGCTGCCTGGGCGTACCACACTGGGTGAGCAGATCCAGCGGCCCCCGAAAGGCGCAGTGTCCGGCGGGAGTGTTCCATCCGAGCGGCACCGCTGGCGACAGACAGCCAGACAAGGAGGAGAAGCACCAGCCCTCTTCCCACATTTGGCCCGGGGGCCATCCAACCCCCCGAAGGTGAGGCGGATTCGAGGCTGGGCACGGAGCCGGGCGGTGCCGAGGGCGCTGGCTGGGGACTGGCGGGTCGGGAGAGCGGGGGAAGATAGACAACTCCCCAAACCAAGTGGCGGGCCCACCCCGCCTCCCCCCGCCACCTCCTGGGCGGCCATCCAGCGCGAAGCCGCGTGGGCCCGGTAGCTGCCACCAAGCACTGGGAGTTGAGATCCGCGTAGACACCTCGGCACAACAGCAGGCCCGAGGCCGGCCGGACTGCGGGCCCGCCCCCGGCGATCACACAGCGCTCAAAGGACCCCCGCGACACCGGGAGGGACACAAACTGGCCGGCGCCTCGGCGCCCCCTCCCGCTCTCCCACGCCCCAACGGTTCAAGCGACAGGCAATCCTACACGCTCACCTAAACCAACCCTCCAGGTCGAGAGGAAACCCCTCCCAGGGTACCCAATAACACGGACAAAGGCAGGACAAGAAAGGCCGGCTAACTGCAGCTCAAGAAACATCTGAAATACAGCCACACGAGACAACCTTTGAGAACACAGGCGAAGGCCCCCAATCTAGTAACACAAACACAGTAAACCATCACGATGGGGAAAGCAGACAAAGCTCAGCGGAAGCGGACATTCGAGGCTGGAGCCATAGTGAAAACCCCCAAAACAAATGCGGCACAAGAAAACTTGGAAGGGGACACACCCCAAGAAGTCGAGCCCATTCCAGATACAGACATCAGAGAAATCCTCCTCGATTTAAAAGCGGGAATTGGCAACATAGATACCAAGCTAGACTCCCTGTCCACCAAAGTTGACCAACTTCAACAACGTTTAGACAAACATGGGGACAGGCTGGACACGGCTGAACAACGAATTTCTGACGTGGAGGATAACGTGACGTCTATGACCGCCAGAGTAACAACGCTAGAAACACAAATGAAAGCTGTTATGGCCAAGAACGAGGACCTAGAAGGGCGTTCACGCCGGAACAACATCAGGATCCTTGGGGTAAGGGAACGACAAACCACAAGAAAAATGGATGACTTCATCGAAAAACTATGCAAGGAGATATTTGGAAACCCTGCATTGTCCGACATGTTCGTGGTGGAGCGGGCTCACAGGGTCCCAACTACCCGCCCCATTCCTGGAGCAGCCCCCCGCCCAATAATAGCAAAATTACTTAACTTCAGAGACCGAGATACAATCCTCTGGTTTGCAAGAGAGAAAGGGCACCTGCAATACTATGGAGATAACATCCAATTTTTTCCCCGACTTCTCCCCTTCGGTCCAGGCCTTGCGCAGAACATTCACTAGCGTAAAACATGGACTGCAAGACAACAAGTTGATGTATTCCATGCTCTACCCAGCCAAGCTACGTATCCAACACGACGGCAAGTCACAATTTTTCAATACGCCCGAGGAGGCGAATTCGTTTCTCGATAAGCTGGGGTGCAGACAAAACAAACAACGTTAGACGAAGAAGAACGAGCCAATGGGGACCCACCCTGAGATTCATCTGCATCCGTCAATAGGCTGCCCTGAGACGCATAAGAACGATCCCCCGGATCCAGACTTCCATGTTAAACTTTAAGGTGCGCTGGTCCTTGGAAGCTCCCTAGCGCCCCAAGCGCAGCTTAGTTATGTTTCTGGACCTTGGGAGGGGAAAGCTGATGGGCAAGTTGGAGGTTGCCCATGATTGGGAGGGAAATGGTTTGTTATTATGGAATTGTGCTCGTCAGGGTCCCGTGCTCCCTCTGCCGCCGGCCGGAAACGCCCAACAGCTGTACCATAGTCCGCTGACATCTAAAGATACGGAAACTCAGAATCAACACATGTGGAACACCCCACGACAAGGTGGTGCCCCACCCTGGCCAAAACTTACCTCTACCTCAAAATTCAATTACTCACGACATTCAAGCTAGCTACGTGGAACATCAAATGTGGCAATAACCCGATCAAAACCAGGAGAATGACAATACCTCCGAAGACACAATGTGGACATCACCTTGGTCCAGGAAACCCACCTCCTCCCGGGAACGGACAACCGGTGGGCCCGAGATTGGGGGTGCCACAGATACTTCGCGTCTTTTTCCACATACGCCAGAGGAGTGGCAATCCTAATAAATAGAACTCTGAAATTCAAATTACTTGCAACCAAAAGTGATGAGGACGGAAGGTCACTTCTACTACATGGAATTCTCGAAAACTCTGAACTCATAATAATAAATTCCTACGGTCCGAACACAGACGGTTGCAACAACTTTGATTGGGTCATGACGCACCTGGGAGAAACAAGATCAGCAACTATCATATGGGCAGGTGACCTGAACACCACTCTAGACCCACAGAAGGATAAATCCCACTCGACCTCCACAACTACTCCCAAAGCTGCGCGCCAGGTTCTGGAGATCTGTGGAGCATACGACCTAGTGGACATCTGGAGACGTCAACACGGTGAGTGCCGGGAGTACTCGTTCCACTCCTGGGTCCACCAAACCAGCTCGCTCCTGGATTACATCCTTGTATCCGCACACCGCCAAACGCAATGGTCGAATAGCCAAATACTACCCAGAACCATGTCCGATCACTCGCCAGTAACAGTGGAATACACCCCGCCAGACCCATCGGAGGGAAGGAGACACTGGAGACTTAAACCTGGGTCACTGCAGGATCAGGTGTTCACCGCCAAACTCCGCACAGAAATCAAAACATTCCTCGAAATCAATCAAGGATCGGTGGCGTCCCCTGGGACCCTGTGGGAGTCCTTAAAATGCTACATCAAAGGAGCCTGTTTATCCAAAGAGCAAGCAATTCTGAAACTCATTAGACGAGAACTGTCGCAGAGCGAGACTCACCTGAAAGAGCTTGAACAACTACAATCGACCAAACACGACCCTCAGGTGCTGGCATCACTGAAGATAGAGCTTGCAGATCGAGACCTGAAATTCCTCTCCCACGACCACCGCGTCCGCCAGTATGGAGAGGGGCAGAAACCAGGCACCCTTCTTGCGAGACTGATAGCAGCAGACCGAAAACCCACACAAATTGAGCAAATCCGAAACCTCCAAGCACAACGACAAGGAAATAGAAACCTTTCGCATCTTTTATCAGACCCTATACACAACTAACTTTCATGCCACCCAAAGGGAACTGTCCCAATATTTAGCAGACATAGAACCATTATAACCATAGTAAGTCAGTCATATTCCCACTCACCCCCGAGACCCATAGCTTCCAAGACGATTATGGTTTTAAATGGGAACACACAAATGTATGCTACCTAGGCATTCAATTGGCCAGAGACCACCAAACACTGTTCCAAGACAACTACGGTAAAGTAATCCAAGCATTACAAGGGAAGGTCGACAGATGGAAATCACTTCCGCTCATACTATGGGGCAGAGTGTCATTAGTAAAAATGGTGATACTCCCCAAACTCCTCTACCTGTTCGGAAATCTCCCCCTGCTAGTGCCCCAAAAACAGCTCCACCATTTAAAATAGAATTATACTGGGTTGACACCATGTTAAGGGAACCCCTAAACGCACCTATCCCTATTGAAGAAATCCTCCAGGCCATCAAAGTCCTACCAGGCACCAAAGCCCCAGGCCCGGACGGGCTGATTGGTGAGTTCTATAAAACATTTGCTCCCATCCTTGCCCCATTATTATTACAAGTCTATGAAGAGGCGCTAGAAACCGGATCGCTCCCCTCGACCCTCCGTGAAGCGAACATGATACCACCCCATAAAACCGGCAAACCCCCAGAGGAATGTGGATCATACAGCCCAATATCACTGATCAATTTAGATAAGATACTGGCCAAGATTCTGGCCTCCAGACTCATTCCTCTGATGCCCGCGATGGTTCTGGCGGACCAAGCCGGATTTATACCAGGCCGCAATACCACGTTCGCATTAAACGCATGTTCGGAGTTTTAGAGGCGACAGACCCTGCACACCAGGCAGTGGCAGTCCTTCTCGATGCTAAAAAGGCCTTCGATTCTATTGAGTGGCCTTTTCTCTTTGAAATCCTTCAGAGAATGGGCCTAGGTAAGGGATTCCTCCAACTGACAGCCCTACTATATAACCAGCCCCGATCCCATGTCATTCTAGGGAAAACCAGATCAACAGCCATCAACCTTCAAAGAGGAACAAGGCAGGGATGCCCGTTGTCCGCCCTGCTCTTTGCATTGGTGATGGAGCCCCTCGCCTCAGACCTTCGAGCTAAACACATACAAAGAGGCCTATCCTTCGGTCCCCATAAATTAATAATCTCCCTATACGCGGATGATACTGCCCTGTATATATGCGACCCGATAACAAACCTAAACCCAGTCATCCGTGACCTAATAAGATTCGGCAACTTCTCTGGCTTAAAAATTAACCATAGTAAGTCAGTCATATTCCCACTCACCCCCGAGACCCATAGCTTCCAAGATGATTATGGTTTTAAATGGGAACACACAAATGTACGCTACCTAGGCATTCAATTGGCCAGAGACCACCAAACACTGTTCCAAGACAACTACGGTAAAGTAATCCAAGCATTACAAGGGAAGGTCGACAGATGGAAATCACTTCCACTCACCCTATGGGGCCGAGTGTCACTAGTCAAAATGGTGATACTCCCCAAACTCATCTACCTGTTCGGAAATCTCCCCCTGCTAGTGCCCCAAAAACAGCTCCACCATTTAAAAAGCATAATCCTGGAACTTCTTTGGGCAGGCAAGCCAGCCAGAATAGCGTACCAATCACTAATACAACTTGTTAAAAAAGGTGGAATGGCTCTCCCCGACTTAGAACACTACTATTGGGCATCACAAGCCCAATTCCTCGGGCACTGGTACGCTACGCAATTCATTCACCCTCATGTCCAACTAGAACGCGCCTTGGCTTCCCCCAATCTGCTCAGAGCAACCATCCTCGGCCTGACCCACACCCCACATAAAATTCTAAATATGGTCCTTTCTACCATTGCAATATGGAAGAAATAGCGTTGAAGTGTGGGATCCAGACCAGATTCTCCCCTTTACTCCCGGTAAAATTCATTCCGGGAGTCCCATTAACCACAGAAAAAGTCTTCCTAAACTGGGTTGTCAAGCTAAAACCTAAAACCATAGGTGACCTCTTTGTCAGATCCCGCAGAGCCTCTACTGCCCTATACTCGTTTATCTATTTCCGCCTCAGAGGCGCCCTACATACTATACTACCCTCGTTCCCACGACAGCCCGAGACATGGCAATTGCTCCACAGGGTTATCCAGTCGCAAGGTGAGGGCAAGCTAGTCTCGATGCTTTACAGATCCTTACTGCAGACACAGCTCCAAGCCCAGTAACACCTAAAGTAAGGTGGGAAAAAACTCTCCAGACCACATTCCAGGATGAAGATTGGGAACACATTCTGGCGCAAACCCAGAAGATATCCCTAAACACCAGGCACAAACTGATCCACCTAAAATATATACATCAAGCATACCTCACCCCAGCCAGAATTCACCGCTACCACCCTTCAACCCCCACACAGTGCGGCCGATGTAGCGCCCCAACGGCAGACTTCCTCCACCTAGCTTGGGCCTGCCCGAGGTTACAACACTTCTGGGAATAGGTTCAGGAAAAGACAGCTGCAATAGTGGACGTACCCATAGAACCCAACCCCAAAATCACTCTTTTGGGACTCACCAAACACTTTCCCCCCAAACGGGCAAACTTGGAGGGTTGCTGTTACTGTTGGCGCGCAGAAGAATTGCGATGTCCTGGGGGAAGGGTCCCACGCCGACCACAGAGCAATGGCTAAACGATATATCATACTGCCAAGACACGGAAACAAACTTCACCAAACTGTTACCCTTACACGCCCGGCCACCTGACATCTGGGGCCCCTATATAGCTTATCTAATGTCCAACGGAGACAGCAAGTCTTCCCGAGATGCATCACCTGAACCTCATCGGAATCCCACGGACGCAAGTCCCACCGTGAACAATACAACTAACCACGAACCGCTACACACCCAGGCTTGGTTATAAGGCAAAGAGAGGCGGAGGACAATGGAGGGCAAGAGAAGCACAAGTAATTCCATGTACGTTATGTTATCATTTGATTTTTGAAAATTCAAAAATAAAGTTTAAAAAAAAAAAAGAATGTGGTAGAGTGGCAGGGACCAGGAAATAAGAAATGGACTTGGGATGAGCACATACATAATTGGACGTAGACAAAGTAATATAGGAATTACTATCTAACCAATACTAATAAAAGAATTGAGAATTTAGCTAACGCGAAATATAAATATTGGATATTGTAATTCGTGAGTTATGGTTAGAAGAAATGTGCGTGATTTTGGGGACACAAATATTCTATCATTGAGTTTAGTGGAGGTTAATTAATAAAATCCACAATACAAATAATGTTAAACACAAAAACAAAATCCCCAAAAATCTGAATAGCCTTAAATAGAATGGTTATTCATCCCTACATTAGCGCTTTCGATATTATGAGTCCATTTAAAAATTGCCGATATGCAACGTGTGAAGTCACACTGTAAACCTCAATAAATGCTGATTTTAAAATGGCAGCCACGACATAAAATGCATGCGGAACACCGTACAGACCTTTTGTGAGTAGGAGACAAATAATTTAAGGGCATATCTTTAATACAAACTAACAGCATGTGCTGGCCACCTTAAAGGGAAAGCAAAAAAATACATATCAATGTAAACTATACAACGAGGATTTATAAACTGAAAAGGGAAGATATCCTCATAACATTGCAAACCCAAGTAATGAGTAAAGATGGGACTTTATTAAAAATCAAAGCATGGAAGTAGAGAGTGGATACTATAATGATTACTGCATCATAAGGATTGGTACATCAAACGGGCAAAATGGAGAAAATGCTTTGTGACCTTTGGAGGTTGAGTTGGGAATGAGATTCTATTAATAGTGAACATTGCGCAAATGCATCAGGAACAACAGCAACTAAGGTGAGATCACCTGTGGTGTACATAGTGCGAGTGAATGTAGCTATATATAATATAAGAAGGTGATGGGACTATCTTAGATATTCTAAGAGTCAATGCAGGTACTAATACTTGGATGGAAAATGAAAAGAGAGACTTGGAGGGACAGGGTCACCACAATAAATGTGCGTCTTTATCAGTAGCACTTATGAGACATATAATGCGTAACATCTTAATATATAATGGAACTATCCAACTAATGGAATATGTATATCTCCAGTCTCTCTGCCCCCCTGTGATCCTCCCCATGCCCATCCAATTCTGTATGTCTTAACTGTTCTAAATCATTATTTCCTTTATTGTATTTTGATGATGGAATCTTTGGTCACGATACATATAATTGTTTATGAATAATGGAAACATTATATGTAATGTGAAATGGTGAATTAGCCCTGTCTTGAGGACCTGATAAGGTCGAAACATGTGCTGACACAGGTTAATGAATCAATAAAACTAGTTTTTGAATACTACTGGCATCGCCATATAGACCATTTTTAAACAGAGTGAGCAGGCGCGTGCTAAGGGGTGAAACACCATTATACTAATTCTATTCAGGGTCTATGAGGATACCCTTGGTCACCCCTAACAAGCGACAGTACCCAGTATCTACATTACTTTCTTTTTTCCAACTAATGCCGACAAGCGGAGTGTCATCAAATCTCAGGACTGTTTCGATATTTAGCCCTTTTGAAACCAGCATGTAATAATCCCCCACAACCTCTACCCACTTCACAAAACGAGATAGGAGCAGTTTCTCCTAGATCTTGGAGAGGCCATCGATCAGGCAAATGGGTCTGTTGAGGGTGTCAAATATTTTGTAGGTGGGCACAAACTCATTCTGCTGCCAACTGGAAGGGACATAGCGAATACTAATCGAGTGGTTAAAGAACCAGCATTGAAGACAAGATTCTGTCTTCCCTAAAGAGATTAATGGGAATCCTATCTGCTCCAGGAGCCTTACCTTTCTTCTGAGCTCAAAGCGCCTGCCTGTTCCTTCTACATCAAATTCTAACACAACCAAAGAGGTCACCCTACTATAGAAAGAGCGGTGTCTCTCTCTCTAAAAATGGCATAGAGATTACTCCAGTGTTGGAGCTATGCATCCTTGATAATGAATGATTCCACTTCATGATTAAGTGAGGTGCCAGATGGCATGTCAGAAACAAGGTTTCAACAAGAGGGCTCTTGTTTAGGGTATCAGTTTCCCATTTAGCTTCTTCCGCTGCTTTTTGTTATTTTTAAATTTATTTTTAAACGCTTTATTGAAAGAGCATTTTTACAGGGTTACAGTAGGTCACTTCAATCATCATAAGTCATAGTGCATCCGCCCTACCATGAAAGGAAATATCAATGTGAAAAACCCACAAGCAGGGATGCTAACTGATGTGATTCCCCCCGCCCCCCCTCCATGTACCTACCCCCACCCCTTATCTCCCACCCCACCCGCGACGTGCTCATGACTGTATCGCAGCAGTAAGAAATGAGATAACATTAAAACAACAATATAATCTGAGTGACAAAACGTGAATGCAAACCGTTCTTAGATCCACGCAAGCTTTGGTCCTGAGAGAAACCTGTGAGCCTAATACCTGGGATTTACACCACATTACAGAAGACGACCAAGGTCGATGTGCGGGGCCCTGGCAGGCCCAATTCTTATATGAATGGATCAACCAACTCCCAGAATCTATCACCCCTGGCTGAGCCGCGGGATGCTAGTCTCTTGTAGGCCGTACGTTCAAGCCTACACACCTTAGAGAGCGCAGCCCGCCATTCCCCGAGGGTCGGTGGAGTTGCTGCTTTCCAGTGCGTAATGAACAATTTGCGTGCCGTGAACACGAGTAAGTGTATAACCCTGTGGGTTAGCTCATCTGCGTGCCACTCCGAGTCATCTATGCCCAGAAGCATGGCCACCAGAGTGAGTGCAACGTCTACCCCCTCAATCTCGGTGAGCGTTGGTGGATTTTGTGCCAGAATTGTGTGATCTGGGGGGCATGACCATAATCCGTGTCCCATCGTTCCCACCCCCAGACATCCCTTCCAGCACACCAATGATCGTTGAAGGACCATTTTATATAGTTTGGTCGGAGTATAGTAGACTCTGTGAATGATGTTAAACTGTATCTCCCTGTTCCTGAGACAACGATACTCTAGGGATTGTTGCGTAACTGTTTAGGATGTCTGCATTTGTTAATGGTGTTTCTAAGTCTTCTGAACACACCAACGGCAGGGCTCTTATCTGGCATGGACATGCCATAGAAAGTTTTGAGAATATTGCCTGGCTTCGCTCAATTTCCTTCTCGCAGGGTGCGGGCAGCTGCGGGTGAGGGCCCCTTTTTGTGCATTTGAGTACTACAGCCTGAATTGTGCGATAGAGCCAGACCCCATCTCCCATAACAAGGATATTGCGCACATCTTGGAATCTCATCAGTTTATGATCATCTTACATAATATCCATAATTCTTATGTTGGCCCACCTGCTCTCTTGATTCTGATGGGTGATATGGGTGATATGTGGCGCCCTGTACGCTAATACGCTAATACGCTAATACTGATCTTACGCTAGCCCATGTAGGAGATACCCTGGTGGAAACCCCCCTGCTTAGCCCGGAGCTTGCGTCATTGTTGGAGGGTTGGACCAATAGTCTTATGCGCCCTGAGAGTCTGCGGGATTCCCTGAGGTGGGGTGGCCATTATTTCTACCGGGTTGAGCAGCACCATTGCCACTATTTCCATCACCTGCCAGCTGGAATCGTCATCCCCATTCAGCCAGTGCTTCAGACAGACGATTTGAGCCACCTGGTAATATGCCATCAGGGAGGGGGCAGCAAGTCCCCCATTGAGTTTGGCGGCTTGTCGGATTGGGAGGCGCAGGCGGGCTTTCTTCCCTTGCCAAATACATTTTGAGGCCGCCACATCCAGCTCTTTTTCGGATCTCGGGAGCTGGCCAGATTGGAAGCATTGCAGCAATATATATTAGCTTGGGGTAGGAATTCATTTTAATAGCGTTTGTTCTCCAGATGCGGGAGAGAGACAGCGCACTCCACCTCTCCAAATCCCGGATTATATTGCAAAGGGCCGATGGGTAGTTTAGGTCATGGAGATCGGCTATCGATGCGCTGATTCTTATACCTAAGTATTTAAAGCACTGAAGTTGGAGGGCAAACGGAACTACCCCATCCCGGATCTCATGGTACGTCTACTCTCGGGGGCAGCACCTCCGACTTGCTCCAGTTTACCTTATAACCCACCATTGGACCAATGTCCTGGAGCAGGGAGTGGACGTAGTGTAGGGAGTCTTGGGTTTTACTGATGTACAGTAATAGGTTGTCCGCATTTAGTGGCACTATGTTCCTCAGGCCCCTGCGTTATGCCCACCCAGTTCGGGTCTATGCGCAATCTAATAGCAAGGGGTTCGATTGGCAGTGCTTATAACAAGGGTGATAGCGGGCAGCCCTGCCTTGTGCCCGACCCCAGAATAAATTCCGGTGATGCCAACCCATTCATAACTACTGCGGCTGTTGGACTCGTATAGAGTAGTCTAATGAGTTGGACTAGGTTCGGAGGGAACCCGTATCTGGGAAGAACTTGAAAAACTCCCATTGGACCTTCTGCGTCTACAATTGAGATGGCGTCTTGTTTGTCCCTGGCTCCGACTATAATATGCAGTAATCTACGGATATTGTCACTTGAGTGCCTACCCTTTATAAATCCAGTTTGATCTTTGTGGATAACGTGGGACATGAAGCTTTCTATCCTTTGGGCTAGACACTTTACCAGAATTTTAGCATCTGCGTTAAAGATATCGGTCGGTATGACCCGCACAGCTCAGGATCCCTCCCGCCCTTGTGAAAGATTATGTTGGCCAGTAGCATGGATTTAGGGAGCAGCGCTTGAGTGAGTGCTTCTTGGAACACTGCTTCTAGCTTTGGGGGAACCTATTCAACCACTAGTTTATAAAAATCAATCAGTATTCCATCGGGCCAGCTGCCTTACCCTGGGACAATGCGAATATCGCTTTTGAGATTTCCGCTGCTGTGATGTGGGAGTTTAGCCTGTCATATCCCCCCTCTGGAATCTTGGGTATGGGTACTGAGTCAAGGAAGGCGTCAATTGCCTGACTGGAATATGTGTGGGACGGCGTGTATGGCTCCCCAATAGTGCTCGGCGAACCTTGTGTTTATTTTTTTCATCACCTACTATTCATCTATTTGCATTATCCCTGATGGCAGTGATCATTTGGGTGGCCTGTAGCTATTTGAGTGCCAGGGCCATCATGTGGAGCGGCATACCTTTCTGGTAATAGTACTGCTGCAACCAGTTTGTGAAAGATCTTTGGGCTTGGTCTGTGGAAAGCCTTTTAATCTCATGTCTAAGATTCTGGAGATGTGGCTGAAGTTGGCGATTACCTGCCTGACTTTTTATGTTGTATCTCCACCCCCTTAAGTTCCTCTGTTAGCTGGGTCAGCTCTGCCCCCATTGTTTTTTCTTATATGCTCACCGTGAGATACATTGCCCTCTAAGAAAGGCATTGAATGCGTCCCAGCACCTATACGGAGTAAATTCCTGGTTTTCGTTATCCTCCCAAACTGCTTCATATCATCCTGTATTTTCTCTAGAAAGTCAGGATATTGAAGGGAATGGAGATTCAGGCGCCAGGCCAGAGATTTACAAGGCGTGTCGGGGAATACAATGCGCATCGTCACCGGGGCATGGTCCGAGATGGTGATCAGCTGAATAACGTATTCCCGGACCAGATGCGTCTGATTGGCTGGTAGCAGCCAATAGTCCACTCTGAAGTAAGATTCGTGGCGATGGGAGGAGTGTGTACAATTTGTTTGAGCAGGGCGTAGGTTGCGCCCTATGTCCACCAGGCGCAAATCGGCCATGAGGCACAGAGGGTGGCCTCTTCTTCGGGGAAGGAGTACCGTCAAGTGCTTTCCCTAGGCAGTCAAGGCAAGGATCCACGATTAGATTCAAGTCCCCCTCAATTAAGGTGATATTCCGCAAATATTGGGCACATTTGGCGAACATGTGAGTAAAGAAGGCGGGCGAGTCTGAGGTGGGGGCGTAGATGTTCAGCATGATGATTGGTTGTTGTTGAATCAGGCCCTGCAGCAGCAGGAAACGGCCCTCGCCGTTGCTGCAAATATGTTGTATTGCAAGTGGAATTCGCTTGTGTACCAGGATCGAGACACCCCGCTTCCCATGGCTAGGTGAGTGTGCTGCGGTGCCAACCCATCGTCGTGATAGTTTTTCGGATTCCGTCTTATTGAGGAGTGTCTCCTGCAAGAAGACAATATCCCCATGCAAATCTCTTATGTGATTGAGCATGCGCCTGCGTTTAACGGGGTGACCCAGTCCCTGGATGTTGAGGGTTATGCAATTTAATTCCAGCATTTCTCAAGCGCCAGCATGGCATTAGGATCTAGACCCATCGGCTCTACACTTTTCCATTTAGTATGTTCGCCACTTCGCCCCGAGCCGTCCCCTTAACATAAACAACACATGGGTCCATGACCCCAAAACCAGTAACCTTGAACCAAAACAAGGGTCCACGTGAGAGCAATCAAAGAAACATTGTGTAAGCCGAACTATTGGCTCTCGCCCAATATGAGGCATAAGAGCCCATACACGGCGTTGGTGGGAGAAAATCGAGGGTCTGCTGCACCTTCCCATGTATTCTTCACGGATTGTGCCAGGTTGGGGGGGGGGGGGGAGAGATGGCATACGTGAGAGAGTTCGCCTCAATCTGCGTTCCTGTCCTCAAATGGCTGCCATCTTCTTGGGGGGTCCATTAGAGCAACATCCTTCCACTTCTGGAGGTCCATGGTGACTATCAGAGCCTCTAAAGCATCGCAGGTGGTTCGGGTGCCAATTTTGTTCAGGAATGGACCCTTTTTTTTTTTTTAGGGTCTGCCGGTGCACTTCCTTTGCTCAGTGTTCCATCCACAAGGCCCCTGCCCGCTTTTTGCCATTTTCCTCTGGTCGATTTACGCCCCTGGTGGTGTTGGAGTGATCGTCCTGGGTTTGCTTTTTCCGCCACTACGCCATCGTATTCCGACATCACCAAGTTCTTTTGCTGCAAGAATCGCCATGCGGCTTAGGGGTCCTCAAATGATTGCCATTGTCTATCGAATTGGATGCACCAAATCGCAGGAAATTTGAGAATGCCTGTGTTTTTCAGCGCCTCGAAGATGGAAATGAAGCTTCTGCGCCATCTCGAGACTTCCACAGAATAGTCATTGAATATTTTGATTTCAGTGCCACTTTGGTGTATTGGGGAGGCTGTTCTATATGCTTTTAATATGGCCATTTTGTGCTGGAAGTTTTAACAATCTCAGTTATGACTCTTGGGCTTCGGGATCGGTGCGGGCTTCGGGATCAGTGCGCGATGTGCCCTTTCGATGATGAGGTCTTTGGCATTGGGCCTATGGAGCGAGTTTTACAGGAGTTTGTGGATAAACATCTCCATATCCAAGCCTTCTGCGCTTTCTGGGATGCCAACCACCCGCAGGTTGTTTCTGCGAGACCTATTCTCCTGATCCTCCATCTTCTCACCCAGCCTTTGGACCTCACATATCACTCCATCCAATTCCGATTCTATAGAGGTTTGATCATCTTCGAGAGCGCTAATCCATTGTTTGTTTTCCGTAGTCCTCTCGGCTTGGGTTGTCAGTCAGTTCTGCAGCTCTTGGAAGTCCCGTTTGATGTCCATCACTGCTGTGTTTGTTTCTTGTGTACGTTGGCCTATTAGTTTCATCTCAGCCAATATTGCTTAAAGTTGGGCCTGGACATCCATCTCGGGTTTATTTCTCCCTGAGCGTCTTGGCAGAGCCCCGGTGTAGCAGTGCCTTGGGGTTCTTTGGGATCTGTATCGTGTGTGCCTGGTAGTATACCCAGTGTTTGCACCTGGGGGTGGGGGGGGGTTTGGTTGGTATCCCGCAGGTTGGTTCTGGGTGTGTGGCTATGCTGGATGCCCCCCAAAGGAGGGGGTGGTGCCGGCGTCTGGTGGTTCTATTGCAGGAGTTAGCTTCCCCTGTCGTGTTTCCCCACAGGTTAGCCACGTACGTGTGTGGTCGGCTTTGACGGTGCTTGCTAATTCCTACCCACCAGCCAGGCCTGCGGGCTGTCAGTGATGGTGCTCCCGAGTGGTCTTCTGGCTATGGCCATTCGGGCCAGGGGTCCCTGTTTTAGCTCCACTGTCAATGTCTCATCAACCTTTCCGTTTTGGTCTTTGCTTGGTGTAGCTGTGAGTGTTGAGGCGGTTGCCCCTCTGCAGTCTGTTTGGCGGCTCTGGGCCGCTCCCCAGAGGGGTCAACACACCCGCGATTCCTTGTGAAGCTCGGGCAGTGTGGCTGCCCATGGTCCCGCTCCTTGCTTGCTTGGTGTCGGCTCCCCAGGCGCCCGCTCTTCTGACTGCATTTGTAAGTCCTAGTGGGGTTTGCCACTGTCTGATGATTGCTCTGGAAGGGGCATTTCTGATGCCTGTAATGTGTTGCGGGAGCAGGTTCTTTAATATGGTGACCATTCGAGGCGTAGGTCAGCTGCGGCCCTCACTTGAGGGGGAGGGTGTGATGCTGGGGGCCTACTTTCCCTTGGTGGCTGGGATCCGAGTTGTTGGGGCAATAGTTGGGAGCCTCCCGTGCGCCTGTGGAGGCTTCTGAGGGCAGCCCCCTGCTCTTTTTTTGGCAGAGCCTGTTGGCGGGCTGTACCGGAGTGGGGCTCCCATCCACCCTGCTGTCTGTTTATATCCCCGTAGGTCGGGATAGCCACCTCGCCTCCCCGCTGGGTCAAGTTCCCACCGTGCGTGGACTTACTTGGCGCGGGTGGCCCTGCTCTGTCTCTCCGCTGCACCGGCCCCAGGTTGCGGGTCCATAGATCTGTGTGAGCGGTCTTTCTACTAGTTCTCTATGTTGTGGGCATACCACCCGCTCCTTCTGTCAGCTAGGGGGTCAGGCTTCCTCCGTGTCGCATTGGGGGTTTCAGTGCGGCTACATGTGGGCCATGCCTCCCCTACCCGGCCACGAGTGTGCTGTCTGCTGGTGCCCCCTCTGGATCTAAGGTGAGTGCCAGTCCTGGGTTTGCATCTGTGATAACTCCCCAGCCAAACCCCCACGTCGAAGAGTCCATGGGGAAGACACGCTGGCGTAGGTTGGAGGCTTGCTGTCCTATTTACCCCAGCTTGCACCGACTTACTTGGGGAGGCCACGGTACAGTGGCCCTAGTTGCTCCTATGCTCCGGTACCCGGTCTGCGTCATAGCAGAACTTTCCCAACGCCATCCATCGACTTTCGGGGCAGGTTCCTTCTTGGGCACACTCGTCCCCTGAAGACAAATTCACTTCAGGGCGGTTTGGTGGGTACACTCCCCGGCGCAGTTTGCTCTGCTGCCGATTGCCGTGATTTTAGGGTGTGGTGGTTGTGTCCCCGCCATGGATTCCTGCCTTCGGTGCCACGGCAGCGTTTCTTCCTTCTTTTGCTCACTGCCGAAGTGCAGGCAGCGTTCCACGATTAGCTACTATGGAGCAATAGTGCAGTAGATTGTTAGCACCGACTCTGGGCCGTAGGGTCTGTATCTCGAGTTTCGTGCCTTTTGGATCAACGTACGCTGCGACTTGGGTCGCGCCAGCTGGGTTCTGCATCTGCTTCCGCTCGTATGCGTTTCTCTACGATCTTGCACTCTCATCTGCCAGGGTGCCTCCGGCAAGCTTTGTCCCCACTCAGGGCCATTTTAAGCTGGATAGTGAGGATTTATAAGACTTATTGCTGCGTCCATCGGTGGAGCTCCCTCAACCAGCCGCCATCTTGCTCGGGCTCTCGAGCGCCCCCCCTGCTTTTTATGTTATTAACCAATTTTTTTATAGGTTCTTCAAGATTGGTATCTGTTCGGACAATTTAGCTTTTATCTCCTTTATGATGCCCCCCTTGGCCGATCTTCTGCTTTAAACCAATGCCAAGTGTTAGACCAATTTGATCCTGAGTAACAAACACTATCTCGCAGCGCTGACTTGATATGAGTTTATTAAACACAAAATGAATGATTCGGGTAACATAACACATGAATGATACTTCGAGTCACACAACCAACGCGTGTTTCGACCCTCTGGGCCTTTCTAGGCGAAATGATCAAAACTAATGCAATTTCAAAACAAAGCCATGTGAGGTGCAGTGGCATCCTTAAATCGAGTCCACATACCCATGCAATGACTAATTCCAAATAAAGATTGGCCAAAGCAGATTCACCTAGAATCAGAATTGAAAAACAAGCGTTCCCTTAGCCCTGCTGAGCCATTTCAAATATAGAGACTGACAGTGTGGGAAGTAATCGAGTGTTGTTTCCAGCTATCTTCAAAAGCCTTTCGGCGTGCGAACAAGCTCAATTTGATCCTTAGCCTCACATGTCTTATCAGTTTGAGACTTCCCCATATCTTTATTTTATGTTCTAAATGATTTTGAATGGCCAATATAGAATTTGATTTAATTATAGTAAACTAATATGGAGGAGGATGATATTCTTTCAAGTCACATCTTAGAAGCACCATTAACTTTGTATTTTTACAGACTATTATTTTGTGATGTGGTTTTTGTCATGGTTGACGAGGAGAACATAAAACAAAAATGGTCAAATACACAAAAAACCTCGATACCAAAAAACGTTAACACTTGTAAGAGATATAAATGCAGAACTATAATCGGGAAACAACCAAACGAAATACGAACCTACTGTATCGCCCAGTTTTATAAGTAAATAAACGGTGGAACAACTTCTATACCCCCGAGTAAAATGTTAGGATTGGGCTTTGTGACGTTTACAATAAGGGAGCCCTAAAAATAAAAAAGGATGCTGCTGCAGCAGCAGAGAACTTTCGACTGGCTAGAGGAGCTGCTTAGTCCATTGCCCTAACATGTCACCTGCAGCTCTTAAACTTAATGAGGACCACCACGATCGATGACTTGACCAAGAGTCTCAAGCTGCTTTAACTTCCATGGAGAATAAATTGATGCAGATGTATAAGGCGTGAAACAAAATGCTGGAACCAATGCTGTACAAAATGAAGTTCAGTTAAGTGATGGGGAAAGCCTAATTGGCTCGGGGGAGGCGGGGTGGCAGTCCATCACCCCACCCCCAAATCACCTGAAATCCTTGTGGGCCTTCTTAGAGTCAGTTAATATGGTAAAACTTCAATCAGAAACAGGATGGAATTAAAAACACATCACTAGATGAAACATCTGCCCCATTTATGAGCTCATGTGGATTACTACGAGGACCACCCACTCCCCACCAAAGAATAGACTATGTATTTGGGAAGTACACTGATGGTTATTGCAGTGGGCCAAGAAATCACCCATAAGTGAAGGATTACCTTCCGTTAGGCCTGCTGTGACCTTCTGCGTATGCAGCACAAAGAGTTGAACACATTCACTGCCACCAAGGGTTTAAAACCCAAGAGCAGAGAACATCACAATGTAACGTCCCAGCCTCTGAGACTTCAGAATCCTTCTTGGTCCTAGCATTCACTTTCTCACAGCAGCGGAAGAACCACGAATGATTGTCACTGCAGACACACTTGCAGCAGATAACTGGAATTATGCCATTTTTGACATGGCAGCCCGAAGCACCTGGTTCATTTCCGAGGATATTCTTCATGTTTAGGTATTCATTTCCCTGGCAGTTTGGGATTGTGGAGCAACATCCCCAAACTTTGAAGCACTTCACCTGTGTATAAACGCTTTGCAAATAAACAATTACAGCATTGGCTGCAGAATGAATGACCCTTAGAATATTTAATGCCCACTTCTTTACATGTTAATGCATCATTTGAATAAAGCTACAGGTCTACTGCGCAGTCCATGTAGCATGAATCTAGTGTGCCAACATCCAAGATATACATGGTCTGTCAGAATTCTGGCATAAAAGAACTGATGGGCAAAACTCCCTCGTTCACCCCCTCCCCCTCGTGGACAGTCATGAATATACCTGTTCAGGCTAAGAAGCCATGAGTGTAGAGCCGGGGCCTGTGTTGGGGGAAAGCTGGGGGGGGCGGGGGATGTTCGGATGGGTTGCCCAAAGGAGCACTTAACTGAAGTGTTACAGGATCTACACCAGGGGGACAAACATTTAAATTGAAAGCTACTAGCCATCCATAAAAAGTTAATCGCCTCAATTGTATACATACACATCACATCATGTCTTACTCACCAAGAGTCAAATATCACTAGCCAATGGCGAGTGAACATTTTGTGCCCTCATCTACGTGGTTCATTAAGAGGGGAAACAGCTGTGCACACCTGTTCCCTTGATTCTTTGCACCCCTGCTCCCGGACTTTGAAAATTCTGTGTTGCCTAGCCCTTTACCTATTGTTACCCGAACTGATATTCCAAGTGAACTGCACATTCAAAAGGAAAGTGTGATGGAAAGGACCTGCTCAGCATAATTACTTTTGACTCCTGCCCTGTCCCCCCCACCACCTTCAGTCTGCAGCATCTCTGCATCTACAGCCGGTCTTCAGGTCAAGTAGATTAGAGAGGGGAAGTTGGCTCCAGCTCTTCTGGACACCTTTCTGGCAAACAAGAGGAAAAGAAAATATTGCGTGTGTGTGGGATGGAGCAAAGGAGCTATTCAGCCCTTTGGTTACTACGCTGACATCGAAACCGCAGCAGCTGGTGTGGATTGGCTAATGGCGCAGGCTCAGCACTGAGTAACGGAGTAGAAATGAATACCGGTGCAGTTACACCAGTTTGTTCTACTCATCTACTTATCTTCCGTCATTTGGCGACCAAACAAATAAGCTCTTACAAAATGCAGCAGATTAAAATAGTATCTGTTTCAATCATCTAGGTTAAATGCGCAATTGGTTTTCAGTGAACATATTTTTGACAAATACATTTTAATTTGGATCGAAGTCCTTGTTCTGCTGCTGTCATGTAGTTTGTGATGTGGAGTAGAATGGGAGCTCAGTAGGTTCAGCACTGGTTATGGATATATCTATGTGCTCATGGGTTGAGTAACAGGGGGCAGCCTAAGAGTTAAGGTTTCCGCCACTCCTGCCGAATTTTATGTGTTTGTGGTGTTGAATCGGTTCACTTTATGTGTGTCAACTAAGGTTTGTTTCACTTCATTTCAAGGGTTTTGTTATGCTGTACCTGATCCCACCTGTAGTAACAGTGACTAACGTGCGCCTTTGCACTTTTTCAGGTAACCATGACCCAATGTTTGCCACTGCAGTTAATTTGGCCACACACAATGCCACTTGCACCAAGTCCCGACGGCCATGGTCTTTGGCTGCTACCCCAAACCACACAAAAGAACATCTGCACCACCTTGTGCCCAATTTATTTCTTACTTGGCACAAACCAGTCAAGCGGTTTTCACTCTGGGCCCATTTTTTAGGCTCGGCCTGAGAAGAGATTTTTTCTTACCCTGCTCGTATTCAGTTTTGAACCGTTTAAAATACTTGCCCCTACTGTTGCAATTTGGGTGTGCCTGTGCCAATCAATTTTCGTTTAACATTTCAGCCAGAACCATCCAGCGAGTCTATCCCCACACCATCGCTGCCATGCTCAACAATCTTGACCTTCAAAGTAGAATTCTAACCAACCAGAACGCACTGTCTTCACCATCAGCCACACCCAGCACTAACCACTCCCTCCAAGTACTTTCCCCTATTCTCCTTCAATGATGTCACGGAACTCAAAGTTCTCACCCTCCTGAAACACATCAAACTGCAAAGGGGTTGACTGTCCAGCCATAATCATTAAAGACTGTGGTACCTACCACACTGGTCCCATTTCCCACAGCATTCATCAACGCCTCCTTTGCCTCAGCACTGGTCCCTCCTACCCTCAAGGAAGCTTGGGTACGACTACTCCTAAAAAAGCCATCACTCGATCCGGCCTCCCCACACAACTACAAACCCATAACTACAGTCCTGTTCCTTTTAAAAATCCTTGACAAAGCAGCCTACACTCAGGTCCAATACTTCATTGAAACCAACCAGATCCTAGGCCTACGACAATCCGGCTTTCGCCACGGGCACAGCACAGAATCTTCTATGCTTGACCTAAAAAACTAACTTGATGATGAAAGGATGAAGGCAAGTCGGCCCTACTCCTCATCTTGGATATATCAGCCGCATACGACGTAGTGGACCACAACATTCTATGTCAGCACCTCACATCATCAGCACACTTCTCACCCAATGTCACAGTCTGGATCAGATAAATTAATTACTGCAAGGCAGAGTTATGCGAGTGTTCTCAGATCAGGCCTGTGCAGCCCCGCCAACATCCAGAGCTGACTCCTCAGGGATCCTGTATCCCCTCCCACTCTCTACAACATCTTCACTAAGGCTCTATTTGACATCCTGGACTCCATTGGCATCGCCTACACCAACTATGCTGCTGACACCCAACTCCTACTCTTGTCCCAGGAGGATCGCTCAGCGGCAGCGTGCTCGACTTGGAAACAAGACGACACGGAGCAACACAGGTTCGATCCCTGGGTCCGCGCTTAGAAATCTCTGGGTATTAAGCGCGTTATAAATAACATATCAATCATATCATATCACTCTCCAGTAACTATGAATCTGATGCCAAGGCCCTCAAAACAGCTTACTCCACTATTCAGGCCTGGATGTCAGCCAACCGTTTTTGCCTCAATGGTGATGAGACTGAAATCCTCCTAGTAGGCTCCCAGGAAGCCCTGAATAAACGTACCAACCAATACACCGCCTTTACAATCGTTAACCTACAGATCCCCGTCTCCCCATCAGTCAAAACCTTAGGAGGCTACCTTGAGGTCAAACTCTCCATGTGACGTCAAGTCATCGCTATTGCCTCCTCAGCTGCCTACAACATCAAATAGATAACGCAGTCAAACCATTTATATCCACCAAAAACTGCCTCTCCATCGCCAGAGCCATAATAGGCACCAGACTGGATTACTGCAGTGTCCTCTTTGCTGGCACTACATCAAAAAACCTAATGAAACTCCAAATAATACAAAGCAACACACTTCAAGCTGCTCTCAACAATCCCAAAAGAGAAAACATATCTGCCGCCAGACGCGAAGCACACTTCATCAAATAACGCATCCTATTCAAAACTCTTTCCATCACTCACAATCTTTCTTATGCACAGCCCCCCAACCTTTCCTCAAATGTAGTGAGAACGGGCTCCTCCAGGCCCACGAGAACACCATACTCCCACTGACTCATAATCCAAAGAGTCAAACGAACCAAAGCAGGTGGTGCCAGCTTCCCCTTCATTGCTGCCAGACAATGGAAGTCTCTGCCACTCACCCTCAGAAACTAACCCTCACACCCTGCATTCCGCAAAGCACTGAAAACCTGGTTGTCTAACTAATCTCTGTACATCACTCCTGCATACTACCAACTTAACTGTACACCTCATATGTCATGTCATGTACCACTGTAATTGCTTCCAGTACCTCTGTAACCAACCCACCTTCCGTGGCTTATATCATCAATACTCTGCATTTAACACTATAACTAAGAAGCCTACTTACCTCTGTAACAGCGCCACAATGCCTGCTGGATGATTGCGCTATACAAATAACCAAAAAATAATAAACCTGTCCGTACTGCCTTAAGAACATCTACGCACATGCGCCCCACACCCGTAACTTTTCTGAACATCACGCCTGTCTGTAACTGTTCGTGTCACTTGTGTCACACTTTTAATTAATTTCAGGACCCGAACACTCTCCATAGAACACCCGCGCACATGCGCACAACCATTCCAGTGCATTTGATGTCCTGCGGACACCAATTCCCTTCACGGACATGGTTCGCGACGCCATCATGTGACCGCACCCACGCTGATAGTGTGTTCTGAATTGCAGACACTGTCCGGGTCCCTGAACATATTTAAAGTGAATATTCAGGCTATCCACAGTATTTTATAGTAAACATTCACCATAGCACATGTCCCAGACAATCACCCTGATTCTCTACATACCTTTTGGTACTTTATGAGCCTTTTTGGGATGTTCGATCTGTCCGCAGACGGTGCAGGTTTCTGCGGAGCGCGCACACGCACCCCTATAAAAGGCCACACCCCAAGCTCATCCTCATTGTGCTTTTGGCCATTTGACAAAGCATCGTCTACTTTGGCTGGTATTTTGCTGCCAATCTTCAGATTTTTCTGAAACCTGATGGCAGTCATGGCTCCTCTACTGCCACCTGGTGCTACATCTGCCTCAGCACCAACCCCACCCCCTCCACCACCTCCTCCTCCTCCTCCTCCCCAAGGGCCTGAAGAGGGGAACAGGTGTGAGCATGCAGAGGAGGATGAGGTAGTGGAAGTCCCTACTACCAGCACTCGCCGTGAGTCTTGGGTGTGGCGGTTTTTTACCATTCATGGTAACATACCTAAGGCGCTTGCGAACAAAGTCACCTGCAACCAGTGCAAAATGGTGCCGAGCCGCGGGAGGCTTGGTTCGTACAGCTTTGGTATGACTACTATCAAGCGACACCTAAGGTCGTTCCACGGTGGGGCCGTTCGCAAGGTTGTACCTTGCGAGGAGCGTAGTAGGTCGAGTTCCTCTACTTAATCCTCCGTTTCCACTCCTCTCACCACAAGAGACACTCCTGTGGGAGAGCGCATCCCTCCGGCTGCCTCACAGGCCATTCACAATGCTGATGACCCTTTACCTTTCGAGGGTCACTGTTTTGTCTATGTACTGCGACAGAGTACTCTGCAGGGGGGAGAGACTTCGAAGTGCTTTCGAGACTACGGTCTCAGAGCACGAGAAGACCTGCCCACTAGCTAAGTAAGGCCCACCCTACATCTTCCTCTCTACGCCCGCCCTTTCTTATCCCCGTGGTTGGTGTCCCCCCCTTCCATGCTTTTCCCCCCCTCTCCAAGTGTGTGCATAAAAAAAACAAAAAAAAATAAAACAAAAATAAAAGGCTCTTTTCAGAGCTGCCTTTCACAGTCAAAAAATAGAAGTGGCAAATAAATTGAGCAGGCTCCTGTGCATTTTTTTTTTAGAAGTCCGCGGACAGTTTGCGAACATCAAAAATGTTGGGGTGCTGCCCTATCAAAATTATTGAACTTTTCTCTGGGAGGAAGTGGTGGCTCTGAAAAGAGCCTTTTGGTGGTGTTTTTTTGTATTTGAAAAACTTGAAATAATCAACACCTACTGCAAAAAAGATGGCTGTAATTCCACAAAAGGACGCAATCCATTTCGTACATTTCTCTGAAAAATCTGATTACCAGCATAAGTAAGATGGACTCCATCTCTACGAAAACTGTATGTGCTACGAAACATAATATTTTCATTGTGAAAAGAGGACATGCCAACATCTCTTAGAAAGGCACAAACAGCTTTATTGACATTGTGCCTCACTTTCTCCATTTGTGGACGAAATGGAGAAGAACACAGCCACATTTGTCTCTGCGCAATACGAGAAAATATTAATTGGGAATTTGGAAACATGTCCATGACTTCCCAAGTCCTTCTTTCATCACAAATTGCAAAGAAATTCCTGACACATGTCCCAAACTGTTCTCTCCACAATGAATTATAATTATGTCTGGATGATGCTCTGTCTGCAAACTAGCACAGAGAGGTAGCAAGTGTAGCCACTTCATTCCGGGCACTCCATGCCAGTTCACTTCCACATGAGGGATTCCAAGATCTGCAGCTACTCCACAGTGTTGTGCATGCACCTCCAACCAATGTATCCATGAGTCTCCCAAAATCCACACATTCTGTTTTCTGAAACTAACAGCCATAGCTAACTGTTCTTCTCTCAGGAAAAATACTTTGACAAACTCTCCTTAAAGAACACACCCACTAAACTTTACTAACCAATCAATTACTCTTCTCACTCATTTACATGCCTCGCCACCCCAAAATCCCTGTATGTAATACGCGATGTCCGCGGACTACCGCCATGTCCACAGACATATCTTAACTTGGACAATCCTTCTACCATTTCCACTTCACTCTCTGTGCATTCCCTCATTGGATACAGCTAACCAGTCACACAACCATCCACCAATCACATCCACGAACTCTACATCTAACTCCATCATCAGAGTTCAGCACTTCAAATGTACTGTTTATCACTCTGAGTTCAAGTCTCATATCATTGGAAAGCACCTACTACAAAAACTGCTCTACAACTCTCCAAGATTTCTACTTGCAGCTGTATGCATATCCACGTGCATGAATACAAACTACAGGTATGCATATTTTCTGCACAGTACATGTACCACTCTTCTAAATGCATATAAACAGAGTAACTGCCACTTAAATTGTATAACCTATAAAATGAACGTATTGTCATTTTTCCCATCTGATATAATCAACTGTCACTTCCAAACCTGTCTGCTATCTAATATTATATTCTTTTACACACACACACCTATCTAAAAAATTATATTATTAGAAGATGGGAGAAATAATATAATAGTGGAAAAACACATAGTAGTGTATAGTAAAATTATACACAGCCAGTAAAAGGTCATGCATCTTCATACACACACACACACACTATAATTGGAAAGCTCCCAGCTGCAATAACTCCAATACCTGTAAATCACATCCGTCTGCTTTATTACCCACACCTTCACAAATGCATACATTCCATGCTTTTCTATACAGTTTCTGCCATTTACCTTATAAAAATTGTAAAATAAATATAACAATTTTTCTTCTTTCTCCTAACATCCTATAACACAGCTTTAAAAAAAACAAGTGAGTTTCATACACTTAATATTCTACTCATTTGCAAAGCATGTTGAACTAACATTGTAAATGAAATATGAAGGCCGAACATAATCAAATGAAACTGCATGCATACACTATGTTCAGATATCAAACAAGAATACTACTACAAAAACAAATATGAATCTCTCCATTAACATCCCTGCTATAAACACACAAAATTACTAACTTCTTTCTTTTACAATTGCAGCGACGATCACTCTCCTGGAAAACCACATCTGAACTACAAACACCAAATACAAAGAAACCTGCTCATTCCACAAAATAAAGAGCAAGTACACTACTACCATACTTTCTCTGCCTAGCCTTTAAATCTCTCCACAATCTTGCTCTCCCTCATCTCTCCTCTCTTTCTACACTCCCTCCCACTCCCTTAACTCTGCTGGCCACTTTCTTCCAACTGTTCCTCCTTCCCCTTATACCACACCCCATTTCCACTCCTTTCATCTCCTAGCCACCCTGCATTGGAACTCCTTACATCTCTCACTCCGCTCTATTTCTGCCTTTTCCTCATTCTAAACTTTACTCAAATTTCTCCTTCTCCATTCCCCAACATGAAACCCCTCCCACCTTCTTCACCCTTCCCCCTTGCCTTATCTCCTTAATCATCTCCCTCACCTTCCCTCTCCCCCATTCTGACCTTTAACCCCATCTGTTTCCCTCCTCCTCCTCTTCCCCACCCTTCCCTCTCACTTCTACTGCACTTCTCACCTTCTTTCCTTCACTTTAATTGGTCTATTTACTGTTTTCTTGGTCTGATTCCCAATTTTAAATTGTTTCAGCTGTTACTGTTATAATTTAACTTCTTATATTTATCATCTTGTTATTAAAATATAATCACTCAAACACACTGTGCGAGTGATTCATGTAATTTGTGCACCAAAAAAAAATACATTTGTGTACCATTCTACCCACAAATCACCATTTATTAAACAGGGATTAGCATGCAGAATGGCACACAAATCTCAATTTTTCAGAGCACAAATAACATAACTCAGCCCCTAGAATATTAGTATTACAAAACAAAATAGTTTAAATTTTATACCATTTGATTTACTATTAGTAAAAAATGACCTAGTGGTGAGGATAAGCACCATCATCTGAACCGCAGTATAGTAACACACAAATAGAAGAGTAGCCTTCCCAACTAATTGTAGCTGCCCAATGCACAATCACACACCACCAGATACATCTTTACAATCATACTCAAAACACTTATGCATACAGCACACATACATTGCACAACAGCCCAACCCATGCCTTCTATTGGTTTGTTTCAACAGACCCCACAGAATTCCTACAAGAAAGCAAGTCCGTAGAAAGCAATGCAGAAATAGAGCAAATGAAAAAAAGTCCAAAATAAGCATCCATCTCTAGCAGAGTTTGTACAAAAAGTTCAAACAAAACAGCTAATATACAGTCATTTATCAAAACTAAACAATCTTCCAGTACAGAAACTTTGCCTCCTCTATCAAAATGTAAAAGAAAACAGAAAATGATTAACAGAAATACAGGTACCACTACTGCTGACACTGCTCCTATTAATCTTGATATAGCAGGAGGTAACCATACCAAAAAAAGTAGATTAACAAAAATGTTCCGCCACACAGTCCTTCAGAATCTTATAAAATCAGAAGACAAATCATGCACAACCCTTAAAAACTACTGTAGAAAATTAATCTTAGAAGCTTTGATAGACAGTGCAATCCTTCTCAATAGAAAATTATGTATTTTAGTGTTAAACAGAATGAAAACATTAACAAAACTAACTACTAAATTACAAAAAAAGCTTCTCAATAAACGGAATGCCAACAAAAATAACTTCTTAAATATCTGTGGAGGTGAATGGAGTCACACCACAAGCACAGAAACATATTTCAATGAAGAAGCATATTAACAAAATCAAACAAACAATTGCCATCCATAGCAGTGGGCAAGGTTATAAAAAACGTAATACCATTATGGAACAAGAAATACTGCTTACAAAAATATCTCCAAAGAACTCAGAATCAATTCTCCATTTGACTGAACCAGAACGTCCAGTATACAAATGGCCATGCACGTCAATGTGTAACATTGCCAAACAATCTTTCAAATCTTTACGCCAGTTCCTCAATCAATATGTACAAGGCAAACACAAAATCAAAATAAAACTGCTGCTAAATATGGATACTTGTCCAGTGCGCAAATGCACAGGACTGCAAGGACATTCATTGGGCTGCATTTTAGGATCTATTTGCAAAAGCAGCTTACATCATATCAAAATGATATCAATACATCATTCAACTATAAGAAATCTAGTCTATAAACTGTACTATGCTAAAGGTCCTGCTTTAGCACTAGCCAATTTAAATAACAATCTTCTACATGGTACAGCCAAAGACCTACACGAAGAAATCAACCATATCCAGAGTAAATATTTTGGAAGTGAAAACCACTTACAAAATGCAATAGCTTTACAACAGACTAGCAACAATTCTGCACATGACAACCTTCTACTACACACATACAAAAAAGAAATACTAAAATTCAAAGTACATCCGCTGAAATACCAAACCATGTGTGTGTGGGTTGCCGCAGACCATTTTATAAAAATAACACAAAAACTATCGACATAACATACAAAATAGAAGACAATGAAGATTCCAAATGGTTTAAATTAGCTCTCTACCTAATAGCAGAAAACAAATATGAAATAACTGACCCCTTAATAGTTTGCAGTTACTGCACTACAAAACTTGACAACAATCAAACTCCTTAACGTGCTATCACAAATAATTTGGAATTATTCCCTCTACCAAAACCCCTGCAACAACTCAATTTATATGAGATCATCATAATTCAAACAGTACACCCATTCCAAGCAATAATACACCTTTGACCAAAAACAGCAAAATGACCTCCCTCTGAATTGGTGAAGGGCATTCAGGACAAAGTAGTATATTTACCATTAGATCTAAAAGAAAATGTGCACATTCTGGGAGTGCAACGTCCAATAGAACAATCTTTAATTATCAAAGTAAATGCTGTACCTACAAAGGACAAAAAAAAATTGCCAACAACTGGTAGATTTACATAAAGTGAGACAAACCTTGCTATATCTAAAAGACAATAATGAATACTAAAATAAATATTTAAGAAAACTTAAGAGAAACAACTGAAATAATACAAGAGTCACCAGAAACTGGTCAATTTGAACTTCTAGATCCTGCTACAATATCCAATATTTTAGACCATTATACAATTCATCCATTACTCTCTAAAGACACCATAGATTATGCACTAGAAACGGACCAAATGCGACAAACAAAAGGATCACCAATCAGGGAAAAAAGTATAGAAGCACATGCTTTTTCTTTACTCTTTCCTACTTGTAAGGAGGAAGGTACGATGATAGGCCCACTCAGATAACAGCATCAGAATACCGCTCATTACGAATGTATTCTGAAGATCCACATTTTGTCTAAATATGGGAATACATATTCCACCTACTCTTTGAAAGTGAACTAGCAACTCTATGTTACGGAGTTGCACACACATTAAAATCAGGAACCCACTTTCAAAATATGTCAGCTACGCAATTACTACAAAAAGTGCAACAAAAAGATGAAGTTTTACAATCAAGCATTACAAATCTGTTAGCAAACATGCGTGGTATGAAAGAGTACTAGTTCCGACGTCATGGAGGGCCTCATGGTCCCTGTCACAACAGGCTTATACACATTAATACCTCCAATATGGCCATCCAACGCATTTCCTTCTCGCTCCATGCGTTGGACGTAACCTTTCCCTATTTCTAGACCACGCCTTCCACGGCTCCGCGCGTCTCAATGGTATTGCGAAGTAGCGACCAGACGTGTGCTCCGTAGCTCGCTGTTCTTCTCCTTTCCACTCCGCTTTCCCTTCCTCGAACCCCCCCCTTCTACCTCCTGGATTCTAGTTCTAGCGAATTTACCTTGCCTCCTGGATTCGGCCTCCTGCAAAAATGAACGCATTCTGGATTCGGCAGAGACACGGGCCACCTTCTTCAAAACCCGATCCATCCGAAAGAAGGCAGCATCCAAGGACACCGGTAAAGAACGGATTCAGGTGAGAAAGGGGGGTGGGGGCGGACTCCTTGACACCAGATCTGTCTCGGCCACAGCATGCGACGAAGATCATCCTGGACCTCTTGAGCTGGTTGATGAGATGGAGCAGCAACGGCAACAGAGGGAACGCGTACAGGAACAGGCCATCCCAAGGGAACGAGAAAGCATCGCCCATGCTCCTCGGCTCTGTGAACCTGCTGGCAAACCTTTGGCACTGGGAGTTCATCGCCGTCGCGAACAGGTCGATCTGGGATTTGCCCCATCGTTGAAAGAGCCGATTCACCTGGTCCTGGCGTACTTCCCACTCGTGGCACGAGCGCAGCTCCCTGCTGAGTGAGTCGGCGATGGTGTTTATTCCTGCCAAGTGGAAGGGGACCAGAAACATCCCCTGGACGACGGCCCAGTGCCACATATCCTGGGCCTCCTTGGATAGGGCTGGGGATCTGGTGCCTCCCTGCTTCTGGATGTAGAACATCGTGGTGGTGGTGTTGTCGGTGAAGATCCTCACCACTTTGTCCTTGAGGGACGGAAGGAACGATTTGAGCGCCCAGAACACGGCTCATAGCTCCAGGGTGTTGATGTGGAGAGACCTATCCTCAGGGAGCCAGAGGTCTCTTGCGTGGAGATCTCCGGTGTGGGCCCCCATCCCTCCAGGGAGGCGTCCGTTGTCACCATCGCCTGATACGATCCTTTCTTCTGACGGAGATGACAATCGCTCCACTGTATCGAGTTTCGCTCCCAGAAACAGTGCCACCTGTGACGGAACCAGGTGGGATTTGGGGTAGTTGATGGCAAATCCCAGTTCCGTGAGCAGGCGGACGGTCCTCGCTGTGTGTTCGACGGCGAGTTCTCTTGACCTTGCACGGATTAGCCAGTCATCCAGGTAGGGGTAGACGTGATCCCCTGCAGGCGCAGCCGCGCCGCCACTGGTGGCACTTGGTGAACACCCTGGGTGCCGACTTTAATCCGAACGGCAGGGCTCTGAATAGGTAGTGACGCCCCTGGACTAGGAATCTGAGGAACTTTGTGCCCTTTTAGAATGGGGATGTGGAAGTAAGCATCCTCCAGGTCCAACGACGATAGGAAGTCGCCCTCCTCCAGCTGTCCCAGCACGTGCTGGAGGGTGACCATCCTAAATTTCTGTGCCTTGATGTACTTGTTTAACCGACGCAGGTCCAGGATGGGGCGCCAACCGCCTATCTTCTTTCTCACGAGGAAGTACCTTGAGTATACTCCGGAGCCCCGGAGCCTCTTGGGGACGAGCTCGATGGCACCTTTCTTGAGCATCGCCCTTACCTCCAACAGCAGTTGAGGGACGTGATTCTCCTTCCTGGCCACGGGAGGAATGCGAGGACACTTCTTTTGAAATTGTAGCGAGTGTCCGCGGGCCAGGGTGTCCAGCACCCAACAGTCAGTGGAGATGGAATCCCACATGCTGACGAACTTTGTCAGCCGGCCTCCCACCGGGTTGCTTCGGTGGGGGCCCGATGCTATGGCCGGTTCAGTCCTGCTTGGAAGAGGCCTTGCCACCTTGACGGCGGCGGCAAGACCCCCCCTTGCTTGCCGCGACCTCTGTAGGCCGCCTGGCGGTATGTAGAAGAGCCAACGCTGGATCCCCTGGAGGCTCCCTGTCTGCCTCCGGAGCTCCGAAAGGGCCACCATTGCTGAAGGACTCCTAGGGCTCGGGCTGTCTCTGTGTCGGTCTTGATGGCCTGGAGGGACTCATCCATCGTCTTCCCAAAAAGGTTGTTGCTGTCGAACGGCATATCCAACACTCTGGTCTGGACGTCCTGGCGAAAGTCCATAGCCTTGAGCCATCCTCGTCGAAGTCAAACCCTGTTGCCCAGCTTGCAAAATCCGGTATCAGCAATGTCTGTTGCCACCGTTATGGCGTGATCCGACGCCACCTCACCTTCCTGCAGAATAAATAGGGCTTCCACCCTTTTGTCATCCGGTAGGAAGTCTAGCAGGAGAGCTATCTTGAACCAGAGCTCCCTGTTGTAACGGGCCACAATCGCTAAGGCATTGGGCGCCTTAATCGTCGTCGCCGCCGACGAGATGACTTGTCGTCCCATGGGGTCCAACTTCTTCCTCTCGCTGTCCGGCGGGGAAGTGGAAGTTGAAGCCGCCGCACCCACCGCTTTCTTCTTGGCCGCTGCCGAGATGACCGAATCCGGCGTAGGCTGGGCCTTGAGGCACAAGGGGGCGGCGTCGGGGACCCGGTACTTCTTCTCGTACCTGTCCCTTTTGGCGGGTGTCGTGGAAGGGTTCTTCAGGATAGCCGGCCCTTCATCCCAGATGTCGTCGAGCAACGGTACAGCAAGGACCGTCTTTCTCTTGGCCTCCCGTCGTTGGTAAAGTAAGCCTTCCTTTTTCTGTTCCTCAGGGCAGAGCTGGAAGAGCTCGGATGCCCTGGCTATCATGGCGTGGAAAGAGCCAATTTCGTCGGACGGAGAGGCCCGAGGGAGGGTGGCGATTAAAGAATGTCTGTTGTATCATCTCCACCATCGTCGTCCATCCCCGTCGCCGTATCATCACGAGGGTCCGGCAAGGGGGATGAGGGGTCCCACAGGCCTTGTGGGCACGAATGGGTGGACTCTCATCCGCTTGTTGGGAGGGCTTCACGACAGTCCAGGTTCTGGATCCTCCGTCGGGGTCCGTGGTAACCTCATCCTTATCTCAGTACATAAGGATTGGATGGCCAACAAAATGGCCGCCAAGCTATCCTGGGGCTCGGGCAATGGCTGATGGCTGCTCCACTGGGCCCTCGTCATCACTATCTTCAATCACATCAGCAGGATCCTTCCGCTGGGATCGAACCTTCTCGAACCTCTCGTTGAGGCCTTTCACGGTTTCCACCAGATCCTCCTTGGAGGCTGAATCCAAGTCCGTAATGGCCACCAGCCCCCCCCCCTCTTTTCCACCGGGGTCTTAATGATGGGCTGGAAAGAGGATTCCCTCCGCGGTGGCAGGGAAACTCTGGGGCCCCGAGGCCGCCTCCACTGGCGTAATCTCTGCCGGCTTCGCCAGGGCTGCTGCGACAACCTTAATAGAGGACTTTGCCGGGTGGATCAAGGCCCTCACCACCTTAGGTGCGTCCTGGGACTTTGCTTTGGGGGGAGGGTCATCGCCTCGCTCCCCCTCGGCTCCCTTCGAGATCGACCGGGGCCTCTCCAGAAGCTTACCCAGGTTCTCGGACTTCCTCTTCCCCGAACCAGAGCGCTGGCTCGCGGTTGATCGTGCTGGGGAAGTCACGCCCTGCTTGGCAGCCGAAAAGCCCGGCCTTTCGGCGCTCCCGGTGCCCGCGGACTCACGGTGCTTGTCCTTCTTTTGGGCCCCCATCGCCGGGGCACCCTCACAGGACTTAGAAGACCGCTCAGACTTTTTCTTCGCCTTCTCACCTGCTGTGCCCTTCTCCAGCCAGGCGGTGAGACAGGAACGACGATCTTGCTTGGTCCGTTCCGACAGGTTCTTGCAGAACGCACAGTCCTTTTCCACGTGCGTCTTGTACTCAAGAAGGCAGTAGAGACATCTCGAATGCTCGTCCACCTTGAAAACATTTTGCAATCCGAATCCCGGGCAGCTCCTGAACAGCTTGGATCCGGGAGTCGAGTTTCCCTTGTCCTGGGCCATCTCCGTTGAGGTAGGCCGCAGATGTTCCGGAACCTCCAAGAAGCGTAACTCAATGAAAACTTCACCCTTGAGGGGCGTAGAAAAATTCTGAAACGGGTCCCCTTTATCGGAATTGGAAACGGTGGAGCTGGAGGCTCGATTAAACCGAAAAAATTAGAAAATCTCCTGAAAAAGCGCAAAAACGCAGTAAAAGCTCGAGAGCTAAAGCACGAGGACTCCCAACACTGGAACATGCGGTAAAAATCTGAGGATGGCTGCCAGGGGAGGGGCTTAGGGAGAGGGCAGTCATTGGCTGGGGGCAGTATGACCCAGAGATCAGTGATTGGTTACTACTAAGAAAGACAGATCAGAAACGAAACTGATACTGATACTGATTTTTTCAGTACCGAGGATTCCCAGCCGGACGACGGGGAATATTCATGAGCATGTGAATCCATGCCAGACCCCATGCTGGAGAAGTCTACCAGTTGTTGCCAAATTTATTTGTCTTTTGTAGGTACACCATTTACTAAGATAATTAAAGATTGCTCCATTGGACGTTGCACTCCCAGAGGGTGCACATTTTGTTTTAGATCTAGTGGTAAATACACTACTTTGCCACAAATGCCTTTCACCAATTCAGAGGGAGGTAATTTTTCTTTTTTTGGTTGAAGGCGTATTATTGCTTGAAAGGGGTGCACTGTTTGAATTATGATGCTCTCATATAAATTGAGTTGTTGTAGGGGTTTTGCTAATGGGAATAATTCCAAATTATTTGTGATAGCACATGAAGGAGTTTGGTTGTTGTCAAGTTGTATAGTGCAGTAACTGCAAAGTATTAAGGGGTCGGTTATTGAGTATTTGTTTTCGGCTACGAGGTAGAGAGCTAATTCAAACCATTTCGAATCTTCATTGTCTTCTATTTTGTATGTTAGGTCTACAGTTTGTGTTACTTTTATAAAAAGTTCTGCGGCAACATACACACACATGGTTTGGTACTTAAGCAGATGTACTTTTACATTTCAGCATTTCTTTTTTGTATGTGTGTAGTAGAAGGTTGCCATGCGTAGAATTGTTGTTAATTTGTTGTAAAGCTATTTCATTCTGTAAGTGGCTTTCACTTCCAAAATATTTTTTCTGGATATAGTCGATTTCTTCAAGTAGGTCTTTTGCAGAACCACGTTATTTAAATTGGCTAGTGCTAAAGCAGGACTTTTAGCATAGTACAGTTTATAGACTAGATTTCTTATAGTTCAATGATGTGTTGATATAATTTTGATATGATGGAAGGTGGTTTTGCAAGTAGGTCCTGAAATACAGGCCAATGAATGCCCATGTAGTCCTGTGTACTTGCGCACTGGACAGGTATACATATTTTGCAGTAGTTTAATTTTGATTGTCTTTGCCTTTCACATACTGATTGAGGAATTGGCCTAAAGACTTGAAAGATTTTTTGCGAATGTTACACATTGACGTGCATGGCCATTTGTATACTAGACTTTCTGGTTCAGATGATATGAGAGGTAATTCTAAGTTGTCTGGGGATATTTTTGTAAGCAGTATTTCTTGCTCCATTATGGTATTATTAACTTTTTCATAACCCCGTCCACTGCTATGTATGGTAATTGTATTTGTTTGCTTTTGTTTGTATGCTTCTTCATTAAAATATGGTTCTGTGCTTGTAGTGTGACTCCACTCACCTCCACAGATATTTAAGAAGTTATTTTTGTTGACATTTCGTTTATTGAGAAGTCTTTTTTGTAATATAGTCATTAGTTTTGTTAGTGGTTTCATTTTGTTTAACACTAAAATAAATAACTTTCTTTTGAGAAGGATTGCACTGTCTATCAAAGCTTCTAAGATTAATTTCCTACGGTAGGTTTTAAGGGTTGTGCATGATTTCTCTCCTGTTTTTGTAAGATTTTGAAGGACTGTGGCAGAACATTTTTGCTAAAATACTTGTTTTGGTATGTTTACTTGGTACTATATCAAGATTTATAGGAACAGTTTTAAAAGTAGTGTTAGCTGAATTCTTGTTAATAGTTTTCTGTTTCGTTTGACATTTTGATAGAGTAGGCGAAGTTTCTGTACTTGAAGCTTGTTTTGTTTCGCTAAATGACTATTACCTGTTTTGTTAGAATTTGTTTTACAAATTCTGCTAGAGATGGATGCTTATTTTGGACACGCCTATTTTCATTTGCTCTACTTCTGCGTTGCTTTCTATGGACTTGATTTTTGGTAGGCATTATTTAGGGTCAGTTGAAAAATATAAAGAAGTTATGGGTTGGGGTGTTCTATAAAGGTATGTGTTCATGAGTGTCTGAGTATGATGATAAAGATGTATGTGATGGTGTGTGATTGTGCATTGGGCAACTACAACTAGTTGGAATGGGTATTCTTTAATTTATGTGCTACTAAACTGGGGTTCAGATGACAGAAGAAAGTAAGCTAGTGGTGAGGAGAAGCACAAATAGTAAATCTAATGGTATAGAATTAAAAACAGTTGTTTGTTCTATAATATTAAAATTCTAGGGGCCGAGTTATTTGTGCGCCGAAAAATGGGGATTTGTGCGCCATTCTGCCTGTAAGTCTCTGTTTAACAAATGAGGATTTGTGGACAGAATGGTGCACAATCTCTGTTTTTAGGCACAGAAATAGCATGACAGTGTGTTTGAGTAATAGTAAAAATAGTATGGTGGTATTTAACTTACTTTTTTTGTTGAATGAGCAGGTTTCTTCTTAGTTGTTTGTACTTCTGTACTGCTGCTTTTCATGAGAGTGGTCTTCACTGCAATTGTAAAGGAATCAAATTAGTAATTTTGTGTGTTTATAGCACTGATGTTAATTTAGACATGGATTTTTATGTTTTTTACAAGTATTGTTTGATATTTGAACATAGTGTGTGCATGCAATTTTGTTTGACTAGGTGGACTCTTTATATTTTACTTTAAATATGTTAGTTCAACATGCTTTGCAAATGTGTGTGTAAAAAGAAATTAAATAGCAGATAGGTTTGGAAGTGACAGTTGATTATATAAGTTAAGTCAGTTAATCTGTTTATATGAATGTATACGAATAGAACATGTACTATACAGAAAATATGCATACCTGTAGTTTGTGTTCATGCATATGGATATGCATCCAGCTGCAAATAGAAATCTTGGAGTCTTGTACAGTATTTCTTGTAGAAGGTGCTTTCCAATGGAAATGGTAGTCCATGTTACGATATGTCCGCGGACACGGCAGTAGTCCGCGGACATCGCGTGTTACATACAGGGATTTTGGGGTGGGGAGGCATGCAAATGAGAATGAGCAGAGCAAGGGATTGGACAGTAAAGTTTAGTGGGTGTGTTGTGCCAGGAGAGAGTTTATCAGATACTCTTTTTTCCTGAGAGAAGAACAGATAGCTATGGCTGTGTGTTTCAGAAAACAGATTGTTTGGATTTTGGGAGACTCGTGGATACATTGGTTGAAGGTGCATGCAGAAACCTGTGGCGTAGCTGTAGATCTTAGATTCCCACATGTGGAAGTGCACTGGCATGGAGTACGTGAAATGAAATGGTTGGACTTGCTACCTCTCTGTGCTACTTTGGAGACAGAGCATCATCCAGACATAATTGTAATTCATTGTGGAGGGAACAGTTTAGGACATGTGTCTGTAATTTATTTGCAATTTGCAATGAAAGAAGCACTTGGGAAGGTCATGGACATGTTTCCAAATTCTCAAGTAATTCTTTCTCGGATTGCGCAGAGACAAATGTGGCTGCATTCTTCTTCATTTGGTCCACAATGGAGAAAGCGAGGCACAATGTCAATAAGGCTGTTTGTGCCTTTCTAAGAGATGTTGGCATGTCTTCTTTTCACAATGAAAATATTATGTTTCGTAGCACATACATTTTTTGCAGGGATGGGAGTCCATCTTACTTATGCTGGTAATCAGATTTTTCGGAGAAATGTACAAAATGAATTGCGACCTTTTTTGGAATTACAACATCCATTTTGTAGTAGTTGTTGACCATTTCAAGTTTTTCAAACACAAACACCACCAAAAGGCTCTTTTCAGAGCCACCACTTCCTCCCAGACAAAACTGAAATGGTTATGATAGGGGAGCACCCCAAAATTTTAGATGTTCGCGAACTGTCCGTGGACTTCTAAAAAAATACACGAGGCCCTGCTCCATTTATTTTCCACTTCTATTTTTAAACTGTGAAAGGCGGCTCTGAAAAGAGCCTTTTTTTGGATTTTTGTTTTATATATTTTTATGTTTTTTTACACACGACACTAGGAGAGGAGGGAAAAGGAAGGTAAGGGGGGGGACACCAATCACGGTGATAAGAAAGGGCGGGTGGAGAGAGGAAGATGTAGGGTGGGCCTTACTTAGGTAGTGAGCAGGTCTTCTCATGCTCTGAGACCAGAGTCTCAAAAGCACTTTGAAGTCTCTCCCCCCTGCAGAGTACTGCGTCACAGTACATACACACAACTGTGACCCTCGAAAGGTAAGGGTCATCAGCATTGCGAATGGCCTGTGAGGCAGCTGGAGGAATCTGCTGTCCCACACGTGGTGACAGGATCGGAAACTGAGGATGTAGTAGAGGAAGTCAACCTACTACGCTCCTCGCAAGGTACAACCTTGCGAACGGCCCCAGCGTGGAACGACCTTAGGTGTCGCTTCATAGTAGTCGTACCAAAGCTGTACGAACCAGGCCTCCCGCGACTCAGTACCATTTTGCACTGGTTGCAGGTGACTTGGTTCACACGCGCCTTAGGTACGTTACCATGAATGGTAAATAACCGCCACACCCAAGACTCATAGCGAGTGCTGGTAGTAGGGACTTCCACTACCTCATTCTAGTCATCCTCTTCATCCTCCTCTGCATCCTCACTCCTGTTCCCCTCTTCAGGCCCTTGGGGGGTGGTGCTGAGGCAGATGTAGCACCAGGTGGCAGTAGTGCAGCCATGGATGCCATCAGGTTTCAGAAATAAATCTGGAAAATTGGCAGCAACAATGCACTGTGTTCTGTAAAATAGCCAGAAACACAATGAGGGTGAGCTCTGGGGTGTGGCCTTTTATAGGGGTGCTTGTGCGTGGTTCGCGAACACCTGCGCTGTCCGCAGACAGATCGAACACCAAAAAAAACGATCAAAAAGTCCCAAAAAGTATGTAGAAAGTCAGGATTACTGTCTGGGACTTGTGCTATGGTGATTTATTATTGAAAAATATTGTGGATTGCCTGAAAAGGTAGTTTTAAATTGTTTGGGGACACGAACAGTGTCCGCAGTCAGAACACACGCTGAGTGTGGGCGTGGTCACATGATAGCTTCGCGAACATGTCAGCAAAGGGAACGGGTGTCCGCAGCACACCAAATGCACTGAAACTGTTTTGCGCATACGCGTTGGTGTTCTACGGACACTGTTCAAATCCTTAAACTAATTAAAAGTACGACACAAGCGAAACGAACAGTTACAAACAGGCGTTTGTTCTTAGAACAGTTTCAATCCACTTGCGAACAATACAGACAAGCATAGTCTCAGGACACCCCCATTTAGTTTATTTACGAACATCCCAGGACACTTGATGTTAAAACAGTTTCAACTTGCCTACGAACCATACGTACAGGCGCAGTGTCCTCAGGACACCCCCATTTCGCTTATTTACGAACATTTCAGGACACCCGTGTTGTCCGCCGTCAGAACGAACACAACAGGGGTGCCTGCCACCTAAATAAATAAAACATTTAGCCCATCTTTTACTCCCCCACCCTTCCCAAACAGTCTTACACGCCAACACACTTTACTAAATTGTATTTTTCCACCGAGTTTCACCGCGCAGTCCGCGGATGTCCGCGAATCCAAGATGGCGGGCGTTTCCAAAAATCTGACGCTCTTCACCATCCAATCAGCGAACACGTTGCATATCCACGGACATGACGCAAGCCTATTAGCCAATCAGGACACTGTCCGGGGAGCGAACAGGGAAGTGTGTCCGCAGACCGAACAAAGATATAATTAATTTTGTGTGACATTCTTTTTGGTCATTTTTAAAAAAAACTGCTAGACGGATTTTCACCAAATTTGCAGAAGCACGCTTTCGGACCAAGCCGCTGCTCCTGGTCCATATTTGGTGAAAATCCGTCTAGCGGTTTGGACTGTAGGCGTGCACAAAGTTTTTTCCTCATTCAGTCTCTGGGAAAAAAAATACGTTTTGGGACCCCTCCTTATAACTTTCCCCCCCGGGAGCAAACCTCACCAAACTTTGCAGAAAAAAATCAGAGTGACGCATATACTTTTTTTGCAAAGTTTGGTGAGGATTCGTCCAGGGAGAGCGAAGTTATAAGCCACCCAAAAAGGGCTCTTCCTATGGAAACAGCAACTTAACCATAACTACACAGCCACTACCACGGATGTGTAATATATATGTGTGTAATTTGTTATATATTACATGGCCACGCTAGTGGCCATGTAGTTATGGTTAATTTGGTGTTTCCATAGGAAGAGCACTTTTTTGGGCGGCTTATAACTTCGCTCCCCCTGGACGAATCCTCACCAAACTTTGCAAAAAAAAGTATATGACCCACTCTGAATTTTTTTGCAATGTTTGGTGAGGATTCGTCCAGGGGGGGAAAAGTTATAGGGGGGTCCCAAAACTTTAGTAGTTTTTCCCCATAGACATAATGGGAAAAAACTTTGCTCACGCCTACAGCCCAAATCGCTGGACGGATTTACACCAAATTTGCGGCAGGAGCGGCGGCTTGGTCCCGAAAGCGTGCTTTGCTTTATTTGGTGTAAATCCGTCCAGTAGTTTAAAAAAAAAATTACAAAAATGTAAGTGAAAAAAATGAGTGATATCTGTGTTCGCTTCGCGGACACACTTCCCTGTTCGCTCCGCGGACAGGACGGTGATTGGGCAAGCAGCTTGCGTGATGTCTGCGGACATCTGACGTGCTCTCTCATTGGATGCGGTGAAAGCGTGCAGTGCGTCTGGCTTCAGAGACAACCGCCATCTTTGTTCCTCGCATGAGAAGCTTTGCCTGCAGGAGCGGGATCTGCCGCCTGCACAGTAAGTCTTCGTGTCTGTCTCCTGTTCCTCCCACCCCCGCTCATGCCCAGTGTGTCCTTCTTGTCCCCCCACCCATGCACAGTGTCTCCCCTGTTCCTGCAGCCCCGCGCTCACGCCATCGGCACACGGTGGCCAGCGGAGAGCCGAGGAGCGGGATCTGCCGCCTCTCCCTCACCCCCCACCCCCTGCTCATGCCCCGTGTGTCCCTATCCCTCCTGCCGCCCACCCCCTGCTCATGCCCCGTGTCTCTATCCCTCCCGCCGCCCACCCCCCGCTCATGCCCCGTGTCTCTATCCCTCCCGCCGCCCACCCCCCGCTCATGCCCCGTGTCTCCCTACTGGTCCCCCCCACCCCCGCTCATGCCCCGTGTCTCCCTACTGGTCCCCCCCACCCCCGCTCATTTCCCGTGTCTCTCTCCACTCCCCCCACCCCCCGCTCATGCCCCGTGTCTCCCTTGTGTTATGCCCCCGCCCCGTGTCTCCCTTGTGTTACGCCCCCACCCATGCCCTGTGTCTCCCCCGTTACCCCCCACCACCCACTCATGCCCCGTGTCTCCCTTGTTGCCCCCCACCCCCGCTCATGCCCCGTGTCTCCCTTCTCCCCCACCCCCCGCTCATGCCCCGTGTCGCCCTCCTTCCCCCCACCCACCGCTCATGCCCCGTGTGCGCACTGTTCCCCCACCCCCGCTCATGCCCTGTGTCTCCCTCGTGTTCCCCCCACCCCACCGCTCATGCCCCGTGTGTCTCCCTCGTGTTCCCCCCACCCCCCTCTCATGCCCGTACGTCTCCCTCGTGTTCCCCCTCACCCCCCGCTCATGCCCGTGTGTCTCCCTCATGTTCCCCCAACCCCCACTCATGCCCCGTGTCTCCCTCGTGTTTCCCCCACTCCCCACTCATGCCCCGTGTCTCCCTCGTGAACCCCCTCACCCCCGTGTCTCCCTCATGTTCCCCCCCACCCCCACTCATGCCCCGTGTCTCCCTTGTGGTACGCCCCCACCCATGCCCTGTGTCTCCCCCGTTACCCCCCACCACACACTCATGCCCCGTGTCTCCCCTGTTACCCCCCCACCACCCACTCATGCCCCGTGTCTCCCTTGTTACCCCCACCCCCCGCTCATGCCGTGTCTCCCTTTCCCCCTCCCCCCGCTCATTCCCCGTCTCACCCCTACCCCCCACCCCCCGCTCATGCCCCGTGTCGCCCTCCTTCCCCCCACCCACCGCTCATGCCCCGTGTGTGCGCCCTGTTCCCCCACCCCCGCTCATGCCCCGTGTGTCTCCCTCGTGTTCCCCCACCCCCCGCTCATGCCCCGTGTGTCTCCCTCGTGTTCCCCCCACCCCCCGCTCATGCCCATGTGTCTCCCTCGTGTACCCCCTCACCCCCCGCTCATGCCCCGTGTGTCTCCCTCATGTACCCCCTCACCCCCCGCTCATGCCCCGTGTCTCCCTCGTGTTTCCCCCACCCCCCACTCATGCCCCGTGTCTCCCTCATGTTCCCCCCACCCCCACTCATGCCCCGTGTCTCCCTTGTGTTACGCCCCCACCCATGCGCTGTGTCTCCCCCGTTAACCCCCAGCACCCACTCATGCCCCGTGTCTCTCTTGTTACCCCCCCACCCCCCGCTAATGCCCCGTGTCTCCCTTTCCCCCCTCCCCCCGCTCATTCCCCGTCTCTCCCCTATCCCCCAACCCCCCGCTCATGCCCCGTGTCGCCATCCTTCCCCCCACCCCCCGCTCATGCCCCGTGTGCGCGCCCTGTTCCCCCACCCCCGCTCATGCCCCGTGTGTCTGCTTCGTGTTCCCCCCACCCCCCCGCTCATGCCCCGTGTGTCTCCCTCGTGTTCCCCCCACCCCCCACTCATGCCCCGTGTGTATCTCCCCTTCCCCCCACCCCCCGCTCATGCCCCGTGTCTCTCTCCCCATCCCCTCCAACTCCCGCTCATGTCCCGTGTCTCCCTCCTTTCCCCCCACCCCCGACTCATGCCCCGTGTGTCTCCCTCCTTTCCCCCCACCCATGCCCTGTGTGTCTACCTCGTGTACCCCCTCACCCCCCGCTCATGCCCCGTGTGTGCCCTGTTCCCCCCACCCCCGCTCATGCCCCGTTTGTGATGTCATCTTTGATGTCCTGGGTGTTAGTCTTAGCAGTGCACGGTGGTGGCACGAGTTAGTTGCTTAGCTTACCATAACTGGCGAATTTCAAGGGTTTTTCGGTTTTACTTGGAACCATAACGTCCCTTTGACAACGTTTTTTGACTGAATTTCATAGGTTTTTAGTAGCGCAACTTAACCATAACGTCCCTTTAACAAAGTTTTTTCATTGAATATACATAAAAAAAAATGACCAGTAAATCTTTCTGTAGCTTCTATCTGCTTGGAATTACATGCTTTGCATAGTCCGCCATCTAGTGTTTGGTGCAGAATACATTGTTTTTTCGCATTACAAAAATGGACTTTGACAGGGGCATTCCTGCAACACTATGCCTACTCTAAGTGTACGGGTACCCATGATCCTGCACACGTCGATGTTCTCAGATAGCTGTTTTTTGACATGTGAAGTTTTATTATTTCTTTCTCTCCGCCCGATACCACATGGGGAAGATAGGTGGGCGCATGTGATTCTAAGCAGATACAAGCTACAGAAATACGATAACGTAATATTTGTCTTCTGGAGAATGTGAATCTGCTTGGATTCACATGCTTTGCATAGATTAGCAATCAGTATTTTGTGAAGGTGGCGGTTGAGCTGAAGGGGTAGAGATGAATAAGTGTCTTCAGATTTCTTGACCAACACCTGGGGCTCTGTTCTTGATTGCGTGTCCACACAACACATGTGTGAAGGTGTGTATTTAACTCCAAGTAGCTGCCTTGCAAATGTCCATCAGGTGGACGCTTACGAGAAAGACGAGTGTTGCTCCCCAACTGCTAGTTGAATGGGCCATTGGCAAAGTTGTGTTAGCAATGGAGTAGCACATTTGTATACATTTAACAATTTGCCTAGCAATAGTTTTGCTGACTGCATCCTCTTCTGTCCCCATTGCCACGGACACAAAAAATTGCTATTTTTTTTGTATATCCTTCATTTTCCAAGGTTGTACATTACAGCCCTACAAACATCTAATTTGTTTAGGGCTATTTCTCCCTTACTCTGGAAGAAAGCTGGTAATTCTATTAATTGGTTAGCATGGAATTTGTATATATATTTTGGAGAAAACCTTTGGTGTGTTCTTAATACTACTATGATTTTATGTACAGTGACAAACGGTTCTGAAGCCGATATGATTGTAACTCACTTATCCTTCTTATAGAAGAGATAGCAATGGCGAAGGTCACCTTCTACGCAAGTTAAGTGAGGCCTTGTGCATGGGTTCAAAGGGTGGTCCCATGGGCCGTGAGAGAACTGTGTTCAGATCCTACCCTGGAAGGAAGTGAGACACTGGTGGGTGTAAACGTTTGACACACTACATAAAAGGCAATAAATAGTGGTATTTGGTACCATTGCTTTTTTAGTTGCGATGTGGAATTGGCTGCTAAATGCACTTTGAGTTATAGGCAAGGCCTGAATCTATACAGACAAGGAATAATTCCACAGCTGTAGCTGAGCCATCTATGGGATTGATCTTGTTTCTTTTACACCAGAGGAGAAATCTCTTCCATTTGTTAAAATAGCAGAGTCTGGTGTTTGGTTTCTAGCTTCCCTATTTATGATACCCATACATCTTGTGGGGAGATGTAGATAACCAAACTCAATGACATCAGGACCCAGGCTGCCAACTTGGTTATTCCAAGGTGTTGTGTATGTTACTTGTTAGTTTTGCTATGTTAACAGTTCTTGTATTGGGAGAAGCTAGATTAGAGGCATATGCATTAGGTGGTAGTACCATGGCTGTCTTGCCCATATTGGTGCAATGAGTATCATTGTTAATGTAGCCTATTGCCCGATGGGGCTCGGCTACATGTTTGTCCACTAATGGACCCTAGGAATAACGATGCAGACACCAGGGTAATAAAGCTTGTGTGTGTGTGTTGCCATGGGGACGCTGCCTGAGCTCAATATGGCAGTGGGTTGTAGCAGGGATCACAGTGGCATCCTCCAAGGCACGGGGTTATGCTGCCTGATTTAAAAATGGCACCACGAGTACTGCAGTGATCTCGAGTGGCCACCCCAGCCAAGGCAAACGCAGACAATAAATTGAATGCCCTGGACACGGCTGTGATCGTGGGTGGGCCCCCTCAGCCAATAGAGCCCACCATGAAGATGAGACAGGGCTCTGCAGTGAGCATGGATGGACCCGTCCCCCAAACCGCACTTCAGCTGCAAGGACAGTGCGGGCCACGCAGTGAGCATGGATGGCCCCACATGGTGGACGGGGCCACCCTGAAGAAAGTAGAGGAACCAGAGCCCAATCTGTCAACCAGAAGAAGACCCAAGACAACACAGAATCACCATTCAGCATTGCATGAAGCTAGCGTCACAGCCAGCACAGAGCCAGCGCCCCCAGAAACAGACATCAAGATACTGTGATAGGGTAGCTGACTGCAGTAGCCACCCCATTGTAACAGTGTTTAATGCTGAGAAGTATAGAGTTTGGGAGGTTAAGTGTTAAGGCGGATGCTAAGTAGAGTCAAGTGTTACGTAGGGGTAGGAGATATATATATATATATATATATATATATATATTCAGTGAAAGAACTTTGTTAAAGGGACGTTATGCTTCCAAGTAAAACCGAAAAACCCTTGAAATTTGCCAGTTATGGTAAGCAAAGCAACCATAACAATAAATATCATACTCTAATTAGTGCATTGAACGATGCATTGATATAAATAGCATTCTATTATGGGGTTCTTTCTAGTATACTAAGCTACTCATGCAGAAACATAGCATTGTGTGCAGCATACAAGATGAAGGTACAATATTCGTAATGTTAATATGTTGAATAATGAAATGATAATTGTTTTCTTAATAGATGTTTGTGTACTGTGAAATATGTAATAAGTAGCTAATAAAACCCATGTAGTACATAATTGCATTACTATAGACAAAACACAAAGACAAGAGCACATACCAATATGGGTATATACAGGGAAAGTGAAGTTACAAAAAAGCACAAGTAGTAGCAGAAACAATTCATAACCTAACTGATTATTTTCATGTAAATAAATGATTGCTCTGTTTCAATGCTGTTATTTACCCTATATATATGTATAACTTGATGTTATTGGACCCTAAGGAAAGTAGTGAGAGTACAATGTATAAAAATATGACCATATACAGGGAAAGTACAGCCATAAAAAAAACAACTGAAGTATCACAAAGTGCTGATAAGTCTATTGATTATCTTTATGCACAAAAAGGATTGCTGTTTTTCAACCTTGTGTCTTCCCCTATCTATATGATTCATATGATGTGACTGGACTCTAAGGGAATTACTGTAAGAACCAACTTGAAGGATATGTCTACAAATAAAATAAAATGTTTAGTTTCTGACTGTTACTGAAGAAAACCATGTGGCCTAGATATGTCAGCAAAAGAAAAGAAAAAAGTGAGCCAGGCATGTGATGTCATCAGTGATGTCATCAATGACATTTGTAATGTCATCTTTGATGTTGTGGGTGTTCGTCTTAGCAGTGCACGGTGGTGGCGCTAGTTATGGTTGCTTCGCTTACCATAACTGACGAATTTCAAGGGTTTTTCGGTTTTACGTGGAACCATAACGTCCCTTTAACAAAGTTTTTTCATTGAATTTCATAGGTTTTTATTAGTGCAACGTCACCATAACATCCTTTTCAATAGATTAAGACCACTAGCATCTTAGGTCCTCAAAGTGGGAACCCTGGGTGGTAAAAAAAAGATTTTTCTTCCAAAAACCGGGACGCCACAGGGTGTAGGAAGGAAAATCTTTTACCAAGATGGCCACCATGGAAAGAGAAGGCGGGGTGTATAAAGAGAACACAACAGGGCATCAGTGGGGGGTGGAGGGGAAAAGGAGGGAGACACGGGGCATGAGCAGGGGGTGGGGGAACACGAGGGACACACAGGGCATGAGCGGGGGGTGGGGGAACACGAGGGACACACGGGGCATGAGCGGGGGGTGGGGGAACACGAGGGACACACGGGGCATGAGCTGGGGGTGGGGGGAACAAGAGACACGGGGCATGAGCGGGGGTGGGGGGGGGAACAGGGAGACACGGGGCATGAGCGGGGGTGGGGGGAACACAAGGGAAACACGGGGCATGAGCGGGGGGGTGGGCAACAGGACACGGGGCATGAGCGGGGGTACACTAGGGAGACACGGGGCATGAGCCGGGGTGGGGGGCAACAGGAGACAGGGCATGAGCGGGGATGGGCGGCAACAGGAGACACAGGGCATGAGCGGGGGGTGGGGGAACAGGAGACACACGGGGAATGAGCGGGGGGTGGGGTAACACAAGGGAGACACAGGGCATGAGCGGGGGGTGGGGGGCAACAGGAGACATGGGGCATGAGCGGGGGGTGGGGGAACACGAGGGAGACACGGGCATGAGCGGGGGTGGGGGCAACAGGAGACACGGGGCATGAGCGGGGGATGGGGGTACAGGAGGGAGACACGGGGCATGAGCGGGGGTGGGGGGTACAGGAGGGAGACACGGGGCATGAGCGGGGGATGGGGAAACACAAGGGAAACAGGGGGCATGAGCGGGGGATGGGGTGGAACAGGGGAGACACGGGGCATGAGCGGGGGGGCGGGGTGGAACAGAGGAAACACGGGGCATGAGTGGGGGTGGGGGCATGAGCCGGGAGTGGGGGGGAACAGGGGAGACACGAGGCATGAGCGAGGGGTGGGGGGACCAGGGGAGACACGGGGTATGAGCAGGGGTGGGTGGAACGGGAGGAAGACACGAGGCATGAGCGGGGGTGGGGGGGGACAGGGGAGACACGAGGCATGAGCAGGGCAGGACATGTCAGGAAATGTTTTATTAGTCTGCTGTCTTTCGTAGGTTAAGAGATGTGTTCGTGTTGGAAAGGGGAGAGATTGGAGTGTCAGTCTCCTAAGGGATGGGGAAGAGGTGTTATAAGGAATTGGTCTTTGTTCTCTGTGGGTAGGTGATTTCGGAAGGGTGAGTTTTGGAGAGTTTTCAAAATGAGTAGGAGGGTTTATGGGAACTATAATTGTTCACTTTCAACTCGGATTTCAGAAAGTGACAATCGGAGGGACGGGATTGGTAGGGTTTGTAGGGCAAACGAGTGGCTGGGATCATGAAATAAACAAGGGGGTTGTGGTAACTGTAGTGTTTATCTGAGCAGGTTGGGAGTGCGGGAAATAATCAGAGGGGCGGGAAGAAGAATGATTGGCAGGATTCGGATAGGCACAGGGAAACAAGGATTCTGAGAAAGATGGTTTCTGAATGCAACGGGGTGTTAATGGATTCACCAGCGGGAGAGGGGATGGTGGATTCTCAAATAGGAAGTTTATTGGATGGAAGGGAGGTAGAGTTGATACAGCCCATAAAAGCTTCAGAGACCTTGTCTTCCTCAGCCCTTTCTCCGGAATAGTACCGCGTCTCACCTGGAGCATTCCCCTGAGCATATCCCCAGGCTGCCCTACCCAGGTGATCCACCCTCGCTCGTCCACCCCCAGGTTTGGGATGAGGGAGTGCCAGCCATCCCCTGGCCACTTGAATAAGGGCTTCCAGAGGTTTACTTGGGAGACCACCCTCAGGTTTCTCACATAACCCCCAGACCGCTGGGAAACAAGGTGCGCTGAACCTGCAAAATAAAATTGCTGAGAACAGGAGATGGGCTTCACCTTGAGTTCTTAGATCACTAAGGCACACAGACGCCACTGTGAATTTTATAGAGATCCCAATGGCGACCCCCCTTTATTTAATAATACCACATATATCTTTTACCATTTCCCCTAGGATACCCTGTCGTGAGTTCCAACTGACAGGGGACCTGCTACATTCATCTCACCCTTCCTTGGCGGGGTGTCGGGGACCCTTGGGGTGAGTCTGGCACAACAGTTTCCCTACATAAACTCTGGTACGCTTCGCGGACACACTTCCCTGTTCGCTCGACAGGACGGGGATTGGGCAAGCGCTTGCGGGATGTCTGCGGACATCTGACGTGCGCTCTGATTGGCTGCCGTGAAGCCTGCAGTGCGTCTATTGTGAGAGACGCCCGCCATCTTTGTTCATCGGTTCATGGAGCGTTTCACAGTAAGGTCTGTGTGTTCCTCCCGTTCCCCCCACCCCCCTGCCCATGCTCTGTGTCTCTCTACCAATCCCCCCCACTAATGGCCTGTGTCTCTCCTGTTCCCCCCCACCCCCCGCTCATGCCTCGTGTCTCCCTCCCATTCCCTCAACCCCGCTCATGCCCCAAGTCTCCCCTGTTCCCCCCTGTTCCCCCCCCACCCCCCTCTCATGCCCCGTTTCTCCCCTGTTCCCCTCCACCCCCCGCTCATGGCCCGTGTCTCCCTCCTGTTCCTCCCCACCCCTCGCTCATGCCCTGTGTCGCCCCCGTTTCCCCCCACCCCCGCTCATGCCTCGTGTCTCCCTCACGTTCCCCCACCCCTACTCATGCCCCGTGTCTCCCCTGGTCCCCCCCACCCCCCGCTCATGCCCCGTGTCTCCCTTGTTCCCCCCACTCCCTGCTCATGCCCCCACCCCCCACTCATGCCCCGTGTTTCCTCTGTTCCACCCTGCCCCCTGCTCATGCCCCGTGTCTCCCCTGTTCCACCCCACCCCCGCTCATGCCCCGTGTCTCCCTCCTGTTCCCCCACGCCCCGCTCATGCCCTGTGTGTCTCCTGTGCCCCCCACCCCCTGCTCATGGCCCGTGTCTCCCTCCCGTTCCCCCCCACCCCTGCTCATGCCTCGTGTCTCCCCTGGCCCCCCCACCCCCCGCTCATGCCTCGCGTCTCCCCTGTTCCCCCCCACTCCCTGCTCATGCCCGCCATCCCCACTCATCCCTGTGTTTCCTCTGTTCCACCCCACCCCCCGCTCATGCCCCGTGTCTCCCTCCTGTACCTCCCACCCCCCGCTCATGCCCCGTGTCTCCCTCGTGTTGCCCATCCCCTGCTCATGCCCCGTGTCTCCCTCCTGTACCCCCCACCCCCTGCTCATGCCCCGTGTCTCCCTCCTGTACCCCCATCCCCTGCTCATGCCCCCTGTCTCCTGTTGCCCCCACCCCCGCTCATGCCCGTGTCTCCCTCGTGTTCCCCCAACCCCCCCCCCCCCCGCTCATGCCCTAGACATAATGGGGAAAAAACTTTGCTCACGCCTACAGCCCAAACAGCTGGACGGATTTACTCCAAATTTGCGGCGGCAGCTTGGTCCCGAAAGCGTGCTTTTTTTTTTTATTTGGTGTAAATCCGTCCAGTAGTTTTTTTAAAAATGACAATGTACGTGCAAAGAATTAGTGATCTGTGTCTGCTTCGCGGACACACTTCCGTGTTCGCTCCGCGGACAGGAATTGGGCAAGCGCTTGCATGATGTCCACGGACATCTGACGTGCGCTCTGATTGGCTGCCGTGAAGCGTGTCTATTGTGAGAGACACCCGCCATCTTTGTTCATCAGTTCATGAAGCGTTTCACAGTAAGGTCTGTGTGTTCCTCCCGTCCCCCCACCCCCCTGCCCATGCTCCGTGTCTCCCTTGTTCCCCCCCAACCCGCTCTCATGCCTCGTGTCTCCCTCCCGATGGCCCTTTCCTTTCCCCACAGGGATAAAGGTGGAGCAAGAGAGCACATTACGAGCAAGGCAGACTGCACGTCGAGACAGCTATCCAGACCCGGAAGTTCAAGAGGAGTAGAAAGGCGGCACATATCAAGAGGCTGACGAGTAGAGACACGACCTTGCCCGTTTCGACAAAACCCTGTGAACCCTCCACTGAAGGAATCATACCATTAAGGACAATAGCCCAGGTGTGCTGCAGCAGATGTCAACAGTGGGTGGAGCATATCGACGCTGATAAGTCGGAGCGAGGGAGACTCCTGCTTCCGTGGTACCAGCCTGGACTCCAGTAAAGAGGAAAGCCAAGCGGTTCATCAAAGCAAGTGAGTCGAGGGGAGAGCCGATAAGAACCGGGCTGTGGTGAATGAAAGTCGCAAAGTGGCAAAGCAAGAGAAGTGCAAAAAACTTCAACATTTTAAAGGGGAGACCAGCTGCAGAAGGGCACTGGCACCACGTGGGTGCTGCTCCGAGAAAGTCTGGTCGATTCCAGTCAGTGAAATTACAGATACCAGAAGGCCATAGGAGAGCAGCCAATATAGGTGAAAGTGGTCATACAGGAGGTCAAGCAAAATCCCTGTACAGTCGAAAGCCTTTGACCTAAGAACGATGACAAAAGAGAGGAAAGTAAATCCCATGAACATTGAAAATGAATGTGAAGGTGGCAAGAGTGAACCGGACCGAGGGATGCTGACAAAGAGGGGGCAAAGTCCAAAGTCCCAAGAAACAGTGTTGACAAAAAGTGAACCCGGCCGAGGGATGTCCACTGGAACCCTAAGGGAAACCAAGAAATTAACTTTCATTTTGTTGGAGGAACTTTTGTTTTGTTATTGGAATATGTCAGGTCCTCTAAGGCAAGAGACTTTCAAGAGAATAACCAGGTTACTCACAGTAGTGACCCCCTTACTCCTAGTCCATAGTCCCCTTTCCTCCATACTTATGGGACATCTCTCTGTCCTGTGGGAAGGGACCAGAGCACTTTGTAAAAAGCATCCAAAGTTTTTCCAAAAATGTGTCCTTCCTCTCTTTCTTGCACAGGGCCCAGCACGCAGCCGTAACCCTGCCCACCTTGGCTCCACCCCGTGCATCGGCCAGCAGTCCTTTTCTATCGCCAGGTCAGAGACCTATTAGCAATAACAGAGGAACCTTATTAGAGGGGACAGCGGGCAGGCGTATGGAGGAAAGGGGACTATGGACTAGGAGTAAGGTGGTCACTACGGTGAGTAACCTGGTTATACTCCTTCCTACGTCCCATCCCCTTTCCTCCAAACTTATGGGAGATTCCCAAGTACTCCTAACAGGAACTACGGGTGGACAGAAATACCCCATACTGAAAAAGGTTCTTCAGCACAGCCTGACCAAACTGAGCATCAGCTCTTGAGCTCATGTCAAGACAATAATGCTTACAAAAAGCAGATGGGGAGGCCCAAGGAGCTGCCCCTATCGATGGACTCCCAGGGGACATGTTTCTGAAAAGCAACCGCAGCTGCCTTGCCCCGCACCAGGTGTGCATGAATACCCTTAGGAGGCTTCAGCCCTTGGACGGTGCAGGCGGCAATCAACCGGGAAATAGTCGCCTTAGATGCCTGCCTGCCTACCCTCAGGGTTACCAAAGGTCACAAATATTTGAGAAGAACTCCTAAGCTTGGATGTTCTGTCCAGCTAGAACTTAAGAGCCTTTCTGGCATCGAGACAATGCCAAACCCTTTCTGCCTCTGAGGTAGGGTTCGGAAAAAAGACCAGCAGGGAGATCGACTGATTCAGATGGAACTCAGATACCACCTCCGGCAGGAAAGCAGGATTTGGCCGTAAGACTACTTTATCCTTGTGAAAGACCAAAAAGGGGTGCTCCACCGACAAGGCCTGGAGCTCACTCACCCGCCTTGCTGACGTAACGGCGACCAAAAAGGACACTTTCCAGGATAGGTACTTAAGGTCCACCGTGGCCATTGGTTCGAAAGGCTTATGACAACGCCGTCAGGACTAAATTTAGATCCCACAGCGGGTGTGGACTGCGAATTGGAGGATAGAGGCGTGTCAAGCCTGCAAAATACCTCTTAACCACTGGGTTACACAGAGTAAGAGCATTGGTCCGTAGAAAGGTAAGCGGAGACCGCCGAAAGATAAGTTCTGCATGACAGAACATGGGCACCCGACTCTGCTAAGAAGGATACGAAGGACAGCACCGTGTCAATCGTAGCCCCCCTTGGGTCCAACTGCTTTCCCAAACACCAATGACAGAACCTGAGCCATTTCCTTCTGTACTGGGACCTAGTCAAGGGTTTCCTGGCTGGCTGGATGTTCCAACGACTTGAACTCGGGCACCATGCCAAGCTGAGCGATTGTGGGGAGGGGTGCCACAGCTGCTGTTCCCCCTGGTGAAGAAGATCGGGGGTCACTGGCAACCTGATCGGCGGAAACACCGACAGGTGTTGAAGTTCTGAGAACCAAAACCTGGCCAGCCACCACAGGGCTAGGAGTAGAAGGAAACAGTTCACTGCATTCTTCAGCTTGAAAATTGCTCGGTGAACTAGAGGCAGAGGCGGGAAGGCGTAAGCTCTCATGTTGTGCCATGGGATCTCGAGAGCATCCCCCAGAGAAGAGGCTCCAAGCCCCCCTCTGGAGGCATACTGAGGAAGCTTCTTGTTTACCGCCGTAGCGAAGAGGTCCACTTCCGGTGTGCCCCAACGCAGGAAAATTCATGAGAGGACCTCCGCCTTCAACTCCCACTCGTAGCCGACCACTGTCTGCCGGCTGAGGGCATCCGCTGTGACATTCAGCCGGCCCGGGATGTGCACTGCAAGCAGCCAAACACCATGAAGTACAGCCCACTCCCAAATCTGGATGGAGAGCTTGGTTCCCCCTTGTTTGTTGATGTAATACATTGACACCACATTGTCTGTGTGTATGCGGACTACTTTGTTGGCAATGATCGGTATGACCGTCCTGAGCGCTAGGAAGATCGCCAGAAGCTTTAGATTATTTATGTGGAGGAGCTTGTCCCGAGGCGACCAGAGATCCGAGACCTGAAGAAGATCCAACGTCGCACCCCACCCCAGAAGGGAGAAGTCCGTCGTGATTGTCACCATAGGGGCTGGGTCCTGAAACCCTGCACCCACCAACAGGTTGCTGAGAGATGACCACCACTCCAGGTCCACTCTCATGGAAGCCGGAATCATTATCAACTTGGAGTCCGGATCCACAGCCTGACTCTAGAACTCCGAAGAGCCGTCTGGGTCCGCCTCATCTTGAGCCGAGCAAGAGGAAGAGCCAACACGCACGAGGCCATGAGGCCCAGCAGCCTCTGGAACCACCAGGCCGATATGCTCTCTGACTGCGCAAACAAATGACACGTGGCTAACAGATCCGCCATTCTGTCCCCGGTCAGGTACCCTCAGCAGTCAATCGTGTTCCAGCGAAAACCCAGAAAAATCAAGTCCTGCGAGACTGTCATGGAAGATTTCTGCCAGTTCACCGACAGCCCAAGATGGAACAGGAGCTGAAGGAGACTCTGAAGATTGCACGCGGCTTTCAACGGGCAAGGGCTGCTTAAGAGCCAGTCGTCCAAATACGGGTACACATGGATACCCTGCAGACGAAGGCAAGCCGCAATCACTGACATCTTCGTGAAGACACGCAGCACAGAGCTGAGGCCAAAAGGAAGCACTCGAAACTGGAAGTGCTCCTCTCCCAAAGAGAAACGGAGATATCTCCTGTGTGGATTCCAAATCAGAATATGCATGTACGCCTCCTGTAGATCCACCACGCTGAGCCAATCGCCCATCTGCAAGGAAGACCATATCTGGCTGGGCGTGATCATCTTAAATTTCTCTTGGGGTAGCAAAAGATTGAACTGGGAAAGGTCTAGGATGGTGCGCAGGCCAGCCTGGTTGGGTTTGGGCACTGTAAACAGCTGGGAGTAGAAGCCCTCCCCTCGCTCCCCGAGGGGAACTGGTTCTATAGCTCTGAGGTCCAGAAGCTTCTGAACCTCTGCTTTCAGGGAGGGCGATCCCGACGCTGGAAAGGAGGGTTTCAGGGTGGGGTAGTGGGTAAAGGTAAGCGGAAGCCCGCCCGAGCGACTAACAAGACCCATCTGTTTTCTGTGATGGTCTACCACGCCTCCCAATGCGTCCTCCGACTGGGGTCTCATGCGAGCGCGGAGAACCCTCATTTTCAAGGTTTTTCAGAGGCGTTGCCACCCGAACCTGAGGAGGAGGCTGAGGAGTGGGAGAAAAACCGAGGCTGCTGTTGTCTCCGGAGGTTATTCCCCGAAGGGGTATCCACCCTACGAGATTTCCGATCAAGGAAGCCTCTGAAACCAGAGAAGGGCCGACTCTGGGACAGCAGTCTCTGGGTTTTAAAGGGGGTTTTAACCAGGACCGACAAAGACTAAGCTGTCTGTGTGCTTTCCTTCGTCTTGGTCAGCTCTACATATGTTGTAGAATGAAAGAGCTTCTTACCATCAAACAGAAGGTCCAGCACCTTGTCCTGTACTTCCTTTGAAAACTTGGTGGCATGCAGCCACGCCTGTCGGGAGGTATCAACCCCCAGCATAAGGCCCCGAGCCCAAGTGTCTACGTGGTGAGCCGCAGCCTCCAGGAGATCCTGAGCCAGGACCCTGGCATCGGATAACCCCGCTTTAAAGTCTTCCAGCTTCTCAACCGGGATGAACTCCTCAAACTCCGACAGACCTTGCCACATCCGCATATTAGCCCCCGCTAACACCAGCTCAGCATTGCCCTGCCGAAGCTGCCAAGCCGAGTTGGCGAAAATCTTCCTCCCAAGGGAGTCAGGGAGCTTGTCCTCCTTTCCCAGAACCTGTGTAGCCGTTGTAGAAGAGGATGCTGCAGGCCTGGACTGTAACGTGGCCGCAGCCACTACCGTAGAGAAAGGGAGCGGGCAAGATGACAGGGCCACCTCTTCCAAAGAATGCAGCCTGTATCGCGCGTCAATTTTTTTATTGACAAAAAGTCCAGAGTGTGGCTTTTCCCAGACCCTGCGGACCTCGGCCAGAACGTCCTTCTGCAAAAACAGGCCGGTACGCTCCAAAGGAGACAGGGTGAACGCCCTGCAGCGGATGCCTCGGCCACCGGAACATCCAAGAAGCACATCATGTCCAGTACCCAGTCATGAAAAGCACTAATAGAGCGGGGCAGATCCTCGTTGTCCTGATCGCCCTGCGCGCCATCCGACAGGTCAGGATCCTGCTGAGCCGTGTCAGGCGCTGCCTTGTCCATGGGGGACAATGGGGGCAAAGGCGGGAGAGTCGGGGAAGGCACTGTAGGCAAGAACCACCGGAGGAACGGGTGGAGCCGGAGGCGCGGGCGGACATATCTCCCTAAAAAGCCCTTTGAAATATTCCCTCATGGGTCGGTTCGCATGAGCGTCTGAAATTTGCCGAAAAAGGTGACCTGAGGGGACTGTTTTGGAACCAGAGGAGGCCTCACATGAGGAGAATAATTACAGGGACGTAACGGGGAAGGGTGCCACAGCAGCCCCTCCACCGACATATCCACATAAATCAAAGGTGCCGACCCTACAGGCAACAAAACATTGTGCGAAAGGGGCATCCGAGCGTTCCAGTCATAAACTGGCCGAAAAGGATGCGCACAAGGGACTATGTTCACTCACAGAACCGAGCCCTACACCTGAGGCCGATGGCATAGTTGTAGGGGTAGCACTCAAAATGGCCAGCGTGGTCGTGGCGGGAACGGGCGCCATTTTGTCCTCATCTGAGGAAAACTGCGACACGCGAGGAAGTGAGGCAGGGGTCCCCGTCGATGGACAAGGGGTCTTAACTTTAGCCTTAACATAAGGAACCTCGGCTGAGCCGGTACTATGAGGCCTGGAATGTTTCTGCAACATGCCAAATTAACCTTCCCAGGAAGGGCCGCGGCACTGCCAGTAAAAGAGTAATTTTCCTTCTTTACCCCCTCAACAGATCTGGTATCGCCGCAAGAGCGGGAACGGTGAGAAACAACCTTCACCGATAAGGCCTTGCCAGGCCTCTCAGAAATGTTGGTAACTTTAGCCTCTGTACGAGGGACCTCGGACCCAGGTCCGGTAACAGCCTTATTAGCGCGGGCCTCGAACATCCACTCGGTAACACCAAGCCCAACCAAGGCCTTGGGGCACACCTCGGTCTTATTTTTGAGGGAAGCCGATAGAGAGTCCTCAGAGCGAGCTCTGGTACCCCACGACTCAGTAGAACTGGGCCTACAAGCAGCCCCCACAGGAGGGGCCTCGGAGCATGCTCCGGTATCTACAGGCCCCTTACGGAGACCCTTGGAGAAAACTCTGGTACAATTATTAGGCCCAACGGGCACCTCAGGGCAATCCCCAGTGGCAGAGCAATCAACGCCCCTCCTGGCCCGGGAGGAACCCGGAAAGGTATCCCCCAGCCGGGGTGCTCTGAAAAGTAAAGAACTTACTGGGCGTTTCTTCTTTTCGTCGATGAACGCCTGAAAATGCAAAGGATGAGTTTGTCGGAACACCTCCTCCCATAGTGCCAACAGACGTTGGATTGCCTTGACCGAAAGGGAGTCGCAGTAAAAACAGTAGTCCCAACGGTGATCTGGACCCAAACACTCTTCATGAGGGCGGATGCTCATCCTCTTTGTTTAGAGTCGGTGACACAATGAACAATCTGGAAAGTTTAGTTTGAACGACAGACTAGTACACGATCGCTAGCGAGAGCCAATGAGGAAAAAAGGGAATAAAATCTTCCGCGGATGCAAGTGCATCCAGTTCCGAACGAGCGGAGAAAAGGACTGATGGCCGATGCGCGGAGCAGAGCCAAGTTGGGCGGGGTTACGGCTGGCCGGGCCCCGCGCAAGAAAGAGAGGAAGGACACATTTCGGAAAATGTACAAAGTGCTCCGGTCCCAACGGAGAGATGTCCCATAAGTATGGAGGAAAGGGGACAGGACGTAGGAGTAATTACATTTGGCCACTGACGGCCCAGATAGCTGCAAGTGGAGCCGTCAACTCGTGCTGTGGAAGCTTGAGAGTGTTCTGTGTCCAAGATGCCACCTTACCCATGCTCAAAACGTGGGGAAGGGAGACCCAAGCTACCGCATCCCGACATATTTGAGAACACTTCTTTTTTTTTTCTTGAAAACCATCCCACACCCTTTTTGTATTAGCTGTAAGGTTTGGCAATAGGTTTCTTAGTATAGGCCCTTTTTATTTGACAAGACACCACTATGACTGCCTTATTTTCACTTGATGCCGATGATCGACGCTTGTTCCCATGTTAGATTTAGATTAGGCGTTTTTCCAACCTGCATACAGTTTAATAAACACCATTGAACTGTGATCACTTGTCTCTGTCTTTACTGTTGCCACCATAACTTCCTTACAGTTAGGAGGGGAGGTTTCCATGGGAAATGTCCTTGACATAGGCCAAGACTGGAAGGTCCCAGGTTTGGGTTTGGGTTAGGGCCAGGAAGGGCTACATTATAGTCTCCTGGTGCATTTTGTGGATTATCTTGCAGATAAGTGGCATTGATGGAGGGGGGGATCTGTTAGAGTGTATTGGTGTTGAGTTCCCATTCATGTTCGGGTAATAGGACCCTGCTGAGAAGGTCAGCTAAACAGTTGTGAACCCACAAGACATGCTGTGCTTGTATGGATAGGTTCCTTTGTATGCATCAATGCCAAATGTTTTGTGCTAGGGTCTACAGTTATCTGGAGTGTGTTTCACCCCGTTTGTTGAACTAAAACATTGTAGATGTGCTGTCGGCCTGTATGAGGATACTCTTTCCCTCTAGGGTAGAAACTACTACTACACTTCCACTGCACTACCGCCCGCCCTCACCAGAAGCGCCAAGCAATTCACTAAGGAAAGATTACTACCGCACCTCGAGGTCCCCAAATTGATGCATCCATCCAACGACAACCCGGATATCCTCGCCACTACATACAACTCCATCTCTCAAGCCGTGGATGCCATTGCCCCATTGACATTAAGAAAGCAAAAACCATAAAACAAAAACTCATGGTTCACCCAGGAACTCCTCCAGCTATGCACAAAAAAATAAAAAGGTCAGCCCTTTCAGCCAGGCAAAGTAATCCAAGCGACTCTACCAAACAGACCTTCAAAAATATAGCCAAACAATACAAAACCACCATCATCTTAGCCAAAGCCAACTCTTTCAGCTCCAGGATAACTAACGCCAAATCTGGCTCCAGGGAAATCTTCGCAATCTTCAGAGAATTGGAAACACCCGCCCCCGCACCAAACACCATTACCGCAGACGAAGATTGGTGCAATAAAATCCAAGATGCTAAGCTCAACAAAATTGAACATCTTAGAAGAAAAAATCATCAGCCACCAAAAAGCACTAAAACAACAACTTTCGGACATTCAACTGAACGCACCAGCTGAAATCCCACCATTCTCATTCCAAGAAATGAAAGAACAGGACGTCCTAGCTATTCTCAACTCTATCAAGCCCTCCAATTGCAAAGGCGATTCTTGCCCTGCTCAGCTCATTAAAGACAGTGCCCCCGCACTGACACCCTTCTTCACCGCCTTCATCAACGCCTCCTTCAAATCCAACCTAGTGCCCTCCTGCCTCAAAGAAGCCTGGGTTCGCCCACTGCTGAAGAAACTCACACTGGATCCTAAAACACTAGGGAACTACAGGCCTATAACTACAGTACCCTTCCTACTGAAAAGCCTGGATAAAGCTGCATGCCTTCAAGTCCAGAAATACCCTGAAACCCATCACCCACTTGGCCTCAGACAGTCAGGCTTTCATCCTAACCACGGAACAGAGACCACCCTCTTGGACCTCAAGAACCAAATAGTAAGAGGGCAGGTTTGCCTGCGTCCCTGAGGTCATCTACTTCTTGACCTATCCACGGCCTTCGACCTGGTTGACCACGATACCCTTTATCAACATCTCTCAACTGCGGGCAACTTCTCACCCAATACCACAGCATAGATCTCCTCCTTCCTTACCGGTAGAGCAATGAAGGTTTTCTCAGACCAGGCCTGCGCCCAACCACATCTAATCAAATGTGGAGTTCAAGGGTCCTGCATCCCTCCCAACTTGTACAAACTCTTCACAAGGTCACTATTTAACTACCTAGATTCCATGGGCATCACGAACACCAATTACGCTGATGACACGCAGATCCTCATTCCTCTCTCGGGTGATTTTGAAGCGGACCAAACAACCCTCAACGCCATTTACGCCTCCATCCAATACTGGATGGTGGAAAACTGGCTCTGTCTGAACAGCGAAAAGACCGAACTCCTTATCTGCTCCCCGGGCACAATCGGAAAGTTGGGCTCACAATACGACGCCTTTCTCATCGACAACACTCGCATCCCCACATCTCAGTCAGTCAAAACTCTGGGAGTATACCTGGATTCGAACCTCACCATGACCAGACAGGTGAATGCAATATCTTCAGCAGCTGCTTACCACTCAAAACTTATCACAGCCGTCAGACCATTCCTAACGCAGCAAAACTCCCTCACCATCGCCAGAGCAATCATTGGATCTCGCCTCGAATACTGCAACGCGCTCCTTCTAGGCACGTCAGCAAAGAACATCAGGAAACTACAAACAGTGCAAAACAATGCCCTCAGAGCAGCAACAGGCGTCTCCAGACGAGATCATATTGCATCCACAAGGAAATCAGTCCATTGGCTTCCCGTTAAGGAACATATCCTCCAAGTCTCTGGCACTTACCCATAAATGCCTCCATGATACGGCACCACAGTACCTCTCAGAGATTCTCTGCCCCCCCTCAAACAGACCCACTCGTTCCAGTTACTCCAACCGTCTTGCCATCCCCAAAAGCCTCAAAGCCCGGGTAGGCGGCTCAGGCTTCCCAGTGTTAGCAGCCACCACCTGGAACCTACTCCCCCACACAATCAGAAGCATCGATTCCTACACTGCCTTCAGAAAAGCAATCAAAACTAAACTGTTTGTTTAACCCTCACCCAGGATCTCACGGTTAGGCATTTGCTATCTCTAACCCTGCATTGCTTTCTACTTCTTGTAACTAAGACACTTTCTTGAAACAGCGCATCGATGCCTCCGGGCTGCTAGGCGCTTTACAAATATAAAAATAAAATAAAAAATAGGGTAATTTGGAAGGCGTGTAGTGCCATTGTTATTGTCAAGAGTTTTAACCAATTTATCTGCTAGGTCTTTTGTTTTGTTGTTCACTGTCTTTGAGCTGTGAGGTGCAGACAGTGTGCTTCCCTACTCTGCTAGTGATGTGTCAGTTTTTGCGATTTGCAGAAAAATGTAGAGTCTTCCTAGGATCATATTGCTTACTGACCACCAAAGACGACCCCCCATTTACAGTTTGCGAGACTACCACTAGATCTTCTCATTGGCCTGATGTGTGTGTCCGTTATCTCGCCAGCCACTGCTGTATTATTCACATTCTGAGAAGCACATGAGGTATTATGAATATGAATGATACCATCAGAACTAGGAGATTCATAACTTTCCTGACTTAGCATTTGGCCTGCTTTGAACAGAGGAATGAGGGATTGTAAAGCCTACTGTCTTTCTGGTTTAGGATACACTGGTGCCATTTGAGTGTTTAGGACTGCCCATATGAACACTTTTTCCCTGCTTGGAATGAGGCTCGTATTTTTGTTGATTGAGAAGCCTAGGCTGTAGAGCAGGTTCACAGTATGTCGAGTGTCTGCCAGACACTCCTGTGTTTTCTTCCCTCTTATTAGCCAATCGTTTAGGTATGGGTACACTGGGATTGCTTTGAGGCATAGCTCTGCAGCCATCACCACTACCATCTTGATAAATACGCGAGGTACAGATGCAATTCCAAAAGGAAAGCCTTTGAATTGGCCGTGTTTAAGATTTCAAATCAGAGGTTCTTTCGATGGTCCTGGAACACTGAATTATGAAAGTTTGCATCTTTCTAATGTAATGTCATGTAAATTCCCCTTTTTAAAAATAAAACAATAAATGACATATGACCTCCGGTAGGGTTGTCATTCTGAAGTTTTGTGGTTTTACATATTTGCTTTCAGGTCTTGAGTCTAGCATTAGTAATAGTTTTGTCCTTCTTTGGAACCAGAAAATAAACAAAAGTATATTCCTGCGTTTACCAGTCTTCTTGGTACTTCATGCATTGCTCACTTAAGGCTGAGGGCCTGATCTCTTTCTGTAGGTCGTTTAGATTTTCCTGTGATATTGTCCTTGTTCTGGGTTGTTGATAGTGTGGTTCTGTTATCAGCTCAATACAATAACCCTCTTTCACTGAACTTAGTACCCACTTGTCTGAGGTTATCCCCTCCCATGTGTGATTAAACAATGTGATGCAACCTCCTACTGGGGATGCATGGGAGGGGACCCCTTTTGGGAAGTCATTTAGTGTTGGGAGCTGAGCCTCTAGAGCCTTGCCCTCTTTCCATGTTCTCATACTCATAGGATGTCACACGGTCGATTGTCCACTCATTCCCGAGTATAGGTTCTTTGGTAATTCGGGGTGGTCGGTTATGTCCTGATGATCCCCTCTGTTGGAAAGATTTTGCTGATATTTGGCCTAGGATTTTAAAGTCTAATTTTCTTTCCTAGCCTTTTATAGTGCATCAATTACCAATGGCCCAAACAGAGAGTTGTTTTTAAGGGATTAGTCCATTAGATTGACTTGTGTCTCGGATTGGAACTCCAAACTTCTGAGCCAAGTTTGCCTCTTGATTATGCTAGATCCTGCAAAAATTCTTCCCGCTTTATCTGCAACATCTAGAGTGTTTCTGAATACTGCATTTGTTGGGTTTTTACCTACGGCTATGATCTTGGTTATTGCTGTTTTTGTGGGTTCTTGGCGTGAACGATGAGCTGTTCCAGGTCATGCCATTGGTTTTTGGTGTTCTTCGCCATGAGTGTGGTGGCATTTGCGATTCAGACTTCTTTGGAAGGAGGATTGCCACTGAAGTACAGTTTTTTTACACTCCTTGTAAGGAGGTATTCGTTGGTTGAAAGGGATGCTCTGCCCCTCTTCCTGGCTATGGTTGCCACTAGGTAGTCTACTCTTTGAGGGGCCCATATGTATAGCTGGTAGCTAGGTGCTGGTCTATACTTTACTATCCTTGGGTTAACTAGTTTAGTTTGTACAGGGTGATTCTCTTTAATGTGCTTCTGAGCAAGGGTATGGACTGAGACGGTCCTCCTTTCTTTGAGGACGTCCTCAAAGTCTGGGGCTCTTCTGTTAGTATATTGAATCTTGTGCCTACTCTCCTTAGAAAAGCCGTGTACAAGACCTGGGCCTCCGTAGGCGAGAATGAGGTTCAGGGTTCTACCTGGTCTGGAGATAGAGTAAAGTCTTCTGAGCCATTTTTGTTTCCTCGTTATCTCCCACAATGTCTTCTAAACCTGAGCAGATATCCTGTTCTACCAGTTTCTCTTCCTCCTTGTGTGTGTAACGACTGGGAAGGTAATGTTTTAGGTCTCTTGGGCGGTGTTCTGGATCCTGTTCATCAGTTTCTTTTTGGGAACCCATCATTCCCATAAGGAAATCGATTCTCTCCTCTGTCCAAGGTGTCCCCTATGGGGTAGAACGGCGTGGATGCAGGAAAAGGTGGTCTTCCTCCTCTAAATCCACATAGCAGAGAATATTGTGCCTTTCCATTCCATGGATGTAGTTCCCATACCTGCTCAGTGTGTAGGGAGTGCTTTTTGATACATAGAATCTTCTGTGTTTGGCGTTGTCAGTGGTCGGAGGTTTTATTTCTAGGTGTGGACGTCAAGTGTTCAGACGTGGCCTGTGCTTGTGTCCCCCCAGCGCTGTTCCATCTTAGTCTTGTGTGCCAAAACAGTGTGTGGTTTCACTACAGTGTGTATCAAGCCGACGTGCATTTGTGGTGCAGAAACCGAATGGTCTGACAAATGTTTTGTTCGATGCTGGTCTGTTTTTCCTTTGGACTTGGGGTTGTGTACAGCCGTCTAGATGCCAAGGGTTGTTTCCCCAGAACAACCCGACGTCGGCCCTATGGAGCTGGGGGCCGGCTGCGAGGAAACTATGTTGCCTCCATTTCTTGCTCTTCTGTATCGCTCTTGAATGGCCTGTGCCTCATCTGCACCTGGGAGCAGTGGCTGCCCTGCCATTCGCCAGGTGATATTTCTTTATCATCCGATTAGAAAAATGCATTCTCTCCCATGGGACAGGCCGACCTACAGCATGAGCAGGGATTATGTACTGACTACTGAACGCTTCTCAAACTGCAGCGAAAAGTAGGAGACTAGTAGCATCAGTCAAACACTTAATCATTGGCCCTCCTGCCCCAAACCCGCTACTAAACACTACACATGCACACTTTACAATCTCTCCCTCACTCACTCACATACACCCATGCATTACATGCATACATAGATGGATCCTTATCTCCTCTAAGCACAGCCCCGGATGGTCCACCTCTCGTCAGGCAAGCACGCATGAAGCAGAGCATTGACCGAATGCCAGCTGCACACAGGTGTGAGGCGGCGAGCCAGACTTCTGCTCTGCCTACCTCTAAATAGTGTGCATGTAACGCATTATGCGTGGAGCCTTTCTGCCCCCATTTCAGAAACAAAGGAAAAGGTGCATAATTGGCGGAGTGCCCCCGTTACGGTGGGAATGAAATTAAACACATACATGAAAGATTGAAGTTTACTTTGTGATCCATGTTTAAAATTGGAATCTAAACTTCCATCTTTTAACTTAAATAAGGAGGCTGCCACCTTGCACTCCAACACACCAGTTGTCACTAATCTGCAGTTTCTACACATTTCTTGTAACTTCTACTTCGGTACTTTAATTATCAGTCCTCCAAATAAACCACCATTAAACCCAATTGATCAGAGTGATAGACTCTTGCTTAGTAATCCTACATTTGTTTTCAGGTACAGCCATAATTCTTTACAACAGTATTATGCCCGAAACGTTGCGCCAGTCTGGGATGCACCACATCCAGTGAAAGTGGTGAATATAAGCTATGAGGTGCATTCTGAATACTAATCCAAGTAAAAGAAGTTCACCTGAAATGTGTGTGGAAATTAGTGATCTACACATGAGAATGCTCCGATCTACCAATAACACCACTAACAATAACTCAAACAGCCACTCATTTCAGAAGACCTGTGAAGGGCAATGGAACATTCATGCTCCTGAGGATCTCACCAATGAAGATTTGAGATGTAAACGAGAAGTCCTAATTGTTAACACACATTTGCGGTACTAAGTATGAAGTAAATCCTATAAGGAACAAGTTATTTACCTGTAACTGTTCGAGCATGGGTCTGGAATGGATTCACATGCTCAAATATTCCCCATTGTCAGGCTGGGAATCCTCAGTAAAGAAAAAAAAATCTGTTTTAGTTTCGTTTCGGAACTGTCTTTTTTCTAATAACCAATCACTGGTCTCTGGGTCATACTGCCCTCAGCCAATGACTGCCCTCTAGCTAAGCCCCTCTGGCAGGCATTTTCAGATTTAAATGGCACGTAAAGTGGCAGTAGGACCAAGAGAAGAGCCGCAGAGGGGTAGGAGGGAGGGTTTGCATATGAATCCATGCCAGACCCATGCTGGAGAACAGTTACAGGTAAGTAACTTGTTCCTTCTCCAGCATGGGGTCTGGCATGGATTCACATGCTCATGAATACAAGAATACATATCAGTACACACATGCACAACCACGGGAGGTGGCAAAGCTCAACATTAAGCATTTAATCAACTCAACATTAAGCTGCCCTTACCTCCTCACCAGGCCAACGTTCAGGCGAACAGGTTGCCCAGCACTGCATGGCCGACTCTGGACTCCTCCCTGGAATCCCGGTCGACGCAGTAGAATCTCATGAAGGTGTGTGTCGACCTCCACGTAGCAGCCCTGCAGATGTCCAGCAGGGGCACACCAGACAGGAACGCAGTGGTAGCAGCAATCGCTCTGGTCGAATGGGCTCTCAGGCGGCCGGGCAAGGGTCGGTTTGCCAACTGGTGACAGTGCATAATGCAGCCAGAGAACCATCTGGAAATGGAAGCCTTCGAGAGGGCCTTACCTTTATTCACAGGTCCAAAGTTCACAAACAGCTGTGATGTCTTCTGCAGGCTCTTTGTGTGGTCCACGTAGAACTTCAGCACTCTAGCCACATCTAGCGAGTGCAAAGTCCTCTCGGCCAGCGACGAAGGCGACGGGAAGAAAATAGGTAACACCAAGGGCTTCTTGAGATGGAAGTCCGACAGCACCTTGGGCATGAAGGAGGGGTGCGTCCTCAGCACCATCCTCGTGTCGTGGAATGTCGGGTGTGGAGGTTTACAGGAAAGGGCCTCGATCTCTCCCACTCGTCGTGCGGAGGTGATGGCCACAAGAAACGCTGTCTTCCACGACAGGAACTTAAACGGTGCCGCATGCAGTGGCTCGAATGGCGGCCCCATGAGCCTGGTAAGCACCACGTTGAGATCCCACGCCGGGGCCGGGGCCTTCACCGGCGGGAACGATCGGAACAGTCCTTTCATGAACTCCTTTACCAAGCGATGGGACCACAGAGATGATCGCCCCAGAGTTCTGGTGTAGCGCGAGATAGCCGCCAGATGGATCTTGATCGAGGCATGAGCCAGCCCCGCCTTGGCCAGGGATAGTAAGTACGGCAGCACTTCAGGGGCCGTAATCCGCAGAGGGTTAATCTTCTGTGAGCATCACCAGACAGAGAACCTCTTCCATTTGTGTCCATAGCGCTTGAGTACAGAACGCTTTGGCATTTGCAAGCACCTCCTTGCTGTCCGCCGGGATATCGTACCTTCCGAACTCTAGTGCTGCAGGAGCCAGGCCTTTAGGTTCAGCGACCCCGGGTCGTGGCGGAGGATGGCGCCTCCTTCTCTGGCGAGAAGATCCACGTCCGTTGGCAGTTTGCCTGGGGGGAATACTGATATGTCCAGAAGGTGAGGGAACTAAAGCTGCCTCGGCCACGCCGGTGCGACAAGGATCATCCTGCACCGGGACCGTCTGAGTTGACTGATAATTCGCAGTAGCAACGGTGGGACCGCATACAGGAACAGGCCGTCCCAGGGGAATGAGAAGGCATCGCCCATGCTCCCTGGCTGGGGAAATCTGCTGGCGAACCTCCGGCACTTGGCATTCGTCACGCATAGGTCAATCTGGGGATTGCCCCATCATCGGAATAGGAGATCCACTCGTAGCACGAGCGCAGCTCCCTGCTGAGTGAGTCGGCGATGGTGTTCTTGATTCCTGCCAGGTGGAAAAGTACCAGAAACATCCCTTGGGCGACGGCCCAGTGCCACAGATCCTGCGCTTCCTTGGATAGCGCTGGGGATTTGGTGCCCCCCCGCTTCCGGATGTAGAACAAAGTGGTGGTGTTGTCGGTGAAGACCCTCACCACCTTGCCCTTGAGGGACGGAAGGAACGACCTGAGGACCCAGAACACAGCTCGGAGCTCCAGGACATTGAAGTGTAGTGACCTCTCCTCCGGGAGCCAAAGGCCTCTTGCGTGGAGGTCTCCGGTGTGCGCTCCCCATCCCTCCAGGGAGGCGTCCGTCGTCACCGTCTCCTGATGTGCCGGAGTCTGGAAGTCCATGCCCGTCACAAGATGTGCAAGGGTGCCCCCACGACCGTATCGCTTGGCAGAAAGTCTCAATGAGTGAGATCCTGTCTTCGAAGCTGCCCGCCGCTTGCATCCAACGGGCGTCGAGTAACTCTTGTAGTGGTCGCATCTGCAGCCTGCATAGGCGCATGAGGTAGATGCACGAGGACATCATGCTGAGTAGGGACTTTATGGACCTCACTCTGGCCGCATCCATGGTCAACAGCTGTTGTACCTTGCCCAGGATGGCCTTCGTCCTTTCCTCCGACGGTGAAGCCAATCGCGCCACTGTGTCGAGTCTGGCTCCCAGGAACAGGGTGACTTGCGATGGTACCAAGTGGGATTTCGCGAAGTTGACTGAGAATCCCAGATCCGTGAGCAGTTGGACGGTCTTCGCTGTGTGATCGACGGCGGGTTCCCTTGACTTTGCTCAGATGAGCCAATCGTCCAGGTAGGGGTAGACGTGGATCCCCTGCAGGTGCAGCCGCGCTGCCACTGGTGCCAGGCACTTGGTGAACACCCTGGGCGCCGACTTCAATCCGAAGGGAAGGGCCTTGAACTGATAGTGCCGCCCCTGGACAGCGAATCGTAGGGATTTGCGATGTCCCTTTAGAATGGGGATGTGAAAGTAGGCATTCTTCCACCCCCTCAAGTCCAGCGACTACAGGAAATCGCCTTCCTCCAGCTGTCCCAGCACATGCTGGAGAGTGACATCCGAAATTTCTGAGACTTGAAGTACTTGTTTAGACGACAGAGGTCCAGGATGAGTCGCCAACCGCTGGTTCTATTCCGGACGAGGAAGTACCACGAGTACACTCTGGAGCCTTTTTTGGGACGAGTTCTCTGGCTCCTTTTCTTAGCATTGCTCGTACCTCCAGAAGTAGTTGTGGGATGTGGTTTTCCTTCCTGGCCACGGGTGGTATACGGGGGAACCTTTTCTGAAATTCCAGAGTGTGCCCGCAGGCCAGGGTATCCAGCACCCAACGGTTGGTGGAGATGGGCTACCACACGCTGACGAATTTCGCCAGCCGGCCTCCCACCAGGGTGCTCGAGTGGGGGCCCGACACCACGGCCGGTTCAGTCCCGTTTCGTCGCGGCCTTGCCGCCCTGGCCTCCTTGGCAACGACAACACAAACCTCCTGTCTTGCCGAATCCTCTGTAGGCTTCCTGCAACGAGAAGCCGGCCACTTGGCGGTACGACAAGAAACTGCCGCCGAATCCTTAGGAGGCACCATGATTGCCGGTGGAGTTCCGAAAGGACGGCCCTCGTTGTTGAACACCCAAGGCCCGAGCCGGCTCGGTGTCCGCCTTGATGGCCTGCAGAGTCTCGTCCACAGTCTTGCCGAACAGGTTGTTTCCGTCGAGAGGCATGTCCAGAACCCTGGCCTGCATGTCCTGGCGGAAGTCGGTGGCCCTGAGCCAACTGCGCCGCCGAAGGCAAACGCCATTGCCCATATGACGAAAGCCGGTGTCGGCGATGTCCGTGGCCACCGTAATGGCGTGGTACGAAGCCACCTCGCCTTCCTGTAGGATTTCCAGAGCCTCAGCCGTCTTGTCATCCGGGAGGAAGTCCAGCAGGGGAGCTATCTTGAACCAAAGCTCCCTGTCAAAGCGTGCCACGATCGCGAGGGCGATGGCCGCTTTAACTTTAATAGTTGTCGCCGCCGACATGACCTGTTGTCACATAGCATCCAGCTTCTTCCCCTCGCCATCCGGCAGGGACGTTGAAGTTGAAGCCGTCGCTGCTTTCTTCTTGGCCGCTGTGGAGACACCTGAATCCGGGGACGGTTGTGCCCTGAGGAACATAGGGGCGGAATCCGGGAACCGGTACTTCTTTTCGTACCGGTCTCTTAGCAGGGGCCGTAGACGGGTCCTTCAGGAGCGCCAGCCCCTCGTCCCAGGTGTTGTCCAGTAATGGGACTGTAAGGACAGTCTTCCTCTTGGCCTCCCGCCGTTGGTATAGGAAACCCTCCTTCTGTTCTTCGGGCAGAGCTGGAAGAGCTCAGATGCCCTGGCAATCATGGTGTGGAAAGAGCCAATTTTGTCGGGGCTGGAGGGAGGGGCTGTAGGTCCGAGCAGGTGGTGATGGGAGGACCATTCCGTCGTCACCACCGTCATCATCCGTCCCAGTCGTCGCCGTCTGTCTCATCCCTCGGTGGAGGGGAACGAGGTGAAGGCTGTGAAGGCTGGAAAGGAGGAGGGGGATGGATTTGCCTCCGCTTGCCTGGTGAGCTTCCCGACAGTCCAGGCTCTGCTGGATCGTCCGCTGGGGGTAAGGACAACCTTGTCCTCATCTCCGTACACAACGCCTGGATAGCCATCAAGATTGCTCCCGAGTTGTCTTGTGGCACAGGCACCGGTTGCGACAGGAGCACTGGTTGGGGAGTAGGATCCTCTGTCTCCTCCACGGCCTGCAGCTCCTCGTCGGCACCACAGTCGCTTTCTTCGTCCGCCTCATCGGGATCCCTCCAGCAGGACTGGAGCTTCTCGAACTTCTTGTCCAGGATCTTTGCAACACCAGCCAGCTCATCTTCAGAGGTGGTATCTGTGGCTGTAATGTCTACCGTGCACCCACCCCCTCTTTCTCCACCCGGCTGAGTGGATAGGCTGAAAAGAGGATTCCATCTGTGGTGGCAGGGAAACTCTAGGCCCGGAGGTAGTCTCCACTGGGATAGCCTCCATAAGCTTCGCCAGGGCCGCCACGACTCCCTCGAACGAGGCCTTAGCCAGGGGAATCAGTGGTTTTGCGACCTTGGGCGCGCCTGAGGCCTTCACCTTGGGGGCAGGGTTGCTGCCTCGCTCCCCCTCGGCTGCCGACGTCAGGATCAACCCGGACTTCTCCCGAAGCTTAGCCGGGTTCTCTGACTTCCTATCCCCCCCCCCGAGCCAGAGCGTTGGCTCGTGATTGATGGCATTGGTGACATTGCGCCCTGCCTGGCAGCCAAACAGCCCGACCCATCAGCACTCCCGGTGCCCGCAGACTCGCGGTGCTTTGCCTTCTGTTGGCCCCCCGTCGCCAGAGCACCCTCAGAGGTCTTAAAAGGCCGCTCGGACTTCTCACCTGCTGCTGGGCTCTTCCCCTCTAGCCAGTTGGTGAGTCGAGAACGACAATCCTTCATTTTCCGTTCGGACATATTCTTACAAAACGCACAGTCCTTCTCCACGTGCGCTTTGTCGTCGTGAAAGCAGAAGAGCCACCGAGAGTACTCATCTTCCTTGAAGACATTTTGTAATCCGCATCCAGGGCAGCTCCCGAAAAGCTTGGATCCGGGCATCGTGTTTCCTTTGTCCTGGGCCATGTCCACGCGGGGTAGGCCTCAAAGATCTTCCGGAATCCTCCAAGAAGAGAAAACACGCCCTTGAGGGGCGTAGAAAATTCCGAACCGGTCCCCATTGATCCGAAGTAGAATCAGTGGAGCTTGAGGCTCGATTGACCAAAAAATGAGAGTAAACTCTTTGAAAATAAATAAATATATTTAAAAATAAATAAATAAATCGAAAAACACAGTAAAAGCTCCAGAGCTATAGCACGAGGACTCCCAAAACTTGAACGTGCCGGAAAAAACTGAAGATGGCTGCCAAAAGAGGGGCTTAGGTAGTTGGCAGCCATTGGCTGGCGGCAGTATGACCCAGAGACCAGTGATTGGTTATTAGGAGAAAGTTCAGAAACGAAACTGAATCCGATTTTTTCTTTACTGAGGATTCCCAGCCTGACGACGGGAAATATTCATGAGCATGTGAATCCATGACAGACCCCATGCTGGAAAACTCCTAGTCACATGAGAATGCAAGTGTTTGCCATGACCCTTAAACGATGCTCAAGCATGTCGACACTGCATTCAGCTCTAGATGGAAAACTAGCTTTCAGTGCATTTCAATACGCATGTTTAACTGCTAAACACACACTACAGTGAACTATTACAGAAATCGATAGACAAAGGATGTTTTTCCCCCTCTGGAATAATTGCATAATTCACCATGCACACGCCTTAGACAATGTGTGGTGAGACAGCGGATGCTACCAGTAAGAGACTACCATATCAAAAAGTAGTTTAACATTTGAACTACAGTTATGAAATTGCAATGAACATTTCTTTCCCAAAATTCACTTTGAAAAATAATGAACTATGACAAAGCATCAAAAATAACTCGTACAAACACTGATAGTTCAAGGTGGCTTATTTTCTTTGTCAGGGTGGTTACCATTTTGCCTGGAGTTCTAAGCACGTTCTCCATAAATTGAAGTATTCTTTTATGTGCACTTGATCTATCCCAGGATCAGCGTCCAGGCCACACTTTGGTACGGGTCTCCTCCCTTGTCACAAAGGCTCAGCCTTGAATTTTTGTGCCTTACCATTTGCTTATCGCCTCAGTATTCTCTTTCTCTGCCTTTTAGCCAGCCAGGAGAGCTTGGAGAATGAGCAAGCGGAGGACCCCCGAGGCTGAAGCAAGGTCCGGCAAGACAAGTGATCCACAACCCAAGATGAGAAAGACTAAAGAAAATCCTGTTGGGGAAAGGAAGGCAGAGTTTGGGACAAAGTCCAAAAGGTGGAAATTAACACTGAAGGAAAGAAACCCTGGAACAACTAGAACATTATCCCTAAAAACAGAAAAATTGGAAGACAATTCTTAGAGTAACAGGAGAGGAAAGAGAAAGAGGATGCCTGTAATCTTTGAGGTGGAATACCTACAAACAGAACGGGGTGAATGAGCTTACCTCAAGTGAATAAGGGGAATGGGAAAGTCAACTATTCCAAGATCTAAAATCTTCATGGGAAGAAATCTTCAAGCATGCCAAAATCAAATGCTCTTGCGCCATACTTTGTTTACCGGTTCGTCAGTCTCTCTTGGGCATCTTTCACATTGCCAACATTGTCCAAAGAATAAAAGCATAATGTAAGCAGATACTTTGGCTATTTCAAAGTTGACCATGTTTTCCAATCCTCATGCCTAGGTAAATCTCCTGGGCCAGACTATCCTTGCGACTGAATTCTTTAAGTGCTTTAAGACTGCGCATCACAGTTCTAGGAGTCAGTCACCTCATGGTCATAATCCAAAAGGATGCATTTGTACGACCCTCCCACCTTGGTTGTTCCAGTATGCTGGATCTCAAACCACAGGTCAGACTAGCCAATAGGAGGAAAAGGTTGGGGATAAGATGGTGAGTAAAAAGAAACAGTTTAAGAGGATAATACGAGGATAAAGGGAAACAGGTTTTATTCTCCAATAATTCCCCCTACCTAACCAATTGATACTTACACTTCACCAACAAATGACTTTTAACATAAATCGGCCTTTTTGACTCTCAGACCTTAACAGGCTAAAGAAAAAGTTACTTACCTTATCGGGTAACGTTCTTTCGATGGGATGTTCCTCCGACGTATTCCACATCTATGACAGGTAATGACCACAGCTGTGCTGCTTCGGAACATTGATACGTTGTCCCTCTAGGCCCGGCGAAGGTCGACGTCACCGGATGTTATATATAGGATGCACGGCGCCCGTAGCCTCAGTTGTAGTTTTTTCCCCAGAACGTGTGGCACCAATCTCCTGCCAGTATGACTGCAGAAAGCTTTGCGGAAACGTATGCTGCAATCGCATAAGAAATTCTATAGTGGGGCAGGCTGGGAGGGTACGATGTGGAATACGTCAGAGGAACATCCCATCGAAAGAACGTTACCCGATAAGGTAAGTAACTTGTTCTTCGAGGGGATTGTGTCCTCCGACGTATTTCACATCTATGACTCCCAAAGCAGTACCAACGTATGGCGGTGGGAAAAGAATTTACAAATTTAGAATATTAGAATGTTCAATCAAATTGCTGAATAGAGGACTGCCTTACCAATGGCAAAATCCTCCCCATGGATGGAGTCCAGGGAATAGCGTCTCACAAAAGTATGGACAGAGGCCCATGAGGCTGCTTCGCAAATATTTCAAATCGGAACGCCCCTCTGTAGAGCAGTGGAGGCAGCCACACCCCTAGTAGAGTGAGCCCGTAAGCCTACTGGAGGGCCCTTTCCCGCCAAACTGGTACACTCAGAGATCATCAAAATGATCCATCTGAACAAGATCTGCTTGGAAACAGCCTGACCTAAACGCCTTCCAGCATAACCAACAAAGAGCTGATCGTCCACTCTGACCCGGGACATCCGTGAGAGATAGAAACTCAAAGCTCTCCTAGGATCCAACCTATGGAGCCTCTCCTCTTCCTTACCAGGATGTGGAGGAGGATAAAACGCCAGAAGAATTACCTTCTGGCTCAAATGGAATTCCGACTCAACCTTCGGAAAAAAAGAAGGCCGCTACCTAAGGACAACCCTGTCCTTATGGAACACAGTGAAGGGTGGCTTGGCGAAAAGTGCCTGCAACTCACTCACTCTGCATGCGGAAGTAACCGCAACTAAAAACACAGTTTTAAAGGATACCAGTCGCAACGGACAAGAATGTAAGGGCTCAAACGGAGCTCCCATCAGGAACTTTAAAACCAAATTCAAATCCCATCCCGGCACCTTGAAAGGCGACAGTGGAAACACATTAGTTAGCCCTTTAGAAACTGTGAAATCAAAGGAATCTTAAAATAAGAACATTCCTCAGACGAGTGCTTAAATATAGACAGCCCCGCCAGGTAACCCTTAATAGTACCCACTTGCACGCCCTTGTGGGCTAAGGAAAGAAAAAAGAAAAAACCAAAGGAATGGAACATTGGAAAGGATTCACATTCTGTACCCTGCACCAGTCGCAGAACTTTCTCCAACGGCAACGGTACAGGGATTTCGTTGCGGGCCGTCTGGCCGAAAGCAACACCTCCCTCACGTCTTCGGGGAGGTCCCAATCCTTATACCTCAACCTTTCAGATACCAAGCATGAAAGCTGAGAGACTTGCCCTCTGGATGGAGAACCCAACCCCCCCTCCCGTGAGAGCAGATCGTCTCAGTAGGGAAGACGGCGTGGAGGGCAGATGGACATGTCTAGAAGATCCAGGTACCATGCTCTCCTGGCCCATGCTGGAGCAATGAGGATCATCCGGGAACCGAACCTCCGTAACCTCCGCAACACTTGCGGAATGACGGGGACTGGAGGAAACGCATAGAACAGTGGGAAGGACCACTCCACTACGAACGCGTCCCCTAAGGCTCCTCTTGGAGGAAATTCCCGAGAGCAGAATCTGTCGCACCTCCGGTTGACACTGGTGGCGAAGAGATCCACTTGTGGGGTTCTCCAAAGGGCGAAGATCTCCAACAGAACTTCCTGAGCCAGCTCCCACTCGTGAGAGACCGTGCTCTGCTTGCTCAGAGCGTCCGCCACTGCGTTTTCGTCTCCAGCCAGATGATCTGCTGGGATCGAAATTTTCTGCTGGATGGCCCAGAACCAGAGCTGCATCATCTCCTTGCACAATGGGAGTGACCCTGCCACCCCTTTTTTGTTGAGGTAGCGCATGGCCACTGTATTGTCCGTCATAATCAGGACATTCTCCCCCCCCCACAGATGGCAGAAAAGCCTTCAGGGCTAGCCTAACAGCCCGCAGCTCTAACAGATTGATGTGGAGTCTGGACTCCAACGGAGACCAACGGCCGCTGGCTGTCAACTCGTTAGCATGAGCTCCCCAACCCGTGAGAGATGCGTCCGTCACGATCGTCACCTCTGGCCACGGTTGCCAAAACAGAGCGCCCTTCATCAGATTTCCTTCAACGGCCCACCACAGAATATCCAGGGCGACCGAGGGTGGAATATGAACGGGATCCGACATCCTGCCGGAGAACTGCAACCACTGCATCTTGAGAGCCCAATGCAGAGATCTCATCCACAGCCTGGCCTCTGGCACCAGGAAATTCAGGATGCCATGAGGCCGAGCAACCTCAAGAACTCGAACGCCGGGAGACTCTGGACACGTTGAAAGGTGTCTACCATCTGCAGAATGTGATGAGCCCTCACCTGGGGTGGCGAACACAGCCCCAGGGATGTGTCGAGCACAGCTCTGATGTATTGGAGCCGCTTGGTAGGTGTCAAATGGGACTTCTTTAAATTGAGGGAGAAGCCCAGCTTGTGAAGGTAGTGGCAGGTGATGGACAGATGACAGAGCTTGCTCAGGAGAGCACACCCTGATCAACCAATCGTCCAGGTAGGGGTAGACGTGAATCCCCCCCTTTCCTGAGATACACTGCCACCACCACCATCAGCTTGGTGAAGACCCTTGGGGTGAAGGACAATCGGAACGGCAGGACCTGAAACTGAAAGTGTGAGTCACCAACCGCTAACCTCAGGTACTTCCTGTGCTTGGGATGAATCGGCACATGAAAGTAAGCATCCTTGAGGTCGAGAGACACCAACCAATCCTGAAGTTGAAGGGCCTGTAGGACTTGAGAAAGAGTCACCAAATTGAACTTGTCCTTCCTGAGGAGCTTGTTCAACCAACGCAAGTCCATGATGGATCTCAAACCTCAGTCGTCCTTTGGGATCAAAAAATAAGGGGAATACCATCCCTTGTTCCTCTCCGCTACAGGCACCAGTTCTATGGCGCCTTTCTCCAGCAGGGATAGGATTTCCTGTACAAGGAGCGGATCCGGACGCTTCAAAAGAGCTTCCCCGGTGGATTGTCGCGAGGCCTCTGCCGTAAGGAAAGACGGGAGCAGCGGGCTATGATCTCCAGAAACCACAAATCTGAAGTAATGTCTCGCCATTCTTCAAGATACTGCACAAGTCTGCGCCCAACCAGTGAACCATGGGACATGGTCTCATGGCTGAGCGGACGGAGCTGCGGCAGTGCCGGAGGGCAAATGGGCAACTGCCCAAGCGGCTTTGGCACCTCAAGTACTTTGCTTTCCACCTATGGTACTCCTATGGTGGCCCCTTTGACTGGCAGCTCCTCTCTGTCTACCAAAGGTAGAGTAGTACGAAAGGCACCTCCCCTCCATTGCTGTCCCCTAGGACGAAAAGGCAGAGGTTGACGGATTGCAGCGCTCAAAGACTTTGCTGCAGCTTTGGAGGTCTGCAACCTCTCAAGGCTTTCGTCAGCCTTGCTGCCAAACAGATGCATGTTGAGAAGCTGAGAATGCACATCAGGAGCAAACCCCGACTTCCACAACCATGCAAACCTGTGTATCACAGTGCTCGCAGCCATGGACTGGCTGACACAGTCTGCCATGTCCAGACCCGACTGAACGTATTCACACATGGCATCTTTGCAGTCTTGCACGAGGGCTAGAAAACCATCCTGTTCCTCCACTTCAGGAATATGCTCAGCCGCCAAAGATGCACAATTCCACAGAGTGTGAGTGAATCTCGCCAAGGCACAAACAGAGTTGGCTGCCTTCAAAGCCATACCCCCAGAAGAAAATCCCGTCTTCACCCAACCATCAAAGCGCTTATCGTCCCTATCAGGAGGGATGGTAGGGTACGCAGCCTGATTCGCGGGGGCCATAGCCGCCTGCACCACCAAACTCTCCGGAGTAGGGTGCAGCGACAAGTAGCAGGGGTCACACTACTGGCTGGGCGGTATTTTTTCGGAAGCGACTTATTAACTGGCGGGAGACTCTCCGGAGCAGTGCAAGCCGCCGCCGGCAACACCGGGTCAGTGGGTAGACCTTGGTCCATGATGTCTGTCAGATCATCCTAATCAAAATCAACAGGTGGAGCAGACCACCCCAAGTATTCAGTCACCCTGGACATAAGAAGGATTCGGCATGCGTCCCAGGCTCAGGCCTGCCAAACGCCACCTCCGGAGAGGTGTCAAGACCACTGGCATCATGCAAGGACTGACAGAGTTCTTCCATCTGACTGTGACCAGACAACAGGTCATCAGGGACATCAAGAGGCACAACCATCTCCTCATCAGACCTTTCCTCCACCTCTGAAATATACTCCAAGGGTTGGAACAAATCCAATCTGGGAGGAGGAACAGAGTAGGAACAGAGTAGGGCTCAAACACAGGCCTCACTGACTTACTGAGAGCCTTCAACAGTTCCACAGCTCTCTGGGGCACCTCCGGCAAATCCTCCACAAACGGCATCGAGGGCATCCGTGTCGACCGAGGCACAGACGGCGTCGACAACCTCTTTGAGGGCTGAGCCCCAAGAGAGCCTTTCCAAGGACGCGGCGCTGATGGCGTCAACTCCTTCCCCGAAGGCTTCACAGGATCTGTCGGTCTCAATGGCGTTGAGAGCTGGGACCTGATCTGGCACGGCTACGGCGATCTTCATCGTCAGAGTGGGACCTCGACGGCTCCCGACGATCGTGCCGACCGTCCGAGCACAAAGGCTTGCGAGTGGTGGACCGAGCCCGTTCCTTGCCGGCTTCTTTCGAGGGCACAGAAGGAACAGTGCCATGCGATTCCAAAATCGCCATCATATGCAACCCATTCGGCCGGCGACAAAGACTTGGTGGCACAAGTCAACCGCCTTCTGTTGGAGTCCTCTGACGAGGAAGGCAACCGGTGACGGCGCTTCCAAGAATGCCTCGAAGAGGCAAAGGAATGGCAGGAACCACTCCGAGACCGAGACCCCCTGGACTTTCGCCGACGCAGACAGTCGCCCCTCGAGTCGTCGGTCGAAAGCCCAGCGGATTTCGACTTATGGGGCTTAGACACCCTACCTACCTTTAATTTCTTCTTCCGTTCCCGCAAGACCTTCGATGTCAGGGACTGGCAGTCATCGCAGTGGTCAGTGGCGTGGCTTTCGCCGAGGCACCAGAGGCAGATGTCGTGCAGGGCCGTTGTAACGCTCACCTGATTCCCGCAGAGGCGCCGGTCTTGACTGGGTGAATGCCGTATCTTCAAAGGTGATGTGTAACACACGGTTGGCTCTTTGGGCTGGACCTCTGTGCACTGTATGTCTGACTCGAAGAGTTAGATGTCTGCAGATAGAAAATATGGGATTAATGAACTGGGGTTATTGGGTGCCTCTCTCCTCTTCCCTTTCTCTTCTCCTGTAGAACCCCAAAGGTTAACGCCCTCACCTTAGGTAAGTGAACGCCGAGCTCTCCATCTGCCTCGGGGCAGGGTGCCGTAACCAGTTTCTTCACTGGATAAGGGTGCAGGCCTCTTGACCTCAGAGGACTGCTGTCCTTCGTTAACTGCACGAACGGTAAGTTCTGGGCACTTCAAATGTCTTAAGTCTTTTGTAATGATATCTCTTGTTTTGCAGGGTTCCGGCGATGGCGGATGGCGGGCTAATGAGAGTTGAGGATCGAACCCGCGTGAGGAATAGAAGCGCCTGGAAGCACGTAAGTAAGCGCTTGTAGCCTGCTTCACGATGCGCACTAACTGTCCCTTTTATCTTGCAGGTACAAGTTCGGAGCTTTAGAGAAGCTGACGGGTGCTGGAATACCCACTGGATTCGGCGTGGGAAGGAGTAATGGCACGTGAGTAATAAAGTTGCCCAATGTCTTTAAACGCACCTTCTTTTGTCTTTCAGATGCGGGATGCAGCGCCGAAGGCCTCCGGAGCGTGCAAAGAGCTGGTAAGCTTTTGTCTTTCAGATGCCGGAATGCAGCGCGAGGCGTTGGCGACAGCCGATGGACCAGGTAAGAGATGCGCTGCCACTGAAGACTGTAGTGCTAACCTGTTCTTTCTTTGTCTTTACAGGTGCTGCTGAAGACTAGATTCCAGGATGGTAAGCCTTTGTTCCCTTAGGCCCAGGATCAGAAGCAGAAGACACGATGAGCGTTCTGCTGCAGAGAATGCAGAATAACGCAAAGCAAGATTCATCCATCGGGTGTGGTTTAAATAGCCTCCTGTAGTGCTTAGGTGTCTCCTTCCACAGCCACGCCTAGGCAAGAAAAGAGTTCCTGCTTTCCAGAAGAGTTCCAGTGTTCTGAACCTAGGGAGTGGCTCCTGCCCCACCCAACAGGAAAAGTAGTCCCAAACAGAAGAGGATCAAGGGTTCAACTGGCAGGTAAGTAAGCAGCATGGTCTGCTGCAGGTTAGTCCACCCAAGCATTATGAGCCCGGCGCTTCCAGCGCTGGGGCTGGGCATCTTTATGAGCCTGGTGCCACTGGCGCCAGGACAGGGTCCAAAAGGTCCCAATTGGGACTGGCTGGCACTCGGAACCGGGGTTATGGGTCTGCTTCCAAGGGAGTCGGGCAAGTCCTGATCTTTTGGAAGCAGAGATCATGACAGTAGCCCCCCTCAAGGCCCCTCCCAAACCGGGCTTCTCCGGGGGTTTGGGCTCGTTAGGAAATGTTCGATGAAATCTTTTGATTAGACGAGGCGCGTGGACATATTCTGCAGGTTCCCAGGATCTTTCTTGGGGACTGTAGCCTTTCCAGTCAATCAGGTAAAATAGTTTAGATTTGGAGATCTTGGAATCCAGGATGCTTTTGACTTCAAACTCGAGTTCTCCATCAACTAGAATAGGTTTTGGAGATGTAGTTAGTCGGGTTTGAGGTTGCACGGGTTTTAATAGAGAGACGTGGAAGACCGGATTATCTTCATGTGAGGGGGCAAGTCCAACTTGACCGCTACTGGATTTACTATGGTAGTGATGGAATAGGGACCAAGGTATCTTGGGTTGAATGTGCATGGTCCTTTTAGAGGTAGATATTTGGTGGATAACCAGACTTGATCTCCTACTTGATATTGGGGGGCTTCCTTCCAATGTTGGTCTGCTCCTTTCTTGTATTGTTCTTTAGCCCTTTGAAGGTGTGAAACAGCTTCCTTAAAGGCTTGGGTGATTGTAGAATGCAGGTGGTCTACTGCTGGTGTTCCAAGATCTTGGAGTGGATCCAACTCCGAGGTTCGAGGGTGACTACCGTATAAAAGAAAAAACGGGGTCTTCCCAGTTCCCGAGTGGACAGAGTTATTGTAGGCATATTCGGCTATCCAAAGGATATCTTTAAAAGTTTTTTCAGTTTGTTGTAGCATGCAGCGCAAATACTGTTCCAGAGTTTGATTGGTCCTCTCGGTTTGTCCGTCGGTTTGAGGGTGGTGGCTGGTCGAAAGTCTCACATCAATTTGAGCCGACCGACAGCAACTTTGCCAAAAATGAGAAATAAATTGACTACCTCGATCCGAAATTAGAACTGAAGGAAAACCGTGCTGTCGGACAATGTTTTCGAGAAATTCTCAGGCCAGAGTTGCTGCTGTTGGTAAGCCTTTGAGTGGAATGAAATGCGCCATCTTGGAGAATAGGTCCACGATTACTAGGATCGTATTGTATCCGGAGCATGGAGGTAGATCGGTGATGAAGTCCATAGAAAGCGTATGCCAAGGGCGAGGCGGGATGTCAATAGGGCGTAAGAGGCCGGCTGGTTTTTCCTTTTGACTCTTGTTTTGGGCGCATACTCCACAGGACATTATAAAGTCTCTGATATCTTTTTTCCAAGACGGCCACCAGAAGTAGCGCTTGATCTTTTCCGAGGTCTTGGTCATACCGGGATGTCCTTCCATTAAAGAATCGTGATAACAAGAGATTACCTTTTTCTGTAAATCTGTGCTGGGCAGGTATAACCGTTCTTGGAAATATAATAGGTTGTCCTTCACCGTAAAGTCCTTTCCCTGCAGATGCCAATTCTGTATGTCTGCTGGAGTTACCAGTAGCCTGGCTTTATCCTTAACTTCCTCTATGGATTCTGTGGCGATTACACCTAGAATTCTTTGTTCGGGAATGATAGGTACAGGTTTAGGATTGATCAAATGTTCTTCCACTCCCATCCGAGAAAGGGCATCAGCTTTACCGTTTTTTGTACCAGGTCGATAGGTAATTATGAAGTCAAACTCGGCAAAGAATAGTGCCCAACAGAGTTGCCTAGAGGATTGAGCTTTTGCGGTTTTCAAATATTGCAGGTTTCGGTGATCTGTAATCACAGTAACGGTGTGTCGGGCCCCCAGAAGATAATGCCGCCAAGCCTTAAAGGCGGACTTGATAGCTAGAAGTTCCTTATCAGTAATAGTGTAATTGATTTCAGGAGGCGAGAATTTGCAGGACCAAAATTCCACGGGATGCAACGGATTGGTTACTGGGTCCTTTTGTGATAGAACTGCCCCCATGGCAAGGCTCGAAGCATCAGTTTCAACGATGTAGGGGAGTTCTGGGCGAGGATGTTTTAAGATCGGTGCAGAGATAAATCTAGTCTTCAAATTCTGGAAAGCTTGTTCCGCCTCGGTAGACCATTCAAAACGTTTGTTTTTCTTTAACAAGGCGGTGATGGGCTGGACTATTCGAGAGAATTCGGGGATAAACCTGCGGTAAAAGTTAGCGAAGCCTAACATGCTTTGAACACCTTTTACGGAGGATGGCGATGGCCATTTGAGAATTGCATCGACCTTCTTTGAATCCATACGCACTCCGCTAGGTGATAATATGAATCCCAAGAATTCAACTTCAGTCACGTTGAAAACACATTTTTCCAACTTAGCGAAAAGTTTGTGTTGACGCAATCTCTTGAGGACCATTTTCACGTGTTTCCGATGTTCAGTTTCCGATGAAGAATAAACGAGGATGTCGTCAATGTAAACAACAACACACACATCTATGAGCTCTCTGAGGACATCGTTCATAAAATATTGAAAGGCGGCCGGGGCATTGCAAAGTCCGAAGGGCATGACCTGATATTCAAATAGCCCATACTTGGTGCGGAAGGCCGTCTTCCATTCATCGCCCTCTTTTACTCGTACCAAGTGGTAGGCTCCTCTAAGATCCAGCTTTGTATATATGCATGCTTTTCTGACTTGGTCCAGGAGTTCAGGGATCAAAGGTAACGGATATCTATTCTTAACGGTGATCTGGTTCAGGGCGCGATAATCTATACAAGTTCTAAGGTCCCCTTCTTTTTTTGGAACGAAGAACAAAGCGGAGGAAGCAGGGGACTTGGAAGGACAAATAAACCCATTCGCTAGGTATTGATCCAGGTATTGTCGGAGGTGAAGATTCTCAGGCTCGGTGAGGGCATAAATTCTACTACAAGGAGGAGTAGATCCAGGTATCAGGTCTATCTGGCAATCATAAGACCTATGAGGAGGTAGAGAGTTAGCCTGATCCTTCCAGAAAACATCGTGGAATTCTAGGTATTCAGGAGGTAACTGGGGAGCCTCCGAGGAACTTGCTGCCAGTGTAACACCAGGTCGAGGGTGACAAGTAGAGACACATTCTGGAAACTGAACCGTTCTTGCTCGCCAATCGATCTGAGGATTGCGCTTCTCTAACCAAGGAATTCCTAGAATAATCTGGAACTGAGGGGCCTTGATCACATCAAACACTATCTTCTCATGGTGTCCATCTTGACTTACTAGCGTCACTTCTTGGGTGGTATGCGTTACTGGTCCGGAGGCTATCTCCGTACCATCCACCGTAGTAATGACGTCCTTTACAGCCTTTGGACAAAGAGTCAGATTCATCCTCAAAACCATTTCATGATCCACATAATTGCGGATGGCACCGCTGTCGACGTAAGCTTCAATCGCATGTAATCGATCCGGATGTTCAGGGCTAATGAGGACCATAGTTATCACGAAATGCGAGGTCACTGAACTGTTTTTAACGCTCGGCAAGAGGACCTCTATTCTTGTCGGGCGAGGTTGTTTCCCTGCTCAGAGTTTGTGACCCTGGTAACTGCAGCTCCTACTGCCTTCTTGGCTGGTTTCACCAGACAGTCTCGAAGAAAGTGCCCCGAGTTTCCGCAATAGAGGCATAATTGCAGCTGTTTTCTCCTTTCCCGCTCCTTTTGTGTTAGTGGTCCTTTCAGGCCCCCTATTTGCATGGGTTCCCCAGAGTCTACTCCTTTGGTAGGAGTTGGTGGTTTGGAAAATACTCGAGCATCAAACTTGGAACTATCTGCCTTCCTGTTCTGCAGTCTGTGGTCAATTTGAACGACTAAGTCAATATAGTCCGAACAGTCTTGCGGGGGATTCACTGCTTGGGCTAACACATCTTTGAGCTCTCCACGTAGACCTCTATAAATCAGCGTAATCCTTTTGTCCTCAGGCCATCGAGTTTCCACTACCAGTCTGTTGAAAGACGCAATATAAGCCAAAAGGTCTTGATTACCCTGTCGCAATGAAAGGAGCTCATTGTCCAAGGCCTGCCCCTGTGAATGTCTTTCAAACAGTTTTTCCATACTGAGCTGAAAAGCTTGAAAATCATGGAGAACCGGATCATCTTGATTAACTAGAGGGATCGACCAGTCTGCCGCATTGCCACTAAGGTACGAAAGCACTAAGGCTACCTTAGCTTGATCAGTTGGAAAGGTTGCTGGCCGGCATAAGAAGTGCAACCGGCACTGATTAATAAATACTGCAAACCTCTTTGGGTCACCAGAAAATTGTTCGGGCGGAGCCAGAGGTACATTCCCAGGTAGGTTGATCTGTACTGGGTTCGTAGAGGATGTTGAAGGAAGATTTGCCCCTGATGCGGGTAACGGCGTTTGTCCATCTTGTGACTGTAGCAATTGTCTAGCGAGATCGTCTGTTCGCTCCTTGGAAATAATCAGTTCCCTTCTTAGAGCATTCGTTTCCTGACGGGCTGCATGCACTTCTGCTCTTAGTTCCCCAAGTAACTGGGCTAGCTGGTCGGTATCCGAGGTTTCCATAGCGCCTTGGTGGGAGTTTTGCGGTAGGCTTTGCGTTCTGTAACGCTCACCTGATTCCCGCAGAGGCGCCGGTCTTGACTGGGTGAATGCCGTATCTTCAAAGGTGATGTGTAACACACGGTTGGCTCTTTGGGCTGGACCTCTGTGCACTGTATGTCTGACTCGAAGAGTTAGATGTCTGCAGATAGAAAATATGGGATTAATGAACTGGGGTTATTGGGTGCCTCTCTCCTCTTCCCTTTCTCTTCTCCTGTAGAACCCCAAAGGTTAACGCCCTCACCTTAGGTAAGTGAACGCCGAGCTCTCCATCTGCCTCGGGGCAGGGTGCCGTAACCAGTTTCTTCACTGGATAAGGGTGCAGGCCTCTTGACCTCAGAGGACTGCTGTCCGTCGTTAACTGCACGAACGGTAAGTTCTGGGTACTTCAAATGTCTTAAAAGTCTTTTGTAATGATATCTCTTGTTTTGCAGGGTTCCGGCGATGGCGGATGGCGGGCTGATGATAGTTGAGGATCGTACCCGCGTGAGGAATAGAAGCACCTGGAAGCACGTAAGTAAGCGCTTGTAGCCTGCTTCACGATGCGCACTAACTGTCCCTTTTATCTTGCAGGTACAAGTTCGGAGCTTTAGAGAAGCTGAAGGGTGCTGGAATACCCACTGGATTCGGCGTGGGAAGGAGTAATGGCACGTGAGTATTAAAGTTCCCCAATGTCTTTAAACGCACCTTGTTTTGTCTTTCAGATGCCGGAATGCAGTGCGAAGACCTCCGGAGCATGCGAAGAGTAGGTAAGCCTTTGTCTTTCAGATGCCGGAATGCAGCGCGAGGCGTTGGTGACAGCCGATGGACCAGGTAAGCGATGCGCTGCCACTGAAGACCGTAGTGCTAACCTGTTCTTTCTTTGTCTTTACAGGTGCTGCTGAAGACTAGATTCCAGGATGGTAAGCCTTTGTTCCCTTAGGCCCAGGATCAGAAGCAGAAGACACGATGAGCGTTCTGCTGCAGAGAATGCAGAATAACGCAAAGCAAGATTCATCCATCGGGTGTGGTTTAAATAGCCTCCTGTAGTGCTTAGGTGTCTCCTTCCACAGCCACGCCTAGGCAAGTAAAGAGTTCCTGCTTTCCAGAAGAGTTCCAGTGTTCTGAACCTAGGGAGTGGCTCCTGCCCCACCCAACAGGAAAAGTAGTCCCAAACAGAAGAGTATCAGGGGTTCAACTGGCAGGTAAGTAAGCAGCATGGGCTGCTGTAGGCAAGTCCACCCAAGCATTATGAGCCCGGCGCTTCCAGCGCTGGGACTGGGCATCTTTATGAGCCTGGTGCCACTGGCGCCAGGACAGGGTCCAAAAGGTCCCAATTGGGACTGGCTGGCACTCGGAACCGGGGTTATGGGTCTGCTTCCAAGGGAGTCGGGCAAGTCCTGATCTTTTGGAAGCAGAGATCATGACAGCCGTGATGGACATTTTCGAACCGCAGTCCCAACATTTTTTAAAGCCTGACTTCGGGGTAGAAGAAGACAGACATTTCTTTTGAAGTAGAAGAATCAAGCACGCCGAGATTCTGAAGCAAACAAGTTTGCGGAAAAAACGGAACTGAGGCTACGGGCGCCTTGCATCCTATATAACATCCGGTGACATCAATCTTCGACGGAGGCCCTCGAGGGACAACGTACCGACGTCATCGACGCAGGATGCCTACGCCGAAAATGTTTCGAAGCAGCACAGCTGTGGTCATTACCTGTCATAGATGTGGAATACGTCGGAGGACACAATCCCCTCGAAATATACATACTGTGTGCCTCATGGGCTGAGTGGACATATAAGGTTTAAGTTACTCACTTTCAACTATTGCTCTCGAGTATGGGTCTGCCATGTATTCACATGCTCATGAATATTCCCAGTCGTAAGGCTGGGAATTCTCAGTAAAAGAAAAAACAGTTTCACTTTCACTTAAAAACAGTATTTCTCCAATCACTGTACTCTGGGTCATACTGCCCCCATCCAATGACAGTCCTCTTCCTGAGCCCCTCCTCTGGCAGCCATCTGCATATTTGGTAAGCACGTAAAGTGGCAGTATTACCAAGAAGAGTCAGAGAGGGGTCGCAGAGAGGGTGTGCCTGTGAATCCATGCCAGATCCATGCTGGAGAACAATAGTTACAGGTAATTAACTTAAACCTTCTCCAGCAAGGGATCTGGCATGCATTCACATGCTCACGAATAAATAGCAGTACAACATTACACAACCACAGGAGGTGGCAAGGCTCAACAGAAGCAATTACACGTACCCCTAGAACAGACTCATCTCAAGCAAACAGGTCGCGTGTGTGTGCGTGCGTGCGTGCGTGTCTCCACGTAGCAGCCCTCCAGATGTCGAGCGGGGGCACACCAGACAGGAACAGCATCGTCACAGTGATCGCACTAGTGGAGTGGGCTCTCGGATGGCAGGGCAGCAGTCGGTTAGCCAGCCGATGACAGTGCGTGATGCAGCCAGAGAGCAATCTTGAAATGGAAGCCTTGGACAGGGCCTTCCCCTGGTTCACAGGACCAAAGTTCACGAACAGCTGTGAAGTCTTCCGAAAAATCTTTGTGAGTGTCGCATCGAACTTCAGGCATGAGCAACTTCCAGCAAGTGCAAGGCCCTTGCCGTCAGCGACAAAGGTTTCGGGGAAAAAACAGGTAACACCAAAGGCTTGTTGAGGTGGAATTACAACTGGACCTTCAGCATGAAGGAGGGGTGCATACGTAGCACCACCTTCGATTCGTGGAAAGTAGGCTATGGCTGCCTGCAGGATAGGGCCTGGATGTCACCTAACCTAGCAGAGGTGATGGTCACAAGGAAAGACGTTTTCCACAAGAGAAACTTGAGCGGGGTCTGATGCAGAGTCTCCAAGTGGGCCCCCCATGTGCCTTGTCAAAACCACATTGAGTTCCCACACCGGGGCAGGAGCCTTCACTAGCAGGAAAGATCTGAAAAGTCCTTTGAGAAACTCCTTGACAAGTCGGTGGGACCAAAGTGAAGATGTTCCTGGTGATCTGGTGTAGCGGGAGATAGCCACCAGATGTACCTTGAAGGAGGCGATAGCAAGTACGGCAGTATTTAGTATTAGTATTTATTTATATTGCGCACCTTGCCCAGAGGCTTGCGGGGGCATGTTTAGGAGGAAGTTACAAGTTACAGAAAGGAGGTTACAGGTTGCAGAAGGGGTGATACAGTAAACAAGTTCTGTAGGATCTGTAGGGCTATGACCCTCAAAAGGGGTAATCCTCTGTGACCGGCACCACATAGCGAAACGCTTCCACTTGTGACTGTAGCACTTCAAGGTCAACAATGCAATACTTTGGCGAGGACTTCCCTGCAGTTCGCTGGCAACTTATACCCTCCAAACTCTAGGGCTGCATGAGCCAGGCCCGCAGGTTCAGCGATGTTGGGTTGTGATGCAGGATTGCGCCTTCTCTGGTGAGAAGATCCGGAACCACCAGCAACGCCGACTGGCTGAGAAGGTCAGCATACCAAATCTGCCACGGCGGGGCAATGAGTATCATCCTACATTGACACTTGGCGTGTTGATGACTCGTAGCAGGAGAGGGAACTGAGGAAACACACCCCCCCAGTCTCCTCGGTTGGTGGAATCTGCAGGCAAACTTCTGGCATTTGGAGTTCGCTGCTGTCTCAAATAGATTGATCTGGGACCTGCCCCACTTGTGGAAGAGTCTGTCTACCTGATCCTTCTGAAGTTCCCAGCCGTGGCAGGAGCGCAGTTTCATGCTGAGGGTGTCTGTCCGTGAAGATCCTCACCACCTTGACCCAGAGACAAGATGTTGATATGGCGATCTTTTTCTAGCAGCCACAGGCCTCTGGCATGTAGACATCTGGTGTGGGCTCCCCAGCCCTCCAGGGAAGCGTCCATGGTGACCGTCTCCTGGTATGGGGGTTGGGGGGTTTGGAATCCTGGGCCCTGGGCAATGTTGAAGGGGACGCCCCACCATCCTATCACCCGACGGAACTCATCGTCGAGAGGGGTCTAGTCCGTGAAGCTTTCGGACACCTGAATCAAGCGCGAGTTCAGGAATTTCTGTAGGTAGCGCGGTCTCATTTGCAACCTGCAGAGCCGGACGAGGTATATGCAGGACGACATCATGCCCAGTAACAACTTGATGGCCCACACCATGGCCATCTTCGATGACAGCCGTTGCACCTTCCATTGAATGGCTATCCACTCCTCCGAGGCCAACGCCTGGAAAGACACTGTATGGAGTCTGGTGCATAGCAACAGAGCGTTCTGCAATGGCCTCAAGCAGGACTTTGGAAAGTTGATGCAGAATCCCAGATCCATCAGGAACCAGACGGTCCTCTGTGTGCCCGTCTGCCAGCTCCCTTCGAGCGGGCGCAAATCATCCAGTTATTCAGGTACGGGTATACGTGTATTTCCTGTAGACGCAGATGGGCTGCCATCAGAGCCAGGCATTTTGTGAACACCCTGGGGGCCCACTTCAAGCTGAAAGGTAGAGCCTTGAACTGGTAGTGCTGTCTCTGCACTACGAAGCGTAGAAACATTTTTCTTGTGAATGGGGGTGTGGAAATGCAAGTCCTCCAAGTCTGACGGCATCAAGAAGTCTCCTTTTTCCAGTTGGCCGAGCACGTGTTGCAACGTGACCATCCTGAACTTTTGGGACTTTTTTGTTGGGATGTCGTAGGTCTAGGATGGGCCTCCAGACCCCCCTACCCTGTCCTTTCTGACCAGAAAGGTATCTGGAATAGACTGGTGCCCCAGAGCCGTTGGGACACTAGCTCCATCGCCCCTTTTCGCAGCATGGCGCGTACCTCTTCCAGGAGCTGAGGGATGTGCTGTTCCTGCAGTACAACCGGTGGGATCCACGGACACCTGTGTTGACACTCCAGGGTGTATCCTTGGGTGAGTGCATCCAGCAGCTATCTGTCAGTGATGAGCTTTCTGCACTCGCCGAGATTGCCCACGAAAGGAACAACGAGAGCCGCTCTCTGTTGTGAAGGCCTCTGGGTAATCTGGTTTAAGGTCTTGACAGTCTCATGTTCTTTTTTGGCTGTCTCAAGGGCCTCATATACGGCTTTTTACGAACAAGTTGGATCTCCTCGACTGGCTTGTTTATTAAGGATGCTTTGGTTTCAGGCTTAAACCTGGAGTTTCTTAACCAGGCAAGCCGTTTAAGAAGGTTGCCCTGGGCCAAGGTCCTTCCCACTGTTTCAGCAGCGCCCAGAGTGTACTTAAGAATATTGTGGTTGACTTGCTTGCCTTCCGACAATCACAAGCAGACGAGCCCGCGCTGGTTCAGGGAGCTCTTTAAGGCCCTCTTGCAGCAGGTTGCACTGTACATCTGAATAGCTAGCCAACAGTGTGGTGTTGTTGGCTATTCGGGTAGAGAATGCTGCAGTAGTCGTATCCCTCTTCCCCTGTGCGTACAACTTTTTGCATTCTTTAACAGGCAGTGCCTTACCCGTAGACAGGGGGATACTCGCCCTCTCTCCTTGTCATAACTACCAGGGAACCAGGAGTGGTATGCCCTCTAATGTAAAGGGGGTCTGTAGGAGAAGGGTGAAACAACTTCTCCACCCTGGGATAAAACTGCCTTAAGCAGCATCAGCGCTCTCTTTTGATGCATCTCGATAGCCAAGTGCGTTTTGGTGCTAGTAGCCTTGCTCTCGGATTGCCGGGACGCATGCAGTTATCGCAGTTGCGGGGAGGGCTGCCGATCATCAGGATCAGCGGACACCGGCAAACTATTTGATGTGTTCGTTGGCACTTTGGAGCCTTTCGAGTGTACCGCCGTAGCAGAACCGTGGGTTGTGTGGGAATCGGATGCGTCCCTGTAGCTGAGATGTACAGTCCCCATAGCAGGACTCATACCGTGCCCATTGGGGCCGGGGACAGACGCTGCGGAGCAAGAACTCCCCGCTGTTAGGTCAATGGCTTCCTAAGTGAAGCCTTGGTCATTGCTAACCTCTTCGTCACACTTGGGGGCTGTGGGAGTTACTCTCGGCCTGCGACATACCATAGGCCGCCCACCGCTTCAAACGGCGCTCCTTAATAGTTTTGGGATGGAGGCGCTTACGGGACGCCTCGTGGCGATTGAGGGGAAGACAATTATTGCACCAGCGGTGCTAATCTTTCTACTGATATTTTCCCTTACAAGAAGGACAAAATCTAAATGAGTCTTGTCAGTAGAGCAGGATTATGATAGAGACGACAAACCCAAGGGAACAAAGCGGGGAAAAGGAAAGGCATTCTTGAAAAGAACATGACCACCGAACCACATTCTCCCTACTGTACAGGCCACAAGGCCCGGCCACGTGGTCGGCAGCGCTGACCGGATCAACAGCCGCCGAAGTTCTATAGTCAGCAGTCTTCGGCGGTGGCACAGGAATCAAGAGGAGCGAGACTAAGAACAAACGACCGAAGGTCAAGAATATAACAATAAAGCAATGTTTTATGAAGAGCTCTGCATTAATGCGACCAGTTGGCTGAGCGGAAAAAAACAATCTGAGGGACCTTGATGGGTGAGGGATCTTGGGTACACTACACGTCACGTTAGGGATAGTGTTACAGTCACGCCCATGTTGACATCCCCTTTCGATCGTGGAAAGACCAGAAGCAATACTATACGATTACTACTGGACGTCGGACTATATGCACAGCATGCGATTCTAAGCAGGTTAATAAGCATCAAAACTTTAATTACCCATACGCCCCGTCCTCTTTCCTCCATCCTCGTGGGTTATTCCACTGAAGAAGACCATAGGGTGGAGCTGTTACAATCTAGCTCATAACTAGGACGAAGCAAATAGGTTCTTCAGAACAGCCTGGCCAAACTCTGTCGCTCCTGGAGCTGGTATCCAGGGAATAGTGCTTACAGAAGGCTGACAGTGTGGCCCAAAAAGCCGCCTTGCGAATGGAATCCCAAGAAACATGTCTCTGAAAACGCTGTGACCTTAGCTCTGACTGCATGGGCATGAATCCCCTCAGGAACTGGTTTGCCTATGGCCGTATACGTCTCTGAGATGGCCTGGACCATCCAACGGGCGATGGAAGCTTTGGAAGCCTGGGTGCCAGGAGACACGCCCCTGAAAGTGATGAACAATGCATCAGACCTCCTGAACAATGCCTCAGAGACGGTGATTTTGTCAGCGAGAGATAGAATTTGAGGGCTCTCTTGAGGTCCAAGGAATGCAAAGCCCTTTCTACATCCGATTGCAAGTTTGGGAAGAACACCACCAGGCAAATTTCCTGATTCAAATGGAATGGAGACCAACTTGGGAAAACAATTTGGATGAGTGTGCGAGATGACCTTGCCGTTATGAAGCGTGGTGAAAGGTTTGCATGACGACAACGCTTGCAGTGTGCTGTCCCTGGGTGCAGAAGTGAGTGCAACCAATAGTACTGTCTTTAGTGTCACCAGCCAGATGTCCAAGGACATCAGCTCAAAGGGCTTGCGCTGCAAGAACCACACTGAGGTCCCAGACCAGTTGCGGCCTATGCCCCAACAGAAAAAGCCTGGACAATCCCTTGAGGTGGACCTTAACCAACGGGTTGGTTCCTGAAAAAGCGTGTTCCAGGGAATTCTTGTAGGCCCCCAATGGCCACCAAAGGTGAGGCATGTATCCACCTGAACGCCCGTACAAGCCAGATGTGCCGAGAAAGCCAGTGTGTCGTCCAAGGAGCAGGTGATTGGGTCCAGCCCTTTGTCGCAATCGCTGTGGCAAAACCTAGTCCACTTGCTCTTATACTGGGATCGAGTAGCTGGCCTCCTGAAAGATGCCCCAGTTGTCATCCAAAATTGAGCATGCTGTAGTCTCAGTTGGTCAGGAACCAGGTCGCAAGGACCAGCCGGGCAGGGTCTGGGTGCTCCATTGCTACGCGCTGCTGCGTCAGGAAGCCCCGGTTGGGGATCGGAAGAAGGGCAGGCCCCTGGGAGCACAACCGCAGCAGATCCGATAACCAAGCCCTCGAAGGCCAGTGTGGGGAAATCAGGATGACGCTGCAGCCCGCCGACACCCGCAATTTGTGGAGGGTCCCCTGGAGCAATGGGGAAGGAGGCATGCATAACATCTGCGGCCATGCCAGCAGATCATGAAGGCGTCTCCTAGGGACCCCTGACCTCGACCTGCCCACGAAGCAAAAGGCACTTGGAATTCAGAGCAAATGCGAATACGTCCAGATCCAGAAATCCTCAGCTCTGGAACAGGGACAACAAGGAGTTGATGTGTAACTCCCACGCGTAGGTGTTGAAACCCCAAGCAGCTCAGCTGGTCCGCTTCTGCATGGCTTTGACCCGGGAGGTGGACTGCTGAAATCTAAATCCCCTCTGTCAGGACCAATTCCCAGATCGATGCCGCCTCCATGCACAGGAGGGGGAAGGTGGGGGCTACCTTGCTTGTTCAGGTAAACATTGTTGTGGATTTGTCAGTCCTGACAAGAACCGACTTGTCCATGATGAAGGGCAAAAAATCCTTGAGTGCCGGGCCCACTTCCCTGAGCTCAAGCAGATTGATATGTAGAAGGGCTTCCTTCCTGGACCATGCAACCCAGCCCGAAAGCGAGGAATGCATCACCACAAGAGTGGGCTCTGGCCTGTAAAGGGGGCTCCCACTGCCACATTGTTATCCATCAACCACCAGTGAAGATCCAGGAGCAGGAACGGAGGGATTGGTATCCTGTCTGACTGAGACCCTGTTTCCTGGCCCCAATTGACCACCAGGTGGAGCTGGAGGCATCTCATCTTAAACGGGCAGGCTGGACTGTGAGCATGCAAGATGCCATCAGCCCCAGTAGGTGCTGGAACCACAATGCCGAGGTGGTTGAATTGGCCAGAAAGTGTCCTATCGCCTTGTAGAGGGAAAGGAGCCTCTCTTGCATGGAAAACACCTGCTGCACATCCGTGTCACAGTGCACTCCAAGGAAGACCAAATCCTGGGCGGGAGCCAGCTGTGACTTCCGTCTGTTAAGGGAAAGGCCCAGCTGGTGAAGAACGTCTGCCAGCCGCTGTCAGGAGTGCACCGCCCCCTCAGACGAGCTGGCACTGGCCAGCCAGTCCAGGTAAGGGTACAAGTGGTGGCCCTCCAGGCAGAGGAACCCGGCCAACGCATTCATCAGCTTTGTGAACCGAATTGAGGGTAAAAGGCAGCACCTTGTACTGCAAGTGGTACGACATAAGCGTGGACCGCAGAAACCTCTGATGCAGCTGGTAGATGGGGACATGAAGATACCCATCCATGAGGTCTAGGTAACACATCCAGTCCCCTGCGCACACAGACTCTGCTATGTGTGTGGGAGTAATCATCTTGAAGCGTTCAAGCGCTAAAGACAGGTTGAGAAATGACAGGTCCAGGGCTACCCTTAGGCCAGCCAGTTTGTTCTTGGTTACCACAAAAATCCTGGAGTAGAAGCCGGAGCCCCTGTCCGACTGAGGAACCGGTTCCACCGCCTGTATCTCCAAAAGTGAAAGGACCCCCGTAAACGGGCTGGGGATCCAATCTGAAGTAGAAGCGGAGAGGATGGTAGAGGAAAAGGAAGAGGAGACTATAGAAAGCATCAAAGAACTCTGGAAATAACGCTTTCAGTTGTCCTGGAAGAGTGCCAGCCCGCCCTCAAAAGGCGATCAGTATTCCCAACCATAACGTCACTGCTTTTTGGCATCTGAGGTGGCAGCGGAGGAGGGGGCTTGAAAAAACCCACAAAGTCCTCTGCTGCTTCATCCTGTGGTCACTGGGCAACCTGTGAGGCCTTTGTGCACCGCAGTCCCGAATCCCCTTGAAGCCGGTGAAAGCGCAGGGTTGAGACTGAAGGAAGGACTTCGGCCCCGACTTAGATAGGATGGCCAAGGATTGGCTGTTAGTGTAGAGGTCTTTTGTCAACTCGTCATCGGTGAATGAATGGAAAAAGGTCTGAGCCCGCAAAGGGAAGATCCAGGATCCGCTCTCGCACATCTGATAATTTGGTGGCGTGCATCCACGCCGGCCATTTCATCTCAACCCCCAGGTACAGCCCTCTGATAGCTGTGTCGATGTGGGAGATTGGGAGACTGAAGACTATAAGATCCTGCGCAATCGCCCAGGCGTCAGCCAGGCCGGCCAGAGGAATGTGAGGCATAAACTCCCAAAGCTCGCGCCATAGTTTCAGATTTGCATTGCTAGCAAGGCGTTGGCATTAGCTTGCCATAACTGCAGCCCTGCGATGAGCTAGCACCTTTAGCCAAAGGATTCAAGGACCATGTCCTCCTTGGACAGACTGTATGTGGTTCCTGAGGAGAAAGACAAAGACAATGGTTTAGAACACAGCTAACGAGTGAGGCTGGGAGGCCAGGAGGACTGGTTCCACATCCGCCACCCTGAACCTGCTCGCTAATTTCTTCATCTGGGCGTTGGCCCTGCGCTTCTCCCAGACTTTGCTCGCCACCTGCAGGACATACTCCTGGAGAAGAATGCCTGAATGGCTAGTGGTGTGCTTGCCCAAAACCTCTGCTAGCACTCCCAACTCCTGGGGGTGGGGCTACCTCTGGCTGGGGGACTCCCAACTACTCAGCAAGGCCCTGAAGGCAGTCATGAAAAGCCTTTATAGATGCAGAGGGTTTGATGTCCTGGGTGTTATCATCGCCCCCCCACCCCACCCCTTTTTTCCAGACAGTGGGGAGTCCGGGCCTAGGGACAGGTGCCAGCGGTGACCCCCCGTGATCCGAACCCGAAGATAGATCCAATGGTTGCTGAGGGAGAGGTGTTGGTGGTACAGGAAGAGGAGGTGGGGCCTGGATAACCAGTAAGGCCTGGACCAGAGGAGTGACCGGCAACGTTGCAGGAACAAGCAGGGGCCTAGGAGGCATGACCTGCAGGATCCTCTCCTTCCCTATATCCTCGAGGAGCCCCATCATCTACGGGTCGCTTGAGTAGAATGAAGGGCTCAAAGAAGCGGTCCTCGCAAGCTGCTGGATCTCGATGGGGCCGATACTCTGCATTGCTGGGCCTCCGTTCCTGATCAAAGCACCGAGGCGCATGAGGTGTGCAGCCGGTAGATGTATCCCATCTACCGGGAGACCAAGCGCCTATACCATAAAGTCTGCCACCGCTTGCAGAGGGAAGGGGACAGGAACATTCTTGCATGGCCCACTCAATGGGCAAGGGACCAGGTAGGCCCTGATCTGAATCCAAGATGGCCGTCAGTCTAGCAGGCTCAGCTGCATGCTTAGCCGCGATCTTGGGGCCTTGCGCCATGTAATGGGCGGCAGGCACGAATGCCCTGCGCCACATGCTGGCTCAGACATGGGATGACGAGGCTTGGCCCTCGAACCTGAAACAGAAGCATTGACCTCAGAGGTAGCTCTGGTAGGCCCCGAGCCCTCGGCCTGCTGACCGTGACAGGTAGTCGGATCGCCCTGACTCACGACCTCTGAGGTGGCACCGGGTGGCTGTGCACCCTAAGCAACTGGACTGGTAGTCGTGCTGGATCCTTTGCCCCCCCCTGGGGCAGACGAGGATGACAAACTTGATCGCCCCTCTGTGGACTCTCCAGTAGAGCTCCTCAGCCACTCGGCTTGGGAGCTGGTAGCCTGGACCGTCTCCAGCCTGCCAATGGATCGCCCGCAAGAGGGCCCGGGGTCCCGCAGCTTGGGAGCCGGTAGCCGTAGAGGCCTCAGGCCTGCCAGAACCAGAGTCCAAGGTACCCTTTCCCATGGAAACCCCTGGGAAGGAGTCTCTGTGCTGTGGACCCATACTAAACAAAGGGCCTACCTTGTCTTGACGTGGAGTCCTGGAGACTAACTCTTTAAATGACCTGGAGGAGAAGCGTGGAATCTCCCTCCAACATGACAACTGATTATTGAATGTCCGGTGACTGAGCACTGCAAGCCGCATACCCGTCCCAGCAGTGTTTGGGCCCCAGGCATTCGACAGAGTGCGTGGGGGGTCCGAGGCCAGGAACGAGTTTTCGCAGGACACACATCTCGTGAATCCTCCTGCTGTCAACATGCGCCGGGGGAGGCGAGGCACCACAGGGAGGTGAAGAAGATTGAAAAATAAAAAACAGGGAGCAAGTGAAAGTTACAAAATCTATGCGCCTAGCTGCTTGGTCTGACCCCGTCCGTGCAGAAAAAGGGACTGAGGTGAGGCGCCGGAGGGTGCGGCGCATTGCCACACCCAGGGGTGCGCGCTATACTCAATTTAAAGGGGAAGGTCAATTTTTCGACGCCAAAGGTTCCAGTACGGATGAGTATACTGGAAATGCACTTCTAGACAGACGAATCCGGCTGCTCTTGGAAAAGTTACATACATTCTAAGATGACATGGATACTTTCAGAACACATCTGAGGAATCTATGTGGAATTCGACAGTAAACACTAACTGCGTCTGAGATCTACACTGAGTTCTTATGATCACCTCCTATTTATTTCAAATTGAGCGAGTTCGATACTTCAGGGTACTATTGCTGTATTTTAATGTATACATTTTATGATCGAAATTAAAATAAAGTAAATAAAATGAACAGATTTGTATTACGGCTTACATAACAGCACTAGTTTGGTAATGAGCTACTTTAGCATGATCCTGTGGCAACTGAAATACTATTGGACACAGAAACGCACTTTGGCTTTTCAGTGGCAGGCTGCTCACCTTCTATCTTCTCACAGAGCTTGTGAAGGCCTTGCATTGGGCAACCCTCACATATCTGGTCCTGAACTTTGGAGTGTTGATGTGCGGCAGCGACACTGAAGGCCTGCTTCAGAGTCAGCATAATCTCGTCCACCTGAAGGAAGTACCAAGAAAAATATTTCTTTTAAAAACTAAACAACTTGTACCACAAACGGCATGCTAATAAAAATCTGACATTTTAAAATAAAAACAGGCATGATTGTTTTATCTATTATTTATCACCGAGTCGAAAATAAGTCCTTTAAGTAGAGATACACTGAAAGTGTTTTGAAATAGACTGTTAATTGTGTCCCTTAAGATGAGTCTGGTATTTCGTGTATTTTTCCATGGTCTTTGCCAAAAGGGGGCTTTTACTCCACCTGTCTGAGACTACCTCAGTTGTCACTATACTATTTTTGACATAACTTGAGACAATACATAATGTGCTAATCTACATATCATTTGATTTTTATTTGTATTGCTAGAACTGCTTCTACAAGACAAAAATATAGAAACAAGGTGCACAAATTCAGGTTGCAAACTAAAAGCCCGCCATAAAAAAAGTCACTTAGCTACTCAATTGTATACATACACACAGCACACCATTTCCTATTCGCCAAGAGTAAAATATCACTAACCAATGACTAGTGGTGAGTCCAAACTTTGCAACCGGACACAAAGATGGAACGAAAATAGAATTGTGCACCCCGACACACAGATTGTAAATAGTCACACTGTCAAACAGAGAACAGCCATTCAATCAATCAGTTCCTATGCATAAGTGACAAGGTGGTTTACACAGTACAATGAAATACATTACAATACAAAGAATTAAATCACAGATGGAAACCCCTCTTGATGTCAACATTGCTACCAATGCCACATATGTTGGGGATTTTTTTGTTGACATCCACAAAACCTGTGCTAAAGTTCATTAAAGCCAGGCACGACCTTTTATATGAACATAGGGATGTAGCATTTCTGTCACAAATAGTAAAAGAAGTAAAGGAGTGTTTGCCGTCATCCACTTCATACATAAGAGCCCATGAAAAAAAAGGCTCACAAGTTTCCAAGACTGGCCATTAGGATTACAGGTTCGAGCTTTGTGAGTCACCAGTTCCGGTGGCACAGGAAGAAATGATCCAAATTAGAGGTACATTTTATGTAGTCTCTTGTGACAGCAGGCATGCTCGCATAGATGGTGAGAGACTTTGGCATAGACTGCATAATAGTTTACTGAACAGTCACTACCGCCTGTCTCCAAAATGGCTGTATAGCTCATTAAACCTCTCACCCACAAGAGTGTATTAACTAGCCCCAATAGCAAGTCCTTAGAAATCAAGGGAAAGGCAGGAGAGAAGAAACAAGAAACAGTGAGACAGACTGCAGGAGAGAACCAAACACAGGAAAACAGTCAGAAGGAGAGCCAAACTCAGATCAGAAAAGGAAGGCTGAGAGCGTGAGATCCCGAGCCTATGGAAGGCTCTTCTCAGAAAACGACAAGAGCCCAAATCTTAAGCTAGAGAATTCTGGAAAAGAAGATATCCAAGATCCTGCTTGGGGCCTTATCTCAGGTCCTGCAGAGAACAATGCCGAGAACTTAAAGAGGCAGTAGCTTGCTGAGGACTACGGCTCAGAAACTGGCAGATACCAGAAATGAAGGAAGAGGAGGAAAAGGAAGGTTTGGTGAAGGCTATATTGCAGACCTCAGTCAAGACCAGGCACTGGCAAGCAAAGAAAGCCAAGAACCTGCTGAGCGCCCTCAGACACTGGTAGAGACCATACTTGGTGGAGGAAGAAAGGGCGAAAGCCTGCAGAGGCATTTTTCCTAGACAATGGCAAAAGGCAAATGCCAGGAAGCAGAAAACCAAATGAGCCAGTGAGGCCCCATCTCCCAGGCCCTGGAGGAGGTGGGCTTAACGAGATGGAAACTGGAGAAGACCTTAGCCCAGGACCAACCAATGGCTGGTGATTTACAAAAACACAGACAAATACAAACGTTAAGCAAAGGAGAAGAAACCTCAGCAGACAGAAAACCTACAGCTGGAGGATCTCTAGATCTCAACTCAACTCGAAGGCATGTGGCAAGAGGTACTTGCTGGTAGACTACTAAGAAGCTGGCTCTGTGCTATAACCCCCAAGAATGTACATTGAAGCTAAGAAGTATGCTGGGCACTATACGACCCAGAGTAAATACTAGTTAGGGTACCCTGTAGAAAATTAGTGCCCCCTTAGGGTCCTTGCTGAACGTTTAATAAACCCATTCAGACACCTTCATTATGACCCTACTTTATCATTTCTAGATTAAGTCCCGAAGACTCTATAGGACTTAAACTCATCCAACATGTTGCACATAATGAAAACATGAATCGCATCTGACAACCGGTTCTGTTGATCCCTCTACCAGCCTAAAAGCATTTGGTAAAACTGTGCAGACTCGTGCAAAGGATTGCAGTTGGTATTTACTCAATTATAATGTAAACCGGTTACAAGCAAAATTGAAAAAAAAAACTTAGAAATAAAACGTAGGATGCTTAACATAGGTGAAGGAAGAGAATTAAGTGGGGCATTTGATGGTATGTTGCGGGTAACACTGGAGGTGCAATTACAAAAAAATGTGGGCTTTCCAGTGCTAAAGTGGATATTGATAGTAACTTGGGTTAGAGGAACATTTTAATTTGGCTTTCAAGCCAAGAGACCTAGAAACGTCAAGGTTTTGTCTTCGGCTCCAAGGAGGAGATGGTGTGGATGCAGCATTTGGGACACAAGCGTTGAAGTTACAGGCATGCTGGATCGTAACCTGAGAAGCCAAGCTAATATACCCTTTCCCATCATGTGCTGAGGGGCCATCTCAGCACAAGATGGACTACTATGCTTGACCGTGACATGCTTTACACGTTTCTTGCGTTCCCAGTCTGAACAGACCCTTGCTTTTTACTACAATGGGCAGCGTGGACTTTGTTGTGGCACATTACATTCATTATAGCGCCAAAGAGAGAATGAAACTGTCCAGGAGCCAACAATTTAGGGAGCTCTATGAAGTTCCTTTGAGCTCAGCACACATTGTTTTACTGTAGTAGGAGCAATAGGATTATATTTGCTACAGCTGTTCTATACCCGTTGGCGTTTGGGGGGGACTAGGTGCACTCCCCAACTTCTTAAAGAAATGGTGTCTCTAATGCTACTTTGATTCATGCAAATGAATCCTTCCATGCCCTATATTGCCTCTTTTAGAAGCGTAGGGAATTTGCAATGCAGCATTATTTCAAACAGTGTGTGTTCACCAAATGCTTGGTTTAGTAGGAAATAGTTGGTATGTGCTTATTTACAATGCAATATAATCACTGCCCGGCTAGGCATTTAATTCTGCGTTCATATAAGGATATATATGTAACTTTGTGTCAAACAGATGCTCAATATATAGTGTCACAGCAATTACTGTATTATTTTAGATTTGATAAAAAAAGGTGATCTGTGATTTTCATGTTCTTATTTACATTGCCCCATTTCTACCTTTAGTTAGAATATTACTAGGTTTACAAATTAAGTGCTTTTTTGTATGATTCATAGATGGGCATATGTATAATTTTTCAAGTCCGAACTGGGCATGAGCAGGGGTGGCTCCCCAAGTCTGCATGCTAGTGGATACACTGCCCACATTGTTGTAGGCATGAATCCCATGTCTATTCAAATGCCATATCTTCACAAGTGGGCACACATGACTTCTTTCCATATGTGAGTGGGTGCAAAACCCATTTTATGTGCCAATGGGCTTGCCACCTATTGCGTGTGTATTCACAGTTTATTTAAGACAATAACGTCATACTTCTATCTAGATAAGGGGATACAACTATGTTTCCATATGGGAGTGGGCACTCATCTCATTATGGTACTTAGTTAAGTATTAATTGTATTTTATGCACTGAACATTGGTAGGCAAAGTTTCCCCATTTGTTTCCCGCAGCTCAAGCATGGTGTCCATAGCGATGTACATATTTTTCTTCAGCCTTTATAATACACGTGCTCTCTTCTACTTCACAGAATCCCGCCCGTTTTCCTGTTACTGCGCACCACATAGCTACTACAGCTGAACTATTTCTGAACTGCCCAAAAGCAATAAGTGATTGCATGAGCTCTGCGTCCCTTTAGGGTTACCGGTGATTCGTATTGAGATAAAAACAAAGATCAAGAAACACTCAGCAGATAGCCCGTGAAAATAAACGCTTCTGTATTGTAAGAGTCCCTTACCAGCTGTTCATTCGTGCACTGAAAGACATAACATACAAAATGGCAGCCTCCGTTTTCTAAAGGCTCTCTGCAGATAAACCCAAAATGATCAACATGTCGGATTCCCTAAAAGAGAAGGGAAAAAAAGAGACAATTAGTCACACATACAAGAAGTTTCACTACTTCACGTAATGGTCTCGTAATCCAGTTAACAGCACAGCATCACTAAGCCATGGAAATAGCAAGAAGTTAGAGTAATCGTCCACTGAGCACAGCATCGCAGCCCCCTGGATTATACAGCCAATCCACAAGAGGTGCAACAGGATAAGGCCAAAACAGTGGTCAATAACGCAAAGGAAAACTGAAGGCCACGGAAGCTGAATATTGTACTGAAATAGCATCCCTTTCAAGGAAACCTACAGGGCAAAAAAAAGGACCCCGATTGTCCAAGGCGTTCTCCTTCCCCAAAAGAGTTCTTGCATTTAAAGAAGACACAAGTATGCCAAAATGCAAGCAGACCTTAATATATATTCTTTCATACACAAGTAGATGCTGGCAAAAAGTACCATTTCCACAGGACGTAGAGCAAGCACAGCGATAATAGGTGATGTGCAGCTGAGGTGGCGAAGCTGTGGCCGAGGGAGGAGGAGAGGGAAGGGAAGGGAATCCTCCTCCTGTGCCCTCCCTTACACAGATTGAACGCCATTTGGTCTCGCTTCGCCATGCGGCTCACCCTGTGCTGCTCCTACTAAGCCCTTGCCACAAGTCTCAAGGATGAGCACATTCTGAAGGACAACGGGTACCAGAGAAGGCAGAATTTATGAAAACGAAGATGAAAAAGTACATGTTTGTACTGGTGGGCACACCACCAGTGTACCCCAGCTGCCCACCGAGGAAAACCACAGAAAAAGTATTCTACAAAATTATACGACTATAAAATTGTAACAGCGAAGTCACATGACAATTCTGTATACTATTTATAAGCGTAAATATAATTACTACCTGACTGTTTTTCAGCTTAGAAGGTTTGCAGGGGATGGGAGTGGGTACCACTTAAGGACACTATTTTCTGAAATGGAGCTGTGAACATGCAATTGCTACAAATCTACCCTCTACCCAACAGCAGTAGGCTATACCATTACATGTCAGCTCCTCAGTTATTGTTTTGGTGAAAGTGGCTCACTTATACTGTGGCAAGGCTGGCACTTGCTGAACTGTATTTCAGTTAAAAGCTGCAAACTTAAGGATTTGGGAGCGGAGCTGGGGGGGGGGGGTGGCCAATGGGAGGGCGGACGCAGAGTTTGGATAAAGGATAAAAAATTTCCAGCCTGCCCTTTGATCCCATTATCACCAGTAGATTAACTATGATTCTAAGGGCAGATACATACCTTGCACTGTGGCTTAGTATCTGCCTTTTGCAATGAAATCAGTGGTAGACTGCCCTACAGAAAACTCAGGAGATTTTCCCGGTGGGCCTCTTAAGTGGGTACCCTAGTGTTCTGCTTCTCCTACTTCCTCTCTCCCAGTCTCCAAATTTACATCATTCCATCTATGCTCATCAGCTACATTTGGTATTTATTGAGATTTATATAGCTGTTTCGCCAAAGCGCTGAACATAACCATTTTGCATTTTATATAGTGCTACGAACCCTCAGGCATCTGAGCGCTGCTTATTACCCACGGTGTGTGGTGCTCATTTATCGACCTCGGAAGGATGAAAGGCCGAGTTTTAAGCAATGGTGCTTAAAAAAAGGGTGAGCTTCTATCTCAAGATGAAGAGCAGCTCTCCCAATCCTCTATTGGCTACCATATATTTAGAAGTAAGTAAAAAAGATACTTCTTCCCCTCTTCAAAAAAGTATGATACAATTGCTGAGAGATATTGGCTGGATAAATAGAGGGTCGACCGTTTCCCAGGAGGCTTTAGTAGCCCTGGGGAAAAAGGTAGATTTATGGGTTTGGTTGGAGAACTTTTCTCATCTAGGAAGTTTAAAGTCATGTGCTTTTGTAAAGTATCGACTGTATAGCTATATGAAACCTCAGGCCTATCTCCACTTATGCCCCTCTGTAAGGCTTAGACGGTTTATTATTCTTTTCCGTTTGGAGCAATTACCAACCTTTTATAATGTGGGATCGAGGGACAAAAATTGCAACTGTTGATAGAATATGTCGTCTACGTGCTCTTTCGGAATGCCTGGAGACGGCCAAGCACCTACTGACAGAATGCTCTATTATGAGACCCTCAATTGCTAAATACCTTGGAGAATTTGCTCACAACCTGGAATCTATAGCCGAAAATCAATTCTGGTTACATTGCACTAATACATCTAATATGCACCTTTTTATTGCATTATAAAATGTATGGCTACAAATTGAAAAAGTGCTGGGCATTATGATCTAAAATGATTAAAAGTGTTTTTATATGAAGGCTTTATTAAGATTTTGGATTCCGCTAAAGATGTATGTTCTTAGATATATATATTTTTATATTTCACTCTGCCTTTTCTTTTTTCCCTTTTTTCTTTTTTTTCTTTTTTACGATATTTTTCCTTCACCTTTTCCTTTATCTACACAAATGTATAAAGTGAAATTTTATTCTCTTTTCCTTTCTCTCTTTGGTTATGTAAATGCAATATGTGTAAAGTTTGAATTTTTCAATCTGTATCACATTAAAAATATTATTATTATTTGAAAGGCCGAGTTTGGCCCTGCCGGGATCTGCACAGATGTCAAAGTAAGCGTTCTATTTAAATGGACAGAATAAAGTTTTCGTTATCAGCCAACAGGCACATCTGCTTAACCCGTCAGTGTTATGGAACTACTGGAATATACAGCCAATATGCGAATCTTGCACTCCCTAACGGTTGCAACGTGACAATCATTTGAGAGGCCAGGTTTGCCAATTAGTGATCTCTATAATCAAAAGCAATGCACGGACCCCAAGTCTGATGCAAGAAGATATTGCCTTCATCTCAACTCGCACACTTCAGCCGGGTGTTAACAGCCACGTAATCTGCTCACTTAACCGCCATGTACTTTAAATGAACGGACCTTCACCTGCCCTGTGGACACACATCTTTGGCAATACATGGCTGTCAACATATAGAGCATTGTGATTTTCAATAAACTATTTTAAAGGCTTCATGTCCTAATAAAAGTAACTAAAACGACCTTGGGTTCATGGATTGATGCTTTGCATAACAGAAAAATCTGTCTCACTTTCAAAACATGTGATTGCAATTGAAAAATCTTTAAATCAAGAGGGGAAACACTTTCTTGGAACTGTGTGGATTTCGACTCTAAAAAGAAACATTGATTCCGAGATGCATTGTTTCTTTAATACTGGGGACCATTACAGCCGTTCATTGCCTCCTATCAATCTAACAATACAGATATATTAACACATCGACTCCTTTGATTCATTCCCCATACAATGCAATAATAGTGAAAAAGTGTTTTTGAGAGAAGAGACTGAACAAAAAAAGCAGGAATGCATTGATCGAGTGCCTACAGAAACGTGATTTGGTAAATGCATAAACAGAATGTTTAGCCCCATCATGCATGAACATCATGCGAAGAGGCATTGCATAGTGGATGCGCCATTTGTTGTCATATTAAGGGGCATGAGCTATGATTTACTACCTCCAGCGAATATGACCTTAGGTCGATTGGCAGCATATTACATCCTCGCAAGATGGGATGGGGACTAGTGTGGTTCGCAGATACCTACACCATGAACAAATGTTTAATCCATTTACCAAATCACATGGTACCTTGTGGATGTTACTACGATTGGTCGGATGTAACACGTCAGTGAACGCTTCTACAATGAGTGTATGAAAAGTTGCTTATTCAAAATACATCATGTGACAACTGTTCTATGGACATTTGCCATCTCGCAAATACATTTCCAGAGTAATTCTATTTCAAAGCATCTCACGACTTATTTCTGAAGTCTTTGTGTAGGTTTGCAACTCCACTATGTACGAATTCTAATTGGCCAAGCATGTCCACTTCCCCAAAAAATAAATGATCAGTACCGAAATATATTAAGTAAACTAAAGCTATTCATGGTTGAGTACTCTAAACATAGGAACATTCACTAGCTAACAACAACTTAGCTCAATTAGTAAAGCTCGATTTTGGAAATAACCCAAGTAACATGTATTTCTAGCTTTGCTGTTTGAATAAATGCTCCCCTTCTTTTTCTTATGTTAGTTGAAGTTCGTTTTGCCAGTCTTTGAGATACTGTTTTGCAATGACACATGGTTGTGCCATCTATTGATGTTCTAGGAGTAAATATTGTTGTATTGTTGTCTTCAATCCAGTTAAATGATGTTCACTGAACTGGGGAATCGGGATTTGTTTTTTTTTTTTAATAACTTCACCTTTTCTGGAACTTCTGCCATAACCCCAGATTATGAATATAAATATATTAATTATAGGGCGGCGGTAGCCAACCTATAGTTAAGGTGGGTCGGAGACACATCGGAACCCTCCAAAATTCTATTGTTAATAACTTTTGATTGGAGTAACAAATTTGACCGAAACTCCAAAAGTGATAAAAAGTCTGCAGGCCCTCCCAGATTGCAAAGTTTTGTAAAGATTTGTTAAAAAATAAAAACAAATAACCCAATTTTTGACTAAGCGCACAGCCCAAACCGCTGGATGGATTTGGACCAGGTCTGAAAAAACTTGGGCACAAAACATTGCATCACACGCCATGTATTGTTTGGGGTTATTCAGTATATTAGTTATTTAAATATTTGACGGAGAAGGGGATGCTTTCTTTCCCCCCCAAAAAATAGAGATATCTTCCATGGTGCATTGCAAGATCGTGGTTTTCAGAAATGTAACGACCGCCATCTTGTTTTTCTCTCGACGCGAGAGCTATTCGTGGCTATAACCAGGGTTATGGGAAACTGAAACGCAGTAAAAAGCTATAGGCAGGTCAAAAACATACAAATACCATTGCGGTAGAAGTGAGGGGGATGGCTAGAGGCCACAGAGTGAAATTTGGGATCTGGAGGGGGTCCAGGGACCGAGTTTGCAGCATGTAGCTTTCTGTAGCCTCGGCTATAGCCGCGAACAGCCGACATCTGAAAGCAAACTGCGTCACAGAAGCAGCGTGTGTTTTGGGGTGAGAGGGGAGGTGAGTAGGCCGTCGGAGGAGTAGGGGAGCTGGCACAGATGAGGGGGGCACTTGGTGATGGGCTGGGGGGCAGGAAAGCATATTTTTTTGGTCATTTTGCCGATATTCGCAGCTATATCCGAGGCTACAAAGGACTACAGATACCCGAGGGTAAGGGTAGTTCTGTATTCGCGGCTATATTTTTGGGGTGTATGGGTTTATTTCAGTTTTGAAAGTTATTTGTATAGGCATAGTGACTTCAGGAGTGAATATTTACTGGCCAATGGCCATGGTCAGTGTCCTGGTAGATATTAGAGAGCCTTTTTTTTATTTTGGACGTGTGGTTGACTTTTGAGCATGTGAGAACTTGGTGAAAACTAGAAGAAAATAGTTTAGACTGAAATTGCTCCTTTTTATATTAATTTGGGCAGTTTTAGATGCGCCATGCAATGGGCCTCATTCCGAGTATGGAGGTTTCGGGTTTCATGAATGGGGAAATATCGGGCCAGTCTGACATTGGAGGGCCCAGTATTTCCCCATTCAAGGAACCTGGAACAGGTACTTCCCCCTATTCCCATTTGAGCCCCCATAGGGAATGGGGAGGATGCCAACAACGGGCCCTTTAATGACGGCCCGTTGTTGGCATCCTGGTTTGCTTGCGGGACCCGACAAGGAATTAGTAGGACGTCTGGGTGCCCTCTACTTCTCAGTCTCGTACGCGTGGATGTCGTCAAACGGCATGGGCATAGCCGCGTCAATATATCGCAACGTTTGATTGGCACACGCATAAAAGTCATGGCCAAATGACCAATTTTTAAACCCACCATAACTTTATTGGTTTTATATATTGGAAGGGTGGGCGCATGTGAATCTGACAAAGTTACTTACCGTAGTGACTACCTTACTCCTATATTGTCCCCATTCATCCATACTTGTGCGGAGTACTTTTTAATAGCAAACACAATTTTCTGGCCCTTTCATTTTTTTATGCAGGGCCACCGCACGTGACCGGAGCCCCGCCTTCATGAGCTCCGCCCTGCGCATCGCCCTTCCGTTCTTTTCTATCGCCAGGTCCAGGACCATTTCGCAACAATAGAGGATACTTATTAGAGGGGACGGCGGCCGTATGGAGGAAAGGGGACTATGGACTAGGAGTAAGGTGGTCACAATGGTAACTTTGTCATACTCCTACGTCCCGTCCCCTTTCCTCCATACTCATGGGAGATTCCCAAGCACTGACCATAGGAACTACAGGTGGAAGGAAAATCATGCTCAGGTCAAGACAGTAATGTCTGCAAAAGGCTGATGGGGAAGGCCATGTAGCAGCCTTGGCTATGGACTCCCAAGGAATGTATTTTTGGAAGGCAACTGCGGCCGCTTTGCCACGGACCAGATGTGCATGAATGCCCTTTGGGGGCTGAAGGCCTTGTATTTTGCAGGCCTCGGAAATACATGAAGCTATCCAATGAGAGATGGATGCTTCCGAGGCTGGTTTCCCTTTCGGGTCACCAAACGTAACAAAGATTTGTGACAAACCTCTAAGTTCGCTTGGTCTGTCGACGTAGAACTTCAGAGCACATCTCACGTCTAGATTGTGTAAAACCCTCTCGGCATTGGAGAGCGGGTTTGGGAAGAAGACCAGTCAAGATATTGACTGGCTTAAATGGAATTCCGAAACCACCATGGGAAGGAAAGGGTGGGTACGAAGCACAACCTTATCCTTGTGGAAAGCTAGAAACGGATGTTCGACAGAGCTTGAAGCTCGCTTATTCGTCTAGCAGATGTCACTGAAATCAAAAAGGCCACCTTCCAAAAAAGGTACCTGAGCTCGGTAGTGGCCATGGGTTCAAAAGGCTTATGACAAAGCAGTGAGGAATACATTCAGATCCCATTTGGGATGAGGGGTCCGAACCGGTGGGAAAAGATGGAGAATACCTGCAAAATGTCTCTTGATGACTGGGTTCGCCAGTGAAAAAGAGCAATTGTCTGTAGACAAATAAGCCGCAATGGCAGATAAATATGTCCTGCATGATAAGGCATGGATGCCAAAGGCTGCAAGGTCAGAATCAGAAGACAAGACACAGTCAGTAGAAACCGGTCTGGGATCAAGCTCTTAGGCTAGACACCAATGACCAAAACTGAGCCTCTTGCTCCTGTATTGCGCTCTTAGAGGGCTTTTGCGCCGCTTGAATTATACACATGTCATCCGAGAGGTTGAACTGTGCTTATGATCGGAGCTCAGGCACCAAGCCGTCAAGCTGAACGATTTTGGGGAGGGGTGCCACACCTGGTGATTGCTCTGGTGAAGGTCAGAAATGTATGGCAACCTGATCGGGGAGCACACTGACATGTGCTGTAGTTATGAGAACCAAAACCTGGCTGGCCACCATGGAGCTATGAAGAGGAGAGTGCAGTTCGATGCACTCCTGAGTTTCCAGAGCGACCGATGAATCAGCGACAAAGGAGGAAAAGCATAAGCTTTCATGTTGTTCCACGGGAACTCGAGTGTGTCCCCCCAGGGAAGACGCTCTGAACCCGTCCCTGGAAGCATAGAGAGGAAGTAGATAGCAAGGTCCACCAGAGGGGGAGACTTGGTGACCCCCCCCCTTCTTTGTTGATGTAGAAAATTGCTACTGAATTGTCAATGCAAATTCGAACCACACTCTTCGTGACAGAGAGTTGAAAAGCCTTGAGCACCAGAAAGACTGCCAGGAGCTCCAGGTGATTGATATGGAACCGCCTGTCCTGAGGCGTCCACAAATCGCACACCTCGAGGTGATGCAGTGTTGCTCCGCACCCCAGAAGGGAGGAACCTGTTGTAACCGTTGTTTGTGAGCAGGGCTCCTGGAAAGAGGTCCCAACTGAAATGCTACTGGCGGATGACCACCACTGAAGATCCGCCGTCATGCGGGATGGAACTGGAATCATCTTGGAATCCGGATCCGTAGTCTTGGACCAGCAGCTCCGAAGAACAAGTTGAATGTGGCTCATTTTCAGGTGCGCAAGAGGTAGAGCTAATATGCAAGAGGCCATGAGGAATCTCTCAAACAACCAGGCCGACATGTGGGAGGATTGTAGGAAGAGTTGGCACATGGCTGAAAGGTCCGTAATCTTGTCCTCCGTCAGGAACACTCTGGTACTGAAAGTGTCTCCACGGAAACCCAGGAAGTTCAGGTTTTGAGCAACCTCCATCGACAATTTCTGCCAGTTCACCGACATCCCAAAATGGAATAGGAGCTGAAGGAGTGACTGAAGATTGGCCGTAGCGGCATATGGGCAAGGACTGCGCAGGAGCCAATCCTCCAAGTATGGATATACATGAACTCCCTGCAGTCTGAGGAACGCTGCAATGACCAACATCATCATCTTCGTAAAGGCACACAGTGCAGAGCTCAGACCAAATGGAAGCACACGACACTGGAAGTGTTCCGTTCCCACGGAGAACCGCAGAAACTTTCTATGCGGGCTCCAGATCAGAATATACATGTAGGCATCCTGAATGTCTACCACGCTGAGCCAATCGCACTTCCAGAGAAAGGACTTTATCTGGCTCGGCGTAATCATCTTGAATTTCTCTTGGGGTAGAAAGAGATTGAACTTGGAGAGAATGAGGATAGTGAGCACGCCAGCCTGGTTGGGTTTGGGCACTGTAAACAGAAAGGGAGTAATAGCCCTCCCCTTGCTCCCCCAAGGGAACAGGTTCCACTGCTCTGAGGTCTAGAAGTTTCTGTACCTCGGCTCCGAGAGAGGGTGATCCAGTCTGCTGGAGATGAGGGTGAGGGGCAAGCTGAAGAACACCCGGTGATGGACAAAACCCATCAGTCTTCTGTGATAGTCTACCACGCCTCCAGATGACACAATTCATCCTCCCGCCGATGGAAAATATAATTTAGATGTTTTATCGGCGGGGAGATCACCCTTTGCTGAAGAGAAGGCTGCTGACAGAGAGAAAAACCGTCCACCTTGCCTTTGCGGTTTACGGAGAGGGCCACCAGCGGGAGTCTCTGCACAGTGCGCACCGCGATCCTGAAAGCCTCTGAAACCAGAGAAGGACCTTGTTTGAGACCCCGACCTCCGAGTATAAGGTGCCTTTGATGGGGTTTTTGCAAGGACCGACAACGACTTGGCCGTTTGAGTGCTTGCCTTAGTCTTGGAGTTCCTCATCCATGGAAGAGTGGAACAGTTCTTTACCCTCAAAGGGAAGATCAAGCACCTTGTCTTGAACTTCCTTCAAAATCCTTGTAGCATGCAGCCACGCTTGGCGGGAGAGGTCTACTCCGACCATAAGGCTTCGAGCGGAAGTGTCTACATGATGGGCCGCAGCCTCAAGTAGATCCTGCGCTGGAACCCCGGCATTGGATAAGCCGCCCTTAACCCTTTAAGTGCCAAGGACGAGGTATCTCGTCCTTGGAAGTGCACACGCAGTGCCAAGGACGAGATAGCTCGTCCTTTTCGGCACCTTGTTTTGAGCGATCCCTGCAAAGCAGGGATCGCTCAAAACTGTAATCCAACCCCCGGGCTATGTGAGGGAGAGGTCCCCCCTCACTGCCCGGGGGTTGGATTTCCTTCAGTTTCACGCCGACGTGCGTAACGCACGTCGGCGTGAAACGGAAAGTAATTCCACCGCAGCAGCCATTTTCGGCTGCTGCGTTGGAGAGAGAAGGTGAGTGCCCTTCTTGTTCCGCCTCGATCTCCGGCTGTATTTCAAGCCGGAGATCGAGGCGGGTATCGTTGGAAAGGGGAGATCTTCCCCTTTCCAACGATACCCATTGTGTGGCTTTGCTGCCCGCGGATCGGCGCAGGGCGCCTCGATCCCCGGGCGCAACGTCACGGATCAAACGAAGATCCTTTTGTGACGCGTGGGGGAGGGGGGCTGCTTACTAGGTAAGCGGCCCCCTTCCCCCGTGGCCCCAAAGCATGGGGCCACAGCGCCAGGGACCCCTGGGGGCAGATGATCACTGCCCCCAGGGGTGGGGGGGAAAAAAAAAAATCGAGGGAACGAGGGAGGTGGGAGGGGGTTTTGGGCCCTGGGGCCCACTGGGCCATCAGGGATTGACCTAAAAGTGGTGTCCCTGGAAAGGGGACTTTCTCCCCTTTCCAGGGACACCACTCATATGCCGCATTGCTGGTCACGGATCAGCGCAGAGCGCTGATCCGTGACCAGCAACCCACTGAACCACCATGGATCTGTTTGTGAGTTGGTGGGGAGGGGGGCTGCTTCAGGTAAGCAGCCATCTCCCCCCCCCCGGCCCCCAAAGCATGGGGACACATGAAAATGAACCCTGGGGGCAGATGGCTGACCATCTGCCCCCAGGGAAATATATAAAAGAAAAAATAATAATCCGAGGGATGGGGGGAGGTGGGAGGGGGTTTGGGGCCCACTAGGCCACCAGGGATTGAGCAAAAAGTGGTGTCCCTGGAAAGGGGACTTTCTCCCCTTTCCAAGGACACCACATATGAGGCATTGCTGGTCACGGATCGGCGCAGAGCGCTCGATCCGTGACCAGCAACCCACTAGACCACCATGGATCTCTTTGTGAGGTGGGGGGGAAGGGGGCTGCTTCAAGTAAGGAGCTCTCTCCCCCCTCCCGACCCCAAAGCATGGGGGCACGTGCATGTGAACCATGGGGCAGATGGCTGACCATCTGCCCCAAGGGAATGTAAAATAAAAAATAAAAATGAAATGATGGGAAACGAGGTTGGGGGAAGGGGTGGGGGCCACTAGCCACCATGGATTTTTTACTGAATGAAAGGGTGGGGTGTCCCCTCATGGGGGGGTGCTCCCCCAACCGAAGTAGAAAGGGGCCACCCCTTGTAAACCTCCCTGTGGGCAGATATCTGTTTCTAGGAAGGGGCATCTGACCCCAGGGAGGGATGCATGAGGTGGGCCCCCCTATCTGCCCCCAGGGAGGGTTGCATGAGGAGGGGCCTTCCATTACATTTACTCAGACACACCCGCAAAGTCCGGGGCACATTTCGGACTTTGCAGGGGTGTCTGGGTAAAAAAATCTGGGGCGATGTGCGCAAATCACACCTCTGCGGATTCCCACGGGTGTCCTCTTTTCGATTATGCATGGGGCTCCCTGTTTTCCTTGGTGGCTTAGACACCCGAGGCCCATATCTGTATGTTGTGCCGGTCGGCAGAATGGCTGAGATTCCCCTCTGCAAACAGACTGGGGGTTGCTTGCGTTTTCGGCTTGCCCCTTGCCGGCCAGGTAGGTGCACCCACACATGTGAGGTACCGTTTCCATCGGGACACCTGTGGGAACGCGGGACGGTAGGCCATGTGTTGTTGGGGGCATGTTTCGATGGGTGAGCCGAGCGAAATGTGCGGAAATTGCGTATTTTTTCCCACATTTCGGACTTTGCGGGGGTGTCTGGGTAATGAATCCTGGGGCGATTTGGGCATATCATACCTCTGCAGATTCCCACGGGTGTCCTCTTTCCGGAAATGCATGGGGTTCCCTGTTTTCCTTGGTGGCTTGGACACCCGAGGCCCATATCTGTATGATGTGAGAGTGTGACATTTCCGGTGTGAAAACAGACTTGGGGTTACTTGTGTTTTAGGCTTTCCCCTTGGCGGCCAGGTAGGTGCACCCACACATGTGAGGTACCGTTTTCATCGGGACAACTGTGGGAACGCGTGACGGTAGGCCATGTGTTGTTGGGGGCGTGTTTCGATGGGTGCGTCGAGCGAAATGTGCGGAAAAAGCGTTTTTTTCCCCACATTTCGGACTTTGCGGGGGTGTCTGGGTAATAAAATCTGGGGCGATGTGCACAAATCATACCTCTGCGGATTCCCAAGGATGTCCTCTTTTCGGAAATGCATGGGGTTCCCCGTTTTCTTCAGTGGCTTGGACACCCGAGGCCCATATCTGTACGTTGTGCCGGTCGGCAGAATGTCTGAGATTTCCCTCTGAAAACAGACTTGGGGTTACTTGTGTTTTAGGCTTTCCCCTTGCCGGCCAGGTAGGTGAACCCACACATGTGGGGTACCGTTTTCATCGGGACACCTGTGGGAACGCGGGACGGTAGGCCATGTGTTGTGTTTGTGTGGTTTTCATAACGTTTTGACCCATTTGCTGGAGCCCTTTGTCTCACAACCCTTTCTTTTCCCAAATGTGACCTACATTTAGTCGCTGCCACCATACACTTTTGTAACCTGCACAAGTCACCTACCCTTGAAAAGGTCTGCCTGTGCTCTTTCAAAAAATGTATGGCTGCCGTTCCTCACCACATTGGTTTTCCCAATTTACACATGCTAAGTGCGTCTGGTCAGGCCGTGAGCGTAAAACTCCTGTGTACCATGGCTCAGTGTTTGGCTTGTGGTATTGCTTGTTTTGTACAAACACTACAAAAATGGTATGCTCTCCTAACTGCAAGAGTCGGGGGAATGTAGCGGAGCATTGCTTTTCTCAAAATTCATAGAAGCCATTGCCGTACCAAGCCAACCATGTCCAACACATACCTTTTTTTTTTTCAGTCATTTTCCCGCTTTTCCCCCATTCGATGGCAGTTTCCCCTACCTAGTTGTTGCCTGACCTATGCAAATCACCCCTTCCTAAACTTGGAATTTTGTCTACTTTTCAGAAATATATGCCTTTTTGACCTCCAATTTGGCTTTCCTGCCCTTTTCTTCCATTCCGTCCATGCATGTCCAATTGGCAAAAATGGCAAAAATCGCCTACCTCTCACAAAACGGTTGATAACCCCATCAAAATAATTTTTTTCCACTTCCACTCAACCTGTTCCTGAAAGCCAACACATTGGGGAACTCAGCACAGCAAACCATGTTCCTAGCTCTTACAAGGAAAAAACCACAGGCTTCTTTGTACATCATTTTATTGGCATTTTTTGAAAAAAACCAAAATTTTCGCACATTTTCCTTATTTTCTCTCACCCCCCTACAGCAACCTGGGATTCCTGGGTGGCGTTACGACCGCCTACATGTGGGAAAAAAGGAGCCAAATTTGGCCGAGATATCTCATGTAACGAAAAAGTTACAAGCCATTGAATGGCCACATACCAAAATCACCAAAAAAGGCTCTGGCACTGGGGAGAAATACCCATGGCACTTAAAGGGTTAAAGTCTTCGAGCCCATCAGGAGGAATACATTCCTGAAACACTGAGCTCCTTCCACAGCTTGACAATAGCAGCTGCCAGGATGAGCTCGGTATTAGCCTGACGCAGCTGAAGGGCCGAATTGGAAAAACCCTTTTTCCCCCAATGGCGTCAAGAAGCTTGTCCTCTTTGGAAAGGACCCGAGACGCTGCAGTGGAAGATGTAGAGGCTGGCTTCAACTGGAGCGTAAATGCTGCCACCAACGTCGATGAGGGCAGTTGACATGTAGACAAAGACATGACCTCAGACGCGTGTAGCTTGTAGCGAGCGTCAATTTTCTTGTTCAGGTGTTGCCTGGAATGAGGTTTTTTCCAAACCTTACAGGCTTCGGCCAGGACATCCCTTTGAAGGAACAAGCCAGTGTGCTTCTCTGCCGACAGCATATAGGCTCCAGAAAGTACCCCTTCTTGTAGAGCCGGAGTGTCATGGGTACTAGCATGGGAATCCACACCTCAGTAACACAAACACATGGGGAAAAGCCTGAGACACAAGTAGGGGCTAGATGGGTAAAAGCTTGGCAAGCAAAACACTGAGGGAGTATTAGAATGTACACCATTCACATAAGCCTCGTTTCCTAGTCACTTCCTGTGCTTCCAACATGGATGCCTGTGGGACACCCAGGAACTGTGAGGAACTGAAGCACACTCTAGTGTTTGGGTATGGCTGCCTATATAAGCCACACCCAAGAATTGGTCCATGCTTCGTGTGCTTTCTGTAGCCTTGAGCACACGTTCACCGCAGCCAGGACCCTTACCTGTTTCCACTGCTCTGCAGCTTGGAACATCCTTACCCGTTTCACTCCCCCACCGGTCGGATATCCAGAGATCTTCCGTCAGCTGTTTCTTCACGATCGAGGCAGGTTTCTTCTCGGCCCCGATCTTCAGTTCTGCGGCGCTCCGGACCCGATCTAGAGCTCTTCGGCACTCCGGACCCGATCTACGGAAGAAAGAAGAAAACAAGTTGGAATTAGTAAGCGCACGCATGCAAATAAAGCCTCAGTCTCCTGCGCGACCACAGTAACTTACCTTTAGAGGCGAGTCAAGCGGAATTCTTCTCTCTGCGCCCGCATCCAGCTGGCAATCCGTTCTGAGACCTGCAAAGACAACAAACTCATTATTAACGCTCAGCGTGTCCCCAATCAACCACTCACCTTGTAACCCGCACGCAAACCAGTGAAGTAACTGGTTTCCATTGAACTTACCTTCCACCCACAGTTGGACTTACCTGTGGGCTCATGGACTTATGCCTATTCATTGAACTCACGGACATTCCCAGTGCTGTAACTGGGCAAACCCTGAAGAGTGCGTTTCGCACCTACACCTGCCTGAACCTAGTGAAGCAACTAGCTCTGAACCTCAGACTTCCGCGCCCCTGCAGATGCAGGATGGAGAGTGCACCACACTAAACCAAAAGGTGAGCCACACTCCAGCAAGGGAACACACTCTACTGGGAGGGCGGAGGGAGGTTTAGGAAGTCTATTTACGGAAACCCTCTAAACACCCATTCTTTTGGCAGGTCTGCTTCCCAGTCCCGGGGTTACGAGAGGAAGAATTCTGAGGAATCCATTGCTCACGCAGAGACCCAGGTGAGCCTGACACGGAGGCTCTGGTATAGGGAGGTCTAGCAATGCAGTCATATCCACATCCAGGTCGTGAAAGGATCTAATAGAGCGGGGAGCGATGTCGCTGTCCTGGTCCGCTTGATCCTCATCAGGGTTGAGTGCGCAACAGGAGTTGTTCCCACACGAGAAAGTGGAGGCAGAGGAGGCAAAAGCCCCACAGGAAGTGGTGGAGGAGGTGGCACCACCGGGACCGGCAGAGGGATTGCCACAGCAAGGGTTGGTTCAGGCAGCTTAAAAAAGATATTCTTAAATAAATCCTCAAGGTATGGCTTCATGGGATCAGAATACATCAGCGTCTGAAGCTTGCCAAAACACGCATCCTCAGAACAAGGTCTAGGCACTGGAGTGAGTAGAGGCCGCTCATAAGGGGCATACCCACAGGATCGTAAAGAGGATGGTTGCCAGGATGGTCCTCCAGCAACTGGATCTACGTAAACCAAAGGAGCGGACGTAGGAGGGAACGAGACTGTGTGCGGCAGCGGAGTCCGAGCATGCCAATCCATTGAAGAGCAGAACAGGTTCTTTGAACCACAAAACAGGGAAAAGGCTGCTCAGCCCCAAAGACAGGTCCCCTCAGTACCAGCCGTTGTGACCGTTGGTTTAAGAGGTAGACGAAATGGCCACCATGGACCACAGGGGACAATGTTCCATTTTAGCCTTCTGAAAAGGGACTCCGGCAGAGCCGGTGCAAGAAGACCTAGAGCGTTTTTGCAACCTCGAGAGACTGCTGATAAAATTATCCCCCATTGAGAGAACCTTGGCGGACCCAGTTCTCGAAGCCTTAAAGGTGTTTAACTGGCTTCTTTACCCCCCTTAAGCAGGATCGGGTCGACCACAGGCTTGGGAAGGCTTTGAGTGAGCCCCTGAAGCCAGAGCCCTGGAAGGGAGCCCCTCAATATTGCCAGTCTTATATATAGCTCCAAGATGGGGAACCTAGGAGTAACCCCGGTACGTTTAGTCACCTTAACAGGAACCTTAAGCCGAGACTACGTACACTTCACTCCAGATGTGGAAACCTCGGAATTGACCCATTGAAAAAGGCCCCAGAAGTACTGGGCCTAACTTTAGCCCCCAAAAAGGGAACCTCGGATGAAGAGCCGGTCCTGGCAGCCCCTTTGCAGGGGAGCTCGGAGGGAACTCCAGCATGGCTATTAGATCCCTTTAGGGACACCTCATGGAGATCCCTGGTAGCAGAGCTATTTTAGCTCCTGCCAGACCCCAAAGACCCCAGAAAGAAGCCCCCTGGCTAGGGTGCCCTAAAAAGGAATGAGCCTACCGGTTGCTTCCTATTTTCTTCAATGAACTGCTGTAAATGTGGTAGAGGAATCTGCTGGAACACTTCCTCCAACCTGACAAGCCAACGCTGGAGTCCCGGACAGAGAGGGAGTCACAGTAGAAGCACGAGTCCCACCAGTGTTTTGGGCCTAAGCACTTTAGGCAAAGAGTGGGGATCTGCCCTCGCAAAACGAGGTGTTCATGATGAACAGGACACGAATCCCAGACACTCCGGCATAGACGGAAGAAAGAGGACTGTGGAAGCAGAGCAGGTAAATGAAGGACATGGGAACAAAAAGAAAAACATTCCCTGAAATGCTAGTGCGTCCGACCCCGACAAGCAAAGGACTGAAGGGCGATGTGCAGGGCGCAGCTCAGGAAAATAGTGCTGCAGTCATGTGCTGTGGCCTCGCGTAAAAATAAAAGGACAATGTAAATTTTGTGAAACTATTAAAAAGGGGGATTGTCTGAACTTTCCCTGTTGTCTGACTGCCAATCCCAAGAAATACGATTGGGCTCAGTCAGCCATGAAATATCTTGTTTGTTAGAAATGGGTTGGTGCAGCCACAGATAGAAAAAGTAGAGCTTTTCAAGGGACCTCTCCGCCTAAGACAAAGAAAGATATTTGTGCATTTCTGGGCCTCAGTGGATATGATCATAGATTTATCCCTCAATATTCCATGATAACATGATCAGACCAGCTTTAGCACCCTGAAGCACATACTCTGCAGCAAATCAGTATTAAAAGGTTCCTAATTTCAACAAGGAATTCTTACTACAGACAGATGTGTCTAAAGTGGGTCTTGGAGCGGTCCTTTCCCAAGAATTTGATGGGGTGGAACGTCCTGTATTATAGATTAGCAGAAATCCCTTTCCTCGTGAAAAAAAACAATGCCATCATCTAGCTAGAGGCTCTTGCCATCAAATGGGCTATAGTATATTTAAAATACTATTGGGTTGTACGTTTAGACTAGTTACTGCCCATTCTCCTATAACCTGGCTAAGCTTGACTAAAGAACAATCCCTGCATAACGCGTTGGTTTTTAGATCTTCAAATGTTCTGCATTTCCGTTGAACATAGGAAGGGAAAGGAAGAGGGAAATGTAGATTTTCTTTCCAGATTTCTTCTAGGTGAACATGGGGGGGAAGGGTATGCCACGATTCACGGAATCTCATCACTTCTCTCCAGTGGCAAGCCCTTCCCGACGATAGGGAGGTGAGGTCATTACCCAATAGTGCCCCTAAGGGTGGTGGATAGAAGGACCTCACAGGTAGAGACTCCCCTTAAGGGGATCTGCTCCGCGAAGGAACTCCCAACCCTCTTGCCCTAGTACCTATAAAAACCTGTTACTGTCACATTCCCTACCTTCCTTCCGAAGAATAAGAAGGATGACATACCTTTTTCGAAGAGAACTGGGAAGAGGTGACCATGAGGAGGCATGAAGAGTTCATCATGGAAACAACCAAAAGGATATGACACTGCAGTGGGGTATGTGAAGAATCCTATGGATACCTCACTGAAACCCAGACTAAAGTCTCCTACCAGGGGGCATGGGAAAGGCAGATACTTCCTGATCCCAACCTTGGGTGTGGTGTACCCCAGGACCATCACGTGGGAGGAGAGGGGGCCCAGGGTGATCAAGAGATTCAGTGGGATGAGACACAGTATTTGTCATCTGAAAGGAAGTGCCTTTCTGGGGTGCCAAAACATGTGATGGCATATTGCCATTATAGTGTCTTTAATTCACATGTAGGATCTGTGGCCCAGGGTACAAGCTCTGCCAAATCTGATCAATAGGAAGATCTTTTAAGAAGAAATACCCTCCTTATTCCCTAGGGTATAAAAAAAAGATCCAGAGAAAATGCCTTAAAACAGATTTCTTCCTCTGTAATAACCAATCCTAATAGTCCATCTTCCAATGAGCTTAAGGGAAATAAATGTACCCTTAAAAATAGCTCCAAAGTTTAACAAACTAACTTTACTGACGGGGACTACAAGTCCCATGATCCCTGACATACTGGGATGAGAAAGAGCTGAGGAGGCAAGCTGTAGCAGTAATCGGGCAATTAAGCTTAACAGCCCCGAACTGAACGAACCTGGATTGCATAAAAGGTCCCCTCAGGTGCACGCAATTGGAAGGAGCTGGAATTGTGCCTGGAAGGCGAACTGTAGCAGTAGTAGCAGCAGGAAGAAGGCACAAGGCTGGCAAACCCAGCAGATGTGGGAGAACAAGAGGGGCGTCTGAATGTGGAGACAGCAGATTTCACCTGCTTGTTCTGAGAGAGTCGTTTCCCCAAACTCTGAACTGCGGAGGCTGCGCAGTAGAAGACGTGCAGGAGAAAGGTCCTTTCACATGTGAGCCCGATTGCCTTGGCTGCAGAGCTGCAGACGTGCAGGAGACTGAGGCAAGAAGTCATTATCAAGCCGTGGAGCTCCGGAGTGAATGGAGCTTCGAAACAGTGTGGCCAGACCGGTGACACCTTTTCAGGAGAAGGATGTGGGTCCTGAATGAGCCAGAAGTCGTAGAAGTGGTGGCAGAAGTCGGGAAAGCAGGGCAACCCGCTGAGCAGGTGTCCAGAATGTCAGTGAGTGAAGCATGTGTTCTAGTACATTGCATGAGCCTTACGGGCAACAGTATCCAGCTCCTTATCAACTCACGTAAAACTTTAAGCAAGTAGAACTTGTTTGTTGCGTTTCAAAATACATTGCATAATGGAAATCTAGCACTCGCGTATAACAGTAATTACTCACGTGAGAAGCTAAAGGGACTAAAATCCATTGTTCTGCTATTCTAACACTCTTATTGCTTGAAGGAGTGGTTGCGTGTCCCTAATTAAGGAAAGGGAACGCTGCTAGGGCCATTACCGAATACTTAATATTATCAGCCCAAGAGTAACCATCTTTAACTTGTGAAAACGACAGAATTGTCGTGTGTGCCCAATTGTGATTCTCAAAGGAGACCTGGACTCTATACTTTACTTTCACATGGGAATACAATTAAATACCAATCATTAAACCCCGAAAACTATACCATGAAGTGGTCGTATGTGCCTAATTCTGAATTTCAAAGAAAGACTGAATTCTATTATTTATTCTAACATGGCATACAAGTCATTGTAAGAGGTTTAAAGTTAACCATAGAAGAAGACAACAAGCACTGCCCAAGCCAGGAGGCTCCCCATATTCACACTGAAGCCCACTTTTTCCAAAGTTAAGAAGCAATCCATCTGTACTGCGATGAAACAGTTAATTGGCCTAGGATACAAGTGTGCAAGCATTACCTGATGCTAAGAGAGTGGCACAAAGGCTTCTGGGTAATTACGTGGGCTGATAACTGGCAGAAAGGGGCAGGCAAAGTTGGGAAAGGGAAACGGGCGGCTTGTAAATACAATTTTTAAGTTAAGACAACCTATATTGCCAGAGACTCTGGAAGACAGAGCAAAGTGAGTCTCCAAGGCAAACCCTGGTTATTGTTGAAAGAGGCAAAGAGGCTGCCCCCTTTTGAAGAGAGTTCAGAGTGCCTTGCCTACCTGAAGTTGTTGAATTTCTTGTCGAAGCATGTCATAAAGTACAAATCCCTAAAGCTGTGGTGTAGACCAAAGTACTGAAGCAGTAGTGGTTTATCGGTTGGTCCGTGGATGCAGTATTGTAGTAGTACAAGTCAAGAGGAGTTCTGTGGGGCAAAGGTGACTGTTCTCATAGTAAATTAAGTAAAGTTGTTAAAAGTTGAAGCAGCAACACTTAAGTCATCTCGACAACCATACCATTGTGAAGCTCAAGCCTGTAATCAGGAGAATACAAACTATTAAACAATAACTATGTATCACTGGTGGTAGTGACTATTACATTTCTGTTTGAACTGTGGCACATCTTATTGAGAAAGGTGACAATGAATCGTGGCTACGATTAACATTGGTGCTATCTGGAAGAAGTGGAAAGTGGCTATTTCACCAAGAAGAAAATATTTGCTAGTGGAACTTAGGTTAAACTTTTCCATTGACCTTGAAACATCAATAACTGATTAAAGACATTTCTTTCGTTGGTTGAAAACTCACAGAACTGACTTTGAATCCTGGGGAAGGGAAATCACCCAGGAAATGAGAAGGTTTTCCAGAGACTGAATGTTGTTCATGCAATGTTACATTGCCATATATTTTCTTTGAATATTTGTTGTTTACTGTGAGGGCCAGTTATCCTGCATTAGGGTGTGTTCCCAAAGCTTTAGTTAGGCAGGTAAATGCTCTGCAGAGTAGGGAGGCATGTTTTTTACATGATTTCTTTAATATAATGACAAATGTTGGTAAATCAACAAACAAGTTGTCCGCCTCGCGCTACTGACCCCTCACAGGTGGGCCCAGCTAGGAGAGAGAAAACCAGGGGAAGTACTGAAAGAAGGGAGAAGCTGGCAAGGAGCCACTAAAGCCTGGGAAGTTCAAACCTAGGAACCTGTCAGCTGTGCAGAGAAACTGGTCCTCTGAAGAGAGGACGCAGAAAACTGGAAGCCCCAGAAAAATACCATGAACCGGCAGAAAGCCAACTAACTCTGGTGCTGGGGAAGTCGAGGTGGTGGTGTGACCTCTGGGAGGTGGACCATTTGGCCCAACAACGCACAGACCGCCAGCCCCAGGCCTTCATGGAGCCGCGTAGGTGAACCAGAAAGAGCCAACGAGCAAACAGCAAGTCACGCGCAATCCTAGGAAGAACCAAACATACATTCCCAACACAAACAAGGTGATGGAAACCCCAGGTCGGGTCCGGGGAGAGCAGAGAGTCAAGAAAACCTTAGGAGTAATCTCCCTCATCACAGTAGTGATACCCCAAGAACCAAGAAAGAGAATCTCCCTCGACACAGTAGTGATATCCAAAGGTCTGAAAAACATCTGTGCATCAGGAGGAATCTCCTTTGTCACAGTAATCATCCAACTAAGACTAAAGAGGATTCTAGACAACAAGAGCTAGAGACAATCTTCATAATGTCATACGACAGGGAAGAATTGCTGAAACTGTAAAGCAAGCTTGGGAAGAGGTGAAGAGACTTTTGAGGATCCCAAGGCAGCCCTCAAGGCTGTGCGAGGTGGGCCAGGAGAAGGAAGTCCTTCTCCTGACCATACACTGTTGATTCAGAAACTAGAGCAAAAGACTGGTGGGCAAGAAATAAAAACTGAGCCAGTTCTCCAGGAGAAGGGAGCCATTCTCCTGCTATCATTTTTCGTTTAGATGCTGAACCCTTTTGTAGACTTATGGTAGAGGTATAGTAAGGTTTTGGACAGATTACCCAAACAGCCAGACGATGAGCACCAGAGTTGATATTTGTTTAGGTAGGGATAACCCTTTAGAGATGGAGAGAGGTAGGACATTTCCTTTACATTTAAATAAAACTGGTTGAAACATGCCACCCCTTTGTCAGAATTCTTACTTCACCGTTCCATCGGGTGTAGGGAGAAACATTACGTACATTGTACTCTGACCACTGTTTTATTGTTTCTGACAGCTCCTGTCCTGGAGTGTGGGTTTCATTTCATTGTCCTTTGGCCCAATTATGTTAGGTGGGCATATAGAACACCTAGAAGAGGCTTTATTCACTACTTGTGTGGAAAGTCTATCAAGAAGTCTACAATACCTTGACAGAGAAAGAATGTCCAGGCAGAACATGGATGTGTTGGGGTAGATCTATGTTATCCCAATAGAAAAAGAAATGTTGCATGCACCATATTAATGTTCAAAATTGATGCAATATTGTTGCAGCTTTGGATGTATCTAGTATAAGTTAATTGAGGGTTGTTGAAGGTTACTTTTAGTGTTATTTTGTGTCTAGTGTGATACATTTTAGATTTGCATACATGCAGCAACAAATTGTGCAAGAATAATATGGGAGCACATTGTGAAACTTGCCACAATGAGATTTAAAAGCACAGAAGCTTCATGTAAAGTAGAAAAAGGCTCTTGAATGAAAAATCCATTATGAGGGGATGCAGTAGTTTTGAACACGCTCACCTAACAATAAACATGCACAGATTCTTGTTTGGGACAAGAGAGGTTGGCAGAGTTACAGCTGCAACCACATAGGAATGCTTTTTGGAGTTGAAATAGAACGGCCCAGAGTTTTCAGTTTGTAAATTGTTAACTGAATGGCCAAAGAAGCGTCGGCCACCTGGCACTGTCAATTTAGTGGTAGTGTCTAAAATTGTAACAGGGTGACTAAAGGAGAGATGACAGAGGCCTATGAAAAGGTTAAATGGATTAGCACGAAAAAGATTATGTGAACGGAGGTCAAATAGTTTTAACTGATAGTTGTACACGATGAAAAGGCAAGAGAATGACAATAATAAATATCCAGAGTGTCAGAATACTTGGAGAAATTAATTAGCACCAGAGCAAAGGAGCTTTTTTTTGTTAACTCTCTATAGCCCCAAAGTGTCCATACATATACCATGCAGGTGAGATTTAGCATTCCAGGTCTGTGACCAAGTAGAAAGCTGTAACACAAATGTATTATATGACAGGTTAGGATTGTGTCTCTTGCAGGAAGAAACCAAAGAAGAGGGTGGGGCTTGTATATGTCATGACAATTGTTTGGGATGGTGCCAAAGTGTAAGGCAGCCAATGAGATTGTGGGGATTACATTTCCTTGTATAGGGCCAACACATTTGTATTTTGGGTAATGACTTGTAAGGGAACATGAGGGAAATGTGGGAGTGTGTTAAGTGTTCTGGAAGTGTATGTATACTGTATTTGCTCTGTGGTTCAGAGGGACACTCTGGTAAATTCAATCTCCAAGGAGTTGTCTAGCCTGTCACTCAACGGCTGTTGTGAAATTAATTTGTTTTAATCACAGCATGCATTCATTCTTCAGAGGTGGGATATTTTAGAGTACAGAGATCAGAGGTCAGACCGAGCATTTGCTTCCGTCTAGGACAGTTATTTCCAGTTCAATGCACCCTCTAATGAATAAAATCAAGAGTACTGTATATGCTCATAAAATGTAAATTTGCTTTTACATAACCACCATCATGGGGTTGGGTAGTACCAGCTGGCAATGGCCCACCACCCTGATGTAGCAGATCACAGCAGTGCCATTAGCAGTTAGTAAGTCACACCATCCAAATGATAATTACCATTAGCACCCAAGTACGTTGTCAGATGTGGTAATATTTCAAATATAATGTCATGCTTTTGATTAAAATACGTTTGCGGGTGAAAATCTTTCATGTAACAAATGTGTCCAAAAAACAGGTCCGTCAAATAAACAAGAAAAGAGCACTTGAACACAAGCCCCTTTTACATTCCATGTTGAGGATCACTGTGTCGACTCTACAGAGATCATAAAAGAGTTGTCTTTGAATGGCCAAGACCGTTTAACTGGTGGGATACCATCCACTTCAGCAACTTTTTATAACTAATTGCATAATAGCTCCCAGTATTGCTTTACCTGTCAAACAATAACTCTGAATGTGAACTCCGATAGTGAGGTCCTGGCCAAATAGTCTTTTACATTCTCAGAAGACCACTTGTTAGCATGTCACACCCCGATTGTCTGACTCATTGGTACCAATCAGGACAGTTCAGATGCTCTTGGTGTGATTGCACTAGATTCAACTCACAAATGTTTTTTTTATAACCAGTCAATGGTTTGCACATGGCGGGAAGAATATTGTGGAAAAAATATAATTTATGGTGAAACACTTAAGTTAATTTGACCTTTAATTTTTTAGTGTTCAAAATCAAATGTAAGGAAGCATTGGAGATGTATATTTTGGTAAATAATTATAGCAAGATGCAAATTAAACATAGCTGGAATTCTCAAACCCGTACATATATCTCTTCAAGGCCGACAGAATTTCTGAAAGAAAAAGGGCAGTTACACTGCAAGAAATTGGTTGGAGTTCCAGTTGTTGCTAGATTTGGTTAATGATAATGTATATTGATTTTCCTCAGGATGTTTATAGAAAATATCCTTTTCTATGATAATGTATGGAAAAGGTTTCCTTCTCCCTCCAACTGATGAAAATGTATTTTTTCAGAATGTGTATTTTGTGTTAATATGTATTTAATAGTAGGAACGCACTTCGATCAGAAACTGTGTGCAAAGGGGGGGGGGGGGATGGCAGTGGCCCAAGCATTCCATTTTCTGGGTGTCGTGAAATGGATTAGGTGGTTATAGAGAGGTGATAAGTGGTAACAAATTAAGGACAACACAGACAACAATATCAATAATGTATATTTGAATGCAGGGAGAATGGATAGGTGTGTGCAATATTAGTAGGAAGTATGAGACAGGAAAGACAGGGCAGGGACAGAGTGGTGGACCCTGGTGGTCCTGAGGTAGAAGGGGATAGCGGGTGGTGGAGGTAGATAGGTGCATTTAAAAAAACACTCTAAGCACCTGCTGACTGGCAGGTGCTATGCCATAACATCTAGTATGCATGTGGTGCTTATCCGTTTTTAAGCACAACCACTTCCACACAACCAGGAATCTCTAATGAAGCACAGGAGCAACCTTACTAGTATATGGGATTATGAACCACCATGATGCAAAATCTGAGTCCATTACAAAAGGCAATTCTATATAAAAGCCTAGGTTAATGTACAGCTGTTAGTACAACATGCCCATGATTAACACAATATTTAACACAATGGAGCTGCGGTTTCCACAAATGTTATATGTAGCTGTACAACACACCACATAGGCATGAAGACATTCTAGCACTAGAAGGGAAAAAGGATGAGATGTAGGGGATTCAGCAGGCATCCTGAACCGAGAACTCGCTAGTAATCCCCCACCTCCCTGACCCCCCCCCACCCCCCAGTCGTACACAAGGCCTCGCATTTGATCAGAGTGCCTACTGGAAGCCAGTGAAGCAGACCGGTAGCAGGAGATTTTGGCAGTTCAGGAAAACTTGCCCCTGTACACTTGGCAATTAGTCGATTAAAACATGTGTTTTTACTGTAATCAAACTACAAACATTTAAACTAGATCATAAAAGCCAATATTTCTTACAGCGAGCACCGGCCATGGCCTGGGCATCTTCAAATGAATAGATTGTGGCTTAAAACGCAAAACTATCCTTACTTTCACTCCAAAAATCGTCTACCACAATAACTGTTTACCATCAAACGATCCTTCGAAGCAAAACGAAGCATCCACTAGGCGCAGCAAATACAAATCCATTGTGAACTTTCATGCACTAACCTGAGAGCAGAAGGAAATCTCTTTAAAGCCTTTTTCTATCGCAATCTTTTTGGTGTCTGGGCTGATCAGGTAAACTTCAGACTGGCCAATCTATATAAAAAAAAAAAAATGCATCTTAAAATCCGGTACATGGCATTTATTTTCCTATTTTGGATTACACAACTCCAGACAGAACATGGTTCTGCTACTTTTAGGTTAAAACTTAATAGCACATTTATTAACAAATAAAGCTTCAAAATCAGTATTTTGAGTGCTGGCGCAAACAGCTTTACATCTTAGTATCTTAAGGTTCTATGCAATATTGTGTAGCCCCTGTTTTCTGGCTCTAACCCAGGCCACAGAGCCTTGCCCAGGTCAGGATTAGTGCCCATAGGAACGATCACCCACAGGCCCAATAGATGGGGAGACGCGTGGGACCTGAAAAGAAAATAGCTGTTACTAGTAGATCGGCTACACCCAGAGCTCTTACCTTACTAATGGACACATAAGGTTCATTTTATAGGGATCCCAACGGGGACCCCTCTTTATATAAAAAACACAAACTACCTAAAACATTTCTAATCCCGTTTCCTAACATCCCCCTGACATGTACCATCTAAATGGGTATCTGCTATGCCAACCCACCCTGCCATGGAGGGGTCTCAGGGGCCCATAGAGTGAATTGGACGCAAAAGACCCATTCCCTTACTACAGGTACCACCCACATGGAGAGTGAGGCCAGATGATGGACTCTGTGGGTGGTTCCCCTACCATGGCGGCCTCAGGCAGGCTGCCACATCCTCCAACTACCTCACACTAGGGTACCTACTCTACTCTTTTATACATACACCATACACTTACACAGCACATACCCTAACATTACCCCTAAATAATCCACCACTCTACTATCCCTTGCTTAACATTTATATATACCGTAATATACATACAACAATGACATATGACATACACACACAATATATTAAGTCACAATGGAGGTGACTGCTGCATTCAGTCACCCCTTTTACAGTACCTTCCATGGGTCTGTTCTCGGTGGCTGAATGGGGGCGGTCCCCTGATATATGGGGCCTGGTCCCACTTCTTTCTACTGGGTGGCCCCGTGCACCACATGGGGCCACCCATGTCCACTGTGCAACCCACGTGGGCTCTGTAAAATGTCTTTGGGTAGCCACCTACCAACTGGGGCTCACCATAATCACTAGTGCTGGGGGCCCACCCGCTCTCACTGCCGTAGCTTGCTAGCTTTATCTTCAGGGCGTCCACATTAGCAGGGGTCACCCACACTCACCATGGCATTCGCAGCCACATTTAAAATCTTCTGGGCGGTCCAGTTGGTGTGTGGCTGCCCACGTCACCACTGCACCCCACGGCAGCCATATTTCCCCTTCATGCAGTGTCCTGTTGGTGTGGTGACATTGCTTCACTCAGCAGTGCAACCCGGACACCTTATTGAGTTCAGGCAGCATCCCACAGCAATGGCGATGCCACCATTGATCACCACCGCCCGCACTGCCCAGTCCTCTTCCTGGCCCGCCCCCTCTGCAATGCGCAGACACGCAGGGTTCAGGCCACCTGAGCTTCACCCAGGCTGCCTCCTCACAGCAGCCTGGACCATTTCTTCACCTGGGCTGCCACAAGGAGGTAGCCCAGGCATTCATCTTCACCACTCCGCCCTCAGGGTCGAACCGGGCTTCTGCTCTTCACCTCCCGGGCCACCGGTCATAAGAAGATGGGAGGACTTTAAGAAAGGGACCTGCCCTTGCTGGCCAAGAGGTGGGCCAAATGGGGGCACAGCTGGGCTGCCTGGTTCAGGCTACCACCCTCACGCAGCCCGCACTGGATGGCCCATCTTTGGGCCAGGCAGCCCGCTGCACGCTTATTAAATTCATTTGCTTTAAGTGTGGAAGGGGTAATGCTGGGGGAGGCATTAGTAGGGTTTATACAATTGGAAATGGTGGAAAATAGTTCAAGGTTTTTTCAATGATATTGAGATTTCATTCTGTTAATATTTGGCTTTATTTATTTATATATCAATCTTATAGAGCGCAACGTTCGGCCAAAGGCACCTTGTCGGTGCCTAAACAAGTAGAATAAAGGAAGCTAGAAAAACAGGTCTTCATGGATCTCCTGAAGAGCAAAATAGTCATGCATCTTCCAAAGAGCCAGAGGGAGAGAATTCCACAAAAGAGCTGCCGCGACTGAAAAAGCACAACATCCAACCAGGGTCAATCTGAACCGGGAACCTCCTCAAGAAGAGCTTCTGCCGAGCGCAAGGACTGGCAGGGCACATAGAACTGGAACTTAAACCGCCTCCGTCCCATGCTGGGCACGAAAAACCACACAGAATGCCTTGAATTGCACCCTTTTCACCACTAGTGGCAACCAGTGGAGACACTGGGGAAATCTGGGCCCTAAATATGTAGGATTTGTAGGCATCGAATCAGATAGGCTGGTTGTGCCAGAAACAACGCATTACAACAATCCAAGAAGGATAGCACTAGAGAGCAAACCACCAGCTTTAGCCTCAAATATGGCTTTTTTAAATAGTTTATGGCACGTTTTGTGCTTTTTCTCAGTCGCCAAAGGTTTTTCTCTCTCCTATTACCATTTCTCCCTTTGTCTCAACTGTCTTTCTCCAACTGTTTCCTTTTTATGGATTCGTTTCTCCCCATCCAACCCACTCCTGGGCAGGCGAGTTCTGTTCCGTTGTGCTTTCCTTTTCTAAACATTCCATCCAGCCACAAACATATAAAACAAACACATATAAAACACACACAATACATTCCATAAAACCTTCTATTCAACCCTGGTGTGTCTTCATTTCTAGGTTTTCCCTTAGCGGACAAGCAAGGAGCCCATGTAAGCTGGGCCCTTTCTTGGGCCACGGTCTACACAGCATCTTTCAATAATGTCTCCAGTGAAAACATTTCTAAAGAAATTCGAGATAAACGACAGCGTATGGTATTCCAAACATAACCCTTAGCCCATTCCATTTACTATTGAAAACCATTCATGGATTTCATCAACTTGGAGTAATATGCATCTCCACCAACAACGATCCCCACACTACATCATTAACAGGGATTTGCTGAGTCACGTTCATTTCTCAACCTTTGTGCCATTCATCGCTACAGATCACACTACGTTTTAATCCAGTTCAACTTTTTTTTTTTTTACAAACATGTAATTCACATATTCACAAGTAATCTACTTCCGAAGACATTTTTCACATATTTTATGTTCTATTTGTAGGAAGTAAAAAAGCTCCCAATACAAGATGGGAAACAAAGAACAGAGGAGATTGCTTCCAGCCAGCTCACAACCCACACGGCTCCATGGATATAGTCCGGTCACTGGTACCAGCTGAGAGTGCCACATGAAGGACCTTGAACATTATTAATGCACGATCTGATGAGGAACTATAATTACAATACACCCTTTAATTTGCATGAACTATTAGGTAGACAAAAATGTGCTGTACTGTTAAGAACAAGTTACTTACCAGATGTTCCTCCAATATTTTCCTCATCTTCAGCATTAGTTGCTTTGCAATTTCTTTTTCGGCAGAAGGCGCTGTGGTCTATGCGGTCGACTCGATGTCCCTCTAGGGCCTTCATCTCAAGGTAGACGTCATCACAGGTATGACATGCGTAGCAGCCGTTAGCTTCAGTTCAGTTTTTTCGCCTTCTTCCCACAGGATTACCGGCATTAGTTTGTCCAAGACTGTATCAGACAATGACGTACTTTAAGGTGTAATTCACAGCAATTCTACTGCGGGGTAGGCTGGGAGGGGCGATTAGGAATACGTGGGAGGACCATCCAAACAAAAGAACGTTGCCTGGGGTAAGTAACTTGTTCTTCGAATAGACTGTGTCCTCACTTCTACTCCTCTTGAATCCTCTGGTTGGCCCGGGAAAGGCCATCCATTGCCTTTGAATCCTGACCCTGGGGGTGGAAAAGTGAGGGAGGATCATTGGGTGAAAGGTCCTTGGGGATTGGGAGTGAGATATGCTCAGGCAAGACACAGTATTCCCCCCAGTCCCTTTCAAGAAGAACCCTCTATCCCTTGGGCAGTAATGGGGTATTGACATACATGTCCCTGTGACTAGGAAAAGTGTATGAGATAACATCGACCCAAACTTACTAGAGAAGGGAAAAGGGTTAAATAGAAGATGGGCGAGACATGGTATTCCCTGTTCCCTAGTGACAACCAACCCAACCCTCATGGGTTACTGCAAGTCGGTCCCCCTTTTACCTTCACACATGACAATTGACAGTACTGGGACGAAGAAGAGGCAACTAAGAGCAATGAAGAACAGGCTCTTTTACCACTGTTACTGGGACGAAGATACCTGCTAAGAGCTGTCCAAATCAGTCATGTCCCATTAAATGTGGTAAGGTAGGGCTCATGGACTGCTCACACCTGCAGCCGGTCAAGGGGCTGCAGGTGTATAAAAGGAACTCGGATATCAAAGGAGATTAGATTCGAGACCGGAAAAGCTGCAATGGAGATAGAGGAAAACTGCAGAGAACCTTTCTGGAACGAGACACTGAGACACTAAGGGACCATGGAGGAAAAGGATCCTTGGAAGCGTGGATGAGGAGCTGGGACCACGTGAAGCAGAGGGAGTGACGAGAGGGAAGCCTTGAGGGAAGGCTATCCCTTTACCACATGTCTGCATTGTATGTTCCCCTTTGTGTAGAGGCCTGCACAGGAGTGCCAGAGGGGCAGAAGGAGGAGGCCGGGCCATGAAAATCTGAGACTGTGTGCTCCGAGCTGCAATGAGACCGGTCAGAGTGACCAATGAGTTTCTGGTGGCTGGGAAACCCAGTGCGCGAATGAATGAACTTTATTGTCAGGAGATATTTTGTATCGGAGTGGTTACGTGGCTCTCATGAGCACATTTTCGAAAGTCTCTGATCTTTAGCAACTTTAATCATTGAACCTGCAGGATTACTTTGTATCAGAGTGATTGTGTGCATTTCGACTGGATGTTCTTCCAACGTATTCCACATATTTGACATGTAATGTCCACATCTGTGCACTTCTGAAACTTTTTCGGCAGAGGGCGTCCTGCGTCGATGACGTCAGGTCAATGTCCCGCAAAGGCCTCAGTCGAGGGCGATGTCACAGGATGTTATAAATAGGACGCACAGCGCCCGTAGCCTCAGTTTAAGTTTTTTTCCCTCAGAACGTGTGGCACCAGTCTCATGCCTGCTTGACTGCACATAGCCTCGCGGAAACGGAAGCTGCAATCGCATAGGAAATTCTCCTGAGGGGCAGGCTGGGAGGACGATGTGGAAGGAACATTGGAGGAACATCCAGTCGAAAGAACGTTACCAGTTGGTAAGTAACTTGTTCTTCGGGTGGATTGTGTCCTCCAACGTATTCCACATCTTTGACAAGACTCCCAAAGCAGTACCAGTAAATGGAGGAGGAAAAAAGAATTTAGAGTAACCAATTAGATTGCAGAATAAAGAACCGCCTTCCCAAAGGCCATATCCTGACCATGGACTGTATCCAGGGAATATTGTTTTAGAAAGGTGGGTGGAAGCCCATGTAGCGGCATCACAAATATTCCGAATAGGAACACCCCGCCGGAGGGCGGTGGAAGTAGCCACGCCCCTAGTGGAATGAGCTCTCGACCCTTCAGGAGGTTCCTTACCCGCCAATCGGTAACAGTCCGTAATGGTAAGGATAATCCACCTGGACAAGGTCGGTTTGGTAACAGCATGGCCCAAGCATATCCTACAAAGAGTTGAACGTCCGCTCTGACCATGGACATCCTAGAAATGTAAAAGCTCAGAGCTCTCCTAGGATCCAACCGATGGAGTCGCTCCTCTTCCTTACCAGGATGAGGAGGAGGGTAGAAAGATGGAAGAACCAGCTTTTGATTCAAATGGTATTCAGAAACTACCATAGGTAGAAAAGAGGGATGTACTCACAGCAAAACCTTGTCCTTGTGAAACACAGTACAGGGTGGCTTAGATGAAAGTGCCTGCAATTTACTCACTCTGAGAGCGGAAGTAACCACAAGCAGGAACGTAGTCTTGAAGGACAGTAATCTCAAAGGACAAGAGTGCAAAAGTTCAAACGGAGCACCCATGAGAAATTTCAAAACCAAATTCAAATCCCAAACCGGCACCTGGAAAGGGGACGGAGGGAATACATTAGTCAGTCCTTTAAGAAACTGAGAAATCAAAAGAATCTTAAAGTAGGAACATTCTTCAGATGAGCGCTTAAAGATAGACGGTGCCGCCAGGTAACCTTTAATGGTACCCACGTGAAGGCCCCTGTGGGCCAAAGAAAGTAAGAAAGACAAAACCATAGGAATGGAGCACTGAAAAGGATCAACATTGTGATCTCTGCACCAGTCGCAGAACTTAAGCCAATGGTACAGGGATTTTGTTGCAGGCCGCCTGGCCAAAAGCAGCACCTCCAGCACGTCATCTGGGAGGTCCCAATCCTTATACCTCAACCTTTCAGATACCAAGCGTGAAGGCTGAGAGTCTTGACCTCTGGATGGAGATCCTGACCCCCCCCCCCCACCCATCGCGCAAGAGCAGATTCTCTCGGTAGGGCAGACTGTGTGGAGGGCAGATGGACATTTCTAGGAGGTCTCGGTACCACGCTCTCCCAATCAGGAGCAATGAGGATCATTTGGGAACCGAACCTAGTAACCTCTGCAACACTTGAGGAATGACGGGGACTGGAAGAAACACATACAGCAGTGGGAATGACCAATCCACCACAAACGCGTCTCCTAAGGCTCCTCTTGGAAGAAATTCCCTTGAGCAGAATCTCTCGCACTTCCAGTTGACACCGGTGGCGAAGAGATCCACTTGCGGGGTTCCCCAAAGGGCGAAGATCTCCTGAAGGACTTCCTGAGCCAACTCCCACTCGTGGGAGCCCCTGTTCTGCCTGCGCAGAGCGTCCGCCGCCGCATTTTCGTCTCCGGCCAGATGAACTGCCGAGATCAAAATTTCCTGCTGGATGGCCCAGAACCAGAGCTGCATTGCCTCTCTGCACAAAGGAAGTGACGCTACCCTTCCCCCTTTTTTATTGAGGTAATGCATGGCTACGGTGTTGTCCGTTATGATCAGAACACTTTTCCCTCGTACAGAGGGCAGACAAGCCTTTTGGGCTAGCCTGATGGGCCTCAGCTCTAACAGATTGATGTGGAGTCTGGACTCCAATGGAGACCAACGACTGCTGGCGGCAAAGTCGTTGGAATGAGCGCCCCATCCTGTGAGGGAAGCATCTGTCACTACCGTCACCTCCGGCCACAGTTGCCAAAAGAGTTCCCCCTCATCAGTTTCCCTTCGTTGGCCCACTACAGAAGATCCTTGGAGACCAAGAGTGGAATCTGAATGGGATCCGACATCTTGCCAGAGAACTGCGACCACTGCATCTTGAGGGCCCATTGCAGGAATCTCATCCGCAGCCTGGCCTCTGGCACCAGAAAAATGAAGGATGCCATAAGGCCGAGCAACCTTAAGAATTCAAAAGCCGGGAGACTCTGGGCATGTTGAAACATGTCCACCATCTGCACAATGTGATGAGCCCTTGCCCTGGGAGGCGAACACTTCCCCCGAAGGACGTGTCTAACAGCCCTGATGTACTGGAGCTGTTCAGAAGGTGTCAGGTGCGACTTCTTGAAATTCAGGGAGAAGCCCAGCCTGGGGAGGGTGCGGCAGGTGAGACCAAGATGATCCAACGCTAGCTCAGGAGAGCGTGCCCGGATCAGCCAGTCTTTCAGGTAGGGGTAGATGTGAATCCCCAACTCGCCTGAGGTACGCTGCCACCACCACCATGAGCTTGGTAAAGACCCTGCGGGAGGGAGGGTTTGGGGGGGTCAATCGGAATGGCGGGACCCAAAACTGAATGTGCGAGTCGACAGCCGCAAACCTCAGGCACTTTCTGTGCGCTGGATGGATCGGCACATGAAAGTAAGCATCCTTGAGGTCCAGAGACACCAACCAATCCTGAAGTTGAAGGGCCTGGAGGACTTGAGAAAGAGTGACCATCTTGAACTTGTCCTTCAAGGGAGAAGTTTGTTCAACCAACGCAAGTCCATGATGGGTCTCAATTCCCCCTGTCTTACTTTGGGATCAAAAAATAAGGGGAATACCATCCCTTGTTACTCTCCGCTACAGGCACTAGTTCTATAGCGCCTTTCTCCAGCAGGGACAAGATTTCCTGCGCAAGGAGCGGATCCGGAAGCCTCAAAGAGTCTCCCCGGTGGATTGTCATGAGGTCGCTGAAGGAAGGGAATGATGTAGCCGTGAGCTATGGTATCCAGAACCAACGCATCTGAAGTAATGGCCCGCCACTCTTCGAGATGCTGAGACAGTCTGCCCCCAAGCGGCAAACCATGGGACATGGCCTCATGACTGACTGGAAGCAGCTGCGGCAGTGCCTGAAGGCAAAGAGGCAGCTGCCTGAGCGGCTTTAGCACCACGATTTCCCTGACCACCATGTGTACTTTTTTGCTGGCTCCTTTGATTGGCGGCCCCTCTCGTTCTAGTAGAGTAGTAACGAAAGGAACCTCCCCTTCACTGCTGTCCCCTAGGACGAAAAGGCGGAGGATGACGCACCACGGCACTTAAAGATTTCGCAGCAGCTTTTGAGGTCTGCAACCTCTCAAGGCTCTCGTCAGCCTTGCTACCAAACAAAAGTGAGCCATCAAAGGGCATGTTCAGAAGACGGGCCTGCACATCCGGTGAAAACCCCAGCTTCCGCAACCACGCAAATCTGCGCATAACGGTGCTCACAGCCATGGATCGGCTAACACTGTCGGCTGTATCCAAACCCGACTGAAGGTATTCACACATGGCATCCTTGCTGTCCTGCACGAGAGCAAGGAACCCATCCCTTTCTTCCCCCTCAGGAATATGCTCAGCCGCCAAGGAAACAATTCCACAGAGTGTGTGAAAACCTTGTCAAGGCACACGTGGAGTTGGCAGATTTCAGGGCCATGCTCCCAGAAGAAAATACCTTCCGGGCCCAACCGTTAAGCGCTTGTCCCTATCCAGAGGGATGTTAAGGTATGCCGCCTGCCTTGAGGTGGCCATAGCTGCCTGAACCATCAAACTCTCGGGAGTGGGGTGAGTAGATAAATAGCTGGGGTCGCTAACGGAAGGGCGGTATTTCTTGGTCAAAGACTTATGGACAACCGGAAGAGGTTCCGGGGACTGCCAAGCAGCTGCCACCCTTTTCTGCAAGGTAAGATGAAATGGCAAAACAGGGTCAGAGGACGGACCTTGATCCAAAATGTCCGTTAGATCATCCTGCACAAAGTCTTCAGGAGGACTGGACCAGCCCAGATACTCCAAGACCCTCCTGTACAAAGACTTTGCATGAGGCCCAGGCTCAGGCCTACCGAATTCCACTTCCGGAGAAGTGTCCAACCCACTGGCATCATGGAGGGTCTGCCGCAACTCCAACTGACTGTTACAGAAATAAGTGGATCATCAAGGTCACCAGTTTCATCAACCTCAGACCTTTCTTGCTCTTCATAAATGTCATCCAGAGGAAACCCAGGCCTGAGGACAGAAGAGGGCCTGGAGGCCAAAACTGGCCTCACAGACTTCGACGTAGCTTTCCTTGGAGGATCCACAATATCCGGGTACTCCAATGGCAAATTGAGAAAAAAATCCCCAAAGGCGCCGATAACGCCGAAGGCTTCGACATCGAGAGCGTCGAAAACCTCGATGTCGTGATCGCCGAAGGCTTCGGCGTCGACACAGGTGCTGACGGCGCTGTGGGCTGATATGCCGGCAAAGCATCCACGTCCGAATCGGGCAGACAAGGCGCCGAACGAGTCCACGCCATCCCTGAGCCCTCAATAGGTCGCTGCGGTCTTGCTGGAGACAAGGACCGAGATCTAGAGACACGTCTCTTCCGACTTTGATTCCTTGTCCGTATGGGACCTCGAAGGCTCCCGATGTAAGTCGCGTTGTGAACCTGAGCCCGAAGGCGTGCGAGCCACGGTACGAGACCGATCCTGGCCGGCTTTGTCAGAAGGAGCAACCGGACCCATGCCCTGTGATTGAAAAATCGCTAACATGGATTGTTTAAACGCTACCCAATCCTCCGGAGAAGAGGACTTTGTAGGGCACGTAACCTTCCTTGTGGCACCATCCTCTGAGGAGGACGGGGAAGGAAACCGGTGACAACGCTTCCTAGAGTGTCGGGACGAGGAAGACGAGTGGCGAGAACCACTCTGGGACCGAGATCCCCGGTACTCCTTCCGACGCAGAGAGCCGCCCCTCGAGTCGTCGGTGGAAACCCCCTTGGACGACCGGGACTTCACAGGCTTAGAGCCCCTTCCTACCTGGAGCTTCCCCTTCTGCTCCCGCAAGGCCTTGGCAGTCAGCGATAAGCATTTCGAGCAGTCATCGGTGTCGTACGACTCGCCCAGTCACCACAAACAAATGCGGTGGGGGTCGGTGAGCGACATTTTCATCTTGCAGTCCCGGCAGGTCTTGAAGCCAGACCGCGGAGTCGGAGGGGTCGAAAAGAAAGACATCATAATGATAAACATATGAGGCGCGCCGAGTCTCACAAAGTTAACACGTTCGCGGAAAAAACGGAACGGAGGCTACAGGTGCCGTGTGTCCTATTTATAACATCCTGTGACATCGCCCTCCACTGAGGCCTTTGAGGGACACTGACCCGACGCCATCGACGCAGGACACCCTCTGCCGAAAAAGTTTCCGAAGTGCACAGATGTGGACATTACATGTCAAAGATGTGGAATACGTTGGCGGACACAATCCATTCGAATCACCATTATTGAATACCAAACTAAACTAAAGCTTTGCGAACAGCCAGATTCAATACCCGTTAGAAGCCAGAGAAGGAACAGGACCCTAATTTAAGCAAACCATTACATGCGGAGCTCCACATTGAATTTAACTCTAAGAAACAAGCAGTTTACCACATTTTGTGCTTCAAATTGAACTTAACTCTGAAGAATAAACAAATAGACCGTGAAGTTGAATTTATATTGAATTTACGTAAACCACAGAAAGTGGCAAAAAGTATCTTTGAAATTTAGAAACAACAAAACTGAAAGTTAAAGGGGAGCAAGGAGCTTGAGATCTAAGACATTTGCTGAAGTGAAGACGGAGTCTCAAGGTTCCCTTGTGTTTTGTGCTTGGAACTTGGGGAAGGGAACCCCCAAGCCTTGGTTAAAACTAAAGAAGCTAACATCAAGACTTTGAGGAAAGGGGGTGGGAGAAGCTCATCCTTTTGTACTGAACACCTTCTTGCATTTAAGGAAGGTAACTGTAAGACTTATTTTGTGGAACTGCTTTACACTTGGGGAAGAGCAGGAAGAAGCTCAGACTTTTGCATTGAACACTATTTTCTTTTGGTTACTGACATCCCTACAACTTGTATAAAATGTGTTGTGAGGGCAAGCATGGGTTTTGGACTCAAACAGATTCCTAAATTGAACTATTTGATTTTCATTAGTTTTATTTCAGTAGGGAAATTCCACCTCAGCATCGGGCAAGTTAGGCGTTCAACCATCCTGACATTTAGGTTAATAAAATCTGTTTGAACTGTGTGCTTATTCATGATGCCTTAACACCACGCTTTCCTCATCTTTAGATAAGGCTCCCAAATTAGTGTAAGGCTTGGAGGAGGGAGTTAGAATTCAACACAGTCTTTCAGGTTCAGGTTTTGTCATGGACAGAATTCAACACAGTCTTTCCAAATCCTCCTTCCTTGCCTGAAGCCAAATCCAGGCAGTAATGTTTTGTGAATGTATGAATGGTAGACCAGGTGGCTGCCGCACAAATGTGATTTATCGGCACCCCTCTTTGCAAGGCAGAAGATATATCCATACCCCTTGTGGAGTGAGCTCTCAGGCCTTCTGGGGATTTTTTCCTGCAAGCCTATAGCATTCTGTGAAGTCCAGGATTATACATCTGGATAATGATTGTTTTGTGACCACCAGACCCAATGTGTGTCTGTTATACCCCACAAAGAGTTGGACATCTTGTCTTAATCTTGCCAAGCGCGATATGTAAAAACTAAGTGCCCTTTTTGGATCTTGCCTGTGTAGTCTTTCCTACTCCTTGATAGGTGGATAGAAGGTTGGCAAAACAATCTTTTGGGAGATGTGAAATTCTGATACAATCTTCGGAGGAAATGTAGGCTTAAACCTTAGAACAACTTTATCCTTATAAAAAGGATACGAAATGTGGTTTACTGGATAATGCCTGTAACTCGCTCACCCTGCGGGCTGAAGTTAAAGCAAATAATAAGTCGGCAGTCTCAATGGATATGAGTGAAGCGGCTCAAATGGAACGCACATAAGAAATGTTAGCACAAGATTCAGATCCCAAACTGGAATCTAAAATGGTGTAGGACGACACATTTGTGAGCCCCTTGAATAATCAGTGGCATTTTGAAATCGGAAACCTCTTCCGAAGTGTGGTGAAAGATCAAAAGCGCTGCCAAGTACCCTTTAATGGTTCCAATCTGGAGCCCCAGATGTTCCAGATGTAATAAGACAGACAACACCGTAGGTGTATCGCACTGAAAAAGGTCCACATTACTTTCCTTGCACTAGCTGCAGAATTCGTTCCAATGGCAACAGTACAAGGATTTTGTTGCTGATCTCCATTACGTCATCCGGGAGGTCCCAATCCATCTATCTCAACCTCTCAGAAACCATGTGTGAAGGTCGGTGGCTTGACCTCTGGATGGTGAACCCGACCCTCCTTTCGTGAGAGAAGGTCTTCTCTTGAGAGAAGCATTGGAGGGCAGATGGGCACATCCAGAAGGTCCGGGTACCACGTCCTCCTGGCCCAATCTGGAGCAATTCGGATCATGGATTTCTCGAACTTTCCCAACCTCCTGATTACTTGGGAATTACTGGGACTGGAGGAAAGGCATACAGGAGGGGAAACTCCCAGTCCACTGCGAATGCGTCCCCTCGAGCTCCTCTTGGGGCAAATTCCCTGGAGCAGAACAGTTCGCACTTCTGGTTGACACTAGTCGCGAACAGATCTACTTGAGGGGTTCCCCAAAAGGGTGAAGGTCTCCTGAAGGACTTTCTGAGCTAGTTCCCACTTGTGGCAGAATGTGCTCTGCCTGCTCAAAGCGTCGGCCGCTGTGTTCTCTACGGCCAGGTGAACTGCTGTTAGGAAGATTCCTTCTTGAATTGACCAGAACCAGAGCTGCATTGCCTCTCTACACAGTAGTAGTGACCCTACACCACCTCTTTTGTTGAGGTGGTACATGGCCACTGTGTTGTCCGTCATTATCAGGACATTCTTTCACCGTACATAGGGCAGAAATGTTGTGTAGTTTCGACCCCGATGGAGACGACCGCTGACTGTCAGATAGTTGGCATGGGTACCACCCCATGAGCAAGGCATCCGTAACTACTGTTCTCCGGCCATGGTTGCCAAAAGGGTTCTCCATCCAGAATGTTGTCCTCGCAGGCCCACCACAGGAGATAGTGTGCAACCCTGCTCGGAACCTGAAGCAGATCTGACATCTTGCCTGAGAACTGAGATAACTGGTTTCTGAGGGCCCACTGGAGGGATCTCATTCTCAGGCGAGCTCTAGCAACAGGAAAATGCAGGATGCCATGAGGCTGAGCAACCTCAGAAAAGGTTGGACGACGCTCGGCACTCTCGAATTTGGTGACCATCTGCAAAATGCATTGAGCCCTCACAATGAGTGGCGAGGCTTTTCCAAAGGATGCGTCCAGGTTGCTCCTATGAACTGGAGCCTTGGAGATGGTAACATGCAGGACTTCTTGAAATTGAGGGATAAGCCCAGTCTGCGGAGAGAGTGGCAGGTTATCCTGAGAAGTTCCAGGACCTGTTCTGGGAAACGGGTGCTGATCAGCCAATCGTCCAGGTACGGGTAGACATGAATACCCTCTCTCCCGAGACTCGCTGCACCACCAACTTGGTGCAAACCCTCAGGGCGAAGGTTAGCCCGAATGGCAGAACTCGAAAATTATCATGAGAACCGCCAACAACGAACCTCGGGTACTTTCTGTATTTGTGTTGGATAGGCACATGAGTGTCTTGAAGGTGCAATGACAGCATCCAATTCTGAAGCTCGAGGGCCTGAATGATCTGAGAAAAGGTGACCATTTTGAACGTTCCTAAGGAACCTGTTCAAGCATCTGAAGTCTAAGATGGGTCTCAATCCTACATCCTTCTTGGGATTTAGGAAATGGGGAGAGAACCACCCTTTGTTCCTCTCCGTCACAGGCATTGATTCTAATGCACCTTTCTCTAGGAGGCTAAGCATTTCCTGCAAAAGGAACAGATCCAGAAATTTGAACAAGTGGCTCCATGATGGATTATCCTGAGGCCTTCTTAAAAAGAGTAGGGAGTAACCGTGGGCTACTGTTTCCAAAGCCCACGCATGTGAAGTAATGCCCCGCCATTCTTGCAGATGCTGAGAGAGTCTGCCTCCCACTGTTTTGGGTTAAGGCCTCAGAGGTTTTGAGGCGGCTGAGGGTAAAGGGCATACAGATACCAAGATTCAGATCAGACTGGATGGTAGCGGTACCCTCTCCGTTCCAATTTCAACAGGCAGAGGAGTTAGGCTGGGATGCATTTTGGCTCCCTGCCTATTGAACCTCTATCTGGCAGATCTGAACAAGGCCTTAATTCCCTGTGTGCTCAACACTCCCAAAATAGAGTCAAGCTTTCAGCTGGCTAGCATATACGGATGATGTGGTCCTGGTGGACTACACCCCAATAGGCCTTCAACGCATTATAAGGGGGATTGAGAAGTATGCAGCAAGCAATGATCTAATAATCAATCCTTCAAAAACAAACAATTTGTTTCTCTACCCCTGGAAGACACATTCCAAATTTTAAATGGTATTTAAATGGCGTATGTATTCCAGTCAAGGTGGAAGTCAGATATTTGGGCCTGATCTTGTATGCCGATCCATCAATTTTGAGGGTGACAGTGCAGGTGGAAGTTGTAATGGATCAGTTAAGCTGTCAGATGAGGAAGCTCTTAATGAAGTACTGCAAATTCTCATTGGTGCCCCTGGTTTGTTTCGGGGAAGGCGATTCCTAAAAGTTCTCTATGGCATGGATTCAGTTAGCTGGAAGAGACTGGAGGGGAGACTTTGGAAGAAGGTCTTAAAGAATCACCCACCGACACATTAATGCAAAAGGGAAAATCTTTTGAATATAATCCAGAGTGGACCCAATGGAGGGAGGCAGAGATTCGAGGGGGGTCTGAGTTCGGAAGAGGGGGACCGAGGGGTGAAGAATCATCGCCCATGTGCAATCAAAAAGAATTTTGGTATATGGTTTTGAAAATAACCATTTAGGAAGCAACACCTATCCACCAAATGTCCTGATATCATAAGGAACTTTTTGTGGATTTTGAGCCCGGAAGAGGGGGATCCAGGGGTGAAGTCATCACCCTACATACATGCAGAAAGAAACTTATTTTCAACGCATCAGGTCCTCAGAGGCAGGAGACTTTTTGTAGAAAAGAGACTTAACCACCGAAGGTCTTGATAACGGAGGATGGAAATGCATCGTGCTGGGAAAGTTCTGGTGTGTGCTGTGTTCCGAGTCCTGCCTTGTCCCGTGATCAAACCATGGGGAAAGAAGACCCCGGCTACCACATCCTGACGTATTATTTGTGAACACTTCTTTCTTTCTTGTGAACATTATCCCACACACTTTTTTTTATATAGTAGTAAGATTTGGCAATGATTTTTTCTTTTAGTATAGGCCCTTTTATTTGACAAGACGCCACCAAGACCGTCTTATTATTTGATGGTCGCAGCTTGCTCCCATTTTAGGTTTAGATCAGGCGTTTTTCCAACCTACTTATATAGTTTAATAAAAACCCTTGAACTGTGATCACTTGTGTTTATCTTTACTGTTGCCACCATGAGTTCCTTACACTTGACTCAGAGTGAGCATTTACATGTATTTACATTTACATCCCCACTGTCTGTCCTGCTCTTGTGCCTGGTCTCAGGTGCTTATACTGACATATCACACCACTATGCCTACTCTCTACTATACACCATCATTCATTCAGCAAACAGCTATTTCCATGTTAATTCTGCCTAGCTGTTCATATATGAACACGACTCCATGATCACCTCATCACCCTAATAAAACACAGCTAGCCAAGCACATTCCGGCTAAGTGTTTGCATAGGCGTCCCTCAGGCCTAATGCAGCCAGAACCCAGTTTATGTGTCCGCCCACCAGACTGAGGCACCACACCTATCGCTAGGAAGCAGCTATCACCCAACAACTACACCAGCTGCACACATATCCGGGGTGTGTGTGTGTGTTTTTTTTCCCCTCCCTCTCTCCCTCTCAATCCCCCCCCTCCTGTCCCAAGAGGACGTTCAACCTACCAGCGCTTTCAGGTCATAGCAATGACACATAAGGCGCCATACAAATGGCAAGTAACATAACATTTAACTATCGCACTTAGATGACATGTGAGACTAAGCACTGCTCTTTGCACATGGATTCAAACCAGGGGATAGACATTGTTTGTACAGCTAACCCATTTTTTCCTCACACCCACCTCCGCACTCGCATACAACACAAATACTATTGCAAAACACCTCTAACATAAGAATGAAGCTACCTTTCTCGACCAAAATTCGAACTGTAGCTACACATAATTCTCTGTCCACACTACCCATCCTGTTTATTTCATAGTATACCTTCCTTAGTATATATTCTTCCGCCCATTCACATGCTATTCAGACATGGGTGAAAAAGCCGAAATGCACACGCTCATAATAGCATCTCCATATGTTTCCCATACTCTGGACTTTGGTCTCTCAGAGGATCGCTCGACCAACAGTGTGTGTGTTGGGTCCATAATTATGGTGGAAGGCGCTATAAAAATGACAAATGTGAAATGAAGATGAATAAATGAAATCTCAAATTGACAGGTTGTGGGGCTGAAGGGGCCCTTTTTGTGCAGTGTTTTATGTGAAACGAAAGCTTCCTTCCACTTGTAAACTGTTGCTCTACTCTTTAGCATGAGCCGCTCACACAATATTGCCAAGGCCTGCTCGAGTGCCACCAAAGTGGGTGTGTGTGGTGTGTATGTGATGTGTGTGTGTTGATTCTAACCTCAACTGCATCATGCAGGAACTCACTAAAAAGGTTCAACTCTGCAACTCAAACAAGGCTGAAACTGACCCCAGATGCAACTTTCCTTCTGATCACTTTTCTACAAGTTGCATGTCATAAACCTACATAACATGGCATAACAATATATGCCACGTTCCCTCGTAAAACTTTACATTAGTAGATTTTGCTTCCGGGCTTGTTCCCTGCCATTGGCATGAGCAACAAAATTCTTCGCAATCAAGACAACCTATCACACAATTACCAGTAGAAAGGCAATCACTGTTGCTGGAGCATTTTCTACCGAGTTTCACTCAGCATCTTGTCTTGCTGCTGAGAGGAACCGCAAATGTTTAGTTTAGGTCACCTATAAGCCAAAGCCATTGAATTAGAGAAGATAGGAAGAAATGGCATATGAGGAGTGTGAGAAACTGGAGGATATTCTCCCAAGCAGACCTCGAGAATGCCTAATTCAGGTGGCCAGGAAGGGACTGTCGCTCTCAGATCCCATCCCTGGGGGCGGACGAGCGAGGGAGGATCACCTGGGTAGTGGAACCCAGGGTTGCGTCCCGGGAAATACCAAAGGTGAGAAGCAGTATTATACCGCAGAAGAAGGAGGGGAGGACGAGATCCCAGAGATCTTGGTAGGCTGTACCACACCTGCCTCCCTTCCTCCATTGGAATCTCTTGATCACATCCAACAAACCCTCTGTATATAACCAATCCCCCTAGGATGCCAAACCCTGTTGCATTCAGAAAATCTCTCTCCCCGAATCCCTGTTATTTCTGTGTACTATCCGAATACTATCAGTCATTTTTCTCCTCGTCCCTCTGATTATTGTTTCCTGAACTTCCAATCTGTTGTGGCAAACACTACCCCTCCCACGATATCCCCTATTCAAGTCACAGATCCTACAAAGCTCACCTTTCCAAATTAACCAACCATCCCCTTTCTTATAACACCTTTCTCACATAGGACACTGAGAAACTCTAACCACGAAAGACAATGGACTAACACCAGAGCAGTTTACCTGACATGTCCCAAAACAAGGGTCAGGCAATTGACCAGAATCAGACACACCCGACAGTTCTTTCCTTTCCCCACAGGGATAAAAGGTTGAGCATGAGAGCACACTACGAGCAAGGCAGACTGCACAACGAGACAGCTATCCCAGTACGGCAGTTCAAGAAGAGGAGACAGGAGGCGAGAAACGGAGGCGACAAGGAGAGACGGAAACTTTCCCTTTCCGATCCAGACCCACAAAGCCTCAGTGAAAGGAATTATAAGACCGTGAACAACGGCCAGCATGTGTTGCAGCAGATGTCAACGGTACACAGAGCACCTCCTACACAAATAATCAGGACAGGGAGAGACGCTTGCTACCGTGGTACCATCCTTGACTTCAGAGACAAGAAAAGCCAAGCGGTTCATCACAGCCGGTGAGTCGAGGGAAGAACCGATAAGAAACCAAACTGTTGAACGAAAGTGGCAAATGGCAGATGGCAAATTAAGGGAAAAATCAAAGAACTGTTAACTTCTGAGGGGAACACGAACTGCAGAGAGGTCCAGCACCACGTGGGTGCTCACTCGACACACTCTGGTTAATGCCCTATTGTTGAAACTACCAATACCAGAAGGCCTTAGGAGAGCTGTAAGGAAAAGGTCAAAGGGGCCATAGAGGGATCTAGCAAAACCCCCTGTACAGTCGAAAGTCTTTGACCGACAAGTAATTAGAAACCCATGGGAAGTGATTCCCGTACAGTAACAAGCAGAAGGACCTGCGAAGCTGGCAAACGTAAACCTGATGGAGGGATACCTGCAGAACAGGGCAAAGGATGATTTAGTTATTCATTTAATTTGTAAAGCGCATATCCAAGGCATTGAGGTGCTGTTGCAGGTACATGTCGAGAACATACTTTGTCATATGATTTTAGGTTTTGGGCATGAACACATAGGTTAGCCTAGGTCACAGTTGCAGTTGTAGCACAATTACATGATTGAAAGGCATTATCAAACACCACAAGTAGCATAGGTACAGTTAAGATATATCACAATTGCATACTTGATAAAAGGTAGCCTAGGTGCAGTTACAGTTGTAGCACAATTACAAGACTGAAAGTCATCACCAAACAACAACACGGGCAACATAGGTACAGTAACAGTTGCAGCACAATTATCCAAGTCAGAGGCAAAACCAAACCTGTTAATGGTATAGTGTGGGAGAGATGTTAATCCCGTTTGACAAGTGGTGGCAGTGTGCAGATGGTGTTGCGAGTTAAGGCAAACAGCTGAGCTTTGAGAGCTTTCCGAAAGATCCAGTAGGCTTTCTCAGCCCTCAGGGTGGGTGGGAGGTCATTCCAGAGTTTGCTGCAAGGTAGGGGAATCTTGAGCCTCCGGCTTTGCATTTCTAAACTTTGGTAACAACTTGTTGATTAGTGTAGGGGGTTCTAGTGGGTCTTGAGGTGTGAGCTTTGGATGAGGTATTGGGGCGCTGCATTGGAGAGGCACATATGAGTAATAGAGAGTGTTTTAAAGGAGATGTACTCTTTGATGGGGAGCCAATGTGCTTCTCTTCTAGCTTTGGAGATTTGTTCCTTTTTCAGGGATATGGAGGGCAGCTCTCAAGGCATTGTTTTGGACAACTTGCAGTTTCTGGATATTTCCAGAGGAGGTGCCTGTGAATAGTACATTACATTAGTCAATCTTGGAGCCGATGATGGCACAGGCAATTGTGAGGCAGTTATTTTTGGCGAGGAAAGGCCTGGCTGTGTTGAGAACATTAGTGGCGTAGGCTGCAGATGAGTCAATAGCACTTGCTCGTCTCGACATAGTGAGTGAAGCGTCGAGGTAAACTCCAAACGTCGTTACAGAGGTAGAGACTGGAATTTTTCAATTGTCAATCTGGAAGGCAGTGTAACTATCGTTGAGAGATTTGAGGGCATTTGGTGAGCCGACAATTAGTATTTCTGTCTTTTTGTTTTTGAGGCATAAGTGATTAGCTGCCATCCAAGCCTGTATAGTCGAGTAGATGTTAAATGTGGCCGAGTAGTTGCCTGTGAGTGGGATCAGGATTTGAGTATCATCTGCATAGTTGGTGTAGGCTATGCTGAGGGAGTCTAGGACGTTAAATAGTGGTCTGGTAAAGAGGTTATAAAGCACAGGGGCGATGCAAGACCCTTGAGGAATGCCACAGGTGATGGGTGAGGCATTAGCTGTCTCTGAAAAGACGCTCAAGGCCCTACCTTCCAGGAAGGAAGCAATCCAGGCAGTGGCGGGTGGAGAGAAGTTAGCTTACATGGTTTGGGGGTGGCAGAGGATGATGCCCTGATGAACATTGTGTTGACAAGAGTGAACCCGACAAGGGATTTCCACAGTGGATTGTCTAAAAGGACATTAAGACTTGTGAATGCAACAGGTGAAAGTGTTTGGGAAAAGCCATAGTGAACCCGACAGAGGGAGGCAAACATCTGAGAAAGGTCTGAGCCCGGAAGAAGGGGATCCAAGGGTGAAAAGATATCACCCAACGTACATATGGAAAGGAACTTTATGTTCGTTATCTGAACACATAAGGGTCCTTGGAGGCAAGAGACTTTTTGTAGAAAAGAGACTTAACCACTGAAGGTCCTGATACCTGAGAATGGAACTTTAGTCTTGTGCTGGGAAAGCTCGAGAGTGTGCTGTGCTCAGAAGTCCCGCCTTGTCCCATGCTAAAAACGTGGGGAAGGGAGACCCCTGACTACACATCCTGACTTACCATTTGTGATCACTTATTACTTTCTCATGAACCCTATCCCACACTCTTCTGGTATTTAGTTGTAAGGATTGGCAATATATATATTTTTTTAGTATAGGCCCTTTTATTTGACACGACACCACTAGGACTGCCTTATTATTTGATTGTCAAAACTTGCCCCATCTTCGATTTATTTATAGATTAGGTAGGTTGAAAAAAGCCTATACAGTTTAATAAACACCCTTGAACTCTGATCACTTGTGTCGGTCTTTACTGTTGCCACCATGAGTTCCTTACAGGAGGGACACAGCTTGTAGATGTGGTTTGGTTATTTGCCCACTTCATTGACTATCCATGGCCATGCTAATCCCTATGGCCATTCCAACCCAGTTCCTGCCCTTTCCCGCCCAATTCACCTCCTCATGGGAGCTCCGAGCTCGCTTTAATCAAGCCTCATCATCAAATGTTGCACTCAAAGTGCCTGCCAGTGTTTTTTCAAAGCAGTCTGTGAGGTAATGACCTAATTGGAGCTGTATACCTGCTGGTGTAATAATAACTAGGTCTGCCTTCAGCCACTCGATTTATAAGCACTACGGCGTATGCTTCACTGAAGACCTGTTAAAAATAAGCATTATCAAAGCCAACAGTTTTGGCTTGTGTACAAGTATTAGACATTTGCAGGCACCGCTATTGGATGTGCAGGTACTCCGACCATTGTGCACCTGCTACCATCAAAGTGCCTTTCCCATACCTACCCAAAAGACTTTCACAACTCCAACTTAGTCACTGTAACACTCTCACTCCATCCAGGCCATTTGAGGTGAATTCTGTCCCTGCCAAGAATGACACATGGAATACTGAATACTTGCAGTAGGTAACTTGCAAATGGACTCTTGCAATGCCCTCTACACCTCGCTGTAGACTAACACCACCATAAAACTACAGGAATACTAAAGCACAGCAACTATCATTTTGGTCTCTAGAGGTCTGGTTATACAATCTCTGCTGTGAAGAAATGAAACTGCCTTTACATTACCGTAAAGTTCCACATTAAGACTGTTGTCCACAAGCAGTACATAAAATCTACTTCCACTGCAAACCAACTTTTTTCGGTACCACGTGATAATGTTGGTGAAAAATATCATGAACCCTAAAATTCTTTCGCCAAATATTGTATGAGGGGTATTATTATGCGATGCATCACTCACCGTAATCCTATTTGAAGCTTGTATCTGCTTAGATTCACATGCCATGCCTAGGCCGACATCTAGTGGTAGCCGCAGAATATTACATTTTTGATTTTCAAAACTCGAAAAGGGACGTGAACAGGGCATGCCAGTAATACAAACCCTAGTGTGACATACACTGTACCCATGGTTCTTCACGCGTCGAGGGCCCTCAGATGGTTTTGTTCCTGACATGAGGTAGCATGAAGTGTAGCACGAGTACAGATGTAAAAAAGCCAGAAAACATCTATGCACCTTCTACTCCACAGGGCAGGATGGGTGGGTGGGTGCATGAGCATCTAAGCAGATACAAGCACCAGAAATACGACTACAGTGATTAATGTATCCCTTCTGAGGCTTGTGGATCTGCTTAGATCACATGCTATGCATAGATTAGTGAGCAGTGTCTGGAGAAGGTGGTGGGTTGTGAGAAGGTACAGCGGCAAATAGATGTTTTAGCACCGCTTGTCCCACCTGTGAATCTGCTTTAAAATATGCTTCAATGCAGTAATACCAAGTAAAAGTGTGTATGGAACTTAATGCAGCTGCTTTGCAAATGGCATCCAGCGGGACATTTGCAACATTTGCAACAGTCAAAGTAGCTCATGCAGAGTGAGCTCTTGGTGCGAAAGGCGGAATTCTGTTTGATAGGGAGTAGCAGAGCTGTATGCATTTCACCATCCATCTGGAGATGGCGTGTTTTGAAACGTGAACACCTTCCCTGTCAGGTGCTATGGAGACAAAAAGTTGGTCTGTTTTTTTTGCGGTTTTGTCTTGTTTACATAGTAAAGAACCACCCTCCTTGCATATAGTGTATGGAGGTTTTCCCTCAGCTAAGTTTGAAGGGTTTTGAAAGAAAGCGGTTAGTACAATGGACTGATTAACATGGAACTTGGATATGAACTTAAGTGAAAACCTAGGGTGTGTTCTTAGTACCAACTTGTCTTTGTGGATAAAGAAACGGTCTTGCACTGACAAAGCTTGTAGTTCACCGAGCCGTCTTGTGGAGGTGATGGCCACCAGAAAAGCAGTTTAGTATGTTAGGTGTTTAAGGCTGTATTTGTGCATAGGCTCAAAGGGAGGACCTATGAGCTTTACGAGTATCACATTGATTTCCCACCCTGGAGGTGGGTTTGAAATGGGGGGTGGAGGGTAAAGCCTTTGTACTCCCTCCATGAACGCATTAACAGCGACTTTCGACCAGGACACCATGTTTTGAGACGTGGTGTACGCGAAAAGAGCTGCTAGGTGAATTTTGATGGAGTTGAATACTAGGCCAGAGTCTAGTAAATTGAGCATGTAATGTAGAATGTGTGATGGGGTACATTCAATAAGGTTAACATTTTTTGACTGGAACCATATTACAAATCTTTTCTATTTGTTAAAGTAACAGTGTCTGGTGTTTAGTTTACGTGCCTCTGAGGATTTCCATACACCTTTGAGGTAGGTTTAAAATTACCAAACTCTATGACTTCAGGAGCCAAGCTGCCAAGTTCAAAGATTGAGGATGTGGGTGTAACGTTGCCCCCCTGCGTTGGGTGAGCATGTTGAAGGGGCACAGGAGCTCGATTGGATCACACATCGCCAGTTTGTGTAGATGTGGAAACCAAGGTTGTCTCGCCCACACAGGAGCAACCAGGGTTAGAGTTCTTTGTTCCTGGTGCATCTTGTGCACTATCCTGCTCAGGAACGGTGTTGGGGGAAACGGGTAAGCACATTTTCCTGACCAGCTCATCCACAGGGCGTTCCCTTTGGATCTGAGTTGGGGAAGCCTGGATGCGAAGTCTGGGCAATGTGTGTTTAGGCTTGTGGCGAACAAGTCCAAAAGAGGATAGCCCCAGAGGGAAAATATATCATTTAAAATATGATATGATTGGGTATTAAGCGCGTTATAAATAACCTGAGGTTTCTAAGCGCAGACCCGGGCATCGAACCCGTGTTGCTCCGTGTCGTCTTGCTTCCAAGGTGACCATGTTGGCGCGGAGCTATCCTCCCAGGACCATGTCTCTGCTGAGCTGCCACTTGTACTCAGAGGGTAGGTGATCTCTGCTTAGCGAGTCTGCTAGGGAATGGAGTTCCCCTGGAACGTGTTGAGACACTAGGAACATGCTCCGCTTGAGTGCCCACTGCCACATTTTTTTGGGCTAGCCTGGATAGACAGTGTGTGTGCCTCCCTGCTTGTTCATGTAAAACAAGGCAGTGGTGCGGTCTGTGAGGACTTGTACTGTTTGACCTGTTAAATGCACTTGAAAGGTTTGTAGGACTTGGAGCACTGCTAGCAGCTCCAGAAGGGGTTTGTGATTCTGGGCTGTGATTTGTGTACACAGGCCATGCGCTGGGTGGTGAAGGTAATGGGCTTCCCATCCGGAGAGTGATGCATTTGTTGTAACAATCGGTTGCACTGTAGGGTTGTGAAATGGGTTCCCTTTAAGATATTTTCCTTTGTCCACCAGCATAGCGCGTGAGCTAGGGTTAGTGAAACAACCACTAGATCGTCCCACTGACCACTTGCCCGAGACCACTGTTTTGCTACCCACTCTTGCATTGGGCACATGCTCAACTGTGCGTGCGGAACCAGGTATATGCATGAAGCCATCATCCCGAGCAAGGGCATTGCTTTGTATATGGTTATTTGGAGACCGGCTAGACACTGAGGTATTTGCAGCAGTAAGTTTTGTACTCTTTCGTTTGACGGGGAGACTAGCCCCTCTCACGTTTTAATGATGGTTTCTAAGAACTGCTTGCTTTGCTTGGAACAAGACTTATTTGTTGATTGAGAATCCCAGTTGGAACAGAAGATTGTTATTTGGGTATCTTGCTTGCAAGTTTGAGGGGATACCCCTGTTATCAGCCAGTCGTCTAGATAAGTGTACACTAGGATTGATTCTCTGCGTAGGTGCACCGCCACTACTGCTAGTACTTTGGTGAATACCCTTGGAGCGGAGGCTACGCTGAATGATAGCACCTTCATTTGGTAGTGTTGATTCGCTATTTTGAAGCGCAGGAATTTTCTGTGCGCTGGGAACATTAAAATATAAAAGTAAGCATCCATCGTGTCCAAGGTTGTCATGTAGTACACCCAGGTTTCAGCAGTGGGATTACTTCTTGTAACATTGTCATATAAAATTTCTGAGGCTTGACATAAGTGTTCGCAGGGTGCATGTTTAGTACAGAATGCATTGTTAGGTCTTTCTTTGGCACAAGGAAGTACATTGAATAGAAAGCCTTGTTTACTGGGACGATTTCTGTGGCCTCCTTTAGTAGCAGTGCTTTGACCTCTTCCAGCGGAATGCACTGTTCCTGCAGCACTGTTTGTCTTTGTCTTGGCGGGTGGTTGGGTGCGGTTTGTATGAGTTCTAGGCAATAGCCTCCCGTCACAGTGGAAAGTACCCACTTATCTGACGTGATCCCCTCCCATGTGTGGGTAAACTGAGAAATGCAACCTGCTACTGGAGAGGCATGGGAGGGGACCTGTAGCGGGTGGTCATTCCTTTGGTGGGGTGGAGCTTCCTCTGGAGGAGGAGGATCTGCCTCTACTTCTGGACCTTCTGTGCCCCCTTTGAACATTTTTGGGGAGGGCTACCACTGAGACGAACCCCAAGATGAATTTTGCCCCCCTTGGTTGTAGCTGGAGGACCACTGGGAGCTTTGTACTCTAGAAGGGCATGTGTTAAACCCGCCTCTGTGCACAAAGGGTTTGTTTGATTTGAGGGCGTCACACTCCTCTTTAGCACTCTTCAGTGTGTCCTCGACCGCTTTACCAAATAAGGCATTAGGCTCAATTGGCATATTTAAAAGGGTAGCTTGGGTTTCCAGCTTGAAACCCAATTGGTGCAACCAAGCATGGCGTTTGATGAGGGTACCCTCAGCTACTATCCGGCCTGTATTATCTGCTGCATCCAGATTGATTTCCAGGATGCAGCTTTCCACCCGTTTACCGTCAGCTATGATTTGTAAAAGCTGCGTCTTTAGTGGCTCTGGGACCGAGTCTATCTGGTGTGATATGTCGTCCCACTTGTGGTAATTGTAACTTGCCAGTAGAGTAGTGTTAGCTATCCTCACTTGGTAAGTGGCTTTTCCTTGTGGTGGTGACCACGAGAGAGTCAGGCTTTAGCTGCCCCCTGATGTACAGCGGGTCTAACAGGCTGGTCTAAACATTTTCTCAATGTGAGGGTTGCCTGCACTTGTGAGATTGAGGGTAATTTAAGAAGGCTGAATGCGCGTTTTGGCAGATTGGAGCAGTGGAACGAACTGTGCTGCAGAACCCTTATCCCGAGCATGTCCTCTACGAAGTCTTAACCGACTTGTGCCTCCTGGGTACCGATTTTAAAGTGTTCTGCAGCTTTTAAAAGAAGTTTATACTGCAATTGGTTGCCTACAGGGGAACAGCCACTGGTTGGTAAGTATGGTCTGAGGATTGGATGATGTATACATCGTCATAGTATTGATCTGTATTCATGTGCCCTTGGTCTGCTAATGAGCCATGGTCTTGGGAAACTCCAGTGTCCTAATAGTATAGGTCATCAGGCACGTCTTGATAGGTAAATGTACTAGGTTGTGTTAGGTCCAGACGGGCTCTTTTGGCGTCAGGCTGCTTGTCAGCTGCATCACCTTGAGAGGACCCCTGGAGGCTGGCAAGTTGATCTGAGTGTTGATCCAAAAAGTCAACAAAACTAGACATTCTCCTCATAACCCTATCAAACTGTTCCGAGGCTCATTGGGAGGAGCTTGGTAACACTGTGGGAGCAGGTGCAGACAAAGGCTCTGGAGCAAGGGGCGGTTTGTGGTGCATTGCCCCTGAAAGGGTGTCCCTATGGGCAGAGTACTCCTTGTCCCTTGAAACCTGTGAATTTGAGGGTAGGGGCGTCAATGTTTTGGATTTTTTTGATATCTTTGCTTTGAGGAGAATGTCAGACGTGTTTTTGAATGAGCTCACTCATCTTCGAATTATTACCAGGGGTCATTGATGCATCTTTCGACGCATGTCTGCCGGAACCTGCAAACTTTCCTGGTTTGCTCGGGGTGTTGGAAGCTGACCTTGCCATCTGCTTTGGGGGCCTGTCATGTGGCGAACGCGATGGCCCAAAGTACAGGTATTTTTCTGACCTTCCCTTAGGCACTGCATGTGGATTATCGGTCGACGGCGTGGTCGCCTGTCGGCCATGGAGGGTGTGTTCAGTGTACAGTCGTCGAAAGGACAGAAAAAAGGTCCAACTTTAAACTTTTTATAAGTAACAGCATTCCCCAGAAGAAGGAACTCAGCAAAATGTGTCCGACCATTGATGGAAAAAAAACTATCGGAGGGACCTAGACACGTGAAGGACCATGGGTACAATGGAGGTGACGAGGGATAGTATTACTGGCACGCCCTGTCGATGTTCCTTTTCGAGTTTCGAAAACAAAAAATTGTAATACTCTGCGGCTACCACTAGATGTAGGCCTATGCATAGCATGTGATCTAAGTAGATCCACATGGCTCAGAAATAATATTACCACTAAAGAACAAGTTACTTTCTTACCTGGTAAATGTTCTTTCGATGGGATGTTCCTCCGACGTATTCCACATCTTTGACATGGATTACCACAGCTGTGCTGCTTCGGAAAACTTTTCTGGCGTTGGCGTCCTGCGTCAATGACGTCGATACGCTCCTTCGAGGACCTCCTGCGACGGTCGACATCAACGGATGTTATATGTAGGACGCGCGACACCCGTAGCCTCAGTTGTAGTTTTACCCCAGAACGTGTGGCACCAATCTTCTGCCAGTATTAATACAGAATACAGTAGGAATACGTCGGAGGAACATTCCATCAAAAGAACGTTACCAGTTAGGAAAGTAACTTGTTCTTCGGGGGGATTGTGTCCTCTGACGTATTCCACATCTTTGACAGACTCCCAAAGCAGTACCAACGTAAGGAGGTGGGAAAAGAATTTAGAATGCCCAATCAAACTGCAGAATAGAGGACTGCCTTGCAAAAGGCCAAATCTTGCCCATGGATAAGAGTCCACGGAATAATGTTTCACAAAAGTATGGACAGAGGCCCATGTGGCTGCTTCACATATATTGTGAATCAGAACACCCCTCTGTAATGCTGTGGAGGCAGCCATACCCCTAGTAGAATGAGCCTGTAAGCCTACTGGAGGGGCCTTTCCAACCAAACAATAACACTCAGATCGTCAAAATGATCCATCTAGACAAGGTCTGCTTGGAAACAGCCTGACCTAAACGCCTTCCAGCGAAACCAATAAAGAGCTGATCGTCCACTCTGACCTGGGACATCCGTGAGAGATAGAAACTCAATGATCTCCTAGGGACCAGCCTATGGAGACTCTCCTCTTCCTTACCAGGATGTGGAGGCGGATAGAATGCCGGAAGAATTTCCTTCTGGCTCACAAGGAATTCCGACACAACCTTCGGAAGAAAGGAAGGCCGTACCCCAAGGACAACCCTGTCCTTATGGAACACAGTGAAGAGTGGTTTGGCGGAAAGTGCCTGCAACTCTGCGGGCGTAAGTAACCGCAACTAAAAATACAGTTTTAAAGGACAGTAGTCTCAATGGACAAGAATGCAAGGGCTCAAACGGAGCTCTCATTAGGAACTTTAAAACCAAATTCAAATCCCATCCCGGCACCTGGAAAGGCGACGGTGGAAACACATGAGTTAACCCTTTCAGGAACTGAGAAATCAAAGGGATTTTATAATAAGAACATTCCTCAGACGAGCGCTTAAATGTGGACAGCGCCGCCAGGTAACCCTTAATGGTACCCACATGCAGTCCCTTGTGGTCTAAAGAAAGCAAAAAAGACAAAAGGAATGGAACATTGGAAAGGATCCACATTCTTTACCCTGCACCAGTCGCAGAACTTCTTCCAACGGCAACGGTACAGGGATTTCGTTGCGGGCCTTCTGGCCGAAAGCAACACCTCCATCACGTCTTCAGGAAGGTCCCAATCCTTATATCTCAGCCTTTCAGATACCAAGCATGAAGGCTGAGTGACTTGACCTCTGGATGGAGAACTCGACCCACCTCCCGTGACAGCAGATCATCTCGGTAGGGAAGACGACGTGGAGGGAAGATGGACATGTCTAGAAGGTCCAGGTACCACGCTCTCCTGGCCCAGGCCGGAGCAATGAGGATCATCCAGGAACCGAACCTCTGCAACACCTGCAGAATGACGGGGACTAGAGGGAACGCATACAGCAGTGGGAAGGACCACTCCGAACGCGTCCCCTAAGGCTCCTCCTTGGAGGACATTCCTGCAAGCAGAATCCTTCGCACTTCCGGTTGACACTGGTGGTGAAGAGATCCACTTGTGGGGTTCCCCAAAGGGCGAAGATCTCCAAAAGAACTTCCTGAGCCAGCTCCCATCCTGCTCAGAGCATCCGCCACTGCGTTTTCATCTCCGGCCAGATGAACTGCCGAGATCGAAATTTCCTACTGGATCGCCCAGAACCAGAGCTGCATCACCTCTCTGCACAGTGGCAGTGACCCTGCCCCACCCTTTTTGTTTAGGTAGTGTATGGCCACTGTATTGTCCGTCATAATCAGGATATTCTTCCCCCGCAGAGACAGCAGAAAAGCCTTCAGGGCTAGCTTGACAGCCTGCAGCTCTAACAGATTGATGCGGAGTCTGGACTCCGATGGAGACCAACGACTGCTGGCTGTCAGCTTGTTGGCATGAGCTCCCCAACCCGTGAGGGATGCGTCCGTCACGATCGTCACCTCCGGCCACGGTTGCCAAAACGGATCCCCTTTGAACAGATTTCCTTCGATGGCCCACCACAGAAGGTCTTGGGCGACCGAGGGTGGAATCTGAATGGGGTCCAACATCCTGCCGGAGAACTGCGACCACTGCATCTTGAGTACCCACTGCAGAGATCGCATCCACAGCCTGGCCTCTGGCACCAGTAAAATGCAGGATGCCATGAAGCCGAGCAATCTCAAGAACTCGAACGCCGGGAGACTCTGGGCACATTGAAACTTCCAGCATGTGGTGAGCCCTCACCTAGGGAGGTGAGCACTGCCCCAGGGATGTGCCTAGCACTGGCCCGATGTACTTTAAGTGAGACTTCTTTAAGTTGAGGGAGAAGCCCCCGCTTGTGAAGGGAGTGGCAGGTGACGTAAAGATGATCCAGGACTTGCTTGGGAGAGTGCGCCCTGATCAACCAATCGTCCAGGTAGGGGTAGACTTGAATTCCCCCTTTCCTGAGATGTGCTGCCACCACCACCATCAGCTTGGTGAAAACCCTCGGGGCGGAGGTCAACCCGAACGGCAGGACCCGAAACTGAAAATTCGAGTCGCCAGCCGCGAACCTCAGGTACTTCCTGTGCTTGGGATGAATCGGCACATGAAAGTAAGCATCCTTGAGGTCGAGAGACGCCAACCAATCCTGAAGTTGAAGGGCCTGGAGGACTTGAGAAAGAGTAACCATCTTGAACTTGTCCTTCCTGAGGAGCTTGTTCAAACCACGCAAGTCCATGATGGGTCACAATCCTCTTTTTTCGGGATCAAAAAATATGGGGAATACCATCCCTTGTTCCTCTCCGCTACAGGTACCAGTTCCATGGCACCTTTCTCTAGCAGGGATAGGATTTCCTGCGCAAGGAGCAGATCCGGACGCTTAAAAGAGAGCTTTCCCGGTGGATTGTCATGAGGCCTCTGCCGGAAAGGAAGACAGTAGCCATGGGCTATGATCTCCAGAACCCACAAATCTGAAATAATGGCACGCCATTCTACAAGATGCGTGCCAGCCTGCCCCCAACCGGCGAACCATGGGACATGGCCACATGACTGAGCAGAAGCGGCTGCTGCAGTGCCTGAGGTCAAGGAGGCAACTGCCCGTGCAGCTTTGGCACCTCGAGTACCTTGCTTTCCACCTCTGGTACTCCGACGGTGGCCCCTTTGACTAGCTGCTCCCCTCGATCTACCAAAAGGAAGAGTAGTATCGAAAGGAACCTCCCCTCCATTGCTGTCCCCTAGGCCGAAAAGGCGGAGGTTGACGCACTGCAGCGCTCAAGGACTTCGCTGCAGCTTTGGAGGTCTGCAAACTCAAGGCTCTCATCAGCCTTACCACCAAAAAGATGGACACCATCAAAGGGCATGTCGAGAAGCCGGGACTGTACATCAGGAGCAAACCCCGACTTCCGCAACCACGCAAATCTGTGCATCATGGCGCTCACCGCCATGGACCGGCTGACACAGTCTGCCACATCCAAACCTGACTGAATGGTTTCACACATAGTATCGTTGCCATCCTGAACAAGGGCAAGAAAACCATCCCGTTCCTCCCCTTTGGGAATATGTTCAGCCACCAACACACAATTCCACAGAGTGTGCATGAATCTTGCAAGGGCACAAACGGAGTTGGCTGCCTTTAGAGCCATACCCACAGAAGAAAATACCTTCTTCGCCCAACCATCAAAGCATTTGTCATCCCTATCAGGAGGGATTGTAGGGTACGTAGCCTGCTTTGCCGGGGCCGTAGCCGCCAGCCCCACCAAACTCTCCGGAGTAGGGTGCGTAGACAAGTAGCAGGGGTCACCACTGGCTGGGCAGTATTTTTTCAGCAACGACTTATTCACTGCCGGGAGATTCTCCGGAGCAATCCAAGCCGCCGCCACCCTTCTTTGTAAGGCCATATGAAATGGCAACACCGGATCAGTGGGTGGACCTTGGTCCAAGATATCTGTCAGGTCATCCTGCAGAAAATCCACAGGTGGAGCAGACCACCCGAGATACTCCATCACCCTCGACATGAGGCGCCTGTATGAGGAGTCAGCATGTGTACCAGGCTCAGGCCTGCCAAACTCAACCTCTGGGGAGGTATCAAGAGCACTTGCGTCATGTAAAGATTAACTAAGGTCTTCCAACTGGCTGTGACCAGACAACAGGTCATCAGGAACCTCAGGAGGCACAACCACCTCTTCATCAGACCCTTCCTCTACCTCTGAAATGTACTCCAAGGGTTGGAACAAGTCCACCCTGGTGTTACGCTCACCTGACTCCCACGGAGGCGCAGGCCTGGTTTGGAGTGCTGTTGCCTCTTCTATGGTGAAGCGCAGGACTCGGAAGATGGACAGGACCAGACCCTCAAATCTGGCTTGTCTGACTCACAGGAATATCCTTCTGTGTGTGAAAAGGGAGTATTAACAATCTGCGGGATAATGTATAAGCCTCCCACTCCCTTCTCACCCTCCACGAAACCCTTCTGCGATTCCCCGTGAAGTCTCACCTTAGGGTCCGAAAGGACGAGCTCTCCATCCTGCTTCTGATGCAGGGGCGTGTTGTAATCCAGTTACTTCACTGGATCATGGATTGTAGAGAGTTCAAGTTTGCTTGACCTTCCCGGTAAAGTACTGTGAGAATTCTGTTTATAAGTATGAGCCCGAAATAATAATTGTCCGTTGTCTCTATTTCAGGTGCAGAACAAAGATTCCGAGATGAGCAATGGAACCGACGAAGGAAACTCAGGTGAGTTGTTTGATGAGGTTCCTTTAGTGTCCTTGCATTAATGCACTAATGCTTGTGTCTTTTTTCCCCATAGGGGCCGGGGTCCGGAAATGCTAGGATGCGGCACCGACCCGAAATGAAGTGGGAATGACCCAATAGGGAAGTCTTATGATGGCCTATTAAGGTTTTCTCATTCTCTTCCTTAGCTCACCTTTGTTCTTGTCTTTTTCTTCCTAGGCGCTGAAATGTGGTTGCGGATCCAGATGGTCGCTGATGAACATAGGGGCGCCTAGTAAAGGTGAGTGGAATGCGGCGCTGCAGCGAGCGGTGCGATGTGATTTTAAAATGAATGTCTTCCTTTTCAGGATCGTCGGCGAAATGTCTCCGGAATGCGGCTTTAGCTGGTAAGGACTCTTCTTTTTCACCTATTCTCTTCTCCCTTTGCAGGTGTTCCAGGATGCTGGCGGGCGTGGCAGAAGTCAGGATGCAGGAGCAGACACGGTGAGCGTCCAGCTGCTAGATGCAGAACAACGCGAAGCGTGAGTTGCTGCTTGGGCGTGGCTTAAATAGCCTTCAAAGTAGTTCCAGGTATGTATCCTTCCTCTCAGGTATGTATTCTTCCTCCTGCCACACCCGTGTGGTTAAGTAGTCCCCAAAGAGAAAGTAGTCCCAATCAGGCCTCTAGATGGCCCGGATGTTGCAGCATGGTCTGCATCAGGTAAGTTTACACCAAGCACCTTTAAACACAAAGTCATCTTTTATGAGCCTGGCGCCTATGGCGCCAGGACTGTTGTCCAATATGAGCCTGGCACCAAAGGCGCCAGGCCTGAGTCCAAAGAGCCCCTACTTGGGGCTGCTGAGACTTCCCTCGGGGACATGATGTCTGCCTCTGGGGTAGCTGGGCCTGGTCTGGCTCCTTGGAGGTAGGCATCATGACACCTGGGAGGAGGACTAGAGTATGGGTCAAATATAGGCCGCACAGACTTTGAGCGCCTTTCTCAGAGCTTCCACAGCTTTCCGGGGCACCTCTGGCAAAATGTCCTCAATAGGTGTTGAGGGCGCTGATGGGAGTGGCGTCTACGTCGACCGAGGCACCAACGTGTCCGACAACTTCCTCAGAGCCGGAGCCTCGAGCAAGTCCCTCGACGGACATGGCGCCGACGGCGTCAATGCTTTCATCGAAGGCCTCACAGGCTCCAACGGTCTCGATGGCGTTTAGGACCGGGAACTGGATCGGGCATGGTGGCAATCATCCTTGTCCGATCGGGACCTTGACGGTTCCCGATGACCACGCCAACCGCCCGAGCCCAAAGGCGTGCGAGCGGTGGCTCTAATGCATTCCCTGCCGACTTCACTCGAAGGCGCAGACGGAACAGTGCCCTGCCATCCGAAAATCGGCATCTATCGGCGGAATTCATCCCATTCGGACGGCGATGAGTGTTTTGTGGGACAAGCCACCTGCCGTCTGGCGGAGTCCTCTGACTGGGACGGGGAATGCGACTGGTGACAGCGCTTCCGAGAATTCCTCAAAGAGGCTGAGGAATGGCGGGACCCACTCCTAGAACGAGACCCCCTGGACTTACGCCGACGTGGAGAGTTGCCCCTCGAATCCTCGGTCGAAAGTTCACCAGATTTCGATTTACAGGGTTTGGAAACCCTACCTACCGACAGCTTCTTCTTCCACTCCCGCAAGGCCTTCGACATCAAAGACTGGAATTCGTCGCAGTCATCGGTGGCGTGGCTCTCGCCGAGGCACCAGAGGCAGACGTTGTGCGGGTCCGTAAGTGACATCTTGGAACCGCAGTCCCGACACTTCTTGAAGCCCGACTTCAGGGTAGCAGAAGACAAAGACATCTTTCTCGGAACAATAGAAGAACTGATTCAACAAGAGAGAACCGAGGCGCGCCGAGAATTCAAAGTGAACACGTTCGCGGAAAAAACAGAACATATATCATCCGGTGACATCGACCGTCAGAGGAGGTCCTCGGAGGAGCATATCGATGTCATTGACGCAGGACGCCTACGCCGAAAAAGTTTTCCGAAGCAGCACAGCTGTGGTAATCCATGTCAAAGATGTGGAATACGTTGGAGGACACAATCCCCTCGAACCTAAAATATTTCAGGTAAGTGTTTGTCTGGAGGGTGCATTGTTAGGGAAATGTCACCACCTGGCGGCCATTTTCATGGCAACATGATCACTGGATACGCTATTTTCTAAGAGACTTTGGCATGGGATGCAACAAGGCAATTTCATTTTTCTACATAGGACCTGCTTACAGTACTATTTGGAGTGTGGACACGGTCTACAACCACCAACACGTAGGTAGCCTGTCAGCCGAAACAGACAAATGATTTCCCTCCACAACAACTGCTCCAAAGCGGCCATATGCCACAAGCACCTTACAAATACTCAAAATAAAAGACTTACAAATATTGGCTTTAAAATCTTTCCGATGTTACTTTAATCGTATTTTGAAATTTAAGTGTGAACATGAAAATATACAATTACGAGCAAAAAGTACCCGTACTCCACATGGATTCTGTAGACAGACATAACACTCAGTGTTGAAAATCAATGATCCTGTAGGTCACTGTTGTAAGTCACTAATTGATGGATGTGCTTTAGACCCTGAAGTAAACTGCACTGAGAATGGGCGCGTGTGGCTCGTTGACATACCCCATTGCAGACAACGAGGTTGAGGCGAGAGTTGTCGTGCTGCAGTATATTGTTACCTTCCGTGCACTCTCCCAAACTGTTGCCTCATCCCAGCGCAGTGCTGTGCATTGCGGTCATAATCTCTCGGAAACAGGGAGTCCTAGGCCCTTCAAACATGGTTTTTGACCCTTCAAGTTTTGTTCATCACGTCAAGACGCTTAAAATGAGCTTTGACTTTCTAAGACCCCACTGATTTCAGGCAACCGTCTCATGTGACAAGGGGCTGAAATGCAGGGAAAGGGGTGGGGTGTCCAAATGTCATGTAGCCAGTAATGTCTGGAGGTACTATGCAAAACATGGTGCAGATTGTTCCTCATACAATTCCACACCGTTCCAGCAAACTAACAGATTTTCTGATATATTATAGGGTGGCGGTCGCCGCCATATAGTTAAAGTGAGTCAGAAACACACAGGAACCCCTCACAATTCTATTGTTAACTTTTGATTCGAGTAACGAATTTGACCGAAATGTCAGAAAATGATTAGAAGTCTGTGGGGCCCTTCAGGCTGCAAAGATTCGTTAAAAAATAGAAAAGTTACTTAGCATCGAAATATTTTTTTCTTCCAAAAGTACAGCCTACTTCACATTCATTTTCCCATAGACAAAAAAGGTCAATTTTTGCCAAAGCGCACCGCCTAAATCCCCGCCATAGTTATTTCTAAATTTGACGGAGCAGGGGCTGCCCTTTTCCCCAAAAATTATAGTTGTGTCTCCCACGGTGCATTGCAGGATCATGGTTTTCAGAAATTAAACACTGCGATCTTGTTTTTCTCTCGATTCAAGAGATATTCGCGGCTATAGCCGAGATTACGGGAAAAGGAAAAGCAGTAAAAAACTATTTGCAGGTCAAAAAATATACAAATACCATCAGGGTAGAGGTTGGGGGATGACTAGAAAACGCAGTGAAATTTGGGCGTGGGGGGTAGGGGTTTCCAGGGACCGAGTTTGCAACACAAAGCTTTCGGTAGCCTCGGCTATAACCGTGAATAGCCGACATCTGAAAGCCAACTCCATCACAGAAGCAGCGTGTTCTCTGAGGTGAAAGGGAGCGGGCAAGGGAGGTGTAGGCCGTCTGGGGAGTGGGGGGGGAGCTGGCACAGATGAGGGGGGCACTTTGTCATGGCCTGAGGTGGCAGGGAAGCATTCTTTTTATTTAGCTGTTTTGCCGATATTCGCAGCTATATCCAAAGTTACAAAGGACTGCAGATAACCGCGGTTACATTTATTTTTTTTTCACATTTTTTGGGGAAAGATAGTTTTATAATTATAGTGACGTCAGGGGTGAAACTCCCTGGCTATGGCCAAAGGACATGGCCAGTGACTCATTTGCCAGCCAGGTCTCCCATTCATGCAGTGACCAGTGCAGACTCTGCTTAGCTTCAAAGTGAGGAAGGGGCCAGCCTCCTCAGGCCATGTTGCCTGATAAGAGAGCCAAACTTACAAGACCACTTTGAGGAATGGGCCGGCCCTTTTCTTGCTTTGAAGTTAAGCAGGGTCAGCCAAGCTTTGAAGCTAAACAGGATAAGTCCCAGTTTCTGCATGGATCGGCGACCAAATGGGCTTCTGAATTATTTACTTTTTTTAAACCGTGCTACTGTTAGTGCTGGAAGGTTTTGAACTCAGACAATGTTTTGCCTTTTGCTGAATGGCATTCTGGTATTTGAAGTCTCCCAGTCAATAATAAAAAAATAAAAGAAAACACATTTTTACAGCAACAGTGGGTTTCCTATCCCTGCAGTAACTCGGACGAACTCTGTTAAGCTTCAAAGTGAGGAAGGGGTCAGCCCATCAAGGCCATGTTGCCCAATATATGGGCACCCCCTTAGAAGAACACTGAGAGGAACATGGCCCAAGGGGGCTGGATCCTTCCTCACTTTGAAACCGAGCACGGTTGGTCCCGGTTACTGCCTGGATGTCAGACAGTTGTGTGTTTACTTAGTTTTAAATATCTCATAACACACAGCGTCCGCATTTCTATAAAACAGAAAGGAAAAAAAACTATCACATTTATGCTGAACACTGCTATCAGAGAACCCTGGCCTTAAGGAGTTCCAGACGCATCACTTAACCATTATGCTACAATGAGGTTATCGTTTGGATTTTCACAAGTTTCATACCTAGCCTTTTATCATTGACCATATTAAATTATAGGGTAAGTATCAAATGTATGCCTCAAGAAGCACCAAGCCATTGTGGCCTAGTGGTTAAATGCTGAGCTCAAACTCTGGCACACTAGGGTTCAAGGCTGTATGTTTTGTTTTATTTAACTAATTTGATTAAAAGAAAAGCAACGCAAGTGGGAGGTGGCGAGGTTTGGTGCAGTGCAGTCCTTTGATCTTATTTTGCATGAGGGCATTTAGGCGTGGCTGCAATGTCAGCCATGTCCAAACATCCCTTGTGTCAAAATAGCAGCAATTGGAATGGCTTTCATGCCGGCGCACTGAAATGGGTGTGCCATATCGGCCCGCGCCAAAATGATGGCGCCAGAAAGAAGTGTACCGCTTGGAGACCGCTGCATAACCAAACTGTGCCTAAAAACATTGCGAGTTCTCAAAGTTTTAAATAGCTCGTAAGACACGGCTTCCGCATTCTTTTTTTTTTAAACCGTGCTAATGTCAGTCCTTGAAAGTTTTGCACTCAGACAATTTATTTGCCTTTTACGAATTGCATTCTGGCATTTGTAGTCTCACAGTCAAGATGGGGGTAATAAGGCCACAATTGTACACTTTTGCCTAACATAGTTCTAGAAGGATATCTATATTTGAGTGACACTATGGTATGTGTACTTTTCAAGTTAGCTTTATAAAGCAGAGTATTGTTCAAAGACAGGCATGGGGTGAGGAGGGGAAATGACAGGGCAAGTAAGATGACACAGCCAGTTGGGGTAGAGACCTCTCAGCGCAAGGATGTTTTGGCGCAAGAGGTCGCAATTGGCATGTACCTGCAGGCACTTGGCATTTTTCTGTATGGATTAAACGTGAAAAAGATTAATTTACTGCAACATTAAAAAATAGGATGGGACATGCATTGCACTGTTGCAGATTTGAACATGTATTAAACATGAAACATTTATTTACTGGAACATTATAAACTGCATGCAACTCTCCCTCACAAACAACTCCACATCATGTACACACACACACCAAACACATACACATTGCATGCACACCCTCACATCACAGATTCCCCTTACAATGCACATATACTCAAAAAGAGGACTACACTGCGCTCAGAGGTTAGAGTCAGGAAGACCTCGCCAATGCTCATTGTGAGTTGGAGAGCACGGTGAACAGTCATTTAAAGCCAGCACACAAAAAGCTCGGCAGCAGTCCAAGAATCAGCCAAATCCTGCTAGATTGTTCTTCACAAACTGAGCACACGACCAAGGACACATTGAGAAAAAGAAAGAAAAGTAAATATAACAACTTTAAATATATTAAGAACCAGTGTCCCTGAGAATGAGCGCCCAGTATAGCAGCTGTGATTGCAGACAGATTCACATTGCATCATAGGGTCATTACTGAAGTGCAGTGCACGGTGCCTGACTGGCTGAGTCCTGGAGTGAGGAAAGCCAGGAAGAGGAAAGCCAGATAGACTGCGGGATGAACTATGAGGCGACTGAGGAAGGTGAGGGTTTCCTCGAGGAGGAGGGCTCCGACCTAACCCTCAGTTTTAAAAGAGTCCTGGGAGACTCTCTGGTACAAGCAGTCTCACAAGGGGTTAAGCCCCTTCAAGATAGGCTGGAGATGTTTGAAGTTCATCAGCAGGAAGGACCAGCACAGGCACAAGACCGGAGAAGACAAAGGGGACGATAGCCTGGGACAAAGTCCATCCCATCTACACCCTCAAGGCAGGGTTGAACATCAACAGAACCATACGACCTGGAAGAGGAAATCTTCTACTCCCCCGGGTCAGGAGAAGACGAGAGCCGAGAAGCCGCTGGAGGCAGTCAAAGCGTTCCAGAAGCTCAAAGAGGCTTTTCTGCTAAAGTATGCGACGCCCAGCCTCTTACCCTCTGCCCCAGGGGTACCAAATATAATATAGGGGGAGTCCACATACCTTACAGGAAGGCAAGCAACATGGCCAGGCCCATCTAAGAGGCGTAGAGTACAGGAAGAACCGAAGGAATATCCGGAAACCATTAGACACACTAGGTCCTCCAAGTGGTCACCATCACCTAAGGTGACAGCCTATATGACCCAGTGCCTGCCAAAGCCCCTAGATAAATAAGCTAGGTACTGCATGAAGGCAGAGTGCCCCAGACCCGAGCTGCCGGGTAAGGTAGCAGACACACCAGAGTTGGACCCGTCAATGTTCAGCTTCGGTACTAAGGTGACCATGGATGCTTGCAAGGGTATGGCCAGAACTTGGAAGGGACTCCAAGACAAGCTCTTGGCTCTAGCGGGTCCACTAGCAAAAATTATGGACCTCGCGGCAAGAGCTAAAGACAAGGGGGTGCCTATCAATGCTATTACACTCGGAAGCTGGGCACAGAGAGCAGTCTGCAAGTTAGTTAACGCAAAAAGCAGGAGCATGCTGCTCAAGATCGACAATAAGTTGAGCAACTTACGAGGCAGGGGAGAGCACCCAGGGTCTATAATCTGGAGAGACATTTGCAAAGGAGAGGAATAAGCTTGTTGGAACTTTTCTGACCACGCGCCCTTAGGGGCGACATGGGTATACATCTACAGGAGAGCCCCCATACCCACATGGAGACTGCGGACGGAAGCACTGTTGGACGGGGAGTTTCAGGAGCACATTCAGAAGACGCTAGATTATTTTATGCACAACGAGGCATTCAAGGTGGTGGTAAGGGGGCGGCTATTGGAAAGGCAGGTGGCCTCAGGGGGGTAGAATCTGGACGACCTAGAGAGAACAGAAAGGGAGCTAGGGGAGAGCGGAAACTTGCGCAGGGGAGACGGGAACAGAACCAGGCGATCTCGCTGCCAAGAGGCAGAAGTGTATGGCGGGTTGGGAGAGGCTGGGGTAACTGGATTATGGAAAAATACATTCAGAGGCTACATGCTGAGGGGGACAAACCCAGCAGGCTCCTGGCCTGGCTCACTAAGCAGGAGGACAGGCAAGAACCGATTAACGCTATTAAAGGCGAGCAGTGAGTTGATTAGGACCCAGGAAGGTATGAATACATTTTTCTCGAGATTCTACGAGAAGCTGTATTCTCGGGTCCAGGAGGCAGAAGAGGGAGATACAGCAGATGCTTTAGCAGAAATTGCGTTCCCCGACTAACGAGGAACAAGCCCGGCTGCTGGACGCACCCCTCACGGTGGAAGAGCCATCGGCGGTCATAGCACAGCTCCCGGCTGGCAAAGCCCTAGAGCCCGACGGGTTACCAGGCGAATTTTATAAAAAATAAGGACACTCTGGCCCCGAGATTGCTGGAGACATTGGAGGAGGCGTACGAGAGAGGGAGGCTCCCGAGTAGTATGTCGGATCCGTGATAGTACCGATACTAAAACCAGGGAATCCGCCTCTGGAGTGTGGGTCCAATAGACCAATCTCCTTGATAAACCAGGACTCCAAGATCCTAACAGCGGCCCTTGCCAACCGGCTCAAACAGGTTATATCCACGCTGGTGCACCCAGACCAAACGGGGTACATGCCGGCAAGGAACACAATGTGAAATCTTCGCAGACTCCACCATGTTATAGACAAGACAAACCAGGTAGAAGGGGAAAGTGCGGTCGCATTGTTGGACGCTGTAAAGACGTTCGACTCAGTGAACTGGGATTGGCTTATGGGGGTGCTGGCTCACTTCAGGATATAGGGTACCTGCGATGGATTAAGCTTGCGAGAGTGAAAACAGGTAGACATGTCTCGGAGGAGTAGAGCATAGCACGGGGTACAAAGCAGGGATGCCTGATGTCCCCGATGCTGTATATCCTAGCCCTCAAGCCATTTGCAGTCTTCCTGAGGGCGGAGTAAAGAGACACGGGGATAGTAATAGATGGAGAGGTACATCAGATATCAATGTATGCAGATTACATGTTACTTTACGTGCAGAATCCATGGACATACCTGCCGGACCTGCTTGAAGCTCTGGGAGCATTTGGCAGGCTATCTGGGATCACGGTTAACAAGGGGAAGTCCTCGCTGTTCCCATTAGCAAGAGAAATGATACCCAAGACCGACTAACGGACTTGGGACTCACATGGACCCCACGCACCTTTAGATACCTAGGAGTGGATATATGGGATACATTACTCACCGTAATCGTATTTCTGATGCTTGCATCTGCTTAGATTCACATGCTGTGCATAGGCTGACATCTAGTGGAAGCTGCGGAGTATTAGTTTGTTTTTCGAAACTCGAAAATGGGCGCCGACACAGGGCGTGCCAGTAATACTATCCCTAGTGTTACGTCCACTGTACCCATGATCCCTCACGCGTGTAGGACCCTCAGATTGTATTTTTTCTGACATGAGGTAGCATGAGGAGAAGCGTGAGTACAGATAATCCAAGCAGATAGAAAGGTAATACTACAAGCAACCATGCGCCTTCTCTCAGAGGGGCGGAAGGGTGGGTCGCATGTGAATCTAAGCAGATACAAGCATCAGAAATATGATTACGGTGAGTAATGTATCCCTTCTGAGGCTTGTGGAATCTGCTTAGATCACATGCTGTGCATAGATTAGCGAGCAGTACCTGAAGGAGGTGGGATGTGAGAAGGGTCATGAGCAAATAAACGTCTTAGAACCGCTTGTCCCACTTGGGTATCTGTCTTGGAATGGGTGTCAATGCAGGAGTGCTGAGTAAACGTGTGAATAGAGCTCCAAATAGCTGCTTTGCAAATGGTGTCAAGGGGGACATTTGCAATGAAAGCCAGAGTGGCCCCATTGCCTCTTGTAGAGTGGGCGCTTGGCGTGAAAGGGAGAATTGTTTCAGAAAGGGAGTAACACAGCTGGATACAGTTAATAATCCAATTAGAGAGGGCACCTTTAGAGACGCGATCCCCCTCTCTGACTGTAGCTACGGAGACAAACAGTTGGTCTGTTTTCCTTAGCGGTCTGGTCTTGTTTACATAGTAGAGGTCCGCCCTACGCACATCTAGGGTGTGTAGTTTCACCTCAGCCAAGCTCTGTGGGTCTTAGAAGAAAGCCGGAAGCTCGATGGACTGGTTCACGTGGAATTTAGAAATAAACTTAGGTGAGAACCTAGGGTGTGTGCGCTGACAGAGCCTGAATTTCAGTGAACCTTCTTATAGATATAAAACTGCCTTCTTAGTAGCTATTACAAGTCAGGTGTTTGAGACTGCTTTTATGCCTGGGCTCGAAAGGGGGGCCAATGAGCTTAGATAGCAGCACATTAAGGTCCCATCCTAGTGGTGGGTTTGAAATAGGAGGGTGAAGTCTCTTTACTCCTTCCATGAAGGCTTTAACTACTGGTATTTTCCACCACAACACCTTGTTATGGGAGGTGGTGTATGCTGACAGAGCTGCCAGGTGTACCTTTAGTGAGTTAAAAACAAGTCCTGCATCCAGCAGGTGGAGCATGTTTGTGACAATAGTTGAAGGAATGCAATCAACCGGGTTGATTGGCTTATTTTGGCACCAGATAACAAATCTTTTCCATTTGTCAAAGTAGCAGTGCCTCGTATTTGGCTTCCTAGATTCTTTTAGGATGTCCATACATCTCTGTGGTAAATTGAGATGGCCAAACTCTATGACCTCAGGAGCCATGCTGCCAGGTTCAGTGAGTTGGGTTGAGGATGCATCTTGTGCCCTTGGTGCTGGGACAGTAGGTTGTACCAGCCCGGGAGCCTGATGGGTTTCCACACTGCTAGTCTGCGTAGATGTGGGAACCACGGTTGTCTGGCTCACATGCGAGCAACTAGGACTAGCGTCATCGATTCTCTGTTCATCTTGTCGACCACCTTCCTGATGAGGGGAGTTGGTGGAAAAGCGTACGCAAACATCCCTGACCAGTTCATCCACAGGGCGTTCCCCTGGGAGTCTGGTTGGGGGAACCTGGATGCAAATCCTGGGCATTGTCTGTTTTCGCTTGTGGCGAATAGGTCTATAGTGGGGGAACCCCACTGAGAGAAGATATCTTCTACGATTTCTCTGTGTAGACCCCATTCGTGTTCCTCTGGAAGGGAGTCTCTGCTCAAAGCATCCGCCAGAGAATTGAGGTCCCCTGGAACATGTTGTGATGACAGAAAGATGTTCCGTCCGAGTGCCCATATCCAAATTTTCTGGGCAAGCTTGGACAGATTTGGCGAACGGGTCCCCCCTTGCTTGTTCAGGTAGAACATGGCTGTAGTGCTGTCCATCCGGATCTGCACTGACAGATTCTGCAGGTAGGGCTCGAACGCTTGAAGCGCTCTGAATACCGCCAGAAGCTCTAGTAGGTTGATATGATTCCTGGCCACTGAGTGAGACCAGAGACCCTGAGCTGTGTGGTGGAGATGGTGAGCTCCCCACCCTGTCAGGCATGCATCGGTTGTGACTACCGCCTGTATCTCGGGATCGTAAAAGGGTTTCCCCTTGGACAGATTTTCTCTTGTCCACCAGTGAAGGCTTTGTACAAGTGTTGGTGAAACGATCACTAGATCGTCCCACTGACCCACTTGCCTGAGACCACTGTTTCGCCAACCATTCCTGCATGGGACGCAAGCGCAGGCGCGCGTGGGGGACCAGGTAAATACATGACGCCATCATGCCCAGCAAACGCATTGCTTTGCGTACCGTTATCTGGCGACCGGCCTGATAATGCAGAATTTGCAGTAGTATATTCCGAATTCTTTCCTTGGAAGGAAAGGTCAACCACTCTTGGGTGTCTAGGATAGCTCCTAGGAATTGTTTGGAGGTGCTTGGCACCAGACTTGACTTCTTCTCGTTTATTGAGAAACCCAATTCTAAGAGGAGGTCGATCATCCTTTGAATGTTTGTTCTGCAAATTACTGGGGTCTCCCCCGTGATGAGCCAGTCGTACAGGTAAGGGTACACCGGGATTGCCTCCCTGCGTAGGTGTGCTGCCGCCACCGCCAGTACCTTGGTGAATACCCTTGGAGCCAAAGCTATCCCGAAGGGCAGTACCTTGAACTGGTAGTGCCGACTGTCCAACTTGAAGCGCAAGTACTTTCTGTGCACTGGGAACATGGAAATTTGAAAATAGGCATCTTTCATGTCCAATGTTGCCATGTAATCCCCTTTTTTAGGAGGGAGATTACCTCTTGGAGAGTAATCATGCAAAATTTTTGGGGCTTGACATACTTGTTTGCAGGCTGTAAGTCCAATACTGGGCGCATTGTCAAAACTTTTTTTGGCACAAGGAAGGAAGTTGAATAAATACCCTTGTTTACCTGGTGTCCCGGGACAAGTTCTATTGCGTCCTTTGCTAGCAGATTGACTATCTCCTCGAGGAGGATCTTCTGGTGGTCCAAAGAATGTATTTTTTGTCATGGAGGATGGTTCCGGGGACACTAACAGTTCTATGCAGTACCCTGCGGATACTGTGGACAGCACCCATCTGTCTGATGTGATCCCTTCCCAAGCTTGGGTGAAGTTGGAAATGCGTCCCCCTACTGGGGTTACGTGAGAAGGGACCCTGAACGGAGCGTCACTGTTTTGGTGGAGGCGTGCGGCCGCCCCTACTGGGGCTGCCTCTACCTTTACCACGTCCTCTTATTACCCCTGCCATAACGCTGGGTAGACTGCAGGTTGTTTTTGTTCCAAGGTGTACCCTGCCCCTGGGAATAGTTAGATCCTCTCTGGGAATTTTGTCCGCGTGGGCGACTAAAATTGCCATTCCCTCTTTGATTAGGGGGTTTATTGGTTAGTTGGCCTAGGGATTTGAGTGTCTCATACTCATCCTTGGCATTTTTCAGCACTTCCTCGACTGCCTTACCAAACAGATCCGGCTCCACCGGTTTATCTAACAGTGATGCTTGGGTTTCAGCCTTGAATCCAGACTGCCGTAACGAAGCGTGTCTCTTGATAACAGTCCCTTCTATCAATCTGCCGGCGTTATCTGCGGCATCAAAGGTTGCTTTTAAAATGCAACCGGACACGGCTCTTCCCTCCGCGGAAACTCGTGCCAATTGGCTCTTTAAGAGTTCTGGGGCGGAGTCTGAGTGCCGGGACTTCTTCCCACTGGTGGCAGTTGTAACTGGCCAACAGGGTGGTGGAGTTTGCAATCCTTGCCTGGTAGGCGGAAGTGGAGGCTACCTTCCTGCCCAACACATCGTTTCTTGCTCTCCTTGTCGGGAGGAGCTTCGGATGATGACAAGGGTGTTCCCGCCCTCTTACAGGTGTTTGTAACTACCAGGGAGTCCGGCTTCAGATGCCCCCTTATGTATAGTGGGTCTGATTGAGCTGCCCTGAAAAGTTTCTCAATCCTTGGGTTCACTGCCCTGGTGAGGTTGGGATTTACAAGTTAAGAGTCTATTCTTCTCTGAATAGACTTAAGGATAGGGATGGCCTGCGCAACAGGTCTCCTTTCTCCTACTAACTCCCCAGCGAAGTCTCTCTCTTACTGAGCACACTGGGTGTCAATGTGGAAGTGTTCTGCCGCTCGGGACAGAACTTCATTCAGGAGAGGTTGATTGTCGACAGGGGAGTCGGTAATCGGGGGTTCTTTTTCTACCGGGGAATCTACTTTGTAGGTCTCAGGGTCTTCGTCTTCCTCTTCTTGGTCCTCATCATCCCCATAGTAGCCCGTACCAGTTTGCTCTTCCAACATGCCCAAATCTGGATCATCACAAAAGGATGTATCCCCTTGATATTGAGAGGAGGGCTGTATATAGAAGGGGTCCGAAGACCGTGTTGGGGCTTCAAACCGGGACTTCTTACTTGGAGGTATTGGATCCTTAGAGCCTGAGGGTGCTGACCCGTCTAGATTATAGGAGAGAAAGTGTTCAGGGTTTTTTGTGCAAAAATCTACCAAAGATGACATCCTTGACATAACCCTGTCTATGTCCTCACTAGACCATTCTCTAGAACTGGGAATGACCCTATTTGGGACATTCTCCGCCTTATCCCGACTAGACTTACTGGTTTTAGCAGGGGTCCTTGGGATAACAGAAGACTGGGACTTGTCTGTTTAAGTGGAGAGGAAAGTTTTAGAGATGTGTAAGGAGGCTGAGAATGCTTCCTTTGTTGTTTTCCCCCCTCCCTGTGGGCGGAAGAGTTTTCCCTGCCTTTTCGCTCCTTCGGAGCCTTCCGACGCCTGGCGTCGCGGTTCGGGGGTAGTGTCCCTATCTTTAGAACGTGGAGGTAGGGACTCGGGAGCCGCCGTTACGCGGTCTGCGGGCGCCGACTCCTGGAGTGCAGTCTGGGGATGGAAGTCTGCTTCGTCTTCCGACGATCGAACTTCCGTTAGCTTGGGGAGCGAGGCACTCTTGGCAACAGTGGATGATTGCCTGGAGTCATGCAGTGATCTAGATCGAGAACGCCCAGAAGACACCGATTCGGATCGTTCTCTATGTGCCTCTTTCCGAGAACTCAACGTGCGCGTCGAGTCTCGGTTGGACTTCATGTGCTTTGTGGAAGTGCTGTGGGTAGCGCTTGTGTCGCCGGGTGCCTTCCCCATAGCCGCCCTGCCGGACGACCTTCCGACGTCGGGGACTTGCGCTCGGCTGTCTCTTGACGCCACATTGCCCTCGCCGTCTGAAAGCACGGTGTCGCAGCCATCGCTGAAGGCGCCCTCTGCTGCCATGGCCTCCTGACGCCTGGCGTGGTGGGCCCAACGCTTGATCGAACGGTCCTTAAGTGTTTTCGGTTTAAACCTACTACACGCTCTGCAGTTCGCCTCGGGGTGGTGCCTCGGCAAGCAGAGATTGCACGTGGCGTGTCTGTCAACCCAAGGGTACTTGCGGTTGCACTTGGGGCAGAATTGGAAAGGGGTACCCTCCATACGCCACCTTGTGGGGTGGAGAATGGGGAAAATAGAACGATATTTTGCAAAAGTATGGTTAAGGCCAGGGAACTCCGCGAAATGCTTCCGACCAGCATGGCGGAAAAAAACAATCTGAGGGTCCTACACGCGTGAGGGATCATGGGTACAGTGGACGTCACACTAGGGATAGTATTACTGGCACGCCCTGTGTCGATGCCCATTTCCGAGTTTCGAAAAACAAACTAATACTCCGCAGCTTCCACTAGATGTCGGCATATGCACAGCATATGATCTAAGCAGATTCCACAAGCCTCATAAACCATGATACTAGAGACACATAAGGGTAACACACAGGTGGCTCTGGACAAAATCTGGAAGGTCATGCAGTTTTGGCAGACACTACCATTGGGGATGATATGAAGGGCGGCCATGCTAAAGCTGATAGTCCTACCCCGCCTTCTTTACTCCTTCACAAACATTCCTATAACATTCATGGGCCTTTTTTCAAGCAGTTACACACTATGGCAAGGGAGTTCCTGTGGGATTGAGGGAGAAACAGGGTGGCAATGACTACACTACAAAGGGACTACGAATGGAGGGAATTAGGCTCCCAGACTTTGAACGATATTACTTGGCTGCCCAACTCCAGTTCGTGGTGCAGTGGCTGGGAGAGGACATATCCATAGATTTGAAACTGTTTCGACTGTCACTGCAGCAATACTATCAGAGAGCTTCTGTGGATGAATGCGGCTTCGGCCAAAACCCTCCCCAATATGATCAAGCTGGGCCGAAACCTATGGAAAGAGCATGGAAGATCCAGGAAATAAAAGACCCCTGCTCCAGGATAATTCCACTGGCGGGACTGGTGGACGGCTGCATTGCAAACCTGGCAATGCGCAAAACACAGTGGGAGGACAAGAGGGTGGCCCAAAGGGCGATTTGTGGAGAGACAGACATTGGGTGGATTTTCAGACTCTGATAGAGGAATATGGTATACACATGGGCCAATTCATACTGTATAATCACATAGTGCAGACGATAAAGAAATGGTGAGGGACCATACCGGAGGAGGACGAGACAGGGGAGACACTGGACTCATGGTATAATGTCTCTGAAGGGGGTCACACGCACCCAGGCTCTACCAACAACTGCTGGAAGTTAACAATAGAAAGGAATTACAAGTATGATTGAAATGGGAGGAGCTTCAGAGACCTTTCACAGATGAGGAATGGCACAGGGCACTCAGATACCCCAAGAAACTGTCTAGGAACACAAGGTTCAGACAGATGCAGCTCTACCTAACCCACAGAGCATACCAGACGCTGAAGAGAATGGGAGGTGACCAAGTCCAGAGTTGACCACGCTGCGCAGAGGAGTTGGCAGATATGGTATACATGGTCTGGTCATGCCCGAGGGTAACGCAGTTCTGGGACAGTGTCCAGGAGAGCGCAGAAGGGAGTATCCAGATGCAGGAGTGGTCGCCAGCCTCCTAACTGCTGGGACTGTTTCCGGGGGGAGATAAGCAGAGAACACATGTTGCAAAAATTAAGGATCTGATGACCATATTGGAAAAACGCTGCATAGCAATGGCGTGGGACATGAGCAGGGGACTGTCGCTGGAGGGGTGGTGGGTGGATCGGAACAAATGGGCAATAGCCGAGACAGCAGTTTGGACAAGGTTGACGCAGAGGGGAGAGGGCAACAGTGGAGCTAAATTACTAACGTGGAATGCACTCGTCCAGGAATTGTTTGGAAGCGAGGAGAGGGACGGCGCAGGTGAAAGAGGTGACCGAGCTGACAACTAATGGACGATAGGGGGGCTCCGAGAACATGAACTATGAGCAGTCGAGAGAGGGGAGGTTGGACCACTCGTATCAGGGTGGAAGTACAAGACGGTGCTGGAAGTGGCGCATGGTGGCAAAGGGGCCCCGCTGTGAACTGAAAGGTTAAGCACAACAAGAACTCCAAGGAAGTGCCAGTAGAGGTGTGGTGTGGGTTATTGTTTATATGGTTATTAGTAATGTTTTGTTTTGGGTTTAAAAATGCAAATAAAAAGATTTTTTGTCTACAAAAGTTTGTTGGAACCTTTACTGCACTAGAGAAAGCCCAGTCACCCATTAGTAAGATTTTTTCCAGGATGTGTTTTTTCCGGGATCGGTCGCTACAGGGGTTGTGTGGCCGGTCGCTTCCAGGCAGAGACACCCAATATGGGGAAAGCAGGCAGCTGGACACCACCTTCCTGTCCCGAGGGAGAGGGCCCAGAGGTCGTAGAAGTAAAGGATTCTACTGATACCAAGGTGCAGCTACAGGTGAGAGCAATACCGCATGCATACCCTCCGGTGGGAGGGAGGGAGCACGAGTCAGTGTATACGTACTTGGCATGTGCTATCTCAAGGGACTCCCAGCTGGCTACTTAACTGGCATTTCACGATGGAGGAGATACACCTCCTCCGAGACATCCGAAGACAGGGAGACTGGCTAATGAGGCTGGATCTCAAAGACGCATATCTCGCCATACCAGTTGCGGTCGAGCATTGTCTCTTAGGTTTTCTGTGGAAGGGGGAGGTTTGGCAGTTCAAGTGTGCCTTTCGGGCTGCCTTCGGCTCCCTGGGCGCTCACCAAGCTCATGAAGCCAGTGGCTGCGGCGATTTGCGAAAGTGGCATAAATATGATATTGTACCTAGACAACATCCTTTTTCTGGGCCAAGACAAGAACCAGATGCTCCAGCAAGTGCAATGGGTGACTTCTCTCCCATCATCGCTAGGGTTCCTAATAAACAGGGAGAAGTTGGACCTAATCCTCAGCAAGCGCAAGAAACAGAGGGGGGCCCTCCGGAAGCAGGTTATATTGCTTTGGAATCTGGTCAGAGTAATGGGTCTGCTAACATCCTCAATACAAGCGATCTTTCCAGGCCCTTGGCACTACAGCGCTCTTCAGAGGCTGAAGATCAGACACCTACAGAAAGGGCTGCGATACCGCCGGCTCGTTCCTTTAGATGGCAAAGCACGGGCAGAACTGGTGTGGTGGCTCCACACATGGACGCCTAGAACGAGCGCACCATTTTCAGAGACGACCCAGACCCAGTGATAGAATCAGAGGCAAGCAGATCAGGTTGGGGTTCAAAGTGCGGGCAGCTGGAGACCGGGGAGGAAGATGGTTGGAGGAATTAGCCCTGCACATCAACTGCCTGGAGCTTCTGGCGGATCCTTTGTGGTCAAAGCACTCACGAACGACCGGGTAAGAGGTTGCATTCTTCTTCAGATGGACACCACATCAGAGGTCTGCTGCATCAATCATCTGGGAGGAACCAGATCGAGGATGCTAGCGGAATTAGCAAAGGACTTCTGGCACTACTACCTCAGCAACCTGGTGTCCATCGCAGTACCTGACGGGAGTGCAGAACATGGTGGCGGATTGGAACTCCCACTACTTGAGGGACACCACCGATTGGAGACCACAGAGGAAGACGTTTCCAAGAATTCAGGAGCTGTGTGGTCCTCTCCATATGGACCTCTTTGCATCCCGGCTGAATGCACAATTGCCCAAGTACTTCAGCTGGAGACTAGATCCGGGTGCGGAAGCAACAGACGCTTTCCTCCAGAATTGGGCCAGGCACATTCACTACGCCCCTCCCCCATTTATCATGATAACCAGGACCCTGGTTATGATACACCGGGAGACAGGTTAGGTGGTGGTGATAGCGCCCAAGTGGATATCGCAAGTTGGGTTTCCAGTTCAGATGGAACTTTCCTTGGATTTCCTGAGAAGCATTCCATTGTGGGAGGACCATCTAACCGATCCAGAAGGCCGTCCTCATCCTCTGATTCGGGTACAGAGCCTCCGGGTGCTGGCGTGCAGAGTTTCGGGCAACGATGGGACATGACCGGAATTTCGGAACAAGCTGCTTTGTTCATCAGAGAATCTTTAGCTCTAGTGTTGCTTGGCAGCAGTGGGAGAAGTGGTGCAAGCAGCAGGGTGTTGAACCCGTTTCGGCCCCTGTAGTGCAGGTGCAACATTTTCTAGCATCTTTATCGCAGTGCAGGAAGACATTTCGCACAATAGGCATGTATAGATCGGCTATTTCTGTCAGCCATGAACCAGTGGACGGCATTCCCATCTACGAGCACCCGGCGGTGGTCCAGCTACTTAAAGGGGTTAAGATGGTTAAGCCGCCAGCAGCGAAATACTACAAGGTCTTGGATTTGTTCACACTGTGGATAAGTAACAAGTTACTTACCTGTAACTGTTGTTCTCCAGCATGGGTCTGGCATGGATTCACATGCTCATGAATTCACATGCTCATGAATATTCCCCGTCAGGCTGGGAATCCTCGGTAAAGAAAAATCAGTATCAGTTTCATTTCTGATCTGTCTTTCGTAGTAGTAACCAATCACTGATCTCTGCCTCATACTGACCACAGCCAATGACTGCCATCTCCCTAAGCCCCGCCTCTGGCAGACATCTTCAGATTTGGTAGCACGTGAAGTGGCAGTATGACCAAGTGAAGAGCCGCAGAGGGGTAGGCGGGAGGGTTCGCATGTGAATCCATGCCAGACCCATGCTGGAGAACAACAGTTACAGGTAAGTAACTTGTTCCTTCTCCAGCATGGGGTCTGGCATGGATTCACATGCTCATGAATATCAGAATAAATAGCAGTACACACATGCACAACCACGGGCGGTGGCAAAAGGCTCAACATTAAGCATCTCTTACCTCCTCACCATGCTCACCTTAAGCAAACAGGTTGCGCAGCACTGCTTGGCCGACCCTGGACTCCTCCCTGGAATCCCGATTGACGCAGTAGAATTTCGTGAAGGTGTGCGTCGACCTCCATGTAGCAGCCCTGCAGATGTACAGCAGGGGCACACCAGATAAGAACGCTGTAGTTGCAGCGATCGCTCTGGTCGAATGGGCTCTCGGACGGCCTGGCAGCGGTCGGTTAGCACACCGGTGGCAGTGCATGATGCAGCCGGAGAGCCATCTGGAAATAGAAGACTTCGAGAGAGCCTTCCCTTGATTCACAGGTCCAAAGTTCACGAATAGCTGTGATGTCCTCCGAAAACTCTTCGTGCGGTCCACGTAGAACTTCAGCGCTCTAGCCACATCCAGGGAGTGCAAAGTCCTCTCGGCCGGCGACAAAGGAGACGGGAAGAAGACAGGTAACACCAAGGGCTCGTTAAGATGGAAGTCCGACGGCACCTTGGGCATAAAGGAGGGGTGCGTCCTAAGCACCACCCTCGAGGCATGGAAAGTCAAGTATGGTGCTTTGCAGGACTGGGCCTGGATCTCTCCCACTCGTCGTGGGGAGGTAATGGCCACCAGGAATGCAGTCTTCCACGACACAAACTTAATCGGTGCGGAGTGCATCGGCTCGAATGGGGGCCCCCATGAGCCTGGTCAGCACCACGTTAAGTTCCCATGCCGGGGCCGGGGCCTTCACCGGCGGGAACGACCGGAACAGTCCTTTCATAAACTCTTTTACCAGTCGATGGGACCACAGGGACGTCCGTCCTGTGGTTCTGGTATATCTGGAGATCGCCGCCAGATGAATCTTGGAGGCATGGGCTAGCCAAGCCTTTGCCAGCGATAGCAGGTACAGCAGCACTTGAGGGGCCTTAATCCATAGGGGGTTGATCTTCTGTGCTCGGCACCAGATAGAGAACCTCTTCCACTTATGAACGTAGCATTTGAGAATCGAGGACGCCCTGGCCTTTGTGAGAACCTCTCTGCAATCGGCCGGTACATCGTAGCCTCCAAACTCTAGCGCTGCAGGAGCCAAGCCTGCAGGTTCAGCGACGACGGGTCATGGTGGGAGATGGCGCCTCGTTCTCTGGAGAGAAGGTCAGCGTCCGCCGACAGCTTGATGGGAGGGGACGTTGACAAGTCCAGAAAGTCCGGGAACCAGATCTGCCTCGGCCACGCACGTGCGACGAGGATCATCCTGCATCGGGACCTCTTGAGCTGGTTGATGACTCGAAGCAGCAACGGCAACGGAGGGAACGCATACAGGTATAGGCCGTCCCAGGGGAACGAGAACGCATCGGCCATGCTTCTCGACTGGGGAAACCTGCTGGCGAACCTCTGGCACTTAGAGTTCGTCGCTGTTGCAAATAGGTCGATTTGGGGTTTGCCCCAACGTCGGAAGAGTTGATCCACCTGATCCTGGCGCAGTTCCCACTCGTGACACGCACGCAGCTCCCTGCTGAGCGAGTCGGCGATGGTGTTTCTTTCTCCTGCCAGGTGGAAGGGAACCAGGAACATCCCCTGGGCGACCGCCCAGTACCACAGATCCTGTGCCTTCTTGAATAGGGCTGGGGATCTGGTGCCTCCCTGCTTCCGTATGTAAAACATTGTCGTGGTGTTGTCTGTGAAGATCCAAACCACCTTGCCTTTGAGCAACGGGAGGAACGATTTGAGAGCACAGAACACGGCTCGGAGTTCCAGGACGTTGATGTGCAGGAGCCTCTCCTCCGGGACCCAGAGGGCTCTTGCGTGGAGATCTCCGGTGTGGGCGCCCCAACCTTCCAGGGAGGCGTCCGTCGTCACCGTCTCCTGGTACGCCGGCGTCTGAAAGTCCTTGCCCGCCGTGAGGTGCGCTCGAACGCCCCATCACTGAATCGCCCGCCGGAACACCTCGTTGAGGGGGACCCCGTCTTCGAAGGTGCCCGTCGCCTGCATCCAACGGGCGTCAAGAAATTCTTGAAGAGGGCGCATCCGTAGTCTGAAAGGCGCACCAGGTAAATGCAAGAAGACATCATCCCCAGGAGGGACTTGATGGACCTCACCCTGGCAATGTCCGTCGCTAGCAGGCGCTGCACTTTGCCTAGAATGGTCTTCGTCCGTTCTTCCGACGGTGCCGCCAGGCGCCTCACTGTATCGAGCTTCGCTCCCAGAAACAGGGCCACCTGCGACGGCACCAGGTGGGACTTTGGGTAATTTATGGCGAATCCCAGGTCTGTGAGTAGCTGGACGGTCCTCGCAGTGTGTTCGACGGCGAGTTCCCTCGTCCTTGAGCGGATGAGCCAGTCGTCCAGGTAGGGGTAGACGTGGATCCCCTGCAGGCTCAGCCGCGCCGCCACAGGTGCTAGGCACTTGGTAAAGACCCTGGGGGCCGACTTCAATCCGAACGGCAGTGCTCTGAATTGGTAGTGGCGTCTCTGGACGAACCTGAGGAACTTTCGGTGACTTTTGAGGATGGGAACTTGGAAGTATGCATCCTCCAGGTCCAATGACGATAGAAAGTCGCCTTCCTCCAGCTGTCCCAGTACGTGCTGGAGGGTGACCATCCTGAACTTTTGTGACCTGATGTATTTGTTCAAACGACGAAGGTCCAGGATGGGGCGCCAGCCACCCGTCTTCTTCCTGACGAGGAAGTACCTTGAGTACACGCCGGAGCCCCGGAGTCTCTTCGGGACAAGCTCGATGGCGCCTTTCCTGAGCATCGCCCGTACTTCCAATAGCAGTTGCGGGATGTGACCTTCCTTCCTGGCCACAGGTGGAACGTGAGGGCACTTCTTCAGGAATTCGATAGGGTGTCCTCTTGCCAGGGTATCCAGCACCCAACGGTCGGTGGAGATGGACTTCCACACGCCGACGAACTTCGTCAGCCGGCCTCCCACCGGGGTGCTTCGGTGGGGGCCCGAGACCACGGCCGGTTCAGCCCTGCTTGGAGGTGGTGGCCTTACGGGATCAAACCTTCTCGAATAGGACTTCGAGATTCCTCACGGCCTCGGTCAGTTCCTCCTCCGAGGCTGACTCCGAGCTCGAGGAGGCTACCGTGCCCCCCCTCGCTTCTTCCATCATGGTGGCCATGACGATGGGCTGAAAAGAGGATTCCCTCCTTGGCGGCAGGGAAACTCTAGTCCCGGAGGCAGTCTCCGCTGGCGGGGTCTCTGCCAGCTTGGCCAGAGTCACCGTGATCGCCTCGATAGAGGCCTTTGCCTGCTGGGTAGGGGCCTTCACTACCTTAGGTGCGTCCCGGACCTTCTCCTTAGGGGGAGGGGCGACGCCTCGCTCCCCCTCTTCCGAGATCAGACGGGGCTTCTCCCGAAGCTTACCCGGGGTCTCGGACTTCCTCTTCCCCGAACCGGAGTGCTGGCTCGTGGTTGACGGTGCCGGGGAAGGGCGCCCTGCCTGGTGACCGAAGAGCCTGACCTTTCGGCGCTCCCGGAGCCAGCGGACTCGCAGCGCTTGGCCTGGTGTTGGGCCCCCGTCGCCGGGGCGCCCGCACAGGACTTAGAAGCCTGCTCGGACCCTTTCTTCTTCTCACCCGTTGAGCCCTTCTCCAACCAGCTGGCGAGACGGGATCGACGGTCCCTCATGGTCCGCTCCGACAAGTTCTTGCAGAACTGGCAGTCCTCCTCTACATGAGTCTTGTCCCCTTGAAGACAGTAGAGGCATCGCGAATGTTCGTCTTCCTTAAACACATTCTGCAGTCCACATCCATTGCAGCTGCGAAACAGCTTGGGTCCGGGTGACGAACTCGCGTCCTGGGCCATCTCGAAGTAGGCCGCGAATCTTCTGGAATCCTCCAAGAAGTTGATTCGACGAAATCTTCACCCTTGAGGGGCGTAGGGAAATCCCGTAACGGGTAGCCGTTAACAGGAGTAGAAACGGTGGAGCTTGAGGCTCGATTAACCGAAAATGTGAAAATTCACCTGAAAAAGCGCGAAACACGCAGTAAAAGCTCGAGAGCTAAGCACGAGGACTCCCAACACTTGAATGTGCGGTAAAAAATCTGAAGATGGCTGCCAGAGGCGGGGCTTAGGTAGAGGGCAGTCATTGGCTGTGGTCAGTATGACGCAGAGATCAGTGATTGGTTACTAATACGAAAGACAGATCAGAAACGAAACTGATACTGATTTTTCTTTACCGAGGATTCCCAGCCTGACGACGGGGAATATTCATGAGCATGTGAATCCATGCCAGACCCCATGCTGGAGAAGTATGTTTATTCCATGCTAATGATCGGGAGGGGCCAGTCAGTTCCTTGGAGCTGAAAACTAACCCGATGACAACAAAGTTACAGTTTATATACCCAGTTAGACAATTTACATAATAGCACATTCTGTTACAAAGTCATCCCAACCCTCCAGGCAAAACAATATCCCAGAGAATCCAGGGACTCTGCGGCCTACTAATGTCTCCATGTGTCCACAATAAACCCCATATTCCCAATGCCCTAGATGTGTCTGCAATATAAACCATTGTTGAATTCCCACGTTAGTTTCCTGTTCAATGAACTCCTCTATCGCATGCATAAAGCTACCCACTACATACTTCTGAGCGCCACAAATTGTACATTGTATCCATGCTACTGCCACTCATGTTGCTGCCTACTGTGACACTCATTTAAATTCTTCCAACTACATGGAACACTTTTAATTGCAACTTTGCATCTAACCCAGGCGCAACATGGCCTAGCCAGTTTACATATTGTAAACCTCTTTCCTGTGTTTGGACCTAAAATGTCTACCCAAACATCAACCAACTCCTAGATCCTTTCCAGTCTGGATTTAGAGCTTGCCATGGAACTGAAACGGTGTTAGCAGTCTGGGAGGACATCTTGAATTCTGCTGATGAGAGTGCCCTTAACATTATGCTCGACCTATCAGCAGCATTCGACACGATCAAGCTTAAAATATTGCTATCTAGACTCTACCGTGTTGCTCATCTCTCTAAGAACTCCTTAAAATGGTTTGAAACATTTCTAACCAACAGGACGCAATGATCTGCTCAGTGACGGAATCCCCACCTTTCCTTGCTGTAAAATGAACTTAATTATTGGCCAGACAGATTTACAAGCAATGCTTTTTTTAACGATTGGACTATTTCAATATCCATCCTCCCAGTTAAAATAGTGCAGCATGTGACAGCCCATCACTTCAGACCCAACCTTGCTAGACTGGCTTCCTACAGAAGCACAATGTGTGTTAAAGACCACTGGCCTAGAAAAGCCTATTAGATTAACTTGTACGTTCAGAAGCTATTGGGTGACCTTCCAGTTCCATCTTTATTTCTCATTCATTTCAATACCCACATGTGCAATTTCATATTTTTAACTGCTTTTGGGCTTCCTCTCAGCGAATCCACATCTAACAAAACTAAAGTCAGCGCTGTTTGGCTGGCCAGCTCCCTTCCAACTGCTTTGCAGAGCCTGCTCTGTACCAAGCTTTGCCCCTCTAGATGAAAAGGGGAAAGATACAATAAGGAAGGCACCAGCGTGGCGGGCACACGCCAAAGTCACGCTAAAAAGTCAGTGCTGTTGCCTGGACTGCTCCCTTTCTGCTTCTTAACGGAGCCCGCTCTTTGCTGAGCGTTGTACATGTCCCCATGATGCCAGGTGAAAGATACAATAAAGAAGGCCTAGGCACCCATCCAAAGTCATGCTACAGTCCGTGCTGTGCGCCAGAGATGCAGTGATCTTACATGTTGGTGAGCTGAAACACATTGTGTATAGGTGCATTATATATACCCAATAAATAAGGACCTGCAAAATATCAATTTCAGCAGCTCCATTGTTCTATAGTTTGTAAACATTTCCTGCCTGAATAGGACTTCTATGTGAACTAAATTAGAAAGGCAGCTACCAATACAGATCCTCTAACTCACAAACTACCTTGGGAGTTCGTTGGTTGTATTTTATTGACATAATACTGGTGTGGGCGTGCCAGAAGTAAAACGTGACAATTACAACAGAAGGCTGGGAAGGAAATGTCCCGGTATTGGCAAGAGGGGGAGGGAAGACAGACAAAGATAGCCCATTAAGTCAGTCTCGCGGCACATGCGGAAGATACACACCTTTTTAACAATGACGTCTACGACCAAGGCTTACTGGCTAGAGTGGAGAGGGGTAAAGACTAAGGCAGTCTCTTCAGCCAATAGGGCATACCACTCCTGCAAATTTGTTAAAGGATAACAGCAATTAATGAGTGAAACTTCCGAGATTTATTTTTAACTTTCTTACAGTACTTCGATTCCAGTGTACTTTTAACTGTTCCTGCTTTTTTCTCGATTCTTTTTTAAATTATTTAAAGTCCGAAGTATTTGCTGGGAATTGTTTAGACAATTTGAACAACGGCTAAATAAAAGGCGATAGAAACCTGGGCCCAGCAGCATAGAAGTCAAATGTGGCAATTGACCCAATTAAGGAGACTACCACCCTGATCCACGAGATAGAAGTTTTGTTGACTTAAGCAATGGAAAAGAATTGGCTTGCCTACAGCCCATAGGTGTAGGTCTGGGTTCTGAAGAAAATATTCACGCTAACTAAGCAAGCAAATCAGAAGTGTTATGGAAACACAAGAGCAAGTATTAAACAAAGATCATATGGCTACATTTGAAATCAATAAGATGGAAGGTCAGGCTGGGGAGCAGACATACAGTTTCCCAGTAGAAATTCAGAGGTCTCATTCCAAGATGGCAGCTGAGTGGAGAGGACATGCCCGAGCGCTGCTCCATCCCCTCCTCCCACGCCGCAACAAAAGAGGAACACAAAGTGAAAACTTGCTGTTCAGCCGCTCCGGAGGACCGGGACCGCCCGCTGAACCTTGGGCCAGGTGTTTGGGGCTCCAGAGGCAGAGGATCCGAAATTCGGCAGAGAGGGGTGTGGGAAGACATTCGGCCCACAGCGCCATAACAAGGGACACGGACAGGCGGATCAATGAAGAAGACAAGGCCTCCCACATCTTGGGAAGCTGAGAAGTGGATGGACTGCCCCCGGGCCCTCATCGTCACGCACACACAAGCCAGAGCTGCGACGCGCCCACAGCTGTGGGCAAACGGATCCTCGTGTGGTGGCATCTCCAAGCGCTCCCTCAACCCGCGCAGGGTAAGCCAGCCAGGAGGAAAGAATGCGAGGGAGCCAACACCCAGAGTCCCGGGGGCAGGGGAGGCGACAAGCCCTCCAGATGGAGCAGCGGAACGGTGGAGGTAGGCGGTCCCTCCCCTCCGTAATGTTGCGGAGGGGCCACAGTGAAAACCAGCGACGCGCTCCCTAGTCTCAGAGTGAAAAGAGTATCCCACCCCCCCTCCCACCAGAGACTCGGAACAGGCTGGGGGACAGAGATGTAATACAATTACAAGACATAGCACGCATTACACGGGCCCATCACTAAGGCCCCATAAAACCCCCCATACCAAGGAGCCTTCTATACAAGAGGAAATAAGGGCATCTGGAGACCATCTGCCCCACTCAGAACACACACCCTGCAGCCCGGGACAGGGAGCGTATGCAGCAAGACAGACAAGGGAGAAATAGGAGCCCCACATCGGCGGTGGGCAGACAATTATCCATCGACCACGTCCCAGGAAAGGTCGAGAATAACCTGTGTAACGAACACTGGGCAACACAACACTCCACACCAAGGCCGGAACAAGAGAAGAGCCGAGGACCGGAAAGCCAAAGCCCTCACTATAATCATACCACGACACGGGCGGTGAAGCCTGAGGCAACATATCGATCACTAGCACCTATGCCCAAGACCAGGGGGAGACGGGCCCAATCCGCACAGCAGACACATCAGAAGAAGCAAGACCAGACCCCGACAATTTTGGGGAGCAGACCCAGCAACATCTGTAGCATCCTCCAGAAGGAAAAAGCAAGAAGGTCAATCAAATACAGCGGCTGTAGAGAAACTGCATACAGACATGGCCTCAAGGGAGGACATGAAAACATGGTTTGGGGAATTTCAAGCCCAGTTTATTACTACGAGGCAGACCCAATTCGACTCCATGAAAAGCGACCTGAAAACTGCAGTGCAAGAGCTGAAGACCGAGATTATGGACCTAGGTGAGAGGACGGACACCTTGGAAAAAATTACACAAGACCTAGAGGAGGAAACAAAACAACATGCAGAGACTCAGGAACATCTACTGCACAGGACCCACAATCTCGAACTACAATGCGAAGATTTAGAAAACCACTCAAGGAGGTCGAACATAAGAATTAAAAATATGGCGGAATCGGTAGAAGACAAAGACCTCAAGGGGGCGGTAAAGCAAGTTTTCAAGGATATCCTCGATGCAAAAAAATGAAGGAGGTTGCAATAGCTAGGGTACACAGAGTGGGCCCCAGGAGAACAGGAGAACCAGGATTCCGCCCCAGGGACGTTTGGGTGGAGCTCTCTTCTTATCCCCAAAAAGAAGAGATCTTACGCAAAGCCCGGACGATGGACCATATCCATATGAACGGGAAACACATTCAGCTGTATCAGTACTTGGCACAGTCCACGTTGCAGAAACGTTGCACGATGGGCCCAGTGGTAAGAGCTCTAGCAGCAAAACAAATCAGATACAAATGGACGTTCCCATTTGGGCTACTGTTTACATGGGAAGGGACACAGCAGAGGGTCACAACTTGTGAAGGACAGCAAATCCTGGGCATACAAGAACGTGAGGAAGACATCCAGGGTACAAATGGAGAGAGGCCCGCCCAGAAGAAATCAACCTGGGAATTGAAGAGAAACGGCAGAAAAATGAAGAGGCCGTCGCCTAACAAGTAAATGAAAAATGAGCGGGCCAAGCATATAAGCAGCAGAGAATTCCAAGGCCCGGAGGATCCTCCTTCCGGGACCATTGCAGACATGGGAGGAGCGAGTCTTCCACTAACACAGGTAAGGGGAGTGGGGTAAATCGCTCGGGACGAGTATTGGAATCCAGAGGGTTTTAGGACACCTTACCAGTTATTCCTGAGGGAAGAAGGACATGGAACTGAAGGCACAACGCCTGAGCAGTCATAGGAACCAGGGACCACCTCAGGACAGTTTAGGGGGTGGGGGTGGGGGGGAAATGGGAGAAACAGGCAAGTTGGGGGAAGCGCTGTTTGGGGGAGGGGGGCCGGGAAGGAACACAGCCACTTGAAGAAGCCACTAGGGTTAAGCACAGGAACACTATCCCCCCACTATAAAATGGAGATAAAGATTTTGACATAACATCAGAGGATTAAATTCCCCAGTTAAAAGGAAAAAGGTTGAGCATTTCCTAAAACAGGAGGCATACGATATAACACTGCTCCAGGAGACTCACATTAGGGGGCAAGACAAAAAGACGGTTCGGCTAAAAAGGGTATAAGGTACAAGTTACTTACCTGTAACTGTTGTTCTCCAGCATGGGTATGGCATGGATTCACATGCTCATGAATATTCCCCGTCGTCAGGCTGGGAATCCTCGGTAAAGAAAAAAATCAGTATCAGTTTTGTTTCTGATCTGTCTTTCGTAGTAGTAACCAATCACTGATCTCTGCGTCATACTGACCACAGCCAATGACTGCCCTCTACCTAAGCCCCGCCTCTGGCAGCCATCTTCAGATTTGGTAGCACGTGAAGTGGCAGTATGACCAAGTGAAGAGCCGCAGAGGGGTAGGCGGGAGGGTTCGCATGTGAATCCATGCCAGACCCATGCTGGAGAACAACAGTTACAGGTAAGTAACTTGTTCCTTCTCCAGCATGGGGTCTGGCATGGATTCACATGCTCATGAATAAAGAATACATAGCAGTACACACATGCACAACCACGGGAGGTGGCAAAGGCTCAACATTAAGCATTACATCAAACTCAACATTAAGCAATTCTTACCTCCTCACCAGGCTCACCTTAGGCGAACAGGTTGCGCAGCACTGCTTGGCCGACCCTGGACTCCTCCCTGGAATCCCGATCGACGCAGTAGAATTTCGTGAAGGTGTGCGTCGACCTCCACGTAGCAGCCCTGCAGATGTCCAGCAAGGGCACACCAGATAGGAATGCCGTGGTAGCTGCGATCGCTCTGGTGGAATGGGCTCTCGGACAGCCAGGCAGCGGTCGGTTTGCCAACCGATGACAGTACATGATACAGCCGGAGAGCCATCTGGAAATGGAGGCCTTTGAGAGAGCCTTCCCCTGATTGACGGGTCCAAAGTTCACAAAAAGTTGTGACGTCTTCCGAAAACACTTTGTGCGGTCCACGTAAAACTTCAGCGCTCTAGCTACATCCAGCGAGTGCAACGTCCTTTCGGCCGGCGACGAAGGCGACGGGAAGAAAACAGGCAACACCAAGGGTTCGTTGAGGTGGAAGTCCGACGGTACCTTGGGCATGAAGGAGGGGGGCGTCCTGAGCACTACCCTTGTGTCGTGAAAAGTCAAGTACGGGGGCTTGCAGGAAAGGACCTGGATCTCTCCCACTCTTCATGCGGAGGTGATAGCCAAAAGAAACGCTGTTTTCCACGACAAGAACTTCAACGGAGCCGAGTGCAGAGGCTCGAACAGAGGTCCCATGAGCTTGGTCAGCACCACGTTGAGCTACCACGCCGGGGCCGGAGCCTTCACCAGGGGGAACGATCTGAACAGTCCCTTCATGAATTCTTTCACCAGACGATGAGACCACAAAGACGTCCGCCCCGTGGTTCTGGTGTATCGGGAGAGCGCAGCAAGATGAATCTTGATGGACGCGTGCGCCAGTCCAGCCTTGGCCAGCTTCAGAAGGTACGGCAGTACCTGGGGAGCCGTAATCCGTAGAGGGTTAATCTTCTGTGCGTGGCACCAGACAGAGAACCTCTTCCATTTGTGTCCATAGCATTTAAGAGTTGAGGACGCCCTGGCCTTTGCAAGAACCTCTCTGCAGTCGGCCGGTATGTCGTATCCTCCAAACTCTAACGCTGCAGGAGCCAGGCCTGCAAGTTCAGCGACTTCGGGTCGTGATGGAGGATGGCGCCTCCTTCCCTGGAGAGAAGATCCGCGTCCACTGGCAGCTTGATGGACGGGGACGCTGACAAGTCCAGAAGGTCTGGGAACCAGATCTGCCTCGGCCACGCAGGTGCGACGAGGATCATCCTGCACCGTGACCTCTTGAGCTGGTTGATGAGCCGGATCAGCAATGTCAATGGAGGGAACGCGTAGAGGAACAGGCCCTCCCAGGGGAACGAGAAAGCATCGCCCATGCTCCTCGGCTGGGGAATCCTGCTGGCGAACTTCCGGCACTTGGAGTTTGTCGCCGTTGCGAACAGATCGATCTGGGGTGTGCCCCACCGTCGGAAGAGGCGGTCCACTAGATCCTGTCGTAGTTTCCACTCGTGGCACGAGCACAGCTCTCTGCGGAGCGAGTCGGCAATGGTGTTTTTTATCCCTGCCAGATGAAACGGCACCAGAAACATCCCTTGGGCGACGGCCCAATGCCACAGATCCTGCGCCTCCTTGGACAGGGCTGGGGACCTGGTACCGCCCTGCTTCCTGATGTAGAACATGGTGGTGGTGTTGTCGGTGAAGATCCTCACCACCTTGCCCTTGAGGGATGGAAGAAAGGACCTGAGGGCCCAAAACACTGCACGGAGCTCCAGGACGTTGATATGGAGGGACTTCTCCGTCGGAAGCCAAAGGCCTCTCGCGTGCAGACTTTCGGTGTGCGCTCCCCACCCTTCCAGGGAGGCATCCGTGGTCACTGTCTCCTGGTGGCCGGGGTTCTGGAAGTCCATGCCCGCCGTCAGATGCGCGCGGGTGCCCCCACCACCGGATCGCTAGTCGGAAACTCTCGTCGAGTGTGATCCTCTCCTCAAAGCTGCCCGTCGTCTGGATCCAGAGCGCGTCCAGGAACTCCTGCAACGGGCGCATCCGGAGCCTGCAAAGGCGGATGAGATAAATGCAAGAAGCCCTCTTGTCGTCAGGTAGGAAGTCCAGCAGGGGGGCCAGTTTGTACCACAACTCCCTGTCGTAGCGGGCTACGATAGCCAAGGCGTTGGCCGCCTTAATCGTCGTCACTGCCGACGAGATGACTCTGCGTCCCATCGTGTCTAATTTCTTTCCCTCGCCTCCCCGCAGCGGAGACGACCAAGTCCGGGGTTGGCTGTGCCCGAAGGCACAAGGGGGCCACGTCCGGGACCCAGAACTTCTTCTCGTACCGATCCCTTCTAGCCGGCGTCGTGGATGGGTTCTTGAGGAGGGCGAGGCCCTCATCCCAAATATCGTCCAGTAGAGGTACAGCGAGGACCGTCTTCCTCTTGGCCTCGCGCCGTTGATAAAGGAAACCTTCCTTCTTCTCTTCCGGGCAGAGCTGGAAAAGCTCGGATGCCCTGGCGATCATGGAGTGAAATGATCCAATCTCGTCGGGCGGGGAAGCCCGGGTGGGAGGTGGCGACGGGAGATCCTCGTCGTAAACCTCGTCGCCTGTACCCGTCGCAGCCGTGTCAGTCCCCGTATCATCCCCACGTGTCGTGGACGGGGAGGAGGGCTGAACAGGGCGGGATGGCTGAAAAGGAGGTGGAGGAAGAATCCTTCTCTTAGGGGGAGGGCTCCCAGAAGGGCCTGGCTCCGGGTCCCCCGTCGGGAGCGATTCCTCCGTTGCTGGTACAGCAGTCTCGTCCTTACCTCCGAGCATAAGGACTGTATAGCCAACAAAATGGCCGCCGAGTTGTCTTGCGGCACTGGTTGAGGGGAGTCCGACGGGCGGTTAGGAGCCCCGGCGGCACCCTCGACGTTCTCGTCGTCTCCTACGTCGGGGTCCCTCCCGACGGGCTGGTCTTCTTCCATGCCAACGCCGTGGCTTAAGACTTCGATCAGCTCTTCCTCAGAGGTTGAGGCCGAATCCACGACGACCTCCTGCCCCCCCTTTTTCTTCTCCGTCGGAGATTTCACGGGGGTCCTGTCGATGGGCATGAAAGAGGACACCCTCCGCGGTGGCAGGGAGACTCTGAGCCCCGAGGTCGCCACCACTGGTGTAGCCTCCACAGGCTGAGCCAGGGCCGCCGCGACTGTCTCGATAGAGGCCTTGGCCGGATGGATTAAGGCTTTCGCCACCTTAGGTGCACTCACCGCCTTCTCCTTGGGGGGAGGGTCACCGCTTCGCTCCCCCTCCGATGGGGCCTTTGAACTCGACCGGGGTCTCTCCAGGAGCTTCGCCGGGTGCTCGGCCTTCCTCTTACCCGAGCCAGAGCGTTGGCTCGTGGTTGATGACGCCAGGGAGGATGCGCCCTGCCGTTTGGCGCTCCCGGTGCCAGCGGACTCGCGGTGCTTGGCCTTCTGTTGGACCCCTGTCGCCGGGGCGCCCTCAAAGGTCTTACAAGACCGCTCAGACTTCTTCTTCTTCTCGCCTGACGGGCTCTTCCCTTCCAGCCAGTTGGCGAGACGTTGATGGCGGTCCTTCATGGTCCGCTCCGACATACTGCCGCAAAACGCACAGTCCTTCTCCACGTGCGTCTTGTCCTCATGTAGGCAGTAAAGACAAAGGGAGTGTTCATCCTCCTTAAAGACATTCTGAAGCTGGCATCCAGGGCAGACCCTGAACAGCTTTCCGGGCGTCGAGCTTCCCTTCTCCTGGGCCATGTCCAAGATGGGCCTGAGAAACTTCTGGAGTCCTCCAAAAGCGTGGCTCGACGGAATCTTCACCCTTGAGGGGCATAGACTAATCCGACACGGGTCCCTGTTGATCGGATGACGAAACGGTGGAGCTTGAAGCTCTTTTGACCGAAAAAAAGAGAATTTTTTTGAGAAAAACGTGAAAAATAGCACTAACGCTCGAGAGCAATAGCACAAGGATCCCAACACTTGAACGTGAGGTAAAAATCTGAAGATGGCTGCCAGAGGCGGGGCTTAGGTAGAGGGCAGTCATTGGCTGTGGTCAGTATGACGCAGAGATCAGTGATTGGTTACTACTACGAAAGACAGAGCAGAAACGAAACTGATACTGATTTTTTCTTTACCAAGGATTCCCAGCCTGACGACGGGGAATATTCATGAGCATGTGAATCCATGCCAGACCCCATGCTGGAGAATCGGATTTTTCAGGCAAAATGCACAAGAAAAAAAAACAGGAGTCCTTATAGCGGTCCGAGACACACTACATATTCAGATACTCCACACTGAAGCGTACAAACAGGGCAGATATATCTTTGTGAACACGAATTTAGAAGGACTCCCTCACGCTCGTGTACGCCCCTAATACAGGACAGGAAGGATTCCTTAAAGACACTTTAGATAAACTAGAGCAATTTGCCGTAGGGGAGATTCTGCTAGGAGGAGACTTGTACATAGCATCGGACCCCGTTCTAGATCGGTCAGATCCCAGACAGAGATCCCAGGGATCCCCATCGAAAGCCTTAAGAAAGAAAAAGTCAAATGTGGAACTGGGGACGTCTGGAGGCATATACACACAAATCAACAAGACTTCACATATTTTTCACATGTACATAACTCCATGTCCAGGATTGATTACCTCTGGGCCACAGCAGGAATCCTGGGGAAAATACAGAATACAGAGATGGCTCCATTTACTTTCGGACCACGCTCCTCTGTGGACCGAACTATTATTGGCCACAAAGGGCTTGGGGTTGTGGAAAAAATACTCCCGAAAGAAAATAGTCCGAGACCCAGTATTGGAGAACACTCTCAGGGACCACATAACTGAATATCTCACGAGTAATAACCTCCAAGAGATTTCCAAAGTAACACAGTGGGAAGCGCTAAAAGCGGTCACAAGGGGACACCTAATAGCACTAAAGAGAAAGAAAGAATCAACAATTGGAAAAAGTATTAGAGAGAAAATCCAAGCCGAAATCCCCTTGAACCCCACATCAACATTTAAAAAAAAAGCTTGAGACATGTCCAAGGTCAATTAGAATCACTTCGTACAAAAAAGGCAGCGAAGCACTAGCTTCGGCCTGAAACATTGGTATTATGTTAAAGCTAATAAAGCCGACAAACTTATGGCCAGGCAACTTAAAGGGAAAAGACAAGATAGGACAGGGACCTATACTCCCAAAATTACCCCCAAATACTAGACCAAATAAAGCGAGACCTATCGAGATGGAATCCTTTATCAATCTCATGGTGGGGTCGGATAACGGCGATTAAAATGACCATTTTACCAAACCTTCGCTATTTATTTCAAGCAATTCCAATAAGAGTCCGACCAGCCTTCTTCAAATTCCTAGCGAAAATGGTTTTGTCTTACATTTGGGAAGACACCGAGAGTATCGAGTGCGGTCCTCACTGCTTCATTGAAGGACGGGGGTTGTGCCCTGCCGCACTAAGAAATATTAGCCGCACAACTATGGGTATTGAGAGAATGGATACCGGATAACTCACAGAAGTTGTGGGCGGCACAAGACGGAGCGTTGCGACAGTACCCACCAGACACCTTCTTTGGTTAGGGAGGAAACAGACACCTCAACCTACGAATAAGTGAAATAATGACCACCATGTTAGAAATCTGGGATAGAGCCATACAGCTCTATCCCAGGAACACCAACCACAGACGCAGCCCCATTCATGTCACTATTTAAAAATCCAGAATTCCCACCAGGAACACAGCTATGGACTTTCCGGAAGTGGGAGGAGGCAGGCTGTAAAATGCTAGGGGACATGAACCAGTCGCAACAAATGAGATCATTTGAGGACTGCGCATCCTTGATAAACCTAGACATTACCGATAGATATAGATATGAACAACTGCATCATTGGTTAAGCACCCCCCGAATGAAAGAAGCAGCGCTGCGGGACCTCACCCTGGTAGAAACCTATATTATGACAAATACAGGCACCACTAAATTTGTATCAAACACATAAATTCATCAATACCACAACCTAAGAAATAAAAATGTCTATGTATAAAGAGATGGGAGAAAACACTACACACTTCGATCCCCAAAGAGCGTTGGGAATATATATGGGGGATAATACCCAAACTCACCAAGGTGATACAATCCAAAGAAATATAGATGAAAATACTCATACAGTGGCACTACATGTTGGAAAGGCTCCACGCAATGTATAGGGATTCCACAAATAAATGCTGGAGAGAATGTGGAGGGGAGGGAAACTGGCGACATATGTGGTGGGAATGCCCGAAACTTCAACAGTTCTGGGCAGAAGTGAAGGCCCAAATTCAGTTAATGCTCCCCGGCATGGGTAATCAGGACGAAGAAGTATGGTTGTGCGGGCTATGGGACTCAAAAGACAAACATCAGCAAGAGGCAAAAGCAGAACTTTATGGGTCTGTTAAATGGGGCGTGGCTGGAAATAGCCCAGAAATTGAACCAAAAGGACCCTCCCTTGGCAATAGACTGGGCAAGGAGCGTCTGGTCATATAGAACTATGGAGCATCTAACGTATAATATACAGGGGAACAATCATAGGTTTAGAACGGATTGGGGCACAACCCTCGAATACCTTCAAGGTGACTACATGGAGCAGTGGTGCCCACACAAAATAAAGATCCTGGACTTGTTTAAATGATAAAGAAGTAATACCTCGGACTTATAAACCAACTCAAGATACTTCCTGGAGGGTGGGTGGTGAGGGGGATTGGGGAAAGTTTATGTTATATGTTACATGTTGTAAAATCAATAAAAATATATTTAAAAAAAAGAAATTGAGAGGTCTCAAAACCTCAACTGACAGGAGCAATACAGATAGGTTACTAGCACTACAGACAGAAAAAGAGGAAGAATTAGAGGGCTCCAATATCGCAAATGATGTGGAACTCACTAGTAGGTTTACACCCTTAAAGATCTGACTGCCCTGAACAAGGTAATTCGCATGCCAATAACGCTGATCTAAGACGTATCCCTGTTGAAAACACACAGGCGTGTATATAAGATGTTTTGCAATTGTGAGCAAGCATTTCGATCTTAAGACCAATCAAGCTATTAATGGAGTCCTTCAGATCAGATATTAGAGAATCTAAAATAGTATTGGGCAAACAGATCCGAGGTGGAAGAGTGAGGTGAAGGGAGAAGTAAAGAACAATGAATTGGAGGAAAAAAAAATACATAGCAATAAGAGGTATCCCAAATCTTTGGATAAAAAATTAACACTGATACAAACCAGCTCCAATGATACCATAAGGAAAGTAACAAAGACAAAGTGAGCCATCCTCTTCCACAAACGTGAGAAGCATCACAAAAATAAAGTCGCTGATAAGAGAAGACTAGACTAATCCAAGATAATTTCCATGCGATATAATCTTATCCTATGGGCCAGGCATCAGCACTGGATACACTCCTCTAACAGATAAAAAAGCTAAATAAACACTTCATACAAGAAAATGTGACATATAAAATGTACCGAAACTGGTAAGAATATTTATGTGAATGATGATTCTTCGCAAAACCAAATCATACATTGGGTTACTATTATGAGAAATATCCTCAAAGCACCCCCCCCCCCAACAAAAATGATTCTAACTAAGGCTAGTGGATCATTCCTTTGTAGAAGGAAAGCTAACCATAAAATAAAGATCTCTGCCACCAATTCAATTTAAGGCTCAACCACTGGTAAATCGTACCACGCAGGCTGAAAGATCCCATGTCCTTAAGTCTCAAACAACAACAACTTAAAATGTACAGGCAGATTCAGGGTATATGAGACGGGCCAGATGTATTAGCACAGGTAAAGGAACAAATTCTAAATGACAAGCTCCGCCTCCACCCAAAGAACTCAATGCCATTTAGGTATCGCGTAATACGTAAATATTTTGACAGGGAAAATAGCAAAAATACATGGCAAAACACTTGACTGATGAGGAATGGACAAAATGAGTAATGAGGATAATCCATGTTTGTAAGAGACCTGGGCGATGTGATCCTCCCTCATATAGCCACTACCAGGGTCAGGATCAGGTAGCGGCTGCTGTCCCTATGCCACATGGAGAGCGGTCACCGCCGGGAAAGGAGTGATGACACAATCGGATTCATCACAGAATGCAGAAAGATACTTATTGATTATATTTAAAGCTTCCGGTTTTATGGTGTTTATTTTTCTGGTCAGAGACGATTAAACAATTTTCAAGGAATTGCATTGCCGGGATCATCTCAGCCCACCTAATGCTGCATGGAAACTGTTCTTGCTCCATTTATCCACATGTATTTGTTGTCACAAAAATAATTTGCAAGCAGTATTTTTCTACATTTATTCTAATAATAAAATGCATTTATTAAAGCACACATTTAGCCATGTAGGAAAGAAATGCTAGATTCATTTTTTCAACAACAAACAATTGCTCCTGTGACTGCTGCTGTCTTAAGACATATGCCGTCAGCAATTTGAAGAACTTTAATGTTATTTGTATACAACTTTTACACTCTCCATGCTGCCAATATGCAATATGATTGGGCTGGGATGTATCACAGAAAACTAGAGAGAAAGACCAGTTTTTTTTTTTTTTCATGGTTATAATTAAATACAGGCAGAAAGCAGATTCATTTCCATCTTTATTTATGTGTACAAATCAGTAAAAACTGGAAGCCTTGATTATATTCTAATGTGTTTAAACACCTGGGTGTATGTATATAATTGAGATTATGGAAAGTAGAGCGACCACAACCCAGGAGTTCTCCCACTGTCTACTCAGAGACAAAGTGTAGAAGATGGGGAGGAGTAGTGTAATGAAAATGTCAGAACAGACAGAAGAATCCCATGGGAAAAATTAAAGGATACAATCTAACACTATATATATATATCTCATCAGCATCAGTCTGTCCTATCTTTTGTGGGGCTAACAGGTGACCATGTCAAAGAGCTGGTAGAAATAATTTGAATATTTGGAGAACATTCTACAGCCATATACCCATTAATCACTAAACCCCATTGAGTAAGAGTGAACCAAAGTAAGGAATTGGATGATATAGACTGTAGGGTAGCTCAAATGAAACTCCAATGAATACCAAGGAAGGAATATTGAGCCAGTGAGATGAGTAAGAGTGGCGGAACCAAATTACTTTAGCAATTGATGAGCAACCATTCTCCAAAATGTATTATTGTCCCATCAGAGTGATCTTGCAGCTTCAATAGCCCTTTGTCACAGCAGTTGTCAGGAATATGTGACCTTTAAACTGGTCATGTGCCACTGAAGAGCAGGTGCTGCAGTCGTCAGGAGACTGTTGCAGCAATGGCACATGTATGCACTATGCTTTTGGCATGGGGCTTTATGAAAGAGGGCCTGATTAGTAGACTCCTTTCACAAATAGCATTACCTTCATCATGTGAAAAAAAGTTTAAAGTACCTTTGCTTTAAAAAAAAAAACAGCACCTTCATACTCTTGCCAGATGGTATTCTGTTAAGTCCCTTTGGCTATAGCGTACCTCTATATGCAAATTCTATTCTTACAAGTCCTAGGTAAAGGATCAATGTGCATCAATTCCATGGGTATCCCAACAGTTGAATCTATTATATTTAGATAGCATTATTATTTCCTTATCAATTTAGTTGATCAAAATGTCCTTGATATGATACAGTATGTCCATTCATACACAAAAATAACAGTATGTATATCCTACACAATTGGTCAAGAAGAGTATGCAACAGACATCTAAATATAGTTGAGATTTTCTTTTTGTACATCATTGGCTGGACTTCAATCAACTGAAAGAAAATAGCCCTACCTGAACAACGCGTTTCTGAAGTCAAAAATCAGGAGTAATTGTGTGCAATACGATTTAGATCACCTTTTAGGTTACCAATATATATCATATGTTAAAACACGTTTTCTTTACTAAGCTGGTGAACCGTGTGGCTCTCACACTTCACTATTAAAAAGCTGTAAAGAGATAAGAAAACCAACCTATATACGATCTTCACAAAAATATATACGTCAACAATGCACTATGTGATTCAATTAAAAGCAAGAGAAATACAATACATCACCTTACAAAAGATAACAGCAATAATGTGGAACGCGTGAATAGCAGTTGTCAGATTGAAAACTATACAGTGGAAATAGATGCAAACACTTTCATATTGAAATTTGATGAGATTGACATGTACTAGTAAAACGACCAAAAGCAGCATGTACTCTTTGCATTAAAACATAGCACAAGTGGAGGGGCAGTAGAGAGCCCAAACAAGATGGCTGCGGGCTAACGATGGTCCTGCCATCAATGCAGACAAGCAGCACATAACTCCACAAGACAAAAAACGCCTTACAAGTTGAAGATTAAGCAACCCAAAACAAGCTAGATCACTAGGGTGAAACAATCGCAGAAAACGGAGTATGAGGGCCAAGATGCCAGTGGGAGATCTCTGCGGGCTACAAATTAAAGCCCGCCAAAATCACAGAGCACGGACTGCGAGCAGCGAGACCTCAGCACAGAGTCGCAGGTGCCAGACATCCCTTGTCACTGCCAGACGGGAACGCAAGAGAAGCCAGCACCTCCCGAGCAACGCCAAAGTACGCCGCTCATGCGCCCCACCAGACAATAGGGAAGCACACCCCGGCGGGAGAGCGGTGCGGACAATTGAAGCAAACAGTCATCATCCGCAAGGAGGTAGCCAACAGAGCAGGGCCACAACATACGCTGCTGGCGAAAGGAATCCACCTCCGCCGACAACCCAGGTAGAATGGGCTGCGGCTGGGAAGCGAAGCACACAATGAACATCAAACCTTGCAGCGAGGCAGGAGCACCCCAGAGAAGGGGGCAGAAGCAGCAGCCGTAAAGAAGACGTGCACAACCAGGGGCAGACCGGGCAGAGTGGGACACGACCACAGGGGAACCAGTCAGTAATCACAGAAGCCCGAAGAACAGGAGGAGACGTGTCGTGAGGCCACCACAGTCACCACAAGTGCGGAGCCTCCCCCTAGACACCAATAGAGTGATAAAGAGAGGCCAGACAAAACCAACACCAACCAGAATAACCAGTAAGTGCAAGCGGAGGGAGGGTCCCGGGGACCCAACATGGGAGGGGGCTGTAACCTTAAGCTCCACCACTGGAGCGCCGGAACACCCCAGCCCACGGGCCCCACCAACGCTGCCCACCATCCCCCTAAGAGCGTGAACAGGCCAAGCAACAGCGCGATAGGGGGAAGAAGACCAAATGCAAGGCGGTATGCCCGCCACACACATGGGCATCCTAAAAAAAAACAAAAAAAAAAACTTTTGGACAACTCCATGAGTGGAAGGCAGCCCCTGCAACTACCAAGCTCAGGAAAAGGGGGTCAAAGTGCAGGCACAGCTCTCAGTACAGCAGGTAATAGCATAAGAGCACAACCAGCACCACAACAAACAGGTGCCATAATACGCAACCCCCCCCCACGCACTGACAGCTGCCTCGAATGCCCCCAGAGGCCCCACAACCGGCAGGAAGCTGCGCCCAGATAAGGCAGCAGAGTGGGCCTGAGGCTGTGGCCCAAGCAGGGGCAGGGGCAGGGTAACACACCTAAACGCCACTCCGGCCCATGCAGGGCAGCCTGACCGCGGCGAGGGCCACTGCGGCCCCGGAGGGCAGAGAACCGCAACAGAACCTGCACATACAAAGGACAGGCGAGGCCACCCTTCAACACCCCCTGCAGAAAGGGCTGACAGCCCCACTAGTGGAAGATCAAACCCGGGCACACGACCACCCCACAGAGCGACAAGGCAGACCCCCACACCCAGAGCACCACTGCACCGCAAAGGACTGCACAAAGACTTCTCTCCGCTGAGCAAACTCCTACAGGAACGTGGGATAGTCGCCCCCAGATCAGAAGAATCACACAACCTGGTAACTCAGGCCGGACCAAGCACAGGCGACAGAGGATCCACAGACGAAGACTGCAAACTAGCGCAGTCATATCCCTCCCACTTTCCCCTCTACCAAGCAAATCACATCAAGAAGGGCACTGGAAAGCAGACCTGAAGGGCATGCACCCGGGAGAACGGGCCCCAGATCGGGAGGACCCACCCCCCACCTACACATCACAGCCAACCCAGGAGGTCCAACAGCAACAAAACAGAGATGGACATCCAGTCACAGCTCCAGGCCAAACTGGTGGAAATGTGCATAATAGGGCAGCGGACCCAGGAGACTAACACCACCGTACTGGACAAAAAGAGACTTGCAAGATATGCAGTCCCACCTGGTAGCCCAGGCGGGGAGAATCACAGCCAATGAGCAACAAATCAGTGCAATAGAACACAGACTACCATGTTGACATACCTAGATGGGGCCATCCAGGAAGTACAACGAATGGGGGGAAAAATGATGACCAAGAAAATCGCTCCCGACGCAAAAACCAGTGGGATGTAGGCCTTCCACAGAACGCTGAAGGGCCAAATCTGGAAACATATGTACAACTTCCTCCGCGACACCCTGAAAATGGAAAACGTCAGAGACCTCACCATCAAAAGGTTACACCGGGCACCAGTACCTAAGCCACAGCCAAATGAACGGTCCAGGATCATAACCATGCGCCTCCTCAACTTTCAACACAAGATGATTATACTAAAAAGCCTACATAGCGGCCGGCCCCATCCGTGTGGCAGAGGTAGACAATCTTTAACGACTATTCTATGGAAGTCTCCCGATGGCGCAAAAACTTCAACCCGATCTTTGAGGCACTAAAGGCATCGGACTGCCGACAATATCTAAAGTTCCCAGCAACCTGATGTAGCCAGCTAAACAATGGCATACATTCGAAGATCCGGAACAGGTGTGGCGCTTCCTCCAACAACACAACCTGGTCACATTGGACTTTGAAAAAACACCATCAGAGGCCCAACGACCGGAATACCACCCCTCAACTAGCCAAGAGAGGCAGCAAGTGAGCGGAAAGTGGAACAAAAGTGGCAGACGGCCTAAAGGCTGGGGATCAACCCGTAATCACAGACAAGAGTGTCCAAAAACACCAACCCGTGCTGCATAACCCAACACGCACCACTCAGTGCGACAAAATCCAGCTATCGGACACCCAAGATCCAGGCATCTGCCGCAATTAACTTACTGCCATTAGAATAGCGACCGCATTGGCAGAACCCTGGACGGCAGCTCCTACTCCAACCAAGGCTGGTAGCATATGGCTGAGAAAAGCACCCCGACCAGGGGGTGTCAGGAAGGTTTGGGGGGGCTTGCTGCACCTGGGCCCCCCTCATACCATCCTGCGCAGGCACAGCAACATTGTGTTGGGTATAGGTGATTAGACAGGCCAACTCAACGTTTCAGTTATGGTCTTGTTTTAAGGTTCAGTTGGGGCTCACGTTAGAGTCCACATGGGAAATGTGCTCCCAGAGGTAGACAGAGTAAATGCTCCCCTACTACTAGCCCTTGCGTAGGGAGCCACCAGTGCGCTAGCTTCAGATAAATGTGTCAGCCTAACACAAAGACTCCATAATGGCTCACATATACTCCTCCAGGAAACCCATCTGGGACAAACTGAGTCCCAAAAACTACAGAGGGGTGGGTGGGAACAGCAATACAATCGCTGCACCACGGAAAAACAAGGTGTATCCATCCTCATTAACAAAAGGGTCCAATTCCAAACTGGACATGTTTGTGCAGACAAGGAAGGCAGGTATATACTGGCCCAGGGTATGCTCCATCAACACCCTGTCACACTGATCAATATGTACGCCACCACCACAGGCACCCTGACATTCTTCACCCACACTTTCGCAGCATGCGCCCCATATATGAGCAATCTCACACCAATAGGAGGTGACCTTAACATCGCCCTTGAACCCCCTCCTCGATCGCCAAAGCATAACGGCAGGAAGCCCAAGCAACCCTAAATAAACAGACAGCCCTCCAAACACTAATGGCAGACCTTCAATTAAAAGATATCAGGCGAGGCATACATGGACAAAACCAGGACTCCACGTTCTACTCATGACAGCTACTCCCGGCTAGACTACTGGTTAGCCCCAGGCAACACACTCCACCTTGTCACGGAATGCAAAATCCTTCCGTCCACTCTCGGAGTGCCCCGGTTCTATTGCGCATTACCCTCCCCGACACGATCCGAAGCCCCCTCCTGGTGACTAAATCTGCACATGCTTCAGTACCCAGAACTCCTAGAACAACGCGCAGACGACACCACAGGGTTAAGGGAAATCAACCTAGTGCAGAATTACACAACGTATGAGTGCTGGGATGCTTTCAAAGCTTATCTACAGGGACAATGCATATCGCGCTGGGTGCACAAATGAAAAAAAATGGGGGGGGGGGGACTCTAAACCCAACTAACAGTTGAACTCAAGAAGGTACAAATGCACCACAAAGAAACAAGGGGGCAACAGCTAAGGCCAGAGCTGACCAAATTAAGGGCCAAAATAAAACAGGTAACTGCGGAAAGGGCCCAGAAATCATACAGCAGTTGGTCGCAAGCATACTACTCAAAGCGACAGGCCAATGCGGCTGATGGCTCTGGCTCTAAAACAGAGGCAAGCCACGCAAGCAATAGCCTCAATCAGGGACAGGATAGACAACTTATTTGTTGATGACAATATTAATGCCCGATTCACTGAATTGTTATAGAGACGTATACACTGCATCAGACGCATGCATGGTCTCAGACACAGAAACCTTCTTAAATTCCATAACTATACCAACGATCCCACAAGATCATATGGCAGCGTTAGAAGCCCCCATCACGACGCAGAAATAACCAGCGCTATATCGCCACTCACGCCCAGCAAAGCATCAGATCCCGACGGCATCCCCATTGATCTATACAAGCACATATGAGACGAGATGGCACCTAGACAAGAGGTGGTTTTCAATGAAGCAGTCACACAGGGCCGACTCACGCAATCAATGCTGTCGGCAAACAGTTGTATTCCACAAGGGCGGGCCGGAACCTGAACTCTGCAGTTCCTACCGGCCCATTTCTCTGATAAATGCAGACACCAATATACTGGCGAAGTGCCTGGCAGGTGCATTGAAAATAGCCTCCCATATATTATACACAAGGACCAAACAGGGTGTATCTGCAAGATAACCTTAGACAGCTGCTACATATGATCGTCGGGAAGAGAGACCCTGAAGATATAATACTGGCAGTAGACACAGAAAAGGCTTTCGACAAGTTTTCCTGCAAAGAAATACATAAACACGGCTTAAAAAGTGCATTCAAGAGGATTTAAAGCATGTCACAAGGCATGGTCACGCGCTGAGACTACAATATCAAAATACAGTCATTGGGAAAGTGTATGCCTCAAACAATGTATATTTACACAATACAAAATGGGATATAAATGGGTATGGAAAGGCTGCAACGAGTCCATTAGGAGTTGTGTTTACAGTGGCATAACAAGCAACAGAATTGTGTCGCCCCATTCCCCAAATAATAGCCATGGACATGTAACCATGTTTTGCGCTGAGCAAATCCACATCACAACTACGATAAAATTCACATCAGCCCTCACTAACCATTTCCAGTTTAGTCCATCAACTAACAGGTTCTCCGCCAATTCTGTGCATGACCAATAACCCAAATGGGTCTTCTTTTCTGTAGTTAAACTATAATCGTCTGAAACTCTGCCCATAATGACAGTATTCCATCCCTTTATTTGAAGGTCCATCAAAATAGCCTTTTTAAATCTTGGTACAAAAACCCAAGTACGCCAAAAGAATGGCAACTCTAATACTTTAGCTCCAGCTAGCTTGAATAAAGCACAGTAGGTCATTTTTGAGGGCATTTGTTCATGCTGGGTAAACTAACATTTGCAATACAGTACACGATAGCACAAGATTGAGGAACTGTCTCATGACAGTCTCCTTGCTAATCATACCGTAAAAAGCATAGTTCGATTTCCTTCGATGTCCATTGGCTGTACAAGAGAGCACCCAGGCAGGACTTCAGTTGGAATATCCAGCGGTACCTCCTGTTCATCAAAAGAGCCTGGAAGGCTACTACTGCTGCTGCTGTCCTGCCAGGCCTTTTTAGAAGCCCAAGTTCTGAGCCCAGGCTGGGACGAGCATTTCCGAAATGACTTATTATCTTCATCATCGCTGAATGGAGACTGGAACATAGAGCGAAAGGTACTGCTCTTTAAGAATCCCAAATTACTGAGGTTTTCTTGTTCCAGGGTGGCCAAATCCACTTCTGATTTTTGGGTATTGCTGGCATGGTTAAATTTTTCAATGCACTCATCGATAAGTGCTGGAGGGGCCTTCTTATTTGCTACAGTCACTCTTCCGCAGAACAGCACCTCAAACTTTTTGGCAAAGGCATCATCCACATCAGAGAGACGAGCTTGGCACTCTTCCTGTCTTGCTATCTTCCCAGCCTGACGAATGGAAGTGATTATCTCAGGCACCTGAAAAATATAAAATAAATAACCATTATTAACTGTTAAGAGACAGATGGCCGTGTACATTTAACAAATATATTTGACGAGTTGGGCAGACACCCTTCCCAGATCTCCAGTACACAGGTCAACAGTACAAATAAGTAATGCACAATCCCCTAGGCAGGGCACCTTTGCAGTGGGGGAGAACAAGCCAGGTGGTGCAGAATAATCCATTGCTACGCAGAGAGTGGACATTTCGTAGCGAGGTAACATTCTGGGATACATTTAGGTGTCGAGTCAGTATGTATAGGAATACACTTTATATTTGCCCATTGAATCCCATCAGGTTAGGGAACGGCAGGGCGGTTAGGGAAGGTGGTTTCAGTGGTGAAAGATGTCCTTCACAGGTTAGCAAGGTGAGCTCGAGCCTAGTCTTTCGTAGGTGGATACATTGGATGCTTTGATGGCCGGGGATGAGCATTACAGTAATGTGACAGCCATTTGTGAGAAGGTGGATTAGCGGGAGTTGGCGCGGAGGAGGCATGGGGAGATGGGTAGAAGATTCATTTTCACCTCCAAGAGGGCGAGTAGAAGGAAATGTAGCCTGGGGCAGAAGAAACCTGAAGGCTGCATGGATTTGCAAGCCATCTGCCATGGTGGTGGTAGCACACAGAGGTGGGACAGAAGCTAGGTATATTTTGTATTTGTTGTATTTTGTAGGTTTATATTATTTGCATGTGTCAAAGCGCAGAATTGCAGTGGTCCAGATAAGATTTTGAGGTGAGTATTTTACTCCCCATTTTTAAATTTTGAGAGTAAATCTGATTTCAATAGAGTAAAAATGACTTTTCTCCTTTGCAAGAGAGTAAAATGTATGACATCCAGCCACGTGTGCAAAAACTGTATGGAATTCAGTACTATGCGGCAGCTTTCTGCATTGTGACAGAATGCACCTTTCATTATTTCTCTAAGGGCTGGCCTTTGATCTCTCCTGTATATATTTAAAACGTTGAAAACACAAAAACCTAGCCAATTACATAGTAATGCAAAACTTAAATTGTATTCTGTGTTTTGAGGTTCGATAGCAGAATTGTCTTTTGATGTTTAATGAAAATCCTAATTTCCTGGAGCTATAACTACCTAATGGTATGCCAATGTCATGATTCAACAGTGCAAAGCAGCAACAACTCCATGCTGAATTCTATATCTAATCTCATGGTCAAATGGTCATTTATATAGCACTTCTGGCAAAGTGCTGTACATAGAACATATTTATCACAATTATCACCAAACCAAGGTCAGTACTCCTTTATCGACCTCAAAAGAATGAAAGGCTGAGTTGGCCTTGCCGGGATTCGAACCTGCAACTTACAGATCACGCACAGATTTCAGCAACGAGCGCTCAACCAGCTGAGCTATCTTATTGGCTAACATCCTTCAGAGATAGGTAAACAGTGCTGACTGAGGTATAATAAACACAGCACCTAGATGTTTGACAAACTATGTATGTACATAAAGTTAAATGCCTAGCTGGATTATCACAGGGACAGGCTTTGCTTATTTCAATTACAAATGTAACTTTCATTTGTTTTTGAACAGCGCTTGCACTTCCTGGAGAGTCAGGTTTTGTATGTTTTAATTGTAGTCTTGAAGATTTGAGAGGTTAGAACACCTGCGATTGGCGTAATGGCAGTCACTCACACTTGAGCAAAGAGACTGCTGCCACTGACCATCTATATTGTAATGTACCGGATTGACTGCAAGGTTGAATGGGTGTAACAGACCGTGCATACACATTTTACACACTCTTTTTATAATTGGAGTGTAAATTCAATTATAATAGTAGAAATTATATGCAGCTGCATGATTATGCACACAGCACAGGAACTCTCAAAAATACGATTGTGCAATACAGTTTTGCTTTCACCAGAGGAAGAAAAAAAAAAGCACACTTTTTTTTACATAAGATTAATTCTCAATTGTAACTTAGTTTTCCATTTTATTAATTATACTATCCTAAAATGCTAGGAAAATAAATATGCACAGTGCTTCCGTTTGCTCCATTAGCATCAACACAGCAGAATTAGAAAGGAAAGACACCATTACTTTTAGCACAGTGAGCAGTTTCTTTTTTGAAAGGCTTCAGAGAAATGCATTCCGTTCAGAGGCTTTTCTCCATGGAATGGAATACAATTACATCCATGTAGATAAAAATCAAAATTAGTGCTCCGGTTTCTGTTAAGTAACCTGTCCTTTGCACTGCCCTCTGCTCTAAACTTGTGTGTAAATGTACACAGGAAAATATTAAAGCAGTCGTATTTACAATATTTTCATGTGTAAAAAGGCCTAGTACGCACCTTATCTGGAGGCTTGTGGGGAGCGATCAATAGCGTTTTCTGGGGGACCAGGCTAGAGCTAGAGTTTCGTCAGTGTGGCCGACGAGGTGCAGCCAGATTTGAATGATATTTAGAAAGTTAATTTCAGCTGTATTAGTAGTGGTATTGAATGAGTTCTGAGTCAACTATCGAAGAGGATCCTCCTTCACTCCCCCAAGGTAACAAAACAGAATTGATGGGAGCAAGACAATCAGGAGGAAAGGAGACAAGGGATAGCAAAAGGGGATTGGCAATGGAGAATGTGAAAGAAAGAACTTCCAGACTGGAGGAATTTATCATCAGGCAGTGTAGAGTCAACCAGTGACAGATGGCAGATAGGCAATTGAGGAGTTCTGGGAAGTCCAGGAGAAGGAAGGGAAAGGACAAAATAACTGGGTGTCATAAGTGAAGAGGTGGCACTGGAAGCCAAAGGATGAAAGGCGTTTACCCAGGGAGGAGGTGTAGAGGGTCAATGGACTGAGGATTAAACCTTCAAGTACACCAACTGGGAGGAGGGTATGAGAAGGGGACATGTGGGTAGCATCTATCTGTCTGAAGGGACCTCCTCCACCTACTTTTTTTAATTGATATAGCCGATAAAATCAACTTTACAATATAATTTTCATTAAACAAATATTTGAAAATAGATAATATCATACACAATACAAATTAATCAATTTCACAGCAATCAAATATACAAAGTAAAAGAAGAAACAAGAATAATGAGAGTCAAAATGATAAAATCCACCTTGGCAATTCATTAACAAGGGAGATGTTCAAGAATACACATAGGATAAGTTACAAATATCCTAAAACATTAGCATTTGTCTCATGAAGTTTTAGATCATATAGACGTGCCAAGGCCCTGAGTCGTACAGTGGTAGAGTATCCCGAATAAATCATTTTCCACAATGTTTCTTTAGTGCGGACTCCATACAACTCTACTAATGACTCGAAATGTATCCTACAGTGTTTAACCAGTGCCACACATTCAGTTAGAAGAGGTTTTAAATTTTCCACAGTTTTTGTTGCTGACAAAAACGACAATACTTCACCGAGTCATCCCGAGTGCTGCGCCGAGCCAGAATCTGTCTGGTAGGCCAGAGATTCAGACTCAAACGCATAAAGTCATGAATGTGGATTAAAGACGGTGCTTTAATTAGGTATGCCTACGGGATGCTATGTTTTTTCCTAGGAAATAACTGTGCATCAAAATCATGATATTTAGAACAATCAGCATTAGTGCTTTCCCAATCAAGAGCAAACAGTCTAGTTTTAACCTGTGTCAGGTTTTGAAAAAGCATCGTTAGTGAAACATCTACCCATGCCAGTGTCTGGACCACCTGAGACCGCCATTTGGTAACAAAGGCATTGTTCAATGAAAAAACATGGTCCGCCAAAAAGCCCAAAACCAATGTGTTGTAAGCTAAGAGGCATTTTCTGAACAAAGCCACCATTTGCCAAATGTATCTCATATAAAGAGATATTAATCCAAGCTCATTTCGTATAAAAGGGAGAGGAGTGCAGGATGGAAGACTAAGTACCCCACGCCAAAATTTACTTTCCAAAATTGACCAGAATTTTTTGTGGAGTATGGGTCTGGTTTCTGCTGCATATAGTAATATTGGCGTTGTGTTTTGATGATAGTATTTCAGAGCAGGCGCAACAGAAAACTTCCCACATTTGCGTAGCAAAATCTTAGTCTGCTGTATGGCCGTGATGACTTTGTGAGGTAGAAGTTGGCCATACAAGGGAAAACCTCCATGATTTGCTATAAGTACTCCCAAGTAAGTGTAAGTTTGTACTACTTGCACTTTGGTCCCCATAGAGTCCAGACACTTGACTTATAATCACGTTTTTTGGAAGGATTAAACCACATGATCTTGGTCTTCTCAAGATTGATGGACAGATATTTAGTCTGGGTATAAACTGCAAGAGCATCCAACGCTCTCTGGAGCCCCTTTGGAGTCTTAGAAATGATCACAAGATCATCAGCATATACTAGAAAAGGTATTGGTTTGTTGTTCGGATGTTAGCAAATGCACTCCCCACATCAGAAATGAAAAAGTTCAATATGGCTGAAGCCAGGGTGCACCCTTGTCTAACCCCTCTGTGTGTAGGTATCGAAGTTGATAATTTGCCATCAGCCGAGAGTCTTACTTGAATTGAGTTGTTTGTGTGAAGATCTTTGATTAAGGAGATTATGTGAAATGGACAACCCTGGTGAATCAACTTGTGAATCAGTAATTCTCTCGAGATGGAATCTAACGCAGCGCGTAGACCCACATAAGTAATAAATCGGGCTTGCTTTCTGGATTGGTAAAGTGAGATTATGGATGTCAATGTCATAAGATTCCCAACAGTCCCCATACCCACCATAAACCCCGATTGCAGAGGATCTCTTTGTCCCGCTTCCAAAGTCCACCTGTTAAAGTCCCCAAGTATGAATTATGAGAACAATTTGCCAGGTGCATCAAGTAAGGAGATAGGTCTGTAGTTACTCGCCACAGACCTGTCGCCCTTCTTGAAAATTGGGACTATGACTGCGGTTCGCCACAAAGAGGGTAAATGATGACTTGATACAATATGATTAAAAATGGTATATAACATTTTTGACCACATTACTGGATGTTATTTAAATACATAGTTGCTTATCCCATCAGGAGTTGTTCAACTTTTGTATATAGAACAGAACATCTTCCTCTATAGATAATCCCTCATAGTTGGAGCCTTCTAAGGTGTCATATGAGTCTATCCCCAATGGTTTTTGGTACATGCTGGAGAAGTGTGTAACCCACTCCGTCTCATTAACACCGTTGAGTTGAACAGATTTTTGTGACATATTATTAGCCGAGTTGATCATAGTCCAAATTTGTGCAGTGTTTTTGGATAAAATACGGGCCAACATAGATTCAACATCTGTTACAGTTGGCTACGATATGAACGTAACCAGTTGTTGTACTGACAAGAAAGCGCACAAATACATTCTTATTTACACAGTTCGAAAGTGCTACCACATTTGTTTTTACGTAAGGTAGATTTTTTTAATTGAACCAGCGCATCATATTCATGCCGAGGTTTGTATTGGACATTAGATGATGACTATTTTTTGGTTCCATGTAATAATGTCACCACAAAAATCTCGCCATGCAAAAATATTGCCAAAAAATGGCCGTTTTTTGTGGCGACATTATTGCATGGAACATGCGGGGGACACCCCCGCAACCCCCAAACTTTTTTTTTCTTTTTTTTTAAAAAAAATGTTTTTTTTTTTGCCCCTGTCCCCATATATATGGTCACCCATATAATATCGCCGCAACCTTTTCCCGGCGATATTATTTACGGCGACCATATATATGGGGATATTACCTGATACCTATTTTTTGTTGGTAACTGTGTAAAAAAGCAGTGTTAGCGTCATAACAGGAACTCTCCACATTTTGATGAAATTTTGATGAAATGCTGTCAAAGAACGGAGATTCCATGTTAGGCGCGTCCTTGCATTGTTAACCAACATCGATTGGGGGGGGGGGGGGGGGAGTATTCAAAACGATCATTGTTCATTTGGACTTCAGACCACAAAGTTAAGTCCAACATGTTATGATCGATATACGTTTGTGGTAATATACTAAAACTCAGATTAGCCTTAAACATACTGCGATCAACAAAGATGGAGGCAGACTTTCCTCTTTGCCAGGTCATTTGCGGAGGTCATATCTCCCATGATAGACCCATTGGACATAAGAAGCCCCCTCTACTTCATGAGCAGATGCCATCTCAAACAGGATAAATTGTATTTGGGATTGTTGACAGGTAACAATTGCAGAATAAAATCCCCCGTTACAATGACATTCGTTATATCAGTATATTCCAAAATGACATTGAATAAACATTCTAAATCATTAAAGAAAACCTCATCCGATGCCCCTTCGGGTTGCGATAGATGTTCAAGATTGCCACTGTCGGAGTCGGACAAATGAGTTTTTTCAACAAAAGATAGTAATTTGAGGCAGCCCACGAAGACTAGAGCCAATTTTTGTGATTCTTGATCGCTACTAGAAGACCAGCCGAATGTCGACCATGTAAAGCAGTTTTTGCAGCATGACAAACAATAGTATGGCCTTCCCAAGTAGGTTGTGCTGTTAGCCACGTTTCTTGTAAGATGATTATATCATGTGATGCTAAAAAACCTGCACTGTTACCTAATAAATGATAGTGCCCACAAGTGCTCCAGCTAATCATGGAAATCTGAAGCTTTCTGTTGTCATTTGTTAGTTATAGATCAGGGTTATGTGTTTGTAGTTGTTTCAGGGTCAAATTTTGGGGGTTTCCCGTAGTAAGGTCTGATTCACTAAACGTACTCTTCGACAATGGAGGCATTCCTGGCTTGTTCACACTGTCTTCAAGGGTTAAATTCCCTTCAGAATCAAAAACAAATGGATCTCTTGCCAGGACAAAGCCCAAAGCAAAGATGTCCATCCGTGCCTGCCATAGGGCATTTCTAACTAATTTTGATTGAAGCCATACTCCAACAATGGAACTATCATTGTGTTGGACAAACTCGACCTGTTCTATGTCTGCAGATGTTATATCCTGAAGTGTATTCACCTCCTCGCATATTGCAAGTAGACTAGTTCTATTCATGACATAGGGAGCAAATGGAGCTGGGCGACATTGGAGTATTAAAGGATGATGTTGTGCTCGTTTTTTGTGATTAGCACTGAGTTTGACTGATCACGCAGTGGCCATATTATGAAACTGTTTCTCTATGTTCAGAACCAGTTTTAGAGTTATGAACAGTGGCTACTGTTCCCGGACTCCTCTGCTTCGCTTCAGCATGTGATATATTACCAGAACGTTCACTCCATGATTTCTGGACTGTTAGATTCTGGCTAAGGTAATTACGAACAGCTCTTGTAATTTGATCTTCAATCTGAAGCATGTTATTATGTTTGTCCACCTTTTCTACATAGATCTTACCGTCAGAAGCATTTGTTACATTGAAAGCTTCTCGAGAATTTTGACCAACCATTCGGTCCTTAATGTTCTGACGTGCATCCACTCCAACCGTCCAAAAAAGCCTGTGGTGAGTTCGCTCTGGGTGCAGCTAGGGGAGCCATCAACGTCCTCGAGTTCGGGATGAGTTTGCCCACTTCTTGATTATAGAATGCGATCTGTGAGTGACGGGGGACCCGACCATGCTATATTTCATCACTCACTCTCGATGAAACCGGCACACACAGTGACTGAACCTGACAGTTTGTTTCTGGTTCAGGTATCAACATTGAGAAAGGCGGCTGCCTTATTGTTGAGTCAATGCATGACTTTTTCATAGCAAGATATTTTTGTATAGAGTTTTCAATCTGCAAACGAACATCAGCTAGAATAGAAGGCCTTTCTTCACCCTGTTCAACAACTTTACTGTTTTCCTGATAGTTGATTACATTTGATTGTGAAGCTTGCGACTCAGGAATAGATTGTATATCGGAGATTGACGCTATTAGGTCATTTAGCGGAGGATATTCCGTGACCTCATTCAGCTTCTCCGCCACTTGCTTCTCAGAATTTGTTGTGGGAGGTGCAAGTTTTTTTTAATTTAGGTTTGGGTGCCCTTATTCCCCCTCCCCCCCCCCGTTTTCATTTGGGGGCCAACCGTTTAATTGTTTTATGTTCGCTCTCGCTCTCAATGGAAGAGCTTTTTGATTTTTAGTCTTTTTGAGCATGTCAGATGTCACAACTCCTTGCCTTCCTACTTCTGTAGCATGAAAGATTTATGAAGGCTTTACTGACACAGGCTCGTCGATTGGCAAAGTTATACATACTGATGCTGCATCAAACAGTGGAGGAGCCTTCTCAGGAGGTACCACACAGTTTTCCATAGTGGTCAGCTGGAGATTGGGACTAATGGAGATTTTGTGCAGCAACAGATGATTTGGTACAAAGGGTGTACACGAATCACCAACAATGTTAAGTGATCGATCGATCCCAATTACGTGGGGGAATGTGGGCAAAACTGGCTCTAGCATTGGCAGCGATGTTACAATGTAGCAGCACTACTGACGTTGTGGAGTGACACTGTGTGCCCCGTTTCATCCATTTTACATATGCATTAGGAAGCACTTTTCACGCTCTAACAATTCACTCATCCATATTGTTAGTTGGTCATTTTGCTTAGATTGATTCAAGAGTTTCACATCTAACGTTTCAAACAATCCACCTACTTGAATTCTTAAGTACAGTGTCCTTGAAGCTGAGGGAGGAGGTGGGAGCAGTGAAGGATGACCTACGGTGTGAAAGACAGCGGAGATGGGGTACAATGAGATGGCGAGGTGGTAGTGGGGAGCACTGATAAAGTTGGAGACATGAGTGAGCGGTTTCAGTGCATTATTTGTGAAAACCAGATTGCAGGAGCTCAAATAGTGAGAAATGATATGCTGATCTTATGTAGTTGAGATGCCATTTGGTTTTTAGAAAATGCACACAAAATAAATGTGATCTCCAGTGGTCCGATGCCATGCATAGGCCACTCAGCCGAAACATATTGCCCTACTTCTAAAATGGCAATGGGATAAAGGCTGCACAAAGAGTTAAACCTGAACTGGAGGACCTAGTCCGGCTTGGCACAGGGAAACCTGAGAGCTGTTCATTTTTTGAAAGGCAGAGACACTAGTATTTGGAAAAACTTTGGTCAGGTATGTTTCAACATGCACTTCCGTTGACAAAATACTTAGCCGAGTTTAGGTGAACATAAATTTAGGCTGATACACATTAAGAATACTTTTGGGCAAATGCTTGCCTAAATTACTTGAGCAGCAATGGAATCATGAATGTCTGAGATGAAGCATGATTATTAACAGCAGAAAGAATACCACGCAATCATAGGTGGGCTAAGACCAGCCTCACAGTGCTTACATTCCATCCCAAGTGGTCTATGAAGGACAGGTCAGTTGTGGAGGTGGCACAACAAAAGAAATCACTTAGGCAATGTTTGCCAGCGATATACATAGCCATCACCTAACCTGAGCACAGATAAGCTTAAATGTTCAGACTTTTACATAAAAGGCATGGATGTAGTTTAGGGGTGGGAGAGTGGTAGAATACCTCTCATGCCTTCATGTTCTAGCTCCTTTAGTATGAATACCCAGCATTCTGACAGGGTGTAAAAACCTGGGAACATGAACAGGTTTTGCTGTGCCGCTTCATTTGAGCTGGCCGTGGTTACCAGTCAAATGGTCGAAAACATTTGGTCGACAGACAATTTGGTCGACACCATTTGGTCGAATGCCAAATGGTCGAATTTTCTTTTTTTTTTTTTTTTACCCATTTTTTGGTTTTTTTTGGGGGGGTCCCCCCCAACCCCCTTTTTTTTCTTTATTTTTTTTTCCCACACGAAAACCCACAAAACACATATATATATATATATAAAAAAAAAAAATTCGACCATTTGGCATTCGACCAAATGGTGTCGACCAAATTGCAGTCGACCAGTTTGTTGTCGACCAGTTGACTGGACACCGCTGGCCATAGGGATGACCAGTGGGTGAATGTGTGCGATATAAAATCCAATAAGATTTATGTATATGCACACAAACATGGGTGTTAGACGAATATATCACTTACAGACCAAGTATCCCAGACAGATTAAATTCAGAATAATTGATGGAATGTTCTGCGATACATAAAATAGCTGTTGCTAAGGGATGATAAATCAATGGCTACATACCTCTGTCCTGCTTCATCATGCAGACTTTGGTAATCTATGCAGATGGTACATTTGTAATCCTTTTAAAGACATTAATCTTGCAAATAATTACAAGCAACTCTGACACTTTTGGTGGTTGGTCGGCGACCACTTTTATACAACACTAGCCTCTATTTTTCTTGCTCTAATCTCAGGCCTCCAGATAAGTGTCATAATAGGCCTTTTTACGCATTGAAATAATTTAAATACAGTACCTTGTATCTTTCCATGCAAATTATTTATGCACCAGTTGAGAGCAGAGGGCAGTGCAAAGGGCAGGCGACTTGACAGAAAGCAGAATTCATCATTTGATTTGGTATGTAAATAGGCATTTGTTGTAGGAGCTGTGTGCACAAAGCTTATTAACATAAAACGTCACAGTGAGATGAGGAATGGTTTATTTCTGTTCAACTTCTGCTGTGCTTTGTGTCTGTAGATGCTCAGGGAGTGGAGCATTATGAATGCATATTTATTTTCCTAGCATTTTAGGATCTTTTCAGTAATAGCATGGAAAATGTAGTTAGAAGTGGCAAGCATCATCGGTAATAAATGATGCCTTCCAGTGAATGCATGTTTGCATTGCACAAAAGTATTTTTAGGAGTTCATGTGTTGTGTGCATTTATCACCAAGATGCATCTATGTGGTTTATTCATACACATTAATGTGTAGTAGAACCTTTTACAGAAATGTAAGAAATTGCTTGATGCCAGACATCTTAGCTGCACAGCTCCGTTTAGTTTCTAATGTGTTCTATTCCCTTTTTAAGTTAAGTATGTGACAGGCAACCAAAATATTACTAATTACATTCTTGTGGAGGGAAATCATATTCACTCTTAAAATGTAAGTTACACCCTAATTACAAAACATTGTGTGAAATACTCCCACCTCAAAATCTTATCTAGAGACCGAAGAGTAAGCAATGTCTTGTTTAAACATACATTCAACCTTAACTTGGCATCAAGGCGTTATGGCACTATAAACGGTTAGTGGTAGCAGGGCACTTGCTCAAGAGTGAGCGAGTGTCATTACACCAATCACATGGGAAAACATTTCAAGTTACAAACTACTAGCCAACAATACACATTTTCTGGCCACCTCAAAATATACATGCAGCAAACCATTTCTTACTCACCAAGAGGAAATTAGCACTAGCCAATGGCTAGTGGTGAAGGCAAACTTTGAGCCCTGAAAGGGGTCCCAACCTAAACTAGACTCTCCACTCAGGGCAAGTGCAGTTACAAAACAAATAAAAATGAAATGGTTATGATTGATGCAGACATAGAAACTCAGAAAAACATGCCCATTAGTGGTAATCCAAATGGGTATAACATTGTCTGCAGTACTTCATGCAGGGATCTTCCAACTTCCAAACACTGATTATTATTACCTCAGTTTACCAACCTCTGAAGAATGTAAATCTAAGTCGGTCCTGTCAACATTGGACTATGAAATTAGATTTTGTCATTGAGCACTTACTCAACACTGGCATACCATTAAGTGTTAATTCTGCAAATAGGACTTTCATTATTCAATCAAAAAGACAATTCTGCTTCAAACCTCAAAAAACAGAACACAAGTCATGTTTCATTTACTGTGTAATTGGTCAGGTCTGTTTGGGTTTTAAAAATTAAATTGTATACCGAGATCAAATGTGCATACATTTGTAGAGGAAGACGGAAGAGCTGAAGTATCGAGTTGTCCCTGAAGTGGAAGTATCATGGGGAAGAAATAGGTTAAAAATAAAAGCACGGCAAATTCCCGATCTGGCAGAGCGGCTCACTCTCAACTTTAAAGAGAACCATGAAACAGTAGAATACGACTGGTTACTGAAGGAGTTTGAAATCAAGAGGGGTACAAATAAAAACAATGACCTTGTAAGGAAACACGCATATAATAAAGCCCTGGTGGAAAAACGAAGTGAATACCGCTCAGCACTGAGACGCCTTCAGAAAAGTATCCACCCTAATAAAGAGGAACACAAGACACTGTAAGCAGTCTTACAAAAACTGGTTAAAATCCTCTAGGGTGTGGAGAACACAAGCAGATGCCGAAAAAATGATGGCAGCAATAAGCACATCCAATTCAAGGTCCTTATGGGAGATAATTAACAAAGGTGACTACTTCCAGACAGCTCTAACATCTACTAATGTGTCAAAGGCGCAATGGGTAAAATTCTACACTGACCTTTTCCAGGAGAAAGAGGCAATTAAGACCAAGCAAAGACCTGGGAATGAGTGGCGTATCGATATTGACAAGGAAGATATATTATCAAGGATACAAAAGCTGAGCTTATCAAGAGCGGACGGCATCTCGAAATGTATGTTGAAGGAAAACAAGAAAGAATGGGCAGACTTTATTTTAGTATTATTTCATCAGATACTAAAAACAAGATCAATCCCACAGTCCTGGAAAGAGGCCATAATCGTGCCAATATATAAAAAGGGACCGTAACAACCCGAGGAATTATAGGCCAATAGCCCTCCTCGATTCCATAGGAAAACTGTTCTGTTCCATCTTGCTGAGAGATTTAAAGAGCTGGGCAACAAGGACGGGAATCCTAGATAAGCGACAAACAGCATTCATGAGTGGTGTCAGAACATCCTTGAATTTATTCATCCCGATTATGCTAAAACTACGGGCACTGAAGCAAACAACATATACCTGGGTTTCATCGACCTCGAACAGGCCTTTGATGGGAACTGTAGAGAACTGCTCAGGGCTAAACTAAGACAATGGAAATGTCCAGAGGATTTGCTTGAGGCCATTCAAAAGCTCTATACTAACACTTCACTTCAAAAACTGGTCTCCAAAGGCGGTGACCTGGAAGAAAAAATCTTGACGTTCAAAGACATAAAGCAAGGGTGTGCCTTGGCACCTTTTCTGTTCGTTCTGTATTTAGCAGAAATGAAAGAATCCCAGGAACAAATTCATGCTTTCCCCCCAGTATTCCAGGATGAGGACCTCTCATGGATCTTATATGCGGATGTCGTAGTATTTATAGACCAAACTCCAATAGGTCTACAAAGACGAATGATGGAATTCCAGACCTATTTAAGTAAAAACCACTTGAAAGTCAATGTGAAAAAATCTATGATCCTAATAATGCAGTCGGCTCGAGGATCCAAAACTATTTTAAAAAAAAGGATTAATTTGGTCATTGGACAAACAACCTCTCCAAATAGTGGACTCAACAGTTTACCTCCAAGTCCAAATCAACAAAAATATTAATGAGCAGGCACAGCTGACTTTTATTAAAGAAAAGCTTGTAAAACTATCGAACCAAGCCTGTGCCCTTCATCGACGATACAGAACCTTTTCAATGATGCCACCAATTTCATTTTACAAACAAAAGGTTGTGGCGATCTTGACCTACGGGGCTGAATCCTTGCTAAATCTCCATTGGAAGACATGAGGGGTGCTTGAGGCATTCTTCTGGAGGAAGGTAATTAGGCTTCCAAACTGTCTCTCCGTATCTACAATAAGGCACGAACTGAGACTGCAATCGATGGAGTCAATAGTGTTGTGGAAGATACTCTCGTTATTTCGGAAGTGTATCCTAGACAAACCCCCTATTTCGTTTGAATTGTTGGCAAATAAAGAGGTAAGAAATGCAGATCCCAACTTCAACACTTGGAAACAGAATTGTTTTGAAATTCTAGAGCATTACAATTTCAAAACTGATACTCTGAAAGCAAACCTGGATAAAGTAAAGAATAATTTACGGGAAAAAGATTGGGAAAAAAATGGACAATCTAAAGAGGCAGAATATAAACCGTCACAACATCATCTGGGAACGAAAGGCATTGAACGACCCGCGCCGTACCTGCAAAGGTTTCCCTCACCGAAGTATAGGGATCTCCTGATGAGATGTAGGTTAAACATCTTGCCAACCAGGGAGGTTCATTACTTAAGGAAACAAATCCCAGTGGAAGAGGCTAGTTGTCGATTCTGTAATCACCCAGATATGCTGGAATCAATAAAACATTGGATGCTCTCTTGTCCTGCATTAAGCACCCAAAGGAACCTATGTTTAGGAGAGTGGGTGGTCAATATAAATAGGTCAACGGACGAGGAACACTGGGAAAGAATATTGACGGTTCAAAAAATTGGCCCCACCCTGGAAGCCTTAAGATTCGTAGAATCGATTCTAAAGGGACTAAAAGAGGGCAACAACGACCTTCGAGAGCGGGAAGATGTCCTGTAAGAAGGGTGGGGAATGGGAAAGGACATGGAGTTGTTAAAGGTTGAAAATGTGTATTTAACCAATAAAACAAAAACAAAACAAAAAAAATAAAATAATGAAAAGGCATATTTTGGCTGGGATTTGGTACAAGCCATTTGTTGTTCTAAGGTGGACGGCTACTGGACTCTAAAAAGCTTCATGTAATAGGAATATAGTAAACCATAATTGGAAGGAAGAGTTAAACAATTTATTTTGACTAATCGCTATCAATGGTATAGTAGTGCTATTTGTGAAGAGCTTGCACTGCAGGGGCAATTAAGTGTTCCTGTTCTATGTGGAAGGATGCCCCTTTTCCATGTACCTTTTCAATGTGAGGTGATCTTGGATTGCTGAGGCCCATGCTGGGCAGGTTCTTTGTGATGACAAACTGGAATGCTGAGGCCTATGCTGTCCCCATTTTATGCAAATGTAGCTTTTATTGCTGAGGCCCATCATGTATTTACCAGTTGAGTGTGTGCGTGCTTAGACTGCTCCCTCCAATAAAGTTCCTTCTCTGCATGAGTGGACTTCTAAACTTCTACTGCTGTGACACACAACGCAACTGTTCTATATGTGGTCATTTTTGTGACGGGTTCGTCCATGACCCAGTTGGGGGTACTGAATGTGGTCATGGAGAAAACCCTCATGTACCATGCTATTTGTTAATGGTGACACCCTCTATCACAAAAGGTCTTCCAGCACTTTGGTTGTGGGCAAGGTTTGCATTGTTGCAACAAACTAGCAGAAAGCCTGAAATGCTTCAACCTATATGGCCTGTGAACAGACTCTACAACCAGACATTGTACAACTACCCAGAAAAGCAAATAACTCATTGGTAGCAGAAAAACAAACTTTCAAACTCACAGCATGCCAGAGAAACAGCAGAGCAGCCATTACAGTTACAGAAACAGTGCTGGTAAGAAGTGCAGGGCTTGAAAGGGTGTTTTTAAAGCCCCTCACCTGTGTATCCCGGTCCCTGGGGAAAGGATAGGCAGAGATTGGTTCCTAGAGTCAGGTGAGCACTTTAGCCAATGGAAGGAAGAAGGGGAGACAGAACTAGTAGAACCACAGTAGAAAAGGAGATGGAAGGAAATGCAGTGTGTGTTGTTCAGGTGAGGTCAGAGGCAGACGAAGAGACTCGGCCGAGGAAGGACAATTCAGAGGAGCGTGCAGGAAGATTTACTCGGGCAAGGCGAGGTATTTGTGAGGGAGGGTGGTACCAGTTTATGAGAGTTGAATAATAAATGAGAAAGTGCTAGCGAAGGTGAGAGGAGTAGTGAGGGAAGAGCAAGAGAGATCGAAGATCGGAAAGGCCCCAGTTGGACCAGAGAGGGTTGGTCAGTGTCAACCTCGCTTGTTCCCAGCGGGGCAGTTTGCCTTTAGGCTCTGATGACAGACAGATTTGAGACATTAGGTGTCACAGATAACTAGAGACCATCCTGGGCTTGAGTGAAGCCTGCACTAGGGAGGGTACAGCCCACACTAGAGCAAGGGGGGGGGGGGGGTCAACCATTAGCAACCCTCACTTTTCCAGCCCAGTGCATTTCATTGAACAAATCTGCCTATCCGAACATTGAACAATCTCGACATCGTACCACCAATCGCACAGGGTTAAAAAATATAAAAAACCCTAAACATACAGTGGGAGTCGAGTTAAGGCCATCTGTGACATTTTACACAATTGAAACCAACACTCTTTTTCTCTGTATGGAAAGCATTTACTGGGGTCCACAGCATACATTTTCTACACATGAATGGAGGTGTGCGTGCCTACATCATTTGCTGTACCTAGTCGATGTGAAAGGAGCTTTCAGAGGATCCGCTTCCCTATCTGCCAATCTTCCATCCTTGCTTTAGCTTCCAATGATCCACTCCGCCTAGTCCATGTGATGAAAACATGCATTGCCGTTTCCCGGATTGGCCTTTTCTGTTTGTGTGAAGGAAGCCTGTATGGCTCCTACTAAAGCTGACCTGGCCTGTGTAAGCAGAGCATAAAACAGCATATGCTACTGTTGCACCGATTCTTTGCATGCAAGGGAAGCAACCAGCGTTACCACTGATATGTTCCATTTGTGAGAGGGTGCTTGTGTATCTGCACCCTGTTCCTATCTTTTAATTGTGAGAGTAACCTGTTTTTACGTGACAATGTCATACACATCCACAGAATCAGGATTCCCAAAGAGTTTTAAGCTTTTGCAGGAGTTGGCTGGATGGGACATAATTTTTACTATCTTGTTGAGGAGAACACTTTTACTCCCTTAAAATTCAATTTCCTCAAAGTTTAAAAATAGGGAGTAAAACACTCCAACCTCACAATCTTATCTGCAGCACTATCCAAACTAAAATATTCGAAGCATATATTTTTAATATTCATGCTCCAGTGCTTTAAGGAACATGCACTTCTCTGATGAGGCAAACAAAATGTGTGTATGTAATTACATCCAATGAGGAGCGCTTGATGGGATGATCCATGCATGCACAAGAGACTAACAGTACATCTCTGTTCATTTTTATACGCACTGTGGATGTAATGGATCAGCCCTGCTTCTCATTACAGTTGCCATTATCACAGTTGTCGGTACAATTACACCTGCGTCCGGTTCAAAAGAAGGATAGGACAGTTATCCATGCCCTTTCCCTACTGTCTACCCACTGGGGCTTTGAACCGCATATAAAAACTCAAACCCTTACCCACAAGACCTGGACAGAATGAATTGAGAAGAACTGGAACAGAACTGTGCTGGTGCAGGATCTTGCCAGCATATTCAACGTCCTCATGTGTGTGTGGGTTTGGGGGGAGGGGAGTATCCATGCATAACACATTTGGAGAAAATAATTCAAAGTATTTTAGTGCCGAATTAATAGAAAGCATATTTGCGGGGAATGTTACAAGCAGTGGTAGGCTATTTCCCTGTGTTTTTGTGAAACACTAGGTACAGTTTACACATGGCATGTGTAAGAACCAATGTGTATATATGGGCATTATCAAGAATGGGCATAATCAAAAGTCCCTTCATTCTACTAAAAATTATCAGGAGCCGACGAGTCAGTTATTAATAAAAAACAAAAAAACAGGCAATGAAAGAACTAAGTCAGTGCTGGCATTGTGTGGAGGGATGTCAGGCTTTTCTCAAGAGCCATGACTACCTTCCTATGTCCAGGAGCTCTGAACGCGCAAATGTGAGTGGGCCTTAGCAAGAGCTCCAAGTGATTCTGCCAATAGTTCTGGGCAAAGAGCACTCACTGTTCACAAAGGAAGTGAGCCGGCTCAAGAGTGGAGAATTGCTGGGTGAAGCTTGCCACCCTCAATGTGTGCTCACCCATTTCATCATCTTTTCCAAGTTTTGCATCTGAATTCCCTGCCTGGTTATGGTACCTGTTGTGCTATCTTTAGGGGGTTCAGGTCATCTGACATTGTCCTTTCATTATGTCCAAGGACACAAGTCTGGTGAGGTAATTAAATGTGAAGTGATCGAAAATGAAAGTAATTTGCAAGTTGGAAAAGTGGGACGTTCTCTTGTCATGAAAAACGGTAAACCATTAGGTGCACAGTGACATAAAAAAAGAACACTGAAATCACCAACTAAAACATTTTAATAGAGGAGTACCACTACCATGGCAAGGCCAATGGTTTGCCTGCCCTCCAGAAACATAACTATTTGTTGCAAGGTGCGGGGTACGTTTGTTCGATGAATACTTTAACACTGGAAATATAGGAAATGTATTTATTTATGTTTATAAAGCGCATGCCACTGGCCCGGAGGCATAATAGCGCTAACCGGACGAACAACATAATCATAACTACAAAGACTACATAATTTACCAGAATTCAAACGTCCTCCTTCACTGCTTGAGTAAATGAGCAGGATAGCCCGCTATACAAATTGCCAAAATGAGAGGTGAAAGAAAACCACCTGAAAAGATTCAGGATGGGGTCAAGGCATACATACACGTTGATTTTTACCTTTAAATATATTTCAACACTGATATTTTAGCTGTTGCCAACTAGAAAACCCAAGCAGGATGTGTACACCAGTTAAAGGCTGATGGGAACCGCACACATGCTGATGACGGGTCCTCTCCATTGACCTACTAATCTTTTCCACCAGATGACGAGCTTGCACAAATGGCTGGGCTGCGAACCACTCCTGTCGGAGGGCTTCCTCTTCACATATCTACATCTCAAGAGCTTTCACTCCAAGTATGGATCTGTAATCCACGGGAGAAGGAAACAGGAGATGGCCCTGCAAGACTATCAGAGAGGCTGGGAATCGCGCCCACTTTTGGCCCCATACTAAAAGACCTAGGTTTCCTGCCTAACGGGCAGAAATCATCCATTATCAGAATAAACACAATCGGGTATGACCTCATACCAGCAAAAGGAAAATATGTATTTTGAGCATTGGCCTCATGCATCACCCACACAGTTTTCCAACTAATGTGCAATCATGCTTCTTTTCCATGCCAGGAAACATGAAATAGCACACTAAAACTAAAGGAATTATTATGCATAACACATCCAGCTAATCGCAAATAACAGATCTACATTAAACTAACAGAGCTCTGCCCCATTATATTGGTTAGGGAGATGGGAGCAGGGCAGTAATTTAAGAAAATTGAGACCTTAAACAGCCTCTGCTGGGGGGGGCGCTGTTGAGCAGCCAGAAAATGGCTGCTTAGCTTCTGAGCTCCATGTACATCTGACACAACATCAACGGCACATATTTCACTCATTCATTTGCAAATCCTATCACCCTTTGCAGCTGCGGGATTGAGCTACGATCTCCTTCAATCCCGGACGAAATCGGATCTGGGATGCCCTAGAACTGCTTGCTGCCAGCCTGGAGACGTGTGCGGCCTAGACGCCGGTCGAGTTGCACCTTGGCGGCGCTACGTGGTAGGCCCCGGCCCGTCCTAATCTGCGGCCGGCCCGCCTCCGGTTTCACCCCCCTGCATTGTTACCGGGGGAAGCTGCAGCCACAACTGGTCCTTCAGTGCTGGGTCCGGACCGCTCATCGCCCGCAGCCGGCACGTGGTGCGGGGCTCCGGCAGGGAGGGCCGCCGTCCATCTGCCGGCCCTCACTATAGTATCATTGGGCTGGTCAGCGCTGTGTGCCCTGACCCCTCCCTTCTGTTACCGCTGTATGGTGGGGAGAGGGAGAGCCTCGCCGCCTGCATCGCTGGCCAGGGCCGCGGCCGTTACGGCTGGCCCTCCGACGCTGGGAGCGAGCTGAGCGTGCCCGTGCGCAGTGGGGAAAGTGCCGCCAGGGAGGCCACCATCCACCTGCGGCTCCTCCTTCCGAAACTGCCGGGCCGGCCGGCTATGTCTACTTTGGGTCCCTTCCCTCTGGGACCATGGCCCCGCCGGCCACTGCGATCGCAGCTGGCAGCTCTTCCCCGGACACCTCCTGGACTTGTCTACAGTTCCCCCCCACCCCCCAAGGAACGTGGCCTGCCGGACCCAACTGTGGCCCCGCGACCTGCCAGTGGGCGGCTGCTGTTCTCCTGCACCCTGGACATCAATCGGGCCCGAAGGATTCAGGTGTGCAGTTGAGTGTGCCCCACAAGTAGGGACCCCAGTGGCCAGGTGGCATTGGCCCTGGACTTTACCCTGCTCCTCTTCACTGGGCTAGCTGGCCCCCCCTCTGGTGCTCTACTCCCCAGCATCGTATCGCAACTATCAAATGTCAGACTGAGCCAGAACACTATTGCGGCGTGATCTGGTGCACCCTGATCTCTTCGCCCGACTGTTGGCTCTCGCGTCCTAACTGCGGGGTTCTCCCCACCGCGCAGACTGGCCTGCACCAACCAGCCCCACATTGATTTGAAATGCGCGGTCCCTGCGGCACCCATGGCCCAGCATATACTTTCTGCTACAGCTAACTAACTTGTTGGACCTGTGAACAGTGGTGATTGTGCGTGCCCAGCCTCATTGCCACCGCCACTCCTAACCACACTGCTCGGTCCTGCACCACTTTCAACGCGGCTCATTGTGTGGGCTGTACTTACACACTGGGGGCTCCTCTACAACCGTTCGGTCCCCAGCTGCCTGTACCTGCAACTACGCCCCCCCTGCCCAGCTGTTCCCCCATCCAGCCGCCTGGTTGTCGCATACTAGACTACCGCATTATCCGTCAAGACCACACTCCTGACAAATTGGGACTACTGTGAACCACCGGCCATACTAAAATGTCAAACCGAGCCTGTGGTAGCAATAAAGTGGGTGCCATGGACAAATTTGCAAAAGCAGCACCTCAATCAGAGCCGGGCACACATCTGCCAATCAGGAAGAAGCTGACTCACGTCCAGGCACGCCAACCCCTCACCTTGCAACGATGATGGAATCCATGGCCAAAATTAATGCTAATGTCGCATCGCTTAAAACTCAGATCAATCAGGCTGGTGCCAGGATCACTGAGGCGGAACCCAGAATTAGAACCAATGAGGATGCTCTACATATGCTCCAGGAGACTGTTGCTACACTCATACGCGAGATGAAGACGGTCAGGGCGAAGTGCGACGATTTGGAGTCCAGATTGTGCCGAAACAAATGTTCGGATTATCGGGTTCCTGAAAATGGGGTGCATGGAGTTGGCAGTTGAAAATTTACTCAAGGAACTACTCGATGGCACCGACCTGTCACCTTTCTTCACGGTTCAACGCGCCCACCGGGCCCTCTCACCGCAGCCTAAACCTGGCGACTTTCCCAGACCTAACATCGCCAGGATCCTCAACTATCGGAATAGAGATCACATCCTTTGCCTGTCACAAGAAAAGGGTGAGCTTAGGCTTGGCTCGCAGATCATACGTATCTTCCCCGACTTCTCTGTAGGAGTCCAACAGGAGCGGCGTCACTTTCTGGGCGTGAAAAAGCTCTTGAAAGAGCGCAACATCCTTTATGCTATGTTGTTCCCAGCCGGTCTCAAATTCACTTTCAGGCAGAAACTATTTTTTCACGGTCCCGGATGAGGCTGTGAAGTTCATCGAAATCACAGATTCCTAGCCACAATCCAGCTGAAGAACACATGGATAATGAATGACCCGGACCCCATCCGTCTCCATCTCCATAGTATACATGGCCTGACTGCTGATACCCATAGGTCCTTGACTCTGCAGGGCGTTGACGTACCGGCCTGATGGGACTCATGATCAGGGTAAAAACAATTCCTCAACTATTCCCTGCGTGGGGGTGGGATTCACAGTGATGGGGGCCGACACCCACCAGCCGGGCTGATGATCTCAGGTACACTGTTTGCTCCGTCACCCGACCATCCTTAGACTACCAAAGGTTCAAGTACTGTGAATCCCTTGAATTTTGTAAGATCAGCCGGGGTGAGCCAATGCTTCCCTCCTACATGCATCGAGAATGTCTCGATCACCACTTGCCCTGACACCCGTGCTTTTATTAGAAGCTCTCACCCCATAACAACTCCCATAGTATTGTTTTCACTATGCTCCTATTATATACAGTTATCTTTTGCTATACCCGCAAGACCTGGACGCACCGGCCCATGCCTGCAGCTGCTCTGAATCTACTTCATAGTCACCGCTCAGTCGGTGCATTGGTAAAACATGTTTGCATTGTTTATACTGCCCAGCTGTAGTTCCACTCCTGGTACTTTAATGCTATTATCATGGTCGGATGCACGGCAACAGCAGTCCCCGCTGCGGTTGCAATGGTTACTAGAAGGGAAGTTTTAGGTTCAGGCCCCCGTTGGGCCCATGACAGTGTACCCCACTGCTGTTGCAACACATCAGGGGGATGTCCATGTCCAGAGAAGTGGGAGTGTTAAAATCGATAAGAGCCACCCTCAGTCGTTCTCAAACCAAATGACGTGAACTGGAACAGGAATGTTCAACAGCGGCTGATCCTACTAAACTTGCTCTCCTTTTCTTTTAATTTTTTTTATTTACCTGTTTGTAATCAAAGAACAATTTCATTTTTACAAGACGTTGTTTCACATAGAAAACACAATATAAAAAAAGGTGGGTAGGAAAAGATGAAGAAAAAAGATGAAAAGGAGAGAAAAAGCAGGAAGCATAAAACATGAAGAACAAGTAATGTCCAGATTAACAAACATCAAGATTCATTTTAGTCACACTTGGTTAATTGGCGGATTCTGGTTTAAACTCAATGCCGCTTCTAAAATCTTTACAGCCGCTGTTGACCATTTGGTTTTATCTCCTGCAATCAGACGGCACCACCATGTGTCTTCCTCTCAGAGCGATACATCAGGGGTAGCAGGTAGGCCTCCCGCAAAAATGCGGTTCTGGGACAACTCAAAAGTAAATGTCTTAAGGTTTGCACCGTTTCTGGTTCTGAACAGAATCTACAAGATCGTGATTCAGTTTTCGTACGGATGGCTATAATTTCCTGCATTGGCATTTGATTAAATCTTATTTTCATAAAAGTTTTCTGCATTTTTTTGTTGGGGAATTTTATGCAGTAATTCATGGATTGATTAAGTTCGTTTGTTATTGCTGGTAGATGGGCGAGTAGCTTATTTCCTATTGCTTTCTCGCCAGTTTGAATCCAATCTTCTTGGGCTATTTTTGTCTTAATTCTGGTAGGATTCAGGATGAGGTCCTCTGCTGAACAGGCCAAGACTGATAGCTTTTTTAAGTTTTTGTTCCCAGTTGTTCAATGCCTTCGATTGAGTTCTACCTGGATCAGCTTGTAAATTGGTAGAGTATCTGGTAAGATGATTTTCCGAAATAGTCTCATCTGACTTTGGTCGACTGAAGCTTTCAGCGATAGTAAGCCCAATTCATGTCTAACAGCTGATATAGATGAGGATTTAGGCAGGCCTAACAAGGCTTTCCACAGGTAACCTTCCAGCTTTGCCCATATAGTGTCAATATTCAGGGCAGCGACCATGCCATAGGTTATCGACGGGACTACCTTTTGTTTGTAGAATTGGATTGCCAGAAGTAGGGAGAATTTTCCATATTTCCAGTCTACTAGTTTAGTTTGGGTTGTCAGGGTTTTGATTTTTGTCCACAGAGCTAAATAAGTTGCACTTTCTGATCTTTTTGAGTCCATCATAATTCCCAAATATTACATAGTAGAGACGGTTTCTACTTTTATGCTGTTCACATACGAGCGGCCTTGATCTGTAATTGATCGATTTTTCCCCATTGTCAAAATTTTGGATTTAGCGATGTTCATCTCCAGATCGTTTTCATTCATCGATGTACTTTGCCAAGTTGGTTAGTTGGCACTGGAGGCCAATTTGAGTTTGATCCATGAGGATCAGATCGTCCGCGTATAGCAATCTAGGTATTACGGTATTACCCACTTTTGGCGGAAAGGCTCTAACAGCTGGTTGTGTGTGCTGAAAATCTCCCGTAAAGACGATGAACAAAGCTGGAGCAAGCGGGCATCCCTGATTCACACCGCGCTCCGATGGGAATTGATCCGATAACATCCCTTGCTGGTTTAAACGGACTCGGAGTTTGGTGTCCGTGTGTAATGCGATCACAGAGCCTAATATTTCCGCAGGGCAATTCCAGTTGGTTAATTTCGCCCACAGCTTTTGGCGACTGATCGTATCGAAAGCTTGCGTCAAGTCTATGAACGCAATGTATACTGTTGGTGCACCGTTCCTTACTTTTTCTTTTATGATGTTCAAAATCATGATGTTGATACTGGTGCTTGCATTCTTAACAAAGCCCGTTTGAAATTGGTCCAAGCAAGGTGCAGATCTCGCCCATTTATGAAATCTGGGTAACAGAAGGGTAGCAAAAATCTTGCCCATGATGTCAAGAAGGGCAATAGGACGGTAATTTGCCGGGTTATCTCTATTACCCTTTTTGAAAATGGGTACCATTACTGAATCTGTCCACGTTTTAGGGATTTGCTTACTGATTTTACATTGAAGATTTTTGTTATTAGGGCGGCCCATTCCTCAGGATGTTGTTTTAAGTCTACGTTGGTTAAGCCATCTGGTACCAGAGCCCTGGACGTTTTTAGTTTCAAAATTGTCGCCAAGATCTCATCTCGATCAGCCAGATCTACCCACGGCGATGTTGTACCACATGTGTAATTACTTGAGGTTTGTGGTAGAGGAGCGAATTGAGATGAGAAAAAAGGTATCCAAGTCTGTTCTGATACAACTTTAGACAATTGATTATTTGTCTCGTCGTTTTTGTGTTTGATCAAAGCCCAGAATTCTCTTGGATTTTTTGACGTCAAGGTCTTAAGCATTTGCTCCGAGTCATTCTGATACATTGATGCTTTATGATGTCTCAGCCATGATCTATATGATCTAGTTGCCGCTTTGGCAATATCTTTTTGCTCGTTGTTATTGGAGACTCTGGCTAAGCGATTCAGTTTGCGCATTTGTCTTTGTTTCGTAACCAGTTCGATATCATACTCATGTACACCATTTCCTTTAGATTAGGTACGGTTTCCTTGTTGTTTCCCATGTGGCAGAAAAAAGGGAATGTAGTTTGGCCTGTTTGTTGGATCCATAGTACTTTTGCTGACTTCATCGAATTTCTTGGAGATTTCCTTGATATTAGTCGCTGTGAGTTGAATTTGCGACGACTTCCCTGCTAACTCCACCTCAAATGTTTAGGCTTGCTTGGAGGTACTTTCTGTCTCAATAGTCATGGTCAGAAGATTGTGGTCACTAGTTTTAGTTCTGTAGACCTCGAAGAAGTCGACAAACGGGAGACGGGAGTATGAAATGAAAATGTGGTCCAACGTTGCTGATGTTTCAGCTCGTTCCCACGTTGGAATCCGTGGGAGCTGGCCTCGAGCTGATGCTGCGTTGTGGAAATTTCTAATGTCCATAAAATCAGACCACAGTGCGCCTCTCACGGAAGAGGGGCAAAGATAGGTGGTAGAGGAGAATTGATCGACTCTAGCATTCACGTCGCCACAGATTATGATGTGGTCCGTAGCCATTTCAGTTGAGAATTGGTCTATGGTTTCTGCGATGTTATCACAAAATTCCGAGTTGCTTGTTCTCTGCGGATTCCAATAAACATTGATGATAGCGAGATTAGATTTCACTTTGACCCTCAAGGAATTCTCTGTGTGGAACCACTCAGCTTGAAGAGCTAGCATACCATATGTTTCAGCCACTTTCTTTTTGATGGAAATCCCTGATCCAATTTTAATTGCGGTTAAAAGGCCTGAAGATGGTCTTCCAAAAATGCCTTTCACCGCCGGGGAGATGTACGTTTCGTATCCATCAGGCACTGGTTTTTCCATTAACCAGGTCTCCTGGAGACAGATGATATCGAAATAACTCAAATCGAATGCGTCTGGGTGTGTCAAATGTTCATGGCCTCTCGTGTTCCAAGAACACATAGTGCTCGTTTTCTTTGAAAGAAGTTTCAGGTGTAGGGTTTGCAGTAGGCGTCGCTGAATCTTTTCGTTGTTAATTTTGAGGGTTTGGATTTAACGCCTTTTTCAGCCACCTCCAAGGCCCCGACGGCTCTTGTTTTTTATTATGAGCCCACTCGGTGCTTTCGTCAGTTGAATCCGGACATCTGCGATTTTTTTCCCCATCTGGGGTTTGAACTCATATTGTCTACGTGTTGAACTTTACGGTAGTTTGTGTTAGTATTAGACGAGTGGAGTTTCGATCTAAATCTCCCACGACTGTCGTCTGTTTCCTCCCTGTAGGCCTCTCTTCTTCTACCTGTGTAGTGCTCTGTAGTTTTAGGTTGGTGTCCCGAATGCTGTTCCACAGAGCTACTTGGGGGAGGAATGGTCTTTGCCGCTAGTTCAGAGACGGGAATTTCCACTAGCGAGAAACCCATTTGGGTCAGGGCCACAGTCACATCATCTTTGAAATCTGAACCCACACCATTTTTAACATGGAGGTAGGCTTTAGCCTTCCCATCTCTATGGTATGGTTCAATCAATGTAAAGTCTGCCGTGTTTAAGGATTTCAATGCCGGTATTTTGGTTAAGATTTTCAAAACCGTCTTTCTATTCAAGACTAGAAAGTTTTTCCCAGCCTCGAGTTGTTGCAACATATAGACTCGATTTGAAGTTGCCTTAGAATCCGTTCGGGGTGTTTTCCCCATATAGTCCCTGTTGTCACATTTTCCACTTTGTCGTTTGGGGGACGTTTTCATGTTGTTCTGATGAGTTTCGTTTTGATTTTTGTTCTTTTAAAGGCAGATCGGCTGCGACTTTTTTCCCTCCATCACGGGTGGAGTCTTTAGTTCTGTGTGTTTCTGAGATCTTAGTTGTTTTCAGAATCAGAGGTTTACCTACGTCATTTGAGTTAAACTCTGGGTTTTGCTTATTGTGGCCAGGGGAGATGTTAGTATCCTCTTAGTTCGGATGAACAGTAAGATCTAAAAGTGACGAATTTCCCAAAGATCCTGCCTCATTTGGCCGAGAATTGTCAAGTTTGATTGTTTGTTCGATTACAGGACTGTGGCACGCTGGGGCTTGCGGCGCCACACTAGTAGTTGAGGCTTTGTCTTGAATTGAAAAGGTTGATTTTGGAATATTGAAGATTGTTGGAACTTTTAGAGGTTCTTTGCTTTTTTTCTCATTCCGTAGTGTAGAATCTGATCGCTGATTCTTAAAAGTTTGGTTTACGTTTACTCCTTTAGTTTGTGGCTCCTTTACATTTGAGAAAGGGGGACGTTCTGACTGATGATTTGGTTTGATTACTCCAGAACTACTTGCATTGCTTATTGTACCAATTAGAGTTTCAAGTCGGGCGATTTTTAGATCCCATTGCCTTTCTTTCTCTGCGTTTTGTTGATTGAGCGCAGTGATGAAACCTTCCAAGAAGGTTACTTTGGTATTTAATGTCGACGCAAGCGTTAATGAATCTTTCATTGAGTCATTGATTGACTCATACCATTTTACAAATGGTGCGAGACCCACCGTTATGGCAGACATAATTGTTAACAAGTCTTGTTTTTTTGACGGAGTGTCTTTAGGTAAATTTCCAATCATGTCACTTGGCCTTCTATTTCTTACCGGTGTTAAGGTGTCTTTTGGGGGATCGTTATATGGTGACGGTCTCCCAGATGGAAAGTCAGAAAAAAATTGTTTTTTGCCCATACGGTGCCAACACCGGTTGGACCACTTTGAGGGACTTGCTCCTTTGGTCCAATTGGACCAATGTAGGAGAAGATGTGCTTCTTTGGTCCATTCCGACAGTTGTGGGAGTTGATGGCATTAATAAATTGTTCCCCAATCCGTACTTCCCGGAACGATGCGCTGGTACATCTTCGTCAAGCAAATTAATTGCAGATGTACGCGCTTCACTTCGGTAAGGATTAGCCAGATTGCTTTGTGCGTCCGTGTCTCCCCGGCTGCTAGAACGTGGAACGTTATCCCGACGACCAGGGGCCTCTGCCACGCTATGGCCACAGTCCGCTGTTTTCCTTTGTGTTGGATCTAAAGGAACTTCCAAAGCAACATCAAGCATTTCTGCATCTGAGAGTTCTGTATCCGTTTCTGGTATCCTCTTTGATTGTTTGAAGAAAAAATCTTTAAAAATGTGTGATGTGGTAGGATTCTGAAAAGTTGGTTTTACTGAGTCACCTTTTTTAAATTTCTGGTAAGCAGCCCTTTTATGTTGAGTACCTGGATCCAACAGCTCCCCCTGCTACTTTAAGATCTTCCTTATCAATGCTCTTTTTTTCAATAGGGCCATTGCTATGTCTCTTTTCCGGGCAATGACATCACTGGCCAAGACATTTGATGTATTTGTTGCAGTCACTCGGTCCTGGACTACATCCATAGACTCATTTTCACCAAGGCTTGAGACAACAGCAATAGAGTTAGCTAATTTGCTCACAGCTTGACTTGGCCGCGAGGTGGCAGCAGACAGGAGCTCTGCGTCCTCACCGCGGGTCATTGGCACTATCAGGGAGTGAGAGGCGTGGATTTCCACTTGTGTGGAAACTTGGAGGCTCAGCTGATTTACTGCGAGATGGCAGGGGGGTGGGTGGAGTGCGGGAGCGGATAGACCTGTGCGTGTGAGGAGGGGGGGATTCAAAGTGAGGAGGCGAGGAAGAAATGTACATTGAATCGTCCTCCGTGTTTACTGCCAAATCGCCATCCAGAACACCGGGGTAGGTACCGTTCGGTGGACCCTCAAACTTGGTACTCGCTCCCTCGAGGAGACAGGTGGCCATTTGAGTAGGGGAAGCCAAAGAGGGCAAAGTTGTCACTTTTTTCTGTGCCATAATGGCGGGACTGGCATCATTTCCATGGTTTTTTCTTGACACATAAACTTTACAAGTGTCTTTCTGCTTATCTAAGCAGAGATATTTGCTCCTTAACACCCTGCCAGATGGACTTTTCAATTGAGGGTGGAGAGCGGGAATGTCAGAGTTTTCCATATTACAGACTTTAGGTCTAGGGAGCAAGGAGTCCGTTTGTAGGTCCATACCTCCTATCCTCAGACTGCTGTTAACTGCTGGCACCTCAGCAAGCCAACTCTGCGTGCTGCTCCGCGTGAGTACTGAAGGTTTTATCCACAGCCACTGTAGAAAGACTGCATGCAGGAAGGCAGGAAAACAGGGAGGGACTGCCGTTGACTGCTTGCACCTCAGCGAGCCAACTCCGCGAGCCAAACTTGCTCTAAATAGCGAGGAACTCCTTTCAACACACCTGGCACCAGAGAGGCCCAGTACTTTAGCCGCCCACAGGCTGCTCAGAAATATGGGGAGGGTGATAGAACTGGGAAAACACTAGCTACTCTATTGAGAGGGGAATGGGGTCTGACCCAGATCACCTCTATTAAGGATGAACAAGGCATCTCACAGTGGTCGGACCAACAAATACTGGATATATTCACTGAACTCCATACAACCCTATATTCCCAACCCCCTGAACAACATATTGATCAAACCTCCTTGATCAAATACCCACAACGTGCGTCTCCTCCTCGACTAGAGACCAGCTGGACTCCCTGATCATTCTGGACGAGATAGTCAGGGCCATCTCGGACCTGCTCGAAGGCAAAGCACCCGATGGACTCACGGCTGAATTCTACCAGGGGCACATAACCATACTAACCCCCAAGTTATTGGAAGTCTGGGATGAAATATCTCTCTCTCTCGGCTAATAATATCACTCTATGCCGACGATATAGTCCTGTTTATGCAAAACCCCTGTGAAAACCTTAATCCAATAATGCGTGAAATAATCAAGTTTGGTTTGTATCTGGCTTGAAAATTAACCAATCGAAATCAATCGTCTTTCCCTTAAACACAAAAACCAAAATAGTCCAAGACGACTTTAGCTTCCAATGGGAGACAGCTCACGTCCGATATCTAGGAATCAAGGTGTCCCTAAATCACCAAGATATATTGAAAGGCAGCTACGATAGCACACTGAAATTATTAAGAGACAAGGTAAACAGGTGGAAATCGCTACCGCTCATCTGTAGGCGAGCCTCATTGGTAAAAATGGTAATCTTACCCAAACTCCTATACCTTTTCGATAACATCCCCATCCTGCTGTCCCGGCGCTTCCTGGGTAATCTGAGAAGCCTAGTTCTGGACCTTATATGGTCTGGCAAACCTACAAGGGTGGCTTACTCATCCCTAGTGCTTCCTGTTAATAAGGGTGGCCTGGCTCTACCCGATCTAGAACGGTACTACTGGGCGGCACTTTCTCTCTCTCTCTTTGTCTGTGTTGCTCAAGCCTGGAAAGCCCAGCAAAGACTGTGGCTCATACAGACCCCTCTCCCTCATGAACTTAGACACCAAGGTGATAGCAAACCGTTTCCTCCCGATCATGACGCATCTGGTTCACAAAGATCAAGCAGGCTTTGTACCGGGGAGATCCACTTCTCATAACGTCAGGCGGCTGTTTAATGTGATGGCCCGGATTGACCAGGACGCGCACGCAATTGCGGTCACACTCAACGCTCAGAAAGCGTTTGATATGGAAGTATATGTGGCTGGTGCTTGAGACAATGGGCATCAGGCCCAATATGATCAGTTACATTAAACTGATGTACAGCTCCACAGTGGCTATGGTTCAGGTAAACTCTCTGACATACACTCTGTTCTCACTCTTCAGTGGCACCAGACAGGGTTGGCCATTCTCCCCGATCCTTTTTGCTTTAGCGATAGAGCCCATGGCGGATCACATCAGAGCTCGCCATTCCCACAGGTGGATCAGGCTAAAAGACACCCCGAAAATCATATCCCTGTATGCAGATCATGTACTCCTATACATTAGGGACCCAGCCACACATCTCGACCCCATACTGCGGGACATCACACGCATAGGCACCCTTTTGGGATTCACAATCAATTATTCAAAATCTGAGGTCTTTCCGCTTACTAACTCTACCCAACAACCGGTCACCAAATACCCTCTCTGCTGGTGCCCCGGTGGAATCAGATATCTGGGGGTTCAGGTGTCCATGACTAGGACCACCTTGCTCGCAGATAACTACCCGACTGCAGCACAGCTGGCCGAAACGAAAATGGCGCGATGGCGTCCTCTCCCACTTTCATTTGCCGGGAGGCTCTCTCTCATCAAGATGGTCCTATTGACCAAGTTACATTTGCAATAACATACCCATATGGCCCGGGGGTGAATACGTCACATGCCTACATAAATCATGCGCACAGTTCTTATGGCACTCCGATGCGGTGCGCAAGAAATGGGCTGATATGACACTCCTGTATGAGAAAGGAGGTTTTACTGCCCCAGACCCAATATCTTACTGGACAGCGGCACAGGCCCAGTATGCTACTCACTGGTACCCCGGCTCCCCAACCCGCCCGCATGTCAAGCTAGAGATTCTCACAGCAACCGGGGTTAACATAATGTCCCTCATATTACACCAGCACTATGTACCGTTTCCCCCATTGACCAAATTGGAACCACCTTACGTGCCAGGAAACAACTGCTATATCCAACAGCGGAATCCCCTCCATATTATAAATGGCTTCCCGTGTCAGACTGCCCTGGGCTGGAGCCTACACACAACACAGCCCTGGCTTGTCACTAGGGTGCTCCAGGTTACCAGGCACTGACAGACTTCTACCCTGATGGCATGTTCATCGACCCACAGACATGGAAGCCGGGTCACTCCGGGTCCGCGTTGGAGATCCTGCAATACTATAGGCTCCGGGCAGCATTCCGCTCTACATGGCCCACTTTCCCTGATGAACCTCCTGCTACTCTGGCGATAGTAAACATTACCAACTCAGACGGCGCCCGCAGCGTCGTTTCTTCTTTATATAAAATGCTATTAGAGAGCGCCCCATTCCAGGCATCTAGGGCACGCGACGAATGGGCGGAGGAACTGGGCTTTGAGATCTCTGACCAACTGTGGGGGAAAAGTGTGCTTGCATACCAAGAAGGTCTCCCTCAACTTCCGCTATCGAGCTATGCAGTACAAACTACTGAACAGGCTCTACTACACCCCTCTCAGGATTTCTAGGTTTTCCCACCCTACCACGCACTCCTGTCCCCGCTACAAGGCGTAGAAACACGATCACTTGCATATGTTTTTGACTTGCCGTGAATTGGGGAAATTTTGGGGAAGTATCCTAGAGACTCTTGCCGAGGTAATTGACACTGCAATTGACCCTGACCCACTGGGGATCTTGTTTGGGGTGTGGAAAACCGATGTCAAACACATGGCTAAATTTCTCAGCATAAGCTGCATGGTGGCCAAAACATGTATACTTCAAAGCTGGAAGAGCACCTCTCCCCCGACGTTTCAGAAGTGGCTAAGCTTGCTAACATGGTCTCGAAACTGTGAAGAATACATTACTATGCTCCCTGCCCACTCCCGCCCCAAGGACATATGGGCGGCATTCAACAGCTACCTTAACAATCAAGACTCTGGAACATCTGAGAGTGGCTCATCTCCAGCCCCATTGGAAAGTACTTCATCACCATGACACACTATGCTCTATTAATTCCTTGCGTGCTATGTTATTGCCTTGTAGTTACTGCAATGCTGTTCATGTGTATATCTGATACATCATTCGCTTTAAAATGCGTGTTTGTTATAAACCTCTGCCACCAAAAATAAAAGTTTAAAAAAATACAAAAATAAAAAACATCCTCCGCTGAAGCGTCCAACAGCCAAATTCTCGTAACGGGGGATGCCGGTTGGTATGCCAGCAGCGTGCCCATATGCCTGCCGGTAATCTACAGCGGTCAAGGTCCGATTACCACAGACGTACAAGGACAGAGGAATGACAAGAGGAATGACCGTAACTGAGTCATCGAGATAGTCATAGGTCACAATAAGGTAATAGAATCATTGCCCATATCAGCAAGGACCTCCAAACAGTTTGAAGAGGAGATGTGAGCCATCCACAGGAGACATTCGCGCATCAGGAGTGTGCATACTGTAAGGGGCCAAGGGAACTATGGAAAGAGGAAAAACAATGTTTTGGTGCTCCCTCTACTCCACCCTCATTCTCCATATCTGCCTTGAGTGGTTTGCCGACAAAAGAGGGGCTTACTGGATGTAGGGCAGAGTGGCAAGGGGTATGGGTGAAGTGTAAATACCCGGCAGCTTTAATATATACACAACGACATTCTCAACCCGAGATGACTTTCTATTGATATTTAATTTTAGGTCTATACCCTAACCGGGTGAATACCTTCCTCCAGGTAACTTTACACACTTCCTTCCCTGTAACATTTAGTTGTAGTTATTTAGGACAGTGATGGCATCCCTCCTCTATGCCTCATTTATTGCAGATATGCCACGTGGCTTCCGAGCCAGGTAATTATCAAGCCTTAAATGTTTTCTTTTTTTAAACTTTATTTTTGCATTTTAGTAAACATGAGTAACAAGCCCAAACAGTGGGCTGTTAACAAGCTGCCAAATGCCCCCCTCACGTCCACCCTCCCACCCTCCGACAGTCCCATCACACAACAGTCACTTAACGCATTTACATTTACACAAGAGAAGTCTGTGGTGGCTGATCGGTTGTCCCGGCTGGTGCTGCGCTAGAGAGGAGGTACGTGATGTACGGGCCCCATATATCTGGGGGTCTTGCATGGAGAGGGAGTGTCTTTATGAATTCTGTTTCTTGGCAGTATGTGATGTCCCTCTTCCAGTTCGCTAGGGTAGGGTGTGTGCCTCGTCCCCATGCCATAGCCACTCTTCTACGTGCCAAAACCAATAACAAGCTTGCCAGTTTCAGGATGTGTGAAGACAAGGGTCTTGTTAGGCCGAGGAGCGCCACCAGTGGTGAGTGTCCCACTCTCTCGCCGATAATTGCCTTGGTTTCATCAAGCACATCTGACCAGAATTTAGACACTGGCGGGCAACTCCACGCTAGGTGCAGGAAATCAGCGTCCGGGGACCCACAACGGTCGCAAGATGCATTGGACCCAGGGTGGTGTCCGTTTCTCTTGTTAGGGGTATAATAGATTTGATGCAGATAGTTAAAGTGGATTTGTTTGAAGCGGGAATTGGGTGCCACTTTTTGTGTCTGTTGTAAAATAGAACTCCAGTCTTCATCAGGAATGGGGTTTTGAAGTGTTATTTCCCATCTTGTCTTTGTTTTGGGGTTCGAGGGGAGAGTGTCCGTGAGCAGGGTTTTGTAGATGGATGACACTAGTTTGCCCTCCCCTTGTGCCTGAATGGTACCATGCAGTAGTTGCCAGGTGGGAGGTTGTTGCGGGAATGTTGGGATGAGGGCCTGCAAGGTGTATCGCACTCTGAAGTACATAAAGATGTCAAGGGAGGACGCGCCCCCCTTTCCCCCTCACCTGCTGGGGTGTTATGAAGGGGTCTTGTATAAAGAAGTCGCCTAGAGTTTTTATTTTGCACTTCTCCGCCCAGTTCAGGTACACTTTCTCGGCGGTGAGTGGGATCCCGGGAATGAAATTGCGGGCAGAAGGAGAGTATCTAAGCTGAATCTTGTACTTTTGAGCTATTTTCCGCCACATTGCGAAGATGGATTGCACTATGTTCAGTTGTGTGGCACTGCTTGATTGCTGATAATCACTGGCCTTAGCAAGTTGGGTGAAGCTAGTGCCCGTTCGACCTGCACATGCGGTCTTACGAATTGTGGTTCGTACCAATGACTGAGAAACTGAGCTTGTGCCGCCCAGTAATACCGTTCTAGATCGGGTAGAGCCAGGCCACCCTTATTTACAGGAAGCACTAGGGATGAGTAAGCCACCCTTGTAGGTTTGCCAGACCATATAAGGTCCAGAACTAGGCTTCTCAGATTACCCAGGAAGCGCCGGGACAGCAGGATGGGGATGTTATCGAAAAGGTATAGGAGTTTGGGTAAGATTACCATTTTTACCAATGAGGCTCGCCTACAGATGATGATCGGTAGCGATTTCCACCTGTTTACCTTGTCTCTTAATAATTTCAGTGTGCTATCGTAGCTGCCTTTCAATATATCTTGGTGATTTAGGGACACCTTGATTCCTAGATATCGGACGTGAGCTGTCTCCCACTGGAAGCTAAAGTCGTCTTGGACTATTTTGGTTTTTGTGTTTAAGGGAAAGACGATTGATTTCGATTGGTTAATTTTCAAGCCAGATACAAACCAAACTTGATTATTTCACGCATTATTGGATTAAGGTTTTCGCAGGGGTTTTGCATAAACAGGACTATATCGTCGGCATAGAGTGATATTATTAGCCGGTGAGGACCTATTTTAAGACCTCTCTGGATAGGTCGTTCCCTAAGGCCCGCTGCCAAGGGCTCCATCACAAGGGCGAATATCATAGCGGATAATGGGCATCCCTGCCTAGTGCCACGCTGGAGGTTGATCTGAGCCGAGCGGGTCGACCCGAGCGAGATTGCTGAAAGGGGCTGGGTATAGAGGAGGGAGACTAGCCTGACAAACTGTTTCCCAAGTCCGAGCTGCTGTAGCATGGCGAACATAAAGGGCCACTCGGAATCGAATGCCTTTTCGGCGTCTAGCAGCACCCCCACTGCCTGCTGATCGGGGTCGAGTGCTGCCAGAACCCCAAACATTCTGTGTATCCCGAATGTGGTGTTTCGGCCAGGCACAAATCCTGTTTGGTCGGCGAGTACCAGTGCGGGCATTAATGGGAGAAGCCTATTGGCGAGGATCTTGCCCAGGATTTTGTTGTCCAGATTAATTAATGATATGGGGCGATAGGACTTCCAATCTTCGGGGGGCTTGTATTTTTGTGTAGCAGGATTACGTTCGCTTCTCTTAGCGTCTGTGGGAGAATGCCGGATTCAATCGCCTCCTCATAGACATTTAGCAGGAGAGGGGCAACGAGAGGGCGAAGTATTTATAAAACTCACCAGTTAGCCCGTCTGGTCCTGGGGCTTTGGAAGATGGCAAATTTTTGATGGCTTCTTGAATCTCTTCCAGCGTTATGGGCGCATTCAGTGGCTCACAGTTCTCCCTCCACCCAGTAAAGTTAAGGTAGTTGCGGATCGCGACAGTCTGTTGGGCCCCCGGCGCTGTATAAGTCCTGGAAGAAGGCCCTGAACACCTCGACTATCTTCTTCTTTGTGCAGCATATTTCCCTGCGGTGTCCGGATACTGGCCACCCTTGTCGGCCTCCTGTCTGCCGCTATGAGGCGAGCAAGAAGGGCTCCAGGCTTCTGGCCTTCGCCCTATTGTCTAATTCTGTGGTTGAGCCCCAGAAATGTTCTCTCCCGGGCAGCCAGTTTTCTAAAGTTCAGAAGTTCTTCTCCCAGCCTCGCCTGGATTTGGTCTGAATTGTGTGCGACTTGCTGCTTTTCCAATTCCTTCAGGTGCGTTTCGCAGGTTTCTAGTTCGCATCTAATAAGTTTCAGGATTCCGTTTTACTTGGCTAGACAGACGCCTCTTACGTAGCATTTGAAAGATTCCCTTAGCACTCCGGCAGAGTTGACGGTGCCTTGGTTAATGTCAAGAAAGGAGTTGATTTTCTCGCTTAGCTCGGTGGCGAATGTCGGATCGGCGAGGGATCTGGGTTTGAAGTGCCATTGTGGAGGACGTGGCCTGGTGGTTGGCCGGTGGCATTCGAGTGTTACCGTGGCGTGGTCTGAGAAGGTTTTGGGGAGTATTTGGCATGCTCCCCATTGCCAGCTACTGTGAGCGGAGACTAACAGATAGTCAATGCGAGAGTTCGTGTTATGAACACTTGAGTGGTATGTGTAGTCTCTGGCTTCCCAATTCTGGGTCCTCCAAATGTCCAAAAGGTCAAACGCTTTACAGATCTCCTGCACTTGTAGGCTGGCTTTGTACAGGTGAGCTGTTAACCTTGATTTATCTTTGAGGGTCGAGGTGGGTGTTCAGGTCTCCACCCCAGAATATGGTCGCGTTTCGCACTTGCGAGAGGCGGGATAGCACCCAGTCAAAGTTGTTTGCGCCGTCTATGTTCGGGGCGTAGGAGTTGACGAACACCACCTCCTCACCCTCCACCATGCCCCGAACCATAAGCGCCATTCCCTCGCTGTCCCTCTCTGTTTGGATCAGGCGAAACCCCAGCGAAGCGTGGAGAAGAATAGCGACTCCTCTGGCATAGGATGAGTATGAAGAAAAGTAGCAATGGCAACCCCAGCTGCGGGCCCACAGGTGCTCATTTTGCGGCAAGAGGTGGGTTTCCTGAATCATAGCCACCTCTACCTTATAGCGTCTGAGTAATTGCAGGATCTTGCGTGTCTTAGCCGGGATGTTGCCCCCTCTAATGTTCCAGGTTGCTACTTTGAACGTACCAGTGATGATCTATATAACACCGGAATGCGGCTAGACCGGAGTCGGAGTTCCGGCATATGGGAGCGGCGTTAGGCGGGAGGGCTCAAGAGGGGCGGCGGCGCTCAGGGTGAGGGCCGCGGTTAGGCGGTTTGCGTTCTGAGCGCGTTACGAACAACAACAATCAAACAAATTTCCTTACGCGGACAACCCCCAACTCGTCCGTTTGGAATCCCCCCCAACTAGAACATACTGCGTGCTGTGCACGGGGCGCGGGTGGCCTTCCTAGGCACAGTCCCAGCCTCCCGTTTGCGAAGGTTGTCCTGGTGGCTTGGTTCCTGCTTGCTTTGGGTCAGTAGCACGGGTGTTTGTCACGGCGGAACTCTCTCTGCTCTTTCTCTGTTTGAGGCGCCGGGCGTTTGGTTTGCGGACTTGCATCCCCGCCTGTCGAGGTATAGTGAGGCTTCTTCTGGGGAGTTGAAGTGGGTATTACCCTCTATTTGAATGCAGAGCCTTGCCGGGAAGAGCATCGAGTATGTGATCTGGTTGGCGCGTAGTCTGTGTTTCACCTGGGTGAACGATCTCCTTTGGGCTTGGACAGACTGCGAAAAGTCCAGGAAAATCTGGATGTCGTCCCCGTCGAAGTGTAGTTTGCCCTTTTCCCTTGCCATTCCAAGGATAGAGTCCCTGTCTTTGTAGCTTAGAAGCTTGGCAATGATCGGGCGGGCAGGGGCTCCCGGCGCCCGTCTTATTGAAGGGATTCTGTGGGCTCTTTCCACTATGAACATTTGCGATAGGGCTCTGGGACCAAAAAGCTCTGTGCATACTTTTTCGACGTGTTCGTCCATTCTGACTGGTAGTCGTCTTTCTCTGATTCCGATAATCCGGATATTATTTCGCTTGGAGCGACCTTCCAGGTCCTCATTTTTGGCGAGTACAGTTTTCATTTGCCCCTCGAGCGTGGAGACCCCGGAGGTGAGTGCTGCTGTGCCGTCATCCAGATCTGACACTCTGTTCGACGGAGTCGAGCCTGTCGCTGTGTTTGTCGAGCCGGTGTTGTAACAGATCTACCTTGGACGAGAGCGAGTCTATCTCGCTGTCCAGACCGCCTATCCCAGCTTTTAATTCCATCAGGATCTCCCCGATGTCCGTTTGTTGCTGCAATTCTGCCTCCGACTGGTTGTTCGGGGATTCAGGGCGGTGTTCCGGCCTGGGTGTTTTAGGCGCTGGGCCTGCATCAAAGTTGAGCCGTTTCTGGGACTTATCCGGCTTCCCCATCTTGGGCTTGACTACGGAGTCGGAGCGTCTGGTCAAGGCGCGGGCGAGGCACCCGGATCTAGTGCAAGATCACGGAGGGCAGGGAGACGCTGTGAGTCAAGATGGCGGGGATGCCGCGGCCAACTCGCCTGTTTTGCGTGCTTCTGTGGGTCTCCTCGCACCTCCCGCTCCGCCACCGTCTCAGTGCTGGCTGTGGGTGCCCCAACCCCGAACGATTCCCCCCTCGCCGCTTTCTGCTGGAGGTGGTCGCGGCAGGTCCCGCAGATGGCTCTCGTCCGTCCATCATGCCTTCATTTTACACAGCTGCCACACATGCTGTATTTTGTATTTTTGACATGTATTCCAACAGATCATGCAGACATATAATAATGAGGTGTTTGATTTTGCTTTATTTTCATTTACTCATTTACCTGAAGCGAATGTGGTATGTAAACATTTTTTCTTTGCGTATATTATACAATGAGGACTGTCGCTCCTCATTTATTTGTTAACTAGTGTCTTAGCCCTGGCGACGGACCTTGTCCGAAATGCATTGGCACACAAACTGTATATCTGGATGCAATTTTGCCTTTTTCATGCAATTAAATAACTGAAAAACAAACGTCATGTTTTGATATTTAAAGAACATCTGATAAGCAAGCATTATCATCAGCAGCAGCTTCTTATAAGAGTACGGCGCGGGCATTCCCCGGATTAAAACTTCTTTCAAATTCCTTTTTCCTATGGAGTGTAAATAAAGTCATCCCACAGCAGGCATAAACAAGGGGTGGGTCCCTTAAAGTGGTGCAGGGGTGTAGGACAGTAACCCGCAAAAAGAACTTTGAGCCCTGGAGTGTGGGCCACACAATTCTTTTGGGGACAACACATTGGGAGGTCAGGACTATAGAGTATGAGTGGCCCCAACAGGAGGAGCGTTAACAGCAAATCTAAAGAGTAATGAGGAGGAACAGGAACCGAGGCAGGGGAGCGAGTAAAACTGCAAAACAAGGTCAGAAATAAATTAGCAGGTTTGAAAGGCCCCACCCACTCGACCATCAAGACTTAAAGTCACATGCACCCACCAGGTAAGTACAAGCTCAGCTAGGAGGTTTTGGTAATCAGGAGCCTTGCAGGAAGAGCGGGATGCAGGAATGTGGGGATCCCTGTAGTGGCTGCTCAGGGAGGGGAGGACTCTGCCTAAGAGGCCGCAAAGCAGGCAAAATGTCCTGCTGAACAAACAGCCTTGTCTATTCTTTTGACAGTGGAATTGTCATGACTGCAATCTTTCCAGGAAGGTCCTGCACAATCTCAGACCTGGGACAGTCCTTGTAAATATTTGGAAAACAAATGGTTTTCGGGGAAAGGTAAACTGCTGTATAGGGGTATTTTTATTTAAATGCATTTAGCATTCGGGATGTCACTTCCCACAGAAATTACATGCATAGGAGGCAGTACAGTCAGTCCTTGCATGGGGTGCCTTTACAAAACGCAATGGAAGTCTATTTGATAAAAACTCCAGGCTTTGCAGATGCGTTATAAAGCGAAGTGGACAGGGAACCAGGTAGAGCTACAAACAAGATTATTTACATTTAGTGGCTAGGTAGAGCCTGAACAACAGTAATCCATACCGATATACAAGCAAGCAAAGCATTATTCGGAGGGGTAGGATGGGGCTGGGGGAGGTTGTTGGGAGGTGAGATATGACTCGGTTGGCCTGCAGGTGAAATAAAAAAAATAGTCTTAAGTAATGCCACTGATTTATTGACATTGGGAAGGCATTCCTGTGAAGAGGAGCAAGAGGAGAGGAGTGCAAGCATGACATACTCGAAGCAGAGGGATGAAAAGTTGTGGAAACTAGGAATTCATTGTTCGAGAAGGAGAGAAGAGAAAGGTGCAATTAATGAGGTAGAATGGGGAAAGGCTATGGATATATTTGCAGATGAGGAGTAGCAATTTCAAAATTCTGCATGGCGAGCCATCTGGCACGTGGGTCAGTGTGAAGGGGTGGGGTTTGGATATGGGTAAGTGGTGTAGATGGTGTTTGTAGCAAAGCTGAGCACTTTACTTGAAGGAGAGAAACAGTAGATGGTGAGGCCAAGGAGTAGGCTTGAGCAGCAGTCCAGTTTGTTGAGCAAAAGGGTGTTTTGGCCAAATATGGGTGAGGTTTTCCTTATGTTGAGTAGGTTAATCCATGCAGCAGACATGATTAAGCTCAAGTCTTCTCTTACTGTCATAAAGGACCCCAACGTTGTGAGACCTGGATGAAGGAGTGAGGAGGTTCAGGAGGGTAGTTGATGAAAGTGGGGTTAGCATTAGAGGTAGGAAGAACGAGAACATTAGTCTTAGAGGAATTACGCAGAGTGAGGCCATGCAGTATGATTGCTGTGGGAAAGAAAGGCATTTACTATGGAGCTGCAGAGCAGAGAGAAAAAAAGGAAGAGAGAAAACCAGAATTCTCTGCATGACTAAAAACTCATGGGATGGAGCAGGACTACAGATAAGAATTTGAGGCCAGAATATTTTACACCCTATTTTAGGAAGTTGGGAGTAGGATTTGTATGAGTGTACAAATCTGTTTTTCATTTCCAACTAGAACATTTCCAGGCAGTAATATATGTTCATTTAAATAAAGATGTTTTCTTGTAATCCAAAAATTCCTTGTAGCTAGCAATTCACTTAAATGAACAGAAGCATTTTGATCACAGACCGTCTTTAAATCAGGCAGTACTAATAGCATAGGTGCGCGCTGTAAAAGATGCTGATGATGCCACTGGCCTGAACATATCACCTAAGCAGTGCAGAAAATTGTGACACATACATGTGCAGGTTTGCCACTTACCTGCAGACCTGAATAGCACATCCTGGTGAGGAATCCCTGAGCCAGGTTAAAGACCAAATGGAGGCACAGAAGGGGGCATGCTATTCATGGGGAATTCTTCTCTACTTGCAGAATAAGTCTTCATAACACACACTTCCATGTATTCACAAACAGAATGGATTGTTATTGCAGGGTGCCACATTTGCACTCGCTACTAGCCATTGGCTAGTGATATTTGACCCTTAGCGAGTAACCTGTGGAGTCATCACTGATCCCCAGCCTAGGATCTCCTCCCATGTGGCCAAGGCATGGCAGTCACTACCTGATCCGGACCCTGGGGGTGGTATTATGAGGGTGGATCACATGGGAGAAGATGGTGTCGTGGAGATGTGGTGACCCCCCTCGGGAGAGAGACAGTATTCTTCCCTTCCATATGAAGAAGATTCTATAATTCCAAGAGGCATGTTGTCATTATACCAACCCTTCCAGTGTAAAACCCTAGGACCTCCTATTGCCAGACACCCTTGGCAGGATACCACTCATATTTCAAATATACATAATGCTCACTTAACATCTCCCATTTCTGACTTTTCATTTGAACAAAGATCCCAAAAAATACAGCTTTACAAAGTCTAAAACTCCTATGGTCTCCAACTCCCATAAAACCTACAGAACTGGCAAGAGAAAGGAGAAAGGAGTTAATGTGGAGCAGAAAACACACCAAGCTAAATGTGCAGACTAGTTGCTGTTATGTCAATCAGCTGTACGGGACATTTAAAAATGGTGTGCCTTTCCAAATTGAAAATAGAGAAGGAGAGGTTATGCAGATCAGGCGCAGCGGAAAGCAGAATCGAAGGCACACGCGAACGGGCTATGCTGAAGGAGGCAGGCGCTTCCTACCGGAAAGAAGAGAGACCAGAACAGTGGATGTCGACTGTAGACCACCAAGGAGCTGTCAGCAATGGAGAGGCTGTTTGGGATGTGGTCACATTGAGTAGTAGCAATACTACCGGCTAGAGAAGAGAAAGGCGGTGGGGGAACCGCAAGAGGGTCAGCAGAGCGGGGATCGCTTTGTCGCAGCACCGACTTTTCTGCAGCTAGACACCACAGGTTGGAGACGCCAGCAAAAAACTGAGTCTGCCCAGGAGTATTGGGAGCCCTGGTGCGTACTAACAGGCATACAATCAATTGAAAACCTATTTTGAATATCAAGTAACATAGAAAGTCCGAATTTACCCATATAAGGGATGTTGATATGAGAAAAGCTGGAGTAAATGTCATAAGCAAATTAACTTTAATGAAGCAATTTTAAGGCAAGATCTGTACAAATATTCATATATGAGAAGTCAGTATGGGGAAGATTGGAACAAGTATTGCCACAAGCCAATAAATGCTAACAATGAAGTTAAAGCTTGAACAAGTCTCCATATACGAGATGGCTATATGGGAAAGTTTGAACAACTATACCAGGAGCCAAGATAGTATAACCAGTGGAGGAGTACAACTTTGTTATACTTCAAGCAAAAGAGAACTGAAAGATAAAAGGAAAAGGGGAGTACACCAGGCAGTGAGCCTTAGGAGGAAAGATACCTGGCAGGAGAGTACAACAAGGGACCTGCAAAGCTCAGAGGGAGATTCCTGCAGTGGACAAGACTATGCCAGGTAATCCATCTAGGATATGTGAAAGGAAAAGACATTGTGAAAAGGTTCCTGGCAGGAGAGTACACCAGACCACCATATTTAAGTTGTTGCATAGAAAATACACTATTGCCATCCTTTTAAACACCATTGTGGGGAAAATACACTCTTTCATCTTTAAGAAAGAGTTGTGTAAAAGACATTTAGACTACTTAAAAGAAATAATTATTTGGGAATTTGTTTTTTTTCATCATCCTTAAGAAAGTGTTGAAACATCATCACTTAAGTTGCTGTGTAGAAAATACACTTTTGCAATCCTCTCCAATACCACTGCTTGGAAAAAACACACTTTTCATCATCCTAAGAAAGTGTTGCGTGAAAGACATTTCCACTAATCTTAAAGGAACATCGGTCTGAACATGTTTTATGAACTAGAGGAACTTTTCATGTAGAGATATCTTGAGGTGTACCTTCGCGACTTATTTTTGTTTGCCATTTGAGCTGATTATGCCTTCTTTGTGTAATATCTTTCTTTCTCCATTAACTATTAAATTGTCGCATGGGTGTGGGTCATCACGGAGACACTGAGTTCCTCGACTCCATTTGAAAAATATGAAAAAAGTCAGCTTGTGCCTACACCTCTTTGCGCCAATTTTAATACATAGCCAAAAAAAAAAAACCACAAAAGCCGGTTTTCCTTGAAAAGGAGTATTCCTTGATTTATTAACTTGTGTTTAGCCCTTATCGGATGACACGTGTTTCAGCGTAAATCTTGCGCCTTTTTCAAATCCAGGGCTCCTTCCTTGTGAGGTTACAGTTCCCCCCCTCAGAAAAATGTCTCTTAGCTGGTCAAGTGGCCGAGGTTCTAGGGTTCAATCCCTCCTGAAAATTATAATGCTCCTGGCCTCACGCGCCGGGGGTTCTGAACAAGAACACGTTCAACATTCTACCCAAGATAGTTTGGGGGAAGGGAATTCTCCCCTGGATACAGGGATTGTTTTGTTGGATTTACATATTTGGTTTTTGCACACTTTGTGCTGAATTTGAAGCAGCAACATTTACCTTGCATCTTTTGATTGTGTGTTTCAGTGTAGGGTCAGGTAAATTTTTGGACACAAGGGCAGCTTGCTTTAGTTTTTGTTTTCCAAGTAGGGACACTCTTTAGGATAGGGACAGACAGGACTTATGCAAACCCTTTTTATTTTAATAGAAGGACTTATGTTGAAAGCATTATGACTTTGGGGGCGCTGTTGAGCAGCCAGCAAGATGGCCGCTTCGCTTTAACGCCCCGTGGCCCGTTAGCTCCAAATACACCTCAATCAGCGGTTCTACAAACGTATTGCTGCTGAGACCCTGAGCACTCTGCTGCCCGCCGCCTCTACATCATCCTGCCATGTTTTGGGGCCAAATCGGCGCTTTGGGGCTGTTTTAACGCCGGCTGAGGCCTCTGGGCCGCGCCAATCCTCTGCTGCCCATCCCCCCCATCGCCCTCCGAGGGATCACTTCACGGCGGCGGCCGGCTGCCTGGCTTCCCCATCTGCCGGCGTGGCGTGCGGCCGCCTGAGGCACGGAGGTTCCCCCCTCTCCGCCCTGGACTTCACCGCTGTGCGCGCCTTGGATCGCGGCCTGTCAGCGTGCCTTCTCCCGCTGGCCCACTCCCGATCGTGGGCGGCGGTGAGGGCGCCGGCCCCCGGATGGGCGAATTCGCTCCGAATATAGCGGGGGCTGCTGGAGTGGCCCCCAGCAAAGATAACATTCTGTCATCCCCGCCCTGCGACTCCGCCGCCAAATTTGCTTTGACTGGTGGCCGTGCTGGAGCCTCCTCGTCATCTTGCTCCTGCAATTGACTGGGCCCCCGCTCCTGGATCTACAGCTACAGGTGGGAGGCCTGCCACCACCCGGATGGTCATCTGCACTTCGCCCCGAGGTGAGGGGGTTGGGGGAGCGGGTCACAGCGCACTGAGCCCATCTGTGTCTCCCTGATCCTCGGGCTGCGCCTGTCCCGTTCCACTAGGGATAGTGGCCCCCGCACACACCAGCCTCCCCTGCGACCGCTCACCTGATGTTGGCGCCACCCTGGGTGCTCCACCGCTCTCCTCTCCCCTGTCTGCGCACATACTTGCTGAGCCCTGGGTGCACCAGGCGCCCCTGACTATGCTGCCCTCCATTATTGGCTCCCTCTGCCTGGGCCTCCTGGCTCGGAGGCGGGCGCCGCAGGATACGGATCCTTCCAGGCCGTACTGCCGCTGGAACACCCTGCTTCCCTCTCAGAGTGGGCCCACCTCCCTAAAGCATGCCTGGTGGGAGTGCTCCTGCCTCCTAGGCAGTTGCGACTCATCGCCGATTAAGGGCCTAGTCCCTCTACAAACCCCTTGGGCCCCATTGCTGTCTTTCTACAACACATGCTCTGCTTACTTAAAGTGCCCTCAAAGATGTCCGGCAAAGCACGTGGGGCCAACAAGGCTGGGGCAATGGACAAGTTCGCCAAATCGCTTGCCAAGCAAGACCAGGCTGGGGCTGCCCTCCTTCAAGACGACCCGGATGCATCCTCATGTTCTCCTCAGCCGGACCTCACGACACTGATGGAGTCTATGGCCAAAAACTTTGCGTCATTTCATGAAAAATTAGATGACATTAACGCCAATGTAGCCTCACTACGTACCAAATTGGATCAGCATGGCACTAGGCTGGTGGAAGCCGAGACCAGAATCGGGGCCACTGAGGATGAGGTACACGTGCTCCAGAACACGGTCTCTGACTTGGTACGAGATATGAAGCAGGTCAAGGTGAAGTGCGATGATTTAGAGTCTAGATCCCGCAGGAATAATATCTGTATTGTGGGGGTTCCTGAGGCAGCCCTCAAAGGAAAAATGGAACTTGCAGTCGAGACCCTTCTGAGAGACCTCCTGGGTGATCCTCAACTCTCCCCTTTCTTTACTATTGAGCGTGCCCATCGCCTACTAGCCCCACGCCCCAAGCCGGGCGACTTCCCTAGACCAATTATAGCCAAGTTTCTCAGCTTCAGAGATAGAGACCACATTCTACGGCTTGCCCGTGAAAAAGGGGAACTGAGACTGGAGTCCCAGATTATCTGCATCTTTCCTGACTTCTCGGTCAGTGTTCAAATGGAGCGCAGACAATTCAATGGTGTGAAAAAAATGCTTAGAGAGGAAAGTTGAATATGCCATGTTGTTCCCTTCAAGGCTGAAGCTCGCCCACCGTAATAAACTGTACTTTTTCACGGTCCCTGAGGAGGCTGTGAAATTTATTGCGGCCCATATGCCTGTCCCAGGCCCTGAAGGTGACCTTGTGGATGAGGGTTGAGCCGGCCTGCCATGCACCCGTTACTCGAATCATTGTGGTACCATTACCAAGCCTGACATTTGTATTTTCTTGTAATCTCATGTATTCTCTCCCTTGCGTACTCATCTATTGTCGTAACTCATTGTGAAGTTTCATGAAGCACAACATGGGTCACAGCTGTATGGATTACGGTATATTGTACCTCTAATGAGATCCTCTATTCCTATAACCCCTACTTGCCGTACCCCGCCATGCGGTCTCCTCTAAACTTAACTTAGTCACCGCTGTACTTTATTTGGTGTACTCCACCGTTCAATCATTTTAAAATCGGGCTCACGGCAGCAGCTTCCCCCGCTGCAGTTGCAATGCCGAGTTTGGCTTGTTTTGTTCATTGGTTGCTCCCCTGTTTGGTGTGGGGGCTGGTCCAGCCCCGTTGGGTTTGGCACAAAAGCCATGAGACTTTGGGTGGGTTTTCGGGCACTGCTGTGTTGGGGGAGGCAGTGAGGGAGGGGGGAGGTGTTGTTGGGGGATGTTTTAATTACAAAAATGGTGAGACAATGGTAGCTTTTGGTGCGACACATCTGGTCACTGTACTGGTGGCCGGCACTTGTTCAACAAAATATTACACACACTACTCGGATCCCCCCTAAATTGTTACTGAATGGCCATTAGGATAATGTCTTGGAACATCAGAGGGCTCAGCAACTACACAAAGGCACGCAGGGTCACGGCAAAATACTTCTCTTACAAGAAACTCATGCCCTCGCACAATTGTCGTCCTCTCTAGCCCCGGCATGGGGCCCCAATAAATACTACACTGTGTTCTCCTCACAATCCAGAGGGGTCCTCACCCTGATTCACAAATCCCTGGAGTTCTCCCTTTGCACCAGCCATATAGATGTCCAGGGCAGATATGTGATCCTCCACTGTTTCCTTGCTAACACAGAATGCCTCCTGGTCAACACATATGCCCCATGCATTGATGTACCCGATTTTTTCGACCACATCCTTGACATCCTCCTTGGCTATGTTGGGGTTCCCATCATCTGGGGGGGGCGGGGGACATGAATCTCATTCTGGACTCCAACCTGGACAGATCTGGTGTTGCACCCAGAATACTGTCCAGAACCGCTCGCCGCCTCCATGAACACATGCTCACTGCCGGTCTGGTAGATGCCTGGAGAGTACTCCACCCAATGTCGAAAGAGTTTACATTTTACTCCAAGTCTGTGTGGTAAGTGTTTTGCCCGTGAGCCCGGCGGAGAGAAGGAAAAGATCAATCCTGGAATGACTGTCATGTACGGTATTGTCACATGACAGTCATTCCAGGATTGATCTTTTCCTTCTCTCCGCCGGGCTCATGGGCAAAACACTTACCACACAGATTCTGCCTCGCACACTCTCCGATCACTCCCCGATCACGTTGGACATTACCTTGCACCCGGCCCTCCCCCAGCACTCTCACTGGCGGTTTAAGTCAGACGCACTGCACAATATAGTCTTTAAGGCTGACATCCTTGCAGACATCACCTCGTTTTTTGATAGTAAACGCCACGACACAACGGATGGGGTGAGATGGGAGGCCTTTAAGGTTTTCACCAGGGGCATGTGTATCTCCAGGGAGGCTGGGGTCCTGAAGGACATTAGAAATTCTCTGCGCCACTCTGAGTCCAGACTTGGGGAGCTAGAGCTCGAGTATGCGACCACCCCCTCTCCGCCCAAACTGGCACAGATCAGAGCTGAACTGGACCAGTTCGAGTCCTTCGCCCACATCGAGATAAAATACCTTGCCCGCCCCATTGCGGCCCGTAAATATGGTGAAGGGGAGAGGCCAGGCTGTACCCTTGCCCATCTCGCCCGAGCCGGGAGAGGTAGAGCTCGGATTGATAGTATCATTGACAATGACGGAGTGCGACATTGGTCTGACCGGCCCATTCTTGAGACCTTTGCAGATTTCTATGCAACCCTCTATGCCCAGCAACCAGAGCACAACCCGCAGGATCTGGATGACCTCCTAGACCGCATTCCAATGTCCCTTATATCTCTAGCCACCAAAGAACGATTAGATGCTCCCTTCACCCTTGACGAGATCACCGCAGTCATCTCTGTCCTCCCTAAGGGTAAAGCCCCCGGACCTGATGGCCTGACCGCCGAGTTCTATCAGGAGCATGTTGCCCTCCTTGCTCCACGCCTTCACGAGGTTTGGGAGGAGTCGATGCGTCTCACTGCCCTCCCTCGGTCCCTGCGTGAGGCCGTCATTAATGTACTCTCCAAGCCGGGTAAGCCTCTGGATAAGTGTGGCTCTTATAGACCTCTATCCCTCATCAACACCGATACCAAAATCTTCGCCAAAATCATAGCAAATAGGTTCCTCCCCATCATGAAATATCTGATTCACCCAGACCAGAGCGGCTTCGTCCCTGCCCGTTCCACTGCCTTAAACATTCGGCGATTATTTAACGTCATCTCTAGAATTGACCCCCAAGCCGACGCTGTGGCCGTGACATTGGACGCCCAAAAAGCGTTCGACATGGTCTCGTGGCAATATCTGTGGGCGGTGCTGGAGAAGATCGGGATAGGTCCATACATGATGTCCTGCATTAGACTGCTAAACACTAACCCCGTGGCCAGAGTCCTGGTTAACTCTCACCTGTCGGCTCCCTTCTCCCTACACAGGGGGGACACGACGGGGTGCCCGTTTTCTCCCTTGTTATTTGCAATGGCCATTGAGCCCATGGCTGATGGTGTACGAAACAACCAGGTGCGAGATACTCCCGAAATGATATCACTGTACGCCGATGATGTGCTTTTATATATCAGGGACCCCTCGGTCCACCTCGACCCGATCATGCGTGAAATTAGCAAAATTGGCACATTCTCGGGATTCACCATAAATTACTCTAAATCAGGAATCTTTCCCCTTACTCCTGCAACCTCCCAACCTACATGCGAATTCCCTCTCAAATGGGCACCTGAGGGCATCAAATACTTAGGGGTCCAGGTATCCCTCTCTAAATCTCTCTAAATCCTCCTTATTGTCCGATAACTATGGGGCGGCCGCACAATATACTAACACCAAGATGGAGAGATGGCGAAACCTCCCCCTTCCACTATCTGGGAGACTGTCCCTAATACAAATGATAATCGTTCCAAAACTTCTGTACATATTTGCTAACATTCCACTTTGGCCCTGAAAACAATACTTTGCGGACATGCACGCGGGGTGCGCCCGTTTTCTTTGGCATTCGGGGGCCGTGCGCAGAAAGTGGCAGCATATGACCCTGCCTTACGAGAGGGGTGGCTTCTGTGCACCTGATCTCACCCAGTACTGGATAGCCGCGCAGGCCCAGCATGCTACATACTGGTACCATCATCGGGAACCCTCCCCACATGTTAAACTTGAAATCCTGGCGACCGAGGAGGTGAATGTCATGTCCTTGATCCTTTTTCACTCGTACCGATCGCGGGCCCCGGCTGACCCAGTGGCCTCCACTATAAGGACGTGGCGGCAGATTCTGTCACCTGGTTCTGGCTCCCCTCCGTATTACAAATGGCTTCCCCTCTGGGCTTTCCCTGGCCTCACCCCCACACAGGATAAACTCCTCATGCGTCACTGGTCGGACCTGGGATATAGATCATTCTTTGACCTTTTCCCCGATGGGAAATTCATCACCCCAGATACGTGGAGGCCAGGGCACTCCAGCTCCTCACTGGAGCTGCTGCAATACTTCCGACTTAGGGCGGCAGTCCAGGACATGTGGCTGTCATATCCGGATGAACCCCCTGAGTCCCCCGAGGTCTGCTATATTGCCATTTCCGCTGGTGGTAGGGGCCTTGTATCCTCCTTGTATAAAATGTTGATGGCGCGTGCTGTTGAACCCCCCCCCCACACGGCTCGGGATGCCAGGAGCCGGGACCTGGGATTAGACATCACGGATGATATGTGGACCAAAATGTGCATGCATACTCGCAAGGTTTCTCTCAACTCCAGAGTTAGGTGTATTCAATACAAGCTACTCAATCCCCTGTACTACACCCCCTACGTGATTGGGAAATTTGCCTGAGATCAGTCCCACCCCTTTCAGAGATGTAAATCTAACGAAGCGGACCACGCACACATGTTCTGGTCCTGTGGGGCGCTGGCCCCGTTCTGTAATGCGGTGCTTGATACCCTCTCCGAAATAGTAGGGTTCTGTGTGGATCCTGAACCTTTGGCTCTTTTGTTTGGGCTCTGGGAGAGGGCTGAGGCGAAACGGGAAGCTACATTTCTGAATGTGGCGGCGATTGTGGCTAAGAAATGCATTCTGCAATGCTGGAAGCGCAGATCCCCACCCCTTCCCTAGAAATGTGGCTAAAGGCCCTCACCTGGACGCAATCCTGTGAAGAAGATTACATTAACATGTTGCCTGGTAATGCCCGCTCCAAAAACATATGGACAGAGTTTTGTAGTTACTTGAACTGCAAAGTGGACCTGGAGCTATTGTCATCCCCCTCCTTCTCCTGATCAGGAGGCGGATCACTCTACATGATAAATGATTCTATTGTAATCAATCGCTGTCAGGATTGCATGTGACCTTCTGTGGAACTTGTGCTGTATCATTCACGCTTCAACATGAAATGTATGTCATTGTTGTAACTTGTACTCTACCAGCTGCTAATTCTTGCCAATAAAGAGAAGTTACAAAAAAAAAAAAAAAAAAAAAGCCTTACGACTGTGTCCGTCTCTCCCTTCTGACCGCTCACAGCATGTAAAGAATTGAGGTGGTCACAGTGACTTTGTGGCTAGATAACTTCAACCTAAATTTGTGCACATGGTTATGGTATGTGATTTTTTGTTTAGCGCCTAACTGCCATTGTCATGGTCTCCATGTGCTTTACGATGGAAGAATGTAGTCAGCAAATGTACTGTTTATCATTCATGTTCAATGTCCTGCACAAGTAAAACGTTTGTATTGCAAGGAATTCATTTTTTTGATACAGTTGACATTGTAACATTAAACATAGCAGATGTATGGGTTATGTGCGTGAGTGCTGTGGGATTTTCTAGGTGAGGTAATATTTGATTGTTGGCATTGACCAGATTTGGCTGCGTCTAACGCAACTGATTGCAGTTGAGGGCTCTGCAAACATACATGCACACTGCATATGGCAAACATATGCGGATTTAAAGGATACCCAACTTCCAATGCATGTTAATAGTGTGTGTTGCCAAAGCCTGAACATACATAAATGGAACATTGCTTTGCAGGGGAAGGACAACACTGTGCATTTACTATTGCGTGCAAATACACTTTGGCAGATAAAAAAAAATCATACTCTTATTCGTGTATGTTCCATACATTGACTATGCCAAGCACAGAAGTCATTCCTAAAGCTGGGCTCTACAGAACAGCGGCTATTTACAAGGTTCTATTAAAGCAAAATAATTTTCCAAGTAAACGTCCATATACAAATCTTTATGTCTGTTTTACTGTGTAGACAGACGGTCAAGGAATCCGCTGTGGCATATCTTTGGTTTGGTTCTCGATATAAGTGTACCAAAGCTGCAAATATTCAAAAATGAAAGAAAAAAAATAAAAAGGAAATGGGCATTCTTGATCTATTGCCCCAAAGTTGTGGAACCTCACACAGTTATCAGACTCGCACCTACCCTCATGTAAGTCATAAAGGAGCTCAAGACCATCCCTTCAAGGAGCACATTTAAGCCCCGTAGACACCTCAATCCCTCCCACCAGCCGACCCCCACCTCACCCCTAAGTACTTCTAACAGGGCAGTGATACACTACAATTAACCAACAGTGTCACATGTCCCCCTTTACATATATTTACAATAATACATTTCTAGTTGCATACCAGGTATAAAAAGTGATTTTCTGTCAACTAACTCTCAGAGAGGCGATTGGCGAGTGCACATTTTGAGACCTATTTAGCATATTGTTGTAAAGTGCTCCACTGTGTCTCGAAGCAAGGCCAGTGCTAAAACATCCAAAATTAAACAAAAATTACATAAATTGTAACAATGTACAAGTTAAATACCACTTATGGTTTGCTATTCGGGGACCCATTTATGAAAGATGTCCAAATTTGTCTGAACCTTCACCGCCTTTGGCAAGGCTGAAGCATCCATTAAGAGGGTTTTCGAGGTAGGGGTCACTCCTTTGGCCGGTATTCATTTGATAGAAGACCTCAACATTCAAAAGACCAGCACAATGCCTGGCAAGACTGCTTAGACACCTTCTTCCCATCAAGAGGGCGAGGTAGAGGTTGTGGCTGGAGAAGAGCCGCAAGATATCCAGCGCAACAGCCAACAGGACAGAGTACCCATAACAGCGCCAGCGCTGCAAACACCCATAGCAGGGAGATTATCTCTCTTTGCGCGAGCATGGGATTGCTCATCAGGGGACGCCTGGGTCAGGGACGCAGCTGGAGCCTAGAATTCTTTGCTCAACCCTTTCAAAGCATGTCGACCCATCCCGATAATGTCCGAAGTGGATGCAGCAGCGCTAGACAGAGAGGTACAGAGTCTACATCAGAAATAGACGATTCGCCCCTGCTCAAGCCAGGGCGGCTTCTTCAGCCCCATATTTTTGGTTCGCAGGAGCAGACGGTACGCTCAGTGATAAATCAATGATTTCATTGTCTACCGCCATTTCAAGATGGAGGGGATCAACATGCTCAGAGACATCTTGAGACCAAGCGATTGGCTCATTCGCCTGGACATTAAGGACGCTTACCTCGCAGTGCCCATACACCAAGCACATGCAAGTTATCTGAGGTTCTCTTGGAAGAAACAGGACTGGGAGTGCACAAGCTTGCCTTTCGGGCTCTCCTCAGCACTATGAGCATTTACCAAGCTTCTAAGGCCTGTGGTAGCTCATTTAAGAGAGCAAGGTGTCAGACTAATCTACCTGGACGACATCAGCTTCATTGCTCAGTCCCAAGCCTTGGTAGAACAGCAGGCCAGACTTGCCATAGATCTGTTACAGAGTCTCTGTTTCCTCATAAATTGGAAGAAATCTATTCTTTGCCCATCCAGGAACCTAGAATTTCTAGGCTTTGTAGTGGATATGCAGATCGCGCAGCTCTGTCTCCCTGTGGCCAAGATACATTCCACACGTCGGGAGATTTGCAGGCTTCTGCAGAGGAACATCAAATCTCTGAGATCTAGCAAGGGTGCTAGGTCTCCTATCCTCTTCCATCCAAGCAATATTTCCCGGTCCTCTTCACTACCAAGAACTGCAGAGACTGCAGCGCAGCCTTTCCTACTCCCAGCGTCTGACACTCTCGCCTCAGGCGAGGACAGAACTCATCTGGTGGCTCACGCACATGGAAGTCTGGAACGACAGTGCCATCTTCGGGTCCACCCCAGACATTGTCATAGAGTCCGATGCAAGCCGCTCCCGTTGGGGAGCAAGATGCGGCACAGTGGCCACTGGAGGGAATTGGTCTCCTCAGAACCTGGAAATGCACATAAACTGCCTGGAGCTCCTCACGGGCTCTTTCGCAGTGCGCTTGTTTTGCCAGAGACAGCGAGTTGCTGTATTTTGCTGAAAATTGACATTTCAGCAGTAAGATACATCAATCATCTGGGTGGCACCAAATCAAGACCTCTAGCGGAGCTAGCCAAAGACTTTTGGCATTTCTGCCTGGAACACCGGATTTCCGTCACGGCAGAGTATCTCCCAGGTCTCAGGAACATGGTGGCGTCTGGCACTCCCGCCATTCCACCGTTTACAGCGACTGGAGACTCAGACATCTTTCTCGGCATCCAACGAGTATGCCCCCCCCCCCTAAGTCCAAGGATCTTTTTGCCTCTCGCCTCAGCTCCCAGAGTTTTACAGCTGGAGACCAGATCCGGCCGCAACAGATGCACTTCTGCAGCGCTGGACGGAAGAGATGCTTTATGCCTCACCTCACCCCATTTACAATGATAGCGAGGACCCTGCGAAGGCCCGTCGGGAGCGAACAGAGCTGGTCCTCAAAGCCCCAATCTGGACATCTCAGACCTAGTATCCAGTCCTTCTTGAACTTTCCTCAGATTTTCCAGTCCTTCTACCCCATTTTCCAGATCTGCTATTGGATCCGTCAGGACAACGTCATCCCCTTCTCCTCAGTGGGTCACTGATCCTAGCAGCCTGGAGGATTTCAGGGCAAGATGGAGAGTTCCAGGGATGTCACTCAAGGCTATCAGTCTCATCGAGGAGAGCTGGGCCCCTGCTACCCTCCTGGAAAGCCTGGACAAGCTGGTGCCAGGACTGAGGGCTTCATCCAGTTTCAGCACCTATAAAAGAAATTCTAAATTTTCTAGCCTCATTAGTCGAGAGCGGTCTTGTCTACAGGACGGTCAATGCTTACCGCTCGGCAATTTCTGTCGGCCACGACCTCGTCCAAGGGGTCCCAGCAGGACAGCATCACCTCATTTGCAGACTACTCAAGGGTATTCGGTTTACAGGGCCGCCTCCGTCCCGTTATGACAAGCTTTGGGACGTGAATAAGGTGCTCAACATTTTACTTTCTCGGCCTCCCAATGAGGTGTTTTCCCGTACTGCGCATTCCAACATACTTACTACACTGCTTTGCTTTGTCTCCTGCAGGAGGGTCTCGGATGTCAGAGCTCTCGACCTTACAGGCAGGACCTTTTCTCCTGATGGCATAGTGTTCCACATATACAGAAGGACAAAATGCAATTCCAGGGTGATTTCTTACCCCGCCTTTAGAGAGCAGCCCAAGCTTTGCCTGGTAAAGTGCTTAAAGGTCTATGAAGAGATAACAGTGCCTCTTAGGACCTCTCCGAACGGACAGCTATTGATAGCTCTGTGCAAACCATACTGAGCAGTTTCCGCTCCAACATTAGCATTCTGGGTGCGCTGGACTATCGCAAGCAGGAATAGATACTAATCACTTTAGCTCCCACTCTGTGAGAGGGGCATGGCTTCCAAAGCCTTTCAGGTCGGAGTCTGTTTAGAGGACATCACGAGGATGGCAGATTGGGCAGGTGAGTCAATCTTTAAGCAGTTCTACCTGAAACCGGTAGAACACCCTGCATCTATTGTGGTAAGTAAGCTTTAAACAAGCATAATGTGATTCTCGGGTCTTGACATAGAATAAAGATTTTCCATAATAACTTACAAGAAAGTTATAATTCTATTAAAGACACTGAGGCGAGCATTATCCCGCCCAGCAAGAAAAATAGCAACGCAAGACATCAAGACATGCTTGAGGGCAGTTGTTGATCGCATTGCTTTGGGGCGTAATTGCCATGCTTTAGGCTATGTGTATTTGCAGAATAACACACTGATTTCTCTCACACCCTCGCAAGGGGACTAAGGTTGTCAGACAACTCCAGTAACTCTAGCTATTGTTCTTTTTCTTTGACACTGTCTACAGACAAGTCTGCCTGATCTCAGCATCTGCTCTGGTTCTCGTTCCGCAAGACGGCCCCAAGTTACGGCTTCTTTCCAATGGTTTCTGGATGGCCAAGTTTGCAGCCTAGAAAGAGGAAGTTACATCATGCTAAGGGCTATTTGGAAGGGCAGCTGCATGCCCATTGGTGAACTGGTGTCACATGTTTGGTGACCTATTATGAACTCTGGTTAAGCCTCCTGAGAAATTGAGTTTTTTCCTTCAGAAACAGTTATGGACTAAAGTTCTCGTTTATTGATAGTTTATAAATATTTTATTGCACCTTTTGTTATGCATACCCTTTGCTCGCAGTCCTGTGCATAAAATATTTGCTCCCGAGCTTCTTTTCATATGTTTAATAAAAGAAAGAAGTATAATGCTCACCTATATGTCTTTAATAGAATTAAGACTCGGAAAATCTTTATTGTTGGTGTTGGGTTTCAAAACCCATGGAATATGCTCCTATTTATGTGTCCCCGAACATTACCAAGATTTTAACTAAATCATTGCTCCTAAGCACAATGTAAAAATGGAGAAAGTCCCCTCATCTGCCTTTCTGGAACTGTGAGGAACCTAAGGGCATCCCTCCCATCAACTCCCCTGGAATCTTCATCTCAGGTGACCAGGGAAACGCCATCCCTTTTGTATCCCAACCCTGGGGTGGATATGGGAGGAAGGCTCACCTGGATGGGGGCTCTCGGGGAATGGAGGAAAGGTGCCTTTGGGCGAGGCATGGTATCCCCCTTTCCCTGGTCAAAATACATCTTACCCTCCCCCAACCTTCATAGGTTATTACCACTCTTCCCCTCTGTTACACATCCCACATATATCCCCTTCGTCCCAGTCTTAAAGGGGCCTGAAGAAGAGACGGCTATGAGGAAGGCACCCTCCCCCCCCCCTTATGCACGCCACTTTGGTACCGTGACGAGGAAGAGGAATGTAGAGTACCATTCTGAAAATCAGGCATCGCTCAATGATAGAGCAAATTTTATCCAGGCAAATGACTTACACCTGCATTCCCTTAAAAGGCTACAGGTACATATAAAAGGGAGTGATCCACACGAGAGTAGAGACCGGTCTGGGAAGCTAGGGCGCCGGAGAGCAGACTGGAGAGGAGAAGCCAGTGAAAAAGACGCTGGCGGCTGCAGGAGAGTGGGAAGGACTCTGGGATTGGGGAAATGCTCGAGAGAGAGTCCAGAGCCCTCTAGCACTCTGGGCCACGTGTCCCCAGTCTGAGTTGGCGGACACAGATGTTTCCACTTCACTGCAGGAGGCAGCACACACATCAGGAAGAGGCGAGCGTGGCTCGCCGATGTGAGACGGGGGAGCGAGTGAAATCAGAGGAGGATTGCGCAAGCACCCGGAGCAGCTGCTGCATACCGGTAAGTGACGGGGAGAGAGCACTCGCACCAGGCCACTCCAGGATGGGGGATTAATCCGGGCCAAGAAAAGGGCAGAGTAACTAAATGCATACAATGAATGGGTCTGGAGGACATTGTTAAGTGTCAAGAGAATTACCAAGTATTGAATACCGAACTAAGGTAAAGTGAGGCACAAGTGAAATGAAAATATTGCACTAATGGAGAGAAAGTGATATTTATTCACGAGCAGAGTGGAATTATGGTAACGGCCTCTATGAATATATGAACGTGAAAAGCAAAGAGAAAAACAGTAATGAGAATTCATGAAGCATGTGAAAGGCAAATAAGAAGCACTATTTGGTAGTGTAAAAGCACTGTGATAGTAAAGGGTAAACACAGCAAAATGAAGTGTGTGAAAGGCACATGTTGGCAGAAGCAAGAGACTGCTAAGAAGAAACAAACGTGCAAATTGACTAATGTTACAAATGCAGAAACTAAACCTATAGTGGCAAAGTAGTCCAATGAGAACCAATGAACATTTTCAAGTGCCACAGGTAATCGGTTGCGGGACCTGTAATGGGTGGGCTGTGTGGCCAGATAACTGCGCCTAGATGAGTAATCCCTACTTGGAGTGAACCAAGGAAAACAAGGAGGTTGAAGTTGCTTTGTTGCATCAGTCTAGAAGTGACTAAGAGAAAGAAGAGCCAAACAAATTGTGAGGAAGCCTAAAAGAATACAAACAGTACTGAAAGCTAACACAATTGTATTAACCGACTTGTGTGGAACTTGGGGAAGGGAACCCAGAGGTTACTGTGAACTGTGTTGAACATAGGAAAGGGAACTATGAGATTATTTGGAATTGTGTTGAATTTGGGGAAGGGAGCTCCAAGATCTTTGTGTGGAACTATTTTGAGTCAGAGGAAGAAGCTGAAAACATACCAGGAGCTGGAGGAAGCTCAGAACTTTACTTTAAGCACAGTTTCTTTGGCTGTGGACATCTCTACACATTGTGTCCAAAACCTATACTTGTCCTCATAACTAAATCTATACAGACTGACTTTTGTTTAACTTTGCGACACAGACTATCCTTAGTATCTTTAGGTAGGGAAATCCCACCTTCGCATACAGCAAGTTAGGCCTTACTCCATCCTGACATTTCAGAAAATGAAAGCTCTATTTTAGAAGAGTGAATCTGTTGTGTGTCTTACTTCATGATGCCTTCACAGAACCCAGAATCTTCCTTCTGAAATAAATGAAGGCTTTGTGCACACAGCATTAACCATGCAAAAACAAGCATGCTGGTTCTGAATAGTCGTACATGGATGGCTAGTGAGGGGTCAAGGGATTTCCATTTTAGATCTCTTTTTATTCAAAGTATGCTGGAAATTCAGGGGTCGGGGTGCCGGGAGTCGGCAGAACCCTGTGCGAAGCGGGACCCACCAAGTCGGGATAGGACTGCAGACAACGTCCTTCCTGTAGGCCTAGGGGGCTGCAGCTGTTGGCCGTGTGGCAGAGCTTGGAGGCAGCCGTTGGAGGTGGGGCAGCCCCTGAACAGAAGCAGCAGTAACGATGTCCCAGAGGCATGGCACACCAGCTGGGTCAGCACAGGGGCATAGGCACCACCAGGAGAGAGGAGCGCTGCTGCCACAGCTGCGGGACGGGAGGTGGATCAAGACGCAGACCAGAGGAAAAGCGGGTGGACCTCTTCCACCCGGTCCGCGCATTCACACAGAAACCCTGGTGGCCAAGAACAGAAGTCAGAGGCCCAGTCGCTGTCTGTGGTAACCGGCGAGAGGGACATGGGTGGCCACAGGGTGCAACCCCGCAGGCTCAAGCCAAATAAACAGTGTGCAGGTCAAAGTCACATTGGAAGGCCAACGTTTCTCTGCACACAACACTGGTCCTCACGGAGTCTGTGAGATAATCTAATTTCCCAACCCCCCAGGATGGTGCAGAATGCAAGCAGAGGAAGGCAGTAAAGGGAGAAAGTGAAAACGGCATGTACAGAGGGCAGCCCCGTACCTGGCACAATTGGCTAGCTCTCTGGGACAAAAGGGAGCCCTCCCAGATGGTGAACCATTAAAGACCACAACAGCGTGCAGCAAGGCACCAGCAGTGGGCACCATCAGACCAACGCAAGGCCTCATGTAGTACTAGGGTAGTGCGCCACATTGTCAGTCTGCGTCCTTGGCCTCTGGCCTACCGCAGGGAGCTAACCCGATGCTAGGCACCAAAGGAAAGCATACTCCCAGCAACAAATCAAACTATGGCGAGCCGTGAAGGCCCAATCCAGCGGTGTTGGGCTAAGGAACATGACCACTTGTGCGCACCTGGGCACAGTGCAGGAACTCCAGAGCAGCCAGGAAAGCAAAGCAGACAGCCCTCCTGCCCCAATGGCCACCTCAAAGGCTGATAGAGAAGGCCATTTTCAAAAATTCCAGGATAAACTTGCAGCGACTTTCCAAACACAATTTGCGACATTTCTAGGGCGATGAAGCAATCCATTACAGACCTGTCTAGTGACCTCACTGCCCTGGAGGAACGAAGGGACACCACAGAAAGGGAGCTCCACGAGGTTGTAGAGGACATCCACAAAATCGACTTAGCCCTGGAGGACCTTGCATGGTCTCCCATTATGTGGAGCTTCAATGCGATGATCTGGAAAACAGGTCTTGCAGATCGAACATGTGCATTAGGAACCTTTCGGAGGCAATCAGAGACTGACTTGAAAGCCACAGCCCCCCAGATATTCTCAGATCTTTTGGGGGATGAGAAGACAGGGGACATCCAGTTTGACAGGATCCACAGGACAGGAACCAGGTGCACGACCAAGTGATGTGCTGGTAGCGTTAGCAAAATACCACCAAAAAGAAGCAATCCTCTGCGCTGCCCGTCTACCAGAGCCAGTAACATTCAATGGGGCGGAAATTTGCTTGTACCAACATCTAGCCTAGGCAACCCTTCAGGAGAGAAAGGACATGGGGTTGTGGTAAGAGCGCTCCAGGCCAAGAGGCTCAAGTATAAATGGACGTTCGCCTTTGGGCTTCTCTTACAATGGGAGGGCAGTCAGCACAGGATCACTTCAAGGGAGGAAGGGATACAGCTCTTGCAAATGGAGGAAGATGACGCCCTCTCAGCCGCAAGGCAAACCTCTAGACTTTCACAGCGCTCCAGGCCTTGGCAATGGTTGCAAGCAAAAAGCAACCGAAGGTGGCCCACACCGCGGGCCCACCCACCAACTCCAGGAGGACGTCGACAGGACTATCAGCAACAGGCAACCTTCATGAACAGGGGAGGAAAGTCGCCTCCCGGCCAGGCCGCAGCATATTCAAACATCGGGCCCTCTCAGAAGAAGGCCTCATACAGACTGCCAAATTTGAATTAAGATGGGGGCTTTAGGATGCCCCACAAGTTGGCCCTGGCAGGATTTGTGAACCAAACTCCTGGGCCCACGGCCCAGGAATACATAGGTAGTGGGATTCGCACCAGGGTGGGGAGGGGCGGGGCTTGGCCATGGAGAGTAGGTTGAGGGGGGGAACTCTGAAATAGAACAACCTCTGGCAAAGCATCCAAGACCCCCGGGTAGAAGTAACAAAGGTGAAAGTCAACATGCTAATTCAACAAATACCAGGGACTAGGGGACACTCATCTCCAATCACAATATAGTTGTAATTCAAGGGGTTAACACTCAATATTAGGGGACTCAATACCTCAGTAAAAAGGAAAAAAATTGGAACAGCTCCTCTCAAACCACTAGCCATACTTTGGAAAGCCACATCAGCAAACGGGACAGTCCAAAATGTAAACTGACATTATCCACTAATATTCCACGGGAATGGTAAAAGGAAAGTAGCAAGGGTTATTGCTTTCTGGAAAGGGTTTATGGGGCAGATTCAGACCACACGGGCAGACACGGAAGGGAGGTACCAATTTGTAACCTTTAAAAGGCAGGGGACATCACATTCAAGTGGCGTCCATATATAAGCCCCAAACACTGGTCAAGATGGTTTCCTCAGAACCACTCTTAAGGAGCTGGAGTCTTTCGCCGAAGGAGAGTGCCTGATAATGGGAGAGTTCGGCATTGCTTGGGACCCCCAGAGAGATAGGAGCTCAAAAACAACAAAGTCAACCTCCCCCCTCCCCGGCACTTAAAGAAAAAAATGAGACTACTGACCTCGACAGATGTATGGGTAACGTTATGGGGGGACGAAACGGGCTACACAACTCCTTCTCCAGGATTGACTACATTTGGGCATCAGCTACACTAAGGGGACAAATCACTCAGAACTTCACACTAACAATTTCAGATCATGCCCCGATCACGGTAACAATAAATGTTAGGTAAAAACCAACAGGGCTCTGTAAATACAGCTTCCCAAATGGTATACTCATGGACCAGGTGATGCAGGAGAGCTGGAACTTAAAATGAGAGAATTATTTACTCTAAACATCTCTCTGGGGTGGGAAGCCCTGGTGTGGGATGCCTTTAAGGTGACATGCAGGGGGGGGCCTGATTGCAATGGCGGTCTGTCTGTGCAAGCAAAGGAGGGCTCTACAGGCAGAATTGGAACAAGCGCTGCAGACAGTCTTGACACAAATGGGGCAAAGTTCTGTAAGCAATATGGATGTACTATGGGTAAGCTTGAGCTTCTCCACCCGAGAAGGGCAGAGAAAAGTCTGCTTTGGACGCGGCAATGGTATTACATGAAAGCTAATAAAGTGAATCGCCGCCTAGCAAGTCAACTTAAAGGGTATCATCACAAATGACCCAAGCGTCAGGGACCCCAAAGGCGTTCGGGCAACTACTACCCCCGACATAACAGCGCAGTTTACCACCTTGTACTCCTCACTCTATCGATCAGACCACCCAGCCCAGTCCCTACAAAAGATGTATTTGCAATTCGTGTCGCTCCCCAGGATCACCTCGGAAGAGCGAGAAGCCATGGAGACTGACAACGGGGAAGGAAGTGCAACACGTAATCAGGAATCTCACCCAAAATAAATCCCCAGGCCCGGACGGCTTGCCAGCGATATTCTATCAGACCTTTCAGTCAGTACTGGCCGCTCATTTGACCAATCTATACAACTCCTTTGGTAAGAAAGAATGTATCACTCTTCCCTAAACCGGGGAAAGACCCAACATGCTGCAGGTTCTACCACCTGATTGCTCTCAAACAAACAATGCCAAAATCGTCGCAAAAATTCTAGTGAATAGGCTGGAGTCCAAATGGACGGAGCTAATATATCCGGCCCAGTCAGGATTTATTCCGCTACGGCAGACACGACAAAATACAGAGGGCCTGCGGTTCTCCTCTGTGTTTTTGGTTTGATTGTTTTGTTTTTTCTTTGGTCTCCTCAAAAATACCAATGAAGAGAAGTATAAAAAAGAAAATGCGCAAATAACGCTGGATAGTGATAACAGACTTGACTTTTCATGCCTGGCCAGTAGCTCAAAACTTGTAAATTTTCATCACCAAATGTAAAACATGCATCCAAGAAGGAAAGGAAAAAAGGCTGAAAAATAATATCTATAAAATCGGCTAACGTGTGGAATAACTGCAAGCATTTATCAAAAAACCAATTGTGCCAAATATTTGTGAAGAGCCAGATTTGGACAGAATTCTTCAACCTATGAAGTAATCCAAAAGCATTTATAGAAACGCTTACACTGGTGGGGACAAAAGTATAGTTTAAAATAGATGTGCTCTGCATCATCCATTTGAAAATTACACAAGTTGGCTAATACACCAAGTACAATTAGCAATGGGTTGATTTCGGAGAAAGGAACGTGGCATATCTTGCAGATAGAGTCTAAGATCATGAATGTAGAAACATTCGGATTTTGTCACATTGATGCTCATAGCTACCACTGAGAACATTATGTAGGTCAAATTCTTCCATTGTAAATCTCCGATATGGAATGCATTGCAAGTCCTTCTGAATATGCCTGCATAGCTCAACGAGTAGTCCTCATTCCACCACTAGGTACATTAGTTATCACAGAGCAGGTCACAAAATGTTTAACTGCCACTAGCCATTGGTCGGGTGTGAAATGGTGTGCTGAGTGCATGTGAGGAAATGGTCTTCATGCCAAGGCGTGAGTGATTTGTATGCCTAGCTAGCGGCTTTCAACTCAAAATGTTTAGCCTGCCATTTTGGATATTATTCGATAGCTGCTGGCCTAAGCCCTGAATAAAGCTAGCACACATATTCCACCATAGAAAACACTGAGCCTCAGATCAAATAACCATAGGTCTTGGTGAACGTTAATCACCCTCCGTTTCCATTACCACTGTAACTAAACTCTTTCCTTTGTCTTCAAGATACACCCAGGTTCTGTTAGATTAGCATCATGTGCAATTATATTTTTATGTTAGGCTGGTTGCTTTACACCACTTCACAACACCGTCAAGCTATATTCCTAAACGCTGAGGTTAGTGAGACAGTTGTAGAAGAAAAAGGGGAGAGAGCAGTGGCTGCTTGTGAACTCTCATTGGAGGGGTTGAACTATTTCCCAAAAATGTGCCAAAGCGACCGAACGGCAGGGTGGGGGGGGGTTGGGGGGGGCTTCGGGGGGAAGGTGCCCGAGGGATTATTCCCCCCACCCAAATATTTTGAATAATGGGTTAAAATGGTGCATTATACAAACACGATGTGCTGCAGTTATTTGCTCATGTTTACTGATGACAGTCGGGTGAAACCAGATAACAGTTTAAGAAATAGTGTAGTTGCACCATAGTTTACAGGGTCATATTTTGGGGTTAAGGGCGATTACAGATTATCTCAATGCACTACTGGGAAGGGAAAACTCAAGTTGGCAAAAATGAGCAAGCCAAAATTCGGTAAAGGGGATAGAAATATATAAAAGTATACTACTACACCTTTTACCCCCATTTCATTATTTTTAGGGAAGCTTTGAACGGGTTTTATTTGCAAAAGAACTCGATGTCACTTCCTCTGTGCTGCACTTTTATTGGGCTTGTAATTTTGTTACTGTTAAAAAATAAAACTTTTAAATTGAGTTCATTACTGTACAGTGCTTAGTTACCCTGTGTCTTATCGCAAAACTCAAACTAAAACATTTAGAATCCCTCAGATAAACAAACACCTGACATCCGTGTATACGATTACAGCAATTTACCGATTTTCACCAAAAGAACAGTGCAACTTTGGAAACATGAACTAGATAAATGAAAAGTATCTTTAGCTTGCAATGAAGATGCTGCCTGCTAGAAGATCATAACAGACCTGTGCTGTACTGAAGAAAAGAAAACCCGCCATCCAGTGAAGAACATGCAGTGCTGAAGCTCGCCCACGTGAGCAGCCACTGGGGAAACCGTGTTATTGTTCGATGCAGTGGGTTACTAGATGCGGTAAGCGAGCTCGATATACTCAACATCCCCGGAGACGGCGCAACAGATGGTGCAGCCTTGAAAAAATGCCACTGAGGGGGAAAGACCTCATTACTGCTCAAAGCTAAGAGGGCCTAAGAAGTTGCTTTACCAATGGTGGATATATCAAAAGCTGATCTTACACCCACCGACACATTTAAGCTTCTTGGTTTTTGGCAGAAAACCGATGACTCTGAATCTCGGTAGCATCTCTTACAGTAAGATGCAAGAACGTTGCATCTTAGTTACAGGAACACACTGAAGTATTCGGGACATCACTGCCAGCAGTGACCCTGCCTGGTCGACCTATAGGATGGGGAAGCGCCTGCATGGGTCCGCCCACGCCTCCGATAATTAAGAAGAAGAAGAATTCCGGGTAACTTCAGGTTATTAGATTTTTGTATTTTTCTTTAGACGAAGTGCTGTTTGGGAGGACCATGCCAGTATGGTTTGTTACCACAGTTCTAAGGTCTTGTCTGAAGTGCTTTGTCCGGTGTGTGTCTACAAGAGGAGAGTCCTAGGTTTAGACCTCTGCATGACGCTTGCTGCCTAGGAGATGTACACGGGAGGATATTCCAAAGTCGTAGGGATTCAGCAGAATCAGCTAGGCCCAGGATGAGGCAGACTTACCCAGCTGTTCAGCTAGCCTGCCTGTTTGCAGTGATAGGGCCTCATTATGGCTTGTGAATTTCACCCTCAGATTAATGCATGTGGTTTTACGAGGGTCTCCGCAATATTAGTCATTGAACGGCGCAGTATTTCTAAACTGCTGCATGAGGTCTGAAAGTCTGCATGTCCTATTTTAGCATTTAAATAATAAAATATTCCATTTATGGAGCTGGAAATTATACAGTAGCTATTGTATCGTGTACATCGATCACCCTTTGGCACTGGCCACCACTGCATACTTTTGTTAATGCCCCATCCCATCTTGCTGGGGGAGGTTTTTTTCATATATAGGTTATTTTTTCTTTTTATTGGTTATTTATAATGCACACCGCAAAATTGTGCTTCAAGACGTATCAAGACAGGAGGGGAGGAGGAATGTACTAAACAAAAATGTTCTTAAAAAGGTCTTGAACCATTCAGAACCAGCAAGTTCTATAGCGTGAGAGCAGGGGTGAGCGGGAGGAGGGGAAGTGCAGGAAGGGGGTAGAAATGAAGAAACAGACTAAAACCTTCTTAATACGTCGTGAGTTGATTTAGAACGTGCAAGTGCTGAAACATGAAAAAGGGGAGCGAGGGAAAGCAGGAGGGGAGGAAGACGATGCAGACATGATACAATACACATGATGCAACATTAAGATAAGCTGCAGCGAAAGTGAGAGGGCTGCATGGATACAATGCCAATAAACCAATGCAAGAGCTTACAGTGTACAACATTAAGTAGGCAGCAGAGAGACCAACCACATGAAGAAGGGGTGACAAAGCATTTAACAGGACAGGCAGGCAGCGACAAAACAACGGATAGAGGTCTCAACATAAGGTGGGAGGGCAAAATAGGATACAGAGGCGTTAGTAGGAAAGGCGAAGTGTTACAGCAGGAGGAGATAGAGTGCCACAAATACAATGCAGGAATTTCGAGTATAAATTGTTGGAAGGAAACAAAAGGATTTAAGGTACTCCAGAAAGGACAACCAAGTTAACCTCCATGTGGTGGGTTGAGGTAAACATGGGATAAATTCTACACTCCTAAACACTCAGAATTTACTGTATGCAATATTCTGCCGCATACAGCAGGAGGTAAACACCTGAAACTAAAATAAGGGTGGTATAAGCAGGTGGCATTTCAAATAGGTTTGTACCATTAAAACTTGAAACACAATGAGACACTTGCAGTGAGCTGTGAAACCAAACAGATACTGTATGTCATGGTAGGGTCGGGTCTGCATTATGTTGCCAAACCGGGAAGAGGGGCAGAAATGTAATTGAGGCAGTCCCTTACTCAACTAGCAGGACATTCGTCAATGTATTGAGAATTCTTCCTGAATTGGCCGAAATGATGACCAAAATAATAAGTCTTTTGAGTGGCAGCCATCCTCTTGGGATCCCAGAGTGCTGAGACACAAGAATATTTAAATGTCAGTGCGTGTTGGAGGGGAGTGGGGAAGACACCAGACATACGGTCACTCCAAATGAGGACTTCCGACATAACATGTAGCAAAAGGATACCACTCTTAAGGCCCAGATACAGGTCCAAATGGCACTCAAATGCTTAACTAAGCAACTTAAAGAGACTACCCCAAAAAACAAAAAGGGAGGAAATCAGCCTTGTCCATTACGGCTGAAGGCGTGGAGTAAGATCCATCAATGTGTACACTGAGACTCCACCAAATGCAAGGAACAGGACAGCCCGATAACCAACACATCTCCAAAAGCCACAGATAATTGCAGAAAGAATTAATTAGAGACAGATCACACTAAAAGCTAAACTCCAGCAACAGAACAGATGCAACGTATTAATTCGAAAGATCGTCAGAAACTCGACGATGAGAGGGAGAGCTGAAAGATGAGAAAACATAAGAGAAGGTCGACACTCCACCACTGATATGCTTCAACGATCTCGTCTTCCCCAACAGCAAGCCACACTACTTCTGAAACCAGAAGATGGAATCCCAACATGTCGTGGTATTTCAATAGTGAGATGTCAAGAAAGAAACGCTGATTCTCCAAGTGTGGAACTCAAGACTAGGACACCAGGATAGGTCAACTGCAAGGCAGCAAGCGCTTCATGCATGCAATTAAAAGGGAGATGGCATCCTATGGTGTAAAAGACTAAACAAGCAGTGCAAGTATTATCGTGCCAATGTTGCATGCATCCAGAGAATCAGTACAGCTCATGAGTGGACAACCCACTGTTAATGTGCAAACATCAGTGCAAGGAATGAGGTTGAATTCCCTTTCAACTTGAAGTAGAAAAATACAATCAACTATCCAGTTTCCATTTCACAACCCCCACACAAACGAAGCACAGAGATTAGCGGCATTACCACCTCTTCGGACTCCACCACATTTTTCTTAAAGAAGGGGTTTGTGGAAACATAAGGGAGAGACAAGGATAGGGGGAGATGATGGGGGCTTTCACTCAGAGCCACAGCTCACATCCAAAAGGATTGCGGGTTGATGCACACAACTATAAAGTCATCCCAAATCTCATGAAATGTCCAATTTACAGCTGGCTCTTAAAACAAATTGTTCAAATGTTACTATGGCCAACATATCCAACAACCCTTTCCACTGGATGTTTCAAGATTTCCACTTCCTCATCATGACCCATTTCCCACAGGTTACTGCCGTCAACGACAGCCTCCTGGAACCTCACCATACAAGCTAAACGCCCTGAATAACCCAGTAACACTGGCATACCACACAGAACCCCCCCTCACCCTGTACGAACCCCTTCCAGTAGCCTTTCACTCTTGGACAACGCCAGAACAGGTGAAGTGTTGTTGCTCTATCCATACCACCATTCTAGCCAAGTCTCCCAGACGTCCAAGCAAAAGACAATGCTGCTGCAACCAGCGTACCCGCATCTCTCAAGCACTTCATGTTAAATCCAGGACCACATCTCCCTCTATAGGTCCATCCAATTCTTCCCAGGCACAAATCCCAGGGCGTATTCCCACTGTTCCAGCCAGAAACCATCTTCTACTCCTACCCCAGGAACTGCTTAATTTCATAACCTGCCTCAACAGGGATTTGTCCATATCATCCACACTGAACCCTTTTTCTCCTCTCAACAGGTGAGCATAGATCTTTTGACTCGGATCACACTTATGTGAACCCATTCTCTTTTCCTCCAGGGTTTTCCGCCTCCCACCCACTAGCAGATCACTACATTTAACGGTATCAGGTAATATCCCCATATATATGGTCACCGTAAATAATATCGCCGGGAAAAGGTTGTGGCGATATTATTTGGGTGACCATACATATGGGGACAGGGGCAAACTTTTTTTTTTTTTTTAATTGGGGTTGCAGGGGTGTCCCCCGCATATTCCATGCAATAATGTCGCCACAAAAAACGGCAATTTTTCGACGATATTTTTGTATGGCGAGATTTTTGTGGCAACATTATTACATGGAACCCATTTAACATGGTCATCAACATGAGCAATGAGAAAATACCTGGGTCATGTTTAAAGCAGGTTTGTACAGTTATGATGCCGGCAACCATAGATATGGCCTTATATTTAGTATCCCTGTTCCATTGGCTAACATACAGCCCACCGCGGAAATTCCCCTTTGCATTTCGCTTGTATGGTGCGTGGCAGGAGGCAGTCATTAAGGGCAGTAACCTGTGCGAAATAGAACATGCTGCAGACAGCAGTTGGTGAGATCGGAGACACCAAGCTCCTCTCCAGCTACAACCCCCTCTGGCCGATTCAACTCCTCCATCCCTTCACTTTCTTCCTTCCCCCATGCAATGCGGTGCAACTCCGGACAGAACGCAAATCATTCAGTGTCCACAGCAATGCTTTATTACTAACACACCTTTTGCCCTCATCCCACAGGAAGTCCTGCTAGGTTTTCTGCAGCTTTGACAAATACCCATCCGGCATGATCATGGGGATACAATAAATCAAATACTGCAATCTGGACCCGATCATCATCTTTAGGATATTCACATACCACCAGTGTGACATACCTAAAAGTGCCCACCAATCAAGGTCCTGCTTCATTTGAAGCTGTATAGCCTAGATTGGATTATTCGCTCACTATACTTCGTAAAGACAATCCCCATGTATTTAAATGAATCATTAAACTTCATCTGCCATCTTCAAAAAGAAAAAGAAACTTTACTCTAGATAATGATAGGATCTTCCATTTTTGCCAATTAACTTTTTAGCTAGACCACTTCCGAGGCTATTATTGGCAGTATTCTTGGCACCAATATATCTAGTCTATTCACAAAAAGCAATGAGGTGTCAGCAAACAATTAGTCATTGACCTGCACGACTTCCCATCCAAGGCCCTTGACACACGCAGACCTTCCTATTCAGACTCTCAATTACCATATACAAACTGATGGAGACAACAGGCAGCTCCGCTTCGTGCCCTAAGAGATTGTAAACACCAGAGATGACTCCACTCACCCTTGCAGGGCCTCCAGTGTCTAAAATAGCAGTTAAAAAAAAATCTCCTATACCAAACGTCTCCACTGTTTTGGACATGAAATACCATTCGACATTAACAGATGCCTTTTATGCATTTACCAGTAACAATGGCAAAAAAAGGTGTTACTTTTTATGGGGATCTCGTATTGCTTTCCCTTCATAAACCCACTCTGCTCTTTTCCAACGAAGTCAGCATTTCACAGTTGAAGGAAATGCGTACTTGACCCTGTGGGCGGATACATGTGAAAGGATCACATGGGAGGAGACAACTTCTGGGGCGATGTCATGGGTTAATCGGATGGGAGATGGTACCCCCATTTTCTCTTTAAAAAAATAACCCTCCCATATCCAACACCCTCATTGCCTATTGTGATATATCCAGTCCATCTCCCATGAAGAATACGGAAATCCCCCCCCCCCCCCTCTTCAAATCCATTCATCAATCATCCAGAACTTATTAACCATTTAAAAACTACTGGAAATGTTAAAGTTTTCCAAATCAATTCTCAAAAGTTAACTTCATCTCTCAGAATGACCAAAACACTAGGACGAAGAAGAGTAATGGAGCAGTACAGAGCGATAGAAGCTACAAGCCCAGCAAGCACTCTAGTGATTGCTCACATACACCTGTGCTTGGGAAGTTTAAAGGGCAACGGAAAGAGAATCTAGGTCAGCAGCTGGCAGTAGAGAGCCACATCTCTGACAGTGAAGGAACTGAAAGGCAATTATTGGCGTGGTGGAGCTAGGCCGATCCCCAACAAAGAAGGAAGAGGCTGCACGAGGAGGACACGCTGCAGGAATGCCTGGATGCGATGGAAGACTTCAGGGGTTTTGCAGCTGACAGAGCTGTGTTTTACTTACCAGATCCCAGAGAAAAGCCAACATGTGAAGTGGAAGCCACGAGAGTCAATGGTATCCAGAGGAAACAGTCGCAAACAGGAAGCAGACAGAGGCTTCTCTGGTTGACTGTGGGAGAAACAAAATACGCCAACAAGAGTCCACTCAGAAGTAGTGGGGACTCTGGAGAGTATCTGCAGCAACACAGAGTTAAAGTAATTAGAGAACAAGCAACCAAGAGAAAAAGAACAAATGATCTAGATGTAAAAAAGGACTTTAAGCAACAAACAAACCATTTTCAGCAAAACGATAGAATATGGCTAAAACCTGTACCGGATAGTATATCTGGAAGTCAGATTGGCAAACAAAGTTTATAAACAAAACGTTGGGAGGGGCAGAAGCCCCGTTTAAATATATGAAGTCCGGGCAGGAGAGTATACCTGGGAACTACAAGTGTGTGTGTGAATAGAAGAAGACTTGGCAGGAGAGTATACCAGGCCATCACAAGTGTGTGAATACAAGAATCTCCGGCAGATAAGCATACCAAGTGTGTGAATACAATAAGCCCTGCCGAGACAATATACTACGCAGTCACAAGTGTGTGTGAAAGAAAGAAATCCTGGAAGAAAAATAAACCAGATATAGATCTGTGTGCAAAAAGAGGGCCTGAGAAGAAAAATCAGGACTGAAGAAAGGATTGTATTGATTGAAATGAAGTCCTGAGAGGGAACATCAGGAATAGAAAAGAGATATGTGAACTAGGAGGGGAGAACAAAAGTCTGGCAGAAAAGCAAACCTAGTGTTCTGGAAATACTATTGCAAACATGCTTGTACATCAATTGTTGTGACCCTAGAAAGGCACAAAGAACTGCTGTATGTGAAACTTGGAGAATAAAGAGAAATCCAGGGGAAGGGAACCACCCTATGGAACAAGGATCTCTATCTTGGAAGAACTTTTGTCTGAGCCATGTTTTATTCTTTTGTGAACACTTTTCTAAACCTCCCATCCCATTTCCTGTTTCACGTTAGAGTTCTGTTTTAGTGTGAGGGTCAGAATAGAACTTTGGACACAGGACAGTCATGGTTTTGACATCCTGACAGACATATCCTTGGGTTTGGGTTTAGGTAGGGTAATTCTTCTTAGAGTAGGGTCAGAGAGGTATTTTCCCAACCCTTTCATTTTCAATAAAAGTCTTTAACCTAAAACATGGCTAGCTTGTGTCTGACTTTCAATCAAGATTCATCACAGTTGCAACTTGACCTTTTTAAGGAATGCTTGGTCTCAGCAATCTCCTTTTCTCGTAGCTTCGAACAGTTAAACTCAAAATGTATTTTCCCTCTCATGAAGGCCTTCATAGCATCACTCATGAGTAAATCTATCCCTTTAACAAATTATCCACAGCATTCTTCATCATGCCACAATCTGCATTCTTCAGTAAATAAATATTCATGCTATGATTTGCGCAGTACTTCCTGGGGCAAGGTTTACTGTGACCATAGCATGGTCCGTAAGACAGATAGGTTGGAATTGAGGCATTGAGGCAGCCTAGACTGAATTCTGCCTCTTCTCTAGACAAAGCCTATAGAAAGTCCCAGGGGCTGCCGAGTCAACTCCTCAATTCCTATTATGATTTACTCTCCTGCGAAGATCTTTTTTTCTTCCATGTGTATGTGTCAGTCGCAACTCCTGCAGCTAAATTGATGCCCTTCTTGTTCCATGTGCCCCACCATAATATTGTCTCACGCTCATTCACCATTATCCTGTACTCAGTACATACCATCATTTCTAGTTACTTTCAAAGTCCAATCATAGAACACATTTCTGAAAGACCAGAAATAACCAGCCAGGTTAGAGTTAAAAAATGAAAGAACAAAGGGTACAAAAAGAGAAGAGGGGAAGATGAAGAAAAAAAATAAAAAAAATAAAAAACCAATGGCTATAAGTAGTTCCAGGGCTACCCAGAACTCTTCTACTGCCAAGTGTCGATTTTAAAAACAGTTTGACGAGTAGTGCCCTTGAAGTTCCCATCAGTACTCTTGTAAAAGGTATGCACCATGTAACTCCAGAGTGTCCTTTAACTCTGCGGAGTACAATCTGCTGAAAAACAACAAGATATAAAGTTATGAGGAACGTTGCAAAGAAATCTTATTTTCGTGGACGGGTGGGTGAATGCAGCAAGGAAGCAACAGAAAAAAAAGCAATCTAAAGATTGCTCATCTCCCACACCTACCACACACACCCCAACCCTCCCCCCCCTCCCTCCCCCAAGTACTGTTGGGGCTATTTCCTTGCGGCGCAAACTCCAGGCCCAGTCCTGTCACATCCCTCCCCTGCATTTACCACCCCTTTCCTTCCTCAGACCAGAGGAGAATGATTACACCCACAGCCTCCCCCTCACCCCTTCCATGTCCCAAAAAATTGAGTCTTTTCGCGGATAGAAGCCCAAGGTCAGCGTGGTCTCCAAGTATTTGAAATATTTGAAGCAGATTCAAATTACTGTTTACAAGCATAGTTCTGCAGTGGGGATTGTGGGGTACCAGAAGAAGGAGTCTGATTAAGATGTGCCATGTTCAAAGGTGTTTAGTCAACAAACAAAAAATAAATCAAACTTACCTACCCCTACTGCTAAGAGGGTAACTCCCCCTAACTAACAACTTCTAACTAATGGTGCTCGTCAAATGACCCAAAAGAAATAGTCCTTAGCCCAAAACCTACTTGCTATCTGGCCCTACTACTTAGGAAAACATAAAAATAGGGCAGAGCAGTAGCCTCGATCGTTGGCTTTGCTTGACCCAATAGCTTGGACCTCTCTCCACAAAGAAAGGTTAATCAAGTTCTGGATCTCTATCCAAAAGAAAGTTTAACAGTTTGTCAATTCCTTATTATGTTGTCCTTCGGCCTCTTTGAAAGGTTCTCACACACATCCAATACATATTTATATGGGAAACAAAAGGTTTTCTTAATGAGATTGCACCATTTCTGACTTGGTATTTATGTTCTGGTCTTTGGTTTGAGTATTGGAACCCTCCAGGTTCTCTTAGTTCCCTGACATACTCACTGTGATTTCTATTTCTAGGCTTCCCAAAGTCCCCTCACAATTATATACATTTATTCTGACAGGGTCTTGATTTGATACCTGTCCACATCCAACATTAGGGTTTCTCAGACTCCGGTAACCGTCCTGGCTTCTCAAGCCTCGTATATGGCTCTCGAAAGCCCTTTTGCTCTCTGGTAGGCTTAATTAAGCAGGGTTTCAGTTGGGCATCTGCCTGTATTCAACATTGACAAAGGTACTCGCCGTAGTGACTAACTTGCTCCTAGTCCATAGTCCCCTTTCCTCCATACTTGTGGGACATTCCGTCCTTCAGGCAGGGAATGGAGCACTTTTTAATAGCATAAAAAAAAACATTTTTGTCCCTCTTTTACTTTTACACGGGGCCACAGCACATGGCCACAGCCCCACCTTCCTGAGCTCCGCCCCGCGCATCGCCCCTTCAGTCCTCGTCTATCGCCAGGTCCAAGACCATTTAGCAACAATAGAGGATACCTATTAGAGGGGATGAGGGGCGGGCGTATGGAGGAAGGGGGCCTATGGACTAGGAGCATGGTGGTCACTACAGTGAGTAAGTTTGTCATACTGCTACGTCCTGTCCCCTTTCCTCCATACTTGTGAGAGATTCCCAAGCACTGACCATAGGAACTACGGGTAGATGGAAAACCCCTCATTAGGACACATTTTTAAGAACTGCCCGGCCAAACTGGGCATCAGCCCGGGAGCTCCGGTCAAGACAGTAATGTCTGAAAAAAGCAGATTGGGAAGTCCACGTAGCCGCCTTGGCCAACTGCAGACGCTTTGCCACAAACCAGATGTACATGAATGCCTTTTGGAGGCTGAAGGCCTTGAAATTTGTAGGCCTCGGAAATACATAAACTATCCAACAAGAGATGGACGCTTTCAAGGCTGGTTTCCCTTTTGGGTCACCAGACGTAACAAATAGTTGTGGAGAACTAATTTCACTAGGCCTGTCGAGGTAGAACTTCAGAGCACGTCGGACGTCTATGTTGTGGAAAACCCTCTCGGCATCGGAGATCGGGTTCGGGAAAACCACCGGTAAAGATATTGACTGGTTTTAATGGAATTCAGAAACCACCTTGGGAAGGAAAAAAGGGCGAGTGCGAAGCACAACCTTATCTTTGTGAAACGTTAGGAACGGATTTTCGACAGTGCCTGAAGCTCACTTATTCGTCTAGCAGATATAACAGCAATCAAAAAGGCCACCTTTCAAGAAAGCTATTTGAGCTCGGAAGTGGCCATGTGTTCAAAAGGCCAATGACAACGCAGTCAGCACCACAGTCAGATCCCATTTGGAATGAGGGGTCCGAACCGGCAGGAAAAGATCTAGAAGAGCTGTAAAATGTCTCTTAATGACTGCGTTTGCCAGTGAAAAAGAGCAGCTGTCTGGACAGATAAGCCGCAATGGCGGATAAATATGTCCTGCATGATAAAACATGTATGCCAGAGGCTGCAAAGTCAGATACAAAAGACAAGACAGTCAATAAAAGCCTGTCTGGGATCAAGCTCTTTGGCTAGACACCAATGACAAAAACGGAGCCACTTGCTCCTCTATTGAGCTCTCGTAGAGCTTGAATTATACGTATGTTGTCCTCAGAGAGCTTGAACTGCGCTAATGATCGGAAGCTGAATGATTGTAGGGAGGGGTGCCACTACTAGTGATTACTCTGGTTAAGAAGGTCGGGAATCTGCGACCACCTGATCGGGGAGCACACCGACAGGTGCTGTGGTTCCGAAAACCAGAACCTGGCTGGCCACCAAGGAGCTATAGAGGAGAGTACAATTCAATGCACTCCTGAGCTTCCAGAATGACTGATGAATGAGTAGCAAAGGAGGGAAAGAATAAGCTTTCATGTTGTACCACGGGATCTCAAGGGCTTGCCCCAAGGAAGACACTCCGAGCCCATCTCTGGAAGCATAAAGAGGAAGTTTCCAGTTCGATGATGTCGCAAAAAGGGCCACCGCAGGAAAACACCATTGCTGGAAGATCTTGGTGACAAACACCAGCATTCATCTCCCACTCATAACTTGCCGCAGATTGCCCACTGTGGAAGTCTGCAGCCACATTTATGTGCCCCGGAATGTGCACAGCATGAAGCTAGACATTGTGTTGGATAGCCCAATTCCAAATTTGGACAGCCAGGTCCAGCAGGCGGGGAGACTTGGTGCCCCCTTGTTTGTGGATGTAGAACATAACTATGGAATTGTCTGTGCGAATTCGAACCACATTGTTGTTAATAGAGGATTGAAAAGCATTGAATGCCAGAAAGACTGCCAGGAGCTCCATGTAATTGATATGGAACCACCTGTCCTGGAGGCCTCCACAAATCGTACACCTCAAGGTAACGGATTGTCGCTCCCCACCCCAGAACGGAGGAGTCTGTAGTAACCGTTACTTGTGGGCAGTGCTCCTGGAAGGAGGTCCCCACTGAAAGGTTGCTGGCGGACAACAACCATTCAAGGTCCTCCGTCATGCAGAATGGGACCGGAGTCCTCTTGGAATCCGGATCCGTAGCCTGGGACCGGCTGCTCCAAAGAGCAAGCTGAATGCACCTCATTTTCAGTCGTGCTAGAGGTAGAGCCAGGCCGAGGAGTCTCTGGAACCACCAGGCCGACATGTGAGAGAACTGTAGGAAGAGTTGGCACGTGGTTGAAATGTCTGTAACCCTGTCCTCTGTCAGGAACACTCTGGTACTGACGGTACCCCAACGGAAACCCATAAATATCCGGTCTTGAGCAACCGTCAGGCGATTTCCTCCAGTTCGCCGACAGCCCAAGATGGAACAGGAGCTGAAGGAGTGACAGAAGATTGGCCATAGTGGCCTGTGGGCAAGGACTGCGCATGAGCCAATCGTTCAAGTATGGATATACATGAACTCCCTGCAGTCCAAGGAATGCTGCGATACCCGCCATCATCTTCGTGAAGACATGCAGTGCCAAGGTGAGACCCAACGGAAGCACACAATACTGAAGTGTTCTGTTCCCACGGAGAACTGCAGAAACTTTCAATGTGGACCCCAGATCAGACTATACATGTAGCGATCCTGAAGGTCTACCACGCTGAGCCAATTGCCCTTCCGGAGAGAGAACTTTATCTGGCAGGGGGTAATCATCTTGAATTTCTCTTGGGTTGAAAGCGATTGAACTTGGATAGGTCAAGTATAGTGCACAGGCCAGCCTGTTTGGCTACTGCAAACAGATGGGAGCAGTAGCCCTCCCCTTGTTCCCCCTCGGGAACAAGTTCCAACGCTCCGAGGTGTAGAAGTTTCTTTACCTCGGCTCTGACCCCTCTGCTGAGAGGAGGGTGAGAATGTAGAGTGGGGGGGGGGGCAAGCGGAAGCACACCCGGGCGACAAACAAAACCCATCTGTCTTCTGTGATGGTCTGCCATGCCTCCAGACGTCCTCCCACCAAAGTCTCTTGCGACTGATGCAACATATCATTTAGATGTTTTATCGGCAGGGAGGCCACCCACTGCTAAAAAGGTGGCTGTTGACCGAGAGGAAAAACCAGCCACCTTGCCTTTGCTATTTATGGCGAGGGCCATCAGCAGGAGCCTGCGCATGGCGGTCCTGAAAGCATCTGAAAACAGAGAAGGACGTCGTTTGAGACCCCAAACTCTGAGTAGAAGGTGCCTCTGCTGGGGTTTTCACAAGAACCAACAATGACTTAGCAGTTTGAGTGCTTGCCTTGGTCTTCGCAAGTTCCTCATCCGTGTAGGAGTGGAACAGTTCTTTACCCTTGAAGGGGAGATCAAGCACCTTGTCCTGAACTTCCTTTGAAAACTTTGTAGCATGCAGCCACGCTTGGCTGGATATCTACTCTGACCATAAGGCCTCAAGCGGTAGTGTCTACGTGATGGGCCGCAGCCTCAAGTAGATCCTGCACCAGAACTCTGGCATCGCATAAGCAGCCCTTAAAGTCTTCGAGCCGATCAAGAGGAATACATTCCTGAAACTCAGCGAGCTCCTTCCACAGTTTGACATTAGCAGCCGCCAGGATAATCTTGGTATTAGCCTGACGTAGCTGAAGAGCCAAATGGTGTCAAGAAGCTTGTCCTCTTTGGAAAGGATCTGATATGCTGCAGTGGAGGATATTGAGGCAAGCTTCGACTGGAGCGTAGCTGCTGGCACCACCGTCAATGAGGGGAGTGGACATGCAGACAAGGATATTTCTTCAGACGCATGTAGCTTGTAGCAAGCGTCAATTTTCGTGTTTAGGTGTTGCCCAGATGAGGTTTTTCCCAGACCTTGCAGGCTTCGGCCAAGACATCCTTTTGAAGGAACAGACCGGTGCACTCATGTGTCGACACTGTAAAGGCTCCAGAAAGTATTCCTTGTAGAGCCACAGGCTCGGGTATTGGGATGTCTAGCAAGGCCATCATATCCACAACCAGGTTGTGAAAGGCTCTAATAGAGCGGAGCGTGTCGTCGCCGTCCTCGTTCACTTGAGCCTCATCCAGGGAGGCGGGAACAGAAACTGGACCTTCCGCACGCGCACCGCAGGACCAGAGGGCACGGTTGGCTGCGCAGCAGGCGAAAGAGGAGGTAGGAGGTGGCAGTGGCGGGGGAGGCCCCACAGGAAGTGGTGGAGGAGGTGGCACTAACAGGACCTGGAGAGGAGTGCTGGAGCAGGACCGGTTCAGGCGGCTTAGGATAGATTTCCTTAAAAGAAATCCTTAAAGTACACCTTCATGGGATCAGAATGCATTAGTGTCTGAAACTTGCCAAAAAGTGCATCCTCAGAAGGTGGTCAAGGCACTTGGGTGGGCAGAGGCTATTCCTACTCGGAAGGGGCATAATCCCAGGATCGCAAAGAGGATGGTTGCCAAGATGGCCCTCCACCAACTGGATCTACGTAAATCATTTGGGCGGACTTAGGAGGAAGTCCGAGCACGCCAATCCATTGGAGGGCGGAACGGGTGGTTATCCACAAAACGTTGAAAAGGCTGCTCAGACCCCAAAAACAGGCCCCTCAGTACCAGCTGTGGTGAACCTTGGTGTAAGAGAGGTAGTCAAAATGGCCGTGGACTGTCATTTTGTGAACGCCTGAGGCGAACAGTGTCACAGGTGAGGCCGTGATCGCCACAGGGGAGTCAGGGGACTTATGTTCCATTTTAGCCTTGTGCCAAGGAACCTGGGCAGTGCTAGCAGATTTAGAGTGTTTCTGAGACACCTTAGAGACTGCTGATTAATTAGCCCCAAGTGAGGGAATCTCGGCAGAGCCAGTACTTGAAGACTTAAGGTGTGTAACATGCTTCTTTGCCCCCTCAGCAGGATCGGTTCCACCACAGGTGCGAATGTGGGAAGGCTTAGAGACACCCCCTGAAGCCAAAACCCTAAAAAAGGAGGCCCCTTAATCTTGCTGGTCTTCGATATAGCCCTAAGAAGGGGAACCTCGGGGGTAACCCGGGTACGTTTAGTCACCTTGAGGGGGACCTCGAGCCAAGACTCGGTACACTTGGTTCCAGATGAGTAAACCGCGGAGCTGACCCTGGTGACAACAGCCCCAGAGGTACCGAGCCTAACTTTAGCCCCCAAAAGTGGAACCTCAGATGAAGATCTGGTTTTGGCAGCCCCTTTGCAGGGGTCCTCAGAGGAAACTCTGTAGCGCCAGTTCGATCCCTTTCGGGGCACCTCAGGGAGATCCCTGGTAATAGAGCCGCTTGATTCCCTCCCAGACCCAGAAGACCCCGGGAAGGAGTCCCCTGGCCGGGGTGCCCTAAAAAGGAACAAACTTACTGGCCGTTACCTTTTTCTTCAATGAACTGCTGTAAATGTGGTGGAGGAACGCGTTGAAACGCCTCCTACCACCCGACAAGCCGACGCAACTGCCCGGACGGAGAGGGAGTCCCAACGATGTTCCGGTACTAAACACTCCAGAAAATGAGTGGGAATCCGCCCTCGCGAAACAATGTTTGCACGATGAACAGGACATGGATCCCAGATGCTCCGGCATAGACGGAAGAAAGATGACAGTGGAACCGGAGCAGGAATGAAGGACAAGGGAACAAAAAGAAAAATACTCCCTGTGATTCAAGTGCATCCGACCCCGACCACCTGGAGAAAAGGACTCAAGGGTGATGCGCAGGGCGGAGCTCAGGAAGGTGGGGCTGCGGTCACATGCAGTGGCCCCGCATAAAAATAAAAGGACAAAAAAAATAATTTTTTGATGCAATTATAAAGTGCTCTGGGCCCGTCCCGAAGGACAGAATGTCCCACAAGTATAGAGGAAAGGACGTAGGAGTGTTGCGTTTTCCTGGCTCCTGTAACCCTTGTGGCTTGCCCAGCCTCCAATATCAATGTCTCTTGAGTTCTCCAGGCTCTCCAAAGCCCTTTGGCCCTCAGATAGGTTTGCTTTAGCGAGGCCTCGGCTGGGCGTCTGCCCGTATCTGGCATTCAGGGTTTCTTGGCTCCCCAAACCCTTACGGTTGCCCCAGCCTCATATGCGATGGTTTGCCCCTGTCAAGCAGCATTACCTCTTCGGGAGTGATCGCTTACCTTACTCTGCCCGGTTCAGCAGTTGATGCACTTCTCTTTCAGAGATACAACTTCTCGGCTGCAGTCTGGTCTCAGCATCAGTTACCAAGCCCCTGACAACACTGCTTCCTTGTGGTCATGCCACCAGTTTATCGTCCCTCTCGCTACTTCATTGCCGCTCAGAACGCCAGCCTTCCGGCGTCTTGTTAGCAATCAGCTAGCTCTCCACGTTACCGCCAGCTCCGCAGTCTAGATTGACTCTGCCCCTCCAGGACGTATTTCAATCAGATGCTCGCCCCTGCCTAGGATTCTCTCTCCTCCTTTCAAAGTTCCTTGTCTTTTTATGTATGTCATCACAAACAAGAGGGTGCTGTTCCTCTTTGACTGTGAAGTTTAGGCAGGATTCAGCATTTCCTGAATCCAAAGGGATTGAAGCAATGTCACCATTTGGTGAATCCAGAACACTGTTAACAGTCTTTACGATTCCCACAAAGGCAGACAATGTATTTGGAACAGTGAGTTACTTGGATGAATAGGAGTCATTGTCCCCAAGAATGGAGTCACTCCCAGTGAGGTCCCACTTTCCCAGGCCCCTAGGAAGGTTTTTGCTTAGTAGGCTCACCTCCTTAACCTCAAACGGGGAAGCTCCCCTCTAAGGAGAAGGGACGAATAGTTGAGATTCGTCACAGGACTTGGGGTCATTTTACACAAATGACCAATAGGATTTAATGTTGACAATTTTCATATTAGACTGTTTTACTACAGTTATTAATGATACTATATTTAGCATAATTTAAAACAAAATGTCTCCCTTTAATGCCAGGCAAATTTTACCTCAAAATACATAGTGTTTTGTGATTTCTAAGGTCCCCCTCCATCCCGTCTCGATTTTATTTGTGCCATTTACAAAAAGAATTGGAGTCACTTGGTGATGGGTTCTTCAGCATGAAGGATAAGGACAGCAAGTAAATTACAAGTATTGCTCATACATTACGTGGATAATTTTAAAAACAAACCACTTTAATACCTTCTGATGTTTAATAGCTTCATGTCAGCTTAGTTGCCTAATGCACAAGTTTAAAATGTGCATATTTAACCAGAAGATCAAGTGGTTGACCCTTGCCAATTTCCTCAAATGTTCGGGCATACACAATTTAGTCATCACATAAGACGCCCCAAAAAAGATGCCCACAATTACTAGTTGCCATTTCAGTGCTTGTAGGATGTGTTATGCTGAAGGTGATCACTAGAACTTTAAAGATGCCGCATCACTCCTTTTTATATCTACATGACTATTTGCAAAGCGTCACACTCCCTCCTTCGTGCTTTTGGTTACTCTGCAGATCATCTCCCATAATAGGGAGAATCCAACTAGGGCAATTTAAAATGCATTGTTCCAATTAGCCAGGAGATAGGTGCATCAGTCATCCTTGGATAATAGAAGTGTAAGGCTTTCTTGCTGGACAGACATCATTATGAAGAGCCATTCAGCGAGGGGTAGACCTGAAACTTGTGCGAAGAAAATCTCTTGACCTTGGGAAAATCACAGAAGGAGAAGAGAGGCCAGGCCAAGCTATTTTCTGTTAGGGTGATTGATATGCAAAAAACATTATCATACTTAAAAACACAATAACTTTGATCTACTTCTAGGTACACACGTATTGGGTTTGAACTTTTGAGCCCTTGGAAATTGGTAGATCCCTCCGGTCTGGTAAATGTTCTGGTCTTTCCTTCCAAAATACAGTATTTGGGTATTATTCTACTAAGAGCTTCCTGTACCCACAGTGTGTGCATGAGGCGGAAAACAAGGAAGGGAATGGGTGCGGAGAAAGACCGGAGAAAAGAGCAAGAGAGACTGGAGAGCATTGTCCAGCCGCTTGAGCTCCTTTGCATTTCTTCCCTCTATGAGACTCAGATGCAGGAGAAATACCAGACATACTTCTGAAATAATTATCTTTACAAACAGTAAAAGTAAATTTAGTTAGTGCAATGGTAAACCCAAGTAATCACATGCAATTATATGGGCAGAAAACATTCCTCTGCTAATTTGATGACCTAATTTCAGAGTACTGTAAGCCAGTTAAAATAGGTTTGTAAATTCCAGTTGAATGAAATATGCATAACCTATTCCGTGTACTTCAAGATGCATCTTGTAGAATTGTACACAGAAGGAAAGTTGCTCTCACCCAACAAGTGTTAGAACTGCTTTATATCGGAGTAATATCATAAAAGGAAAGGAGTACATGAAAATGTATGGGCACAGCCAGCATGACAATGTTTTTATACTGGCATATATTGTGGGAAAAGGCTTCATGAAAATGCATTGGTATATTCTCTCATGCACTATGGCTGACTTGCATTTATTTACTTTTTTCTTGAATTACACTACAAAACCGACTGCAAACTGTGGCTTCTTAAACAATTTCCACCAATGATTGTATTGTAGTATGCACCCTTTTAACCCAATATTTAAAATTGTTCAAGGGTGGGGTCCGGGCCCCCGAATCCCTCTTGGTTGCGACTCTTGCTGTGCTCACCTAGCTTACGCTTATTTGTGAGAAACATTTATGCCTCTCCAACAAAAACAAAATTGTCCAGTCGCCACAGATAGTTATCAGAAATTAGATTACAATAGAGGAGATGTGGCTTCAAGCCAAATAAAACATAGTAAATGCAAATGAAACAACATATATTCAAATCCTTTGTTGGATTGACCAGCAGTATAAGCCTTGGTTAAAATGTAGTACCCTCTCAGATTCTGACAGTATCTGCAAGACAGTGGAGCAAAAGAACCCTGGAATTTAAAGTTTTAATCAGCTTCTATTCAGAAATGCACGATTCGAAAAGTACCTCGCTGGAACAAAAATATTGAAAAATTGATTCAACGAGTTTCTCCAAGGAAGGAACAAGTTACTTACCTTTAACTGTTGTTCTCCAGCATGGGTCTGGCATGGATTCACATGCTCATGAATATTCCCCGTCAGGCTGGGAATCCTCGGTAAAGAAAAAAATCAGTATCAGTTTCGTTTCTGATCTGTCTCTTAGTAGTAACCAATCACTGATCTCTGGGTCATATTGCCCCCAGCCAATGACTGCCCTCTCCCTAAGCCCCTCCCCTGGCAGCCATCCTCAGATTTGGTAGCACGTAAAGTGGCAGTTTGACCAAGTGAAGAGCCGCAGAGGGGGGGAAGTAGGGAGGGTTCGCATGTGAATCCATGCCAGGCCCATGCTGGAGAACAACAGTTACAGGTAAGTAACTTGTTCCTTCTCCAGCATGGGGTCTGGCATGGATTCACATGCTCATGAATACATAGCAGTATACACCTGCACAACCAGGGGAGGTGGCAACAGGCTCAACATTAAGCAATTCAACAACTCAACATTAAGCATCTCTTACCTCCTCACCAGGCACACCTTAGGCGAACAGGTTGCGCAGCACTGTTTGGCCGACCCTGGACTTCTCCCAGGAGTCCCGATTGACGCAGTAGAATCTTGTGAAGGTGTGCGACGACCTCCACGTAGCAGCCCTGCAGATGTCCAGCAGGGGCACACCAGACAGGAACGCTGTGGTAGCAGCGATCGCTCTGGTCGAATGGGCTCCCGGACGGCCAAGCAGCGGTCGGTTTGCCAACCGGTGACAGTGCATGATGCAGCCAGAGAGCCATCTGGAAATGGAAGCCTTCGAGAGAGCCTTGCCTTGATTCACAGGTCCAAAGTTCACAAACAGCTGTGATGTCTTCCGAAAACTCTTCGTGCGGTCCACGTAGAACTTCAGCGCTCTAGCTACGTCCAGTGAGTGCAGAGTCCTCTCGGCCTGCGACGAAGGCGGCAGGAAGAAAACTGGCAACACCAAGGGCTCGTTGAGGTGGAGGTCCGACGGCACCTTGGGCATAAAGGAGGGGTGCGTCCTCAGCACCACCATCGTGTCGTGAAATGTCAAGTACGGAGGCTTGCAAGATAGGGTCTGGATCTCTCCCACTCATCATGCGTAGGTGATGGCCACGAGAAATGCTGTCTTCCACAACAGGAACTTCAACGGCGCCGAATGAATAGGCTCGAATGGAGCCCCCCCATGAGCCTGGTCAGCACCACGTTGAGCTCCCATGCCGGGGCAGGGGCCTTCACCGGCGGGAACGATCGGAATAGTCCCTTCATAAATTCCTTCACCAGGGAATGAGACCACAAGGACGCCCGTCCTGTAGTTCTGGTGTATCGGGAGATGGCAGCCAGATGCATCTTGATGGAGGCGTGAGCCAGTCCAGCTTTGGCCAGCAACAGTAGGTACGGCAATACTTGAGGGGCCGTAATCCGCAGAGGGTTAATCTTCTGTGCACGGCACCAGACAGAGAACCTCTTCCACTTATGTCCATAGCATTTGAGAGTGGAGGACGCCCTGGCTTTTGCAAGAACCTCTCTGCAGTCAGCCGGGATATCGTATCCTCCAAACTCTAGTGCTGCAGGAGCCAATCCTGCAAGTTCAGCGACTCCGGGTCGTGATGGAGAATGGCACCTCCTTCTCTGGAGAGAAAATCCACGTCCGTCGTCAGCTTGATCGGTGGGGATGCTGACAAGTCTAGAAGGTCCGGGAACCAGATCTGTCTCGGCCACGCCGGTGCGACGAGGATCATCCTGCACCTGGACCTCTTGAGCTGGTTGATGAGACGGAGCAGCAACGGTAACGGAGGGAACGCGCACAGGAACAGGCTGTCCCAAGCGAACGAGAAAGCATCGCCCAATCTCCTCGGCTGTGTGAACCTGCTGGCGAACCTCTGGCACTTGGAGTTTGTCACCGTCGCAAACAGGTCGATCTGGGATTTGCCCCATCATTGAAAGAGCCGATCCACCTGGTCTTGGCGTAGTACCCACTCGTGGCACGAGCGCAGCTCCCTGCTGAGTGAGTCGGCGATGGTGTTTATTCCTGCCAGGTGGAAGGGAACCACAGATCGGGGGCCTCCTTGGATAGGGCTGGGGATCTGGTGCCTCCCTGCTTCCGGATGGTGGCAGAACATCGTGGTGGTGTTGTCGGTTAAGATCCTCACCACTTTGTCCTTGAGGGATGGAAGGAACAATTTGAGCGCCCAGAACACGGCTCGTAGCTCCAGGATGTTGATGTGGAGAGACCTCTCCTCTGGGAGCCAGAGGCCTCTTGCGTGGAGATCTCCGGTGTGGGCCCCCACCCCATCCCTCCAGGGAGGCGTCCATCACAGTCTGACACACCAGGATCTGAAAGTCTGTGCCTGCCGTGAGGTGCGCACGGTACCCCAGCATAGAATCGCCCGACGGATCTCCTCGTCGAGCGGGATCCTGTCTTCGAAGCTGCCCGCCGCTTGAAACCAGCGGGCATCGAGGAACTCTTGTAGCGGACGCATCCGAAGTCTGCAAAGTGGCACAAGGTAGATGCATGAGGACATCATGCCGAGGAGGGACTTGATGGACCTCACCCTGGCCACATCCATGGCTAACAGGCGCTGCACCTTGCCCAAAATTGCCTTCGTCCTTTCTTCCGACGGAGATGCCAATCGCTTCACTGTATCGAGCTTCGCTCCCAGAAACAGTGCCACCTGCGATGGAACCAGGTGGGATTTGGGGTAGTTGATGGCGAATCCCAGTTTCGTGAGCAGGCGGACAGTCCTTGCTGTGTGTTCAGACGGCGAGTTCTCTCGACCTTGCCCGGATTAGCCAGTCGTCCAGGTAGGGGTAGACGTGGATCCCTTGCAGGCACAGCCGCGCCGCCACTGGTGCGAGACACTTGGTGAACACCCTGGGTGCCGACTTTAATCCGAACGGCAGGGCTCTGAATTGGTAGCGACGCCCCTGGACTACGAATCTGAGGAACTTGGTGTCCTTTTAGAATGGGGATGTGGAAGTAAGCATCCTCCAGGTGCAACGACGATATGAAGTCACCCTCCTCCAGCTGTCCCAGCACGTACTGGAGGGTGACCATCCTGAATTTCTGTGCCTTGATGTACTTGTTTAACTGACGCAGGTCGAAGATGGGGCGCCAACCGCATGTCTTCTTTCTGACGAGGAAGTACCTCGAGTATACTCCGGAGCCCCGGAGCCCCTTGGGGACGAGCTCGATGGCACTCTTGAGCATCGCCCTTACCTCCAACAGCAGTTGAGAGACGCGATTCTCCTTCCTGGCCACGGGAGGAATGCGAGGACACTTCTTTTGAAATTCTAGCGAGTGTCCGCAGGCCAGGGTGTCCAGCATCCAACTTTCGGTGGAGATGGACTCCCACACGCTGACGAACTTAGTCAGCCCGCCTCCCACCGGGGTGCTTCGGTTGGGGCCCGACGCTACAGCCGGTTCAGTCCTGCTTGGAAGATGCCTTGCTGCCTCTGCCTCCTTGACGACGGCGGCAAGACCCTCCTTGCTTGCTGCGACCTCTGTAGGCCTCCTGGGACGAGGAACGGGCTGCCTAGCGGTACGTAGAAGAGCCACCGCTGGATCCCTTGGAGGCTCCCTGTCTGCCTCCGGAGCTCCGAAAGGGCCGCCGTTGATGAAGGACTCCTAGGGCTCGGGCCGTCTCTGTGCCGGTCTTGATGGCCTGAAGGGACTCATCCCCAAACAGGTTGTTGCAGTTGAACGGCATATCCAACACTGTGGTCTGGACGTCCTGGCAAAAGTCTGTAGCCCTGAGCCATCCTCGTCGAAGGCAAACCCTGTTGCCCAGCTGGCGAAATCAGGTATCGGCAATGTCCGTTGCCACCGTTATGGCGTGATCCCACGCCACCTCACCTTCCTGCAGAATCTGTAGGGCCTCCGCCCTCTTGTCGTCTGGTAGGAAGTCTAGCAGGGTAGCTAGCTTGAACCAGAGCTCCCCGTCATAACTGGCCACAATTGCTAAAGGCATTGGCCGCCTTAATCGTCGTCGCCGCCGCCGACGAGATGACTCGGCGTCCCATGGAGTCCAACTTCTTGCCCTCGCTGTCCGGTGGGGAAGTGGAAGTTGAAGCCGCTGCACCCGCCGCTTTCTTCTTGGCCGCTGCCGAGACGACTGAATCCGGCGTAGGCTGGGCCCTGGCGGCACAAGGGGGCGGCGTCGGGAACCCAGTACTACTTCTCGTACCTGTCCCTTTTGGCGGGTGTCATGGAAGGGTTCTTCAGGATAGACAGCCCTTCGTCCCAGATGGTGTCGAGCAACAGTACAGCGAGGACCATCTTTCTCTTGGCCTCCCGTCGTTGGTAAAGAAACCCTTCCTTTTTCTGTTCCTCAGGACAGAGCTGGAAGAGCTCGGATGCCCTTGCTATTATGGCGTGGAAAGAGCCAATTTCATCAGGCGGAGAGGCCCGAGGGGGGGGGGGTGTGATGAAGGAATGTCCGCTGTATCATCGTCCCCGTCGCTGTATCTGTCGCCGTATCATCCCGAGGGTCCAGCGAGGGGGATGAGGGGTCCACAGGCCTTGTGGGCACATAGGGCAGTGCGGGGTGGACTCTCCTCTGCTTGTTCGGAGGGCTTCCCGACGGTCCAGGCCCGTGGTAACCTCGTCCTTATCTCAGTACATAAGGATTGGATCGCCAACAAAATGGCCGCCGAGCTATCCTGGGGCTCAGGCAATGGCTGCGACGGGCGGGATGGCTGCTCCACAGGGCCCTAGTCGTCGCCATCATCGCTATCTTCGATCACATCAGCAGGATCCTTCCCCTGGGATCGAACCTTCTCGAACCTCTCGTTTAAGCCTTTCACGGTTTCCACCGGATCCTCCTCGGAGGCTCAATCTGAGTCCGTAATGGCCGCCCCTCTCCCCCTCTTTTTCCACCGAGGTCTTAACGATGGGCTGGAAGGAGGATTCCCTCTGCGGTGGCAGGGAAACTCTGGGCCCCGAGGCCGCCTCCACTGGCGTAGCCTCTGCCGGCTTTGCCAGGGCCACTGCGACAACCTCGATAGAGGCCTTTGCTGGGTGGATCAAGGCCCTTACCACCTTAGGTGCATCCTGGGCCTTCTCGAAGGGAGCTGAGGGGGTGCGAGGCGATGACCCCCCCCAAAGCGATCGAACGGGGCCTCTCCAGAAGCTTACCCGGGTTCTCGGACTTCCTCTTCCCCGAACCAGAGTGCTGGCTTGCGGTTGATCGTGCCGGGGAAGTTGCGCCCTGCTTGGCAGCCGAAGAGCCGGATCTTTCGGCGCTCCCGGTGCCCGCGGACTCACGGTGCTTGGCCTTCTGTTGGGCCCCCATCGCCGGGGCGCCCTCACAGGACTTCGAAGACCGCTCAGACCTTTTCTTCGCCTTCTCATCTGCTGTGCCCTTCTCCTGCCAGGCGGCGAGGTGGGAACGACTATCTTGCTTGGTCCGTTCCGACAGGTTCTTGCAGAACGCACAGTCCTTTTCCACGTGCTTCTTGTCCTCATGGGGGCAGTAGAGACATCTCGAATGCTTGTCTTCCTTGAAAACATTTTGCAATCCGCATCCCGGGCAGCTCCTGAACAGCTTGGATCCGGGAGTCGAGCTTCCCTTGTCCTGGGCCATGTCCGTTGAGGTAATCCTCAGATCTTCTGGAACCTCCAAGAAGTGTAACTCGAAAACTTCACCCTTGAGGGGCATAGAAGAATTCCAAAACGGGTCCCCATTATCGGAAGTGGAAACGGTGGAGCTGGAGGCTCGATTAAACCGAAAAAATTTGAAAATCTCCTGAAAAAGCGCAAAAACGCAGTAAATGCTCGAGAGCTAAAGCACGAGGACTCCCAACACTTGAACGTGTGGTAAAAATCTGAGGATGGCTGCCAGAGGAGAGGCTTAGGGAGATGGCTGGGGGCAGTATGACCCAGAGATCAGTGATTGGTTACCAAGAAAGACAGATCAGAAACGAAACTGATACTGTTTTTTTCTTTACCGAGGATTCCCAGCCCGACGACGGGGAATATTCATGAGCATGTAAATCCATGCCAGACCCCATGCTGGAGAAGAAACAGTTTCCAATGCTTGTTTCGCGTCTATACACAGTGTGGAGATCATGCAGCGACCTTTCTAGTACTGGACGAGTAAAAATGTATGACGTTGCAGGTGAATGAACTTTTATCCAAGATATTTACTTTTTTTTGGAAGGTGCAATGCAATGGATGTTTGTCCATAATGGGGCTCATGTTGTATGGGTATGCAACTGAACCGGGGGCAAAAGCTTAGTTGTTCCCAGGTGTTATCCTGTTTGAAAAACTTGTGTGAAGGATTTGGATTGCACTGATGGGGGACAGCAGCGAGTTTAATAAATACATTGAAACTGTTGCAATTTGCATGGAACCTTTTAGCAAATTCCTCTTGCCCATCTCTATTCTGAATATATCATTTAAATGACAGAAATAACGCATGGTGTTGAATTTTTTGGGGTCAGAGACCATGAAAAAGGTCATCATAATGTGGCGATAGGGAGAACTATTGGCATAAGCCTATGATAAGCCGAAGGTGGAATTGTGTGTGAATTTGTAGTTAATGAAACGTAAGGAGACATGAAAATGTAATTTGTGGATAGCCCCTGATGTATGTCCTATCCATAGGAACTTCTGTAGGAAGGATCGTGTGTGAAGGGGTTAGAGGTCCGCCGTGATGCCAAATATAGCAGTGTCTTATGAATCTAAATATTTGCCATTTGTCAAGCAAGTGGATTTCGTGCTGATGCATGGATTCAGATTTGTAAGCAGTGGTTTCAAAGAGTTCAGAAATACTTACTGTGAAGGTTGCAATTTAGAAATGACTCAGCAGGTCAACTAGGGTACTTCTGAATCAGGGGCCTCTTAGTGGGGTGGCTACTCAGGAATAAGATTATTCAGCATGGCTCTGTAATAAGTGTCTACCAGTAGCCATCTTTGCATCCCCGGTGTCATCATGCGTTTTGGTGATAGCTACTGCCAACCCCATGGTTGGCTCGCTGTACAATAAACCATGATTTTTGTTAAGTGGTCGTAACATTTACCTTCTTTGGGAACAAGTTCTATCCTGTTTGTTTTTGTGATGAAGCAGAGGTGATCATAGCAAAGACCCTGGCCAGGATCCTGACGCTTCCTGATCCCAACCCTGGGGGTGGTGTTCTGCAGGAGGATCAGGAGAATTGTGAGCACCCTCTAACCAACTTCCCCAGTGATCCCACGGTTTTAATGGCCTATTGTAAAATTAAAGCCTTTGCTATAAAAAGGAACCAGAACAGGTCATTACAGTGAAAAGAAATACTATTCCCAAGAAAGCGGATAGGCACAATAACTTGTTCTAGACAAAGCATTATGTGCAGAAGCCACCATTTCCCTGACTGAAGACAGTGTACAGATATTTGACAGTAAAAAGAATTCAAGTCAGACTGATTTTATCAGGTTTTATGAAATGTGTTAAATTAATTCCATATATGCTGTTCGGCATTCTTGCACCATAGCCTAAGGTTTGTGTATCCACACCAACAGACCCATTCTTGTGCAGCATCCCGACACTACATGTAAACCGTTGCTCAAACCTACCCGTCTATGGCTTTCTAAAGAATGTCTGATAAAAATCATAACCACAAGTAAAGAACATGTTATACTCCTGCCTTAAAGGCAATGCAATCTCTCTTGAGAGAAAGGGTAGAAAAACGGAGAGCAAGCATGCTTAACAGTGTAGGGTGGACATACCATTTACCACACATTTCACAGCATTTTATAGCTGAATATATCCTTCACTCTTAGAAATTCGACATCTTTTAGGATCAGGGCTAAGCGCCAAGCACCACTACAGCTAAGGCTCTTTATTTGCTAACTTTTCAATAAGGTTTGGGAATTCCGTTACCATTTTAAGTGGGTAACTTGCTTGCAGATACTGCTAATGGAGTCGTCCAAAATGGAAGATTTGGAGAGGCCTCTGCGCGCTACAAGGGTTCAAGTTTAAATATCGCAAAGCGCTGGAGTAATTGCAGGATTCGTTCATTTAAGCTCCCCACACTTCATTGCTGTTGATTTAAGATCAGTCACTATGCAGCATGCTTCCTGAACAACTCAAGTGAGGCCCTCGCTGTAAAAGGATAAAATGTTGGAAAGGTTGTGGATCAAATAAGTGAGTTATTGCTTCGTGCATTTCTCTTGGTTTGATTATTAAGGAAGCCAACCTTGGCGATCCGGGAGCAGCCTGTTAACACTCTAGACATTATCAGTTTGACAACGCTTCCAAAGTGCTGCCAGATATCAGCCTATCAACCAATTTATAAACGTATTCCAGACTACATAGCCAGTCAGCAAACCAATACGAAAAGTGCTTCAATTTCTTTTCAGCAATGTGGTTGCATTGAATAGAGTCATCAACTGTAACCCAACGTTTAGTTCTGTCTTCAGAAAGGTAACTATGTTTGAGAAGCATTGCTTACAAACCATGAGGGTTTTGCAACTCTTGGCTCTCCAAATATTCTGGACAAGTGCCATTGGTTCTAGATCTCAGTCGAATGTTAAGAACTCGTGCAAGTCTTAGTTCAAAACATGTGCGGAAAATATCCCTAGCAATATGTAATGAGTGCCTCTCACTCTTACAGATTCCAAAAGCAGAGAGCTTCTTCCTCCAGGGTCTTCCCCCACGCAGTCTTCACAACTCTCCATAGTACATTGTTTCACTAATACAGAAACTGAACTCTAAACATCCCTACTCAATCCCACAGCCATTATGAATTCATAGACACTGCATTTCTCTGCAATTTGGTCTTTAGTAATTCTCTTTGTGGCGTGGGGCAGCCACGACTCTTGCTTCTTTCAATTGCCCCTGTCCCTGCTGTTATTTCACTTCCTGCAGTGCCACTGTTTCACTCAGTGGCTGAAACAACACTTGTCTGCAGGGCTAGAGGCGACCTAATATGAGGTCAGACTCTAGCCGGGCACTGTAATGTTATCCTGTGTTTTCTACACCTATTGACATGAGACATTCCTCGTACAAGCAAATTGCCTATTAAACGTACAAGTGGATGATCCACAACCCTATGTCATTTGTAATCATGCTATAGTGAATTTCTAACTATATGTTTGTTTACCACAATGTACATCATGTATTGTCATGTGTATACTAAGACTTAAATCCTTTGTAAATGAAAAAAAGCACCAGCTAATGAATAATTAAAAGCTGTAACATTTTTACATGATCGTGAGATATGAGTTTGTTAACAGCAAGCATGTTGTTCCCAACAACGGTTGCCAAAATTGTATGGGCATCCACCAGGGTCTAAAAACCAGTGTGCACTTGATTTTTTGTGTGCATTTCTTAGATTCATAGAGGGTAGGTCAACCCCCTTGTTATAGCCTCTACAGCCCTCCAGTCCTTCCCGTCTCAGGGCAGCCTCGTTTTGTGTTATTGCAGGGCTAGATGCAGCATCCTCTCGTCCCGTCTCTCGGTAAAAATCGGGAGTAAAAATACTGCCAACAAAAACTAGGAAACAGACCCACAAGTTGCCTCTCTCCTGCCAATACCTGCACAGCTCAATGGATACGTTTGGACCATTAGTACACGTAGTGCCACGGGAAGAAACTCTTACTGCCTAATCTGAAGAGGTAATCTTTTAAGGTGCAAAGAAACATTTATTACAAAAACATATTTACTCACTTAAAAAATATTAGGATTGGGACTTGCATATCCACTCCCATAAAAATCAGTTTACTGCCAACTTTAATAAATAGGTAAAATACTCCCACTTCAAAAGCTTATGTGGAGCAATTACTGCATCCCACCTTACTTAGCAAACAGCAATTGTAATGTTACATGTTATCAGTCTGTTCAGGCACTTGATGACCTAATGATGCATTGATCATGGGCATCCTCCCAGAGGACGATGGGCCTTGCCATTTCAGTTTCAATTCAAACAAAATCCTACTTTGCTGGATCATCTAATACTTCTGACCTCTCTGCTGAAGGGTCAATGCAACCTGGAATTCCACATAAGATTCTCAAATGCAATGCATTCTTTGGCCTGACCTACAGCCAGTGCCTAGGTTCCCTTTGATCTTGAACAGACCTGGATCAAACAGTGTGCCCAATCTGATGGGCTGCTGCAACATGCCACATCAAACCTGCGCGGGATGAGTTTTGCGTGCATCAGTTTATTGGATCTCGCAGGGATACGTCGTACTCCAATACATGTGGAAGAGTATTTATTGTTTTACCAAATTAGGTTTGTAGTGAAGTGCGTCGGCTATCAGAAAGTACCGGCCACTGTTGTAGTGCTTCTCGTGTGAAGCTTGCCACTCGATTGTCCCGCTTTAATGTTCCTATGAAATGTTTAGTGATGCATTTCGCTTGCAGCCACAGAAGCAGGACTGTCCTATGATGGGAACCAACAGAATGGGTGAATGACAAATTCAGATCCATTGGACAGCAACTGATGGGAATTGAAATACAGAACATTTTGTTCAATGCCGGGACTCAGCAGCAGATAAAAGACAGAAGGAGCAGCTTGCACTAAGCTCCTACCCGGTGTCTAGAACTTCCAGGCAGCCCTGTCCTGGGGGGCCTTGCTCCCAGAAGAGCCAAGATAAACACACTTACTCATTTAAGAGTGCGGGTAAGCCTTTCCAGCTTTTTTCTCTATAGAAAAGGCAGTTCATGAGGCTTAGGGATAAACAGGAGCGTATGCTCTCCTATTCCCTTGGGCATTGTTTGAACAAGTAGACAGTGAGGAAGATCTCAAAGCATGCCCCCCCTCCCCCCTCCAAGGCAATAGCCAGCCTCTGAATACAGGCTTGTAATGGACAGTTGCCCTCTTACAGTGCTGTCCTTAATGAGAAGTTCCCGGGGCAAGGGTGCCCAGCCAATCAGGTGGCTTGAACACGCAGTTTAACGCCCATGTTTTCCCAGCCACTCAAGGCCCTTCCACAGATGCTGGCATCTTGATTGTGGAGACAACAGGGAGCCCGTTCCTGTTGCCTCCTCACAACCCCACCCACCTGAGTCTTCCTGCACCCTTCCCCCATCACCCTCACCGCTTACCACTTACCTGCTGGAGCAGAGCTTTCTGCTCCGGTCACAGCACTCATTCCCGTCCTTAGCACCTGCCACAAAAATAGAAAAGGGCTAAGCCAGTCTTCCATTTTGTGTGGTAGGGCTATCTTGTTTTTTTATTTCTTTCTCATGGGCGATTGGGCTTGTGCAAACCGCACAGAGCCAGTCTCCTATGAAAAAAGATAATTATTTACAGCCTATACAGAGCATCGGGGTGCAAATAGGAATCATCTCCCCCACCCCCTTGTCGGGAGTGTGCACATGACTGGTAACAGCCCTAAGCCCTCACCATGGGTAGTGATGTCATAACAGGATTTCCTTTTCTACAAGGCCAGTGACAATCATTGGTGTTCACGATGCAAGATCAATCCGTTGTATTTTAGATTTCTATTGAACAAATGGGCATGGTGATTGGTGTGGAATTCGGTTGGCTATGGGGCTTTAGACAGATGGGATTTTAAGCTGCTTTTTCTAATCAGCTGAACTCCACAAGTTAGAGATGAGCTGAACACTTGGGAGGGCGGGGGCACCTGCACTACACTGTCTTCCCAGTCTCATTTAACCATCCTACAACATGGGGCTTTACCAGCAACTGTAACTGTAAACATTTGCCTAGTACCTTATTGAAGCTCTCTGCTTGCCATTTGGTGGTATAGTGATGGGAAAGTCATTTAATATGGCTATCACTCCAGCGTCGAAGGACGTACATGGCAGGTAATGGCCCACCAGCCTGAGCCAAGGGAGGGTCAAGCAAAGGCTTTGGCAAGGGCTCAGGGCTGTTACCGTCCCTGTACACCCCCTCGCCACCCAACAAAGCAGCGTTTGCTGTTTGTACCCAGGGGCGTCACCCGGGGAGCAACTATTTTTTTTTTTAATGAGCGATGGGTTCCCTGTGTAGTGTGGGATGTTTTTACCCATGCATCCAAGCCCTACCATAAAACTGTGCGTTACTGGCATTGAAAACATCATGATGGCCAGAACTCCCCAGAGAGTGCACAGGGAAAACATGAAGAATAGGCTGCCATTTTTGCCTATGTTGTGAGCACAGGAGAGCACTGCCTAACACCACCATTGGGCTACACAGTAGCCTGAAACCATTGGGAATGGCAATGCTGATTGCCAAAAGCAACCCAGAACTGTGGGGAATTCATTTTCTTAATGTCAAAAATGGATGCAATACTGGTGCTCACCACTATCAGAAAGCCGGCGTTTTAAAACCACCAGACTTTTGTGTTAAACTGAACAAATGAACCGAAACCAGGCCAAGGAAACACTTGCTAAGAGGTGGATACAATGTAAAACTATATTCTGAAATGACTTGAAGGAAGTCATTATTTAATGTACATATAAAAAATAGCTGCATGTAAGTTGGATTTGAATGTAGAAAACTGGTAACTAAAGTGACATTTAGCTGAATTCTGCCTGACAACTACCCCCGACAGGAGAAACCTGCTCAGCCACTCTTCCCAGGCCTGGCTGCATCCTGCTGCCCCCACCAAAAGGAGATGACACCTCTCTGATTGGGTTAGGGGAGGAGCACCTCCTAGGGACTGCAGGAAGTTGAACAAAGTCCTGTCCTGGACTCATGCAAATGTTATATGGGGGGAGGGGGGAGGGGCGTAAAGTAGATTCCTCTTGGGAGAAACTGGGAGGGGCAGTGCCTCTGCTAGCAAGCTGAGCTTGGGGGAAGTGGATAAACCAGTTATTCCACCATGTGATGTGGGAAGCCACACCCCTTTATGACCAGGGCATAATTTTAAAAAAGATAGATAACTCCTAGTGCGGACTGGTCAAAATTATATTAATATAATTCTTGGGATTTTTCCGTGCACATTTTAAGAGGTTTTAGGACCCTGTGGTGTATTCTGGGGGGTTGCTAGCGGAAAATAGGGTCTTACTCCAAATGTCTGCATGTTAAAAATCTGACACTTCATCAATTAATGTCCATACTCCTTGCGCACATTTGTGTAATTTTTGGTAAATATCCGATATGGGTAAACCGACCAAAAGGCACAAAATGTTGTCATTTCTGAATCCCAGCTCGCAGGAACTTGGGGCTCGAACAGAGACCTGTCTTAATTCATCTGTAATATGTACATGTAATGTCAACCACTTGTGTATCTGGGATATATGTATTGGAGTCAGAAATAGATTTGTGTGCAATTTGACAGCGGAAGGATCCTCGGACCATAAAACCTACAGCATGATGACAATCAATTTCCCTCCCCCAATCATGGGAGAGGGGGGAATTGGGCCCATGACAAGTAGAGAGGCGCAGGCTTAGCTAGGCCCAGGGACACACCCATTTTCAAAACACAAAAAAAGGAACATTGAAACCCAGGTAGGGACATTCACTTTCCACTTTCTTGCGGGACGCCTTGCCGGGAGACTCCAGACTTCTAATCCATCAACCTCCAGAGACCAGAGATATCCAGAGGGACCAGAACTGTGCAGTGCTGTGAGCAGAACCGGTGCTTGACAGACCCAGAGAGCAGAGCTGACCCAGATAGCCAGGACTTCAGAACCACCCGCCGGAAGTCCCGTCCAACCTGACCAGACCTTGACGGCTTATTTCAAAAATATAGTGCGAGTACTCACTGTGCCAAAACCAATCTCTTAGTTTAAAATAATCTAATCCAAACTATTTTAGCCTATTAGAACTGCCTCCTAGAATCGTGTCATTCTGTCATTTTTAAAGCTGAAAACTGTCACCTGTCATTTTGAACTTTTAAATTTAAAATCCGAAAAACTACCTTCACAAAATCGTCCGTATCTCCGGGACCGTTTGTGCTAGGAGTGTAATTTAACGTTTATCATAAAGCTAAGATTCTAGGCTTTCCAACGAACCTAGAACCGACTTGCTACTCCTTATAGTGCCTCCGTAATTACGCTTGACGCACACGATTAAATTTGCCGCGATTTGACATTTTGCACAATTTCAGCCACGTGTAAAAATCAGCAGCTCCTTGCTTTCCTTTGCTAAAATTCGTTTTAACCTGCTAGTTACTCAGAGCATTGCTAAGGTGAGCCTGAACTAATATAAACTAGATATCACCCAACATGAACCCCTATAGGGAATTTAAAGCCTTTTTAGCATATGTTTCACTTAATTGCAACCACATCAAAGCATTTTGGGCCTGTGTTTCAAACTTATACCTGTTTTTCTCTAAGCTTGCTGGGGGGAAACTGAATTTCGTATTGTATCTGATTGCATTCCTGAGAACTGTGTGCTCTGCTTTCCATCTCCTTATATTGCATAAGGGGGTGGGGGGTGAATTGTCAAGGAAAAGTGATTACATTGTCTTTTGTTGAAGCCATATCAAGTTTATTTTCTGTACTGCATTTTCATTCATCATTGCATTGTCCTTGAAGCCATAAAAGCATTCTCAGCTACTTTATCCTCTCTATATCACTTCTAAGCCATCAAAAAGAGTGTACCACTGTAACAGTATCCTTTGTTGATCACTATCATCTTCCCAAGTGTGCCATCAAACATTAATTATAAAAGTGTGATATATATATATATATATATATTGTTTACTTTTCAAATAAACCTTTTAAATTTGCAAAACAAACCTACTTCTTGGCTCAGCGGGGTCGGGGGGATTCTGAGAGAGGGGTGTTATACAAGGGTTCATCATCCAGATTATAACTTGCCATAAAAATATATAAATAAGGGCTTCCCTTGGGCATCCCAGACAAGGCACTGACTTAGTGGGATTGCTTGATTGGAGTCACTTACAGTAGTGCACAAAAAAACAAGAAGGCCAACACCATAGAAAAGGGAAACCCTTTTCTATTCCTACCGTGGCCACGACGGAGAGGAGTGCTGAGCTGGGGCGAGAAGCCCCAACAGGTAAGTGGATTGGGGGTCATTTGGGGGAAGACACGCAGGTGGGTGGGGTGGGGGGGGGGGAACTGGGGGCATGGTGGGTCTGGGGAGCGGGCAGGGGCACCCAGGGAATAGCGGCACCCAGCGAAGGGCCTTGTGTGGCAGGGAAAATGCAGATGGTACACTGGTCTCGCTGCATTTCCAGCCATCAGATTGGCTGTGCCCCCTCCCCCCCGGTTGCAAATTATATTTGGGCTAAATTATTCTTAAATCTTTCAGAAATTGAAATCAAAACGATGGTCACAAAGGATAACCTTGGGGAGCCCTCCTTTACGTTTGGCTAACCATAAGCTAATACTCTGATAAGAGCTTCTAAATATCTGAATATCTGAAGCCCTTTTGACTAATGGTCTATCATCATCAGTGCAAATTTACCTTGAACACCCATTGTACAATAGGATCCCAGGATGTCAATGCCAACCCTTTGGCAGCGGTTATCCGATACCGGAAGTGGCTTGAATGGTGTGGCCATGGCCCTGAGTTTCATCACTATTAAGGCAACATTCCCTTCATTTACTTTCCACTGATGAGTCTAGTCCTGGCTACCAATGCATCTCCACTTCACTTTGGTTTTTTCATTCTAGTGTCATGTGCTAGATTAATAATAATTAATTTCCTTCAAGCTCTTTGGAGATACTTCTTTATGTCCACGCAGTAACCAAAAATCTTCCATTAATAGGTCTCATCTCCCAATATTTATTTTCCTCCAATTTATTAACTTGTCCACCCAAGACACCGATTTAAAACTGTCAAGTATGCTTCCTCCCATTCTTCAATTGATACACTGCTCTTTCTTGCTCACAATAGAAGCCCTTAGTAATCCAGTATAAAGAATGCATGGCTAAACAGTTTTTCGTTGTGGAAGAGTCTCTTAACTTTAACACACATGTAATTTTAAAATAGTCCATAGGTGCCCATCTGCGAGAACAAACAGCCTACTGACCTGTTCTTTGGGAAGGTACCCACTCTAGAGTCCGCAGCCACACTTTAGCTCACTGTGCCTATACCAAAACCATAGCACAACACTGTTGCAACACTTTCATTTTATAACAATTGAAAACTAGCACGCAAAATTCTCTAAAAAAGCAAAAAACCTGCAGTGAAAGATACATTCAAGATACACCACAAACAAAATATTCACAAAAATGCAATAATATTGAAATGAAAGGGGTATTCCTTTTCCATAGGAACAGAACTGACAAACCCAGATTGAACATGTTTTCATATGCTCTTCAGCCAAAATGTACACATCAACAAGAGCATAAATGGAGGGCTCTATAAAGTAAAGCCAGACTAGAAACATTTATTGGACTCGGAGGAATAAATTAGATTGAAAAAAAGATTAGAACGGATTGACATTCTGCTGAAGCATTGATTGGTTCCTAATAAAATGCTGTCGATAAGATTAACTGAAATTTAGGAACCCTATTGCTTCCATTCCAATATATTGTGTCCAGCAACATTACATGCAGTGCATGGACTCCATTCAAAGACGGACAAGGCTTGTCAATCAATGTTCGACACTTCAGGTTTAAATATCCTTTACTCATCTACATATCCCGTCAAATCTCTTGCTGAGCTTTGAAGTGGCATTTACTCTTTAATACTCAGCATTGATACTTGCCTTAGAAAAAACTTGGCTACAAACATTTATGAGGTGCCATGTCATCAGGATACTGAAAGCAGAATTGTCCATTCTCGGACAAAGGGATCATCCATGTTGCAATACCAGCAATTTGCATTGCACAGATATGGGAAAGGCAAGAGACTTTGTAGATGGTAACACATCCACTGGTATTTTTAACAAAACTGATTATTTAAAAAGCAGGTATGTGTTAAAGGGTTAATCCAAATCAACTTAGATGTTGATGTCCAGAATGAGGAGGATACCCTCAGCAGGCTGTGTGCCCCAATGCCTCAAGACCGGTCTCCACCCGCACCCCAATTTAGGTGCAAGGTGCGCATCCAGCTTGCTAAGCCGAATAGCTTCCACAGAAATAATTTAAGCAACAGCACCCTTTCAACTAATAGTCTGCTGTTGCGCACACTGCCTTGTGCAGATGCCTTGTGCAGAGACTGTGTGCTATCAAAATAATGACTGAAATTATTCAAAACGATCATCCTGACCCGAAAATATTACTGTTTTATTGCATTTGCTTTTCTGTAAGAAGACAGTCTGGTAGGCCCACTGCAGTAATAGACTGTGCTGCAGTAAGGAGTTTTTCTTGTATCAGTGCGACTCTTCCAGTATGCAAGCAACACTACAATATTGCAGACTGAACCAGTTTAAATGCAATGTAAATATACTCGGCCACAGTTAGATAGCTGGCCAACTCTACCGTAGGGTAACTACCCAAGGACTCGCCTAGATCTTCCCAAAGCATTCAGTTCCATCGTGTGTGCAACACTTGACCAGTGACACAAAGACTAGCTCGCTCTGTGTATGCTGAAATAATGCTACTTGCCGAGTTTTGAACCAAACGCAGCCTTAGCAGCCAGGCACCACATGTTCTTTGCTTTCTGCTGATGGACAGCAGTGCAGGACTACATGCAAAGGTCATTCTGTAGCTGCTACCTCCACTGCTTAGCTAGTGGAGTTAGCCATCTAAGGAGCCATTAGTCTTGGCACTTTTTACCTTCCCTTGCCATGTAAACAGTGTGGTGAGATGGAGTAAGGAGGCTGACGAGGTGGAATCTTTTTGGCTATAGACTTTTATTCAAATAAAGAAAAGAACCGGTCTCTCCCCATTTCTAGAGGGATTTTGCCTACCTCAACACAAATAACTTGGGTGCACATCAGGATGCAGGTCAAAAACCAATATACCATCCTCTGTCCGAACCAACTACTTTAACCCTAAGCAACAAATCAAAAAGGAATTAAATAAACTTTTTCTCTAAGCCACAGGGAGAATGTCTCCTTTCCCCTTGTGAAACAATCCAGTCTAAGGCTGCCTAAACAGCAGTCTCTTGCAGCAGCCCGATTTACCAAATATACTTGGACCAGGAGAAGGGAGTCATTCTTCTGGTCTATCTGGAAGAGTTTTAGACACTGTTCCTGGATAGTTTTTTGCACAAGTCTTCAGAAGTTTCTTTACTTCCACGTATTTGTTAACAGATTTAAGGCTTTATCAACTCTTCTTATTGTTGGCCCTTTATCAGGACTTTTTATATCTTGGCTATTGGGGCGATTACTCCCCGACAGTTCTTGGTCCTTTTTGGCATCTTTCACATGTGTTGGGTTTCCCACTGTGATGAGGGAGTTCACTCCAGAGGAATACTGGACTCTTTGCATTCCCTGGACCCCACCTGGCATTCCCGCAACTCCCGTTACCTGTATCTTCACTAGGAAGCACTACCGGCTCTTTCTGGGGTCTCAGGTCGCTGTTGGTTAAGCACGCGTTAACGCATTTTCTTCCTCTCGGATCTATGCTGCTTTAGAGAGCCGTTGCTACAGTGGTCTCGGTGTGAGTGTGTTTTAGAGACCACATGGTCCCTCTCGGAGAGGCCACACCACCAATGAATTCTTCCTGCTACTGCAGCAAGTCGAGTTTATTCAGACTCGCATAGTTCCTTTCAGCTTCTCCTGAGACAGATTGTCACTCGATGCTTCGGAGAGCGCAAGTTTGAATTTCCTGGGTCTTGCAGGACAGACGCCAGCTTTCCTCGTGGCACTGCCTGCTACCGAATATCTCTAGTCCTTGCCCGGTCTTTGCTTTATATTGCTGGGACTGACCCAGCATAGCATCAAGGCTGGTCGTTAATGCCTCTGAAGTGAGCTTTATTCCTCCTAGTGGCCACGTCAGCACAGTTGTTTGGTAATCCCTCCTATTGTCCTGTATGTTTCTTTGGTTCTTCTTCATCTCAGTCCTATATGGTCTTACAGATGAGATAGAGACTTCACAATAACACACAGTAGTAGTTTCAGGTTGGGAGGGAGAAGGCGTCAATAGGGCCATGGCCTCTGGGAACAAAGTTCTAGTGAGGTATTTCAGTGAACTGAGTCCTTATCCCCATGAAGGGAGTCTCTCCCTATAAGGTCGTCCCACTTATCCTGCCAGATTTACTTTCAGGATATGGGGCTACCTTCCCAAACCTAGGCAAATAAACAATCCTTAAGCTTTGACCTGCTCACTTAGAGACAGCAGTAATCAAGCAATCCAGAGTAACTCTTAAGATATATGCGGGTAGAAAGAAATCACTTTGAATAAAAGGGATGACCATGCAATAGTATAAGGGAACAAAATATGCATTAGATCTCGTTCAATACCAGTAAAAGAGCTGAGGCAGTAGGCAATTCTAAAAGTGTATGTAAAGAATCCTAAATTCTATAACTGCACTACACGAACCTTGTGGCAGATGAAAATCTAAATAGAAGCCATATCTAGCCATATCTAGTTTTCAATTGGTGAACTCTGGGAATGGACAACGTCAGCGCCCAAGACATATTGGTGTCAAATTCACTACAAAAGACCATATGTGCATCTGCTTCTGGTAACTGGGTTTCACCAAAAATAAGCCCTTGGCCTTGGAGGTCTCCTCAAAGGATTTCCTGCCCATGGCCAGGAAACCCTCGATTCCCTTTCTTCTGGGGGAGATGACAATCAAAACCAGGCAGTTAGCCGAGAACCAACGCTTCAAAGACAAGCCCTGCCAAGAGAATAGAGAGGTCAAACCAGGGTATAAAATAACCAACTCTTTGATGCAGTGCTCAGAGGAGAGGTTAAGTAGTCAGGAGAGAAGCACTAGTCCAAAGAATGGCCACACCATCCTCCCAGGGCTTTCACAAGTCCTGTGCCCCTACCCACGGGCCTGCAGACAAAGCACTCCAGATAGGACATCAGCAGGTAAAACACAGACAAATGGGGGGGCAATTCACTGATACAAATTGCCTATTTAATGACCACCCCCTATTTTTAATCCTCTTTGGACTATTGAAGAAGGATCTCACCTAGAACCAGTTGGGGTTACAGTCTGATCCAATATGCTCTCCCATAGAAGTGAAGAGAAAGACTGCCAAGGAAAAGGCACGCATTTTCCATCAGCCATCCCAGCCATCCCAGAAACACAAGCACTTGATGTGACCTAGTGGCCAGACAAGGTGTACTGCATGCATGCAGGCAACTTGTTGCCTTTTCTCGGGATCTGCCCGTCTTCCTAGGTTAGTGTTAAATAGTTCTGACTGACTGTATTTTGTATTGTTGATTGTGCACCCTTAAACTTATGGGTCCTTGGTTGCGTGTTATAAATTATATAAAGGTAAAAGTAAACAGAGCACTATTAACCAGCAACCTGCTCACTGGAAGTAACAGACTCTGCAAATGCTTGCTAGAAAACATCCCGGAAAGTGTAAAACAAAGAGTCCACCTTACCCCTCGAGACAATGGACAGGGTTCCCCAGCCACCAGACTTTAAGTACCAGCTCTGTGCACTGTTTGCAGACTTCGACCACTCGAGATGACCCAAACAACCAGAGATGCCTTTGACGCTGACCACTTTTTCATCTGCTGAATCAAATCGTTGCCTGCCTATGCTGCAACCATTTGGGCCTATCACCACGAAGCACAACATCACATAGTTGGACCTCTTTGTGCCGACTTGACAGATTTGAGACATCAGCAAGACCGTTCGCCGTCTGCTCTTCACCCAATTCAAGCCAATCACTGCACTACCTTACGGACTACCTCAAGCAGACTCCTGAATCGATGCTGGTGATCCATTGGCAACAATCAACTTGAGCATTTGGTGTTGCCTTAACCAATTTCAAAGCGCCTTGAAAGCTGGCTTTTGATGTTGAGCCACAAAAATAGGCATTAAAGGTTTTTGCAGTGGTTCTGTCCCACTAGGATACATTAAAAAGGGATCTAGTCACTAGCAGGACTCCACTCTCAAACCTTAAAAAACACTGCTTCAGTGAACTTGGCTTGCTGCTGAAAGGATTACCACTGCACGCCTGTCTTCAAACCCAGAGTGCCCCTTTTCGTGACAGTCAGCAAAGAAAGTGTCTTTTGCTACAGGGGTGGGCAAGTATGTTTTTGATAGAGGAGTTTACATTTTTAGTTGGAGTATGCTATTTTTATAGAATCTTGATTGGACATTCCTTTATTTTGTTACCACATTACTATTGTTGTTTGGACTTCTTTGCTAGCTCAGCTTGTGTCCCTTCTGAAGTGCACAGCCTACCCACAGGCTCCGTTATACAAACAGGCAAAGAAGGTATACCGGTCATTATGTGCTAGTTTCACATTTATGATTGTGATCACTGTTAGTTTATTAGTGGTGTTCGGCCAAGTCAGTGTTTTATGCACTACCCAACCCTACACTCCTGCAGAGCAGTAGCCGTTTTGTCACAGTTGGATCTGGGCAGGGACCACATATCAAGGCTTTCCTGGTGACAGGGGATACTTGTGACTGCTGTGCTTGCTGGAGAGAGTCCCTTTCTTTTTTCTCTCAAGTTGGTAGAAGTCGAATATCCATAGATACAGCAGCACTTAACAGAATTACTCTTTGGTTCGGCACCAGATTTGTGTTCCTCCTGATGGGACGAGTGAAGATTTAGACCCTTGGGTAAAATAGGCAATTAATGCTCAATGACATGATTGCCTTATTAGGCCAGTTGCAGGTCCTTACAACAATGCTTTTACATAAGTGTGCATTGCAAGTGCACAAGCCAAATAGATGTGAGGGTAAGGGCTAAAAGGGAGGGGTTGGGGGTGGGGATAGCTTTTACATCATTATTAATGCACACCGATGTAAAAGCACTGAGAAGGCATGGAACCATTAGGACTTTTCATGAATTTCTTAGTCATGATATGCCTTGCCATGTGTGTATTCTTTATTGTTTGTGCCAATCCCTAACCGTTCATCCATTCTACTTCCCACTTTATTCTACACAAATAAATGATTCACTCACAGACTACAGGTGAACAACATTTAGGCGGTCTGTCACTTGCACACACTAAAACCATCAAAACTCTGAACCTCCCCTACCAACCCGTCACAAAAAGCCTGCCAGCCACCTTCACCCATCCTCACTAAGGACAAACCTCGTTTTTTAATCAAACAAAGCAGCATGCAAGCAATTCAGAGTCCCTTCTGGATACTCATACCCACATAGCCCCAACCACAACTCACCTAGAAACATACAAGCTCCTCCGTCCCACAGTCACCAACACTGGTTGTGCATCTTGCCTCTCCCTCAAATTATTTCCATCTTCCCTCCCTTACAGGACATGCTCTATGAGACTGCACTGTGTATTGCATTCATTCAAACGTTCAATGGGCACCCAATCACGGTCAGGCTGCCCCATTACACTTTCAAAGGCTTATTCCAGGGCTTTCTCCCTCTCAAGTGAATCCAGACTATAATCCAGACTCTGTTCATTATTTGACAGTGTATACCTAGTTTAGACGACTGTAGCCCTTCCTCTGGAAAGCAGGTAAGCAGCTATGACTATATATGCCAACATCAATAAAACACCCTCTTTTGTTGGAACAATGTCTAGCAGTGGGGCACGATTTACAAATGGGCTCTCTGCAGGGACAACCACAGGTACAGCAGGTTATATGGCATTCAAATTAAACGAAGGCTGCAACCAGCCAGTACATCGTACAGTCAGTTGTGAGAGGATATTTGCAAAGGGGACCAAGCTGCCTTTTGAACCCTGGCCAGTCCGTCTGTGGGCATGAAGAAAATCAAATATACCCTGGGCCTAATGCCAGGCGAGTAAAATGAAATGTCTTGCTACATTCAACGCTCTTTAATCAGGATCGGAAATAAAATAGAAAGTTTCTAGGAAGAAAGAGGGCCTGAAACAAGAATAAAGGAAAAGAACAAAGAAGTGGGATGGAATTATTTTGTCAAAATCGACTGAAAAAGAGTACTTGCAAAAGAAACGTTCATAGAAGCAAATGAAAGGTTTTCCATAGGAGTAAGCAAGAAAATGAGGTGGCAGGAAAGAGTTGTAAACAAGGGGAATAAGATCAAAACAAGGGGAATAAGATCAAACAAGAAGTGGGCAAGAGATGGACCCAATGAAGTCCAGAAACCCATAAAATCAGAATGAGAAAAGCCTGAAAGAAAATTTGGTGCCTCAGGCAAAGGTCAATCTAATGAAAACTATCGTATGGAAATAAGGGATGGAGTAGTCCTATCCATAGGAAAAAATAAACAATTCTTTAGATGAACTACAATAAAGCTGTGGGTGAGCAGCGCACAGGTACGAGAGGTGAAAAGAGAAAGTATCGGGCTCTGAAGACAGGGTCTTGGCCTTCGAGGGGAAACAGCCGATTTGACTCCCCAGATGGACACTGCCAATGTGAACATTCAGAAGAAGATAGTTCACTGAGAACATCCAATATTAAAAGGGTTTTATTTAATTTCTAGAAAAGTCCCTCTGGAGACTGCAGACCAGCCCGCAGGAAAGCTGCTGGAGATAGAAAAATCACACATTCGCCCCTAAACCGAAAATGGGACATTCACCTCTGGCCCTCAAAGTAAGATTTTAGAGATACCCAGTTAAAGAGAGGTTAATGAAAAGAGGTTGTGAATTAGGAGATCTTAAATGGGGTGGAGCCTGCATGATCATGCTGTTTGGGAATGAGATAATTGCTCACATGTAGATGTTCTCAGAGACAAAACTGCTAGATGGGACCAAGAGAGACTCCAACTAACTGGTATACCGGGCAGTACTAAAAGGGATAGTGGATGGAGTCGCTCACTCCTTCACTAAATGTGTAAAAGCGAAGCAATTCCATGAGCATGTGACCCCTGGTACGAAATGAGCATTACATTTTATATTTAGACCTTGAAGTGGCTCTGTGATAATAAGATCTGAAATATGGAATATGTGTTTCAACATTTGTTGGGTCATTAGTGCTTCAAAGCCATATTGTGCATTCTACTGACGTAATATTCAGCATTCCCAAGACTCATTGAAATGCATCTGTTGGTGCATTTGAATTGGGATGAAGCCATATAATCTTTGGTTCTCTGTGGCATTTCCTCTATGAATGCCGTCACGTTGTGACGTGACTCTTACTGCCTTCCCGCATCGTTATGTGGGCGGCTCAGAGTTCGGGCAAAACTGCATCAAGAGGTACGTTGGGCTAGGGAGGGGGTTGGGTGAAGGGGTCATGTGATATGGGATTTCGGCAGTTTGCCGTTGGTTGTGGTAATAAAGGAGACGTGTTTACATCCACTGCGTGTCCGCGTATTTATGGCCCTGTCACAGCCTCACCTGATGATCTGTTCTAGTAAGCACCGTATTGTGCTCACACAGGGGACTTCACAAACACGTACATAATGCGGGGCACCTTCACGCCAGCTACTTCAACATGATGGTCTGATTGGAATAACATGGACATATCACGCCCCAAGAAGAATCAAATCATGCAGGATGCAACAACAAAAATAAAGAGCCTCCACTTCAGCTCAGCAAGAATCACCAGAGGAAGCGATCTGTATGGTGTGAGGACCATATGCCCAACTCTCCCCAAGCAGGCAACACTCTCTGAGACAGGGTTTTGTTAAGGAGCCCTGCGAAAATCTGTTAACTTTGCCTGTTGCACCCCCCCTTTACCCACTCAATTCGTGGTAGACACTGGCTCCCAATTACTGAATACTGTGATTAATATACGAGACATGCTGAGAGCTTACTAACGGACAGAGTGTTTGCCTGTGTGATTGATATCTGTCCTTTTATTTATACCTAAAGTAATAACTGATTGCGTTTTCCAAGAGTCCTTTTCAGTATAGAAAGACATGTGGGCCTTCACGAGAAGGTGGAACGGTTTTATAACACTGCACACTCCAGGCCAGGGACTCCTTCCCCCAACAATGAATGTGCCGCACAATAAAAATGCTTTTTCTCTTTAATCAACCACGGGTTCTTTTATTTTCGTAGGCCCCCAACCAGTCTCGCACCCAACCTTCACACACAAAAAAAAAAAGTGTTGCAATGGACTAGGAACCAGGTCGGTGTGCATCAATAAGATATTTATTAATTTTATGGTTTAATTAAAATAAAAGCAAAATCAAACAATTGGACAGTAGCCACAAAAGGTTGTGGCAATACCAATCCAAAGATTCCCACAATACAATTAGTTCAAAATCCCCTCAATTCTCATGATTCTTTAATGGCAAACAGGAAAAATGATTTTGGAGCAATGGATTGCATTAAAGTCAAGTACACCCCCGACAATACTCACCCCAAACATCTGCCAACTTAATTCTTTTCAGATGGTAAGCAGTGACAAGGAGTCAGGATGAAAAGGGAAAAATCTGATTTAGAATTCAGGCCACCACCCCACGATGGGAGGCCAGAAAAGAAAACGGAAACCCGATTTATGAGCAAAACGGCATAATATGATTTCCCTTGTTACTCGCACAGCAGCGTACAACCGTGGTGGGAAAGCTAGAAAAGAAATTTGTGTTGCTACACTCGAGAGATAAGGAAGTTTACAGACTACAATGCAGGGCACCAAGGAAACATGAACACAAGTTAAGAAAGTCATTTTTGGGACAGAAAACAAATGCGAAAGGACAAAACATGCGTCAGAATGGGAATTCGTTTCTACACGGGATGGGTGATGACCGGCAGCCAAGAAAAGGGCTTAGCTGTCAAAATCAGAAATCGGGTTTCAGGACAAGGAACAGGTTCTCAAAGGTACTACAGTTTGGGGTTTTCTATGGTAGAGATGCAAATCGGAATACGTATGAAGGCACACAATACACAGGCAAATTCGGTTTTTGTTACACAAAGACCAATTCTGTTGAGGCTATATTTTAATGACTATAATTATTAAAGAACGGCACTTGGCAAGAGGTGGTTAGTTTCGAATGTCAACAAACACACATCCTGAATCTCTATTAGGGGAATTAATTGAATTACTGCAAAATTATACCAAGGATTTATACAGACAACTGAATCCACTTACTTACAAAGGCTAATACAGAATCAGCTATGGAAAGGTGGATGGATTATCCTAGCAATTTGGGACTTTGAATGGGATTTTTCAATGGGGTGCAAGAGTCAAAAGAGCAGGATATGCAGTTTGGGGACTGGGGTTATGTGCTACTTAAAATGTAAGCTAGAGGTTGGGATCCTGGAAAGCCAGCGAGGTCTCTAGTCACTCTGGACAGCTAGGCCAAGGGATCTGGGCACTGCGCTCTCCTGGATTGGATTCTGGACAGCTAGGCCAAGGTCTGGTCACTGCGCTCTTAGACGGGGTCTGGTCTCTGCACTCTCTTGGATGTTATCAGCTGCCGCCTCTCCTTTCTCCCTGGATTCTTGTGTGTGCCTGGATCTGGAATCTGTATCTTGCTGTAGATGGATGGATTATCTGGAACCGGATTTGAATCCCTTTTGTCTCTGTGTCCCCCCTTTTATAGCCAAAATGATGATCTATATTTTACAATCAGGGTGTGGAGGGGGGGGGGGTAACTGCAATTACTCCTATCCTGGGATAGGACAGCCTACCATTCCTCTCTCCACCCCCTGGGCCGATTGGTTCAGGGGAAAGGGTGTAATTTGTCCGTTTACATTTATGAACTTTTGTTGTCTCAAGTCTACTTTTTAGCAAAAATTACTTATAGGCCAAAACTTCAAACTTATACTAGCCACTGCCATAAGAAGTAGATAAGCGGATTCAATAGGTCACAGGGAATTGGACAATCCGATCGCCGGCTCTGTGAGAGGTTGCATCTCCCTTTGGCACATTTTTTGCCCTTTTCATGAAATGCAGAATATCAAAAATTCTGCCAATGACTACACATGTTCATAATTACATCTTGCATCTTTCCACCTAGTTTCATATTTGTCCTATTCATAATTCAACCAGTAATGCGTCTTTCCTGGCCATTTCAGTTCACCAAGTGCTAGAAACATGCACTTGGTCTCTTTATATTGTTCTAAAAAATAAAAATAAAAAATCACATGGAAAACTAGCATAACACAAAATGACCACTTATTCAGGGTGCTGGGAAAATTGTTTTAAAATAAAGTAGTCCTTTAATGTCAATGGGGAGGATTGGTCACATGTAGGGGTGGTGCTGCAGACCCCCACAGCAAACTGTCTCCACCTGGCTCGGCTTGCAACAAAGGACTTTTATGATGCCCTTTGAAGTTTGACAGTTCCTCCTTCAGAGTGGATGCTGGAGGAAATCGCACCTCTCGGTCACGCACTAGCCATACTGGCTTCCTTTGTTCCCTCTTCCAGGGCTGCCTGCTAGTCTGGTAGGGCAGTGAATCCTCACACTCCCGGCCACCTCACATGCCATTGTGAACTGGTTCACGGATTAATGTGACTTCCAGTGGGAAGCCAGGTTTTCCATTGAATCTTGTGCATGAGCCTCAAACTGCTTTTTTAAGTTTCTGAATCTTTTCCAAGGTAAGAAATTCTTGTGGGGACAAATATATATATTGTACATTGTGTAGACAAACCCCCACCCACATATTCAATGACATCTCTGTTCAAGCAAAATTGTTATTTGATGTTAACTTTTAAATGACATTTTTCCTCATTTCCCAAAGAACAGATTCACACCTGTGCAGGCCTTTCAATTAAAGTTTCAAATGTGGTTTTGCAGACTACGGGATTGTCTTTCAATTAGTCTTTTGGGAGGTTCTGCATGTTCTGTTGGTTCATGGACACAGAGGGATACTGAAAACGATTTATTTGATTTGGACACAAAAAAAGAGAAAGCCATGCTATTTCTTTCATTTGCAGTAATTTGAGCGCAATGGTTTTGGATGTCATGCATACTTTTTGTTCTCCAAATGTAGAAAAACAGCTGCAGCGCTGTTCTGAAGGCAGGGCATAACTTCTAGTTATGCAGATGAAAATGAAGCAAATGCACTGCCATTTTTCAATGCCGTGTTCAACTGCTTGCCACACATGTACCAGAAAGACAAAAGCACAGCCGTTTTGGTGGTACTGTTTAAATGCTGATTTAGCAAGGGGATTTCTGCTTAGGGCCTTAAATGCACCCCACAAAGGAGACTATATTGGAATACTTGATGTGACTGCCACACTCACACCAGTTGTAATTCAGTTAATGTACATCTTTAGAGAGATTTATGTTATGAATAGTTTAAGCTTTAATGTTGGTGGTATTTTTGCAGTTAAGTGGGTTGTGAATCATCCGAGCATAATGCTCCAATTTTATATTCTCCTATTTTGCCCTTTCCTTGGCCCAGTTTATGGTACCGAAAAAAATATAACCTAGTATCCATCTCACCCGACCCAATGCATCCTATGGTTGTTTAATCACAAGAAATAACACTATACCTTTTACAAATGTCTTGAAGAAAAACGACTCAAAGAAAGAGAAGTTAGGAAACCTTTGGAAGATAGCCAATTAGCTTTATGTTCTTAGCTGGATTCTTAAGTGTGATGGGGCCACTGATCACACCCAGTCAGGGGTGGGGGGACAGTCTGACCCCAATAACCCTGGGCACCAGAAAATGTGTACACAGGCATCATCCTATTAGCTACTTACCTGCCAGGACGGCGCTATGACAGGATCGGGCGTCGCGCTGCACAACATCCTTGCAAAAATGACCACAGCCAACCCAGCAGGAGAAAATCCCTAATACAGCAAACCCGCGTTGAAAAGTTGTCAGGGCTTGAAGCCCTTATGTAACCTCCCAAACCCTCCCCTGGGAAAGGGAAAGGGAAAGGGAAAGGGAAAGGGAAAGGGAAAGGGAAAGGGAAAGGGAAAGGGAAAGGGAAAGGGAAAGGGAAAGGGAAAGGGAAAGGGAAAGGGAAAGGGAAAGGGAAAGGGAAAGGGAAAGGGAAAGGGAAAGGGAAAGGGAAAGGGAAAGGGAAAGGGAAAGGGAAAGGGAAAGGGAAAGGGAAAGGGAAAGGGAAAGGGAAAGGGAAAGGGAAAGGGAAAGGGAAAGGGAAAGGGAAAGGGAAAGGGAAAGGGAAAGGGAAAGGGAAAGGGAAAGGGAAAAAGAGAAAAAGAGAAAAAGAGAAAAAGAGAAAAAGAGAAAAAGAGAAAAAGAGAAAAAGAGGGTAAGTAGCAAGCAAAAGCCCATTAGTGGTATAGTGGGAGTTAGTGTTAGCAGGGCACCATATTCCTGGGAGTAGCCAACACTCAAACAGGGGCTACTACAGAGGGGAGCAGGGCACCATATCTCCGGGTTTGTAACAGGGAGAAAGGGGTAGTGGATTTAGCGGAAGAGGAACAGTGGAAGGCGGGGAAGTAGCGGGGAAGTAGCAACAGAGAAATAATTCAGAGTACAAGAAATAGTAAGAATATGAGTGGGAAAGGAATTAAGATCGAAGGGTGGAGGTGGAAAGCCAGAGTGAGAGATTGGAGGGACAGTGACTTGGTGAGAGGAGAACAGTTATGGCGAACAGTATAAAAAAGGTTCAGGTGCGAGAGGTTGTTAAATGAGTGAGCATGACGCAAGGCGAAAGAAGGTAGCATTCCCAATTCCTAGAGACTAACGAACAATAGGAGAGGGAAAGTTAGAAAGTCCCTAGGGTATCAGGTAGCCATCAAAGACACATGTAGTGGTAGTCAGAAGAAAAACAAATAGGCGTTACCGATCAGTAGTTTACAAACTACCCCGTAGGGACGTCTGGGGCTGGGAAGTGAGACCCAGGCCCAGGGAAAGTTAAGAGAGGAAAGGGCCGGCCCTAGAGCCAATATTCCCCTTAGGACCTGAAGAACCGGAAGAGAAAAACAGCCATTCTGACAATTAAGTAAAAAAAATACCCTTTGACTTTTTGAAAGAGTCAGCGTGGTTATTTGTGGCGAGTCGGCCTGTCACATAAGGGACAGAATACTCTGATAAAGATGTAAAATATTTTCACACTATTGGAATGAGATAAGATCACTTTGTGTTACCACAACAACCCCATATTCGTGAACAGCACAGCGAATGCAATTTTATAATATTCTAGTTGCTATGCAACCACGTCTAAGGGATTTAGCATCTTACTTAGAAAAGGCCAGAGGCTGACTTTTTGACAAGAGGGAAAGAAACCCTCAGAGTAGGTACTTTGTGACAAAAGGAGGCAGAGAACAAACGCCTAATACTAGTTAATGTTAACACGCGCAAATATAGTTAATGTTTACGCCCCAAAATAAATCAAAGGGGAATCTTATTTGAGAAAATAAAATGGGGTGTTGTGGGATCGGGGAGGAGGGGAGCAGGAGGCAATACTGGGTGGGGGCTTTAATACAATTCTGGAAGTGAAGTTTGATAAAAAAAAAAAGAAAGTATCAACTCTGACGCAGATGTGAAAGCCAGACGTGATCGCTTGCTAGTCCGTTACACACGAGACAAGGTTAATACATGGTAAGAACTACCCCCTCAGGTTGGGCGGCGGCAGGGGACAACAGTACACAATCTACTCCAAATCACAAACCTCCTTGCTTATGGACCCATTCATAGAAGTGTCTTTGGTGACAGAATATTGGCAGGAATAGGCCATACTGTGATCTCAGTACATGAGAGCAGGCTCCTGGCGATAGCCCTGCGAAGTCTAGCAGGCTTGACACCAACAGTGGCACTTTTGAATTCACTCCTTTGAGCAATCTTGTAGAGCTTGGGCTTGTTATCTACAGAAACCCACTTTGTCTCTCTCTTAGCATTGCCTTGAGCACATTATTGCAAATCAGCAAGTGAGGCCGAAACACACTGGGTGCCATTTCTACAGCTAAAACCACTAAAATATGGGTCCTCCCTCTTTTCCCTCCACCTTGTTGACCCTTTACATTCCCCATTTCCTTAGGCACCGCAACCAGCAATTTCCACAATCAATAGCCCTCTACTCCCAAATAAAGTGTCTCACCTTGGGTGCTTTCCAGACCTGATAAACAAAGGTCAGGTCTAACACATTCTGCTAATATTCATGTCATTCACTAATAAGTTACCGGATACCAATCATAGAAACATAAATATTGTTTATTATGTTTATATGCAGCGCTCCACTAAGAAATTGGACAGGTCCTGAAGAAGGCAACACAAAATGTTTTAACAAGTTGCGGAAATGTCCAATCATTAGACAGTTTCCTGTCACTGTGTCTAAAGGGCACCTATTAGGGGCCTCGTAAATCTTGACTGACAGACTTGCTAAAGGATACATTTTTTTCTATGAATTTGAAGTAAGTACCATAATAACCACTTTTGAAAGTATATTAGTGGCTTTGAAAAAATAATCTGAATATGTAAGTCGCTCTGGACCCATGTTAAGTGTCCTTTCACAGTTGTATGGGTTGCAAAGTATGTGTGTAATATCTATTGTTTTCCCCCTTTCTTTTCAATTTTGAAAGTAATGTCATACGTTAGTGGTTTAGATATATTTTCCTTTTCCCTACTCGCATGGAATGTCATTCTTTGCTTTTATGTGTAGTACTTAGGCCAAATAATAAATACATTCTATATTTTTCTAAAAATATGTATTGGTGAAGATTTAAACATCTTCAAAAAAAAGAGAACAAAAAGTCTCAGCATTTAGGACAATCTCCATAAACCTTTTTAACGCTTGTATTATCAGTCATAATTATGCCTTCAACCACATGGGCAGTGTTGGGAACCAACCGAAGTATTTTGTTGACACCAACAGCAACCAGGAGCTACATTTGGCTCCAAGTGCCAACTGGTGCCATACAAATCTAGCCACGTCCCATGAACTCTGTGCATTTCGGAAAGTGTATACAAGTGCATTAAAACTTATCCAGAAGATATTTAAAGCATAATGGGTCATATATAATTGACAGAAAGCTCACATGTTGGAGTTACATTTGCAACATGTTATATAATAGCTCCTGGCTCCCAGAGGTAGCTCCTGCTTATTTGGTGAAGCCAGATACCCAGGAGCTGCTTTAAGCTCCTGCTAATTGAGTCCTTATTTTGACCCTTGCTATGTGATATTAAGTTTGAACGTTTGCCGATGTAAACAAAGAATAATTAGGACACATTTAAATATAATGGATGATATATAGCAGGCAAAAGGTTAACGTGTTCCAGCTCATGTGGAAGTTAGATTTTCAATGTACTGCCTTGTCGCTCCTGGTTGCCCAGCAGTAACTCCTGCCTACGAGGGGATGCCCAATACCAGGGAACTGGTTTTAGCTCCTGCTCATTGAACCCTGTGCGAGCACCGAGAGACTGAATGGACAATTCGAACAGACAATGCTTTTGTGGAGTATATTAAGAATGAGATCGTGCTACACCTGCCTTCTAAGGAGAGGCGAGTCACTAATTGAAGGCCAAGTTCAGAGGAAGAATAATCAGTTATGCAGCCCACAGACAAAGTAAGGGGAAGAGCAATAACCAGATTACAAGTCAAGCTTCACGAAACCAAAGACACTGATTCCTCAGAACAAAATAGACAGGTGCTAAAGGGGCAAGAAGCTGCCTTGACCACAAAGTAAGCTTGAAAGCTGAACAAGGTTTGTTCTATACTAGATCTACCTTTTGGGAACATGGTGAGAAGCAAGATCTTCTTAAGCCACTTTAAGAGTAGGAATATAGGCTTATTCTCCCAATTTTAAAATAGGGTATTGTGATGAATATGGAATCCCCATCAATTCCCTGGCTGCAACCTCCTCCCATGTGGCCATGGGATGGCAGCTGCTACCTGATCCTGACCCTGGGGGCGGGGAGGATCACATGGGAGGAGACAGCCTCCGGAGAGATCTCATGCCTTTATTGGAGGAGACATGGTATTCCCCCATTTGTCTGTGGAGATGATCCCTTTATACCCAAATACCCTCACTGCATATTGCCATACATCTACACCCCCCTGTTAGGAAAACTAGAGAAACCCTTTCCAAAAGGTCTGTAGAAAGAACTTACATCCCTGGTCTAAAATGCAGAAGATCCAAGAGAACCTTTTCCGGTTCTAATTATTCACTATGTAGGACTGGTATATCAGTTGGAACTGTTGAAAGTGATTTTTCAAGTAATGTTTGTTACCCGACAACAATGGACTCCTTCTCCCACAATCATCCAAATACTGGAATGAGGAGGAGGGAAAGAGCAATGCAGAATGAAAGAAACCCCCAAGCTCAATGAGCATTCTAGTGGTTTTCAAAGTGCACCTCTTTTGGCAGATTTAAAGATGGGAGACCAATTCATGAAGAGTGCAGCTGCTTGGAAGATGTGCGCTTCATCTGCAGAGCTTCTGAGGCCTGGAAGCACGAACCAGCGTGGTGGAGCAGAGCGGCTCACCAGAAGGGGAAGAGAAATGCTGCAGGTTGTGCCAAAGACACGCCAGGAGGCAGTGGAAAGCTCCTGGGCATACAGCAACCACGGAAAGCAACATTTTACCTACCAGGACCGGGATAGAGACAGGTGTGATGAGGTGAGACTGCATGGGAAACTAGAGCGAAGCGAGAGCAGTCCAGAGGCGAAAGACGTGCCGCTTAAGCACAAACGGGGCTGGGATCGCCAAACACAGCCAGCGAGTCAGCCCAAACACTGAGGGGATCCCAAGATATGTCAGCAACCGCAACAAATACGAACTGTAATAATTAAAGCCACAGCAGGAGAGCCTGAATGAGACAAGAAAGCATATTACAATTCAGAACCCTAACAAGATCTGATTGTATGGAATACAAATCTGTGGGGAATACAAATCCTGGCCTGCAAACCTGCCATTTGTCACTCTTTGGCTTCGGCAATGCCTGTTGATGCCTTGCTCAACTATTGCCTCTTCCAGACAGCTTCAAAATAAGTTCAGTTCTCTTCTCCGTCTTGCATGCAAAGTGACTGAACTCCCCTGGCCCTATGGCTATTTCGGCTCTACGCAATTTCCCTTGTGATTTACAGACACCTTGTTCACTGTGGAACGTACCACACAGTGAAAAGAGGAATAAGTGCATGGGAGACCGATCTTGGTATGACAATGACAATCTCAGATGGTAAATAGGACCAGATATGTGCTGGGGCATTCTGCTGAAAGGTGGACCTCAGCCTATGCTATACACAGAAAACCAATAATTTATACTGGTCCTGTTGGACGATCTGGTCCTGCAAACTGGTTTGGTAGGGGTGAGGTGGGAATGAATCGTCACATGTTCTGGACGTGGAAGAAAATGGAGACCTTTTAGGAAAGTGTTTCAACGGATTAAGCTGGTTTTAACAAGATCACTCCTGCGATCATCCATTTTCTGTATACTAGGCTTAATTCCACAATGACCACTTGTGTCCAGTGGCAAACTGCAGTTAATCGACAAAGCCTTTATCTTGGCCAAGAAACACATTGTACATGTAGTAAAAGGATAAAGCCAAGCTCCAAGTTGTGGTCAACCTCTCAGCAAGGGAGTTTATTTTCTGAAGGACAAACTTGGAGACTATGATCAGATTTGGGGTAGCTTTAATGAACTATATAGGTAACTGAGCTAGGTTTGACATGTGTTCTTGATCTGGATCTTCCCTGTACCTCAGTTTGTGTCTTCCTTTTTACCCTACTCCCCTTTCTGAAGTGTGTACGCACCCTTCCCCTGTTCCTCCTATATGGGTAAGATTAATTGATTGTATGCTTATTCCACTTCTTTTGTAAATACGTTCTAATGACTCATTTGAAAAAAGAAACCATGCCAGGTTTAAAAAAATAGATACATTTTGATGGTGGAATGTGTGCGACTAAAAAACGAATTGTATAGAGACCTTTAAAAGAGGAGGCTCAGGGCCCCCATGGCCGAGACACGAAGTGCTTAGATTGGTGGCTAACAAACGAAGTCGGAGGAAAGTGAGCTAAGGTTGGGAAATGTTAAACCCACACTATGCGCAGAAGGGCCGCAATCTATTTAAAATAGTATGCGTTATATTTCTATTTACATGAATTCCTTGCCATTGTGCAATAGGAGGTTAACATGGTAAAGGGGTTTCAGTCTGTCACAAATTCCTCCCTACTCCCAAAATCAAAACCTCACATTTAAATAAGGTGGTTTGCGTGTTTACGTCTGCCACATCACATCTATACTCACAAATTCCACAGACCACCTTAAAGTAAAAGAATTCATAAAGGCAGTGAAACATTGTCAAAGCAGGGCCAGAACTAGCCTATTACATGGATTTATGGGGAAACAAATCCCAGAAAAGTCAAAACATTGAGGAAATAAACATGAAAAGGGCTTCAATGGAGATCAAGATGCTTAACGTGTTCTGTACTAGCTACATTTTTCAAAGCAAGTTCCTGCTCCGCTTAGATGCAGGAGCATTTTAGCTTTACCAAAAAAGGTAATTATTGCATTTTTGATTAAACATCATAAACAAAATAGGGAGGCAGCAGTCCAAGTTTCCATCAAAACCCGGCTTCAGTGAGCAAGCCCGACCAAGCTCTGGCAAGAAGTCACTAGTGTTTAAATAACTGTACAGCCGAGTACGTCTTGAGTTGCACGGCAACATCGTATCATCAGCTCTCTCAAATGAAACGATGAATCCAACAAGAACTTTACGTAAATTACCACTAAAAGTCTCCTGCGAATTTCGTTCTTACAGGGAAGACAGCTACCTGTGCTGTAACTCAGGACCCTACCTTGGAGGGGCATGTTAGTTATATGGTCCTCAGGGGCATCACCGTTACAAAGGGGCGCCCAATGAGCCTTCCCTGAAGCACACCCTTCACACAAACAGCGCATTAAGCGGCTGGTTTGCCCAACATGAAACAGTAAATCATTTAGCTCTGGGGATGGAGGAGTGTGCCCTTTTCCAATCTCTAGAGTTCAATTAATTTTCTGGCATTGCCATGCAGGCTTCTATTGTGCTCTTCCATTTTCTCTTATGCAGCAAGAAATAAAACCACAGTTCTGATAATCCCCTGGGGTTGGCTCGTGCCCTTCATAATAATCCAGTAATCGTGCACGGTCTACATAGCTTATCTTCCTCTCAATGGCGAAAATAAATGCCCGTTCTTGCTGCTCCCGCGCCTCCCCTGCAGATAAGTATTAAAATGATAATGACATATGTTGAAGATGTGCAAGGTTAATTAATTTACTTACTATTCTGCACCACTTTATCAGATTCACTAGCCAAACCTATTGCTGCCATTTCGAAAAAAAATATTTTTCACCATTTACGTTCTTAAAAAGGTATCACGGCCAGATATGAGGTTTTCCTGCACAAAATGGGAGTTGTACACTGTAGGTGAAGAACACGGGCAGAACACACACAATGGAGGGGCACGGAGTGGAATTCTGTAATAGTGGAGTTCTTCAAAATAAAAATAAATACATTTTGGAAAACCCACAATATACAGAAAGCTCACCGTTTACCACGTAGCACATTAAACCTTTACCAAAATGAGGTTGTCTTGGCAATACAGATTTCCGTTTTTCTACCCGTGGAGGTGGTTTTAAGGGAGGCTCCTCCCGCTGGACAACAGAACATGCTCTCCTTGTACGCACGCCTAGATGCACGCGCAGACTGAGATGGAGAGAATGAGAAGTAACAGGGACACCGATTCCATGCTGCAAGTCTCTGAAGAGACCTAGGATAACTATCATGGCACCACAACCTAATTTTAAAAGGCAATATCTAATAATTCAAAGCCCGGACGCTCAGGTTGGTAGAAGCAGGTTCCTTCATTAGGTCTCAGTCCATAGGTTACTAGTAAAGGGGAAGGATTATTGGTTTATTAGTTCTAATTAGCTTATTTTGTATCAATACTAACTTGACCCAGCTACCCACGACTATTCACCCGCTCAACCACAGACTCTAGCCTTCACTAGCCGCTAGCCAGCTTCTTGCCTCCCTCAATGGCTACTCCAAGAAGGGCAACTCTGGCCATGGCAACAATCCTCCCGCTACTCCACAACATCCCACCACGGAACTGTGTCAAGACTTTTCCACGCTACCCTGAACTCCTATCTCCAGTATATTGGATAAACAGATTTGCTTGCCCACCTACACCTCTCATTCCATGCCCCACACCTCTAAGAAACGCACGCTTAGGCTTAGACCCCTCAACACACCTACTTCTGTTAACTTGGACATAGCTTGCCCTACTTATCTGAGGAATGCTAGACTTCGCTATCGCACCAGCCTGAGGCATATGTCCTTTACATTGATCACCACAGTCCAAGATTCACACATTGCAGACAACTCGCACTGAATCCTCAGCTAACCAGGACTGCACAACACTCCATAACCGACCACCCACAAATGCTACCCCAATTCCCACCTCCATTAAGGGTGCACTCATCAATGCACACTCATTGGTAGCCCACGCCAATGATGTTGCAGACCTCATCACTGCCAACCACTTAGACTTCATCGCAATCACCGAATCATGGCTCCACTAAGCAGCTGGGCCCTCATTAGCCTTAGCCATCCCCGACAACTACAACATCTTCCGCGCAGACAGAAAAAACAGAGTTGGAGGGGGAGTGGCGCTTATTGCCAAATCCAACCTTAACATCAGAGAAGTAACCAATACTACCTTCCCATCAAACTTCCACTCTACAACACCCAAACCATTCTCCTACATATTATATATAGATCTCCAGGCGCCCTATCCACCTTCGAAGAGGGCATCTCTTTTGCTTACAATTTAACACCAAATCCAAATCACAAATTATCATCATGGGTGACTTCAATCTGGGACTCAATGACCCAAATGACAGTCATGCTACCTCTCTCAACGACACCATTACTCACTTAGGCCTAACTCAACACATCAACAAACCTACACATACTAAAGGAAGATCTCTAGATTGGCTAGCAGACGCTAATTGCAACCTTTCACTGATGGACATTACACCCTGCGCGTGGACAGACCATCACCTCATCACCTTCTCGATACCCAAAACCACACCTAAAACAGCACTCCCTACCAGGACACCCCAAATAATTTCCAGAAACAATTGCAACATCACCATAGATAACCTCAGACAGCTCCTCATTCCCATCGCTAAAGCTAAGCTCCCTACTCAGAATGACAACCCATCTGCCTTGCTAGATCTCTACAACAATACCCTGGAATTTGCCCTCAACCAGATAGCCCCTCTCAAAAAACGAAAGGCCAAACCTGTCGCCCACACCAACAAATGGTTCTCAGCAGAACTAAAAGATCTCTGCAACATTAAAGAGCGGCAGAAACTAACTGGAGAAAAGCTCCCTCTCCTACCACTTAAGATAAATTCTCATCGGCAGCCTCCTCCTACAAATCCACCATCTTAAATGCTAAAAAAGAGATTTATAACCTGAAAATACACAACGCGAAATCTGGCACAAAAGAACTATTCTCTATTCCAAGAGAGCTTGAATCACCATTGCCACCCACAGAGGACTGCATCACGGATCAAGCCTGGTGCAATAATATCCAACTAGCCCTATCAAACAAAATTGCCCTTCTACAAGCCAAAATGGAGTCAAAAAAGCCAACCTCTCTGCTAAAGACCACCTTAGTAGCAATAAGAGCCGCACCATTCCCGACTGCACCATTTTCAACTTTTCCCCAGTCACGGAGGATGAAGTTGTAAAGATAATTGCCACCCTCAAACCCTCGAATTGCAAAGGTGAACAATGTCCGGCCTCAGTCATCAAGGATGGAGCCAAAGATCTAGCCCCATTTATCTCCTCTCTGATTAACTCGCCCTTTAAGAATTCAGTTGTTCCCAACAACCTCAAAGAAGCCTGGGTCCTCCCCCTTCTTAAAAAACACAAATAGACCCCAACACTCCCACGAATTACAGACCCATTACAACGGTACCTTTTCTCCTCAAAATACTAGATAGAGTGGCATACCTCCAAATACAACAACATTTGGAAGACAATAACCTTCTAGGCTTGCGACAATCCGGCTTTAGACCCAGATACGGGACCAAAGCAGCCCTCCTGGATCTAAAAATCCAAATGGACGAAGCCAAAGACAACTGCAATATGGCCATTTTGCTCCTGTTGGATCTATCCGCTGCCTTTGACCTGGTTGAACACCAGATCCTCACACAACACCTCTCCCCAGCTGTCGCGTTCTCCCAGAGTGCCACTAAATGGATTCAGTCATTTCTGTCTGATAGGTCGACTATGGCTTCGCCCCTTCAGCTGCTGCTGACCCTGTCCCAATCCATTGTGGAGTTCGCCAAGGCTCCTGCATTTCTCCTACACTTTACAATATCTTCGCCAAGCTTCTCTTTGACCGTCTTGATGATCTGGGTGTTAGCTACATGAATTACGCAGACGACGCCCAGGTCCTCATCACACTCAATGGGCACTATGAAGAACATGTTGCAAAACTCAATTTACCTAGCAATTCAGGCCTGGATGGCCACACACAGCCTCTGTCTTAACGATGACAAGACGGAACTGCTCATCGTAGGTTCCCCGGCTCGCCTCAATAAAGTGGACACCAGGTACCAATCTTTCACCATTGATGGTAACATTATAAAAGTCTCCAAAGAGGTCAAAACACTAGGTGTGTACCTTGATTCCACCCTATCGCTGAAAAAACAAATAAATGCCACCACCTCATCTACCACCTATACTAACAAACTTATTAATGCCTGCAGGCCATTTTTATCCACTACGAGCTGCCTCACCTTATCCAGGGCGTTGATATTATCCAAGCTAGACTATTGCAATACACTCATCCTCGCCACCACTACCAAAAATCTGAACAGAGTCCAGATTTTGCAAAATAACACCCTTAGATGCGCTCTCAACCTCCCACGTAAAGCCCATATCTCCACGGCCAGCAAGGAAGTCCACTGGCTCCCTATCCGAGACAGAATCAAACTAAGATGCCTTGTAATTACACACAAATGCCCGTCACTGACTGCCCCACGCTACCTGTCTGACACATTTTCTAGACATGCCTCGTCCAGACCCACCAGAACACTGTAGCTGCACCAACTGCAGATTCCCAAATTCAACCTAAAAACTGCAGGTGGTTCTAGCTTCCCAGTTCTTGCCGCACAATGTTGGAACACACTTCCTCTATCAGATCAGAAGCCTCCTTCTGGCCCTTCAGAGCCATGGTGAAATCATGGCTCTATGCCTAAATTAATCTTACCCGCCCATTCACTGATCAGATCTCCTTATATCTCCACCGCACACGTTAGCCCATAAATGAACTGGACCACCCTGTAACCTGGTCCTATACTATTTATTGCACTTGTATCCTGTCACCTACTGTATTCTTCTATGTACCATTGAATGTATGCACTTTTGTCGCACAACGCTATGTAACCATGTCGTCCACAAGTTTTAATGCGCCCAGCTACCTGAGGGTTTGGCCGCGCTTTACAAATAAACTAAGGAGAAGACTGGCCAGTCCCCACCACCCAGGTATCTCTTCCAACTGTAGCTCCTGGAACCTCTTGGAAGGAACTTTCCATAATATGCATGCAATCCATCACTCACTCGTGACATCACAGCTGCAGGGCTAACACACACTGAGAAGGGAAGGGAAGGGAAGGGAATACAAGATACTACACTATATAATATACAAGTGTGATTTTTCCCTTTTCTCGTTATAAGTGGTGCATAAACTTAAACCTTCCGGCTAGGATATATTGCACAAAGAAGAGTCAAAAGCTTTTAAACCTCGATGTGTGAGAATAAAATGAGTTTCTTTGTCAGGGAACTGAACAGAAAAGCTTCTTCAATATGATATTCTATTAAAGAAGAAAACCTTCATTGATAGAATGAGCTTACGATACCAAATCATTTTTTTTTAAAAAAAGACCTGAACAATGTATCAATAGTCCGGTAACCCAATAAAGTGAGGGAGTCAAAATCCCCCAAAACGGCCAATGAACCATCGAAATTGAGGAAGTTTGTGCAAGAGTTGAAGATTCAGACACTTTTATAAACAATCTAAACTTTTTTTGCTTGCCAGCTCAACATGCATATGCCGCGTTTTTCAGTTGAGACCAGACCATCTAGTCTTAGCAACAGATGCCCTTTTTAAAATGTGGGATCCAGGGATGCCCCATCTGTTCCTGCCATTTGAACCCTAGAGTCCCATCACAGACCCAGTGACAAAAAGAGTTGGTTCAAATTACTCCCTTTTAGCCATTCTAGGACTGTCCAATTGCTGAAAAGCCCACCCGGCAAAACGCATCTATTGGTGCGGACCACGAATCAGATTCTAGTGACTCATTTTGAAGACAGATGGACGCCCTCATGAATTTCTCAGATGGCTTCTACTCATCAGAAAATCCTATGGATTGAAAACTATGCAAGTCCTACGCTCTACCTGGAAAACTGGTTGGTGTTGGCAAAAAAGTAGCGATCATGTGCAGATGAATGCAGTTCAAGTCATGAATTTACTGACAGACATGGCCACAAGGAACTGTAATTCAAGATGAATCGCTAAGAAGAGCTATATGTAACCGTCGCTCACTGGTTGCAGGACTTGGTGGGAAACCCCACTGGCTAGTATTTTTGTTTAAATGTGTTAGAATTACATAATCCCCTCTACCAATATACTCATTTATGTGGGACTGTCCCTTTAAGGTTTCATAAGTGGCCCTCCAATGACAACTTGACATTAAAGGCATGGTTAGTTAAACGGGTCACCTTTTATATCCGGTTGACTGACAGTTTCAGATTCTTACTGGTAGAGTATTTATCCTTCAGGGATTTATTTTAATATATTTCACTGTAAAATGAAGGCTTCTAAAGGGACTGAAGTTCCTGCCTTCTAAAGGGTTGCTTAACTTGCGTGTGGTCAATTATTTAATACAGGTGGAATTGTGGACTACTTAGAAGTGAATGTGACTGAATGATTTGTTAATTTCTTTCCATACACCTAATAAACCAGTCACCCTCGACCTGTCCTCACAAGACAGGTCAATTAGGCTAGGGATGAGGCAGAGGTAGAGTTTCATTACATGGGGCTCACACTTCTATGGTTCTATGGAAACAATGGCATCTACTTATTTTGGTCTTGAGACAATGGGCCTCATTACGAGTCCGGCAGTAACTGTGCTGGAAATTCCGGCAGGTTACCGCCGGACTCGTATTACCATTCCGCCTCCGTGATTGCCGGAATCACCGGGGCATTACAACCCTGGTGACCCGGTAATTCCGGAGGCGGAAATCGGTAAATCCCCGTCCATGGGGGTGGGGACCATGAAAACACTGGCTCCGTCTATGACAGAGTCAGTGTTTCCATGTCCGCCTGCAGGCGGGTGGTGTTAAACCAGCCAGGTCAGACCTGGCGGAGTGACAACTCCCGCCTGCAGGACTCTTAGTCGGTCTGCAAAGAACGGTGGTGGCAGATTTACCACCACTGTTCTTTCCGGACCGGCAGGGTCATAATGAGGCCCAATGTTAGACAAATCTGTGTACTTGAAAATATCCTCTAACAGCTAAGTCTTCTGTTGTATAGGTTTCCTCTTGGTTCTTTCATGGCTTCCTCTGGGGATCTTGTGCCCTCCCGCATTGTTTTTTCTAACTTCGGTTCTGCATTTTCAGTTTGTGTGTTATGACGCTTTGCAACCCCTTGGATTTAGCCATTGCCGCTTCCCTCACCACTACCTTAAATGCCTCCCATAATGTCCCAGCCAAGTCTACACTGCCTGTGTTGTGTTGAGTTTAAAGTACTCTTCTATCTCCACCCTCAGGTCCTATCGGAACACTGTATATTTTCATGATTCCATGTCGGGATTCTGGCTCTGGGTTGCAGGATCTGCCATGTCACCACCAGCGGGGCACTATTCAATAGGACCATAGCTTTGTATTCGGCTTGTGTCGCTTCCTTTATTAGGTCTGCACCCATGAATATGATCAAGTCTTGTAAACAGGTTTTGTGGGGTGGAATAATGTGAATATTCCCCATCTTGTGGGAGGTGCAGCCTCCATAAATCTATCAGCTGAAAGGCTTGTACCAGGGCCTTTAGGGCTTTAGCTGCCAGGGTCCGATGTGCCAGCTTCATGTCCGACCTGTCCATCAATGGGTCTAGAGTACTATTAAAAGTGCCCCCACACCACCGCTCCATCAATGTAAGGGCTGGTCTTTGTGTACAGGGTTCTGAAGTAAGCTGTAGTCTCTTGATTCGGGGCATACACGTTAATTATACACACCTTTTATTTTCCACCAACCCCCTTATCAATACCATCCTCCTGTCGGTCTATGGTGGACTGTAGTAGCTTAAACGGTACATGAGGCGCTATCCATATTATGACTCCTCTAGCATACGCTAAGTAAGTTGCTCCTAGGGTTGTCCCTTTCCATTTCCTTATTACTACGTCCTGCTTTTCTTTGGTTAGGTGGGTTTCTTGCAGCAATGCTATATCTATTTTTTGTCGTTTCAAGTACATCATAACCCTATTGGTTTTGATCTAATTATTTAGACCCCTCACATTCCAGGTTGCTATCCTCATTTCCCCCCCCCCCATCTTAACCAGTTTTCAATCCTCCCATCCCAGCTCCCACCTTCTTCCTCTCGTTTCCTGGTACGTGTCTTTAGGCATGTCCCTTTATAACTGACCCAAATCCCCCCCTTCCCAAACTAACGCCAACAATTGCCCTGCTCCAAAACTGAATCCCAGGCATTCCTGCTTCTCCCTCCTTTCACGGCTCATAGCCAGTACTTTGGTAGCACAGTATCCACCTGCTGCGCTCTGTGTCCCAACTAACCTATTGGGGGTTAATAGCGATTCCTGTGCTGCCCTTTCTTACGCCGCGCGTTACTCCAGTGTTCTGTTTATAGTCATAGGTCTCAAGACAATTAGCTAGTAGTCCAAGTGTCTATCGCCACCACTCTGGTTATCTGTCCCTAACCCTGGGTTATACATTAGACTCCCCATTGACGTATCACTTGTCTCTCTCCTCATCGTTCCGGTTCTCCAATGGCATATTCTGACAATCCAGCCAACTGTTGACCTCTACTCGGGTTTCAACAACAGGGCTCAGTCTTTGTGCAGCACCTTCATCTTAGCCGGATACAGTAGCAGAAACGTGAGCTGGGCTGAACACAATCTCCTTTTTACCTCCCAATAGTTCATCCGTTGCTTTTGTACCAAAAAGGTGTAGTCCGGGTACGCTCTGATGGATGCAGATGCTCTATTGATGGTGCTGCCTTTTTGAAAATGTTCTAATATTTTCTCCCTACCCTTGTAAATCAGTATTTCGGCTATTATTGGCCTTGGTGGGGCACCGGGTTGTGGTCTCCTGGTCAGTGCTCTGTGTGCCCTTTCTACTGTGAATCCCTGGGTGGGCGTGCCCGCTCCCATTTCCTGCAGGAACATGTCCTCAATGTAGTTGGCTGGGTTATGACCTTTCTCGCCTTCCGGTAGCCCAATGATCTGCACGTTGTTGCGCCTGGCCCAGCCTTCTCCTTCTTCGGCCCCATTTTCCAGGTTCTGTACTTGCTGTTTCAAGATGGCAACATCCGAGGCGTTGTGCTTGCAACTGCTGGTATTGGCCTTCACCTCTTTTTCTAGGGCCTAAGTGCGCTCTGACAATGCTCCGACATCTTGTCTGAAGAGATTCATGTCAATCTGCATTGCATCTATTTTGAATTGTAGTGACACTTTCAGTTCTGTGTAGCAACCAATATTTCCTTGTCCATACGTCCTTGTGTATCTCCTTTGTTTAGTTCTTGTGGCTGCGACTTTGTTCCCTCCATCGTTTGCACAGGACTGGTAAACGTGTCCAAGGATGTCCGTTTTCCTTCATTATTGTTTGCTTTAGATGACATCGCAGTTGCCTCTTCTCTGGTGCTCTATCCTCTTCCTGGCATCTGTGGTGGTGCCGGCTGATGGCGCTGTGCCAAGTGGGGGGGGGGGGGATGCCTCCTGGCGTTCTTATGCGGGATCTTGTCAATGTACTCCTTCACAATGTCTTGCCCTCAGTGCCTAGGGCAGTCCACCCGTTGTCATGTACTTCTCCCTGGGAGATTCAGCTGGAGGCTTATTTTTTATGCTCTTTACTTGATTTGTACTACCTTGCGGTCTCTCCTTGTACTCCTGGGAATGAGTCTTTGGAGCCCATTCGGAGCTTCTGGGTGTGTATCCCACTTTGACGCCTTTGTGCGTTTTGGAGTCTGAACCACTCCGATGGGGACTTTGTTTGCCACGATATCTGCTGCTCTTTCAGCTTCCGGCCTATAGTCCATCTCCAGGTTTCTTATCCTTTGTTGGTATCACTTTTTGTACTCCGCCTCACCTTATTCTTTCCTCATTGTTGTTTTTTGCCTTTCATTATGGGGGGGTGCCTTGGGCTTCTGATCCGGCGTTTGTTTGTTTATGCCCGATTGGGCCTGCCCCCCGGACTACTTGGCCCCTGTATACCATTTATACTCGCCCCCTCCTGCCGCAGTCAGGACTCAGGTTCCGCTTTGCTTCACTTCTTATGGAGTCCTAGTACAGGGCTCCTCCATTCACCCTGCGGCGCCCCCTCAACTTGTCCCGTCGGTGGCCGGTACCTGCTTCTTACCGTGTGGCCATACAGCTCTTGCTCCCTTGACGTAGGCATCTGGTCTAGTCCTCCTCTACCTCTAGTAGACCACCTTAGCTTTGCTACTCCTTGTGAGACACACAGTATTCAGGGAGGGTCTTACTGCGCCATCATCCATCCTTGTGTCTTCTGCAATATTTCGTCCTAATGCATTTGCCTGTCCGTGCTCTTTTAGATTCTTCTGCCTCTTAACTGTGCGGGATCGCCCTTCAAGGGGGTGTTCTGACCAACTGCCTGCATCCGCTTCTGTTTGTCTCAGGAGGGTCATGTATTCCTGTTGCTTGCGGTGCTGCCGTTCAGGCCACACTATTGTCCAGTTCCATTCCGCCTCTCCTTGCGAATGTTGAGCGGCTCCTGGTGTACTGCTTATAATGCCAAAGTTGCTTTTCTTTTCAGGTGCATATATCCATGTTTAGATGTGGTGCGTTCCTTCGTGTGTCCATGTAGCTGTCGGCAGTACCCCGGTGCCAGGAGGCGCCTCGGTCCACTGGCTGTATTTTCCACGACTGTCTGCCGCTTCCAAGCTTCAGCCGAGTGCTACAACCCAACGCTGATAAGCTACAACATAACGCTGATAAGTCACGTTCGTCTTTGCTTCAGCAGCCTTTCACACACCCGTTAGTGTGTCCTTGTGGTTTCAACTTTCCCACTCTGTGTCCTGTGTACCCATTCTGATTTCCAAACTAATATGCGCTTCGCACCAGCTGTCCTTCTGCCTTGATCCTTTGTTCTACCATTGGGTGGGCGCCATCTTAGCTATTCGTGCCCAGTGTCTTCCGATCTTCACAGACTTCATATTCCTGCTTACAAGCACGATTCTTCATCTGGCTTTGTTCCGCAGCAGGCTCCACATGTTCATAATGTAGTAGCTTTAGGTTCACTCGTTTCCGCATACATTATATGCCTATTTTTCGCCAGACCGTTGTCGGTTCATGGGAGCACACTGGACACGCTTCTTAGCTCATGGCCATGTGGCCACGCCCACCTCCCAAACCTTACACTTGACCAACTCAAGAACACTATTTTGGGACACCCACTTCGGAACCTTGTCCCAATCATCACAGAACCACATGCCTGTGGTGCTGTTATGACACCACCAAGACCACATGCCCTTAAAACAAACCCTCAACCTACACATTTCAATTGCCAAAGAACAACCAACAAACCCATCCTTGTTAGAATCAGATGGAAAAAACAACCCAACACGCATCCTACTGGACCGGTTTAGTAACAAAACAGATGATGCAGCTGCCTGCCCCTACAACCAACCGACAACTCAGACCACAGCTCACGCACAGAAAATGGAACCACACAGGGCATTCAATGAGAATGCCATGGGATTCAGAGGCAGGGGACAGGATACACTGCAGCCTGATCAATGCCTGCTCCGTCTTTAAACACAACAGAGATTCACAGAATTATTAAAATGAAGCAGTAGCTGACATGCTCGTTATAACAGAAACCTGGTTGTCAGATGACAATTACATCCCCACTAAACTTCAAACGAATCCAAGTCAACCAGACCGGCAAAAAGGAGGCATCACCATGGCACAGAGTAAACACCTCAAAATCTCGACTTCACACTGGATTCACTTCACCCTTGACCACCAAACCCACCTCCCAATCGCACTTCTTCACAGACCACCATAATACAGCATAATTGGTAACTTAGCAATACAACACAACCATCGAACGGCCCTTGGAGACCAACATTTATTTGAGAAGCAAACAGAATCAGTGCCAAAAAGGGCAGATGATTCTGGTTGCTCCTCAAACAGGACAAGCTTTCATCTCAAACGATCAAAGAAGGCACACTGCAGGACACATCCCAGGCGCAATGCGTTGTGATGAAGACCTAATCACCACCTCTGCATGCCCTCAGTTATTGACTCTAGAGCAATCCTCCAATGATTCCCATTACTAACAATGCATGAACTCCCGACTCACAAATGTACACAAAACACTGCCATGAAAAGAAGTTGTAAAAGTCTAAACATGGAGGAACTCTGAATTCTTATGGAAGAGACCAAGACCAACCCCTTACTATAGGAAGGAATTTTAACCACACTAGTAAACTGGACAGCCAAAGCACTAGACGCACAAAAACACTAAACCAAATCACACACATAGAAGAACACCTTCATCAATATGGATCACACCCTACCTACAAACATTGTAAATAAGAAATTCAATAATTGACAATAAACCTACAAGACAGGGTTAAGGCTGCATACCTAAAACAGGCCTTCTCTGCTTCAAGTGCCAGAATTAGGGCCCCTTTACGTCTAACCTCAGGCACAGTCATGACATGCAGATTCTTATGCATGTTGTCTAACCCTTGCCTATTGCGCAAAAATTCTGTTTGGTCCGGGTGGACCAGTTTGGGGAGGCAGACTTCCAGTCAGGATGCCAAGATTCTTGCAAATATCTTGCCATCCGTGTTTTGTTGTTAGATGGGTCGATATGAGGGGCACTGCTCCCTGTCCTTTGCTGGTTTGGGGATGACCGTTGTCAATGCCTCCAAGAACGTGGGCAGTATTTTTCCCGGTCCCTCAATGGAGTTAAATATTTGGGCTAGGGTTTCGGCCAGCAGTTCCTGAAACTGTTGTAAAAGTCTGAGGTGTATCTGTCTTCACCTGGGGATTTACCAGACTTAAGCTTAGCTATCGCACCTCCTGTACCGTCATGCTGCCCTCAAGGAATGACCTTTCATCCACTGTCAACCAGGGCATGAGGAGTTGATCTAGATATTCCCTTACCTTTGCGTCACCCTCAATGTGGGGTTGTGCATAAAGATTCTCATAGTATTCTGCTAAGCAATCTTGTATGTTCTCCCTTGTCGTGAGCATCTGGCCTCCCCATCCCTGATTTTGTCAATCTTGCCAAAAGCGTCACTACTCTATCCCCTTTCTCATTGTACCTTTGCTTAACGTAGTGCAGCCTCTTGACCACCTCGCATATCAGGAGCAAAGAGAACTCCTGCCTTTTGTCTCACAGGAATCCCTCCCTGTCAGTCCCTGGTTTTGTTAGTCAGGTCTGCCTGTTCCGCAGTTCTCCCTGAAACTTCTGCTCTATTAAAGCCCTCTCCCTCTTCTTCCGCTCCCCCTCTGCTATCAAGAAGCCCTTGAAAGTAGCCTTAGCTGCCTCCGACACACATTTCAAATGGGTTTCACCATTGTTGTGTCAAAAAAGCAGCACATTTCTTTCCCCATAAATTCCTTGATTTGTATTTGTATTTATTTGTTTATATAGCGCTTTCAGCCAAAGCGCTTTACATTATAACAGAATACATAGAACATTATAACAGTAGAAGCAATAAACAATCATGGGGTCTCGCAAGAGGCAGTTATTGCAGCGCCACCTGGGTGCCCCCTGCCCCTCCCAACACTCCATTCCGTGCTACCATTTCGTGGTCTGACCAAGTTACTGTTCCAACCCTGGGGTAAGTGGTTAGGACTTTCTGTTCCTGTGGGGTCAGCAAAAGATCAATTCTAGTGTGTGTTTGGTGTGGTGGGGAAAATGTGTAACCTCCCTGCTGTGGGTGGTGCATTCTCCATACATCTTCCCAGAAGTAGTCTTGCAGCAGCTGCGTAATATCTGTGTGGGCTCCATCTTTCGTTTTTCCCCACTGTCCCCTTGGGTGGACCACCAATCTAAATTTGGTTCTAGGATCATATTAAAATCTCCCCCCACCATTGTAGCCTCTCCCCCTCTTCCCCCAGTCCTCCAACACTGCGCACAACTTTCTTAGGAACATCACCTGGTTCACATTGGGAGCGTAGACTGAGGCTAGCGTGACCATTTCCCCCCCCCCCCTTCAATCGGCCCTAAAGCCCCTCTTGATTTGGACCTCCTTTAGGTGCCTAGTGTTTGCTAGCACTATGCCTACTCCCTCCTTTGATGTTGCCTGCGAATCCCAGTACATTTCCCCCACCTTTAGGGCCCTTTCCTCCTGACGATAGTGGGTCTCTTGTAGGAATAACACCGCAAAATTTCATTTATGGAATGTGTTCACTGTGTTGACTGTGTGGGACCTCTTATTCGGGGAATTTAGCCCTTTTACATTTTATGTTGCTACTTTCAATTTATCCATAGCCCAGCCTGGTGAACTTCGTATCTGTCACCAAGACACCTTCAACCTTCAAGTAAGCTTTGGTCCGAGCCCTTGGACAAGTGTTGTGTGCGCCCCCCGACCCTGCTACACCTTCCCTTCCAAGGTTCCCTTGTTGTGATTTTGCCTCCAAAATGGCCTGTGAAGAACAAGCCATACTTGGGTCAACAAAACAGACTCCCCGGGTTACTAGGACATGTGGGATCTCCCACCCCGCCGAAATATGAACAAAACATTCACCATAACATTATTCCTCCCCACCCCCCTTACCCAGAGAAATTTGCCAAATGCAAGGCATAGCCGTACTTCATCCGTGACCCTTGGTCTGAGAGGATGGAGGCTTTCTGGATTTCCTCATGCTGCTGTCCCTTTTGCGGCTCTTCAGTTGGGCAAAGTCATTATTAAAGCATTCCCTTAGCTTACCTTGACCCTCCTGGTCTTGCTGCTGCCCTCCTTTTTGAAACTCTTAACAGCTGACCTGCTTCCTCTCCCTGTGACAATTCATTATGTTCTCCGTCGTAGTCTAAGGACAAAAGGGAATCACCATTGCTACTTCGACTCGATTGGCGGAGCCATCGAGTCAGAAGCCTGCATTTTCTCCTCTGCTCTAGATTGCGAGGTAAGTCCTGAAAGATAGTCACAAAGGCCCCTTCCCATTCTATTTCAGCCACCTCCCGGGCTCTCCTCTTTCTCACTACAATAGCGGCACTTCGCCACCACAGAGCGCGGTACTACCGCTGATCAGACGCCTCTGTGGACCCTATCAAAACGGATCTACCTGTCCGTCACTCCTCCCAGCAGTTGTCTTACCAGACGTGTCAGCAGTAGCTCCAGATCGCCTGGTGATTCAGTTTCTGTACTAGGGAGCGCCCATATCCGCAGATTTTGTCTCTCCTGTTTCCACATCGTCAAGCTTGGCCCTCGCCCCCTTCTCCCTGCGTTCCAGCTCTTTGACCCTCAATACTAGGGCCACGCCTGATCGGTCAGCCGAACTTTGGTTGTGCTGAAGGCTCTCGACCAGGTCCTCCACCTTTGAAACACGATAGATGATGGCCCCCAGGGAGGTCTGTACCTCTGTGCTGAATGTAAGTTCCAGAAGGATGGCCTGCACGTCTTGTTTCAGGGTATCCATGCCCCTGGCCGCCATGGTCTTTCCTGTCAGTTTTTGTGTGTCTGCAGTTCTCAGGGCTGTAATCTCCTCCCCGGGGTCTTCTGTGTGGGCAAGCATGCTTTTCACGGTGTGCCACCCGTCACTGCACCCTCCTGCCGTCTCTCTCCAGGGGCTCTCGAAGTCTACTTGGCGTCTCCTGTCAAGCAATTCCGGGCTGCTGCATCTGCCCTGATCTTTTGCACTCTATATCAGTGGCTCACTTCAGGCCCTCAGTCCAGTTCTCGCCTCAGAGATTCACTATGCGGTGTCACCTGGATGCATCACCATGGGCAGGATTCTCTTTCTCCCCCAGCATGTCCCATTCACCCCCCCAGGCATTCCCTCCAAAAGGTGTATTTAAAACGTGGGGATCCTCGTTCCTGGCTCCTCTATTGTGTGCCTGGGGGCGCTCTTTCACCATTCTTCAGTGTACGGTGGTTTATCAGGGGGAGGTTAGGCTCGAGCCTCCTCACCATGTGGCTGCCGGTCATTGCTTTCTTGGGCCCCTTCTCTTCCCCACAATGCCCTGTCTTCTTGCGTTCAATCGCCTTCCACAGGGTGGTGGCGTCCTCTGGGCGGGCTCGTGGTGTCTGCGAGTTTCGCTGCCTCGCCGTATCTCAGGGCCTCTCGTCCGTATGCCTGTCCAACTGCTCTGCTGTGTCAGGGTTGCCGGTTGCAGGGTCCTTTCAACCCCCGGGTGGCTGCAGCCTCCGACAGGCGTCGTCCTGCTCCCGATGGGCGAAGAATGCCGCGCTTCTCTTTTCTCCTGTGCCTCAGCTCGCCTGGCCGCAGTGTTGCTGTCCCCACACGGACAGCACGGCTCCTCTCTTTTAATCTTCTCAGCCGCTCTGCACCTTCCTTATCGCAGCGCTGCTCCTTGCAGGCTCGTTTTCTGAGGTTTTAGTGTTTTTATTAATTGTTCCTGCACAACGGGGTGAAGAGCTCCCAACTCACGCGGCCATCTTGGTCCACGCCCCGTAACAGTCTGAAGTCCCATTTGACAGTTATTTGGGAAGGTTCAATATAAGTTCCTTTAGACATGGCTGCTAGGATTATGGATGCACAGTCGTAAGGAAGCTGCGCTAGGGCAAAGTTTTTTTTTTTTTTTAAATTAATGAATTGTGACAATGCGATGTGTTTACATGAGTGCATGTATGATGTATCAGTGCACATAGGAATGAGCGACTGCTGTGTGTGAATGTACGTGTGAATGAACGTCGCCCTTATTTATTATTTATTCTATTTAATATTTATGTTCTCTCCTCTGCCTCGCACTTTACACTCCCTCCCCACCCCTTTCCATGCACTTTCCCCCCCATTTTCCGTTCTCATGCGCTTTCTTAAATGTCACTGGGCCTAGTAAGATCGCCGTTTTTCAAGTTTTTTTCTCCCTTGTCCCCCTCCCTTTTGCCTGGTCGCGCTCTGAAACAATTGTGTACGGGCGTGATATAAATAAAAGATAATTTCAAGTGTTTTGTGCTGGGTAGAGGAACTGATTTGTGCTTTGAGGTGGTGGTGATGGGAACGTGAAAGAACAAAAAAGAAAGGGTATGTAGTATATTAAAACTTACTCACCGTAGTGACTAACGTAATCTTAGTCCATAGTCCCCTTTCCTCCATACTGTATGGGTGTCCTTCCTCAGGGACTGGCTCAGAACCTTCCTTTACATAAAAGAGCATTTCCCCTTTTCAGGGAAAACGCTCTTTACGTAGGCACGGATACTGTGACTACGCCCCCAAAGCATTGCCCTTCGTATGTGCCGGACAGCTACTTCAGCCGGACCTATTTTGAATGGGGGGGGGGGGGAGGGAAGGACAGCGAGTCGAATGGAGGCAAGGGGACTATGGACTAGGAGTACGTTAATCACTACAGTAACTTAATTACCCCTATTTCTGGTCCCCTTTCCTCCATACTGTATGGCCGATGCAACCGATACAGCCCCTAGGGAGGAGTGTGGTTGTTCAATTAGCAAACTAGTGCTTGAGGACTGCTTGTCCAAATTGGCCATCCGCCCTGGCACCACAATTCAAACAGCAGGTGCTTGCAAAAAAGGCTATGGTGAAGCCTAGGTGGCTGCTTTATTGATGACCTGCCACTGCACCTGTCCTGGAATGCTAGTGCTGCCGCCTTGGCACTTACCGCATGAGCATGCATTATCGCAGGGCACAGCCTTTTCTGCAGTTTATAGGACTCAGTGATAGCTTCCTTCCACCTGGCTATCGAAGCATTGGATGCCCGATCTCCAGGCACGGTATCACCAAGCGTGACCAGACGGGCATCAGACTTCCTGAGCTGTTTCGTCCTGTTGTGAGAGTCCACATGACGTATAGGTAATGTAGCACCTTCCCCACCTCGGATTGAGGGTACAGAAAGAATGTTGGGAGTACAATTTCCTTGTTGATGTGAAATGAGGAGACTACCTTAAGCAAGAATGTTGGGTGCATTCTCATGACCACTTTGTCCTTCTGGAAGGCTGTGTATGGCTCTGATGCCACCAACGCCCGAATCTCGCTACTGCGCCTGGCTGACGTGAGGCCTACCAATAGTGTCATCTTAAGCGCAACGCTCAAACTGTTTGTGCCCCAGCGCTGCCATTACCGCATTGAGATCCAACACAAGGCAACGTTTTCTGATTGGGGGAATACAGCCTGGTCAGTCCCTGCAAATGTCATCACCGCCGAATTGGTCCTAGCAAAAGATTGTCCTTCAGTGTTCTTGTATGCTCCGATTGCCACCAGATATGTGCAACATGTTGGACACTGGGTCCATCCCCATGTCCCTGGCCCAGTAGCAGAACCTGGCCTACTTACTTTTGTACTGGAGTCTAGTGGACTCCTTCCCTGCATTTTGAATGATATCCAGATTGGCTTGCGATGGTCCTAGCTGTTGCATTTTCAAATGATCAGGTGTAGGGCTGAGAGATCTAGGGATTATCGCTGCGGGTGAACCACTGCCTCCACCCCGCTTGAAAGGTGCAACAGCCTACAGTCTACAAGGGGACAGGCCCCTGTCCTGCAATCCTCACCAGATCAGAGAACCAGGTCCTGGCCAGGCAGTCCGGATCCACTATAATCATGCTGCACTTTGCCGCGTCCTGGAACTGCCTCAACACTCTGTATCAATGGCGTTGCAGGGAACGCGTAACACCACAGGTTGCTGCAGGAGATCTAGAGGGCATCCCCTAGTGAGTGCCTGCCCTTCCCCATCCAAGATGCAAATTGCCTGCACTTCACACTGGTCCGATAGGCGACCAGAGCGACACCCAGGAGGTTGCAGGGCCTGAACATGGTATCAAGGACCTGCAATCTCAGTTCACATTCGTAGTTGTCCGCCTGGAGCCTGCCGAGACTGTCCGCCTCAGTGTTCTCTCTTCTCACAGGTGGACGGTGCCGAGATGAATACCCTGCTCCAGGGCCCACTACCAGTTCTGAATCATCAGTTTGCACAGCATTAGCAAACTCGTTTGATGAGGTAAAACATGGAGATGGTATGCTCTGTCCCGGGGACCGATTTGCCCCCAATTAGAGGGAGAAAAGCACTTAACGCTCATTGAATTGCCCTCGGTTCCAGAACATTTGTGTTCCTCTTGCTATTGGGGAGACCAGAGCCCATGAATTGTAAAGTGGTCCAGTGTGGCCCTCCAATGAGGAGTCTGTCGTAATGCCCACCACAGGCTGGCAGAAAGAGCCTGTACGGCTGCCAAATCCAGACATGCAGGTATGCATTCTTTAGGTCTAGGGAGCAAATCCATTCTCCCTCGCAGAGCGCCTCCGTGTTCTGCGCTGGTGGTGTTGTGTTGAATGTTTTGAGTGAGACGTAAATGTTGAGATGGGACTGGTTGAGCACCACTGCCAGGGCCAGCCTGGTTCTTTCTGGAGATGGCAACATTTCTGGAATAGTAACCAGATCCCCATTGCTCCACCGCCTGGTTCTGAAAGAGGGACGCAATCTCCGTCATCAAAACCGGAGAACCTATCTGTAACAAAGGGGGAAGAGTATTGGATGCGGGATGAGGAATGGGAGTTGAAATCTTGTAAAAGATCCCTGGGTACTTTTGGTGTTTTCAGAAAGATAACGCCATTGCATCTTGTGGAGAGCCAATCTGTCCCCTACCGGAGAGGGGTGGACCAGGATGCCACCCTCATTCCTTCTTGGCCTCAGAGGCCTGGTTGGAGGAGGGGGGACTGCGGGGTGGTTCCGCTGGTGCTTGCACCTTTGTGGATTAGGCGACCTGTCCAGCGGGCTGGACCTACAGTTCTAGAAGCCCCTGAAGGCTCTGCACAACCAGTTCTGCAGGTCTGATCTGGCCTGCAACCAAAAAAAGTTTTACTGACGTCTTGGTCAGAATTGCCAGCGATTTTGCAGTGTGTTTTTATTGAGCTCCTTGTCCATGGAGGAGTTGAAGAGCTCTGCTCCTTTGAAGGAGAGTTGCAGGATATGCTCCTGCCAATCTGTGTTGAATTTGGTGGGATGCTGCTCGCCGCATGTCTGTTACCACCCCTATTCCTCTTGCTGCCGTGTCAATGTGTTTCATGGCTAATTCTAGCAAATCTTGTGCCACTACTTTTGCCTTGGCCAGCGCCGCCTTGAAAGCGGCCTGTCTACTTAGGGAGGTCTGGCAGGAAGTATTGCGATTTTCCCCCCACAGCTTTCGCAGCTGCCAAGATGGTGTCCGCATTTGCCTGTCTGAAGCCAAGGCCTGAATTTAGGTGCACCTTCCTTCCATAAGCCTCCAACAGCTTGTCGTCCTTGCTCAATTGGGCTGCCAAAGACCGAGGTCTATGGCTTGGCGTACATGGACGCTGCCGTAACTGCAGATTAATGTGGCTGTGGATGCGGGACTACAGATTGGACTCTACCTCCGCTTGGTATCCAGCCTCTTTTTCACTGTTAGTGTGGAGTGTGGCTTGAGCCAGCCCTTTGTCGCTAGTGCAGACACATCCTTCTGTAAAGGTATACCAGACTTGCTGTGTGCCTTGAGCACTAGTACCTTTGCCAGCTTGCCAGACTCTGGTTGTTCCTGCAGCGGGGCAGGTATCCCCAAGAAGTATACTAACTCTTCCATGCAGTCATGGAAGGCCTTGACTGACTCAGAGGCCTCTATATCCGTTATCATACATGTCCCTGTTGGCTTGCGCTCCCTCCACCTCTGTGGCGTATCCCCCTGGACCCCTCAAACAGGGACCTGGGTAGCCTCTGCTGGAGAGTCCCAGCCGGGACCTCCCCCACCTCCAAGAGGAGTGGTAGGCTGAGCTTGCGACGATGGGGGTTGAGCTGGTGCCTCATGCTGTGGGGGGAGCAGAGGATCTACCTCTTTAGAGATTTAAGGAGGCCTGTCATCTGCTGAGACCTCATGAACCCCATAAAACATTCCAAAACATGTCTGAGTCCCCAGATCCCGAAGGGCCCTCGAGCTGTAGCCGAGTGTGCTTGATACGACCTTGGCAAGACTCCCAGTAGGTTTGGTGCCCTCAGGCCTTTGCCCAGTAGTCGAACATCAAGGCGTCCCCTCAGTTCTAGGCCTGGTGGGAGAGCAAGTGTGCCCCTCAGAACATGTCCAATTACCTGAGCATCGCAACCTCTCAACTCCATTCTCTGGAGGACCCGGAGGACCCTCAATCGAGGAGTACTCTAGGATTCTCAAGACGTTAGCTGGTGCTAGGGTCTTCAGAATACCTCCCACTCGGTGGAATCCCCAGAAAGGAATCTCCCTTTGCCCACCTTGCTTCTGTCGCGCATGAAGTCCTTGAAATGGTCTGCATGGGATGCCGTGAAGATGTCCCCTCCCCTGTGCCAAGCGGTTCTTCAATGAGTGTGGTGCAAAGTCGCAACAGACCACACTATTTTCCCACCAATAACACATGCCTAAACAATGGAGAAAAAGCACATGCAGATTGGTCGCGGGAATCCACTCTCACAGGAGGAACACCTGTTAAAGTCTGCTTGAACTGACATGTGCAGGACAGGCGAGCAACCGGAGGCCGGTAAAGATTAAAAAACACAGTAGAAAAAGCTGTAAAAAAAAAAAAAAAAAAAAAAAAAAAAAAGTGGCACAATCGAGCCTGCGGGAAGAAGGTCCGATCCAGTCAGCGTAGAAAACAGGACTGAGGTCAAGCGCTGGAGGGCAGGGCTATGGGGTGTGGTCAGGCCCTTAGCCACGTCTAACTTTAAAGGGGAAATGCTCTTTTTTAAAAGAAAAAAGTTTCTGCTCGCGTCCCCAAGTCAGGCGCCCATACAGTATGGAGGAACGGGGAAAGGGCGTAGGAGTATTATTTATTGCGTGGCTGGACTGGCATTTTGGAGAAACCAGACTAGCTATTCCTTACTGTGGCATGGCATTTTTTACTGGGCATCAACCCCAACACAATAAGTGGTTACGTGTATAGATTGGCCTACATTGTGCAGCCAGTTTGGATAGGTTTTCTTATTGTGGCATGTTTGATGATTTGCAAGGTCTCGTCAAGGGAGGCCCTTTCCTATGAAGCTAGGGAGGTGAGGCTACCCAGTAGTCCTCCGATAGGTGGTAATATGCATGTGGATCACATAGGGAGGGGCTCCCCTCCTGGGCATAAGGACATCCACACCTAGGCAAAAGCCTCCCTAAAACCTTGTCACATAACCCCCGGCCCTCATGGTCACCCTTTGCTCCCACCATTGATAGTGGCTGTGGAACCATGTGTTATTGTAAAGCCATAACTGACAAGTGTAAAACATACTGGAAATAAGAACACGAGAAGCATATGGAATAACCATGTGCAAAACTAGCCAAGTACTATAATGAGGTGGCTCACTGGATGCATGAAGAGTGGCAAAGAGACTTTCCAAGATGGTGTTGACGTTACGCCACGGCAGAGTCAACATTACAAAGTAGATATAAAGAGTGAACTTAAGAGATCACCACAGCAGCCTGGAGTATGCAAACAAGACTCAGGAAGTTCAAACTTGAAAGGCTGAAGCAGTCGCCTCTCTCCAGAAGGGAGACAAGAAAAAGGACGTTGCTGGAGCGTCCTGGAAGCCGGCAGCAAACCGAGTCATTGGTGGTGGCATGATCTCAGAAAGGTGGACTGTCGGGTCCAGAAACAACGCAGAGACCATCAGCCTGCTGTGGAGCCACAGGGAAAGCAAGAAGGAGGAAGCCCCCCCACAACCCTGTAAAGAATTGGAGCAGTATCCCCAAGGTACGGCAGGTAAAGGGAACGGCAGAAAGACTGGGTGTAGTCAAGGAAGAGACCCAACTCGGAGTATATCAGGAGTCCTCTCCCTTGTTGCATTGGCCACCAAACACCACTGCTCAAGCAGAGTGAAACAGGAGCCATATCCCTCATCATAGTGATTCACCAAATACCTCGGTTAAAACAGAGGTCATCAGGAGTGGTCTCCCTCATCGCTGTGGCCTAACAAGTCATTGGAAAGTCAAAGAGCTTTGGGAAACAATCCCTTCATTACGATATAGAAACCAGTAGAGAGACAGACACGAAAGATATAGAGAACTTTGGAAAAGATATCCTCATCAGAGTGTTAAATGGAAGCCAAATTTGGCTGCGTGTTTTTCTACTTCCTGGAAGGCGTTGAGACTGATCCAAGTTTTCTGCAACAGTGTTTAAAGACCAATGTGGAGAACTTTTATAGAATGACCAGGAGAATGGTGTCATTACCCTGGTGCCTTGTGATGGGACATTGAAAGAGTTACTTCAACTAACAGAATGAAGCCAGAAACCAGGTGAAGAGAGTCTGTCACTTTAGTTAAAGACTAAAGTTTATAGTGTTAGGGTTAGATCAGTTGGTTTCTGACAGAGGACATTTATTTTTGACTGACATTCTGACAGCTCACTAAAATGTTCCAAGTTTTAGACAGGGAAAGCCTCTCAGAAGTAGCGAGGGATAGGTTTTTTTTGAGTTACACAATAAAAGTTTATAACCCACAAAATAACCCCTCCTTGTCAGTCTCCTTCTACGCCCTCATATGGCAAAGCCAACATGAGTAGGCTCTTATGTGGGTATACAACCATACATTGGCAGAATTGGTATGGACTTTTTTTCTTACAGCATTACTTGCGTTATGTACAAAGCAAACATGAGTATGCAGTGCTCCAGATAATATTTTGATGTGGGAGTATTTTACTCCCCATTTTTAAACTTTAAGAGCAAAAGTGATTTCAGGGGATTAAAAATTAGTTTTTTCCTTCACAAGAGTAAAACCAGATGTGACACCCGGTCAACCCATTCAAAAAGTTAAAACTATGTAAATCCTCATTATGCGGCAGGGGTCCACATCATAACAGAAACGCAGGTTTCCCTCACAATTAACAGACAATACACAGTGTTCAGCAGATCAAACACCCTCTCACAAATGGAACAGATAAGTACCAACACCATGAACTTCCCCTGAATGCAAGACTGGGTACAATAACAGCATAAACTGTTCTAAGTTTCACTTCTGCAAAACAGGTAAACTTGAGTAGGAGCAGTTATGGCTTCCCTCACACAAACAGAAACAGCAGGTCAGGACAACAGCAATGCAAACTCATCATGGTTTGGAGTGGATCAGTACAAGATAAAGCAAGGGTAGAAGATCTCCACACAGAACAGATGAGGAATGGGTTGCTGCTGAAGACACTCCCTCACATAGAACAGTTTCAACATTGGAGGGGAGTGTGCACTCCTAAAGCCCAATGTATAAAAAGGTATGCCATGGCCCTCAATAGATCATTCCTTCCTCGATGGAACAGTAACAAGATTACCAGAGATAAGTCATCGGTCACAGCAGTAAAGGTTCCACTCCCATAGAGACTGGACTGCATCGGATGGAGCAGTGCAAGCACCCTCACATTGAGCAGGCAAATGAAGGGCCTCAGAAATGCAAGATAGACTCGCACAGCACTGGAACAGAATAGGCATCACAAGTCCAAATTCCGATCACAAAGAACTTGCCCAACAGGGGCTAAACAATCTAAGCTCCCTTCACATCGAATGGGAATAGCAGAAGGCGCTCCACCCACATACAACAGGCGCTAATTGCCTCTGCAGCAGTGAAAGCTCCTCACAGATGGAACTAATATAGCATCGATAGCGATTAGTTAATCATAAAATGTCCACGTAGTAAACTGCAATTAGAAGGAATTCAACTTCAAAACAAAAAGATATGTACCATTTCCCAGCCACTCTACAGCTGATTGATTTCACAAAGCATGTTGAAGAAGGGGATGTTCATATTACAAGAGGATAGGCCACTTAACATGTTTATTTTAAACCTGTTGCAAAGTAAAACATTACAAGCATAGATCAGACACAGGATGATCTTGCAGTCCATTTCAGCATAATTAAGTGGGTTCTGCCAGACACCCTCCCAAACAAGCTCCCCCCCTCCGCCTCCCTTCCTCCCTCCCCCCATTCAAATCCCCCTCAGGCCCGGTCGGGCAGATTAGTCTGTTTGTTTATTGATTTTTAATGCGCGCCAAACCCAAAAAGGTATCAGGGCGCAGGGAATACAAGAAATCTTTCAGTTTAGGTTGCACAAAGGATATATACAGAAATATACATACAGCAAAATATATACAGTAATATACAAAATAAAAGTATACTAATCATTAAAAAGTACAGTTCGTAGTCAGTAAATAGATATTGTGGAACAACCATGAGGGCAAGATTTCAGGAGCGGAATTAGAAGCCATTTACAGTGAAGGTGTAGTAAGAGACCTTTACGTTAGAGGTCATTGTCTTTGAACCAATTGATAAGATTCTGTTTAAAGTTCAAGTATGTTTGGTCAGCTCAAGTATGGAGGAAGGGAGTTCTACAGCTGGGATGCTTTGACTGGGAAGCTATTGCCCCCGATTGTAGACAGTTTGAATGTTGGGACGGTCAGACAATTGGTATTGGCTGTTCCAGTAGGCCTCCTAGAAGATTTCCTCTTGAATCTCTCAGTGAGATAGCGAGGCGCAGCATTGTTCAGACATTTGTATGCAAGTGAGGCAGTTTTCAGTCGGATTTTGTCATTGGTAGAGTCAGTTATTTAGCCTCCTTATTTCTGATACATGTTCTTTCTTTGATATACCCAAGCCAGCTCTAAGGGCATTGTTCTGGAGCATCTGTATTCTCTTGACAATGTACTTATTTGCACCAATGTACAAGGCATTACAGTAGTCCAGTTTGCACAGGATTAGGGCTCTGGCCAGGGTAAGACAACTGTTCTTGCATAAGAATGGTTTACCAGCTCTGATTAATTTGCATGTGTATGCAATAGCCGAGGCCATGGAATTTACTTGTTTAGTAAAGGTGAGGGTGGAATCAAGGTAAAGACCTGAAGTTTTCACCTCACTGGCCACCTCGATAGAATTACCATCAATGTCAAATGAGCTGTATTTAGAGCCAAGCTTATTAAGGTTTGATGTGGTAGCCAAGATGAGCTCAGTTTTGTCATCGTTCAGGCATAGACCATGAGTGGCCATCCATGCCTGGATGATGAGGTAGACTGTTTACCAAGGCCAAATCCTTGTCATAATCCCCAGTAAGCGGTAGGAGAATCTGGGCATCATCTGCATAGTTAATGTAGGTGATACCAAGATGGTCCAGATAATCGAAAAGGGGCTTGATAAAGATGTTATACAAAGTTGGTGAGACACGGGAGCCCTGAGGCACTCCACATGTGATGGGCATGGGGTCTGCCGCTGCTGAAGGTCAGAAGGCTCTCATGGTCCTGTTGCTGAGGAAGGATTGTATCCAGGCAATGGCCTCCTGAGAGTGTGCTGGCGAGTCTAAATGGCTACATAAGACTTTATGGTCCAACAAATCGAATGCAGCTGAGAGGTAAAGGAGGAGAAGTAGGGCTAATTTCCCCTTGTCCCCAAGCTCATCTATTTGGGTCTTGGGGTCAACGCAGTTTTAGTGCCATGTTAGTGTCTGAACCCTGATTGTCGGACTTCTAGGAGGTGGTTGTGCTCCAAGAACTTCTGTATTTGGAGGTAGGCCACCTTGTCTAAGGAATGGCACTGTAGTGATAGGCCTATAATTTGTCGGTATGGTTGGATCGAAGGTCTGTTTTTATTTTAAAAGGGGGAGTACCCAAGACTCTTTAAGGTTTCTTGGGATGGTAACCGAAGAGAATGAAGCGTTGATTCGCTTTGATATGAAAGGGGCTAAGTCTCTTGCGACATCCTTGATTATTTGGGATAGGCATTTGTCGCCCGGGCAGTTTGAGGGTTTGAGTGATAGGATGACTTTTCAACATCAATGATGGAAGTTTTAGAAAAACTAAAGCGGAGATGAGGTTTAAGACCGGGTGTGGAAATCTTGTCTTGCGAGATTGTGTTGGTTAGGGTGGCTTTTTTCTTGGCAATCTTAACCTGAAGGGTGGTGACTTTGTTGGCTAGAACTTGTTGGATGTCAGAGCACCAGGTTCCGTCTTTCACACAGTTATCCCGAGATGGGACTGTGTTTTCAAGTTCTTTTAAAATTACAAATAGTTCCTTCGTACTCGAGTTAGCTTGCGAGATTCTATTATTGTAGGTTTCTTGTTTAGCCAAGAGTATTTCTTTCTTGTATTGAGAAGATATATTGATGAGGTTGGATTTATTTTTAACGGAGGGTAATAACCTCCAAGAGATTTCACACTTCCTTTTTTCTAATCTGAAGGTTTTCAAGTGTGGTGTGAACCAGGAGTTGAGATGGATTTTGGGCTTGCTTTTTCTCATTTTTAGAGGGGCAATGGGGTCTGGGTTATAGTTATGTTGTATTCCTCGACTAACACGTTAGGATCAGTGGTAGCGGGTAGTAAGTTGAGGGCAGGTAGTATTAGAGACAGGAGTTTATCTGCCGTAATATTCTTTTTGTTCCTGGTTAAGGTAGGAGGAGCTGATAAGGTATTTTTAGTGGCAGGCCTTTTGGTTGCTAGGGTGAATGATAATAGGTGATGGTCAGTCCATGCCTGGTGCGTTGAGGCAGTAATTGAGGCATTACAGTTGTAATCTGCCACCCAGTCAAGTATTCTACCCTTCTCATGTGTGGGTAGGTTCACTCTTTGGGCGAGGCCAAATTCAGAAAGTATATTGGCAATGCTTGTAACTCGTTGGTCTTTGGGGTCATTAAATCCCAGGTTAAGATCCCTTAACAAAAGTATTTGTGAAGAGTTTTTTAATTTGTCAGAAAGAATGGTGGAGATATCCTCCTCAAATGAGCCGAGGGGTCCTGGCGGCCTGTAAATAAGGTGTATGGTAAGAGTTTGAAAATTAGCAATAGGTATTTTGGCAGTGAGGGATTCATAGCATATGAGGTCCAGGGAGGGGGCTAGTCTCCTGTATAGGTTAGATTTAGCTATGAGGGCTATGCCGCCTCCTCGAGTCTTGCATCAGTCTACTCTAAGAATAGTGTAGTTATCAGGCACTGCTAACATAAGGGCAGGGCCTGCTGTCGCGTGAAGCCATGTTTCCGTGATGGCCAGAAAGTCATAGTTCTCTGCCAGGATAAGGTCGGATATCTCTGTGGCGTGAGCTACTAGAGATCTGGCGTTTATTAGGGCACCATTGAGGTTAGGGGCGAGGCGGTCTTTCAAGGAGGAGGTAGTGCAGGGAAGATGCAATTAGTATCTCCGGCATCCTGTGATGCAATATGGAGTTTAGTCTGTAGACATTTTTTGCGGATTGGACTATGTGTTATGGGAGTGGAGGCTGTAGTAATGGTTCGTCTGCCAGGTAGGCTGGGTGGCACCCAGGGCCCATTGTGCAGACCAGGGTTTATGAGTCAATGCCGGGAAATCACTATCATAGTCTAGAATTGGGGCCCAGGTGTCCGCAAAGCGATGTAAAAGGCCTGCCGGGGCCACCGTGATTTTCTCGGTGACCAATATGTCCAAAAGCTTACTCCACCAGAGGACCAATGACGGGCTCTCGGTTGTCTGCCAGGTGCACGCAATTGTGATTTTTCCCCCGCTAGTAAAAGCTGTGCGAGTAGCTTAGCAGTCTTCCCTGATCTTGGATAGACACCTGGTGCCGGGACCCAAGCAGAATGGTTTTTGGGAAAGTGCGAGCTTTGCTGTCCGCAGTTACGCCAGCATTGGGGGTCAATGGCTTGATTAAAGTGGTGGAGGCGGGCCGTAGGGTAGTACATCGCAGAAGCAGTTTGGGGGCGCATTCCTGATTGGTGATGCAAAAAGAGGAAGGGCGAGTCTTGGGCCATATATCCACCCATGTCCGGTCTTCCATGGGGTGGCCCAGATCTGCCTCCCAATGAACCATATAGGGGGCCCTCATTGCAGGTTTGTCCTCTTGCAGCAGGGTGTGGAGTGTAGAGATTTTCCCCCGCTAAGGCAGATCCAGTAGAGTGAGGTCAAGGGAAGCGGGGGCACGCGTGGCCGCCTATCTGCTTTGTGGATGAGAGCACCAGTGTCGGAGCTGCAGGTAGGAAAACCTGTCTGCCTCGGTTAATTGAAAGGCTTCTTCACATTGTTCAAAGTAGCGAGGCTGCCCCCCCCACCTCAAAAAGCTGTCCCAGGGTTTCTAGCCCCCCCAATAGTCCAGTTTGTGAAGTTTGACGTGTGAAAGCCCGGAGAGAAGGCTGGATTGTGGAAGATTGGAGAGGGGGGACCCAAGCCGCAAGGAATGCCTTTGTATTGCAGCACCCAGACCCACGTTTTAAGGGTGTGTTTAGCAGAAGACAAAATCTCCCCCTCTCCCCCATGTCTGTTGCAATGTAGGCAGGACGTGTGGAAGAAATTGAAGGGGGAGCGTGAGGTGAGATTGTTCTAGCTCTACCCAATTTGGGCGCCAAGAGGCGATAGCCCACGCCTCAACATGACAGTTTTGCGGCCAGTTGATATTTAGGTAAGTCGGGAGCCCCCAAGTCTAAAGCGGCCAGTCATGGTCCTCCAGGAAATCCTTGCTTTACAACCCTTCCAGATGAAGGCAAGCATCTTTCTTTGCATATGTAGGAGAGCGTGAAGTGGGATCGAAGTGGGAAGGGAGGAACAGGCATAAAGAAACCGCGGAAGGTGGTTTATTTTGCAAGCAGTGATCCGCCCGATAAGCAAGATCTCCTGCAATGTCCTGCGTTCAAGATCTGATTCCAATTCTTTGAAAAGTGAGGGGAAGTTCAATAAGTACACATCACTGGGCCGAGATGGGATATGGACACCCAGGGAATGGATTTCATATTCCATTGGACCGGGTATAATGGTTCTAAGGTCGCCGGCTCCCCTGGATCCAGCCTATCCTCAGAGCCACTGATTTCCCATAATTAATAGCGAAGCCCACCACCCTCCCGAATCTACGGAGCTCCTCAAGGGCCGTAGTGAGAGAGGGACGAATGTCCATTATGGAGAACAACACGTAGTCTGCATAAAGGGAAATCTTATGTTGGGAGGTACCCACGGGAAGGCCTTTAATGCCCGGGTCCCTCCGAACCGTCTGGGCCAGGGGCTCCATCACCAGGACAAAGAGAAGGGGAGATAGAGGGTATCCCTGCCTAATTCCACAGGTTAGTGAAATCAGATCCAACAGGGTATAGTTGACCCGGAGGAGAGTTTTAGGTGCTTGATAATTTGCCAAGACCAATCTGCGGAAACCTGGGCCAAAACAAAAGGCCTCCAAGGTGAGCTGTAAGAAAGACCAGTCCACCTTATCAAAGGCCTTGGTAGCGTCCAAGACCAGCAGTGCCAGTTTATGCGAATCTTGGAAGGCGATGTCCACTAGATTTAGGGCCCTCCGGACATTATCCCCAGTAGACCTATGTGTGTTACGAAGCCCGTTTGGTCTGGGCAGGACATTTGCCAAGCAATTTGCCAAGATTTTTGAGTAAATATTTGCATCAATGTTCAATAGGGAGATGGGCCTATATGAGCCGTTTTCTTTAGGATCTTTGCTGGGTTTGAGCAGGAGCACCATTATTGATTCTTGCATAGTTGGGGTGATGGATCCCAAGGCCCCAAATGTAAAGAGGGCAGTTAGTGGGGCCACCAACTGAGGGCAAAAATCTTGTGGTGAAACAATCGGGGCCCGGTGCTCTCAGTTTCAGGGACTTAGTGGCTACCTCCACCTCATCTGTGATCGGGGCGTCTAGTTTCTCCCTGTCCGGCTCTTGCATCTGTGGAAGGGCGGCACCCTGTAGGTATCGCTGTTCCGCTGTGTCCCCTGGAGTTGCTGACATTGTGTCAGTAAGATGGGCCGCTGCAATTCGTAGCTCGTCTTGTTCTGCGCATTGGGTCTTGCCTTGGGGATCGCAGAGGCCAACTATGGCGTTTCTTCTCTGTGCTCTCGCTAATTTCTCCACCAGGAGTTTATTCACTTTATAGTTCCTGGCGTAATAACCTTGCTTAGTCTCCTTCACGTGATGGGCCTCTACCTTCCTCCTGGCCAACTGCAGGGCTCGTTGGGTTTTCGGAGACCAGTCTTTCTGTTTGTGGTGGGACTCGGCTATTTGAACTTCTTCCTCAAGATTCTTACGGATCGGTTTACGTTTATGAAATGCTGCCCCAGGTGTGCAATTAGTTCTCCTCACACCACTGCCTTCATGGTGTACCATGTATTAGCCGAGGAAGTATCTTCCGTCAGGTTTTCCCGAAAAATGTTTTGATCACCAAGGCTATAAGAGTCTCTCAGCAGCATGTCGTTCAAGACAGGGTCTTATAGATTCCATCGACGTCGAGGATCAGGAGCACGGTGGGTCAGCGTGATCAGGGCATGGTCAGAAAGCACCTTTGATCCTATGCTCACTTTGTCGACTAAGGCTAGGATTTGAGGGGAAGTCAGCATGAGGTCAAAGCAGAAGGTTCAATGTGCATGCGAGAAGGAGAAATCCTTTTTGCCAGGGTGAAGCACTCTCCATGAATCCACCACTCCGAGTTCGGAGCAATTGGAGTAAGCTCATAGCAAGCGTAAAGTCTTTAGGGGCGGTGGGTGTGACCTGTCCAGACGATGTGCGGGACCCCATTGAAGTCCCCCCCTATGATGATGTGGCCTTCCACAAAAGGGAGGAGGGTCTTGCCCAGTGTCTCATAAAATTCCTCCTGTCCCTCATTAGGAGCATGTACCGCTACCAGAGAATACAACTGTCCATATACAAGGCCTTTGATCGCTACATAACGTCCCTCCGGGCATCGCAGGGTATTTCAGGTCGGGTAGCCCTAGCAAGGAAAATGACCGTACCCCCCCCACCCCCCCCGTTTCCGTTCCGTTAGATGCCAGAAATTGAAACAGGAAAGGCGTGTAAAATCTGAGGGCAACAGGAGTTTCTTGCAAAAAGACCACCAAACCTTCCATATCTTGAAGCCGCTTCTGTGTGGACTTCTGTTTAGAGGGGGAGTTCAGGCCTTTAGTATTCAGCGAGATGAAGTTCAGCTTCTGGTGTGGCGGGAGCGTTCCTGGGGCCGGTTTTGAGGACGTGGCTGCGAGGGCCTCAGTCGCCATCAAGGACTTCCATTATCCTGTAGACATAGTGCAATGGGGGTTTAACTTCGGCTTGAGAAAAACTCAGCTTCCCACAAGGTTGATGTTACTGCTTCACATTTGGTCGGCACTTCCCTTAGCCAACAGGGCTAACCTAGTTTGTGATGTACTCCAAGGGCTTCTAGATAACATTCACCTCAGAGTCGGGCATGGGCCGTGCGAAGCCCGCTGCAAATGAGCAAATCTTCCGTGTCTCCACGCATGTCATTTCAGGGTTCGCCAAATGAAGGCTTGTTGTATAGAAGGTGGTGAGCAGAGCATTGGTCGTTATTCAGGTCATGGCTCAGAGGTTCTCTGGAAGGTCATCTGCCACTCTTCACCTTCTGGACCTTCGTCCAGGTTGAGCGCTTCGGAGGGAGTTCCTCAGAGCCACTCATCGGGGAGTCAAGGGAGGTTCCATTCTTTTGCTCAGGTGAGATGGGACGCAGGATTGAGTCAGCATCCTCCAGGTGGCTAATTGTTCGGGGGACCCCCTTATAAGAGACCTGAGAGCGGTGGGCAACAGCCAACGGTATCCAAATTATTGGTCCCGAAGGAATAATGTCAAGGGCCTCAATGATCTCTGCTTCTGGATAGTCGCCATAGCTAGATCTTGGTAGATTTGGAGAGGGAAGGTCCGGTCGTCCTGAGAGCGCCCTATCGCCATGATAGCTTCCGTGGTTGTTTAAAAATGGACCCGAGTGATGACATCAGGGGGAGAGTCAGTTCACCCCTCGCCGGGGTTGGAGTCCGTGGGTCCAGTCCAATATGAGTTGGGACTTATCCAAATGAGGCAAAAGAGACTGAAAGAGGTCACCCACATATTCTTCCAGCTTCCGGTCCGGGACCGAGGAGGGGTCTCCTCAAATTCAGAGGTTATTCCGCCGAGCTCTGTTCTCCAAATCCTCCTGCTTGTGCTTCAAGATCTCATTTTTGTCAAGTAAGGCTTGCATTGTGAACTGCATTTCCATAACCCTGGCCGCATGTTCTTGGGTAAGGTCCTCCACCTCTCCTACTCTTTGTTCTACCTCCATGACCCTTTACTCAGTTTGTTCCACTTTAGTGGTGAGCTCTGTCATGCAAGACTTAAATTCAGCTTTAATGTCACGCATGAAAGCCTGGATGTCCCCCTTAGTAGCCAGTTGACTAGCGCTTGTGGCGGGGACTTTGGCGTATCCGTCTTTTTCCCGTTGTCGGATGGAAGCTACATTGTGGCAATGTCGGCACTTTGAGGATTTGAGGTGTTTGGATATCTATGGCAGAATCTAGGGAACACTGCAGAATCCTCCCCAGAGATTGGTAGAAGAGGGGGAGTGAAAGCGATTTTGGGGGAAAAGCTATGCAACTCTCCAGAGTCTTGCGAGGTAGGCCCCCCCCCTCCCAAGGACAGGTCCCACGCTGTGTGAAGTGAGTGCTAGCACCCCATTCCTGTTGGGTTTTGTCCGGGGTAGGTGAAGAAGTGTCTGCTAGCCTCCAGGGGTGACGGAGGTGGATGTCTTGCTGTTGAATCGGGCCCCGGTACCTGGTGGGTTCCCCTCGTTCAAGACCTGGAGTAGCGCTTCACACAGGTTATTGTGCCTGAACGGAGGCGTTGAAGCAGCTGTTCAGCAAGCGTAGCAGTTATGATGAAGGAGTGTGGGCTAATCACCTAGGTGTTCTAGGCCAAGTAGGGCAGAGGGTCTCGAAAGCTCCAGGCCCTTGCCAAGTTGCCAAGCGTCAAGAAGTGAGAGAGCCCATGGACTAAACAATGGAGGTAGTCCAGCCGTGATCAGTAAAGGAACCCCTCCGGCATTATATTGGGCCGTGTGGGCCCATCCACAGGGCTACCCCAGCAGGCAACTCAGCATATGGGCAAAGTGGACAGGGGCACCCCAGGATGTAGTGGCTTATCGGGGCGTTAGGGTCAGAGAAAAAGGGAAAAGAACATGGTCCCCCAAGGTGGTGGCCCCGAGCTGCAGGGCAATGTGCTATCCTTTGCCTCATGGGTGCTTGCACAGGTATGTAGAGGTTGTCTCCTCGCCACCGTGCCTTGGCAGGTCCCAGGTCCGCTGTGGCCCACCACAGCAAGGCTGCCACAGCCAGCAGAGAGAGTGTTAGATCTGAGAGCGCTGCTCAGAAGGAATGGAGCATGATGATGGGCTCTGTTCCCCTCGTAACAGGCTGTGGCTCTGACGTAGTTTTCACCCAGTGCCCGGGGCTGTGACGTGCTCCTTATTGCAGAAGTGGAAACTGAGGTCTCTGGTGCGGCAGAGACTCGGGCCCCTGGCCTCAGTCCACTGAGGCCACAGGGTCCGAACTCTGCAAACAGTCAGTTTGTTGCGTGGGACCAGGGGAGGCTCCTTCCCGCCCCAGGCCCCGCCAAGTCCCAGCTCTGCAGTCCACGGCCCCAGCAGGAGAGCCAGGGCACCCCCGGGGACGCACACCAAGGTCGGAGGACCAGATGTGGCACTCAGAGGACGCTGGGTGCACAGGTTGGTTCAGGCCCCTCCGACAAGCAGAAGATCTCCGTCTCCGTCACGGTCTGTGGGCCATGATGCGCTCATGCAGTCGTGGCAGCAGCCAGAAGGGCTGTTCACCGATGAGAAGTAGGAGTCCGCTCCCCAGGACCCCTCTAGCTTGGGACGGATGGGCTATGAGCCGAGTCCCCCCCCCCCACTCGCTCTTCATCAGGCCATTTTAGACATGCCAGGGGGGATCCAAAAATCTTCTGCCATCTGGGAATCAGGAGCGAGCCGGAACCTTAAATCACAAACATCCAAGCCTCTTACATTGGGGCTCTCAGGATCACCATTTATTATGATTTACTGCGTGGAAACAGTGTCATAATAGGCAGAATGGCGGGCTTCGAACGGAGGCCATTAAAAGGAGCTGCCTTATCTGCGGCGCTCCAGGCCACACCCCCCTAAATTTGGATTATTTAAGGACACAAACAAACCTGCCCAATCATACAGTAAAGAAAACATGGCTTTTATTGTGTGTTTAAGGTTTGATAGCAGAATTGTCTGTTGATTAATTAAAGCCCTTATTTATTCAAACTAGAAATACTTAACGGTATGCCAGTCTTTTAATACAATAGCACAGAGATGCAAGCGCTCAATGCTACAATCAATGGGCCCCATTAAAAGTTAGGTGGTATAGGAGAAAAAGGTGGTAGTTTTACTACTACCACTTATTTAGGGCCGTAATGGAATTATCATATGTAAAGCACCGCTGAACTATAGGTTTGACCTTGTGTAGGATTTTCCTCCAGAATCATGTTGGAGGTATATCTGCCACTTTTGGGCCACATTTTGGTGCCATTATTGCAGGCGGTTAACCCCCCCAAGGAGTCCTATTGACTCATAAATTGGGATTAACACTGCCTTACCACCACTTGGTCCCTTGGTTTTACCACAGAATTACAAGGGCTGGTAACGGTAAGCAGGCTTGGTAATACTTTGGTGGATTTAAGGCCAAATTACCACCAAAGTCGTAATGAGGCTCTATATCTAATCTCATGGTGAAACGTTGGCTTGCCAGATTTACCTATACATCCTTCAGAGGTCAGTAAACAGACTATCGAGGGAGCAGTGCTTACAGGTTGGAGGAATCCTGCCTGAAGCGCTACACACAAATTTAAAATATCCATCTGGATTACCACTACAGGGAAATACTTTTCTGAGTTTCTATTTCATTTGCAAATGTGCCCATTTCATTGTTTTTAAGAGAGCTTGCACTGGCTGGAGAGTCCGTTTTTGAATGTCTTAAGTCTAGTCTAAGATTTGAAAGAGGATGTGACCTCTGCGATTGTCATTTCACCAATCGCTCATCCTTGCTGCTGCTGGACATGTATAGTACATTTATAGTACATTTACCACATTGACACCAAGTTCAGGTTTGATTGAAGTTTAAAGTAGACATATACTCATCCATGCCCAAGATAAAGTTTTTTAGTGGGAGTATTTTATACACGGTTTTCATAGAGTACAAATAATTTGCCTCAGCAAAAGTGTGAAAATTATGGGATAGGCAACCAGAACTAAACTTGAATATGAATAGGACACAATCAAAACAGTTGTGGAACAAATAAGTCTGGCTTAAAGAAAGTGTTTAGATCTTTGAAAAACCTTCTCCCACACAATAATGTGCATGAACACAAAGATGGATCTCGATGATAAATGCACACAATACACACTCTGAAAAATACTCTTGTGCAATAAAAGCATGCCTACACTGAAAGAACATAATTTCTTTGTTAAAATAACTTCCCAATTGTAAATAAGTTTTCCGAATTACTGCTATGATCTTAAAATGCTAGGAAAACAAATATGCATGCATATGTTCCTCTCTATCAGCATCAATAGGTACAAAACACACAAAGAAACCATTCCTCATCTCACTGTGTGCAGCTTCTGATGGAAGCTTCTTCATGGCATGCAATTTCATCCATGCAGGTAAGAATGAAAGATGTCCTCTGGTTTCTCTGAAGTCAACTGCCCTTTGCAGAGAACTCTGCTCTAAACTGGTGCATAAATGGTACGCACAGAAGGATAAAACACGTATTTCCAAGATTTTAAAAGCGTGAAAGGGCATAGTACGACACTCCTCTGGATGCCTGGGAGTATGGTCTTCTATAGGAATACTGGCATATATTGGTGCAGTCAGCATAGAAATGCATGGGCACAGCCAGCGTGAACGTGTTTTTATACTGGAATATATTGTGGGCGCAGGAATCATGGAAATGGGTTGGGAAATTCTCCTGCGCACTGTTGGCAACTTGCATCCATTTCATGTTTGTATTGGCATTACCCTATAAAAACCAATTGCAAACTCTCTGGCTTCTTATTCAATTTTTCACAGAAAGTGTGCTGCGACACCAACCCCCCCTAGTTTGGCCGGGGCTTACTCACTTCGTTCGGGCATATTTGTGGGCAATACATACACATCTCCAATTAAAAGATTCACCAGCTGCCGCTGCCCTGCAACTGCTCTGCAGTGGCAGCAAAGAGTTTCAAAAGCCACATGCGCGTTCTTGAACGTAGTGTGCTCGAGGCTAAAGTTCCAAGTCGGTGGGAGGATTGCCCACGCCTTTCCCAAAGTCATAACTGTGTCTATGGGGCCTGGGTGGTAGAGTAAGCTTTAAGCATAAGCCTAGCTGGCTTGGCAGAGTGGCTCCTAAGACTACAGTTCTATACAGCCACAAGCAATTTGGTATCATAATTGATAACCGGATGACCAGCGACTCATCTATTGCAGGGCTGTGTGGATTAACTTGATATGGCCTGGGTCCCCACCCAGGCACCACCTGGTTCTGATGCAAGAATGGGCATCACATTCTCCCCAGTGAAGACAATCCCATGGGGATGAGCTGGGAACAAGCTTTCAAAGACATTGCTGCCAGGATACAAAAAGGAGACATCGCCAAATTGACGATTACTGGAGTGCTTTGAAGTAGACAGACATAGGAAGGGGGCGGAGATAAAGTAGCCTGGCAGAGAGGTACAGTTCAACGAGGGGTGCCAACATCTAAGTTCTTGCTGGGGTTTCTCAAACTTCCTGGCCGTCCCTACTTCCTGAAGATGGAGTACTCTGGGTTGGACATCACAAGGCAAAGGACATTTGTCATAGGAGCCCTAACAGAAGACTAGCAGGGAACCAATCAGCTGTGGCACTTTGCCTAAACGAAGGGGGTGAGGGTTTAGAGACTTCTAAGCAATGAGCAAGCTCTTGTCCTCAACCACCCTAAGGGCATAGTCGGGCAAGACTGCCATCAGGACCAAGGCCTTTCCCTGCTGCCTGAATACTGAAACCAGGATCCTTCTGCCCACTGGAAGTAGCAGTTGCTCTCCGTTAACCTTCCTGAGTGGAAGTGCATAACGAGGACTACCCTTGCCTCCGGAGACACTGGACAGGGCCACCTTGTGACCCAGAAGTCAAGGAACAATTGTGGGCTCAAATCCCACATTGAACCACACAGCTACACAAAAACAGGGTTATCGCCTGCCTGCCCTAAACGTCTTTGTGCCACGTGCCATTGCTGCTTGTGAACCGCACCTTGTATTGGACCCAGTCCCCCAGCTCACCAACCAGCTGCTTAATCACCACCTAAGAAAACGCCTCAAAGCCTGGCTTGACACAGTTGAGCCGCAAAAATAATAGTGCTCCTGTCCCACCTTTGAGGGCCCTAATGACTGATAAAACCCCACTTTGTATCTTTTTCCCCCCCAAAGATTTTTTTTAAATAATATATCTGTTGAGGCATTGCCTGTTCTGCCCAGGTCTACAAGCCCGAGAGTGCCATTTCAATAGCAAGTCTGCATTCTAAGTGTTCTCTCCAACCAACAGGGATGGGGACGGTAGTGTTTTTAATTAGTTGTGTGCATTGTGACGAATCCGTGGATGATGATCTCCTCCTCCTCCTCCTCCTCCTCCTCCTCCTCCTCCTCCCCCATGTATGTCAGTTAAGGTTCAGAACAGAACTCCGTACTCTTTATAGGTAATGAGGCCAAGAAGAGCACTGACAACTTAATGAGGAATGAAAACCTCACTACAGTGACTAGAAGGAAGCACAGAAGCATGACCATCACTTTTGATAACCACAAGGCACTGTCTAGTGGTTAATGGCTTCCGATTGATCCAACTATAGTTGAAATATAAGAGGGAAACCAGGAAGTGTTGTCAAGTCCAACTTGGAGGAGCAAGTAACAGGAAAACTATTCTGATGAGAAGGGTCTGTGGACCGGTTTGCCTACCAGAAAGAGGGGGAAACTATGAGCCGGCGATGTACAGAGAGCTGGAAGAATCTGGAGAGTTTTTCACTGGTGAAACCAAGGTCAAACCCTCCCTCAAGGGACAAGGAACAGGTAAACTGTGCTGTGCGAGAAGGGGTTGCAGACCTGATCACCTACCAAAAAGACAGGGAACCGCTGCAGAGCCGCCACAGACCCTGCAACCTGCGAGGGATGCCAAGAATGGGAGAAGAGTTTCAAGGACAGCCGAGAGACCAGTGAGCACACAGAGAAGGGTTGGAGGCAGAGGCGTTGCTAGAAGGGTCTAAAGTGTAGCCCCTGATAGAAGCTCAGGGGCTCCAACCGAAAGGCTAGCTAGCCCTGACCGCCAACAGCCCTGACATTAGCATAGCCCTGGATCTTTTCCAGACCTAGCAACACACCTGGTTGGAAGACTGGAAAGGCTGTTGGGACCCTCGAGAGGCAGAGAGATAAGAAAGTAAGGGTCTGGACCTATGTGTGAAATTGAGTGACAGTACCTGAAAGGTTAGTGCACCGGATCTACCACAGTCCCAAAAAAGAGCAATAAGGCTCTTGGACCCACCTGTGAAACAGAGGTGCATCCAGAGGCATCTACCTCATGGCCATACCTGGGAGGTTGGTGCCCAGAGAGGGGAAAATCAGGGTCTGGGAACCATCCCTGTTTATTTGAAGTTGTGTTGTGAAGTTGTGTTGTGAAGTTGTGTTGTGAAGAGCAAGACCTGGCAGGACAGTGAACCAGGGTTTTGCCTGAACACTGGGAGAGAAGCCAAGAGAGCAGAGTTCCTTTTAATATTGTGAGGTTTGAGAAGACCAGCGAAGACAAACATACACTTGCATTGGAAACCTTGTGAAAGACCAAGAGCGGAGAATCATCCTCTTAACATTGTGGCACACCCAAGAAGCCAGTGGAACGGAGGCACTCCCACAGGGTGCTTTGTGAGTCATGTCCAACATCAAGACCAGGAAGACAGTCTCTTGAACTGTGGTGAATGATGGGAGTTGGGACTCGTTTGAAACTTGTGTTTTTTTTTTTTTTACCGTGGGACTTTGCACCATTTGAGAACTCTGATTTGCACTTTTTGATGAACTCATATGCTGTGGAAGGGAACCAAAACCTCAGGCAAGAATCCCTCAAAGCATAAGTACTGTGAGTCGTCACGGAGAAGGGGGCCATTCTCATTGACCAAGAACATTGGTATATTAATTCGTTCAGTTACAAGATTATGAGTTGGAAATAGGATTTGACATAATATGGCGTTCCTGCCTCCGTCTCCTGCTTCTGGACCCTTACAGCTTTTTTATTTGATTAAAAAGTTCCTATTTATATAGAACTTTGGTTGGACATGCTTTTATTCTTGGTCATTTTACTATTGCTGTTTGGGTCGCTACTGTACCAGCTCACATCCACTTGTGAAGAGTATAGCCTGTCGTCGGTAGCCTACACCAAGAGGAAAAGTAAGTATACCGTTAAGTTTGGGCCTGGTTGACTTTTGCGATTGGAATCACTGCCTGTATAGTAGGCTGAGTAGGCGTTTTATAAACTACTCGTTCTTGTACTTCCGCAGCGTAGCAATCATTTTTTCACACTCACTTAATATTCCACCCACTAATTACGCATGGTCTCAGTAGGTCATCTGCTGTGTTGGCTGGCACTTCAAAATTCTTCATTGAAAGTTTACACTGCTTTTACCAACATTTCCGTTTCATATCAAAAAGGAGATGTTAGTTTTCATCAGACATGAACACTGACAATAATGGACTAATGCTGCTGGGAATTATTTCCATTAGTTCATTGTAAACGTTCTGGGCAAACAGAAATTATGCTGAAACATGTGACCGATCGCCAAACTGTTCTACGTCATTTAGAAGAAATGGCCTAATCATGCTTTTCTTTTGCACATATTACTTTGCTGCTTAAATGCCCTAGAATTGAATTTATTGCAATTTGGTTGTGGACATGTCTTCCTCTCATTGATATTTAGATTGAATTAAGAGAGAGAGAGAGAGCGAGAGATGCAAACGGTGAGCACAGTATACAAGATCTGTCAAGCACGAAACCAAGTTTCACTCGACGGTCTGGAGCTAATCAAAGCCACACAGCCACACCTACACACACGTTATAGGAGCAGCAATAGTCTATAGTTGCACTTATGGAAGACTTGTCAATTTATACAAAGAGACCCCCTCCTATTTCTTTGAACAAAATGCAATTATTGCAAATTTAGAACATAATCATTACTCTGTTTGATTTTGTTTCATGTAATGTTCTGGCTTTTGAAATACTGTATAAACTATTAGCAGAATAGCTTTTGGCAGCTGACTTGAAGAAAATATTAAACATAATAGTAGAAGATACACCATTAAAGGCGTCTCACCAGATCTCCAGTCAACTAACCCTTCAGTACCTGCCCAGAACTTCAGAAGAGACAACAAATAAGTTGAATGTTGGAAGCGATTGCCAATGTCAATTCCTACTTTAAGGAAGAATATTATATAGTGGGCACATCATGCCCAGTCTTTAAAGGTCTGGCCAAAGAGATTACCTTAAGGGCTTGGGTCACTGGGGTTCACTGGAACCTTGCCATGAATAAGATCACACTGGTGCACATCTAAACCACCATATGTCATGAAAGTGAGGTGCACGTCCTTCCTTGTACGGCAGCCGAACTGATAACTGGTATAATGACATAATGCCATAATGCCTTACATTCCAGGATTTGTGGGAAGCTCGGCCCTGAATGGACAAAATTAGCATTCTTCGATGAGAAGGAAAAGATGAGGCAATTGTGATGCGGTCAGTGGCAAGCTCACTAACATCAGCCCTGAAAGGCCCGTGAATTCTAGGATCTGTACATTTAGAATGAAAAGGAAGTCTCCAAGCAAACTACAAAAATGCCCCCAATCAGGCCCACCACTGAAAGTTTAAAAGTGATCCTCATCAGTCTACATTTAATAAACCCAAATTCTGTCCATCTGGTTGAATAACTTTTCAAATGGGTGTTTTTAAGACTGAATCTTTCACACAATGAGAATCCATCACTAACTGGATTACAGAAATGCTATGGGGTTCAGTTAACCAAAAGATTTAGTAATTCTGGCACGGAGTGACAACACCCACTTCTCACACACCTGAGCACTACTTGCGTCTCTTGGTGCACACACCTGAGCACTACTTGCGTCTCTTGGTGCAACCATCTATCCACTCCCACACATGAGCCAATGTGAGGCGGACTGCTTGGCGTGTCCAGGTCTCCATTTACCACAACACAAGCATTCAGATCAATATGCAGCAGCCCCAAATGTTTAGGTAGAATGCCTGCATACAATGTATTGCTGCAGCGTAAGCATGCGTAATGCAGGTCTCAATCACAAAAGATCAGTTCTTAGGGGTGAGGGTGCTATAGCATAGAAGCCTGGATTAAATCTCATCACAAACATCCAATGTTCAAGAGCGATTGGAATCCTTTAGCAACCCAATGAGTTTGACTCTAAAGACCTGTGATAGAGCAAAATCCAGAGACTTAACATCTCTTATTCTAACACATAAGGCCTTTGCCGTCCCTGAGCATACGTTTCTCTGCCCTACTCTATAAAGGACACATCTAAAAGGGTGTTCATTAGGATGTCTTAAACAAGATAATCCTATGCCAACCAGAGTACTGCCCCCATCACCATCAAAAGGAAAAACGGTCAACAAAAAGTTACAATTAAGGCCCTTGTCCAAACAAAATAATGATGGCTGTTTTCTGACCCCCACCCAGGTGTCTATCAAGAGTGGATCCTCGCCCAGATACACAGTTCAAGTAAGCACACTGAAGGTCTCATCAACCGCTCTCCTCTGGTTGTCAGTCTCTGGTGTATTTCCCCCTTTCTGGTCTACCACAGCTTTGGATCAGTCTTTTGTCTTCTTTTCCACTTGGGCATATGCCCACTCTAGCTGTTCTCCCTGTGTCACCCAAGGAAAGTCGTAGCGCTCTCCCCAGCTGGGCATCCCTGGTTGCTACCCCACCTTTGGGTTTCGTTACTCTGACCCTGCCTTATGGACTCTGGTCTTTCACCCCGCCTTGGGGTCATGTCCCTCTCACTCCGCGTTAGGGTCTCATGGGGCCTTGTTGCCTTCCTCCTGGTTCTCAAGAGCCATCACTCTGGTTTGCATACAGCGCTCCTCAGGAGAATTGGTGAGCTCGCCCAACACAGCATTTCTTTTCAGGCTCTCCACAGTGTTTCGCAGTGGGCAATGCTTGCACTTCCTTCCCGCAGGTGCTTGGCTCTGGCATCCCAGTACACTGTCGCTTCTTGGTTGACATCCACTTCCGGTCATTATTCTGGGGCAAACACTTTTGGCTTCTGGCCCGGTAGAGGACTTGAGTTTTCCACAGGCTCCATCGCAACTTCACAACTCAGTCCACCATGCTTGGCGTACATCCTCGCTGTCCTGCCACACCTCACAGGAGGAGGTTTTCCCAGGCATTTCTAGCTCCACAGGTCTCTTTTTTCTGATCACAGTTGTGATTGGCTCTTTATCCCCTACTCTAGTAGGCAGTGGGACCATCCAATCATCCACTGTCCCAAGCTAGGACGGTGTATAAAAAGGGTCAGAAACCATACCAGCCATTGGTACAGGATGTTTCAAAGTGTCATACAGCTCAACTCCAATATAGTCAACAATATTGGGATCTTGAGACAAGGAAGAATTTGTATCCTTTTCCTGTCCTCCAAGGGGGACCTCACCTCAGCGGGATCATGCTTTCCCGGTCCCCTAGGGGGTGTTAAGCTTAGCAGGTTCACCTCCTTAATTTTTAAAGGGGGTGGCTCCCCCTTTGGGAGGGGATGAATTCCCTGGATCCCGTGCATACCAAGTACTGTTCACATTAAGCCATCATGGGCATTAAAGTGATGGGTGATTGGAGTTCAGTCTGGCTCCACCTTTCTTTCCAAACATTAGAACTTCGGTCTTCCACATAAATTGAAGGAGGAGGATGTTCTTCAATACTAGATTGCCTAGACAGAATCTGGCCATTGGATTAAAAATAAAAAAAGTGCAAGACTTCCTGTCGGCCTTCAGATACAGCTGGATGTGGACCACATACTGCATGGCATACCTCCCTGCTAGGAGGTATTCAGCAATTCCCCACCGCCACCGAAATGAAGCCCTCCATGAGGCAAATTGCTAGGTGCATTCCATATAAGCTACCATTCATACCAAAACGGTGATTTGCCAGGTCCACATGCCTCACTTTTTCACCACCCTACAGGACCCATTTTTTCCTAAAGTGAGCTATGCTATTATGTTAGTAAATATATAGGGCTCAGGAGGAACCCTGCTCCACTTTAGATCAAGCGCCATACAATAAAGAAAGTACAAGAGATTGTCAGCTTTTCATGAAATATATTTTATCAGACAGTTGCCCTATAGAGACACGTGTTTCGGCGAATCACTCGCCTTTTTCAATCAGGGCTAATTGGTGAGCGCTAAAGTTCACTTGTTCAAATAGGTTGTTTAATTTTGATAAATTTCATGGGATCAATCCCGCCTCACAAGAGGTGATCTCCTTCACGGCGCTTGTGAAGGAGATCACCTCTTGTGAGGCGGGATTGATCCCATGAAATTTATCAAAATTAAACAACCTATTTGAACAAGTGAACTTTAGCGCTCACCAATTAGCCCTGATTGAAAAAGGCGAGTGATTCGCCGAAACACGTGTCTCTATAGGGCAACTGTCTGATAAAATATATTTCATGAAAAGCTGACAATCTCTTGTACTTTCTTTATTGTATGGCGCTTGATCTAAAGTGGAGCAGGGTTCCTCCTGAGCCCTATATATTTACTTATACTTACCGGAGTAGGGGGTCTATTACTTCGTCACTCCACGGTTCAGCTGCCACCTCTGCTTATCTAGCGCAGGACATTGATGGTTGATATTCCAAAATACCCCCCACTGTTGTACTATGCTATTATGTTGACCACATAATTGACAGGATAGGAAAGGACTAAAGCCGCATCATGAGTAGCATGTGATCACAGGAGATGCGCTGTAAAAAAAATAAAAATTAAAATTAAAAAAAAAAAAAAAAAAAAAACAACACCACACACGAACAGACTGTAGCCCCAAATTCTTTTCAGTAAAAACCTTAAATGGTAGGATGGGATGAAATTTGAAAACCCACTTTGTACAATATAGAACTAATAAAGAGATGCATTGGAGTCCTTTGGTTACAGTCCTTCAGAAAGAATAAGTAAGACATGCATTTTGTGTCAATGAAAAAGCACTTTCCCAGGGTACATTGGCAGGAATACATGTACACTTAAGAATGAATCGTGCCCCCTGCTGTTAAGGTTTTCTTTTGCAAGCATCTTAACTGTGCGAGTTGGGGAAATGCAACAGAACGTGACCCGGCCTTTTCCATGACCTATGCGAAGCCAAACATGCATAGTACTGTTTTTGCTGGGACGAATGTGAGAACTTTGAATGGTAATGACATTTTACCAGGTCTAAGCAAAAAGGTGTTCTGGTGTATACTTTTCTTATTCTCATAAAATGGTCATTTATACATCATATGAAGTCTTGACAAAACAGAGTAACTGTGAGGTCATGAAATTCTAATGAGTGTTTTGCTGCACTGTATGTTCTATTGTGGTCTGTTGGAGCCTGCCTCTAAAGGGGGTGCCTGCTGTCTGCGTGTATTGACTTATTAAAGAATTTATGAACCTTTTTTCCGTCTGGACCGCAATATTAAAAAAGGCTGGTTACCAAACACTGAAAAATTGTATCACATTATGGGTTGTTGTCGTTTTTGCGAGAGCCGTGAAATCACAACTAGGTCTACCAATCAAAAACCTATCCCTTGATGGCAAAATGTTTTGGTGCCCTCAAAATTACAACTATCTGGAAATTGACACGATTGCCTTTGCAAACTCAGGGTTTCACATCTATATGAATTTACAGACATCTCAACATACAGTGCAACGGTTGTCGCTTTACTAAAACGACCTCTTTCCCCTGTGCAGAATGCATTCATGTGGGCGTGCACTGCCTAGGGATGCCTGCCACAGCAGAGGAGCCATGCGCACCTGATCTACGCTCTACCCGAAAGCAGCCCTCCGCCCCACCCTCCCATCCAGACCGTGCTACTTTTTAAACGTAGTTTAAGAAGGTGGCCCTGTAGCACAGTATCTCAGTCTGGGGGCAGCATGAAAACCTGATTAGGATGAATTACTTTATTGGAAATGCCGACTAGAGTCGCATTTCCACTATCAATCTACAACTATCAAAGACTTAGATTTCTACTTAAGGTTCACTCCCACTACTGAGTTTACACCTTCTATTAACTGCACTTGCACAGGAGATGCAGCCACATTGTTCAGTGGCAGCGTTTCCATTCAAGATACTCTTCTCCAAGAGTTCCATCCCCATTCCCCGCCATTTTTCCCCACTCTGTCACACACTTATACTAGTAGAAACGCCCCGGCCTACCGGTAGATCAAGCGCAATCTTCAAGGCCTAAGAATGACGACGATATCCCCTTGTTCCCTTCCCACCTTGAATCGCTTTGAAGCACTTAACTTGTGTATAAGCGCTTTACAATTCTACTGCACGTCACCATAGGACACTGGATGTTTATTGCACAAATGCAAAAATACTTTCTGCACATGTAATACCCAGAGCGAACCCATCCATTCCCATTATTTGTTAGACTTGTGAAACTTGTTTTACTATAAAATTTAGGGGTACAAATCCTAGAGTTTCAAGAAGAAACGAGACCGAATGGCGCTCTCACACTGTACTGGAAAACACGAGAGATTCAAGTACCAGCTACTTAGCCATTACTCCTAGAGCTTGATGAAGTGCTGGGGCTCGAGCTTTTGATCTGTAGGGTGTATGATGCACTACACATGGAACCGCTTTAGAAAAATGGCACTAGCACTGAAACACTGACTTGAGCCTACAACCAGAAATATAAGTGTACCCAGCACAAACATTCAAGTATGGAACCAGCAGAACATTTTGTAAAAGTGCACAAAGCTGCAATTCTTGGAACTTGTTTTTGTCCTGTGTGAGACAGAGATGAGACAGACAACAGATTTAACAGTTTTGAAAACCTTTATTAAACTATCAGGATGGGTGGGTGCAATGCCCAACTTGATCTACAGCTATAATGGGAATAGCCCTTCCTAAACAAACTAAGGAAAAAAGTCTATGGGCCTCATCACAAGTCCGGCGGTACCCCTTAAAAGCGGCGGTAACGGTAATAGCATATCAATAGCGGATCATGAACCGGTGCAAATACCGATGACTGTAAAAGCAGCCGACGCCATTACAGCCGGCACCATTACAGCCGCCCACACAAGGCACAAACACAGCCACATCACAAGTGTATCCTCAGCGGTATTTGTGCCGAGAACCGGAGCAAATACCGCTGAAAACACAGCACAGTTACTGCCAGCATCCAGCTGGAGGTAAATGAACACGTGCCTGAAAGGAAGCCACAGGTGATCCCAATCCACTGCAGAGGGCTACATAAGGCACTCCCTTACCTCAAACACGGTTTCCAACACCATGCTGCCAACTAGCCACTGTATGCTGGGAGAGGTAGCTGTTCACACTGCACCTGGAAACAAAGGCAGGACAACCAGGCCAGGGCACAGGGGGTATAGGGAGGAGGAGAGCCTAAGCAAGGCGTGCACTGATCACCTGGGTAAGGCCCTCACCCTGGACCCTCACCAACAGGCAGTTGGTCACCCTGTACCGTTTCAAGAGGGAGACCATAATAGAGCTGCCCACCACAATACATAGGGAGCAGGATCAATATTCGGACAGCTGTGCCCCCATTGCTGAAGCTAGTGTCCATCCTACAATTTCTTGCAACTGGCAGCTTCCAGCACTCTGTGGCCATGATGTTGGGCCAGGTGCTTAAAGCCCTCCTGCAGCAACTGCAACGCCCCATCTCACTGCTCACCACCCCAGCCCAGCTCAATGCCACAAAGGCACACTTCTATGCCATTGCCCAAATGCCAAAATGTGATCGCTGCCCTGGACTGCACCCCTGTTGCACTGGTAGCACTGCAGGCGCACAAAGCAGTGTACCAAAACCGCAAGCTCTACCACTCCCTGTATGTGCAGGTGACCTGCGACCTCAACCTGTACATCACCTACTGCTGTGACCGCTAGCCTGGTTCCACCCAAGATACCATGGTCCTACAGAACAGCACACTGCCAGGATACATGGAGAGGTACAGAGGATAACGGACCTTGACATTGGGTGAGTTGACAAAACAGTACACAGGTGCCGTGAAGCACATGCCCAAATGGGGGACCAGGAGGGGGGCTGGGTGGGGATGCAAATGACTACATAAAGGATGGCCTGACAAGTGAAAACAAAAATCTGTACTTCACCTCCTCCAGCACCCACGTCACATTACAGGCCATGAAGCATGCACATATCAGACTTACTCACAAGGAGAAGCATTAATATACATACAGTAACAACCATTTACACTGACATGACTACAGGTATCACAAAGCAACATACACTTACCAAATCAATGCTGGAAATGGCCATATTGCCACACAAAACAACCCTGCCAGTACCATAGCCATGTTCCGATGTGAGGCCAGGCCACAATGCCCACCTGTCAGCACCAGATGCACAGGGAGGGGCCCATCGGGTTCCCAGCATGCCACAGGCATGCAGGAAATACACTGACACATGTCAGCCACCATGTCTGCTGCACATGTCACCGACATACCCCGAACGTAACATATGCTTCAAAGTGATAGGGTGCATGTACAGTACCAATAATGCATGACACAAGTCACACTACATACACAGACACAGAATGACACGATCCATGTTAATACACAAGTATTACATCAAACAGATAGTGTAGGTCCACCCCCATGCCTTACCCCATGTCTAATACATGTGCAACCCCACATGCAGGTGACTCTGGGTACCCACATCTGCCCTGGCTGATGACCCCTGTGCGTGATTCACAAACACTGCAGGATATTGAAAACAACCATGCTCACAACAGGACCCGTATGTGAATCGAGCAGAACCTTTTGACTCCTGAAGGCACGGTTCCGCTGCCTCGACCGGACTGGGTGAGCCCTGATGTATGCACCAGAAAAAGTGGTTACAATTGTGCATGTGTGTGCTATGCTGCACAATATCAGCCTAATGAAGTGTCCCGCTACCCCCTGAAGTGGACATGCCACACCTAGAAGATGCGGAAGCAGGGCATGTGGCTGAAGCAAATGCATGCATTGCTGGGTAAGATGTGAGGGATGGGAGATTGGCTCGCCAGGGATCGATTGATAATTTCTCTTGACATTTCCACATGGCACAAGGCATGCAACGACACAATCAGTAATGTCCTCGCAATTACGTTTTACGGTGTTTATGTAGAGTTGTGCCCCAACAGATACCCCGACCACCACCAACTCCCCAGCCAACAATCCCCGCACCCACCACCAACTCCCCGTCACAGAATTCCTAAACCCCCCCCACCCCCATCACAAAATCCCCCCTCATCCCTCCCACCACCAACTTCCCAGTATGGCCACTCATGGTGTGTCGGGGCCTCTTCCGTCCCCTCGAACCCCTGCTTGCTGGCCCCAGGTGATCTCAGGTGCAGTAGTCTGTCCGTGGGTGTGGTGGGGGTGGATGGGACTGACTGCCACCAGGTTCTGCTGCAACTAATTGACCTGCTGCATGGCTTCCGCTAGGAGAAAGACACCCTCCCTCATTTCACTGACACGTTGCACATAGTGTGTCAGGGCAGACGTGTTGACACTAATCTCGGCACTCTGTTCGGCACCATCTGACTCACTACCCTGCGGGTAGCCCCCTGAATACGGTCCCTAATGGCCTGCAGGTTGTGTAGAGAGAGCGCCCGATCGCTTCCATCTCGTGCTGCCTGCGCTCCTTCACATCCAGCCTTTGCAGCAGCACGCTGTGATACAGACTGGGCTGTCTGGGTGTTGGGCTCTGCATTGCGCCGGGGCTGTAAGCAGGTGAGCCCGGTGAGGAGGTGTCCAGGTCCGGCTCGGGTGTGGCCATGCGCTGGCAGTACTGAGGGCTACCTGGGGAGTGTGGGCCTGCTGCTGGTGGCGATTCTGAGCTGGTGTCCCCCTGTGGCTCCTCAGTGGCCCTGGAAGCAGGCAATGCCTCTGTGTCCATGCCTACGGTTGCTGGTGTTGGCACAAGGCCTGCGGTGCCACCGGCAGGCTTGGCCTTGCTGGCGTTGCCCGGTTGTCCGTGTGCCGTGGATCATGTGAGCCTTCGTGGGGTGTTCGTTGCAGATCTTGAGGGCCTTGTAGTGCCACCCCTGATGGGCCTGCAATATCCGCCTCTCCTCAAAGTCCTCTGGCGATGTGCGAGTGCCTGTAGGGGACATAGGAAGCGTCATCCGGTATGGTTCACCCACGTGTGTTGGAACGCAAGACACAATTACAAGTGTACAGTGTGACGCCACACATATTGGCATGGTTGGACTTGGGAGGATGCATGTGGGACCACCGTCAGGGGGTTGCCTGTGGCGATGGGTACGAGACACATGGCCTGTTGGTCTGTGTTTGTGTAGGGCAGGGTGTGCAGGCTGGGCCAGCTTTTGTCTGCTGAGCATGCTTGTGGACCTTCATGGCCTCACAGCCCCTTCACGGGTGGCACCGACATGGTGGCGTTGGGAGGGTGGCTTATTCCATGGCACTATCATGGCTCCATGAGGCAATGCTGCGCTGCCAGCAGGGCTCTACTATGGTGCACAGTGATTGGCAGGCTAGACACACTTCTGTGTGTGTGGGACATGTACTTCCCTGTGGCTTGTGTGAGGGGGTAGGCCTACTGGGACAGCTTGCTGCTGCAGTGACTGCTTTCTACGATGTCATTCACGCACATCATTCAAGCTGGCAAAGGGTGAGCAAGTAGGAAGGTGGTGCACACAACATTTGTTTTGTTCGCTTGACTGCCCTTCCCGCTGTTGTGACGCTGAGGGGTGCCCTTGGTGCCATGCCCCATAGCTGATGTGGAGGGTGGCCGATGTGCCAACCCATCACTCTGCCCAGTCGGCGTGCTCAGCTTCGGGGTATGCAGACTTGTGTGCATCCACTGGGGCTTCTTATGCTTGGATGTCATTTATACATGCATTTGGGGGGGGGGGGGGTCACTCACCTCCTGGCTCCCGCCTCTGCACTGCCGACTCCATCTAGCCCCTCGACCTCCAGCACAGTGCTGCATGTCTCCTCCCAAGCAGTGAGTGCCAGTGGCTCGGCAGTGCCTCCTCCTGTCGTCAGGGAATCCTAGCGGTGTTGGGACAGCAATCCCTAGACCATGAGTCTTAGGTCGATCCATCTTTTGCGACAGTCCACACCATCACGGAGTATACTGGCAAGTGCTATGACCTTCTGGGCGATGTTCCATTTTGCTGTCCGCTGCTACCCACTGGTCTTTCTTTGCCTGACTCCATACAGCTCCTCACAGTGGGCTACTACCTCATCTGTGAGGACCACAAGCCCACACTCGCTAAATTTGGGCTGAGGTGATATTAGGCCCCCTTGCCCCTTAGCCTCTCCCATATCATTTTGGATGGTTTGCAGTACTGGATGGCTGCAGGAAGTGGAGCTATTTAATGGATTGCATTTTTCAAAAACAGCACCGCGATGCTTCTTTTCCGGCATTAATGCAATTTCCACTGGTGCGTGCATGCCAGGTTGTGTTGCGGCACTGATACCACTGCACGGCCCGTCGGTAATGCTATTTGCACCTGGTGGTTTGCACCAATTTACTGCCAAACTTGTGATGAGGCCCAAAGTCCATAAATCCAACTCAAAAGTCTGTGTCAAAACGTATGCTTGCCCTTGCATAGAATATAGAAATTTAGTGTCTAGATGTTCTAACAAATAATGTTAAACATAGTATATAGCCCCCTTCACAATTCAGGATACAGTTCCAACCACAAAGTTCAAAACTATGCATATTGTTGCAAAGGAGCTCAGGGGTTTCCTTACCAAAGCTTCAAGACTTGATTTTCCAAAACACCACTGTTCAGCATCATTTTTCAAAGTTGCTTTCACACTTGTTGGGGAGTCCTAGTGTAGGCGCAGTGAAAAGGCCGCAGGGCCCACCCATTACAGTTCACACAACCAGCATGATGGACTTGCTGGACTTTCAGTTACAGCTTTGTTTTGCCTGATCCGCATTTTACTCACCCATCACTGGCTCCCCCCAGGTTGCTTGTTCATTGCTTTCACTCTCTTATTCATAGTATTCTTGTTTCGTGATACTTTCATGATGTCCATCGTTAGTCAGACTTTTAATCACGAATCGCTTAACCAGGACCACTCTGACACAAGGTTTCTGCAAAATCCAATTCAAGTATTGCATTCGTCTTAATTTGTTCTCTCATTTCATTCGGGGGGGCTTTCGAGAATGTGCCGACTGACCGCACGTGACCACTCCGCTACAATGTAGTTCCTTCAGTTTCATACATGCACCCAGTTTCCTTTCATTCCCTTGAACCTCACCGGCTGCAATGTACTTTTCTTCGATTTCCTCTGTAAGATGCTTTTGGGGCTTTTAGGTCAGGTTCTCGCCGCCTGCCCCTCAGGCACCCCTGGATGGTTACTGGCATTCAGGATAACAAGCAGTTCTTGGCCACAGCAAAGGGACCGGTGCCTTCGACAGTACTCTTCTCCTGCCTCCTCTGGCTCATTGGCGACATGGGTTTGTACTGTTGTCAGTCTAGAAAAATGGATACCTCTCATGATTGACGGCAAACGTATTTTGGGGGCCGAAAGCCAACCGTCTCATGTACGAAACGATAGAAATACAGGTTTCCGAGTTTACCAATGAACAGCCATTTTGATACAACAAGGACCGCCATTTTGTTTTCTTTCAATTGCTCATTGCTTTCTGTTCACATTGCTTCGCAGCACATTTTCTGCTTACACTGCTCGACTGTTAACATTGTTGTCTGAACGTGAAAGGACAAGGCCACAGGGCCGCGAGGCTAATAAGAGTTCGTTGAAACACCACGTAGGCAGCTCCGGGGAGGAATGCCCGGCTCCCTCCCCAATGCAGCCTTGAAGCAGAGCCGCAGGGCATTTAATCATTTCACAGCTGCCAGCCAGTCTAATATGTTAGAATAAAGCAGCTAAAGGCTTGAATTATGCTCTTCTTACGGCCCCACTTTTCCGTGCCCTGTAGAGCGTGTCGGCTCCCAGGACACGAATAGCACCTCATAGATAGCAAGGTCTGGAATGCGACTCTTCCCCCCGTATGTAGCTTGCTTCAAAGAACAGAAGCACTGTGTTCTGTTCAAAGAAAAAAGATGTCTCTGCACTTGCAAAGTTGCATATTGTTACTAGAATAGACATTTGAAGGTGTCATTCGTCGAAAGTGTCCATCATCAAACCGAGTTCAAAGAAACCCAATAAAGGGGGGTGTTAAGCATGTCACAGCTGATTGTATGATATGCATTTAGTATATATGTAACTGATGTACGTAATTCGCTCTCAGCGTCCCTCGAGGTCTAGAGATACATGTCGCGGGGCGTGAGACCGAGTTGGCCAACAGACTATTTGCTTTGCAATTAACCCTAGCTTTGGGAATACAACCTCGTGTCTGGCGTATCGTGTGTGGTGACCTGCCTTGTTCCCATAGACGTGAGGGACCCCTAGGGGCCCCTTTCACTGTAGTCCTTCCTGACTACATTTCCCCATCACCACCAGGTATATCTTGGTAGTCCAGGCGCTTCAGCGCCGGTGCTTGTGGGACGTGCCAGTCTTCACCGGTCACGCCGCGGCTCTCCTTTTAAAGCCTTCCTCCTAACTATTTCCCTGCTTCCCTTTTAGGTAACGAGAATATTTTTCTGACTGCAGCACTTGTCAGACAGCTGACTCGTGTTTTCAATCCACTACAAACTGCTTGCCATTGGCTTAACTTCCTATACGGAACTAGTAGCTTTTGCTATATTTGAACTGTGCATTATAACGCTGCTAGTGTTGTTTATTTTGCAAATCTCTTGGTGTGCTTGTCAGAGAGCAAAGAACTCTCACGTACGGCTGCTATTCTCTTGTGATTACACGTCTGCCTGTGTGTTTGTACTGTAGTCCTTCCCGACTACATTTCCCATCACCACCAGGTATATCTTGGTAGTCCAGGCGCTTCAGCGCCGGTGCTTCTGGGACGTGCCGGTCTTCACCGGTCATCGCCGCAGCTCGTCGGCTCACTGGCTCCTGTCTCCAGTTAGGATTCTGCTCACCAGTGCACTTCAGACTGTTCTGTGTCTGCTTCCTGGATATACCCTCAAGTAAGATAGCGGCTCATTATACAACTAAGTAGATATGTGTTTGGACAAAACAATGCGGGGGAACAATGAAATAGGTTCTACCATCGCACCGCTGTTAGTCCTATCGCTCTCCTTACTCAATACACGCTCACTATACAAATATGGTGTCGAAATTGCCGACCTTGTTACTGACTGCAAGCCAGATTTCTTTGGGATCACCGAAACATGGCTTAACTCCAATCTGCCCACCCAAGCCACACTCTCCACCCCTGATGAATATACTCTATTCAGAGCTGACCGTTCTCAAGGCAACGGTGGCAGAGTTGAACTTATGTGCAAGTCCAGCCTCAACAGTCACGCAATATCACATATTTCACCTGATGACTGTGGGTGAAAATTAAAACCTCCCCACACACAACTTTTAAAGTACTTACTATCTACCGACCACCCAAGGACATGCCCCTTTTTGATGAGCAGTTTATTGATCTTTTGGCTCAAATCTGCACCATTAAAAGCCATTTGGTAATTATGGGTGATCTTAACCACTGGGACAATGACCAACTTGACAAAGTCGGCCTCAGCCTTATGGATTCCATTACTTCAGTCGACTCACACAATGGATCAAATCTCCCACACAAAAAAGTGTGCACACTCTCGATTGGCTCATATCGCAAAATACTAACATCTCAGACATTACAGTCACACCATGTATATGGTCTGACCATTCCCTTTTCCAGGCCAAGATTGCCTTACCTAATTCTCCGCCCAAACTTAACACCCACCCGCATCTACGAAAGATGACTTGTAATTTGAAAAACATAACAGCCCCCAAACTATCTTCGTTGCCATCATCTAAGCTACAACCCTTATCCAACTTTGCTGACTCTTCTGCCTTAGTTAACCACCTGACTGTCAAAGAAGTTAATGACCTTGTTCCTATGAAAACTAAGGTTATCAATGAAGCCGCAAAAAAACACATGGTTCTCAGAAGATATCGTCACTGCCAGGCAAACCAAAAGAGCTCTAGAAAGATCCTGGAGAAGGGACCCTCATGACGATACTTTAGCTGCCTATAAAAAATCCACACTGGCATATAAGAAAGTTATCATTAATGCCAAAGCCACACACTACAACAAAAGGATCATAAATGCCCAATCTAATGTAGGTGAGCCGTTTAAAATTCTAGCTGAATTTCAGGATCAGCCACCACCATCCAATAATATGACCTAAGATTACAAATTGTGCCAAGATATCCACAATGCATTTTTATCTAAAATTGTTCCCACAAGGGAAAAAAATCAAAGATGCCCTTAGCAACGTGGCACCTAGATCACCTACAATAAGAACAACCCCTCTCAACTCCGATAGTAGAATTTCCCCAATTCTCCTTCGCTCATTACTCTGCTAAGGAGGTACTTAAAGCAATACAAAATCTTAAGGCTACATCCTGCCCAGCAGATGACTGTCTCATAAACATCTTCAAGGAATCTACTGACGTACTGGTCCCTTGGATCACCAAGCTGATAAACCTATCTTTTGATGAAGGTGTGGTACCTGATGCACTCAAATCTGCCTGGATAACCACTTTGTTAAAAAATGAAAAAGTGGACCCCACTAATAATAACTACAGGCCAATAACCAATGTGCCCTTCATTCTGAAGATATTGGATAAACTAGCTTATATGCAATTGCAGGCTCATGTCGAAGAACACATGCTTGGCACTCGACAGTCAGGCCACAGGGCTCATCACGGGACCAAGACGGCCATGCTCGACTTAAAGTCAACTCTCGCGGGCATAGCAGACAAAAATCAAGCCGTGTTGCTGATGCTACTTGACCTCTCAGCAGCCTTCGATCTGGTTGATCACAGTTTACTCGAGACAATGCGCGGAGAGGTCGCAAATGGCTCCATGCTCGCATCAAGATGGATAGCCTCCTTCTTGGGCCCTTGAATGGTAAGGGTATGCGTGGGAAGCAATCAATCCACCCCCTGACAAACTTGGGGCATCCCACAGGGTTCTTGTGGGTCGCCACTGCTTTTTAATTTGTATATTCGTCCCCTCCTTGATCTTCTTAGTAAGCTTGGAGTTCAATATACAAACTACGCAGATGGCACTCAGTTGCACCTAAGTGGCTTGTATAAGAACGATGTTGAAACTATCAACAGCATTTACAAAGCCATGCAGGACTGTATGGCCTGCAAATCCCTAGCTCTGAACAACAAAAAAACTGATTTCATGATAGTGTCCTCCAAGAACACCGGGAACAAATTTACTCTGACTATGCCAACTTCCTTATTGCAGACAATACCATCACTGTCCAAAGGAAAGTTAAGACCTTGGGAGTTGTTCTGGATGAGGAGCTATCTATGAAGTCTCATGTTTCCAAAATCAGGTCCAGTTGTGGATTAACAAACGAATCCGCTATATTCGCCCTTTCATTACAGCGGAAAACTGTGCTCTCCTGTCTACAGCATTGATAAACTCCAGACTTAAATATTGTAACAGTCTTTTGTCCGGCACTACTGTCGCCAATATTCAATCTCTACAGGTGGCTCAGAACAACGCTGTGCGCACCCTCTTCAATCAATCTCGTCGCACTCATATCTCCACCTTCAGGAAGAAGCTGCACTGGCTTCCTGTAAAACATTGCAGAACACACAAAGTGCCAACGACAGCACACAAGTGCTTGTTCCTCAGCAATCCCACCAATCTATCTGAACGGATTAGCATCAAGTCCAATGGAAGAAACATTCGTTCTTCCACTGCTACTGTCCTTGATCACTCCAGATTTAAGACAGCTAAATTTGGAGGCACCACCCTTGATGTCCAAGGCCCCATCCTCTGGAATGCCCTACCAGCTGGGATACGACAGATCCAAAACTATTCTGTGTTTAAGCAAGCCATAAATACTCACCTTTTCAATCTGGAGTAACCCTCCACGGCCTCACTCCCTTTCTACTGGTCATGTTGTGTGTCTTGTCTTTGTTTTTGTGCGTCCTGAGGCCTACGGGCATGTGGTGCGTAATAAGAATTAAAATAAATAAATGGCTCCCTCACCAACTAATGACAGCTTCTCACTCTGCTGTCCTTCAGTGTCTCGTTCTCCTGCTTCCCGCGGGCTGGGGTGGTTCTCCTGCTGCTCTCTCCTCGCGCCTGCTGCTTTTGCGGTTTGTGAACTCCACCTTTTATACACCTGTGGGTCTCTAATAGGCTGCAGGTGTGAAGTCCCAGGTTCAATTGCCCGACCACAATTAGTCCAATTAACAGGACATGCCGGACCTTCAACTCTATAGCCTTCAGGTTGCCTCTTCTTCATCTCAGTACTACAGTGTTGTCTCCTATAGGTAACCTTCATTACTCTTGGGGTTAGTTTCTACTTCTCTGAACTTGGTCTGACTTCACGGAGAAAGTTGGATCTGGCCAGCAATATCCTACAAATACTGAGAGTGGGTAAGGTAAGTCACTGTCAGGAAATGGTGGATACTATGTCTCGCCTTCAAATACCCTCTCTCTAATCCCCAATGATCCTCCACCCAGATGATTCTCCCTCGCTAGTCCACCCCCAGGGTCGGGATCCAAAAGCGATGGCTCTTCCTTGGCCACCTGAACAGAAGATAACCGGGGAGTAGTTGTGAGTACCTTCAGGTTTCACACCTGCTAAAGGTGAACTTGTGGAGACAAAGGTCAATCAATGGGGATGGCAAAGAATATGTTTCAACGGTTAATGGGCAGTCAAATTGGAATTCCATTAAGGCGACACAGTGATGTAATTTCCTTGAGTAGTTGGCAGTGTAAAGGATAAGCAAGGCAGTTAAAAGGGTCACAAATCAGCGGTAGGACATTCATATGCTTACTTCTTTTACCTTCAGATGGAAGTTGAGGACAAGGTGGTTTGTCTCTGCGATCATTCTGGTGTCAGGTGAGGTGTTATATGCCAAGTACTGGATGCACACATTTTGGGGAAGGTTGAAGAATTAATATCAGGTAGAGAAGAAAAGTGTTGTGGTTCAGATGTTGGCAACGCTTACTGAATTATTGGGAAATAGCAGAGGGAGGCAAATGGGAGCTAGCGACAAGGTGCAGCAGGTAGACCCATCATTAACAAAAAGCCACAGGAGAGGCATGTGAAAAGGCTCGAGAGTAGACGAGCAGAGAAATGAAGTTGGTGTGGTCACTGCTCCTCCCAGAAAGGAGGACATCTAGGGGAGCAGAGTTGCATATGGGATTTGAAGTAGGAAGAGTAACAAATTAATACCTACCAGAGCAGAGAATTTTAGTGTTCCTTGATTATCATTGGATTGCAGTTTGGTTAGTTAAAGCTTATTGGTTAAAAGGAATAAGGAGAGGATTATGAGGAGAGCATGCCTGCATCTTGAATGGGTATAGCAAACTTGGGACCAGATGGTCAGGAAAGAAGGCCTTGTAGTCAGAAAGGAGGTCAACCCAGCCCTTGGAAGAACATGTATTTGGGAGTGTAGAAATATGGTGTACTAGCTTGCTGATTAAGGCATATTTTGTTTCTAAGGGGAACTTGCAGAAAATACAGAGCTTCTGTGAGTTTAAGTTTACCTCTCCTTAGTGCAAACTTTTAGATTAACAGAATCAAGGTTTTAGTAAAGCGTTTCATGCTGGACTCCTCCTACCACTAGGTGGTGTAATAATAGGCTGTGTCATGAATTATTATATGTTATTAAGTTTTGCTATCTCAGAACAAAAAAAAAAAAGTTGTCGTGGCTGCCAAGATTAAAACTTGCAAAGTGCAGCTGCAAGTTATGGGTGTGCTCCCCCACAGCTGTTCTGTTACGAAAAAAGTGTAGTTACAGAGCAATTAAAAGTTCAAAAACTACCACATCCCAGTGTGCACATCTTTGAATACATGCATTTGCACAGTAACTCGAGTGTACTTTACACTAATAAGGACCAATCACTTGTCGCTAGTAAGAAGAGAAAACAAAATTTCCATCCAAAAAAAAGGTTAAGGAAAAAAAAGGTGAAAAGATCATCTTAGTATTGATTTGTAGAATTTAAGATACTGAAGTAGGTTTTGTTGGCGAGAGGTCTTGACACAATTTGCTTCTGACTATACAGTGAGCAACAGGGACTGTTAATCTGCATGGAGGTGCACTGCTCTCGAGGGTTGCTTCTAATATCCTCAATATTTTAATTCACTCACGAAGAAGTTCATACTGAGGGCGGCTGTCTTAAGGAGGTTCTTGACCTGCATAAAGAAGGAGTCCTGCAGCAGAAATCAAACCGTCAAGACTGCAAATTTCAAATTGAAAACTCGCTCCTTGCTAACATAGAAAGTGCAACCAACGTACAGCAGGGATAGCACAAAACAGAAAACACAAGACCTTCGATTCCCATAAATGATAGTCATTCAAAAAACAAGAGTTTGATAATTGAAAGTACAATGTGAAAGCACCACTTCTCACTTGGCCACTGATCATTCCTGTGCTGTTATTAAAGATTGTCTCCAGGTAACGCACCGTAAAATTGTTAAAATCCCCTCACCCCTCCCGCCCCCAAGCCAGTGTGTACGAAGGTGTTGACGGCCAAAAACACACCCTTTTTTATAGTGGCACATTATACATTTCTATATTGAGTTGATTAGTAACTCACCAAGTATCCGTATACACTCATGTCTGTAAGGAATACAAAGACATATCTGTAAATTATCCCATGGGTCTAAAGTAACCCACCAAGTCATGGTGAGAAATTGAAGTAAGTCAGTCTAATAAGTGCTGAAAATGCAGCTTACCAATTGCAAAATGTAAAATGGGAATACAGTGTCAATTCTCATGTCGATTTCAAAACTCTCAAACGAAAATTCCCCAAGGTTACGCTTCTCTGTGAATAATGAGAAGTGTTATTGTTGACATAAGGTGTCATATTACCTGATATATTAGAAAACATGTTTCATAAAAAGAACTAAAGTCAACTGACTTACCTATATAAAGGGCGCCCCATCGAAAACAATGTAAGTAGTTGCTATGTCAGTGAGGATTCAATCTTTGGCACAGGGAATGCGAATGTGCACATCAAATTACCCGAGTGAAATTAAACAGCATTTGCATAACACTCCTCCGTACGCGATATGTTTCAAGAAATATCTGAACAGTTATTGTCCAAGAAACACAAAATGATTAGTTTGTAGACAATATGGATGGGGCTTACCTGCCCATTAGGTAAAATTAGTCCAGAGTTAGATCCCTTCATCAGCACGCATGTGGAACTGCTGCGCCGCTTTAGCAAAAAATATATACAACACTGCTGGACGTGCGTCTGACAGGGCCTCGCAGCCTTTGCTGCCCGAGACGTCACACACACGAACGAACAGCGAGGGATAATAACCCGTGCTTCCGCATGTGCAAAGTGGCGTCAACATGGTCGTAATTTTAGGGGGGAGAGGGGCGTTTGTCCTCCCAACTTTCATGGCACACCATTTTGTCCCCATTCATTTGGCTGGGGCATCTTTTCTTCAGATGTCCTGTCCCCCCCCCCAACATTTTCAGCAAAGTTACTCCACTGGACGTCAATACAATGTTGGTAAACAAACCAACAAAATGAAACTAATATGCCTGCAAAACTCAATGTCTCACGCATATTATAGAGACTGAGTTATAGATATACAGTGTTCAAAAGTTCCCAGATTTTAGTCAAAAGCACTTTAAGAAGTACTGATATGAATGCAATTAACCCTGCAAAAGTTATATATGTGTGTGTTGGCGCATCTATTCACTACTTAGCTAGCCTCATCTGTACACATGTAAAACAGCTTGACGTCTTCATAATTTCTGTAGCATAAGTTTCTTCCTCTTGGTCCCAAGATGCCACTTATCTTCAATACTTTCTTGATGCCTTATAGAATATCTGCATTCTCTCTATTTACGTCAGCTTGACTCTATAGAACGTCACCATTCGACTTGGCCATTCATTTGCTCCGCTTCTTCCGGGATTTCATTCAAATGGCCATCATACTGTCTTGTATGCAGGTATGGTTTTCTCAATGGGAACCTTGCTTCCAGGATTCTCCTTGGCATCAGTATTTTCACTGGTACTGCACGTGTCTCGCACTCTGGTTCCCAACATATAGGCAAGATGGGCGACGTGATTGAGGTGGGGTTACTTTGCTACTTCTCTACATGCCTGTAGATATATGCGCTGGGATTTATATAGCGCAAACCTAACTATGAAGCAATGGCGCATTGAAGGGGATACAGTAATAGGGTAAATGGATACAATTAGAAGGACAGACTATTCAGGTACACTTGGAAACATATAGAAAGAGGGGATGCAAGCAGGGGCTATGGGTTAAAAAGGAAAAGGCGGACACTTTCTTCAATAATTTGTTGGTGGATCTGCAACTGTGCTCCTGCTTAAGATCTATTGCTCCGAGCTCCACGCAATCAGTTTGCTTGCTGCACGTCAAGTGCCTGGGTCTCTGTCAGCGATTCCCTCCTTCTGCTACGAGAGAGGATGCTAACATGTTCCCTTTTCACCCCCACGCCTTCTCTGTATATATGCTTATCAATTAGAGTGATGGCTTGAACATTGTGTGCATATTGTGCTCACAACATTTCATTCCCCCGATCCCCATAGGTGTACACCTCTCATGCTCTCCTCAGAGTGAAAGACTTTGACCTCACTGCTCAGTTCTGGACACAAATTAGATTTGATGCAAGTCAAGACGATATTCATTACAGTGAGCAATTCAAGAGTGGATTCATGTGCTTATAGTTCCCTACATTTAGAAGGGAATTAATGGGAGGAAATGGCTTAGCAAAATTAAAAACATATATTGTTCATCTGACGTTTCATAGATAAGGTAATTAGACCATAGTTTGACTTAATTTTTTTTAATGTACAGCAGTCCGAAAGCTTGGGGGCAACTAAGAGAATATGGGCACAAAAATCTTTGTCACCGTAACCAATGCTGAAAGTATTTGAAGGGCTAGAACAGTATTGACCAGGTCTTACTGTTACCAAGACACTCAAGCAAGACCGCTCCAGGTTAGGCAAGTTGTAAGAAACACTCAGCCCCCCTCACTTGCCCCAGGCGTCCAACTCCCCAAAATTTAAGGTTTGGAATGTAGAGCAATTGAGGCTAACAAACTACCCTACAATACTCAAGGGAAGCACTACTTTTGCCACACAGACTCATTAAATACCATCAATATGGTGCTAGGTCAGAATCCATTGGTACATAAATCTATACATGCTTTGCGTTGCTTTTCCATTATATTCTTTTGGACACATTGCATAATCATGCTTCCCCATCGATTGTTTGACAATGCATCATAAACATAAAAAGGGACTTCACAATGTTAATTTTCATCTGAAAAGTGGAAGATTTATCTTGACCGAGACCAAAGGGAGGGAACCCTTCCCACCTGAAAAATAAAATGTATACCTGGTTTGGAATCCATGCAAATGGTAGGGGTCTCAAAAAGACAAGCTTGTGTTATGGAAGTATATTTCTTGTGTTCTATGGTCCGATTTAAGATACTGCAGCCCGGTAGTATAGGCATACCAGCACACAAAATAAAAGGACAGTCATGGGGTTATGGATCAAAATGTGTGGACCGGGTAATCCCTTCAAGGCTTGTAAGACCGAATTAGATTTCCTAAAACCAAAGGTTATCCCACAAGAAGCATTCTTTCCTGCCTGAACTTGGTTAAAACGTTTTGGATGAAGCCCGGCACAGAGTACTGGAGCTATGCATAGTGTGATGAATCCTGCAGAGTCCTCACAAAGACCCTACCTAGAGTCTCCTCCCAGGTGGCTGGGGGAAGGCAGCCGTTACCTGATCCTAATCCTGGGGCGGTATTAGCAGGGAGGATCACCTGGGGAGAGAAGGGCCCCAGGGGAATAGGACTCCTCCTTTTGGAGGGATGCAGCATTTGTCTTCATCAGAGTGAGAGATTTCTGCAATATCAGAATACGTAATGGCTTGTCAGAGTGAAGTTTAATTTCCCAAAGCTATCATCTCGTTGGCAGTAAAAACGGTCATAATCCACATAGGAAACAGAACATTAATACTCTAGACCAATGGTATTCAAACATGTTCATGCCGAGCTCCTGTTACGCTCACCTGGTATGCACGGGGGTGCCACACGATACTGGATGGAGGTCCAAGCGCTATCCCGGACCCCTCTCTGCTTGGTTATGTGCCAGATGTTGGGTAGTGCCTATAACAGGAGAATGGAGGGTTAAGATACTGGTTCTGTGATGGGTGGACTCCCACCTCCCTCTGGTCCAAATCCCCTCCCTTGGGGTTATTGCTCACCTTAGGTTTTTGTGCGTTGAACTCTCCGTCCTGCGTCTCAGTGCAGGGGCGCGTGGTTGGTGCGGGCGTTCCCTGGACCTAGTTGCTTCACTGGTCTGTGTGCCCTTATGTTGGGTCCAGACCGGCTGTGACTGACTCTGCTTGCTGTCTTCCAGGTGAGTTATAATGTCTTTTCCGTCTTTATTCTGTCTCTTTCTCTCCCTCTGTTTTCTCAGCGCTTCACTCCACTACGCTGTTCCCCAACAATATCTCTTTGTTTTAAACAGGGATGTTTGCGATCTCGGAGTTGCCGCGCCAATGGCGAAGAGCACGGTGAGTTATTGATGCACGGAGCGCTGTTTATTGGTGTTAATTGCTAACATGTGTTCTCTTCCCTTCTTTGTACAGGTTGCAGTGATGTTCCAGAGTGATGAGCGATCGAAGCGCTGCTTGCCCAGGTAAGTGCTTTGTTAATGCTGACCTTGTTCCTTCTCCCTTGCAGGTTGCGGTGAAACCCGGGGATGGGCGAGGTAAGAGAAGCGCAGGGTGCTGGCAGGACTCGCTGCTTGCCCCAGTAAGAATTGTTATGAATGCGGTCCTTGTTTCTTTACCTTTGCAGGTTGCAGCGAACTCCAGAGATGGGTATGTATGTATGTATGTATATATATATTTTTATAAAGCGCCGGTAGCCCGAGGGCATCAGGGCGCTTGAACATTACAACATAGAAGAGAAGTAAGCAGGCATAAAGAGACGCGAAACAGTTGGCATGGAAGACCTGACAGCCACTAGCGTTAGAGATCTTATCTGAAGAGGAGTGTCTTCATCCGTTTCCTAAATACAAGGTGGTTTGCTTCTGACCTCAGTGAATCGGGAAGGCTGTTCCACAATTTAGGTGCCAGTACCAGAAAAGATCTACCCAACCCCGATTTCAGCTTGAAATTGGGTACGACCATGAGGCACTTTCCTTCCGATCGTAGTCTTCTCCTGGGTGTGTAGAGGACTAGGCTGTTTTTCAAATACTCTGGTGCTTTACCATAGAGGCACTTGTGGACCAAAGAAAGAGCCTTAAACTTTATACGTTCCTCTACTCTTAGCCAATGAAGGGAAATCCTATCGGGGGTGACATGATCTTTCTTCTTCAGATTTTTTACTAGCCTAACCGCACTGTTCTGGATCACCTGACATCTCGCTAAGTCCTTAGACGAGGCCCCTAACAGCAGTGCATTGCCATAGTCGAGCCGTGATAAAATAATAGCTCTGGCAATGGTCGCCAGGTTACATTCATTTAGGAAGGGCTTGATATATCTCATTAGCCTGAGATAATAAGCCGTGTTTTTTTGGAGATAGCTGGTCTGGGCATGAGAATCTACCGCAGAGTTAACCATCATGCCCAAGGTTTTCACTTTAGGGGCCACCGAGATGATGGCTTCCTTAATTTGGAAGGATTTGTACTCTGCCCCTAGATTAGCCAACTGACGACTGGAACCAAACAGCATCAGTTCGGTTTTTGAATCATTCAGGCACATCCAGTTAGCCTGCATCCAATCGTCTATTGTCTTATAAACCCTTGCAATCACTTCGCTGTCAGCGGCGTGCTGGCTGCCCCCCAGTTCCAAAATAAGTTGAGTGTCATCTGCGTAATTCGTAAACGACACGCCTGCATTCACCAGTATGCTGCACAAAGTGCGCATGTATATGTTGAACAGCATTGGTGACAAACTGGCCCCTTGGGGCACTCCGAAGAGGATATCGCAGGGATCAGAAAAGTTGCTGCCCCAGTGGACTCTGGCTTGGCGGTTCGATAGAAATGACAATAACCAGTCAATAGCTCCTTCGGAGCAGCCCACGTTCTCAATGAGTGCCTTGATGAGGAGTTGATGATCTACCAGATCGAAGGCAGCGCTTAAATGAAGAAGCATCAGCATCCCTAACTTATTTTTGTCAAGCAAGCTCAACATCTGATTCTGTAGGTCCAGCATGGCTGTTTCAGTGCTATGAGATGCTCTGAAGCCAGATTGTTGCTGGTGCAAGGCTTCCTGATTCTCTACAAATTTCTGTAGTTGCTGCGTTGCGACCTTGTCCAGTAATTTAAGAACAAAGTTGGAATTTGTAATTGGGCGCAGGTTAGCAGGGTCCTTTGGATCCAGGCCGGCTTTTTTGACAAGAGGGGTGATGGTGACCTTCTTAAGTTCCTTTGGCACTACACCCTCCTGGAACGAGGCATTCACTATTCTCAGGAGAATGGGGGCAAAAATGTCTTTATGTTGCAGAATAATGCTAGGTGGTAGAATATTTTCTGCACAGGTGGTGGGTTTCATATTGTTCAGTACCTCTAACAAATCTGCTACAGTGATGGGGTCAAATTTGAAAATCTGTTCTCTTGTGGTTATCTCTGCTTCTATAGATTGTATCTCCTGGTTCACAGAGGTTCTAGCCTTGATAATGTTTTGTCGTGCTTTATCAGTTTTAGCTTGAAAAGCCTTAGAGACAATATTACAATCCTCCTCTGTGGGCGTAAACGGGGGTGTGAGACTAGCAGGTTTTTCAATGCTCTTTAGTATGTCGAAAAGTTTACTAGTCTTGTTGTCAGCAAGTTCAATCTCTGAATTAAAGAAGTTAGCCTTAGCTGACTTTATTTTGTCTCTATATTCCTTGTCCTTTGTTTTCCAATTATTTTTACTATCCACTGATTTTTCTAGGATCCATTTCCTCTCCAGTGTACGTTTTTCCTTTTTTAAAGTGTGGAGCTCCTTAGTAAACCATTTTTGGCAGTTGTTTTTTCTGGCTAATTTAGATTTGAGAGGGGCCTCTGCCTCCACCAGCTCAAGAACGTGCTTATTGTATTTGTCTAAGAGGATTGCGCATGAGTCGAGATCCTGAAAGGAACACAGTATTTCATCAGTGCATGACTTAATCTGTGCCCTGTTTAGATTTTTGAAGTTTCTATTAACTACTTGGATATGGGGATTGTGCTGATGTACGTAAATAGGCAGTTTTAAATTGGCAGATACCAGATAGTGGTCGCTCCAAATGCAGGGCGTGGTTCTGCAGTCTTGCAGGGATACATTGTATCCACATAACCAGTCCAACTGGTTACCCTGAGGGGTGGTGGGAGCCTCATTGAAAACTTTAAAGTCCAGGTTGTTCAGCGCTTTTTCCAAAGCCATGGCTCCTTTATCCTTCTTATTCCCTCGCCAGAGGTTAAAGTCACCCATAGCAACAGTGGACACATTAACGGATCTTAGGGAATTTAAGATATTTTGAGGTAAGCAAAGCGCAGGATGGATTCAAGACCGGTTATTTCACAGGCAAGTGTTCTTGCTCACTAATGCGGTTCTTGTTCTTCCAGGTTATTAATGGAATCCAGATCTAGGGCTTCAGGATCGGGCTGCCGGAGAATCAGATGAGCAGGAGCTGGACACTGAGCGTTGAACTGCAGGAGTGCAGAACACCACCAAGCATGTTCTGCTGTTTGGGTGCGGTTTAAATAGCCCAGGCCAAGTAGTTACAGGCCCAGCAAACACCCAAAACACTAGACGGCATGGCTCTAAAGAACTGAGCTGTGTAATAGGCCTCCATGTTGGATTAAGGTCCAAAACTGGTATTGCTTTGGTAAAACAAAGGCGCCAGGACTGACTCCATGTATGTTTCTGATGGAGTTTTAAGGCCCTTGGGGCCAGTGTGAAGGGCTTTAGCCCCACTGCTGACAGGGGGCTGATATACCCGAGGGGCTCAGAGGCATGGATTGTGACAGCCCCTCGGGTAAAAATCTGTTGCCGGGCACACAGATGCCATATCTGTTTATATTCTCAATAAAAAATAGTAACCATGTTCACCTTTTGAAGGGACCCGTGCACCCCGAACATTCTTCGGGCACTGCTAGGGTGGCCAGCCCCACAATGTAAAGACCCCTGCTCTGCACACTTATGAATCCGCTTCTCCCTTAAATTTGAATCCATCACTTTTCAAGAGAAAAACTTCCCTTCACGAAATTGCCCACAGTCATAGTGATAGAACCTCTTGTAACCAACAGGAAAATGACAGATGTGAACATCAGAACAATAACATCATAACTCTGATGAATCTAACTCTTCTTTAAAGTTCAAACCAGTCATTAAAACCTTTTAAAATTCTTTCGGAAAGTGTAATTAATGAGAAGAGTAAAGTGAGTCAGGTTGAAGATAAGATTCAGAACAGAAAAGGTCATTTGAACATTGGTTACTTCAAGTCCCACAATTGCAGTCTAGTGCCTCTGAGGGACTCAGAGGCACTAGACTGCAAGGTGCAGTTTAGTGGTTCAAATGACCCACACTTTATCAGGACTTGAGTATATAAGACTCCCTCAGGTGCAGGTCAAGGGAGGAAGCAGGAGGTGAAGTGGTTGCCGTTACTCCACGTTGCAGTCACAGCAGAAGAATGGAATCGGAGACACCGGGGCCTCCGCTATATTGCATGGTAGGAAGTGTCGTGAAAAGCTTTGCCCCCTTTTGAGGTGTGCTGCGGTGGCAGATCAAAACCGGAGTGCTCCTGGAGCAAGAAACGCTCCTTTCACAGCCGGTGCAGGCCGAGGGAATTAAACCGAAGCTGTCTGCCGTGCAGGAGACTGCAGCAAATGCAAAAGACACTGGCGACGGAGCTAGCGGATGCGTATGCATCAACCGGTGTCACCAATATTGGGTAACCCCAGTATGCTTGTAATCGTCCTCTGTCCACTAGTGTTTATTTTGAATACCTAACTGATGAAAAGAAATTGAAGTGGCACAATAATAACATTGGGGATGGACAAGAAAGGAAAGTTTATAATTTTGATCCTGAAAGCCAACAGTTTTTGCCAAAGCCAAGAGAGGGCAAGATTGAAGCAAGCTATTATAAGCTTTATTGCCAGAGTTTAGAAGAGGCAATAGTTGGAAACACCTCAACAAGCATGGTCTAAGCCAAAGAAGAGCAAGTACACTAGAGCGATATTGTCGAACATTTGCTTGACGTAAAAGTGGGAAAACAAGAGTGGCAGGAGAGCAGCCCTCTTCATATGAAGTATTCAGGAGGAGAGGAGCATAACCAGCATTGCAAATGTGGCAATAACAAGGGTGGAACAAATAGCACAAATGTGTATAATGCCATCCCTTAAGAAGTAGTAACTTTTGATACTGTTGAACGTCAAAGACTTCATCAAATGGTTTGAAGAGAACTTCACCACAGAAGTACTTCTAGTAGTGGTTAGGAGCTTTTTGTCCTGGCAGGCAAGTATACCAGCATAGGGACTTTGCAGTGGTAATACTGGCAGGTGAGTGGCCCAGGAAGAAGTCATTCAAGTACAGTGTTGTGGTTAAAAGTTGTGAAGAAGTGGCAAGACCACTAAAAGTGTTTTGTGAACTGTTGTGAAATCATCCTGATAAAACATTGCTGCTTATGCAGATGAATTGTGGTAGTGTTTTATTTCCTAAGGAGAAGAAGTTAAATTGGTCTCTTTGCTATAGGTGAAGAGATAAATACTTGTCATCTAGTTGCACTGTTGGTTGAAAGCCAAGTGGAAGTCTTCTGGAGTAAGAACTTTATAATTAAAACTTGGTTACAAAACTGAACTATTCTAGTTTGATTTCAAATCCTGCTTTGAATCTGGGGAACGGGAATCCGACCCATGTTACAAGGATACACAGTTATTTGGTATGTGTTGAATTTAGCAGTTATTTCTGGAGTGCATTGCCATACATTTCCTTTGTGTGTTGAATGTATATACGTGTGAGGGGCAGATTCCTATTACTAGAGTGTTTCCTTTAGTTTGACAGGCAGGGAAACCTTGTTAGGTTAGGGATAGTGAGGCATTTATCCAACCCTTAGAAGTTAGTAAAATTGCATCTTGTGATAAACCTTTACTCAGTAGTCTACCTCACATTTCTGACTCCTCACAATAGGCCGCAGCAACTATGGGTTACAGCATTGGAAATAAGGATTCTATAAATATATTGGATTAGTAAGGCTGATGCCCAACTACAATGTTTTAGAACTACAGCTTTGAATAGGTCTCTGGCTGAAAATGGACTGAGAAATAGCTATTTGGCTCAGGCAAAATTCTTGGTCTTCCCATAAAACACTAATTGAGATCAGAGAGGCAGTGTAGTCTACTCCAGGGAAGAAACATTTCCTGATGACATTCTTCATTTAATAGCAGCCTTAAGTTCACGTGTTTGTGTGTGGAGGGAACGAGGGAGGATGTGGGACAAGCCTATGAACAACTGAAAGCCTTGACAACAGGCAGGTGGAGGTTGATGTGGCTTATGTAATGAGAGGGGCATGTGCCGCGTCCAGACTCCAAAGAAAAGTTTAAGTTGAAAAGTCTTCAATTCCCCTATATATCGTCCTTGTACAGGAGAGCCCTGCTCTTCTGGTGCACCTAGGAAGAGGAGCGATATGTGGAGGCGGACATCCCAACACCCAGGTGCCCCTGAGAAACATGCAGGACTAGAGACTCGAGACCGTCACTTTCTAGCTTGAGCAACACAAGTCTCCACTGCTCCAGACTAATGCAAAGAGGCAAGATGGCTGTTGCATACAACGCCAAAGAGGAGTTCTCTGTGCCCTCTACAACCCCTCAACCGCCTGCATTACTCGACCACTGGGATAGTGGATGGGTAGATGCTGGGGAGAACATTAATGCTTCCAAAGCTTTGAGAAATGCACCACTGCAGAGCTCTAGATGAAAGGCTGGAGATGGGTTCTACTGTACCGCAGGAGCATACCGGTTTGCCTTTCTGCTGTGCTTCATTACAAGTACAGAGGATAAACATGATTTTATGACTGCATAGGCATCCGCACTCCCAAACCAGTGGACCCTTCATGCCCTTGCTGCATTCTCCTGAACACAGATGGCTTTTCATTGAAAAATGGTCATTGCATCATCACATATTGCTATTTTATATTTAGAATTATATTACTGCTTTATATTTAGAATTGAACACCTAATCGGGTTAAAGAGAAACACTCAAATCGAATATGGCGATCACCATTGTTTGTTGCATACATCGAGACCAGACATGAATCGAAATACTCCTACACACACTAAGGCTACGCTATTTACATGCATGCATGTTACATGATTGATGAGAATGGATGCAAAGATATATTGAGATGCAAAAATAAACACAATCACAAGTCATTTATTTTACAGAGCAATTGCATGTATTCAGTTTATAACAGTGAGAACAAGGATGAATCAAGCCATCAACCCAATAATCACAGCAAGCAAGCTACAACAATGCAGAGTGCTACTCCGCTACCAACTTTTCCCCAGGCATCAGAGAAACCCAAAGACAATGTCAATAGAAATGTACGTTTGAACCATACATATAGGGATTGGAAGGTGCCAGTCCTGCCAGAGCTCATTTATTTATTTGTTCATTTATAAAGTGAACCTAACCCGTAAGGATCTGGGCACATATCATGAAACCACTTTATCTAGTAGCAATTTAGACACCGACAGATTTTTTAACAGTTTAGCTGTATTCAAACTTCTGGCCGATCGGAGGGTTCCATATGTGGAAGCATTTAAAGGATTGGAAAGATACGATGTAAAATCGCTGACTGGATTTCTATACCAGGAGGCAGAACACTCAGTTTGCAGAGGTACTAAGAGAACATTCCATTCTGTTTCAATTTAAAGGGACTGCTGGCATTATGATCAGAGACTTGGTCATAGTCCCAAGGCATGAATTATTTTTCAAAAATTGATTAGCAGAGTTTGCTAATTATAATGTGCTAATTAAAATATTCTCGATTAGAAAACAAACCCACTTCAATAGCAATAGTATACTAATATTTTTAATGTCACCAGAAGTTGTTTGTACCCAAGACATAAAACAAGCAACAATACATAATTTTCGTGAAAGAGTCTGGGCTTGCAAATTCTGCTACACTTGCAGGTCTAGAAACTTAGGTTACCTACTCGACTTAAGAGAAATGCACTTGACCCTTGGCAATACATGACAAAAAACGTAAATGCACTTTATGAAAAATGGTGCAAGTCACCAAAAAAACACTTTGGCATGCTGCTGCCACCCAAAGGCCAGCCATGCACAGTGAAACCTATGTTCCACATTTACTGCAAACAAAGTAAATCTTAAATACAAGTTTCAAACATCCCCTGCAAATGGTACTCGCCGTTCATAAAATCTACTCGACTAAAGTGGACTTTATGTGCCCTGGATGAGTGTCTGTAAAAGGTTAGCTCCATGAATGGACACACACAGATACAATAAAAAGACTCTGAAAACAGTTTGGCCACCTCTCATGGTTGTGCTGTTATACAAGGCAATCATCGAGCAAAGTGAGCTCTGGAGGCTAAATACGGTGGATAGGAATGCAGCACACCTGTAGATGTACAGACTGGATGAACCGTTGATGACTACTTTATACATATGAGGTTAGTGTTGTGTATTCATTATTTAAGAGGAAGGAAACTAAGACTACACAGAGTGGGTGGCATAGCAGGCAGAAAACTAGACAAACTAAGGTCAAACATGTTAGTTTGTGGCCATCTCACTTTCAGGGTTGCTGGTATAAAACAACAGGCTGATAAGATAGAATGTACAGGAGTATGGGTTCAGCTCAAGGACTGAGTACCAGTTGCATATGTATGCAACCATTAGGCCAGAGAACTAGGTTTGTCAAATGTATTTGGCTGTGTACTCATGTACATTTTCAAAAGTGTTTGCTCTTCTATATGATGCATCTTCCCCAATAAAATAAAATCTAATTGGCACTGAGATTTAGATATACTAACCTAAACTTTACTGTAAATCATGGGGACACTGCAGTGTTTTACAGTAGCAATGCTGCAATTGTGCAAGGTATGGAATTGCATGACTGTCTTTTAAAATATAAAGTTCACACATACTGGTCTTTACAAGACAGGATATAGATGGCTTAATAAAAGTATCCTCCCGATTATCCTCCAAATGACATTGATTCCCCCCACTCTGGTGTCATACAAATGTACACTTTTCCTTGTAGTCTCACAAAAGGCTTGAAAAAGACCCGTGTTGGGTCGAAACACGGGTCGACTTAAGTATGTTTGCATTATGAAGTTTCAAAAAGGCAGACTGAAAACAGAAACTCAATCTTAAAAACAGATTGGATAAGCAACCGCCACACTGCCGTTATACCTTATTTGGGGGCTGGGGTCGATTGGGGGGGGGGGGGAAGACTATTCAGCGATAAACTAGACTTTGATTTTGAAAAAAAGAAAATCTTTTTTGCAAGTTACCTGCATATCAGAAAGATGTATTAGATATTCATTGAAAACATTTTTAAAACACACACACCTATCGAGTATTACACGGGTAGCCTTATGAAGATGTATGACACCGGTAAATTAACAGAGTGGGCATTCCAGGGGAGCAGTTATGTAAATTGTGGACGTTTCAAGGAGTGTCGAGGGGAAACGGCCATCGACCTACAAGTGTTACTTAACGGGCAGTCGCAAAATTATCAAGTGGTCTTAGAAAACTTTGTGAAGACACTCCGGATACCGGATGTTCTTGGTTTCACTTGTAATACAAATAAGAATCAAAATGTACATCAATGTGTGGGACGTGCATCGTAGGAAGAGATATGTAGTGTTAAAAGGATTCAAAGCGAGAGGGAAGAGGAGGTTTTTTGAAGTTTTTGGTTGAGAAGAAAACATTTCTCGCCCGACTTGCCGTAAAAGTATTCCAGACTACGTTAAGGCCATTTCAGGCAACAAATAAGGTCTTAATGGGACATTTTTGAGATGGTAGTAAATTACATCTAACATCTTTCTTAATCTTGCTTGTGGTCGAAGGTTCGACTGTTGGCTGGCATATGAGAGATGCAACTTAAACAAAATAATAGCTTCTTCAACCCCGCTGAAATTATAAAACATCGAATGCTTTTTACTCCCCAAGCAGCTTAAATGGCAAAAACCGCACCCTAGAAACAATTGCTTCTCCAATGGTGGCCCTCTATAATCAACTGCCTCCAGAGCTTTATAAAGCTGTAGATATTCCATCGAAAAGTGAAAGCCACGTTCTGGTTTTCATGCTTTTAGGAGATGCTCCGATGTAATGTCGGTTATACGGGGTGTCCTGTAAATGACATTTGACAACACCATTGGTCTAATTTCGTCAGTATTTCATTACAGACTTTGTCGTTGAATCATTTGTACATATGGGAACGTCCGTTTTATTGACACCTTAACGTACCTATTTTAGCAAGTGGAAAACTTTTTTTTTATTTCTTAAGTAAGATGTTCACAGGTTCATACATACATAGTCCCTGTTTCAGCCATCATTCTGGGAGACACACGGAAACCTCGACACACCCTTTAACAGCTCACTCCTTTACTTTTAAAGCATGGGGGAAGCTAGAGAACAGAACCAGTGCCAGATGTGCACATTCAGGGAGAGCAGTGCAACAACAGAGGACCTCATTCAGCCTGCAGTGCCAGATGTGCACACTGAGGGACTGCGGTGCAACAAACGCAGGGCCTCATTCAGCCTGCAGTGCCAGATGAAGGAATAGAAGTAGACCACTGTCACTGCAGCACCACCTTCCAAGGTTCGGTGCTCCACTAGCCATATACATTTTATTTTAAAACAACGTCCACTATATTACTATCAAGATTTACTTTCATTAGATGCCTCAAACACACACACGCGCACACACACACTGACAGCAAGAAGCGCAGACCTCACTGCGGAAGGGATTGCTGATGCATTGCACTGATAATCAGAGTACGAGGGCTCCACGCGAAAAAATAAATGGCAGGAAATGAATTCTCTTTAAAAGCGTTTGGTACAAGAAAACAATCCTCGTTACACCAAGAATACTGTATAGAACACCTTCTCTGGAGTGTTGTAAACCCAAACAAATGTGGAGAAGGCAGCCAGCACATGAGGAATATGGCAACCCTGCAGGACAATAGGTTTGCGAATGAGGCAGTAGCTTCAAGCAGCGTCTAATGCCTCTTCAGACTCCTCTGAACACACAGGAAGGCTGCATCTAGCCACACTGCCTGTAGCTGTCAACAAAACCATCAAGCGGCTTTCCCTTCTGTACAGCATCAGTTCCTCAACTGGCAAAGGGCAGGGAGGAAATTGTGCCTTGGAATAAAACTCGTGTGAGAGCACAAAAAAGGTATTATCTGCCTAAGGTCTTGGAACCATTACAAGAGATGGGTGAAATTGGGCGACCGAGTTTCAGAGCTGGATGAAAGTCAAAGCCCATGGGAAGTTCACATCACGCAATAGGATAGTTAGCTTAAGCCTTGTCAAACAGCTTTCTCATGCAGAAAACCGCTACCTGGACTTTTGGGATAAAACATATGATTGTCAAGTTACAAATATAGTGGCTAAATATACTGAAAAAAAATTGACGATTACTCGAGGCAGGCAAACAGGAAGCCTGCAAGACAACTCTAAAATATTGCCAACTACAGCATGGCAGGCTTTAATGCATGTAACACAGGGGAAACGAATATGTTCATGCAAGGTTAATGGCTTAAACGGGAACAGGACATGCTTGTAGATTTTCTCGACCACTACACAAGGCTAAATTATAACGAACGATAAAAACTGCACCCACTTGAACTCGAATTCAGTAATTGGCGCAATCTAATACTGTGTGTGGGTTCTCTAACTTCGTTCCTAACCCACTTTTAGAATGCAACCCTCACAAAGTAAGCAATTGGAAACCTAAAAAAGTACACAAGCTGCAGGTGCAGTATTAGGACAACTGTGGATTATCTGACGTCTGACAAGGTAACAGTAGTACAAATCAGGTTATTTTAGAATTATAGCTAAATAGCACTGTTGGATTGACTTGGCCTAATACTGCACAAAGTCTATGATAACTGTAATCTGGGGCGTGGCAGGACTGTAAAATGTAGTTGGATCATACCAGCGATCATCTACATGAAAGCACACAATGAACATGAATTAAGAAAAAATACAGCAATTGTTTTTCGAGAATTTTTTTTTTAAATCTGCAGATTTAATCTAATTCATGGAAAGGGAAGTAGTGTTTTTGAGGTATTAGATAAGGCAGCCCAAATGGAGACCTTATATCGGATGCCTTCAAATCGATGATCTGGTGCCAATTACTACCATTTGTGTTCAAAAGAAGCCAACTAGGGTCAGAGACTTAAAGTTGAAAAATCAGCAAAGGCAGGAAGCAATGGAACATGCACAAATCAAGCCAGCCGGTACAACTAATAATTAGTTCAGTAAAGAACTGAGCAGCAAATATCAAAACAACATTGTCCGAAAAAGGATGAACAAATTGAATGTACTAGAACTAGTACACTGGGTGGCCAAAGGGATCAAACTGAGGACTTGAGCACTGTTACCTAGAACATTTCATGAAATCAGCAGCGCAAAGCGGATGTAAAATGCAAGAACAAACAACTGCAAAAAGCTTCGATACAATTTCTCTTGGTCATTAAAAATTCTTAGCAATGGAGCTCAACCCCTCAGTGTGGCAGGCTTTCTGGGCATGTTGCGGGATGAAAGGGAAAACAATAGTACTTCGGTGGTGTGGGGGTATAGCAGGGATGAGCTCTAAAAGACATCGGTTTAATGGTGTTCATTGGGCATGCTCCAACACCCACACAATCCATGAAATCTGGCTTTCCGCCTCAATAAATTGAACTGTTCATGCATTTTCCAAACATATGCTTGCCCTTAAAGAAGGGGTAGACCTTCATCAGGCCCAATGTTCTGGTACTCAATTTCCCATCTTAAAAAGGTAAAAGGAATACCCACATCTCCATCTAATGGTTTGTGTGCCTAGTCTATCAGGTCATAAGGTCGAGGAGTAATTTGTGCAATTCAGAAATCTCTGCTGATCACAAAGCTCTACAGAAGGGGTCTGCAACATGCGGTTGAGTCGATGTCCGAAACTAGGTGTTTTTGACTGCGACTTGCATGTTGCCCTTCCATGGACTATGCTGCCTATGGTTGCAACCCACTACATCCAGAGTCAAAGGTAGCAGACAATGGAGGATATCATGACTTGTGTCCAAGATATGATTGAACTAATCAATTAATTCAAGTGCTCATAAAAAGTTTAATGCTAGTATACAGGAGAGGATGTACATGTAGAAAGGAGGCACCATGAGCAATTTCATCACATTTTACTGCAGAAAGCAAATCATTAGAAAATGGGCACAAATTCTAAACATCTGCTCAGAATAATTAAATTCAATCCATGGTGCATTTAAAAGTACTCCTGGACACGACAGATTTCTACAAGTTAATACAGCCTAGGTCCATCAGGGTGTACAATGGCTATGATCATATGACAAGGTCACTAAACCTAGATCAAGGGTCTGCAACCTGTGGCTCCCAAGATATTTTGCACTAGGACTCACTTGATCGACCCCCACTATCGATTATGGTAGATAATGTTGATAGGAGTTGTAGCCCAAAACATATGGGAGAGCCAAACGTTGCACACCCCTGAACTATCGTGTCTAACTAGGAGTGCGCAGGGTGGGGCAGGGCTTATAGACATAGTATGCTACTAAATAATCATAGGAGTATAATAGTCCTATTTGTAGCCAGACAAGTCTCTTATGGACTTGTTGCATATTTCTATTGGGTATTTGGGAATTATGTTTGACCCAAATCCCATGGGGTTCAGGTGGTTCTCCGTACGTACGATCAATCTACAATTTGGCCAACCCAATTCTGACGTGTCTGGTTTGTGATGTGGTTCTTCACTCCAAAAATCACAACCCTGCCCAAGGATACAAGCTCATATCTACATGTAGTACTTTAAAGAGAAGCTTAGATATACCACGTTCCACCCATGTACAGTGAGCCTATTCACCTAGGTGACAACACTACAATTAAAAAGACACTGTAGCTTCCCTACTGCTCTGGTATTTAGAAGCGAGAAGAACAGTAGAGCTAAACTCAAGTCGGACTGGGGCTCCTGTAATGACAATGACCCTCATTACAAGTTTGCCGGTCCGGAAACAATGGTGCCGGTAAGCTTACCGGCACCGTTGTTTTGCAAACCGGTAAACTACGAGTCTGCGGGTTGGTGCCTTTCTGCCCACCAGGGTCAGACCTGGTGGGCGGAACAGCACCCGCCCTCAGACTTTCACGGAAGCACCAGCCCTGTTCTTAACAGTGCCGGTACTTCCGTGGTCCCCACTCCCATAGAGTCCTGTACAAATTATAGGGACGGCCATGGGTACTCAAATGGTGCCCCGGTATGCAAATCTATTTATGGCACACTTTAAGACCAATTTCCTTGCCACCTGTGACTTCAGACCTTTGAGGTATATGTGCTACACAGAGAATACCCTCCTAATTCGGACTGCTAGGGAACAGGACCTGCTCAACTTCCACAGATGACCATGAATTCCGTGCAACCCATCAACCTCAAACTCTCCTGAAAAAGTAAAATTTCCTCAGCACCATCATAACATTCAAAGATGACCAGCTACAGACCATAGTATATCGCAAGCCAACCAAATGGGTGAGCCATTTGAGAGAGGGACAGCTGCCACCCATTGCACACAAAACATGGTACAATATTAAGCCAAGCATTACAATGCAATAGAATATGCTCAGACCCATGGGAGCAGGATTAAAACGTACAAACTTTGATATCAAACTTCATAAACCGTGGATATGATGAGAATTGTGGACAGCCAGATTCACAGAGCAAAACTTAACCCCTGGAGCAACCTAGAATACAAATTGAAAGAGGTGCAAACCTAGGTGCCACTGGTAGTCATATGCAATCAAGAGTTGGAAGCCCTCTGCAACATTGTTCGAAAACTCACACGCATTGTGCAACAAGATGAGCGTCTAAGAAGTTTCGCTGAAATGCCCCTCCTTGCTTTCAGAGAACCAGCCAATTTAAAAAGGGAATAATGGTAAGAAGCAAACTACATATAAAAAGCAGAGAACATGGAACTGTGCCATACATAAACAAAACGATTTCTAACCTGGCCACAGCACATTTCGGACACAATCAAAATACCAAATACAGGGCAGGAATTAAAAATGATTGCAGTTTTTACAAGTGCATCCAGTAATATTGTTTAATTATGTCCACGAAAAGCCCCGGGTGGGGCTACTGTGTAGGTTAAACTGGTCAACCTCTACATAAACCAACGTCAGAGTGTCAAGAGATGCCTAAAGGAAAGGCCATGTCGTGAGCATTTTTCAAAAGCTAATCATACCCTTGGTCTCAAAACTGCTGAACTCAAGGGTAATTTTAGGACTGACAAAGCCATGAAGACCTATGAATTCAAATGCATGCACATTTTCATGACAGGGGCTTGAACTGACAAAACATACATTGCGGTTTCATGAGTCAATACATCAACTGACGGCCTCACTTTTTCCATCCATAGAGATGCAGGGATCACAACATTCAGACCTGACCCTTTGCAACATTTTCTCCAAAGTCGTTGACGGGCATCCAAACGACACTGCACCAGTTCCACCAGCCTTTCTAAGCCATTGCATGATACTCTACCTTGCTGGCGAGTATGTGGATGTTAGGAAGCTATTTGTTTTCATTTACTGCAAACTCACAGTTTGAAGTAAATGGCAAATACAGGTTTCAATGTGCATGCTTCACGGCGTTGCAGCAAATATGAAGTGTGCTTATGGCAACATGCACCATTTTACAATAAGCACTGGTAAATATTTTGTCACCTTGGGGCAAGTGCATTTCTCCTAGGTCGAGTATGTAAAATAAGCAACTCGCCCAGCAGGCCTAGTGGAATTTTAAATAATTTGCAAGGCATAACTCGTTGCCAGACTCCCTCCAACCCAGCCCCATCTGCACTAAAAACGCCCCAGCCCAAAAGCTTCCCAGAGGCTTTTCAGGGCCTCTGTCTAAAGTCAGACCCCACCCTTTCCTCATTATTGTGATGCAACACAATCCCAATATGGTATTTGACACAGACTTGCCACAGTGGGCTCCACGAGTCGTAGGCATAACATGACTCTTTCGGCTTTCTACAGGCGCATGCCTGATATGTGGATGATTGTGCCACCACCGATCCTGCAAAGGGACTGGCCTGCCATACCTAGTTTCAACTGGACTGCACCTATCATGACTTCTCATCCCAGTCTGCCCTCCTTACAGCACCAACAGGGTGGGCTGCGTTTTGTCTCTCCCCCCCACCCCGTTTCCTTCTATCGGGTTCCACTGAGCCTCACCCGCTTAACGCAGTGTACCATCTTGAACTTGACGGCACAGATAAGGAAAAAGGATTTCCAGGAGGGGGTATTTAAACTGGAATGTTGTCATATTTGTCAAAGGCTTAATTTCATCTCTGCCTGAGGAAGTGGGGAAATACTTTGTTAGCCTAATTAAAAGGTATTGGCAAGTTTATAGTTAAGGAGATCAGATTTGAAACAATAAAACACTTGAAATTCAGCAGATGTGGTAAATGGCCATCTTTACTCAGCGTCTCACTGTCAATGTCCCCCATGATGTAATTTGATTACATTGTGCCTCGCTTCTGTTCAAATATGTAGTGCTCCCAGGCTTTGCAACGGGGAGGACGCCGAGTTCAGAAGGTCATTACATCCCACATCTGCTGAATTTCAAGATTTTGTTGCATTAAATCTGATCCCCTTAGCGCAATTTTTTTCACTTCAATGGTTTGTTATGCTATCGTTTCTTCACAGCCAGCTAGCCATGGACTTCAGCCATGGCATCTGTACATGGTGCACCAATACGTTTAAGTTTCTTTAGGGCCCCTAGCCATGATCTTCTCCACAGCCAGTAGCACAAAAACCTATTGCCCACTGTCCAGTAGATGTGATCACTGCTCGTGTTTTTCTTCACTCTCGGTTTCCATGATTATTTCCCCAGAAATCAATTTAGATTATTCCAATTCTCAAAGAAGTGCAACGGTCTTCCAATTCTTGCAAGATTACACAGATCAAGCTTAAAAATAAAATCTCTTCCATGTCCTCACAGGCACTCGCCATGTGCCACGCTCCTCTCTCCTTCCCCGCCCCCCTCACATCCCTCAATTGCTTTTCCCACTACATATCCCTCTCTAATTACACCCCCCCCCCAATCACTCTTCTGGTTCGGGCAACGCAGTCTCTTTTCAGAGCGCGTTTTGGAGGCACTGATGCAGTAATCTTGCAGAGATTCAGTCGGTATTACCCCAATGAACCAGAACTTTTTCAACTGTAACTGGCTCCCCAGACCCCTCCCGACCCCAAATACCAAACTTCACATGTCCTCTTTCCCTCTTCCAACCTCCAGCTTGATGCGACTGCATCCTTTTTCCTCCTCCAAACAGGATTTTTAGCACTGTGTGTTTTTGGCTACCCCTGGTATTATCACAAGAAACACTTGCATAGAGCAAAAAAATAAAATGGTGGCTATTTCTCTGCTGCAAAGCACTATGGCAGACAGTTTTTTTGCGAGCAGGTGCACCCCCTTCCAAGCCAAATATTTTTAAAACTACTGGAACGACTTTCTCCAAACCAGTCAAGGAAATTAAGGCAATGCTTTGTGCCCAAGTGGTTTCTTATATGGTCCAAATCTGTCCAGCGGTTGTTGCTCTGCACCTTTTCTGTATGGGAAAAGTAATGGGAGTGGGCCAAAAACAGCATTATTGTGTTGTCTTAACCTTTCTTTGTTTTAACGAATCTTTCCAGTATGTTTGAGAATATTTTATCCAAAATCCATCCAGCAAGTCAAATTAGCAAAAGAATTTTGGAAAAAGTATGTACAAAGTGTTCACCTTACCTATAGGGTACGCATGCATTGCAGAACTCTTCAGAAATACATGCCCAACATTCCAAAAACAATAAAACAAGCAAGCCAACAGTCCCTATATCACTGATTGCAATGATTCACATATAAATTGCCAAAACATTTCTGGTTAATGCTTAGGAGTTCTTTTATAGAGAGCAAACACTAAGCGAATAGCTGCAAAACCTACTAACATTGTAGGGTAAAATAGCCTGCGAGTCCGGAATTTTACCCTTTCGGGATGTCATCTCGAAATTGGTGCTAAATTAGAACTGTTTAGACATGATTGAACAGGGACAATTGACTCAATTAAAACATACTCACTATACTCTGAATATGCACAATTTCCACAGAAAAGAGAACATCTTCCACATTATTTAATACGCTTTCCGTGTAATAAAGTATGTGCATTATACACGCGTTTTAGATTTAAATTGTCAACTAGAGAACAGACCAAACATTGGAACGCCTATCATTCACCAGGTACTTTGAGGATTGCTGTTTCTGTACTGTGACAGACTCTCAGGAAACTTTACGGCACTGGGTTACTGTTTGTCCTCCTATTAATTCCTCCAGAGTGAGGTTTTTTAAAGAGCTTGAATAGTCTTACCTTAAATTCTCAATGAACTTGTTCTGGTCCAGACTAATGTGGGGTGAAAATGTTTAGCTAATCATTTCACTTTATCACTTTGTAAAGTTTGTCTTAATTCAATTGATATGATCTTTTATATAGTATACGTTTGAATGCAATGACTATATATGTAATTATGGTTTATGAGAATGTTTGTTTTAGATTGTTTTGTGCAAGGTTAGCTGTGAATCACACCACAATAATAGAACATTACAAAAATAAAAAAAATGTTCTCTCGAAATTTTGGTTAAGATTGTAAAGTAACATAGGATGGGGGAAAACCACATTGATGAAAGCAGAGTATTATGAATGGAGCCATCCTTTCCTGAAACCAATGGATAGGTGGTACAGTTGTTCATGTGCCTTTGATTTCTCACAAAGCCAAATCCTGAGCAATAACTCCATATGATGTGGTAAAGGGTGTTGCTCCATCGGAAAAACTCAGAGCAATATTTGCTTGAATGTATCCTGAAAACACCAGGAAGCAGCAACAGAGATTCTACACAGGGAATTTGAAATCAGCCACATGTAAGCCCAATAAAGTGGAATCATCTTCTATAATGTCAATGTACCAGAATCAACAGCATCACTGATAACCAGCTGTTGGATGATGTGATCAACCATAGTACTGATAACTATGTGCACGAGCTTATAATATTAGGCAACAATTTAAGGCTCTAGGCTTTGGCATTATTCCCCTCGTATAATTTGTGACAAGATTAAGAATAGTGGAGAACATGGTAACCGGAAAAGCATATCTTCTGCTAGTGACCATAGATCTTGTCAAGCCCTTATTCAGATATGGTTCTCTCAAGCCAATGGGATGTGGATTACACAACTAAAGATATGGCAGCTACCACTGAAGCCTTTCGTGAGCATACAGAATGTGGGCCAGTGGTCTTCTGCAAGTGCATTTGTAATATTACATTCCCCAAAACATTTGAGCACCATGTTGTTTTGCCCCCGATACAGATGGAGAAGAAAGCAACTCCTGGTCACCATTGTAAAGCTACAAAACGTTTGTGCACAAAGAAGAAATTGCAATCCTTAACCACTTATTCAGATGGAACCTGGGGAAAGTTATATAAAATGGCTCTCATGTCACTGACAGCAATGGAAATATGCCTGGTTAAACTTAAAGTGCTAGGATCAACGTCCATATTGGCCATGCAGGGAATTGCCACTTCAGTGAACCATTTGTGGTGCTTTGAAGCCCAATCTCTGTTCTTTGCGCTATGGCCCATGCTTTTTAGCTGATCAATTGACAAACGGACTGCTTAAGAAATGTAGTCCTAGGATCTGTAAACATCTAGGACTTGTAAGCATTGTTGTGTACCGTTTTCTTTAACAATGACTTGACCATTAGAGTTGAATGTTGCAGTGGATACCTTACAGTAGGAACAAGTTACTTACCTGTAACTGTTGTTCTCCAGCATGGGTCTGGCATGGATTCACATGCTCATGAATATTCCCCGTCGTCAGGCTGGGAATCCTCGGTAAAGAAAAAACCAGTATCAGTTTCGTTTCTGATCTGTCTTTCGTAGTAATAACCAATCACTGGTCTCTGCGTCATACTGACCACAGCCAATGACTGCCCTCTACCTAAGCACCGCCTCTGGCAGCCATCTTCAGATTTGGAAGCACGTGAAGTGGCAGTATGACCAAGTGAAGAGCCGCAGAGGGGTAGGCGGGAGGGTTCGCATGTGAATCCATGCCAGACCCATGCTGGAGAACAACAGTTACAGGTAAGTAACTTGTTCCTTCTCCAGCATGGGGTCTGGCATGGATTCACATGCTCATGAATAAAGAATACATAGCAGTACACACATGCACAACCACGGGAGGTGGCAAAGGCTCAACATTAAGCATCACATCAACTCAACATTAAGCATCTTACCTCCTCACCAGGCTCACCTCAGGCGAACAGGTTGCGCAGCACTGCTTGGCCGACCCTGGACTCCTCCCTGGAATCCCGGTCGACGCAGTAGAATTTCGTGAAGGTGTGCGTCGACCTCCACGTAGCAGCCCTGCATATGTCCAGCAGGGGCACACCAGATAGGAACGCCGTGGTAGCTGCGATCGCTCTGGTGGAATGGGCTCTCGGACGGCCAGGCAGCGGTCGGTTTGCCAACCGGTGACAGTACATGATACAGCCGGAGAGCCATCTGGAGATGGAAGCCTTCGAGAGAGCCTTCCCCTGATTGACAGGTCCAAAGTTCACAAAGAGTTGTGACGTCTTCCGAAAACCTTACGTGCGGTCCACGTAGAACTTCAGCGCTCTAGCTACATCCAGCGAGTGCAAAGTCCTCTCAGCCGGCGACGAAGGCGACGGGAAGAACACAGGTAACACCAAGGGTTCGTTGAGATGAAAGTCCGACGGTACCTTGGGCATGAAGGAGGGGTGCGTCCTGAGCACTACCCTCGTGTCGTGGAAAGTCAAGTACGGGGCCTTGCAGGAAAGGGCCTGGATCTCTCCCACTCGTCGTGCGGAGGTGATGGCCACGAGAAAAGCTGTTTTCCACGATAGAAACTTCAACGGGGCCGAGTGCAGAGGCTCGAACGGGGGTCCCATGAGTTTGGTCAGCACCACGTTGAGCTCCCACGCCGGGGCCGGAGCCTTCACCGGCGGGAACGATCTGAACAGTCCCTTCATAAACTCTTTCACCAGACGATGAGACCACAAGGACGTCCGGCCCGTGGTTCTGGTGTATCGGGAGATCGCAGCAAGATGAATCTTGATGGACGCGTGAGCCAGACCAGCTTTGGCCAGCGTCAGCAGGTACGGCAGCACTTGGGGAGCCGTAATCCGTAGAGGGTTAATCTTCTGTGCGTGGCACCAGACACAGAACCTCTTCCATTTGTGTCCGTAGCATTTAAGAGTCGAAGACGCCCTGGCCTTTGCAAGAACCTCTCTGCAATCGGCCGGTATGTCGTATCCTCCAAACTCTAGCGCTGCAGGAGCCAGGCCTGCAAGTTCAGCGACTTCGGGTCGTGGTGGAGGATGGCGCCTCCTTCCCTGGAGAGTAGATCCGCGTCCGCCGGCAGCTTGATTGGCGGGGACGCCGACAAGTCCAGAAGGTCCGGGAACCATATCTGCCTCGGCCACGCAGGTGCGACGAGGATCATCCTGCACCGTGACCTCTTGAGCTGGTTGACGAGCCGGATTAGCAGAGGCAAGGGAGGGAACGCGTAGAGGAACAGGCCCTCCCAGGGGAACGAGAAAGCATCGCCCATGCTCCTCGTCTGGGGAAACCTGCTGGCGAACCTCCGGCACTTGGTGTTCGTCGCCGTCGCGAACAGGTCGATCTGGGGTGTGCCCCACCGTCGGAAGAGGCGATCCACCAGATCCTGCCGTAGTTCCCACTCGTGGCACGAGCGCAGCTCCCTGCTGAGTGAGTCGGCGATGGTGTTTTTTATCCCTGCCAGATGAAACGGCACCAGAAGAATCCCTTGGGCGACGGCCCAATGCCACAGGTCCTGCGCCTCCTTGGACAGCGCTGGGGACCTGGTTCCGCCCTGTTTCCTGATGTAAAACATGGTGGTGGTGTTGTCGGTGAAGATCCTCACCACCTTGCCCTTGAGGGACGGAAGGAAGGACCTGAGGGCCCAAAACACTGCACGGAGCTCCAGGACGTTGATATGCAGGGACTTCTCCGTCGGGAGCCAGAGTCCCCTTGCGTGCAGATTTTCGGTGTGCGCTCCCCACCCTTCTAGGGAGGCATCCGTGGTCACAGTCACCTGGTGGGCTGGGGTCTGGAAGTCCATGCCCGCCGTCAGATGCGCGCGGGTGCCCCACCACCGTATCGCTCGTCGGAAACTCTCGTCGAGCTTGATCCTTTCCTCGAAGCTGCCCGTCGTCTGGATCCAGCGCGCATCCAGGAACTCTTGCAACGGGCGCATCCGGAGCCTGCACCTGGGAATGAGGTAGATGCAGGAAGACATCATCCCGAGGAGGGACTTGATGGACCTCACCTTGGCCGCGTCGGCCACCAACCTCCGTTGCACCTTGCCCAAGATGGTCCTGGTCCTCTCCTCCGACGGGGAGGCCAGAAGGGACACTGTGTCGAGCCTCGCTCCCAGAAACAGTGCGACTTGCGCGGGCACCAGGTGGGATTTGGCGTAGTTCACGGAGAATCCCAGGTCCGTGAGGAGTTGGACGGTCCTTGCCGTGTGGACCACGGCGAGCTCCCTCGTCTTGGCGCGGATGAGCCAGTCGTCCAGGTAGGGGTAGACGTGAATCCCCTCGCGGCGCAGCTGCGCCGCCACCGGTGCGAGGCACTTGGTGAAAACCCTGGGTGCCGACCGTAGTCCGAAGGGAAGGGCTTCGAACTGGTCTCCTTCCTCCAGCTGACCCAGGACGTGCTGGAGGGTGACCATCCGGAACTTCTGCGCCTTGATGAACTTGTTCAGGCGTCGCAGGTCCAGGATGGGGCGCCATCCTCCCGTCTTCTTCTTCACGAGGAAGTAACGCGAGTAGACTCCGGAGCCCCGAAGCCTCTTTGGGACGAGTTCGATGGCGCCCTTTCTGAGCATCGCCTTTACCTCCAGGAGAAGTTGAGGGACGTGAAGTTCTTTCCTGGCCACGGGGGGGACGCGCGGGCACCTTCTTTGAAACTCGAGCGCGTGGCCCCGGGCCAGGGCGTCCAGCACCCAACGGTCGGTGGAGATGGACTCCCACACGCTGACGAAGCCCGCCAGCCGGCCTCCCACCGGGGTGCTTCGGTGGGGGCCCGACCCCACGGCCGGTTCAATCCTGCTTGGACGCGGCCTTGCCGCCTTGGCCTCCTTGGCGACGACGGCGGGGTCCGCCAGACTTGCCTCGTCCTCTGTAGGCCTCTTGCGACGACGAGCGGGCCGCTTGACGGTAGGAAGCGAAACCGCCGCCGGAACCTTTGGAGGCGCCCTTGCCTCCGCCGCTCCGAAAGGGCGTCCGCCGTTGCTGCAGTACTCCAAGGGCCCGGGCCGTCTCAGTATCCGCCTTGATGGCCTGAAGGGAATCGTCCACTGTCTTCCCAAACAGGTTGTTCCCGTCGAAGGGCATGTCCAGGACCCTGGTCTGGACGTCCTGCCGAAAGTCCGTAGCCTTGAGCCATCCGCGACGTCGAAGGCAAACGCCGTTGCCCATCTGGCGGAACCCAGTGTCGGCGATGTCAGTCGCCACGGTGATGGCGTGGTCCGAGGCCACCTCACCTTCCTGCAGGATCTCAAGGGCCTCCGCCCTCTTGTCGTCCGGCAGAAAATCCAGCAGGGGAGCTATCTTGTACCAGAGTTCCCTGTCGTAGCGGGCCACGATAGCCAAGGCGTTGGCCGCTTTAATCGTCGTCGCCGCCGACGAGATGACTCTGCGTCCCATGGCATCCAATTTCTTTCCCTCGCCGTCCGGCGGGGAAGTCGACGTGGAGGCCGCACCCCCCCCCGCTTTCTTCCTGGCTGCCGCGGAGACGACGGAGTCCGGGGTAGGCTGCGCCCGGAGGCATAGGGGGGCCGAGTCCGGGACCCGGTACTTTTTCTCGTACCGGTCTCTTTTCGCTGGCGTCGTGGAAGGGTTCTTGAGGAGGGAAAGGCCCTCATCCCAAATGTCGTCCAACAGAGGCACTGCGAGGACCGTCTTCCTCTTGGCCTCGCGCCGTTGGTAAAGGAAGCCTTCCTTTTTCTTCTCCTCAGGACAGAGTTGGAAAAGCTCGGATGCCCTGGCGATCATTGAGTGGAACGATCCAATCTCGTCGGGTGGAGAAGCCCTGGTGTGAGGCGACGACGGAAAATCCTCGTCGTATGCCTCGTCGTCCGTACCCGTCGCTGCCGTGTCAGTCCCCGTATCATCCCCTCGGGTGGACGGGGAGGAGGGCTGGACGGGGCGCGACGGTTGAAAAGGAGGCGGTGGATGGATCCTTCTTTTCTTGGTAGGGGGAACACCAGAAGGTCCCGGTTCTGGATCCCCCGACGGGAGAGGTTCCTCCGTCGGTAACGGAAGTCTCGTCCTTATCTCGGAGCATAAGGACTGTATAGCCAACAAAATGGCCGCTGAGTTGTCTTGCGGCGCTGGCAGAGGGGAATCCGACGGGCGAGCAGGGGCCCCGTCGGTATCCTCGACGATGTCGTCGTCGTCACCTGCGTCGGGGCCCATTCCGACGGGCTGGTCTTGTTCCACGCCTAGGCCGTGGCTTAAGACCTCGATCAGTTCCTCTTCTGAGGTTGAGGCCGAATCTACGACGACGCCCTGCCCCCCCTTCTTCCCCACGGAGGGTTTCACGGGGGTCCTATCGATGGGCACGAAAGAAGACTCCCTCCGAGGAGGCAGGGAGATTCTGGGCCCCGAGGCCGCCACCACTGGTGCAGCCTCCACAGGCTGGGCCAGGGCCGCCGCGACCGTTTCGATAGAGGGCTTGGTCGAATGGATCAAGGCCTTCACCACCTTAGGTGCGCTCACCGCCTTATCCTTGAGGGAGGGGGCACTGCCACGCTCCTCCTCTGCCTTAGAGCTCGACCGGGGTCTCTCCAGGAGCTTCGCCGGGTGCTCGGCCTTCCTCTTACCCGACCCAGAGCGTTGGCTCGTGGTTGATGGTGCCGGGGAGGGTGCGCCCTGCCTGGCGCCCGTAGAGCCCGACCGTTCGGCGCTCCCGGTGCCAGCGGACTCGCGGTGCTTGGCCTTATGTTGGGCCCCCGTCGCCGGGGCGCCCTCAAAGGTCTTAGAAGACCGCTCAGATTTCTTCTTCTTCTCGCCAGACGGGCTCTTACCCTCCAGCCAGCTGGCGAGACGTTGATGGCGGTCCTTCATGGTCCGTTCCGACATGTTGCCGCAAAACGCACAGTCCTTCTCCACGTGCGTCTTGTCCCCATGAAGGCAGTAAAGGCAGAAAGAGTGTTCGTCCTCCTTGAAGACGTTCTGCAGCTGGCATCCAGGGCAGGCCCTGAACAGCTTTCCGGGCGTCGAGCTTCCCTTCTCCTGGGCCATCTCCGAGACCGGGCCTGAGAAGCTTCTGGAGTCCTCCGAAGCGTAGCTCGACGAAATCTTCACCCTTGAGGGGCACAGATGAATCCGACACGGGTCCCCGTTGATCGGATGTAGGATCGGTGGAGCTTGAGGCTCTTTTGACCGAAAGAATCGAAGTTTTTTGTGAAAAAACGCGAAAAAAAGCACTAACGCTCGAGAGCAATAGCACGAGGATCCCAACACATGAACGTGCGGTAAAAATCTGAAGATGGCTGCCAGAGGCGGTGCTTAGGTAGAGGGCAGTCATTGGCTGTGGTCAGTATGACGCAGAGACCAGTGATTGGTTATTACTACGAAAGACAGATCAGAAACGAAACTGATACTGGTTTTTTCTTTACCGAGGATTCCCAGCCTGACGACGGGGAATATTCATGAGCATGTGAATCCATGCCAGACCCCATGCTGGAGAATATGGATTATAGTGTTTGTGTTTTAAAAGATTTCAAAACAAAGCAGAGCTGAGCTACAAGTAATGCTACGTGTTGAACAACTACTTTTTAAAAACATAAGCGTGTGACTAGAGCAAGATGGGTGGTAACTTAGCTCTGCAAATCAGGAAATAATGTGCAGATTTAGAGTCTCTAAACTTGTAACTTTAAATTGGTGACAGCATTTCTGATCCGAATACCATAATAACATACTGTTTTTATTAAGAATTATATAAAGCCAATGACGATCTGGCTGAAAGAGATATAAAATATTTATTATTTCTAAATAGAAGACACCTTTCCCCCAGACAAGCAGGTCATGTGGAGACAGTGATTGACACGACAAGTGTTTTTTCTGCAGTACATAATCTGAAGGCTGGGAAAGTACAGGCAGTGAAAACATGCTTGTTGAGCTAAAGCAAGGGTATGCAACATTTGCCTCTCCAGATGTTTTGCACTACAACTTCATCAGCCCCATCTACCAGTCAATGGTGGTGGGTCATAAGTCATAGTCCAAAACATCTGGAGAGCCACAGGTTGCAGACCACTGAGCTATACAAAACGTGTTGGGAGTCTTGAAATCTTACACCAACTTTCAACAAATCATGAGCCAAAGTGTGCCTGAAACATGGAACAATTCAAACAGAATTGCAAGTAAGAAATAAACCCTTCTGTGGGTGGGCATTACTGGTCAGATAATGGCCCAAGGCCAGAGTTACAGGCCACAGCACCTTAAACTGGGCCTTGGTACCATTACCTGGTGCTTCTCAACTTAAAAAAACAAAATACGTAACGAAACGGCCACCAGGAACTACATATAGCTCCCTTCTCCTGTTACATGGCAGCCATTGCCATGGAGGAGAAAGGCTGTAACCACAGATGATGTTGGAGCCTGATTTAGGACAAGCTAGCTGCAGTTACGTTGGGCTGGGGAGTAGGTGAAGGGGTGGAAATGTAAGGGGGCAAGGGGCTGCAAGGCATGAGAAAATGTCAGCCTCCCACTACTGAGAAGGTTCGTAACGCAGGCAGTACCATCATGTGTAACCCACCTTCCGAGCTTACCGATTGGCTGGGAATCCCCAAAGCATACCCTCTGGGGTGGTAATTTCTCAGAAAGGCAAAGACGAGAGGCTGCGCCTGTCACCTCACCTATTTTAATGAGGACTGAACTCTTTTCTAAATTCCTAGCTGGTAGGCTGGCCATACACATCAGAGATTTACTAAACTATGAAGACTAGAGCTTAGTCCCAAAATGAGACAGCAGTACGCACCAATCTATCAGTCATGGCTATAAACATAGCTGCGAGCAGTGGCACCCAGCTGTGCCTATACTTTAACGCAGAGAAGGTAAGGATTAGCTATGCTCCCACCTATACAATCCCACTCCCACAATTCTGGGCAAGGATCAGACAGCGAGGTATGTGAAACTCAAGGGTATTCTCCCAGGTAGATCTTGGGAATCCCTTATTCAGATGGCCAAGGAAGAACCGGCTCTCTCAAAGCTCAACCCTAAGGGAACCAAGGGTTATTTTCAGGGAAATGCCCCAGGTGAGATGCAGTACTTTGCTGAGGAAGATGAAGAGGCAGACGATATCCCCGAGGCCTTTGTAGGATAATACATCTGCCTTGCTTCCTCCCATTAAATCTCTCCCGCCCAGATCCAATGACCTCTCTGTACAAAATCAATCCCCGAAAATCTCAAACCTCGTTGCACCCAAAGATTATCTATCCCAGAATCCCGGTTTCCTGCGTCCTTCCCGAACACCCAATCTACTTGGATTAAACACTACTGTTCCCACAAACCCCCCCTGTTCACTTCACAATGACAATCCCAGTCATTCCCATCTAGCTCACAAACACTATCAATCTCACCCTTCTAAATTGATCAAACCCCGAGGGTTGTAATTCCATGCAGCACCTTGTCCCCATCCTATCACGTAGGACAATCAGACACTAACCTCTCCCCTTTCCGACACGAACACTGTCTTACCCCACGAAAGACAAGAAACTAATGAAACGGTTTACCCGACATGTCACAACCCAAGGGTCAGGCAAATTCAGGCAATTAACCAGAACCACACACAACTGACGGCCCTTTCCTTTCCCCACAGGGATGAAGGTTGGAGCATGAGAGCACAAGACGAGCAAGGCAGACCACACAACAAGAGGGCTAACTCAGCACGGCAGTTCAATGAGAAAGGTGGCGCATACCAAAGGGGTGACAAGGAGAGAAGCAGCCTTGCCCTTTCCAACCAAGGCCCTTGGAACCACTGCAGAAGGAATCATAAGACTGCGAACAATAGCCAGTGTGTGTTGCAGCAGATGTCAACAGTGCACAAAACCAGCCTCTGCTGATACCCAAGCCAGGGAGAGACGCTGGTCTCTGTGCTACCGACCTTGACTCCAAAGAGAAATAAAGCCAAGCGGTTCATCACAGCCAGTGAGTCGAGGGGAGAGTCAATAAGAAACTAAAAGTAGCAAACGGCTAATTGAACTATGAAAGGTTAATATAACTATTGATGCTAAGAAGGGGGGAAAACCAGAAACAGAGGAGTCTGGCAGCACGTGGGTGCTCACCAAGGAAACTCTGGCCGATTACCCGATTGTTGAAACTACCTTAACCAGAAGGCCTTGGGAAAGGTGAGAAGGGGGTCAAAGTGATCATACTGGGGTCTTGTAAAATCCTCTCTACAGTCGAAAGTCTTTGACCGACGGATGATTGTGAAGCTAAGGGAAGTGAATCCTGTATCATAAGAGAATGGAACGAGGGATGCCGATAAAGAGCAAGATTGGCAAGAGTGAACCCAAACGAGGGACGACATTAAAGAGGGAGCAAAGTCTAAAGTCCCAGAATATATTATGTTGACAAGAGTGAACCTGACCTAGGGATGTCCACAGTGAACTGCACAAAAAGGACAGCACAGATAACATTGGCACAAAATTGGAAATCAGAGCTTGGCCCGATATAAGCAATGTGGTGGGTAGGAATGCCGGGGGTTCTTGGCCATGAAAAAGGCAATGGGAAAATACCAAAGCTTTGTAAAGGTATGTCTCCCATTCCATGAATTTGTAGCCGACAGAGACAATAAATTCCACAAGCCAGCCATACTAAGAAACGTTTTGGTACTGTGAACTTGGGAAAATGCTGAATTGGACATCAGTGAGGGAACCCTTGGATTGACAAAATAGTCTATGCCGGACTCCTTTTGACAATGGCTTGTAATTGTACCACCAATGTTGAAGGTTGGTTTGTGTGAAGAGTGGGGAGGGAGGAGAAAACGAGCACCAAAACGTTATGTCGAGGCATATGGCTTGCATGAGTTCATTAACTGTTGGTGCACGTCAAAATCAAAAAAAAAAAAGCTTGTTAAAGAAAATCACCAAATAAGTTGCATTGAAAGCCATAGTGAACCTGATCGAGGCAAACAGTCGAGTCAGATCTGAGCCGGAAGAGGGGGATCCAAGGGTGAAAAGTCAACACCAGCCAACCCGTGAATGCAACAAAGCAAAATACAAGAGGGGAAACCCTGGGGTGTAGAACTCGTGCAAATCAGAGAAGAACTTTTTGTTAACCTTTTGTTTTGATACTTTGAACCTGACAGGCCCTCGAAACCAAGAGAACATCATTATCAGAGGTTGTGGTATCATTAAGGAACTTTCTAGGGATCTTCACCCAGAAGAGGGAGATCCAGGGGTGAAAAGCATCACCCAAGGTATATGTGAAAAGGAACTATTTGTTTGTTATTTGAATCCATCAGGCGAACGGTGGGAAGATACTTTTTGGTATAAGAGACTTAACCACCGAAAGCACCGATTGCTGAAAGCAGAACTGTTAGCTCGTGCTGGGAAAGCTCAAGCGTGTGTTGTGCTCCAAAGTTCTACCTTGTCCCGTGCTGAAAACATGGGGAAGGGAGACCCCAAGTACCGCATCGTCGCATTATTTGTGAACACTTCCTTCTTTCTTAAGAACATTATCCCACACTTCTTTTTGTATTTAGAGTAAGGATTGGCAATCTTTTTTTTAGTATAGGACCTTTTACTTGACAACACCACTATGACTGCCTTATTGTTTGATGGTTGAAGCTTGTGGCCATCTTTTCCAACCTACCTATAAAGTTTAATAAACACCCTTGAACTGTGATCACTTGTGTCTGTCTTTACTGTTGCCACCATGTGTTCCTTAAATGTAGTATAAGAATAATGCACTTTCACTTTACCTTTGAGATCACTACCATGTAAAGGTATACAAAACAATTCTCATTACAAACAAAATGTTACCTGCCTATATGAATCTCACTATTATCGGTCCATACAGGCATTCAGTCCAATGTTCTTTTTCTATATATTATACTCTAAAAGATATATATTTATATGCTACATTAGCTTCTCTGTGAACATCACAAATGACTTCCATAATGGCAGTTCAAGATCTGCTTTGGCCGATTTGTATCGTATTTTTTCAGAAACGGATGTTGAAACTTGCACCATTTTGGCCCATTCTGATCCCAATGTATGAATTGCTCACCTTAGTTTAATTGTTGCCCCCCATTTGGCTGGTTTGGCTGACTAGAACTGTCACCCCGGTGCACTTTGCTCTTTAGCCAAGTATGAATGGTTTGCTCTAGTTGAATTGTTGGATCTACAAATGTTTTACTGCAAATACGAAAAACTTGAATTTCCTGAATGTTTGCACATTTTCACAAAAGTCAATGCAGGGGGACAATGCCTGCGGCCTCTCCCCCTCAACGTCCCTCCCCCGTTAATACCATAACCCCAACCACCCCACATCTATTTATTCGATAAAATTTACACAAAAAACAAAATAAATAAAAACAATTTCTGTGATGTTTTCAGGCGATACAGAATTGTTTGACCTTGCTTAATCATTGCCCCACTGTATTTTGCTTCTTAATAGAAGACAATGGCTGGGAAAATCAAAAAGGATAGTGGACCTTCCACTCCATCTGCAAACTACCTGGGGTAGATCTAAAATAGAACTGTACTGAAACAGACTTGGGCAGTCAACAATATCCTCACCCGGGCCAAACACTCTAAAATGGGTTAATTATTTCCCTAGTCAATCTTGGGGTGGGTGACTCTGGATGATGGAGAAGTCGGTTCTCTGGAAATAGAAAAATAATGCAGTGTTCTGTCTTATTAAAAAGGCAGGAGGCCTTGGTTTTCCAGATTTGTGTTATATAACTGACAGAGGAGATTATAGGTGCACAGAGAGCCCATTCCTAGTTTTCTGTCAATTCTGATAAGACCTGGGCAGGCATGCATGGAGATGGGGTCATTAAATATTTAAAAAGAGCAAGGCTAAAATTGCTGGAAATAGTCCCAAAATCTGCACATTGCGACCATTACATCCCTTCACTACTGGACGAGGTTGTGGTACAAGCTTTGACTCCTCTAAACTTCTGATCCACAGTTAAAGTTAGAGGTAGAGATACTGTATCAGTCAACATATTTCATCACATGCTATGCGCTATTTCAGTTACCATCTAGCTGTTACTTTACTTGTAAACAAGCTATTACACCAGGATAGGTTTTAGCCAAGTTAGTGAAAGCAGGAGTGGGAGGTGGAGTGGGAGGTGTACCTCTAGGTGCAGAGAACTGGATGGAAAATAAAGCATCCATAGATCACAATAATCTACAAAACAAAAAGCCAGTAACAAGGAACCAAATGGTGAAAAGGGCCATTCCTTGTTCTGTCGAACTGTGTACTAAGAGCATGTCCATGAAGGTTTTCGCAAATCATACTACATTCATTTGGCAGCTTACCAAAGATGCACACATCTAAACATTAATTACCTGCGCTATTACATACTTTCTCAATTGAGTACTTGATGCCCTTGTTGTTAGCAGTGCCATAAGGTAAATGTTGAAGTCCCAGTTAAAATGACAGCGATAATTGGGATGGAGTGGTTGTTGCACTTAATGAGGATTTCTACAAAACAGCAACAAAAAAGTAAACCGCCCAGATACCGAGTATTTCTAGACAAGGCTACAACTTGGGATTTCACTCAGTGCGAGAACTTGGCGGCCCCTTCCTCGGATGTTCTGGTGGGTGGTTTGCTAAACGACTTTACACCTAAAAGGCAATTGCAGCACCAGGCACTCCTGCTAATTCTTAGACCATGTGTGGTATTCAGTGAGCAGTTTCCCAGAAAGGGAACTACCACATGAATTGAATTATATTTTGAAATGTGTATTTGTTGTTTTTAGTCCATTTCACTTTTCACTGTCATTAGTCTAAAGGTATTTTACGATGTATGAGGTTTCTTTAGCAAGTCTCATCTTGTTTCCATTTTCCTGCAGTTAAACGTGCCCCGCAGATTTGGACTGTCGCTACATGAGCAAAGAAGAGCCACAGAATAGGCAGTGAACTCACACCGGCATGCCCCACATGCTCGCAGGCATTTCCATCGGGAGACGGGTAAACACGAGGGCAGGCAAGCTCAAACAAGCAAATGTCAACCGGCGGCAGAACGAGTGCAAAATCGTTACGTCGTGCACTTCTGGTGCTACTGGTGCTCCTGCTGCGCCAGAATGCCTCACCCAATTGCTATTCGAATAAAACTGTAGGGCTAGTGAAACTTTACAGTGTGTAGACAGTTGGTAAACATTTACATGAAATCCTTAAAACAAGTTCCATCAACAGGAATTTCCGGAAACCCAACCTTTAAACAGTTAACACCATATTATGTATTTCCACATACTGTGCAGTATGCCAAAGTATTCTAATCATACGTCTAAAAAAAAAAAAAGGATGTAACATTTCAAATTGCAATCTTCCACCGAGACACTATGCCTCATGACCAATCATGAATAGCCGGTCAGATAGCACAAAGTAGAGTGCTCGCTTTGACATCCGTGCAGATCCTGCCGTCGCAGGTTCGAATTCCGGCAGGGCCAAACTCAGCCTTTCATCCTTCCGAGGGCGATAAACTAGCACCACACACCATGGGTAATAAGCAGCGTGCAGATGTCCGAGGGTTTGTTGCGCTATAGAAATGCAAAATTATTATGATGCATGAACTTCAGGAAATAGGCGGTAAACAAATCGGCACACAAAGAAAAGTGAGCTAAACGTCACATTCAACCTTATAGGCAGTCATTCCCCACATTAAGGGGAATAGTCATCCAAGGTTTCCAAGAGACCGATCATACAAACCCCCCCCCACCCCTCAAGAAAGGAAGTCATCTTTGTAACTTACCGGGGGAAGCCCAGTCCTCGATTCACGCCATTAACTTGCTGGGCACCCTCCCCACGTTGCCCCCAATGGACAGCTAGCTATGCAATCCCGCCTTCTGAAAAGTATGGACATTTTACCCTTTCCCCACTAGCATTGCAAACTCATGGCTCATGGACACCTAATGGTGCTGGAACAATGTTCTGCATAGGGGTGCTTGACAAGGTCACAGATTTACCTCAACCATATGAGTTGGAAACTATCGTAGAGCTTTTGACCCAGCGAGCAATGTATTGTGAAGAGTTATGTAGCTGGTGAGCCAATACGGGAACCCACAGATTCTGATCTTGGTTATACTCTGAACTCACAAACTGCTGCTCAGCAGAACATCCTATTCCTTCAAGCAGATCTACTCAGTGCTCAGTTCTTGATGATACACAATTCACACAGACATCTGCTCATTATAGTAAAAAGGAGACTTATCCATCTGCATAAAAGAAATAGGTTTCAAGATCCAACACAGCCAGGAAGGGCCATCCATCATTTTAGTAAAGGGGCGACACACCTGTGAACAAAACAGCATTGGTGTTTCACCTATGATGACCCCTTAAATGGGTCTTCTCAATCATCGCCACATACGGATGAGCAAGACCACTCTCGGCTGGTTCAAATACTACCTTGCTATCCAGCATCAATTGATCTATTCCTCTGGGTCATTAACTCCACCCATCACCTGTGAAGTCCTGCAAAGATCCTCCTCCCCCTTAGGCTTCAACCCTTTACATGGAACAACGCCGAACCCTCCAAGATCCACACAACATCCACATCCACCAAGACACAGACGACACAAAGCTTTACCTCAAGATATCCTCCATCAAAGACATCCACAAGGTCAAGCCTGTCTCACGTTAATCCAGTCCTAGATATCCAGTGCTTTAGGTTTAACTGCTCTTCCAATATCAAGTTCCTACTGCTGAACACCAACAACCAGACATCCAGAGGCCTGCTCCAAGGCTCTTGGATTCTACATCGACAGGCACCTCTTCGTCAAGAAACAAAGAAAAGAGGAGGGAAAGCACACCCTTTTTTATATATGTTCTGTAAAAAGTAGTCAACTGTGTTCCTTGTTTTTCTGCTCCTCTGGCCTTACACTAATCAGTTTTTTCTGGGTCCGGGGAGAAAAAGACTGACTCTGGTATCAATACGTCAACAAAAATATCGGAAAAACGAAGTTCCTATAGGTAATAGGAACTCCCGACCCCTGCACACCATTCAGTAGTGGAAAGGTAACTTTCCAAACAAATCTCAGTGTTTTCAATAATTCAATATATTTCTTATCTCGGTATATCAAAGTTTTTTTAGCAGCAGTCAGAGTACACAAACACCAATTGCAGAAATTCAATCAAAAATGTTCAAATTGTTCAATTTCAAATTATTTTACTGATAATGATTCTCAGTGTTTCACAAAATAATAATATTGTTTCCTCGAGTTCCATTCATTCAGTGGCTCAAATTCAGCTCGACAGTCAACACTTTTTTTTACATAAAAATTCAAAAATAATGTGTTTACTAATAAGCTCAATGCGTTTCGAGAGATTTCCCTCTCTTCTTCAGGAGCAACAAATAGTTTCTAAATAATACAGCAATCAATATTTTCAACAATTCTTCATTGCAAAGTGAAATCAACATTTCCTTTTAACAAATGTGTCCCCAGGATTTTTCTGTAACAACTATTCCGTTGTGAGATCATGGAAACGTCATCTATTCTTGTTGTCCCTAGTTCGTTGATAGTAAATACTTACCTTTTAGGCCACCCACTTCCAAGACTCCACACTGGATATTCGTTTTGAAATCTGGAACAGGCTTCCCCTTCAGATTGATGACTACATGAACACACAGGTATAGTTCTGTACTCATTAGAGTTAGAAATATCAATTTATTGTTCAATTACATCATTAAACACACACATCATATTCACAGATTACTATCAACTGTTACTAAGGTTACTACCTTAATAGTTAGAAATTAATAAAGTCAATGGCTATACCATTAATGCCATACGCCATCCTTCATTGCTGAACTAAATGTCAGAAATTATCTCGCATTGCGGTTTTGTTCAATAAAGGTTACCATTAACAATATTATGATGTCGCTTTCATACTCTCATACTTCAGTAGCTCCTCACCAATGTCCTCAATTGTTTGTATGTGTCAGTATTTTAATGTTAAACAGCAACACGAGATCCTTTAGTCTAGTTAGCAGTGTGTGCTGTTTGGTTAGATTCTGTTCTAGTGGTGTAATGCCAGCTACAAAAAGGTACACAGATATTCAGTCATTGAAAGTTACCTAATGTAAGACACTCAATTTCAAGGACTCACTTACTGTTAACACATTGTTTCATATATCAATCTCACTTATTTCTTGCAATTTTTTCATATGTTATTATCACAAAGACCTGTTCAAATAAAGCAACGCAAATCAAATTCAATGTTCATCCCCTTGGGATCCATAGAGTCCAGCCTATAAATCCATTGGATTTCCTTCCGCCTTAGTATAACATTGATATCACCTCCTCTTTGTGGGCATTTCACCTGTTCTAGTACAATCAATTTCATTTGCGCTATTGAAGGTTTATGTAGCTTAAAATGCTGAGCTACCGGTGAATGGACTGACCCTGTACAGATATTTGACTTTTGCTCTGTCCATCTTATTTTTGCTTTCCTGGTTGTCAGTTCCACGGAGAACAATCCACATGGATCCGATTCCATAAATGACATTCATGGAGTCACAAGTACTAGTGTGTCTTAGTTGAAATGTTTTCCCCGTATGTCGGTGATTAATACCGCTTCCTTTGATTGTGTTATTGCAGTGCTGGCAGTTATTACACAGGAAAGTTCCTTTGTAGGCAATGTTATCTTGTTTGATTTGAAAAAAGTCAGTTCATACCAGATGATCCTTCAAGGATTTGCTCTTTCTGTAAGTAAAAGTTGGAATATTTTCAAAGAATAGGGTTCATTTTTAACATTTCCCAATTCTTTTTAATGATTTTTCCAATTCTAAAACTCTGCTCTGAATAAGTGGTGACATATACCAATGTTTCTGACTTGATTTTCGATGAGGATTCCTGAGTTTGTGATCTCTGAACCGCCGTTGCTTTAATCTGTGCTGCTTCCACTGTTTCTTTAGAATACTCCCGCTTGAGGAATTGGTCATACAATTTCAATGATTGTTCACCAAACTCCCTCTCTTCTGAAAGGATTCCCTTGTATCGAAGAAATGTACGATAAAAGGTATGCTTTCTATTGTCTTCCGGTGAAAGCTAGATGCTAGCAAAATGCAGTTTTTGTCTGTTGGTTTATTTTAGATTGTAGTCTGTAATTTGTTCATTTTGACATACACTTTCACATCAAGGAATTGGATTTGGGTAGTGCTGCTATGAGTCATGTACTTGATCCTTGGTGCAAGTTGATTCATATGTTGGAATAAATCCAGCAATTATCCTCGAGTGCCTCGCCACACCCCAAAAACATCAACAATTAACCAGTAAAAAAAAAACCCCACCTCAGATGTTTCTGGTGTGCTGGCCAACTCAAAATCAGTGTCTGTTCCAAATATGACACAAACGTGTTTGCATATCCTGGATACATGGCTGCCCCCAAGGATGTTCCATTATTTGAATGAAAAATCGATTTTCAAATCTGAAAAAGTGTTTACAAATGACCAATTTCAAAAGACTGAATACACATTTTGTTGGCTGTACATTCTTGTGATGGTAAAACAAGTGTGATTATTCTTGTTCAACCAGGATACAAAGTGCCCAAACCTTTATTAGGTACGGGAGCCTTTATGGTCCATTGTTTTCTAATAAGATGTGTCAGGTTTTCTCCCCGACTACCTCTAGTATACCTGATTTCCCTCAAAGTGTGTACAGATAAAATAAGTCACTCCATTGCTTCTAGCCCTGCTTCGTGTGTGATGATAGTGTATAAACTACACACGTCCACTGTGAATAGTATAACTGTATCGTCAAATTCTAGATCTTTAATCTTCAAAAGAAAATCTGCAGTATCCTTCAAGTATGTCTGTGTGTATTGTACCAGAGGTTGAATCACTATCGATATATTGAGCAAGGGGTTCCAGAAGATAGACTGATGCCGCTATGATAGGTCTTACCGGAGGATCCAGTAAACTTTTATGGACTTTGGGCAAAATGTATAATACCGGCATAACAGGATGAGGTTTCGTGAGAAATAATTTTGCTTTGTCCGATATCCAGTCCTTCTGTTCTGCTTCATCCAGAAATGAATCAATAACGTGTTTAACTTGTTCAGTCGGATCTTGCAATACTTCAATATGTTTCTTGATCTAGTAATTGATGTTCTACTTCATTTTTGTATTCATCTTGGTCCATTATTACTAGGACTCTTCCCCTTATCTGCTGGCTTCAATATAATGTCAGTGTTCACCCATAAACAAGATAACGTTGCTCTTTCATGTTTAGTAAAGTTGCCTCTACTTTTTCTCTTGAATGAGAAATTCTCAAAATTTACTCAACTTTTTTTTCTGAAACACTTCTAAAACATGATTCTGTACTGGGGCACAAACTGACTTTTAGAAGGAATTTCAAAATATCTAGAAGTTTCCATAGGTTGTGACCATTCTGTGGTGGCGAAAAACAGTTTAAGCCTCATTTTTCTTGTCAAACAGAAAAGAAAAAAAAAATTATACATTTTTTCCTTTAGTAGGCTACCGTTATATCCAGGTACAAATGAAAGTCCCTTTTGTAATGTCCTTAATTCAAAAGGACTTAAGATATAAGAGGAGAGGTTTATGACTAAGTTTTCCTCTGGGGAAAGTTTACTAGATGTGCCGGATTTCTTTTTACTTCTTCTGGTTTTCGACCTCCTAAAAAAGGTGCCCTCCTTCTGCTAAATCTTGCTGTTGGGCCCCATTTGTTGCTTCCTCCTCCATCTCTGGCCCAATGCCTCAAATGAAGTTGTTAAAGATGTCGAGTTCCTTCTTGGTCGTGACGGAAATTGCTGTGAAGTTTTATTGCTGTAATAATCTAAGTGTAAGCAATATCAAGTTTGTAGTCAATTGTATCACGTCTAAACTTTCTCACTTTCTTGGCTTCCATTTCTGATTTGAATTTATCCAATTAAGAATGTATATATTCCAATGTTGAAGCTAAATACTGTGCACAATCGAAAGTCTTCGATAAACCAAGGTGAAGTACAATTGGTCCGAGCCTGGCTGAGGGAGACTAATTGAAAAGGGGAAGGATCTGAGCCCGACTGAGGGGGTTCCAGGGTGAATCATCCGAGTTGAATACTTGTGAGAAGAAAAGAACTGTGCATCTTAATTTTTTGTACATCGCACCCTCTGAATCAAGAGACTTTGAGAAAAGAGACTTTAGCACAGAAGGCCCTTTTGCTGGAAACAGAACTGTATCCTCGTGTTGAAGAAGCCAGAGTGTGTGCTTTGCTAGAGTGAACCGCCTTGCTCCGTGCAGAAAACGTGGGCAAGGGAGGCCAACGGCCCGAACATCCCGACATCATTTTGTGAACACTTCTTTCTTTTTCATGAACATTCCCCCACACCATTTGTATATTAGCGGTAAGGATTGGAAATTTTTAGTATAGGCCTTTTTATCTTGACAGGACTCCACAACGACTAAGTTTTTATTATTTGATGGTCGTAGCTTGCTCCCATCTGTAGATTTAGGTTTAGATAGGCGTTTATCACACCCTTGTGAAAGTTCAATAAACACCCTGGAACTGTGGTCACTTGCGTCTGCCTCACTGCTGAGATCATGCCTTTCTTACAGCACGGAGGCCATACAAATGGGAAAATGGCGCTATATAAATGATGACAACAATACAATGTATGCGGGGTGCTGCTGAGAAGTGCAGGCACTGTCCATGAAAATATAGTGGGTCTGCTTAGAAGCACTGATCTGGTCACTTTAAATTCATTGCATGACTGCTGAAAAGTGCAAGTTGCCTCACTAAAGTACAGTCCCCATGAGACCAAGTGCTAGGAATGCCACATTATAGTTCTAGATGCCAAGATTATAAATGAGGTAATTCTGCTCTTTAAATGTACAGTAATTCTGCTAAGACATGTTGGTACTGGTCTATTTAAAAAAAAAAATTATAACAAATATATAATCATTGCTGAGAATTGTATGTTCTAGTAAATGTACAGCAACCCTCCAGCCTGTTCGTATTGCCTTGCTTAAAGTATTACAGCTGTTAAAAAAGTACTTCTATAGTGCTCTGAATCAGCAGTTCTGGTATTGTAAGTGTGCAATAAAAACAAAAGCAAGTTATATTAACAAAAGTAAACTGAATTCCCAATAAACGTTTATCAACTATGCTAGAAGGTGTTGGTAACGCCCCATTAACAAGACGACACGATGGAGATCCTACTGGTGGCGTCACCGGCCATGCTAAAAAACAAATTCTCAGCTTTCATTATAGATGGCATTCACATCGGCATTTGTAAAACCGCGGGGGTGTCTACCTTGATACTTCGCTCTACAGCCAAACACATCAATGCAGCCAAACAATTCCTCACACCGACCAGCTGCCTGACTATCGCCAGAGTAACCATAGCAGCGAGACTAGAGTACATGCTTCATCCTCTTTGCAGGGACATCTATACAGAGCATTAACAAAATTCAGGTAATCCAAAACAATGCCCTACGTGCAGCAACATGGCTCCAATCCGAGTAAGAATCATCTTCAAAGCACTCTCGATCATGCTTCAATGTCTTGCTAACGCTGGCCCGGAATACCGGTCTCAGAAAATTGTGAGAACCAAGTCGACCAGACCAGTAAGTTCTTTCCACGACCACTGCCTATTCCCTCCAACCTTAAAAGAAGATAGCGGAGGAGGCTCTATCTTCCCTGCAGTGGCAGCGCACCACTGGAATGCTCTGCCCCCTGCCCTATGGGCAGAGGAATCTCACTGGCCCTTCCGCAAGGCCTTCAAACCTTTGATCTTTGCCTAAACGACATTTCTATATGGTTAAGCACATCTACCGAAATGACTGTACATGTGGGGAGAGCATCTTGCCTCACACCCAATTGCTTGTATGCAGTGTGTGTAACTGGTTTCATTAACAGCGCCCAGATACCCTCGGGTTTAGGCGCTTCACAAATGTAAAAAAGAAATGAAAATAGGACCATGCTTTTCAGAAGTGAGAGGCTAAATAAGTATCATTGGAATTGTAACTTGCGACCTGTTGGACACACCCATTTCTTCTGCATACGAACTGACTCACTGGGCAATTAACCAAATGTGGCACCTGGGACCAATAAGTTAAATATAGATCTCTGCATCAGGTGAATTAATCTTAAGAGCTATAATTCGCTGTGGAGCAGGGTATTTGCAAGATCAATAGTGTAGACAGAGTATCATTCAGATTTAAGGCATACCTGATTTAAAAAACGTTCTACTCATCCATCCCACTGGCATCTGCAAGGAATATCTGAAACAGCAGGGTAGTCATGAAAAGGGCAGGGCCTTCCAATGGCTGCTAGGACTGTGACACTGTGGTTCAATTTCCAGACATAAAGAGGTCAAGGAATGTGGCAGATACAAAGCAGTATTTTTCTAAATAATGAATGGTCGAGCATCCAGAGACTGTTCTGGGCAGTATACGTAGTTCAGTGGTAATAAAGCTGCGACATTCAAAAATGTTTTTATCAGCCACACTTTGCTGCCTCTCGTACAAGGTTTAAAAAAGTGATTAAAAGTGAGCACAGTGACCATTGGGTCCTTGATTTAAAATTTGACGGCTGGGGAACTCCGATATGCAGGATATGGTTGGCAATGTCGACATATACTTCCAGTGGGAACAGGATTAGCTGGAACCAAAGGAATTTAGAAAAAGTGCAGAATCTGGTTTTTAGCTTTAGTAAAACCGATTTGGATTGGTTTAGTGGTGGTCTTTCTGTAGAAGGGATGGAAGACTGGATAAGAGAATCAGTTGCAGGGACAGCAGGATAGAAGGGTAATTACATAGTATCGTCTAAAGTTGCTCCTAAAACAAGGAAGTTAGAGCTGCAAAGAGGGCAATGCGAAGGGGCATTCAAACCATTAAACTCAACACTTCGACAAGCTCTGCAAAGATCAAGGGAATTGGTTAAAAACAAATTTCAAGGGATGGATTAAATGATGGTGCATTTAATTGAGGTGGTTAACACCAGGGACCATAAGAAAATATGGAAACTCCTGGGTGGAATAAGATCTGCAAAAACAACTTAGACGTACATGCTGGCAATTCCTTACAGTGGAGCGACTACATAACCCAGACCTTTGTAACCCCAATTGTCAACCCTGCAATCATAAAAAATAAAAAAATAAAAAACACAACTGAAGGCTTTAATATATCAATAGATAGAGACAAATCAACAAACTAGCCAAGCTCAAAGGCGCCTGCTCCAGGTCCTAATGGACTTACGAATGAAGTACTAAAGAAGATCCCGACGCCTGGGCTGTAATGTTGGAGATTATGGTCAGTAAGGTGATTTCTGAAGGCGTTATTCCAGCATCTTGGAGGGGATAGTCATTAGTGGCTGCATTTAAAAAAAAGTAAAAGAACCGACCTTTACAATTACAGGCCTTTATCAATGCTCGACGTAACAGGAAAACTCTTCTAATTTTTACTTGATGAAATACATAAGTGGGTAGATTGCACACAATTGTTGGACAGATTCCAAATGGGATTTAGACCCGGTTCAGGGTTGGTCCATAATTAAGATTAATGGACACTTTGACCACACAAGCAACCAAGAGAGGCAACCCCCATTTGTTTGCGGCTCTGGCTGATTTCATAGCCGCCTTTTGATTCTGTAGACAGAGAGAAGCTATGGAGCAAGATAAGAGTGCTTGCCTGTCTCACGAACATCCTTGGTGCTATTAGAATGCTGCACGAGTATACGTGTACAGGCGACGTTCGACAGTAGGGGAGCCATCACTGCACCAATTATAATCAATAAAAAGTTGTTAAACTGGGCTGTGTACTAGCTCACCTGCTGTTCTTTCTGACACACCTGTCATTCTAAGGTGGGTTGATAATTGTACTTCAAGACTTGGCTGTGTAAAAATTGGTTGTTTATCCTACGCAGATGATTTTGTGATTCTGGATTATTCATTTCCAGAATGGCAGCAGGCAGCTGGTTGAATTGTACAAATACGCATGTGAGAATGGACAGACTATCAACTTTGGCAAAACAAAGATGATGTATTTCTCGAATAGAAACACTGGAAAGCCCAAACTTGTCATTGATGGGAATTTTATGGAGTATTTCACAGTTACTAATATCTGGGAATTGAATGGTCATTCAAGGGTGTCTACTTGGAGATTATCTCAGTTGAGCGCAGTGGGGTGGCGGTGTTGACCATCTTATCTCCAAATGTGCTTCAGAAATATCAGGTTTCAGCCTTACAGGGATCAGGATGCTTTATAAACAGTGTTTTTGTGCTATGATGTTATATGGCATGGAGGCACTGGCTATTACGGATCTAACCTGGCTGAAAGTGATAGAGGGAACATTTGGGAGGATGATCCTTGGAATGGCCCTGTATGTTTCTATGGAATTACATAGATAGAATTGGGCTCAACATCCCTTCTGGTCATGGCACTTTAGTGGAGATGCCTTAGATTCATAAAATCTAAAACCAAGCCCAAATGCTAACTGAGAACTTTTGGGGAAAGTCCAGCGATGAGGAGCATGACGCCAACTACATGAAGTTGGCGAAATCCACATTTGACTTGGTTAATTGGTGTCCCAACTAGGACAGTCAAGATCACGCCCTGCAGCAAAATGGAAACATGGGATTGGCTAGCAAACTATGAACATATGGCAACTCTGAAGCCTTGTAGTGCTATATAAGGGGTAATCCATACATTGAAGTCAACCCAGAGATACCTTACATTGTGTCCAGCTGCCGTCTTGCCCAGATTTATTCTGCTTTTACGTACAAACAGGTTACCAGTCTTGACCGTTATAGGACGAGAGTGAGGTATCCCAAAAATCAGAGCAAACTTGTCGACTATGTAGACGACTGGCATTGGACCAAACTGCAAGAGACGTATTGACAGAAGGCAGGGAAAAGGGGGTGCTGTATAGGTCGGTTTTAGGAGGCTTCGTCAATCACTAGACAGTATAGAGGACGATTGGTTTTGGTTATACTCCTTGAACATTGCACATTTCATCTGGAAACAGATAAGAGGCATTGTTGTTGAATTAGTAAAAGAACATTAAGGCCTTACGACTAACAAATATTTTGCACAGTGCCAATTTGAAAATGTTTGGGTTTGAAGAGATATTACCGTTACTAATATTGTGCATAGTTAAATATAAACATATTTTTAGAAATCTTTAGCAATTGAAAATTAGTACGAGTCATTTGGAGTAGAATGATTATGAAAACGATTGGCACCTTTAGTAGTTCCGTACAGTGTCCTTAATGATGGATTGTTTTTATATGTAGGTTATGAAATGACTTGTGTAAAGTTTTAATATGAATTGATCACATTAATTTTAAAGGTTACCATAGAAATACAAGCTTCTTACAGTGCACAGCAGGCAGCACTTAGGGTAAGAAGAGGGTAGAGTCACTAGCGCAGTGCACACGCAATCCTTGAGCGGTCTTGTGAGACGAACAGCAACTACCAGTACTGTGGAACTGCTTTTCAAAAGAAAGATTACATTTGAAAAGTATAACACCTCTTCTGAATAGTGCAAGTGGTGGTATACTTCAAAGTTATGCACACCTGTAGAAAAATGATGCTACTGTGCCACCCAAAAATATGTAGGTCAGAAAACGCTGGTGCAGCACCATAGAACTACAGTTCCCTTGCACATTCGTATTTACGCTACCGTAAAGCAGGAGTGCTGAGAAGGAACTGTATCGTGCCATTAAAAAAAAATATGCTAGCTCTTCTGAGAAATGGGTATTGTTTTATTAAAAGGCATGGTAGCTGTCCTGATAGGCCCCGGCCATTACCAACAATGTAGTGTAATTACATCTGCTCAGGAGCCTTAGATTTAAAAAAAAAATTAAAAAAAGGTCAAACTGCATGCCTAGTCAATACTTGCACCTCTCCAATGACCAACAAGCGCCGCCAACCTTTTCACAAGTTACATTCCAAAATGCTGTACACGCAGCACTTGTACAGACACAGCATACACAAACAAGCTTGTCACTATAGCAGATCCCAGAATACAATTAATTTTCAAATTTGCTGCCAGACTGTTGTATAATGATGCGTAGTAGACTGAGGATTTACTGATGGCATTTCTTTATTCTCTTTACATTAGCTTCCTTTATGCAATAATAATTCTGCATGTAACTGGGCAACAGGCCCTGTGAAACTGCTCTCTGCAATGTAAGTCTTTAGGCCGAAATGATGGATGGTGGTCAGTCTACAGAGGAACACACGGGAGCTGATGCTGCTCCGTGCCCTCTGCTCCAGCTTGTGGGCTTCGCGTGCGGGAGCTGCCGCTTCCGCCTCCACTCGCGGGATCTCACAAGACCGGAAGTCCCGCGATGTCTCTACACACCTCCCTTTTATAATGCAGAACAAATTACTGCATGACAGTCTTTGTATCTCACCGGTCTTCTGTGTTCTCTTCTCGGCCGGTTATCCCTCTCGCTGCTGGCGTCCAGCTTTTGATCGGTTTCCTGAACGCTCATGGGTGCATCGTCTTCAACTTCTTCCTCCTAGACCTCTCTTCTGCCCGTCTCCGGCTCTTGTTCTCTCACAGTCTCTCTGTCCGGTCCCTCGTAGGTTTTGGGTCCTTCGTGGGTCTTTTCTCCCCAACAACTCTTTTCGAACATGGCTACTCTCTCCATGTTCCATGAGCGGCCATCCTCGGTGTGGACATGGTTGGTTCCTCTGTGAATCACTTATGGGTCTGCTGAACCTTGACACAGTCATTTGGTCTTTGGTCGGTAAACGTACTTTGATCCAATCTCCTTTTACTTCCCAACCTCGTTTTGTCCTCCTTCTGTCACTCCACCTTTTCATGCGTACTTTGCTGTTCTCTATTCTCCATACTACTTCCGACATGTCTACTTTGTCGTCTTCTCTTACTCTGGCCAACCATGCTGGCACTAGTGTGGACGCCGCTCTCCTCCCCCTCAACATACGAAATGGGGAGATTTGGTTGATGCCGTTGGGAGTTAGTCTGAGCTGCGATGGCTTCTTTGGCCGTCTTGAAGGAATCCATCCCTGAAGCGGTCGTCAATTGGATGGCTCCTTTAATGAATCCGTTTGCTCTCTCCACAAGTCCATTTTCTTGTGGATGATACAATGCCGCTTTCCTCTGGTAAATGTGTTTCTGCAGGAACAACTCCATGTCGCTAGAAATTAACTGCACCCCGTTGTCCGTCACTAACTCACTGGGGAGCCCTTCCCTCTGGAAGATAGCGATGAGAACTTCTATCATGGTGGCAGCCGTGATGTTGGGGACAAACTCAGCTTCAACCCACTTCGATAGGTAATCCACCATCACTATGCCATATCGAGGTTTGGGTGCCATCGCCTCCAGTGGTCCAATAAAGTCCAGTCCTACTTTTGACCACACTGTTTCGGAGATCTCGTGGGAATCATGGGAGCTTGTCTGATCTTCAAGCGTTTATCACTGTTGAGACACTCATGGCATTCTCAATCATTGTACGAATCTCCCGATCCATGGAGGGCCACCAGTATGCTTCCCTCACTCTCGTCACGGTGTTTCCTAGATGCCCTGCGTGGGCTCTGCACAGAATGGTTTTCCTCATTCCTGTGGGTGGGTCGATTTTCACGATTATGCTGTCAGTCTCTGAAATTACTTATGCCACTTTCCAATATGGTCTCATTCCTTCTGGCACTGCCCTTTCATCTGGCCATCCATTCCTGATCCATTCTCGGTTTCTTACAATGGTGGGGTCTTTCCCCATCTTCTTCCAACCAATGTTTTTCGCTCAGCTCTAGGTAGTCTGGGGACTTGAAGGAAAGTGGTGGCTTTGTCTTTTCCTTCTGGCAATCTTGACATGCAGTCTGCCTGCGAATTCTTCCACCCAGAGATGTGCTGTATTTCAAAGGTGTATTCTTGCAGATTGGCTGCTATGCATGCCAACCTGGGTGTCGACACTTGGTGCCTCCTGGACTGAGCATATGAATGAGGGGCTTGTAGTCGGTGACTAACTTGAATTTCGTGCCCCATACGTACGTCCTGAAGTGTTCCACAGCCCATGGACAAGCCAGCATCTCTTTCTCGACTGGAATAATTTTGTTCAGCTGGGGAATAAGGCCTTTGAGGAAAATGCCACTACGTGTTATGTGTCTCCTTTTTTTCTGGGTGAGAACGGCTCCTAATCCATACGCACTAGCATCTGTGGTGAGGACTGTAGACCAGTCTGGATTGAACGGTTTTAGGCACGGCGCTTCCACTATGTGTCGTTTGATGCGTTCCACCGCTTTATTCTGAGCTTCCTGCCATGTGAATTCTGACCCTTTGAGTAGCTCACGAAGCGGCACTGAGGTTTCAGAGAATTTGGGGATGAATTTAGCATAAAATTCCACCAGTCCTAGGAATTATCTCACTTCATCCTTATTGGTAAGGTTCGAGCGCTTGGATTATTGCTCGCATCAGGTTTTGCTTGGGGCTTATGCCTGGTGCTGATATTTTGTACCCCAAATATTCGACTTCTTGTGCTTAAGTACACATTTCTCATACCTTAACTTCACTCCAGCTTCTTGCAGCTTGGTAAGGACCTTCAACGTGGCATCCTGTGTTTGCTCGTCTGCAGCATACACTAGGATATCATCCTGAAAATAGGACACATTCTTTACGTTTCGCAGTAGTGCGTCCATCATGCGTTGAAATGCTGAGGCTGCACATGATAGGCCCAACAGCATCTTCATGAACGGATAGGTGCCAAACGGTACGAGTGATGAATGCGGTCAATGGCTTGGAGTCTTTGTGTAACTGTATTTGATGGTACGCGTCCCTCATGACTAACTTGGAGAACACTCTGGCTTCCTTCATCATGAGGATTAACTCATTGATGCTTGGCAGGGGGTAGTTGTCCGCATTGACCTCCAGGTTTAGACTGCGGAGATCAATGCATACCCTTAAATCTTGTGAATTTTATTTTTTATAAGCACGACCGGACTCAGCCACTCTGATGCTTTGATGGTGCTCTTTCACCATTTTGTAAAGTTGGCTTCTGAGCGTGTCTCTAGCAGTCGCAGCTACTGGCCTTACTCTGTGTTTGACGGGGACTGCCTTGGCTTTGAGTAGTATTTTGTGGACAAAGCCTTTGATGTGTCCAGGCCCTTCCGAAAACAGTTTTGAATAATCTTCTCTGGCTACCGGCACTCCTCTTGAACTGACTGACAATACCTGGTCCTCTGTGCTGGGGTCAAGCTTGATTTGCAGTTTAGCCTGATCATCCCAACCTAACACTGCTGGGCCTTCTTGACTGAAGTATATTCTTGTGGTGGTCTCTCTCCCTTTGAACTCCACTTTTCCTTTGAGATAGCCAAGTAGGTCAATGGATGCGCCTGCTACACTGTGGGCTTGTGCCGGGTGCTGAATACTTTGACTGTCTCTGTGCCCAGCATCTCTTTGTATGTGCGCAGGGGTATTATAGTTAAGTCAGAGCCTGAGTCCGCCATGACTCTCGTTTCCAATCAGTTTATTTTAATGGCGCAGTGAGGCTTTTCTCTCCTGGCCCGTGGGCCGTTCACCATTATGACAGTAGGCCTCCCCTCTTTGTCAGAGGATGATTCCCTCTCTGTGTTGTGTTTGGTATTGACGCTGGTGACTTTTTTGTTTCGCCATCGGCACACTATTGATAAATGTCCTATCTTTTTGCACACCAAGCATTCTTTGTCCCTTGCTGGGCATTCTTTTTCAAAGACTATGCGTTTTGTGCTGGTGCATCTGTGACATTTTAACGGTCCTTTCCTTGCCCACTTCCATTCTCTTGTGTCAAAGACTGGTTTCTCCTTCTTTGGACGGAAAGCTATCACTTGTGCTTCCGCAGGGCTGTGTCCGCTTGCGTATTCTTTCGTCCTTCCCGCGATCTCCTCCACTGCTCTTGCGATTTCGACAGCTTTTTCTAGCTGCAATTCTTTTTCTAGAATTAATTAGTCTTGCACCTTCCTGCTGTTGGTATGTACCACTAGCATGTCGCAGATCAATCCTTCTGCGTTGTTTCCAAAGTTGCACAGCGCAGCTAATTCGTGTAGTTTGGTTACGTAGTCTTCCTCTCCTTATTGGCAAATCTTTTGACTATTCTTCCAACCACTTCCTTAAAAACGTCATCATTGTCACCACTGGTTCAGGGGTGAGACTTTCGAACACCTTTTGGCCTTTGACGCCCAGGGCATTCATTAGCATGGCTCTGCGTCTCGCTGCCATGTACCCTGCGCCACCCAAGGTGTCACAATCCATGCCCCTGACCCCCCCCCCTCAGGTATAACAGCCCCCTGGCAGCAGTGGGGCTATAGCCCTTCACACTGGCCCCAAGGGCCTTAAAATTCCATCAGAAACATACATGGAGTCAGTCCTGGCACCTGGCTCATTATCAGGAATAAAGCAATAACAGTTTTGGACCTTAATCCAACATGGAGGCCTATTACACAGCTCAGTTCTTTAGAACCAAGACATGCCGTCTAGTGTTTGGGTGTGGCTGGGCCTGGAACTACTTGGCCTGAACTACTTTACCTGGGCTATTTAAACCACACCCAAACAGCAGAACACGCTTCGAGTTATTCTGCACTCCTGCAGCGTAACGCTCAATTTGTCCAGCTCCTGCTCATCTGCTTCTCCGGCGACTCAATCCTGAAGACCTAGATCCGGATTCCATTAATAACCTGAAGAACAAGAACAGCATTAGCAAGCATTTACACTTAGCCGTGAAGTAACCAGCCTTGAATCCATCCTGCGCTTCGCTTACCTCGCCCATCTCCGGAGTTCTCAGCAACCTGCAAAGGTAAAGAAATAAGGACAGCATTATAACAATTCTTACCTGGGCAAGCAGCGAGTCCTGGCAGCACCCTGCACTTCTCTTACCTCGCCAATCACCGCAACCTGCAAGGGAGAAGGAACAAGGTCAGCATTAACAAAGCACTTACCTGGGCAAGCAGCGCTTTGATCGCTCATCACTCCGGCACATCACCGCATCCTGTACAAAGGAGAGACGAGAACACAGGTTAGCAATTATCACCAATAAACAGCACAGCGCTCTGCGCATCAATAACTCACTGTGGTCTTCGCCATCAGCGCGCAACCATCCCTGTGAAAAGAAAAATAGACATTCTTAGGGAACAGCGTAGTGGAGCAAGACGCCAGAGAAAACGGAGGGAAAGAAAGAGACAGATTAAAGACGGAAAAGACATAACTCACCTGGAAGACATCAAGCAGAGTCGGAGTCAGAGCCGGTCTGGAACGACATAAGGGCACACGGACCAGTGAAGCAACTAGGACCACGGAACGCCCGCACCAACCATGCTCCCCTGCACAGAGACAAAGGACGGAGAGTTCAACGCACAAAAATCTAAGGTGAGCAATAACCCCATGGGAGGGGATTTGGACCAAAGAGAGGTGGGAGTCCACCCATCACAGAACCAGTATCTTAACCCTTAATTCTCCTGTTATAGGCGCTACCCAACGTCTGGCGCATAACCAAGCAGAGAGGGAACCGGGATAGCGCTTAGACCTCCATCCAGTATCGTGTGGCGCCCCCGTGGATACCAGGTGAGCGGTAACACAAGGCATCTAGGTACGTGGTGAATAAGGGTTGCCATTGTGGCCATGGGATGGAAGGCCTACCTGGCATTTGAAGAAATGGCAGTGGTGAGGATGTTCCTTGCATGGTGCCGCGTGAGTTCAAGTCTTGATCCTCGTCGTCAATTATGTTGTATAATAATACGCAGTAGACTGAGGATTTACTGATGGCACTTCTTTATTCCTCTTTACATCAACAGCTTCCTTTATGCAATTCTGCATGTAACTGTGGGCAACAGGCCCTGCAAAACTGTGCTCTGCAATGTAAGTGGTAGGCCCAAATGATGGTTCGTGGTAGTGTACAGAGGAGCACGCGAAAGCCGATACTGCTCCGTGGCCTCTGCTCCAGCTTGTGGGCTTCGCGTGCAGGAGCTGCCACTTCCGCCTCCACTCACGAGATCTTGCGAGACAGGAAGTCCCGCGATATCTCTACACACACACACAATTAAGCATACTTTGAAAGAGTTGTTCCGTCAATTCAACTTTGTCATTTAAGCGTCTTTGGCAACACTGCAAATTGGAGAGAAACAAAATACTGAAAGCAGCAACTTTGTTCATTTTCGTGCTGAAGGCCTTCCTGGAAGCGCACCCAGCACCCTTAGTTCGAGCACATCAACGACAGTCGGTAAGACCACAGCTGCTACTTCTCCCACCCACTTAACCCAGGCCCAGTCCTCAGCCCAAACATCCCAAGATGGATTCTTCTCTCCATCATCCCTCCGCTCACCGTCTTAACCCGTGCTCTCATCACCAGTGTAGACTTGTACCCCTAGAAGCAGCCCTAGCCTAGCATCGTTCATTCAATTCCACATGCAACCAAACTGCAGAGCAATGTCAGTCCCCTGGGGCAAGTAGATCTGCTTCTCTGATCGTATTTATTTGCTTGACTAGGAGCGAGTGCGCGCAATGGGAGCATTCCCATGCAAACCATAATGCAACAGGCAACTTTGCAGACACCTAACGATTCTAAGATTTGATTCAGTAGAGCCTGCTCACCCTCAGATTTCTCCTGCTACGCTTTTTAACACCCTAGTGCACACCTATTTATTTTATTTATTTATATATTCATGGCATTTGTTATACGCCCAAACCCTTGGGTACCACAGCGTAAGTTATATATGAGAACAATACTTCTGGTTACACTGGAGGCAAAGTTACACACATGAGATCAAAACTACAGCTATGGATATTCAAAACTAGTTTGCAAAACTAGGCAGGTATACATATATATTGGTCAAGCGCAGTGTTCTGGGGTGAATTATTATTTAGAGCTCTACCCTAAATGTTAGTGGCAATGGGTTATCTCTGCATCAGTGTCGGGTAGGGGAGTGATTTTACCCCAGTCTTTGTTAAAGAACCATGTCTTTAGTGATTTTGTGAAGCTTGAGTGCACACTTTCCTCTCTCAGTGGCCCTGGGAGGGAGTTCCATGTTTTCAGCGCTAGGACCTGAAAGCTTGATCCTCCCACTTTGGCGTGAGCTTTTCATGATCGGTGCTGCAGCTGCAACTTTTGCTGCAAAAGCGATCGATCAAGTAGTCCTTAAGAGGAAACACGATCTACCTCTGGGGTGAATTGCATCCATTATAACTGATGCTGTAGAGTTGATCTCATCAAGATAATGCATGCCGAAGTGGAGAGCAATGAGAGCAACTTGATTTGGTTATCGTGAATGATCAAAAGATACTTATGCCCAGTTTGGTACCATAACGTTGGAGCTTTAATGGGGATTGAGAGAAATAGTCTATGTCCTCAATGATATCATCGCAGATGTTAAGGGGATCAGAACTCGCTGGTATTGCGCACCCATTGAGTGAAGCTCTGGTTTGCGCATGCCAATCACCTAGGGCTGTAGTGATAGTAATACTAATGCGGGCAGCAGTTTGTTCAACTTGATTGCCAATGGGGCAATGGGGATACCCTTGTTTTAACAAAAGTCACAAGAGGAGTTAACAGAAAGGAGGTTGGGGGGGTGGGAGGGGCAAAATGCTAAACCTGCCTCGCCTTCATTCATCTTCATGAGTGAAAATTCAGTAGGACTAAATACACAGCTTCTGCCTCTAGGCCGAATTTACCAAGACGGAAATTGCAGGCGAGCACCACCACCCTTTCCCAGGAAGATTTCTTTGACTGGTACTTTAGCGATCAGCATGTTGGGAATAAGATAGTGTAGTGCAGGGCCGTCACGAGGAGGGTGTAGGGGGGGGCAAACTGCCCCGGGCCTCGCACTCGCAGGGGGCCTCACGGCCCCCCTCTCCTAAGTGGAAGGCAGCACAGTCTCTCATGTCCTTTGTTCACACGGGGGACTGTGCTGCCCGTGCAATGATTTTGCTTTTTGTTGTGAAGCCGTTTGGCTCCGCAACAGACAGCAAAATAATGGGAGACAGCAGGGCTCAGGATTGAGCTCTGCTGACTCCCGTTATTCAGCTGACAACGTGGACATGCTGACTGACAGGAGAGGGCTCCTCTCCTGTCAGTCAGTGTGTTCATGTTGTCAGTGTGACCACACTGACTGATGGGAGAGGAGTTCTGTCTTGTCAGTCAGTGTGTTCACGTTGCTCAGCATTATCACGCTCACTGACAGGAGAGGGCTCCTCTTCTGTCAGTCAGTGTGTTCATGTTGTCAGTGTGATCACGCTGACTGAGGGAAGAGGAGTTCTCTCCTGTCAGTCAGTGTGTTCACGTTGCTCAGCATGATCACGCTCACTGACAGGAGAGGGCTCTGTAACGCTCACCTGATTCCCGCAGAGCCGCCGGTCTTGACTGGGTGAATGCCGTATCTTCAAAGGTGATGTGTAACACACGGTTGGCTCTTTGGGCTGGACCTCTGTGCACTGTATGTCTGACTCGAAGAGTGAGATGTCTGCAGATAGAAAATATGGGATTAATGAACTGGGGTTATTGGGTGCCTCTCTCCTCTTCCCTTTCTCTTCTCCTGTAGAACCCCAAAGGTTAACGCCCTCACCTTAGGTAAGTGAACGCTGAGCTCTCCATCTGCCTCGGGGCAGGGTGCCGTAACCAGTTTCTTCACTGGATAAGGGTGCAGGCCTCTTGACCTCAGAGGACTGCTGTCCGTCGTTAACTGCACGAACGGTAAGTTCTGGGCACTTCAAATGTCTTAAAAGTCTTTTGTAATGATATCCCTTGTTTTGCAGGGTTCCGGCGATGGCGGATGGCGGGCTGAAGAGAATTGAGGATCGAACCCGCGTGAGGAATAGAAGCGCCTGGAAGCACGTAAGTAAGCGCTTGTAGCCTGTTTCACGATGCGCACTAACTGTCCCTTTTATCTTGCAGGTACAAGTTCGGAGCTTTAGAGAAGCTGAAGGGTGCTGGAATACCCACTGGATTCGGCGTGGGAAGGAGTAAATGGCACGTGAGTAATAAAGTTGCCCAATGTCTTTAAACGCACCTTCTTTTGTCTTTCAGATGCGGGATGCAGCGCCGAAGGCCTCCGGAGCGTGCGAAGAGCTGGTAAGCTTTTGTCTTTCAGATGCCGGAATGCAGCGCGAGGCGTTGGTGACAGCCGATGGACCAGGTAAGGGATGCGCTGCCACTGAAGACCGTAGTGCTAACCTGTTCTTTCTTTGTCTTTACAGGTGCTGCTGAAGACTGGATTCCAGGATGGTAAGCCTTTGTTCCCTTAGGCCCAGGATCAGAAGCAGAAGACACGATGAGCGTTCTGCTGCAGAGAATGCAGAATAACACAAAGCAAGATTCATCCATCGGGTGTGGTTTAAATAGCCTCCTGTAGTGCTTAGGTGTCTCCTTCCACAGCCACGCCTAGGTAAGAAAAGAGTTCCTGCTTTCCAGAAGAGTTCCAGTGTTCTGAACCTAGGGAGTGGCTCCTGCCCCACCCAACAGGAAAAGTAGTCCCAAACAGAAGAGGATCAGGGGTTCAACTGGCAGGTAAGTAAGCAGCATGGTCTGCTGCAGGTAAGTCCACCCAAGCATTATGAGCCCGGCGCTTCCAGCGCTGGGACTGGGCATATTTATGAGCCTGGTGCCACTGGCGCCAGGACAGGGTCCAATAGGTCCCAATTGGGACTGGCTGGCACTCGGAACCGGGGTTATGGGTCTGCTTCCAAGGGAGTCGGGCAAGTCCTGATCTTTTGGAAGCAGAGATCATGACAGGCTCCTCTTCTGTCAGTCAGTGTGTTCATGTTGTCAGTGTGATCACGCTGACTGAGGGAAGAGGAGTTCTCTCCTGTCAGTCAGTGTGTTCACGTTGCTCAGCATGACCACGCTGACTGACAGGAGTTCTCTCTCGTCAGGCAACATGTCTACGTGGATGCTTTTTAAGGGTGCATGGAGGTAAGTGTTTATATTTTAAATTAAAAGTGTATGTGTGTATTTAAATGAAATTAGTATGTATATGTGTATGTATGAATGCATGCGTGCATGTTGGTGTTTGTGTCAATGCTGTGTTTGGTTTTATGTATTCATGCATGTATGGAGTTGTGTAACTGGTGGATGAATGCATGGGTGAAAGTGTTTTTTGTGAGGGTGTGTTCAGCACCACCCTTAAATGTAGCCGCCCTGAGGGCCACTTCATTAAGGAGTGGGTTCATGGCATCAGAGGTGCACCTAGGCTAAAATGACAGGGGGGAAAGGGGACTAACACCTCAAATCTTGGGAGAGGTGCTAACGTCAGAGGCTGTGAGGAAGGGGCAAACTTCCTTGTGTTGGGGCACCTAACATCTTTCCACATTTCGAATGAGACTATTCTGGTGAAGCTTCAATGTTACAAGCAGCTACCTCTCGCCTTCATTTCTGAAACGTCACACTTAAGGACTGCTGTGAGAATGAGATGTCTCATGTCACAACTTCCCTTCTAATCACTCCCCTAGTATGCAAGTGCTAACCTACATCACGATTTCAATTACCTAAAAATGTATGGATATGAATGCAGGTACTAACAGTGAAATGACTTCTCATGGCCGTGCTAATCCCTATGTCAATTCTCACCCAGTTCCTGCCCTCCCCACTCAAAACACCTCCTCACTGGAACTCTTTGAGCTAGCTTTAAACATGCCTTGCTATCAAACTTTGCCCTCAATGTGATTGCAAGTGTTTCCACAAAGGAGTCTTCTAAGAGTTCATGACTTCATTGGAGTTGTAAACACGCAACTGGTGTAATAAAAATGTCTTAATCAGGTCTGCCTTTGGCCACTCAATTTAAAAAACACCCTGCGTGTCTTTCACTGAAGTTCTTTTAAAAATAAGCATTGGCAAAGCCAACAGTTTTGGCTTGTGTATAAGTATTAGGCATTTGCCAGGCACTGCTATTAGATGCTCAGGTACTCAAAACATTTTGCACTAGCACTATCAATGGCCAGCTAATACCAATACAGAAGTGCCTTTCCCATGCCTACACGAATGCCCAAACTGTTAGCATTGCCAGTGCTCTTTTTGCTTTACCCTTTATGCACAGGACTAAGCATCAAGGTTAAAGCAAACATACTACTTGGCTAAATTTGCCCACATTGAATGTAGGCCAATCTAGCCAGTAATAAAACGTATGGTACACAGTCAACCTGGATATACTTTCTGTGGCATGGCATTTTTACTGGCTGGGAGTCCGTACATGGTAATAATGGCATATATTGATGCAGCCTGCATCGACATAATTAGAACAACCAACATGAATATATTTTTATACTAGCATATCTCGCGTGGAAAGGCGGCATGAAATTATTGGAAAATGTTTCTGTGCACAATGTGTGATTTGCAAATATTGGGAATTTCCATGTGCTTCCATACAAAACCAATTGCAAACTGTATGGATTTCTACCCAATTTTGCAAAGAAAGTGCTCTAAAATGCATACTTTTAACCCAATGTTTCAAAGTTTTCTTGGGAGTGAGAACTCCCCTCAAGCAACCCTTGTTTGGTTTGGGCTCCCTCACTGTGCTTTGTTGATCCTGCCTAATTGGCACAAACATTTAAGCCTCTTAAGTTCAGAAGTGTACCAGCCTCCACTGTACATCATTTGTCACTGTGTATGATGTGTGTTTTAATGTGCACACAGGGGCACGGTGCTCCTTAATGATATGATATGGCATTTATAACGTGCCTGTACACAAGTGTTTCTAGGCGCGACAAGGCAAGGAGGGAGAAACAAAAGAGTAGGACAAAACACAGATCTTACTAGGACCGGTGTCATTCAGATCATGCAAGAGCAGGGAAGGGGGGGGAGGGGAGAAGTGCCGAGGGTGGGTAGGATGCAGAAGTGCAGTAACAAAGGAGAAACAAGAGTGCAGCCAACGGGTGGCAAGCGTGGGTACTCATAAGTGCAGCCAACGGGTGGAGAATAAGAGCAAGAGCAGGGACTGTAGGGTTACAGATACAGACCACAAGTGCATGGGAGCCAAGAGGCAGTGCGGGATTGCAACAGGACAGGCAGGGACCTGGGCCCAAATTCAGAGCTTGACCAGGTGACCAGTGCATGGATCAGGCAGGTGATCAGCAAGGGAGAGGAAGAGAGAAGGCAGAAGCAAACAGACAGGTCTTGAGGTGCTTCTGGAACCAGAGATGGTTCTCCTCAAGTTTCAGCAAGGCCAGGAGGCTGTTTCCAGGGGGAGGCCCTAGCCGAAGAAAGAGATCTGCCCTCAACTCTTTGCTTGGAAAAGTGACTGACCCTCAGAGAATTGGAGGTGGTGCAGTGGAGAGCTCATGCCATCTTATATATATTTATTCATATGATAAAAAAGTTAGTCTGGCATGAACCTTTCTTCAGTAGAGAAATCTAACTTTGCTGTTGTAGTAATAAACCATATTTGGGATCCTGCACACAAACTCAATGGTAGATTTCTCGAGTCTCCTGTTTGCAGAGGTGCCGCCGCTGGCCGAGTGCAAACAATTGTAAGGGGGCCTCACCAAATGTTTTGCCCCGGGCCGAACCACATCTTCTGACAGCCCTGGTGTAGTGCTGCTTTCCCCAGGCTTTCTGAAGTAAGTTGAGCTTGTTTTGTCACCCTTTTTCAAATGGTAGCTGTATATGCTGCCGTGCTGTGCATCTGGCCCCTGCTACTGGCCGCTGGCCATGCTAATTTCTTAGTCTGGCTTTTTTTGTATGACTGACGGGCCCAGCTTACTGCATGCACATTCACAATGAAGATCATAAGTGCAGAAGCCAACTGTCTTCTCATACCCTTTTGTACAGAAGCATGGTGTTCACCCATGACTGTCGAGCACAGAAGAGTATGTCGCCAAGCTTTAAAATAGTGCACAATTGGCAAAAGGTCACTTTGGAGGGGAGAGGTGGAAATGCCCAGTCAGAGCTCAATTAAATTTGCACATACTTCGTGAACAAGGGATTCTGAAACTAAAGGGCACATTTGGGCTTAATCGAAAATGCCTATAAGCATTTAGTAGCTTTGGCAGCCACAAAGCAACTGCTTGGATATTGCTCATCTCATCTTGGCTTTGATGGCAGTGGCACAGTGAGGTTTGTAGAGGGTTGCAGGAGAGCGTGTCGTGCGCAGCTACTGCTCACCTCAAGAGGCACTCATGCGTAGCATCCATCCATTTTGAGTTGGTATAGACATCCATGGTGAGTTGGTATAGACATCAATTGTGAGCAAGCTGGGCAATGACCACTACTCTGGGCAAAGCATGAGCAGGGAATGAAGGTGCGCTGTAGAGGGCTTCTTCTGGTGTGCTCGGCAGGTTAGTGTAGTTATAAGTCTAGGCACACTGCAGCACAGTGAATGCATAACTGTCCACGGTCTGGGAAAATATTGTATGTAGACATTCTCACAAGTTACAGGACTTATTTCAATGAAGCATCGGTAAAGAATGGAGTTTAAAACTCAAGAACTGCCTATGTTTCACAGCACACCAATTGCTGCACTTGCCCTCTGAAACTAAGATGTATCGTAAGATTAACCAGCATAAAAAGATTGGAAATGGACAAAAAGATTGAATGTCAAATGCACCTTTAGTGTGCATTCGGCCTAGTAGATTAGATTGAAGCCCATAATACCGAACAAGGGAGCAGGTGCTGCGGGGGTGTCCCCACCATACATTAAAGGCAGTGTAGGGAACAAATGGGAAAAACATCAAATTACAAAATGCGGGCAAGTGGGCTCCATAATTTTGTAATTAGATCTTTTGGGATACGTTCTTTTAATGTACATCCAAAAAGATTCCATCATCCTGCCTATACAATCTATTGCATGTGGTTCAGTATTCTTTGGCATCCTTAAGCATGCTAATTTTTACAAGGCATAAAATAAGCAGTGTCGCGTAGCAATTTGCTATGCAGTGTTGTACGTTTGCTAATTAAATTGGCACTTGTGTAGCAAAGCTAGCTATTTAAGTTGCCCTGTTCAATGAAAGCAGTGCTGGCCCTGCATTCTGTTCTTTCCTTCAGGGCTCTGTCCCTGCTTTTTACTGTACGTTACAGGATAATGGAGAGAGAGTTCAGTGGCCTCCTATCATACGTTTCAAAGGCCTGTGTAGGAGTGCTAGGCAAGGTTTTATTTTTTAAATAATTGCAAACCAGAAGTAGTTGGGATGATTCTTCTACTAAGCTAACAATATCCTGTAAAAGACAGTCATGCAATTCCATTCCTAAAAATGTCAGTTACATAATGCATAATTACAGTATTGCTACTGTAAAACACTGCATTGTCTCAATGCTTTACAGGAAAGTTTATGTTTGTGTATCTAAATCTCAAAGTGTTAACGATATTTAATTTTGTTGGGGGAAGATTCATCATATTGATGAGTGAACCCTTTTGAAAATGTACATGATCACACAGCCAAATGTGTTAGATAGCAAACCTAATTCTGTGACTTTCTGGTTACATACATTGTGCAACTGGTGCCAGCTACACTGAAAGTAAGATGGCCACACATTACAATATTCCACCTAGTTTTGCCAGTTCTCTGCCTGCTACGCCTTCCAATTAGTCTGTTACTTTCTTTCTTCTTACATAATGAATACATAAGCTCACTAAATGTTTACGCAAAGTAGTGATCAATAATTCCATCCAGTCTGTACATCTACATATCTACTGCACTAGCATACACTGTTGTGAGCCTCAGGTGCTTGCTATGCTCCATGATTAGGATTGCATTATATATTAATCCGCACCATGAATCTATTCAGATCCCTCTCAAGCAAGAACATGCATGCGGCACCACTGATCTGACAGCACACATGTGCATTAATGATACAAAAACACAATCCAGTTTTCTGTGTGGTAGTCGCATCCAACAGAGGGACACTCATACAACGCGGCAGCATCAGTCGTTGAAGGTAATATGCTCAGCTTACCCGCCAGGGGCTCAACTTTATTCTTTTGTCACAGAGCAAACAGCACTAGCGAACATCCGAAGTTAACACACGCAGCTTACCCGCTCTGGGTTAATTTAATTTTAAGTGTCACGGAACTCATAGCATAAACGAACGCCAACATATGAACTAATCCCCTATTTGGGGCACAACCTATCAGCCAAAATCTACCACAGGCCTCATGGTTCTTACATACCCTTAGCCACCCAGACCTGTTCGGCCATCCCAGGCACAATAGCTGTTGCACAATCAACAATCAGGTTTCCGGGCCTCCCAAAAGTACGGAATCTGCTAAGCTGGACCTCCAGTCGTATATGTTGGGCCTGAGAGATAAAGGCAAAACAGGGATGCTCATGCTTCTCGACTTAAGCGCAGCCTTTGATTTGGTGGACCACCAGCTCCTTCAGGAGGCATTGGCCAACATTGTAGGTTGTTCCCCTAAGGCGTTAGCTTGGTTATCATCCTTTCTCAAAGATCGGAGTGCTAGAATACACTGGGGTGACAATTTCTCCAAGGCCGCTCCCATCCTTTACGGAGTCCCGCAAGGAGCTAGTCTGTCACCTCTCTCGTTTAATCTATATCTGAGAAGCCTCTGCGAACTCCTGGAACACATCGGCGTATTCTTTACGAATTACGCCGATGATACGCAGCTCATTTTTGAACTCACTGGTGATTATATCACCGATAGTGCAACATTCTCAGAGGTTTATAACATCATAGACCACTGGATGCAACATCATTGGATGTGTTTAAATAATACTAAAAGAGAGCTGCTGATTTTCGGGCACGCGACAGGCCAGATGCAAATTAGGGAATGAATATAAGGTATTCACCATCAAGGACGCTAACATCCCGGTGATGCCGCATGTTAAAACTCTCGGGATGATGGTGGAAGCTTCAGTGGGCTCGGAGGTACAGGCAAGTTACCTGCAGAAAAACAACACCTATTATATACGTCTTCTGAGAGCAATAAGACCCTTCATTAATGGAGTCAATGCTGCAACAATCGCCAGGGCCATCATCCTGTTGCGACTTGACTACGGCAACGCTCTCTTGCTAGGAGCCACAAAAAGGGAAATTCAAAAGTGCCAAGTCATACAAAACGACGCAGTTCGCATAGTCAAGAATATAAAGAATAGAGAACATGTGTCAACAGGGAGAAGAGCACTACACTGGTTAAGAGTGGAGGAGAGTGTCAAGTTTAAGGCCATGACAATAATCCATAGATGCCTATATGGAGAGTCCCCGAGCTATTTCAAAAAACATTTCTCTTTCTATGCTCCTGGAAGATGTCCAAGATCAGCAGACAGGGGCACCCTGAACACCCCTGGGGCTAAGCCCGCATTTAGGCAAGGCAAATCCTCCCCAGTGAAAGCAGTAGACCTCTGGAACAAGCTGCCGATGGCATTACGGCTTGAAGCAAATTACCAGAGTTTCAGGAAATCGCTAAAAACTTCATTGTTTCAATGAGCATTAGAGTCCCGATATCTAGGGTATTTACCCATCTTAATGAGGAGTATTTTGTGTTTAGATCTTCTTGGTTTCCTGCGCCCTGATGCCCGCGGGCTTCCAGCGCATAATAAGCAAGCACATAACATAACAATACTGACACAACCAGACTATGCTGCTCGAGCCACTATAATCGCAGGGACATGCCGGCCTCCCTACTTGTCTGCAAAGTACTCCTAGTCCGGCTCACCATAACCAACTCTCAAAGAACCACCTCCAAATACAATGGTCTGTCACACCCATCTCAAGGGCTCTGGGGTAGATCACGTGGTCTCAACTCAAACCTGGTGCACTAATACGAAATCAGACTCACGGGCTAGCAGACATGACCACACTAGCACTCTCACATGGGGCAACATGTAATACTGCCTTTCTATTTCAGGACTACTTTGCCAACAGAAAACATGCCTGCAGTATCCACTCTAGCCAAGAATATAACAGACGGGTCGCATCATTCTCTAACTTTAGGTAATATTCAAAGAAAACCATGACCAAACGCGCACTAATTTCCGGCAAATACGGCCCATCCTAGAATACCAGGCACCAACTCCCAATTATGTCTTCCTTCCTCTATTGGGGCTGTATTTAAACAAAACAGCTAATCAATTAATAGTAACCATCATGTATATATGCTACGTGGTACTGATTACGTGTATTAACGTCATACAAAAAATTAAAATCTAACAAATGTATTTGTTGAAAACACACCCAAGTCACAAATCACGTTTTTGTCACAAATATCACCCTCCCACATGTATATAAATTTAACAGCCTCGATAACGACCATCGAAACACGCGTCGGCTGACTACTTAGGACCATTTGGGTTAAAACACTAATAAAACCACTTGGTTTCTGCAATAAACTTTTTAGATATCCATCCATTTTAACAACTAGCGCAGGTTATCTGGAACCATACCGTTTTTTCTTCAGACAAAGTAGTGTGGGAAGCACCTCCACCTACCGCTGACCATGCAGCCCAAAGACCTGAGACAATAATAGAGTGAAGCCCAAGAGGAGGTTCAGACCTAGTACCCACCTTTTTCTGCATTATATATTAGCACCTGTTTACAGAGCCTTTTAATCATGTCATGCAGCCAACCTTTTACGCTGTATAGGCACTCTTCCAGGGCTTGCAAAGTCTCTTCGCCCACCCATATTGTAGAGTAGATTTTATGAAGTGCAAGTACCATTTGAAAGGGATGTTTGAAACTTTTATTTAACATGCACTTTGCAGTAAATCTCAAATATGTTTCACTGTGCATGGCTGGCCTCGGGGGAGGGGGGGAGCAGCAGAGTGCCAAACAATGTATGTTTGTGGTGACATACAAAATTTTACTGAAAGCACATTTAACTTTGTCGTCATCAGTTGCCATGGGTCAAGTGCATTTATTTTAGGTCGAGTAGGTAAACTTGACCTGCAGGTCTAGTGGAATTTTAAAGAATGTTCAGGGCCCAACTCATCTCACTTATGTCAGCTGTACACAAAACCACTGTATTGTTGCTTACATTTTAGTGTGTACAAATAACTTCTCGTGACATTAAAAATAGTAATACAACATTGCTAATCAAATGTGTTTGTTAATCAAGAATATTTTAATTAGCAAACTCATTTGTTTAATCTAATTAATGCCTTGATTTATATCTTCAGTAGGCATGTTGGTCAGGGGCAGATAGTGAAGTCTGACATGCTAATCTAGCTCGGGCTCTCGCCAACCCCCCCGCCAACCCACGCAAAGAAATTGATGCCTAGATCACCATCCAGGTAGTCCAACTGCATAACCCCCTTTTAGCCCCATGGCCAATTTCATCCATAAACCCCACCGTGCAGCCCACTCGCCAGTATCTTCGACCCCATCACTGGCCTAAAGGCCTCACTACCTGCCTGCTAAGAAAACATTTGTTTGCTGTTTCCAGCCTACTGTACAAATGTTTTTGATCACTACTGTGGAAATGGCAGTTTCCACGTGTGGAACCCCCAACAGCCTCTACCTATGTTTCACCTTAATGTCACTTGTTGCTTACAGTGCGTTTTCGGCATTTTCCAAATGTATTTTACTGCATGCAACTGTATATTTGCCCCTGGATACAGGTGGTGGCGGCGGGGGCGCTGGTGGCATTCCTCCAGCCCTGGGAATAGACTCCACTCCCTACAAAAACCAGCTCCGCTGTGGTTAAACTTGTTCCCAGCACAGCTACCAGCATTTTCAGCAAGTGCAATCTACAGCCTAGGTCTGGCCCATTACATGTCTGCCCGTGCTAACAATCTGGCCTGCCCTTTTAATCTATTGTCCCCGACTTTTGCACCCTATAATTTCCATCTCCCCTTGCCTGGGAAACACACAGAAACAAGTTCTCCCCTGTTGAGGGAATGGGTGGGGGCGGGCTCTGGAAACCCACTTGTCCTACACCCGGTAATTCACCTCCCCACAGTCATGTCACCACGCATGGGGGTGGGTGTGAACTGATTTGCCCACTTGTTCTGCACCCTGTGATCCTCCCTCCACTTCTGGTCACCCTGGCAACAGCCAGAATCCAGTTCCACATGCAGTGTTCCTGGGTTTGAGCGGACTCTGGAGGGATGGAGCAACAGCCTTATCAGTGAACACACCACTGGGTGTGGTGTGCCGACCGTGGGGGCTGGGAGCAGAGAGGTTAAGGAGGCCCCTTTTAGCAGGTACTCTTGTTACCAGTCAGCCTTCTCCACTCTCCTCGGCCCCCAAAATGCTCCATTTCTTCAGTGGCAGGCCTCCTGGCCTTTCTGCCCTGTTTTTCCCAGCATTTTTTTCCAGTCTCCTCTCAGCCCCCTTCTACGACTATCACCCCACTGGCTATTTTCCTCCTCCCTCTCCATCTCCATCTCCATCTCCATCTCCATCTCACCACTACCTAGCTGCCCATTCTTCCTTCCCTCTCTTCCCCTCAAACCTTCTTCCCAGCAGCCTCCCCATTCAAACGTCTCCCTCTCCAACTCTTCCCTTCTACCCTTGGGGTCTCTTCTACCTCCCGCATCCAAGGGTACTACCCAGGCCCCGGGTCCCATGCCAGTGGGTGTGCCTAGCTAATATGCCTGCCATCAATGCCCCGCCTTGTGCCTGCAGCCCAGTGCAGACAATCACCTGTGTCCAGTGTGCCCAACTTACTAAGCTGATAAGGAGTCTACTTCCCTGACTGTAATAAATCTGTGTCCGATTTCTGCTAAGACATTGGTGTCTCACGTTTCGGTGTAGACTGCCCGTTATTGCCATATGGGGTTTGGGGGGCAGCCTGTCTGCATAACACAACGCACCCTCAACAGGGGTCTGGAAATTCCCAGGCCAAAAACCGTGGCTCTGCCTGTCCGACACAGCCTTACCCATTTTGGTCTGCTTTTAATGTCCACACTACTGACTTTCTGCCCAATCATTGACATTGCCATTTGCTTTAGGCAGCCATCAGACTGGATTACTAAACCCCCAATTCCTGCTCTAATAGCACTAGCCCCCACCTGTGAAGTCCAGCCTAGCACCTGATGATCAGACACTTCCAGTCAGAACACTACTTGTCCTAATCCCATCCCTGCAACTCACACATCAGTCCTTCATTCAAGCCAATTAGCTTACACACCTTCAGCCTCCTACGGAAAGCATTTCCCCTACTCTGCACATAGCGAGCCCATGCTCATCCCTGCACAATTCCATCTCTTTCTATCCAACCGAATTCAATCCCATTCAAGAACTACACACCATCAACAAATGGCACCCTGGGTCCAACCCACTCTTCCCCTTCAAAACCTCTCCTTTCCCTCATCAGACTACTCCCACACCTGTGTTCCTGAACGTCAAATCTCTTTGCAATAATACTTGCTTCTTCACCGACCACTTACTCTCATAACGCTCACATCGATGTAATGGGCATCAGCAACACAAATATAGCTCCCCCCGCCATGATATAGTCATGCTTGCTGTACTTCATATAGATGCTGCAACCTTCTTACCCAGTCTGTTAGGTGTGTTGGAAGAGTTGGGCTCATGGCCAAAGAAAGCCCTACTTCTCAACTCTTTGCTTCCACCCAATCACCATACTCCTCTATAGGCCTCATGACCTGCTCAACATTCTTCCCTAATCTTGAGCCTCTACTCAATTACCTTCCCATTGTAGCCCATATACCCCTCACTAAGTGTACAACCTCTGCTGTTGTCCCACTCCTTGACCATCCAACATGGCAAACGAACCCATGATCATGGCAACTCCCTGGTCCCATCCACACCTACTCATCTATAATGGTGCCCTTCCATCCCACACCTCCAGTTTACACTTCAGCGTTATGGTCCCCAACTCCACTTTCTCTCTCTCCCCACATGTCTCAGTTACCTAAACAGAGGTTTAAATAGGATGCTCTGCCCTGCTTCCCCTGCCATCTCTCAGGCTTATTATTTTCCCAATTCCACAAACTAGGGGGAAAATGTCTCCCTTCCCCTGGCCTTTCTCATGCCACTGATGAGCCCCTCCAGTGACTCACTTGGACAGACCTGGTATTTGACCTTATCAGGTACTGCAACGGAAAAGATGGCTTGTTGGAGGACCGTGTCCTCGTGCACGGTCGGGTCCTGGACCCCTGGGTATGCTTGACCAATTCTTCAGAGTATCCCTGGTACTCTCCACTGCCGGGAATACCGTCTCTCTTCCTCCTCTTTGAACCTGTTGCTATGATTTCATATTCTTGGGACCCAGAACGCATCACATTGGTTTCTCCTTCTCAGGTCCTCGACCCCTTCACACTGGCTTCTCGGCCCCCCCACCCTGTTTCTCTTGTCCAAAACCCCTTTGTATTGGCTTCTCGGGTCCCAGACCCCTTCACATTGGCTTAATTGGCTTCTCGAGAATTCACATTGGCTTCTCGGGTCCCAGACCCCCTTCACATTGGCTTCTCGAGTGCCCTTGAGGTCCCCATGCTGCCCTGTACCCTCTGTATAGGCTTTCGGTCTCTCACCAGCATCTACGTGACCCGAGCGCAGCCGAAATGTTCGCATGTGAAATGTATGAATCACAAAAGGTTTGTACATTTCCCATGCGAACACATGTCCCTAACCCCTACATACACACACCCCCAACGTACCCACACCCCACTTACCTGTCATTGCGTCACGCGGTGTCCCTGCAGCGCCAGTTGCCTTTCACTTCTGTGATCGGGAACCGGTGCTGCAGGGTCCTTTCTTTTAGGAGCTGTGGGGGTTTCCCCCGCAACCCCTGCTCAGTATAGTGAGCGGGGTGTTGTGGGGGAGACCCCCGCAGTTTTTTTTATATACTTACCTACAATGCTACCACCAAAGGTTCCAACTTTGGTGTCCGAACCTTTGGTGGTAGTTTTCGCCCGACCGTACAATTCCTCTCACCGCGGTCTTGGGCCTCCACACATCTTCTGATCGTTTTTCTGCCTCATTTCCTGACGTACATGGCTCCCAAGCACTTCCTGGGAGCCCGGCAGCATGTACTCACTTCTTCTACCCTGGCATCCTCTGCTCAGGTGGCCAGGAAAAACCATTGCTCTTGGATCCCGACCCTGGGGGTAGATATGCGAAGGAGGATCGCCTGGGTGGAGGGAACGTACTGAGGCGAGACATGGTATCCCCCATTCCCTTTTCAAAAATGAAACTCCTGTCCCAACAGCCTTTGTAGGGTACTGTCAATCTTTCGCCTTTTCTTCCTTACAAAATGTCCCTCAGTAATACCATTTTTAAACTGGTATGAGGAAGAGACCAACTACGAAGGCACAACCTCATTTGTTATGTTATGTTATTTGGCATTTATATAGCTCCTTATGTATCATTGGTATGATCTCAAAGCGCTGGTAGGTTGAACGCCCTCGGGAACCGCAGTTCAGTCAGAGAGAGAGAGTGTGGTATGGTGTGTGGGTGCACCGGATATGCGTGCAGCTGGTGTGGTTGTAGCATGAGAGCTGCTTCTTAGCGGTAGGTGTGGGGCTGAGGAAATCAGTTGGATGTGTTCAGTCTGGAGGGTGGACACCCTGACTGAGTTCTGGCTGCGTTAGGCCTGAGGAGACGCTTAAGCTAACCGTAAAGTGCTCAGCTAGCTGTTTTTTATTAGGATGATGTGGAGTTCGTGGGGTCATGTCATTATGAGAACAGCTAGACCGAATGTGTCAGTACAGCTGTGTTCTAGTTGAATGATGGTGTATAAGGGAGAGTAAGCACAGTAGTGTGATATGGTCATTATCAGTAAAGCGCCTGCAATCAAGCACAAGAGCAGGACAGGGGGCGTACATTAGGCACAATTTCTAAGTTCAACAATAAGTGTAAGACATGATTTCATTCACAGGGCTAAGTGCGGGATATGCTATCATTCACAATTCCAACTAAGTGAGGGATACGCTACAATCATAATTCCATCTAGATGAGGCACATGCTATCATTCACAATTCTAAGTGAGGGATATGCTATCTTTTACAATTCAATCGAAGCGTGGCACATGCTATCCATCACAATTCTATCAAAGTGTGTTGTATGCAATTTTCACAATTCCATCTAAGTGTGGCACATGTTATAATTTACAATAAACATATCAACCTCATTCTTATTGCAAACACATATCAGCCTCCAATTGTTAATGCAGACAAATATCAACATGAGCAGACAAACAGATTTAGGAACACTTACTTTAATGTTAACCTCCCCAAACACCACTCTGGCACTAAGACGAACAAAACGGCTGTGGAGGAGTGTAGCTGGAACGGCCATGCATGCCCAGCTAATAGGTTTCACCGTGGTCAGGAAATTAAAGTCAATAATTCACACCTGCAGTCATTAAAAAGTTCCAAGTGTATTGAAATGGTGACTGCCCAGCACAAAAAGAGACCGGAGATATGGAAGCGGGCTGGAGAGGAACGGTCTTGAGAGAAGCCGTACCGAGCAGAAATGATAAAAAGATGCCGGGACCAATGCTGGCCGTGAGGGGGTCTAGGTCCCTAATGTCCTCTCCGGCCAGAGCACACAGCAGGAGCTGTGGGGCGCTGAAGCCTTCCGATCACCTGTGGTGTTCTCAGCAGCTGCCTACGGGGAACAATGGAGCTACTCTCTGCAGGATAACAGGTGTGAGAGCGCCAGCTTATCGATAAACCTAATCCCAAAGGACAGGCACTGAAGGCGAGATGGGAAGTAGATCTTGAAACCCCAATTACCGATAAAGAATGGGAAAGAGCATTAATATACCCCAAGAAAGTGTCGAGGAACTCCAGATTTGGTCAAATACAGCTGAACGTCCTTTATCGGACGTATATGACTCCCTATAGGGTTGCTTCATTCAACAAGGTGGTCTCCCCGGCGTGCCCATGGTGCGGGAACGACAAGGCGGACATGATCCACATGTTCTGGACCTGCACTAAAGTGATGTCACTCTGCTCCAAAGCTACATAGAAGCCGGAATGGAAAGGTATGACTGGACACCCGGAGAATGCCTACTAGGGACATACCCTAGACCAAACAAACATGTTGTGAAGTCGATAGACATTTCATCTATATTGGTTAAAAGAACCATAACGATGGCATGGAAGACACCAGCAGGCTCCAGCCATGAACGATGGTTGAACGAAATGGCGAGATGGACGATTGCCGAAAGCAGGGCCTGGCAGGACGGAACCATAACCAGTGGGGACGCCGCAAGCAGCACTCTGGACTCCTGGAAGGCCCTCCTGAGTGATATGCGCTTCAACGCAGACCACAAGCCTCCTTGATAGGGATGTAACGGTATAACGGTATACCGTTAAAGATACCGTGAACCACTTAATTGAACAATAATAACCGTCACATTGTTTATACCGTTATACCGTTCATAGCGTTAAGTGTGCTTTTCAATCTGATTTGGAAAGGCTGCAGTAAGCAATTGCTGCGCAGTCTTGGTTTTGCACTGTTGGATGTGCCGTCTGCCAAGTAGTTTCAGTTGGAGCAGTTTTTAATGCCTTTCCATAAACCACACGTGCCTTACACAAAATCAATATGTTAGCAATAGGAAGAATAGATACAGTGCCAAGACGGAAAAGGGTTTACTTTGGGGTGGCGGCTTTGGGGTTTATATATTTATAATTGATAATGTTCTCTAAACATATGGCAATGGGGGATTTCCCTGGTTCTATCATTGAATTTACATATAATAAGTCACATTGCGAAATTCACTCATCTCTGTGGGTATTCCCTGCTGCCATACCAAAGGGTAACATGTCAGTGATTACTGAACACAGCGTATACTACCATCAGCCTCCATTGATCTGTGGCATGCAGGTTATCAAGATAGCAACATGTTCATCTTCACCAGTAGCCAGTGGGGAAGCAAAAAGCCTAAATGACCACTTAAGAAAAGCTATTCAGTTTACTTTGCCAGTTGCAGCAGGCCTCCACCCCACCCCCTCCTCTCCACACGTGTGTTTGGTGGAAGCAAGGCGTTTCAGTGGAAAGTATGTTGAAAAGCCCAATTCTGGCCCTGGGTACCTGGTTTTGTTTGTGATGATACATCTGTCAATTTATGACCTTTTAGAAAATATTTGTTAAGATCAGTTAACTCCACCTACTATACCGCGATAACCATGATATACCGTCATTTGGCAAGAAGGTTATCGTACCGTCATAAAACGAATACCGTGACACCCCTACTCCTTGAAGATCCATAGCGTTTTGCAGTAGCAGATTCCTTGCACCATTACAGAGACGATGTTCCCCGAAACTGTTCCCCCTCACTTCCTGAGATACCAGAACTTTATTTTAATGCACCATCCCGAACCCCATACGCAATACCATACGAAGACTGTTGTTCTTGTTGGTTTTTTTTGTTTCAATTTGTACGTTTGTACTGTTTCGTTCTTACCTCAAAACCAATAAAATATATATTTTTTTAAAAACAGGTGTGTGAGCGCTAAACGCTGTGGCTCCTGCGTGGGAGAAACAGAGCAAATAGAAGGTGGAAAGCAGAGCTGAGAAACCCAAAGGAGCTGCCATATACAGCTGGTGAGTGAAAAGAAGGAAACACTCGTACCAGAGTGCTCCAGGGACTGGAAACAAGCATGTTTGAATGCCGAACGAACTGAAAGCCGTTAAAAGTACTTTGGAAGGCCAAAACACGCGTCTCTGAATACCGAACAAGCTAAAAGCTATTATGAACACTTTTGAAAGTGGAAACAAGTAAGACTGAATACCGAACTGACTACTGTGAGCACATTTGAATACTGCACAGATTAAAGCAAGTAATGAGCACTCATGAATGAAGTGAAAGCAAGGTGGTGCTAACAGCAGACACCACAGAATGAATCATCCGAGACAAGTGGTGGCAAAGGCAAAAGATTACCAAGAAGGGTATGAAATGAGAAACTACGTATTGACCAAAGATATAGGAGCTCGAGGAACTACATGTTAAGAGAAAACCTGTGTTGGCAAATGCCAGAAAGTGTAACAAAGTGCATAGGGGCAACAGTTGTGTGACCTGTAATGGGTAGTTCATGTGGTCCGACAACTGCGCCTAGACTGAGCGCCCACTTCTTGGAAAGAACCAAGGAAAGTAAATATGAAAAAGATTATGTTTTGGAACAGTTGCTGAAGTAAGTTTGGAATGAAGAACCAAAGCAATCCATGTGAACTAGTGAAAAGCATGGATGAGCAAAGATTTAAACTGGTATTTGAAAGATGGAAGATTTGAACTGGTATTGTTTAAACTCTTGGGGAAGGGAATCCCAAAACTTTGTGAACTGTGTTGAAATATTGGGGAAGGGACCCCAGTTTTTTTTTTTTTTTTTTTTTTAAACTGTTCTGAACTTGGGAAAGGGGAAGCTGATTACAAGCCAAGAGCTGAAAGAAACTTGGAACTTTATTTTGAACACCATTCTTTTTGCTGCGGGCATCCCTACACATTGTATACAGTTAGTTGCAAGGGCAAGCATAGGTTTTGGACACAGATAGACTTTTGATTTGAACTTAATGACAGACTCTCCTTAATTACTTTAGGTAGGGAAATCCCACCTTCGTATAGGGCAAGTTACGCCTTACTCCATCCTAACATTCAAGTAAAATAAAACTTTTGATTAGAAATTTAAATCGGTTGTCTGTGTCTTAATTCAAACCTGTTCAATGAAAGCACAGCTCGCCTTGCATTCCTCTCTTGCCTTCTGGGCTCTAAGAGAGAGAGAGTGTAGCAGGAATCCTCCCCTCCACTCTTATGTGTTAAAGGCCTGTGTGGGAGTGCTAGGCAAGATTTTCTTTTTCAAATAATTGCAAACCAGAAGTAATCGGGATTATACATTTATGAAGCTAACTGTATCCTCTCTGCTGAAGACGAGTATGTGTTAATTTTTTGTTTTTAATAGTCATGTCATTCCATTTTGAAAACCTGTATTTGTTACTGCATAATAATTGCAGCATTGCTACTGTAAAACACTGCATCATCTCCATGCTTTACATTAAAGTATAGGTTAGTGTATCTAAATCTCAGTGTCGACTTTATTTCATTTTGTTGGGGAAGGTGCATCATATTGACAAATGGGCACTTTTCAAAATGTACATGATCACACAGCCAAATGCTTGTGATGGTATACCTAGTTCTGTAACCTGCTGGTTACATATATCTTGCAACTGGTGCTCAACTCATCAGCTGATCCATACTCTGACATTGTATCTGCTTACTCTGTTGCTTTATACCCAAGTGAGATAGCCAAACTACAATATTCCACCTAGTTTGTCCAATTCTCTGCCTGCTATGCCATGCACGCCTCTTAGTCCCTTACTTTCTTTCCTCTAACATAATGAATAGACAAAGCTAGATACCCTCCATAACACGCTTTGCTCTCAGATTATGATTGAATTATATATTGGCACCTGCTGGAGAGAGCTGGCCAAACTGTTTTGAAGGACTCGTTGTCATATCTATTTATGTACATTCATGCAACTAACCTTTTATATTTTACAGACACTCACCCAGGGCTCGCACTTGCATAGTTGAGTAGATTTTAAAGGCCAGTACCATCTGTAGGGGGATGTTTGAAACTTTCTAACCTTTTAACTTTGCAGTAAATGTCAAATAAAAGTTTCACTGTGCATGGCTGGCCTCTGGGTGGCAGCAATGTACCAAACTAAAGTGAGTTTGTGGTGACATGCATCATTTAACCGAAAGTGCATTTAAATATATCATTAGTTGCCATGGGTCGAGTGCATTTCTCTTAGGTCGAGTGGGTAAACCAAGTTACTCGACCTGCAGGTCTAGTGGAATTTTGAAGATTTTGGAAGGCCAAACTCATCTCACTGTCTGGCTTCTGTATTGCTTCTCATTTTATATCTGGGGTACAAATAACTTCTGGTGGCATTCAAAATATTAGTACAACATTGCTAATCAAATGGGTTTGTTTGCTAAATCAAGAACATTTTACTTAGCAAACTCTGCTAATCAATTATTGAAAATGAATTCATGCCTTGCACTGTTAACCACGCTTCTCTCCTTCGTAACCTCCCCAAGGTTGGCATCCTCTCCGAGGTTGCCAACCAAGAGAACAAACTTGTCTGGTTTCCCCTCTTAAAGTTCTGACCATTCATTCTCTAACTCACCTAACATGTCTGATCGCAACTTTGTCCCATTGGGAATTCCCAAACGTTCCATCCTTGGACCCATTACTCTTTACACATCCTCTCTTTGTAAAATCAACACCTCCTTTCAGTCTGGTATCCACCACATTGCTGAGAATTACCAAATCTTCTCCTTCGCCACCTTTACTGCTGCTCTCTCCGCTCACATCTGTCCTTTGGCCATCTGATACTATAAAAACGATCTCATCTTGCGCTAAACTCCAAGCCTCTTTTCGTCTGGCAGCTCAGGGCACACCCAAACTTTACCTTTTCCTTTCCCCCGGATGATCTCACACCATCCACAAAAGCTTACAAATTTAAGAGTTCTATGCAATCCCAAACTACACCAATTTCTCCACTCAAAGGACCAACCTATTAAAAACATCAGTAAAAGCGAACAGTGCCACTAAAACTCTTCATCTTTGGACTTGGTTGACTAGGCAAATTATATTGTCTCCTTTCTTTGCTCTTGCAAAGTTCTCAACTTGCACAATGTACAGCTTACCCTGTTCCTTTCTCATCCCTGCTCACTGCCTACACATTGGCTAGCTTTCAATCCATCACAAATTCCTCTTCTGCCTGTTTTCAAATCCATTCATGGTCTAGCACTCCCCATACTTAGCAGTCACCCACTACCCCCTCCGCTTCTCGTACATTTCACTCCAGTGTTTTACTCAACCGATCATCTAGCGCCCCGTTGGCTCTGCTTGCTTTCTCTCCTTGCTCCACTTCACTGGAATTTACTCCCCATTATAGCAAAATCATGACTAATATCATGGCTTAAATATTTGCCACCAGACTCCAATATGGTCTCCCCAGAAAGGGACCAGGGCATAACAGATCATGTCTCCCCCCCCCCCCACCTTTGATCTTCTTTCTCCATTGTAGATTCGTCTTTCAGAACTGTATATTATTACAGGACCGTCTACTGCACTTAGCCTAAGTTTTCAGTCTGTGCTGTTACCAGCCCACGCATACCCAAATCAACTGTGACTTTAAACCTAAAATTAACTGAATAGAAGTATGAAATATCTTCCCGAAAAAGATTTAAAAAAAAAAAAAAAAAACAGAATTGAAAACGTTTAAGGGATTAACACGTTTTGCAAATTAGGTAATAACACTGATCCCTTAATCACAGCCACCCCAAAATCAAAATATACACACTTTAAGAACGTTGTTGTATGTTCACCATCCCATCCAATCTAGATGCCATGCAAATATTTACTTTATTTTTTTTATTGTGCATTTGTTAGGCGCTTATACAACAAGTAAATTGTGTTTCAAAGTGACCACAGGGCAACAAGGAGAGAACATGGGATAGAAAACAATGAATACACTAGGGAAAAGAAATAGGCCTTGTGAAAAATCTGAGCGTACAAGTGCCGGGAGGGAGGGGGGAAGAGGAAAAGGGGGGTAAGTGCTGAGGTGCCAATGCTCGCGAGTGATTAGCAGGTTTAAGAGCCCAGTGTAGGAAGTGCTAGAGAACTTTCATCTGTAAAATAGATGGGTACGTGCATGCCCACAGTGGCAAAGGCCAGTAAGTGCCAAGGAAAATGCTATGGCTAGGCAGAGGCTGAGGCTATTGGGTGTGGCAGGCCAGGGCCCCGAAGGACACAAAAGGGCCCTGGTCACCAATCACAGCGACTGAGATTAGCAGAGGTGGGAAGGAGGAGGAGGAAGAGAAAGGGAAAGGAAGCGGAGGGGAGGCTGTTCCATAAGAGTGAGCCAGCTGAGGAAAGTGACGTGGAGGTCTAGAGGGAAAGTATTTAGTAACAAGTAGTTGTAGATAGTGTGGTCCCCAGCCCCGGGCAGCCTTATGGAAGATGCAGAGAGATTTGAACTTGATCCTTGCAGCAACCGGCAAAGGAGCGGTGCGCAGTATAAATGCTAAAAACATAACATTTCATGGTAGTAAAATACAGTGAGTAAATGTTTCTCCCACCCCCCTCTCAAGGAGTGGTCATGTGGCTCCTATGAATGTTATGTAGGATTTGGCCTATAACTCGTTTTTTTCCATATTTTCAGGTTATCCACATGATTGTGTAATGTAGGACACCTCTCTTCACTATGCCTTTAGCTAGTATGTAAATATTCCTTGGTGAAGGTGGAGAGTTAGGCATGGGTATTCTCTGGCGTTTTTTTTATTTTCTTGCTTCCCCTTAAGCACACCATCACCATTGTTCCTTCTTGGTGCTGTATTACAGATTACAAAGAGCGTGCCAGTGAAACCCCAAGTTTTGAGTTTTCCTAGGAGGGAAAAGTCTTTATCCAAAAGAGCTGCAAAAGTTAGAAGATTCCAAAGCAGCACAACCAGATTGTAAAAGGCGTCTTCACTAAGCCTGCATAACCAGTACCCGGGTCTACTAAGAGACAGACTAAATCGGCCAAAGGACTCTAAAAGATCGGTACCAAATGACTGCTGCAAACAAAAAAAAAGGTTTCTTGCATCACTGGAGGCCTAGTTAATAGTACAGAAAACCTTAAAGCGGATGTGCTGTTTTTTGGCCCCAGTCACTGCAATTGGTGTCGACCACATACAATACGTTCTCAGTGTGGGGAGGTCATACCAACAATCCTACTGCAGCCTGTTGATCAGCTACGTGGCAGGCCCAAATAGGTGCTATTGGTATAGATAAGTGCACACTGGGCTAAGGAAACAATGGTCTGAAATGCACCTTTCCAGTCCAAGTAGGAGCATAGGCGTTTGACCGATTTTAGTTCTAAGAAAATAATCTTTTACACGTGGGACTCCTTAAGGTTCCAACGACATTCAGATATCTGCTTATGTTTTACACTAGGAGGGCTGGGTTTGGAGATGATCCGAATGGCGATGACCGAAACAGGAGCATTATTTCACATGGAGTGCTACATTGCTACATCAAGCTACAATAGGCCTTAATTCACCCATCAAGAACACAACCCTGATTCTGCACCACTTAGTAAACCATGACTGCACTGTTTATGCCTTAAAATTACTGTTTCTGGTTTTTGTAAAAGATAGAAATATACAGAACTATACTTGGTTATCTGAAATGTGGGCATTAAGAGTTGAACATATGGACCCAATACTTCAGCCTCTCCTAAATTTACTGTGCAACACACAATGAAAATAACAAATGTTCTCGTCTATTACTAAACAATACAAGTACATTTGACAACTGAAATACATGTTTTCATTATCGCTCGATTTTCGATAGTAACTGTTCAGGTTATTCATTTAATAACCGCGTAAATCACAACGAGAAAAGGACGCGTCCATGGCAGGGTTACCAATTAAGACATTTCTGTACATTAAATATTCATGAATTAGTTACACATGAAAGGTCTCAGCAGTAAGTTTGACAATGGGTCTCGGAAGTAAGGGTACTGATGTGCATCAGCCTGGTTTGCCACTGCATGCAGTAGCAGTGGAACTGGGACTCGTTTTTTTACGGCAATACTTCCAGAAGTGGAAAATCATATTTGGCCTTGTTGCCTGTGCATCCAACTCAGGGGCAGCATCGCTGTCTAACTGGGCTACTGCAGGCACAGGGTTTGCAGCTTCCTTAGTCTCCTTTCATGGGGATGGTCAGGATGCCATGTAATTTGTGTTGATGGTTCGGTCAGAAGCACGACAAAGGTAGAGAATGATCGCTGTATACTTCTGGGTCTCCCATAACTTTGTTCTTTGCACCCTGGTCCACACTGCTGTTCTGTGGGACACCTCATGATGAAGGTTGGCCTCGATGGAGAAGTTCACTGTATTAACTGGGGATTTGTTTACCATGAGCATCTAGTTGGTTTTGATCGTAAAGTTCTGAGCATGCCAGTCAATTTACATTCCTTTGCTTTTTATAGCACCCACCTGTCCCTTTAAACCATCGCTTTTGCACTAGATTGCATGTCCTACTGGTTACCAGGGAATGTCCGAACCTGGACATTAAGGCTGAATGGAGACAAGGGTCAGGACCATCAAGTAGGATGGAGTGTCATTTGTCACCTTGCATAGTAATTTTCAGGGCCCTCAAAGGAAAGGGAGCACAGTGGTTCTGAGATGGGAAACCAAGGCTTTGAGAGGCGAGAACTGTGCACCAAGATAGATTTGCCTGCATGTTCTTCCTCCATAACTGAGCAAGCTCGATATTCCTGGTGCAAGCTTCCGCCGCATGTAGAGCAGGCTGGTTTTACTACTTATAATGGGCCATTTATTCCAATGGCCTTGTGGTTGCTCACAAAATTCACATGATTTGCACCAATGGGAGCGAGTGGTGGTCCTTTGGGGTCTGTGCGAATGTATGACTCTCACTAGTGGTGAGCCACAACTTAGTTCCCCAATTCGGGATCTACTGGAATGTCTGAATCGCAGCACTCCAGCATGGATTATTTTACAGTAGTATAAATGGGCCAGTATCAGAAATCCCAATTTAAATAGTCAGCATGTGTGTTTGCAACAATACATACAAATAAAGCAATTTTAAAGCCACCAGAGCAGATGCATGTGTATTGGTGCCTAAAACCCGGTACTGGGCGTTGTGGCGGATTTCAAAGCATGTTTGGCCTGAGTGACCAATAAACTGCTTCTCTTCTAGACCACTTTATAGACTATATCTTACAGAAAGGTGTAAAAAAAATTGTTTATAGTAGGACAGGCTCACATATTTTGCTGTACAGCTGATAACCATAACATGTTGGCAAACAAGATTGTCACCTCGCATGTGATCCGTTAAGCTGGACTTTCAAGTATGATGAGCTTTCGTGTTGCAACTTGTCGGGGTGAGAAGCCTTTCTAGTCCCAACATTTCGACTAGTGCTTTTCCAATTAACAGATCCGAGCTAAAATATCCTGGAATACAAATAAAGCAGGAATGGATGGGATGCTACAGGGTGAAAGGTCCTTACACGTACAATGGGCAACAGAACCAGCGCCCTTGGTTTCTTTATTGCGTTTAGAGCTGTATGCATTATGCAGACAGCTGACCAAGGCGCCTTCTGCACACCTGTCCTGCCATAGCTTCTGCTAGCCGCAATTGAGCATTTCCATAATGTAACTTTTGTGTACATATAAACAAAATACTTTCAGAGACCGCGTGCTGGCTTGGCGTTTGTTTGATATTGCCACCTTTCAATACAATTACAAGAGAGGCATGGGGAAACGGCGTGCAGTCTCCGCATCTCGTTGATCAGATTTTCAGAAACAAACGTTACTTTTTAAAGGCTGAAAAAGAAATACAAAAGCACGTTGTACTCCAGTGATGAGTGAACATCAAATGCTATTTTAAAAAAAACGAAGCCCATAATTGTTTAAGAGCGGTTGTGAAGTTCACAAAACATCTTTTAAAAACGAAGAAGTATGAATCTTGCACGCTTCCAACCACGGCAGCCCAGAAAACAGACGGTTGAAACATTTTCGAGCTCACCAAAATACAGGAAGGGGGAAGAGCAGGAACATTTTTAAGACATTACAATATTTTGTGTTCGCCGGTAAAAGGGGGAGTTCCCCTACCTTTGCCACCCAGCTGAAGAGAGGGGACATGCTAGAGCCGGATTCCCGCTGCTAGCACTGTACCGTACCCCTGGACTCCTGCCGCCTCAAGAACTCGTCTTCCATTGAAACTCTCCCTACTGGGGAGGAGGGGGGGGCAGGACGCTGTGCGCACAGGGCTGGGCGGGCATAGAGTCACACGCAGCCGCAGCCGCCGCAGCCGCCGCAGAAGACATGTCCACTTCCTCTCAGAGAGCTCCGTGGCTGGCTACGTCTGATGCGACATGCCGGTCAGCAGCCGGTCTGCCGCTGAAGGAAGATGAGGGGAGAAATGAGTAAGCGGCTCCCTCCAAGGGCAGACCCCGCCTTCTCAATCTTGTCGTCAGGAGCTGTAAAGAGAAACCAGGAAGTTGGAAAAGGGGCCGGTTCTCTGTGACCGGCGCTGGGAAGCTCACCCGCGCCTTTGGACTGCCTTAAAACGCGCCGCCAGGAAACCACGGCCCTTCAAGACTTCGCCGCCGAACTTCCAAAAAATGAACCGCGCTAAGAAATATTCTGACACCATAGAAATGAATTATACAGTTAAATCTGTAACGGCGTCGTTGGCTCAGCTGTGGCAGAAATGGCATCAGAATACATACCTGATTGTGAGGCGGCCAAAGACTCAAAATTGTATAAATAAATGTTGCAATTCCTATGTGTCCACAACCCTTTGACAACACTTGTAACTTAGAAGATATGCAAATATAGCCAGGGTTTTAGCGGTCAGGGGCTGAGCCATGGCTGGGACCAAAATGTGCCCTGTAATCTCCTGAGATAAAGTCAACGAAAAGACTTTTGAGTGAAAATACCCTACTCCTTCAATAGATGGTACTGCCACCCGTACTTAAAATTACATCCTGGAGCTCGTTTTGCTCCCAAGTGTGATATGACAGCAGGCAGCAGTTAAGTTACAAGGAACCCCCCCTCCCATCCAGGTGATCATCCCTCACTGGTCCACCCCCAGAAACAGGAACCAATAGCAATGGCTGTGTCCTGGCCATGGTGATGGCAGATCCCCGGGGACTAGCTAGGGAGAGACCTTCAGGTTTCTCACAGTTCACAAACGCTGAGAGAGAGATTAAAGTTCTTCCCAGGAGCACCTAATAGTTGTGACTGCAGAGCTGAGATCGGGCTGCAACCTGAGGACTGTGTGCAGACGCAAGCCAAGGGACAGAGGAGAGAATGAGTTTCCCCGTGGTCGAGGTTAGACCGGAGACACCCATGCTGCAAAGGGGTGTGGATCCTAAGCGTGCCTGAAGTAGTAGTAGCAAGAAGAAAAGTCGGGAAGTGGAAGCTGCCTGCAACCGCAGTGTTTCTGCAGCCGGTGAGTGAAGCTCCGTACTCCAATTCACTGAAAACACCTTGCCGGTAACAGCTCAATTATAACTCACTTGGAATTGAAAGCGAGTAGAAGTTGATGTTGCTGTGAAAAGTCTCAACAACAAAGGAAATGCATCATGCGCTCATTTAAAGTTAGAGTGCTTGCGTAAACGAAAAGCTTTCCATTTTCCATTGTTGAACTAAATAACTTTACCAGAGTGATCACGTGTACCCAATTAAGAGGGAGAATGCTCTTCTCAATTTCCCGGAAGGGTAAAGCTGACTTTCACAACTTGTTACAATAACTATTCCATCAAAAAGTGGTTGCATATGGATAATTGTGATTCCTGATCAGAGACAAAGTATCACTCAGTATGAATAAAAGGGAAACGCAAGTCCTTACATTTCTAAATCTGTTTCTCTTGTGAAGCCTGAATCGTGTAACATCCAAAACAAGCATTCTGTAATAGTAGAACATGCTGAAGTAAAAAGAAGATCAAGCATTACCCAAGTCAGTAGGCAAATCTTTTCTACAGTGAAACCAGCCCAATTAAAATCGTATTTTTAAATGGATACAGTCGTTAGATGGCCAATGTACTCTAATACAAGGGTGACAAGGTTATCCAAAGCTGGAAGAGTGGCAATATAGCTTTAGAGTAGCTACTGGAACCAAGAAGGTGTCGATAAAGCTGGGGAAGTAAGCTGGGTGCTTGTAAGAAGATCAAATCAACAATCTGTAACACTAAGACTGTTGCAGCTAAGAGAGAAGCAGTCCAGAAGCAAAGGCAAATTATATTGGTAGCAGTAAAACGAGGAAGTGTTGCTAGGGTTGAAGTGTGGGGCCCTGGGGGATCTGCCCAGAGGTAAAAGGAAGGCGCAAATTGTGCTTAACACTTGCAGCGATGCGACTCATGGCACAACGTTGGAAGCGAGCGGAAACTCCCTGAGTTCAAGACTGGCTTTGTAAGGTCTGGGACTTTGTGGCGTCAGAATGGGCAATAACTTAACTCGCTTTGCCAACGACTGGAGGGATGTCTTGTCATTTCTCAAGGAAGACTACAGAGTTTAGCGGTGCACACAGCTTCTGAAACGCTTAGATCTGTTTTAGACTGTACGCATATAGCACTGTGATTCCCAGCACATTTACAAGTTGGGGGCATAGGGGATGTTGGGGGAGGATTGGAAGGGGGGGACTGAACTAATAATGAATTATAACAATGCATTTATGTTAAAGGAATCTGTTCACAATTTTTGGGAAATTAATGAAAAGAATTACAAAATAAATTGGCTGGGCGATGGCCACAAAGATCACATTATCATGACGGGGGCCTGGGCTGTTTTTGCCAGCCAAAATCACCTCCATTTGTGAATGGAGCTTATCACAGGCATAGTTGGTATAGGTCGAATAGTATCAAAAGAGGGCATCGTTGGATGGAAAATTGGGGTCTTGACATGTTATTACCAGAATTTAAAGCTTCACAATCTAATTATTTGGAATAGAGGATGGGTTTACACAGTTCCTTGAATGACTAAGTACTTTTATCCCAGGCTTTGTTAGGGAGCAGTTCCTCACTAAAATGTGTTTTAATGAGCAGAGACCATGCAACTTTATATATCTTGTAGATTAGAGATGGCTAGTTCCAAAATGCAGAGGGAAGAATTAGTTGCGGTTTGTGACAACAAGTAGAAGTGGTATAGGCGTACGATGGAATTTTTCAGCACTAGAGAATTTTACCATTTTATTGAATCATACTGTTTGCAATTTTGAATCCCACTGCTTGTACTTTGCCACATGTGCATTGTCGGACTGAGCTCCCCAGCTGTACCATGCCACCGATACCCCTACTGGGTGGGAGTCCCATAATTGAGTTCTGTTGTTGCTCTGCACTTCCATACTTGCATTTTCCTCCCTTTGGATCTGGAGTATGGGTCTCACAGTTCATTGCTGCTGTTGGTCTGCACCTTCATATCCTTGCTTTTCCTCCGTTAGGGTGCAGGGTGTGGGTTTCTCGCATTGCCTAGCAGCTTCAAAATCTGAGGCGTTTACTGGCACACTAGAAACATCTCCACTCCCAAGATCAGACCCCACCCAACCCCACTACATCTAACTAGGGGTCAGCCTTGCTTCACTGGAACTTCTAGTACTCCATCACAACAGAACACAGGTGTATCCCGCCTGGGGCACGGCCCACCCACCTACATACATCTTCAATAAAAACTGCTCGACTTCACCCCTAAGCACACATCACCACATCCGATAGACTCCCACGATGAAATTCGGTCCAGCTGTTCACATAATCAGTCTCCTTGACTCACCCATCCTCTCATCTGATATCTATGTCTGCTATTAGGGACCTAACCACTCTCTATCTACCGTTGTGCTGGCTAAAAATGCACAAACCCATTTTAGAATCCTTGGTTCACAACGTACATCTCGGACTACGGTCTTCCAGAGAGCATTCATCCTCCCAGCGCTTCGTGGCCATTCCAATGGCAGTATGCACTATACAAATGCCATACAAGAAAATATAGCATACATTTTATGGCGAAGGATATAATGACAATACCTGACATGCAGCTATAATTGGCCTAATATGGAAATATGCTTCTATGAATGGGCCAGCAAAAACCAGATAACGCTGACTGAGGGGCCGATTCTGACCTCATGACAAAAATAATATGGAAATATAGCTTTCATGTCCCAGCTGTAGGGCGGACATGGGATTTAACGGCCCATCATCCAAGCTTTGGTAGGCCCAAGCAAAGTGAGGGCCTCAACTCGTGCTGCGGGCCATCAAAGCTCATGACCGCCCCTCACCCGGGGTGTGATAGTTATTAGCACCCCAGGAATTGATCCAAATAGAGATCAGCTCTGCAATGGAAAAGGAACTTGTTCCCTTTTTGAATGACGTTGGCCATAGGAAACATGTTCCAAAATGGCCACCGTCATCTGAAAAGGGACCTTGTCGCTTTTCTATTTTAATATCGGGGGACAGACGGGAAGAGATCGGGGACTGGAGTGCAAGGTTCAGGTCCCGCAGGCAAGTTGAGGTCTGGGGGGACGGGACTGAGGTGATTTGGGCTGGGGGAGTGGAGAGGCAACAGGTAGAGGCTCCCTGTTGCCCCCCCCAAGTTAGAAAAGAACAACAAGAAAAAACATGCCACCCGCGCAAGGGCCTTGGTTGGCTGTAACAGCGGGCGGGGTTTGTGTATTTTCACTGACTGTTCCAGCCACCTTATTGGTTGGCTCACCCTGCCCGAGTGCGAATACGACATTCTACCCTTCAGTTTCCAGCATCATCATTCTAGAGTGGGTGGAAGTATTGGAGGGGAGATGTTGTGCGTTCCAGCAGCAAATCACTAATTGTGGGAGAAACATGTGCGCCAGTGGCATTCCGAGCTTCTCTTAAAACACTGTAACTTTTCTAATTTAAGAACATTTTCTCAAACTTTCATTAAACTACAAAAATGTTTCTGCAGTCTAAGAAATGCTATATTTATAAAGGGAAAAAGTGTGCAGTGGAGTTTAACGGCACCTCAAAGTACCCAGATTTTGAATCCTTTAAAACCTCCATTTGGCTGCCCTGCATTCTATTGGTTGCTAGGGCTGTTGTCAAGCCATAAATCAGGCACATGCAAAAGCAGAGACATTCATGCCCCTGCACCACATTCTTTCTAGATCAGAATATGGTGTTTCCTGGAAGAACACTTTCTTACATTTGCACACACTTTAGAATCTCCCCCTAAGTGTGACAAACAACTAGCTGGAAAAGGGCACTGGTATAGCAAGGATCCTGCTAAACATGTCTAGAATACCACTATACGAAAAATATATACTGAAGAAAAGTATGCAACAAAAAAAAGCACCATCCTAAGAACAAACATGTGAGCTGCAGTCTGCGCACTGTATCTGAAAAAGATGCATGCAAGGAAATGTACGAAGTTAGCAGCCCATCTATGACAAGAGCATATGACCAACATTATATAATAAGGCACACAAAGGAATCTTTTCAGTTACATGGAAGAATCCAGCAATCTTTTGTTAGCTGGAGGACTGTCCAATCCGAGATGAAAAGCACAGCATTTCATAAGACAGTAAAAATCAAGTTTGGTCCTTGCATTTTGTACATTTTCCTTTACAGGACTGGGAATCCACTTTGTAGAAAGAAACATACATACATATCAGAAATATAAGCCATGGGCAGGTTTGATTGCAGAGAAATAGATCATGTTGCCCTGTTTTGTGGAAATGTAAATGAAATTAGAATTGAAAATGACTGTCAAAGCTACAGGTATGAATAAAGCCAGCAACATGGCCTGGACAGCCAAATGGTATCCCTTCCCCCAAAGCCACAGCAAGAAAAAGGGGAATGGCTGCTTTCCCATGAGAAAAGTGTGAACACTGGCTTTGAAGCTCAACACAGACCTTTATGATATGTCCTGGAATTGGTCCTCTGGATTCAGGCCTCGTAAGCAAAACAAATGCTTCCCATTTAAAACTTCCATCTGTCTCTAAGCCTGAGCTAAGAACTTTAAAGATACAATCAATTTGCTCCACAAAGTGGTTTTTACAGTTGCCTTTCAAATAATTTGATCATTTAATCAGCCAGGTCTTTCCAAAAGGAAAGACTTCACAACTTTGGAGACTTGATGACTGACACAGGGATAGGCAAATGCTGGAATCCCTCAACTGAACGTGACTGGGTCACAAATGTTATCTATTGTTCAGATTAGTGAAACATCAATGCGACAGAACCAATTCTTATGGTTGTATGTTTATGATACCGACCCATAGAAGAGGGCAGTGAATCCACAAGCCTTTGTGGTCACAGAGGCCCGGACGAAAGTCGATTGTTATATCTCGGATTCAGAGATTATGAACAGTTTACAGTAGATTGGATGTGCGATAGTGCTATTGGAAATGAATGTCAATGTCAATACACTATATAGTTTGTGTTATTATACTCATATTCTTTCTTTGAATGTTATATTAACAGTCATCTGCTGACCATTGGTGCTGTCATTCAAAACGTCACTTAATGATGAGAGATCCACACTCACACAATTTTTATTTTCACTCACTTTGACTTTGGACTGTCTGCTGCACTTAGCCGTGCAACCTCTTTAGTCGCGCTGATGCGAATAAACAAAGAATGTTGTGCGCGGTACCGTGTTGATGTCACGACGTGCCCCACATGTGTAGAAAAGAGAATTGGTGACATCACACCAGCTGCCCACAGAAAAGAAACTCTGTAAGTAGAAGCCGCAGGAGCTGCATGGCCTCGCCATTGTTTCAGGTTTCTGACTTTTGTCAAAGAGCCAAAAGATTACAGGTAAGCAGAGAGCCCTGCAAATCACGTCTGTGTTTATTGAACTTTATAATGGGTTAGATAAATGCCTATTCTAAACCTAAATCTAAGATGGGAGCAAGCTACGACCATCAAATAATAATAAGACTGTTCTAATGGCATCTTGTCAAATAAAAAAGGGTCTATACAAAAAAATCTATTGCCAATCCTTACTACTAAGTTACAAAAAAGGGTGTGAGATAATTTTCACCAGAAAAGAAAGAATTGTTCACAAAATGATAAGTCCGGATGCTATGGCTGGGTCTCCCTTCCCCACGTTTTTAGCACGGGACAAGGCAGGACTTGAGCACAGCACACTCCTCTGCCTCTCCAGCATGAGGTTAACAATTCCAGTTCAACGATACCAGAACCTTAAGGGGCCGAAGTCTCTTTTCTGCAAAAGAATCTTACCTTAGAAGGCCCAATGGATCAAACAAATAAAAGTTCTTTCGGTATTCTTGCACCTCTGGGCGACTGCTTCTTGCTCCTAGGACCTTCCTCCGCCGGGCCTGCATCCTCTTTACAAAACTGGGCCTCCCTCTGCCGGGTTCACACTTGCCAAATATAGTTCACTTTATTTTCACACGATGCAGGATTCACTTCCCTTAACCTTTTCTTGGTAATGGGTCAGATACTTTCAAGTGTACAAGAGATTTGACGTGACCCTTGTAGGACCACTCCGACACCTCAAGCTGCCCTTTCTTAGGGCCTTCTAGTACTTGCAGTCTCAACGCAAAAGGGACCAAAGGGAGTCATTCAAATGAGCACCCCTGTGGTGCCTGACCACTCTGCAGCTGGTCCTTCTGAGCTTCCCCCAAAAGTTAAAAACACACACACACAAGTTCTTTGTTCTGAAGTTCTTGCGTTCATCTAATGTTGCGGCTTGTAAGCTTGGGCTCAAGATTATTCAGCTCACTATCAGCTTCGTCCAACTCACCGATTTTATCGGGTCCACTGGCTTGGCTTGCTTCTGGAGTCAAGGATGGTACCACAGTTGCCAGCATACCTCCCCACCTGCATTATCAATGCGGGAGGCCCCTGTGCACTGTTGACATCCGTCACTCCACACACATCTGTGGTCTTGCAATTCCCTTTTCAGAGTCTTCGTGGGTCTGAGTTGAAAAGGGCACGGGCAGTTCCCCCCTTTCTCCTCCGTTTGAACTGCCAGTTTGGTGTAGCTGTCTCCTCGTGCGTTCGGCCTTGCTCGTAGTGTGCTCTCGTGCTCAGCCTTTTATTCCTGTGGGGAAGGTTAAGGGCCATCAGGTGAAATTTGTAATTGTTTATTTATAAAGCTCTTATACACAAGTGAAGTGCTTCAAGGCGGGAAGGCAACAAGGGGATATTGTTGTCATTCCTAGGCCTTGAAGATTCTGAATGATCTAACAGCAGTAGTTAGCATACTGGGCTAGAGGCATTTCTACTGGTATAAGTGTGTGACAGAGTGGGGAGACGGGGCAGGAGGGGGAGAGGGAGAAGTACAAGAAAAGACTAAAGGTTGGTTATCACTGCAACTATTCAAGTATTGCAGTCACAACAAAGCTTGGGAAGGGGGAGAGACAGAGGAGGACAGGACAGACAAAAATGCTAAGCCTGGTACATTCAAGGCCGTGCTAGTGCGCTGCCAGGAAGTGCGAGGGAGGGGAGCAGGACAAGTGCGCCCAGTCCAGCAGGGGCCAGGGTTAAGTGCAGAGTGGTTGCCACTCTCATGGAACGTGTTCTGAGTGCAGTAGTGCAAGGCGGAGTGCAGAAGCACATGCAGGACTATGTGAGATTATTGTCAATTGCCTGACCCTTGTGTCGGGACATGTCAGGTAGTCTGTTGTCTATTACAGTGTAAGAAAGTGTTCCTGTCGGCAAAGGTGGGGGGGTCGAACTTCAAAATATCCTACAGGGTAGGAGGGGGAAAAGGTGTTAGAAGGAAGGGGGTACTGCGTCTCACCCTTTGGCATCCCACTTTCACTCCCGAGGACCCACCCCCCCATCCAGGTGATCCTCCCCCACTGGCCCACCCCCAGGAACTGGATCCAATAGCCTGGATGACAGCTTCCCGAGGACTAGTAAGTGAGACACCTTTGGGTTTCTCACAGAAGGGAACCCCCTCGCTTTCAGATGAACTGTGTATCTGACAAAAGTGAAACTATTTGAGGGATGCCTGCAAGTTGGGGTGAAGCATAATAACACTGTGAACATTGTATTGACAAGAGGGAACCCGGCTGAGGGATGTCCACAGTGAAAGGTTGTTCAAAAAGACATTGAGACTTGTGAAAACTACAGATGCAAATATTTTTAGTAAAGGGTTGTAGTGAACCTGACGGAGGGAGGCTGACATTCAAAAAGGATCGGAGCCTGGTTGAGGGGGATCCAGGGGTGAAGAGTCAATCACCCACCGTAAAAGATTATGGAAAGGAACTTTTGTTTTGTTATTGTTGACACATCAGACCCTTGGATGCAAGAGATTTTGTATGAAAGAAACTTGGCCACCGAAGGTCCCGATATCGCTAAAAAGAACTGTAACCTTGTGCTGAAGAAGCCCAGTTGTGTATTGTCCTCAGGAGTCCCGCCTTGTCTCATGCTAAAAACGTGAGGAAGGGAGACCCAAGCTAAACCATCCTGACTAATCAATTTGTGAACACTTCTTTCTTTTCTGGTGAACATTATCCCACACTATTTTGTAACTTAGCGGTAAGGGTTGGCAATCGTTTTTATTTTTAGCATAGGCTCTTTTAATTTGACAAGACACCACTAGAACTTATTATTTGATGGTTGTAGCTTACTCCCATCTTAGATTTAGGTTTAGATGAGGCATTCTTCTCACCCATTTACACAGTTTAATAAACGCCCTTGAACTGTGATCACGTGTGTATGCCTTTACTGTTGCCACCATGAGTTTCTTACAATTCAGGGCATCCAGAGGCACGGAAACTGCTCTTCTGAACACCCATGAAGAACTGCTCGCATCTCTGGACTCTAACTCTCCAGCTGTCCTCATCCTACTTGATATTTCCTCCTCCTTCGATACGGTCAACCATTCTATCCTCATAAAACAGATCCCTGATACCCTTGGTATCTCGGAGAGGGCACCGGACTGGCTGACCTCCTTCCTAACTGACAGTTTTATCCCAAGTCATTTTGGGCACCTTCTCCTCACCTACTTCCTTCTCTACCTGTGGTGTCCCCCAGGGCTCAAACCTCTCCCCCTTGCTCTTCAACACTTACCTTGCTCAGCTGGCACTCCTCATTTCCTCCTCCGCCGCCAACTTGCAGTGCTATGCAGATGACACACAACTCTTTTTCAAACTTCCTGCTGACCCTCTTGCATCTTCCATCATCCCTGGCTGCCTGTCTGCCATCCAGTCCTGGTGTACTTCCAACGATTTCTGTCTCAATTCCTGCAAGACGGAGATCATACCAATCGGGACCCCTGCTCCCTCTTTTTCCCCTCACTCTGCCCATCCGGTATGGGCTCTCCCCCTGCTCCTTCATCTGAAGCCAGAAACATTTGAGTCATCTCCGACTACTCTCTCTCCTTCCTCTCTCCCCTTCTCCTCTCTCACACTCAGGATATTGCTAAGAAATCCCACTTTCAACTCTTACTTCTCAAAGGAATTCTCTCTTTTCTCACTTTCCCCCCAATAGCTCAATGTTACCCGAGCTTTGGTCCTCTCTAGGTTTGACTACTGCAATAGCCTTCTCCTGAATCTACCTTCTTCCACTCTACAACCCCTCCAGCCAATCCAGAATAGTGCAGCAAGACTTATCCTTGGTCTTAAGTCAAAGGATTGCATTTCCACTGCCCTAAAAACTCTTTACTGGCTCCCGGTTGAGGCACGGATTAAATTCAAATGCCCCATAATCATCCAAAAGGCTGTCTGGGGCCTGGGACCACGCCTTCTGCAACTTTCTATTACTAAGTACTCTCCCTCTAGAACTCTATGGTCCTCTGGCGCCAACTCCCTGTGTGTAAAGCGTTTCACTAAACAGAGGGCCGGAGGCCTGTTTGGGAGAATTTTCATTTCTGTGCTAATTCCCTTCAACCTTAGAGACCCCCAGCTATTTTGCTGGACATAGGACATTTTCATTTTAACTCCTGAGTGAGTGGGACCTTTTTCTCACTCTCTCGTGTGTTTTTACCTGATTTGGATTTTGTGTTTTCACTGTTTTTGGAGTCTGACAAACTTCACAGGCATCTGCTTTTTGTATGGTGACACACAGCACCTTCAGTACAGTGTCACTGAGAAGTCCTTTGGATTTCTCTTAAGGTTTAAATACCTTTTCTTGGGTGAACTACAGTTCCCAAGAAATAGTAAGGTGAAATTAATCTTACTTACCTTTCTCTTTGTAGGTCCAGCACACCCCATTTTATGGGGAGTGCTGGGGGTTACTTAGTAGCCCCTTATCCTACTTTCTCATGTAACATTTTTTGTTACCCTCCCTATGTCAAATGGCTAGTGGCAGTGATTTAATTTTTACTCCCAGTATGCTTTTCTACCGCAGGCTGAACCCTCAGCTGCAGTACAGCACCCATGGGTGCCCATTTTGTCAAAATGGACCCGGTCTTCTTTTTTAGCCATTTTCTGTTTGTGAGGTCTTTTTTGGCTTTTAATGCGTTGACAGATTTGAGCCCTTTGGGTGTTTGGCCTTTGCCGGATTTCAGCCCTGAAGCCCGCCCCTGGATCCAGTGTGCCTGGAAGGGCAGGAAGTGAGCGAGGTTCCCGAAGCTCCCCTGTCCTTTGTCTCTAGGAGTGCCTGAACGAAACCAGTCCTGATTGGCCGACTGGCTGTCCTGAAATGACAGCCACCCTGCTGTGTGATTGACAGCCTAGGATGTGAATGAATGGGAAACTTGCTTAAAAGGTGAAGGTTTTGGGACTAGATTCAGAGTCGACCATTGGAAGAAACATCTGAAGGAGAAATCGTGAAGAGAAGCCCGCTGCAACCTCGTGGACCTCGAAGTACTGGTGAAGCCCTGCTGGTGTGCTGACCTCCTTTATCAAATCGACACAGAAGCTCCGGAAGGGACAACTTCTTCTGTTGGGTTAGTGGGACCAACTAACGCAGAGACGAACTCCACTTTGGCGCAATCTGCGACTTGCTGTGCCTCTCCGCTCTCCGTTGCTGCAGAAGCCCAATGCCAGGGGTGGAGTGTCCATAGTCGAGTGCAACATATGCCGTGGAACGAATCTGGCCAAAAGCTTCATGAGCTTCCTAAGGACACTCAAGAAGCGGGAAATCATGATCCAGAGTCCCCTCACCAAAGTCCCGGACCGAGGGAGCAAGGAAAGTCCAACCAGAGATTTGTTCTGCATCAGTGCTGTTTGCGAAGCACTGAAACTGCAAAGTGTTACTGAATCGAAGAGAGCCGTAGCTGCCAGCGACCTTCCCCAGTACTGCTGCAGGAGCCCTCCAAACATTCTCCTTCTTGTCCCCACAACTGAGGCCCAGGAACCAGTTTCTATATAACTGTAGCAAGACGGAATCCAGCTGGGCCACTTTACTTCTAACCAGAGGTACTGTTTGAGCTTGGGGATTTGATCTGATTTTAATTTGAAATTTATATAGCGCACATCCCCAATGGAAACCAAGCGGCAAGCCGCATCTAGGGGGCAGATCTTATGTACAGGCTGTCAGGGATTCTATCTTCCTTAGATAGTGTGGTAGACCATTCCATGCATGGGCACCAGCCACTAAAAACCTTCTGTCCCCTAATGGACAAATCTAGAGGTAGGAACTGCCAATTGATTTAGGACCATAGATCTCAAGGATCTACTGGAGGTATAGATTAGAATCTTGGCCACTAAATAGGAAGGTGCGAGGTTGTATATGCACTTAAAGACCAGACACAGTAACTTAAATTGGATTCTTCTGTGGACCAGAAGCCACTGTAGTTTCTTCCTGGATTCCGAAACTGATTTTTCCAGGTTAATGAGAACACTACGCGTACTGCAGCATTCTGTGCTACTGCAAGACATTGCAGCTGATATTTAGAACATCCTGCCAGGAGGCCATTACAATTGTCCAACCTGGCATTAACAAGTGAGCCCACCACCTTTGCTTGATCGCCTTCTGAAATGAGGGGGAGGAGTGGTTTCAGTAATTTCAATTGAAAGTTACCTACTTTAACCATTTGGTTCACTTGCCGATTGTATCCCATGTCCGACTGCCAAATACACCCAAGATTCTTAACAAGGTCTGTATACATTAAGGTGTTACCAAATATCGGTGGGTAGGGGACCAGCTGAGCAGTGGTTCTGAGATTCTTTTTAGATCCGAAGATGGGGTGCTTACCTTCTTGCCTTAAGTCGTGCAGTCTCACTTGAGATTTGCACTTGCTTAACTTTCTGAGTTTATTTCAACTCCCTTTGCACAGGCCTAACAGCTTGTGTGTCTTCAGTGATTTTCTTGTTAACAATCTGACTTTGTGAAAGTCTTTGATGAATAAAGAGTCTACAAAGTATATTGGTGATAGATATAAATGCAAATACTGTCCTTGTAATTGAAGTCACTTCAGGGTGTAGGAGAAGAGTATTGTGCATATCCAAAGAGTATTCACCAGCTTTGATTCTGTAAAGTATTTCCAAAGGCGTACTTGAAGTGTTACAACGAATTGCCTAAAGAATGCTTATTTAAAACTGATGTTAAATAAATAATTATTTATAACTGAAACCTTGAGTATAAATATTACTTGGCTACTTGTATTGATTGATTTAATCTGTACAGCTCTACAGCTCACATCTACTCCTCTTGTGTAGTACAGACCTATACCAAAAGGTGGGTTACCTAATACCAAGCAGATAAGTCTTGTGTAGTCTCACACAGTGTGACTGCACCAATTCTTACCTACCAAAGCTGATCACTTTCTTCAGCTGGCTCCCTCTTATGGAACAGCCTCCCCCTTCCTCTTCGTCTTGAGCAGGACTTCCTAAAATGACAGAAAAATACTCAAGACCTTCCTCTTCACCTCCTCCTTCCCTTCTTCCCTCCTCTGCTAATCTCACAGTCACTGTGATCGGTCACCAGGGCCCTTATGTATCCTTCAGGGTCCTGGCCTTCCACACCCAATCGCCACAGCCTCTGCCTACCTCGCAGCACTTGCCTCGGCACCCACCAGCCTTCATCCTGTAGGCTTGCACTATCTACCCAATGCCGCTACAGGCTGTATAGCACTTACCATACTATGCACTTCATCTGCTGCTCACCCACGAGCACGGACATTCCAGCACTTACCCCCACCCCCACTTCCCCTCTTCTCGCTGAACTTGCACTTTCTGAATACTCACACGGCATAGTAGGTTCGTCTTTATCTTCCACGGTATTCATTATTTTCAATCCCATGTTCCCTCCCTGTTGCCCTGTGGGCGCTTTGAAACAGAATTGACTTACTGTATAAGCGCCAAATGCACAATACATAAGTAAAATATCTCCCCCTCCCCCCTTAGTGTCCCCTTTCCACCCCCTGTGCTGTCTCCATGGCAAACAGTACAGGGAGTGGGCCATGTCATATTCCAATGGTGTGATGACATAATTAGATGATACAGCATTTAGAAACATCTTTGTGTGCTGCTGGCTACTTGTATATGCCATACAATAATTATATGTCTTTACATCTGTCAGAAAGGTGCATTGATCAATCAGCAGGCCAAGACAGAAATGCAAATAAACTAAGTTTCTTCTCTTTAGATAAAACTTGCTGGGGTACCTGGCGTTGCCCGTGTCCTGATCGAGGGGTGTCTTGTGTGCCGTGGAGGATTTTGCTCATGTCCTCTTGTCGGCAAGTCTTGCTTCAGTTTGCTCTTGCATCTCATTTGCTCTGGAGAAGGTTGCTCTTGTCCTCTGGTCGGCAAATCGTGCTGCTGTTTGTTGCTGTGTTTCAAAATCTCTTGATACTCATTTTCGCTTTGCATCAGATGAAGCTTTTCCAAGTGATGTTCGTTTTTTGTGCGGCATGTTTCAGTCGCTTAATGGCTTCAGCACATTTGAGAAAATGTCCAGAAAAGATTGATTTATTGTGCTCTCTTCTCGTGAATGAACTTAAGTAAACTGTAACCTTGCCATTTCCCATGTTTGGAGTGGTGTGATAAAAAATCTGTTTTAACTCTTTTTTTTGCCTTTAAAAATGCTTTAATGAACAGTTTTGCACTGTATACAGTAATAATACATTTTAAAGGAATAACCAACATATCAAACATTTTTCTTCAGACACTTTTCCAAATTTTGCCTCCTTCTAGTACCTACTGTAGTGAATCGGGGTGAGAATCAGCAAATGAGGGTGACTACAGAGTACATTTCTTGCATCCAAACAGACTATAATCTTGCCCCAGACAAAAGAGGAATCCATGCAAAATTTGGAAGACGTGGATCAAACGGTGTGGATTTGTATGGCCGGACAAACATATTCACACACACATACATACATTCAGCTTTATATATAAAGATGTAGGGTGTCAAAATAATGAATGGTGAACTATAAATGCAAACTAAGAAACTGAATAAGTCTTTTTGTGCCCCATTGCCCCTCCAGGTTGGTAGCAGGACAACACAAGTCCAGGCTTAAAAGTGTTCCCACACTCCTGGGTCCCCTTCCTCTCAGGGGGGTCTTCCTGTGGGTTTAATTTAGGCGTATGTGCTTACCAATACCTTATCTGTGCTTCTTCGGATCATCTCTTGTCTTGCTTCTTCTGGCCTTCTCTGGGTCACTTCTCCTTGGTCGTCTGCTCTAGGTTTAATGAATTTCTTGCACTAGTCTTTCCTGAAATTCTCAGGGTCTCTTCTCCATAGTCATTAAACTTCAAACAAAGGCAATACGGATGGCCACACCTTGAGGGAGGCTTCAAGATGGCCTCTGTCACCCCTCTCCAGGCTCCTACCATTTCAGCATCTCTTCACTCCTACTCCATTCCTACTTCTCTTTGTCACCATTTCACATGCTCATCGCCCCTCCCTCCATAGGCTTGACTCCTGCAGATCAAGGTCTCACCACGGTATTAGAGTAAACAAACCTCTTGTATCTTCTGGATCTTGCTAGCTAGAACCTTACAAGCTTCCTGCACTTCCTGCTGATGTTCGCTTCAATAGTCCTGCTTGTTTCAACCCAACCTACACCAGATGGCTTAATCCAAGCCGCTACTGTCTTAACCCAACTGGCTCCTGTTTCAATCTAACCTCCTGCAGATGACTGAATCCAAATTCTAACTGATTTTCTTAAAGGAAACGCCTTAGGGAATGTCAATAATTCTCTCAATAATTCTCCCGATTTCTATTCCCTATAGACGTCTGGGAAGACCCGAGGATTTTGCCCAATGGTCCCATTTGGAAGTGGAAACCCCAATTTGAGGAAAAACCTCAAAATACTAAATTCCCTACTCAAAGCAAGGGGGGGGGCTTGGGCAGGAAGCCAGAGAGTTAGGGGAAGAGCATGTGATGAATCTGATGAGGGAAAGGAAAAGCTGTTTTAGGGGGTACGATATGAAGGAAGATGACACTCAAGGGAATGGACAGGATTCACTCGATGAGACCAGGTGTCCCCCTTTTAGTTTAAGGGCTAGTACCCCCCTCCCCCACACTCCCCACCATGCCTCATGCTTCTACAGCATATTGTGGTATAGTGCCTAAACCTTCAGGTATGGTCAGTCACCAAACATGTTTTAATTCTCTTCCAATTGAGAACACCAAGATGAAGAAGAGGGGGGAATGAGGAGGATTACTAGAACCAGTGAGCAAACACTGTGTTCCAATGTTTGGAAGAAGCTAACGGGTACCAGGATGTTTAAATGTGCCTCAGCTGTGAAGAAAGGGAAGCTCCTTCTTCCTGGTGTTGATTGGGAGTGTGGCAAGTGGAGTACAGACAGAGGCGGCAGCAGCAGGCGAGGGGGAAGTCTGTGAGCTGGCTGGAGGCGTGTCTCAGAGGGCTACGGAGGACACAGGACAGTATGCAAAGCCAGAGGGAATGCTTCATACCTTTGTAAGGAGCCCTAGCACTAAGCTCATACTGCATCGCTGCTGGGAAGAGGTGCCTGTGGAACGAAGAACCACAGAAAAGATTTGCCGCTGGTTTGCTACAAACTGAGTAAAGTCCCTCTGAGGCAGCGCAGGAAGCGGGTAATGACGCCGAAGCCGTGAAGTGAAGTAGAGTCCCCCCGGAAGAGACTGGGACCCCAAAATGCTTCAAAGCATTTACTGCTCACGGGAGAAACAAAGCCATTTACATTTGTTCAGTCCCGAAAGGCAAAGAGAGACATATGGAAACTGTATGATGTTAAAAGGGTTGCAAGTCTGGCACTCGCATCCCAGTTTGTGAAACAAAGCTATCAGGAATTGTGAATATCAAGAGAAGAGTAATGAGCTCTTGGTAACAACAGACATATGACTAGGGAAAATGAGTTAATACCCCTAGTGTTGTTGATAGATTTTAGAAAGAAAGGAAAGATAACTGCATGCAAGTCCTGGCATGAGAGTATAATAGGCAAAACCAAGTGTTTAAGAAAGACTACAAGACCATTGTTTGACAGACTGTATAGAAGTCCCGGCACAAGAGTATACCAGGCAAAGTTAATTGTTGGAAGGAAAGTGAAAGAGAATCTCAAGGAAGGCCCATGCCCTTGAGATTGTGAATTATCATGAAGGTGTAAAAGCATCTGGCTGGAGAGTATAGCAGGTGACCTGCACATCTGGGACCCACACATAGAGTGGAGTACAGTGAAAGAGAATCTCAAAGAAGATCCATGCCCTTGAGATTGTGAGCTGCTATCGAAGTGAAATGAGACCTGGTAAGGGAGTATAAGTGGTGACATGCGAGTCTGCAACCCGCATCCAATATTACAATGCAGTGGAAACAGAAACCCAAAGAGGACATATGCCCTTGGGATTTTGAGATAAAGAGAGACCTGGGCAAGAGAGCCATTCCCGGGAAGTGTGAACACCCCAAGAGGAGTGAGTTATCCTCTTGGGCTACAAGGAATTTGGTTGTTCTTTGTTGGAACGTTTCGTTTTGTAAAAGGAATCTGGAGAAGGGAGTTATTCCCTGGAAATGTGAACATTACCCACTTGGAACGTTTTGGTTGGATTTATCCCTTTGTGTAGGATTCAAAAGTGTTGTGCACTTTGAGAACCAGAGAAAATACCCTTTGTACCTTATAGTTAGTTTTGAAGTATGAGCGTCAGAATAGGATTTCGGACACAGAACATCTTTTTGTTTTGGACAAAAGACAGAGCCATTAGTTTTGGTTGAGGTAGGGAAATACCTGCTAGATTAGGGATAGTGAGGCATTTTCCAACCACTTTATTATTATCAGAATCACGTCAAAAAGAAGTTCTCCCCCCGACCACCACAGGACATGGAAGGCTCTGTGTCCCCTGCCCTGCACATGACCGGAAGTAGAGCTGGTTCCTTGCATGCGTACAACATGGACGCCAGAGAGACATGCCTACAGAGGAGTTCCTTGGAGCAGCAATGGATTCAGGAAATGGTGAGAAAATGTTTTTTTTGTAAATGTGTGTGCATACATTAAAGGGTGTGTGTTTATGTATGTATGTATGTATGTATATGTATTTTATGTAATGGTAATGTGAGTGAGTGAGTGCATGATGTGTGTACGGCTGAGTGTTTAAATGAATGATGGATAGGTGCAGTTTAAATGAGCATGTGAATGGTGTGTAGATGTGTTTGCTTGTGTTCAATGCCTAAATTACTTACTAGTAATCTTAATTACTCCTAGTCCTACTGTTGCTCGTACCATTACTTGCCTAAGAAGCACCTTGCCTCATACGCAAGTACTGGGATGAAGAAGAGGGACATGGAGGTAATACTGGGCCAAGGGGCTGATTTTGCAGTTGGAGGAGGAGTGGGAGGGAGAGGCGACAGGTCAGGAGGGGAGGTGCCATCATGTAATGGCATATATGATAAGGCCATCATGATATGTGTTATTAGTGGCTAGACTTGCATTTTGGGACAGCAAGTGTAGTCATTTATTAATGTGGCATGTCATTTGTATAGAGCATCTATAGTAAAGTAAGCATGATAAATGTAATTACATGTCTTGACTATCATTTTGCTGCAGCTAGACTAGCCATTTCTTACTGTGGCATGACATTTTGTACTGGGCATTTCTGATAAATCAATCATAATAAGTATAATTTGTACTGGGCATTTCTGATAAATCAATCATAATAAGTATAATTACCTGGCTAGACTAGGATTATGGTGCAGCCAGTCCTTACTGTGGCATATATTTTTCTGGGCATGCAATGTTCAAGTAAGCATGATAAGTGTTACTATGTGGTGCATTTTGATACTGCCAGTCTAGGTATGTCTTACTGTGGCATGGCATTGTTTTACTGTGCATCATCAAGGCTACAGCAAACATGATAACTGTTAATATGTGCCTGGCCTACATTGTGGCAGTTTTGACATGCTTTTTATGGTGGCATTGCACTAATAGCAAAGCAGTAAGATAGATCAGCGGGTTGAGCATTCACTACTGCCATTTGTGAATGATCTGCAGGCCACAGTTTCAAATCCTGGCAAGGCCAACTCAGTCTTTCATTCTTTCAAGTTTGATAAACGAGTACCAACTTGGGATGGGATGATAATTGTATGCAAATATCCGCTATGTATATCACTTTGGTGAAAGCACAATATAAATAACACATCATTATCATTAAATGAAGCATTAATGCTCCTGTGCAATGAAAGTGACTTGAATCTATTGGATCTTTGGATACTGTATTATCGCAGCAACTGGCAATGTACAGGATCTTCTTTTCATATAATGACAATACCTGACATGCAGCTATAATTGGCCTAATATGGAAGTAACTGGCCATGCAATGCTGAAGGCGTATATATATGGCAGTGCCTCTGCCTATTTTGTGTGTGTGTTTACAGTTTATTCAAAACTTCAACACATTTTATATCATATACTTCAAAACTCTTAGTTCATTACAAATGGCAATACATTACTTCAGACACAACTTTCTAAAACAAACATTATAGATGTTAATTCATTCAACACAGTACAATACAATACCATGCACTATATGTTATGATATAAGTCATTTATAACGCGCCTGTATACAAGTGTATCTAGGCGCGACAAGACAAGGAAGGGAGGGGGCAGAAGGAGGATAAAACAACAATCTTACTAGGCCTTGTGTGATTCAGATCGCTCAAGTGCGGAGAGGTGGGCGGGCTACCCATCAGGGTCTCCCTTTCTCACCCCAAACCTATCCGACTAATTACTCCCTTCCCTACTTCATTATGGTGGACTAATCAAGAAAAACATGTTCCCTTGACTTTGTGTATCACTATTAAAATATTCACTTAATAAATGGTCATTGAGAGTGTCCATACAAGAACCTAGCCCACATGACTTCACTGTATGAATCCTCTTAACTCCTTAAGAACTTAGCCAACCACATGTTCAGCCCTAGTGTTGTGTGACAGCCAATCAGCCAATGTTTTAGTCTTTCTGCCTCCCCCGGCTTTTTACAAAGCCGACAATTTCTTTCTAGCCAAGGAATCCAGGAAATAATGCTTTTTTTAAGTATAAGGTCACCGACCCTTTCTTAACAATGTTCGTATTCGTATTAACGTATTCGTATTTCCTCAGAAATCCTTTAAAGGTGTCAACTAGCTTGATTTAGCTGCCCTTAAATCTCGCTCTGCCATGAAACACTCTTATGACATCTGTCGTCTCCTTGAAGACCTTGTCGTCTTCACCGTCACTGAAATGTGGTTGAAGGCCAGCTTCCATCACTGCTTTTGAAACTCTTCTCCCTGAGGGTTACAAGATCCTCTCCAAAGCCAGGCCAAACTGGTGTGGGGGCAGAGAGGCCCTTATTTGCCCCAAATGGGTCCCTGCTACTATCATATCGATTCAATCCTACTATTCCTTTGTCTGCCTCATCTGTAGGCATGAAGTCTCTCCTTCCTTCTCCCTCACTCTCGCCACCATCTATAGGGCTCCAGGACCCATGCTGCCTTTCCTCTCTGAATGGGCTGACCTCTGCTCTTCTCTTCTCTATCTGCCTCCTCCAAGCTTCTCCTCAAAGATTTCTACCTCGGACATCCTTATCTCTAACCCTCTCACTACTACCCTATTCTGGTCCGATCATGCTCTTTCCTCTCCTCCCATCTACAGCTCTCGGGCCCCCCAGCTATGCCTCATCCCCCACTGCCAGCCTCCTTCTCCGTCATTCGACCGATGAAGCGAGTGTCAGTCACTGCATTTGCTGCCATCTTCATTACTCCTCTTACCCCCACTATGGACTCCTACACTGACCCGGCTCTTTCTAATCTTAATCTCTACATCTCCAATACTCGGACATCCTTGCCCCAGTCCTGCAGATCCGCATGAAGCCTGCCTCCAAGTGCAATTCCTGGTATGACTCCGACCTGGCCGCTCTGAAACGCAAGTGCATAGTTGCTGAGCGGAAGTGGCAGTACTCATGCGCATCCTCTGACAAACTGGCCTGCCGCCTACTCCAACGGCAATACTGACTTTCCATCCACTCCAAGAAGAAGGCCCATGTCCAAGCCTGCATCTATGGTGCCACCAACATCATGGCTGAACTTTTCAAAATCTGTAAAGAACTTGCAAATCATTCCACCTCTCTTCCGCCCTCCCAGGCCCTTAGCACCGCACTGGCCTCCCACTTCACAACAAAAACTCAGGAAATCCTGTACGCTCCCCCCGCCCCCAAATACCTCCTCTCACGCCTCCCTTGGCAACTCACTCGTCGTACCCTCTGCTCTCCACTTTCTCTACCATTGCACCGAATGAGGCCTGTAAAGTGGTCTGCTCTACGATAGTCTCCTCCAAATAGGTGCACCCCTGCTCTTCCAGAACTATCTAGGACAACGTCTCCTCTCTCGCCCCTGCCTTGCCTGATTTCTTCAATCACTCTTTTGCCACTGGCTCTTTTCGACCACCCCTCATGCACTCCCTCTTGCACCCTCTACTAAAAAAAGCCATCTGCTTGACCCTTCCTGCTCGGCTAACTCCATCACCCCTTTCCAGGGCAAACTCTTGGAGAAGTTAGTCATCCCCCAACTGATCCATCACACTGAATCTGTTGGCTGTCTCCACGACCACCAATCTGGCTTCAAAGCATCCAGAAGCATGGAAACTTCTCTCTAGAAACACTTGTGTTGACATGCTCTCAAATCTTGACTTCAACTCCCCCTACATCCTCATCCTCCTCATTCTCTCCTTTGCCTTTGACACAGTAATCATGCCACCCTCATAACTCGTGATACATCACAAACCGGGCACTGGCTTGGCTGACCTTCCTATCCAACCGACCTTTCTTGGTGCAACTGGGCCCTTTCCTCTCCTCCACCTCTCATTCTGTTGCAATTAATCAGGCGGTCACACTCAACTCGGGGAGTTCCTTTCCCTGCCAAGCAAGGTGGCGCGCTCCCAAAGCCCTTATACAGATTCAACTTTAGTGAGGCCTCCAACCCGTCTCGCACCAACCCCAACAAATATCCTATGTCACCAGTGGACTAGGAACCAGGCTGGAGGGTGTATAGTAAGAATATATATATTTATTTAAGGTTTGACAAAGAAGACTAGCAACCATCCTCAACAACCATTGCTGTGGCACTACACAATATCACAGGTAGAATTTTAAAATATGCAGTCACAATTTACATCAGATTTACTTGCAAATTAACCAATAGAAAACATCCACAATACAATGGAAATATCGTTTTGCAACACACATTCAAAGAACAGGTCGTGCTTTGGGATTCTGGCTTGGGATTCAAGGGAATCAATGGGGAATTTCATTTTGCACCCTCTACATTCACTTGAATAGCAGCATTTTAGGGTTACTTATTTTGGGATTATGTACACCACTTTTCGGGACAAGGGTCAGAGGTTTCAGAAGGACAGTCACCCAAGTCTTTATTGTCTATACCGGCGCTAACACACTGAGCATTAACTTTGTTTGTTTCGAATTCTAACAACACTCATCCCAGAGTGTTCTATATGGGAATTAATTGATTTAACTTCAATTCAATGCACCAGGGATCTACACAGCTTCCCCCTACCCACAAATAAATGGAAAGGAATAAGGCGGGCTGTTCCCTACACAATTCAATTTAAATGGATTGTTTATAGTGGAATTAATTTGAATTGGATTTAATCCAATGTGCCAAGGGCCTTCCCAGTACCACTCTCCAACCTGCTATGCAAGATGGAGATTAAGACTGGCAGTTTCCCCACTCACAAGTTTGATGGCATTTAGGATATCTCTACTTACATGGGAAGCTTTGGTCAGGGAAAAACAATGGGGCTGCTCTGAGGACAGCACAGATCTGGTCAAGGATTTTCTCTTGCACCCAGACTCCCTCTAGCACCTCTGATTGGGTCCCAGCTAGCTTCTAGATTCCCCTGCCACTGTCTCTAATGCAAGTATTGAAGCCTCTCTGCTAGTTGTACCTCGCAAGAGTCAAGCAGCAGGCTACCCCTCGGAATCAAGTGGAAAAACCCAGTTCTGATGCAAAATTGACCATTTATATGGCTGATGACACTCCTACATTATCATAAGTTCCACGGTAAGAATTAGCTAGCACTCTCCCTTCACCTCCCACCAAGACGCCCACTTGCTGCTGATAGGACCAGAAGTTGGGAGATATGTATGATATAGGCTGAGGGAGGAGAAAGGTTTGTCATCCCAAAACGACAAGTGGATTTCACCTTTTTGTTTTCTGAAAATCTCACAACATCGCAGCTATGCACATTTTTCATATAACTATATAATTCAATGTATTTTCGGATTCTACATTTTTTTCGACATGCCCTTCCTAAAACTTCACCGAATTTCCAGTTCCTCAGACTTATGAAAAAGTCACAAGCATAATTTTGATCATAACTTAAGTTATGTACATCACAGAAAATGTAATTTCCCTACTGGCTTTTTTATCCCCTTTAAACTGAACCCAGGGTGAACCCAATGGGACACACAATGCTCTTTTTATTTAGGAAAATGTGTTCAATGTTAAACATATGGCAATGCATTATATGAGAGGTCGTTTTGTTTCTGGCCACCCAAGTAGTTTCGATTCCCCTCTAAGTTTCCATGTCTTCTTAAGCATGTGACCAGCCACCTGCTCGGGACAATGTTTATTCTACCCTCTTCTCCTGAGCTTCAAAGGGTCTTTGCTCAGAGCTAATTCACCCCTTATGGGGAACCTGACCGTAAAGCTCATTTCTGTTGGTCGTGTTATCTGTATCCCTGTAGTTCCAATCTCTCTTGCAAAATTGCTTATATTTTTAACTGAGGCTCCAGTCCTGTTTCCTTGATGGGCCCAGCCCCAAAGGTCTTGGGGTCGAAGTTTCAGCTCTGAGAGAAAAACAAGTTGCAGTTCACAATTCTGAAAGTCTAGCATATTAGATGTATGTACCCACCGTGCACATGTAACTTTCAACACTGCACCAGGGCCTGTTGTTCACAATATAATCTTTCTTTATATGCTATATAAACTGATAAACAGAAATATGTTCACTCTTGGTATTCTTCACACAAATAGACCACAGTTAACAGAGAACCAGTGTTCCTTTGTGCAAAAATGAAATAGGCTGTCATTGTATATGATTAAAATTGAGTCTCTTTTTCCTGATAAATGCAATCTGTCATTCAACTACTTTATTCCGTAAATGTTAGACCGCATTCCTCCTTTTTAGCTTCCAAATGCCAAATATTTCAAATGTATTTATTTCCTTCCATGTGCACTTCTGCAACCTTAAATCTGTCACATGTGCCTTTACATGAAATCAACTCTGCAGGGCTACATGTCTTTTGGAATCCATTGGACGCAGTTAACAATATCCCAGTTCTAAGGCTCACTTTTCTTCCTCCGAGTGTCTGTACATTCTAACAAAATGCAGGGGGACCCATTCTTGCTCATTCACTATACCTTATGTTAAAATCATCACTGTTTTATACTGGCTTTTATGTTTCAATGGAACTCCACACTTAACCAGCTTCAGTCTCACAATGGGGCCTCTGATGGCTTTTCGATCTCTGTCACTCTGGGCCTGTCTTTTTACTCCACAATTCTACCTGTGGCGTCCCCAGGGCGCTATCTTATCACTGTGACTTTTCAACATCTACCTTGCCCCTTTCGCCCACTTGATTTCCACCTTCTCCCATAACTTCCAGTGTTATTCTGATGACACACAGCTCTACTTCAAGCTTCCCTCCTCTTCCTCTCTCATTCCTGACTGCCTGACTGCTATTCAGGCATGGTACTCGGCCAACGATCTCTGCCTTAATGCCAGTAAGCCCAAGTTCCTTCTCATTGGGATGCCTGCTCCCCCTTTCCCTCACACTCTCTGGCTGCCCCCCTTGGGTCCCGCCTCACTCTCTTGTGAGGCAAAAAACCTTGGTGTCATCTTTCACACCTTCTTTCTCTTCTCCTCTCCCCACATCACACATTGAGAAATAATCTTGCAATGTCCCTTTCTCACCTTCCCCCAGAAGCTCAATGTCTCCAGAGCACTGGTACTCTCTAGGCTGGACTACTGCAACAGCCTCTTCCTCAATCTGCCTATTTCATCTCTTTGCCCCCTTCAACTAATCCAGAATAGGGCTGCTGCACTTATCCTTGGCCTCAAGGGACCGCATCTCTCCAGACCTTACCTCTCTCCACTGGCTCCCGGTGGCTGCAAGGATCAAATTGAAGAACCTCTGCGTCATCCACACGGCTTTCTGGGGCCTGCGTCCCCACTACATTAAATTCCCTCTCCCAAAATGCCTCCCTGCTAGAGCACTTCGGTCCTCCAGCTCCAACTCCCTGCAGGTCCTTCGCTTCTCCAAGCAGAGAGTGGGGGGTAGATCCTTATCTTCGGCCTCCCTCAAGAATGGCCTTCCTTGAGCCAGATCTCCTTAAGTTCCGGAAGCTGCTGAAGACCCTACTCTTCGCTTCCTCCTTCCATTCACCTTTGCTAAATCCCCCCTGTTCCCTTATGAGTCTTACAGGACACCAGGCCCCCCTCATTCAGTCTATGTCAGCACCCGCCCAGCCTAGCACTCCCCCTCCGGGCCCCTTCCCTGACCAACCTGTGGGTTGACACCTCCTACAGTCCGGCCCACCATACCTCTCACCAATGGGTGATCCCCGTCACCCCCTGGCACTTTCCCTCTGGGTTCCCTCCTCTCCCACCTCCCCTTGCACTTCTTGTTACTACACTTGCACGATCCGAATGTCACAAGGCCTAGTAGGACCGTTATTCTTTTTTTATTCCCCACGCCCTCCCCCATTCTTTTTCTGTCTTGTGGTGCCTAGACACACTGTGTATAGGCAGCATTCGCCCTGCAGTGCCCTGGTATCTCACTCACTGGGCTTACAGGTCTTCACTTGCAGCTTCGCCATTCCTCGCATATCCCTGTCTTCTTTGCTCCTGGCCCACTGACTGGGAGTCCGTCCTGTTAGCTGCTTCTATTGGTGTGGTTCCTCTGCACAGCGTTCTCATCAGCTTCTGTGCCGCATGCTGCAGTCTGCTCGCCCCCGGTGTCCCACCAGCATCAGAACAAGTTGGACCGAGCAGCGTTCGCGCCTCTCTCTCTCTCTCTCTCTCTCTCTCTCTCTCTCTCTCTCTCTCTCTCTTTCTCTCTCTCTCTCTCTTCTCTCTCTTCTCTCTCTCTTCTCTCTCTCTCTCTCTCTCTTCCATCTTCCTCATCTCAATACTTCTCTTGGCCATGAAAACCCACAAATTCTCCATCTGCATAAACCATACATGAATGTTGCAAAGGCATATGGGTGTCATTGAGAATTACAGCTGAAGGATTATTCAGATTCAGTATTTTTCTCACTCCCTATATGGTGCTCCTGCAGATTGCCACCCCCAGGATCAGAGTCAGGTAGCTTCTGCCGTTCCCTGGCCATGCAAGGGAAGCTTCCCTGCAGAAAACCAGTGATGATCTTGTTAGATTCGTCACAGTTCTCTTCGACATCCAGCGTGCCCTGTGCGGGAATCACTACACAGCCAGTGCTGGCACACATCACAGTTGCCATTTGCAGCTAGGCTGCAGCTACTCCTTTGTGCAGGAGAAGGCCTTTGGAGAAGCAGCCAGCCTCCCATAAATGACAGGAGCCTTCGTTTCCCACATAGATGTGACTTCACAAAGTGCCAGGGTACTATAAGTGCCATCGAGCACCAATGACCACACAGCACTGATATTACTTACATGACATTTGGCCATAATAACATCACAGGAAATGGTGTTACGGATTTACAATATATGACTAATAGAGTGCTGCCAGGGGTGCAGCCATGATATGCCAACAGCAAGTAATCCATCCTTTGTGTGTTTGTTATCCATACACACAGATGTAGGCAGTTCTGTTAGATATAAACAAGGGTATTCTTAATGACAATCACATTTTTTTTAGATCGTGTAGTTATTCATCCAACTACAGTCCAAGGACTGCCCGAGGATGAGCATACACGACAACGCCTTAATTTCTGTAAAGTAAATGTAAACATAAGCATGTATTCACTGCATAGCAGGCATTGCAGTGTAAAGGCTAAAATCAAGCCCAGTGCTGCATTAGAATTGAGTTGTCACAGGTTCCACGGGCCTCTATGCCCGCACAGGCATGAACATCCTGCATTATATTATGCCAGTGGATTACAGAGGAACTCTTTTACCATTTAAAAGGGGACGAATTCATAAAGCAGAGCCGCTCCGCCGATTGTCTCATAGCTGTGTGTGCGTTCTCCCCCTGGTGCTGTCTGCAACCTCTAAACGAGGGGGTTCTAATATTAGGGATCCCAGAACAGCTGCTTCGCCTGGCTAGAGGCTGCCCCCCACCCCCCCCCCCCGCCCAAAGGACGTCCATGGTGGACATTCGGCTTCTCTTCCACAACCGCAGCATCGTTTACCATTATAGCATCAGGTCAGAAAGTATCCGTCTTTGGATGGGAGTGGCAAGCAGACTGTGGTCAATCCAGGGCCAGCGTTAAATCTGCCATCATGGATGATGGTATAAATGACCAACCGTAAAGAACACTCGGTGAAGCGGCCAGGCGCTAAATCGCTGAGTCACAGCAACATTGAGAGTTTATCTGATGGAACATGCTGTCTCTCGCCTCGGTTAAACCAAAGGCCTGAAATGTACTGATGTGGGAGGATAGGCACTTGCAGGTTGGCAGTAATGAAAGGGGTACCGCGGATTACGAGTTGAAGCAGCTGGCCCCCAAAACCATGCAAACTAATGCCACAGCCATCAATAAAATGTGCTTGCCATTGCAGAAAGTGGACGTTCCGTCCAATTGAGACGACAGAGCAAGACAGAGAAGACTGCAAGAACGGGGAGGGTGGGAGGAACAGAAAGATAAGCAGAGTCGTGGGGAAGGGAGGCTGGCCGGGAATGCGGAGGAAACGACACGCTGAAATGGCTGCCAAGGCAGCCAGCGGAATAGAGGATTAAGCAAAACTGCAGGGAGGAGGAAATCAACTGAAAGAGCAGGGGAATTGAGAATGGGAAAGCAACAGACAGCCTGGAGAGGGCGACGAAAGGGTGACAGGAGCAGTTTGATGGCAGGCATTTTGTGCAGCTGAAAACTGTATCCTGTCTCCTTGTTTGGCTACCTATGTGTATAGAACGCTGGGCGAGAGACAGACGTGCGTTTGTCTTGCTGTGGTGTGCCCATGTCAGTGTCCCATGTCTTATAGTTGGGCTACCCTCACTGGGTGTAATGTAGTGCCCCTTTAAATGTGGGCGTGTTGTATCGTGACAAGACGCAGGTCATCACCGCGTCATGTATGTTAATAAAAGGGGCCACTGCAGGCACGTGCGGCACTGCAGTGGAGACCCAGTTAGCAGCAACTCCTGTGTATTGTGGTCTTTTACTGTGTGCGTTTGCCGTGTGACCACGGCCGTGAATCCTGCCTCGGCCTGTGAGCCCACAGGGCCGAGGCACCAGTGTGCTGGGTGTCCCCAGTTTTGAAGGCACAGCTGGTGATCCAGCTGACAGAGGGTGCCCCCTCTACCGAACCGGACTGCGTGCCGGCAGTCAATCCAGGCGATCCTGGAATCCGTGTCCCGCTCTGGTGTCCGGGACCGGGAAGTAACATTGGCGACAAAGGTGGTCCTGAGCCCCTATGCTGCATGGTGGCGCAGGCTGCCGGAGGGCTGCTTGGTGCCCTTGGAGGAGCAGTGAAGAGTTGCAGTCCCTGCACGTGCTCCGCGGAAGAGGCCGCATGTGGGAGGTGTGTAAAGAAGCCGCAAGCCAAGGTAAGTAGGAAACAGTTTATTTACTTAGTTTCCAGCAGTAAAGCATAAGACCCCCAACACAGTCAGCATCCAGGGTACAACTGAATAAAGCCAAGCATAAACATTGATGACATATCATTCCAGAATGGTATAAAAACAAGGGATCCAATCTAGAATCACAGATGCCCTGCCTGTCAGAACACAGAAAAGGCATTAGCACTTAGCAACAACAATACATAAAGCATTAGTCCCTTTATATAACACATCCCCCTCCCCTATAAAATAAAATTCTTTATTGATAAAAGCAAACAGCAATAAAATGAACATCAAGAAGAATAAAATGAAATGCGAATGCTCTATCACTTTACTTTTGCAATTCTGGACAAACACCATATTTGTCCACTTTCCACAGCAAAATGAAATGCGAATGCTCTATCACTTTACTTTTGCAATTCTGGACAAACACCATATTTGTCCACGTTCCACACACACAGCATTCTTGAAAACTCGCGTAACTCTAACTGGTTCCGTGTAAAGTGTCTCCCCTTTCTTGGAGATGACCGCCTTCCTTATCCTCACCAAATCTCCAGCTTCGACCACAGTGGTTTTCCTAGGATGTCTCTCATTCACTTTTTCCACCCATTTATCCTTTCGAACACCCATCTTTTTCTTTACGGCATCCACAGCCACATCTGTCGCTCTTGCCCTGCCCAACCAAGCTGGAGCCACGCAGGTATTCGCCTTTCCGCCTCTCATAAGTTCAAATTAACTAATTCCTGTTTCTACTCGCGGAGCCATCCTCAATGCATACAACCTGTCTCTCACTGCAACTCTTTTGTCCAAACCACATGCATTGGCTCCACGAATGGCATCCATAATGCATCGATTCACTCTCTCAATCATGCCGTTGACTTGAGGACAATACAAAGGCGTTCTTTTGTGTTTAATTCCACATTTGTGAAGATACTCCATAAATAACTTCCCCACGAATTGTGGACCGTTGTCAGTGAGTATACTTCTAGGTAAACCCTCCCTCTCAAACACATCCTCCATGAATTCAATGATACTCCAGCAAGTAACTTCCCTCAAAATCCTAAATTCCGTCCATCTTGAAAACATATCAACCATGACTAAAATGAATCTTCCTCTACCAGCACCCATGTCAACTGGACCTAGCACATCCATGGACAAATCCTGCCACACTCCCTCTGGTATACTTGTTTTTCCCATGGGCTGTGTTACAGCTATCACATTTTTACCTGACTTGATACAATCATTGCACGCACCAACTACCTTCTCAATTTCACGATCAATCTCTGGCCACCAGTAATCAGCTTTAACAACCTCTTTTGTCTTACACACTCCAATATGTCCTTGGTGGGCGCAATTTATTAACTTCTTCCTCAGACTACCTGGAACCACCAATTTATCCCATCTATATAGAAGCTCTCCTTTTACGGACAGTTTGTTTCTCACTTCCCACATTGCCCTTTCTTCGCAACTAAAAGTCTTTTCTCTGGCCATCCTTCCACCACAAAAGCCATAATACGCTTCCACATTTCATTTGATTTAAGAATTTGAATCCACTCTTGTTTCTGTATTATACCTTCCACGGTTGCAAAAACCGTTTCATTCTCACCACACATATTACTTCTTCTGTCATCATCTTTATCTTCCAACTTCACCCTCGAGGCATGGTCGGCCTGTACATTCTCTTTACCAGCGACTACTTCTATCTCAAACTTATGACATTGTAGTCTGGTTACCCAGCCCGCAACTCTTCTTGAAACCTTGTCAAGACCTTTACTTTCAAAGATTGCCTTAAGTGGTCTATGATCTGTTCTCAGGATAAAATCTTGACCCCAAACAAAATTTTTCATTTTCTCTATCCCCCAATGGCATGCCAATGCTTCCTTCTCCAGTACCGAATAGTTCAATTCTGCTCCTCTCAACATGCGGGATGCATGCATTACAATAATTTCTGTGCATCCATATCCGGCTGCAACATAACTACTCCTATTCCTGTGTCACTGGCATCAACAGCCAGAATAGTTTTCTTTCTCGTATCAAACATTGATAAAGGTTTAGCCATGTCAATTTTTTTTTTCATTTCTTCGAATTCTTTCTGACATTCGTTACTCCATTCAAATTCAACACCTTTCCTCAACAAAGCTCTTAAATTAATTATGGAGTCAGCAAATCTGTCCACAAATCGGTGATAAAACTCAATAGTGCCAAGAAATGATCTCAGTTCAGCCTTATTCACAGGTGTTTGTGTTTTCAAAATTGATTCAACCAAATTTCTTTTCGGTTTTAAACCTTTCTCAGAAATTTCATGACCTAAATAATCCACAGTTTGTGTCATAAAAACACATTTCTCACCCCTCAATGTTATTCCTCTCATTTTGAAAATCTTAAGGACCAGGTTCAATCTTGTCTTCAACTCAGACTCATCCTTCCCACATATCAAAACATCCTCCTGAAAGCACCACACTCCACCAACATCCTTCAACAATCTGTCCATAACCTTCTGGAATACAGACGACGCTGATACCAATCCAAATGGCATGCGCTTGAACTGATAGATTCCCTCATAAGTAATAAAAGCTGTCAATTTTCGTGAGTCTTCATCTAAACTTATTTGATGATACGCACTCGCCATATCAAGTTTAGCAAAGTATTTTGCACTCCCTATCCTACTCAATAACTCTCCCATATTGGAAAGAGGATGGCGATCCGCTACCACACATCGATTAAGTTCCCTCAAGTCGATGCATACTCTCAAATCCCCATTACTCTTCTTCACCACTACAACGGGGGATATCCATTCTACCGCTCTAGCCGGCTCAATGATTCCCTCTTTCTCCAGTTTTATCAACTCATCACGGACAGCCTTCCACATAGACAAAGGCAAAGGTCTAAGCTTAGAGGCAACGGGACTGCTCCCTCCTTTTATCTCAATCTTGTGAACCATCCCCTTGAGGTATCCCACTTTGTTACAGAATACTTCAGGATATCTAGCTACCATCTCACATTTGGCTCTATTGCTGTTAGGCGCAAATGGATCACTTACATTGAAAACTTGCTCCTCACTATTGGGATCTAATTTGATTCCCAAACCCCTTTGTTCCTTCCAACCCAAAAGAGTTTCACCTCTTTTTGTGACATATATTTTCCTGTGTGTCATTCTACCCTTGAACTTGAATTCCGCTACACAACATCCCAAAATTTCTATTTTACCACCAATGTATCCTCCTGGTGTTTTATCCGAGGGAACTAAACGCCTAATATCACCTCCAATTACATTTTCAAAGACAATTTTGGATACCAACGTAATTTTTGAACATGAATCAGCAAGCATTTTAACTGAATGACCATTTACTTCTGTCCACGCTGAGGGATGCTCACATTCATCAGACCCCGAGCACTTTACCATGTGGACTGCAACTATCTCGTTCTCAGAAACATCCGCTTCTTCAGACGACATACCATCATATTCTTCATTAAAAGTGTTCCCTTCCCACCACCACTTCGATAATTTTTACAGCAATTCTCAAAGTGCCCCCATTTCTTACACAAACTACAATTCACACGTCTTCCAGGGCAAATGGGAGATGTGGATAGGTGTCGTGAACTCCCACAACGAAAACACAATCTATCCTCTCTCTTTACATTAAATGGGGTAGTATCTCTTTGGGTGGGCAGTCATAATTTCGACAAAAAAATGTCGACAAAAAAATGTCGAAAAAAAAAATGTCGACTTTCGTTTTTTTAATTATATATTTATTTTAGGGGTTCGGGAGTTAAAAAAAAGGGAAAATTAAAAAAAAAATTAAAAAAGGGGGGTTGGGGGGAACCCCAACATTTCGAAAAAAAAATGCATTGAAAAAAAAAGTCGACATTTTTTTTTCGACATTTTTTTTTCGACATTTTGACTTTCGACATTTTTGTTGTCGAAATTATCACTATGAACCATCTCTTTGAGAACGTTTGTTGGGTTGCTCACCACCTCCACCTTTGGTTTGGGTATTTTCATGACGTTTATTGGGCTTGGTTTTAAATTTCTTCTTCTCCTTCGAGCAACCACCCCTCTTGTAGCCAACCCTCAACATTTCAACACCCAGTGATGGCTTATTTTCTTTAAGAGACAGTTTCGCTACACACTGCAGGGTATGCTCAATTCTCTTTGCTGTACTAATAACCTCATCTAAATTGGGATCATCCTTCAACCAAATTTCCTCTCGTATTTTATCATTAGAGCAATGAATCATAAATTGATCTCTTATATGTTCTTCCAGTCCACCCCCAAATTTACAATTTAGTGCTAAATACCTCAAAGCAGTTACATAGTCTTCAACAGATTCTCCCTCATGTTGGCACCTCATGCCAAAGTGATATCGCTCCAATACAGTGCTTGTTTTTGATTCAAAATGCTTATCAAGTTTGATTAACGCTAGATCAAAATCATTTGTCCACTCTTCCAAATCTAACTCAGCAATAGCAAGAAGAGTGTCATATATCCTCTGACCTTCATAGCCCAAGAAATGCATTAACATAGCTACTTTGCGTTCTACTGACATTCCATTTCCACACGTGGCTTTAACATAATGAAGAAAACCTTTCTTCCAAGGGGCCCACTTGATTTTTGGCGGGCCTGGTGTAGGCATAAACACCTGAGGACCAGGTACCCCAGACAAAACCATGTCTGTCTTTCACTCTTAGAAAGTATGAAAAGCAGTAACTTCTATTGGGATTGGAATGCAAGGGAATGCACTCACTGCACCAGCGTCCAAATATTAACTAGGAGGTGTGTCAGATGTCACTGAGAGCCTTAACTCTCCCAATTGAGGAAACTTCCCATGACAGATCATCTGTGGGACTAGTTTTCCCAGTCAAAAGTAGAGTAGTCTTCCAATTTTAAGAACACTTCCTCATCTGAGAAATCACACTTCCTGCAAAATGTTTTAGGAACACTTCCTCATCTGAGAAATCACACTTCCAGCATAAGTAAAGTAGGTTCCCAATTTTAGGAACACTTCCTCATCTGAGAAATCACACTTCCATCCTCAGGGAACGCACACTTCCTCACCTGCGTTGCATCTGAGTATCATTCAACTCGCTCGCCTTCCCACAGGGGTCCCTGGGCGAGCCTTCGTTATTTTCCTGTGTTACGCTACTGCCGGCGCCACATCCACGTTCAGGCAGTCAGACTTTTGAGACTGGCAACTCCGTTTCCAGCCAAACTTGAGGCTGGCACGGGGCTCCTCCAGGCCCCGTGCGGCAGGGCTCGCCTAATCCCCATCAGACAAACTTTTCCAGCGTCTGATGGTGTGAGCTAATCCACAAGCTCAGGGGATAGTCCTCCTCGATGCCGGGTCCCGCAGGCCACCCTGGACTGTTCTTCTCCAGCACCTCTTTTGGTCAGTTGGGGGTCTTGGCTTCAGCAGGGATTCATCCTTATCCCATCCTCGTCGCCATTGTAAAGAAGCCGCAAGCCAAGGTAAGTAGGAAACAGTTTATTTACTTAGTTTCCAGCAGTAAAGCATAAGAACTCCAACACAGTCAGCATCCAGGGTACAACTGAATAAAGCCAAGCATAAACATTGATGACATATCATTCCAGAATGGTATAAACACAAGGGATCCAATCTAGAATCACAGATGCCGTGCCTGTCAGAACACAGAAAAGGCATTAGCACTTAGCAACAACAATAACAATACATAAAGCATTAGTCCCTTTATATAACACATTACTACAATGGCGACGAGGATGGGATCTCTGGAAGAGGAACCCTGGAGAAAGGAAAGCTGGAAAGGTGACTGCAGAGACCTGCTGTGGGGGGTGCACGAACCAACAGGACCAAGGAAAGAAGAAGACATTACCGCCCCCAAGTAAGCATACCCATCACCCAGGGCGGACAAGGGAGGAGAGGGAGGAGGAGGACCAAAGCGAGGACCATTGCTGATTGGATCAGCAGCCCGTTGCTTTGGGAGTGCTGGTCCTGCAGCCCATTGCCTTGGGAGTGACGGTTCCTGGGGCATGAGAAGTCTAAGGGGTCCATGCAACAAGGGTGGCCCTAGAATGGTCGATTGTGGGACAAAAGAAGAGGTGGTCCATTTAAGAAAAGTGCCTCTGGACCTATATGAACAGACCAGCAGCCTGTTTTCTACATAGCCATAAGGAACCTAATGGGACTGCAGGAGTGGTGAAAGGCTCCTCAATATGATGGAAGGGTTTCTTTAAATTATTGAAGTAAAGAAAGGATAAACGTTTCTTTATACCCTTCATATTGGACTTAAATGGACGTGATATATATGCATGAAGTATGGTTCCTGGGATTGTTTAGTGCACGCATGATCAGTGCTTGGGGAGTTAGAATAAGAAGATTCGTTGATCCACTTTAGTAAAAGTGCTCCTGGACTAATTTGGATGGACCAGCAGCCTGCTATCTAAGGGAGTACTGTGTCTGGAGCCATAAGGAACTTAAATGGACTGCAGAAGTGATGAAAGGCTCGCCAATAAGATGGAAGGGTCCCTTTTAATTTGAAGTGAAGCCTTTCCTTTGTGTGCACGCAGTGAAGGGTCCCATAAACAGAAATGAAGTAAAGGAAGGATAATTGCTTCTTTATGTGCTTCATAACGGAAGGACAATGGACGTAATATATATGTGCCAAGTATGTTTCCTGAGACTGTTCAGTGCACGGATGATCAGTGCTTGGGGAGTTTGAGTGGATCTCATTTCAGTGGTGCGTGAAGAAACAGCACGTAGAGCAGAAAGCACAGGAGCTCAACGGACCGTTGGTCTACTAGAGAGCACAGGAGGAGCACAGGAGTTTAAATTGGATTTGGATGGAACGGAGACTAGGAAGGGAGAATCGATCCCGCGTTTCGGGAACGCGTCTAATTTTACTGTGTGGGGAGGAACGCTGTACTGCTCGGTATGCAGCAAACATCCTCCGCCCGTGAGGGGTACGATGTAGCGGGCGACGTGGCGAAGTACTGTGGAAGGCATCCTTCGCTCATGAGGTCGGGTGCAGGTAACGCCGCTCCGCCTCACTACTGAGGCGCTATGCAGCGGCCAACATGTTAGTAAAATTGTTGTACAATGCTACTTGCATGAGACTGTATAATGCTTAAATGCATGTTGAGATGGAGTTCATTTCGTTTTGCATTTAGGACAAGAACTTAACTAATGCATTGCTGGTTAATGCTTCATTGGTGTTACAACTGTGAGCATTATCGTGAGCTTTAGTGGAAACCGCTGTATGTGAAACACTGGTTTTTGGGTTAAATTAAGAACTTAATTAATGCAATGTTGGTTGTTGTTGTACTGAGTATTAGTGTGAGCTTTGGTGAAAACTGTTGTATGAGAAATGCTGGTCTGGTGAGACTGTGTATGGAATGGGTTAAGTCACTGCAGTTAGAATTTAACCATTTCTTTAATATTTGCAGGTTTATGGACTTTTTAAACAGTTTACTGAAAGGTGCATAATTAAATGCAATGTGATACCGTGTGGAGCTCTTTGTGTGTGAATGAGCTAGTGTACCTTACTGAGGATTTTTAGGTTCAAAGTGTTTTATAGACTTTTGTACTATTAGGCTTTTAGAATTAATGCAGCACATGGACGAGCAAAAGAACTATATAGGTAATATTTTGCATTTAGGATTAATGCAAAACGTGGACATGCAAAAGAACTGTGTAGGAAATGTTTTTGTTAAATCATCAATTCTAAAGAAATGTCATTTGTGGTACATACATTGTACATAAGGTTGACTGTGAATAGCGGGAAGTAACATTGGCGACAAAGGTGGTCCTGAGCCCCTATGCTGCATGGTGGCGCAGGCTGCGTGGTGCCCTTGGAGGAGCAGTGAAGAGTTGCAGTCCCTGCACGTGCTCCGCGGAAGAGGCCGCATATGGGAGGTGGCCAAACGTAGGAGGGCAAACGGTCCCTGCAGTGTAGAACACCGGCGGCGACCGTGCAACGAGTGGGGTGTGGCCGCGAGAACGCCGGGCCTTCCGCGGTGACGGTGCGGCATGGAGCTGAACCAGCAGAGGTGGAGCTAGGAGCTGCGTGTCCTGGCACGACTGCTACAGGCAGCCGACCGAAGCAGACGAGGCCGCGTGTGTGCAGCAGATCAGAAGGAGCAACTGTAGTGAGTAGCCGTGTCAGCCGGGCCCACAAAGGAAGTGCAGGGGAGGCACGGGAGGTGGCGAGGAGAGGCCACATTGTCAAGTGCCCCCCCCCACACAACATTCCAATGGTGGGCGGGGAGCGGAAAGAAAAATGTAAAGTGATTATCCTCTAAGGAACCTGCGGGCTGAGGCATAGGTAGCCAGAAGACCCAGGGGGGACGACTTGGGGGGGGGGGGACTACATAAAGGACGTTGGTGTACAAGGTGCAGGGCCTGCATCCCCCTGTGGGTGCCCACGTGTAGGCCTATGCTAGTCAGTGGGGGACTGAGCACACCAGCACATTTACCTGGAGGAAGGAAAAAAACTTGTGTGCTGCTGCAGGACTCTAGGCAGCAGAGCACCCCTTTTGGTGGTTCACCCAGTGCATTGGGTGGGGAAAACAATGGTCCCGGAAGGGTAGCGGCTCCCCAAAGAGTGCTCATGCGCACTCTGACTAACCAAGCAGCGCTGGGTACCCGCCTGTGGCAAGGGCGAACGGGGCTGCACTCATCGTGGCCTATGAAGAAGATGGTGCCCAAGGAGCACAGAGGCAAAGTGTGCAGCTAATACCCCTGCATATCTTTGACATGGTGGGGGCACCGGCCAGTAAGGGGCCTCGCTGGATGGCGTGGGTATAAAACCTGGAATTGTATTTTGAGGCTGTGAAGGAAAAAGCGAAACGACCAACCCTCCTGTACTTGGCTGGCCCAGAGACTGTTTAAAACATTACGGGCCAGGGAACTAACATATGCAGCGGCCATTGACGCACTGAATGCATACTTCATGCCCATGGTAAATAGGGACTATGAGAGATTTAGGATGCGCAGCACGAGACAAGAAGGGAAGAGCCTCGACACATTCCATGGGAGGCTTCGTGGCATTGTTCTATCTTGTGCCCTGGGAAATTTTGAGGAGGACGAGGTGAAAGCACAAATAATATACGGATGTAGCTCCACCAAACTGCATAGGCTAGACAGAATCCTCGAGCTGGGCCGGGCCCAAGAACTGGCGGAAGTGCGCGCTTCAGTAATGGACAGCTCAAGGCAGTTCATCAAGCTCGAAGAGCCCTTACAACGGGTGAAGCTGGAGGAGGCGTGTGCCATGGGCAGATGGCAAGGCGGCAAAACAGCTAGAAGAGGGGAATGGCAGTTTGTTCTGTTTTCTTTGTTGGTGTTTCGTTATAATAAAGGAAGAATGTAACGTAGGGCCCCTTTAAATGTGGGCGTGTTGAATCGTGTCAAGACGCGTGTCATCAATGCGTCATGTATTTTAATAAAAGGAGCCATTGCAGGCATGTGCAGCACTGTAGTGGAGACCCAGTTAGCGGCAACTCCGGTGTATTGTAGTCTTTTACTGTGTGCGTTTGCCGTGTGGCCCCGGCCTTGATTCCTGCCTCGGCCTTTGAGCCCACAGGACCGAGGCACCAGTGTGCTGGGTGCCCCCAGTTCTGAAGGCACAGCTGGTGATCCAGCTGAGAGAGGGTGCCCCCTCTACCGCACCGGACTGCATGCCCGCAGCCAATCCAGGTGATCCTGGAATCAGTGTCCCGCTCCGGTGCCCCAGGAGCAGGACGTAACATTAAGGGGAGGATGCCCGGTTACTCTGCTCCCTATCTGCCACCCTCTGCATCCCAAATGATGACTCAGTGGTGTACCTAGGTGTCCACCAATAAAGCATCATTTGGCAGAAGCAGCCTCGCAGTCATTCCTGCATCCAGATTTGAATAGAACACCAGCGACCAGCTGGCAACATGGCCCACGCAGCAGCAGCCTCTACAACAGAGAAGGAGCAAACATGCTGTGTGAGGGGGTAGAGAGCAGCAACTACACTCCCAAGAAAAGCATGCTCATCCCAAGCAGTGCCTTCAACCCACAATGTCCTTAACGTGAGGGGTGTTACTCCTTGGCCTACTTCCCCCATGGGCACTTCAACTGTTTCTAGAAGGAACTCAGCAACTATCAGCAATTCCTCCTTACCAAAGGGCATATCAGTTACTTGCCCCTTCTGCCAGCATTGTCTAACTGCTACATCATCATACGTGATTTACTAATCCCCCCCACCACCATTCTGGGACAGTGTTAATCTGGTGGTGAGCTCCAAGGTGCTGCTTACTGCTCCTCCTCCTTCTATTGCGCCATACTTTGCTCTTAGGCTCCATTTGGCTGCCACGTGTTGTGTCCCTCATGAGCACCATTGGGGGCCTGCCCTCAGCCAACAGTGCTTGCACACCACACGCCTCACACATACATCCCATGCATGAGTAGAGCATTACAAGATTCCTTTCATAAGCATATAAAACATGCCAGTTTCTGCTGCCCTCGTTTTCGAAATACGAGGTCCTTTCCTCTGACATGGAAGGACTCATGGGTAAACTTTATGCAGACCCGTCCCTATTCATTTCATGGCCTGAATTCTTCTACCACGATCGTACCCTTTTCTGCTGTAAGGTTCACATACCAAATATTTGTTGGACTTTTACACATGGAGCTCATGTTCCTAAAATGCATCATTTGGTGGAGGGGAACCATTACATGTTGGCATACACATAAGCAACCCCTGCCGCCAAATTTTGGTCAATTGCACAGTGGAGTGCAAAAGTGCACAGCAAAAAGCAGAGTACATGGTTCCACCTTTTGCCATGCACTTTTGCACTGTGCCGTGCAGTGAGTAAACGCTGCTTGGCAAGCCTGCATGCCAGTCAGCGTTTACATTTAATTGTGAGCACTGGTTGTCCTGCTCTCATGGCAAACAGCACTCCCAATTACATCCTGCCAGGCAGCGTGTACAATGGATCCCTATTAGGTCTGCCTGCTTTATGCTAGTGCATAAACCAGGCGGACCCCATAGGGATCTCCAGCATTTGCGCCGGCATGAAAATGCATGCCAGTGCAAATTCTGCACCATTTGTATGGCAGAGAGGAAAGTAATCGTCAGAATCGCAAGTTGCGTTCCGCCCCTCCTCTCAGCCACACAAATTAATGAAAATGGGGTGTGATGTTAATGGAAAGCGTTGAAGCCTTAGCAAGGCTTTTACGCCTTCCATTAACTTTACCACTGCTGTGGTTTCAACTTTTACCCTACAGGCTTCTGATTACTACTTTCTTGTCTGTGAACATACCTTTTCTGCTATAACCTGTGCATCCGTCCATTTGGACCCATTACATAGTAATTGCTCATTCCACCGTTTCCCCCCCAGAAATGTGTAGAATGAGTCCTTGTTTTTGTTTTTTTGGCATAAAAATGCAGCAGATTTATTTTTCCACAACATCATAAAAACCACACTGTGCACATTAGTGGAAATAATTCAGAAGATGCGGCGACTGCTCCGTGTCCAACAACATGCTTCCCCCTTTTCAAAAGTCCAGTATAGGCCCAACTCTCCCAGCCCTTTGCGCCTGAGCCTCGCCTGCCCATGCTGGTGTTCCTGGGCGGGGAGAGTGCCGTTTCCTTGGGGGAAGCTGAGCCCTTGTTGTTCCCCACAGACGCCCCTGCCGCTTAAGCTCCCAAGGGGCACTGGTCTGAGAAGAGCGAAGACCCTTCCGGCTTTCTCCTGGCTCATCCGGAGTCTGTCTCTTGGTCGCCCAAACACCGCCACACTGCCTCGCCGTCCTGCGACGTCGACGACCAGGCTTGTCTGTTCCTTGCCCTAATTGTAGGGTGGGTGGGAAACAAAATCCTCTTCCTGGTCCTTGTGGGCGGGCGTCCTTCTGCCAAGGCTGGATGGAAGCTGCCTGCAGTAAGGAGCCCGCCCGATATAAAGGGGTAGCTCCGCCCCTTTCTTTTGTAGCCCTTCACTGGCTTTTCCCATTTCTGCCGCGCTTTCCGCCGGCGCCTCCCCCTTATTCCCAGGAGGAAGGGGGAGGGGAAGGGCAGGAGGAGGACACCGCCTGGGTTATCGGGGTGCCTCCTCCATTTTTTTTGTTCTTGTTCGTCGTCACTGTCATAACCCGTGCATCCGTCCATTTGGACCCATTACATAGTAATTGCTCATTCCACCGTTTCCCCCCCCAGAAATGTGTAGAATAAGTCCTTGTTTTAGTTTTTGGGCATAAAAAGGCCGCAGATTTATTTTTCCACAACATCATAAAAACCACACTGTACACATTAGTGGAAATAACTCAGAAGATGCAGCGACTGCTCCGTGTCCAACAACCTGCTTCCCCCTTTCCAAAAGTCCAGTATAAGCCCAACTCTCCCAGCCCTTTGCGCCTCAGCCTCGCCTGCCCATGCCGGTGTTCCTGGGCGGGGAGAGTGCTGTTTCCTTGGGGGAAGCTGATCCCTTGTTGTTCCCCACAGACGCCCCTGCCGCTTAGGCTCCCAAGGGGCGCTGGTCTGAGAAGAGCGAAGACCCTTCCGGCTTTCTCCTGGCTCATCCGGAGTCTGTCTCTTGTGCTTGGTCGCCCAAACACTGCCACGCCAGAGGTGGGTTACCGCCCACCATGGCTCCCCCCTTTCCTTGCCTCATGTTTCTCAGAATTTGGTGCCGAGATTCCAGTAAATACGATCCATCCCCATTGGTGACAAGTGCACCCCATCCTTGAGATAATACTCTGGGGATTCCAAATTAATCAGGCCGTGCCTGATCTGCCCAAATCCTCTGCCCCTGCAGAATTTGGCCACTGGCCCATCCTGCTTCCGCCTGGATCTCTCCCCGGCTGCGTGATTATCCGCGCCTCTTCCTTCTGGTCTCGGGATTATCTCCGACCATCTGATTTCCGTTTCTTCCCAGTTGTCCTGCTAGCTCCTGTAATGAGAGCATTATTTCCAGCATTAACGCCCCCTTCCCCAGGCTTATCAAATCATCACCTCCCAGCTGTGTGACCAATATGTCCGGTTCTTGCTGTTTCCTCAGCAATTTGCGCACCTGCCCCTGCAGTTGCGTCCTTCTCATTCCTGGCACCCTGTGCCACCCAAACCTGAACTTGGTGGCCGTCAACTCCCCCCTGCTCCGCCGTCCAGCTTGCCCCTGCCCTATACTCAAGCGAGTATTCTATCACTCGGCCAGGTTTCCTTCTCCTCCGGGCTGGTGCTACTGCGATGAGAAGGCAGCATGTCAACCTTACAGTTACTCCGGTCTGCTGTATCTCATAAAACACCCAGACCTCCATCTCCCGATCCTAAATGAGTGTGTCCCACACACACCCTCTGTTACTCCAATTCTCCCTAACGCTAGCTCCATAACCCTACCCACTGGAAGCGGCTTAGTGCGGACCCATCCCGGTGAAAGAGCAGCGCTTCCCCGCTTCGAGATTATTTCCAACCAGGTGATTCCCGTCTCTCCCCATTGTGCCGCCAGTCCCAGTAATGAGTACATGATTGCCCTCATCAAAGCCCCCTTTCTCAGGTTTGTCAGGTCATTACCCCCGAGATGTATGACCCAGATGTCAGGTTATTGCTGCTTACTCAGCCATTAGCGCTTGTGCCCCTGCCACTGCGCCCCTTTCACACCGGGCACACCCCGCCACCATATAGTGAATTTGCTGGCGGACAACTCCTCCTGTTCCGACATCCAGTTTGCCCCAATCCTACACCCTAAGGGGTGTCCTACTGCCCCGAACCTAATGTAAGCAGAGAATCTTCTTTAGCCCGTGGCCCTGGAATGGACACTCACCCCCAAGTGCAACTATATCGGGCTGTGCCCCTCTGGAACTGACCATTCCCCATAATTGTCTAACTTTACAGGAAACTTGGCGCATCATTATTACTCCCCACTCCTTTCCCTTATGACCCAGTACCAATGGCACCCATTACAATGAAATAAGCTGCCACTCGTGTATTTCAGAGTCTGCACCAGCAACCCTGGCTGAATTCTGAACGAACCCTGCGTAAACGCATTTGGAACATCAACCTCCTCCATGTTCTCTACAATGTTTACATTGGGTGTACTGCTAAGCCAGGTGCTGGTGTCGCCCTTAGCAGACTATGCCAGGTGGCCCCCTAACTGGATGCAGCTCCCCCCTTGCTGCTGCGATGCCAATTGTTCCTTTTAGGCGGCATCTACTGTGGCCCACTGATGGAGAATTATCTACTTACACAGCCACGCTTACTCCACTGTGGATGTCCAGTACAAACACATTTTTACCTGTTTTCTATCCGATCATCTTTACCATTCTACTACTGTACCGTGCCCAGCTTGCTTAGTGGTCTTCTTTACTTCCGCATTCTCGACTTGTATTTGCACATGAACCCATTTCTTATCCAAAGCAGACCCAAGGCCTTATGTTCCCATCCTTTAAGGACTTATATGCTCTCCTTTCCCCAAAACCATTGCCTTGTGGAGGGAACCTTCCCCATACCACTCAGTAGTCACCCTATTGATTAGTTCGCTGATCATCTACCCCCCTTTGTACCGGCCCTTGAACTCGGTTCAGATCAGCCCAGCATATTCTCAACACTCCTCGTAACTGCTGTGTACTCCCCTATTTGAAACTACTGCATGCTATGTTAACGCCGTCTGCCCAATTGCACCCCGGTATTTGTAGTCTCGTTGTTCCTTGAATGCCATCTGAGACCCCTCTCTTTAGTGCGCAGGCAGTCCTACCAACCAAGAGTCGCCTTCAACCATGGCGAAGAACCCGCAAAGCCATTTTATGTAATGAAACACCCCCCTTGCCGCACTTTTCCCAAATGAAACCGGCCTCTAATTTTGACCCCTGAGGCACGTCGGTCAACCCCGGGCACCTACCCTCTGCGTGGCTCAAAAAGACCTCGCCCCTCTGGCTGAGCCTAGCAAAGGCAGAAGGGACATCCCTTAACCCGGCCTGTATCCAAGGGCGCTGCTCAACCGAACCCCCCTCGTTGCTCTGCGTCGTCCTGTTTCCAAAACTCGCACGCTTCCAACGCTCTCAATTCCCCGAACTGTACCCCTTTGGCGACCGCTAGATCCCCTTTTCCCATGTGGAGTGATACGGTTGCTGGCTTGAGTGCTCGTAACTAAGCGTGTTGGGGTTGGCCATGTTTCCCAAAGCCCTCCTTTCTAAGTAAAGCGAGGCCTGGCCCAGGATCCCCACAACGCTTAAAAACCTCCATCTTGCACCCAGATATGTGGCACGGCCTCCGACCGCGAGCGCCCTCCTAACCTTGGCCGCAACAATCCCTGTGTTTCTAGCCCCGCCTGCAATCCTATAGTGATGAGGGATAGCGGCCTTGCTACATGCATTAAAACACCCTCTGCCCCATTAGCGATGGAACTCCCACACCAGGCATCCCCCATCCTCTAAAGTGCCCACTCGCTTTTTGTCCTTGTCCATAGCCCTGCCATGCTAGCCCCGGGACATGTCATTGAAATTTTTTTTGTGAAGGGGCCCAAAGCCATCCTCTTTTAGACCCAACACCAAGCATACCTACCCTACAAATCTCTGAATGAAAGAGCAAACAGCCTGGATAACGAGCACTATGATCAGTTAAACCACATCCTGACATCAGACGACCACCTCCCTGAAAACATTATTATCATCAATACTTCCGATAGGCAGGGCCAGTTCCTTTACGATATCTTGCAAAACAAGCCCTCCCCTTAGTCTGCACGTATTCTACGGCTGATATACAGGCGGCTTTCAACACCATTGTCTCCAGGATACAATGAAGAGAGCCTTCCCCCTTTACATGGTAACGTGAGAACCCGCGTTAGCCTCCCTGTCTACCGCCTCCATAACATTAGGCCATGCTCCCTGAGCTGCGTAACCACTCATTATCGACATGCCCCCCCCAGCTGTCACCTGCAAGCCTTGCAGCCAGCCAGGTCCAACCAAATGCAAAAAGCCGACCTGGGTCAAACCCCTTTGACATAACATATTGAAATTGCATAGCGCTACGGAGCCTCAGGCATCGGAGCGCTGTTTTTTACTACCCACGGTGTGTGGTGCTCCTTTATCGAACTGCTGTGTTTGGCCCTAAGTGAGCGCTCTCCTCACTGTGCTACCAGACCGGTCCTCTAGTCCCTCCTAGCAGACCCGATCTCAGTAGCCAGCATGCTTGCCCTTACATATGAATTGAGGGGCAGATCCTTACCAACAACATGATATTTACCCCCGCCAAAATTGCCCGAATCCAGTCGCTAATTAAGACATGTGGTGAAGTAAAATCTAACGTGCTTCCCTTCCATGCTAAGCAACTTCCCTGCATATCACCAACTACGGTGTACGGGCCGCCCAGCGATGAAAAATTCTGGCCGCCATCCTAGTGAATCATGTACTAATTCCCCTGAGCCAGTGGGGGTTCCGTACCCACACTCGCCCAACCAGGATTCGCGAACGCAGTATACAAACCTCCGTTTTACTGTTGCCCCAAGCAGCCTGCCCCTTTATTTTAAATATCACTGTCTCACCCCCAGTTACCTCCATACTGCGTGTCAGGGTGAGAGGATCATTATAATCCCGGCCAGCACCTCGCACGCGCCATCTCATGTCCTCATACCAGAAAGCATAGCGTCTGAATCGTATGCTGCATCTCGTGCAGCTCCAACAACCTTATAACCGGCCTGTACCTTAAAACTGTCTATTTATAGCCGGTATAGCACATTTCCATACCCCCGTTTACATACAGCCACAAACCCCCAACATGGCTCAATAAAACATTTAAACAAACGTAAACGCAGCGTCCGTCCCCATTGTAAAAATCTGAATTTCCTATTTAACCAATGTAACGCAGGTCTCTGCCTGTGCGGCCATAACACCTGACATCCGTTCCTCATCGCCGCATTAGCATGGGCACTTCATGATGATGCTGTAGGAGTATGCCCGGAAAGCACAAGGAATTGAAATACCCCCAGCCGTGCACTAGCGATCCACTATCTAACACCCCACCTGGTGATACCACCACCTGGGGGCCCTTACAGGAACACCAAGCGGCACGCAAAAACAAACGTCAGCCCTTGAATGCGAATCTGAGAACATAATCCCCCTGGCTGCCCCTCATTATTTACACAGTAAGTTCCCCGCATGCCCGGAACGCAAGGCGCTGCTGCCACAAAATGTAGCTGCAAAACGTGTCCGATACTTTGGTTGCCAAATATTCCCAACACCGACATGCCCAAAGTGACCACAACCCGGCTACCATGTGTCCCAAACGAATCCGCTCGATCACAGACCGGCCTCGCTACACGGCAAGCAGGTTTCAAGCCATAAGCCTGGAAGTGTTTTTGTGCTGGGGAGTGGCATGCGGGTGACACGGATGGATGACAAGTGTGACAAGACAGGCAATACAGTAATGACAGTTGTAGGAATGAGGAGACTGACGACCAGGATGTGAGGTGGAAAAAACTTTGGCCACAAGCTTTATTTTAGTACCAGACATGGTGCAAAAGAAAAACCAGCCATAACATCACATAAGGATAACAATACTATATTTTGGGGACAGAGGGAACAGGTGAGCAGGGGCCCTAATCCCAATTAGGGGCCCGCTCGAGGCTGATCCCCGCCGCCACCCTGAGGGGATGCTGACCGGCGTCTCCCAGGTCCTCCCAAAATAAGAGATTGTGAATTAAGTACAGCCTCTGGCTGCTAGGGTCCAGAAAATATTCCTGGTGAAGGTGTCCATAACTTCAATGGACAGGTGAACCCCGTCACTGCAGAACATGGCCTGGTTGTGTACCGAGATCCCATGTTTAATAAATTTGAGGCCTGAGAAAAGGCAGAAATTGGCCACAGCTTTGTTCAGTTTGCGCCTAGAAATCTCCATGGCTTTGGCGAGGGATGATTTCTGACATCATCACTTCTGTTCGAAGTCTTAGCATGTGTGCCAGGGATCTGAGGGAGGTGCAGATTTCAGCCAGGAGAAGCTTCCTGCCCAGCTGAGGCAAGTCATTGCCCCCGAGGTGTATGATGATAAAATCGGGGGAGGTGAGCAGGCCCCCAGTAGGCCAGCCAATTTGTCGTGTAGGTCTCCCCAGCGCATGCCCGGCTTGCCCCACCAGTAGGTGATGGTGTCCTGGAAATGCATGCCGTCCTGGGTTTCCTCCAGCCATCTGCTGGCTCTGGTAATGAAAGAGTGGCCCACGATCCACGCCGTCTGGGACGGGGGGTAGCATGTGGTTAGAGGAAAATGGGGGGGGGGAGACGGAGGATACTATTAGATCAAGTCTTTTCTGATGTATCTTTTGTAAGCCCCCGATTTCCAACCCCCAATCCCTTTTATGGCTTTCTCTTGCAGCCCCCCCATCCAGGCTGAAGTGGCTGCTCCTATCCTGAAGGAGTGGGATCCAAACTCAGTAGGTTTCCATCCTATAGCTATTATAGTCTTCTTGAGGACAGACCTCACCTGGAATCTATTGAGGGCAGACCCATTTTTGTGTGTGAATAATTGCCCCCCCCCGACTGGGGCGCTTGTTCATGAATGCCCTGGTGGTGCAAATGGGGCAATATTCTGTTTCCTCAATGCAGTACAGGTTGATGATCCTCCCTTTTCCTAACTGATCAGTTTTGGACCTACACAGTTTCACAGCCATGGAATCCTTCCCCAGGTGGATGTCGCCTATATCCAGCCCTTCCTCTGATCCTGTGTTTTTGGAGGCTATCTCGCTGATCCTGAACGCCCCAAAGTAGTTTAGTGTGAAGGCAGCTCTAAATAGTGAGGTCTCGTAGGCATTGTTGCATACTGCAGGGAGGGTGTCTAGCAGAATTTTTAATTTAGCAAAATTGAGGGGGCGCCTGGTGTCTGTCTTGACCCCTTCCATTTTGGACCAACCCTTGAGTGCATATCTGGTTAGTGCGCCGTGGGTGGGGTCGGGTGCCCCCGCTAATCTAGTGTAATATGAAACTGCTGCCAGATGGGATGAAGCCCATGCCTTCTTTTTGCTTTGTTTGAAAGCCCACTCCATAAAGTCATTGACATGGCACTCCTGTATATCCCTGATGTTGGTGACTTTTGTGATCCTTCCAAAATCAGTCAAGCACTTATTGTACATTTTGGCAGTTTTCTGTGCCAGCGCCTTTTTGGCCAGTTCCCCTAAGACACCTTTAGGCTCACCTGTAGGAGTGTGGTGCCGGGAAAGGCAACCCCTTTTGTCCGGGCCCGGGGGTGAGGGTAGAGCTGGGCGCGGGCATCTCAGGGAAGAGCTGTGACCGGCTGGCTGGCGGGGGCTGCCTTGGGTGTGTCCATGATGGCCCAAACCTCTTCTGGAACTGCTGTCCTCCTGGCTTCTGCCTGTGGGTTTAGTGCCTTGAAAGTGGAGAACTGAAAACGGGACAGAGCGTCAGCGGCCTTATTATCTTTGCCTGCAATGTGCCGCCCAATTATTACAATGTTATTTTCCAGGGTGACTTTCGTCATTTCTCTCAACACTTTTAGCACCAGAGGGCAGGAGGCAGCACCCTTGTTTAAAATGTGTACAACCGCCATGCTGTCTGACCATGTGACCAGTTCTGTGTTGGCCAACAGGGCCCCCCATAGGTAGAGTGCCAGCCATATGGGGAATATCTCTAGCAATGTGATGTTCCTGGTCCAGCCCCTCTGCTGCCAGCAGGGCGGCCAGTGGCCGGCGCACCACTTGTTACCAAAACATACCCCAAAGCCTCTGCTGCCAGCCGCATCCGTGAACAGGGACCTTTTGTCTGCCCCATTCATGGGTTTGCGCCATATCACTTGGACATTGAAGTTGTTAAGAAATGCTTCCCACATGGCCAGGTCTTGTGTTATCTCCTTGCCCAATCTGATGTGGTGGTGTGGCTTTGTAACCCCCCTCATTTTTAGTTCCAGGCTCCTGTGAAAAACCCGGCCTTGGGGCATGATTCTGGTGGCAAAGTTCAGCTTCCCAGCAAGGGACTGTATTTCACGCAGCGTTGCCTTGTCCCTGCCTGTCATCTGCCTTATTGTCTGAAGAAGGTCCTCTATTTTGTCCCTGGGCAGGCGGCACTCCCCCATGGAAGAGTCAATCTCTATTCCTAGAAATGACAGGGTGGTGGTGGGTCCTAAAGTTTTCTCGGGTGCCAGAGGAACCCCTAATTCCTGCATGGTTTCACTGAATGTTTTTAGGGATGAGCTGCATAGGAGAGACCCTGCTGGGCCAATGAAGAAGAAATCATCCAAATAGTGTACCGTTCAGGCTCTGGGCATGGCCTGTTGGAACGCCCACTGTAAGAAAGAACTGAACTGTTCAAAATAGGCACACGCGATGGCGCAGCCCATGGGAAGGCATTTGTCAAAATAGAATTTATTGTCAAAATGGAAACACAACCACTGGTAGGTGCTCTTGTGCACAGGCAGCAGCCTGAAAGCTGACTTAATGTCCGCTTTTGCCATGAGAGCGTGTCTACCTGACAGTTTTACTAGGTCGACAGCATCTTGCACGCAGCTGTAAGAGACAGCGGCCTCCGTGGCAGGGATGCCGTCATTGAAAGAGCTACCGGGTGGGTGTGATAAATGATGGATCATCCTGAACTCCCCCAGCTCTTTTTTGGGCACAATGCCCAGGGGGGAGCATAAAAACTCAGTGAAGGGGGGGTGCTGGAAGGGGCCCTCAATCCTCCCTAGTTGTAGCCCTTTATCAATTTTTTCGCTTATTATGGTAGCTAGGGATGAGGCAGATTGTAGGTTCTTGGGTATGGTGGGAGATCCCTGGCCCTTGAATGGGATCCGGAAGCCATCTTTGAAACCCTGAGCCAGGGATGCTCTAGCTGCTGGGTCAGGGTAGTTCTCTAACATTTTTAGCAGTTGGTCAATTTTTATTGGTGAGGCCCCTAATCTATAGCTAGTGCATGTTTTTGCCCTCAGTGACTTTTGGGCTGGGCCTGGAAGGAGAGGCTTTTGTGCAATTGTTGCTGCTGTGGCCACCACTGCATGTGCTGCATTGGTGCTTGTATCTGCACTCGGTGCCCTTGTTACATGACCCTCTGGTGAAGTACCAGCAGGACCCCGGAGTGCTTCCTTTGGCCCCCCCGTTGCTGCGGTTGCCAGACTGCCCCTGATTATGCCCTGTTTTTTGCCCCCCTTGGAGCGTTCTTCGAAAGGGGGGTTTGTTTTTGTTAGTATTTATACTGTCATGTTGAGGCCTGCGCTGGTTATGTTGCCTGTTTCTACCCCTTCTATTATACTGATGCTCATAGTCCTTGCTGCTTTGGGCGCTCTTAGCTGAGTTTTCTTTTAATACATGAAAAAGATACAATTTAGGGTCTTCCTCCTCCCAGCCCAGGTCAGGGAATCTCTGCATCTCCTTCCTGAACTCTCTATCATAGTTCAGCCAAGACTCCCCCCCAAAGGTATTGTGAATCTCCAAAATTCTGTGGTGGTAGGCAATCAGTGCAGTGCCCTCTTCTGGGAATTTTTCTAGAATTATTGTGGATAGTATTTGAAAAGAGGCCTCCCAGTTCTGAATATTCTTCTCCAGTGTGGGCCTCTTTGCTCTCTCTTTTTCTTCCTCTTTCTTATCCCTTTTTGAAATGCCAAAACCTAATTCTTCATATTCCAATAGGCAGAAAATGTCAATAAATTGCTTTTTCCAGATCTTTCTCTTAATTTTCCGCTCAATGTGCCATGCAATGGTCTTTTTTAGGCTTCTATTTACACTTTTGCCGGCAGTGCGCCTCCCATATTTAGTCATATGAGGGGTTGGAGACGGTACATCATTGCTAGGCCCAACCCATGCTTTAAGGTGGCCCTGGTCATCCTCGCCCCCAGATTCCGACTCTGTGTCTGTGCTGTCACTCTCGCTGCTGGAGCTGCTCGAGTCATCCCTGTGCCTCCTCTTTTTCCCAGCACCCGCACCCTTATGCCATTTTAAAAATTGTTCAAGCATAGGCCCCAAATCATTGCTTTTCACAGTACCTGATTTTGCTTTCCTTTTGGTGCCTGGGTGGGTGTCTGAAGAGGCGGGCATGCTGCGGACGTCAAGGCGCTGCTTCTTCCTAGCTGGTTGCTCCCTTTCTGCTGGTTCCTCATCGCCGTCGACCTCCTCTTCCAGGGCGCCTGCCTCATCCTCGTTGAGGCCGGTGGATGCGAGCTCTGCCATTCTTTCCTGCACCACGTCCATGCCATGGACGGCTTCCGCTGCTTTGGCCCATTCCAGGAGTAATGTTTCTTTCAGGGATAAGGCGTTGGCCATCTCTTGCCTGTTTGGGTCTCTGTGTGCTAGTTCGTAATGGGTTGTCTTTGTGTTTCCCAACTTGCTGTGTGGGTCAGGGTCCTCTTCCCCCCCCCTTGTAGTTCCCAGGTAAAGTAAAATGCTGGGGCTCTGTGTCTGCCTCCTTCCAATGCAGGTCTGCCGAAATGTGTGCCTGGGAATTCCGGCTGTCCCCTGTCCAGCTGTTAAAGCCGGTGCTCTGTGTATTCCTGCTTCCCAGGCTGAAGACACAGAAAAGCACGGCCGCCGCAAATTCTGCTCTGCTCCTTAGCTGCACTTTGCTTGTGACCTTTGACTCGGTCAGGTTTGGAATGCTGTGGCCTGTCAGTGTCAGCCCACAGCCCCCTGCTGTATCCCCCAGAAGGTATTTTTAATTTATCTTCGCCGTCGTGACACGATGTCAGATTAGGACAGGTCTCATACAGCAATTGTCCAGCTGTACCTTGTCCTATGTATGAGCAGCGTTGATTCCTCGCAAAACACTGGCAGCAGCCCTCCCAGTTGAAACAATCACCTGGCTGTAGCTGGGCTCTTCCCTTGAAGCAATTCGCATGAGTGTAACAGTGTAGCGCAGCGTTGGTTTCTTTACAAAATTCCACTTCGATGGGAGGTGAAGGAGGGCCTGGGGAGCCTGCAGCCTTCTCTCCTAAGAAAGCACAGCAGCAGTGTGCCTCTCTGTCTTGTTGAAGCCTGCGGGGCTGGGGAGGCCCACTCACCGACGGGTCTTCACTGCTGGAAATATGTCAATGTCCGCTTTTTCTGCGCAGCCAGGAAAAAATTGTCAGCTGGACCCAGCAAACGGTGCTCCTTCTTGTCCTGGTGCTCTGGGCAGACCTGCAGCCGTCCTGCTGCTGTTCGTGGCTGACGGGGAGGAAGCATGAGAAGGGCCACCTTGCCCCCGCCAGATAAAGGCAAAATTCGGCCTGGGGGCAAGGCGGCCCTTTCTTTGAACTTCAAAAGGCCCCCGCTCAGCATCCGCAGGATGGGAAGGGGGGCCTTTGAAGTATGGAGGGCAAGGTGACAGGGGGCAGCGACTACCGGTTGTCACCTGCCCCTCTCACCTCACCCTCCTGTCTTGGAGACGCGCTGTCTGGGTTCCCATTGTTAAGGGACCCAGCAGCCCGACCCCACCATGTGCATGCTAAGTGGAGCAGCGCCAAACAGGCGCTGCCCCACCGGACTTCGCACAAATCCCCCACCTCCCAGGTTACGGCCCCGGGCCTCCCATCCGGGTGGGCCCGGGTGTATTACTGCCCCAGAATGCTAGTCACAACGAAGGTAAGGCAACCCAATTGTCATTTAAAACGTGCCCCACGACCGGACACATGGATAACATTAAGTGGCCGCATTCTTGTTAGCCTTCCGCCACTTAGAAGCTGCTCGCTCTAAAACACCCTATGGTTTAAATAGAGCTGGCAGTTCTGCACTAGCCTGAACCATGCTGCACTCTGCGAGTAACACCCCGCTCAACCCCACGGCAAAGTGAGCCCTCTACCCGCTGCCCTCTCTGGCCTGCTCTCCCTCACCTTCTCACTCTCTCCTTGAAACCGCGACCCGACGCTCCCTCCCGACAGGAACCGAAAACCCCCATGCTGGAACACTGGCCTTCTCTCTCACGAACACTGGGCTTTCTCCAACAAAAACGAAATCCTCTTCCTGGTCCTTGCAGGCGGGCGTCCTTCTGCCAAGGCTGGATGGAAGCTGCCTGCAGTAAGCAGCCCGCCCGATATAAAGGGGTAGCTGCGCCCCTTTCCTTTGTAGCCCTTCGCGGGCTTTGCCCATTTCTGCTGCGCATTCCGCCGGCGCCTCCCCCTCATTCCCAGGAGGAAGGGGGAGGGCAGGAGGAGGACACCACCCGGGTTATCAGGGTGCCTCCTCCATTTTCTTTATTCTTGTTCGTCGTCACTGTCATTCTAACTCTTTCATGCCCTTGTATCAATTACAGTAGGGCCTTGTGCTTTTCCTTCCGCTTGATCAGTGGTTCGGTGCATGCTTTTCTTGCAACGTTCGTCTGTTCGTGCTCCTGTCAAACATGGCAGTCTTTTCTTCGTGCTTCTAGCAATGCAGAATGGTAGCTTATTTGTATCGCCATCTGCTAATTTCACGTTATCACAACACACTTAGTCCTGCTGGCTCTTTGTGGTACAATCTTCACTTGCCTCCACTTCTACCTCATACCGCAGCAGCACACTACTTGCATGCATGTTAGCACACTGGGCATACATTTTTTCATTCAGACACATACTTCCCCCCTCATTCGCACATACACTACCTCTTGCATGCATTCAGGTTTTGGAGCTAACCTCATGTGCATCTGCACGTATGTACATATGTGCTCTTGGAGTGATACAGCCCCATTTGAAACGTGAAACGTCTTTGGTCTACGCCACTTTGGGCTTGGTCAGCCAAATAGGGTTCATTAACCCTACCGGCCAACCCACTGGGAACTCGGTTCCTGCCGGCACCTAGTCGTTAGGCGGAATCCGCCACCGGATTTCTTTTTTCAAACACTCAATTTATATCCAATGTGAGTCTCAATAAAGCACCTGAATTGTCCACCTGTACAACAGAGAAACCTCCTCCACATTTCAGCCATTTTCACATGCACTACTCCTCGTCTTACTGCAGTTTGATCAATTGCCCTAAGATCTGTGGTGTCCTGTGCAGCAAAAGATGTGTGGGGCCACCTAATTTGCATATGTAATGGCACCCGTGGCATCACAGAAAAGGAAATCACATGCTTAAATACTCGAGAATATCGTGGGAATTTATATTAAAAGGAGTTCCCAGAAGTAGGCCAAGGGACACATAAACTTTGTGATATCCCCCGGTCACTGTTTCTACCTGTGGGGCAATGGAATGAATTAGGCTTTCTTTTGGACACTGAGTGAATTCAGTTCTAGTGATGTCTAATGTTGGTAATCAAGCAGTAGCGGCTGTTGAATTTCTTCATTGGTGCGGAGTAAATATTTCCTATGACTATGTGGAAGCGATCAAGCATAGTGAGGGAGTCTGAAGCAACCAATCATGGCTCGGGAGTTCGCCCCACTCTTTCAAATATTGGCTTTAAATGGTGCATTTTACAGCACACTTTCTGTGAGAAATTGGGTAAAAAGCTGCACAGTTTACAATCGGTATAAAGGGCAACACAATTTCCAATAGATGCCTAGTCACCAACAGTACACAGGAACGTATTCCAACACACTGTCCTGCTGCCTTTGCCCGCAATATATGCCAGTATTCTTTGATTGCAAAAAAACATGTTCATGATGCCTGGGAGCTCCAATATATTCCAGTATTCCCACATAAGAACATATTCATGTTTGTTTGTCCATAGTGCCAGTAATGACAATATAAGAACCATGTCCATGCTGGCTCTACCAATACATGTCAGTATCCCCACTTGGGAACATACTCCTGTTGGCTTTGCCCAGAATACAAGTACAAATGCTAAGCCACGGTAAGAGCATGGCCATATTGGCCGCACCATTGAATGCCAATATAAGCCAGTATACCCACATAAGAACACTCATCATGTAGGTGTCGCACTCCGCCTGCTCCCAAGGGCTGGTCCGCCTTGGAACATCAAGTACAGGGGCAGTGGCGTCTGCCGTGGCGCCTGGACCAACAATCACTGCGGCGTTCGCAAAGAACTTCGATTCCCAGCAGTCCTACCGGCCCGGCATCACGTGCTGCTTCAAGTCTCCGTGCTCTCTGCGCTACCCGGACTGATGAGCGACGCTTCTTAACCATCACGTTCGCCCAGCAAGGCTGCTTCGTGTTATTCTGTGCCTTCAACCTCGTTTTCTGACCACCTTGCTTGTTACCTGGATCTGGTTCTGTCTCTGTCTCGTCCCTCTCTGCTCCCGGCGCCCGGTCCCTTTGAACTGACTTCCTGGTTCCTTCGACCTCAGCAACTCCGTTCTTTTTTGATGCTGCTTTCTGCATCTGCCCCCTTCTGTGTCTGATGCTTGGTCCCGCATTTGGATTACCTGGCTTCCCTTGATCTTGGCTCACGTGTACTGGACTGCCTTATCTCTTTGTCTCTTCTGGCTCATGAACTTGCACTCTTTCTCTCTGGAATTGTCTGCTGAACCCTCTGAGGACTTCTTGGATCAAGTTTTCCCTGGATCCCATTGTTTACCTGTGGAAGTGAACGTGGACATTCTATTGAACTGCATCTCTGGGAACTGTTGCTTCGTTTGGACTCCCTGTCTCCTGGAATCCTGTGACTGTGTGTAGCCCTTGAATGCCCCCTTGTGCTGCCTGGGTCAGGCTTCCTCTGACTGCTAATATCTTGTCGGTTCTTTGTTGTAACTACACGCTCTCCTTGGAATCTCTTAATCCTTGAACTACTCTGGCTGGAGTTTTTGCAAGTGGGTTCCTCGCTTGCAACTGCACCACAACAGGTAGGAGTGGGCTTGTGTCTGAGGGTGGTGTGGGGTATACTCAGTTTTCATTAAAGGGATATTGAACTGTTATCTCCGTCTTGTTCCCCCTTCTAGCTCTGCTTTCGCTCCTGCCTTTTCGGCTGTCAGTCTGCTCCTAGCCTGTCAGGTTTTCATATCCTCTGAAGGCTGCGCTCTTGTGCGAAAAGTCTCCCTGTGAAAGGAGACCCCATTTGTCCACTGAGACTGGGGTTACCCAAGTGCACCCAGATCTTGACAGATTAAGAAGCCCAATAACACTGTCAGTCTGGGATGGAGACGGGGGCAGATACCATGGCTGCAGCATTGCAGGCCTTTTTAGCCCTTCACACAGACATCGCAGCCACCCATGCGTCTCTTCATCAGCGCATGGACGTAATGCAGAGTCTAGTACACCCACTACCTTCAAATGAAGAATTCAGAGATGGGGCGGCTGCGGCACCTCCTCCAGCTTCGCCTGCCCCGAATCCTGGCCTTGACGCCGTTGTTGTTTTACCGGGGCTGTTTCCATTAGCCCTGCCAGAATGCTTTGCGGGTGATCCTAAAACATATAGGACATTTATCAATCAGTGCAGGCTGCACTTTCTCTGCCGCCCTTTGGCCTTCCCCAACTCCACTACCAAAGCTGCTTTCGTATTGTCCCATCTAGCCTGTCTTCTATAAAGGCCTATCCGATGAACTAAAAGATGCCTTGTCTGTGGTTTCTTCCATTCCATCCATTCTTCCGGAACTTTTGGATCTAGTTTTACAGGTCGATGCACACCTATTACAAAGAAGAGGTGAACGCTGGACCCTCGAAATGCAACCTGGCAAAACTGAAATGCTTTCCTCGCTTCTGCCCGGGGACACAGAACCAATGCAAACTGGAGCTACGCGGGGCGCTTTGACTAAGGAGGAAAGGTAAAGGGGAATGGCCAATAATCTATGCCTTTACTGTGGACAGAGAGGCCATTTTATTTGTGTCTGTCCAAAAAGGCCTGTTAAGCATTCCGGAAACTCCAACACTCATCCCTAGACAGGGACACAGGGATGAGTCCGCTTTCCACGGGGCAGAGAACGTTCCATCGTCTATGCACATATGCTTGCATATGTCCTTTTTGGTTCCCGACCCTGTGGTGTTCACTCTTCCTGTAATGATTGATTCCGGAGCCACAGGCAACTATATGGACCACCAATCGGCAAAGAAAACAGGCGTGCCTATTTGTGCTAAACAGGTCCCGGAAAAAGAGCACGCAGTGGATGGCTCCTGTCTAACCTCCGGACAAGTAACGTATCAGACATGACCCATCTTAATGAGCACACAAGAGGAGCATAGTGAATGGGTTGCGTTTGACCTAATAGCTACCCCCCAGTTTGGGGTTATCCTGGGTCTTCCTTAGCTATAGCAACACAACCCAGCCATCGATGGGGTGAACCAATCTGTGTGTTTTTCCTCACCACATTGTCGAGAACAATGTCTGACACCAAAGTGTGACACTGTCTCTTCTCCGTGTGTGGCACTGTTATCAAGCATATCCACTATTAGCGCTTACGACTGCCTTACCGCAGGAATATCGAGCCTTTGCAGATGTCTTCAACAGGGGTCTGTCTGAACGGCTTCCACCACACCAGGATTATGATTGTCCCATTGATCTCATACCCGGGGCCTCGATTGCTCACGGTCATATCTATTCCGTCACTCATAAGGAGGAAGAACACCTCAAGGAATACGTCGAGAACTCCTTATGTTTGGGACACATTTGGCCCTCCCGGTCTCCCGCTGCCTCACCCATCTTTTTCGTCCTCACGAAAGATGGAAGTCTGCACCCCTGTGAAGACTACAGGGCGTTGAATGCCATCACAGTTAAAAATGAGTACCCATTGCCTCTGATCTCCGAACTACTTGATCGACTGACCTTGTCAAATGTGTTCACCAAACTTGACCTCCGGGGGGCTTACAGCTTAGTCCAAATGAGACAGGGTGATGAATGGAAGACCGCCGTTAAGACCAAATATGGTCTTTTTGAATACCTTGTCATGCCCTTTGGGCTATGTAGTGCTCCACCCACGTCTCAGCACTAATCAATGATGTCTTCCGGGACGTTTTAGACAGTTTTGTCCTGGTATATCTGGACGACATCCTCATCTTCTCAGAATCTGTTGATGAGCACGTCCAACATGTCTGTACAGTCTTGGAGATGCTGCAGGAGAATGAGCTGAATGCCAAATTAGAGAAGTATGTCTTTCATGCTCCATCAGTGGAATTCCTGGGTTTTGTATTGTCCTCACATGGAGTCCACATGAGTGACACCAAGGTCTGAGCAGTGCTTAAGTGGCCGGTGCCCACTACCTTGAAAGCATTACAGTCATTCCTGGGCTTTGTAAACTTTTATAGACAGTTCATAGTCTCATTTTCTACTATTGTGGCACCACTCACCCATTTTAGCAGCCCTTCCATCCCGTTTGTCTGGTGTACGGAGGCCCAGGTGGCTTTCGAGTCCCTAAAAAAAAAAAGGGCCTTTACGTCAGGCCCTGTGCTGCAACACCCAGATCCCTCTCTGCCATACATTGTGGAGGCCGATGCTTCAGCCGTAGTGATTGGAACTATTCTTTCGCAGAAGTGTCCCACTACGCAACGGTTACATCCGATGGCCTATTTTTCGAGGATTTTGTCTCTATGTGAACAGAATTACACAATCATGAAGAGGGAACTTTTGGTCATCAAAGCTGCTTTCAAGGAATGGAGACATCATCTTCTGGGCGCCAAACACCAGGTAACGGTGTCTTCCGATCATTGGAACCTGCAGGCCCTAGCGCATGCAAAATGCACAAACACCCGTCAGATCCGTTGGCAACTGTTTTTTGCCATGTTCAACTTTGTTGTTACCTATCATCCAGATCCTCTTCATGGCAATGCTGATGCGTTGTCTAGGATAGGAGGAGATTTTGACTTTACCCATTCCGTCACTCTGCTTTTGCCTAAAGGATCTGTGCTCTGTGTGTGTATGGCCTCTTCCCCTTTACTGGACGGGATCCAATGCTGGGTGAGAGATCATCCCACCAATGACATGCCCCTGAAAGCAGAGCTAGTTTACACTAAGTACGAGGGCTCTTGTATGTCCCCAATACCCAGACCCAACTTCTTGTACTCAAATGGTACCATGACGTTCGACTTGCTGCTCACCCGGGTCAAAGAAAGACCTTTGATCTCCTGTACAGATGGTGCTGATGGCCCCATATGAAAAAGGATGTTGCAGATTATGGTTCGAAGTGTTCCGTGTGTACTCAGTGCAAGGCAACTCCGGGTAAACCGGTGTGGCTATTGCAAACCATGCCGATCCTGCAGAAACCTTGGTTCATGATCTCGATGGACTTTGTGGTCGAGATGCCACCCGTATGAGGTATGACCACTATTCACTATTCTAGTAGTGGTCGATGCCTTCACCAAAACAGCACAGTTCATTCCTTGTCGAGGTATACCTTCCGCCGCTGACTTGCCCACACTTTTCTTCGAGAATGTGGTTTGGTTCTTTGGTCTGCCCTCCATGCTCATGAAAGACTGTGGATCGCAATTCACCTCTCGTTTCTGATTACCCCTAACCAGGCCTTTGGGTACCGTTACTCGTTTCTCTTCATCTTACTAGCTGCAATTCGATGGTCAGACCGAAAGAGCAAATGCCACAATGGAACAGTATCTCCAATAACTCTGCTTTCATTATCAGTTTGACTGGCTCTGAGAGTTAGCTTAGTTTAGTTTAGCTGATTTATTTGTAACGCGCACCGAGCCTGGAGACATCTGGGCGCAATGCTTACAAGTGTCATACAAAGAATACAGCCGAATGATACATAAGGTTACATATATACATAGAATCATAGTATGATACCATGTTACATTTATATAGCAAGAGGAATTTACTGTGTGAGTTAATTAAATACATATAGGCAGGTCGCGATTATGCGACTAAGAAACGGTCTTGCTCAAGGAGCCAAGTTTTGACCTTTTTCTGGAAGAGGAGGTAGGAAGGTTCCTCTCTTAGATATAGAGGGAGGGTATTCCATTTTTTGGCCGGAGAATTGGGAAGCTAACCCCACCTGCTCGTTGTTGCTTGAATCGTGGGATGTTGATACAGTGCGTTTGGGTTGTTTTGGTGGGCCGTGTATTGGACAGGTAGGTAGGAACTTGATTGGATAAGCACTTATGAGTGAAGGACAGTGTTTTGAAGTCAATTCCTTGGTTAATGTTAAGCCATTTTAAAGTATGTCTAGTTTCCGAAATGTGAAGATTTCTTGGGAGATTCATGGCTGCTCAGACAGCATTATTTTGCATAACTTGCATTTTGTTGATGTTATGTTGAGAGGTGCCCAGATAGAGTGCATTACAATAGTCGAGCTTGGAGAGGACGAGTGCTCTTGCTATTGTGATGCAGTTGGCTATTGTCAAGTAGGGGCGGCAGGCATTAATGAGCGTGCAAGTGTAAGCGGAAGAGGACGCCAGGGCGTTAGTTTGTCTTGTTAATGTTAAGGCGGAAACGATGTAGAATCCTAACGTTTTTACAGCCTTGGATACTTTAATTATATTGCTGTCTATATTGAAGGATGTGAATAATGCATTCAATTTGTTCAACTTGGCTGGTGAGCCCAGGAGGAGCAGCTCTGTCTTATCATTAAGACAGAGCCCATGCTTTGACATCCAAGCTTGTATAGTGAGGTAAATTACATTTAGCATCCTACTGTCTACAATGCAGTCACCAGTGATGGGGATGAGTATCTGGGTGTCATCTGCATAGTTCGTATAAGTGACACCCAGATAATAAAGATCATTGTAGAGTTGGAGACACGCAAGACCCTTGTGAGACTCCTCAGGTGACTGGGATGGGGGTGGCAGAGGCTGAAGGTGCAAAGACCCTCATGGATCTATTATTGAGGAATGACTCAATCCATGCGTTTGCTTGGTCGGAGAAGTGTGCAGCAGATGAAAGGTGTTTACATAAGATTTTATGGTTCACAAGATCAGATGCCGCTGATAAGTCGAGTAGAAGAGGTAAGGCCAATTTCAAGGTCTGGATTTGAATCTTGAGGTCGATCAGCGTGGTTTCTGTTCCATATCTAGGCCTGAATCCTGATTGGCTAAGGTCTCACAATTTGTTAGATTCAACGTGTTGCTTTATTTGCAGATAAGCCGCTCGGTCCAACATTTTTAGCATGAATGGTACCCTTGTGATGGGTCTGTAGCTTGATGGGTTATTAGGATCTAGGGATTTTCTTTTAGTAGCAGAAGTACCCAAGCGTCTTTAAGGTTATTGGGTACTATGCTAATTTTGAATGAGGCGTTAACGACCGATGTAATGAAAGGGGCCAGTTCCTTCGCGGCCTCTTTAAAAAGAGGAGCTGGGCATGTGTTCCCCTGATGCTTTGAGCTTGAGAATGTTGGTTTCAACCACTTTGATAGAGAGGGTAGTGAAGTTAAATTGGGGCTGTGCATTAGTTGGGGAGAATGTTCAGTTCTGCATAATATCAACGTTAGAGATTAGAGTTTTCTTAGTTTCTATTTTGCTTTTGAGCAACGAAATGTTGTCTTCGAGTGCATTCTTTATGTTAGTAAATCACAGGGTATCTTTACTGCAGGTGTCTAGGGTTGGGACCGGCAATTCTAACTCTTTCAAAATGTTGAAAAGTTCCTCCATATTGGACTTAGCTTTAGTGATGCGGCCATTATAGTTATCTTTTTTAGCTTGGACAATGGCTAGTTTGTAATTGAATGAAGCTGCAATGAAGTTATCCTTATTAACCGAAGATGGGGTGCTCTTCCATAGTGCCTTTGAGGTTCTTGTCAGTTTCTTAAGAGACTTAAGGTGAGGGGTGTATAAATTGTTGAGGTGTGCTCGAGGTTTGGATTTGCGTAGTTTAAGTGGTGCTATTGTGTCGATAGCCTTGAGGATGGTGTGATTGTACAGGTCAACTAGTGCCGTATGGTCAGATAGTGTTGTTGTGGGGTTAATGATGGGTTGAAATAACGGTATTAATTTCTCAATGGTCAGATTGCATTTGTTTCTAATCATCATGGCTGGTACTTGATTTTGTGGGATTGCTGGCGTTGACTCTTTAATAGTGAACAAGATTATGTGGTGGTCAGTCCAGGCGCAGGGCGTGTTGGATAAGATGTCTGTTGCAATTAAGGTCGGCTAACCATTCAAGAGTTCTGCCTTTTCTGTGGGTAGCGGCAGCAGAGTTTGTATACAACAACTCCCATCATTCCTCAGTGGGGTGTTCTCCATTTTATGCCTTGTATGGGCAACATCCGCAAATCCTGCCTCTTGTTTTGCCTTCCCTGGTACAAGTTCCGGTGACCAGTGCTGTGGTCCGGTCACTTACATCCATCTGCACAGCAGTAACGCAACATCTACAAACCGCCCAAGAGCACACGAAACAGGCCGACAGGCATCATTTTCCGGCCCCAGATTATCACCCCGGGGATAAGGTCTGGTTATCCACCAGATGCTTACGTGTTCCAGGAAAGCGTAAACTGCTACAGCGGTAAATTGGCCCCTACTTGGTCTGCAAACGTATCAATCCAGTGGCTTTCCTCTTGGCGATTCTTCTGAATTGGCATGTCTATCTCCCTTTTCATGTCTCCTTGTTGAAGTCTTACATAGTCGACACCATACTTCCTGCTTAACATCCCCTCCCTGTCACAGTGCGTGAGGAGGATGAATATGAGGTTCATGCTATTTTGGACACTCGTGTCACGAAAGGCATTCGTTACGACTTGATCGATTGGAAGGGATATGGGCTGGAAGATAGGACCTGGGAACTAGCTACCCATGTCCACGTCCCTCGGCTGTTACGCACATTCCACGTTTATCATATGTGCCTGCTCCCGAGGGCTGGTCCTCCTTGGAACATCAAGTACTCTGGCGCCAGGACCAACGATCGCTCTGGCGTTCGCAAAGGACTTAGATTCCCAGCAGTCCTAGTGGCCGGTTCTCACATGATGCTTCACGTCTCCGTGCTCTCTGTGCTACCCAGAAACTATTGTATTTAAGTGCACACAGACTGCCGGGTGACACTCCTTAACTGCCGCGTTCCCCCGGCAAGGCTGCTTTGTGTTAATCTGTGCCTTCAACCCGGTTTCCTGTTTTCCAACTGCCTGGCTTGTTACCTGGATCTGCTTTTGTCTTGTTCCTCTCTGCTCCCGGCACCTGGTCCCTTTGAACGGACTTCCTGTTTCCTTCGACCTCAGCAACTCCGTTCTTTTCTGACGCTGCTTTCTGCATCTGCCCCCTTCTGTGTCTGACGCTTGGTCCCTCGTTTGGATTAACTGGCTCCTCTTGATCTTGGCTCACGTGTTCTGGATTGCCTTATCTCTTTGTCCCTTCTGGCTCATGTACTTGGACTCTTTCCCTCTGGAATTCTCTGCTGAACCCTCGGAGGACTTTTTGGCTAAAGCTTTCCCTGGATCCCATTTTTTCTCAGTGGATCTGAACTTGGGCATTCTATTGAACTGCATCTCTGGGAACTGTTGCTTCGTTTGGACTTCCTGTCTCCTGGAATCCTGTGACAGTGTGTAGCCCTAGATTGTGCCCTCATGCCGCCATCGTCAGGCTTCCTCTGGTGGCTAATATCTTGCCGGTTCTTTCTTGGAACTACGCGTTCTCCTTGGAATCCCTTCATCCTTGAACTACTCTGGCTGGACTTTTTGTAAGTAGGTTCCTCACTTGCAACTCCACCACAACAGGTAGGAGTGGGATTGTGTCCGAGGGTGGTGTGGGTTATACTCAGTTCTCATTAAAGGAATATTGAACTGTTATCTCCGTCTTGTTCCCCCTTCTAGCTCTGCTGTTCGCTTCTGCCTTTTCACCTGAGCCCCTAGCCTGTCAGATTTTCATATACTCTGCAGGCTGCGCTCCTGGCGAAAAGTCCCTGTGAAAGGAGACCCCAGATGTCCATTTTGACTGGAGTTACCCAAGTGGACCCAGATCCTGACAGAAAGCAAGCATTCTACTTAATGTCAGCTAAGGGCTTACCCTTATGTCTGATGGTATTGAACAGCAAGTGTTCTCTGGGTGCCAAGTATACAATGCCAACGACCCCCCACCCTTTCCGGATGAGACCTGGATAATGATATCAGCACACCACCCTAATACCGTCCCCCAGGTCAGAGGCGGCGTAACAATGAACCTCTGGCATGGGACTTGATAAACAAACTGGGAGCTGCAAGGGGAAGGACAAGTTGTGATCATAATGTTCAGTATGATAAGGTAGACGTTTCCCTAACCCCAAGTAAGTACCTTTTGTTATGGAGTCCTCACATTAACCATCAAATCCCTCAGGGACTAATAAATTGAAGGCATGTACATTGACAGTAGTGCTCCGCAATGACACAAATCTAAATACCTAGTTAGGAAGGCTGCAGGCATCAGCGGATGTTGACGTTTGCAAGACACTGTATCAGCGGGTCCATCTGGCTGGACATAGGTGGCCTGGGAGGAGCGGCGCCCTAGGTGAGTGACTCCTAACACGTAAGAAGTTGGCTTTGCCCATATAATTCCAGTAAAACATGCCATTCCACTGTATAAAAAGAAAAGTCTGCATCCTCTGCCCCAATGTAGTCCTCCCTCCAATCCATAAGAACATTCCTCAAGATGGCTTGGTCCATATAATGCTAGTAGAACATGTCATACCATCGTAAAGAATCATCCACACTGGCTGTCCCAATGTAGTGTCCGCCTCAACCCTCAACTCCACGTAACGGCACCCAAGGTGGCTTTGCCACTATAAAGACATGTCTATGCTTGTTGCCCCAATGGCACCGCAGCCTTGCTCCTGTGGCCCGCACACAAATATACAGTCATACCCATTCACACACGCAGTCACGTGCACATTCAGCTTCTCTCTTATTCACACCATACAGAACGTTCACAATGCACTCTCATTGATACGTGCGCTGACAGTCAGACACACCCTCGCAAGCACACACACAAACATATTTCTCACCAGCTCTGGATTCTACGTCATCTGCTTCAGGCCTTCTGGCTCTCATGCACTATGGCCATAGGAGCCAGGAAGCAGGACTAGCTTCCTCATTCCTGTACAATGGAGCTGGAACACCAGGAAAGAATGCCCCAAGCCACCCATAAACTGTGCCACTTCCCCAGCCTGTTTGCCCAATGAGCCATGCAAGGCTGAGGAAGAACATGCCCCAGCCTCGCATGCCAACGCTGCACGAGTGCTGATGTTTCTCTGCTTTTGCTCTCTCGGCAGTGTCTCCTTTCCTAACGGGTGACAGATCGGCATTGCATTGCCCACATGGAAGAGCCATCACTGCAAATAAGACACACCGCGATTAAACGATTTGCTGGGGAGCACACGTTTTGTTAAGCAACAAAGCAGGTATTTGTTTTATTTGCATCAGTTCTTTTTGCAACTTTGGTTTGAAAGCACCAGCTGATTATGGAATGCAGTGCAAAACATGCTGATTGTGCTTTGCTAATTAAACTAAATTGTTGTTTTGGTAGATACATTATTGCTTTTATGGCGTTTTAAGGTGTATTGCAATCATGACTCATTTGTCCTCTCCTCTGTTTCTCTTCCCACTCCAATGTTTGGTTTTCAGCTATACTCGTAATACTCGGACAAATATATAAATTCTTATAGAAATGCGTTAAGTAAGAAAGAGTACTATTGTAGCACTATTTCCACCTTCTTAAATGGACGACTACAAATACCAGAATGCAGTTCAGTGAAAGGCTAAAAAATGACATATGGGCTTTGTAAACGTACTTCCAGGACTTAAGAGTAAAACCAAAATATAGTGTGTGAAAAGGTAACTTTGTTTTTTCTTTGTTTGACAAAGGCATGTGTAATATGATGCGAGGAAAATGTGACATTCAACAACAAAAAGGAAGCGTTTCGACAAATAAAAACACATGAAAACAAAGGAAATAGTTTAAAACTTCTTTTGTGTGACATTTTAATGAAGGCATCATGTGGGCAGAAAGTTGGTGCCTTCAAAATAAACATTTCCCTTTTGTAGTATATCACGGAAAGGTTCAGAACTGTGGGGTGCATTAAAAAGCCCAAAAACCAAAGGTCCCTTTCACATGAAAATCAGGATTTTTCAATACTGACACAAAAACGACTTTGCATTTGTGATTGCAAATGAAAACTGAAGGGCCATGTGAAAAAGGACTACCTGTCATTACCCAATGAAAAGCAGCCTCTTAATTCACAAAGCAAGAAGAAAAATCCTTTCACATGAAAAAACTGATTTTTAAACGCTGTCTCAAAAACGGCTTTGCATGTGTGTGCACAGGTAAAAGCAGTTTAAATAGGAAAAATATACCTTTGCTAACATAGAAAGGTCTGGGAAAGATATGATGTTAGTGCTGACAAAAAGTAAGGTAAAATATGTTTTGCATGCAAAATGCCAGCAGCCATTTGAAAGGAAAAGCCACTTTGTTTTCGTGAAAAAGTGTCTCTAGGCCAAAGGCAAACCCTTTTGCTGGCTGTTGGACTCATGTCACCACAAACTACCCCACTGGAAGGCTGGCATCCTAGTTCTTACAATGGCTATAAAATGTGGCCTTCCTGAAAGGTGTTGCCCCTGAAGGACAGAGACAAGCCGTGTTGGCTGGAGCATGACCAGAATGCAGACAGAAGTGTGAAAAGGGAGGCTGAAACTCCAACTTCAAACAGGCAACCAACTTCAAAGAGCAAGCTGCAAACACAAAGAGAATTAAAAAAAATAAAACTCGGGTTACAGGCGAGCCCGGCGAGACCATATGGCCTGGAGGCAAGAGAATTGCCATTTGTCCCACATGAAGAATTACTATTGATTGAAAAGGACCATTATCATTTAGCCCTTTTTTCCCCAGCAATTATAAGTCCAATTTTCTTAATTTATGTATCGTTCATAAGGTAATTTCCAGGCGAGTTTGGCGATATAAAATCCATGCACCTACGAGTTATGGAACTGTAATGGCCAGTTAAACTAGGTTCCTGGCTGATCTGAAAATGTTCCGGATGTAAGAGTTGGCAAACTGGTGAAGGGTAAAATTTGCAATATGGATAGGAAATTACATGTTCATAACTGTTATGCTTTCTGTGAAAACGGCAGAAAATTGCCAAACCGCCGTACTAAATGGTGTAGACCTGGCTGTCTTGTTTAATTCCCCATGAATATCAGAAAAGGAAAATATATATGTTATGGCGGTTATTAGTAGAATTATGAAGTTTTGTCACATAACTAGATTTTTGCAAACAATTTGACATAAGAACAAGTGGGGCTTGTAAATTAAGCTGCCATATGTCTGCTCTAGACCCCTAAACCAATCCTCACAGGGAGGCTGGGTTCCGGAGGAGAGAGAAGGGCAACTCTCCAATCCTATTTGTGTGACCTCTTGCAGGGTACTCCCCCAAGATTGTAAAATTGGTGGTGTCATCACTGCTATATAAGGGGGACTGCACTAGGGGGAAGGGTCAAAGCTTCTGAAATGTACCATCAAAAGAGTGCTGCTACAAATTACAATCTGACAGCTGCAAGAAAACAGCAGAGGAGACTGCATTGGTTGGAGCTGTCTATTGCTAGGAAGGCCTAAACGCTGACTGGGTCCTCTGGTGGAGCGCGGGAGGCCATCCTTGAGAGTGGAATGACTAGACCCCTGACCCATCTTGCCAGAGGTTCCTGACATGCAGCTGGCTGTCCTGAACTTTAAAGAGAGGCTTTCTATATGTAAGTCGAACTGAGCCCTAGGAAACCAAAAGGTGGGGAGTCTGCTTGCCTTAAATCCTTTCCCTTTATAGTAGTCGGGGGTAGGGAGATATAAAACTACTGCGTAGATCCTAAGCCTATTTAACTACAAAGATGAATTTAATTCATTTCCCATTTGGTGGAACACTACGGGGTGATTTTTGTTAAAATCCGAAATTAGCAAATCTCACTTCCCAGTGTGCGCTGAAAAACTATAACCTATAATTTTATTGGGTAATCCTTTTTGTCATGTTGACCCAGACTTCTTTAAGGAAGAGATGTGTCTTTGTTCTTAAATCAGTCTTTCCTCTAACACATGCCTTTCAGTGGAGGGGGTTCTGAAATCCAGAATCCCCCAAATCCTTCCAATTTGTCTGTCTGACTTCCCAACACAGACCAAAGTAGGGACGGGGGATCTGAAAAACAAGCTGCTAAATCAACCAGTGTTTATTTTAAACCAAACGTGTGGGTGAAATCATAATTGCCACATGTAGATGTACCAATCTTGAGACCCTACTGCTAGCTTTTTAAGCGCGCAGGAAAATCAAAATTGCACAGCACTACATCTACAAATGCGTTCACTAACCAGCGCTTATTATTTCTTGAAGTGAAATTTGTAGAAAGTAAAGCATTTGTTCTTTTCAACTCACGTTTGGGATTTATTTATGTTGAAAGAAGTTTATTGTGTGTGCCAGGGATAAAGTGGTGTTTGACATTTTTGTGTTCTTTTCTATTACTTTTAAAAAAAAATTGTTCATTGTGTATCATCTGGAACCAATCTAATGTATCTAAGTGAATGTATTTAAGCATACCTTCTTGGGCCGCTTATTGTAATCCGTAAGCAAGCCTTCTTAAAATGTCCTTAAAGTGCCTCGTTGCCTGTGGGCTGTAGTTGCGCTCTACAAATACTAAATAAATAAATAAAATAAGTACAAATATATTTCCTATACACCAGCCTAGTTCCTGGCTCATTGTTAGCTCAAGGGGGGCAGAATCCAAGGGGTATGATACGTGTCTGAAATAGGACTGACTAAAATTATACGTTAAACAGTTTGTTGCGTAACACCTTGAGTGGGGAGGGGAGGAACTACTTGTGTTGAGGGTTGCCTTCTTAATAAAACGTTACAGAACGTTTTGTCCAAAACAAAGGTTCCTTAAATGAACCACCACTGCTAAATGGCCCACACTTTAAAAGCTCCTCAAGAGCAAAAATAGTTTTAAGTATTTATTGGGCCCTGGTGGGACGTGCTGTGTAGTGTCTCCTGAGCCAGTGGGGGGCATTTGTCCCGAGCACAGGGTTGAGAAGTGGCAGTACAGTCTTGCTGGTAGATGAATAAAATTAGCCTTACATTAACGCAGCACAGCGCCCCTAGAATACATCCGGGTGTGATTCACTAAGTGTTTTCAATGGGAAACCCCATTGAAAACGCTTTGTTAATCAGCTCCCTGACCCTGTGTTACTCAGTTGGTACATGGCAGCTGGAGGCTGTGGGGCCCTGGGCGACCACACAGACTGTCCATGCCTAGGGCCGGCCCTCACTACAGCATGATCCTATACTGCCTTTTCTAATGAAGCGTCACCTTCAATTTCATTTTACATCTGAATTTTGATTTTGTTGAGTCTCCCACTTCTTCCATATTGTTTCCAAGTATTCTTGTGTGTTTCACTGCTTTGCCTCCTTGTGTGACACCTGTCAGGCCCGTTGTCTTGGTGCTGTTCCCAATATGCCAAACTCTGCCTTCTTTTGTAGCATGAGTGGCTTTTCTTACCCATGTCAAAATGATGACACTCTTGGGCGCACCTTCGGTGAGCATCACCTCTGCTTCACTTTTCTGCATCTCTTCTTCTTTGCTGGTCGATGAAGAAATGTCTTATTGCCTTGCCTGTCCTCCTACTGTGTCATATTTATGCAGATATATGCATCCCTTACATATCAGTCCTATCTCTCTGCTTCCTGCTCCATCTTCTCGTGATTCTTTTCTCTTTACGAGAGGAACATGTGTTCTACTGTGTATAGAACCCTGGGTGTGTGACGGGTGTGTGTCTTGTTGTGGAGGGTTCATTGTCAGGTTTCTGTCTCTGCGTTCCTAGTCTTACAGTTGTCAGGTAAAGTTACCAGCACTGGGTGAGGATGCCTGGTGTCACACCACATAAAGGTTTAGTATAGGTAAATCTTTTTATTTATAAGTAAAGTAAGATCCACCTTATAACAGCATGAAAGTTAAATACCTTAGAGGGTCTGTCATAGCTTAAGGTAAAATGCATTGTACATGGTGTTTTGGAAATATGTGTAAATGAACTAGGCGCATGAACGTGCATCCGAATAATTTACATGCAATCCTACTGCAATAATGAGAGAACCAGACTCCTGTGTTTAATTGTGGAATATGTAACGTGTTGAACTATTTAGAAATTGTAAATTTCTCAATATTGTATGGGGAAGGGCTCATGCCAGCACTCCAACAAACAACATTCGCACCCGAGAAAGGCAGATCAACCAATCACAATCTGCCTTTCCCGGGCACGATTGTGCAATCACCGTCCACAATGTAAAAAAAAAAAGTCAATATAAATGGCTGCTGCCATAACAATAGAAAAGGGACTAGGCCCCTTTCACCGACATAGTCCCTTTTCTATTTTAATGGCGCTGTGCATTTCTTTGCCTTTTTTTTCATTCCAACGGGAGATGTGCTCTCGCTAAGCACATCTTCTGTCGGAAGAGAAAAAAAATAAAAACTTTGTACCCCGGGAAACCCTAAAAAAACTTCACACTGGCCTACAAAGCTCGAACTGGCAGGCCATTAAATACCATGTCCGCCCCGCCACCGGGGCGTGAAAGCTACATTGTTGCAAGTGAAACATTCTGAACTCCATGACAGAAATTAAAGTCAGTTGCTAGTTGGTGAGGCAGTGACTGAAAGGGTGTGTATAGGTATGGAACCCTCTCCAGGAACCTCAAACCGGTAGCAGCAGTTCACCAGGCAGCTGTTCAAGGTAGTTCCTCAGGCTACCCCTTTGGTCCATTTCAGGGGAATTCACATGCTTCACTCTGTTCTGACTTGCAGTCCAGTTGGAGTCCCTTCAGAGAGGCTTTTGAATAAGGGTGCACTAGACCAAAGATATTCGTCACGTCAGCACCACAGCAGTAGAATCATGTTGCCCGGTTCCCCTGAGGATATTGACAGTTTGCGATAACCGGCCTAGTTGCTGTCTGCTCGCCAGAAAGTGCAAAGCTCCCTGGGTGCTTGCATGGGGTGATCTGAGAATAGGGGTCACTTCAGGCCACCTAAGTCGAGAGGCTTCCAATTTCAATTGAGGTGAAATGTAATGCTATCTGAAGTAATTTAAGGTGTACACCAATGTCTTTTGCCAAACAATCAATTCTACCACTGCCTGCATTTGCAAGGCCATTATCTTTTATGGGCATAGAATTCCCCCTTCCCCTGAGGTCCCACAACCATTTTTCAGTTACAGCGTTGGGTTATGATGTTGTCTTTTTCGAAAGGAACTGACTCTCCTTCTCCTCACTGGGCCAAAGACGCTGAGAAGCCCTACCTGCGATTAGCTTTGGAAAGAGCTGCATGGGCTGATGTGTTGTTTGCGTATCCAGAGGGTGAGGGTTCGAGGTCCATTGTAATTTCCAAGGAAATGTGTACTTATTTGACCAACGACTATGTTCTAACGTTCTAACCTTTTCAGAGTTTTTATGCATTTTGTTGGTGTAATGTATAAATAAGAAAACATTTTTTTTAAAACATTCAGATTCTCTGTATCTTGCTCAAGGGATGCTTGGAGAGCCCCTGAATGCTCCAAGGGAAGGCACACCATACACGCATGCTGAGGTGCTTGACAGACCAAAGGATGCATGTGGATTACCACAAGTTGTAATGATGGCCCCTCTCTTGTACAAGTGCATTGCCATAACTCAGCCTACTATCCATCAAGGGATCACCAAGAGGGAGGGGATTGCATATTCATCAAGTGCACAAAAAGAAAAGATCTGGAAAATACCCAGTTCGAGGCTAAGACCCCATAGCATGAACAAATAGTCCCTTGGTCTCCATCTGGCTCCTCTTATTCTGCCCCCCCCCAGCAGCCTCTGCTAGCCCACAAGGAAGGGTAAGATGCAAGGAACCTTGTCCAACAGAGTGTGGATATGTCCCTTGGGTTGTGCCTGGGGTTCCCCACAGAACCTCCTGGTCCCCTGGCTGGTCCTAACCTCGCCATAGGCTTATCACACTCATGAACCTCCTGCCACATGAACTCCCCTTTAAATCAGGAAATCTACCACTCAATCAGAGTCTGCACTTTATACCCCTGTCTCCACTTCTTCAGAATATTCTCCAACTTCCTCCTTTAGATAACTCTACAACCACTTCCAAAAAAGGATTCTGTTGAAGGTTTTGCATCACCTTCCAATAACCTCCCCACTTCCATCTTCTGGCATTTCATTGACCTGCTAAAGAAAGTTCTGTAGAAGATTTCATAGCGAATACAAATGAGGCCAAAAATAAATAAAACGAGAAAGACCTTATTGGCAAAGCAAGAGGAATGATATGTATAGAAGACACAGTCAATTATTGGAGATTTCTACCTCTTGCTTTCTGTCGCGATTAAAAGTGATGCTTGTCAAACTATGTAGCGTGCCCAAATGCTGGAAACAATACTTGAATTGCATTATTTTCAAAACCAGAATTCACAATACCAATGTACAGATAGCTATTTTCTTTCAGCCATAGTGCAACCCACAGAACCTTTTATTGGAAATGTATTTCCCTATTCAATGCCCATCGTTAATATGTGTCTGGAGTACCCAGGTTAATATTGGTAAAGCATATATCCATTGTGTGTGAATTTCGGAGTCCAAAGTATCAAGCACAGGATATCAGACATTCTGAATACATAACTAAATGGTAAGAGGATACAAGGTCTAGTTCAAATATAAACAGAGACAAACGTATTTGTTTTAAGTGACTGGCTTTCTTTAGAGTGTAAAATAAATTTATAAAAATGGGTAAGCCACATTGTAGCATTAGGGGAAACCTTCTTACAGAATCCTCTGATTAAAAGTGCACAGAGTTTATTTAATAAAGAGCATCTGAAATGCACAAATAAAGTAGAAGCAGCCATTGGGTACATTTCTGCAAGTCCAAGCCTCTCATAAACACTGCAGTTTCAAGAGGTCAAGGGAAAGGCTATTGACTTTCAGATGGCCGGCAACTGAAATCTGCCTTGGATTAGATCATGAAGAATATGCACACCAAGAGAATTTCTGCAATACTTAGTGGAAACATGGAAAGGGAATATTTAGGCAACGTACCGTTGCTGCCCTTGGGCGGAGAATAACTCCAATTGCACACCAAAGAAATAAATGCCTTAAGCATGAAAAGAAAATTGATCTAAAATGTATTATTATATAATTAAGAAGTGCATTGCAACACAAAATCCGATTTACCCCAGATTTGGAAAGTTTGTAGCCAGAAGTAGTATGTATCAGATTGTGTAAAATAAAATGAGGATCATGGCATTTCAAATTGCTCAAAATTTTAAAACCGCATAAAATCATCCAAATTAAGTCTCTAAATGTTCACCCCGACTGGCAGAATCTAAAAATATAAGTTTCATCCACCTCACATATTTTAGCCAGAAATTAGAAATTAGAGTATAAAAACAAAATTTGCATCTCTTCAAAAAGTGGACATTCCCTCACACCTTTTCTAATAAGGTGGGTGGCAAACCATACCTCTGACAAACCAGTTGTGGGGTTAGAGGGAAATATAATGGCATACACATAGGACAGTGGGGGAGTAATAATCCCCACATTTACAACTTTACACCTGTATAGATGAGTTGAGAGAAAAAAGAATTGTTCTGAATTTAAGTAACTTCCTCCAATACCATACTTGTCTTGATGCTGGAGAAAATCATGCTTCTATTATGTGCCATGGTTATATTGGTCAATGAGTTATGTGTTCTAGCCATTGCTAGGTAGAATGTTAGAATGTCTAGTGTTTTTTTTAGATTATCATAATATTTACAGGAAGGCTGTGATTGAAAGTGGATGCCTTTGTAGACTTATAATAGTATACTTATAATAGTGAGATTCATATAGGCAAAATTTCATTTTGTATTTGTTTTGGATATATACTCTATTGTTGTGGTGTCCAGGTTAAAGCTCAAGACCCAATTTATAGCGACTGTCTTCTTTTAAATACATTTCGATCTCACTGTCTTTTCCTTAGCCAGAATTGTGGGGTGGGATTGTATAAGTGGGTGGGAACATTTGATTGGCATGTCACGTCTGCGCGAGCCAATATAAAAACAATACTCAACAGGTCCTCCCACCTCCTCCTCCATATACCTCTACAACATCCTTCAAGAATCCTCCCACCTCCTCTTTATGACTTTGCTCCAACCTCCTCCAACAACTCACCTCCCATTTCCTCTGCTGTTTCTCCTGCCTCCACCAATACCTCTCCCCACATCCTTCCTCAGATGTTTCTCAAATCCTCCTGAAATACTTCTTGAAGCCTCCTTACTCTGATATTCTACCAACACCTCTTCTCACCCACTTCCTCTGGTGTTTCCGCAGTACTTCTCCCATCCTCCTTTCTCTGATGTTTCCCCAATGCCCCTACAATATTTCTCTCTGACTCCTTACTCTGATGTTTTCTCCATCCTACTTCAATAGGCTCTCCCCACCTCTTTCATTTGATGTTCCTCTGGCACTTCTTCTGAAGTCTTCTCCCCTTCTAGCTAAGCACTCTCCTGCTTCCACCACACGCTGCTCATTTATTTTCCTCCTCCTGCCTCTTCCTCCATCCAGTTGCCAACAAGATGCGTAGCCAGGATTGTCTAACAAGGGGGCCTTAAGCTAATGTAGTTGGGCCCAACGCACTGAAATTAACATCTGTAAATGCCCACACAGCGCTGATGAGTGGGCATTTACAGATTTTGGGTGGGCCATGCCCGCTCAGGCCTACCCTGCCTGCGCCTCTGTTGCCAACTCTTTCCATGCACTGTCGTCCTTCTATTTCAACAACCCACACACTGGGCTGTGAGCTATGACCTTCTCTATACTCCATGCCCCTCTCCTGGGTTGGCTCTCAGACTATTGGCATGCCTATGGAGCTTAGGGAGGGGGTCTATTCTGATTGGCTATTCTAGACAGCCTCTATCTGTGGTTTGCCTAGTGAGGTAAATGCTAGAAGTAGAGTGGCAACCATATTGAGTTCCATTAGGCCAATCTGATCTGTCTGCTATGCCTGAACACTGCAGTTTCTGCTGCCAAATAGAAAAAGTGAGTCATTATGTAAAGATCTACTTGGGTATTTGAGAGCTCTTCCCATGGTATTGAGAGGCCAGGACATACCTTTCTGTATTAATTGGGAAGCATTTGGGATTCTCATAGTAGGCAGGCTCAACGTCGAATTCAATGAGTTCGCAAAACCCAAACTTCCTTGTTGTTTTTATTGGTGTGTTTACTAGATGCAGCAACAGGCCTGAGGGCCCAATGTGGTGTAGACAGATTGGTGTGAGATATTGGGGCTGCTTCCACAATGTGTTGGTGTCCGTGGGTATGTTCTTTCACATTAAAGGGATCTTAACAACATTCCTGAGGGCCACAGATGTATGTCTCTCGTCTGGCATTAACCCTAAGGGAGTTCAGGTCCCAAGGAGTCACAGTCTCTACTTTAGCGATTTGGTCAGGAGAATAGGAAAATGTGGGACTAGTAGTTTCAATTTAGCAACTCCCTGCTAAGGAGAGGGGCCACAGTTCTGTGTCCCTGATGATTCCCATATGTAGCTCCTCTGGATCCACCATCCTGGCAATTATGTAGCTCCCAAGACACCTACATCCATGAACTGCAGACTACCAAATGCCAAGCAGGGGACTTTGTGACACTGGTAAATAGGCTCCCCATCTGCTAACATTCTCCTTCTTACTGATGACTCAGTGATGTACTTGTATGTGCACCAATAAAACACCTATCTGACAGAAAATGCCTCAGTCATTCCTGCGTCCAGACTTTAAACTAAAACAATAAACCAAAAATGTATGGCACAATTTGTTTTCATGTTTAATATATAGCACAATCATGTGCCAAATGGATACTTCTGTGTTTTGGAACACTGTACAGTAATGTATGAACAGTTATTATGCTCAATGAACTTATTGGCTGGCAGTTTTTGGTGTGGAAAATATCAGAGAGGTCTTCTGTAGCACATTAACTGGTTGAAACATTTGTGTTCCACAAAAACTGGCTGATATGCAACTTGTGACACCATAGAGGAGGTGCAGACTATCATTGTGCCACCGTTAGTGACCAACGTATGTTCAGGGGAACAGTAGCTGGTGACAATGTTTATGTATACATGGGCAATCGTAGTTGGACCAGCAACTGAGCCATATGAAATTATTGGCATTCCATCTTTGCCAACAGATAATTGGCATGTATTCTTTAGCCTATGTGTATGTTTAAGATATTCTTTTGCATGAGAATTAATCACACAACAGTACCAGCAATTGAGATGCCAAGGTTTTCTGGGCATACCTTCAATATCAGTTAAAAGGAGAAGAGTTTGAATGAAAGTATTTTTCTAGCACAGTAGCTCCATAGACACATTCTTCTGGCAAAAGGATTCAGACAGGCTTCTTCTCTGGCACTATAATTCCCAATGTAACAAGGAGTGCGACTCATACCAAATGTCCTGGAAATGAGTTATCACAGTCAATGTTTTTTGTTGTGGTGTTACTTACCAAAAATGACAATTTCTCCTGAAGCGCAAACCTGTTTTATTGTACATTTGACAAATTGACTTCTGCCCTGCATGAGTAATGGATGTGTAGAGGCTAAAACGCCCACTCAGCCCTCACACTTCTACACACCAAGAGCCAACACAATCATAAAGGTAAAACAGGCACAATCAAGAGATATACCTCCTTCGCCTTTTGTGGTAACGTGGGCTGAGGGAAGGCTATGCTCTCAAGAGGGGTGTGAATGCAGTTTAGTTGCAAACCAAACAGCGAAGAATAACAGTATAAAATAACGGAATGTCCAATTAAGGTTCTACAAAAATACATACTGTAATTAGACACACCATGTACAATACTAACTAGAAAACACTGTAAAGACCCTCCCTTGTAGGGAAACATGCACAGATAGAAGGGATGCAGCACTCCGAGGGGAGAAAAGGCATTGAAAATACCACAATGTTAAAAAGGATATTTCTTCAAGTTGCAAAAAGAGATACAATATGACCTAGCCAGTCTCTAAGGGCCAAAGATGGACCCAAAGATTGACCGGGTGTGAGGGGAGGCAGATAATAGTCAAATACCTTCTGCCAATTTATCGGGAGTACAACAGCACCGAACTAGGTTTCTCAGTCTCAACTGCTTTGTCGGCTTGGGTTACGGGTGCAGCAGTTATGATGGTCCAGTGACAAGCTGGTGTCGAGGCAGGGTCGAACAGAAGGGGAGCTGCACCCTCCAAGTGTCTACTCGAACTGTGCGGATCGGGTGGTTACCAGGTCTAGTTCAGAGGTCAAAGATGGACGGCCATCGGGCCGGTACCAAGATGCACAGGCGAGTCGGTTCGGTGCAAAGGGTCGGAGGTTGTGGTTTGGGGAACACCAGCGTTGAGTTGGTCATCTCACAGTTGCAGCAATGAAGAAACAGGCATTTCGGACAGTGACTCATGCAAGGCAAGTCAGTAGGACTTCGTAGTCGAGCCAAGGTAATGATGCGCTTTTGCTGGCACAGTGCAGCAGCGAATGAGATTGAACAATGGACAGCTGTTCAAAGAACAGTGCACGCCAAAGAGCAGCCTCGACAGGTCCTGCTGGATCGCTCAGCAACAAGGTATGCTTGAATCGCGGTTCAGAGCGGGTTGTTGTCAACCGGGATCTCAGCGGTTCTGGCTTCCAGGTGCTGCGAGTCCCCACCAAGGGTCTCGAGGGCAAATGCCAGTCCTTTCTCCGGTTCCCAAACAAAGGGGAAGCTGGCACACGCCTTCAGGAGACCTGCAGCACAGTGAGGTCCTAGGCACAGGGTGGCTTTTAGAGAGGCAGGCCTGGTCCAGCAGCAGTGTTCATCCCCAACGGTCCCTGGGGATGGTTAGGGAGCAGAACGTGCTTCTGCCTTGGAACCTCTGCCTTCACCCCAAAACTGGAGAACTTTAGAAAGGACTGCTCTCTCAGCAGGGTCAAACAAAATCTTCGGGATAGTATAAAATGAGTCCAGATGATTCATGGGAGACCCCTTCTTTTATAGGCAAATGTCCTCAGTTGATTGGACTAAAGCTACCCTGCTTTAGGGGTCCAAGCCCTGCTCTTGAAATGAGTGGTCTTGGCCCTTATGATGTCACACCCAAAGGGCTTTACTCCAGAGGAAGTTTCGGGGACAGGAAAGAGGCAAAGAGAATCAAGACAACTGCATCATCTTTACATTTTCTGTAACTCTTCCCATTTATGTATGACTGTCCTGTACCAAGCTAGGTCTCTGCTCATTTTAGCCACGAGCTAAGTAAGCCTAAATTCTGTAACTAAGACATATTCTTGCAACAGCGCCTCGATGCCCTTGGGCTGTAGCGCGCTTTACAAATTAAAATAAGATGGCCACACCTTCCCAAAAAAGTACCGACCCGTCTCTGGCTATCCAAGCTCCGCCCCCTCCCTTTCTCAATAGAATCTAAGGGCTTTTAGAAATGCAGCCAATGGGTGTGAGGTCTGGCTCTCTATGAATGGGTGTACCACTTGGTTTCTGTTCCCAGGCCAGCATCCTGTGGAGTGGCTGTCCATGGGAAAGGGTGTTACCTGCCCTTTGCAAAGGAACAAAGAAGAGCAATCCCCTCATCCCGCCCCCCCCACCACATCCACCCCCTCCCAAGGCTAGCCCTGTCAGTGGACAGTGGTGGGCCTTGTCTGGAAGGAATACACATAATCCTTCCACTGCTGAACTGGGCCCAGGGTTGACATGTCTGAATCAATGTAATCAATATCTGAATCAATTTAATGGCTGAAATAACTCTGAAAGAAGCTGGCCACCATCCGCTACCCTGTGGATGGCTTATTTTTACAGTTTTATGTGCCGCCAGGACAACATCTTCAGCATTATCACCCTGTTTTTGGAGCAGGGGTGCATATTTTAAATGCATTCCCTGCGCTGCAGAGACTTGGGTGTCACTGCAGCGGTCAAGAGGACACCTGCGGCCTCAGAACCTGCTCTGTGCCACTGCTAGAGCAGGCACTGCAACTCAGGATACTGATGCAGCAGTGCACAGGCACACACTATGCTTTGGACATCGAGCTTATGAAATGGTAATCTGTTTGGCAGATTTCCCTTTCAGAGATGGAATTTCCCACATAATTGTATTATTTAATGAAAATCAAAAAGCCAGTGCTTTCACACTGTTGTGAGATGACAATTTATCACAGTACATCTCTGCAAATGAATAGGCTAAACCAAGCAGGTTTATACAGACAAGGGACTGCTTCTGACGGGCACAGCAATATCATTTCTGCTGTAGTGGAATAATGTTGCTTCCGCCCCTGTACAACATTTCTCAGAGGAGCACATTCAGAACCGTGGCTCAAAAGGCACCTTTTTGCCGCTTTTTTTTCAAAAATGTGACGATGTTTGCTTGCCTATTGGTTATCCTCCCCCATGAGTTCCGGCTGTGTTGCAACAAACTTCGCACACAAACGTTCATAGTTGCACACTGAAACAAAATAGAGGGAGCATTGCTGATCTGTTTTTTTACTCTACAGGTCATGCACTAAAATGTCTTCAAAACATCCATTTAGTTTAATTTGTTCGGACAAGAGAGATTTTTATTTTTAAATGCGCCATTTTGTTTCATGTTGCTTTCCTTTAAAGTTATATGTTAATTTTTTGAATGCGAAATAGTAAAGTTATTCAAAACCAACGTCTAAACCTTTCAGTACCACTGGTGCGAGGATCAGCACGAATTACCCTGGAGACCATTGGGGCAGGAGGTGGGGTGATTTATGTTAAAAAAAGAAAAACAGACGCAGCAAAGCAGCAGCGTGGGCGCATGTAGAGACAGGCGCAGCAGAGTGGGCGCATGTAGAGACAGGCATAGCAAAGCAGCAGAGTGGCCGCATGTAGGGATATCCACAGCAAAGCAGCAGAGTGGGCGCATGTAGAGACAGGCACAGCAGAGCAGCAGAGTGGGCGCATGTAGAGACAGGCACAGCAGAGCAGCAGAGTGGGCGCATGTAGAGACAGGCATAGCAAAGCAGCAGAGTGGACACATGTAGAGACAGGCAGAGCAGCAGCGTGGGCACATGTAGAGACAGGCGCAGCAGAGTGGGCGCATGTAGCGACAGGCATAGCAAAGAAGCAGAGTGGGCGCATGTAGAGACAGGCACAGCAAAGCAGCAGAGTGGGCGCATGTAGAGACAGGCACAGCAGAGCAGCAGAGTGGGCGCATGTAGAGACAGGCACAGCAAAGCAGCAGAGTGGGTGCATGTAGAGACAGGCACAGCAAAGCAGCAGAGTGGGCGCATGTAGAGACAGGCACAGCAAAGCAGCAGAGTGGGCGCATGTAGAGACATCCACAGCAAAGCAGCAGAGTGGGCGCATGTAGAGACAGGCACAGCAAAGCAGCAGAGTGGACGCATGTAGAGACAGGCACAGCAGAGCAGCAGCGTGGGCCCATGTAGAGACAGGCATAGCAAAGCAGCAGAGTGGGCGTATGTAGAGACGGGCACAGCAAAGCAGCAGAGTGGGTGCATGTAGAGACAGGCACAGCAAAGCAGCAGAGTGGACGCATGTAGAGACAGGCACAGCAGAGCAGCAGTGTGGGCCCATGTAGAGACAGGCATAGCAAAGCAGCAGAGTGGGCGCATGTAGAGACAGGCACAGCAAAGCAGCAGAGTGGGCGCATGTAGAGACAGGCACAGCAAAGCAGCAGAGTGGGCGCATGTAGAGACGGGCACAGCAAAGCAGCAGAGTGGGTGCATGTAGAGACAGGCACAGCAAAGCAGCAGAGTGGCCGCATGTAGAGACAGGCACAGCAAAGCAGCAGAGTGGGCGCCTGTAGAGACAGGCACAGCAAAGCAGCAGAGTGGGCGCATGTAAAGACATGCACAACAAAGCAGCAGAGTGGGCGCATGTAGAGACAGGCACAGCAAAGCAGCACAGTGGGCGCATGTAGAGACAGGTTCAAGTCAATGATTATCTCGGTTTTCTAGAATGAATCCCACTCATTGCCTTGATTTTTCTCTGGTTCAGTTGTTTGGCAAGTTTTCAATTCAAAATATGAACTGTAACACGCATCAGGGAGCGGGACAACATCTAAGAAAGACGATCAAATCATTAGAAGATGAGAAGAAAATAGCCATTTTATGAGTTTGCGCTTCCCTTCTCATTATGGAAGAATGAAGAGGCGGCAACAGGCCCTGGACGCTTTCATTGGAGATGTTTTTGCTGCCTGGACTGAGGGCTTGGACGCAATGCGAGAACAGCCGACGGTGGAGTATTTGTGGAATGGGCACCCCCACACACCCAGGCAGCATTAGCCTCTTCTGCCGAGCGAAGCATACCTCGATCTGGAGATGGCACATAAACAGACTCGAAATGTCAGGATACTCGCTAGGTTTATGTTTCAGTAACAACACTGAAATGCTACCATTTTAATCCCACTACAATGACTCACAATTTTCCTCTGAAATAGTTTATGAAATTGTATACGATATGCCATTTATAACGCGCCTGTACACAAGTGTTTCTAGGCGAGAATGAGCACCACAATATTGGATAGTGGGGGCGCCTACAATAAGAACTCGCAGAAACGAGGCAGAAGGCACTGTATGACGTTACTCCTCTATAGTGTAGTGCAAACGATCTCTTCTTGGCAGAATCAGGACCATCAGAGCGAAAAACGGGATCATCTGGAGGACAAATAGCCACTTCCCCCACCCTAAAGGCATTGTTGCTGTTGAGGGGGTCTACTCGGAGGCGGAGTAAACCGGTTGAGGACCCTCCTCCCTCACATATAAACGATGCTCATGGTCTCCAATCCGGAAACCAAATGTTCTGTGCAGGGGCAAACATGATAGGCGTTGAAAGAGGTCAAGTTTCAGAGCAGTACAGAGCATGTGATGCGTGGCAGGGAAACGGATAGGGAGAAAGACAATGCATCTTTTTCTGCTCAGCAAAAATACAGCTGCACGTTCATGCACTGTGCTTCCGGAAGAGCGGCCACATTACCCAGGCACTGGTGCCCAATGGAGGCGCGAATTACATTTGGGCATGGAAAAGGCCCCATCTTCATTCAACACGTGGGAAAGAATTCCAAACCAAGGCTTTGCTCTGCAAATGGAAACCTTCTGATCATCTCTAAATCTCGTTGAGCTAGAGAAGGAGGCACTTCTTCTGCTGTACAGGCAAGTACCCCCTGGAATGCTCTTCCTCGCTCCATGCTACCAATGCACGTGCCATTGATTTTCAGTAAACCTCTAAAAACCTACCTGTTTTCTTGTGAGTGTATATGCTGAGAAATGGATGGATTCACAGACTGGAGACCTCACTGGACACTCTGAAACATAACCCTCTGGCAATAAAGAAGAACATTCAAAATGAAGACTGGATAGAGCCACAGAATCAGAAATCACTCTACCAGTTGTCCATCAATTGCTTGTGTGAAGCCCGAAAGTTAAATCAACTTCCTCCATATCTTCAACTTTTTCTATGTCCAAGCTTACGTGATCTCCTTCTGCGCTTTAGGAGTAACTTGCTACCCACCCATGAAGTCTTAGACCAAATGAGACAACTAGGAGATCTACCAAACACCTGCCGCTTTTGTCACAACAACCAACAGGTAGAAACTTTACACCATATTGTGATGAAATGTGAAGCCTTGGCAGAAATAAGACGCAAATACACAGAGCGCCTATCTCGAATCACTATTACGCTCACCCCAGAGGAGCGTTTGAGCTCCATATTGCTAGACAGAGAAAAAACTGTGATTTTTGCAGTCCTGCAATTTTGGATTGAACTTTAGAAATCCAAGGGCTTTTAGGGAGTTCGCAAACTATTGGGATATCACTTTCTCTGCTGTGCAACTTCTTTCTTTTCTCTTCTCCTTGATGAGCGATGATCCTATAATGAAAAAGTTTGTAATGAACTGTACTCATTTAATAAAAAAATAAAGAAATATGCAGAGAATTACCCCCATGCCCTCCTTCCTCATGCCGTTCCTAACATATTGAGGTCATTCTTCCTCGCAACAAGCACAATCTATTAGACCCCCATCCCCCAGTCCCTCTTCCTCTGATGTCTGCATCCTTTCCCAGACATCACTAACTATCAGCACATTGCTGTGAATTTACTGGCATGGACGCAAATTCACAAACCTCTTTGTTCACAGCATGGCCGAGGTTGGTGCCGCAAGGCATGGGTAGGCGAGGGCTCGCCATTACCTGGTTTAGTCGGCGGGGTCCTCTTGTTCCAATTCTGCAGCTGCGAAGCATGAAGGAGGGTGAGTATAAAGATTTCCCTGCAATCGCCCATATGCTCTATTGTGTCCGTTTTTGAAGAATGCCATTGTGCTAAACCACACTGCTAACATGGGAAGGAAGTGAACCCCCAAACATAGGCATAGGTCTCACCAGGCCAAGCGGAATCATGTGTCTCTGAGACATCAAGACAAGGGCTTCTGTTCCTGTCCAGGGAGAGGGGGGAAGGGGCAAGAGGCTTTAGAAGTCTTGCACAAGTCAAACCTCCTCTTCTTTATCATCGTCTTCTTCATTATCCTCCTTCTCTGTTTCTTCCTCTTTTTCAGGTTCACTTTGGAAATAAAACAGTCTGAAATTTCAGAGAACTGTGTCCCAAAAGATGTGGAGTTGAACATTATAGCACACCTAAGAGAGAATCTGTACCACCCCACTTCAGCCGCCCCTATCTCCCCTCCCTTCAGACACCACTACTAGAGGAAGAAGCCAGCATGATGGTCTCCAGATGATGACATCATGGAGGTCATACATCAGGAATGGACAGAAGTGGATAGGATGTTCCTCCCAAAGTTCCTGATGATGATGATATGATCTACAGTGGGAAACCCCTATCTACAGCAGCACACCCCTGTCCAAGCCACATCAGTTCAAGTCGATCTGGGACTTTTTGACTTCGTTTGCTGCAATATGTTCTCATCTGAGGGTGCCAACCCTGCGGTCGCTGTGCACCGTAAGGCGGATACAGCCTTGTAGATGTCTTTCATGTGTTGCAGTCGTGCACTCCTTTCAGCCTTAGCCGAAGGAGCATACTGTTCTAGTCTCCATCAAGCTCATCCAAAGACGGGTGGAATGGATGTCAAACCTTGCTTATGATAATCTAGGAGTCATAGTCCTTGCAGAGGGCACATCTATCCTGGGTGAGCCTTCCCTTCTTTGCAAGTTATCTATTTGGTGAACAGATCGACTTAGTCATGAAGAAGACACATGAAGGCCGCCAATGGGCTTCACTTTCCAGAAGCCCAAGCCTCAGCTACAAAAATTCAGTCATTCCGGAAAAGCTTCTGTTGTCTGTTTCACCAACCCAGCAAGTCTCATTATCAGCCAAAGAGAACTCAGGCCAGCTCCCTGAGCAAGGCTACGCCAGTCACAATAGCAGTTGCTTCCACACCTCGGTCCTAACTATTCGGCAGTACTGGGCGTTCATCTTTCTCAATTTCTTCCGGTCTGGAACGCAGATGCATGGGCAGTAGCTGTTGCCAAGGATGGCTACCACATCGAGTGTGCTTCTCTCCTGCCAGAAAAGAGGTTTCATGAGAGCAACCTCCCGGCAATCTGTGGCTTTGTGAACCGCAACAACCTTGTTGACTTGTTGTTCGACTCGACATATATCGAAGGCAATAGAGGAAGTCATACCAACAGTCAAAATGGAAGAGTTCTTCTCCATTGTCTTCGTTAATTCAGAAACTCTCAGAGGAATGGAAGCCAGTTCTGGACAACAATGACTTCAACAAATACTTTGAAAACATCCATTTGAAGATCGCGCCACTGCAAACATCATTCCTAAGGTTAATATGAGGAAATCCTCAGTTCTCTTGATTTACAAGACGCCTATCTTCATATCCCTATTTGGCCACCACATCAGCCCTTCCTGCACTCTGTGGCTCCGGGGAAGGTTTTCCAGTTGTGTATCCTTCCCTTTGGCCCAAGATCAGCTTCCTGGGTGTTTTTAAAGATCCTGGCCCCGGTGGTAACTCTGATTCATGCAAAGAGAATCCTGTGTCACCTTTATCCAGTAGACTGAACGATCCATGCCCAGTCCAATAAAGATGTGTCTAGAAACATTCAGGAGGTAGGCGCAACTCTACCGAACTTCAGATATCTGCTAAACAAAATTCATACCATCATAGTATCTTCAGTTTATAGGGGCATATTCTGCATAGATATGGTGATCATCTGCCTGCCAAAGGACATGATCTGCAAGCTTCCAAACCATCTTCTAGAGCTGTTGAATTAGCCAAAAGCAACAGGAAGACCATGTATGAAGACATAGGGAGACATGGCAGATTCCATCTTTGTGCTAAATTGATCACTTGCCTAAGATGCTGATGTGCCCAATCACTTGTTAAAAGACGGAACTACCTCAGTAGACTGCCTGGATGTCTGGTTGCCGCTCCCATCAGCAATCAGGCAGGCCCCAATAAGGTGGCTCGACAGCGATCACCTCAGAAGGGGAGTTAGGCACCGCCCTGCAACTCTCGGGCCTGATGGTAACAAACTATGGCACTACAAAGGTATGGGGTGCAACCCTGATCAACCAGGTATGCCAGGGGAGATGGAGCAATGGAAGCTACTGATAGTCGTACTGCAAAGAGCTAGCCAGGATCATGCTGGCCCTCTAGGCCGTCCAGCAAACATTGCAGGGTCACATGCTGAAGGTTAGACCGGTAGCAGGGTGACCATCAGTGAAAAGTGGTGAGAAGATATGGTCAACCTCAATGAACACTTTAGCAATGGAATTGGGCAGATGGGCGGAAGTTCACCTGCTGTCCCTAGTGGCAGTACACATTCGGAGACTCAACAATCGGGTAGTGGTCTCCCTTCTTCCCATCCTCCCAGACCCTGTTTAGCCCCTGGGGTCTTTTACAATTTGTAACTCAGGTTTGGCCTTGCCATGGTAGATCTATTTGTGTTCTGTGTGAAGACACAATAGCATTTGCGCCTTGAAAACCTAGTGTATAGGCGCGTTATAAAAGCCTTATCTTATCATACATCATTGCTCGAGGTACAGGGACCCCAGAGGCTTGGCCATAGATTCTCTAGCAATAGCATAGCCCCAATGCCACCTATATGCCTTCTCTACCTTATTACTTATCAGGTTGTTTCTGATGTGGGTTTTGAGAGGGGGGGCCCAGGTGATCCTAATACTCACTATTTTGGAGCGAATGACCTGGCTCCAGCTGCTACTACAGGAGCTGGCTCTCCCGCCAGAGTGGATCATCTCTCTACATCCCTGTTAACTGGTGTTCCCATCTCTTTCCCGAGAGGCACTCTTACAAATGTGCCTCTTGGTCAGGAAGCTGAGAGGAAGGATTCCAACAGAAAGGGTTGTCACAGGAACTGGCAGTAGCAATTCAAACTGCCCCTTTATCTTAGTCTTGCCCAGCCCTACACATAGGGGTTGTATTGGGCACTTTTACTCCCTAGAAATGGGCAAATACTCCCAAAAAATAAAAGTAGGGAGTATAAATGCTGCCAACAAAATGTAGGAAAAATACATTGTAGAATCTTGGACTCCTGCTTTCACCCTCACAGCTCCATGGATATGTTTGGACCAATAGTGCACATAGAACCACATTAAGAAACGACTATTTTAATTGCCCGATTGGAAAAGGTAAAAATGTATCTTTTAATGGGCATGAATAACTAGATGCAAAGAAATAAATATTACAAAAACATTTCCGTTTTTCAGTTAAAACATAGGCCCTCATTCCAAGTATGGTGGTAGCCATGGAGCAATTAGTTCCATGGCTGCCTCCCATACCGGTACCGCCTCCGGTGTTGTTCAATGGGGACTTACCGGTCCATACCGACCCTGGAGAGACCGGTAAATCCCCGTTGAACAAACCATTCCCTATTCCCATTTGAGCCCCCATTGGGCTCAATGGGAATGGGGAGGGCGCAAATAACAGGCTCGCGAATGTCAAGCCCGTTATTTGCGCCCTGGTCCTCTAACGGGACCTGTAAGGGACATGTGGTCCGACCACGCGTCCCTTATGGTTCCCGTTAGGGGACCTCAGAATCGGGCGGTATGGGATTACCGGCACCGGTCTCCTTACCGGTGCCCGGTATCCCCTACCGCCCGACTCGGAATGAGGGCCATAGTTTTACTCGTTTATGAAATACTCTCTTTGGGAATTGGATTTACATTTTTACTCCCTAAAAAAACATTTTACTCCCAACGTTAAAAAAATAGGGAGTAAAATACTCCTACTCCCAAATCTTACCTGAAACATTGGTGTTACCAGAGCCATTAGGCCATGCATTAATGAATGGCCACAATGCTGTAATCAAGCACCAAAGAGCAAGTTCTGTCCTACCAGCGGCCCTCAAGATTTATTTATTATTTATTTTAAATTTATAAAGCGCCCAGCGGGCCGGAGGCATTGTGGCGCTGTTACAGAAGGTTACTTAATACAGTTAGGTCAGGTAATTAATAGGCAGTGATCCAGTAGTACATGTTCAGTGGCAATGTTGAGAGGGTGTTCCGATGTTACAGTGGAACAGTGTGGAGACAGTACATTTGTAGAAAGTATTAGTTAAATAACTCTGTTTTTACCAGCTTTCTGAACACTGAGAGATTCTTTGCTTCTTAGGCTCAGAGGAAGCGCATTCCAGGCTATTGGGGTAGTACTTCAAAGCTAGTGCTGCCAGCTTTAGCTCTGTTGAACGCTGGGACAGGGAGCAAGTGAGAGTATTGGTCACATTTAGGTCTGTGGGCTGCAGCCTGGTGTATTCTGTCTACTAGGTAGGCTGGGGCGGTCTGAGCGAGGCACTTGTGTGTGAAGGTGAGGGCCTTGAATGTTATGCGTTCTTTGATTGGGAGCCAGTGCGCCCCTTTCTTGTCTGGGAGATGTGCTCTCTCTTAGGGATGCTGAGGGCGGCTCTGAGGGCTCTGTTTTGTGCAATCTGTAGTCTGCTAATGTTATTAGCAGAAGTGCCTATGAGAAGGATGCTACAGTAGTCAGGTTTTGCACCAATTATGGCTCTAGCGATGTTGAGGAGGTTGCTTGGCGATAGGTGGGGTTTTACTGCATTTATAATTTTTGTGATAAGGGCAGCGGTGGCAGTGACTTGCCTGTCCATTGTTAGGGTGGAGTCGAGATATACCCCATGGGTTTTAACTGAAGTAGAGGCTGTAATGGTAGTGTTCTCGATACTGAATGAGTTGTACTTGTCATCTAGTTTTTTTAGGGCTTCTTTGGGGCCTACCAGCAAAATGTCTGTTTTTTTCCCTGTTTAAACAGAGCCCATTGGCTGCCATCCAGGCCTGGATGCGTGCATATGTCAGCTGGAGGGTGTTGAGGTCTTGCTCGTAGCTCCCTGTTAGGGGGAGAAAAATATGTGTGTCATCGGCATAGTTTGTAAAAGCTATGCCGAATTCTTCTAAGTCTCTGAAAAGTGGGAGGGTGAACAGGTTGTAAAGGGTGGGGGCTGTACTAGATCCTTGTGGTACTCTGCAATCAATAGGAGTTGGAGAAGCTGAGGCTTGGTCGGAAAAGACCCTCATAGCTCGGCCCTCCAAGAAGGAGGTGATCCAGGTGGTGGCCTCTTGAGAGAAGCAGGAATTGTCAGAAAGATGTTTGCACAAGATCTTGTGGTCAACCAAGTGAAAGGCAGCAGAGAGATCCAACGTAGGAGGAGTGATGATTTGCCTTTGTCCATGGCTTCCAGTAGTTGGTTCTTAAGGTCTAATAAGGCTGATTCAGTGCCGTGACGAGGGCGGAAACCAGATTGTCTTTTGCCTTGTATGTTGTGAGTTTCCAGGTACGACTGTATCTGTAGATAGGCAGCCCTGTCCAGAATTTTTAGCAGAAACGGCACGGTGGTGATTGGACGGTAGTTGTTAGGGGAGTCTGGGTCAAGGGTAGGTTTCTTTAGTAGTGGTCGAACCCACGCTTCCTTAAGGGTGAGAGGGATGGTGCTGTTGGCGAAGGAGGCATTGATGAATGTAGTGACAAATGGGGCAAGGGCAGCTGCACAATCTTTAATTAGATTGGCTGGGCATATGTCTCCTTTACATAGCGATGGTTTGATACGCTTCATGATTAGTAGGACTTCAGGGATTGTTACTTCCCTGAATGCAAAGGGTGTAGGCTTGTTTGTGCAATGTGGAGAACCTACGACGGCGGGAGGGTCGAGGGCTCTGTTGAGGGCGGAGTGGTTTTAGGCAGTTTGTCATATTGAGTCTTGATTTTGTTCTGGAGAGTTTTGATTTTGTTTAACATGGCGTGTTCGATATTGTTACACCATGTTTCATTTTTATTCGGTGGGTTATGTGGCTGTGGGGGGGATAGTCAATTAGTTATAAATGGCGAATAACTCTTTTCATTGGGAGTTGGCTTTCTCAATTCTGGAATTGTAGGTAGCTGCTTTAGCTCTGGAGATGGCTTGCTTGTATTGTTTGGCGATTGTGAGGTATGTGTCTCTTGTGATGGTAGATGGGTTTGTTCTCTTTTAGCAGTTCAGATGTCTTAAATTAAAGGCAACAAGACTGTGTTAACTTAACACGACTTAACAACTTAACTTAATAACTTAACTTAACAAGACTGTGTTAACTGTGTTAATTTAACAACCTTAAATTAAAGGCAACAGTCTGTAGGCGATTGGAGTAAAGTAAGCCTTCTTTAAGTGTCCAATCCCTGTTCTTGACTGGCATCACACCCGAAGTGCTTTGTGTCAAAGGAAGTGGAGGGGACAGGAAGGAAGAGAGATAAAGAGAGGAATCAAGATAATGGGACCTCCTTCCAGCTGGACTGAGCACCCGCTGTCTACACTAGCCCTGCCCTCTTCGATTGAAAATAGCATCAGAGACCCTTCTAGTATGCAGCACCATGCTGTGATGCTACTCATTATGTCAAGGGTGTGCTCTTTGATTCCTGTTCCCATGACAGCTTCCTGTTGCGTGGCTGTCTCACTTCTGAGGGTGTTACTTAAACTCACAAAGGATCCAACAGAGCTGGACTGACAGGAGTGACACATTTGATATCAAATGGATGTGGCTTGTATAATTATGAGAGATATTAGCCACCATACCTTAAACCCAGGTTTCGCATATATTTAAAGTTTAACATACCACAAGGATATCAACTCTCATAGTTATGTGTTTTTGGAACAGGGGTGCATATCTTCAATACAGGCCCTGTGCTGCGTGCTGCAGTGACTTGGCTGTCATAGCAGCTGTCAAATGGGCACCTGGGACCTCTGAACTTGCTCTGTGCCACTGGAGAGCAGGTGCTGCAAATCAGGATAAGGATTCAGAAGGGCACAGGTGTACACTAAATAATAATTATGTTGGACCTCAGTGTGGCCTTTGACATCGTAGTAAACCACAACATCTTATTATCTCAACTCCAGAGTCTAATGGGAATGACCGAGCCGACCCGCCCCTCAACTGTTTCAAGAGCTTCCTTTCTGACCGAGAACAAAGGATCAACATCAGTCCTTCTACATCAAATCCCTTTAAGTTATATTGTGGGGTTCGTCAGGGCACACTGTTGTCACTATTATAGTTAATCTGTATGTGCAACCTTTGATGAAGATCCTAGAAAGGTTCCAGTTATAATATCAGCCATATGTATATGATATACACATTGTTGTCAAGGTTTCTGGGCCCACTGATACATTCTCTGCCCTGGTAGAAGGCTTAACCAAAGCTCACAAATGGCTGACTACAGCGGTTTACAACTTAATCCGAGTGAAACCGAGGTTTTACTATTTATTTATTTATTCAGATTTGTAGAGCGCACGTCAGCCCGTGGGCATCGTGGCGCTTGTTACAGACAAAATCTTAGTTACATAGGATACAGTAATTACATACAATACTGAATTTACAGAATTTACTCCTTGGCCCAAGATCTTTGTTAAACAATCCTCACTGCGCACCCAGCCCGCCTCACCTCTTCAGGCTTCCTATCTCTTATGCAGCAAGGGAGAGAAATCTGTGGATTATGTGGGATCGGGATGCGTCCTTCTCATCCCTGGCTATTGGAAGGGCCCTGCCCTTCATTCCTAAAGATAATTGATACCTAGTCATTGGAACCCTCATCAACTCCCACAATGATTATGGAATTGCCTTATACATGAGTTTACCGAAATATCAATTACTAAAACAGCAAAAGATTAAAAATGTGGCAGCACACCTCATTTACCAGCTACCTAAAGCTACATCTACCACACCCTTTTGGCGAGAACCTTGCTGTCTTCCGGTCCAGCAGAGGATACCCTACTTGACTGCGCTGCTAAAATGGCATCAGACTGTAAGGTGGTCAAGAGCAATGCATAGTTATCTTCTGGTTATCCCCCGTTCTCATTGTCCATCTAGTGGGGGGATTAGATGGTTTTAAGTTATTGGCCTAACATTGTGGAATAAGCTTCCTGAGGAACTATGCAAGGTTGACACCTTACAGTTATTCCGAAAAAAAACACAAAACCTTCCTTTTCTGCGATCACTCCAGGGTTATGCAGTCCGATCTCTCTCATTTAAATCTGCAGCCAGATACAGGGTTTCCTGTCTGGTCCTCGGGGTTTCCTGTCTGGTGCTCGGGATTAGCACATGACAAATGTACAAACACAGTGAGTAAGGATCCGAAGTTGAACAACAGTGGGTGGGTGTGTGGGGGCGCAGCACATTTATAAGGATATGTTAACTGGCCTTTAAGCAAGCATCAGGAAAAACATGGCAGTACCTGAACCTGCTCTGCCAGAGGCTAAGGCAATCCAGTGGTGACCTGAAACCGGGACATCTTTACGCCATCATGTAGTGGACACTGTGTACAAGGAATGCAAGAGGACATATTCCAATGCGAATGTAAAAGCACTATCTACGTGTGTGCTTTGAACAGAATGACCGGACTCTCTCGAGGTCAAATCGCTGCATTCCATTCCACCCAGTCACACCTCTGTGGTGCCAGAGGTTATGACGGAGAGAGATGCCACTAATAAAAAAGTAGACTGGGCCCCGAAGATGCCCTGCATAGGAATTAATTTCTCCCTCATGGCATATGCACACTGCACGTCTTAATCTCATCTGGGACTGGCACACATGCACCCCCTTTACAAAACAGGTGAATACCCGGAAGACTGCTCTGAATTCCTGGAGCAAATTGGGTCTGTGTCGGACCTGGCATACTATGTGGTCATGGCCTAGCCACAGCGGAAAATGTTTCGGAAAGCAATCATCTCCATGTAAGTGAGTGGCATACTGATTCGGCACAAAAAGCAATAACCTCGCATACCCTTTTTCAAGGAACACATAGCTTTCAAGACTAACACATGGACAGTTTCCAAAGACAGAAAACACATCCAACCATTCAGGGGAAACCCAAAACAAGCACCAAAGCTCAGCTCTCCCTTGGCAAAACATATATATTTTTAAACATCTTTACAGAGGGCAAACTCCAACAGAAGACAGAAGAAACCCTCCAATAAGCACAGAATAGGAGGCATGCAATATAAAAAAACCTCCGGATATAAACAATTTGCAGTCCGGACTATTCCATTCAGTGCGCATCAGTTTTGGCGGGCATCGATCAAGGATTTCTGGGTGAATCAGATCAGATAGTCAAGAGGGGCTACACACAGACATTCACCAACACACTGTCCACAAGGAAAGCTATTATGACTCAATGGCCATGAGCGTCTGCAACACAGGTGGACTTGAACACAGAAAGACAGGCTTTTGAGGAGAACGTTATTGTATAGCATTGACATAATAGAAAAAGGCAAAAAGATATTCCTGGTTCAAAATTCCTAAAAACTTTACTAAAAAAACTGAGATACTTGCCTGGAAACCTAATTAAATTTCCCAGTCTGTATTATAGAGAGATAGGCCATACTACGTGCTCTGCTCGCGGGTGCCGTTTCACCCGCCAGGTCTTTCCTGACGGGTGTAACAGCACCCGTGAGCAGAGCGCGTCGGATGCACCGGCACAACTCTGAATGTGCCGGTGCATCCGACCTCCCCATCCCCATTCAGCCCTATGGCGCAGAATGGGGATCGGGAGGCCCTTGATTCCAGCACCCGCAAATGGGCAATTACCGGGTCCGCCAAGCTCGGCATAACCCGGTTCTTGCCCATTCGCGGGTGCCGGAAAAAATGCAACATCGGCGGCTGCCATGACCTTAACAAGGGCACGGGTACCGCCAGAGTTGTAATGAGGCCCATAGTCTTAAGATTCTTGAGACTCAACATATTAGCAAGTCCTGGAACTGTAAATATAAAAGCAGGATCGACTGATCTGACATTCTCATGCAACCTTTGTAAAAAAACAGGTGCAGGTGGAGTCCTGCAGTCCCTTGTTAGAAGAGTGTACGGGCACCCTGCAAAGTCGCCTACTTTTGCCTAATCCTTTCATTAGCTCTCTAGATTGTTTAGCATCACTTTGTTTATGGCACAGGATGCCTTCTGGAAATTCTACATCGCTGACATTGGCTTTAGCCAAACTTACTGAAATGATCTTGGCCAACGATGTTTAATATGTATTAATAATTGTGTTGTTTTAGCTTGCTTGCTTAAAAGTAATTTTAGACTTTGATTTTGTACTCAACTATGAGCTTTTCTTTTTTTTTTTTTCATCATTTATTTATAGCTGTATGTGTGCTTTTTTATTATTACTTTGTGAAAGGTTTTGTAATTCGGAACACAATAAAATAGAACAATTAAAAAGACAGTACAATTCAAAATGACATTGTTACATCAGAACCTGGTGGCAAAAGAAGACGTATTAGCATCTTTGGACCTGACAGATGCCTTCTTCCACATGCCATTATTTTCCAAACTCCAGAAATGTCTGAGATTCTGTTTTGGAACAGAACACTATCAACACTGGGCAGGCCTTTTAGACTCAAATCTGCCCCTCTGGTATTCATATATCCCACACTTGGTAATTCCCCATGGGGAAAGCGTTTTGGTATTCTCATGGTGGTAACATAGGACTACAATGGTGGTTGAACCACACCAACATCTCCAGAGACATCCCATGTTGTCCAGCAGTTCACAGGGTGATCACTCAGATGCCAGCAGAAAGGGCCGTGCAGTGGCACTAGCGAATACAGACACCCAGGGCATCTGAGAAGAGAAAACACAGTTCCAAACATCGAACTAGGGGGTACTGGCTGCCATGTTCAAAGCACTTTAAGAGATTCTAGCACATGCAAGGTCAGTCAGTTCTCATCAGAATAGCCAATCAACCACTAGGGTCTACAAGAGCACTTGCAAAACTGGCTTCAAATCTGGGAAATGGTAGAGACTCATTTCCTCTCAATATCTCCATGGAGAGGAAAAGTAGAGGGTGGGCTGACCAAGAAGGGGTTTCGCCCGATCAGAATTTCTGTCTCTCCACAGACTAGTGATCAAACTACTTCTGGATATTAGAGTTCCCCATCCTGGATTTATGTGCATTCAAGTATACAGCTCAGGTGTCAAGGTTCTGTTCTAGATCTGCAGGCCCATTACCGTATAGGATGAATGCTCAGTCAATAAAATGGGTGAAACTCTTCCTTTATGCATCCTTCCAACTTTCCCGCTGATACTGAAGGTACTGACAAAAGTGGACTGCATGTGTTTGGCAGGGAGGAAGTCTGCACAGACTGTATCATGAATTGTACAGTGAGAATGCTTGCATTTGTTGTATTGTATTGTTTATTTATTTATAGAGCGCACCTGGCCGTTAAGCAACTGGGCGCTTGGAAAAAATAAAATCTTAAGTTACAGGTACATAAATATGTTACATTTCTTATGTTACAGGATCATATATCAAGCATTTCTTATGTTACAATGTCAGATGACTTAAATGTAGGATATGTTACAGTTTTAAGTATTTTACAATAAATGTACAGAGTATTAGGTACAGTTGCAGATGTATCATCATTAAATGCTTTTACAGGGAAACCTGAAACATATTGTGGGTGGCATAATAAAAATAAGTTTACAGTGGGATTGCAAACATATATTCAGGGTGCAGGATCATAAAATGCTTTAAGAGGACAATGCATATACATAATGTGGGCACATAACCATGAGTGTGTTTTTATAGTGGCAATTCATACATATACTGTACAAACAGTATCTTGAAAGTGTTTACAGTGTAAATGCTGATATACTGAGGCCACAGCATCATGAAAGGTTTACATTGGGAATGCTGGAATATACTGAGGGCATGACATCATGGGTGTGTTATAGTAGAAATTCGATCCTATGGTGCCAGCAGCATAATAACCACGTTTTTTAGTTGGAATGCTGGCATATGAAACGTGGGCAGGGGCATCATGAACATGTGTTCTACATATTCATGAAGGGGCTCTACAATGGGAATACTGGCATATATTGTGTGCACAGTATCATTAAATATTTACAGTGGAAATGGTATATTTTGTAGGCGTGACAGCATGAAAGTGTTACAGTGGGAATGATAGCATTTACTGCCCATTACCCCCTTCCTGGGTAAACTCTTGAAGAAACTGGCCATCTCCCAGCTTATCCACCACACTGAATCTGTTGGTTGCCTTCATGACCACCATTTCGGCTTCTGAACACCCATGAAGACTTGCTCACTAATCTCGACTCCAGCTCCCCTTCCATTCTCAACCTTCTTGACCTTTCCTCTGCCTTTCATACGGTCAATCATGCCACCCTGATAAAGTGGCTCCAGGACACCCTTGGCATTATGGACCTGGCTCTGGACTGGTTGACCGCCTTCCTCTCACACCCTCTTTCCCAGGTAGAACTGTGCCCTTTTCTTTCCACAATCTCACTCTCCACATGTGGTGTCCCTCAGGTCTCCATCCTCTCACCTTGGCTTTTCAATATCTACCTGGCCGCTCTAGCCCATTTGATCTCCATCTTCTCTCCTAACTTCCAGTGTTATGCAGATGACACGCAGCTCTCTTTCAAGCTACCCTCCGCTGCCTCTTCCTCTTCCTTTCTTATTCCTGACTGCCTGTCTGTCATTCAGGCATGGTGCACTACTAATGATCTCTGCCTTAATGCCAGTAAAACAGAGATCATTCTCATCGGACCCCCGCTCGCTTCTTCCCTCCCACACTCTGGCCACCCTCCATGGGCCCCCTCCCCTCACTCTCCTACAAAGTAAAAAACCTTGGCGTCATCTTTGACTGCTCTCTCTTGCCTCTCCTCACATCACTGACCTGGCCATGAAGGCCCACTTTCAGCTCCACCTCCGCAGAGGCATTCTCCCTTTCCTCACCTTCCACCAGAAACTTAATGTCTCCAAAGCTCTGGTTCTTTCCAGGCTGGACTATTGCTACAGCCTCTTCCCCAATGTGCCTGGCTCCTCCCTTCACCCCCTTCAACAAATCCAGATTAGGACTGCAGGACTTATCCTTGGCCTCAAGGCCAGGGACTGCATCTCTCCAGCCCTTAAATCTCTCCACTGGCTCCCGGCTGCTGCGAGGATCAGTTTCAAGACCCTCTGCATCATCCGCAAGGCTTTCTGGGGCCTGGGAACCCCACTACAGCCCACTCCCTCTCCCTAAATACCAGATTAGACGCTTTTCCAAACAGAGAGTGGAGGTAGAACTCTCTCCTCCGCAAGTGCCTCCCTCTGGATTGGCCTCCCTGGCCCTCTCAGACTCAAGTCGGATCTCCTTAAGTTCTGAAAGCTCCTCAAGACCTTCCTTTTCTCTTCTTCCTTCCTCCTCCCCCTAACCTGCTAATGTTGCCATCTGCCTTAGACTGGCGGCCTGATTCCTTCAGAGAAATACAGGGCATCATGCCCCCCTTGCCTAGTCTACTCTGGCACTTGGTCTCCCCTGACCGCCCGCACCTGCACTTGCCTTCATGGGCCCCCTGCCTGCACTGACTGGCTGGCCTGCACCCTTTGAGCCATTCCCATTCCAGCCCCTTACCTCGCACTTAGCTTGTGGACCACCTTTGCCATGCACTCTCTGCTTTCCCCTGGCCTTGTCCACATTGGCCAACCCTGGCACTCTCCTCTAATGGGCCCTTCTGCCCTGTTCCTACATTTTCCCCACTCCCCTGCCACCTGCACCTCTCGTTACTTCACTTGCACGATCTGAATGTCTCAAGGCCTATTAGGATCACTACTTTTTTGTCCTCCTTCCCTCATGCCTTATTGTGCCTCGAAACACTTGTGTTTAGACGCCTTATAAAAGACCAATAAATAAATACTGTGTGCACACCATCATGAAAAGGTGTTACAGTGGTAATGCTGCCATATATTGTTCACAATCATGAAGGTTGGCTACAGTGACAATGCTGGTATATATTGTGGACACGGACATCATAAAAATAATGGAAAATGCTGCTTTATTGTTGGGGGCTTGAGATCCATTGGATCTTTTCATATACTACAACTGTACAGATCCATTTGTAAATTATATGAATTTTTCCCTAAATTAAAATGCACATTTTCAACCAATTACTTTATACAATTTCTCTGGGTAGAACCTCCTCCCCTCAAACCTCTTTACATTACTTGAAGCTCCCTTGCTATGCTTCGTGACTCCAACTAGTACTAATACGGGGGAAATAAATGTCCCTCCTCTAAATATTTCCATCAGCCACCATAACCTTGAATTGTTTAGATGCTGGTGCCACTGCAGGAGCCAACCCCCAATCCTTCTGGTACCAAAAGCTGCTCTGCTACTGGCTCTGTAGTCATCGTGTCTTAAACCCTTGGATAGAGCAGACATTAAAACCCTATCTTTTAAGTCCCTATTTGTAGTGACAATAAACACGGCACACAGATTTGGGTACATTTGCACTCTTTTATTCAGTGAAGCTCTCTTAGTGATCAAACAGTCGACATTGTTATGAAGACCAAGTCCTATATTGCAAATGAAGGTCTTCTCCACCTTCTATAGGTCTCAGGAAATCACGGTTCAATCCTATTGCACATTATTCTTCCTGTAAGAGGAATGCACACTGTGCCACTAGATGTCAGAAAACAAGTCCTTCTCTATTTGGGAAGAACAGCAGGAATCAAGAAGTCAGGGAAGGGAAGATGGGAAGCGTGGGAAGCATGGGAGAAGAGAGTGGCTCACACCCCCAATTGTGCCAACCTCACTGTGCTGGAGAGTGTGGGGCCACCGTCTGGTGCGGTGCAGTCCAGGTACCAGCAGAAGCTGAGGAACATGCAGCAAGTGGAAGGGCCAGCTAAAGAGCGTCACCCACACTCCCCTGCCATACAGCAGCCTCTCCGGGAGTCCTGGCAGCCTCAATGCGATAGCAGTAATAGAAAAGCAGAATCATCTTGGGGAGGGGAAGGGCATAACTTCTTCAGGACCCCCATAAGTGGAGGAGGTAGAGGCAAATGAGTTACCCTCACTCAGCCGACACACTTTTCTTGCAGCAGATAATGGGGGCTACCCTCCATCTGTACCCCATCCATATCCTTTAGCACACCCTGATTGGACTACTAGTGGAGCACGGGATACAACACTGACCTTCCTCACATAATAGTAATAAGAATTACATGAACTTGTTCACAAGCCCTGAATGGTAGGACCTGACTAGTGACACTTACAGCAAGGAGCTAGTGGTAACATATGAGAGGGAAGGTTACCAATGTCTTTGCCCTCTGCATCAGCCTACCCTTGAGTTCTAATGCTGCTCTGGGCTTCCAGGCTCGGAAGATATCTGTGATCTGAAGGCACTCATCTAGCAACTGCAGAATATTTTCCATCATCCTCCAGGGGCTAAGTAAGTCACAAATATAGAGCTTTTGGAGGGACCCTGATCTAAGACCCCAGAGACAATGTGAATTGGCACAGGTGCACCCTGCTGTGATCTTGTCGATGTTGACGAAAAAAGCATGTGCTAAGGGAAGGTCTTTTAGTTAATTTTGGTCCCCAGCAAAAACAGTACCTGGCAACATTTATGAGAATTATATTATATTACACTCAGAAGTTGTTCCCCCTGTCTTTTTTTGGTTCTGAACCAGAATTGATCCCCTTTTTTGGAGACTGGTGGCGGGGGCGGTGACCCACTGTATTTTTTAAATGGGCATTAACCAATGGTCTGAGGCAAGGTCCCTTCTTTTCTCCTCTAGGGACTTAAATATTGCAAACACCTCTTGGGGTTGGTGCCTTAGTCGTGCCCTGGGGTATTGGGACACCTTGGTTCGGGCAATCCCTCCCATCCATCATGGGGGTTTCAGACAAAGTGTGACATCATACTGGCCTATGGGATAGCCGGCAGTCTTGGCTGGACCTCCCCCCAAGGCCCACTCCTCGCCCCTGCCTCTAACCTTGATGTGCTTCCTATTCACCACGTGAAGCTGCAGGGCAGTGCTGCCCGTGCCTCTCTCCCACTTCAATCGAGAGACAGGACTTCACACACGTAAGGTAAGCCATGGGGGTTTACACAAATGCAAATTAGCTCTTGAGCGGGCTTTCTTGAAAAAAACACTGAAATTCTGAAAATATTGACTTTATTTATGTTCTCGAGCAGCGGATCTCCATTTCCCTTTGGAAGGTTTGCCTGTCCTGGCATATGCTTGCCTTCTCTTTGTTGTTGCAGGGTCTGTTGGTGCTTCCTTGGCCATTCCAAGATGGCCGGCCCGCGTGTACCGGAGTGAGTACCTGGGCATTTGTCTCTGGTCATTGTCCCCGATTGGCTGGGGCTAGCATCATACTGGCCTATGGGATAGCCAGCAGGCTTGGCCGGCCCTCCCTCCAAATCCCACTCCTAAGGCCCCTGTCTGCAACAGATACGCTCCCCTCCCCCTCTGTTCCCCCCTGCCTTCCCTGATCTCTTCTCCCTCCTCCCCTTTCCCTTATCACTTACCATCCCCCCCTCCCATTCACTGCAGGAGTTGCCTTGACTCACGAAGGGTTCACCATCAATGACTTTGCCAACGCTTGGATTTGACTTTTTGAACACATTGACTCTTGGTGCCTCCCCCCTCAACTCTCTCACTGGACCTCCCCTGGATCTCGCACTCAAGTTGGCCCTGAATCATGCTGTGCCCATCGTCACCGTGAATCAATGCCTTCATGTTCTGTTCCCTTGCAACATTGTTTTATTGACCAATGCAACCTTATTCACTCTCCCCTCTGCTTCTCTGCTCTTTTCAGTGTTCTTATTCTCTGTTCTCTTCTCCTCTCCCTTCCCTCTTCTCCTCCACCCTCCCTTACTTGTTTCTATGCACTTACTCTATCAGAATTGTTCCTGGACCTAGTGTGATAGTAACAAATGTTTTGTCCCCTCCCCCACCCATATTTGTTTTCCCCCTCCCCCTCCAGCACTACCTGAAATGTTGTCAGGCCTAGTACAATAGTAGCTTGTTTTGTTCCTCTCCCTCCATTTTCCTCCCCTCTCCCTCACCTCATGTAATTCTCCGGCTCTACCAGAAATGTCGTCAGGCCTAGTACGGTAGTCGCCTGTCTGTTCCCATTTCCTTCCTATCTGTGTCTTAGCACTTGCACTATCTGAAATGTCGCTAGGCAGAGTACGGTAGTTAATTTCAAATTCTTGTTGTTCATGGCCTGTAAGAATGTTTTGTATTTTCCCTTGTTACCTCCCTTGTCGTGAAGCGCTTTGAAATACATTGTGTATAGGCACTATATAAATAAACTATCATATCATATAATTTCCCCAGCCTAATTTGTATACAACATTCATCATCTGTACCCAGCGGCAGTGGCCCGAGCATAGATCTCCACCTGGTCTTGGTTCTCTATATCTGAATATACAGAGATCTTGCTCCGGTCAAAGGTCTTGCATGTCTTGGTTACTGGCACCAAAAATGGGACATAGAACCCTGGGAAGTGGTGGGCATAGTCTTCACTGTGCATATTGCAATTTTCTTCCCTTTCAATCCCTTACAACCAGCTTTCTTTCCACCTTTTAACACTTGGGGATCACCTCCAGAACTCCCCACCAGGTCGTCAACCTTTAACCTTAAGTTACCAGAAATTCACGAAAGCCATTGTTTGCTCTCTTTTCTCCACATTTTTACCATTTTTGGATTCCGCATAATTTTTGGGGATACATTCCATAAATTTCCCTCAATTTGATTATTTTTGTGGGACCAACTCTTGGATTTTGGCCTTATTCCTGCTGTTACTTTCGTCGCCTACCTTCTCATGTGTAGTCAGACTATTTTGGCCGAGCATAGAGACAGTAGGCGAAGGCGCCTTCTCTGAAGTCGATTCCACAAAACCCCTCCCGACAGGAGCCTGCGTCTCAACAGCCGAGCAGTTCTCGAAAGGCAGTGGAGCAGCAAGCCACATATAAAAATTAGGGTTGGGAATTTTCGAGATATGACTTTGCACAATTTGTACTTTCGTTTCTGCGTGATTCACAAGGGTGGTAGGAATCTTTCATAAGGTACATGTAATAAAACCTTCAATAAAGTTAACATTTACACAAACAACCTTCAGAATAAACGGAACCTTGCTTAATTCAAAGTTAAGTGTAGCATAACCCCTTTCCATAGAGTCCAACAAACAGGATAGGACCAGGAAACTCATCAACCGCTGTCTGCTAAAGGACATGATCACTACCATCAGGCAAGGTGGGCAGTGGCTGAGACCCCTCTTCCCCTGTCTCCCACCTTAGGGGCTTCGGTAACACCAAAGGGGCCAGGACCTTTTTCTTCCCGTATGGAGTTTGTTAGTACATTTGCTAAAACGGAAGGAGAGGCTCCTGTGAGGCTGATCAGTGAGTGACCAAGCATGGAGGGCCGATGTAACATAACCTCAGTAACGTCATCTTCCTTGTCAAAAGGGCCTGGAAATACCCACTGGTCATATTTAAATGCGAGCGAGAGTCTCACTTGTTTCTCCAGTTCGTGGCAAATCACTGAATCCAGTATAGAAACATCGGAGACAAGATCCTGATTATTTGAGATGAGTGCCTGCTGGGCACCAGATTCAGGCTGAGGTGAGGAAGACCACCCAGAGGGCACATGAGTAGAAGAAATACAACCAATGTTGGAACAGTGCTTTGCAGGTTCTTCATCCTGTTGCAAATTGTGGGCTGCGGCACTCTCCCTAGTAGTGCTCACCGGGCTTTTAACTGTAGGGTGCAATATGGGCCGAGGCCTTTCATCGTCGGTAGGAGGGGCAGAAGGCAAATTTGGAGTAGCTTTGCATTATGGAGGGACCCGCCCGGCTTAAGGGCTGAGTGTAGCAACATTAGGTGGATCTGGAGTGCTTTGGGCAGGGATAGTCAGTAATGGCCAGTAAGACGCCCTGGGAAGCCTCCACAGAGTTTTGTTGGGCTACCAGCGTACTCCCAGCATGATCAATGGGAGGGGGGAAAAAGAAAGGGGAGGCTAGCGCTTTTGTGAGGCACCCTCGACGCTGTTGAGCGTCAAAGGACCCAGTCCCGCAGTCACCTCACAACAGCCGCTTGGTTGCTTATTGCGGTTCTCACAATGCCCGGGACACGGACCAAGCCTTTCCCTGAAATGGTCAGTTACTTCATTCTTTGCACTTTCGTGTAGATTGCCGTCAAGCGGCTCGGTTTAGCGTGAGGGGGTACCAATTGGTGGCGGGCTATGGGGCTGGAAAATAGAAGCAGATCCACACTCCCGGACACCCAATCACAGAATTTGTGAAAAGACAAGAGCGCTTACCCCTGATGCAGCTTTTACCGCTAGATGCATCGGCTGAACGCACTTCCTTTGAAATCTGAGGGACCGAGGAACTGTAGCCTTGGCAGCCAAGATCAAAAACTGCCTCTAGCTGGACTGCAACTCTGCTCACAACTCCGCTCTGCGGTCTAGTAGGGGTTTTAGGGATTAGCTCCTCCTCCAGGCACCAGTAGGCAAGGAAAGCGTGGAAAGACGCAGTGCAGACAAGCAGATTGCACAGACTGCAACTCTGCTTACAATTCCTCTCCCAGGTCTAGCAGAGGGTTTAAGGATTAGCTCCTCCTCCAGGCACCAGTAGGCTAGGAAAGCGTGGAAAGACAGAGTGCAGGCACGCAGACTGCAGCTCTACTAACAACTCCCTGATAATAAAACAGCAGGGAGGACTGATGTTAGTACTGCCCCACGGATCGAACAAGATCTTATGAAATGTCTTTAGTCGCTAAAGCAAGCTTTTTTGAGCAAGAAATACACTGTGCAACCAGGCCCTCTATCAACTGAAGCAAGATGTGGGCAGAAGGAAGGCTATACCCTCAAGAGAGGTGTGAATGTGATAGCAACCCAAACAGCAAAGTAGAACAGTCCAAAATAAAGGAATGTCCAATCAAGGTTTGATAAACATACATACAATTTAATTAAACACACCATATGCAAAAATAGCTAGCTATTGCAGAGATAGAAAGATGCAGCACACTGGGTAATAAAAACAGGAGTGAGAGGCAGATAAAAACCATAATGTTCTTTGAAAAGGATAGTTTCTATAGGCTTTAGGATAAAAAATGACCTAAGTCTGTACGTCCCAAAACTGGACATGGGGCAGTTATCAGTCACGTCTTGGTGGACAGTTCAATTCTGACTTGAATGCAGCATTCCAGATAGCAAGCAGATAATGAGTCAGGGTCGAACTGAATGTTGCTGCGGTTCAAAGGATTGTGAAGGACAGCAGATTTGGTTCAACAGTTGGGCATTGGCAAGCTGATCACGAGATGTGTATGCGAGTCAGTTCCATGCTGTACTCGAAGAATACAGTTCAGGGAGAACACCTGGGTCACTTTGAACGTCGACTGGATAAGCGACAAAGAGGCTGGAGGTTCGAATAGCAGTTAGAGCGATGCAGGTTCAGTGAGACAACTTTGTTCTGTTCAAGCCAGGAAACAACGCACTCAGCTGGTGCGCCGTGGAGGTGAACTAGTTCGAATGTGTAGGACAGAGTTTTGATGGTCAGCAAGTGCCAAAGGCAGCCCCGGATGGTTCTTTGGGTTTCAACGGGGTCAAACAAGATCAAATCACTGTTCACAGCAGTTTGACAGTGAAACACACAGGGATTCTGGCTGCCTTGGCTTCCAGAGGCTGTAAGACCCAATTCAGGGGCTTAGGGACCTGGCACAAACCTGCAGGGGTCCTTCAGCAGAGTGAGGTCCTAGGTACCAGTTTAGGTCACAGATAGGCAGGTCTTGTTCCAGCAGCAGGTCTTCCCCAATGTGCCATGGGGATGTTTAGGGAGAAGAGCTTGCCTTTGCCTTGGACTATCTGTCTTTACCGCAAAACTGGAAGACTTGAAAAAGGGTTGCTCTCCCAAAAAGGGTCCAACTAATTCTTCTTCAAGGACTGAAGCCCAGAGATGAATCATTGAAGGGTTGGGAGATCCCTCTTTTAATGGCAAGTGGTATTTGCCTTCTGGCGTAATACCCAAAGTGCTTTGTGCCAAAGAAACTGGAAGGGACAGGAAGAAAGGGTAGAGATGCAGAGAAACTAGATGGTGCAATCTTTCTTTCCCTGGACGAGTTCCATGTGTCTACACTAACATCACCCCTCTCTCTTGTCAATATCATCAAAGGCCCTTTTGGTTTGCATTGTGCTGATGTGAGGCTAGTCCTTTTGTGATGTGGCTGCCCTTTGATTCCTATTTACTAGGTCATTCCCTGTTGAGAAGCTGGCTTGCTGGAGAGAGGTATTACCCGACCTCACAAAGGATCAACAGAGAGGCATGACCATCCATTCTCCTGCTCATTTGACAGGGTCACGCTGTTTGACCAGAATAAAAATAACCCTTCCACAACTGAGCTAGGCTCACAGTGCTGGCTTGTGTAGGATATCAAATTGATGTGACTGTAATAGGTTTAAGAGATGCTAACCACCATACCCTAACGTCAGGAACTGCTTATATTTAGCGTTTACAACTGCCACCAGGATAGTAAATAATAGTAGTGTGGTTTGGGAACAGGGGTGCATGTCTTAGATGCAATCCCTGCACTGACGTCACTTGGCTGTCAAATACACACCTGTGACCCCTCAACCTGCTCTGTGCCACTGGAGAGCAGGTTCTGCAGGTCAGGATACTGATTCAGCAGGGTCCAGGTGTACACTATGTTTTTGGCATTGAGATTATGGAAAGAGAGATGTCGTTAGCAGATCACCCTTTCAGAGATGGAATTACCTGCATAATTGTATTAATTAATAAAAATCAAAAAAGCCAGGACTTCCACACCCTTGCCAGGAGGCATTTCCTCAAAGTGTGCAAATGTGTGAGTCTGTGTTTCAGTGTGTATGTACGCAGGTGTCAAGCATGCAAATGGTTGTTTAGCGAGGGGGGTTTGCATCATGAAGGTATTTACAATAGAAATGATGGCATATATTGTCTGTGTGCGACATCAACATGAAGAACAGTGGGTATGCTGACCTGCATTGTGCATTCTGCATCATAAAAGTGATATACAGTAGCAATGCTGACATATATTATTGTCACAGTATCATGGATGTGACATACCGTGGCAGTGCTGGTGTTTTAGTGACCAACGGGGTTCATTATATACCTATTAGGTAGGCAAATTACTGGGCGCAACCAAAGGATACAAACTTAAATATAAAGAGCAAATTGGAGCATATCTTGGAGCATATTAAGCAAACTAACTGAATGAAAAAGCCAATTCAATGACTGAGGTGTTTTTACCAAAGAGGAAAAATAAAGTTCAATCCTATTTTTGGAACTTTGATAACATTGAAACATTTGCCAAGTTTTCATTCATTTTTTTCAATCTTGTTTTTCAAAAAATTTAAAAATAAAGGCGCAATTCAAAATATTAAAGCAGTTTTTCTTCTTTGTATAGACAGACCATCATAAAGCAAACACAATGGGGCTCATATTCAAGTTTCCCGTACCTTGGTGCCGGGGACCTCCTTATGTTTATACTTAAATGTGGACAGGTCCCTGCCACCAAAGTTTCCTCATTTGCATTGCAAAGAGCAAACGGGAGGGCAAAAAAACAGCTTACTAGCTTGTATGCTGCCTTTTTGCACCCTGCGGTGCAAAGTGAGTAAACGTAGGGTGACCAACTGTCCTGTAATTTGCGGGATTGTCCCGTAATCGTGGACTGACTGTGTCCCGCAGTTTGCCGAGTGGCTTTGCGAGACGCGGGTTGTTCCGACTTGCTCTGTTCGAGCACAATTCGTTGGGGTCTGGGGGCACAATTAGTCATGCTGGGGGCTGGGGCCGGCCGCCGCAGGGCACTGTCTCACAGACTCTGCCACTTGCCAGCCACTGCTAATGGCAGCTAATCTGTGAATAAGAGTTCTATTGCATTTGTCACGTCAGCAGCTGTGGGTGCAATGCATTGATTCTGACTGGGGAATGGCGGCGTGACGTCATCACCACCTTGTGTCCCGCAAAAGGATCTCACAAAGTTGGCCACCCTAAGTAAACGCTGCCTGCCATGTACACATAGCAGACAGGATTTACAATGGATCCCTATGCGTTCCACTGGGTTTTTGCTGGTGCAAAAGGCTGTCGGAAGCCAAAGGAATCCCCAGCATTTACGCCGGCATCAAAATCCATGTTGGCCTATTTGTGTGGCAGGGAGGAAGAGAGCGGCAGAAACTTAAGTTATGTATAGCCCGTTCTCTCTGCCATAAAAATAGTTGGAAAAAGAGGTGTGACGTACGAAACATGCATTTTTCTTACGTTACACGCACTGAAAGGTGAGCTCCAATGCCTTGACATGCATTTATTGCCACATGCCATGCGTGACTACCTCCAATAGTCCTGTATTTGTTTTGCTTTTCTGTAAGTCCTGCATTTTAAACGGGAAAATAAACCTGCAAGGCTGCCAGAATGCAAAGACCCCGCACCAGCGATCACCTTTAAACTTGCTCATCATACGCAGCCATTCTAGCGAGACAACGAGTATATGGGCTGCTGCGCCCCAGGAGCCAAACTATTCACATTTTAAATTAACCGCCTCAAGCACAACCAGTCCGCAGTCGCACTCAGACATCTGCAGGCCATGTTTTGTATGTATGTATGCAAAATAACTAGCAGATTCGGTGATCGCCAATAACCCGCCACCCCCACCTCCCAAAACCCTGCTAATTTGCCTCATGGGGGCGCGACAACTGTTCAAAAACGAACCAATATCCGAAAAATCGCTCTACTCTGCAGACAATACTGTACTCTTATCATCAACTGGCCAATCGATTCTTAATAAGCCAGCCACATCGGCTGAATAAACACGGAAATGCTGGCACAAAGGCACTCCTGGAGCTGGTGTTCCCTTGCCAGCTTGCCTTGAATGCGTGCTCTGCACAGCCTTCAAAACACACAGACGTGACCACAATGAGAGCGAACCACTGACGTGACTGTACCTTATTTTCTTTGCTTTGTCCATAATCCAGCGGGAGGAATCGCAGTTTCTGCAGCCTTGCCCTCATCTCACTGCCCCTTATGGTCCATGTCGTAAAAAGTTGGCGAAAACTTTGCCCCGATTGTATTTTTTCTCGGCAGTCATGCTCCTCGCGCGCCCTAATTGCACCTTAAGCAGTGTAAAACTCCACTGCTGCCGCGCACTGGCCAATTAGAGCGCAGCCTTGGCGGCTCTCCTCCACTGCCAGCCTTCATTGGATCACACAGGCGGAGGGCATTTTTTCAACAGACCTGCTACTCCCTCGGAAATGTGCTCGATGCTGCAGCCAAGGAGCCTGTGATTGAGAACGGCCGAGTTCTGATCCACTGCCTTCACTGTACGTTCGAAGGTGTCATTATGAATCATGTTGATGCCTCCGATGAAAAATGAACCTTAACCCCAAGCGTGTGGCACTGCTGCCGCCTATGCACAACCATGGGCCGCCCACAATGCCTGAAGGATGTGATTAGTTATCTTTTAACTTTATGACTGGGGATTTGTCCTTGCCCTCACTTTCGTGAAAGGAGGCCGCCACTTGATCAAGACAAGGGGTGAGTGTTATCCGTTAATGTCTTACCACCCTCTCACAGCCAGTGGTGTCTCCAGGAATCAAACTTATGGGGATGGGTGGGAGGCGACACAGAATGAGCCACAAGCGGGGGTGGGGGGCCCCTAAAAGTGTTCGATGTGAAGGTTTTACCCAAATTGACATGGACGAAATAGCCCAAAATGACCCTGTGGTGAGAAAAAGTGTGCATTTCTACAGCACCGTGTTTTGGGAAAGTTGGATACAAAGACATTTACAAGCAATTTGGTAGGGAAACATTGAATATTCTAATATTTCCTATGTCAGAGCATCGATTGTAAGCACAATGCCAATTATGCACCATAGATCGTTAAATGGCACCAGTTTTAATACTGTGCCAGGATATTATACAGCGCACACCATTGGGTTTGAAAGTGCCAGAATATAGGATCATTAGTTGCAATGTGTTGCCACCAAAATGCCAGGTTATTTCAAAATTTACCTTAGTACTGCACAAATGCTGCAGGGTGCTGTCAATTCAGGGTTAGCCGTGCTGCTCTATTACAGGGAGTTGCTAATAAAAGTGCCAACCTGCATTGGGAAATGTTTACACCATGGTTACCTTAGAAATTGCAATATTCAGCGCAATGGCCCAGCCTGACAGTTAAGAATAGCCTTGCTAGTTTCAAACAACTCCACTTAATCACAGTCAACATAATGCCAGTTCCAACAGTGCCATGCCATGTTTGCCCAACTACGCCCAAGTATGACCTATTCTGATGTAAGTACAGCCTCAAGTACACCAATAATACCATCACATGCCTGGTCAATCACCATATATGATGTATAGTCATGCAGGGGCTGCAATAATATGCCAAGTGCATCTTCAAATGCCCCTGTGGGATGTATTGAACCACTAGGCTCTGCCCAGCGACATCACGGTGTGCTGGTGGCACCAGAACCAGCAAAATGGCAGCAAAAAGCCCTGTGCGCGCTAAACCTCTGGAAATTGCACAGTGAAACCGGAAAAGTTGGCTGCCAATCTACTTTGCCAGTGTCAGTGGGGGAACAGGAGACCACACTGATAAAAACCTGTCATTGGGCTGCCCACAGAAGGAAATGGAAACTACCTGAAAGGTAGTGCTTCATTGCAAGGAAACCCAGAAGTGCTCTGAAATCCGTTTTTCCTTGGATGCTGAAATTACAAAATAATGATTCCAAGCATCAGAAAATATCCAACATCCTTGCTGTGTGTTACTCATCACCTTATTTAAAGAATCCACATAAGCACACAATGTCAGCAAAAGAAGATTCCATCACAAGAATATCCGCATTTAAAAGTGTGCTTGTCTGTAAAAATCTGTCAGAATTTGGGCGCAGTACCGCCGGCTGCCTGCATGACAGCTGTCAGTTAAGTGCATTGGAAGCTTAAACTTGTGCAGAAAATCAAATGGTTGGAATTAAGGGACTTGCTATCAAAAACAATATAGGTTGCAACTATTTAATCTATATGTTTTAAAAGACTGGAATTAGAGATCTGTTTGCCTGTTTTGATAATGTAAATTTATTTTATCAAAGACAAATTTAAACAAATTGAGTTTTAAAGTAAACTGACACAAGCCAAAGAACTTCAAAGCAAATTCAACAGCATGCCCCAAACAAAAGGCAGCTTCCTTCTGCTCTCTGCCCCAGGAACTCCCATTCAGGTGTTAATTGAGAGGGGAGGAGATTTTGGCTTGTTGCACCAGGGAGAGACAAAGGGCTTCCTGGATTGAAAAGAATATGGAGATGCAAGTGTCAACAGAAACTCCTGCCAGAGGAGAGAGGCAGGGATTGCTCTTGACCCACCAAAACTTTGGGGTCGGGACAGACAGTGTTGTATATTCTGAAAACACAAGAAAGTATATTTTTGAAAAGGACTGACGCAGAACTGTGCAAAATTGTAAGAATTGTAAAATTACAGTTTTGTTAATATGAAAATTCTGGTCACATTTTAAAACTACTCAGAACTCTGTGCTATGTTCAGGGACAAGACTACAGAATGTGTGGTTTTGTAGCAATTGTGGTGATGCCAGAAACATGAAACTTCACATGATTATGCCCAGATATCATGCGCACATATGTGTAAAAATGTCAACAAATCTGACATTGGGTACCAGACCAAAAGTGCGAAAAATTGACAAATCAGAACCCAAGCTCTCACCGAGACGGGGCTCGGATGAATACTTGCTCCACCAAATCTGTGATATCAATATGCTATTGCTAGCAAGTTTATAAAGTTGTAAATATGTCTTGTATGAAAAATAGATTTCATGTGGAGAAACCAGGTGGAGGTTCTCCCTGGATCATAAAATACAGCGTCATCGTGACACTCTGGTTCCTTCTCATATCAGGGGAAAGGAAATACCCTAACCAATAAAATACCTAGGTGTGTGCCTAGTAGAATTCAGCATACCCACCCCTTTAGGAAATACATAAATAGAGATAGCTTAGGACCTAGAGACACACACACATTCACCCACCAACCGATTGCTGGCGGAGCACTTTGCAAGAGAAATCCATATCCAAGACTCCAGAACTTTGAAAGCAGAAAGGCCCATTTCCAAAGCCGACCCCTTCTCAGCTTAGCCTTTAAAGATCCAGAAACCAAATTTTACCCCAGACCTCTAAGGGGAACAAAAGAACAGCCTGGCTGTTCTATTGCTGCTTTCTTGCTAAGAATTCTTGCCAGAATCCAGAGATCCAACCCAGTAGAGCAGAGCTGTGACCAGATAGCTGCGAACCAGAACCAACCCGTCAGATCCAGTCCAATCCCGCCGTGCAGTATCCAGAGTGCCGTGCTGAGTGCAGAACCAGAGCGCCTTGAGTCCAGTCCAGTGTGCTAGCTGAATTTCTGTCCAGAAAGTCTCCCTGACCAGATCCCTGACGGGTCCATTCCAAACAGTGGTAGTGAGTATCCATAGCATAGGATTGTCCCTAGCAAATATATTATCCATAAGTAATCCTATCCAAACCCATTCTATTATTTCCCGAACTGCATTGTTAGAATCTCTTGTCCTACCTGAACTCTTTCTCTTATCCTATAGTCCTTTGGTAATAGTAGTGTTAAAATCATCTTTGCGCTAATATATTTTCTGAAGAAAGGCGTGCGTCTTGGCTGGCCAAATCAACCAGTGATATCCTGGGCTGGTGGGTGCGCTGTCGTGTAGTTGGCATCTTCATAGTCTCCCTAGTGTAAAGAAATCTTGTTTGTTCATTTAAAAAAAGCGCATCTTTATTTTGCTATTTGACTCTTTCTGAAAAAACCGACCTTCACACAAACCTTCATAACTTCTTCACCGTGTATGCTAGAAACTTAATTTAAGTGTTAAATTGAAGCTAACATCCTCAGCTTTCCAACAAACCCAAAATCGTATCCAAACCTTCTAGTTATTCTGCAATCGTGCTTACCGCGCATGGAAAAGTTTGCCGTGAAATTTTCGTTTGGCTCAAATCTCTCATGTGTGAAGCAGCTGTTCATTGCATCCGACCTCAGAATTAAGTTTTCAACTTGCTAGTCATTCAATAATCATTGCTAGTGTTTGTCTGATACCATACAAAGTGGCTCCCACTAGTATTGAAACCATTTTAGTGAATGAAGTCCATTTTCAGTGTTTTTACCATCCATTCAAAGCCACATTCAAAACCATTTTGATAAGTTGCAATCATTCCTGTTTTTTCTCTGTGTTTGCTGGGGGGAAATTGGGATTGATACTGTATTTGTTGAGTGTGTATTCCTGAAACCTGTTTTCTCTCCTTCCATCTCTTTATATTACATAGTGGGGGGATTGAGTAGTGTGCAGGGGGAAAGAGTAATCACATTGCATTTTGATTGAACTCACACAAAGTATTGTTCTATGCTGCATTATTTTTCCTATCATTACTCCATGTGATTAAAGAGATTTATTGTGACATCACCCCATTTTGGTGATCATTGTAGAACCATTAAAGTAGTGAGATATATATATTTTGCAAGAACAAATATGAAGAGAAAAGGAGAGAGAAGGATCAAAGATAAAGCCCAGGATGCGTGCAGATGGTGAAAAGAGAAGAAAGGATCGGGGAAAGGAGAGAGGGAGGGAGGTATGGGGTGGGAGAAATAGCAGAGGCAAATAGAACAACACCTCCGTTTTTGAGGGATCAAGACGTAGGAAATGGGAGGACATCCAGTTCTGAACAGCAGAAAGAGCAGAATCAAAAGAGGAAAAGGAGAAACAGATTGGGGTGTCATTGGTGTACAAATGAAAAGAGAGATGAAAAGAAGAGATAAGGGCAGAAAGGGGATCAGTGTAAAAGGAGAAAAGAAGACTCCAGAGTACCGAGCCTTGAGGGACACCATAAAGAAGAGGGAGTGAGGGAGAAGAATGACCAGCCCAGGTTACAGAATAGGTCCGTAGTGAAAAGTAGGAACGGAACCATTCGATAGCAGACCCTAGGATACCCAAGGTGGATAGAGAGGAAATACGAAGAGAGTGATATGGTTGGTAGAGTCACCACATGTAAGGTAGAGCCCCACAAGTCCAAACTCAAATTACTCAGCACCGGCAAGACACAGAGCGCAAGCCCTATACCTAACATCCTGTTCCCCCACCACACAGAGCACAATCCCTATACCTGGCATCCTGCCCCGAACACCAAGACTGCAAACCCCATAACTGCATCCTGTCACCCACCATCCTGAATGCAAGCCCCATCCTGCCCCTCCACCACCCAGTTCATAAGCTCCATATCCGGCCTCCTGCCTGTCCACCACCCAGAAAACAAGCTCTACACCTAGCATTCTTCCCCCCACCACCAAGATTCTTTATGGTGAATGACCCAAAACCTGAACGATAAAAGCAATCGAAAATAGGCAAAATAATTGATGCACCGTTTGCAAGGAAAACAACATTTTATTGTATGCAAAAAGTATCAGACGCCCCATCGAACCGAACTAACACAGAGCTCGCCCCACCCAAAGAAGATACAGCTTTTATAGTGGAAAACCGCAAATCACCAAAACTATTCATAATAAAAATGGCAACATGATCCCTCACTCCCATTGGCTAACACCTATATACAATTCTAATTATCCCCAACAGTCCATTACTATATTGGTCACGAATTATCTAAAACACATTCCCCTAAACACATGACCTGCTACATTGTCATTATGAAACTTAGGAGTTGATTGAATACCAGGTACATTGTTACTATAATACGTTTCGCTAACAAGTCAAATATTCTTGATGATACGTGATGTGCACCCCTCTGTCGGAGCCTGATCAAAGTTTCAATAGCGATACCAACTCTGCTTTGATAATACAATGTGCCTCCTCATTATACCCACAAACAAACAGCTCCCTGTCCTTGTAGATACATTTATTGGCATCACCTCTGCTCCTCTCGCCCCAAATCATGGTACAACCCTTACACGTGTCCCCCTTACCTCTCTGGGAACACAGATGCCCATGAATGATGTGATCGGGGCACCACTCTTATTTTTGAATTTCAATTATTTATTCAGGTGAGGGCAGTAGTGCTCTAAATACGCTCTAAATATTCACCATACCTCTTGGCATCACAGAACCCCATGCCCTGTTCACATGAAATAAACTTTCAAAAGGCGCATCCCTACACCATTCCTCCCTGGATCTAACATTCCTTTCCCAGCTCCTCCGAACTCTGCAGCTGGACTCAATGAACTGTTATAGACACAGCGCAGCTGCTGTAACCTTGACAGCACAACTTTTCTCGGGGGGAAGGAAGGGTGATTTGTCTCAGGGTCAACTGGTCGGGAGCCTCAGCTCCACGTTAGGTCTTTTTCTCATACTTTCAACAAATGTATCCTGTAACGTGCCCTAAAAACTGAAAACATAACACTGTATACCAACTCTAAATGCATAATACATGGCCCTTACTTTGACCTCTGTATCCAAAGCATGAATACATTGTTCCTCTTCCTGTGTGGCTATATGGTGTTTCTAATATGTATCAAAGCTAACTACAAATGGATACATGCGCATTCTGCTGCGCCCAAAAGAAATACTAACACTAGGCTGCCTGCTAATATGTTTTGCGCAGTCTAAATCTCTTTGCATGCCTGGGACATTGCACTTGCATCCCAACGTCTTGCAAGCCCCATACCTGGCATTCTAACCCCTCCACCAGCCAGAAGACACGCTCTATACCCGCCATCCTGCCCAGCCAGGATTGCAAACACCATACCTGGCATCCTGTCCCTCGACTGCCCAGAGCAAAGGCCCCATACCTGGCCTTCTGCCCCTTCACCACCCAGAGCTCAAACCCCATAACTGCATCCTGTCACCCACCATCCTGAATGCAAGCCCCATCCTGCCCCTCCACCACCCAGTTCATAAGCTCCATACCCGGCCTCCTGCCTGTCCACCACCCAGAAAACAAGCTCTACACCTAGCATTCTTCCCCCCACCACCAAGATTCTTTATGGTGAATGACCCAAAACCTGAACGATAAAATCAATCGAAAATAGGCAAAATAATCGATGCACCGTTTGCAAGAAAAACAACATTTTATTGTATGCAAAAAGTATCAGACGCCCCATCGAACCGAACTAACACAGAGCTCGCCCTACCCAAAGAAGATACAGCTTTTATAGTGGAAAACCGCAAATTACCAAAACTATGCATAATAAAAATGACAACATGATCCCGCACTCCCATTGGCTAACACCTATATACAATTCTAATTATCCCCAACAGTCCATTACTATATTGGTCACGCATTATCTAAAACACATTCCCCTAAACACATGACCTGCTACATTGTCATTATGAAACTTAGGAGTTGATTGAATACCAGGTACATTGTTACTATAATACGTTTCGCTAACAAGTCAAATATTCTTGATGATACGTGATGTGCACCCCTCTGTCGGAGCCTGATCAAAGTTTCCATAGCGATACCAACTCTGCTTTGATAATACAATGTGCCTCCTCATTATACCCACAAACAAACAGCTCCCTGTCCTTGTAGATACATTTATTGGCATCACCTCTGCTCCTCTCGCCCCAAATCATGGTACAACCCTTACACGTATCCCCCTTACCTCTCTGGGAACACAGATGCCCATGAATGATGTGATCGGGGCACCACTCTTATTTTTGAATTTCAATTATTTATTCAGGTGAGGGCAGTAGTGCTCTAAATATGCTCTAAATATTCACCATACCTCTTGGCATCACAGAACCCCATGCCCTGTTCACATGAAATAAACTTTCAAAAGGCGCATCCCTACACCATTCCTCCCTGGATCTAACATTCCTTTCCCAGCTCCTCCGAACTCTGCAGCTGGACTCAATGAACTGTTATAGACACAGCGCAGCTGCTGTAACCTTGACAGCACAACTTTTCTCGGGGGGAAGGAAGGGTGATTTGTCTCAGGGTCAACTGGTCGGGAGCCTCAGCTCCACGTTAGGTCTTTTTCTCATACTTTCAACAAATGTATCCTGTAACGTGCCCTAAAAACTGAAAACATAACACTGTATACCAACTCTAAATGCATAATACATGGCCCTTACTTTGACCTCTGTATCCAAAGCATGAATACATTGTTCCTCTTCCTGTGTGGCTATATGGTGTTTCTAATATGTATCAAAGCTAACTACAAATGGATACATGCACATTCTGCTGCGCCCAAAAGAAATACTAACACTAGGTTGCCTGCTAATATGTTTTGCGCAGTCTAAATCTCTTTGCCTGCCTGGGACATTGCACTTGCATCCCAACGTCTTGCAAGCCCCATACCTGGCATTCTAACCCCTCCACCAACCAGAAGACAAGCTCTATACCCGCCATCTTGCCCAGCCAGGATTGCAAACACCATACCTGGCATCCTGCCCCTCGACCGCCCAGAGCAAAGGTCCCATACCTGGCCTTCTGCCCCTTCACCACCCAGAGCTCAAACCCCATAACTGGCATCTTGCCCCAATGCCAAGATCGGAAGCCCCATACCTGGCATCCTGCCGCCACCCAGAAAATAAGCTCTATCCCTGGCATCCTGCCCCCACCATCAAGTTTGCAAGCCCCATACCTGGCATCCTGCCTGCCCACCACATAGACAACAAGCTCTATACCTGGCCTTCTGCCCCTTCGACCACCGTGAACACAAGCCCCATACCTGGCATTCTGCCCCCAACCACCCAGAGCACAAACCTCATACCTGGCATCCTGCTTCCTCACCACCCATAGCACAAGTTCCATACCTGGCATCCTGCCCCCCCCCTCACCGCTCTGTGCACAAGCTCTATACTTGGCATCCTCCCCACCAGCACCAAGATTGCAAGCCCCATACCTGGAATTCTTTCCCCCACCAGCCAGAGTACACACCCAATAGCTGGCAGCCTGCCCCCCACAACCAAGTCTGCAAGCCTCACACCTGTCATCCTGCCCCCTTTCACCAAGACTACAATCCTCATACTTGGCAATTCTGCCCCCAACAGCCAGAGCAGGAGCCCCATAGATGGCTCCTGTTGGTTCCAAGGCGTCAGCCCGGAAGAGTATTCCTCTTCTACTCTATGCTGGGTTTTTCCATACAGAGTCAGCAAGCACAGCAACCCGACCCCACACCTGCCTCCTGGGAAGGTGGTGGGGGCACAACATTTTGTAGGGGAGGCAAGTGTTCACCCTGGCCCTACCCTAGAGACGCCACTACACACAGCAAAGAAATACAAGTTTTGGCATAATAGCACGTTCGATAAAATATTTTCTTTAACTGGGGTCGGCAGAAAAGATTAGGTCCAAAATGCTCAATAGCTGAAGGGTAGGCTAAAAAAACCTAGGTCACCAAGTGCTTCAAAAAAAGTGACACAACACTGCGGCAATAGGGGGATTGTATCTAATATTAAAATCCCCTAATAATAGTAGATTACAATATTTTACCTGGAGGGAAGCCACCAATTCCAAAAAAGGATCCAAGAAACTAGTGAAGGATCCAGGAGGTCGGTAAACTAATAAAAGGTGTACATGCAACTATGGTTTGGTGAAAGGAACAGTGAAACAAATCAGATGTCCTGGCAGGGGAGTCCACCAGGCAACGGACATTGTGGGATGATAACTGGCAGGGGAGTCTACCAGGGGATCTGGTAAACCCATGAAAGAAGTCCTGGCAGGCAAGAATACCAGGCACCTGAAGTTGTATAAAGATTTTGACATTGTGGGAGGATACCTGGCAGGGGAGTATACCAGGGGATCTGAAAGATCCATAGAAGGATTCCTGGCAGGGGAGTATACTAGGCAACCCACACAAGTAGCAAGAAGAGTGTGATGCATCAGAGATGATTCCCCAGAAAACCTGGCCTGGGACCCTTCTCATATGGGCAGGGAAAGGCAGATGCTTTCTGATCCTGAACCTCGGGGTGGTGTTCTGCAGGAGGATCAAATGAGGTGGGAAGCAGGTCGGGGGGAATAGGATACCCCCTTGTTCAACCTAACCTGAGACCCCAACCTTCTAATGGCCTATTGCAAAATAGAAGAAGTTATAAAAACGGATTTCTGCATTATAGACTCCAAGTTCAATAATCCCCCAGAAGTTCAGCTTCTTAGTGGGAATTACTCACAACTGAGGGAGACTGGGAGGTTTAAAAGGCCCCCTTAGGTGCAGACCATGAGAAAGCAGAAGGAGTGGAGGCCTAGTCGTAGGTGTAGGAGTTGTGAACTCTCTACATTGCAGCAGAAGCAGAAACTGGAGGAGCAAGACGACGCTGGGACAACTGTCAAGTGTCGAACAGTAGCCAGTCCTGAGAGGATCTTCAACATCAGAAGCTGTGATTGCAGAGGTCGAGCAGCGGGAAGCGTTGGAGAAGGAAGCTTGCCCCCCGGAGACCGGGAATGAAGAGGCTGCACACCGTGATGCGAAGGTTTAAGAAGTTTCCCCCTAAGAAGGCGAGCACTGGATACCCTTTGGAGCATTGGAAGCTCTGTGTGTGAGTGTTGCAGGCAGATGCATTCTGGATGTGGCAGACTGTCAACCACAAAGAGCAGCTGCGACCAAAGACCTGGGAGCAGCGAGGGAAATGGACGTGCATGGCATACACAGTGAGTTTACCAATCTACTGTGACATAGAGTGCTCCATGACCACTCGCATGCTAGGAGCAGGTATTTTAATGTAAGAAAGCAATCGCGTAGAGAGGAAAACACGAGCAGAGGCAATTTTGAATACTGAACTGGCAGAAAGCAGAGAAACATTTATTTTGTAACATCAATTGACTGTAACTTTAAGCATGCACATTTATTTAGAACCCAGCAACAAGATGGGCCAATAATTTCAAAACCCAATGCAAACTAAAATTACCCAAGCCAAAAGAAAGTGAAAGCAAGGCAATTTAAAACCAACAAACATTGCCAAAGACAGAAGGGGGTACATGAAGGTCCTAGAGTTTGTAAAGCTTATTGCCCATGTTTGAAGAAGTGCATAACAAAAGCGAGTATAAGCCCACATTGACAAAGTCAAGGAAGAAGCAAAATAAGACCATCTCATTGTCAGTGTTTCTTTGATGAGGAAGTGGGGAAACCAAAGTGACAAGATGGCTGCCCCTCTGAGAAAGGTTATTGAGAAAGTGAGGGGCATAACATGCAGAGGTGTTGTATGTTAAGAAAGTGTAATAAAGAACACCAATGTGATTCTTGTCTTCACTGAAGAATTGCTTAAAACCGGGTCCTGTGAAGCAAGAGACATTATGAAGTTGTTGTAAACTGATCTCAACCACAGAGGCATTTGTTGTTTGTGATCCACTGACCTGGAAGGGGAGTATACCAGGTCAGAGGTTGTGATAACATGTGTATGCTGCTTGGGCAGGCAAGTATACCCTAACAGTGATCATTGAAGCAGTAGGCCTGGCATGGGAGTAAACCAAGTGCCATTGAAGTAATAGGCCTGGCATGGAAGTAAACCAGGTGGCAGTTGATGAAGTACTATGAAGTGATGTTAAAGAATAATTCTGACAAACTTTCATTATTGAATAAAGTGTTATATGAACTGCTGCAGAAGTATATAAGTGTTTCTAAACAAATATGCTGTTATAAAACAACCATGACAAAGACAATCTATATTGATGCTGATGAACTAAGGAAGCGTTCTTGGTTTATACAAAGAAGGTTTTTTGAGTTCTTACTATTACAAGTGGAAGAGAAAGAACAGTGTTGGAACTTTTGGTATCAAGTTGGAACCATAAAGAACTGTGTTGGAACTTTTGTTATCAAGATGGAACTTTGTTACAAGACAGGATTTCCTTACTCTTTTGGAACTGTTGAACAGAATCCTGCTTGAATCTGGGGAAGGTGAATTCAGCCAGGTTGTAAGGAGAAACAGGTATCCTACTGCGTACTTAACTGTTATATTTTTTGCTTTTGAACTGCCATATATTACCTTGTTGAATTATTGTATGTATAAGTGTGAGGGACAGAAACCTTTTGTTACAGTGTTTCCTTTAGTTTATTTTAGGCAAGGAAATCCTCATCAGGGTATGGATAGTGAGGCGTTTATCCATCCTTTTTAGTTAATAAAATGGCAGGGCTATCCATCCCCTGGGACCCGGGTATAATCCTCCTGGGCGAAACAGGGGGAGGGGCTTTCGCGATCTCAGGACCTATACCTCGCCTGTGCACGCACCTCCTCCTGGCAGCAAAAGTCGCGATGGCCCGGCTATGGAAAAATGAAGAAGGCCCCTTAGTAGCATTATGGTGGTCCAAATGTTGGGACATAGCAGTTGCCGAAAAGGTTACAGCAATCCAGTTAGGCTTCCTGAACAAAGCCCTAAACATCTGGGCCCCATTCTTGGACTATGCAGCAAAATACCCAGCCCTCACTAGAAGACCTCCACTAACCAGATGGCTCCAAGGGGGCATACTCTAATAAACCCAAGCCACAGTAGGGAAAACACTAGATGTAGAGACCTCCAATCTCTAACTTTGTGAAAAGATCAGGCATGAACAAATACAAACAAGGCCCCAGCCACATGATCAAGATTATCCTGTGGCGCAAATTGTATTACTGTTTCGGCATTACTAACGAACATTGCACTGTTGTTGATGTTGTGTACACTCCTCTGATATACATCGTTGTTGTGTATAATGCATACTTGTAAAACCTAATAAAATGTTATGAAAATAAAATGGCATCTTTTGAAAAACCTTAACAAAGTTGTCTGCCTCACATTTCCAACCCATCACAAGAGCTAGAGAAAGAATGTTATGGAATTTATTGTTTGAAGCTCAAGAAAGCCTATTATGGAATCTATGGTTTGAACAAGAACTTTGTGAATCCAATGCCAAGATACACAAACTGTTGGATAAAGATACATTTTGACACAGAGGAACCATTGAATAAAAAGACACTTTTTGACCTTCCTACCTAAACATCTAGGGGAAGGGAACCACTCTCTGGTTCGAAGGGCCTTTCCATGGAAACCGTTTTGTTGGGGTCATCCTTGTATTTTTGGTTGTGAACACTTTTACTAATATCAAGTCAAAGACATTTCTGTGCACCCTTTGTTGTTTTGTTTCTAGTGTGAGGGCCAGATTAGAATGTGTTGGACACAAGGACAACTTTTAAGTTACTGACTACTTGTTACAGATAGATCCTTAGTTTTAGTTTTCCAGTTAGGGACAATCCTCTTTAGAATAGGGCTAGAGAGGTGTTTTTGTAACCCATTTCTGTTTTATAAAATGTCTGACTTTAGGAATAACATAACTTTCTGTCTGCCTTTAATTTCTGACACCGCACATATGGTACCAGAAGTGAGATTAGAATACGTTGACACAAGCTGTGGATGCCACAGGAGTATATCAAAGATTTCGGCCACAGTTGTCACATCCGGGGAAGAGTGTAACAACAACACTCTCTCTCCCGCCAGTGGGTTAGATAGTAAAAAGATTTTTTTTTTTTACTATCAATCATTTATATTCTAGGGCGGGGGTTGTTTTCCGACTATTAGCCTACCACGCTATTTTGCCAGCTAGGAAAACCGTAGAGGGTACAGAGTTTAGTTTTTTGTTTGAATAAGGTTGGAGAAGATTCAGATCTGATGGTTAGTGGAAGCGAGTTCCATAATTTGGAAGCAAGAACTGGGAAGCTTACACCACCTGCTTTCTGAAGTTTGTATCTGGGGATGGTCAAGCAATGTGCTTGAGCTGATCTAAGTGGCCGTGTGGGCAAGTACTGAGAGAAGCGAGAGGCTCGGTAGATGGGGACCTGGTTGTTCACACATTTGTGTGTGAGGGCGAGAGATTTCAGAGATATTCTTTGTGTTACTGAGAGCCAGTGTAAACCCCTCCTTGTTTTGGAGATGTGTGCAGATCTGGGGATGTTGAGGGCCACTCTAATGGCATTATTTTGAGTAACCTGGAGTTTATTTAGGTTATGTTGGTTAGTCCCTTGATGTAATGCATTGCAATAATCGAGTTTGGACATAACCAATGTCCTGGCCAGAGTAATGCAGCTCTGTGTGGAAAGGAAGGGGCGGCATGCTGTGATAAGCTTGCATGTGTACGCAGAGGCAGAGACAACAGCATTATTTGTCTATTGAGTGATAACGTAGAATCAAGATAGATTCCTAATGTTTTGGTGTCAGTGGACACTTTAATGGAGTTGCCATCAATATTGAAGGTTTTGAACAATGAGTCAAGCCTATTCAGTCGCTGTTGGGAGCCCAAGATGAGAAGCTCTGTCTTGTCATCATTAAGACAGAGCTCATGTTGGGCCATTCAGGCTTGGATGACTTGGTAGATATCGTTCAATGCTTTGGAGTCAACCTTGTAATCACCAGTGATGGGAATGAGTATCTGGGTGTCGTCGGCGTAGTTGGTGTAAGTGACACCGAGATAATCAAGTACATCAAACAAAGGTTTGGTGAATACATTATAAAGCGTTGGTGAAACACAGGAGCCTTGCGGCACCCCACACGGCACTGGTGTCGGATCCGCGGATGAAGTGGGTGAGAATACTCTCATGTGTCTATTGTCCAGGAAGGAGCTGATCCATTTGGTGGCTTTTTCAGAAAAGTGGGCAGCTGATTTCAAGTGGCGACAGAGGATTTGGTGATTGACCAAGTCAAAGGCTGCCGATAGGTAGAGGAGTAATAGTAAGGCCAATTTGCCATTGTCTTTTAAGTCCTCAATTTGAGTTTTGAGATCTAATAGGGCTGTTTCTGTCCCGTGCTTGGGTCTAAATCCAGATTGTCTTGTGCCAAGTAGATTGTTAGTTTCTAAGTACTTCTGGATCCGTAGATATGCTGCTCTGTCCAATATTTTCAAGAGGAACGGGACCGTAGTGGTGGGTCTGTAGTTGGTTGGTATGCAGGGTCAAGGGTAGGTTTTTTCAGCAAGGGGATGACCCAAGAATCCTTGAGATTGTCAGGGACAATGCCCGACTGAAATGAGGAATTGATAAAGGTGGTGATGAAGGGGGCAAGTTCATGCGCGGATTCCTTGATGATAGGGGCAGGACAGGAATCGCCCTGACAATTGGAGGGTTTCAGTTTGCTAATGATGCTTTCTACCTCTAGAATGGTGAGAGGAGCAAAGCTGAACGATGTATGAGTGAATGTGGGGGTATTAGTCTTAATGGTCGAGAGTTTTGTTTGGGAATTGGTTTGTAGGCAACTTTGCTTTGCATTAATTTTAGATTGTAGGGTAGCTGTTTTGGTGAGGAGGGCTTTTTGAATATTGTTGCACCACATGCTGTCTTTGCTGCAAGTATCGGGGATGGACGAGCAGGATTCTAGTTCTTTAAGAATTTTGAATAACTCCTTCGTGTCAGATTCTGCTTGCGAGATACGTTGGTTGTACGTCTCTTTTTTTGTTTGTACAATCGCTTCCTTGTAATTAAGAGATGCTATGAAGAGGTTGTCTTTATTGGTCTCGCATGGGAGACTTTTCCAAAGAGCTTCTGCATTACGTTTATCTTTGCGTAATACTCTCACCTGTGGGGTGAACCATGTGTTCAGGTGGGCACACTGTTTAGATTTCCTTAATTTGGGAGGTGCTATGGTATTGATAGCTTTGAGTAGGGTTTAGTTAAAGGTGTCCACTAGGACTGTTGGGTCATCATGCAGCGAGGCACAATTATTAAGTATAGGCAAGATGGGAGGGAGCAGTTTGTCCCTTGTGATGTCCTTTCTGTTTCTTGTGCGTATGGAAGGTGCAATATTAGGTTTGGGACGTGGGTCATTGGCAGGTATGTTAAAGATGATGATGTGGTAGTCAGATATCATAGCCTGTCCCTCTATATTATACCCTGCAGAGAAGAAAAGTGAAACATGTTCCCCCTCCACGCCTGTGGAGAAGAACTGAAATTAATTTTTTTAAATGATCTTCAACTCCTAGGATAATCAACAGGGGAAAGATAGTGGTGAGCTTAGTGTAAGAGATCCTATGGGAACCAACCTCCAGGAAGAATAAAGGGGAACACTTGAGGAATGACACCCAGGAAAATCGTTTCTATCATGTGATAAAGGAAGCAGATTGTAAACAAACTAAGGGTAAGACTTTGCGAGAGAGATCGAAATCTCCCAGTGTTTCAACATCTTTAAAATGTTTCTCTCCAAAAAGGGGGTCAAAAAGAATGTTGTTTCTCATTCTGAGGAGAGTAAATTCCCTGAATCCAAAAGGCACATTTTCAGCTGCACTATACCCTTCAGTTCCTCCTTGTCTTTATTAGGGAATCTGTAACTAAATTTAGGACTATGTTAAGAGGCAAGGAACAAGAAGGAAGTTAGAATGAATCAGATCCCTCATGGGAAGAATCTGGATTCTTTGCAAACTACCATTCTCTGGAATCAGAATATTTCCTCTGAAGGATTATAAAACACCCTACACACCACTGTCCATCTCCTAGGTCGAAAAACTGTAACTCACTATCAGAGCAGAGAAACTAATGAAATGGAGGTTTCTCCTATGAGAGCAAAATGTATGCCCACTCTAGAAAAACAATACCGCAGGGGAAAGGGGAAAGTCAGGGATAATCCAACATTATCCTATGAACTGGGGACAAAAATATCTAAAACCTCCTTGCTGTCCTAAAAGTAAAGATCATTTGGGCCCAATTGGACATGGGAAGTAGGGGTTTTCCAATAAGAACAGATTTGCTTCCCAAGGGATGGAAACAAAGTGGGAACAAGAAAGTAGGTTGTGTCCATGGCCATATTGAGGAACACCCACAAACACAAATCCCTATCACTATCCTGGGAAAATAATTGGATCTGGCGGTGGCTGTAATCACTGACCTACCACCCCAATTAGTTTAAGGAAGTGATGTTTCCCAAACTGAGCATTATTTGAGCCACAAGTCGCTCAAATAAGACGCAGGATATATGAAGCTACTGTCACTCCAAAACTACCCAAAGAGACCAGGGACGTCATTTCACCAAAATGCCTGGGGTAGCGGAAGTGACATCACACAACCCTTGACCTCTGATGACATCACAGGAAGTGGTGACATCTGACCCCAGCCCGAAGTGACATCTCGGTAAGTGATGGAACACAACCTTTCACCCCTTGACAAAACAGGAAGTGGCATCACATAGCCTTGTTTCTAGGTACACTATGAAAAATATGGTTACGGTATCACTGTAAAGTGATATACATTGCATATCCCCATATACATTGCATATCACCATATGTATCATTAACATCAGTGCCTTTAGGTCCATATTACCAAATTACTGTGAATGCAAGCAGACGTTCAAGGCCAAACGATAATGATGTTTTATTATGTAGCACTTATGCTTAAGAGCTTCATATAGAACAAATATACAAACAATATAACCCCAACCTGTGTTGATACTCATTTATCAACCTCAACAGGAAGAAAGGCTGAGTGGACCTTGCCGGGAGCCGAACCTGCAGATCACACACACACATTACAGCAGCAAGTGCTCTACTTACTGAGCTATCTTGCCAGGTATATCTACCAGAAAACCAGCCACTCCAGAAACAAAGAGCCACATGCTGCTGACTATAGGCCAGGAGCCTGTATTAAAAAGAAAATATGTTTTTTTTTTGGGGATGGCAAGAGAGACCACCAGGGTAGCATGAGAGACTTGAGGGGTCACAGGTTGCGACTCCTGGTGAGCCCTAAATGACATCCCTGAAAGAGACAATATTTGTCAGCAAGAAGATATCTTTTCCATATTTTCCTATTCACTAATAGGAGGAGGAAGGGTTTTCTTCAGCAGGTCATGTTTGGTAGTGGGGAGCCCATACTAGAAAGTCTCTTCCGTATATGGGGGAGGCTGTTGATTGTCATCAAGATGACTGCCCTAGAGCAGGAAGCTGGGTCTTTCGGTGAGGGGTATGTGATGAATCCAGAGTAGTCACTACTGATTTCCCTGCAATGACTTCCTCCCGTGTGGCTAGGGGACGGCAGCCACTGCCTGATCCTGACCCTGATGATGGTTATGTGAGGGAAGAACACACGGGAGGAGACAACTACCGGGGGAAGGTGGTGACTCCATTGGATGAGACGAGGTGATATATAAGACTATATAATACCCAAGACCTTAATGGCTTACTATCACTTAACAGTTCCACCCTATAGCACAAGTCAGAAAGCCTATCCTCTATACTACTCTAGACAACCTCCCATCTATGACTCAAACACACACAACTCCTACATAACATCTTCTGTTTTTGATGTGTCTTTATGTAAGAATTTTGAACAACCACATCTAAGAAATCCAGTAACATCTATGGACTTGAACTCCCATAAATCCTCAGGCACTGAGATGAGGAAGAGAAGGAATGAGTTTATGCAAATCAAAAGAAGCCTGATTATATTGAGATCTATAGTACAAGTCAGAAAGCCTTTCTTCTATACTACTCTAGTCAAGCTCAGCTCACCCCTGTATCAGTTACCCCTCCCAAGAGGTAAGCATAGTGTCCCACAAATCCATCCACTTCATGAAGGATTTAAGAGTATTATTCCTGTGCATCTGGCAGTTCAAATGGAATAACCATAATTCTGGGGGGCGCTAGTGTCCTAAATCTCAGTTCAAGTTTTGACATCCCAAGACCTCTGCCCGGCTCCCGTGAGTGTGGCCTTCGTACTGGGCTGCAGCCCTTCTCCCATTTAGCTGCTCGCATTCCTACCTAATTGTTCAAACGTCTGACTTGATACATTTATATGAGGGTGTACGTGCATGTTCCTTGCCTCGCCTGGGAATTGGAATGTGATAATCATGGAAGAGATGAGGCCTCATTGTTCTGTCTCTCCAACACGGCCTGCAAGGATTCAGGCCTACTCTTAAATGCAGCATTAGTTCATGTTATAACTACTATGCGCATGCAATGTATTTTCTGTGACCCTATCGCAAAGCAAATGGTTAGTTTTCCCCTGTATATCCTCCCAAAATACATATGTGTCCCATCAGTTGCTTCCGCCCCTAGGGTTCCCCCACGCCCCTACACCACCCTTTGCACATTCTCCATGTTTTAATATATTTTCTGCAATCTAAATCATTTGGGAGGGACGGTAATCTGAACGTGCATCACAACATTCCCCTCTTTAGTCAATACTCCATTAACTAACTTCTGCCTTTCTCTCTATCCACTTCATTCTTGGGGACCCATGCCCTACACCCATAATGCAAATTGCCCCATCCCGTGCATATTTATCTGGGGTGCACACATGATATATACAATCGCCATCACCTGCTAAGCCCACCAGGGCTCAGTGTAGTTTTCTGGATCTGTTGAGGGTGAGGTTAATGTCATATAGGCATTTCAATCCTAACCATTCGTGGCTTATTTGGGTACTCATTTTGAGCCTGCCCATCTTCTGTACCCGGGAGAGCCATTCTTGCACCAATTGTAACCATCATCATTGCGCTGTTCGGAATAGTGCAATGGCGCAACAAGGCTGAAACATGTCTGGGGTTGCTTCCGTTTCAGTACAGAGGGGAAATGGCCTAGCAGTTCGGGCAGGACTGCTCTCATTGGAGGCAGTACCTGACTGATTTGCATATGGCTGGACCCCTTTTGCAATGGCACAGACAGGCTAAAAAACGGTGGTGTGGAAGGTTGCCCAGAGCAATGCCAGTGGTTCAGATTAATTCAGAACCTTCCACCCATCACTTTTTTGGTTTTCGTTCGGAATAGTCTTGGCACAACATCGAAGCATCATTTGGCATGTGCAGAACAACACCAGCTGAAGCACCATGATCTGAACCAGTATCTTCACCAGTGCCCCAAGCCAGCATGGTGCCCATAAGAGCAACCCGTTGAACCTATCTTCAGACTGCACACCTTCTTCACTTTCAATGCCAGTCTTTAGCAGCTTGTGCTGGCCCCCTAAGATGTGCGTCATGGACCCATTCTCTGTGTTATTTTTATGTGTGTACATGCAGCAAAATAACCCTATGTTCTTGTACACGCCCCCTTCCATCGCCGTCAGCAGATCCATGATCTACTGGTTTTGAAGAGTCACCAACCGGTTCGCCCTCAGCTCACTCTTGATAGCATTTAGGCCTTGTTCAGTGTCATTCGCCAGCTGGATCACTTGTTGCTGAAGATTCTGCAAACACTTTGCATTTGCTACAGCCTGGATCCCTGGCATTAAGAGAGATGCGAAGAACTCCTCTGTCTTGGTGTACAGCCGATATTTGTCTGAAATCGCTTGGAGCAGCTTGGACGAATCTTCTGACAGATAATTTGATCTTTTCCCTCTCAACTTCACCGACCGCTTCTTCTTCTTCATCCGGAGGGGGGGGGTGTTGGATGGAGGCTGGGATAGATTGCAACACTCCATGCTTGGATACCACTGTCAGATATGCTTCAAGCACCACTAGTATAACAGAGTGCAATGTTGTTAGTGCACACGTGCCTCGCCAGGAAGAAGGAAGATGCAGATATGCTTGTTGACTGCATACTCAGTACAGGTCCATTAGAGCCGCTGTTCCTTTTGCAAGACCTGGGATGAACATTGTCTTATTGCACTTAGTATTAGTGCCTACAGGAACAGTCCGATGCCCTTGAAAGCAAAACTGATATTCGTCTGCTTGCTGAACTTTCACTGGAGTTTCACCATGTTAGTTTAGGTATATATGCAGTCCATATCGTGAAACAGTTCTTGTTGAGGTTCCATATAACATCTTCCCCAAACCTTGCCAACCCCACTGCTGCACAGCTCAGTAGTGCCTCCTCCCATCTGTTTGACGCAGCACTACTCCATCCAGTTTTAACATGGGCCATGGCTTGCTCTGGGGTGCACTGTCATCTTTGGCACACTTCTCTCAAAGGATCATCTTTGTCCATTAGTACAACTTGACCCTTGTGCCTCTGGAACCGACTGCAAACCAGACACAGCACTAAATGCTCCAAACACTGAGCCTCCAAAAGCACTTGTAAAGTCTGGAGAGGGGGTCTGTACTTCTGCTCTCTATATGGTAGAGGAGAGGCACAGAGGACCCCAGCCAAGATTCTCTACAAGGAAGCAATGGACGAGCCATCAAGGCCTAGCTTCTCAGGAGGTGATGCAGGCTGGTTCATAAGTACAGTGTAGTCCCCAAGCCCCCACAAAGGAATGTCCACACACTGTATTAGTTAAAACACAGTCTTTATATAATTAATATTCAAGGTTATGTACACTATCACAATAACTCACTTTGTGCTCAGAAAATCTACAATGGCAAATATATACAGTTCTAAAGTGGTACCACAATTATAATCAGATCTCATTAAAGTGCATCAACTATACTCTGGTCAAATGTCACACAGATCAAGGAATAAAAGTAACCAACAATAGATATAGAAGGAAAGCAGTTGGTTAAAACACTTGGCAGAATATTGACCCCTACCAACTAGGCACAATTCTGTGTGGAGATCCCCCAACCTGGGCAACCTGTAAATAAAGATATATCGTACAAGCCCAGTCCATATATTGTTCAAAAGAGTCTTATTTCCTTCTAAAATAGTTCTACAACCCCAATGTACCTGGAATAGCAGAGTTTGTTGTTGGGTCGTTGACGGATCCTTCTTGAGTAGCTCCCTTTAAGGCAGGAGCCACGGATCATCGAGATCCCACAAGGAAAAAGGGGTGAACGATGACGGCGAGGCGGCAGATTCGTTCCTAGCGGTGCTCGGCGACAACGGAGCATTGGCGTCCTGCAAGGAAGTGGCGTGCGGGGCACCTCGATGATGATAGTTCAGGACCGCAAAGAGATTGTGAAGAACTGTGGCCCAGCAAGGGCGTTGAGTGGTCCGGCATCTCTACGGTCGTCAAGTGGTGGGAAACCCACCGGCGGATGCTCCTCAGCGCGTCGGTGGCCTCGACATTCTCCGGGGGGACAAAGCGGTCGACAGTGCAGGCGAGAGCGTCCTTGGATCAAATGTTACTTAGGCAAAGGGAGCACAGCGGCTCCGGTCGGCGACGGCGGTCGTCGACGATGATGGACAACAGTGTCCGGGCGCTTCTCTTTGTGATACCGCAGCGGTCCACGTCTCCAGTCGGCAGCCTGTCATAGGTCTGTCTACCAGGGATCTTTGGCAAAGGTCAGCTGGTGCACGATGGTCCCTCGTAGCTCGGAAAGAGGGCGCCTTACCATGTCCTTTGTGGGTCAGTCCTTGGAGACACGGCAGCTTTCAGATTGATGAAGTAGAGCAGCATCAAGACTTCTCTTCCAGCAGGGTTTCAAGGTTAAGCTTCAGTTTCAACTCCAGTTTCTCTTCAGCTTCTGAACACGAATTCTAGCAGTGAGAGGCCCCCAAATATACTAGTTGATCTCCCATTCATTCTGCTGGGTCACACTTAGGCAACCAATTGGTCAGAAGGGCATTCATGCAGGCAGGCATCCAATCAGGTGCATAGTGCATTCAGGCCATTCACTTCTCTCCAGACACTCACAACAATTTATGTGTATTGGGGCAAGTACCCAGCCATTCAACACTCCACACTGCATTCATACCAGTTTCGGGCATGGCAGTCTCAGTCATTGTGTCAAACACCAGATGCTAGACATCCACAACACAGAATGCGTATTCGTCACACACTCCATTTACCCAGGTCCCACCCACAGGGTGTACCCACAACATACAGTCAATGGGAAGGCTCCAGCAAGTCTGGCATGGACTTCACAACAACACCATATATGGAACTTCCACCCAACAGCCAGTCAGGGGGAAGGGACAGAGTCAGGGCTTCCCAGGACTTTGGGAAAACAAGGTAACAGATAATAGAAAGCAAGAGGCCACAGGGGCCATCTTGTTTCCTATCAGGAATCAACTGATTCCAATGACAGGGCCTGGGTATCCCAAAATGGAGGATACTCAGAGCACCTGTCAAATTCAGCATGGAGCTGCCACCAGCCATACCCTGCTCTGTGGGCCACACACAGGTGCCCAAAAACATACACTAGGAGCACAGGGTTGTACCCCCACCCATGGGTGCCATAAGGGTATCACATGGGTCTGTACACCAAACCAAAAGAGAGAGCTGCACCGCCAGGTGTCTGACATGAACTCCTGCACGGAAAACATGACAGGACACACGAGAAAAGGCAGTAAAGGACAAGGATACAGAGGCATTTCCAGCATCACAGCACTATATCCTAGGGTACTTGCAGTTTGGGTGCCCCAGATGCGTGGGGGATGACGGAGCAGACATAACTCCAGCTATACCTCTGTTTCCCTACCCAGTTCATATGACTGTACCAGATGTTATTAAATTTGGGGTGGGGCACATTAGCCATTGTATCAAATGCTACACCTTTATACTTATCATATTCTTTTTCTTCATGTAAACCCCTTTTGACTTTAGATTCCATATTATTGTCTCTTGTATTCTCATCAATTCAAAATTCACTACTGTGGTCATATAATCATCACTTGTGTTGTAGCATGTATGATTTCTCAAGTCCTAGGGTTCCCTTTCCTAAGACTTTATCTTCACCAGTCTTTCAAAAGGTTTCACACAACTCAAGGTCCACTTGACCCGCCTTCTGGTTCACTTACAGTCCCTTTATTGGTTTGTTTCACAATGTGATTTGTTTTCAGCATTGAGGGATCACTAGTCTAGGCACAATTTTTAGACCACATGGTCCACCCATCACAGATCACGTAACCAGGATCCTTGGGCTCTTAAGCCCACACCGGTTCTTTGGCACTGGCTCCTGGGCACCAAATCACCTTCACTAGGTTTCACTTTATTGACCTCTTGGCTTTATGTGCTGTATTACACTCCTCTGGCTTCCCTTTGTCATCCTCATGTCTCTGCCATCATGAGTCACACACCTCTTGCCAGTCTTTGGTCTTGCTGCACTGCATTTATTCATAGAAGTTCAGTGTGGGGTTATTCTGTTCTTCTCCAAACTTTTATGGCATTCTCTCACACTGGTGCCCTTTTCTGTCATTCACTTTCACATGGGCACTTGGGCGGTTCTGTTATCTGCTTTGCCCCTCAAGTTTTATTCCATTTAATATTCAAAGTGTTTAGTTTCAAGATTTCAATCAATTCTTTGTTTAATATATTATATATTCACTGTGCACTCATGTTGCTTAATTTAAAGTTTCCATTCAATTCGGTATTCAATGTGCATTTGTTTTGCTTAATTTAAAGTTTCCATTCAGTTTGGGATTCAATGTGCATTTGGTTTGCTTAATTTTAAAGTTTCCATTCAGTTCAGCATTCAATATGTGTTTGTTTTACTTCATTTAAAGTTTCCATTTAGTTCGGTATTCAATATGCACCTGTGTTACTTAATATCACGCACTGTTACTTAATTTCCATCTAATCGGAGCGCCTGGTGTTTAAGCGCCCTCCTGACATCCTCCGGCTTCAGGTGTCTCCTCTCGGCGGCTCCCGCTGCTTCCTTTGCACTTCTGAAGCTGAGAAGTCCAATGCTACAAGCCCAGCTCATCTGCTGGATGCTTCTCTCTGCACAGCAGCAATCTGAATGCCGGTTCACGGATGGCGTCCTTACTTCTCCTGTCACAGAGCCTCCCAGACTTGCGGCAATGAAACGGCCCGCTTTTCCTGGGTTCTGCAAGCCCTCTGGGATGTATGCCGGCGTCCTGGCTCCTTCTACAGTCCTACCTGACTGCCTCCTTTTTCCAAGGGTCCTATGCTGATCTCTCCCCCACAGGCTTCCCTGTTGCTCCCTTTGGTGTTCTCTGTCTCTCATTGTATACACCTGCAACCAATTAACAGATTGCTAGTCTACTCTCTCACTTGGGTCTGACTGACTTTGATTAAGGGGACATGCCTGACTCTTGCAACAATTTGTAGGTATCTTCTTCTTCCCAGTACTAGAATGGTGAAATGGTGTAGTGTGTTCACTACTCTTGGTCGCCTCTTCTTCGTCTCAGTATTGTCAAGTGTCACATGTGGGGAAATGAGGGGAACAGCTTTATAGTAACCCATAAAGGTTGGGGAAGGGTTAGGCTGGTCCTCAACAGGAAAAGGGGGATACCATGTCTCTCCTGTGTATACACCACTCCCAATCACCAAGGACCATCCACCCAGGTGATTCTCCCTCGCTTCTCCACCCCCAGGGTCAGGATGCAAGAGTGATGGCCTTTCCCTGGCCATCTGAGAAGAGGATCCAGTGGGGTTAGAAGTGAGAAAAACCTCAGGTTTCTCACAGCGGGGTAATGAAGTTGATCGAACGCCACGAAGGTCAAATCTTGGGGGATCACCACCTTTCCTCTACTAGTCTGTCTTCACACTAAATCTGTTGGGGACTGTGAACACCCCCTTCTTTGCCACAACAACTTCTCACTTTGCTGCACCTTACTTTGTATCTCAATTATTTCAGTGACAAGAAGTGCAGTATATGGAACCCGCAACTGCAGCTGCATGTTTACAAGCACTAGATGCTCAGGGATATCTAGTACTGGCAAATTTTTGAGCGGTTTTGCTGCCGTGTCTGCTGCTTCATTCTTGAGGGAGACTAAGTCAGCACCACTTGTGTGGGCGGCACACTTGATGACTATGGAAATCGTGGGTTGTGAAAGGAAATGAATCAACCAATCCAATAGGGCTGCACACTGCACTGGAGACCAATCTGCTTGATGAAATCTTCTCGACAACCCTGAATGAACAGTTGTTGTAACATAGGCCGAGTCAGAATAAATCGTAACTCAGCACCCTTGCGCAGCCTCAAGTGCTTCACTGAGAGCAATCAATTCCACTGCTTGTGCTGAATAATGACCTGGTAACCTCTGCTGCACAAAATCTGATACTCCCCATCAACTTGTTGTACCACAGCTGCCCAAGTATGTCACTGGTCTGCCTCCTGCCATCAACAAAGAATACCTCCCCATCATATAAAGCATAGTCATGTGATTTTGGAATGTCATCCTCAGGACCATTGTATGTAACACAGTCATGCACCTCGTCATTATCAGTAATGGGCACAGTAAAGAAAGTAGCCGGGTTCACTGTTTTACTACGAACAATGTGACTAGATGGGCTTGAAAGAATCACTTCATATGCGGAAACCCTTTTCATGGTCAGTGTGGATTTGGACTGCTCTAGTATTGCAAAGACAGCGTGTTTGACATACAGTGTCAATGAACACCCCATGACAATAGAAGCAGACGTCTCAATGGCAAAAGCAGCAGCAGCAGACAAGTTTTGTTCGCACGGAAACTGTCCTTGCATGACAGAGTCCAGCATGCCACTGTAATATGCGAGGAATTTGTGACCCATAGTGCTGTGTTGCGTCAATACTGGGGTCATCATCTGGCCATTAGAATGTGAAAAATAACTCTTTAATATAAACAGGAGTTGCCAGTACCGGAGCAGCAGAGAACTAGAAACTGGTAACCATTTCATCAGTCCAAATAATAGTATTTTCCATCTGTTGTGCTTCCTTGAAAGCCTAGAGCAATGGTCTAGTATACAACATGTAGTCAAAGATTCATACTCTACAGTTAATTTCACGGGACTGAGAGATGTTTGTATGTCCTTAACCGTCACTGGCAGAGGGATAGCGTGAAATGCTGCTGTCTGTTCTGGAGTCCCTCTTTTGCCGTTCACTGAAACCAATTGACCCAAATACAACACCTCTTGCTGACAGTATTGCAACTTTGCTCTGTCCACCTTATATCCTTTGTCGGCCAACAGTTATAACAAAACAATAGAGTCCTCCCTGCGCTGGTGTTCAGTAGTACTGCACACCAATAAATCATCCACATATTGAATAATGGTACTAAGGACATCAATGTTGACTAAATCATCATGTAACACTCTGTTAAAGCTACTTGAGAAAGCCTAGTATGTTGGAATTGGCTTCCGGCAAATGTAAACTCTGTGTGATATTGTGAATCTGGATTCAAAGGTACTGAGAAAAAGGCGTTCTTCAAATCCACCACAGTAAAATGGGTTGCCTCAACAGGTATAATTACACAGTATTGTAGCAGGGTTTGGAACCACTGGAAACTCTGCCAATACTACATCATTGAGGGGGTGCAGATCTTGAATCATCCTCCAACTAGCCCCTTTCGATGTTTTCACTGGGTAGATGGCTGTGTTACACAGTGAATTGGATGGTACTATAATACCCTGACACAAAAGGACCATTGTGGTGTCATGGATGCCCTCCCCCGCTGGGGATACTGTTTAACTCTAGGCAACACAGTGCCAGTTTTCAGTGTGATACGTATTGACGCAACATTCCGTAAAAGCCCTACATCATGCATATTACTCATCCTCAACCTGTCAGGGACCATAGACAACTCTTCTGAAGCAAAGAAGGGAGCATTCCCTACCAGTGACATAGAGAACAGGCTATGTGTCTGTATTGTAACATGATCTTGCAAGGGACACACACTTCCAGTATTATTTCCCCCTCATTTTCTTTATCCTCAAAAAGATCCTCATCTGAAACATCTTTCATTGGTATGCTGGAACTGTGCCCCACTCCCCATTATCAGAATCAACTGCTATCAACACAATCCTGTCCTTTGGCACTAGAACCCCTCTATGTCAAGCATGAAGATTGTTCCTGCAACTACTTATTGGGGTTGGGCAGGCCTGAACAAGAATTCAGAAGGTACTCGCCAGCAGGGGCGTTGCTAGGGGGGCTTAAGGGGGCTATAGCCCCTGATCTTTTGGTTGTAGCCCCGATAGAATCTCAGGAGCTACAGCCAAAAGACTAGCTAGCCCCCAGTCCCAACAGTTCCGACATCAGTTTAGCCCCGGGTCTTTTCCAGACCTAGCAACTCCCCTGCTCGCCAGTATTTATTAGCCACCTGTGGCACAGCACTGAGTAGTATTGTGATACTGTACATGAACAAATCAGGGGCCACTGGTATTCCTCTCGCTGTAGATTCAATGCCCAATGCTTGTGAAGTTAACATTACCCTCACGGTACACATATTGGGCGTCAAACACAGCACACTCCTTTTTCAGTGAATGAGATGGTCATGTTGAGCTTACTCAGAATGTCGCTTCCCTACAAAGTAATTGGGGTTGCAATGGAGTACAACAAGGGGGGGTCACACCTCTCTGCCCCCTACCTTAATGGGTAATTTGTTCATAAAAGGAGCTTATTGAATTTCCCCAGAAAAACCCTGCGTATCCATGACCTCGTCAGATCTATGTCAGAAATTCAGAGAATGAATTTTTAATGGAACAAAAAAATTGAAAAATCGCTGAATAGTTTTTTATTCATTTATTTGGTGTGGCCCCCCCTAACTCCCATTTTCTTATTTTTATAACCCCACCTCAACCCCCTCCTCACCCATTTGAATCCCTCACCCCACCCCCATATATATTTAAAAGAAGAATTCAATATTTTTTTGAGTTTTTTTGTTTTGTTAAAAAATCATTCTCTTGAATGTGTTTATTAAAATCACTGGATAATGACCTCACCTGAAAAAGGGAACCCTCCCTCACTAATGCATGATTTAGTCACACCTGTGTCCACCATGAAAATGAATGGTTTATTGCCTCTCCTCGTTCTTCTTCTGGGTCGGCAGTGACCAATAGGACTGGGGCCACTAAGCCTCTCTGTGGGCTGTCCTAATCTGGATATGTGTTTGTCCCTGGAAAGACAAATGGATTTCCTCTGACCAATGTGGTCCCCTGGTAGTGTGTCTCTGTGCCATTCGGCACAGCGTTACTGTTCAGTATCTGAGGACCCTGCTGTTGTCCCTGCTGCACTGCACACTGTGGCATGTTACTAGAGCCCGGAGCTGACAACTGCGGAAATGATGGTGGGGAAGCAGGTGGGGCAATGGCATACCAAATAAAACTATCGGGGGTTGCGGTCCATATGACTGGAGGTATGGGGCCAGACCTCACTGGGGGTAAGAATACATCTGTTGCTGGGGGTACACAACTGATTGTCAACTTCTACACTCTTCTTGAAAAATTACCCGTTTCCCTTCATGTCCAACACTGACCTGCTCCTCCTCCCTGAAGCCCTATTCCTCCAAAACCTCCCCCTCCTACCCGGGGCGCGAAAACCCCCATCAAGCTCACTGAAACCCCCCTGGAGCCCCCCTTGATAATGTGGTTGATACCCAACTGGCCAATCATTTTCATCTCCCCACACAGGTGCTGCTAGCCCGTCGGCCTGAACCGCCATGAGCTCTGCCGATCCTTCTGTCTGCACAGCTCCCTCCAATGCAACCTTAGCTAACTTCTTTTGAACCAGTTTCGCTTCCTCCCCTTGCGCTTGCTTTTTTGATTCCTTCACCTTTTTCTTTCAATCATTTACAGTGGTATATAATAATAGACCAGCCCTTTGCCTCATTCCCTACTATCTTGTTGAGAGCTTTCTGTACTTCCTTTGGAAGTCCCCTTTTTACAACAAAATAAAAGAATGGAATCGGTTGATCCCAAGAATCTCCTGTTCTGCCCTCCACATTTCCTGTATGTGCAATATATACTGAGCAGGATCCTCATCATCTTGCATCATCTTCTGCATAATCGATGGGAAATCAGGCATATCAGGATATGAGCGCCGTAGCGCCACCCACACTTGGTGCCTAATATCATTGAAGTGAGCCCCATCATGACTATCGTCACTCAACTTCACAACTGGGTTCCCAGCTTTAACCCATATGTCATCAGCCTGATCACGCAGTATCGAAACATACAGGTTTTTCGAGTCCCCTACAGCCAAAGTCGTGCCGGCTGTTTGTTTCTCAAAAGCATGTAACCGCTTACCCGCTCCAAGAGTGACAGACGGGAGTGCCTTGATAAGACTGTTTTTAGCCATATGGGCCCACGGTATATACTGTGCTCTACGTGGTCCCTTGTGTAATAAGGGAAACTGTGCTCCCACCGTTGTCCCCACTTTCCTTTTTCCCACCACCAACCTCTTAGCCACTGCCACACGTCTGTACCTATTCTGTAACCAAGGTCCCCACAAGCTTTCTTATCGGGGAGAGATCACAGGTGGCTCTTCTTCCAACTCATATACATTGTCCCATTCTTCTTCTCCCTCTCACGCACAGTCATATTCGTCATCTGACCATACCATACCATAATTCATGCTCTCCTCTTGTCTCATCCTCTCCTCTCTTTCCTTCTCTATGTGCACATCCTTAATGGCTGTACTGTCTTTCCAAAACAAAATATCCCCGCTTTTCATTAATCTGTTCCTACAGATGCCGCTGTCCATCTCTCCTTTCTAATTTTAATTGTGCCAATTAGTCTTCCACCTTCCTTAATGCATCTACCAACCCCTACTGTGGTTTCGTATCAGTTCTGTCTAGTGCTTTATCCCTCTCAGCAACAGACGCTGTGGGGTTAGGGAGATTGTGGTATTGGGCCGGCATGGGTGGCTGCGGAGCTGCAGTAGGCAAGGGAACATACGCAGGGTTCGTATATCCTGACGCAGCACATGTATGAGAACACCCTAATGAGGGGACACTGAACTACCTTGATGGGGGCGCAAGGTCACTTGAGATAATAGCAATAGTGTTTATCGGGCGCATGTGGTAACCAGGTCACTAATAGTCTGAAGGGATTCTGTGGAGCCATTTTCCAAATCCTCCACCATTTTCCATAGTTCTAATACCTCCTTTCTATTTTTCTATCTTTTACCTTTGTATTTGGCTGCTAAAAATGTGTGCATATGACTTAGTATTTCTCTGTTATTTGTCACCTGTTCCAGCCATGGCTTGTACATCCCTCCTTTTGTTTCAGCTAGCCATTCCTTATGATACTTGAGAATTATTTCTCGATACAGAGGAAGGGCTTTGCACATGTATTCCAATGGGGTTGCCAGCTCCGTTGTGGGCGCCCCTGTATCACTGTTTTACAACGGTAACAGTACCCTCTCCCCAACCCAACAAACTGTACCCCTCACCAATGCCCCTCTCCCACCCCTTTTACCACCCTCCCACTGTCAAAGTTCACTCCCTCAATACTTGTTCCCTTTCACACTTCCCTCACACACGCATCCACTCACTCCTCACAAACCTCCTATTGCACAACACGACAGGCCCTCCCTCGGTTTCCTAATAATTGCAACAAAAACTGCCAACACCACAAATCACAATAAAATCTATGTTTCGTTCCAACACCCCTTCTATATCTGTTGAGGAGATCCCAGGCCTTTACCACAATTACCTTTTGTTCGCACGCCCCCCTTATACTGGGCAGAGAGATGCCAGAGCCAGTAAATATACGCAGTCTCTGTCCGTGTACTTTTATTTCCGTTATACAGCGCTGTCTTCTTCCCTAATAACATAAGAAAGGGTCCTGTTGCACTACAATCCTCTATATAAAAAAACACAACTTTATGTACAATACCATATGGTTTTCCAACCTATCAATTCAATTCTGCCGCACCATGCACACACACACCCCACTCCTCACACACTCAGCCACTCACACTCCCTTCACATACCCCACTTGTTTTTCTCCGAAGAAGGTGCACTTATATCTACGTGTTCGCCCAAAGTTCTCCATCACGGGGTCCTATTAACGGCATGCACAATCTGGGGACAGCACCCCACTCCTAATAACAGACAGGAATTCTGGTAACACAGCTCCTGTAAACCGTGCAAAGGTGCACACAAAGGGGTCTAGTCGCTGCAGGTGGGCACGGCCCCTCCAGATGTGTGGGCAGGAATCCTCCATCTTCGCGGGGGAGTCTGGGATCATGTCGAGGTCACCAATAATGTCGGGGAACTCCACAACAACCAGACATAGAAAAAACAGCCTGCTAGGGAAAAAGGCTAGGTGCATCCTTTTCGAGAAGAACAAGAGCTTTATTTTGTATACAAAAAGGAATGAGCGACAGGGAATTATAAGTCCACTGCCACAGCGCTCCCTATTTTCCTTAAAATGGAGTTCATCTTATAAACGTACAAATCGTCATTCATGACGCACTCGATTTTCAGTAGTCATCCCCCACCCTCATTGGCTGCTGCCTATTTACATGCTAATAGTTACATATAGACCCTTTTCCAATTGGTCATGTCGTCTTCTCCTCCATCTTTATCACACGTGGGTAACAATCTCTTCCACCTTGAAGTGCTGCAAAGTAATTGGATAAACTGAAAAGGCACCACCCTGTCTTTACGCCTAACCATGTGATGTGCACCTGGTCGTCAACATGAACTCAGCAGATAACTCTGAGGTCAGCGTGGTCTTTGCAAACAGAGCAACTCTTTTGTAATCCCAGAAACGCAGGCGCCCCCATCATGCCTCCCCACTGTATTAGCATCACCCTTTGCTCTCCCTGATACAAATCACAGACCTTGTTGTTCTCGGCTCCCCCCTGTATCAGTTACCCTTCGCAAGAGGTAAGCCTAGTGTCCCACTAATCCATCCACTTCATGAAGGATTTAAGAGTATTATTCCTGTGCATCTTGCAGTTCAAATATATTGACCATCATTCTGGGGGGTGCTAGTGTCCTAAATCTCAGTTTGTGTTTTGGCAACCCAAGACATCTGCCTCAGCTCCCATGAGTGTGGCTTCATACTGGGCCGCAGCCCTTCTCCCATTTAGCTGCTTGCATTCCTCCCTAATCGTTCAAAGGTCAGACTTGATACATTTACATCTGGATGTGTGTGTGTGTTCCTTGCCGTGCATGAAAATTGGAATGTAATAATCAAGTAAGAGATGAGACCTTGTTGTTCTGTGTCTCCAACTCGGCCTGCGAAGATTCAGGCCTACACCCCCATTGTTTCAACCTACTCTTAAAAGCAGCATTAGTTCATGTAATAACTACTATGTGCATGCAATGTATTCTACATGACACTATCGCAAAGAAAATGGTTACTTTTCCCCTGTATAACCTCCCAAAATACATGTGTCTCCCATCAGTTTCTTCCACCCATAGGGTTCCCCCTTACCTCCCTACACCACACATTGCACATTCTCCATGTTTTTATATATTTTCTGCAATCTAAATCATTTGGCAGGGGTGGTAATCTGAACGTGCATCCCAACAGGAGTATATGAGTCGACGGACATTATGGGAAGATATCTGGCAGGTGAGTCTACGAGAGGATCTGAGAAACCCATGAAAGAAGTCCTGCCAGGCAAGAATACCAGGCACCTAATGTTGTACATATATTCTGAAATTGTGGCAGGATTCCTGGCAGGGGAGTATACCAGGGGATCTGAGAAGCCCATAAAAGTAGCCCTGGCAGGCAAGTTCATCAGGCACCTGAAGATGAATACAGATATTAACATTGTAAGAGGATAACTGGCAGGGGAGTATACCAGGGAATCTGAAAACCCCATAGAGGAATTCCTGTCAGGGAGTATACCAGGCAATTCACACACGTAGTAAGAAGAGCTAAAGAAAGACTGCTATGGAATGTATTGTTTGAAGTTAAAGAAAGACTGTTATGGAATGTATTTTTTAAACAAGAACTTTGTAAATCCAATACCAAGATACAAAGAAACTTTTGGATAAAGAGACACTGTTGACACAAAGAAACTGTTGGATAAAGAGACACTGTTGACACAAAGGAACTGTTGGATAAAGATACACTGTTGACACAGAGGAACTGTTGAATAAAGAGATACTTTTTGCCATCTGACCTAAACATCCTGGGGAAGGGAACCACTCTCTGGTTGCAAGGGTCTTTCCTTGTAAACTATTTTTGTTGGAGTCATCCTTATATTTTTGGTTGTGAACACCTTTGCTAATAGCAAGTCAAAGACATTTACATGCACCCTTTGTTGTTTTGTTTCTAGTGTGAGGGTCAGCTTGGTATAATTTGGACACATGGACGGCTTTTAAGTTACTGACTACTTGACACTGACCCAGCCTTGGTTTTAGTTTTCCAGGTAGGGAAAAGCCTCTTTAGGATAGGGCTAGAGAGGAGTGTTAACTATCCATTTATGTTTAATAAAATGTCTGGCTTTGAGAATAACATAACTTTTGTCTCCGCCTCTCATTTCTGACTCCTCACAGTTGGGAATGAAAGATATTCAGCAGCGATCTCCAGCCTTCAGGCATTGAAGAGATCTGTAGTGTAGGGAGGCAGGCAGGTAAAATTGTTGAAATGGAGGCAGAAAGCATTCCCATCACACTGTTACGATTATCTGGCCTCTGCGGGACGGTCTGGAGCCTCTGGTTGATGGAAGCTGCGGGGGCGTGTGAGTTGGGGCTGTATGCTGGGACTGGACTTGAAGCAAGGAAGTAGATGTTACCTAGTGGACTCTTAGCTCCCCTCTACTTCCCTGCCCACCCCTTGGTTTCCCTGGTGTTTCCAATGGGCACTCAGCTAGGAACTTTTCGCCACCCCAAACCAGGTGCGCACATTTTTCCTTTATTTAATAACGTTTTTTTTTAATTATCTGGACCCCCAATTTAATAACTTTGATTCCTTACTGTGGAGGGTCAGAAGGAGGGGACTGGGGGTTGCCATGATCAACAAAGTTTTATTCCAAATTATATGGAAAAGGCCTCACTTTCCCTATGCTACAGCTTTACCTACCTAACAAAACTAACTAGAGTGCTTATCGTAAATCTAAAATCCAAAAGTAAAGCCTGTCCTCCATCCCAAAACATATCTATGCTGACCCTACCACTAATACAAAACAACTAAAGCCCAGGAGAATTACTCCCTTCTCCTGGAGTGACTTCCTTAGCCTTAATACTGAATCTTCAGATAGTTCTTGGCTATCCGCTGCATTAATTCATTCAGTTCACTTAGCGGACTTTTCCAGTTCCCTGGCTTCCCCTTCTCCTGGTTTTGCAAGATCCTCTTTTTTGCCGTGCTTTGCCTTTAAGTTTCTTTCACTTCGCTGTTCTCCAATATCTATGAAAGTCTCTCATTCTCTAATATCAAACTTAACTTCTGGACGCTAGGACCAACCTCCTTATTGTTCCACTTCTCAATCTTGTGTTCACTTGCTCTCTAAGTGGGAGGTAGTCGATGAACCCAGTAATGATTCTCACTCTCTTGGTTACTTGTTGTACTACTCTGACGAGTAGGATGAGCCCACAAATGATTTTCACTCTCTTGGTTACTTGCTGTATTACTGTGATAAGTAGGATGATCGATTAATAATTTTCACTCTCTTGGCTACTTAGTGGTTCACTGGGACGAGTATGATGGGCCCAGTAATGATTCTCAATCTCTTGCACACTTGTTCTCTCACTGGGACGAGTATGATGAGCCCAGTATTCATTCTCAGTCTCTTGACCATTTATTCTCTCACTGGGACAGGTAGGATGTACCCAGTATTGATTCTCAGTCTATTGACCATGTATTCTCTCATTTGGACGAGTATAATGAGTGAGCGAATCGTTATATTCGTACTTACTGATAAGATGAATATTATCATACCATTGTTTAAACTGGTTTCTCTTACTGAGATGAGCGGGATTTGCACAATCGGTATATTTGTTTATGTCAAACATACGAATATGACTTCTCTTTAGATTATATGCGCCACTCTCCCCGGGTCTCCGGCTTTCCCTGTTACCTTGTCTGCAATGGGGTTGCAGCACCAGGTTGGCATCCTCTTCCTTCGCTGAGTCTGTGACTTTCAGGATGGCTCTGGTTTTCAGACCTTTCTCTCTCTGTCACGCTCCTCTGTGTCCCATTTTTAGTGGTATTGGCAGGGTTTTGGGGTTTCCTCTCTCTCCCCAAGCTTGACTGCGCTTCCTTCTTGAGGGTCCCTCTTGGGACTGCAGTCATCTTTGCAGGTCCTCGCTCCTCTGTCACTTGAGTTGGGAAGCCTGGCTGTCGACTCTGCACTGCTCCTCCCTGCTCTCAAAAGCAGTGTTTCCCTGTGGATACCAGCATCCTCTCTCCAGCTGGTTTGAAACTCCCAGGTTTCTCCTCTGACCTGACAGCTCTCTCGCCTCCCACTCTTATGAAGCTGCTCTTGGGAGTCCCCAGCATTGTATGGGAGCCCCTTTCCAGTGTCTTAGTCATACTCATTATGCTTCTATGGGGTTTCTTCATCTCAGTACTGTATGGGATGCATGGGCCTGTGCGCCCACAGCGCTTTGAGGACTGTGAGAGATTTAGCGCTTTATAAAAATTGAATAGAATAGAATGGGTATCACAAGTATGACTCTGACACAAAAGGTACTATTTGTAAAACCTTTATTGAAGTTTCAATGGGGTCGGAGAAACTCCTAGTTTGCTCTATAGTAAAAATGGGAGTAGTCTAGACCATCAAATAATAAACAAAACAGTCCTAGTTGAGTCTGTCAAATCAAAAGGGCCTATACTAACAAAACCTAATGCCTGCCCTATATCTTGTACAAAAAGAGTAAAAAGGAGAATAAGTATGTAAAAGAAAGTCAGCGTTCAAATATAAAGAATATATGTGGCTGAGTCAGCTCTCCTCCCCACGTTGGAAAGTACGGAGTAAGGCTGTCCCTTTAGGCAAGATGATACACTGTAGCTCAGGCTCTTAACACAAAGGCCGTTCAATACATGGATCAATGCCCGCCTGGCCTCCCACGTTAAAGTCTTTCTTTCCAATCTTCAAGCACAGTTCACCAGAAAGTTCACGTCCTTCCCCTTCTGTCAGGCTCAGACTTCTTAAAGCAACATTCACATCGGTCTCCCTCAGCAATCAGGCTCAGACCTTTCAAAGCAAAACAAAACATTTGCAGGGGTTCCCTTCCCTTAACTTATTATACCTTTGGTCTCCCTCAGCCGGGCTCGGACCATTTCCTGAGTCAAAGACTTTTGAATGTGTGTGGCTTTTTTTCTGCAGCCCTCCGCAGGATCACTTTGACTTTCCAAATTTAACTTATACTTCTATACCTTTTCCCCGAGCGCTTCCTGGTCTGGGTAGTTCACTTTATTATGCATCAAAGTTCAACGTTCCCCTTTTTACTCTCCACATTTCTCAGGGTCATATTCAATCACCTCGCTTTTACAGTTCATTTACTTTTTCGCTACAAACTTTTCACCTTTCACAAGACTTTTGAGTGGGCTACTTTCTTTCGCCGGACCACTCCGTTAGTCAGTATCGCTGACTTTACAGCTATCAGTACTTCAAGGTTCATTTGCAGGTCTGCCTTTCTTTGCGTCTCATCCACATGCGTGCAGCCTTCAATTGTGCGATAATATGTTGCTACTTCAATCTTTCTTTAGCACACACTGGTCTCTCACATCACTTGTCAATTCACTGGCTGCGTGTGTCTCTTTTCTGTTCTGTGGTGCTTTGATCCTAGAGTCAAGGTTAGTACCAGAGGCCTCACCTTGCCTCCCCAACTCTGCCATTCACCCGGGTGGGTCACTGACATCCTTGAAACACAATGCAGCTTTCTTGTTTGGGACTCAGCCTTCTCCACGTGCCTTTCTCTGCCTTTTGGAGGCAATGACCCCCTGCAGGGAACTCCTACGATTCTCCTCCTGTGGCTCTTGTTCCTTGATCCATTGCTCTGCCCCAGTAGGTTCGCCTTCGCCCCGGAGGTTCTGCTCTTACTCGTGTTCCACATTGATCAGAGTGTGTTTCTATGTTCTGCCTTTTATCCGTAAGAGGAGAGCTCCTTACCATCAGGGGTATGCACTTAGAGTCAAGTGCCTGACTGTGCCTGACCCAATTAGTGGGACATGGCCAATGCAATGTGTAAGAGTTAGTGTTGTTACTCTCAGTCGCCCTGTTCCTCGGCCCAGTGTTTGTGTTGAAAGGGGGGAGAGGAGTTGGGACAATGGAGAATCCTGTGAAATAGTAGGTATATGATATAATATGATATGGCATTTATAACACGCCTATACACAAGTGTTTCAAGGCACAACGAGGCAAGGGTGGGGAAACAGGGAAGACAGAGACAACGATTCTACTAGGCCAGGTGACATTGAGATTGTGCAAGTGCAGGGGAGGGGGGAAGGGGACAAGTGCAGAGGGGAAAGGGGAGTGAGCAGTGCAGTACATAAGATAAATAGTAAAATAAGTAAGACAATAAATAAATTAAACAATAAATAAAACAATAAATAAAAGTGCGGCCAGCTGGTGTCCAGTGCAAGGGTAAGTACAGACATCAGGTGTCAAGTGCTAGTAGGGGCTGTAGGGATACAGAAACAGTGCCCAAGTGCCAGGGATGCCAGGGGGCAGTACAGGTGTGCAACTGGCAAGGAGGGGACCTGGGCCCAAGATAAGAGGGTAGCCAGATCACCAGTGCAAGTTCAGATTCAGCCAGGAGATCAGGTGGGGAGAGTAGGAGAGAAAGCAGAAGTAAAGATCTTGAGGTGCTTCCGGAACCAGAAATGGTTCTCCTCAAGTTTCAGAGAGGCAGGGAGGCTATTCCAGAGGGAGGCCCCAGCAGAAGAAAGAGATCTACCACCAACTCGCTGCGTGGAGAAGCGACTAACCCTGAGGGAGTTGGAGGCGGATGAGCGAACAGCTCGAGAAGGAAGATATTTAGGAAGAGAGAGTTGAAGGTATTGAGGTCCCAGGCCCCAGGTGGCCTTGTAGACAACGCAGAGGGTTTTGAACGTAATCATCTCCGCCACTGGGAGCCAGTGCAGAGATTTCAGTCCTGGAGAGAGACGATCCATGGGCTTGAGGCCAAGGACAAGTCTCGCAGTCCTGTTTTGGATAGGTTGCAGAGGGCAGAGAGTAGAGGCAGGTAGATTTAGAAAGAGGCTGTTGCAGTAGTCCAGCCTAGAGAGAACCAGAGCTCTGGAGACAGTGAGCTTCTGGGGGAAGGAGAAGAATGGAAGAATACCTCTGAGGAGGTGCAGCTGGTAGTGTGACTTCTTAGAGACATCAAAGATGTGAGGAGAGATGGAAAGTGTGGAGTCGAAGATGACCCTGAGGCTTTTAGCCTCACAGGTGGGAGCAGGAAGAGAGCCAAGAGAGGTCAGCCAGAGAGTGACCGGAAAGGAGGGAGCTGGTGTGCCGATGAAGGGAATCTCAGTCTTACTAGCATTAAAGCAGAGATCATTGGTGGCGCACCACTCCTGGATGGCGGTTAGACAGTCAGAGAAGGAGAAGAGGTGGCAGAAGGGAGCCTGAAAATGAGTTGAGTGTCATCCACATAGCACTGAAAGTTGGGGCAGAGAGCGGCAATGCAGTGGGCAAGAAGTGCCAGGTATTGGTTGAACAGTCAGGGAGAGAGGTTAGACCCCCTTGGGGAATACCACAAGTAGAGATAGAGGAGAGGAAGGACCCAAGTTGGACCTGGGAGGGTCGATCAGAGAGGAAGGAGGTCAGCCAGGCCAGGGCCTAATCAGTGATACCCAGGTTATCATGGAGACGGTTGAGCAGGATGGCATGGTTGACTGTGTCAGAGGCAGAGGAGAGACCAAGTAAAATGAGGACACAGGGGGTGTTGGAATCGAGATTGGAGAGCAGATCTTCACAGATGTTCAGGAGAGCAGTTTCTGTGCTTCTGGCAGCTCTGAAGCCAGACTGATGGTCATGGAGACAACCAACATATTCGGTGTGAACATTAAGCTGGGAGATGGCCAGCTTTTCCAGGAGTTCGCCCAGGAAGGGGGTGATGCAGATTGGGCGATAGTTAGCCAGACAGGAAGGGTCAGCAGAGGGTTTCTTAAGAAGGGGGAGCACAAAGGAGTGCTTCAGGGGGGAGGGGAACACTGCAGTGACGAAGGAGTGGTTGCAGAAATCAGCCAGAGCAGGAGCCAGGGTGTCAATGTGGTCCTTGATGGTTTTGGATGAACAGGGGTGAACCTGTTTTGACGAGACCTTCATAGATCGAACTTGTCTAGAAAACTTGTCTGTGGAGAACAGGGGAAAGACAAAGAAGGAGGGAGGAGAGGTGGCCTAAGAAGGGCCAGAGGAAGAGCAGGGGGTGGAGGGAGGAGGGGGAGAGGAAGAGAGAGAGGACAGGATGTCCCAAGGATCATGTGTACGGGAAAGGGAGGAATACCACATCTCACCACCGGCTGCCCGACCCCCACTCCCCGAAGACCCCTCACCCAGGTGATCCTCCCACACTGTTCTGCCCCGAGGGTCTGGATCCAAAGGCGATGGCTGCGCCCTGGCCACCTGAGAGATCCCTGGGGACTAGCAGGTGAGACACCCTTTGGGTTTTCACAGTACCTAACATGTATTTGTTTTTAGATGAAGCATCACAGTAACAACAGACTAAAGTTGCTTCCTGTTTTCTCTCAACAGGTTTGGCTTCATTGGATGGTTGAGTGAATTGTGTAGGGAGTTCTTCCTCAGAACGGGAATCCTTGTCCCCATGGGGGAGTCTCTCCAAATGAGGTCCCGCGTGCCTCTACCCTTAGGGAGGGTATTGCACAGCGGGTTCACCGCCTTGCCTCACAAGGAAAGGCTCCCCTTGTGATTCGTCACATAACAGACTCCCTCCTCATTCGGGACAGGAAACACACAGGGTTGTGAAGCAGTTATATTAATAAAACAAATAGAAATAATTGAAACAGTAAACAAGTTATGCGTTAATGAAATTCCACTACAATGATGAAAAAAATGAACATACTAGTCACCTCAGTTTTCAAAGCTACAAAGAGACTTTCATAACACACACATCACCACTTATATGTTTTGTTTAACCTTAGAATGCACACACCATTGATTAAGAATGCAAGAGGATTCAGGATAAGACTTTCATTTGTTTAAAAAAAAACGAAATAAAACATTCCTGTCTGGCCAATTCTCTCTAGATCCCCTTCATTGCAAATAGATGCCACACCCCTTACTCAATAGACCTGTTAGAATTTCAACAGAATTCTAAAAACCCAATTGCAACAAACTACTGGACCCTCCTGCATGTAAATGGCTTGTAGAAAGAATAATGTATGTCCAACATCTATGTAGACTAGATTCCCTTCAGTGATGTTCCTAGTCAATTACTGTGTAAAAGCACACCTTTCTCACTTTCAATGGGAAACTTTAAAAGTGGGAAAATGTGCAGCGAATAATCACCCTCTCCCTTTTGTCATGAGCAACTCAGCATTATTAACAGTATTCTCCTTGCTGGCGTAACCAAGGAATTACTTTAATGTTATTCTTTTTCTAGGCATGAACACTGTGAAATGTCCATTTAACTCCCTTAATGATTCATCCATGCTAGACGTCATTACACAGATACAGAGACATGGGATCTCGCTGTATACACACCATGAGACCTAGCCGATAAAATATATTATTTTCCAGAAGCACATACACTTCTGAAATGTTCCCTAACTTCTTAGGATGCACAATCAATTTATATATTCTCACCCCTCAGTACTGAAAAATAACAAAAAAATAACAGAGACCAGGATTTAATCTAATTCCCTTTATAGTATTCCTCCCCTCAGGATTGTTTCCCCATAATATTATACTCACATATGAATTTCTTTTGCCTGTCTCAAAGACAGGTCAGCACCCTTTTAAGGGCTGGTTCAATTTAACCCTCTAGGCACAGGTGGGCATCAGTCAGCAAGATGGGATCAGCTTTCCACTGCAGCCTGCCTGCTGTCTCTTCCTCTCAAGACGGCCTGGGACTTCTAGACTTCACTTCCAGGGCCAGATAATAATCCAACATAGGCCCAAATGTAGAGCAATCTATTCCTTCTCCTTCATGTTGTTATTCATTCTCCTTTTTCCTCTCTATCAATCATGAGCAAGCGAGTGAGTCTGTCCCTAAGTGAGTTGTGTTGGACCTTTTATAGAACAAAAACAAAACATGTTTTTCAGCAAACTCATGTAAGTCTGACAATTATTAAGCCAGAGGTCTTTTGTTATTTTGGCCGCACCTGATCTCCACAGTAAAGCCCTGCATTGACAGAATCCAAGAAGGGATTCTAGAATTTCAGACATTCCTATCCTGTATTCCATCACTTTGTAGATATTGTATAGGTTTGGGGGGGGGGTCTCTACCATGATGTGCTCCCCCTTGATAAATGGCCAGTAGTTTTTCGCCACCCACACCGTTGCCAGATTTTTCACAATCATTGAATTTTTCTTCTATGGAGGGTAATGTTTTGCTTGCATAAGAAATTGCCTTGTTGACTTTGTCATGTTTTTGGTATAACACCACCATCAAGCACGTATCTGAAAAAGCAGTCTCTTAGAAAAACCCATTATTTTTTGATAGGGTAGGCCAGGCAAGGCACTTGTGACAGGCTTCTTTTCAATTGCTTCACTGCCTTGGATTGTGCTTCACCCCACTGCCACTTTACCCGGCCCTCAATAAGTGTAACAAAGGTTGAGTGATCTCTGCATACTCCTAAATGAATTTTTTACTATAGTAAGCAATCCAAGGAGGCTTCGCAACTCATACAGAGTTGTGGGGTTCTTTAATTTGAGTTAGGTCTCAACCTTCTTATTCTAGCGATTGAGAGCCTGAGCTGTAATTTCATGTCCCAGAAGGTTCACTCTCATTTTGCCCAATTGTGCTTTCTGGAAGGATAATTGCACACCAGTTTTTTGCAACTGTGTAAGAACATATCTGATTTCTGCCAGATGTTCTTCCACAGGTGAGCTTTTTATCAACAGATCATCCACATATGCCAAGTTTCCTCTTTCACACAGATCAGACATGGCCTTGTGAAAGAAAATGTTGAGCTCCTTTCCTGAATTGATGTATCCGAAGGGCGTACAAGCCGCAGTATATTTTTGCCCCAAAGGTAAATGCAGGCTTATACTGATCTTCCATATTCACGGGTACTGTCCAATAACCGTTTGTCAATTCAAGGGCTGAGAACACTTTTGATCTTTGTACATGTGCAGTCCTTGATCAATATAGGGAAGAAGCCACCATGAAATGTAGACTCATTTATTCAACTCCCTCAGGTCAGCCCAAACTGTCCATTCTCCATTGGGTTTTAGGATCCCCAGTAATGGGGTTTTAAAGGTATTATGTATAGGACAAATTATACCACGGGATTCAAGATTTCTGATGATGTCTGTGAGTGATTCCATGGACGCGAGAGGCAACCAGTATTGTTTCACCAACACAGGAGCCATTTCAGGGTATGTGGATATCGTTGTTGAATGACTAGTAGTATAACCACAATCGTAGGAGTCAACTGAAAAGATACTCTAAAATCCAGGAATAGCTGTCTCAGTTGTTGTCGCTATTCATCAGTCTCACAGGCATCAGCCTGAAGGCCTGTTCCTTGACCTTTTGTCGGAAACCCAGAGAGGCTCCTGGGTTTTGATATTTCAGAAGTATCCCCCAGTTGGGTGGATAGATCTCTTTCAATGGTGTTTACCTGGACAGGGGTTTCCATGGATTTGAGATAGTAATTATGAACTCTAAATACTACCTCATCTTCCAAGATGTCACAGGTAATGTCTTTTACCCTTTAAGGGCAAGAAGAATACACCAAGAAATGTACCCCCTGTCGTGTGCTGATCTTTTCTGGTGGGATTCTGTCTGTCTTGTTGTAGTTATCTTCCGGAATTGGGCCTATGATATACTTTTCAAAATCAATCCAATTGTAGTGGGAATCGATAGGCATTGCAATAGAGGCATCTGCGCTCAAATTAACACTTTGAGGGTCGTTGTTATCCACCAATATTCAAATGGTGTTGTCTTTTAGATCGACCTGTGGGGTTGGATGTAGAGACACTCCTTGTTATTGGAGGGTATGACTCGAATGTATTAATGTTTACTGATTTCTCAGGGTTTGTCCTCTTTTTATTTTGATTAGTACTGTACATTGCCACACCTATCCAGGGATAGTAATCTCTTCTTTTGCTTAGACTGCAACAGCATAAGGAAACAGTTGAGCTGACCGAAATGCTTTCTTGACACTGTAAAAGCCCATCGGATTACCACCAAGTCTTGACTAAACGCTGCCTTTAATAAAATCAAAATTATTTGTAAATCAACGGAGACTATTACTATTCAGTGTAACGAATCTGAGGATGTTGTCCCTTCTTCCTTAGGGGGAGACCTTTCACATGGGGTCAGGTTGGTGCGTCCACAGTACAATAGTCCCCCTGGGTGTGGTGCACTGAGGGAAGAACACATGGGGAGGGAAGCCCCCTATGGGATTGGGGATGACTATACCCAGGGAACATGGTATTCCCCCACCATGATACATTCAATCCCTTCTCAAATACCATACCCCCCACCCCAAATGTAGAGCAAATGTACCCTGTTGGAAGGTCAGTCACTTTAATATACTTGATAAACCTAAAATACAAGAGAATACTAAGTGTCTTGCCTCTGAATTAAAAACACATACTGTGACGAATATAATCCTGGAGAGTCTAAGTAACAGAATGAGCAGTCTAACGTTTCTTCAGATGTCATTTGCCCAAATGAATACATCTGGCCGGTGCAGGAGTTCAAAAGAAACTCAGCTGTGAGACAGAGCAAGAGCGATCCACCGTGGAGGAACTGTGGGACTCCTGCACCGGACGGGCAGAGAGAAGCCAAAGGGGAAGAAGCTGCTAAGTGAGGTGAAGGAGAACCTGAACACAGTCCAAGCTGGAGGGACTGTTCGCATTGCAGCTGATGTGCTCCTCTGGGCACCACAGGCTCTGGTGGACCGCTTGCAAGACAGGAGGCGCAACCGGGCAGAGAGAGACACAAGCAGAACCACTGCAGACCCTGCCATTCATCAGGGAGCTGCCGGAACCTCAAAGAACAATGCAGAAGCTGGGGAAACACTGGTACCTATCAAGAGGAAGAAAACAGGTACATGGGTTAACCAGAAGGCGTTGGCGGTCCGGGGGAGCTAGAGAGTGAATATAAACATTGGAGAAGGAGGGTCTGGGACCTGCACCCACAAGGAAATGAAAGTGTAAGGGGGCTGCGGACCCTGAGACATCCCAAGAGAAGAGAAGCATATGCTTGGCAGGAGAGTGAACCAAACAGACATAATAACAAACTGCGTGTCTGGGACCCACACCCATATAACAAACCAAAAGCAACCAAGATAACAGGATTAGATATTTGGCAGGAGAGTGAGCAAAACACCTACGATACCACAAGAATTAGTACAACAGAGAAGTCATATGTTTGGCAGGAGAGTGAACCAAATGTATATCATCACAAATTGCGAGTCTGGGATCTGCACCCATATGAAATACAAACGCCTAATGAAAGGCAGGAAAAGAGGGTTTGAGACACATGTGAAGTTAACCAAGCTATACTGCGAGTCTGGGACCCGCACCCATTTGAGAGACTGAAAGGGCCATGGACCCGGAACTGGGAAAAGGAAGTTTTACATTCTATAACAAACTGTATTCAGTTGACAAGACAAAGGATTGTGAAGCTAAACAACATATCCTTGTGGATTGTCCATTAACATTTACATAAGAAGATAAAAGTGGCTCAAGACCCCAAAAGGAGGGAAACTGATAACTACACTACTGGAAAGGATCAGAAACGTAGCCTTGGAATCTTGTAGTTTTGAACATTGTTTATTTAATCAATGTATATTATGAGAGAGACTAGGAACCTTTCTGTTGGGTAAAAGATTATCCTTGAACAGTTACTTTAGATTAGTGTTAGGGAAGAAGCAGCTTTTTGTACACGACAGTGAGAGACTCTTTATTTTTGGACTTCCTGACAATATTAAAAGTTTCCTTTGAGGTAGGGAAACCCTTTTTAGTTTTAGGGATAGAGAGTCATTTTTCTAACCTTTTATTATTTAATAAAAGTGGATATCCAGAAACATGCCATTCTTGTGTCTGAGCTTTACTTCTGCACCCTAACACCAGAAGTGACATATTTAACAATCCAACAATTACGGTCAACATTTTTATTGTCAATCAAACATTTTAGCATGCACCTGCTAGGGAGAACATGTTTTGAATTGTGGGTTTCCAGACCAACTTCGCATTTATATGTCAAATTAAAACAGCAAGTGATCTGATCATGTTGCAGTAGCCCAAACAGTGCTTTCCTTATTAAAAGTTTTCCATTGTTTAGACAGACTCTGGCGAGCACAGGATCTTTCCTTCCATTTATCTGAATGGGGAAGAATGTGTGTTTGCCCTTTTTCTGAATGTCAGTCAAATTATGAATGTATTTATCTGGACGGTGTTACAGAAAACTTTGGATTTCTGTGTGGTCCTCGCAAACATGGAATTTCATAGTTTCTCCTTTCAATATGGAAAACCATTTGTTGTTAGGAGGGAGATTACGTTTTAGGAGTTAGGATGAGGTCCCCCCACTACTCTGTTCTCCTATTGAGATGATGATGATATAGGCAACCTGATTATTTTGAAACTTAAATTCAATTTGTTCGGAATGTCATTCAATCAAATGACAACTACCCTTCAGGCTGACATAATTGTTACTTCTCTTCAGCTTGATGGGACAGTTTGTTTGGGTCCAGAGAACCTGGTTCATGCAATCAGAGGGACAGCCTCTGAATGAAATTGTTTCTCAGTAAACAATGTGGGCCCTCTGGAGCATCAAAGATCACCGGTGTTTCAGGCAGTGTCGCCCAATTTTGATTTCCAGATCCACAATCCCATTGACAGAAATATTCTTTCTGTTAACATTTTGGAGTTCTCCTAGGAGAGATTTGAGATGAAGTTTATGAATCTCTCCCTTCCTATGTTGAGGTTATCAAAAGTTTGTTTTGAAATCAAGGTCACCTGTGACCCTGTCTACCAGAGCTGATAAATCACACTGACCTTGTATCTGTACAGCAGCATAGAATCTACCTTCCGTAGACTCCAGTTTGAAAAGAAAGTGTGAGTTACTGAAAAGATTGGCATGAATTTTTATTGATGTCATTAATATTTCGCACTTGAACGTGGGTCGTCACCGTGTATTCAAATTCATGCAAGTTGGCCTGGGAACTTGTAAGAATAAACATGATTTCTGGAGATATAATAAGGAGTAGGTGCATCTCCCCTATCCACAGACTCGTTGTTGTCTTCTCTTTTCTGAGGACAATCTTCAGAAAACTTTAGAAGGGAGGGTACCTCTACCGTTTCTGGTTTTTCTGGGCTTATAATATCTGTTTTATCAGATTGGCTTTCATATCTAGGAGTTTCTTTACACTTTTTAGTCTCTTTTTCTACATTCTCGGATTAAGGGTCTTCTATTTCTACCCACTTTTCTTTAGGCGCTGTCACTTCATCTCTGACATAAAAGACTTTCTTTTCTGGGTTTTCTGTGTTCCCCTCTGTCCCAATGGTGACTGTTCTATTTTTCATTTCTTGGCATTTCACTCTTTTTCTGTGCTCTTTTGGTTATAGTTCCCAGTGAGAAGCAGCGTTGCTACTATTTTCTTGTACTACTTTATTTAATTCAAGGGTCGATGAATGGGTCAGAAAAAAAGCTTCTTCTACTGCTTGGCATATCTTTTCCTCCCTAACCCCCTTTTCCTCTTCCACTAGGACAATGTTAATTGGATTGTTTGCCTCTCGCCATTGTCCTACCAGAAAAAAGAAAATGCCTATCTAACCCTACTGCTATAAGGGAAGCTCCCTATCCAGCCAACTAAAAGTAAAGGCCCAAAAAGTCCAAAAAGAAAATAGTCCTTAGTCCAAATCCTGTAAGCTAACCAGCCCTACCACTTAGGAAAAAAAGCAACAGGCACAAACACTCAGATCTCTTTCTTAGGACGGTTTAAAGGTTCATCAAATGTCCGCAGTACAGTTCTCAACCTCTCTGTAAGTTTCTATGTCAAACATTCATTCCGTACAGTTCCATCTTTCCAGAAAGACAGGTGTTAGGCAGAATTGCATGCAGTACCCTCTGGGAACACCACACACAATTAGGATTACAGGTGTAAGCAAGAACAACCTTTGGTATAAGTCTGTACCGCACAGTTTGTTGGTAGCGAGTTGAGCAGCCAGACTTATCTCAAGAGTGAATGTGAGCAGTACAAGTAGTTACACAAAGGACTTTCAATCACAGTGGTTCAAGTAGACACTTATACTTAAGGTTTCTTGGTAAAACACATATTAATTTATTTACACAATCATTTATAAAACATTTCACTAACAGAAGGCAACTTAATATTCTATGTCGAGACAGGAGGCAAGCATTATGCTTATCTTCCTTTATTAATGCATACACAGCAACCATTTCAAATAACATTTTGACACCAAAACTAATCAACACATTTTGTCCACTTTGCGCTTGTCCCAAAAGGGGGTTGTTAGTTTTCTGCACTGTTCAACTGTAAAATGTTTCTGAGAACTACAAACTCCTATAACTCCTTGCCCTCTTGTAGTTCAACTCTCCCCTTAGTGTCCAATCAGGGTCTGCCCTCTGCTATAAGTGGACCCTTCCACTACAGTAACTCCTCTTTCTTTGTTGTTGCATAAATGAGATAAGTACTGGTTTCTCATTTGTATGAAAGAGAATGCAAGCGTAATGCATAGAAAGCATGTAGTACGGACCCCGAGGGTGTTTACACAATTAGAATTTGCTTCCCCGGTGTTTACCACACGCGGCGTATGAGAGAAAGTGATTAAGCGTACCGCAGGAGTTCATGTGTTAGTCAGTGATCGTGTAACGTAGTTCAAGTCGCGGGCACCTTCCCTTTCAGTCTGAGGAAGTCAGCTGGCATGTGGGAAGCCAGGGCCGTAGCCGCCGGCGAACGCACCCGCGTTAGACAGCCGGCCCTGCCTTCGCTGCATTCAGGTGGGAAGCGTCACGGCGCGCAGAAGTCTCTAGGACGTCTCACACGTACATGAGGCACATCACGTGGTTACTTAATCAGTTTACAAGCATCTTGGCAACGTAGGTACAGCGCTTCACAGCTGATCTCTTGAGGATTGTGTAGCGCTTTGGTTTACCTGTTTCTGATCACGGATTTTGCGACCTCGGACTGTTCTTCGGATTTGTCTTGCCTGCCCCTCGGATTTCTGTTTCTTGGATTCCGCCTTGTTTCCCCGGCACCTTGACCTTGGAACTCTCTTGGACTGCCTTTGGATTATCCTCTCTGAATCTAGAATCTTGGAACTTGGTTTTGACCTTCTTGCCTTGCTGGTCCATCTACATCAGACCCAGGTGTGTCCCACCTTTGAGCCGTGCAGAACGCCTATTTCACTACCACCAACAATCTGTGGCTCTTACCACATTTAGGACCCAACTTGCAACACTCCTGGGTAAGCCTTGTTCATACTGATTGTTACCCGTTACCCGTATCAATTGCACTGCTCCTGTTTAACCATTAACCATTGCCTTGCAGCGGTCAGGGGTCCTTCCGGCGTTCCTGCTACCTGATTGACGGCTCAACACACCTGTGGCCTCAAAGATTGCACAGACAGTGTATCCTTTCTGTCTGTGCGGTACTTGGGGACGGAGGTTCAATAATCTGCACGACCATCAAGATCAGAACAGACTGTGAAGCCTTCCTGGTCGTCCAGATTATGGATACCTCCTCCGGGGACCCTGTGGCCGCTCTAATGCAAGCGGTTGCAGCCCTTAGGACCGACATGGCCGCAGCCACAACGGCTATCCACCATAGACTCGATGCCCTACAAAGCACACGTGCCCCTTTACCCGCAGATGCCGAGTTCGGTGACCCCACCCCCCCAGATCCGCCTGCACATCCGTCCACAGCACCCACAGTCCCCACTCCAGTGGTCCTTCCAACCTCCTTTCCTCTTGAAGCCCCCGAACGTTATCAGGGGGATCCCAGGAAATATCGTACCTTTCTCAACCAGTGCAAACTTCACTTCTTGTGTAGACCCCAGCTTTTTCCTGACTCTGTTACCAAGGCAGCTTTCCTTCTTTCTCACCTGTCAGGTGTAGCGGCCATTTGGGCGAACCGGTTACTAGAGAGTGATCACCCTGCTCTATACAATTTCGATCTACTGGTGACAGAAATGGCAAAGGTTTTTGACACCAGGTATAAGGCACAGTCCCGAGACCTGGAATTGCTTGATCTTACACAGGGAAAACAAACTCTGATTGATTACATCACCCGTTTCAATCAATTGGCTGCGGAGACCTCGTGGCCTGAAGAAAAGAAAGGCATAGTGTTCTACCGTAGTCTCTGAAGCCACATGAAAGACGCTCTTTCTGTAGTGTCGGCTCTTCCCTCAGTCTTCCCTAAGTTAGTGGATCTGGCCCTACAGGTGGACGCTCGCAGGTCTGAGAGGAAAGCAGAGACGGCTTTTTCCAATCAGACACTCCCAGCTCTATCTGTCTCTGCTCCGGAACCCATGCAAATCGGCGGGATCCGGAGTCCCATCACTCAGGCCGAACGGGAACGTCGGAGAACCGACAACGCCTGTTTCTACTGTGGTACTTTAGGGCACTATGTTAAAGAATGTCCTCGCCGCCCTAAAAATAAAACATCAGGTTTTCAGAAGGCTCGCCCCTAGGCATGGGGGTACGGGCGAGTCCTTCTCTGACCCCCAATGAACCTGTATTTGGTCCCATCAGACCGATTACGGTCCAGGCCCAGCTGAAGCCAGCCGGAGATTTGGCACACTCAGTACAGATTGTGATTGACTCCGGGGCCACTGGCTGGTTTATTGATATTTCGCTGGCTCACAACCTTAATCTACCCTTGATCAAGAAAAAGTATCCAGAACCGGTACAAGCGGTCGATGGTATCTCACTTGTCTCTGGTCCCATTGAGTACCAGACCGCTCCCATGTTAGGGGTGATTCAGGGCACGCACCATAAGACGCTAGCGTTTGATCTCATTTCCACGCCGCAGTTCGGTATCATTGTAGGCATTCTGTGGCTCAAACAACACAATCCCTTGATTAACTGGGGCAATGGACAGGTCACCTTTGAATCTGAAGTTTGCCAACACTTCTGTTTGATCGAGTCCGCTACGATCTCATCCCCGGCCACTGTCCTTGGGGCTATGGCCTCCGCCAGCCTTGAGGAGACAGATCCACCTATGAACGTCCCACACACTGTGGGGGCCATTACAGCTGGGATTCCCGCTGTCTATCATGAATTCCGAGAGGTCTTTGACCAAGTCACGGCAGAAGACCTACCACCACATCAACCCTATGATTGCCCCATTGATTTGTTTCCTGGGGCAAGTATACCAAAGGGCAGAATATACTCCTTATCTCCATCGGAAGAGTTAGTACTCAAGGAATACATCCAACAAGCCCTACGCTTAGGTCACATACGACCCTCTAGCTCTCCAGCTGCTAGTCCGATTTTTTTTGTGCCCAAGAAAGAGGGTGACTTACGTCCCTGTGTTGATTAAAGATGATTGAACGCCGTTACCATCAAGAATCGGTATCCCTTACCCCTCATCTCCACGCTATTAGACCGATTGACCAAGGCATCCATCTTTACTAAGTTGGATCTTCGGGGGGCGTACAACTTGGTTCGTATGCGTAGCGGAGACGAGTGGAAGACGGCATTTTGTACTCGACAAGGGCTGTTCGAGTACACTGTAATGCCTTTCGGTCTCTGCAATGCCCCCGTTACGTTTCAACGTTTTGTTAACGAGGTATTCTCTGACGTCTTAGACGTTTTTGTTGTGGCCTACCTAGACGATATATTGATATTTTCGTCCTCACTGGAGGAACACATAGGCCATGTCACAGAAGTCCTAACTCGGCTAAAAAGACATTCCTTGTATGCCAAACCCGAGAAATGTGTGTTTCATACTAGGGAAGTAGAGTTCCTAGGCTTTCTTATTACACCTGGAGGTCTATCCATGAACATGTCCAAAGTCTGTGCCATCATCGACTGGCCCGCTCCAAACTGTCTCAAACAACTCCAGTCGTTTTTGAGCTTTGCCAACTTTTATCGTCGTTTCATTGCCAGTTTTTCATCCATTGTTTCACCACTGACTGCCTTGACCAGTCCTCGAGTCCAGTTTTGTTGGACCTCAGAACATCAGCGTTCTTTTGAGACACTCAAAGCTAGATTCACCACAGCTCCTGTACTACAGCATCCCGACCCCGAAATCCCGTTTGTTGTGGAGGCCGATGCCTCTTCCTTTGCATTAGGCGCATTGCTCTCCCAACCCTATCCCTCCACGGGTCAGTTGCATCCCGTAGCATTCCACTCAAGGAAATTTACACCTTCCGAGTCCCATTACACAGTCACCGAGAAGGAGTTACTGGCCATTAAGGATGCATTACTGACCTGGCGACACCATCTCATTGGGGCCAAACATCAAACCGTGGTTTACACAGATCACAAAAACCTGCAGGACCTGGCCTCCCTTAAATGTTTGAACAGCAGACAAGTGCGTTGGCACCTGTTTTTTGCCGCCTATGACTTTGTGGTAAAACATAGACCAGGGCTTTCACATGGTAAGGCCGATGCTTTATCTCGCTCGCCCGGAGGGGATTCTTTGCCCCTATACCCAGATACTCTTCTGAACGAAGGTCATGTCATATGCATGTGCACTCCTCCTCCCTCCATGCTAACTCTCATCCGACAGTGGGTTTCACATCATCCACAAGCACTAACAGAATGGGATTTGGTACTTCAGGAAGGGTTGCCCTTCATACAAGATAAGTTATTCCTCCCCACTAGCGATGTACGTAACCAGACACTTGCTTGGTCTCACGACACAGCCATCAATGGGCACCCTGGACAGCATCGCACCTTGGAGTTACTAAAGCGATGGTGTTGGTGGCCATCTATGAGACGCGACGTGCAACATTATGTAAACACTTGCTCCATCTGTGCACAGTGCAAGACACGCAGGGGTCGTCCCGTGGGTCTCCTTCAGCCCCTACCTATTCCTCCCAGACCATGGTATACGGCTCTATGGACCTCATTACAGATTTGCCTCGCAGACAAGGGTACGACTTCATCTGGGTGGTAGTCGATTCCTATACTAAGACGGCCCGTTTCATTCCTTGTCACAGGATTCCCTCAGCCCCTGTACTGGCCCAACTATTCTTCAAGTCGATCTTCTGTCTCTTTGGTCTTCCACAAGTCATTGTATCCGATCGCGGTACACAGTTCACATCCCGTTTTTGGCAGGCCCTTACCAAGATCCTTGGCATTGATGCCCGCTTCTCCTCAGCCTACCACCCGGAGAGCGATGGCCAGACCGAGAGGGTAAACCAGGCTCTCGAACAGTACCTGCGATGCCTGACCCTTCAGTATCAGGATACATGGTTGAACCTGCTCCATTTGGCCGAATTCGCATACAACAATGCCTGGCATTCGTCCACCGGGTTCTCCCCCTTCTATTCGCTCTATGGGCAGCATCCTCATTCTCTCCCTCTCCCCGATTTTTCTTCCTCCTCCACTCCCGCCTCCAATTTCTGTGCTCGGGATCTGCAATCTATCCATGCCCAGACACTGGTTCATTTGCGGGAAGCCCAAGCCTCTATTAAAACCAAGGCCGACAAGATACGGGTGGCGGCTCCTGTTTATCAGGTTGGGGACCATGTTTGGCTGTTGACTCGCCATTTGCAGATCCCTGGTTGCCGGAAACTGTTGCCCCGGTTTGTCGGTCCCTACAAGATTTCATATGTTCTGAACCCGGTAGCCCTACGGCTCTCTATTCCCTCTTCCTGGCATATCCACCCGGTGTTCCGCACTTCCCTACTCAAGCCCTGTCTTTCTGCCACCCGGATGGTCCAATCTCCTGCCCCTGTTTCTGTGTCCTCCCCGGATACGTATGAGATCAGTGCTATTCTGGGTTCTCGTCTCTGCAGGGGTCGCCTCCAGTATCTGGTTGACTGGTTGGGGTATGGCCCTGAAGAACGCTCCTGGGTTCCCTCCCGGGACGTCCATGCCCCACGTCTGGTTGCTCGCTTTCATCGGGATGACCCGTCCAGCCCACGGGGTCGTGGGCCTTTGAGGGGGGGCTCTGTCACGTCTCCCGTTCCTCGCCCCATTAAGAACTGCACAACCACAAGCCCCACACCACACCTAACAACAAGAGCAGTCCCTGCACATAGAAAGAACCAGCGGTTTGCCTGGCGTAGGAGGACACCAGCCTGTAGCCCCGGCGTCTACCGTCCTTTGTTTCGCTGGCAGTTACCATGGAGGCGTGCTCACGGCTGGTCATGCCCACGGAGACTCCCACGGCAACGAACATCCAGCGTCCCGTGACCACGTGATCACGTCACGTCTCACACGTCCATGAGACACATCACATGTTTACTTAATCAGTTTAAAAGCATCTTGGCAACGTGGGTACATCGCTTCACAGCTGATCTCTTGAGGATTGTCTAGCGCTTTGGTTTACCTGTTTATGATCACAGATTTTGCGACCTCGGACTGTTCTTCGGATTTGTCTTGCCTGCCCCTCGGATTTCTGTTTCTTGGATTCCGCCTTGTTTCCCCGGCACCTTGACCTTGGAACTCTCTTGGACTGCCTTTGGATTATCCTCTCTGAATCTAGAATCTTGGAACTTGGTTTTGACCTTCTTGCCTTGCTGGTCCATCTACATCAGACCCAGGTGTGTCCCACCTTTGAGCCGTGCAGAACGCCTATTTCACCACCACCAACAATCTGTGGCTCTTACCACATTTAGGACCCTACGTGCAACACTCCTGGGTAAGCCTTGTTAATACTGATTGTTACCCGTTACCCGTATCAATTGCACTGCTCCTGTTTAACCATTAACCATTGCCTTGCAGCGTTCAGGGGTCCTTCCGGCGTTCCTGCTACCTGATTGACGGCTCAACACACCTGTGGCCTCAAAGATTGCACAGACAGTGTATCCTTTCTGTCTGTGCGGTACTTGAGAACGGAGGTTCAATAATCTGCACGACCATCAAGATCAGAACACCTGACAACGTTTCAGATAGTGCTGGAGGGAGGGGTGGGGACAGTAAGGGGATGGGGAAGCGACAGACGAGGTTGCCATCATACTAGGTCCAGGGACAATTCTGATAGAGTAAGTGCATAGAAGAAAGTAAGGGGAGGAGGGGAGGAGATAGGAAAAGGGAGAGGGGAGACGAGGAGAGAATAGAGAGTAAGCTGGAAGGTTTAGACTAAATCTTAACCTCTGGCATTGCTCTGGGCAATCCTCCAGACTACCCCCTAGTCCAGCCCGAACTGCTAGGTCCCATCCCTTCTGCACGAGACCACAAGCCTCCCCAGATATGTTTCAGCCTTGTTAGGCATCATCAGTGAAGAGTAGCTTGTGTCTCTAGGCCCAGCAGGCATGGGACCCACATATGGGCATACCCGTCCCACTCGGGCTGACAATAGCAAAACAGAAGAGGTGATGGCTGGAAGGTTTAGAATAAATCTTAACCTCTGGCATTGCTCTGGGCAACCCCCCAGACCATCGTTCTTCACCTGCCAAGCCATTACAACAGGAGAAAGATCATATGCAAATCAGGCTTGGTCCCAACCCCAAAGAGACAGCCGTGCGCCTTGAGTCCAGCTTTTTTAGTGGGCGAGTCTGTTTATTTTGGGTATATTATAAGTAGTAAGGTTTTCCTCTTCTCTTTTGATAAGCCTGCAGTGGCATTGCCCATCAGGCATACAACGCCACTGTGCCCACCATCTGACTGTTTGAAAATCCAACAGGCTATTATGGACCACACCGTACTCCATCAGTTCAAAGTTTTGGGTTCTGTGGCCCACAACTTAGAGGAGTTTGTCCTGGCAGGACATCAGCACCTTCAAAGGATCTATGATTACTGCAGGGATTTTACTGCGACAGATTAAAATGTTACTTTTTATACCCCCTCTTCACAGCGAATATATATGTAGGGGAGATGCCCTTCAGGCCCCTTTACTTCCTCCCACATTATTTATTTACTGTACACATCCCGCCCACATTTATAGGGTGAAATGGGGATTTCGAAAGTAAAATCGGTGCAGTCATTTTATGATTCCCTTCAAAATCCCTTTTTATGGTTTTGTCCCTTCTTAGATAAGAAGAACATTTGATAGGATTTTATGAAGGCGCTCAGAGGATTGGGTTGAGGAAAATAATATTTTGGATAAATGCCAATTTGGTTTTAAGAAAGGGATTGGTGTTGATGGTGTAAACTTAACAAGAAGCCAAAGACCAAGTCGGATGCAAGGTCACACAGCCGCTCTCTTAGAAGACCCAATCAGGGTATGTAAGTTATGTAAACTCTATAAAGCTTGATAGACTCCAAAGTAAAATTGTTTACATATTCAAAAAATAATGATAATAATGAAAGTTCAGTGGTATTTCATAAAGATTTTTATCAATCACTGGTTTTGTGAAAAAATACGTCTCTTGGTATGAGGTGTCACTAATATCTTCTTAGTGAGGAAGAAAAAAGCCAATAGCATTTTATGTCAGACCAAAACAATCTTTTGCCAATGCATTTCGGATTTACAAATCCTTCGTCAGGGCAAGTCTGTAGTTAACATGTATATTTACATAACATCCAAAAGAAAGTGTATCACAATGCACATTCACAAAAAAATATAAATAACATACCAATCATTGTAGTGGTAGAAAGATCGGTTGATACATAAAAGAAAAAATAGAAAAAGAGAAAGAATGAGCAATAAGAAGTCTGTAAGTAATGAAGTTAGCAATGACAAGAAATGCAGAACGCGTTTACCTGAGAAAATGGCAGAATGCTTGCATGGACAGTGGCTTGGAGAACCAGAACCATGTGGTGGGCAGAAAGCTGCCCGGACAAAATCGGCACCAAGGCGCAGATAAACTGAAATGTAAGAGAGACATTGTAAGGAACCCGGGTGGGATCCGTGTAAGCAGTACGTGTCATAACATCAGGGGAGCTTACCATGAGACCAGCAAGGAGTCTGACTGTTCCTCTCGCTTGCCGACGTGTAACTACGTTGTTCGCATCGGAGCGTTGCCCAGACAACGCTCCTTTAATAAACCACGTGATTGCGGCCTAGCGAGGCGCGCGCTCTGGGTCAAATGACAGCAAATAGGTTTCTAAGTGATTATTTAGAGCTATAAACTAATTATATGCCTTAATTGGAATATGTCAAGAATTGTGGAAACAAAAAAATGTAAAAACAAGGAAACTGAAAGCATAGGGATAAAAGAAATACTCCAATACAAGACAAAGTAACAGGGGTGGAACTAGTGAAAGAAGATAAGAGAGTCATAAAAGAGAAATAGCAAATACAAAAGAGCCCTAAAGAATGCTGGGCTAATAAAAGAAAGTTGCAAAGTAAAAACATCTATATCAACATTATTATATATATATAAATATATGACCACACTGGATCATGTCATCAAACGGCGGCATCTGAGGCTATTTTATGTAGTCATAGGAAAAATCATAGGAGAAATCAGATGCATGAGTCATGCTGCAAGTACCAACCCACTGTAATGGTGTTGTCTCCAGACGGCACCTTGGGTCCCAGACCGAAGTCCAGGAAACACAGCGGGGTCGTCTAAGTTCATAACACATAAGATATATCACAGTAAATAGTTGCTAGAAATTATACCTTGAAGGCAAAGAGATTACAAAATTAAAGAAAACAGTGATAATTAATCTCCTCGTTAATCCCATTGGGAACCAGACTCCCAAGTTTGTCAATCCAGAATGACTCCCTGCGATTCAACCGTTGGTTAAGGTCTTCGTGTGGGTTGTTTCTTGTGAGTACCTCTAAAACCACAAATCTAATCTGAGTCAAATTATGTCCATTCTCCAACCAGTGCCGTGCTACGGCAGAGTTGGTGTTAGCATTACGAATACATGAACGATGCTCATTCCACCTTGTTTTGGCCATTCTTGTGGATTGGCCCACATAAAATTTTCCACACGGGCATTTAATGCCATGAATTATGTTGGTGCTGTCACAGGTTCCATAGTTTTTGAGCAAGATCTTTTTCCCTGTTCTGGGATGGTTAATGGAATCTCCCTTGATAACTAAGTTGCAGTTAGTACAGTTCAGACAGGGGTATGTACCCGTCCGTTGGGTTATCGGTTCCTTAAGGGGTGGTTTTGTTTGTACACGTTCATCTCTCAGATTCCTGCTACGTTGGTAAGCAAACACCGGTAATTCTGTGAATAAATTTTGTACTCTGATGTCATTTTTAAAGATCCCCCAGTGCTTACTGATGGTCTTTTTAATTTTGTTGCTCTGGATAGAGAATTTTGATACAAAGACAGGGGTTTTAAGTTCTCTCTTTTTTATAGGATTTTGGGTAGATAACAAGGTCTCTCGTGTCAGGCTGTTGACCCTAGCTGATGCTGTGTCCAATTCTGCTTGTTTATAGCCCCGGGCTAAAAACTTCTCTTTCATAATCTGTTGTTGGGCTAAACAATCATTGGGGTCGCTGACAATCTTCTTAACCCTTAGGAGTTGACTATATGGGAGATTTTTGAGTAAACTGGGCTGGTGAAAACTCAGACGATGTAGAAGGTTGTTGCGATCAGTAGGTTTACGGAAGATTGAAGTGCTGTAACACGTGGCCTCTTTTTTGATGGAAACATCCAAGAAGGTGATAGTGTCATAAGACATTTCTCTCGTGAATTGGATCCGTTTATCTATGTTGTTTAGATATTCAAAGAAAGTATCGAAGGATATCCTTGTGCCTCTCCACACTCCAAAAATATCGTCAATGTACCGGGTCCAAAGGTGAATGTCATTCTTCCAACGTTGGTTATTAAGCACATTATCGGTCTCAAACTTATACATGAAGCTGTTGGCATATGAGGGTGCCATTGTTGCTCCCATAGATGTCCCCGAGGTTTGAAGGCAAAACTGATTGCGATATTGGAAGTAAGAATTTTCTGAAATGAATTGTAGGAGAGCCAGTATGAACTCTTTCTGTGCTCGAATTTCTGATGCTTGTAGCAATAGCCATTCTACTGATTCTATACCGAGGTCATGTGGTATAGACGTATATATGCTTTTGACGTCTATGGTGAACATCAAATCATCCTGTGTAGGAGTTATTTATTAAGTTAACAATTAAGTTTCTGTAGAAAATGTGTGGTATCACGAGTATATGTCGAAGTTTTTTGAATCAGAGGCTGTAGAAAAAAGTCAATGTAAATACCCAGCGGTTGGTTGATGCTTTCCATACCTGCAACAATGGGTCTTCCTGGTGGATTAGTGGGATGTTTGTGAATCTTTGGTAATGTGTAGAAGTTTGGAATCCTTGGGTGGTCTTTAAACAATTTTTTTTGGGTATGTTTGTTTGGGTATGTTCATTTATCCAATCTAGTTCGAGAGCTTTATCCAGTAAAGTCTTCAGGTTCTGCTTGATCGTGACAGTTGGATCCAAATCTAAGGTGGCATAAATAGTCCTATCTTGAAGTTGCTTGTTGCATTCTGCATCATAGTCAGCCGTATTCTGGATGACCAACGCTCCACCTTTATCCGCTGGACGGATAGTTATGTTCTTGTCACTATACAAGTCTTTGATGAGTCTCATCTCGTGAGGTTTCAGATTTTTATGTGGAGGATTCTTGTAACTGATTCTCTCCAAGTCACGGGTCACCAATTTTTGAAAGATGTCGATGGATGGAACAGTTATGGGAGGCACGAAACCACTCTTTTTTCTAAATTCTTGGAAATCTGGACCATCTGGTGGTTTCTCTTGAACTTCTAATTCTTCAAAAAAGACCTTCAATTTCCTAATGAATTTGTAGAGCTCAATTTTGGTGTCGAACAAAGTGGTACCATATGTGGGTACAAAACTCAGACCTTTTTGTAACGTGTCAACCTCTGGCCTGCTCAATGGTCGGCTGGATATATTAATAACTAGGTTCTCCTTGACTGAAATCTGGTCTGTGGTTTGTTTTTTGGGTTTCCTCCTCCCCCTGCGGGTCCTTTTGGGCGGGCGCCTAAAAAAGCCGAAGAGGAAGGTACTTGTGCTGCAGGACCAGTTCCTGTGTTGAGCTCCTCAGCCGTCTGTTCCGTGGATATTTCGGGTTCTCTCTGGGCTTCTGAATCAGAACTGCTGGTATTATCTGATGTGTATTTGAAAAGTTTCTTGGGTGCTACAGGGCCATACTGTTCCATCCACGTATAGACTTCATCGTTGATGCAGTCGTAGGTGTCTCGTTTAAATTCTTTAACTTTTTTCTGTTCCAATTCCGATTTGTAGTCTTCAAGCTTGGTGTTAATATCTAACAAGATGGTATTGTATTCCTCCTTTCCTAGTGTACCAACTAGTTCATTCTCAATATCTTCGATCTCTATCTTAAGCGTCGTCAAGTTCTTGGATGGAAAATGTTATGTGGGCCAATCCACAAGAATGGCCAAAACAAGGTGGAATGAGCATCGTTCATGTATTCGTAATGCTAACACCAACTCTGCCGTAGCACGGCACTGGTTGGAGAATGGACATAATTTGACTCAGATTAGATTTGTGGTTTTAGAGGCACTCACAAGAAACAACCCACACGAAGACCTTAACCAACGGTTGAATCGCAGGGAGTCATTCTGGATTGACAAACTTGGGAGTCTGGTTCCCAATGGGATTAACGAGGAGATTAATTATCACTGTTTTCTTTAATTTTGTAATCTCTTTGCCTTCAAGGTATAATTTCTAGCAACTATTTACTGTGATATATCTTATGTGTTATGGACTTAGACCACCCCGCTGTGTTTCCTGGACTTCGGTCTGGGACCCAAGGTGCCGTCTGGCGACGACACCATTACAGTGGATTGGTACTTGCAGCATGACTCATGCATCTGATTTCTCCTATGATTTTTCCTATGACTACATAAAATAGCCTCAGATGCCGCCGTTTGATGACATGATCCAGTGTGGTCATATATTTATATATATATAATAATGTTGATATAGATGTTTTTACTTTTCAACTTTCTTTTATTAGCCCAGCATTCTTTAGGGCTCTTTTGTATTTGCTATTTCTCTTTTATGACTCTCTTATCTACTTTCACTAGTTCCACCCCTGTTACTTTGTCTTGTATTGGAGTATTTCTTTTATCTCTATGCTTTCAGTTTCCTTGTTTTTACATTTTTTTGTTTCCACAATTCTTGACATATTCCAATTAAGGCGTATAATTAGTTTATAGCTCTAAATAATCACATAAAAACCTATTTGCTGTCATTTGTCCCAGAGCGCGCGCCTCGCTAGGCCGCGATCACGTGGTTTATTAAAGGAGCGTTGTCTGGGCAACGCTCCGATGCGAACAACGCAGTTACACGCCGGCAAGCGTGAGGAACAGTCTGACTCCTCGCTGGTCTCATAGTAAGCTCCCCTGATGTTATGACACGTACTGCTTACACGGATCCCACCCGGGTTCCTTACAATGTCTCTCTTACATTTAAGCTTATCTGCGCCTTGGCGCCGATTTTGTCCGGGCAGCTTTCTGCCCACCACATGGTTCTGGTTCTCCAAGCCACTGTCCATGCAAGCATTCTGCCATTTTCTCAGGTAAACGCGTTCTGCATTTCTTGTCATCGCTAACCTCATTACTTACAGACTTCTTATTGCTCATTCTTTCTCTTTTTCTATTTTTTCTTTTATGTATCAACCGATCTTTCTACCACTACAATGATTGGTATGCTATTTATATTTTTTTGTGAATGTGCATTGTGATACACTTTCTTTTGGATGTTATGTAAATATACATGTTAACTACAGACTTGCCCTGACGAAGGATTTGTAAATCCGAAATGCATTGGCAAAAGATTGTTTTGGTCTGACATAAAATGCTATTGGCTTTTTTCTTCCTCACTAAGAAGATATTAGTGACACCTCATACCAAGAGACGTATTTTTTCACAAAACCAGTGATTGATAAAAATATTTATGAAATACCACTGAACTTTCATTATTATCATTATTTTTTGAATATGTAAACAATTTTACTTTGGAGTCTATCAAGCTTTATAGAGTTTACATAACTTACATACCCTGATTGGGTCTTCTAAGAGAGCGGCTGTGTGACCTTGCATCCGACTTGGTCTTTGGCTTCTTGTGTATTTTTGAATTAGGGTGTCTCCTTATTCGTCACAGCCAGCTCCTTTTTATAATTTGACAACAAGGAATCTTCAGAGCAATGAAACTTCTACATAGAAACAATTATTTGAGAAATGTGAATATCGTATAGTGGTGCCCACTCTTTTTGCTTTCTGATGGTGTAAACTTAAGCCACATTCGAGATACATTTGTAAATGGCTAAAAGTTGTGCAATGCCTTGGTTCTAAGGACCTTTGTAAAGCCTTTAACTCTGTTGATCAGGAGAAATGATGGCAAATTTTATTAAAATTAGATTACTGTAAAGCCGGTTAATTGAATAAACAAGCTGGGTCTGTGGCTCAGCCGACTAATGCATCCACTACAGGGGCCCATGTTTGATCTCATGGTCATAGGTCCGAATCCCAGCAGGTCCACTCAGCCCTTCATCCTTCTGAGGTCGATAAAATGAGTACTATTAAGTCGGGTAACAATAAACAGCTGTTATTGGCGCCAAGAGGCCCCTTCGGGGGTGGACGTGCGCTTTCCAAATACGCCTGTTATGCTAAGATCAGGGCAGACACCTGTCAGCTAGTGTCAGAGATTCATATGATGGGTCACTGACAAACTCATTTTTTTATGAATAAAGGGGTCCGTTCCAGCTCCTCTTCTTCTAAATCTTTATGTTAATGCTTTAAATTAGGTCCTTTTAAATGTGTCCAGTGATGTTCCTAAATGTGGTCTTAAGAAAATGTGTATGTTAGGTTATGCTGATGGTGTGCTTCTTATTGGCAAAGACCCCGAGTGCTTTGCAGGCATGATGTCAGCATATGTAGATTGTACAGACAGGCTAGATCTCAGTCTATAGATGACGGGATCACATGTTATCGCCTGGGTCCTTCCTGTAGTTCTTATCCAGGTACAGTGGTTAAAGATATTGAACTGGAATGGTTGTCCACTATTCCATACTTTGGGGTGTTCTTCTGAGATGCTTTACGTTGGGCTTCACATTTTAATGCCCAAGCAGTCAAGATTTCTCAAATAACTGGATCCTTCAAAAGATTTTCTGAAAAAACTGAAGGCTTCCATATGCTAATGGATTTTTTTATTTTTACAAATATGATACAAAGTTGACACCTGTGGTTGTTGTTGGCTATGGGGCAGCAGGTATTGCTTCCTCTGGGCCAAGGCACATTTTACAAAGAGCCCAAAATAAAAGTGCACAAAGCTTGGTGGGACATCTAAACATACTTCCATTTCTATTCTCTTAAAGGCTTGTGGTTTTATCCCACTAAATGTTCAAGTTGCGCTTGCACCTTTGTTATTGTGGTTTCATATTTGGATGGCTCTGCACGATAATTTAACACACTTTCTACTTAATTTGATAACACCGACCATTGCAGTTTAGGCAGCTTGGGGCTATTGGTTATTTTATTAATGGATTCGGCCATATGGACATTTTTGGTAATCCTAGAAACCAGTATGCCGCACTATTAGGGTTTTAGATTTGTAGTTACTACAATAAGAAGGATCAGAGACTCAAACCTCTCACTACCACTGTTTGATGGCCAGGAACCATATTTGAATTGGTTTCATACATTTCGTCATTATTGGAAATGTATGCACAATGTTTTCCTTTACAGATAAATGCGGCATGTCGGGGTAAAACCGGCACGGCCGTTGAGCATTTTCTTGTGATAATCTGTCTTGTGAAGTTTTGAAAGCTGATTTTTATACAATGCGTAATAAGATTTAAGATTGTTGTTTTGCACATTTTCAAGTGGCATGATGTACAAACTGCATTGGCAGTTTGCCTGTACCGTGAAATGGCTTTTTATATTAGAAAGAGAATGCGATTTTAACAATGTGTGTACTTTTATGAGTTGTTTGTTCGAATAAAGTTTTTTTCTCCATTCATTCGTTCTAGAACATTTGGTGATCTAGTGCAGGTGTAATGGCCAGACCAGGACACTCCAAGCTTGTCCTTACATAAGCGCTTCCATTTGCAGTGTCTAGGGGACAAGGCCCCCTGCCTCAGAGGGGCGCTATTCTGCCGACCTAGAGTGCTGGGTGTTGGCCTAGTCAAAGAACAGGTTGTCTAGCATCACGCTCCCTAAAGGGGATGTCACCACAGAAAGTGTCCTAAGCGTTTTCCACTTAAGGGGAGAGTTTGAGCTTTCAGAATCTGAAGGGGTAAAATTAGAGACTGCATGCAGATACCCTGCTGAAAAGGGTATTTTCTTGGATTTGCAAGGTGGAGCAAGCAGCTGAACCCCATCTTCTTCCATTTAAGCGTGCATTTGAGTGGCTCTGTGACTCTAGGAGAGTTATCTGAAAGTCTAGACTCCTAATGAATGTGTTTAAAGTGCGTTCACGCAGCTTGGGGGGCAGATATTTTTCATAGGGGTGGCCACACTGGAAATCTTGAGGTGGCACACCAAAACAAACACACATAACTGAATGGGCCAGTGGGGGCGTTTTATAAGGGTGGCCGTGCCCCCCCCCACCTTGGTGGCGACCCTGTAAGACGGGTGTTATTCTATTAGCCTATCAATGAGTATTTAAGGTCCCAAAGGGTCAAGTCATTCTTTCTTGGACCACTGTGGCCACTGAAGAGGGGGAACGGATGTTTCAGCAGCCACAGCACTCCTGGGATATACCACCTGCTCTGATACCTCAGGGGAGCTCAAATGTTTGTCGGCCGTAGTGGGTGTTTCTCTTGAACTAACTGCGACTTTCAGTCAAAGGAAGCCTGTCAACATTTGCCCTGTTAAAACCTACTAACATCACACTAGGTTAATATAATTGCCAGCTCGTTATCAGTTCTTCATTTACCCAAGGAATGGCGAACATGTTTATCTTATGGGGCCCATTCGACCAGCAGGGAACTGCAGTCAACTACACCCAGGCAGTGTCACTCTCAAGTCGCCCAAAACCGGAAACACGTGCATTGAGGCTTTCTTCCCAATTCATCATTCCCACTCGGTTTTGAAGTCTTTTTTTGTCTTTCAAGTCATGATGTTGCTGAAACATATTGCTATGCAGTTTCACGATGAGAGCGGATATAAAACATTTTAATTGCATTTTGCCGTTCTGCCTCATTTCAGATATTTTTTTAGAGGAATATCTTTGTTTCTGTGTTTTTTACTTTGGTTGATTGAATAGAAAGTTAGTTAGTTTGACAGTGCAGCCTGTTTAGGACTTGGGTGAAAAAAACGGAACTCCAAATAATTGCCATCACAAATATATTTATGACACATTAGAAGGTTTTTTTTTTTTAACCTGGTTCTCAAATAATTATCCAGTTGAGATATGGATAAAAGCTGCGCACGAGGCCGTGGAACACACATCACCTGGAGACATTCACCCACGTTTTAAGCACTTTTGAAGGGGTCTCTTAAATGTACAGCATATATAAATTCACAAAAAGTAGGAATGCACAGGTTACTTCGTTTCTGGGAATCTTCATGGCCCTTACAAAGGAAAACGAAGACTGACTGCGAATGCCTTCTAATTTCAATAGTTTTCGTGAACGCTTCATGTAAATATATTAATGGTAAACCATTAGGGATACTTCCGTTTGAACTTGAACACCCACGTCGACCGTTTCTCTATGGCCTGACATGGATACCGGATGGGGAGCACCTTTATGGCAGGCCAATCCCATATACAAAACACTCAAACCGTCCCCAAGTTCCGCACGTTTGAAATGTGGAGCCGTTTGTATGAATTGTGGGAAGAGTCGCTGATTACCGGGACTTACATAAAATTCAAATAGGCTCAAAAAACCTGAAAGTATTAGACGTCGCTTTAAAGAATCAAGACATTTTTCTTTAGTTTTGCGATACACATTGATGAAAGAAAAGGTTTGCATGACTTTCTTTTAAAAAAAAATCCCAGTTATTAAAACCTTTGGAATGATATCTGCAAACTTTCACGATTAGGTGCCCAAAAATAAACCAGAATTACAGGAAACGGAAATCATGAACATGGCGCTAAAAGACTGAACCCCACACAAAATAAGCAGAAATGTCTTATCTCTGCCAGCATGACAAACAAAGGCGGCACTGCCATGACGCACTTTATTTTTCTTGCCTGTACAGTTACCGGACTAGTGAAAGGAAGTAAAAAGCGGACGTTTGTAGAGAAAATAAATAGCATTGATATCGAAAGCCTTTACCCACAGATTAAGGCAAAGAGCGATGTGGGCAACTTTGACAGATGGGCCCCAAGTAGGCTAGCCGTGGGACAGAGTTTATGGCAGGAGGAATTAAGTGTCACCACTTGTGTGACAAAGGTGAACTTATGGACAAATGTTTAACTTTTTTAAGTTGCATTTTTAGCTTGGGCTATTCTATAAGGCAAAACTGTTTCGCTATAGTACAGTAGTATGGAGATGACGTGTGAGGAGGGACACAGCTGAGCTTGTGGATGTTGTTAGTTTATTTACCCACCCATTGCATTCCTCTGGCAATGCTAATCCCTATGGCCATTCGCGACCACTACCTACCCCTCCCACGGCCAAAACACATCCTTCTGGGATCTCTTTGATTTCGTCCTATGAAGAGAGAACATCAAAATCAGCCTATCACTGTTATTTCTACACAGTCTTTGCGAGTTAATGGTTAAATTACAGCTGTAAATGGGTAATGGTGTAATACAAATGTCGTAACCAAGTCTGTTTTTATCCACTTGATTTTTGTCTCTTCCATGCGCAGAAGTCTTGTTAAAAACAAGCAAAGCCAAAGCCAACCGTTTGAGCTTGAGTTATTAGGTAGGTCTTTACCACGTACTGACATAATACGCCCGAGTAATCACTATATTACCCCGTTGTTGCGATCATATGCCAGGTAGTACCCATTATGTCAATCCCTAGCAACACACAAGCACAAACTGTTGGCTCTGCCAATGCTTGTTTACAGTTGGAGTTACATCTTTAGGTGCCTATTGCTGGTAACAACCTGGTCACTTCATCAGGTTTTCTGACATAAACTGATGTTGCCTCTATCGCTTAATGTATTGAAAAGGAAACCCACTCTCCCCTTCCGTCTGCTCTCGCTTTCCAAAATTGCAGTCTCCACTTTCCCTCCCAAACTGTCCCCTTCCAAAACCTCCTTCTCTGCACCTTCTCTTCAATCCACCCCTTCATCTTCCATAAGCCCGCCAGCCTTTCAACCTTCTATTGCTACTCTCTTCACCTTCCATCCTGTCTCCCCTACCCTAGCGAAAATGCCTTTACCACAGTTTGAAAAACGAAAAGTGTACACTGCAGTCCCGTGAATAAGAGCCTGAGAGGTGAATCCTAAACAATCTTGACCCAAGGATAAAAGGTATGATAAGCGCCATTTGCTTCCTGGTTCCTGTTCATGTGGCGCAGGAGCCTCAGGGTTTCTGTGCTTCTTGGGAGGCCGTCACGCATAGTGGAGCAGAGTCCAGGCTGGGGCTGAAGGTAAGAATCTGTATTATGTATGCGTGCGTGTGTGAATGAATGAATGCATGATGCATGGGTGGGTGCTGGTGTGCATATGAATGAGTGAGTGTATGGTGCATGGGTGCGCAAGTGAATGCTGTGTGAATGAGCAAGTGAATGAATGAGTGAGTGAATGTTGGGTGGATGTGTGTGGTGGTGTGCGCTTGTGTATTTGTGCTGGGCGGGATCATTAAAAGGGGGGTGAAAGCAAAATCAAAGATGAAAATATTATGGCAACACAAAAAAGAGAGGAAAAACCACCTACTCCACGTACTGGAAAACCTAGTATAAATGCCCCTGCAAACGTAGTAACTGTCCCTGTATGTGTCCCAGATTGGGGATATATACGTGATCTTTTAAATATATCTCCCTAGGCAGAGGTGATGCTCTGCCTATTTAAGGAAAGACAGGGAGAGGAACTTTCCCTATTCTGAACTTAGTTCATCCAGTGTTTGTATATTGAAGAGGGATGTGGAAGTTCAGCCCCTCCTCCTCCCCCTCCTATAAGATATATGACACGGAAGAAGGCCAGAAGATACTGTGAACGCTGATACTATTTCGGACCAATTCCTAGTGCTAGACAAGTATGTCGAGAGGTACCCCCTCAGCCAGCCCTATAGGCCAGGAGCGGTACAAGTCTACCCCAGAGTGGATGAGGAGCACCAGGCTGCAACTAACGAGACCTCAATTGACAGTATCGATTAAAGCACCGAGAAGCCATGTTGCTGATGTCGATAGAGACATTATTTTGCCATTAGCCGAATGCAGCAATGCAGAAACCGCAAGAAACAAGAGATCCTGGGTAAAGCTTGCAGATGCTTATATGCAAATACCCTTATGGAATTGCAGCAGCACCTACGGGACCTGAAAGAGCCAAGTGTGACTAACATATGGGGAATATAGAATAGCATGGACACTGTAGGAACTGCATAATGGTTTATGAAAATTACAGCAGGCCACAAGCCTCTCAACAAGAGCTGAGATGAGTTGAATTCAGGCTGGAACAAGAGCAAACGTATGAGACGGGACCCGCTGCCAAGGCCACCAGATACGAATGACATTCCATTCCCGGAACGACAGTAACACCAGCTGCAATACATGAGAATCATTCTTCATAATTCAGAGCTGCAGAGCTCCAAATCATGGTCTCCAAACACGTGACCCAGCCGAATCATACAATGGACAGCAACCAGCGCAGGGAAAGATAGCTGATCTCACGCGGCCAGACAGAAGCTTGCAACAAAGATGTTACAATGTGAGGCATGTTTTGCACGAAATGAACGCGCACTCTCATAGACTAAAGTGGTACCCACAAGTTACAATGCAGACACATAGTCGTTCTTACTTCCTTGAGAAGGTACACGAAGAGCTGAGAACCTTTGCAGATCCCATGCCTGGGCAGGTCAGCTCTAACCAACCACAGTTCAATATCCTGGTGGTGGGTAGCAACGGGCAAGAACCAATGGTAAGACCTTCACACTTTAACATTTTTATAGTCATTTGGGGATGGACCAGGTCAGCCACTTGAAATGCGAGAGCCAGTAGATAAACATGTATAGTGTCCACTATAGGTGGACTATTACTCAGTACCCAATCCAGTAGTCCAATAGGTTTTCTGGAGAGGGGCCCAGGTTGTGACGTCACTCTGACGCAATTCTAGGTCAAAACTGGCCTGCGACCCACAAGATTTTGAGACGTCCATGGATTCCTTATGTCCTTGTACTGATCCCTGTTGGTTTTGGTTGTAAGTACCACAGTTTGAACTTGCCGCTTGACTGAGTCTTACGTTCCTCCTGTGGAAGGTGTTGGGCCTTCCGATAGTCCGCAAACCTCTAGTGGCCCTCTGGCTTACATGGGAGTTTGTCCCAACAAGTTGGTAGCGCTGTTGGCTGCGCCAGCCTGGCACCAGGACGACTCCCTCGCTGCCGAACCTGAGAGTCTGCGGGTCCCTTGCATATTTTGAGAAGACTGGAAAGACGCGTGCCCATTTACAGGTTGTCAGGAGCCCTTTGGAAATCATCCTGCCTGAAGTCAGCGAGTTGTCCAGGCAGACCAGGACGGGGAGGCGAGTGCCTTGACGGGGAGCTGGCAGCCGAGCATCGCTAGCACAACACAGAACGTAAGTGTTGCCCCAGTCTAACGGCAACTGTGGGTGTGAGGGAGGCTAATGAGTATTGTGGAATATTGTTTAGTATGGTTGAAGTATTGATTAGTATTGATATAGTGAGTAGGGATAGGAATGGAGGTAAAAGTCCTTTTCCTATGTTTAGGTCACAATCGGTCTTCGAGGTAAAAGGTTCTGGTGAATAACCTAGACTACTGACTCAAGGGCTTGGATGACAAAAGTTATGTACATAAGGTATTCCTGTGGGTTGGGCATTTTAGTTTGGGTCATATATGATGGTATCCCCGTCGTGAGGGTTAGCAAGGGAGCTAGCCTAGATAGCAGAAGGTGAGTTGGCTGGTTAAGTCTCCTGGAGTGAGGCGTTTCACACGTTAGGCGACGCAACAGGTGCAGTTTGATCACATGAAAATATTGGTATACTCTGCCTGGAGTGCAGGAAGACAGCTGTGGGTTTTTTGTGTGGGTTTGGGAGTAACAGGCTATTACAGTGTGCGCGTGATTTTTGATTTACCTAAGTCGTTTTGGTAGTTTGGTGACGTCACCCTTAGGTTTGCATATAGGACACAGAGAGCTTGAGATGGTGTGGAGCTAGTATGCAGAACTTGGGATTGGCAGATGAGGTGAACCAGTGGCGGTGCGCAGAAGGCGCATGCGCAGGATTGTGGTTGCGTGCCTGAGGAGGCAGCGACTCTGAAGGAGGAGTGGTGCGCAGAGCACGCCTGATTAGTTGTATAGCTAGAGAGGCTCGTAGATACAGGAAAGTATTATTATTGCATTATGACTTTTTATCCCTGAACAGCGGATTTTCGAAACCCTCGACTTGAGGTCAGGTAAAAAGGTATTGATATGTATCAAGGTAACAATGGGGGAACTACTCCCCTTCAGCACTTGTGCAAGACACTTCTGCCTTATAAGGAAAAGATATGCAAATGTAGCATAGAATGGTCCAAAAGTACAGAAGGTAAATTAACCAAACCATGGCCACCTTGTGGAAGTTTCTCCAAAGACGTGCAGCAATCGCTATTGATACACATACAGGGTGCCTACAAGTGGAAGAAATTGACCAAACGCATGGCCATATTTGAGTTGTGGCGCATGTTTCAGGAGGGAGAGGGGGATGCCGCATGGTGTCAGTGGATGCTTAACCAGCAGGAGGTGAAGGACCAAGGGACTCATCCCTACGCACCTCCCCTGCCCCTCCAAGTGTATTATCTGATGATACAGATGGTGAACAGGGGATGTATCCAATGAGGGAACTAATGGCAGTGGAGGGGTATTCAAATCTGACATATAGGCCACAAGCATATACTAAGGAGGATAAGCAGAAAGGCGCAAGACAGCCAGCTAGTGATGCAGGGGCGAGCAGTGAGGCAGAGCAGCGTGCGAAGGAAGAGTTCAAGGGCATCGGCACGAACAAATGGATAGGAACGCAGGAACCTTTGAAACTTTAAGGGAAGACAAATGGAGAGGCAGAAGGGGTGACCGAGGTGATAGAAAGCCTGAAAAAGGACAGCAACATGACAAAATGGCCAGATCTAATGGACGAGGAGGATAGAAGGGAGACAGACAGGGAAATGAGATTAAAGCTCAAGGACAGAGAGAGAAGGAGAGAAGAAAAACTGGAGCGGGGAGACAGGAAACGAACAAGGGAAGAATACAAGGAACACTTGGAAAGGGAGCGGGAAGAAAGAATAGAGAGGGTTTCTCAAGGAAAGGAAGAGAGCAGAAAGTGAGATGGGGAGAAAAGGAAGAGAGAACTGCAGAAGGCAGAGAGACAGAGAGAGATAGAGCAATAAAAGCGCAAGTTAGCAGAAAGGGAGCAGAGAAAGTTGAAGTTGGCCAGATTGGCGAGAGAACGAGCGTGCAGGGAGAAAGACGAGCGAGCAATAAGGGCAATGAAAATGCAAGTAGCACTGGATAGGGAAAGAATAGGTGCGAGGAGGACAAAAGAGTTGAGCGAGATATCACAATCTCACGAGGCAGGAGTGCGACAGAGGGAGGAGGAGAAGGCCTAGGGGCCTGGGAAGGAGGTAGCAAGTATGATTTAGTGGACATCGATGTTAGCATGAAACCTAACACAGACCTGACATCGCGGAGACTTTTTGCCGATGATTATTGTAGCAACATGGACACAGGATCCGACAATGATGACAAATACAGCAGGGACGAGAGGGGAGAACAAGGCCGGTCACAGTCCACAGGGACAGACAAGTTGGCATCATGGGAATTTAGGACCCACAAACTAGGAGAAGGAGGGACCGATTCAGAGGAGCAGGCGCAGCAGAGGAACAACCTTTGCAGCACGCACAACACATATGTTAACAGACTGAGGGATTTCCCCGGATGAAGGAGGTGGGAGGCAGCCATAGCCTGTTCGAGAGGACGATTGTCTAGGGCTTATGATGATAACAGGAGAGTGCCCACATTGGAACCAGTAGATATATGCACAGACAATGAGGATGAGAGAAGACCTCGACAAATTAGATCTACTAGGAGATCACTTGAGGAGAAGGAAGCATACACACAAATGCCTTATTGGAGAGAGGAGGGGTGAGACCTCAGTACGTGCCATGGAAGCACACAGACAAGGAGAATGTGAAGTGTAGGTTACCATCATTGAGCATGGGAGCGGGCAAATGGATTTATGAGACGGAGAAGATGACAGCTGGCCACAGGCTAGCAGTGGGTGACGTAAAGGGACTTTTGGTATCGATATAAGGAGATGCAGCTGATGGGGTATGGAAGAGGACGGGGTTCCCAGGGGTGACGATACAGAACACAGCGCACGATGGGGCGCAATGTGCAAACTGCAGGGCCGCAGTATGCCAAACATTATGAACAAAATACCCAGACACATCAGACATTGGGGCGATTACGCCACATAAGGTAAGGCAAGATGAAGATCCTGTGTAGTACATTCAGGAGATTCAAGAGCTTTGGCACCTCAAAACTCGAGAGCCTTGGGACAAAACAACAGCAATATTTTACCATATATTAGTGCAGGGACTACCAGAGCCACTTCAGAAGAGTTTGAAGAAACTGGTGGGGATGGAAGCGAAGGGATGGCCAGAAATGCAGCTCACAATAGTGCATCATTGTAAATTATGGCAGGAGAAGGTTGAGCAAAAAGCGGAAGACAGGAAGGCGGATGAAGCAAAACTAGTGCAGTGAAAGCTATCAAAGTATGCGATGGAAGGGGCGGTTATAACCAGCCCTACCACACAGCAGCAGCATCAGCAGCCACAACAGTTCGCATCGCCCAGGCCGGGAGGATACATGGGGTGGGGCAGCCCACAGCAGGGGTTTCGAGGAAGGAGAGGCTTACAAAGGAGGCATTCTGGTACCATCAGAATCTCCACGCAACACAGCAGTGTAACCCATGCGCAGGGCCAACAGGGGGTCATGGCGTTTTATTCAGGATTCAAGACCTCTTAACAATATTGTAGAAACAGAGTATCCTCTAGCAGCAAACACAGTGACTATTTTGTGCGGCATTCCGGCAGAAGCTGCCTGCTTCACGGTCATTGATTTGAAGAATGCATTCTTTTCAGTGCCACTACACCCAGTCTCACAAGACTTGACCAGCTTTATTTACCGAAACCAGAAGTGGAAGCATACTCTTTTGCCACAAGGGTACTGCAAGTCACCATCTATCTTTAACAGAGTGATACAGATGGATTTAAGCAACATACAGACAGAAAGCACAGTTTTACAGTATGTAGGCAACATTTTCATTTGCAGTGAGACAGAAGATTAGTGCAGAAGGGACTCAGTGCGCATGCTGACAGTGTTAGCTGACAAAGGGTACAAAGTGAACAAGGCCAAACTACAGTACTGCCAGAAGGAGGTGCTCTAAGGATGGCCGACACATTGCCCCAAAGAGAGCAAAAACGATACGCAAAACACATCAGCCCACGACAGTAAGGGAAATGCAACTGTTTTTGGGGTTAGGCCACTATTGCGCGCTCTGGAAGAGGTACAGAGGGGAACAAAGGCACTGACATGGACCACAGAGATGACTGAGGCCTTTGAGGAACTGAAGGAGGCCAAAAACACTGCCCCAATGTTAGGGACCCCAGACTACTAAAAGGAATTCTTCTTATTCTCACACACTGACGGTGTAGTGATGAAGGTGGTACTGACTCAGAAGACACACATGGGCCATAATCAATTGCTTACTACAGTGGACAACTCGACCCAGTGATGAGAGACATTATCCATGCAAACAATCTTTGGCAGCTGCAGCCTTTGCTGTGGAGAAGTCATCAGTAGTGACAATGGGGTCCACCACCACTTTGTACATGGAGCACGCCCTCTTTGCGATACTGCATAAGCCAAAGAGCACACTGACCACACAGAGAGCATCAGGGTATGAGGTGATAATATTGCATGTAGGACTGAGGATAGTTTCCCTTTTGCTTAATGCACCATGCCACTCCCTGCTCAGGAGGATCATTCATCAAACATGAGAATGGTCTATCCAGACTTGGTTTCCAGCGCCACTATCCCATCCCTTGCCCCTCCCCCTTCCTGCCCACCACTCCCCCCTTCCAGAACACACTAGACCAAACCATCCTTACCACCAACTTTGCCTCTACCAATACTAAGCCCATCACCCCCCATATCACCACCAAACACACAGTCTCCACAGAAGTTACCAACAAAATAACTCCCATTTTGGACAAGGACAGACTTGAGAGACTCCGGTCACAAACTAAAACATTACATCTAGCCACCGGCCACACTCCCATCACCCCGATCTCCACCACAACAATCACCACACCTTCCACCAACAAACACAAAGGTCCTCCCACAGCACGTACCAAACGACTCAGCAGCACCAAAAGCCCAACTTCCACACCAAACCTAGTCATCACACCACACCCAGACTAGACCCTTAACCTCAAATGTGCCCTCATAAATGCCCGATCTATTGGAGCACATGCCATAGAAATCCATGATCTTATCATTGACCAACAACTTGACATCCTAGCGGTCACTGAAATCTGGTTACACCCAGCATCAGGCCCTTCCCTATCTTTAGCCATCCCCCCAGGATTCAGCATTCTCAGGACTGACAGGACCAACGCCCACGGAGGCGGAGGTGCCCTAATACACAAATCCGCACTGCAAATTAGAGCTTGCCCGACTGGTGAAATACAAGGATACAAACTCCTCCTTGTCAAATTCACTTCTGACCCCAAAACTACCACTAATATATTGGTTGTATACAGATCACCCAACAAAAACTCCCACCCTGATGCAGATATCCTACTACTACTCACCCCTCACATCAAACCGAACACTAAATCCATCATACTCGTAGACCTAAACTTAGGTTACAATGACCCCTTGGATCACACAGCTACGGCCTTCAACTCAGCCATGCAAGACATGTGCTTCTCACAACTGGTCAACACTCCTACCTATGACAAAGGTAGAATACTGGATTGGGTACTCACCCTCAATTCACATGTAATCATTGACTCTGTCCCACCTATAGATTGGTCCGACCACCCACATCATCAGCCTCTCCCTGGGTAACCTAACCACAGATACCGCAATGACAAAAAACCTGACACCTTTGAGTCTAGAAATACCAAAAAACTCACTAGCGACACCCTCTCCCCCGCTCTCAGACAAGCATTAGCCTCTACCCCCCCTAGAGTACCTGGCAGACTGCTACCAACAAACCCTCACTAACACTATTGACCTACTAGCCCCTATCAAATCCAAAACCTGAAGGTCAGATAAACGCTCTTGCTTCTGGTTTAATGAAGAACTGGTCTCCCTGAGATCCACCAAAAGATCACTAGAGAACATCCACAAAAAAACCAACACCTCTGACTCAGCGCAAGCCTTCAACAATGCCAACAAAATTTACAAAACTGCCATAATCACCCAAAAAGCCAACACTCTCAATTTACGCATCACCAATGCGTCGTCCAACTCTAAGGAACTTTTCTCCATACTCAGGGAACTAGAGAATCCATGTCAAATCATATCACCCATCATAGCCAGCAAAGAGTGGTGTACCACTATCCAATATGCCTTATCAGACAAAATCCTACTTCTATAAAATAAAATAGCCAGCAAAAAACAACTCCTAGCCAACAAACCCTCACCCACCATACTAGAGGACTCACCCCACCTCAATTCCAGCACACCATTCCATTTCACCCCTGTCTCACAAAAAGAAGTACAAGACACCATAGCCAAACTTAAAGCTTCCAAATGTAAAGAAGACCAATCCCCCCCAACCTTGTCAAACTCTGTGCTCCAACACTTACCCCCATCATTACAGAATTCATTAACGCCTCCTTCAATTCCAATACGGTCCCCACCAGTGAGGACCTGCTCTCAAACCTTGACTCTAACACCCCTTGTGTTCTCATTTTGCTCGACCTCTCTTCTGCCTTTGACACTGTCAACCACACCATCCTGCTCAACGGTCTCCCTGATAACCTGGGTATCACTGGTCAGGCTCTGGCATGGCTGACCTCCTTCCTCTCCAATCGACCCTCCCAGGTCCAACTGGGTTCCTTCCTCTCTGACATCTTTTTCTCTACCTGTGGTGTCCCCCAGGGATCTAACCTCTCCCCCTGGCTGTTCACCCAGTACCTGGCACTTCTTGCTCACCGCATCGCCGCTCTCTGTCCCAACTTTCAGTGCTATGCGGATGATACCCAGCTCATTTTCAGGCTACCCTCAGCCTCCTCTTCCCCTTCCCTCAACTCCAACTGTCTTTCTGCTATCCAGGAATGGTGTGCCGCCAACGACCTCTGCCTTAATGCCAGTAAGACTGAGATTCTACTTATCGGCACACCCACTCCCTCCTTCCCTGCAGCTCTCTGGCTGGCCTCCCTTGGCCCTCTTCCGCTCCTACCTGCAAGGCAAAAAACCTCGGGGTGATCTTCGACTCCACACTCTCTTTCTCTCCTCACATATCTGACGTCTCTAAGAAGTCACACTACCAGCTACACCTCCTCAGAGGTATCCTTCCTTTCCTCTCCTTCCCCCAGAAGCTCACTGTCTCCAGAGCCCTGGTTCTCTCCAAGCTGGACTACTGTAACAGCCTCTATCTAAATCTTCCTGCCTCTACTCTCCGCCCTTTGCAACTCATCCAGAACAGGACTGCGAGACTTGTCCTTGGCCTCAAGCCCAGGGACCGTATCTCTCTAGGACTGAAATCGCTACACTGGCTCCCAGTGGCCGCGAGGATTAAGTTCAAAACCCTCTGCATTATCCACAAGGCCTTCTGGGGCCTTGGGCCAAAATACCTTCAACTCTCTCTTCCTAAATATCTTCCTTCTCGAGCTCTTCGCTCATCCACCTCCAACTACCTCAGGGTCAGCCGCTTCTCCAAGCAATGAGCTGGGGGTAGATCTCTCTCCGCAGCAGGGGCCTCCCTCTGGAACAGTCTTCCTGCCTCCCTGAAACTTGAGGAGAACCATCTCCGGTTCCGGAAGCACCTAAAACCCTTCCTCTTTGCCTCCGCTTTCTCTCCCTCTCTCCCCTGCTAAAATCACTGAACCTGCACCGAATCTGCAACTGGCCACTCACCGATCTCGGTCCTTGGCCCTGCCACTCTTCCCTGCACTGCCTACCTGCACTACGGGACTGTCTCTGTATCCTGCAGCCCCTTCTCCCGGCACTTACCTTGCACTTGCCACCAGCTGGCCCTATTATTTATCTTGTATTCTACTAACCATGTACTGCACTCTCCTTGCACTTGCCACCAGCTGGCCCTATTACGTATCTTGTATTTTACTAACCATGTACTGCACTTCCCCTCTCCCCTTCCCCTTTCACTTTTCCCAGTCCCCCTACCCTTGCACATGCGCGATCTGAATGACACCTGGCCTAGTAGGATCGTTGTCTGATCTCCCCTTGTTCCCCCCCCTGCCTCGTCGCACCTTGAAACACTTGTATATAGGCGCGTTACAAATGCCATATCATATCATCAAGAAAGCTTGGGTAACCCCTCTTTTGAATAAATCCACATTAGATCCGTCCATCCCTACCAACTACCAGCCAATAACTGCAGTCCCCTTCCTATTAAAAATAATAGACACAATAGCATACACACAAATACAAAACCACCTAGAACAGCACCACCTACTGGGGGCCCGACAATCGGGTTTCCGTCCAAATCACAGCACTGAAACAAACGGCTCTTCTTGACCTGAAAATCCAAATGGATGCCACTAGGGAAGCAGGCAAACTCTGTCTCCTCATGCTGCTAGATCTATCAGCGGCGTTCGACTTAGTCAACCATGACAAACTATGTGCCACCCTAGCCAACAATTTTAACTTCACCAAGGATGCTGCCGAATGGATTAAATCCTTCCTGGCAGACAGGACCTCAAGAGTTTCTATTGGGAAAGAATCAGCTAATCCCATACCAGTACCCATAGGCGTCCCCCAAGGCTCCTGCCTTTCACCCACCCTATACAATGCTTACACCAAACTGCTATTCACAGCCCTGGATGCCATGGGTGTCATCTACACAAACTTTGCAGATGACACCCAGATCCTTATCCCTTTATCCGGTAACCAGGAGCAGGATTCTACTCTCATTAACCAATTGTATGCTCTAATTCAAAACTGGATGGCCCACAATAGCCTCTGTCTTAACGATGACAAAACAGAGCTGCTCATAGTCGGCCCACCTGCCACAATTAACTCATTACAACCTGCCTACACCTCCTTCAGCAAAGATCGCACCACTATCCCAACTCTCAAACAAGTCAAAACCCTGGGTGTCTACTTAGACTCCTCGCTAACTATAACTAAACAAATCAATGCACTCTCATCAGCCACCTCCTACACCTCGAAGCTCATTTCACTAAGCCGCAAATTCCTCACGCCCAACAACTGTGTCACATTAGTAAGAGCTCTCATACTCTCTAAACTCGATTACTGCAATGTACTCCTCTTAGGAACCTCCAACAACAATCTGTCCAAACTCCAACTCATGCAGAATAAAGCCCTCCAAGCTGCATTGGGCATAAAAAAGAATGAACACATCTCCAGCATCAGAAGAGACACTCATTGGCTTCCCATAAAGGCAAGGATTATATTCAAAACCCTATGCATTACACGCAAATGCCTCGCTAACAAAGCCCCCACATACATTAACAACACAATCACCAAAAAAAACTCCTCAAGACACCTTAGATCCAGCAACACCCCTCTCCTTGAAATCCCCTGATACAAAAGAGCTGTGGGCAGCAGCTTCAAAGTCCTAGCTCCCAAACACTGGGACGCCCTCCCTAGCCACTCCAGGGTCCTCGACCCATTTTGCTTACTGTAATAATGTGTAACCAATGCATATTCTGTATCAATCCTAACATTGTACTTCCAAGTTGTCTGTAGCCAATGTATATTCTGTTTCGACCCTAATATTGTATTCCCAAGTTATCTGTAACTACGCCGTGATACCTCCGGGTTTGGGCGTATAACAAATGTAATAAAATTTAAAAAAAATTAAAAGAAATAATAAAGTAAGATACATGACTGTAAACCCAGCAATATTTTAGGCAGATGTTCTCAAGGCAGGAGACTTTGCACATGACTGCACAAAGAACATAGAGTTGTTCAGTGATACATGCAAAGTAGAGGAAGAAGCACTTGAGTGGGGAGATGTGCTGTACATTGACGGTTCGTCGATAATTGACCAAACTGATGGGATCAGTCATACTGGGACTGCACTGGTAAGACTGAAGGAGGACGGGACAAGCAAGGTGGTTGTAAGTGTGCGACTACCATCCTATTATTCAGCACAAGCAGCAGAACTAGTGGCTCTTATATTGGCACTAGAAAACAGTGTAGAGAAGGAGGTGACAATTTATTCTGACTCCGTCTACGTGACGTCAACAGTACACTCAAGACTGGCACGTTGGCTCAGGAGAGGGTTCAGGAGAGCAGACGGGACCCCAGTACAGCATGCACTATTATTGGGAAAATTGATCGAGGTGATTGCATATCCAAAACAAGTAGCACTAGTGAAGTGCCAGGCCCACACCAAAGCGGAAGACCCTATTTCAAGAGGAAATGAAGCAGCAGATTATGAGGCAAAATGCGCAGGGTATTATGGGCAATTGTGGGGACTGAAGGAAAGACCAAAGGCTCAAGGAAGAGTGAGGGACATGGTGATGAGGGAAGGTTACAATGTACTACCAGAAACACAGACTATGGAGCTGCAGGGAGCTGCACCCCAGGAGGATAAGGAACTTGGCCCAAGGCCAAGTGCAACTCCTGGTACGACTCAGACCTCATCACCCTAAACCGCAAGTGCAGGGTGGCAGAGAGGAAATGGTGTGCTTCATGTGCATCCTCTGACAAACTGGCCTGCCGCCTGCTCCAAAGGCAATACCGGCTCTCTGTCCTAACCAAGAAGAGAACTCATATCCAAGCCCGCGTCTCTGCGGCATCTAACAACTCAGCTGAACTCTTTAAAATCTGCAAGAAACTGACCAATCCTGCCGCAGTCTCTACCTCTCCTGTCCCTTCCCAGGCCCTATGCACGGCACTGGCTTCTCACTTCATCTCTAAAACTCAGGACATTCTGTCCTCACTCTCCTCCTATCCCCTCCCTCCCCCTACTCCCTGCTCTTCCTCTAGCCCTTCTGCAGCCACCTGTCCTCCCTCCTTCTCTGCCTTTCCCCTGTTCTCCGCAGATGAGGTTTCTAGACAAGTCTGATCTATGAAAGTCTTGTCAAAACACGTTCACCCCTATTCCTCCAAAACTATCAAGGGCCACATCGACTCCCTGGCTCCTGCCCTGGCTGATTTCTGCAATCACTCCTTTGCCACTGGAGTTCCCATCCCCCCTGAAGCACTCCCTTGTGCACCCTCTTTTTAAGAAACCATATGCCGACCCCTCCTGCCCGGCTAACTATCACCCAATCTCCATCACTCCCTTCCTGGGCAAGCTTCTGGAGAAACTGGCCATCTCCCAGCTCAATCTCCACACTGAATCTGTTGGTTGTCTTCATGACCATCAGTCTGGCTTCAGAGCTGCCAGAAGCACGGAAACTGCTCTCCTGAACATCCGTGAAGACCTGCTTTCCAACCTTGATGCTAACACTCCTTGCATCCTCATCCTGCTTGATCTCTCTTCTGCCTTTGACACTGTCAACCATGCCATCCTGCTCAACCGTCTCTGTGATAACCTGGGTATCACTGGTCAGGCTCTGGCGTGGCTGACTTCTTTCCTCTCTGACCGACCTTCCCAGGTCCAACTTGGGTCCTTCCTCTCTGCTATCTTTTTCTCTACCTGTGGTGTCCCCAGGGGGTCTAACCTCTCTCCCTAGCTGTTCAACCAATACCTGGCACTCCTTGCCCACCGCATCACCACTCTCTGCCCCAACTTTCAGTGCTATGTGGATGACACCCAGCTCATTTTCAGGCTACCCTCAGCCTCCTCCTCTCCTTCCCTCATCTCTGACTGTCTGTCTGCTATCCAGGAGTGGTGTGCCGCCAATGACCTCTGCCTTAATGCCAGTAAGACTGAGATTCTCCATATCAGCAAACCCGCTCCCTCCTTTCCTGTAGCCCTCTGGCCGGCCTCTCTTGGCCCTCTTCCTGCTCCCATCTGCAAGGCTAAAAACCTTGAGGTCATCTTTGACTCCACACTCTCCTTCTCCCCTCACATCTCTGATGTCTCCAAGAAGTCACACTACCAGCTGCCCCTCCTCAGAGGTATTCTTCCTTTCCTCTCCTTCCCCCAGAAGCTCACTGTCTCCAGCGCTCTGGTTCTCTCTAGGCTGGACTATTGCAACAGCCTCTTTCTAAATCTGCCTGCTTCTACTCTCCACCCTCTGCAACTTATCCAGAACAGGACTGCAAGACTTGTGCTTGGCCTCAAGCCCAGGGATCGTATCTCTCCAGGACTGAGATCTCTGCACTGGCTCCCAGTGGCTGCGAGGATTAAGTTCAAAACCCTCTGCATTGTCCACAAGGCCTTCTGGGGCCTGGGGCCTCAATACCTTCAACTCTCTCTCCCTAAATATCTTCCTTCCCGAGCTCTCCAATCATCCGCCTCCAACTCCCTCAGGTCAGTCGCTTCTCCAAGCAACGAGTTGGTGGTAGATCTCTTTCTTCGGCTGGTGCTTCCCTCTGGAACAGCCTCCCTGCCTGCCTTAAACTTGAGGAGAACCATCTCCGGTTTCGGAAACACCACAAAACCTTTCTCTTTACTTCTGCTTTTTCTCCTTCTCTGCTCTGCTGACCTCCTGGCTGTAACTGGAACTGCACTGGCTACCTGGACACCCTCTGATCTCGGGCCCAGGTCCCTCACCCGCCAGCATCACCCACCTGCACTGCCCACCTGGCTACTCTCGCACTTGGGGACTGTTTCTGTATCCCTACAGTCCCCCTTCCAGCCCTTAACACCTGATGTCTGCACTTACCCATGCACTTGCCACATGCTGGCCGTTACTTACTTGTTTATCTATTCTTAATTGTTTTTTCTATTCCCATGTACTTCACTGTCCCAGCTCCCTTCCCACGCACTTGCACGATCTGAATGACACCTGGCCTAATAGGATCGTTGTCTGTCCTACCTTTGTTCCCCTCCCTTGCCTCGTTGCGCCTTGAAACACTTGTGTATAGGCACATTATAAATGCCATATCATATCATATCATACCATGGGTAAGGAGGGGATGCCCCATGACTCCGACAGACTTATGGCGAAAGAACAATACAGGGAAAGTGGTCATGCCACCAGCATTGCTGAAGGCAGCATTGGCCCAATGGCACTGTCCAACATACACAGGGAAGGAGGTCATTGCTGCACGCAATGGAGAAATGTGGTTTTGCCCAAATTTGAATGAACATGTCGCTGATTTTATAAGTAACTACTTGACTTGCCAGCAGTTTACAGCAGGGCACACTTTGAGAGTTGTAAGAGGAGCCATACCAAAACCCATAGGCCCATTTCTGCGTCTCCATGTGGACTACGTGGATATGATCCAAGTTTGCCAAGGATACCGCTACATCATAGCGGCTGTCTGCCCATTGTCTGCCCTTAGAGTGTCTAAGTTTCTGGTCAGGGATTTTTTCCCGAGATCGGGCTTATGTGAGGTCCTGCGTTCTGACAACGGCCCTTACTTCTCCAATGAACTATTTCAGCACATTACAACCCTGCTAGGCATTAAGCACACATTCGTCTGTGCGTACCACCCGCAAGCAAATGCGGTGTGTGAATGCCTGAATGGACTCCTGGAGTGCATAGCCAAAAAACAGCAGAGCACCAAGAAAAAGTGGCTGCATAGTTTACCTCTAGCCTTGTTTGAATTGTACAACAAGCAACGGTCCGACAACCATTTAATGCCCCGTGAGGTGGTGACAGGATAGTGCATGCATCTTCCCTTTGCTCCTCCCAAGAGCATTTAAAGATGTGTATGATTACATTATTTGTCTGGTTTCCAGTGCCTGTTTTATCTCTCGCCAGATACAGCGGATCCAGGGAGGCCCAGAAGACGACAAAGAGATCAACAGCGACGACACACCACAAGACTGTGTACTAAAGCATTCTGTAAAAGAGGGAGATATTGTTCTCCTGCGTAATTGTGTGAGGGGCTGGAATGCCCATCGGTTCACTGGACGTGGTTGAGGCCATAGTAGACAGAGCTGTTAAGCTAGTTGGAAAGCTGTATGGAATCACCTCCAAGACGTCAAGCCCTACAAAGCAGTGGTCTCACCTGGCAACAGAGTCTCCATGACCGACAGGGCCAACGTTCAGGACCTCGATGAACTACAAGTGCGTGCAGATCTCACCAAGTTACGGAGACCGGGTCACCCCATGGTTACACGGTCCAAGCAGCAGATGCAGCAACTGGAACACTTGTCCAAATTGACTAAGGATACACTGTCTGCTTGTTTTCCTTTTAGCACACGCAGATCTACGTGAATGTCGTGGGGATTGCATAGTTTGTTTTCCTGATGCTACCTCCCACCCATAACCCTGTATCTTTCTCTAACCAGTTTGTGCACCATATAGGCAGACCCAGACGATTCAGAGCACAATCCCCTGTAGTATATTATCTTGTTTTTGTAGAATACCTGGCCCAAACATACCCACAACTTGAACACGGTGAATCCCCAGTGTTGGCTATATTGAGAGACCCCTCAGTAAGAAAGGTCTGGGAGGAAGTCTTTGCCTTTGCAATTAGTGATTATTTGGTTCACGGGGCTTGAGGGTACTGATAAATACTAAAACAGTAACGCCTTCTTTTGCGAATTTCAGGCGGGCAACGTTATCACCAGGCTGTAAGGATCAAGCAGCGTAAGTCAGGTATGAAAGAAACTATAAAGAACATTATCATGTTGTGTCTATTGATTCCCAGTGGCTTGATGGGATTTGTATTCTGGCAATTATATGTTGTTGTTACCACTACCGCTGTACCCTATACTAACATTCCCCAGACCCAAGCAGGTGGGACGACCATGTCAGGTGGATGAGAAGACACTGCTGATAAGGTAAGTAGAGGTAAGCACAGTGTTGAAACAAACATGAAGGAAGTAGACATGTTTCTCACTGACACTGCTTTAGTATCTAACAACATATGGTACAAACACATGACAAAAGTAGGTAAGGAAACCACTGGGGAGAGCCGTTATGTCTGCTCTTTAATCCCCTATGCCATGAGTGCATCTAGAACATTCATAGCAACTGAAATACCAGCAGCAAAAGCACAGTGCCTGATGTATCTCGCGATGGTACAAATGCAAGGAAGATTTCAAGGGAAGACAGCAACATTGAGATGGATGTCCAAAGGGACATTTCCATAAGAAGACAATTAGATAAAGACATTGGACATGATGAACAATTATTGGCAGCTAGATGAAGGGTTGCAGTACATAATTGATGGACCCGAGAAAGGAGAAACAAAGACTATTACACTGAAGGAACTGCCATGTCCCTGGGACAAGAGTGAAGGAGAAAGGAGGAGAGCCTGGATGCTGGGAAAGGCCACAGGGAGCAAGGCACTCACACCAGCCCAGTCGTCAGTGAATAAGATGCAGGAAGAAAATGACAAGTGCCTAAAGGAGTGGAATGCGAGCGGAAAGTTGCTGACATGGGTAGAAAATGAAGCTGGACCGTTGCCAATAATTTCTCTGAAGACGTCAGCCCTGTGCCATCAGAACAATGGCGATGTTGAAGTTGGCGAGAACGTTGGATGCAAGACAATTGAACAACTCGCAGCAATGAGAGCAGGAACGGCAGTGCTGATGGATCATTACTGGACATGTGGATGGAAGGTGTATGAGAAGCTGCCACCTCAGTGGGGAGGATTATGCTCATTGGTACACATCAACATGCCTTTGTTGGTTGTACCCAAGAAGGATGTGAAGCTTGATGGCTTCCCAAAGATGAACAACAATAAGAGAAGGAAGAGATCGATCAAGGTGGCACCAACAGCCCAGCTAGAGAAGGCGGAGAAGCAGGACGGATTCAGCAGAGTGAAAAGAGGGGGGAATTACTTCACAGAGGCATCAGAAACAGCATTGGATGAGGTTCCCGCAGAGCACAGACTATTCAGCAGAACACAAATGTTCTTTGCATCAATAATATCAGGGATACCGATGTATGCAAAAGCCAAGTGCTAACAAATCACTTGTTGGGAGCTGATGGTAACAATTAACTCTACAGTGAATGGGTTCAATGCCATAAAGGAAGAGCTCAGAGCAATAAGGTGGTGGTGCTCCAGAATAGATATGTTCTGGATCTCCTGACAGCTATGGAAGGAGTTTGCGCAAAGATAGGGAGTTCTTGTTGCACATTTATATCAGCTAACGATGAAGATAACGGAACTCTCTCAGATGCAGTAGCATAGTTGGCACAGATGCATGCAAAGATGCAAGATGAAGCACGAGGAATAGGGAAGGACAAGAGCTGGCTAGCGTACGTTTGGTCATGGATGCCATCATGGCTGTCAGACGGACTCAAGGTGCTAGCAGGAACCCTCGTGTTGGGAGCAGCATCAGTGTGTGGGATCAAGATATGCATGGCAAGATGCAAGAAAACAGTAAGCTATCAGAATGCAGATCCTGATGGATGTAAACATAGGAGGAACAAAAGGGGATTGTTGCGGAATGCGACAAGCTGAGATTGAAGATTGCGCAGTGTGCACTATTTCCAGCAGTGACCATAAACCTGGACACATCCACATGATCCAAAATTCTATGAAGGGAAGTGGGTTTGGTGCAACCCTCAAGGAGTATGTTGTTACAAGCACTGGTCATTTGTCGGCCACACAAACTATTACAGACACCTCAGAGGAATAAGATATGGCAGCCCAGAGCAAAAGGACTGTCATATAAGGATGTGGTCAACAAGTCGATCAGAGGGGGGGACTGAAGAGGGATGGGGAAGTTCACCCGCTCCACCCCATCCTATAAGATATGTGACACGGAAGAAGGCCAGAAGATACCGTGAACGCCCATACTATTTTGGACCAATTCCTAGTGCTCCAAAGTATGTCGAATGGTACCCCCTCAGCCAGCCCTATAGACCAGCTGTGGTACAAGACTATCCCAGAGTGGATGAGGCTCCAGGCTGCAACTAAAGAGACCTCAATTGACAGTATTGATTAAAACGCAGAGAAGCCATGTTGCTGATGTCGATAGAGACACCACGACTTAGCAGCGGTAGACATGAAACACACACGCCATCCGCACATCAGGACACAAACACACCCCCTCGAATACACGAAGAACATGAGCGTACAGTTCTATAGTTAGAGGACAGATACATTAACATACCGGCATTGCTTTATTATTTTGCCATTAGCAGAACGCAGCAATGCAGAAACCGCAAGAAGCAGGAGATTCTGAGTAAAGCTTACAGATGCTAATATGCAAATAACCTTATGGAACTGCAGTAGCGCCTATGGGACCTGACGGAGCCCAGTGTGACTAACATATGGGGAATATAGAATAGCATGGACAATGTAGGAACCACATAATAGTTTAGGAAAATTACAGCAGGCCACAAGCCTCTCAACAAGAGCTGAGCTGAGATGAATTCAGGTTGGAACAAGAGCAAACGTGTGAGACAGGACCCACTGCCAAGGCCACCAGGTACAAATGACATTCGGTTCCCTGAGTGACAGTAATACCAGCTGCAATAAATGTGAATAATTCTTTATAATTCAGAGCTGCAGAGCTCCAAATCATGGTCTCCGAACACATCACCCAGCCGACTCACACAATGGACAGCAACCAGCGCTGGGAAAGATAGCCGATCTCACTCCACCAGACAGAAGCTTGCAACAAAGATGTTACAATGTGAGACAAGTGTTGCACTAAATGAACAAGCAATCTCATAGACTAAGGTGGGTTAGAAGGGCACAGACTATTAGATGACATTATGCACAGTGTTTTATTGAAGTAACTTAAAAATGCATATCTTTCCAAATCCCTATGGGTGGTCCTTGCCTATGTTACTAAGGTGCTCATTTGTCAGTCGTGAATGTCCATATAAACAAGTCTGCTGGCTAAAGCTACCCTATCTGACCCTGCCACTATGGAAACTAACTTAAATCAGGGGAATGACTACCTTCATCTGAGGGTACTCTTAGTACCAATATATGTCTTCCTTGTTAATATTGAATTTGCAAATAGTCTCTTGTGACTTCATAGATCAATCTCTTTAGTTCATCAATTGCATTATTAAATATTCCTTTCTCTTTAGGACTCCCTTTTGAGACCTTCTCACAAGATTCATATCTCTCGCAGTTGTTGTTACTGTATCTCGTGAAAGTATTACTGGTCTGTTTTTTTTCCCTCCTGGACAATTGTATATCCCCTTCACTTGGGCAACTTTTCTTGATATATAGTGCAATTGTTTATTTCTCTCAAACTCTGGTTTGCACTTTGTTCTCTCTCTCACATTATGCTCTTTTTGTATAAGGTATTTAGTTACTTTCCCCTTTTCCAATGGTATTTTGTCCCACTGCTTTCCTCTTGTTTTATTTAGCTTTTAAATGGTTCCTTCTCTAGTACCAATAGGATTTAATTAATGTGCTTCACAATTTTCACTGAGACGAATTGTAAAAGTGGCATAACGATTCCCTGGGTGCCTCCCATCCTTCCTGTTACCTTCTTATCCTATGGGGGACATCCTCTGGAGCTTTGTCTGTCGGACACCATTCTTTGGATCACAGACCACTGATTGCTTTGTTTCGCTTGCGTCTCTCTCTCCGCCTTCACTTGCTTCTTTGTAGTGTCCCGATACCTCACTATGTGACCAGACAACTGGTATCTTGTTTTTAGCGGTGGTCTCAGCGATATTCTGTGGATACACTATCTACAATGCCTTCTTATTCATGTTTTTTTCTACAACCTTCTTGCTAGCTTCGGCCTTGCTGGTTTCTCTCTGTTCGGGTTCGCAGTATCATGGGTGTACTGCACTGCGTTCTCAGGCGAGTTTGAATCTCGTGGGCTTGCGGGTCTCTGTCTTCGACCAGGTGCTACGTAGCATGGGAGTTCCCCAAGCCTGTGTACATGCTTGTCTCTCGCTGCTTCTTCTTGATGCCTTCTGACAGAGGGCTCATTAATCAACCTCCTCGTGCCAGTAAACTGGTAATTTTTATTAAAGGGATGTGCTCTTTTCTCAGATAATAATGGCATCGACTAGGTGTTTCTTCATCCCAGTCCCGATACTTTATATTCTCTGATCCTGTTGAGCATCCCATGTAAGATACAGTATGTCCAACTTTAGGGAGTTCCTCATGGGAACCGTAGTCCTTGTCCCCTAAAGGGGAGACTCTCCTGGTGAGGTCCCATTTATCTTCACCCCTAGGGAGGGCATTGCAGAGCAGACTCACCTCTCTAGCCTCACAGGGGGGGCTCGCCCTTGGGGAGAAGGAACAAATTCCCTCGATTCGTCACACTTCAGGTATGGGTTGCAGGGTAACACAATGGTACAATTAGTCCACGCGTATCCAGATACATCACCACAATGATATTCCAAAACATATAAGAATTTATTATATTGTAATAGATCGCCATCAGTTCAAATATGTGATTAGGCAGCCAATAATCCGTTTTAATGCTCGGTATATGTATAAAACCATAATGTCCTTGAAGACTCTCCACATCCCTATACTTTAATGTGGATCCACTTTCACAGAAAGGAACCCAACAAAGTGATGGGGAGAGAAGAAAAGGGAACAAACCAGTCTAACAAAACAGCATCAGTAAAAGTTTGGCAGCACAGTAGAAAAGCTGTTGTAATTTTGTAACCCCACTTTTCTTACAGTAACGTAATTAATGCCATTTTTTAACACACCTCCGAACTCAGAGTTCGACCTTCAAGTGAAGAATGTATCTCCAGGATCAAACATTGGTGGAATTATCGCTCATGGTAATTCCACCAAAATCCCCATGGGGTCGTATGGACTCCAACAATAAGACTTAACACCGCCTGGTCACCATTCGTAATCCCATAGGAAGAGCTGAGCAGCAGTAATGGTAATCGATGTTGGCTGTAATTCGGAAGATTTACCACTGAATTACCACCAAACTTGTACTGAAGCCCAAAGTCCCTTGTGCCTGCCCAACACATAGTACAGTATCCTAAAGACATGAGCCACTATGGTTATATATTGTAGACCCTATACCTGCTGGTAAGCAAACAAGACATATATTCAAGAGTGGGAAGAAAAGGGAAGCAGGCATTTTACCACAAAGGGAAAAATAGTCCTACGGATTCTCTAAGGCCCACACTGATACTCCAAATTCACATATTACAATTAGGAACAATTCAAAATGGTGGAAACACTCTTAGAAACAGCCAAAGACCTACAACCTACAAGAAATCGGGATACATTTTAGAAACAATTACCAGTGCAAGGCACTTCATGGAAAAATAGTTAGTGTCACCAAAATTAGCTACAGTGTAAAAATGCCTTCAGTTACCATAGTCTGCTTTCGCAATACAAACTAATGACACTCGCCACTCGTATGAAACCTTCTCTTTCAATGAGCCAACAAAGAACAAGAGTATGTCATTGTGTGTTTCCTGGCTGTATGACCCCTCTTTCCTGTCTTGTCTCTACATTTGTGCGTGCCCTAGCTACCCCCTAATGCATTCTGTTTTTTGTGTGACTGTTGAAGTTGTCCTCCTCTGAACTTCCGTCTGTCCCTAACGAGTATTTCAACAAGTTACTTTTAAAAACATTATTGGAGAGATGATAAAGCAAATATCTCTGTTTGCTAATAGTTCCCCCAAAATACAGCTCTGTCTCTTTTTTCTAGTCATTTGCTCTGACATAGATTTGGCGCTTTGAAAATACTACAGAGTGATTTGGTGCAGTTCAAAAAGCAGAGTAACATAACATGACATATTTGGTCAGGGTTGTTGCTAGATTGCAGCACAGCATCACCTACTAACCATATCCTCCTTATTCTCTCCACTAATCATACCCACCCATTCTTTTCCATATCCACCAGAGTTTCCATATCCACCAGAGCTCCCAGAGACCATACAAATGGCAGCAGGGTGCAGTGCAAATCCTATCAAAATAACAACACATTTGCACCTTGCTAAAACACTTGCACAATGGAGTAATGATGTACATGTGCTAATCTCTATGCATCACAGGGTTTGCTCAAACTCCACACATCTCTGTTAAATCATCTTCTTGTCCGTTAGGATGTACGTTAAAATAATGTAGGACGAAAAGATCTAATTGCAAAAGGCCGAGGCCCACTGTGCCGCATTTTGCCATTCCATCTTGCTGTTTGTGTTTAAATGTCCCCGCATTCACTTTCATGTATGCAGGGGACACCCCTACAGCCCCCGAAATTGAAAATACCACAGTAGTAATGCAGGGGACACCCCCACAACCTCTGCACACCTACCTGGGTATTTTCGGATTCATGATTTTATATGTATGCCTAATGCGGCAACACCATGTGTACGGTCTTGTGGATACGACCTTTTGGGTTGATACTGTCATTTAGGTGTCTTATTTGCTGTGCAAGCTCCCCACTCTGCCAGAAAATTGGCGTTTTGTGATATTTGCTTTTTATAGATCTTTGCTTGCAAATACTCCTCGCACTCATGCTTCCCGGCTTCCTTCCTCCCCATTCAAACCACCACAACATGAATAACGTTATCACCTGCAGTCTCTGATCTGTGCATGGAAGGGAGCAGCAAGATCTTCGAGTAGCCTTTTCAGGCCCTGTACCAGTCTGTCTGCTGGCTTAAATCGGGGAGGTCATAGAACAGTGGTAGAAGAGTACAGAAAAAAGTAGTGGAACTGTGCTCTCGGCAGGGGAGAGGGTAGGCGGAAGCCTAGTGCAACATGTGGCAAGGTGTTGCAGCCGAGGCATTCCAACAGTCTAAGTGACTAGTAACTAAGGCTCCTATTACAACTTTACACTTGCACAAGGACATGAATGGACACATCCTCTAAATAGAATGGTGAATATGGTTGCAAAAAGTAGAGAAATGGTAAACAGGATAAAATAAAGGTAGCGGAACACCGCTCCCGACCATTCCCGCTCACTTCAATCACTGTCATAGAGCATTGATTGGAATACCTAGTGGATTAAAAGAAAGACTAATGCACACAGGGAAGTTACAGTTCTTATCTTTATAGACCAGCTACTTCAAAGGTACAATTCATTATACCTAATTCACAGCTTAGGAATTTAGTGCTATTGGATTCAGGTTGGTTGTTTCTCCTCTTACCCTCTGCTCCTGCTTACCTCAAGTTTCCCCAACACATTCATAGGTACACGTTTAACTCTTCACGACATATATGTCAGTTGGCTTGATAAAACCAGCCCTCCCCCTGGACACAGGGAGTGTATCTTACCCACTATTGTGGTGAAACCCTCCACACTACAAGAGCACGTCTCAAGTCCATCACAAATCAACTACACCTACTAGCATGCATCGTCTGGTCTAGACATTGCCACGGTAACGCCTTTGTTTGAAATGGGCTTTACATTCCTGAAATGTTCTCTCATGCTCACCAATACATTATCACAGTAAGCAAGCATGCATCCCTACCACCACAACCATATTAACTTTCACTCCTCCCACGTAACTTTGCCCTTCTGTATTTAGTAATCTGCTGGAAACCGCCCACTTTCTCATGTCCATCGTACCCCCAAACCTTCTCTTTACTATGGTCTACTAAGGTCTAGTGAGACCCTGATGAGGTCACAATACGCCAACCCTTGACAAGGTTCAGGCACCGTAAGACCACTATGATGTTGATGGGTGCAGTATAAATATTCAATAACATAACATTTGCAAATGATGGGCTTAACAATTTTCAAATTATGACGGTACCCGGCAAGAGGTCTGTCAAAAGCTATTCGCACCCACACTACCCGTATACACCAAATGGTCCTCTATGGTGGTTTTCTTTCCACAAACCCCTATTCTTTCAACCCTCCACCCTCCCCAAACTGTTTCCTCCTCTCTTCCTAATTGTCTCATTTTCCATGGCACATGTTCCTCCTCTTCTTCCCCTCCTCTGGAGTCGCTCACTGCAATGCTACCTTCAATGGACAGGTAACGTTTCAGGAATTATTTCCATTAAACAGTAAATGATCTATTGGTGTGTTAGAAAACGCCAGCAGTAGACAAGATAACTTTGTAACACTTCCTAAGCAAAGGGTGAAGGCTGGAAAGCTAACCTAAGAAGGCGTAGTCGAAATGGAGAGCAGTAAGTGCCAACAGACTCAGATCGGGGGAGGGGAGGATAAGTGTAATATCAAGGAAACGTATAAGTGCACATATCAGGGGAAAACGTACATGTAGGGGAGTAGGAGTCAACAGAGCATCAGGACACAAAGGAGCAGATGGGGCAGGTTGGTCACAGGAGCCCAGAAGGCCGAAGACAAACCATTTCAAATGGCAGGAAAACGATATTGAGACTTTGGCGTCCAAGCAAAAATAATGTTTCTAGAGCTATAAAAGGTTTTCCAAAGACTTGATGTTGCTCGGGATATTCTCCCAAATAGATGCACCTGTAGAGTCCACAATTCAGCCGCCCAACTTCCTTTTATTGTATTCCTTTTTGTCCTATCCATAGACCACCCGCTCCCTCTCTGTTCACTTTGTTTCCAGGTTGCTCCATATTCTTTCTTCACCTTTTGTCTGATTTATTTTTTAATTCTACTTTTAAGCTTCCACTGCTTCCTTCCTCCTCATAGTGGCCATTTTCTTCTCTTCCTCCTCTTGTTGACTACACTGCCCTCATTTACCACTGTTGTTGACCCTGCTCGTGGGGATTTTGCCAATAAAATATTGTTTTACTCGCAAATGTGATTGGATTAATGTTTGTTTTCTTCCCTCTTTTTCTGTCATTTTGTCTGCATTGTGCACTCCTCATCACTACCTTTTTACCAATGCATTCCATGTTTGATGGCTGTGTTTTTTCTCCCTCCCCTTTTTATCGTTTCTATTTTGCACACGCTGCCCTGCCATGTCCCACTCCCCTCTTTTCATTTGGTGACTTTGTAACTCTTAGCCAGGGGTGAAGGGAAGCCTCGCACTGCTAGTAGGTACTCCACTGCATAGAAAAACCTCAGACACGGGGGCAGTGCTTTGCAACTGACTATACTTCAGAAGGCCATTGCCTTTTATTCAATAACGCACCTCAGGTCTGTCAGTGTCTGGCCCAAGGCAGCATGACATCACAACATCGATTCCCCACCACACACATACAAACGTTTAATGTTTTAATTATGACTTTCTAGTCCTTGATCACCAGGCCCATGGGCATTACTCATCTACCAGATAGTCTCAGAGCCTGGCATGGGCACTTCTGTTCTCTCTCCGTGGATATCTCGTAGTGACAGTCCATATGGTGAGGACAGTGTTCTCTGCTGTGTCATCAGCAAATTGATAATATTGCAACGAAATAATCAAATATGTTTAAACAGAATTGAGACAAAATTTCAACAGAATTTCACATCAAAAAATATCTGACCATTTCCTATAAAAGTATTAAGCTGACTTCATGAGCTTTAAACTTTTATAGGAAGTTATGCAGTATTTTTTCGATTTGCGTAAATTCTGTTTAAACATATTTGATTCTTTCATTGAAATATTATCAATTTGCTGATTGAAATTGTTGATTTATCTATTATTAAAGCACTATGGGAAAAAACCTGAAAACTTGCATCTCAAACCCGAGCAGTAGACAAATAATGCGGCCGTTTCTCCTTTTTGCCGGCAATAAAATTCTATAGAGCAAAAGTGGTCCCTTCACTTGCTTTTGGGGCAGATGCCATGCCAAATATCCCAAAAGACATTTGGCTGAAACTGGAGGGTTACCTTTGGAGAAGGGTATTAAATCGACCAAGGTCTACGCCTATGCCATCAATCAGAAGGGAATTGAGCCTGCTTTCGCTGAAGGCTACGATCGACTGCAGCAGTATGTTGCTCTTCAGAAAAATTCTGATGCCGGAAAGTCCACAGATGTACAACCTGATAAATAACGAGCTGAAAACTGGGGGCTGCAAAATGCTGACGAATTGGTCCAATGAAAAGAGGACACAGCTGGGTCTGATCCATTGTACAGAAGACGATCTAATAAATAATCTGCAAAGGATAAAAGGGAAGATGGAGGACCTCGATTGGATCTGTACTCAAGAACTTGCAGGAAAAAATAAACTGACAACCCATCTCCCTCCAACAGTAAAAAAGCTACATCAGACCCAGGAATTCATTAAGAAATTCCCTAACAAAGCACTAAGGACAGTATTTTTGAGAGCGCGACTAAACCTGTTGGCAACCAACGAAATTAGGGCAGTGAGAAACCTTTCTATCTCCAACATATGCAGACTATGTAAGGATCAATCGCCATTTGTCCTCTGTGAAGAAGAGTTCTGGTGGGCCCGCTTGGTCACCAGTGAGAAGAACGCATGGACAATTGCTGCTTCAAAAACCCTTGCGAAAGCATTGGAAAAAATCGATAACAACAGCATCGTTTAATACAAGATGATTCTTCTTCTTCTGGACCCTCAATAACTTCGTGATTTTAGAAAAGAGAAAGGAAAGAACAAAGAAAAGTAAAAACAAAAAAATAAAATGTAAAGAATCTTGGCTTCTATCTTGTAAAAAATCATGAAAAGAATCACACAAGTAAATAAAAAAAAATGTAAAAAAAGTATCTATTATTGTTTACTAAATGTGTGAACCATGTACTTAACATTATGTATTTTTTTTGCCCAGGTGAGTGTTTATGGGTTTCTAATTAGTTATTGAGGACTTATCTTCTGCCGTACATATTTCTGGACTTTCGGAATACTGTGCTGTGCTTCATCTTGATCAATGTCTCCCCATGGTGTTGACTTTTTGTTATACTCGTTGTGCTCCTCTTGCATGCCATCTTCTATAACTACTCAGGCAAGTGTTCCTGCCTCTCCATTCTGGTGTACCATCTTACGGAACCAGCTGCAGTTCCTAGTCTCCACCTCACTGTGTATCTCTGCAGTGACCTAGATCCCTTTTTGTCCACCACATTCCACAGTTCAGTCTGATGCAGGAGGCACAACTTGGATTGGGGCCGCCTACTACGTAGCAGCGCTTGATCAGCCACTGTTATGGTTGATGGTGCCAGTCAACTCCTGGTTGTTTCCTTATCATTGTTGTGTACTTGTTTTTTCTAGTTATGACCATATCTATATCTGGTCTTTGAATGGAGTCATGCTCTGGAATCCTGGATCAAATCTTCATCTTTAGAAATGCCTCTGTGGGAGCCACACTGGTCGACGTGTGTGGGGATGTTCTGCACACCATAAGAAATGTGGTGAGAGCCATCTCCGTTGGGTTTCCCTTGTCATGCGCAATTCGGAAAGTGTTGTCGCGGGTGTGCATGAAGCGTTCCGCATCCCTGTTGGCTTGAGGCCAACACAGAGTTATGGGCCGATGCTGGATGCCATAGAAATTCATGAATCCTTTGAATTCGCTGTTCTGGAAGGGCGGTCCATTTTCGAATCTCATGATTGTGGGGAATGCTGTGGGACTATGAATATTCCCTATAGCACTGGCAGAACTACTTACTACTTCTTTTAGGTGCATTTTGGTGACTGCTGTGTTTCTAGGAATTAACAATATTGTCTTCCTTCCAGGTGTTCAATAATATGCTGCAGCCCAGTGTGCTGAGCTGTGGCTTCTGCAAATGTCTTTCAGTGACATTGATTTTGGAACTATCTACCCCGCAAACACTAGCACCTCTAACTCATCCTCTATTGCACTTGGATCCATACACAAAGGCCCTGAGTGCTTTTACAGGTAATCAGCAGTGTTTCCTGCTCTTGCTCTAAAGTTGAGTGTGACCCCATAATCTCATAATGGTAGCATCCAACACTCCAGACGTACCAGGGTCATAGAGCTGACCCTTGCAATATAGGCAACAGAGAATTGGGGTCGGCCACCACCATGAATGGATGCCCAAATGCGAAGGAAAATGTCGACACACCCACAGCACTGCAAACTCTTCCTTTTTAATTTACACATATTGCTGCTGTGTGGGGGTGAGCGCCTTGCTGGCAAAGACAATTGGACGTCTGAGGTAAGGAGGATCCAATTGCATCAATACCACTCCCAGCCCAACAGGGCTTGTCTCCACATATTTTCCTATTGTCTGCTCAGATCAAAAAATGCCATTGTAGTTTCTTCAGCCAGGCTACTTTTGTGCTATTAAAAGCCTTTTGCTCCTTGTCATCACAAACCAATTCTTGTTCCATTTTTCCACACCCTTAGGGGTTCAATGATGGTGATGGGATTAGTGATGAGCCTCCCACAAAATTCCACCATGCCTAGGAAGTTCTTTTTGTCGGAGTGCCTGATAGGCGGTGCACATTCCTTGATATCAGCAATCTTGCGGTGATCCGTTATCGTGAATGACACACCCAAAGAAGTTGACCGTCTTTCGGAGGAATCTGCATTTCTTTTCATTTAGATTGAGGCCATGTGGATGCAGACAGTGGAATACCACCTTCATTATTCCCAAATCTCCTTTTCATTAGTGGAGTGGATAAGAACATTGTCACACACTTCTTGGAGTCCTGCAACACGTCTCTGATGGTGTGTTGGAATACATCAGTCTCTGACAAGACTCTGAAGCAGAGCCGGTTGCAACTGACAGGCCCATCTGTGACAAGAAAATTAGGAGTGTAGCAGCATTTGGGGCTATTATGACTGTAGATCAATAGTTGAAAAGATGGCTGCACCTTGGAGGCCAGCTAAAACCAGGGACTTGGTTGGATGTCTTTCTCTTTGTAGTAAACCATTGGGATCCTCATGGCCACGCACATAAGGACTTCCCCAGGCTGCCTAGGGGTTTTGGTTTAGTGGCAACCATAATTGGTGAGACTGATGGAGCGTGCCCACTTACTCGTTTAATGAAGTTGGCTTCTTCGGCCCTGTGTAGCTCATCTTCAACTTTCTTTCCATGATAAAAAGAGATGCAGCAGCGCCTGACAGCTATAAATTATATAGTGGGATTGATACCTAGTCTCACTTATTGATTGTACGTACACCATACTCCTTGAAATAGATCCTGGGACCTATAAGGGGGTTCTCAATGTCTGTTTGATAGATGTTGAATGCGAAATGTACTAGGCATAAGTCTTCAGCCATATTACAGCTTAGTAACATGTCCTTGGCTTGTTTGGTCACGGAGAAGGTTTCCTGTGTTGACACACTATCATGGCCAACACATGTGTGGAATGCACCTTTGAAGCAGTTGGGTTCCTCCGTAGGTAAATATCCTTCTCTTTGGTTATGCCAGGTGGGGAATTGGATGTATTTTGTGAAATTGTGTGGGCAACACATTGTTGGACGCCCCCAGATCTATCAGAACTGTAACTTGAGTAGAAAATATTATTACTGCACAACAAGGTTGTTGTTATTTTCCCTTGGATACCTTGACATAATGCAGATATGGAGAACGCGTCTGCCGTCAGCCACGCCTTTCAACTCTGTAGTTTCTTCAGGTAGTTACTGCGTAACCACTGCAACTTTTTCCTGTCGACCTCTTCTGTTCGTGCGAGCCCTCTGTGACTCACAGGAACAGTAAAATGATGTGCATGTTTGCCACTTTTCCGCATCAACCCCATTGCTTGTTAGATTCTGGATAACCTTGTGCGTGGGTTAGTGCCATGCCGCAGAAATCACCCGAGGGCTTTGTGGGATCTATACACCAATGGCCTGCAGTACGTGCCTGGGCTCTTCCTCTACTGTGCAATCCTTGTTGTGGCCCTGTCCTCATCGCATGTGCTTCATTCACTTTGAGACCTTTCATAATGTCCTCCATGTGAGCAGCTATGAATACAGCGAGCTCATGAGCTCATCAGAGTTCTAGGGTTTGGATCAGGGTGATCGCTGGCTCTTTCAGGATCTGCTTTCCAACATGCGACGTAAGCATTTTTTAATGATTTCGCCTTTTATTCCTCCTTCCTCATCTGGAGGAGAGCACATCCCTGCAAGATTCCTCAATCTTGTGTAGGGCACTTCTGTCGGACCCTAACTTGCTTATCAGAGTTTAAACTTCTAGTAATCAATGTTAACCATAGGTGCGAAGTATGCCGAAGCAGCATTTCCCTTGTCATCACAAGTTCCATTGCCAGGGGGCAGAGTTTTATAATTTGTGGACTTCGCTCCCTGCATAGAATTAGAGCGTTGCCTTTCACGCCTCGTCAGCTTCTTCGCTTGATCCCTTAAAAAATATACCCAAGCACTCAATCCACAGGGCCCAATGAGTCCCCAAGTGTGTAGGGGACCCAGACCTGTTGAACCCAGGTACAGGGCCTCATTTCATGGCTGTGAAGTGGTCTCACCACTCTGTCTCTTGGCCATAGGTCAGAAGATGATCATGCTGTGTTTGGTTTTTGTGCATATAGCCGTTCTGGTCTCTTCCCTTTCCCAGAGCTGTACCTTTTGTCATTGCTTGTAGGTCATGGAGTTTCTTGTTCTTCCGAATTAATAGATAATGCTTGGTCTTTTGATAGTTATTTTTAAGCTTATTGTCAAATTGTTGTACTGTGTCATTTATTTGATCTCTCTGCCTTTTTGTGAGGTTGTGTATCTCCTTCCCCAGTCTGGCTCTCTTAGAGTAGAGTTGATGTTTGAGATGATTCCTTAATTTCTCTGATGGTTTCCTACATGTCTGCTTGGTGGATTTACGAGTCCTTTTGGTATCAGAGTTTGCTTTTAGCAGGAAGTCAGGCAGGGTCGGACTGGGCCATAAAATGGTCTCGATCACCAATGCAAAAGTGGCACACAGTTGCAAATGGCTATTCATTCCTTCTGTGACACAGTTTGAATAGTAACCAAGGGGGAGTTTTTTGATGAAGTGTGATGCAAATTATGCATTTTAAAGAATATTTATTCGGCAACACTGCTCAAAACTACTAGCCGCAGAGTGAATTAACTCATCAAACTGGCCCAAGTTGGTCAAAAAAGTGGCCCACTTTGGCCCAAAACAATGGCCTACACCAGCAGTTTGTATTTTTGGTGCGGCCATGGGCCTAGTGCCCTACAGGCCAGTCTGAGCCTTAAGCCATGAAGAAAATGTCACTGTCCAGCTGGGTGTTTCCTTTTTCCACATTTGGCATATATGCATTTTGGTGTACATTTTGCAGCACAAAGAAAAGGCTGGCGCCATTTTAGTCCAGTTTTAAAATCACTCAAAATGCAGAGAAGTAACAATGCAGTAGCATTCCAATGCCCACGAAAAGCTTTAACAGCTGCCCACTGAGGCCGTATTGATAACATTGCCAAACATTTTTTTTTTCCAAATTGAATTTTATTGGGTTTATACATCAAAAGTGAACAGTCAGGTGAATACATAACTGAGCAAACTTGGTTATATCACAAGATCATCACGATCTACTTCAATAACAAACCGATAGTAACATACATGTCCACTCTCGATGGATATATAGTACGAACCCCCGCTCCCCCATGTCCATTCTTTGACGACTTCCGGATATCGGCGTTAACTGTAATTGTCTTAAGTGGTGGTGTGACGTTGATCTCTGTAGTGTCATAGGTTCTATGCGAAGGTTGTGAGAGGGATGGCTATTAAGTAGCACGTAGATTGCTTTTCGGTTTACGGGTATGGGCCGTTGAGTGGCGTTATGGTTAGAGCTGTGAGTCGGTAACGGCCGGACTTGTAATATATTGTTCAGTGAAGTCCATCCAGGCTTCCTCCTGTCGGGCGGCCTTGTCATGGAGGGCCGCAGTTATTTTCTCCATTGTGTATATATTCATAGCGATTTGCAGCCAGTCTTTTTTGTCAGGTAGGTGCGGGGACTTCCATTTGATGACTAGGGCAGCTCTTGCCGCCAACAGGAGGGGGGATATCAATCCTTTTATGCGTACCACTCTGTCTTCTTCTTCTTCAAGACCAAATAAGATCAGGGGAGGGGATAGGACTCTTTCTATGCCATCTAATTGTTTAATCCATCCCAGGACCTCTTGCCAATAGATGCGTACCTTGGGGCACTTCCACCACATGTGCCAGTAATCAGCGTCCATGTCGCAGTGTCTCCAGCATTTTGGGCTAGATGTTTGGAACATTTTCGAGAGTCTGGAAGGATCATACTGCCATTGATGGAGCAGTTTCAGAGCATGTAATTTGTACTGGGTGACAATTGATACTTTAGCTGGTGTTTCGCAGATTTTGTCCCAGGTGTGTTGTTCAAATTCTCTGTTAAAGTCCTTTTCCCATCGCTCTTTGAGGCGAGACTTGTAATTTGATCTTTGGGGATAAGGGCCTTGTACATGCGCGCTATTAAACCTTTTGATGAGTTGGTCGTGTCAAGTATCGATTCGAACGGTGTCAGCTCTCGTCGTGCGGTTTCCTTCCATTCCTTCCTTGACATGACCCCTTTTAATCGTAGATACAAAAAGATTGGAATTGGATGGATTTCGAGGTCGAGATGAAGTTCCCGTTTCTCCACAGCTGGCCTACTCTCTCCAGGCCGGCATCAAACCTGGTATCTAGCATGTTCGGGGATTTCCTCTCGGATCCCGGGGGACCAGAGATGACTTAGTGGAGAAGGCCATGTCGTGATTCCGGTCATCCCTTTCCCCTTCCTCCAGATATTCCACATGGTGCCCAGTATTGGGTGGTCATGTAAGCGTTTTGTTAGTTTTGCTATAGCCACTCCGAAAGAGTAACATGGAGCAGGATGTCATTATCTAGTTGGACCCATTGGTGGTCCTTTCTATTGCTCAGGTGTGGGATCAGGATCCTAAGTTGGGTCGCTTGGTAATAACGTTCGATGTCCAGGAGGCCTACTCTGCCCATCTCCTTCGGGAGTATCAGGATATCATATGGTATCCGGGGTTTCTTTCCGTCCCACAAGAATTCCAGTAGGGCCTTCTTGGTCTGTTTGAAGAAGTGGTCCGGGATTGCGATGGGGAGGACCTGGAAGGGATATAGGAAGCGTGGGAGGGTCACCATCTTAATTGCGTTCAAGCGCCCTATCCAGGAAATTGTGAGGGTTTTCCATTTCGCGAGATCCGTTTTGAGAGCGCTTAGGAGTTGCGGGAAGTTTGCCTCATAGAGTTGAGTTAGGTCTCTTGTTAAGGTGATTCCCAGGTATCGCATTGTGGGGCCTCCAACAATCAGGCCAAGGCGTTCGAGGTCATGTTGCTGCTCCGGGGATGGGTCATGGAGCGGGAAGAGAGTGGATTTGGATTTATTTATCTTAAAGCCGGAGAGTGTTCCATATTCTTCAATGAGGCGTACCGCCCTTAGGATTGACGAGAGTAGGTTTACCACGTGGAGCAAGATGTCGTCTGCATACAAGGCAAGTTTGTATCCTATGCCATTCACCTGCATTCCTTCAACGGCAGTGGCCGCTCGGAGGGCTCGGGCCAGGGGTTCCAGTGAGAGCGCAAAGAGAATCGCAGAGAGGGGACAGCCTTGTCTCGTTACTCTCCTGAGAGGAAACCAGCGGGAGTACTGGGCGTTCACCGCTACAGCGGCTCTTGGGGCTGTATAGACTGCCTTGATTGTTCGTCGAAGAATGGGTCCCAGGCCTATTTATTTCAGCGTGGCCTCTAAGAAGTGCCATTCGACTCTGTCGACACTTTCTCTGCATCGAAAACAGTGCTGGTGTGTTTGGCAGGTTTCTGGCCTCGTGTATGAGGTGGAGGGTCTTGCAGGTGGAGTCTGCGCCTTGTCTACCTAGGATGAAGCCTACTTGGTCGTTGTGAATTATTGTGGGCATGTGTGCCTCGAGCCTCGCAGTGAGAACCCTCGTGTAAATCTTGGCATCAATATTCAGGAGCGATATCGGGTGGTAGGAGGCACATTGCTTGGGGTCCTTTCCTTCTATGGGGATCACCGTTATTAGGGCTTCAGAAAAGGAGTCGGGTGCCACACCAGTGCTGAAGATATTGTTAAAGAGGACCACCATGAACGGGAGGAGTGCATTCTGGAAAGTTTGTTAAAACCCTGCGGTGTATCCATTGTTCCCCGGTGCTTTCCCCATTGGAAGTCTTTTAATTGCGTCTGTAATTTCTTCTCCAGTGATAGGGGTTTCCATGGCTTGCGTTGTTTCCAATGGGAGGGTCGGCATGGCTACTTTGATCAGATAGTCTGTTATCGCCTCTAGGTGCGGTGTATCATGTGAAGTGTAAAGTCTCTCATAAAAATTGGCGAAGGATTCGGGGATATTGGGGGGACGATGGTCTGGGGGTGCATCTGTATCGTGCACCGTTGGAACCCATCGTTCACGGTGTTGGCCTCGGAGTCTTGCAGCGAGTAACGCGCCTGCTTTGTTCCCATGCTCGTAGTGCTTTTGCTTCAGGCTTTGAAGCTTGTGAATAATGCTATTTGTTTCCAGCTGCCAAAGTTCTTCTCTTTTGGCGTTAGCTTGTTCGATCTTCTGCGGTCTTTCGGAGTCCGCCGATTGAGCTGCGAGATCAAGTTGAGCGATTTCATTTAGCAATTTGTTTTCTATGACCAGGCGTTCTTGTTTTTTCGCTGCTCCCTCCCTAATGAGAAGTCCCCTCCATGTGGCCTTACCTGCCTCCCATACTATGTTGATGGGAGTTTCACCTACGTTATTTTGCTCGAAGTATTGAGTGATGTCCAACTCCAGCTGCTCTCGAAAGACTGTGTCCTTGAAAAGCATTTTGTTGCACCGCCATTTGGAACCCCGCCGAGGGAGAGCGATCTGATCTATAGTGACCACCACCATGTCATGGTCCGACCAAGTAATGGGCGATATGGTAGCTGCCGTCATTGCTGAGGCTATTGCTGCGGTTATGTAAACATAGTCAATTCTAGAGAACATAGCGTGAGGCGTGGAGTAGAAGGTGAAGGCTGATCGGGTTGGATTCATGCATCTCCAGGCATCCGTGAGATTGTAGGCGTCATCATATCTACAATCCGGGAGTGTCCGGTGGCCTGTGAAGGGGTTGTGGACAGGGTGCCTGCTTATCTATCCATATCCGGGTTCATCCACGTGTTGAGGTCACCTCCTATTATTACTTCACCCTCTGCCTCGTTCATGACCTTGGGGATTGCTTGTTGAAGGAACCGGGACTGTCCGGTAGTGAGCACGTATATAGACGTGAGTGTGATGATGGTGTCCTGTATCTTGCCAACTAACACCAGCGTCCTACCGCTCACATCTGACAGGACCTCAAGAGCTCAAATCGAATTGATTTACTGACGAGAACACCAACCCCAGCTTTTTTAAGCGTGCCGGAGCCCCAATATTCAGTGCCCCATTTGGGGTGGAGTACCCTCCTCTACTCTCCTTTACTATATCGAGTTTCTTGCAGAAAGAGTATATCTAGATTAGCCCTCTTGAATTCTCGGGAAACTAGCGATCTTTTGGTAGGGGAATTTAGCCCCTTAACATTTAGCGTGCCATGCCCGTCACCTGATTCATCATGTACACCAATGAGTGGTGAGTCTTGTGAGTTCGTTGGTCACACCGCAAATCGCTGCAGAGGAAGTCTTTTGATGGTTGTCCCACATCCAATGGGACTTCAGAAAATTTTGGATTCCCTCCCCCCTCCCCCCTTCCCGGGCATTGAACTCAATACCCATTGTCAGCAGTTCCAATTTCCAGCACAACATCTCCCCTACAAGGAACTGAACCTTGGATTGATGGCGTCCGAGGCGAGCCAGGTGCTTGCAACCGGCCTACTATTGGACCGCCCGTGAGGGTCGTAACAACGCGACCCCCAGCACGAATATCATCTCACCAACAGTTTGAGCCCCCCGTTCTTAAAATGTCAACTCGAATTACAACTTAACACACAACAACAACTATTATCACTGAGTAACAAATGTAGTGATACATGCGATTTCCGGTCGCCTTGCGGCCAGTCGATCATCCTTCCTGGGTCTGGAGACAAATTTGTCATGGGCCGGCTCTGTTGGCTGTGATGTGCCGGTCTACAACGTGAAGGAGGGACTCCGAGACCACGATTCCTGAACAGGCCTCGCCGGGTCAGAAGATACGTGCATGGGGGGGCGCTGTTGCGCCAAAGTAAGATGGCCGCCTAGCGTACCGCTCCGGACTGACAGAGCGACAGATCCTGCCTTTTCTCCTCTTGTACGCTGCCTCATCCTACTGCGCTGCCGGCGAGGCTCCAGGAGCATCCCTGTAAAGTTTCGGCGCTAAATGCGCCCTCGGAACCTGTCTGTGCCCCTCTGAACGGCCGGCAGCTGCAGCTACCCACTCTCCCCGCCTCGCGGCTCCTAGGACCACGGCCCGTTCCTCTACTTGTGAATGCGGCGACATCCAGCGGGAGACTGCCTTGGCCTGCCAGCCCATCCATGTCGGGCAGTGGCCCCCTGCGACTGCTACGACTGGACACCGGATCCCCCGGCGGACGCTTGCACCTGGGCCGCGGCTGCCCCCCAGCCTCCGCTTCGCCTGGCCTCCCCCTCCCTGCCGCTCCTCTTCACGACCGCGGCACCAGACTTCAACAAGGTAGGGGATGTGGAGGGGGCGGGTGTGCCTGGCTCTGGCGGTCCCTGTGGCCGCCCTACTCACCGCCTGCCGGCCTAATAGACCACCATCCTTTTCCCGCTATTGCGGTGACTACTCGGCTCCCCCGCTGACCGCGGGCTGGCACGGCTGCAGGGCCCCGCACTGGTGGACCGGGCCTCCCACGCGGCACCCTTGCCCGCTTCTGCCCGCCCCCCCCCCTTCTTGGATACTGACTGGAGGACCCCAACAACAGTGCCTGATCGTACCCTTACCCTCGCTGGGCGGCCTTCGCTGGAATACCTGGCCTCACCTCCACTCCTATGCCACAGACAATTGACTGCTCTCTCCCCGTGATTGCGCAAGTGCGCGCCTGGGCTAATCTGGCGACCCTCGCCAGCCACTTTGCTATCCACCCTCTTGGTGACCTCCCCGGTGCATCCAGGCCCACACTGGCAGCCCACCGATAATACCTTGCTGAACGCCCTACCCTTCTGCTTCAGGAACATTGCCTTCCCAATACCTGATCGGATCCTGACCCTTGCTGGACAACCCACGGTGATATACCCTGCCTCAGCACCACTCCTAAGCCACGGACTATTGGCTCTTCTCTCTTTATAACTGCGCTGGGACTCGCCTACTGAACTGGTGTCCTCCACCAACCACTATACCATCTACCGGCTAGGCGAGCTTCCCGGTGCGCTCAGGCCTACGCAGGCAGCCTACAAATAACATCCTGCTGAACACCCTTACCCTCCTACTTCAGGGACACTGCCTCCCCACCTTCTCAAAGTGATGCAGCCATACTGAACCACTAACCTGTGTGCCCTCACTGCTTTTAAGTACAGGACAGTGCAACGTGCAGTGCTGCTTCCACATGGTCCCTGCCGCCCCAACTGAACCAAACTACGATCTGCGGTCCCACTCCCTGCCCCACACCTGTGCTGGCTGTGCATACGTCCTACGCCCTGGGACTTGGGGGTTCGAGACCGCGGTGGCACCTGATTCGCCTCACTCATAGCTCCCCCGCAGGGGCCAGAGCCCCTCGCTTTGAGCTCCGCTGTCCCGTTTCACAAACCACCCTTCTACCAGCAGCCTGTGCTATATCTTCCTATATTACATCACTCCCTGAATATCCTGTGTCAACTTCAAATCTGGACCCCCTTGGATTCTCGTTGACTCGCCGCTGGCGCTGTGTGCCTTGGTGGAGCCTTGGTGGAGCCTCACTGGCGCTCCCTCCGGCTTCCCTTGGCGCTGTCCCTGCCCTATCCTCCCCCTTGGATACTCGCTGGGGCACTGTTTAGAGGCCTCTCCCACTGCATCCTAGTGGGGCCCTTGGCGCCAGAGGCGGCCTGACACCATGACTAAGGGAGCCGGAGCTAGCAAGAAGCAGAGCTCATTGAATATGTTCGCCAAGACGCCCTCCAAGCCGCTGAATGACCATCCGGAGAAATCACCGACCACCACAGCATCCTGAGCCCCTGATGACTCGCAGAAAATGCTCGAGTATATGCGTGAGGGCTTCACTACCCTGCACACTAAATTAGACGATATGAACGGGACCATCTCATCCATAAAGGCCCATATCGAAAGAACTGACGGTAGGGTGGCCGAGGTCGAGGCGAGGGTTGGCGCCGCGGAGGACGACTTGGGTTCCTTACGCGCCGCTGTGACCACTCTGACCAGCCGGGTCTTGATGGTCGAAAAGAAAAATGACAACCTCGAATCCCGCTCCAGGCGGAATAACCTCTGCATCGTCGGCATACCAGAGGACAACATCAGGGAACCAATGGAGGACTATGTGGAGCGCACCCTTCGAACACTCCTTGATAACCCCAAGCTTTCAGCGCAGTTCGCAGTAGAAAAAGCCCATCGCATGCAGACCGCGAAGCCCAGACCGGGTGCCCCGCCCCGTCCCATCATAGCCAGAATCCTGATTTTCCGCGACCGTGATGCCCTGCTCCGGGCGGCTAGGTCCAAGGGAGAGCTGCATCTTGGGGCGGGGAGGATACATCTGTACCCGGATTACTCAGTGGCTGTGCAACAAGAACGTAAGACCTTCCTAGCGGTCAAAAAGAGACTTCGAGACTTAGGAGTCAAGTACTCCATGCTCTTCCCTGCTAAACTAAGGATTGAACACGCTAACCAGACATTCTTTTTCACCATCCCGGAAGAAGCCTCCAGATTTATTGATGAACACATCCCGGGCTGACCTAAGCATTGTTAACACAAACCTCATATGTGTTAATGGTTATTGCCGCACCTAAGCCACGCGTGGTACCGCTGTGGCGCTTCCTCCTCCACGATGGCCACTTGTTTACCGAAGTTCATTGGCTGTTTGGTTTCCAAGGTCTGTCATCATACCTAGGCCACTGTTCGGTTCCGCCGGGGCTCTTCCTCCCCCACGATGGTCACTGTTCATTGCAGTTTATTGTTTGTTCATTTTTTCAATATTGCTCCGTTGCCTCTCTGTGCCGTGACTTGGGAGTCAAGTACTCCATGCTCTTCCTCACCAAACTAAGGATCAAACACTCCAACCAAACATACTTCTTCACCATCCCAGAAGATGCCTCGAAATATATAGACCAACATATTCCTGGTTGAGCTAAACAGTTTGATATAGGTTTCATGTTTCTCAATATTTGTTACCATACCTGGGCCACGGGTCGGGACCGCCACGGCGCTTCCTCCCCCACGATGGTCACTTTCATCGTATTTTGTTGCTGTTCATGTTGCTAATGTTGCTCCATTACCTCTCTATGTAGGTATGTTCCGCGCCATGCAGTTGCATCGCAGACTGCAATAACCGTTTCTTTTTGGGCCCCTGTCTCAGAGTTGCCCGGCATATTATCCCAGCTACCTCTGTTGATCGGGCCCCGGGACCCTGGTTCCTCCAGACTAGGACCCCCCCAGTGTCTGTTGATGCCCTGTTGGGCGCACGGCTGCACCCTAATCTCCTATGGGTCCTTGCTTTTAGATCTGGTCTTGATGCAACCCGCAGTCACTCTAAATGCCCTACTTGATCCTTCTATGTAGCATAACTCTCCTTACGCTCTTACCAGTCCGGCGCGACATCGCCCGGCTGCTAACAGACCCCCAGGCTTTGATGCCTAAGAGTTTATGGTTGTTTTGGTTTTGTTTGGGTTTCGTCCCTCTGATTGGGGGAGGGATGTGGGTGGGGGGTAAGATGGGAACGTTATGGTTTAAAAAAGTCTTGACAGCCTCCAGAGGCGCCGCAGGCACCGCGCCCAACCAATTCATATGTATAGTCAGGCGACCACATACACCCAGACTAGAATCCACTTTCACCTATTCCACCATCACCTCTTCAGATATGGCTGACACAACTCTGGCTTTTATGAGCTGGAACGTCAGGGGATTAGGCAACTATAAAAAGATGAGGCAGATTCAGCTTCACGCTGAACGCCACGGAGTAAAGATCCTATGTATACAGGAAACCCACGCTCGCTCGGAGCAATGTGAACGATTCCCCAAACAATGGGGCCCCCAGAGATATTATACTAATTATTCCACACAGAGCCGTGGCACCCTCACCCTAATACATAGAAACCTGAAGTTTACGTGTCAGCACTCCCACATAGACCCACTTGGAAGGTTTGTGCTCACCGTTGGTACATTACAACATCAAGAAATAATTATCCTGAACATATATGGTCCCAACGTCGACGACCCTGACTTCTACCTTCACCTGGCCACTCTGCTCGAGAGCTACCCCCTGATTCCTATTCTATGGGGCGGGGACTTCAACACGATATTGGACGTCACCCTGGATAGATCGGGTTCTCGTCCTCGCCAACTGTCTAGGGCAGCATATTCTATCCTGACCTCGCTCCCCCCTCCTGGCACTGGTGGACGCCTGGCGCCTGTTGTATCCCGACGACCTTACATACTCCTTTTACTCCTCAGTGCACGATTCCCACTCCAGAATAGATAGATGGCTCGTCACAGACATACTGATTAGATGCGTAACTCACTTAGCCATTCTCCCCAGGACACTATCAGACCATTCACCGGTACTCATCTCTTTAAACTGGGGATTGGACGCCAATAAAAAAAGACCGTGGAGGATGAGCCCTCACGCGCTTCTTGACCAGGTCTTTGCCTCTGAGCTTGAGTCCTCTATAGAGGAGTATTTTGAGATGAATATAAATTCTGTTTCAACACAGGCTGTGCTCTGGGAAGCCTTCAAAGTACATACGAGAGGGGTTGCCATCTCCAAGAGCAGTGGTATACTGAAGAGTATCCGAGCCGACATCGCTACCAGCGAGTCAGCCCTGTCCGTCTACGAATCCCAATACGCTGTGGATCACTCCCCGACTGCTCTAGCGACGCTGGGTTCTGAGCTGGACAGGTTCCGTGGCCTAGCTGAGCGCGAGGTTAAGTTCCTGGACTCCCCCAAGCGGCGAGGAAATACGGCAAAGGTGAACGACATGGCAGAATGCTAGCTAGACTGCTACGCCACGAATTTAGTGCTCCAAACATACCGGCCATTTCTAGACCGGATGGCACACTTGCCACCTCCCCTCAAGATATCAATTCCGAGTTCCTCGCGTTTTACACGTTCCCTATACTCGGAGGCTGACAGATCCCAGATTTCTGAAATCAACTCCTATTTAGAGAACCTTCCTTTATCAGTCCTGTCAACCGACGCTAGAGCCTCCCTCGAGAGGCCCTTCGCCCTAGAGGAAATAGTGGAGGCCATCGAGTCACTGGCATCGGGGAAAGCTCCCGGCCCAGATGGACTCCCGATGGACTTTTACAAACTATACAAGGTCCAACTAGCGCCACACCTACTGACCCTTTGGGAAGAATCGTGTGACAGGGGCATACTTCCACCTTCCCTCTGAGAGGCGTTGATTACAGTGCTCCTTAAACCAGGTAAAACCCCTACGCAGTGCAGCTCATACCGTCCCCTCTCAATGATAAATAGCGACATTAAAATATTTGCCAAACTTCTTGCCAACTGCTTAGCTCCATACATGTCCCACATTATTCACCCAGACCAGGCCGGCTTCGTCCCCGGTAGATCCACTTCCCTAAATTTAAGGAGACTCTTCAATGTAATCAGCAGAATCGGCCCGGCCACACAGGCAGTGGCTGCTACATTGGACATGCAAAAGGCATTTGATTCAGTCTCATGGAGATACCTGTGGTGTGTTCTGGAGAAGTGCAAATTCGGCCCTAACTTCCGCACCTGGATAAAGCTCCTTTACAACGCCCCGTCAGCCAAGGTCCGTACAGAGGGTAGGTGTTCTTCTTCCTTCCAGATATCTAGAGGTACGCGCCAAGGATGCCCCTTTTCCCCACTCACTTTTGATATTGCCATGGAGCCCTTCGCTGACATGATTAGGCAATCACACTCGCACAGAGGGTTGCGCCCATCTGGCCAGACCGACACAGTCTCCCTCTACGCAGACGACACCCTGCTGTATGTTCGATCCCCGGAAATCAATCTTTCGCCCATACTGATAGATGTAGCTCGATTTGGGGACATATCCGGTTTAGAGGTCAACTGTTCCAAATCTACATTATTTCCACTTACAGACTTGACACAGCCCCCCCCCCCTGTTCTACATGGGTTTAACTGGTCTCCTGACAGCTTCATCTACTTGGGGGTGGTGGTCTCCCGGCACACGTCACGGTTGCGAGACGACAACTACCATTCTTACCTAACTAACCTTGAGGCTAAAACCTCCAGCTGGACTAAACTTCCCCTCTCACTGGCAGGCAGGATTGGAATACTTAAAATGATTGTATTACCTCAATTACTGTATCAATTTACCAATCTGCCCCTGTGGGGCATATGTAACACCTTCCTTTGGCACTCTGGTGCCGTCCTCCTTAAACTATCCACACAAACAGCCCCTAAGGCGTTGGGTGGTTTCAGCGCACCCGATTTCATCAGATACTGGGTGGTGGCCCAATCACAGTTTGCTGCACACTGGTTCAATACCATTGATCCCCCCCCACATGTTCGCCCCGAGAAGCTAACTGTCTGTGACCGAGTGATCGGTTCCCTGGTCCTCCAACCAATCTCCCCTGATTCAAACTCTTCGAATCCTGTAGCCAGTACATCCCTGGCTTTGTCCAAATTCTGGTCCATGGTCAACACTCCCTAGCCGTTCCACGGGGATTTGCCACTGTGGAACTTCCTACCCGATGTCCCACACATTGCACTCTCGGTGGTCACTCGCTGGGCCGCTGCTGGCTTCCTGACGCTGCGCGAACTTTATAGAATGGTCTGACCTTCCTCCTTCACTTAGACGCCGACCCTCGGTGTGGCTACAGTACTCTTCACTCCGTGGACATCTCAAATCCAGATATTCAGACTTCCCTGCCTTGCCCTCCATTGAACCTATAGTGGAGGAGCTCTATCTTTCCTTTAGAGGCAAAGTGTCAAGGCTCTACTCCTTATTACAGACTAGAGCAGCTCCCCACTTCACTGCGACACAGGTGGGTTGAGGACCTTGGCTCCGAGATCACTGATGAGAGGTGGTCTCGGATGTGTGCTCGTACCCACGAGGTCTCCTACAACTCTAAATTCAAACTTATCCAAATCAAGATCTTGCATAGATACCATCATACACCTATGAGACTCCACCGTATGTTCAATTCCAACCCCCCCTCATGTCCCAGATGTGGCGCAGATCAAGCCACCTACATGCACATGTTGTGGCTCTGTCCCCGGCTATCCCAATTCTGGCTGGATATTTGCTCTACACTGTCTGACATTCTGGAATACCCGATCACCCCTACCCCACTGCACTGCTTATTCCACGACTTCCCTCACTTACCTCGTGACTCTAAGAAACTGACAGGTCTCTGCATGCTACTGGCAGTTCGCTGTATACTACTTTGTTGGCTCCGCCCTAGAGCGCCTACCTATTCACAATGGCTCAGATCGGTCACATGGGCTCACGATACTGAGCAGTCCTGGAATGCGATACAGTACCCACACTCCAGGCTGAGAGATGTCTGGCCTAGATTTCGAGACTATATCTCCGCCATGGCCTCACCATCAACTTCTCCCTCCACCTCTCCAGGTGGTTCCCCTCGGATGATGACCTGTTAAGGTGTATGTATCAATGCCGTGTATATTGCCGTTTACCAATATGCTGCGTTCTACTCAATATGTATTGTCTAACATTCACATTGCTTTTTCTCAACGCCGGTGCCATGTGGCTCCCTCTGTTTTTGTTTGTTGTGCTGTCAAGTCAATAAAAAAAAAAAAATGTTAAAAAAAGAAGATACGTGCATGCCACTTCATTTGGCATTTTCCGGCGTGTCGTTGGGTCGTCTGTATTTTCTAGCTCCTTTGACCTTCTTCCTTCTCGGGCCTCGGGGTCCCCGCTGCACTCCCTCTCGTGATGATTCGTCTTGTGACCCCTCTTTGGGGCCGGTGTCGAAGAGATCCGCGATACAATCACAAATCTCTTCTTCGGAGTGGAGTATTATCTTCCTGCTGCCATTTTCGAACGTTTGGGAGAAGGGATAACCCCACCTATATCTTGTGCCCTGGTCTTTGAGCCATCTGGTTAGCGGGCCACACAGGCGACGCAGGGCTAAGGTGAGCGAGGATAGGTCCTGGAAGATGGTTATTTGGGCTCCACCAAGGGTGAGGGTGTCGCCTGACCTGGCTTTAGTGAGAATCCTCATTCTGTCTTGATATCTATGAAATCTAGCCAGGACCGATCTCGGACCCCCTGGTGGGCCTCCCGGTCTGTGTATTCCTTCTATTGCGGGTTCGTCGATATTCTCATCCGCGGTTAGGATTCTAATGATATCATGTATGGTGTGTTTAAGGTCCTCCTCTGTTTCCCCCTCCCGCTCTGGAATCCCAAAAAATCGCAGGTTGTTACGCCTCTCCCTGTTTTCTAAATCGTCTATCTTCAGCCAGATGTCTTCTTCTCTTTTCTCTATATTGCACATGCGGAGGTCCAGCTGGGTTTCCAGTGTGTCAATTGAGGCTTGGTTGTTCTCGACACTTTCAAGCCTCTCCTCAATATTGTCCACCCTCTGGGTCATTTTGTCGATCTTGCCACCCAAGTTGGCGCCCATGTTTCTGATTTCGCTGAGGAGGGTAGCTATGTCCCCTTTGGTAGCCGCTGCCTCTGTTTCGGAGGGATCCGCTGACATTGTGCAGGCAGTTCTAGGTTCGGGGTGCGGCGGGGTGTAGGCGTATTTGGCTAGTTTGAATTTGGTGCTCATGCGTTGTGTAGGTGTGAGGAGGCACTCGACCCTGGAACGGGGGCACTACCATCAACACCAAGGCAATGAGCTAGTACTGGAGTGCGTTGCAGGGAAATCTCCGGAGAGTCCTAGGTAACGAGAGTCCAGCGTTGGGAGGAGGCACACGCCCTGGGGTCAGGGGCTCTACCCTCCGGATGCGTCACCTTGTGTTCAGTTCTGTGCAGACCTCAGGTTCGGTGCGGGTTCCACAATGTGCCGGACTGAATGCGGGTTGACTCGTGGACCTTGTTGGGTTTGTGTGGAGGGGGGTCTCGGATCGGGTGGCCTGGGTCCCAGCAGTGTCTCTTGGGAGGCGTACAGAGGAGGGCACACGCCCCACGAGTGGGGGGCCCAACCCTCTGTGGCGGGTTCAGTGTCGGAGTAAGGTTTTGTCCTGATGTCGGGAGTTTGGAGGATGAGTTGAATAGGGGAGGCCTAGCTAGCGTCCAAATCCAGAGGCCAGAGGCATTGGGTGCGATCCTCTTGGTCAGGGTGTGTGATACGCGGCTTGCCCAGTCGACCGAAAAGGGCTGGTGACACCGTACAGAGCCCGACGAGGGGTGAGGGATATTCTCCAGGAAATGGCGGGAGCAGCCTCCCCAGGCAGATGACTGGAGTTGCGCCACACACTCTCTCTCGTAAGGGGCCACTGTGCATGAGCGTGAGGTCGAGGTTGGGCAGGCCTCTCGGGGAGCAGGCACAGCGTCTGTAATGGGCTAGTGCGTCGGCGGATGGGGGGGAGCACTCACTCTTATGCACGGTAGGCCACAGGCTGTGCCGGGCGCGACGGAGTTGCCGTGCGGATCGCGGAACGGGAAGGGTCACCTCCTCCTCTGGGGTCGAGGGTCTCCTAGGTCCACAGGGGCACGGGGTCTGCGCAGTGAGGTGGGAATTGCCTTGGGGGCCCTCTGCGCGACTCAATGGTTCTGCGGAAAAGCGGAGGGCGGAGCCAGCAGTCCCGGGCTTCGCGGGTCCCGGTGCCCCGTCGTGAAGTCGTACTGAGGGCCTGGAGGGAGAGGCACGATCCCGGAGGCTGTACTCGGGCTACAGAACTCAGATTTTCACCGGATTTTCGCTCAGCATGTGGGGGTCCGGTTCCCCCATCTGGTGGATCCGTTGTTATGCGGCGGGGGGGCCAAAAGTGGGGGCTCAAGCCACTTTTGAGGGTCGCAGGTCGGAGCTCACACAGAGGAAGACCGCATCCGTGCGCCCCCTGGCAGCCAGTCCTATTGCCAAACCTTTTTGGTATCCATCCTGTAAAAACTGAAGAACTGATGGAATCCCTTCCTCGTTATTCTCATCACATCAGGCAATACAATTTGGCCTTCGCCTATCATATATCTTCAGGGTTGAGAGCCGTCTAGCTCCCTGCACTGTGTATGCTGCTTGTGCTTAGCGACCTAAATTCCACAGTCCTCTCCTCTCAACCACCATGGTGGCCATTTAACTTCCTCGGTTAGCAAAGCCCCTGTTCATGCCTGGGAGGAGGAGGCCATCTTGGAATCTTCCATGCTGGTTTTGTTTGAAGTTCCAACACCAGGAAACAAACCCTTATTGACCAACAAGGAACCACATAGAATTACTTCTGCCTGGCTTACTATCTTCCATACCACTTTGTCTATAAGCAGAATGGGAGCAAATAAATGCAGCAAACCCGGAAGCCATTCACCCCAGTACCTCACTGACTGAAACTTTGAACATATTTTGGCCAACTGTTCAGTCTCTGGAGAAGCAAACATTTCTATCACTTGATCTCCAAACCTGAAACATAGCTCCCTGAATGTGCTCAGATCGAGCAACAGTTTCTGATACACTCGGAAGACCCCTCGGAAGACCATGCTCAAGTAATGATCTTCCTCCTATTCATATGCACTGCTTTCAAGGATGTTAGGTGGAGCTCCACCCACTCCCTGATGTCCCTTGACAGCTCATCCAGACTACTTGACTACTTGATCGTGTACTCATTTGCCGATTTATTTAGGTCAACGCTGTCAAGTTGTTTGTCTGTACAGTACTGTTCTATTCTCTATCGTACCCTGAAAGGCTCTCAGTGCTTTGCCTATTAATTCAAGATTCTTCCAATAGGCCTCATTCTGGTTGGCATCTGTTGTAAGAATGATCATGTACGCTTGGTCCAACCCCACACACGTCCCGAGATTGGGCAAGCTGAACCACCACTGGAGCTTGGCCTATGGGAATCAATACCTCGAAAAACCCAGATTTTGATGCCCAATGTGTGTGGATATGTGCTACGAAAGGATGTTGCTGAAGCCTGGCCCAGTGTACCAGAATTACACATGATCCCATGTGTCCTTGTATCCATAAGAGCTTCTTGGCTGATAATGCCTCCTTTCTCAGAGCTCTCCACAATAATGACTGTAGTCCTTCCAATGGAAGGAATACGTTCCCCATCTTTGTGCAGAACTCAGCCTTTGTGAATGTCAGATCATGTGAAAGGACCAAGTGGGACATGGTCTGCTGCTCTCTCCATGTGAGCTGCCTTGATTAGCCAGTCGTCTAGATATGGGAAAAGGCCGTCCCCTTCAAGTGAAGAAATGATACCAGGGATACCAAAATCATCATAAACACCCTTGGTACTGTCTTGAGCCCAAAGGCAACACCCTGAATTGGTAATCCCACCCCTCCAAGGCAACACCCTGAATTAGTAATCCCTCCCCTCCATGGAGAACCCGAGGAGCTCCAAGTGGCTCCAACGGATTGGAATGTAGTAGTAGGGAGAGGCATAGCCAGGATTGTTCTACAAGTGGGGCCTGAAGCTAATGCAGTCCATTGACCGCAGCGACATAAACATATGCAAATGCCCACACAGTTCTGCCGAGTGGGAATTTACAGATTTTGGGTGGGCCTTGCCTGCTCAGGCCCTACCCTGTCTACGCCCCTGGCAGTAGGCATCATGCAGATCCGCTGATGCCAACTAGTCCTCTCTGGATACTAAAAGTAGAATCACATGTAATGTCTCAATTCAGTCCGAGTCACAAATTGGTTCAATGCTTCCGGTCAATTAGTACCCTCAATTTGCCCATTGGCCGGGGCATCATGATTATTATAGAATACAATCCTTGATCTCAATGTCTGCATGGTACTCTTGAAATGTCAGTCTTTGTCAGTAATTCCTGTACTATTTTTCTCAGAGCCTCTCTCTTAACCTTGTTTCATGGTGTTGGGATTGTGAAAGTTCCTGATGAGTAAGGGGTGTCCTTGTATTCAATCTGGCACACCCAGTGAACTGTCCCGTTGTCCCAGGCTTCAGAGGACCACTTCTCCCACACCTGAACTACTTAGCCTGCCACATATCAGTCAGCTGTAATTGTCACAATCTTTCTGTGTTTGCCGATCACCTTCTTTTCCCTGGGGTGCTTTGGAACCTGTCCCTTTTCCTTTTCCTAAACCTGCATCTGGAGTGGAAGTGGGCTTTTCTTGTATTCCTTCTATTATTGCCCCTGATGATCTAACCTTGTGTAAAGAAACACTTTTCTTTCTTAATCGGAGTCCATGCTTATCAGCCTTGAAAACATTGCGTACCTTTTCCTCCAAAATGTCCCCAAACAGCATTCTTCCTACAAAAGACAATTTCAGGGCAATTGCTTTCTGCAAACGTTCTGTAGGCCAATCCCATATGTCTAAGTGGTGCCATCCTGAGATAGATGCCCCTACTGCAATGGCCATTCACCTTACTCCTGTAATGGAGAAGTCTGAAAGTAGCTGAACTTGATTCTGCATCTCTGATAGAATCGAAACATAGGCAGATTCCTCTTCCATAGTCGTCTTCAGTGTATTGAATCCAGCCAATACCACCTCCGCCGTTTAGGAGCCTTCATTATGAGTTCATAATGTTAAGCATGGATGTATTTACAATAAGGCTGACTAGGCCCCGGCTTAGAGCGGCAGATTCCCATGGAGCGGCACATTTTCAAATGTGTTCATAATTTCTTTACTTGTTTTCATTGATGGACTTTTTGATTACAAATATAGTCTCGGGGTCGGACATCCATTGTCTTAGAAAAGCCTTCCCTAAACAAATATGGGACATTACTCATCATGACCACATGACATCTGAGCGCGTGGCGTCGTCCTAGCGTGCAGCGAGAAGAACGTGCAACCAGGCTGTATTACCCCCAGAGGAGGAAGAGTGCAGCTCGCTGTGCTTCTACCGAGATGACATGACAGTGAACGCAACTACTACCAATCCCTCGCAGCTGCTGCAGCTTGGGAAGGCTTGTGAGCGTTGGCGTTTCTTTTCCAAAGACGATCCCTTGTGTATTTAGGGAGGAGGTGTATTTTTAATTTTATATTAAACTTAGCCTTTGCCCAGCTAAAATAGCTCTCTCAGAAGCGCCCTTCCTGGCTTGTGTAGATCCACAACTGCCTCATATCCTGCATGTAGATGCCAGCCACGACGGGCTGGGTGCAGTGCTATATCAAGAACAGCAGGGCGCTGTCAGACCTGTGGCATTTGTCAGTTGACCCCCCCCAGATGCACTATTCCACAAACAAGTTGGAATTCTTGGTTCTAAAGTGGGCAGTCGCTGAAAAACTGCATGCCTATCTCTACATAGCCACGTTCACAGTGAGGACGGACAACAATCCACTGACCTACATCCTTAAGTCAGCCAAGTTGGAAGCTACTGGACATCGCTGGTTAGCGGCCTTGTCCATTTACATTTTTCAATAGGAGTACCGCCCTGGGATCAATAATATCGACGCCGATGCCCTGTCCAGAAGACCCTCTGCTGAAGATGGATCACAGTCTATCCACACCCAGGTGGTTTCTGTGGCGACGATAAAAGCTATTTGTAGGAATGAAACCTTCCAGCAAGCTGAGCCAGCATGTTTTATCGACTGTCTTGGGGGGACAGCTATTGTGATGCGACCAGTCTAATGGCTCCGGAACTGCCCACCTGACCCAAGCTAAATTGAGACAAACACAGTTGAAAGACTTAGAGCTACGAAAGGTGCTCCACGCCAAAAAAAACGAAGCCAAGGGGCTACCAGCCAGTAGAAGCCTGACGAATCAACAGAACTACTGCAACGCCTTGAAGTCTCTAGTGCTGAAAGGAGGAGTACTGTACAAGGAGAGTCAGATTCAAGAGTGACTCCAGCGCTTGTCACATACCTGGCACTGCGTGCCCTTCATGATCAACATGGCCACCTGGGGAGTGAACGAACACTGGAGTTAGTCCGAAGTCGATTCTATTGGCCTCAATTGGGCCCAGAAGTAGAAGAGTATTGCCACACCGGTGCCAGATGTATTGGCCGGAAAACACTCAGATGTCCAGCCACAGCACTCCAACACCTGCAGAGCTCTGGACCCATGGATTTTGTCTGTGTTGACTTCCTGAGCCTTGAACTAGACAGCAGTGGAACTAAGAAAATGTTGGTGGTGACCGATCATTTTAAACAATATGCCCAAGCATATCAAACGAAGGATCGGAAGGCTACCACCATAGCCAAGGTACTTTGGGACACATTCTTTGTACATTATGGCTGGCCTGCATGCCTACATTCTGACCAAGGGCGTGACTTTGAATCCAACCTCATCAAAGAACTTATGCAGTTGATTGGAGTAACGAAAACACGTACATCCCCTTATCACCCACAGGGGGATGCACATGCTGAGCATTTCAATCACACATTGTTGGGTATGCTGGGCACGCTGAGTGCCAAAGAAAAACTTAAATTGAGTCAGCATGTGTCGACGTTAGTTCACGTATACAATTGTACAAGGAATGACAGCACAGGGTTGGTTCACCCCGTATCATCTTACGCTTGGAAGAGATGTCAGGCTGCCCATAGACTTGAGTTTTGGGGCCTCTTCTGATGGAAATGGAGTAGAGAACTACCACAAATATGTTAAAGATCTTCCAGAACAATTGTCTCAAGCATTCCAACTGGTGCAAGGTGCATCTGAGCAGAATACTCTGCAAAACAAGAAGAGATATGATGATAAAGTCGTATTCCATAATCTACAACCCGGTGATCGGGTGCTCATAAGAAGCATAGGGAAAAGAGGACGCAATAAGTTCGAAGACCACTGAGACTCTCAGCCATGCACTATTGAGCGACAGTTAACAGGGTTGCATATGTTCAGACTAAGAAAGGAAGGCAACCCGAGGGATGTGAAGATCCTCCACCAAAATCACCTCCTACCCATAGGGGATGACATGGAAACCAATCCGGCTGTTGCCGAAGTGCCTCTCTCGCCCAGTAAGAGGATCCATAGAAATCAGCAACAGGAGTCACTCCACATGGAAGTAGTCTTACACCCTGCAGAGCCAAGTACTGTACCATCTGTAGTCTCAAGCTCAAAGGAAAGGGCAAATTATGAGACGGGAGAGTCTCCAAATCAAGAAGTGACCCAGAGGGCAGCCAACATTCAGGAAAGTCAAGAAGGGGATGAAGGAGAAGAAGATTCTGAGAGCTTAAACATAGCATACTGGCATGAAAGTGAAAATGCAACCCCATGTCCCTTAGGACATATAGGACATTCTGAGCACAGGAGAGAACCCCTATAGAGTGCCGACCCTGTAACTAGGGACAGGCCGCCTGCAGCACTAGACCCCCCACCCCGGAATTGGCGTCGGAAGATCATTCAAAGGCATATGGTAGGAGTAGTAGGTCTCGAGGGGAAGTCAAACCTGTCAAGATACTGAGCTATGATGCCTTTGGGGAACAATATGAGACTACTAGGAGGGGGATCCCAGTACAGGTTTCCCTATGCGCAAAGGCCAATTCCCCAACGCAAGCTTTAATTACTCAGCCATGGTGGAATGTACCGTTCGTAGGGAATGAGACTTTTCGTTTTTTGTCCTCTGTACCTCTTGAATAAAACAAAACAAAACCCCTAGGGACAAGGGTTTTGAAGAGACAGGGGGTGAGTGTAAAACTGCATTTGTTTCTGGGTTTCTGGTAGTGAATGGGCATTTTTTTCATGTTTGTGGAAACCCGCATTTGATTCTGGGTTTCTGCTAGTAAATGGGCATTGTTTGCATGTTTGTGTTGGGCAGGCATTTTCACATGCTGTCGGGTTTCCGGCAGTATGGTACGCTCCATCAGTAGGGGCCGCGGGCAGCTCAGTGAGGCGCTTTCACCTCAGGCATGATGGGAGCTCCCTTGCATACAATGCAGGCGGGAGGTCCCATGTTAAAATATAGAGAGACGCTGTGAGGGACAGCGAGAGAGAGAGGAGCAGAGGGAGCACGGCAGGAAGGTACACCTTTGCCATGAAGATACGTCCCCGTAGGCCGTTTGTTTTCCTGGCCGGCTTTTGCTCTCCCCGGTTCAGGGTTGAGAAAGGAGCCGGGCCGGGATCGTAAGGAGAAATTTGTCTTGCGCTTGTTGTAAGGGCCGGCGTAGTTCCGTTAGTGGCGGTTCTTTGCCACTGTTTCTCCCCGTGTCGGATAGCTGCTGCCAGGTAGGACTGGGAAAGGACAAATTATACAACGTTTGCTGTAACTTGCAAACCCAGAGTGTTTTACAGGCCGGTCTGACTGGGAGTGCGCACGTTCCTGTCAGAGGGAATACAGTACAGCTCAACTTTACTGTATGCCTCACGGATGTGTTACTGAGGTATTTCACCTCAGGCAAGCATAGGGTGCCCCTTCCGGAGACCTGGTGGGAGGTTCCAGCCATTCTCCAGCGGCCCGGTTGGCCGTGGTCATTTTTTTTTCATGGTTGTTTCTCGTCTCGCGCTTTGCCCCGTCAGAGAAAGTCTGGTCTGTGGCTCCCTTTTACTAAAGCGGTTAACCACGTTCTGCTCAGCATCTCCGAAAGGGGAGGGGGGCTGCTCCTGGGCTGTTATAGTGAGGTGGTAGGATGGAGACATGTGGTGAAGGAGGAGGGCGGTTTTGGCAGTGCAATGCTGATTTCAGGAGTTAACCCAACCCTGTTTTCTATATTGGGTTAAGGCAGGCAGAATGCCATTCATCTATCCGTCGTTGCCATTATAATAAAAATATGCGGTTTTGTGAGGAGAATGGTATGCTCCTTTAGAACCGATTATATGTCTTTTTTTAAATGTTTTTTTTTTATTGGTCTATTACAAACCTTTAAAAAACAGAAGTGCATACATGCTGTACACATCGCATTTAACATACATTACAATTCAGGACAATTAGTACAAATCTTCACTCCAGATTAAGTACATCACTTTGCATCACAAAAAAGCCTAGCAGTGATGACCATTAACAGGGAAGTCAATGCTAAGGTTAATTTTCGATCGGTTTCATCAAAAATGAATTGCCACCAGTCATCTGTACTTAAACTTGGTCTATTTTCTAAAATTTCCCAAAATGAATACTTTGTTCATCATTTAGGGAAGAGCATGATAGAGTTAAATGCTTAACTGTTTCTTCGTCTTTGATACACAGTCTGCACAGATTGCAGGGATGTTCTACTTGTAACCAAGCATTTATTCGTTCTCTTGTTGGAAACAAGTTCATACGAAACTTCATATAAAGCTGTCTTCGCTTTTGGTCGGGAAACATTTTCAAATAATTTTGAGTTTCATTTACTGCTCGTTTTTGACTCTGAATATTTTTTGTTATTCAAAGTTTTTGATACTGTTCACCTGTTCGAATCCAATCCAGTCTCCGCAGCTTTTTCTTCACATAATTTGGATTGGATTGCAAGGTAGATAGGTCTGTATCTAATGCCGCCAGTATATCATTGGATCAAGCAGCCCACATGGCCAAAACTGAGGAGCTATACTCTAGCTGTCCCAGATGACTTCACCATCCTCAGAGCTGACAGAACTGAATCCCGAGGCGGAGGCCTTGCCATCATTGCCAAATCTGATTTGCACCTAATTTCCCACCAACAAACTTGACTCTTGTGAATCCCTCACAGCTAAAAAGCCCATTGCCAATGCCCAAACCCTCACCATCCATTTACTATATAGATCCCCTAGCCCCCAGGATCATTTGAAGAAGACCTTACTATCATCCTTGCCGACAAGCTAAAAAACACTACACAAAGTCTCCTCTTAGGCAACCTTAACCTTAGGTTTAAAGACCCTAAAGACCAACATGCCACACTCATAGCTGACACCTTGGCTGAAATAGGGTTCAACCAAAAAATCACCCTTCCAACACACAAAGACAGGATCCTTGACTAGGTGGCAGACCATAACTGCTCAGTCTCTGTCACCAACATCTCCCCTCAGACATGGTCAGGCCATTATCTCATCACCTTCTACCTTGAGGCCCTTACACCCACCACCCACAGCAACCCTCAAGACCCATCTATACCTACCAGAAATTTAAAAAAAATCACAGCCAAAAAGCTCATACCACGCATCCTCCCCACCCTTAACTCTCTCGCTGACATTACGGACCCCCTCACCCTAGTCGACGAATACAATAAAATAATGACCTCAGTACTCGACTCTATCGCACCACTGACACCTAGGAAAAGCAAACCTAAAAGACACCTGAACACTTGGTTCACGCCACACCTTAAATCCCTCAGACTAGAGAAACATCACAAAAAAGCCATTCATCTATCCGTCGTTGCCATTATAATAAAAATGTAAACTAATATAGAAACATTCACCAACAGAGTCCAACAAAACCAACCTCATCATAATATCCACCATCTACAAGAAAGAAATAATTTCTGCTAAACAAAATTCATACAACCAAAGAATAGCCCAATCTAACTCCAACAGGTTAGCTCCTTAGCCTCTTCTACAGCCTACACGTGCAAACGAATCAGAGCAGCTAAACCCTTCCTCGCCTCTAACAGCTGTACAAACCTTGCCAGAGCCCTTATTCCATCTAAGTTAGACTACTGTAACGCCCTCTACCTAGGAGCCAACAAATACATTACTAACAAGATTCAGATCCTACAAAATAACGCGCTCAGAGCGGCACTGAGCTTTCCAAAAAAAGAGCACATCTCAGACTTAAGAAGAGCTCACAATTGGCTATTGACCAAAGACAAAATTGCTTTAAAAGTAGCATCACTTACACACAAATGCCTCAATAATGCCGCACCACGTTACCTCACCGACTGATTCACCAGATACTCCTCCAACCGACTCACCAGAACATCCAACTCCAACACCCTCATAGTGCCTAGATACAAATGCTCCAAAACTGGAGGCCCTAGCTTTCAGGAAAAAGCCGCACAACAGTGGAACTCCCTCCCTACTACCTTAAGAGCTACCCAACCTTACCCTCACTTCAGGCGTAACTACATCCAGTGGATCAAGGCAAATGATATCTAACACTCTAAGCATATTGACAGTCTACCCGGCACCCCTGTACATATGACCTGCATTTGCCGTACACATTATATGGATCAACTGTATATATGTCCCTCCTCACTCTTTGTATATTCCTCATTGTATATTAAGCCCTCTTTACCTTTATGTATATTCCTTATTTTATATTACTGTACAGCAATGTATCCAAGCTGAGAATATCCTTACCTCCTTTTTGTGCCCTGATAACCTCGGGTCTGGTGCGCACTACAAATATTAAAACAAACAAACAAACAAACAAGTACCATCGAAACTTGAGTCTGTCTCTCTTCATCTCACCTCTAAGGTCCTGCAACACAAAAATCTCTGATTTATTTGTGTTCACCACAAGGGCATTATCGATAACATATTTCTCAAAAGCATGCAGACTACGTTGAAGTCCAATAGGAGTTGTATCAAGTAAAATAATGTTGTCTGCATACAACAGATGTCCAATATGCACGGCATTAATTTTTGGAGGGAAAGCAGCCGCCACGTTAAGCCAAAATTGGATATCAGACATGAATAGATTGAAAATAATAGCTGCTAAGGGGCAGTCTTGTTTAACTCCACAAAAAGTCTGTACTGCGCAGAGAGGCACCCAGAACGATCAAGCCTGATTCTTACATTGGTGTTTGTATGTAGATCCTTGATGGCTGAAAATAGGCTAGGTGGACATTTCCATTTAATCAATTTATTCCATAATTTGGTGCGATCGATACTGTCAAAAGCGTGAGATAGGTCTATCGAGGCGATATGGATCTTTCCGCCAGTTCTTAGTGCCTCCATCTTTAATAAATTGACTATCAAAAGATTTAGGCTGCAGCCCACGCCTTTTATAAACCCTGTTTGACGAATATCAACATGATTATTTTCGGTGGACCAAAAAAGGGCTATAGGCTGATAGTGACTTGGATCTTGTCTATTTCCCTTTTTGAATATGGGTACTAAAATACCACTTTTCCATGATGTTGGGATTCTTGCAGAGAGAGCAATTGTTGAGAAAAGCTAATAGCAGAAATCTGCCCATACTTCTGTTTTTTTTATTTTTAGAATACAGTTAGTCAGTCCATCAGGACCTGATGCTCTGGATGAGCTTAGTTTCATGATGATTTCCTGAATGTCTGTTTGATCAAATTTTAGGTACCAATGATTAAGGTCGTAAGATGGATCTTCATTAGTTTCAGTTTTCTTGCTATACAATTGTGCAAAATGATTTATCTAAGTATTTTCAGGTACCATATTGTCTTGCAAGGCATCTTGGGGACCGATAAGATTATTTATAAAGGTCCAAAAATTGTGAGTATTCTTGTTTGCTAATTTAGACAGCATTACCTCTGCAGCATGTTGTAGTGTTGTTGCTTTATGCATTTTCAGCCAGTTTTTATAAGACTGCTTAATTTGTCTTTTTTGGGTAATGAATTCTGCTCTTGAACACTGTCGAAGATCTGATCGCATCTTACATTTACGTTTGAGGACATCAAGGTCAAACCTGTGGATGTGATCAAACTTAGGATGTCGGAGCCCTTGGTTCGTCTCCTTAAACTGTTTCAGTAGATGCAAATAATCTATGGTGTTATATTCTGATTGAAATGCTAGATTTAGAGCTATAGCTTCTTTTCTTTCTATTCAAAGGCAAATTCTGTTTGATTCAACAGTCACAGGGTTACTCAAACTCGCACCCTCCTTTAATAAGAAGTTCATTTCTAATTTTAGCAAGTTGTGATCACTCTCCATCTTATCAATGACATGGAAAGACTGAACACAACTATGTAATACATCTGATACGTAGATATAATCTAAATTGGATTTTTGGTTTAAGCGTTTCCAGAGCCGGTATTAGGTGACACATCCTTGATTTGATCTGCAGGACAGTCACACGCAAACGTGATTTGTATTTTTTCACCATCTGGAGGGAAGCTGAACACTTTTTGAGGTTCAATGACCTTGGTGGCCAAGTACCGCTTTATTTCACGTGTCCTTTCCACTCGACACAGCTCCTTGCCAGGCTGTGTAGAGTTTTTACCATAATTAAGTGGAGATACAAGCAATGGTGTAGCTGCAGTTATCTTTTTTGCGGGACAATAGGCAGGTTTATCACTGCAGGAGTGCTTTTGTCTTAAAAAATATCAAATCCCAGGGACAGAAGAACTGGCGCAGCTTCGAGTAAGATGTTGCGAACTATTCCAGAGTCAAGATGTAATCTGACACAATCAGTTAGTGGTTCTTTGTGGAATTCAACGGTTTTGATGTCTCCCGTATCAACTGTACGAAGAATTGGAACGTAATGAAACAGACGTAAAACATTATTGCGATTAAGCAGTAAGCCATCATCAACAATTGAAATACATTCCAAAAAAAGACGATGCTTAAACAGGAGTTTTTGGGGTACAAATGATGTAACTTTGTTCCCAATTGGCTTTGTAGTCCTCTCATGACGATCTCCCATTAATAATGTCGCGACAATAGATGATCTAGAAGTATCCTCATAGGGTTCAAAACCTGGTACCTTTGTTACTGACTCACGAGACAAATTTGAAGGCAAATTAGGCAAAACTTCAAGGATTTGAGTAGATGTTTTAGGCTGTGATAGCACAGCCATTCTTTTCCATTTTTCTCCCATTGTTATGAATTTGGGACTTTGTTTCATAGCATCAGAAACACATACAATGTCAAAAAAAGGCACAATAATGCATGTTCGAACTTTACGATTCACTTCAGGTACAATCACACTTGAGGGAACAATACCTCCAGAATCTGTAGAATAAATAACCGAAGAGCAACTGTCCTGATTTGCTGATACACCCTCTGTTAGTTCATCATACTCGTGCGTTGAAAGATCCATCAAATCAATTGAGGTTTCAGAAATGCCAGTAGGGACCATCTCGACTGCCCTTCCGGAATCACTTGTTGGTAACACTTTAGCATTTTCCAGTTTGTCCATAATCAGTGTCCCAAACTTTGATATGAAATTTACAGATTTTAGGTTTCTCAAGAATTTTCATGAATTATTTGCTTTCCCAATTTCTTTGTTTTTCTAATTTTTCGATTTTTGTTGTTGGCCAGGTGATTTCACCTGATTTTAATTCATTTTTATTATTTGTATTGGCATTAAATATTGCAAACACATCTTCCTGCGGCCTAGGAACTATAGGTCCAATTGCTTTTACTTCAGATGTTTTGGGTACTTTGAAGTCCAAATTAGCTGCATTTGAAGATTGATTGCAGCTTTTTACAGCAGAAAGGAGTGAGCAAATTTCGTCCTCAGCCGCAACATTTGTGGTAGAAGGCCCTTCAAGAGTAACCAATTCTTCTTTATTAGATCCTTGATTGCTCACACTAACGGTAATCTTTGGTATCTCTGCGGGGGCTCAATTTACAGCATTGTTAGTCTCTGTAGTCATATTCCAAATTACAATTTTGCTGTTGCAAAATCCCCAGAGCTTGTTTTGCTACTTCAGCGAGCAATTTCTTATCATCCGAGTCTTTTATTCTCTGTTTGTTTGATATAAAAGTACATTGTTCAAGCCTATTTGAAATGCCCGCCAAAGATTGAGTGGTGGTAAAGGTTCCTTGTTCAACCGTGTTCATTTTCGTATTCATAAGAGCAACCAACATTGGCAAATCCTTCACACTATCTTTCATTTGCTCATATAATTTCAGAAAGGGTGAGATTGTGATTGACATTGAAGATGTCAGAATTGGTCGCAATTCCTGTATCGTTTTTTTAACCAATTCCGCTTCAGATGGAACCTGTGGTTTCGGGTTGCAATTTGTTTTCACATAAGAACGACGCACTTTAGGGAATTGGCGCTACATTATGGAGGATTCGGATGAATACTCATCGGAATCACAATCCGTTGAAGATAGCTGCCTATTTATAGAACTGAGAGATGTTTGAGGCAGGTCATGGCTATATTTATTTAGATTAGTGTTTGCACTTTTCTCCAGGAAACACACATTATCAAAATGTACAGACTTGCTGACTCTTTCAGGTCGCAATTGAGAACAAAGGATCTCTGGGGAGCAACTTTTCTCAATCCTTCTCCTTTTATCAACACTAGCTGCACCTCTATAGTCCGTCCTTATAGGTGTATTAGTCCTTAAGGTCCTGTCAATTGAGTCGTTGGCCATCTCTAGGAGAGTTACACATTTTTCTTTGTTAGCATGACGTGTAAAGTTAATTTTTTCCAAGTCAAACATCAGTGTGTTCACAATTTCCATGGAGTTGCACATAGCAGTAAGCTGAGGCAGCTCATTTGGCAGTTCCTGCGTTGTTGGGATTTGGTTCACAAACACCTCAGCAACTGCTTCCATATGTTTATTTATTATTTCAGGGACATCAGCAAAATCCGACAAAGCGGCTGTGGCTGCAAGTACATTCCCCAACGCTCGTACTGCTATAACAGGGCTACACTCTCCAGACTCACAGACAATGTCCTGTTTAATTTGTCCAGGTGGCAGCCCGGAGGATGGCCCCAAGAAGCTGGGAGTTCCTAGGTTGTGCTCACAAGTTTCCAACAACTTGTCTCCAGCGCGTCATATGGGATCATCCGGAGATTGTGACACAACCACAAAAGTTCCCGCAAGCACAGATTTTGAGTCAAGTGGCTCTGAAGATAAAGCAGAATCAGGACATCGCGGCGAGGAACTACGAGTCGTTTCCTCAAGGTTGCAATTTGTCGCAATGCCCAGGTCCAAGCTAGCCGATAAGGTAGCATTAACATCAATAGCAGCAGAAGGCACATCACTATAACACTCCAGAGCACAATGCACAATTTTCACATTGGACTACATTGCAGTCCGTCGTAATGAGTGCACAAGAGGGGGTCACAACAGCAGCAGCAGCAGCAGGAAGCAAGGATTCAAGGGCACTTACGTCTACAGCAGCTCTTGCAAGGAGTTTTTGGACATTAGCCGATGACTCCTTTCGTTCCAAGTTCCGCCGCATTTGTGTAGAAGGATGAGACATAGAGCGTTCTTTGCGTCGCGTAGCTACAGGCCGAGCTTGTAAACTGCTTTCTCCCTGGACAGCAGACATGATCAGTGGGCGTAACCAAAAGGGTGCTTCCAGTACTTAAACACTCACAGACTCCGCCAAATTGATTTATGCACTTCTATTAGAAGTAGGCACCGACTAATGTATTCCGCTGTGATGGCACCCAATTCGGGGGAGTCAAAAGGGAGCTGGCATCCAGCGAGCAGCAAACAGCAAACAGTAGTCCAGAAATGCGCCCTTGACTAGCGCAGGCTAAACGCCGTAAAGGCGGAAATGCCTTCCTTTTATTTACCGATCCCACTTCCTGAATGGGCGGAGCTACGCATCCCAGCCTGTGGCCCTTAAGGCAACAGTGTCTTGATGTTGCTCTGTTGATGTGGTCAGGTAAAAAAAAAATTCTGCTCTGGTTTTCACACAATCCGCAGTTTTGGTTTTGGTTGTGGCCAGGGATAGGCACCTCTTCCTTCACAGAGACACACGAGGCACAAGGCAGGAGGCAGCCCCAATACAATCAATACGGCAGCACAGCAAACAATAGTCCAGAAACGTGCCCTTGACTAGCGCGGGCTTCACCGGTCAAAGGGGTAGTGGTTGGTTACTTCCATTGTTGTGTCTGGGTTTGAGTGGTTGGACTGTGTCCAAAGTGATGTGCGTCTACGTGGTAGTCTGCAGCTACCAATAGTATAAGGATTCTGGTGTTGACTCTGGTTAATACAACTGTGTAAGAGGCCAGTACTCCTAAAGATGCCATATTGATGCTCTTTAATTATTTATGATCAGATGTCAATGAACTCCTGCTACCTAGCCACTTATGGATTATATGTATGAAGTATACCCATTCAAACGCTCCTCTTCCCAGGTTACTGTATTGATGCTATTTAATTATTTATTATCCGATGTCAATTAACTCATGCCGGCCAGGCCGCTGAATTGATAATATCCAATAAATGATTATCAAAGGTAATAAAAGGCTGCTCTAGTGTTGTCAAGTAAAGAAGGCTGCGTCTGTAGATTTGGGCAGGTTCTTCGATGCAACGGTCAGTCATCAGGCCTGACCATACCGTGAGACGGGCCCAATCCCATGCAGGGTACCCTGCCAACAACAGAGACCCGCAACAGGTCTGTACAAGTAGTCCACCATTTACCCCCATGGGTTTCATTTGCACATGTGTGCATGTAAGGTGTAAGTACCCCGACCCATGATCCCTACAGGTTTCTGACTACCCCTTCCCATAGAATCAGGGGGAAACACTTTACACGAGTACTGCTTTATCGTGCTGTTTGTCCTGTGACAGATCTTAATATGGCAGGAGCAACTTATAAATCTCTCAAATACTGAGGGAATGTGTGCGAAATTCCTAATCGACTTTTTATTCTTTAAGGAGGTTGTGAGACATTCAAACGTCGCACATACCAATACTGTGCGCAATTGTACTGGAACAGTAAAGCATTTAGCATAAGACATTCAATGACACTTTCGCACTATCATCTCCTCAGGAAAAGGGGACAATCTATGCCATGAGAAAGAGTCTCTTTCTTGTGAAACATTCACTTAGTCACTATAAATAGGAGCGATTTCCGGTGTGTGGAGGGCAGCGGCAGGCCCTTGAGCCGAACAGATGGCTACATCTAGGGAGAGGGGGGATGGGAGAAAAAGAGGACAACGCGGGAAGGAAACATCCTGTCAACTGTCCTAACATTACTCCTGCTCCAGGGTGAGTTTTAAAGGAGGACCAGCTAAACTTTACCAAACAATCACGAATCCTTTCCGTTATCAAAGCACACTTCTTCTGACCAAGGAACACCATATTTGCTTGTATTGTAAAGGAGCAGTCGAATAAACTAATGATATGCTGTGCACACTATATCTAGTAACTGTTATTTACAGATGTGAAGTGAACAGTTTCCCCAACCTGCTGACTCGTCCGGCCCACTTTAAGGAAATAGACAGAGGTATCCAGGAACCGGACACGCTAAGGTAACGCTGAAAGGGATGGGGTAATCGTTTGTTTCTAGGAAATATGTGTTGTAGGGTTCTCAAAAAGCTAGCACGCGGGTCCAGCCTAGCAACAGCACATGAGATAAGCACTGACAAAGTGAGCAGGTTTTTGCTTTTGTATAGAAACCACCGTTGGCTGCAGAGGCTGCTTCCCGACCGCTGGCAGAGATATTGTGGAGGTGGCAAAGATGGCTGAAGGAGGGCGGCTGCTGACAGGGCCGGGCATCTTCAGAAATCAAAATTAGCCCAACAAGGTCCGTCCAGGCGGCATGGACGGACCTTGTTGAAGACATACAAAACAATCGAAACCAGCAGGCCAAACTGCTTTAAATAGACACATGCTTCCCAAGGTCTTTACATTCATTGCAACATTACATTAGGCAAGTTCAGAATACGAGTAACAGACGATATGGTTCGCCATCAAGCTATGCCCCCAGGGGGACACGTTATCATCAGTGGGGTCAATAAGGCAGCAAGGGAACTTACACGTTTTTTATTAGTAAGACACTTACTTATGAACTGTGTCAAAACAGCTCACTTACGAGAAGCTTTTTTAGTACCTTTGATGTACGACGCGACACTTCGAGAGGCGGACACGTGATGGTGCCGCCTGGTCTCAAGTGAAAAAACAAAATGGTCCACAGAGATTTTGGAAGCTGCACTTAGACTGGCAACAGAGACTGGCAACCTAGCCAGTACTACCTAACATAAGTTTCATATACCTTGAACACGATTCTTTTTCTATTTTGCTTCCGATCTCTTCCCCTCTCTCTCATTCTCTCTCTTTCTACTCTTCGTTTGTCCTTACCCTATCGCTTCGGGAAATGATTTTTTGTCAAAATCAAATTTGTCTTTTGATTATAAACAAGTAAATAAAAAAAAAATAAAAAAATAAACGTTTTTTATCGTTCGTTTTTTTGTTGAACGCATACTTGCACTCTTTTGTTCGTGCTTTAGCTTTAAATCTATTAATGAAACAATGCATGTACAGTAGAATGAACAGCCTGCAAGATAATCGCGCACCTTCAAGCTCACCACCACTGCATCAGTAATTCCACCCCAACCACACTTGCAAGTTACAACTCCAAGATAGCGTGATCTCCGGGTCCACGCTTAGAACACTCTGGGTATTAAGCGCGTTATAAAGAACCAATTAATTAAATAAATAAATACCTAAATAAAAACGAGGCAGTTCCGGATCTTCCTTCTGCCCTCGCTGCTTAAACTGCCAGCTCAGTGCTTTGAAGCAGCCTTTGAGTAAACAAACACGCCATGACAATCTGCCGCACCAGCCCCTTCTCCATGAATACAAATGTAACAATATTACATTTGAATATAGTGTTTCATGGTGCATTCCTCTTGCTTCTAAGCACTGCAGTAATACGGGTTATTACCCAGCTATTACCCAGCTTCAGGTTACTGAATGTATCTTCTATCGAAAGGACAATAGGCTCAGTGGGTCTGCCGGGATTCAAAGTCTGTGGAATATTGCACAGGTATGTCAACAATTATTTCGGTGGTGTGATCACAGTCACATCTCAATTCTACTGGACGGTGACCATGAACCTTTGCACTTAAGTGAAAAAGGTCCCCTACGCCCAAGTTACGTTATTTTCAAAATTGAGTGGAAATGCAAAGAGTAAAGCACAGGCACATTTGCCTTTAGTTTTCACTTTTTGACTTAGCTTTAGATAAAGTGTAAATACCTCCCATAATTCACGATTCAGGACTCATTTACAATGGATTCCTATGGAATCTACGCAGGCCCTGCTGAAGTTTTGTGAGGGCCAAGTTCAACATGATGGTCGGGGCCACCCTTGCTTAGAGCGGAAAACAGTGTGGGGCAGCTTGAGGTGCATCCATTATAATGGAGGCAAAGAAATACAGCCATGGTTACCCGCAGATTAGCACGAGTCGGCCAGCCAGCAGGTAGCTGAAACAGTAAATACCCACTGTAAAGCTATGAATCTCTCTATGTCAGCAAGTGGCTGATTGGTAGAATTGGTGTTAAAATGCAATGAGGTGATAACACCTCTATATACCCAGAAGGGAAGTGACCGCCGGAAGGGCTCCAGCAAACGCAGTTTGGAAGGCAAGCAGTGCACAGCGCATTTTTAAAGCCCCACAACGAAAGTAATATAGAAAGGAATATATTGCTGTTATCAGAATGCTGACTGGCAACATGGTGGGGGGGGGGGCTAATGCTGGGGCCCCCTTGTGAGGCTCGAGGCCCCTTTATACTGAAAAGGGTGAAGAGCGCTGTTGCTGTCCTGAATTTACCTGCTTTTACCAGGTGTTAATTGCAGTTGGATTCCACAGGATTGCCGCCAGCATTAAATCCCATGCTGGCAGGAAAGATGTCAGATTTCCAAGGCGGATCGGAAAGGCTAGCTGAAATACATAGTCCATGCCACCTTACCTATCTGTCTTGGCAATCCACCAATATCAAGGGACTAGTAAAAGTGGTGGGAAAAGCAGCAGTAACCATAACAGCCACTTTTCTCACCACGTAGGGTATCAAAAGTAACCCTAAGGAATGTAAATTAAGATTATACACTTAATAATTCAGTTGCAACAAAGTATTGGAAAAAGTCCTTTCCACATGTCCAAATGCATATACAGTTTAAGCTACTGGACCAAAATGTCAGTAGCCTGGGAAAAGTGCACTATCTGCATTGAGCACATTTTGACACCATAACAACCTTTCTGTCAGTTACTAGGAAATATACATACATTTGGGAACTTTGTAATTATTTTTTCTTACAAGTGAATTAATAAGACTATAATGTAGACTTAATTTCCTTGTGATTAAATCACTGAAATGACTTTGTTAATACAAATGGTTCAATGATATTGAAACGAAAGCTGTTATGAGATGACCTTTGTGTCTATATGGTGACCTGGTCACTCCATGCCATCAGGGCACTGCTTTACCACTCCTGGGCTCTACTTGGGAAACCAGAGATCTCCAGTGTTCATGTTGAAGTTAAACAGGAACACAACTTCCAGATTGTAAAGGATGAATGTTATTATTACATATGGAACAGCAAAGCAGGCGCGTGCGTATGTGTATGTGTGTGTGTGTTCCGCTTTAGTCATTTCAGTCTAAAACATCCCAGTAGTCTAGAGGAATGGTCTTGGCGATCAAACAATTAACCCACTGAAAGTGCTGCTAATTGACGCTATTTTTTTTAAAGAATATGCAGAAACACAGATCTGAAGGGACCTATTGTAAGGGTGAAATGTTCAAGCTTTTTGGTACACAGAAATGTGTATTCTTGTACAGTATTTGTAATTGTATTTTCCCATTATAAAAGCAGGACCACGTGGGGCTATTTTTTTATGTGGCGGAACGTGTTTATGCCGTTCATTCCCGCCACACCACATTTTCATGCATTTGTGTGTCAGAGAGGGGGGGCGGAACGCAACTTGCATTTACAGCAATTACAATTAAACGCTACCCGACATTCTCGTATGTCAGATAGTGTTTATTTGTAATTGTGAAACACTGCTTACCATGCGCGCATGGCAAGCAGGGCTCACAGTGGCATTCCAGGATGTGTTTACTCACTTTACACAGGGGAGTGCAAAAGTGCAGGGCAAAAGGAGGCGTACACACACATGTACGCCACCTTTTGTCCTGCACTGTTTGCATTCCGAGGTGCAAATGACGAAAATTTGGTGGTGGGGAGCCGCCTACATGTATGTCCACAAGTAATGGGCGCCCTGCCACCAAATTACTAATTTGACGAAAATGAGCTCCCATGCATCCATACAAGATGATGGGAGACTAAACGTCAAGACTGGCTAATGTGAGCCAATTTTAGATGTTCTTTATCTGGTCTATACTTACATGAAACGCCAGCAGTGGCAGCTATACTCGCTAGTATCTGCCCACCAGCCTTAGGTACCTGTCCAAGTGATTCAAAGGCCATTGCCATGGGCTAAAGGCCATTACCAAAAGACTGGATTATCCACCACTGAGGACTTTATTGGCATTGATATTAGCACTTGGAGGTAACATCCGGGTTGCTAAGGGCTACCTTTTAGGATAGAAAACAACAGGCAGAGAATTGTCTGCAATACAATATACAGAACTACAAATAAGATGGCTGGCAGGGAATGACAGCCAGCCCACTGGGTTTAGGCCCTTCTCCATTTCCATAGGGGGTCTGACGAATTTAGGAGGAGAGGTACATAGAAGGGTTTTGTACAGAGGCATTCATCCTTGAGTCGGGTAAGTGGACCAGTTCCAAGTAAATATCTGGTAGTTGGATGCAAGGGGATCAGGTGGAGGCTGAGGGGCGGCGTCAGAGGGCAGCACGAGGGTAGAGGACTGAAGCGGGCAACAGCTTCTTTGAAACTGGGCCCAAACTGGTAGGTGAAACATGCAAACCAAGCAAGTTCATAGGTTGCTATTCTCTAACAGGGTGCTATATGTGTGATAAAGTCACTTGCTCTTTATCATTGGTGGGTAACATCATGCAGGCAGCTCCTTTTTTGCACATGATGTGAATACAAGCAAGAGACAGCATAAGAGGAGACATCACAGTCCAACCACCTAATAGTATTCAATCACCAAGAAATAGTAGTAACCCTTTGGTCTGAAGAGACATATCTAGTCAGAGAAAGTGACAGCCCACGAGCATCTTTGGGAATTCATAATGGGATAAGACACTCAAAGAAAGGAGACACAACAAGGATAAGGTATTTGTAAGGGTGCTCCCACTGACAAATGTGGCAGCGGCTTGAGCAAATTCCACTTTTCAGATTTAAATTGACCGTATCTATTTATTGTGGCATCTGCTTCATGTCAATATACAGTATAGAGTCAACGGCTACCCCTTTCATAGATGCACAGGAGGTGCACCTGAACTACAGCGACGCTAGATTTTCATATACTAGCACAGAGATCACAGGAGGTGGCTATGGCGTAAAACAAAGTTTAATTGTTAACTAGAAAACATTTTTAAAAATAGGCAGAAACCTATATAACAAGCAAAGTGTAGAATAGAGAATACAAGCGGAACCAAAGGAAACATTTCTGAAGAAATTACAAAAAAGTCCAATTTCATGTATTGCTGTGTCCGTAGCAGTGCTAATGACACAGCAATACATGAACTTGTACTTTGAAATCTGCCTATTTTCTCCTGTTAGAATCCTAACAGGATTCTAACAGGAGAAAATGGCACATGAATGAGATAAACATGAAGTAGTGAGTCACCATTTAGACAATGTGCAGAGTATCCTCAGTGTATTGTTAGGACTAGGGATGTACCGAGTAGTAGAGTTAAGTATTCGGCCGAATAATGAGTAGTTGGACAAGTATTCAGCCGCAGCCGAATACAGAGCCGAATAAGTACCTTTTAATTAATAAAGTTATGAAGACAAGAAAAATACTTTGTAAATTCAAGCACTATTTAAAATATGTATATCTATTCCTTATTGCATTTCTTTTCTTTGTTGTCTACGTAAGATGTTTGTGTAAACCATGAAAATAATATGTTATCAGAAAATAAACTGTTCAATAACAGCACAGTTTGTATTTTTGTGCATCGATTGGTGTCACTTGTTGGCTAGGGGACAAGTAACTAAGACTAGCCCAAAAGAATAGTATGCATGTATGCAATCACTGTGAGGGACGACTGGGAGATGTTCAGCTGTACTTTCAAATGTTCTCTTCTGGCTCCAGCAAGGAAACTGAAACACATTACGTCAGCACCCTGCGACTGCTGAAGTGCTACTGAATACAACACGTTTGGATGCTAAAGCCATGCTTCCAACCTGTAGCATTGAGTGGGGATGAGGCATTTGAAAAATGTATTTTCATTAACAGATAGTATTTTGCTTTCTTTTTCGGTTGGGGTAGGTTTGTGGTATTTTGGGGCATGGTAAAAACACCAGACAAAAATATATAGGGAATGCAGAGTCCTCCATGATTCTCGGCTGACCCTATATGGAAGGGACAGTGCTGATGTTAAGACCTTTAATTGGCATGTGCATGCTTATTTTACTTATTAGTTTCACTTGTACATCCGATGGTCCAATGTTTTTAAATTGTAAACACGTGTTTCCTTGTGTTTATTACACAAAAATGCCTTTTTTTAACTCTCTCATGTTGGGAGGAATTCTATTGCAAAGATGGGGCATGTTGGTTAAAACAAATATAGCCACATTATTTTGTAACATCTATCACTTTTACTCAATTCAAAGGGACTCATTTTGGCAACATGAGGGCAGGAATTGTAACCTATGTTTTGATATTACAAGCATATCAGTGCCGCAGGCACACTTCCCACTAAGCCACTTGCTTTGTAACCTTGGCCTGTAGGCAGAATAGTTCTCTGCTGTAAGCACACTACCTCCTGAGCTATTTTACTCAGTGGTTGGAACTTACTGGGATCTCTGCAACAGCCATATCAATCCACTTAATTATATTATTTGGATTGAGAACTGGTGAGATTGGAACCTGTAACTTTCAGATTTCTCACAGTGGTCATCAGCAAATCAATTGGCGTCTAAAGAAAATACCATTTTCCAATAGCGACTTCATAAACTATTGTTCTAGCTCAATGGTTTTCAACTCCAAAATACAAGGAACAGCCACCAGAGATACACACAAATATTGAGAGTTTTGCTTAAACTCTGCCCTCTCCAGCAAGCCACCAAATGAAAGTTTGTCATTCCATCAGATGAACGGCACAGAGTTTGTTTGCACTTTCACACCTCTGCTGTGCCTGTATTCAATCAAACAAAGTGACGGCAGCATTTGGTTAATGATACTTTTAAAGGATAAACATGACATGCCTGAATGGTTCCAGGCACTCAGCCAAAGCAGCACTTAATGCATTGTGTAGGGGAAACTATTAGGCTTCGAGTGATAATTAATGAAGTACTCGGCCAAAGCAGAATATCTAATTTTCAGCCGGAATTTAGCTGAATACTTACTTGAAGCTGAATTTCGGTACACCCCTAGTTAGGACAGACCTACAGTAGTACAGAGGGAGACATTTCAAATCTAAAGTATGAAAAAACAGTGTTTGGGATTGATGATTTGGGGTCATTAACACTATGTGGCCGTGGGAAGAATGCACAAGAAGAATTTGATAGCACGCATCTTAGAAGCCAGCACCACTAGTCTAAAGGTACTAAAGTCCTAGGCGCAGCACGGTTATTGACTGAATCTATAGCAAACATTGACTAAACAAACAACTCTCCCACTAGACAAATCCACTCATAGGTGCTGCCCGTCATTGATAATCTAAAAAGAAGTACAAAAATCAGAGCTCAGTTTCAGTTTATTTATAAAATGCGTTTGCAGGTCCACGCCTGTTAGTGGCATCCTTGCAGGAAACCTCCAAAGGGTGACATGAGACGACTATGTTAAAAGTGCCTTAAAACAGGCAGATGTGATTATCATTGCAAAGACAATACCATGGGATGTGTGTGTGTGTGTGTGTATGTAATGAAAAACTTTGCTGTTCACTATGAAAATGTGCTTAAATAAATACTGCGTCTTTTAAAGGATACGGGCACTCTGCCCTCTCAGCACAGAGGCCAAAGATTGAGCCGCCACGCAGCCTACACTTCCTTTTATCATCTTGAATAGGTGTAAAGCGCACTAATTTGCAGCGTGGGCAGCTAGTCTCACTTCTCAGCAAGGCTGGTATACTCTTAATGGGGCAATGTCATGTCAGCATTTCGCAGCAGCGCTTCCTTGCCTTTCTGTTTTAATGGGAAACTATCTACCCTTTTAATCAGATCCGTTACACATTTAATGACACTTTGCCAACAATCCCCTGAACGGTTGCTATACTTTCAATAGCAAAGTGTCAGTATTTCTCACCATTAATACAACACGTTTTAGGGGGGCAGCACCTGCACTTTTCAGACAAGCTGCAACACATTTAATTAAACGATTCCAACACACGTTGGCAATATCAGCAGCATGCCAAAGGACAGACTGGGCATTGTGTCTACCCGTCCTTACACACCTGAGCAGGAATGAGGAACAATGGTGGGCACGCAGTTTAGTTTACCTTGTTTTCATATAGCGATCAGTGGGATCATTACAAGTGAGCCGGTCCGGACTGGCTCACTCCGTGTTTCTTGGTAGGGGATGTGAACTACCGGCAGGCCTAACCTGCCAGTAGTTCAGGCCGCTACCGGGAGATCATCCCTGAAGCAGCGGCACCGCTAACAATGGTGCCAGTGCTTCAGCGGTTCCCATCCCATGGGACTCAATGGGAATGGGGACTTATCATTCCGCCGCCTGTAATATCCTAGTAATACCGGGATATCCGGCCACGGAAAAGGTAAACCGAGGTTGCCCTAACGAGGGCCAGTATCTCCTTTATCCACTATCGGAGCACTCCAAAGATCTCTCCCAAGATCTGCAATATGTTTGATGAGCAATTACCTGCCCTTCAAAGCGGGCTTGACATACTTTAACAGGATGGTATTGGCACTTTTCATTGTGCTACTATGCCTTTATGGAGACAATAGCACCACTACAACTAAACAGTGCACTACCTTTTCTGTAGGGATACCATTTCTTAATGAAATAGCACCAGGAGCTGTCAGCAGAGCTGCTAGAAAATTGTTGGCACTGCTGGTACTTTTCAGTAGATTTTCGGCAGGGGCCAAGTCCTAAGAAACGTGAGGGGGCCTTACTTACACAATGGGAAGTGACATCACAGGGAGTGATCAATTCCTTAAGTGAAATGTGCAATTTCGATTTGTCTTACCCAATGGAGCATTTGCCAAGAGAATACGATTTTCCTATAACATTGCTGGCTAAATATAAAAGGTGTTCCTCTTATATGTCTAAGAATCTGCAGGGAAATGTGACTCTATAGCAGAATGTCAATATGAGTCATTTCGCAAAATCGTGACATGAGATTTCTGTGGTCTTGTCGCTAAATCGCTGGCCTACCAGCTGCGTGACATGGGTTTGAGTCCTTGCCATGGCACTTGCTTCAGGTGGATGCAGCACATTTCTTATTTTGATTCTGTTAAAACACACAGGTTGAACAGCATCTGCCCTTTGGAAAAAGTGGGGGTACACTGTCCTCTCGTGTGTACCCTCGACTAGGGCTGAGCGAAATTGTTGAATGTCAATCCTCCTGCCGCAGAAGCAAACCCTGAAAGATTTCGATACGTTTTGCTGTAATCTGCCATTCCGCTACTCCTGCGTATTGAAAAGCGTGGCAGGAAGTTTCTCGTGCCGTCTTGTGACCTGAAACAAGCCACACAAAGTTCCTTGTGCCGCTGGGTGAACCTTGCACAAATTGAAAAGAGTGGCTTGATGTTTCTTATGCTGCTGGGCGAACCTAGTACGAATCAAAGAGCGGCACAAAGTTTCTCGTGCCGGTGTGGGAACCTAGTAATAATCAAAAAGAGCGGTAAAAAAAATCTGGGCGGACCTAGTACGAAACAAACAAAAAGCTGCATGAAGTTCCTCAAGCTGCTAAGCAAATATGCCACTGTTAAAAAAAGTGAAAAGTTTCTCATACCACTGCGCAAACCAAGCACAAATTGAAAAGAGCGTGACAAAGTTTCTTGTGCCGCAACACGAAACTAGTGTGGATCATGGAAATGTGCACACAATTTCTCATGCCGCTGCACGAAACGACCACGGATCAAAAAAGACTGACCCACAGTTTCTCGTGCCATTGCATAAAACTAGTACGGCACGAAAAAAGACCCACATAAATGTTCTTGCGTCATTACCCCAGCAGGGATCTATAAAATACTTTCACAACGTTTCTCGCAAACTGCTCACAAATCGAAAAACCATGTAAAGTTTCTCATGTCACTGCACAAAACTAGCATGGATCGAAAAAATAGACCTGTGTGAAGTTTCTTGTCACGCTACACAAAACTAACATGGGAATGAAACATCCTGCTCCGCATTAAACTGGCCAAAACCAGGCAATATTTCAGTGGAGGCGGAATACTAATGCCGATTTTGTGTATTACGCAGGAGCGGAATCCAGTGAGGATTACACACTATTCGCTTTGCGGGCAGAAATCTTGCTCACCCCTATCCTCGACGTGTCCCCTGGTCTTTGTTTACCCTTTAAAGAACAGTAGAGGTACTTCTCTAGAGTTACTTTACACTCAATAGTACTTGACAGCAGTTGGTAAATGGGTGTGAAGTGTAATCTACTCTCTTTCACTCATCAGTAAGTATGATGAACACTGGTATTAGCGTCACAAACCCTTCCTGTCCCATGCCTGGCACTTAGATGACACTTCCCCGGCTCTGTGTCTTTCAGAAATATTAGTTATCGTTGCAGCACACGGCCCGTTGTTGGTGGTATGGTGGGCCTTTTCCCTCTACTCAGACACTGTCATGGCCTTGATGCAAAGGTTTACCTCTCTGTATGTTAACGAAATGGGACAATTTTTCCATGCACCCATGCTGGACATCCTGTCCACTAAAAGGCATACGGGATGGACCGGCAAAACCACAGACGAGTGTCTCCAATGGGGTCAAAAGACCTGCATCATAACCAAATGGAAGCTCCGGACCAAAGTAGAAATCAGTGGACGAAATGAAGGGTCCTCTGGTAGAGATACAGGGTTAGACGTACATACCAGAGTTGGGATGCATCTACATCCTATCACTGACCATGTAAGTATTCAGAATCATCCAATGATGGGAGAAGGGAGAAGCAAAGCAGCAGCCATGCTGCAGTGGAACCTGCTATGCTGGAATTGAATGACATATTCAGATAATCAGGGACAGGAATACGCTAGGAACAGAACTATCCAGTGTGACAGTGTCAGTAACCTCACTGTGTCAAGAGGGGATGGAGACCCCCTCAGCCAGCGGTGGGAGGCATACCAAGCTCAGCCATGTAATAACACTTATCGTGCTTGCTGTAAAGCAAGCACGATAAGTGGTATTATGTTGCTAGACCAGCATTTCGATGTAGCCAGTCTCACCATTTCTTACTGTGGCATGACATTTATACTGAGCATGTATGATAAAGCAAGCAGGATACGTGTTATTTCATGGCTAGACTGGTGTTTGGGTGCTGCCAGTCTAGCCATTTATTACTCTGGCATGGCATTTTACTGGGCATCTACAATAAAGCCCTCTCCCCCGCACTTGCGCAATCTCAATGTCACTAAGCCTAGTAAGATCGTTGTCTCTGTCCTCCCTGTCCCCCTCCCTTGCCTCGTCGTACTTTTAAACACTTGTGTATAGGCGTGTTATAAATGCCATATCAAATATCATAAAGCAAGCATGATTTGTGTTATTACCTGGCCAGCATATCATTTTAGTGCAGCCAGTATACCTATTTCTTACTTTTGCATGATATTTGTTACTGGACCTCTATGATAAAGCATGCATGGTAAGCATTATAACATGGCAAGACTGGCATTGTGTTGTAGCCAGTCTAGCTATAATATCTTACTGTTGCAAAACAAAACAGGTGATGGCTGGAAGGTTTGGAATTAATCGTAACCTCTGGAATTGCATTGGGCAACCCTCCAGAACATCGGTCTTCGCCTGCCAAGCAATTACTAAAGGGGAAAGGCCATATGCAAATCAGGCTTGGTCCCGCCAAAATAGGGGATGTCCAGCCCAAACTGCTTGGCCACTTCCATTGTGCACAAGACCACAAGCATCCCCCAACATGTTTCGGCCTTGTTGGGCCTCATCAGTGAGGAGTAGCTTGTGTCTCTAGGCTGAGCAGATACTGAGCTGATACTAAGTGGAGAAAGAGACAATACAAAAACTTGGCGAACAGTCCAACCAAGTGTTCTTGTGATTTTGAAGGTCAGGATAATGATCAACAACACGAGAAGGTAATAATGTTAGAAATAAATTTGAACAACTGTTAGCAAAGCCAAAAGAATACCATAACCAATCCAATTAAAAAGAACCATCATTGTCTAAGCCAAGAGAAGGCCATTAAGGAGCCAATTGTTTATAGACTCCATTGTCAGAACAAGAAAGAAGTAATAGGAGGCACTGACCTAAACAATTATTGCCTGAGCCAAAGAAGAACAGGATTAAGTGACAATCATTATCAGTACTTGGTTGGTGCAACAGTAGGAAAACAAGAGTGGCAGGAAGGCTGCCCTTCTGACAGAAGGTGTTCAGGCGGACAGGAGCATAACTAGAATGTATGTATGTATTTGTTTATTTATTACATTTATTGATAGTGCCCAAGACCCAGAGGTATCACTGCGCTGGAATTGCTTCACAGACAGTGCATTTGAGACTACGTAGGTTCATGCATGGTAGCAGATAACAGTTGTTGTTACAGCCAGTGCCTGTTTCAAGGTAGCAGTACAGTTGTTTAGACAGGTAACGCAGTGCAGTGTGAGGATTCTAGGCATATTTGTTAAACAGTAGTGTTTTGATGGTTTTGCGAACGGCCTGGTAAGAGGGGTCTTCTTTGATGTTCGGTGGGATCGAGTTCCAGAGGGAGGGGGCGATAACAGTAAAGCTAGTTCTTCCAGCTCTTTTTCTGGTTAATCTGAGGGTGATTAGTGAGGTGGTGGAGGAGGAGCGCAGGCAGCGTGTGTTTGGCTTTTTGGAGATAAAGTGGGTGAGGTAGGAGGGGGCAGTGTTGTGTAGGCAGCGATGGGTAATAGACAGAATTTTAAACTTAATGCGGGCCTTGATCGGTAGCCAGTGAGTTTTGCGTCTCACTCTGGAGATGTGGTTGGAGTGTTTCAGACCCCATGCTGCTGTGATGGCACTGTTTTGAATTAGTTACAATTTCTTATGATTTTTGAGGAGGTCCCTGCAAGGATGGCATTACAGCAATCAAGTTTTCTGCCTATAATGGCTCTAGCCAGAGTGAGGCAGTTGTCGGTAGTTAGGTAATTCTTGGATAGATTGATAAAATTGGTGGAATAGGCCACAGACGAGGCGACAGTCTTGACATGTTTATGCAGGTTTAGCTCAGAATCAAAATAGACACTCAGTCTTTGACATAGGATACTGTTCCCGTAGATGCAAAAGGAGATAAAAGCTGGGTCAAGGTGTTTGAGGCGGTGCAGGGAGCCAGCAATGAGCAGCTCTGTCCAGGCCTGGATGGTGCTGTAGACTCGGTTGATATTAACAGAGTCGAGGTCGTGGTTGCCTGAGAGTTTGAGGACAACGTGGTTGTCATCAGCAAAGTTTGTGTACGTAATATTTAGGTTGTCCAGGTGGTCAAGGAGTGGCTTAGTATACATATCATAAAGCATGGGCGAGAGGCAGGATCCTTGTGGGACACTGAAGGAGACGGGAATGGGGTCTGCAGATTCAGCCCCGGCAGAGAATCTGGAGGTACATTTGCTCAGGAAGGATTTGATCCAGTCAGCTGCTCCAAGGAAGAGGTTGAAAGAGTGGGTGAGGTGGTGGCATAAGATGTCGTGGCCAACGAGGTCAAAGGCCGCTGAGAGGTCAATTAGGAGGAGGATGGCAAGGTCACCAGCATCGCGGATATGGTCAAGCTGGATTTTTAGGTCAAGGAGTGCGGATTCTGTACTGTGTCTGGGTCTGAAACCTGATAGTCGGGTGCTTAGTAAATGGTTGGTTTCTAAGTGGGTTTGTAATTGTGAGTAGGCGGTGTGGTCGAGGATTTTCAGGAGGTAAGGAACCGCAGTAATAGGGCGGTAATTGGTGGGGAGGGTGTTATCGAGGGTGGCCTTTTTAAGGAGTGGTGTGACCCAAGCTTCTTTAATGGCGTTGGGAGCTATGCAGGAGTTGAAGGGGCGTTGATAAAGTTGACTATGGTAGGGGCAATGGGTCTGCGCACATCTTGATGAGGCTTGCTGGGCAGATGTCCCCTAGGCAGTTGGACGGTTTGAGGTGTTGGATAGTGGTGATCATATTGGTCGGGAGATGGGGGAAAAGTTCAAAGGGTGGGTTGCATGTTACAACGGTTGGTGATCAAATCGAAAGACTTTCTGAGGTGTATGAAGAAAAACTAAACCACTCAAGTACTTGTAGTAGTAGTTTTACTGGTCCTGTCAGGACCTCTGCCAGTGTCTGGTCTAATTGGCATCAGTGGAGAAGGCGACATCCCTGTGGGATTCTGTACCATTCAAGATGGCGGTGGATTGGGACGATCAGCAGAAACTCCAGCAACGGTCTAGCGCTTTCCAAATGGCGCCCAGAATTAGTGTGATCTCTTCACAGGACTGTAATATAATGCAGCGGCTCAGGTGAGCGCCTCGCAATGCTTCTTCCTTCGGAGCACCATGTCGGGTGCACTTAAAGGTCCCAAACACAAGTCCCTTTAACATGAATAGCAAGATTTTAAACACTGAAACAAAAACGGCCTGGCTTTTGTTTTTGTTTTTCAAGCGAAGTTAAAGAGCCATGTGGAAAGGGGCCTACCTGTCATTACCAATGGACAAGCATCATTTTAGTTTACAAAAGAAGGAAGAATCAAAGATCCCTGTCACATGGAAAACAGGATTTTTAAACATTGAAAACAAAAATGGCCTGCACGTGTGTGCAAATAAAAATGGTTTTTAAAAAAAAGCAAAAGTGAAAACCAATCACTGCTCACAGAAAAATGTCAGGAAATCAAAGCATGATATGTGGGTTGACAAAAGCAATGTATATTATGTTTCACTTACAAAACTCCAGTGACATTTGAAGAGCCACTTTGTCTTCATGGAAAATGTCAGCCCAAAGCAGACCCTGTTTCTGGCTGTGGTCAAAACTTCACAAAGGAAATCTCCAACTTCCAGCCTGGATTTCACATCTCACATCTAATGACAAACTACCAACTTCAGAGACACTCATAAACACCTCTTGTCACATGCTGGCCCAGGGAGACAAATGGCCGGAAAGCAGAAACTGCCATGTGTCCCACAAGAACATTCTCAATTCATTTAAAAGGGATATTATCATTTAGGCCTTTTTCTCAGCAACCATAATGTGGATTGATTTCATTTTCTGTACCATTTTTCATGTAATTTCCAGGCAATTTTGGAGCTATAAAATTCATCTACCTATGACTCTGGGAACTGTAATGGCGTGTTAGACTAGGTTTCTGGCTGAACTGAACATGTTCCAAATGTGAGAGTGGGTGAGCGGGTGGAAAATGAAATTAGGGATATGCTTAATAACTTACATATTCATAAGTGTTGTACTTTTTATGGAAACTGCAGAAATGTGCCACATGACCATGCTACATAGTACGGATTTGGTGGTCGGCTTATCTAATTCTCCATGATTAGCTAAATCAGAAAATATGTTTAGTACGGCAGTTGCTAGGACAATTATGAAGGTGTGATACATAACTAGTTTTTGCAAAAAAGTTGAAAGGAGAACAAAGGGGCGATTACAAATGGGAATTGCCATAAATAATGCTCCAGACCCCTAAACCAATTCTGACTTTGAGGCAGGGTTGGAAGGAGAGAGAGGGTAACTGTCCAATCCTAGTAGCAGGAATTATTGCAGGGTACCTCCCCAAGATTGTAAAATTGGTGATGTCATTGCTGCTATATAAGGGGGACTGCACTACGACAGAGGGGACACAAAAACCGGGAGACAGAAAAAGGTAAAAGACAGGAGGACAGAGAGAAGAGATAGACCATCAAGAAGGCTGCTGAAACTTACCATCTGACAGCTGTAAGGAGACACCAGATGAGATTGCTGAGAGTGCCTCAAAGCTGACTGGCCCCTGTGGTGGAGAGCGGGAGGCCATCTTTGAGAGTGGAGTGACCAGAACACTGCCCTATCTTTCCAGGGTGTCCTGGGATGCAGCTGGCTTTCCTGAACCTTAAACAGAGGCTTGCTACGTAAGTAGAACTAAGCCCGGGAAAACCAAAAGGTGGGGGAGTCTGCTTACCTTGAATCCTTTGCCTTTATAGTGGGTGGGTGGGGGGGCAAAACTGTGTGGATCCTTAGCCTATGTAACCAAAATATTAATTTAATTAATTCCCCATTTGGTAGAACACTACGGGGTGAATTTTGTTCAAATTCAAAATTAACAAAGCTCACTTCCCAGTGTGAGCAGAAAATTATAGCCTATAATTTAATTGGGTAATCTTCGTTGTCCAGCTGACCCCGACTTCTTTAAGGAAGAGGGGTGTCTCTGTTCTTAAATCTGTCAACCTTTTTATCCAGCTTCTCCAACAGAGGCTTTGAGTAAGAGGGGGTCTGAAATCCAAAATTCCCCAAAGCATTCACATGTTTCTGTCTGACTTCCCAACATAGACCAAAGCAAGGGAGGTCTGAAAGACAAAGTGATAAATGTTATTTTTAAACCAAAGGTTTGGGTGAAATGATATTATTGATGTGTGTAATTATTTTGTGAAGTTAAATTGGAAAGAAAATGTACAATTATGATTGTGTTCTTTTTAACTCACTTTTGTGATTTATTTATGCTGAGAGAAGTTGATTGTGTAGTGCCACGGATAAAGTGGAGTTTTTGATATTTTCATGCTATTTTCTATTATTTTTAATTTAAATAAATACCAATATATTTCCTGTACACCGGCCTGGATCTTGGCTCATTGTTAGCTCAGGGGCGAGGGATCCAAGGGGCATGATATGTGTCTGAGATAGTGCTAAAAAAAGAATCTGTTAAACAGTTTTTTTGAATAACCACTTGCATGGGGAGAGAAGGGACTCACCTTGTTGAGCATGGCTTCTCAATAAACCATTACAAAGGACACTGTTTGCCTTCCTTTCTTACCTGTAATTTTGGATCTCTTGCCTCGACTCTCCCTGCCCTCTGAGTCATGGCATTGTGCGCTGCTGGTGCCATCCTGTCCTCCCTTCTCTGTTTCTTCCCTTCTTCTTGTTATCTGCGCTCCTTTTGGAATTTTCCTGTTTCTTTCTGTTTGGACACTCTCTTTCCCGATACCTCCATTGTGCTTGGTGAAAACTTCCTGATTGACATTCATCTCTTTGTTCCGTCTGGAGGCTGTTTTTCCCTGTAAATTCATCTGCCTTATCCACGAGGGATCCTACTTCCATCATCATCTCTCCATTCCCATGGAAAAGGTTTTTTTCCCGTTTGGCTTGACCTACAGAGCACCCCTCGTTGCCCTGTCCCCATAGGGCTCATAGGAGACTTTGTGGGCTTAGTATAATTGCTGCTAACATCAGACGAAATAGTAAAGGAGTCCTCACTGCTTGTTCAGGTCAGTCCTAAGACCCTGAATCCTTATAAGTCCTGGCAGGAGAGTACACCAGAAAAAGGGACCTTGTAGTATAGGCATGGCAGGTGAGTGGACCAGGCGGAAGTCATTAAAGTACTGTGGTGTGGTTAAAGGTGTTGATGAAGAAGGAGAAGTGGCAAGACCACACAAACACCTTGTGAATAGTTGTGGCATCATCCTGACAAAACGATATTGCAAGGATGTTGTGAACTGTTAAAGAATTATCCTGACAGAAGCATTATTGTTGATCTCGATGAACTTCTGTGGAAGTATACTTATTTTCAGAAGAAAAGTTGCGTAGAACTCTCTGCCCCAAGTGGTGGGATCAAAGATGTGTTGAACATTTTGAACTGTTGGTCATTTCCAATTAAGAGACTCATTGGAACTATACTGGAACTTTGTTGCGAGACAGGACTTCCTTATTCTTTTGAACTGGTGGTTGAAATCCTGACTGAAGGAGATACAGTTACCAAGTTTTTAATATAACTGTCAATGTTGTTGTATCTGAATTGCTGTATGCTACCTTGTTGAGTGTGTTGTGTGTACAAATGTGAGGGGCAGAATCCTTTTGTTAGAGTGTTTCCTTTAGTTATTTTAGGCAGGGCAATCCTTGTCAGGGTGGGGATAGCGGAGCATTTATCAAACCCTTTTGAGTATAATAAAATGGCATCTTTTGAAAAACCTTCACATAGTTGTCCGCCTCACATCTCTGACCCCTTACATTCAATAGTGTTCATTGTCCCAAACCTGGTGGGAGCTATTTTCTTAATGTTGTATCCCCCTACCCCCCAAGTAGATTGCTTGGATATAACGTGCAGCATTCTGACATTGTGTCTTACCCTCTTATAAATAATTGTATCTATGTTGGGCAGAGGTAAAACTAACAAAAGGCCTAACCTAAAAGGATTTAAGAAAGTCTACCTGTGGCACTTTTAAGTGATTGACCAAACCATCAAAATCCAAGATAGAAACCGTCGCCATAAAACCCCCTAAGCGATTCAAACACAATGCGTCCCATTTTTGTACATTTCATCACTAAATTTTGCAGGGAGAGCCGAATTTAGCAAAATGTGCGTAAAATCATGTAGTCTGGGAAGCTTGAATCATCTTCTGACGTCATGCCAGACATGCGTTCGGATGCACAAAGTTTTCTAACTAACCTTTTTAAAAATCTTGTGATCTCCAAACACAAGTTTACCTCGCTGACCTACCTTGTTTTTTAAGATTAATGAAGGCCGCAAGTGCTGTTTTCCTGATAGAAGGATTGTCTTCATTCGCGTAATCAGGGCTGCACAATTTTAACATTGCCGACTGGAGAGTGAGTACCTGCCCTTCCTCCATTCTTGGCATAGGCATTTCTGACTTTGATGGGGAGTTCTCCACACCATGTAAATGAAGGAATGCTTTCATTAATGTGTGCCAGGAACTGTGTGTTGATGTAGAAAAATAAAGCCTGAAAAATAGAGTTTGGAAAGCAAGAACAGCCTGACCAAATGTACCTTCCCTCTCACTGAGATAGGTAGATTGTGCAATTCAGCATTAAGGTCTTGGCTTCTTTGGCGGTCACTACCAGATCCATATATAGGATTGTCCCAAGATATGTCACCTTGGATCTGGATTGTCTGGCCAGTTCTAGAGCATTGATAGATTCTTGTTAACTTTGAATGCTTAAGCAGATGGCTAAATTCCCGGGCATATCAGAAGATCAAATGGATCAAACTGATAGGATCGGAGGTGATAACCAGGGGAGGCCTGGGCACCAGAAGAGGCCCTGGAAATAATTTCCAAAGTGGCCCCATATAACACATTTTCAGAAAGCCAAACCTTTTTCCCATGGGAAAATCAGGACATAACTCACAAGAGACCCATGGGGCAGAAGCCTACTGGGAAATCTCCAGAGTTCCCTAAAAGCCAGTTCGACCCTGGTGATAACGACAATGTCGTCTGCATGTGGGACACCGTTCTTTCTCTCATCCATCATTCCAGCTACTCCTCAAAATTAACATAGGAGTTCTAAGTAAATCATTAGAACGGGCGGGATCTAGAACAATGTTAGGTAAGGAAGTAAGAGATTTCTGAATTGGAAATATTAAAACAGCGAAAATTATAGTTTGTGACTTGATAAATAAATAACTGCTTTTTTGGAAATGTGAAACACCAACAAAACCTTAAGAAACATAAAAGGATGGGTGTGTGTGTGACCATTAGAAGCGGAGTTTCAGCAATTTTATTTTCTTGTAGTGTAACGCTGTGAGGACCAGGTGCCGATTATCAGGCCAAGTAAAAGCGAATGGTTATAAGCTGTGATTTCGGAGCTGCAGTTTTATGAATAATAACGTTTTAAAAATGCAAACATCCTGCTTATAAAAAGTGCAGCTCTCCGATGCCAGCATAAACAGCCAAGGGGCGCGCATGGTCTACAAAGCGCTAGGCCCGCGAACGTCCTATGAAAAGGCTGTCTGTTTAAGACAGAAGCCCCTTCAGCCACAGTCGGTTTGTTTAACCTCTTACATCCCCCTACCCCCTATTCTACACACTAAAGAGAGAGAGTGTCATATTGAAATGCGACATTAACAGCCTGCCCGAACAGTGCCTGCTTTACAGCAGTGTTTCCTGAGCTCGCCAGTCATAGCAAACGCGTCGGTTACTTTTCTCTGCTGCTGCCGAGTGCACCCCAGAGACGCGGGAAGCACAGATGAGCCAATGGGGAACTAGATCAGCCTCCTTGACGTGTTTCTTACTACAGAACCCAGTATATCATACATTGAACAGCAGGGATCATATGATGAAGCGCATTTAGATTGAGTAACTGTCACCAAATGAAATCTGGTCTGTTCACCACACTAGAAACATGCATTGGCACTGGAAATGCTGAATTCGTTAACGGCCCCGAAACAGATACAACGAACCTTAGGCCCTTTCAAACGACTAATTCCTTTCAGCAAAACTCAGAAGTACGAAATGCTGATATATGAATCCACAAAAGTATGCGTGAGTAAAATAGCGGTTGGCGCGCCTTTAAAAGGGGGGATTCACAAACGATCCCCGTGGCAGAAAAGGCCTCAGCTTCTTCCCGCCGGAGTGCTGGGGAGGGACAAAAGACAGACAGGGCCTGGCTCACTTGATTGGAGGATGGAAGGAGGGGAGCCGGTGTCCCACAAAACAAAGCACCAGTAAGGGGACGCATTCATACTCTTGGGTGGCAATCAGGGTAAGAAAATTCAGGTGTTGATGTAGAAATATGAAGGAGGCGCCCGAAATACGAGGCAACGTCCTCTCCTCCCTCCGCCATGGGTAAGGGGGAGGTGTGCTGGTAAGCCCGCCAAACGGTGAGAAATGCCTGCAAAAGGAGACAAAGAAGGGGACCGGCCAGGAGGCTTATAAGCTGCCTGGTTTCTGATTCAAGGGACATTGCAGCTGAGCAGAAAAACGCTGCGTGTAAGGAGGACAGTTTCAGGGGGAAGCAAGGTTTGGACACGCAACAGGCGGCTGGTCGCTGCACCTTCAGAACTATTTTCACAATGTTTGTTTGCAGTGTTTGGAATTTGTTAGTGATAAAAAATGTGAATATAAATCTGCTGCGTTTTTATGCCAACAAAGAAAGAATGTCTCATTCTGCACCTTTTTCCTTGGACTGGGTATCGAAGGGGGCGAATGGAATGAGCAAGCATGTTGCTTCAAATACGGACAAATGTCCAGGTTATGATGGTTTGTGGCGCAACCCCATCTGAGGAAGAAATAGCGTCCCGCCATTTCCATAATCTGGGCCTCAGGAAGAGCATTTTTAATTGATAAGGTGAGGAGTGAGGATGTGGTGAGAAAGTTGGGTTGGAGGGCAGCTTCTGCAGCGGTACACGTTGCAACTGGCAGAGCGGTTAGCAAAAAACAGGGTTTGTCTGAGGGGACAGTGCCACACGAAGAAAGCAAAAGAGCTGAAATGAGTGAGGCTGTTACAAGGGCCAGTACTTGTGTGCCCCAAGTTGGGGGAGGAGCAAGTGAGAGGAGCATGCAAAAACGCAAGAGGATGTATGCAGAAAGTGTGAGGGAGAGACCTGTGCATTCTCCCTGGAAGGATGGAAAAGGAAGGGTTGTCAGAGAGGAGGAGCAGGGGCAAGAAACGTGTCTATAAGAAACAGGCGAGCAGAAGTATGGGGGGTTGGAGCGGCACAAGAAGGGCTGCAGGTGAAAGAGTCACAGGGAGAGGGGTAGACCCTATGATGTTACAGCCGGGGTGCAGCCCCCCACCCCCATAATCAGGTTCTATTGGTGGGCAACCATGCAGCATGGGTGCCGAGGAATGTAATTGAGTGAGGTTACGAGACATAACGCAGGAGACAGTGTCAGCATAGAACAAGTCCGAGCCATGGTATCCATAATCCAAGCCATCGATTATGAAGTGGCCCGGGTTGGACGAACAAATTGCCAACAGGCGTATGCCAAAAGCCGGAAGACAGGAGGAGACTGGGGCGCATTCACTGGTGGGAGATAGACATATCATAGGTCACCGGCTGTGCACAAAGGTGGCAGCAAGGTCAGTGGGGGTGTAGAGTGCTTGGGAGAAGAGGGAGGAGAAATACACAGCGATAGTAAAGCGGCAGATTAGCAGAACAGTGGTGCTCCATGGGGCATACATGGGGTCAAGCAGGGCATGTTCTGAATTAATCCCTCTTGAGACAAAGAGGATGAGAGCAGTGCTTTAAGCAGGGGGGGCGAGAAGGAAGGTGATCTCTAACAAGGGGCGTGGCTAAAGGTGTAAGGGGTGTGGCTTACAGGGCAGGCAGCCTGTGCAATGGCCGGCTGCTGCTACTGCTGCAAATAAAAATCATATAATTACAAATCGCTTTGTTTTGCAATTACCACGGCGCCGACCCCCTAGTAGGCAGCCTTTGGTGTGGCCCAATCAACAACATCTGTTTGGTGGGGAGGAACTGAAAGGGAGAAAGGGAGATGAATCATCTCTGTGTCAGCCCCTCCCCACCAAACAGATGAACAGGGATCGCACATTCACCTTCATGCTGGCTGGGGCTAGTGAGGGGCAGGCAGGGCCCTGGCTCGCTGGCATTATTTAGAGACTGCCGGGGGGATCCACCTCAGCCAGCCCGGCCCACTTCAAGCCCTGGATAAGAGGACATGTTGGGATAGCCTGGTGAAGAACTCTTGCTCAGAAGGTTTGGGTTGAGGATGGAATAGGAAATTGGATGAAGCAGGAAACTCACCTTGGTAGTTGTGCGTTGAGGAGAACAGATCCGGCAGAATGGGAGAGGTCCCGGAGGCCCTCAAGGAGAGAGGCCCAAGACTATAGCTAAGGATGCTGTGGCTGGAGAAGGTGGGAAGAGTGACGATGATAGATCAGAGAGCAGGGGTGTGCTGACCAAGCAGGAAGAAGGTGTGGGAGAGGGCAGCAAAGCAAACAAATCAGGGAGGATTTGACTGCGCGGTACGAATTTCGGAAGGAAAATAACGTTGTGTCTCCCTGGCTACTGGAAGACCCAGACCAGGGTAGAGTATTTGAGGGCAGAGGAGTGAAAATATTCTCAATGCAACACAGTTGATGGCTCTGGGGATTTACTTGAATGGAAGATGGTGCCGCGAAGGAAGGTCAACTAGTGGGTGAGCAAAAAAGCATAGTATTGTCATTCTCAAATTATTTCCTGGGCCAGTGGCCCTCCGGCTATGGAGAAGGGAATGGCAGAACAGGAACATTCAAGTCTGTAGTGAACACTAAGAGTGTGTCGAACAGGCAATCCAGGAAGAACGGATTGATTTTGTGGCTGTTTATGAAGGATAGTTGTGTTGTGTTATACATGGAATTGTTTCCAGGGTCAGACCTATTCCAGGTGCGGAAACTGCATTGCTGAAGAGCTGCACCGTTCACAGTGAATGAGATGTCATGGTTTGGCCGAGGCATTAGAATGGTGACCAAGCCCAGAGGAGATGTGGGCTTTAGGAGTGTGAAGGTGCTAGCTTTGCAGTGGAATTGACCCGGATGGCGTACAGGATGGCATTGGTCAACTTTTGGGGAAATGGGGCATGAGCTGCGGAGAGGTTAGTACGCCAGGAGTGGGAAATAAGAAGGAATTAAACTGACAACTATATGATGTGGTCCATCGACTGTGCCCGGTAAGGATAGCAGCAAAAGTGGGCGGGTGGCATCCTGTGGGAAGGTGTCCTGGGGCCATGAACCATCATCTGGGGAACTGGGGAATCAAATGGTAGAAAGGTGGACCCTAGAGAGGGGACACATAGGCACTGTCACAGTTTAATATCAGTGGACCTATTTGGGGAGCTGATGGAGCAGGGGAGACTTGTGTGCTATTCTGAATGGGAACCCCATATGTTCAAGTCCATGTTTGGGTTTTCCGGACTTCAGGGTATCAGAGCCTTTGGGGAATATGTATTTTTCTAGTTTATGGAAGAGCAACACAGACCAGAGGGCCAACGGATCTGTGGTAATGCAGGGTGGGTCTTGAGCAGAACTAATTTGCCCCATCATAGCCTTTAGGACATTTCAGGATTTGAGATAAGCACTCCCCACATGCCAATATGGGTCAGTGTAAGCAAAAAGGAAGCATTGGCATTGGTAGTGTAAGCAGAAGGCAAACATTGCCAGTGTAAGCAGAAGGCAAGCATTGGCAATGTAAGTAGAAGGCAAGCATTGGCATTCAGTGTAAGCAGAAGGCGCGCCTTGGCAGTGTAAGTAGAAGGCAAGCATTGGCATTCAGTGTAAGCAGAAGGCGAGCATTGGCATTGTACGCAGTGGGCAAGCATTGGCATTCAGTGTAAGCAGAAGGCGAGCATTGGCATTGTACACAGTGGGCAAGCACTGGCATTCAGTGTAAGCAGAAGGCAGGCATTGGCATTCAGTGTAAGCAGAAGGCGCGCCTTGACATTGTACGCAGTAAGCAAGCATTGGCATTTAGTGTAAGCTGAAGGCGAGCATTGGCAGTGTACGCAGTGGGTAAGCATTGGCATTCAGTGTAAGCAGAAGGCAGGCATTGGCATTCAGTGTAAGCAGAAGGCGCGCCTTGGCATTTTACGCAGTAAGCAATCATTGGTATTCAGTGTAAGCTGAAGGCGAGCATTGGCAGTGTAAGCAGAAGGCAAGCATTGGCATTGAAAACAGAAGGCAAGCATTGGCAATGTAAGTAGAAGGCAAGCATTGGCATTCAGTGTAAGCAGAAGGCGAGCATTGGCAGTGTAAGCAGAAGGCGAGCATTGTCAGTGTAAGCAGAAGGCAAGCATTGGCATTCAGTTTAAGCAGAAGGCGAGCATTGGCAGTGTACGCAGTGGGTAAGCATTGGCATTCAGTGTAAGCAGAAGGCAGGCATTGGCATTCAGTGTAAGCAGAAGGCGCGCCTTGGCATTTTACGCAGTAAGCAAGCATTGGCATTCAGTGTAAGCTGAAGGCGAGCATTGGCAGTGTAAGCAGAAGGCAAGCATTGGCATTGAAAACAGAAGGCGAGCATTGGCAGTGTAAGCAGAAGGCAAGCATTGGCATTGAAAACAGAAGGCAAGCATTGGCAGTGTACGCAGTAGGCAAGCATTGGCATTGGGAGTGTAAGCCCAAGGCGAGCAGTGGCAGTGTACACAGTAGGCAAGCATTGGCAGTGTACGCAGTAGGCAAACATTGGCAATGCTGTGTAAGTGCTTAACAAGAATCGGGGAAAAAGCACCATTTGTGACCCTCTCTTTCTCTGTAGGTGCAGCATAAGAGGGCTCCGAGCTGGGCATTGCTTGAGGTGACATGAAGAGTTGCCAAGTGGCGGTGGACAAGGCAGTGAGGATATGTGCAACAGTTGGTATGAGGTTGGGATGTTGGCTGCAGTAGCTAAATAATTACTTGCTTGTTTTGTAGATGGGCCAATAGAAAGAGATCTGGATTTGTGGCCACTACTTCATTTGATGGCCAGGCAACAGGTCAAAAAACGGTCTTATGGGAGACAGCTGAGGACATCTTTCAGCAAGGCGGAACTATTATGGTCAGGGGTCATGGTGGTATGTGATGGCATCCACTGCTGCTGACCCTGTACAACCTAGGAGAGAAGAGGAAACCAGGAGAGAAGAGGAAAGGTGTATTCTTGCCAGTTGTATTCCTGGGTGAGAATTATTTGATTCATTTGATGGGTTTGGACATCATCAAGTTAATGAGGAAAGTGTTGGGAACAGCAAGGCATAAAATAAGCAGTATCACATAGCAATTTGCCATGCACTTCTGTTGATTTGCTAATTAAAATGACACTTGTGTAGCACAGCTTGCTATTTAAATTACCCTGTTCAATGAAACTACAGCTCTCCCTGCATTCGTCTCTTGCCCAAAGGGGTCGCTCCACCCTCATTTCCCTGTTCACTGCAAGTTCAAAGGGGCAAATGGTGAGAGAGTGCAACAGTTATAACCTCCTCCACTGTTTAAAGTGCCAAAGTCCATAAAACACGTATTAGTACCACAGTGGTGGCTATGAGTACTATTGGAAATTAAATACTACTTTCACAGGTGTACAAGGCTGAAATGATGTGCTTGGGTCTACCTGGATTGGGATTGAGGTTATAAGCAGCCCTGCCCTCCCCCGAAAGTGGTATTGAATGCTATATTGAAAATCAATAATGACAGGCAAGGGCAATCTTGTCCACTGGAAGTTGACAATTACTCTGCCTGCTGCAACATCATACTAGATACTTAATCTCAGGCTATGACTTTCCTTTAACATTGTGAACATTTTGATTTATGAAACATCTAAACTTCTCCTTGCAGAGCAAATGATGGTGTCAAGCATGTGGATCAAACAACATATGGCACACTGCCCTGTGCATCACTGACTGGGACCCAGTTGCGCAGAGCCTTGCACGGAAAACCTGTTTGATCATATCTGTTTATTTGTGTCCATTCATGCAGCTAACCTTTACATTTTAAAGACACTCATTTTACTAATATCTCACTTCGGCAGTACACAAAAATGGTGTATTGTTGCTCATTTTATGTGTTTGGTACAAATAATTTCTGGTGACATTAAAAATATGAGTACAAAATTGCTAATCAAATTTTTTGCTAATCAAGACATTTTTAATTAGCAAAATCTGCTAATCAATTTTTGAAAACGAATGTATGCCTTGGAACAGTAGTAGGCCTGTGGTCCAATACATGAGTCTTGTGGACAGAACAAGATGTGGAGGGGGGTTGAGAAACCATCAGCGATTGACAAGTTCAGAAACGAGATAAAAAGATCATAGGGTTTTGTAATTTTGTAAATCCTTGGGAATAGGTATAGTATGACATGAATGTATAAAGTTTGAAAGGCCAGCTTACGCCATCTAGAATGGCATGCATCTACTGTTTCCGGGCACAGAAAAACATGTGATGAACTTAAGGGATGTGCTAGATGGTTTTAAGAAAGGAATTATGAATACAATAAGGGGGTTAGCAGACATCTTCTGAGGAGGTGTGATGATGGCCTCCACCTGTATCTTGGGGTGATGACTGCAGTGGCCAAGGGAGCCAGGTGCTTCTACTCGTACTGTGATGCTGTGCCAACCCTACAAAACGTAGAGCGGGAGCCAGGGGCTGGCCACAACTTGCCATCATGAGGTGATGCCATTTCACATTCCCAGCAGCTCTTAAAATGCCCAATAGTCCTCCTTCGGACCTCCCGGACTGCATAACTTCCCACCCAAAAATAAAGTGGTGTTACAGTACAACTCTTACGTGTCCTTGGGGTCTGGTGATAGAGTGATACAGTCATTACAGACATTAGGTAGAGATGACATGGTAGACATAATGAAGAGTGCAAACAAATCACATTGACAAATCCCTGCACCTGCTGTGCAACCATGGGTCAACCAAAGAAAGGAAAACCCCAATGTACGCCCAAGTATCAGGGGTAAAGTTTACAAGAACACAGAACAACACTCAAGGGTAGAAATATATCATAAGTCATGATAACAAGTACATGATGTATGTGCAAAAAAGTTACAATATACAAAGTATATCTAGAGGCAAAGAGTGATATGCTCAAGCTGGTGTGGTTGACAATGGAATGTTATTCATGTTATATTTAAAAAGTTGCATATATGAACTTGATCCAAATTTCATGGTTCATCAAATGCTATACTTGAACACACTGGTAATACCTTCCGAAAGACAATTACAAATATGTGAGCCACAAGGGTACAACCACCATACAGTAATCATATATTTTAGAAATGTTTACAAAGTATATGACACATTCTGCCTAGCATTTTTTGAAGGCTAGACACTAGGATGGGAGAACAGTTTCTGCGTTCGCCCAAGTTAATGGCCGCCCTTGTCAAGGTCAGAGAAATGTATGTATACACCTAATCAATATACAAAAGTAAATGCATCCACCTTGGCAAACAATGAAAATGCAAATATAATATAAATACATTGAAAAACCATCACCATAGACACTGATATTGTCTAGACCAAAAGCTCAGTGAATTATACTGTTAATACAATCAAGAAGTGGTATTTATATCCGTTTCATATACAACATGGATGTTATAAAAACATAATCCTTTGTTAAATCACAATTTAGAGTAGTCAGGAAATAATATACACATATGTCACATTGAGAACCAAAATGTTCTTAAGCATAGAGTTAACGTGGCTGTGAAATAAAGCAAAAATGGAAAAACAATTGGGCTGAACGATAAAAGGGAATCAAAAATGTGGAAGAATAAAAAATGTTACCCCGGATAACGTTAAAGTGTTTAACAGGTGGTAGTGGCATCTGGGGGTAAAATACCATGGGCTATTTTGCTACATGTCGCGCATCCCGGGAGGATAGCTCAGTGGCAACGTGTTCGCCTTGGAAGCAAGACGACACGAAGCAACATAGGTTCGATCCTTGGGTCCGCGCTTAGAAATCTCGGGTTAATTAAGCACGTTATAAATACGCAACTAAAACAAAAAACAATTACACAACAAAAACAATTCCTGTAATAGCGCCTCGATGCCCGCGGACTGTGTAAGCACTTTAAAAATGCAAAAATAAATAAAATAATCTGGGAGCTTGTGAATATATTGAGAACCAACGTATTACAAGAAGTATATTAATGTGAACGGTGCTGCATGCTATTGATACTGGCACTCATCTAAACTCATGCGTTTCGCGGAATGCAGACTTACCACAAGACTAATATATTTGTATGTTGTGGAATCCAATACTGTACATGTGCTCGGCAGTGCGACTGGCGTCTCAGGCCTATAGGAAGTCCACATTGGGGCTGTCACCATTAAACACTTGTTAATATCACATGAGTGTATACATGACATAATAAACTGCTGGCGAATACAGGCAGCATCGTGATATGCTGCTAGACATTGATGTTGTAATGATAAGTGTTTACTAAATACTAAATCAAAAAAACACTTGAAAACCAAATGTTTGAAGGGATACAGCAAATAAATATCACTTTGAAAAGGTTGCAAAGGGTGTAATACCAAATTTTAACAAAATTAATTAAAGTAAGATAGAATGGGTAAACTAAAATAAAATGAGTGAAATTAAAAAGTTCAATTAATTTAAAACACCACATGGAATATATTTACAAATTAAATAATAAAATGAAATGAGAAAATAAAATGAGTTGAAAATGAGTGAAATTGCTTTAATTGAATTTTTAGTGGGCTTAGTTCAATGGAGCTTTCTCTTCAAAATAACACTGATTCCTGGCCCTGGTAAGCCGCTCTCACGTCCTCGGCTGCTTTCGCCGAAGAGAAAGCTCCATTGAACTAAGCCCACTAAAAATGGTTGAGACAATGAATTAATTTGTTCTTTGAAAATAAAACTTTATGTTAAACCTTTACCAGTCTAAAAACAACACTAAGGTAATTTGGAAATAGAACTGAAAGTCAAATCTTGACCAGTGTGAAAATAACACTAAGGCAATACATTTGATTTGACTCACCACGCAGAGTAAATCAGTTTTTATTTAACAAGTTTAAAAGTTGGCACATTAGAGTGATAATTTCTCGCATACCAATCAATTAAAGCAATTAGCTGATGAGGTAGCCACAGAAATATATGCGAGACACCCATGCTGACGACTTCAAGTTTTTCCTGTGATTAATACCAATAATTTCAACAACATAATTGGTGTCGCCAGGGTTGTGCCTAAGTTTGGCGACAAAATATAATTTTCCTGAAAATGAGTGAAATTAAAAAGTTCAATTAAGTTAAAACACCTGGAATAGATTTACAAATTAAATAATAATTAAAAAAGTATGGAAAATTGTACACAGAGACGGGGAATTCTCTATATTCCACAGCAATGTGAAGTACAATTTGATGAAAATTGATAGCAGAATTATAGCAAAGATCCTCATGCAGAGGACAACATATGTGGATGAATGACCAATAAATAGACCCACTTCAAAGTAACCCCCAAATGATATTGTAATTCTAACCATGTACATGACTACATGTTTATTTAATCCACTGTTGTTCCAGATGATATAGAACTTTGTTTACTATTTCTTTGCAATCATTTGATTGTGCCACCTGAAGAACAAAGCACCTCAAATCAGTGTCATGGTGTCCACATTCAATATAGTGGGAAACTAATGGTGCGTTTAAAATGCTTTGTCGCTTAAAGGACCTATGTTATGTGAAGGCATCATGAAGTAAGGCACAGACAGCAGATTACAAATTCAAACAACCTTTTTTATTTAACTTAAATGTCAGGATGGATGAAGGGCTAACTTTCTCTAAACTAAGGTGGGATTTCCTACCTAAAGAAACTAAGGATTGAGTGAAAGAGTTCAACTTAAGATCTGTCTGTGTCCAAAACCTATAGCTGCCCTCGCAACTAAACAAAGTGTAGGGATGTTAGCAATAAAATAAAGTTATGCGCTTCTTCCAGCTTTTGGCTTACTTTTGAGCTCCCTTTTCCAAGTTCAAAGCAGTTCCACAAAAACTCTCGGCGTTCCCTTCCCCAAGTTCAGGCCAGTTCTACAATGTCTTGGGGTTCCCTTCCCCAAGTTCAAGACGAGAGATTTAAAGTTCAAAACAAAACAGTTCTCAAAGGATTGGGATCCTTTCCAACCCTCTTACTAAATGTCATTTTCACTGGTTCACCAACGCACATCTGTTACAACACAAGTCTTTCCATGCATATTTTCATTGACTTGCTCCTTTTGAGATTCACACTCTTGACTCGTCCTTTCACTTGCTTTTCATGCAGTGCACACGGTCTAGGCGTTGTTGTCGGACCACACGGTCCACCCATTACAGGTCACGCAACCAATACCCCTTTTCCATCTGCTTTATTAACAATTGTCCACTGTTTTCCTTTGACAAAGTATTCCTTTTATCAGGATTATTTTCCTCCAACACTTTATTGTGGCTAGCTTGATCACCATTCACTTGGTTACACTTGTGATACTTCTCTGGCTCTTGCCAGTCCAGGTATCCTTTTACTCTGTAGTTCCTTGACAACTTGGCTTGTGTCAATACTTGCTTCTCTTCTCACACCCTTCTTGGGATTTTATTTGCTTTGCCAACACTTGTATTTCAATCAATTAACTCTGTGGTATTTTCCACAAGCACAATGTTGCTTTTGGTACACTCAAGACATGCTTTATCTCTGTGCAGCATTCAGAAATGCTTATTCAATCATACTTTCATGTTGCTTTACTTCTGTACGGTATTCAATAATGTTTTCAGTTTCTGCAGTATTCAAAATCCCATCAGTTTCACTTTTGAAACTACCTTCAATTTAGTTCACAATTGTAAGCACTCGCTTTAACATTTAAAAGGGCTTTTGACAAGTTCCACAACGTTCGATATTCAAGAAAGGATTATTGCCGGTTTTCAGAGTGCCCCGATATGAATGTTTCCCATCTGCACTCACCAGCTTCATGCGGCAGCTCCCGTTGGCTTAATTCCTTTCCTTGCGCTGTGCCTTTCCAGCATTCACGCTCTCCTCTCTTCTCTTGCGGAGGTCCGGGTGAGTGCAGCTCGCTCTCCCACATGTCCGCGGCGACCAGAGAGCTTTGACGCCCCACAGATCCTGCTTGCGCCCGACTCAGTGGGTGCATAGGACTTCTCAAACTTCTCTGGGCCTACCTCGGCCCCGGCGTCTCTGGCCCTTAACTGACACTGCTTCCCGCACTTGTGTCTCCCACTCCTGTCCCTCCGGTTCGTCAGCTTCCGACTCCACAATCCAGCCTGCTGTGCATCCCCCTTCTGTGTGAACAGCCCGCATTTTAATGTCAATTGGGCTTACTAAGTGACCACAGTTGGTGGTCATTTAGTCCAAATGCCTGACCATAGTTAAAGGGACATGTCTGACCTTTACAATACTCTTCAGGCCTCTTCCCCGTCTCAGTACTAGAGTGGTGAAATGATTTACTAGTGTTCACCAGTCTTAGTTGCCTCTGCCTTGTCCCAGTACCATAGTGGGTTGAATGATGGAAATTGTGGGGAGATGTGTAGCCATAAAGGCCGGGGGAGGGATGGGTTGGTCTTCATAAGGGAAAGGTGGATACCATGTCTCACCTGTGGATATCCTCTCCCCAATCCCCAAGGACCCTCCACCCAGGTGATCCTCCCTTGCTTCTCCATCCCCAGGATCAGGATCCAATGGCGATGGCCTTTCCTTGGCCAGCTGAGAAGAGGATCCAAGGGGGGTAGTTGCGAGGCTACCCTCAGGTTTCTCACAGTTCCCCAATCCTAACCGTGACCTTGCGACTGGTCATTCCAATATATGTGTTTTATTGCAGCGGCATGTGATCATATAAATACAGTTCTTGGTCTGGCAATACATAAATTGTTTGATTTTGCATGTGAAGTTATCAAACTTTACTTCACTGTATTTGCCTGTGCTTGGACATGACACAGTTTGTACATGGGAAATATCCTACTATTGGATTCAGGACCCATGCTTCTGTAATACTCATGGGAGGATTTACTTTTTTACGCAAGGCACAAACCAAATTGTCTCTAATGATTTTCCCTCCCCTAAAAGTAAACAATGGTTGGTTCCATGTGGGAAATCTGGCCTGTACAATATGCCAAAATATTGTTGCTGACACTTTTTAGAGTGTTACTGTATCTATTGAATGTGCAAACACAAACAGTGCATTGATTGGGCGGTCTTGTACAAGTCGGTGTGAGCAATGCTGTTCTATCATAATAATGTGCTCTTTGCCTTTTTAATCAATTTACAAGGATAGCCTCTGTCTCCTTATCTGTTCACAAGATCAGCAGCTGCAGCATAATAGTCTGCAATGTTGGAACAATAGCATCTAAGTCTCACAGATTGGCCAAAGGGCAAATTAGCTTTCAAGTCGTGGGGATTTTGACTCTGATGCATAAGAAGTGTGTTCCTATTAGTGGGTTTTCTATATAGTGACGTAATCAAAAGGTTGGAATAATGTTTAAACATAAGGTCTAACAAAGGCAGTTCCAGTCAGTGAAATGCATGATGATATAAACCCTAAGTTAGAATAACATGTGTCAATCCATGTCAGAAAAATATTGATAAGTTCTTCACTGCCTTTCCAAATAAAAAATATATCATCTATATATCTCCACCCATGTTGAATATGATTATTAAAAGGGTTGTTAGAAAATATATGTCAGATTAAAATATGGCCATGCATACATTCGCAAGGCTAAGGGCAAAGAATGCACCTATCACCAGGTATTTGATTTGTTGGTATATTGCCCCCAGGAACGTAAAGTAATTTTGTATCAATGATGTGGCTTCAGCTCCACAATAAAGTCAGTGGGAACTTCATCCCAAAAAACATGGCTGTGTATCGCATCGGCAGTCACAATAATTGCTTCATTCTGGGGAATATTTGTGCATAGAGAGGTAATGTCTAGTGTGAATAATAGTGCTGAATTTGGATCAAATGGTATCCTCTCAACCATATTGATCATGTCACGGCTGTCAGCAATGTATGAAGGCGTTTTAAGGGTCAGTGATTGTAAAAATGTTGTGCCCACATATTGGCCAACTGGTTCAAGTTTGGATCCATTGACAAACACTGCCTGCTGGATCAAACAAATTCATGTGAATTTTAGGCAAGGCATATGTAACCGGAATCCATGGGCAATCAGTATTAAGGAATGCATGCTCCTTATTGCTGAGGAAGCCTTCTTTCAAGCCAATATCAATTATTTGCCAAATCATATCTTTGATAGATTTAACAGGATCATGTTCAAGGATAGGATACTGTTTGTTCTGTAAAAGGGAATCGACCATAAGGTCATATTTGTATATAGTCATAACAACAATCCCCCAACCTTTATATGCTGGTTTTATGATTATAGATTGATCATGTTTTAATTTGTATATTGCTGCTCTTTCACCCTTAGACACATTATCTTGATTGTACCAGGCCAACTCATACATTTTGAGGACACCATTCAGAGCTATGCTTTTAAATACAAGAAGCTCTGGAGGAACCATGGGTCTGCAAAGCACAAAGCTCCACCACACTCGGCTCCCTTTGCGTATGCACGTAAAACAGAATCAAGATGGCGGCCGGAACCGTCATTGACTCTCATAACTGAAGTCCACAAAGAGGGGTCAGAGCTAAGTAACAACATAATTGCAGTAAATATTCAGTTAAACAATCACTTTTCAGTTTTCACTGAGAAGCACACCTGAAACCTGTTCGACCACGAAAGGTCCAGGAACCATGTCCCGGTGCAATACAAGGGAAATTCTTTTGAAGAAGACTGTGGGTTTTATGGGAAGATCGAAATTAATTCATAGGGAATGCAGGAGAAATCAGACACAGTGAGAGCATTAGGGCCGGAGTTAGAAAGAGGGTAGGGGGCTAAGATGAGAGCACAGGGTGTTGGGGACAAACATCAGGAGTTGGAGAGAGAGGACAAGGAGAGTGAGAGCAGAGTAAAGGAGGGGAGAAGGGACATCAGGGGCTGGATAGAGGAGTAGGAGGGTGAGAAGAGAGGGAAGGAAAGGAGAGAGCAGCATGAAAAGCTGGACAGAGTAGGAGGATGAGGGTGATTGGAGAGAGATGGCGAATGACAACAGAGGAGAGGAGCAAATTGAAAACAGAGAAACACAGAAGGGAGATAGTAGAGAAGAGGGGGAGAGTGACACCAGAGAAGAAGAGGAGGTTGAGAGGAGTGACAACTAGAGATAGGAAGAGGTTGAAGGAGAATAGGAAGAATATCATCAGAGGGAGAGAGGAGGTGATTGGAGGGAAGGGAACACGTTACCCAGAAAATAATAAGGCACTAGAGAGGAAGACGGGGAGCCCCTAGTCTAAAAATGGGGAGCCTGGGTCAGGTGGAGAAATGTCATGCAGCTGAAGCAAGCACAAAGGCATAAGAAGGATAGGAAGGGAATAAGAGAAGGTCTCATAGGTACACGCATGTACCAAGAAATTGAGGAGGAGAGAGAAAGTGGGCTGGTGGCCAGCAGAGCCAGGCCCCCTAGGCAGGGGGGTGGAGAGGGGATTAGTGCACAGCCTGTGGAAACCATAAAGTAGCCTCCTGTTTGTTCAGGATAGGGCATTGATGAAAGGCTAGCTCATATTCAATGTCTGTCATATGCACAGAAAACAACTACCACTCCAGACCCAAGGAGGTCGCCTCCACACTGCACTCAAACGACCCAAAAACCCAGCTGAGAAATCACAAACCTCAAGAAAAAGACTTCATCCAGAAGCTGTGAGGGACATGAGAAGACCCCCCCCCTCCAGAAACCATAAGGAGAACTTTACATTTCTTCTTTCTTTTAGTGCTGTACAAAGGTCCAGATTTGGTTGGTTGTGTCAAGCACCCTGGAGGAATCAGGACCCAGGCTGGATGAGGCCTGGAGTGCTTTTACGTTTGTACATTTGTCGCTCTACTAGAGACATTGAGGGGTTCACTCGCTCAGGTTATGCCCAGGGAAGTTGAATATATCTAAGTGGAATGCTGTCCTGATGTACGTTTATCTTTGTTACTTTGCCTCCAAGTAATTAGTTTTGTTGCACCCTGGTGATAATGACCCCAATAAAGCTGGTTGGGATATATCTTTGTGTCTAGCCTAGTCTTGATCCAAGTTGCCTTCACGTCAATGGGTTCAGAGGAAAGAAAAGAAAGATTTGCTCAGGGAATGCCTAGACAGGTCCAGGTGGTTCGTAGAAAGAGCAAGACTGGCGAACACCAGCACAGAAAGAATAGGAGGAGGCAAGGCATTTTGAGGGATGGATTGTAAGGGAAAAGGGAGTAGCTAGACATATAAATTACAAGTGAACAGGGCATGAACAGGATGTAAGGCAATAAGCCAACGATGTTCAAATGGAAAGGGGGCCAGCCTTGAATGAAGTGGCCTTCCCTTCTCTCATTCTCACCAATGCGTTACTGGCAACAAGACACAAATTAATACAGAATATAGGTGTGCACTGTGTGCTTTCCTCAACACTTTTTATAAATTATTTGGTCCAAAAACGGGGAGATACATGTGCAACATGAAACGACTCCGTTTATAGGAGCACCCATATTCTCATTTGTTTAACCAATAAAAGCCTTGCACGTGTCTTAATCAGATCTGCTTTGCAACAGAAAATTCATTTCAATGATATAACCCTACCATTTAATTCATTCATAGTCTCTTCCAATGGAAGATAATTGTTCAGCATTCTGATTCTAGTATCACAATTATTTTCAGACCATTTTCTTACTGATATGCAACCAATCTCTAAACCAGGCATCTGACATAGAAGTTTTTCCGTTCTTCCTCATTGTTTCCATACGATTGCCTCCATGTACACTTCCCAGATCTCGTGCATCCAAAGTGCGGTTTATAACAGTACTGTACTTAAGAGCAATACTTCTATACATTGCTCCTTTTTTGAGGGTCAAATCAGCTGTTTCATTGAAACATTTCATCACTACACACCGAACACAGACTTCCAAGATGCTGTATTTCATTTGTCTACTAAGTGGCGCCTTGTCATTCAGTAGGTCCTGGTCACAAACGAACTACCAAATGGAGGGGAGTGTGTCACACAGGCATACTTCAAGCCCATAGGCTTACAGGGGAATTTGTTCTAAAGTACAACAATTAATACACATGCCCAAGGTAGCAGAATGACAAAACAGGAAGCAGAATCAAATAGCATTTGACCTCCCCAGTGAGGTTGCAAAGAAATATATTACATAACCTTTGACCCTAGTAAAATGACAGGAAGGGCTATCAATGGTGACGATAGATAGCTCAACGGGTTGAGCACTCGCTGCTGCAATCTGTGTGTGATCTGCAGGTCGCAGGTTCGAATCACAGCAAGGTCAACTCAGCCTTCCGAGGTCGATAACATGAATAGCAATTTCGATTGGTTAGCAATAATTGTATATACACATGTGCTATGTAAAAATCGTTGGATAAAAGCGGAATATAAATAACAAGTTATTATTATCTGGTGCTGGTTGAGCAATAACAAGAATGTCAACTTTAATGGGTCAGACAACAAGGCAACAAGGCATCCCTGCATCCTAATCTGAGGACTACCATATTGACCATTTGGCATGTATCTTCATTCTGTCTACAACCAGCACATCCAGACAAGATTAACAATTAGTTGTGAATGCTCCATTGACATCCCTGGCAGGCTTCGTATCACCATTCACCTGCTTTCACTCTTTAATCATGCAAGTCACTCTCAAAACCACATTCAACCAACAATGAATCTCCCAGACACACCACAAGTCCCCAAGTCACTGACCTTACCCCTCTAAACACTGAGTGAACACGGACTTGTTTCATGGCCACGTCACTTGACCTTATTAAACCCTATCAAATACATTACATCACTTGACATTGCATCACATTTCTAAAACACATTACATTACTACTGTATGCTGGTCTACCAAAGCCGGGGAAGCAGAGTTCGAGATTTTTTAGACTACAATTCCCATCAGGGCAGGGCTGATGGCAGTGCTAGCCCAAAATACCTGGCGAGGAGCTGCAGAGAACAAGGGTATAGCTTAGCTGAATGCGTGAAGCTCGAGGACAGGCGGGAAATGAAAAAGGTCACACCCATTGACATCAGTAAACATATTTCATTACTACTGTATGCTTGCACACTGTATGCACATCAGTAGTTAATGGGGCCCCCTTTCTACATCAAGTACATTTTGACAGGTGTCCATGCCCCCTTTGTGTCTTTAGTCCCGCCCCCTTTTGATAGTGTTTTGATATACACTTATATACATTTTATATTAAAAAGATATCAGCATTTCTTTATACCACTTTGATATAAAATGTATATTTGATATAAAGCAGGTATGATTTTATATCAATTTGATATATAGTGGATTCACTTTTTATATAAAAAAGGTATCAAAAAATGTTTGATATCTTTTTTATATCAAATATATAGCAACATGGGAGCAGCCGGTGACGGTGCTGCTTGGTCGACTATGGAGGGCAAAGTGAGCTCTGAAGACGGGGACTATGAACTTAGGGCTTTGCAGGTTTAGGTGTTGCGCTGTATTGCTGTACTCAGGTATGATTGATCCGGCTTTGTTGATGACTCCGACAAGTTCCTGTATATTTGGATAATGTCCCTCTGGGAACCTGTGCAGCCAGAGCATTGGCAGGTTTGTTCATTTTATGATACACTTGGCTACCCTGGTACTAAAGTGTCCTACGATCGGACATACTGAAATTCAGTAAGCCCCACTGTGCATTTCCCCTCCAAATTTACGGGTTTGGCCAACTTCACAGGAAAGTTGGACATTTTGTTCTCTGGAAATGTCTCGGCTCAAGCGTTGTTGGAGAGCATAATGTAAAAAGGTATTTACTCCAATGCTTCCCCATTACACACCTGTGGCCTTCAGGGATCCAGTGGGTACTGTGAGAAACCTAAGGGTATTTTCCCATTAAGACACAGAGAATCCTCTATTCAGGCGGCCAGGGGAGGGCCATCGCTCTTGGATTCCAACCCTGGGGGTGGACGAGCGAGGGAGGATCCAGGGTTGCCTCAGTGGGAATACCCCAGGTGAGATGCAGTATTCTGACAGGGCGACAAAAGAGGAAGAGGAAGTCACGGACACCTTCATTCGATACGCTGATTCCCATCACCCTAATCCAGGTTTCACTTGCCATAATTCCAATCCCGTCATCAATGATTTAAGGGGGAGGAAGGAACGAGTTAATTGCCCAAGGTGGGGAAGGAAGAAAAAACAACTAAAACAAAGCCAGAAGTCCTAAATTAATATTCATTCATACTCTACCAATTTAAATCAAAGGGAATACCATCCAAACCCATCTTTGTATAATCAACCATCAGGAATATGGAAGGGTTTGTGAGAAACCTGAAGGTGTCTCACCCGCTAGTCCCCAGGGATCTGTCATCCAGTTGGCCAAGACACATCCATCGTTATTGGATCCAGGTCCTGCGGGTAGACCAGTGCGCGAGGATCACCTGGATGAGGGGTCTTCGGGGAGTGGAAGTGGGACAACGGAGGGTGAGACGTGATATCCCCTTCCTTGTAATACCTTTTCCCCATCCTAACACGTAGGATACCTAGAAGCTCATCCCCGCATTCCTGACATGAACACTTTCTCATGGACAGTTCATCATGAGCGACAACGAACTAACACCCAAGGCGTATACCTGACATGTCCCAAAAAGGGTCAGGAAGAGTCAGGCAATTCCTGATAATTACACCCACCTGATTTCCATCACACTTTCCCACACGGATAAAAGGCGGAGCATAAAAGCACACTCTGAGCAAGGCAAAATACACGAGGAAGCAGCAGTTTGGAGATGACGGTTTAACATGAGGAGAAAGGCGGCAAGACAAGAAAGGGTTGCAAGGAAGGATTTGCCCTTGGCCTTTTCAGAGGAACAAAGCCGCTATTTTCACAAGCCCTCAAGAATAAGAAACATAAGACTGGGAACTAAACTGCAGAAAGGTGCATTGTGTGTCGAAGGTACCCACGGCTCTCCAGCATTGATAGCCAAGACGGGGATGTGCGATTACCGCTGTGGTATTGTTCTTGGCTCCTGCAACAAAGCTGCTCCAGTAAAGTCAGCACAGCCGGTGAGGTGGGGCGATTGATAGTAGACCAGTATGCGTTAGAACAAAGGTTGCAAGTGGCAACATTGTATGAAGAAACCTGCAAAGAACAGAGTGTAGGGCGTATCTGATGAGAAACGAAAATATAATTGAATATCCAAGGAGTGATTGTACTTTTGAAACCAAGGTAGATGCCATATACAGAGTGGTCCGGCACCACGTGGGTGCTCATTCGAAGGACTTTGTTAGGCATCCAACTGAGAGCGTAAAACACACACCCACTGTATATAATACATGACATACCTTTAGATGCTATAATAAATTAACAAACATATGGCGACCCCCTCCCAAACCCTCAAAACAATGTTCATAATTAAAACTGTTGTGGCCACCATCACATTCTGTAGTGCCGGTTGTTGGGGGTCAAATATACTACCTACAGAAACCCCCAATTGGTGCCTTGGTAGGTATAGCATCAATGACATTTTGGTAATGACAAAACATTATGCGCTGTTACAGGTTCTTGGGCTCACAAATAGCGGTTGCGTCCAAAACCCTCAGCCGCTTGCTGATGCCTTTCCCTGGTGTTGGCTGTGAGGCAACCTTAAAGCACCCCAAAAGCCATTCTCCATTATTGTTGGCCAACCCAATATTTTGTGGCTTGAAGATCCTGAAAAAACAGCCCCCTCAAACGGCACACTCCACACATCCTCACTACGCACATCCATCCTTGTTGATGGCAAACACCCGTCAGCCATATCTACAGACACTCCCAGATGCATTCCCCCATGCCTTGATGTCTGCAAGATTGCACAAGTCACGGAACATCCTAGATTCATGACATCCGCGCCTGGTGGCAGCAAGGATCCACATGCCAGGCACAATACTGGATCAGCACAGGAACCACAATATCCCTCCTGTGTCTCATATGCTCCTTTATCAAACATTTCATCGGCCCTTGCTGGGGTTATAATCCACCTGTGCCCATTGCCAGATCTGAAGAACAACTCTGCTGCATTGGCCCCAGGCCACTGTCGGACCTGGCAAGAGGCCGCTGCTTGGTGAAAACATGAGAGGCCATCCTCAAACCCTCAAAACATCTGGGATTTGTTGAATCAGATGCACTAATCTTCGTAGATCCAACAGGCATCTGGTGGTGAGCTCCACAGCCCATTTTCTCAGGGTTTGCCCGCTGTGCCATCCATCTGTTGGAGTAGATGATGTCATTAAGAATACAAGCAGAATATAGAATCAGAATAACATATTTTACACAAGATTCAGCACGTTATAATATTCACCAACAATATTACAATTGTAGCAACACTCAGCATACTACAAATACACTGATCGCAGTCTAATACCAATGCAGCACCCTAGCACTTGTACCATTTTTTTTTTTTAAATCAACATTTCCATCCACTTGTGTGGAAAATTCTCGGCTGCACCAGTTCAACAAATGTTTGATCTCTGGTACATACTCAGACCCTGTCACGCCCAACCGGGCAAACTATACATTTGCATTGTCAGCCTTGTCAGTATTGTGTGAAACACTCTGAATTTTCCTCCACACAGACAATAGGCACACAAGGTTTTTAGCACTTTGCTTCCACAAAAGAAAAATAACGGCAATTGTACAGCTTTGCCCAGACCATGGGTCTAAATTATAAATATAGCATTTATATTTCTGTGCTGGTTAATACATCAAGACAGGCTGCAACTGCTCTCAACCTCTAGAGTATGAAACAACACTTCTCAGAACTTGCAATAAATAATTTCATTTCTGCACGCCATATATTCAGATCCACATAGCTAACAAGTGTCAGAGTAGGACCAAGAAACACTAAATCTTTCAAACATTTCTGGAAAATGCAACTAGGCAATGCCACTGCAACCCTAGGGAACGCTGCGAGAGCCACGGTAAACACATATCTAGAATAAGCAGTTTATATGCCCTGCAGAATGTGCCTGCAGTGAAAAAATATGGTTGTTGACAATAGGGGCTGTCAATCAGAGCTAAAACTCCCAGATGGACTCTTCTGTCAAAGTTAACTCTATGTCAGAATCCACACAATCCGTAGACAGATGTTCCTCTTCGGTCAAAACCAACCCTTTTAATGGATCGCAAATGCCCCTCACGCCTCCCTGCCATCTCTGTCTAACCGAAACACATGGGAGGTCATTACGACCTTGGCGGTAGGGGGTTAACGGGGCCGGTAGAGCTGCCAGCCCTGTTAACCCCATACCGCCTCACTACGAGTTCCGCTTGCGGGACCCGCTAAGGACGCCTGGTTTTACCAGGCGTCCTTAGCGGGTCCCGCGAGCGGTCCAGCATGCTAACAACGGGCCCGTTATTAATGGGCCCATTGTTAGCATGCTCCCCATTCCCATTAAGCCCTATAGGGGCTTGAATGGGAATGGGGATGGGTTCCTGGAATGGGGGAATACCGGGCCCTCTAAGGTCGGAATGGGGCAGCCATGCCGGTATTCCGGTACCTGGAATGGGGGTAGCCATGCCGCAAATAGCAGCATGGCTACCTCCAAGGTCGTAATGACCTCCATGGTCTTGGCAAATACCAATATTCACCAGATATGACACAGGAAAAATTCACATTATATCGACAGTCCCGATACGCTACATCTGTTTTTATTAGCTTCACAGTACCCTCAATGCCTCTAGATAAGCCCCTGCATATATATCTTTCTGTGCCACTGTTTACACAGCCAAATACAAATACTTCTTATCAATAGCCACACATATCTTTCTTGCTGAGGTCTGCAAAATGCAGAAATTCATGAGCTTTTAAAAGCAAACACTTTTGCTGTCTAACAAGAGACGGTTCTGTCATTGATATTTTGTATCGGATTGCACATGCACTGTGTTTTACAGGAGCCAACCACTGTCCAAGCCAGGCACCTTTTTAATTGCCACTGTACATGCACTGTGTTTGATATAACTCTGTTAAAGACACTTTGGTTATTGTTACTCACCGACTGGAATCTCAGATGGTGATTCAAGGTTAGTACTGGACTCCTGGTTAGTCCAATTTGATTGAAGAGCCTGGGTTATTCCTTAACCCAAGCCTCATCACTTGAGGGAACTCTTTCCCTTGATGCGCCCCTCTGATGTATGAGCAAAACACACAGAGGAGTAGATCAAATGAAAGAGTGGAGAGAACACACCGCCACAATACCAGACTGCAAAGGGAAAAGCACAATGGTTATTGGAGTCACTGAGAAATATCACTGAATACTCCTTATGTTAATTATTAACCTGATTCCGCTCTCTTGTGCATTCAGAAAGGCAGGAAGGCAACAATATCAGGACCCAGGTTCCTAATGATATATAAGGTATGTATCATCCAGCTATACTAGGAGACTACAATACAGTAAAGACCTGTGAAAGTATAGACTGAATTCTTACCAATGTATAAAGGGGAATGCGGATGACAGATGGAGGATAACTGTAGCAGGAGGAATCAAAAGAAAAACAACAAAAAGGAGAAAATAACAAACAGGAAAGGTTAGTTAGGTTCTAAGCCCGGGCGGCACAAGGGATGCACTAGTTCCGGGGTGGTGCACGGAAGAATGGCTGCAAGGCGTCCAGTATGTGCACAAGGTCTTGGATAAGAAGGGTCCCAACTGCGGGCTGTAGGTGTCTGTGAGGAAGGTCGGATTGAAAACAGTGTAACAATATATAAGTTCAGAGCAGTATGCGAAATGGTCCGTGCGGCAAACTCTGGTTGGCACTGGAGAGACAGCACCAAACAGAAGGCGGAGGTAGTCAGCGAGGCGGCACAAATTAGAAACAATGGTGTAGTTTAGTCCAAAGCCAAGTTCTTAAGGAATCCAAGAGGCAGGCATGGTTCGACAACGGTGTAGCAGACAAGTACAATATCAGCGGGCAGACGGAGTCCAGGTGGCAGACAAGGTTCGGCGATGGCGTAGCAGAAAAGCACAAATTCAGCAGTCAGACGGAGTCCGTTAAGGCAGGCAAGGATCAAGTGAGTGTACAAAACACCAGAAACGCAGAATCAAAGTAGTGATCTAACTGCAATCAGAAGCAGCGACAGTCAGGACTGCAAATCTTTTATTAGAACACAGGGTGCGGAACCTGCGGCACCAAGCAGCTGATCTGATCACGTGATCCAGGTCACATGGAGAAGCCATGACAACATGCTACTCGGATCGAAGCATTGCAGCAGTGTGTCTCCAAGAAAACTGCCAAAGGTGAAGTAACGGGGCAGCCAAATGCCCTGTCCCAAGTGAAGCGAACACTGGCACCAGGGACCGTGAAGCACGGACACAGGCACAGGGTCTTGAAACCGTAACAGTTTTACAATGAACCACATTCACTGTTTAAAACACCCATTGTCAAAGCCATTTGTTTCAACTTTTGCATAGGATCTGTGAAACCAGCCATTGCTCTCTGTTATTTTGTATTTTGTATCTGGCTGTACATGTATTGTATTTTAAAGAAAATAAGCATTGCCAAAGCCAATAGTTGGTGTTTTTGTATTGCCATGGTAAAGTTAAAGTTTAATGTTGGTGGTGACTCTATTAACTTGGATCATGACTCTTCATTTAAAAAAGAAAACAAGCTTTGGCAAAACCAATAGTTCTGGGTCTTTTATATTAGAGCTATAAAGCCACATTTGCCTATAAAGCAAATTACTTTAATTATTTAAAAGCAACACAGATTGTCCAAAGCCAATTGTTTTAAGTTTTTTTTATATTAGTGCTATAAAACCATCCTTTGCCAATAAAGCAAATTCACATAGGGCTGCTGTGCTTTATTTCAAATATACATTTGCTATCTTTTTAATACAAAATGTGTATTAAGTGTATGTTCAAATACTACCAAAAGGTGCCAGAATTAAAGACACAAAGAGGGCGTGACCACCTGTTCAAAAATGAACTTGATGTAGAAAGCGGACCCATTAACTACTCACATCGAAGCCACTGAATGAGGATTTGAAGATGCTACTCAACCTGCTTGTTATGAGATATTCCAAACTACTCCCATCAGCTGTCCACAATGAATTTGCTGGGTTGGGCTGCTAGGAGTCGAAGCCAAATACATTTGCCAAGCCGCAGGCGAGAGTACAGATTGCATATCAGATATGCATCTTTTTAATACAGTCTGCGTCCTGCATTTATACTATGGCCGGTATACCTTTCTTCGTGGCTTCTATTGATGAAACGTGTCTTGTACCCATGCTAGAACACAAGGACCCTTATCATGGACTGCTAATGTTGCCCTTGACATGCTACTTGTCTATCAATCTGATTAATGCAAGAATGAAGAGGGTAATGGGACAGAAAAGTGCAGACAGGAGACAAAAAAGTTAACGTTCACGGACATTATCAAATATAACACTTCGAAAAAAATGCAACCTGATGATACCGAGATGTTTCGAACTACAACTGTCTGTTGTCTGCACTGAATGCGTGAAGTAAAAAAAGTCCACTCCCATTATCATTAGTAAGCAATATTATACACCAAACAATTAAATTACTACTGCAAAGTATGCTAGCACATGTATAACAACACCAAGAATGTGTGTGTGTGGCTGGAGCGTCTCCCACAGCCCTTGAAATTGTTATACAGAAAAAAGAAAGGCCCACAACTAGTGTACTCTTATGTGCACAGTACACACTGTGTCGTCAGTGTTGCAGAATCAGGGCTTTGCTGAGAGAATGAAATCCGCCTGCTGGCAGACTGGACTTTGTACCTCTAAAGTAAACAGGAGCAACTGCCTCCCATTAGTAGATAGACTAGAAAAAGGGTTTGGTGCATGCCATCAGCAGGAACTGTTATTCCGCAACATAGACAAAGTAGCAATGCATAGCCAAGGAAGAAGGAGGGAAAACATGTATTAGTGTTGTGCCAATATACTGTACTGTAATGCACTGTAACAACAAAAGTATTACACTGTATGATATGATATTTTATTTATATTGTGCTCGTACACCAGTGTTTCAGAGTGCTAAAAGGCAAGGGAGGGGAGGGGAACAGGGAAGAACGATCTTACTAAGCCCAGTGACATTGAGAACAGAATGCGCAAGTGCATGGGAAAGGGAAAGGGGAAAAGTGCATGGAAGGGGGGAGAAGTGGAAAGTGCGGAGCAAGAGAAACAGATGAATAATAATAAATAAATAATAAATAAATAATAAAGGCAATAAACGATGTTTAGAAAAGTTCATAAAGAGAGGCTACACAATTGAAGTAGTTGAAAAAGCTATAAAAAAAGCAAATAAAATACCCAGAACTGAACTACTGAAAGATAAACCGAAGTTGAAAAATAAAAAAACAAAGGTAGACTTTATCACTACTTACAACAGTGAAGCATATATTTTAAAGAGAATTCTGAAAAGACACTGGAATATTCTACAAAGTGATGATACCATCAAACTCAATATAGAAGTCAGACCAAGGATAATTTATCGAAGAGCACCAACATTGAAACAAAAGGTCAGCCCAAGTCATCTTAAAGAAGATAGAACTGAGACCCTTAGTCAATTTCTAAAAGTGCCGGCACCAACAGGAATTTACAGCTGTGGGAACTGTGTAATCTGTGATCAAATGGAGAATGGAACCAAAGAAATAAGATTATCAAACGGAAGATACCAAAAGATAAAACAATATATTAATTGCAATACAAAATATGTGATTTATGTGATAACATGTATCTATAAAAAAAGATATGTGTGAAGTACAATCAGAACACTAAAAATCAGACACCAAGAGCATTTAAGAGCAATTAAGAATAAGGATTTCAGATCTCCTATAGCAGTACACTACAATCAAGAACATCAAATAACCGAAATTAAACAAATCAAGTTTTTAGGTATAGAAAGGGTTGACACAATGGAAAGAGGAGGCAACAGAGAACTTCAGCTAAGAAGAAGAGAAGCAAAATGGATATGTAACCTGGACACGTGTCATTCTGGTCTGAATTCTGAACATGAAATGGCTTACTGGTTATAAAAAAAGTTAAATTATTGCCAAATTATAAACAAAATAGAGTGCAAGACTTTTTGAAAATGCATCAAAATTCTTGACTATTATCATGTTTCAGTATATTACTATAATGCTTTATGTTGAAATCTTTTGATGACAAGCACAAAGATTTATTTATTTTCTTGATGGTAAAATTATAGAATGTATTGTGAAAAGGCTTTTCTTATTTAGACTGCTCGATCTGTCCTTCCCTTCTGATACATTTCTTTTTTCCTTATCCTTTACTTTATTATATTGCACCCATTTGGTACTATACAAATAAGGCCCCAAAGAAAGGACACACTTTAACCCGGTACGCAGTAATTTAAAATTATCTCAAAGAAATGAGAAAATTCTTTAAAAAAAACGAATGTCTCTAAAATAACGGCAAAATAGTAAAACCAAAATGGCCGTGGATGTTGTAGCGTGACGTGTGACGTCATCGCGTAATGTGACGCGATGACGTCATACACTACACGATTGCGGCCTGTATAAAAGTAAAAGAATCACACAGAGAGATAGCGCGGATCCTGGCAGACTGGAGGCAATCGTACCGAGGTGAACAAAAAAGGTAACTTCTTTCTTTTTTAAAAATAAGGAAAGTGAGGAATACACTCTGGGCTTTAAAGGCACCCTAAGCTAGAAAGTATATGGCTTGGGATACAATGGAGAGATTAATGGTGACTCCAATTTTGTAATGATTTCCACTATTTCAAAGAAGTTTTCCTAAATAAGGTTTGGGAAAATAAAAAAGTTTGGGTTAAAAATGTATATCCTTTCTCTCTGCTGAAAAATATTAAAGTTAAAGTTTTAGGTTAAAAACCTATACTTTTTCTCTTTGTTACTTACAGAAACCAGCTGAAATATACCTATATAATAAATGAAAGAGATACAAATGAAAAAGGAATAATAAATTAGAAATATGACTAAGAAATTTAGGGGAGTACAACTTACAAGCAAAGTAATCATAGTTCCTCACCGCATCTCACCACCACCAAAATATGAACAATATAACTAAAAAATAATTCTCTTTTTCTCTTATTTCTTTTCCCAAATTTCCTTTTCTACATAGCATCTCTTCTGATGAACCACGTGCATAAGACGTGGGAAAACACGTGTTGAAAGAAAAAATATACTAGTATGCAAATTAATGTATGAAGAGAGAAAAAATATACTAGGATGCGAACTAATGTATGAAGAAGGAAAGTGCATGCCATTAATGCAAAAAAGAGGAAACAAATATGAATATGCGAACTAATGTATGAAGAAGGAAAGTGCATGATACTTATGCAAAAAATAACTACCATCTAAGAAGTAATCTTGTTGGTGTGATGATACTGTTTCTTGCCAGAAGCGCACTATATATAAGTGTTTTCTTAAAAAAAGATAATTTGAATAAACAATGTTAGTGCAGCCAGCAAGTGGCAAGTGCTGTGTTTAAGGCAACAGATAAATGTCTGATAAGTGCATAAAGAAAGGAGGTGTGGGATTGTATGGGTACAGACACAGACCCCAGTGCAAGGGGTGGCCCAGAGGCAGTGTAGGAGGGTGGCAGGGTAAGCAGGTACTTGGGCCCGGAGGACAGAGGGTGGTCAGGTGCACGGTGCCGAGAGAGAAACAGATCAGCAGGGGAGAGGGGGGGCGAAGTCAGAAGCAAAGAGGAAGATCTTGAGGTGCTTCCGGAACCGGAGATAGTAATCCTCATGTTTCAGAGTGGCAGGGAGGCTGTTCCAAAGGGAGGCACCAGCCGAAGACAGAGATCTATCCCCAGCTTGTTTCTTTGAAAAATGACTGGCCCTGAAGGAGTTAGAGGTAGAGGAGGGAAGAGCTTGAGAAGAGAGGTATTTATGGAGGGATAGTTGTAGGTATTTTGGACCCAGGCCCCAGAAAGCCAGTGGACAGTGCAGCGGGTTTTGAATTTAATCCTTGCATCCACTGGGAGCCAATGAAGGGATTTCAGAGCTGGAGAGATATGATCCCAGGGCTTGAGGCCAAGGGCAAGTCTTGCAGTCTTGTTCTGGATTAGATGTAAAGGGTGGAGGGTAGAGGCAAGAAGACTTAGAAAGAGGCCGTTACAATAGGCCAACCTGGAGAGAACCAGAGCTTGGGGGACAATGAGCTTCTGGGGCAAGGAGAGGAAAGGCAGGGTATCTCGGAGGAGGTGCAGTAGGAAGTTTGACTTTTTAGAGACATGGGCGGATAAGGAAAGTGTGGAGTGAAAAATGACCCTGAGGTTCTCAGCCTCGCAGGTAGGGTTAGGAGGAGGGGCAAGGGAGGCCAGCCAGAGAGTGAGGGGAAAGGATGGTGAAGGTGTGCCGATGAGGAGGATCTCAGTCTTGTTGACATTTAAACAAAGATCATTGGCGGCACACCAATCTTGAATAGCAGTTAGGCAATCAGAGATGGGAGAAGGAGAGGAGGTGGTCGAGGGCAGCCTGAAAATGAGTTCAGTGTCGCCAGCATAGCACTGGAAATTTGAGAAGAAAATGACAATGCAGTGGGCAAGAGTTGACAGGTATTGGTTGAAAAGCCAGGTCGAGAGGTTAGACCCCTGGGGAACACCACAGGAAGAGAGGGAGATAGATGATAGGAAGGACCCAAGTTAGACCTGCGAGGGTCGGTCAGAGAGGAAAGAGGTCAGCCAGGCCAGAGCCTGATCGATGATACCCAGGTTATCACGGAGATGGTTATGCCGGGTGATATTGTTGAAAGTGTTGAAGGCAGAAGAGAGATCGAGTGGGATGAGGACTGAGGGAATGTTAGAATCAAGGTTAGAGAGCAGATCTTCACGGATGTTCAGGAGAGCAGTTTCCGTGCTTCTGGCAGCTCTGATGCCAGACTGATGGTCATGGAGAGAGCCAACACAATCAGAGTGCAGAGAGTGCAGGTTAAGCTGAGAGATGGCCAGTTTTTCCAGTAGTTTACCCAGAAAGGGAGTAATGGAAATTGGCCGATAGTTAGCCGGACAAGAAGGATCAGCTGTGGGTTACTTGAGAAGAGGGTGGACAAGGGAGTGCTTCATAGGGGATGGGAAAGATCCTGAGGCAAAGGAGAGGTTGCAGATATCGGCAAGGGCCGGAGCGAGGGTATCAATGTGGTCCTTGATGGTTTTAGAGGAACAGGGATAAACTTGTTTTGACAAGGCTTTTATAGATCGGACTTGTCTAGCGACCTCATCAGGGGGAAAAGGAGAAGAGGAAAGGATGAGAAATAGGGTTGGGGTGGATGAAGGAGGGTCAGCAAGTGCAGATGGAGAGGGGGGAGAGAAGGGGAGGGGAGGAGAGGGTGGTGTCCTGGGTTTTTGAGATAAAGTGAGAGGCAACGGCATTGCAAAGAGTCTGGGAGGCAAGAGGAGGGGTAAAGACTGCAGCAGGGTTGGCCAGCTCCTTGCAGATTTTAAAGAGTTCGGCCAATTTGTTAAATGCTGCAGAGACACAATCTTGAATGTGGACTCTCTTCTTGGTGAGGGCAAAGAGTCAGTATTTCCTTTGGAGCAGGCGACAAGTCAATTTGTCAGAGGATGTACAAGAGGCCCTCCATTTTCTCTCAGCCAAACTACACTTACGTTTCAGTGTAGCTAGGTCAGAGTCATACCAGAAATTGCACTTGGCTTTGGACTTCAAACGGTTCCTCATGAAAGGGGCAAGAGCATCAAGAGTATCAGAAATAGAAGAGTAGAGAAGGGACAGGGCTATGTGTGGGTGTGAGTCAGCCAGAGGAGGAGGGGGGGAGAGAAGGTGGCAGCGAAAGCCTAAACTGACACATGCTTCATGAGCCGGATGTCCAAGAAGGTAGGTGGCAATGTTGGCGTAGGCTTGGCTTTCGGGGAAGAGAGGGAGAGATGAGAGGAGAGGAGGCAGTGGTCACTCCAGGAGAGAGGAGTGGTCAGAGGGATAGAGAGGGGGAGGCCAGAGGAGATCAAGACATCAAGTGTGTGTCTTGCAGAGGGAGTTGGGCCAGAGGGGAGGATAGAGAGGGCAAAGGAATCGCAGAGGTCGAGAAAGAGCACAGATGAGGAACCGAGAGAATCAAGATGGATGTTGAGGTCACCAAGGAGGATGAGTTGAGTGGTTGAGGCCAGGAGGGAGGAGGAGAGGTCAGCCCACTCGGAGAGAAAAGAGGTGATTTGACCAGGGGGCTGGTAGAGAGTAGCCACAGTAAGAGAGTGGCTAGGAAAGAGAGCCTGCAGACGAGGTAATCGAAAGAGGAGTAAATCAGAGTCGGAATGATAGTGGCAGGAATCCACTCAGGAAACATCAGGCCTACACCACCTATGGGCCGGGTGGATCTGAGTGTGGAGAGGATCTTGTAGCCATCAGGAAGGAGAGTGTCAAAGCTTGTGACAGAGCTGGCCGTGAACCATGTCTCAGTAAGAACGAGGACATCAAGGTCCAGTTCTGCAAGGAGATGGCAGATGTTAGAGGAGTGTTTGATAGCAGAGCGGGAGTTGAGAGTGGCAAGATGAAGGAGGTTGCCAGCCTTAAAGACCTTGGGGGGAGGGGTACAAATCAGAGGTACACCCTGCGTAGGTGTAGAGGTTGCGTTTGGGGCAGAGGAGGAGGGAAGAGAGGACAAGGTAGCCATGGGAGGAGAAGAGGAGACAGCCAGAGATGAAAGGAAGTTAATGAGGCAAGGCAACCACCTATCGAAGAGGAGGAGATTGAGGGCCTTGGACCATGATAGTGCCATTTAGGTAGACATTAATGATGACTCTGGAAGAATCGAAGGAATCCATGAGGACTTCCCAGCGAGTGTCACCATTAATGGGAGAGGAGGAGAGAGAACAGAGCACAGAGATCATATGCGGGGTCCATAGATCTGGCGAAGAAACAACAAAGAGGATGTCGGCGAGGGTCTGTCTGGAAGAGGCGCTGGAATAGGTATCAGCGATAGGGAGACCTGGTTTGGATGCCAAGATATCCTTTTTGAACTTCTTCTTTCCAGACTTAGTGAGAAGGGAAGGATAGTTGATAGAGAAGCAGTTGGAATAAATAGGAGAAACAGAAAGCGCCATGGGTGAGAAGAGAAAGGAGGCAGTGAGAGGAGTATGCAAGTACAGCAGTGTGGAACAGTCACTGGGCTAGCAGGTTACAATCAATGGCCAAAGTTAAATACAAAACACCCAAATTTGACTTTCAAAGTTAAATGCAATACACACCCAAATTTGACTTTCAAAGTTAAATGCAAAACACACCCAAATGTGACTTTCAATGTTAAATGAAAAACACACTCAAATTGGGTTTGTCCAGAATATTGAGTTTGCTGGACAGCTGGGGGAGTATGACATCAGTCTCCAAAAGTAATACAAATGGAATTTGGTTTTGATTTAAATCACCTTATTTCTGTGTGTACTGTACTCAGTAATAAGTAATAAGGGTTTTATAGCATGTTCCTGATCATGGAAGCGGCAATAGCACGACCCGATAGATACAGAATGGGCAAGCCCTGAAAAAGTGTGGACTTCTATATACTAGCAGCTGAAAAGCCGAATTTATTTATGTGCACCTTCCCTTGCACAAGGCACAATAAGGCCATTGTATAGTGCTCGGAGGTCAAACTAGTGGGAACCACATGCTGGATGCACTTATCAAGCAAGGTGTGGGAGCTGAACCCACCATGAATGTTTTTCCTAACTAATTGCTTTAAACGGATATGCACAAATGGCTATTACTTTAGCTACTCCAGGAGATACACCATAACAACCAGGCTCAAACATGCCTTGCATACCGAATAGACACTAAGAGGCAAAAGGCGAGTGGGGACCAGGCCTTAAATATCGGGTGTTTTGCAGGTGGCTAATGCATGACTACATATAGAACCAGTCGCTGGCCACTCAGAGTCTGTATTACTAAACAACACACAAACACTGAGCCTTCACTCACAGCATGCTTCCTGGCAGGGGGCTGGTGCAGAGAGCTGTGAAGAGAACAGAGCAGAGAAGCCATCATATACTACAGTCCTGTTGGTGATCTCAGGATTAGCTTATTCAGAAGTGGAATGTGTTCAGCAAGGGGTAACCCAATATGCAGATAAAAGAAATCCGAAAAGGCAGTAAAACCAGTAGACATATTTCAATAAGGAGGTGCATTTCTTGAAATTCTGTATTTGTTTAATTGAAAAGTGCTTCATTGAAGAGGTTGTGGTACATCTCCTTGGCCACCAAGCCTTGCAGAGAATTCCTGGACCAAGCATACATAAGCTTTGGCCCCATATTGCCTACAGCATGTATGTGTTTGATGCATTATTCAACAGGTAAACAAAAGCAACAAATTAAAATAAAAAAAGGAAGCCATTTCAATAAAGCCTTGGAAGAGGTGAGATTCAAACCAGTTTTCATGACTGTTACTCATTCAGAGGTGAAACTCAAAACCACCTCACTACCAATGCAGTATACATGATGTCCAAAGGAGCATAGAGAAGCAGCAAAACATCCTCATACGTCACTATGCACCATGCTTGTACAGAACCTTAGGTATGGAAGCGTGTTTTCCATCTAGTGCCACACTGTGGAGAGAGTGGAAAGGTGCCTTTCATTTCTCTTTAGGTCCACTGGTAAAGGAAACGAAGAAATTAACCAACCAGCAGTTACTTGCCGGAATAACAGGCCTCGTATCAAGCAAAGTGTGCACTGTTCATATGAGTATCTGTGGATATTACAAATGTCCAAGTACTATATGTTTTTCAGCCATTTTCTGGCAACAATCATTCTGCTTATTTTTCCTATAATTGTAACGCACAGTTCTGGGTAAGAAAAGGTCCATCCCTTTCCAGACGTCCCAATGCCGACAACTAGATAACATCAGCAGAGCAGGTGCAAATGGGAATAGGTGCCAAGGAGCCAGGAGGAAAATACAAAATGGAGCAAGCCTCCAAGAATATGACTGGTCCTCTTTGGAATTATTGAGGCTGTTCGCAGGACACTTCTGAGCCTTTAAAAGAATCAGTAGCATAGAAGAGGTGCAGGAACAAGGAACACTGGAAAACAGCAGTTGAAATATGGACTAGGCAGAGGAGGAAGGCAGGCGTGGCAGCAGAATCCAGTTAAAGGAGTGTAGAGGAGCAGGTGGACACCTTCTCCCTGGTCTCCACCTCCTTAATGTCAGTCTAGAAATACGGATACCTCTACTTTGAGACCGCAAACGCATTTTGGTGGCCGTGGGCCAACCGTCTCATGCACGATATGACAGAATATAGGTTTTCGAGTTTGCCAATGAACGGCCATTTTGATGTAAAAAAAATCGCCATTTTGTTTTCTATCCATTGCTTTCTGTTCCTATTGCTTTGCAGTATATTTTCCGCTTACACTGCTCGACTGTGGATGTGAAAAGGTCAAGGCCGCAGGGGCGTGAGGATAACAAGAGTTCGCTGAAACACAAACGTAGGCAGCGCCAGGAAGAATGCCCGGCTCCCTCCCGAATGTAGCCTTGAAACAGAGCTACAGGGCATTTAATCATTTCACAGCTACCAGCCAGTCTCGTTATATGGTAGAATATGTTAGAATAATACCGCTAAAGGCTTGAATTATGCTTTTCCTACGGCCCCTCCTTTGCTGAGCCCACTAGAGCATGTCGGCTACCAGGACGCGAATAGCACCTGATAGATAGCAAGGTCCGGAATTCAACTCCCCCCGTATGTAGTTCGCTTCCAAGAACAGAAGCGCCGTGTTCTATTGAATAACCGAAAGATGCCTTCGCACTCACAAATTGCAAATTGTTACTAGAATAGATGTTTGAAGGTGTCATAGTAGTCGGAGATGTCCATCATCATTGCAAGTTCAAAGAAACCCAATAAAGGGGGGTGTTAAACATGTCATAGTTGATTGTTTGATATGCATTTTGTATATATGTAACTGATGTACATAATTCGCTCTCTTGCGTCCCTCGAGGTCTAGAGATACATGTCGCGGGGCGTGAGACCGAGTTGGCCAACTGAGACTTTTGCTTTGCAATAAAACCCTAGCTTTGGGAATACAACCTCGTGTCTGGCGTCTCTATCGTGTGTGGTGACTCGCCTTGTTTCCATAGACGTCAGGGTCCCCTAGGGGCCCCTTTCAAGATGGTGCCCGAATAGGGACCTCCCCCACTTGTTCCATCGCGTAACGTTGTAATTGAGAAAGGCAGAGAACGGCGAGGACGAGACGATCGAGCCGGGATCAAGAGGTGTTCGGGGCGCCCTGTAAAAGTGATGAGACTCCTTTGCAGATCTGCACACATCTGATCCCTGATCGACGTGCCTGGCTAGAGAATACAGAGGTGAGGGTCCCGAAACGAGGCAGAAGCCAAGAAACGCAGACACGACGTCCTTTGGTGCCTCAGTATACAGACGACTTGCTTTATCAGGTGAGTCATTCCCCGATTCAAAGCATTCTGATATTGGTTGAGAGTTGACTTTGCAAAATCAAACGCCCTAGTTAAGGTTGATTAACCAGGGGAAAGGTTGAAACATGCCTGGGGTATTGTCCACCCTAGCAGGGTTTTTCCGCTGTGGTAGACAATCTTTGGAAGATGACCAAATTGTACCACCTGGGGGAACGCCGGCGTATGAGATGTATGTGAAGTATGGAGTGGGTGCGATAATATTCTGTGAGACTTGGCATAGGCAAACCAGAAAGCAACAAGACCATCAGTGGTCGATTAATGGTAGTTTTGAGATGGCGAGGATAGATAACCCGGAAAGGGTGTTGATAAGAAAGAAAACGCGTCCTGCAGCATTTGAGACTATTAAAGACTGGAGAAAGGAAGCAATGCTCCGATTTAAAAGCAGAGCAAAGCATGCGCGCAGGCATAAATCAAAAGGTGAGGTGGCGGAAGAAAAAGAAGAGGAGGAGTGGACTGAGAGTTTAAGAAGGGCCAGCAGGCATGACCAGTTGAATATAGAAAAGATATACCCACAACGAGAATTACGCATAGCAGATGAATTGATAGAAAATATATTGACCCATACAAAACAAGGCCCAAGATCAGAAGTAAGACCAGACACGTCAGTAGCTATTGCCCAGACCCCGCCCGTAGCTCAAGCCCCCCCTCCGGTAGCTCAAGCCCTCCCACAGCCACAGACCGTGCACGTAAAACTTCCTATTAGCCAACCAGGCCCACAACAGACACTCCCTGTTCCCATTGTCCCATCTGCACCTCCCGCCTCTGGCACAGACTCGGTACCGTCCGTTCCTCCCGGGGTTGAAGTTGAAACCACGGGGGCAAGAGGCGGGACTGACCAACAGGGGTGCACAAGGGTAACCCACAGTGCAATCAGCAAAGAAAGGAAGGTGGAATTGCAGCAACAGGCAGAGATGTATATAGACGGGAATGATGGGACAGCAACATTGGCTTTGATATATGACTTTCATAGAAGCAACGAAAGACAGGTAGTGTTGAAATGCATGGGTGAATATTTGGTGGAGAAATGGAAACAGCTAATTGGGAAATTACCACTGCAGCGATTGTTAGATTTGAATGCATTAGCACGCTGTAGGGAGAGGGATGAAGAAGTGAGAGAACATGTATATAGACTTTTTGAGCTTAGAGATGAATTAGATAATGATTATGGCGAAACATTTACTGCACCTGTCAAAGTGTTAACTACACCTGCGTACAGGAGTAGGGAAGTCGGGAGACCTGGAAAGGGGAAAAAGGGGTCACAAAATAAATGGCAGCAGTTGCCATCGCCGGGGCAGAAGGAGATGGTGAACGAATTATCATTGCTAAAACAGATGGGGGCAGACTTGAAGGAATGTCTAATTAGAACACAGGTACTATTACAGCAAGTAACAGGACATAATAAAGGGCGAGGGAACGCACAAGGAAGGAGTCGTTCGAATATGCATGGGGGAACAGTGGGACCGAATCAGTGTGCATATTGTAAAGAGGAAGGACATTGGCGAGCGCAATGTCCGCATCTACAGAATAGAAATGGGCCTGGTCAGAAGAGACAGCATAGAGGACACCCAGGAGCGAATGGATCAAATAGGAGTAGTATGCAGCAGCATCATAATAACGGAGGTAATCAAAACCAAGGCCAAAACCAAAATGCCCCAAACCACAGTCAGGGAGAGCAAAATCAACAATATGGAAATCAGAGTGGGGGAAATAGAGGGAAGAGTGGAAATGTTTTCATACACAGCCAAACAGGTATTACAGTAATAGTAATGATTACACATCGGACGATGTGTTATTTCCCCAATAAGACAGCCCAGGACCGGGGTCGGAACCAGTGTCTATTCCTGTGAATCAGAGAGGACCCTACGTAGAAATGAGAGTCGGGAATGAGGAGCACCGCTTTCTTGTAGATACAGGAGCGCAGAAGTGTTCAATAGACCATCACCTGGTTCCGGATATACCACTGTCAGGGCAAAAGAATATTTCTGTAGGGTTCACAGGTACATCAGTCATAAACCCACTGTCCAAACCAGTCCCAGTTACCATAGGACCATTTACTGAACATTGTCCTTTCCTTCTAACAGTAAATTGTGGAGAAAATATGTTGGGATTAAACTTGTTGAAAAAACTAGGTTCTGTTATACATTGCACGGCAGATGGAGTGTTTCTAACGATATGGCCACACAATGCCCCTGTGTCAGAATTCATGTCTGAAGCGTTACCAGGGGAACTAAGTAAAGTACCAACCTGTATATGGGCAATGCATGACAATGATGTGGGATGTTTAAAGATAGAGCCAGTAAAGATTATTTTGAAAGAAGGTGTTACCCTACCACGAATACCCCAATACAAAATTTCGGTTGAAGGTGAGAAAGGATTGAAGAGTATTATTACTGATTTGGTGAAAGTAGGGGTAATCGAGGAAATCACAGGCAGTACATGCAACAGCCCAATTCTTCCGGTTTATAAAAAAAGGAGGTAATGAGGTACCATACCGTTTAATAATTGATCTAGGCACATTGAATAAGGTAGTAGATCTGCAATTTCCTCCAGTGCCAGACATCACTACAATATTGACAATGATACCTGTTTCAGCAGAATATTTTAGTGTAGTAGATTTGAAAAATGCATTCTTTAGTATTCCAGTGGACAAGGACAGTAGATATTTGTTTGCGTTCACATTAGGAGGACGATCATTTACATTTACGCGGATTCCGCAAGGTTACACGGAAAGTCCAAGTATTTACAGTAGAGCATTAAAAGAACAGCTAGGCATGCTGGAATTACCCATGGGTTGTGTACTTTTGCAATACATAGACAATCTATTGCTAGCTGCAGACACAGAGGTGATTTGTAAAGAAAGCACTGTATTACTACTGTCACATCTAGCAGCACATGACCATAAAGCTAGTTTGAAGAAATTTCAGTATAATTGAAAGGAGGTGGCTTATTTGGGCTACCTACTTTCGAAAGGAGGGAGAAGACTAACGCCAGAACGCATAGAAAGTATTTCTTGTATGCCTATTCCAAAGACACAAAAAGGAGTCAGAGCCATAATAGGCATGGCTTCATATTGCCGACAATGGATTGGTAATTTTGCGTTAATTGTGAAACCATTAGTGAATTTAACTAGAAAAGATGCGGTTATGCCTTTGCAGTGGGATGAGGAATGTCAGAAAGCATTTAATGACTTGAAAACTGCATTATGCTCGGCTCCAGTTTTGGGTACGCCGAACTATGAGAACATTTTTAGACTATTTGTGTGTGAAAGTGAAGGATGTGCATTGGCGGTTCTGACACAGGAACAAGGTGGAAGAAATAGGCTGTGCGGCTATTTTTCTTCTGCGCTGGACCCTGTAGCGCGCGCACTACCACGATGTTTGCGATCTGTCGCGGCGGCTGCTGCGTCAGTGAAACAAACGGAAGGGATGGTATTGGGGCACACTTTAATTCTGATGGTGCCACATGCCATAGACGTTCTATTAAATAGGACACAGACGCAACACCTCACCTCTGCTAGATTGACAAGATATGAGATTATCTTGTTCGCGCCCCATATCCAAATTATGAGGTGTAGCGCTTTGAATCCTGCAGAATTAATGCCACTGACCATAAAAGAAATTGGGACCCCCCATGATTGCTTAATGGTCACTGAGGAAGAAACCAAGGGAAGAATTGATTTAAGTGATATTCCACAGCAAGAGCCGGATGGAGAGTTATTTTGTGACGGCTCATGTTTTAAATTACCAGATGGCACGACAACTGCCGCATACGCTATCACTACCCTAGAGAGTGTTGTAGAAAGTAAAAGAATCCCCTATAATTCAGCACAAGCCGCGGAAATAATAGCATTGACCAGAGCCTGCAAGATTTCTGAAAATTTGAATGTGAATATATATACTGATAGTCAGTATGCTTTTGGAGTGGTTCATAACTTTGGTTGACTCTGGGCTGAGAGAGGGTTTCTGACATCACACGGTGCCAGAATTCAACATGGCCCTTTGATTGTACGATTGCTGTCTGCACTCACGTTTCCAAAGTGCCTAGCAATAGTGAAATGCGAGGCACATAAAAAAGTAACATGCAAAGTAGGAGAGGTAAACGCGTTTGCAGACAGAATTGCGAAACAAACTGCCACTGATTTGAATACCAAGATGATGACGGTTCAGACAGAGGAAGTACCCTGTATGATAGAAGACGGAGTTGCGACTGTCAAAGAAATGCAGGCCGAGGCTACGGCCGATGAAATACAGGGATGGGCAGAGGGATCTGCTGAGTTGGATTTGGAGGGTTGTTGGGTGGACAAGGGAACTAGAAAATGGATGTTGCCAAATTTGTATGTGACTGCAATGGTCACAATGGCCCACAGCCCTACGCACATCTGTGCCAAGAAAATAATACAGCACCTTTTTACAGTATGGCAGAATGTAAACATAAAAAAGAATGCAGAGAGGTTGGTGCAGAACTGTATCACGTGTTTACAACACAATGTGCCTCATTACGACCCAGGCGGTAAGTTACCGCCTGGGTCGTACCTTTACCACCATGGCGTAAACTACGTTTACGCCATGGTGGTTGGCGGACTTACCGCCCCATTCCGAGGTTGGCGGGGCGGTAAGTCCCCAATCCCCATTTACCCTTCCCCATTCGCATTTCTGCCCCATAGGGCATAATGGGAGGGGGGAAGGCGTTAATTACGCCACCGTAAATTACAGTGGCGTAATTAACATCAAGGTCCCTTAGCGCCATGGATTTTAACACCTGCTAAAAGCAGGTGTTAAAACCTCCATGGCGCTAAGGGACCTCGGAATCAGGCGGTAAGGGTCGGCGCTATTTACGCCGCCGTAAACCCCTTACCGCCTGAGTCGTAATGAGGCCCAATGTAGGAAAGGGAACAGTGACTCCAACAGGCAGTTTTGGCCCGCCCTCCATGCCGTAATGAGGTAGTTCATTTTGATTTCATAGAGATGGAGAGGTGCCAAACCTTGAAATACGGCTTGGTGGTGATCTGTGCATTCAATAAGTGGGTGGAGGCATATCCTTTGAATGATTGCACAGCAATGAGTACGGCAAAAGTAATGTTGAAGGAGTACTTTTCCAGATTTGGCTTGCCCCAAGTCCTATGGTCTGATAATGGACCGCATTTTGTGGGTGCAGTGGTATTACAGATATGTGGTGGTCTCCAGATTGATAAGAGATTCCATAGTTCAAGGCATCCGAGTTCTGCCGTTCTTGTGGAGAGGCACAACGGGATTCTTAAATCAAAGATTAGTAAGATTTGTGCAGGAAGCAAGTTGAGTTGGGTGGATGCATTACCAATAGCACTATTATGCATGCGTACGTCTGTACAGGCTAAAACTGGGCTCTCCCCGTACGAAATCGTAATGGGGAGGCCGGCAAATGTTTGGTGCGCACCTCAGCCAAAACGACTTAGTGAAATAGAACATCCTGTGCTTAGTACATATTGTGGCCTTATAATGCAGAAATTGCATTTGATTCATCAGCAGGAGGCATTACCAGTGAGATACACTGGTCCGGGGCACGCGCTGGAGCCAGGAGACTGGGTGCTGCTAAAAAACTTTGAAAGAAAGTCATCATTAGCACCCAGGTGGTGCGGGCCCCATCAAGTACTTTTAGCGACGCAGACGGCAATTTACAGGTGGATGGAAGGAAGTCGTGGATCCATGCCACCCATGCCAAGAAGATTCCAACTGCACTGAAAGACTTGCCTGACACTAATGACCGAAAAGAGACAGCGGTCCAAGAAATGAAAGAAACTGTTGACAGTGAGCAGCCACCTAATCTGCCAAAACGAGAAGTGAAACTCGAAACAAAGCCTGAGACGATTGCCAAAGAGGGGGAAGGGCAAAGAATGCCCCAACGTTGCCCAGCAAAATCGACATCACTGCTGACCGATGCAAAATCTGCCTTGCAGATACCAGCAAAACGAAATTGTGTACCCCTTCGGCGCCCACCAGCACTTGCCAGCACGCCAAAGAACGGATCTGCATCATTGGCGCGGCGCACACCAGCACCTGCAGTAGCGCCACAGGCTGACTTCAAGTCTGAATCTGGAAGTGCACCGGCACTGTTCACGGATCATACGATACTAGGAGCAAGCCGATACAACCTGCGGCCTCGGGAGACAAAGTGATCCGCAGTCTTTTTGGTGTTTATGTCAACCTCTCGTCCAGCTCATGGACGGAGAAGGAACCAGAGGTGTAGAGGAGAGAAGCGTGAGAATTGTGCAAGTCGGACAATTCAAGACTCGCGGCTCCTCGGTGCGATCATAAAAGTACATGTGTCCGGAACCAGAGCGGACAAGCTGGGCGCACATGATACGGAGGTGATAACTGATCAAAGGTCCTCTGAGCAGTATAAGAAGGGACAAGTGATCTCGCTTAAAAACGAATAATCGAATCCAGGCTAAAAAAGGACAGGCAAAACTGAACTGTGACAATTCCATTGAACTTATTAACATCAAAGCAAGCGCGACGAAGAAAGAAATCCGCAACAAACTGTGATAAAAAAGGACGATGAGAAACATGCCGGGACCGGTTCCAGCCTCCTCCTGCACCATCACCGCTGAGAATGAGTCAGTTATAAAGACTATAAGCTTAAGAAAAACGCATGGTAAAAAAAATTGTATGCTGGTACTAACGATAATAATGTGCTTCATGAGCGTGGTAGCACCAATATCAACAGCCCTAATATTATGGTGGGTAGAAACAATACGCCCATTAGAAATGTTTTTACCAATAATTAATATATCCACTACTGAAAGCCCGGTTCAGGTGATCACTTATACCCTACCCCCAATGGAAGAAAAACACAGGGAAGGTTTTGGAAATAACACCTTACTGCGGATAATGAACATGACACATGCAATCCTGAAGAAAACAAACTGCTGGGTATGTGCCCATTTACCACAGCATGCCGGAAAAGGAATAGGGTGGTATGTGCAGCCATTACCATTAAGTTCTGCATGTAGTGCATCTTTAGGTGCAATGTTGTATGGGAAATGGAATGAGAGTAATACGGGTAAATTAGACAGAACCAACATGAATGAGTTTGAGGAGATAATAATGAAGCCTGTGGGTTGTTCCATTTTCCATAAAGCACAAGTAATAACCCCAGATCCCACGAGGAAAAGTACACTAAAGATATCACGACAAAATAGACGAGATAGATTGTCCCCACCAGAAAAAACATCTGTAATGACGTTTCGTGTAAGAACAGAAGGGGACAAAGATGCAATTCCCCCATCTTACACTGTGAATTATAGCCCAAGAACTGTCCCTTTTTGTCTAAAAAAGAAAGGCTCTTTTACAGTCGGAACATATACTGGTTGTATGAATACAGTGGTACTAAAATGGGAAATAGAACCAGTATACGTAGGTGATCCAGTTTATTTTATATGTGGAGAGAAAGCATACCCTTGGTTGCCCAGAAACTGGGGAGGTACATGTTACCTAGGGCTACTGTTCCCAGGAGTATTCCTCTTAGAAACAGCAGCCATGGCCAGATTATCCAGAACTAGAGTCAGAAGGACTGACGAAGGTGTTTTAATAGCAACTGATGTAGCAAAATCATTCATTCCATTCTTAGGACAGATAGTGAACTCCTATAATATAAGGCAACTGTCCATAATCCTAAAGAATACAATAAACACAACAACAGCTATATTATTTAACATGACGTTGGAAGAAAGAGGAATAAGATTAATGACGCTGCAAAATAGAATGGCTCTCGATGTAATCCTGGTTCATCGTGGGGGAATTTGCAAAATTGTGGGATCAGCATGTTGCATTTATGTCGATGACTATTCCCCCATGATCTTTGAAGCAATAAAGAAAATGCACTTTCTAAGCTCTGAACTCCCTACTGGAGAAGGGAGCTGGGGAATAGGATCTTGGTTCTGGGGAATACTACGATCTTGCGGATGGAAGTTGATCTCAATATTAGTAGTGGTGTTCGGAATATTCCTAACGTGCTGTTGTTGTATACATTGTTTACCCATAGTTTGCGCTGAGGTAACCGAGGGATGTACGGAAGGATGCATGCATATGATAACAAAGAAAAAACAACCTCATGATCGAACTAGCCCAGACCCAAATGAGATGAGAGCAGTAAAAGAGTTGATGGCAATAGATATTGATGAAGACAATGATGTCCACGATATTATGCAAGACTCAGACATAAGTACTTCAGATTCATCATCACTAGAGGAGGTTTCAATAAATAGATGAGACGTTTGGCATACGGCCAAAGGAGGGTTCGTCAGTCTAGAAATACGGATACTTCTACTTTGAGACCGCAAACGCATTTTGGTGGCCGTGGGCCAACCGTCTCATGCACGATATGACAGAATATAGGTTTTCGAGTTTGCCAATGAACGGCCATTTTGATGTAACAAGAATCGCCATTTTGTTTTCTAACCATTGCTCATTGCTTTCTGTTCCTATTGCTTTGCAGTATATTTTCCGCTTACACTGCTCGACTTTGGAACATTGTTGTCTGTATGTGAAAAGGACAAGGCCGCAGGGCCGTGAGGATAACAAGAGTTCGCTGAAACACAAACTTAGGCAGCACCAGGAAGAATGCCTGGCTCCCTCCCGAATGTAGCCTTGAAGCAGAGCTACAGGGCATTTAATCATTTCACAGCTGCCAGCCAGTCTTGTTATATGGTACAATATGTTAGAATAATACCGCTAAAGGCTTGAATTATGCTTTTCTTACGGCCCCCCTTTGCTGAGCCCACTAGAGCATGTCGGCTCCCAGGACGCGAATAGCACTGATAGATAGCAAGGTCCGGAATGCAACTCCCCCCGTATGTAGTTCGCTTCCAAGAACAGAAGCGTTGTGTTCTATTGAATAACCGAAAGATGCCTTCGCACTCACAAATTGCAAATTGTTACTAGAATAGATGTTTGAAGGTGTCATAGTGGTTGGAGATGTCCATCATCATTGCAAGTTCAAAGAAACCCAATAAATGTAACTGATGTACGCAATTCACTCTCTTGCGCCCCTCGAGGTCTAGAGATACACGTCGCGGGGCTTGAGACCGAGTTGGCCAACTGAGACTTTTGCTTTGCAATAAAACCCTAGCTTTGGGAATACAACCTCGTGTCTGGCGTCTCTATCGTGTGTGGTGACTCGCCTTGTTTCCATAGACGTCAGGGTCCCCCAGGGGCCCCTTTCATTAGCACCATCCAATTGTAATGACAGATGAAGATCCACAATTGGGAACCCGTGCTTGAATCCTTGATATATTCCAGTACTACGTTGAGTATATGAGAGACGATATGCACTCAGGCAACCATTTAGAGTGTACCCACAAGCTGACATAGTGGATAAATGCTACCAAGAAGCATGCCCCTTGCTGAGCAGACATAGTGGAGAAATGCTACCAAGAAGCATGCCCCTTGCTGAGCAGTGGGGAAATGCAGCCATGAACAGAATGGAGGTACGTTAAAAAAAAGTCTGATGACAGCAAACAAATGTCATAAAGAAGAACCTATGCTGAAACAATATGAAAATACTTACGAATGACGATATAACTGGAGCACTATGAGAAACATGTACCCAATAATACAGCAATCATGAACACAAAGAAGAATGAAAGGACTCACTGGTCAATAACTGTAAATACGCCGTAAACACAAGGTAGAAAGAACATATAGAAGCTTGCTTATAGAGGTATATATTCAATGTTTAGGACGACCATTAGAGGAAGATAGACAATGGCTTATGTCAATCAACCCAGCTACCTCAAAATACACAGCCAGGATCATGAAGTGAAAAGACGATCAAAATCCTGTTTTTCCCTTGCAAAATAAAGGAGTAGATTGGCCTGGGACCAAGGATGCTATTTCGAGAGATGAAGGCAGAATACAAAGGGAGTCCAATGAGTAGATCATGTGCAAAGGACATATTTCTCAAGATTAGGAGAAACAAGAGTATCTACAAATGCCAAGTATTGGACAATTAAAAGCGTATAAAGTTTATATGGGATAGCGTGACCAAGTCTCAAAAGGCCAAGAGGAGCAACTGGACAAAGTATAATTAAATCAAATAGTGTTAAATAGACTGTCGAAATGGCCAAATTTATTGTCGCTTAACATGTGACAAAGAGCTTGCAAACAAGGGCTATTCATTAGGTTTGAAACTAAGATAATGGTGTGCCTATGCTCCCTTGAATGTTCTAGGACAGCACAGACTGGCAAGGTCAATCCTCAAACAGAGAACACTGGTGTGAGGCATACCAATGAGAGAGGATAGAATAATAGGGAGAACAAGGGGAGAGCTGACGTATCTGAAAGCACCTGGGTTTCGATTCTATGCACATGCTGCTAGCGAGCGAATGTGCAAGGTTGGATTTGGGTTTCCAACCAATCAAAAACGCCTGCCATGCACGTTTACATAAAGTGTAGCAAATTACTATTCTGCTGCCGTATTCTTTGCTGTAATCAGTATACTACGTATGAAGAAGTAGCTCAGGGCCTGTCCAAGGGATAAGGGGCCACCAATAAGAGGCTAACAACCATGCATTCTATATGTAGACATGTCCCCCTAATTCAATACCACTCCTCAATATGTTTTTGTAATATGCCACATAGGATGACATCATAGATGACGCATCTAGCATTATATAAAATAGGTGTAATCAAGAAAGCGTGTGATCCTGCATACATCGATTTGATGAATGACAATTAACCATGCTTTCCTTCATTGAAGCAGTATTTTACCATCTTCTTTGAGTCTGTTTGTTTATTTGGTCTGAGACATGTTATTGGTAATTCCATCTAGCACAAGGACGGTTGAAGGTTCTAGAGCACAGGAGCAAGAACTAGCAACAGCACTTCCAGGAAGGCAGAAGCAAAACAAGAGAAACAGAAAACTGCCAGTAATATAAGAAGGAGCATTACAATGTACAGATTGAAGTGGAGTGACGTCTGCGATCTGGTAGCTGTTACCTGCCTTGTCAGACTCAGGGCTATTTTAAGCACTTTTGGGTCACAGGCACAAACATCCTTGGGGAACCCCTACACCGATCCAAAGGAATTAAGGCATCTGAATAGCTGTTCATCATCCCCCCTTCACGATCACCCGCCATAGCTTGATATGCTGATTTGCAGCAATCAAAAAAAGTATGCATACTGCTTTTTAGTCCTTTTACCCTCTTCCTTCTTGTAATCAGAATGATAAACAAGTAGCCTTTCAAGGGCCACATTATCTGTCTATGATAATGGTACTTGCGTTCTAGGTTAGGTACAGGACACTTTTCATCAATAGAAGCCACAAGGAAGGTATACCGGCCGTTGTATAAATGCAGTAAACAGACTGTATGAAAAAATGCACATAATCCAGAATAGCAGATTAGCTGCCTCACAGAATACAAAAGTGCTCAGGTATGGATACTGGAGACCAATTGGAAGCAAGGAGAAAGCCACACATACCATTGCATGCATAGTGGATGAGGATTAGAACAGGGACCTGGTTTTCAAGTAGTGTTGACATTAGAGAGCAAAGAAAAAAGTGGTTGTGGTGTGCACTATTTCAATGATCACTAATATTATAGAGGAAGCAACACTATAGCCAGTGAAACCGTGAGTGTTTTGAAGATCATGCAGTGAGAACGAAATCACTCTGGAGGTCGACAATTTTTAAAGGTTTAGGGACTGGTAATTTTGACAAGTTAGGCAATACGAGATTAAATGAGTTGAGGATCACACATTGGTTAAGAGGTGATGCTGGGATTACCGCCCACGCTGCAATTTCTGCACTTTATCACTTTCTTTTCCAGTTCGTACCATGAACTAAAATAATAAAATGTTATAGAACTGACTTGGAAAGTACAGAAATCACATAACCCAACATGACAATTTTTAAAGACAAAATGTTAAAGAAGCATATTATGTAAAATGGCGATGATTTTAGCTTCATCGTCTCCGTTGTCAATGGAAGTATACAAATACCAGCATTCTAATTGATGTGATCTTAAAAGATTTTATCTTGGTTTCTCTTTTGTATTTTAAAGCTTTGAATATGCCCCAAACCCATGCTTCTGAAATTGTAATTTGTAACCCATCTTTGTGTCAAATATGCTGACCTTAAAATATGCTTGCCAGAGGTCGGGAGTATCTGGTCTGCTTTCTTCTGTCTAGAACTCCTTCCACTCAAATGGCCTATATAAAAAGAACGATCAGGTAATGGGCTAAACAATGCCACCCGCATGTGAGAAGACTAACCTTTGCAGTATGTAATAAAATACCCTGATGTGTGCTATTAATGTTTGGTGAACAATGGACACGAATTTCTTTATTTAGATCAGGCAGCCTTGAGGACCCCACCTCCAAGGGGCGAGCCCGGGGTAAGTGGCCCTTTTGCCGTCCCATGAAGACATCTTTGGTAAGACTCACTTGCACTTCTACGTTCACTGCATCCAACATGGATTGGTTCCTGCTACATACACCCATATATACTCTGACACAGCAATGCCGTCTCGGAGTGCAGGCGTCACTTCATCTCCTGACTCAGTGTGAACACAACAAAGCAGACCCTGAGTCAATGTCTGGAACTGGAGCTGCTCCAACGACACAGCATATTCTCACATGGCCCCTACTCCGCACTCTGAGGAAATGAAAGGGGCAGGTAGAGTGGGGAAGCTGGGAAAATACATGGGAAGTGGGGCAGGTAGACTGGGGAAGCTGGGAGAATACATGGTATATGGGAAGTGTGGCAGGTGGACTGGGGAACCTGGGAGAATACATGGTATATGGGAAGTGTGGCAGGTGGACTGGGGAACCTGGGAGAATACATGGTATATGGGAAGTGTGGCAGGTAGACTGGGGAAACTGGCATACGGGAAGTGGGGCAGGTAGACTGGAGAAGCTGGAAGAATACATGTCATACGGGAAGTGGGGTAGGTAGACTGGGAAAGCTGGGAGAATACATGGCATACGCGAAGTGGGGCAGGTAGACTGGGGAAGCTGGGAGAATACATGGCATACGGGAAGTGGGGCAGGTAGACTGGGGAAGCTGGGAGAATACATGGTATATGGGAAGTGGGGCAGGTAGACTGGAGAAGCTGGAAGAATACATGTCATACGGGAAGTGGGGTAGGTAGACTGGGAAAGCTGGGAGAATACATGGCATACGCGAAGTGGGGCAGGTAGACTGGGGAAGCTGGGAGAATACATGGCATACGGGAAGTGGGGCAGGTAGACTGGGGAAGCTGGGAGAATACATGGTATATGGGAAGCGGGGCAGGTAGACCAGGGAAGCTGGGAGAATGCATGGCATGTGGGAAGTGGGGCAGGTGGACTGGGGAACCTGGGAGAATACATGGTATATGGGAAGTGTGGCAGGTGGACTGGGGAACCTGGGAGAATACATGGTATATGGGAAGTGTGGCAGGTAGACTGGGGAAGCTGGCAAACTGGCAGGTAGACTGGGGAAGCTGGGGGAATACATGGAGTATGAGAAGTGGGGCAGGTAGACTGGGGAAGCTGTGAGAATACATGGTATATGGGAAGTGGGGCAGGTAGACTGGGGAAGCTGCGAGAATACATGGCATACAGGAAGTGGGGCAGGTAGACTGGGGAAGCTGTGAGAATACATGGTATATGGGAAGTGTGGCAGGTAGACTGGGGAAGCTGTGAGAATACATGGCATACGGGAAGTGGGACAAGTAGACTGGGGAAGCTGGGAGAATACAGGGCATACGGAAAGTGTTGCAGGTAGACTGGGGAAGCTGGGAGAATACATGGCATACGCAAAGTGGGGCCGGTAGCCTGGGGAAGCTGGGAGAATACATGGCATACGGGAAGTGGGGCAGGTAGACTGGGGAAGCTTGGAGAATACATGGTATATGGGAAGCGGGGCAGGTAGACCAGGGAAGCTGGGAGAATACATGGCATGTGGGAAGTGGGGCAGGTGAACTGGGGAACCTGGGAGAATACATGGTATATGGGAAGTGTGGCAGGTAGACTGGGGAAGCTGGCATACGGGCAGTGGGGCAGGTAGACTGGGGAAGCTGGGAGAATACACGGCATATGAGAAGTGGGGCAGGTAGACTGGGGAAGCTGTGAGAATACATGGTATATGGGAAGTGGGGCAGGTAGACTGGGGAAGCTGGGAGAATACATGGCATACAGGAAGTGGGGCAGGTAGACTGGGGAAGCTGTGAGAATACATGGTATATGGGAAGTGTGGCAGGTAGACTGGGGAAGCTGTGAGAATACATGGCATACGGGAAGTGGGACAAGTAGACTGGGGAAGCTAGGAGAATAAACGGCATACGGAAAGTGTTGCAGGTAGACTGGGGAAGCTGGGAGAATACATACGGGAAGTGGGGCAGGTAGACTGGGGAAGCTGGGAGAATACATGGCATACGGGAAGTGGGGCAGGTAGACTGGGGAAGCTGGGAGAACACATGGCATATGGAAAGTGGGGCAGGTAGACTGGGGAAGCTGGGAGAATATATGGCATATGGAAAGTGGGGCAGGTAGACTTTGGAAGCCAGCAGAATACATGGTATATGGGAAGCTGGGCAGGTAGACTGGGGAACCTGTGAGAATACATGGTTTATGGGAAGCGTGGCAGGTAGACTGGGGAAGCTGGAAGAATACATGGCATACGGGAAGTGGGGCAGGTAGACTGGGGAAGCTGGGAGAATACATGGCATACAGGAAGTGGGGCAGGTAGACTGGGGAAGCTGGAAGAATACATGGCATACGGGAAGTGGGGCAGGTAGACTGGGGAAGCTGGGAGAATACATGGCATATGTGAAGTGGGGCATCTAGACTGGGGAAGCTGGGAGAATACATGGCATACGGGAAGTGGGGCAGGTAGACTGCGGAAGCTGTGAGAATACATGGCATACGAGAAGTGGGACAGGTAGACTGGGAAAGATGGGAGAATACATGGCATATGGGAAGTGATGCAGGTAGACCGGGGAAGCTGGGAGAATACATGGCATATGGGAAGTGGGGCAGGTAGACCGGGGAAGCTTGGAGAATACATGGTATATGGGAAGTGGGGCAGGTAGACCGGGGAACCTGTGAGAATACATGGTATGTGGGAAGCGTGGCAGGTAGACTGGGGAAGCTGTGAGAATACATGGCATGTGGGAAGTGAGGCAGGTAGACTAGGAAAGCTGTGAGAATACATGGCATACGGGAAGTCGGGCAGGTAGACTGGGAAGTTGGGAGAAAACATGGTATATGGGGTATATGGGAAGTGTGGTTTGGGGGAAGGAGAATCAAGCAATTCATGGAGCAAAACACACGCAGGGGGCTTTTTTGCGAGATATTCCACTCGAGGCATATGCTGGAACCCAGTAGCAATTACTCTCAAGAGTGCAGCTGCTGGGCTTTAATTCTCTTTTTTTTTAAAATCTCTCTTTATTAGTTTTCCATTTCCATAACAAAGAATGCATCAGGCAATGTCATTGCAACGTTACGAATAGAAGAAGACGAAGAAACAAAACAGAAAGAAGAAAGGACAAGCAAGAACTCCCCACAAGAGAACAAACCCCTCCCCCTCCGCACCTCTCATCCACACAAAAAAAAAACTCCCACCAGGTTCTCGATGCATGCAACAGAACACACCCTAATCTCAGGAATTTCACCCATGATACAATGATCTGGACGGTCTTCATAAAGGCAATGAGCCAGTAACCAATAGGCCCGCATGCGGCAGAGATACCAAGCAAAATTATAAAACCAATAAGCTTCAACTTCTTTCTGGGGCCCCATCCTCAATATCCTGCGGCGAGAGGGCATCCTCAGAGGCTGACTCACGAGCCATATAGCTCCTAAAAGAGTGCCAATAGTCCTTGCGTCGACTACTAAAGGGGAGTGTTTGGTTGTATTGGGACTCCCTACGCTCATACAGCGACATACAGTTCACTCATTGATGTATTGACAGGGCCTTAGGAGACCCCTATGCTCGTGCCACCAGAGACTTAGGAACCGCCGAAGCCATCCCAAACAGTTTTCGATCGCTGCTTACAGGTAAATCCGCCCAAGAAAGTGAAAGGGATCGTGGCCTCCAATACCTGCCCCATCACCTCAGCAACAGCGCCCCAAAAAGACTGGACCTGGGGACAGGACCAAGCTACATGGTAAAAATCAGCAGGGGACTGACAACATCTCTTGCACTCTGATGACCGAAGGGGAAACAGTTTATGCAAAGTCAGAGGGGAATAATACAATTGATACAAAAATTTAAAGTGAATCAGGTGAAATCTGTTAATACTAGAGATCAACTTAGTCTGAGCACGTATACCATCCCACTGATAGTCAGATAATGAGCGAGCCATGCTAACCTCCCATTTGGCCCTATAGGAGGAAGAGGGGGAAGTCCCAAGCCCCCGAGCCAGACAATACAGGGAAGAAATCACTTTCCTAGAAGAGGGCGGGGCCACAATATACTCTAGAACGGGGGAGGTCTCTGGTGCCTTAGGAAAATCAGGCCGTTTCGATTACAGTACCTCGCGGAGGCAGAAATATAACAACTGTGAGATCGGAGTCCAGTCACCTCTCGCCTTGAGGCTGTCCCAAGTTATGACTATCCCTTGTGGTGCTACATCGCCCAGAGTATGAATGTGCAAGCTCTTGAAATGCTGAATAAAGATATGTTCAAATGTAAGAGGGATCCCCCGGACCCCTTATATGGCCATCTTGGGTGAATACCACTGGCCCATCCCCACCAACCCCGCCAGGCTGTCCCAGCCTTAAGTGTAATCTCCAACGGCTGAACCTCTGTCCTCAAATGGCGCTCTCGTACAGCCCAGAGGTATCCTCTAAGGTCCTCCGTTTGAGCAATCGACCTCTCCAGCTGCGAGTGCGGCAGATCGTTCGTTGGGGACCACCACCAAATAGAGTACTGGATATGTGCAATTAGAAAATAGAGGAACAAATTGGGAACCTCGAAACCCCCCTGGGCATATGAACTGTACAATGAGCGCAGGGAGATGCGGGGTCGTTTCCCTGCCCAGATAAATCTAGTCAACATAGACTCTACACAAGTCCAGAATGATACCGGGGGCTATACCGGGACGTTGTTAAAAACATGCAAAAGCTTTGGCAAAACAATCATTTTGGCGAGGGAGATGCGGGCCGCCTGGGAGATGGGAAGCCGAACCCAAGAATCCACCCGGTCTTCCAAATATTGCAAGGTAGAAACATAATTTTCCTGAAACAAAAGCGCTGCGGAAGTGGATACCCTGATACCCAAATACCGGACACCACGCAAAGGCCTCTCCAACATCCTGTGGGGTGACTCCCGGCTTAAGCGGAAGCACTTCTGACTTGGACCAGTTTATCTGTAGCCCAGACAGGGCACCAAACTCAACTATCTCCCTCATCAAGGGTTGCAGGTTTGTACGAGGATGTTTTATGAATAAAAGTATGTCATCCGCGTAGAGTGAAATGATAGATACATACGACCGGAGTAGCACACCAAGATGAGAGTGGAATTCTCTCAATACACAGGCCACCGGCTCAATAGCCAGGGCAAATAAGAGAGGGGAAAAGGGACAGCCCTGCCTTGTGCCCCGAGAAGGATAGATGGGGGCGGATTGAACCCCGTTTGTATAAACCCGTGCCCGAGGAGCCGCATATAGAAGGTGAATCCAGGCAAGATACGTAGAGCCGATGCCGAGAGGCGCAGGACCTCGAACAGGAAAGGCCATTCCACAGAATCAAATGGCTTTTCCGCGTCCAAGGCTACCACCGCAATCGGGAACCTCCAGATTCACATTGTGCATCCTTATTGGGCTTAAGTAATGCAGTACGTGTAGACTCAGGAGTACCCCGGTGGATGCCGCCTCCTCGAACATTTTACATAAATGAGGGGTAAGCAAATCAGGGTATGCTTTGTATAATTCAGCCGATATCCCGTCCGTTCCTGGGGCTTTCCCGTTCGAAAGAGACATAATCACCCTATGGAATTCCTCCTCTGAGGGGGTTCATTGAGAAGCCCACCAATCTCCCAATCCAGCTAACCCAAGGCGACCCTAACAAGGAAGTCGGTAATATCGTCATGCCCAGCCGAACCAGTAGCTGTATATAACTGCTCATAGTATTGGCGAAATACCTTGTTAATCTCAAGCACATTCCTGACAAGCGGACCACCCTGAGATTCCACCTCAAGAATAGGCACCAAATGACTCTCCTGTCTGACAGCCCAGGCTAGGGTCTTACTCGGACGATCCCCCTCCCCATATCTCGATGCGGCCACAGGATCACCCAAGAATCTCTCCTCGTCATCCATCAGGGCCTGAGCCTCTCGCCTCCTCGCTGCAAGAGTAGTTTGTAGATCTGGTGAATCAGCCCTCCCCTGAAGGAGTTCCAGGTCTCTAATTTCCCTCTCCTTGCGCAATATCGCACCACAAATACTCTTCAACACCCCCCCTTCCCGCGACATGCACCAGCCCCGTATAAACACCTTGAATGTTTCCCAAACCACCCCAGGACTGGAAACTGACCCGGCGTTGAACTGAAAGAACTCAGTGATGGCCTGGCGAAGCCACTCCCGGAACAGCAAATCCTCCAACCCTCGGGCGCGAAACCTCCAGCGAAGCTGCCTAGGATAAGATGGTGGTCCCTTCAATTTTACCAGCACTGGGGAATGGTCCGAAAGGATACGCGGGAGAATATCCGCCCGACCACCGCGCGAGCCAAATCCGGGAACATAAACACATAATCGATTCTAGACGAACTCCCATGCACACTAGAAGGAAACGTGAACTCCCGAGCATCGGGATGACACCGTCGCCAAGCATCGAACAGGGGGTAATCGACTATAATGGAGTGCCATTTTTGCACCGCATGGGGGATCGACCGTTAAGTCGGATCCGACCTGTCCCATGTGGAAGAGAGGGCCACATTAAAGTCACCCGCCCACACTATCTTATAACCCGAAAATAGTCATAGATGCTCCGAGCATTTTTGAAAGAAATCGGGAGAGTCATAATTAGGGCCGTAAATATTGATAAATATAATGGGATGGTTTGCGATCTCCCCAGCCACCAGCAAAAAACATCCCTCCTCGTCCATCACTTGTTTGTGGAGTCTAAATCCTAAGGAGCGATGGATATAGGTTGCAACTCCCTTGGAGTGTGTGGAGTAAGAAGAGCCATATCTATGTATTCCCCAGCCGGAAAGAGCATGGAGCTTGCAACCCCTACCCAGGTGCATCTCTTGCAAACATAACACATTTGCCTGATGATTTCTGACAAAATTAGATATGAGGAGCACCTTCTTCACATTCGTGAATCCCCGAATATTCCATGTAAGCAGAACTATGTCCGATAGGACAGGGGAACCTGGCCCCGAGGAAGAACTCATATCAACCACCCATGAGCATATGTTAAAGGAGCTACAGTCGCCAAAATAACAACCAGGGCGCAGCCATAGGAAACCTCAGACTGTCCGGACGCGTCCAGCGCGCCTCCGCCACCAACCAAAAAGCTCATCCCTCCCAACTCCCATGTACGAATATATCTGGGCGACCACCCCTAACACCAAGAGAGAGCCCCAACGGTTGAGCAGTCAAGTCTGTGTCAATTACTCGACAGGTAGTACCACCAAACATGAACCAGCCAAATTCTCCATCTGTGCATACAGAAACCTGGGAACCCCCCCCACCCCACCAAAAAAAAAACCCCACAAAACCAACATAATAACAAACCAAACCCCAAACCCCTCCCTCCACCCACACCAGAAACCCCAATCTAATGGCCCCCTCTGTCATGATGCTCACCCCCGGGCATCCGGACCAAGCCCATCAGCCCCGGGAGCAGGCATCCAGGTGCTTACTAAAAACCCAGCAGCCCCGGCTAGGGGCTGTCTGGGTACAGTCCTGGCGCCATTGGCACCAGGCTCATAGAGGAAATCAGTCCTGGCGCCATAGGCGCCAGGCTCATGTACATTATTTATGATATGATATGATATGATAGTTTATTTATATAGCGCCTATACACAATGTGTTTCAAAGCGCTTCAAGGAGGGAGGGGACATAGGAAAAAAAACAGCAACATTCAGCGAAGTCCTTGAAACAATACAGAATGTGAAAAATAACTATCATAGTAGGCCTGTCGACATTTCTGATAGTGCAAGTGCATAGAACAAGTAAGGCAGAGGTAATGGAAAGGAAGGAAAACAGAGCAAGCAGTAACATTACTAAGTCTCTCGACAATTTACGCAGTGGAGGTGGTAACAGGAGGCGGGGAGGGAGGGGGGGCTAGTGGAAGGAGGGGGGAAGGAGAACAAGACACGCTACTGAACAAAAAGTCGGTGACAAGTTGAAAAGCAGGGGAGGGGGGAGGGGGGAAAAACAAAAAAGGGGGGGGAGACAGACAAGCTCCTATCAGGAACAGATGAAAGGAGTAAGTGCTAGGAGGGGGAAGTCTAAGAGGGGGGGAGAATAAGAAGGGGGAGTAAGAAGGAAGTTGCAGAGGAAGGAGGTGAGGGGGGGTGGAGCGCAGAGCAGGAGGGGGGGACAGGGGGAGGGCACACAGAAATCGCAGGGGGGCAAGAAGAAATAAGGGGGGCCAGGGGGGGCACAGACACTCAAGGGGGGGCAGGGGGGGCACATATACACACGGGGGGCAGGGGGGCATATAAATACACACGGGGGGCAGGGGGGGGCACAAAGATACACACGGGGGGCAGGGGGGGCACAGAGATACACAAGGGGGCAGGGGGGCACATAGGTACTCACGGGGGGCAGGGGGGGCAAATAGGTACTCACGGGGGGCAGGGGGCATAAAAATACACACGGGGGGCAGGGGGGGCATAAAAATACACACGGGGGAAGGGGGGGCACAAAGATACACACGGGGGGCAGGGGGGGCACAAAGATACACACGGGGGGCAGGGGGGACCATGCTGCAATGAAGTCAAGCCAACGTGAGGCCTGAATGGGACTACTTTACTTCAGAGACTATTTTTTACTCGGGTGTGGTTCTGGGGGAACTTCTTAGCTGGGACTACTTTGAAGGCCATTTGAACCACGCCCGAACAGCAGCACATGCTTCGCGATATTCTGCATCCAGCAGCGTAATGCTCACCGTGCCTGCAGTCAGCATCCAGTCTTCTGCCACGCCCGCCTCAAATCCAGAGTTCCTAGAAAAAGAGGAAAGAAGAAGGAAAGGATAGAACACAGACGTATTTTAATTCCTACCTGATTCCGGATCCATCACGTCTTCGAACTTGGAAGGACATTATTTCTGCACACGTCGCATCGCCAGCTGCAGCGCCGCACCATACTCACCAGTCCTCACAGCATTTTTCGATTCGGCGCTGCCTCCATCATTTTCCTCGCCGAACTCCAGCATCTAGGGGACAAAAGAAATATAAGGTGAGCCGAGAGAGCCAACAAATACAATCTCTTTTTACCACCATAGACTTACCTGATTTACCACCGGAGGCATTATTCTTTAACATCCCGCAACTTCTTACGCCGCACCTGTAAGGAGAGAGAAACCAACAAGTTAAATACACGCATCTTTTACCGGCCAATGTTGGGTAATACAGACTCTTACCTGAACTCCATCAGCTGCCACAAGACAATCTTCTCTTGGACCCGGCTGCAACACAAGAAGGGAATGGGACAAGAGTGAACATCGGACATATTGAACTCTTTGGACTTTATACTTACGGGTTCTCGCCAGGAACCTCGGAGTCAATATTCATCCGGAACTCTTCCAACGCCTTCGAACCAGTGAAGTAACTGGTATCTAGGCGCCCCTGCATTGCATGCAGGATGGAGAGCTCACCCTTCAAAAACATAAGGTGAGATTACTGAAAGGGAATATCGGAGGTGATTAGTGGGGAGAACAGTGGGGTGCCATTACTAGAATCCACGGGTGGCTAAATCCCTTTATCCACTTGCAGGAGAATACTTCTACGGGTCAAGCAGACGAGATTAGGCGGGCCAGTCCAGTCTGTCATCTCTGCACTACGCTTCACATTGGAGGAGACCGCAGCTGTCCGGGTCCGATCGACGCCCCTGTGGAAGCCAGGTGAGCGAGCCTAACACCCTCATCCCACCCACCACCCTAAACCCCATAACCTATATGCAAGTCCAAGCTAAGTAGCCGCTGGGCTCGGAGGGAGGCTGGCGGCATCTGCGGCTCGTAAAGCTTGGAGGCTCAATGCCATGGTTACACGCCACAGTTCAAGCACCCACCAGAAAACAAGTTTAGTCGGCACATTCACAATTCAATGGAATGTTTACATAGCTATCCCACAGGACCCATCATGCATCCTTAAGCAGTCCCATAAGCACACCAATTCGCTCCCAATCACGGGGACGTTGGAGCAGGAGGCACATGGTCCGGAATGCTCAAGGCAAACCTCTTGGCAGATTCAGCGTTAGTGAAAAAGGACACCTTACCATCATGCACCACCCTAAGTTTAGCAGGATACATCATAGCATAGCGAACCCCCTTCATCCGCAGCATGGCATTAACACTTAGAAACGTTTTCCTCTGATCCTGCACCTGCTGGCTAAAGTCAGGAAATAAACGTATTGTTGATGAACCCCATTGCAGGATCTTCTTTTCCCTAGCCACGTGCAACAGGGTATGCCGGTCCCTGTAATTGAAAATTCGGGCTATAATGGCCCTTTCCGGGGCTACCGGGGGCGGCCTGACCGAAAAGGAGCGGTGGGCTCTTTTAACCATAAACATATTCAAAACCGGCAGATTATCCAAAACCTCCTTCAGAAGCTGTTCAACAAAGAGTTCCATGTTATCAATACGAGTTGTCTCAGCCACCCCAGTAATCCTTATATTGTTCCTCCTCGATCTCCCTTCAAAGTCATCATTCTTCGCTGTTATTTTCTTAACAGCCTGTTGCAAAGAGGTCACCTCTCTTTGGAGAGCAGAGATCTTGTCTTCACCATCCCCAATCCTCTGCTCCACCTCTGTCATCCGACCGCAAAGCTTCTCAATTTGTATCGCCGATACATCCACCTTACAGGTCAGAGCATCAATCTTAGCTCCCAAGCTGTCAGTACTCCACTTAAGGGCCAATAAGGTTTGGTTTAAAGCAGACATATCAATCTGAGCAGCCCCAGACTCCTCTCCCTGGCCGGCAATTACTCTATCCGCCTTTGCGAATTGCTCCATCTTTGCTTGTTTCTTGGTGTTACCCATTCTAGGAGGATACAGGGGACCACAGACAGCAGCCGTGCTCAAGCCGCACCAGCTTCAGTCAGGGAGAAGAAGCCCTCCCCAGATGTCACATACTAAGGGCGTGAACACCACAATTTGAAGGCAAAAGTCCCAGATCTGCCCGCAGGTACCGTGTTGAATTCAAAGTATTGACCACTCAAGAATGGGGGCTTCAGGCGGACAACCTTTCCCAGGTTATTGTGGTACCAACTTTACAAAATGAGTAATAGTTTAATAGGAGAGTCGGATAAGCTCACAATGTTTGCCATACAGGGGCTAATGATGTTTTAGCATGATCTGACTTAATGTGTCTGGCCCAGTTAGTGGCTAACGTGGTGTCTCTGAAGGAACATGAAGTTGAAGGACGCAGTGATCTGGAACGGACACTAGCCCATTGGATGGGGCAATTCTTCAAAGCTTCATCACCATTGCATATGCCCAGTGTGGGGTAGATCTTATCATCATTGTCCACAGTTAATCAGTCCAGACAGGTGAGAGGGAGGGTGCCGATAACCTGTCCACGGGCCCTCCCATCAGGAGCCCAAATCGTAGGTGCCCCAAGGAGTTCAGTGATCAAAATACGGCAATGAAAAAAAGGGGGGGCAAAAGGGGGACTTCCATGGAGAGGGGGGCACTCCACCACGTCCCCCACCAATTCGATACTGCACTTTAGAGAGTGCCTCTCACCACAGATGACAAATGCCCCCCCGACTGCCCCACAGTCATCAGGTAGCCATTGCCCGGTGTACATAAGTGCACAATGTCACCTGCCGTCGTGAGGGGGCACCCGGAGCTCAGGCGAATATAATACAAAAGGGGCTGCTCCACTCACTTCCACGGGGGCCACGACTGCCTCCAATATTCCAAGCAGGGGACCCGGTGCAAACCAAGCCCGTGGCTCCAAGCCGGGGTGCCAGGCCACGGAGTGGACAGCAAAGCCAGCGCCCGATATCAAAGCAGGCAGGAGCCGGCACTGCCGGATGCACCCGTCAGCCCCAAGCGCTTTCCGCCACCCCAAGACGCAGCCACTGTCCCTCCAGCAGCGGCCGACGCCGACCAGCTCACCAATCTCCACACGGCCAGGGGGATGGGCACACAAAATCCACGCGGCCGCAGCAGCACAGGGCCCGGGGGCCGGACGCCGCAGAACGACACCCGCAGCCCTCAAGCCGTGGTCCAGGGATTCCCCTCCTGCTCCGCCACTTCTTAGGTCTAAATCTGAGCCACAGCCACAAGCGAGTCGGCTCCGGTGGGCGAAGTATCCTCGGTCTCCAGCAGAGCGCTCTCAGGCTGCGGCCATCTTCGATGCCGCACAACAGCGCCCCCCCCCTGGGCTTTAATTCTCTAAGAAGGCTCTCGACTGAGCAGAGACTGGTGGGAACACCGGCAGTCTGTTCTCTGTCAGTCATTGCACAGTGACGTCTTTATGGGAGGGCAAAAGGGGCACTTTCACCGGGCCCCCATTTGGAGGAGGCCCCCCCACGAGGGTGTCTAATCTAAAGAAGTGAGTGACCATTGTTTACAAAACTTAAATAGCACATGTTAAGCTATTGTATGGCGTGTTTCTGAGGCTTGGAACCTATTGCCTGTCTGTTGTTACAAATACTTTCTGCTCTGATCAATTCATCCTGTAATGCTTTCTGTGTTCACTGTCCCACAGTTTGTGTGTTCACTACGACAACTCCTGTAGCAATCTCACCTTTCTATGGGAGTTATATTGATCATATGCAACAGCAAAAGTTGAAATGTATATCGATAAATGTGAGTGGCGCACTTTTAGAAGATAGCTCAGTGTGTTAAGCACTAATTGCAGATATTTGTGATCATATGCAAGATTATAATACTGAATTTCCAGCAAGGCAAACTCAACCTTTCCTATGTTTGAAGTTGATACATTGCAGGTATGTGTACTTTGTTTTGTAGCGCAACAGGTTCTATTTTCAGCAGTGTACCTGCACCTGTGGTTGCTATACAAAAAACTAATATAGCATCAATATGGTGAATGTCCAGAAATTGGTTGCTGCAGATGGAGGCTTTTAAAACCTAGGCAGGCTCCTCAAATGAAGACTATAAATTGGCAGTCTGAGAAGAGATTAGGTATGCAAATTCAAGACTGTGAAACCAAAGCATTTCTGCTTCTATCCTAGCTTCCCCAGCAGACAATACAGTGATCCTTGACAAATCAAGTTATTTCACTGACATTATTGTACTGTCTTCCATGAAAAGGTTGGCTTCTCACATGCTGGGGGTATTGTTTAGCCCATTCATTACCTGATCCTACATTTTATGTAGCTCATTTCAGCAGAAGGGGTCCTAGACAGAAGAGAGCGGATCAGATATCGCAGGCCACTGGCAAGCATATTTAAGCAATAAGCCCAGAGCCGTGTGGGCATTACCGAGTCAGGTAATGCCCTGGGCCCCATAGTTACAGGCCTGAGCAAAGCAAGGGCCTTAACGAAGGCCCCAGGGCATTACCTGACTCGGTAATGCCCCCACGGCAAGGGGCATATTACTATTAGTACCCCGGCCCAAACCGGGGTACTAATAGCAGTCAATTTTCCCTTTCCATGGTGGCCATCAGGAGCGGGCGCGCTTGGGACAGAAGTTTTCCCCGCGTGTTTGCTCTCAAAAACGGAACAAAAAGAAGTTAAGTGGGGTTGGAAGGGTGGGGAGGGGATTATTTGGGGAGGGTTAATGGAGGGGCTGAAAACACTTACCTGAATCCCTGGTGGGGAGAATGGTAGCCTCCAGCAGTGTGGTGGCTCGGAGCAGGGATTACCCTGTTCCGAGCCTCCTCATTGGATGAGGGGCTGCCATACCTCCCTGCCGTGGATATGAAGGCGAGGGATTCTGCGTCGGGTAACGGCCCAGCGAGGGACAATCCAATTGTGTGTTACATTCTGATTGCCCCTCACCGTGTTCTAATTTAAGCTTTTCTCATTCGGCACAAAAAACATGTTGCTTTTTTTTTACAACCGAAAGGTTTTTGTGTATGTTTATAAATAACAATTTCACAAGCCTGTTTTTATTTTGGCCGATTTAAAGCATTAAAATACAAAAGAGAAACCCAGATGTAATCTTTTAGAATCACATCAAATAGTATGTTGGCACAAATATACTTGCCCTGATGATGGAGACAATGAAGCTAGAATCATTCCCATTTTGCATAATAAGCTTCTATAACATTTTGTTTTTAAAATTCTCATGTGAGGTTATGTGGTTTTTCTACTTTGCAAATCCCAGCTTCACCGTTTAAGCAATGTGTAATACTGGGCATTTTATTTTATTCTTGCATTGCCTAATACGTCAAAATTGGCAGTCCCTAAACCATTCACAATTGTAACCCTTCTGAGTGATTTTGTTCTCAGGGTATGATCTTCACAACAGCTGCACACGTAGTTTCACTGGCTAGCGTTGTTTCCTCTATAATAATTGTGAACATTGATATGTTGCACACCACAGCCACTTGCTTCTTTGCTCTCTAATGGCACTCCTACTTGAAAACTACGTCCCTCTTCTAATCTCAATCTGGCTGGATGCATGCACCATCCTGGTAGCTTCTAATCTTCATCCACTATCTATTCTATGGTGGTGTATATTTCTCTGTGCTTCCAATTGGTCTCCCGTATCCACGCGTCAGCATTTTTGCATTATGTGAGGGAGCTAACCTGAGTCGTCTGTCTATTCCAGATTATGTGCACCTTTTAGATACGATCGATGTCCTGAATTTATACTGTGACTGGCATACCTTCCACGTGGCTGCTAATGATGAGGAGTGTCCAGTACCTATGCTAGAATGCAGGTAGCCTCGTCTTGGACTGCTGATGTTGGCCTTGGAATGTTACTTATTTATCATTCTTATTACAGCAAGAATGAAGAGGGTAAGGGGACTGAAAGAGAGCACCATTGGCTATTTTAATCGCTGTGAGGTAACATGCCAAGCTATGTATTGTGATTGTGATGAGGGGGGCAAGGCCAGATATTCTGGATACCTTTATTCCTTTGGCTCAATGGAGGGGCCTCCCCCCACCCCCAAGGTGTCCATGCTCCGGGCCCCAAAAGTGCTTAAGATGGCCCTGCAAGAGCTGTATTGCGAGTGTAGACTGCATGTCGGATTTTTACCATGGATTGTGCAATTAACACATTTTAATGCCAGCCCAGTGGCTCTGGGTGCCATCTGGTCTCAATGCAAGCCTGGATGAGCCCCCCCCCTCCCAGAAGGATTGAGTCTGGTAGTATGCTAACAGGAGTTTGTGTGACACAGAGAGAAAACTCTCCCGCACCTTCACCTCTTTTACATAGAAAAGAATGGCAACTGACCATCAGGCACATCTAACCATCTACAGCAACGCCTGCGTGTTTATGGTGCACCCTCATGCCTTTCGGGCTATGGCGGGGCACAAATAAATAAATAAATAAGGCCAAAAGTGGAGTGAGAGATCACTAGAATACATTTAGGATCATACATCGGGACACAGAAAGCGCACCACCCTGCTTATTTCTTCTCTAGATATCCTCTTGCTGTGTCACTAAATGGCCTGGTAAAGCAATTTCAAAAGTGACCCCATGTTGCTTCTCGTGTCTAAATGATTACGGCCACAGAGAAAACCATGCCACTGAATGTTCCAGGAGCAGATCAGGGCTAGGTGCTAGGGACATGCAAGCATTCAATCTGAACCATGCCAGCTCGTTGGTAATGGGTGGATGGATGGCCCAGTATGGAGGAGCTGGCACTGGCAGGCCCACAAAAAAAAACACGCCGACAGTGGGAGCCCCAAGCTGATAGTCATGTCCAATGGTCCAAGTGAGGCTGGGGCATCCCATTTTCCCAGCCAGGCATACTTCATTGGAGATGCTGGCTGGTTTCCTACACAGAGAGGGCTACGCCTGAGCCTCCTTCTCACAGTGCAGCTGATGGCAGCATTGAGGGCATAACGCCCTACGTGCAATCCTGGAAGTACACCATTGTGGGCCCATGCATCATGAAAATGTGTTTTTACATGGCAATGTGCTGATATACACGATGTGCAACGGCATAATGAAAACGTGCTTATGTGCATAACGCCCTATGTGCAATCCTGGAAGTACACCATTGTGGGCCCATGCATCATGAAAATGTGTTTTTACATGGCAATGTGCTGACATACACTGTGTGCAACGGCATAATGAAAACGTGTTAGAGTGGCAATGCTGGCATATTTTGTTGGCTCTTTTATGAAAGTCAGAGGAGCCCAGGACATCTCCTGACAGGAATCTCTCATTTCTAATGTATAAAGATTTACACCCACCTAGGACTTTTTACTACCTGTAGATTTGTATTTTGTTAAAGCGTATGATTCTCATTCAAGGCCAATATTTTATACAAAAATAGAACAACAGAAAAATAGAAACAAATAATTCAAATGTACAAGTATATTTAAGAATGGTGATCTATTTCCTAAATATTTATTATGGTATTACATCCATAGTGCTCTTCACAATATTGTATTACGTCATCCATCTTCACCCTACTAATGCATTTGCAGAATGGAATCCGATCGCACCGATTGCCAAAATAATAAATGCCTCGGTCTACTGATCCTTTTCATGATTATGATCTGTTGCCCTGGGCATAGTTGATATGGGCAAAGGGTTTGACGATTGAGGTAAAGGTACTGACAGATTAGTGGGAAGACCACTAGAAATATAACTGTGACAAAGTCACCTGTTTGTCCCCTGTATATGAGTGTTGCAAATCTCAGAAGACCAGGAGGAGCCACAGGCTCAGTAAATTCTTCCCAACTCCTCCCTAGCATGAACAATTACCAGCACCTGTGTTTCATCTGAATCCTAGTCGGAATCGGTAAAGCATACCACTAAGGAAGTGGCTGTTCTGCCACGTCACTGTTTATTACAACCCCTAGCTTGCAGGCTTGCCCAAGTGCGCTCCAGCTCCTCCAAGGGCAGCGCTACATTCACCACACGTACTATAAGGTTTTCATCACTCTATGCCTGCACTGGCTGCTCTTATCCAGTACCAGGTAGCTTGTGTCCCCTAAAAAGCAGTAGACTGAGCACCTTAATACCCGAGTCAGGCTCTGAGACTGTCAGACCAGCAATACGTTCGTGCAGCAAGGAGATCTTCAGGCTGGAGTTAGAAGGTATTTAAAAATCAAAAACAGCAGCTTGCTGTGTTTCTGGTGATGCCATCTCTACTTGGAATAAAATCCCAGTACAACTATGGACACATCGCCCAACCCCCTTACTTGAGAGGTACAGACCTGCTTGTTTCTTCAATTTCTGGAGAGATCTCAGTTTGCAGGTGAGGGATGTTTCATTGTGTGACGCATTAGAAATTAAAAAAAACAAGTAGACACTGTATGTCACGTCTACGCTCCAAGGCAAGGGAGGCGATGGGCAGGGGGAGGTTTGGTTCAATGGGTTATTTGTCTTGGTGTATAATTGTATTACCCTGTATTTTTATTTATGGATTTTTTTTTTGTAAAGCGTCTCAGCCCAGAGGCATCAATGTGTTTAGATTGTTTTATGAATGTGTGCACAAGCCGCTTAGTCGCGATGCATTAACATCCACATTGTGAGTTCGCTTTTCTGTTTTATCTCTTTAGTCTGCACAATGTTCATCGTCCGATCACACACATTTAAGCAGAATTCAATGCAGGTTAGGTGCATTTTGCCTGGGGTTTCTTATTTAAGACACCTCTGAAGTCTCTGTGTTGGGCTATTGACAAGAAAATAACTAGTAATGATTGACCTTTTCGCTGTGGATTTTCCTCTGTTTTCCTTTCATTTTCACTGCCATTCCTTTTCCTCAGGTTATGTAAATTATGAATATAAGTAATACAACCTTACATAAAATCCATACTACAATGTTTAAGCACGAGCTTCCAGTCCTGCCTCCTACTGGTAAGACTACCCTTTCCGAAGGGAAATGTTTGCCTTATGCACACTTGTTGTCCACAAAAGGAGTGACAGATAGCTAGCTCCATTTGAATCCATTATATAACTAGGAGGTTCCATCTTTGTGCAGAGGGATGGATGCTCTGCCTCTCATCACCTAACATGGTGCTCAGTGGTAGCTCCTCATCCCTGGGCAGAAAAGGTCTCCGAAATATGAATTTGGGGCACAGCCTAAAGAGTGGTGGGTTGGGCCTATCGTGTAGTGACCCTTGTTTTTAAGAAGTAAATTACTCGGTTGTAATTTACTTTGTGGTATTTGTGGGTAAAGGGGCAAAAGGGGGTGGGTAAGGGTTTGAGGTGGTGGTGGTAGTGAAGGGGAACGGGGTTTAGGGGGAGCCCCCCCCCCAAAACAATGGACGTAGAATTCGAAGTAATACACACGAAGTAAATTACAAACCAAGTCGTTTTTTTCGTTGAAATGACATAGAACCAGTGTAGCTGTCATGTTTTGACTGGTTTCTTGTTTTCTTCCCTCTCTTGGCGTCTCCCCTCCTAACCCCATCTCCCAAACACTGTTCCCCATCATCCGTCTATCCCCCCCTCCATTCTTAACTGCTCTGTTTTCCCTTCCCTGCTCTTTACCTCTCCACCTCGCCCCCTGACACTCTCCCTCGTTTCCTATCACCCTCTTTCATGTCCTCGCTGTCTCCCCTCCCTATGGTGCCAATGATGTGACATACTTTTTGTGTCTGGGCAAAGAAAGAAAGATCCCCTACCTCTTAACACGTTGAATGTACTCCTGCGTCAGCTACAAGCTTCACCGCAGGGGCGACCACGTAAACAACACTGTAAGCAGCTCCTTTGGTTTCTTAACTGTGGCGCCAAAAACTTGGCAGGCAGCCCTTTCACGACCAGGCAGTGTGCACCTCATCCTAGGCCCTCCCCATCCATCAGAGGTTTTAATTTCTAATTGTAAAGCGGGCCACAGCAACCAATCCCAACAACAAACCGAATTAGGTTTTCCTCTGGGAATAGCTGAGCACTCTCTAATTACACTTGACAATGCAGAGAGTGCACAATGGACGGGAGGAGCCGGGTTGGCTCGGCTGCTGACTAGGGAGAGTGGGACTCAGGGAAGCCTAGCACAGCCCCACCTCAGGAGCAATATTGGGAGACTGCCGGAGCTCCACCCTGGCTAGCCACAGCCCACTTAAAGCGCTGCACCTGCCACACTTCCTGAAGTAGTAATTCTTCCCCAAATAATGTCTTTACAGACACCCCTGCTAAAACACTACAGCCTTGCACAATAAACGCGCAAAAGGAAGACTCGACACAGACACGAGCTACAAAATCCAAGGTTGGACAACATTGGCATGCGAGTGTGTCTATGATTCTAGTTAATTTAATAGTTGTTCTACATAATACAGTGCAAACACGTTAGCTTGAGGTCTGGTTGGTGCGGGCAGTGTTTTAATTCCCATATGGTGTGAGGAAACGATCAGTCATTTTCAGATGGCGGGCCTAAATGTCTTGTTGGAGGACAGGTTTAGGGGGGTAAGGGATTGAGTATGCTGTTTGCAGGGTCTCTTAAACGTCATTTTTTGGTCAGCGTCCCTGGATCAAACCCCACAGTGGGTTAATATGATGGGGTTTCGGGACCGGGTTTGGATGGAGCTGAGTAGACAGAGAATGCATTTCTCATTATCACTTTTGTGTCCATTCCAAGGAGATGTGGGCAATCAGTAATCCCTCATAGGGTCACGTGTCGTAGGTGGAAGCATAGCAGAGAGACTGTGGGTCAGCATTATGGCAAAAGAGCTAATTAGGCAAAGCCTATACGAAAATTCAAGGACACTTGGGTTGCCTGCCTCAGGGTGCCTTGACTCTGCTGACTTGAGGTGGAAAGGTTCAATCTTGACAAATAATGAACTTGCCTCCATCCAACTAGAAGACTCAAAGATCACGGGCCACAGTCATGCAACATCTGTGATCCTGACTTCTGTACCCTAAGCCAAATTTGAGTATATGAAAATGCTGTGCATGAGCCGTCACTGCTGATTGGAAGGCATGAGGCTGGTGACGCCTCTTCTGAATCCACACAAGCGGAGACATTCTCTTTTCACCTAGGGATTCCTGAGCGATGGAGAGTCCACAAAGAGACTGCCACCATCATAGAATGATTAGAAATAAAAAGGGGGTAGCGCTTGCACCTGAACAGGATGAAGGGAGAATTCCAGATGTGATGGAGAGTCAAGTGTCAGTGGAGCCCCATCTGTGGGTTTGGGATGGCTGGACCGACCGGTGACCGAAGGGGATGCAGATCGGCCGAGCAAGGTAGGTTGACATGATAGGGAGGAAGAAGATATTGGGGAGCGAGGTAACACCAAAGGACTGGGGTGCCGGGGCACAAGGTGCTCCTACTGGGACAGAAAGTAACGGTGCATGGGAGTTGCGACACAAGTCCTCAAACTAGGAGGGTGATTGGTGCTTAGTTTCGGTTCAAGGAAAATGTTCCTGATGTGAAGCCACTGTGTAAAGAAGAGGGCGGGGCAGTGAGTGGGGTGGGGCATGAGCAGGTTTGGATTGGTCCCCACCGCGGCAGCCGATAGCGCCAAGTACAAAAAGGCCTGATTGGATGCCCAATTGATGACGATAGAAAATTAGTCCTTGGCCCTCTTTATCTATGTCAGTATATATTGCAAAAAGTTCTTGGAGCAGAGAGTTGTGCTGTTCAAATATATAAATGTAATACGAAAATCCCAGGTACATTTTGGACGGTTTGCATGGTTGAGATATGACAAGGAGTTCAGATTGAGGCTGCGGGATCCCCAATCACTAGCATGGGGGGACTTGACTAAGAGATGTGGCCACAGTCGATGGCACAGATGCAGACAGTGGCTTGCACTGAGACAGCAAGTGGCCCACCGATATCACATGCATAGTCTCAGGGATGTCCCACTCAGAGAATGGTGGGTGCCCAAGGACATTTTGATCAGTACTCTAGGGGGACACATTGGCCTTATAATAGAAGGACACGCACAAGGGGGCCATGCCATTACAAGCACGAATGCACTAAGTGTGTGGGACATCATCCTTTGGTACGGTGCTACGGACATGGTGGCGAAGGCAGGGTCAGAGGAAATACCAGCAGGGGCGGTGTTACGAAAGGGTGCATTCAGTGGTTAATTGAAGCATCTTTGGGAGTGACTGGACCCCTCGCCAGACAGGGAGGTGTCAAAGTTGCTGGCTGACGTTTTTAGGGAGGGATTTCATATCCCCTATGAGGGCCCATGAGTGGGCAAGTGGGCTGAAAACATAGTTATTTAGGGAGCATAGGGAATGATATGAGACAGGAGGGCAGAACTTTTCCAGGAGGTACCTATATCTGATTTAACTGTGTCACCTATGTGGATATTCCTGAAGACAGAAAGGGAGAGTTTGGAATATTTCATCATCTGTCTTGCTGGATGGGGAATCGGTCAATGATTGCATAGACCTGAAGGTCTCTAGCGTGGACAGAGTGATGGTGCTGGTGTGAACATGCGGGCGAGGGAAGGAATTGGTCAATGGTGACAAGTTGGCTTTTTCTTCTTTTGCCGGTGCACCTTAATGCCTTCTGACGGCTGGGAAGACAGCTTGAAGGTTACTATTAGTTGGACAAAGTGTTACCCATGGTATGCTCAATGGCGTGTGCTTTTTTCGATTGCTTTAGCTCTTTGGGCATTCATAAAGTGGGCGGGTTTACGCAGGGGAATCATTACTAATGATTGCTTATTTCGTCTTCCGGTCTTCAGAGATATCTGAGTCGGGCCCTACATCCATTTCAACATTTTCTGGTTTCAAGGGCTCGATTTAATTGTATACATTTGAAAGCAGTGTCGAAGGTCTGGTCTGAGGCCCAGGTTTCAGATTAGTCATGCACTCTCTGCGGGGCGCCTAAAGAAGACCTGGCACACTTTTTTCTGTTTTGTCCTGCTTTTGCTGTGATCAGAGAGCATACATTGAAACCCGTACTGCAGGTTCGGGGCTTTCGATGCTACGAGGCCGCCTTGTACTATCTGTTAAGGGTGGATTTGGTTCAGGTGGGATGGGCTGTTCTGATGGTTTTAAGGCGTGCAATATCCTCGAGAGAATTTTTACTAACACTGGTGAGTTTGCGAATCTTGTGATTTTGTTTTCAAGTACTTTCCAAAATAATTTGATATGGTTTCATTTTTATGTGTAATATTGTTGACTGTTAAATTTGTTGTGTTGTTTTAATTGGTAATTTACTTGGTTTAATTGAATTTACAATTTTTACAAGAATATGCTCCAAATCCCTTCCCCGTTTCCAATCCCTGCCTCCAGTTCACAGTCATTTTTCTTGCTTGCATCCTTCGTTATATAGTTTTGTCCTTGTGATCATATGTCCTTTCTTTCTCACTCCTTGGCTTTTTCTAAGTCAATATTCATCAGAAATTGAGCTACCACAATCATCCAAGATGTCTTTTCACCACTCATTAGGCGGCACCACCAGGTTTCTTCTTCGTAGATCTCTATGTTTGAGAAAAGGTCTCCGAGATAGGTATTTCTGGCCTTTGTTGTTCCGTGGCACGATAGTAACAGGTGTCTGATTGTTTTGACCTGATCTTCTTTTTTGCAGTAGTGGCACTTATTACTGCTAGCTTTGCCTCTCATTGCGAATAGCTCATTGGTTTTTAAGAGGTTTAAGCAAGCTCGCATGAAGGTGTCCCGTAGGCCTTCATGTGGGAATTTTTCTAAGTACCCCAAAATCTGGTTAACCCTTTTGTATTTATCGGAAGATTCATGGTTTGTTCATACTTGGATGCTGCCTCCAGGGTTTGCATCCAATCCCATTCTTCTAGTCTGGTTTTCGCTTTTGTTGGCTTTCTCATAAGCTCATCTTCAGTGTTTCCAATCGCTTCCAAATGTTCTTTATCCGTCTTTGACCAATTTACCAGCATGGTGTTTTTGCCTTCTATAATTTCCCTATGAATGATCTCAAGGATTTCTGGGCGCCAGGGCAGTATGATCTTCCTATTCAACATTAGGGCATTTCTGTCCACGATTGCTTTTAATGATGTTAGACTTAGTTCTCTTTGGATCAGCGCTATAGGAGCTGATACAGGAAGGTTCAAAACTTTCCGCCAAAAGTGGCTTTCCAACTTTTGGCAGATTGTTGCCGGTAGGTTTGGCATCGTCTCTGCTCCGTAGGTTACTGCTGGTGTCACCTTTACTTTGTAGAAGTTCAGGATTGCTTTGAGTGAGAATCTCCCAAACTCTCTGTCAACCACTTTTTTGTCTGGGAGATTAGTATTTTGATTTTTCCTAAGAGTGTTGTCTGCATTTCGTTTTCCCGCGGGCTGTTGTACAATATAACGCCCAGGTATTTGAAATGATTCACCTTTTCCAACTGAACTCCTTCAGAGAACCATTTCTGTTTTTCTGTGTTCTTTCTTGTTTTTTCAAAGGCCATTATTTTAGTTTTTCCTTTGTTTAACTCTAGGTTGTTCTTCTTTATATACTCTTGACAGGTTGTCCATTTGGCGCTGTAGACCAAACGATGTTTGGTCTATTAAGATAATATCATCAGCGTATAAAAGTCCCAAAAGTTTTGTACCGCCTTTGGTTGGTGAGAAAGACTTTATCTTTTGGTCTTCTTCTTTGAAGTCTCCCATATAGGCGTTATACAGTGATGGTGCCAGTGGGCATGCTTGCTTCACTCCTCTAGCTGGGACAATCTTCTTAGAAAGTAAGCCTGCGTTGTTCAATCTCACTCTCATCAATGGTGTGTTTTTATGGTATGCTTTGCTTTACCAAAAACTTATTTGATGATGGTAAGGAGCGCAGTGCAAGGGGAATGTGAAAGGTTGTTGGAGGCTTTTCAGGGGCTGTCAGTTGAGCTGGGCGGGGATCAGCCCCCTGAAAAGATTGAAAGTCCAGCAGTGGTGTTGACCTTGCTGGATTCCATGGCACGGAACTAATGTTATTGTGTCCCTCAAAGATTGATACAGTGCTTTTAGGTAACACCTGCACTCCTAGGCAACACATATACGCCATGAACAGTATGGTGGTCAGAGCCTTGTAAATATCTGTATTTTTTCATCAAAATGCTAAACCCTTTTCCTTTGGGTTTATGATCCATATCTGTGTAATGCTTATTACATTGAATATTCTGAGTGTGCGACTACAAATTAAATGCATAGCTCAGTAGTTTCCATCTTTTTCCTCAAAGTATTTGGAAGTTGTGCTCACTGGGGCAGGGAGTGCAACCATATTCTGGGATTTAGATACACTACCATGATTGCTTTGACAGGGCCGGTTAACATCCTGTCAAGGTGTGGGACGGAGCCTCACTCTTGACCCCCTTCTTCCCTCCTTGTGCTGAAGTCAGAGCGGGAAGACTCCCTCCCTGCCCCTCCTTACCGGTCCTGATCGCGGCAGAGGCATTACAAGATGCGGACGGAGAGAGGCCATGCAAGCCGGCTGGCAATCAGTTAGCGTGATGCCGCTGGCCCGGTAAGTCCCTCACAGAGGGAGGAGGAGGTACGGGCAGAGCCAACGCCAGGGAAATCACTGTCGCATGGCAGCAAACCTACACAGCGGAATGTAGGAACTGGAGCAAAATCGGCCCGCAAGACAAGAGGATGCCTCAGCTGGAGCTGGCGCAGAACATACACCTACTAAACCACCAACCAATTATAACTTATTAAAGTCAGGCCTCCAAGAAGGACCTACTAATCGATACTCCCCTAGCCCACCAGGGATTGTATTATTAAGTGCCGGCCTTCAGAGAGGCCAAAGCTATAGGGAACAGCAGTTCCCTAAAAGTTGTTACACTGCCCATAATAGAAATATGGCAGGGCTGAAAAAGGGTGGGGCTTAGAAGCCCCTTTGAGCCTCCCCGCTCCTTCTCATGCCACACCCCCTAAAGACAGATAAGTTGATTGGTCAGGGTATATTGGCCAATCCTGGGAGGGGGAGGGTTGTATAAGAAGGCGCGAGGAAGTTGTTTAGTGTGGGTTGTAGTTGGGTGAGGACAGAAGGTGGAAGAGGATGTCAAAAGAGAACAGACGAGAAGAGTGCAGAAGCAGTGTGGAGGTTATTGGAGAGAGGTGTCTGTGGAGTGGTTGTGTGTGGCTGTGATGAGTGACCGCAGTAGTGGTGAAGTAGGAGGAAGGTACTAGTGGTTGTAAGTGGAATAGTGTAGTAGTAGTGGGAGTAAAAGGTAGTCGTAGAAGTAAGAGGTAGGTGTGCGTTAGTGAGGGGAGAGAGAGAAGAAGGAGTAGTGGTAGCAGTGAAGAGGTAATTGAAGTGGTGGTAGTAGTAGAGGAGGTGGTAGTTGTAAGAGGCTTTAGTGAAGTACGAGTGGTGGCAAGAGTGGAGGGGGTAGTAATAGGGAGGTAGTAGTAGAAAGGAAGTGAAGTAGTAGGAAGGAGGGACGAGCTGTAACATCAGAGGTAGTTGTAAGATGGTAGTTGGAAGTAGCAGAAGTAGGGAGTGAAGGAGTAGAAAGAGGAAGAAGTGAGGGAGAAAATAAAGTACCATCAAAGGGTGGAGGTGGGGGGGTGAGTGGAAGATCAGTGGGACAGAAGCATGGTGGGAGGAGAACATTTTGGATCTAGTGTAGGATCAGGGGAGGCAGTGTGTCAGTATCGAGTGGAAGGGGGCACCATCCTAACTCCCTTAGAATACCAAGCAGGCCTAGGAGAGGGAAAGTTAGAATTCCCCCAAAGAGTCTGTCAGCCATCGTCCTAGGGAAACCACGAGTACTCTAAGGGAGATCCAGACAAACAGATGTTACTGATTAGTAGTACTAACCCTGTTATGGTTGTTTGGGTTAGGGAGGAGGGAAAGAACAGGGAAGTTGAGAGAGAGGGGCAGCCGTAGCGCCACCGTCCCACCCACCAAACCCTCAGTAGACACTCAAATCCAGGGTTTCCCTCAGCCAATTGTTTTTTAAAAAAGATTAAATAAACACTCTTGGAGTAGAAAAGTCTCAGGAATGCCTTTTTGTGGAGGCGCGTCACATGGGCCCATAAGAGATTGACCCATGGCCAGTGTGTAGTGTCTGTGGTGGGAGAATATTGGGGCTAAGTGTAAAAGGAAGAGCTAATCAGATGTAGTGGCAACGGGACAGATAGAAGTATCGCGGGCCAGATAACTGACATGGATAACAGAAAAAGAAGCATGGCTGCAGAGAACAGGGCAAAGTGGAGGGTCTGGGGAAGAAGGGTTTGCGGGAGGGGTGGCACGTGAAATTAGAGAGGATAAGAGAATGGTAAACTGGGGGAAAAACAGAGGAGCGAGAGAGGATTAGCAATATAGCAGGACTCTGAAGATAAGATAAACAAAAGAGCCGAGGCGGTGCAAGCAATGCAATCTAGACACATTGAGAAACTGGAGAGTTCAGAACTGCTAGAAATGGAAGCGTTGGAGGAGACGTAAGGAACGGGGAGAGCCTTAGAGGATAAAAGGAAATGTGGAGTTGGGAGGCGAAATGGAGGTGGTCAGAGATGGGAGAAATGGAATGGTTTAAATGTGGAGGAGGGGAAAGTGAAGAAAGATGTTAGAGGTGGTGACGATGTGTACCGTGGGTGAGATGTTAAATGTGATAGCTGGTAGAGAAAGAGGGGAATATAAATAAATATTCATATCAAAATGTCCCCAAGTAAATGCAATTTGAATATTTCCTTTCAAGAAGGATAGGGGGTTCGGAAAGGGGCAAAGGAGCGTGAGGAATGTATGTGTGTTTGGAGAGCAACAGTCAAATTATGCCTAAAGTAATTACTGGTAATCCCTGTTACTCCTAGTCCTATTCTACCTCGTCATAGTACTTACATAAAGAGGTGGATGCCTCCTCTGAGACGCCACAGCCCATAGGTGATTTAAATATGTTTCCACCCTTTTCAGGTCCAATCCTTAAGGGGAGGTACGGATATAAGAGTGTGACGATTCCTCATGTCTAGGATGTAATGAGGAGTACTGAATTACTTTAGACATTACCTCAATGTAATTTTTCCTTGTCAAGGTACTTACAAACTGAGAAAAACCAAAGCAGAAGACTGGTTTTGAACCAGTCAAACAGAAATAAAGACACAGGACTGAAACGCTGCAATACCCCTGAGCCTATTACTGAACACACAAAGCACTTTAATCAACCGACTTAAGGACTTGGATCTCAAACAAGTCAGTTCCATAAACCTCAATGTGCAGACGGCCAAAGGGCATGAAAGAACATAGGAGAGTACGGCATCTGCTCAGCAAATGCAAATGAGAGGCACATACAGAAATACTCCCTAAATGGCTGCCCTTCCTCGAAAGGATCTGCACCCCACACAGAAATAATAGGCTGTGCTGAAAAACATACGTAACATAAGACTGCCCGGGTCGCTCTAAAGGTAAGCAGCCAAAGGTCTATGTCCAGGCACAACACACTTCTGAATTCAAGAGGAATACTTTCACCTAATATAGATCAAGCCTCTAACTCTCAAGCATAGTTACTCTGACCAAAAAATGTAGAGAAACCCAAGACTGGAAATCCTTCCTTGAGACAATGAAAGACTTCATGCAAATTAAGCCTCACTTGCCCTTGGTCTGCTAGGACGTAATATCGATTAGTCCCCGGCGAGGGTCAATTAGAATGTAACAAAAATTCTGATTGGCCCTCGCTGGGGCATTACCCGGCCAGGAATCCTACCCAAGCACGTACGTGCCTGCGTTTGCTCCCGGCGGGGGACGTGGCAGCCCCTTGGCCAATGAGGAGGCTCGAAACGGGGCAATCCCCACTCAGAGCATCCTCAAGGCTGGAAGCAGCCTTCGTCCCCCGCCGGGGACTCAGGTATGATTTGTTTCCCCCACCCTCCTCCCCTGCAAACTATCCCCTCCTCCCCAACCCCACTTACCTTCCTTTTTTTTCTTTTTCTTGGGAGCGAACGTGCTGGGAACATTTCTGATCCCAGTGCGTCCGCTCCCGATAGCCACCATGGAAAGGGAAAACGGACTACGTTTTCCCTTTTCCGGCGGACATTTTATTTGACTTTTTTTAATGATTTTTTTGGTTCCGAAACGCAGAACAGAAAAAAAATGCTATTACACGTTTACCTCCAAAGACACAAAGGGGATGACTGCAACGGCAACAATGACTAGTTGATTGTGAAACGTAGGAGAATAATGGTATTATGAAACTCAGAAAGTCCCTTGTTCCTGAAGATGTACTGGTTGCCAAACCACACACATGTCACCGGAAACCTTCATTTTTTTTTTTTGTAACTTTATTGGTTTTTCAACAATGATATCATATGACATTACAAGACCGTGCACCGGTCAACGTGACCCCTGACCCCCCCTCACCCCCTCGATTCGGTCCCCCACTTGATATTTAACACTGTTTCTTATCAGTTCAATTGTCGTCGTTATTTGGCACTTGTGGCGCTGCTGTTGAGGTTTCCGGTTTTTCGTGTCGGTTTTGTATTGGTGGTGGAGACTGTGAGATCGTGTCGCCGTCTGCATCTAACAGGTATGCTATGTAGAGGCCCCAGATGTCTGGGGGACGTGTGTGGAGGGGCAGAATCCGTATGTAGTTCATTTTGACATCTTGACAATAGGTGACATCCTGTAGCCACTGCTTCAGTTTTGGTGGCGGTCCTCTGCCCCAGTTGCAAGCTATTCGTCTGCGTGCCAGGACAAGGAGTAGGTTTGCCAGTTTTCTGGTATACTCTGGTAATTGGTTGGTTAAGCCCAACATGGTCAGTGTTGGGTCGGGATCCAGTTGCACTCCGATTATTGCTGATATTTTCCCTAGGACCGCTGTCCAGAACGCTCCTTTTTCGGGGCAGGACCATGCCAGGTGGACAAAGTCGGCTTCCGAGTGCCCGCAGCGAGAGCAGGAGGCAGATATTGTCGTCCTTTGGGTGTGAAGTTTTGCTGGAGTGTGGTAGACCTGATGGACAAAGTTGAAGTGAATTTGTTTGTACCTTGTGTTTATTGCCACTTTCTTTGTGAGTCGAAGTATGTATGACCAATCCACCGGAAACCTTCAATAACAGAGACTTGCAGGTCTGGGATGTAATCTGCAGGCCAAAGTCAAATAAATACTCTGACAGAACTAGAACTCATTGGGAGACATTTCCAAAAGGTTCAGCCTCCCAGAAGATCAAGAAACATTAAGAGGCACCCCAATGCCACCTGACACAAGGGTGTGGAGCACTAGATTGTAGAAAACCTACATCAATTTTAAAGTAAAGTCTGATGAGGGAATCCCTTCTGCCCCACTTTCCCACAAAGATGCCAAGCTCCATGAAGCACACGTGCAGGTAGGTGGATAAGGGAACATGTCAGGGCAGATCGACTTGTGTCAGTGTCATGTGCTGCTCGATGGTGCCACCCATGGGAAGACTAAGAAGGTGTGACACAGTGATGACGTGGGAGCACGTTCCACACAAAGTTACACAGGGGTGAATCAACCTCATTTCTTGCTGCAGGCGTAGCTGCTTCATTGCATGGTGCATTTGGTTTAAAACCATTTGGTTTAAAACAAAGTTCCAGATCCTGCATCATCAGTGCCTCTGTCTTTATATAGATGCTCTACATTGGTGACCAGGAAGGGGTTTGAACCCATGGTTATATTTAACATTTAGGAAAAGAAAGAACTTGTTTGGAAGACAAACATCCCTAACTAGTTTTATGTAGAACTTAGATAGGAGATCTTGATCCTCCCTCCCCGAGAGGACACCATGCGCGGCATTAACGAAAATCCTTGTAAAACCGATCCAGACCACCAATCTCTTCCAGAAGACAGATATGAGCAAGGGCCTCAGAAGATGAAAAGCCCATAGTTGTACAATTATCCAGAAGGTCCCAAATCCTGCAAATGCAGTGTCATTGTCAACCCTTACATTCCCATGACTCAAATAGAGATTCCACAACCTTGAGTCTGCTGGAGAAAAGAAAATTATCAAGGGGGAAAAAAAGAGGGTGAGAAAGTGGGAAATAGATACTGCAAACAAGGTGAGCCCAGTGCAGTGATGTTGTTGGTAACCTGGGGCCACCGTTTCGAATCCTAGCAGAAACTGCCTTTTCATCCTTTTGATGTCAATAAAATGAGCACAACGGCTGAGTTCAGTGATACTTAAGAACTTAAGGGCAGTTATGTGCCTCAAAAGCCAACCCCAGGTGAGGGCTCAGAATGAGGGTGCAGGGTACATAACTGCTCACATTCTCCACGACTGCGGATCAGAATGCTATCCGCACCACCCCGAGGCCGGTTGGCAGGCAAAGAGTCGATTAAAAAAGTGTCCAAATACCATTGCGTCACGGCTACCGAGTAATGCACGCACGGCAGCCACACAAAAGAGGTGAATCGTAGCTTCGGTGCTGAGGTGGAGACGACCAGGCACATCAACAGGTAAGGAGGAGGGGGCACCCAAACGACAGTGAAGGTAAATGAGTGGACAATGGGGCTGGCGTTGGTCTGTCAGGCACCCCGAGCGACGCGTGGAACCCCGAGAGCCATCAGAATCCATCGCCACACTAGAAAATAATGCCAGAAAGATATGGATCCTGATTGGCTCTTACGATTCCAACGTTCGGTCTTTAAATGCCATGATAAAATTCATTCTATAATTTGCCCAGCATCATGATCATAATAATTTGAATCAGAATAATCACATTTATTATTATTATTGCCATTAATATACACAGAGTGCCCTAACCTTTGTGGTGGCATTCTAACTCCTTTAAAATATACAAAGCCAGCCTCTGCTAAAAACCAGTAACCCTGAAAATAGAGGCAGGTCATCTAGGTCTGCGAGCTTGTTTTGAAAAGGAATGTAACGCCGTCAGAGCTTTTTCCCTGCAAAGTCCTTGTTGGGGCCTTTGTCCTATTTCTGTTGCGCGTGAGCTTCCCCCACCACTTCCTTTCAGCAGGATCATTCTGTTTGAATTAGAGTGGAAATGCAATTATATCAACTAATGGGGCCACCTGGATCTCGGGTAGGAGAGTGATTTAGAGAAGCTAACACCAAGTAAACTAATAAGGAGAAATGCCAGGAAATGCTCCCATCAGTGGTTCAATGTTTATGCACAAATATAAGCAGTGTGCAGGCACTTCCCCTGGGGCCTTTGATTCATGGCTCTCTTGTATTTTCCAGTGCCTCTTCCCTCAATATCAGCTGTTGTATAAAGGCCACATTTGAGAAATAGGATACACTAGGGCAATAAGGACTTGGCAAAAGGGCTCCTTTCTTACTAAATGCGTACTTCGCACTTAATACACGTTTCTTTATTTCACCCTAATAAATATCATGACCAATGCAAGAGGACAAGGCTGTTTCTTCCTGAGCTAACAAACTACCGGTCAAGCTCAAGTGTCCCTTTTTTAGTTTTGGCCGACAGATGACACTAGTCACATCAGGCAAAATAAATTGCAATGTAGATGATGAAGAATGAGCAGTGTTGCAAGCATACACACACGCACAGACCCTATCTCTCTCACTCGCTCCTTCTTGCTCTCTATGCAATGTAGAGGATGAAGAATGAGCAGTGTTGCAAGCATAAACACACGCACAGACCCCACCTCTCTCACTCGCTCCTTCTTGCTCTCTATGCAATGTAGAGGATGAAGAATGAGCAGTGTTGCAAGCATTCACTCCCACACAGACCCCACCTCTCGCACTCACTCCTTCTTGCTCTCTATGCAATGTAGAGGATGAAGAATGAGCAGTGTTGCAAGCATTCACTCCCACACAGACCCCACCTCTCGCACTCACTCCTTCTTGCTCTCTATGCAATGTAGAGGATGAAGAATGAGCAGTGTTGCAAGCATACACACACGCACAGACCCTATCTCTCTCACTCGCTCCTGCTTGCTCTCTATGCAATGTAGAGGATGAAGAATGAGCGGTGTTGCAAGCATACACACGCACAGACCCCATCTCTCTCACTCGCTCCTTCTATGCAATGTAGAGGATGAAGAATGAGCAGTGTTGCAAGCATTCACTCCCGCACAGACCCCACCTCTCGCACTCGCTCCTTCTTGCTATCTATGCAATGTAGAGGATGAAGAATGAGCAGCGTTGCAAGCATAAACACACGCACAGACCCCACCTCTCTCACTCGCTCCTTCTTGCTCTCTATGCAATGTAGAGGATGAAGAATGAGCAGTGTTGCAAGCATAAACACACGCACAGACCCTATCTCTCTCACTCGCTCCTTCTTGCTCTCTATGCAATGTAGAGGATGAAGAATGAGCAGCGTTGCAAGCATAAACACACGCACAGACCCCACCTCTCTCACTCGCTCCTTCTTGCTCTCTATGCAATGTAGAGGATGAAGAATGAGCAGCGTTGCAAGCATAAACACACGCACAGACCCCACCTCTCTCACTCGCTCCTTCTTGCTCTCTATGCAATGTAGAGGATGAAGAATGAGCAGTGTTGCAAGCATTCACTCCCACACAGACCCCACCTCTCGCACTCGTTCCTTCTTGCTCTCTATGCAATGTAGAGGATGAAGAATGAGCAGTGTTGCAAGCATACACACACGCACAGACCCTATCTCTCTCACTCGCTCCTGCTTGCTCTCTATGCAATGTAGAGGATGAAGAATGAGCACTGTTGCAAGCATACACACGCACACACCCCATCTCTCTCACTCGCTCCTTCTATGCAATGTAGAGGATGAAGAATGAGCAGTGTTGCAAGCATTCACTCCCGCACAGACCCCACCTCTTGCACTTGCTCCTTCTTGCTCTCTATGCAATGTAGAGGATGAAAAATGAGCAGTGTTGCAAGCATACACACACGCACAGACCCCACCTCTCGCACTCACTCCTTCTTGCTCTCTATGCAATGTAGAGCATGAAGAATGAGCAATGCTGGAAGCATAAACACACGCACAGACCCCACCTCTCTCACTCGCTCCTTCTTGCTCTCTATGCAATGTAGAGGATGAAGAATGAGCAGCGTTGCAAGCATACACACACGCACAGACCCTATCTCTCTCACTCGCTCCTTCTTGCTCTCTATGCAATGTAGAGGATGAAGAATGAGCAGCGTTGCAAGCATACACACACGCACAGACCTTATCTCTCTCACTCGCTCCTGCTTGCTCTCTATCTTTTCTCTTTGTCTCCACCTTTGTTTGTTCCCTCAGAAAGACCATCACGATTGCAAACTGTGGAGACATGAACATCGATGTGTGGGGGCACAATGGGCGACACTGAAGACCCGTCCCCCAGCATGAGAAAGACTGGTAAATTACATCGCCACAGACCTGCACACAAGACCGCGGTGGGAGAAGAAATGCTCCCTGAGATTATGGCCTAGACCTGCTCTTTCTCCATACTCCCCACCTTCCTCCACATCCCACACCGCCTCCTGGCTGGTCCACCTGGTAAAGTGTATGAGTGTGTGATATAGGCTGTGAGTCTCTCACTGCTTCATGTCACTTAGAGTGTGAACTGCCTCAAAGGACAGCCTACCTTCCATATTGCCCCTGCCCCTCACTGTGGTCCTCCCCCTCACTGGCTCTCTATTTCTCCCTAAACTCCTTGACTCCAACAGTGCCTATGTTCCTCACAGCATAATCTGCCCCCCTCAGATTACCCACTGCCCCTCTCAGCATCCTGTGGCCCTCACAGCGCCCACTCCCCATCACTGCACCAAACACTGTGTCCTTTACCTCGCAATGTGTTACCTTGCACTCAGTGTGTCCCTTGACCCTCACAAAGCACCGCCTGTTTGTATTGCTCACCCACTCCACGTCAAGACTCCTACTCCTCATAGCATCCCCTTTCCTTCACAGCAACACTTTCCCACTAACCACTTCCTCTCTCTTGCACTGCCCCTAACCCCTGCAGTGTGCCGCTCACAGTCCCCTTTGTCCTCTGTTTCTCACATCACTCATACCTGTTTGAAGTGGGCCTCGTTTATCGCTGTGCCCCTGCCTCCTTGAAGTGCTCTTCCCCCTCACACAGCATCCCTGCACCCCACTGTGCTCCATGCCACATATTGTGCTGGCCCCCTCTGCCCGCTTACTGCCCCGCACAGTCTTTCACCTAATCTCTATTGGAGTAACATCTGCACCTCATAGTGACTCCAATCCTCCACAGGAATGGCATTTGTGTACCCTAGAGTTGCTTGCCTGCACCCCACGGCACCCCTGTTACTCGCCTGTCCTTCATAGTGGTGGTCATAACTAAGCGTCCATCGGGGACAACCCCGCACTGCAAGTCGTGATTAATGTGATCCTGGTTGCTGGAGAGTCATTCCCATGCTGCGTGATGTGGTTCATGCTTATGTTACTTAAAGGAGAGGTTCTTCCTTTGCTCCTTCATATAAAAGTCTTGCACTGTACAAAGGCCAAACCTATTGTCTTTCTCCAGGCCTATTGGCTGATTGGGTCTGAGGAGTGAATAGCAGCTCTGTTTCAGACATGTCTAGACCTATGCAGTAAGTATCACACCACTCCACTGACTGGAATGTGGGCATGGCATACTCTGCCATTTACTTTGAGTTGACACTTGGATATCACATTTATTTGCGACATCACGCGCAGGATTCTATACTTTCTAGAGCATGGTCTGTGTCCTTATGCAGGAGTTCCAATGGGGGCGTGGTCTCAGTCGACCATGATTCTTTCTCGCCTCTGCTGTTTTGCGAGGAGAAAATCAACATCTTTCTTTAAAGCAGATCTATGATAGGTACGGATCAGTCCAATCATTGTTCATTTCTGGGCTTCAAAGTTGCTGTGATTATCCACGTCTTCAAGAAACCAGCGGCTGCCCCCTCTTCAACGACCACCCTCTGTGCTGGCTGCTCCCGCCCATCCCTAAAACTCATGAAAGACTTCCGTTCAATCCATTCCCCTTATACCTCTCATTCGGAAATCTCCACAACCCACTTCAATCTGGCTTCCACAAAGAACAAATCGCCAACACTCGAGTGAATTAACTCATCAAAATGGTCCATAGTGGCCAAAAACGTGTTCCACTTTGACCAGAAAAACGGACCCATGCCAGCATTTTGTTTTTGGTTTGGCCATGGGCCTATGGCCCTATAGGCCAGCCGGGCCTGCTACCTAACCATAGCAGTGAAGAAAGCCGCAGGGGAAGAGCCGCAAGGATAGATGAGGGGCAAGGCTTTTGTCTTGGAAGCAAGACAATGCACAGCAAGACAGGTTCCAATCCTGGTCCCTTGCTTACAGGCTGGTCTCTGGTATTAAGCATGTTATAAACAATTATTAGGAGGGGTCACATGGAAGCCTGGAAAACTGATACCACACTTAATGTTGTTGGCAAGGTAAGGGGATGGAGACATCTTCCAGAATACCCCTGGGCAAGAGGAAGGTTGGCCCACAGTGAATTGATAGAGAAGGATTTCCGGTTTCAATGCAGACGAGTATTTGGAACAGAGAAAGAAGCAGATTAATGAGGGCAGGCTGCATGTGACCAGCACTTACCATTAATTTGTTGTATGCAGGCCGGTTTTGTTGTTTAGCAATCCGGAGAAAGCAGGCGGAACTGCTGGACTTTTCTGCCTCGCATATTTTTACAGGTCAACCTCTCACATTATAACGAATGGAACGTGTAGGCATTTTCGCCTTTGGAAGTGAAACAAAGAGCTTTCTGGCAGGTGGTGTTTTTAATTTGAATTAATGGCTGCTTGTAAGCCTACTTGGTATTTTCTTTTTGATCATAATCTAACGGTGAACATTCGTTCTGAAAGCCCTGATCAGGTCAGCACCCTAATCTATTTAAAAAATAAGAGATTGTAAGGTTCGTGGCACGACTGGGTATGGGTTTAGGAAAGGGGTTGGTGCTGGGGAGTGAATCTACAGCAACTGGTTTTGGGGAAGAGAGGATTGATCCAAAATGTAAATGGGGAAAACTGTGGGCTATATATTTTATATATAGGTATTTTTTTTTAAAGGCGATGCGTTTGTTTATTGAAGAAAGAGGGTCACAGAATTATGGAAGCAATGTTTAACTGCAAATGGGAAAGATTTTGCAATTATCCCGGCAATATTAATTTTAATGGTATGTTCTGAATTTGGAGGGTGGAGTATAAAGTACTGGGTCCTCTTATTGCCCCTCACCATGTGCTTGACACTTAACAGTGGTTGGAAAATGATGGTCTCCACGTTACCTTGCTTGGCATGAGCTGAGTCGACGGGCGCAGCTGTTCTACCGCATGCCTCCCCGGCCTGCCTGCCTTCATGTGCCACTGGTCACTTCCCTGGACAGGGAGCTCCACACCCTAGTGTGCCGCCGGTCAGTTCCATGAACGACTGCCCATAGTAGGTCCCAATGTACCCACAGGAGTGCGTGCAGGGGCTAGATGAAGAGATTAAAGCAGGACCCGCGGCTGCCGGTGTTGTGGCGGTGTGTGGTTCGATAGCGACTTCTGGTAAATGGGGGTATGTGGGACTGTGGCTGTGAATGGCTTGAAGAACCCTGTCCTGGTTGGACACAGTGGAGGTTGAAGCTTAATAGCATTATTGCATTCCAGACATTAGCTCCTTAAAGTGAATTTGTTCAAACCTCCTTCTTGCCAATTTTGTACCTAGACCTGTCCCTGTTGAGCTAAGACCCTGTCCTGTAGGTTGTCCTCCTAAACCTGCCTGCTCAGGAAGGTTGTCACTCAAACGTCGAGAATTACTGAGCAGGAGTGGAGCCACTAGTAAAACAAGGCGACTATCCAAACCCCACCTTAGCCCAGAACAGTGAAGATATATCCATCACTGCTCATAATAGGCCACTTACGTTAATTATCGGGTTTTGTGGATTTAAAAGAAAAAGGCAATAACTGTGTTGATACCTACTTTTTTCCTTTTCCTCTTAACCTCAGAATAAAACTGATTGTCTTACACTTGAGGTTGTCTGACTGTTCCTTTCCCACTTATCATGAAATTGATTTTCTCCATGCTGAAACCTCAGGAAATGAGCACATCGATGAGATCAATGTGAGCAGCCATTCTGACAAGGGTTGTGTCTAGCTTGTGATGATAATCTTGGAACATGGCTAATAGGCAGTGGTCGAAGTGAGCGGGAGCGGTGCTCCTCTACTTTTTTAAATTACCTTTTACAGCTCCTATACTTTTATTTTAAAAAGAAACCGTCCCGGAATGGTTTCGTTTTAAAATAAACGTGTAGGAAGAAGTAGAAACTTGCCCTTTCAGTGAACGTTGCCTTAAACAGCAGGTGCAAGTGTTTGGTGGTGTTTATTGTGTGTGGGAGGGGACGTGATGATGGGGTTTGTGGGGAGTGGGTGCAGGCCAGCAGGGAACATAGTGCCACTACTTCTTTTCATAAACTTTGACCACTGCTAATAGGGTCAAACACAGTCTCTACAAAGGGAATGCTGACACACGTGGTCTACTCCTACCATGAACTAAATACAAGTGAGCAAAATAGAATACCAGATTCTTCACAGAAAGTAATGTTTTTTTTAATGTTATTGAGCATTTGTATAGCGCCTTATATACTATTGGTATGATCTCAAAGCAATTTTGCGATCGAATAACCTGGCTCCTGGCAACAGTAAAAATTCTTGAACAGACAATGAACTCCTTGACTTGATCAGGGTCCCGCCTTGCTAAGACACATCGTACACAAACACAGCTTTTTGTAAAATTTCAAATTTGAAATATATACAAATAAACATTTTTTTTTTTTTACAAAAAGCAATTTTGTCTAGAGGCGCCTTTGAAGTGCCACATTTGATTATTTTAGCTTTTCTATATCATTTATAATCTATTTTGTATTTTAGCCCGCATTATACTGAAGTTTATAAAACTTGCCGTTTTTATTAGTAATGCTGTGTTTTAGATTGATTTTACTTATTTAGTTAGCCTGATTAGGTTTTATAACCTCTGCTGCTCCTTAAATTCATTTTTAGAAGCACGACACGCTGTGAACTACAATATCCTTGAGTATTGTAGTTTGCATGTGCTATTTGTTTGCAGACCAGGATGTGAGCGCGGCCGCGTGGCGTCAAGCCCGGTCTGTGCCAGTCCGTGACGCGTCCGGAGGCACCAGGCCAGGCACTCATAAGTCTTCAAGGTAAGCTTACTGTCAGTTCATATTATGCACCCCCTGGAGGCCATCAACGCTGCAAGGGTGAAGTTAGTTTTATCTCTCGGCGGCTAATATAAATGTATTGAGGCTGCAATGCGCAGATCGGCCATTGTGGCACGCTATGCAGCTCAGGGGCCATCCATATATGTACATTATAATCAAGCTTATGAGGCGGAATATATGGCTGTAACGTATAGCCCTGAGTATTGTGACCCTCCATGGCAGAATGTGCATATTTACAGGTCAGATTCCAATATCATAGATGATACTATGGCAGGTCATTTGGTAAACACTGTAAGTGGTCCGAATCATGTATCTGACTCTATAGAGTGTAATGAGATGACTGATCTCGGAGCAAAAGCTCTTGAGGCATCTATGAAGTATTTAGGTTTTACCCAACTTGTTAAGGTACCAGCCCATATCAAGGGTCACACGTTGGATTTGGTGGCCACACATAATATTAATTCTACTGATGTGTTTGCTCACTCTTGTCCTTTGTCGGATCACTGTTTTGTTCAGATGAACATATTATGTGAACAATAAAAAAGGACCATGTTTGCAAAAGAAATGTGATAACCTCAAGAAATATGAGGAAATTATCCCCAGCAACAATGGAGGTCTGGCTTTCGCCACTAGTAGCGGTAGCTGAAAGGCTGGATTTAGTGGATGACATTGTAAAAGTCCTCCAGGAGACGACCCGTTAGACAACTAAGCGCATGCGCCACTCAGAAGGAGGCTGGTTCAGATTAAAAGATTGAACAAGTGGTTCTCGCAGGATATGCAAAAGAATAAATGCTTTTATGCTTGGAAACTATGGAAGGATGGAAAGGATATGGAGGCCTACAATATTGCCTCCAAGGAATTTAAACTAGCCATTATCAAGGCTAAAAAATCTATGTTTGACACCAGAATCCATGAGGCTCAGCACGAGTCCAAAGAACTCTTCAAGGTCTTAAAAGAACTTGAAGATCCATGTCGTAGTTTACTGGATGGCCTAATCAAAGATGTAGCATGGTGCTCATCAATTCAATAAGCCCTGATGGGGAAATTAAACAGGATTAAGCAGAACATTGACGTAAACATTTAAATAACATTGGGCTTATCAGAGCTGATGTTAAACAGCCCAACACAGAAGCATCCTGAGCTCCAGTTCAATGTTCAACTTTTAAAGGAAGCTGAGATGCTGGTTATCATCAGCAAACTCAAAACAACAAATTGTAAAAGGGTATTCAGTGATAAAATCGTGACAAAAATGTCACCTGTACAAAACATTGCGGCAAAAATGCTGTGGTTTGACCCGTTAAAGGTTTACCCCATTACACCATTTAAGGGGAGCGGGAGTTGCGGGGGTGTCCCCCGCATTCTTAACATGGATTGCAGCAGCAAAACCACAGCCTTTTTGCTGCAATATTGTGTGTCCATGGCCATTTGTGCCGCAATTTAAACACATGGAACCTGTGAAAGGGGATACCTGCCCTGCTAGTACCATAAATGCATGCACTCCCGCCCCGATTGGGATTTTAGCAAAATGTGTCAATAGCTCTTTTGCAGAAAGTCATGTCCCTGATGAAACCAAGAGTGCCTGGACTTCTCCCTTGCTTAAAAAACAGGCCTCTGTCCTTTGGAGCCGACTCATTACAGTCCTATTACCAACAATCCCTTTTTATTAAAAATGTTATACCATGTGGCTTATATGCAGATTTGAGAACATCTTAATAATCATAATATTTTAAATAAGGCAGTCCCGGTTTTTGGCAGGGGAACAGCACTGAAACTACACTGCTGGATTTGAAGAAGTCAAAGCTTTTACACATGACGGACAAGGGACAAACAGCTCTTCTTATGCTGCTGTATCTATTTAGGCGCTACATGCCCATAGGCCTCAGCGCGCAAAAAATAATAAAAGACAAAAGAGAAAGAGGAAGAGGCCAGGAAATGTTATCAGGGATGCAGAAGAAAACAGTCAAAGATTATGATATATTTTATTTATATTGCGCTCATACACAAGTGTTTCAGAGCGCGACCAGGCAAAGGGAGGGGAACAGGGGAAAGCAAAACAACGGTCTTACTAGGCCCAGTGACATTACGAATGTGCAAGTGCATGAGAAAGGGAAAAGGGGGAGGTGCATGGGAGGGGGGAGAGGTGGAAAGTGCGGAACAGAGAAGAGAACAGAATAAATAAATAAGTAGAATAAATAAATAAATATAGGTTGTACTGCAACCAGCCAGTGGCAAGTGCTGGGTTAAGCAGATAAGGTATATCTGATAAGTGCAAAATAGAAGTGCGTGGGGGACTGTATGGCTACATAAGTCAGCAGAGTTAAAGAGTAGAGTTTTACTACTCCTCTTAAACATTGTCAGTGTTTGAGATGATCTGACAAAAGATGATGAACTGTTTCAGGTGCAATCAAGGTTGATTCAGATGAAGATTTTCAGTGGAACTCAGCACTCAACCTCGTTGTTTTAACGAGAGCCCCTCAATGAGTTATTGAGGGGCAGTCAGATTTTGACATTTATAGGTAAGAGACAGGCTCTTGTGCTTGGTTCTTTGCTTGACTGGCAGTCAATGCAATTCTTTCCTGAATGCGGTGATGTGGGCACGCCTAGAGAGTCTAGGAACAGCCCTCACGGCTCCATTCAGAGTAATCTGAAGGCGATGGAGGTTTCCCTGTGATGTACCGTGAGTAAGCTGTGACAATAATCTAGTCGTGATTGAATTGACCAATGCAGTTGCCAGTAATGATCTGTTCTTTATACATATGTAAGGGCTAATCTGGTGAAGTTTGTTTGTTTGTTTGTTTTATTCACTTATAATGCGCAACAGACCGGAAGGTAGCCGGGCACAGCAGTACAGAAAATGCGAAGCTTAAGTTACAGGGTAGGGTCATGGGTTACATTTAGAGTACAAAATACAAATACAATATATCACAGGTAAGAGGCAATTGCAATTTACACACACAGGCAAAAAGAGTACAAAGGTATAGTAAGGACAGGGCTGCTCCTCACGTAGGGGGTTTGTCACTGAGTTCCATAGTTGGGCCGCTTGAACCTGGAAGCTGCTACCCCCCACCTTGGTTAGCCTACATCTTGGAATGATGAGGCGGTTGGCATTTGCGGTTCTGGCTGGGCGGATATGGTTTCTTTTTGTGAGTTTCTTACTGAGATAGCTCGGTGCCGCATTGTTCAGGGCTTTGTGAACCAGGGACGCTACTTTTAGGTGGATTTTATTTAGTAATACATTTTTATTTAGAAGTAATTTAATGTGTCGACATGATGAACAAAACATGTTTCTTCATGGATAAGTTGCCTTAAAAAATGACACCCAATGGCTTTATAGATTTACTCACAGAGATCAAGGTTCCAGAAATCGGAAGCTGGGCATACTGAGTGCTGAATTTCTTTAGTCGTGGCCCAGAGGCCATAATGAAAAGCTCAGACTTCTCATTATTAAGTGCTAATGAGTTGTGCACCATCCAGACCTGAATTTCAGTATAAACTCCATTCACTGTCAAGCATCATTAAGGTAGTTTCCAGTCAAAACAAATAGGACCCGGGTGTCATCTGCATCATTTGCATAGTGGACACCCAGTCCATCTAGAAGATCAAGTAATGACTTGATATAAATATTAAACAACAAAAGGGATAGACAAGAACCCTGTGGTACTCTGCATGCCAGTGGAACTGGAGGTGCCTGAGCATTTTCAGCAGACACTCGAGGTTCAAAGGCCCAAAAATGATGCAATCCATTGAGAAGATTTTTTCTGAGCAGTTAGCAATAGTTTTCTGTCTTTCATGCAAATTATGGTCAATAAGATCAAACTCTGCAGAAAGATCTAATAACTAATAACATAAGTAGTGCTGGTTCACCCATCGCAATAATCCCTACAATATTGGATTTAAGGTCGAGAAGAGACGCCTCTGTTCCGTGTTCAGTTCTAAAACCTGATTGGTGAGATTAAGAATTTTATTTTCTTCTATGAACTTCTGGAATTGCAAGTATGCCACTCTGTCCATAATCTTCAACAGATACGGCACATTAGTAATTGGCCAGTAATTCTTGGAAGCAGCTGGGTCAAGCGTATTCTATTTTAAAAGAGGAGTTACCCAAACATCCTTCATGGCGGCGGGCACCATGTCTTCTTCTTGAAATGAAGTATTAAACATCTTGGTGACCCACAGAATCAGGACATCTAATCCCCAAGACATGATGTGGACTTCAGGTTGGAAACAATCTCAAGAACCTCCATTTCTGAACAGCTATGGAAATCAAATTTAGGGAAAGTCGCTAAGTGATCCTAGCTTGTAGCATTTATACTAACCAGGCCTTTGTTAGTTACAAGGCTGGCCAATTGATTTGCAATGGTTAATTGATGGCCAACAATTTTGAGTGAGCATATCAGTATGTGTGAGTGTCTCTGCAGATTGGTGGGAGACCCCTATTCCTGATTACCTTCCAGAGCCTGCTGAGCTGACCATATCTATCCTAGAGGTTCAGACTATTGGTTCTCTGAGAGAAATTCCCTGTCTAGTGTAGAATTTGTTTTGATTACCAGGTTTGAGGGTGTCTTGCCGGGGTTAGACTGTTCCTCAATCCAGTGACCAGTTAGAGTGTTGATGACAGGCGGACGCACCTCAATGTCGCTTGCAGGAGCTGGCCTTGCCAGATTCCTCACCTACTTAGAAGCATATTCCCTAGCGGTGGAACAGAGTAAGTCTGTTTCTGAAGCTCAGTTATAAGTGCTAGTGGGCGCCTTTTCCGAGTTGCTGGTAATTGTTTGAAGCGGGAGGATGGGTATTCCTGACATAGTTTATGGTTTGAGATGTGGAATTATTTCGCATGATTGTCCCTTCCGAGAGCAGCAGTGCTAGAGAGCTCTGATTGGAGGGCATAGTGCATATCCTCAAGAGGCAAAGAGCGAGCCCAACCAAGCATAGCTGATAATGCGCTCCGGGTGAGGGTATTCATGGCATCATTTCTTAGGCAGGTCAGAGTAACCTGGCTTGATTAGAGACCGCCTTGTGTACCTGGTGGATGACATGATCTGGCCCAGTCGTAATGTTTGAAACATAAGTGCTATTATGCTCTACGATTGTGGTTCTGTACATTTAGTCCCAGATAGGTAAAGATTGACCCCGGTTAACAAGAACAGGCACAATTGTATTGATTAAACAAAGGTGCTATTACACTTTGGATTGTAGTTCTGTGCATTCTTTCGCAGATAAGTAGGATTGAAAGAGGTTGAGATCTCCGGGACTGATAACGCAGTGCATTAACTCATTAACTTCCCCTGCACTTGCATGATCTCAATGTCACCTGGTCTAGTAAGATCGTTGTCTTTGTCTTCCCTCTGTTCCCCCTCCCTTGCCTCATCGCGCCTTGAAACACTTGTGTATAGGCGCGTTATTATTGCCATATCATACTTGAGGAAGATTATGATTAAGCTCAGTCGTAGCGGAGAACATAAGTGCTGTTAGTGCTCTGGTTTGGAGTCAGGGTATAGTTTCTGGGTAAATAGATACAGATAAACATCTCCTGGTCTTAAATCGTGGTGCATGTCCATTCATGGACAGTGAGCGAACCCGATCATAGCATACGAGCATAGTGGTTGCCATGTCTTCGGTTAGGAGTCATGGGCATTAAGATTGTAGCGTGCTTATGGGTGGCATAGTCAGCTTATTTGCGCAAGGGAGCTGCAAAGCCATTGTTGACAAGCCAGCAGCTTCCTAGTGCAGAAACAGACTGATTCCTAGAACCAGCTTCCATGTCCACGCTGTTCTTACCTTCCCGTGTTGATGCGGTTCGAGACACATTTTGGGCATTAGTGGTGGGTGGAGTGGCCCAAAGTGTTCCCTTACATGAATTAGGGAAAGAAACAGTTTTTCAGTGCTTTCCGGAAAGCCATGTAGTCTTGGCTGCGTAAAATGTAGGAAGGCAGCGAGTTCCACAGTGTTGGCGCCAGGGCTGAGTAGGTGGACCCCCTAATCCTGGTTGAATTGGAGGCGGGAACCACTAGGATGAGGGCCGTGCTTGACCTTAGGGTGCGGGTTGGAAGGTAGGGCATAATCTTTTCTTGTAGGTATATGGGGCCGGCTTTTGTGCACCGCTCGGTGATTAATGCACATGATTTTAAACTGGGAGACAGTGAAGGATACATAGAGCAGGTGAAATGTGATCCCTTCGCCCCGTTGCAAGAAGGAGTCTGACAGCCAAGTTTAGGACTCTTTGGAGTTTGTTAAGTTGGTAGGCCGGTGCGCCATAAGTAGATGGAGTTCGCATAGTCAAATCTGGACATGACCATGGACATATTGCAGCCAGTCAATCATGATCCAAGGCAAGGTAAAGAATGTAGCAAGCTTCAACAGCACTGAAATCCTAGAAATTAGTGCCAAGGGACCGATCTGAAGATGGGTGATGTGTTGAGAAGGCTGTGGCTCAGTGTTTCATGGACAGTGATGGCTCCGGTTTCCAAAATGGTGCCTGCACAGGTAGATGACTATGCTTGATGTGAGTAACAGTGATTACCCGGGCTCCCATTCCTGTGAATATGTGTGAAAAGACATTATTCCCCCCGTGCCTCTGATCTTCACTGCGCTATGTTGGTCCGATTGTGGGAGTCGACACTGTGGAATTCCAGGTTGACCAAGACCTGGAAATACAGGATGTCGGCCTGCATCACCCCAGGCCTCCCGTCTAGGCTGCAGCGCTGCCCAGAAGATGGTGGAGACCACAGCCAGTGTGGTGGCATCAGCACTCACACGCGTCACCCCAGATTCGACCAGGGGGAGTCATGGGAGAGTCCTTAGCAGCACAAGCAGCATGACCTCCCCTGCTTGTCCTACTTCTAAATGTCCCTGTGCTGTACATACCAGATGTGGAAGAGGTGAAATGTGGTGTCACACATACTCTGGGTGTTTTGTGGCATGACAGTCATGGCTATTCTCTCAGCCCCACCATGTGTACCTAATAATGAATTAATATTGATTAGAAATAATAATCAAGGTTATAAAACAATAGTAGCGATTTTTGAAAAATACAAGTGTTATACAAAATAAAATGAAATGATCAGAATAATCAAGATTAATGACATTTTAAAAATGAAAGAAATACAAAATACATCATTAATACAAAATAAAAGTAATATTCAAAATTATTTCATAAAATAAACCCATAAATAAGGAAACATAGTAACAATATTGACTTGGCTTACATTAACGCACAGAGTCTCATTGAAAATGAAATAAAAAAAACATTGCAAAACGTCAGATGTATTACATATATTGTTTCATGTATTTTTAGCAGTCTAACGAATTAAATGGAAAAGTGAAGTTTGCTTTTCCTTTACCCAGTAATAAAATTCCAAAACATTAAAAAAAAGTATTATGTATAATGTAATAATGTATAATGCTATACACCTTCCAAAGATTTTTCAATAATGGAAAACCAAGGGCCTGGCAATGATTAGCCTGCTAGCACACTAAACAAAGAAAATATCTGAATAAACAAAATGGCTTTGAGTTCGAGCAGCTCCAGGGAATGCACCCCCTGCCCCTCCCCCTGCTATTCCATATTGAGACTTCCGCCTAACCTGCCATTGGACGTAGCACCCAGCCTGCTATTTGCACCTTGAAACACTTGTGTATAGGCGCGTTATAATTGCCATATCATATCATTGACTACACCCCCCCGCCCCTCCCTCGGTCTCCTCTGTTTGGCTGTGTTTGTAGGGCGCCCACAATCCAATCATGCATTCTGTTTTTCTCAAAAAAGTTTTTCAAAAAATATAAATTCACCAGTAATTAACTCATTAATTCTAATAAATGTAACTAGTAATTAGCACTGTTTAGTGTGAAAAAATATGAGGATCTCATATCAGACCACAGGATTCTTCCAGTCAAGAGCATGTAGTCACTCATCACTTCAGGGCAGTCATGAGAGGAAAACAGGAAGTGGAAATGGTCTTTCCTACTGGCTGCCTGCAGTGAATGTCATGCTTTCAATCATCATTTTGACCTGGAAATAATTGGTTTTCAAGAAAAAATGTCAGCAGTGTTTTGCGAGAGGATTTCTCTGCACCCACTTCCATGGTTTGGTGGGTATTACCTTAGCGGGATTTACTCTTCGGTTACACCTGTTTGCAGAGAGCAAAAAACATAGCACATCCAGAGAACAATTGATAAGGGGTATACTAGCATATGCCCAATTAAACACCTGCATAACCCAATGTCCAGGTATTCATGGAGCATGCAAAAAACGTCACAACTTTGTGGAGTTTGCGAAGTTTTGCGGTAAACATCATGAAGTTTGAAAAGGCAACATTCGATGGACCTAATCCCATCCCATGTTCCCTCTGAAACCAGAAGTAAGGGTCCCATTGAAATCAATGGAGCGGGTCCCTGCTGGATACTGGAGATATTGCACAGTAGTTATCTTTTGGAGTATGCCACAAAGAGGAAAGGCTCTGATTAACCCCAATTTACATCCAGGTAGCACAGTGCAGCGCTTGCACACATCCCTGCTCCCACACCACCTCTAATCCCAATGGAGGAGATGTCTAAATGGTAAAATGACAATAATACTAAAATTCACTTTTTTGTTAAATGCAATTCCCTCATTCTTCAGTAATGAATATTGTAGAAAGTGCTACTCACTGATAAAGTTTCATATGGGCTTCAGGTGGAATGAATGGAAGGAGGGTAGGCTCAATTCTGGGCAAAGTAACTAAAACATCTGAGTGCCATACTTAATCCAGTTTAAGAAATAGGAAATGATTCCCTCCATAAAGCGAATACAACTGGGATATTTCTCTTATAAAACAAGCCTTCATAACTTTTGAAATGGAGGAAATACCTTTCCTTGTATTGTGGATTTGGCTCAGTCATCTCTAAAGCACATGCAGTTCAATAGTTATCATCACAACAGAATATTGTAATCTTAAATTAGTTCACATCCTTTCAAAGATGCATTATATAAACCCCTGTAAAACATTACTAAGGGATTTCTATTCAAGAAAGACGATTACAAAATGCATTCGTTTTCAGGAGAAAAATATATATTTAGCAGGGTTACATTTCTGCAAATTAAGTCTTGTACATATGAGAAGTGAACTGATCCACAGTCTGATAGGGTAGAATATTCTGAAAGTGAAATCAACTTTTAGATAGAGATTGCAGCCAAACTTACCTTCTGATCAGTTTTGATTGCATTTGCTCTTACTATTGTTTTTATAAATTACTAAAATGCATTTATAAATCTTTAATATTCCGGATAGATGGTCATTTTATTTTTGTTACTATTGTATATGTCATGAATTGCTAACCCTTTTATTTATTTCTCTTTATTATTATTTCTGATCAATATTAATTTTATTTTTGTTGCTAGTGTATTTTACAAGGCTTTTATTAACCTTGATTATTTCTGCTCTAATCAATATCAATTTGATTTTGTAGTTCTATTGATTTTCCTATGAATAACTACAACTTTAATGAATGTTCATTATTTCTGATCAATAGTAGTTTGATGTTGCATTAGTATTGTTCTTTTCATTTACCACTTAACATTATAGAATGAATGATGCGGTTGTGAGCTGAAGTGGGCATATTTAAAGGAATCACAAAGTAAGATGGCAGAGGAAAAAGGCAAAAGATTACATAATGATTGTTAAAACATGCGACTGAGGCGAATTTGAAAATGTAAAAGTAGTGCACAATTTCAGGAAAATGGCACAATCAGTAATAATTAGACCAATTTGGCTCCAGCCAGGTCCAGCATTTCGGTTAGATTCTCAGGCAAATGTAATACATTTATAAACAAATGTACAATATGAATATATGTTTCTGAACAGTTGTATTTTCCTAACAAACCCCGTCTACTGATACTGCATGTATATTTTTTATATGTTTGTGTTCCCTCCCGTGCAGTTAGACCAATCAATCAAAATTAAATTTCTGAGAAGCAGAATCACAAAATGTCCCTAAAGAAACAGGCTGGTGCAAGAAAGTGCTAAGATGCTTAAACATGACTCTAGATCCTACTCAGTAGGCACAATCCCATAGAACAGGTTATTTAGCTGCCTGGGTAATTCTCAGAAGTGGGACTCTGAGACATTTGTCACACATTTTATGGATGTTCAGTAGTTGGTATATGGCTGAGAAGGTTGTGGAAAACCAGCAGAAGTGAACATCGAAGTGTTGCAGCACCCAAAGCATCATCCAATCATTTTGAATGTTGGGGGAAAGAGGTTGCCTCTTCCGAATAGTGCTGTAGTGCTGGAGACAACCTTAAGGGGTAATGAACAGTCACATGAGGAGAGGAAAGCACTAGAAAAAAAGCAAGGCAGTCCAGCTCTGGTGGAAGACAGGGCAATGTCTTCAGAAGTAGGTGTGAATGGTGGTAAAGGTGAGGAAAAGGGCAGGCATTCCTCACCATTGCCCATTTCAAGAGTTTATGTCAATGGCCCTCTATGGCCCCCAGCAGGCCCTACTAAAAGGAAGGTGGATACTCTTATGATGACAATGATAACAGGAATCGTGTTAGCCCTGGACATCGGAGGGCAACTATAACTGAGGAGCAACAGAAAAACAGCACAAACAATACAGCACCTGGGTTATCCATCCATAAATAGAAACCAAGCCACAGTAGGGTAGGTGCTACAAATACAACTGGAAGCACAGCGGAGCAACACACAGCAGCCTAACAACCTTACAGGGGTTTTCTGTGTTCACTTCTGACTTTGCCAGTACTACCATTAAAATAGAAAGCTCTGCCACTGACTTGGGTAGTGTGACAATGCCCACATCACGGGGGTCGGATTTATTCATCATTGAAAATAATAATGACCACATTGCAATCCACATACTCGGCTAAATAATTGTGCAGTGTGGGAAGCCGGGCAAGCAGTTAGGCATTTGGGACTGTGCAGTTACTTGGAAAACAATAATGGAGGGGAAGTACATGCTCATCAGGAAAACAATAACTGCCTGATTCATGGAATTATTTGCGTGAAAAACGCAGATTTGGGCGCCTTTCTGCCCGAAAATCCCCATACTTCAAACAGGGATTTTCGGGCAGAAAGGCACGCAAATCTGCGATTTTCATGCAAATAATTGCATGAATCAGGCTGTTTATGTAGGTTGGCTGGCAGTGCTTATGGTGGAGGAAGATGATGATGATGGGAAGGGATTGGCTTAATACATCCTCAAGATGTGAGCAGGGCATAAAGCCCCATGTCCTCTTTTCCCTTTAGCTGGCATCGAGATATCACACCTGCTTCTACATGATCATCGTTCAGCGAGCCAGGCTCCTTTCTGGCACTGGCACTGGTAGTACAATTTCACACCTTCTCAAAGAAGCCATTATGAAGACTCTTTTCACCAACTCTACGAAGTACCACAGAATCCATCCTTTGGTGCATTTTTACAACAGAGAGCTGTCAAAAATGTTGGTGGACAGAGAAGGATTCCAGGAATTAGTGGAAATTGTGTATCCAACATCTCGGGTACATATTTATCCACAGTTGCAGCGCCTGACCTTCACAAAACACTTTTAGTAACAATCAGAAAAGCACTGAAGAAGTCCACCATGCACACCATTCATGTGACAATGGTCATGTGAACAGGCAACAGACCATATGTGTACCACTTCACAGTGGGCTTCTTTTAGGAACTTCACACCACCCACTCATCCACCACTACATCTACTGCCCTATTACAAGACCATTGCCAGCAAATACCTCTTTCAGTGTCTCTTTCAGTGTCTGACATGATGGACAGAGCACATAGCAAAAATCATACGGTCAGTATTCAACACTAAGGTTTTAGGATGGGTTACACTAAAAGGATTGACTGCTGGTTTTGGTGGTATTATTGAGAGTGCAATGATAGGGGCTGCAATTACTATTATGTGCCTTGTTTTGTGCTCTTCTTGAACCTCATTGTCCAGAACCTCAGGAAAAGACACAGTGTGCCAATGTAACAGTGATATATGACAACATTTGTGGCCATTTCAGCCATTCTGTCCGGAACATGCGCCATCCTCATCTGAGTCAGAAGCAGCAGCAGGAACATGTTCAATAATTCCCTCATGTGCTTGCTCGAATTCCTCATCATCTGGAACAGGATATATGTGGGCGAGGTAGTGTCAGCTGATCGTCAGCATTATTTGGATTACTATGTTTGACTTACAGACTTGTCCTTCTGTCCCCTGCTGTAGTAGAACAACATTCAGAGTTCATGCTGCCAGCATGGTGCAATAGATATTTGATTGCCAGCATGCTCAGTGTTGGCCACTGCTCCAATTTGCTGTGGCAATAAAGCAGAAGCTAAACTTACTCCAGGCCAACTAGTCCTTTATAGTATATGTAGCAAGAATCATAAAGAGCCTGTTTGCTGGATTTATGATCTCCATTGGCTTCCTTAACTCTCTCGTCTTTCTGTATAAACACAGCTCTCAGAAGAATTAAGGATTGTTGGGGCATCAAAATGCATAATGGCATTTATACCATCCAACCTTTTCCTTATGTGGATCAGCCATTTGATGTTCTCTAACCCTTTTTTATGGAGTAAAGACTTCACGATGTGCTGGGAAAGCGAAGCCTTGGCATTGGACCAAATCCTAATCCACAAAAGGATTGGTTCCAGATCCAGCTTGTCCTGGATAAAACCAAAGCCAATCTCATTATGTGCAGCCACGTTTGAGGCAGAGCTCGGGGCGAGGGGGTAATAAAGACTTAAATAACTGATGTTTAACTGTCTGTAGCTCCGAGTTATCTGTAAATCCCCAAATAGCAACCCTGTATTTAACTGCCCGAAGTGTACGGGCAGTGCAAATTGACTTCATCATCTTAAGTGGTTGTTTTCTGCGTTGGGCCATAAAATGGAAATGCTCCCGCTGGAGTGCTTCATTCGCACCACTTGTTTGGAGAAGTGAGGCTTTGCAGAAAGATTCTCTGAAAAATAGTCAACATTTTGACTCTGGGAATTAAGGCCGAATTTCAGTACATAGAAGGAAAATTCATCTTTCTATTCCTTTGGCGGCAAACCATGACCACTGACCACTGATTTAAGTGAATTAACCTGGAGGTCTAAAGCATTCATCAGGGAGCATATTTATTAATTAATATCTGCAGAGTGCTGGGCGTTCGTGCAATCAATACAGCACCATCTGCATAAACTAAGGCAGGGAGCCACATCCTGCCTATCTTTGGAACATCAGCTGCGAAATCTATTAACTCTTTTTGAAAATCATTAATATAAAAATAAAATACATGTGGGGCTAAAAAACATTTACATATAGCACATTTACATTTGAGGGAATAGTTTATTTGCCCACAGAAAGACTTACTATGATTAAACACATCAAAGCACAAAAACAAAGGAAATCCTACCTATGGTGAGTTTCTATCTTCCTTCATCGGGAACTTTTTCAGGACTCTCATGTAATGTTCTTAGAAAAGCTATGTTCTATATATTTGCATTTATTATGTTTAAGTAATTTCTATTTTAATGCAAACTGCACTTTATACCAATGTAAGTGTCACTTAATGTACACATTGATGTTATGCGGAAATGGACATTTTTCTCACCCAACAACTAGAAAAGGTCAGCCTTTAAGAGCTATTTAAGCAGATACCAACACAGATACTATCAGCACTACAGGATAGTAGCGCGCCGTCCATGTATCTTGCCACCACTTGCCAAAACTGTGTGGCACTGGTCTAGAGATCCAAGAGAGCATAACAACATAGCACATGTGTACAGGCGCGTTATAAATTACTTATCATATAATATCATGTCATAAAAGGGCAAATATCACAATGGTAGCAAACACATTCTACATAAAAGATGCCACCTCACATCTGCGTACAGTGTCCTGTGACAAATGCAGAAACATATAAACATGTATAAAAAAAGGACAAAATTGATCAAGGGAACTTTAAAATGCTGCCTCTGCGGAAAACTCTTGCTAGCCTTTTCTCCCAAATAACTGTGCAGGCCTTGTTATGGTCCTACTGGACTTGCGTTTTTCGGAATGGTTCTATGTCATATTATTGACGGTCGTTTTTTTCGACGGGTATTTTTAGGAAAACATTTTGCTGAAAAAAGTAATCAAATGTAGTAATCAAATGTAATCAAACCTCCCTCCCACCTATTTTTTTTACTGTTCCCGAACCAACCAACCTTTTATCTGCCCTTTCACAACTCACCAAAATATTTCGATGAATGTTTTCAGCAAAATGACTGTCGATGAAACGTCTTACCCTTGAAATCTACCACTGATCTTCTTCTCTGAAGTACTTGAAGAGTGTGGCAACAGTAGCAGTCCTAGAGAGCTGGTACTTGAATCAGGTTGATTTATCTTTCTCCTTTGCAGGGGAAAGGGGGTCACCATAAGGTGATGCCTCCTCTGCAGGTACAAACCCCTGCACCGATACAAACGTAGTATAAAGTATAGTTTGGAGTTCATAGCAACACTAGTTTAGTGTTTGGAGTTCAGTTAAAGTTTATTTTACTTACAATTTTTTTTATTATTGAAAGCACAGACCTAGCTCGAGAGCAGTGGAGTGCTGTACAGAGTGTGGGTAGTCAGCATTTGGACTGGCAACTTTTGAGGTCTGTAAAGAGCCATGTTTTGAAACATTTGTGAAACTAGAGAATTATGGGGGCATTCCAAGCCCACACCGGGATCGAGTCCAGAGGATGGCCGCAAAACAAGAGAAAGATTGCTTGCGGTCGTCTCTTTGCGGACAAGTTGGGAGTCAAGCAGGTTGGTCGATTTTCTGCACGAGGAGTGTGTGCCAGATATGTGGAGCTTAGCCACCAGGTACGCTGGTGTACTACTCTTGACTGCTTTGTAGATGATACATGCAGTCTTAAAGAGTATCCTGGCTCGGCATGGAATCCAATGTAGTTCCCGTAGGATGGGGGTGATTTGGTCAAATTTATGTGCTCCCGTAATAAGACGTGCTGCAGCGTGGTAGACTGCTTTTAGGTGGGCCAAGTGAACATCTGGAAGCCCTGTCAGGAGAGCATTTCCCCCATCGATGGGCGAGACCAGCAGGGCCTGCACTACTGTCCAGAAGTCTTGCAACAGAATTAAGGGTTTGATTTTTTTAAGGGTAGAGATTCTGAGCCAGGCTATTTGGGCCTTCTTGGCTATGTGTTCCTGGAAGGACAGGCTGCTGTCAATGGTGAAGCCTAAGGATATTGCTGAGTCTGAGAGTTGTGGATTAAATCCTTCTAGGCGCATATCATTGAGCCATTGTTGGACACGTTGTTTTTTAGCAGGCGGACCAATGAGGAGGTGTTCAGTCTTGGATGATTTAGTTTGGTAGGCGGTAGACATCCAGGTCTTGATGATGGCTAGGTAATCGCAGAGATGAATTATGCCCTGCATGCTATTTACTCTCACGTACAACTGAATATCGTGCATAATCTTTTCTTGTAGGTATATGGGGCCGGCTTTTGTGCACCGCTCGGTGATTAATGCACATGATTTTAAACTGGGAGACAGTGAAGGATACATAGAGCAGGTGAAATGTGATCCCTTCGCCCCGTTGCAAGAAGGAGTCTGACAGCCAAGTTTAGGACTCTTTGTAGTTTGTTAAGTTGGTAGGCCGGTGCGCCATAAGTAGATGGAGTTCGCATAGTCAAATCTGGACATGACCATGGACATATTGCAGCCAGTCAATCATGATCCAAGGCAAGGTAAAGAATGTAGCAAGCTTCAACAGCACTGAAATCCTAGAAATTAGTGCCAAGGGACCGATCTGAAGATGGGTGATGTGTTGAGAAGGCTGTGGCTCAGTGTTTCATGGACAGTGATGGCTCCGGTTTCCAAAATGGTGCCTGCACAGGTAGATGACTATGCTTGATGTGAGTAACAGTGATTACCCGGGCTCCCATTCCTGTGAATATGTGTGAAAAGACATTATTCCCCCCGTGCCTCTGATCTTCACTGCGCTATGTTGGTCCGATTGTGGGAGTCGACACTGTGGAATTCCAGGTTGACCAAGACCTGGAAATACAGGATGTCGGCCTGCATCACCCCAGGCCTCCCGTCTAGGCTGCAGCGCTGCCCAGAAGATGGTGGAGACCACAGCCAGTGTGGTGGCATCAGCACTCACACGCGTCACCCCAGATTCGACCAGGGGGAGTCATGGGAGAGTCCTTAGCAGCACAAGCAGCATGACCTCCCCTGCTTGTCCTACTTCTAAATGTCCCTGTGCTGTACATACCAGATGTGGAAGAGGTGAAATGTGGTGTCACACATACTCTGGGTGTTTTGTGGCATGACAGTCATGGCTATTCTCTCAGCCCCACCATGTGTACCTAATAATGAATTAATATTGATTAGAAATAATAATCAAGGTTATAAAACAATAGTAGCGATTTTTGAAAAATACAAGTGTTATACAAAATAAAATGAAATGATCAGAATAATCAAGATTAATGACATTTTAAAAATGAAAGAAATACAAAATACATCATTAATACAAAATAAAAGTAATATTCAAAATTATTTCATAAAATAAACCCATAAATAAGGAAACATAGTAACAATATTGACTTGGCTTACATTAACGCACAGAGTCTCATTGAAAATGAAATAAAAAAAAACATTGCAAAACGTCAGATGTATTACATATATTGTTTCATGTATTTTTAGCAGTCTAACGAATTAAATGGAAAAGTGAAGTTTGCTTTTCCTTTACCCAGTAATAAAATTCCAAAACATTAAAAAAAAGTATTATGTATAATGTAATAATGTATAATGCTATACACCTTCCAAAGATTTTTCAATAATGGAAAACCAAGGGCCTGGCAATGATTAGCCTGCTAGCACACTAAACAAAGAAAATATCTGAATAAACAAAATGGCTTTGAGTTCGAGCAGCTCCAGGGAATGCACCCCCTGCCCCTCCCCCTGCTATTCCATATTGAGACTTCCGCCTAACCTGCCATTGGACGTAGCACCCAGCCTGCTATTTGCACCTTGAAACACTTGTGTATAGGCGCGTTATAATTGCCATATCATATCATTGACTACACCCCCCCGCCCCTCCCTCGGTCTCCTCTGTTTGGCTGTGTTTGTAGGGCGCCCACAATCCAATCATGCATTCTGTTTTTCTCAAAAAAGTTTTTCAAAAAATATAAATTCACCAGTAATTAACTCATTAATTCTAATAAATGTAACTAGTAATTAGCACTGTTTAGTGTGAAAAAATATGAGGATCTCATATCAGACCACAGGATTCTTCCAGTCAAGAGCATGTAGTCACTCATCACTTCAGGGCAGTCATGAGAGGAAAACAGGAAGTGGAAATGGTCTTTCCTACTGGCTGCCTGCAGTGAATGTCATGCTTTCAATCATCATTTTGACCTGGAAATAATTGGTTTTCAAGAAAAAATGTCAGCAGTGTTTTGCGAGAGGATTTCTCTGCACCCACTTCCATGGTTTGGTGGGTATTACCTTAGCGGGATTTACCCTTCGGTTACACCTGTTTGCAGAGAGCAAAAAACATAGCACATCCAGAGAACAATTGATAAGGGGTATACTAGCATATGCCCAATTAAACACCTGCATAACCCAATGTCCAGGTATTCATGGAGCATGCAAAAAACGTCACAACTTTGTGGAGTTTGCGAAGTTTTGCGGTAAACATCATGAAGTTTGAAAAGGCAACATTCGATGGACCTAATCCCATCCCATGTTCCCTCTGAAACCAGAAGTAAGGGTCCCATTGAAATCAATGGAGCGGGTCCCTGCTGGATACTGGAGATATTGCACAGTAGTTATCTTTTGGAGTATGCCACAAAGAGGAAAGGCTCTGATTAACCCCAATTTACATCCAGGTAGCACAGTGCAGCGCTTGCACACATCCCTGCTCCCACACCACCTCTAATCCCAATGGAGGAGATGTCTAAATGGTAAAATGACAATAATACTAAAATTCACTTTTTTGTTAAATGCAATTCCCTCATTCTTCAGTAATGAATATTGTAGAAAGTGCTACTCACTGATAAAGTTTCATATGGGCTTCAGGTGGAATGAATGGAAGGAGGGTAGGCTCAATTCTGGGCAAAGTAACTAAAACATCTGAGTGCCATACTTAATCCAGTTTAAGAAATAGGAAATGATTCCCTCCATAAAGCGAATACAACTGGGATATTTCTCTTATAAAACAAGCCTTCATAACTTTTGAAATGGAGGAAATACCTTTCCTTGTATTGTGGATTTGGCTCAGTCATCTCTAAAGCACATGCAGTTCAATAGTTATCATCACAACAGAATATTGTAATCTTAAATTAGTTCACATCCTTTCAAAGATGCATTATATAAACCCCTGTAAAACATTACTAAGGGATTTCTATTCAAGAAAGACGATTACAAAATGCATTCGTTTTCAGGAGAAAAATATATATTTAGCAGGGTTACATTTCTGCAAATTAAGTCTTGTACATATGAGAAGTGAACTGATCCACAGTCTGATAGGGTAGAATATTCTGAAAGTGAAATCAACTTTTAGATAGAGATTGCAGCCAAACTTACCTTCTGATCAGTTTTGATTGCATTTGCTCTTACTATTGTTTTTATAAATTACTAAAATGCATTTATAAATCTTTAATATTCCGGATAGATGGTCATTTTATTTTTGTTACTATTGTATATGTCATGAATTGCTAACCCTTTTATTTATTTCTCTTTATTATTATTTCTGATCAATATTAATTTTATTTTTGTTGCTAGTGTATTTTACAAGGCTTTTATTAACCTTGATTATTTCTGCTCTAATCAATATCAATTTGATTTTGTAGTTCTATTGATTTTCCTATGAATAACTACAACTTTAATGAATGTTCATTATTTCTGATCAATAGTAGTTTGATGTTGCATTAGTATTGTTCTTTTCATTTACCACTTAACATTATAGAATGAATGGTGCGGTTGTGAGCTGAAGTGGGCATATTTAAAGGAATCACAAAGTAAGATGGCAGAGGAAAAAGGCAAAAGATTACATAATGATTGTTAAAACATGCGACTGAGGCGAATTTGAAAATGTAAAAGTAGTGCACAATTTCAGGAAAATGGCACAATCAGTAATAATTAGACCAATTTGGCTCCAGCCAGGTCCAGCATTTCGGTTAGATTCTCAGGCAAATGTAATACATTTATAAACAAATGTACAATATGAATATATGTTTCTGAACAGTTGTATTTTCCTAACAAACCCCGTCTACTGATACTGCATGTATATTTTTTATATGTTTGTGTTCCCTCCCGTGCAGTTAGACCAATCAATCAAAATTAAATTTCTGAGAAGCAGAATCACAAAATGTCCCTAAAGAAACAGGCTGGTGCAAGAAAGTGCTAAGATGCTTAAACATGACTCTAGATCCTACTCAGTAGGCACAATCCCATAGAACAGGTTATTTAGCTGCCTGGGTAATTCTCAGAAGTGGGACTCTGAGACATTTGTCACACATTTTATGGATGTTCAGTAGTTGGTATATGGCTGAGAAGGTTGTGGAAAACCAGCAGAAGTGAACATCGAAGTGTTGCAGCACCCAAAGCATCATCCAATCATTTTGAATGTTGGGGGAAAGAGGTTGCCTCTTCCGAATAGTGCTGTAGTGCTGGAGACAACCTTAAGGGGTAATGAACAGTCACATGAGGAGAGGAAAGCACTAGAAAAAAAGCAAGGCAGTCCAGCTCTGGTGGAAGACAGGGCAATGTCTTCAGAAGTAGGTGTGAATGGTGGTAAAGGTGAGGAAAAGGGCAGGCATTCCTCACCATTGCCCATTTCAAGAGTTTATGTCAATGGCCCTCTATGGCCCCCAGCAGGCCCTACTAAAAGGAAGGTGGATACTCTTATGATGACAATGATAACAGGAATCGTGTTAGCCCTGGACATCGGAGGGCAACTATAACTGAGGAGCAACAGAAAAACAGCACAAACAATACAGCACCTGGGTTATCCATCCATAAATAGAAACCAAGCCACAGTAGGGTAGGTGCTACAAATACAACTGGAAGCACAGCGGAGCAACACACAGCAGCCTAACAACCTTACAGGGGTTTTCTGTGTTCACTTCTGACTTTGCCAGTACTACCATTAAAATAGAAAGCTCTGCCACTGACTTGGGTAGTGTGACAATGCCCACATCACGGGGGTCGGATTTATTCATCATTGAAAATAATAATGACCACATTGCAATCCACATACTCGGCTAAATAATTGTGCAGTGTGGGAAGCCGGGCAAGCAGTTAGGCATTTGGGACTGTGCAGTTACTTGGAAAACAATAATGGAGGGGAAGTACATGCTCATCAGGAAAACAATAACTGCCTGATTCATGGAATTATTTGCGTGAAAAACGCAGATTTGGGCGCCTTTCTGCCCGAAAATCCCCATACTTCAAACAGGGATTTTCGGGCAGAAAGGCACGCAAATCTGCGATTTTCATGCAAATAATTGCATGAATCAGGCTGTTTATGTAGGTTGGCTGGCAGTGCTTATGGTGGAGGAAGATGATGATGATGGGAAGGGATTGGCTTAATACATCCTCAAGATGTGAGCAGGGCATAAAGCCCCATGTCCTCTTTTCCCTTTAGCTGGCATCGAGATATCACACCTGCTTCTACATGATCATCGTTCAGCGAGCCAGGCTCCTTTCTGGCACTGGCACTGGTAGTACAATTTCACACCTTCTCAAAGAAGCCATTATGAAGACTCTTTTCACCAACTCTACGAAGTACCACAGAATCCATCCTTTGGTGCATTTTTACAACAGAGAGCTGTCAAAAATGTTGGTGGACAGAGAAGGATTCCAGGAATTAGTGGAAATTGTGTATCCAACATCTCGGGTACATATTTATCCACAGTTGCAGCGCCTGACCTTCACAAAACACTTTTAGTAACAATCAGAAAAGCACTGAAGAAGTCCACCATGCACACCATTCATGTGACAATGGTCATGTGAACAGGCAACAGACCATATGTGTACCACTTCACAGTGGGCTTCTTTTAGGAACTTCACACCACCCACTCATCCACCACTACATCTACTGCCCTATTACAAGACCATTGCCAGCAAATACCTCTTTCAGTGTCTCTTTCAGTGTCTGACATGATGGACAGAGCACATAGCAAAAATCATACGGTCAGTATTCAACACTAAGGTTTTAGGATGGGTTACACTAAAAGGATTGACTGCTGGTTTTGGTGGTATTATTGAGAGTGCAATGATAGGGGCTGCAATTACTATTATGTGCCTTCTTTTGTGCTCTTCTTGAACCTCATTGTCCAGAACCTCAGGAAAAGACACAGTGTGCCAATGTAACAGTGATATATGACAACATTTGTGGCCATTTCAGCCATTCTGTCCGGAACATGCGCCATCCTCGTCAGAAGCAGCAGCAGGAACATGTTCAATAATTCCCTCATGTGCTTGCTCGAATTCCTCATCATCTGGAACAGGATATATGTGGGCGAGGTAGTGTCAGCTGATCGTCAGCATTATTTGGATTACTATGTTTGACTTACAGACTTGTCCTTCTGTCCCCTGCTGTAGTAGAACAACATTCAGAGTTCATGCTGCCAGCATGGTGCAATAGATATTTGATTGCCAGCATGCTCAGTGTTGGCCACTGCTCCAATTTGCTGTGGCAATAAAGCAGAAGCTAAACTTACTCCAGGCCAACTAGTCCTTTATAGTATATGTAGCAAGAATCATAAAGAGCCTGTTTGCTGGATTTATGATCTCCATTGGCTTCCTTAACTCTCTCGTCTTTCTGTATAAACACAGCTCTCAGAAGAATTAAGGATTGTTGGGGCATCAAAATGCATAATGGCATTTATACCATCCAACCTTTTCCTTATGTGGATCAGCCATTTGATGTTCTCTAACCCTTTTTTATGGAGTAAAGACTTCACGATGTGCTGGGAAAGCGAAGCCTTGGCATTGGACCAAATCCTAATCCACAAAAGGATTGGTTCCAGATCCAGCTTGTCCTGGATAAAACCAAAGCCAATCTCATTATGTGCAGCCACGTTTGAGGCAGAGCTCGGGGCGAGGGGGTAATAAAGACTTAAATAACTGATGTTTAACTGTCTGTAGCTCCGAGTTATCTGTAAATCCCCAAATAGCAACCCTGTATTTAACTGCCCGAAGTGTACGGGCAGTGCAAATTGACTTCATCATCTTAAGTGGTTGTTTTCTGCGTTGGGCCATAAAATGGAAATGCTCCCGCTGGAGTGCTTCATTCGCACCACTTGTTTGGAGAAGTGAGGCTTTGCAGAAAGATTCTCTGAAAAATAGTCAACATTTTGACTCTGGGAATTAAGGCCGAATTTCAGTACATAGAAGGAAAATTCATCTTTCTATTCCTTTGGCGGCAAACCATGACCACTGACCACTGATTTAAGTGAATTAACCTGGAGGTCTAAAGCATTCATCAGGGAGCATATTTATTAATTAATATCTGCAGAGTGCTGGGCGTTCGTGCAATCAATACAGCACCATCTGCATAAACTAAGGCAGGGAGCCACATCCTGCCTATCTTTGGAACATCAGCTGCGAAATCTATTAACTCTTTTTGAAAATCATTAATATAAAAATAAAATACATGTGGGGCTAAAAAACATTTACATATAGCACATTTACATTTGAGGGAATAGTTTATTTGCCCACAGAAAGACTTACTATGATTAAACACATCAAAGCACAAAAACAAAGGAAATCCTACCTATGGTGAGTTTCTATCTTCCTTCATCGGGAACTTTTTCAGGACTCTCATGTAATGTTCTTAGAAAAGCTATGTTCTATATATTTGCATTTATTATGTTTAAGTAATTTCTATTTTAATGCAAACTGCACTTTATACCAATGTAAGTGTCACTTAATGTACACATTGATGTTATGCGGAAATGGACATTTTTCTCACCCAACAACTAGAAAAGGTCAGCCTTTAAGAGCTATTTAAGCAGATACCAACACAGATACTATCAGCACTACAGGATAGTAGCGCGCCGTCCATGTATCTTGCCACCACTTGCCAAAACTGTGTGGCACTGGTCTAGAGATCCAAGAGAGCATAACAACATAGCACATGTGTACAGGCGCGTTATAAATTACTTATCATATAATATCATGTCATAAAAGGGCAAATATCACAATGGTAGCAAACACATTCTACATAAAAGATGCCACCTCACATCTGCGTACAGTGTCCTGTGACAAATGCAGAAACATATAAACATGTATAAAAAAAGGACAAAATTGATCAAGGGAACTTTAAAATGCTGCCTCTGCGGAAAACTCTTGCTAGCCTTTTCTCCCAAATAACTGTGCATGCCTTGTTATGGTCCTACTGGACTTGCGTTTTTCGGAATGGTTCTATGTCATATTATTGACGGTCGTTTTTTTCGACGGGTATTTTTAGGAAAACATTTTGCTGAAAAAAGTAATCAAATGTAGTAATCAAATGTAATCAAACCTCCCTCCCACCTATTTTTTTTACTGTTCCCGAACCAACCAACCTTTTATCTGCCCTTTCACAACTCACCAAAATATTTCGATGAATGTTTTCAGCAAAATGACTGTCGATGAAACGTCTTACCCTTGAAATCTACCACTGATCTTCTTCTCTGAAGTACTTGAAGAGTGTGGCAACAGTAGCAGTCCTAGAGAGCTGGTACTTGAATCAGGTTGATTTATCTTTCTCCTTTGCAGGGGAAAGGGGGTCACCATAAGGTGATGCCTCCTCTGCAGGTACAAACCCCTGCACCGATACAAACGTAGTATAAAGTATAGTTTGGAGTTCATAGCAACACTAGTTTAGTGTTTGGAGTTCAGTTAAAGTTTATTTTACTTACAATTTTTTTTATTATTGAAAGCACAGACCTAGCTCGAGAGCAGTGGAGTGCTGTACAGAGTGTGGGTAGTCAGCATTTGGACTGGCAACTTTTGAGGTCTGTAAAGAGCCATGTTTTGAAACATTTGTGAAACTAGAGAATTATGGGGGCATTCCAAGCCCACACCGGGATCGAGTCCAGAGGATGGCCGCAAAACAAGAGAAAGATTGCTTGCGGTCGTCTCTTTGCAGACAAGTTGCGAGTCAAGCAGGTTGGTCGATTTTCTGCACGAGGAGTGTGTGCCAGATATGTGGAGCTTAGCCACCAGGTACGCTGGTGTACTACTCTTGACTGCTTTGTAGATGATACATGCAGTCTTAAAGAGTATCCTGGCTCGGCATGGAATCCAATGTAGTTCCCGTAGGATGGGGGTGATTTGGTCAAATTTATGTGCTCCCGTAATAAGACGTGCTGCAGCGTGGTAGACTGCTTTTAGGTGGGCCAAGTGAACATCTGGAAGCCCTGTCAGGAGAGCATTTCCCCCATCGATGGGCGAGACCAGCAGGGCCTGCACTACTGTCCAGAAGTCTTGCAACAGAATTAAGGGTTTGATTTTTTTAAGGGTAGAGATTCTGAGCCAGGCTATTTGGGCCTTCTTGGCTATGTGTTCCTGGAAGGACAGGCTGCTGTCAATGGTGAAGCCTAAGGATATTGCTGAGTCTGGGAGTTGTGGATTAAATCCTTCTAGGCGCATATCATTGAGCCATTGTTGGACACGTTGTTTTTTAGCAGGCGGACCAATGAGGAGGTGTTCAGTCTTGGATGATTTAGTTTGGTAGGCGGTAGACATCCAGGTCTTGATGATGGCTAGGTAATCGCAGAGATGAATTATGCCCTGCATGCTATTTACTCTCACGTACAACTGAATATCGTGCACATATTGGTGGATGGCTATATTGGGATCTTTTAGGAGAATGCCCAGAGGCTCCATGTAAACGTTAAAGAGGATTGGTGAGAGGATGGAGCCTTGGGGGTCTATGCAGGGGACCTGAAGTCGGTTAGAACACAACAAGTTCATCTGGACAGCCTGGAGTCTGGCTGAGAGGAGGAGATAAACCAATTCAGGACAGTGCCAGAGAATCCCATCATGTCAGCAAAGAGGGAGAGAAGGATGCAGTGGTCAACGGTGTTGAATGCAGCTGAGAGGTCAAGGAGGATGAGGAGGCATGAGTCACCGTTATCCATGATTTGAAGGGCATCATCCACAACCTGGATAGTTGCTGTCTTGATGCTACACTTGGGGCGGTACCCTGAATGAGTTGATCGATTCTGGCGTAATGGACCTGTAGTTGGCCGGGTCATCTGGATCTAGGGATGCTTTTTTCAAAAGTGGTCATATGAGACCTGTCTTGAGGGTGTCCGGGAATGACCCTTCTGTGATGGAGGCATTGATGATGCTGAGGAGTGCACTGAGCGCTGGGCCCGTCAATTGTTTAATGATGGAGGCGGGGATTGTATCAGAGTAAAAGTAGATTTGAGGGAGGCAATCATTTTTAGGAGAACTGGGGGAAAGAGAGGAGAGAATTCAGTCAAGAGGGTCATTCTGCGTGCCAGGGTGCAGGGGATGCTAATGCTGACTTTCTCTATGTTGTCAATAAACCATGTGTTGATTCAGTCGCAGTTTTCCTGAGTTGCTGGCACCTCAGGTCGGGTGAGGGTTTGGTACAATGCTTTACTACTTCAAGGAGGGTTTTGCTCCTTTTAGAGGCTGCAGCAATGGTGTTGGAGTAGCAAGTTGCTTTGCCTCGGTAATCAGAATCCTACGGTTTGCACAGAGAGATTTGAGGTTGGTGAGGTCTCCTGGATTAGGGTTTTTGCACCACCGTTTCGCTAGGGCTCTGATTGAGCCTTTGATGGAGCCTAGGTCGGGGGAGGGGTGTAGTCTCATGGAGCGGATCGTTTGGTCTTAGTCAGGCTGAATTTTATGGGGGCATCAGTGTCTACAAGTTTCATAGCAGAGTTTAGAGTGAAACATTTTAAAAGTAAGTTTAAAGTTAAATGAGACATAGATTTCACAATTCACTTGCTCTCACTTAACACTGATTTCTGCTATGGCTTCACCCCTGGGTTTCACAGGTCTCCTGTACCTGTATGTGCAGGCTCACAATCAGGTCTGACTCACAGCGCAACACAGTGATGATGGTGCTGTTTGGGTGTTTGCTGCACGCAAGTTCTCAGCTTCATCATAGTGATCACCTTCTCTCACTTGGCCTTTCTTACTTGGAGAGAGTACGCCTTCCCATCCCAAAAAGAGGCAGAAAAACCCCAGTGAGAATGGGAGTAGCAGAGCAGTTGTGTGGTCGGCGTATTGGCAGACCAATAGAGTGGCAACATCAGGTAAGGTGTATGAACAGAAGGGGTCATGGTTGTCGATGAGGGGGGTTGGTAAGGGTGTGGGAAAGTGCAGGCTTTTGCAACAGAGAGCAGTCGGGAAGCATATGATGGCAAGAAGGGAGTGGACTTCATTCTAGGGTACATTCAAAATAAAGGGAAAAGAAGCATTTCGATATGGGAGCATTGCAAAGAATGGGGTACATTACGAGGTTGGCGGTAAGGGGATAACGGCGCTGGTAAAAGTGCTGGTGCTGTTAACTCCTTACTGCCGCATTACGAGGTCCTTTAACGGGTCCCTCTAAGGGCGGATGGTTTTACCAGGCGCCCTTAGTGGGAGCCGCTAAAGGACCAGTATGCTAACAACGGGCCCGTTGTTAGCATGGTCCCCATTCCCATTGAGCCCTATAGGGGCTAGAATGGGGATGGGTTCCCTGAATGGGGAAATACTGTGTCCTCCAAGGTTGGAATGGCCCGGTAATTCCCCATTCAGGGAACCCGGACCCGGTATGCGGTAAGGGGGTAGCCATGGCACTAATAGTGCCATGGCTACCTCCAACCTCGTAATGACCCCCAATGTGTCAAACGCATGAGCCCTCGTTGTGGTGACAGTAAACAGAAAACACTCATCTGGGTTCCTATAAGGAGTCTAGTCCATTCATGATCTCCCTAAGCTTTTATTTACATTGCTTGCGACCCACATCTGCATACTTCACCAATTCATCTATCAGAGGATTCACAGCTATAGTGAAATCTACACACAGATACGTAGAGGGGAAACCTGCAATTCCTCATAAAATTTCCCCCAACAGACAAACTAATCATAACATTGGCCAAATATAGAGGCCAGTGTATAAAGGACTGCATTCTCCACAGCAATGAAGCTATTATGCCTCTACCTACCTTATGGCTCACCAACGTTCTCAGCCAAACATTACCTAATATTTTAATAGAAAAATCTCTCTCCCATTTAGTTCAACACTGCTTTGTAAATGCAAAATCACTAATTCTATATCTGTAGGCCGCACAGAAAAGGTTGCACTGCGGATTGCAGCGCAAAAGGTCGCAATGCATGGGTGAAACCCTTTGTGTGCAGCGCTCTCCCCTTTCCTTGTTGGCGTGGTACCCCTGTACCGTGCCCACTATGTGGCACCCTCTGCCCCCATCTACCTGCTCACGCCCCCTCCCCACTTGCCTGCAGTGGGCTCCGGCCCGGGCTCTCGGCTTTCCAGCTCCTGCTCACAATCTGCAGAGAGCGGTGCTGGAAGCCTGGGGGACAGCACAGTGTGCTTTATTTTCTACGTGACCTTTTGTGGCCCAAGTTTCCGGTGCCGCACTCCACAGACTGACCAAAATCGCTACCCCAATTTTACTTTACTTTAGCCTCATTAGACCTAGCATGGGTCTTCTGCAAACAAATAATTACCCCAAACAATACATTAGCCAAACCCTTTGAACTATTGTTTCAGATTCCATTTATATTTCTAATCTTTACTATATCAAACAGACATATTGTCAGATTTGGTCTTTTCCAAGGAAAAGACCAAATTGAACTCCATTTCCTGTTAAACATAGGGGGTCATTGTTAAAGAGAAGAAGCAAATGTGTGGGTGAGAGAACCGCCAACCAAAGTGTTTTAATGTTACAGACTATGTGGGACATCAACCCAGGATACAGAGGTGAATGCATCTAGTGTTCAAGGTGATATCTGCGATGGATACAGCAATGCCCAGATGGTTGCCACTCACTCTTTACAGCACTCTTTTTGACTTCCAGGTGAAGCACAGCTAAAGATCAGAGCGATACAAAAATATCAACTATGACCTGTAAACTGGCTGAATGCCTGGAACCCTAGGGAAGAAGCGACGCAGTCTACTGCATATTTTACCAAACAAGAGAACTACCCGCAACTAGACCTATCCGTTCCTCAGAGTGGATGTGCTCAGGAATTCCCACAAACATGGCTGAAACCCAAGAGAAAGACTTGCAGAACCTTTGTAAAGACTTCCAAGCCTCTCAGACAGTCCCGGGCAAGTAAATATGATCAGTCACTGCCCCTGAACATATTCAGAGAAAATAGTATTCCAAGGATAATGCCAGTCATCTTCTTAAAATTATTCTAAACTAAATATTACAGAAAAAAAGTGAATGTACATATACAACACACACTGGTAAAGATATTCTCAGAAAAATATGTGTACACTAGTTAAGTTTCTTTAACACACAGCATCCAATAAGGTGGAGTGATGCATTGTATAATTTGTGGACTCCTCATGCAAACTAATGGGAACTTGTATTTTAGTTTACCATGTTTGTGTTGTTCTCTATATTCAATTCAAACTGATTTAAAATCACTTAAAACGTCAGCCTTGATAACACATATTGGCATGAAACACATATCACCTGCCGACTGTTTATGTGAAAAAGTAGATGTGATTACAAAATATGAAATAAAACACAGCACAGTTTAAATTGCTTTATGGTTTTATTTTTGAAAGTAGCAATGCAAACTAAAGCTCAAAGGTATCCAATCCATTTCCAAGGATGGGTGCAGCCACAAGTCAAATACCTTCTTCACAACACTATTACATAACAGTGTGAAATGTGTGAAAAAAGGTATCTTGTACTAGACAGGATACAACCAGGGGCACACAAAATACCTAAAAGGTTGTAAATGTTGGTTTAGTAAAATTCTCTAAGACACAATTTCTCATATTTTTGTTTATATGATTTTTCATGTTTTAAATATTCAATATCTTATGACATATATACATACAAATACAGATGTGTAAATTCTTTCTGTAATCACATGTACATCAAAATTCTTAACAGCGTAAGAAAATTCTTAACATCAAAAAAAACTTTTTGGTTATATCAACAAATGATAGAAACAAATAATTCTGTTAATTTTCACAGTCTAACTAGTGTTCAGAAGTGTTTCCCTTCTTCCACACTCAATTTCCTGGTAATCTGATAGGCTACTAGATGTTGGATCCCTATCCTTTACTACGCGTTTCGGTCGTCACTTTGCCCTTCTTCAGGTAAAGATTATTTGGATTCTAGCATTCTGTAATTTTAAACAAAAAATAATAGATTTTCAGTGCTTAGTAATCAATCTAATCCATTAGTTTTTTATATGAAACATTGTCAGTCAGTCAATAATAAATCTGATCTGCACAAACATGTGGCTTAGTTGAGCCACTAATTTGTCTTTCTTTCCTCTGTTTCTTTTCGAGAAATCTGCAAAGAGATATATCTTAATTACAAGCCTGATGGTTTCTTTAGTCTATAAAAAATGGAGTCCGTGTGGGATCAGTCGCATAAATCTGCACTGAGTCCCACTACAAACTCCTATTGCCTAGATTGTTCTTCTCTACACTTATTGAAACTAAGTGTACTCACTTGAGCTTAGGTCGTTGGGGCTCAAAACGAATTGGGACATTCCAGGTCCTTTTCAATAGGCATCTTGAAGTGATGTCTCTGTAATGAGATTCGTAGATCTCGTTTAGTATTACTCAAAATGATTGTTAATTATGTCGCAATTCCTCAGAATATTTTACAATCATACCTGTTTCGTTCCAATAGCAGGTGGAATCCCCCAACAAGGTTTTCAGCATGATTTTTGTAGTTTGGCTGAAACACTCAGCCGTTTATTCTTTCAGCGTTATGTGTGTGTCTTCCATATTCTCACGCTCCATCTATCATAGATAATACATATTTAATTAACGTTTTTAATTGACCAGAGAGTATATCTCCATAGTATTCCTAAGCGCGCATTCCGTTTTACCCTTACCTTCACTCAACGCGAAATACACTGCTTTGATTGCTTTCCGTTTCATAAGCGCATGCTGTGTGGTAATCCTATTTGCAGCGTAGTTCATCCCCCTGCCATTCGTGAGAACTCCGGTATTAGAGAGTCCCTTTCTCATGCGCTTTGATCGCATGAGTACAGGAACCCGTGGTTCTTACTAGAGACCTACACTATTTACTTTAGTGCCGGCACCGGCGTTGTTCGTATACTTCCGGGTTATTCAGTGCTACTCCCTTTCAATAAATCTATTCACTGAATGTTAACCCTTCTTTTAACCAATGTGGGATGCACATTTAATTCTCAGCTTTTTTACCCACTGTAAATAAGAAGGTCGGTTTAACAGTTATTATGCATATAGGTTTCTACATAAATTCACTTCAAAGGCTGGTCATTAGTGGCACAAAAGAGTGACTGTTATTACCTTACACAGACATGTTCAAAAAGACCAAAGATTATGGTTTTTACATTCCAAATCATTGCAACAAAACTGTTAGTATAAGCAAGTGGTTCATTCCTTATGCTACATTTGAGCGTGTTCATGATCAAATAAGACAATCATCATACCCTTATGCGATCTCCTAGGTCATTCATGTTTTTACTAGACAATACTTTAGTAATTTTACACAATAGTATACCTATTCATATCCACCTTAGTTCTAATGTTTTCCAAAAGGCATGTTGTTCCAATCCCTATTCCCTATTAGAAACATTGTGATCTTACTCAAGTATTTTGCATTTTTCTTTCTACTATAAATAGCAGCTAAGTCCCAGTCTAAATGCATCCCCCTTGGGTGCATTGAATCGAGTTTGTCTATCCAATATAATTCTTTTTGTTGTAGGAGTTTAGTTAGATTGCCCCTGCGTCTGGGCATGGTCACATGTTCCAGGATGATACATTTAATTTGTGCGACTGTGTTTTTATTCTTTGAAATGAGTTGCTACTGGGGATTTTAGTGAGGATTGTCTGATGTTTGATTTATGTTCTCCCCATCTTATCTTTGCCTTTCTTCCTATTAGCCCCACGTAATATAATCCACATGGGCATCTAATCCCATAGATCACATTAGTCGTGTCACATGTTGATGTGTGTTTCAAAGGTGTTGGTTGTCCTTTATGTGGATGATTAACATAATTCCCTTATATAACGTTGTGACAGCAACTACAATTGTTGCATGGTATTCTGCCCTTGTAGTTTCGTGGTGTGTCACCTTATTTTTTACTGAAATTAGATTTATGATAAGGTCGCAGATGGTTGTGCTTTTACTGTATGCAAAGAGAGGTGTTGTAGGGAATAATTTGGCCAGCGTAGGGTCGAGTGATAGTAATTTCCAGTTCTTCTTCACAATTTTCTTCACTTGACTGCTTTGTTGCGAGTAAGTTGTCACATAAACCAAATCTGTACTGGTTGTTTTTGTAATTGGTTTTAACGCTGCTTCTCTTGTCATTTTCTTAACTTCCATCGATTGTGTCTGGATTTTCTGTTGGTCATAAACTCTTGCCAGGAACCTTTCAGTGAGGTCAGCTGATTTCCTCTCAAATTCTTCCTCCTCTGAAATTATACGCTTATATCGAAGTAACTGACTTAAGGGAATGCTTTCAATGGTGTTCCTCGGGTGAAAGCTTGATGCGAGCAGTATGCTGTTCCCGTCTGTACTTTTGGTGAAGACAGTGGTTTCCAATTTGTTTTCTTTACAGTACACCAACCCATCAAGAAATTCTAGTTGCACTTTGCTGTATTTGTGGGTGAATTTGATTCTATGTGATAGGGAGTTCATGCTTTGAAAGAAGTTGTTGAGTTCCTCATTCGTTCCTCTCCATATCCCGAACAAGTCATCGATATACCTCACAAAAAATTGTCATTTTCCACTCCAAAGTGGGCTATTCAAAATTTGAGTTTCCTCTAAGTGTGCAATATAGATGTTTGCGTAACTTGGTGCCATTGTGGCAAATCTAAAGAAATTATTACTCAGAATAATCTTTAACAGTTTCAAGATGAAAACTTGATCAGATCTCACTCTTTCCCTTGTGTTCAGTAACATCCACTCTACTGCTTCTAATCCACTGTTGTGTGTGATGTTTGTGTATAAACTGGTGACGTCCATGGTGAATAAAATGTCTGTCTCCTTATTGAATAGTGTTGTATTTAGTTTCCTCAGAAAATCGTTTGTGTCCTTGATGTATGTTGTAATCGTTGGAACCAATGGTTGTATGATTTTGTCCACATATCAAGCCAATGGCTTGAGTAGACTGTTTGTTGCTGCAATACTTGCTCTTCCAGGCGGATTACATAAGTTCTTATGGATCTTTGGCAGAATATACATTACTGGCATTATTGGATGTGAGTTCGTGAGAAATGCTTTTGTTTTGTAGGTGATTAGTTCGTCATTTTCTGCCTCATCCAGAGTGACTTTGATCAGTTCTCTAACTTGTGCAGTGGGATCACTGTACATTTTTAAATAGGTGTCTTGATCGGAGAGTTGTCTCACTACTTCTGTGTCAAAAACCAGAGGGTGTTTCACAACCTAGCCCCCGGAGATCCCATACTCAGGTGGCCAGGGAAAGGCCATGGCTTTTGGATGCTGACCCTGGGGGTGGACAAACTAGGGAGGATCACCTGGGTAGAGGGTCCTCGTGGAGTGAGGGAGAAGCACCAAATGGAGAGACATGGTATCCCCCTTTTTTTACAACCCATCTAACCCCTATCCCTACTTATCTTATGGGGAACTACAACTCCCATAATTCCTCCCCACTTTACCTTGATAAAAGTACTGCACCAAGAAAGATGAGGCATGAGATTAGAAGGATTACCTACCCTGACTTGCATAGGCCCTGTCCCTGTAATGAGGCCAGGCAGAGTCAGGCACGTAACTCTAACAATATACACCTGCACCTATTAGCACTCCCTGTGACGATAAAAGGTGGCGCACAAAGGCCCACTTTGAGCAAAGCTGGGTACAAGAAGGAACAGCTCTTCCGAGGCTGATGCGAACCAGGCTGTGGAAGGCCAATGGGCTGATCGACAGTTGAGAGGATCAAGAGAAATCCGGGCAAGAGTTCCATCCTTTCAGTAGGCCGTGAGTGTTCGAAAAACAAAGCCGAGCGAGCGGGGGAAAGAAACCTTCAAGTTGGCAGAAAGCGGCCTGGGCCCTCCAAGGTGAACGGAGGAGTTGGAGAGAAGCAGAAGAGATGTTGGTAACGGCTTTGAGCTGCAGGAAAGATATTAAAGAAATCCATTTAACTTGGCCGGTGAGTTATCGAGGGAAACAAAAGTCTGGTTGATGTTAAAGGGAAAGTGACTGCAATTTTAAAGTTAAAGGTTGCACATGTGCCGATAAAACGTGAAGGAAGAGAACAATTGTTGAAAGACAAAGATACAAAGTAGCAGAATGGTCCTGCGACATGAAGTCACACATTCAAAAGTCTCTGTGAAATGTTTTGGGATTTTGAAAGATATTGCAAGCTGAGATCAAATGTAGCCACGATAAGGGAAGAAAGTTGAATGAGAGGAAAGTGGCATTTGTGAACTGTGAAATGTGCCAAGAGGGCAAAAGTAAAATATAAGAACTTTGGACATTTGTGAGCTGTGAAATATGCCAGGAGGGCAAAAGTAAAATAAAAGAACTGTGGAAAAAGGCCAAGAAGGCAAGTGAAAGAGAATAAGAACTACAAGTACCAAGAGGCATTAGTTCTGCAAGAGAAAATTGTGAATTGTTAAAAGAGAGGTCGAAGTGGTCATGCAGAGGTATATGTAAATTCCTTGCCATCTCAAAGGTCTTCGACAGAAAAAAGATATATGAGATAAAACTTGGGGAAGGGAATCCCCTCAAATGAGAGACAGGCTCGAGCCTAGCAGAGGGAAGCCTGTGCAGAACTGAATTGAGAATATGTGAACTGAGTATTGATGGCAAGGTGGGCAAAGCCGAAAAGAAGTGAACTATCATAAATTGAAAGCCTAAGATTGAACTGTTCAATTGTACCAGTAAGCCAAAGAGTGCAAAACTGACAGAACTGTGCCATCCACCCATCCTTTGTTTGAGAGACTCTCTAGATCCCGTTGGGTTGAACCTGGGGGAAGGAGTTGGTGCTGAAGCCATTCTGACATTTCCTTTTGAGACACGATTTTCATTTGGTATTCCCTTATCACATTTGTTATTCTAAGAAGCAGGGTAAGGTTAGGTTTTCTTAGTATAGGCCTTTTTATTGTGACCAGACTGACTTGGACGTATTTGTTATTGTTTAATGGTTGAGATTGCTCCCATTTTAGAGTTAGGGCCAGTTAGGAATTCTACCAACCTACTCAAAAGTGTAAATAAAGGTTTTAGAAACGTGTATCCATTGTGTCTGTGTCTTCTATTAATACTATGCGTTTCTCACAGGAGGCTGGAGCTGACATGAAGCAGAAAAGCAGAGAGAGAAGGAGAAGCGAGGTGAAGGAACGGGCTGCATGGAAAGACTGCGAGGAGAAACCAAAGGAAATTCAGGAGGAGAGAAGTAAATAAAAAGAGGAAATGAGCAGAAAGGGGGGTGGAGGAGAGGGAAAACAAGTTCAAAAGAAAGGAAGAGATAACCAGAGAGGAAAAAAAGAAAATCTCAAGGGTGTCAACACCAGGCCTGATCCTGCAGTCGTGGTGAGGGGTCTAGTGGAGACAGATGGCCTGGACAGGAAGCCCAATGACACAATCCTGGAATATCGACATGGGTGGGAGAAGGTGCTTAATCCCTAGGGCAGCATTAGCTAAAGAGTCTGATGGCCAGCCCAAGTCACGATGACCCAAGGCACTATGGTGGTTTCAGGTATCTCTGGAATTCAAGAAGATCAGTGAAACATCCTTACAAGACTAGCCCAGTCAAGAAAACCTCTGCAGCTGGCAAGAAAAAAGCATTGGGTAATTTACAGCCAGAGACTGTGAATAACTCTTTCCCGGCAAGGACATCGGAAAATCTTGTATAGTTTTGTGTTAACTCAGTATTCAGATGCAGTCCCAGATACAGTCCCTGAACCTTTCGGACGTTTGCAATGAGATATCTGATCTGAGATTTTGCGTTTCAGTTGCCAGCTGATCCTGCTACAAGATGCGCGAATATTATCTAACTGTGGGCGGTTTACCCTAGATAAGGATCAAGGATCCTTGAGATGATTGCCTCGGAATAAAGATTCTAACATACTAACACAGCCAAGGGGGGATAGCTACATGGGTAAAGCAGTAGTCTCTCGTAGGAGAGTAGCTTGAACTTTACCAGTTTGAATCCCGCGCTAGGACCGACTTAGCCTTTCATCCTTGTGAGATTGATAAATCAAGTACCATTCCAAACAGCATAATAATAACACCTGTCATTGCAGCGCTTAGAAGCCAGAGGAACACAATATTATTATTGTTACTATTAATATTGTTCATATTATTTACACATTGATATTCAGGTGTTTTCTCACCTTATAGCTTCTTAATTTTTGCCAGGTCAACTGAGGTCTGAAAAGGAACCAGACTGCACATTTTCTCTCACACTCCTTCACTCTATTTGAGGAGCAAACAGAGGTGAGGAAGTTAAGAGGGATTTGTCTGATGAAGTGCCCTCTTTTTGGTATGGTGAAACACCAAGAAGGGAGCCTTTTTCTTCTGACTGCTGTCATTTGGCACTGCCCATAGCATCGCTCCTGGAAGAAAAGACCCATCAACAGATAGGAAGTCGTCATCTTCCCCCGGATAGCCAGCCAGTGGCACTAGAGTGCAAAGAATGTAGGCGCGCGCAGAAAGAATGAAAGGTAGGCCAAGGTGGTGAGATCCGGCAGATGCCAGGCAGAGAGCTTCTCCCCAGCAAGGAGGATCAGCACAGAATCCCTGCCAGAACATGAACGCCTGCAGTGGTGTGAGGATGAGGAAAGAGCAAAAAGCAAATGATAGATGGCAGATGATGGAGCCATGCAAAGCTGCTGCAGGGGGTCCTGGCGAGTAAACACACACAGGATAGCAGACCGGGAGATAGAAGGAGCAGACACCTGGAACTGGGGAAGGAGGGCGTGTTAGCAGGTAGATGCCAGAAGAAGGTGAGAGGAGCTGCGGCAAAGGCACTGCAGTGGAGAAGCACGAGAGAGCAAATTGCTTAGAAAGTAGAGACCGAGGGAAACACTGCATCGTGGAACTTGGAGTTCCTAGAGCACAAGAAGAAAGTAAAGGTAAAATGAAACACTGCACATGATAAAACTGAAAGTACAAAGAAATGCTGCAGGCCCAATCCTGGAATGGGAGCCCCTAGAGTGCATTAAGAAGGTGAAGTTACAGTAAATGTTGCATGCTGGAACTGGGAGTCTGACTTTATAAAGCAGTGAGGTAGACAAATCGAGGCCAAACCCCTTAGCTTGTGGCATGCCGCAGTATATCTCCCGTGTTATTTAACACCTGCCTAGAACATTTGCTAAACTTGCCATCCACGAGTACACAGATGAAACACAATCATATCTAAAAGTGTCATTGTTTGCAGACATTCTCTACCTGAGAAACAGCTTGGTTGCCATGGTGAGGGGATGTCACTTGCTCCCTTAAATTAAACACTACAAACTAAATGTATGCAGATTTACTATTCAATCTCATCACATTCTTGGGGTTCAAACTCGGGTTGACTTGCTATCCTCCTTAGGGATGGCACTGACACTTGTTTTGTTTCGTTGGTGCGCGCATTAGGTCTTACTTTTGAGTAATTTCTAAATCCCTGCCTCCATTTCTTCAAATTGCCAGATGCCTGTTTTTCCTTACTGATGCTATTACAAATCTTTCTTCCACCATTAGATGTTTAATTATGGCTCAAGTGTTACTTTTCGTGACAGTAAATGGTGGAAATAACCCTCTTTCGGGGCTCTTGGGACGTGCCTTTGTTCCCTAGGGTTATACTCAGCTGCATGGTTGGTCATGGGTATCACGCTTGAGAATTTCACTCCCATCCAATTTTATCTTCACCGACTTCCCTACACTTTTGTATTAGTTTTAAAATATACATCCTGACCGCTAAGGATCTCTTTCTGGGCATAACAGCCTGTTTGGCAGTCAAGCTGCATTTTGCTGGGAGGAGCAGCCTCACCAGGAGTGGTGATCATAGACGGCTAAATATTGGCATTTATAATTGGGCAACATATTCAAACTAGGCATTCTCGCCCACATCACCAAGAGTGTGGAATCATCTTCCTTGAGTTTGTTGAGTTTACTCCCCTCGCTGTTAGATTTTAGAAAGGCTTTGAAAACCTATTTGTTTGGGTTAGCTTTTTTCTGGCCAGGTTTAAGAATGTATCCTTTATTAATAATAATAATAATAATAATAATAATAATAATAATAATAATAATAATAATGATAATACATATTTATTAGTTATAATTTTCTCTGCATTTCTCTTGGTAGATACATGTACATAGTTTCACATCTCTTTCTATTGTAATTGTTCTTATATTTGTATTTGCTTTTGCATTGAAAATTGCTACATGGTAACTTTACATTGTATATGACTGCACATCATGCTGTACCTTTTTGATTAGCATGCATTTTAAAAATAATGTAAATAAAATACATTTCAATAAAAGAAATAAGAGAAAGGCAAACAGTACAGGCAGGAACCTTGAGTTGGAAACCCTAAGATGTATTGGATAAGTGAAGCCTAAGAAAAATAGTGCCTACTGGAACTTGTGGGAAAGCATATTGAGCAAGTCAGGTTAAAACAAACATTGCATGCTGGAACTGGGAGTCAAAACTACTAAAGAATATTAAGAAAGGGAAGAATAAGAAACACATTGCATGCTGGGTATTACAGTCACAACTCCTAAAACATATTGGGCAAGTTTGCATAAAGGAAACCACTGCCTGATGGAATGTAGAGTCAGAACTCCTAAAGCATATAGACTATGAGAACTCATGAAGCATATTGACTATGGGAAACTATGATATGATAGGTTATTTATAACACCTTTAATACCCAGAGGATTCTAAGCGCGGAGACGGGGAAACAAACCTGTGCTGCTCCGTATCGTCTGGTTTCCAAGGCGAGCAGGTTGCCCCTGAGCTATCCTCTCGAGACGAGTTGGGGGAGAATGCCGGTGATACCTCCACCATGACCACACTAATCATAGTCCACATAACACATTTGAGTACAACTGATAAAAAAAACATGTGATCTATAATAACTGTATTAAATAATCCTTGTGTTGATTCTGGAAATTCAGCTCTTTCAACGAAATTAGAAACAAATTATAATATAGCTCCTGGGAAATTCCTGCAACATGTACTAATGAAAGTGATGAGTCCATTAAGCCTCCCATGGTGCTAGGCAAAGACGACAACATGATCACATATTGTTCAAGGCTTTAGCCCACTCTAAGCTAAGGAGCACAGATGAAAGGCCATGTTTTTGGATAAGGATGTGAACATGTCAAGACCATATAGAGGAACAACAGTTTTAAGTTGATTCAGTTTAACTGTTTATGCAGTACTTAGCCCACTCTGTCAGTGCTAAATGCAATAGACATGGAGAGGTCCGATAGGTACAATAGAAATTAACAGGAAGGGGGTGGCCATTTTCCAAGCAGAATGTTTTGGCTTGTCCGAACAGAAAAGAATTTCCATTCATATGTTCAGTTGTGTGCCTCATGGAGGGCATAGCTGGGAAAAAACAGGGCTACTTTTCCCACAGTAATGTCCCTTGTGCTAATACTAGGAGGGGGAAAAAGACAGTCAATGTGATTTTTTCATTTGGCATTCCTCTTAGTCAAGTGAAGACTCATCCTAAAGTTACATTTATTTTCTATTGCGGGGTTGTGATTCCAAAAGAAACACTGTGCAATAGGGCATGTAAACATGGGTAGCTGAGCATTCCCATTTCTGGGTGCCTTAGAATGTTCAATTATTGTTAGAGCATAACAAGAGCAGGCTAGTAAAACATGGAATGGAGGCAATACAGACAGATATTGCATGTAGTATACATTGTTTGCAGCTTTGTACACGTGTGGACAGGGTTGGGGAGCAAATGGGAAGGCACAGTAGCTAATATGCATTATACAAGCATATGAGCGAGGAGTTGAAACCCGTAAAGAAGAAATTACCAACCAATACAGCCAGAAGCTGCAGCAAAAAAGTATGCAACTTTGTGTAAAGCCTGGAAGAAATCAAGAACGGAAAGGCTATTAAATTATTTCGCGATGAAAAGGAATATTCACACAAAAAACGAATATACTTTTAGTTGAAATATGACCACACACAAACTTTAGGGGCTACTATTTCTTTGAAGAATATTTTATAAATTGTATAAAAGCTGTACATGTACGGGTACTTCTATTTGCAAGACTATTTCATTTGTTGCACAAATGATGTACCCAAACAGGAAATGTATGTTCATTTTATTCAAATTGTGAATGATATTTAAATAATTAAATATTCATGATGTATAAATAAATATAACCAGAGCCTTTAAATAGCAAATTATTATCAGTACAAACTTTGATCAGCGTTCAGACCCATCTACCTGTACATTGGCTGTTTCTCAATATGTGATTTTCTGCAATCCGCTAATATTGATCTCATCAGATCACTAAAGACCTTTAAGTTAACAGAAGACGTCCCGCGTTTTCCTTCTACCCCACAGTATGCCCTCCTTCCAATGCATTTGGCTATATTGCAGGAGTTGGGACACTATAGTCTTTGGGAAATTGGAAGATCTGAGAAGCAGTTCACAAGCCCCATCCTCCCTTCCATACTCTGGTGACTCTGGATGCCCATAGCTCATGTCTAAACCCAGTGATAGCCGCCGTCGAAAGCTTTGCTAGTGGTGCCATGTCGAGCTTCCATAGGACTGGTAAAAAAGTTGATATTTATGGCATACCTCATGATTTCCTGCTAAATGTGCAGAGTTAGAATTCCAGTTTTACTCAAGTGGCACTTTGGGACTGGGTTGAGGGGGCTCATAGTGGCACTGCTTTAGCCCCCCCACAGAGGGTCAGGAGAGAAGAACGTCCTGGCCAGTGACATCGAAAGATCCAGCATTATCCCTGCACGTGAGTGGCCGGTTTCTATCACCCATCAGGGGCAGGACTGAATTGGATGTCACTGAGTTTGAACCATATCATTATGTTAAATATTTGCCATTCATACAGCACGAACCACAACTGAAGTGTATCTTGTCACTTGAACCAGGTTTTATTATTCCCCAACTCAATGGTGACTCTTTTTATTTATCTCGTAAGGATGAAGGGCTATGTCGCCCATCCTTGCCAAGACCCGATAATTGAACTGTAACTAGTTTTTCAAGAACATCCGCCATGCGTTGGCGGGCTATGATCAATCAGTAATTTGTGAAACAAAATAAGTTCCCAGTTAGGGAACCCCTGTCCCCTGCACACTTTCAATAGCTTAATATTTGAGCCCAATAGTTTGATATAGATCTTGTTTTTATGTAGTACCTAATTCACAGTATACTTTCATTAACAATATTTTATAATTAAGTTTGTTATTGTAAAATTAGCTACAATGTGCATATTACCAGTAACTGTTTTTCATTATGTATATTGTCAGCAAACCTTTCACAATGTACTCATCGCATGTAATGTTTACATACTCTTGTAATGCTTCCCTACTCTTACCTAGCCTGTAACATCCGAATGCAACATTTTTTCACTAATATGTAATCATGTCAAGCGCCTGGATGCCCCAGGGTCTAGCAGTGCGCTATACAAATAATAAACTAAACTAATGACATTTGTTTTTCACTTTTAACATAAAAAATAATTTTATTTTCATATAGCTCAACGTGTTTCGAGAATGTTCTCTTCTTCAGGGGCACGTTTACACATTCAATTTACATCTAGAAAAAGATTCAGAAGAACATACAATTAATAATAATGACATTTTTGATTCTTAATTCAGCTCAATTTTAAATCATAATATAAACGTAATAGCATCTGAAAAAACTCCTCATCTATTGTGCTCATCTTAATAACCTCATTATTGTTAATATATCTATAATGTATTTGCTTCTAATGTATCCCAATTCATATACACGTGGTTACTATCTTTATGCAACTTTACTGTAGAACCTGGCTAAGTGACTTATATTCATTTCTCTAGAGAAATGTCTGAATGCCCTCCTGGGATTTATGTATAGTTTATCTTGTAGAGAGGTTCCCCATATCTGGATCTGCCGGCACTCCATGGTGAAATGGCCAAGGAAGCTGGATGAAAAGAGAGGTTTTGGTACACAGCTGAGGTGCAGGTATTCTGTTGCAGTGTTGAGATGGTCGGCGGTTTGAGGTAGGATCAGTTGCTGCCCATGTTAGCTGGATTGAGGGAGCAGCATGGGGTGCCAGTCGTGCTGTTTTTGCACGCGGGTGAGAATGACTTGGTCAGGGAGTCAGGGGTGGCTCTGATAGAGAAGATGAGGAGGGATTTGAGCTGGTTGAGGGAGATTTGGCCAGCAATTTCATTACATTGGACAGTGTTGATGCCTAGGAGGGTTTGGAGGGGTGCTGTTAAGGAAGGGGCAGTGAAGCACACACGTAAGAAAATCAACAGCAAGAGTGGGACATTTCGCAGACACAAGGAATTTGATTTATTAAGGGAGGATGGGAGGATGGTGTGCACCTGTTGGTGATGGGTAATAAATATTATTTGCTGGATCTGAGGATAGTGGAAGAGTTGATAAAAAGGTGGAGGCAAAAAGAAATTGGGGGTGGGGCAGAAAGAACACCTCACAGGAGGGTTTTTCTGTGTGCCAGAGACATGGGCCCTCATTACGACCTCGGCGGTAGCCATGCCGCTATTGGCGGCATGGCTGCCGCCGAAATCGCATCCGGGTCCACAGAATGAGGAATTACTGGGCCATTCCGAGTTCGGAAGGCCTGGTAATTCCTCTATCCAAGGACCCGGACCTGGTCCTTCTCCATTCCCATTTCAGCCCTCATAGGGCTGAATGGGAATGGAAGAGGGAGCAAACAACGCCCCATTACGAGTTGGCCCGTTGTTTGCTCCCTCTTCCCCTCGCGGGACCCGGTAAGCACGCCTGGTTTTCCTAGGCGTGCTTACCGTGTCCCGCGAGGGGACCTCGTAATGAGGCAGTATGGGGTTAACGGCGCCATCACCTTTTACGGCGCCGTTAACCCCGTACCACCAGGGTTGTAATGAGGATGAAAAACAAAGTACATACGGGCACGATCCTTAAGGGGAAGGCGCTAATAGCCCAAAAATAATGCATTTAAGCGGCAGGTCGCATGCTCCAAAGACCCATAGGCCACCCGTAAAGGCCTAGGTAAGTATGAGAAAGGAAATGAGAGTGGGGGGATGGGTCCTAGATGTCAGCGCTCTACCCTGTTAGTTGTCAGAGAAACCTGTTATGCAGATTAATTCAAAATGGATCAACATCCAATTAAGTATAGTTGGCAGCAAAATGTAAGCTTTCTTAGAGTATTTTAATTGTCCCATTGACACAGTTGCTCAGCCGACACGTGTTTCGACTCCCACTGGGACGTCCTCAGGGCTGTTACTGTACATACATATTAACATGAAACAAACAAAACCCAATGATACATGTATTATGCGCACATGAAAAACAGAAATCGCAGTGCATGACAAAAACGCACAACAAGTATATAGTAAGGTAAATGATGCATAAAGAAACAGAAATCATTCATGTTACATACCCAATGGTAATTTTCACAAAGAGAGGTATTGCAGAAGCAGGTGAGAACATAACAAAAACATTGGTCTTATTATTAAAGGTTCTGTAATACATTTCGAAGGTAAGTCAGTGATTCACCCAAAAATAAAGAATTGGGAATAGGCGTGTTATATAGTGAGACAGCAGGTTTGGCTGAAATAAGTGAAAGGTGAGGGGTATGTACCTTCTTTGCCAAGCACACCTAACAAACTCCAGAAAGTGAAATGACAACAGTATGTTGAAGTTGGAGTATCATGCAATAGTTCATTGCATGCCGATAGAATGAAAAAGACTGTAGAATAACTAACAAGTGAAAGCCTAATTGCCAGCACCCTGATAAGGTGTATGCAGATGAACAACTTGTTTGATATGCCTTAAATATGCTCACCAAGTCAATCTGTATTCCAAATCCTAATAGAAAATGTAAAATGCTCAATAAGTATTTGCCTGAATATATTAAATCAAGTGAAAAAAAACAAAGACAACTAAAAGACGTACCCAGTTAAGAATCCGCATAGAGAACATTAGTCTAGAAACCATGAAAGGTACTTTCTTCACAAGTGCACTACGTTCGTTGGCCAAAGCTACATCATATCAAAATCTGTATAAGGAAACAGATGAGGATTGTCTACGTTTACATGTCCCTCATTCATAAACGAACTGCTTATGCCTAAATGCAGTACATTACGGATTGAAGCACTGAGCAAGTTTAAGTGCAGAAAAATATATCTCTTACCCTATGCCATGTTTCTCTTGTGCTCAAGAAATGTTGTCAAAGTTAGTATGCAATGGAAACAATTCTGGGTACAATCCCTATGGGGAAAATTCAATATCATTGCTGTAAATTCCATCCGGAATATTGTCAGCATGTGTGAAGCCAGTATAAGGTTAGAGAGTGTACTGGACACCATGGACCATGTGGCTTACCTGAAAGAATTAGACGAGATCCTATACAAGACGGCGTTCCGCGCATGAGAGCAAACGTGGGCGCCGTTATTATGGTCAGCAAAAACTACGTTATGAATGTGTGATGTCACGCATCAGACGTTAGCAGTACGCGCAGCGTCACACGTTGATGAAGTGATGTCATTTGTTGACATCTGTGCCGTGCATCCGTAAAAGAGGGAGCCAATGTCAGCGCAAGCGAATAATGAAACTGTGATAATCCCATTAGTATGAAATAGTAGACTGATGCCTAATGCAAGCTTTATTCAGTGTATGTGCCTCATTACGACCCAGGCGCTAAGTGGTTAACGGCACCGTAAAAGGCTGCGGCGCCGTTAACCACTTAGCGCCTTACTACGAGGTCCCTTTGCGGGACCCGACCTGAACGGCTGGTCTGGACCAGCCGTTAAAGTAGGGACCAGCAAAGGGACCTCGCAGGCAATTACGGTACCGTAATTTGCAGTACCGTAATTGCCGCCTTCCCCATTCCCATTGAGCCCTATGGGGCAAAAATGGGAATGGGGAAGGGCCATGGTGAAATGGGGAAATACCGCCCCGCCAACCTTGGAATGGGGCGGTATTTCCCCATTTCACCATGGCGGACTCGTTACAACACCGGCCCCAACCATGGTGCTAATAGCGCCATTGGTTTAGCGCCGGTGTTGTAATGAGGGCATATGTATTTTATCAATGACAATCATGGTTCAAAATGAAGAAAAGATCACGTAAGGCCAGAGAAGATTAATATGTTTAAGGTCATTAATTACAATCAAACTTGAAGTAAGAAAATGATGTTGTGATTAAATAGTAGTTCCCAAACCGGGTCACTGGAACACCGGACCCCTTTGGGGACATTGTTATTAGAATTTTGGTAATATCTGTATCACTCCTCAAAAAATACTTTACAGTTGTTATGTGAGAGACAAGATTATAGGCAGCCTAATTAAAGACCTCCAACAATGTGGGAACATACAGTGTGTGCTCGGCAAAGAATAAATAGCACAGAACACCCCACCCAAGCATTAGTTCAAAAAGTAGTTAACATTGCGGGTAGTAATGGCATCAGACCAAGACCCACAGATACAACTAACCTGCATGTTCTAGTTTAACATAAAAATACACTCATTTCATGGTCTGTGTTCAGATCCCTTTCAATAAATCGTGAAAAGCATAAACATTTACTCTCCATTTGCCTTAATTTTAATTGTAAATTTCCACCCCTTTTGCCTCTTTTGGCTCTCATCAATCCAACAAATTTAATTTCTGATTTGTTGGCAAATTGATGGAATTTTTGCCAGTGTACTGCAAGTGGTACTAGTTGATCCAGGCTAATAAAACTGGAGAGGTGTTCTCTGATCCTAATTCAGAGCTGCCGAATAGTACTTCCCACATAGATCCTGCCACAGACACAAATTAGTGCATATATTACGTGAGTAATCCTGCAATTAATAATTCCTTGATTGCAATTGAAGTGCCAAATGAATAGGAAAAATGTGTGCAGTCTGAGTCTGCAAATTCGCATATCGTGCATGTACCACATTTATGAAAACCCACTTTGGGTTGAAGCAATTGGTGCTCTCTTCTCACATCTGTCTGCTAGTGTCAAGATGTGAGGGACAAAGGTGATTTTTAATAATCCACGCTCTCGTGTACACAAATTTGGGTTGATCCGATAGAAAAGGACACAAGTCTTTGTCCAAACGCAGAATGTGCCAGTGTTTAGAGACCAATATATATATTAGTCGTGTGTCTCTTGAGTATTTGGTTATAATACTCAATTTTTAATCCTGTTGTGTTATGGTTGTAAGCAAATTGGTATTATCCACACTCTTGTATTTGTCAAAGGCTTTGTCTATGATCTTCGGTTGATATCCTCTATTCAAAAACATGTCATTCAATAAGGCAGATTCCTGATTAAATTATCTTTTTTAAAACAACACTTATATAGAGTGCGCTTCTGGCAAGAAACAGTATCATCACACCAACAAGATTACTTCTTAGATAGTATTTATTTTTTGCATTAGTATCATGCACTTTCCTTCTTCATACATTAGTTCGCATATTCATATTTGTTTCCTATTTTTTGCATTAATGTCATGCACTTTCCTTCTTCATACATTAGTTTGCATCCTAGTATATTTTTTCTCTCTTCATACATTGATTCACATACTAGTATATTTTTTCTCTCGTGGTGGTGAGATGCGGTTAGCAACTATGATTACATTGCTTATTAGTTGTACTCACCTAAATTTCTTAGTTATCTAGCCATATTTCTAATTTATTATTCCTTTTTCATTTTTATCTCGTTCATTTATTATATAGGTATATTTCAGCTGGTTTCTGTAAGTAACAAAGAGAAAAAGTTTAAGTTTTTGACCTATAGCTTTCACTTTAACTTTAATATTTTTCCGCAGGTTTCTGTAAGTAGCAAAGAGAAAGGATATAAAATTTTAACCCAAACTTTTTTATTTTCCCAAACCTTATTTAGGAAACCTTCTTTGAAATAGTGGAAATCATTACAAAATTGGAGTCACCATTAATCTCTCCGTTGTATCCCAAGCCATATACTTTCTAGCTTAGGCTGCTTTTAAAGCCCAGAGTATATTCCTCACTTTCCTTATTTTTAAAAAGAAAGAAGTTACCTTTTTTGTTCATCGTGGTACGATTGCCTCCAGTCTGCCAGGATCCGCGCTATCTCTCTGTGTGATTCTTTTACTTTTATACAGGCCACGATTGCGTGGTGTATGACGTCATCGCGTCACATTACGCGATGATGTCACGCGTCACGCTACATCGTCCGGTGGCCATTTTGGTTTTACAATTTTGCCGTTATTTTACAAACATTCATTTTTTGAAAATAATTTTCTCATTTCTTTGAGATAATTTTCAATTACTGCGTAGCGGGTTAAAGTGTGTCCTTCCTTTGGGGCCTTATTTGTTTGATACCAAATGGGTGCAATATAATAAAGTAAAGGATAAGGAACAAAGAATAGTATCAGAAGGGAAGGACAGATCGAGCAGTCTAAATAAGAAAAACCTTTTCACAATACTTTCTATAATTTTACCATCAAGAAAATAAATAAATCTTTGTGCTTGTCATCAAAAAATATCTCAACATAAGGCATTATAATAATATACTGAAACATGATAATAGTCAAGAATTTTGATGCATTTTCAAAAAGTCTTGAACTCTATTTTCATAATTTGGCAATAATTTAACTTTTTTTATAACCAGTAAGCCATTTCATGTTCAGAATTCGGACCAGAATGAAATGTGTCCAGGTCACATATCCATTTTGCTTCTCTTCTTCTTAGCTGAAGTTCTCTGTTTCCTTCTCTTTCCATTGTGTCAACCCTTTCTATACCTAAAAACTTGATTTGTTTAATTTCAGTTATTTGATGTTCTTGGTTGTAGTGTACTGCCATAGGATATCTGAAATCCTTATTCTTAATTGCTCTTAAATGCCTTTGGAGTCTGATTTTTAGTGTTCTGATTGTGCTTCCCACATTTCTGTTCTTACTGATACATGTGATCACATAAATCACATATTTTGTATTGCAATTAATATATTGTTTTATCTTTTGTTTGTTTGTTTGTTTGTTTGTTTGTTTGTTTGTTTATTATTTATAGCGCGCGCCAGACCCGTAGGTAACCGGGCGCGTTGTTCAAGGATACTTTAAACTTTACAGGTTACGCATGTTTACAAGTAGTGGTTATACATGGTAGAAATTACATAATGCAGGACAGTAAGGAGAATATACATTGTGCATAATATATACATATAACATAATATATACAGGAAATTTGCAGTAGGAAGATAGAGAGTATATAATTATGTACATAGTACGTCTGTAGAACAGTGGTTATGTTGGTGTAGGGCAGGACTATCGGTCATTTTCTTTGATCCAATTGATACAGTTAGATCTGAAGAGAGCGTAGGATTGGGGAGATCTCAAGCCGGACGGGAGGGAGTTCCAAAGCTGGGCAGCTTTGACCGGGAAGCTGTTTCCTCCGGCCGTACTTAGTTTAAATGGGGGTATCACTAACTGGTTGGAGTATGCTTCTCTGGTGGGTCTAGTGGAGATTTTTCTGTTGAATCTAGCAGCTAGGTATTTGGGTGCTAGATGGTCGATACTTTTGAAAGTTAGAGAAGCTGTCTTGAGTTTGATTTTGTCCGCTGTGGAGAGCCAGTTGGATTGTCTTCTAGCCTCTGAAATATGCTCCCTTCTTAGAATTCCTAAGGCAGCTCTAAGAGCATTGTTCTGTAGTGTTTGAATCTTTTGCAACGTATGTTTATTGGCCCCTATATATAGTGCGTTGCAGTAGTCCAATTTCGACAGCACTAATGCTCGAGCAAGGGTTAGGCAGTTGGCAGTGGATAGGTATGGTTTTGCGGCTCTAATCAGCTTGCAGGTATATGCGGTGCTGGATGCCATTGCGCTCACCTGTTTAGTTAGGGAGAGGTGGGAATCAAGGTAAAACCCTAATGTTTTTACCTCTTTTGCTACCTTGATAGTGTTACCGTCTATGACGAAGGAGGAGTATTCTTCTTTTAATCTTTTGATGTTTTGTGTGTTCCCCAGTATGATGAGTTCCGTTTTGTCATCATTCAGGCATAGCCCGTGGGTGGCCATCCATGCCTGAATGATGAGATAAATCTTATTCACCAAGGCCAAATCTTGTTCATAATCCCCTGAAAGTGGTATGAGAATCTGAGTGTCATCCGCATAGTTAGTGTAGGTGACACCCAGATTATCTAGATCATCGAACAAGGGCTTCGTGAAGATGTTGTACATAGTGGGGGAGACACAAGAACCTTGTGGGACTCCACATGTGATGGATACAGGGTCAGCAGCAGCAGAAGTAGAGAAGACTCTCATAGTTCTACCGGTTAGGAATGATTTGATCCATGCGATGGCATGTGTGGAGAAGTGGGCAGCTGTTTCTAGGTGGGTGCAAAGCACATCATGATCCACCAGGTCGAAGGCTGCAGAGAGGTCCAGTAAGAGGAGTAGGGCCATCTTTCCGGAGTCTCTCAGCTCATCGACCTGAGTTTTAAGATCGATGAGCGCGGTTTCAGTTCCATGCTGAGGTCTAAAACCTGATTGTCTTGTGCCTAGAAGGTGGTGCAGCTCCAGATGTTTTTGGATCTGCAGGTAGGCTACCCTGTCTAGGATTTTTAATAGGAAGGGTACCGTTGTGATAGGCCTGTAGTTAGTCGGGATGGATGGGTCCAATGTTTGTTTTTTTAGGAGGGGGAGGACCCAAGATTGCTTGAGGTTATCTGGTATAGTGCCTGAAACAAAGGAGGCATTAATAAGCTTAGAGATGAATGGGGAGAGGTCTCTGGCCGCGTCTTTTATTAGTTGGGCTGGGCATAGGTCGCCTCGGCAATTGGATGGCTTGAGTGAAAGTATTATCTTTTCGGTTTCAGGTATAGTTACTTTCGAGAAGTTAAATTTATGGTCTGGTTTAGTGCTGGTTGGTGGTTTGCCTCTTAGGTTAGTTGAGGGTGGAATATTCTGTTTCTTTATCTCAATTTTTGTTTGGAGTGTGGCAATTTTGTCATTTAGTGCTTTTTGGATGTTCGAGCACCATATTTTATTTTTGTCACAGTTATCCTGGACAGGAATGGGGTTTTCTAGTTCCTTTAGTATAAGGAATAGTTCTTTCGTTCCAGATTTGGCCTGCAGTATTCTGTTGTTGAAGTTCTCTCTTTTTGCTTTCTTTATTTCGTTTTTGTAAATCTTGGAGGCATTGATGAGTGCAATTTTATTTGTCTCTGTTGGGGTTAGTCGCCAGGCAGATTCGCATTTGCGTTTTTCAAGTCTTAGAGATTTGAGGTGAGGAGTAAACCAGGTGTTTAGGTGGGCTCTGGGCTTACTCTTTCTCAGTTTCAGTGGGGCAATAGTATCTAGAGCTGTAGCCTTGGAAGAGTTGAATTCATTTACTAGTGATGAGGTGTCCAATAAGTCAGGTAGAGAGTTTAGTCTGGGGAGGATAAGTGGTAGCAGTTTTTCTGTAGTTATAAGTTTTTTGTTTCTGGTTGGCAAGGGGGGAGCCAGAGCAATTTCAATAGGTAGGGCCAAGTTAACATTTAGGAGGAAAGTTATCAGTGCATGATCTGTCCAGATTTGTGGGGTGATATCGACAATCGTTGTATTGCAGTTATAGTCAGCAACCCAGTCGAGTATACGGCCTTTTTCGTGTGTGGGTTGTAGGATTTTTTGGGAGAAGCCTAGTTCTGAGATGACATTAGTGACATTAGTTGCTTGCAGGTCTTTAGGGTCATTGTAGCCTAGGTTTAGGTCTCCTAGAAGGATAGCTTGGGATGAAGTTTTTAGGTTGTTTTAGAGGATCGTGGAAATGTCCTCCTCAAACGTCCCAATAGGGCCTGGTGGTCTATAGATAAGGTGAATAGTAATAGTTTGAGAGGGAGATGCGAGGAGTTTAGCAGTTAATGATTCGCAGGAGTTAGTCGTTGAACTTGGTTCAATTTTTAAGGTGAGATTATTTTTAGCAATAATAGCTAGGCCACCTCCTCGAGAGTTGACTCTATCTTCTCTAAGTATGGTGTAATTATGGGGTAAGGCAAGCATTAGGGCAGGTCCTGCAGCTTGGTGCGGGCAGGTCCTGCAGCTTGGTGCAGCCAAGTTTCTGTTATAGCGAGGATGTCATAGTCTCCTATTTGAATGAGATCCGCAATTTCGGTAGCGTGTGCTATTAGTGACCTGGCATTAATAAGGGCGCACTTCAGTTGGATGTTCGGCTTTGCTGTGGCCTGGGTGGTATTACTTTTCTTTTTAGGTATGCTGGTGGTATTACTTTTCTTTTTAGGTATGCTATTATTAGCATTGGGCTGCTTATTTGGGCGGTTATTGCGATGGAGGTCAATCTTTATAGGAGGAGTGTTTCGGATGTTAGTGTTACTTCTATTGCAAGAGGTATTGAGTCTAGCTAATGGTTCGTAAATTCTAGGTAATCTTGAACGTAGTTTTGCGTTTCTACTTGCAATGTCACAGGGGAGGTATGTTAGCGATTGGTGGGTAATAAGTGAGTGTGAAGATTGATGGCTGGGCTCTAGGGGGGGAGTTAAGAGTCCTTCATCCACAGGCGGTATGCCCTGTAGTGTAGGCCTCGGTTGGTGGTTTACTTTTGGCATTGTGGTCCAAAAGGCTGACAGGTAAATAAAAGTTAGTATCATTGTGACCTGGTTTTAGGCGCGAGCAGTTGGTTTGCAAGAGTCAGGTACCTCTAGGCAAGACAGGGCAATCATATGTAGGCTAAGTGCAATTAGTGACAGGCTAGATGCAATCAGAGACAGGCTAAATGCAATCAGAGACAGGCTAAATGCAATCAGAGACAGGCTAAATGCAATCAGAGACAGGCTAAATGCAATCAGAGACAGGCTAAATGCAGTCAGAGACAGGCTAAATGCAATCAGAGACAGGCTAAATGCAGTCAGAGACAGGCTAAGTGCAAATCTGGGTGCTGGGTGCCTCTAGGCTAGTCAGAGCAACCATATGTAGGCTAAATGCGATTATAGATAGGCAAAAGCAATCAGAGCAATGTAGGCTAAATGCGATTATAGATAGGCAAAAGCAATCAAAGGAGAGGCTAAATGCAGAACTTGTACTGCGCGTGGCTCTGTAAAGGCATGGTTGTGGTGGTCAGGCTGTGTGGGCATAGGCAGGACCATAGTGTATGTGGAGAGGGCCTTGGTCACATATTAATGCGTATGGGCATAATCAGACTGCTGTGGCTGTCAAGAGGAGTAAAATTACCTTGTGTGAAGAGAGCCAGGGGGTCTGGCAGACAGCAGCCACGGCACCGAACAGGCACAAAACAGGTGCTGGCCTTGCCTCTCATGGGCCTTGGAATGAGGGGGCCGGCTTCGCCTGCCGGCGGCCAATGGCCAAGAGGTAGGCCCGGCAGCCAATCAGCTGGCTGCTGGGGGCCTGGATCAGTCGGCTGTGGATGCTGCTTTCAGGGGGCGGCCATCTTGGAGTGGGGGAGAGCCTCGTGGGCTGCAATGGCGGCGAATGGCTTAGTTGTAGTCTTCAGGTGTGGGGCAGTGTGGGCAATGCCTCCACAATCGAAATAACATTAATAAGCTCCTAGGCAGCTGGAGCGCGGCCGAAATGCGCAATTTCGGGCGGATTTCGGCAGAAATCAAGCGCTTACCAAAAAAGCTGATGCCCTCGTTGGTCCTCTGCTCCTGCAGGGACATGGTCCGGAGCTCCTGCTCCTCGGGTGGGTGGTGGGAACTGGTATCTTCCGTTTGGTAATCTTATTTCTTTGGTTCCATTCTCCATTTGATCACAGATTACACAGTTCCCACAGCTCTAAGTTCCTGTTGGTGCTGGCACTTTTAGAAATTGACTAAGGGTCTCAGTTCTATCTTCTTTAAGATGACTTCAGCTGACCTTTTGTTTCAATGTTGGTGCTCTTCGATAAATTATCCTTGGTCTGACTTCTATATTGAGTTTGATCATATCATCACTTTGTAGAATATTCCAGTGTTTTTTCAGAATTTTCTTTAAAATATATGCTTCACTGTTGTAAGTAGTGATAAAGTCTACCTTTGTTTTTTTTATTTTTCAACTTCGGTTTATCTTTCAGTAGTTCAGTTCTGGGTATTTTTTCAGCTTTTTTTTATAGCTTTTTCAACTTCAATGTTGTTGAGAAATGTTTTGAAGCACAAACATTTTTTTATTTTCTTGATGGTAAAATTATAGAATTTTTTTATTTTCTTGATGGTAAAATTATAGAAAGTATTGTGAAAAGGTTTTTCTTATTTAGACTGCTCGATCTGTCCTTCCCTTCTGATACTTTTTTTTGTTCCTTATCCTTCACGTTATTATATTGCACCCATTTGGTATCAAACAAATAAGGCCCCAAAGGAAGGACACACTTTAACCCGCTACACAGTAATTTAAAATTATCTCAAAGAAATGAGAACATTCTTTTAAAAAAATGAATGTTTGTAAAATAACGGCAAAATTGTAAAACCAAAATGGCCACCGGACGATGTAGCGTGACGTGTGACATCATCGCGTAATGTGACGCGATGACATCATACGCCACGCAATCGCGGCCTGTATAAAAGTAAAAGAATTACACAGAGAGATAGCGCGGATCCTGGCAGACTGGAGGTAATCGCACTGAGATGAACAAAAAAGGTAACTTCTTTCTTTTTAAAAATAAGGAAAGTGAGGAATATACTCTGGGCTTTAAAGGCAGCCTAAGCTAGAAAGTATATGGCTTGGGATACAATGGAGAGATTAATGTTGACTCCAATTTTGTAATGATTTCCACTATTTCAAAGATCGTTTCCTAAATAAGGTTTGGGAAAACAAAAAAGTTTGGGTTAAAATTTTATATCCATTCTCTTTGCTACTTACCGAAACCTGCGGAAAAATATTAAAGTTAAAGGTAAAGCTATAGGTTAAAAACTTAAACTTTTTCTCTTTGTTACTTACAGAAACCAGCTGAAATATACCTATATAATAAATGAAAGAGATAAAAATGAAAAAGGAATAATAAATTAGAAATATGACTAGATGACTAAGAAATTTAGGTGAGTACAACTAACAAGCAATGTAATCATAGTTGCTAACCGCATCTCACCACCATGAGAGAAAAAATATACTAGCATGCGAATCAATGTATGAAGAGAGAAAAAATATACTAGGATGCGAACTAATGTATGAAGAAGGAAAGTGCATGATACTAATGCAAAAAATAAATAAATAAATACTATCTAAGAAGTAATCTTGTTGGTGTGACAATACTGTTTCTTGCCAGAAGCGCACTCTATATAAGTGTTTTCTTAAAAAAGATAATTTTAATAAAATATTGCAGCAGCCGCAATATACACTTAAGGGTGCAGCATCTAGGTAAATGAATAACTAAACTTTGCACTTAGAAATCGCCAAATTAGGAAGAAAAAGCCGGCAAGGACTGCAATCAATTATACAAGATTCCTGATTAAAGTCATCTGCAATGCTGCAATTGCTCCTGGCTCTATAAAATTAACTACATAGGATATTGTTAATTGTGGACCTTAAGTGGCAGCTCTTTCCATGCAAAATGGAGTTTATTTCCGTGGGTTTTTGGAAAGGTGTTAGTCTCAATTTTGCAGTTCTGAATAGTAATATGGAGGTCAAGGAAATCGATACTGAGAGGGTCACAATGACCTGTGAGCTGTATCCCAAAAGTAATATCGTTGACATATAATACAAAATCATCAAAAACATCTAAGGTACCCTGCCAAATAATCAAGACATCATCAATAAATCATCTCCATGAGACCACATTTTTAGAGAAAGTAATATTGTTCAAAACATGAGTTTCTTCAAAGAAAGACATGAATAAATTGGCGTGCGAGGGAGCAAATTTAGCCCCTATGGCTACCCCCTTAGTCTGCATGTAGTATGTATTATTAAACATACAAGCATTATTCATCAAAGTAAATTTGAGAAACATCTTGATCATCTCAATATGTCTGACATAGGAAGCCGAAGAATTTCTGAATGTGTAATCCACTGCCCGTAATGCAAGATCTTATTCAATATTAGAACAAAGGGCAGCAACATCCAGTGTAGCTAACAAATAATCATCCTGCCATACAATACCAGACTAAAATTCCAATACATGAGTGCTATCCCAGATATATGATGGCATTCTGAGCACATGTGGTTTAAATGCGTTGTCAAAGTACTGGGAAATGCCTTCAGTGGCCCATTGTATACCACTTAATATGGGTCTCACCTCTGGTAATGTGGTGAAAGGTTTATGTACTTTATGCAAAAAATACAATGTGGCATAATGGGTTCTTTTGTACATAGAAATATTTTGTCATCTTCAGTAAGATGCCCCAGACAGTACCATTCATTAATCACTGAAAATAGATCTTGTGCTACCCTTTTGGTAGGGTTACCAGTAAGTTTCTCATAGCAGCCGGGGGTTGCTAGAAGTTTCTCCCCCGTGATAATATAATCACGGGTATTTAAGACAACTAAATTTCCCCCTTTGTAAGCTTCTTTAATGGTTATCAAAGGATCTTGCTCCAAGTTCTTAAGGGCTACAAATTCGTCTTTGATTAGATTGGCACATGATTTTCTGTATTTAGTTGTACCTGTTGATCTGTGGTCTAAATAATTGTGTATGTCCTTGATCAAAGCCTCCTGAAAAGTTTCAATCACATTTTCATTGCCCAGGTTTGGAGGATGGTTGGGGAAGCAAAATGGGGTATTAGTGAGCAAAAGGAGGGGGTTAGCAGCTGTTTGCACAGACAGGCTAGCCCTGGGGTTGGGGGCGTACAAGAGGGGTGAAGAGCTATGGAAGAAGGAGGGGCGTGTCCTTGGGGAGAAGATGGGGGAGAATTGGGGTAAGAAGGGTGAGAGGAATTGAGGGGTGGGGGGGAGCGAACAAGGGACATGAAGTAATTAAAGAATGAATTAATTGTTTTGGTTAATTGTTAAAGATCAGTAGTCTGTAAGGCCAATGAGCCAGGTTAGATTTTTTTTGTAAGCTGTGGCCTATCACATTAAAGTGACCTTTTCTACTACCCCCGAGTCTGGGTGGTTTTCTGAAGTTTAGCCCAAGGGGGGCCCCGGGGTCACACAAACGAGTTCCCCCTGGGGTGATTTGGGTGCTGCACCCCAGAGAGTGAGTGGGTTCTGGGCATGGTGTCCCCTCCCAGGTATAAATAGGGGCAGAGAAGGTTCGGGAGCAAGCAACGGTTTGGGGGCATGGAGCCGTCTTTACCACCCTTCCACCCATGTTTTCAGGGATCTTTCAATTTCATTTCTTGCATGGGGGCTCGGGTAGAAGGGGTTTGGTGATTAAAGGGGGGTGCTAACGTTTTGTGTGAAAGGCTGGGTCATTAGGGGTTGAAGTTGAAGTGTTAAATGTTTTTGTTGTTGTTGCTGATGTGGCAGGTCAGCCGGGCTCTCTGGCCTAGTGTAGGAGGAGGGAGATTGATGTAGAGGGGAGAATTGGTTGAGCAAGAGAAAGGGAAGCCAGGGGGCATGATCCTTTGGGGGATGGTTGGGGGAAGCGAATAGGGGTCATAGTGCAGTAAAGGCGGGGGTTATCGCAGTTTGCACAGACAGGCTAGCCCGGGGAGTACAAGAATGGTGAAGAGGTATGGAAGAATGGAAGAAGGAGGGGTGTGGCCTCTGGGAAAAGATGGGGAGGATAGTAGGGAGGCCAAGAGTGAGAGGAATTGAGGAGGAGGTGAGAGAACAAGGGACATGAAATAATTGAGGAATTATTTAATATGAGTAGTCTGTATGGCCAAAGAGCCAGGTTAGCGTTTTGTTGTATGCTGTGGTCTATCACAGTGAAGCAACCTTTTCCACTACACGCAGGTCTGGGGGGTTTCGTACCATTTAGCCCAATGCACGCGTTCAACCCAGAATATCTTGGCGCTGTACAGAAAGTGTAAGAACGTGCAATGATAAAACGAGATAGACAAATAAAAACAGAGTAAAAATAAAAACTATAGTGGGCAACAAGAAAGCTCCGAACGGACCGGAAGTCGTCCAACAGAGGAGCATGTCACCGTATGTAGGGCCTTTGCAGGAGTGTCAACGGAAGTTCTAAGGAGTGCAAGCAACAACTGTAGTCTACACTCCCGAAGATTGGAATTTTTGTACTAGGAAAGCTGTCCCAGAGAGTGTAAATGTTGTCATGGTAGATCATCTCAGGTTCTCGAGAGATGTGTAAATTACTGTACATATTCTGATTAACATACTAATACATCACACAGAAATGCACAGAATTGTAATGTCGAATTTCCCAGAAAGTGTTTGTTTTCAACTGCTCCTCACACTTTCCTCAAGTGGTGCCTCCTAGTGGCCCTTTCAGGGAAACAACAGCCACGTATTGCCCTATACATTAGGAACATTATGTGCCAATAGCCTTGTGATCAGTGGAGTTACTTTGCTGAACATGTTGGGGGGGGTTGGGGGGGGACATGACATCTGAAGAAAAGGTGTCCCAGCCAAATCAAAGGGGACAAAATGTTGTGTCATGAAAGTTGGGGGGGGGGACACCCCTGTCCCCCCCTAAAATTACGCCCATGCTTGTCATTATTTAGGCGGGGACAGGCTACACTCTACTTGGTACACCTGCTGTCCCACATTCCCTGCGCATCCGCCGGGCCGAACTAGCAAGTTTCTAAAGTATACATAATAATTTAATGGTATGGTCATGGCTGCCTGTGGCTTCCAGAGCCTGTTACACTAGGGTGGCCAACTCTTTGATAGTCTATCGCGGGACATTTGCCCACAAGGTGGTGATGACGTCACGTCATTCACGTCATTCACGTCTGGCCCGCCCCTTTTTTAAATGTACATTTTTTTAATGGTTCTTAATTCCTGGCTTAATTGAAATGCAAATGGTTTGTCCTTGGGAGGTGATGGTCACGTTTTTTAACTGCAAACATGACCATCACAACCCCAGGAACAAAGCATTTGCATGTGAATTAAGCCAGGTGTCGGAGCGTTACAGCTCGACCTGTAGGCTCAAAAGGAGCCAGGGCTGCAGAGCCACTCGGAGAAAGAAAGCAGCAGGCGGCAGCGCCGTGGTGTGTAAATGGCCACTTCAGTTTTCAGAGTGGCTGTGCTGGAGGCTAGTTGTCCCGACGCAAGTCGGGACAAACTGCGTCCCGCGTAGCCACTCTGCAAACTGCGGAACACAGTTCCTAATTGCGGGACAATCGCGCGAAATCCGGGACAGTTGGCCACTCTATGTTACGCTCCGCACAAAGCTGCCACCGTTTGGTAAAACATTACCGAATATAGGAGAGAGCAGGCTTTTATTTTAAAGAGAGCCAATATGTACAGATATGCACAGCCATATCTTAAAAAGACTCTTTGGCTGCTTAGACGCCAATCGTGACGCGCTTTCTTAGTGTAGGTGCTTTTCTCAATTTTTCGATGCTTTCGTACACCCACATAACTTTCTCAATGCTAATTCGAGAAGTAGAAAATGATGGGCAAAGTATGTAATGTCATGTGGATAGTTACGTGGTTGCATGCAGTTTATAAGACTAACCTACTGATTACATAGGCATCTGAAATAGGGATGCGGATCAGAATATGTCCTTCCCCTTTAACTTAACTCCAGTGAGGATGTAGTTCTTTACTTCACCTGCAATCAGTTCGCCATACATTCACTTTGACACTTTAATGTCTTCATACCTATACTTCTTCTGTCTTCCACTTCTCTTAGCATTCCCTTCACCATTACATTAGAGACCAACTGACCCCTTTTTCTACCCCTTATTCTTCCACCCTATCATCCAACCCGCAACCCTAACCTTACCTCTAGCCTTAACCATACCCATTGCCACTATCCCAATGTAAAGCTGCAAGTGAAGTAAAGGCGAGAAGAAGAACATTCATAACAAAGTACATGTCTGGCAGAGTGAATGTAAGGTAAGTGCCGACAAGGCTTTCTTGGGGGATACCTTCCAAATGGTAGGTGCTCCTTCAACAGCTTGAGGTAAGCACTTGGACTGTGGAAGATGAACCAACTATGTGCACAGGAATTACTTTACAAACCACAACCTATAGCAAATCACAAACTACAGCAAACTCCAGGGCTATTGGATGCAGTTTAGCCCCCACCCCAGGATACAATTACGCATGTGAAGTACTGTAGGATAAGGATCCTAGGATGAAACATGCAACCAAATCACTGCTTAGTAATTATGGCACACCTCTCCTGATTAATGAAACATGCTCTATTGTTTCAGCTATTGAGCTTTATACTGTGCCCTACTGCCGCCTGCAGGGTCTCCAGATGCTCTGGTGGCTCTGAAAGGGAGGTGAGCTGGTTTGAGTTAGTGGGAAAAGAGGGACAATGTAAGGTAGCTCAGCTGTTTGTAGAAAGGTGCAGTTTGGAACTACCCAGGTACTCTGTGTGGGTATGTTTCTTGATGGTTTGAGAGCTCTTGAGGTGCCTTTGTCCAGAGAGGAGCCTTGTCTGCCCTTAGTGCCAGGATGTGTTGGGCAGGACAGTAAGGTTAGCTGGAGTGGTATAAAGCCTCATTGAGAGTTTCCCAGTATCCGGCAGGTAACTCTGACAGGATACCAGGAAACTGCCCTTTCCGTCTCCACCACCTAATATCCCAGTACCACCCGGATATTACAGGTGGCGGACTCCCATAGGACTCCATGGGATGGGATTACCGCAATTACTCTTATTGGAGCATTTCTTTGCCGGTAGGGGCCTGATCTACCGGCCCTTCAGGCCTGCCTGGAGATCCGTAGCCCACACCAGCAAACTTGAAGTGTGCCGGTCCAGAAGAAATGCTGGAGGCGGAATTACCAGCATTTGTTCCAGACGGGCACACTTGTAATGAGTCCACTAGTGTTAGAATGGTTGCTGTCTGTTCGGAGAGGTATTCAGGTGTCATTTGTGTTGGTATAATCATTGTGTTTTAACATAGAACTTGATCATGTTAGTGCAGGAGCCGTCACTGGCAACCTCGATGGACATTTGGGGCATCCATCCAGTGTGGCGGTGCCTAAATTCTGGTAGTGGTGCACCTTTGGCAGGGTAATTGTGAGAATTCATGAGGTGCCCTGGAATGGGCTGGTGTTCCTAGCAGTGGACAATGTGCCAGGCCGGGTGCTTAGTTATGATCTGGGCAAATCACAGACAAACCCCTACAGCAGGTAGGTAGGTATCAGGCAATAACTTCCACTGAAGAAGGGCAGAGTTTCAGTAGTAGCAGTGAATCAGGTGCCCCAAAGTGATCACTGCACGTCCATTACAGCTTCCTGGGTGGTGGGTGGAGGTGAGCACGTGGATCCTTGCACTCCACTCACTTAGCTAAGCTACTCCAAGCTGGCAAGTGTGTGCTCACTAGATGCCCAGCTCTCCAACTGGATCACTAAATGAACACCAGGTCGCGTGGGCCAATGTGAATCCACATGAGCCTCTAGGGACATCTCCTGATTTAAAGCAAAATATAAGAGCAATGCATCCCATTGTCTTCTTGGAAGTGCTGTCAATGAAGAATGCGTTTTGTGACCGCAGGAGACGAGGGGCCTAAAAGGTGGCACTGGACTGTTATCCGCATAGCACGGCTGTACTAAATGACTGTTGCTCCGCTGATAAATGAATTAATCTCAAAGATTTCATTAAGATATTCTCAAACTATTTTCTTTGAATATCTATATTACATTTTTAATATAGGCATATACATTACTGCACAGGAGAAATGGTAGAACATTATTCTCATGGAAAATATATATATATATATATAAATATATATATATATATATATATATATACACATATATATATATATATATATATATATTCAGTGAAAAAACTTTGTTAAAGGGACGTTATGGTTCAAAGTAAAACTGAAAAACCCCTGAAATTCGGCAGTTATGGTAACATAAGCAACCATAACTCGCGCCACCGTGCACTGCTAACACTAACACCCAGGACATCAAAGATGACATCACAAATGTCATTGATGACATCACATGTGCATTTACTTTTCATGAAAACTCTGTAGGAGGGATTCTTATAAGTTTGACCAAAAACTGTCAAGGATCATTGGGATAAATATCATGAGCTAATTAGTGCATTAAGCAATGCATTGATATAAATAGCATTCTATTATGAAGTTCTATCCAGTATACTAAGCTACTCATGCAGAAACATAGGCAGCGTATGCAGCATACATGATGAAGGTGCCATATTCATAATCTTGCCATGTTGAATACTGAAATGATAACTGCTTTCTTATTAGAGTTTTGCGTACTGTGAAACATGTAATAAGTAGATAATAAAACCCACTTAATACATAATTATTACAGACAAAACACAAAGAGACAACAACACATACAAATATGAGTATATACAGGGACAGTGAAGTAAACAAAAAAGCAGAAATAGTAGCAGAAAGAGTTCATAACCTAACTGATTGTCTTTATGCAGAGAAACTATTGCTCTGTTTCAAAGCTGCTACTTACCATATGTATGTGTATCACATGATGTGACTGCACCCAAAGGAAAGGAGAGTGAGTATAATGTATACAAATATGAGCATATACAGGGAAGGTAGAGTAATAAAAATAAAACTATGAGAAAGTGCTGATAACCCTAATGATTATCTTCATGCACAGAAAGGATTGCTCTCTTTCAAGCCTGTGTCTTCCGCTATGTATATGTTTCATATGATGTGACTTGACCCTAAGTCTACAAATATAGTACCTTTTCAATTTTTACTTCCTGACTGTTACTGAAGAAAACTATGTGGCTTCGATATGTCAGTAAAGGATAAAAAGGGAGAGCCAGCCATGTGATGTCATCAGTGATGTCATCAATGACATTTGTGATGTCATCTTTGATGTCCTGGGTGTTAGTGTTAGTGTTAGCAGTGCACGGTGGCGTGAGTTATGGTTGCTTATGTTACCATAACTGCCGAATTTCAGGGGGTTTTCGGTTTTACTTTGAACCATAACGTCCCTTTAACAAAGTTTTTTCACTGAATTTCATAGGTTTTTTAGTAGCGCAACTTAACCATAACGTCCCTTTAACAAAGTTTTTTTACTGTATTTCATAGGTTTTTATTAGCGCAACTTAACCATAACGTCCCTTTAACAAAGTTTTTTCACTGAATTTCATAGGTTTTTAGTAGCACAACTTAACCATAATATCCCTGACTTCATATACATGTAACATAGAACATACTAACCCCCTCGTAGTGATTTTCATGTCCGCGGACTACCACCATGTCCGCGGACATATCGAAAATCTGAGCGTGGTGAATGTAAATTTAAATAGTGTGCCCCATTTCCCCTTTGAAGTTGGCTCTGAAAAGAGCGGGTTTTTTACAGATGCTTGACAGACACCTGTTATTTTGTATTTTTTTTCTTGTTTTTTTTTCTTACTTTACTCCTAAAATCTTCACATAACCTTCTCCAAAGCAACCCTTACATACCAAAATAGAAAGGCATTTCCCGTAAAAGATAAAGAAATGCCATCTTCTTTAAAATTAACAGCATTACTGGCCTCAATATTCTCATTGTTACAGAAGAACATACCAGCACTAAGCATCAAGGCACACATGCCTCGGTTTATGACACACCTACCAATGTTTTGCTGAGGACAAAAAACTGAACTATTGTCCCATATTGCCCTAGGTAGTAATCCAGAAACAATTACTTTCGCATTTGGAAGGATCTTCATTACAGCTTGAACCAAGCGTTCCAAATCAGCCAACAAAGTAGGGGCACTGACGTTGCCCAAATGGAAAGCACCATAGTGCAAAGCTACCACATGTGGACTGTTCATCGTGGCCATATCCTCACAAACCTGTACAATTCCCTTACATTGCAATCAGGCACAGTGCTCCACACCACCTCCACTCCTTTCTGTTAGGCGATCCTCTGCACACCAGTCCACTAAACACCAGAACACTGCTCACATCTCCTTCCACGGTTCGAGGCTCACGTGATTCGGTGAACCCAAAGGACCGAAAACTCCGTACCAGCTATGGTGTACGGGCTCGATTGCAACCCTTTCTGCATTGGCAATTGCCTTGGAGAACATATAGCAGAAGGGGCGGTGTTACGTCTCCACGTCGATCACGTGATCAGGAGTGGCGTTCCTCACGTGACCTTGGTGGACGTCACATGACCCAGAGACGCACAGTATAAAGGTCTAAGAGACAGAACACTCATTGCTTCTCAGCTGTCTTCAGACCCTGTTTGGCATTACGTCTTGCTCCTCTGTTACCTTTGATCACGGAACTCTACCTCGGACTCCTTCGGATACCCCTTTATACTTTTGCTTGGAACTGTTTACCTGTTGCCGGATTTTGGACTTTACTCTGACTTCTTTGGATCATCCCTTGGCGCCTCGCTGAACTTCTACGCCATTTCCCTTCTTGGGATTCAAGTCACGCCTGCACTCCTACAGGTGGCTGATCCTACTTCCACGCTAACCTACGGTTCTACTATTCAAGGGACCGCCACATCATCTGAGTCTCAAACCCCTCTACTAGGTTTCCAGGGTTTTCCTAACACCAGATAGGTAAGGCCTTTTAGATCCTTTGGTTTACTTGATATGTATTGTGATTGCCTGGTACTTAACCTCGTTCCTTTTTGACAGCAGCATCGGTGTTCCAGAGGTTCCGTGGATATGGGAAGTCATCTCCCACCTTTGGCCTCAAAGGTCGCACAGCGGGTTTCTTTTTAGTTCCCCTGTGCGTCACTTGGGGACGGAGGTCTCATCGGTCTACACGACACTCAAGTCAGAACACTTTCAAATCAAAGTTCGTTGCAACATGCCTGCATTCAGCGTACTGTTGTAAACCATGTACAAACATATCTCCGAGCACCAACACCCTGACTTTCACCACTTCTGCCATCTTCACTACACACAGTCTCTTTCAACACAAATCCACAACCTCGACATCTGATTGGCTGATCCGTACAGTCTTCTTTCCATGTTGGATTTCCTGGAAAAACCCGGATGTAGCACACCCTGTCCACGAACAGCCGCGGTGTCCGCGGACAGCATCCACTTTACTCTCTGTGCCATTCCCTCATTGCATACAGCTAAGCAATCACACAATACGAATAACGTCCTCAGAACACCCCCATTTTGTGAATTTTCGAACATTTCAGGACAATTATCAATTCATTATTCAACATATTAACATTACAAATATTATACTTTCATCTTGTACTCTGCACACAATGCTATGTTTCTCCATTAGTAGCTCAGTATACTAGATAGAATCCCATAATACAATGCCATTTATATCAATGCATCGTTCAAAGCACTAATAACGGTATGATATTTATTGCAATATCCTTGACACTTTTTTCGCAACATTATAATAAAAATCCCTAGTACACAAATTCCATGAAAAGTACATACACATGTGATGTCATCAATGATTTCATCAATGGCATTTGTAATGTCATCTTTGATGTCCTGGGTGTTAGTCTTAGCAGTGCACGGTGGTGGCGCGAGTTATTTTTTATAGCTTACCATAACTTGCGATTTTCAGGGGTCTTTCGGCTGTACTTAGAACCATAACGTCCCTTAAACAAACTTTTTTTAATATCACGCAAACAATATACAAACATGGCGTGCAAAAACCAACTTCTCACAGATGGCTTTACACAGAATGTTGCAAAGTAAGAATTTATGCTTGTTCACAGTGAAGGTCAGCTGCTTCCATTTTTTTCTCAGGCCCCGGAGAGGCTCACGAAGCGGACTATAAGGTTGTATTGTGTTTTGACCTTGACAGACAGAGATTGTGATGAAAGACTTCTCTTGAAGGAGTGTTGCTAAAACGTAAGAGAAGATAAGGATGAAATTTCTGAAACGAAACCACTTTTATATATTATATCACTATGCGAAAGATCGTTCGCACACGCGGAGTCGTATTTTGGGACTGCACTACTCGTAGACAATGGAAATTGCAATTGTACTGTAAGTAACCCTTTAGATTATTTTATACCAAATATAATTACAATAGCATAGCATTAAAGACCGCTCAAGTTGAACTTGTTCGTTGAAAGTGGCATAATGTTTTCTACCGCGCACTATCACCGCCGAATTGATCCCCTGTCGTTTAGAGGGCTCTGAAAAAGGCAGACGTCACAGGGTGGGTTAATAGAAATAATTAAACCGGTCTATAGGCGGTCAAGCGCTCTACTCGCTGTGCCACTTCACTGTAGCCTGTCAAGTGGCACAGCGAGTACAACGCTCGCTTTGACATCCGTGCACTGCTTGCTAACGCAAGTTCGAATCCCGGCAAGGCCAAACTCAGCCTTTCATCCTTCCGTGGTCGATAAATGAGCACCACACACCGTGGTTAATAATAAGCACCGCTTAGATACCTCAAGGTTCTTAGCGCTTTATGAATGGGAAAATATTATTATTTTATTATTAACATACTCCGTTGCACTATCTTCGATAGCAAATAGTTTCACGCCCTAATAAATAAAATGATGATTTTTAATGAAGATCGGCTGGTGAGACTAATTTATGTTTTTTAAAACAGGTACGTGGCCCAGGTGCAGGTCCAAATATGCAACTTATGACCCTCACCATTTTATGGGACAATCGCCAAGGACCAATATGCCCTTACGCAGTATTAGCGGCTACAAACAACATACCAACCAATAGGGTGGTCTAATGGCTCGTTGTTGGAGCAACCTTCCGATTATCAGAGCGACCATTTACTGCTTTTATCATAAACCAACAGCCTATCTACCGCAAAGGAACAACGCGTGGCTCAAAATAAACTTTTGCTGATCGACAGCAGAGACAATAGCAAATCGCTGAATATTCACTAAACATTTCATGTGAAATAAATGTACTTTACCAAATGTACAATCCTGCTGTTTACTTTTAAACCACAGTTTCATATTCCGAATTGTGGCGCGCTGTGTTGTGACATAATATGTGTTGTCTTCTGGGTTCTGTGTAAAGTCACTTAGGACTGGAGAGAACTGGGCGCGTTTGATGACGCACCCTGTAACGTCACAGAGAGAGGCGGGGAATATGAATGCTTTGATAATATCAGGCTTAGGGGCGGGAGATATGATTTAGTGTCGCAAAAGCAAGTCAGCCAGGTCAATAGCGCCAGTCATAGGATTATCAAATAATGTCGGCGCACACCAGCCGGATTTATCGTTTCTTTAGTGGACAAAAAGTCAGTTGACGCCCATAGGAAATTGTACTATAAGCGGACAAAAGGAGTGGTCTTAAAACACTTTCACAATGACAACGAACAATACAAACAAAGTTCTCAGAACACGCCCATTTTGTGTAAGTGCAACCATTTCGGGACACCGCGAGTGTACTTAGAACACATTCAACTAGGCAGATTACAGTACGGACAGCGTCCTGAGGACACCCCCAGTTTATGTATTTACGAACAATTAAGTACACCGCGAGTGTCCATAGCTCATTTTTACCTTCCTTGCGAACAAAAATGACACATACTCCGTCCTGTAAACACCCCACCATTTAGTTTATTTACAAAATGTCAGAACAGCCGTGTTCTCCGCGGACAAATCGAACGCAACAAAAACGTCTAGCACATAAAAAAACAAAACATTGAACCTATCTCATACTCCCCCACCCTCCCCAAACACTCTTATACACCAAAACACGGCACTAAATACAATTTTTTATCCACGTTTCACCGCGCTGTACGCGGTCGACGGCGAATACAAGATGGCGGGCGCCACAGAAAATCTGACGCGCTCCACGCCACTCGCCGTCCAATCAGCGAACACGTTGCATGTCCGCAGACATGACGCAAGGCCAAGGGCCAATCGGGGTGCTTTCCGCGGAGCGAACAGGGAAATCCGTCCGCGAAGCGAACACAGATATCACTAATTTTTTTGCCTTACGTTTTGGTCATTTTATAAAAAACTACTGGACGGATTTACACCAAATTTGCAAAAGCACGCTTTCGGGACCAAGCCCCCGCTCCTGCCGCAAACTTGGTGTAAATCTGTCAAGCGGTTTGGCCTGTGGACGTGCGCAAAGTTTTTTCCCATTCAGTCTATGGGGAAAAAAAAGTTTTGGGACCCCCCCTATAACTTTGCCCCCCCCCTGGACGAATCCTCACCAAACTTTGCAAAATAATTCAGAGTGACCCATATACTTTTTTTTTGCAAAGTTTGGTGAAAATCCGTCCAGGGAGAGCGAAGTTATAAGCCGCCCAAAAAGTGCTCTTCCTATGGAAACAGCAACTTAACCATAACTACATGGCCACTACTGTGGCCATGTAATATATATATATATATATATATATATATATATATATATATATATATATACATACACATATATATATATATATATATATATATATATAAACGTTGTTAAAGGGACGTTATGGTTAAGTTGCGCTACTAAAAACCTATGAAATTCAGTGAAAAAACGTTGTCAAAGGGACGTTATGGTTCCAAGTAAAACAGAAAAACCCTTGAAATTCGCCAGTTATGGTAAGCTAAGCAACCATAACTCGCGCCACCACCGTGCACTGCTAAGACTAACACCCAGGACATCACAGGGCATGAGCGGGGGGTGGGCGGGAGGGATAGAGACACACGGGGCATGAGCAGGGGGTGGGCAGTAGGGAGAGAGACACACGGGGCATGAGTGGGGGTGGGGGGAGGGAGAGAGACACACAGGGCATGAGCGGGGGCTGGGTGGGAGGGATAGAGACACACGGGGCATGAGCAGGGGGTGCGGGGGAGGGGAGAGACACACGGGGCATGAGTAGGGGGTGAGGGGAGAGACACACGGGCTTGAGCGGGCGGTGGGTGGGAGGTCGAGAGACACACAGGGCATGAGCATTTAGACACACACGGGGCATGAGCGGAGGGTGGGTGGGAGGGCTAGGGGCATGAGCGGGGGTGGGTTCGAGGGCTAGAGACACACGGGGCATTAATAGGGGCTGAGGGGAGAGACACACGGGGCATGAGCAGGGGTGGTGGGAAGGAGAGATACACACGGGGCATGAGCGGGGGGGGTGGGTGGGAGGGCCAGAGACACACGGGGCATGTAGGGTCAGAGACACACGGGGCATGAGCGGGGGGGGTGGGTGGGAGGGCCAGAGACACACGGGGCATGAGCGGGGGGGTGGGTGGGAGGGCCAGAGACATACGGGGCATGAGCGGGGGGTAGGGGGACAAACAAAAACACGGACATGCCGCACAGACATGAGTTTGTGCGGCAGATCCTGCTCCTCGGCCCTCCGCTGGCCACCGTGTGCGATGGCGTGAGCGGGGGGCTGGAGGAACAGGGGACACACGGAGCATGAGTGGGGGTGGGGGGGACAGGAAGGACACACGGGGCATGAGCGGGGTGGGGGGACAAGAGACAGACACGCTCCTGCTGACCTGACAAAGCCTCTCATGCGGCAAAGAAAGAGTCTCTGAAGCCAGACGCACTGGACGCTTTCACCGCATCCGATGAGAGAGCACGTCAGTTGTCCGCGGACATCACGCAAGCTGCTGGCCCAATCACCGTCCTGTCCATGTAGCGAACAGGGAAGTGTGTCCGCGAAGCGAACACAGATATCACTAATTTTTTTTTACCTACTTTTTGGTCATTTAAAAAAAAACTACTGGACGGATTTTCACCAAATTTGCAAAAGCACGCTTTCGGGACCAAGCCGCTGCTCCTGATCCAAATTTGGTGAAAATCCGTCCAGCGGTTTGGGCTATAGATGCAAGCAAAAATGTTTTCCCATTCAGTCTATGGGAAAAAAAAAAGTTTTGGGACCCCCCCTATAACTTTGCCCCCCCTGGACGAATCCTCACCAAACTTTGCAAATAAATTCAGAGTGACCCAAATACTTTTTCTGCAAAGTTTGGTGAGGATTCGTCCAGGGAGAGCGAAGTTATAAGCCGCCCAAAAAGTGCTCTTCCTATGGAAACTGCAACTTAACCATAACTACATGGCCACTACTGTGGCCATGTAATATATATATATGAAACATTTCTGCACATACTGTAAACATTTCAACATATTTCTCTTCAAACCTTTGATGAAGACAGATTGCATCTTGTTTTCAGCATTACACACACAGACACACACACACAGACAGCCTGCTCCCGCGTTACAAATGCCTGCATGTCACAGTGGTCTTCAAACAGTGGGGCTTACTCCCCTAAGGGTGACCAAAGAATGTCTGAGGGTGCACGAGGCTATTCAAAAAGGTATCATGGTAACTGCTTTTAATCGAAAATAGAAGCAGCTTTAGTTTGGATCATTAGTGAGGCTCTAAAAAGTCTTTAGACAAGCAAAAGCCCTCGAAAACCTTCTCTTGAAACCATCTCAATGGCATTGCATTGCCTCACTTCCATATGAGATACACGGAACTTCACTAAAGCTCCCAGGATGAGTTTCTTGGCATTCCGCGCACTGCCTTGCGCCTCGCCCCCTTCTCCCATGCGCCCTCGGTGCCTGCCTTCACTGCCCTGATCACTGTTGTCCTACTGTCTCATTTTCTGCCATACTTTTGCCACTTAGGTCATCACTCCTCATTGCTGTTGTTTTTCATCACTGACTGCCCTGTTTTGCTTATACTGCCTCTATTTCTCCTCAAATTTCTCCTTCATCTAGGTCCTCTTTCACCGATCTCTCTTGTTGTGGTTTTTGTGGTTTTCTATTCGTCTCACGGACTGCCCTGTCCTATATTGTACTACTGTGTGTTCCCTTGCACTCTTCCTTCCTCCAGGTTCTCATTGCCAACTACTTTGTCCTGGTTTCTGGTTTTTCTCTTCTTAGCAAATATTTCACTTAGCAAACTGTTCTACTTTTGTCTGAGCTCTTGTTGTATTGGCCAATTGTATACTATTGTCTCATCCCTCTCTGTCTCGTCTGCTTGCACCCCTCCCTGTGTCCTTCCCTAGTGTCTCCCCTCCTCCCAACTCCCTTCATCTCTCCTCTCCCACCTACTCTATGGTGCTGTCTGTTTCTCCTATCTTTTCTAACTGCTTCTCTATTGACTATCCTGCTCTCCTAGCTAAATCTGGTAGGAAGAAGTTTAAAAAGGACATTCTGGTCTCCAACCAAGGCCTCCCTATTGCTGACACCTATACCAGTGCTTCCTCCAGACAAACCCTCACCGACATCCTCTTTGTCGTTCCTTCGCCAGACCTATGGACTCTTCATATGGTCGCTGTGCTTTCTCCTTTCTCTTCTTCTCCCATTAATGGTGGTACCCGGTGGGAGGCCCTCTTGGCCCCTTTCCACTCCTCTAAGGTCATTAATGTTTACCTGAATGGCACCGTCTTGGTCCAAGGCCCTCAGGCCAACCTTCTCCTCTTTGATAGACGCTTCCCTTGCCTCATCAATTTCCTCTCTTCTCCTGCTGTCCCCTACCTTCCATTCACGGCTTTCTTGACTCCCCCCTCTGTTTTTTCCTTGGCTACCTTGCCCTCTCCTCCTTCCTCTTCTACCCCCCTCAGGCTTCTTCTACATCTCTGCAGGGCGTACCTCTGATGTGTACCCCTCCCCGGACGTCTTTCAAAGATGGCAACCTTCTACATATTGAGGAATGAGGAATGGTGAGTGTGCATAGCAATTATTACAATAAAGTAATATGTCTGTTGGTAAATAAGTCTCTCTGCATGGGGTGCAAACCCAGTAGAAAGGTGCCTCTGTGGAAAGCACTCTTAAAAATGGTAAAGAAGACCTTGGCAAACAAGCCTGCGGTGTGGGCTGCACTCCCAATAGCCAATGAATGGCTTCTCTTTACTTAAAACATCTCTTCGTAAATATCTTCCTTCTCATGCTCTTTGTTCCTCCTCCAACTCCCTCAGGGTCAGTCGCTTCTCCAAGCACCAAGTTGGTGGTAGATCTCTTTCCTCGGCTGGGTCCTCCCTCTGGGACAGCCTCCCCACCTCTCTGAAACTTGAGGAGAACCATCTCCGGTTCCTGAACCATCTCAAGACCTTCCTCTTTGCTTCTGCCTTCTCTCTTCCTCTCCCCTGCTGAACTCTGGCTGAAACTAAAACTGCACTGGTCACCTGGCTACCCTCTGATCTTGGGCCTAGGTCCCTTCCCTGCCAGTGTACACCTGCACTGCCCCCTGGCAACCCTTGCACTTGGGGTCTGTTTCGGTATCCCTACAGTCCCCCTACCAGCACTTCGACACTTGAAGTCTGCACTTACCCTTGCACTTGCCACCTGCTGGCAGTACTTTTTAAACATTGTTTTTTACTGTTTGACCCCATGTACTGCACTGCCCCCTTGCTTTGCCCTCGCCCTTTTACCCCTCCCCTGGACTTGTGTGATCTCACTGTCCCCTGTCCTAGTAAGATCATTGTCTCTGTCTTCCCTCTGTTCCCCCTCCCTTGCCTCGTGGAGCCTTGAAACACTTGTGTATAGGCACGTTATAAATGCCATATCATACCATGCTGTAAAATGTGACAAATGAACAGCCCCAGATTTTACAACATGCCTCCATTAAGAGGTATGAAGTGAAATGGGATCAAAGTTGTGATTAGGGTCCACATTTTTAATGCATTCCTCAAAACTAATAATTAGGCCATAAGTGGTACATAATGATGGATTGGCTTCAAATTGTTCGGTTCTATGTGATTTTTCTGCATTTTGAAGGCCCAAAACAAAAAAGACGCAGTTATTTTGGCCGACAAAGTGTAGGCTTCAAAATTCCGAATGGTCACATTCTGTCAGGGCGCGGGGAGCTTACCCGCGTGAATGTGTTCCGACACCCACAGTCTCCTGAGCTCGGGAAATGTTTACATTCCACACTCCCCCGCCCCTCCCCTTCCTGTGCCATCACAAACATTCACCATCAGCCCCCACAAAAAAATACACACAGAGATGACACACTTAGCTGGTTCCTGGGACATCGTGACATCCCTCTTCCGGGCCCACAGAGCCCGGCAGCCCCTCCGCGCACTTGTGTGCGTCCAGGAGCACGACAGTCTCAGTCTCAGAGCAGTCTTTCTCAATCGATCTTTTCGATTAATAGAAAAAGACATTTTCATCTGAAACCAATTATTCAAATTAAGCCTTATTTAATAGTCAGAAACGTCTTTAATTAAAATAAATGCCTAAATATTACTTGATCCAGTGCAGGTTCCCTCAGACACATATAACAGTTACATCACAAATGTGAGAGGAATGCAAGCTTCCCTCACACATCTACAGCACAGCTGATAGCAGTGCAAGCTACCCTTAGACACAGTGAACAGTTGCAACACAAATTACAGGAGTGCAAGCTTCCCTCAGAAGCAGAGACCTGTTACAGCGCAAATGAGAGCAGTGTGAGCTTCCCTCAGGCACATATAACAGTTACAGCACAAAGGACAGCAGCGCAAGCTTCCATCAGACACATAAAACAGTTACAGCACACATGAGAGCAGTGCAAGCTTTAGTCGCACGCACAGTGTCAGTCATTGAAAGTCTGTGGTGCTCCCTATGTACTGCTCCTTAAGCTCCTCTCGTTTCATCTGTTGGTCTCTTCCTGTTTCTCTTTCCGGCCAACTGCCTTTTAAACTGCACTCCCCCTTCCGATTTCCTCTCGTCTACCCTCCCTGCTTCTGTCACGTCCCTTCTCTTCCCGTCTCTGGTCCTTTTCCCTTCTCACACCTTCCCTCACGCTGTCTCTTGTTTTGTTTCCTAAGTCATTCAGTATGTCTCTTCATCGCTCCCCCTGCCTTTGCCGTCTCTCCTAGCTTACTCCTTCCATTATGGCTTGTTGAGCCCTCTCCCTCTTCTCTCATTCTCGATCCTTCCCTCTGATTCTCACGTTTACCTGCCTCTTTCTTCTCCTCTCTTGCACCACTATCGCATTCGACCTCTTTCACCTTCAGTTTCCTCTTCCTTTGCCTCTCACTGGCCCTCTCTGCACACCCTCCCATTAGGTCTTCCCACTTTCTCTCACTAATCTGCTCTCCGTACCTTTCCTCTTCATTTGTCACCATTCTGCCTGTTGTTCCAACTCTTTCCTTTTCCTCCTCGTTTCTCATTGCACGTGTTGCCTTCCTTGTCTCCCATTTTGTCATATCCTATCTCGCTTTCCACATGCCCGCAACTCTTCCCACTCACCATCATGCATCCTCCCCCTCGCACTCACATCCACCTTTGCCCTAATCTCGTTTGCTTCAGCCTGTTTCATCCCACTCCGAAAAAGACACTCTCAAGATACTGTCTAGTGCCTCCCTGTCCCTGATCCCAAAGCAGAGATTTTTCACACCCAAGTGTTCATCTGTTCAGTGCTTAGTGCCTACGGTGCTTTTCAACTTGGTTGAAATGAACAATGAGAATAGCTTTCTATCTCCGTGGCATTTTTTTTCTACTCTAGAGCATAATGAGAGTGGTGTGTTGCATCAGTAGAGCAAGTAAAATGATCCAAGAAGGATTTTTGAACCCAGAATTTAGAATCACATCATATGGATAGCGCTCCCACCTATCAGCGCTGTATGTGTGAGTATAAATGGTCGATTAGAGTAATACAAACTCTTCAGAGTGGATATTGGTAGGTTATTTATTGTATTGTGATTTAAAACAAAAAAAGCACTCTTTAGTAATTCACAGGTGGTTTTTGAAAAGGAACTAATAGGAAGAAGATTGTATTGTGGTTGTAACAAGTTGAGAACTTATAAGATACTGGAGCTGGTGGCACAGAGGGACTAAGCGTGAAATATGAATTAATAATGGACAATCATTATTGTTGAGACCTTGGACAATTGATGAAAGTCAGATTTCCCCCGAAGAAGTTCTTATGACTGTATTTCACTTAGTATAAGGAACGAAACATGTTGGGTATGACTATCTGTACCATGTGAGCATGAACATTTGGTATGCGTGTGTAAGAAGAATTGGGTAATCAGGCAAGTGCAATGTAAGAAGAAATGGATGTTCAACGAGCTGACAAGGTTGCAATTTGCCAAATAAAATAAACAGATAGGGAAAGGCACAGAGGAATATTTGCCACAAAAAAACTCACAGCTCATGAATGTTTTGTTGTTGGATTGAAATGTGTGACTAATCTGAGGATGTCGTTCCTTCTCCCCAAGGAGGGAGACCTTTCCCATGGGGCTAGGGTTTGTGCATCCACAGTACAATGGTCCCCTGGGGCTGGTGCATCATCGGAAGATCACATGGGAGTGGAAACTCCTTATGGGACTAGGGACGACCATTCTGAGCGAGCACTGTATCCCACCGCCTTAGTAGACCATCCCACCTTCCCCATATCAAGTTCTATCTCACTTTCTCCAGGCAGTGTTAATGTCTGTTATTATAAGGATAAACAACTTAATATGATAGAGCTGACTAATAACCCTGGAAAGACCAAATGCTTCCCATGTGGCTCTACCCTGACTTCTGTGGCAAATAAGAGGATCAGGACCATGATGATTACTCCAGAGAACTGGAACGAACAATCTTGTCTTTCACCACATTTTGTTTGGCCCAGAGCAATACAAAAGGGAAAGGGAAAGCAAGATAGAGAGCGCGGTCCTCGAGTGAGGAAGCTGGACAGACGCCAAGCTGGCATACCAGGAAGTGAAGCAGGAGACGCGGTGCGTGGGGGTTAGTGGGGGCGAGAAAGCAGACAGAGGAGGAGCTGCTCCTTTTTACGTTGCCTGAACAAACCCTGGAAGCGAAGCACTGTCTAGCGAAGGTAGAAGGGACTGATGGAGTGGCTGCCAACAAGAAACCGAAGAGAAACAGACTGGCGGGCACGCTGCTGACCGAAGCAAGCAGCCGAATGCTGCCGGAGCCCCATAATGAAGCACTGCTGCCCCGAAGGAGTGCACCAAAGAGACAGGACGTGGGCAGAGCTGAAGGTGCTGAAGGTCCGCGAGGTGACAGGGAGCAACAGGAACAAGAGAGTGAGAGAGTCTAAGACCCCGGGAGATGCTGAGAGAGTGCAGAAAGGGGCATATGCTTAGGAGGAGAGTATAACAAGCTATTGCACCCATACAGTGCGAGTCTGGGGCCCACACCCATATGAAGACAAAAGAGTGAGAGCTTTTGAGACCCTAAGAGAAGACGGGAAAGTGCAGAAGGGAGAATATGCTTGGCATGAGAGGTCCAAGCTTTTGAACACTGCGAGTCTAGGACCCGCAATCACATAAGAATGAAAGAGAAAGGGGGTCTTGGACCCTGAATAAAGCAGATACGCTACAGAAAAAGCACATGCTTGGCAGGAGAGTAAACCAAGCCATTGCAACAGAACATCGCGAGTCTAGGACCCGCACACATATAAAAGCCAATGAATAAGAGGATATGGGACCCTGAGAGATATAAAGACATTCCAAGAACCGACAAACGCTTGGCAGGAGAGTGGACCAAGATGGGCATATACTTGGCAGGAGAGTGAACCAAGCTATTATGTTCATCCATCGCAAGTCTGGGATTCACACCCAAAAGAGTTTTGATAATAAGAGGGTTGAAGACAAGAGAGACTGTTTTGATGAAACACCCATGCTTGGCAGGGAAATACACCGAGCTGGGATTATAAAGAATGACGAGTCTGGAACTCACACTATTATGAAGATATAAAATGCAGTGACATTTACCTGAGAAGATACAGGGTCATTATGACCCAAAGAAAAGGAAAGTAGAACCAAAAGGAATCCTTGGGATAGGAGCAAACCCCTAAAGCCTGGGACTTTTACTTGGCAGAGCATTTCTTTTGTCTTTTGGACCACCCAAGACATCGGGAACTTTTCTGTTGGCAAGAGTTATCATGAACGCTTTATTTTGGAAGAAACCAACCCAACACAGTTGATTTAGGTTATTAGTTTTAGGGGCAGAAGTAGGGGTTTGGAACACGATGGTAACAGACATTTTGTTTTGACATCCTGACTTGTTCCTTGGTTTCCTTTGAGGCAGGGAATCCCCTTCTAGTATTTAGGGACAGAGAGGCATTTTTCCAACCCTTTTATTGGTTAATAAAGGTTTATGGTAAAGAAATATGCCACTTTTATGTCTGAGCCTTCCTTCTGCACCATTAATAATGGTATATAATAATTGGATATATTTTTTTCATATACAAACCAGCTTGTGGGGTGTTTTCTACAGGGGTTTTAAGTTGTTGCATGATTTTAGGGCTCAGCCAGTTGCCAGAGACTTCCAGCACGCTCATATTTTGTGCAACATTAAATTACTGGATTAGGGGGGCGTGGCCAGCGGGCTCGGCATGCAGACGTGATCTCTGCGAGCTCCTGGGCCGCCAGCAAAATCCTACATTATCCTGATGAGAAACGCGACAAAATGAGCATACACCTGCCTTAAATCGAAGTGTATGACCCCAGCTAAAAGCCTGATGTAATTTCGGGACGTATCCGCATCCGGAATACGAAGAAATTTGCTGAGAGAAAGTAAGGAGACCGGCGCCAGAGCAGATCCAAGATGACCGGCGGGCACTGAGACGGAGGGGCTGCCCCGCACACCAGTGACTGAGGGCGGACGGAACTGAAGCGGGACCCTTGGTGTGAGGCCGAGCAGGGAAGGTGTGGCGCTGTCTTCCCCGCGCCGCTCCACTCTGCCCCTGTGAGGGAGACCACCACAGAGCTGGAGGGAGGACCCCAGCCTAGCGGCCCGGCGTTGCGGAGGCGAGCAGCGCAGTAAACAGGCGTTGGTCCCCGACCAAGGACCCTGAGGCTCGAGCCAGAGGTGTGAACCAGCGCACCCCCACAGGAGAAGAAACGAAAGGCGAAGCGACTCCGGAGAAGAGGGACTGCTGCTGGAGACGTGTGGAGCCCCAGGCTGCCAGTCCCCTGCTCCGGTCGGGAGCGAACCATCGCGGGTGCTGAGTCGAACGTAGAGCGCCCGCCGAAGCTCCACAGGCTGCGACGGTGCGGACACCCATCCGACGCCGCGGAGAAAAAGGCCGGTAAGGAGTGGGAGGACCGGGGTGTGCACAATACGATCAGAAAGGAAAGGGGGAAAAACGGAACCCCCCCTGCCCCTCACCTCCCCCCAGCTGCTCCCAACCCCCAAGAGGAGAGTTGGGATACCCATACTCGCCAACATTGCACATCCACAACTAGGCCAGAGACTGGGGCACCCCACGTGTGCAGGTAAAGAGTGACGGCAAGATCCTGATGCTGGGAGCTGCATCACTTCCCCAGCAGATTAGTGACAGACCACTCACGGTGGGCCCAGCAACCCGGAGTGGCGCACCCCTGCAGCACTGACTACGTGTGTGCCGAGGAAACTAGAAGCCACAGCTCACATCGCTGGATACCGTGCGTAACGGCGCTATAGGTGCTACAGGGCGCCAGTTGGAGAGACACTAAGTGGACACTACCACCGTCTGCAGATCATCTTGCTGAGTAGAATAGACCCCCCCCTGGTGTGCACGTGGTATCCCTTGCAGGCCGGAGAAAGCACACTGTGGGTCACCCAGCAACCAAACACCTTAAAGGAACCTGCTGCTGTGGGCACTTGATAATTTGCATCACAAGCAGGAGCGGTGTGTGTACCGAGGTGGGAAAAAGATCAGAACCGAACACTGTGGATGGTGGAGGCATAAACGACCAGTGCGCAAATTGTAAAAACAGTTGTATGTGCTGTCCCACGAGCAACGGATGCCTCCACGGAGGGAAGCAATACCAAAATAAGATCCCACTCTGGGAGTAGCACAGCTTTACCCCGCCCTTAACGCTACAAATCGGAAACATCTCACATCTGCAATCCCCAAAATCTACAAGCCCTCACATCGCACCTACGTGGCCCCTCTGCAAAAACCCTCCATTGGAGCACAAAACACCCCGGATCCATTACGACACTGATCCAACATGGGAAAGGATAGAACAAGGAAGACATCCACACAGAGCAGGATAGAACAATACGCAACAACACCCATGTCCCGCTCACCGGAACGTCCGGCATCAATGGATTCTGACAACATGGAGAATGATATTTCCCTCAGGGATGTGATGAGTGCTATCGCCAGCTCCAGAACTTCGATGGAGGAAAAGATGGACAGTATTGGGGCTGATGTGTCCCTGCTGAGACAAGACTTGCAGAAATTGACCTCGCGCACTGGAGAAGCCAAGGCCCGCATCTCGGAAACAGAAGACAGCCTTCGAAGGGTCAATAGATGCATATCTGGAATGTTGGACCGAATAAAAACCCTGGAAGCGAGAATCGACGACAATGAAGGGAGATCCAGGCGCAACAATATTCGCATACTTGGCCTCCCCGAAAAGGCCGAAGGGGAAAGCATGGAGCTTTTTCTCGAGGAATGGCTCACAGATATATACGATGCAAAATCCTTTTCCAAATTCTTCTCCATTGAACGTGCACATCGTATCCCAACTGGTAGAATCGCACTGAGGGCACCCCCACGAGCTGTCATCGCAAGATTTCTAAATTATAGGGACAGGGATGCTGTACTACAGGTGGCGAGATCGAAGGGGGCCATCACCTACAATGGATCGAAAATCGCTTTCTTCCCGGACTTCACCAGGGAAGTGCAAAAAGCACGCCAGTCATTTGATCCACTCAAAAAACGGCTGCAGGCATTGGGAACAAAGTATGGGATAATATTTCCCGCCCAACTTAAGATATTCCACAATGGCACCACAGTGCATTTCACAGATCCAAAAGAAGCGTGGAACTGGTCTGAGAGACACATAGCAGGCGACTGGAGTGTTAAAAAGAAAACAGGAGGCGAAAGGAATGGGCTGCATCCTGAGAGACGACCAGAGGACAGACCCCAGCAACAGCAGGAAGAAATACCGCCATAATGAAACACGCAATAATCACCTGTTGTCAACCAGAGCTGGCTCTGTCACTACACTATGAGATGAAAAGAAGCTCATACTCCAAACAGTAAACAAGTAGCAATAAACACGCAACGGCTGGCGGTCACACCGGTGCCACCCCCCTAATAAAGAAGAAACCACAGAATACTTAATCAGTTCAGTTTGGACTAAGTTATGAAAGGGCGACAGGTACTTCAGTTGGGGACGAAGTGTGGGGAGGGGGGCGTTGGATGTAAACTTAGAAGATGGGAAAGCTCAACGGAATATCAAAGCATACAGACATTAGAAAATAACCAAATACTGGCTGACTATTCTCCGCCACAAGATGAATACAGGCGACACCATTATTTCAGCAAGGCGGGATGACACCCAGGATCACGAGCACTGAAGTACCGCTGCAGGTCGTCAAAATTCGTACTCTAAAACTTCTTACCTGGAATGTGAACGGTCTGGGTAACAGCCTGAAAAGGCGACAGGTGCGACAGCTGTTGAACAGGCATGGCCCAGACATAGTTTTCCTAACGGAAACCCACTTGGCAGGCACATCCAACGCACTGCTCAACCGCTCAAACTACCGCACAGCAGCACAGGCAGGCTTCATGATGGGAGCCAGAGGAGTACTGATACTCGTACATAAAAGAATGCCACTCACCCTCACAAAAATAACGCAGGATACCAGGGGCAGATTCACATATGCCACAGGCACACTATGGAATAAATCACTATCCCTACTGGCGATCTACGCCCCGCCCGCACTGCAGACAATCCTGCTTGAGGACATAACACCTCCGATGTCTGACGATGCCTCCGATATCCTGATCCTTGGGGGTGACTTTAACGATGTCATAAGTAACACAGAGGATCGCACACATCTAAGCAGCAGAGACCCCACCCGCCGAACCAACCTGGCCTCATTTGTGGAGGCACTTGGCGTCAGGGATGTGTGGCGCGACCTGCATCCCGGGGAGCGACAATACTCCTATCATTCCGGGGTACACGCATCGTTATCACGCCTAGACTACTTCTTTGTACCCGCAGCAATAATACACACAGCAACACAAGCGGAATACCTCCCAAGAGGCATTCAGACCCCTCCCCTCTACTCATATCAATGACAACATGTAAACCAAAACCTCCACCTGCGTGGAGACTGAACAGTTATCACCTAGACTCTCCCGAATTGGTAGAATGCCTACAAGAAGCTAGCATGACATACTTTGAGCTGAACGAAGGATCGGTAGACTGCCCTATCACACTATGGGAAGCCTATAAACCGGTGATACGAGGAGAAATTATCTCCTGGACAACAGCACAAAGGAAACAACATCTAGAATCAATAAAGGAGGCGGAAGCAAATGTGGAGCAAGCAGAGGCAGCGCATCTACGCCAAGACTGCGCTGACACGAAAAGGGCATTAACCCTGGCGCAGAGTCGGTCAAGTGGCACAGTAGAGCGCTCGCTTTGACATCTGTGCAGAGCCTGCTAACGCAGGTTCGAATCCCAGCAGGGCCAAACTCAGCCTTTCATCCTTCCGAGGTCGATAAATGAGCACCACACACCTTGGGTAATAATAAGCAGTGCTCAGATACCCGAGGGTTTGTAGCGCTATATAAATGCTAAATTATTATTATTATTTTTTTATTAGAAAAAACTCCAAAACATTGCACTGGACAATGCAAAAACAAGCACATAATGCAATGAAAGCCAGAATCTACGAAACGGGTGACAAAGCAGGGAAGATGCTTGCCTGGCTCGAACGGAGAGACGAAGGACACAGCCAAGTGAGAATGATCCCATCCCAACAGGCGGAACCATGCCTGACAGATGCGGAGATAGCTGAAGAGTTCGCAAGGTACTATGAGGAATTATGTAGAGCACCAGCACCTCCCCCTGAGACCTCTATGTTGGAACAGCTCTCTCTCATCTCCTTAAATGCTGAACAAGTTGCTACCTTAGAAAAAGAAATTACCGAGGATGAAATCATAACTGCCATGAAGCAACTCCAATCCGGGAAAACACCCGGGCCGAATGGCTTTCCCATCGAGGCATGGAAGAAGATAGGAGGTAACGAACTGGCTCCCCATCTACTCAAAATGTACCAGCAAGCTCGAATCACAGGCAGCCTACCGGCGGACCTCAGAAAGGCCACCATAATTGTAATAGCCAAAGCAAATAAGCCCCCAGAAATGTGCAGTTCATATAGACCAATCTCCCTTATAAACACAGAGGCGAAGATACTGGCCAAACTGTTAGCTACACGTCTGCAACGGGTCATAACGTCTCTGATTCACCCAGATCAGTGTGGCTTTATGCCTGGCAGGTCTACGAGAATGAATATCCGAAGACTACATTTAGCCATTGAACGCACCCAGACCCTGAACATTCCCCTAGGAGTTCTTGCAATTGACTTTGAAAAAGCATTCAATTCTGTCCACTGGGAGGCACTCTGGGAGATCATGCGCACAATGGGGTTCGGGGAGCAATTCTTATCCTGGGTTCAACTACTATACAACGCACCGATGGCTGAGGTCCGAGTGAACGGTTGGACATCTCGATCCTTCCGCTTGGGAAAAGGGACACGACAAGGCTGTCCCCTATCGGCCCTCCTCTTTGCATTGGCCATGGAACCACTTGCCCAGCTCCTGAGGGACGCACCCACATGGAGAGGGATCCCGGGTGGACCAGACTGGGAGGATAGGGTGTCATTATATGCAGACGACCTGTTGATATATATGCATGACCCCAGGTCAGCATGTGCAGTAGTGACGCAACTACTCCAGAAATATGGGGCCTTCAGTGGCCTGAGGGTGAACTGGTCCAAGTCTACGATATTCGCACTAAACCAGCTAGGCATGGAACCTCCAGACACCTGCCCATATAAAACGCCCCCGGACCACTTTCAGTACCTGGGTATCAAAATCACAAGGAACCTTAGGGAATACACGTCCAATAATTTACAACCCATTACAGACCGGTTTGGGGGGGATGTGCAACATTGGAAAGCTCTGCCATTGACCCTGTTAGGTCGCGCAGCACTATTTAAAATGCTAACACTCCCCCGATACCTATACATTCTCCAAAACGCCCCACTCCACATACCGGGGAAAATGTTCCAGAAAATAGATTGCACACTCAGAACACTTCTTTGGGGAGGTGGACGACGGAGAATAGCTCTCCGGACATTACAAAGATCGATATGGGAAGGAGGCATTGGCCTACAAAGGCTACAATCCTACTACTGGGCTGGCCAAATGTCGGTGATAAACGACGCACTGCATGCAGAACCCACGCTACCACACGTGAGAGCATCGCCCCCCCTGAGGTTATATGCTGCAACACCCAGAGTAGACCCCAGGGACATGGCTACGCAGGCACCTCACATCTGGAGGGAATCACATGCTTTTATGGGGTGGGACGACAAGGTCACACCACTACAGCCCCTATGGCACAATAGGAACCTCCCCGAGATAACCAAACTGCCAGAATGGCCCACATGGACGAGGTGTGATATAGGAAAAGTGGGAGACATCGTAGAAAATGACAACATTAGCCCTATGAAGATCTGGTTATGTCCTTTAACGTCCCAGAGTCAGAACGATACCACTACACACAGCTGCGACACGCACTACAACAACATCTCCCTGCCCTTTCCAACATGCCGGATAGTACCCCAATGGAACGTAACATAATAATTGAAGATCGCATCCAAGCAAAGGTCACCACAGTGATGTACAACGTTATATCCTCCTTTGCCACACCAGAACTGGCACGGCTGAAAACAAAGTGCGAAGAGGACATTGGGGAAATCATGCAGCACAACCGCCACAGGTAAACCAGTGGATCACAGACGTACAAACATGCATAGCCATTGAAAGAAGAGTATATAGAGCCAGGGGATGCCCCGAAAAAGCAGAAAAGATTTGGCAACGCTGGGAAGACACTGTATGAACCCTTGAACCACACAGCCTTGTTAACAGGAGATACGAGATACGAATAAATGCAGCAGAGATCTCAACATGTGAAATGATATGCAATGTATGCAATCTATATGACCACGTATACCATCAAATGTTAATGTTGTTGTAATGTTATGTTCTGGCCCGACTAGGACCAGCGGTCCTTGTGTTGTAAAACCCAATAAAATATGTTATCAAAAAAAAAAAAAAAAATTACCGGATTAGACAAAATGTCCCTGGTGGAAATTATTTTTAATTTGTGATGATTGTATGCTGTAGGTGTTTTCTGGTTTTCTTGGCCATTCATCTCCAAAAAATAATTAGGGTGGTCTACGGTTGTGTTTATTACAGAATTAATCATTAGAATGCTATCACTGCAGTGTGGCACTGGGAAGCAGGTGGCAACAGAGAAGTAGCACAAGACCAGCACCTGATATGCTACTTCCAGGTGGCACTGAAGGGCTGATAGTGGGGGTATAGATAGAAATAAAATCAGACATTGGTGAAGTTACTGTACAAAAGTCAGAAGAAAGTACCTCACATCAACTTACAGTCACATAGAATCACATATATCACAATGGTTCTATGTTCATTCTTCGCCTGTTTTTTTTTTTGTCGCAGCACTTTTTGCCAAAACGTTTTGAAAAAAATGGGGGTCCCTCCCCCAATCCCCCCTATTATTTTTCCCTATATACCACTTCGCCCTACCCCTCATATGCCCTCCCCCTATCCCCCATAGTTTTGCAATGTTTTCTTCGGGAAAAAAAGTGTGGCAAAAAGTGGCACAAAAAAAAACAGGGGACGAACGAACGTCGTACCATCACACCACGCTGCATACATAAGGAATGATTATTTGAAAGGTGCTGATGCGATCCATATTGGCTGATGAAGGGGCATATCTGACAGCAAGATGGTTTACAATGCCTTAGTTCGTCAGTTACCCATCAGTATTGGGTGCCTAGGCGGAATCGAACTGGGTTCCGCAGTGAATGCACAAGCTTAGGACACTGCCATGTCACCTAGATTCCACACACCATTCCACCATTCCAAATCAACATGTCATATTTTAAGTACCAACTCTATGCATTGCATAAAATATAGCATTGACATACAATGCTTCACAGTGAAGGAGCCTTTATTTGATGTCTCATTAAATGGCTGACATAGAAGAAACTGGGGTTTATTGGGCAATTAGCCTCCAAAAAATTATTTGAGACATGGGCAGAATTTCTGATCAAGAGTCATTCGGGCATGCTCCACACACAAAGAAAAAATCTTATATTTGGGAGAAAAAGTGAAAGTGATACGTGCAATAACTAAATTCATTATGGCTGATGCTGTGTGCTGATTATGGACCTGAAATGAGATATGAGGCCAAGGATATGTTTTTGTTTTATCTGTTATTAATTTGGAATCAAGGGGGAAGAGAAATGAGAACGAGAATGGGTTGAAGAAGGAACTCCGGTGTAATAAGGAGATTGATTTGGATGTGGGAATGGAGGGAGGGAATGTTTCATGAAAGGTTTGTATAAACCATAACATGTTTAATAAAACAATAAAAAATCTTAATATGTAGGGGAAGAGTTACACAAAATTAAAGGCAAAGAGCACTGGTCATCTGCAGAAGAAAGAGGGCAAACTTTAAAAGCCCAAGTTTGACACATGCCAAGATAATAGGGCCGGAGTTTGCCAGTTCTACTCTGAGCATTGGTAACCTAGGAGGGATGGAATCAGATACTAGGTAAATGTGCATACTTTGGGCTTGGACAGTTCCCCATGACTACCGAAGACCTGATATTTTATTTACAATCAGGCATATTATTTTCATTTTCTGCAGTGAAGGTGTGCTTTAAGTGTTTTCGGGATTTCTTGGCCAATCATCTCCTGAAAAATATCTGGTGTATTATGAATAAGAAAATGGCTGTTTGTCTTGCACAAAGAATTATTCAAATGAATAATGGAAAGGAGGAAAATTAATATGAGATCAATAGAGGGGAAGCTAGAACCCACAGCTCTTGCAGCTGCTCCAGTTCCAGGAGCCGGTTTAACTTCTGGTTCACTAACACTCTGGCAATGATGTGTGCCTCGGCTCATGTTAACTTACTTTCCGCAGAGGGCACCTGTGCTCATTGTGGATAGAGCATGAATGTGCAGGCCCTGATGAATGACAATGAGTCAAATAGAGCGGAAATGATAAAGATCCCTTTGCTTGTCTGCATCAGCCACATCCCATGCATATTTTGTGGCCAAAATAGTGGTGGTGTGTTCTGACGAAATAGCTGTTCTAAATGTTGCTCCCAATCACAATATCATGAGTTTTGTAGCTAATCAACGGTGGGTGGGCAGCTTTTCACCTCCACATGTATGGGTATTGTTTTAAGTTGTGTATTAGTGAAGACCTCACCTTCGCAGAGTAACCAATTTCAATGGGGGCAAGAAGGCCATGTACATTTGCGAGTTGGAAGAAGTGGGCTTAGGGGCAAGTGGTGGGGCAGTTGGTTCAGGCCTGGGCTGGACCTGTCTGGGTGCAAGTGTCATAGGATCCCAAGGTTGGTAGACTCGAGGAGCTTGAGTCACTTGCAGTTATGCCCTGCATCGACACCGGGAGGATAGCTCAGGGGCAACGCTCTCGCCTTGGAAGCAAGATGATGCGGAGCAACACAGGTTCGATCCCCGGGTTCGCGCTTAGAAACCTCTGGGTATTAAGCACGTTATAAATAACCTATTAAAAAAGATTGATGGTGTCCTAACTGCTATGTTACACATTTGCTAGTACTAGATATCCCTGGCATCCGCAAGATAGGGAATGTACCCAATTTTAGAAAAATCCTCACAAGCAATTCAGAAAGAGTTTTACTATTCTATTATTTTCTTACTCTTTTAAACTAATCTCTCATAACTCCATCGTCTATCTATTTGCAGTTCCTTTCTGGCTCACTTTTCGCTGTCTTTTGTTTGTTTAACTCAACTTAGACTCAAGATCTATTTTTTCTTCGACTGCATCCTTTCCCTCATCTTTCCTCTGTTGCCTCCCATCCTTTCCCGCCTCTTTCCTGTCTCTCATGTGTCTGTTTATTTTGTTCCTGAGCTTGTCATCTTGGTTTGATTTCTGACCCAGACTGGCTTTTCCTCTGTGTATTTCCCGGTTGCACACTCTTGTTGATACCGACTATTGGCATAGTTCACTCTTTCCATATTTTCTAAGCAATGGAAACTCTTAATATGACTCTTATTCTCTCAAGGCTTTGTAATTCTCTTAGTTGGACTCCTAGCTAATTCCCTCCACATCAAATGGTTTATAATTCTGCTAGCCTATTACATTTTAAATCTCCCTTCTCCCACTCTTGTGAAATCTTTGTCCGGGCCCCTGTGCCCCTTTCTCCAGTTCTGCTTGCACTATATAAAAGGTAAATATATATATACAGGCTTCCCCTTTTTGTGCCTTCCACTTCCTTGGTTCTGAATGCTTCCTAATTGTGGAATACTTCACTTCTCTCTGATTCCTCAGCCAAATCTCCCTCCATCTTCTGGTCAGCCATTAAGACCCATGTATTTCCCACAGACAATCCTTATGTTTTCTCTTCCATTTAACAACTATACATTATTGTTCTGTGTACTATACTTTTAATGTTCATACAGTGACTTGAGGAAAGTGCTTTATACATCCCAGAAAATACATGAAGATATTAGAGAACATCATTAATATGAGAGGAACAACTTTCAGCTCAATTGTGTGCTGAGGTGAACATTTTAAAACAATGGTCTGATTCACTTTTAATGTGGTCGTCATTTTGTAGCTTTCACTATATACTTGACAAAACTGTAAATAATAAATGTATCTCTCTATAGATAAAGCTGAACATCTGTTAGTTTGTTCTTTATACAATTCCACACCGTTCCACCAATCTGCACCAATATTTCATAGTTACCTGTTAGGACCCTCTAGACATTACTGGCTACATGACATTTGGATACCCCACCCCTTTCCTCAGATTTCAGCCCTTTCACACATGAGACGTTTGTCTGAAATTGGCGAAACATCAATGAGGTCGTAGAAAGAGCAGACAATGCTCTTTTTAAGCATCTTGATGCGTGGAACAAAACCTGAGGGGTCCCGTTAGACCCTCAAAATAAACCATGCATCAAGCCCTTAGGATGCACTGTTTCCACGATATTTGCACCACAACGTACTGCACCATGCCAGAGTGAGTCGACAGGTGGGAAGAGTGCACAGAAGGTCCCAGTATGCTGGAGAACGCCAACTCTCGCCAACTCTTGCCTCCCGTCCACATCTGCTCCAGGGTGTGTCATCCTGCCACACTCGCCCAATGTCAGTGCAGTTTACTTCAGAGTGCAAAGCACACCAAGCGATAAGTGACTCAGAACAGCGACCTACAGGATCATTGATTTTCAACAATTGATGAGTGTCACATGTCTGTCTACAGAACCTGTGCGTACAGGTAGCTTTTGCTAGTATTTAATATTATTAAGTTTTAATTTAATCCCTGTTTATCAACACTGCAGACAAATGTGCTCAGTAGTTATACTTTCTTTAACCCTAAATCTATTGTAAGACAATAATTGCTGGTCAGCGCATACCTGTATTTCATGTGTTAATGAAACATGTACTTAAGGTGTTTGAACTGAAAGAAAACCTACTGTGATGCACCCATTTCACATATGAGTCGGCATTCTCAGTGTTTCTTGTTAGAAACAGACACCCAGCACGTCCTGCTTTCTAACCACAGCTAATTTGCCAGACTACAAGAGTAGATACCTACTAATATGACCTAGCTCAGCTACATTACAGAACCCATTTGATAAGACCATATATGACATGGCCTGCGGTAGCAGCCATGTAGTTATGGTTAAGTTGCTGTTTCCATAGGAAGAGCCCTTTTTGGGCGGTTTATAACTTTGCTCTCCCTGGACGAATCCTCACCAAACTTTGCAAAAAAAGTATATGCAAAGTTTGGTGAGGTTTGGTCAAGGGGGGGGCAAAATTATAGGGGGGGTCGTAAAATGTATTTTTTTCCCGTAGACATAATGGGAAAAAACTTTGCTCACGCCTACAGCCGAAACCGCTGGACGGATTTTCACCAAATCTGCGGCAGGAGCGGTGGATTGGTCCCGAAAGCGTGCTTTTGTTAATTTGGTGTAAATCAGTCCAGTACATAAGGTTAAAAAATGTGGGATTTCCATGTCCGGTCTGTGGACTCACTTCCCTGTTCGGTCCACGGGCTGGCCTCTGATTGGCAGTACTTTCCGCTGACTGGTCGTTGATTGGCCAGAAAAATTCACAGATTTTTGTGTGGTCCGCAGACATCGGGACACGGCCGCTGATTGGGTGGTGAGAAAGTGTGAACTGCGTCGGTTCCCCTGAAACGCCTGCCATCTTGGATTCGCGGACTTTTTGGGGTCTGAACAGTGATGTGAAAACATTTTTTTAAAAAGCAGCATTTCACTTGTCAAACTCAACAAACAATCTCTGGGGTTGTGCGGGGGGGTGAGGATTGGATTGGATATGGCCATAAGAAGCCAAAAAACGAGTTGTTTCACCCCCCGAAAGTCCACAAACACTTCAGGTGTCCTGGGGCAGTCCAGTGGTGTTCGCGGACACTTCATATGTCCTAGGACATCTGTTAGGACATCTGTACCTATTTCTGTATTACAGGGTTGGGGAAAAGCAGTTATTGGATGGCTTATAACTTTTGTGCCACTCAGGGAAACTGAATGTAATTTAGCAATTTTATTGTAGAACTAAACCTGAATGGTTTTGCAAAGTTTTCTGGGATTCTGTCAAGAGGGGGCAAAATTAGAGGGGGGTCCCAAAATATTGTAAAGGCATATAAATGTGGTGTCATTTGACAAAACGATTTTGGATCTAGATATAAATGGTTTTCTAAAGTTTGGTGGGATTTTCTCAAGAGGGGGCGAAATTAGAGGGGGGTCTCAACATTTTTAGATGGCTTATAACTTTGTTGCTTTTTGACAAATGTGGACAGAAGTTTTGAGAAAGATTATAGACCCAACCTTCAATGTTTGTGTAAGGACTGAATGGATTTTGTCAAGTGGGGGCTAAGTTATATGACTATTGTATGTACATACATTTTGACACTTTTAAAAAAACAAAACATGGGCGGATTTCGAGCAAACTTGTGAGGAGCATTGGCAAGGACATTAAAGCATGGTTTTGCAAATGTGCCCATGTTTTATTTTTTTACAAGTGTAATAATGTAGGTACAAAACATAGTCATATACCTTTGGTGACTGAGGTATAGCCTGTGGCCGTGGGCAGTAGCCAGATTGTCTGGGTCATGGCATAAGGTCATGATGCAGACAATCTGGCTACTGGCCATTACGGCTAGGGATGAAAAATTGTGTTAAAGTGGCTATGGCCACCTGGGACCGGCTATGTGGTAAAGTTATTCGAAGGTAGGATAGGTTTCAAAGGGAAAAAAAAGTGCTTGTGGTAATATGTTCATAGGGTTTTGCAGGCTGCCATGGCAAGGGAAGAAGGGCTGTGTACGGAGCCCTGCCTTCTTTTCCATGTTAGCTGTCTTGGAAAAGAATTTTCCTTCCTACATAATCCTTCCTTCTTACAGCTGGAGCAGGCGTCCCACTATGGGAAGAAAAATCTATGTTTTAGCACCCTGGGTTCCTGCTTTGGGAACCAGGGGTGCTAATGGCCTTTATTCCCTATTTCAGGGGCTGCAATGGACGATAAGGGTCCGTAGCCCTCCTTATTTATTTATTTATAACACACCAATGCCCGCAGACATCAGGCTTTGTGGTTACAGTATTTGTTGAGGAAGATAGCTTACTACTTGCTGAGAAAGGAATAACCTTTTTGAGAGCATTGCGGTCATTGGATTTGGTGTGGCGGCACATGGAGGTGGTCCCGTAGTAGTACTGTCCAGGTAGTCTGCAACTGAGTACTCAGTGCATTTCACTTTGGTAGCTTTAGCCTTTGGTACACTCCCAACAGTAGCAAAGAACTAGCACACCCATGATTCGATCTTGGTGCTAGAAGTAGGCACTTCCTCTACCTCATCTCGTCATTGTCTTTGAAGGTACTGCGCTTTTTTTGTTGTGAAGGTCCTCCAGCTGGTGGTGGTGGTGGCTCTTGGGGAAGAGGGATGGCAATAACTAATGCCATTTTCAAGATAAATTGCAGTTTTGAAAAAATTCTTCCAAGTATGTACTGTGTACTAGATTGGTCATGGATAATGCGTAAGAAAAGGTGTAGGAGGTGTGCAAGGGAATTTTTGAAGTTGAAAGTTCCTCCATCAGTAGAAAATGCAGTTTTGAACTGTCTGCGAAGGACGGATCTTATCGTGAAGTGCGGACGGGTTCTCAGACACGTCATCATGCCACGCGCCAGCGTATGGTCATGTGGCACTGTCCGTAAGGACCGCAATGAAGTCACATGTTCGTAGATGTCTACGGATGTAAAACTAGTTGAAATAATTGCGAAAAGTGTATAGAAGTGTATAGAAGTGTTAATAATTATTATAGAAGGTAATATTGTTATATTTGGTAAGTATGATATTAGTAGGTTGTAAGAAAATAGCATGCACTGGTAAAAACCTATGAAATTCACTGAAAGAACATTGTTAAAGGGACGTTATGGTTAAGTTGGACTAATAAAAACCTATGAAATTCAATGAAAAAACTTTGTTAAAGGGACGTTATGGTTAAGTTGCACTAATAAAAACCTATGAAATTCAATGAAAAAACTTTGCTAAAGGGACGTTATGGTTAAGTTGCACTAATAAAACCTATGAAATTCAGTTAAAAAAAACGTTAAAAGGACGTTATGGTTACAAGTAAAATCGATAAACCCCTGAAATTCACCACTTATGGTAAGCTAAGAAACCATAACTCGCGCCACCACCATGCACTGCTAAGACTAACACCCAGGACATCAAAGATGACATCACAAATATCATTGATGACAAAATCACAGATGACTTCTTGAAAGATAAAGCTTTAATATCACTGTTATAGTATTTTCTTCCTAAGTATGAAAGACATTGTCATTATGTAATGACGTCGTCATTACGCATTATATAAAGCGGCCATCTTCCAGAATTTTAACAGCATCATACCGTGAGGACCATGAAGCGAAGATAACCAGCAAAAGTGATTCTAAGGTAACGATATTTTATTTATCCAAATAGCCATTCTCTGACTCCTAACCAATTAGGGTAGAAAACCAAGAGTTCGTATTTAAAGTATATTTATGGCCATTTTCCCCCTTTCATACTTAGGAAGAAAATACTATAACAGTGATATTAAAGCTTTAACTTTGAAGAAGTCATCTGTGATTTTTAAATTGCTAGAAATACAAGGCAGCGAACTTGTAAGTAATTTAACTAATATTTATCCAAATAGTATTCTATTTATTTCACAACAAACAAATAAGAAAAATGTATACCTGGTTTTGTCTCGACCTATAGGAAAACTTTGCTAAGTAAATTTTGCGCCTCCTGATGAACCGTCAGATGGCAAGACGGGGAAACACGTGTTGGGGAGCAAATAAGTAAATACAAGGAGTACATTCTAAACATCTAGGTCATAATGAGATAATTCATGAATTCAATGAGCACAATTGATAATCCATGCAACATAGAAATATTGAATGAAGTTCATTCCATGGGAATAAGTACAGCAATACAAATAAGCACAAATACAAATTGAATGAAGAGAATTAATTTGTTCTAAATCATCTACAATTGTGATATAACAATTACATTTTAAGATAGCATACTGTCATTATTAAGAGATATTTTTGCAATTAGGAGACAAAGTGAAAGCGCAACATAATCGGATTCTCAAGTGTTTTCTGTCAATTTCGAAGCCCTGGTCAGCCTCAGGGCATAGAGTCCGACATTGCAGCTCACGTTTTGACTAACTATACAACTAAAACACATGGAGAAGTGCCAATTTCTGTTAAAGGCTGAATACCTTTATGATAAATTCTCCAAAAAAAGGCCTCCGCAATCCACCACTCCTTCCTCCCACCCTTCTGCTGACATCTTGGTTGTAAACGTCCTCCTCTGGCCTCGCCAGAATAGCCCACCCTTCCTGCTGTGTTCTTTTAGCCCCCTCCTAGGATTGGGCCTCTGTCCCTTAACAATCCGGCCCAGTCTTCTACACCTGGGAAGTTCTGATGACCCGCAATGTTAGAAGAAAGGGGCTTAGCCCCGCCCACTTCATTTGCATGGGCTGGCTGCAAAACAACAATGACTGCCCGGGAAAGCAACTGTCCCTGTTCGTGTTAATGGACACCCGTTCCAGGGTACATAAGGTAAGGTCTAATGCTCTAGTCCTTTTTATGAATCCCTACGGTGGGTGGTGGCGACTGCGGACAATTGCCACGACTCCTCTGCAGCGCTGCACGTCTTTGCTATTTGCCACTCTAGTGGTGCTACTTCTCTGCTTTCTCATCGCCTGCAAGTTACTGCGAGAGGCGGTGGGGCTGTTGTCTCGTAGTCAGGTTGCAGACTCTCTACTGCTGGTGGGTGGTGCTTCATTCTAGTTTACACAGGGTGGCTCTCTGTTGATATCTCGTCCGATTCCCACTTTCTGCAAAGTACAGAAAAAGACTGGCAAGCATCTTGGCATTGAGGCCTTGTCACAGTACAGTGTCAGAGAGCAGTCAATTCATAAGGCAGTGCACCATTCAATCCATGCATGTCTATCTGGATAGAACACCATAAAGGATTCGAAACAAGAACATTGTTCAAAAATACATAAACCTTTGCATTACCAAACATCCATGTACAATCTCACATATATGAGAAGGCTAAAAGAAATAACCTGGTTCATACTATAATATGAATAGAATGACATTACTAACTGATCAAATCCATAGCAATGTTTTACACTACAGATAAAGTAGCGTACATCATGTAGATCAAGGTGGGCTAACCTTAGGCAGTATAGCCATCCCTCAATACTTAATCACGAAGTCGAGGATAGCGGAGCACAAATTATGTATTTATTTATTGTGCCGCTATATTGTGCCTCTATAGGCCGTTGTGCCAAATCACTTTAAAAAGTCAATGAATTGGTACATGCTAATAAATTGAGAATTATTGTGGATTTAAATATTCCTTTCACTAAGGTACACTCTCATATTTAACAGCCCTATTTTACATTGTACATTACAGCCCCAGAATTCGGGTACAAGAATCGGGCTGTATTTCTATTGATACTTTATTATGAAACTTTATATGAAAGGTGGAATCCAAAGGTGATCCCCTAACGTTATGCTGCTGAAGTGACTTTATATGAAAGGTGGAATCCAAAGGTGATCCCCTAACGTTATGCTGCTGAAGTGACTGCTATAATTTAGTCACAGGCAGCTAGTCTAAAAAAAGAAAAGTTGACCTGCCTGTGTAATCTCATTACTTTCGTGCACATACACAATTATATTAATCAAACAATGCTACATATAGGCATCTAGTTCTAAATTATACAATACAATTTACATTTCCTTACATGCTGCTTGCCGGCTGTGAGGAATTCAACCATCCGCACGGTGCGCATGCGCTCGCCTGAGCTTTTTGAAATGTTTAATTAAATGGGAGGATAGTAGACCAATCTCAGGAAAATGTGTGGGGCTAATCCACCCACATTTTCCTATGCTCACACCACGACAAACACATAGACCTGTGTACTCTGGGTGGACATAGCATACAGGCACAGTCCACCCTATGATATTTAGTAAGGAGAAGACCGCCAGGAGTACATCATGTCATCTCCAGAAAGGGGGAGGACCAAGCTTCCCCCTGCCATGGTTAGCCTGATTAACTAACAAAGGTTCCATGAATCTGCCCTGCATTTTTGTTGGGCCCTGAAGCTGGTGGCAGTGGTTATCACACTAATAGAGTGCACTTCAAACAGGCCCACATAGGACTTGGCTGCCGAGGTTAAGAATTGACACAGGAAACCCCAACAACCTTTCATATGTTACTGACAACCTGAAGTCAGCTCCCTCCCTCAGTATCGATGACAGTGAACTATTGTGTCTGGGACTGTGCGTTTACAGTAGACCACCCCGCAGGGAGACCCCATTCATAAGGTAAAGAATGTGGTTTGTAGGAGCCAGAAAGTCTGGTCTTGCCACAGCTTCAAGGGTGACCTGCTGCTTTAATCAGGAACCACAGAGAGATCCATTAACCAGCTAGAATCTTTGATCCACAACAGACAGGAAGATGGGCGGCACTTAGTGTCACAAGTTGTCACCTCTTTACCTTTCCTGTTGCAAAGCACTCTGGTTATGACCTCATGCATACAGATTATTGGTGGGGACCCCAGGATTGGTTCATTAAGGTAGGCCAGGACCTCCAAATAGGGAAGCAAGAACCCTCTCCTAAACATCTGCCAGGGAACAGAAGCAGATGCAAAATCCAGAGTACCCTCAAGCCGCTCCAGAACCAGTAACCTGCCAGCAAACAGTGTGCCCTGCTAGGCTCTGCAGAAGCTTCCTAGGTAGCAATTGCCAGCAGGTCTCAGAACCCAAGCACAAGACAGCGGCATGCAACACACTCCTCAGCTTCGGGCCGTCCGCCTTAAAGAACAACACAAGCGCACTGAAGAAGCCAGGAGAAATGCCTCAACAAGCCTCTACTAACATCTGCCTTAAAGGACATTTTCAAGCCAGTCGAGTTCCTCGAGCTGCAACCGACTGCAATGCTGACCACTGTCAAGCTGCAATTGCTTAAAGACATCCGAGACATCTTGATCGGTGCTTCAGACCCGCTTATCAGCACTAAGACAGCGATTCCTGTCACTGAGCCACTGTTCGTCTAGCTTCTCTCGCCTGACCGTCGTTCCACCTGATACCCGCAGCTGACTCCCGTCTTGAACTCTGTTACAGAAGCCTGCAAAGCAGCCTGCAGCCGACTCAACCCTGATGAGCACCAAGAACATCTACAGCACACAGTAGATTGTGGTTCTGTCCCCCTGCTCCTTTCCAGAAGGCCCCTAGAGACATTTTAAGACTCATTGCTCCCTTGGTGCTGAAGCCAAGCAACCTTAAACTGTTGTGGCTATTAACCATACCAACTACCCTCCTGTCAGTATCCAGAATGCATCCCTTTTCCTTCTTTGAAACGGTCTTTCCTCTGCATTCCTTTACAGGTTGGGTTGTATTTCGTAGTGTTGCTAGAACTGTCGGTTGTGATATAAACAAAGTAGATATTTTTGATACAACCTTAACTGGACAGTCCATTTTATCATTGGGTAATAATTGTAGTTTCGCTCTTGTTGTTTGTAACCAATAATCCACGACAATTCGGAGAAAAGCCTGCCATTCCATCCACGTCACCGAAATTGGACACAGAGGTTTATAATTTGCTTGTTATTCCAATCTGTTCAGATCCCTTCTGGTGTGCTAGAGGTGTGGGGCTGATTGGCAGTTTAGAAAGCGATATTCACCCCTGGACCACTGGTGCCCCAAAGTTGATTCGTCACACAAGTTAATGTATGTTATGCTTTCATTACACATAAACAGCATAAATCACTTTGCATTTATTTTCTTCAATATCAACAAGTATTGGATTCAGAGAAAGATTACACAGAAAATAATATTGCACATTTCTTGCATTTGCTAAATAGTTCCCATTAGCAAAATGTCATCAAGTGCATTGTGGTGTTTTTGGTTTCTAGAATATGCATGTAAATGACATTCAAACACTAGTGGGTTGCTTCAAAGTCTACAGACTTCAGTTGAGGGAAGCTTTGCTATCAATTTAGAATACATAGAACAATGATTTATCTACACAACTTAGGAACATGTTTTTGTGATATTCTAAAAGCATAAGTATCATTACAATTTTACTTCCTCTTAGGGTTTTTTCCTGGGTGACTGCCTTTGCAGACTGGAATGATGTATTACAAGGTCTTCCCCTTTCTGCAATGTCAGCAGCAATGTTCCTTCTAATTATTTTTCTCTAAGTGCAGAAATGGTTGGCTTTCATGCACACATTATTTCCATGTGCACAACTGACTAACGGGGAAAGCCACTTTGCGAGTATGAGTAGTTAGTGAGCAATCATCTCCAAAGAGATTTTGGATGGAATTTCCCCTTCCCAAACACTGCAATTCTTTACAACTCAGCATATACGGTGCATATTACAGCTCTTTTCCCCCAAAGACATAAGTTAAAAAACAAATATTGTATATATGATCATAAAGAGAGCTCATCAACCAGTCCAAGACTTAAAAATCTGCCACAGTACCTAGAAGAAGTACTCATGCACAGAGAAAAATAGGTCTACTCACCAAGGAAGCACTGTATGCTCAGCATAAACAATGGGTTTAGTTGTTTAGTTTAGTTTGTTTATTTATAAAGCGCATCCGAACCCTCAGGTAACTGGGCGCATAATCATGTGTACAGCAGAGTTACATATCGTTACACGAGCATCAAGGTACAACGGACAGAGCGTACATTAGTCCAGGCTCTGAATGTTTACATACAAGAGTAGAATATACCGAGAGAACTATGAACAGAGAATATGCAGGAAAGAAGTTACAGTGGCTAATGCGGACCGGGTTACAGGTTGGTCCTAAATAGGCTGTCGGTAGAGTAAACATAGCTACCGGTGGAGAGCGGCGGCTAGCAGGTCATGTCAGTGAAAGTCTGGATGTTTAGGCTAGTAGCCATGATTTTACCATGGCTCTGAATGGCCAGAAAGCGGCTTCCGATCTAATTGAAGTGGGGAGGGTGTTCCAGCATTGTGCTGCGAGCACTGGAAAACTGGAGCCCCTGCTGTTTTTAGGTTATAATTGGGGATCTTTAGTTGGTGTAGATAAGGTGTTCTGGTGGGTCTAATGGGGCAGTGTCTAGAGAATTTGTCAGAAAGGTAACGTGGGGCAGTAAGTGATAGGCACTTGTGGGTGATGACCAGTGTTCTTAGCTTAATTCTGTCACGGATCGGGAGCCAGTGGACTTCTTTTCTAACTGTGGATATGTGCGCCTTGCGCGGGAGGTTGAAGACACATCTTATTTTGCAGAATCTGGAGTCTGTTCAAGTTTTTAGTGGTAGTGCCTAAGTAGAGTGTGTTGCAATAGTCTAATTTAGACAATATCAGCGCTCTAGATAGTGTGAGGCAACTAGAGGTGGAGAGAAAAGGCATTGATCAATTTATTGGTGTATGAGGTAGCTGAGATGGTCAAGTTTATTTGTTTCTTTAGAGATAGGGTAGAGTTGAGGTATACACCTAATGTTTTAACCTCTTCGGAGACTTTTATGATGTTACCATCAATGGTAAAGGATTGGTACCTTTGGTCCAGTTTGTTAAGGCGAGCCTGGGAGCCTACGATAAGCAATTCTGTCTTATCGTCGTTAAGGCAAAGACTGTGAGTGGCCATCCAGGCTTGGATTTCTAAGTAGATATCATTAAGCTTTGCAACATCTTCTTCATAGCTACCAGTGAGCGTGATGAGGACCTGGGTGTCGTCTGCATAATTAGTGTAGCTGACACCCAGATCGTCAAGACGGTCAAATAGGAGCTTCGTGAAGATGTTGTTAAGTGTGGGAGAAATGCAGGAGCCTTGCAGCACTCCACATGTGATTGGGATAGGGTCCGCAGCCGCGGTAGGGGCGAAGACTCTAGTCGTCCTGTCAGACAGAAATGACTGGATCCACTCAGTGGCATTCTGAGAGAATGCAGCAGCCGAGGAGAGGTGTTGAGTAAGGATCTGGTGGTCAACCAGGTCAAAGGCAGCGGAGAGATCCAACAAGAGCAAGATGGCCAGTTTGCCCTTGTCTTTGGTGTCATCCATTTGGATTTTTAGATCCAAGAGGGCAGTTTCAGTCCCGTGCCTTGGTCTGAAGCCGGATTGTCGCAGGCCTAGGAGGTTGTTTTCTTCCAAATGTTGTTGTATTTGGAGATAGGCTACCCTGTCCAAGATTTTGAGAAGAAATGGGACTGTGGTGATGGGCCTGTAATTTGTGGGGATGTTGGGATCTAGGTTAGGTTTTTTGAGCAGGGGTAGGACCCATGCTTCTTTAAGATTGTTGGGGACCACTGAGTTTTTGAAGGAGGAGTTGATCAGAGAAGTGATGAGAGGGGCTAACTCATTAGCACCATCTTTGATGATGGATGCAGGGCAGATGTCACCTTTGCAGTTGGATGGATTGAGGCTGGCGATTATCTTGATTACTTCCTCTTCTGTTACTGGTGAGAAGTGGAAAGATGGGCAGATAGGGGTAGTGTGGTTAATTGTGCTGCTGGAGTTCTGCTTGGAGGCAAGGCTAGCTTTTTTTGCTTCTATCTTGGTTTGTAGGAGGGCAATTTTGTTAGCGAGGGCGAGCTGGATATTGTTACACCAGGCCTTGTCTTTGATGCAGTCCTCTGTAGGGGGCAGTGGTGATTCAAGTTCTCTTAGTATAGAGAAGAGTTCTTTGGTGCCAGATTTGACATTTTGTATTCTCAAGTTGTAGGTCTCTTTCTTAGCATTTACGATGGCGGATTTGTAGGCAGAGGCAGCTGAAGCAAATTTGTCTTTAGTAGAGAGGGAAGGGGCTTTTTTCCAGCTAGTTTCAGCAGTTCTTTTAATAGTACTGAGAGCTTTTAATTCTGCTGAGAACCATTTGTTGGAGTGGGCAATAGGTTTGGCTTTCCGTTGTTTGAGAGGAGCTATCTGGTTGAGGGCTAGTTCTAAAGTATTGTTATATAGGTCTACTATGGCTGCTGGGTTGTTTTTTTGCGTGGGTAGATTAGCTTTACTGATAGGTGCAAGGAGAGGTTTGAGGTTCTCTATAGTGATGTTGCGGTTGTTTCTGGAGATTATTTGAGGTGACTTTATAGGTCGTGTGGTAGATGGTAGGGATCTGGGTAAGGAGAAGGTGATAAGATGATGGTCAGTCCACGCACAGGGAGTGATGTCAGTCAGTGAGAGGTTGCAATTGGCATCTGCAAGCCAATCCAAGGATCTTCCTTTTGTATGTGTAGGTTGATTAATGTGTTGGGTGAAGCTTAGATGAGTAATTGTGTCATTAAGGGAAGTGGCTTGGTGGTCATTGGGGTCGTTAAGCCCCAAGTTGAAATCTCCCAGAATGATGATTTGGGATTTCGGTTTCAAATTGGTAGTGAGTAGGAGAGAGATATCCTCTTCAAAGGTGGAGGGGGGTCCTGGGGGTCTGTATATAATATGGAGCAGGATAGTTTGTGTGTCAGATAATGGGAGTTTGACGGATAGAAGTTCGGCTGAAGGTAGGGTTGTGCTGGTTACTTCTCTGATGTTTAGTGTGGATTTTGCAATAATTGCCATTCCTCCGCCTATTCCATTTTTCCTGTCAGCTCGGATGATGTTGTAGTTGACTGGAGTGGCTAGAGCTATTGTGGGACCGGCTGCTGGGTGGAGCCATGTCTCCGTGATGGCGATAAAGTCTAGGTGGTTAGTGGAAATAATGTCGGCAACATCAGTAGCGTGGGCAACCAGTGAGCGAGCGTTGATAAGGGCTCCCTTGATAGAGGTCTGTGGAGGGTTAGTTTTCGTGTATGGTGGCAAGTGTGGTATCGAAGGGTTGTGACTAGGTGGGAGTTCAGAAGGTGAGGTAGGCTGCTTAGGGTGCGTAGTCTGATTGGTGAGCATTCTATTGAGCTTTGTGGCAAGATTGGTGCGATAGCTGAGTCTATCATTTCTAATCATGGTCAGTGGGGCTACGTTCAGGCATGTGGCTATTCATTTGTTGAGATTGCTCAGAGACAATGCCAAAAGGGTTTTATGCCATTGTAAAAAAACACTTGTGTATTACAAAAAACAAATATCATGTTTATCATAACTGATGTGGCTGGCAAGAAATTCAGACGATACAATATTTGCAGATCGAATAATGGCAGCTAAAAAGTAATGTGTCAGAAAGCATGCCAATGGGAGTTCATGTGTCACTTTAATGAAGTCATTAAAGGGCCAGGAGAACAGGCCTCTTGTAATTTGTGTATGGATAATTGCATCAGAATAACTGCACCACAGAATATGATGATCAGAATTCCTGTGACTCTGCTTACTACCACATTACATAGTCGTATGAACAGAGCGGTCACAACCCTTCCTGAAAACAGCCTTACAGCTAAGAGGCATCCACACCACCCATTTGTACCCCCTAAAAACAGGTAAATGTGCCCAACAAAAACAGGAAACAACGGACATATAGGAGCCTACCCTCTGCTTCTACCCATAAACCTCCACTGATACTTTTGAATCAGGGCCCAGCACAGCAGTGACATAGGAAGGAACTCTAATAATATTACTGCTCAATCTCAAGAGGAATTTTAAGGGGACAGAACATCTTTAAATAAGATCCTTTTTTCTTAGGATTTCACATGCACCAATTCTCGGTTGATTATCTACTGTTATTAGCTCTCAGCTGGTTACCTTACAGAGACCTTTGATTGAGCACCCACACGATGCCAGACCACTCTGTCAAAGGTATTGTAGCTTGCTTTAAAGTTTAATCACTCATCAGCCGTTTAACTTCACTTGTGTCTCTTATCACACGTGTTTTAACAATGTTCGTTCCAGCACTCGCCATACAATGTTGCTGATTGCAACCTTGGCTTTAACACAGACCGGTCTTGTATCGGTCTCCCCAACTCACCGGCTGTGTTGACTTCACTGATGCTGCTTTGTTCTGGGAGCCAAGGATGGTACCACAGCAGCTGGTGATTCTCCCCGCCTTGATTACTGACGTGGGAGGGCTCCGGGTATCTCCGACACACAATGCAGGATTCTTCAGCTTGGTTTCCTCGTCTTACGCGTTCTATTTTCGAAGTTTCTGGAAAGTAAGGTTCCTTTTCGAAAAGGTCAGGGGAATTCCCCCCCCCTTCAGTTTTGCCATATTTCCCCTCTTGCTCAGCTGCTGTCTCGAAACTGCTGTTTCCTCATGTGCTTTGCCTCGCTCAGAGTGTGCTCTCGTGCTCCGCATTTTATCCATGTGGGGAAGTGTAATGGAAGTCAGGTGTGAGTGATAGTCCATAATTGTCTGACCACGCCTCACCATAGTATTGGGACATGTCAGGTACACAGCTCGGGTGTTAGTCTGTTTTCCCTTATGGCGAGCTGTCTGTGAGAAAGTGTTTGTGTTTTAAAAGGGGGTTGGGGGTAGAATTCCTAAATATCCTACTGTGTATGATGGGGTACAGGTGTTACAGGGAAGGGGATACCACATCTCACCATCCGTTGTCCCACTCCGACTCCCGGAAGACCCCTCACCCAGGTAATCCATCTTGGAACTGTTCTGGTTCATTCGGGCTCTGCGTTCGGCAATAGCCCAGCCTCCTTCCATTCTGCTACATACAGAGGACTTCCCTTGGTTCTCTCTGCCTCTCGCCCTCTCTCAGCTCTCCTAACTTTCTCCCTGGTTCTTTGGCATATCATCCTTTTTCAGTATCTTCAGAACAGTTCATTTGAAACTTTCATTTAAAGGGATAGCCTCTTGTTTCTTGTCACTCATGATGTAGGTTCACTTTATCTTTACGAAATATTTGGATGAATTACACAAATCCATAAAAGCCATCACTTGGAGGGCAACAGGGAGTTCCTCACAGGAACGGGAGTCCTTGTCCCCAAAGGGGAAGTCTCTCCCGGTAAGGTCCCACTTGCCTCAACCCCTCGTGAGGGTGTTGCGGAGCAGGCTCACCTCCTTAGCCTCACAGGGGAGGCTCTGACCTTGGGGAGAAGGGACAAATTCCCTCAATTCGTTACACAATTCCTCCTCTGGAGAGTCAAAGCTGGCTCTTGGTTTTATGTGGAAATCACAAGTAGACAAAGGGCCTCAAAGGGCCAAAGGGCCCCTGGGAACCAGGGCCCGGACCTTCCCCATTCCCATCTGAGCCTCCATAGGGCTCAATGGGAGAGGGAGCAAACAACGCGCCGATTACGAGCGGCCCGTTGTTTGCTCCCTCTTCCCCTCGCGGGACCCGGTAACGACGCCTGGCTTGACCAGGCGTTCCTTACCGAGTCCCGCGAGGGGAGCTTGTAATCGTGCGGAATGGTGTTAACGGGTCCGCATCCATTAGCGGGACCAGTTAACCCATTCCACACAGGCCATAATGGGGCCCAAAGTCTTTCAATCAACTGATTTCATGCAATTTCATTTCTGTCTATAGACTGCCTCCGTTTCTCCCTTCCTCTTCTACTAAGAAGTGTGTTAAAATGTATAAAATATATATTCCCAGATTTCAAAGGATGCAAGCAGCAACTTAAGTATAATGGTGTTAACTGATTGTGAAAGCATCCTCATCCACATTTCCTGATCAGTGCCTATAACAAACCTTTACTCTAAATTTGAGCATGAAACATGGATAGATTTCCCAGTTTCTTTTTGTAATTTTGCAGTTTTAAATTTGTAGATAATTTAATTTAGCCACAATTTCAAATCACCAAATGTTATTTTATCAAGGAAATATATGGCAAGTGACCAGCAAAGCTGCGAGCCAGCCAGCTTTGAGCCAGTCCAGCTTTTTAGTCACAGCCCTTTGAATTCTGGGAATTGTAGTTTGGCTGCCGTCTTTAGAACTAGTAGTATGTACTTACAAAGGTTTAATGCATCTACTGTAGGGATCTGTGTGCACTCGGTCATTCGTTCAATTGTGCCTTGCTCATGAAAGAGGTAGATACAGTGCATCTGATTGGCTTCAAATACAGTGACATATGCACAATTCCGCTACATAAAATCCCAATTTGTGGGTAAAAAACATGTGAGGTAGCCAGATTCTGGGATCCACCGGGCTACATTTTGTTTTGGGTGCTCCAATATGTGTGCCCTTGCATCTTTTCCCTGCACTGAAGTCCTGTTAAAACCAAGCATTGGCTCTACTTTAGGCACCAGACAATTGCCATTCACTGCAATCATGTGCCCATGTGTTCACGTTTTGTCAGCTGTTGCCGTCCTCTGGTCAGGTTGTGCCATTATGACAGTGCCTGGCAAATGCCTATCACATGCCTGCTTAAAGCAAAAACTGTTGGTTTTGCTGATGATTGTTGTTATGCCTCCTTCTGGAATGAAACGTTGAAGCCAGAAGCATCAGTCACAGTTTTCCACTCTGTGGTCCTTTCACCCTGCTGCGCTTTAAGCTGTGTCCGGTGAAACCATTTGGAATATGCGGTAGGTTAATGCAGTCTAATGAGAAAATAACACATCTAATAAAAGCCTGCCGTGCGGCTGAACATGGCCACAGATTCTACAGTGCTCGCCAGGTCCTGCTCTTTCCAATTATAGCTGAATAATTACAAGTATGAAAACTCACATGCCTGGGTCTGGCTTGGTATACAAGCAGCTGTGCACTCGCCTGGATTAGATCGCCTCCCACCGAGAACGGCACGGCATTTTATACACTAGGAAATATATGCCAGGCAATCATTAAAGGATTATTCGTCAAACTAGGGACACTGAACGATAGACAACAGAACAATAAAGGAAAACGTAAAACACAGCGGGCCTCACCAGGAGTTGGGCAGAGCGGGAAAATGCAGCAGTAATGCTATTACTGTCGCATTTACCGCTCTGCCCAATCCAGAGTATAGCCCTACCTGGACGCATTCTCCTCCACCTCCACCGCTGAGCTGGAGGTGAATGCGTCGGTGGTATGGGCATTTTCACCAGTATTACCGCCGCCGGTATTTGGGGCGGCGGTAATAGCACCACACATCCCCATTCGTTCCAATGGACCTAACAGTGAATGGGGATTTACCAGTTTACCACTTCTCAAACTGCACCAGACCAAGTATCTGTAACGCTAATTCAGTTGGTGGTATCCCAGCACAATTACCGCCGGGATACCACCCAACTTGTGATAAGGCCCAGTGTAACGTTGCAGTTAGCCTCGTTATGCAGAGATGGGGTTAGGGTTGGGGGAAATAAGGGAAGTGACATGGAGGACGAGGAGGACCTGAGAATGTAAGATTAAAGAGGTTGGAAACAGTGCCTCATGTTGTGGTCTCCTATTATTATTGAGCACAGGCCTTGAGCCCCACATCCTGCATTCAAGGAACGCCACACTGGCGACCAGGACAGGATTTGCCTACAAGATTATACATTTACAATTCGACACCGGCCTGAAAAGGAAAAGAATCCAGTGGATTATTTATCCCGCCACCCACGGGATCAGCGAGGGCAGAACACTGGATCACGGACGCATACATAAACTATGTCATGCATCAAATGAAACCCTTCCCGATTAACTGGGACACTCTTCAAAGAGAATCTGAACAAGATCCGGCTCTTGCCATTATTGCCCAATGTATAGCACCCGGTCTGCAGGCATGCAAAGGTCGGTCCGTGGGGGCGCCCTACGGCACCCAGATCACCGGAATCACACACAGTAGAGGCGGACCGCAGGGGGCACCCTACAGCATCTGGAGCACCGGGGCCACATACCTTGGCTGGGGGCACATGGTTACCACCATGTGACCTATTACACAAGTCCTGGGAGCTACCATGCTCCCAGGAGGGGGTGACATGCAACACGTAGGAGGACGTGAACAGTCTAACATTAGTCCAAGAGGAACTAACAACCACAGAGGATCACATCGTCCTAAAAGGGTGCAGAACTACGTCAGCAGGTCATCGACCTAGCCCATGAAGCACATCAAGGAATTGTCAACAAAAAGATTACTAAGACAGAAAATATAGTTCCCATAGCTCAACAACAGAGTAGAGGAGACGTTATGAAAGTGTGCAACATGCTCCTTGGTAGCCCCAGCACCCAGCTCCAACCCACTGCAAATGTCAAAACCTAGAGAAGGTGTGTGGGAAGAGGAGGTAATTGATTTTCTGGGACCAGTGAGAGATGAGTCATATGTGTTGGTGGTGATCGATGAATACTCAAGATACCCTGAAATACAGTTAGTGGCATCCACTGTAGCGACGTGCATCATTCCGTACTCACGGCATGTGGTATCCCGAAAGTCATCAAGTTGGCAACGGTCCACCCTTCACAAGCCAGGACTTTGCAAACTTGGCATAGTTGAGCGATTTATGGCAAACATTAAGAGGGCGATACAAATTGTAAATGTCACTGACAAACCGTTAGAACAAGTATTAAACCAGATGCTGCGAGACTACAGACAAACTCTGCACAGCACAAGGGGATTGTGGCCGGTGGAACTAATGTTGGGGAGGAGAATAAGAATACGGCAGCCTCAAGGGACAGAGAGAGAAGATCTCAGAGACCGGGATCATTAGGTCAGGAAAAAGGATGAGAAAGAAAAGAGGAAGATTAAAATATTAAATGACGCCTAAAGAGGAACCAGGGATGGAAACATCAAAATAGGTGATCAAGTGATGGTGAGACAATCTCAGCAAAGGAAGAAAGATTCCACATTCGTGCCTGAACTCCTGACAGAGGCACCCAAGTATAGCACCATGATTACAGCAGGAGATGGGGAGAGAAGAACCGCCACTCGAAACATGTCCCATTTCAAAGCATACCAAAGAGTGGAAGACACAAAACGGCAAACTTCTAGAAGAGGAGGGAGTGGATGTGACTCATGTCTAGGTGATGGTGATGGGGAATGGGAGGTTGCTGTGCAAAGCAGTGCAGGAGCGAGCACAGTACGACGTAGAGAGGAGCGTCCTGTCAGCACCCAAACAAAACCAGTAAGACGCATAGAAGAGATGGGCAAGCATGGACTCACTGTTTAAGAAAGGGGAAGGTATAACATTGCAGTTTGCCTTCTTATGTATGTGGTGTTAGTGTTGGAGGACATAAAGTAAGTGGCATGGAGGACGTGGAGGTCCTCAGAATGTGAGATTAAAGAGGTTGGGAACAGTCCCTCACTTTGTGGTCTCCTATTATTATCGAGCGTGGGCTTTGAGACCCAGATCCTGCGTTCAAGGAACACCACAAACCATTAAAAACTACTGTCTTAATGTACTGCAACACTCAGAAAGTGCCTACCTCCCTGTTGTGTGTTCCTTCTCTCTTTCATTACAGTGAGGTGGCTCTGATAATACTCAAAACACACACACGTATGGGACTGTTCAGGGTCTCAAACCTAGAGACTCTCCGAGACAATATCTTCACACAATAAAGTCTCTGGTAAATTTACATTTTTATACATATTTTCCATTGGCACTAAATGTGGCCCTAATCTTGCTTGCCCTTCAACCACACTAAACTATATCCTTGTGTGTTTCTATCCCTAGAACGCATTGGTTGCTCCGCTTATCTAGGGTGAGGGGATAGTATAGAGGTAACTTGCCCTATCGCTAGCCTTCTACACACACCAAAAAACTGGCTATTCAAGTTATCTTAAGAGGCACATGCCATGACCATCAGGGCATGTGTCGTCTGCCATACAAATGAAGACATTTTGCATTTTTTATTCAGTTTCTTTGTTTCGCAGAAATGTTTTAAAAGTAACATAAAAGTACTGTCAGTTTGTGTATTTAATTTAGTGAGGAACACGAAACAGAAAGTATATACTGTCAGATATTTCCAGGAAGATTTTAAGTTTTCAAAAGTACAAACCCATGCGTTACACAGTAAGTGTCCCTTTTCAGTGGAATCCATCTGTGTTTGATACATCCGCAGTTACATCTACACCCTTCCTGTATTTGTTGGAAGGATCTGTTTGACCTTTCACCATCTCATTGGTCCGTTTTTTCCGGAAAAGTCTGATTGAACCTACCGGTTTCAGTGGACAAATATCAGTGAGCCACTTTCGTCAGGGTTAGTTTTCAGCACAGTTCTTTGTGCTATCTATGACAGTTTCAGCTGTATATGCATACTCTATATGGTACCCCACCTGCAAGGGAGAGATAATAGGGTATGGGGGTGCAGAGAAAAATACATGACTTGATCAGGTATCAGTGTCTCTTTGTTTACCACAACACTTCGGTATGTGTAACATGAGAGGGTTAATATTGCTTACCCTGCTCTTTTTGATTCTAGAATTCAAGAATTTTGATCTTGGGAAGGAGCGGGTGAAGTGATTGTACGTCGTCCTGGGTCCCTCTCATGTTGCACATAAGGTTGTAGTAAACAAAGAGACACTGATACCTAATCAATGGGTGGGTGGAGTTGTGGGGGAGGAGCTCCCCCACCACCCGGCCTACCTGTGCTTAGGCCACAATCCCTAAATAGAGCCCTTCCTCGCTGAAGGGGGAGGGGTGGCCGGCAATTGCTCGGCTCCAAGGCAATGGGAGCAAAGCAGGAGAACTGGGATACACTGCTTTCGTTCCTTTAGTGTGCCCCGCCTCTCTGCCTGTGGGGGTCGGAGTCTATGATTAAGAAATAAAAGGCTGCACCACAAGAAATAAAAGCAGAACGCCTGCCTCTTTCTTAATCACAGGATAAGACCCACACAAGCAGCCTGCCAGCGAGAGTCGGAGCCTGTGATTTAGGAACTAAATAGGAGAGACAGGGCGCACCAAAGGCACAATTGCAGTGCGTACGACCTCCCCTTTTGTTTCTTAGTGCGAGAAGCCAACCCCCAGCAGGCAGCCCTTTCACTCAACGAGACGCATTGGTTAAAGGACTGCCTGCGGCAATCCGTGTTTCTGATTAGAAAAAAGGAGAGGCAGGGGCACTGCTATCAAACATTTTGCGCCCACTCCTCAGAATCTTTTCCAATCATAAACACTAACCCACGCAGGCAGCCGTTTTACCATGCCTGAGGGGGTTAGCCTATCTGAGGCTAGCCACGGGGAGCTTGTTAAACTGAATTTCTACACTCTGGTCTGGTGCACAGATGTGTAATAGGCCAACCTAGTTGGTGAACAGGGACAACTCTGGGAGCTGTAGCCAAACCCATCAAAGTAGCATGGAGAGTGGTAAAGGCTAAGTCTCAGGAGTGAGTGAGCCTGGTAAAAGGTCCACAATGAGTTCACACAGCAAGTAATAAAGGATTACACTTAGATAGATAGTTATAAAAAATACTCTATTTCTTTATGGCCAAATGAAAATGACTAAGCACAGGTAATATTATCACGCAACATGAATAATAAAATACATATATACATCCCCTGTAGCCAGTGCAATAAAATCTCAATCCCCCAACCCACAATACTGAAAGAATAGGCAGTCGTTATTTGCAATGGAAATCCACAGGAATGCAACCCTAACTTTAGTAAGTCAACCGTAAATTGGCTGGGGCTTTGTGTCCAACAAGTTCCCAATGTTTCCTGAAATTTTGGGAGCTGGGAAAAGTTAGGAGGAGAGTATTGTGGATGGGAAAATGGTTTAAGAAGATCGATGAAGTTGTATACTGGTGAGTAATACTGTTCCTAACTTTTGGAGGGCTTTTGGCAACAGGAGCTGCAGGTGCAAGACGAAGTTCAGGTCGGGTCCAGGAACTGGTAAAACCTGTTCCAGTGATTAAATGCAGACCACACCGATGCAGCATACCTCTCGACACTTATCCAGATGTGGGAATGATGGTTTCGACAAAGGTCACCAATGCATTGCGACACAAGGGGACACAGATGTTGCGGTAAGAGTCAACCTCCTAGCTCGGGTCCCATTGGTGCTGGAATGCCGAGATTTTGCAGGAGGCCCTTTTGTAGAACAAGCGGAGGAGCCCCACAGTTCCAAACTGAAACAAGAGACAATGCTCTACCGCGATAGGCCAAACTGGAGTTGGCCAGTCCACCGATGGTCTGAGAAACACCTCCAAAGACTCCAGATTGCAGAGTACTGAGCAGGCATTGGGAATTGCAGGTCCCACCACTCCAAGGGTCGAAGTACCACCGAATGACTTCTAAAGATCACTGACCAGACAGAGCTCCATCAGGACAGCAGCAAAAGCTGGTCTCCTGGCCTTCTCAGGACAGGTCCACGGGTCTTCTGACATCTTGACAGCTGGGCAGGATACTTAGCTCCTCGCAGGATGTCTGGGAATGGCAGCAGGACTCCTCTTCTTATCTAGAAACTCGGGTGAGACAGAAACTCAGCCCACCAATGGAAGATCTGCCCCTCACATACACACCAGCAAAGGTCCAATCAGGACCACTGCTGGCGAATCTCATGCATACTCTCTAGACATAAGGAAACAAGTTTGTGGATTGAGACCAGACAGTCCCAATCCACTTCCTGAGTACACGTGGCCTTGCACTAGCCTGAGAAAACCAAGCCTTTCCTAGGCCGTGTATGACCATGAAAGGAATTTCCTGACCTGGCAAGGCAGGAAGAAGGCCAACAAACTAAATCTCCAAAAGAACAAGCAAAAACCTTGTGGCACGGCCATGTTAGGACACTAGCCACAGTTAGTAGCCAAAAGCAGCAAACGCAGTAAGGCTAACAAAAAGTATTGCAAAAATAGTAAAACTGCAACTGCTGCCACCAGCTTGTCTTTAAAGTAACCAAAATATCCCTTTCAGTGTAGTCTAGGGTCATACACAAGAAACCCTATTACAATTCATTGTAAGATGCATTGTGCAATGATAAAAAGTTAACTAAAAAATAGATTTCATGTAAAAAAAAAAAAAAAAGGGAAATATAGTTTCCTAGTGCTGACACTCTGATGGACTGGTCAGTGTATCCTAACAATGAACAAAAGTGGAGTGAAGCTGAAGGCTTCACTTCACTAGAAAAAGTCAGGAAATTGTACAAAAACAAAAGAAAAAGATTTGGAGGTCCATAGAAATGGAGGGAACGTACTAAAAAGAGAAAACCTTCCTAACAGAACCCTGGTTCAGGAGCCCTTTTTGGAGACTGCCAAGCTTCCACCCTGGCTAGCCCCCCCAACCCACTTAAAGTCATGGATCTAGGATCTGTTGACAGAAGGACATGTTTCTGAAAATCGAAATCCGACAAGTATTATTCAGGGCATTGTTTTTACTGAACTACAAACGAGGGTCATTGCTACATATTCAAGCCTTTTGTTTACTTCACTCATTTGACATGGTATTTCTTTTAGCCCAAGGCTAAACATTGCATCTAAGTAGATTCTGGGACACCAGAGAAGTAAGTGTAAAATAGGGAAGGTTCCATACAAAAGCTAAATTGTATGTGCTTTCTGAATGATACTAGCAGCAATAAAAGAATGGAAACTTTCATGAGAATAGTTAGAAACATCATCGCCACACTATATGTTGTGTTTCTTGAGCAACCAAAAACTCTGGTTGCAGAGGATCTGTGCTGATAGGTAGGGGCGGGGGCTGAAGAGGCAAGTTCACCTTCACAAACATGGCACCAAGGATCACGTGTAGAATAACAGCTACACTATGGGAAATTGGTACAGGAGTTTACTGTTGTGAGTCACACATACCTCTAGCCAAATAAATGGTGGTAGAAGAGAAATATAAATGTGAAAGGTGGCAGTAGAATTTACAAAACAACAGACCTCATTAAGAACATCCACTGATTGGCTTCTAAAATCATTTACCGTTATGATACTTGGTCCTATGGCATTACCACGGGATTGCGATAGATGGGATGGGATTATGGGAGGTGAAATTGAGGGATTAGCCTAATTTTTAGATCCCAGACAACTCCATGGGGATTTGTGGTAGATTTACCAGTTATTCCGGCGATATTTGGAGGATTCACCTCCAGCATTTGCTGGAGGTAAATCCTTCATTTTACCTCCAAAGTCAGAATTCAGCAGTGTTGTAAAAATGATGAGTTTTACGTTACTGCGGAAGAAAAGTGTCTGAACACAATTAGCACCACTGTTTTTATTGCACCCCAGAACTTGTAATGAGGCCCAATGCATCTATCCTGATCGCAGACAATTTAAAACATATTTAGACAGGGGGCTTACTGAGCAAGAAAAGAAAAAGAGGACACTGTGGTGGAGCTACTAGAGATGGTATCAGGCGCTGTATTTGGGTTTATATCATGAAAAAAGGCACTCTAACTAAAGGTGTTGCTTCTTAATCTTGAGAGGTAATACTGATTTGTGAAAAATTATGAGATTATTTGGAAGGAATTGGGTTTAATTTGGTATGCATTTTTAGGTGTGAAATGCACAGTGAGGCGTGGAGACTCAGGCTCACTGTACCTATCTTTTGCAAGTATATGTACGTGACAGACTAAGAACTAAAGCCTTGGATAGTGAGTGCTCGGTAACTCTGCCGTAAGTCAATTCTAGTGGTAAGTGTGACTATAACCTAACTGTGGAACAATCTTCGAGAGGCTCAGAATCCATGTATGTCCCTATTTTCAGATTCTGATCACGCACTAGCATGAGTCTGAAACCTTTGTTTCTCCAGGGATCATGGGAGTGGTAGTCCTAAACTGCTGGAGAGTCGCAGGTTGCAGGCCCCTGGCTATAGGGATACCTTGCGCGAGATACTTATGGGCACTTGAAATCCCAAGGTGAATGACTAGGGTGAATGGGCATGGTGGCATGAATGTGTGTGCAGGTAGATGTTTTACAGGACTACAACCTGGTGGGCTGTGGGAATACGTACATAATTTATTTCATTTGTATAGCACGCATACGGCACTGAGGCACAGTTACAGTTACAGAACTTGCTCAAGATTTCATAAAACAATGCAAAGGGTGACACAGGTAAATATTAACACAGGTACATATAAACCAATTGACATTATCATAAAGCGAAGTGAAGTAGTGTAACAGGGTTAGTTTACTAGCAGGTAAGAGTAGGGGAAGGGGGGAGTTGTGGGTTAGGAGAGGAGCCGAGTTTTGAGGGCTTTTGCACAAGACCCAGCAGGATTTTACTGCCCTCAGGGAGGGTGGGAGGCAGTTCCAAGGTTCAGCAGCTAGAGGTAGGGGAATCTTGAGCCACCTGCTTTGCATCTCTTCACTTTGAGCATGGATAAGACGATCAGTGTAGGGGGTCCTGGTGGGTCATGAAGAGTGAGTTTTGGTAATGTTTGAGAGAGGTATGGCGGGCTGTATTGGAGAGGCACTTGTGAGCAATGGATAGAGTTTTGAAGGTGATGCGCTCCTGGATGGGGAGCCAATGTGCTTCTCTTCTTGCTCTGGGGGTAGGTTCTCTTTTGGGGATATTAAGGGCTTCTCTAAAAGAACTATTTTGGATGACTTGGAGTTTGTGGATGTCACCAGCATAGGTGCCAGCAAATAGAGCATTGTAATAATCGATCCTGGATCCAATGATTGCGCGGGCGATGGTTAGGCAGCTGGTTTTAGAGAGGAATGGTCTGGCTGCATTTAGGACCTTGGTGGCGTAGGCTGCTGAGGAGGCAATGGCGCTTGCCTGTCTGGGCTTCCGTCACCCTATTTGGGTGTACTACCTCTATTGAAATGTGTGTGTTAAAATGTAATTTAGGATCGTCGAAAACATATTTTGCCTGTTGTGTGCCTTTTGTACAGTTTATTATTTGATCTGCAGCAGTACCTTCCACAGGCCTCCATAATTCCTTCCTTCCATACCTCACCTCGTGGAGGCTCTACTGGGCCTAATTTGTTCTGGGGCAAAGTTGATGAGTGTGAGAATATGTGCACTCTCAACGGAAGGTTGCTTTATTTCAACGAATGTTTCGGGAATGCAAATGTGTATTTATTGTTGCTTTAAAAGGCCCTATCTGTGAAATGTAGACGCTTTGTAGCAGAGCTGAATAAAGGAGGGAAAGCGGAAATGGTGAGGAAATGAAGAAGTGGGGGGGTCTCATCATCCACAGCTTTGGAACATTCCAGAGTCGAACAAAGTGCTAAGAAGTTGGCAGGGTGGTGGTGCTGAGGGCGACATGCCATGGAAACATAGTATTACATAATAATTGATAAGCAAGATGAGCACAGTACAAGTAAAAACTCCCGAAAGTGTAAAAGCCAGAAAGTGTCTTCAAGGGAGCCGCAACCTGAGTGGCATGATCCTGAATGGTGAATAAGGCCCTGGCAGCCGTACCAAGAGCATGTGGTCTGATATGTCTGGATAGTCAGGCTAGAGTCCTCTCACAAAGGTGAGTCTGACTTTTTTTAATGGAACACTGGCAAGCCTTCTTCGCTCCTGAGTAAGAGTAGCATATCATTCCATAACCTTACTCCTGCAGTGTCCAGAGTTTTGGCCCCTCCCCCCCAAACCCCTTCTCTTCTTGAAGGTGTAGTTTGAACCAGAGTTCCCAAGAGGACGGTGGTTGATACACATGACTGGAACACAATGCAGGTGTCAACTGGCAGCCAGTAGATGGGGTTTGATGCTGGTGTGATATGCTTCCTATGCCTCGACCCTATGATTAACTAAGCTACCTTATTTTGGATTAGCTGGAGTGTACAAGGCCTTTAGGGAGGTCTCGTTAGATATTTTCTACATGGTACATCAGTACCTGCTCATCTAATGTTCTATTATTCTCCTTCTATGACATCCCTCCCCATCACTACACAAGCCTTCTATGCAAAAACACTTGGGGTAATCTGCGATGTGTTCCTGATCTTCAAATTCAAGCTATACCTGTGTTCTTTTTTTAGTCAACACACTTTGTTCAGGTCAAGTTGGGAGACTTGTGCCTGATTGGATAGGAGTTGTGGGCCATTGTCGAGGGTCTTCATTTTAGTTTAAACTTAGGGCTATCTGGGTTGTGGATATTGCTGGCATTCTGTGTGGGCAGTCTGAAGATGTACACTGCCTAGCTCTGGGGGTCATCAAGGTGATGACTCAGGGGGCCAAGTGCCACCTTGAGCTAGTAGATGTTGAGCTTGATGCCCGTATGTGGAGGATCCCCTGGTCTCCTTACCTTGTCCCTGATCAAATGGCAAGGGATAAGAGTGCCACATCACAGGTCAGTCTTAGGGGCCTGGACTCCCCCCATTCCATCAGCCAATTAATGCATGACAGCCCGAAATGCCTTTACGTTGTCCAAACCCTTTGTGAGAACTTGCAGGGAGATAATAAGGCACCTCACTGCAATTACAGGCCACAAGTGCAGACCCTCAATTAATTGTCCATCCAGAAGGAGGGGGAAACACTGTATTAAAGCAACCAGCCCCATTTGGTCGGTGTGGGTTTCAGGAGCAGGAGGCTGGTGAATGGAGTGCAGTGGAATAAGCAGAGGCTAGTGAGATTGAGGAGGGTTGCGAGGTGGTAGAAGTGTAAAGTAGGAAGATGTGGTGAGAGTTATGAGGGTGAAGGAAGAGATGATAATATCAGGGGCAAGAGAGGACAGGAGGCGGTGATGAGAGTTAAGAAAATAAAGGAAGAGGTGGTAGCAGGGCAGGGGGCTGTAGTGAGAGTTAAAGGGCTGTGGGGATTGAGGAAATGATACACGTCACCCTTAAATATGATGCAGTGGGTCTTTATTTATTTAAGAGTATCAGGTGGTAAAAAAAAGGACTGAGCTGAAGAGAGGATTGTCTCTTAGAAAGCCAGAGCCTGAAGGTTTCATCAGGCCCACTCGGCTTTAGTCTGGACCAAACAGTGAGGGGAGGAGGGTGACTGGGACAGGGTGGTTATTGTTAGTTCAGAGGGGTGAGTAAAGAAACAGGAGGAATCCCAGGTGCGGCTACACCCCAGGGACACCTCTCTAACTCTCCCTACAGGTTATTTTCAGTGACATGGCAATTTACAAGACTTTACGCCCGAGTGGGTCATGGGATCAGAACAGGTCAAACAGAGAAGAAGGGTTTGGGTCATGCTCAAGCCAGAGTTGGCAGGTCAGCTGAGGAAACCCTTCTTAAACTGTGCATGTGATAATTGAGCCAGAGGTCAGGAAGACCTAGGAACTCACAAACAGCTGAAGAGACATTGGATAAGGGGCGAGCATCTGAGTAAAATGGACCCAATCCCATCTACAGAATCCATCCAAAACATGACTTTATTTGGGAAGATGCCATTTTCACTTAAGATGGCCCTGTTTGCAAGATATACCCTAATAAGAGATAGCGAATTACAACATATAGGGCCTCATTACACGGATGGCGGAGAACCATGGCGCTATTAGCGCCATGGTTCATGCCTTTAAAATACCGGCACCGCCTTGGTGGAAAGGGGAATTACCGCCCCATTCCAAGGTTGGCGGGGCGGTAATCCCCCCTTCCACCATTGCCCTTCCCCATTCCCATTTTTGCCCCATAGGGCTCAATGGGAATGGGGAAGGCGCTAATTACGGTACCGCAAATTGCGGTACCGTAATTAGCTCCCTGGGTCCCTTTGCGGGTTGGTTTTTAACGCCTGCAAAAAGCAGGCGTTAAATCCCCCAACCCGCAAAGGGACCTCGTAGTAAGGCGGTAAGGATTTACGGGTACCGGTATTTTACCGGTACCTGTAAATCCTTACCGCCATCCATGTAATGAGGCCCATAGTCTTCATGTACCTCTTGGTCCCAGGCAGAGCCTTGTGACAGTAGATTGTTCTTTTAGTTCATTAGGCTGTTGTATTAGTATAGAGCCCAGTTTGCTATGCAGTCCAGGGATATAGCACACGCTCATTATGCCACGTCTCACAGTGACATCAAGAATCAAGGGCCCAGCATGCTCTGCATCTGGCAATGGTGCCTTCAGAGAAATAGCACCCAGCTCACTCTTGGTGGTGGGTCCTTGTGAGCCTCTCTCCATCTCAGCCATGCTTCCTAATCCTCTTCCTGTGCTGTGGTCACTCTTGCCTTAGCTCGCTCTCACTCCCTCTTGTCATGATAATTCCAGCGCATGGCTTTTTATACATTCAGTCCTTTACAATTACCTGCAGGAGTTGTCTCCACACGAGTACCTAGAATTGTAAAGGCCCACCAGCAATCTCAGTGTTAGGAAGAAGTCCTGCCTTTTCTTTGGTGTCTATGTGGCACTGCAGTGTAAAATGAAGTTTTGTCTTTGGATCCACAAGGCTGCGCCCTATTCTTAACAGGCTTCATGAGTGTTGTCTGCTGGTGGCTTCTTTTCAAATTGCTCTGCCAGCAAGAATGCCAAGCTGGGATCTCTAGGGGTTGAGCAAAGTCCTCAAGATACGTGAGGCACATGTCAAATGAGGGGTTTCGAAGGCTCAGACTCAGGGTCATATCGCACTCTGGGTCATATGTGGAAGTCGCAGCCTTTCTCAACCCTGTCCCATTGGTTTGGAGACCTTTGTAAGGGATCTTTTCTCGGATTGCAATCTCTTAACAGACCACAGAGATGAGCCAGGAATCTGACTTTATCACACTAGGTTGTCAAAATTCTCTATAAGCAGTTTCAGGCTTTTAGACTTCTGTCACAACTCAGCTCCTTCAAATATCTGCAATATAGGGAAGTATCCCCAAATAAATCCAATGATAAGGCCCAGCAAGAGTAACGGAATTGTTCATCAGATAAAATTAGTGAAACCATAGGGGCCTTGGGGCAATGAAAAGATAACACAAGTATAATAACAATTCTAAAGAAAACATATAAATGCATTGAAAAAATAAAAAAACATTTTTTTAAACATGTTAAAATAATATCTTTAAACGCAAAGTATTACACGAACAAAGAATTCAATTTGTAGACCAATTGTCATTAACCAATGTTGCATAATAGAATGATGCACACACACAATTACTACCGAGTTCACAATAGCATCACAAAACATCACATATACCAAATATAAATATTCAACAATAAAAACATATCTTGTCCATCACCATCTACAATCTGAGCTGGTTTTATGATTTCATTGCAGCTTTTGATTGTTTGGTAGCAGGCTAGTCATCACAGGGCTACATTTTTTGTTTTCATGTAATCATTACTCAAATGTATTCGGTAGTTCCAAGTGCAGGTCGACTTTATAACTTAGGTTTGGGCTGCTAACAGTCCTTTCAAGGGTCACATCTCCTCTGGGACCACCCCATTCTCAGATCCTTCATCAGGCAATCATCAGGCAAGGGCATGTCGCCTGGATTTGCCCTTTTAGCTACAGAGTAAAGAGTCATCAAATCAAATCCCTCTCCTATGTCCTTTCTGATCACCGAATGGCTCAGCTCCATCTTTTAATTCTGTTTTGCTTTTAGGCCAGTTGTGCTCTCAGGTCTGCAGAGAAACAGCTACTACTGGTAACCGTGTATTTCTCTCACAAAGCACTGAAGCAGAGGAGCCTTTACTTTACACTCCGCTGGCAGCGGACATTGCTCTGCAATGTGCACTGTCCGCGTGGAGGGCCTGATAAAACTGCTTCAGGTCCCTGATCAGGCCTGCAAATCTTAGGTTTGACCCTCATGTGCTAAAGCAGGCGGCTTTTCTGAACATATGTTGTTTACCAAATTAACATGTTGCGCTCACACATATATATGTGTCACTATTGAAAAGCTCTATTTTGTTCAAAATACATTTATTGGTAAAGGCCTGGGCCCAGGAACGTCATTTCACCAAAATGCCAGGGGTGGCGGAAGTGACATCACATGACCCTTGACCTCTGATGCCATCACAGGAAGTAATGTCATTTGACCCCACCCAGAAGTGATATCACGGGAAGCGACAGAACACGACCTTTCACCCCTGTATCGTTAATATCAGTGTGTATAGGCCCATATTATCAAATTACTGTGAATGCAAGCAGACGTCCAAGGCCAATTATTGATAAGGATGTGTTATCATATAGCAATTACGCTTAAGAGCTTTACATAGAACAAATATACATACAATATCATCCAACTTGTGTTGGTACTAATTTATCAACCTCAGAAGGATGAATGGCTGAGTTGGCCATGCCGGGGTTCGAACTTGCAAATCACATACACATCGCAGCAGCGAGAGCTCAACCCACTGAGCTATCTTACCGGCTATAGTAAAATGAGCAATTACATGTCTGAATGTTCTCAAAGTCAGAAAGCAAATTACACTCTGTAGTGGATACCATTACATTGGTAACAGAGATTTAACTGCAGGCCAGTTCATCTGCAGGTTTGGTGCAAAGTTGAACACATGTAAAGCCTGTGTGGATCTACTTTTCAGGCTTCAGAGGTTGGCAAAATACATACCATTGGGAAGGTTCATAACTGTATTGAAGAATTTAGAGTAGCGCAGAGAAAGTAGCGCACTTACACGGCATCCCATACTCTGGGCACTCCTTACCTCAGACATGCAAACAAACATCCTGAACAGTATGCCATGGAGATAGGAAAGATAGACACATTACAACAAAGCGTTAATTGTGGCACAATGAAATCAAGGGTCACTTTATGTGCTATGGTCAAACATGTCTACACTGTGCACAAGCTTTTATGTACAATGATTTTGTCAAGTGACAGAGGACACCGAGATGGAATGTCTTGCAATGATTGTAACAAAGGCAACGGCAGAAAAAAACACGCAATAACTGCAACTTGCAAAAAGCAACATACATAGTCCGAAATGGATGCTCATTCTACTCGAAATGCTTTCAGTTGTTTTCTGCATTGTGAATTTGAGGTGTTTAAGAACAGACTAAATCAGTGACTCACCCTCTGAAGTGTGCCTGAAATAAACCTTTAATGAGTCTAGCAATTATTGTATAGAATTCCAGAAAGACAAAGTATTTGTTATTCCTATTATTTCTTATTTAGGGTCACTGCTGGTAATGCTAGTAATGTTCACCCTGGCTTTACCCAACTCAGGACCGCCTTGTAACCCGGTCCTCACTCTCCACTGTAACTACCTTGTACCCTGCTCGTTATATACTCTATTGTTGTAACCCGGTCCGTACTCTCCACTGTAACTATCTCGTACCCTGCTTGCGGTATACTCTATTCTTGTATGTAACTACTCAGTGCCTGGACTAATGTATGCTCTGTCTGGTGTATTAAGATGTTTGTGTAACGATATGTAACTCTGCTGTGCACATGATTACGCGCCCAGCTACCTGAGGGTTCGGATGCGCTTTATAAATAAACAAACTAAACTAAACTAAACTGCTCAAAGTGTCACACTTGTGGAACCCCCTGTTTTTTTTAAGAGGCTTGAACAAGAAAGCCAGCCACTCCAGAAACATAGAGCCACATGGTGTTGGCCACTTGCTTTTTTTTAGGGGTAGCTAGCAAGGAAGGTCACAGGGGTAGCAAGAGGCACAGTGGTAGCAATGGAGATTCCAGGGGTCGCAGATGTGACCCCTGATGACCCCCAAATGACATCCCTGCCTGGGTCTTCTAGGTGGCATCTATCTACCGTATTGTTAAACAGAACAATCAGACCGCAAATACGATTTACATTGTGCCTAATTTTTGGCACGCAAGACATTTAGCATTAGTACCCAGCACGCCGCGTCCACGGGAAACACTGAACGTCGATTGGTTAGTTTCTGAGCCATAGCACAGTGAAACCCTGTGGACGCACAAATGTCATTTGCATGCCGGATACACACTTTTTTCAAAGCATCCTTGGAAAGGAAGAAGGGACCACACATAGCCCCTTCTCCCTTTTCCGAGGTGTCCTTTTTTATTTGTATTTTTGTTCCATTCATTAGTACGGAGCAACTTCGCCCAAAATGGCGCCCTGTTGCTCCGTACTAATGAAGCAGTACGCGCGGTCTAGTATTCCTAGAACCAGCGCGTACTGCAACGAAACTTTTTCAAACGGCAAAGACATGCCACTTGAAAAGGTTTCGTAAGCCATTAGTGTTCCGGGGCTGCAAACTCGGGAAAACAAGTATCCCGAGCCTGCTGACTCCGGAATACTAATGGCAATAACCGCCTCGCCGGCGGGCCATTACTGCCTGCTCGGGCCCATAACTTGAGGCCCCGGGGCATTACCATAGGCGGTAATGACCCACCGGTGAGGCGGATTTTGCCACATTAATGCCTAGGAAATGGGGTCTGTTTTCATTGCTAGCGATGCATTTGCACAAGCTGCCTTGATCACAAAGCAAATCAAGGTGCTCTAAAATAACACAACATTTCTGCTAATAGAAAGAATTCAGCTGCATCCCGATATAAATCATTGTTTATACTTGGTGCAGTACATTTTTAAAGTCAGTTATTTTTCTCCATTATAAAGAACGCATCTGAACTGTTATTTCCATGTTCAGCCATTTTGAAATGTCAATGCATATGAGCCAAAACTAGCCCAACACTTGTTATAGTATATTATACAATAGGTACTATATTAAAAGTGTAAACGCTTATTGTTCTAATCTGTACTGTAATTTTCACTTTCAACCATTTTGAAATGTCAGTGCATAGGAAGTAAAACTAGCCCAACACCTGTCATAGTATATTATATAATAGCTACTATGGTAGAAGTGTAAAAGCTTAGTCTTCAAATGATACAATTGTAGGGAATTTCCTGATATCAAACATCAATAATTTACACAAGGGTAATTGTCTCCTAGATGTTTTGGTGATCGACTTTCAACAATATTGCTGTCTGATTATAAGCCTGCCAGGTGCTCAATAGTGGTGATTTCTCCAACTCTCTCTCCAACGCCTTCCATCAGGTATGGCACTATTCTCTGCCGCAAACCCTGCCACAGTCAGAGGTGGGCATTTCGACCACCACTTGGGTGGAGGTTAGGCTCTGTTAAGTGTGGCATGATGAAAATAATAACACATGTGCTACTTATTACAATTGAACATTATTCATTTTTACCCTATTGTCCACCATCCACCGCTGTACCTTTCTTTGTGGCATACCTCAAGCACTTTCAACTGTTTTCAGGGAGGCAAAAAAGGCTACATCAATCAAATTTAAGATAACATACAAAACCTGAAGTTGTGTTGATAATGCCATCCAACTTGTGTCTAATGCATTACATTTTTCTTCTCAAATGGTTTAACAACCTTTCAGTATCTGGCACGATATTAGATCCTGAAAACTGTATTAATCATTATTTGCTCCCGGGACATGGAGCACAGTCAATCACGTTCCGCGGATCACGGGCAGAAAACTATAATCTCAGCCTGCGTTCCACGGAACCCGCAGGCTGCCTCCCTTGCTGCTGTCCACCATCTCTGGTGTTGCTCGGGCTGTTAACTTTGGCTATCGGGCCGTTAACTCCATTCTAGCCCTTGGGACTGTGTGTTAATGCCACATTCATTGCAGCAACTACATTCACACCAGATTCCGCCACAACACCACCATCTCCACTAAAGGCAGAGCACAAATCTAGTTCACCAAAATCCCCCAATCTCACACTGCCTCACAGTGGTACTATTCATCTACAATTCCTTATGTTAGGTTTTAGGTACTGACTACAATTTAGGGTTCTCAGGAGCATCTTCCAGTAGCAGACTTGTCAGCCATGTACTGGGAGCTGAGGCTCTCCTTCCCCCTCTCAGGTATAGCAGCCTGATGCTTCCTCCTCCTTCTCCAGGGGATTATTCATTGCAATTCAGCCATCTTGCTCCTATTGTAACCCTCCACATGAGCACTGTTTGGTAGGGAGGTTCCATCCAGTTCCACCCAATTCCATCAGAATTTTATTGGCTCTGAGAGTTTTAGCTCTGCTCTCTTCCCATCATGCTCTGCTTTCTGGCCACTGCCGCATGCCAGCGATAGGTCATGTGATGATATAAAGCAAGTTGGCCATTTTAGATTTTGTCAGCTACTCTTTGTTTGTCTACACCATCACAAGGACAAGCTTGGAATGAGAATTTCAATGCAATACCAGTTCCTAGGCAAGTTATTGTTTTGGTTTCTATGACTTCTGTGCTTTTTCAGAATATATAATCTTAAAGAGGTGATTGTGAGCAGCATACAAATAAATACAGTAAAACACAGCCTCAGGAATGCAAGTTACATAATGTCAAATGTCACAATTAATGAAATTTCCATAACTTAACTTCAAATTAAAGATCCGATGAAAGGGAACTAGGAAATGTAAATGCAAGGATGGTGTACTTACCTTTGTTTCGTCAGCAGCTCTGAACACATAGCAGATATGTTGTTGCTTTCCCATTTCATCTTCCTTTATCAAGCAGGCAAAGTAGCTGGGATCTTGACTGTTGTGGATCATTTTTCGGATACACTGAGGCCTGTGTTCGAAAAGGCTGCTGCAAATGAGTGGATCCCACTCTCTGCTCACTCCGATGTCTAGCTCACAGCGGAACTGGGTTTTGGACACATAGAGACGGATTTGGGTGGTGTCGAGTAATTCTTTGGGGCTCCCCTGGGCGAGTCTTCGAATTTCAGCTACAATCCAGGGCAACATTGGAATTGTAGTCATAGGATGTACAGGCAAGAAACCAACCAGCTGTAGTTGGAAATCTGACACAGCGTCCCAGCCACCCGGATGTTCTGGTGCATTAAATGACAGGGGGTCCATCTTGGCAGAGTTTACTGTGATATTCTCAAGAATTGTCCAAATTCCTGAAATGGCAAAGTTCAGAATTTATATGCATTTCATTTTTTTAAAGTGAAGCAGTACATTTCTAGTCATTAAACATTTAACTTATTAAGGGCCTAATTCACAGAGCATTTTCCAATGGGGTTTTGCCATTATAAAACGCTTCTGTGAATTGGGCTCTTAGTGTCTTATAATGTTTTGTCATTTCTTTTAAGGGAGAAATAAGCAAAGAAACACGAGGGAATAAAGAACAAAGTCAACGAAAGCAAATGCAGTGTTCTGCATTTACAGTACACCGAACAGCTGAATACATGTTTTCCTACATTTTGATCAAATGTGTAGAGATTTGTCCACAGAGATCATCAACCTTCAATTACTAGAGAAACAAGAAAAGGAAATGCATACTAAATTTCAAACTAGTGTCAGGAAAAGCACTAATGTGGGAAAATCTCAAAATCCAATAGGGTAAGATCCAGAATTCAAAGTTTTTCCCAACAATCGCCGATTACAAAATATTTACATTTTGAAGGCGGAGCCGGTTGGGCTCCGGGATGATGACGATGTGATGCCTATGAGGTCTTGCATTATTTCTAAAGCACAAACCACGCCACAGTAGCTTCAAGGGACTAACAATAACAAACGTACAAAGCAACTAGTAATAATTAGTCAAAAAATACAGTTATAATACATTAAATAAATACATTCAGACTGTCTATAAACTCGCAATTCAGGAGAAATATTGACACCCCTCTACTGCCCAAGTCCTCATGCACCATTTGTTACATCATGAGCAGACTGGGAATAACTCAATGGTGAAAGCTTCTGGCATCCTTAAAGTGCATGAGTGGGCAACGCTCACGTCAGAGATCCAATCAAAACGTTTATCATAGGTATCCATTGTAGCCAGTCACGGCCCATCCCGAGCACTTCTAATACCTCCCTCTTCATCAGAAAACAGACTGCCCTGAATGTATTGTGAATAATCTGATTATGCCATCACTCCTTTCCCGGTGGTAGCCTCATCACATGTGGCCAGGCGATGGAAGCCACTACCTGACCCTGGAGGAGATGACCTTCAAGGGGGTGATGCACCATCGGATGCAACATGGTATCCCCCTGTCCCTGTCAGTGATACCCCTTCTGTTCCACAAGCCTTAATTACTTGTTGCCATAACTCCATTCCACCACCCAGAGAAACCAATGTGGATATCTTCCTTTGTGGTGTGCATACGTTTCCTAAAACTCATTACCATTCCTATGAAAATGAAAACACTGTGACGAGGAAGCTGCTTAGAACAATGAAGATCACTGACAGTGAGAAGCACAGAAGGTGGTCTAGTTATTGAGAACCTCACAACCAGCATGACTGGGAGAGAAACTGCTGCCTGGAGGAGTCCCGAAGAGCCATGACACAGGGAGAAGGACCCCCTTGTCAAGCTGCTCGAGGCATCCTTCCATTGGAGCTCCTGCCTGTGTGTGGCTGGGGACAGGATCCCCGGATGTGAAGCCAGCTGCAGAAGTGGCCAACCATCGAGAAGCCAGAAGACAGGGGAGAGCCGAAACGGGAAGCGAGAGGCTGACAAAGCCGCCTCTGAGTAGTGAAATTCTTGTGGAGAGGCAAACGGGAAGCAGGCAGCGAGGAAGCAGACAACCACAGAAGAAACCCAAACGCCACGAACCGGAGGAGTAGGACAAGCCTCCCCAAACACCGCACACCAAAGAAACCGCCACGCTAATGAAGAGACAGGTGCTAGATGTCTGGGAGGCTATGGGGAAAAGTGAACAAAGAAGAATAACGGGGCAGAGGACCCCAAAGGAGAAAGTGAGCCAAAATACATATAATGGATATGGACAAAGAGGAAAACCAAGATATTGTAATGAAAATGGGCACACATTAAGAGTGAAGTCTACTAACAAATATTATTGTGAATCAAGATCACAAGTGCGTCTGGAGAGATGGATTAAAAATGCCCTTGCAAGAGAGCATACCAGGCAACGTGGGGTTATGCAAGTGTATTACATAAAGCTCATGAAGGAAAAGCCCAGGCAAGAAAGTACAACAGGCATAGTGAAGTTTACAAATGTGTTGAAAAAAAGCCCTGGCAAGAAAGTATACCAGGCACACTGAAGTTAGCAGGTGTGTTGAATAAAGCTCATGAAGGAAAAGTCATGGCAAGAGAATATACCAGGCGGCCCAGTGAAGCTTGCAAGCATGATGAATAAAGCTCATGAAGAAAAAGCCCTGGCAAGAGAGTATACTAGGTGGCGTGACGTTTAGGTGTGTGTTGAATAAGGTTCATGAAAGAAAAGCCCTGGCAGTAAAGTATACCGGGCAAAACTAAGTTTGCAAGACTATCCACCTACCCCAGCACTGCCACCTCCCTTCTCGATCATTCGGCTTATGAAGCAAGTGTCAGTAGATGCCTTTGCCTCTACTTTCTCTGCTCCTCCTACTCCTATGGCTGACTCGCACCCTGACAAAGCCCTCTCTAACCTGCATCTTACTATCTCCAACACTCTAGACATCAGTGCCCCTGTCATGAGAATCTGTCTGAAGCCTACCTCCAAGTGCAACTCTTGGTACGACTACGGCCTCACCACTCAGAAACGCAAGTGCAGGGTGGCCGAGAGGAAGTGGAGGGCTTGGGGCTCATTCCCTGGGAAACTGGCCTGCCCCCTTCTCCAAAGGCAACACAGACTCTCTGTCCTCTCCAAGAAGAGGGTCCATATCCAATCGTGCATCTCTGAGGCCTCTAACAACACAGTCAAACTCTTAATATGCAAGGAGCTGGCCAATCGAACAGCAGTCTCCACCTCTCCTTCTCCCTCCCAGCCCGTCTGTTCAGCTCTGGCCTCTCCTTTCATCACTAAAACTCAAGACATCCTGTCCTCGCTTTCCTCTTCCTCTCCCTCTACCTCTCTCAGGGTCCCTTTGGCTGCCTCTCCCTCTCCTCTTCCTTTTTCCCCCCATCTCTCTGACAACACCTGAGGATGTCTCTAGACAAGTCCGATCTATGAACGTGTCCTCCGAACAGGTGCTCCCCTACATCTCCAGGACCATCAAGGACCGCATTTCCACGTTCGATCCAGCCTTGGGCGATTTCTACAATCACTCTTTCACCATTGGGTCTTTCCCCTCTCTCCTAAAGCACTCCCTTGTGCACCCCATCCTAAAAAAGCCTTCTGCCGATCCTATATGTCTAGCAACTATCGCCCAATTTCTATCACTCCTTTGCTGGGCAAACTCCTGGTAAAGCTGGCCATCTCCTAGCTTACCCTTCACACTGAATCTGTTGGCTGCCTCCATGAGCATAAGTCTCGCTTCAGAGCAGCCAGAAGCATGGAAACCGCTCTCCTGAACACCTGTGAAGATCTACTCTCTAACCTCGACTCCAGCCCTCCCTCTGTCCACATCCTCCTTGACCTTTCCTCTGCTTTCGACATGGTCAATCAAGCCACCCTGATCAACCGACTCTGTGTGAGCCTGGGCATCACGGATCAGGCCCTGGCGTGGCTGACCTCCTTCCTCCTGGGCCGTCCCTCCCAGGTCCAACTTGGGTCCTTTCTCTTCACCACCTCTCTCTCCACATGTGGAGGCCCCCAGGGCTCTACCCTCTCACTGTGGCTCTTCAAAGTCTATCTTGCCCCTTTGGCCCACCTGATCTCCACCTTCTCTGCTAACTTTCAGTGTTATGCAGATGACACTCGGCTCTCTTTCAGGCTTCCCTCAGCGTCCTCTCCTCCCTCGCTCATTCCCGACTACCTATCTGCGAATCAGGATTGGTGTGCCTCCAACCATCTTTGCCTTAATGCCAGTAAGACAGAGATCCTTCTCATTGGGACCCCTGCTCCCGCTTTCCCTCTCTCCCTCTGGCCGCCCACCTTGGGCCCTCTACCCTCACCTTCCTGTGTGGCAAAAAACCTTGGAGTCACCTCCAACTCCCCTTTCTCCTTCTCGCCTCACATCCAGGACCTTGCTAAAAAAGGCCCACTTTCAGCTGCACCTCCTCAGAGGTATTCTACCTTTTTTCATTTTCCCACAGAAGCTCACTGTCTCCAGAGCCCTGATTCTTTCCAGGCTGGACTATTGCAACAGCCTCTTACTCAATCTGCCTATCTCCACTCTTCGCCCCCTGCAACTAATCCAGAACAGGACTGCAAGATGTATCCTTGGCCTGAGCCCAGGGACGGTATCTCTCCAGCCCTGAAATCTCTCCACTGGCTCCCGGTGACTGCAGGGATCAAGTTCAAGACCTTCTGCATTGACCACAAGGCTTTCTGGGACCAGGGCTTGCACTACATCCAACTCTCTCTTCCAAAATACCTTCCTTCTAGAGCCCTTCGCTCAGCTACCACCAACTCCCTGCGGGGCAGAGGCTTCTACGGGAAGAGAGTGGGGGGTTGAACTCTCTCCTCTGCAGGCACCACCCTCTGGAACAGCCTCCCTGCATCTCTCAGACTTGAGCCGGACCACCTGAAGTTTCGGAAGCAGCTCAAGACCCTCATGTTCTCTCTCGCTCCTTTGCTAACTTACCTGTCTGCTGCGCCGACTGGTTTGCTTGGTTCCCTTAGAGCCTCACTGGGTACCAGGCTCCTCCATGACCAGTCTTCATTTGCACTGCCTTCTGGCACACTTAGGGGCTGTAACTGTATCCCCTAAAGCCACCCTGCCTCCCTCATTTACCCAGAGCCGCGCTGCCCTGGCTGCACTTACTCAGAGCCATGCATACCTGATCGCAAATCCCCTTTCCACTACCTTGCACTGTCCCCTCAGCTTCGCCTTCCAATTCTTTTGTTGCACTTGCACGATCCGAATGACACAAGGCCTAGGAGGATTGTTTGTCTTGTCCACCCTATGTATTCCCACCCTTACCTTGTAGCACCTAGAAACACTTGCGTACAGGTACCCTATAAATGCCATATCATATCAAGTGAAGTATAAAAGAGGAAAGCCCTGGCAGGGGAGTATACCAGGTAAAGATACGTTTATAAGCATTTCTAATGGAAGTATAAGAGAAAGGACTGGCAGGGGAGTATACCAGGTCAAGCCAGGTTGCTTGACGTAGAAGTCACTTTTTGTTGTTGCAGTGACAATTAAGGAAGAATCATACCCTTGAGAACTGTTGTGTTGTTGAAGAGAAAACCTAGGGAAGGGAACATTTCCCTAGAACTGTGGATTGTATCCATTGGAACTTTTGTGCTCAAGTTACACATTTACTTTGGAACTTGAACAATGTGTGCACTACCACAGCTAAAGAGATTACCCTTTTCCACCTTAGAGTTATATTTGAAGTGTGAGGGCCAAAAGAGGATTTCGAAAATAGGACAGTTTGATTTCGACATCTTGACAATGGACAGATCCTTTGTTTTTTTGAGGTAGGGAAACCAGCTCCTGCATGGATAGCAAGTTCTTTCCCAACCCCTTATTTGTTAAATAAACGTTTATAGCTAAAACGATGAGCTCTGTGTGTCCAAGTCTCATTCTTGGCTCATCACAGTATACGAAAGAGTCACTCCACAAAAGGAAACCAGCACTTTCAAACACTATTGACGTTCAGTTTACATGTCAGGAAAATGTACGTGGTTACCAAAAAGAAGTGAAAATTGCTCAAATTCACGTTCACTTTTGCAAATTTCCCCATGAAAAAGTTACTCATGAGTTAATTTCACGTCTTAAGTGCGTGCTGCTGCACTCTTCTGTGAATCAACCCCAATAGATTTCACTAAACCCTAGATATTGTGGCTGAAACGTCAACCATCCAGTCTTAGTGGGAAATACATGAGGCATCAACATGTTGGCAGTGGGAAAAGGGGGACATGACGTACAAACAGCACGAATATTTACAGCATCTACATTAATTCACGGACCGTTTGGTCATACACTATAAGTGCATTTAAAATGAGGCACAGTTGAACACAGGTGGAATAGGTAGTTCAAGTGTAGGCCAGTCAGATAGCACAGCGAGTACAGCGCTCGCTTTGACATCTGTGCAGAGCCTGTTCATGCAGGTGCGAATCCCGGCAGATCCAAACTCAGCACTCAGCCTTTCATCCTTCCGAGGTCGATACATGAGCACCACACACCGTGGGTAATAAAAAGCAGCACTCAAATGCCTGAGGGTTCGTAGCCCAAAATAAATGCAAAATTATTATTATTAGGCCTTGCTAGCTTCATCCACAGATAAGTAATTAAAAGGGTGATCTTGAAGCCCTCAATGAATGTTACATTTTAATTTCAGGGGAAGGGTGGTGCAGTGCGAGAGCCAATTTGGAGAACGAGTAGGGAATGCAGCAAGGGGGCATTACAGAAGGTGTGTGGAGGGCCTCTTATGACAGGGTTCAAGCAGGGGTAAAATAGGATATGGGGTTAGTTGGGTAGATGAGACATCTTGTGGATAGGTTTATAAAGCAGCAAAAGGAACTTAAAGAGGGACCAGTCCTTGATAGAGAGCCAGCCTCTGAGAGGAGCCAGAGAGGTTAAAGAGCACACAGGTGGCAAAGAGAACTTTGTTACGGGGAGAGTAGCTTTGTAACTTTGTTAAGAGTAGCCAAGAAGTCCCAAGAGGCTTGAGGCATAAACTAGCCTGCGGAGGACCAGAGGCATAGCCAGGATTGTGTAACATGTGGGGCCTGAAGCTAATGTAGTTGGACCCACTGCAGTGACATGAACATCTCTAAATGCCCACACAGCACATCTGAGTGGGCATTTACAGATTTTGGGTGGGCCTTGCCCCTCAGGCCCTACCCTGTCTATGCCTCTGCGGAGGACCCGAGTGGAGAGGAGCTAGTGACAGATTTTGCAGAGGTTTATTCATCTGGGCCTAGATGGAGTGGTCATGAAGAGAACAAGGATAAGGTCCCTGTTAAAGAGAACCCGCAGGCTGTGAACCTTGCTGGATGGGCTAAGGAGGTTAGCTGAAGATTAGATGGGACAGGAGATAAAGTGTTAGACATTGGTAGCTGGGAGAAAGATCATTTTGGTTTGGAAGAGTTGGTTTTAGGAAGCAGAATACCACCCAGTGACAGAAGGCCTATAAACAACTAAAGATGCAATTGGATCATTCTGGTCTGAAGGTGGAGAAGGAAAGAAAGATTTATATCTAATCAGAATAAATGGTAGTAGGAGAAACCAAAGAAAAATATCAGTTTGCTGAGAGAGGAGGGGTAGAGAGTGGACAGAAGGTGACATAGGGGGTCATTCCGAGTTGGGCGCTAAGGGTTTACAGGCACCGGCAAGGATGCTGGTGCCGGTAAACCCTTACCGCCCTATTCCGAGGTCCCTTAGCGGGTCCCAGTAGGAACGGGTGCTCTGACCACCCGTTCTCTGCGGTTCCCGTTAAGGGACCTTGGAGTTAATAACAGGCCCGCAATTTGCAGGCCCGTTATTAGTGCCTTCCCCATTCAGCCTTATGGGGGCTCAAATGGGAATGGGGAATGGTTTACTGAATGGGGACTTACCGGGTCCTCCAGGGTCGGAATGACCCGGTAAGTCCCCATTCAGCCAGACCGGACCCGGACCCAGTTTTGGAGGTAGCCATGGTGCTAATAGCACCATAGCTACCTCCAAACTCGGAATGACCCCCATAGTATTGATAGTTGGGGAACGCCCAATGAGAGGGGGTGTCAGAAGCAGTGCTATTGCACTAGGAGAAAGATGGAGGCAGTCCCTCCTGTTCCCTGATGAGAGTGAATGTGAAGGAGATGAATGTGGTCAAAAGTGTTAAACGAAGTCGAGTGGTCCAAGAGTTACAGGATAGAGCAGATTTTGGAATGTTGAACAGCAGTGTGCATACCTTTTGCTGGAATGCTAATTGGAGAAGCCAGATTGGAGAGGAGGGGATTTTATTATGTATTTATTTATTTACGGATTTGTAACAGCGCACAAAGCCTGCAGGCATCTAGGGGCTAGTTACAGTAGACTAAACAGATACAGATGTCAACATACACAGGTGGAGGTGGAAATACAGATACATTGGAGAAAGTTAGTTAAAGGGGTGAGTTCTGAGCTTCTTCCTGCAGCTGTTGTGGGAGGGTACATCTCAAAGGTGGGTGGGCTCGTTTCAGAGTGTGGAGGCACGGACTGGGATGGCCCAGGTTGTTCTTTTCCAGGTAAGGTGAGATCCAGATCAGTACCCCAGGCAACGTTCCCAGACGTGCTTTGCCCCTTATGCAATTGCAGAGACCTGCATCCCACTGAGAAGCCTCCCACAGTCCCTCAAGCTGTTTGCTGGAGTTGTTCTCGTGTGTATAATGTATCCATCTCTAGGCCCTACAATGGCTGAAACAGAAAGGCTCCAAAGTGCTGCAGCAAAACATTGAGTCTGCACCCAGTAATGATTTTTTGGTAACTAGACCGAGTGCATTATTACCCGAGGTGAAGCCAAGGGCTATAAGATGGGAAAGGTTCATTGTCCCAGATACAGACACCTACTGGGGTCGCACATGGAGTTGTTCAAAGTAAAAGAAATGTGTTTTTCTTGTGGGAATGAAATAAGCACACCCAAGTAACTTGAAATGGTTTTTAAGGGACATGGAACTATAAGCAATAAACATTATTGAAGTTTGTTGGTTTGGGGATTGACCTGTGCAAGGCAATCGGTTATGGGTAGCTGCTCAAGTCAGAATGTTGTAATGTGGTATATATACCAGAGAGTATAGGATCGGTATAAGTCCAAGCACAAAGTTACATGCTGGGTCCAGGTGCTGTTGCCACCCAACCAAGCTCTCTGACACGTGCTTTATTGTCATTAGCACCCCAGGGCCAACCCCAAAGGTGCTAAAAGTGTGTGGAAAGTTTAAGCCAACCCGCAAGGGACGCATGGGTCATCTAGAAGATGGCCCTCGTGGAAATAGAACAAAAAGCTAACGGATGGGTGTACCCCGTGACTCCAGACACCTGGAGTTATCTTAACAAAATCATGGAAATGGCGAAGCGCCTGCGTGGGTCCGCCCACGCCTCCGATAATTAAGAAGAAGAAGGAGAAGGAAATTGACGCAGAGCCGCTCTTCCATTTCATTGGCATGTGTGGGTGGAGCTTGCGAGGCAGTGGAAGCATGCGTGAAGAGGAGGGGCAAGGGAACAACAGGAGAAAAGGGTAATCCATGAATGGGAGTGTGAAGAGAAGTGTGAAGGACAGAGTGGCGGGAGACAGGTGGGTAGGGGCAGTGAGTGGCATGCCGGTGAGCAGCGAAGTGACAGAAATGTGGACACCAACATGCCCCAGCTTGCTTCGAACACAGGCTTGGATCAGTAGTTCCAGACCCCGTTTACAGCACGCTGCTTGGCTGTTGCACGCACCAAGCCATTATATATTAAATATAAATGCTTGTTATTACAGTACATGGTTGTAACAATGCACTCCCATTCCTATTGTGTAGCATTACATAATCGCTTTGCACCCTCTTTGCCTTTTCTTAACAATTAACTTATCTATTGTGTTCCCCTTGTGCCCAAAACACTCTGCAAGTCTCACATGAAAGGACCCCCATCCACCTGTCCTTCTCAGGCCCCCACAGACATGTCTGACATTAGTGACTTCAATAGTTGCCATGCTGCTGGAGAGGGGATACTGTGTTTCAAGGGGCATGTGGCCAGCAGCCACACACTCCCTCAGTCTGAACATTTCACACCTCTTCATTGACACTTGCGATCAACTTGTTTATTTATTCAGTGGCCTAGGTGAGCAGACAGTCTGGCCACTCTACCCTCCCAAGGCAGACCTAAAACAGCATTAGTAAAGCCAATGGACTTTGGCTGTCGCATGCCAAGAGCCCCCTGAATGCCCCAATAATGTCATCATGTGCCTGGAACAAGTCACCTTATGGTAGGGCATAATCCACACGTGCAGCCTTTGCCATGTGGAGTCTCAAATGCCCCAATAATGTGCTATTTATGAGTATTAAATAGATAAATTAACACACGTGTGGTCCTGCAGAGAATCCTGGATTCATTAGTGAATCATTGAAAGTGTGAATAGTTCGGAAGTCTACTGTTTTGCCTGACATTATCTTTACTACAACCTATGAAGAAATTCACTTTTTAATATGCTTTAAATTTTTTATGAATCAATATAACTCACCAAGCAGGCCAGAAGAAGGAACGCATCTACTGATCATCCGGATGACATTTAAATTGCTTCTGCGTGTATCTATTTCATATTATGAGCAGGTTTCCACTATATAAAAGGAGGAGCAAGGGAAAGAGGGTGTGGGGGTCAGCAAGGCAAACAAGGGGTGAGTGAGACTTTCATAGCACTATCTGCAGGTGCAGGGGCAGGACGAGAAAGAGGCGTGTACAGGGAGTGAGACAAAATGACCAGGAACAACGTATAGCTAGCTGATCAGGGGATGTACAGAAATAAATATCAGCAACCGGATCCAGCAGAAGCCAATTGGAAATGGTTATGCAGTGAATTTCCACCAGGACACCCTGCCTTTAAGTTAAATAAAACCAAGACAGAATAGGCCGGTTACAGCAGGGCATGGCTATCTCAATTAGTTTCATGTCAGCTGTGAGTAGGTCCTGCCAATGGAACTTCCAATTGACATCTCTCTGTAGTTCTAGTTAAGTTGGACTCCCATAAGAACATCACTTTTTGAAATGCTTTTGAAATGCTTATAATTTAGGCACTGTGCAACGAAACTGCACAAAACACTTAACAAAAAAAAGTTTGTGAATTTTGTGGGAAGGTTTTGTTCAGTTCTGAGTTACAGAGAGTGTTCTCAAACTGGTTTGTTGAATTAAAATCCTCACAGAAGAATTTTGCGATCACCTTAAATAAAAACCATTGAACAAATGTGTACCAAACTTGTGTGAGAACCTCGTGTTTGGTATGACTCGTGATCCACATCTACAAATGACTTGAAGCGCTTTGAAACACATTGTGTATAGGCGCTAAATAAATGAACTATCATATCATGTCCTTTTTTGCTGACCAGAGATTTCTTTTTCAATTCACCCAAAGGTGAACGAAATCCCTTTTTTAAATAGCCTGGAAAGCATACCCTATTCACAGACGGGCATGGCATATTATGTTTGGGGACACAGACCGGATCTGTGGATTTTAATAATGGTTAATTAAATTGGCTAGATAAAAGACAGCAATTCTGATTGGTTTGGAAATCAGGTAACGTTTCCGATAGGCAGAGAGTGTGGCCAGCATAGTTTCCTGGGTCTTGAGGACCACACATTATAAACATTTAGAAAACAGAGGTGTTGCATCTCCCTGAAGTTCTGCATGATCCCTGGCAAGTTTAGAGGGATCACAGGGGTGTGCGCTATGCCCCCAAAATACCTGCTAAATTGGGTTTGTTCATGCAGCCATATTGCATACCTCTATGACCCCATTACTTTTTCAGAGGTCACAGTGCACCCCAGGGGGCAGAAATATGCTCTTATCAAATGGTTTGCAATAGGTGCTTAGGCTATGTCCCTCAGCTAGAGTGCTAAGAATAGGGGGCGTGGTCGCACTCAACAATTCAAACATTACTCATTATTTAAATACTAATATTGGTGCTAACACAATGGTGGTTCGTAGCCTAAACTCCACCGCCCGCACAAAAGTACCACAAAAGGTCCCACAGAAAACTCGGTGGAAGCAGTGCTGCACACAGAACCGGTAAACAAATACCTTAACTCAAATGTTGAAGCAATTTTTGCACTCTTACACTCTTTCCAACAAGCTAATGCTTCAAAATATAACAATTTATACAAAACATATGTATGTATTGAGTAAAGAAATAGCAACCAATGATTTCAAATGGTATGAGAAATTCTGAAAACAAAAATTCAATAAAACAATATCCACAATGACAACAGCCTATAGTCCGTTTATTCAACAGACAATGAACACCGTAGATTCCAAGAACGTAACACCATACAAACGTATCAAAATGAATTAAAAGGACTCTGTAAACAATCAATGCTGTGTAGTAGTCTGCAGTAGTGCAACAAGGCAACCACTTCAACAAGTTTCGGGTTATCCCTTCCTTCATCAGGAAGTTAGACCCTTTAACTTCCAGGGAAGTCTGGTCAGAGGAGAGCCAATAGTATGATGGATGTATAATAGGGACCAATGTGTTCAATAAAGAACTTAGACACGTGATGTAAATGGGAAACCCAATAAACCACAGGGCCATCATAGCTCCAAAGCTGATGTATTCTTCTTGCTATATGTGGTAAATCACTCCTGTCCGGCACCCACAAACTTGAATCAACCAAAGTCACTTCATTGCCCTCACTGACTCAATCTCCTAAAGGTTTGGAAAGGCCAAGTGGCCAGCGGACACATGGGCATGCCCCAGGCTTAGTCACCATGGGCAGATAATGCCCAATGAGCATTGTTTATTTATTTATGACATTTATATAACGCCCAACCCGTTGGGTATCACAGCAGTTGGTAGAAGATACAGAGGAAAGAAGCAAGAGAGATAACTAAAGCAATACAGTACATAAGATTATTCATATTTATCGAACAGCCAGGATTTTACACGTTTGTTGAATGCCCTGTACGAGTGTTAATTTTTAATGTCCGCAGGGAGAGTGTTCCAAAGAGTTGGGGCTGTAACCTCAAATCTTGTGCCTCCTGCCCTTTTTTCTTGTAGTGGGGGGGTGACCATTTGAACGCTCGCATCAGATGTTTCTGGAAGAGCCTGTCATTGCAGTAGGTGGCTGCCTCTTTGTAGATGCACTTGTGGTCAAGAGTTAGGGTCTTAAAGTAAATCCGTGCTTTGATAGTTCTGCCTCTAAATGCCTAGTGGACAGAGCAGGTGGCTTGGACGTGGCCAGAGCAACTGGCCATGTCTATTGGGCACATAGAAGGTGCATGAGGCATGTCTGACAGACACGCCCCTGGCCATTGCTCCCACGATCATTGCCACACACCTTGCCCAATGGACACATGGGGTATCTAGTTGGCGCCTGAGGCTGCAGGCAAAGTATCCATTGAGGCATGTCCAGTGGGCATATTTGCGGTCTTGGAGAAACTTGAGGCAGACTAGTAGGCAATGCTGCGGGGAAAGTGACTTCTGGGCATAGCTGCAGGCCCTGGCCAGTTGCCACATTTGGTATCTGGAGGGAACCCCGTACAACCAGATAGCTTGGTTTAGCAGCTCTGTATTTCATTTGAGGTGGGGTCTCTTTGCAGAATAAAAGAACAAACCACATCGATTTATTTGAGCACTCAGCACTCTGGATCTTCTGGCGTGCAATCATGTTCCTCCCACTGTATCAGACTAATGCCTCAACACCTCCATATACCACGTGGGAGCCAAAAGGACAGTAATGTGCTATATAAGATCACTTTGTATTACATTACCTTACACAGACTCCATTATGAAATAATGGTGAGGCCACGAGCTCGGCTGCCTACAGTGCCATTCATGTTTCCAATATATAGTTGATGTAGTATAGGTGATGTGTCTTCTTACCACTGTTGAATGTAACTGACAATGGCATGCTAACTAAATTACTGTTGTGTCACATGCTCCTGAGATACTAGGCACTTCCAAACCTCTTGATGCTGCATTTGTTTATGATTACAAACAAGGCACCACTGCTACCTCACTTCAGGTCAAGGAAAATGAGGAAGGACTAAGAGCCAGTGCAATTTGTGAAGGAGACTTAATAAGAGGACATGATAAGTGGGTTCACAGATCAGCTCTTACAAACATAAAAAAGGGGATGTAGCAGGAGAGTTTGTTGGACAAGAACTAATAAGCTAACTTTCCACTTGATTGGCATCATTGCTTTTCATCCATTTGATTCTGAGTTAACCGATAGGGGAATGGAACTGTTTGTATTAATAGAAGAAAGTGGACATTCTATGGCTTTTTACCCAAGGTTTCTGACATTTGAGTTGTAAACTACACCATGTTGACCCATTCATTTTACATGACTTCCTGGTGGTGGACCCCAGAACCAGCCTGCATTTAGTTCGGGCGCGTTTGCTGCACATGCTCACTTGGGCTTTAAAAGGTCACTGTCCACCACTGGCGAGATCCGCTCAAATGTGAACATACATAAGGTACAGAGTGGCTATAAATCATAAGACTGTAGAGTTCATTAATTCGCCAGATTAAGCTTGGTATGGTGTGCAATTTTCTTTATGCAATGGAGTGTATATACACATGTGTTTTTCCCTGTGTAATGTTACTTACATTTTGTCTTGTCGATATGTGTAAGTAGGGATCATACTGGTCATATACTGGCTGACGTGGCCCGAATGATTTATTTCTTACTGTATTTTTTCTTTTTTAAGTGATTTATCCATTTTACTGATATGGTTAGGGTTGCTTTTTCTGGAGAACATGTTTCAATGTTGTTCCAGCAAACGGCTTTTGATGATTTCCCTAGTTCCTTCAATGCCTGCAGATGGGGTTTGCCTCATTTCTTTGTTCTGTGGGCTACGGCAGCACCATTCTTGGTCCAAGACCTGTTTTTTTGTGGTGAGTCAGCAATCAGGTAACTGTTGCTCCCAGGGCCCATGGGACACTAGAACAGCTTCAGTTCAGCTCGGACACCTGCGGGCACAGCATCTGAAGAGAAGGATGCTCCTATGAGTTAGTCCCGACATATGGGGCCCTCTTGACATGGTCAGTTGCTCCACTAGTCATACAAGTCCCAGAGTATGAAGACTTTTCTTTTTTTTTTTACTTGTGTTTTTATTTTACATAAACATACAAAAAACATCCAGAACATCAGTGCAGGCCCGACATTTGTCAAAAGCACTACATTGGCCTCCTTCACCCCTTCAGTACAGTCAAGCAGGTGTGGAGTCTCCCCCTGCATGCACCACCAACAGTAGCTTTATCTGCGCCTGACCACTCATTCCCCTGCCCCGCTGTCTCCTGCTGCCCTGTTCCCTTACTGTAACAACGTAATACCCCCACTCCCTACCCCATCTACTAACTGAGCATGCCTCCCCGTTGTGTCTCTCAATCCCGTTACATCGAATATCGTGGCCGACCATACAACCTACTCCCCCATTCCTGATCCCCAGGCAACCTGTCTTCAGGGGTCGCAAACATCCCCTGCACAAGCGTGTTCCATGCCGTCACATAATTGCTAACCTCCCGTTGACTTCTGTACACTGCCCTATGCCACAACACCGTTTCAGCGTCTGCCCATTTTCGCAGATCTGCCCACCACGCCTCAATGTGAGGGCCTTCTGCTGCTTTCCAGGCCATTGCAATCCTTCTTTTAGCCGGAACGCATACAAGATCTTTCATCCTGGTCAGATGCGCCCCTCCCTGCTGCTACGGGAACTGTCCTAGCAAACATGTTCTAGGCGTCCACCCACCCATTTCTACACCCCCACTCTTAACCCTGTCCACTATGTTTTGCAAGACGGCCTCAATTACAGGGCACGACCAAAACATGTGTATCATACCCGCCGATTCGTTTCCACATCTATGGCATCCTTGTGGTCCTGTCCTGGAAACTTGAGATGTCTTCTGGGGTCAGATGTGCCCTACATGTGACTTGCAGTTGTGTCAGTTTGATGCTCGCATTTCTGGACACTTTCCTCTTGTACGCCAGTGCTTTGGCCCATTCTACCTCTGTGAACGGCTTCCCCAAGTCCCTTTCCCATTTTCCTCTCACCCACAGTTCTCCCGGACCCATCCTTTCTAAAATCACCCCACAGGCCCTCCAGACCACGTGCCCCCCTTCTGCCACATCATAAAGTGCATTTAACATGTCATCCCCTTCCCCACCTTCTCTCAGCCCCGGCCATCTATTCTACGCAGTCATCACTATCCTATGATGCACCAGAAATTGCCCTTTGGAAATGCCATTTTCCTCCACCAGTTCTGAAAAGCCCACCCAGGTCCCATCTCTATGACGGTCCCCCACTGTGGACCATCCCTTTTGCTTCCCAGTGTAATCAGAGGTTACGCACCTCATCTGAGTTCCCTCCGCATATGGCCGTCAGGGGTATATTGCTAGAGTACGGATCCTGCCTCCCCGCCATTTTCCATATTCTGTGCCAGACCTTAAACCCCAGCTTCATGAGGACTGACGACCCTCTCCAATCCACAGCACCTCCTTCAAGTAGCACAACCTGGCCTCTTCCTGCAAAAGCTCTGTGTCTAGTGATCTCTCGTCTGCTAGCCAAGTTATAACAAATTGTAGCTGCCCAGGTGAATAGTATGCCTCGAAATTAGGCAGTCTAATTCCCCCATGCTTCATAGTACCTATGCATTGTGTTCAGCAAGATCTTACATCTCCCCTCTCCCCAGACGAGCGCTCTCACGAGTGAGTCCAGCCTGCGGAAGAACCACCTTGGTATTATGTACGGTATGTCAATGAAGTGACAGAGTAGGCGTGGCAGTACCACCATCTTCAACATAGCAGCTCTGCCCATCACAGATAACGAGAATTTATTCCAAAACAATATGGCTCTTTCCAACCCCTTCAGTGCCTTCAATGTGTTGCCCTCATACTCCCTCTCTGGTTCCCAATAGACGTCCACCCCCAAGTATTGGAACGTCTCAATTTCCACAATTTCCAACTCAGTCCAAGGTTCGGTAAGCACTCACGGTCTAGCCCAGCCAGTCCCGCCAGCGGGAACAGGCTTGACTTCTCCCAGCTAATGGTTATGCCAGACAGTCTTGCAAACCCATCCAATACCTCCCAAATGTACGGCAGGTTATCCTTGGGGTCTCGTACATACAATATCATGTCATCTGCGTAGAGGCAAATCACAGGTGTCTTGTCGTCCCACTTGTATGCATGCATCTTTATAGTCTGTTCGAAGTAGCACCTCCAAAGGTTCTAGTGCCAAAATGAATATCATGGGGGACTGAGGGCACCCCTGCCTGGTCCCTTTGCTCAATTCCAAAGCCTCTGAGATGTGTCTGCCCATTTTAACCCTAGCCACTGGTTCCTGGTAGATCAACCAGACCCACCGTTTAAACCCAGGGTCCATCCCAAATCTCCTCAACACTGCATGCAACCATTCCCATCGCACTGAATCAAATGCCTTTATTGCGTCAAGGGATGCCACTGCATAGACCCCAACTTCCCCCCTGGTTCTGTCTATTATGTGGTGTAACCTACACAGATTCCATTATGTGCTTCTACCCGGGACGTACCCAGTCTGGTCTGTGTGTACAAGCATTGTTATCACCCTCCGCAGCCTATTAGCCAGAAACGTGGCCAAGACTTTACAGTCCTGGTTAATCATAGAGAGTGGCCTGTAGGATCCGCAGTTCAGCAGTGGCTTCCCTGGTTTAAGGATTGGTACTATGAGTGACTCCCTGAGACTCCTTGGTAATGTTTCTACTTCAAACGCCTCCTCTAGCATCTGCAAAAGATGCGTTAGCTTACTGGCGTATTCTTTATAAAATTCCTCAGGAAGGCCATCGGTCTCCGGTGTCTTACCAGTGGGCAATGATAGTATGGTATCCCTCACTTCTTCCTCTGTCAATAGTGCATCCAGCATTTCGGCCTGCTCTGGCTCTAAGCACGGTAGTGCTATGTCACCCACGGTCTCCTGTATTTCCGATTCATGCCTCTCCCCTCCTGCAATTGTCGCACATAATATCTAGCGAAAATTGTATGAATTTCCCTTTGTGCCTGCCACTCCTCTCCACACTAATTCCTAATGGCGCTGATCATTTCCCTCTTCTCTTCCGCTCGACAAAGCCAAGATTTAATCCTCGCCGACTTAACCCTGCCCTCGTGCAGCCTTTCCAGATACCAAGAGTAATAATGCTTGCCCAGCCGTTTCCAATGCCCTATACAGGCCTGCCTCAGCATAATGGCCTCCTCTTCTCTTCCTATCCGCCTTCCCTCGCCCTCCACCAGGGCTTCTATTTGTAACTCAATGGCGACAATGCTGTGCCGCAGTTCCTTCCGTATGCCTCTCATTTGACCAATCACCTCCACCCTCACCACCACCTTGAATGCCTCCCACAGGGTCCCAACGGTATCCACAGTTCCCAGATTCTTGGCAAAGTACTCGTCAATTCTCTCGCCCATGTATACCCTGAACCCCTCGTACAGCACCACCTCTGCCTTCAATCACCAGGTTAGAATTGGGGGCTTCGCCGCAGTTCTCCGACACGTCATTTGCAGTGGTGCAAGGTCTGATAAGACCCAATCTTTATATTCTGCAGCCACAAATTCTCCCAGCGTTTCCTTTCCCGTGAGCATATAGTCGATGCATGTGTGCACCTCGTGTGGACTGGAGTAATATGAATAACCTCTCCTCCTCCTATGCAGCTCTCTAGGCGGTGTTGGTTTCTGGTGCCTATCGTCTGGCCTATGCAAAGTTGGATCCATTGTGCAATTAAAGTCCCCTCCCCATAGCCACATGGCTCCCCTATACTGCATTAATCTGAGGTCCATTGTCTTGAAGAAGGCCGTAGCCTCATGGTTGGGGGCATATGTATTTATAATGTAGAGTTCCCTCTGCCCCAGGAACCCGTGCAGAACCGCCATCCTACCTTCATTGTCACATTTATAATCCGTCATCCTGAAGGGCATGGAGGAAGCCACCCATATAAATGCACCCTGCGCGTACATCGATTAGGTTTTGCCGTACAACTGCCCCCCCCACTTCCTAGCAATCGTAGCTTGCTAAAGGCATCGCCTGAGAAAGGGCTGTATGTACCCCTCTCCCCTTCATGTATGTGAACACTCTGTTTCTCTTCACATAGCTATTCAACCCCCTGATATTCCAAGGCACTACTTTAATCACACTCATTTTGGTCTCTACTTCCCTGTCCCCTCAGCATCCTACTCGCCCTCCTCCCTCCCTTCTACCTCCGCCTCTTGGCCACAACAGCTTCCTCACCCTCCCTTGCCCCCCACCCCCACCCCAGCACAATCGAGTGGTCAAACCACAAGGGTCTCCATCCGGGATAACATGCTCTGTAGTTGAACCCATAACCAAACTCTGCCCCCCCCAACTCCCCAACATAGTGATAATGCCCAACGGCTTACTGCAGCTGCTTCTCACACACCACCAGACCCTCGTCCCCCTACTCCAGTCTCACTTGCAGCAGCTGGGTGCCGCCAACTGGCAATCCTAAGGTAACTCCCTCCAAAGTCAAAACACTGGGATACAGCTATCGACCCTTGGACCCTCCCTCTTCTCCTCCTTCCACTGTGCAAGTCTTAGTCGTACTGTCACTTTGTTTTCTCAATACAATCCCCCTCCTGCAATTTTTGGTTTTCTAGTTTTTCGGTCATATGTCTGTATAAGGTTCTGATGCTTTTCATCCCTCTGATCCTTTCAGGTCTCTGTGCCTCACCTTCTCTGTAGGGTAGCTAACCCCTGTGTATCCATCCAGGCACGTGCTCCTGTTGTGGTGTCAAAGAAGTGTGTAGTCCCATTATGCATGACCTTCAGTTTTGCTGGATTAATTAATATGTACTTGAGGCCTGCATTCCGTAGCCGCTCTTTGGCGTGACGAAACTCCACCCATTGCCTTTGCACCTTTAGGGTGTAATCCAGGTATAGCGCTATTTTGGCCGAACCTCGCACAATGACTCCTCCCCGCATGGAAAACACCAAGATTGTCTCCTTGCCTCTATAGTTAAGAATCTTTGCTATTATCGTTTGCTATTATCGGTCTTGGTGGTGCTTCCGGTGGAGGTTTCTTGACAAGAGATTGGTGGGCTCTCTCCAGACTAAATCTCTGAGACAGGTTACCCAGCCCCACTTCCTGCAGCAGCATATTTTCCACAAATGTCGTGGGGTCCCTGCCCTCAGCACCTTTCCAGCAGGCCCAGAAGCCTTAGGTTGTTGCGGTGCACCCTCATTTTGCATCCTTCGCCCCATGTTTTAGCACTACAACTCGCTGCTTTAGCTCCCGTACCACTCAGCTCATCGCCGCAATATTCTTCTTCTTTTCTGCCGCCTAGGATTCCACTGTCCGTACCTTTTCTGCCTGTTGCAGCCATCCCACATCCACCTTGACTTCCTCAATTTTCCTCACCAAGGTAGCCTGCAAAGCTGCTATTGTCTTCAAAATCGGACTCTACTTCGCCTTGGCATCTGATTTCGCTGTGTCCCCTTCCTTCTCCTGCAGCAATCCACTCCTGTCCTTTCATCTCCATGCAAAGGTATCAATTTTGGTCTGCTTGGATTTCCCTTTATTTGGTTTGTCAGACATGAGGCCAGCATGCTCTTGTCGGAGCAATGACCTCTTTCTGGCCCCAGCTTAGGCTCGTACTCGTGGGCCTACTTGGCCTGGTTCTCCTCTCTCCGGGGCCCTCACAGTGTTGGTACACCGGCTTTGTGGGCTGTGCCGCTCCCAGCCTAATTTGCGCTCCAATGAAAGCCTGTAGCAATTCTCAGCGCTCTTTCCCACCGTGTGGTGTATCCAAAGGACTCTCTATCCTTTTTCGCCCCGGTCTGGTGCCTGCGCTCAGGTGCCTCCGTACCCCTATGGGAGTTTCTTGACGTGGTTCCAAGTCCTTGCGCTCCTCCCGTCTGCGCCTCTCACCTCTGTCCTGCCTTCAGTTCTGTCCATCCACGGTCATACCGGCTGTTCCAGGCCCAGATGCCTCCCCTACACGCTTGCTGCTTCTTCCTCCACAACCTGTGCAACGTTCAATGCAGTCTTTGGTCCTGCATTGTGGAGCTAGGCTCTCAGTGACTGGCCTCTCAGGCACAGGGGGTGTTCTCTGATCCCAGAGAGCGAGAGCCCGAATCCGCGATGTCCAGCTATGTGCGCACAGCTATGAGCAGAGCCTCCAGCCCCAGTACCCACTTTACTTTAAGGTTTGTATCCATGCCCGCTCCATCAAGCCTCCAGCGCTCCCTCAAGTCCGCTGGGCATGCAGCTTGTGTGTCAAACGCTGGCTCTATGCCTTCCTACCCTGTGCGTATCTCGCTGTTCCTGCGCTCGGCTACTCACAACAGTCTGTGCACCTCGATTCTAATCGCAGCTGGTGCTGCACTCCCCCAGCTGCTCACCTGCATTCAACGTGGTCGCCGGCCAGGTCCGCTGGCCGCTGGGTTGCTCACAGTGCAGCTCAGCCTTGTCGCCACAGTGAATGCGGTCCACTACTATATGGTGCACACTCCCAGGGCCAGGGCTCTCCAGTCCTCTGATCCTGCCCCTACGGCTCAGGGCTGCCTTGTCTGCTACAGCAACGGGAAGCAGTCGTCTGATCTACCCCTCGCGCCCTCTTCACTGCTCCACTCCGGGTGCCATTTTTCCCTCGGTTTCCGCGCTCCTTCGATCTCCCAATCTCAGCCTCCCAGGCACCAAGGGGGATTATTCCTTCGCTCTCCATGCTTCGCAGCCGCTTGCAGGGGCTAATTCAAGGTTTTCTGGTCTCTGCAGGTTAAATTACATGGAAGGGCTTATCTTATATGACGGATCTGGTGGGAGCTCTCTCGGTTTACGGCCTTACAGCATGGCTGTTAAGACACGAACCCCACAGAGTATGAAGACATATGTTGATTGGATGCCTGTTTGGGACCAGAAGCCTCACATTCCTTACAATGGGTACCCTGTGACTTAGCACCCTTCCCTTTTATAAGCCCTAAGGGATGCTTGCATCTATTAGATCCACCTCCTTTCTAATTTTGCTTCCATCCCACCTCAGATTTCTGGAAGGCCCATTTGTGGTTACTGGACATCCTATGGGATACCCATAGGTCAGCAGCTACGGCTACCATCTTGGGGTATAGCAACGTGGAGTTAGCCAAACGGTGCTTCAACTCAGTGGAAGCACCATTTGATCATGTAGTTACCCTATGACTTTCAACCTACCCACGTTTTTCAGGGTGAAATTCACAAAGGTTTCCCATGTTACTTCGTCCTTCTACCTATGGTCTCTGCACTTTAAGTATTGGGCAAGGGTCTTCCAAAGCTTGAGGAGAAGTGCCTTGTTAAGTTTCTCATAGTCTTTTCTGTCAGAAGCACTCAACTCCAGCAACGCAGTACATCCACCATGGGGGAGTCTACTAATTAACCATGCAATCCGACAAGAAGTACTCACTCCTTGCAAACTCAAAGGCAGACATCAATGAAGTCACACATCTCATCATAAAAACTCAACAGATCTTTGGAGGAGAAGCATAGCCAGAATCTTTACTGGGCCCCCCACTGGAGCCCCTTGCACCAGTTATTATAACCAAATCAGTTTCCATTTTGAGCTTTTCTAACTGGAACTGTGTCCCTCTATTTGCTTGTCCTGATCAATCCTATCTGCATAAATCTGGTTAAGTTTGAGCTTCAGCTTAATTTCCTTGATTTTCAGCTTTTTCCTCTCCAAGCCCAAGGAGTTATCACCCTTTGAGGTGGAGGTGGGACATGCTAGGCGAAGGGACAAGCCGCTGGGGAGGAGAATACAGGGACAATATTACTAGGCCCTGAACATGAATCATCCTCACCATTAGCAGGGGGACCAACATTTCTAGATGCCTGTGATCCATGACTCTCTGGATCAACTCACCTTTTGTACTAGAGGTACCTAGCCCCCTTTCAGAACACACATCTTTTTACGGTATCTGTTTTTTGGTTGGCTATGGATTCAGTAGTGTATATGTCCATGTCTATAGGTTTTTGTAATATATACCATCTCAAGCTTTAGTGCTTGTAGTTATGCATGTAACATAGAAGTTAACTATGCTATGCTTCACTGAGTTGTGCACACCGATATCCCACCACAGCCAACAATTGTTAGGAAGGATTCTGAGGCCAACCTACTTGATTAGCAAGGACTTTTAAGACTTAATCAAACCAAATTCTCATGAAGCAGTGTACGCCGAGCATTAAGTCAGACATAGGAGATCAGTGGTTGATGCCCAGGTACAGTCAGCAACACATAGAGAGAGCTAAGGAATAAATAGAGTTCCACACAGAAGTATGAATATATACTATGTATAAGGTTTAACACATTACAAAGGTAAATCTCAAGAGGACTATATTCTACAAAACACACTTGCATACGCCCACAGATTCATAAACACATATATCAAAGTGAAGAAACCTGCACTTCACACTAAACACAGTAAAAAAGCAGCTTAGTGAAGCAATGCATCAATCCTGTAACAAGTAACGTGAGAAAGGCAGACATTCAAAACATACAAAAATCTGAAAGGAGCAGGAAAACTCTAGCCTCTGGACCAGAGTATTATAAAGTCATCAAAAAACAGAAAAAATATGTCCAGAGAAAGAAATATTTATAGTGCTGTATCAAAATGTATTTAAAGTGATACAAAATTGAAAAAATGGTGACTAAATCACAAATTATTAAACACTAATCACTGAAACATAGCAAAACAGCAGCTACAATATGCCTAAAATAGGCTAAAACATCATCACACATACTTGCCATTCATGGTGCAACATTCAAACACAACTCATCATACAGTGACAAACATCCAAAATGCTAAAAGACAAGAAAACCATACTAAAAACATATGGGGAAAAGGAATTCATAACTGTTCCCCACAATGACAAACATTATTATCGTGTTCACAAGCAATAGAATCAATTGACAATCTATTGTCAGGGTGGATCAAACAAGAACAAAGCACAAAGATCGCATCCCTGTAAAATGTATCTCGACTGGTTTCGACGTATAGTGATGGTTGACACAACGTCTTCCTCAGGAGGTAAATGTTACCATTCTGTAAAAAAGCACACACAAACATGGCTGTAAGCTAATACATGAAGAACGTAAGTCGTAGCCGACTGTCTGCCAAGTGGACATTCAAAACATGTCAGATAACCTGCATTACAATTATGAGACAGGCAATTATCTTAAGCAATCCGTCCCACTCAGGTGAGTGTTCAAGAGTCTTAAAGTAGTACAAGATACAGGAACGTACCTGAAGGGGTGGAATAGTCTCTAATTTCCCCTACACAACTGTTGACAAAGCCAAGAGGTAACTAAGAAATGTATTTTATTTAGGAAAATTTGAAAAGTATATGGAAAATCCAAAATCCAGGCTTCACTGTAAGAGGATCCGGTCAGGCTTAGGTGATTGTTGGACACTCTGGCAAAGATTGTGTTAGCTTGCTTCCCTGTAAGGGATGCTGTTTTCAGGAAATGTTGTAAGGGGATTCCATGGCCTTGGATTGGCGCTTTGGGGTCCCTCTGTGAAGCAGGACTGGGTTAAAGGGAAAAAGCCAGCCCAGAAATAGTGTTGTCATAGAAGTTCATCCATGAATGCTCTCAGTAAAACGGACTAGAACATTTTTGATCTCTGCATTTCCCCCCAAAATACTCTAGCGCTCCATTCTGAACACCAAAGTCAAGCCTCTAGCGTCTGTGGTTGAATGCTTCTTCTTACATGTTCAGCTATAGGCAGGTTTATTGGTAAATGGCCCTACCTTTTATGATGATTTAAAAGATGCTATGGAAAAAAGAACAGAAGGAATTTTAAACTCCTTTGTGGATTATTGCGAAGGTCTTTCAACAACTTTAAGTATGGATTTAATGGATGACCTGAGAAAGTAAAAAAAGCGTTATGTTTATGGGATTGGAGCCAAACAATAGATACATTACACTCCCTAAAGAGTCTTGGTTATTTACAACATGAGCATAAACGTCTTGGCTCTGTGCCCCCCCAGCTCTAATTATATTGATGGGGGTATGTGCTGGATGTGGCTTCTTCAGATTCAGGTGGAATCTAAATTCTACTAAGGAGATCTTGTATAGACGTAAACTATTGGAGGAAAACGTATGCTGTTCAAACTGTGGTCTTACCGGGAAGGTGGAAACGCATAAACACCTTTTAATGTTTTGTAAAACACTTGTGCCATTGCAGATTATATATTTTAAAAGATTTATGGAATCTGGGATCACAAGTGATAGTGGTTTTTATGGAAGAATTATTTAACTGGTCAATCAACATCCTTGTCATTGGCAGTGAATGTTTAAAAAAAAAATGTGAACCTGGATACCAATTTGCAACACGAATGAATTGAGGGGTATGTAGATAAACTCATCTTTGCTTAGGTCTAAAGTATGATGTATTTTTTTCTTTATTTATATATCATTACATTTGTAAATAATATGTATTGTTTATTTCGAAAACATTTGTGTTTTAATGATGCTTTTTAACACATAACTTGATGCATTGTTTCAATTATATTGTTAAGGTTGAGCTTTTGTTTAACTAATAAACAAGTAATTAAAATAAAATATGCACAGACACCACCAGATTGCCTTTGACCCAGAAACCGTTGATGATAACAATCACACCATCACAGCCCGACTAATCAAATTTCCAATTTCCGCCATTTAAAATGGTTGTACGTTTTCTGTAAATTGCACGGAAGAACAAACTAATAAGATCTTTGATTCGGTCCAAACTCGAGGAGTTTAAAAGCTTACAGTGGCCTCAAGAAGTCCCTAATATGCCACCTTCATCTGATCTAGAACAGAGAGTTGAGAATGAACCCGGGGCAGACATTGCATGACCCTGTCACTCAGTGGTTTAATCACCAGCTTCCCGCAGAAAAGAGGACTGAATTCAAGCCACCTTCTATTTATTTTATATTTATTGGTGAGAATGCTGTGCACCATATTGTACACCATAGCTTTCACAGCTATGGTCGTGAAAGCCAACTTGCTGATAATGGACAATACTAGCCCGGGAGACCCCTCAATAAAATAAAATCCTACCTTAAAAATACAAAAGACTTTGTGCCTCATTAGGAGTTTGGTGGTGTGGGAAATATTTGGTAGTAATGCCATTGCCATGACCTTTTTTGGCAGTAACCGAATAACCAATGATTTTACCACACCACTAGCCACCAAGTTTGGAAGTGTAGTGGAGGATTTAGCACCAACAGGTAGCTGGAGGTAAATCCTCCGCTCTACCTCTTCACCTCAAAAACAGGTGGGTTTACTGCAGGGAAATTACTGCTCAATGTATAGCTGAATAAATACCCATAGAGCCTGATTAACTCCAAAAATGGGGAATAAAACCACCTTACCACCACTCATAATCTGGCAGTAATTCCGCTTGACCGAGGCACAGTAACAGTAAATTAGTTATATAGCAAACTCTGCAGTCAAATTGACGAATTACCGCCATACTCAACATGAGTTCCTTTGTCACAGAGGAAGAACCATAGCTGAGTGGCACCCAACTGCTAGAACATTATAAATGTAAGAAAACTGAAAAGTACACCATTAAATTCAGAAAGGGCATTAAGATGGCCAGACCTTCACTGATTTGGCAGTGGCACTTAACCTCCTGATCATTGGGCAAAATGTAATTGTGGAAAGTGTGTTGTTTGCCTAGTAATCAGGAATGTTTAACTTGCTGTACTGTGAGTGTATTCTGCACTACCCCTCTCACACCGTCTCCCGCCACGTTAAACAATGCGTAATGCCACCCTCCCTACTCCGCTAATCTTCCTTTTAGTGCACTAGAGCCACCTGCTGCAATAGCAAAACACCAATATAGAAATAGAAATGCATAATGTGTGAATTAATGGATCAAGCATTAATGTTCGGGGTTCCCACATACAGACGAAGACACATTATTTAAATTATCCGGTTGACCAGGCTTCTCTTTGTTTATTTAGTGATTCACTTGACCCAGGCCGATCCATCGATATCAGGAGGCCAGGCTGAGTCCCAGCAGGCCGGATAACCTCATGTAAATGTATGTCACGTTAGAGGACTGGGCTCCTTTTATACAAGACGTACTTATACCCTACATCCTGGCATCCCATTGACTGGCGACCCTGCAAAGGGCAACAGTGCAGAGGGATTGGTCTGTTGGGCCCTGATTGGTACTAGGACCCAGTCTTCATACAACTCCCCATAGTTGTGTTACTTACTTAGGCTATCTCTGCATTTTGATCAACCTTAAATTTGCAACCTGACTGTGCTGAAGCTTGTGCCCACCACTACCCCTCTCATATATTCACATCCTTCTACCCCACACCTCTAGACTTGGATTACCCCTCAGAACCACCTACTCAAAGATAAATGCAATGACACCTGTATAAGTGGCACAAAGACGGCACCCCCGCCCCCTCTTCTCCTCTCCTGTCCTACAAAAATTCCCTTTCCTCACTCACCTCAGCCGTTGATTCTGCCTTTCATGCTTCATCTGTCTATGAAACCATCATAAAAGACGCATTGCAATGCTACAGGTAACTCTGCATACCTCCGGCAGACGTTTCCCCCTGTTTGTTTTCCTTCCTGTTTCACTGTTCCTCTTTGTAATTCTTCCTCATTTTCCCTGTTCCATTGTGGTTCTACCTTGTCCTACATTCCCTTTGTGGAGGTAAATACGGCCAAAGATTAGCTCTGTAGAGCAAACAGGTATCGCCTTATAACAGCACCTAAAGGAAGATGTGGAAATACTTTACAAACTGTTTGAAATTTTACACTCCCCAAGAACATTCATGTAAGGAGGCCCTAAAGGAAGGGGTTTTAGGTCAACCTTAATGATAAAAACAGAAAAAGAAAGCCCCTTTTTGCATTCAATTGAACCAAGGCCCGAGAGGTGAGAAATGTATTCTGGGAAGTAAAAGACACAAGACATGGAGATTCCCTCAGTGTGATGCTAGAGAGGGTAATGGAGCATGTCATGTTAAGTAAAAACATGTTTCTATTCCCCCATTTTCTTTATTGGGAGACAGCTCTGGCAACAAGAGAACTGCACCCTTTGAAATAGGAACATGGCTACATCCGAAAGCGTTAAGGCCAAAGCATTTGGTAAGTGTTCAATAGCAAAAGAACTCAGTCCGGGTCCCACAACATTTATTTTGCAGCTCTGAAATTTTAAATGAATAATCCCAGGATGTGTCATCAACTTTAACTGCAGCAACAGATTTAGGATAGTGCAAAGGGCTCGATTTTGTGCTTTAAAGACACAATGTAAATTGCGTGCTTATTCAACTACTGTCTGATCAGTATATAAAGTCATGATGGTACTTTGGAATGGTTCATATCAATGTATTTCTGATTGCACACAAATTTGAAAAGTCATATTTTGTGTAAGCGGGAAAGCTGTGTTCCTTTCTCGCCTCCTTTGTGCTGATTTGAATTCACCCAGGATTCACCCCAGTGCATCCCCAACCTTAGGAATGTGTGTAATAGGACTGACCAGGAGTTGGTTGCTTTGGCCAAGTGGGAATCATGTGCCAAATGTTGTCTAAACTAGTTTTCCAAGTTGCGATTACAAGAGGTTTAGCTCAACTGAGAATTACATATTTGAACTTTCCAATAGCATTATCATGGAAAAGAGCTGGTTTGTAATGGAATGCTGAGGACCTCCAGTGCCTGGAAATGGTATTTTTATTTAAATACATTGTGGGCCAGAAACGACAGGACCTGTGTGGTCAGTCAAATATTATTTATTTGTGCAGGATTTTGCTCTTTTCTCCCTAAAGAAGGACAGGTTACTTGACCCCTTCTCTTCTCTGGCTCCAGGTCGTCACTTCATAAGGATCAACCCTTATCCTTACTTCTCTTTTCTTTCTTCCAAGGGAATTGCTAAGCCCCCTCCACTGAGGTGGCTTCATGTGGGCCGTCTTCTTCCTAACATGAAGGAAGGAAATGTATGTCACGTTAGAGGACTGGGCTCCTTTTGTACAAGACTCCTTCCCATCCCCATGAGCCACCTCATCCAATGTAGCCGAGTCCATCCCGTTGGGCTCTGCCCACCTTGCAGGCTGAGCAGGGCATCCATATATTCTGGCCCAGGACTAGGAGCCTCCATGCTCGGTCCTCCAGAGGCTACACCCCTAAGGGACAGGTTTGTATTCCTCAGCGTCCACATGGCATCCGCCATGTTTCCTCTTTCTGGTGGTTGCCATATCCCTCTGCTCTGCTTTTTGACGTGGACTCTGACCGCCAACCACGCCCCCATATAAATCCACCACGGTGGGGATTGGTGCTGTCCACGCCCTCTTCTGCATCCATCCGGAGGACCGAATCCACTGTGGAACCTGCCACCCACGTGTGCACTAGGACCCCAGCCGGCCCATAGAGCTGGGGGTATCCCAATAGCACTTTACGATGAGGCAGCAGCACCTGTGAGATGGTTGGGGATGCAGATTAATACTCTTGCATCAAATCAATAATGACAACTCGTTTGTTTGGCAAAGGGAGTCCGTTTAATGACAAGTCAAAAAAACGGGGGGGTTCATGAATATCAGCAGTCGCTCGTTCTTCCTTCTCACTTCAACTCCAATTAATTTCAGAAAAAACACATAATCTATACCAAAAACTCGTCATCACTGACGTGCAACACTTAAAATCTGGCATGCAGTTCTATTGGTTCTAGGAAGGTAACTTTAATATAGGTGCTATATCTGTATATAGTAACGGAGTGAGGGGATTGGATGAACACTGTCAGGTGGGGCATCTAAGTCCTTCCTTCAAAATGGCTACTGTAAACGTCACTAAAAGTACGACATCTCATTGGTTCTACTATAGGACCCTTGATTACTTGGTCCACTATGATTGGGTTGGCAACAACCCCACTCATACTTTTCCACTTGCTTAGCAGCATGCAGAATAGCAGAATAGCTGGCCAAGTGTAGGGAGTTTGTCTGCACCCCCAGCTTCCCTCCAATTATTGCTACAATCAATCATCACCTCAGTGGTCATGTGTCAATTATTTCTTTGTGGTTGGCCTCGAGACTGCTTCTTGGTCTGGAAAAGTTAAGACATCTGTGCATGGCACAAGTCCATGCGTATGTGTGAAAGTTTCATCCCTTCTCGCTCGGCTGGTTACGTGATTCTGACACCGTGAAATTGTCTTATTCTTCATCAATTTGTGTATTTGATTTCATCATGCCAGCCATCTGTGGCTTATCTTGACCTTTCTGAACAGGATACTCTGTTCTTCTTTTCATAAATTGTATTCACTGTTGGGCTATTTCAGCCAATACGACCTTGGTTACTTGGCACGATTTGTCCTCGTCTGAGTTTCTCTCTGTCTTTAATTCTCAATTTGGTTGCTGCTGAGCTCTCCTCTCGAGATCTTTAGTAAACTTTGGTTGATTTTGCTCTTGTGCATAATGGAAGTATACTTGTATAAAGTGCTCCTTTTGAGGTAGATATGTATAGGTGGCGCTTGCCGCAATCCATCTTACTACTAAGCATAAGCAAGCCTCACGATTATTTGCTTCTTGCGGTTCCCTGCATATGTACACGTTTAAACTAACTGATTATTTCCATTGCACATGTGGCATTATCTCTGATATCTTTACCATTGATTATTTAACTTTAGGCTCATGATGTCACTTATCCATGGTGTTTCGTCTCTTTTCATCATATCTTCTATATGTGAGTCAGTCCAGGTTCGTGTGACGTCACCATTCGTCTTCCTTCAGTATCTTTTTAGCTTCTTCAGGGATTGCATTCTGACAATCTTCATTCGGTTTAATTTGTCGATATGGCTTTCTCAATGGGTACCTTACTGTCCAGGTTTTCTTGGGTGGCGGTACTTCAACAGGTGCTGTTCTTCTGATAGGTAGTGGACAGAGCCCCACTGCGGCTCTCTGCTGGTTTATTTGCTCATCATACGTCATGTATTTTGGCGTGAACGTTCCTGGTACTTCAAAATGGACGGTTGGAGTGCAAGTCGTGCTTGGGACCTCCTCTACACACGTCATCCATCAAGATTGTACCGCAGTTCGGGCTTCCCCAAGGGTGTCCCGTTTCCGTGTCTTCGGTGGCTCACATATATCCAAGTAAAAAGCTCCATGGGATGCAATTCAACCCACAAATATAAAAGCAATCAAAATCACCAACTTTATTGTCAAAAAGTGATAGGAATTTGAAACCACGGGCGCTTTGTAGGCGATAAATATGTCTTCCAGCCAACACCAAATTCGAATTGACAATTATGAAAAACACATATTTTTGTAAATATACATCCACCGTCATGTAGAGTCTCGAATTGTCCATCCTGATGTGTAGATTTTAATGATCTTTATTTTACTAAATTACATTTACCTCAAAGTTTACATTAAAAAAAACAAAATGCCTATCCACATGTGGGGAGCAACATTCCTTCCCACCTTTTCCTAGCCACAAGACTTGAGGCGTGGCTGGGGACATCCAATGAAAATTAATAACATGCTAGGAGAGGATCTTGGACTTTAAAATGCCTTACACATATATAGAGAGGGACATTATCATCCTTATTCTGGATATTACTGGAAGGAGATGGATTAGGAGCATAGACACCAACACAAGGGCAGGATTTCCATGGAGACTGCAGGTAGGATGATCTGCACTCTGAAGGAGATGAGCAGTCCATATGGGAACCTATGCAGCAGCTAAAAGAGAGCTTGGAGATTGAGGAATTCCAAAATGAGAGGGGTCGAGGCCTCTCAACATTTCAAAATAAGTAATAAGCCCCAACATAACTCCCCGGGAGTAATGGTGGTCTGGAAACAACAAATGGAATGCTAGTTTTAAAGTGACACAGGCCCATTATAAGATACAACGAATTGTGATTTTCCATTGTAGTTCAATGCAAAGTGAGATTTAATTTCCATAAAGCCCAATGCATTTTGTATTGAGAAGCACAGTTTAAAACAGACAGAATTTTGTACAACTTATTTGCAGATTGTATCTGTAGAATTATACTAAATTAAAACTAAATATGTGTGTCCTACCAGCATAGTCTTTGATTCAGGCCATGGTGCAGTCATGAAGCCCCGTCACCTGACAAAACATTTATTTTTAAATGTGTAGCTAGTTGGAGACTTAGTCATAAAAAGTGTTGTAGGTAAGAGGTAGCTTAGTGTAAAACCCATGCAAGCCCTTATCTTGAAATGTACAGGTAGACCTATGTGTGACATGAAAGGGTAAGGGTACTTTTACCAATGTACCTTTTAATGGAGAATATTTAATCTCCAGCCCAAAACCTGTAGATGTGATGGCAAATGATTATAAATAAATTGAAAGTTGCACACATGTTAAGAAGCGCCTACACCACATTTAGTTGAGATGCTGTGAATCTTAAACTGTCCTTTGATTCCATAATTCATGGATGCTATTGTGAAAAATGAGGACTAATTTGATGAATTTGAAAAAGTAAAGTTAAACATTGTGAGAGATATATATTGACAAGCAACAGAAGTGTAATTGGAATATCCAGTATTATTTTGAGGTTATTACAAGGCCTGTGGTAGCGTCCCTGTAGTTATGGTTAAGTTGCTCAACCCATAGGAAGAGCACTTTTTGGGTGGCTTATAACTTTGCCCCCCCCCCAAACGAATCTTCATGAAGCTTTGCAAAGAAAGTTTATGGCCCCATCAGATCGATCTTGCAAAGTTTCATGAAGGGGGGGGGGGAGAACTATAGGAGGGGTCCCAAAATATGTGCTTTCCAATAGACGCACTGGAAAATAATTTTTGCTCATGTCTACAGCCCAAACCACTGGATGTATTTTCACCAAATTTGTGGCAGGAGCGGCGGCTTGTCCCAAATCGTGCTTTTGTAAATTTGGTGTAAAACCGTCCAGGCGTTTCTTTTAAAATGGCCAAAAGTATGTAAAAAGAAATTAGTGATATTTGGGTTCGGTCCGCGGACTCACTTCCCTGTTTACTCTGCGGACAGGCCTCTGATTGGTCCAGAGGCCGACGTGAGGTCCGCAGACATCGGACGTGCCTGATGATTGGATGGTGGAATGCATGAGGTGTGTCCGAATTTGGGAAATGCCCACCATGTTGGATTCACGGGCAGCGCCTGTTGTCCACGATCAACGCGGTAAAAACATATTTAAAAACGCAACATTGCACTTGTCAAACTAATGAAAATATATCTGGGGAGGAGATGGGTGATGAGGATGGGATGGGATATGGCCTTAAAAGCCAGAAAGCAGGTGTTTTTCTTCCCCGATGGTCCTCCTCTATATTTCAGCATCCCAAACGCTCCCTGCATGGCAGACGGCCCTTTTCGTGAGTTTTGTAAACTTTAGATTCTGCACTTTGCCCGTTCTAGCCACCACCCTGCCAATCACTAATCCTGTGATACATTTTGACTCGTTACAGCTTTCTCATTTACTGTGTTGCCACAAACACTTACAAGCTACCCCTTGCATGACGAGCTTTGTTCACTTCAACGTTATGCCTTTTTGGGATCACAGCCTTCTAGGCATCTTTAATTTATTCAACAGAAACGACACCTTCCATGGACCCTGGGCACCTTTACGGCACAGCCCCTGCATAGCTGCCTTTTAGAACAGCATACCAATAATGCCCCATTCAACAAGGTCACTCAGTATGCCTTTTGGGATCACTACCTTCTAAGCACTTTCACTCTATTTAACAGTCCCACGCCCAAGTTCCCCAGGCCAGTCACCACCCCGGCTCACTCACAGGACTTTGTACCACTGCCAAGGCAACCTTTAACCAGACTCTGCCTTCCATTAATTTATTTCCAGGTTTGCCCTCCTGCATTTTCACACCCCAAGGCACCATGAACTTTATCACCCGCTGCATCTTTTCAGGAATATCTAACACCCTGTCAGTATGCTGCCTGCAACTTAGACGGCCATCCGTCCAAGACGCCATTTTTTCCTTACCAGGTAGGTGCTTGGGTCCTTTCTGTCTACGTTCTTTACCATATCTGATCCTTCTCATGGCTAACACTCAGCCTCCTTCTCTTACCAGATACCAGCCTTTGCCAGATCTATTAGACATCCCTGCTTGTATTAATGACAGCTGCCATCATCCTTTATTCTTTTCAAGACGCCACCTTAACAACTTAGGTAGGCCACACACTACAGTGTTCTTCTTTCTCCTGACTAGTAAAAGTTATGATCACATTTTAAAACACACCTCATTTTAAACCCTTTTAGGTGAACTAAGTCCCCCTCATCAGTTGTCTACCTCCATACTAATACCAGTGTCCCGACGACAGTTCGGCACCCTCAGCAAACCTGCATTTACATCGCAATATCTGTCGTGTTCCACTTCTATCCGAACCAGAAACACCTATTATACGTATCGACAATGGTTACGTACAGCTACCTGTAAAGCAGTACATGAAATTGCACTATCCCACAAAATTAATTCTTGGTTCCACTTGTATTCTATATCCTTATGCTATATAGATTTCTGCCTATTTTTAAATGTTTATTTAGTCAACCATTAAACTTTGTTTTATGATACATCTATCTCTTGTGATCTCTGTGCTAGCATATGAAAATCTAGCATCACTGTAGTTTAGGTGCACCTCCTGTGTGTCTATGAAAGGGGTAGCCGTTGACCCTATATATTATTTCGATTGTCCCCACTCACCCTCCAGAGTCAGGCTCCCCTACACAGAAAAGAGGGTGCTTGCCCCTTATATATTTCATAAATTAGTTTGATACATATCTTGGCATTACTGTTAACCTTTATGAACCACGGAGTCAGCCGCACTCATTCAACATGGTGTCTAGACTGGGGAACACACCAGAAAACATTTACAGCTCCAGTGTTCATAATTGGAAGAGGCAATACACGTAGATGGGAACCTTTAAAAACAATGGAAACCTTCACATCACAACAATCTGACAAAGCCCTCTGGGTGAAATGCACAGTTGTTTGTTTTCATCTGTTACACGCTGTCTACCATGTGTAAAATAAAGGACGTCTAACAGAGACCCCTCGGAATCTAGTGTGTTTCTTTGGAATTTATGGAGGAGTAGCGCCGTGAGCTGATCAGTTTCAGTGACTTTTTCTGTATGTATGTATGTATGTATGTCTGTATGTATGTATGTTACAGGGCCTGTGGGTGAAACCCTGTAGTTATGGTTAAGTTGCTCAACCCATTGGAAGGGCACTTTTTGGGCAGGTTATAACTTCACCCCCCCCTTGACAAATTCTCACAAAACATTGCAAAATAAGTATATGGCCCAGTCAGACTAATGCTGTGAAGTTGCTGGACAGATTTTCACCAAATTTGCAGCAGAAGCAGCGGCTTGGTTCCCGAAAACATGCTTTTGTAAATTTGGTGTAAAAGCAAAAGTAGATAAAGAAGAATTAGTGATATATGGTTCGGTGCGCTGACTTTCTTTCCTTTTCGGTCCATGGACTGGCCTCCGATTGGTCCAGAGGGCATCGTGAGGTCCGCAGACATCGGACATGCCCACTGATTGGATGGTGAAATGCTTTTCGATACCAACGAGATGCGTCATATTTTGGGAAATGCCAGCCAAGTTGGATCCGCGGACAGCCGCCGGCCCTGGAGGAAAGTTTGGAAAACACATTTTTGGTTATTTGGTTATTTGATGGCCGGAAGATAATATGGGGCTATTTTTGTAGGTGGAAAACGGTCAGACAGGTGTCTTAGCGGTCAGTGGACAGCGCCGTGAATGGACAGCTTGGAAAAGACATTTGGGTTTATTTGATGGCTGGAAGAGGGCATAGAAATAGTAGGGAAGTGGAATGAAGGTAATGTGGAGCTTTTTGTATAGGTGAGAAAAGGGTTTGGAAATACCGCAGAGTCTGCAGTCAATTTTGGTGTCCGCGGACATCATTTCGATTTCAGGGGGTCAGGTGAGTTTTATTAGTTGACGTTGTATGGTACGTACTTGTTATATCGTTAATTGTATTCTGGAGGTTGTGGTACATGGTACATAATTTTTATATAGTTAATTGTATGGTGGTGTATTGTAGTAATTATAGGTAATGTAGTAGGGAGTACAAAGTGTTTGTAATTTGGAGGAATTACGTAATTGAACTGTATATGGTACTTATGACTGTAGTACAATTGAGGACAGTGCTCATAGAATATGAATTTGACTATACTTGCTATGGTTACCTAGTTTCATAGCGTTATGAAGCTGGAATCTCAGGTTTATTTTATGTGGGAAAAAAAACAGTACAATTTGTTAAGCAGGATAGTTTAAAAGCTTTAGTTGTATACAATTTTACATGTACATTTTTTTAGACCCTCATAAACAGTACATTGTAAGTACTATATTTGGTACAACATTAGTGTATAACACACTGCTGTTGTTCTGACATAAAATAATCATTGGGAAAAAAAATCCATACTGGATTAAAAAAATGTGATTACAATTATGTGAGTGTAAGGGTGATAGTATGTTCGTTTGAAGTATGTTGTGATTAAGCTAATGCTTTAAGTCGTTAGATACCTATTGGTGTATTCTAAGTACAGTAGCGGTTAGAAGAAGTTTTGTCGTGTAAGAATTGAGATGGCCTATTTGAAGTGTTTTGGAATAAAGGGTATTTTTCAAGTAGTTAAATACCTGTTGGCGTATTCTACCTAGTTGACTTTCAAAAGTACTATTGTAGTATTATGGATGTAGTTAGATACCTGTTGGCGTATTCTATCAGTTAATTGTGCTATAGTTTAGTGATAAAATTTGGGTTGAAGGAATATTAAGTAGGCATTTGTTAAATTTCCTGGCCACCTATATTTTGGAGTAATGGAGGTATCGTTACATTCAAACCAACCACTTATTTTTTTGACATATGAAGTGTAGTGCCCTGAAGTGGTTGTGGCGCCAGTGTGGTATACTATACCTACTGTTGTGAAGGTTTTCTTTCCAAGAGATACTTGCCCATGTGTGAAGCCTGTAAGCTTACAGTTATTTCTGGTACCATCTGCATTGTACCTTAGAAGCATTAGTATGACATATTGCTATGTGAGTTTATTTGTATGGAGGAACGATTATCTGAATTGCAAAAAGGGCCTAACAGGTCATGATTTGCATTTGGAAGAAGCTGGTGAAATGGAATGGGTTCAGAATTTGGTATGTATGGATACATATAGAAGTCGTTCATTACGGATGTGGTCTTGTGAAACATTGTTGCAGAAAGTGCATGTATGTTTCCACATGTACGAAATCTGGAAGATTTAATTTATAGGGAGAAGCTGGTCCTCCCCTACTGACCCTCCGCACTGATCTTGTTGGTTGCCTTCATGAACATCAATCTGGATTCCAGGCATCCAGAGGCACAGAAACTGCTCCACACCTGTGAAACTAAGCTTGCAAATCTCGACTCCAACCCTCCCGCTGTTCCCATTCTCCTTGATCTCTCCACTGGCTTTGACACGGTCAACCATTCTATCCTCATAAAATGACTCTGACACCCTCGGCATCACTGACTGGGCCCTGGATTGGCTGACCTCTTTCCTCACTAAGTGCCCTTTCTCCTCCATGGCTTCACTCTCTACCTGTGGCATCCCCCATGGCTCTGTCCTATCGCCATGGCTCTTTAATATCTATCTTGCCCCTCTTCGTCACCTGATTTCCTCCTTCTCTCCTGATTTCCAGTGTTATGCCGATGATGCACAGCAGTAAGACGGAGATATTTCTCATTGTGACACCTGCACCCACATTTCCTCCTACCCTTTGGCCACCCTCTTTGGGCCCTCTACCCCCACAATCCTGCAAGGCCAGAAACCTTGAGGTCATCTTCGATTCCGCTCTCTCCTTCACCCCTGACATCATGGTTCTTACTCAGAAGTCCCACTTCCAGCTCCACCTCCTCAGAAGCATTGTTCCTTTCCTCAACTTCCCCCAGAAGCTCAATGTCTCCAGAGCTCTGGTCCACACTAGGCTGGACTACTGCAACAGTCTCTTTCTCAATCTCCCTCTTTCCTCCCTACACCCTCTCCAGATAATCCAAAAAAGGGCTGCAAGACTTATCCTCAAGGCCAAGGACCATATCTCTCCAGCCCTAAAATCTCTCCACTGGCTCTGGTGGCTGCAAGGATCAAATTCAAGACCCTCTACATCATTCACAAGTCCTTCTGAGTCCTGGGACCACCCTATCTCCAACTTTCCCTCCCCGAATACTGCCCTGCTAGAGCCCTACTCTCCTCTAACTCCCATGGGCATAGGACATTGGGGGGACAAAACCCCCTCACAATTTTGAGGGTGGGATATAATAGCTTTTATCCCCCCAGAATGTGTCTATAGCGCCTTCACCTCAATGTCACATGTGTTTGTTTCATTCCTGTGGCAGGGTTGAATTGGCCCCTCGGCCCGTGGCTGGGCTGAAATCGTGCCTGGGGAGTGGGGGCCAGTTTCTGCCCACGCCTGGGCCTGACTGCAAAAAAAAAAAATCAACCAAAAAAAAATCAAGGATTTGGAAAAAAAAACAATTATTTAGCAGATGAACTTAACTGGTCTGCTGTTAAATCTGTTACCAGTTTAATGGTATCCACTACAGAATAATTGCTCATTTTACTATAGCTGATATCATAGCTCAGTGGATTGAGCACTCGCTGCTGAGCTGTGTGTGTGATCTGCAGGTTCGAATCCCAGCAAGGTCATCTCAGCCTTTCATCCTTCTTAGGTTGATAAATGAGTACCAACACAGGTTGGGTGATATTGTATGCATATTTGTTCTATAAAAAAGAGCGTAAGTGCTATACAATAACATATTATCATTTGGCCTTGGACGTCTGCTTGCATTCACAGTAATTTGACAATATGGATCTATACACACAGATATTAAGGATACATATGGTGATCCATTCTTGTATGAAATGTATATCACAACCATGTAAATCATAACCATATTTTTCATAGTGTACTTAAGAACAATACTATTTGATGCCACTTCCTGTTTTGTCAAGGGGTGTCAAGGGGTGAAAGGTCGTGTTTCATCGCTTCCCGGGATGTCACTTTTGGGTGGGGTCAAATAAGATCACTTTTGGTGATGTCATCAGAGGTCAAGGGTCGTGAGGCGAGGGGTGGAACACTTTTTTGAGGCGAGGGGTCGGCGACTTTTTTTTGAGTGTCCGGGCCTATGTCTTGTCCCAGTCTGACCCTGTCCTGTGGTGCCATAAAACACCTCACTGGGTCCAGGACCAAAACTCCCCTGCCCCTCTCCCGCAGTGACAGAGCACGCCGGGTGTTCTCCCTGCTGCCCAGTACACACAGTGCCAGAGCGCACACACCTTTTCATACAGGGTCTTTGTCGCTGTAGTCCTGGGTTAAGGGCTGTGGCGAGGAAGGGGGGCGTATTGCTGACTCTCCCCGTTCACAATCGCTCTATCTTCCTTGCTCTCATGCAGTGGCAGACCACACCATATTTTTACCACTGCATTCATTGCCCCAACAAAACCCACCTTTCTTTCTACAATGCATGCAGTGCCAGCACACACACCATATAACATTCTTCCCTCAATGCATGCATTTTTAGATCACCCGCACTCCCCAACATAATGCATGCAATGCCTAAAGAAAGCACCCCAGAACACATGCACCCAAGCTCCCTTTAAAACTTGAATGCAGTGATGAAACACAGCCCATCTATTTCACTGCACCCCCCACTACACGCACTGTGTGAAGACACACCCTTTCTCTCCCCAATCAAGCGCATGTAATACCAGAACACACACCCCTCCGACTCCTTTCACCCTAATGCGGCAATGCCCCATTCCCGGACCTGCCTCCTCCCTTCGCCCCTTGGCCACAATGCATGCACTTCCACACAAGGGGCCTCACCCACCGCTTCCCGATGTATGCAGTGCCACGGCGGCACCCATGCACTCTCCACCTCCCTTCCACTGCAGTGGTGCCACCCTTGGAGCGCCCGGGGAGGGCCATCGCCTCTGCATGGACAGCTGCACATGCCATTGCCACGGATGCCCCCACTCCCTCAGCCGGTCAATGCCAGGGTGCGCTTTTGTTGCCAGGCCGCTGTGTCGGCATTGCTGTTCCTTCTTGGCCACATCAGTCGGCATGCCGACACTCTGTGTCGCCTCCTGTGACATATTTTTGGAAGCATTTTGATAGCAAATTGTTCACCTTGAAAGACGAGCCTAGTCCCAAAAGAAAACATGTTCCCCTCATCGAGATATTGTGATGCTTTTGTATATTCCTAGCACTATACAATACTCAGATAGTCTAATATTTGGAGAACTAGCATACGCTACCTCGTACAAACAGGGGGCGATACATGGCCAGCAGAGAAAACGGGGGAGGGGATAATGGAACTGCAGCACAGCACTGGTAGGTGGAGGGGGGGTCGCATAGTATTGAAATGAGTGCATTTCTTATGCTGTCATTGTAAGGCGGAGCTGGGGGAGTAGAGGCAGTCGCGTGTCAGGTCAGGTGGGTCGGGTGCGTCCATGTATCTTTCTTAGGGCAGTAAAAGAAAAACTGATTTATAATATTCCAGAAGTATTATAGATGCTGGTACTTCCGAGACTGTGCTAGGACTGGGGTAGTTACATGTTGGGTGTGCCTACATAACCTTCTGTTCTTCTGACAGCCAGATCAGTCTGCCACTGAATTGTGTAATGTATGAATGCATGGGTTTTATAAAGCATAAACCTATGTGGAAAGCAGCCCATGTACATAGGCGATGCACCCAGGTGGCCATTATTAAACACCGGTCCCTCTTAAAGACCAGTATCTAAACAACAGCAAAGTATACCACTAGCTACCCACCTCTACCACACGCCAGTAGTGGGAAAACCTATTGAAAATGAAAAAAGAAGTCAGTCTTCAGCTGATTCCGGCGCTACTCTAGTGTGTTTATAGTTTTGTGAGTAGAAGCAGCAGGTTTTGGGTCTATTACCCTCAGACTGTAGAGGGAAAAGTATGCAATGAAAAAAGATAAATTAGACCTACTGTTAACTTGCGCTTTCACGTTCCAATGTCACTATAAAGAAATGATGTTTTGTCAATAAAAAATTCACTACAGAGTACGATTTGTCTGATTTATTTTAGCCTCTGCTTGATCCAATGTATTCATGTGATTAATTTCATTGAATTGTAATCATTCAATATCATTAGAGTTCATTTGTTTACATTTGTCAGGCTTGGCTTTCAATAAACAAGTATTTCTCTTCATTGAATTCAAATCATTCAATTTTACTTGTAGTGCTCAGCCTGAACCCGACACGTGTTTTCCTCGCCATAGGTGTGGTGGTTCCTCAGGGGTATATTGGCTAGTATATATACACTTTTCCCCAAAAAAATCTTCTTCATATGTTATGTTAGGTACACAAATCCAAAAACATTGGTATCCTAGTGAAAGAAACAGGCAAAAAGAAAACAAAAACAAAAATATACAGTGACTAAGTGTTTACATTGGGATCTGCGTATCAGGATTAGGTAAAGAACTCTATACTGCTATAAGCAAGACCATTAATTTTGACTTACTTAATGGTCTTCGATGATTTGTATAGAACGGTAGTTTGAAGTTAAACTTTCAGTTATTTTTCTAGATTGTTGGGTCGATGTCCCTATAAAGAAATAGTGAACCGTTATCAGAGACCGTCTGGTCATCGTAGCAGGTTCTTAACATTTCACACATGCGATGTGCTATATAGTATTTACATACAAGAGCTTTGTTAGTAAAGCTTACCTGCGTTATGTGGTTATTATTGTTATTTTCCGTGTCCAAGCGAACAGTGCGATTGCCGGTAACAGTGTGAGTAACGCTGGTGTGCTGTACCCGGAAGTATAATAAAGCTTTGTTCAGACGCATTGTGACGCTCATTGACTTGAAGTACACCATGTTTGATTGGGCCCGTTGATCACAGTCTCAATGCAGCGATACATGTTTCAACTCGTGTTTGAAGATGTGTGTGGATTCAAATAATATTTATGGTATTGATAGTCTAGAAAGAAAAGATTATTTTTTAGAAACTATTTTTATCGACTCGATACACAAATATTGTTTATCGAGTGTAGTTTACTGATAAAATCCGCCATGTTGAAGCGGAAAGAATACGGTCAATCATTCTATTCATGAATTCATGACTGGCTAGAGATAGGAGTGTGTTTACAACACAGTTCAACTGGAATAAATCTGTTCTCTACAAAAATTAGAGTCATTTGTTTTTCATTTGTGTCCAATTGTGTAGATTCCATTAGATCTACCTAATTCGAATAATTGTCTCCACATCCTGTTCTGAAGATCCCATTGTATACACAACAATATATTACATATTAGAGGCTAGGGAATTAAGAAACTGCAAAGTCCATTAATTAACACGGAGGCGGTCCAAAATAAAGAATAGAGAAAATCTTCTATAGCAAAACCAACCAATCACTTGTAAAGTAAACTTGCATTATGGCTCAAACCTTATTTGAACCAATACCAGTAAGCAAATATGCATGTATACAAAACACATGAGTAGCATGCTGCAAATATATCAGGAACAACATCCTTTGAACCCAAGAATCTGTGTCCATTTCAAGTCATATGTTCTTGTATCTGTCAAAGGAAGTGATGAAGTTCTTGGTCTACATTTAAACCAGTAAAAATTGTATCCATAGACCAAATCCAGAAAGCTTCTCTTTTGCGTAGTAGTCTTTCCAGATTCCCTCCTCTCTTTGGTGACGAAATCTTTTCTATACCATGACATTTAATTTTTGCTAGGTCAGAATCAGAGTGATGTTCATGGAAATGAAAAGCCAGTGGAGATTTCATATCTTTGTTTTTAATGGCTCTCAAGTGTTCACCTAATCAAATTTTTAGTTTCCTTATCGTACTGCCAATGTAAAGTTTATTGCAAAGGCATGTAATGACATATATAACAAATTGGCTATTACAATTAATATGTTGTCCGATTTTAATCTTCTTGCCATTTGGTTGTGAAAATTCTTTCTTGGCATTGTCCATGTGTGGGCACATCTGGCAATTATTACATTTGTAATTCCCTTGAGTTGGTGGTTTGAGCCAGGATTCTGTATTTGAGGAGTGCATCTGTTTGTATTTATCATATTTTTCATTGTCGAAAACCTACTCACAAGATGATTATTTAGATCAGGGGTGCACAACTGATTTTGACAGAGGGCCGAAAGTACCTTACATGAGGGCTATAGTGGGCCGAAAAGTAAAAGTGGGCGGGGCGGTAGGCGGGACATGTCAGGAGGCTTTTTCAACCCCCAACTTGTATTAAACACATGGAAAAAGAATATGTTTTTGAGGGGTAACGATTTTTATTGCATTTCAAACTTACATTTTGTACTATACATTTTCCATTGTTATCATTTATTTCGATTTAGTTATTGTATATCGTCCGTTTAGTTAAATTATATATATTTTATTGACCCTTGATTGGACATTCCGTTATTTTGGACTGCTATAGTTTGCTGTTTGGGTTGCCCAAGAGGAGTATGGCCTTCGTTGAGTCAGGTTTCCCCAAAAAAGCAAAGGATGTACATTTCCTAAATGTGCCTGTTTTAGCTTTATTATTGAGTTCACTCTTGGAGTGCAACACTATGCCCCATGGCTCCCACCCCCAACCAAACACTATGCCCCATGGCCCCCTCACCCCCAACCAAACACTATGCCCCATGGCCCCCTCACCCCCAACCAAACACTATGCCCCATGGCTCCCAACCCCAACCAAAACAGCATCACTCACCTTCAAATGCTTAAACAACGCTGCCCCCCCCTACCTGGCAACCAGAATAGTAAAAAGAACCTCCACCAGACCCACGAGCATGACCAACGCTTACTGCCTAAAGGTACCCAAATTCAGACAGAAAAAAAACAGGCGGTAGCAGCTTCCCTGTCATGGCAGCCCAACACTGGAATGCCCTCCCTCTCAACATCAGAACTGACCAATCCTATTACAGTTTTAGGCGAAACACCCTCACCTGGTTACGCTCCAACGATCCCATGACTGAACAATGCCCCTGCACCTAGCCTACCTCACTGTATATATGTATATAAACTGACCTGCCAAATGTACAATACTGTATGTATATTTGTATATATGCCTACTTAACAGACCCTGTAAGTAATGTAATGCTCTGCTCACCATTCAACTGTTTCCTACCCTGTAACCAAGTCTTTATGTATACTTACTCCTCTGTTCTCTGTTGCGCCCTGTTACCTCTGGGTTTTGCGCGCTATATCAAATAAATAAACAAACAAACACTATGCCCCATGGCTCCCACCCCCAACCAAACACTATGCCCCCTGTCCCTCACCCACCAACCAAACACTATGCCCCATGGCCCCCTCACCCCCAACCAAACACTATGCCCCATGGCTCCCACCCCCAACCAAACACTATGCCCCATGGCCCCCTCACCCCTAACTAAACACTATGCCCCATGGCCCCCTCACCCCCAACCAAACACTATGCCCCATGGCTCCCACTCCCAACCAAACACTATGCCCCATGTCCCTCACCCCCCAAGCAAACACTATGTCTCCTGTCCCTCACCCACAACCAAACACTATGCCCCATGGCCTCCTCACCCCAAACCAAACACTATGCCCCATGGCCCCCTCACCCCCAACCAAACACTATGCCCCATGGCTCCCACCCCCAAATTTTAGATCATCAAATTATATTCAACCAACGGCATTGTATCAAAACAAACATATTTTAATTTACATATATCAAACAGTGTGCTCACATATAATATATAAAACACTAATGGATGCAGATGTAGCATGAAGAACACAAAACACAGTGGGATCTCACCCACAAGAAGAGCTGTTTCTGAATGAACTGCAGATGTTATTCATATGAATGGCAAAGTGACATGATGTTAGTAACAGTGGCTTCAACTAGATATCGATGTTTTTCCAGCTTGAGTTACAGCGGTATCAAATACAAATGTTTATCCAACATGGATTAACCAGCGTCAGTAGAGAAGAGGAGGAGTCAATCACATGTCACATGTGCCCAACGTAGCCCTTTATCTCGCTTAGAACAGTAAAATGAGAGACATTGAAATGGGGAAAATTAACATGTGCAGGCTTCCTACAAGGTAGTACTTAGGGCCATTCTCTAACGGTGCCGACTAGAATTATTCATTGCGCCCCTGACAAACTGGTCAAAATATAATAAAGATTTCTCCAAAATGTGTTCGCAAAGCGCAAAAAGTAAGCACCACACCTCTCATATCACATCTCACTGGCACCCTCCTTGGGATCAGCTTCACCCTCACGAAAAGCCAAAGGTTTTTCATAATCTAGAAAGAGCTGGGCGGACTAGTAATCCCTCATTACCGCCAGAATATATGTGATCTAATTTGCTTTTAACAGGATCACCACTACCAACATCTGAATTCGGCCATCTTGAAGGAACAGGTGGTTTAGCTGGCCATGGAACACCAGGCAAGTATCTGCAGCGTGTAAAATACGATGTCAGCTTCCAAAAGTTATAAGTTTACTTCTGCTGCGGTGCCCCGTACCTGCGCATAATGAATGTGCCCAGGCCGGGGAACCAACTGCACAAGCCCTGCCTGTGCAGTGCACTGCTGTGCAGCATCAGCTTTCGTTTTTCCAGAATGGAGGAGAAGCCAGGCAGCGACCCGTGCTCCAGTGACTCTGGGACAGAGTGTGTTATCGAGGGAGACAGAGTGAGACAGACTCTGAGTCCAACTGCGACTCGACCTCCACCTGAGACCTCAGCTACCGTAAGGTAAGTTAAGTGGCGTGGCCCCCCTATCCCAGATGCAGGATGGCATGGGGAGGATTTATCAAAGGTGATGTGCCACTGCCAATGTCAGATATACAGCTTCTAAACACGTGTGGCGCGTTGTAAAACTGATGGGAACGCTGGCCTCTTAATGTTTCATGATGAAACTTTAAGAAGCCAGGATTCCCTGATCAGTTTGAAAAGCACTGCGCGTGTTTAGAAACTGTATATCTGATGTTGACACACTTTCATGAATTGAAATATCTGAGGCCCTGCCGCCCTCAGATTTTTCAGTTCATGAAAGGGTGTCCCTGCCAAAGAGGAACATCCCATTGGAACAGCTCTTTGTTCTTTCCTTACTGTTGGGCAGCCATGGCTCACATTTAAGCTCCAAGCATTGGCCAACATGGGCTTGCAAGGGCGCACAAACAAAATACGGAGGCCTTTCACCAATACAGTGGAGGATCAAGGGTGCACAATGGGAACTGGTATTTGTTAAGATGGATTTCTGAACTCTGACCTGGTGGGCAGAGGTTCAGTAGGCCAACCTAGTTTCTTGAAACAGGATAACCTTCTGGACAAGCCAGACCATTCAAGGTAGCTTGGCAGCGGTCAAGACTAGGTCTCAGGAGGGGTGAGGGTGACTGAAAGACCTCAATGAGCACACAGAGTAAAGGACACTTACGAATCACTCCCAGTCAGGTGTAGATATATTAAAAATACATATACATGTATTTCAAGGCCTTTGAGTTTAGACCAACACAATACTATCAAAATACATATATACAAGACCAATGGGGTCTAAAAGGTAAAGCACGAAATGGGTCCACAACCTAAAGGGAAAAAAACAGGCAGTGCAAATAGTCTTTAGCCCCTTCTACATCCAACACACTCCTAACTAAGAGGCAGTCCGATCTCTAAGAAGAGAGGAGCCGAATGCTCAAAAGTACAGGCAATGCAAGCGCACGCGGTAGTTCCAATGGGCAAAACGGGGTCTCTTCAGGGGTCTCTAGCAGCTCAGGAAGGTGGGTGAGGCAATGAAGAATAGGTCCCCACTATTCGAGGAGGGTCTACAGTTGAGGGCAGAGTCGATTCCAAGTGTTGGGAATAGTTCGCATTAGCAGTGGAAAGGAGAGGGCCCCCAGGGGCCACTCGTGTGTAAAAATGGATGGAGGCGCTCGGGCCCACCGTTTAGGGTTGCGATTACTCAACGACCTCCGGTGCACTCCGGACCAAACTTCGGCAGTCGAGTCCACTTCGGTTGAAGGTTCAAGTGCTGCAATTTGGCGGCTCTGCGGCTTTCAGCGACGAAGATACAGCGATGATTCCCAAGCGGGACGGTGGTGATTTCTCCACTTCTGATGGATGGATCAGGTCAGTGCACCTGCAAAGATCATCACTGCGGTAGGGAGACACGGTAACCGCGTATGCTCCGGTTCTGGCGCACTCGTCTCAGTTCAGACCTGGGAATGCCAAGTGTACGAAATTAGGTGGGAGGATGCCGTGAACACAGAGCTAGCAATATACCAAGTATCGAAGGCCTCCTCAAAACAGCAGTGGAGACAGAGTAAAGGTCCATGCGTAACCTGATCAGCCCACTGGGTGGCCCAGGGACACTTACGAGAAGGCTTACTTGCAGGTTTTGGTGAAGGTGTCGAGAATAGTTGGTCCCACTATTCCAATGGGTCAAAACATCTTTGCAACCTTCTAGGACAACCAGATGCTGAGGGGTCCCACAGGACGACAGCAGTCTCAGGGTGCCAAGCGTTCCAGCGGGTCACCAGCGGTTCCTCGACTCAGCTTCTTAGCTTCAGGATACTTGGATCCTATCATTCATTCAGTGAGAACTCCAAAGATCGACATGGTATGGCTGTTTGTGGGCTTCTCTTATCCAGAATCTCCTTCAAGCCAAAATGAAGAGGACCCAATGGGAGATCTGCTCACATTCAGGCATACCATACGTGGACCAATCACGGACCACGGTAGTCCCAGGCATTCACAGCACTCCAGACTCTCTGGCACCCAGAATGTGTATTGGGTACAGGCACCCCAGCCCACATCCTGGAGGCACACACACAAGGCTGCAGAAGCCGGCGAAAGCTTGGCGTTTCGCAGGAAAATGCATGCCCAAATAAGGACTGACCCAGGTCGGCTCGACCTGGGGAAGAGGAGGGGGCAAGATGGCCAAAGGACATGACAAAGAACCTTGTGGCATGCCATTTTGGAGCCAGGCCACCTATTCGTACCAAACTCGGTAATCGCGGTTTACCGGGCAGGAAAGGGTTAACATTATATAAAAAGATAAGCTGCTACCAGCCCTGTCCGTGACACATCTGCACATCTCCTAAAAAAATCCTTCGAGAGTATCTAGGGCCTTTGGAAATGGCTAAGAAACCCAAGTGCACTGTACTGGAAGGTACATTGTACACTTGTTACAAACAGCAGCAAAAAGTTGGGGGTTACACAACTGGAGGGAAAATTACACATAAATGGAAATCTTTCCTAACAGTATTGACATGTACATGCAGTTTCTATACAAATGCCAGGCACAACACTGTTTAATATATTATGTATTGCCTTTTTTAAGGAAAAGGGCGTGACGATTAGTTTTGCTGCTTACACCAGTGCCCCTAAACTGTCAGGTTACTTTGAGATTGTTTCTAGTTTATTTCCTTAGAGTTGGATCATGCTGACTGCACCTGACATGTTTCTCTGCAAAAAACATTACAAATTCTAAAAAAAATGTATCTATAACTGCTTCCCATAATGAGACCCGGTCCCCCAGCTGGAGGTGACATCCATTGCTGTGACACCTTGTCCCTCTTCACACTCACTCAACATGCTTAGCATACATGGAGCAAGGATTGAGGCATTTTGTTATAGTGTACACTGCCATTGAGTCACTTCTCGGTAATCCCAAGTAAACCTACAGAGAAAATAATGCACAGTGGGGGGTCACACGATTCGCCCAGGATCACACACCTGGCAAAGACTTGATTTTCTCCAAGATGTGCCTGTACCCCAGGCCTGGCTTGCAAAGTGCACACACTGCCTGAGATATCAACCTGACATTGTATACGAAATCCTCATGAAACCATATAAAGTAAAATGAGGATGAGCCAATCTCAAGATCTCGCTGCATTTCGCTAGTTCAAACCGAGCAGCAGCCGGGTCCACTTAACCTTTCATGAATTCAGTACTGTTCAAATGAGGGTAATAATTAAGCAATAGAACCCGAGCGTCGGGGGCATTATGCCCCGGGGCCCATAGGTAAGGACCCAAGCGAAGCAAGGTTCTATTGCTATTAGTACCCCGGCCCACATAAATTGCGTGACCGGGGCACCCAAAGAAAGAACAGAAGTGTTCCCAGCGCGTCCGCTCCCGAAAAAAGGATCAAAAAGAAGGTAAGTGGGGTTGGGAGGAAAAAAAAACAAAAAACAAAAAACATAAAAAAGTACCTGCATCCCCAGCAGGGGAAGGAAGCCTCCAGCCGTGTGGAGGTGCGGAGTGGGGATGGCCCCGCTCCGAGTCTCCACACGGCTGGAGGTGTCCCTCGTCCCCCGCCGAGGACGTAGGACCAAGAAGGTAAGTTGGGGGGAGGGGGAGGGAGTGAAGGGATTAAAAAAAAAAAAAAAGACTCACCCGAGTCACCGGCAGGGGGCGAGGGCAGCCTGTCAGCCGCGGGGAGGCTCGGAGCGGGCATGGCCCCGCTTCGAGCCTCCTCATTGGCTGAGGGGCTGCCACACCCCCCGGCGGGGACAAAGGCCGTGGAATGCCGACGGAGGGATTCCCGGCTGGGTAGGGACCTGGCGAGAGCCAATCAGAATGCTTGTTGCATTCTGCTTCGCTCTCGCCGGGTTACGAATACCTGCTATTACATTGCCTAGAAGCTGAAAGCATCTAGCATGAAGCGCTATGACCAAAGTGTTATTATATTCCATAAAACAAACTATTACTAGCCCAGACCTGAACTCAGTCCCTGCCCAAAATAAACCATTTATTGGTGCCCATCCTGTGCATCTCTCAAAAGAAATCAAGCGCTAATCTTCTGTAGGTCAGATAAAGGGTGCAGTCACGAATGTGTCTTCTTCTAACGCTTAATCCATGCTCACGAGGCCTGCTCGCGGACGATTAGAAGTCGTTTGTTGAAATAATTACGGTAGTGGCCATGTAGTTATGGTTAAGTTGCAGTTTCCATAGGAAGAGCACTGTTTGGGTGGCTTATAACTTCGCTCCCCCTGAACGAATCCTCACCAAACTCTGCAAATAAAGTATATGGCCCACTCTGAATTTGTTTGCAAAGTTTGGTGAGAATTCGTCCAGGGGGGGCAAAGTTATAGGGGGGTCCCAAAACTTTTTTTTTCCCATAGACTGAATGGGAAATTGTTTTTGCTCGCGCCTACAGCCCAATCCGCTGGACGAATTTTCACCAAATTTGGACCAGGAGCAGCGCCTTGGTCCCGAAAGCGTGCTTTTGCAAATTTGGTGAAAATCCATCCAGTAGTTTTTTTTAAAATGACCAAAAAGTAGGTCAAAACAAATTAGTGATATCTGTGTTCGGTCCGCGGACACACTTCCCTGTTTGCTCCGCGGACAGTATCCTGAATGGCCGAGCGGCTTACGTCATGTCCGCAGACATGCAGCGTGTTCGCTGATTGGACGGTGTGAAGCGTGAAGCGCGTCAGATTTTCGGTAGCGCCCGCCATCTTGGATTCACAGACGTCCGCGGACAGCGCGGTGAAAGTTTGTTCAAAATGTGTATTTAATAGAGTGTGTTGGTGTGTAGGAGTGTTTGGGGAGGATGGGAGGGTATGGGAGGGTATGAGATAGGTTAAATGGTGTACTTTTTTATGTGGCAGACGCTCTTTTTGTGTTCGATTTGTCTGCGGACATCACGGGTGTTCTGAAGTGTTCTAAATAAACTGAACGGGGGGTGTTCTGAGGACTCAATATGTGTCCGTTTTGTTCGCAAGCAAGCTGAAAATGTTCTAAGAACACTCGCGGTGTCCTGAAATGTTCGCAAATAATACAAAATGGGGGTGTTCTGAGGACGCTGTCCGTATTGTTCGTTGTCAAGTTGAAAGTGTTCTAAGAACTCTCGCGTTGTCCTGAAATGTTCGTAGGGGGTGTCCTGAAGACGCTGTCCGTATGGTTCTTTGTCAAGTTGATTGTGTTCTAAGAACACTCGTGGTGTCCTAAAATGTTCGTAGGGGGTGTCCTGAAGACGCTGTCCGTATTGTTTGTTGTCAAGTTGAAAATGTTCTAAGAACTCTTGCGGTGTCCTGAAATGTTCGTAGGGGGTGTCCTGAAGACGCTGTTCGTATTGTTCGCTGGCAAGTTGAAAGTATTCTAAAAACACACGCGGTGTCCGTATTGTTCTTTGTCAAGTTGAATGTGTTCTAAAAACACTCGCGGTGTCCTAAAATGTTCGTAAATAAACAAAATGGGGGTGTTCTGAGGACGCTGTCCGTAGTGCTTTTTTTCCAGTTGAATGTGTTCTAAGAACACTCGCGGTGTCCTGAAATGTTCGCAAATAAACAAAATGGGGGTGTTCTGAGGACGCTGTCCGTATTGTTCGATGGTAAGTTGCATGTGTTCTAAGAACACTTGTGGTGTCCTGAAATGTTCGTAGGGGGTGTCCTGAAGACGCTGTCCGTATTGTTCGTTGACAAGTTGAAAATGTTCTAAGAACTCTCGCGGTGTCCTGCAATGTTCGCAAATAAACAAAATGGGGGTGTGTTCTAAGAACTCACGCGTTGTCCTCAAATGGTCGTAGGGGGTGTCCTGAAGACGCTGTCCGTATTGTTCAATGGCAAGTTGAATGTGTTCTAAGAACACTCATGGTGTCCTGAAATGTTCGTAGGGGGTGTCCTGAAGACGCTGTCCGTATTGTTCGCTGGCAAGTTGAAAGTGTTCTAAGAACACTGGTAATGTCCGCGGACATTAAAAGTTTCCATAGGCCATAGTTGAAATGTTTGACTCTATAGGTGTATTTGGTCATGCACCCAACACTCTATGCCCTGGCCACAACCACCGCAGCATATCACACTTATAGTTGCTTATAACTTTGGGTCAAAAACATATTTATAAGGAACAAAGTTATAAGATATTATGGGTGTGATATGCTGCGATGGTTGTGGCCATGGCATAGAGTGTATAATATACTTACTGTTTGGTTTAGTAACTGGAGTACATGTATTTCTTGTTAATTTCTGTGATAAAAGAAAATAGCATGTCAGTATTAGTATTTTGTAATGACTTATTAGATTGTATAATCAACTTTTTTTTTTTTTGGACCCTCATATTTAGTAGATTACAAACCAGAGTACTGTGCAATTTGCTCAGTTTCTGTGTTTGTTGCTAAAATCATTGGGCCTGTGGGAGAAAAGAAAATCCATGTTGGATTTAAAAAAAACCTTTTTCTGTTATGCTACAGTTTATTTGTTTGTTTGTTTTCAGTGTTCACTTGTTGCTTCTGGCTAATGCTTTATACATTGGGTTGTTGCATTTTTTGGAGCAGTAACATATTATGTATATGTTTGGATATTATGAAATTTTGGAGCAATTAGATACCAGTAGGCATATTCTGTCTATTTATTGATATATTTTAGTGGTATTGATTTATCTGTTTGGATATTGTTAAATTTTTGGACAGTTAGATACCAATTGGCGTATTCTAACTGTCTATTTTTTGATATATTTTAGTGGTATTCATTTATCTGTTCAATATTGTTAAATTTTGGGACAGTTAGATACCAATTGGCGTATTCTAACTGTCTATTTTTTGCTCTAATTTAGTGGTATTCATTTATCTGATTAGTTGTTGTACAATCTTTGGGCAGTTAGATAGCTTTTGGAATATTCTAACAGTTTATATTTTTTTAACTACAAGTTTACTTAAGGTTTAAGTACAGTTTAGTTATCAAATTATGGTTTTAAGAACATTAAATAAGCGTTTGTAAGATTTCATGGTAATCTCTGCTTTAGAGTAAGGGTACTATCATTACATTCGAACCATCCACATTTCTTTTTTATATATGCAGTGTAGTGCCCTGAATTGGTTATGGCTTCTGCGTGGTAGATTATACCTATTGTTGTGAAGGTTTTCTTACCAAGTGATATTTGACCATATGTGAATCCAGTCAGCGTGCAGTTGTTTTTGGTACCATCTGCATTGTAACATAGAAGCATTAGTATTGCGTATTTACTATGTGTTTGTATTACTAACGTGGAGCGATTATCTGAATTGCAGGTAGAACATAATCTACCATGGTTTGCATTTTGTACAAGTTGCTGAAATGGAATGGATTCACAATTAGGTATTGATATATGAAGCGTTCATTGGGGATTTCTTCTTGTGTCACATTGTTGCAGAGAGTGCATGTATGTTTCCACATGTCTGAAATCTGGAAGATTTCATTTATAGGTATGTTTTTGTTTTCCAGTACTTGTAGTAAGTACATTAGAAATTCTTGTGGATCTTCCTTTGGGTTTATAGTGAATTTCACCATTCCAGCACAGTAGTCCAATTGTTGTCTTATTCCATAAACACTATATGTGTTGTCAGGATTGTTTGCTGCATTTCTGTGAAGTACTAACATTTGCATACACAATGGGTCTGTACTGTGTAAGTAAATGTTGTCAACAATTGGTGGTAATTGAAATAGAATATTCATTGCTACATTTGCGTAGCAACTTACACCAACTATATTTGAGAGTTTAAATGGACCAGGTATTTCTGTATCTGACTGCTTTTTTGGAGTGTGTCTTCCTTCTTTTGAAGAAGTACCTGGTTTACTTTCCCTAATTGATTCTTTTTTGCTTGTGGTACTTGAAGTAGATGAAGTATTACTATCTTTTACTCTCTTTGGAGGATTTGCAGTGACATCCTGTTGCATTTCTGTTTGATTTATTTTCTTTTATAACGTTTTACTTTATGTGGAACAGAATATGTGTTTAGATGGGGGTGTATAGTGAGCGAAGTCTATTGTATTCTAAAATGCAAGGAATATCAGCGTTTATTTTACTTGCATCAAAGTTGATTAGAAATAGACCGTCAAGGGTACGTAAGCGTGATAGTGCTACGTAGCTCATGCCTTCTTTAAAGACTGTGTTACCAATATCTATCATTGCTTTGTCTAGGGTAAGACCTTGTGATTTATGAATCGTGACTGCCTATGCAAGAGTTAGAGAAAATTGTTCTCTGCGTACATACATGTCTTTGAAGAGAAGGAATCGAGCTGTTGAGCGTCCTATCCTTTTTACTTCTGAAAGTTTGTCAAAGAGTATATTGACAAACTGAATTTTGTTGTCACGTGGGTATGTTTGAAAGCCAACAACTGTACCCAGTGCTCCATTAACTAGTCCTTGGTCCATGTCAAGGTTACGTTTAAGCATTACTCTGCAATTTAAGGATAATTTTAATATCTTTTATAAGCCTGCTGTATTCGAGATTGATTTTCTAAACTATTTAGTCTTGTTGTGGCTTGGTCACACATGGGTAGTGTCATACCATGTACATCTAGTTTGTCTGTGGCGCTAATTTCCATTATTGGTTGCATTTCTTTACTTAACATTATTTCATTGCATTTGAAACAGCTTGCAAGAGTTGGCATTAAGGCCATACAATTGACATTGTTGTGGGCTAATTGTTCCATAACATCTGTAGCACATGCATTATCGCCATAAAGTGCATTTATTTGCCGGGTTTTCAATATTGCTTCTGCTTCTTTAGAAAGTATACCAACTCTGATACTTTTTAAGATGTTAGCATAAGTGAGATCTGCAGATTGCCGCATGTTTTCTGTTAATTCTCTGTATTGGAAATGTTGCCAAAGGTTGACATTTCCAATGCTGCCAACAGTTTTACGGCAGAGTTTGTGTCCTAATGTTTTAAAAATAGGCTCCCCTTTTACTGGTGTCAATTGAAGAAGATCTCCAAAAACAATAATGTGTTTTCCTGCAAAGAGCTCTTCATAGTTTTTTTTGAGTACTTCTTGTAATCTGAGGTGAATCAAAGCCAACATTAGGTTGGAGACCATGCTCACTTCATCTATTAGTAGCATTTTCATTTGTTTCAATACTCAATACTCTGCGTAGTTCCATTGCAGCTTCTGCAGAAAGTTTGTAATAGTCTAATTTGTTCTAGTGTTCTACTGGCAATAGTAGTAATCAGTGTAAAGTGACACCACCTATGTTGTAGGCAGCTAAACCTGTGGGGGCAGTGACAACAGCTGACAGTTTGTTGTTTGTCAATTGTTGAAGGAACTTACTGATGATTTTGATTAGGAATGTTTTGCCAGAACCAGCTTCACCACTGACATACAGTAGTATAGGTTTATAATTATAGCAGGAACATTCTTTATTTTCATGTTGTACACCATGTGCAATTTGTTTTGTTACTTCTTGAAAAATGCTACGTTGTTCATTGTTTAGTTTTGATTGTAGTATAGTTAAGTCTTCTTTATCTTCATACTGACACATGGTGTTTTCTACTTCTATCATAGCTAATTCTGCCTCATTTATTATTGGTGGTTCTCCCGGTGGTTCTTGGCTTCCTGTTACAGAAGGTTGACTACTGTCAGGAGTGTCCTTATCTAGTTGGGCCTGCATTTCTTCTTCGTGTTGCTGTTCATTGTGCAACATTGTTTTGTATTGTGTAAAGTTTACATCAGTTATAGTGCTTTCATTTGCTTTGAAAGCATCTTCATATGAGTCATAGTTATCTAGTATTTCTTCTTCTTTTATCCATGGTTTAAAGAGTTGTAGCAGCGACATGTAATATACTTCTTTATGTTGAGGAGTCTTTGATGACAATTTGATATGATTAATTACATTTGGTTTAGTGAGTTTAACTAAGCTGCCTTCACAGTTTGTCACTCTGTATTTACCTTTTTTTCATCAGGTTTTATATTATTTTTGTATGTGTAGTTTTGGGCTATGTGGTATAGACACATGGTTTCCAAATTATTACTTCTGTTTGGGTAGTATGTGTCCAATACATTGTTTTTTAAAATGTCTTGGCTGTTGGGAGCACATTTTGCTATTGTTTCTTCGTATGATTTTAGAACTCTTTTTCTAGATTTAGCTGGACCAAGACTTAGCCAGACTATATTTTCAGATTTACCATACAATGCAGTACTAGTTAAACGATCAGCTGCTTCATATGATCCACATTCTCTATGGGAGAGCATTTTTATGCCCAAGCTGTATAATTTCTGAGACACTGTTTTATCTGATGACAGGTCATTCCAGAGGTCTTGGAGCTCTGTCTTTTCTGCTATGGTTAAGTATGCTGTGACATATCGTGCAACTGCAGTAGAATTGTCTGCAATGTACTGCACATCTATGTTTGCATTCCATAAGTGGGCAATGATTGCATTATAATCATTGATATATTTTTCTTCTTCTTTTCTTTTTATGTAATATGTATTTTTAGATGACTTACCTTTGACACTATGTCTAACTGAAGACATGAGGTTGTTCACTTGACTTATATTTGTAACTGGTCTAGGGAAACCAAATCGGCATATGGTGTAGTATTTCCCTTTGCTTTTGTATTTGCAACGACAATATTTTCCACATTTGTGTCTTTGAAATTGTAAAATTTATACATGAAGATCACTATTTGTGGCTTCTGATGGAATTTCACAAGTGACATATTTTTCAATAAATTGTAACACAGTGGCATCACTGTCTTGACCAAATTTAGGAGCATCTTTAATCCATAAAAGCATGTGGATATGTGGTGCTCCTCTGGCTTGGTATTCTTTTCTCCAAAAGAAGTGTTGCACTTCTCCAAGGGGAGGAACAGTTTTATTACAAATAAAAAGTAGCATAGCAATGAAGCGATGGTGAAAATATCTTGAAACATTAACAGGATCCAAAGAACAAAGTTCTCCAGGTGTTAGTATATCTATGTTTGTTTTGTTTTTGTTTGATATGCGTAGGAAATCATGTAAATCTTCCCATGCATATTCTGCACAACTTAATGTAACAAACCAAGTGGGTGGGCCAAGGTTTCTGATCATACAACGTACATCTCCATGACGTCGAAACTAGTACTCTTTAGTACCACGCATATTTGCTAATAGATTTGTAATATTTGATTGTAAAACCTCATCCTTTTGTTGCACTTTTTGTAATAATTGTGTAGCTGTCATATTTTGAAAGTGTGATCCTGATTTTAATATGTGTGAAAACTCCGTAACATAAAGTTGCTAGTTCACTTTCAAAGAGTAGGTGGAATATGTATTCCACATTTTGTCTAAATCTGGGATCTTCAGAACACATCCGTAATGAGCGGTATTCTGATGCTGATATTTGAATAGGTCTATCATCGTACCTTCCTCCTTTGCCAGTAGGAAAGGGTAGAGGAAAAGCATGTGCTTCTATACTTATTTCCCATATGCTGATTGGTGATCCTTTTGTTTGACACATTTGGTATGTTTCCAGTGCGTCTTCTATGGTGTCATTAGAGTGCAAAGGATGAATTGTATAATGGTCTAAAGTATTTGATATTGTAGCAGGATCTAGTAGCTCAAATTGACCAGTTTCTTGTGTTTATTGAATTATTTCAGTTGTATCCTTTCTTCAATATTAATTTCTTTGTAATATTCATAATTCTCTTTAAGATATTGCAAGGCTTGTCTAACTTTATGTAAACCTACCAGCTGTTGCCATATTTTTTTGTCTTTTGTAGTTACTCCATTTACTAAGATAATTAAAGATTGCTGCATTGGACGTTGCACTCCTAGAGTATGCACATTTTCTTTTAGATCTAATGGTAAATAAACTACTTTTCCACAAATGCCTTTTACCAATTCAGAGGGAGGTAATTTTGCTGTTTTTGTTTGAAGGCTAATTATTGCTTGAAATGGGTGCACTGTTTGAATTATGATGCTCTCATATAAATTAAGTTGTTGTAGGGGTTTTGGTAGTGGGTATAATTCCAAATTATTTGTGATAGCACGTGAAGGAGTTTGGTTGTTGTCAAGTTTTGTAGTGCAGTAACTGCAAAGTATTAAGGGGTCAGTTATTTCGTATTTGTTTTCTGCTACAAGGTAGAGAGCTAATTCAAACCATTTAGAATCTTCATTGTCTTCTATTTTGTATGATAGGTCTACAGTTTTTGTGTTACTTTTATAAAAAGTTCTGCGGCAACATGCACACATATGTTTTGGTACTTCAGCTGATGTACTTTTAAATTTTATTATTTCTTTTTTGTATGTGTTTAGTAAAAGGTTGCCATGTGTAGAATTGTTGCTAATTTGGTTTAAAGCTATTTCATTCTGTAAGTGGCTTTCACTTCCAAAATATGTTTTCTAGATATAGTCAATTTCTTCAAGTAGGTCTTTTGCTGTACCATGTAGAAGAATGTTATTTAAATTTGCTAGTGCTAAAGCAGGACTTTTAGCATAGTACAGTTTATAGACTAGATTTCTAGTGAATGATGTGTTGATATCCTTTTGATATCATGGAAGGTGGTTTTACAAGTAGGTCCTGTAATGCAGGCCAATGAATGTCCTTTTAGTCCTGTGTACTTGCGCACTGGACAGGTATCCATATTTTGCAGTAGTTTAATTTTGATTTTGTCTTTGCTTTTTACATATTGATCGAGGAATTGGCGTAAAGACTTGAAAAATTGTTTGGGAATGTTACACATTGACGTGCATGGCCATTTGTACACTAGATGTTCTGATTCAGTTCAATGGAGGGGTAATTCTAAGTTTTCAGGGCATATTTTTGTAAGGAGTACTTCTTGTTCCATTATGGTATTATTCACTTTTTCACAACCTCGACCACTGCTATGTATGGCAATTGTATTTGTTTGCTTTTGTTTGTACGCTTCTTCATTAAAGTATGGTTCTGTGCTCGTAGTGTGATTCCATTCACCTCCGCATATACTTAAGAAGTTCTTTCTGTTGACATTTCGTTTATTGAGAAGTCTTTTTTGTAATTTAGTTATTAGTTTTGTTAGTGGTTTCCTTTTGTTTAACACTAAAATAAATAACTTTCTTTTGAGAAGAATTGCACTGTCTATCAACACTTCTAAGATTAATTTCCTACAATAGTTTTTAAGCATTGAACCCAATTAGTCTCCTGTTTTTATAAGATTCTGAAGGACTTTGTGATGGTATATTTTGGCTAAAAAACTTTTCTTGGTATGCTTACTTTGCATTATATCAAAATTTAAAGAAGCAGTTTTATCTGTAGTGATAACTGATTTTCTGTTGTTTTTTGGTTTGTTTTACATTTTGATAGAGGAGGCAACGTTTTTGTACTTGAAACTTCTTGTGTTTCACTAAATGACTATTAGCTGTTTTGTTTCAACTTTGTTTTACAAATTCTGCTAGAGATGGATGCTTATGTTGGACACTTATTTTCATTTGCTCTACTTCTGTGTTGCTTTCTACGGACTTGACTTTTGGTAGGCATTCTTTAGGGACTGTTGAAAAAAATAAAGATGGTATGGGTTGGGGTGTTCTGCAATGTATGTGTGCTGTGTGCATGAGTGTTTGAGTAAGATGATATAGATGTATGTAATGGTGTGTTATTGTGCATTGGGAACTACAACTAGTAGGGATGGGTATTCTTGAATTTATGTGCTACTAAACTGGGGTTCAGCTGACAGAAAAGAGTAAGCTAGTGGTGTGGAGAAGTACAAATAGTAAATCTAATGTATACAATTAAAACCGTTGTTTGTTCTGTAATATCAAAATTCTAGCGGTTGAGTTGGGTAATTTGTGTGTCCAAAAATAGGAAGTTGTGGGCCATTCTGGCTGTAAATCGCTGTTTAAGACATGGGGATTTTTGGACAGAATGGTGCACAATCTCTATTTTTAGGCGCAGAAATAGCATGAATTAACTTTACAGTGTGTTTGAGTAATAATACAAATATTATGGTGATATTCTACTTACTTTTTTTCGAAAACGAACAGGTTACTTCTTAGTTCTTCTTTGTTCTTCAAATTCGGCTGCTTCTTTTCAGGAGAATGGTCTTCACTGCAATTGTAAAAGAAACAAATTAGTAATTTTGTTTGTATATAGCACTGTTTTTAATTTAGACATTGATTTTTTTTATTGAAATCCTCAGCGCCTTCCTCAAAACCATTAAAACTATCTTATTTACATAAGATCCGTCGCACCAGTTCAATACATGTCTTGTGAAAATCATAATGTATCACTGAACACCACTATTTCTGTAACTAAGCTGTTCTAGGTAAAAGTGCCGCAATGTCATGCTTAAATTAAAGTAATTAAATAAATAAATAAAAAAATATATATGTAATTGTATAAGTATTTTTTTAAAGATTTAAACGTAGATTGTGCATGCATGCAATTTTGTTTGAATATATGTAGTCTATATATTTCATTTAAAAAATGTTAGTTTAACATGATTTGAGTGTGTGTGTATGAAGAAAGTAAATAGTATAAAGGTTTATAAGTGATAGTTGATTTTAGGAAATCGGAAAAAAGACAGTAGATTTATTTTACAGATTACACAAGCTAAAAGTCAGTTTGAAAATGTGTTCATGTACTGTACAGAAAATATGCATACCTGTAGTTTGTGTTTATGCATATGGATATGCATGGAGCTGCAAGTAGAAATCTTGGAGACGTGTACATTATTTCTTGTAGATGGTGCGAGAGATTCACAATACATTTGCAGTGCTGATCTATGATGATGCAGTTAGATGTAGAGGTCTTGAATGTGATTGGTGCATGGTCATGTGATTTCTTAGCTACATCCAATGAGGGAATGGCACAGAGAGTGAAGTGGAAATGGTAGAAGGGCTGTTCATGTTACGATATGTCCGCGGTCATGGCGGTAGTTCGCGGACATTGGGAGTTACATCCGGGGATTTTTGGTTCAGAAGTCATGCAAATGAGAATGAGCACTGAAAGGGATTGGTCATGAAGGTTTAGTGGGTGTGTTGTGCCAGAAGAGAGTTTCTCAGATACTCTTTTTGCTGAGAGAACAACAGATAGCTATGGCTGTGTGTTTCAGAAAACAGATTGTTTGGATTTTGGGAGATACGTGGATACATTGGTTGAAGGTGCTTGCAGAAAGCTGTGGAGTAGCTGTAGATCTTGGATTTCCACATGTGGAAGTACACTGGCATGGAGTACGTGGAATGAAATGGTTGGACTTGCTACCTCTCTGTGCTACTTTGGAGACAGAGCAACATCCAGACATAATTGTAATTCATTGTGGAGGGAACAGTTTAGGACATGTGACTGGAATTTTTTTGCAATTTGCTATGAAAGAAGGACTTGGGAAGGTCATGGACATGTTTCCTAATTCTCAAGTGATATTTTCACGGGTTGCGCAGAGACAAATGTGGCTTTGTTCTTCTTCATTTGGTCCGCAAATGGAAAAAGCAAGGCGCAATGTTAATAAGGCTGTTTGTGCCTAAGATTTTGGCATGTCCTCTTTTCACAATGAAAATATTATGTTTCGTAGTACATACATTTTTCACAGAGATAGAGTCCATCTTACTTATGCTGGCAATCAGATTTTTCTGAGAAATGTTCAAAATGCATTGCAACCTTTTTTAGAATTACAGCATCCATTTTGAAGTAGGTGTTAAGTATTTATAATTTTTGACATACAAACACCTCCCAAAGGCTCTTTTCAGAGCCACCACTTTCTCCCAGAGAAAATTACAATGGTTATAATAGGGTAGCACCCCAATTTTTTAGATGTTCGCGAACTGTCCGCGGACTTCTAAAAAGTACAAAGGGCCCTGCTTCATTTATCTTCACTTCTATTTGTTAACTGTGAAAGGCGGCTCTGAAAAGAGCCTTTTTTTTATTTTTGTTATTTTGTATCTTTTTGGGTTTTTTATACACGACACACTAGGAGAGGAGGGGAAAGGAGGGTAAAGGGTGGGGGGACACCAACCACAGGGATAAGAAAGGGCGAGCTGAGAGAGGCAGATGTAAAGTGGGTTTTATTTGGGTAGTGAGCAGGTCTTCTCGTGCTCTGAGATGATAGTCTCAAAAGCACTCTGAAGTCGCTCCCCCCTGCAGAGTACTGTGTCACAGTACATACATACAACTGTGACCCTCGAAAGGTAAGGGTCATCAGAATTCTGTATGGCCTGTGAGGCAGCTTGAGGAAGACGCTGTCCCACAGAGGTGGTCCTTGGGGTGACAGGATCAGAAACGGAGGATGAAGTAGAGGAAATCAACCTACTACGTTCTTCGCAAGGTACAACCTTGCGACTAGCACCAGAGTGAAATGACCTCAGGTGTCGCTTCATGGTCGTGGTCCCAAAGCTGTACGAACCGTGCCTCCCGCGACTGAGTATCATTTTGCACTCATTGCAGGTGACACTGTTCGCATGAGCCTTAGGACCATTCCCATGAATGGTAAACAACCGCCACACCCAAGACTCACGCCTAGTGCGGGTAGTAGGGATTTCCTCTACCTCATTCTCGTCATCCTCTTCTTCCTCCTAAGCATCCTCACTCCTGTTCCCCTCTTCAGGCCCTTAGGAAGGTGGTGGTGGTGGTGGGGGTGGTGGTGGTGGTGGAGGGGGTACATTTACAATTTTTAGTTCCTGACTGTTACTGAAGAAAATCACGTGGCCTAGATATGTCACGAAAGGAAAAAAGGGAGAGTCAGACATGTGATGTCATCATTGATGTCATCAATGACATTTGTGATGTCATCTTTGATGTCCTGGGTGTTGGGCTTAGCAGTGCACGGTGGTGGCGCGGGTTATGGTTGCTTAGCTTACCATAACTGGCGAATTTCAAGGGTTTTCCGGTTTTACTTGGAACCATAACGTCCCTTTAACAAAGATTTTTCACTGAATTACAGATATATACACTACATCATATCTGTCTGCACATTGATTGGGCCTGATAATACACACAGTGGCCCCCCCTCTCCCAGATGCAGACCGGCGTGGGGAGGATTTATTAGAGGGAATGTGGGAGCTCGGGCTCAGTGCTCTCCCACTGCCCCAGTGTCATCTGCACTCCTGCTGGTTCCTCTCCAGTAAGAGACAGTTACAGCAGGCTGTTCCTGCACCAACTCCCTTTTCACTTAATCCTACCTGCAGCCTAGGTCTGAAGTCAGGACTAACCTTAAATGAGGTATGTATCCACCTGTGACCTGTCCTGTAGTGGGAGCTGGTGCCAGGGTGTGTGACATCTTGCCTTGCGACACAGCATCATGTTATTTGGGCTATTTTAGCAACCTTCATGGGTTTTTGGTGGATGGATGCCACACAGGCCGCAGACTCATTTTACGCCATAACCTATTCCTTTAAAAAAACTCTAGAATGATCTATAAAGGGCACGTAAAATGCCAGTTCTGGTTTAGATAAAGCCACTGACTTAGGGATGTTTACTATAAAGCCCTGTGTAGTTAATAACTTAATTGGAGATGGGAACACACTACTGGTGTAATACAAATGTTTTATCCAGGGATGCCTTCAGCCACTCTATTAGCACTATGCATTTCCTTCACTGACGTCCTGCTAAAAACAAGCAATGGCAAGCGTTTGCTTGTGTATACGTTTTGGGCATTTGCCAGGCACTTCTATTACATTTCCAGGTACTTGCACTATTTTGAAGCTGCCACCCTCAGTGGGTATATAATACCACTATGGCGGTGCTTGACAAGTGCCTTTTCCATGCCTACATTAAAGCCCAAATGGTTGGCGTTGCCAACGCTTGTTTTAAAATAGGGATGCAACTGCATTTTTGGTACCCACCACCGGCTGAATAATGAGTTGTAGACAGGTTTTAATAGAGGCCACCATAAGTCATTTGGGTGACCCAGAAAAAAATAAAGCAGAGCCTTGAGATTCACAACTGCACTTGTTCCACTAGCCATGTAAATCCAGTGAATACCCTGGTGCCGAGGTACGATTGCAGCCCATACACTGCTTCAAAGGGGCACACTCATGGTCCATCATTGAGGGTTCAAGTGGAATAGGATAGTATGGGTTGGCCAAACTCCATAAAGCATCTGCACTTCAAGCGCAGGTGGAAGTATTATAAAAGATCTCTCAAAATGTCCATTGCTGGGAGGATTTTATACTGCTTTTCTTTTTCTTAATTTTCTTCTGTTTTCTTTTCTTCTTTTCTCTTGTTTTATACAGTGATGATATATGTAATTTAATACATACTGCTATTTTAATGTTGTGAAAAGTCGAGTTCTTTGAATAAAACACAATAAATAAATTTAAAAAAGCAAAGTCCCCAAGGTGTCCCCCGCCCCCCCCAGATTTTATGGGTCTCCTACGCCCCTGCTAACTCCAACTCTTTGACTGTGAAACGCTTCTGCAAGCAGAGAGTGGGACGTAGGTCTCTCTTCTTAGCTAGCACCTCCCTTTGGAACAGCCCCCCTGCCCCTCTCAGAATTGAGCCAGACCTCCTTACGTTCCGGAAACCGCTCAAAACTGTGCTGTTTTCCACCTCTTTCCCTTCCCTGTTAATCACCCCACTGCCGCTGTGACTGTTGGCCTGATCCTCATGAATCTCACACGATTCCAGGCCCTTCTTTCCAGTCAATACCAGCTGCCTCCACCCCACTGCATTGCCCTTGATGGCCCCTGCTTGGCGGCTACGCATCCCACCCTTGGGAGTCGCCTGCGCTAGCACTTAGCCTGAGGTTTTCCTCTTTGGCTCCCCCTAGCACTTCCCTCCCAGGCCTCTACCCCCCCTTCTTCCCTCCCTATCGCCTGCACTTTCCTCACTGCACTTACACATCCGAATGCCACAAGGCCTACTAGGACCATGACTGTATTTTACTGTTTTGTCATTGTTATTATTTCCCCATTGTTCTCTTGCCATTTAGCCTTGTGGCACTTTGAAACACAATTCTGTTGTATAAGGAACCTAACAAATGCTCAATAAAATAAATACAATGTATGTTCCTGTGCTCTCAATTGTTTACAAAGTAGGCTTAACACCTGCGTATACCAGGGTGTTGTATTTCTTTTTTTTCTTTTACAGACACATATTTCCCATCGCCTCTGCTCCTTTCATAAAGTATGTTTGCAGTCTGTTGATTGGTCAATAGCCTCTAGTGCTATTTTTAATTCCACTCTAGATATGTGATCCAGATCTTTAGTACTCCAGTACGTTGATAGACCCCTGTCAGACTGAATAATTCACCATGTTCTGTTGCACTAGAAACATCCTGGTAAAATTATCCGACCAGGAAACGGGTACTGTGTTAGTCAGGTAGATACGTAAGCCCCTTAATAGGAGCAAGTCCAGGCAGTGTCCCTGGGAATGTGTTGGTTCTACCCCGAATGGCTTCAGATCATGGTTGGCCAATATACTCCACTTGAAGCAGTGTTCTATTGCTCATCCAAATGTATATTAAAGTCCCCAATACAAAACAATTCCTTATATTTACTTCCTGTTGAGGAATGAAAAAGATCAAAATTATCTAAGAAAAAAATTGCCTTTCCTGGGGGACAGCATCCAAACAAGATTTGTACAGAATTTGATGGTGATGTCCAGACTGAGAGATGGCCAATCTGTGTTGACTCTCCCCAGTCAAGTGCCTCGAGATGTGAGATTTTCATGGAAGCTCTGCAAATTATAATTATCCCTCCACCTCTCCTTGTATTACAGTTAATATTTGATACAGAAATCCTCAGGTACTAATTCATGAATCATGGCCTAAGAGGAGTAAACTCATTGCCAGTAGGCTGAATTAGGGACACTGGATTAGCTAGGCACACCCACTAGCATGGAACCCGGGGCCTCGGGAGTACCCTTCGGTGCAGGAGGGGACACAGGACCCCAAGGGAGAAAGAGAAGTGTTGGAGGGGGAGTTGGAGAGGGGCCCCATAGAGATGGGAGGGGGAAAAGAGAGAGGGGCAGGCACAGAGAGATATACACAGGGAGAGAGAGACACAGGGACACAGAGACAGAGGGAGAGAGAGACGGGGGCAGGCACAGAGGGACAGGCGGGGGGGGGTAGCAGACAGGCCAGGAGCCCTACTGGTGGAAATATAGAGCAGGTTGAAGAAAAGAGGGGAAGGACAGAGACATGGGTACCTGTGGAAGGGACTTCCTGAGCTCTGCTGCCCCCCCCAGCCCGTGAGCACACCACCGCCAGCAACCAAGAAGAGCTCCCTGTTGGGAGATGGACCTGTGCAGGACGTTTACTGATGCGCAGTGGACGACGGTCTTTCTTTACACAGAGAGGTTCTTGAGGAATGCTAGGTTCAAGCTTGTGCAGTTGTATCTAACACACTGCGCGTACATGACATCACATAGGATATCTTTGCTCCCAGGAGCAGACAGGGCTGCCCCAGATGAGATGGATGAGGAGGGGGCGGGAATGCTACACATGTTTTGGACCTGTCCTTTGATCAGAACATTCTGGATATCAGTTGCAGACATGGTGGCCGGGGAGGAGTTGGGATGCATCCATCTGGTCCCGGCGCCTTTTTGCCCACCATTGACCCTATGTCCCGATCCACCTCCTCCTCTGTTATCGAGGTTTTGAGCAGTATTCTATCCTCTTCCGGAGTCTGTGGCAAATCCAGGCCTCTCAGGAAAGCATGTTGGGCCTCTGGGTCTAAATTATCTTTATCAAGATTCCGTCAGAAGAACGAATGCATTATATCTGCCTTTTCGGGGTCTCTTTGTTTAAGTTCGCCCGATGAGTTTTTAAGTTGGCTAATGTAATTTGTAGTCCATTTTTTTCTTTACTTTGCCACAAGGAACCGACTGGCTTTATCCCCTTTTATGTAATACTTTTGCTTTGTCTGTATAAGGAGCTGTGCGAATCTGTCCGCAAGGTGTGATTCTAATTTCGCCCTTGCCTCCATGAGCTCACTCCAGGCCTTTTGTGGCCCTTTTGCTGTATGTTGTGCTTCAGCTTTCCCCCACCTCCTGTTCCAATCTTTGTTTCATGATCTCCCTTTCCCTTAAGAAGTGTGTGGTTTGGGTGATGAATTCTCCTCTCATCACTGCATTGCTGGCATCTCATATTGTGCATCAATCCATCCCCATCTTGTCATTGTCATTGAAGTAGTTCCTCAAGATTGTTTCCATGTGAGCCCTGATGGCCAAGTCCCTCAATATTACCTCATTAAGCCACCATGGTTTCCCGGGCCAAGAGGGGATCTCCACCAAGTCTGCTATGAGCAGGACCGGGGTTTGGTCCGACAAATATCATAGCCCAATCTCCAGCCCAGTGATTTGTGAGATGAATGTGTCCAATACCAGGATCATGTCTATACACGAAAAGCCTCTATATGCTGCAGAGTAGTTTGTATATGTTCTGTCCAATGGGTGGAAGAACCGCCACATTTCTATAAGGTGTAGTTCTCTGAGGAAGCCAGCAAGTTCCTGCCTGTGTTTGCTGTTGTTAGAAGTGGCGGGAAGGTTTTATCAAGTGAACCATCCATCACGCAGTTGAAATCCCCCACTCAGTGCCTGTCCCACACACCACCCTGCAAGTTTGCCTATGAGATCTGTCAGGAATTGATCCTGCTTTTCATTTGGTGCATATATCAAGACCAGAGTTACTAGTTGGCCCATCAGATGTCCTCCCAGAACCAAGTACCGCCCCTCTGGGTCTCGCTGTAGGAATTGTTTCTCGAACCGCACCCCTTCCGCTAAAAGGATCCCCACACCCCTTTTCTTAGTACCGCTGGAGGCCAGAAACTGTGTAGGGAATGCCCTGTGTCTCCGCCGTGATTCGTCCCCCAGAAGTAATCGACTTTCCAGTACCCATACCACCAAGGCTTGCATTTATGTCAGCCGCCTCATAATTGACCACCTCTTAATTGGCGAGTTTAGACCCTGTGTATTTAATGTTACTAGTTTCATGTCAGCCATAGTCCGTAATCAGTTTTGTGTTGTGTGTTGGAACCTCAACCAAGACCTTAATTTTCACCCAGATTTGTGAGAACCTCTTCTCATACACCAACCCATTCCCCCTCGCCCAACTATAAACCCCAACATTAGAGTAAAAATGGTACTACTGTACTTCACTGGGTCTTTTCTCCCACCAGGGATAAAGAACTTAGTCGTTGCCCCTTACCCCCATTCTTTAAATATTGGTTGGCCTAGATTAACCATATGCACCTTTTCTGTTTCAGTTCAGGTCGGGCCCCACATGTTAACCCCTCTTACTTTTGGTGAGTTCTTGGGTCATTGCAGAGACCTCGGCCCCAGTCTTGTTTAGTATCATCTTCCTCTCTCGTCCACTCAGATGGGGTCTGCATTTTAACCCTTTTATTCCTCCCTTTTGGGAATGGATGACCCATCTTCCATTTTTCCCTCCTGGGCATTGCTGTCGCCGTTGGACTCCCTTCCGAGCTCTCTTCCAGTCCACTACCGCCTTTGACTCCATCTTCTCGCATCAGTTCCGACATTTCTTCCTCCTTGGATATTGTTTATCGGTGGCCCTTCCTTTTGAAGCGGTAGTGGTATCTTACATCTTTAGACTTGAGCCAGTCAGTGACTACCCTTACGCGTTTCCTCTCACTTGAGCCAGATCTTGGTAGAGTGAAACTGAAGCTTCCTAGAACCGCACTGGTTCCTGTTTGCGTGCTGCTCGCATAATTTCCTCCTTTAGTTGGAACATGTGGACCCTGGTCCGGACGTCCGGATTCAAGTTCTTGCTTAGTTGATATGAGGAATATACCCTGTGAGTGTGGTCCAGGACAATCTCTTTTTCACTTGCCAAGTCCAGCATGTGATGGAACAAATCTGTGACATATTGTTTTAGGTGTGTGTCCGATATAGATTTGGGGACTGTCATGATGCCTACCCCCAGGCATCCGGACCAAGCCCATCAGCCTCGGGAGCAGGCATCTAGACATTTAGTAAAACCTCAGCAGCCCCGGCTAGGGGCTATCTGGGTTCAGTCCTGGCGCCTTAGGTGCCAGGCTCATAGTAGAAATTAGTCCTGGCGGCTAAGGCGCCAGGCTCATAGTCATTACTTACCTCAGGCAGACCATGCTGCAAATGACTCCAATCCAACATGAAGCCTGAAAGGGACTATTTTCTACAGGGACTATTTTTTTACTCGGGTGTGGTTCTAGGGACTTCTTACCTGGGACTACTTTTGAGGCTATTTAAACCACGCCCGACCAGCAACACACGCTTCGCGTTATTCTGCATCCAGCAGCGTAACGCTCACCGTGCCTGCAGCCTGCATCCAGTCTTTTGCCACGCCCGCCTCGAATCCGGAGCTCCTAAAACAAAGAGGAAAGAAAGGGACAAGGTTAGAAAACGAACTTATTTCTATTCCACACCTGATTCTGGATCCATCTCGTCTCCGGACCTGTAAATAACATCATTTCTGCACGCGCCGCACCTCCAGCTGCAGCGCCGCGCCATACTCACCAGTCTTCAAAGCATCCTTCGGGTCGGCGCTGCCTCCATCATTTCTTCGCTGAACTTCAGCACCTAGGAGACAAAAGAAAACCACAAGGTGAGCCGAGGGAACCAACAAATATAATTCTTACCACCATAGACTTACCTGATTTAGCACCGGAGGCATCCTTTTGTGACTCTCCATATTTTCACATGCCGCATCTGTAAAGAGAGACAAAACAACACGTTTTCCACGTGCAACATTTACCGAACAGCGCCGGTTAAAACAGACTGTTACCTGAGCGCCACCAGCTGCCACAAGAGCATCTTTTCACGAGCCAGCCGCAAGACAAAAAATGAAGGGGGGAACAAAAGTGAACATCGGACATATTGAACTCTATGAACTTAATACTTACTGGTCCTCACCAGGAACCTCAGAGTCAATACTCTCCGGAACTCTCCCGAGCCTTCAAACCAGTGAAGTAACTGGAATCGACGCGCCCCTGCAAATCCACGCAGGATGGAGAGCTCATCTTTCAAGAATATAAAGTGAGATTGCTGTGAGGGCATTTTGGAGGTGATTAGTTGGGGAGGACTGTGGGGGTGCCATCACTTGAATCCACAAGTGGCTAAATCCATCTCTCCACTTGCAGGAGAATATTTCTACGGGTTAAACAGACAAGATTAGGAGGGCAGATCCAGTCAGTCATCGCTGCACTACGCATCACGTGGGTGGACCCCGCAGCTGTCCGGGTCCGACCGACGCCCCTGTGGGAGCCAGGTGAGCGTAACAGGGACCCCCAGGATGCGTATATTGTTACACCGAGAGCTATTTTCGGCATATTCTTGTTTGTTCAGGACCAGTTCCATTTGCTGTTCCACGGAGTTCACTCTTTGGGCTAGAACATCCTGATCATGACCCTGCTCCATCACCGTTGTCTCCACATCATACACCCGTTTCTCCACCGCCAGGAAATTTTTGTTAATATCCGTGATTGATTTGGCCAGGTCGGATGCACTGTCCTTAATGTCCTTTTTGATTTCCATTAGCAGCACCATCAGGTCGGACCTCCTGGTCAGTGGGTCCTCATTATCTGAGGGCAGTTGAAGGGGTGAGTGTATCAGGGTTGCTGTCTTGGGTTGCCCATGTTTTAGTTTCTCTGGCCCTTGCATGAGGGCTTTGATGTCCTTGAAATGGGACCCTTCTGCTTTGTTGCTTGTTTGGACATCTTTGTATTTGGGGACCTCCCCAGAGCAGAGTGTGGTAGTGTGAGACCTAAGGGGGTTGGCCCCTTATGTATTGGGGTGTCTTCAGGTGTGGTCTGGCGCTCACCGGGATGTTCTCTGCTCCTCCTTTGCTGCCACTGTCGTGGGGGGCCCCGCTTGTCACAGGGATCTATTTCTTCCCCTGGGTCTGTTGTGTGTTGGATCCCAGCATGTTTCTGCTCCTCTTACCCCGGCTATGCCCAGCTGGTTGTTCCTGGCTCCATGTCTGAGGTTCCCGGAGGTGGTATATGGATCTGTGGCTCCAGGTGCTGTGATGGTGGGGGAGGTGGTGTGCAGGCACTTAGCACGGTTTCCGAATGAATTCGGGGTCCCCCTCCGACCCACAGGCTGTTCCAGTCAGCTCCCACACCTCACTGGGCAGGTTCTCCGCCACCTCCTATCCCAAGCAGTTCTTGTCCTTCCGGGGGCCTCTGCTATGTTTCCAGGTCTCAGGCAGGATTTATGGCCTGTTCAGTGCCCTGGTCACCCGCAATCCATCTCCTTTGTAAGGGGTTGCATCCCCTGTGGCTAACCACGGTCACTATCACTGTGTTGCTTGCCGCATTGCTCTGGCTCCCCCTGGGCACACATCCTCTCTTTCTCCTCTGCTGGTGTCGGGGGAAGGAGGAAGTGGGGGACCGTGCCTATCCCTCACCTTGTCCGCTGTCACTGGAGAGCCCTGCAGGGCTTGTCCACCATTTTCAGATCACCGCGCGGGATGTTCACATGGCTCGATCTCCACAGCAAGAGAGTCGATCCCGCTCAGAGTTTAAGGAATGGTGCGCCAGTTCCTCTGACACCATAATGTGTGTTGGTGATCTTTGGATTCCGTTTATTGGGGTTCAGGGCCCTGGGAACAGGATTGGGCGCGGGAGCTCACCTAGGAGGCATCCGACAGCTTCCCTGACTAGCCACGCTCCCATGTTTTTCATAATTGTACAAGTTAGTTGAGAGTTGGCCCTTGGGATGTGACCAATGCTTTCCATTATTTTCTACGTGTAGAAGAGGGAAAATATCGCAATAGGTCATTAGATTGGTACACATCGGATTCATTCGGAAAGGGCAAAGGGGGATATCGCCTCTCATCCGATGGACCCAGGGTACCATCCCCAGAGGTTGTCTCCCCCATGTGATCCTCCCTCATACAACCGCCCCCAGGGTCTGGATCAGGTAGTGGCTGCTGTCACCTGGCCACATGAGATGAGGTCACCGCCGGGAAAACAGTAATGAGTCCATCGGATTCATCACACCACCAGAAGACAATCCTACTTGCACACCGGAGATGGCCACCATCCATGGGAACCCAACAGGAGACCTACAGTGAAAAAAAACTTGGAATACTCAGACAATGGACTCACCTTCCCACACAGACCCCTCACAATCATCCCCTTAGTATTATCAAGACTACACTACACAAGCAGCCTATACCTGGAATGCCAGAAAGACTCTCAAAAAAACTCCAACCCATCCAGAATACTGCAGCAAGACTACTCTTGAGACTAAACAGAAGAGACTGCATCACATTAGCCCTGAGAAGCCTACAGTGACTTTCAGAAAAAGAATGCATCAACTTTAAAGCCCTCTGCATTGCCCACAAACCACTACACGGACAAGGAGCCAAATTTCTTCAAGCCAAAATCAACCACTATGAACCTGGAAGAAACCTAAGAACGAGCAACGATGTCCAAATAGAAACGAAACGGGTACAGAACTAAGACTCCGACACTGAGTGGTCATTGAAATTGGCAAAAATCTTTATTCCAATAATAAAAAGAAAAGAAAACGCAATCTTATCCTGCCTCATCCAACATTACTAATGTCCCAATCAGAATATTAAAACAAGAGTTCACAGTCATATGTCAGAAACCTAGCTCTGTCCCTCACACTCTATATTAAACTAAATAAAAAGAAGGCGGTCCTCCTACTATGGAGGAATTGGTCCCTTCCCCTGGTACAGTTTATCAAATGCTGGGGGTGGAGGGTTGTGTCTCCCTTCCCCAGTCTTCCTTAGCCTTGTAACAAAGTTCAAGGAATGGTTGGAGGAATGGTTCAAGGAATGGTTGGGTGAATGGTTCCCTTCCCCTGGTACAGTTTATAAAATGCTGGGGGGTGTCTCCCTTCACCCAGCCTTCCTTAGCCTTGCAAACACAGTTCAACAATTGGCAGGGGCTGTTTCCTTTGCCCCAATCGGTCTTCCTTAAGCTTTTAACACAGTTCAACAACTGGTGGGGGAATGACTCCTTTTTCCCAACCGGCCTTCCTCAGGCTTCCTCAAACGGTAGTGGGTCCCCCACCCTGGTTGACAGGCCTGGTTCCCTTCTACCATGCACCGTGACAGAGAAAAAGAGTCTGGATGCTTCTTCAGACTCAGGTGGGTCCCTGACCCTGGTTGGCAGACCTGGTTCCCTTCTACTAGGCACTGCGACAAAGGAGTCTATATGCTTCTTCAGACTCAGGTGGGTCCCTGACACTTGTTGGCAGACCTGGTTCTTGCTTTCCTCACAGGTCTCTTAGTCTCCAATAAAGACTTGGTTTACTCACCTGCCAAGCACTGTGTTCATGTGTATCACTCTCAGAGTTCTCTTCAGTCTCTTGACCTCACAAACAGATTTTGTTTTCTTTCCTGCCAAGTATTGTTTGCATATGTATTGCTCTCACAGTTCTCTTTACGTTCTCTTAATCTCACACACTGACTTGGTTTCCTCTCCTGCCAAGTACGGTTTTCATATATCTTATTTTCACAGTTCTCTTTGCCTTTTCCCCTCTTAACTGACAGCCCAGGGCCAACTTCTTTTCTTTCCAAGTACGGCCACGCGGAAGATTAGGTATCTTTGCTATGTGATATGTCCTTTTTAGGTGAGGGATGCAGACCCTTTTCTCTTCATTATAGTGCTATACTCGTGCTTTTCTTAATGTCCCGTAGGGATCTTAGTTTCCCCACTTTTCCTGTGCTGTAGATTTCAGGATTCTTCGTGCCCTAAAAGGTGGTGTGAACATAGACCATAGACTCAGCCACTAAAATACCTTTAGGGTCTTGGCTGCAGCCCTCTGGTTGGTCGCGGGCTTCCCCATTCCTTTCCTCAGCTTGCTGGCTCTCTGGGGCTCCGCTCGGCTTGCTGCAGTGGCTCCTGTCCCTGTTTAGCGTGGGACCTAGTAGTTGTACTGCGTGGTCCTGTAGTGCTGCTCTGCTTGTGCTCTCTCCAGCCGTCCTTCTCGTTCTCTTGTCGTGTCCCCGGGACACCGTGCAACTCGCTGTTGTGCATCCTGGTTTTCCCCTGCTGCTCTCCACGTTGAGCTATTTGTCACGCTCTCAGTTCCTCTAGGGTGGATCTGACAGGCAAGTATGTCTGTTGTCAGTTTTTATGTCGGCTTTGAATACAACCTGTAGTTGAAGACTAGACTGTTCAGAGAGGTCCTTTGTGTGATCCTCGTGGATCTGAACTTGTTCTTCGTATCTGTCCCTTGGCTTGAATATTCATAGCAACTACCTCCACTCTTACTCATCTCAGTACTTTCTACTTTCTGAGTTCTACATAATTATGCTGCATAAGAGGGTAGGGGTGGAGAGAGACGGGATGAAGGAGAGGTGCAGGTGTTGGGCGGATACTGCGTTCTCTCAGAATAGTCACGGGTCACATAGGGGGTTTCCCATCCCATGAGATCCACCTGCTAAGTACGACCCGCAGGGGGACTATCGGGTGGCAGCCTCACCTTCCTGGCCTCATGAGAAGGGGCTCCCCCTACGGTGCGGAAGCAGTGACGACATCATGGGATTCATCACAATAGACAAACTATGGAACTCGATAGTGAAGGAAATAAGGACGGAAGATCACCCAACCTTCAGGAAACGACTGAAACCTGGCTATTTAATATGCAGAGGCAAGCTTAAAGACACACTCCCTCATTAATCAGACCCCAGACCCAAAGCAAACATGGGACAGTATGGATCGTGGAATCGACAACAAAACCGCACACCCTGAGCCAAAACCTACTAACCATCCCCCTGCTATTTTCTCCTCTCCTGCATACCTCCCATGTATCACACACGCCCAAAGGGGCAAGCATAACACCCACAAAATAAAGGCCACACAAACGCCAGAAAAACTAGCACAAACAACATAGACACTGAACGTACTCCTCCGAACACAAAAAGCTCAGTGCACAGGACAAAGCACCCTCATAAAGCCGACACACACAGATGCCAGTTTCTCTGAAAGCATCAACAGAAGAGCACAACCGGTAATCTATCCCTCTTCCCAACTAACCAACCACTCCCACTTTCTTACAGAGCCACGTGAGTGGCTGCAGACCATGCAAATGGCAGCGGTGCATGGTATAAATTAACATAACAGAACTGAAAATGGTGTGCAGCGTTTGTGCGAGAATTTCAAAGGTCCACAGACATCTTCACCAAACGGCAGTAACACAATAAAAGGCAGTCACCATTAACCACATTTTTCACATTAACAATATGCAGGCAACTTCAATAGGAAGCTACATCCTATGGAGTGTACGAAGAGTTATCATACAAAAGGCACCACCCTAAGGGTTTGCCAAGGTAGGGAGGTGCTGTATGAATGGCCAAGGAGATGACGAGTTGGTGCTACTCTGGCAAACTACCTTTAGCCAATTCCCTGCATTTCATTGGCTTCTTACTCCACAGCATCTTGCATCAAATTAAAACAAGCATTGGCAATGTCAACAGTTAGCTTTTGTGTAGGCGTTATGACAAACCACAACCTAGTCCCCGGGGATCCCGTACTCAGGCGGCCAGGGAAGGGCCATCGATTTTGGATCCCGACCCTGCGGGTGAACAAGCGAGGGACAATCACCTGGGTAGGGGGTCCTCAGGGAGTGGGGGAGAAAGACATGACGGCAAAAAATGGTATTCCCTTTTTCTACAAACCATCTAACCCCTAACCCGGCTTATTTTATGGGAAACTACAGCTCCCATAATTCCTCCCCACATTGACAACAGTACTGAGGTGAGGAATGAGGTCAGGAAGATTACCTCCACTGACTTGCACTGGCTCTGTGCCTGTAACGGGGCCAGGCAGAATCAGGCATGTAATCCTAACTATATACACCTGCCACTTGTTAACACTCCCGTTCAGACGAATAAAAGGTGGCGTGCACAGGTACACTCTAAGCGAGGCTGGGTACGTAAAGGAACAGCTCTTTCACAGTTGATGTGAACCAGGTGATGGAAGTCGGAAGGCCGAGGAGCTGATCTGCAGTTACAAAGTGTCATGGCCATCGGGCTACTTAAACAGGGGGACCGCATAGACACTTCGGTGGGGCTGCTGCTATTGGGTTGCCTTGCATGTGCTGACTCTCTGGGAGTGGCAGGGTGTGGTAGGCAAGCCAGGCCTAGTGGGCGTGCCCACGATCGCAACTATATAAGCTGCTCCAATCCCCGAGGCAGACGCTTTGCGTTATTCTACACTTCCATGCAGCGTAACGCTCGCCGCCAACTGGGGTTAAACTTACCTTTGGAAATCCTGTTACCTGTCTCCATACTTAACATCTGAGGAACCTGCTCTCACCTGTGCGTGTCTTCAAATCTTCCGGAATGCTGACATCTTCATCTTGGCACCGCAGCTCACCTTCAAACCTTGCCGAACGCTGAAATCTTCACCTTGGTACTGCAGCTCATCTTCAAATCTTCCGGGACGCTGAAACCTTCATCTTGACTCCTCAGCACGACGCGCTCCACGCGCGACCGCAGCACCTGCAAGTAAAAAACAAAAGGCAAGGTTAGACACTTAACAGACATTAAGTTTAAGGTCGCGCTACCACCGAACCTCGCGCTTTTCCTTAAACCATCACTCACCTGTTGTCGGACATTGCGGTTTCATCCATCTTCCTCCAGGCCGCGCTCCACGCCTCCACAGCTGCTTTTGGGCTGCATTTCCACCTATTGGGAAGAAAACAGAAGAGAAAACGTTATTCGGGAATTAACAACACTATTGAGAGCAATAATACCAAGACAGAAAACAGAAAGGGGAAAAAACAAGAGACATTGAGACACTTACCATCAACCAGGGGAAAGCATAGTCGCAGCTGGACTGGACTATTACTTACCAGGGATCAGTGAAGGAACAAGATCCCATCAACAAGCGCCCCTGCCCAAAGTAGCAGGATGGAGAGCTCATCATCAATAATTAACAGGTGAGCCTTATGAGCCAATACATGCCCACAGAAATCGCACCTTGGGTTGAAGGGTTAGAGAGGCACAATAATCACCGACCAGCGCACTCACGTTTTCTCATATCTACGTAGGAGCAGTGCCACCAATTGTCGCCGCTTACAGTTTTTCAGGGGGAGAGACCTGACGGGGGTGATCTAACTCCTGGGAGGGCTGCAACCGTGCCCCAACGCCTCTGCAGAGACCAGGTGAGCGTAACAGAAAGCAAAGCCTCCACAAATCTCTGCCTGGGCGTTATTAAAACTTCAGAGACAGATCTATTGGCCCAATTACTAGGGGAATTATGGGCTGAAGTACATGCTTCAAGGCAGGAAACCAGAGCATTAAGGAGGGATTTTATTGTAACTTGAGAAAGAACTGATGACTTGGCAAGACAGATGCTACAGGAACAAGCAGGACAGGTTCCCTTGCCTGGGATAGCCTCCTCTTCCATGCCACCGCAATCAACACCGTTTCAGGTGGTTCTTCCAGGGGCAGTGCGCCTCTAGCCCGGGCCGAATGCTTCAACGGCGATCTAAAAAAGTTTGCCATATTCATGAACCATTGTCGTCTTCATTTCTTATGCAGACCAGGAGCCCTTCCTAATGATCAAGCCAAAGTTGCATTCGTACTTTCATACCTAGGAGGCAACGCGGCAGACTGGTCAATACCATTGGTAACTCAAGATGATCCTTTGCTTCGGAACTTTGGGGATATCCATCACGAGATGGAGAAATTGTTTGCCCGACTTACTCATGGACAAGCTCTGGACAACAAATTATTGTCGCTCAGACAGGGGAATCAAGATCTATTAACCTACATTGCAACCGTCAATCGTCTCATAACCCAAACCAACTGGCTAGAGGAAAAGAGAACTACGCTCTTTTATCGAGGGTTACGTGAAGAACTTAAAGATGTGTTGGCTCAAGTTGTGAACCCACCTGAGGGGTGTGCGGACTACATAGACCTAACAGTACAACTCGAACATAGGTTGCAGAATAGGAAAATGGATCGAGTCAGAACAGAGTGAAGGTCAGTTTATGTGCGACCCCGTGAGAACCAGACCAAACCACACGAACAGTCGGAACCAATGCAAATCGGTGGGTTACCGAGTCCTCTTACCAAGGCAGAAAGAGAGAAAAGAAGACAGCAACAGCTCTGCTTATATTGTGGTAAAGCAGGTCACTTCAACTGTGAATGCCCGGTAAAACCACCCAAGAAAATAGTTGGAGCAACGGACAAAAACAATGATGTATGCATGTATGTATTTTGGTTTTGTATAGCGCCGTTAGCCTGCGGACATCAGGGCGCTTTGAGACAAAAACACACAATGACATAACACAAACGCAGCCTAGCCTAACCCAGGTGTAAGATGCACCCTTGGCATCCTTACCCGCTGTAAGAGAGGAAGTCGGAGAATTCCTACTGAAAGATAAGTGTAGTGTCTTAAGGCGTTTCCTAAAGGCCAGGTGGTTTTCCTCCATTCTCAAGGTCTCAGGAAGTCTGTTCCACATTTGAGGAGCCAGTACCACGAAGGCTCTGCCCAGACCTGATTTTAGTCTGTGTTTGGGAATGACCAGCAGTCCAGTACCCATTGATCTCAGACTTCTTTGTGGCGCGTATGGAACTATACAGTTCTTTAGATACCCAGGGGCCTTGCCATATATGCACTTATGAACGAGCGTAAGAGATTTAAAACTTATCCGCTCGCCCATTTTTAGCCAATGCAGTGACCTTCTCTGGTCTGTAACATGATCCCCTCTTTTCAAATTTTTGATCATTCTGACTGCGTCATTCTGAATCACTTGGCATCTCGCCAGATCTTTCGCGGTAGCGCCAATCATCAGAGCATTCCCGTAGTCCAGCCTGGACAGAGTGATGGCTCTGACTATGGTGGCCAGGTTTGTTTCATTCAGGAATGGTTTTACTGCTCTTATTAACTTAAGGTAATAGGCTGTGTTTTTTATGAGATAATTGGTCTGTGCTTCAGAATTAACCTCTGCATTAACCATCATACCCAAAGTTTTGACCTGTGCCGAAACTTTTATAATGGCGTCCTTTATCTTAAAAAACTTATATTCGCCTCCTAGATTGGATAGCTGCCGATTAGAGCCGAAAGTCATCAGTTCAGTTTTTGCGTTGTTTAGGCACATCCAATTGGATTGCATCCATTCATCTATCATGGCATATATCTTCCCTATTGATGCACTATCTTCCTCATGGTTTCCACTCAGCTCAACAATGAGCTGTGTGTCGTCTGCGTAGTTTGTAAAAAACACCCCGGCCTTGACCAGGATGCTACACAGTGCCCTCATATATATATTGAAGAGCATGGGGGACAGGCTTGCCCCCTGTGGGACCCCGAAGAGTATAGGGCAGGAGTCTGAGAACGTATTACCCCAGTGAATCCGCGCCTGGCAGTCTGAGAGAAAGGAAATCAGCCACCTTATAGCTTCTTCTGAGCAACCAACGTTTTCTTTAAGGGCTTTGATGAGAAGCTGGTGATCAACTAGATCAAAAGCTGCGCTCAAGTCAAGCAGCATTAGCATCCCTATTTTGTTGCCATCGACCAGCCCCAGCATGTGGTTTTGGAGATCTAACATCGCTGTTTCGGTGCTGTGGGATGCTCTGAAACCCGATTGCTGTTGGTGAAGAGCATTTTGTTCTTCCACATACAATTGCTGTTGTTGTGTGGCTAATTTATCTAGAACTTTGAGTACAAAGTTTGAGTTGGTTATAGGGCGAAGATTGGCCGGGTCTTTAGGGTCTAAGCCCACCTTCTTTATTAATGGGGTAATGGTGACCTTTTTTAAATCCTTCGGAACCACGCCTTCCCTGAAAGAGGCATTAACCAGTTCTAGTAGGATTGGGGTGAAGAGTTCTTTATGTTGCAGGATAATACTAGAGAGCAGAATATTTTCTGCGCACAGTGTGGGGTTCATTTGAGAGAGAGCTTCTAGCAATTTGGCTTCCGACACTTTCTCAAAAGTGAAGAGAGCCCCACTCGGCCTGGAGATGTCCTCCATTGGTGTAGTTGACGGTGGTGCCGCTTCTCTGGCTTTCATTATGTTGCACCTAGCTTTGTCAATTTTAGCTGCGAAAGCCTTTAGTACCAGGTTACAATCCTCCTCAGTAGGTTGAAAAGGCGGTGTAAGGTTTTCTGGTTTTTCAATGTTCTTCAGGATGTTAAAAAGTTTGTTTGTTTTGTTAGCGGCTTTTTCAATTTCTTCATTGAAGAAATTCTTTTTGGCCGTCCTTATCCTATCTCTATATATTTTATCCTCTGTTTCCAGTTGTTTTTGTTTTCCTCACTTTTATCCCCTTGCCACTTCCTTTCCAGGGTCCTTTTCCCTCTTTTCAGAGTTACCAACTCAGCCGAGAACCATTTTTGGTTGTTATTATTTTTCCTAACAAGCCGAGTCTTCAATGGAGCCTCGCGCTCTACCATATCTGTAATACACTCCAATGCCCGGCAAGCGTAGGGATCCACTTCACATCTAGTCCTTCCGGGACTTTTGGTGAATCACAAGCAACCGTCAAAGATACATACCTTGGAGGCATACATTGACAGTGGAGCAGTGGAAAACTACATTGACCAAGATCTGGCTATCCGAATAGGCCTTCCCCTCCAACCTAAGCAGAAATCGGAAAATGTCACAGCAGTGGATGGTTCTCAGCTATCATCCGGCCCGGTGACAATACACAGAGAAAGTCAAGCTACTGTTGCAGGAGGGGCATCAAGAGGACATTACCTTCGATCTCATCGGAGCTCCTCAGTTCCAGATGTTATTGAGAATGCCTTGGCTGGAGACCCATAATCCTAGGATCGACTGGCGAAAACGAGTGCTGACCTTTCCTCAAGACTGTGCCGACACCTGTTACAACAAAGACGTCGTCAACCTGAAACCAAATAAAGGAATCATGCTGGGCCTCTCTGGCTCTTTACCACTTGAATACATGAATTACCAGGATGTCTTCCAAAAGGAGCAAGCCAAGGTTTTGCCCCTGCATAGACCCTACGATTGCCAAATTGACCTAGTGCCCGGAGCTCAAACTCCCTGCAGTCGGATTTACGCTCTAACAGAGCAGGAAAACCAACATCTTAGAACTTACCTGGATCAGTATCTGGCAAACGGTTTTATCCGCCCATCCAAGTCCCCTGCTTCCTCGCCCCTCTTCTTCGTGCCTAAGAAGGAGGGGGACTTAAGAACCTGTATTCACTACAGAGCAATCAATCAGATCACAGTAAAAAAAAAACATAACCTTTACTACTTATACCAGAGCTCCTGGATCAGGTGAAGCACGCTCAGATTTACACCAAGTTGTATTTGCGAGGGGCCTATCATCTTGTGAGAGTCGAAAAAGGAGACTAGTGGAAGACGGCCTTTCACACGATGTATGGCCTCTTCGAATACCTGGTCATGCCCTTTGGGTTATGTAACGCCCCTGCGGCGTTCCAATTCTTTATGAATGATGTGCTCCGTGAGCATTTGGACGTTTGCGCACTTGTCTACATAGATGACATTTTCATCTACTCAAATTTCAATGAAGAACATATCGGTCATGTCTGGGCAGTCTTAGAGAAGCTTCGACAACACCAGTTGCATCGACAACACCAGTTGTATGCCAAGCTGGAAAAAGGTTTCTTCCATGTGACCAAGGTCGAATTTCTCGGTTTCATGCTCACCCCACAGGGCGTACATATGGACGCACGAAAGGTGGACGCAATCCTCCAATGGCCCTCTCCATCATCCACGAAAGGAGTACAAAGCGTGCTCGGCTTCGCTAATTTCTATCGCCGATTTATACCTGGGTTCTCACAAATTGTAGATTACCTCCCTGCTGAGAAAGAACAAGACATTCCATTGGTCCACAGAAGCTGAAGAAGCCTTTCGAAAGCTGAAACTAGCATTTACAACAGCACCAGTTCTTTGACACCCTCGACCAGACCTGCCATACATAGTTGAAACAGACGCTTCAAATGTAGCAATGGGAGCGGTATTGTCCCAACGGGACCCGGAAACAGGACAGTTACATCCCGTCGCATTCTGGTCCTGCAATTTTTCTGCCCCCGAATTGAACTACGCGATCACGGATAAAGAATTACTGGCCATTAAAGCAGCATTCAAGGCATGGAGACACTACCTTCTTGGGGGAGACACACAGTCACCGTCAACATGGACCACTGTAACTTACAATACTTGAAGACTGCTAAAGCGCAATCCTCACGTCAACTTCGTTGGGCACTCTTTTTCGCAGAATACGACTTTAGTATAACCTATAGACCTGGAATACGGAATGGAAAAGCAGACGCACTATCACGCATGAGTGAAGAAAAAGAGGCTTTTACAACATCCGATCCCGTGGCCATTAATCCCAAAGAACTAATTCAAACCAAGTTTGCTGCCAGCACATGTGTAGATGACTAAAAAACCTGTTTGCAGTCACAGATGAATCAGTCAACACAACAGTAATGGCTTTCAAAGGGAGACCGGTACACCATCGAAAACAATCTAATCAGACGGTAGAGCAATATTTAAGGTGTACAGCACCCCAAAGACTCCTGGAAAAACATACTCTGGGTAGCCGAGGATGCATACAACAGCTCTGTTCACACGAGTACTGGGCAAACCCCATTCTATACTGTGCACGGAAGACATCCGCTGACATCAATGTTTGCTCCACTCAATACTCTGGAAATGCCAGCAATAAAAACCTTGCATAAAACCATCGCTCAGGTTCTTGAGGAAGCGACAGAACACTTGACTAAGGCCAAAGAAAGACAAAAACTGTTTGCTGACCGGCACCGAAAAGAAGCTCCCGATTACCAGATTGGGGATAAAGTCTGGTTAGCATCCAGATACATACCGTTGAAAGGACCAAGGGCCTTCCACCCCAGATATTTGGGCCCCTATACTATCAAAGCAATAATCAACCCTGCCGCCATAAAATTGGAATTACCATCTCACATGAACATTCACCCAGTATTTCATGTCTCTCTCCTCAAACCAATGAAACCGGATACATGGATAAGTCCCCCCCAGAGCCTGAATTACTAGATAGGAAACCGGAGTATGAAGTTAAATCCATCCTGGACTCCAAGGTGGTTTGGTCCAAATTGTATTACCTTATAGACGGAAAGGTTACAGACCTCAAGACCGAACATGGGAACCCAGTGAACACGTCCATGCTCCATGTTTAATCAGGCAATTCCATCACAATAATCCCACCAAGCCAGGACAAGGAGGAGGAACAGCCTTGACAGGGGCCTTGAGGGGGAGTGCTGTCATGGCCATCGGGCCAAGGACACAAACATGACAGGGCCACTTACACAGGGGGCCCAGATGGACAGAGTCCTGGCGCCTTTGGCACCAGGCTCATGAAAAACAATAAGCAGGAACATGTATTTGGGTCAAGAATACTTTTATTATGAACATGGCACCTCCTTTTGGGTGCCAAGTGTATTTAACATAGGGAACTTTCATTACTACAGCAGCCCCATGTGTACACTTGGGTGGGGCTGCTGCTATTGGGTTGTCTTGCACGTGCTGACTCTCTGTGAGTGGCAGGGTGTGGTAGGCAAGCCAGGCCTAGTGGGCGAGCCCACGATCGCAGCTATATAAGATGCTCAAATCCCTGAGGCAGACGTCTCGCGTTATTCTGCACTTCCATGCAGCGTAACGCTCACCACCACCTGGAGTTAAACTTACCTTTGGAAATCCTGTTACCTGTCTCCATACTTACCATCTGAGGACCTGCTCTCACCTGTGCGCGTCTTCAAATCTTCCAGAACGCTGAAATCTTCACCTTGGCACCGCAGCTCGCCTTCAAACCTTCCGGAACGCTGAAATCTTCACCTTGGTACCGCAGCTCATCTTCAAATCTTCCGGGACGCTGAAACCTTCATCTTGACACCGCAGAACGACGCACTCCACCGCGACCGCAGCACCTGCAAGTAAAAACAAAAGGCAAGGTTAGACACTTAACAAACATTAAGTTTAAGGTCGCACTACCACTGAACCTCGCGCTTTTCCTTAAACCATCACTCACCTGTTGTCGGACATTTAAGTTTCATCCATCTTCCTCCCGGCCACGCGCTGCGCCTCCACAGCTGCTTTCGGGCCGCATTTACACCTATTGGGAAGAAAACAGAAGAGAAAACGTTATTCAGGAATTAACAACACTATTGAGAGCAATAATACCAAGATAGAAAACAAAGGGGAAAAGACAAGAGACATTGAGAGACACTTACCATCAACCAGGGGAAAGCATAGTCAAAGCTGGACTGGACTATTACTTACCAGGGATCAGTGAAGGAACTAGATCCAATCAACAAGCGCCCCTGCCTGAAGTAGCAGGACAGAGAGCTCATCATCAATAATTAACAGGTGAGCCTTATGGGCCGATACATGCCCACAGAAATCACACCTTGGGTTGAAGGGTTAGAGGGGTACAATGGTCACCGACCAGGGCACTCACGTTTTCTCATATCCACACAAGAGCAGTGCCACCTATTGTTGCCGCCCACAGCTTATCAGGGGGAGAGACCTGACGGGGGTGATCTAACTCCTGGGAGGGCTGCAACCATGCCCCAACGCCTCCGCAGAGACAAGGTGAGCGTAACACAAAGATGGAGAAGCAGGCGAGAATCCCCCACTTTCGGGAAGCTGCAAGGATTCCAAGACTGAAACCAAGTGAGCACATGTAAGCAGCCCGCTACCCTCCCAGGTGAACGACAGAGTTGGGGAGGAGCAGAGGAGGCGCTGGAAATGGCCTTGACTGCTGCATGAAGAGTGTTGATGTAAAGAAGGCTGATGAACCCAACCGGTGAGTTATCGAAGGCAACAAAACTCTGGTTTGTGTTGAAAGCAAAAGTAACTAACTCAAAAGTTGAAGGTTGCGCATATGCAGATAAAACGCTTAATGGAAAGGACAACTGCAGAATTGGAAAAGAGTGGATACAAAGTAACAGAGTGGTCCTGTGAGGCGAAATAGCACATTCGAAAGTCTCTGTGAAATGTTCTGAGTTGATTGGGAATCAAAGGCAAGAAAGCAATCGTGATCCCGAAAGAAAGTTGAAAGAACTGTAAGGTCTTTGCAAAATTCTTGCAGTTTCGAAAGTGTTTGGCAGTGAAAAAGGCAGCTGAGACAAAAATTGGGGAAGGTAACCCCCACGAAGTAAAAGACAGGCTCGAGCCCGGCAGAGCGAAGCCTGTGCAGGACTGTGTGATAAAGTGAAAAGTGAAAGACAGGCTCGAGCCGGGCAGAGCGAAGCCTGTGCAGGACTGTGTGATAAAGTGAAAAGTGAAAGACAAGCTTCAGCCCGGCAGAGGAAAGCCTGTGCATAACTGTGCGATAAAGTGTTTGAACTAGTAGAAGCCTGAAGCCCAAGCCTGAACTGTTAAATTGTACCAGTAAGCCAAAGTGTACAAGACTGAAAGAACTGTGCCAGCCACCTATACTTTTTAGGAAACTCTCTAGACCGCGTTGTGCTGAACGTGGGGAAGGGAGTTGTTATTTAAGGCCATTCTGACATTTCTTTTGAGACCCTATTTTCCTTTTGAATTCCCTTATCAGATTTGTCATTTTCAAAATGAGGCCACGGTTAGGCTTTCTTAATATAGGCCTTTTTATGTTGACTAGACAGAATGGGACTGTTTTGTTATTTATTTAATGGTCAAGATTACTCCCATTCTAGAGTTAGGGCCAGTTAGGAATTCTACCAACCCAACTAAATTACCAAATTAAGGTTTACGAAACTTGTATCCATTGTGTCTGTCTCTACTATTGATACGGTGCCTTCCTTACAGCATGGGATAGGCATTTGCCAGGCGCTGCCATACTGGGGTTCTGTGTGATTTCTTCAAATGTATTTCATCGAGGGAAAACAGGTCAAATGTGTTTTCCTTTAAGGACATTTTACTGCAAATGTATGCGGGGGAGAGCCGCGTACCCTCCACCCCCCCCAATAACACCTACCTTTATTATTCCCCTAAACCACCCACCACATACATTTGCAGTAAAATGCAGCTAAAGGAATTCAGCCAATTGTCCCTTGGTGAAATCTACTGCAGCCAAACCTCCCGTTACCCCATACTGGTCCTAAATGGCCATTTAATGGTATCAGCTGCAAAATGGTGCAAGTACCTAGACATATCGCACCCGTGACTGGCAAACACTTGTTGAATACTTCTGTGCAAGCGAAAACTGTTGCCGATTCTTGTTACTGCTTATAATCAAGTGGATGAAGGCAAATTCTGTTTAGACATTTTTGTTACATTGTAGCACATATAAAGCTTCAATTAAGCCATTACTCTCAGAAGACTGCTTTGAAATAAAACTGGTAGGCCCTAAGAGCACAAAGTTTGATGTTACTGTTCAATAAAGCTAGCCCAAAGTGATCCCAGGAGGATATTTTGAGCGAGGAGGGGCAGGAAGTGGGTGGGAATGGCCAGAGGGATTAGCATAGCCATGGGCATTCAATGGGTGGATAAATAACCAAACACTGACAAGCTTCGTCTCCCTCCACATATCTCATCTCGCACCTAGCTCTATTCCAATGCAATTGTTTCCCCTTCTAGGTGGCAGTTGCAAGCAGGGACGTCATTTAGGGGTCGCCAGGGGTCACAATTGCGACCTCTGAGGTCTCCCTTGCGTCCTCTGAGGTCTCCCTTGCGTCCTCTAAAAAAAACCAATAAAATAAATGTCTTTTTTAAATGCAAGCTCCTGGGCTGTAGCCAGCATCATGTGGCTATTTACTTAGGGAGTGGATGGCTTTCTTGTTCAGGTCCCTTAATAAAAAAAAAAGAAGAAAAATAAGAACAGGGTGCGCCACAGGTGTAACACATTGAGCAGTGACCGTAAATAAGAAAGATTAGGAATACCAAATAATGTGTCTTTCTGGAATTCTATACAATAATTGCTAGACTGATTGAAGGTTTATTTCAGGTACACTTCAGGAGGAAATTCACTGATTTAGTCAGTTCTTAAACGGTTCAAATCAGCCTTTCATCCTTCGGAGGTCGATAAATGAGTACCAACACAGGTTTGGTGATATTGGTTGCATATTTTTTCTATATAAAGCGCTTAAGCTTAAGTGCTAGATAATAACACATCATTATCATTTGGTCATGGACGTCTGCTTGCATTCACAGTAATTTGGTAATATGGGCCTATACACACTGATCTTAACTATACATATGGCGATCCATTCTTGTATGAAATGTACATCACATTATAGTGATATCGTAACCATATTTTTCGTAGTGTACAATGCTATGTAATGCCACTTCTTGTTTTGTCAACGGAAGAAAGGTCGTGTTCCATCGCTTCCCACAATATCACTTCGGGGTGGGATCAAATGACATAACTTCCTGTGATGTCATCAGGGGGTCAAGAGTCGTGTGATGTCACTTCCGTTACCCCTGGCATTTTGGTGAAATGCCGTCCCTGGTTGCAAGGACTTAGACAGAGAACATTCTTTACCGGATGTTCCAGTACTGTGGCTGGAAAACAACCTAAGGACAATTCTGAAATCAAGAAGACCTGTATCTATACCAAATCATGTTCACTCAGTCTCAGGAATGTGCCCTATTTTTGCAATTGGGGAATATTTTGAAAGCCTTGGCTTTTTCATTGATGAAACCTTGCATAAAGCACAAGATTCCCCAAATTAAAAACCCCGAAAATGACAAAAGTCCGGCCAAAATAATTTCTCCAATTGTCTGTGGAACTCGAACAATCAGATTCGCAGCTTTTAGTGCAACAGTGGACAGTGCCATCCATTCTTGCAATGAGGTTACACAATCCTGAAAATGCTACTGTGGTTCACATAAAAAAAATATCCTAAGATTGTTCTGTGATTTAAGAGAGGATGCGTATGCTTTATAATTATAGCGCACAGCAGTGCAGAGTGAACTGCATCTAGGCGCAAACAGCAAAGTTATGTGTGCTGATGATGAACTCGTTCAGAACACAGCCTGTGGAGAGGAGTTGACAGAATTTCATCTCTACTAAGGCCAAACATAATGAAACTTTTTTTTTTTTTTTTTAAGTGTGTGAATCATGGATCGTTTGGGCACCAGCCATGACATGTTGCCCTTGATAAAACATTCGAACAGAAAACAAATGGCTTCTTTACAGATGCGTATACCAAGGGGGCGGGGCAATTGCATTCTGGTGTGTAAGATACTTGCGAAATTCAGAGTTAGATATGAAGCAAAACATGTTTATACATTCTACATTTCATATGCTGCCTGTATGTTGCTCGTTTACAAACTTTGCTTTCAATCAATAACCCTCCCTCGCCGATACACAGACACCTCACACGGACCCTGCCTTAACCCAAGCGAATATTTATTTATTTATGTATGTGCATGTATAGAAGCGCTCACCAGGGGCATTGAGGCGCTGTTGCAAGGATATGTCTTCGTTGCAGCAGTGAGGAGGGCGGTTGGTTACATTGGCCATCGTAGCTCAATAAAAAGATGTGACATCATGCACAGTGATACGCCATGCTGCAATGTCCACAACCATTACGGTATTCTGAAAGATATGCAGCACTATGCCTTTATTGACGTCCAACTCTCAAGCCCCCGCCCCCAACGGACACCCATCCAGCTGCACAAGACCACCACTCCACCTGCCACCATGCATCCAGACAACAAGCAAAACCCAATTCAGGTAACTCACCAACTCTACCACCTACACGTGCCACCTAACCACCATTACCGTGTGCAAGCAGGCGACAGGCACTGGCTTGCTGAACAGCAAGGCACGGAACAATCCTAACACACAGATCACAAACGCAAGCCACGAAAACATTGCCTGCCTGGCACAAAGGATCAAATGGCAACACCTGCTTGCACTAAACCACCCGCAACCAGGAGTTTGTATGTGCAGACTCTATAGCGCCAACTGGATATGGCACACGATGCCCCATGGCAAGACCCAGAAACACAACATAGCACCCCTCATAGTATTTTCCGCACTGAACAAGTATAAATAGAAATTGTGAGTCCTTCCCCACATTTATAAATCAAGCAATAACCCCGATTGTACCACTGGTAGATGAACCAAAGTCCCCCCTACAGTACTTGTTGGCCTCTTAACACTTGAGAAGGGGCACGGCGTGAAGTCAGGCGGGGACACTGGAGGCGACTCACCCTCCCGGAGGTGACATTGGAAAGCAGCGTGTGTCCCTGCGGGTGTGTGTCCCTGCGGGTGTCCAGTGTGGCGTTGGCCCTTTAAGGGTACGCACGCGACGGGGTGACGTTCACTCCGTCGCGTGCGCTGTTAAATAAACGGGGCGTTCCCGGTGACATCACAATCACCGGGGAGCCCACACTGGCAACACTGCTGTATCCGTGTCTCTGTAGCACGGGGGTGGGGGGCTCACGGACGGCGGCACCCGGAGACCGCCAACAGTGGCGACGAATGCCGGGATCACTTCCTGGAACAGGCGGGGATATTCGTCTGGAGCGTAGATGATCTCACGTGAACGCTCCGACGAACTCTGACCGCGGAGAAGGAAGCGATCAATAGGCCTCGGAGACTCACGGCTTCATAACGAAGCGTCGGTGAGCCATCCGGACTCAATTTTTGGAAACTTCAGCGGCGGATGGTCGCTGGAGACAGCACATGTCGGTTTCAGAAGGAATCACTGACATTTTCACTGTTTTTACCGAGCAGATGGATGAGACTCTATGGGAAACCTGCTGAATGTACTGGGTTTTTTTTTTCCCCTGCTCAATTTTTGCACACTTCATTGTCTGCTTGCTGGCTGGAGTGACACTTCTGCGAGGAGCGCGCCTGGTGTGAGGCAGAATTTGTAATACCCTGGGAGACTGACTGCTGGTGGTGAGTTGCGGCCCCATCCATTTTAACTTCTGGGGTGCCTGTGCGCTGTCCACCATGAATCAAGCTGCTGCTGCTGCGGCTCCTGCTGCTGCTCCTGCGCCTCCGCCTGTTCCCCCGCCGAAACCACCTGGGTCCCTACAGCCAATGCCTGAGTTTGATACCTCGGGTGCTCCATCAAGCCTGGGACAGAGGTGGAAGATGTGGATGGATAGGCTCGAGATGTACTTCAGGGCCACGATGGAGACAAGTGACGACGGCAAGCTGGCCACTCTCCTGTACTCCGCTGGTCCAGCAGTGCATGAGGTATTCCTGTCCCTGCAGCCGGTGGATGGGTCGTTTGCGGCGGCGAAGGAGGCACTCCATAACCATTTTCTGCCAATGGCCAATGCGGACTATGAACGTTTTCTCATGGGAACGGCTCGACAAAAGGATGACGAGACTCTGGATGTGTTCTATGGGCGGCTGCAGAGATTGGCAGCGCCATGTGCGTGGAACGACCCTGAAGTAATGATTCGCAACCAACTCATTCAGGGGTGTATCTCTGGGAAACTGAGGCGCCAGATATTGCGCGAGCCTGGCATCACCCTTCCTCGCATCCTAGAATTGGGAAGGTGCCACGAAGTGTCGGAATTGCGGGCGACCAGGATGGAAGCTGGTGCCTGCCCAGGCAAGGTGGAGGAGGTCTGCGCGGTCGGAAGAGGCCGCGGATCGAGGCGCCCCATGAACACCCAGAGCCCGCGCCCGCCGGGGACTAATTCTTCGTGCCCGAAGTGTGGATACGATCTCCCGCACCCCGCTGAATGCCCTGCAACTGGGGTTAAGTGCGGTAGATGCGGAGGCGCTGACCACTTCGCCAGGATGTGCAGGTCTGCAGCTCCCAAGGTAGTGCCGAGGGGGCCAGTTCGAGCCGGCTTCTTCCGGCCCCAAAGGACGTCCAACGTTGCTCAGGTAGACCAAGGTGACGAAGGGGCCCCTCAGGACGAAGAGGAGGAGGAAGAGGACGAGGAAAACGTGTTCTTCGTGTCCAGTGTAAGCATGCTGAAATCCCGCTCCAAGAGACAGCCCAGGTGCAACGTGCTTGTTAATGGAGACTCTGTGCCGATGCTAGTAGACACCGGCGCATCCGTGAATGTGATGGCAAGACAGCATTATAATACCATGCAGACCCCGCCCACGCTGACTGCGCCGAGAGCACGCATATTCGCCTTCGGCGGGGATCAGCCCCTGCCTCTGGACGGAGTTTTCGTGGCTGATGTTCAATATGGTGACTCATACATCCGGGCCAGATTCTATGTTACACCGGTGAGCGACAACACCCTGCTTTGCTGTGCTGCGGCTGAGGCGCTGGGAATCGTCACATTCGCTTACTCAGTGTATTTAGACGACATTCAGGTGCTCCTGGCCAAACATGGCTCCCTGTTTGAAGGCATTGGACAGCTGGTGGGTGAGCCGGTCCGGCTCCACATCGATGAGTCAATCCAGCCAGTGGCGCTGAAGCACCGACGAGTTCCGTTTCATCTCAGGGATCTGGTGGATCGAGAACTAGACAATCTAATGGGGTTGGACATCATTGAAAAGGTTGAGGGCCCCACCCCGTGGGTGTTTCCCATTGTCATCGCACGCAAGCCTAAACAGCCAGATGCGGTGAGGATCTGTGTGGACATGCGGCTTCCCAATAAGGCCATAAAGAGGGAGCGACACCTAACCCCTACCATCGATGACATTATAGCGGAACTGCAAGGGGCGAAGTTCTTTTCCAAGCTCGACCTGAGAGCAGGCTATCATCAGGTGGTCCTGCACCCCGAGTCCCGCTACATAACAACATTCACCACCCATCGAGGTCTTTACCGATACAAGAGGTTGAGTTTTGGGGTGTCCTCCGCAGCGGAGTTTTTTCAAAACATCATAAGAGGGGCATTAGCGGATCTCGATGGAGTCCTTAATATTAGCGACGACATTTTAGTGTATGCCAGATCGGAGACGGAGCATCTGGCACGCCTGGCCAAGACCTTTGAACGACTGCGCTCGCTGGGCCTCACCCTGCACAAGGACAAGTGTGAATTTCTGAAAACAACGATCGAATTCTTTGGGTTCGTATTTAAGGCGGATGGGGTGTCGCCAGATCCCCGCAAAGTGAGGGACATAGAAGAGGCGCGTCCGCCAGAGAATGTTGCAGAGGTGAGGAGCTTCTTGGGCATGGTCACCTACTGTGGACGTTTCATCAGGAACCTGGCGTCCCGCTCAGAGCCGTTGAGATCGCTCACGAAGAAGGACATCACCTGGCAGTGGGGCCCCCTGGAGCAGGCGGCATTTGACGACATCAGAGGGGCTTTGGCGGCGGACGACACCATGGCGTTCTTCGACCCGAGCCTGCAGACAGAGATCGTGGTGGACGCCAGCCCATATGGACTGGGGGCAGTGCTCACGCAAGTGGGGAATGACCAGGAGATTCGGCCCATAGCATATGCCAGTAAGGCCCTCTCCGACACCGAGCAAAGATACTCCCAGATTGAGAGGGAAGCCCTGGCGGTGCTGTGGGGTTGCAGACATTTCCGCCTCTATATTCTGGGGCGCCCAGTGACGGTGGTCACGGACCACAAGCCGTTGTTGCCGATTATGGCGGGCTCATCATCTCGTCCACCAGTGAGAATAGAGCGCTGGATGCTCGCCTTGCTCGAGTATGGAGTGTCGTTGATATATCGTCCAGGGGCTAACAACGCGGCAGACTATCTCTCTCGACACCCCAGAGGGGACTCGCAGGAATCGGCATCAGAGGAGGAGGCCGAAGAGCACGTCCGCCTGGTCGTGGAGACTGCCACCACAAACTCCATGCAGGTGGAGGAGCTCGAGGTTGCATCAAAAGGCGATGAATGTTTCGCCATCCTGAAGGAAGCCATGCAAAGGGGTACCTGGAAGACAGTGCTGGAGGCTGTGGAATGCAGGACATGTGATGCCAGAATGGCCCTCGAGCAGTTGTGGAGAGTGAGAGAAGAACTGACATTCTCAGAGTCGGGGCTGCTGCTGAGAGGGGAAAGGATCGTGGTGCCCCAGGCCAAAGTGGCACAGGTCATCGCCTTGGCGCACCAGGGTCACCAAGGGGCCCCCAAAACCAAAGCTCGCCTTCGTCAGAAGGTGTGGTTCCCTGAACTCGAGCGGAAGGTGGAAGCGTTTGTGGCGTCGTGCGTATGGTGCCAGGCTGCAGCACCCGCCCAGAGGGAACCATCCATTGAAGCAATGCCCAGAGGGACCCGGCCATGGGAAGTGGTGCACGCCGACTCCGGGTCCACGTCGAGAGGCACTCACTTCCTAGTTGTGGTGGACGAGTGGTCTCGATACCCGGAGGTCGAGTTCATAGAATCCGTCGCATTTGAGAACGTGGTGGTAGCGCTGGAGAAGATCTTTGCCACCCATGGCCTACCCTCTGTGTTGTGCTCAGACAACAGGGCACCATTCCAAGGCGAGAGCTTTGCCGAGCTCATGAGGGAGTATGGCATTCAACACCGGCGGGTCACCCCACTGTGGCCCGGGCCAACGGGGAGGCCGAGCGCATGATGCGCACCCTCAACAAAGTGTTCAGGATCGCCCATGGAAAAGGCGAGGGCTTGCAGAGGGCCTTATACGTCTTCCTGCGGGGATATCGGACCACACCTCACTCTTCAACAGGTGTGGCCCCGGCAGAGGCACTTTTCCAGAGATGCCCGAGAGACGTCATACCGGAGGTGGGGGACAGGGACCCTGCCGTCATTGACAATGAACAGGTCGAAGAGGACAGACAAATCAGGACACAGATGGAAAACATCCGGAGGGGCCTTAGACCCCCACACATCGCGCTGGGAGATGAGGTGCTGGTGAGGAATCGCCACCCGCATGGAAAGCTGTCTCTCACGTATGAACCCGCTCCCTTAGATGTTGTGGCGGTCAAGGGTTCTATGGTAACAGCCTCTGACGGGACGTCGTCTGTAACCAGGAATGCTTCATTCTTCAGGAGAATCGGCGACCCCAGAGTGGACAGCCCGGACAGCCGAGAAGGGGAAGGCGCTCTGGATGAAGGTGGTGGAGAAAGCCCCGCAGTGGAATCTCCGGCTCGAGGCAGACCCGGTCAAGAAACACCGGCCAGGGACGCTGGCAGGAGGTACCCCCTGAGAACAGGGCGTGGGAAACCTGCCCGTCTCACAGACTATGTTACGGACTGAGCTGGGGTGGCTGACCGGGGGTTAATGGTCAGGCCAGGACAGGTACCCGTGGGGGATCCAGGGTGGCTGTGAATAAATGGGGGTTCTTGCTGAAACTGACAGAGTTGTGTGATTTAGAAATGTGTGATAGTTAGTCCCTCCATTTTCCAATTTGTTGTTATGGAAAAGGAGGAGTGTGGCGTTGGCCCTTTAAGGGTACGCACGCGACGGGGTGACGTTCACTCCGTCGCGTGCGCTGTTAAATAAACGGGGCGTTCCCGGTGACATCACAATCACCTGGGAGCTCACACTGGCAACACTGCTGTATCCGTGTCTCTGTAGCACGGGGGTGGGGCATTGAGGCGCTGTTGCAAGGATATGTCTTCGTTGCAGCAGTGAGGAGGGCGGTTGGTTACATTGGCCAGCGTAGCTCAATAAAAAGATGTGACATCATGCACAGTGATACGCCATGCTGCAATGTCCACAACCATTACGGTATTCTGAAAGATATGCAGCACTATGCCTTTATTGACGGCCAACTCTCAAGCCCCCGCCCCCAACGGACACCCATCCAGCTGCACAAGACCACCACTCCACCTGCCACCATGCATCCAGACAACAAGCAAAACCCAATTCAGGTAACTCACCAACTCTACCACCTACACGTGCCACCTAACCACCATTACCGTGTGCAAGCAGGCGACAGGCACTGACTTGCTGAACAGCAAGGCACGGAACAATCCTAACACACAGATCACAAACGCAAGCAACGAAAACATGGCCTGCCTGACACAAAGGATCAAATGGCAACACCTGCTTGCACTAAACCACCCGCAACCAGGAGTTTGTATGTGCAGACTCTATAGCGCCAACTGGATATGGCACACGATGCCCCATGGCAAGACCCAGAAACACAACATAGCACCCCTCATAGTATTTTCCGCACTGAACAAGTATAAATAGAAATTGTGAGTCCTTCCCCACATTTATAAATCAAGCAATAACTCCGATTGTACCACTGGTAGATGAACCAAAGTCCCCCCTACAGTACTTGTTGGCCTCTTAACACTTGAGAAGGGGCACGGCGTGAAGTCAGGCGGGGACACTGGAGGCGACTCACCCTCCCGGAGGTGACATTGGAAAGCAGCGTGTGTCCCTGCGGGTGTGTGTCCCTGCGGGGGTCCAGCAAGCCCCTCCCCCTAAACCCCCCTAGTGCATAAACAGTCACAATGGCTCTGCGGCAAACTCCTCCGGGCCCTACGCACAGCCAAAAGTAACGGGCACCACGCAGGCAGGTGGAGTTGATGACATCAGAGGCAGAGAAAGTGCAACAGAGCCTACAATACCACGCGCCAGAAAAGCGGGTTCTAGCTGTACAGCCAGAGAGCGATGCCCCGACACTGGCTGCTGCTTGCTGTGCCGGCTGCACTAACACACCTTCAGGCTTACATTTAAAACAACACAGCGCTACACGACCTTCAGAAAGGATTTTTCGCCTAACGTACACTGTGTGCAGTGCACACACCAGCGGCGTACCCTGTATGATTTTGACAATGACACTGACGGTCACATGTGAACAACAGCTGCAGTGCGGATACGCCGCACTCCCGTCCCCCCGCCGTCGCCGGCTGCCTCTTTCACTGCAAATGGAGTACTTACAAATTCCGCGCTGAGAAAGTTTGTCAGCCCCGCGCATCTGCCGTGCTGTGTGGCGGCTTCTCGCGCTTCTGCGGCACTTGCTCAGCAAGCAGGAAGAGCCAATGCTTACCAGCTTATTTTAGCACCGCTTGGGAACCTGTCACATGGCACGTCCCACACTGGCTTCAAGCAAGCGAGTGGGGGTAAGTCTAGGGTGACATTTAAAGTGTCACTGAGGGGCCTCTTCCCTCCCCTGTGAAAACATAGTAAAGCGTAAGAAATACACGGCGTTACATTTCCAATACAACATGGCGTTAACTACATGCACCACAGTGCAACGAAAGCAGTCAACTTCTGCATTTTTCACTTCCACAATAACATTTACATTATTTTGATAACCTTTTTGCTGCTGCATGGAGTGGGCGAGCTACCTGAATGCCACCAGGCCCTTTCAGTTTATGTCATGTCACTGAGCCTTTAGGCTGCACCGAAACGTGTCCGCACAGGTGGTTTATATTGTGGCCCCCTACAGGGGGTGAGCCAGACCTTGGACTGTGGAGGAAGATGGTAGCATGGCAGGTAAAGAAAGACAGCAGAGGAATAATGTACACACTGAACAGAAAGATGGCAGGGAACAGAGGGCGTGTGGCTATGGCTTTACAAGCACGATTGGACAAGGTGGGGGATCAGACACTTTTTTTTTAAAATTGTGTTATGGCATTGCAGCATTCAGACACAATATTAGTTTTTCACAAACTTTACAACTACAAAAAGAATAATCGTACAAATATACATATCCAAATCCGTTTCATCACACCCCAATACAATGAATTTCCCTAAAGCGTCCTTAAAAATGTGCTAACATTACTTCCAAAAAGTTACAAAGTGCCAGGATAAGGGAGAGATTGTTGCCCCACATAAGCCTGGCCCAGAACAAGTCTGCCCCAGGTTCTCCGCCCCATACTTCTCAAAGTGTGTTGATCTGGCGTCCTTCAGACTAGGGCAAAAAAGAACAAGACGTTTCAGTATTTCTTTGAAGGAATCCCGTTTACAGAAAAGACAACTATTCGACGCCTGTTGCCCTTCCATTTACTCGTCTGATCTAATGTGTGCAGTATGTTCAGCTTGAGCCGCAGGTACATGCTTCTTGCCCCCGCAGAAGGGAATAAGGTCAAATATCTTGGTAAGTAGCCTCGTTTCCTTAGAAAGTTAGCGTATTCTTTGTGGGATACAAAGGAGCCCAACTTATCACCAGTTTGGCACCAAACATAAGCAAACAACCTGTACTTTGTCTTCCTCGGACCTATTAACCAATGTCTCCTCCGTGGAAACAATTTCCCTTAAGAGGCTAGACATGTTGTTTTTAAAAGTAACCTATGATTGTACAGATTCCTGCTGACATATTGTTCCCAGATCTTCATACAGGGATTTCAGGGGCGTTTGCACAATTTTGGCATAAAGACTAAGTTCTTTCCACAAGTATCTGGAACTTAGTAAGATCAGCCCCAATTCGTGTCCTATGAATGTGTTTGGGACCGCCAAAGGCAATCTTAAGGTCTTTTCCATATCACACCTTGTAAGACATCAAGGGTTTGATTCATAGTCAGCAATGGTAAGTCCAGATCATAGCTAAGTATCAGCTCGACATTTGGCAGATAGAAGTCAATTAATGGCACAAGAGAAGAACTGGAAAGACTGGAATATATTCTTTTGAGTTGAGATATCAGTGGCTTTGCTTTCTGATTCAGGTGGAGACCCATTTGTGTCAAGGACGTGGAGTTGGTTAAGCTGTAACCCAAATAGTGGGTGGACAAAACTCTCTCTAGTTGTTGCTCGGCCACCACGCAGCACATGGTTTTTGGCCTTCGCGTACTTGAGAAAATCATTACCATTGATTTTGCCCCATTCACCAAGAGATTCTTTTTGACTGCATAGGTACAAAACAAGTCGAGCTTGCGCTCTAAACCTGTAGGTGTTCGGTCAAAAAAAGAAATAACATCACCGGCAAAAGCCAGCCAATCTAGCTTCATGTGACCCACCTTGACCAAAAAGGCATTTTTTTCGTTCTCCGACAGCTCTTCGATGTCGGCAATGTAAGCGGTGTAAAGGAGTGGGGCCAACACGGACCCAGTTTAACTCCTACATAAGACTAATGACCTCGAGTAGGTTTCTTCCTTGGTAAGCTTACTCTAAGGGATGTTTTTTTGTGTAGACACTCTAGCAAACTTATCAGGTGTGTGGGTACTCACCACCGCCTACTTCACCCACAGTAAGATGCGGTCAGCCCTTTCAAATGCAGAGCACATGTCCACTGTGGTCATGTAAGCCTCCCCCACTTGCCCCCGTTTTATATTGGCCCTTAGATGGGCCAAGATTGTTGCGTTCAAAGAAGTACCCATCCCAGCTCTAAAACCCACCTGGTAACGGGAGAGTATCCCGCGCCTTGAGAAGACCCTATTCAGCTCTCTCAATAAGAGTGTCGAAAAGCTCTTCCCGAGGCGTCGAGCAGAGCTATGGGTTGATAAATGTTCAGTTCCTGAGCATCGCCATTTTTAAAATAGGAATAAGTGGTTCCTGCCAAGAGGCCAGTATCGTGCAAGATTCCCAAATAGTCTCAAATAAGGGATACAAAATGCCAGCCCACAGTTGAGGATCTTCTTTGTATACATCTGGCTATCCGGGCACAGCGAATGTGAGGCCTTAGATCTAGTGTTGGCACAAATGATGTCCTCCTCATTCCATGGGTAGTGGTTGGGAGTCTCGTCCACCGCCATCTCTGCATTCCAGCTCCTAAACTCAGCCGGATCCGAGTACTTCATCAAAAAATGAATAACCCAAGTTACCTCTGGAATACATGATACTACCTCCAGCACATCAATACCCGTCTTGCAGTTTATAGTGTGGCAAAAGGCAGCCATGTTTCGGGATTTTAAAATCTCTGCCATCCCCCAGTTGTCCCTGTTTAGATGATTCACCTTGGTGGCCCTGAGATATTGTTTACAAATATACTGGATGTGTTTTGTTCCTTTCCACGTATAGATCTTTCATAGGGCAACCATTTCTAAGGTCTCTTAGCTGTTTTCTTCTTTCCTGTTTGCCATTGCAATCCCCGCATCTGGGACATGCAGCTTTTTGCCCCTCCCCGAAAGACCCTAGTTCTACCCAACACCACCCTGATGCATCCTATTAACAGCTCGTTAAATTTTTCAATTGTGTTGGCCCCCTTCAAGAATTCCTCAACAACAGTCGCAACCCGAAGGGCCTTCAAAAAAGCAGAGCAGTTTGAGATGTTCCATTTTATTTTCCGCCTCATTCTATCCACTTCCAGAAAGTCTGATGGAAGGTAAACTACAGGGGCTGCCACCCAAAGGTTACAAGTAAGATGCAAGGTCAAGTGGTCGCTAATGTCCTAGTTTGTCAGAACTAGGGGTGAACAATAGCCTTCCAGTTCTCTGGAAATGTAGAGATAGTCTATCCACAACCGTGTTTCTCCACGATGCCAACTATAATTAGTCCCCTCCTCCAATGGGACTTTCGGAAGATAAATGCTCAAATCCCAGTCTGACAGAATCAAATGTCACTTCTGACCCATGATGGTGGTCCGTGTCCCCCCACATCTCACTCCTGCCAGAAAAGTCTCCTGTAAGGAGCCGTGATAACAGTCCGAGTTAAAATCACCCCCACTACGATATTGTGTGTTGTGGCCATCCTCTTACCAATCAGCTAGAACAGCTTCCACTACTTGGAAAGTATCTACTTTCGCGTTAGTCAACGGATTCCAGTAAATGTGCATAAACAAAACCAACCTCCCCTTTGGAGCCCCGTCTACTCAGACTACCAACACATTATCCGAGGGAATGGGTATCAGAGCATTGCCCTCTAAATGCTTTGTCTATTGCTGTAACTAGACCCCCACTGGCCACTACTTCCTCTCCTTGCATCTTTGGAAAAAGTCACAAAGCCATCAATGTCCACGGGTGTGACGGCCATGGTTTCTTGCAGCATAAGAATATTTTGGTCCTGGAAAATGGTGTCTGTGTGTGCTGCCATTAATAGGTTCTTGAGACCACACACATTCTATGACACAATAGACCACTTGCTGTTAATTCAATGACAATTCTGTGGTTCATTAGATGTTTTTAAAGATTTCTATCTTGGCCTCCAACCATGACCAATCCGGATTTTGGGAGGATGCTTGGGCCGTTGCTACGCTAGTTACATCTTGCAAAGATTTATTTGCACCACTTGCCTCTCCTCCCCCAGTCCGTGCCCTCAGACCTTGTAAGAAGGCTTCATTCTCCATCGAATTATTTACACATAAAGGTCATAACCCAAACCTCTTAACAAATGTCCCTGGTCCCAGATTAGGCAAGCTACTAAATTGGAAGGGAGGTTACTAACCAGTCTGTCCACCACTTTTTCAGGATAGGCCACGAGAAATATATCAGTCGAGTGTAACAATCTCAGTGCAGGAATGTTCACAAGTAATTTGCCCCTGTTTAGGACAATATCCCCACAAATAATCGGGATGGCAACCCATCCTAGAGATGCGATCAAAGGACCAAGAGGAGGAGTAGTCTCTAGTGGGGGTGTAGGTGGTACACCTACAATCAAATTGTGCAGTATCTTTTGAGTATTTTTTGGCTTGTTAGTACCAGCTCCACAGTACGACTTTGACGAGGCCTGTTGTTCACTTTCTTACCCTCTCGTAGGAACTCCCATATCGCCCAGTGATTCCGGTTCCAGATTCGGGAGTTGTTCTCGTGATTTCGATCCCCCCTTTTTTTTTTTATTAAACCCTTGGACAGTTGCAGTTTCACAAAAGAGGTGATCTTTGTTTGAAATTTCTTTCAAATCCTGACCCCGTTTCCACTAGTACATCCTTTTTTGGGGATTGTGAGTTGGTCGGGCATTAATGTTTTTGTTTCCTACATCTCTCTGTAGCCTCTTCTCCATTGTCCATATTTTCCTGGGTTAAATCTATCAGTTGCTCCGTTAGTGTTAGTTTATTTATAAAGTTCTTTGATGTGTTACTTTTTCTATGTTTCACCGGTAGTTCAATTTAAGACTTCTGTGTTGCCTAGCTTTCTTCCATTTTTTCCTCTTTGCACTACCCATTGTTAATCTAGACTGATGCCCTCACCAATCCCTGTAGGTGCCCCATTCATAGGGGATGCCGTCCCGGGGGCCAAGTGCTGTTCTTCCAATCGTGATTGCATAACTTCAAGCACATCTTGCGAGGAATCTGTAATTACACAGGCATTTTCCCCACGCGTTTTTTTTCCTATGAGTAGACTTCACTCTAAGTTGTCGATTGGAGGATTGATTGCCAGTTGCATTGATCAAATGGGTATTCGGATCTTCTATGCTACCTGGCAATGGCTGAATTTCCACCGTAGATTTCCCCCACTCGAAAGCCTGACTTTTTTTCAAATCCCTCTGATGTTCTACCAAGGTGGTTGAACTGTCTGGAGAATGATGCCATCCAAAGTTATCCTCTTTGTCAGCCCCGTCCTGATCCCTTCCGTCCATTCCAGGGACTATTTCTCTCTGGCTCCGTTTATTTATATGTAAAGGTTGATTCACCAAAGACATAGATCCACCAATTAGCTGCATGTGATCCTGCTTCTGGGCGGTAGCATCCTTATAGGTTGCTAACAGGTCTCATGATGTCCTGGGGCACAAAATCAATGTTACTCCTCGATTTCCTTCTGGTTGTTCGCTCCTCAATTAAAGGATCCAGGATACTTTGGAAGATAGTAGTAATTTCCTCTCGATTATTGTCCAGTTTCTATGGATTCAACTTTAAGTTGGTCACTGATTGACTCGTAAAGCTTAGTAGACGGAGCCATGGTGATTGTTAGTGCGGCCATCAAGTTTGTGTTTATTCCCATGCCGTTTGTATCTTTATTACAGCACTTGTTATGGTCGTTGGTAGCTGTATCAGACTCTGACATATTAGTTACACTAGAGGGAGAGGATGAGTGGGTTCTTCGCCGTTTTCTACTCCCTCAGTCATTCCGAGCACGACTGCTCTTACCTATCTCCTTCATGGAAAAACAAGTGTTTTATCTAGTTTTAGATCCCTCGTAGCCCCCAGTTAAGAGGCTCTTTCTGATTGACTGGGTGTTTGCAAGTCGCCTCGCTTTCCGTTTCTGGAGAAGAAATATAGTTTGCCCCTGGGCTAGGGGCCAAAGCATCTTTCATCTTCCTGGTGTTACCCTTGAACGCAAAACCACTGAGCACTTCCTTTGCCCTAGAAGACCTAGAAGGGTTTGGCATGCTTGAGGCAATGGTCCGAGTTTGGTCCTTTTCTAGCAATGTCCGACTTTCCAGAAGCATTTTGTCATCCACCTCACCTGGACAGTTTCCTTTTTTTTGGACAGTAATTCCTTTTTTGTTTTGTGCCAGAGGGACCGGTGCTCTGTATTGGAAAGGTAGTTTTTGGAACCCCAATCACCCTGAGTTCCAGAGGGGTGTGGTTAATTTCCTCTGGGCGACACCAGTCTTTCCATTTTTTTTAATGAATTGTGTTGCAATGAAAGAGATCCTTTGTATAGAGCCTTAGTTGAGCTGTTTGTTGTGATGTCCCGGGGCTCGGTAGCCAGTACCAGTACCTGAAACTGGCAAAGGGGCAACATTTTGACCTCTGATCATGTTCATGTTGGGTGATTGTCCCGCAGCCTTTCTTATATCGTCTTGTAGAAGAAGTGGCTCGCAACACCGCTGTTGCGTCCCAGAAGACAAACTTTGGTTCCATTCAGGGTCCAGGTCTCTTACTCAGGCCCCCGACCCTTCCAGACCGGATGACATTGATTTACCCCCCTGGCCAGCCTCTTGTCTAGCCATCTCCTGTAACAAGTCGATATTGTCATCGTTGGATTCTTCGGTTGTGGTTTGCGCAGAGGAGGGGGGTGAGGATCGTCTGCTTTTCCACTTTCTTCCAAGTGCGACACAGTGGATGCAATCACTAAAGTGTTGATCAGAAAAGGTACAGGAGCTAAAGCCAAAAGCAGCCCCTCCCCCCAGTAGAAGTGCTGCCCATCCCCGCACCCGCCCCTTCATCTATAGCATTTGGAAGATATACACACTTAGGCACAAGAGAGACCTTTGCTCGTGACAAGTCACTAGCCTCAACAGAATTTTGGTAGCCAGGAATGCTTTTGCTTTTTCCAGCATGGGTTCCCCCCCCCCCCCCCCGGATCAACCGCTCCCGGTCTTCCATAGCTTGGTGGGTGGTTCGAAGGGATTTTTCAGAGGGACAACTCCCAGCAGCCCCCCTGCAGAACTCCCAGCACCTCCCCGCCGAAGACCGCAGTTGGGGGCTTACTACAGACTCACCACACTTACCACTGGGAAAAAGAAGCCTCACCTGTTCCAAACGCGAGTGGATCTACAGCCCAGCCTGGCCTTCCACTGCCAGCCAGCTACTCGTTGCATGCTGCTTGCAGCCCTTTGTCCTCTTACCCTCTGTGAGCACAAGATGGAGCCGAAGGGTGAGGAAGAGGGTGAGGTCTCCGAACATGCAAACAGCAGCAGCAAATCTCGACGAATTTCCACAAATCGATCGCTTGCTGCCCACTACATGCTACTTGCTCCCAGCTCCAAGCTGAGTCCTCAGCCACGCGCGCCCCCAGCTTGCCTCAGCTGGAGTAAAATACTGTGTGGCACATCAAGCCGCTCCGAGGGAAGACGAAGTGCTGATCAGAAAAGTGGCACATTATTGGTGATTTGGTGTGTTCCAGTACATTGCCGAAAGGAACAAGATCCAGCCAGAGCACGGATGTGTGATGGGCTCAATATGTGCTTTATTGACCCTCCAAGTATGTAGGCTTACCCCACTGGTACTTATGAAATGTCCATCCTGTAAAAGGGAGGAAGATCTGGAGGCACTGAGCCAGCTGACAGACGGGTAGGGACCATGGGCTGCTCATGTATAGGTGAATCTGGGCACGCACGATGGCAGTGCAAACGGAGTGCTAAGGACAAAATAAATCACCCTCATTGACCATATTTGCTTGGCTCCTTGGAGAAGAAGGCTTATTAGGAGATACAGGAGGATGGCACTGTCATTTGTCATATGTAATTAAGAATGCTAATTATATCAGTATTTAAACAGCAAATTACTTTTATGACGTTACATCCACAGTATATGCCTTTGATAGAAGTGCACCCACAATATATGCCAACATTACGCTAAAAATCAAGCACTTTTATCTGTGCTGTCTGTCTCCCCGGCCAAGCACATGCACACAACCTACTTGCAGACTCATACCAAACCACACTCACACACACAAAGTCAGTCAGCTACACACAGACACAAACTCACACAGACTCACTGACACAAATGCTCACCCATTAAAAATATACAAATGCACACAAAGTCCCCACACACATACACTCATTCGACACAAACACACCACACACAAGCACCCACACCCAAAACAGAACATTCAGACCCCCACAAGCAAAACCATTTAGCTTCAAACAGCATCTTTGGAATCTAAACAATGCCCTTTTGGAAAGGGAATCTGACTCCTCCACACACGAGGCCGTGGCAGCCAGGGCCGATATTGCAATAAAGCCACCACCTTAAAAGTATTACATCTGGTCCCATTGTAAGGGAGGGAAGGTGCTAATGTACTACTCTGCTTAGAGCAGCAGAAATCCTTGCACGGATGCTGGTTGTTGCACACATCACGTTTGATGTGCCCACACCCAAACATGCGTGTTTTCCTTGGTGTGGATGTGCTACACTGTGATTAATTCAATAAATGTGCCTCTTCTACCAAGTGGGAGAATCTACTTTGAGACTAGGGAGGTGAGCATGATATGTGGTATACTCCCTAGGGAACAGGGCAAGCAGGATCTCACTGGGGTCCCCAAGAGATGCTCCCATACCTCCCATCATACTAACTCCCAACTGTTTGTAGGATATTCGACAGCTAAACCATGCCATGACATGGAGGAGCCTTAAAGGGGATTGGGAGGGTTTCAGATCTTGTTTTGGTGACACCCCTACCTGAATCCCAGGACCAATGGCGTCTTCTCTATTGGTCCAGGACGGAACTGAAAAGACTCTGGGCCCAGGCACTAGGGGAAAGAACTTATCCGTTGTTGAAGCCTAGCTGCCTGAGTTGGAGCACAGAGGAGGGACTCTTTCCCTCACAAGCATCTGGGTGACAGGACCATGTTGGAGGCGTGGTGGGCGCAAAGGGCACGGAACGCTGCTGAACCGGTATGACTGAAGGTGGAACCGACCGCCGCCTGAGCAGTTTCCCAGCTCCTGTTGAACCAGGCGCCAAATCCCTGTCCAAGACAGACAGGAGGAAACAAACATGGCGACCTCGACAGCAAGGAAGTCGGAGTTCCGGTTTCATACGAGCTGAAGGCGCCAGCTCCCCTGACACGCACCACTGCAGGAAAACAGTACTCGGCCAGAGAGAAAGAATGGGAGGAGGGTGGAAAAACCTCAAACAAGGAACTGAAGTTCTGCATAACCCACGAGGGGTGGACATTAAAAATATCACAGAAAGAGGAGAAAATAGAAACCCACAAGGGGCCAAGAGTGAAAATACCCCATGGGAGACAAACACAACGAAAGAGTCCATGAGGCACTGGTAAGGAGACCATCCCATGTGGGGGTGAATACCAGCCGTGCACAATTAGGCCAGAAAGAACAACAAACCTACGGGGGGCAGAGATTGAGAACCACTTGCAAGAGGGTGAAAGAAGACTGAGGAACCAAGCCGAGCTACGAGAGAAAATAACTGTCCCCCATTCTATCAGAGTGAAATCAAGACAATCTGTGCCAAATAAGCAAACTAGCGAGTGCCAGCCACTTCAGTGCAGAAGCAAACTTTTTGATCGATTGGGACAATATGTGTGTGGGATGCAGACTCCAACAAGCCATTTCACTGATATTTTTATTAAAGAAAGAAGAAAACGCCTAGCTTTTCCTCTACTCTAAGTCATCCCTATCTAACAAAACCTGCTATGGTTGTTGTCAGTTGACAGTGAAAGTACAAATCAGAATCAGTACACTGTCCAAACTAACCTGTTATAACTCTACCACTACTATAACAACAGAAATCAGGAGAATGACTCCCTTCATCTGCATGGTTGGTTCTTCTCTCATTTCAGTGCAATATGGTATTCTTAAGTACTTCTGGGCAACTACGTTTGTCAATTCACACAGTTCTGATATTGAGTTGTTCAAGTGTATACTCCTCTCTTGCATTGGATCACTCTTTAGATCCTTATGAGCCTCTTTTTTTTCCTCCAATCTTTATTTATTTTCTCAATTAATCACAATACATAGTTCAGAGAATACATCTAGTTATCAACTGACAGTACAACAAATCATTAACAAACAACAGTAACAATAACAATAAAGTGCCACCAGCTCCAGTGCAAAACGGTGTGTCCCGATAAAACAATAAGCTCATAGTAACTCGAAGTGCTGAAGAGTTTGCAGTTTGTGGGTAGTGTGCTCCCTAGAGCCCAAGAATTGAAGAATTGGGAGCCAGGCCACAGAAAAGGATTTATATGAATCCGTTATAATAATCCACAGTTATTTTTTTCATTGCAAACAGTATCCACACTCTGACCCACCACTGCCCAACTATCGGGCCTTCAGGTAATTTTCATGAGAAGGCTAGAGTTAATATGGCGGCTATTAATAGTTGTTTTATTATCCAGGCTGTTTGGCCTCGCAGGGGGTAACCAGCATCCACTGTTGTATCCCCCAAAATGATTATTCTCGGGTCCCGTGGTGGGTCAATCCCAGTAAGGTCTCTGATATGCGAGAGGATCTCCTTCCAAAACAGGTGAGAATGGGGGCAAGTCCACCATAGGTATCCCAATGTTCCACGCTACCCACATCCCTTCCAACACCTATCTGGAGGTCCAGGATTCATTTCATGCAGCTGGCTAGGTGACATATACCACCTGCACACAATCTTGTATCCGCATTCCTTCATTGCCGTGCATTGTAATGCTTTGTGGGCCCTCCCCCAGATAGATGACCAGGATTCCTGCTGGATATTAACTCCCATTTCAACATATAGGGTAGGATGTCAGATTCCTTAGTCGCGTCAAGAAGCCTGTATAAGGTGGACGTTCGCTTTGAGTCAAGGCCATCTACCAGTGTCAGCTCAACCCCCGTTGGTTCTCTTATCCCTCTGTCCTTAACCATTTTATTAGTGACCCAGTTGCAGATTTGGCTATAATGGAATCTCTCCAGTTCATCATTTGTAAATCTTATTTTACAATACTCAAAGGTTAGCAGGGATGAACCCTCATACATGAACACCAGGCACAGTTTCCCTGTGGATTCCCATTTCTGGAAGGGTCGACTCACTGTTCCCGGGTTGAATTCCAGATTCCTCAGAATCGGGGTATGAGGACCCAATCGCACTGCGACTCCGATCATCCGGAGCCCCAGCAATTTGCCCACATCCTCCCAGGCCCTGGGGGTGAAGAACGGAGTGTCCGCTAAGGAAAACATTGTGACCGCCTGTTCCAAGGCCACTGCTTTTTCCTGGTCCCACATTCCACGTATAGGGCCAATTTGGGCAGCTGTGAGATATCTCTTAAGTGAGGGAGTCCCCAGTCCCCCTCGCCATCGAGCGCACAACAATACCTTCCTTCCCACACAGGCCCTCTTCCCTCCCCAGATAAACTTAAACAGCTTTCCCTGTAGTTGGGTGATGGGCTATGCCGGGATCCTGATCGGAAGGGCGTGGAGCACATACAGGACATTAGGGATAAGGGACATCTTAACAGCTGCTATCCATCCCAAACAAGATATTTGTTGGGGTTCCCATCCCCACAGCTCCTCCTCACATTCCCTAGGTATACCCGGGATATTTGCCTTGTATAATATGTCGGGCCGTGAGGTTAAGTAGACCCCCAAGTATTTTATCTTGTTACCCATTGCAGGCGTAGAGATGGGAGTGCGTCCTCCAGCACTCCTTCCGACTCACCTATTTTCCGTCCCACAGATTTATCATAATTAATTGGGAATTCCAAGCAAGCCCCAAACCATTTAATAGTCTCTAAAACTCGAGGGACCTGTGGTGACTCAGTGAAGTATAAGATAACATCATTGGCGTATAGCCCAATTTTGTGTTGGTCAGCGCCTGATATGATTCTGGAGATGTCCGGATCCTTCAATACTGACTGAGCGAAAAGCTTTATAGCTAGAGCGAAAAGCAATGGGGACAGAGAGCATCCCTGCCTGGTACTCAGTTTAATAGAAATGGGTCTTGTGTATGCCTTGTTAACCCTCACCCTTGTGGATGGGGCCCTAAAACTAGCAAACAACCATTTGCTAAATTGAGGGCCAAATCAATAATTATCCAAAACTTCCCTAAAGCAAGGCCAGGCCAGGCTGTCAAAAGCCTTGTTTGCATCCAGGGATAGCACTACCGTATTCTGTTTAGTACAAACAACAAAGCCAATCAGGTTCAGCGCCCGTCGGACGTTATTAAAGGTTGACTGTCCTTTTATAAAGCCTGTCTGATCCTCATTAATCAATTTTGGCAGAATTTCTGTTTGTCTACTGGCCAATATTTTTGTGCATTTCTTCAAGACACAGTTGAGTAGTGTAAAAACTCGATAAGACATGCATTCAGCTGGGTCTTTCCCCGGTTTCAAAGTAAGTGAGGTCCAGGACTCCCCCATTGTGCTCGACACCTTCCTGGTTGTTCCAAAAGAGTCAAATAGATTCACCATCTGGGGGATTAATTGGGCTCGGTAACATTTATAGAAGGCATTGGGCATCCCATCAGGACTCTCAGCTTTATTTTTCGGAAGGGCTTTGATGACTGCATTGATTTTTGTAACAGTAATGGGGCTCTCCAGAACGATTTTGTCAGCTTCCGATAGCTTGGGAAGCCAGAGCTTACTCAGTAGAGACCCAACCGCCTCCAAACTAGTGCTTCCCTCCCCCAGGAAGTCAGATAAATATGACTCGATTATCTTGATTTTATCCCTTTCCCCCCAGCAGAGAATCCCCTCCCGGTCGCGCAGGGCTCCTATTCGGTTACATATCTGAGCTGATTTCAAGTTGGCCACTATCATTTTGTTCGTCTTGTACCGTTGGCGTAATAGTATTGCTTGGCATGCAGTAGAGAACTAACTGCTGCGCCCGCTTGTAGGGCCTCTATCTTGGCTTGCGCAATTCTAAGGGATCTAAAGGCAGCTTCTTCCTTCGCTTATGCTCCTTTTCCCTGTCACAAAGCGCAGATTCTAACATTTCCCTAGCACAAGATTTAGTTCGATCCAAGGCTGCCACTTTCCCTATAAGTAATCCTCCTGGAATACAGCCTTCCCTGCTTCCCATACAAGGCCCACGTCCAATTCTGCTGTATAATTCTCCCTAAAATAGTGTTCAATCATCTCCCCCATTTCCCGCTTTATCACCGGGTCTCTTAGGATTGCCTTGTTTAACTGCCACGGAGCACGCTCTGAAGGGGTTACCATGAGTTCCTGTAGGACAAGTGTAACTGGGGCGTGGTCTTTGTCCTGTGTGGACTCTATTTCCAAAGACTCTGTGTAATTTACGAGGGATGTAGAAGTCATGATTAGGTCTGTTCTAGAGAAAGATTTGTGCACAGATGAAAAAAAATGCACAATCCCGCTCCTCCTGATGATGAAAACATCAGGCTTCTATCAGATCTATTCCGCCATGGTAATTTCACACAAAAAAAGCTCTATTGGGTCCAATGGAGCCAAAATAAATTTGGAATTACACCGCCACCACCATTTGTAATCAAGTGGAAATTACCTCAGATTGTCCGCCTAACTCGTAATGAGGCCCTATGAGTGAACTACCCTAGTTAACAGGCAAAGGCAAGGTTGGCAAAAGGAGGTTTGCTGCTCATGAATTGTTCTCTAAAAATGGAAGTAACTCACATTGCCAAAGCCAAGAGGTTAAAAGGGAGAATTTCATTCTAAAGGCATTCATGGTTGTGGCTGTTGCAGACAGACAAGAGTAGCAAAGAGGCTGCACTTCTGGAAGGTGAATGTCAGAATAAGAGTGCCTTGGCTACTTGAAAGTTGTTGAGATGCACTAAAGTGAAGCTTGCCTTTCAAAGTAACTAAGAAGCAAACTGTTGAAGCTGTGGTATTTCATTTGGCCGTTAGTGGATTAAAACTTCAGTTGACCCGAGATGAAAATGAGCAGGTTAAAGTAGAAGTGCTGTGAAATCATCCTGACAAAATTTCATACATCTAAAAAGAAGCTGCGTTTCCTTTACCTTATCAGAAGTTGTGTCTATTTGAATCTAATAAGGATCTGTGTTTCTTCTATGACATTTATAAGTTATGACAAGGCATCTTGGCCTGAAATAATACTGATGCTATTTGATGAAGTGGAAAGTCATTGTTCAAAGAAGAAGAGGAGCGTTTCTGTTATTCGAATTTTGATTGACAGCACTTTCTTTTGATACATTGAAGGACCCAATAACTGAGTGGAGACTCTGTTACAAACCCAGATCTCCTTGTTTCTTTTTGTTGAACATTGGAACTGAATTTATCTTTAAGCCTGGGGAAGGGGAGTTCACTCAGGTTACCAAGAAAGACTGCGAATAACATTGTTGATGTTGTTATATCTTTGTGTATTTGATGATAAGTGTGAGGGCGCGATATCCTGTGTTAGAGTGGTTTCCTTTAGTTTTGGTAGGCAGGGAAAGTCTTGTCAGAGTAGGGATAGTGAGGCGTTTGATGAAACCTATGATTTAATAAAATGGCATATTTTGAGAAATCATCCAAATGTTGTCTGCCTCACATTTGTGACCCCTCACAAATTAGAGTCCTTATCTCCAGAGGGGGAGTCTCTTCCGGCGAGGTCCCGCTTGCCTCTACCCTATCAGCAGGGTATTGCAGAGAGGGCACACGTCCCTAACCTCACAGGGAGGGGCTCCCCTTGGGGAGAAATTACATTTTCCTGTGATTCGTCACAGTCCCAAGTAACTTTCTCCAGGTGTGGAAAAAGACTCAAAGGACTAAACATTGAACTTGAACATTATCACTAGGCTGGCTAGAGCCTGCGAGAAAGAAGAACCAGAAAGTGAACTGGGTAGGGGTGAGAAACCAGCCACCCAAACCAGTATAGTGAAAGCAACTTGCTTAGGCCATTTACATTGTTTCGTTTTAGTGATATGCGGCCATAGGGTAGAATAGGTTTTGGACAGAGGACAGAATTTGTGAAATATCCTGACAAGCACCCGTTTGTTATTTTCCACGAAGACTAGGGAACCTTCATCATGGAGCCAGGGATAGCTGAGGTTTTCTTTTCTTTAATAAACACCCTTGAATTATGTCTTGTCTGTCTCTTATATCTGAATTACAACAACACACAGAAGGGAAGCCATATTATTTTTTCTGCCATTAAAGCACGAAGAGCTTGAGAAAACAGTGGCAGTCATGGACGTGACTGCAGCTATGGGATAGTGCAGGTCCTCATTAACACCACCCAGGCAGTTTGGTCTGTTTATGCCCCTCGTGCAGGGAGGAAACCTGGGGAGCTAACCTGACAATGGAGTGGAGTAGTTGCCTGGAAAGAGGCTGGTCACATAAATCAAATCAAAGTAAGCAGTATCTTGATTTCAAATCATAAAAGCTTACAACTTATTTTCATTAAAATCAAAGTGATATTTACATACAGAATAAAATCTTACTTTTAAATGTCACTAGACTTAATGCATAAAAACACCCTGGAGTCCAGGTCTAAACTCTAAAAAGAAATTTCTGACTGCATATTCTTAAATCCTTGAAAAAAGGACACTATCATAAAGCATGTATTCCAACAAATAGTAACATAATGTATACAAATCATGTTAATCCACTATCATACGCTAAAAACACTGATACTAAAAGACAATGGCCCTCATTACGACCCTGGCGGAATTCGGAAAACGATGGCGGAAATGCAATACCGCCATCGAATAGCGCTCGGTGCGACTATGACCCGTCACCGCAAAGTACGAAGCCATTAGCGACACCGTAGTGAACGCCAACGCTAACTGCACCAAGCACGCGCGCGCGCGCCATGCCAAACCGTAAACACCACCATGGCGCAAGGGTACGCCAATTCCGACCCTAGCGGACATGTACCTAACGCCATCAAGCATGGCGGAATGAACCATTCCGCCATGGTGAGAAGTACGGCATCGCGAATCAACCGTAAACGGCCCCACTGAGTGCCTGTACACCGCTCCCTGGCCACAAAGTACAACTCCCCGTAGGTGCAATGAAGTCACAATGCAACCATTGAAATGTACAAGTCACCCATGCATGCCAACGAACAAATGAAACACAAGAGGGGCCAATGGGAGCTGCAGGGCACAGATGGCACGAATACAGAAGCCATCCCAATGGACATGACCACAGTCCCCCACCAAGAAACGCACGCAAACACAGGCACCTGTGACCAGCAATATTCCGAAAATCACATCATTCCACCAGTCCACCTGGCTGACCGGCATCTGTTACACAAAACCCAATCCCCCGCCCCTGAGCATGACAACATTCAAACAGTCATATTGGCAGCCCCCATCCCTGACCTCACGGGCTTCGTAGGCAAACGCGTCCAGTACAGTACCACGCAACTAAACTCCGAAGCTGGAACCCAATGCAGATCTCCTCACAATACATCGCTCCCCAAATAGGAATTTGCCACATCACTTGCAAAGAAGAACGCTACACGGGCCAAATCAGAATAGAAATTTAATGCACAACAAAATCACCAAGCCCATACAGCCATCAGGCCATGAACTCCAAAACACATTTCACCATTGTGGGCTGCATCCGCAAGAAATGACCAGCCACTACTTGTGTGACGCCCTGTTCCATCATGGTACACAGAGCCACATTCACGTACGAAAAGGCAACATGGAAGCGCACACAACCGCAGGGCCGTCCCAATGGGGAGGCACTAGTCCAGCTGAAAGGCCGAAATGTTGCTCCGAGCCACCAGTACTGCGTATGGGCATGTGGCCCATTGGCGATCGTCCCATAAGATCGTAATGCTGCTCCACTGATTAACACGAAGCAGCAGGTGTCGGGAGTAAAACCCATCTGCAGGAGTGGCATACAGATGGCAGTGGCAAAAGGGGAGGAGATACCTGTCAACCAAAAGAAAAGAAAAAGAACAGAATGGCCATCAGAACTACATTCGAACAACTCACTTCAATGATCACACTAAATCCACAGCCATATGCATGCTAGCCCACTCCAAAGGTTCATCACCACCCAAAAACCACTTGCGACTCATAACTATCTATATCGAGGTGTAAACACCATCACAAACGAGTGTACCTGTGCATGCGTCTGTCAAAACAGAATCCATCAGATGGGATTGGTAACGTGCATGGACACAAGTGTCTGAGGGCGCGTCGAGACAGGGAGGGCTCAACAAGGCCAGATAGACGATGGTCCCACTATGGCAGCCCTGCATCACATAGCGTAGGGGAGGCGGATAGATTCCAAGAAGCCCTGTACATGGCAAACTCTGTATCAAATCACCTGCCCATGCATCCATTCATCATTCCCTCATCCCGGGATTAAAACGCCTGAATATTTACTCACATAACATTAGAAATATCCATTGAGTCTGTGCGTTATGCAGCCTGCAAAATCCACAGTGCCCCAGCCCGTAATGCCAGTGTTGTGAAGTAACATGTATTTGGGAACGTCCGGCCTCATCGCCCACGTCGCTATTGCGCATCCCAAACCATTCATATCAATCATTGCATCCTCGCCATGGCCCCTGTCCCAAGGACATTGAACAATAGTACGTTATATTTGCAGTCAGACCTGTGGGCATTTCCCCGCCGCTAGCTGAAAACCGAAAGCGCCGCCCTTCGAATTCCTCATTTGCAACATCACGTCGAAGAAGCATCTGTGGCCGTTTGAAATCACTAATTAATCCATCTAGTGCGGCTGTGTGTGAAAATGGCAACTGCCTTCACCCACAAATGGGACGCCCCGCCCGTCGTTGCAACTCGGTACAGTGATGCATGAGGGCCCACCGTTACTCGAGTACTACGTACCACTGACCCTTCACAAGTCTGTTCGCGACTGCACAGATAGTATGTGAAACAATGGGACCATAGCAGAATGAACATATCAACCAATGTTACACGGCCATCGGGTACAAATACATGATTGCAATAGCAAGATGCCATTCCCCGAATTGCAGCGTTGTGTGCGGGACGTGCTCGGCCAAAGGGGAGAGCAGTTTGCACAGGTGGAATGAATCACCACAGGTGGAGGCCATACAGCCTGAAAACACATAAATTGCACAGCCAGTCTCCTCCCACAACCACACCGAAATGCTACCGGCAGGACTCGCGATGTTGGCCCTGGGGGACCTGATAGCACTGCAAGTACTCCAACTCCAGGAAGAAGACGAACACCAACTACAACCGGCCGCACGGAGGAGACGCAGGAGGAGGAGGAGGGCAAGGCAGGGCCAGCAAGGGCCGCCAGCACAGCCACTACCACCACGCAGGCAGCCCGCAATCCCACGCCTCCGAGCACATCCGTTCAACCTCACTGATGAGCAGATCCACACCCTCTACCGTCTGGACCGGGACACCATAGCCGCCATTGTGGACATGACACAGGCTGACCTTGTCAGCATGATAGACAGCCCAACCGCCATCCCACCCCTACTGAAGGTGGTGTCTGTACTCCACTTCCTGGCCACAGGCACCTACCAGCACACAGTCGGACAGTTGCATTGCATTTCTCAGCCACTGTTCTCACGGACACTATTGCAAGTGCTCGATGCCCTCCTGCAGCACGCAGACGACTACATCTCCCTACCACGCTCGGAGCAGGAAATTACCAACACAAAAGTGGGATTCCATGCACTTGCCGGCATACCGGGTTGCATTGGTGCCATCGACTGCACCCATGTGGAATTGGTCGTCCCACATGCCATGGAGGCCCAGTACCGCAACCGGAAACAATTTCATTCTCTGAATGTACAAATGGTGTGTGACTCCAACAGGATCATTACACATTGTTGTGCCCGATTCCCTGGATCAACCCATGATTCTATGGTCTTGAGGAACTCTACAATACCACGCTACATGGAGCGACACGCAGGGAACAGATCCTGGCTACTCGGTGAGTCTCATTACATGCATGATAATGTGGGGTATGTGATTCGGCAATGACCTGGCAGGAAGGGGGGGGGGGGGTGTGCGTACGTAGCAATGGCATTCCACATCATACGTTTCTCGTCCACATACAGGTGATGCTGGATATCCACTGAAGAGATGGCTCCTCACACCAGTCCGGAACCCACGGGACCAGCATGAGGAGGACTACAACCATGCCCACTCACGTACCCGTGTAGTCATAGAACAGGCATTCGGCCTACTGAAGGGTCGTTTCCGCTGCCTCAGCAGGTCTGGCGGGGCACTCCTGTACCGCCATGAGAAGGTTGCAAAGATGGTGACGGCATGTGTCATGCTCCACAACATGTGCGTACGTAGAAATGTGCCCATGCCCCCTGACGCAGAACTGCAAGCACCTGATGATGGTCATGATGAGGGCGGGGATGTGGCAGCACCTCAAGGAGTCTGCGAGGCACCGGAGGGCCGTGACATTCGTCAGCATCTCATTGATGTATGCTTCTAGCACTCACGCCTGGTGGCTGATACATGGACACGGGACTCGTGGCACTGTGTGTGTCTGGGACATGCACAATATGGACTGTACGCCTATGATGGCCTAGTACACAAAGATCAATGTCCACACATCTCATTGGTTGATCGTGCACTGTTTATGGCATATGTGATATCATGTTGAACACCCTATCGACCCGCCACCCAAGTGAGCCCAACACACCCCCTCCACCCTCCTACCTCCCCCCCGAACACCAGTGTCCAAAGATGCTCATTGTCAGTGGGCTGTCGCTATTGCAAGCCCCCTCTGCGGGTATCAGGGGCACCCCTGCCTGTGGAGCGCAGGTTCCTCCCAGATCTACGTTGGGGGCTGCCCTGGACGGAACTTGCAACGGATGATGTCTCTGCCTGCTCACGTCCATGCATGTCCCTAAGGGTTTGCGAGAGCTCAGTGAGCACACGGCGCACTGCGGCAAGTTCGGCACATACGTCCTTGGACGTCGCATGCAGTTCCCCCCTCAGGCTCTCGGTGCTTCTCTCCATTTGGACTCCCAGGCTCTCGGTGCTACTCTCCATTTGTGCCCTTAGTGTCTCTGTACCTCTCTCCATTTCTGCCCTAAGTGTCTCAGTTGATGTTTCTATGTCTGCCTTAGTGCCCCCACATTCATCGGCATGGTCCTTGAGGAGCGTGGCCAGTTGCTGCTGTTGCACGATTAACTGGTCGAGGGACTGTTGCCTCTGCTGGGCCATGGCCATTTGCGGGGGTGTCACAGAGGGGCTGTTGACCTCATGTTGCCTTGCCACAGGGCTTGTGGGGGATGGCCAGTCGTCGTCTTGTGGGTGCCCCTGCGTGGTATCCTCATGTTGTACGGGATGGGACAGACAGGGGGATTGGGACAGGTCATGGATGGATCTGTCTTCGACATCCCCGTCTTCTGTGTCGGAGCATGCTGCCATCAATGGGGTGTCACCTATGGTGCTGCTGCCACCAGAGGCAGTGCCTTCTGTGGCATCCGTTGGGGGGACCTGTGGTGGTGGTGGTGTGGGCATGCTGGCTGCTGGGGTGCCTGTTGATGTTCCCTCCTCTGTGCTGCCACCTGATTTGTGCTGCTGCCGTGTCTTGATGCGTGCAGCTGAGGTGGAGGGTCTTTGGCCGTTGGTCTTGGCCCTCTTTGCAGGTGTGCTGGTAGGGGTGTCCTGTAGCTCGTCGTTGGGATCGGACCCTGTGGTGGAGTAAAGGAGGGCGAGGGTTATTGATGGGTCTGTGGGAATTGGAATGGCATTGTATCACATGCATTGGGGTGGTACCTGAGGGTGATTTGGGTCGGGGCCTTGGAGGTGCTTTCATTTGTGTGTGGAGTGAGGGTGCAGTTGTTTGGCAGCCTGCAGTTAGGGTGTGCCTGCTGCACGTGTAGTGCGTGTTTTAGGGGTTTTTAATTATTTATGTATTTATTGTGAGTTTTAACGTGCGCTATCAGGCCGATGTGTGTGGACGTTCTCCTGGACATGTGTTTCTGTTGCACTATGTGGACACATGGTACTTCACATGGTTGGACTTTGTGGATTTGGCATTGTTTTATCTGGCCCACCTACCTGAATCTTCGGATGTCTGCACTCCTTTCTCCATCCCTCCGACTCCCTCTATGCTCTCCATTCCGATGGTGGAGGCACAGATTTCTTCCCAGGGGGTCAACTTGATGGGTGATTCAGGACCTCCCCCGGTGGCTGTGGCAATGTTGCGGTTGGCAGAGAGTATGCTGCGGACGCGTATCCGCAGGTCGTCCCATCGCTTTCGGCATTGCTGTGGGGTGCGGGGTGCGGTCCACACCGCACTTACCCGCTGTGCCACCAGAGCCCATATGGCCTTCTTGTTTGCAAGTGCCGTCCTGGTCATTTGTGTGCAGAAGACGACGGCAGCATTCTCCTGGAGGGTCTCTGTTAGCACGGTGAGTTCCTCACGGGAGAAGTGGACCTGCCGCTTGCGGTCGCACGCTTTCTTCGCTACTTTTCCCATTTTTCTTGGTTTCGCTAGGGTGGATGACGGGTTGGGGTGTGTCTCAGGGTAGTGTTTTTAGTGGTTGTGTGGTTTTAGTGGTTTTATAGGTGTACGCGGGATGTTTCCCGTTCCGGGCCCATGTTTTAACTTCCGTTTCCGTATATTTCCGGTCACCGTACTTTCCGGTAGGCGCACACTGCGGTGTCCGCTGTGATGGGTGGCGGTATTGCACCTAGGGCGCCGTACGGCGGCGGTGTGGGCCGTTTTGGGGTCTTTTCCGCCATCGCGGACTTTGCACTTCCGCCATGCCGTGGTGCTCGTGCCCGATGGGTCGGAATGGGCCGCACTTTGCTCCTTCGTACAATGGCGGAAACGCTATTTGCGCTGTGGCGGTCCGGTCAGTCACTTTCCGCCAGGGTCGTAATGAGGGCCAATGTATATTGCTAGATAAAAAATCCACATTTGATCAAATCATTGTAACATAACAAGTAGTACTTCATAAAAATCTAAATACGACAGATTACCAGCTAATCCACTAAAGTTAATAGGCAGAAGTGATTCTCCTTAATTGCAATAAAATGAATTTGCGCAAATACATGTTTCAAGGACAAGGGGAACAACAGAATCCTGAGATTCTAGAGGCCAAAGATGGTGCTAACATTTGAAAGGCTTAGATGCCGAATTTGAATATCTCACCTTAATCAACCAGGCTTTCTGAAGGAAATATCAGAGCAACTCTAATAGCAGATCTACACACAGTAAAAGCTTCTGTTAGATTTTCTGTATTCATTTTTCTCTGAATGGGTCTTAACCAGGCTCTTCTGTGTCTCTCATATAGCGGGCAAAGAAATACAAAGCGACTTGCATTTAGGGGCGCAACCACTGTTGAAATTTTGGGGGGCCAGTATTACCAGACGTATATTTAGGATTGTGACCTTGGAGCAGTTTAGCAACACTCTGTAGTCTCTGTTGCAAAGTAACACAGCTGTATACAGTGACAATATGGATGAAGCCAGCAGGAAAGAATGAAGGACGTATGACTTATAGGAAGGATTCAGTTAGGACAGCCTTTCACTTAGTAAGGATGAGGTCTTGAGTTAAGCTTTTACCTGTGGAAAGCATGAGCTAAGGGGATTCACGAATCACCATGGGTTTTCACCCCAAAGTGTGATGGTCTGCAGGGCTCTGCCTATGGATTGGGAATAGTCCCTTGTAGTGGATGGAGTCTTAAAATTTGTTCATGGACAAATTACCTTTCACCCATATGGGCACATGAATTCTACCCATTGTCACAGGGACATAACTCATCATTTCACCTGTGAGAATCTGGGCATTGTCTCACTCATAGGAAGCATGGGTAACACACATTTACCAGTTGAAATAATGGCTTGAACGAAAATGCAGCGTCCCAGCAACAAGCTTGTCTTATTACCTGAAGGATGTTTAAGTCATTTGCAGTCTCTGATACAGTTGTTGGCGACCTGATCTTCAATGGATATTTGTTGCCTTAGGTCTAAGTTAAGGTGCTGCTTGGTGATGACTAATAACACTCAGACTGCTGGCTGTGTCATGATTTGTAAAAACGAAGATTTACTAGTCACTTATTAGGGCACCATCTGAATTTTGTTCATGAAAGATAAAGAATGTTCATAATGCTAGATTCATTTTTATGAAAGATTTCATGCATAATAATGCCCCTGAAGGATGGATGGCTGTATGCATTCATAGAGGATAGAGGATTTGGTGGGGGCGGGGGGGGGGGGGCACACAAACAACATTTTCCTTTTACGAAGTAGGGCTCTGGGGATTTACCCATAGAGGAAAAAAAACCTGTCAAATATATCAAGGATGTGGTTGGGGGATTCGCCCCATGGATAAAGAAATGTCTACCTCTAGAAAGAATGGGCACTGGTGATCAGCATGAGGAGAGAACCTACCATTAACATTTTAAATTGTGCCACTGAGCGCTAAACAATGATAGAAACACAATACTCCGTATTGCAACCAAATCATTAACGAATTAACTCAAAAACAAACATGTAGGTTATTCATCAAACCGCGGCAAATAGCCTGCTAGATTAAAGTCCAGAAGCTGGCGTCCAAACCAAATTATTTATTCATACAAAGCAGTTAAAACACATCATTCTACACCACAAATAAAACACCAAAGACAAGGGTATGAAACAGAAAAAAAAGAAAATAGGTACACATTTATAAAGTGCAAAAGTGCATCACAAATTGCATAATACATAGTTGTATTGTAATCAGCACAGGTGCAAAGGCACAATCCGGCGTGCGATCTCTCGGATGGCACAACTGTATGGTCATCGACCAGCCAACTAGTTGCATCCAATCCAAAAGCTCCATTCAGACATATGTAGACCTAAAGCCTCAATAGCCAGAACATTGAAGCAATTCAGTAAAACTCTCTAGAATAACTTTGGCCTACACCGTGTTGCTAGATGGGGTGTGATTCTCCTGGGGGGGTCCTAGTTTTGACCTATAAGGGCTTAGCTTAGGCTGTGTCTTCGTCAGGGCCGTAATTATGGCACTGCAATATAACACAAAATAAGATGTGTCAACAATGAAGAAATTGACACACAGCCTGTGGCGAAAATAATCTATGTACAAATACCTTACACAGCGCCATCTTTATTGAACCGGAACCATGCTGTGGATTCAATATTGAGGCATACAATTACCTTCCTACAAAAAAGGGAACAGAATTACCCTTCCAAACCTTTACTCAAAAATACTTAGAGAGGAAAGTCAAAGGCACAAGGAGACAAACGGAGTGGTCATAGATACATGAGAAAGGCAAATGTGAGCTCGAAACAATCAGCCTGTAGGTGCATCTCTATGAAAACCCATTAGGCATTGCAGTCACACCAAGACTGCCTAAGTATGAAGGACCACTAATGAGCGCTATAATATGCTCCTCACTATACGACAATCCCTCGTTGTCCATAATGGATACAAGGCTCAAAGGCTACACATCGGGGCCAGCTAAGAAGCTGTCCTAATGTACTAGAGAATACACCAGTGTCCCTAGGTTTAAATACAAAGAGCAGGGAAACATGCAATGAAATAAACAAAATACTTCATATTGCAAACAAATTCACTCAAAAACAAACATGTTTTTCATCAAACCCCAGCAATTAGACTGCAAAATTAAACTTCAATGTGCAGAAGCTGGCGTCCAAACCAAATTATTTATTCATACAAAGCAGTTGAAACACATCATCTAACACCACAAATGAAACACCTAAAACAGGGGTAAGAAACAGAAACAAATAAATAAATGTATAAAGTGCAAAAGCGCATCATAAATTACACAGTGCAAACAATACATAGTTGTAGGAGGGATGCGTTTTGGGGATTCACCAGAGATTGACACATTGGTCACCTGAAGGAATAATGGTTCAGGAAATGTGGACAATTAGACCATGATGAAGAACATGCGAGGAATAGATAGAGTGGCTTAAATGCTCACAGTGAGATCCCACAAACCCCCTTCTCAATCAGCAACAGGCAGAGACAGGCCAGGTTCCTCTGCAAAGTACCCAAATTGGTAGCATAGGCCAACCTCATGTGCTATACCTGCCAGATGTGCCAATGCAATGAAGATATTGAAAAAATGCAGGTTCAAGAATGGATGAGGAATGCATTCTCTTACCTCTAGGAATGATGGATTCTGGGATTCACTTACCCAGGGATATAAACCTACCACTCAGAGGTACTGTGTTATTGATTTAGGACATACAACATGTCACTTGTAGTAAGGACAGGTTCTGATCAGTCACCCATGGGTATCAAACTGCTCAAATGTAGTAACAGTGGGTTGTAAAGAATCGGGAGAAAGACTGATACAGAAGCATTGTGATGATTGTTATAGACCTTTATTAAAGTAAAAGGGTAGTAGGGTTGGAGAAAGACATATATCGCCCTATCACCAGGAGGGGTTTCCCAGCCTCAGCGAAACTAAAGGATTTCAGTGTCAGAATGTCCAAAAATAAACAGTTTTCTGTTATGTGTCCAAAATCCTATTCTGATCCTTAAAAGCTAAATTAAAAGAAATGTGCAAAGGGCTAAATTCTTTCACTTGGACATCTGTAGGCTTAACCATGTTCCAACACAAGTGCAAAAGGTGCGCAAATAAATAAATAACCAAAGTTCTGCAAGGTTTCACAATGTTACTGAAGGGCAATCCCTAATGTTGGCTGCTTAGGATTAGAACTAGACACTATAACATGGTTGTACCCGACTTCAACAATTTATTTTGATTTATCTACTGGGACAAAAAATTCTGTCCGTGCCCCTCTTCTTTTTTCCTTTTCTTCTTTACTTATTTTATTTAATTCACTGTATTTTAAACATTTCCATTGTTGACATAGTCACTCTATTATGTGAGGGGTCAGAAATGAGAGCCGGATACAAGGTTGTCATGTTTTTGTCAAGGTAATTTATTAAATGGAAAAAGGTTTCGGAAAATACCTATCTGACCCTATGCTAAAGAGGGGATTCCCTACCTATAAAATAAAGCTAAGGATCTGTCTGTGTCAGGATGTCAATAACTGAAAAGTCGTCCTTGTGTCCAAAACGTCCTACCCTGGCCCTCACACTACAAACAAAACAATACAAATGCGTAAGGAAAATATCTTCAACTTGAAACTGGCAAAAGGTGTTCACAACTGAAGAAAGAATAATTCCAACAAAATGGAAAAAGGTGTTCACAACTGAAGAAAGAATAATTCCAACAAAATGTTCTCCATGGTTGAAACCCTTGTTTGCAGAGAATGGATCCCTTCCACTGGATTTTTAAGTAGAGCAAAACAGTTTTTTGCTAGCAGTTCGTTTGTTTCCTGCTTGGCTACACAAGGTTCACGTTTAAACAATAACATCAGTGGCTGTCTTTCTTTAATGCATCTTTCCCTCTGATTTTGAAAATCAACATCAATCTTGGTTCAGAAAATAAACACCAATATTTCCTTGTTTCAAAAAACAAACACCAATCTTTTCTTGGTTCAGACGACACAGTGTTTTTTAAAATTTCTGGGACTTGCTGTCATGATGCCTACCCCCAAGGAACCAGATCGGATCCAGCATCCCCGGAAGCAGACATGTTCTCGGGGGGAGGTCCAGCGGCCCCTGGTAGGGGCCCTGTAGACTCAGTCCTGGCGCCTTTGGCGCCAGTCTCATATTGGACATCAGTCCTGGCGCATTAGGCGCCAGGCTCATAACAAGTGAACTTATGTAAAGAGTGATTTTGTGCAAACTTACCTGATGCAGACCATGCTGCAACATCCAGGCCTCCTTGAGGCCTGAATGGGACTACTTTACCTGTGGGACTATTTTGCCACTCGGGCGTGGTCAGGGAAGGATACATACCTGGTTGGGGAAGGATACATACCTGGAACTTCTTTGGAGGCTATTTAAGCCACGCCCAGACAGCAGCTCACGCTTCGCGTTGTTCTGCTCCTAGCAGATGGACGCTCACTGTGTCAGCTCCTGCATCCCAGCTCCAGCCACGCCTGATTAGATCCTGGAACACCTAGAAGGAGAGGAGAGAAGAGAGAAGGTGAGAACAAGAACATTGCCAGTTGCTTACCTGTGTCCGGAGTCGTCATGCCGGCTACCTGAAGAAGAAGAGTTTATTTTAAACGCTTTGCGTCGCTCGTTGCAGCACCGCGCTCACTCACCTATCCACAAAACATCTTCATTCTTCATCGCGCCCCTCTGCATGGTCCACCGCATACCTGAACCTAGGGGAAGAAGAAAGACAAAAGGTGAGCAGCAGGATTGTTATGATGAAACCTGGGTTCCATCTTTAATACTTACCTGTCTGTACTAGGCGGGTCCTGTCAGCATCTCGGGTCGGTGCTGCTTCTTGGGCAGTTACCGTACCCCGGCCCCTAAGGGGAAAAAAGACAAAGCATTACTGGATGTATTTAAAAGACATTTTCAAGGAATCATCTTACCTCTTATCCACCTGAGTTATTTCCGGCGATTCCATTCTTCACTCCTAAAACTCCCGCAGTTTCTGTAATAAGGAACGGACTTCAGATTTCAAAGACAGATGAAAGGGAGATCATTTTCTTGAACTTTTATGAACCACATACTCACGGCGCTTGCCTGAAAAGTCAGGTGAACTTGAACCTCACGTTTCCAGCTAACCAGTGAAGTAACTGGATATACACGCACCCCTGCACCAGAAGCAGGATGGGGAGTTCATCCTTTCAAAACCTAAGGTGAGACTTAGCGGGGGGAATTTTAGGAGGTGGCCAACGGAGAGTGAACTGGGAGGTGGGAAGCCAAAGCGTCACTCCGTAGATAGTTAACCCCCTTTCTCCATCTGCAGAAGGATTCTCCTGCGGATTAGACAAGCAAGATTCGGGGGTCCTGTCCAGTCGGTCTTCTGAGTTCTGCGCATCACCCTAGAAGAGGCCACAGCAACCCAGACCAGATCAGCGCCTCCGTGGGAGTCAGGTGAGCGTTACACTTGCAAATTGCCTGGTATACTCACCTGCCAGGTTCCCCTATGCAATGTTCACTGCCTGGTGTACTTCCGTGCCAGGTCTTCACTTTATGAATTTTGGTTGCCTGGTATACTGCCCTGTCAGGACTTTCATATATGTCTCTTAGCTGCCTGGTATCTTACTTGCCAGCACTTCTCATGCACTTTACAGTTCTCAGTGTTACAATACTGTATGTATTGTTCTTGTTTTCGTAGGTAGGTTTGTGCTAATATTTGTTCAAGGTTTGCCCCACATTTGCACTTTAGGTATTAATTATTCATTGGGGTTTGTACTTTACCTTTTCTACATTCAAACAATTCTTCAATGGTATTGGGTGTAAACCGCTGTTGGCCCGGTTGCCGGAACGCCCCAGGGTCCCCACTGACTTTGGGTAGACTCACTGGCTTTTTCCAGCATCTCTGGTCCGGTTCACGCTTCTGCGCACGATGTAATTTCACCAAAATGCCTGGGGTAGCGGAAAGTGACATCACATGACCCTTTTCCTCTGACATCACAGGAAGTGATGTAATCTGACCCCACCCTGAAGTGATATCACAGGAAGCGATGGAACACAACCTTTCACCCCTTGACAAAACAGGAAGTGACATCACATAGCATTATTCCTAAGTACACTATGAAAAAGGTGGTTATGATATCACTGTTATGTGATACATGTGACGCCCCGGGGTCCCCACTGACTTTGGGTAGACTCACTGGCTTTCTCCAGCATCTCTGGTCCAGTTCATGCGTCTGCGCAGGATGTAATTTCACTAAAATGCCTCGGGTGGCGGAAGTGACGTCACATGACCCTTGACCTCTGACATCACAGGAAGTGATGTAATTTGGCCCCACCCAAAAGTGAAATCACAGGAAGTGATGGAACACAACCTTTCACCCATTGACAAAACAGGAAGTGGCATCACATAACATTGTTCCAAAGTATACTATGAAAAATGTGGTTATGATCACTGTAATGTAATATACATTTCATACAAGAATGGTGTATCCTTAATATCAGTGTGTGTAGACCCATATTACCAAATTACTGTGAATGCAAGCAGATATCCAAGGCCAAATGATAATGATGTGTTATTATATAACACTTACGCTTAAGCACTTTATATAGAACAAATATACACCAAACTTATGTAGCTACTCATTTACCAACCTCAGAAGGATGAACGGCTGAGATGGCCTTGCTAGGATTCGAACCTGCAGATCAGACACAAATCGCAGCAGCGAGTGCTCAACCCACTGAACTAGCTTACCGGCTAGAGCTATCTTACCCGAAATTACATGTCTGAATTTGCTGTTGGTACTCTTGTTCAGAAGAGAACTGCCTAGCATTTCAGTGCTGGACTGCCCTGGGGCAGAACAAAGACTGATATGTTGTGGATATTTCTCTTCTGTGAAAGGGTTAGCGAGCTAAAACATCTGGTTGAGACTCTCCCATGACTAAGGCTGGTAAAGAGACTCCCAGAACCCCTGTTACGCTCACCTGGTTCCCACGGGGGCGTCGACCGGAACTGGGCCGCTGTTATTTCCACCAGCGTGACGTGTAGCGCCGAGATGACTGACTGGACTGGCCCACTCAACCTAGTTTGTCTGGCTCGCAAGAATATTCTTCTGCAAAGGAGAAGAGGAATTAACCACCCGTGGAATTGAGTGTCAACCCACCTTCCCCTCTCCCACTGATCACTCTTGATGTCCCCTCCTTAGTCTCACCTGATGGTTTGGAAGGATGAGCTCTCCATCCTGCGTCGACCGCAGGGGCGCGTTGATGACCAGTTACTTCACTGGCGTAGAGGAATTGGTGAGTTCCAGTATTGACTCTAAAGTCCAATTGTTCATAAGAGTTCAAATGTCTGCTCTTCACTCTGTCCGATTCCTTGCAGGTTGCCGATTAATCCACTCGAAGATTTCCAAATGGCACTCGGTAAGATTCAGGTAAGTCTTTTGTGATTTTCCCCTTAGGGGCCGGGGTACGGCGATGAAGCAGAGTTGACTGCGCCGACCCGAAATAAGGTGAGTACCTCCCGTGGTAAATCAGGTAAGTCCTTGGGGGTAGCTTGTATGGCCTTAGAGAGTCCCCTTGCTCACCTTGCTGTCTTTGTCTCCTTAGGTGTCGGAGGGCGGCCGCGAGATGGAGAGAGCGTGATGGAATGCTGAAGTACCGCCAAGCAGGTGAGTTCAGCGCGGCGCCGTAGGAATGCGAAGCGATGCTTCAAAGACTTCTGTCTTTAAGTTCCGTGGCGAAATGGATCAGGATTCAGGTAAGGATTAAAGTTAAAACTCCTGTTCTAACCTTTATCCTTTTTGTCTTCTTGTTTCAGGAGTCCCAGGACTGAAGCGGCCGTGGCTGAAGACTGGAGCTGCTGAAAACATGGTGAGCATTACGCTGCAGCAAGCAGAATACCGCAAAGCACGTGTGGCTGTCCGGGCGTGGTTTAAATAGCCTTGGAAGAAGATCCAGGTAAGTATTCTTCCACAGCCCCACCCAAGTAACAAAATAGTCCCTTCAGTAAAATAGTCCCTACTAAGCCTCATTTGGCTTGCATCTTCATGCAGCATGGTCTGCCTCAGGTGAGTATTGAGCATGGTCTGCTTCAGGTAAGTTATCAATAATGAGCCTGGCGCCATAGGCGCCAGGACTGTACCCCCAACTGGGGCTTTTGGGCATGCTCCAAGTGGCATGATGCCTGCTTCCGGGGCTGCTGGGCCTGGTCTAGTCTTCCGGGGGCAGGCATCATGACAACCCCCCTGTTTTGCATATTAAAAAAGTAACTTTGTGCCTCAACCTAAGTTACTAGGGTAATCCAGACTTGGACCCCTTGTTCACTGTTCTTAGAGAGGCACAGAGCTCCACCTCACTGATGAGGCCTAGCCAGGCCGAAACACGTGTCTGGGCTTGCTGTTTGTAACGCTCACCTGATTCCCACGGCGGCGCTGGTCTAGTCTGGATTGCTGTGGCCTCTTCTAGCGTGATGCGCAGGACCCAGAACACCGATTGGACAGGACCTCCAAATCGTGCTTGCCTGGCCCGTAGGAATATCCTTCTGCAGATGAGAAAGGGGATTAACAGTCTGCAGAATAGTGTGCTAGCTCCCCCCGTTCCCCCTTCGTTCCTCTCTAACTTCCTCCAAACCCCGGTTTAAGCTCACCTGATGGTTTGGAAGGATGAACTCTCCATCCTGCTTCTGGTGCAGGGGCGTGCGTTCGTCCAGTTACTTCACTGGTTTTGAGAATGGCGCTGGCAAAATCCACTTGACTTTCCTGAGCGATGCGCCATAAGTATGAAAGTTCAAAGTTCAAGTGAGGCCCCCTTTATGTTGTCTTTCTAACCTGTGATCTGTCCTTTATTTCAGGTGCAGAATGAAGGCGATGCGTCGAGGGGTTAAACTGCCGAGGTGAGTAGTGATGAGGGCGATCCCTCTAAATGTCCTTATCATTCCCCAGAAATGTCTCTTGTCCTTTCCCCATAGGGGCCGGGGTACGGTACCTGCCAACGGGGCGGCGCCGACCCGAAATGTGGAAGAAAAGCCGGTAAGTATTATGGCTGTTAATCAGGCTTTCCTTCTGTGTTCCTTCTGCTCACCTTTTGTTTCTTCCTCTCTCCCCTAGGTGCAGAGATGTGGCGTCCGATGCTGACAGCCGCGATGGAGCCGGGAGATGTCTCGAGGACAGGTGAGTGAAGCGTGGCGCTGCAGCGAGCAACGGGATGCTTTTAAATGGAAGTCTTTCTTCAGGGATGCTGGCGAGAAGATTCCGGATGCAGGTAAGAAGTTTGAAATAGTCCTTGGTTTTCAACTTTCTCTTCTCTTCCTTCCTTGCAGGTCTTCCAGGTTCGAGACGGGCGTGGCTGGAGTCCAGGAGCAGGAGCAGACACGGTGACCGTTAAGCTGCAGGAAGCAGAACAACGCGAAGCATGAGCTGCTGTCTGGGCGTGGCTTAAATAGCCTCCAAAGTCATCCCAGGTATGTATCCTTCCCCAACTAAGTATGTATCCTTCCCTGGCCATGCCCAAGTGAAAAAAGAGTCCCTATGAAAAAATAGTCCCTTTCAGGTCTCAGGGAGGCCTGAAGCGTGCAGCATGGTCTGCATCAGGTAAGTGCACAAAACACCTCCCTTTATGAACCTGGCGCCTATGGCGCCAGGACTGATGTCCAACATGAGCCTGGCACCAAAGGCGCCAGGACTGAGTCCAAAGAGCCCCTATAAGGGGCCGCTGGGTTTTTACCCGAGGGCATGAGCCTGCTTCCGGGGGTGCTGGGCCTGGCCTGGTGCTCCGGGGGTAGGCATCATGACAGCACTCCCCCCACAAGGCCCCTCCCAAGGTCGTTCCTTTTGGAGGTTTTGTTTGTTTGGGAAATTCCGATGGAACCTTTTTACCAACCGAGGTGCATGTACGAGATCACTGGGTTCCCAAGACCTTTCCTGAGGCCTGCACCCTTTCCAATCAATTAGATAGAAACGTTTTGATTTTGAGATCTTAGAATCCAAAATGTTCTTCACCTCGAATTCAGGCTCCCCATCTATCTGAATTGGTTCTGGTGGCTTTGTTAATCTGGTTCCTGGGTGCACTGGTTTCAAAAGTGACACATGAAAAACGGGGTGAATCTGCATGTTAGCTGGTAGATCGAGCTTGACTGCCACTGGGTTGATTATAGCTTTGATCGAGTAAGGGCCTAAATACCTTGGATTAAAAGTTCGAGGCACCTTGAGTGATAGGTGTTTGGTAGCCAACCATACTTGATCCCCCATTTGGTATGGAGGCGCCTCTCTTCGATGCAGATCCGCATTCTTTTCTTATTTCCCTTTCGCATGTTGCAAATGTGCAGTTGCATCCTTGAAGGCTTGAGTAATCGTAGAATGCAAATGGTCCACTGCGGGCATTTCAAGGCTCAGAGGTGAGTCCAAGTCTGAAGTACGAGGGTGATGTCCATATAGGGTATAAAAGGGGCTCTGACCAGTTCCAGAGTGTATCGAGTTATTGTAAGCATATTCAGCCACCCATAAAATGTCCTTCCAATTACCCTCCGATTGGTGCAACATACATCGTAGATATTGTTCAAGGGTCTGGTTCGTTCTCTCCGTCTGACCATCGGTCTGTGGGTGGTGGCTGGTCGAGAGTCTTACGTCGATTTGTGCCAGTTGACAACACTTTTTCCAAAAATGAGAAATAAACTGGCTTCCCCGATCGGAGACTAGTATGGACGGGAATCAATGCAAACGGATGATATTTTCGAGGAATTCCTTGGTAAGAACAAAGGCTGAAGGTAATCCTTTCAACGGAATAAAGTGGGCCATTTTGGAAAGTAAATCTACCACGACCAGAATAGTATTGTAACCATTACAAGAGGGCAGGTCCGTGATAAAATCTAGTGACAGGGTGTGCCAAGGTGCTGGTGGAATGTCTAAGGGCTGAAGAAGACCGGCGGGTCTTGTCTTTTGACCTTTGTTTTGGGCACAAACTCCACAGGACATCACGAAAGATTTAATATCCTTTCGCCAGGAAGGCCACCAGAATTGTCGTTTAACCTTTTCCTCTGTTTTGGCAATGCCAGGATGTCCTTCCATCAGGGTATCATGATGACGGGAAATAACCAGTTCTTGCAATTCCTTTTCTAGCAAAAATAAGCCTCCTTGGAAGTAAGGTAAGCCATCCTTGACTGAAAAGTTAGACCCCCTTTTGATCCAATCCTGCAAGGCTGAAGAGTCCAGGAATTGTTTCACTCGTGCTTGAATGTCTTCAAGCGTTTGTAAAGTGGTTATCCCCAAAATTCTTTGTTCGGGAATTATCGGCACAGGTTCTGAGTTTGTGTCTTTTTCTTCCATTCCAATTCGGGATAGAGCGTCCGCCTTACCATTCTTATAGCCGGGGCGGTAGGTGATTACAAAATCAAACTCAGCAAAGAACAAAGCCCATCGGAGCTGTCGAGACGATTGAGCCTTGGCAGTTTTTAAATATTGAAAATTTCGGTGATCAGTGATCATGGTGATGGTATGCCGGGCGCCGAGGAGATAATGCCGCCAAGCCTTAAAGGCGGACTTAATGGCTAATAGTTCCTTATCGGTGATCGCATAATTTATCTCCGGCGGCGAGAACTTTCTGGACCAAAATGCTATGGGGTGCAGTTGGTTGGTTTCAGGGTCTCTCTGAGACAGGACAGCTCCCATGGCTAAGATGGACGCGACGGTTTCGACTATATATGGGAGATCGGGACGCGGGTGCTTCAAAATAGGTGCGGACGTGAACTTAGCTTTCAACTCCTGAAAGGCCTGTTCGGCTTCCTCGGTCCATTCAAAACGTTTATTTTTTCGCAAGAGTGCAGTGATGGGTTGCACCACACGTGAAAACTCCGGGATAAACCTGCGATAAAAGTTGGCAAAACCAAGCATGCTTTGGACACCTTTTACCGAACTAGGTGATGGCCATTTGAGGATGGCATCCACTTTCCGTGAATCCATTCGGACCCCTTTAGGTGTCAGGATGAATCCGAGAAACTCAACCTCGGTGGTATGGAAAACACATTTTTCCAGCTTGGCAAACAGTTTGTGCTGGCGCAGTTTCTCTAGGACGGCCCTGACATGCTTTCTGTGATCAGATTCCGAAGAGGAGTACACAAGAATGTCATCGATATACACGACAACACAGACATCGATGAGTTCCCGAAGGACATCGTTCATGAAGAATTGGAAGGCTGCAGGCTTGTTGCACAACCTGAAAGGCATCACCTGGTACTCGAATAGTCCATATTTTGTACGGAAGGCCGTTTTCCATTCGTCGCCTTCTTTTACTCGTACCAGATGATAAGCCCCCCGGAGATCTAACTTGGTGTATACGCAAACGTCCTTCACCTGGTCAAGGAGTTCAGGGATCAGAGGCAGAGGGTAACGAGTTTTAACAGTTATCTGGTTCAATGCGTGGTAATCGATACAAGTTCTAAGGTTGCCTTTTTTTTTAGGCACGAAGAACAAAGCTGAGGATGCCGGGGACTTTGACGGGTGAATGAAACCATTGGCAAGGTATTGATCTAAATATTGTCTCAAATGCAGATTCTCTGGTTCAGTAAGGGCGTAAATCCTGCTACAAGGGGGTTGTGCCCCGGGCACCAGATCGATTTGGCAATCGTATGATCTGTGGGGAGGTAATGTGTTGGCCTGTTCCTTTTGGAAGACGTCCTGAAAGTCTTGGTACTCTGGAGGTAGTTGCACGGGGAGAGAGGTTACTGATGCTAGATTAATCTTTGGATTTTGTGGGTAGCAGGTTTGTGCACAATCCGGGAAGGTTATTCTCTTCGCTCGCCAATCAATTTGAGGATTATGTGTCTCTAACCAAGGGATTCCGAGAATAAGCTGAAACTGTGGAGCCTTGATTACATCAAACACAACTGCCTCCCGATGGCCATCCGGACCTACAAGTGTCACCTCAGCTGTGCAATGTGTTACCGGTCCAGAGGCAATTTCGGTTCCATCTACTGTGGTGATGACATCTTTGTTGGTTTTAGGATGCAGAGGGAGGTTTATCCTAGAGACCAATTCTCGATCCACATATAGTTTCCTATAGCCCCGCTATCGATGTATGCCTTTATAGCATGCAACCGTTTAGGCTGTTCCGGATCTACGAGGACCATTGGCACAATGAAATGCGAGGTCTGAGAGTTTGTTTTCAAGCTCGGCAAGCGGACCCCTACGCTTGCCGGACGTGGTCGTTTCCCGATACAGAGTTTCCATGGATTTTATCAGCGGCTCCTACCACCTTCTTGGGCGGCTTAACCGGGCAATCTCGTAGAAAGTGTCCAGAGGACCCACAATAAAGGCATAATTGCATCTGTTGTCTTCTTTCCCGTTCTTTTTGAGTTAGGGGTCCTTTAACCCCTCCAATTTGCATAGGCTCCGAGCCATCAGCCCCCTTGGGGTTAGCGTGGGTCTTGGCCAACACCCGGGTTTCAAACTTGGACCGATCTGCTTTTCTGTTTTGCAGCCTGTGATCCAATTGGACCACTAAGTCTATACATTCAGTGCATTCTTGGGGCGGATTTAGAACTTGTGCCAGGACATCTTTAAGTTCTCCGCGTAGACCTCGATAGAATAACGTGATTCTTTTATCCTCTGGCCAACCAGTTTCCACAATTAGTCTATTGAAGGTTGCAATGTAGGATAGAAGGTCTTGATTGCCCTGTCGCAGAGATAGAAGTTCATCATCCACAGCCTGTCCCTGGGAGTGTCGAGCAAATAACCTTTCCATGCTTGTTTGAAATCCTTGAAAATCATGAAGAATCGGGTCATCTTGAGTTACCAGTGGGACTGACCAATCGGCAGCACTGCCGCTGAGATATGACAACACAAAGGCTACCTTGGTCTGATCATTAGGGAAGGCCCCAGGTCTGCATAGGAAGTGCAAACGACACTGATTCATGAATACGGCGAATTGTTTGGGGTCCCCAGCAAAGCGTTCAGGTGGGGCCAGCGGCATGTTTCCAGGTAGATTAATCTGCACCGGGTTACTAGCGACCACAGGAGCGGGGTTCCCCCCGGAAACGGGTAAAGGAGTTTGTCCAGCTTGACCTTGCAAAAGCTGTCTAGCCAGGTCATCAGCTCTATCCTTTATTACAATCACTTCCCTCCTGAGGGCACTAGTCTCTTGACGAGCGGCGTGTACTTCGGCCCGTAATTCCCCCAGTAATTGGGCCAACTGGTCAGTTTCAGAAGTTTCCATAGCGCCTGGGTGGGAATTTGTAGGAAGTCTTCGCGTTCTGTAACGCTCACCTGGTTCCCACGGGGGCGCTGGTCTAGTCTGGATTGCTGTGGCCTCTTCTAGCGTGATGCGCAAGACCCGGAACACCGATTGGACAGGACCTCCAAATCGTGCTTGCCTGGCCCGTAGGAATATCCTTCTGCAGATGAGAAAGAGGATTAACAGTCTGCAGAATAGTGTGCTAGCTCCCCCCTTTCCCCCTTCGTTCCTCTCTAACTTCCTCCAAACCCCGGTTTAGGCTCACCTTATGGTTTGGAAGGATGAACTCTCCATCCTGCTTCTGGTGCAGGGGCGCACGTTCGTCCAGTTACTTCACTGGTTTTCAGAATGGCGCTGGCAAAATTCACTTGACTTTCCTGAGCGATGCGCCGTAAGTATGAAAGTTCAAAGTTCAAGTGAGGCCCCCTTTATGTTGTCTTTCTAACCTGTGATCTGTCCTTTATTTCAGGTGCAGAATGAAGGCGATGCATCGAGGGGTTAAACTGCCGAGGTGAGTAGTGATGAGGGCGATCCCTCTAAATGTCCTTATCATTCCCCAGAAATGTCTCTTGTCCTTTCCCCATAGGGGCCGGGGTACGGTACCTGCCAACGGGGCGGCGCCGACCCGAAATGTGGAAGAAAAGCCGGTAAGTATTATGGCTGTTAATCAGGCTTTCCTTCTGTGTTCCTTCTGCTCACCTTTTGTTTCTTCCTCTCTCCCCTAGGTGCAGAGATGTGGCGTCCGATGCTGACAGCCGCGATGGAGCCGGGAGATGTCTCGAGGACAGGTGAGTGAAGCGTGGCGCTGCAGCGAGCAACGGGATGCTTTTAAATGGAAGTCTTTCTTCAGGGATGCTGGCGAGAAGATTCCGGATGCAGGTAAGAAGTTTGAAATAGTCCTTGGTTTTCACCTTTCTCTTCTCTTCCTTCCTTGAAGGTCTTCCAGGTTCGAGGCGGACGTGGCTGGAGTCCAGGAGCAGGAGCAGACACGGTAAGCGTTAAGCTGCAGGAAGCAGAACAACGCGAAGCATGAGCTGCTGTCTGGGCGTGGCTTAAATAGCCTCCAAAGTCATCCCAGGTATGTATCCTTCCCCAACTAAGTATGTATCCTTCCCTGGCCATGTCCAAGTGAAAAAATAGTCCCTATGAAAAAATAGTCCCTTTCAGGTCTCAGGGAGGCCTGAAGCGTGCAGCATGGTCTGCATCAGGTAAGTGCACAAAACACCTCCCTTTATGAACCTGGCGCCTATGGCGCCAGGACTGATGTCCAACATGAGCCTGGTGCCAAAGGTGCCAGGACTGAGTCCAAAGAGCCCCTATAAGGGGCCGCTGGGCTTTTACCCGAGGGCATGATGCCTGCTTCTGGGGGTGCTGGGCCTGGCCTGGTGCTCCGGGGGTAGGCATCATGACACTGTTGGTACTCTTGTTCAGAAGAGAAATTGCCTAGCATTTCGGTGCTGGACTGCCCTAGGGCAGGACAAAGACTGATATGTTGTGGATATTTCTCTTCCCCGCGACTGAGGCTGGTAGTGAGACTCCCAGAACCCCCCTGTTTTGCAACTGAGATCTAACAGCAGAACAGTTCATTTGCAGGTCTGGTGCAAAGATGACCACATGTAAAGCCTGTGTGGATCTACTTTTCAGGCTTCAGAGGTTGGCAAAATACATACCATTGGGAGGGTTCATAATGGTGTATTAAAGAATTTACAATAGCACATGGAAAGCAATGCACTCAAATGGCACCCTGTACTCTGGGCAGTCATTACAAGTATGCCGGTCCAGAAAGCGCAGTGCTGGTAGCATCGTATTGCACCATTTTCTGGACCGGCACATTCAGAGTCACAAGTGTGGAACCACTGTCACCGCAAAGTGACACCCAAGGTGCTGCCGTACCCTGTAGCACCATGACCGTAAACAGAGGAAATAATAGGCGGACGTCCATGAATTACAGCATGGCAGTAATACATGCACATTTAGAGTTCCGCGTACATGGAAACACAGGTGTAAAAATGTTGTTGGCACTGTGACCACCGCGCCTGTAATACCGGCACCATGGACCAGGCATTAAAGAGTGCCAGGCGAGCAGACAACAGGCCCCAGGTGTACCAAACCAGCACAGCTGCACACCATTGACCACTGTGCATGCAGAAAAGGACCACACCCACACCCAACCCACCTCCCAACACAACCATGCTGGCAGTCGCTGTAGCAGCGATTGGGCTCGGGAACCTGCAAGGAGGTATTGAGGATGAAGCAGCTGAAAGGCAGAGGAGGTGGCGTAGGCGCGGGAGGCGAATGAGGAACCAGTTGGCCATGCCTAACATCAATGTCCAGCAGGTAGCACCCCGCAGGCAGCCACCAATACCTCGCATCAGGCCCTCACCCTGGAACCTGACCCATTGCCAAATCCACACCTTGTACCAGCTTGACAGGGAGACCATAATATTAATAGTCAACCTCATTAATGATGAAATCAGCAGCCTGATAAACATACGGACTGCAATCCCCAGTTTGCTGAAGGTAGTGTCTGTACTGCACTTCCTTGCAACCGTAACATACCAGCACACCGTGGGTGAGCTGCACAGGCTGTCACAACCCTGTTTTTCCAGGGTCTTGTTCCAGGTACTGGATGCACTGCTGCACCATGTGGCTGACCACATCGCCCTACCCCAAACCTATGCCCAGGTTAATGCCACCAAAGTGGCCTTCCATGCCCTGGCAGGCATGCCCAATTGCATTGGTGCATTAGATTGCATCCATGTGGAGTTAGTGCCCAGACATGCCATTGAGGCAGTGTATAGAAACCGCAAACAATTGCACTCCCTCAACGTGCTGATGGTCTGAGATGCTGAAAACCTTATCACCCATTGCTGTGCACAGTATCTGGGACCCACACACGACTCAATGGTCTTGCGGAACTGCACATTGCCAGGGTACATGGCACGGCAGATTGGAGAGCGCACCTGGCTATTGGGTGAGTAAAATGACCAATGCATGACCTCTATGTAGTAGGGGGGTAAATAGGCACTCGTCAGAGTGCACCTGGCTGTTGGGTGAGTAGAATGACCAATGCATGACCTCTGTGTAGCGGGGGTTGGGGGTAAATAGGCTCTCACCAGAGTGTACCCAGTATTGTATGGTATTGTTTATTTATTTATAAAGCGCACAGGGCCGTCAGGCATCTCGGCGCTGGTATGTGATTTTTGGTTACAGTTACAGTAAAGTACAGTGCAGTTACAGCATAACATGAAAGATACGAGATAGCAGGAATATACAAGGAAACTTTACAATACAATATACATGTGCAAAATGGAAACAGTGATAAATATATACATGTCATAATTGGTCATCCAGGTTATTAGAGTAGGGGTACAATAATATAAGTACGATTAAAGCAGGTCTTGGAATTATATGTCAGTGGTTGTTGGAGTGTAGCCAATGTTTGGCATTGGTTTTGAATGAATGGAGGGACGGTGAAGCTCTTAAGGTGTCCAGAATGGCGTTCCAAAGTTGTGCTGCCAGGACTGGGAAGCTAGATCCTCCCGTTCCTTTAAGTTTGAAGTTAGCGACTCTGATGCTGTTGGTTTGTGCCATTCTGATAGGACGTTCAGATGTATGCTTGGTAGATTTCTCAGTAAGGTATGCCAGAGCTTTGTTGTTGAGGCACTTGTATGTTAGGTTTAGTGTTTTAAGTTTGATTCTGTCTTTGATGGCTTGCCAGTTAGATGGTCTTCTTTGGTCAGATATGTGTTGACTTTTGGGAATGCCTAGGACTGTTCTTAGGGCATTATTTTGGAGGGTTTGAAGTTTGTTAGTATTATGTTTACTGGTGCCTAAGTAAAGTGTGTTGCAGTAATCCAATTTTAATAGGATTAGTGCCCTTGCAATTGTGGTGCAGCTTTAAGCAGTCAGGCATTGTTTACATGCATATATTCATTTACATGTGTATCTTGTTGCAGAAGCTGTAGCATTTACTTGCTTGTTAAGATTGAGAGCAGAGTCTAAAGTGTTGGGTGAGTAGAATGACCAATGCATGACCTCTGTGTAGTGGGGGTGTGGGGGGTAAATAGGCACTCACCAGAGTGAACCTTGTTGTTGGGTGGGTAGAATGACCAATGCATGACCTCTGTGCGGGGGAGGCGGGTTAAATAGTACTCACCAGAGTGCACCTGGCTGTTGGGTGAGTAGAATGACCAATACATGACCTCTGTGTAGTGGGAGTGTGGGGGGTAAATAGGCACTCACCAGAGTGGACCTGGCTGTTGGGTGAGTAGAATGACCAATGCATGACCTCTGTGTAGTGGGGTGAGGGGGTAAATAGGCACTCACCAGAGTGCACCTAGCTGTTGGGCGAGTAGAATGACAAATGCATGACCTCTGTGTAGTGGGGTGAGGGGGTAAATAGGCACTCACCAGAGTGCCCCTGGCCGTTGGGTGAGTAGAATGACAAATGCATGACCTCTGTGTAGTGGGGGGGGGGGGTAGAAGCACAGTCAGCAGAGCATGTGGCAAATGCAACCTAACACTAATACATTGCACCCCTTATTCAAAAGTAATGGAACGCATTTACCAAACGGGCATATTGATCACACCCAATACCTATCAATGATAAGCCAGATGAGGCAACAGAAAACTACCACATGTACCAGAATGCATCATACAGCCCACACATGTGCCTGCTAAAAGACTGTGAACATCCCCCCCGCCTGCTTCACAGACAAGTCAAAATTATGGAAACCTACATACCATCATCATTGAACCCCACAGCAGGTATCCAGTACACATGCCTACACAACTGGTCAGCAACCGCCAAGTACTCATTACAGGGTAAACACCCACCTCAATATGACCTATGAGCACTCCGAAGATATTGAGTAGCATGTTGAAGCAGGCAAAACATGCAACATGAAAGAACAATGCAGTGGACTAGTGCAGTGCATCAATATGTGAGAGACATCAAAGCCAACATACACGGCCCACATTCGTAGGCCTGCGTGAAGCTAGAGCTATCCCCTGATGGGGTTGTGCCGGACACCACACACCTTACATGCACCTGGCTTCCCGGTGCCTGACGCCAATTAGAGGTTACTGTGTCACAGGAATCCAGTTGCCGGTAAATTGAAAGTCCCTCTAACCATGGAGTGCCACAGTACGCAATGGTGATATGTACATGGTAGTATTGTCTCTGGTGAGAAAGTAGCTGGTGCTCCCCTGAGCACACTGCTTACTGGGCCCACTGCGCACAGCATTGGCTGGCTTCTTGGGCGCTGCGGGTGCAGAAGGCAGACTGTTAGCACCATACACGATAGGAGGCTCCTAGTAGGCAGACACACACCCTTGTTTCCATACAAAGAAAAAATGTAGTAGCATCAAAGGGCATATCATGACTGCAGACAGTGAGCAGGCCAAACAGTCTCAGATAAAATGAGTGACCTAACATTTGAATATGGTAATGGCATTACATGTAACATTGAAAAAATCAATAGGGTCATCTGTGGCATGTGCTATATCGTGTGCTAAATAAATGTTGGAAATGTGTACATGCTCACATCACTGACATGAGATTGACACCACAAACATTAAATCACCATTCTTTCACTACCATGCAGGTGATGCCGGATACCCCCTCATGACATGGCTGATGACGCCCGCAGAACATGCATGAGGAGGCCTACAACCAGGCACATATCCGTACATGGGGCACCATGGAATGGACATTTGTCTGCTCAAGGCAAGGTTCCGCTGCCTCAGCAGATCCGGCAGTGCACTAATGTTTAGCCCCATCAATGTTGGCAAGATTGTCCTGGCATGTGCCATGTTGCACAAAATGTCTCTTTGCCACAACATTGCACTGCCCCAGGACATGGACCCTGCAGAGGAGGGGGAGGCATGTGTTGCGTAGACTCACCTGCAGGCACTGTGCAGATGGCACATGTGACACAGCTGTGCTGGGAAGGCTGACATGTACACCCACATTGGGCTGTGGGTGTGTGCTATGCGGGGCTGCCCATATGCAGGTGGTTGGGATGTGTTGCAGCATTGGGGGGTGCGTGCCTGGAGTCGACGTGTGACCTGGTTGCATGGCCAGGATGTCTGTGGGGCTTTCATGGTAGGGCTTGCAGGGTCATGTAAGGGACATGGACTCACCAATTGGTGGGTGCCCATGTGTACGTGCAGGTGAGGATGTACCATTGTTCTGTGCTGGCAGTGGCAGCATGGCAGACACACATGCAGTACGTGTGACCAGGATGCACAGTGTCAGTGTTGTGGATTATGTTTTCTTCTATTGTCAGTTCAGTCTGCCTATGAGTTGTTCATCAGTGTTCTCATGTGCGGGTTAGGGGGGTGCCCTGGGTGCATGGTTTATGCCGTAGCCATGCTGTACATGCAGCTGTGCATGGGTGTCCCTTCATGGGTGCGTGTGCTGCAGTGTGTAGGTGACACTGTGCCTCATTATGGATCCGGTGTTAACCCTGCCAGTGCTATCGGCGGCTTGCTGCTAGAGCCATTAACAATGTACATATGCTGACTTCACAGTGCCACTGGCCTATTCTAGGTCCAGCGGCAAGGAAGTCAGACGGCAGGATGTTCTTGATACACATTACCACTGATTCCCATACGGACCCATGGGAGTGGGAAGGGAGGAGCAGTGGCAACGTTCTTGATGGTGGCAGTGCTTCCATGGCAATTCAGCATGCCAGGAATGCAGCACCCCCCACCGACAGGCCTGTTGGGCCCTGCAGCCCTGGCAGCCACTGTAACAGGGCATCATCATGTGTTTGCTGGTCCTGTAACATGTGTGCAGGGCTACTTACAGGCACCCATGTTTCGGTTCACACACAGTCATGTGTGGTGCCTTCTCATATGGTTGTATATCGGGCATGCATGAGGGCAGGGCATGTGACTTGATTAACGCTGAATTCACTAGGGGGGGCATAGGAGTGGTGGGTCTGGTTGGGGTGATGTGGGCAGTGCTATGGGCATTTATGTGCATTGATGGTACAGCGGAGGGGGGGCAGGATGTGCATGTGTGAGCTTTATATTTGTGCAGTTTGTCTACTCACCAGCCTCGACAGGTGTCCCAGCTCCTGGCTCTGCTGCACCAACTCCCTCTATACCCTCCAAATGCAGCACGCTGCTGCACTTCTCCTCCCAGGGCAGCAGCTTGATGGATGAGGGTCGTCCGCCACCTGTATCTGTGCAGTGCTGGCATTGTGCAGCCAGAAGGTTGTGCACCCTCATCCGACCACTTATGGCAGTCTTTTACACTGTGTCCTGCCACCCTCACATTAGTCATCTTCTGGCTGCCTTAGCCCAGATTACCTTCCTCCGGAGCTGTGTGCTGCAGTGCTGGTCTGCTGAGTGGGAATAGCTGCCCAGCATTGTCAACTATGTGGTCAACCAGCATGGTCAGATTGGCCTCACCGAAGGGTGGCTTTCGCTGGCGGGTTTGGGGAATCCTGGAGGACATGTCTGTGAATGGGTTCTGACAGTCAGTAATGCTGGATGGCTTCAGGCACAGGGAGATTGAGTGGATTGTGATTTTTGTAATGGCTGCCAGGCTCTTTCCTGTTCTGGCAATCACATTATTTCCAGTTCCAGTGTTTTCAGCTCTGTGTCCAGGGTGGTACTTGTCCGGCTGCACGCGGCGGAGACGGATGCACTGCCAACATTGGTGGCAGCACATCCGTCTCCACCGGTGTTACCGTGATGGTGGTGGCACCGGTCCCGCAGATAAGGGACGTGTGTGGCCAACAAGGCATAATCCTACCTTGTTTCTGGCGCACCGCGGTGGCAGAACTGGTAGGACCGCCATCACGGTAACACCATATTTTTTGCGCTAGACTCGGAATGAGGCCCATTACAAAAAAGTATTAATTGTGGCACAATGAAAACCAAGGGCCACTTTATGTGCTATGGTCAAACATTTCTACACTGTACACAAGGTTTTAGGCACAAGGATTTTGGCAGGTGACCGAGGACACAGAGATGGAATGTCTTGTGATGATCGTAACAGACACTACGGCAGGCAAAAATGTGCTATAACTGCATCTTGTGAAAAGCAAAATACATGGTCCAAAATGGATGTTATTCTTCTCTAAATTATTTTTGAATGTTTTTGGCTGTATTGTGAATTGGAGGTGTTTAAGAACAGACTAAATCAGTGACTCACCCCCTGAAGAGTGCCTGAAATAAACCTTTAATGAGTCTAGCAATTATTATATAGAATTCTAGAAAGACAAATTATTTGTTATCCCTACTCTTTTTTATTTAGGGTCACTGCTCACAGTGTTACATTTGTGTAGGGTGACCAGACGCCCGGGTTTTCCCGGGACAGTCCTGGGAAATCGGCCTCCGTCCTGGGGTCCTGGTAGTTTTTTAATTTTATAAACCCCGTCCTGGGATTGGAAGGGTGGGTGGCTACAGTCCCGGTTTTGACGGGACCCAATATTGAAATCTCAATATCAGACCTTGGGCGACTATTCCTGTGCCTGAATGGGGGCGTGAATGCTTTTCTTATTTGTCTTATTTGTGTTTACTTTAGTCCTACTTCTATGCCTATGGCCTGTCCCAGTTAAAAAAAAAATAATCTGGTCACCCTACACTTGTGGAATCCCCTGTTAGGCCTGTACAAGAAAACCAGCCACTCCAGGAACTCCACAACACGTCTGTCGCTGGTACAGTGTTTCTCTCCCTCTAATGCGGTGGCCTCATCTGCTCTGCCACACCGGTATGTGATCTTCGCGTCTCTGACCTCGGTGACTGGAGCCAACATCTCCTCCTGCACTCCCTCCCCCAATAATGCGCTCGCCAGGTTTAAATGTCACGCGTTCAGGTACTTTAAAAGAACAACAAGACTGCACCTTAGGTTTCAGGCTCTTGGTATTTCGTTCACACTCCTGCATCCTCCTTGTCTCAGTACTTGGGGAATTCTGGGAGTTGAAGTCCATAGTAGTTAATGAACAGTTCTTCTTACCGATTTTACAAAAAGGAACTTTGGAAGAAAAAGATGCTGTGTTAGCTTTGTGTGTGTTTGTGTCATAGTTAGGCACTTGACCAGAAACATATGAAGAAGGGGTTTCTTTACTTCTTCTACAGGATTGAACAAGCAATTGACAGTATGTCATGAAGGTCTTTGGTATTGCGGGATCTTTTTCATGCAAAAAGGTCATAGAAATTAAAGGGTCTTCCTCATGGGAAATGGGGAAATAATGCATCTTATCCAATGAAGTCATGACATCTCCCCCGTAAGTTGTCTCCTCCTATGGGATCCTCCTTCATAAAGACACTCTCAGGGTCAGAATCAAGTAGCGGCTGCCGTCCCATGTGGGGAGGTCACCACCGAGGAATCCGTGATGACGCCATTGGATTCATCACAATACCTAAACACACAAAACAAAACCACCACCTGCTCACCTCTCAGGAGAATAGCTCGGGGGCAACGCGCTCGCCATGGAAGCAAGACGACGCGGTGCAACACAGGTTTGATCCCCGGGTCGCTTAGAAACCTCTGGGTATTACGCGCTTTATAAATAACCAATTATAATTATTATTATTGCAAGTGTACCACTAAATTCCTACATCAATTTGTATATTTTTATACACACATGGCCCCTGTTTAATTTGATACTGGCCATTTCATGTAACCACTTTGTATTTGCACAGTGTTTTGGTTCCACACTGAAAGCACAGCGCCATATATTATAACTGTATTTTTCTCCTCCGGGTCTACTTTTCCAGTGTATGGAACAGGGATATTGTTGTCCCTGGTCTGTGTGAGCAGGAAAGTTATACTGCCTGCTCATATTTGTGACATTTTGGTGGCACTACTGTTTGCCTCCTTCGTCAGGACCCTCACATAAGTTGAACCCTGGGAAAACAACACATTGAAAAACCTATTACCAACATAGTCGAAGTGCTAATGTTCCTAAACTAAAAGCTAAATTGAGCCTTGTTTACTAACCTGGCACCGTGCTGTTTCCTCTGTCTCACTTGTACTCAATGCTCTGAAGCATCCTTAACCCACGGTGCTCGTATATGTTCAGCTTTTATATGTTGTAACGAAAGGGAGAAATTGTTTGGATTGCGCGGGATTTGTATTGTAAATGCAGAATAATTCACTAGTAAACTGATGTCCTTCTGCAAGAAGGCAGGACAGCTACTCGTCTTACCCACCACGAATGAACCTTCCCGTGCAGATTTCAATATTGCTTTAGTGCTCTGTTGAAATTGTGGCTGGACACAGACCTTTCCCCACATCTTTGTCGTGCTTGAGCCCTACTTTCATTTTTAAATATCTGGGGGGGAAAAATGTGTAATGTCTGTTATTCACAAATCTATACCATCACGGTAGACAAGGGAACCAGGGATCCAGAAGGTTCTGCCTACGTAGGTGCAGAATGAGATGGTAAATAGTGACATCATCTTGCCGGTATTCAATTGATGAAATACTGTACTATCCCAGGATGAATATGCAATACTGGCAAAAGGGCTGTCATTTGTCCCACATAACCCCGCCAACTGGTTTCTGGCTCAGTCAGAATTAAGAAAATTCTTCAGAACCATTCGATTTCAAGAATCATGAGACCCTAGATGATCAGGACACTGGCTTACGCCTAAAATCAACATTCACTCCAGGCGAAAGCCGAATGCGTAAGGAGATAGTGGCCTTTGAGAGATACATACTGAAAGAAATCTAGTGCCTAAAACACAGAAAACACAATGCCAGACATAACCTTAGCAGGGGAGAGCAGGCCGCCCTGAAAGCCTTGAGCTCAAATTCAGATCTAATAATAAAAACAGCCGATAAGGTTGGGGGCATTGTTGTCCATACAATGCATCAGCATTACAACATGGTGATGGAATTGGTAGAACAGGAACATTACTTGAAATTAAACAGTGACCTCACACCAGCAATTAAACAGGAAATCAGAGTTTGCTCTAAACAGATGTTCCTGTTCCTCAATAACCATGAAGGAAGAACACCAGTGTTTTACGCAATCCTGAAAACCCACAAAACCCTGACAAACTACCCAGCTGCCCCATAGTGTCGAGCTGCGGGTCCATTTTATAACCTTGTAATAGATTTGACTGTTTTTTAAAAAACAGTATTTTGTCACAATCATACTTGCAGACACCATGGCAACAATGGACTGCTTTGAAAAACAGGAATTAGACACCAAAATAATTTACTGATAAGTATGGACATAACAGCAATATACACGAGTATTCCACAACAACAGGCCCTAGAATGCATCCGCACTTAACTGACACAACATAACCTGCAATGGAGGGTGGGTACCAATAGAATTCATAATTGATTTGCTCCAAATAGCACTAAAAAAAGTTTGTGTTTGACAACATTTTTCATGAACAGCTATTTGGGATAGCAATGGGCTCTACATTCGCCACAAGCCTGGCCATAATGTTTATGGCATGTTCGTAGACATATCTATTCACCAGACAACCCCTATCTCCAAAATAGCTATAAAATGGAAAAGATTTATATATGATATAATTTTCATTTAGAAAGGCAGTCTCGCAACCTTGCATGCAAGAATTCCTGCAATGGATCAAAAATCAAATTCACAATAACATCCAGTGTCCAAGAGATCAATTTTTTGGATCTCAACATCTACAATGACAATGGCATTTTACAATGCACTCTCTTTATAAAACCAACAAATTGCAATGTGCTCTTGCAGTATAAAAGCGATCATCCTTTGCCATTAAAACACAATCTTCATATGGACAATATCTAAGAGTTTGCAGAAACTGCACAACGCACAGTAATTACTATCTAAATGCAAACAACAGCAATGCCAGGTTAAACGCAAGGAGCTATGTGATGAATCAGAAATGTTTATACCAAAACCCCTGGCTTGAGACCCTTCTCATGTGGCCAGGGAAAGGCAGGCACTTCCTGATCCTGACCCTGAGAGTGGCGTTCTGCAGAAGGTTCAAATGAGGGGGGACTCAGGTCAGGAGAATTGGGAGAACCCTCTGTATAACTTCTCGAAAGATCCTACAGTCTTGATGGCCTATTGTAAAACTTTTACTTTTAATGGGAAAAGAAACCAGAACATTGGGGGACTTCAAATCCCATAATGCCTTAAGTACTGGGTCGAGGAAGAGGGACTCAGATGTGCAGAACTCCATCATGCTGTCTCGTGGTTATAATGACCCAGACTTGTGCAGGACTTTTGAATATTTAAGGCCCCCCTCAGGTGCAGGCCATTAGAACAAAAAGGCAGAGTGATAGAGGGAGCTGCAAGCTGCCGTATCAGCAGGAGGAGTGGAAAACCGAAGACACCATAGACAATGCTGTATCTGAAACGGGTGCCGGCCTGAGAGGGTCTTCATGTTTGCAGATCAAAAGTGCAGATATCGCGCAGCAGGAAGCGCTGTTTCGAAAGGCTTTCCTCGTGGAGAGAGTGACTCTCATGATTGTGCATTTGTCCCGGTGGCCGGTGAGCACAGGAGCACTTTAGGAGCGAGAAGAGTTCCTTGCCCGATCGATATAGGCCGCAGAAAAATGACTGAAGCCATTGGTCATACAGAAAGCAGCAGAAGAAGCAGAGTGGGATGCAGCAGTGGATTGAGCAGACACGTTTAATGAATCTATTGAGTTCACCCTTGCTAGGTAATCCCATAATGCTCTGTAGTCGACCGTTTGCTATTAATCCTTATTTGGAAAACCGAACGAATGAAAGAGAAGTATATTTGCACAATAACAACTATGACAAAGTACAAGAAAGAAATAGTTACAATTAGTATTACCCAAGCCAAGAATATTGCCAAAGCAGAACAAAAGCAATATTGAACTAAAATAGAAACACACATTGGCAAAGCCAACAATATAAAAGCAAAGAGAAAGATATCACAGATACATTGTAACCATTATTACAAGAGTGAAGAAGAGGCAACAGTTAAATAAAGACCAACACGCATCGCCTAAGCCAAAGAAAGACAAATGCTAAAAGACCTTGTAAACAGTTATTTGATGTGATATTGAGCAATCAGAATTGGTAGGAGAGAAGCACTCCTTAGGATAGGTATTAAGGAGGAGAAGAATAAAACCTGTCTTGCATGTGTCAAATGAGTCAGTGGAATAAACAGCACAAAGTATGTTGTTTTACAGAAAAAGCTGTGCATTCTAAAGTTGCCAAAAGTCAAAGACTTTGCTAAAAGCTTAAAGAACTCTTTAAAACATAGTACTTAATGTAGTGTTAGGAATGTTCTTTGTCCTGGCAGGCATGTATACCAGGAAATGAATGTGTAGTCATGGGAGGTTAATGGACCAGGATGAAGACATTTAAGTACTGCTTTGTGGTTAGAGGTTGTCAAAAGAAGGAAGGTGGCAATGTCACTAATGTGTTTGATGACATGTGGAACGATCATCCTGACAGACTATTACTGGTGAAAAAGAATCAAAAAAGTATTTGTTCTTTAAAGAGATGAACTGTGGGAAAAAAAATCATCCTGACAAACTTTGGCATTGATCAAGAAAAGTTGTAAAAACACTACTTTTCCAGGAGAAGAAGGTGAACTGAAGTATTGATTGCAATTGTCAAGTCAAATATCATTTTTGTTTTGTGGAAACCTTGTTCAAGGCAAAGAGGCAGACTTTTCAAGTGAGAAGAACTTGACATTGTGTTTTGAAGCAGAACTTGGCTACTAAAAAGGAACTTTCTTATTTAAATCCTTTTGAACTGAAAATTCTTCATTAAGCCTGGGGAAGGGGATCCGACCCTGGCTACAAGGATATCTGATCAAAAGGTTTATGTTTGAGTATAACTGATATTTTGTTAAACCTGAAATACCATATCATACCTATATGAGTTTGATGTATGTATAAGTGTGAGGGACAGATTCCTTTTGTTAGAATGCTTTCCTGTAGGCTTAGTTGGAAAGGCAGGGAACTCCACTTTAGGTTAGGGATAGTGAGGCGTTTTTCTCACTTTTTAAGTTAATAAAATGGCTAATTGTGAAACACATTCATCAAGTTGTCCACCTCACATTTCTGACCCCTCACTGCTATCCCAAGAAACTGCTTAACCAATTGTTAAAACGAGCTGGATTCACCCCACATTCAACAGTGTTGACAGTGTGAGAAACCTGAGGGTATTCTCACTCCTAGACCCCTTGGAACTTCTGTGAAGGTGACCAGGGAAAGGACATTGGTATTGGATCCCGACCTTGGGGGCGGAGAAGCGAGTGATGATCACCTGGTGCAGGATCTTTAGGAACTGGTAGTGGGGTCCTGTGGGCTAGACATGGTATCCCCCTTTCCCTAGTGACAACCAACCCAACCCAACCCTTCCCCAACCTTTATAGGTTAATGTAAGCCAGCTCTCCACAATTGACACTTGACAGTACTGGGACAAAGAAGAGTTAATCCAGAGTAATGAAGACTATGATCTTTCACCACTCTAGTACTGGTAAGAGGAAGATGCCTGCTAACAGCAGTGAAGGCCAGGCATGTCCCTTTAATGGGAGTCTGGCATGGCTGGATAATCAGCCCCACCTACAGCCTGTCAAGGGGCTGCAGGTGTATAAATGGAGCCTAACCCAGTGGCAGAGGAGAACGACAGGAGAAGAACCAGGAGGCCAGTGAAAGCAGCAAAGAACCATACAGAATGGTGTGGAAGTGGGGACTCCCTGGAGCAGATTAGGAAAGGTGAAGGAAGCCGTGCTGGAAGGCTGCCCTGTCCTTTCTATTCAATGTGCTTGTTTCCCTGTGAAGGAGGACCACCCCTGGAGTGTTTCAGGGGCAGCAAATGGAGCCCCGGCACTGAAGGAAGAAGGCTGTGTGATCTGTGCTGCAGCACAAACATTCAAAGCGACCAGTGAGTTTATGGAGCTTGAGAAACCTGGTGCACAGCATTTGTGAACATAAGCCTTTCCTGAAATACATTGTATCGGAGTGGTCACGTGTAGCAAGAAACGCGTTTTCGAAGGTCTCCGAACACTGAACTATTCAATTAAAGTGAAACAGTTATATTTGTCTATGATTGAACAAAGGGGAATATTTTGCATCAGAGTGGCCGTGTGTGGCAAGAAACACATTTTCAAAGGTCTCTGCATATTGAACTATTCATTTAAAGTGAAATGAATAACTATTGAGCTATATATGAAAGGAAAACTAACACTGAGCCAAGAAACTAATTGCTGAACACTGAATTAAATTAAAACTTTACTGCTAAACAGAATTAAACAGTTGAAATTTAAAGGAAGAAAGAAAGTTTCAATCCATGCAAACCATCATATTCACATGCTAAAATTAATATAATTATAAACCAACCACAGTATGATGAAATATAACATGATTTGAAAAGAATAGGCAAACAAAAGATACTAAAGCCTGATTTACAGGGACATATTCAACGTGTGAAAGCCACACAATTATCTGAACTGTACAATTGAAAACAACATTAACTAAACTGTGGAAAACAAGGACATGTTGTGTTTCTTTTGGAATTGTGGCATTTGGAACTTGGGGAAGGGGCCTCTGTGTCCTTGCTAGAAGCCTTTAATTTCAAGATCATTTAAATTGTATAATTTGGAACTTAGGGGAGGGACCCCGAGTCCTGACTTGGGGAAAGAGACCCTGAGATCTGAAAAGACTATTGCATCTTAAATACAAGAAAGGAAATCCTAAGACCTTTTTCTGTGTGGAACTGTTTTATATTTGGGGAAGGGAGGTCAAAGGAAGCTATGAGCTGGAAGAAGCTTAGAACGTTATGTTGAAGACTGTTTTCTCTTGGTTGTGACATCCCTACACATTGTTTATATTAGTCGTGAGAGCAAGCATAGGTTGTGGATACAGCCGGATTCCTAAATTGAACTCCTTTACTTAGACTTTCCTTAGCTTTATTTAAGCAGGCAAATCCCACCTTAGTAAAGGGCAAGTTAGGCCCTTTTCCATCCTGACATTTAAGTTAATAAACTTGGTTGTTTTGAATTTGGACTCTGTTGTCTGTGCCCTTCTTCAAGATGCCTTCACAACACCCAAAGATAGATAAGAAACAAGAACGACATGTGTTACCACATATTGATAGAACACAGTTCAATTAAGACAACTTATAAAAAGGTTTTGGCTACCAGTTAGACTAGTGCTACCAGAAGAGCCATACCAAAGGATTGCTTTAAACAGATCCAGAAATGTAAAGGAATTTACATGCACAATTCCAGAAAAATCCAGCCAAACATCAACTATGGAACCTCTGAGGAGTGACTGGACACTACCCATGCAGGACCTGTACTGCATGCAGATTTACCAAAAAGACATCATTTATGATAGACGGCATAGCATGGGAACAGAGGCACTTTCCAAATTGTAAAACATCCAGTGTGATCTATTGTGTTCAATGGGGAAGAACTACATAGGTAAAACAACAAGGGAAGTGCACAAATGAATAGGCAAACATCGCTCCAGAATAAGATGTAGGACACATACAGCGCCTTTGATCACACATTACATCACTCATCAACATACACCTGGTGGCATAACCTGGTGGGTGGTAGATGTGGTCAAAAGCTCAGCCAATACCAGCAAAACACTTACATACACAGAATTTTCCCCAGCCTGGCTGATCTGACAATAAAAATGCATTTTTATTTTATTGTGAACTTAGTCAACATATTGACTTTTTACACAAGCAAATAGATGGTACAAACAATAACATTTTACAAACCAAATTACACATTAAAATTGTTTTTTTTTTAATCAGAAAAGCACATAAACAGTAGAAAATAAACAAAGCAATAAAACCCATGAATGCCACCTCAAAAAAATCATTTCTCAAATGCAACCAATAGAAAATAATGATAAACATAAGATCCCAAATACTCATATGCTTATCCGTGCACAACACAGTAAAAACATTTAATTCTCATTTGCAATTAATTTCAAATCATTTCAGAAGCATGTTATTTCATACATAAGAAAGGTTTCTTGACCTTGCGATAATCTTTCCCAAAACAGATTTGAATTCAATATTTTTGGATTATGCACACATCTTTGAAATCTATTCAGTCTCAGGGGCCATGTTCCCATGCACTCCGATAGCAGATGGGCCGCGGTTTGCTTTACGTCATCTTCGCATCTATCACATATGTTATGGATCTCTAATGCGCTGCAGTTCCAATGACAGAATCAAATTTAGCCTAAATCTTAAGAAATCTGATCTTACTCGAGGTTTTGACGATTTTTTCGGATATGCCTGGAGGGATCGATTAGGTTTGTAAATTTTCGTCCAAGATGACGATAATTTGGCCGCTCTCATCTTGGAAATAGATCTGATCCAATCCATTTGTTTGATGGATTCCTTTACCTTTAAGGTATTCTGGATTAGAGTGTCAGTGGTGCTGTCTGCCACCACTAGTATATTATTACAAAAAGATTTCAAAGTATTAAGAAAGATGTTATCATTCTTTTTCATCTGATCAGCGGCTTCAACATATAAAGACGTTTCCTGTGGACACAGAATCAATCTATATAGACTCAACCATTACCATTCCATTACAGACATTAGAGATCCCAAATCTAGCTCATATCTTACACATGAAATTGGTATACAATTCGGCAGAGCTAATACTTTTTTCCATAACTGACTCTCAATTTTCTCCCAATTCACATCGAAAAATTGTGGATAAAACTCTAAGCCGTAGCTGATAGAAGGAAGAAACTTCCCGACGTAAAATGTGATCAAAGGTATCTGTCATGATTCCTGCCACTCATGTCCCCAGCCCTCCAAGATGTCAGGCTGGAGCCAGGCCACGATCACCTACATGGCCCTCAAAGGCCTCTCCATCCCTTCCAAGACCCACTTGGAGTCAAACTTGGCACTTGTGGCACCAGACTCCCTCACTCCCATAGGATAACATTGGGGATTGGACTTGTAGTGCATTGATGGGGACAAGATGGATGCCCCCACATATTTCGGTTCCCAGAACTGCATGTGCGGTCTAGTCTTTTGGGTGTGGTCCAGAGACACCTGTGATACCCAGAGACTATTTAAGCCACACCCAGGCTGAGAAACATGCTTTGCGTTTTCTGCACCTACAGCGTGACACTCACCGTGTTCGGATCGGTCTCCAGTAGGCCTGCATCTTTCTTCTGCGCTCAGCTCCTGCAAGAACAAGAACACCGTTAGGAACAGCCTTACCTTGCAGCGCTTCTGCCCATCATTCGTCGCTCCTTCTGTTCTGCGGGCATCTTCGGCGGTGTCATTCCCATCCCGGCACGCCTAAGGAAAAGGGAAAAGAACAAAAAAAAGGCATTAGTAAGCATTCTGCAAATCTTCGCTTATTTTTAAATACTGTACAAGCTTCAAACGCCTACCTGAATCCCAGCCGCTCTGGAGGAACTCTGTCTCTGGAACTTCTCATCCATCTGCAAGAGGGAAAAGACACTCCAGGTTAGCGTGGAAACATCCAGCCCTGACAAACCCCCCTATCTGTTTTAATAGTTGTAGAAAGAAGACCAGAATTTTTTAGGTCTAACTCTAAGAACAGAGCCTTGATGAAGATGGATAAGAATGTTTAGGAGGCCGTCCGGAAGACCCAATTTTTTTTTATTTCAGCCATAGCCTATTTCTGTTTATAGTATCAAATGCCTGGGAGAGGTCAGCCCAGGCTGCAAAAAGTGGAGTAATTAAAGCAAGCGACAAGGTAAAATACCAAGTCATACAGCCGCTCTCTAGTATCCCAATCCGGGTGGAGGTTTCTTACAAAATAGCTAAAAGTTAAGTTTAAACCTTTGTAGTAATTTGCAAAAAAAGTAAAACTCAAAATTATTGTTGTTTTTCACCAATTATTTTTATCTGCCAAAACCATAGTTTTCTTATAAAAAGAGTAGTCACTAATAATATCTTAGTGAGGGACGATTTCAGCCCGGCCACGGGCCGAAAGGCTGAGGGGCCAATCCGACCCTGTGTTGGTTCCATGCCATGACAAATTAATTCAAGGTGAGTCCTCAGCTATGATTAGATAGGTCTTCTGGACATACTGCCCTGATTTGGACGTGGCGTGCAAAAGAATTGTGATGGTGATTGTCATTAGAGAGCGCCCTTTCCAAATAGAAAAAATAACTATTTAGTGTGAAATGCAACAGTGCATTCTATTATATTGAAAGCTTTATGAGACTTTATGCTGTATAGAAAACATGCCATTCATTCCCACAGAGGGAGGGATTGATAAAATATTGTTCAGAGAAAGAAAATAGTATATTGTGGTTTGAAGGGATGAGTTACATCTTTATGTCATTTTATTCAAGGTTGAGGGAGATTGTATTTCCAAAAAGTGAATTTTCTGTCATTGGCAGGCTTTGAAATAGGGAACTTATTACTGCAATGACAGTTTAACAGGAATAAGTGATATTTAAAAAGGACCCTAAGTGATATCACAGATGTAATCAACATTAGACCATGGTTTCAAGCATGCAATACCAGAATATGAAGATAAATTGATAATATATGTTCTGTGAATGCCACAGTTATTTTAAATGAATTCGAAATGATGTGCAAGTTAAGAGTAATCATTTCTATTCCCAAATAGTGTAAATATAAATCCCAGACAACCCCGTATTCTGAAACTGTGATGGGGAACTCCTTAGTGAAGTGGAAGGGGAGGAGGGCTTATATTTATTCAATACAATCTAAAACAATTTTCCAGTTTGGGGGGAGGGAACAGAAATGATGTGCATTTTGAAGTGAAAACATTACTTTCCCGGCGAACGTCCAACTATAACCTAAACTGCGCACACATAGTAGCCCACAGCACCACAGGTCGCCACCTCTGTATTGCCTCTTTAGCTTCCAAGGTGCTGAGGTGAGACATCCAGGGGCATCTCGATGCACCTTTGCAGGAGACTTGTGGTTTCTGCATTTTGTGGCTTTAATGTTCCTTGTGAGAGCACTGTGTGCTCTGTGTGTGTCCCATCTGCTGCTTGGTTGTTCCCGCCTCTTGTCCCGCCCCCCCCCCATTGGCTAACTGTATTCCAGTTTGAGCAAGGACCTAGTCCTTGGCTCGCTACCTCAACATTGCCTCTTTAGCTTCCAAGGCGCTGAGGTGAGACATCTATGGGCATCTCTGATTTCCTTTGCAGGAGACTTGTGATGTTTGCATCTTGGGGCCATCATTTCCTTGTGCGAGCGATGTGCGCTCTGTGCGTTTCCCATCTGCTGCTTGGTTGTTCCCGCCTCTAGTCCCGCCCCCTCCCCTATTGGGTCTTTGGCCTACTTAGGACATTCCCTCAAGGAAACCCCTGGCTAAGGGCCCCAAGGCAAAGGGGAGCTCCTACAGTAGCAGCTCCAGATTGTGTTTAGCAGTGTAAGCCTGTGGTGCCTGCAGCCATCAACCAGCAGCAACCGAGAAGGTGTCAGCAGGGTGAAGTAGGCAGCCTTCAACCTTCAGAAACAGCAAGGTAGGGACAATACAAACAGTACGAACATCAGTCTCAGTGAATTTTTAAACCACACCACCACCAACATCCGATAATAAAACCATATAAGTGACGACAGGAATTCGCAAGACTACCCTCGAGTAGCACAGAGATATAAGTTCAACCCACAGACTAGTATGCAGCACTCTAAAGTACTGGCCCTCCCCCACTATCTAGGAAAAGTCGAATCTAGGTGTGTCCCCTTATTTGCTGTGCTGTGAAGTATAGGCCTTTTTCCCCACGATCTAGAAAAAGATGAATCTGGATGTGCCCCCTTAACTGCTGTGCTGTGAAGTATAGGCCTTTTGCCCACTATCTAGGAAAGTCAAATCTGGGTGTGTTCCCTTAACTGCTCTGCTGTGAAGTATAGGGCTTTTCCCCCACTATTTAGAAAAAGTCGAAACTGAGTGTGTCCCCTTAACTGCTGTGCTGTGAAGTATAGGCCTTTTTCCCACTATCTCGGAAAGTCAAATCTAGGTGTGTTCCCTTAACTGATGTACTGTGTAGTATATGCCTTTTTCCCCCCATCTAGAAAAAGTTGAATATGGATGTGTCCCCTTAACTGCTGTGCTGTGAAGTATAGGCCTTTTCCCCACTATCTAGAAAAAGTTGAATCTGGATGTGTCCCCTTAAATGCTGTGCTGTGAAGTATAGGCCTTTTGCCCACTATCTAGGAAAGTCAAATCTGGGTGTGTTCCCTTAATTGCTCTGCTGTGAAGTATAGGGCTTTTCCCCCACTATTTAGAAAAAGTTGAAACTGAGTGTGTCCCCTTAACTGCTGTGCTATGAAGTATAGGCCTTTTTCCCACTATCTAGGAAAGTCAAATCTAGGTGTGTTCCCTTAACTGATGTGCTGTGTAGTATATGCCTTTTTCCCCCATCTAGAAAAAGTTGAATATGGATGTGTCCCCTTAACTGCTGTGCTGTGAAGTATAGGCCTTTTCCCCACTATCTAGAAAAAGTTGACTCTGGGTGTGTCCCCCTAACTACTGTGCTATGAAGTATAGGCCTTTTCTCCCACTAAACTGACCCACGTCTCTTATTACTGGACCAACATATGCTTATATACTTATACTTATACCCACAATCATATGTCAACCACATCTCTCACATAGACCCACTGTGTTAGTTTCCCACATCCAGCCAAATGGTGAGGCTTAGCCATTTCTCAAATGGGGAACACTGTGGTAATTAGCAATATTTTGCATAGAAACTAAGTGCTACTGGCCCTCATTACGACCCTGGCGGAAAGCGACTGACCGGAGCGCCACAGCATAAATAGCGTTTCCGCCATTGCACGAAGGAGCAAAGTGCGGCCCATTCCGACCCATCGGGCACGAGCACCACGGCATGGCGGAAGTGCAAAGTCCGCGACGGCGGAAATGACCCCAAAACGGCCCACACCGCCGCCGTACGGCGCCCCAGGTGCAATACCGCCACCCCTCTTAGCGGTCACCGCAGTGTGCGCCTACCGGAAAGTACGGTGGCCGGAAATATACGGAAACGGAAGTTAAAACATGGGCCCGGAACGGGAAACATCCCGGCGTACACCTATAAATACACTAAAACCACACAACCACTAAAATCACTACCCTGAAACACACCCCAACCCGTCAACCACCCTAGCGAAACCAAGAATAATGGGAAAAGCAGCGAAGAAAGCGTGCGACCGCAAGCGGCAGGTCCACTTCTCCCGTGAGGAACTCACCGTGCTAACAGAGACCCTCCAGGAGAATGCTGCCGTCGTCTTCTGCACGCAAATGACCAGGACGGCACTTGCAAACAAGAAGGCCATATGGGCTCTGGTGGCACAGCGGGTAAGTGCGGTGGGGACCGCACCCCGCACCCCACAGCAATGCCGCAAGCGATGGGACGACCTGCGGATACGCGTCCGCAGCATACTCTCTGCCAACCGCAACATTGCCACAGCCACCGGGGGAGGTCCTGAATCACCCATCAAGTTGACCCCCTGGGAAGAAATCTGTGCCTCCACCATCGGAATGGAGAGCATAGAGGGAGTCGGAGGGATGGAGAAAGGAGTGCAGACATCCGAAGATACAGGTAGGTGGGCCAGGAAAAACAATGCCAAATCCACACAGTCCATCCATGTGAAGTACCATGCGTCCACATAGTGCAACAGAAACACATGTCCAGGAGAACGTCCACACACATCGGCCTGATAGCGCACGTTAAAACCCACAATAAATACATAAATAATTAAAAACCCCTAATACACGCACTACACGTGCAGCAGGCACACCCTAACTGCAGGCTGCCAAACAACTGCACCCTCACTCCACACACAAATCAAAGCACCTCCAATGGCCCGGCCCAAATCACCCTCAGGTACCACCCCAATGCATGTGACACAATGCAATTCCAATTCCCACAGACCCACCAATAACCCTCGCCCTCCTCTACTCCACCACAGGTTCCGATCCAAACGACGAGCTACAGGACACCCCTACCAGCACACCTGCAAAGAGGGCCAAGACCAACGGCCAGAGACCCTCCACCTCAGCTGCACGCATCAAGACACGGCAGCAGCACAAATCAGGTGGCAGCACAGAGGAGGGAACATCAACAGGCACCCCAGCAGCCAGCATGCCCACAACACCACCACCACAGGTCCCTCCAATGGATGCCACAGATGGCACTGCCTCCGGTGGCAGCAGCACCATAGGTGACACCCCATTGATGGCAGCATGCTCCGACACAGAAAACGGGGATGCCGAAGTCAGATCCATCCATGACCTGTCCCAATCCCCCTGTCTGTCCCATCCCGTACAACATGAGGATACCACGCAGGGGCACCCACAAGACGACGACTGGCCATCCCCCACAAGCCCTGTGGCAATGCAACATGAGGACAACAGCCCCTCTGTGACACCCCCGCAAATGGCCTTGGCCCAGCAGAGGCAACAGTCCCTCGACCAGTTGATCGAACAACAGCAGCAACTGGCCACGCTCCTCAAGGACCATGCTGATGAATGTGGGGGCACTAAGGCAGACATAGAAACATCAACTGAGACACTTAGGGCACAAATCGAGAGTAGCACCGAGAGCCTGAGAGTCCAAATGGAGAGAAGCACCGAGAGCCTCAGGGGGGAACTGCATGCGACGGCCAAGGACATATGTGCCGAACTTGCCGCAGTGCGCCGTGTGCTCACTGAGCTCTCGCAAACCCTTAGGGACATGCATGGACGTGAGCAGGCAGACACATCATCCGTTGCAAGCTCCGTCCAGGGCAGCCCCCAACGTAGATCTGGAAGGAACCTGCGCTCCACAGGCAGGGGTGCCCCTGATACCCGCAGAGGGGGCTTGCAATAGCGACAGCCCACTGACAATGAGCATCTTTGGACACTGGTGTTCGGGGGGGAGGTAGGGGGGTGGAGGGGGTGTGTTGGGCTCACTTGGGTGGCGGGTCGATAGGGTGTTCAACATGACATCACATATGCCATAAAAAGTGCACGATCAACCAATGAGATGTGTGGACATTGATCTTTGTGTACTAGGCCATCATAGGCGTACAGTCCATATTGTGCATGTCCCAGACACACGCAGTGCCACGAGTCCCGTGTCCATGTATCAGCCACCAGGCGTGAGTGCTAGAAGCATACATCAATGAGATGCTGACGAATGTCACGGGCCTCCGGTGCCTCGCAGACTCCATGAGGTGCTGCCACATCCCCACCCTCATCATGACCATCATCAGGTGCTTGCAGTTCTGCGTCAGGGGGCATGGGCACATTTCTACGTACGCACATGTTGTGGAGCATGACACATGCCATCACCATCTTTGCAACCTTCTCATGGCGGTACAGGAGTGCCCCGCCAGACCTGCTGAGGCAGCGGAAACGAGTCTTCAGTAGGCCGAATGCCTGTTCCATGACTACACGGGTACGTGAGTGGGCATGGTTGTAGTCCTCCTCATGCTGGTCCCGTGGGTTCCGGACTGGTGTGAGGAGCCATCTCTTCAGTGGATATCCAGCATCACCTGTATGTGGACGAGAAACGTATGATGTGGAATGCCATTGCTACGTACGCACACCCCCCCCTTCCTGCCAGGTCATTGCCGCATCACATACCCCACATCATCATGCATGTAATGAGACTCACCGAGTAGCCAGGATCTGTTCCCTGCGTGTCGCTCCATGTAGCGTGGTATTGTAGAGTTCCTCAAGACCATAGAATCATGGGTTGATCCAGGGAATCGGGCACAACAATGTGTAATGATCCTGTTGGAGTCACACACCATTTGTACATTCAGGGAATGAAATTGTTTTCGGTTGCGGTACTGGGCCTCCATGGCATGTGGGACGACCAATTCCACATGGGTGCAGTCGATGGCACCGATGCAACCCGGTATGCCGCCAAGTGCATGGAATCCCACTTTCGTGTTTGTAATTTCCTGCTCCGAGCGTGGTAGGGAGATGTAGTCGTCTGCGTGCTGCAGGAGGGCATCGAGCACTTGCAATAGTGTCCGTGAGAACAGTGGCTGAGAAATGCCATGCAACTGTCCGACTGTGTGCTGGTAGGTGCCTGTGGCCAGGAAGTGGAGTACAGACACCACCTTCAGTAGGGGTGGGATGGCGGTTGGGCTATCTATCATGCTGACAAGGTCAGCCTGTGTCATGTCCACAATGGCGGCTATGGTGTCCCGGTCCAAACGGTAGAGGGTGTGGATCTGCTCATCAGTGAGGTTGAACGGATGTGCTCGGAGGCGTGGGATTGCGGGCTGCCTGCGTGGTGGTAGTGGCTGTGCTGGTGGGCCTTGCTGGCCCTGCCTTGCCCTCCTCCTCCTCCTGCGTCTCCTCCGTGCGGCCGGTTGTAGTTGGTGTTCGTCTTCCTCTTGGAGTTGGAGCACTTGCAGTGCTATCAGGTCCCCCAGGGCCAACATCGCGAGTCCTGCCGGTAGCATTTCGGTGTGGTTGTGGGAGGAGACTGGCTGTGCAATTCATGTGTTTTCAGGCTGTATGGCCTCCACCTGTGGTGATTCATTCCACCTGTGCAAACTGCTCTCCCCTTTGGCCGAGCACGTCACGCGCACAACGCTGCAATTCGGGGAATGGTATCTTGCTATTGCTATCATGTATTTGTACCCGATGGGCGTGTTGGATTGGTTGTTATGTTCATTCGGCTATGGTCCCATTGTTTCCCATTCTATCTGTGCAGTCGCGAACAGACTTGTGAAGGGTCAGTGGAACGTAGTACTCGAGTAACGGTGGGCCCTCATGCATCACTGTACCGAGTTGCAACGACGGGCGGGCGTCCCATTCGTGGGTGAAGGCAGTTGCCATTTTCACACACAGCCGCACTCGATGGAATAATTAGTGATTTCAAACGGCCACAGATGCCTTTTCGACGTGATGTTGCAAATGAGGAATTCGAAGGGCGGCGCTTTCGGTTATCAGCTGGCGGCGAGGAGATGCCCACAGGTCTGACTGCAAATATAACGTTCTATTGTTCAATGTCCTTGAGACAGGGCCCATGGCGAGGGAGCAATGATTGATATGAATAGTTTGGGATGCGCATTAGCTACGTGGGCGATGAGGCCGGCCGTTCCGTAATACATGTTACTTCACAACACTGGAATTACGGGCTGGGGCACTGTGGATTTTGCAGGCTGCATAACGCACAGACTCAATGGATGTTTCTAATATCATGTGAGTAAATATTCAGGCGTTTTGATCCCGGGATGAGGGAATGATGAATGGATGCATGGGCAGGTGATTTGATACAGAGTTTGCCATGTACAGGGCTTCTTGGGATCTATCCGCCTCCCCTACGCTATGTGATGCAGGCCTGCCATAGTGGGACCATCGTCTATCTGGCCTTGTTGAGCCCTCCCTGTCTCGAGGCGCCCTCAGACACTTGTGTCCATGCACGTTGACATTCCCATCTGATGGATTCTGTTTTGACAGACGCATGCACAGGTACACTCGTTTGTGATGGTGTTTGCACCTCGATATAGATGGTTATGAGTCGCAAGTGGTTTTGGGGTGGTGATGATCCTTTTGAGTGGGCTAGCATGCATATGGCTGTGGATTTCGTGTGATCATTGGAGTGAGTTGTTCGAATGTAGTTCTGATGGCCATTCTGTTCTTTTTCTTTTCTTTTGGTTGACAGGTATCTCCTCCCCTTTTGCCACTGCCATCTGTATGCCACTCCTGCAGATGGATTTTACTCCCGACACCTGCTGCTTCGTGTTAATCGGTGGAGCAGCATTACGATCTTATGGGACGATCGCCAATGGCCCACATGCCCTTACGCAGTACTGGTGTCTCGGAGCAACATTTCGGCCTTTCAGCTGGACTAGTGCCTCCCCATTGGGACAGCCCTGCGGTTCTGTGCGCTTCCATGTTGCCTTTTCGTACGTGAATGTGGCTCTGTGTACCATGGGGGTACAGGGCGACACACAAGTAGTGGCTGGTCATTTCTTGCGGATGCAGCCCACAATGGTGGTTAGTGTTTTGGAGTTCATGGCCTGATGGCTGTATGGGCTTGGTGTCTTTGATGTGCATAAATTGCTATTCTGATTTGGCCCGTGTAGCGTTTTTCTTTGCAAGTGATGTGGCATATGCCTATTTGGGGGGCGATGTATTGTGAGGAGATCTGCATTGGGTTCCAGCTTCGGGGTTTAGTTGCGTGGTACTGTGCTGGGCGCGTTTGCCTACTAAGCCCGTGGGGTCAGGGATGGGGGCTGCCTATGTGACAGTTTGAATGTTGTCATGCTCAGGGGCGGGGGATTGGGTTTTGTGTGACAGATGCCGGTCAGCCAGGTGGACTGGTGGAATGATGTGATTTTCGGAATGTTGCTGGGCACAGGTGCCTGTGTTTGCGTGCGTTTCTTGGTGGGGGACTGTGGTCATGTCCATTGGGATGGCTTCTGTATTGGTGCCATCTGTGACCTGCAGCTCCCATTGGCCCCTCTTGTGTTGCTTTTGTTCGTTGGCATGCATGGGTGCTTTGTACATTTCAATGGTTGCATTGTGACTTCATTGCACCTACCGGGAGTTGTACTTTGTGGGCAGGGAGCGGTGTACAGGCACTCAGTGGGGCCGTTTACGGTTGATTCGCGATGCCGTACTTCTCGCCATGGCGGAATGGTACATTCCGCCATGCCTGATGGCGTTAGGTACATGTCCGCTAGGGTCGGAATTGGCGTACCGTTGCACCATGGTGGTGTTTGCGGTTTGGCATGGCGCGCGCGCGCGTGCTTGGTGCAGTTAGCGTTGGCGTTCACTACGGTGTCGCTAATGGCTTCGTACTTTGCGGTGACGGGTCATAGTCGCACCGAGCGCTATTCGATGGCGGTATTGCATTTCCGCCATCGTTTTTCGATTTCCGCCAGGGTCGTAATGAGGGCCACTGTCTTTTATTGTCTACTGTTGCACTCCATTTAGGCCTTTCTGTCACTAGCCAGGTGTCCAAAATCTAGGTACTACTGCACTATTAGTCCTGCCACTAGGTGCTACTGTATTTACTGTTCACTGTTGCACCCCCACTTAGGCGTTCTACTTTCCAGGTGCCCAAATTCTGGGTGCTACTGTATGTGACTGTCTACTGTTGCAACCCCGTTTGGATGTTTCTCCCCACCATCCAGGTATCTGTATCGTACTGTCTACTGCTGCAACCTGATGTAGGTCTCTCGCTCTCTATCCAGGTGTCCTAAATCTGGGTGCTGCTTGATTTGCCATCTTCTGTTTTATCCACATGTGGGTGCTCTGCCAGCAATGCAAGTGACCCAAATCTAGAAGCCTCTAGGTTTCACTGTCCAATGTGGTACCGTTTAGGTGCACACCCATCGCCCCCTCTGTCCAGTTACCCCAAACCTGCCCCAAATACCCTGACTAGTTCCACAAGGCAAGGTAAGTACATACCGAGTTTGACGTGTCCAGCTGGATGTGCCCTTACTCAGTCACACAATTTGATTCACCCCTTCCACAGCCTAGACGCCATGTCACACACTGACCAAATCAGAGCCCCACGCTGGCGCACCAGTAGCCTGACAAGACTCACCAAAGCCCAACTCACCTATGCCGAAAGCACATCCCCTCATCCCAGCCTTCCACTTCTTGCCTGCTAACCCTCCAAGTAGATCTCGCTCCGCACAATCAAGAGTGGCAAGATGGAGAGCAGGAGCAGAAAACATCAAACCCCAGAATATTCTGGACCACCCAGCAACCCAGGTAAACCAATCTTCTGACCTCTCCCCCTCCAATTATCCACCCAAACCCACTGCCCGCTCCTCCCTGAGCAACATAGCGTCCTGCCCCCAAATCATGCTTCCCTTCTCTTAGCGCAGCAAAAGCAGCCCTGGCCAACACACTAACCATCACAGCCCCCCACCACTCTCACCCACACCACATGGGCTACCCGAAATGGAAGGAATGGCCTAGACCAAGACCAGTCCAGCACCTAATCCTGTCCTAGCCCTATTTCCCTCTATGCCCACTCCGCCAAATCCAAATCCAATTATGCATGCCTTCTCACCACCGCCCACCCCTTTGACCCTAACCACTGCAACCAACCCACTCTCCCTAAGATCCCGCCCTGGTCACACCACCTTACCACCACTCACCCACCCTCCTCAACTGCCACCCCTCCTACCACCCGATGATGTCAGACCCATCCAGCACATGCAAACATACCACATCTACTCTCCTGCGCCCTGATCAATGCCAGGTCAGTCTCCAAAAACAAATTCCACATCTTTGACCTCGTCTCAGAGGAAAACCCAGATGTCCTGTTCATCACATAGACCTGGTTTGCCGACGATTACGAGCACATTGTGCACGAGGCCTCCCACATGGGTACAACCTTATTACCCAGAACAAATCACGAAGGAGTGGCAGACTTGCAATACTACACAAACACCAATTTCCACTAATAATTAAGGACACCTCAGCCAGCTCCACAGACTACGAATCCCTGCTGGTAAAACTCCAAATCTCACTCTCCGCATTGCACGGCTTTCAACTTATCTACAGACTCCCTGGCTACAACAAAAACTTTGCAGACACGCTCTGACAACCATCCTCAATCTCCATCCAACATTTACCATCCTAGGAGATTTCAACATCCGGTTCGACTAACCCTCAACCCCCATGACCCGATCTCTCACAGACAACCTCGAAGCATTGAACTTGACACATCGCATCTCCACACCCACCCACATGTGAGGTCACACCCTCAATCAGAATACCGCGTCCAGGTGCTTGTGGGTTTGCGCCTGTGAAATCTAACAGACATCAAAAGCTACCCACGCTAACTTGTTATGCGCTGCAAGGAGTATTAAATTAGCATTTCTCCTAACACAAGCCGTTTACCCAGCCCAGCACTTTCTGCATCAGTCAACGCCCCCACTCGGCAGTGGCCCTGGCTCATGGCGTGCTTCGTGACCTAGGCATCCGGCAAACCACCTCTCCAATGTGCAAAATGCAAAAGGGAGGCTCACAGACCCAAGCCCCCACCCTTACCATGGCCCCCATTGCGGTGAAAATCTGTAATCTCTTCAACGCAGGGTACTAGTTTCATCTGAAGCGCCTGGTAATGTGAGGGATCAGGAGTTAAGCAGTAAAGAATTTATCATTGCTACATTGTCTTTGCTAAAGAGCACTTTTCTGCAGCTCTACAAGCAAAGCCCAAATAGATTACTCTGCACACCCCCTGTAATTCAGAATTATTTGCCCTCAGTGGGCTATCGGGCCGTAGGTGCGCAAATGGATAGAGCAGTGGCAGCGGAGGTGAAAGAGTGCCAACTACAAAATAATGCACCAAAATTCCTTGTGCTCGCACATGCCTCCCTCAGTAGCAGTGGGAGTGGGTGGATTCTGGACGTCGAGGATGGCGAATACAGAATTCACATGCAGGGACTCCACATTCTCAAGTATCATTAGTGCCCAACAATCATGTATTTTCCCCAAGCATGTTGAACGCTGCTTCAGGGTGCCTGAGTCTTATATGCACGAGACAAACAAACCCGGCCGCCACAAAGAAACCCTTCCACGCCACCCCAACCAACATGCCCCACAACAAAAGGCCAAGTGCGCCACTCACACAGAAACCCACCGGGGCATCCCCGAAGCCCCCTGTAACCTGCAAAACCTCACCGCGCAACAAGTGCTCCTGTGCTGCATACCACTTCACATCTAGTACAACTCCAGTGTACACGCCAATATGTAAGAATAATGCAGTGCCACGATATAATACTACCAGTGTCCATGCAGTACCCAGTAATACCAAATTAGTGTGACCTACCATTGAACTATGTCCGGCAGAACCTCACAAACTGCTACCTACTGCCAGGGGGCGTCCCCTTTGGCTATGAAACTCAGGGGGTGTAGGGCTCCCATGTTAACCACCCCACAACAAGCAACAGAAAAATGCTCCAAAATCTAATGCTTTCCTCTATTGCGGAACATTCAACCAATCAAATACGTCACCTAGGTGACCACCGCCACGCGGCAGCTCTCGCCACTCGGGGAGAACACATGGCCTCAACCCACTCGCTCCCCCCACCTTCAACTTTAAACACACCCACAACGCGGCCCGGCAGGCGAAAAAAAAAAAGTTGTCTAGGTGCATGCAACTTTACCAATAAACAATTTGTTTAGTAGACGTTTAAATTTCAAACTTAGTTATTAAAGCAACTCTGACAGTGGCTCACCTTTCACCTCAGTGCCCCTTCTTATGGCTAGGCACTGGGACCTGGCAGCCGTTGCGATTGAGTCCTCTCCTGGGCCTAGAAGATTCTCCTCATTTAAAGCAGTCCTGCACCGCGGTCCCTTCCAGAAGCCGACAAACAAGCGAAGGTGTGGCACACTGCCAGCAGCCTCACCCCAGCAGCACACATACAATTTCCATTGGCTCAAAAACAGCTAATGCATATTGAATGTGTGCATAACTGACAGCAGACCCTGGTTTCAGATTGACTCAGGTCTGCTGTCAGTCACACACATTAGGGGCACAATGTTGCAACTTAGGCTGTTTGCGCATAGCTTTCGCAAGCAGCGGGCCCTGATCACTGACGCCCGGCTGGCTGAAAGCCCTAATATATATGTGCAGATCTCTTTGGGCTCTGCATTCACGGTAGTTCTGGTGCTAGTAACCCCCAAACCGGCCCACAGGCCCAGGCATGGTACCAGCCTCCCGACCATGCCTTTAATGCGATCTTCAACACTGCAAACATACCCACACTGCCCCCACACCTCTATCAAGGACTGACCACTCAGCAATCTTCTTCTCTGTACCACTGACCACCATGGCTTGCACCCAAGGTCATGCCAGACCTCCACCAACCCCCACAACCCTCATTCCGCTATGGAATAAAGTTATTATCACCCCACATCTAGCTAACTCCCTCCTGTCCTCATTCCCAACACTAATTCTCCAGAAAGGGCCACTCCCCATCAATCTCTTCAGCCGCTGGCTCTCAAATGCCCTTACACACCTCACACCTACAAAACGGTCCTCTCAGAGTTCAGAGAGCACATTTAGGTGGTACACCAACCTCAAATCACTAAAAACCATCAAGCACCGGCTGGAACGGACCTGGAGAACGAAATCCCTATGTGGCCTTATCAGAACACGTCACAATGTCACCATCGACAGACGCTCCGCCATCATCTCCGAACTGGAGCACATGCCACCGCCCCTTACCCACCCACAGCCCAACCCCTGTCAAAACCACCCTTCAATACAAACTTTCACCTCTTTCATTCCAATCACACACCAATAGTTCTACTCGCTCCTAGCACAAAACCACCCGCTCAACCTCCTCAAAAACATCCTAGCCTCAACCTGTGCAGGCAGTATCGCACACTCAATCCTCAACTACTCCCTAACATCGGGAACTTTCCCATAAGCCTTAAAACCTCCCACATCAAACCACTGCTCAAAAAACCTACACTCGATCCACTTCTCCCCTAGAACAACCAGCCTATCTCCAACACCGGCTTCATAGCCAAACTCATGGACCACACAGCATACAAGCAGCTCTGCCTTTTCACTGAAGTCAACAACCTTTTGTACCCTGCACAATCTGGCTTCAGATCGCTCTGAGGAACAGAATCCTCCGTAGTGTCTGTCTGGGATGACCTAAAAAGAACAGCTGATACAAAAGGCTGCGCTGTAGGGATCCTTCTTGACCTCTCTGCCACCTTCGATACCATTGATCACACCATCCTCCTAGATAGGCTACACTCATTAGGAATCAAAGCCACAGCCCTGTCTTGTATCTCCTCTTTCATCTATAATCGTTCACAAATCATGCACCTCCACCCGTTCACCTCCACCTCATGACCAGTAACAATAGGGGTCCCACAAAGAGCATCTGTTTCTCCCCTGCTCTTCAATATATATCTGAACCCTCTGCCCGCAATCATCCACTCCCACAATCTCACCTGCTACAACTACGCAGAAGACACACAGATCATCCTCAAAACTCCAAAGACGCCAGGTCACAGCCGCCCAGATCTTTCATCATGCCTCTTGGACATTGACTACTGGATGATGACCAACCACCTCATCCTCATTCCTGGGAAACTGAAATCTTTGTATGTGGGAAACCATCACTCCTTCGCCAACCTAGGCCGTGGCTGCAATCCCTAGGCCCCCCACCTACAACCTCTACCTTGGTTAAAAATCTTGGATGAACACGGGACGCAGATTTCTCCCTCTGGCAACAAGTGTATTCCGTTTCCAGAACCTGTTGCTTCATCCTACGCATCCTAAGGCCTATTTTCCCTTACCTCACCGATCCTCACTGTTTTTCCACCATCAACTCCACCATCCCCTCCCGCTTAGAGTACGCAAACTGCGCACCTAGGTGCACCAACGTTTCAGCTAAGGAAACTGCTAAGAATCCAAAATGCTGCAGCCCACCTGCTCAGTAACCTACCTCCCAAAGAGCACATCAGCCCTTCACTGAGAGTCCTCCATTGGCTCCCGATTGGCTGACGCATTACCTTTAAAGCCATGTGCATCACCCACTGGGCCTTCCACAACACAGGGCCAGACGTCCTACAAGACAAAGTGACCCACTACCAACCCTCAAGTACTCTCAGATCTGGCACAACATCATTCCTAGTGATCCCACAGTCTAACTCACACAGATTCAGCGGTTCCTCCTTTTCCATCCAAGCATCGATTATCTGAAACTCCCTACCCCTACCTATTTCAATACTGACAATCACCTGGCATTCAGAAAGGCCCTCAAAACCTGGCTTTTCCCTCTCACCTCTTGAATCCCCACACCCCCACTCTACACTCTCAATAGATGCACATAAACACAGACTCAAACACAACACCACTCCTATCTGCCAATACCCCACCGATGTCGGCAAAGTTTGCAGCGGCACACCATCACTAACTCTTTCTTCCCAAACACAAGACTCATACCCACCAATACCCCAAGGATGCCGGCAGCGTTCTCAGCAGCACACCGTGAAAAACTCTTCCTTCTCAAATACAACAACACCCCTCTACACCAACAACCAACAAATGCTGACAGCGTTCACACAGAGGCACACCGTAACAAACTATCTCCCTCCCCCAACCTCGGCACGCCATCCCTCTGGGCCCTCTCCCACTGCTCAGACTTTCGTTCAAGGGAGACCACGAATAGCAACACCAGCTGAATGCACTGAACCAAGAAGAAGAAAGCAGTCGAACTACAGCCAAAGCGACGGTACGTATTCCTCACACCACATCTGTGGACACGAGCCACAAGCACGGCCACCCATCCATGCACCCTACAATGCAGCTACGGCTATTCAATTCCGACCTAGCAGCACACATAGCCGGCCACCCCTGACGTACATCAACACCTCTGCCATTAGTATACAGCGAGAACCAACTAAAGTAATTTGGTTGAGCTGGGCACACATTGAATCTTGAGCACTAAAATCCTATCTTAAAACACCAACAGCACCCACTCACGTGGCTGACCTCAGGGCTGCTTACTGGAGCCTAGCCAGCCCACATAAGTCCCAATCCGGCAAGAATGCAATACGCATCTTTAATTCAAACTCTTCGAATCTCCCGTACATGGACTGCGGTCACTGAGAGTGTTCCAACCACAAAGCGCAGTGAGGCCATACAAATGGGCAAAGGGCGCTATATAAATGACGAATACAATAAGTATGAAATGAGAGCCCTGCAATCGTTCTCTGCTTCGATAAATGGTTGGTATTATTGGTGTGTTTTTTTATTCATTTGCAAATGTGACTTTTTGTAACATTTAGATATTTTTACAGCATTTTGATATATTGACCGACAAGTGGCAGGTGTGCGAATAGAACGCCTAAAGTATTCAGAACATATATATATTTTGTGTGTGTGAGAAATATAGGTGACTTCCCCTGCATGAAGCTGGAGACCACCTTTGTCTTGATTGAACGTTTAATTTTCAATGAAATGTGAGTTTTGAGAAGACTGCCTGTTTGTTGCTCAGAATTGTGGGGTGGGACTGTATATATAGGGACATATTTTGGTGAGGACCACCTAATGTACAATTAAAATATTAATAAAAATATATCTTACAGAAATGTGGGCTAATTATACGAATATTAGGTTGATGACATTGTCGATGTCCACACACTCCTGCATTGAGTAACACAAAATGTGCACAAGATCACACATCCGTGCAAAGTTGCTAAAGTGCACGAAATTAGTTGGCACGTTCTGTCTCAAAATAAAAAAAAAACAGTGATTGTGAATTGGCATTGGTGGTGCTGTAGGTTGTGAAATAGTGAATTTGTAAGTGAAATTAAGATAGATTATTTGTTTTGTTACATGATTTTGATGTTGCATAAACTGAGTCATACTTGTGATTAGATCTAAATACGCCCATGTTGTCACAGGAAGTCAGGGACGATTTGTAAATGCATTAACCAGATATTTCCTGCATGGCCAATGGCTTCTGCAAGACATTGGGAAATGGAAAAATTAAATGAAAGAAATTGGGTGAAATGTAGGAACAGATATTTGAGTATCAGAAGTCTGCTAAATGATGCTTTACAAAAAACCTTACCCATCATCTACAGCTACAGAAGAGAAACAAATAATTATGAATCTTTCTGGCCATCTATTTTTTCTACCTTCAGATGGTTAAATACAGATTGTCTGAAAACGTACAGGATTCACACAGATTTACAGAAATTACCCAAAAAGCCTCAGTCGAATAAATACTCATAAACTAATACTCAGTGTGAACAAGGAATCAAACAATATTTGAAACAGTCACTGAGTGACAAGCAATTCTAAAAAATGTTGGTGTTATTGGTGTATTTTTTGATTTATTTGCAAAATGTCACATTATAAGTAATGTATATACATTTTGGTGAAGTCGAGGATTTTGATATATTGAACGACAAGCAATAGATATGCGACCAGGTTGTAGTATTAAGTAACCCTGTTTTTGTTTGGTAATATTTAGGTTTGGTTGGAAAAATGTTGACAGTGGGTGGGCATGGCCAGCCATGGACATGGTTGAAGGCCTCCGAGCGCCGCATCTGACCCGTGGGCCCTGAACTCCCTAAATGTAGTGGTTCCCCCTGGGCAGAAGACATGAAGGTTCAGTCCCCATTGCCGGACGCTGGACCGAGAACGATCCGTCGGAACTTGGCACCCAACTCAGACAAGTTGACGGTGGATATTAAGGCAGTGATTAACCCTATGCGGGCCCAGATTCACTCCTGCAGATGCTAAAACGTTTTGTGGATTGGCTGATCTGAACGGAGAAGGAAGCCATCAATCCCAGATCCCTCACAGAGCCCAAATGCAGAGGAGGTACCGGCGGGGTGGAGCAAAGCAGTGACCGGAGATGAAACAAGGACGATTGCCAGTCTCGCCATGGGTCAGACGAATGGAGCAGCAGAGTGCAGCAGCGGACAAGTGAATATGGATCCCCGTTAGACAGGTTGAACGCTGGGAGCTCGAGAGAAGCTGCGAAGTGGGAGGCGAGGGCAGGTAGGGCACTGAGGGGGTGGTGCGTTTAACCCAGGAGGCAGATGATTACAGTCCCATGGCTGGATTGAGTGTGCTTGGCGATCCTTGCCTACCGATGGTGATCTCCATCTGGAACTGTGCCACATGGACGACAGAGGAAGATGAGGAGGGGGAGCATTGTTATCCACCCCACTGTGGTGGCACGGGTGAAAAAGGTGAGTCGCGCAGAGAGGGAAGGCAGCCCTAGGAAGGATTTGTTGGACAGGAAAGTGGGTCTCGCTGTCCTTATGGAAGGCAAACACAACTGTGAGTGACTGAAGTGATCAGTTGGCCTTGAGATTTTGGCACAACCAGCAGGAAGGATTGAAGATTCTAGGGATCTCACACCAGGGCAATGGAACTGGGAGACTAAAGGTCTCATTGTGAAGACAGTGAGCATCTGACTTTGGGTGCCCTCACCAGGAAGAAGGGGATCTGGGGGGCGCACACAAGCTTATGATATGATAGGTTATTTATAAAGCGCTTAATACCCAGAGATTTATAAGCGCGGACCCAGGAATCGAACTGTGTTGCTCTGTGCCGATTTGCTTCGAGGCCGGTGGAGCACCTGGATGGGGTACAACCCCCTAAGAGTCGAGGCAGAGCAAGCTATGTCTAGGCAACCAGTCAAAAAGATGGGGACCCTCTCTGGGGACATCAAAACCATGATGCAGGGGCAGGAAAGCTCAAAACGCAACCAACAACAGACTGCAACCCATATCCATTAGCCTCCAAGCCCGCGCTTGGAAGCGGAGGACCCACCCATACCGAGATCAGTCAGACAGGAGATGTTGCCGGAGATCAAAAAAGAAAAGATATTGCTGCCAGTTTGAATAAATCTATCTCTGATCTCAAACGTGCTGGTGTTAGGGAAGCAGGTGGATGAGGCAGAAACTACCCTATGCAAGCAGGGGTATAAGCAGGACAAAGTGGCCAAGCGGAGGGACAGCCTGGAGCAACAAATGGAGCTGGTTAGGAGTAGGCAAGAAGATGATGAAAATAGGGTATACACCCATTTTGTCGCAGGACTTTTCATCGCCTATTTTTCATGAAAAAAAACTCGTTTTTTTGGGGGGGGGTTAAAAATTAAATAAATATTTTTATAAGGGTTGTGGTATAATTATTAAATTAAGGGGTGGGTTTGGGCGGGGGAACCCCCCCAAACCCCCCCCAAAAAAACAAAAAAAAACCACAAGTTTTTCGATGAAAAAAACAGTGATGAAAAGTCCTGCGATGAAAAATCCCGCGGCAAAATAACGTAGAACCGAAAATAGATCCCGGAGAAATAACATTAGATTGCAGGGAATCCACACGGCTGTTTTGGACTCTGAGCTGGGTGACTATGTCTTAGCGCTTTTCCAGCACTTACTGACCGCCTCTGTTAGGAAAGATTCCCATTTATGTGAAGTTTTCCCTCCAGTTGTGTATCCTCCAACTTTTTGCTGCTGTTTTACACCATAGTCTGACTTTACCAGGGGAGCACAGCCTTCTGCTGCACTCCCCTGGGCTTTTCACTCACTTTATTATGGGGAAACTGACATGCCCTTACTGACAGTCAGTACTGGGAGACTTTGTTTCCCTTAGTCCTTGTCAATGTTGGAACTTTTCTTCAACATTTTGAAATGCACAATGGGCCTCACTACAAGGTTGCCGCTCCGGTAAGAACGGTACCGGTAAGCGTGCCAGTACTGTTATTACCGGTCCGGCAAACTACGTGGTCTGCGAGCGGGTTTCTTTCAGCCCGCCAGGTCTGACCTGGTGGGCGGAATGGCACCCAGGCGCAAACCTCGACAGATGCACCAGCACCATTCATGAATGGTGCCAGTTCATCCGTCCTCCCCATTCCCATTGAGTCCAATGGGACTCAAATGGGAATGGGGACTAATATTTTCTGGCGCCCGGCAATGGGCAATTACCGGGTCTGCCGGGGCTGTAATGCCCCAGTAATTGCTCATTGTCAGGTGCCTGAAATTTCATGACTCCGGCGGCAGCTGTGCTGGTATTTACCAGCACGGCTATCGCACGAGTCATAATGAGGCCCATTGTACCTTACCGTACAGTGCACTTGGGTCTTCCTGTAATTTCAAAAGGCCCTAGATACTCTCAAAGGATTGTTTAGGAGAAGTGCTGATGTGCCTTGGACAGGGCTGGTGGCAGCTTATCTTTTCATATATGTTTAACCCTTTCCTGCCAGGTAAACCACGTTTACCGTGTTTGGCACAAATAGGTGGCCTGGCTGCAAAATGGCCATGCCACAAGGTTCTTTGTCTTGTCCTTTGGCCATCTTGCCCCTTCACCTTCCCGAGGTCAAGCCAACCCGGGTCAGTCCTTATTTGAGCATACATTCTCCCACGAAACGCCAAGCTTTTGCAGGCTTCTGCATGCCTTGTGTGTGTGCTTCCAAGATGTGGATTGGACTGTCTGGTTCCAATATGCATCCTGGGTGCCAGAGTCTGGTGTGCTGTGAATGCCTGGGACCACCGTGGTACATGATTGGTCCATGTATGGTGTGCCCGTATGTGAGAGGATCTCCCATTGGGTCCTCTTCATTTTGGCGCAAAGGAGATTCTGGATAAGAAACGGCTCCAAACACCCATATCATGTCGATCACTGGAGGTTTCACTGAACGAAGGATAGGAATCAAGTATCCTGAAACCAGGGGAGTTGCTAGGTCTGGAAAAGACCCGGGGCTAAGCTGATGTCGGAACTGTTGGGACTGGGGGCTAGCCAGTCTTTTGGCTGTAACTCCTGAGATTCTATCCGGGGCTACAACCAAAAGATCAGGGGCTACAGCCCCCTTAGCCCCCCCCTAGCAACGCCCCTGGCTGAAACTAAGAAGCCGAGTCAAGGAACTGCTTGGTGACCCGATGGAAGATTTGACACCCTGAGCCCACTGTCGTTCCACTGAACCCCTCTGCCTCTGATCGAACTAGAAGGTCTGTGAAGACGCTTCGACCATTTGAATAGTGGGACCAACTATTCTCTGCAACTTCATCAAACCCTGCAAGTAAGCCTTCGCGGAAGGGCCCCTGGGCAAACCAATGGGCTGACCAGATTGTGCAGGACCTTTGTTCTGATACCGCCGCCATTTCAAGAAGACCCTTGAAACTTAGTACATCGCAAGCTCTGTGTTCACGGTACGCTCAAAACGAATTTCATACACTTGGCATTCCCAGACCTGAAATAAAGAGAGAGCGCCCAAACCAGAGTTCATGTGGTTACCGTGTAGCCCAGCCATGGTGATGAACGTTGCAGGTGCCTTGCAGCTGTGCCCCTCTGTGCCCTGGAGCCTGATACAGTGAAACTGACCTGATCCATGAACCAGGAGCAGAGAAATCACCACTGTCCCATTTGGCAATCAACGCTGTAACTTGGTCCCTGAAAGATGCACATTTGACCCTGCAACCGAATTGGACTCGACTGCCAAAGTCTGGTCCCTACTGCACCAGGGGTCGGTGAGTACTTGCAATCCTTACTGGTGACCCCTAGCACATCCACCTGTTTTTATGCACGAGTGGCCCCTGAAGGCCCCTCTCGTTTACATAGATAGCCTGAGCTATCGAACCATTCCCATCAGACCCTGAGTTAATGAATGTGAAGAAATCTGTGTGAGGCACTGCAGACACCCATAAGTGACACCTTGATCCATTGAACCGTAGTGCTGCCTAGAATACCCTGCACGTGCAGTGTATCAATATAAGGGGCAGGGGATAGACATCCATCGCCATGGGACAGCTACGTAGAATGTGAGTGTGCAAGAATACACCCCCAGGACCCTGAGCGCAGTGCACCCCAACCACGCATGTAATCTGGTCACACAAACATTCCCATGCAGTGTACCTCCACACTCACACCAAGCACCACATGGCGAGTGAACAAAATGCAAGTTGAATGCATGATTGATCCTGTCTTCAATCCCACTTGATGGCATGAACTGCTTGATACTAATGTAGGTTGCCCTGAAGACCGGCACTCAGAGCCCAGCAGCCCAATCCCAGCCAGCAACATGTCCCCATGCAGCCCCCCCCTAACAACGCACAAGTGCCAGGCCTGCCACACCAGGGGTACCCTTTATCACGGGGGCAGCAGTGATGGGCCGACTGGACGTGATCGAGGTCAAACAGGCCAAAGTTGAATCTATGGCCAAGGTGCACAGCCGGCACATCAAGGCCATCAGTGCATCCATACGCCATGGATGCAAGTACATAGCACGTGACAATGCGCGCACACGCAGAGTGGTAGAGCAATGCCCTGCAGCCCTGACAGGGTTTGGTCAAAGGGAGTTGTGTGAGGCAGTGTCAGCACTTGCTGAGGAGACAAGGGAGGGGAACAACCTTCTCCGACAGCACATGCAGGCAACCGGGTCAGTCCCTTCAACCTCCGCTACACCCACGGAGGGATCCCTTGAGCTGTCTCCTAGGCGCCGTTCAATGCGCCACCTGAGGTCACACACACCAGAGGGGCCTAGACAAGAAAAGCGCCCACGACCATCCTAGTCGGACATGGCATCATTGTGGGTGCCCTGATAACAAACATGCACCTACCTGCACTGTTGTGGGTAGTTCACTGGGGGGAGGGGGGATTGTGTGCTGGGTGTTCACTGGGGGGAGGGGGGATTGTGTGCTGGGTGTTCACTGGGGGAAGGGGGATTGTGAGCTGGGTGTTCACTGGGGGAGGGGAGATTGTGTGCTGGGTGTTCACTGGGGGGAGAGGGGATTGTTACACTGAGAATAAATCACGTTTCAAAAATCACAAAGCATGGACAGTAGTGATTGTGAAAAAGTGCTATTTAATGTTGAAGTGACATTTGTTAAATGTAGCCGTCACCCGTTTAAAAAAAAAACATCAATCAATCCCGGTCTAGCCAACCTCCCCTCCCTCAGCCCAACCCTTTGTGCACATTCAACACCTTCAGGCACGTCATCACCTTCACTCCCATCCTCAGGTGGCTGCACATGAGCATCAGGGGGCAGATGTTGTGCAGCATGGCACATGTCAGTACAATTTTTCCAACTTTTTCTGGTACATACATCAGTGCCCCTCCCGTGTGGTCTAGGCACCGGAAGCGTGCCTTCAGCAGTCCAAATGGCCTCTCCACGCAGATTTGTGTACGAGCATGAGCAAGGTTGTATGCCCGCTCCGCTGCAGTGTGTGGATGACGCACAGGGGTCATGAGCCATGTGTACTGGGGATATCCAGAATCACCTGCAGGGGAGAGAAAGCAGGTTTGGGGACAAGGTAAGTTCAGTGGGTGTACAGGGCTCAGTCATCAGTGTAATTTTGGCATACTTGTCATTTGGTCAATAACATTGTGGAGTGTGCTGTGCTACGGGCAGCATTGAATCAATGAGGTACTCACAACTTGGTACACCTCTGTTTCAGTATGTAACAGTACTCATTCACTTGTCACTGGATAAGGGGGCCCTTCCATCTGCTTGTGCATGCCAGAAGTGGCTACCTCATGTGTCATTGCCATTCTCTTTGGCTGCAGTTGCATTTGCTGGTTGTCACTATTCTGTACTGTTCTCCATGCATTTCATTGGCCATTCAGGGGACAGGGTTTGTGGGATGTACAGTGCCATTACTCAGACTACTTATGTGTGGTGCATTTGTGGATGCGGTGACTCTTGTGTTACATTTGCATGACTGTTGGGTGGGCAGGGTGGGATGTCTGTACTGTGTCAGTGTTTGAAGCCCTAGTGCTACTCACTCAGGAGGCTTTGTGGTGGTAGGCCTTCCATATGTCACTGTGCTGCCACATTTCTTTTACATCCTGAATGGGTGTCTTCTGCTGTGTTGGACATGTCCAAGCTTTCTTGTGCAAGGTGCTTGATTGTAAATGCTGCACTAATGGTGTTGCCTATTGACATTCAGGGATTTCATTGTGTGACCAGCCGCATCAGTTGTGGATTAACACGCATTATGGTATAGATTTGTACTCACCCAGCAGCCATGTGTTTTGCCCTCGGCGCCTTTCCATGTACGCTGGCAGGGTACTGTTGCGCAGGACCATGGAGTCGTGGGTGGAACCTGGGTAGTGGGCACAGCAGTGGCTGAAGGTGAGGTCAGGGCCACATGTCATCTACACATTCAGGGAATGGTACTGTTTCCGGTTTCTGTAGGCTGCCTCATGTGCCTGGGGTGGTACAAGTGCTACATGTGTGCAGTCCAGGGCTGCTATTATATTCAGGACTTGGGCAATGGCATGGAATTGACCCTTCAGCTTGTTCACATGTGCCTGTGTGGCTGGCAATGCGATGTGCTCATTCACATGATTCAACAGTGCATCCAGCACCTGTCCCAGCATGGCACTGAATGTGGACTGGGCCATGCCAGTCCCGCGGAATTGTAGTACAGACACAAGCTTCAGTAGTGGAGGTACTGCTGTGCTGATGGCTATGCGGCTGCCGATGTCAGCCTGGATTGTGTCCAGCAACTGGGTGATGGTTGCCCTGTTCAGCCGATATTCAGTCACCAACTGGCCATCAGTCAGGGTCCAGGGTGTTGGCCTGACCCTGGGGATGGCTGCCCGCCTTGCTGGTGCTGCTCTCCTCCTCCTTCTCCTCATCCCCACCACCCCCTGCACTCCCAGGGCCCTGGCCTGGTTGGCTGGCCTCTGTAGCTCCAGGCGCAGCAGGTAGAAGACCACATCAAGGGTCCCGGCTCCAAATGGCAGCATGGTGTTTGGAAGTGTGTGTTGTGCATGGGTGGGTCCTTTGTAGGCCTCTGATTTGCATTGGTTTCACCTGGGCCCTTATTGCTGTGGCCTGTGTTCTTTTACCTCCAGCTTTTTGCTGGGGGTATTTTCGGCGGATTATCTGCCGCTTTTCTGGCGCTAATTGCGCCTACGCCGGACTCGTGATTGCAATGTTTTAGCGCGAATGGTTACTGGCGCTTTTACAGCCGACGCTTGTACAGCCGGCTGTACTTGCGCCGGCTGTAATGGCGCCGGCGGTATTTGGACTCGTGATCCGACGAACCCTTAAAATCGGCACTGATAGCGTTACTGCCGATTTTAAAGGTTACCGCCGAACTCGTGATGAGGCCCCTAGTCTTGACTGCTGCCAATGTTACCTTGATTGGTCTGGCTTGTCCAGAAGGTTACCCTCTTCCAAGAAATTAGGCCGGCCTTCTGAACCTCTGCCCACCAGGTCAGAGTTCAGAATCCATCTTAATAAATTGGTGTACAGCGGTGGAATGGGACTGAAGGTATCCAGTGCACACTAGTGAGGGCATTTCAGATTACCACTACCCAGGACACATAGTGACATAGGGCCTCATCACACGAGTTTGGCGGTAACCCTTAAATCCGGTAGCGCTGTTACCGCCGGATTTAAAGGTCCACCAAATCAGGGCTTTGGCAGATTTCTCCCCAGGGGGGGAAATCCGCCGAACATTTGCGCTCATACCGCTGGCGGGAAATCCGCCGGCGGTATGAGCGTGAAATTTCCCCATTGAGCCCAATGGGGAATGGGGCATTCTCGAATGGGCTCAATGGGGAATGGGGACAGTGGCCCTCATTACGACCCTGGCGGAATCCGAAAAACGATGGCGGAAATGCAATACCGCCATCGAATACCGCTCGGTGCGACTATGACCCGTCACCGCAAAGTACGAAGCCATTAGCGACACCGTAGTGAACGCCAACGCTAACTGCACCAAGTACGCGCGCGCGCCATGCCAAACCGTAAATACCACCATGGCGCAAGGGTACGCGAATTCCGACCCTAGCGGACATGTACCTAACGCCATCAAGCATGGCGGAAAGCACCAATCCGCCATGGTGAGAAGTACAGCATCGCGAATCAACCGTAAACGGCCCCACTGAGTGCCTGTACACCGCTCCCTGCCCACAAAGTACAACTCCCCGTAGGTGCAATGAAGTCACAATGCAACCAGTGAAATGTACAAGTCACCCATGCATGCCAACGAACAAAAGAAACACAAGAGGGGCCAATGGGAGCTGCAGGGCACAGATGGCACGAATACAGAAGCCATTCCAATGGACATGACCACAGTCCCCCCCCCCGAAACGCACGCAAACACAGGCACCTGTGACCAGCAATATTCAGAAAATCACAACATGCCACCAGTCCACCTGGCTGACCGGCATCTGTTACACAAAACCCATTCCCCCGCCCCTGAGCATGACAACATGCAAACAGTCACATTGGCAGCCCCCATCCCTGACCTCACTGGGCTCCGTAGGCAAACGCGCCCAGCACAGTACCACGCGACTAAACTCCGAAGCTGGAACCCAATGCAGATCTCCTCACAATACATCGCTCCCCAAATAGGAATATGCCACATCACTCGCAAAGAAGAACGCTACACGGCCCATATCAGAATAGAAATTTAATGCACAACTAAATCACCAAGCCCATACAGCCATTAGTCCATGAACTCCAAAACACATATCACCATTGTGGGCTGCATCCGCAAGGAATGACCAGCTACTACTTGTGTGACGCCCTGTTCCATCATGGTACACAGAGCCACATTCACGTACGAAAAGGCAACATGGAAGCGCACAGACCCGCAGGGCCGTCCCAATGGGGAGGCACTAGTCCAGCTGAAAGGCCGAAATGTTGCTCCGAGCCACTAGTACTGCGTAAGGGCATGTGGCCCATTGGCGATCGTCCCATAAGATCGTAATGCTGCTCCACTGATTAACACGAAGCAGCAGGTGTCGGGAGTAAACGCCATCTGCAGGAGTGGCATACAGATGGCAGTGGCAAAAGGGGAGGAGATACCTGTCAACCAAAAGAAAAGAAAAAGAACAGAATGGCCATCAGAACTACATTCGAACAACTCACTTCAATGATCACACTAAATCCACAGTCATATGCATGCTAGCCCACTCCAAAGGATCGTCACCACCCCGAAACCACTTGCGACTCATAACTATCTATATCGAGGTGTAAACACCATCACAAACGAGTGTACCTGTGCATGCGTCTGTCAGAACAGATTCCATCAGATGGGAATGTTAACGTGCATGGACACAAGTGTCTGAAGGCGCGTCGAGACAGGGAGGGCTCAACAAGGCCAGATAGACGATGGTCCCACTATGGCAGCCCTGCATCACATAGCGCAGGGGAGGCGGATAGATTCCAACAAGCCCTGTACATGGCAAACCCTGTATCAAATCACCTGCCCATGCATCCATTCATCATTCCCTCATCCTGTTATAAAAACGCCTGAATATTTACTCACAAAACATTCGAACTTTCCATTGAGTCTGTGCGTTATGCAGCCTGCAAAATCCACAGTGCCCCAGCCCGTAATTCCAGTGTTGTGAAGTTACATGTATTTGGGAACGTCCGGCCTCATCGCCCACGTCACTATTGCGCATCCAAAACTATTCATATCAATCATTGCTTCCTCGCCATGGCCCCTGTCTCAAGGACATCGAACAAAAGAACGTTATATTTGCAGTCAGACCTGTGGGCATCTCCCCGGCGCTAGCTGAAAACCGAAAGCGCCGGCCTTCGAATTCCTCATTTGCAACATCACGTCGAAGAGGCATCTGTGGCCGTTTGAAATCACTAATTAATCCATCGAGTGCGGCTGTGTGTGAAAATGGCAACTGCCTTCACCCACGAATGGGACGCCCCGCCCGTCGTTGCAACTCGGTACAGTGATGCATGAGGGCCCACCGTTACTCGAGTACTACGTCCCACTGACCCATCACAAGTCTGTTCGCGACTGCAAAGATTGTATGTGAAACAATGGGACCATAGCCGAATGTACATATCAACAAATGTTACACGGCCATCGGGTACAAATACATGAATGCAAGAGCAAGATGCCATGCGTCACATTGCAGCGTTGTGTGCGGGACGTGCTCGGCCAAAGGGGAGAGCAGCTTGCACAGGTGGAATGAATCACCACAGGTGGAGGCCATACAGCCTGAAAACACATAAATTGCACACCCAGTCTCCTCCCACAACCACACCCACTCCGAAATGCTACCGGCAGGACTCGCGATGTTGGCCCTGGGGGACCTGATAGCACTGCAAGTGCTCCAACTCCAAGAAGAAGACGAACACCAACTACAACCGGCCGCACGGAGGAGACGCAGGAGGAGGAGGAGGGCAAGGCAGGGCCAGCAAGGGCCGCCAGCACAGCCACTACCACCACGCAGGCAGCCCGCAATCCCACGCCTCCGAGCACATCCGTTCAACCTCACTGATGAGCAGATCCACACCCTCTACCGTTTGGACCGGGACACCATAGCCGCCATCGTGGACATGACACAGGCTGACCTTGTCAGCATGATAGATAGCCCAACCGCCATCCCACCCCTACTGAAGGTGGTGTCTGTACTACACTTCCTGGCCACAGGCACCTACCAGCACACAGTCGGACAGTTGCATGGCATTTCACAGCCACTGTTCTCACGGACACTATTGCAAGTGCTCGATGCCCTCCTGCAGCACGCAGACGACTACATCTCTCTACCACGCTCGGAGCAGGAAATTACCAACACAAAAGTGGGATTCCATGCACTTGCCGGCATACCGGGTTGCATTGGTGCCATCGACTGCACCCATGTGGAATTGGTCGTTCCACATGCCATGGAGGCCCAGTACCGCAACCGAAAACAATTTCATTCCCTGAATGTACAAATGGTGTGTGACTCCAACAGGATCATTACACATTGTTGTGCCCGATTCCCTGGATCAACCCATGATTCTATGGTCTTGAGGAACTCTACTATACCACGCTACATGGAGCGACACGCAGGGAACAGATCCTGGCTACTCGGTGAGTCTCATTTCATGCATGATGATGTGGGGTATGTGATGCGGCAATGAACTGCCAGGAGGGGGGGGGGTGCGTACGTAGCAATGGCATTCCACATCATACGTTTCTCGTCCACATACAGGTGATGCTGGGTATCCACTGAAGAGATGGCTCCTCACACCAGTCCGGAACCCACGGGACCAGCATGAGGAGGACTACAACCATGCCCACTCACGTACCCGTGTAGTCATTGAACAGGCATTCGGCCTACTGAAGACTCGTTTCCGCTGCCTCAGCAGGTCTGGCGGGGCACTCCTGTACCGCCATGAGAAGGTTGCAAAGATGGTGATGGCATGTGTCATGCTCCACAACATGTGCGTACGTAGAAATGTGCCCATGCCCCCTGACGCTGAACTGCAAGCACCTGATGATGGTCATGATGAGGGTGGGGATGTGGCAGCACCTCAAGGAGTCTGCGAGGCACCGGAGGGCCGTGACATTCGTCAGCATCTCATTGATGCATGCTTCTAGCACTCACGCCTGGTGGCTGATACATGGACACGGGACTCGTGGCACTGTGTGTGTCTGGTACATGCACAATATGGACTGTACGCCTATGATGGCCTAGTACACAAAGATCATTGTCCACACATCTCATTGGTTGATCGTGCACTGTTTATGGCATATGTGATATCATGTAGAACACCCTATCGACCCGCCACCCAAGTGAGCCCAACACACCCCCTCCACCCTCCTACCTCCCCCCCGAACACCAGTGTCCAAAGAAGCTCATTGTCAGTGGGCTGTCGCTATTGCAAGCCCCCTCTGCGGGTATCAGGGGCACCCCTGCCTGTGGAGCGCAGGTTCCTCCCAGATCTACGTTGGGGGCTGCCCTGGACGGAACTTGCAACGGATGACGTCTCTGCCTGCTCACGTCCATGCATGTCCCTAAGGGTTTGTGAGAGCTCAGTGAGCACACGGCGCACTGCGGCAAGTTCGGCACATACGTCTTTGGACGTCGCATGCAGTTCCCCCCTCAGGCTCTCGGTGCTTCTCTCCATTTGGACTCTCAGGCTCTCGGTGCTACTCTCCATTTGGACTCTCAGGCTCTCGGTGCTACTCTCCATTTGGACTCTCAGGCTCTCGGTGCTACTCTCCATTTGTGCCCTGAGTGTCTCAGTTGATGTTTCTATGTCTGCCTTAGTGCCCCCACATTCATCGGCATGGTCCTTGAGGAGCGTGGCCAGTTGCTGCTGTTGCACGATTAACTGGTCGAGGGACTGTTGCCTCTGCTGGGCCATGGCCATTTGCGGGGGTGTCACAGAGGGGCTGTTGACCTCATGTTGCCTTGCCACAGGGCTTGGGGGGGATGGCCAGTCGTCGTCTTGTGGGTGCCCCTGCGTGGTATCCTCATGTTGTACGGGATGGGACAGACAGGGGGAATGGGACAGGTCATGGATGGATCTGACTTCGACATCCCCGTCTTCTGTGTCGGAGCATGCTGCCATCAATGGGGTGTCACCTATGGTGCTGCTGCCACCAGAGGCAGTGCCTTCTGTGGCATCCGTTGGGGGGACCTGTGGTGGTGGTGTTGTGGGCATGCTGGCTGCTGGGGTGCCTGTTGATGTTCCCCCCTCTGTGCTGCCACCTGATTTGTGCTGCTGCCGTGTCTTGATGCGTGCAGCTGAGGTGGAGGGTCTTTGGCCGTTGGTCTTGGCCCTCTTTGCAGGTGTGCTGGTAGGGGTGTCCTGATGCTCGTCGTTTGGATCGGAGCCTGTGGTGGAGTAAAGGAGGGCGAGGGTTATTAATGGGTCTGTGGGTATTGGAATGGCATTGTATCACATGCATTGGGGTGGTACATGAGGGTGATTTGGGTCGGTGCCTTGGAGGTGCTTTTATTTGTGTGTGGGGTGAGGGTGCAGTTGTTTGGCAGCCTGCAGTTAGGGTGTGCCTGCTGGACATGTGGGGTGTTTTAGGGGTTTTTAATTATTTATGTATTTATTGTGGTTTTAAGGTGCACTATCAGGGCGATGTGTGTGGACGTTCTCCTGGACATGTGTTCCTGTTGCACTATGTGGGCACGTGGTACTTCACATGATTGGACATTGTGGATTTAGCATTGTTTTATCTGGGCCACCTACCTGATTCTTCTGATGTCTGCACTCCTTTCTCCATCCCTCTGACTCCCTCTATGCTCTCCATTCCGATGGTGGAGGCACAGATTTCTTCCCAGGGGGTCAACTTGATGGGTGATTCAGGACCTCCCCCGGTGGCTGTGGCAATGTTGCGGTTGGCAGAGAGTATGCTGCGGACGCGTATCCGCAGGTCGTCCCACCGCTTTCTGCATTGCTGTGGGTTGCGGGGTGCGGTCCCCACCGCGCTTACCCGCTGTGCCACCAGAGCCCATATGGCCTTCTTGTTGGCAAGTGCCGTCCTGGTCATTTGCGTGGAGAAGACGGCGGCGGCATTCTCCTGGAGGGTCTCTGTTAGCACGGTGAGTTCCTCACGGGAGAAGTGGACCTGCCGCTTGCGGTCGCACGCTTTCTTCGCTACTTTTCCCATTTTTCTTGGTTTCGCTAGGGTGGATGACGGGTTGGGGTGTGTCTCAGGGTAGTGATTTTAGTGGTTGTGTGGTTTTAGTGGTTTTATGGGTGCACGGCGGGATGTTTCCCGTTCCGGGCCCATGTTTTAACTTCCGTTTCCGTATATTTCCGGTCACCGTACTTTCCGGTAGGCGCACTCTGCGGTGCCCGCTGTGATGGGTGGCGGTATTGCACCTAGGGCGCCGTACGGCGGCGGTGTGGGCCGTTTTGGGGTCATTTCCGCCATCGCGGACTTTGCACTTCCGCCATGCCGTGGTGCTCGTGCCCGATGGGTCGGAATGGGCCGCAATTTGCTCCTTCGTGCAATGGCGGAAACGCTATTTACGCTGTGGCGGTCCGGTCGGTTGATTTCCGCAAGGGTCGTAATGAGGGCCAGTGGGTTTGGTGGTAGGGCAGATAGCGCCAGCGCTAATAGCGCTGTCGTTACCGCCCAACTCGTGATGAGGCCCATAGTAGTGATAACTGTAAAGGCCATAGACCTATCTGGAATTATGGAAACAATTACCAATGTAACCTTAAATGCTTCTAAATCAGAAACACTTAGGCCCTCATTACGACCCTGGCGGAATCCGCGGTGCTAAATGCACCGCGGAGCATGGCGGAAAGCCGCCGATAGCGCCATGGGGGTTGGCGGATTTACCACCCCATGCCGACCTAGGCGGAGCGGTAAATCCCCAATCCCCATTTTACCCTTCCCCATTCCCATTCCTGCCCCATAGGGTATAATGGGAGTGGGGAAGGAGTTAATTACGCCGCCGTAAAGTACGGCGGCGTAATTAACAACGAGGTCCCTTAGCGCCATGGTTTTCTCCGCCCGGTAAAACCAGGCGGAGAAAACCTCCATGGCGCTAAGGGAACTCGTAGTACGGCGGACGGGTCCGCCGCGATTAGCGCTGGCGGAAACCCACTCCGCCAGAGTCCTAATGAGGCCCTTAGAATGATGTGTGCTGAGAGAGGTTTACTTGCTTAAGGCACACAATTGGAAATGATTCAAAGAATCACGGGATGGCACGAGTTGCAACTTAATGCCGTAATCTCTGATGAGAGTTCAGAAGGAGGTGGAGCTGCTTCCAGTGGCAGAACAAGCAGTTCTGTTGCTGCCCTCATCCATGGTGCCCAAGAGGACAGAGGATGCAATGGCCTATTTTTCCCCTGAAAGCTCTGATGCTGAGGCCATATTGGAATTCAAGAAGCAAGAGCTGCTGTTTAAGGAGAAGGAGCTTGAATTTCACATGGCTAAGCAGAATGTATAGCAGGCAGAAAAACGGAAGGACTGGGATCACCAGTTGGAACTGGCCAAGTTTCAAGTTTCCAATGGATCCAAAGGATCTGGACATGGCTCTCATCCACGATTTCCTAAAGATCTGCTCAGTGTTTATGATTAAAAGAATAACATTATGGACTGGCTGAATGCATTTGAGTGTGCATGTGAAGTTCAAGAGGTTACAAATGCTGATAAGATCGCCTGGTTGCTCAGCAGACTACCCCATTCTGGCTGCAGTGCTATTATAGAATTGTCAAAAGCTGAAAGAGTAGATTTTGCAATGTTGAAGCAGACTCTCCTCTTAAAATTTGGGAAGACTTGTGCCCAATACTTGAAGAGGTTTAGAGATTACAAAAAGAAAGAAGGTAGCAAGTGACCATGTGAAGGGGGACCCCAGGTGTAAGGTCAAAACCTTGGGGTCCACTCTGTGAATCTGGCCTTCTCGTCCTATGAGGAAGAAAAGAACACAGGGGCATCCTTCTCTTCAGACTTCTTCTCCAGTGGGATAGAGTCTGAAATAGTTTTAGTTTCCCTGAGTTCCTGGGAGCCTAAAGTCTCAGAGGCTTATGCTAGGATTATTATACCAAGCACTATTTTAAAGACAGTGTGCTAGTCAATATAGTTGATACTCCTCCCCTTAGGGATAGTGGGTGCAGCAGAACAGTAGTGGATTCTTCCTTGATAGACCCAGAGGAAGTTGCCAGAGCTCATCTGTTAACCACTAAGTTGGCTGATGGCCCACCTCTCAAGTTCCCATCTATGCCTGTAAATCTTACTATAAATGGTACAGTGGTCAGGATTCCAGTGAGCATCCAGAGAGATATCACAGGAAAGGTACTGTGGGGAATGATCTCAGAGCTTTAGGGCTTATGGGTGACACAACAGAGAGACCCTGCACAAGGTCACAAACCAGGGCTGCATAAGCCAAGTCAATGCCATGCCTAAGCCAAAGGGGAAACCCAAGGCTAACAGAGTCATAAAAAGTAAGAGGGAAAGAAAACATCCACCCTAACTCACCTACCACTGAGCTGGAGGTAGTTGGTCAAACACCTGAACCTGACGAGGAAGAGGTGTTGCCTGAAATCCTTGATCCCTGACAGGGTTGAGTTCAGTAAGGGCCAACGTGAGTGCCCATCTTTGGAAGACCTAAGGAGGCAGGCCTGCTCCCAGCTTGAGGGTGAACCTCCTGGGAAGAATAGGATTTATTGGGAAGGTTGGCTCCTCTACAGTGAGCCTACAGAAGAAGACCATAGGAGGTTGGTGGTTCCCCTTGCTGCAAGACCCTTCCTCTTGCAGTTGGTGCATGAGGTCCCCCTTGCTGGTCACCTTGTTATCAAGAGAACCAAGCAAAGGTTAACCATGCACTTCAACCCAAGATGGGGGTGCAAGTAGAAGGTCACTGCAGGAGTTGTGTCACATGCCAGTTATCTGGTAAAAGTGACACAGCAATCCAAGCTCCATTGGTACCATTCCCAGTACCGAGCTCCATTACCGGGTTCCTGCAATGGGGACTTTCCGGGTTACTCCGACATAGGAGGACCCGGTAAGTCCTCCTTGCAGGAACCCATCCCCATTTGAGCCCCCATAGGGCTCAATGGGAATGGGGAGGGAGGTTATAACGGGCAGATTACATCTGGCCCGTTATTACCTCCCTCTTCCCCTCGCGGGACCCGGAAAGGACACCTGGTTTTACCAGGCGTCTGATCTGGGTCCCGCAAAGGGAAGCTCGTAATCGGTGCTCCCGTAATGAAGGGGGCCGGTCCCGTACCGGCCCCCTTCATTACGGGAGCGCCAGCCTTATAATGCGGCCCTGTGACTGCCAAGTTAGTTGCAAAAGCTTACTTGCCATATTTACTAGGGTTAGCTTCTCTAAAGAAGTTGTGTCTGATAGGGGCAGCAACTTTATGTCAAAGTATATGCAGGCCATGTGGAAGGAATGTGGTGTCACCTATACGTTTTCATCCGCATACCACCCACAAATCAATGGCCTCGTTAAGCTGTTTAACAGAACCCTTAAGAGCATGATTAAGGCTCTGGAAGAGACCCAAAGAAGAACATGGGATCTTCTTTTATCATGCATACTGTTTGCCTACAGAGAAGTACCTCAGGAGGGTGTTGGCTTCAGCCCCTTCGAGCGTCTGTTTGGTCACCCTGTGAGGGGACCCGTAGCAATAGTCAAAGAGGGATGGGAGATGCCCACTCCCCCTATCACTACCAATGTAGTAGACTATGTGCTAGGGCTCAGAAAGAGAATGGTACTCCTGATGGGTCAGGCTAGTGAGAAACTGAAGGCAGGGCAAGCACTGGTGAAACATTGATATGACCAGAAAGCTGCCCTCAACAATTTCTCACCAGGTCAGCAAGTCCTGATCATGAATCCTACAAGGCCTAGAGCTTTACAGGACAAATGGTCAGGCCGTTACACAGTGGTGGAGTCACCGTGTGAGGTCAGCTATTTAGTGGACCTTGGAAGAGTGGGACAAGCTCCAAAAGTGTTCCATGTAAATAGACTGAAGGCTTTCAGCCCGATAGTTGAAATCGCTGCACTGCTGCTGGCTTCAGATGTTGAGGAGGAGGAGTCTGAACCTCTCCCTGACCTGTTTCCGGGCAGTCCTTCAGATAGCTCCACTGAGGGTGTCAAACTGGCCCCTCACCTGACTTCTGACCAACAAGAAGAGGTAAAAAGTTTGCTGACACAGTTTTCCCCCTTGTTTTCACAAGCTCCTGGTTTGACACATTGGTGCAAACATGACAAATACTGGCACAGCTGCCGCCGGAGTCATTTTTTCCGGTGCCCGGCAATGGTGACTTACCGGGGCATTACAGTCCCAGCAGCCCCGGTAATTTCCTATTGCCAGGCACCGGAAAAAATTACTTTTTGATTACCAAAGACCTTTTACTGTGCAGACAGATGCCTCTGACACTGGGATAGGAGCTGTACTATCACAGGTAGATGAGAAGGGTAAGGAACACCCTATTGGCTTCATTAGTCACCAGCTTAAGGACAGAGAGCTCAGATGGTCCACAGTAGAGAAAGAAGGTTTCTCTGTTGTGTGGGCACTAAGGAAGCTGAGGCCCTACCTCTATGGACCCACTTCACTGTGCAAACTGACCATAAGCCATTAAAGTGGCTAACAAACATGAAGGGAGAAAATGCAAAGTTGCTCAGGTGGTCCATAAGCCTTCAAGGCTTTAACTTCAGTATTGAGCATAGGCCAGGTGTCCAAAATAGCAATGCTGATGGGTTGTCCAGAATGTTTAACCAACCTGAACATGAGACTCATCAAGGGGTGGATTCATTCCCCCTGTCCTTGGTCTGGGATGGGCGAGTGTTAGGAATGATTCCCATTTACACTATAGTCTGACTTTACCAGGGGAGTACAGCCTTCTGCTGAACTCCACTGGGCTGTTCGCTGACTTTATTATGGGGAAACGGACATGCCCTTACAGACAAAAAAAAGTGTCAAAAATTGAAGACACTCCCATCCCCTGCACACCATATAAACATAATAAACAGTCTAAACACTTTGAATCGTACATTAAAAAATATTTAAAAAATACTTTCTGTTCTTCAAATATACAAGATCAACATCTAGTTGATCACATGTTATACCCAATCCTTTTGAATCCATTTCCTAAACCGCCCATGATGGTATATAAACATGGCTCCAATCTTTGAGATGGATTGGTGAAAGCAGAAAAGGCAACCAGACAAGACCAATCAGTCTTTACTTCCAAAAAAAAGGGGACATTCCCCTTTTTATCTTGCAATAATATAGTCAAAGGTGATTATATAATGCATCCACAGACTGGTAAAAAAAATTGCTTTGAAATGTTTTGCTACCTGCAGAACCACAGGTGTGATCTATAGCATCAATTGTCCTGTGGGCTCTTATACATAGGTCAAACATCACGATCAGCACGTGAACGCTGGACAGGGCACAACTCCCCCGTCACAAGACACTTTGAGGCATTACGACACTTTGCTGCTCAAATTCAATTCAATATCTTGGAAGTTGTGAGAAAACCACCAAGGGGTGGTGACTACAATACAGTACTCTCCCAACGGGAGATGTATTGGATTGATTTATTAGATACAGTTCAACAAAAAGGTCTAAATGAGGACCTCACTTAATTGTTTCATCTAACACTCTTCAGACAGATGCTTTCTTGGACCTTACGTGCCCTACTATTTGAGTAATCCACTAGGTCTATACCTAACTGGGTTGGTAGAATTCAGAATGTTCCATGCTCAATTTACATGTAAATATGGTCTACAGAATGGCCAGATTCTGAGCCAAAGAACTATATCCTTACTTTATGGAGTCTTATCTACATGTATGTTTGAGTGGTTTCTATATATTGTACAGTGGATTGCTGTATTCTCTAAGTGTCCTATATCGTATTTGGTGTTCTGCTAAGACACATTTCTTAGAACACGTTTTATTACACATGTCTTTTTGTAGGACTTTCGTGGCCTAACATTTTTCAGAGTGGTACTTTTTCTACATTAAGGAGGCTGAGCTAGTTAGCTGTACAATAGGCGGTTGCTGGTGTCAGTTTCCATGGCAACAGGATGACTTTACAAACACGAGTGCTTTCGAGCAATTGAGCTTGTATTTACTCAATAGGAATCACATCCGGGACGGTAAAGTGTGCGTCCCATGACTCATCATGTGGGTCACTCTCCTCCAATTACACATTTCAGTCTCAGTATATTATATCACGTGACTGGGACTTCTTTGAGTACACGTGACTCGCTCGATCCATATTTAAAGAGCGTCACTTGAAACTTCACGTTACCTGCTATTTCGCCACAAAAGTCTGGCTCTCACCATTAGGGATATCGAAGATTGGCATTCTCGACTTCAGTCATTAGGTAAGAGTAATGCTTACAGACTTGCTTAGGGTGCTCATCACTCACAACAGTAATAGAATACGGTTTGTTAGAGCATGGCGTACCAATATAGCACATGGTTATCATCAAGATAGAAAGGTGGCAACACTTTATTTTCCATGCCATTGTTAACTGGCATAATACGGGAACCTTAGCGCACATTGGCTAAGGGTCTAACTAATTACAATAGAATTCTTTTCCCACATTTCACAAGAACCGTTACCGACCTGGACATGTTAGACCGCCCCCTCGGCTTCCGTAGAGATCTCCCTTGGATATATTTTCTAACTCAACTGCTTGTGTATATTTTCAGACATTGTCAAATCTATATTGTGAACTTGGATTTGGTTAAGAGCGAGGCAGGAAACTACACTCTCTGAATTTCTTCAACTTTCTAAGAGAGCAAACCTACTTCAGTAGGTGAGTGTGAAGACAGCACTTCTCATTAACAGGTCTCTTTAAAATTCTGGTCCTTAGAATAATCTGTATCATGGTGTTTTCCCTTGTACAGGAATGTCCTACCTCTTATGACAAATGCTATGGACCCTGTGAGGAACATTGAACAAAATAAGTGATGGAATGCCGTTAAGAATACTTACAGAGACGCTAGTGTGGCCTTGAGAACCATTCAAGAATACTTGCCACGACCTCCATGTCTATTCGATTAGAATACAGGTACTTGATGGAGTTACTTTTTAGAACACTTCCTCTATACATTAATGTGATACTGCAACGTTCAGGCACATGGGGTACAGTAGTATCTATATGGGTCTTGAGGATGAGTCTTACCCTTAGAGGGTAAGGACTCTGGTATTCACGATGATCAAATGGCCATCATGCACTGATCCAAATTGGGATGAACCAATTTTTCAGAGCCTGATATTCGTGTTTAAAGTGCTTTATTGTGATCCATGTCTTTCGTTTGTTTTGTTTTATTATTTATATTGCGCACCAGACCCAAAGGTATTAGGGCGCGAAGGCATAAAGAGGGTTGTTAAGCTTATGTTACATAGTGGACATGAATAATAAGTACAGCTAGGGTTACAGTGCTGTATGCATGAACAACAGGCAAGTGGATAGGTATTATACAATAAATACAAAGAATACAAAGAATAAGTGTGAAACACATGTATATAACAAAGGCAGTGAGGTCACATATATACAAAGCTAGGAAGTTGCAGGTTAGGTAAGGTCATACGTCATCTTCCTTTTGCCAGTGAATGAGACTAGATCTAAATTGTAGATGGGGTAAATCTTCCCTTAAGGCAGGGGGGAGGGAGTTCCAGTATTGTGCTGCTTTAACGGGGAAGCTACTATCACTGGATTTGGTACGCTTAAATCTGGGTACTAATAGAAGGTTAGAGTTGACTTTTCTTGGGGGGTGAGAGGCTGTTTGTCTAGTGAATCTAGCTGTGAGGTATTGTGGGGCTGATTGGTTGAGGCATTTATGGGTCAAAGATGCAGTTTTGAGGAGGATCTTGTCTTTCGTAGAAAGCCAATTGACGGATCTCCTGAGGTTAGATATATGGGCATTTTTAGGGAAGCTTAGGGCAGCTCTTAAGGCATTGTTTTGAAGGGTCTGAATTATGGACGTAATGTATTTGTTGCTGCCTATATAAAGGGCATTGCAATAGTCCAATTTGGATAAGATGAGGGCTCTCGCTAAGGTGATGCAGTTGTTAGTTGAGAGGAAAGGCTTGGTTACTCTGATTAGCATAGGATGTGGCTGAGGCCAAAGCATTTACTTGTTTACCAAAGGTGAGCGTGGAGTATATGTGAAAGCCGAGGGTTTTAACTACCTTCGCCACAGTAATGTTGTTGTTGTCGATTATGAATGAGTAGTTTGGACCTAGTTTTTTGATGTTGGATGGGGTACCTAGAATGAGGAGTTCCGTTTTGTCATCATTCAGGCATAGACCGTGAAAAGCCATCCATACCCAGATGATGAGGTATACTCTGTTCACAAAGGCCAAATCCTTGTCATAATCTCCTGTTAGCGGGATGAGGATCTGTGTATCATCGGCGTAATTCGTGTAGGTCATACCTAGACCATCTAGATCATCGAAAAGGGGCTTTGTGAAGATGTTTTTTTCGTGATTCATGACTTTTTGGCATTGATCTAAATTGGGATGAACTAAACCGCTAACAGTTGGATGTTTGTGTTGAAAGTACAATACTGTGATTTATGAATTTAAGTTATGCTTAAACTTAAAGATTTTAGGATGAAAGGCGGCAGATGTAACTCTGAAAATTCTTTGTAACACTGTGACACTAAGTTTCTAGAACGATGATAAGTCTTTGTATATGTATCTTTTCAGAATTCATTTTTGTGTCTGAAGAAGGGGGTCTACACCCCGAAACGCGCTGAGCCTCTAAATATTGCAACCCCACAAGTCTAAGGGGATTCACCATCATGTGAACTTGTTTTGTTTATATTGGAACTTGTTTATAACATGTGATCAGCTGGATGTTGATCTTGCACATTTGAAGAACAGTAAACGTATTTATTTACTATATGATTGAAAGTGTTTTGACTATTTATTCAGATTATATGGTGTGCAGGGGACGGAGTGTCTTGAATTTTGGACACTTTGTTTTTTAGGAGAAGTGCGGATGTGCCTTGGACAGGGCTGGTGGCAGCTTATTTCATATATTTTCAACCCTTTCCTGCCAGGTAAACCACTTTTACAGCATTTGGCACAAATAGGTGGCCTGGCTCCAAAATGGCCTTGCCACAAGGTTCTTTGTCTTATCCTTTGGCCATCTTGCCCCTTCACCTTCCCCAGGTCGAGCCGACCCAGGTCAGTCCTTATTTGGGCATGCATTCTCTCGCAAAACGCCAAGCTTTCGCGGGCTTCTGCATGCCTTGTGTGTGCTTCCAGGATGTGGGTTGGACTGTCTGGTTCCAATACACATCCTGTGTGCCAGAGAGTCTGGTATGCTGTGAATGCATGGGACCACTGTGGTCCATGATTGGTCCACGTATGGTGTGCCTGTATGTGAGCAGATCTCCCATTGGGTCCTCTTCGTTTTGGCGCAAACAAGATTCAGGATAAGAGAAGGCTCCAAACACCCATACAATGTCGATCTCTGGAATTCTCACTGAATGAAGGATAGGACCCAAATATCCTGAAGCTAAGAAGCCAAGTCAAGGAACCGCTGGTGACCCGCTAGAAGGTTTGGCACCCTGAATCCGCTGTCGTCCCACTGGACCCCTCTGCATCTGATCGAACTAGATTGTTTGCGAAGATGCTTCAACCCATTTGAAGAGTGGGACCAACTATTCTCAGCACCTTCATCAAACCCTGCAAGTAAGCCTTCTCTGAAGTGTCGCTGGGCCCAACAGTGGGCTGACCAGTTTGCGCAGGACCTTTGCTCTGATACCGCCGCCGTTTTGAGGAGGCCCTTGAAACTGGGTAAATCGCAAGCTCTGTGTTCACCGCACGCTCACACCGTATTTCGTACACTTGGCGTTGCCAAGTCTGAAGTAAAGAGAGAGCGCCAGTACCGGAGTACACGCAGTTACTGTGTCGCTCAGCCGTGGTGACAATCTTTGCAGGTGCCTTGCAGCTGTGCCCCTCTGTGCCCCGAAGCCTGATACAGTGAAACTGGGCTGATCCATCCACCAGGAGAAGAGAAATCGCCACTTTCCCGTATGGGAATCAACACTTTAACTTCATCGCTGAAAGCCGTAGAGCCGCAGAATTGCCACATTTGAACCTGCAACCGAACTGGACTCGACTGCCAAAGTTTGGTCTGGAGTGTGCCAGGGATCGGTGAGTACTTGCAATCCTTACTGGTGACCCCTAGCACATCCACCTGTTTTTACGCGCAAGTAGCCCCTGAGGGCCCCTCTCCTTTCTACAGATAGCCTGAGATAGCGATCCATTCCCAAATTTTGGAACCTGCTCTGCCCCTTTGGGTAAACCATCTACAAATAGTGGGAACCTATTCTGCATCACCTCACCCACCTTCCTGAGCTGCTACAGACCCTACAAGAGACCCTGTTTACGCCCATCTGCACTACCACGTGCGCCAGCATTGCTAGTACATTTGAGCAATAGGCTCTCCTCTTATTAGGGACTGGACTGCCTTTCAGTTAGGATTGTGATTTCTGCAGAACTGCCTAAGACTCTTTGCACTACCTGCTTCCTTCCCTTTCTAGGTTGTGGACCCATTTCATCCATTAAGCCTTTAGGCCACTTGGTCTTGTATATATGTATTTAGTAGGATTGTGTTGGTTTAAAAGTGTTACTGTTATTAACTATTGTGTTGAAACTCAAAGGCCTTGAATACATGTATTTGTATTTTTAATATATATTCACCTGGCTGGGAGTGATTTGTAAGTGTCCTTTACTCTGTGTGCTCATTGAGGTCTTTCAGTCATCCTCACCTCTCCCGAGACCTAGTCTTGACCACCGCCAATGCTACCTTGATTGGTCTGGCTTGTCCCGAAGGTTACCCTGTTCCAAGAAATTAGGCTGACCTTCTGAACCTCTGCCCACCACGTCAGAGTTCAGAAATCCAACTTAACAGCCACTACAGATGAAGAGATAGTTTTGGATAGGACAAATTTGTTGAGGTGAGAATCACGGGAGTGCAGCGTACCTGTAGACTTGGGTGAGGATCCTGACATGGCAGCCAGACTGACAACTGTTTTCAGATGAGTGAATGACGCGGGGTACCGGCCTCTCTACCACCCAAGGTTGATACAGGGTGGGAGACGGACCGACTCCCAACGCCACGGGACGCTCTCTCCTGATTTGCGTGGCGTCAGGACAGTGCAAGCACTGACAATGAGACGCAGATGTTTAATGTCCTTTACCTATAGAGTCTGAAGTTCTTGTCCGAAGATGGGTTTCAACGGCTCTGATCTGAGGAACACTGTGAAGATGTTGGGTATGGCTGCAGAGCTGGTACAAGGAGGCTGAAGTTGAAGGTAGAGCAAGATACCCTCAAACCACTGAGGAAATGAGAATGACAGTCAGGGTGTGGTCCAGACTGGTACAGCAGCAGGTAGTCCAAAAGTCCCAAAAGGGACCCAGAAGTAGCACAGGCAGGAGAGTGGGAACCAAACCCAGGAACTGAATTGGGAAAGGACTGAAATTGGAACCCAGGAGAGAGGGAGAAACACCCCAGGGAAGCGAGACCCAGGACCCAAAAGGACCTCCAAGCTAGGACAAGAGGAAGGAATGGGCCGAGGGCTGTAGAGAGGGCGACAGGATTCAGGCAGAAGTACCAAGCAGGAGCGGGCTGAAGTAAACAGGGCTGGTGCTGGAGAAAACAAGCAAGCGTAGAACACGATCAGGGAAAAACCGCGTTGAGATGCGACCTGCCCCCGATCGACGCTCCTATTATGGGATGCTAGCACCCGAGAGGCTTGAAACGCAAACCGTCGCGTTGCTGGCACATCCAAAGCGAGGCTTGGAGCGCAGGCTCTCGCCGTGGTGAGGGCCCAATCTACTGCGCATGCGCAGAACCGAGACTGGTCTCCCGCGCAAGCGCAGAGGACACCTAACGGGAACCCACGATGCTCTCCCCATGGCGGATCCCCGCAAGCGAAAGCGCGGGTAGATCCGCCAGGAGGGAGGGGAGCGAGCAGGTGCGGAAAACCCCGGTCTCCAGGTAAGTGGTGTGACACTATGACCCCTCCCAGGAAGACCTGGGGCCCAGGCTTCCAAGGGAACCTATAGTAAAAATCACGCACAAGGCGAGGTGCGTCCACATGCTGATGTGGCCCCCAAGTTAGATCACAAGCCGGGTATCCCTTCCAATCCACTAAAAAGTGGAGCACCCCTCTACGATAGCGGGCATCACAGATCTCCTGAACCTCAAACTCGGGGACACCCTGAACCATAACCGGGGCTGGGCGAAGAGGAGAACGACCAAAGGGGTCTTTGACATGAGGTTTCAAAAGGGAGACATGAAAGACTGGGTGAATATGCCAAGAACGTGGAAGCTCAAGGCAAAAAGCCACAGGGGACAGGCGCTTAGCTATTTTAAATGGGCCGAAATATTGTGGAGCCAGTTTAACCGGCAAATTGTGAAGCGGCAAGTTTTTTTAAGATAACCAAACCCTGTCCCCAACCTGAAAGTCTGGTTCCACACATCTCCACCTGTCTGCCTGAACCTTCATACGATGCTTTGCCAGCCTCAAAGTCACTTCATGTTGTCTCTGAATGGTAGACACCAGATTATCAGCAGAAGGAACCGTACTGGAAGGCACAGGACGGAAAGGCATCAGTTTCGGGTGCTGGCCAGTAGAACAGTAGAACGGACTGACTCCCGTACAGGAATGAACAGAATTGTTGTATGAAACTTCAGCAAAGTCCAGACACGCCTTCCAGTTGGACTGAGTAGCGGTGGCAAAGCAGCGAAGATACCCTTCCAAAGTCTGATTAGTCCTTTCGGTGAGGCCATTGGTCTGTGGATGGTAACCAGAGCACATAGCCCTGTGAATGCCAAGATGGCCACATACCTTGCTCCAAAAAGAAGATAGAAACTGAGATCCCCGATCTGAAATTATTTTTTCTGGAAGGTCATGCAACCGATATACTTCATGCAGGAAGGCCGACGCCATCTGGGCAGCCGTGGGTATTTTACAAAAAGGGATGAAATGAGCATACTTCGTAAAGCAATCAACCACAACCATTTTGCAGGTATATCCGTCAGAGGGAGGTAGATCAACAATAAAATCGGTGGCAATGGTGTGCCACGGGTATGGCGGCAGTTCTGTGGGAAAAAGCAATCCAAGAGGCCGTCTTCTTGGTACCTTAGATTGTGCGCAAACGGGGCAACTCTCCACATACTCCTTGACTGCACCGGCCCACCCAGGCCACCAAAACTGTCGAGACACCAGTTCTTGCGTAGCTCTGATTCCACGATGTCCCCCAATCAATGAGTCATGAAAACCGTGCAGTATGCCTTCACGAATAGGCCCCATGGGGATGTACAACCTCTTCTGGAAAAACAGTAGACCATCACGTTCAGACACCGATGATCGCCGAAGAAGAGTCGTTCGTTCAGGATCCATTCGAGTGGCATCTGAAATGGACTGCAGATGGGGAGACAATGCCAACAAGAAATGATGTGGGGAAATCAACGGTGAATTCACACCAGTATTTCTCTCCTCCTTCTCCAGGGAATGAGATAAAGCATCCACCCTCAGATTGGCAGTTCCAGGGATGTAGGTAACATGGAACAGAAACGGAGAGAAAAAGAAGGCCCATCTAGCCTGGCGAGGCGTACGGCACTGTAAGGAACGTAGATACTGCAGATTTCGGTGATCTGTACGGACCTCTACTGAAAAGTGCGCCCGAAGCAAAAGATCTCTCCATTCTTCAAAGGCCATTTTTATGGCCACCAATTCTCTCTCAATGACCGCATAGTTCCTCTCGCTGGGATTCAGTTTGCGTGAGAAATAGGCTACTGGATGTTCAATGGATGTCTTAGGATCGCACTGCAGAAGAACCGCCCCTATGGCGAAATCAGAAGCGTCTGCCTCCACAATGTAGGGTAATTCGTCTTGAGGGTGATGCAGGATTGGGGCGGTAGTAAAAGCCGACTTCAAGGGTTGAATGCCTGCGAAGCAAGAGAATCCCACTTGAAAACAGTCTTACTGCTGGTCAACCTGGTAAGTGGCGCTGTAGTTTGGGAAAAGTGCGGAATAAAGCGACTATAAAAGTTGGCAAAACCCAAAAAGTGCTGTAAAGACTTTACATCATGTGGCTGCTTCCAATGTAGGACAGCTTGAACCTTTCTGGGATCCATTTCAATACCAGTATGATTGATCACATATCCCAGGAATTCGATGTTGGGTTGATGAAAAGAACATTTCTCCGCCTTGGCAAACAACTGATTGAGAGATAAACGGTGAAGAACTTCATGAACGTGTTCCACATGTTCCTCAAGTGACCTGGAGAAAATCAAAATATCGTCCAAGTAGATCCAAACCGAAATGCCTATTAAATCACTGAAGATGTTATCCATGAATCTCTGGAAAAGAGCTGGGGCATTGCACAGACCAAAAGGCATAACCCTGTACTCAAAGTGCCCAAAGGGGGTCTTAAATGCAGTTTTCCATTCATCCCCGTCCTTAATGCGGACCAAATGATAAGCTCCACATAAATCGAGCTTAGTGAAGATCTGAGCTGTGTGGAGAGTTTCTAAGATACTGCGAATCAAAGGTAAGGGATAAAGATACTTTATGGTTATGTCGTTCAATTGTCGATAATCAACACAGGGTCTTAATGTTCCCTCCTTCTTCTTCACAAAAATAAAGGAAACCCCGCAGGTGACTTTGAAGGGGCTATGTATTTCCTTCCTTAAACAATCCGACAGGTAGTCCTGTAATACTTGCCTCTCATCCTGGGTTAAGGCATACAGTCTCCCGTGAGGAATTTCAACGCCAGGCAACAAATCAATGGAGCAATCAAAAGAGCGATGGGGGGGGCAATGGTATTTTTCCTGGCTCAGAGAACACATGTTCAAAAGTGGCATATTCTTGGGATATGGAGCAAAGATTTGAACCTCTGCCGACAGATTCCAAGGAAGTTGAAGGAACATGGGTCTGGGTTGGCAGGTTGCAGTTCTGAGAACAAGAGGCGGAAGAAAAGGATAAAGTACGAGTCCCCCAATCGATGACGGGATTGTGACATTGCAACCACGGTAATCCCAAGACCAACTTGTAGATGGGAGACCTAATCACGTCCAAGGCCAAAGTTTCCAGGTGATCAGCAATCCGAAGTACCAACCCTACGGTATGAAGACGGACGGGTCCAGAGGACAAAGGGGATCCATCGATGACCTCAACCGGTAGGGCAGTATGTCTGGAAAGAAGCGGTATTCCGTTGATGGTAGCAAATGATTCATCAATGTAATTACCAGAGGCTCCACTATCCAGCAAACCGCAAACCTCCAGAGTCTTGTCAGGCAAAGATATTCGGATCTTCAAGGTCAGTAAGACAGCTCTTTGCATGGGGTGGGGAGTGGAACAAGACGCGGAAAGGCCTGAGAAAGGAGTGGGACATGTTGCCCTTCCATTCCACAACAGGTCTCCTAGTTTTCCGCCTTCTTTTTCTGAGGGCGTAAGGGACATGTACCCAGATAATGCCCGGCCGCTCCACAATAAAGACATAGGCGCAGTGTTCTTCTTCTTCTCCTCTCCTCCTCTGACAAAGGACCTCTCATGGCCCCTAATTGCATAGGTTCAGTGCCAGACTCTGAGGAACCAAAAGATCTGACTGGTACATTAGGCATTCTTGAATGAAATTCCTCAGACCGACGTCTCTCCGCCCTTCGCTCCGCTAGTCTCTGGTCGATCCGGAGCACTTGTTCAATAAGGCGTTGGAGGGTCTCAGGCTCGGGAATATGGAGTAACTCGTCCTTGTACTCATCTCTCAAACCTCGGCGAAACAAGGTCCTTTGCGTGACTCCTGGCCACTGTGAGTCGGTTGCCAGTTGGCGGAAGCGGCTTATGTACGTTATAATGTCAGCACTTCCTTGTCTCATGTCCATCAACTGGTTCTGGGCTACGGAAGCCAGGTTTGGTGATTGAAACACCTCCAAGAAAGCCTTTTCAAAGGCCACAAAATCATTCAAACTAGGACTATTGGTGACCACCAATGGAGTTGCCCAAGCGAGAGCGTTCCCAGAAAGATTCCCCAGGATATATCCAATCTTGGCCTTGTCCTTGGTGAAGTGAGATGGTCTAAAAAGGAAATGAATCCGGCAATGGTTGCAAAATTCCGCTACACGTCGGGGGTCTCCATCAAACTTGATCGTAGTTGTATGTGCCAATGAACCTTCACCCTGCGAAGCACTCATTGCCCCCTGTGATACCATTTGACGTAATGTTTGATTCTCCTGACGTAATGCAGTCATCTCTGCTCTGAGAGCTTGAAGCTCATTCCGGATATCTTGACCATCTTCCATCTCCAAATCTGAAGGCAGGCGTCTCAATCGGTTGAGGTGAGAATCACGGGAGTGTAGCGTACCTGTAGACTTGGGTGAGGATCTTAACGTGGCAGCCAGACTGACGACTGTTTTCAGATGAGTGAGTGACGCGGGGTACCGGCCTCTCTACCACCCAAGGTTGATATAGGGTGGGAGATGGACTGACTCCCAACGCCACGGGACGCTCTCTCCTGATTTGCGTGGCGTCAGGACAGTGCAAGCACTGACAGGAGATGCAGATGTTTAATGTCCTTTAACTGTAGAGTCCGAAGTTCTTGTCCGAAGATGGGTTCCAAAGGCTCTGATCTGAGGAACCCTGTGAAGATGCTGGGTATGGCTGCAGAGCTGTTACAGGGAGGCTGAAGTTGAAGGTAGAGCAAGATACCCTCAAACCACTGAGGAAATGAGAATGATAGGCAGGATGTGGTCCAGACTGGTACAGCAGCAGGTAGTCCAAAAGTCCCAAAAGGTTCCGAGAAGGAGCACAGGCAGGAGAGTGGGAACCAAACCCAGGAACTGAATTGGGAAAGGACTGAAATTGGAACCCAGGAGAGAGGGAGAAACACCCCAGGGAAGGGAGACCCAGGACCCAAAAGGGCCTCCAAGCTAGGACAAGAGGAAGGAATGGGCCGAGGGCTGCAGAGAGGGCGACAGGATCCAAGCAGAAGTACCAAGCAGGAGCGGGCTGAAGTAAACAGGGCTGGTGCTGGAGAAAACAAGCGAGCGTAGAACACGATTAGGGAAAAACCGCGTTGAAACGCAACTTCCCCCCGATCGACGCTCCTTTTATGGGATGACCGGCACCCGAGAGGCTTGAAACACAAACCGTCTTGTTGCTGGGTGCCGGCACATCCAAAGCGAGGCTTGTAGCGCAGGCTCTCACCGTGGTGAGGGCCCAATCTACTGCGCATGCGCGGAACCGAGACTGTGGTCTCCCGCGCATGCGCAGAGGACATCTAATGGGAACCCACAATGCTCTCCCCATGGCGGATCCCCGCAAGTGAAAGCACGGGTAGATCTGCCAGGAGGGAGGGGAGCGAGCAGGTGTGGAGAACCCCGGTCTCCAGGTAAGTGGCGTGACAAAATAAGGTCTATACCTCCTATCAGCAGAGTAAGAATCTGACTCCTGACATTCTCACAGGGGTCCACTATTTTCAAATGAAAGAAAAGATCATGAGGGCAGCAAGAAAGCAAAAGCCAATAAAGTTCTGTGACTTTCCTATTGTACTATTCCAGGACTATAAACTTTACTGAAAAGGAAATGGCTTTGAATGGTAACCAACTGGCTAGAGGGCAAGGAGATCCAATATAGATGGACATTTCAATGCGGCTTGAAATTTGAACTTCAAGGAAAGGCATATAATATTTCTAAAGAAAAAGAGATGGTGGTCATAATCAGAAATGAAGGAGTCCCACGATCCGCAGAGGTCTCGCTGGGCAGAGATTCCAACCAGCATGCATCGCGTATGCTGTAAAAGGTGAGAAGGATGATGGGGCATTCATATCCTAAGGGGAAGGGTTGAGGGCCCCGCAATGTGGCCATTACCTCAATTGAAGCGGGACTCTGCTGAGCTGATTTTGAAGGTTTTGGGGCTTCGGAAGGGACTGATGATTCTGAGAGTCAGGGGTGGGAACTTGGAGAAGGGTGCTTATGACAAATGTTATGGTACTTCCAAGAATTGGAGCTTCAACCGGGCTAGGTTGGATTCCGTCACAGGCAGTGCTCCAGATAAGATTTTGAGGTGGGAGTTGAGAGTAAATGGGATTTTAAGAGAGTAAAAATGGCTTTTCTCCTTTGCAAGAGAGTAAAATGTATGTGACATCCAGCCAACGGATGCACAAACTGCATGGAAATCATTACCGTACGGCAGCTTTCTGCATTGTGACAGAATACACCTTTCATTATTTCTCTATGGTCTGCCCATTTGATCTCCCCTGTATATATTTAAATGTTGAAATCACAAAAACCTAGCCAATTACATAGTAAAGCAAACATGAATTTTATTGTGTGTTTCGAGGTCGATAACAGAATTATCATTTGATGTTTAATGAGTCCTCATTTTCTGGAGCTATTACTACCTAATTGTATACCAATGTTATGATACAACAGTGCAGAGAGTCAATGATTCCATGCTAAATTCTACATCTAATCTAATGGTAAAAATGGTGATTTATACAGCGCTTTTGGCCACGGCTGTACGTGGAACATATTTATCACAATTACCACCAAAGCAAAGTCGAGACTGCTTTATCGAATTCAAAAGGATGAAAGGCTGAGTTGGACTTGCTGGGATTCGAGCCTGCAACCTACAGATCAGGCACAGATTGCAGCAATGAGTGCTCAACCGGCTGAACTGTCTTAATGGCTAACATCCTTTAGAGGTCGGTTAACGGAGTATTGACTGAGGTATAATAATCAGAGTACATAGATGTTGGACGAACCATTTATGAAGCGCTACATGAAGAAGCACTACATGAAGTTAAATACCTATCGGATTATCACAGGGACATGTTTTGCTGAGTTTCTATTTTAATTACAAATGTAACTTTCATTTGTTTGTTTTTGAACAGCGCTTGCACTTCCTGGAGAGTTGGGTTTTGGATGTTTTAATTGTAGTCTTGAAGATTTGAGAGGCTAGAACACCTGTGATTGGTGTAATGACAATCACTCACCCTTGAGCAAAGACTCTGCTGCCACTGACCATTTACAGTAATGTACCTCATTGACTGCAAGGTTGAATGGCTATAATCTAGACTGTGCATAGTCCTCATTTTACACACTTATAATTAGAATGTAAATTAAATTATCAGTGTAAAAATGATCTGCCTCTGCATGATTATTCACACAGCACCAGAACCCTGAAAAATAAAATTGTGCAATACTGGTTTGCTTTCACTGGAAAAAAGCATAATTTGTTACAAAATATTAATTCTCAATTGCAACTTAGTTTTCCATCTTATTAATGATACAATCCTAAAATTCTAGGAAATTATCCAAAGCGGTATGGAAAGAAACCATTACTTTTATCACAGTGTTCAGTTTCTTTTTTTTTTTTAAAGGCTTCAGAGAAATACATTCTGTTTCAGAGGTAGCTTGCAATTACATCCATGTAGATAAAAATCAAAAGAAGCCTCCTAGTTTCTATCAAGTAACCTGACCTTTGCCCTGCCCTCTGCTCTAAACCTGTGTGTAAATGTACCCAGGAAAATAATAAAGCTGTCGTATTTGCAAGATTTTCATGCGTAAAAAGGCCTAGTACCCACCTTATCTGGAGGCCTGATCACAGGGATAAAAAGGGGGTGGTGGGATCGATGCAGCATCGAAACTTGACCCGACAAAACTCAAACCGCTCTTTGGGTCCTGGAGTGGAATGATGTGTGTTGAAATTTAGGGGATTTGGGTTTCACCTACAGTTGGGTGGTGGGGGAGAGTTTATGTTGGTTGGTTTTATTGGTGGCATGATGTTTGATTCATGAGTTGTTTGAAGGACGATAGGGTTCGGAGAGAATGCATCGCAAATAGGATAAGGGAATCACAGCTGACGGGGGTGGCTGAGCTAGATATGATTTCCCTGATCAGGGTCTAAATTCACCCATTAAGAGACGTTCCATTCTGAGGCATTCGGTGGAGTTTCTTTCTCCAGGAGACACACTTACTCCCTGGGTATGAAATGCCTATGAAACAGAGTTCCTGCTACAATACTGGGATGAAGAAAAAGGGAGTAGCGATTATACTGGGCAAAACACTGGGTTTCACCAAGCGATTCCTCTGGAAGGATCTGGAAGGGAGATTTTTGGTGCTCAAAGGAACATTGGGGGGACAGATGTTAACATTGGTGCTTGCTTATGCCGCTAACGAGAGGCCGAACCACTTTCTTAGCATACCACTGGGGAAGTTAGGAGGGTGGTGTGAAGGACAGTTGGTGGCGGGGTGATTTTAATTGCGTAATGGATCCAATGCTAGATTAGACACTGCCGCCCACGGCTAACGATAATAGGCATCAGCAGGTCTTGGGGAAATTCGGAGCTGGGCTTATAGAAACATGAAGATTCTTTCACCAAAGCGAGAGGGACTACACACATTACTCAGAAGCGCACAGGGATTGCTCTAGGATCACTATGGTCCTGGTTTCGGCAACACTCATACAATAGGTCCTTGCACTAGAAATACGAGTGAGATATCGCTCTGACCATGCTCCCTTTACACTACGAATTGAGTGTGATAGACCTCTGGTCGGTGAAAGGGAATGATGGAGGTGGATTTAATTAACTGATACTGAGGGAGACAGCATTTGGGGCTTATACGGAAATAGTTATCTACATCTCCCTTCAGGGAAACGACATGGGGAAAGTAGATGGGAGGGTGGCGTGGGACGCAGGTAAGGCCGTAATCAGAGGTCAATTCATAGCATAGACCGCTGCCTTCCTATGGGATAGGCAATTGCAGCTTATTAACCTGGAGCAGAAGGTCAGGGAGGCTGAAACTGTACACAAAAAGCAAAGTTCACTGAAAATGCTAAGGGTCCTGAAGAATGGCGGGGCACAGTTAGAAGCCCATCTAGCAGATTGATTGGTACAACTGTTAATACAGACCAAAGAGTCTTATTACCTGAAAGGAGGTAAAACCAATCGCTTCCTGGTGGCGAAGGTTGAGAAAGCAGAGGACCAGGAACTTTATAGCACAATCGAGAGATGGTGAAGGGACACTGAAATGGTTGGAAATAGACAAACTGGCAATAATGGAGGCTTTCTACACTTTTTACTGGAGGGGATCATTGGAAGCCTGGGCTCCAACAGCTCTTCTTGAAGAACACAGGGTTGCTCTACACATCAGAGAAGGATAGACTGCTCCTGGAAGCTCTGATCACAATGGAGGAAGTGGGTCTTGCCAAAAGATCCCTACGTGCAATAAATCACTGGGCCCAGATGTCTTTGGAAAGGGCTAGTATAAAACATTTTGAAACTGGTTAATACAACCCCTCACTAAATTGTTCAATAGGAATAGGGAAAAAGGGGTAATATCATGAGATATGGGGCTCTCCACAACATCACTGATTTTGAAGCCAGGGAAAGACAACTGATGGTGTCAGTTATAGGCTGTTAACCCTGCTCAGTGTTCTGCGGCCTGTACTCCTCTCATCTGTCCATTTTCCCTCTTTAAAATCTACAGACCAGTCCCAGAGAAATGGTGAACCCGACCTACATGCTGCCTGCTGTACCATTTTCTAGCTGTCTGCCGGATCTAATAGTAAGGTAAGAACTGAAGTATCGGTCACGTGCACTGAAATTGCCAGTTTGTAGCTTGAGGGCAGGACTCCTATTCTCTGAGGGCGTAGTAACATTGAGGGTGGGTCATTGTACCCATCCAGTCAACCCAGATCCCACTCCCACTGTGTCAAGGCACTGGCGCGTGGCCACTGTCAGAGGAGGATCAGCACACCCTCCCAACACCACACAATTGTACTGGCAAATTGTAGGAGGTGCCTTTCCAGATAATCTACCCAACTAATCGTAGCATCTGGTTCTCAACCCCTCATTTTATCCAGTGTTCGATTTTAACCCTGAGAGTTCCTTAGGTGAGTGGCGTCACCTACCTTGCAACAAACTCACCTTCTAGGCCCATACAGGAGGGTGTACAAGGGTAGCTGTGACTCATAGTACACCTTAGGGACCGGTCCACCAAGAGCCTTGTTTTACAGCGCACTAAATGCCACTTAATTCAGTCTAGTGTGCCTGAATCTGGGTACAAATAGTGGTGAGGTGGTATCTTAAAAGGAAGTCCTTCTGTAGATACCTTTGTGGAGTATGCCTGATACCCTTCAGTTTGCTTGTCTGGAGCCATCACCTAGGGTTAAGGTGGCATCTTTATGGTAAATCCGCCTGTAGATACCTTCCTGGAGTATACCCTTAGCACCTTTCATTTTGCTTGTCTGGACGGCTGGAGCCCTCACCACACCAACGCGCCTAATTCAGTTTACTAGTACCAGAGCAACCTTGTCACGACCCTCGCCCAAAAACCCTCTGGCAAACCCATTGGCCAGGTGGAGTCAGGACTTGGGCCTCTAGAGCCTGGCATCCTCTTCAAAAGCCCTCATGGGGCCAGTCCTGGCGCCTATGGTGCCAGGCTCATACACCATGAACAACAATGTGCTTGGGAACTACTTTATTGTATTGTCAGCCAACATGGAGGCTTCCACATAGCTTGGTTCCTAAGAACCAAGCTATGCGGTCTAGTGTTTTGGGTGTGGTAGCTTAGGGACTACTTTACATGGACTATTTTGTTGGGGCTATTTAAACCACACCCGAGCAAGACAACACGCTTCGCGTTACTTTGCAGCTTGCAACGTGATGCTCACCGTGTCCAGCTATTCCCTTGAACCTCGGAGAAGCAGAACCTGCAAGGGTATAAAAGGAACATCATTAGCAGCAGCATCTTACCTGCAGTCTTCATCTTTAAACACTTGCAGCTACTGAGAACAGCTTCCTCGAATCTGCACGCCTCCCGGTCAGAACAACCTGAAAGAGGAAGATGGAGGCAAGAGACATTTACAAATTACGAACTGCTCAAAAGGCTTACCTGGCTGGTCGCCTCTCGGCTGGCACCACTCCGGACATTCCACTCGCGCTGAAGAACACTGCCACCTACAAGGAAGGAAAACACAGGTTAGCAAAGGCAAGACTTTGCAGCGCTGCGCATAGCGCTTACTTACCGCATCATAGCGCTCTTAATGCACCATCATTTACCAGCGGGGCTCAACCAAGCCAGTTCGCCGCGCTGAAGCTCTGCATACCTAAGGGAGTAAAAAGAGACATTTTAAACAAAGAAAGGCATGCAGGATAGCAACAAAACTAAAAAACAGCAATAAGACCTACCTGAACAATATCAAACGTGCCGGCGTCAGTGAAGTAACTGGACCGCACTCGCCCATGAAAGACAACGCGCCCCTGCAAAGAAGGCAGGATGGAGAGCATGCCTAATTCTACCACAAGGTGAGGAGAGGGCGCCAGAGGGACTGAAATCATACGGGGGTGGAGGGAGGATACTTACCCCAGTTGGTCAGTCTTGAACACAGTCCTTCTGTATTTTCAGGCAGAACCTTCCCCGCAGACCACATCAGGGCAAAGCTGAGAAGCATACCAGCGAGTAACCCAGCTGGGTGGCGTCCCTGTGGAGACCAGGTGAGCGTAACAGACCTGGTTTGTACCAAACTCATCTCCTAGACACTCAATACAAATGAACAAGGCTAGTAGAGGGCCCAACCTCAGCCACTTAGACATTTTTATTGTGTCCATATCCTGGTCGTGGGAGCTGTGTATTTCATTAGGACCATGACAGTGGGCCTCTAGGGATCGCTTTTGCCTGGAACTCTTTTGTGCAGAGTGCCATACCTGCCTGCATGTATCTGAGTAGTTTTCCAGGGACGCCTGGGAATTGTACTTAACACCCCTTTTGGAAGTGGACCAGTAGCTTGGCATTACTGTGCCCCCTGTGCTGCAACAGTTTATCATCCAACCCCTTCCCTAGTTGAGCACCTGTGAGTATGCATATGTGAGTGACTGTGAGAAAACTTGAGTGCGCCAGAGTACTGGATGCCAGACTTGGATAGCAGGGACTCAGCTGGGCTGACCTGCACCCTGTAGTGATTTAGTATTTGTCAAGAAATCTTAGTTTGTGTACAACATCTTTTTGCCTGTCAGAACAGGAAATTCTGCAAGCCAGGGGGTGAGCTTTTCCCCCACGATTCCCCTGTGGCACTCATGGCTACAGTGCATGGCCCAGACATTGTCAGATGGATGCCAGTATGGCATAAACAGACCAAGTGTCAAAACCTACTGGTCTGGCACCTAGAACGGTCATTTGCTGAAACTCACCTAGCTGCAGTGAGTGAGGTTCTTAAAACGGAGAACGGGAAGTCAGCAGTTAGGTAGTGGAAGGCCTACACATTGTGGTCCCTGCAGTGTGTGTCTGTGGCAACATAGAAGTGGCTGGAACAAGTGACCCTAGAGAGGAAGCTAGAACAACCTTTTTTAGAGAAAATGAGAAATGACTCCATTTATGGGTGTAACCCCTGCCTGCTCCCAGTGTTGCCCCCAGTGACCCCTTCTGCCCCAGAGGATGTCCTAGATTTTTCTGCACTTGCTCCTCCACCCAGCTACTCTGCTCCCTTCCCAGTACCTGCCCCTTAGGTACACTCCCCAGCTGCATCAACCCTGTACTGTGACACTGTGGGGGGTCACTATGGGGGGCCGTCTAGAGGACAGCACAAATTTAGCGGGGGATATAGAAATCATTCACCACTCCCAGATGCCCCATCTGAACCCAGAGTACTGGAGCTATCAAAGCACTTGGTACACGCTCAGCATGTCGCAAGCCAGTATCAGTCCCAAGCCATTATCCACCCCAGCCCGGTGCCCATTACAGATAGGTCACTGCTTAGATCAGGACCAGTGCGCCTATTGTAAGGAATGGGGCCACTGGAAGTACGACTGTCCTCAGCGGATTCAGCATCAGCAGAACAAGGTCACTGCCCTGTCTTCTCAGAGCAAATTCGCAGCTCCCTGCACTAGGCCTGCCTGGCCCCTTTCACCTCCCGCTCAGCCTAAACCCCCAGATAACAATGCTGGTTCTCGCCCAGCACCCCAGCCTGGACAACACCAGGCAAGATCCCACACCAATGCCTCTCTTCTCCCAGCCAGTAGTAAAAACAGCCAGAGTACCTCTTCTGGCACAGACTTGCAAATCTGGCCCCAGCAGCCAGGCCAGAGTTCCTTCTAGTTCCCACAAGCTTGATGGGAACTGGACACAGACAATGTATCCCTGCCACTCCAACTCCTTGCCCGAACCATGCCCTTCCCATCCAGTAGCCCCTTTGTGACAGCACAGGTAAGTAACCCGCATGCCAGGATGCTGCTTCACACAGGAGACACCTTTAGTACAGGGAGGCTGGTTGAGCGTTCCTGGATGCCCCAGTCTCACAGCTGTAGGAATAGAGTACACCCTATCTAAGGTGCCTGTATCATTGTGGTGCACTGTGTCCTCTGGCCCACTACAGCACTCCACTTGACCCTGTTGCTGCTGCCCTAACTTTGTCTGCGCTCTGTTGAGTGTTCTGTGTCCCTGGTCCATTCTCTCCAATTCTCCAGTACAAGATCTGACAGCAGAACCGACAACATTGCTACACAAAACTGCAGGCTAACCTATGGACGAAATAGAACACAAAGCTTGGGGAAAAGAGAAAGGAAGAATGGGGAGCTACAAGCTGAAAAGTGTGCACACAGACAGGACTAAGTTGGCTAGATGTATTGCCTCTTGCCGTCATGTACATGAGAGGTATGCCCAGCCTCTTTGCTGGACTCTCTCTATTTGAGAGCATGATGGAAAGAAAAATGCCTCTGCCCGCAGCAGCTCCTCCCTCTGTGAACAGGTTGCTTTTGGCATGGACTGATGATTCAGTGCAGGCATATTTCAAACACCTTACTTCAGTCATGAAACAGATCTACCACCAGGCCAGCGAAGCACAACCTGTGGTAGGCCAGCCAAGATGACATTTAGTGCAGGAGAGAGAGCTAGGACACTGAACCCCAGAGCATGAACTATTTTTCCCCAAAATCTGCCCTCAGCCCTGGTCAGAAACCTTGCTGGCATGGGAACAGTCTATAAGATATTTTCTTTGACCATGGTGCCTTCAACTGGAATTGTGTTGGACTTTAGTATTTTCACAGTGAACATTCAATAGGTGTTCGAAGAATTTTTGTCATTTTCAACTTTAATATTTTTGTTGTTTTATTTTTTAAGAATTCTGAATTTTAATCTTTTTCAAAAATGTTTCTCTTTATTTTGGATTTTGTTTTTAATTCTAATTTAACATTTTAATTTTAGGATTTTCAATTTTAATATTTTGATTTTTTTTTAAACAAATTAATTTTACATTTTAATATTTTTTTCTCCTTCCTTTTCATTTTGGATTTTGTTTCTAGCTTTATCTCGTTTGAAAGCAAATATTTTTCAATTTTTCCGTTTTGCATTTGTGAGTTGCAATATTAGGAATATTATGTTTGGATTTCGACCTGCATTTAAGGAGTAACAGTTCCCCTTTTGAATGTCACCTAGTATTTTAATGTGACCATGATACGGCTACAGTGTACCAAGAAGTGTATTTTTATTTTCTGTTCCAGCATACCAGTCTTCCGTTTCATTTTTCATTTTTGCACTATGCCATCGTCCTGTCTTATGTACCAGCTTGCTTTCTTGTGAGATCTCTGGTTCCCCCTCGGATCTAGTGAACTTTTAATCTGCTTCCCGAAGGACTTGGAGGACAGAGAGACTGACTCCAACTGGGTGTTCTTGCTCCCCGTGGGTCCCCAAAGCCAAACCGTAATGTCTGCCATCAGCCAGTTATTTATACTTGCTATGCTCCATCTGCTCCCCCCTCCTGCGTTAACAGACTACCTCCAGATCTGCCACTTGGCGGCCTGCAAACTATTGCCCATATGCATCTCTGTTATGGCGCCGAGTTCCAGCTCCAGTGTGTACCTGCCAGTGTCTCCTCAGCCATCCCAGGAAGCTCAGTGCACACCTGTAAAAAGCGGTTCTAATGGTACAGTACAAGGAGACCTTCCCTGTGTGCTTCAAATCGAAAAGAGCAGAAGGGGCAGAAAATATGGGCACCCTTACCAGATGCCAGTCCACAGTGCTCCGGGTCGCACAAGCGACCCTGGCTATGCAGCAAACTGGATGTCCTCTCCCTGTGAGACCGCCTTCTACCTTAAATCGCCTGCCGAGTATGGAAAATACCCTTGCCTGTGTGCCAGCTACCAGACACCTGGTTGGCAACTCAAGAACGCTTCTAGATCTGCTCACCAAATAAAGACACCACGGCAAGATCCGAAATGCCTGTGACCTACAACAAGCCCATGACCTAATGAAAACCTACACTCCTCGGAAGGATGCACAGCTGAATGGCACCACATTAATACTCCAGATGGGTGTCAAGAGAGTAGGTTGGGCTAAATATCAGTTGCATGCAATTCTGGAAGTGGTGGTGAATGAAACTGCTGTCTCACTGTGAACATTGACCACCGAGCAGAGGGAGTTGAGAAAACTGGCTCTCAAAAACCACAACATGAAATTGGTTACTCATGGCAGAGCGGGTGCATTTATTGCATTAGAACAGTGTATATGTGTTGCAGACCCTTTCACCATGCCTCTCACATCACTTCCTTGGGGCCACCCACAAGGATACAGCCAAGGACTTTCTGAATGGAATACAAGACTGGTTCAGCTCCTTTGGGTAAAACTGCTTTCATATATCCTGTATGCTGTTGGAAGGTTGCTTGCACTAATTGTCATCTGCAAACTACTCTGGTGCCTCATATCAAACTGTTGTCAAACCCCTGCACCCTACGTCACCATGGGGCATAACCCTCTCACATCCTAGAATCCAGATTCAAACCAAGAACTTTTCGGATTGAGGAGTGACATAGGTCACCAGCCCAGTTGATGTGGTCTCTTTCAGAACTAGAGGGGGCTGTGGAAATGGCAGTATCCATAAGTCACTTGTTGACTGTGGGTTTTCATTTTACCAATGTATTGCATGGCTTTCATATTTCGCAAATGTATTTTCAACCTTGCACTGCATTTGACTATATATTCACTGCACTGTTTATGCTAGCTGTTTATTTCTGTCAAGTGCTTGCATGTTCCCCAACATTGACTGATCACTATATTTTGTACCTTCATAATCCCTTTAGTTGCTTGTTTCTGACACATTGTCCACTTGTGGACTCCACTCCTAGGCAACCAGTGTACAGTCAGTAACAAAGATCACATTACTCCCAAAGGCCTGGCAAACTCCCCTGTTGGAAAACCTGTTCAGCAGCCTCATTGAACCAGAAACCAGCCCAGTGTAATCTGCCACCTAGGGCTGAATCTTTACTCCCTTTCCAAGAGTCCCTCCTCCACTAACCAGTGACAGTTGGCCTGCCCTTTGCAAGTCACCAAGCTAGCGCCTGCTGGCAACCTGCATTCCCCATCCAACAATTAGTGTGCCCTTTGGTCCCAATTGCCCTGCACTGTGTCATTTCAGCTCCCTATACCCTACAATTAACATCCCCTCTGGGCTCTAACTGCCAACCTCCTTGACCTGGGAATCACACAAAATACCTAAAAGTATGTGTCCCACTCTGCATCCCATCTCCCCTGGAAACAACACTGGCAACACATGCCCAAACAAACACATGCCTGGGTGAGGGGCCTGGTCCTGGTAATGACCATGGCAACACTTGCCCAAACAAACACCTGCCTGGGTGGAGGACTGTCCCACAGTGGGTGGAGCAACAGCTTTATATAAGCCTGTGGAGATAGGACTGGGCACTCACTCTTCTCTCTTTGATTGCTGGCTGTGGTGTGCCGATGGGGGGAGGGCAGCAGAGCCCAGGAGGCCCCTTCCACAGGAATCCTTGCCTTCCCTCTGCATCCTTCCCCCGCCCGTCTCCCTCTGTGTGTGTGTGTGTGCACGTCTGTGTGTGCATGTCTCTGTCTCGTTGTGTCTATGTGTGTGTCTGTATGTGTGTGTGTGTGTATGTGGCTCTGTGTGTGTCTCTCACCGGGCGCCACCTTTCTCATTGGGAGCCTCTCCTCTCTCTTGCTTCTTTTCTCTTTTGTCCTCCCTCTCTCAGCCCTCGGTCTCTACCAACCCCTTTCTCCCACTTCCTCTCCAACCCTTCCCTACAGGTCCCTCCTCCCCTGTGCATCCAAGGGTACTCACTGTGACCACGAGATCCATGCCAGTTGGTGTGCCTAGCTTGAGTGCTTGTCATCAATGCCCCACTTTGTGCCCACATCCTAGTGTAGGCTATCACCTATGTCTAGTGTGTCTGGTTTGTCGTGCTGGCAAGGAGTTTACTCTTCTTCCTGTAATACATCTGTTCCTGGTTTCTACCAGGACTTTGTTGCCTTCATTGTGTTCCACTCTTTAGTGCAGCCTGCATGATATTGTCAGAGGGGGGACCCAGTCTGTCTGCATACACAATGCACCCCCTGCCCCCAACACCCAGGGTTGGTTGACTCCCTGTTCCATATCTGTGGCCCTGTCTGGGGTCTCCCTTATGTCCTCCCCCATTCTGGCATGCCTTCCACTTCCACAGTTTGGACTGGGGGTTTCTGAAACTGACACTTGAGGCTTTTAGGTGTGAACCGGGGTTTATCGTATGGTGATGGCCAATTTTCAAATTCTCTCAATGCAAATCAGAGGTATTCAAATTGTGGGGCGCGAGACCCCAGCCTGAAATGTGTAAGACAACGAAAAAAACAATATTTATCTAAAGAGGAGAAAGAAAAAGCGGGGCAGGGGACAGGCCTGGGCAGGTGCGGCTCGTCCATAATGGGCAAGGGTGCATCAACCCAGTGACCCCCTCACCCATTATGGAGGAGCCGAGGAGCCAGTTCAGTGAAACGATGAATGCTCCCTCAGCTGCTTTTTCCAACTGGGGGAGGGCTCCAGGCCTGGTTGAACTGTCAAAGGGAATTTATTTTTCTCTTTGACAGTTCAATTCCCTAGCCGCACATGCTCAATGATCCATGCAAGGCTGGGGCACTTTGCTCCACCAGCCTTGCATAGCTCATTGAAAATTCCGGCTGGGAAACTGCATGTCTGTATGTGCAAGGGGGAGCTTGTGCGCCTCCACGCATATGCAGACAGAGTAGGCTGGAGCAGGGCGTTTCAGCACCAACACTAAGGCCCCTAAACGCATGTGCAGGAGCCAGGAAGCGCTTGCTTCCCAATTCCTGTTCATGATGCAGGAGCTGGAGCGCTGGGGAGGAAAGGTCATGACCGGGGCAGAAGGTAACCTTATGTTAATGAGGAGTGAGTGTTTGATGATGGGTGCTCATGTGAATGATAGAGTGCTTGATGTGTGAATGTGTGTGTTGGTGGGTTTTTGTGTGTGTCCGTGGTGCTGATATTGGTCTGGGGGGAGGGTAGTACAACAAAGGCGTTTTAAAAATGCCTTTGTTGCACAATCCCCCTACCCACCTGCCAAAATCAGCTCTCCTGAGGCGCCGTGGAGCAGAGGGGACATGGATGGTATTTTATTTTACTGGACATCTACCATAGATGTCCAGTAAAAAAAAAACATACCATGCTTTCCCCCTTGTTCCACCAGCGCCTTGCATACACACAATCACTTTGATTCCCCCTGGGACCTCAGTGCCAATTGCAAACCGAGCGACTTTTTACCCATTGTTTTTTAAAAGCATGCTCTGAAATACAACATTTTAACCCATTATTTAAAAAATTTCAGGGGGAGGACCCCCCCTCAAAATCCCTTTATTGGCTCAGGTTCCCTCGATACGCTCTATTGCTGTGGCATATCTGGGAGAAATATGTATGCCCATCCACTTAAAGAATTCACCAGCCACCACTGGCCTTGGGACTGTGCTGGGAGTGGAATGATGGAGCCCAGAGACTGCGTTGGGAGCAGGTGGGGAGCTCAGGCACTATACTGGGATTAGGGTGCGGTGACTGTGCACAATAGTACATAGCCATTTGGACTTACTGTCCAATTGACATCTTGGGGGGGCCCGACCTGCCCACATTTTGCTCAGGGGGGGGGCACAGGCCAAATAAGTTTGAAGACCACTCACGTAGCTGGTGCTCAATGGGAAACTCATCCCTAATTGAGATCAGGCAGGGGACACGACAGGGATACCCCCTATTGCCATTAATATTTTTATGAGGAACCTGAGGGCATCCTCACTTCTTTTCCCCCTGTATCCTACTCTCGGGTGGCCAGGGAAAGGCCACCGCTCTTGGCTCCTAACCCTGGGGGTGGATATGCGAGGGAGGATCACCTGGGTGGAGGGAACCTGGGAGAGGACGTCCTTAGGTGAGACACGGTATCCGCCATTTCCTTTCTATAATGAACCTTCTATCCCACAAACCTTCACAGGCCATGGTCACCCCCTTCCCTGTTCTGCAAGTAACACATTCCCCATGAAACATCAATTCAGTACTGGGGCGAGGAAGAGACCAAGTAGAGAAGCACATCCTCATTTTATTAATACACACACATACCGACCTCAACTCAGAACCGAGATGAAGAAGAGGACCACAAGAGCCAAACCGGAATACGATTTCCATAGTGAGCGGTCTAGTCTTTTTTTAACTAATGGTGGCGAGAACTTTAAAAAACTGATACAAACTGCTTTGTCAACTACGGATGAGCGGTGTGGCAAGTGGAGTGCTCGAGACCCGAGAAAGGATGCTGAGTTTATGCAGTGGGAAGCGCAAGTGAAGGATGCTGGAGGCCAGTGGGCACACCCAGGAGGGAAGCCGGCATGACCGAGCAAGTGGTTGTGGAAACGCCAAGCTGCAGGAGGAGCACTGCTGAGTAAGCGGATCCATGGAGAGCCGCCGGGAGATGGAGCGAGGTACTGCACAGGAAGAGAGCCCATGGTGGATGAGGACCTCGCAGCAAAGCTGTAAGCACTGACCAGTGAGTGTGCTAAGAAGGGGGAACACAGGGCTGACAGGCGAATACGTAAAGCAGATAATACACATTGATTTATACTGAACTGAACATTACTGTGAATGCTGAACAAGGTGAAAGTAAAGTACTTTTGAATTCCAAACGAAATTAAAGCAATTTAAATATCTAAGAGTGAAAGCAAGTTGGGAGCACTTGTGAATATTGAACAGAGTGAAAGAAAGACTGTAAATCTACCAGAAGCAAAGAACTGTATTATAAAAGAAAGAAGCATTTTGAGTGGAGTGAAAGATTGCAAATCTATTAGATGCAAAGAACTGAAACGAGAGTTGGCACAAGCCACAAGATGTCAAAGAAACTGTATTATATAAGAAAGCGTGCATAGGCAACAGCCAAGGTATAAGGCACTATATTACCTGAGAAACAAACATTTATACAAAAGCCAATGGAAGACAATGAATTGTATTATATGAGAAATTGAGCGTTTGCCAAGGCCAAGAGAATTCAAAGGAACAGGGTTATATGAAACAACAAGCCGTGGCAACAGCCAGGGTGCAAGGCATTAGAAGACCTGAGAAGCAAGCATTGGCCAAAGCCATGAGAAGGCAAAGAACTGTATTTTATGAGGAAAAAACCACTGACAAGAAAATGCAAAAAGTGCATTGTGAGCAAGTAAGCCACTGTGCAGAGTCAGGAGGGTGTGCCACAGGTAGATTAAGCAAAGGGGCCCTGCCAAGTTGAAAGAGTGGCCAACTGTTCATGAAAAAGCCGCAAGGAAGGTGGACCGGTTGCATGACCTGTAATGGGTGGACTGTGTAGTCTGAAAACCGCACCTAGACCGAGTGCACCCCTGTATGGAAAAGCCACTGAAAGCCCTCGTAAAGAAGCTTGAAAGTATAGTACAACAGATTTGTATGTGTTTTGAAATCAAGAAACAGAACTGTCTATGCAAACCAGTGGAAAAGAACAATATTATAGGAGCTGGGAAGTGTCCCAAGGAATTGTGCTGTTTTGAAAAGCAGGAAGATTTTAACTCTTGGGGAAGGGAAGTCCTATGCCTTGTCTAGGGGAAGCGGGTTGCAAGCCAAGAGCTGGAAGAAGTTCTGAACTTTACTTTGAACACTAGTCATTTTGATGCTGACATCCTTACACAATGCATACAGTTAAACATTAGGGCAAATAGGTTTTGGACACAGACACTTACTTTGGACTTCCTGACCCAGACTATCCTTAGTTTTATTTAGGTAGGGAAATCCCACCTTAGTATAGAGCTAGTTAGGCCTTACTCCATCCTGTATTTTTGAGTTAATAAAAGTTTATGAAGAAAACTTGAACCTGTTGTCTGTGTCTACTTTGTGATGCCTTTACAATTTGCAATGGCCATGGAGCCATTGGTCGCTGTAATTAGACATGATCAAGAGAGACTAGGAGTGGTCAGCAATGAAGAATATCGCACAAATGCATTATACACAGATGATGTAATGTTCCTGCAAAATACATCCAGATCTTTGCCGAAGGTGATGTCCGTGTTATAAGATTTCACAGATGCCTCAAGGTTTTTGATCAATTACTCCAAATCAAAGGCTCTCAATATAAGAGAGGACCCGGGGGAGACGGAGGAGTGGTGCAACAGCTTTCCTGTCATTTGGGAATCAAAAGAAATAGACTATCTAGGGATCACACTGACCAGGGACTATGCTGACCGCTTTAGAGCAGGCATACTCCCTCTGTGGAAGAAACTAACTGCGGACCTTAAAAGATGGGACCTACTGTAACTGTCATGGTTCTCTCAGATAGCAGCAGTGAAAATGATGCCACTGCCCTGACTCTTGTACGTGGTAAGCTCTCTCCCAATCAAAATGCTGATCCAAATTGTTAAAAAACATGCAGAAGTGTGTCCCTTCCTTTATATGGAATGGGAAAAGGCCTACGGTTCCCAGGAAGGTTCTCTTTCAAGCGCCACTTAAAGGAGGTCTGGGGTTTCACGGAATAGCAAATACATTATGGCGGCCCAGATAGCCCCAATGTTGAACTGGTCTGTATCGGAAGGGATGAAGGGCTGGTGCAAAATCCAACACGGCAGGAAAAAAAGGACGATTCTGCCCCCATACTTGACAAAATATCCAGATCTGAGCTCTAGGGAACTTTTCTTAAGGTTCAGACTCAATTTACTCCCTACTCTGGAATTTCAATCAGCCAGAGACATAGCTCAATCAGATAATTGCTGTATGAAATGTGGTGGCAATGAATGCCAAACATTAAAACATCTGGTAATTAAGTGCTCGGGCACAAGGGAGTTGCGAGTCTTGAGACTGAGAAGATTCGTCCATGATATTAGTTGGCTAGACACAGAGGAATTTTGGTTCAGAGTTTCATCTGGGGATGAAACTTTTCTAACTGCAGAAATGGTAAAATTGTTGAGAGCTCTAAAGTTAGATAGTCATTTAGAAAGGAAATTCTGGTGATAATTGCAACTTTTTTGCAATATTATTATTTTAGAAAACTGTTAAGGGAACTTTTTTAATGATATCACTTTCTAACCTCTGCGACCTATTTGTTGCAAAATTGCACTGTCGCATTGGTGTGTCAAAGAAAACAGAGACTATGAGTTCCCCAACTCCGTTTGTAAAAATAGGAATGAAGTGCTTTGATCACACCTTATTACTGCGCCAAAACATGATGCTGATTCCAAAGGTACTCAATGGTTAGGTAGTTAGTAAGTTTAATTAGTGGCCCTTTATGATAACACGTGTTTCGGCAAAGTGCCTTTCTCAAATCAGGGCATATCTTTGTGTAAAAAACATAGTTGGACAAACCCAATTGTTAGACAGCCAATAAAAATATATATACACATTCAGTTAGAGATAAAAACAACAGTGTCATATTCAAAGAATGTGCCAACATTTAAGCAAGAAATAAAAGAACACAAAAAATATTGGGAAAACAAAGAATAATGATAGTAATATGTAGTTATGTCCATGTGGAATTACACAGTGTGTATAATAATGAGACAGAGATTTAGGGTGGGGAATAAGGGAAGGAAGGTTAGGTAGAAATCGGAATACAAAGGTTACACATGAATATGTTGGTTAGTTTCAATGCTTAATGTCAATGTAATTGTTTTACAGGTTGTAAAAAGAAAAGAGATTATTGGTCTTACCCAGTGGTGTCACTCTTAGGCGTTAGGGTAGTTAAAATTGTTGAATATTACTGGGATAAATCCCAACTGCAAGGGTAGAAAGGGCAGGGGGAGGAAAAAGGGTGATAAGTAATCTCCGTACTATACGTACAACTCATTGTAATATTTACATTCTTTGTGTGCCAAATTTAAAAGGTATGCATAAATATCCGGCAAGGTATATCCGGCATCACTGGCTAACATAATGTCTCCAGTTCATGTGGCCGTAATCATGGTTGGCCCAGTATAGAGCTGAATATAAGTAATAAAGGGAACGGCGTGCGCCCGTACGTATTTTGATTTTCCCCCTGTTCCAAATTCAATTTATGGGAAGGTTTATCAAGCATCACTGGCACGTGAGCGTGATTGTAGTCGTCCCATTTTAGTCAGCGTAAAACTTCATCAAAACAACGAGCGGTGCTGCGTGCGTCCACACATATTTTAATATTATTTCTAGAATCCTTATGGGACAAGGTCTGAGACAGGGCGTGCTGATTGCAGAAATACTAGTACATAGTTTGTGCGCTGCGGCTTGATGTTATTGTTAGTAAATGTCCCGCTATTAACTATGTCAATCATGGACTCATGTGAGGTAACGAACCGTCCTTAAGGAGATTGGTCCTCAGAGTTGGTGAGCTGCCTGGGCCCCTAGGGGCTTACTTGTAAAGATGTGTTTTCTCGCGTCCTGCATCGATGTGAAATGGCGTAGGTCCTGGTTTGTTAAAGTGTTTATGTTGTTGTCATGGGGACCGTAGTCCTATGTCTGTTTCTATGGCGGCTATTTAAAGTTGTCGGCCATATTTTGGGTACCTGTGTATACGAAGTTAAAGGGAGGCTGCATTTGATACCGGAGTCCCATGCTTAATAATTTTGCTTAGTAATTATTTCTTCTTAAATGGAAAATCAGAATTAGGTATTTTAATATTTAAATAATAAATGTGTTTGTTGACTGGTGTATGCTATCTATGTTGTTCACGTTCATGTTGGTGGGTCACTGGCAGGGGCGGTAATATAAATGTGATGAACAGGCAAGATTATGTAAAAATGGCACAACAGCATTTGGACACACCTGACTGTTATGATATATTGCCCTCTAATCCCAAAATGGAAATCATCACAGATCTGAGCCATCTAATACAAGGATGGCACCGCCAGGGGCTTATTTCGGATGAAGAAAGAAGCTTCTTACATGTTCCCAAACCAATTTTGCCAACAATCTACTTTCTCCCCAGTAAATCCATTAGGAGTAGGAATAGGAAGAATAATGTAGCAGAGAATACTTTGTAGGTGTTCAAGAAATTGCAATGATAGGAAGGAATGCAACACAGAAATAAAACTTGATATGACTTCAATCAAAGACAATGGGATCACTCTTCCCCCCCTGTTACTCACTCCCCGCAATATGCAATATGAATAGATGGAATGAGGGCACACAGGTTTCAGGAATAACAATCAACAATTGCAGTTTCAATCTCGATTCCCCCCCAGCAAGCTTAGAGAGAACAGTAATGATTTTAAAACAGGTCAATTGCTTTTAAATGTGGTTGAATTGAATGGGAAAAATGCTAAAAATGATTTTAATTCGCTAACTGGGATTCAGAACTAGTGAGAGTTGCTTTGGATTGGTTCAGGGAAACACTAGCAATAATTGTTGAATGGTTAGCAGATGAAAAACGAAATTCAGAAGTGGAAAGCAAGAAATAGCTGTTTTTACATGTGGTGAAATTGAGCCAAATCCAAAATCGCTGCAACTTTTCCTCGTGCAAGAAACGCGATTACGGAAAAACTATATGGAATTGGAATGTCAAAAAGAGTCAAGATTTTACAAATGAGATTGCGCTTTTGAAGATTTACCAATAAGGATGGGCTTAACTAAGGGGCTGTGAAGATGCAAGATACCCAAAGGGACAGCCACCAGAACAGGGCGCCTTCCACTTTGACTTTTTCCAGCCAGGACACTTGACTTCAGAAAAATATTAGCTCACAGATGATTATCACTACAATTATCACAGGATTATGTTGATGAGAGAAGGATTTAAGGTAGACAAGAGAGATTCAATAATACAGTCAGGATATGTTGCAATGGTTTGGATTGGGTTACTTAATACTAAGAGATGACTATCGACAGGTCTATGCTACATACTCCCTACTATGGCTTTGGAATGGAATGGGCCTGCCAAAGATCTGGTCAAAGGTTTGGCTTGGACTTCGCTCACCACCGGACAGGTCACCAGTGCTGCGTTCTGCTCTCAGCAAAAGGCACTCTGGTCTGCACGGCCTCTTGGACTGGAGCTGACGGGTTCTGGTTTACAGCTCTGCTGGACTGATCTTGGGTTCTAGCAAGGGTTCTTGGCCAGAAGCAGCAAAACAGCTCAGCCAGGCTGTTGAATGGTTTAGCCCCTTTGGAAGTTTAAGGGTTAAAACCAGGTTGCAAGATTTTTTAAAGGCCTGCTGAAAAGGGGTCAGCTGTTTGGGTTAGGCCTCTGCTTCAGGGTTCTGGGGTCTGGTTCTGGAGTTTGCTTCTGGAGTCTGGATGTGGAGTCTGATTCTAGAGATGGGTTCTTCCTGCAGTGCGCTTCGCCGGTAGATCAGTGATGAGTGAATGTGTGTGTGTCTGGGTCCTCAACAGTCCCTATTTATCCTTCTTCCAAAGGGGTGGGGCGGCTGATTACACAATGCCCAACCCTCTAAGGATCTGATAGGTCAGAGAATTCCCCACTCTCCTGATTTGAGAAGGGAACAGTGTGTCATGAGGTGTCATCATGTGTCAGAGTGACATGGTGTTTAGAGTCCAGAAAACATCCCTCCCCTTTGCTTTTACCCAGAAAATCTATTTTTCCCAAAAAACACATTTCCAATATGCACAACTTGTTCATAATACATATTTACATGATAGATTGACTAAGGTACGTTTCTGTACAAGCCTCATTCTCCTACGAGTTTTGGTTCATAAATGACAATTTTTCACGCTTTTGGGCAGTTACTCCGTGTCAGTTCTGTACCAATTTTTACACATACATGCACATAGCCTCTGGGCATATTCCTGTAATGTTTCATGTTCCTAGCATAATCACAATAGCTAGAATATGAACTTTTTCGTGGTTCAGTCTCTGAATGTCGCACAGATTCCAGATTAGTTTTAAACTGTGAGCAAATTTTTCATTTTAATAACCTATACATCCCATATTTTTATCAGTTCAGTACAATTTGCTATATGTCTTTTTCTCAAACAATATTTTCTTCAGTTTCAAATCCACATTTTCAGTCTGGCCCGCCTCCAAGGCTTGGCCGAGTCAGAGTCACATGGGCTTGTCTTCCTGGGAAGTTGTCAGTCACACCCGAATTAGCATTTCCATTCAGTTCAAGGAATCCATTGTCTCTTTCCCAGAGCAGCAGAGGAAGTCTCTCATTAGCATCCCAATGAGATATCCTCTCCTTTTGGTGGGAAGGAACAGAGTATTGTGGTCTCAGGGGAAGAAAGCCTCTTTGAAGTTTTAGCTGAATCAGGTTTCCTTATGGTCAATTGTGACATTGTTTCTTGTGAAAAATTAGTTACACATTTAAAATAAGCAAACATTTCTTCAATTCCAGTCTTTTTCAACATGAAAATCAATGGGTGACACCCTATATTGCATTTGAGGGAAGTCCCTTCTTTGGCATATTTAGCTTTTGAGACACAAGTTTCACCTGTCAGATTTAGAGATCGCCAGCATCTGACAGAGGCGATTAACGGTATTGCACCGATTTTTGACATATTTCTTTCCAGCAACCATATTCAAAAGTGGATTTTGTTCCGATTACATATACTTCTGCTGACATTATATTTATGTGGATTCTTGAAGTAGAATGATGTTCAACACCCAACAAGGAGCCATGATTTTTGCAAATTTGACAACCAAGAAAAATGGATTTCCACACAGCTCTGTGTTTATTTTGCAGTACTTTTGCTCTGTGGGTAGCCAAATGATGGGTTTTGGCAGTGGTCTCCAGTGTTACCACTGACATAGGCATGTAGGGTATTTTGTGGAGATTTGGGGCCTGACGGTATTTTATTATCGCCGAAAAGTAACTTAGCAATAATCACTCTTTGTATTCAGATTTGGCCATGTGCAACAATAATACAGTGGACATGCATTATTTCAGCACCCAGACATGCATATTTGGTATACGTGGTTAGTGGTATTTTGGTGAGCATAATTCCCTTGTTTTATTTGTGGCCCCAATGTCCAGAATCCCTTATCTTTGCTTAGATTTTTCGTGTAATCACTAGAGAGACCTCAGACCTACATTTTAGGAATACCACATTTTCAGTGTTAGTGTTAGTGTGCCACCATGGGCGATCTCACTGACTTATTTACGACAGAGAGCTATATGTGGTAATTTTGTGGTAATTTCCACTACCTTATATACGGTAGGGAACTATGTTCAGAGAGTCTCTCTTCCCATTGGCTCATGTACCTCCAACGAGCTATGCTACAAACAATCACTCTCAACTCTCCATACTGAATATGTCATGCACACATCTGTCTTAAAATGACAATTGTATTGTTTAAAAATCTCCCCTCATTATCAGCACTGTATTGGTAAATAGAAGACACACCACATGTCTGCTTTCAAGTATTTTTCTGTATTATAAAAGTTGCATTTAAACACGATCTCACTCTTTACAGAAATAAATAAACAGCACATTAACAGCATTGTCTGTAATACTCTGAAAAAAAAAACTTGGCGGAGAACAGAACACCATTTGCAACATTAACGTGTGATTAAGGCACCGGAATCTCCTTTCCTACTCTGACTGAACATTATCGTCTCGTACACACTCAGCTCCCACACTTATGTAATTACCTTATCTGTTCAGAGTTTTCTTTGGCTGTTCTCTTTCTGAATGTGGCTCCCTTGAAGATTAACCCCAGTAAAAAGGAACGCCTGCCTTCTCAAACCGGGGTCATTGCCTGGAATTCTCAGCTTTTGCAGATAGGGATGCTCCAACCAGGAAAAGGTCTTTCTCCCAGCTCTGCCAGATCTTGACTGCCCTTCTCTCTCCTCCAACTCCCCCCAGCAAAACCCTGATCACTCCCTCTAGCATGATACTTGCTATGACGCTGCTCCAATCAGAATCAATCATGCCATCTCCTCCTTCTCTACACAATGGCTCATTTTTATAGTAATACTTTGTAACCGACTGATTTCCTGTTCTTTCGAGCTCTTTTGCTTCCTGTAATTATGTGGACAGGGCAGCAGAGAGGACAAAAAAAAAATGGATGTGTGTTTAAAAGTTCACTTTCAGAATAGGCCTAATTCTGCAGTGGAGACACATTTTTATTAGTGGATTATGTTTCATTAGTCAGGTTAGTTATCAGTAAGGTTAGTTATTATTTTCAAATGTGTCTCTCGCACCATAGGCATTTCAGGTGAAAAATAGTGTGCATTTTTGAATGTGCACGTGTGCTTTTAACTGTAAAAATAGATTTGCATCTTATATGTTAAAATCATTTTTGACTGAATAGCCTGTCTTTTCTTGTTAATCTGGTAACACATATAGCAATGCACCATAGGCATTTGGTGCTGCATCCAAAAAAAAAATTGCTACCTGTGCAGTAGTGCTGTACTCTGTGCTGTAACACGCCAAATATCCTTACATACCCTCCTTTTGTTTTTAGAATTTGGCTACGATCCAAGCCAATTCCTAAAAACAAATTGTTCTTTCTTTTTTCTTTTAAAATGCATGTGTATTGGGATATCTTTCTCTTCCTGACGTAGTTAGTAAAATCAATAACATCTTCATTTTTACTGATAACACAATCAACCATCCGCCCATGACTAGCACCAGGATAGCCAAACCCACTATTGAGCGTTCCCCCCAGGTTCCCCAATTAAATCTTTCCACTTCTATTATGCCCAGATTACTAATTGTAATATTGTTTTTTCTCAAATTCATTTTTATAACATGTCTTTCTTTGTGATTCAATAAATATTCCACATCCGGACCTATTGGAAAAGTATCCCTTTGAAAAAAATCGATATTTTCCACTTGGCTTTCCCAAACATCATTTGTTACATGAAACAATGTTAATCCCCCAATTGACACAATTGCATCCTTTGGAACCTGTAAATAAAAAACATTATATTTCACCTGTTTAACCACGTATGTTCCATGGTTTAAATGTACTACCGTCATGTTCTTTAAACAGGTGCTGACCAACCATTTACCTCTGACCATCTTAGCCTGTGCCATTTCTTCACTCCCCATATTACTAATAATCACTTCACATCCCTCTGATATACTTGGGTCAGATTTCAAACCACAAATAGAATCCGTGGCATCAGGAACAAACGGTTTACCTGGACACATATAATTTTGTTCTTTAAATGTTACACATGTTTCCAGGTTTGGTATTAAATAAACTTCAGGTTCCCATGACTGAAATGCCACCACTTCTGGAGTCTTAATCTTAATGAATTTGTCCTCTTGCCAAAATCCCACGTTGTGTACCCACTTTGTTTGATAAATAAGTTCAGGGGCTACATATGGGATGCATAGCAAAAATCCGATCTCTAGTCTTTCCAAGTCCACATATAACGGCATTGCATTCCCCATTTCGAATGCAATTTTTACCTGTATTATGTCAATTTCCCTCCTGGTCAATCTTTCTATCATTTGACGAATGATATCCTGCGAAACAAAATACAAGGGAATATGTCCTTGAATCAATTGTGAAACTGCAGTTTGAACTTCTCTCATATAATTCGTTAATAATCTATCAACAGGACTCATTATGTTCAATATTTCATTTAAAGTTCTGTCATGCTTAAGTATTATTTTAGTCGCCCGTTGCATTACATCCGCTTGTTCATTTAGAATGATTGCAGTTTCATTTATGAATCTCACTTGTTCATCCAGTCCCCCTCTAATTCCATCTAATGTTTTTTGTATTATTTCTAGATCAATACTCAGTTGTTGTGCTTTAGTACTCAGTGTTCCTACCGAAATAGAATTGGCTGTTGATATTGTGGTACCTATTACCGCTCCAACTATAGACATTACCATTGATATCGCGAGCATCACCGCACCTCTCTTTCCTCTCTTCTTCTTAATGTCTGCTGAATTCACGAATGTTTTTTCCAATTGCATTAATATATCTCTTATTGACTGCTTAGCGTCCTCTTTTCTCATTTCCAGCCACTCTTTAGTCTGTTCAATCTTAATTCCGGTATTGTTCAAGTGTTTTCCAATCAAAATCTCAGGATTTAACGGTATGTATATATTTTGGAAAATCATCCTTCTATCACTCATGATGAATCCTGGTGCCTCTTCCACCGCGATACCAGATGCTGGTCCAGGTTCAATGACAACCTGTGCTTCTGAATTCTTGAAGATCCCTCCAAATATCATCATCATTAACCATATCATCGGTATCATCTTCAATGCTGATCGCTTTGCAGCCTTGGTCTTCACCCCTCTTTGGGGCTTTCCCGGAATCCGTCCTCGTGGGCTCCAGGACTCCATCGTCTCTCCCGTGGGCTCTGATCCCAGAACCTCCGACCAAATAATGTTAATTGTCTAAATCAAAATAGAAAATAAACAAATTAAGTACATAGCATAATACTAACTTCATCCTTTTGCCAAAAATAAAGCATGCTTGGTAAAAATATTTCATTTTTTTTTTTTTTTTCCTGAAATTAAACACAAGTTAAAAGAAAACAAGCAGATATAAAACAGCATTCAATATTTAACACATTTTCTCTCTGCACACCAACCATGAGCTTCCATTATATGTGCATTTATTTATTTATTTATTTATTTATTTATTTATTTATATTATATATTTTTACATATATTACAGTGTTTATGTACCATCATAACAATCAACTTTTTTAACTTCCTTGTCACTGCCTCCTGATTACACCCATTTATTTTCTCTTTTTGTGTTCAAGGGACTTTATCTGTTTCTACATGCTCAAGCTGCCTGATCTCATGTCTGGGATGGCATGGTTTGATTTGATTTACATGGACAAACTGCTCTATTGCTGTTTCACCTTCATTTTTCAAAATTTTATACACTACAGGAGAGACCTTATCTATAATTCGAAATGGCCCCTGCCAGGCTGCTAGAAATTTAGAATTTTTCTGTTTACTTTTTCCAAAATGAAACTTGTATACCTGATCCCCTACACTGTATTCCTTTACTGATGTCTTTTTATCATAATACGATTTTGCACTGTCAGCAGCTCTTTCCAGATTTCTCTGCACAAAAGCAAATGCATGTTGCAAATGCCTCCTCAGTTCATCAATATATTCATGAACTGTGGATGCACTCACAAGGGTTTGCTCATGTGTTCTGTATAGTAGGTGTTGTGGTAACACCATTTTCCTACCTGTTAAGACCTCATGGGGGCTAACACCTGTTGCTTTGGCAGGAGTCGACCTGATTGCCATCAAAACCAACGGTAAACGTAAATCCCAGCTCGAACCTGCTTCTGCCACAAATTTCTTTAAAATATCCACAACAGACCTATTGCTTCTTTCAACTGTACCTGAAGACGCCGCCCGATATGCGATATGTAGTTTCCTTTTCACACCTAGTATTTGCCATACCTTACTCATTAGAGTACTTGTGAAATGACTTCCTCTGTCTGACTCAATTCTTTGTGGCAACCCAAACCTTGAGAACACATGGTTCACCAGCAATGTGGCTGCTGTTTGCGCACTACAATCTGGTGCAGGAATGCATTCAATCCACTTCGACATCAAACATACCACACTCAAAATATAACGGTGTCCCCTGCTCGACCTTTTTAAAGGACCTACATAGTCTATTTGCAAATCTGACCATGGGAGAGTTAGGCCTCTTTTCATCAATGGTGCTCTATGCATTGGTGAAGCAGGTTTAAATTGGGCGCATACTAGACATCCTCTAGTATATAATTCCACATCTTGGGACATATGTGGCCAGTAAGCATAATCTTTTAGTATTTCTAATGTTTTTTGTGAACCTCTATGGCCTGCAGTTATGGCATCATGTGCATGGTGTAGCATTAGTCCTCTGAATGAAAGGGGTACTATATATACTGTATTTGCCCTGTTATGGACTCTCTAATCATGAGTCCATCCTGTAATCTAATTCGTGTTTTGTTCTTTAATAGCACCCTCAACTCTTCTTTTCCCATACAATCATTTTCTGTTAAAGGATTTTGTTCAGGATCTATCAAATGATTATAATAGATTCCCAAAATTTGATCATTCTTTTGTGCCTCAATCAAATCTTGGTCTGGCGTGTCATGACTCCACTGCACCACCGGTTGATCTACCTCCTTTGGTGCTTTAGAACGTGTGACTGCATCAATTTGTATTTCACCCATTAAATAATCAATAGGTAGCAATTCTCCCATCACAGCCCCAATCTTAGCCAGGTGGTCTGCCTTATCATTTCCCTCCTTATCCTCTCCTGGTGTTTTTAAATGCCCACGAATTTTTCTCCAGTATATTGTTAAATTATTTTCTGACACCAATTTGTCTATGGCTTGTATCATTTTTCCATGTTTAAGTGGCTTTTTGTTGTATGTAACCATGCCTCTTGCTTTCCAACCAGGCGAATACTCCACAAAGCTATTCCGTGCATAGTCAGAATCAGTCACCAGGACAATTTCACTGAACTTTTTATCAACTGCAGTAGCAATTGCTTTATAAATGGCTGCCAATTCCGCCACCTGACTGCTCCTATCTCCAATCCTCATCCCTATACTGGGAACGCCTTCACATTTCAACCAGACATTTCCTATTCCTGCCACTAATTGTTTATTACTGTCATTTTCAATGTGAAAAGCACAACCATCCACATATACAGTTGGCAAATCCTTGCATGTTTTTTCATCAAAAGCTTTGTGTGGTGATTGTTCAAATTCTTGCAAACTAGTTTCCACTTCCATTTCATTTGTTATTTGTTCAGCTGCACAGTCATGTAAGTCAGCTAACCCTTGAGCAATTGGGCTCTTTTTATTTTGTCCATATCTCACTTCTACGGGAAAACCTTGTAATGCCAGCGTCCATGAAGTGATTCTGGATTGTGCTAGATTGCCTGATCTAATTCTTTTACTCTCTAAAAATTGCAAAGGTTGATGATTTGTTTCAATAATCACCTTTTCTCCCTGAACAATGGGGCGGAAATGTTGTAGCGCCCACACAGTGGTTAATAGGGCCTTTTCACATTCATTAAATTTCATTTCAACTTGGGAAAAGGCCTTACTTGCATATGCAATGGTTTTGTGATTCAAATCGTGTTTTTGTGATAACACTGCTGACATACAATGTTCAGAAAAACCTATTTCTATAAAGAAATCCCTGTCCTTTATGGGGTATGCTAAACATGGTGCCTTTACAAGACATTCCTTTAATTTAGCCACTGCATCAGACTGCCCTTTTTCCCATTTCCAGGGAGTATTCAGTTTAAGCAGTTTAGTCAATGGTTGAGTGATTTCTGCATAATTTTCAATGAACTTTCTGTTATAGCCTGTCATCTCTAATAAACTTTTTACTCCTTTCACATTTTTAGGATCTTTTAATCTTTGTATGGCCTCTATTTTCTTCTTTTGTGGATTTAGCCCATGTTCAGTCACTTCATGCCCTAGAAAGTTCACTTTTTTCTTGCACCATTGTGCTTTTTGCAAAGATACCTTGGCGCCTGCTTTCTGCAATTGGCCAAGTACATGTCTTATTTCATCAAAATGGCTTTTCAAACTTTCATTTTTTATCAGGACATCGTCCACATAAACTATTGTTCCTCTTTCCGCTGCATCCGGCATGGCCTTTCTCAAAAATATGCCAAATTCACTCCCACTATTGATGTACCCGAACGGAGCTCTAAGCCAGGCATATTGAGTCCTGTGAAATGTAAAGGAAAATAAATTCTGTATCTCCTCTGCCAATGGCACGCACCAATATCCAGAGGTGAGATCTAATGTGGTAAATACATTTGAACCATGTATCTGAGCTAGGCCCTGATCAATGAATGGCAGTGGCCATCTAGATATTGGTACTCTTTTATTTAACTCTCTCAAGTCTGCACATAGCCGCCATTGACCATTTGGCTTCAATACACCTAAAATAGGTGTATTGGATGTGCTATGAATGGGCCTGATGATTCCCCGTGATTCCAAATTTTTAATAATCTCTGCCAATGATTCTAAACATGCCAGCGGTAGTCTATACTGGCGTACAAACACTGGGTTTCTGCTACACCCTTCTGGCAGTGTGGCCACATGTAAATCAGTTAAACCACAATCATAAGCATCTTTTGCAAATACATCCTTAAACTCCATAAATATCTCCCTCAGATTGTCCCTCTCTTCATTGCTTTCACATGCATCCGCTAAGGAGATCTGCTCTTCTACCATTTTGGAAAATTCTGGAAAATCTTCTGGTAAGGGAATCTCGGCGCTTTCTTCTAACTGTGTGGCTGTGTCTTTTTGTAAAGCTGCCACTTTTAAATATTTTGGCATATCAGCTTCCACTTCAATGGGCTGATTTTCTGTTTCATTTTCATTTAAATTAAATATTATGCAATCCTCTTGATGGCAGCACACCGTCTCATTTGAATCATAAGGATACACAGAATGAATTTTAAATATTCCTTTGGGCTGAGAGTCCAGGTGTTCTGGCAACTCGCCCTTGGCATCTACATATTTTTCAGGAATATTCCCAATCACCATGTTATTTAAATCTGCCGTATAATGTGATTTTTGTATGGCCATTCCTAATGGGGAGTTTTCCTCTAAATGAATATCCTGACAACCTTTATTATTTACCATGATTTTTACAGATCCCTCACCAATGTCTACCAATGGAATGTATTCATAATCCAGGCCTTGCTGTTTTATGGATTCATTCAGGCATACAAATGCATCAGAGCCTTTCATCTGCTGTCCATTTTTGCATTTCAGTGTTATTGCAAACTGTTTTGTAAATGCAGGAATAATAGTATTTTTCCTCATTTGTAATTCGATTGCATAAGGAACCAGTTGTGCACAATGATAAGCCCTTCTTTTGTCTTCAAATTCAGGTGCCGGACCACCTAGGCGTGACCATATTTTTTGATTAAGGAAATCTAACACCATACACATTCTGTGCATGATGTCATTTCCCATGTAAAATTCATGTGGTGCTCCACTCACTATCCATACATTATGGTAAATTGTTTTCTGCCCAATGCTAATTTTAGGGATGCATCTGCCTGCAATTCTGTTTTCAAAGTATGGACTGTCCAACCCAGAAACATATTGGTTTTTAATCCTAAATTTCGGGATTTCTTCCCTCTCCATAATTTTTTGCAACAATTTCTCATTAATGAAACTCCTTTCATGTTCAAGCGCTAAAGTGGCTTTTATTGTTTTAAGATAATCATTTATACCAACATGAACCCATGGTTGCTCATCTTCCATGTGTATTTCTGCCAGAGTGGTAATGTGTTTTTCTGAATCTGTTTTAGGAGCAATATTCTGTTTGCACGTTTTCTCTTTTAGATAAAAACATAATGTGTGCTCATCTATGGCAGTCTGCCAATCTTTCCTTGGGTCCAAGTATATTTGTACAGGTAGTTTTTCATTGTCGCTCTGTATTTTGTCTTGACACATTAATATGACAGTGACACTAGGTATGCAGCTATTCTGGAGATATACCTCCACAGCATCATTTGTTTTGGCAACGGTGTGACATTCATTTATATTGCTGTTTTGTGATTTTAGTTTCTTAGGCCTCAATGGTTTTTTGGTTAAGGACCACAGCACTCCATTCACCCCATCTATGAGAGGAGACAATCTTTTCAGGCAATCTGTCCCCATCAGAAATGGAATTTCACAAATAGATGTGATCAATACCTCTTGTTTCATTCTGTGCTTTCCTATTTTTATGTCAACCTCAGTTACACCTATGATGGGCACCTCCTCCCCATTAAAGTTATGCACTGGGCCTTGATTTTCCTTCACTGTGATCTGACTCTGTGGAGGCCTCCCTTCATTGATACTCTTTACCAGCTCCTTGGACATAATTGTGGTCTGTGCGCCAGTGTCAATCATAGCAAAGGTGTGGCATTTTTCTTCTACAGTGATGGGTGCATAATATCTGTCCTCAACTTCCTCTAATACACATAAGAAATGTGAATTCCTACTGATTTCAGGGCTCACCTTTCTCAGGTCTTTTTCACTTTTGGCTAAGCACATTGGTAAATGAAAAGACATTTTTCCCTCCTTTTTACCCATTTCTGTGCGAGAGATTTTATTCATTTCTCCATGTTCAGAGGTTTTTTGGAGTGTGGCCACTGTTCGCCCATCCATCTGGGTAACATCAGAGACCACATTACAATCCTCCAACTGAACATGTGTAACAACATCATTCAGCAATTTGTCATTTTTTAATTCTGTGCATTTGTGATCATTTAGTGTAATACCAGCCCTTTCAGCCTCTTCAAAAATATGTGGCTCAAAGAATTCTTCAGGTGATTGACTTGTACCCTCCTTGTGAGTATTTCCTTTTTCTGTCTGTGTTTGGTCATTGTTTTGCTTGCCCAGGGAAGGAGCTATAGCATCCCCACTTACTCCCTGTTCACTGGTATTCCCCATGCATGAGTCATTTTTCTTAAATCTGTTCCTTTGTTCTTTTGGAATTCCTAATGTTTCTTTTTCATTTGTGCAAAACTTTACTGTTTTATTTAGCTCTAAGTTAAACCGTACCTCTTTTTTAGAAGTATTTGCACTTTCTGTCACAATTTCATTTACTGGTACTTTCATTTTTAATCCATTAGGCATCTCAGAGTCGTTATGCAAAATTATATCAGAGCAATCTGTCATTTTGGCACTGCAGTTATCATGAGTACTTAGTCACTTTTCGGAAGCCCCCCGGTCATTGCTATGGCCATCAGCCCCCTCTTTGGAAGGTTGGTTTTGCGCTGTATAGAGCTTTCCTATTTGCTCAGCTAACATTTTCACTTGGGCCTCAAGGCACTGGAACCTTTCCATCTCTCTAGGATCCTCTTTCTGTGGCCTAGGTCGATATTGGTTGTTTTCCCCCTGATTGGATCTATTCTGATACCTCTCAGGTGATTGATGTCGGTTGGGATGGTTTCTGAACTCTTGATTCATTTGTGGAGGGGAGCGGGTTGCACCCATTCTTTGATTATAGTCCCCTGGTGGGGAATCATTGTACTGGCGTGGACTGTAGTTCACGTTTTGCCTCATGTCCTGTCTCTCAGATTATGGGTACTGGCCCCTATGTCGATTTCCATTATCAGTAAATCGATCCACATATCGGGGCCTATCCTGATTACCATATATCATGGTGCTGGGATCAAATCTGCTCTGTGTCCCCAACGACTGGTAGGGACCATCATTTCTTTGATCTTGATTTTGTCTCTGGTTATTGTTCATACCTGCCATATCAGGCCGATATCCTACCCGGGGTCTGTCCCCTAAATACCTAGGGCTGATGTAGCTCTCTCTATTACTAGGATCATGTGATTGGAACATTGGTACAGGAAATGGCGATCTTTGTTGATTACCCCTTTGTTCAGCTGTCACATTATTTTTACCTTGGCTTTGAGCAGACTCAAGGGACATTTTGGCTGACCTGATTTCCATTACTGTGGCTGAGGGTTCTTTAGATTTAGGTCTAGTATCTTTCATTTTATCACTTTCTCTACCCTGACAATAGAGTACCTCATATAGTTTTGTGCTTTGATGTACAATCCATTTAAGGGACTTGTCACGGTCAAATTCACGGACCAATTGGGATATGATGTCTTTCTGTAGCCCATAGAAGTATGCAGTTTTAAACTCATTGGAATTTGAGTCAAAAGATACATCAAAGCGAGAAAATGCTCTTTTTAAGTCTTGTAAAAATTGGCGAGGGGATATATTAGGTCCAGCAGTAATTGTGTACGCGACTTTCTTTGCCTTCTGCAATGATTGAAAAGGAGAAAAATGACGCCTAATTTCTTTTTCAAACTCCAACCAGGTCATATTCTGCTGTTCATTTAATCCCCTTATGATGCTGGCCGTCGGGGCATCTAAAGTTAAATGAAAATATTGTCTGTACTGTTCCTTAGGTATCTGGAGTGCTTTAAAAATGTCATGTACCGCTTCTAAGTGATCCTCAATGCAGCATTCACCTCCCTTTTTAAATGGTTTGATCAGGGCTTTAATGGATTTCATTATTTTTATGGGACTACTTGTTGCAATGCATGGAATTGCACTATTTTGTGATTCAATCCTGTTTTCAGGTGTATGAGATTGGTGGCTGCCCCCAATGGGAGTATCAAATCCCCCAAGGGCGCTGCAACCAAGTTCAGTCACCGGCCCAGTCACTGGAGCAGTAGCTCTTTGGGCAGAGCTAGAATTCACCTCCACGCCATTGAATGTGGTACCCTGCCGCCTCTCCTGGGACCTGGGAATGCACATTTGCTGTTCTAAGTCCTTACACTTTTTAAGGAGTCTGGTTGCTTCATTTTGCAAATAATTATTTTCATCACTCATCTTATTAATCACCTCCTGCATGTCGCACATTTGCATTTGGCATTCATTGAACTCTTTATTTCTCTTGTCTCTTTCTTGAATCATTTTAATCATTTCTTGTTCTGCACTCTGGAGATCACCTTCTTTTTCACAATGTTCTTTTTGTAAAATCTGCATTTCTGAAACAACCTCATCTTTATCCTGCCTAATGTGATCCACTAAGGCTTTTAAGTGTGCCAATTCTTGCTCACTATCTTCAAATTGTTTCTTGCTTATGGATAACTGAGTATCAAAGTCTCTGCATTTTAATTGCATGTCTTTTTGGCATACATCCAATTCTGCTCTCAACATTTCCTGATTTTTACTTGCCCCCTCTAATTCAGTCTTTAACCTGTTAATTAGCTGAGTATCATTCTCTTGCATTCGCAGGGACTTGTTTAAAATAAACCATATTTTGCCGTATAGCCGTATTAAACAGTCTTTCTCTGCACTTTTATCGGCTGCATTCAATAATCTTGTAAGGCAGACCTGAATTATGCTGCCTTCTGCAAAAATATTGTCTAATTTTTCTTTCTGCACCTCACCCTGAATGCGGTTACTCCATTCCAACGTGCTATTCGATGACCAATTCCCATGTGCAAACAACTTTGCCTCTAAATATTGCACTAGATCTGAGAATGTGGTTTCCCTTTGTGACATTCTGAAATTCGTTTTTAGTGGCACACTGCTATTATAAAATGGGTTCCCTTTAATGTGCAAATAGCAGTGTGAGACACGCTTGCCACGCCCAGTAGGTACTCTATGATCACTTTCCCGGCCTGCAACGCACCATAAATATGTAGGGTATTTTGTGGAGATTTGGGGCCTGACGGTATTTTATTATCGCCGAAAAGTAACTTAGCAATAATCACTCTTTGTATTCAGATTTGGCCATGTGCAACAATAATACAGTGGACATGCATTATTTCAGCACCCAGACATGCATATTTGGTATACGTGGTTGGTGGTATTTTGGTGAGCATAATTCCCTTGTTTTATTTGTGGCCCCAATGTCCAGAATCCCTTATCTTTGCTTAGATTTTTCGTGTAATCACTAGAGAGACCTCAGACCTACATTTTAGGAATACCACATTTTCAGTGTTAGTGTGCCACCATGGGCGATCTCACTGACTTATTTACGACAGAGAGCTATATGTGGTAATTTCCACTACCTTATATACGGTAGGGAACTATGTTCAGAGAGTCTCTCTTCCCATTGGCTCATGTACCTCCAACGAGCTATGCTACAAACAATCACTCTCAACTCTCCATACTGAATATGTCATGCACACATCTGTCTTAAAATGATGACAATTGTATTGTTTAAAAATCTCCCCTCATTATCAGCACTGTATTGGTAAATAGAAGACACACCACCTGTCTGCTTTCAAGTATTTTTCTGTATTATAAAAGTTGCATTTAAACACGATCTCACTCTTTACAGAAATAAATAAAACAGCACATTAACAGCATTGTCTGTAATACTCTGGAAAAAAAAACTTGGCGGAGAACAGAACACCATTTGCAACATTAACGTGTGATTAAGGCACCGGAATCTCCTTTCCTACTCTGACTGAACATTATCGTCTCGTACACACTCAGCTCCCACACTTATGTAATTACCTTATCTGTTCAGAGTTTTCTTTGGCTGTTCTCTTTCTGAATGTGGCTCCCTTGAAGATTAACCCCAGTAAAAAGGAACGCCTGCCTTCTCAAACCGGGGTCATTGCCTGGAATTCTCAGCTTTTGCAGATAGGGATGCTCCAACCAGGTAAAGGTCTTTCTCCCAGCTCTGCCAGATCTTGACTGCCCTTCTCTCTCCTCCAACTCCCCCCAGCAAAACCCTGATCACTCCCTCTAGCATGATACTTGCTATGACGCTGCTCCAATCAGAATCAATCATGCCATCTCCTCCTTCTCTACACAATTGCTCATTTTTATAGTAATACTTTGTAACTGACTGATTTCCTGTTCTTTCGAGCTCTTTTGCTTCCTGTAATTATGTGGACAGGGCAGCAGAGAGGAGAAAAAAAAAATGGATGTGCGTTTAAAAGTTCACTTTCAGAATAGGCCTAATTCTGCAGTGGAGACACATTTTTATTAGTGGATTAGGTTTCATTAGTCAGGTTAGTTATCAGTAAGGTTAGTTATTATTTTCAAATGTGTCTCTCGCACCATAGGCATTTCAGGTGAAAAATAGTGTGCATTTTTGAATGTGCACGTGTGCTTTTAACTGTAAAAATAGATTTGCATCTTATATGTTAAAATCATTTTTGACTGAATAGCCTGTCTTTTCTTGTTAATCTGGTAACACATATAGCAATGCACCATAGGCATTTGGTGCTGCATCAAAAAAAAAAATTGCTACCTGTGCAGTAGTGCTGTACTCTGTGCTGTAACACGCCAAATATCCTTACAGGCAAAAGAAAAGTGGCTGGTGGCCTATTTTTCAGATTTTTCCTGCACACTTCTGGGTGATTTTTAGCGAGCAGAAAGCTCTCCGGTGGCCATTTTTGATGTTTCTGCTGCAAGCAATGCACAGGAATGTTGCGGGGCCTGGACTAGTGGTGTTAAAACATCCCACAAGCTCCTCTCTTGCGATTTGGCGTTGATCAACCATCAATGTGAATTCGCAAGACTGGGATGCCAGTTTCATCTCTTCTGATTCCACAAATGGCAAAGTTCATCGCCTTTTCCTCCATCAGGGGTGGATCAATCGGTTCTCCTCGCCAGTCCTGATGGGAGTATTGAGCGATACTCTGGGCCCTCAGATCTTTGCTCCCGGTCCCCGGGTAGTCCTCCTTGGTTAGTCTCCATGGTTTCCAATCAACTATGATGACCTAGGATGACAAAGCAAGAACTTATTTGTAGACATTTCCCCACCACTATTAATGTTGTGGGGCAGACACATACATTTTGATAAATCAGGACACATTTTTATTATTGTATTTTATAGACTATATATGGAATATTTTAGAGTTGGAATTTTATGGAGCTGCAGTGGCCCCCTCTGGGGTTCCAGAAGACTCCTCCAGTTGCTGCAGAGTGTGTCTAGGATGGCAGCACTTTAGTTGATTAATATGGACCCACTTATCTTCCCCCTCTGCCAAACTGCCTTTGGGGATGCGATTTTGTAGGCGACTGATGAGATTTTGTCTACAATTTCAAAAGGACCACTCCAGGTAAAATTTGCGCTGTTTGGCCTGGTTCCTTTGGAAATTGTATAAGTAGACCCGGTCACCTACACTGTATTCTTTTCTGGTAGTCTTCCAGTCATAGTGGGTCTTCATGCTGTCTGCAGATCTCTCTAGATTTCGCTGAGCGTAGGCAAAACCATGTTGAAGGTGTTTTCTTAGATTTTCAACATACTCATGAGTTGTGGAGGCATTGATCAATGCCTGCTCTTGGGTTCTGTAGAGCAGATGCTGGGGAAGCACCATCCTGCGTCCAGTCATCAGCTCAAGCGGTGACATTTTAGTTGCAGATGAAGGGGTAGATCGGATGGCCATTAGGACAAGAGGTAATGAAATATCCCAACTTGGCACAGAATCTGCCACAAACTTTTTTAATATGCTCACAATTGTTCTATTATATCTCTCTACTGTACCACTAGAGGCTAGCCGGTAAGCAATATGTAGCTTCCTTTTAACCCCAAGTATCTCCCACATCTTTGTCATTACTTCGCTGGTGAAATGGCTACCTGTCTGACTCGATCCTTTGGGGTAGACCAAAACACGAAAATATGTGGTTGATCATCAGGGCAGCTGCTGTTCTGCCTTGCAGTTTGGGGCCGGGAGACATTCCAACTATTTAGTAAACAAGCACGTCACGGTCAACATGTACTTGTTTCCCCTAGAGGAGCGAATCACGGCCCGATAAAATCAACTTGTAAATCTGATCATCGCAGTGTCATCCCCCTCTTTTGGAGAGACGCACAGTGTGTGAGGGATGTTGGCTGAAATTGTGCACACACAAGACACCCCTTCAAGTATTGGTCGAGGTCCTGCCCCATGTGTGGCCAGTATGCAACCTCTCTTAAGATTTCAAGTGTTGTATGAAACCCCCTATGACCGGCTGTGGCCGCATCATGGGCGTGACTTAACATCAGGCTTCGGAATGAGGTAGGGACCACCCACTGATCATGGCCAGCTAGGGATTTCCTCACCAACAAACCGTCTTGGATTTGGAACATTTTTGGACATTTCATCAACACTCTGAGGTCCTCTTTCCCTATGTAATCGGTATCCGTCAGGGGAAAGTTATCAGGGTCCTCAATGTGTTGATAAAACTTACGTAATCAAATCAGCATCTGGGGTCTCCTTACTCCATTGTGCAGTTGAGAGTTCATTGTGGGCATTTGTCTGGGACCTAGTGATAGTGACCTGGATTTCCCCCAACAGGGAATTGATCTCAATTAGATCCCCTTGGATGGCCCCGGTTTTCTGGTTGTGTCTGGTCCCTCTACTTTGGAATGACCCTTGATCTTTTTCCAGTAGATGGTCATCCCATTCAAGGTGACCAGATAATCAAAATTTTGGATTCATTTCCCATGTTTCAAGGGTTATTAGCACATAGCATGCCTCTGGTTTTCCAATTAACCAGGTGCTCCACGAACCCATTCCGTACATAACGCGAATCTGTGATTATGACCAGTTTGTGGAGTTGATGTTGGACAGCAGTGAGGATGGCTTGATGCACAGCCATCAACTCGGCCACTTGACTACTTCGGGGACCAATCTTGTACCCAGAGGATGGTTCTGGGATCTCATTCACCCTTGCATTCCCTACGCCGGCCACAAGTTATTTTTCCCCGTTGTTGTCAACATGGTAAGAGCATCCATCCACATAGACAGTGGGCATTCCCTCACACTTGTCTTCTTCAAAGACTGTGTGGGGAATTGAGGTATGCCTCCATGTTGTCCTTGATTTTTAGACTCTCGTCCTCAAGACAGTTTTCTCTGGCACAATCATGCAAGTCAGCCAGGCCTTGCGCGAGGGGACTCTTCTTGTTTTGGCCATATCTGACCTCCACAGGAAAGCTTTGCATTGACAGAATCCAGGAAGTCATTTGGGAATTACTCACATTTCCGCCCCGGATTCTGTCACTTTGGAGATATTGCAGAGGCTGGTGTGGAGTCTCCACTATGTGTTCCACCTGGATAAACTGGCAGTAATTCTTCAATGCCCACCCCGTTGCAAGGAGTGCCTTCTCACAGTCGTTGAATTTTTCCTAAACAGAGGATAAAGTTTTACTCGCATAGGAGATTACTTTATTGACCTTGTCATGCTTTTTTGTATAATACTGCAGTCAAGCATGTATTAGAGAACTCTGTCTCCAAGAAGACCTCCTTGTTTCTGAAAGGGTAATCTAGGCAAGGGGCTTGTGAGAGGCTTCTTTTAAGCTGTCTTACTGCCTCGGCTTGTTCTGGACCCCACTCCCACTTGACCCCCCCTTCAAAAGATTAATCAGGGGTCTTGTGATCTCTGTGTAGCCCTCAATGAACTTTCTACTGTAATTAGTCAGTCCAAGGAGGCGCCTTAGTTCCGACAGAGTTGTGGGGTCTTTCAGTTTCTGGAGGGCTTCCACTTTTTCCTGGGGACAGAGACCCTGAGGAGTAATCTCATGCCCCAAAACATTGGCATGGGTTCTACACCACTGTGCCTTTTGAAAGAAAAGTTTTGCTCCAGCGGCCCTCAACTGTGTCAGAACATAACAGATCTCTGCTATGTGTTCTTCCACAGTTGAGCTTTTTATGAGGACATCATCTACACAAGCCACGTTACCCCTTTCACCCAGGTCAGGCATGGCCTTATGTAGAAAAATGTTGAACTCATTGCCGGAGTGGATGTATCCGAAGGGAATCTGGGTCCATGTGTACTGCTGCCCCCCAAAGGTGAAGGTCAGCTTGTATTGGTCCTCCCTACTGACAGGTACAGTCCAGTATCCATTGGTCAGGTCTATTGCAGTGAATACCTGTGACCCCTGGATCTGGGCCAGCCCTTGGTCAATGTAAGGAAGAGGCCATCAGGAAGTATGGACCCGTTTGGTGACCTCCCTAAGGTGGGCACAGAGTCTCCACTGGCCATTTGGCTTCAGTATCCCCAGCACCGAATTATTGAAGGTGCTCTGGACTGGACGGATTATCCCACAGGACTCAGGGTTCTTAATTATTTCAGTAAGGGACTCCATTGATGCGAGAGGCAAGCAATATTGCTGCACAAACACTAGAGTCATGCCAGGGTCCATGGAAATTGCTGTTGTGTGGATGTTGATGCGACCACAATCATATGAGTCCACCGCAAAGAGATCTTGAAAATCCAAGAAAACTTGTTTCAACTTTTGCTTCTGCTCCAGAGTCTCACAGGCATCAGCTAGGTTGACTCTCTCTTCAACCATCTGCCTGAAGTCTGGAAAGACTTCTGGTTTTGCTATCTCAGCGGCCTCCTCCAGCTGGGTGGAGAAGTCCCTGGTCAGAGTGCTGATTTGGACTGGTGGCTTCAGGTGGGAACGGCAGCCCTCATGGACCTGGAAAATCACCTTATTCCTCCTGAAGTCACAAGTCACATCTTCCTTACCATAAGGCCAGGAAGTGTACACCAGGAAGTTCCCCCCATGCCGGGTAAAGATCATGCCTTGTGTTGTGTTGTCATCATTGTCACTGTCAAAACAATCCTTGGGGATTGGTCCTAACAGTTCATTGCCTAAATCAATGGAAAAATGTTGGTCATCAACCGCCATTCCAATAATGGTGCCTGCGGCTAGAGTGATACTCTAAGTCGCTGTTATCCACCTCTACTGGAATGGTGTCATGTTCTATATTGACTAGTGGTGTTGGGTTTACCCCCAACCCTTGCTGTTGGAGAGAAGCATTTAGATGAATATAGGCATCAGGGTTTTTCAATTTCTGTCCTCTTTTAACTTTCACTTCCAGGGAGAATTGTCGGGTCCTTTCCGGGATGGTGACTTCCTCTCCAATCTGAATTTCAACTGCACAAGGCAGCAATTGAGCTGACCTAAATGCTTTCTCTGGATCGTCAAAGCCCACGGGATTATCCGCTAATCGGGACCAAGCTTTGAAGTTTATTAGGTGCAAACTAATGGCAAAGCGATTGAGAATGTCACTGCCTAAGTAAAAGGCGGCAGTGACGTCTCGCACGACCCAACAATTATGGACTATGCTCTTGTTGCCTATGGAGATTTTGAGCATACAGCTGCTTGGCAGGAGATGTTTGGAACTGGGTGTTTCCAGATCCATTTCCCATTTGTCTATGAGTCTAAATGTGGGAATGGTTGGATCTTTTGGGAGTTGGCAGAACATGGCTTCGCTGATGAAGCTCTTACCGTTGTTCACACACACTCGGGCGAGAACAGAGCCCTTCCCTTCATTTAACTGAACAGGGACAAAGAACTGCTCTCCAATTTGCTGAATATCAGCCAGGCTCTGCGCTGATTTCACATCTTTCTGGAATATAGGAGTGGGAATCTCTTATTGTGTATTGGTAAAGAATTTCAGAGTGTTTCCTTCCAGTGTGGAATGCCACCTTAAACTGGAAGGAAGGTTGATTTTCAGGAAAAGAGAGGACCCCCCCCCCCCCATCACCAGTTTGTTGTCCTACTGCTAATACTGTCACATCTGGAATTTGGTTGTTCTGGAAGTGAAATTCTTCTTGGTCAGATTTGTGTTCAACCATGTGGCATGTGCCGTTTAAACTTACATGCTTGACACTCTGTTTTAACTTTATTGGTCGGCTAGTCTGGGTCCAGAGGACCTTGTTTACACAGTCTATTAGGGGTGGCAACCTTCGCAGGAGGTCATTCCCTAGTAAACAAGGGGTGCCCTCTGGAGTCACAACTATGACCGGGTGCTTCACCTTGTGTCGCCCAATTTTAATGTCCAAATCTGCAGTCCCCTCGACGGGAATTTTCTTCCCGTCAAAGTTCTGAGGTTGTCCAGGAAGAGAGGAGAGAGGGATTTGGTAATTCTCCCCTCTTCCTGAATTCAGTTCATCAAAGGCCTTTTTGGACAGAAGGGTAGCTTGGGATCCAGAGTCCACCAGTGCCAAAATTGTACCCTGCCCCTGTACTTGAACCGGGGCATACTATCTTCCCTCCATCTCTGCAAGGGGGCACAGATAATGTACATTTTTGGACAACTGGTGGGTTAGTTTTGGACATTGAGAGAGAAGAGATTTGGGCAGAATGTTGTGGTGAGGCTAGGGAATCTGAAAGAAAAAAGTGGAAACTAGAGACGGGAGAAGTTTTGTGTTCCCCTGCTTCTGGGCTGCCCCCCCCCCCCCCTTTTTGGTGGCAGTCACCAGGATGGGTTTGAACCAGTGGATTTTTATGCTTTTGGCTCTGGGATTGGATGATGGGTGGCGCTAGCTCAGTCCCCACATCTACCCAGTCTGAATTTGAATCCTTTGGGACCCATTTTTCTTTGGGAGGAGTTCCCCCATCTCTGAAGGAGAAGATCCTTTTCCCAGGATCCTCTGAGGATCCCTCTCCTTCAAGTTGGAAGATCTGTACCTCCTCCACAAAATGGGTCTGTTTGGGTTCTTTGTTTCTCCTACCCCCCTCTGCTCCCTGGGTGGCCGACTTTCCGGGGCAGGAGATTTTGGTTCCGGTTCCTGGGTTTCCAGGGGCTTTTTACAAGTGGGAAAGGAAGCTTCCTCCAAGGCTTTACACCCCCCTTCCCCTTGTGCCTCCTCCCTGGGAACCGGTGGATTGTCGGGGTGCTGCCGCCCCCGTCATTGATCTGGAGCACCAGGTCCAGAGTTTGGGGCATTCTGCGCCGGCATGCCCATCTGAGGGTTCTGCTGAGCCCTCAGCATGCGACCCAGATCCTGTGCCATGTTTTGGACCTGGTGCTCTAGCTGTGAAACCCGCTCAGGCTGATACAGGGTTCTCATTTCTCCCCTGGGCTGATCCCGGGAAGGGTAGCTATCCCTTCTCTGGGAATACCCAGGGTTTGGAAGATTTGGGTACCCCTCCACCCTTGGCCTTCCCTCTCCCGGATTAGGTTGTCTGGGCTCAGGAAATTGGGGAAAGAAGGATGATTGATTTTGGGGTTGGAAGTTTTGTGGGTACCTGGGGAAAAAGTTCTGCCCAGGATTTGGGGAATTTCTGCCCTCCTGGGGGAAGTTTTGAGGGAAGTTCCCTGGGTTAGGGGCTGCTTGGTTGGATCCCCCCCTTGTGCTGGAGGAGTCCACACATAACCCAGGATGGGTCGGTTCCCCTTGTAGCAGGGACTTGCATAGTCAGGGGAGTGAGGGATCCCATTTGTGGGACTACCTCCTTGGCTCCCTGTCTGTGACTGGCCCGAGGGCCTTTGGGGCTTGGTATTATTCTGCTGTGCAGGCGGGATTTTAGGCCCTCCATCTCCAAATCCAAAATGGGGGCAACCTTTACCTCTGCCACCTTAGCAGCAGCAGGGGTGTTGGTTGTTTTTTTTTTTTGAGTATTCTTGTTTTCTATGGGCTTTTGCACCTCATAGATTCGGGGGGCCTGTTCAATGACCCAGTCTAGTGATCTTTTCTCATGAAAATCTCTCACTAGCTGGGTCATGATGTACTTTGGTAGAGCATGGAAAAAAGTATTAACAAATTCTTTGCTGTCTGTGCACACCCTTCTGGTAGTCTCCGCAAAGGCATGCTTTAACTCCTGCACAAATTCTTGTGGGCCTGATCCTCCCCCCATTGCAAGTTGTAGGCTGCCTTGCGAGCCTCTTGGGGATTTCTGTGAACAGAAAAATTCTTCAAGATGGCCGCCCTATATGTGGACCATCTTGAATGATTTTGGTCCTCCAGCCCCGCAAAGAAACTGGAGTATTCTGGTGAGAATGTCCATTTCACATACTGAATGCAGCTACTGCTGTCTTTCAAATGGAAAGTTTCCATCATCTGCTCAAAGAGCTCTAAGTGCTCCCAAACAGAATATTTGGCATCCTTATGTTAAGGCGTGATGACACTCCTTATTGCCTTAATTTGTTTTAAGGGGTCCTTAAGCAAGGCCCTTTTTGCCTTATTGGCCTTCTTGGTTCGGGTAAGCCTGGTCCAAACCTCTCTGACTCAGAGGCACTGTTCCCAGAGGTGCCCGCCTGGTCTTCTAGGTTCTCCCGGATTCTGCAAGCCTGGGAATGGCTGGCAGAATGTGGGGACCTAGTCTCCTGTGTCCTGGGGCGCTCAAAGGATTCTGATTCCTCCTTGCTCCCAGGATTTGATGGGTACCCCCCCTCCCCCCGACTGTCCTAACTGGGCAGAGGTTTTTAGGATGCCCTTAGTGGGCCTACTCCCCTGGAGTTACCCACTACTAAATTTCACTGTAATTGGGTATCCATACCCAGATGCCCGCCCATCCATTCCTGGGAGGTGCTGGTCTATGAGCCCCATACTTCTGACTGGATAGTAATCTGCCAGCCCCGTGGCCCTGGGCTCATGTGCGCCAGTGGACATGGGGGTGGCAGAGTCCAGGGACTGGGAGAGATGAAGGCCTCTGGTACTAGGGTTCCTGAGGTTATGCTCAGGTGTTTCCCTTTCCCAGCGAACCTCATCTCTATCAGCCCTTGCTCCCTGTTGCCATGCAAGAACCTGAGCTTTCTGTTCCTCAATCAAGGCCTTACTAGTCTCTCTCAGTCTCTCTTGCATGGCTACCTGCCTGTGGAGCCTATCATCGTTCTGACAGAGAGCCTAATTTTCTCTCTTTGCTTCCTGGTTTGTCTTTGAGTACTGGGCCAGTCTTTGCTGCAGGAGGGTTACCTCCTGAGTCTTGTCCATACTGGCCTGCTCCTTCCTTGCCAGAGCATCTTCCACCCTCCCAGTGTGTTCTAACAATCTATTATGCTCTTTTTGGAGGTCACCCAGTGCCTGGAGGGCCAGGTGATTTTCTTCCAGTTTCCCTTTTAAGTGATAGACTTCCTGGCCTAAGGTGTCCCTTTCCTGCGCAAGAGCCTGCCTCTGTGCCACCAGGTCGTCCCTCTGTCTTTGAAGGGCACCAGCCTTCTGGCGCTCTTCATCAAAATCTGCCTGGGTGTCCAGGTCTTTCAGAATTAATTTGTTGCTCTCTGCTCTGTGCATGCCCTGTTGAAATCCATTTGTTGCTCCAGCTTTTTCTGGCTCTGCAGAACAGAGTCCAAACCTTCTTTGTACTCCTTCTGCAAGGCCAGAATTCTGGTATCCTGGTCTGCCTTTTCCTGCTGCAGGATACCCATGTCCTCTTATTTTAACCATATACTGCCTGCTTTCATTTTCTGACTCCTGGTTCCTCTGCAGCCTCTGCTCAGAAGAGTCCAGATCAGATTCGACCTTTTCTAATGCCAAAAGTTCTCAAACATTGCTGCATCCGAGATCCCATTGGAGTGTGGACTGGTGTTTTTTGAGTGCTTGAGATCTGCCGGGTAAATTCAAAGAGCTGAATAAAGGAGTAGTGAAGAATGTAATGCTGGATCTCACCTGGAAATGCTGGATGCCACAGTGAAAGAGCATCAACAGAACCCTTTTGTTTGTGACATTGCTTTGGTTTCACCAAATAGGTGAGAGCAGTCTGCAGCAATCCTGTAATCCTACCACATCGTTGTGCCAGGAAGTGGTTAATTAGCCCAGAACACCGCGGAGTGGTGAGCGGAGCTGCAAGTCGAGGTGAGAGCAGTCTGCAGCAGTCCTGTAATCCTACCACATCGTTGTGCCAGGAAGTGGTTAATTATCCCAGAACACCGCAGAGCGGTGAGCGGAGCTGCGAGTCGAGGTGAGAGCAGTCTGCAGCAATCCACTGCAGACGCGGAGTAAAAGCACGATGGAGCCTGAAGTGTGTGCTCCCACACCACCAGTAGGAAAGGCCAAGACGTTCTACCGGGTGTCGGAGGAACGCGGAGGATCAATGTCCAAACGAACACAGAAAATGAGGGTACCGGAGGCTGACGCCTCAGACGCCTCTGGGGCTGTGGTCAAGAGAGCGGAAAAAGCAAGAACCCCCAGAGGTAATCTCATAGTGAAAATGCATCAGAGGCAAGCACAAACGAGCTTACCGGCTTTGTGGGCTTCGGCTGCGGTCTCGATGCCGGTGAGCGCAAGTGCGCCTGAAACTGCGAGCCCGAGTTCTCCCGTCAGGTACGGCCCCGCCGACGCAGTGCCTGCAGTGTGTGGAGCGCGAGGAAGCCAGCCGGCGGAGACTGAGACGGAGGTGGAAGAAGTGGAGAGCCCCTGCCATGGTGAACACCCCGCCGGGCTGGGCGGGAGAGAGAAAAAGAGCATAGCTGACCCAGCTGTCTTTCCAAACGCCCGTGATGCAGCGGGGGCCCTAGCCACCGTCCTAGAGATGAGTGGTGGTGGCGTCAGGGTTGTCGGAGGACGACCGGCGTCGCCAACTTTGCAGGGCTTCTGCTGTGGGGCGGGCGGGGAAGGGCGGAGTGAGGAGGTGGACGACGTCTGGAATACCCCGAGTTTGGAGGAGCCAGAGGGTAACCTGATGCCCAACATCGACGTAGCAGCCAACGGGAGGACTCCCCCTACATGTAAAACCCCCTTGGAGAAACGCCTCAACCCCACCGGCAGCCAAGCCCCAGTGGATGCACTGGGGACAAATATGCAGAACCAAAACAACGTGGAGAAAGGAACAAAAAAGACATTGCTTTCCCCCGTGGGAACAGCAAAAAAAATGGACTGCCCTAAGAAAACTTTGAACATCAAGGCAATGATTCACTCAGACCATAAAAGCCAAGACACAGACCAGAGAAACACAACAGACGTGTACGAAAATCAGGTAAAGGAATACAAGGAACCAGTGGAAATCAGTTCCGGTGAATCGCCCTCAGACAGAGAGAGTGACAAAGTCTTTGAAGAAGGTAACAAACGAGGGGACGCACACAGAGTAAGTGACCAGGAGGACTCAACCAAGGAAACAAAGGAGAGTTCAAAGACCGGTGCAAATCAACAAAAAAAGAAAAAACTCAAATCTAAGAGAAACCAAACACCTCGGAAGGCAACTTCAACTCAAGGTAATAAAAGGTGTATAAAAGACTCGAACACAAAAAGTAGAGAAGGAAAGATGTTTAAAAGAAAAAGACCATCAAAACTTCCGGCACCGCTACTATCTTGCCCCCTAAAAACATTCTTTACCCAACAGTACAAATGCAAACTAACAGTGGACTCAGAGGTATCAGATGCAGAGATGCTCGAAATATCGAAAGAAATCATGCCAGGGTCAAAACTAAGAAAAACAGACGATACCCAAACTAAAACCGCCACACATATGGAAAAAAAAATCAAACGTTGCAGCATGTACAGAAAAAAGCAATGAGAGAGAAACCAAAGCCCAGTCCAAGAGCAGGGTGGAGGATCAGCCTCGGGAAAGACAAATGCAATCCTCCAATCCCAAGATCTCGTCGGATACAGAAATTACAAACTCAGAGCCCAACAAAAAGAAGCAAAAAACCCCAATAACAAACAAGGATGAAAGGACAAAAGCGACCGTAGAAGATCATGTATCAAGTCTGTCTTTGGAGGAAACCCAAGACCAATGGACCTAACAGATGACAGTGAACAACGGCTTGCATGGACGAAGCAGCACTTGGTCATGGAACTACAAACAGCGGCCCTACCATCCAGGAACTGGGAACTCCAACGGACACCACAGAAGCTACAGGCGGGGAGAATGTCAACAAGCCAGGACCTTACTTCACAAACAGAACGCTGGGGCCCACACAGTATAGGCACGTCAAAAAGAGCTGAGAAAACCCAAACCTCTCCTAAAAGTCGCCGGCTAAGCGACATTGCCACGGCCATTCACAAAGACACTTCGAACCAGAAACCGGACATGATAGCAACCATATCGGCAATGTCAATTATATTAGCGCCCTTCTGTAAATTATATGACGCTCTAAAAGATGAAATACAGGACAACACAGCAATCCTCGCAAATATGAGCGCAAAAATGGCCCATGTAGAAAGCTATATAACGGCCATAGAAACACAGAACAATATCCAGGAAATAAACTGGGAAAGAAAAATCGAGGCGCTTGAGCGAAAAATTGAAAGTCTAGAACAACAAACTAGAATCCCTACACATCTCAGGGTTCAAAAGTGGGAAATCTTCTAGAACTCCAAACACAGACGCTGCACAGTGGAACAACAGCCCCGGAAGCCTGAACCCAGAAAGTGCTCAGTGGGAAAAAAGGCATGGAGGACATTACAGAAAAGATCCAGACAAACTTCTCTATAAACAAAAACAAAAAAGAAACAAGAGCGAGCACATCCGGCAAACTCCCTGTGGTCATTAAACTACTACCAGGACAATCGGTTATAACTCTAAAAAAAGGAGATGTGAAAACAGATGAGATCGTAATCCTGGATGATCCCTGCTCCCCGAAGAACATCGCCCAAAGATCTCCACGAACAGTGGAAGAATTTATGACAGACTGGCCGCTAATGAACGTATCACAGCACCGGGAACCTACTTACCCGGACAACAGAAAACAAGACTTAACTTCCAACGTAACAGCCAAAATAACGAGGGAAGTAGAAAACAATAGCGAAGAAAAAAGAGCCTCAAGTGAGGAAAAGGCCAAATGGTAAGAAACGAAACAAAGGGACAAATCTGGAAAAAAAGGCGATGTAGTCACGTCCACCAGTATGCATTTGAAAGCAAACAAACCATCTAGACGGAAAGAGAGTGCGAGAGATAGAAGTAATCCGAGACTCCAATCTCCCTTGGGAGAAAAGAGGAAAACGGAAATGACAAACAAGAGTCACACCCGCCTATTTAAACTCGAACAAGTCATCACAAAAGAGTACTTAATCTTAAACCGACCAACCATCCTTCAGATCATGAAAAAATCAAAAACCCTTAGGGATGTGAGGTCAAGGGATATCGAGTTGGTAGAGCCTTATCACAAGGGCAGGATGGCGAAAGCCTATTTACATGTAAAGGCTGAGAGCATCACCCACATGGACAAAGCAGTTTTTGAAGAAAAGGCATCAATGGGACTCCAGCTGACCGAAATGATAAAGACCAAACGAGAGGAGCAAGACTGGAAAATAACAAAATTCAAAAACTACAAAGCGCATTATCACTCAAAAACAGAAGACCTATACGCGCACAACCGATGGAACAAGACGAAGGACAAAGAAAACGCACATGAAGACATCAAACAGTACCGTAGAGACGCTTCACGAGACCAGAGAGGGGCCACGAACCACGCAGACCCAAACTCGCGCAAAAGAAGCAACGTGGACGACAACCATCGTCCACACGAAACTAGACCAAACAGAAGTGGAAAAGAAGACCGAACACCACATCCGACTAGGCATTTCATCGCAAAAGCGGACGACCAGAAGAGCCCTCAAAAAACACGGAACTTTACACCTTCAATAGGCCCGTGGGACTGGTTTACATCTACCTGGTCTAAGAAAACTACGAATAGCAGCGAGCAGGGCCGGGCCTCGAAATAGTGGGAACAACGTCGACCATCGAGAAACGGCCCGACAAGGATCTTTTCACCCTCGGATACTGGAACACCAGAGGACACAATCACCTAACAACGCCGGGAGATGTGAACCTGGGTTTTTTCGACATTTTATGTCTACAAGAGACATGGCTGCTAGAGAAACCCACCTTGGACGGATTCTGTTTGGAAATCGCAGCAGCAGCGAGGGGACCCCTAGGAAGACCATCATCTGAGCTGCTAACGGCGATAAAAAACGGCCTGGGTCTTGAAGCGCCGAAGAAATGGAGAGAATCATATGAAATGTTGGTGACCCTGACCACATGGTCCCCATCCACCCAGAACGGCAAGAGGACAAAACACTTTTTGCTACTGGAATCCCCAACGAACGACCGTAAAAGAGTTCTGCTCAACGATGAGTTCGACCATCGATCAACTATCTGAAGAGTTTGACGAAATGGAGATAATGGTATGTGGTGACTTTAACGCAAAATGCAACAAAGAAAACCAGGGAACGTGGAAAAGCCTGGATGGAAGTAATCAGCTCGAGAAACTTACAAAATACAGCTGCCCAATTCCCCAGCCAATTGAACATTCCAACTTTGTAACGGGTGCCTCTAAAGCGACCTTAGATTACATCTTCATCTCCTCGGCCCTAGCAACAAACAAAACAAGCTTTGAAGTCATAAAAACGATTAATAGCGACCACAACTTATTCACATGCACTTGGCATGGGTGAGACCAAGGAAACCGGTCTACACGGCCACGGTGGGAACTAATGCCCAGCAAACACGGTTATGCCTAACGGAAGCAAACCTCGGTCTGGGAGAAAAAAACATCAGCTAACCAACTAAGCAAGAATAAAGAGAGACCAAATTATCTCGCTCTGCTTCTGCCCTACAAGAAACCGGCAGGAGTCAGAAGGACGCCCCAACCCCACACTGCCCACGCATATAACAAAGAGCTGGTAGAACAAAGAAAACTAGGGCGCCAACTAAAAAGAAGGGCAAAAAACTCAAAAAAAGAACAAGACTGGCGGGAGTGGAAAACTGAAGTAAAAAGATACGCAAATTGGCGGAAACAAACTAGAGCAGCGCAATACCAACTGGACGCTGAAGAAATGTTGAGAACACTGGCAACAAACAAATCTAGCAACTTCTGGCCATTAATCAAAAAAAGCATCCTTACATCGAACTTAGCTTCCACAAATGCTGTCCCAGAAGCAAAATGGATCGAGTACCTTTCGAGGGAGTTTGAAGAGCCCAAGGAATCAGTAGAACAGACTGAAACAACTACAATCACGACCTGGGTATCCACCTCGAACCCGGAAGTTATCAAATTAAAAATCAGAAAATTGAAATCATCTAGAGCTCCAGGTCCAGATGGATTAACGAATACCACCCTCAAGCAATTTCCAAAAGAATGGGCAGAGCTGATTGGAAGGATCTTCGAAGAATGCGAAAGAACTCAACAAATTCCAGAGACCTGGCTAAAAGCTGTTATCGTCCCGATTTACAAGAAGGGTTGTCGGGAAGACCCAGTAAACTACAGACCAATCGCATTACTAGACATTATGGGAAAGATCTTCTCTTCGATCATTCTGGACCAGTGGAGGATTTGGGAAAAATCAGCAAAGTGTAAAGACACTCTGCAAACCGGCTTCCAAAAAAATGGATCAACAGCTATTAACAGCTTGATAATTAACATCTTAAAAGCCAAAGTAAAAGAAGGAGCACCCAAGATCTATCTGGCGTTTGTTGATCTGTCAAAAGCATTTGACAAAATACATAGAAACCTGTTATGGAAAAAATTGGAAGCCTGGGACTGTCCCCAATCGGTGCTCGATCCTCTAATCGCACTACACTCGCACACAACTGTAAGAGTGAAGCTTAATCAAGAGGGAACCTTATCGGAGGAAATCCAGGTAAAAAGAGGAGTAAAACAGGGCTGCCCGCTTGTGCCGGCACTCTTTATCGCCTTTCTGGGGGACCTGCAATGCGCTGAAGAAAACATCAGAACATTTCCGACAAAAATAGGGAAAACCACCATCCCCCGCCTACTATACGCTGACGACGTAATTTTGATTGACCAGACTAAAGTGGGACTGCAAAGGAAACTCACAAACCTTACAGAATACATCGCGACAAATCATCTGGAGATAAACAAAAATAAAACAAAAATCATGACACTTGAGAATAAATTGAAAAAACCAACAAGAGCAGACTCATGGCACTTAGATGATATCAAAATTGAAAATGTTAAAGAGATCAGATATCTAGGGTACGAACTAGACAACTCAAAAACCGATCAGGCAATGCACGCAGCAATCTGGGACAAAGCGAAGAGACTGTCAGCACAAATGAGAACACTGGATCGAAAATTTGGCAAATTTTCGCTAAGCCCAGCAATCAATGTTTACAAAATGAAACTTGTGCCGACGCTAATCTTTGGAACAGAGGCCTCACTCAGCATGCCTCAGACGATATGGAACAAAATAGAAGGTATGGTCTGGAAAGCCGTCCTAGGGCTACCCAAATCAACGGCAATCGCGGCTATCTGAAGAGAGCTGGGACTGCTATCATTGGCATCGATAGCCGAGTTCAGTGCAATGAGACTATTCAGAAAAATCATCCTAGCAGACTCCCTGCCAATCTACGCTTTGATCAAAGAAGAACTGGAGTACGGTAACTGCGTCGCCTTCAAGGAATGGGCCAAAATCAGAGAAGAAAGTTTATCGGATATATCATGTACAGAAACAGACCTAAAAGAAAATCCTGATAAAATCAAACGCAAACTCGAAGAAAGGGACTGGATTATGACATTGCAGGCAGCAGCGGACAACAAACTATTACGACACCTTCCGCCCACGTTTAACAAACTAAAAGTGCCAATCAAGTATGTCAGCAAATTTCCAGAAAAGAAAAAAAAGACTGCTGTTCATGAAAGCGAGACTGAACATACTGCAGACAAAAGAAATACTCGCCATTCGAGGCATGGTGGAAAATCAAACCTGCCGGCTATGTAAACACACTGAGAGCGTGGAAACGCTCAGGCACCTGGTGCTAACTTGTCCCTGCACCAAACAAAACAGAACCACTTATCTGCTACCGCTGATTATGAACCCCCTGTTGGCCCAGGAAGACGATATGTGGAACAGATTAATCTCCGGAGAATCCACACGGTGGACGGTGGCCATGGCGATCCTAGTCGAACTGGCTTTCACACAGATCAACGAGACCATCCCTAAATGAGGCCGCTTTCACGTAGCAAGCTTAGTGGACAAAACGCGCGACAACCTCTTTGTGGCCGTCATAACCCGCATCACTCACCTAGTTTGATCTGTGGAAAGCCTTTTTAGAAGAACCTGGAAAGAAAGACTCTTCAAAAGTAATTCTAAAGACATCTTTTTATAAAACTACAGGCTCACCTGAAATATAAATCAAAATAAATAAAAATGCCAAAAGTTGCCTACTTAAAGTTGCTTACTTGCCAGATTTTGGCCGTCAGCACATTTGTCCTGTATGGCTCCCATAGATAAATATAGATATGCCGCTATCCTGGCAATCTTATTTTGCTCATCCTTGGCCTTAGGGGCCATATATAGTTCACTAAGGGCCACATGTAAGGGACCCTGGTCTCTCCAGATATCTAACCCAGTTGCAGTGATCTGTTGTGTGATTGTCTGCAACCACACATTCTGGTCCTGCTCAGTCCATTCACCTCTCACAAATAACTTATGTAAAAGGTGTTCTCTAGCTATCTTGATATCTACCAATGTCGCCATTTTGGAAATATTAATTTCCTTCCTGACTTACAGAAGTTTTTTATTTTATTTTTGCAAAACAGACCGTTTCCTTAGAGCGTTCCCTTTTGAGGGGTGCTTTTACAGTGTAACACAGCGTGGTAGCCCAACAGGATTTATGTATCCTGTCAGTTAGCACACTGTATTAATCTGCACAAGTGGTAGCTCTAATCCAAAAATCCCAGACACGAGCCCCAATCTGTAAGCGGTTTCAACCCAGCACTCCAACTAAGTCAATGCCTAGTATGGGATGCCCAATGGAAACCCTTATTTATATATTTTATGTCAAAACTTCTTTTCATTCTGGATGATGTACCTTTATATAACACCCCTCTCTTTGAGTCCCCCCGGTCTCACTGAACCAAGAAGAAGGTTGTTTTGCAAAGTTAAAAGATTTATTTGAAGAATTGAACAATGAACAAGTTACTTTCTTACCTGGTAACGTTCTTTCGATGGGATGGTCCGACGACGTATTCCATATCTATGACAGGTAATCACCACAGCTGTGCTGCTTCGGAAACTTTTCCGGCGTCTGCGTCCTGCGTCGATGACGTCGATACGCCGACGTCGAGGACCTCCTCCGACGTCCGACGTCATCCGATGTGATAAGTAGGACGCACGACGCCTGTAGCCTCAGTTGTAGTTTTTTCCCCCAGAACGTGTGACAGAAGTCAACTGCCAGTCAGACACAAAGCCTTGCGGAACTAAAGCTGCAATCGCAAAAGAAATTCTGCAGCGGGGAAGGCAGGGCGGGAGCGATATGGAATACGTCGTCGGACCATCCCATCGAAAGAACGTTACCAGGTAAGAAAGTAACTTGTTCTTCGAGGGGATTGGGTCCTCCGACGTATTCCATATCTATGACAGACTCCCAAAGCAGTACCAGAGCAAGGAGGAGGGAAAGAATGTATAAACAAATTTAGAATAGCCAATCAAATAGCAGAGCAAAGGACCGCCTTGCCAAAGGCCAGATCCTGCCCTCTGATGGAATCGAGGGAATAATGCCATACAAATGTATGTACTGAAGCCCAGGTGGCTGCATCACAGATGTTGCGAATAGGAACACCCCTCTGCAGGGCAGTAGAGGCAGCCATGCCCCTGGTAGAATGGGCCCGCAAGCCAGCCGGTGGGTCCTTACCCGCCAAGCGGTAACACTCCGAGATGGCCAAAATAATCCAGCGGGACAAAGTCTGTTTCGTCACAGCTTGCCCCAAACGCTTACCAGCGTAACCAATAAAGAGTTGATCGTCCACTCTGACCCGGGACATGCGTGAAACATAAAAGCTTAAAGCTCTCCTAGGATCAAGCCTATGGAGCCTCTCCTCTTCCTTACCAGGATGCGGAGGAGGATAGAATGCCGGAAGAACAACCTTCTGGGCCAAATGAAATTCCGTCACTACCTTCGGAAGAAAAGAAGGACGAACACGAAGGACAACCCTGTCCTTGTGGAAAACAGTGAAGGGTGGCTTAACTGAAAGTGCCTGTAACTCACTCACTCTGCGAGCGGAAGTAACCGCAACTAAAAACACAGTTTTCAGAGTTAACAGCCTCAAAGGGCAAGAATGTAAAGGCTCAAACGGAGCACCCATAAGAAACCTAAGAACAAGGTTTAAATCCCAACCGGGCACCAGGAAAGGTGACGGAGGGAACACATTAGTGAGCCCTTTCAGAAACTGTGAAATTAAAGGGATCTTAAAGTAAGAACACTCATCAGACGAGCGCTTAAAGATGGACAGCGCTGCCAGGTAACCTTTAATGGTACCCACTTGCAAGCCCCTGTGGGCCAAAGAAAGCAAAAAGGACAGAACCATGGGGATGTCACATGCAAAAGGATCCACATTCCGAACTCTGCACCAGTCGCAGAACTTACGCCAACGGCAACGGTACAGAGACTTAGTTGCTGGCCTTCGGGCCGAAAGCAACACCTCCATCACGTCTTCAGGGAGGTCCCAATCCCTATACCTCAACCTTTCAGAAGCCAAGCGTGAAGGTTGAGGGATCTGACCTCTGGATGGAGAAACAGACCCCCCTCCCGTGAGAGCAGATCGTCTCGGTAGGGAAGACGACGTGGAGGGCAGATGGACAAGTCGAGAAGGTCCGGGTACCACGTCCTCCGAGCCCACGCCGGATCAATGAGGATCATCCGGGAACCGAACTTCCGCAACCTCCGCAGCACTTGCGGGATGACGGGGACTGGAGGAAACGCGTACAGCAGCGGGAACGACCAATCCACCACGAACGCGTCTCCTAAGGCCCCTCTTGGAGGAAATTCCCGCGAGCAGAACCTCCCGCACTTCCGGTTGACACTGGAGGCGAAGAGATCCACTTGAGGGGTCCCCCAAAGGGCGAAGATCTCCAGGAGAATCTCCTGAGCCAACTCCCACTCGTGAGAGATCGCGCTCTGCCTGCTCAGAGCGTCCGCCGTCACGTTTTCGACACCGGCCAGATGAACTGCCGAGACCGAAACTTCCTGCTGGATGGCCCAGAACTCGAGCTGCATCGCCTCCCTGCACAGAGGAAGTGACCCTGCCCCCCCCTTTTTGTTGAGGTAGTGCATGGCCACAGTGTTGTCCGTCAGGATCAGGACATTCCTTCCTCGCACAGTCGGCAGAAAAGCCTTCAGGGCTAGCCTGACGGCCCTCAGCTCCAACAGATTGATATGGAGTCTGGACTCCGACGGAGACCAACGACCGCTGACTGTCAGCTCGTTGGCATGAGCTCCCCATCCCGTGAGGGATGCATCCGCCACGATCGTCATCTCCGGCCAGGGAAGCCAAAATGGAGCCCCCTTCATCAAGTTGCCTTCGACGGCCCACCACAGAAGGTCCTGGGCGACCGAGGGCGGCACCTGAATCGGGTCCGACATCCTGCCGGAGGACTGCGACCATTGCATCTTGAGTGCCCACTGCAAAGATCTCATGCGCAGGCGAGCCTCTGGCACCAGAAGAATGCAGGATGCCATGAGGCCGAGCAACCTCAAGAACTCGAACGCTGGGAGCGTCTGGGCATGCTGAAACTTGTGCACCATCTGCTGAATGTGAAGAGCCCTCACCTGGGGAGGAAAACACTGCCCCAGGGAAGTGTCGAGCACAGCTCCGATGTACTGGAGCCTCTGCGTTGGCGTCAAATGGGACTTCTTTAAATTGAGGGAGAAGCCCAGCCTGTGGAGGGAGTGGCAGGTGACGGACAGATGATCCAGGACTTGCTCGGGAGAGCTCCCCCTGATCAACCAATCGTCCAGGTAGGGGTAGACGTGAATCCCCCCTTGCCTGAGATGCGCTGCCACCACCACCATGAGCTTGGTGAAAACCCTCGGGGCGGAGGTCAATCCGAACGGCAGGACCCGAAACTGAAAGTGCGAGTCGCCAACCGCGAACCTCAGGTACTTCTTGTGCTTGGGATGGATCGGCACATGGAAGTAAGCATCCTTGAGGTCGAGTGACACCAACCAGTCCTGAAGCTGAAGGGCCTGGAGGACTTGAGAGAGAGTAACCATCTTGAACTTGTCCTTCCTGAGGAGTTTGTTCAAACCGCGCAAGTCCATGATGGGTCTCAATCCCCCGTCTTTCTTGGAAATCAAAAAATAAGGGGAATACCATCCCTTGTTCCTCTCCGCTACAGGCACCAGTTCTATAGCGCCTTTCTCCAGCAGGGCTTGAATTTCCTGCGCAAGGAGCGGATCCGGACACTTCAAAGAGAGGTTCCCCGGTGGATTGTCGCGAGGCCTGTGCCGAAAGGGAAGACAGTAGCCGTGGGCTATGATCTCCAGAACCCACACATCTGAAGTAATGGCTTGCCACTCTACAAGATGCTGCGCCAGCCTTCCCCCAACCGGCGAACCATGGGACATGGCCTCATGACTGAGTAGGAGCGGCTGCGGCGTTACCCGAGGGCAAAGAGGCAACTGCCCGAGCGGCCTTGGCACCACGGGTACCCTGTCGTCCACCTCTGGTACCCCTGCGTTGGCCTCTTTGACTGCCAGCTCCTCTCGCTCTACTGAAGGATGAGTAATAGCGAAAGGAACCACCCCTCCACTGCTGTCCCCTAGGACGAAAAGGCGGAGGTTGGCAGACTGCAGCGCCCAACGACTTCGCTGCAGCTTTTGAGGTCTGCAACCTCTCAAGGCTCTCGTCATCCTTGCTGCCAAAAAGGTGTTCACCATCAAAGGGCATGTTGAAGAGCCGGGACTGCACATCAGGAGCAAAGCCCGACTTCCGCAACCACGCAAACCTGCGTATCACGGTGCTCGCCGCCATGGACCTACTGACGCATTCAGCCAAGTCCAGACCCGACTGAACGGACTCACACATGGCATCCTTACCATCCTGGACCATAGCAAGGAAACCCTCCCGTTCAACCCCTTCGGGAATATGTTCAGCCGCTAACGCAACACAGTTCCACAGAGTGTGCGTGAAACGTGACAAGGCACAAACGGAGTTGGCCGCCTGAAGCGCCATACCACCAGAAGAAAACACTTTCTTCGCCCAGCCATCAAAACGTTTGTCGTCCCTATCAGGAGGGATGGTAGGGTACGACGCCTGCTTTGCCGGGGCCGTGGCCGCCTGCACCACCAAACTCTCCGGAGTGGGGTGCCTGGTCAAGTAGCAGGGGTCGCTACTGGCTGGACGGTATTTACGCGACAAGGATCTGCCCACCGCCGGGAGACTCTCCGGAGCAGTCCAAGCCGCCGCCACCCTTCTCTGTAAAGCCATATGGAACGGCAGTACCGGGTCAGTTGGGGGACCAACATCAAGGATGTCCGTCAGATCATCCTGCACAAACTCCCCTGGGGGAGCAGACCATCCCAAGTACTCAGAAACCCTAGCCATAAGGCGCCGGTACGAGGAATCGGCATGGGAGCCAGGCTCAGGCCTACAAAAGTCCACCTCCGGGGAGGTGTCCAGTCCACTGGCATCATGCAGTGACTGCCTCAAATCGTCAAACTGACTATGGCCCGAGACAATTTCATCAGGCACCAGACTAGGAACCAGGCCATCAGAATCCTCATCCGCCTCCGAAATAAATTCCAGGTGGCGAAAAGGCACCCGAGAGTGCTTGCTCTTAACCAGAGCCTTCCTAGGGGGTACACCCGTGACACGGGGCACCTCCGACACGAAAGGCGTCGATGGCGTCGAGCGAATCGGCGCCGACGCCGAGAAAACCGGCAACGGCGCCGAGAGGATCGGCGTCGACGTCGAGGAAATCGGCGTCGACGTCAGATGCAGCGCCTCCAGTATCGGCGGCGTCGACACAGCCCTCGAGGCCGGAGCCCCGAGCGTGTCCCTCGACGACCTGAACGTCGACGGCCTCGACGACGTCCTCGAAGCCGGAGCCTCGAGAAAGCCTGTCGGCGCCCTCGACGCCTCAGACGTCGACGTCTTCCTCGAAGACTTCACAGGAGCACACGGTCTCGAACGCGTCGAGGACCGGGACCTGGAACGGGTACGGCGAGAACGAGCCTCCTTGTCCGAACGGGACCGCTCCCGTGACTCGTGCCGACCACTCTTGCGAGCGGCGTCTCTCGACCTCACACGGCCGACCCCACTCGGGGGCGCGGACGGCTGAGTACCCTGCGACTCAAGAATCGCCAACATTTTCTTCCCGAAGGAAGCCCATTCGTCCGGCGTCGCACGGCTGGTGGGGTAACCGACGTGCCGGGCAGAATCCTCGGAAGAGGACCTGGAAGGCGACCGGTGACGGCGCTTCCGAGAATGCCTCGAAGAGGCTGAGGAGCGGCGAGACCCACTCCTAGAAGAAGACCGACGAGACTTCCGACGACGACGCGGAGAGTCACCCCTCGAATCATCCGTCGAAAGCCCCGCCGACTTCGACTTCCGGGGCTTGGACACCCGACCTACCGACAACTTCTTCTTACGTTCGCGTAAGGCTTTGGACGTGAGCGACAGGCAGTCAACACAGTCAACCGTGTCGTGGGCCTCCCCGAGGCACCAGAGGCAGGCGTCGTGCGAGTCAGTCACCGACATCTTGGACCCACACTCCCCGCACTTCTTAAAGCCCGGACGCGGGGTTGAAGACGAAGTGGAAGACATCGCCGAAATTCACAAACGAACAGGTTCGAAGAACCAGAAAGAACAGAACTCCAAAGAGTCGAGGCTTAGAACCGAGAAACACGAAGCAACACGTTCGCGGAAAAAACGGAACTGAGGCTACAGGCGTCGTGCGTCCTACTTATCACATCGGATGACGTCGGACGTCGGAGGAGGTCCTCGACGTTGGCGTATCGACGTCATCGACGCAGGACGCAGACGCCGGAAAAGTTTCCGAAGCAGCACAGCTGTGGTGATTACCTGTCATAGATATGGAATACGTCGGAGGACCCAATCCCCTCGAAATATAGATTACACTTTTATGAATATGAATAATATCTGAATATCACACTTATGAATATGAAAAATGATCAGCAATGGGTAATATTACAATATCAACAATCTGTTTAATCAATTAGGAGTAGGAACAGGAAGAATAATGTAGCCGAGAATACTTTGTATGGGTTCAAGAAATTGCAATGATAGGAAGGACTGCAACACAGAAATAAAACTTGATATGACTTCAATCAAAGACAATGGGATCACCCTTTCCCCCTGTTACTCACTCCCCCAATATGCAATATGAATAGATGGAATGAGGGCACACAGGATTCAGGAATAACGATCAACAATTGCAGTTTCAATCTCGATTCCCTCCAGCAAGCTTAGATAGAACAGTAATGATTTTAAAACCGATCAATTGCTTTTAAATGAGGTTGAATTGAATGGGAAAAATGCTAAAAATGATTTTTATTCGCTAACTGGGATTCAGAACTAGTGAGAGTTGCTTTGGATTGGTTCAGGGAAACACTAGCAATAATTGTTCAATGGTTAGCAGATGAAATTCAGAAGTGGAAAGCAAGAAATAGCTGTTTTTACATGTGGTGAAATTGAGCCAAATGCAAAATTGCTGCAACATTTCCGCGTGCGAGAAACGCAATTACAGAAACACTATAAGGAATTGGAATGTCGTTTTGAAAGCTGAGGATGTTAGCTTCAAAATGACATTTAAATATCGTTCCTAGCATATACAGTTCAAAAGTTACAGAGGTTTGAGTGAAGGTCGATTTTTCTCAAAAAGAGTCAAGATTTTACAAATGAGATTGCGCTTTTGAAGATTTACCAACAAGGATGGGCTTAACTCAGGGGCTATGAAGATGCAAGATACCCAAAGGGACAGCCACCAGAACAGGGCGTCTTCCACTCAGACTTTTTCCAGCTAGGACACTTGACTTCAGAAAAATATTAGCACACAGATGATTATCACTACAATTATCACAGGATTATGTTGATGAGAGAAGGATTTAAGGTAGACAAGAGAGATTCAATAATACAGTCAGGATATGTTGGAATGGTTTGGATTGGGTTACTTAATACTAAGAGATGACTATGGACAGTTCTATGCTAAATACTCACTACTATGGCTTTGGAATGGAATGGGCCCGTCAAAGATCTGGTCAAAGGTTTGGCTTGGACTTCGCTCGGCACCGGACAGGTCACCAGCGCTGGGTTCTGCTCTCTGCAAGGCACTCTGGTCTGCACTGCCTCTTGGACTGGAGCCGACGGGTTCTGGGTTCCAGCTCTGCTGGACTGATCTGGATCTTGGGTTCTAGCAAAGGTTCTTGGCCAGAAGCAGCAAAACAGCTCAGCCAGGCTGTTGAATGGTTTAGGCCCCGTGGAGGTTTAAGGGTTAAAACCAGGTTGCAAGATGTTTTAAAGGCCTGCTGAAAAGGGTTCAGCTGTTTGGGTTAGGCCTCTGCTTCAGGGTTCTGGAGTCTGGTTCTAGAGATGGGTTCTTCCTGCAGTGCGCTTCTCCGGTAAATCAGTGATGAGTGAATGTGTGTGTGTCTCTGGGTCCTCAACAGTCCCTATTTATCCATCTTCCAAAGGGGTGGGGAGGCTGATTACACAATGCCCAACCCTCTAAGGATCTGATAGGTCAGAGAATTCCCCCTCTCCTGATTTGAGAAGGGAACAGTGTGTCATGAGGTGTCATTGTGTGTCAGAGTGACATGGTGTTTAGGGTCCAGAAAAAATCCCTCCCCTTTGCTTTTACCCAGAAAATCTATTTTTCCCAAAAAACACATTTCAATATGCACAACTTGTTCATAATACATATTTACATGATAGATTGACTAAGGTACGTTTATGTCCAAGCCTCATTCTCCTACGAGCTTTTGGGCGGTTACTCCGTGTCAGTTCTGTACCAATTTTTACACATGCATGCACATACCCTCTGGGCAGATTCCTGTAATTTTTCATGTTCCGAGCATAATCACAATAGCTAGAATATGAACTTTTTCGTGGTTCAGTCTCTGAATGTCGCACAGATTCCAGATTAGTTTTAAACGGTGAGCGAATTTTTCATTTTAATAACCTATACATCCCATATTTTTTTTCAGTTCAGTACAATTTGCTATAAGTCTTTTTCTCAAACAATATTTTCTTCAGTTTCAAATCCACATTTTCAATCTGGCCCGCCTCCAAGGCTTGGCTGATTCAGAGAGTCACATGGGCTTGTCATCCTGGGCAGTTGTCAGTCACACCTGAATTAGCATTTCCATTCAGTTTGAGGAATCCATTGTCTCTTTCCCAGAACAGCAGAGGAAGTCTCATCCCCTTCTCATTAGCATCCCAATGCGATAGTCTCTCCTTTTGGTGGAAAGGAACAAGGTGGTGTGCTCTCATGGGAAGAATGTCTCTTTGAAGTTTTAGCTGAATCAGGTTGCCGTATGGTCAATTGTGACATTGTTTCTTGTGAAAAATTACAGTTAAACATTTAAAATAAGCAAACATATCTTCAATTCCAGTCTTTTTCAAGATGAAAATCAATGTGTGACACCCTATAATGCATTTGAGGGAAGTCCCTTCTTTGGCATATTTAGCTTTTGAGACACAAGTTTCTCCTGCCAGATTTAGAGATCGCCAGCGCTGACAGAGGCGAGTAACGGTATTGCACCCATTTTTGACATATTTCATTCCAGCAAACATCTTGAAAAGTGGATTTTGTTCTGATAACATATACTTCTGCTGACATTATATTTATGTGGATTCTTGAAGTAGAATGATGTTCAACACCCAACAAGGAGGTTGGATCTTTTGGGTGGTTTGTGAGCCATGATTTTTGCAAATTTGACAACCAAGAAAAACGGATTTCCACACAGCTCTGTTTCTTTTGCAGTAATTTTGCTCTGTGGGTAGCCAATTGATGGGTTTTGGCAGTGGTCTCCTGTGTATCCACTGATATATGCGAAAGAAAAGTGGATGGCGGCCTATTTTTCAGATTTTTCCTGCACACTTCTGGGTGATTTCTAGCAAGCAGAATGCTCTCCGGCGGCCATTTCTAATGTTTCTGCTGCAAGCAATGCACAGGAATGTTGCAGGGCCTGGACTAGTGGTGTTAAAACATCCACCAAGATTGTATGGAGGAGGTTGGAGTCGGTATCGTAATCGCCTGTGATGGGAATGAGAATATGGGTGTCATCTGCATAGTTAATGTACGAGACACCCAGATTGTCAAGATCATCAAACAGTGGCTTGGTGAAAATATTGTACATGGTAGGGGAGAAACACAACCCTTGAGGAACTCCACAGGTGATTGGTGCCAGCTCGGCTCATGCTGTTGGAGAAAAAACCCTCATGGTTATATTGTCCAAGAAGGATTGCATCCAGGCAATGGCTTTGGCGGAGAAGGCAGTTGTCTTCAAGTGATTGAAAAGTACTTGGTGATTAACTAAATCAAATGCGGCAGAGAGATTGAACAGGAGAAGAAGTGCAAGCTTGCCTCTGTCCTTTAAGTTGTCCATTAGATTTTATTTAGATCAATTAAGGCTTGGTCTGTTCTGTGTTTAGGTCTGAAGGCTGACTAAGTCCTAGTAGATTGTTAGTTTCAAGGTGTGTTTGAATCTAAATATGGCACCCTGTCTAAAATGTTCATGAGGAATGGGACGGTGGTTATAGGTCTGTAGTTGGTCGGGGTGTTAGGATTGAGGCTGGATTTTTTTTAAATAAAGGTAGGACCCAGGCATCTTTTAGATTAGTGGGAACAGTGCCTGATTCAAATGATGCATTTATTAGTGAGGCGATGAAAGGTGCTAGTTCATTGGCTGCCTCTCAAATGATAGGCGCAGGATGTATGCTTATTAGGATGTTTACTATATGTTTATGTTATGTTCAAAATGTAGTCAATTATACATTGGTAAATGTATTAGGTATTTGTTTTTTAAATGTCAATTAGACTACGAAATGTTTATGTGTGTTTTGTTATTTAAAATGAATTTTTAAGTGAATTTATTTGAAATATGTTGTGTATTTTATAATAGAACTGTTGTAGATGGATTATATATATAGATATGCTTTATGTTTTTACTTAATTATATATTTTTATTCGAAAAAGATGCAAGACTGTTTTAAGAATTTTTGCTAACAGTACATTTAGCACCTATTAATAGTTTTAATACTTTTAATGTTCAATAATTTCTAATATTTGTAGACACATTTTTTGTTGGATTTAACCTTACCTTTTTTCCAAATCATTTCAACTTTCTTTTACTGTTTGGCAGTTGCTTTAGTTTATTTAAAGTACTATTACATTTTGTAACTGATGATGTGTAATCATTTGTTAAAATATATTAATGTTGGTTGTAACCATTTTCATTTTATTTGTTTAGTTGGTTAAAATGTAATTTGTATGACAGCCTCCACATCGCCCCTTACATCGCCCCTTACAGCCTTCCCTTACCTGCATGCTAACAAGAACCTTTTCAAAATAGTCCAAATATAAAAAAAAAAAAAAATTTCAGTTGCCTTCACATGCAATAGTTTTTTGAGAAATACAAAAAGTTATTTTTTACATGCACATTAAAACCTGAACACTTATGTATTCGTCCAAAGTTTTTCTGGGTATCGTTAGGAAAATCACAGAAATCTATAAGTATGTAAAAGTATACTTATGAGTTATATTTTAATAAAGACATTCAAAATATTTAAAATTGTTATATTGTTTTATATAACATAACTATAAGATGTATAACTTGCTATTGCTCTTTTTAATAAAATTATGTGTGCATCTTTTAAATTCCATGGCAATCTTTATTTTATGGTAATTTGCTGATTACTTTAAACCCTTTTATAAAAATTGTCCGAAGGTCTCCACACCACCCCTTACAGCCATCGCCTTCCTCCAATGGTAACAAATACCTTTCAAATATCATCCAAATAAAAAAACAACTTTGCTACCTGACAGATCCCCTGGTGATGGTACTCAGCGGGTGGATCGCATCGGGAGGGAGACAGGGAGGACATCAGGAGCCAACGCAGTACAATACACATGCATTCACCTTTCTTTCAGCATCTTCTTTGCTTTCCCCTGATCCTATAAATTGCTCTATGTATCTCTGCTATAGTAATGTTATTACTACTGGGACGAGGAAGAGTAGGACTGACTGCACTGAGCTGCCCTCTCAAAGTACTGGGATGAGGAATATCAGGACTAACTCCACTGAACAATTCACTCAAAATAATGTGATGAAAAAGATACACAGAGGCCTAACCAACCTCTCAGAAACGGTCTGGTTATCCAGTCACAAGTAGCTTGAAGATGGAAGAGGGACTTTTTGTCAGTCCCTCCTCCAAGCCACTGCAAGCGGAGGTCCGTGCCCACACCAGAAAGAGCTGAGACTACAGCTGCTGACCGGGACAAAACGGGGAGAGTTCCTGAGTACCTACCTGCTTTTCCTAAGTATGATCTGCCGAGAACGAGCCAGACAGAAGGCCTGGGTCTGGGACCCATATATGGGAAGGACAAGAATGGGTCTGGGACCCACACATGAGAAAGACAGCCCCTGGCAGGAGTGTATACCAGGGTTGTCCAGTAAATTGCCAAGAGAAGCCTGAGAAAGGGAGACATCAACCCAACCATAATGAATCAATAAAAAGAGCCCGGGAAAGACCTGGGAAAGGTAGACATTCCCCCAAACACAGTGACTTACCAAGAAGAGCCTGAGAAAGACCTGGGGAAAAGAGACACTTCCCCAATCACCATTGAGAAAGGTTTAGAGAAGGGAGTCGTTCCCCCTACTTTGCAAACCATTCCATCCAGAAGAGAGTCATTTGTCTGGAACCTTAAGAGACAAATCCTTTTCGTTTTGTTATAAGTGTGATGGTTAGAAGTAGGATTTTGACACAGGACAGTGGACTTTTCAGGCACTGAAATTCTGACATTGCCTTAGTTTTATTTGAGGCAGGTAAACCCCTCTTAGGGTTATATAGATTTTTTTGTTTCATGACAAAAAGCATGCCTACTGTATGCCAGTCCCCTCCCTTCCACACCCTCACAATACTTACAGGCTATTAATAAAGATATGAAAAGGAGTGTGGGAGCCCCTCTACTGAGAATGAACATGTTGTATGGAATTTCTTCCACTGAGAAGGGTCCACAACCACATTTTAATAAAGTTATATTTTGAGCATTTCATGTGTTATATTGTTTATTACATAAGTATTAGATTTTTAACTTGCGGTACATTCCATGGCAATCTTTCTTTTATGGTAAGTTGCTTATCATTACATTCAATCCATAATGAATCTTGCTGTACATAGATTATAAAAAGACCATTGTTTGTGGTGTTACCATGCTGATGAATTATACTTTGTTTTATAATTGGTTCCACAAAAGAAACTTGAGAATATGTATAGTTTGTAGCTAAAGTATTTACTTCAATATCATAAGCTCTATATCTTAATACAATTAAAAGAAGGTAGCTAAAATGATGTGTAACTTGAATTGTTTAATTGGTGGTTACATCGTACACAATTGTCATTTACACGTTTTCGGAACAGTTCTTTAAATGGGATTTTGTTAACATTAAGAATATGTAACAGTATAACATTTGTATTATTAATAGGATGCATGTTGGAAAACGTATCAATTTCTGTCAGTATTGGAGTACAACCATGTGTTTTTGTGCATTTGTTGTATAAATGTTACTTATTATTGATTGTACAGATGATATGACATGCATTGCTCACCGTAATAGCATTTCTGATGATTGTATCTGCTTAAATTCACATACTGTGCATATGGTTGACATCCAGGGGTAACCACAGAGTATTGCATCTTTTCTTTCGGGGACCGAAAGGGGACGTTGGCATATGCGTGTCTAACACTATCCCTAGCGTAACGTGTGTAGTACCCAAAATCCCTCACACGCCGAGGTCCCTCCGATTGTATTTTTTCCGCCATGAGGGAGCCCAAGGCTATAGTGAGTGAGTACATAAAGAGAGAAAGTGGTAAAACGTCTATGTTCCTTCCACCCCGAGTGGGGAGGTAGGGAGGGCGCATATGAATCTAAGCAGATACAATCATCAGAAATGCTATTACGGCAAGTAATGCTTATGTCTTCTGATGCTTGTTAATCTGCTTAGAATCACATGCTGTGCATAGACTAGCGAGCAGTACCCGGAGTTGGACGTGGGTTGTGAGAAGGAACAGTAGAGAAAAGATGTCTTAGTACTGCTTGTCCCACCTGAGAATCAGACCTAGAATGAGTGTCTAGGCAATAGTGTTTTGTAAAGGTGTGTACAGAACTCCAGGTTGCCGCTTTGCAAATCAACTCAAGAGGAACATTTGCAATGAATGCTATGGATGCCATAGTGCCTCAAGTAGAGTGTGCTCTAGGCTTGAAGGGCAGTTCTCTCTTAGCAAGAGTGTAACATAGTGTGATGCATTTGACAATCCACCGTAAGATAGCCGATTTAGAGACAGGGGCCCCTTCTCTACAAGCTGCCACTGAAATGAAGTATTGTTTAGTCTTCCTTAGTGGTTTAATTCTTTCCAGGTAAAACATGACTGCCCTGCGCACGTCTAGTGTGTGAATGCTTCTATCGGCCATGTTAGTAGGGTTCTGGAAGAAAGTGGGTAGTTCGATTGACTGGTTCACATGGAACTTCGAAATGAATTTAGGCGCAAACCTGGGATGTGTGCGCAGAACTACCTTATCTTTGTGGACTGTAGCAAAGGGGTCTAAAAAAGAAAGAGCCTGTAGTTCGCTAACCCTTCTGATAGACTAACCCTTTCTGACTAGAAATGCTGTTTTATAAGTCAGGTCTTTTAGACTTGCATTATGCATAGGCTCGAAGGGAGCTCCCATGAGCCCGGTCAAAACCACATTAAGATCCCATCCAGGGGCTGGGTGAGAGATGGGAGGATAAATCCTCTTAACCCATTCCATAAAGGCTTTAATTACTGTTTTCTTCCACCATGATACTTTTTGTTGTGATGTGGTGTAGGTTGACAGAGCAGCCAGATGAACCTTTAGGGAATTGAAGACTAACCCACAGTCCAACAGGTGGGTTAGATACGACACAATGTGTGAGGGTGAGCAATCGATGGGATTGACGCCCTTGGAATTGCACCAGATGACAAAACGTTTCCATTTGCTGGCATAGCAATAACGTGTATTAGGTTTTCTCGCTTCCCTGAGTATGTCCATGCATCTCTGAGGGAGTTGCAGGTGTCCAAACTCTATGGTATCAGGAGCCAGGCTGCCAAGTTCAGAGTGTGTGGGCATGGGTGTAGGGTCTCCCCCCTGTCTTGAGACAACATGGTGTATGGGCAGGGTAGTTTCACTGGTGGGGAGAGGGACATTTCCATCAGGTGAGCGAACCAGGGTTGGCGGGCCCACATCGGGGCCACCAGTATCATGGTAACTGGTTCCTGGTGCATCTTGTGCACTATCTTGTTGAGAAGGGGAGTCGGGGGAAAAGTGTAGACGAATTTCCCCAACCAAGTTATCCAGAGACGGTTCCCCTTGGATCGGTTCTGGGGGTACCTAGAGGCGTAGTCTTGGCATTGGGCGTTCTCTGGGAAACCCCATTCTGCAAAGATGTTGGACACAATGTCTTCGTGCAGTCGCCATTCGTATTCTTCTAGCAGAGGAAAACTCTGCTGAGTATGTCTGCCAGAAGATTGAGTTCCCTTGGAACATGTTGGGACAACAAAAACATCTTGTGTTTGAGAGCCCATAAATGTTTTGGGACAGCTTGGATAGCCCTGGAGAGCGAGTGCCCCCCTGTTTGTTCAGGTAATACATTGCTGTAGTGCTGTCGGTTAGGATCAGCACTGTCTTCCCTTGCAGTTGCACCTGAAAGGATTTCAATGCTTTGAACACCGCTAATAGCTCCAGTAAGTTTATGTGGTTGGACGCTACTTGAGGGGACCACACTCCGTGTGCTGTCTGCTGAAGCAGGTGAGCTCCCCACCCTGTGAGAGATGTGTCTGTCGTGAGAGTGGCTTCCACTGCAGGGGTGGTGAAGGTCTTCCCCTTCAAGAGGTTTTCTCTTGACCACCACTGCAGAGAGAGAACAAGGGCTGGCGAGACAACTAAAAGATCTTCCCATTGTCTGCTGGCAGACACCACTGGCTGTTGAGCCACTCTTGCATGGGATGCATGTGCAGCCACGCGTGGGGAACCAAGTATATACATGACGCCATCATCCCTAGTAAATGCATGGCCTTGCGTACCGTCACCTTCCGACTGGCTACATATTGAGGAATCTGAGAGAGCATGTTCTGAACCCTCTCGCTGGAGGGGAAGACCAGGCCGTCTTCCGTCCGAATTAGCGCTTCCAGAAATTGTTTTACTTGGCTGGGAACTAAGCTGGATTTCTTTTCGTTGATTGAAAAACCCAGGCTGAAGAGATCTACTGTTTTTTGGGTGTTTGAAAAACAAGCGGCGAACAAGTCCTCCGTAAAGAGCCAGTCGTCGAGGTACGGGTAAACTGGGACTGATAGTCTGCGCAGGTGTGCTGCTGCCACCACCAGGACTTTGGTAAACACCCTTGGCGCCTAGGCGATGTCGAAGGGGAGTACCTTGAATTGGTAGTGTTTGTCCTGGACCATGAACCTTAGGTATTTTCTGTGTGCTGGCAACATTGAAATATGAAAGTATGCATCTTTCATGTCCGGTGTTGCCATGAAGTCCCCGTTTCAGGAATGGGCTCACCTCCTGCAGCGTTACCATGCAAAACTTATATAGTATTTATAGCCGCTTTTGTGGTCTTGTTTTACAGAATGTTAACACCTACCTCCTGAGGAAGACTTTCAGTTAACCACCATTACACGTCGAAACCGGTCAAGAGATAAATTCTACAGAGATGTGATCTTTGCATCTGTTCTTTCTATCCACCCTGACAATAGATTATCTGTGAATTATTTCTATTGTTTGTAAACATCGCAAAAATGTGTCTCATTATGGGGACTAGTCATGAATTCCTTTTCCCCATTGGTTCTTAGCATGTTTTGTGGCTCTCTTAGAACTTTGGATGTATGCAATAGTATGATGAGTTGTGTGTGAATGTATGTTGAGTATGAGTGATGTTTTAGCCGATTTTTTGGCATATTGTTGCTGCTGTTTTGCTATGTTAAAATGATCAGTGTATAATAATTTTCTGTGATTTATTCACTAGTCTTCAATTTTTGTATCACTTTAAATAAATGTTGATACATTTTTTCTAAAGAACAAGTTAGTCTCTTACCTGGTAACGTCCTTTCAATGGGATGGTCCGACGACATATTCCATATCTATGACAGTAATTACCACAGCTGTGCTGCTTCAGAAAATCTTTCGGCATCTGCGTCCTGCGTCAATGACGTTGATACGCCGTCCTCGAGGGCCTCCGTCAAGCCGACGTCACCGGATGTTATAAGTAGGACGCATGACGCCCGTAGCCTCAGTTGTAGTTGTTTTCCCCAGAACGTGTGGCACCAATCTTCTGCCTGTATGACCACAGAAAGCCTTGCGGAAACGTAAGCTGCAATCGCATAAGAAATTCTGTAGCGGGGTAGGCAGGGAGGGAGTGATATGGAATACGTGTTACGCTCACCTGGTATCCACAGGGATGCCACCCAGCCAGGTTACTCGCTGGTATGCTTCTCAGTTTTGCCCTGATGTGGTCTGCAGGGAAGGTTCTGCCTGAAAATACAGGAGGACTGTGTTCAAGACTGACCGACTGGGGTAAGTATCCTCCCTCCACCCCCGTATGATTTCAGTCCCTCTGGCGCCCTCTCCTCACCTTGTGGTAGAATTAGGTGTGCTCTCTGTCCTGCCTTCTTTGCCGGGGCGCGTTGTCTTTCATGGGCGAGAGCGGTCCAGTTACTTCACTGACGCCGGCCCGTTTGATATTGTTCAGGTAGGTCTTATTGCTGTTCTTTAGTTTTGTTACTATCCTGCATGCCTTTCTTTGTTTAAAATGTCTCTTTTTTTCTCCCTTGGGTATGCAGAGCTTAAGTGCGGTGAACTGGTAAATGATGGCGCATTAAGAGCGCTACGATGTGGTAAGTAATCGCTATGCACAGCGCTGCAAAGTCTTGCCTTTGCTAACCTGTGTTTTGCTTCCTTGTAGGTCGCAGTGTTCTTCAGCACGAGTGGAATGTCTGGAGTGGTGCCAGCCGAGAGGCAACCAGCCAGGTAAGCCTTTTGAGAAGTTCGTAATTTGCAAATGTCTCTAGTGCTTTCTTTAATGTTGCCTCTATCTTCCTCTTTCCGGTCGTTCTGTCCGGGAGGCGTGCAGATTTGAGGAAGCTGTTCTCAGTAGCTGCGAGTGTTTAAAGATGAACACTGCAGTTAAGATGCTGCTGCTAATGATGTTCCTTTTGTCTCCTTGCAGGCTCTGCTTCTCCGAGGTTCGAGGGAATAGCTGGACACGGTGAGCGTCACCGTTTAAAGCTGCAAAGTAACGCGAAGCGTGTTGCCTTGCTTGGGCGTGGTTTAAATAGCCCCAACAAAATAGTCCAGGTAAAGTAGTCCCTAGGCTACCACACCCAAAACACTAGACCGCATAGCTTGGTTCTTAGGAACCAAACTATGTGGATACCTCCATGTTGGCTGACAATACAATAAAGTAGTTCCCAAACACATCGTTTATCATGGTGTATGAGCCTGGCGCCATAGGTGCCAGGACTGGCCACATGAGGGCTTTTGAAGAGGATGCCAGGCTCTAGAGGCCCGAGTCCTGACTCCACCTGGCCAATGGGTTTGCCAGATGGGGTTTTGGGCAAGGGTCGTGACAATACGTCGTCGGACCATCCCATAGAAATAACGTTACCAGGTAAGAGTAACTTGTTCTTCGAAGGGATTGGGTCCACCGACGCATTCCATATCTATAACAGATTCCCAAAGCAGTACTAACGTAAGGAGGTGGGAAAAGAATTTAGAATACAGAAATTTAGAACGCCCAAACAAATTGCAGAGTAAAGGACCGCCTTGTCAAAGGCCAGATCCTGCCCATGGATAGAATCTAGGGAGTAGTGTTGTACAAAAGTATGGACTTAAGCCCATGTGGCTGCTTCACAGATGTTACGAACAGTCGAGGCAGCCATACCCCAAGTAGAATAGGCCCGTAAGCAAGCGGTAACATTCAGAAATTGCCAAGATAATCCATCTAGACGAAGACTGCGTAGTAACAGCTTGTCCCAAACGCCTTCCAGCGTAACCAATAAAGAGCTGATCGTCCACTCTGACCCGGGACATGCGTGAAATGTAGAAGCTTAAAGCTCTCCTAGGATCCAACCTATGGAGCCTCTCCTTGTCCTTACCAGGATGTGGAGGAGGATAAAATGCCGGAATAATAACTTTTTGGCTTAAATGAAATAAGAACACTCCTCAGACGAGCACTTAAAGATGGACAGCGCCCCCAGTTAACCTTTAATGGTACCCACTTGCAAGCCCTTGTGGGCTAACGAAAGCAAAAAAAACAGAACCACAGGAATGTCACATGAAAAAGGATCCATATTCTTAACCCTGCACCAGTCGCAGAACTTTCTCCAACGGCAACGGTACAGGGACTTTGTTGCTGGCTGGCTGGCCGAAAGCAACAGCTCCATCACGTCTTCAGGGAGGTCCCAATCCTTGAACCTCTGTAACCTCCGCAGCACCTGCGGGATGACGGGGACTGGAGGAAACGCGTACAGCAGTGGGAAGGACCACTCCACCACAAACGCTTCTCCTAAGGCTCCTCTTGGAGGGAATTCCTGCGAGCAGAACCTTTCGCACTTCCGGTTGACACTGGAGGCGAAAAAGATCCACTTGAGGGGTCCCCCGAAGGGCGAAGATCTCCAGGAGAATCTCCTGAGCCAGCTCCCACTCGTGAGAGATTGCGCTCTGCCGGCTCAGAGCATCCGCCATCTTGTTTTCGTCTCTGGCCAGATGAACTGCCGAGATCGAAACTTCTGCTGGATGGCCCAGAACCAGAGCTGCATCGCCTCCCTGCACAGAGGAAGTGACCCTGCCCCCCTTTTTGTTGAGGTAGTGCATGGCCACCGTGTTGTCCGTCAGAATCAGGACATTCTTCCCTCACACAGTCACCAAAAAAGACTTCAGGGCAAGCCTGAAGGCCCTCAGCTCCAACTGATTGATATGGAGTCTGGACTCTGACTGAGACCATCGACCGCTGTCAACTCGTTGGCATGAGCTCCCCATCCCGTGAGGGATGCGTCCATCATGATCGTCACCTCTGGCCAGGGTAGCCAAAATGGAGCCCCCCCCCTCATCAGATTGCCTTCGACGGCCCACCTCAGAAGGTCATGGGCGACCGAGGGCGGCACCTGAACGGGGTCCGACATCCTACCGGAGGACTGTGACCACTGCATCTTGAGAGCCCATTGCAGAGATCTCATCTGCAACCTGGCCTCTGGCACCAGAAGAATGCAGGACGCCATGAGGCCGAGCAACCTCAAGAACTTGAACAGTGGGAGCATCTAGGCAAGTTGAAACTTGTGCACCATCTGCTGAATGTGATGAGCCCTCACCTGGGGAGGAAAACACTGCCCCAGGGATATGTCGAGAACTGCTCCGATGTACTGGAGCCGCTGTGTTGGCATCAAGTGGGACTTCTTTAAGTTTAGGGAGAAGCCCAGCCTGTGAAGGGAGTGGGAGGTGACAGACAGATGATCCAGGGCTTGCTCGAGAGAGCGCGCCCTGATCAACCAATCATCCAGGTAGGGGTAGACGTGAATCCCCCCCTTTCCTGAGATACGCTGCCACCACCACCATGAGCTTGGTGAAGACCCTCGGGCGGAGGTCAATCCGAACGGCAGGTCCCAACACAGAGTGCGAGTCGCCAACCGCGAACCTCAGGTACGTCTTGTGCTTGGGATGGATCGACACATGAAAATAAGCATCCTTGAGTTCGAGAGACACCAACCAGTCCTGTAGTTGAAGGTCCTGGAGGACTTGAGAAAGAGTAACCATCTTGAACTTGTCCTTCCTGAGGAGTTTGTTCAAACCGCGCAAGTCCATGATGGGTCTCAATCCCCCGTCTTTCTTCCAAATCAAAAAATAAGGGGAATACCATCCCTTGTTCCTCTCCGCTACAGGCACCAGTTCTATGGCGCCTTTCTCCAACAGGGATTGAATTTCCTGCGCAAGGAGCGGATCCAGACTCTTCAAAGAGAGACTCCCTGGTGGATTGGCGCGAGGCCTCTGCCGGAAAGGAAGACAGTAGCCGTGGGTTATGATCTTCAGAACCCACACATCTGAAGTAATGGCACGCCACTCTACAAGATGCTGCGCCAGTCTTCCCCCAACCGGCGTACCATGGGACATGGCCTCATGACTGAGCTGAAGCGGCTGCAGCAGTGCCCGAGGGCAAAGAGGCAACAGCCCGAGCGGCCTTGGCACCTCGAGTACCTTGTTTTCCACCTCTGTTACTCCTACGGCCCCTCTGACTTTCAGCTCCCCTCGATCTACTAAAGGATGAGTAGTATCGAAAGGAACCAACCCTCCATTGCTGTCCCCTAGGATGAAAAGGCAGAGGTTGGCGAACTGCAGCGCTCAACGACTTCACTGCAGCTTTGGAGGTCTGCAACCTCTCAAGGCTCTCGTCACCCTTGCTGCCAAAAAGATGTTCACCATCAAAGGGCATGTTGAGAAGCTTGGCCTGCACATCAGGAGCAAACCCCAACTTCCTCAACCATGCAAACCTGTGCATTACGGTGCTCGCCGTCATGGACCAGCTGACGCAATCAACCATGTCCAGACCCGACTGAACGGACTCACACATGGCATCCTTGCCATCCTGCACGATAGCAAGAAAACCATCCCGTTCCTCCCCTTCGGGAATATGTTCAGCCGCCAAGGAGATACAGTTCCACAGAGTGTGCGTGAAACAAGACAAGGCACATACGGAGTTGGCTGCCTGTAGCCCCATACCCCCTGAAGAAAACACCTTCACCCAGCTGTCAAAACGTTTCTCGTCCCTATCAGGCGGGATGGTAGGGGACAACGCCTGCTTCACTGGGGCCGTAGCCGCCTGCACCACCAAACTCTCCGGATTGGGGTGCTTGGTCAAGTAGTAGGGGTCGCCACTGGCTGGGCAATATTTCTTCGGCAAGGACTTGCTCACTGCCGGTAGACTCCGGAGAAGTCCAAGCTGCAGCCACCCTTCTCTGCAAGGCCATATGGAATGGCAGCACCAGGTCAGTTGGTGGACCTTGGTCGAGGATATTAGTCAGGTCATCCTGCTGAAAATCCCCAGGACGGGCAGACCACCCCAAGTACTCCGTGACCCTCGGCTCAGGCCTACCAAACTCCACCTCCGGAGAGGTGTCCAGACCACTGGCGTCGTGCAACGACTGACGCAGGTCCTCAAGTTGGCTATGACCAGAAATGAGGTCATCAGGAACCTCTGCAGAAACCTCAACTTCCTCAGACCCCTCATCCACCTCAGAAATATAATCCAGAGGCTGGAAGGAGGGCACAGAAAAAGGCGCAAATACATTCTTTGCCTTGGCCAGAGCCTTTCAGCCCAGTTAATTACCCAGAAGCATTGGTGCCACTCTCTTAGCTTCAGGTATTGCTTGCTTCATTTGTATCTTAGGCCAATGAACTGCTATCAACTTCACAGTATAGTCAGATTGGTTCTTAACTCTGAGAAAAGGTTGGTTTCAGTGTTAACAGGGGTAGGCTCTTGGCGTAGGCATTGTTTGTTCTCTCTTCAATTGTTATACACTTCAACTTCTTTAAATGAAAGGTATGCTGTGTTAGAATAGGAGTCAATCTTTCTTTAGAAATCACAATTAGGCAAACATGACCACTTCTTGATATAGTTTTTAGGGTTTAAAGATTGGTATATAATTGTATTCCCGTGTGAAAGTATAGGACAAAGTTCAGTCCTCCTTTGGGAATCACAATTAGGCACAAATTACCATTCTTTCATGTAGTTTTCACAAGTTAAAGGTTGTAACACTTGTATTGTCAAGGTTAAGTAATCAGTAATGGTCTTAGCAGTGTTCCCTCTCCTTAATTAGGGACACGCGACCACTCCTTCAAGCAGTAACAGTCTCTAAATGATAGAAAATTGGGGTTAAGCAATGTTAGCTTCTCACCCGAGTAAAAAGACCCTTCACGTTATACGCGAGTGCTACATTTCCATTGTTCAGGTATTTTAGATGAAGCAAACAACTTCTACTCACTAAAAGTCTTACGCAAGGGAACAGGGAACTGGATACTGTTGCTGGCAATGCTTGTGCAAGGTTTTAGAATGTCGTGCTTCACTCACCCGCTTCCTACGCACTTGCTCTGCGGGTCGCACTGCTTTCCAGACTTCATTCACAACTTATATGGCTTCCGGTTCGCTGGGGACCCACACCCTTCTCCAGTAAAGGAGTCTCTAATCTGGCCACACGTTTAGGGGGACACTCTTGCTCCCGAGACCCAGGGATGGACAATTGATTCTTGTCTCGGTCTCCTGCACATACGCAGCTAAGCAACCAGAGCAATCAGGCTCACATGGGGGAAGACTGCTCTTCTGCATGTCTTCCGCTGCACAGCCTCTGTACTTCAGAGTGATGCCTCCCAGATCCCTTCAGGTGTGGGCTGTTAGGCTTAATTACCTGTCTACTACTACAAGATTCCTCACCCCAGTACTTCTGGAATTATGGGACCTGTTGTCCCTTTCAGTAAAGTTAGTTGTTTCAACTTCGGCAGTTTGGCAAACAGCCATTAAAAGTGTGGGATTATTTGGAAAGTTAAACAGAGTTTTCTCAGTCTTCCTGGTCCGCCCCCCCCACCCATGTGATCCTCCTGCAGTACACCATCTCCAAGGCCGGGATCAGGAAGCATCTGCCTTTCCCTGGCCACATGAGCAGGGTCCCAGACCAGGTTTCTGGGAGATCACTGATTCGTCACACATCTCAGACACCTATAATTCAAATACTGCTAAATATTTACAAATTCTCGCTCCTCCAATGAACTGTCAAACTACCAGAAGTAGACACAAGTTGGGACACTACCACAACCGCAGAAGCACCTTAAGAAATGGGTGTTGGCAGGCCTCAAGCACTTTAACTTCCGTGTTCAGAGGTGCTGTATGTCACTGGTTCAAGGTATGTTCCTGGGCAGCATTTTCCGTACAGCTCTTTCGGTAATGTAGTCCATTAATCACATGTGGATGTCACACTCTTGTGGAATGGGCAGTGACACTATCACTGAACATCAGACACTCCACTTACAGTAATTCTTTTATTGACAAGGAACGCATTTCTGCTAACGCATCATGTTCTGTGCACCCTGCTTTTTCACACCTATTAAAGGCGCTTTCATTTCTACACTGCTGATTCCTTCGGAATGAGCTTGTGATTCAGACTGAATCCCGGGTGCCTCAGTGTCATTAAATGGCAGAGTTTCACATTTTTGCACACATTTCTTATCAAAATGCTGAAGTTTACTAGACGGAAAGGGTAGGGTTTGTGCCTTTTTTCTTATTTTGTTGAGTGCGATCTGGGCTGTGGTGAAGGATGTGCTGAGTGAGTACAATGTTTTCTATAATTGCCTGGACTCAGTTTCCCAGAATCCTCCTAGGGTCTCATTGGACGATGCTTAGTTGTGTCCTTTATCTGGAATGTGTGCACGTTACAATTGCACTGCGGATGACCTGCTTAGTAGCCTCAACAGTGTCTGATAATTACTTGAATGTGCAAAATTAAAATATATATTTTCAACGTGGATTGTGCATGCTCATTTGTTAACAAAAAATGCAAGCAAATCTAACATCTCTACCATCAGTGTGAAATGCTTGACACTATTATACAAGGTTGAGAGCAGGGCAAGCACTGCCACTTTGCAGAATGTACTGTTTAACACTGCTAATGAATACTACTATTAGGGGTGTAACTTCAGCTTCATCTAAGCATGCTAGCCAGTATTCGGCTGAAGCCGAATACCTGGATTTCGGCCAAAATTCAGCTGAATACTTGAAGTTGAAGTTCAGTACGCCCCCAATATGAACATAACTACATTTTACCTCTCTTGGTATATTTTCTTCTAGAAATAAATACATGAGTCCAAGCCACATTTTATTGTCTTTTTATGTTTTTTTTGACAGAATGTGCATAGTATGTGTGTCTAGAACTGGGGTGCACAACATACGGCCCGCGGGCCAAATGCGGCCCTCCATCCCACGATATGTGGCTTGCCAACAGTGTTTACTTTTGTAATGAGATACGGCCCACTTCAAGCAGTTGGCCGCATTTCATTACATAAGTAAACTGATGACAGGTACTGCCTGCACCTCTACTAGAGCGGCTATTAACATGATCTTTATCTCCATTACAATGTATGCCCCCCTCCTAGGTTTAGAATGAAAAGCAGTCTAAGTGAGGGGGATGGGGCAGAAGGTGCATACATGATAATGGAAATAAAGATACAGTTAATAGTCGCTAATTATCAGCAGTCTCCCTTGTGTATTATTTATTGTGCTGATGATTCTTTTGTATCTTCTGAAATAAAGAGCCTGGGCCATTTCTTTTCTGGCATACTGGTAGCCAAATCTTCAATAACATGTCAGCAGTTCATTACACTACGCGCGGCCAGATAAAAAAAATGACTATAGTGTAAATCATTTTTGGAAGGCTAAATTGGACGGCTGGCGTTTAGCTCCCTGCTCAAACACCATTGCAGTGCGTGCAGAGTGTGTTTAGATAACTGCAATAACGGGGTTATTGAGGCCCTTTCGCAATACCGAGGTTACCAGTTACAAAAAGCTTACAGTACTGCATCAAGAGAGAACTCTGCGACAGCCCATGGAGGGCTGCATATGAGGTCCAAAGTTGCATTGATCGATAGGGCAATGCCCAATAGGCCCACACACCAGGCCAGCATAATCCGGTTTCGGGGCCTATGTAGGCCACTTAACCTATGTAGTCCAGTTCGCTGATGGTGGTTTCAAAGAATATTGCTGGCTTAATGTGTTGAAACTACAATATCTTTAACATTTTCTTTTATTTAAATGGCCTCACGTGATCAAAACAAATTGTGTTTATGATTGTGTGCCAACCTTGTGTATGACTGCCTGGGCTTGCAAATCAGCTTTCAGCCACTTGCTAACAAAGAAGGATTCATTGCTACTCAGCAGGAAGCTGAAAAACTGCATGCCTGCTGAGTAGCAATGAATCCTTCTTTGTAAGAAAGTGGATGGCATGGAGAAACCATTGTTGAATAGCAACGAGGTGGCACTTCTATTTTCCCCAACAAAAGCGAAGCATACCAGCCACTCAGGACAGTGCAGCCCAGGAGGGTGTGCATGAACTGCTGCAGACTTGCCACATGTTGAACTCTCGCAGGAGAAAATGGGGAAAATGCTATAAAATAGTGGACTAAAAGGGGTGCGGGTGGCACCCCGGCCATTCAAGCAGAATGCTCCCTGATCCCCTCGGCATAGCAGTGTGTGTGAGAGAAGAGAGAGAAAGGGCGATCATGTGAGAGTGGACAGAGTGTGGGCATAAGCGAGATACAGAAAATGATGACAAAGAGATAGGGGGAGTTAAGGGGAAGCGACAGAGAGGGAAGATAGAGATGAGGAATGACGGACATAAGAGAGTGAGCGGGTGGTAGAGAGAAGAGAAAGGAGAGATAGAATGAGACAGGAATAGTAACGTGGAGAGAGAGAAAGAGGCAGAGTGGAGCAAAAGAAAATCAAAAAGAGAACAAGTAACATAGGAAGAGAAGGGGAGAGAAAGAAAGACAGTGTGACAGAAATAGTAACAAGGAGAGAGACAGGAAGAAGGGAAGAAATAGAAAGACAGAAAAAGTAAAATATGGGCGAGAGAAAGACAGGGTCTATGGGTATGTATGCATGGTGCATGCTTGGTAGTCTGTATGGTGGGGGTTCGGGTCTGTACGGGTATCTATGCATGGTGTATGCTTGTTAGTCTGTATGCTAGGGTGGGGGTGGCGGGTTCAGATTTGTATGGTGGGGGTTCGGGTCTGTATGGGTATCTATGCATGGTGTATGATTTTCAGTCTGTATGCTGGGATGGGGGTGGCGGGTTTCAGGTAAATATGCATGCTGTATGCTTGGTAGTCTGTATAGTTTTGGTTGGGGAGGGGGCCATGGGGCATAGTGTTTGGTTGGGGAGTGGGGGCAATGGGGCACAGTGCTTGGTTGGGGGGTGGGAGCCATGGGACATAGTGTTTGGTTGGGGTCATGGGGCACAGTGTTTGGTTGTGGGGTGGGAGCCATGGGGCACAGTGTTTGGTTGAGGGGTGGTGGCCATGGGGCATAATGTTTGGTTGTGGGTGGGGCCATGGGGCATAGTGTTTGGTTGGGGAGTGGGGGCCATGGGGCATGGTGTTTGGTTTGTGGGTGGGGACAATAGGGCACAGTGTTTGTTTGGGGGGTGGGAGCCATGGGGCATAGTGTTTTGTTGGGGGACATGGGGCACAGTGTTTGGTTGGGGGGCGGGGGACATGGGGCATTGTGTTTGGTTGGGGCCATGGGGCATAGTGTTTGGTTGAGGGGTGGTGGCCATGGGGCATACTGTTTGGTTGGGGGCCATGGAGCATAGTGTCAAACTCAAGAGTGAACCCAATAATAAAGCTAAAACAGGCACAATTAGGAGATGCACATCCTTTGCTTTTTGTGGAAACCTGACTCAACGAAGGCCAAACTCCTCTTTGCCAACCCAAACAGCAAAGTATAGCAGCCCAAAATAACGGAATGTCCAATCAAGGGTCATTCAAATATATATACTTTAATTAAACAGACGATATGCAATAACTAAATAGAAATAAACAAAAAATGGAAAATGTGTAGTATAAAATGAAAGTTTGAAATAAAAATAGTTACACCTCAAAAACGTATTCTTTTTCCATGTGCTTAATGAAGGGGGGGGGTTGAAAAAGCCGCTTGCCACGTCACGACCCGTCGCACCTACCGCCCCACCCACATTTACTTTTCTGCCCACTATAGGCTTCACGTAAGGTACTTTCGGCCCTCTGGCAAAATCAGTTGTGCACCCTTGGTCTAGAACATTCACATACTTTTAAAGGTTGTTTGCTTATTTCAAAGTTGTATGTTTGTCATGACTCTTACCCCTGGCTCTCACTGGCAAGTCAGCCTTCCAGTTAGGGCCAGGTCAGAGGCCTTAAAACCTCATCCAAGACTCTCCGAGTCAGTCCTGGTGCCAAAGGCGCCAGGATCATAGCCATCATGAAGATCACATTAGAATGAGACTATTTACATGGGACTATTTAACTTGGGGGGGGGGGGGGTTCGGCCAACATGGAGGCACACACATAGCTCAGTTACAAGGAACTGAGCTGTGCGGTCTAGTCTTTTGGGTGTGGCAGGCCTGGGACTATTTTACCTGGACTACTTTACCTGAGTATTTAAACCGCACCCATACAGCAGAACATGCTTCGAGTTATTCTGCTGTGGGCAGCGTAACGCTCACTGTGTGCAGTTCTTTGATGCCAGCGTACCTGAAACCAAGGACCTGCAGAGAGAGAATGAACACTACAAAGCTTACCTGGAATAGTATCCTGTCTTCAATCCATCGCCGACTTCAGTTTCACTCACCTGAAGGTACGAACTCCATCAACCGGCACCACATGCATTTTGGAATACCATAACCTGGAAAGAGGAGAAAGAAAGACAGCATTAGTAAGCATTTACTCACGTTTCCTCCCGAATGAAGAAAGCCACACAATTCTTACCTGGGTAGTCATCTCCTGGTCAGTATCATTGCTGGAACATCACAGCGCTAGGCGAGGAACATCGCGACCTGCAAGGAGAGAAAAGACACAGGTTAGCAACATAAAAGGCGAAACAGCGCTGCGCATCGCGCATTGCTCACCGGACAGCATTGCGCACACCGCACTTCGCCTACCGGACCATGCTCATCTTCAAACTACATGACAACACCAAAATACCTTTCCATACCTAAAAGGAAAGAAGCAAGACGAACAAGTTACTCTCTTACCTTGTAACGTTCTTTCGATGGGATGGTTCGACGACGTATTCCATATCAATGACAGGTAATGTCCACAGCTGTGCTGCTTCGGAACATTTTCGGGGTCTGCGTCCTGCGCCGATGACGTCGATGCGCTGTCCTCGAGGACCTCCTCCGACGGCCAACGTCACCCGATGTGATAAGTAGGACGCACGACGCCCGTAGCCTCAGTTGTAGTTTTTTCCCCAGAACGTGAGACACCAGTCTTTAACCAGTCAGACACACAAAGCCTTGCGGTAACGTAAGCTGCAATCGCATAAGAAATTCTGCAGCGGGGAAGGTCGGGAGGGAGCGATATGGAATACGTCGTCGGACCATCCCATCGAAAGAACGTTTCAAGGTAAGAGAGTAACTTGTTCTACGAGGGGATTGGGTCCTCCGACGTATTCCATATCAATGACAGACTCCCAAAGCAGTACCAAAGCAAGGAGGTGGGAAAAGAATTTGGAAAACCAATTTAGCATGCCCAATTAAATTGCGGAATAAAGGACTGCCTTGCCAAAGGCCAGATCCTGCCCTCGGATGGAATCGAGGGAGTAGTGACGTACAAAAGTATGTACCGAAGCCCAGGTGGCGGCATCACAGATGTTGCGAATCGGAACACCCCTCTGTAGGGCAGTAGATGCAGCAATACCCTTGGTAGAACGGGCCCGCAAGCCAGCCGGAGGGTCCTTACCCGCCAAGCGGTAACACTCGGAGATAGCTAAAATAATCCAACGAGACAAAGTCTGTTTTGTCACAGCTTGCCCCAAACGTTTTCAAGCGTAACCAATGAAAAGTTGATCGTCCACTCTGACCCGGGACATGCGGGAAACATAAAAGCTTAACGCTCTCCTAGGATCAAGCCTATGGAGCCTCTCCTCTTCCTTACCAGGATGCGGAGGAGGATAGAACGCCGGAACAACCACCTGCTGGCCCAAATGAAATTCCGAAACCACCTTCGGAAGAAAGGAAGGACAAACTCTAAGGACAACCCTATCCTTATGAAACACAGTGAAGGGTGGCTTAACTGAAAGTGTCTGTAACTCACTCACTCTGCGAGCGGAAGTAACCGCAACCCAAAACACCGTTTTCAGAGTTAAGTCTCAAAGGGCAAGAGTGCAACGGCTCAAATGGAGCACCCATCAGAAAACTGAGAACAAGGTTCAAATCCCAACCGGGCACCAGGAAAGGTGACGGAGGGAACACATTAGTGAGCCCTTTGAGGAACTGAGAAATTAAAGGAATATTAAAGTAAGAACACTCCTCAGACAAGTGCTTAAAGGTAGACAGCGCCGCCAGGTAACCTTTAACAGTACCCACTTGCAGGCCCCTGTGGGCCAGAGAAAGCAAAAAAGACAGAACCATGGGAATGTCACATGCAAAAGGATCCACATTGTGAACCCTGCACCAGTCGCAGAACTTACGGCAACGGTACTGGGACTTAATTGCCGGCCGTCGGGCCGAGAGCAACACCTCCATCACGTCTTCAGGGAGGTCCCAATCCTTATACCTCAACCGTTCAGAAGCCAAGCGTGAAGGTAGAGGGATCTGACCTCTGGATGGAGAACCTGACCCCCTCACGTGAGAGCAGATCGTCTCGGTAGGGAAATGTGGAGGGCAAATGGACAAGTCGAGAAGGTCCGGGTACCACATCCTCTAGGCCCACGCCGGAGCAATGAGGATCATCCGGGAACCGAACCTCCGTAGCCTCCACAGAACTTGACGGGGACTGGAGGAAACGCGTACAGCAGTGGGAAGGTCCCCTCCACCACAAACGCGTCTCCTAAGGCTCCTCTTGGAGGAAATTCCCGCGAGCAGAACCTTTCGCACTTCCAGTTGACACTGGAAGCGAAGAGGTCCACTTGAGGGGTCCCCCAAAGGGCGAAGATCTCCAGAAGAATCTCCTGAGCCAACTCCCACTCCTGAGAGATCGCGCTCTGCCTGCTCAGAGCGTCCGCCGTCTCGTTTTCGTCCCCGGCCACATGAACTGCCGAGATCGAAACATCCTGCTGGACGGCCCAGAACTCGAGTTGCATCGCCTCCCTGCACAGAGGAAGCGACCCGGCCCCCCCTTTTTGTTGAGGTAGTGCATGGCCACCATGTTGTCCGTTAGAACCAGGACACTCTTCCCTCGCACAGTCAGCAGAAAAGCCTTCAGGGCTAGCCTGATGGCCCGCAGCTCCAACAGATTGATATGGAGTCTGGACTCCGACGGAGACCAACGACTGCTGACTGTCAACTCGTTGGCATGAGCTCCCCCTCCCGTGAGGGATGCTTCCGTCACAATCGTCACCTCCGGCCAAGGAAGCCAAAATGGAGCCCCCTTCATCAGATTGCCTTCGACGGCCCACCACAGAAGGTCCTGGGCGACCGAGGACGGGACCTGAACAGGGTCCGACATCCTGCCAGAGGACTGCGACCACTGCATCTTGAGTGCCCACTGCAAAGATCTCATCCGCAGGCCAGCCTCTGGCACCAGAAGAATGCAGGATGCCATGAGGCCAAGCAACCTCAAGATCTCGAACGCTGGGAGCGTCTGGGCAAGTTGAAACTTGTGCACTATCTGCTGAATGTGAAGAATCCCCACCTGGGGAGGAAAACACTGCCCAGGGATGTGTCGAGCACTGCTCCGAAGTACTGGAGCCGCTGTGTTGGCGTCAAATGGGACTTCTCTAAATTGAGGGAGAAGCCCAGTCTGTGGAGGGAGTGGCAGGTGACTGACAGGTGATCCAGGGCTTGCTTGGGAGAGCGCGCCCTGATCAACAAATCCTCCAGGTAGGGGTAGATGTGAATCCCCCCTTTCCTGAGATACGCTGCCACCACCACGAGCTTGGTGAAAACCCTCGGGCGGAGGTCAATCCGAACGGCACCACCCGAAACTCAGGTACTTCTTGTGCTTGGGATGGATTGGCACATGGAAGTAAGCATCCTTGAGGTCGAGAGACACCAAACAGTCCTGGAGTTAAAGGGCCTGGAGGACTTGAGAGAGAGTAACCATCTTGAACTTGTCCTTCCTGAGGAGTTTGTTCTGTGAAATACATGAGAATTAAATTACGTGATTAATTATGAATAGTGTTAGTAGTAGCAATGTTGGTTTTGGAAGTGGTAATGGTATTAGCAATACTACATGTTTTTGAATTATAATACAAAACGTATGATGTAGATATTTAGTAGCAGGAATACCCTTAACAAAAATAACTAGCATACTAGGCCAGAGGCATTTCAACTACTGCACGTGCATGACAGGAAGGAATGAGAGAAGGGGGGAGAGGAGAAGAGCATACAATCAATAAGCTACCGTACTATGTCTAACGACTTTTCAGATAATGCAAGTGCTTGACAAAGAGTGTGGAGAGAAGGGGGGGTGAGGGAAAAGGACATGCAGAACAATAAACTACCATAGTAGGCCTGGCGACATTTCAGATTGATTGGTGGTTGGTCGTCACCAATACGCCTATGCTTGAGTATTTCAGGTACAACCAAGCAAGGGAGGGGAGACAGAGGGAGGAAAAGACGGACAAATTTGCTAGGCCTAGTACATTCACGGTCGTGCAAGTGTGCAGACAGGAAGTGCGGGGGAGGTGACAGGGGGGAACAAGTGCACCCAGTCCAGGAAGGGCCTAGGTTAAGTGCAGATTAGTTGCCCCTCTCTTGGAGCGTATTTCCAGGGCAGAAGTGCCAAGCGGAGTGCAGAGGTCCCTAGTCAAGTGCAGGACTGGAGGGGCAGCCTGGGACCTGTGAGGCTCTGGAGGCGACCAGTCAGCGAACTGAGCAAGTTGGGAATAGAAAGAAGGAGGTACGCAGGAGAGAAAAGAAAGGAGGTTAGCAGGGGAGAGGGAGAGAGAAAGAGGAACAGAAGAGGAAGGTCTTGAGGAGTTTCCAGAACTTAAGAAGGTCCGCTCAAGATGGAGAGAGGCAGGGAGGCTGTTCCAGTGGGAGGCACCTATAGAGCATAAGGATCCTAATCTGTGTTTGGAAAAACGGCTCACCTGCAGAGAGTTGGAGGCGGCCAAGAGGAGGGCTCTAGAAGGAGAGTATTTAGGAAGAGAGCACTGTAAATAGTATGGGCACCGGCCCCAGCCTTGTGAATTATGCACAGGGACTTGAACTTGCTCCTTGCAGCCACTTGGAGCCAGTGGAGAGATGTCAGCACCGGAGAGATGTGGTCACTGGTCTTGTGGCCAAGGACGAGTCTTGCGGTTCTGTTCTGGATAAGTTGAAGAGGTCGGAGAGTAGCAGTAGGAAGATTGAGAAAGCGACTTTTGCATTAGTCCAGTCTGGAGAGAACCAGGGCTCTGGAGACGGTGAGCCTCTAAGGGAAGGTGAGAAAAGGTAGAATGCCTTTGAGGATGTGCATTTGATCGTGGGACTTTTTGGAGGTGTCCAAGATGTGAGAACAGAAGGAGAGTATAGTCGAAGATGACCCCCACATTTTTTGCCTCACTGGTGGTTGAGGGTGCAGGACCAAGAGGCCAGTCAGAGTGAAAGTGGGAAAGCGGAAGCAGGGGTCCCAATGAGGACGATCTGTGTCTTACTGGCATTAAGGCAGAAATCATTATCAGCACACCAGGACTGAATTGCGCACAGACAGGAATGAGCGAGGAAGAGAAGAAGGCCGAAGGTAGCCTGAAAGAGAGCTGTGTGTCATCCGCATAACACTGAAAGTTGGAGGTGAAGGCAGAGATCTTGTGGGCCAAAGGGGTCATGTAGACATTGAAAAACTAGAGGGATAGATTAGATCCCTGGAGAACATCACAAGTAGAGAGAGTGATAGCTGAGAGAAAGGACCTGAGTCCCACCTGGGAAGGACGGTCAGAGAGAAATGACTCTAGCCACGCCAGGGGCTGATCTGTGATTCCCAGGGTATTACCGAGATGGAAGATCAGGATTTTATGGTTTACCATATCGAAAGCAGAGGAGCGGTCAAGAAGAATGAGGACAGAGGGAGAGTTAGAGTCAAGATTTGAAAGCAGGTCATCACGAGCGTTCAGAAGAGCAGTTTCCGTGCCTCTGGATGACCTAAAGCCAGACTGATGGTCATGGAGACAACCAACAGATTCAGTGTGGAGGATAAGCTGAGAGATAGCCAACTTCCCCAGGAGTTTGCCCAGGAAAGGAGTGAGAGAGATCAGGCAATAACTTGCTGGAATAGAAGGGTCGCAGAGGGTTTTTTGGGGGTGTACAAGGGAATGCTTGAGAGAAGTGGGGAAAAATCCAGTGACGAAGGAAAAGTTGCAGAGGTCTGCCAAGGCTGGAGCTACAGGGCCAATGTTGTCCTTGATGGTTTTGGAGGGGCACGGGTCTACCGGTTTGGAAGAGGCTTTCATAAACCAGACTTGTCTAGCAACCTCCTTAGGTGTGGGAGGAGAGAAGAGGGGGCATGGTGGGGACAGCCAAGTGGGGCCCAAGAGATGATGGTGCAAGAGTGGGTGCAGAGGAGAGAAGGCATGATTTTGGCGGTGAAGTGGGCCCGGGTGGGTGCAATAGAGGATGAGGCTGCAGTGGGGTTGGCCAGTTCCTTGCAGACTTTGCATAGTTTGGCTGTGTGGTTTGATGCCAGGGAGATGCAGGCTTGAATATGGACTCTTTTCTTGGACCGAATACCAGTCTACAATACCTTTGCTGAAGGCGACAGGCCAGCTTGTCAGAGGGTGCACCCGAAGATCCCCACTTCCGCTCCACTGCTCTGCACTTGCGTTTAAGGTCAGCCAAGTCAGAGTCATACCAAGAGTTGCACTTTTTGGACGGCTTCAGTCAGACCCACATGACAGGGGCAGGGATGTCATTGGAGTATTGGAGATTGAAAGGTGAAAGTTAGAGAGGGCTGTGTCAGGGTGGGAGTCAGCCACAAGAGTAGGAGAAGGAGATTAGGTGGAGGCAAAGGCAGCTACTGACACTTTTTTCACAGGTCGGGTGATCATGAAGGTGGGAGGCAGTGCAGCGTGTGTAAAGGAGAAGAATGCTCCAAGTGAGAGGAGAGAAGAGAGTGATCGATCCATGAGAGTGAGGGGATGGCTGTGGAGATGAGAGCATCCAAGGTGTGGCCAGCAGTGTGTGTCGGACCAGAGGTTACAATGGAGAGAGGGAGAGAGTCGCATCGGTTGCGGAAAACTCCTGAAGAGTCAGGAGAGTCCAGATGGATGTTAAGTTCCTGCAGCAGGAGGAGTTGGCAGGAGGAAGAAAGGAGGGAAGATACAGGTCAGCCCATTCCGAGAGGAAGAGGGTGGCCTGTCCCAATAGAAGGTGACCAGCAAGGGTAGGACAGTAGGTGGACGTAGTATTGTAACGTAACATTACGAATATGATGATGTATGTAATGTGCGTTTACATATAACATTACACAACTAATATATTATTGTCATGGCCACTGGTCAGGGGCCATTATATCCCACAGGGTCCCAATGGACCCAGTCCTGGCGCCTTAGGCCAGGCTTATCTGAAAGTGTGCCCTGCACACAGTGTACCTAAGGCACGTGCATACAGGCCAGGCGCGGCCATCCACAAGCATTGGGACCATGTTCAGAAGTCTGAGGGAGTGGTAAGGTGGGGCCAGAGGGCGGGGCTGAAGGGAAGTGGCTGGGTCCAGACTATATAAAACAGCCCCACCCGCGCGTTAGTCTGCTGGTGCAGCGTGACGCTTACTGCCATCTACAGATGCTTACCTTCAGTCTCCAGAACTCCATCCTGCAACCGCTCGCATCATACCCGAGACCAGCCACGCCATCGCCTGAAGCTCTGAGAACCCGATCCCAACTCTGCAGCTACCGTGCGCATCTTACCCGAGACCAGTCATGCCATCGCTCGAAGCACTACTTACTCGATTACAACTCTGCAGCAACCGCGCACACCTTACCTGTCTCTGCTGATCCAAATCTTGCAGCCCCTTGCATTCGTACCTGTTCCGGACACCCGACATCGGCGGAGACATCCACCGGCTCAGCATCCTCGCGGATTCCACCATTAAGCACTGTCAGGTCGAACCTGCAAGGGAGATAGAAAACACAAGGTAAGCAACTGCATAAACTTTCAACGCTTAGCCGCGCAACCTACAAACCTTGCGCATCATCCTGAAACCCAACAAACCTTTCTAGTGGGTTCTTCTAAATCCCAGTTGGCTCAGTTTTGAGCTCTCTTCCATTACCGTGTCTCCGCGGGCCATCTTCATACCTAAAGGGCAAAAGAAATGAAATTACAATGTTACGGACAATAATCACTTGGAGAAATCAACACAAAAGGATACCAACAATAATCACTGCTACAAAAACGTATCTCCAAGGCAGGATTGGTCGCAGCCAGTCTGGACCACCACGCTCAAGGACCAGTGACGTAACTTGGTCTACCTACGGCACCCCTGCTGAGAGAAAGCAGGACGGAGAGCTCATCCTTACAAAATCACAGGTGAGGTCATATGGGAAAACGCATGCTCATATCATTCTGGCACAAAGGGTTTGAGGGGGATCGTAGTTCCACCGCAGCATTCTCATTGCCTCCTACCTTCTCTACAGGGTATAACCAGCAACCCGACCAGCCCACACCACCGCAGTCGACGGAGAAGCTCGAGCCAGGGGATTCTAGTCCAGGGAGGGCTCCAACCGTGCACCAATGTCCCTGCAGAGACCAGGTAAGCGTAACAATTATTAGGTCTAGCCATGTTTATAAGCAACGTGTAACATACTATATTTTGAATGTATATATGTTACATGGATTTTCAGACTTTGTATGTGTAATCATATTTTTAGTGTACAGTTTGTAAACAGTACTTTCGTTTAGTAAATAGGAGCACATTACATTGTCTGATGTTTAAATCTAACCTGTTAAAAGTTTGCATGGCAAACATTTAATGTACATTTTTAAAAGTATGTTAAAATACAATCACTTTTACATTAAGTACAGTATGTAAAATGCTTTGTGTAATACATTTGAAGTGCTTTATGAGCCATTTTTGAATGAATAAAACTAAAATTAATACATTATTTGAGAGTTACCTAGCAGGTGTACTTGGAGTGATTGTAGCAACTGCTTCCCATTTTATTCTAGGTGTCTTGGGGTGCCACATACTTTACAAATAACAAAGTTCGGAGAAAAATCTAACACCAGTCCACACTGGAATATTTTAAAAAAGCAGTTTAGGGACTATCACCAGAACAAGGAAAGTGGCCGAGTGATCCATCGCTCAATCTTTCTCTTAAGGGAAGTCAAATATGCAAAATGATTATCCTTCAGCAGACAGGGGTGCGTTTTGCTCACCTTGATACCCAGATATTGGACCAATGACTGTTCCCAGCGGTAGGAGTCTGACCCTTTTGGCTTAAAACTACTGTAATTTAATTTATTTTTATTTTTGTTATGCGCTACACGCCCATGGGCCTCAGTGCACAAAAAGAAGAGAATAGGAGGGACAGATTCGGAAAGGTAGGGTTTAGACCAAATTAAAAAGGAGGGTTTTCCCTGATTGCTTAAAGATCAGAGAAGAAGATGCTCTTATATTCATCAGGAGCGAGTTCCATTCACTGGATGCCGGAATTTCAAAACCTCTACTGCCAAACGTCCCCAAGCGCTAGCGCTGTTGGTTCAATTAGAAGGTATCATTGGAGCGTTCTGACCTGATGGGTTGTGTTAGGGAGAATTGTCTGTAAAGGCTAATTTCCCAAACCTAGTGAGTCCCCCAGCAGCTTTGCTGGATTTTTGGGGTTTATTTTTTTTTCTCCTGCTAAGAGTGAGACTCTTTTCCTCCCACTCTTAGACATGATTTGAGGTGTTCCTTTGACTTTGTATGTGTTCTCTGGGCTATGGGGTCTTTTACTCCATAGGGCCTCATGTTTTTTTGATATGTGTTACACAGCACCCTCCGTGCAGTAACACAGGGGTGTCATAGTGACCCCCAAACATAGACTCCATACCCTGGGACTGACTACTGTCTCCCAGGGCATGTAAAGTTACCATTGGCTTTACTAGTCCTAAATTGTGAACAGAACCAGTTCAAACCATCATATGGTGGACATACTGGTAGGGGCAATTTTATTGCCCCGGGGGTCTGTTCGAGGGGGCACTGTCCAGTCCCCCCTGATCGAGTTTTGGCTGGTGGCAGTGGATACTACTATTTATATTCAACCGCAAATATATTCCTTTGGGATTTTCCCATTGTTCGAGGCTACCACTTTTTAACATAGCCTCAAAGATACCGCCGGTTTATTAAATTAATATTAATTCACCGGTTGGGATTTTTTGCCAAAACTCGGTGCCAAAATGGCGCCTGTGTTCGCTTCTGTAACTCCAAACCAGGTCGAGCCCTTTGGTCCACTTTTTTGGCAGGCTTCTCCACAGAAGCCCTCCAAGTGGTGCCACTCTGTCTGGGTTTCTTAGGAAGGGTGGAGGGGGGTTTAGGCACCCTGGACTGCGTTGCCTCGGCAACCCAAGTCGCACTCCACTCTGATTGGCCCAGTGGTGAGCCGCCCGGCTCACCACTTAGCTTGTGTGATTGACAGCAAGGCTGGTGAATGGGGGTTTTTCTGCATAAAAGCAGGGCCTTTGGGCTAGGAACTTCTGAAGTCGCCACAGGACCTAAAGAATCCGAAGAGGGAGAAGCTGAGCCAATTTGCAACGACGGCACCACCGGTGGAGCCCTGCTGAACCGACTGACCACTTCCCGTCGACAGAGAAGATCTTCCTCCAGGAGAGTCTTCTTCCTTTGAGCTGGTGGGGTTAACCAGTTTGCCCTCTTTTCGCCTCCTTGATCGTCTTGTGGTCGAATCGCCTGTGCCAAGCACCCCGGCGGCTGGATAACCACGTTTCACCACTACCGCGAATAAAAGGGTAGTACCTTTTAACTGGAGAACTCCGAGGCTGGTTTCTTCCCTGGCAGTGCAACGACCTTCAGCTTTCCTCCTTGTCGAGATCATCTCTTCCTCTGAATGAAGCCGTGACTGGCACCCACTGCCAGGAACAACTGCCCCCGCTGCAACGTCCTCTCCATTTAAGGTACCGTGTCCGTCTGGCCGCCCTTTCAACGGTCTGTGTAAGGTGTCCCTTAAATCCTTGCCTTTCCAACTGGGTTGAACCTAGGCTGGCTAACCTAACTTTTCTGAAATTATCTAACTACTTTTTGAACTATCTGCAAAGACTTTTAAAGTGTACTTCAACTGTGTGATCTTGGGCACATTCCGCCTTGCTCTCTCCAAGAGTGGGCCTGACCTAGGAACCTTTTGCTCTACAGTAGACCCTGCCTTTCCTGACTTCCTGTGGTTCTTTTAAAAAGTGTTGGTATTGTGTGCTTTCCTAATTCTGCCTTTTCCCTCCCTTTTTAACTAACTTATTTGAGTGCCATCTTAGGTTAAGTGCTCACCTCTGGCTGCAAATAAGTGGTGTTTTCAATCTAAGACTGGTCTAATAAGTAACTAGGGAGGTGTATATATTGATAGTGACTGTTTTGAACTTGCTTGCCATATTAGTGCTAGTGTATTTTTACAAGTGTGTTTTTAAATAAATAATTATATCCTTTTATACCAAAGCTCTGGTCAGTGTTTGCTTGTGCTACTGCATTTTTGTACCTAATGTGTATGCTCTATATACTGCCTAACTCATCTTGAGAGAAGTCTGACTGCTCAGCCACAGCTCCCAGGTAAATCTGTGTGGTACAGACTGCTACCAATTGGGTTTACTGCCAACACCTGTAGTCTTAATCTTTTTGCAGTGTTCCCTAAGGGAACTGCACAGGATTCTGCCTAACAGGTTGTTTAGCGGATCCCCTGTCCAGGAGATATTGGGGGGCTGCTCTATTTATGCATTTGTACGTCAAAGACAAAATCTTGTGTCAAATTCTCTGTTTTACAGCAAGCCAATGTAGAGTTTTCCTGACAAAGGAGATGTGTTTGCATTTAGTGAGTCCAGAAATAGCCCTGATTGTGCCATTTTGAGAGGTCTGCAAGTGCTGCAGGTTGGTCTCAGAAGTGCCGGCAAGCAAGCTGTTGCAGTAGTTGAGGCGGGAATTGACTAGCACTGTTGCCAGCAGTTACCTATTTTTGATCGAAAGATAGGGGCGAGTGTGATGGATTAGTTTGGTCACATGGCCACACGAAGAGCGAATCTGTGAGACATGTTGCTTCATAGAGAGCTTGTGATCCAGGACAACACCCAGTGTTTTTACTGACTTACTGATAGGGATTTGAATTCCAGAGATAACGAAATGGGCATAGAGGTCATCAAGATTTTTTATGCGTTGGCTGGAAGCTATGATCAGTAGCTCCGTTTTTTCACTATTTAGCACAACGGAGTTCTATGCCATCCATGATTGAATCTCCCGATAAACTTTGTTCAGGATTTCAGAGTCATGTGCGTGTATCCCAGTGAGTTTAAAAAGTACCTGGGTGTCATCTGCATAGTTTGTGTAATTGACACAGAGTCTGTCCAGCAGGTCAAGGAGGGGCCTAGTGTATATATTGAAAAGAATTGGATACAAGCAGGAGCCCTGGGAACTCCACACGTGGACAGAATAGACAATGCCTCGGCATTCTCTACCACTACTCTAGACGTTCTTGGGCCCAAAAAGATTTTATCAAATGACAAGCCCCATCTGAGCATTTGGCAAGAGTTTTAAGCCTCTCCTTCAGTAGGCCGTGATCAATTAGATCAAAGGCAGAAGAGAGGTGCAATAACATTAGAAGGGCTGGATGACCTTGCTCTACAAATCCCTGCAATGTTGGATTTGAGATCCAATAAGGCCATCTCAGTTCCATGCTGGTCTCTGAAGCCTGATTGATCAATACTCAGTATGTTATTTTCCTCAATAAATGTATTCATTTGGTGGTACGCTACTCGGTGGTACGCTACTCTGTCTATGATCTTCAGTAAGCAGGAGACATTAGTAATAGGTCGGTAGTTCTTGGCATTGGCCGGATCGAGTGTTGTTTTCTTCATCCTTCAATGATGTTGGCACATACCTGTTCCCGAAGGACATGTTAACCATGCTGGTGATCCAAGGAACGAGTACCTCTAAGGAGGCAAAATACAAAGCCATGATTGGCACTTATAAAAAGGCTATTCTTAAAGCCAAATCTAGTTTCTTTAATGACAGTATACAAAATGCACAGCATAACACAAAGGAGCTCTTCCGCATCCTGAAAGAACAGGAAAGAACTAACCACTCTACGCCAGTCAGAACTATTGCAGATGATGTTACTTGGTGCAATGTCATGCAACAAGCTATGCACAAAAAATTAAGTAGGATTAAGGAAGATATACTGGAAAAAAAGTACTAATTTAAACTGCTCCAAGGCCATTACCACTGATCAACCGTATCAAAGATCACCAACTATTCCTGTCTTCAATTTAGTGCCCACAACGGACAAGGATTTAGAAACTATCATCACCCAACTAAAAGCCACAAAGAATAAGAATGACATCCATACTACCATGATAATTAAGACATGTGCCCCCTCCTTAATGTCATCTATTTGTCAATTTGTAAATACCTCCATATCCACCGGTACGGTCCCTCAGGAACTTAAGAAATCATGGGTCATGCCAATCCTGAAGAAACCAGGACTCTCAGTTGATATGCCAAATAATTATCGACCCATCACAAATACAGCGTTCCTACTCAAGATTCTTGACCGTGTGGCTTACATTCAAATTGCAGAACACTTAAAGACACATCCCATCTTAAATGACCATCAGTCTGGATTTCGGGTTGGGTACGGCACTGAGACTGCATTACTTGAACTCAAATCTAAATTGATGGTCCGTATGGACAACAGGGAAGCTTCCTTGCTTATGTTGCTCGAACTTTCAGTGGCTTTCGACCTGGCGGACCATGATATTATGGCCACCAGGTTGTGTGAAGTGGCTAATTTCTCTCCTTTGGCCTGTAAATGGGTATTGTCCTTCCTTAAGAATAGAGACAGTAGAGTCTTTTGCGGCAATGTGGAATCGGAACCCATTGCAACAACTTGTGGCGTTCCACAGGGTGCTTGTACATCTCCCTGCTTTTATAATATATTTACAGCCCCCTTGTGTGCAATGCTCGATTTTGAGAAAATCATTTTTACTAACTATGCAAATGACACGCAATGAGTCATCCCGCTTATTGGCTGTCACAGAGAAGATGAAGTAGCCATTAACAGAGTCTTCTCTCTCATTGAGGCGTGGATGGTCCACAACAAACTAGCATTGAATAAATCAAAAACGGAACTACTTGTTATAGGCTCACCACATACCATTACCAGAAGGGGGCCAAAGTATGAGAACTTTTAATTGGGAGGAGAATCTAACCCCTGAAAAAGGTGAAAACCCTTGGTGTAACTTTCGATCAATACATGACTATGAAACAACATGTCAGCAGTCTTGTAACCTCATGTGCATACTACATCAAATTGTGAGCACATTTAAGGCCATTGATCTCACAGGAGAATGCCGAGACTATCGCGAGAGCAATAGTAGGCTCTAAAATAGATTACTGCTCTAGCCTACTCATGGGTATCAGTAAATCTGATTGTAATAGGATACAAGTATGCCAAAATGGGGCTATCAGAGCTGTCATGAATCTTAAATTTAGAGACCATGTTACACCGGCAAGACGTGAGCTACACTGGTTGCCAGTGACCTCTAGATTCTTATTCCGAACTTTGACGATCATACATAAGTGCAGATCAGGAAACATGCCTGGATACTTACAACAGCTGCTATCCACTAAAAGCAATGTGCGAATACGAATGTCGAATAATCAGCATTCTTTGATTGAACCAATGTGTCATACTGTCAGAGCTGCAAATTCAGCCTTTGTCTTCAACGGACCTAGAGCTTGGAACGCTCTGCCCCTAAACATGAGATCCATTGACTCCTTTGAATTGTTTAAGAGCCTAAAGACATACTTGTTCAATGAATTGATTATGAGACAGCTATAAACTCTTCCTTCGTCATGACTCTGCATCCCGGACTTGTATATTTGTTACTCGTTGTCTGTCTCTTGTAGTGCCCTCACGCCCTCGGGTTCATGGCTGCGCTATATAAATTATTAAAGTAAAGTAAAGGAACCCTTTAGAATGTCAGTAGGTCAGACGTCTCCAAGACAGGAAGTGGATTTGAGTTTTAAAACTATGTTGAGGATTTCTTGTTCTGAACAGCTCTGAAATGCAAATCTAGGGCGGTGATGTCTTTCTTACAGAGACATTTTTATGGGAGGGCAAAAGGAGCACTTGCCCAGAGCCCCCACCTTGGAGGGGGCCCCCACAAGGCTGCCTGATCTGAAGTAGTAAGATTCCGTTGTTCACTAGTCTTAAATAGCACACGTCAGGATATTTTATGGGGTTCTGCTGAGGCTCTAAACATTGCCTTTCTGTTTTGACAAGGACATTCTGCCTTGATCAATTCATCATGTATTGCTTTCTGTGGTCATTGTGGTATATATAGTTTGTGGGTTCCTTACGGCACAATTCTGTAGCATTCTTTCCTTCATGTGGGAATTATGTTGATCATGTGCAATAGGCAACAGTGAAATGCATATTGATTAACTGAGTGCCACAATGGTTCAAAGGTTGGCTCAGTGTGTGAAGCACCCATTGCAGAGATATGTGTTCATATGCAAAATTAGTATATCACATTCCAGCAAGGCTGGCTGAGCCTTTCCTATGTCTGAAGTTTGTAAAACTGCCTGCATACGCACTTGGTTTTGCAGAACAACATCTGCTGGTATCGGCAATGCACCTGCACCAGATAGGGAATGCTATAAAAACTAACATATCATCCGTATGGTGAAGGTCTAGAAATTGGTTTCTTCTGATGGGGTGTTGTAAACCTAGGCAATCGCTTCCAACAATGGCATAAACTGTTAATCCAAGAGGTGAATAAGTATCCAAAATCAGGACTATGGAACAAAAGCGTTCATGCTTGTATCCTGGATTTGCCAGCAGACGATACAGTGATCCTGGTCAAATCATCTAATATATCTATCTGTGCTGTCTTCTGTGAGGTTTGCCTTCTTCCATGTTGCTGGTATTGTTTAGCCCATTAATTGATCTTTCTTCGTATGTAGGCCATTTGGGTAGAAGGGTTGGTAGACAGAAGAGAGCGGACCAGATGTTGCAGGCCTCTGGCAAGCATAGTTTAAGGTCTGCTTGTTTGACACAAACAATGGTTTGCTTTTTGGTAAAAGTCCAAGGTTTATATGCACATTTATAAATGAAAATGTCACAAGCCATTGTTTTGGAAGTATTTAAAGCTTTAAAATTCAAAAGACAAACCCAGATTAAATTTGTTAAATCACATCAATTGGTATGCTGGTACTTATATACTTTCCTTGATGATGGAGAGAATGAAGCTAGAACCATTCCCATTTTGCAGAACAACCTTCTATTATATGTTGTTAAAAAATGGTCACGTTTGGTAACGTGATTTGTGTTATTTCCAAGTCCGTTTTTATAAAATTAGATTGTTTTAGTTCATGGTAAGAACTGGAAAAGTGTTCAAATGCAGAAATTGCAGAGTTGACAAAAATCCCAGCTTCACCCCTTCAGACCTTAACCAATATGTGATCCTGGGTATCTCATTTAATCTTATATTGCCAGTCCCTAAACCTTTCAAGCTTGTCAGCTCTTCAGAGCGATTTCCTTATCATGGTATGATCTTCATAAAAGACTTATTCATGGTTTCACTGGCTATAGCATTGCTTCCACATTAATGTCAAGCATATTTATATCACACACCACAGGCATTTGTTCCTTTGATATCTAATGGCAACACTATCTGAAAACCATATCCCACTTCTAATCTCTGTCTGGATAAAGACACCTCCCTGGTAGCTGCTAATCGGATCCACTATCCATGCTACGGTATGTGTTGCTTTCTCCTTCCTTTCAATTGGTCTCCCCTATCCATGCATGAGCACTTTTGCATTCTATGAGGCAGCAAATTTGAGTTTGCTGTCTATTATGGGTTACATGTACCTTTTACATACAGTCCTGCATTAATACTACAGGATGCATACCTTCTTGGATGTTATTGATAAAAATGATCCTGTATACTCTAGAACAGTAACCTCTTCATAGACTGCTAATGTTGGCTTTCAAATGCTACTTGTTTATCATTCTGATTGGAGCAAGAATGAAGAAGGTAAGGGGACTTAAAGGGAGTAAACATGCTTATTATGCTGCGAGACAACATATCAACCTATAGGTTGTGAGCGCGACGGGGGGCGCAAACAGTATTCTTGATCCCTGAATTCCATTGGTTTGGTGGAGGGAGGCCCCGAAGATGTCCGCGCCCAGGGTCCCTAAAGTGCTTAAGATTGCCCTGCTTACATTCGGGAGTGGTGTTCACAGGGACTTGGGTAGTTTTGAAAGCTAGACAAGTTTGTTGTTTAGCAATGGCCATTCTATGACCAGAGGTTTTGGAAGAGAGTTTATTCTGAATGGATTGACACCATGCTGAGTCTTTTATTGTAGGGGAGAAAGGGGAAGTATGATTGTCAAATGTGCACAGGGATTCTTTCTCCACTCACGTTCACATGCTCTTTTTGTCTTCCTAGCTTTAATAAAATCGTCATTGAACCATGATTTCTTACGACTTCAACTTTGATGGTCTTGGTTTTTTCAGGTGCAATATATCTGAAGTGACTCTGATAGCTGGGCAGAGGTGCGTCACTAAGTCAGTCATCTTCTCAAATTGTTAATTATTGTTCAGTTTACTGGCTAATAGAGTGGAACAGGCGAGACGTTTTTTGAAATTTCTACATTTCCTTATTATCCTAAGGTTAGTATTGAGTTTGTGCGGGGCTGCTGGTAGTGCTATCGCGATACTAATCAGGACATGATCTGACCATGGACAGAGTGCAATGTGGACTGTCTTACATTCAAGATTGAGTGTCATTATCCAATCTAAGGTGTGATTGCCTTGATGGGTAGGGTTATTTATAATTTGGGTGAAGCCACTAGTTTTTATGGAGGATAACGAGTTCTGCCCATAAATTGAAGTCACCCGGAACGATCACAAAGGAGTTGAGTTTTGTGATGTTGTTCAGTAAGGTGTTCTTCAAACGGGTTGCTCCTGGGGAGGTTTATAGAGTGTTAGTATGGACAGTGAGATGTTCGGGTTGATCTTCATTTTCATGGAAACAAAATAGATTTAGCTCAATGTCTACGTAGTCCTGGGACATCACCACATTTTTCAACCATTTGTGCAAGGGGAAGTAAGTTAATTTCAGGATCTTTAACATTTAATACAAAGTAATCAGCATACAGGGACACCAGTTCTCGTACACTCCAATGCCAGGCTACGCTTCCGGTGTACCAACCGCAATAGAGCCGCGAGCAGCTCAATTGCTAGTGCAAATAACAGGGATGACAATGGACACCCTTGCAGAGTACTCTGCCTGAACTGGAAACGGACAGAACGTTTACTGAACAAGCTAATCTTCGCAGTGGCACCTGAATAGAGCAACTTTAAACACTGCAAGAAACAGTCAGGAAGACCCACTTTCTCGCACATAGTAAAGAGGTATTTCCACGAGATCGTACCAAACACTTTCTCAACGTCTAATAGAGGCCTAACCGCCTGTACACCAGGATCAATTTGGGCAAGTATTGCGAAAAGTCACCCCAAATTTGTTTTGATCATCAAAAAAAGGGTGCAGACAAGTGTTTCGACCATAAACAGGTCTTTATCAAGGTTACCATTGTTGACAGGTTCATAAGATATATATTTTGAGCACACACCATTGTTGTGGCATGTGCAGTGTGATCAGTGATTCAGTGCAATTGGTGAATTTACATTAATATTCATTTTTGTTAAATGACATAAGAGCAATTTGAATACAAGCTTGAGGGTTGGCCCAGTTTGCATATTTAAGGACATAGATATCCACATAAAGTGGCAATATGATAGGGTCAGGTAGATAAACCACATACATCAGCATTAAGGTTGTAAATACAATGGCGTGTGGCAGTATAGCAGTGGGTGGACAGGCTCACCTGGGTTCGTGGTGTTTCAACAGTAGAGATTTAGGAGGGAAGTGCCCTCGAACTGTAGTTCATTTCCTTATACAAGATTAGAAAAGGTGTGTAGCCTTAGGTTCTAGATGTCATCTCTGGTTAGGTGTATCTGTATGGAAGAGTCATTCTAGTTGAATATGATCAGGCGTCATACTAAGGCCATGAGATACGTAGTGTATGGGTGGGAAGATTCAGCAATTCTTATGCCTGCTAATTAACCGTAACATGGTCTAAAAGGGTTACCCGTGAGTATACACATGGGTTTGTTAGATTGAGGATAGTGGGCCGAAGCGCCATTTGGAAGGTGGGATATATAGTAGGTCTGAAAGCCAAGTGGTAGTGTATCATCACGTGCTGGTCAGGATTGAATAAGCGAGCAAAATTATGCAAGTGCTTGAGAGAGCGTCATAGTATGAGTGTGCTGGTGACGTGGGCAGAGAGCGCTAGTATTAACAAGAAAGGAACTGGCACCCAACAGGGTGACTAATTGGAGTCTGTAATCTACCCGCTAGCGTAGTAGTGCAGGGGCTGCAAGTGAGATGGGTGCACTTGCAATTGGTCGTTACCAATTGGCGTTAGCAGTGTCTGTGTCACCCTTTTCTGTGGCATGGACAGCCGAAAGATGCCCTGGGACCCCTCTGTCAGTACTGTTGAGTCTATTTGTAGCAGAGGAGTCCGTATTTATGAGTGGGTCCCGGTGTCACACATGATCTAGCAATTAACTATGGAGGGTGAGGATGCCCGGGGACCTCTCCGCCAGTACTGCTATGTCTATTGGTGGCAGAGGTATCCATCGGTGTGAGGGGGTCCCGGTGTCACCCATGACCTAGGTGTTAAAAAGTGGTAAAGGATTTTGTTTAGTGACCAGCTTACCTGTTTGCTGTGGCGCTTAGCTTATTGCTGCCGTCTCCCGTCAGTGCGGTTAGAAAACTATTCCCGGTCGGGCGTATATAAGGAGCCCAATGATAGGCTGAATCCTGTCGTCACGGATTGGTACATGTGTCCGGATTGTGGCCTGGCTAAATCACATGAACTCAGCCCGTGTCTGAGAACGACTGTGGCACTAGAGGATTAATTGGTCAGGCTATGAGTAAAAATAAAAAAAATAAAAACTTGTAGGAGCCGTGGTCGTTTGGCCATATAGATAGGGTTCCAGATTGGGCTATGGTGAATACTCGAGCTGAAAAACCTGTTTAAGGAGATACGTTTTGTCTTGTTATATAATAACTTTATGAAACTACATACAGCCGGGTTAAAACATTCGGGGGAAGTACGAGTGGGGAACAAGTTAATACCTGTAACAGTTCTCCAGCATGGGTCTGGCATGGATTCACATGCTCATGAATATTCCCAGTCAGGCTGGAAATCCTCTGTAAAGAAAAAAATCAGATAACTTCAGAACTGTCTTTCTCCTAACAACCAATCACTGGTCTCTGGGTCATATTGCGCCCAACCAATGACTGCCCTCTACCTAAGCCCCTCCTCTGGCAGCCATCTTCAGATTTGTTAGCATGTAAAGTGGTAGTAGAACCAAGAGAAGAGCCGCAGAGGGGTAGGCGGGAGGGTTTGCATGTGTATCCGTGCCAGACCTATGCTGGAGAACAACAGTTACAGGTAAGTAACTTGTTCCTTCTCCAGCATGGGGTCTGGCATGGATTCACATGCTCATGAATAAAGAATACATAGCAGTACACACATGCACAACCACGGGAGGTGGCACGGCTCAACATTAAGCATCTCAACATTAAGCCTCTCTTACCTCTTCACCAGGCTCACCTTCAGGCGAACAGGTTGCACAGCACTGCTTGGCCGACTCTGGACTCCTCCCTGGAATCCCTGTCGATGCAGTAGAACTTGTGAAGGTGTGCTTCGACCTCCATGTGGCAACCCTGCAGATGTCCAGCAGGGGCATATCAGACAGGAACGCTGCAGTTGCAGCAATCGCTTTGGTCGAGTGGGCTCCCGGACGGCCAGGCAAAGGTCGGTTTGCCAACCGGTGACAATGGGTGATGAAGCCGGAGAGCCACCTGGAAATGGAAGCCTTGGAGAGGGCCTTCCCATTGTTCACCACAGGGCTAAAGTTCACAAAAAGTTGCAACGTCTTCCGGAACCCCTTTGTGCAGTCCACATAGAACTAGCGCTCTAGCCACATCCAGTGAGTGTAAAGTCCTCTCAGCCGCCGACGAAGGCGTCAGGAAGAATACAGGTAACACCAAGGGTTCGTTTAGATGAAAGTCCAACGGCACCTTGGACATGAAGGAGGGGTGTATCTGTAGCACCAGCCATGTCTCGTGGAATGTGAAATAAGGTGGTTTACAAGAGAGGGTCTGGATCTCCTCCACTCGTCATGCAGAGGTGATGGCCACCAGAAAAGCTGTTTTCCATGACAAAACAGTTTTCAGTGGCGATCGAACGAAGGACCCATGAGCCTAGTCAGCACCACATTGAGCTCCCATGCTGGGGCCAGAGCCTTCACCGGTGGGAACGAGCAAAATAGTCCTTTGGAGAACTCCTTGACCAATCGATGCAACCATAAGGATGATCATCAAGGAGCTCTGGTGTAGCGGGAGATAGCCGCCAGATGAACTTTGATGGAAGCATGGGCCAGTCCTGCCTTGGCCAACAACAACAAATACAGAAGCACCTGCGGAGCATTGATTCGTAGAGGGTCGATCTTCCGAGTACGGCACCAAACGGCGAACCTCTTCCGCTTGTGCCCGTAGCATTTGAGAGTAGACGAAGCTCTGGCCTTGTCGAGCACCTCCCTACAGTCCGCTGGGAGATTGTAGCCCCCAAACTTTAGTGCTGCAGGAGCCAGGCCTTCAGGTTCAGTAATCCTGGGTCGTGGTGCAGAATCGAGCCTCCTTCCTTGTCGAGAAGATCTGCGACTGCCGGATGCTTGACTGGAGGGGACGCTGACATGTGCAGAAGGTCCGGGTACTATATTTGTCTCGGCCACGCCGGTGCGACTAGGATCTTCCTGCACTGGGTACTATATCTGTCTCGGCCCCGCCGGTGCGACTAGGATCTTCCTGCACCGGGAACGTCCGAGTTGATTGACTAGTCGAAAAAGCAACTGCAACGGAGGGAACGCATACAGAAACAGGTCATCCCAGGGGAAAGAATGCGTCCCCCATTCTCCCCGGCTGGGGAAACCTGCCAACGAACCTCCGGCACTTGGTGCTCGTCGCCATCTCAAACAGATCGATCTGGGGATTTCCCCATCTGCGGAACATGTGATCCACTTGGTCCTGCCGAAGCTCCCACTCGTGGCACGAGCGCAGCTCCCTGCTGAGAGAGTTGGCGACTGTGTTCGTCACTCCTGCCAGATGAAACGGGATAAGGAACATCCCATGGGTGAGGGCCCAGTGCCAAAAGGTCCTGAGCCTCTTTGGAGAGCACCAGGGATCTGGTTCCCCCCTGCTTCCGGAGGCAGAACATTGTGGTGGTGTTGTCCGTGAAGACCCTTAACACCTTGCCCCTGGGGTAAGGGAGAAAGGACTTGAGGGCCCAAAACACTGCCCATAGGTCCAACACATTGATGAGCAACGTCTTCTCCTCCGCTTCTTGCATGAAGACTTCCAGCGTGCGCTCCCCATCCTTCTATGGAGGAGTCGGTCGTGACCGTCTCCTGATAAGGAGGGGCCTGGAAATCCACACCTGCGGACAGATGTGCACGCTCTCCACACCACTGTATTGGTCGACGGAAACTCTCGTATAGTGTGATCTTGTTCTCAAAGCTTCCCGACACTTGTATCCAATGGGCGTTGAGGAACTCCTGCAGCAGATGCATCCGTAGCCTGCACAGCCGAATGAGGTATATGCATGACGACATCAGGGTAGGGACATGATGGAGCTTACCCTTGCGACCTTCAGGGCCAACATCCGTTGTACCTTGCCCAAGATGGCCGCTATCCTCTTCTCTGACAGACGCCAGGCACGACACTATGTTGAGTCATGATCCCAGAAACCATGCGTCCCGCGATGGAGTCAAGCAGGACTTTGCATATGTCACTGAGAACCCCAGATCCGGTCTTCGCCGTGTGTTCGACGGCGATGTAATTTGAGCTTGCCCGGATGAGCCAGTTGTCCAGGTAAGGGTACACATGGATCCCTCGTAGGCGCAGCTGCGCTGCCACCGGCGCCAGGCACTTGGTGAACACGCTTGGCGTTGACTTTAGTCCGAAGAGCAGGGCCTTGAACTGGTAGTGTTGTCCTTGAACCACGAAGAGCAGATACTTGCAGTGGCCCTTGTGTATGGGGATGTGAAAATAAGCATCTTCCAAGTCCAGCGAAGATGGAAAATCCTCCTTTTCCATCTGTCCTAGCACATGCTGAAGAGTCATCCAAAACTTTTGAGACTTGATGTACCTGTTCAGGCAGCGGAAGTCCAGGATGGGCCTCCAACCGCCAGTCTTCTTTTTGACAATGAAGTAACGAGAGTACACTCCGGAGCCTCTTTGGGACAAGCTCTATCACACCCTTTCTTAGCATGGCCCGCACCTCCAACAGCAGCTGAGGGACATGATTTTCCTGATGGGTCACCAGTGGTATATGGGGACACCTCCATTGGAACTCTAGGGTGTGTCTTTGGGAGAGAGTGGCCAGCACCCAACGGTCGGTGGAGATGGACTTCCACACTCTGATGAAGTTCGCCAGCGGGCCTACCACAGGGTGCACGGGTGGGGGCACGACTCCACGGCCGGTTCAGTCCTCTTTTCACAGTGAAGCGCCGCCTTGGGGGCCTTGGCGGCAACGACGACATTCACCTTCAGACTTAGCGTGGCAACTGGTCTCCTGGGCCGATGAGCGGAGGGTTCACAGTAGGACAAAGCACCTCCTCCGAATCCTTTAGAAGAAACTTGGGATTTTCCTCCAGAAGTCCGAAAGGACGGCTGTCGTTGCTGGAGTGTGCCCAAAGCACGATCCGCCTCAGTGTCCACCTTGATGGCCTGAAGGGACTCGTCCTCAGTCTTTCCAAACAAATTGTCCCTGTCGAAGGACATGTCCAACAACCTTGATTGAACATCCTGGCAGAAATTAGTGGCCCTCAGCCAGCCACACTGATTAAGGCAAAAGCTGTTGCCCATTTGGCAGAATCCCGTGTCGGCTATATCCGTGGTCACTGTAATGGCGTGGTCCGAAGCCACCTCGCCATCCTGTAGGATCTGCAATGCCTCTGTTCTCTTGTCGTCGGCAAGTAAGTCCAGGAGGGGGACCATCTTGAACCAAAGCTCTGTCGTAACGCGCCACGATGGCGAGGGCATTAGCAGCCTTGACAGTAGTCGCTGCCAACGTGATAACTCTTTGCCCCATGGCATCCAATTTCTTCCCCTCACCATCCGGGGGGGAGGTAGCCGCCGAAGAGGAGCCTGACGACTTCTTCTTGGCCGCCGCCGAAACCACTGACCATTAGCACTTGGGCACAAAGTCCGGCACTCTCTATTTCTTCTCATAACAATCCCTCTTCGTCGGAGCCGATGAAGGGTTCTTAATGAGGGACAACCCCACGTCCCAAATGTCATCCAACAACGGGATCGACAGCACGGCCTTCCTTTTCGCCTCTGGGTGCTGGTACTGGTATAGGAAACCTTTCTTCTTCTCCTGCGGGACGAGCTGGAATAGCTCTGAGGTCCTGGAGATCATGGCGTGGAACGAGCCTATCTAGTCGGGCGGTGAAGATCTGGCAGGTGGCGACGTGAGACCCCCAACCCAACGTCATCGTCCGTGCCAGTGCCTGTTGTCGCCATGTCCGGGTCCGTCTCATCTCTCGGTGGGGGAGAGAGAGGCGAAGGGTAGAATGGAGGAGGGGGGTGGACTCTCCTCGGCTTGGACGGTGGTTCCTCCGATGGTGCTGGCGTCATGGGTGGGGCCGTCGGCGTAAGAGGCATCCTTGTCTGGATCTCCAAGCACAGGGTATGCAGAGCCATAAGAATGTCCACCGAGATGTCACCATGTGGCTGTTGAGGTGGTAGAGGTGGAGGCGACAGAGACAGGGAGTTTGCGGCTTAGGTTGTTCGTCACTGCCCTGCTGCTCCTCGTCGGTCTCCTTGTCGTCACCATCATCGTCCCCTTCGTTGTCGCCCACGTCGGGATCTCTCCCTTAGGGCCCGCTCTTGACGCATCGTGCCTCCTCGAGGATCGGGAGTTTGGTGAGCTCCTACTCAGAGGAGATGTCCGTGCCCTGGAGGGCCACCGTGTCCCACCCCTTCTCTGCGACCAAGGGAGACAGTTGCGGGGAAATGATGGGCGTCACCTTCTCCAGCGTCTTTTAAATGGGCTGGAAAGAGGATTCCCTCCTGGCAGGCAGGGATACTGTCGCCTTTGGGGCCGTGCCCTGAGGATCCGCCACTGCGGCCTTCGCGAGGGACGCTGCTACCACTTCGATGGAAGCTTGGGCTTTCGTCTGATGCACCTGGGCCTTCGCATTCTTGGCCGAGTCCGCGGCCTCCACCTTAGGGGGTTGGTCGGGACCCCGCTCCCCCTTGGCCTTCTCTGCAGGGCCGGTCTGGGTCTTCTCCAAGAGCTTGCCCAGATGGTCAAACTTCCTCTTCTTCAAAGATACCGAGCGTTGGCTCGTGGTCGAAGGTGATGGAGATGCTGTACTCGCCCTGGCCGCTGAGGAGCCCGTCGCAACAGTGCTCCCGGAGGCAGTGGACTTGTGGTGCTTAGCCTTATGTTGGGCCCCCTTGGGAGGGGCGCCCTCAAAGGTCTTAGAAGACCGCTCACCTTTCTTCTCCTGGGCAGGGGAGGCATGCTGCAGGGACTCACCTGGAGCAGGGGCCTTGGCCTGCACCCACTCATTGAGGTGCTTGCGCCGATCGGTCCGTGTGTGGGGCCCCATCTCCTGACAAGCTGCATGATCATCCTCCATGTGCGTCGGGTCCGAGTGCAGGCAGTAAAGGCACAGGAAAAGTCAGTCATCCGAAAACACATTCCATAGGTTGCAGCAGGGGCAGACCTTGAAGAGAAGGGCCGAGTCCTCCTTATCTGCCATGTCCACGCGGGGTAGGCCTTGAAGAAGCTTCTGGAATCCTCCAAGAATAAAGTAGATGAAAAATCGCCCTTGAGGGGCGCTGAAGAATCCGAAAACGGGTCCCCGTTAATCGGAAGATGGATCGATGGAGCTTGAGGCTCAATTGACTGAAAAAATAGAGCAAAACTCTTAGAAAAATTATAGAATGCAGTAGAAGCTCGAGAGCAAACTCACGAGGACTCCCAAAACTTGAACGTGCAGTAAAAATCTGAAGATGGCTGCCAGAGGAGGGGCTTAGGTAGAGGGCAGTCATTGGCTGGGGGCAGTATGACCCAGAGACCCGTGATTGGTTGTTAGGAGAAAGACAGTTAGAAGTGAAACAAACTGATTTTTTCTTTACCGAGGATTCCCAGCCTGACAACGGGGCATATTCATGAGCATGTGAACCCATGCTGGAGAACCTCCCTTCTTTATCTGGTCTTTGTTCAGAGCCTTCAAAGACTACCCACACAGGGTTATTGAATCTCCTCTCTCAGCTTTAGACAGTTCCAATTACACAGGGTTCTCGTCCCATCTTCTGCTGCCCTGGTGATCTACCGTTTCTCCTGTTCTCTCTTTCAGGGAATGTTGCAGGCCATGGCATTTGCTTGGGTGATCCTCTTCGATGCTACCTTTCTCGTTCCTTGGTTTTTTTGTGCTCCCATTCTCCATGTCCCTTCTGCTGTACACAGAGGTTGACGATGGGAAGCTGTCCGCGTTCCCAACTGCTTTCTCGTTGTGCGTTCTTGGCCTTCCCTTTTGCCGTATACAGGGTTTAATGTTAGGAAGCAGTTTGCGCTCCCACTTGCCCCCTCTGATGGTCTCGTTGTGTCTGGTCGGGCGTCCTACCCACCATGATATGGATGCAGTCTCGCCACCACCCGACACAGGATGGATGTAGTCTCGCCACCACCCGACACAGAACCCTACTTTCCTGTTTCACAACAGTTCCTACGTTGTTGCATACGCCAGGACTCCAGCATCTCCCTCTGGCCTTCTGCAGCTCTTCGAAAACCGGAGGCTCTGCGGCTCGTCTCAAGTCTGCCTCTCCAAGGCATGCTCACGTCAGGGGGCTTCTCCTGCACAAGGTAATATCTGTTTCTCCCCATTCGTCCACTTCTCTTAGTTAAGTATGGGTCTCCTCTTAAAGAGAAATTCTCCTTTCCTTCACTGGGCTATTTGATCCCAGCATTACCGTCAGCCAAATATGCAGATGTTACATTAGTCTTTATGATATGATATAATATGATATGGTATTTGTAACGCGCCTATACACAAGTGTTTCAAGGCGCGACGAGGCAGGGAGGGGGGGAAACAAGGGGAAGACAGACAAACGATCCTACTAGGCCAGGTGTCATTCAGATCGCGCAAGTGCAGAGGTAAGGGGAAAAGGAGAAAGTGCAGGGGGAGGAGGAGGGGGGGAAAGTGCAGTACAAGGTAAGTAGCGTAATAAAATAATAAATAATAATAAAAGGGCCAGCTGGTGGCAAGTGCGAGGTAAGTGCAGAGCAAGTGCTGGGAAGGGGGCTGTAGGGATGCAGTGACAGTCCCACAGTGCAGGGGGAGCCAGGGAGGCAGTGCAAGTGGAGAGTGGCTGGGCCCTGGACCGAGGTCACAGAGTGGCCCAGATGCAGGTTTAGTGCAAACTTCAGTGGGGAGTTTAGCAGGTTTAGCAGGGGAGAGGGAGAGAGAAGGCAGAAGCGAAGAGGAAGGTTTTGAGGTGCTTCCGGAACCGGAGATGGTTCTCCTCAAGTTTCAGGGAGGCAGGAAGGCTGTTCCAGAGGGAGGCCCCTGCTGCGGAGAGAGATCTACCCCCAGCTCGTTGCTTCGAGAAGCGGCTGACCATGAGGGAGTTGGAGACGGATGAGCGAAGGGCTCGTGAAGGCAGATATTTAGGAAGAGAGAGTTGAAGGTATTGTGGCCCCAGGCCCCAGAAGGCCTTGTGGACAATGCAGAGGGTTTTGAACTTAATCCTCGCAGCCACTGGGAGCCAGTGAAGAGATTTCAGTCCTGGAGAGATACGGTCCCTGGGCTTGAGGCCAAGGACAAGTCTCGCAGTTCTGTTCTGGATAAGTTGCAGAGGGCGGAGAGTGGAGGCAGGCAGATTAAGATAGAGGCTGTTACAGTAGTCCAGCCTTGAGAGAACCAGGGCTCGGGAGACAGTGAGCTTCTGGGGGAAGGAGAGGAAGGGAAGAATACCTCTGAGGAGGTGCAGCTGGTAGTGTGACTTCTTAGAGACGTCAGAAATATGAGGAGAGAAGGAGAGTGTGGAGTCGAAGATGACCCCGAGGTTTTTAGCTTTGCAGGTAGGGGCAGGAAGAGGGCCAAGGGAGGCCGGCCAGAGAGCTGCAGGAAAGGAGGGAGTGGGTGTGCCGATGAGTAGAATCTCAGTCTTACTGGCGTTAAGGCAGAGGTCATTGGCGGCACACCATTCCTGGATAGCAGACAGACAGTCGGAGATGAGGGAAGGAGAGGAGGAGGCCGAGGGTAGCCTGAAAATGAGCTGGGTATCGTCCGCATAGCACTTGTAGCAGATAGTCCCATGTATGCTACTATGCTGTGTGGCTTAGGGGGTTTCTCAGAGGAACTGGAGTCCTTGTCCCCTAAGAGGGAGGCTCCCCCTTTGTGGGGAGAAGGTACGAATACCTTCAATTCATCACAATGCACACAAAAGCTCAGGCCCAGATCTAATACTGCTGGATTCATTTAAAGCCTTACCCTTTCCTCACAGGGATATCGAGAGAAAATAATTTGGCCGAATGGTCAAATACCATCAAGATGGAGCAAATCCCTGTTAGTACCACTGTTTATGAAGGGGAATGACACAAAACCACAATCCTATAGATCCATATCCCTTTTAGATACAGCTAGCAATGTATTTAGTCTGCTTGTGATTACAAGGCTTTTAAACAGGAACCAATCTGAAAATATCTTGGCTGAATCACAAGGAGGGGTTTAGGACATGGGATCCAAATATTTTCTGTATAACTCCTGTGTGTACTTCGCATTTCTGGACCTCTCCTCTGCCTTTGACCTGGTTAACAGATCAGCCATGTGCGAGGTCCTCCAAGAGATGCTGTTACCCCAATCTTTGGTTTATCATTAAATTATTACATCATGATACAGACGCATCAGTCCATAATGTGCTGGGTGGAGAGTGGGGAAAGCACAACATATTTCAAGGTCACAAGGTTGGGGAAGGTGAACCAGGGCAGCGTCTTGGTCCCACTATTGCCTAACCGCTATACAAACGTTGTTGATAATGACTTGAAATCCAGCTAAAGATGTGCCGATGATAGGGGGTAGCTTGTTCCGCTTCCTAATCATGCAGACAACATGATCCTTCTTGCACAGATGCCAAAATCCTTACAGTTATTAATATATACAACTTCATGCAAAGGAGATACCGAATAGTCTCGGGAGGATAGCTCAGGGGCAACGTGCTCGCTAGGAAGCAAGATGACACAGAGGACCACAGGTTCGATCCACAAGTCTGCGCTTAGAAACGTCTGGGTATTAAGCGCGTTATAAATAAGCTATCATATCATAGTGAAACCGTCTAAATCAAACATACTTGTTGTGCGAGGCAACAAGTGTGGCTTACCTGGTTTTACCTTAAATGCCATAAACCTGGGACATGTAAGGAAGTTTCCCTATTTAGGGATCACATGTTCAAATAATTGGAGGGGTAGAGCACATACTGCAGCCAAGAGTTAGATATGGTCCCATCCGCTTGAACAATATTAAATATGTCCTTAGTTATCACCAAATTAATGCGGCCATGAGATTATATTGCACAAAGCCGAAGGCAACCACTCTGTATGGTGCAGAAAAATGGGGGCTCGAGGATCCTGTAAGTTTGCAGAAAAATCATGTTTATCAAATGCATCCTGTCTCTGGACCCCACTTTGTTTGCACATACTTAATGTATTCAGGGCTATACACACATACTTATAAGTTGAGACCACTGTTTATGAGACACTCAGTCTGGAATAATCCCTATGCATTACACACTACAGTGAACCAAAGGGAGGACTCTGACTGCTTTGAGTCATAATCAAATGGTATGCAATTAAAAAGACCAAACACGCCTAACTAACCCCATTTCTATGAGGGAAGCTCCCTACCTAACAAGACTAAAGCTCGGGGTGCAAGTCAAGTCCAAAATAAGTATTTTTTGCGGATCCTAACCAACTAAATGGCCTTACCCCTTTAGAAAACACCCAACTAAAACGAAAAAGGGAGAATAGCACAACAGCTTCAGAAGGAGCCTCTGTTTGACCCAATTTGTAATCAACCTGCTCTCAGCCTCAAAGTTCATTTATAACACAATGGTATATTCTTCACAATCTTCTTATCTAGTTCTTTGGATAAAATTATAATTCTCTTCTGTATGGGTTTCACTCTCCCTTGATAAAGAAAACAGTCTCTGATTTTAAAATGTTCCAATCCCTCCCGGATTACTTGAAAACTACACATCTTTTCTTTCTCACCTTTGTGACGTAGGGACTTCCCAAAGTCCTGCAGCTCTGAGTAAAATATCCCACTTAGGTAATACAGCTCCCCACGGTCACCTACACTGGTTTCGGTGCTGCAGAGCATTTGCCTTAATTTCGCTTTCAGCACAGGGCTTGTATTTGGTCCTCCTTTGATATCCTTGTTGGCTATTCCAGGCTTGATACACAATGTTCACACACATTTTTCGCTTCGATTCAGGGGGGCTCTGTGCCCGTCAGCTTCTATTAAGCTTGTGCGCCTTTCGTGGCTATTCCAGCCTTAAATTACAGTGTCTCTCTTTCACTCTTTCACTCAGGTTTAATGGGGCTGTTTGCCCGTTACATTCTCTTAGGTTCTTGTATCTGCATCAGTTTCGGTATTTGTGGAAATCAGCTGTCTGACGCCTTGCTTGCCTGCACAAGTTGGCAACGCCTGTTCCCCACTGGTACCTCTCTCAGCAGGAAAGGCACTGCAGAGTGGAGCTTGGGACCTTGGCTTGTTTCCTCTCTCGGGGCTCGGCGTCTGCTAGGCCCACCACTGCCCCTCATGTTTTCTTTGCCACAAGAGAAGACTCTTCTCATCATTTCTATCCCCTTGACCGGAGCCTCCTGCTCGATAAAGGTACCCGCCGTCCAGCCTCTAGTTAGCGGGTCTCGCTTCCCCCATGCCACTGCTGAATCTGTGGCTCCACCCCTTCAGAAGGTTGATGCTACAGAGGCTTGCCTCTGTGTAGCACTTACTCTCCCCTCCCTTTGTAGCAGTCTCTCTCCTTATAGACGACATTGGAACACAATGGATTGCGTCAGTCTTCCTTGACCATGGCATTGAGGAGCTGTGCAGCATTATCTGAAGCAAATAGAGGCAAAGGAACTTTGGGGAATATAGTCATCACAAGAGATGCCAAAATCCTTTCAACATCCATATAGGCAGAAGAACAAGTCACTTCTTACCTGGTAACATTCTTTCGAAGGGATGTTCCTCCGACGTATTCCTTATCTTTGATAATACGTTTCCAGCTTGCTGGCCTTGGAATTTTTTTTCTGTAGAGGGCGCTGCGCGTCGGTGTCGGCCGAGTCGATGTCCTTCGACGGCCACTGTATCGGCGCCGACGTCACCATGCCCATAAATAGCATGTGCTGCGTCCGTTGCTCAGTTCCGTTTTGTAGCATAAGAAAAGTCATGCCTGAATTGGTTATTCACCTTGAAGGGGCGTAAGCTGCAACCACAAGGGAAGTTATCACTGCGGGGATGGTTGGGAGGGGCGATAAGGAATACGTCGGAGGAACATCCCGTCGAAAGAATGTTACCACGTAAGAAGTAACTTGTTCTTCGAAGGGATTGTGTCCTCCGACGTATTCCTCATCTTTGATAGACTCCCATAGCGGTGGCATGTAATTGGAGGTGGGAGTGAGTGTTATTTATCCCTTTAGGGATGGACCGAATTTAATACGGCATTGCCAAATCTGGTCTCTTGAGCAGTGTAGGAATCCAGATTGTAACATTTTGTGAATGTATGTGCGGACGACCATGTGGCAGTCGCACATATGTCCCGGACCGGTACCCCTCTTTGGAGAGCCGAAGAGGCTGCGATACCCCTGGTTGAATGAGCCTTGAGATTTTGGGGTGGCTCTTTCCCTGCTAGCCTATAACATTCCAGGATGGCCAAAATAATCCACCTGGAGATGGTTTGTTTTGTTATGGGTAGTCCCAACTTGTGACCTGAGTATCCTACAAACAGTTGGTCTATTTGCCTGATCCTAGCCATTCTGCTGATGTAAAAGCTGAGAGCTCGCCTAGGGTCCAGCCTATGTAGCCTTTCTTCCTCTTTCCCCGGATGGGGAGGAGGGGAGAACGAAGGCAAGGTAATTTTCTGAGTAATATGAAATTCAGAAACCACCTTTGGGAGGAAATTAGGCTTCACCTGTAGGACAACTTTGTCCTTGTGGAAGATTGTATGAGGGGGTTTACAGGAGAGAGCTTGTAGCTCGCTCACCCTCCTAGCAGATGTTACTGCTACCAATAGGACAGTTTTAAGCGTGAGAAATCTCAGCGCGCAAGAGTGAAGTGGTTCGAATGGAGTGCCCATTAGGAAGTTTAAGACTAAATTTAAGTCCCATAAGGGAACCTGGAATGGTTTTGGAGGGTAAACATTAGTTAGTCCCTTGAGAAATTGTACCACTAGAGGAAGTTTGAAATACGATGGTTCCTCCGCAGTGCGCTTGAAGATAGAAAGCGCTGCGAGATAGCCTTTTACAGTGCCCACTTGAAGGCCCGAGTTTGCCAAGTAGAGTAGAAACGATAACACCGTTGGTGTACCACATGAAAAAGGGTCGATATTCTCTTCCCTACACCAGCTGCAAAATTTATTCCAACGGCAGCGGTATAAAGACTTTGTTGCCGGTCTTCTGGCCGAAAGCAACACCTCCATGACGTTGTCAGGGAGATCCCAATCCTTGCACCTCAACCTTTCAGAAGCCAAGCGTGAAGGTTGAGGGTTCTGGTGTCTGGATGGAGAACCTGACCTCCCTTCTGCGAGAGAAGATTCTCTTTGAGTGGAAGACGGATTGGAGGACAGATGGACATATCTAGAATGTCCGGGTACCACGTTTCCTGGCCCAATCCGGGGCAACTAGGATCATGGTCTTCCGGAATCTTCTCAACATCCTGATCATTTGAGGAATAACAGGGACTGGAGGGAACGCGTAAAGGAGTGGAAACTCACAGTACACTACAAACGCATCTCCTAGAGCTCCTCTCGGGGGAAATTCCCTTGAACAGAACAGATCGCACTTTTTGTTGGTGCTTGTGGCAAACAGATCCACCTGAGGAGTTCCCCAAAGGGTGAAGATCTCTTGAAGGACTTCCTGAGCTAGCTCCCACTCGTGGGAGACTGTGCTCTGCCTGCTCAGAGCGTCCGCTGTCAAGTTCTTCTCTCCGGCTAGGTGGAGAGCCGATAGAGAGATTCCTTCTTGGATTGCCCAAAAGCAGAGCTGCATCGCCTCTCTGCACAGTGGCAGTGATCCTACGCCTCCTCTTTTGTTGAGGTAGTGCATGGCCACCGTGTTGTCCGTCATTATCAGGACATTTCTCCCCTGTACTGATGGCAGGAAAGCTTTCAGCGATAGTCTGATTGCTCTCAGCTCTAATAGGTTGATGTGTAGTCTGGACTCTGATGGAGACCAATGACCGCTGATGGTCAAGTCGTTGGCATGGGCTCCCCACCCCGTGAATGAGGTGCCTGTGGCTACTGTTATCTCCGTCCATGGTTGCCAAAACAGTTCTCCTTTCAAGATGTTCTCTGGATCGGCCCACCATTGAAGGTCGCGGGCTACCTTGTCCGGAATCCGGAGGAGATCTGTCATTATCCCTGAGAATTGCGACCACCAGCTTCTCAGTGCCCACTGAAGAGATCTCATTCTCAGGCGAACCTCTGGCACAAGGAAGATGCAGGATGCCATGAGGCCTAGCAACCTCAAAAAGTCGAAGGCTGGGAGACGTTGGGCATTTTGAAACTTGGTGACCATCTGTAGAATATCTTGAGCCCTCACCTCTGGTGGCGAGGCTTTTCCCAGGGAAGTGTCCAGGACCGCTCCAATGAACTGGAGTCTCTGTGATTGTATCATCTGTGACTTCTTTAAATTGAGGGAGAGAAACCCAGTCTGTGAAGGAAGTGGCAGACATAATCTAGCTGAGCCTGGGCCTGTTCCGAAGATACAGCCCTGATCAGCCAGTCGTCCAGGTAGGGGTAGACTTGGATCCCTTCGCTCCTTAGACTCGCCGCCACTACCGACATCAGCTTGGTGAAGACCCTCGGGGCGGAGGTCAGCCAAATGGCAGAACTCGAAATTGATAATGAGAGTCGCCAATTGCAAACCTCAGGTATTTCCTGTGTTTGAGATTGATTGGCACATGGAAATAAGCACCCTGAAGGTCCAGAGATACCAGCCAGTCCTGGAGCTGGAGGGCCTGAAGGATCTGAGAGAGAGTTACCATCTTGAACTTGTCCTTCCTGAGGAACTTGTTCAATTCTCGTAAGACCAGGATGGGTCTCAGTCCTCTGTCCTTCTTTGGTATGAGAAAGTAGGGGGGAGTACCAGCCCTTGTTCCTGTCCGCTACAGGTACCGGTTCTATGGCAGCTTTCTCTAGCAGGTCTATAATTTCCTGCAAGAGGAGCAGATATGGAACTTTTAGAGAGCTGTTCCCCGGTGGATGACTCTGAGGAATGTGTAGAAAGGGTAGGCAGTAACCTTGGGCAACTGTTTCCAATGCCCAAGCATCTGACGTTATAGCCTGCCATTCCGTCAGATGGTGAGTTAACCTGCCCCCTACAGGTGTATTATGTGGAAAGGCCTCAGAGTGGTTTGGGGGCGGCTGATGCAGATGCCGAGGGTAAAGAGGCACCTGCTGCTGCTGCGGCCTTAGTACTTTTGACCTGTCCACCTCGGGTGGATCTCCTTTGGCCTCTTTTCCAGACTGTTATCAGCTTTTTTCCTGAATAATGAAGAGCCATCAAAGGGCATATTCAAAAGTCTGGCCTGTACATCTGGAGCAAAGCCTGACTTTCGCAACCACGCCTGCCTGCGGATTGTTGTACTTGCCGCCATGGCCCTGCTGATACTGTCAGCGGAATCGATGCCAGTTTGAAGTGATTCGCACATGGCATCCTTGCCATCTTTAATAATGTTAAGGAAAGCTTCCTTTTCCTCTCCTTCTGGTATGCAGTCAGCTGCTGATGAAGAACACTCCCATAGTGTGTGACTGAACCTGGCGAGCGTACAGGTGGCATCAATGGACTTCAACGCCATACTACAGGCAGATAAAACTTTCTTCGCCATAGAGTCATACCTCTTGTCATCTCTATCCTGTGGGACAGTAGGGTAAGCGGTCCTTCTGCTAGATGAAGTTGCCGCTTGAACCACCAGGCTCTCTGGAGTCGGGTGTTTTGATAGGTATTTAGGGTCAGCATCCACTACCCTATAGTTGGTTGACAATCTTTTATTGACTGCAGGGATAACTTCGGGAGTTTACCAATTAAATGCAATTTTCCTTTGTAAGGCTGCATGGAAGGGGACCCCCGGGTCCTCCTGAGGGCCTTTGTCTAATATATCTGTTAGGTCATCCTGTTGAAAAACAGGTGAAGGCGCAGACCAACCCATAAATTCAATAATTCTTGCCATCAGGGTTCTATAAGGTGTTTCGGCATGTTCCCCTGGGTCTGGCCTAACAAATTGAACTTCTGGGGAAGTGTCCAGCCCACTTGCCTCATGTAGTGACTCCTGTAGGTCCTTCAGTCTTCTTTCTTCAGAGGTGAAATCCTATGAAATAGGCAGTTTGGTCCTCTGTAACCCAAATGTTTCCTGGTCAGAATCTTCCCCCTCTTCATAAATTGAAGAAAGTGCAGGGTACTCTGATCTTTGAAATGGAGTAAAACCCATTTCTAAGGCAGAAGGAGCCAAACTCCTCGTTATTGGACGAGAAAACGTCAATGTCGTCGACGCCGATGTAACAGGCTTCGAAGGCGCCGAAAATGGCGTAGAAAAAACTGGAAGGGGTCTCGAAGAACTTGAGAGGATCGGGATCCTACTCGAGGGCATCGATGACGGTCTCGGCATCCTGCCGGAGGCCCTTGAAATCACTGTTGGCTGTGGAGTGGCCTTGGTCCTCTCTTTCATCGGCGTCGACGATGGCGTTGAGTCGATCGACCGATGCGTCGAGGAACCCTTCGACAACGCCGTCGATGGCGCCGATCCGAGCGTCGAAGGAATCTTCGACGATGGCGTTGAAGATGGTGCCTTCTTACCCGATGGCTCATGGCGCTCTTGGGTGGAATGTTTCACCGGGTGCTGCGACCCGCTGCGTTTTCATTTTTTGGGTTTTTCACCCGGGGTATCACCCTCAGCTGTCTTCGAGGGGGTCGAGGCCGCATTCTCGAAGACCCTTAACATTTTCTTTCTGAATTCCTCCCACTCAGCTTGAGAACTGTGTTTAGTGGGACAGGAGACCCTTTCTGGGGACACAGAAGACGACGAGGAATGGGACCTGCAACGTCTCTTTTTTGAGTGTCTTGATCTCGACGATTGGTGGGAGCTACTTCGAGATCTAGAATGGGAATGTTTTCGACGGAGAGGAGACAAATGCCTCGACTCAGCCGCCAAAACTTTCGAGGAGGTTTTGACTGACTTACCTCTCTCGAGTTTCCCCTTGCGCTCCTTCAAGGCTTTCGCCGTCGTGGACATGCAGTCCTCACACTCCGAACAATGGTGCTCGGATCCCAAGCACCACAAGCAGATCCTGTGTAGATCCGTTATCGTCATTTTTTTTACCGCAGTCTCGACATTTCTTGAAGCCGGATTGCGGTGTTGTCAGTTCTAATGAAGAAGCCATCATGAATGATAAGGTATATTCGAGTAGAAATAGTTAGTTATCCAGACTGAACTGAGCAACGACGTTACGAGGCCCCAAGAAGCGCGGAAAAACTGAACTGAGCAACGGACGCAGCGCGTGCCATTTATGGGCATGGTGACGTTGGCGCCGATACGGTGGCCATCGAAGGACATCGACTCGGCGGACGTCGATGCGCAGCACCCTCTACAGAAAAAATTTCCGAGGCCAGCAAGCTGGAAACGTATTATCAAAGATGAGGAATACGTCGGAGGACACAATCCCTTCGAAAAGGGTATTTTGGAAAGGAAGTTACTGGGTGGAATAGGAGTCTGTGTCCCCCAAGAGTGAAGTCCCTCCCTGTGAGGACCCACTTGTCAGACCCATAGGAAGGGTCTTGCGTAGCGGGCTCACCTCCCTTGCCTCAAAGAAAATGACATGGGTGAGTTGTAAAATACGTTAAGCTGCTTACATTGAATTGGATCAATATAGGCACTCTTTCATCAGTTTTAGAATGAATCTGCTTCTTGCATTGTTTGGTGTTTTGGAATAATCAATGTGATCTAATAACTTATTACCCTTTTTGCCCAAACATTATGGAAACAATGATTGGTTTATCTGATTTTGCTCCAAATCAATGGCATTTGGAGCATGGACCAGTCCTGTGCTTTCCCAAGTTGATATCCGAAAGCAGCTTGGCAATAGCTGCAGTTTCCGCTGGTTAAAAGCTAATACCTAGTTTTTATATAGTGCTACAAGCCTGCAGGCATCTGAGCGCTGAGACAACAGTTGATATTATTATCCCACAGAGTGGTATTGCATGGTACATAATTATCGACCTCGGAAGATTGAAAGGTTGAGTGGCCCTGCCGGGATTCGAACCTGCATCAACAGGCTGCACACATGCCAGAAACAGGCACTCAGCTCGTTGTGCTATTTGACTGGCTGGTTGCCATGAGAATCAAAAAACGGACTTGCTAGTAAGCATCAGTCATGCAAATATCCATCAGATGAATGCAGGAGAGGAATGCTGTTGTAACACCAACAGCCCGTGTAGAGTGCGCTCTAGGCCTGCCAGGAAGAGGCCCATTAGCCAGCTTATTACAGTACGAAATACATGAGGACAAGCACCATGCAACAGATGGTTTTGAAAGGCTGTTGCCCATGCCAGAAGGACCAAAAGTCAAAAACAGCTGAGAAGACTTGCAAAAAGTCTTAGTGCAAGAGACATAGAACTTTAGGTCTTTCATCGTATCCAAGGAATGCAAGGATTGTTCAGCAGGAGAGGAAGAGCCAAACTAACAAAAAACACAGGTAACACCACAGGTTTGTTAAGGTGAAAAGAAGACGGAAGCTTGGGCATTAAGTTAGGTTTGTACAACGGGCCACTTTAGCTTTATGAAAACCAAGTAGAGAGGTTTGCATGAGAGAGCTTGCATCTCCCCCACATGCCTCACTGTTGTGATGAAAACCAACATGGTGCTCTTCCACGATACAAACTTCAAAGCCCGTGTGACCACAGAGATGGTGTCCCAGGAGAATGAGTAAATCTGGAAAAGTTAGCAAGATGTAGCTTGCAGACCGGCTTGCGCCAAAGACGAAAAGGTAGAGTAACACGTCCAGAGCTTGAACAAAGAAAACGGAGCCCCTTGTTAGCACACCACACTGAGAAATGCTGGGCCGTGGTCAGCATCTAATGACAGTCCGGATGCAGTTTCCTAACAAACTCTAAGAAAGTAGGGTTGACGAGTGGAGGCAGCTTGATGGGTGGCACTGAGCACAGACTGAGGAAGTCCGAGAACCAGAATTGCCTCGGCCCAACTGGGGCCACCAAAATCAGTCTGCAATAATGCTCTCAAGGGAACATGAAGATGTCCCCCAGGTTCCCAGCATGGTGAAGCCTGCTGACAAAAGCCTTGCATTTCTGGTTCACTTTGGTATCATGGCGGTCAATATCAAGCGTTCCCCACTGGAGAAAGATGGAGCAAACTTTTGAGAAGTTCCAACATGTGGCCGGATCGCAGGCCCCTGATGATGGAATCTGCCACCATGGTGTGTATCCCTGGCAGGTGGAATGGAATGAGAAACATATGGTGGGCCACAGCCCAAGTCCGTAAGGCATGAGCTTCTGTTGACAGAACGGAAGACTGGGTGATTCCTTGTTTGCGAATATAAAACACTCAGCCTTCAAGTTGTGGTAGAAAGGACCGGAGGGCCCAAAACACACCACGCAGTTCCAGAACGTTTATTGGATAACCATGGCTTTGGCTGCCTTAATCGTGGTTGCGGCAGTTGAGATGTTGTGTTTGCTTATGAAATCAAGCCGCTTGCCTTCCTTGTTGGGCAGAACCGTGCATGGATAGGTCGGGTTAGTTGAACTCTTTTGGGTGCAACCGACACATCTGAATCTCTGCTGGGTTGAGTTTGCAGAGACCTAAAAGCAGAATTAGGGGCCTTATACTTTTTCTCAAACCTGTCCTTTTTGGGAGGGGCAGAGAAGGGATTTTTCATGGTCAAGAGACAGTCTTCACAAATGTCTCAGGACAGGAATGGCAACCACAGACTTTCTTGCTGGCTCCTTCCGTTGGTACAAGAAACCTTCCCCTTTTCTGTCCCTCCAGGATCAGATCAAACGATTTGGCAGTACTGGACATGTGAGCAAGGACAAAACCTCTCTCATCACTGGCAGAGTATGAGCTGCGGATCATCCAGCTTACCAACCCCTGGTATCACATCATCAAATTCATCAGCGTTAGTGTGAGTAGACACACCACTTAGAGAGACATCATCCTCAGAAACATGATCTGTGAGATTGGCTGGACGAAGAATAACATATGCATAGACACGTGAAGGGCGTTCCGTTGGAGGCAGAGGAGCAGGCAATGGTCCAGCAGGATGATCCTGACAAGAAGGAAGAGAAGGGGCAGAAGAAAACATGGATACATTATAGTGGCATAGGGACTGGCTCCACATGACTGGCTGGTAACTTGGAGGTTTAGCGGGTAATACGTGGGTCAGCTGGGCTCATCCGTGCCGGGTGAAGGTCAGGCAATGTTTGCAGAGATGATCTAGTGTTTGTCTAACTAAGATAAACAACAAGACTTGGTATGCACGGAATAATCATGGACATAAATTGTCACTACAAAAAGGAGCAGTTGGTGTGAAATAGGGACATTCCAACCTATGATTTTATGGGGGCATGGGTTAGGGGTCGTTCCTTTGGGTGCCTTATCTAGAGGGTCAATATGTGATTTGTGGTCCCTTGGGCCTCAAAATTTCAAACACAGTAGAGATAGGTTTTTGTGTTACCAGAATATATAGATGCTATAGATTAGTTATATGGTGGGTGAATTGGAGGTGGTCTGGGGGAAGGGACTGATGACCACGGGCAATCAAAGGGAATGAGAGGCATGGGTTAAGTGGGCCGAGGCCTGGCGGGGAGGGGGTGGAGAGGGCATGAATCGGTCAGCAAAAAGATGGATGATGGATGGAGTGCTGGGGCATGAGCAGACCTGGGTCTCACGTTCTGGGATGAGCACATTTTGTCAGAGTTCGATACTTGTTAGTAGCAACAATGAATGACTGTATTTCTGTAAGAACAGGAATCGGCTGAGCTGACAGAGGGTGGAGGTGGCGGGGGCTGGCTGTGTGAGGCTCTGGGAGAGGGAGAATGGTCATTTTCAGCAGAGGGGCAGAAGGCCTAGAAAAAGATGGCGTTGGGGAAGACACAAAATGGAGTGCACACTCTACAAGGTTACACTTGTTTGTACACCTATAACAATGAAATAGAAGATGTGAATATACACATGAGGGGCAAAAATAGTTCCTTATCTCACATACCATCATTTACTTGGTGCGGGAATGGTGCAGGGGGGCCGAATATAGCACCTCTCCCCCAACACAGCCAATGTTGTAATTCAGAGACTAAAGTCAGCAGTGTACACAAAATGTACATCGAGAGGTCGTGAGGCTCCAGTTCAGCAGGATCCTGCTTTGGCGGTGGCACAGAGGGAGCAGGAACTGTCCATGGAGGAGGCATGATCATTGCAGTAACAACTGGACTAGATGGTGGAACTTGCACATAGTTGTGATCGAAAAAGCCAGATTCAGGACTCTCAAAGTCAGTGTCAATGACATGTTGTAAAATGCCCTCAGGGGACCATGCAAGGACTCGAGACTATAGGAGGTACATACGGAGCCACCGTAAAAAGTGGGTGCGTATGCCTTGTCAAGGCTGACAGCGCAAAGTCTCTCAGTGATTGAGAAACCATGCACCTTTGTTGTGGACTAGGTGGTTTTAGCTGTCGATGTAGGGTTTTGCACTGCCGATCAAGTCGTTGACAAGGTTGCCGTCAGAATGGTGTCGACAGGACTGTGGACGGTGTCTTTAACAGGACAGAAGACTTGACTTTTTTTATATGAGACTTACTCGGCCTGAGGGATGTACGACTGTGGTCAGGCACAATCATCTAATCAAACTACCAACCTTCTGTGACGGTCCTGCAGCGTCCTGTTGGAAAATGACTGGCAAATGGAGCAGTAGTTGATCTCATGATCAGGATAGAGGCAATAGATGGAGTCAGTTGTTGTGAAGTTCTTCCTTCAATATATACCTTCTTCAGATGACAAGTACAACATGCCTTGAAAAAGCTCTTCTTTAGGGTATTAGTCATGGTGTCACAGACACTATCCATGGGCCTCAACGAAAGGAAGTTGAAATGGAAACTCCGGAGGCGAGGAAACTAGAAGGGCCCACTGACGAGCAGGGGAAGCTCCAGGCTTCTTAAAAGTCAAAGAAAGAAGTAGAAAACACAAAGAAATATCAATCAAATTGTCAAAGAATAAAGAGATTGTTTGGGACGCCTAACACTGTACGTTTGGTAGAACATCTGAAGATGGCCTCCAGGGGTGGGGCTAAGGGAGATAATCTATTGGCTTTGGGGCAACATGACCAAAAGTGAGTAATATAGCACTAAAGTTACAACAGTTTTTTACATTTAAATGTGAACTGCTTTAATGTTACCGAAGATTCCCAGCCTGGCGACAGAGAATATTCAAACAGCATGTGAATCTATGAAAGATCCAATGCTGGAGAAAAAGTATTTACTCATTGATTAAAGTTACATGCTGCAAAGATTGCATGTATGCCGCACCTAAGCTACAACTGAAATCCCAGGAGGACAAAATCTGCATTGTATGCTCCTGAGGTTTCTAGAAGGGGGCCAATCACTTAGATTATATGGATGCATTATTTGTCATAATAAAACAGCAAAATCTACAATTGCACTTAGAGCATAAACACAAGGCATTATTTTAAACTATGAAATATTTTGTAACCAGGGATTGTCCCCAAGTATCTGAGGTTGCCTTAGCAGGGATGTTTGGCAAGAGCCATAGACAAAATAAAGATAAAAGGACCAGACAGGATTTTACAGGATCAAAGTATTAGTGAAAATGTTTTGGGAAGTAGCCACTACAACCCTGCTGTTCCACTCAGGACTGACTGTGCTACCGACAACAGACTCATAGCAACAGACATAGAGGTGAACCATCTGAAGCAATCAGTATGCGCAGTTTAGAGTGTTAAACTTTCCTATCAGTTCTTGTTAAAAGCAAGTGTAAAAGAAATACAAATATTAAGTGGTAACAGACTTATTGATGGTTGTTCAAAAGCATGCATAACAGACCTTCCTCAACAATCATGCATGTGTGTTCCTTTGTACAATATTTCTCCCGCCTGAACGGGCGGGTGAAATATTATTGGCAGCCACTTGCTAACACCAAGCGCTCGCAGTAATAACACAGCCCGCTTGCAGAAGCGCTTTTGAAAGTGCTTCTGCAAGCAGCAGGCTGCGTTTTTACTGCGGCCGCTGGGTGTTAGAAAGTGGCTGCTAACACACATGCACCATAGTAATAGCACAGCATGCTCGCAAAAGCCCTTTTAGAAGGGCTTTTGGAAGCAGAGAACAAGACCCGCTGAAGATGTGTGGCCCCTGGCAACCCCCCTGCTGACAGGGTCGGACTGGACCATAACCTTGTCTTGGGCACCAATGAAAAAGTGGCCCACAGTTGCAAATGGCTATTTATTCCTTTTCTAACAAGGTTTGAATAACCAAGGGGCAGTTTTCTGATAAATTGTAATGCTAATTGTGCATTTGAAAGAATATGTATGCTGAATAGGGTGACTAGATCTAAAAAGTAAAACACTTGACACGGCAACTAACATAAAAGTAGGATTAACTCTTGAAAGCGGGTGTCAAGGCACTAAACTTCAGTAGCGTTTGGAGAAGGGGGTTTAAGTGTTACTGTTCAAAGAAACACATAGTATAATTTTTTTTATTTTTTTTATTACTTGTACATAAATCACAGAAAAATGATTTTTACAAGAAGAAGAGACAAAAGAAAGGAAGTACAGTCTTGTACCTGACCCCTCTTTACTTTTAAGACAATCAGAACTTATTCGAAAGTAACAGGTACAGTAGACGGTTGGCCGCCATGTTATTTTAGATGTGGCGAGCCGAAGTAGGCCCAGGGATCGCGAACAAGTCGAGATGAAAACCTGCCAGTTGGGGCGAGTCGTTCGCTTGACCAATCCTTCAGCAAGGGTCTGTTATGGTAAATCAGCCACTGTCATAGAAACAGGTTCTGCAGCACCAATTTTACAAAAAAATGCAGCTTCAAGTATTTTAGCCGTGGCTACAGACCATCGAGTTTTTTCCCCTGATATAAGACGGAGCCACCAAGTTTCTTCTTCAATCAGGACTGAGTCCGCCCATATGGGTAGCAAAAACGCAGAGCGTTCTAAGCAAAGTGAAGGGCAGCTTAGAAGTAAGTGGCGTACTGACTCAATAGATTATAGTATAATTAATTTATCACAAACTAACACTATCTTAAGTTGTAAAATGCAGCATTTCTTCTTTGCGAGATTGTGCTTTCCTGCCTGTCAGCTATGAAGACCTACTACAAAAAACCAGGACCACTGCAGTTTCCAATGGGAACATGATCTTGAGAAAGAGGGACAGAGCACCAAATACTGGGACAGTCTTGGCAAAACCGGGACGTCTGGTCACCCTAGCCCCAGTTAGATGAAGGTTTGTGTTCAAGATTCCAGGCTAGCAAAGCAGTCAACGGTACTTAATCCCCTATTTTGGCCCCGAGGCCCTGCCTTTTGAAGATGTGGGAATTTTGGGCTCTGTCGACCAGTTTATTTTCTTTTTGTAGTCAATGCCTTAATTTTAACGCTGTTTTTAAGTTGCTTTTGCAGAGCCGGGGTAGGCCTGCCCCTCCCCTGTGGAGCCTGGGACAACACAATAACAGAGCCATCAACCCCCCCCACCCTGCTGTTTCAGGGTCGTTAGCCGGCACTTCACGCCGTCTCTCCTGGGACTCACCCAGGCAGGTGCTCCTGGGGTGGGGAGTGCTAGGATAGCTGGCTCCGACCACTGAAGCCCCGAAATGGGGTGGGCGGAGGGGCTGTGGGCAGAGAGGGGAAAAGAAGCCCCTGCTGATAAAGCCAATTTACTGGCCCCTAGCCCCCAAGCTGCTGCCGCACAGTGGAAAGAGCGAGCTACCACAGCTATGCATATGCCCCAACCAGGTGTGTTGCTAGGTCTGAAAAAGACCCGGGGCTACGCTAATGTTGGAACGGTCGGGACTGGGGGCTAGCTGGCCTTTTGGTTGTAGCTCCTGAGATTCTATCCGGGGCTACAACCAAAAGACCAGGGGCTACAGCCCTCTTAGCCCCCCCAGCAACACCCCTGGCCCCAACATTTATTTAACCTGGACACATTGGATTGTATTTCAATAGATATTTACATCCCAAAAAAGCAGATGGAGAATTTAAAGGCAGTATTTAATTCGCCATAGCCACCCAGCCATGCAAACCCGGGACAGAGGGTGATTTCCCCAGACTGTCCAACCCTATGTATTCAGCAACACTGGTCAAAACGACTAGCCACAGAGTGAATTAACTCATACTGGCCAAATTGGCCAAGTCAGTGGCATGCTTTGACCACAAAAACTGTCCCACACCACCATTGTGTTTTTAGTTTGGCCATGGGCCTATTGCCCTATAGGCCAGTCCGAGCCTGCCTGCTGAGAGTCAAAACAGTGGTGCATGGAGGTTAGCTGCCAAATTTATCACGAGGCAGGCAGCCAGAGCCAGCGGAAGGGTTTTCACTAACTAGCCATAACTTTAATGCAAGCACTGCAAAGTCCAAATTAAAAGCCCTAGAACGAAAATTGAGACTTTTCTTGCTGTGCTTTGCGGACTGGAAACATGGGGGCAGTTGCTGGGCCCACATAGGCTTGTGGCCTCTTGTTTGTAAGGGTCGAAAGGCCCTGACGCTGTCCCCGATTGCGGGGCTGGCTGGTAGCAAGTGGCTGCGCTGGCAATAATATTTCTCCTGCCTGTTCGGGTGTGAGAAATATTATTTCCATTCCATGGCGGGTGCTGAGGGGCCCAGTCGATTCTCGAGCCCCCCCAATAACGAGCCTGTGCATTGCTGTGGGTAATTGGTTGCGTTTTGCCCATTTTGTAGGAATTAGAATTGTCTGTAGAGGACGATTAGGCTGAGTGGACCTTCACAATGTGACTTTGATAACAACACAGGCCGGAGAGGTAAGAAGCCTAGCCCAACTTTTTATTCTAAAAGAAATATCTTTCGTTTTTGGTGCCACAGGTAGCACTTTAATCATGAGAATGGAAGACTATTCAAAAGCCTTCTGAAAGCAGGATGTGTTACTGCTGCTGGGCTATTAGAAAATGGCTGCGCTGGGAATACATTTTCTACCACCTGTTCGGGTGCACATAGCCCCGCACTAAAACCACAGCCAGTGCTGGCTGAAAGCCTTCTAAATATACTTTCAATCACAATTGAAATTATATTTAGACTGCTTTCAGCCACTAGGCTGTTAAAATTGCAGGGCTGTTTTATCCCATTTGGTGGCGAAATATTAGCCTCAGAGCCCTTTGCTAGCACGCAGCTCTGCACATATAACAAAGCCTGCAGAAAGCTAAATCATTCATACTTTCCTGTTGGCTGGCTGCACAGATAACAAAGGCACAGCGATTACAGCTGTAAACTTGTCAGCAGCAACTACGACTTGCAATATTTGATTTCTGATCAGGGATGTTAGCACTTGTATTACAATAGTGCTTAGAAGCAAGAGTAAACAGGAGACCCGCGAGTTCATACTGATTTAACGTTAAAGCTAACTCACAATGTCTAAAGAAGCTAGCTGCCTTAAACACCACCTTGGTTTTGCATTCTGAGATTTGTAGTCTTCTGTTCAGGGTGGTGCAAATACTCAAAGGCGGTTGCTTTCGGTGTACTTTGCAAATAAACAAGACCATTGAAGTTCCTGAAACCACAAAACAAATGTGTACTAATTAGAGCTTGGAAGTGTGTGGCAGGTAAGTTGCTTAAATTGCTAGCACATTCTGGCTTCACTGTTTAACCGGAGTTTGTGATCCGGGGCAAATCATTTCACCCAACCCAACCACACCAGTGCTGGCAAGAGTAGAAATGTGCATTTTATCCTTAGGCAGTGTCGGTGGCCTGAGCCCTAAAGATAAGGGGTGTATCAGCCACTTTTACTCCCTAAAGAAAGGCAAATACTCCCAAAAAATAAAAATATTGAGTACAAAAACTCCCAACAAAAAATAGGAAACTGACCTTGTGCCCCTGCTTTCACCCGTGCAGCTCCATGGCTATGTTTGAACCAGTAATGCAAGTACTACCACAGGAAGAAACTACCTGATCAGAAGTAAAGCTGTAGCTTTTATTGTGCATGAATAACTAGGTGCAAAGAAATATTATTATCAAGACCATTTCATTTTCCAGTTAAAACAGCACTGTGCTGCAACACTGACTGCATGACCCAGCCACAGAGCCTAGAACTGAAACATGTTTTAGAGCTTTCTTTATCATTTGTTTGTCCATTCATGCAGCATACCTTTACATTTTACAGACATTGCACTAATGCTATACTTCAGAGGTACATAGAAATCATTTCTGCATTATTGCTAGTGTTATGTCTTGGGGTACAACTAATTCTGGTGATATTAAATTTAGGACAAAATTGCTAATCAAATAAGTTTGTTTGCTAATCAAAAAAGTTTTAACTAGCAAATTCTGCTAATCAATTTTTTAAAACTAATTTATGCCTTGTCATCTCCAGACAACTCTCAGTACTCCAAAGCCATACCAGAAGGAGTTGATCAACTCTATAATTGTCAATTAAGATTACTAATCAAAGGTTTCAGGTCTGGTTTCTTTGGGGTTTTCAACAAACCCAAGATAACAATATCACCTATTATTTAAGTCAGAGTTTTAATTATTCCTTTAACTTAATCGTTCCCACAAACATCTATGAATCAGCAATGAATTGAAAACTACACAAATGGAGGACTGAAGTTACTACCATCGAGGAAGAGTCAGATTAAATGTATGACTACATGCATGGATTTTACCCTGAGTGATGGTTGGTTGGAGCTGGGGACACACATCAAGAACCTACTATACCTGTCCTGAAAAGGGTATAGTGCCTTAAAACATGCTGACAGCATAGAATGAACTTGGGAGTACTTCACTGTACTTTATAGACTAATGAATTGTTGAGCATTACTATCAAGTTAGGGGGTACGGAAAGTGCTGGTTGGACTAACAAAGAGTACTCAAAGTGCTCAGTTCAAGTTGAATTAATCATTTGCTCCATGGTCATTACTGCTTTGACATTTAGAAATTAAAATCTCATTATTTAATATTTTTTAAATTAAGTGAAGGAAAGCCTTTTGGCAATTAAACATGGCTTTAATTTCTCATTGTGTGTGATGTGGATTGGTGTAAAACAATTTGGCATCACACAGACTTGATTTTTGTAATGACTAATCAAACTTGCTCTCTACTGTGCATGACAGCTGTTAAAAATGTATAACTTATTACTATTTTAGAACTTGTATGAAGATATTCAAAACAGTATTTGGCTACAGTTATTGGCTTTTTTGATTTAACTTTTTAACAGATTTTGCTGGGAGCAGGGCAGCATGATTTCATAGTACCTCTACCACTCTCCCAACAATTGTTAATAACGAATGTTAACCTACTACTAAGGGTTCAAGTATCAAACTATGCATTTGGATCAATTGTATAAAAGACATGGTTTTTGTATTTCATTGTTTTGCAATACTTATTTTATCGCAAATGAAAAATAAAATGGTAAGGAAAAAACAATAAACAGAAATTAATAAAATGTGACACTGTATTCTATTAAGTTCAAGTACTCCAAAAAACAATTCCTTTACTCCTAAAAGCAGTCTTTATTTTCGATCCCTTTTACATTAAGGAATTAACCATGGCCATCTCATTCTGCCTTCGGTTCCAAGTTGTTTTTCGCTGGTTGAAAGAAATTCTCTTCAAGAGCGGCGCACAGTTCATTAAGCTCGGTCTTCAGTTGCTCCAAGTCACTGAGAAAACACAATGTAAAAACCTTTATTTCTGATTTTACAACCATCACCCCATTGTGGCTGACCATGATGAATGCAACAACGTCTTTAATGTTTGTTAAATGTTTACATCATCAAAATGTGTCAGATCACACAGTAAATATGCTTGTCAATGAAGTTCAAATGCATACAGCAGTACTGCTAGACTTATTTGCAAATTAGTGAGGAAACGTCTACAAAATCCAACAGTTCAATAATGTTCAATCGACTTGACATCCTAGTAATGCATTATTTTATACTGATGCATCCTGGTGCTTTGCGCTGTTAATTTCTTAGTATTCAGTTATTTCCCTTATGAGATAGACCATAGAGTGCCAAACGTGCATGGTTATTTTCAGTAAATTCTTTATTTCTAAAAAACACTTTCAAAATATTCACTTTTAGAGTTTTGATTATTTTCAACCTTATTTTCTCTCGTCACGTGTTTCCCCATGGTATTTCACAATGGTTCTTCAGGAGAGAATATCCCCTATATCTCCTATTGTCCTCTTTCATAATGCTTGTTGACCTCTTCCTTATTGTATTTGTATAAATGATGTAACCTTAATCCTATAGGGCACGCTGGATAAGATTATCCGTTTTTTTTTCCTTCCTTTTTGCCGCCTATTATTCCTAGTAATGCATGCAATAGCACAGTTACGATATCAGACAACATGCATCAACAAACTATTCTAGAGTATAGTGAAGTAAAATCTTTAGTAGTTGCTGCATTTACCTTATTTAATTTGAATATAGCTGTGATCACGAGTAAGAGTGTACTTGTAGAAACATGGGTATTATGTTATGAGAAAAAAGTGAGAGGAGTGGGTAGGACATAACGTATATTTCCCCATTTATGACATCAGACATCCCAAAAGAATGGATACCTCTTGGCTCTTTCCACAATGTTGTGACAATGTAGAATTGCTTAGCTAGATACCTTAGCCCTTTGACAGACCCTAAAAAAGTTGGACCTTGGGTCCTAAAATCGAGAGAGGGTGCTAACCTGTGCACCCCCTAAAAAAGCAGACAGAGGCCAACATATATTTCAGGCCACAGCACTCTTGGCCCCTGACAGGTGGGTGGGGAGAAGTCAAAGTTTTAAAGGAGTGCACAAAAACTATCTGCATCCCAGATCAGCCCTGATGTATGGATTCCTAGATCACATGCCTACATTATTCGTTCCATTTGAGAGACACTAGTCCAGACTTGGTTTTAACTTTGCATTATGGGACTGCCTTCTATCAATAACAACGTTTCTCCTATTTTGATATAGACAATGCTGGCTCAAGCAAGCTGTGGGACGAAAAAGTGCATACCCCTTTAAGAACACAGCATTATGAAAATCGGATGAGGAAGCCAGTAAGGATGGGGGAAAACAGTACCTAGGGGAAGTCCTCTTGCATCGGAGCACCTTGGAGAGGTGAAACCAAACAAGGCAGAGGAACCTGCAGCACACTGGGAGGCAGAGTAGCCCCATCAGAGAAGCTGGTGGGCTGTAGAGGCAGGCAGTGGGGAAGATGATGTTCGAGCGGACGAGCAAGCAGCGTCCGACGTGGTGGCATGACAATGGACATCCCGTGCTGTTTCGGATGACCATACAACAACGCTGAGACCAGCAGGGCCGAGCAGCACTAGCTGCCACTGACCGCCGTACATTGAAGGCAGCAGTCAAGAAGTGATGTCGGACTAGAGGCGAGCGAAAAACCAGACTGGCGAGCGGCAAACCAGACTGGCGAGAGAGAAAACCAGACTGGTGCGGGAGAAAACCAGACTGGTGCGGGAGAAAACCAGACTGGTGCGGGAGAAAACCAGACTGGTGCGGGAGAAAACCAGACTGGAGGGAGGCGAGCGAGAAAGCAGACTGGAGGGAGGCGAACGAGAAAGCAGACTGGAGGGAGGCAAGCAAGAAACCAGACTGGAAGGAGGTGAGCGAGAAACCAAAGTGAATGGACGGTCGAGAGGGCCGACCAAGGAACGTGAGAAATTGCTGAGCCCTGCAAGCATAATCCATAGGTTAACAGGTACCAGGGAATGCTGGAGTGGCGGGAGGCAGCTAGGAAAACCCATACTACCGGATTGGGATGATAAAAAGTCATAACTGCGATAAAGGAAGAGAAACCAAAGAAGGATGAAATAGTCAAAACAAATGATGAGTGTGAAGTATTAACTCAGAAGGCGCACCCAGAAGAGAACTCAAGGAAAGTTACTTGAAGACAAGCGAATAAGCCTCTTCATAAAGAGTAATAAGGCACAGTCTGTAATAAAACAAGACAGACAGGATATATTAAAGAGTTCCTAAGAGTGGAGAAACTTCAAAGTTTATCAAAGGCTTGAACTACATACAATAAGAGTAAAAGGTTGAGAGCATATGTGAAAAACACAAAGGACAAGAGTCATGTGAAATGGAGCTTAACATACAGTGACTGCTGGAAAGAGTTATAGGAACTCATAGATCAGACACACCAGTCTTATAGCAAGACATCACCCTAAAGAAACCCATTGAGAAAGACAGCTATTTGTGTTTGCAAGAACATTGTTGAAAGAAGAAACCCTGAGAATAAGCCACAAGGCAAAGGGAAGGCCACATAACGAGAGTCATTTGTCAGGCCCAGTTTAGTAATCAGTTATTGGTGGTAGGGATAGACAGAGCTAGATTTGGACAGAATATATTTCCGTTACTGACTTCCTGACGACAGCCGAATACCTTTAGCCTAGTTGGAGAGGCAGGGAACTACCCCCCCCCAATGCAATATGGAGAGTTAGGTCTGTTTTTCTTTATCATTTAAATAAAATAAGTAAACGTGTCCATATCTTTCTTCTAACTGTAAGGAACTCATGGTGGCAACAGTAAAGACAGACACAAGTGATCACAGTTCAAGGGTGCTTATTAAACTGTATATGCAGATTGGGAAAAGCCCTAATCTAAACCTGAATCTAAAATGGGAGTAAGCTACGACCATCAAATAATAATAAAATAAGGCAGTCCTGGTGGCGTTTTGTCAAATAAAAGGGCCTATACTAAAAAAAAAAAAAAAAAAAAAAAAAAAAAACACACTTTTGCCATGCCAATCCTTACAAGGAATATAAAAAGAGTGTGGGATAGAGTTCACAAGAAAGAAAGAAGTGTTCCAGATAAGTCAGGATATGGTAGCCAGGGGTCTCCCTTCCCCACGTTTTGAGCATGGAACAAGGCGGGACTCCGGAGTATAGTACATTCTCAAGCTTTCCCAACATGAGATGACAGTTCAGTTCTCAGTCAGCAGGACTTTTGGTGGTTAAGTCGCTTTTCTACAAAAAGTCTCTTGCCTCCATGCATCCGATGTGTTAAAAAATAAACAAAATGGTCATTTCCAATGTACGTTGGGTGATGACCAAGGCTCAGACACTTCTCATATGTTTGCCTCCCTCTGTCGGGTTCACTACGGCATTTTCCAGATGATTTCAACAGTTGCATTCAAAGGTTTTAAAGTCTTCTTAAACAATTAATTGTGGAACTCCATCTGTCGGGTTCACTCGTGTCAACACAATGTTCCTTTTGCTTTCTCACTTTTTGGGATTCATCTCCCTTAGCTTTCCAATGATTTGTCAGTCAAAGACTTTCGACTGTACAGAGGATTTTGCCAGAACCCTTTTATGAGCACTTTGGCCATTCCCTTGCCGCTCTCCTATGGCCTTCTGGTATCTGTATTTTCAACCAACGCGGGATCAACCAGAGCCTCTCGGGAGATCACCCACATGGTGCCAGACCCCTCTGCAGCTGGTTTTCTCTTAATGTTAACAGTTATTTGAACTTCCCGTAATTTGCCACCTTGCGACTTTAACACAGTTTGGTTTCTTATCGGCTCTCCCCTCGACTCATCGGCTGTGATGAACCACTTGTCTGTTCTTGTATCTGGAGTCAAGGATGGGACCACGGTAGCAGGCATCTATCTCTGTCCCGCTTATCAGCATAGGCATGCTCTGTTTACCGTTGACATCTGCTGCCAGACACGTTGGCTATTGTTCGCAGTTTTACGATTCCTTCTACAGGGGATTCACAGGTCTGGGTCGGAAAGGGCAAGGATGCTTCTCTCCTTGTCACCCTCTCTATTCTCTCCGCATTACTCCTCCTCTCGAACTGCCCTGTTTGGATAGCTGTCTCGTCGTGCGGTCTGCCTTGCTCGTTGTGTGCTTGTGTGCTCCACCTATTATCCATGCAGTGGAAGGGAAAGGGCTGTCAGGTGTGTGTGGTTCTGGTCAATTGCATGACTTTGCCTGACCCTTGTGTTGGGACAGGTCAGGTAAACAGCCCTTGTGTTAGTCCATTGTCTTTCGTGGTGTGAGAAAGTGTTGTGTCTGAAAAAGGGGATAGAGTGAGTATCCTACGTGGTAGGCTGAGGAAAAGGTGTTATAAGAAGGGGGATACAGCATCTCACAGATTGGTGTCCACTTCCACTCCCCAAGGACCACCCTTCCAGGTGATTCTCCCTCACTGGTCCAGCTCCAGGAACTGGACCCAATAGCGATGGGTGTATCATGGCCACCTGGATGACAGATCCCCAGCGACTAGCTAGGGAGACACATTCAGGTTTCTCACATGCCCTTCCTCCATGCGATGTAGCCCCATTCGTTTCACAGGGCAACCGGGATAGAAAATCCATGTTTCCCCGGTCTTTTCCCTGCCGATGTTCCACTGTGAAAAATTGGGTTGTAGGTCTAGAAACCATTGCATGACCCGAGGGCTGGACTCTTTGCGTTGGCTAATTCAAACTAAGGCTCAGTGGTCTGTAACCAGTGTGAACCTTCATACTAATAAGTAATACCTAAGATGGATAATGGCCCACTTGATGGCAAGGGCTTCGAGTTCTACCACAGAGTAATTTCTTTCTTCACGTTGGAATAACTTGCGGCTCGTGTATAGTATGGGGTGTTCGAGTCTGTCGCAAATTTGGGACAGAAGGTCTCCTAACCCTGTAAGAGGTGCGTCCGTCTATCACAAACTCCTTTGAGAAGTAGACTACCTTTAGTATGGGGTTTTGGCATAACGTCTGCTTTAAGATGTTACAGCATATCTCGTCATCATCGTTCCATTGAAGTTTCTGGGGTTCAACATTTTTAAGTCTATCCGTCACCTGGGCTCTTTTATCCCAAAACGTTAGGGATAAACCTACAGTACTATCCTATTAGACCAAGGAAAGCCCAGAGATCTTTTTTGGTCTTGGGAGTTGGAGTATCCAAGATGGCTTTTACCTTTTCATGTTGGGGCTGTACATTCCCATTCCCTACTTAAAAGCCAAGGTATGTCACGGCTGATTTGGCAAATCTGCATTTAGCTGGATTAGCAGTTAGGCCAGCATTCCTGAGGACATTCATGATGGTATAAAGATGGAAGAGATGGTCCTCCAAGTTTTTACTGTAAAAGACGATATTGTCAATGTAAGCTCCAATCAGAACAGGGCAGCAAGATGTTACACATGAGGCAGTGGAACATAGCTGGCACACTGTGTAGGCCGGAAGGGAGGACCTTAAATTGGAATAATCCTAGGGGCTTTGAAAACGCAGTTTTATCCTCATCTGTCTCATATACGGGGACTTGGCAGTACCACTTGGTTAAATCTAGGGTGGATAGGTGGCTGTTCCGGGTTTATCAATTAAGTCGTCGATGTATGGCATGGGATATGCATCAAAGATGGATATGGCATTCACTTGATGGAAGTCTATGCAGAATCTCCAGGAACGGTCGGTCAGGTTTTGTAACCAACACGATAGGAGACGACCATGGACTTGAGGACTCAATAATACTGGCCTTCAACATTTTGTTGACTTCCACGATTACTATCGGTTTACGTGCCTCGGATAGACAATAGGGTTTTAGAAGGACCCCTCTGACATCTAGGGGTACGAATATATTGGTATGTACCTTTTACTCTTCCTAGTTTTTCTGCGACTACATCAGGGAATGAGACCACTACATCTTTTAGATCTTCTCGTTGTTGGATCAATAACACAGAAGGAATTAAGTCAAAGTTATCTATATCTTCTGGAACCAGTCAGGCTAGTATTGTGGCATGGGTAGCTGATGGGTTCTCCTTGCACTCTTTCAAGAGGTTAATGTGGTATAAGTGGACTTCCTGTTTTCGGTCTCGTTGGTCTATTTTATAAGTGCACGTTCCCGTTCATAGTATTACGTCATAAGGTCTGTGCCACTTCGAAATAAATTTGTTCTCTGAGGTGGTTAAGAGGACTAGTACTTTCTGTCCAACAGAAAAACATCTTTAAATTACTTCATCATAATTAGCCTTCTGTTGGCTCTGGGGCGGTCCCATATGAGTACAAACTAAGTCCTAAACCAGTAATTGTTTCACCAAATAAATGCGCTGCTAGCACCACAAAATAGATAGCTTGCGATGAGAAATTAAGTTTAGTAAATGAAGCAAAACCCTAATGAGAGTCACTAATAACATTCACAATGTTATCTTTCATAATTTAATCATGTCCATGTTCAAGAGTCAGAGTTATATGCCAACACGTGTTTCGACCTCCACAGGTCTTTTTCAAGGCAAAGCTCTTTATTTGGTGAAACAATTACTGCTTTTCTTTCATGTGCAGTAGGTTTTGAGGTACCTACTTGTTTCACCATAGTGCAGCAGCTAGTTGTGTTACAATACCAAGCAGTGCTCACGTGATTTACTTGCTCAAGCGCTTCCATTCCCTGGCACACCTTAACTACACTGTTTATCACTTAAGTCCCAAACCAACTTCATGTGTTCTCGCATTCTAGAGGCAGTTTGTGATATTGGAATGGGAGGCTCATCTCATTCTTCCTAGGTTTCCCGGAGCATGTCCAGGACATCACTCAGTTCTCTTCCATAGAGTAGCTCAAAGGGAGAGAAACCGGCAGAAGCTTTGGGGTTTTTCCTCACGGCAAATAGTGCCCATGGGATCATTCAATCCCAGTCTTTCACATCCTTGTCTGCCTATTTTCGTAGAATGAGTTTCAAGGTCTTATTGGATCTTTCTACTAGACCATCGGTTTGAGGATGGTACACCAAAAATCGCAAGGTGGTAATGTGGAGTAGCTCTTTGACTTTGGCCATAAGCTTACTCATAAAATTCAAACCTTGATCTATTAATATTTCTTTGGGAAAACTGACCCTAGAAAAATACTGTAGAAGATGCTTTAGGATCTGATGAGTGGTATTATTTTGCATCAGGAATGCCTCTGGATATCGGGTTGCATAATCTGAGATCACCAGGACATACTTGTTTCCCAATTTGGATGTTTCTAGATGTCCTATTTTGTCCACACCAATTTAGAAAAGGGGATGTCTATGATCGGCAATTCAGAGGGGCAGGTACTGGGATGTGCAGGCTGGTCTTCTGACATATTTCGCAGGTTTGTATGAAAGTTTTTATATCGGCATGTATACCTGGCCAGTAAAACCTTCCACTAATATGCACCTGGGATTTAACGTGTCCCAAATGCCCCCCTGTGAGATGGGAATGTGTGATCTCTAGCACAACCTTTCATGTATTACTAGGTATTTATGTATTACTAGTTGGGGTCTTTATAAAACCTTCTGTGGAGATTTGTCTTCGGTAAAGTAACCCAAGTTTTAAGAAGAAAAAATAACTTCCCCCTTTCCATGCCTTCCTCTTCTGGGATTGCTTGTAGAAAAGCTTCAGCGAGGGTTGGATAATTTTGCTGGGCAAAGGCTAGTTCAGGATAGATGGTGGGTTCTTCTCCTTTCTTGGACTGCAAGAGATTTATCAGCCTCGCCAAAACTTAAGTTACCTCTTCCTGTTTTATCTGGTTTGCTTTCTTTGAACTGAGGGAACAAAGCCCTTTCCGAAATTCCCTGCGCAATTAGGTCTCCCTGGCGTACCTCAAAAGGGACTTCACCATGATTTTGTAAGAGAACCTTCACGTCCACCCTAAAGTCGGGATCAATAACGCCCGCTAAGGGATCTATCCTGAACTTCCATGGTAAGTGAGATTTTGGGGCTAATCGTATGCAATAGCCCATAGGGGGCATCAAAACCAAGTCCGTAGGAATCATTCCTCTTTCCTATGGGGTATAATAGCTTCCATACTGCTACAGATATCAGACCCTATGGATTGCTTGGTGGTGATGGAAGGGTCAGAGGGAATCTGGATTCAAAGCTGCCAGAAGCATGGAAACTGCTCTCCTGAACATCTGTGAAGACCTGCTCTCTAACTTTGAAAAGCACACTCCCTCCGTCCTCATCCCTCTTGAACTCTCCTCTGCTTTTGACAAGGTCAACCATACCATCCCACTCAATCGTCTCCGTGACAACCTGGGTATCACTGATCAGGATCTGGCCTGGCTGACCTCTCATTTCTGATCGACACTCCCAGGTAACACTTGGGTCCTTCCTATCCGCTGTCTCCCTCTCTACCTGTCGTGTTCCCCAGGGGTCTAACTTCTCGCCCTGGCTTTTCAACCAATACCTGGGCAACTCTCGCCTACTGCATTTCCATTTTCTGCTCAAACTTCCAGTGCTATGCTGATGACACCCAACTCATGTTCAGGCTTCCTTCAGCCACCTCCTTCTCTTCCCTCATCTCTGATTGCCTAGCCGCCATTCAAAATGGGTGTGCTGCCAATGATCCTCACCATCCTTTCCCCTCACTCTCTGGCCCGCAACCCTTGGCCCTCCTCTTACCCCTGCCTGAGAGGCTAAGAACCTCTCGGTCATCTTTGACTCCACACTTTCCTTCACCGCACACATCTCTGACGTTTCTAAAAAGTCAAACTTCTTACTACTCCTCCTTAGAGGTACTCTGCCTTTCCTCTCCTTCGCCCAGAAGGTCAATGTCTCCCAAGCTCTGGTTCTCTCCAGGTTGGACTATTGTAACAGCCTCTTTCTTAATCTACCTGCCTCCAACTCTTTGCCCTTTACAACTAATCCAGAACAGAACTGCAAGACTTGTCCTTGGCCTAAAGCCCTGGGATCATATCTCTCCAGCTCTGGAATCCCTTCATTGGCTCCCAGTGGATGCAAGGATTACATTTAAAACCCTCTGCATAGGCCACAAGGCTTTCTGGGGCCTGGGTCCAAAATACCTTCAACTATACCTCTGTAAATAGAGGGCACTAGAGGGCCAACCAAGATGGCGGCTCCTCTGTGAGCTCCCGGGAGGCTCCTTCATCAATCCTGTCTAATCGCAGCATTCCTGATGTTGAATTGACCCTGGTATGCAGACGGAAAGTGGCTGACAAAACTAACACTGCACCCGAAAATCCGGAGAAAATCGACTCGGAAAGCCCGGGACACCGAGGCGCCCCGGCACAAGCGGCCAACCTAAGATGGGCCGTGGCCCTGAAGCTCGAGTGGACCCCCAGGTGCCCAGGGCTACACCCCAGCGTGACCCAGCCCGCCTGTGAGCAGCGGCAGCGACCCGGTAATAGCTGCAGGTTCGCTTCACCAGCAGAGTTGGAAAAGCACTGGAAGTTGAGGCCGTGTATTGACATTGGCGCCACTCGGGGCCAGGGGACGGCACCCGGACACATCATCAACGTGGCGGAAAGAGGAGAAGTATCGGATCGATTCGCAATACCGGACCCCTTCCAGGTCCGCACGGGTGAGGTGAGGTGAGCGGAGCGGCTGTAGTGCGTGGAGGGACACGATTTGGGCACCGGAAGACGCAGGGAGCGCGATCAGCAGGCTGTAAAGGACCCGCAGCTGCAAAACCAGTCCAGGCTGTCTCCCTCACTGTGCCCCGCTCCCCCCGAGCTCCGGCCACAGCCCCGGAATATCATCAGATGGGGGGGATTGGGGTGCCGCAACATGGGGCTCTCTGACCTCCACCCAAGCGGAAAGAGAAGGGACCCAAGGACATCCTACGCTGCGGGTTACAGCCCAGCTTGTCCACAAAGACAAAACAATCAAAGCACATGGCAGGACAAGCAAACCGCACATGAGACAGTAAGTATAATATAAAACCCTCTCTGGGAAAGAACGATAACCATAGGCAAGCTCCTGTGACCCAGGGAGGCGGAGCAAACCACAGACACCGCCCGCTTAACAACATCCAACCCCACAAGAATGAGGCAACCCAGCACACAACTGAACTTCCACAGTAAGCCCACGGCACAAATCAAAACTGCCCAGGGCGACAGATCGAAGACTGGCCACAAAGCTGATACAGTCAGACTGCCAAGCTTTGAATCTGCGCTGCCATCAACTCTGCTGAGCCGCATAGAGGGTGCCAGACAGCCCACCCACTGTGGGCCCCTCCATAACAAGGCACACCAGATCGAGCGCACCAAACCTGCCGCACCGCGCCCCCAACACGTACCCAAGTTGAGAGTCTTTCCTGCAAAGCAGCAAAATATGCAAATCCGACAAGTCACAGTGGAAGCTCAACTTTGAAGCAGGACCCGCATCTAAAACCCCAAGACCACAAATCCACCCGGATTCCCCACAAAATCACGTGAACCTAGAGGAGAAGCATCCCGAACCGATGGATATGCGAGAGATCCTAATGGACCTGAAAGCAGGGATAGGCAACCTTGACAGCAAGAGAGACACTTTATCGTCTAAAGTAGACTTAACTTACTCCAGCATCGCCTCAATAAACACAGCGATAGACTTGACAATGTCGAACAAAGGTCTCAGACCTCGATGATGGCGCAATGTCACTAACATCGAGAGTATCAACACTAGAAGGCCAAACGAAAGCAGTCATAGCCAAGAACGAGGACTTGGAGGGACGCTTCCGATGAAACAATACAAGAGTGGTCAGAGTCAGGGAACAGCAACTGCAAACCAAGATGGAGGGCCATGTCGAAAAAATATACAGAGACCTCTTCAGAGCCACAGCTCTACCATAACTATTCATCGTAGAGAGGGCCCACAGGATCCTATTAACCAGACCCATCCCCGGAGCACCTCCTCGCCCGATTATAGCCAAGTTGCTGAATTACAAAGATCATGACACAATTTTAAGACTGGCTAGGGATAAAGGCAGCCTTCAATATGACAGACACCATACAAATTTATCCAGACTTCTCCCCAACAGTCCAGGCTCAAAAAGAGATTGTTTGCAGCGGTCAAACGATGGCTACGTGACAACCAAATAGTATACTTGATGCTCTTCCCCGCGAAGCTACGTATCCAATACAAAGGGAAAGTCCAATTCTTTAACTCACCAGAGGACGCCAATCTATTCCAAGACAGACAGGGCTGCAAGGCCCCCAACAACGTTCCGGGGACGCCTCGGAGAGAGCTAGCAGGAAGAAACCCACCCTGAATCACAAATAACCAACCTGCCGGAACCATGGTTCAGCAACGTCCAACATCAGGACAATACACGTAGTTTGAGAAAAGAGCCCACAACCTTGGGAGGACACTAGATTCTGCAATACCGCAAATGTCACAATGTACAAGTGGCTATAATACAAGAGACACATCTTATACCACACAAGGAACACCTCTGGGCTCGAAACTGGGGCTGTCATCGTTACTTTTCCTCCAGCTCATCGTACGCCTGAGGAGCAGCTATCCTCATAAACCCAAAATCTGGCTTTCGCTTGATAAAAACAGAAAAGGATGCAGAGGGTAAGGGTCTCCTGGTACAGGGAATCATAGCCAGGAAGGAAATCGTGCCCTCAACGTAGACGGATCAAACAACTTTGACTGGGTGCTCTCACATCTCATGCAAATCAACACAGCAACCACAATCTGGGGAGGCGACCTAAATACACACCTAGACCCATGAAAAGATAAATCACAGGCATCAACAGCTCAACCATCCAAAGCCAGCCTCCAAGTGCAGGAGCTATGCAGAGCGTATGATCTAATCAATATCTGGAGACATAAGAATTGGGAGAACCGCGAGTACACCTTTCAATCGAATGTTCACAACACTAGCTCGCGTATAGACCACCTCCTCGTCTCCACAAAAAGCACGCTTCAATGGGGGAAGTGCCAAATCCTCCCCAAAACCTTCTCAGATCATGCCACAGTGACGCTTGAATGCAGTCTCCCTAACACTAAACCAAGAGCACCCCACTGGAGTTTTAAGCCCGGAGCACTAACTAACCAATTATTTGCAACCGAACTACGGGATGAAATCATATCCTTTCTGGAACCCAACCAAGACACAGTCTCCTCAGCAGGCACACTCTGTGATACAATAAAGTGTTACATAAGGGGGGTGTGCATCGCAAAAGAAAATGGAATCTTAAAAATAATACGACGAGAACTGACCACCAGCGAAGATCGCCTGAAGGCTTTAGAATTACAGTACACCACTACAAATCAAACGCACATCCAAGCAAACTCAAGGTGGAACTACTGAAATTCAGAACCACAGCAGAACAAGAGCAGAAATTCCCAAGACGAGGATACCAGATACGCCAATACGGAAAGGGGCAAAAACCTGGAGCCCTCCTTGCCCACCTGATTGCCGCTTACAGGAAACCAACCCTGGTAGAAGGAGTGCGTTCCCCGCACGGTACATTGGTTCACACAGAGGAGGAAATAGTAGAAGTGTTCTGCGCCTTCTACCAAGAACTTTACAGTGCGAAACACCCAATGGACACCGAGATCCTACGTAACTACCTAGGTGATACCAAACTGTACTGGGTACAGAGAGAGAGAACTTCGTGAACCCCTAAATGACCCCATCACTATAGAGTAGATCCTACAAAGAGCCTACCTAACACCAAAGCCCCCGGGCCGGACGGCTTGACAGGGGAATTCTATAAAGCATTTGCCCCCATTCTGGCACCCCTCCTTTTAAAAGTCTATGAGGAAGCGGCTGAGGCCGGAATCCCCCCTCAAACTTTAAGGGAAGCTAACGTAATCCTCCTGCACACAAAAGACAAACCTCCCGAGGAATGCAGATCATACAGACCAATTTCCATAATAAATCTGGATAATAAGATCCTAGCCAAAATCCTGTCCAACAGACTACATCCCCTGATGACGGCGCTGGTACTCGCCGACCAGGCAGGTTTTGTGCCCGGCCGAAACACAACATTCGGCATAAGAAGAATATTTGTGGCCATGGAGGCACTTGATCCCTCACACCAGGCTTTCGCAGTCCTGCTAGATGCAGAGAAGGCCTTCGACTCCGTCTAATGGCTCTTCATGTTTGCTGTACTCAGGCAACTCGGACTGGGGAACCAATTTGTCAAATTAGTGTCTCTATTATATAACAAACCCCAATCCGCCATTATCCTCGGTACAACAAAATACGCAAACGTAAATCTCCAACGCGGAACCATGCAGGGATGCCCACTATCAGCTCTAATCTTTGCACTAGTAATGGAACCCCTGGAATCAGGCCTGCATTCTCGACATCTCCAAAGAGGTCTTTCCATAGGGCCCCATAAATGTATTATATCCCTCTATGCCGACGATGTAGTATTCATTCAAAACCCTAGTGAAAATTTGAACCCTACAATGCATGAAGTAGTTAAATTTGGCTTGGTCTCCGGCCTGAATATTAACCACTCCAAATCGATTGTATTCCCCCTAACCTCCAACACCAGACAATTCGCAGATGACTAAAACTTTAAGTGGGAGAGTTCTCAAGTACGGTACCTTGGGATCCTACTATCCCAAAACTACCACAATATTTTCCAAGATAACTACGAGACTGCACTGAAATCGCTCCAGGAGAAAGTGAACAGATGGAATTCACTGCCACTGACCCTATGGGGGAGAGCATCACTAGTTAAGATGGTTCGCCTCCCTAAATTCCTTTATCTGTTCACTAATACACAAGTTTTAATACCACAGCGCTATCTAGGGAAAATAAAGAGCCTAATATTGGAATTAATATGGGCTGGCAAACCAGCAAGGGTAGCTTATACAACACTCACATTACCGGTATCCAAGGGGGGACTGGCACTCCCTGACTTGGAGCGGAACTATTGAGCTGCACAGGCACAATTCCTGAGCTACTGGTATTCCACCCTCTTCATCAGACCACATGTCCAAAGAGAATGAGCCTTGGCATCACCAAACCTACTAAGAGCGGTCAACATTAGACAAACATTAGTGCCCCACACCACACTAAACGTGGTGCTGTCCACATACGCAATCTGGAAAAAAATAGCCCAAAAATACGAGGTACAAACCAGATACTCACCCCTCCTACCCGTTGGATTCATACCGGGGATACCCCTCACTCAGAAAAGGTTTTTCACCAGTGGGTCGACAAAGTTCACATACACACGCTAGGTGACCTATTCGTCGAAGGGACCTTCATAACACCGCAACAAGCTAAAGAGAGAGGCAGCATCACCTCCCTAGACACATTTATATACTTCAGACTGCGCTCTACTATCCAAGCATTTTTCCCCTTCATTCCCACAACCACCACCAACGTGGCAGCTACTTCACGGCATAATACAGGCACAAGGGGAGGGAAGACTTGTCTCGTAGATATACAAATCTCTCCTGACCGCCACTGTACCGGAAAAAACACGCACAAAAGAGAGGTGGGAAAAAGCACTACAGGCCCCCATCCCAGATGAAGAATGGGTGTAAATACTACAGCAGATTAAAAAAGTAGCATTGAACCCGTGCTTTAAGCAAATCCATTTTAACTACTTACACCAAACTTACTACACCCCAGCCAAAAGATGCAAGCAGCGCCCAGAGTCAGAGGCAATGTGTGATAGATGTGGAACGCCAGCAGCCGACTTTCTCCATCTTGCCTGGAGCTTCCCAGCAATAACCCCGTTCTGGGTACTTCAAGAGATGGAAGCAATAATTGGAGAAGAACTAAGACCCATCCCCATAGTAGCCTTACTTGGAATGTCAAAACACCTATCACCCACAACGAGGAAATTAGCGAATGTCTTGCTCGTATTAGCACTCAGGAGAATTGCCATGTCATGGAGACAGGGCCCAGTCCCGACAATAGCAAAATGACAGAAAGGCGTACTTTATTGCCAAGACGTGGAATCAGTTAATTAAGACACTGCCTCTACACGCGCGCCCCCCCCAGACATCTGGGGCCCCTATGTAGCATATTTGATCACCAGCAAAAGCGACTCCTCACTTTCCTCGACCCCAAGGCAACCAGATGATTAAGAAAGAACACAAACCTATGTAAAACCAAGAGGCGGAAACAGACGTACATCACCACGGTAAAAAAAAGACTCTGCACAGTCCGAAGGCAGGAGGGTGGAACATGGCGTGAGACAAGGGGGACTATACCGGTGCAAATTGACTGACCCGAGATTGGGCAGTTCAGTTTTTCTTTTTTTGTAACTGTAAAATGCATCAATAATTTAAAAAAAATAAAAAACTATCCCTCCGTAAAAACCGGCCAACTCAAGCCCTTCGCTCCTCTACTTCCAATTCCCTCAGGGTCGGTTGTTTTTCAAAGAAAGGAGCAGGGAGCAGATCTTTGTCTTCGGCTGGGGCCTCCCTTTGAAACAGCCTCCCGACCACCCTGAAACTTGAGGAGAACCATCTCTGGTACCAGAAGCACCCAAGACCCTCCTGTACACTTCTGCCCTTGCCCCTCTTCTCCCCTGCTGATCTTTTTCTCTCTCTAGGCATTGTGCGCCTGGCCACCCTCTGTCCTTCGGGCCCAGATACCTGCTCACCCTGCCTCCCTCCTGCACTGCCGCCAGCCCCCACTCAGCACTGGGATCTGTATCTGTACCCATATAGTCCTCCACTCTTCCTCTGCAATTATCAGATATAATCTATCTGACTAATCATGCACTTGCCACTTGTCTGGCTGCACTACCTTTCTCACTGCATTATTTATTTATTCCACTTATTATTTATTCTGTTCTCTCCTCTGTTCCGCACTTTCCACTTCTCCCCCTCCACGCACTTTCCCCTTCCAAGCATTTGCACATTCTTAATGTCACTGGGCCTAGTAAGATGCTATTTTGTTCTCTCCTGCTCCCCTCCCTTTGCTTGGTCACGCTTTGAAACACTTGTGTATGAGCGCAATATAAATAAAATAAAATATCATATTATATCTGACTACGTTTTTGAAATTGCAGGTTTCCCTCATTTATTTCAATCTAGTCACATCCCACCCCTGATACCATATTTAAGGAACTTGTGGTGGCAACAGCAAAGACAGACACAAGTGATAACTGTTCAAGGGTGTTTATTAAACTGTATGCAGGTTGGAAAAACGCCTAATCTAAACCTATATCTAAGATGGGAGCAACCGTTGACCATCAAATAAAAATAAGGCAGTTCTAGTGGCGGCATGTCAAAATAAAAAGGGCCTTTACTAAGAAACTTATTGCCGAATCTTACAACTAATACAAAAAAAGGTTTGGGATTATTCTCAAGAAAAGAAAGAAGTGTTCACAAATAACGTCAGGATAAGGTAGCCTGGGACTCCCTTCCCCAGGTTTTGAGTCTGGGGTAAGGTGGGATCTTGCAGCACAGCACACTCTTGAGCATCTCCAGCACAAAACAACAGTTTCACTTGCAGCTCTCAGGAACATCGATGGCCAAGTCTCGTTTCTCTTGAAAGTCTCTTGCCTTCAAGGGCCTGACGTATTCAAATAAAGCAAAAAAGTTCCTTCAACAAAAATAAAGTTTGCTTCCTGGTTTCAATTGGGGTGAATTCCTTCACAATTCTTAATGTCTATTTAAACAGTTCCAGAAGAAATCCCTTGACCGGGTTCACGCTTGTCAACACACTGTTTCTTGGGACCTTAGACTTGCCCCCTTCTCGTCAACATCCCTCTTCTGGGCTCACTCTTGCCAACGTCACATTTTTTTTTCAATGTTTGTGGGATTCACTTCCCTTGCTTTCTCGCAGCTTTTAGGTCAAAGGCTTTCGACTGTACATGGATTTTGCTTGACCTCCTGTATGACCACTTTGACCTATCTTGGCGGCTCCCCTACGCCCTTCTGGTACTTGTAGTTTCATTCAAACGGGGATCGACCAGAGTCTCTCGAGTTAGCACCCATGTGGTGCCGGTTCCCTCTGCAGCTGGCCTCTCATCAACACTTTTAGTTCTTTGAACTTGGTTCAACTTGTTTAGTTTAGTTTATTATTTGTAATGCGCGAGCATACCCTAGGGCAACAGGGCGCAGGATATGCAAACCTTAGTTACAACAATCAAAATATACATGGGCGCAATGACAAAGAAGAACTGCAAGATTATATACATATACACAGACAGGCACAGTTGGTTTCAGTGTGTGCGAGAGGCATGGGTCTTACTATTTTATCCATAGAACTACCTTTGAACGGAAAGTTTGATAGGGCAAGTCCCTTCTAAGGGTTGGCGGTAGTGAGTTCCACAACTTGCCAGCTTGCACTGGGAAACTATTGCCCCCTATAGTGGAGGGTTTAAAGTTAGGAATAGACAGGCAGTCCTTGTAAGCTGTTCTTGACGGTCTCTCAGAAGATTGTCTGTGAAATCTGTCTATTAAGTATGTCGGAGCAGTGTTATGAAGGGATTTATAGGTGAGGGACGCCATTTTGAGAGTAATTTTGTCTTTAATGGAAAGCCAATTGTTCTGTTGGCTGTGACCTGTGATGTGCTCTCTTCTAGAAATGGCCAGGGCCGCTCTAAGGGCGTTGTTCTGCAGAATTTGTAGTTTGCTAGTGATGGCTTTAGAGAATCCCAAGTAGAGGGCATTGCAGTAGTCCAGACGGGACAGAATAAGGGCTCTTGCAATGGTGAGGCAACTAGAGTCAGACAGGAATGGTTTGGCTGTACGGATCAATGTACATGTGTACGCCGTGGAGGAAGCCAGTTTTATCATCATTCAGGCATAGCCCATGTGTGACCATCCATACCTGGATGATGATGTACACACTATTCACCAAGGACTAATCCTTTTCATAATCTCCAGAAAGCAGAGGAGGATATGGGTATCATCTGCGTAGTTGGTGTAGGTGATACCGAGATGACCCAAATCATCGAAAAGGGGCTTGGTAAATATGTTGTAAAATGTAGGGGAGACAGAAGAGCCCTGTGGTACCCCAAAAGTGATGGGTATGGGATCTGCTGCTGCTGTAGGAGAGAAGACCCTCATGGTTCTGCCGTTGAGGAATGATCTGATCCAGATGATAGCCTCGGAGGAGAAATGGGCAGATGTGTGGAGGTGAGTGCACAGGATAGAGTGATCAACCAGGTCGAAGGCTGCAGAGAGGTCAAGGAGGAGTAGTAGGGCTGCCTGGCCATTATCTCTGAGCCTATCGACTTGTACTTTCAAGTCGATGGGAGCTGTTTCTGTCCCATGTTGAGGACGGAAGCCTGATTGTCTCGCTCCTAGGAGGTGATGTTCTTCCAAGTGCCTCTGTATTTGTATACAAGCAACCTTGTCCAGGATTTTTAGAAGGAAGGGTACAGTTGTTATGGGTCTGTAATTGGTAGGTGTGGCAGGGTCGAGTGTGGGTTTTTTTTAGTAAGGGGAGCATCCAGGATTGTTTTAGATTCGAGGGGATGGAGCCAGTGGAAAAGGACGCATTAATTAATTTTGTGATAAAGGGGGAGAGGTCTCGGGCGGCATCTTTAATAAGCTGTGCCGGGCACAGATCTCCCTTACAGTTTGAAGGTTTAAGTGACATGATGATTTTTTCTACTTCTGGAGTAGTCACTTTAGAGAAGTTGAAGTGAAGGGTTTCACTAAGTTAAGGATTCTGAGGTAGTTTGGATATGAGAGGATCATTTAGGGAAGCTTTTTTGCGGGTAATTTTGTTTTGTAGGGTGGCAATTTAGTTAGCTAGTGCATTTTGGATTTCAGAGCACCAATTTTTATCTTTGGTGCACATATCTGGTGGAGCTATGGGGGTTTCCACTTCTTTAAGGATGGAGAATAGTTCCTTTGTGTTTGATTTGACTTGACTTGGGATATACGGGAGTCAAAGGAGGTACGTTTAGCCAGGTAAATTTCTTTTTTGTACAGGGTGGTTAGTTTGGAGAGTTTGAGTTTGTTGGCACCTGAAGGGACTTTTTTCCAGGTAGCCTCGCAATTTCTTTTTTGCAGCCTCAGATTTTTGAGGAGAGGAGTGTACCATTTGTTTAGGTGTGATTTAGGCTTACTTAGTCTAAGTTTGAGGGGGGCAATTAGATCCAGCGACGTGGACATCATTTTGTTGTATTCTTTGACCAAGGTCTCTGGATCCGAGTTCTCGGGGAGTGAGTTGAGACTAGGGAGTAGGTTAAGGATAAGTCTCTTGACTGTAATATTCCTCTTTTTTCTTGTGAGTGGGGGGGGGGGGGGGCTGATAATCAGCGGGGGTGAGGGTCGGGTGGTGGAGAGCCTAAACGAGACCAGATAGTGGTCGGTCCATGCTAGAGGTGAGATATTGGTGATGTTCGCAAGACAGTTGTAGTCGGCTATCCAATCAAGTATTCTGCCTTTGGCATGAGTAGGTTCCATAATTCTTTGTGTAAAGCCTAATTCAGAGATGGTATTGACTATAGTACTAGAGAGCGGATCTGCTGGGTCATTATAACCCAGATTGAAGTCCCCAAGGGTAAGTACTTGGGTGGAACTTTTGAGGTTGCTAGTTAGGATAGTGTTTATGTCCTGTTAAAGGGCCTGGCGGGCGATAGATCAGGTGGATGTTTAGGGTCTGGGCATTGGTGAGGGGGACTTTGACAAGAGTGTTTCACAGGAGGGGACTTTCATTACTGTGGATAGTCTCATGGTAAGACTGCATTTGAGGATAATCGCAACACCTCCACCTCTGGAGTTGGGTCGATCTTGTCTCAGGATAGAGTAATTATCTTGGATTGCCAGCATGAGCATGGGTCCTGCTGCTGGGTGTAACCAGGTCTCAGTGATGGCAAGGAAGTCGAAGTCCTCTTTAAGGATCAAGTCAGAGATTTCTGTTGCATGAGCTACTAACGATCTGGCGTTGATCAGAGCACCCCTGATTTGGGGGCTTGCTGTAGTTTTAGTCGAAGTGGTGTGGTAGTGGTCATGAATTAAGTCACAAGGGGGGTCCAAGTTCGTGGGGTTAAGTGAGGTTGTCAGGCTAGGGTTCTGCGGGGGGTTAGATTTTCTTGTAGATAGTCTCGGTTGGATCAGTGTCGTTTTGGGTTTCGGTATGGTGGGCAATGAACGGGCAGGGGGCTCATACATTTTAGCTAGTCTGGCTCTGAGTCCGAGATTCCTATCAGTAGTGGAGCGGGTGAGGCTGGTGAATATCACTGGCTGTGGGTCGCTTAAAATTAGATGTGCACTACTGGGAAGTTGCATGTTAAGCACAGTTGGATGCGTTATGGTCAATGGGAATGGTATAAACCTAAGCAGAACTGAAATATTTATAAGGTGCAAGACACAGGCGAGCACACTTGTGAACAAGGGATACATAATGAATGATAGGTAGGGAATAGTAAGCTTAGCGCTATTACAGGTGCTAAAGATAGGGCTGAGGCAAAATAATCGCCCTCTAGACAGTGTACGTTATTTGAAAGCCAGATATAGAGAGTGGCCCAGGCTAAGGTTGGCCAGAATGAACATTGCTGATGAGTTATAGAAAAGTACAGGTTGAGAACGTTGCGAGAAATGTAACATTGGGTAGGGGGGCAATAATCACAGTCTGACAAGTATCAGATAGGGTTTACAGTAGGCAGTCATCAAAGGAAGCGATCATAATCGACGGCAATGGTGCATGTAGACATTGGGCATTATCCACTCACAGTTATTATTGCTAGGCTCACATGAGTACTATGGAAACACATGATGACAGGATGGCTACCATTTTGCGGCTAGTAGCTAGCATAAGATGTGGTGATGGTCAAGGCAGCATGTTATGAGGCTAACGTAGCTAGATTGAAGCATAAGCATAAACATGGTGGTGCAGACGTCGGTAAATGCTACTGAATTAGGTAATTACATTTAATTTTTTCCTAAGCATGAATAATTGGAAGCAGGCTATGCTTACCATGCCTTCAAATATTGGTAAGATTATGTGCATCATAGTCCATAGGATTCAAGGAGATCAGGTGTAAGTGTCCATCCGTTAGTGCCTCCTCATGTCTGATTGACAGCAGGACATGCGGGGGGGGATCGCGGGTTCCGCTGTAGATAATGAGGTAGACTTGCCAGGCAGGGAGAGGAAGCAATAGGACACTGTCCCGCGCCGTAGCAGACAGGGGCAGACAGGAAGGGGCCTTTAGCTCTCGGGCCTTAGGTGGCATGGGCCGGCTTCCGCCTCCGGCTTTCCGTGCTGCAGTATGTACGGAAGTTGAAGAGGTTGAGAGGCAACCGATGTTAACGCTGCAGATGCGTTGCTTGTGACGGCCATCTTGCGGCGAGGAACGGAGTCGGCAATCTTGGGCGCTCGTGCTAGTGAGTGTGCCCACAAGCTATGGGGCCCAATTATCAGGCAAAAGTAGGGCCGAAGGCAATAAGGTGCATCTGGAGAGCGCGAGCCAAGCGAGGATCAATGGCTAAGTGGCAGGCAGCGCGGGCTCAGGCGATCACTGATCCTAGCTGCTCCTGCAGCATTGTTTCTTTCATTGTCACTTTGCTTCTTTCATTCACCACATCCCCGGCTCTTATCGGCTCTCCCCTCGACTCACCGGCTGTGATGAACCGCTTGGCTTTCCTCGTAACTGGAGTCAAGGCCAGTACCACGGTAGCAGGAGTTTCCCTTGCTCCTGCTGATCAGCATCGGCATGCTCCGTTTACCGTTGACATCTGTTGCAGCACACTTGGGCTACTGTCTTCGGTCTTACGATTCCCTCTGCAGAGGTTTCGTGAGTCTGCATCGAAAAGGGCAAGGTTGTGTCTCTCCTTGTCAGCCTATCGATACTCGCCGCCTTTCTCCTGAACTGCCGGGCCTGGGTAGCTGTCTCATTGTGCAGTCTGCCTTGCTCCTACTGTGCTCTCTTGCTCCACTTTTCATCCCTGGGGGAAAGGGAAAGGGCCGTCGGGTATGTGTGATTCTGATCAATTGCCTGACTTTACCCGACCCTTGCATTGGGACGTGTCGGGTAACCGGCTCTGGTGTTAGTCCGTACTCTGTTGAGGTTGTGCAGAAGTATTTGTGTCGGAAAAGGGGCGGGGGGCAGTGGTTTTTAATGTCCTATGTGGTAGGATGGGGAAAAGGTGTTGAAAGAAGGGCGATACCGCCTCTCACCCGTTGCTGTCCCACTCCAAAACTCCAGGTGATCCTCCCTCACTGGTCGACCCCCAGGAACTGGATCCAATGGCGATGGTGTGTCCTGGCCATCTGGATGACAGATTCCCCGGGGATTGGCACCCATACGGAATGTGAACACTAAATTAAAATCACACGTTGGAACCACAAACTAGTATTGAGAAAACGGATTACATAATTGCCCAAAAGCAGAGGTTATAGGTCAGGTGAATGGATCCGGATCCCTCTCCCGACACAAAGCTGAGAATTTACCATCTGAGGCAAACATTGACGTGGTGGCAGGCCTCAGAGCGGAGAGTCGCACATCTAGGATGTCTTCCGACCAAATTCCACTCTTTGGATCAGAGTCTCTTAGCAGCCATGCATGAAGGTGAAGGCTGCTGAGGTACAGATGGAGGACCTTCCCCTCAAACTGGGAGAGCAGCTCTGGTATCTTCAGGAGGCGCCAAGGAGCGCAGATGGACATGTTCAGCAAATGTAGGTGCCATGTTCCCCGAGCCTAGTTCAGAGCAATTAAATTTAACGTGGACCTGAACAGGCACAATATCCTGAGAACCAGTGGAATGATAGGTATTGTCAGGAAGCATAGTGGAGGTCGAACGTCCAGCTGACGGGGCGTCCCTAGAGCTCCCTGCCAGTGAAATTCCCTGGATCAGAACTACTCACACTTCCTGCTCACAATGCAAGCAAAGAGGTCAGTTTGAGGAACCCCCCAGCGTGAGAAGATTTCCTAAAGAACTTCCAGGCAGAGGTCCCACTCGTGAGAGGCCAAAGTGTCTACTCAAGACATCCACTATGGCATTCTCAGTTCATTTGTTTCACAGAGGGGAGGCAGTCTTAAGGATAGATATTTGCCTAGAGGATATCCCTCAGAGATTATGTCTGAAGCATGATCTAAAGCATCTTCTATGGATATACAGGACAGAAGGATTCTAGTGTCTCGTTACTTTACTCAAGTACTCTAAACAAAACTAGCAGTTTTTAAAAAAAAAATGTTTTTATTATTTTATAACACACCAAACATTACAAATAATTAGGACTTCCATGTTTAAGTTTAACAACATAACATTACAGAATACACTATTCTGTCCTTCTCCCTCCCGTCCAATTAACTCGAGACACTGTATCCGTGTCATCAGCCTGTTCTTCAGGCGGGTCTATTGTCATTATCTTTTCCATGTCATCATCACTGTAATCAGTCTGGGAGGGGCCCGCCATAGTGGCCACCAGTTGCCTCCATTCGATTAGGGGTACCACCTCCTCCGCCCCGCCCCTGCTGACCGCTTCGAACCAAGCAGCCGTTTCTTCCTCTGCCCACTTCATGAGGTCAGCTCACCACAACCCTATCCTAGGCCTATGGGCTGCCTTCCAGCACATTGCAATCCTCCGTTTGGCCAGGATGTAGGCCACGTCTTTGATCTTACTAATGTATCTCAGATTTCGAGGCCTAGGAAAGCCCCCCAAGCATGCATGCCCAAGCCGACTCCACCTCCAGCGTAATGCCTTTTCCTGCCATGCTTATCTTCAGTTCTGTCAAAAACCTTCCCACCTCCGGGCAAACCCAGAGCATGTGTAACATTCCATCTTCCTCCTCCCCGCACCTGGGGCTTCTCTGAGTCAACTGGCCACCAAACCTGGCAATCTTACTGGGAGTCAGATATGCTCTATGTGTAACATATAGTTGGATCTGTTGGAGCCTCGCGTTCCGGGACACTTTATGATATCTTTGGGCTCTGTCACATAGCCCATCCGACATGAGTTCTTCCACTTCTTCTAAGACTTGCCTCAGTTGGAGCAATTCCTTCCCCACCATGGACCCCAGTAGCTCATATATGCGGGATATCTCATGCCCACCCTCCGAGATGTCATATCATCTCAATGGTGGCATCAGGTTATTCTGCAAGCACTGCCGCCGGCCACTTTTCTCGCACTCGTTTAACGATTCTGGAGTAGGTAATGTGTTGCCCTTTATGCACCCCGGTGTCCTCTATTAGTTTCTGGAATTCCAGTGCCTCCCCCTCCTGCCATATGTCTCCCAGGGTAGCCAGGCCCATCGGTTCCCAGTATCTACAGACCCCTTTTATCAATTGGGGGTCTTCTCTGCATAGCGCCACCAGCGGCACCTGCATAGAGAACGGAGCCGGGTATCCCACAATCTGCCATGCCCTGTGCACACCTCCCAGCCAAGCACCAACAGCCTCGCCATCTCTAGTACCTTTGGCTTTGATAACCACACTATCGATCTAAGGAAGTAGGGAGCAGGGAGCAGGTTCCATGCACAACAGCCTGGTTTCAGCCGTTTCTTCTTCAGACAGCCACCTGGCCACATATTGCAGTTGTCCGCCAAGTAATATAACTCAAAGCTCGGCAGGTTTATTCCCCCCACTGTCACACGAATTCTGTCATTTCCAGAGAGCCACCCTTTCCTGGAGCTATGCCATATAAAGCCCCTGCACAAGCTGTGGAGACTAGCGAAGAAGCGCCTAGGGATCACATACGGGATATTTACAAAAATATACAACAGTCTGGGCAGGACTACCATCTTAATCAGAGCAGCTCTCCCCATCATGGCCAGGGGTAGTCTGGACCAGAATCCCATGCTATTTTTAAAGTTTCCAACTGCCTTTTCCGTTTTGTTTGTGTTCTTCTTCTGTCGTGTGGTATACGTCAATTCCAAGATATCGGAATGTCTCGGTTCGCCAGGGTATTGGCAATACCGGTAAGCTCCTTGGTAAGGTATATCTCCCCAGGGGGATCATGCTAGATATCTTGGGGTTTACCGCTATGCCGCAGAGGGTAGCATATCGTTCCATCACCTCCAGGATGTATTGTATGTTCTCCTCTGCGAAGCACAGATACAAAAGTAGATAATCTGCATATACTGAAATAAGATGCGGACCACTCACAGTGCTGATCCCTATCTCCCCACATTGTTGTCTAAGACAGACTGCCAATGGTTCCAATGATAGTATATACAACATGGGCGACCAGGGGCAGCCCTGTCTAGTGTCCCTGCTAAATTGCCATTTGTCTGAGATAATGGCACCCGGATTAACCCTTGCAATTGGGGAGCTGTATAACATTTTGACCCACCTGAGATACCCCGGCCCCATTCCGTATTCTCTCAAAGTCGCTAACAGCCAGGGCCATCTTACTGAGTCGAAAACCTTAACCGCATCGAGTGAGACGATTGCCAGTTCACCCGGGTCCTCCTCTGTCTGATCAATAATATGGTGCAGTCTTCTATGGTTATCAGTTATATTCCTGCCAGGGACGTAGTGTGTTTGGGCGGGGTGTATCAGTTTGCCGATGACTCGCTTAAGCCTGTTTGCTAGCACTGCCGCAAGGATTTTGCTGTCCTGGTTAAGCATCGATAGGGGTCTATATGACCCGCAGTCTGTGCTAGGCTTACCCGGCTTTAAAAGTGGAATGATCACCGCCTCCCGTAGGGACTCTGGCAACCTGCCATGCTAAAACGCCTCATTAAGCATAGCCAGCAACGGGGAAAGCAGCTCTTGTTTGTAGGTTTTATAGAATTTACCTAGGAGCCCGTCTGACCCCGGAGCTTTACAAGTGGGCAGGTGCTGAATCACTATCTCAAGTTCTTCTAATGTGATTGGGGCATCCAGGTCTGCCCATTCTAAATCATCTAAGGTGGCCAAGCCTATATCTTCCAGCGTTTCCTGGATTTCTTGGTCCCTCTCTTCGCCTGGGTCCTCATAGAGACGTTTGTAATATCTATGGAACTCTTCATTCACTCCCTCTTGGGTATCCAGGATCTGGCCTCCCTCCCCTCTAATTTCCCTGATCACCGGCCGTGATACTTCGCTCTTATATAGCCAGGCCAGCAATATGCCCAGCTTGTCTCCCCCCGCATGCTGTCTCTCCACATATTTCTTATAGCTTAATTTACATAACCTGTCCTAGTGTTCACTGCTAGCTTGTTGTAGCAGTCTAATCCTGTCTAATCCTGACCCCATCTTCCCGAGAGATGCCTCCCCTACGCATAATGTCTTCCAACTCCTCCTCCGTTTCCTGCAGCTCTCGTTCAATGCCCCCCTAGAGCCCTCTGGATTTTGATATAGCCACCCCCCGCACTACCACCTTAAACGCCTCCCACACAGTTCCCACAGTTCGAACACTACCGGTGTTAATCTCAAAGTACTCCATGATCACCTTCCTCAGATCCTCCCGGAATCCTGAGTCCTGCAGAGCCTCAGCTCTGCGTTTCCACGTCGGAATTCGCGCTCTAGGGGGTTGGTGTCGCCACTCTAGGACCAGAGGGGAGTGGTCTGAGAGCACTCTGGCATTATATTCCGCGCCTCTCATCTCGCCTACCAGCTCGACAGCGGCGAACACGTAGTCCAGCCTCGTGTGCAGGTCATGTGGTGCCGCACAGTGTATTGCCTGTCTGCTGGGTGCAACTGCCTACAGACATCTATGAGATCAAAATCTCTCAGACGGGCCTGTAGCAACTTTGCAGCCGGGGTGGGTTTACCATTGATCTGTCCATTTTAGGATTCAGTACACAATTAAAGTCTCTGCCCCATAGGCTCATGCCACCTAATAGGGGGCTAATCTCCCCCTATCTCCCCAACTTGCCCCCCCTTTCCACCCCGTCAACAGAATTTCACCAGGCACTGTGCCCCCAGGTCAACAGTATGTAGGGTATGAAATGAGAGCACCCATGCTCTCTCCACCCCCCCCCCAACTGAGTATTATAGTGGACTCCCACCTCCAGCTCATGACCACGGACATATTCTTGAGTGATACTCTGGACAACTAACAACTATTCATCTATACTTTTTTTTATTGTGATATAACCACATTTGGGTTTTTTACACATTCTTCTTAAAAAAGAATGAACAAGATAAAAAAAAAAAAACTTAACTCAAATACCATTACAACATGTTCATCACATTCGTACAGTTCTCACATGATTATAAATAGATAATAAGTTAAAATTGAACAATAACAGTCAGGAGTGAGGTAATCTTACAAGGACTTTACCTATCCATTGAAATAATTAATTTCGGGTGTCCTCTTTTGGGAAATGCATGGGGTTCCCTGTTTTCCTTGCTGGCTTTGACACCCTAGGCCCAAATCTGTAGGTTGCCCACATGAACAAAATGTGCTGTGCCGAAAGGCTTGGGGTACCAGTGGGTTACCTTTTTCCTTCTTTGCCCCGGTAGTTGCACCCACACGTGTGAGATACCGTTTTCATCGGGACACCTGTGGGAACGCGGGACAGTAGGCCATGTGTTGTTGCAAGTTTCGGTGGGTGAGCCGAGTGAAATGTGCAGAAAATGCATTTTTTTCCCTACATTTCGGTCTTTGCAGGGGTGTGTGGGTAATGAATTCTGGGCCGATTTGCGCAAGTCAGACCTCTGAGGATTCCCACGGGTGTCCTCTTTTGGGAAATGCATGGGGTTCCCTGTTTTCCTTGCTAGCTTCGACACCCTAGGCCCAAATCTGTAGGTTGCCCACATGAACAAAATGTGCTGTGCCAAAATGCTTGGGGTACCAGTGGGTTACCCTTTTCCTTTTGTGCCCCGGTAGGTGCACCCACACATGTGAGATACAGTTTTCATCGGGACACCTGTGGGAACGCGGGACAGTAGGCCATGTGTTGTTGCATGTTTCGGTGGGTGAGCCGAGTGAAATGTGCGGAAAATGCATTTTTTTCCCTACATTTCGGACTTTGCAGAGGCGTGAGGGTAATGAATTCTGGGCCGATTTGTGCAAGTCAGACCTCTGCGGATTTCCACGGGTGTCCCCTTTTCGGAAATGTATGAGGTTCTCCGTTTTCCTTGGTGGCTTGGACACCCGAGGCCCATATCTGTATGGTGTACCCATCTGGAAAAAGTGTGAAATTCAGCTGTCATAACAGACTTGGGGTTACCTGTGTTTTAGGCTTTCCCCTTGGCACCCAGGTAGCTGCACCCACACATGTGAGGTACCGTTTTCAGCGGAACACCTGTAGGAACGCGGGATGGTAGGCCATGTGTTGTTGGCAGCGTGTTTCGATGGGTGAGCCGAATGAAACGTGCAGAAAATGCGTTTCTTTCCCCACATTTCGGACTTTGTGGGGGTGTCTGGGTAATAAATTCTGGGCCCATTTGCGCAAATCAGACCTCTACGGATTCCCACGGGTGTCCTTTTCGGAAATGCATGGAGTTCACCGTTTTCCTTGGTGGCTTGGACACCCGAGGCCCATATCTGTATGGTGTGCCCGTCAGGAAAAATCGTGAAATTCAGATTCTGAAAAGACTCGGAGTTAGGGGTGTGTTTAGCTTTCCCCTTGGCGCCCAGGTAGGTGCACCCACACATGTGAGGTACCGTTTTCATCGGTACATATGTGGGAATGCGAGAAGGTATAACATTTGTTGTGTTTGTGTGGTTTTCATAAATGTAGAGCACATTTGGTAAATGAAAGGGTTGTGTTACAAAGGGCACCATACACTTTTTTAACTTGCACAAGTCACCTACGCTTGAAAAGGTCTGCCTGTGCTCTTTCAAAAAATGTATGCTTGCCGTTTCTCACCACATTGGTTTTCCTGATTTACACATGCTAAGTACGCCTGTTCAGGCCGTAAGCATAAAACTCCTGTGTACCATGGCTCAGTGTTTGGCTTGTGGTATTGCTTCTTTTGTGAAACACTACAAAAAATGTATGCTTTCCTAACTGCAAGAGTCGGGGAAATGTAGCGGAGCATTGTTTTTCTCAAAATTCATAAAAGCCATTGCCATACCAAGCCAACCATGTCCACCACAAACCTTTTTTTCGGTCAGTTTCCCGCTTTCCCCCAATCTAGGGCATTTTCCCCTACCTAGTTGTTGCCGACCTGCACAAATCACCCCTTCCTAAACTTGGAATTTTGTCTACTTTTCAGAAATATATGCCTTTCTGTCCTCCAATTCAACTTTCCTATCCTTTTCTTCCATTCCGTCCATGCATGTCCAATTGGCAAAAATGGCCAAAATCGCCTACCTCTCACAAAACGGTTGATAACCACATCAAAATAATGTTCTTCCGTTTCCACTCAACCTGTTCTTGAAAGCCAGGAAATTGGGGAATTCAGCACAGCAAACCATTTGTTCCTAGCTCTTACAAGGAAAAAACCACAGGCTTCTTTGTAAATCATTTTATTCACATTTTTTGAAAAAACACAACATTTTCATCCTTTTTGGTTATTTTCTCTCACCCCCTACAGCAGCCTAGGATTCCTGGGTGCCGCTACGACCGCCTACATTTGGGGAAAAAAAGGAGCCAAATTTGGCCGAGATATCTCATGTAACAAAAAAGTTACAAGGCATTGATTGGCCACATACTGAAATCACCAAAAAAGGCCTTGGCACTGGGGGGAAATACCCATGGCAGTTAAAGGGTTAATGGCCATCGAGCTTGCAGAGTCTCACGATCTCCGATTCGTTGACATCTACTCTTGCCGAGATGGAATCTATTTCGTTCTTGTGCTCCACCATGGAAGCCAAGGTGGTAATAACTATCGAATGCCGCTCCTCTGACTCAGCAGGTGTTGCTTTGAAATAGTTTGTGCCATTTCTCCCACTCGGCTACCGCTTGGACGGTCTTGTTGGACATCAAAGGACTTGCCAAGCTCCTCCGTGTCCTCGCAATCAGTCGAGCCTGGCATTGCATCTGGTTGCTCCTTACACAAGATGGATTCCACTTGGGAGGCTTTCCCCCTTTGTTTACTTTTTCCCTTGTATTCTCCAACCAGAAAGTGCTGATGCGCCATGGCCATGCAGTGCTGCAGGACTCGAGGCTCACGATAGGAGCTGCTGCCAGATTCCCATTGCAGGCAATTTCTTACAAGCAACGACTGTGCTCCAGCCACTGGGACAGGACCCATCAGCCAAGACAGGGAAAATGAATTTTAGCTGAAGGATTGGGGTTCAATGAGGACTATTACCTTCTCTTCACATCAACCCCCCTTTCTGCCATAACCACAGGTCGCCTGCTTTCCCGGTATTCCACACTCTCTTTACCCAAAATGGCAAGGGACTGCAGTCCCCCACCAGTGCCTTTCTCTCTCCAGGCCCCCGCAGCTCCTGGGACACGTAGGAGGCGGCTCCAGGCACGGATCAGATCTCAGACCACCAGCGTCCGTCCAGGCCAAGGACACCCTCCGTCGCTGCTCCCCCCCCTCCGGGCGCTGGGGCCCCTTGTGAATGTGCTCTGCCATCTTGGAAGGCCTTCTCCCAGTCTACATCGAGTCACTCCTCACAGGGTCTCCGACCACGCGGTCAGAAGACAAGGCACCATACAGACCCCTCAGTGCTTACAGGCACATCTCCCCGGTGACAGCATGAGGTTGATTGCCATCAGTGCATCTCCAGTTCCGTCCGGTAAGTGAGAGTCTGATGGATCGCCAGTCTCAAGCGACCATCTTGGCCTGTGGATGGCCACACACCCTGACAGAGATCTTCTAACCAAGTATCCGAAAATAAAAGCTTCTTCAGGGACAGTGAGTCTCATATTTAGAAGATGGGGAGGATCCGATAACGATCTTAGGAAGGAAAAGGGTTCATGTCTTCCCTCTACCTGGATGATTGGCTCATTCATTCTTCTCAGCACAATGAAAAATGGAACTTTTCCCTGTCTGAACTGTACTAATTGTAACAATGTGATTAAAAAGGTGAGACAATATCTCATCCACAAACAGGCAAGACATTTAAGATCAAGGATTTCGCCAAATGCCTCTCTGAGGGTGTGATATACTCAATAAAATGTCCTTGCGGGAAACTATACATTGGCCAAACCACAAGACCAGTGAAAGACAGATGGTCAGAACATAAATCTACAATTGGGTGTAAGAATCTTAGATCCCTTGTAGCTAGACAGTTCATTGAACACCAACACACTATCACCCAAATAAAATTTCAAGTGGTAGAAGTGGTGAAACGCCTCCAGAGGGGTGGCAATTATCAATACATCCTGTCACAACGAGAAAAGTACTCACACCCTTGATACATTACATCCCCTCTGGCTCAACAAGAAATTCTCCCTGAGCTGTTTTTTGTAAGAATCACTTTAATTCTGTAACCATGCCCGATATCATGTTCATCGTATTAGACCAAGGACTATGTTCACACATGCCTATACATGTTACTCCATCTTGACCATCTCTAGAATGATCTGTGATGTGAAGTATTATGTCCATGATTATCTGTATACATTTTTCTGATTCCTCTAAGGCAATGTGACTATGATGTAAGGGTATATACTGTAATATATACTTCTATCCAAAGGCAACGTGAATTTAGAAATGTAATGTCTTTTTGTGGAGATTTCAAACTAATAGTGTTATACACAGGACAATGTTTGTGCAGGTTTATGTATATTGTTTCATTTTGATTATCTCTATAATCACTTGTGAATATATATCATGATGTCTATGATGGTGTGTATACACGCATTTAATTTCTCTCAGTCATCATTACTTTAATGGAAGAGCACATATTAGCTTTTAGTAGGTGACAGACGATAGATATTGGTCATTGAGCCTATTGTACCTTACTTTCATTTTTCATTCTTGACTCACTGTTTGGTTTCCTATTTACTCCATTTCCCTGGCTTTTTGCATATGGGTTTCTGTACCATATTTATATATTACCTTCAACTCGCCTCTGCTCTAAGAGGGGCTTATGTTGACTATACTTACCTTTTATTCAACCATGGGTACATACCATTAAACTTTGAGCCACTCTAAGATGGACGACCTCCGTTTTTACCATAGTGAGGTCCTTCCTCAGTTTCCATTGTCTGAATACACTTTACTAGAATGGCACCATGTATTTCCCGTTTCCACCGTCTGCTTGGCACGATCACGCGCTGGGACTCTGCACGCGGCTCGGATTCATTTCAGACGAACCGACGAAGCATTCTGTGGTCCATCCCACTTGTCCCTATAGTACGAACGTACACTCGCCCATCCATTCTGATTAGACTAACTTAGTATTCCCTGCATTTTCCATACAACAGATTGTACAGATTCCGTCAGCCGCCCGCCGTTCTCACCAGACGCGTACTTTGGTTTCCAAGGCTACCATTGCAGGAATGACTATCGCACTCTTGGGACATACTACCATGAGGTACGCTCATCTTTTTAATTCATTAATTATATTTATACCAACAGCACTCCTACCTCACAGAGACCACCACGTACTGAGTCTATTTGTTACAATCACCTGGACTCTGTGGAGGCATTGGGGCACGGACGCAGCCCTCCAAGGGATCAAACTACTGTAGTCTACTCTTCCTTCTGCATCTGTGCGGGGAACTGCAGTGATGAGAAGTGCAGCTCCTGCGTGAATATAGGGGGGGGGGGGGGGTTGTATGAGTATGCAGCCTGTGGTCCCTGACCCCTTCTCCAGACCTCTTCTCTCTGGATGTGGCTTCCCTGGGGTTGTACTACCCTTAGGCTCACCTCCTGAATGATGATGATGATCTCTCCGTCCTGCCTCTTCTGGCAGGGGCGCTTGTCGAAGGGAACCGAGTTCCTTCACTGGTGCCTTGTCGTGGAAGTCCGACTAGTCCACTTCTCTTGTAGGCAAGTGTTTCCCTTGTTTCCACTTGTCAGCTTGTCTTCTGACTGTTGTAATTGTATTTGTAAAGTTTGTTCTCTGTCCTTTGTATGTAATGTCTCTTTTCTCTGCTCTCTCCCCTTGCAGGTGGTGTAGCGGTGCCGGCGGTAGCTGCGGTAGAAGAAGCGGAGCCGGCGGTACAAAGGAGAGGGGCTGAGATGGTCTGACAGCTGGTAAGTAACCTTTAATGGTACTTAAGGGTGTGCATTGGGTTTTAAATGCAGAGCTCCCTGGGTTGGGTGTTTTCAGGAGTCCTAACCGTGTCTTGTCTTCTTTTCCCATTTCAGGATTTCTGCTTCGTGGGACAGAGCGTGGGTGCTGCGGCGTCGATTCGGGATCTGCCCAGAAGATGGAGCGTTGACGTGAGATGCTAGCCAGGGTCCAGGTAAAGATGCTGTTGTTGTAGGATCAGGAGGCAAGTAGCTGGTCAAGGCGGCGGTGAGCGTCAAGTTGCACGGAGGTGCAAAGTAACGCAAAGCGTTTGCCTGAGGGATCGGTGGGTTTATATAGTCTTGTTCCTGGCTACGCCCAGTAGGTCTGGCCTGCCTGCTGCCACACCCAATGAGTCAGCACCTGAAGACCAAGCCTAGGGAGCCACGCCTTATGAGTCAGCACAAGGGGATGTTCTCTGGAATAAAGGCTTTCAGCACCTGGAAAGTTCTTGTAAAATAAAAACACTCCTGCACTGAAATAAAGTGTTCCTGTTCACATCTCTATATGAGCCTGGCGCGGCGCCAGGACTGAGTCTAGCCAGGGCCCCTGTGTTCATGAGTCCCAAAGGGACACAAGTGAGTCAAGTGACCCATTGGCCCCATCACTAGATGGTGCGGTTTTTGTGTCCTGTGGCCATGACACTATTACACTTCATTTATTTTATCAGATACCAGCCTGCATGTCGGGTATGCGTATCCTGTTAGGATTGCACGTGTTGTTTTTGCACTGTAATAGTAGACACCAGACACGCTACTACTACTCAACATACTATTTTGACAGGGTAATTCAATATGAATTTGGTACATTTGCAGCTTTTCCGATGACATACATTCACCACATTTTTCTTGTTTTCACTGTTCAAGATTATAATCCAGAAATCTAGCAACCGTACACTGATAGATCTGCACATAGTGCCGCTATCAGAATGTGTGGGATATTGAAGTAGGAGCTCCCTTGGAAACTCAGTAACAGTACACGGTATCCTTATTTGAGCCCCTCTGATGGTTGATTACCCTCCTGGGGTTTGACAAATTGAGAACTTTTTATATATTTCCATCTCTCTATAGATTATGGCGCATCCACAACGCCTCTATACATGGTGACATCCCCTACTAGAGATCTCCCACTCCACACATGAGCAGCATTTGATTTAAATATGGTGAGTCATCTTAGGATCATCCACTCATGTGGTATTTGTAACAAACACTTTATTAACATTACTACAACACAATCTTACTGTCCTCTATGATTGGGACAGATCTTTTCAGTTCCAGATTGAGGAGCTCGGGTTACATGCTCCGATATATTACAATATCACTACCTAGATGGCCCAAGAAGCATTTAATCATAAGCGGTGAGTTACACATTTTACGCGCTACATTGAATTTAATGTACTTGACTCTGGAGTTGTAGATACCATTAGGAACTCTGACTATGATATCTCTAGGCACTAGGATGCACCAGTGCATATCCCCTATATCTACTTGTTTCTTACCTATATAATTTTCTTTTCTGCATGATTGCTTCTTACTTAGATACTCCACATCCCTTGGTTCAAGCAGGAGGTTATCTTTATTTAATTTTTCATTTAGTCCGGCGAGTGTTTGTGACAAGGCTCATCATAACATTTAGCCAAGTATTCTTGTAGGTCTTGAATGAAAGTGTTCTTGAACCATGGCTCAACTTCTGTATATCTATCTACTATATCGATGAATTTGTTTGAATTGGGTTGTAACAAACATTTATTTATTTAGCTTTTTCCTTTTTTGTGATTTCAACCAACAGTCCAATTAGGCCCTTTCTGAAGAAGAGGGACATCTCGAAACACGTTGGTCAAATACATTGGACCCCCTTTATGCGTAATGTGCTTCTCCTCGAATTCATCATTTTTGATATATTGAATTGCTGCATTTTATGGAATTGTCTATTGCAGAACTTTGTGTTGAACCAAATTGCGATTTAAAGTATATATGATCTGTGAATATCTGAACTACTGACTGCCCTATGGGCGCATGCAGAAAGTGTACAGGGGATGGGAGGATCCCAAATTTGGGTCCTTTTCTCTTTTCTTCTATATAGTAGGGCTTTGTGCCAAGGCCTTTTTTCCTCCCCTGCACCTTGAAATCCTTGAAATAAGCACTTGCTGAAGTATCAAAATTTAATTTGCTTTTCTTTAAGAGACTAGGTGTGCAGCGCTTACAACATTTTCTTCATCAAGGCATGTAACTCAGACCAGCTATCACTGCACATCTACCACACATGCAGCCTTTTGCATAGTTTGAACTTCTGCCTGAACATCAAGAAGCCCCAGTACCCGCTGATCAATTGGATCGGTCTTGGACACCCGCCTGAAAAGCCACTCGATCTTCAGTATGCCTACTTCCACGTGCATATTCACATCAAGCACAGGAAGTACCTGAAATGTGTTGTGGGCCATTGCCACTATCAGTTCAAAGTCCTGCTATTTGGTTGGTCTTTAGCACACAGGGGTTTCACCAATGTGCTGGCAGTGGTCAGCATGCCTCAGGAGGGATGGCATTCATGCATTTCCATTCCTGGATAACTAGCCTGTCCAAGTTTGCTCCGGAGACCAGACTCTCTGCATTTGTTTGTATGTGCAGCCTGTCCCACAGCTTGGGAATCTCTCTGAACTTCCTCTCCAGTTTCGCTGTCCCAGTCAATCCGGTTTATAGGGGCAGTCTTGGACACTCGCCTGGACAGAACTTTCCATCCAAAATTCAATTGGCGAATATCTTCTGGTTAGTGGCGCAGAGTAAATAACTTTCGGCACCGAGGAAGGCTTGGATGACAAATGCACGTCGTGGGTAGGAGCCCTTTGATGGACAACCGTCAACGGTTTTTGCGCCTTGCCGGCTAGCATGGGGCCTGGGGGCACCAAGCGCTGCTTTCGCTGCCAAACCTTGCTGGTCAGTCGGGCGGACGGGGGGGGAGGAAGGCCGTGCCAACACCAGCCTGATGTTTAAACATTTCCAGCATTTCAGTCTTAAAACTCTCCCACTCTTCATGACTGGTTGGTCCATTACCTCCTTCCAGCGACTAGCTGGATTCGGTTTGGTGGTGGCGCCGTTTCTGCTTTCGCGAAGAAGACTAAGAATGGCTTCTAGAGTGGGACTGCTTCTTAGTTTTCTTATGATACCCATCCTTCCCCTTTTCGGGGGTGTGCTCCTCCGTATCAGCCTCTGAAGACCGAACGAGTGACCGCGCCAGAGATTTTGACGGCGATCGGGCCAAAGCCAGTCACCCGGCTCCCTCACGTAGGGATTTTGGCTTCATTTTAGAGCACAACACACAGGCCTCTGTTTTGTGACTCGCACCCAAGCACCACAGACCGACATTGTGGTAGTCGGTCACTGACATTTTGGCCTCGCAATCAGTGCACCTTTTGAAGCCTGAAACCCAGTGAGTAGACATTGCGGTCGAGGTTTCTGAAGAATTGTCAAATTTGACAGAAAGGAAGTTGAGTTAACTTGAAATCGTGTTCCCGATGCAGCATTCAAGCGTGCAGAAAAAAGGAACTGAAGCATGGGGCGTAGTGAAGTGGAACTGATTTTGGGCACAATGAGCGAGGTGATAATTGCGGTCCTCCCTAAACTGGAGAAAGACGTGGAGCTGTGTGCATCGTACAGCCCCATTGAGCTATTGACCATAGATGCAAAGATGTATGCCACCTACTCGCAAGGAAGATATTTATTTGTTTGCTTGTTAGGTGTTTATACACGAAGTAAGGGATACATTACTCACCATAATCGTATTTCCGATGCTTGTATCTATCTGCTTAGATTCACATGCTGTGCATAGGCCTCCATCTAGTGGAAGCTGCGGAGTATAACAGTTGTTATTTCGAAATTCAAAAAGGGACGTCAACAGGGCGTGCTAGTAATACTATCCCTAGTGCGACGTCCACTGTACCCATGGTCCTTCACGCATCGAGGTCCCTCAGATTGTTTTGTTTCTGACATGAAGTAGCATGAAGTGTAGCGTGAGTGCAGGTATATATCCAAGCAGATATGTTTCAGACAAGCTCATAAAGCATCCATGAACCTTCTCTTCAAGGGGAGGAAGGGTGGGCGCATGTGAATCTAAGCAAACACAAGCATCAGAAATACAATTACGGTGAGTAATGTATCCCTCTAGTGGAATCTGCTTAGATCACATGCTGTGCATACATTAGCGATCAGTGTTAGGAGAAGGGGTTGTGAGAAGGTTAATTGGCAAACAGATGTTTTAGAACCGCTTGTCCCACCTGTGTATCTGTCTTTGAATGGGTGTCAATGCAGTAGAGCTGAGTGAAAGTGCGTACTGAGCTCCATGTAGCTGCTTTGCAAATGCTGTCTAAGGGGACATTTGCAATAAATGCCAGAGTAGCCTGTGTGCTCCTTGTGGAGTGAGCTCTTGGCGTGAAAGGCAGTGTCTTGTCTGATAGAGAATAGCACAGTTGTATGCATCTATCCATCGGGAGATGCCATTTTTGGAAATGCGGTCTCCTCTGCCTGGGGCTAGGGAGACAAACAGTTGGTCTGTTTTTCTTAGCGGTCTGGTCTTGGTTACAAAGTAAAGGACCACCCTCCATACATCTAGTGTGTGGAGTTTTACCTCACCTGAGCTTTTTGGATTCTGGAAGAAAGCCATAAACTCAATGGACTGGTTTATATGGAATTTAGTGATGAACTTAGGAGAGAACCTAGGATGTGTATGTAAAAATAATTTGTCTTTGTGTATGACAAAGAAAGGATCCTGCACTGAAAATGCTTGCAATTCACTAACTCTTTTTATAGAATTAATAGCCACTAAGAAGGCAGTCTTGTAAGGCAGGTGTTTAAGACATGACTTGTGCATCGGCTCGAAAAGGGGTCCATGAGCTTTCGAGTACTACATTGAGATCCCATCTTGGCGGTGGGTTTGAAATTCAGAGGGTGGAGTCTCTTTACTCCCTCCATGAAAGTTGAATACTAACCCTAAGTCTAGCAAGTGGAGCATATAGTTTAGAATGTGGGATGTGGGATGGGATACATTCCATGGGGTTTATTTGTTCAGACTGGCATCAAATTACAAATCTCCTCCACTTGTCGAAATAACAGTGTCTAGTGTTTGGCTTTCGAGCCTCGTTGAGGAGATCCATACACCGTGTAGGTTAAGATGTCTGAACTCTGGCTTCAGGAGCCACGCTTCCAAGTTCATTGAGTGAGGTTGCAGGTGCACTGTTAATTCCCTGTGTTGAGTGAGTAAGTTGGTCTGGCATGGGTGTTTGATGGGATTGCACATCGCCAGTTTGAGCAGATGTGAATACCATGGCTGTCTTGCCCACATAGGAGCAACTAGGATGAGCGTCACTTGTGGAGCTTGTTCACCACTTTGTTCATGAGAACAGTTTAGGGGTGGGAGGGGGACGCGTAAGCAAAACTCCCTAACCAGTTAATCCATAGGGTGTTCCCCTTGCAGCTTGGTCGGGGGAACCTGGATGCGAAGTCTGGGCATTGTTTGTTTTTGCTTGTAGCGGACAAGTCTAGTGTGGGGAATCCCCACTGAGAGAAGCGGTGGTGTACGACCTTTGTGTCTAGTTGTACCTCGTGTTTCTCTGGTAGGGGATTTCTGCTCAGTGAGTCGGCCTGTAACGTGTTGTGAGGATAGGAATATTTTCCATTTGAGTGCCCATTTCCAAATTTGTTGTGCTAGTTTGGACAGATTTGGAGAATGTGTGCCCCCCTGTTTGTTGATGTAAAACATCGCTGTAGTGCTGTCGGTGAGGACTTGCACCGACTGGTTTGTTAGGTGTATCTCGAATGCCTGAATCGCCTTGAACACCGCCAGTAGGTCCAGCAGATTGATGTGGTTCTGTGCTGTGGCATGAGTCCACAGACCTTGTGCTGTGTGATGAAGGTGATGAGCCCCCCACCCAGCTACAGACGCATCTGTCGTAACTATCGCCTGCACTTCTGGATTGTGTAAGCTTTTCCTTCAACAGATTTTTCCCTTGTCCACCAGCGAAGGCTTTGTACCAGTGTTGGCAAAACGACCACTAGATCGTCGCACTGACCGCTTGCCTGAGACCACTGTTTCGCCAACCATTCCTGCATGGTTGCAGGCGTGCGGTACCCGGTAAATGCAAGATGCCATCATGCCTAGCAAACGCATAGCTTTGCGTACGCTTATCTGGTTGGCCGGCCTGATAATTAGGTATTTGCAGTAACATATTGTGGATTCTTTCCACCAATGGGAAGACTAACCCCTCTTTTGAGTCTATTACAGCCCCTAGGAACTGTTTGGTTGTGCTTGGCACTAGGCTCGATTTTTTGCTCGTTTATTGAGAAGCCCAAATGAAAGAGAAGGTTGATAAAATCTCCCATGTAATCAGCCAGTCGTCCAGGTAAGGGTGGATAGCTCAGGGGCAACATGATCGCCTTGGAAGCAAGACAACATGGAGCAACACAGGTTCGATCCCCGGGTCCGCGCTTAGAAACCTCTGGGTTTTAAGCGCATTATTAATAACCTATCATATCATATGATACACTGGGATTAGTTCCCTGCACAGGGCCGCTGCCACCAACGCCAGTACCTTTGTGAATACCCGTGGTGCAGATGCTATTCCGAAGCGTAGCACTTTGAATTGGTAGTGCTGGTTTGCTATCTTGAACTGCAAGAATCTTCTGCGCGCTGGGAACATTGAAATATGAAAATAGACATCTTTCATATCCAATTTTGCCATGTAGTCTCCCCGCTTTAGCATGGGGATTGCTTCTTGTAGCATAGTCATGCAGAACCTTTGTGGCTTGACATAGGTGTTTGCAGGGCATAGGTCTAATACTGGGCGCATTGTAGATTTTTTTTTGGCACGAGGAAGTAGGTTGAATAAATACCCTTGTTTACCTGGTTCACCGAGACGACTTCTATGGTGTCCTTTTGGAGCAGCATTGCTATTTCCTTGTCGAGTGAGTCTTTTGACGCGCGGATGGTTCTCAGGTCGCTGGATTAGTTCCACTCAACCACCCGCCAAGGTGGATAACACCCATTTGTCTGAGGTGATTCCTTTCCATGCTTGGGTGAAGTTTGAAATATGCCCTCCTATTGGAGAGGCATGGGAGGGCACCTGTAGGGGGTAGTCACTGTTTTGGAGGTGTGGCTCCTCCTCTAGAAGTGGAGTACCTTCCCTGGGCGCAAGATCTGCAATGTCCCCTTTGGTAACCCTGTGAGGCCTGGCCTTGATTGTTACCCCAGGACGATCCCCGATTTTGATTGTAGCTTGAATCCCTCTGTGAATTTTGACAGCGAAAGAAATTATTATTACTTCTTCGCCCTGTGGGTTTATTGGTAAGCTGGCCCAAGGACTTTAAGGTGTCGTATTCCTGTTTAGCAGATTTTAGGGTATCTTCAACGGCCTTTCCGATGAGGACGTTGGGCTCAATAGGCATATTAAGAAGTATAGCTTGAGTCTCTTGCTTGATTTGCATATTTATAGTGTTTGCTTCAGAAAATATATATATATTTTGGCATTTTTGGTTCATTGGTGTTTTTTCTGACAAATGTAGAAATGATTTTTTAACGCCTTTGGCGTAGTGAAGGGCTGGTCTTAAGAGTTTTCCAAATTATTTAGCCAAGCTGTACCAACCCCACGTGCAACAGTACCTTCCTTTTGATATAGCATATACATGCCCAAACTGTTGCGCTTTCCTAAGGGCAAACCGACCCCACCCTGTGGTGGCTATGTTTTGTTGATTTCGTTCTTGACAACCAAGGTTTTCTGTTCGGTTGAGGAACCTCTGAGATAGGGGAGTCACTGACACATGAGCTTTCCCCTAATCGGGGCTTATTTGTTTCTACAAGAAAACCTTTCTCTTTTTGCAACTTTTTTTCTTAAATACGTACACCATCACATGGCCTCCACTATCTGTGCTCCACCCACCTGCCGCATGTGATAGCATGGCAGAAAATGCAACTTTAAGTTATTCCGAGGAGGAATCCACCAAATTAATTTGTGGCCCGTCCTTTTTTGACCCTCCAGGTCCAAATCAACCGACTATTTCAACCAACACTGCTGAAGACCTACTGAAACTCAAGAAGAAAACCTTCCGTACTGAATTACATGGCCATTTCCTTCGGGAATATTTGAAGGCCAGCATTATACCTGCTGGCCTCATCGTCCGACATGAACCCAGTCTTTTCCTAGAGGATAAGGAATATGCCACCAATTTCAGTTTTATTGCAACTAAATACAGTAGAGACTTAAAAGGTCTTGATCATTACTACTGCTCAATGTATCAGTGCAAAACTACAGAAAACTTTAGAAAAAGAAGAAACTAAATTTAAAACTATTTAAATTTTACTTACCAATGCCCAAGAACAATTGAATGATATGAAACAATTTGAATTGTTTAAATCTAACACACTAACTAGAAAGACCAATAAGCTTAATAAAGATATCAAGGAATTCAGCACTGAGGTTATTTATCCATACACCTCTGATGATTATATTAATTCACTCAAGAAAGAGGTAGGTGCATCCCAACCAACAGTAGTGAGAAGGAGGAGATGGGTAACCTTCTCGGGCTCGAGTAGCAATTCATCAGGTGACAGGACCAATTAGAATTTTCAATCATACCAACCCAACCAATTTGGTCAACCACAGTTTCAAGTCCCTCCACCCCCGCCGTTTCCTTTTTTAGGCAGAGGATGAGGAGGAGGATGGAGGGCCCCCCTTGGGAATATGCCATATCTGGGACAACGCGGCGCCCCAGACAGCGGAGACGCCAGACGTAACACCAGATACTAATTTGTTGCAAATATTCAATCTGGCCGAGACGAATCTTACACTGTGTCCAATTTCTATTTTGTCAAAGGGGTTATCCTTTGTATCTACTACCAACAGCGATTGGTATGTAATGGAAGTTGAAATGCAATGTTGTTTTCACACTTTAAGACTTTGTGCATTTTTTAAAGAACATAATGGGCAAGAAAGTGTACCGGACACGGGTTTACACCAGCAATCGTCCTTCACCCCTACGGACACAGTCAGACTCCGCAAGATTTACTTACCTTTGAAAAATGTGTCTTAAAGGATATCAAACAGATGAGTAGGAGAAAAATGAAAACAAGCCAAAACTTCACCATAGATGAAAGAAACGCCTTGAAACAGCTGGTTGATAATCAGGACTTCATAATCAAGCCAGCCGACAAGGTTGGCAGCATTGTCATTATGACAAATGACCAATATACTTATTTGGTCATGAACATTTTGGACGATCGCGCCAGCTATCGTTTACTCAAGAAAGATCGCACTAAAGAAATTCAATCAGAAAATTCTGAGATGGTAGCTTTTGCGGCACAGAGGAACTGGATTACGGAGAAGGAAGCTACTTTCCTGACGACATCTCAAGGGCGTACTCCATGCCTATACGCCCTCCCTAAGATCCATAAAGATGCCCAAGTCCCACCGGGGAGGCCCATAGTGTCGGGTTGCGGGTCTATATTGGAACCAATCTGTTGGTTCGTGGACTTCTTCCTAAAACCAATGAGTATCAAGACCAAATCGTATCTCAGGGACACTATGCACACTAGCCAAACTTTTGAGGAGCTTCCTTTTGACCCTAGTCATCAATTTTTGGTAAATATGGATATAAAATCACTATACACGTCTATCCCAAAAGGGGCGGCAATAGACTGTATATATGAACATCTGATTATTGATAATACCCAATCTCGAGTCCCACCGGAGTTCATCACAGAACATACGACTTTAGCTCTTTGCAAAAACGTTTTCATCTTTATCAATCAATCAGTTTTACTTGCAAACTAAAGGGACCGCAATGGGTGCTACATTTGCCTCAAGCTTTGCCATTCTTTTCATGGCATCTTTTGATGATAAATATATATATATATATATATATAGCCAGCTCAACCCGTGGCGGTCTAACATCCAACAATGGCGTCGGTATATTGATGACGTCATTTTCCTGTTCGACAGGCGATGAATTGGCCCTCAAATCCTTCTGGGCATGGAATAATACGTGTGATAGTAACATCCAATTCACAATTGAGTACGATAAGAACTCGGTACACTTTGTGGATCTTCAAATTATGTGTCAAGAAGACAAACTCATGAGCAACTTGTTCAGGAAACCAACTCACAGCAACACACTGCTGCACTACATAATCGACCATCCCAGACAAGTCAAACAAAACCTCCCATATGGCCAATTTTTGAGGGCTATTCTACAAATGTAACCTGGCTGGGAGACAGACTTTTGCTACGAGGGTATCTGAGGAAATTAGTTTAATCTTCAAGAAAGAGAGCCAGGTTTACAAACCGTGACTCACTCCTGGAGCCTTGGGTCCACCAACATCGGGAAGAACCAGATAGAGTTACCTGTGTGACCACACATGGTCCTAACTCTTTTGACATTAAGAAAGTGATTTAAAAACATTGGCCCATAGTTAGGCTACAATTTCCAGAGGAACACATACCAAGGTTCGCTTTTAAGAGAGCACGTAATATCAAAGAACATTTTGTTCATTCATCATTTGTCCGAGATACCCCCCAGCTGGTGCTCTGCAACCTACGGAAAGTCACAGGCCATTATCCCTGTGGCTCATGCTCAGTATGCAGATTTACAAAGAAAAGTCACATTTTTGCAATTGGAGAGAGACACTGGACTCAAACATCCGTTGAATTGCAAAAGTAGCCAAGTGGTATACTGTATTGAATGCCCATGTGGCTTTCGCTATGTGGGCCAAACTATGCAGAACATAGGGACCTGGATCTCGAAACACCGCTCCAGGATCCGGTGTAAGAACGTCACCGCTCCGTTGGTGACACTACTTGACCAACCATCACACACCTGATGAGTCGTTATGGTGGGTCCTGGAAAAAGTCCAGCTGGGCCCATATATACAGACTAGACTGCTGGATCTTGAAAACAGATGGAAATGGACACACAAGAAAATGGCCTAAATGAGCAATTTACCCACGAGACGTGATCTTGACGTCCTGTATATACCACAATTCCCATTATGAACCAGGAGGGTAGAGGCTTGAACTCTCAAGCCAACTTAACCTCTGAGCAGAGTAATACTTTGGAATTTGTCAGAGCACAGACACCCGACTCCACTGGGGAGGGATATCCTTCTTTACTCTCTAATGTCAGTGCTTTGACAAACCACGTTGTGCCCCATAAATCCCAGCACCCAAGTGAAAGTTGCTTTTACTAATAAAGTGCATTGCAGGATGAACAATTAGCCCTTCAGTTCCGGCGCACACACCCCCGTGTGACGCACGACTAGCAAGTTTGAGATTAGCCATCCCACTAGTGACATTAACCAATGGTTGCACTACGTGTCATTTCACCTCTTTTCCATATTACCATGGTTACCAGTTGTTCCTCTTCCGCATTCCGCTGAACACTGGATTGCGAAGACCGAACACCACTACAGACGGCTGCAGAGACATATATTAGAGTGCTTGTGCACAGGTAAATCGCTACAGAATTTCTTCTTTTCTTCTTAAATGAATACAAGACAGGGACATGCTTGAACAAAGGCAAGATGATGGCTCCTGTAGGAAGAGAGAAATATTCTCTATCCGTTTATTTTCAGGTCATTCGGACTTGCTGTACCTGGAGCAGGTTCCATTTAAACTTAATTTCTTCACTACATTCTAATAACTGCTGCTGTACCATCAGACATTACATGGTGCCTCCAGACACGTGCATGGCGTCCGCCCGGGCTTCAGCGGCTTGTGTACCTTGAACCACAAAGGTCCAGAATTACAACTGATAGTCACACAGACGCGCTAGTGAGCAACCCCGGCACAGGTAAATTGCTGTAGGACACCAACTTCGTTTTGCCACTCGTACATAAAACACATGATACGGATATGTTTAAACACAATGCAATGACCTCCTTCGTTAATATTTTCCATCATTCCTTTGCCCCCAGATGTTCGAGTATGCTGATTTTTCCAGCCAGCCACACAGCTGTTCCTACTGCTGTTGCGCCTAAACTTTGGCGGCTTCATCGGGCCGGCTGCGCCTGGGAATACAGCAGTCTCACCATATGAGGATGTGTTCCCTTGCGCCTTTTATTGGTCTGATTACGATTAGGTAATTCAGTCACTCAATATAATAATAATTAATAATAATTAGGCTTTTATATAGCGCTACAAACCCTCAGGTATCCGAGCGCTGCTTATTATTACCCACGGTGTGTGGTGCTCATTTATCGACCTCGGAAGGATGAAAGGCTGAGTTTGGCCCCGCCGGGATTCGAACCTGCGTTAACAGGCTCTGCACCCGTGTCAAAGCGAGCGCTCTACTCGCTGTGCCACTTGACCGGCTATGGTAAACTATGGTAAACTAATATATAGTTTAGAATGATTTTTTGAACCTTTCTCTGAAATACAAGGATTTCCGTATCCAAAAGGCAGTGAATGATTTAGAACCCCCTTATTTTTTAAATTATACAGGTAACAACCGCCTGCTTTCAACAATTAGGCACATGATTAGTGGGACGGTGGTTTTGGAGTACAGAGTGTGTGGTATGGTCTCTTGTGAGGGTGGAAATGAAATTTTAACTTTACTGTTTCCTTCCGATGGTAAGCATCTCCCACCTTTTTTTCCTGAGACAGCCACGGTGAAGAGAATAGGAGTTGAGTTGCTGTTAATGATTCTCTCCAATTGGTTCAATTGTTTTATGTTAGAACACCTGCCAAAATAATTTAATACATGAGCCACCATTTCTTCTTTTCTTTGAACAGGGTCCTCTAATTGATGCCCCGATGAAGGTGGAACATTTAATTTTTTCATTTGTCTCTCCCACCGAAATGCAATGTACATGAGAGGACTGAAGGTTCTCACGGATTAGGCTGCATATCCTGGACTTCGGAATACAGCCCTCCTAGTAGTACAAACAACCTTCTTGTTGTCCGCTCCCTCTACCGCGATGGCAGACCCTACCTTGGAAGATAGTCTTCACTCCGAGGCATATGGATGACTGGATCCTTGCAAAACTAATGTCTTTTAGATAGAAGGATTCCGGCTTTTGTGTATAAAACTGTCTTCACAATATTGGAAGAACTAAAGGTTATAACCCAGATGTGCTCTAAGGTTATAGTTTTGTGAAGTAGCCACACAAATTGCTTCTTTTTGGTTCCTTTTTCTTTTAGGTTTCCATTTGAATTTGAGTTTGTAACTGTATTTTCCTCTTTGTTCTTTCTTTCCTTATCCCATCTTTCATTTTTTATCTTTCAATTGTATATGTGCATGTAGATGATTCCAACAACTTTTTGGTTTCTGTACCTGTTGTTGTATGTGTTGGTTTGTTGAACTATAATGTATTAGCACATTTATATTGTTTGCTTCACTATATATATATATATATATATATATATATATATATATATATATATATATATATATATATATATATATATATATATATATATATATATTCAGTGAAAAAAACTTTGTTAAAGGGATGTTATGGTTCCAAGTAAAACTGAAAAACCCCTGAAATTCGCCAGTTATGGTAAGCTAAGCAACCATAACTCGTGCCACCACCATGCACTGCTAAGACTAACACCCACGATATCAAGGAACACATCACAAATGTCATTGATGACATCACTGATGACATCACATGTCCGGCTCACTCTTTTTTCTTTTGCTGATATATCTAGGCAACGTGGTTTTCTTCAGTAACAGTCGGAAACTAAAAATTGTATTTTATTTGTAGACGTATCCTTCAAGAAGGTTCTTACAGTAATTCCCTTAGAGTCCAGTCACATTATATGAAACATATACATAGGGGAATACACAAGCTTGAAAGACAGCAATCCTTTTTGTGCGTAAAGATAATCAATAAACTTATCAGCACTTTCTGATAGTTCTGTTTTTTATGGCTGTACTTTCCCTGTATATGGTCATATTTGTACACATTGTACTCGCACACTGCTTTCCTTAGGGTCCAATCACATCAAGTGATACATATACATAGGGTAAATAGCAGGTTTGAAACAGAGCAATAATTTATTTGCATGAAAATAATCAGTTAGGTTATGAATTGTTTCTGCTACTACTTCTGATTTTTTGGTAACTTCACTTTCCCTGTATATACCCATATTGGTATGTGTTCTTGACTCTTTGTGTTTTGTCTATAGTATGTAATGCATGGGTTTTATTAGCTATTTCACAGTACACAAAAATCTATGAAGAAAACAATTATCATTTCATTATTCAACATATTAACATTCCGAATATTATACCTTCATCTTGTACGCTGCACACAATGCTATGTTTCTGCATGAGTAACTTAGCATACTAGATAGAACCCCATAATAAAATGCTATTTATATCAATATGCATCGTTCAACGCACTAATTAGGGTATGATATTTATTGCAATGATCCTTGCCACTTTTTTCGCAACATTATAATAAGAATCCCTTGTACACATATTTCATGAAAAGTACATACACATGTGATGTCATCAGTGATGTCATCAATGACATTTGTGATGTCATCTTTGATGTCGTGGGTGTTAGTCTTAGCAGTGCACGGTGGTGGCGCTAGTTATGGTTGCTTAGCTTACCATAACTGGTGAATTTCAGGGGTTTTTCGGTTTTACTTGGAACCATAACATCCCTTTAACCAAGTTTCTTCACTGAATTTCATAGGTTTTTAGTAGCAAATCTTAACAATAATAACTTTGACTTTATGTACATGTAATATGGAACATACTGAACCCCTTCTACTGAATTTGATGTCCGCAAACATTTTTGATGTCCGTGGACATGTTCGGACAACAGTACCACTACCTAAAAAGTCTGGGGGGGGGTATGTTTAATTGTTATATTATAACATAGTAGCATTTAAAAAATTCACAAAGTAGCACACATACATAGTATATGTAATACATAAGAAATGTAACCCATATATGTAACACACTAACCATTCATTTAAATACAATATGTTGTACAATGGAATATACCAAAAGAGGATAAATTGGCCTCCAAGATAATTACCTCACAGACACTCCACAACTAAGAGCAAGACCAGACCTACAGAGTACTCAGAACATATCTTACCTGAAATAGTAAGTGTACTTCATTTTACTCATATTTATAAACTTTCTGTATTAGATTAAAAAAAAAAAATTCTCACAGAAATGTCTCGTACTCTGGAATGGCTAGAGGAGCACTTCCCACACGAAGAAATGTCAGAAGATAGTGAAGCTAATGGTACACACTTTACAAAATAAACCATTTAATTATTATTATTTTATATATATTTAACATATTTTTTTTTGTACAGAGCATACCAAAATAGAAAATACCTCTGAAGAAACTGTTACGGATAACACTCTTGAAAGCATAAAAGAAAAAATTTATTTTTTGTTGACCAATTTGAATAATTTAAAATGATCCTCAACAAAAGTTTTCAAAACAAAAACCTCACACCATTGTCCCAAATGTACTTGTCCCCCCTCACCATATCCCAGTCAATTGTCCCAAAACCCTCTCTATAATCCAAAACGTTTTGATGAGACTTCCATCCCTTTTTCACCTGATACCAATCATGTTGGAAACCCTAATTCTCTTGTTTTTGTTTCCGTTTCTGCCTCACCTTCTCTGTCATAAATTGTTAACATATGTTAAATGAAGTAAATTTTTTATATTGTGTTGTAATTAGTTTCAGTTTAAAAAAAAAAAAAAACAATTTAGGTGTCCGCGGACAGCGCAGTTGTTCTGAAATATTCGTAAATAAACGAAAATGGAGGTGTCCTGAAGAACACTATACCTGTCCATACTGTTCGCTAGCAAGTTGAAACAGTTCTAGAACACACGCGGTGTCCTGAAATGTTCATAAATAAACGAAAATGGAGGTGTCCTGAGGACGCTATGTCTGTCCGTATTGTTCGCAATGAAGTTAAACTGTTCTAAGAACAAACGGTTGTCTGTAACTGTTCGTTTGACGTGTGACGCACTTCAGGACCCGAACAGTGTCCGTAGAACATCAACACGCATGCGCAAACCAATATCCGTGTATTTGGTGTCCTGCGGACAGCCGCTTCCTTCGCGAACATGTTCGCGGAGCGATCATGTGACCGCACCCACGCTGATCGCGTGCTCTGAATGCGGACACTGTTCGTGTCCCTGAACAATTAAAAAGTACATTTTCAGGTAATCCACAATATTTCTCAATAAAAACTCACAATAGCAGAAGTCCCACATACTAATCCTGACTTTCTACATACTTTTTAAAACCTTTTGAACCTTTTTTTGTGTTCTATCTGTCCGCGAACAACGCGCATGTCCGCGAACCGCGTAAAAGCACCCCTATAAAAGACCATGCCCTAGAGCTTTATTCTCATTGTGTTTCTGGCTATTCTTCAGAACACAGTGATTTCTGCTGCCACCTCCAGACTACACCATCATCGAGATGGCATCCATGGCTGAACTACTGCCACCTGGTGCTGCATCTGCTTCAGCACCACCCCAACCCCCTCCACCACCACCTCCCCAAGGGCCTGAAGAGGGGAACAGGAGTGAGGATGCAGAAGAGGAAGAAGAGGATGATGAGAATGAAGTAGTGGAAATCCCTACTACCCGCACTAGGCGTGAATCTTGGGTGTGGCGGTTATTTACCATTCATGGGAATGGTCCTAAGGTTTGTGCGAACCACGTCACCTGCAATGAGTGCAAAAAGGTACTCAGTCGCAGGAGGCATGGTTCCTACAGTTTTGGGACCACAACCATGACGTGACACCTCAGGTCTTTTCACTCTGGGGCCATTCACAAGGCTGTATCTTGCGAGGAGCGTAGTAGGTTGATTGCCTCTACTTCATCCTCCGTTTCCGATCCTGTCACCACAAGAAATACCTCTGTGGGACAGCGTCTTCCTCAAGCTGCTTCACAGGCCATACATAATGCTGATGACCCTTACCTTTCAAGGGTCACTGTTGTGTGTATGTACTGCGACACAGTACTCTGCAGGGGGGAGCGACTTCGTAGTGCTTTTAAGACTATCGTCTCAGAGCACGAGAAGACCTGCTCACTACCTAAATAAAACCCACCCTACATCTTCCTCTCTCAGCTCGCCCTTTCATATCCCCGTGGTTGGTGTCCCCCCCCCCTTTACCCTCCTCTCCTAGTGTGTCGTGTATAAAAAACCAAAAAAAATATAAAATAACAATAAAAAAAAATAAGGCTCTTTTCAGAGCTGCCTTTCACAGTTAAAAAATTAGAAGTGAAAAAAAATGAAGCAGGCCCTTTGTATTTTTTTTGAAGTCCGCGGATAGTCCTCGGACATCTAAAATTTGGGGCTGCTACCCTATCATGACCATTGCAATTTTCTCTGAGTGGAAGTGGTGGCTCTGAAAAGAGCCTTTGGGAGGTGTTTGTGTTTCAAAAATTAAAAATACTCAACACCTACTTCAAAATGGAAGCTGTCATTCTAAAAAAGGTTGCAATGCATTTTGTATGTTTCTTAGAAAAATCTGATTGCCAGCATAAGTTAGATGTACTCCATCTCTGCGAAAAATGTATGTACTACGAAACATAATATTTTCATTGTGGAAATAGCACATGCCAAAATCTCTTAGAAAGGCACAAACAGCCTTATTGACATTGTGCCTTGCTTTCTCCATTTGTGGACCAAATTAAGAAGAACAAAGCCAGATTTGTATCTGCGCAATCCGTGAAAAAATTACTTCAGAATTTGGAAACATGTCCATGACCTTCCCAAGTCCTTCTTTCATTGCAAATTGCAAAGAAATTCCAGACACATGTCCTAAACTGTTCCCTCCACAATGAATTATAATTAAATCTGGATGTTGCTCTGTCTCCAAAGTAGCGCAGAGAGGTAACAAGTCCAACCACTTCATTCCACATACTCCATGTCAGTGTACTTCCACATGTGGGAATCCAAGATCTACAGCTACTCCACAGGTTTCTGCATGCACCTTCAACCAATGTATCCACGAGTCTTTCAAAATCCAAACAATCTGTTTTCTGAAACACACAGCCATAGCTATCTGATCTTCTCTCAGTAAAAAGAGTATCTGAGAAACTCTCTCCTGGCACAACATACCCACTAAACCTTCCTAACCAATCCCTTTCAGTGCTCATTCTCATTTGCATGACTTCTGAACCCAAAAATCCCCGGATGTAACACCCGATGTCCGCGAACTACTGCCATGTCCACAGACATATTGTAACATGAACAGCCCTTCTACCATTTCCACTTCACTCTCTGTGCCATTCCCTCATTGGATGTAGCTAAGAAGTCACATGACCATCCACCAATCATATTCAAGACCTCTACATCTAACTGCATCATCATAGATCAGCACTGCAAATGTACTGTGAATCTCTCTGAGTACAAGTGTCATAACATTGGCAAGCACCATCTACAAGAAATACTGTACAAGTCTCCAAGATTTCTACTTGCAGCTCCATGCATATCCATATGGTATGCATATTTTCTGTACAGTACATGAACACATTTTCTTTATACTATTTAATTTCTTTATACACACACACACTCAAATCATGTTAAACTAACATTTTTGAAATGAAATATATAGACTACATATAGTCAAACAAAATTGCATGCACACTCTATATTCAAATCTCAAACAATACTTGTACAATTACATATTTTTTTATTTCTTTATATATTTAATTACTTACATTTATATAGGACAAGCAGCCCTGACATTGAGGCACTATTACTTGGAAGAGCTTAGTTCCAGGAATAATGGTATTCAATGCTACATTATAAAATTCAAAAGACATAGTAAAGATATTTTCTTTGCTACAGTTAGTAATTGCAATACAATTTGTTCATTAAGAGCAAATCATATGTATTCAACTGGTACAACATATCTTATGTAAATAAGAAGAAAGCGCTGAGGATGCCAATTAAAAATCAATTAAAAACAGTGCTATATACAAACAAAATTACTAATTTGTTTCTTTTACAATTACAGTGAACACCATTCTCCTGAACAGAAGCATCCGAATTTGATGTACAAAGAACTAAGAAGTAACCTGCTCATTTTAGAAAAAAAGTAAGTAGAATATCACCATAATATTTGTATTATTACTCAAACACACTGTAAGGTTAATTCATGCTATTTCTGTGCCTAAAATAGAGATTCTGCACCATTCGGTTCACAAATCCCCATGTCTTAAACAGCGATCTACCGTCAGAATGGCCCACAAATTTCTATTTTTCGACACACAAATTACCCAACTCAACCGCTAGAATTTAGATGTTATAGAACAAACAACTGTTTTAATTTTATAGCATTAGATATACTATTTATACTTCTCCACACCACTAGCTTACTTTTTTTCTGTCATCTGAACCCCAGTTTAGTGACACATTAATTCAATAATACCCATCCCTACTAGTTGTAGTTCTCAATGCACAATCACGCACCATTACATACATCTTTATCATCTTACTCAAACATTCATGCACACAGCACGCATGCATTGCAGAACACCCCAACCCATACCTTCTTTATTTTTTTCAACAGATCCTAAAGAATGCCTACTAAAAATTAAGTCCGTAGAAAGCAACGCAGAAGTAGAGCAAATGAAAATAAAAGTGTCCAACATATAAATCCATCTCTAGCACAATTTTTAAAACAAAAGATCAAACAAAACAGCTAATAAAGTCATTTAGTGAAACAAAAGAAGTTAAGTACAAAAACTTTGCCTCCTCTAACAAAATGTAAACCAAACCAAAAAAACAATTAACAGAAATTCAGCTATCACTACAGATAAAACTGCTTCTTAAAATCTTGATAGAGTTCAAAGTAAGCATACAAAGAAGAGTATTTTAGCCAAAATGTTCCGTCACAAAGTCCTTCAAAATCTTATAAAAACAGGAGAGAAACCAGGTTCAACTCTTAAAATCTATCGTAGGAAATTAAACTTAGAAGCGTTGATAGACAGTGCAATTCTTCTCAAAAGAAAGTTATTTATTTTAGTTTTAAACAAAATGAAACCACTAACAAAACTAATAACTAAATTACAAAAAAACTTCTCAAAAAACAAAATGTCAACAGAAAGAACTTCTCAAGTATCTGCGGAGGTTAATGGAGTCACACTACGAGCACAGAACCATACTTTAATGAAAAAGCGTACAAACAAAAGAAAACAAATACAATTGCCATACATAGCAGTGGTCGAGGTTATGAAAAAGTTAATAATACCATAATGGAACAAGAAGTACTCCTTACAAAAATATGCCCTGAAAACTTAGAATTAACCCTCCATTCAACTGAATCAGAACTTCTAGTGTACAAATGGCTATGCACGTCAATGTGTAACATTCCCAAACAATTTTTCCAAGTCTTTACACCAATTCCTTAATCAATATGTGAAAAGCAAAGACAAAATCAAAATTAAACTACGGCAAAATATGGATACCTGTCCAGTACGCAAGTACACAGGACTACAAGGACATGTATTGGCCTGCATTACAGGACCTACTTGCAAAACCAGCTTCCATGATATCAAAAGGATATCAACACATCATTCAACTATAGGAAATCTAGTTTATAAACTGTACTATGCTAAAAGTCCTGAATTAGCACTAGCCAATTTAAATAACATTCTTCTACATGGTACAGCAGAAGACCTACTAGAAGAAATAGACTATATTCAGAAAAAATATTTTGGAAGTGAAATCCACTTCCAGAATGAAATAGCTGTAAACTAAATTAGTAACAATTCTACACATGGCAACCTTTTACTACACACATACAAAAAAGAAATACTAAAATTTAAAATCACATCAGCTGAAGTACCAAACCATGTGTGTGTATGTTGCCACAGAACTTTTTATAAAAGTAACACAAAAACTGTAGACCTATCATACAAAATAGAAGACCATGAAGAATCTAAATGGTTTGAATTAGCTCTCTACCTTATAGCAGAAAACAAATACGAAATAACTGACCCTGTAATACTTTATAGTTACTGCACTACAAAACTTGACAACAACCGAACTCCTTCACGTGCTATCACAAATAATTTGGAATTATATCCACTACCAAAACCCCTTCAACAACTTAATTTATATGAGAGCATCATAATTCAAACAGTGCACCCATTTCAAGCAATAATACGCCTTCAACCAAAAACTGCAAAATTACCTCCCTTTGAATTAGTGAAAGTTATTCGTGGAAAAGTAGTGTATTTACCATTAGATCTAAAAGAAAATGTGCACACTCTAGGAGTGCAACGTCCAATGCAACAATCTTTAATTATCTTGGTAAATTAAGTACCTACAAAAGACAAAAGAATTTGGCAACAGCGGGTAGATTTACATAAAGTTAGAGAAGCCTTGCAATGTCGTAAAGAGAACAATGAATATTACAAAGAAATTAATATTGAAGAAAACTTGAAGGATACAACTGAAATAATTCAAGAGACACAAGAAGATGGTCAATTTGAGCTACTAGATCCTGCTACAATATCAAACACTTTAGACCATTATACAATTCATCCATTGCACTCTAATGACACCATAGAAGATGCACTGGAAACGTACCAAATGCGTCAAACAAAAGGATCACCAATGAGCATATGGGAAAAAAGTATAGAAGGAGGAAGGAACGATGAAAGACCTAGTCAAATATCAGCATCAGAATACCGCTCATTACGGATGTATTCTGAAGATCCACATTTTGTCTAAATCTGGGAATACATATTCTACCTACTCTTTGAAAGTGAACTAGCAACTTTATGTTACGGAGTTGCACACATACTAAAATCAGGATCGCACTTTCAAAATATGACAGCTACACAATTATAACAAAATGTTCAACAAAAAGATGAGGTTTTACAATCAAATATTACAAATCTTACAAATCTATTAGCAAATATGCGTGGTACTAAAGAGTACTGGTTTCGACGTCATGGAGATGTACGTTGTATGATCAGAAACCTTGGCCCACCCACTTGGTTTGTTACATTAAGTTGTGCAGAATATGCATGGGAAGATTTACATGATTTCCTACGCACATCAAACAAAAACAAAACAAACAGATATACTAACACCTGCAGAACTTTGTTCTCTGGATTCTGTTAATGTTTCAAGATATTTTCACCATCGCTTCATTGCTATGCTACATTTTATTTGTAATAAAACTGTTCCTCCCCTTGGAGAAGTGCAATACTTCTTTTGGAGAAAAGAATACCAAGCCAGAGGAGCACCACATATCCACATGCTTTTATGGATTAAAGATGCTCCTAAATTTGGGCAAGACAGTGATGCCACTGTTTTACAGTTTATTGAAAAATATGTCACTTGTGAAATTCCATCAGAATCCAAAAATAGTGATCTTCATGCATACATTTTACAATTTCAAAGACACAAATGTAGCAAATATTGTCGTCGCAAATACAAAAACAAAGGGAAATACTACACCAAATGCTGATTTGGTTTCCCTAGACCAGTTACAAATACAGGTCAAGTGAACAACCTCATGTCTTCAGTTAGACATAGTGTTAAAGGTAAGTCACCTAAAAATACATATTACTTAAAAAGAAAAGAAGAAGGAAGATACATCAATGATTACAATGCAATCATTGCCCACTTATGGAATGCAAACATAGATGTGCAGTACATTGCAGACAATTCTACTGCAGTTGCACGATATGTCACAGCATACTTAACCAAAGCAGAAAAGACAGAGTTGCAAGACCTCTGGAATTACCTGTCATCAGATAAAACAGTATCTCAAAAATTATACAGCTTTGGCATAAAAATGTTGTTCCATAGAGAATGTTGATTCTATGAAACAGCTGATCGTTTAACTGGTACTGCACTGTATGGTAAATCTGAAAATATAGTATGGCTAAGTCTTGGTCCAGCTAAATCTAGAAAAAGAGTTCTAAAATCATACGAAGATATAGAAACAATAGCTAAACATGATCTCAACAGCCAAGACATTTTAAAAAACAATTTTTCTGTCTATGTCTATAACACATAGCCCAAAACTACACATACAAAAATAATATAAAACCTGATGAAAAAAACGGTAAAAACAGAGTAACAAACTGTGAAGGCAGCTTAGTAAAACTCACCAAACCAAACTTAATTAATCATATCAAATTGTCATTAAAGACTCCTCAACATAAAGAAGTATATTACATGTCCCTGCTACAACTCTTTAAACCATAGAGAAAAGAAGAAGACATACTAGATAACTATGACTCATATGAAGACGCTTTCAAAGCAAATGAAAGCACTATAACTGATGTAAACTTTACACAGTACAAAACAATGTTGCACAATGTACAGCAAAACGAAGAAGAACTCCAGGCCCAACTAGATAAAGATACTCCTGACAGTAGTCAACCTTCTGTAACAGGAAGCCATCATAGGTGGTGTCACTTTACACCGATTATTACTCCTGCCAGTAGAACACCAAAACAAATTAGACTATTACAAACTTTCTACAGAAGCTGCAATGGAACTACGCAGAGTATTGAAACAAATGAAAATGCTACTAATAGATGAAGTGAGCATGGTGTCCAACCTAATGTTGGCTTTGATTCACCTCAGATTTCAAGAAGTACTCAAAACAAACTATGAAGAGCTCTTCGCAGGAAAACACATTGTTTTCGGAGATCTTCTTCAATTGACACCAGTAAAAGGTGAGACTATTTTTAAAACATTAGGACACAAACTGTGCCGTAAAACTGTTGGCAGCATTGGAAATGTCAACCTTTGGCAACATTTCCAATACAGAGAATTAACAAAAACATGCGGCAATCTGCAGATCTCACTTATGCCAACATCTTAAAAAGTATCAGAGTTGGTATACTTTCTAAAGAAGCAGAAGCAATATTGAAAACCCGGCACATTCATGCACTTTATGGTGATAATGCATGTGCTACAGATGTTATGGAACAATTAGCCCACAAAAATGTCAATTGTACGGCTTTAATGCCAACTCTTGCAAGCTGTTTCAAATTCAATGAAATAATGTTAAGTAAAGAAATGCAACCAATCATGGAAATTAGCGCCACAGACAAACTAGATGTACATGGTATGACACTACCCATGTGTGACCAAGCCACAACAAGACTAAATAGTTTAGAAAAATCAATCTCAAACACAGCAGGCTTGGAAAAGATTAAAATTATCCTTAAATTGCAGAGTAATGCTTAAACGTAACCTTGACGTGGACCAAGGACTAGTTAATGGAGCACTGGGTACAGTTGTTGGCTTTCAAACATACCCACGTGACAACAAAATTCAGTTTGTCAATATTCTCTTTGACAAATTTTCAGAAGTAAAAAGGATAGGACGCTCAACAGCTCGATTCCTTCTTTCCAAAGACATGTATATACGCAGAGAGCAATTTTCTTTAACTCTTGCATACGCAGTCACCATTCATAAATCACAAGATCTTACTCTAGACAAAGCAATGATAGACATTGGTAACACAGTCTTTAAAGAAGGCATGAGCTACATAGCACTATCACGCTTACGTACACTTGACGGTCTATTTCTAATCAACTTTGATGAAGTAAAGTAAACGCTGATATTCCTTGCATTTTAGAATACACTAGACTTCGCTCACTATACACCCTGGTCTAAACACATATTCTGTACCACAAAAGTAAAACGTTCTAAAAGAAAACTAAACCAAACAGAAATGCAACAGGATGTCACTGCAAATCCTCCAAAGAGAATAAAAGAAACAAACTTCATTAAGTTTATGGAACTACCTGGTCCATTTAACCTCTCAAATATAGTTGGGGTAAGTTGCTACGCAAACGTAGCAATGAATATATGGGATACATTACTCACCGTAATCGTATTTCTGATGCTTGTATCTGCTTAGATTCACATGCTGTGCATAGGCCGACATCTAGTGGAAGCTGCGGAGTATTACAGTTTGTTTTTCAAAACTCGAAAATGGGCGTCGACACAGGCGTGCCAGTAATACTATCCCTAGTGTGACGTCCACTGTACCCAAGATCCCTCACGCGTCTGGGATCCTCAGATTGTATTTTTTCTGACATGAGGAAGCATGAGGAGTAGCGTGAGTACAGATAATCCAAGCAGATAGACAGAAAGGTAAGACTACAAGCAATCATGCACCTTCTCTCGGAGGGGAGGAAGGGTGGGTCGCATGTGAATCTAAGCAGATACAAGCATCAGAAATACGATTACGGTGAGTAATGTATCCCTTCTGAGGCTTGTGGAATCTGCTTAGATCACATGCTGTGCATAGATTAGCAAGCAGTACCCGAAGAAGGAGGTGGGATGTGAGAAGGGTCATGAGCAAACAGGTGTCTTAGAACCGCTTGTCCCACTTGTATATCTGTCTTGGAATGAGTGTCAATGCAGTAATGCTGAGTAAAAGTGTGAATAGAGCTCCAAGTAGCTGCTTTGCAAATGGTGTCGAGGGGAACATTTGCAATGAAAGCCAGAGTGGCACCAATGCCTCTAGTAGAATGGGCCCTTGGCGTAAAAGGCAGAGTTTTTCCAGAAAGAGAGTAACACAGCTGTATACAGTTGATAATCCACTTCGAGATCGCGCCTTTAGAGACGCGATCCCCCTCTCTGCCTGTAGCTAAGGAGACAAACAGTTGATCTGTTTTTCTTAGCGGTCTGGTCTTATTTACATAGTAGAGGACCGCCCTACGCACATCAAGGGTGTGTAGTTTCACCTCAGCCGAGCTTTGCGGGTTCTGGAAGAAAGCCGGAAGCTCGATGGACTGGTTTACATGGAATTTAGATATAAATTTAGGTGAGAACCTAGGGTGTGTGCGTAAAACCAGTTTGTCTTTGTGGATAATAAAGAAAGGATCCTGCACTGACAGAGCCTGAATTTCACTGACCCTTCTTATGGAGGTAATGGCTACTAAGAAGGCCGTTTTATAAGTCAGGTGTTTGAGACTACTTTTATGCATGGGTTCGAAAGGGGGGCCCATGAGCTTAGCTAGCACCACATTGAGGTCCCATCCTGGCGGTGGGTTCGAAATAGGAGGGTGAAGTCTCTTTACTCCTTCCATGAAGGCTTTAACTACTGGTACTTTCCACCACGATACTTTGTTATGGGATGTGGTGTAAGCCGAGAGGGCTGCCAGGTGTACTTTCAGAGAGTTAAAAACCAAACCTGCGTCCAGCAGGTGGAGCATGTATGTTACCACGTTGGAAGGAGTGCAATCAACTGGGTTGATTTGTTTATTCTGGCACCAAATAACGAATCTCTTCCACTTGTCAAAGTAACAGTGCCTTGTGTTTGGTTTCCTGGATTCTTTTAGGATGTCCATACACCTCTGTGGTAAATTGAGATGCCCAAACTCTATGACCTCAGGAGCCATGCTGCCAGGTTCATTGAGTTGGGTTCCTGGTGCACTGTTTGACCTTGTTGCTGGGACAGTAGGTTGTACCAGGCTGGGAGTTTTGATGGGCTCGCACAGCGCCATCCTGCGTAGGTGTGGAAACCATGGTTGTCTCGCCCACATGGGAGCAACTAGGATGAGCGTCATCGATTCCTTGTTCATCTTGTACACCACCTTCCTGATGAGGAGTTGGTGGAAAAGCGTACGCAAACATCCCTGACCAGTTCATCCACAGGGCGTTCCCTTGGGAGTCTGGCTGGGGGAACCTGGATGCAAATCCTGGGCATTGTTTGTTTTCGCTTGTGGCGAATAGGTCTATAGTGGGGAAACCCCACTGAGAGAAGAGATCTTCTACGATCTCTCTGTGAAGGACCCATTCGTGTTCTTCTGGGAGGGAGTCTCTGCTTAGGGTATCCGCTAGGGAATTGAGCTCCCCTGGAACATGTTGTGCTGATAGGAAGATGTTCCGTCTGAGTGCCCATATCCAGATTTTCTGGGCAAGCTTGGACAGATTTGGCGAATGAGTCCCTCCTTGTTTGTTCAGATAGAACATGGCTGTCGTGCTGTCCGTCCGGATCTGCACCGACAAGTTTAGTAGATGGGGCTCGAACGCCCGAAGCGCTCGGAATACTGCCAGAAGCTCTAGCAGGTTGATGTGGTTCTTGGCTACTGAGTGAGACCAGAGACCCTGAGCTGTGTGGTGGAGATGGTGAGCTCCCCACCCAGTCAGGCAAGCATCTGTATTTACCACTGCTTGTACTTCGGGATCGTAAAAGGGTTTTCCCCTTGCGAGATTCTCTTTTGTCCACCAGTGTAAGCTCTGTACGAGTGTTGGCGAAACGACCACTAGATCGTCCCACTGACCACTTGCCTGAGACCACTGTTTCGCCAACCATTCCTGCATGGGACGCATGCGCAGACGCGCGTGGGGGACCAGGTAAATGCATGACGCCATCATGCCCAGTAACCGTATTGCTTTGCGTACCGTTATTTGTTGACCTGACTGATAATGTGGAATTTGCAGTAGTATATTCCGAATTCTCTCTTCCGAGGGGAAGGTCAACCCTTTCTGAGTATCTAGGATTGCTCCTAGGAACTGTTTTGAGGTGCTTGGCACCAGACTTGACTTCTTCTCGTTGATATAGAAGCCTAACTCGTGGAGGAGGTTGATAGTCCTCTGAATGTTTGACCTGCAAATTCTTGGGGTTTCCCCCGTTATGAGCCAGTCGTCCAGATAAGGGTACACTGGGATTGCCTCCCTGCGTAGGTGTGCAGCTGCCACCGCCAGTACCTTGGTGAATACCCTTGGTGCTGAAGCTATCCCGAAGGGCAGTACCTTGAATTGGTAGTGGCGACTGTCCACTTTGAAGCGCAAGTATTTTTTGTGCGCCGGGAGCATGGAAATATGAAAATAAGCATCTTTCATATCTAAGGTTGCCATGTAGTCCCCCTTTTTTTAGGAGGGGGATTACCTCTTGTAGCGTGGTCATACGGAATTTTTGGGGCTTGACATACTTGTTGGCAGGCCGTAGGTCCAATACTGGGCGCATTGTTAAATCTTTCTTTGGCACAAGGAAGTAAGTTGAATAGATACCCTTGTTTACCTGGTGTCCTGGGACGAGTTCTATCGCGTCCTTTTCTAGCAGAATGGCGATCTCCTCGAGAAGGATCTTCTGATGTTCTAAGGAGTGTATTCTTTGTCGTGGAGGGTGGTTCCGGGGACGCTGCAGTAATTATATACAATATCCTGTGGACACTGTTGACAGCACCCATCTGTCTGAGGTGATCCCTTCCCAAGCCTGGGTGAAGTTGGAAATGCGTCCCCCTACTGGGGTTGTGTGAGAAGGGACCCTGAACTGAGCGTCACTGCTTTGGCGGAGGCGTGCCACCTCCCTTGTTGGGGCTGCCTCTGCCTCTTCCACGACCTCTCTTGTTACCCTTGCTGTAACTTTGGGTAGACTGCTGGTTGTTGTTCCATTGTGTACCCTGTCCTTGGGCATAGTTGCCTCTTTGTGAATTTTGGCCGCGTGGGCGACGAAAATTACTGTTCCCCCTCTGGTTCGGGGGTTTGTTGGTAAGCTGGCCAAGGGATTTGAGAGTCTCGTACTCGTCCTTGGCATTCTTAAGTGCGTCTTCGACCGCTTTCCCAAACAATAGATCTGGTTCCACCGGCTTGTCTATTAATGAAGCCTGTGTTTCTGTTTTGAACCCCGACTGCCGTAACCACGCATGTCTCTTGATAACAGTACCTTCTGCTATCAATCTTCCTGCGTTGTCTGCAGCGTCGAAAGTTGCTTTTAATATGCAACCAGACACGGCTCTCCCTTCTGCCGAGATCCGAGCCAACTGGCCCTTTAACGGTTCAGGAGCAGAGGCTATGAGCGCCGCGACCTCTTCCCATTGATGGCAGTTGTAACTTGCCAACAGGGTGGTGGAGTTTGCAATCCTTGCCTGGTAGGCTGACGTTGAGGCTACCTTCCTGCCAAACCCGTACAGTCTTTTGCTCTCCTTGTCGGGAGGAGCTTCTGACGACGATAAGGGTGTCCCAGCCTTCTTCCGAGTGTTGGTAACCACTAGGGAGTCTGGTTTAAGATGACCTCTTATATAAAGATGGTCAGACTGGGCTGCCCGAAAAAGTTTTTCGACTCTGGGGTTGACGGCTCTGGTGAGGTTAGGATTCACCAGGGATGGATCTATTCTACGTTGGATGGATTTAAGGATAGGGATGATCTGAGCGACCGGCCTCCTCTCTCCCACCAACTCTTCTGCGAAGTCCCTTTCCTCCTGTACACCCTGGGTGTCGATGTGAAAATGTTCTGCTGCGCGAGCAAGAACTTCATTAAGGAGGGGTTGGTTATCAACTGGCGAGTCGGTAACTGGGGCTTCGCTCTCTACCGGGGAATCTACTCTGTAAATTTCCTGCTCATCTTCTACCTCCTCCAGGTCCTCATCCTCCGCATAGTATTCGGACCCGGTTCGTTCCTCCATAATTGAAAACTCCTGGTCCCCTTCAGGGAAAGGTTGTCCTTGGTATCTGGGGTGTGGAGTAGAGTATGGAGTAGAGTAAGGCTGCACCTCGAAGGGGTCAGGTCTTTCGACCCGGGCCTTTCTTAGGGGGATAGGATCAGAGGAGCCTGAGGGTGTGGCCCCTTGAGGGTCATACGAAAGGAAATGTTCTGGGTTTTTGTCATAAAAATCAGCTAAGGAAGACATCCTTGAAATGACCCTGTCTATGTCCTCACTGGACCATTCTTTGGAAAAGGGTATGACTTTAGTAGGCAACTTAGAGGACTTATCAAGGGTACCCTTGCTGGATGTTGATGTCCCAGTAGATTTATGTTTATCTGTCTGCTTGGGGTGGAAGGATGGTCTTACAGGAGTGGAAGGCTGAGCTTTCCGCTGTTTCCCTCCCTCCCCGTGCGTGGAAAAATGTTTTCCCTGCCCCTTGGAGGCCCCAGAGACTTTCGACGCCTGGCGCCAAGGGTCGGGAGAGGTATCTTGTTTCGAGCGTGGGGCCTCGCTGGTGTTAACTGCGCTCTCGGTCTCTTGGAGCGCGGCCTGGGGGTGGAAGTCGTCTTCGTCTTCCGACGATCGAACTTCCGTTAATCTAGGGAGCGAGGCACTCTTGGCAAGAGTGGATGATTGCCTTGCGTCATGAGGCGATCTCGATCGAGAGCGCCCAGAGGACACCGAGTCGGACCGTTCTATCCGTGCCTCTTTCCGAGAAGTCGACGTCGTCGAGGTTCGGTTGGACTTAGTGTGCTTAGTGTGTGTAGGTGTAGCGCTTGCGTCGCCGGGGGTCTTCCCCATAGCCGCCCTGCCGGACAACCTTCCGAGGTCGGGGACCTGCGCTCGGCAGTCTTTCGACGCCGTAATGCCCTCGCCGTCCGAAAGTACGGCGTCGCTGCCATCGCTGAAGGCGCCCTCCGCTGCCATGGCTGCCTGCCTGGCGTGGTGGGCCCAACGCCTTGTCGAACGGTCCTTAAGTGTTTTAGGTTTAAACCTACTACACGCTCTGCAGTTCGCTTCGGGGTGGTCCCTCGGCAAGCAGAGATTGCACGTGGCGTGCCTGTCGACCCAAGGGTATTTGCGGTTGCACTTGGGGCAGAATTGGAAAGGGGTACCCTCCATACGCACCTTGAGGCAGCGGGCTGGTAAGTGTAGGAAATATATAAGGTGTACCTATATACCAAGAGTGAAGAGTATGTACCACCCCCCACTCTCCCTACTTGCAGGGCCGAGGCCAGCGGCCTACTAGGCCCGGGCCGAGGCCAGCGGCCTTCCGAGGCCCAGATCCGTCGTGCAGCAGCCGACGGTCGATGTCTTCTCCAGCCGTCGTCGAGTGTCGATGGTCGACGTTGGGGTGGGGAAGGATGTCAATAAATAATTAATTTGCAATAATTAGCAAAAGTATGGCTAAGGCCAGGGGACTCCGCAAGATGCTTCCGACCAGTATGGCGGAAAAAAACAATCTGAGGATCCCAGACGCGTGAGGGATCTTGGGTACAGTGGACGTCACACTAGGGATAGTATTACTGGCACGCCTGTGTCGACGCCCATTTTCGAGTTTCGAAAAACAAACTGTAATACTCCGCAGCTTCCACTAGATGTCGGCCTATGCACAGCATGTGATCTAAGCAGATTCCACAAGCCTCAGAAATATATATATGTCAATACCTAATTTTGAATCCATTCCATTCAGCAACTTGTACAAAAAGCAAACCATGGTAGATTATGTACTACCTGCAATTCGGATAATCGTTCCACGTTCGTAATACAAACACATAGTAAATACGTAATACTAATGCTTCTACGTTACAATGCAGATGGTACCAAAAACAACTGCAAGCTGACTGGATTCACACATGGACAAATATCACTTGGTAAGAAAACCTTCACAACAATAGGTATAATCTACCACGCAGGAGCCATACCAATTCAGGGCACTACACTGAATATATAAAAAAGAAATGTGGATGGTTTGAATGTAATGATAGTACCATTACTCTAAAGCAGAGATTACCAGCAAATCTTACAAACGCTTATTTAATATTCTTAAAACCAAAATGTGATAATTAAACTGTACTTAAACCTTAAGTAAACTTGTAGTAAAAAAATATAAACTGTTAGAATATTCCAAAAGCTATCTAACTGCCCAAAGATTCTATAACAACTAATCAGATAAATGAATACCACTAAATTAGAGCACAAAATAGACAGAATACGCCAATTGGTATCTAACTGTCCCAAAATTTAACAATATCCAAACAAATAAATAATATGTTACTGCTCCAAAAAAATGCAACAAGCCAATGTATAAAGCATTAGCCAGTAACAACCAGTGAACACTGAAAACAAACAAACAAATAAACTGTAGCACAACAGAAAAAGGTTTTTTTTTTAATCCAACATGGATTTTTTTTTCTCCCACAGACCCTATGATTTTAGCAACAAACACAGAAACTAAGCAAATTGCACAGTACTCTGGTTTGTGATCTACTAAATATGAGGGTAAAAAAAAAATGTTGATTATACAATGTAGTAAGTCATTACAAAATACTAATACTAACATGTTATTTTATTTTATCACAGACATGAACAAGAAATGCATGTATTCCAGTTACTAAACCAAACAGTAAGTATATTATACACTCTATGCCCTGGCCACAACCATTGCAGCATATCACACCCATAGTTTTTTATAACTTTGTTCCTTATAAATTTGTTTTTGACCCAAAGTTGTGTGATATGCTGCGGTGTTTGTGACCAGGGCATAGAGTGTTGGGTGCATGGCCAAATGGCCATGCACCCAACACTCTATGCCCTGGCCACAACCACCACAGCATATCACACCCATAGACTCAAACATTTCAACTATGGCCTTTGGAAACTTTTAATGTCCGCGGACATTATGAGTGTTCTTAGAACACTTTCAACTTGGCAACGAACAATACAGACAGCGTCCTCAGAACACCCTCATTTTGATTATTTGCGAACATTTCAGGACACTGCAAGTGTTCTTAGAACACATTCAACTTGCCATCGAGCAATACGGACAGCTCCTTCAGGACACCCCGTACAAACATTTCAGGACAACGTGAGAGTTCTTAGAACAGTTGCAGCTTCCTTGCGAAAAAAACAGACACATTTTGAGTCCTCAGAACATCCACCATTCAGTTTATTTAGAACATTTCAGAACACCCGTCATGTCCGCAGACAAATCGAACACAACAAGAACGTCTACCACATAAAAAACACAACTTTCAACCTATCTCATACTCTCCCACCCTCCCCAAACACTCCTACACACCAACACACTCTACTAAATGCAAATTTTGAACCAAGATTCACCGCGCTGTCCAAGATGGCGGGCGCTACTGAAAATCTGACGTGCTTCACGCCCCACACCGTCCAATCAGTGAACACGTCGCATGTCCGCGGACATGACGTATGCCAATCAGGACACTGTCCGCGGAGCGAACAGGGAAGTGTGTCCGCGGACCGAACACAGATATCACTAATTTTGTATGACCTACTTTTTGGTCATTTTAAAAAAAAAAACTACTGGACGGATTTTCACCAAATCTGCAAAAGCACGCTTTCGGGACAAAGCCGCTGCTCCTGGTCCAAATTTGGTGAAAATCCGTCCAGCGGTTTGGACTGTAGGCGCAAGCAAATTTTTTTTCCCATTCAGTCTATGGGGAAAAAAAAAATGTGGGGCCCCCCCTATAACTTTTCCCCGCCTGGACCAATCCTCACCAAACTTTGCAAAAAAATTCAGAGTGACCCATATACTTTTCTTTGCAAAGTTTGGTGAGGATAGGTCCAGGGGGGGGGAAAGTTATAGGGGGGGGCCCACATTTTTTTCATCCAGGGGGAGCTAAGTTATAAGCCGCCCAAAAAGTGCTCTTCCTATGGAAACAGCAACTTTACCATAACTACATAATAATATATATGACAATGCATTACTTACCGTAAAAGCATTTCTGATGGTTGTATCTGCTTAGATTCACATGCTGTGCATAGGTCCGACATCCAGTGGTCACTGCAGAGTATTGCATTTTGTTTTTCGTAGTCGAAAAGGGACGTCGACAAGGTGTGTCTGTAACACTATCCCTATAGTGACGTGCGGTGTACCCACAATCCCTCACGCGTCGAGGTCCCTCTGTTTGTATTTTTCTGCCCTGAGGGAGCCTTCTAGACGTGAGTGCGTACAGAAAAGAGATAGAAAAGGATGTCTATGTTCCTTCCATTTTAGCGCGGAGGAAGGCTGCGTGCATGTGAATCTAAGTAGATACAACCATCAGAAATGCTTTTACGGTAAGTAATGCATTGTCTTCTGATGTTTGTTAATCTGCTTAGAATCACATGCTGTGCATAGACTAGCGAGCAGTACCCGGAGTTGGAGGTGGGTTGTGAGAAGGAACAGTAGAGAAAAGATGTCTTAATACTGCTTGCCCCACCTGGGAATCAGATCTAGAATGGGCATCTAGACAGTAGCGTTTTGTAAAGGTGTGTACAGAACTCCAGGTTGCCGCTTTGCAGATGGACTCAAGGGGAACATTTGCAATGAATGCGATGGATGCCCCAGTGCCTCGAGTAGAGTGTGCTCTTGGCTTGAAGGGTAGTTCTCTCTTAGCAAGAGTGTAACAGAGAGTGATGCATTGTACAATCCATCTAGATATAGTGGACTTTGAAACAGCATCTCCTTCTCTTCCTGCTGCCACCGAGACAAAGAACTGATTAGTCTTTCTTAGTGGTCTAGTACTTTCCATATAAAACATGACAGCTCTGCGCACCTCAAGTGTATGCAGGATTTTTTCTCCTAGATTTGAAGGGTTTTGAAAGAACGTTGGTAGTTCTATTGACTGGTTGACATGGAATTTCGATATGAATTTCGGTGCAAACCTTGGGTGTGTGCGTAGAACCACTTTATGTTTGTGAACTGTTACAAAGGGGTCTAGAACAGAAAGAGCCTGTAGTTCACTTACTCTCCTAATGTAGGTGATAGCTATTAAAAAAGCAGTATTAAGAGTGAGGTGTTTAAGAGTTGCCTTGTGCATGGGTTCAAAGGGTGAACCCATGAGCCTGGTGAGTACCACATTTAGGTCCCAGCCGGGAGCTGGGTTTGCTATCGGAGGATGTATTCTTTTTACCCCTTCCTTGAAGGCTTTAATCACTGGGACTTTCCACCATGACACTGAGTTGGGAAGTAGTGTATGCAGAAAGCGCTGCTAGGTGGACTTTAATAGAATTGAATACTAGACCCGAGTCCAGAAAATGGGTCAGGTACAGAACAATTTGTGTGGGAGAGCAGTCAACGGGGTTGATGCTTCTTCCTCTACACCAGATGACAAATCGTTTCCATTTGCTAGAATAGCAGTGACGAGTGTTAGGCTTTCTAGCTTCCCTGGTGATGTCCATGCACCTCTGTGGAAGTTGTAAATGTCCAAATTGTATGACCTCAGGAGCCAGGCTGCTAAATTCATGGTCTGAGGGCATGGGTGCAGTGTTCTGCCCTTGTCCTGTGACAGAATGTTGTATGGATAGGGCAGTTTTACTGGTGGAGACAGAGACATCTCCATCAGGTGAGCGAACCATGGTTGCCGGGCCCACACAGGGGCCACTAGTATCATGGTAGCTTGTTCCCGGTGCATCTTGTGCACAATCCTGTTGAGAAGGGGAGTCGGGGGGGAAAAGCATAAACAAATTTCCCTGACCATGGAATCGATAGACCGTTCCCCTTGGACTGGTTCTGGGGGTACCTGGAGGCGTAATTTTGGCATTGTGAGTTCTCCAGAGTTGCGAACAGGTCTATTTCTGGGAAACCCCACTGTGTGAAGACGTCGAAGACGATGTCTTCGTGTAACCGCCATTTGAACTCTACGGGCAGGGGGAAATCTGTGATGAGTTTGTCTGCTAGCAGATTGAGTTCCCCTGGTACATGTTGTGATAGTAGGAACATGTGTCTGAGAGCCCACTTCCAGATGTTCTGGGACAGCTTGGACAGTCCTGGAGAGTGAGTGCCCCCTTGCTTGTTTAGGTAGTACATGGCTGTGGTGCTGTCTGTGAGGACCATCACCGTCTTTCCTTGTAGGTGTTCCTGGAAGGCTTTTAGTGCCTTGAACACAGCTAGTAGCTCCAACAGGTTTATATGCTTGGATGCTAAGCTCGGAGTCCATACTCCGAGAGCAGTCTGATGGGACCGATGAGCCCCCCATCCTGTGAGGGATGCGTCTGTGGTTAGAGTGGCTTCCACTGTGGGTGTGGCAAAAGGTTTCCCTATTAACAGGTTTTCTTTTGTCCACCACCGCAGCGAGAAAACCAAGGCCTGCGAGACCACCACTAGATCCTCCCATTGTCTGCTGGCCTGACACCACTGGCTGTTGAGCCACTCTTGCATTGGGCGCATGCGCAGGCGCGCGTGAGGTACCAAATAAATACATGACGCCATCATTCCTAGCAAGCGCATTGCTTTGCGTACCGTCACCTCTCGACCTGCCACATATTGGGGGATCTGAAACAGCATGTTTTGGACCCTCTCGTTGGAGGGGAAGACGAGGCCGTCCTTTGTTCGAATTAGAGCCCCTAGGAATTGTTTGATTTGGCTGGGGTCTAGGCTGGATTTCTTCTCGTTGATGGAGAAGCCCAGTTGGAACAAAAGTTCTACGGTCTTCTGGGTATTGGAGAAGCATGTCTTGTAAGAATCCCCTGTTATGAGCCAGTCGTCAAGGTAAGGGTATACTGGGATGGATAACCTGCGTAGGTGTGCCGCTGCCACTGCCAGTACTTTTGTGAATACCCCCGGTGCTGATGCTATCCCGAAGGGTAGCACTCTGAACTGGTAGTGTTTGCCTTCTATCATGAACCTGAGGTATTTTCTGTGCACTGGCAACATTAAAATATGAAAGTATGCATCTTTCATGTCCAGTGTTGTCATGTAATCCCCTTGTGATAGCAAGGGGATTACTTCCTGTAAGGTTACCATGCAAAGTTTTTGAAGTTTGACAAATGTGTTCGCTGGGCGCAGATCTAATACAGGGCGCATGGTTAAGTCCTTTTTTGGGTACAAGGAAGTACACTGAATAAATACCTTCCGTTACCGGAGATAGAGGGACGACCTCTATAGCTTCTTTTTCCAGTAGCTGTTCCACTTCTTGTAGAAGAATGGCGAGGTGTTCCGGTGTCATGCGTCGGTTCCGTGGGGGTCTGTACTTTGGGGAACAGTTGAATTCTATGCAGTAGCCGCGGACTATGGTAGATATCACTCAGCGGTCTGATGTTATTCCCTCCCATGCTGGAAGAAACAATGTTAACCGGCCCCCTACCGGCGATGCATGGGAGGGGACCCGAACCTTCGGGTCATTTGCTGTTATTGGCCGTGGAGCCTATAGGGGTGGAGCCCCGACCTCTGCCCTTGCCACGGCGTTGGCCTCTCTGATTGTACTGGGCACTATTACCCTGGTTAGAGGAACAGTTGCTGGCAGAGTATTGTTGTTGGTTTTGCTGCTGGCGTTGGTCACGAAAAAAGCACCTATTGCCATAGCCGGGTTTGTTAGGGGGCCTAGAAATCTGGTCAAGGGTCTTGATTGTGTCAAACTCCTTCTTAGCATTTTCTAGAGCCTCATCAACTGCTCTACCAAAGAGATTAGTATCCTCTATAGGTTTGTTGATCAGGGAAGCCGGAGTTTCAGGTTTGAACCCTGAATTGCGCAACCAGACATGGCGTTTGAGGAGTATCCCCTGGACCAGGGAACGCTCAGCAGTCTCTGCAGCATCTAAAAAGTTTTTGACGATGCTCTGGTTTACTAGTGTCCCTTCCGTGATTGTGGCCAGAAGGCGTGTACGCAGGGATTCTGGTGCTTCTTCAGCGTCGCTATGTAGCTCGCTCCACTGTGCGTCTGCGTAGCTTGCTAGTAAGGAGTTGTTATTAGCGATTCTTGCTGAGAAAGCGGCGGAAGCTGTGATTCTCTTCCCCAGTGCATAGAGTTTTTTGCCCTCCTTGTCTGGTGGTGCCTCGCTGGTAGACAGTGGTACCCCTGCTCTATTCCTTGTATTTGTTACTACAAGGGAGTCTGGTATGGAGTGGCCCCTGACGTACAAAGGGTCAGAAGGTGATGGACTGAAGAGATTTTCTATTCGAGGGTTGACCCCTCTGACTAACGCAGGCGTGGATAGAGAAGGGGTGATTCTTCTTTTTACTGATGCGAGGAGTGGAATGGATTGACTGACAGGGGGCTTCTCCTTAATTACTTTTTCCACAAAGTCAATGTCAGGATGGGTCTCCCCTGTGTCTAATTCGAAATGCGCTGCTGTTTTGCGCAACAGTACATTGAACGTAGGCTGATTATCAATGGGAGATGTGTTTCTAATAGGCGAGTCTTTGGGAGGAGATAGGGTAATGGCATCAGGGTCAGAGTACGTTGATGGGGACTGCCAGGGGTGCGAGGTAATTGCCTCTGGTTCTTCTTCGAAGCCCCCTGCACCTGTATCTGGATTTTCTTCAAAACCCTCTTCCTCTAGGTTCTGTTCGTACTCTACACCCAAAAACTCATCCTCTTCCTGAAAATGTTGTTCCTCTTCAGTGAGGTCATACACATCTATAGAAGGATTGAACAGCCTAGGAAATTTTACCCTGGGGTCATCCTGGGGTCCTTCTCTTTGCCTTTTGGGTGTTGGTAGGTTTTGGCTTCCCATAAACTTTTCCATCTTCTCCATACAGAAATGGAGTCTTTCCAGGGTTTCATGGGGTACCCCTGAATAGTCTAAGGGGGTGAAATTAGTGTCTTCTCCCTGGAAACGCTTTGAACGCTCCCACGTCGTCAAAGAAAGGTTTCCGTCGCCGTCTGTAAAGCCCTCCGGTAGGCTAGGAGTCCCTCTAGATGAAGGGGGCGGTTCCTGGCTCCCTTTCGGCTTTTTCGGCGTGTCCTTAGCCCTTTGTGCGGTATTCGATGTGTCTCTCGTCGTCCGCCTATGGGTATCGGCGGAAACAATTCTCGCCAGGCTGTCACGCGACACGTTTCTGGCTGGCATCCGTGGCCCCGAGTGCGTTTGTGCACTTCCTGATTCCTGTCACGTCTAACTACTACGTGCACTCGGCGGTCTAGTCTTCTCTATCCGAGTGCACGTTGTGTTATTTAGCCACGCCCCTCTTCTGGCTCTATGTGTTGCAACCGCTCTCGGTCAGCTGTGCTCCGTTGCTGCCGCGGTCTTGCGATACGCAGTGTGTTTGCTCCGCTGAGCAATCTCTTGTTTCTCTCCTCATTTTTCTTTTGGTCCTTTTTTCCTCCTTCCTATTTCTGCCTTTTTGTTTCCCCAGTCAGCTTTCTCAGAAGCTCTCAGGAATCTCTCTCTTCCTCTGCCTGTCCCTGCAGTTCTTTTCCACAGCTCTGTTTTTGAGTTTTCCCCTACTGTCCACCGGATTGCCTCTTCCAGTTTGGGTCATTCGCCAAGACATCCCTCGGCTCTCCTACCATCAGGAGACCTGCCGGGCCTTTATCATCAGTGTGTTTTTTTTGCCTTTCCTGGCTTTTCTTCCCCTCTTTGTCCCTCTGGGGAGGGGGTCACGGCCAGGGCAAATTAAACAGCTCTCACTGTGGCTTCCTCTTGCGGGAGACTCAAGCATCAAAGAAAAAAAGAAAAGGATTACCGAGCCCACCGACCTCTCACCCCAGTGGAGGAGGATTCAAGCCCAACAGGTGAGGAGGTAGAGGAGGGAAGTGGGGATTTCAACGCTTCACCAGGGAAGTCCGCTGACACAGGCTCTCGACAACGACGTTGTCTGTGGAGGTCTCTGGTGTCGGCGTTACGGGCGTTGCGTGTTGTACTGCGACGGGAGCTCTTGCATGGAGCGTTACGTCGGATAGTTTGGGGGTAGCGCCTGTATCTGTTGAAAGCCCAGTCGCTGGTCGCGGCTGCGTTTACGAGTGGGGCTTTAGACTCTTACGGTCTGAGGGAGACGCCGGAGTGCCCTGCGTCACCTTCGGCGCTGATGGATTCTTCGTCTTCTACGAAGAAGAGCCATGGGTTGTGTGCTTATGCCTATGGATCTTTTGTGCGTCCTTGTCGCCGGGGTGTTCATCCCCATAAGCAGGGCGTGAGTCGAGCCTGTCGGGGCCGGGGACGGACGTCGAGGAGCGTGAGCGCTCCTTCGGAGGGTTTAAGACTTCCGCTACGGAGGTCGCGTTATCACCTTCCTCGTCACTTTCCGTGACGGCGGCGGCGGGTGAGGAACCGGAATTCGACATGGCGTAGTCCGCCCACCTCTTGACTCTACATTCTTTTAGAGTTCTGGGTTTTAGAAGCTGACAAGCTGCGCAGCCGTTTTCCTTATGATCGAGGGGCAAGCAACGATTGCAGAGCTTCTGTTTGTCCTTCCAGGTGTATTTGCCCTTGCAGCGCGGGCAAAACCTAAAGGGTGTTCTCTCCATAGCTGAGGCAATAATTAATGGTGATAACAACCCCGAGGGAAAAGGAGGTGAAAGGGAAAGGCATTCTCAAGAGAAGACAAGAAAGTTTGACCCCCACTCTCCCTACTGTATGCTGGCCAGCGAGGCAAGGCCACGTGTTCGGCAGCGCCGAAATATCTCCTCTGTCTCGTCTCCTCCGTCGAAGGTCTTGCTCGGCTGAGAAACAGCTTCACAGCTACCCGAGGTCCAGCAAATGTGTTTTGCAATGTCTCTCTAGGAGCTCCGCGTAAAGGCGACCAATAGCTGGGCGGAAAAAAAAAATCTGAGGGACCTCGACGCGTGAGGGATTGTGGGTACACCGCACGTCACTATAGGGATAGTGTTACAGACACACCATGTCAACATCCCTTTTCGACTACGAAAAACAAAATGCAATACTCCGCAGTGACCACTGGATGTCGGACCTATGCACAGCATGTGATTCTAAGCAGATTAACAAACATCAGAAATATATATATATATATATATATATATATATATATATATATATATATATATATATATATATATGAGAATGCATTACTTACCGTAAAAGCATTTCTGATGATTGTATCTGCTTAGATTCACATGCTGTGCATAGGTCCGACATCCAGTGGTCACTGCGGAGTATTGCATTTTGTTTTTCGTAGTCGAAAAGGGGACGTCGACAAGGCGTGTCTGAAACACTATCCCTATAGTGACGTGCGTTGTACCCACAATCCCTCACGCGTCGAGGTCCCTCTGTTTGTATTTTTCTGCCCTGAGGGAGCCTTCTAGACGTGAGTGAGTACAGAAAAGAGAGAGATATATAAAGGAAGTCTATGTTCCTTCCATCCGAGCGGGGAGCAAGGGCGGGCGCATGTGAATCTAAGCAGATACAATCATCAGAAATGCTTTTACGGTAAGTAATGCATTCTCTTCTGATGTTTGTTAATCTGCTTAGAATCACATGCTGTGCATAGACTAGCGAGCAGTACCCGGAGTTGGCGGTGGGTTATGAGAAGGAACAGTAGAGAAAAGGTGTCGTAATACTGCCTGTCCCACCTGGGAGTCAGATCTAGAGTGTGTATCTAGACAGTAGTGTTTTGTAAAGGTGTGCACAGAACTCCAGGTAGCCGCTTTGCAGATGGACTCAAGGGGAACATTTGCAATGAATGCTATGGATGCCCCCGTGCCTCGAGTAGAGTGTGCTCTTGGCCTAAAGGGCAGTTCTCTCTTAGCAAGAGTATAGCAGAGAGTGATGCATTGAACAATCCATCTAGAAATAGTGGATTTTGAAACTGCATCTCCTTCTCTTCCTGCTGCCACCGAGACGAAGAACTGATTAGTCTTCCTCAGTGGTTTGGTTCTTTCCATGTAGAACATGACCGCTCTGCGTACATCTAGTGTGTGCAGAGTCCTTTCTCCCAAATTGGAAGGATTTTGAAAGAACGTTGGTAGTTCTATAGATTGGTTTACGTGGAATTTAGAAATAAATTTCGGAGCAAACCTAGGGTGAGTGCGTAGAACCACTTTATCTTTGTGAACTGTAACGAAGGGGTCTAGAATAGAGAGAGCCTGAAGTTCACTTACTCTCCTGATGGAGGTGATAGCTATTAAAAAAGCAGTCTTAAGCGTGAGGTGTTTAAGAGATGCTTTGTGCATGGGTTCGAATGGAGAGCCCATGAGTCTGGTAAGTACCACATTAAGGTCCCATCCGGGAGCTGGGTCAGCTATCGGGGGGTGTATTCTCTTTACTCCCTCCATGAAGGCCTTTATAACAGGGATCCTCCACCACGACACTTTGAGTTGGGAAGTGGTGTATGCAGAAAGTGCAGCTAGGTGGACTTTAATGGAGTTAAACACTAGACCTGAATCCAATAGGTGGGTCAGGTATAGGACCACATGTGTGGGAGAGCAGTCAATAGGGTTGATGCTTTTACTCCTGCACCAGATGACAAATCTTTTCCACTTGCTAGAATAGCAGTGGCGAGTGTTCGGTTTTCGGGCTTCCCTGAGGATGTCCATGCATCTTTGCGGGAGTTGTAGATGTCCGAACTCTATGATCTCAGGAGCCAAGCTGCTAAGTTCATGTTCTGGGGGCATGGATGCAGAGTCCTGCCTTTGTCCTGAGACAGCATGTTGTACGGGCAGGGGAGTTTTACTGGGGGGGATAGAGACATCTCCATCAAGTGAGCGAACCATGGTTGTCGTGCCCACATTGGGGCCACTAGTATCATGGTCACTTGTTCCTGGTGCATCTTGTGCACCACTTTGTTGAGAAGGGGAGTCGGGGGAAAAGCGTAAACAAATTTCCCTGACCATTGCATCGACAGACCGTTCCCCTTGGATTGGTTCTGGGGGTACCTGGAGGCGTAACTTAGGCATTGTGAGTTTTCCAGGGTTGCGAACAGGTCTATTTCTGGGAATCCCCATTGTGTGAAGACGTCGAAGACGATGTCTTCGTGCAGGCGCCATTCGTACTCTTTGGGCAGGGGGAAATCTCTGCTGAGACTGTCTGCTAGCAGATTGAGTTCCCCGGGTACATGTAGTGATAGTGGGAACATGTCCTGTTTGAGAGCCCACTTCCATATATTCTGGGCCAGCTTGGACAGGCCTGGAGAGTGGGTGCCCCCTTGCTTGTTGATGTAGTACATGGCTGTGGTGCTGTCTGTAAGGACCATTACTGTTTTGCCTTGTAGGTGTTCCTGGAAGGCTCTTAGCGCCTTGAACACAGCTAGTAGCTCCAGTAGATTTATGTGTTTGGATGCTACGTTCGGAGTCCACACTCCGTGAGCAGTCTGATGGGATAGGTGCGCCCCCCATCCTGTGAGGGATGCGTCTGTGGTTAGAGTGGCTTCCGCCGCGGGTGTGGCAAAGGGTTTCCCTTTTTCCATGTTTTCCTTTGTCCACCACCGTAGCGAGAGAACTAAGGCCTGCGAGACCACAACTAGATCCTCCCATAGTCCGCTGGCCTGACACCACTGGCTGTTGAGCCACTCTTGCATTGGGCGCATGCGCAGGCGCGCGTGAGGTACCAAATAAATACACGACGCCATCATTCCTAGCAAGCGCATTGCTTTGCGTACCGTCACCTCTCGACCGGTTACATATTGAGGGATTTGAAACAGCATGTTTTGGACCCTCTCTTTGGAGGGGAAGACGAGGCCGTCCTTTGTTTGAATTAGAGCCCCTAGGAATTGTTTGATTTGACTGGGGTCTAAACTGGACTTCTTTTCGTTGATGGAGAAGCCCAACTAGAACAAAAGGTCTGTCTTTTGGGTATTGGAGAAGCATGTTTCGTAAGAATCCCCTGTTATGAGCCAGTCGTCGAGGTAAGGGTAAACTGGGATGGACAACCTGCGCAGGTGGGCCGCTGCCACTGCCAGCACCTTCGTGAATACCCTTGGTGCTGATGCTATGCCGAAGGGTAGCACTTTGAACTGGTAGTGTTTGCCCTCTATCATGAACCTGAGGTATTTTCTGTGCGCTGGCAACATTAAAATATGAAAGTATGCATCTTTCATGTCCAATGTTGTCATGTAATCTCCCTGAGAAAGCAGTGGGATTACTTCCTGTAAGGTTACCATACGAAACTTTTGGGGTTTGATAAAGTTGTTCGCTGGGCGCAGATCTAATACAGGGCGCATGGTTAGATCCTTTTTGGGTACAAGGAAGTACACTGAATAAATACCTTCCGTTACCTGAGATAGAGGCACGACCTCTATGGCTCCTTTTTCCAGTAGTTGTTGTACTTCTTGGAGAAGGATGGCAAGATGTTCCGGTGTCATGCGACGTCCCCTCGGGGGTCTGTAGGATGGGGAACTGTTGAATTCGATACAGTATCCGTGGGCTACGGTGGACAGTACCCAACGGTCTGACGTTATCTCCTCCCATGCAGGAAGAAAGGATGTTATCCGGCCCCCGACCGGTGTTGCATGGGAGGGGACGCGAATCTTCGCGTCACTTGGAGTTGTTGGGGGCTTGGGAGCCTCTGGGGGTGGATCCCCGACCCCTCCCTTTGCCCCGGCGTAGTCCTCTTTGGCTGTACTGCCCACTATTGGTTTGGTAATTGGTGGCAGGGTATTGCTGATGTTGATTTTGTTGTTGGTGTTGGCGTTGGCCACGAAAAAAGCATTTGTTGCCATAGCCGCGCCTGGTAGTGGGCTTAGAGATCTGGTCGAGAGTCTTGATAGTGTCGAACTCTTTTTTAGCCATCTCTAGGGCTTCATCTACCGCTTTTCCGAAGAGGTTAGCGTCCTCGACAGGTTTATTTATCAAAGACGCCTGTGTCTCTGGTTTAAAGCCTGAGTTGCGCAGCCATACATGGCGCTTTAGGAGTATTCCTTGTACCAAGGAACGTCCTGCTGTTTCTGCCGCGTCCAGAGAGTTTTTAACAATGCTCTGGTTCACTTGGGTTCCTTCGCCAATAGTTGACAGTAGGCGCGTACGTAAAGGCTCCGGTGCTTCCTCGGCGTCTTTTCGCAGTTTGGCCCACTGCGCGTCTGCGTAGCTTGCAAGCAAGGAATTGTTGTTGGCAATTCTTGCTGAGAAGGCAGCCGAGGAAGTAACCCTTTTTGCAAGGGCATATAGCCTCTTGCCCTCCTTGTCAGGGGGTGCCTCACTCGTGGAAAGTGGTACCCCTGCCCTCTTTCTAGTATTAGAAACCACTAGGGAATCAGGAATGGAATGTCCCCTAATGTAGAGGGGGTCTGAGGGTGAAGGAGTGAAAAGTTTTTCAATCCGTGGATTGACCCCTCTGATCATAGCGGGAGTGGACAGCGAAGGTATGATCCTTCTCTTCACTGAAGCGAGGAGTGGAATGGTCTGGCTGACCGGGGGTTTTTCCTTAATCACTCTTTCCACAAAGTCCAATTCTGGAGAGAGTTCCCCGGTGTCGAGTTCGAAATGCGCTGCTGCTCTGCGCAACAGTGCATTGAACGTTGGCTGATCGTCAATTGGAGACGTGTTCCTAACTGGAGAATTGTCCGGAGGAGTTAGGTTTATGACATCAGTGTCGGAATACACTGATGGTGATTGCCAGGGGTGTGAAGGTCCCTCTTCTGGGTTAACCCCGAAGCCTTCTTCTATAATGTCTGTTCTGTCTTCCAGACATTCCTCCTGGTTCTGTTCTTCATTGTCCATGAAATCATATTCTTCCTCGAAGTCTTGCTCCTCCCCAGTGAGGTCATATACATCTTGGAAGTCTGAGGCTGTGTCCTGCTGGGGATCGACTAGCCTCGGATTTTTGGCCCTGGGGTCCTCCTGAGGCCCTTCTCTGGTCCTCTTGTGTGTTTGAGAGGCCTGGGTGCTCATGAACTTTTCCATCCTCTCCATACAGAGGTGGAGTCTTTCCATAGTTTCATGGGGTACCCCAGAGCGGTCTGGCGGGGGAAACATAGGGTTATCTGACTCGAAATGGCTCGACCTCTCCCAAAGCGTCGAGGAAAGTGTCCCATCGCCCTCCGAAAAACCTTCTGGTGTGTCGGGAGACTCCCTGCCTGAAGGGGGTAGTCCCTGCTTCCCTTCGGGCTTTTTCGGCGTATCCTTTAATTTATGCGTAACGCTCGACGAAATCTTCGGCGTACGCTTTTGGGCGTCGGCTACAGCGATCCTTGCTAAGCTATCGGCGACTCGCTTGTCGGCGACTCGTTTGTCGGCGGAAGCTTGAGTTTTCAACGCTATGGGTATCGAACGCTCTACGGCGGTCTGCGCTTTCTGTTGATGCGCACCGGCCGATGGTTTGGTGGCAGCGCCCTTGTTTGCCGAAAGCCCAGTCGCAGGTCGCGGCTGCGGTTGCGAGAGGGGCTTCGAACCCGAACGGTCCGAGGAGGCCGCCGGTGGAACCTGCGTCTCCTTGGGCGCCGAAGGTCTTTTCGACTTTGTCGACGAAGAGCCGTGGGTTGTGTGTTTATGTGGATCTTTGTGTGCGTCTGTGTCGCCGGGGTGTTCATCCCCATAAGCAGGGCGTGAGCCGAGCCCGTCGGGGCCGGGGACAGACGACGAAGCGCGTAAGCGCTCCTTAGAGGGGGTTTCGACTTCCGTAGCGGAGGTCGTGGTATCGCGTTCCTCGTCACTGTCGGTGGTAGCAGCGGCGGGTGAACCTTCGGCCTTCGACATCGCGTAGGCCGCCCACCTTTTAACCCTTCGGTCTTTTAGAGTTTTAGGCTTAAGAAGCCGACACGCCGCGCACCTTTCCTCCTTGTGATCGAGGGGCAAGCAGCGGTTACACCGTGAGTGCTTGTCCTTCCAAGTGAATTTGCCTTTACAAAGTGGGCAAAACCTAAACGGTGTCCTCTCCATAGCCGAGGCAATAAATCGCGATACACACCCCAAGGGAAAGGAAGGGGAAAGGGAAAGGCATTCTCAGAAAAGACCCAGAGATGTCCCACGACCCCACTCTCCCTACTGTATATGGCCTGCGAGGCCAGGCCACGTGTTCGGCAGCGCCGAAGGATTTCTTCCGCTCGACCCTCCGTCGAAGATTCTTTTCGGCGGAGAACAGCTTACAACTGCGTCGAGGGAGGGATTATAAATATTAGAGAAAATACGACCAGGGGTCGAGGAGTTGCAATGTCTCTCGAGGAGCTCCGCGTGAAGGCGACCAGAAGCTGGGCGGAAAAAAACAATCTGAGAGACCTCGACGCGTGAGGGATTGTGGGTACAACGCACGTCACTATAGGGATAGTGTTTCAGACACGCCTTGTCGACGTCCCCTTTTCGACTACGAAAAACAAAATGCAATACTCCGCAGTGACCACTGGATGTCGGACCTATGCACAGCATGTGATTCTAAGCAGATTAACAAACATCAGAAATATATATATATATATATATATTTTGGCATTTTTGGTTCATTGATGTTTTTTCTGACAAATGTATAAGTGATTTTTGTAACGCCTTTGGCAAAGTGAAGAGCTGGTCTAAAGAGTTTTCAAATGATTTAACCCAGTTGTACCGAGCCCACGTGCAACAGTACCTTCCTTTTGATCTTGCTTAAAGCCAGAATGGCGTAGCCATGCATGTCTCTTAAAAATTGTTCCTTCGGCAATATTTCTGCCTGCATTGCCAGCGGCGTCTAAATTACTCCTCAGAATGCAGCTAGAAACTGCTCTGCCTTCTGGCGCTACCAGGGCCAAATGAGTCTCAAGGGGTTCAGGAGCTGAAGACAATAATAATGCAGACACCTCATCCCATTTATGGCAGTTATAACTCACCAGAAGTGTGGTACTGTTAGCGATTCTCGTCTGAAAGGCAGCCGAAGAGGCTACTTTCCGCCCCAAAGAATATGGTTTCCTACTTTCTTTGTCTGGTGGCGCCTCCGAAGAGGCTAAGGGTGTCCCTGCTCTCTTTCTTTTTTTTTTTTAAAATATATTTTTTATTTTTACATATAAACCAAACGACAATACAACAGAACATAAATAACCACATTTAACAACAAAAGCACTGCAATCCCCATCCCTCCCCCCTATGAGCCTGTATGGTGTCCGCCATCGGTATCCGCTGTGAACGGAGGGGCGTCATCGCTCTCAGATTCAATTGGAGCCAACCCCGTTCCAAACAGTTCGGCTATCATCAATTTCCATGCCGCGAGGGAGCACATTTCCTCCTCCTCCCCTGCAATACTGGTATCCCGCCACACCGCCGTCTCGGCCTCCGCCCATTTTTGGAGATCCCTCCACCAGACCTCCACTCGTGGCTTATGACACTCCTTCCATCCCATTGCAATCCTACGTTTAGCAAGCACATAAGCCAAATCTTTCAATTTCTCAACATGTCTGAGTTTACGCGCTCTGGGATATCCCCCCAGTAAGCAGGCCCAGGCTGAATCCACTTTGAGCGTGATACCCTTCCCTGCCAGTTTCTGCGCCACTTCACCCCAGTAGCCTGCAATTACTGGGCACGCCCAGAACATGTGCATCATGTCTGCATTCTCCTCGTCACACTTAGGGCACGCTTGGCGTCCAACATCCCGGAATTTGGATATTCTCAAGGGGGTCATGTATGCCCTGTGCGTTATATATAGCTGTATTTGCTTAAACCTGGCATTCCTCGATACTTTTTTATGATACCCCAAGGCACGCTCCCACAACCCATCTGCCATCGGGGCCCCCATTTCCATTTCCCATTTCAGTCTCAAGTGCACTAAATCACTCCCAACCTTTGTCATCAACATCTCATACAACCTAGAGACCTCATGCCCGCCCTCCGATGTGTCGTATAGTATCCCCACCGTGGCGTCTGGTTCATCGGCCAAGGTGGTTTCAGGCCACCTACTCCGGATCTCCTGCACTATCCTATGATATGTCACATATTGACCCCTGTGCAATCCCGACCCTGACTCTAGTTCTTCGAACTCCATGATGGTCCCATCCTGCCAAATATCTCCCATGGTGACCAACCCCACTGACTCCCAGTATGTCCGGATGATTGCTCTGAGCTGCCCGTCTCCCTTCGCCAGTGCGACCAATGGGAACTGCGACACACACGGCACAGGGTTACCCATCATCCGGCAGGCCCGTTTCCACATGTTCCGTCCCAAAGCTAGCATTCTAGGCCGCTCCCTCATGCTTGCATTAGTCACCCAGATCACCTCTCGCAAATAAAACGGGGAACAATCCCTCCCAAACAGCCTGTGTTCAGGGGTCTCGTCGTCAGAGAGCCACCTGGACACATATTGCAGCTGCGCTGCCACATAATATGCCTCGAAGTTCGGCAGTTTAACTCCGCCCTTCTCGTAGAAGTTCTGCAGCTTCCACAGTGCGACTCTGTTACGCGTGCCGTGCCACAGGAATTCCTTGCAAACACTATGTAGCCTCACAAAAAACTTCTCAGGAATCATGTAAGGGATGTTGTTAAAGTAATGCAAAAGCCTGGGCAGTACCACCATTTTAAGCATAGCTCCCCGGCCCATCATCGCTAATGGCAGTCTTTCCCAGAACCTCATGCACTTCTCGATCTTCCCCACAGCAAGTTCAGTGTTGTGCTTGTGCTCTTCCTCAGGCGTGTGATACACGTCAATTCCCAAGTATCGGAAGGAGCTCGTCGCCCATGGGATCTGCAACACTGGCAACCTCTCCACCGGAGTCCCCACATAGCCTCCCAGCGGAAATAGAGTGGATTTCTGGGGGTTTACCGCTATACCGGACAACCAGGCATACCTCCCCATCACCTCTAAGACATACTGCAAATTTTATTCCGGGTATCTTAGGTATAGCAGCATATCATCTGCATACAAGGATATAAGGTGACACTCTCCTCCTACATCAATGCCGACCGGGTCATATTGCTGCCGGAGGTAAATTGCCAAGGGTTCTAGGGCCAGGATGTACAACATTGGGGACCAGGGACACCCCTGCCTAGTGCCTCTGCCCAACTGCCATCTCTCTGACACCACTGCACCCGTGCGGACCCTGGCCAGTGGTGCACTGTATAGCATCTCGGCCCACCTAACGTAACCTGGTCCCATCCCGTACCATCTCAGAGCCGCCAGCAGCCAAGGCCACCGAACAGAGTCGAACGCTTTAACCGCGTCCAATGCCACTATCGCCACTTCGCCGTCATCACTACATCCCCATTCGACCACCCTGTGGAGGCGTCTGTGGTTGTGAGTAATGTTCCTGTTTGGGACATAGCCCGTCTGGTCAGGGTGGATCAACTTGCTGATCACTCTACGCATTCTAGTAGCCAGGACAGCTGTCAGGATCTTGCTGTCCTGGTTCAGCATCGACAGGGGCCTGTAGGAGCCACAGTCGTGTCCCGGTTTATTTGGCTTGGGGAGCGGTATTATAATCGCCTCCCTAAGTGACTCCGGCAGCCGTCCCACCTCGTACGCTTCGTTGAGCATTTCCAGCATGGGCGGGAGCACTTCCTCCGCATATACTTTATAAAATTCACTGGGAAACCCATCCGCCCCTGGGGCCTTGCTGGTGGGCAACTGCCTCACAATCTCCTTCAACTCTTCCAGGGTGATCGGAGCATCCAGCTCCTCTCGCTCCTCGTCACTGACCCTGGGCAAGCCTACATCTTCCAGCACTTCGTCTATCTCCTCCTGGCTGCCCCCCTCACGATCTTCGTATAGGACCTTATAGTATTCCACGAATGCCCTGTTTACGCCTTCTTGGGTGTCCACCTCTTCACCCTTTTCATTGATTACCAATCTGATCGGGGATCGTGGGGTCTCGCTCTTATACAGCCAAGCTAGGAGTCGGCCCGTTTTATCTCCCCCCGCATGCAGTCTCTCAATATACTTTCTATAGTTCAGATTACAGAGCCTATCCCAGTGTTCCGCACACTTCTGTTGCAATTTGGAGACCGCCTCCGCATCTATCCCACCACCTTCCAGCTCCTCCTCCAGCTCAGTCTCAGCTCTATGCAGATCCGCCAGGACTCCCCCCATCAATCCCTTAGACTTCGCAATGGCGATCCCCCGCATTACGACCTTAAAGGCCTCCCATAAAGTGCCAGCCGTCTTAACGCTCCCTGTGTTCACCTCAAAATAAGCAGTTATCTCCTCCCTCATATCCTCTCTGAAGGCAGGGTCCTTGAGCGCCTCCGCCCTGAGGCGCCATATTGGTATACGCGCTCGTGGGGAATACAGCTGCCATCGCATGACCAGGGGCGAGTGGTCAGAGAGGACTCTCGCCCTGTAGTCTATATGGTCGCACTCCGCGACTATGTCCGGCGTGGCGAAAAGGTAATCAAGCCTCGTGTGCAGTAGATGCGGGGCCGAATAATGCGAGTATTGTCTCTTGCCCGGGTGTTTCGCTCTCCACACATCTACCAGGCCAAAGTCCGCCAGCAGCGTCTGCAATACCTTGGCCGCCGGACTGGGCTTAGCCATCTTGTCATCCGACCTATCCTCCCTGGGATTCAACACACAATTAAAGTCGCCACCCCATATCACCGTACCCCCCATCCCGACACTGAGCTTGGTGCACAGCGTCCTAAAATATGTCGCCGTGTCCTGGTTAGGCGCATATGTGTTTACAATGCACACTACTTTGTTCTCTACCAGCCCCCTCACCATAACCAACCTCCCATCCGCCTCCACAACCTCCTCAATTAACTTAAATGGGACATGTGGCGCCACCCACACCAGCACTCCTCTGGCATAGGCGGAGTACGTCGATCCTACTACTGTCCCCTTCCACTTCCTCCTTACCAGCTCCAGTTTCTCTCGCTTTAGATGTGTCTCCTGTAGCAGAGCTACGTCTATCTTCTGCCTCTTAAGATACATCATTACTTTATTTCGCTTAAGATAACTGTTAAGCCCTCTGACATTCCACGTTAATATCCTGAGGTCTCCCATGGCCTATCAGTAGTTTCCTCCCCCCATCCGAGGCAATCCCTCCCCACTTTGCGACCACCCAATCCCGATTTCACCCCCAGGCTCATACAAAAACTAAAACACCCCCCCAAACCCCTACCCCAAACAACTGCCCAGCTCCATCCCTGGATCTCAGGCATCCCTGTGTTCGGTCCTCCCTGGGAAACCCAAATAGAGAACCCGACAGGGTGTCACCCCACTAACAGTGACTAAACTAAACACAAAAAAGGGGTGTAAAGAGCGGCCTCTGGAGGCTCCTCTCCCTCGCAACCATGTCCGTGCTCACGGACCATGTTTAATAACTACCAACGCGCACATGTTCTCCAGGAGTTCAATGACTATATTCAAGTCCCAATATTCGTGACCCGACCGGGCCTACAGCGTTACTTATCTCGTCTTTTCTTTTTCGCCAGCCGTCTGAACATCTGGCTCCTGAGGGCAGTTTTGTGCATCCAGCCACTCCATGGCATCCTCCGGAGTGACAAAGAACAGCAGCTTGCTCTGAAAGAAAACCTTCAGTTTGGCCGGATAGAGCAACATGTACCTAAACCCCGCTTCCCGCAATCTCCTCTTCACCGATCCAAAGTTCATACGACTGCGCTGTACCTGCAGGGTATAATCGGGATAGGCAGTTATGTTCGCCGCTCCTCGTTGTATTGTGCCTCCCTTGCGGAAGTGTTCAAGGATCCTTTCTCGGTCCCGGTAATTGAGGATCTTGGCTATCACCGGCCTGGGCGGGTTTCCCGGCGGTGGCTTCCTAGTCAAGGCCCTGTGCGCTCTCTCCACCGCAAAACCCTGCGACAGGGTGCCTCCTGTGATCTCCTGCAGTAGCATGTTCTCGATGAATTCCGTTGGATTGTGGCCCTCAGTTCCCTCCGGCAGGCCCACGATACGGATGTTGTTCCTCCGGGCGCGTCCTTCTGCCTCCTCCGCCCTACTCTCCAAATTGCCCACACGTTGCACCAGGGCATGGAGTTCACGCTTGTGCACAGCGCAGTCCGCCACAGTAGGGCCCATTTCTTTTTCCAAAGTCTCCGTGCGCTCTGCCAGAGTACGCACGTCCTGCCTTAGGAGGTTCACGTCCTCCTGCACCGCCCCAACCTGGAGTTCCATTGCGGTCTTCAGTTCAGCCACAGCGAGCTGGAGCTTAGTCTCCCAGGTCGCTTTCAGGTCTGCGATCGCAGCGAGGACCTCCTGGTTCGCACCCCCGGCAGCCATTTCCTTGGCCTGAGTTTTATCTTTGCTTCTGGCTCCGTCTGGGCCGGGAGGCGTCTTAGCGTACTCGTCGAGCGTGGGCTGTTTGTTCTTCGCTCTCAGGGGCTTATTAGACATGTCTCCCGTCCTATCTCCACTCGGGTCTGGGGCAGGGTGTCACAGTGCGCTCTTCGGGTGTCCCATCGCTATCGCCACATCTCCGACACTAAGTTCCTGTGTCCTCCGGCTCCCCCGGCCATCTTGTCTACTACCTAGCTAAGCCAGGTCGCGTCTCACCCTTTGAAGCGCCCTTTAGGCCATGAAGAGTCAGGGGCACAGTTTCAGGTCACGCCGCACGCTCCCCTGCTATCCGCACGTCCAGTCACAAAGTACCTTCGGTCAGGCCCTGCTCTCTTCCGAGGTCCGCGCCGTCGGCCACACGGGACCGGGTGTCCTTAATGACCACGATGCACCCGAGTCATGCTCCTTCACCACCACCATGCTCCAGTGCGCTCGTCAGGCGCCCAGATCAATCACTCCTTTTATTCCTTCGTTAAGCGGCGGCGGCCATTTTCTCGTTCATCGCACTCACGCCTCCAAGTCTTCTCTTAGCTTCTCGTTGCGCTTTCGCGGTGCAGGCCCGTATCGAAACGTGTCCACACGTTCACCTGAGATTCATGTACGCAGCCATATCAGTCTCAGCCCAATTACATCGGTCCTTGCACGGTTTTTAGTCGGATAATGTGCGGATCTTCGGGAGCCCCGTACAGACACATCCTCTCACATGGCTTCCTAGCCACGCCCCCCTCTCTGCTCTCTTTCTTGATGTTGTAACTACAAGAGAGTCTGGTTTGAGCTGTCCCCTGATATAGAGAGGATTTGGGGCGCAAGGCGGAAAAGCTTCTTGATGCGTGGATTAACTGCCTGCATCTGGTTAGGTGTCTCCAGAGAGGGCTGGATCCTCCGCTGGATAGATTGCAGAATGGGAATAAACTGCGTGACTGCTTTTTTATCCCCCAACATGTCCTCAACAAATTCCTTGTCTTGTTGAGTTTCCTGTGTTTTTATCTGAAAACGCTCAGCTGCCTTGATGTGCATGTTGTTTGGTACTGGCTGGTTGCCTATTGGCGAATCTGCTACTTGGGGGGGTCTAGGGTGACGGGAGAGGCTATGTTATATATATCTTCCTCCTCATCGTCATAGTCCTGTTCTCTGTCCTCCTGAGCTGTAGAGGGGTCTTCACTGTCGGTATCTGGGTCATACAGATCAATTAAGGGTGGGTCCTGCTGGGGTAGGATAGCCAGGTTATCAGGACGAGACCTTTTAGGAGGGGGCTGAGGAGTAGGCGCACCTGCAAGGGTTTGAGAACCAGAGGCAGCTGTAGTGGGAGGGGCAATTTGAACTTTTTGGAAATAATCTGGGATCTTTTGGAAAACATTTGCCATAAAGGTCATCCTTCTCATGACTATCAATGTCCTCACATGTCCATTGGGCCGAGCTTGGAATGGACATAGGGCCTAGTGGAAAAGCCTGGAGGGGTGACTGGGAAATGAGGTGAGGGCTGTCCCTTGTTCTATAGAGCTGCTGCCAAGGATTCCTCTTCATGTGGAAGTGAATTTTTATCCTTGTGTGGATGGGAATCCCTCTCCCTTGGTGTTGAATGGGACCTTTCCCTATGAGGATTCTTAGAAGAGTGCTTCTTGGACTCCTTCCCCTTCAGTAGGCTCTTAAGGAGGTTTTTTTTTAACCAAGTGGGCTAACCCCGACTGTTGAGTTTTAGCCATCTTCGACAAGGCTTGTCGAACTTGAGCTGTGGAATGACCCCAACGTCTCATCTGCCAGCATGCAACTTTTTCGGGAATGGATTTAGGCACATCGGTGATGTCTTCCGACATTCAGGGCCTGTCATGCGGCGATCAAGACCTTGAGTGCCCAGTGGACAGGGATTCTGTGGACCTCTCCCTAGACGTCATATGTTGGCTCTTGGTCGACAAACGCGTTGAGTCACGGCCCTTGGCTGTGTGTTTAGTGGTAGGGGCAGTGTGATGCCGCGGGGGCTCGTCCCCGTAACAGGGCCGCCGACCTGTCTATTGGGGTCAGGGTCTTGAGCTTGGGAAACCGACGACTTCGCCATCTGAATATGCAGCGTTGCTGCCATTGCTGTAGGTCCCCTACACATTCATGGTGGCCTCGGCCTGCATGGCATGGTGGGCCAAGCGCTTAGTTAAACGGTCCCTTAACGTGTTAGGTTTAAAGAGCTTACATGCTCGACAGTTCTCTTTGACGTGATCCCGTGGGAGACAAAGGTTGCACACCAGGCGCTTGCCAACCCAGGGACATGTTTTGTTGCAACTTGGGCAGAACTTGAAAGGGGTTCTATACATAATTAAATGAAATGGCAACTAGGTGACGATAATGTATGAAATGGGGTAAATACATTCTCCAATGTCCTCCCCCCCTCTCTCCCTACTGTGTGGGCCGAAGCCCGAAGCGGCCCTCAAAGACCGAAAGGATCCGTCAATGGGAGTCTTATTCGACGGTTGTCTTCTTCACCGCTGTCGGAGATGTTCTCGATAGTCGGTGATCGAAAGATATAAAGGATAGGAAAAGTAACTAAGTCTAATTGATTAATCAATGGCATTATGCCAAAATGAGAACTCTGCGATTTTGCATCAGTCTACGATGGCAGAAGAAAACAATCTGAGGGACCTTGACGCATAAATGACCATAGGTACAGTGGACATCAAACTAGGGATAGTATTACTGGCCCGCCCTGTCGACGTCCCTTTTCGAATTTCGAAAACAACAACAGTAATACTCTGCAGCTTTCACTAGATGTCGGCCTATGCACAGCATTTGATCTAAGCAGATTCTGCAAGCCTCAGAAATACTGCTTCAAAGCATCCACAGGGAAACCAGGAGGGGACAAAGGATGAAAAACAAATTACAATACATAAAAATAAATGTAAGTACAGTGGGGAGGGGAAAACAAACCTACTATGCCTTGTGAGTGTTCAGAACGTGTAGGTGCAGAAGAGAGGTCATGGGATAGGGGATGGGGTGCTCAGGGATGAGCAACAGATGAAGTGCAATGAAAGGTAAGTGCGATCCTTTGAGGATGGAGGGTGAGCAGAGGCAAGTGCTGAGGGTAGACAGAAGCTAGAGTGATTTGGTGTGGGAGGTCAGGGCCCTGAGGATGCATAAGGGCCATGGACACCAATCAAGCGACTGAGATTAGCAGAGGAGAGAGGGAGGGCAGGAAGAGGTGAAGAGGAAGGTCTTGAGGATCTTCCAGAATTTAAAGTCCTGCTCAAGATGAAGAGGGAGGCTGTTCCAGAGAAGGGAGCCAGTTGAGGAAAGAGATTGACCACCAGCCCTCTGTTTAGTGAAACGCTTTAAACACAAGGAGTTGGTGCCAGAGGAGTGCATCGGTCTAGAAGGGGACTAGTTAGTAAGAAAAGAGTTGCAGATAGTGTGATCCCTGGCCCCAGACGGCCTTGTGGATGATGCAGAGGGATTTGAATTTAATCTGTGAAGAAACAGGGAGCCAATGAAGACTTTGTAGGGCAAGAGAGATGCGGTCCCTGGGCTTGAGGCCAGGGATAAGTCTTGCTGCCCTATTCGGGAATAGCTGGAGGGGTCGCAGAGTGGAAGAAGGTATATACAGGAGGAGGATATTACAATAGTCAAGTCTAGAGAGAACCAGGGCCTGTGCGGAAGGTGAGAAAAGGTAGAATTACTTTGAGAAGAGTTGAAAGTGGGACTTCTTGGCAATGTCCTGAGTGTGAGGGAGGAAGGAGAGAGAAGAGTCAAAGACGACTCGGAGGTTTCTGGCTTCCGAAGAGCGAGAAGGGGGAGAGCCCATGGAAGGAGGCCAGAGTGAAGGGAAGAAGTCGGGTGCTTGGGTCACAATAGGGAGGATCTCCGTTTTGCTGGCATTGAGGCAGAGATCAATGGAAGTGCACCATGCCTGGATGGCCGACAGGCATTCAGGGATGATGGAAGGTGCAAGGGGTCAGCAGGAAGTTTGAAGAACAGTTGTGTGTCGTCTGCGTAACACTGGAAGTTGGGGGAGAAGGTGGAGATGAGGAGTGCCAGCAGAGTAAGGAAGATGTTTAAAATCCAAGGCATGAGAAAAGAGCCCTGGGGGACGCCATAGGTGGAGAGGGAGTAGCGAGAGGAGAAGGTGCCCAGGATGATTTGGGAGGAGTGGTCAGTTACATTTGTAGTTAAGCAAGATTGTCATTCTCAATGTGAAAAATACCTGGCAGGACGGATGAAGTGGGAAGGATGCATTTTGAGTGGCAGCGGGAGGTCATAAAAGGGACTGTGAGTGGGTGGGTTGGGCAGACGGCAGGAACCTCTTGGGAGACGGGCAGCACCCAAACCTCATTGCAGAATAGCATTTCCCTAAACTGTTTTCAAGTTATTTCATCTGGACCAATTTGCACTAATTTATATTAAGTACATGTTACAGGTTACTGGGAAGCGGTTAGCCGGTTAGTTTATATTAGTATTTAGGTGCAGTGCAAGCCAGTCAAATGAAATATCCTGAAATAAAACACTTTTAAACATGTGCCCTCTGTGAGGATGTGTGCATTTCCATCGTGTGCGCGCGCCATCATTGTTCAATCATGTTAAAAATATTGTTATTGTCTCTATGAGTGGGAATGATAATTGTTCAAACCTGGGGAGGGGGATGTACATAATTTTCTGATGCCTGGATTTCAATGTACATAATATTTATTTTCAGGTATGGGTAATTTAATTGGGATCAGCACATATATTTTAAAGCATTTGATTTTGTTTTCCCTGCAGTGATTTCCGGTGGATCCCAGCAGTAAACATAAGGAGGGAATATGTAGGAGGGGGCTCTGAATTGCGAGGGGGCTATGAGTTACAGGGGTTTGTTAACTTAGTATGCACATGTTGTGTGAATCCGGGCTGCCAGAGGGTCCATCACAAGTGCGAAGATCAGTGGCAAAAGGGGGAACCCCTGGCGAGTCCCTCTGAGAATGGAGCTAAACTAAGAATATAGCGACAGCTGGCGGAAATCCTGGTACGCAAAGAGCCATAGCAGGCCAACACCCATGCGATGAAGTTGGAGCCAAACCCACATTTTTGCAGGGTCAGCTTTATGAATCCCAGTCCACCCAGTCGAAGACTTTGTCTGCCTCCAGTGCCAGCAAAGTGAGAGTAGTTGCCCGAATTCTCCTAGCGCTAGAGCATTAATAACCACCTGATGTTATTGTATGTGTTATGTCCCGTTATAAAGCCTGTAAGATCCGGTGGTTCAGGGCGGAAAGGCACTCCATTAGGCACGCCGCCAGAACCATCGCATACATCTTGGAGTCCGTATTAAGAAGGGCGATCAGCCGATACGAACCACAAGATGCTGTTTCATTGCCTGGCTTTACCATTAAGGAAAGATAGGATTCACCCATGGTTTGTGTCATAACATTTAAGGTTAAGAACGAGTTGAGTAAGGATGTGAGGGGACCCAACAGCTGTGTCCGGAAGGTCTTATAGAAAGCAGGGGTAAAGCCATCTTGCACTCAAGCCTTCTGATTGCGAAGGGAGCCAACAGCCCGCTGTACTTCGTCTTGTTAGATTGGCGCACCCAATAAGAGCTGCTGGTCCTCCAAAAGGCGAGGCTGCAAGGTACCAGACAAGAAGGAAGCCTGAGCATCCTCCGCCAGAGGTTTTGCCCCAAGGAGGGAATCATAGTAATCCGCTAAAATCTCTAGTTTGCCTCGCTCCAAAAAATGGGAAGCACCCCTTGCCCATCCCCGACAACCTGGACCCCATTCCTGGTCTTCTATAGCTTCAATGTGCACGCTAAAAATCTATTGGCTTTGCTAGAGTGTGAATAGTAAGATTGTCTGGTGCGTATCAGAGAATTGGCTATATCGGAAGCCATCAGGGCCTCTAGATTGGACCTAGCGAGCTGAAGTTGGCAGAGGGATCTTGAGCTTGAGTCGTTTTGCAGTCCACTCACTGAGGCTCCAGGGAGTTCCTATTGGGCTTTTTAGCTGCAAAGTGGGCGGTCGAGCGACTAAACAGTTCTCCCCTGACTATGGCATCTCGTCTGATGTCCCTCATTCTCCTGAAAGTAGTTTGCATTCACGTCCGTCAGCTCTGCACTCAGCGGTGGGTCATAAAGGCACCACTCCTGCCTGCATGGGGTTCAGGCTTCTGGGAGATAAAGGTTCAAAGAACCAATGAATGGTCGGAGAACAACCTAGGACCGATAAAATTGTTCCAAACAAACTGAACAAGCGAGGAGACCAGTTGTAGATTAATACGCGAAAACCCTCTGAACTTGAGAGTAAAAAGTGAAGTCCCATTTCCCCCCATGAAAAAGCCGCCAGACGTCCACCACTCCCAACTCACGTAAGAATGGCATCAGTGCCAGGGAGTGTCTGTAATCGCTTGAAGTCGGTGGCAAGTATTTATCTATGGACGCGTAGGGGGCAAGTTGAAATCGCCCCCAATGATGTGGTCCCCTTCTGTGAATCCCGCTATTACTGGTAGCAGAGCTGCCAGGTAGTCATGCTGGCTGTCATTCGGGGGTAAAGAGAAACCAGGATTACCAGAGGTAAGCTGAAGGTGCCCTTCACCAGCACATATCTACCCTCTGGGTCCCTGAGCACCCCCTTGGAAAGAAACAGGACATCTCTGGCCAGGAGAATAGCAACCCCCCTCTGTTTAACCCCAGTCGAGGCAAAATATTGCTTAGCAAAGGATCTAAATTGCATGCAAGACTCCTTTAGCATGGCTATGGCTATCCCGGACGTCAGGAGCCTTCAAAGCATTGATCTCCACTTAACCGGAGAGATCAGACCTTGCATGTTAAGCTGGTTACGGTTTAGCATTGTTGCATTATTTCTAGTCTGTACATTTACGTTTACCGCATATGGCTACTTAACATGGCTAGTGCCCTAAAATGTCCGTGCCATGAGATTTTTTGCTTGTCCGTTGGCCACATTGTGGTTTGGCTTCCCTGCCTTCTCAGATCAGGAAATCCCATAGATGGGCATGCATTCACCTGGGAAAGCTAGCTTGTGCTCTGCCTCCTGCCGGCATAATGATGTCAGGGGCTTCCCCTCCCCACCAGGTTCCTCTTTCGTCTTCCTCCTCTGCAGTGTTAAATATGTATCTCACATTAAAGAGACATCCTCTTCACGTGCCATTGTCTTTACTCTTGCATTGCCTCCAGCCAAAGATGAGGATGCCACATTCTGAGGCTTATCAGCTAGTCTCATGTATGCCATTAAATTTCTTGGTGTAGGCAGGGAGTTCCTCACAGGAACGGGGCGTGCTTGTCTGCAAAGGGGGAGTCTCCTGATCGGAGTGGGCTAACCTCCCTGCCTCAGAGGGGGCCTCCCTCCCTCTTGGGGAGAAGTGGCAAAACCTGCGATTCGTCAGAGGGTCCATAGAATATGGAGGGAAAAGTTGCCTAAAGAGAAATCTTTCATAACACTCTCCCCCCTCAGACTACAGACAGGTGGGGGTCTAATCCACCCCTGGATGGGTTTCCTTTTCCAGTCGGTTATACATTCTGGACAGAGCATCAGCATTGTAATCTCGAGCACTGGCCTATGCTCAATGGTGAATTCAAATCCTTGAAGACTTATAGACCACCTGAGCATCTTAGGATTCTCTGCCTTGACATTCATTAGCCACTGTAATCACTTATGGTCAGTCTGCACAGTGAAGTGAGTCCTAAAGAGGTAGGGCAGGACCTCAACTTCCAAAGGGCCCACACGATGGACAAACATTCTTTCTCCACAGTCCTCCACCTGAGCTCTATGTCCTTAAACTGGTGACTACTAAAGCATATTGGATTTTCCCTGCCTTGGTCACCTAACTGTGAAAGGACACCACATATTCCAGTGCCAGAGGCACCTGTGCACACTATAAAAGGTCTCTAGTAATCAGGGGCCTGACAAATGGAATCCTTCAGGCCTTGGAAGGCCTTATCACACTACTCAGACCAAGAAACCTTCGTAGTAGTTGTGAGCGCAGTCAGATGCGCAGCTATGGTTCCATAGTCAGCCATAACATTTCTCTGATACCCAGGGAGTAGTAGAAAAGCTCTCACCTGGGCTTTGGTTGTGGGGGTTGCCCAGTCTTGTACAGCCTGTACTTTGCTGGGAAGAGGCTGAATCTTTCCCCCACCAACCTGACGCCCAAGGTAGGTCACTGAACCCTGACCCATCTGGCACTCAATAGTCTTCATGTTCAGGTGGGCATGCTGAAGAACTTGCAACACAATTCCAAGGTGACTCACATGTTACTCCCAAGTAGGACTGAAAACTGCTATATCATCCAGATAAGCTATGCAGAATTCCTCCAACCCCTTCAGGACATGGTTGACCAACTTTTGAAGTGACAGGCGCATTATTCAGCGCAAAGGGCACTACCCTGAACTGGTAAAGTCCTGTTCCAGGTGTTGAAAACGCAGTCTTCTTCTTTGCATTTTCTGTCAGCGATATTTGAGAATACCCTGCAGTAAGTCAAAATTGCAAAGGTACTTTGCAACACTTACCTTGTCCACTAACTCATCTGTTCGTGGAAGGAGATGAAAATCTGTCTTGGTGAAAGCATTAAGAGCTCAGTTGTCCACACAGAATCTCAAATCAGGAGGCACCTGCATTTGGTACCAGAACCACAGGACTGGACCAAGGACTTCTAGAGGACTATTACCACTAGATCCAACATGTTGTTGACGTCAATCATAATGCTCTTACTTGGTCTGAACAACTACAGCTTCTAAACTTGGTAGGTCCTCCAACTCCAGTGACAAAGTCCTGCTCACACCAAAGTGTTAAGCCTGGAATTAGGGAAAAGAATGGGAACAATTGCGTCCAAAGACAAGTTTTCACCTTGTCTTACTGTTGTAGTCAGCTGAGGGGACACTAGGCCACCCTCCATGAAGCCATAAGAAGGGCTGCCCTGGACCAGGTCAGGGAGAGATTCAGATGTCTCTGTCTCCCTTACTGAAACCAGGAGCAGGGCTCCCATTTCATTCCCAAGGATGGAATCCTTCAACATAGTCATAGGAAACTCTATGGGAGCCTTTGTAGGTCTTCCAAAGTGCATTGAATAGTTTACCTTTTTGAATATTTCGTCTTTGTAACTGCAAGACCATGAACCCATGATCAAGTTTTCCATCAGGTATCACATAAGAAGGTCCCACTGCCTTCTTTGGGGCTCCAATCAAACTTGAGTTCCAAAGAATCTCTCTCTGATCAACTGATTGTGGAGGAGAGTGGATGACAAGAAAGGTCACCTCATCCTCTTTCCACAGGGCCTGGCTATACTTGGACTTGACGCTGCTGCCCAACTCAGGCACAACTTCTGCAGGGAAGCTACCCCTGTTAAAACTGTCCAATAAAGCTATAATGATTCTTGGAAGTTATCATGAGTGGTTTGGCTTTAGGATACCTGGTGGTGTGATCAGCAACCACTAGAATAATCCCTTTGTATGAGGATGTACAAATATTCAGAGGTCTAGCAAAGTTGAGCTCTGTATCTTAAAAGGTTGCACCAACTACTGGTAGTGCTGCTTCTGGACTTTGAATCCTTGCTCTACTTGTGTCAGATTACTGAAAGAAGAACAAGTTACTCTCTTACCTGGTAACATTCTTTCGATGGGATGGTCCGACGATGTATTCCATATCTATGACAGTAATCACCACAGCTGTGCTGCTTCGGAAAATCTTTCGGCATCTGCGTCCTGCGTCAGTGACGTCGACACGCTGTCCTCGAGGGCCTCCGTCGAGCCGACGTCACCGGATGTTATAAGTAGGACGCACGACACCCGTAGCCTCAGTTGTAGTTTTTTCCCCAGAACGTGTAGCACCAATCTACTGCCAGTATGACCACAGAAAGTCTTGCGGAAACGTAAGCTGCAATCGCATAGGAAATTCTGCAGCGGGGAAGGCAGGGAGGGAGCGATATGGAATACGTTGTCGGACCACCCCATCGAAAGAACGTTACCAGGTAAGAGAGTAACTTGTTCTTCGAGGGGATTGGGTCCTCCGACGTATTCCATATCTATGACAGACTCCCAAAGCAGTACCAACGTAAGGAGGTGGGAAAAGAATTTAGAATACACAAATTTAGAATGCCCAATCAAATTGCAGAGTAAATGACCGCCTTACCAAAGGCCAGATCCTGCCCATAGATAGAATCTAGGGAGTAGTGACGTACAAAAGTATGGACCGAATCCCAAGTGGCTGCATCACAGATGTTACGAATAGGAAAACCCCTCTGCAGGGCAGTAGTGGCAGCCATACCCCTAGTCGAATAGGCCCGTAAGCCTACTGGGGGGTCCTTACCCGCCAGGCGGTAACATTCAGAAATTGGCAAGATAATCCAGCTATACAAAGTCTGCTTAGTCACAGCTTGTCCCAAACGCCTTCCAGCGTAACCAATAAAGAGCTGATCGTCCACCCTGACCCGGGACATGCGTGAAATGTAGAAACTTAAAGGTCTCCTAGGATCTAACCTATGGAGCCTCTCCTCGTCCTTACCAGGATGCAGAGGAGGATAAAATGCCGCAAGAACAACCTTCTAGCTCAAATGAAATTCCGACACCACCTTCGGAAGAAAGGAAGGACGAACCTTGTCCTTATGAAACACAGTGAGGGGTGGCTTAACTGAAAGTGCCTGTAACTCACTCACTCTGCGAGCGGAAGTGACCGCAACTAAAAATAAAGTTTAAAGGGTTAACAGTCTCAAAGGACAAGAATGTAAAGGCTCAAATGGAGCACCCATTAGAAACTTGAGAACAAGGTTCAAATCCTAACCAGGCACCTGGAAAGGTGACAGAGGGAACACATTAGTGAGCCCTTTCAGAAACTGGGAAATTAAAGGATTTTTTTTTAACTTGTTTTTATTGTTTGACTTGACAACACACTTGAAAAGAGAGCAGAGGGCAGCCACATGGCAGCCACAGCGATAGAAGTAAGCATACATCTACAGCAACACACAACAGTTCATCCGTGGGAAAGTGGGGGGGGGTCAGGGTGCAAACAAGGTACCAGCATTGGAGTCGAACAGACATACAGATAACACAGTAATCACATTATGATGCACATTGGGGAGAGGACCGAGCAGAGTTTGAGGGAGAGGACAAGGAGGTCATGTAGTCGCGGAAGCTTCGCCAGACATCTATTGGTCGTGAGTGTGGATGTTGCATTGCACTCCAGGTTTCTTCAGTGTCATGGGCCCACGTAACTGATCTAAGCCATTGTGAGTGTACAGGTGCCCTAGGCCGGAGCCAACATAACAGAATGCAGCGGACCGCCAGCAGCATACAGAGACCCGCCAGCTTCCTTGATTTCCGGCCCAGCTGGGGAAATTCATGAAAGAGACAATGTAGTGGGGTGGGGGGCAATTGGGTGTTCCAGCATGTCTGACAGCGTGGGGCAGACATCGGTCCAGAATTGGGTTAGCTGAGGGCAGTGCCAGAGCATATGGATGTAGGTTGCTTGTTCCATGCCGCACCTGGGGCAACTGGAGGGGGAGTCTGGGAACATATGGTGTAATCTCTCAGGTGTGTGATGATATCTATGCAGGATCTTAAACTGTATGAGCTTGAATTTCGAGTTATAAGATACATCTTGAGTGCGAGCGCACATTCGAGACCACCTTTCGTCAGTGATCTCCACCTCAAATTCGACCTCCCAACTGTGTTTCAGCTTAGTGAAGGCTGGAACTGCTCTAGTCTGTACCAGGGAGTATAGTCTTGACACTTTACCTCTAAAGGATAGGTAGGAACAAAGTTCTGCAACTATGGGTTCATCGGGTGGTGTTGTGGGGAAATCAGGGTATCTGGATTTAAGATTCCTTCGAAGGGTGGAAAATTGTAGCCATGCAGAGGGCCGGCGCTTGAGGGACGGAGGGAGGTCCGACCACTCAACGAAGTTGCCTTGTTCGTATACATTGCGAAGCGACAGGAAGCCGGCGTCAGCCCAGCGGGTCACGATGGATAGTGGGATAGGTGGGACATCCGGGAGGAAGTTCCATAGTGGCAGGTCTCCATGGAATGGGCGCGGTGTGTTAACCAGGGCCCAGAGTTTGGTAAGGGCTAGGGAAGTGCTCGCCACAGGATCTGCCGAGTCGGGGTCGGATGGTATAGGCTTGAGGATGAGGGAACCCAGCACCCGATCGGAGACAGATAGCTTCTCGAGTCGGACGTGTGGGCGTGGGGGTCGGTGGTGTTGAACCAATAGGAGGCGAATTGGGATTGAGCCACCACCCAATATCTAGAGAAATCTGGGGCGCTAAAACCTCCAAATTCCTTCGGGGTGGTAAGCATAGAGAGTGTAAGCCAAACAGCCCCCGAGTGCCAGAGGAAGGTATTTGTAATATGGCGTAGTGACTTAAAGACTGCATCGCCTGGCCATACAGGTAGATTGGTGAACCGATACAGGAGTTGGGGTAATACTACCATTTTAAGAATGCCAACCCTACCTGCTAGTGAAATGGGGAGCCTGGTCCAACTAGAAGTTTTACTGGTCAAGGTCGACAGATAATTCAAGTAGTTGTCCTCGCGTAGCCTTGTTGTGAGACGGGACACCTCGACCCCCAAGTATGTAAAGCTAGATTGAGACCAGGTGAAACCCATCAGATCTGAGGGGGGTCGTGTACAGTCAGTAAGCGGGAATAATGTAGATTTGGAGCAGTTCACTTTTAATCCCGACATATCACCAAACTGGGCAAAGTCCGCAAGGATAGGGGCAAGGTTGGTGTCCGGTGAGCGAAAATACAGCAGAGCATCGTCTGCATAGAGGGAAACTATGTCTGCCTGGCTCGCTGTGCGCAATCCCCTATGGGAGTGTGACTGGCGAATCATGTCAGCGAAAGTTTCAATGGCCACGGCAAAAATTAGTGGGGAGAAGGGGCATCCCTGACGGGTCTCTCTGGCTACCTGAAAGGGGACGGAACATCTGTCCTCAGTACGGACTCTAGCTGAGGGAGAGGTGTAAAGTAACTTAACCCAAGTCAGGGAGTTGGGATTAAATTTACATTTCACAAGAACCCGCTATAAGTATTTCCACGAGACCGAGTCAAAGGCCTTCTGTATGTCCAGAGTAGCTGCCACCGCCTGTGTGGTGGGGTTGACCCTGCTGATCACGTTAAAGAGTCTTCTCAAAATTAGGGATGTGGACCTTCCTGGGACAAATCCTGTCTTGTCAGGGTGAATAATGTGTGGCATAATTGGGACTAAACGGTTGGCTAGGAGTTTAGCGTATATTTTAACATCACTGTTAATCAACGAGAGGGGACGATATGAGCTACATTGGGAGGGGGGCTTGCCTGGTTTGAGGAGGACTGTAATCAATGCCTCCCGCAAGGAGGGAGGAAGTATCCCCTTTTCGCATGATTCCCCCCAAAGGGACAACATGTGCGGGACCAGTAGTGACTTATATTGCTTATAAAATTCAATGGGAATCCCATCCGGGCCAGGGGTCTTGCCAGATGCCAATGACTCAATAGCTTCGGTGAGCTCCTCAGGAGTGATAGGTCTCTCCAAGGAAGTACCAGCCTCGTCGGATAGGACAAAGAGAGGGAGAGAATCCAGGAAGGAATCTATTTCCGATATGGGGGGACCATCGGCCTCAGAGTACAGGGATGTGTAGAATGCAAGAAATTCTGAGTTGATGTCCTGTGGGGACATGGCCATGGAACCATCCAGCCTTGCTATGGCCGGAATATTAGGGGCGCCGAGTTCACGTCGGAGCATCCTAGCTAGCATACGGCCGGGGCGTTCACCTTCGCCGTATCTTCTCGCCAAACAGGGGGAGTCCAGGAATTTGATCTCTCGCTCCGCAAGGGTATGAAAGTTATCCAGTTCCGAGCCCAATGTCGAGAGAGTGACTGGGGAGTGGTCAAGAGCGTATTGAGCCTCGAGATCGGCCAGGGTTGATTCACTAACGGAGATATCTGCGCAAACTCTCTTAAGAATGCCACTCCCCTTGGAGATAGCGACGCCCCTCGTATATGCTTTGAATGATTCCCAGAGCATAGCGTGTGTTGTCACTTAGTCCACATTGAACTCGAAGAACTCTTCAATGGACGATTCGAGTTCAGCCGCAAAGGCCTGATCGAGGAGCGCATGGGAGCTTAATCTCCACTGCCTCGGTCTATTGGCGCCAGGACCCCAGTTCAGCGAGATGACAACAGGTGAGTGGTCAGATAGTGTTCTGGGGAGGATAGCCTGGTGAGACAGAGCCCTAACTAGCCTGTCGGTGATGAGCCATCTATCTATTCTAGAGTGCGAATCGTGGACTGTGGAATAGAATGAATACGCTCGGGAATCAGGGTATATTAGTCGCCAAGAATCAACTACTGCCAAGCGTGGGAGTGTAGTAAGTATGGCGGAGGCCGCCCTGGAGAGTTGGCGAGGTCTCGAGCCCGACCTGTCTAGGGTGACATCTAATATAGTGTTAAAGACTCCTCCCCATATGATCGGGATCAAGGGAAAGCTTTCCAGGATCGAGGCTAGGTGTAAATAGAAGTCCGGGTCGTCAACATTAGGACCGTAAATGTTTAGGATGGCTACCTCCTGACACTGCAGCGTGCCGATGGTCAAAACATATCTGCCAAGGGGGTCTATACGTGAGTGATTGCACACAAATTTCAAACTTCTGTGTATCAGAGTGAGTGTGCCGCGGCTCTGGGTCTAATAGTTAGTATATCATCTTTGGGAGCCCCACTGTTTAGCGAACCGTTCACATTGTTCGGAACGAGCATGGGTTTCTTGCAAGTAGAGAATCTTGACTCCATGGCGCTCAGCGTATAACTTTATCTGGCGCATCTTTTTGTGATTGCCCAAGCCCCGAACATTCCAGCTCATGAAAGTCAGTGCGTCATTCGCCATTTGTGTGGGGATGTTGATTCAGCTTCAGGAATGTGTTACCAAACAAGAGAAAGTCTGTCGATTCAGACATGGAAGGATTTCTGCCTGCATGTATATGATGTGCTGTGGAGCATGAGGTGCCTCTGGTGGTCGTCAAGTCATTTTCAACCATAACTACCCCTCCCCCCAAACCCTCTCACACATCCCTCCCCCAACCAGAGGGAAGAAACCCAAACCAATTAACAACAATAACAAAATACTAGGCATCTACGCCTGGGGGGCTGTAAGTTAGCCTAGCGATGGCACGCTGAACTGGGGAGAGCATAAGGATAATACACAGTGCAATAGTAATAGGTAAAGTACATAGTATTGGCTTGCGGGAGCTGCAGGGCTTCGGGATATCAGGAATGGAGCAGCCTGGAGCAAAAGCAATAGTTGAGAGTCTTCGGACGCCGAACAGGGGCGACCAGTGAATACATCATGATCCAGGTGGATCCAGAGCCCAGACAATCCGGTCCGGGTGCCCGAGATCGGCTACGCAACAGTCACTAAGCTGGGGGACCTGTCCGGGGGCCGAGGCCGCTGCGAACATAATAAGGCTGTGTGGAAGCAAATGTCTGTCCCACCAAGGGTTGCTGGGGACAACAAGAACAGAACCGGTGGTCAAGAATTTCCATAAGGGCTTGGGTGCCATAGGGAGCCTGGCGGCAGTGACCACGTAACTGACATAGTTATGAGCAGGGGTCCTCCCCACGGTTACCCTATGCAATAGGAGTGAGGGTCATCCGGAAAAGTGTTCATCAATGAATTTCGATGCCTCCTCTGGGATTGTGAAGAAAAAAGTTTGGTTTGAGTGTTCAATCCTTAATTTCGCGGGGAAGAGCATGGAGTACTTGACCCCCAAGTCGCGAAGCCTCTTTTTTACAGCGAGAAAGGTTTTGCGCTCCTGTTGCACAGTGACAGAAAAATCGGGATAAAGATGAATTCTTGCCGGCCCAAGGTGTAGCTCCCCCTTGGCTCTGGCGCACGAAGCAAGGCGTCCTGATCCCGAAAGTTTAGGATCCTGGCGATGATGGGTCGGGGAGTTGCACCCGGTTTAGGCTTGGCAGTAAGAGAGCGATGTGCCCTTTCGACCGCAAAGTGAGAGGAGAGCTTTGGGGTATCTAGTACTGTTAAGAGGATGCGTTCTACATAGTCCTCCATGGGCTCTTTAATATTATTCTCCGGAATGCCAACGAAGCGCAGGTTATTATGCCTAGAGCGGGATTTCAGGTCATCGTTCTTCTTTTCCAACGCTGAGACACGATTAGTAAGTGTGGAGACCGCAGCCCGCAGCGATCCCAAGTCATCCTCAGCAATGGCCATCCTGGTCTCAATCTCGGCGACCCGGCTGTCCGTTCTTTCCATATGAGCTTTTATGGAAGAGATAGTACCGTTCATATCGTCCAATTTAGAGTGCAGTGCGGTAAATCCCCCTCTCATGTATTCAAGCATCCTTTGCGAGTCATCTGAGGGTGAGGGTGTTGAGACCGTGGGTGTCTCTTCAGGAGGATCGACTCCGAAGGAGAGGTGTAGCTTGATGGCTGTGCGGTTATTTCCGTGGGTATGTCCTCCTGGTACGTGTGGCTGCAGGGGGAATCTACGGGTCTCGTGTCCCTGACCGTTGTGTTAAGGCATGGGACTCAGCTGGAGAACGGCTGTAAGAATGGTCTCACTGAATTGAAAGGTTGAGCTGGGGGGTGCCACGTGTGCTTTGCCACTATGAGCAAGTGGTCCGGACCTCGGGCATCCAAAGAATAGTGTAGTAAGCAGGATCAGCCGGCTTGCAGTGAGTATGGGGGATCAGGAGCAATGGACTATAATCCCCTGGAAAAGCGGTGTATGTCCAAGCGGCGGCGCCGCCAAGTATGTCCCCACAGGCCACGTAGGGGAGTTACTGGAGTGCCGGACCGTGGCACAAGCCTGGGCCAGTATAATCAGGCCACCTGGACCGCGACCGTGAAGGAGCCGGGAGGTCAGAGCCCCATCGCATCCCCCAACCACGCCGTTGGTGCGGCCTGCGTGGAGTTGGGAGGAGGAAGGCAGAGGATGGGCGAGCCGGCCGTGCAGAGGCGCAGGGTCCCACAGCGCTGTTAAGCAGTTCACAGGATCTGACAGTGTAGGGACGCGATGCCTCCTGGAGTCGGTTGGAGGAGTAACTAGGTGGGCTTAATGGGCCCGTTGGGGCAGAGTAGTGGATGGATCCACTGGAGCACACAACCGCTGCGGTGGCCCCGCACACCAAGGAGGACCCGGCGCCGCAGCACCGTGCTCTCGGATGGAGGAGAGAGCCAGCGCCGGGAGAATCGGGCAACCGCAGGAAGGACCATGCAGGAGCCAGCAGTTTAGAGCCCCCCCCCCGCATCCCCCTACCCGGTCTCCAGAGTGGCCTGTGTGGCGTCGGGAGGGGGGCAGCAGAGGAAGGGCGAGCAGGTAGCCGGGCACCGCAGCGTCGTCGGGGACTCCGCAGGAACAGGGACCAGGGGCTCCGACGCCACCAGGCATCTCAGGAGTCAGTGGATGGAGGAAGCGGTGGCCCCAGGGCCAGCTGGGGTGATGTGCCGGATGGATCCGGGAAGGCTATCAGTAGCCGCGGCGGCCCCGCTCGCCGAGGAGGGCATAGCGCCCCTCCCCCACAGCGGCCTGCGGCACCGCGCTCACGAGTGAGGGAGAGCACTGCAGGCGCCGGAGCCACAGGTCGGGGCGGCCAAGTACAGACGGCCGCTATCGAAGCCGAGTGCCACAGCAGGATCTGGCAGGAGCGCAGGGGCACAGGACTCAGCAGGGAGATGCCGGATGGGCTCACACGTCCACTCCGTAAGCGCGGGCTTGAATGAGTGATGAGTGCACTGGAAGGGTGCTTTTGCAGGATATTCTTCTTGCCCGGTTCAGAGCTCTGACATCAGGCGGCCATCTTGTTTCGGTGCAACAGCGCCCCCCCAGAAATTAAAGGAATTTTAAAATAAGAACACTCCTCAGACGAGCGCTTAAAAATGGACAGCGCCGCCAGGCAACCTTTAATGGTACCCACTTGCAAGCCCCTGTGGGCTAAAGAAAGCAAAAAAGACAAAAATACAGGAGTGTCACATGAAAAAGGATCCACATTCTGAACCCTGCACCAGTCGCAGAACTTTCTCTAATGGCAATGGTACAGAGACTTTGTTGCCGGCCGTCTGGCCGAAAGCAACACCTCCATCATGTCTTCCGGGGGGTCCCAATCCTAATTCCTTAACCTTTCAGAAGCCAAGCGTGAAGGTTGAGGGATCTGACCTCTGGATGGAGAACCTGACCCCCCGCCCGCGAGAGCAGATCGTCTCGGTAGGGAAGACGACTTGGAGGGCAGATGGACAAGTCGAGAAGGTCTGGGTACCACGTCCTCCTGGCCCATGCCGGAGCAATGAGGATCATTCGGGAACCGAACCTCTGTAACCTCCGCAGCACTTGCGCGATGACGGGGACTGGAGGAAACGCGTACAGCAGTGGAAATGACCACTCCACCACGAATGCGTCTCCTAAGGCTCCTCTTGGAGGAAATTCCCGCTAGCAGAACCTTTCTCACTTCCGGTTGACACTGGAGGCGAACAGATCTACTTGAGGGGTCCCCCAAAGGGTCAAGATCTCCAGGAGAATCTCCTGAGCCAACTCCCACTCGTGAGAGATCGCGCTCTGCCTGCTCAGAGCATTCGCTGTCTCGTTTTCGTCTCCGGCCAGATGAACTGCCAAGATCGAAATTTCCTGCTGGATTGCCCAGAACCAGAGCTGCATCGCCTCCCTGCACAGAGGAAGAGACCCTGCCCCCCCCCCTTTTTGTTGAGGTAGTGCATGGCCACTGTGTTGTCCGTCAGAATCAGGACATTCTTTCCTCACACAGTCAGCAGAAAAGCCTTCAGGGCAAGCCTGACGGCCCTCAGCTCCAACGGATTGATATGGAGTCTGGACTCCGACGGAGACCAACGACCGCTGACTGTCAGCTCATTGGCATGAGCTCCCCGTCCCATGAGGGACGCGTCCGTCACGATAGTAACCTCCGGCCAGGGTAGCCAAAATGGAGCCCCCTTCATCACATTGCCTTCGACCGCCCACCACAGAAGGTCCTGGGCGACCGAGGGCGGCACCTGAACGGGGTCCGACATCCTGCCAGTGGACTGCGACCACTGGAGCTTGAGTGCCTAGTGCAAAGATCTCATCCGCAACCTGGCCTTGGGCACCAGAAGAAAGCAGGATGCCATGAGTACAAGCAATCTCAAGAACTCGAACGGAAGGAGACTCAGGGAATGGTGAAACTTGCGCACCACCTGCTGAATGTGATGAGCCCTCACCTGAGGAGGAAAACACTGCCCCAGGGACGTGTCGAGCACTGCTCTGATGTACTGGGGCCTCTGAGTTGGTGTCAAGTGGGACTTCTTTAAGTTGAGGGAGAAGCCCAGCTTGTGAAGGGAGCGGCAGGTGACGGACAGATGATCCAGGACTTGCTCGAGAGAGCACGCCCTTAACTAATCGTCCAGGTAGGGGTAGACGTGAATCTCCCCTTTCCTGAGATACCCTGCCACCACCACCAAGAGCTTGGTGAAGCCCCTTGGGGCAGAGGTCAATCCGAACGGCAGGACCCGAAACTGAAAGTGTGAGTCGCCAACCGCACCTCAGGTACTTCCTTTGCTTGGGATGGATCGGCACATGAAAAGCGTCCTTGAGGTCGAGAGACACCAACCAGTCCTGAAGTTGAAGGGCCTGGAGGACTTGAGAAAGAGTAACCATCCTGAACTTGTCCTTCCTGAGGAGTTTGTTCAAACCGCGCAAGTCCATGATGGGTCTCAATCCACCGTCTTTCTTTGAAATCAAAAAATAAGGGGAATACCATCCATTGTTCCTCTCCGCCACAGGCACCAGTTCTATGGCGCCTTTCTCCAGCAGGGATTGAATTTCCTGCGCAAGGAGCGGATCCGGACTCTTCAAAGAGAGATTCCCTGGTGGACTGTCGTGAGGCCTCTGCCGGAAAGGAAGACAGTAGCCGGGTGCTATGATCTCCAGAAACCAAACATCTGAAGTAATGGCACGCCACTCTACAAAATGCTGCGCTAGCCTTTCCCCAACCGGCGAAGCATGGGCCTCATGACTGAGCTGAAGCGGCTGCAGCAGTGCCTGAGGGAAAAGAGGCAACTGCTCGTGCGGCCTTGGCACCTCGAGTACCTTTCTTTCCACCTCTGGCACTTCTACGGTTGCCCCTTTGACTAGCAGCTTCTCTCGATTTACTAAAGGACGAGTAATATCAAAAGGAACTTCCCCTCAACTGCTGTCCCCTAGGACAAAAAGGCAGAGGTTGGCAGACTGCAGCACCCAACGACTTCGCTGCAGCTTTTGAGGTCCGCAACCTCTCAAGACTCTCGTCAGCCTTGCTGCCAAAAAGATGTTCACCGTCAAAGGGCGTGTTGAGAAGCCGGGCCTGCACATCAGGCGCAAACCCCAACTTCCTCAACCACGCAAACCTGCGCATTACGGTGCTCGCCGCCATGGACCGGCTGATGCAATCAACCATGCCCAGCCCCGACTGAACGGATTCACACATGGCGTCCTTGCCATCCTGCACGATAGCAAGGAAACCCTCCTGTTCCTCCCCTTCGGGGATATGATCAGCCGCTAAGGAAATGCCGTTCCACAGAGTGTGCGTGAAACGAGACAAGGCCCAAACGGAGTTGGCAGCCTGAAGCGCCATACCCCCAGAAGAAAACACCTTCGCCCAGCCGTCAAAACATTTGTTGTCCCTATCTGGAGGGATGGTAGGATACAACGCCTGCTTTGCGGGGGCCGTAGTCGTCTGCACCACCAAACTCTCCGGAGTGGGGTGCATGGTCAAGTAAGCAGGGGTCACCACTGGCTGGGCGATATTTCTTCGGCAAGGACTTGCTCACTGCCGGGAGACTCTCCGGAGAAGTCCAAGCCACAGCCACCCTTCTCTGCAAGGCCATATGGAATGGTAGCACCGGGTCAGTTGGAGGACCTTGGTCCAAGATATCAATCAGGTCATCCTGCTGAAAATCCCCAGGCAGAGCAGATCAACCCAGGTAACTCTGTGACCCTCGACAAAAGGCACCGGTATGCGGATTCAGCATGCGTGTCAGGCTCTGGTCTACCAAACTCCACCTCTGGAGAGGTGTCAAGACTGCTGGCGTCGTGCAGCGATTGAGGCAGGTCCTCAAGTTGACTGTGACCAGAAACAATGCTATCAGGAACCACTGCAGGAACCTCACCTTCCTCAGACCCCTCATCCACCTCAGAAATATAATCCAGGCTGGAAAGAGGATACAGAAAAAAGCACAAAGACATGTTTAGACTTGGCCAGCGCCTTTCTGGGGGGGGCCACCGTGCCACAGGGTACCTCCGACAAAGCCGCCTCGAAAGGTGTCGACGTCGAGTACGGCGCCGACAGCTTTGCCGGCGTCAACACAGGCCTCTAGTGCAGAGCCCCGAGCGTGTCTCTCGACAGCCTGGGTGCCGATGGCGTCGACGACTTCCTCGGAGGCGGGGCCTCGAGAGAGTCCATCGACAACCTCGGCGCCGATGTCTTCCTCAAAGACTTCACAGAATCTCGTGGTCTCGATGGACCGGGATATGGAACGGGCATGCCTAGAGCGACCATCCTTGTCCAACCGGGACCTCGAAGGCGCCCGGTGGTCGCGACGACAGCTCGAGCCCGAAGGCGGACGAGCGTTGTCTCTAGAACGGCCACGACCGGCATCCTCAGACGGCGCGGCCGGACCGGAGCCCTGCGATTGAAAAATCACCAACATCTCCTTTCGGAAGGAATCCCATTCCTCCGGAGTAGAATGATTGGTGGGACAAGCAACCCGCCGACGGGCGGAGTCCTCGGAAGAGGACGGGGAAGGCGACATGTGACAGCGCTTCCTGGAGTGACTTGACGAGGCAGAGGAATGGCGGGACCGACTCTCAGACCGAGAAACCCCAGACTCACGACGACGATGCTGAGAGTCGCACCTCGAATCGTCTGTCGAAAGACCCATGGAATGTGGCTTCCGGGGCTTGGCCACCTTACCGACCGACAGCTTCTTATGCTCCCGCAAGGCCTTCGAAGTGAGCGATTGGCAGTCGACACAGTCGTCCGTATCATGGTCCTCCCCGAGGCACCAGAGGCAAGCGTTGTGCGTATCCGTCAGCGACATCTTGGACCCGCACACCCGACACTTCTTAAACCCGGACCACGGGGTGGAAGAAGCCGAAGACGACATACCAATGTAGCAATGAAGAAACAGGTCGGAAGAACTGAAAGAACAGGATTCAGTAGAATCGAGGCACGCCAAGATCTCCCAAGCGAACACGTTCGCGGAAAAAACGGAACTGAGGCTACGGGCCTCGTGCGTCCTACTTATAACATCGGGTGACGTCGGCTCGATGGAGGCCCTCGAGGACAGCGTGTCGACGTCACTGACACAGGACGCAGACGCCGTAAGATTTTCCGAAGCAGCACAGCTGTGGTGATTACTGTCATAGATATGGAATACATCGGAGGAGCCAATCCCCTCGAAAGTGAAACTCCTGTGATGGTTATGCAAGGCATAGTAGGTTTGTCTCCCCTCCCTTTTACTCATTATTTGTTTGTACTATTAATTCAATTATTTATCTTTGTTGTAATTCATTGTCTACCTTCCCCTTTGCCCACCCTGTTGCCCTTATACAGTAAGTCAATTCAGTTTCAAATCGTCCACAGGGCAGCTGGGAGAGAGCATGGGAATGAAAAACAACGAATACCGTGGAAGATAAAGATGAGCCTAATACACCTTGTGAATATTCAGAACGTGCAAATGCAGAGAGAAGAGGGGGAGGGGGTGTAAGTGCTGGAATGTCCATGCTCGTGGGTGAGCAGCAGATGAAGTGCATAGTTAGGAGTGCTGTACGGCCTTGGGCCGCACTGGGTAGAAAGTGCAAGCCTACAGGATTGAGGCCGGTGGGTACAGAGGCAAATGCAGAGAGGTAGAAGGAGGCTGAGGCGATAGTACATGGGAGTCCAGGTCCCCGAGGGATACGTAAAGGCCCTGGCCACCAATCACAGCGACTGAGGAGGGACAAAGGGAAGGTAGAGGTGGAGAGGAAAGTCTTGAGGAGCTTCTCGAATTTGAGGAAGTCCTGCTCAAGACAGTGAGGGAGGGAGAGGCTGTTTCGTAAGAGGGAGCAAGCTGAAGAAAGTTCAGCTAAACACTTTACACACAGAGTTGGTGCCAGAGGACTGCGGAGGTCTAGAGGGAGAGTATTTAGTAAGAGAAAGTTGCATATAGCGCGTTCCCAGGCCCCAGACAGCCTTGTAGATGATGCAGAGGGATTTCAATTTAATCTGTGCCACAACCGGGAGCCAGTGAAGAGTTTTTAGGGCAGGAGAGATGCAGGCCCTGAGTTTAAGGCCAAGAATTAGTCTTGCTTCCCTATTCTGGATTAGCTGGAAAGGTTGTAAAGTGGAAGAAGATAGATTCAGGAGAAGGCTATTGCAGTAGTCAAGCCTAGAGAGAACCAGGGCTCGGGTAACATTGAGCTTCTGGGACAAAGTGAGAAACAAGATAATTCCTTTGAGAAGGAAGAGTTCAAAGTGGGACTTCTTGGCAATGTCCTGAGGGTGAGGAAGGCGAGAGAGGAGTTGAAGATGACTCCAAGGTTTCTGTCTTCAGAAGATGGAACAGGGGGGAGAGCCCATAGAGGATGGCCAGAGTGAGGTGAAAAAAGAGGGAGCAGGGGGTCCCAATGGGAATGATCTCAGTTTGCTGGCACTGAGGCAGAGATCATTGGAAGTACACCAGGACTGGATGGCAGATAGGCAGTCTTAGATGATGGAAGATGCAGGAGGGCCAGCAGGGAGTTTGAAAACGAGCTGTGTGTCATCTGCGTAGCACTGAAAGTTGGCAGAGGATGAGGAAATGAGGAGTGCTAGCTGAGCAAGGTAAGTGTAAAAGAGTCAGGGGCAGAGGTTTGAGCCCTGGAGGACACCACAGCTGTAGAAGGAAGAAGGCGAGGAGAAGGTGCCCAAAGTAACTTGGGACGAACAATCGTTTAAGAAGGAGGTAAGCCAGTCCAGTGACCACTCCGAGATAACAAGGGTATCATGGAGCTGTTTTCGAGGCGATAGAGTAGGATGAGGACAGCTGGAGAGTTAGCGTACAGAGATGCAAGAAGTTCACAGGTATTCAGAAGAGTGGATGTTCTGAATCCAGATTGATGGTCATGGAGACCACCAACAAGTTCAGTGTGTGAGGTAAGTTGTGGAAAGGCCAGCTTCTCCAGCAGTTTCCCAAGGAAGGGGGTGAGAGAAATAGGGCAGCAGTTGGTTGGACAGTTAGGGTCTGCTGAAGGTTTTTTGAGACAGGGGCGCACAAGGGAGTGCTTGAGGGAGGATGGGAAAGATCCAGTGGCAAAAGAGTGGTTGCAGCGATCAGTGAGTGCAGGAGCAAGAGAGACAATGTTGTCCTTGATGGTTCTTGAGAAGCAAGGGAAACTTGTTTGGAGAGACCTTCAGGGAGCTGACAACTCTTGTGACTTCTTCAGGTGTGACAGGGGAGAAGGAGGAGAGAGAGGGAGGAGGAGGGTGAGAAGCCATAGGAGGCAAGGGAGTGAGGGAGGGGTTGGGCGGGAGGGTGGCAAGGGAGTGAGGAGGGGTTGGGCGGGAGGGTGGCAAGGGAGTGAGGGAGGGGTTGGGCGGGAGGGTAGCAAGGGTGCGCAGGATGTTCCGAGTTTTAGTGGATTGCATTGCAGAGGACCTGCGAAGGAAGAGGGGAGGAGGAGACTGCGGAAGGGCTGGCTAGTTCCCTGCAGATTTTAAAGATTTCAGCCATGTTGTTGGATACACCTGTGCCTGGATGTGGGCCCTTTTCTTGGCATGGATGAAAAGTCTATATTGCCTCTGGAGCAGGCGGCAAGCCAGTTTGTCAGAATGTGATCCTGAGGTTTGCCACTTCTGTTCCACAACTCTGCACTTGCGTTTCTGGGCTGCAAGTTCAGAGTCATACCAGATGTTACATTTGGAGGCAGACTTCAGGCGGATCCTCATGACTGGGGCAAGAATGTCAAGGGTGTTGGTAAGGGCCAAATGGAGGTTACTGAGAGCAGAGTCGGAGGTACAGTTTGGGGCTGGGGGAGAGGAGGATGAAGGAGGTGATTGCGTAGCAGCCTCTCCTCCCTAGCCTAATGGGAACAGGCTTCCCCCCTATGGAGAAGTGACGACACAGTGAATCGTCACAGGCCCCAATCTACTTAGGGATTGAACTGCTGAAGTTAGGCAATATCACTTGCGACTTGGTTCCATCTTACTGCATCACTTACCTTCATTTGAATGCATTTTTAATAACCTATGGTGAATAGATATAGATTTATTATTCAGTGATGTCCATTATTATAACCTGTATGTTTAATTTTTTAGTGTGTGTTTAAGGCCTAGAATCAATACTATATTTTGTATACATTCCTGTCTTAATTGAATTATTGTGTGTTTCACTGTGTGGATTCATTGTGGAGCCCGGACCCAACTTGCAATCTCCTGAGAATAGCCATGACTGCTGTCCACGTTTACCTTGATTAGGTTTTGGCTAACCTCTCAGAGTTCTCCTGTTCACTATCACTAGGGTGGCGGCCTCCTAAAATCTGTTCACCAGGTCAGATTCTAGAAATCCATTTTATCAAAAGCTTATCAGCCTACTGGGCCTGCAGCTCACTCACCTGGCACAGGGAAGTAATGGCCACTAAAAAGGCATTTTTCTCTATGAAAAACATGAAGTACAGCTATGCACAGATTTGAAAGGTGTAACCACCAGCTAGTCCATAAAAGATTCAGATCTCACTGTGTCTGGATGTAAGGTGCCAATGGATAATGAACCAACAACTGCTTCAAGAAGCGAACCACAACAGGTAATCCCTAAAAACAAAATTGTTCTCGCTTGTGCATAAAGACAGATCAAACGAGCATGGAGACCAGTAGGCCTTCCTTTACCAGCAACAGTGCCAAATCCAGCACAAAAGAAATTGAGGAAAGAATCTATATTCTTTCAATCACACCACCTACAAAGCCTGCTAGCTGGCACCAACCATGAAGTCCAGAGGCTCTTCAGACAGACTGCCCATGAAATCTTCAGAAGGCAGGTGTGAAATGGATGGCCCCTGGAATGGATGAAAAACACTGCCTGACTCCTGCATCATAAGGTCTAATGCGTGCCCCACCCCACAACTGAGGTTGTTTAGGTCTGCATACTAGAACATCCCTGGCCAGCTTGCGATACCAAAAACATGGTTCCCTGTCACCAGGCTTCCAGATAAGGTGCTTATCAGGCCGTTTTACACATTACAATCTTGTAAATACGACATCTTTATTATTTTCCTGTGTACATTTACACACATGTTTAGAGCAGAAGGCAGTGCAAAGGTCAGGTTACTTGACAGAAACCAGAAGGCATCTTTTGATTGTTATCTACATGGATGTAATTTAACTGTGTAGTTTTCTCCAAGACACGCGTGTGTTTTTTCCCGCGATTTGGATTGTCAGCGCGTGTGCGAATTTCCCGCGTCTTGGAGAAAAGCGCGTGTGATTTTTTCCCACGGTTTTGGATTTTCGCGCGTGTGCTGGCTTTCCACGTGAAGATTCCATCGCAATTCGTTCCTGAGAAAAAGACACTCTACAAAGAAAATATTAAAAACAAATACAAGAACTTGAAAGAACTTCCTAAAACTTATTTGAAGACCCGGTTCAAGAATCTTAGGGTTGAGCAGTCTAACTACAAAGTTAAATTACATTCATGAACCTACTGAGAAGGCAGAATGATCTATAAGATTCTGGTCCACAAGTAAGGAAGTCTTGTCTGCTTATTACTTCTCTGGGCATTCTGAAGAGAAGTACCAGGTATGGTTTTTAAACTATTTTGGTAAAGGATTTAGAGTTAAAGGTTAGTATAGTAACCCATGAGTAATGAGGTATATATTGCATGTTTATGTTTTATCTACGGGTGAAGAACCAGCGAGTTGATAGCTTCCAGCCTGGTGTTTGTTTTTTTGTCCCTTCCCCCTTTCCCCTGAAACTGAGGTAAACTGAGCGGTTATATATATATATGTCAGCTTAGAGTGCCACATTTTGGGTGGATTGTTGGGGGTTCAGCAGCTTCTGCAGACACCAGGTTCTCAGCATGACATCTACATGGATGTAATTGCAAGCCATGAATAAAAAGCCTCTGAAACAGAATGTATTTCTCTGAAGCTTTTGAAAAAAAGAAAGGGCACACTGTGTTAAAAGGAATGGTTTATTTCCATTCAGCTTCTGTTGTGTTACTGCTCATGGAGCAAACAGCACTGTGCATATTTATTTTCCTAGCATTTTAGGATTGCATAATTAATAAGATGGAAAACTAAGTTGCAATTGATAATTAATATTTTCTAACAAATTATGTTTTTTTCCCCAGTGAAAGCAACCCAGTATTGCACAATTGTATTTTTCAGAATTCCTGTGATGTGTGCATAATCGTGCGGACGCAGATCATGTTTACACTTATGATTTCATTTATACTCTAATTATAAAAACATGTAAAATGAGGACTATGCATGGTCTAGTTTACATCCATTCAACCTTGCAGCCAATGGGGTACATTACTATAAATGGTCAATGGCAGCAGAGTCTTTGCTCAAGGGTGAGTGATTGTCATTACACCAATCACAGGTGTTCTAGCCTCACAAATCTTCAACAATACAATTAAAACATCCAAAATCTGACTCTCCAGGAAGTGCACGCGCTGTTCAAAAACAAACGAAATTTACAGTCGTAATTGAAATCAAAACTGCGAAAAACATGTCCCTGTGATACTCCAGATAGGTGTTTAACTTTATGTAGCGCTTCATACATGGAACATCCAACAACTAGGCACAATGATCATTATACCTCAGTCGATACTCAGTTAACAGACCTCTGAAGGATGTTAGCCAATAAGATAACTCAGCCGGTTGAGCACTCGTTGCTGTGATCTGTAGGTTGCAGGTTTGAATCCCGGCAAGGCCAACTCAGCCTTTCATCCTTTCAAGGTCGATAAAGGAGTATCGACTTTGGTTTGGTGATAATTGTGATAAATATGTACTATGTACAGCGCTTTGCCAAAAGCGCTATATAAATACCCATTTGACCTTGGGATTAGATATAGAAGTTAGCATGGAGCCCTTGCCTCTCTTCACTGTTGCATCATAACATTGGCATACCATTAGGTAGTAATCGCTCCAGGAAAGGAGGACTTTCATTAAATATCAATGAAAAGACCATTCTGCTATCGTACCTCAAAAACACAATACAAATCATGCTTGCTTTACTGCGTAATTGGCTAGGTTTTGGTGTTTTCAACATTTAAATATATATTAGAGCGAGGGAGTGGCCAGACCGTAGAGAAATAATGAAAGGTGTATTATGTCACAATGCGGAAAGCTGACACATAGTAATAATTTCAATACTGTTTCTGCACACGTCGGCTGCATGTCACATACATTTTACTCTCTTGCTAAGGAGAAAAGTCATTTTTATTCTCTTAAAATCACATTTACTCTCAAAGTTCAAAAATAGGGAGTAAAATACTCGCACCTCAAAATCTTATCTAGATCACTGCCTTTAACCTCTTGAAGATCGCCTGAAGCAGGGCGCTCGAAGAGAGCATACATGTAATGCAAACGTCCATGGGATTAGGAGAGTATGGCTGAAGGATCCCAAGCCTCTTATCGCAAATGTATACAAACAAGTCCCCTCATGGAATACCCACATCCAAAGATGTCTAACACAAGTCGGTGAAGAAACCATTAGTGGGACACTGCACCCTGCCTGCTTAGGTCATCTGCCCACTTGCTCTATCCAGGAAGGTGGAATTCCTAGACAGATGCCCATGACAATTAGCCACACCCAGAGAGCTTGTGCGACAACACTCTCTCAACTGGATGACTAGCAAGCCATCAAGGTAGGGGAATATCTTCATACCTACCAGATGTAAGTGGGGTGCCTCGACTGTCATCACCTTAGTGAAGTAACATCAAGAAATGTCAGGCTGAAAGGCAAAACGCTGAACTGCCAGTGCTAGCTCACAGCCACAAATCACAGGCATTCTCTTTGAGCTGACGAAAATGGAACATGAAAATAAAAGTTCCAGTGACACCTTCCATTCACTCTGAATGCTACCACACAGATTTTCTCTTATTGTGTGTTCAGGCCCTTGAGAACAAAATTGACCTCACCATCTCTGGTTCTCAATTTGAGAAGACAAAATCTCTTGAGTAAGTAGTCTAAAAAGCGACCCGGAAAAGCGCTATCAGTTCAGTCTCTAGGGGCAGCTCCACTTAGAAAAGCCCCTTCCTCTACTGTTGTTGGGGGTGGGGAGGAGAAGGGAAGGTCATAGCTTTCCACTCCTTGACAAAGCCCACAAAGCCTTACTCCGCCGGGGCGGTGTGCATCAAAGACACAATGACTTCTTGGGGCAGCTGCCCCTATGATGCTGCATGCTGGGTGGCAGGCTTCTTTCACTCCCTGCCCCACGTGGGCTTCCTGTAGGATTGGTTCCTCAGTGGAGTACCTCTGCGGAACTGCTGCCTCGACACCATCTCTATCCTTTTCAATGGTTGAGCCATGAAAAATCGCTTTGGGCTTACAGACCAAGCCAAGGACTTAACCACCTATCCAGATGCCTTACATTTTTCTAAATTGTGGTTCAATCCGTCAACAAAAAGCTTACCCCTGTGAAAGGGCAGGGACATCATTTTAGATTGAATATCGCTGAAAAGCCCAACAGCCGCAACTAACCACTTCGCCTCCTGGCTACAGGCGACACCATCCTTCTGGCCACCGCGACCGGTATAGCCAATCCAGTCAGAATGATATACTGGGATGATTCAAATTCATCAGCCACTACATCTCACATGACCTTACAATTCTTTCTGCCACTGCCACAAAGCAACCTGACACCTCCCCAGGTTATTACAGGCATTCCCTGACTTCATGGACAAGGAACCACAGATAAACACTTTCTTGGCCATGGCATCCATGTGTCTGGACTCCCTCTCAGGATAGAAGAATAGAAGGCAAACCAGGCGTCATGGTGCGCTTTGGAAGAAGTTAACAAATTTCCTCCAGCAAGTGGGTGTCTGGTGAGGGGGCGAGAAAGCGAAAAGGAGGATGGTCCAGTTCCTCTGAGAGGTCCTCCTCGTTTCCTGAATCCAAGGGATCCAATCCAAAAGGGATTGATCACTCATCTAAGATCGGTTCCACCAGGTCTGTTAGGTAAGATTTTCATATTTGTGATAACTCTTCCTGACCTGTGTAAACCCCAGAACCTTTTGCTTGGACTTGGGGATTATTTTCCCTTGTTCCTAGTTGAAGGAGAATCTTTATCCCCTCTAAAGTGGTATTTAACTATTTTTATGGGTGACCGTTTTATGTCTCTCCATTGGAGTTATAGTCACCTATAACATTTGGGCTTAGGCTAGGTTGCCCCTTAGGGCTCCCCTTTCTTTCTGTTCCTAAAGGCAGAGAGGGATTTTCATCCCCTTTACATTTTATATAGTAAGCCAGCATAACACACCTTATGTGGAGTTCTGGTGGGATACAAAGTATCCCTTTCTCACGTACCTGTACATTTCTGTTACCATTGCAAGTTTACAAACGGTTTCTGGGTTTCCTTATAAATCTCCTTCGACTGCTATCACCTCTGGTGTTCCGCAAGGTTCTTTACTGTTCCCCCCCCTTTTCAATTTGTATCTTCCACTTCTTGCTGATCTTATTCAGGAACACGGGATACGGTTCTATTCATATGCAGATGATACACAGTCGCTCTTCCGCCTGGAGTCCACTACACTCAACTCCCCCTGCAAACTTTGTAACTGCTTGCAGGAGGTGGGAGAGTGGATGGCCAGAAACTGGTTCAAATCGTGGGGGGCGGGGGAACAGACCATGGTCACAGTCTCTGCTACAGCGCAGTCTGCTTGGACCAAGGAATTCTGGCCTGAATCACTTGGAATATGCCCCCAACCAAGTAAATTAGTAAAAAGCTGGGGTGTAAAAATGGTACCCTCTGGGTCCCGTGAGCTTCAAATTTCATCTGCAATTCCTTTTTCTTTTAAAGCTGAACAAAAGACACTGCCTTTCCTTCCTCCAGACTCTAGAGCCAAATGGGTAGCAGCATCTATTTTAGGATCCATGGACTACCATAATGGCATTTACCGCGGTCAACCGTCCTTTCTAATTCAGAGGCTGCAGTTTCTGCAAATTGCTGCAGCGAGGATGGCCTTGGGAGCTAACAGTCTTGCTCACTCTGAGGAAATTCTTGGGCAGCTCCACTGGCTGCCTGTCAGCAGTCGTGTTAAATTTAAGATTCTCTGCACCGTTCACCGGGCTTAGCACTGTGTCAGTGCAGAATATCTTCAAAACAAGCTGATTCCATATGTCCCCACAAAGAATTTGAGGTCAGCCTCTCAGAATCTTGATAGTTCCACGTTTTTGTCTTGGAAGAGCAGGAGGTCGAGCTTTCTCGACTTTAACACCCACCACGTGCAACTCCCTCCCCGTGCAGCTACGGGAGATATATGATCATTTTACTTTGCAGAAAGCTTTCAAAACATATCTTTTCTAATTGGGTGTACTCGCTTTAATTCTTTTTTGCTGGTCACCATTGTTCTCTTAGCACCTAAATGCCTCTGGGTCTTGGTTTTTGCGCTTTACAAATTCAGTTACATCACATTACTTGAATGTCTGGTGGCAGTGGTTTTACCTTAGTGACGTTTTAAGTGTTATTACTCGCAGGCTGTTAAATCAGCCTCAGTAATGAACAGAAGGGCCACCATTCTGCTAGAACGGTGGGCTTCTTTTTCCCCCCTTTCTCATTTGCTTGTTGTTTATGATGTCTTCCCCTGCCATGTTAGGCGGGATCAACCTCAGTGGAAGTTTGGTCTTCGGTGGGAATCCTTTGTGTTCCAAACCCAGGCTCCAGAATGTCTGAGAAGGCAAGAAGCGAGAGAGGAGTCCAAAACTCTGCAGCACTTTGTCTTTCACCTTGCCTGAAAAAAAACAAGTCCCAATGGGGGCTGGCTGTCCTGATTGGACAGACTGTCCATTTCTATAAACTGCAGAATTTGTGCTGTATTCCCTGATAAATACTCTGATCCTGGAAGATGCTGACAAGTCGACCACTGGAGCTGAATCTGAAGAGGAGGATGAGGAAAAGATGTCTGTAGCGATTTCCAGAAAACAGAGAGCCTGCTGTCTAACTGAAGCCTGATGCAACCCTTCCTTTCAATTGACCAGGCAGTCCTAAATGCGACGACTCCTACCCAGAGGCTGATAAGATCCACTAGTCTCAAGAAGACCTGCACTTTGAGCCATTCCACGACGTGCTGAGACCTTGCTGGGCTGCAAACCGCCAATACCCTGTGACCATGAGCCTGAGTGCAGTGCATGGTCTTCCGAAGTCCGAACCTCGCTGAAACTTTGGTTGACTCTTGCTGGATGTCCAGAGACACGATTCGAATCCCTCATGCCCCCTCACCAGAGTGCAGGACTGATAGAGTGAAGAGAATCCGAGAGATATTCGTTCTTCATTTGGCTGCTGTAAAAAGACGCCAGATCCACAGAGCGAAGAGCTCGAGTAGCAAGATGCTTCTGAAGAGAAAGTTGGAGATATTGTGGTCCCAGGCCCCAGAAGGCCATGTGGACAATGCAGAGGGTCTTGAACTTGATCCTTGCAGCCACTGGGAGCCAATGGAGGGATATGATCCCTGTGCTTGAGGCCAAGGACAAGTCTTGCAGTCCTGTTCTGGATGAGTTGCAGAAGACTGAGAGTAGAGGCAGGCAGATTGAAAAAGAGGCTGTTGCAGTAGTCAAGCCTAGAGAGAACCAGAGCTCTGGAGACAGAGAGCTTCTGGGGGAAGGAGAGGAAAGGAATAATACCTCTGAGGAGGTGCAGTTGTGATGAGAGAAGGAAAGTGTGGAGTCAAAGATGACACTGAGGTTCTTAGCCTCATAGGTGGGAGCAGGACGAGGGCCAAGGGAGGCTGGCCCGAAAATGGCAGGAACAGAAGATGCAGGTGTGTCGATGAGGAGGATCTCCGTCTTACTGGCATTCAGGCAGAGATCTTTGGCGGCACACCACTCCTGGATTGCGGACAGACAATCCGGGATAAGAAAAGAAGAGGAGGTAGAGGGGAGCCTGAAAGCCAGCTGAGTGTTATCTGCCAAGCACTGGAGGTTGGAGCAGAGAGCAGCAATGGCGTGGGCGAGAGGTGCCAGGTATTGGTTGAACAACCAGGGAGAAAGGTTAGCCCCTGGGGAACACCACAGGTGGCGAGAGAGCTAGATGAGAGGAAGGACCCAAGTTGGACCTGGGAGGGTCGGTCAGAGAGGAAAGAAGTCAGCCTGATCAGTGATACCCAGGTTATTACAGAGCCAGTTGAGCAGGATAGCATGGTTGACCGTGTCAAAGGCAGAAGAGAGATCAAGTAGGATGAGGACAGAGGAGAGATTAACATCAATGTTAGAGAGCAGGTCTTTATGGATGTTCGAGAGCAGTTTCCATGCTTTTGGTTGCTATGAAGCTCGACTGATGGTCATGGAGACAACCAACAGATTCAGTGTGAATATTAAGCTGATGGCCAGCTTTTCTAGGAGTTTGCCCAGGAAAGGAGTGATGGTGCTATTATAAGTTACTCACTGTGGTGACTAACATACTCTTAGTCCCCTTTCCTCCATTCGTCCCGCCATCCTCCCCACTTATAATACTGGTGTCATTGAAACGTGACTGGCTCTGTAACAGAAGTTCTGAAAGGAAGTCGGCTATTTCTCACCAAAGCCTCTGGTTAACGGCTGCCAGCATGGCATCCGTGTTGGCCTGATGAAGATGTTTGGAAAAAAACTTTTTCCCGTACGCCTCCAAGATCTTCTCCTCCTTGTCTAGCAGTGTTGAGGACGAGGTGGCCGAGGACGACTGAGGCTTTGAGTAGAGTGACACTGCAACAATCCCCAAACAGTGTGGTTGAAGGTAGGCCGACAGCAAGAGTGTATCCCCCTCCATTTGCCTGTACTTGCCGTCCAGGCGTTGATTGGACGGCTGTACCGAGTGGGGTTTGAGCCACCCTTTTTAGCCAAGGTGACAACATCCTTTTGCCTCTGGATCCCCGTTCTAGCCGAGGGGCATAGAGTGAGGACCTCGGCGAGCACCTCTGTCTCTGGTCTTTCGATTTCAAGCTGTGGAAGGCCCAGGTACTCTGCCAGACGTGCAAGTTGTTGGTGGAAGGCCTTGCCGGACGATGATGTGTCGGGGTCTTCTTCCTCGTCTGTGTCCACCTGGGCGCCTGGCACCGAAGGCTGCAGCGCAGACTGGTACAGAACAGCCTGAACTGTGTGAGACAGGGGAGCCGGAATCGAAGGAGCCGGCATGGGCAGCGGAGGATGCAACAGGGCCTGCAGCGCTGGAGCCATAGGAGGAATGACTATGGGCATGGGCCACGGGGCCGGAGGGAGCATGTCCCTGATAGCATCCCTGAGGATGGCCCTCATCTGAGGAGATCTCATGTGTGAGGAACTTTTCAAAGAACCTGTCCTCACAGGCCGGTGGGGTGGCGGGTGATATTGACGGGATCGTGGGCAGCTGCTGGGGCCGGTGCATATTCGTTCTAGTTGGTTGCAGGGAACCTGCCCTGCACTGCTGATGGATAAGCTGTAGGCCACGTACCTGGTTGACCCCGTCCCACCTTGTAACTCGTTCACCGACCTGCACCGTTGCTCAGGGAGGTATCGGAGGAGCAGCCATCTTGTTTGGCACGTTGGCCATCTTGTCGAGCTGCATGCCACGTGCCAAATCATGGTGCTTGGCTCACTGGGCCCAACCTCCTTCAGGTTTCTTGATGGTGTAGCATGGGACCTGCCCTGCACCTCAGGCCGAGGCCTGGTAGGCGTGTCGCCCTCAGAGAAGTCGCTGGTAGTGCTGCGTGTAGGCGCCCCCTCAGCCATGTTGCAGGTGTAAGGGCGCAGCCCCTCGGGTGAACCCCCGGTAAAAAACTTCCGGTCCCTCAGCACTGTCTTTGGGAGGATCTACGGACCCCTTGAACTGGGGGCCGGTAGCTGAATTAGCCTTGGTACTCGTGCTGGTATGAGAACCCGAGAGATTCCTCCTGCTCGGGCGTTTCCTTGGAAAGGTGTCACCCTTGCGGGGTGCGTTGGAAAAGGGCAGCCCGACCTTGGACCTTGATCGATACTTGACAAAGTCCTTCAGGTCCTCTGAAGGTGACCTCTCGAAGAGCTCCCTCCACCTAGCCAGTCTATTCTTCAGGGCACGCGAAGAGAGTAAATCGCACGCGGTACAACCTGATGTAGGAGATCTGACATAGGGAAGAGTCCCTCGCAGGCTGGACACCTGCTGAAGCCTGCTGAAGTCGACATGCGCCGTGGAGGAGCATGGCACCAGAGGACAGAATACCTGTTTGAGAAAAGAAGACAAAAAGACAGAAGAAAGTATACGGGGAAGAGCGCGTGGCATTACATGGCTGAAGCCAAACCCAGGAGTTACGGTGAAATCAGCCCGTTCCTGTCAATGCGTTAATGGGGACTGAGGTGTGGCACCGGTAGCCGGAGTCAGGGTAGCACATGCTGCCAGGGCCGCAACCCTGCCTCTAAATTTAAATTGGAAGAAGGTTTTTCTGGTGAAAAAGGTTCTGTCTCCCATTCCTAGGAAGGGACGCCCATGCAGTATGGGGGAAAGGGGACGGGACGTAAGAGCACGGGCGATAATTAGCCGGAAGCGAGGGGTCGGCTGAGGGTTTTTTGAGAAAGGGGTGCACAAGAGTGCTTCAGAGGGGAAGGGGAGGTTCCAGTGGCGTAAGAGTGGTTGCAGAAGTTGGCCCAGGCTGGAGGAACAGGGAAGAACCTGTTTTGACAAGGTTTTCATAGATCAGACTAGTCTGGAAACCTTGTCTGGGGTGAAGAGAGGAAAGGCAGATAATGGGCGGTGTGGGGGGTGATCGCAGGGGGTCCAGATGAAGAGGAGAGAATGGAGGGAGAAGAAGGCGAGGTTCAAATGGTGGACAGGATGTTCTGGGTTTTAGAGATGAAGTGAGAAGCCAGGGCCATACAGAGGATCTGGGAGGGGACAGGAGAAGTAGAGACTGCGGCAGGATTGGCCAGTTCCTTGCAGATTTTAAAGAGTACGGCCAAGGTGTTAGATGCCACAGAGACGCAGGCTTGGATGTGGGTTCTCTTCTTAATTAGGACTGAGAGTCGGTATTGCCTTTGGAGTAGGTGGCAGGACAGTTTGTTAGAGGGTGTACAGGATGCCAACCATTTCCTCTCAGCCACCCTACACTTGCATTTTAGGGTGACGAGGTCTGAGTCGTACCAGGAGTTGTCTGTCCTTGGTTTTAGGCTTCAAGCGGATCTTCATGACAGGGGCAAGTACATCGAGCATGTCAGAGATAGAGTGGAGAATAGAAAGGGCTACGTCAGGGTGTGAGTCAGCCAGAGGTGCAAGAGGGGGAGAGAAAGATGCGGCAAAAGCCTCAACTGACACGCGCTTCATGGGTTGAATGACTGAGAAGGTGGGTGGTAGTGTGGGGTCAGCTTGGCCCGAGGGGTAGAGAGAGAGATGAGAGAGAGATGAGAGAGAGACACCCGTGGTGGGACAGGACGCACCCAGGTGGATGTTGAAGTCTCCTAGGAGGAGTTGAGTTGTTGAGGCCAAGAGAGAGGAAGAGAGGTCTTTCCACTCGGAGAGGAAGGAGGTGATCTGACCAGGTGGTCGGTAGATAGAGGCCAGGAGAGGGAGAAAGCCTACAGACCAGATATTCAGAGGAGTAGGGCTGCACAGGAATGATAGAGGCATGAATCCACTTAGGTAAGATCAAGGTTACACCTGCATCGGAACGTTTGGATCTGGGCATGGAGAGGATCTTGTAGCCATCAGGGAGGAGAGTGTCAAAGACCCGCTTTACAGACGGCAGACACCTGGTCTTTCATTGAAAGAGAGGATGACTCCAAGATTCCTCACCTTGGACACTGGGATAGGAAGGACACCAAGTGAAGGCCAGAAAAAAGATACCCAGAGAGTAGGATCAGGAGGGGCGCCCACCACCAGCACCTCGGTCTTGTCCCTAGTCAGCTTCAGCCAATTAAGGCTCATCCACTCACCAACGGCCGCCAGGCACTTATGAAGGCACACCGACACCTCAGTTCGATCAAGATCTAGACGTATCAGGATCTGTGTGTCGTCTGTGTATGAATAACATCTGACACTGAGGAAGCGGATGAGACGGATCAGTGGCCAGATGTAAATGTTGAAAAGAATAGGGGACAAGGTGGATCCCTGTGGAACACCGCAAGATAAGTGGTGTGGGCTTCAAAGGAAGGAAGCCAAAGCAAGTACCTGAGAATGATCAGCCAAGAAAGGGGAGAACCAAGAGAGTGCATGGCCTGATATGCCCATTTAAGACAGACGGGTCAGCAGGATGGGGTGGTTGACGGTGTCAAATGCTGCTGATAGATCTAAAAGAATCAGTGCACCAACCCCACCTGAATTGACCAGTCTGACCATGTCATCAATAACAGAAACCAATACACTTGCGGTGCCTCTCCCAGGTCTAAATCCAGATTGAGCCAGAATCAAGAGGTCTAGACGATTCCACAAAGGAAGACAGAAGAGGAGAGATCAGAGATTCCAGCAGTTTCATAGAAAAAGGAAGTAAAGAGATAGCCCAACTTGCCTCATTGTTTGCCTACTGCATCTAGCCTGACATGCCTTATTTTCTGACTATTGCATCTAGCCTAACTTGCCTCATTTTTTGCCTACTGCATCTAGCCTAACTTGCGCCTCATTGTTTGCCTACTGCATCTAGCCTAACCGGCCGTATTGTCTGCCCTTAGCATTTTGCCAGGCCTAGTGACCCTGACTGTCTACTGCTTTCTGCCCTGACTGAGTAGCCAAGTATCTGGCTGCAGCCCATTGCAGTCTACACGGCTTAGCTACCCAATACTGACCTCTCGCTTATCAACCATATTGTAATCACCCTTGCGCTACTCAACTAGCTGCTCAACCCCCAGCTATGGCCAGTTTAAGAAGAGTGACTCTCACAATGGCCACAATTCTCCCACTATTCTATAACATACTATCTTCCAATCGCCCACCGGCCATACTGCAACAAACGTCGTCGGCCCCACCGACTGTAGCCACCCCCTTCTCTGAACCATCCCTATCACCTGCAGAATGGATCACCAGATTTGCCACCCCCCCACACTACTCATTCCCTTGTCCTTCACACCTGAGAAATGCAAGATCAGGTTCTCGCTTTAGCTCCAAGCCTAAACCCTGCAGGACTCTACCCTGCACACCAGGGACAACAATTTGCTGCCTCCCAATACTCCAGCGGCAAACTCTGATACTCTTGACAACCTCAGTCCTGACATGACCCATCCTACACTAGAAGACTTAGCCACCACTACCAATACGATCATTAAGGGCGCCCTTATCAACGCCCACTCCTTACTGGCTCACGCCACTGATATTGCTGACCTGATCTCCTGCAACTACCTGGACTTCCTTGCAGTCATTGAAACATGGCTACATCCTGCAGCTGGTCCTGCATTCTCGTTTGCTATCCCCGAGAACTATACCATTATTCGGGCAGACAGAAACACCAGATATTGAGGTGGTGTAGCCATCATTGTAAAATCCAACCTGAGCATTAGAGAAGTCCCTAATCCAGGCCTACCCTCCGCTGAACTTCTTTCACTCAAACTCCGAATATCCAATACCCGGACTATATTACTTCCCCTTATCTACAAACCTCCAGGAGCCATCACCTCCTTTGAGGAGGATATCTCCCATCTATTGACACTAAATATCAAACCAGGCTCATAGGTTATTCTAATGGATGACCTAAACTTAAGTCTACATGATCCCAATGATTTTAACGCCTCCCTGCTCAATGATACAATCACACAATTAGGACTCACACAACGCATTAACAAACCCACACATTCCAAAGGCAGAACGCTGGACTGGTTGGCTGATGCCAACTGTGACATTTCCTTGCTCAACATCACACCCTGTGCCTGGACAGACCACCATTTTATCACCTTCACCATACCTAAAGATTCTCCCAAGAATGTACCCACTACTAGTGTACCACAAACTATATCCAGGAACAAACGTAACATTACTATAGAGAATTTAAGACCCCTACTACAACCGCTGCAAACTATAAAACTGCCATTACGAATGCAAAAAAAGATTTTCAACACTAGAATCTACAATGCCAAATCAGCGACCAAAGAGCTATTATCTATTCTAAAAGAATTGGAATCGCCAGCACCTCCCACCGAGGACTGCATCAAAGACAAAGCCTGGTGTGACAACATCCAGCAAGCCCTATCAAACAAAATAACCCTCCTGCAAGCCAAGATAGAATCAAAAAAAGCTAACCTCGCTGCCAAAGACCACCATTGCATCGCTTCTAGTTCCCCTAGACCAGACTGCCTCCCTCTGCACTTTGCCCCAGTCACAGAGGACGAAGTAATCAATATAATTGCCAGCCTCAAACCTTATAATTGCCAAGTAGACAAGTGCCCTGCCTCAGTTATTAAGGATGGGGCCAAAAACCTAGCTCCCTTTATTACTACGCTGATCAACTCATCATTCAAGAACTCGTCTGTTCCTAATAACCTCAAAGAAGCATGGGTTCTACCACTTCTCAAAAAACCCAACCTAGACCCCAACACAATGACCAACTACAGACCTATAACGACTGTCCCTTTTCTCTTGAAAATACTAGACAGAGTGGCTTACCTCCAAATACAACCACATTTTGAAGACAACAACCTCTTAGGACTGCGACAATCCGGCTTTAGACCCAGGCATGGGACGGAAACAGCCCTTCTGGACCTAAAAATCCAAATGGATGGAGCCAAAGACAAGGGCAAAGTGGCCATCTTGCTCTTGTTGGATTTGTCTGCGCCTTCTACCTGGTCGATCATCAAATTCTGACCAAACACCTCTCCCCGGCTGCCACATTCTCCCTGAATGCCACTAACTGGATTCAATCCTTCCTCTCCGACAGAACGACCAGGGTCTTCTCCTTCGGCTGCGGCCGACCCTGTCCCTATCCAATGTGGAGTCAATCAAGGATCTTGCTTCTCCCCCACGCTTTACATTATTTTTACTAAGCTCCTCTTTGACCGTCTTGATGATCTGGGTGTCACATGCACAAATTATACTGATCATACCCAGATCCTCATTACAAAGACTCACACTGGCTATGAGAAAGATGTTGCAAAACTCAATGTAATGTACCTCAAAATCCAAGCTTGGATGGCTACCAATAGCCTGTGCTTAAACGATGACAAGACGGAACTTCTGATCGTGGGTTCCAAAAACCTGTCTTAAACTCGACCCCAGGTACCAATCCTTCACAATTGACAGCAAGACTATAAAAGTTGCAAAAGAAGTCAAAACATTGGGTGTATATCTAGACTCAACACTCTCACTCAAAAAACAAAACGCCACTATCTCATCCACCGCTTACACCAATAAACGTATCAATGAGCACTTTCGAAAAGGAGGCACAATAAACAGAGCATCTGTAACCATCACGGCATACCCAGACTACACCTTCTTAGTACAGAGAAAGAGATTAAATTATAAGGGCGATCAAAAGGAGGCTGCATGAAGCGAGCTACAAATACATACTGCTGTACCCAGCAAAACTGAAGGTGTTTCACAAGAACAAGGCCCTATTTTTGAGACTCCGGAGGATGTGGCAGAGTGGCTGGATGCGCAGAACTGCCCAGAAGGAGCAGATGACCAGACCGAAAGAGCAGTGAACCTGATGGGCGCTGGCCAGTAATGTGGCATAGGCAATTGAATTTGGGACTTCAACATAGCGTAGCACATAACGTTATTAATGGGAGCGGTTACAAAGGATGGAGAAGTGATGTACATATAGTTACATAATATTAGCTTAATGCAGGAGACTCAGGTGCCGCTCTAAGATCGCGGCGCCAAGGGACACGCTATCACCCCCATAGGTAGGTTAGTCGAGATACTGGTAGTACGGTATCCCCTTGCTGAGCTCCGAGATCGGTATTACTGGGAAAGGGGCTAGATGCAGGGTAGTCTGAGATCCAGGAATGGAGCTGGGCGACAGTTGGGGAGGGGAGTTGGGGAAGTTATATAGTAGGAGGGGAAATGGGGAGGGGCGATAAAAGAAGTTGGGGAGCGAGCCTACACCTACAAATCACTGTACATGGAGCGGAAGACAAGGGAGGACAGGGGCGGAACGGGGTATGGATGAGATGGCGGAACTCAAAGATAGCAACCTGGAATGTCAGGGGGCTCAATAACCATTTTTAAAGAGGAATAAGATCATGTCGTATCTGAAGAGACAGAATTGATATTGCGACTCACCTGACCAAAGAAAAACAGGAAGTGGTGGGGAGGAAATGGAATGGGACCACCGTAGGAGCAACATATTGGGCGTATGCTAGAGGAGTAATTACTTGGATCGCACTGCATGTTCCATTTAAGCTGCTACAGTCTATTATAGAGCCAGACGGAAGGATGGTGCTGATAAGGGGACTAGTGGAAAATACAGAACTGAGCATTATCAATACACATGCCCGAGCCAAGAGGCAACCGGCTATTTTAGAACCCTGTATAGCAAGATCAGCCCACATATGGAGAGGGCAGTTATATGGGGAGGGGACTTCAATTGTACGATAGATCGGACGAGAAGATAGAGAACCCCACCCTCGTAGCTAGAGCCCTGAGGACCCCATTGAGTGATTTTCGGCTAGTAGATGTATGGAGGACGCACCACCCACAGGATAGGCAATATTCTTACTACTCGACCAGGCGAAACTTGCACACGCGGTTAGACTACATATTTGCGGCATCGGAGTTGACGGGGGAACTAACGCAGTCGGAATACAAAGCGAGAGTCCTCTCGGACCACTCGCCATCGATTGTAGCATGCCAATACTTCCCGCCCAGAGCACAGATCCCAACATGGAGGCTTAGGACCGAAGCTCTGAAAGACGCAGTGTTCAGGGAGGACCTGAGGAAAGAAATTGTGGAATACTTTGAACATAATTAGGGTGTCCGGTTTTCGGGGATAACCGGAAAGTGCCTGATATGTGACCCCCGTTAAAATTTAAAAATTCTCGGGGTTATCCGATAAACCCCATTTCATAGTGCTGGGAGCGGGATTCGAAACCATGGTGTCTTGTTTCCAAGACACACACGTTGCCAGTGAGCTATCCTAGCAGCTCTGTTAAAGCATTGTCTATTGGAACTGACATTGCTACTGACGCTGCAATGATCATTTTTTATTATCCCATATTGCCACCTTGTGGCCAAATGCCGATTTGACTGCCTGGTCATAAGGACCTCACATTGCAAACTTTGGGCTTGTTTTTGAAGCAAGTCGCGTGTTTTTTTCATAGGTCGCTTGTCGAGGGTTTTGTCCGCTTATCGTGTGTTTTAGTTGCTTATTGTTGTGCTTATTTCTTCATAAGCACAACAATAAGAACACTTCAGTTCTCCCTGCACCTAAGATCAGCCCCTCCCATTACAATGCCAGCACCAAACTGCTAATGATGGGCCATTAGTCACTGAATGGTTTCGTGCTGTTATTGTAATGGTAGGGGAGGTGTGCCGGTGCATGGGGAGTGGGCCTGCATTCTAGGCAGCTTTACCTCTCTGCAGGTGTGCAACTGTCCTCAGTTAACACTCTGTGACTCATTCATACCAGCACCAGTTTGCCCGCGTAAAAAGCGCTTAAAAACACCCCAGTGTCACTAACAGAGCAGAGAGCACTGACAGCAGCCACTTGCCACTCGTCTGCCGTCTCCAGTGAGCCTGAGCCAGCTTCTTTTTTGTTTTGCTCCTGCCCGGCATCACCGTCAGTCCCCAGAGGATCCAGCCTGCAGCCTGCCCGGGAGTCGCGACATGCCCCCCTCCTCCCCATTCAGTATCTTCAGTAAGGTAAGTGAGTCATGTATGTTCCGCTTTTTACCACTTTGTGCCTCGAGCTCCCCAGCCCGCTTCCATGCGTTTTTCCTCAAAGTGCCCCCAGGCCCCCATGTGCCCCGAGCTCCCCAGCCCCCTCCCATGCGTTTTTCCACCAAAAGTGCCCCCAGACCCCCGTGCTCCCCACCCCCCTTCCATGCGTTTTTCCTCAAAGTGCCCCCAGGCCCCCATGTGCCCCGAGCTCCCCACCCCCCTTACATTCGTTTTTTCCTCAAAGTGCCCCCAGGCCCCCGTGTGCCCGAGCTCCCCACCCCCCTTCTATGCGTTCTAATGCTAAAAGTGCCCCCAGGCCCCCGTGTGCCTCGAGCTCCCCAGCCCCGCTTTCAGATCGGGGGCGAGGGGGGCACACCACGACCTATGCAAGCTGCGTGTAGCGGGCGAGGGTCGTCACCTGGAAAACTGCGGCAAGTTATCTAAATACTCTTAATATAGCAGCCTTTCTGCCATTTACCTGGCCTCTTGGCACTTTGGACCCTTTGAGAACAAACAAAAAAAAGGATGGGGATGCGGATGGGTTAGTGAGAGCAGACCAAATGTTTGCGATTTGATTGGCTGGGCGGTATCATAACAAAACATCCAATCACATTACTGCAATTCCCAGAACATGTTTTTTTTTTTACTCGCATTTTTGCGAAAATATAGATTTTGAGGGGGGCGGGTGTGGATTGGGATCGTCATTTTCGATGTTTCGAGGTAAGGCAGGCAGGGAGTTGCCACTGCCGGCTCATGACTGCGCATCGTGTGTTCAAGTTTTCGCTGAGTGATGGCGAGAGCCAGGTGCCTGCATGCGAGATAGTGCAGGTAGTCTTTTGAGCTGTTAGGAGTTGGGGTATTTATTGGGGGCGGGGGGTGCAGTTGGGGAGCGAGTGCTTGGTTTGTGTGTTGCATGGAGTGTGGCTGGCAGGTGATGCTGGTTGTGCAGAGTTGCATGTGTGTCGGTTAGATGAACAAGTTGAGAAGTACAGTTCAGCCACTGAATAAAGTTGTTTAACTTTCATAATAAGGCATAGGTCACCGAAAGGTCACCAGGCAACACTTTTGGGCCAATGGTCCTTTCCAGACAAAACAGCAACACATCATCATAGCATAGCATGACATAGCAGATAACAGCGCTGCATCTCCTACTCACTGCCTCTTGGCACTGACAGCTGACAGGTGGTCATGTGTCGGTAGTGGGTCTTCATACAGGGCAGGACCAGTTAAGGGGGTGTATTGTGAGGGCTCAGAAAGTTTGCCCAGCCATGTTCATTTGACCAAGCACTTGCTGTTGTGTTGTGATATCCTTCGCTGTTATCTACATTACTGCATGGCAGCTCTTCTCTAGCCATAAAAGACAGCAGCCAAATAGGGAACATTAGTGGTGTCACGTGCCATCACTACGTGACATTATGTAGGTAGCTGAGGTCTTTTTAATTCATTGTATTTAATTATTTATAGAAATCACAAGGAAAGCAATACACTTTTGGTACAAAAACACCTGCAAAAATTAAGAGCGCAGGGCATGGGGTGAGAGAATGTGACTTGAAGACCACATGTTGCAGGGGAAGGTCCTGAGACTGAATCAGAAGGACACAGTTAATGTCATGCTTCTGCTATGTGTAAGTAGTCTCCTCTTTAATTGTTCCAATAGGCTTCTCTGACATCGAGCAATGCCCCGCAAAAGCAAGACCGCTGAGGATTACGCCCGGGAACACAAAGATTATACAGTAGAGGAAAACAATGGAAAACAATTGTTAATTTGCAAGGCTTGCAGAGTAACAATTGTATTAGTCAAAGGAAAGACTTCAAGCCGAATCGCTGAGCACGTTTCTTCAAAGACCCACTTAAGGTTGAAAGATCCGCCAAAATTTGAGAGTGGTCTGTGCCAAATGTCCCTTACAGAGACACTGACGCGTTTTAAAAGAAAACGGGATGAGGAAAAAGATGTGGCACATGAATTTGTGCGTGCCTTAGTGCAGGCAGGAACCAGCTTGCACCAGGCAGATGGCCCGATTGGTAATCTTTTCCGCAGACGGGCCCCAGCAGCCACAACATTACCCCGATCCACTCAAATGTATGAGAAATATCTACCGGAGGTTTTTATGACAGACATTGGCCACATCAGAGAGTTAGTCCAAGGCGAAGTAAACATTTCAATCACTGTCAATGAAACGCCCGAGATGCATGGTGATCCAGCAGTGGCAGTCCTCTTCACATTTTGTGACCCAAAAAGTGGATGGGCGCGCCGTACTATCATGGCAGATTTAGAGGTGGTTGAAACTTGCAATGCAGTTTCAGTAGCGGCATTACTCCAGAAAGTCCTCAGCAAGTTTGGGAAGGACTGGAGAGATGTAGTGTGCGTTTGTAGTGATTCGGCAAGTTATATGAAAAAGTTATGTGATGATCTGTCCAAGGGCAATGCCGATTTCAAGGTATTCCCCATGCGAGACCCCTGCCACTTACTTGATGGAGTTTTAAAAGCAGCCTTAAAGTCCTCAGATTTGGTTAGGGGTGTGATTGACTTTGTGTTCCATTCTGGTGCTCTATTTAGATATGCACGTGAACTCAAACGCAAATACCTATCATTGTGCACTTTGTATGGCATGAAAGAGAAGGTTATCCCAACTGTCTCCTTTAGTCGGTGGTTCTCTGTATTAGAGGCAGTGAATGCCATACTATTGTTGTGGCGACCTTTTACCGATTTCCTCCTTAGTGATGATGCCTCAGGCAGGAAATGTGAGGATCTGAGGGCGCACATTGATACTGAGGTGAATAAAAGTACAGTCTACTGTGTTCTCTGATTTTTGCAGGAGAACATGACCGCTGTCGTTGATATAATGAAGAGGCTGGAATCCGAAAACACATACGTTTACCAAGTGTACAATGTCATTGGTATGGAGGTCAAACTCTTATTTGAAAGAAAGTTGGGTGACACTTTCAGTGACTTTGGTCCAGTAACATGTGCACTTTTGGAATGTCTGCCACTTGGAAAACAAAGGACTGTTGAGGAAAATTTTAGGATATTCTACGCAACAATGCATGTAAAATGGCAAGCAATGCTGTGTCGAAACATTCCATCAGCCACCATGTCATTGGAAGTGAGTGAAGCCTCTTTGTGGTATGCCGTGCAAGTACTAGATCCCTTCCGCAAAAAAGAATTTAGTCAAAGCTTTGAAAAATATGCATTTATTTTTAACCATTTTAAAGCCACTGAGACTGTGTGCAGCCAGTTTAACGCCTATTTGGCAGAGCCTGTGCCTGAGAATCTGCAGCTTCGGGTGCATGAGTATTGGGTGGGAAAGCACCAACAGTGGCCAGATTTATCAGCTTGTGTGTTGGATATTTTGGCCCTGCCCGTGTCCAGTGCCAATTTGGAAAGGTCGTTTTCCCAAATCAAAGTCTTTATGGGAAGAAAAGAAAGGGCACGGATGGGCAAAGAGTCCTTGAAGAAATATTGTATGATTTATTACAATCATTTTGACTTGTAGGAATGCAATATTACTTGATTAACATGAAATTGCTTAGAACATCTTGCACTGAGAGATTACCCTACATATGCACGCAACGAAGCAATAAAAGAACATTTCTGTGTGTACACCTGAAAAAACAGTTGTCTGCGATTTTTTGAAAGGGGCAAACGGGAAAACACTGATAAACACAGATTCCCAAAGTTTTTGAAAACACTGGAAAAACACCCCCGGAAGTAAAAAAAAATAAACCCCTAAAACAGGAAACCCTAAACATAATACCAGGAGCGTAGAATCGGATGGCACATTATGGGAGGCATTCAAGGTGGTGGTAAGGGGGGCAGCAATAACAAATCCAAAGGCCTACAAGGGGGGACAACGCATGGGTTACAGGAAGCAGAAAAGAAGCTGCAGACAATAATGCGCAAGTGCGAGCATTCCCCAGAGGAGGTTGGAACCATACGACTATTACAACAGGATGGTAGGGAGAACTGGGAGAGATTATGCAACCTAAACTATAAATAATACACTGAAAGGCAACACGCAAAGGGAGATAAGCCGGGCAGATTGTTAGCCTCATTGTATAAGAGTGAGACACCCAGACAAACTATTAGAGCGGTACGGGGATGGATGGACAATTACTAGACACTCAGGAGGGAGTGAACAAAGGTTTTTTAGAGTTCTATCAGCGGCTGTACATGGATGTTGATGAGCGAGAAGAGATTGATGTGATGGAAACACTGAAGGACATTAGCCTTCCCAAACTAGAGGCAGCGGAGAGGGAGAATCTAGAGGCCCCAGCTACGCTAGAGGAATTAGAAGCAGTGATCAAGCTATTACCCACTAGTAAAGCTCCAGGGGCAGATGGACTCCCTAGCGAGTTCTATAAAACGTACAAGGTGGAGTTGCTCCCCCCCACTGTTAGCAATGTTAAATGAGGCGTTGGATGTGGGAACGCTGCTTGAGTCCTAAGGGAAGTAATTATCATCCTGCTGCTCAAGCCCAATAAACCATGCATGGAATGCGGGTCATATAGGCTGCTATCCATCCTTAATCAGGATAGCAAGATACTTACAGTGGTGTTGGCAAATAGGCTAAGATTCATCATTAACAAACTCATACACCCTGATTAGACCGGGTATGTACCGCGTAGGAACATAACCGACAATCTCATGAGGCTCCATCATTTCATAGAACAAACGGAAAAGGACCATTTCGCTAGATGTAGTAAAAGCCTTCGACTCTGTCAAGTGGCCCTGGCTAATGGCGGCCTTTAAGGAATATGGGGTGAGGCCCATGTACTTGAGGCAGGTCCAATTGCTGTACAGTAAACCACTGGCTAGAGTTAGGATGGGAGTGACCATCTCAGATCGATGGCAACTCAGTAGAGGTACTAAACAGGGATGTCCGTGGTCCCTGATGTTCATTTTAGCGTTCGAACCCCATGCAATATATCCGAGGCAACAATATGGGGAGGTGGGGATCAGCACCAAGCATTTGATATCAATGTATGCTGATGACATGCTGTTGTATCTGAGATATCCTGAAGAGAACCTACAATATATTTTGGAAGTAATGGGGCGATACGAGGTGCTGTCGGGCATAACAGTGAACTCCAAGAAATCCTGCATTTTTCCCCTAGGTAGATATAAAGGGATACCACAAGAAAAAACTGCTGATATTAAAAATACAATGGGAGACTGGGACCTTTAGATACCTGGGGATTGATGTGCATCACAATGTCTAGGTCGCACACAAACAAAACACAGAGAAGCCGATGGCTAACACTGACAACAGCATGAGGTTCTGGGCCAAGCTCCCTTTGGCCATGATGGGGAGAGTAGCACTGTTAAAGATGGTGGTGCTGGCTAGGTTGTTGCACTACTTATATATACCACATATGATACCCAAGCAATTCTTTGTTAAACTCCAGGGTATATGTAGGGGGTTCATATGGAACAATACTAGGAACTGGATTGAGTTATTTGCAAAACGCAGGAAATTGCAAAACATGTATGACCAAGGGGGCATCAAATTACCCAACTTCGAGATTCTTTACTGATTTGGGAGTCTTTGATAGACTCCCAAAGCAGTAATGTGTATAGGAGGTGGGAGTAAAATGTAATGATTTTTTAAAAAATGCACAGAGTGCACCACAGCTTTCCCAGATTTAGTCTCCTGGCTAGTGGAGGAATCTAGACTGTAGAATTTGGTGAAAGTATGTGCAGACAACCATGTGGCAGCCGCACGTGTCTTTAATTAGAACTCCTCTTTGGAGAGCTGAAGAGGCTGCGATACCCCTGGTTGAATGAGACCTGAGGTGTTGAGGAGGCTCTTTTCCTGCCAATTTATAGCACTCTATGATAGTTAGTATTATCCATCTTGAAATGCTCTGTTTCGTGGTAGGTAAACCTAGTTTATGTCCTGCATACCCCACAAACAACTGATCTGCTTGTCTAATCTTTGCCAGTCTGTTAATGTAAAAACTCAAGGCATGCCTTGGATCCCGCCTGTGCAATCTCTCTTTGTCTTTCCCTGGATGGGGAGGAGGGTAAAATGAGGTAAGGTTATTTTTTGTGTGATGTGGAATTCTGAGACCACCTTTGGGAGAAATTTGGCTTCACTTGAAGAACTACCTTATCTTTGTAAAAGACTGTATGAGGAGGTTTGCAAGATAAAGCTTGTAATTCGCTCACTCTTCTAGCAGAAGTTAAAGCCTCTAGGAAGACTGTTTTAAGAGTGAGAAACCTTAATGGACAGGAATTAAGAAATTCAATGGAGTACCAATTAGAAGTTTCTAGAATATGTTTAAATCCCACAGGGGGACTTGAAAAAGAGTTGGGGGGAAAAGACATTAGTCAACCCTTTCAGAAATTGATTGACTATGGGCAACCTGAAATATGAAGGCACCTCAGCCGTGAGCTTAAAGATTGACAGCGCGGCGAGGTAACCCTTGATAGTGCCAACTTGATGGCCTGAATTTGCCAAGTCCAGTAAGAAAGATAACACCATCAGTGTACTACATGAAAAAGGGTCAATATTCTTATCTTTACACCAGCTGTAAAATTTGTTCCAACGGCAGCGGTATAAAGATTTTGTTGCTGGCCTCGTGGCTGAAAGCAACACCTCTATTACGTCATCCGGGAGGACCCAATCCTTGTATCTCAACCTTTCAGAAACCAAGCGTGAAGGGTGAGAGTCCTGATATCCGGATGGAGAACCTGACCTCCCTCCTGTGAGAGAAGATCCTCTCTTTGTGGAAGACGAATCAGAGGACAGATGGACATGTCTAGAAGATCCGGGTACCACGTTCTCCTGACCCAATCTGGGGCAATTAGGATCATGGGTTTCCGGAATCTTCTCAACCTCCTGATCACTTGAGGAATGACGGGGACTGGAGGAAACGCGTACAGAAATGGAAACTCCCAGTCCACCATAAACGCGTCCCCTAGAGCTCCTCTCGGGGGAAATTCCCTTGAACAATACTGATCGCACTTCCGGTTGATACTGGTGGCGAACAGATCCACCTGAGGGGTTCCCCAAAGGGCGAGGATCTTTTGAAGGACTTCCTGAGCTAGTTCCCACTCGTGGGAGACTGTGTTTTGCCTGCTCAGAGCGTCCGCCGTCGTGTTCTTCTCCCCGGCTAGGTGAACTGCTGATAGAGAGATTCCTTCTTGAATTGCCCAGAACCAGAGCTGCATTGCCTCTCTGCACAGTGTCAGTGACCCTACGCCTCTTTTGTTGAGGTAGTACATGGCCACTGTGTTGTCAGTCATTATCAGGACATTTTTTTCCCTGTACTGATGACAGGAAAGCTTTCAGTGCTAGCCTGATTCCTCTCAGCTCTAATAGGTTGATGTGTAGTCTGGACTTCGATGGAGACCAACGACCGCTGATGGTCAAGTCGTTGGCATGGGCTCCCCACCCCGCGAGTGAAGCGTCCGTGATTATTATTATCTCCAACCATGGTTGCCAAAACTGTTCTCCTTTCAAGATGTTCTCCCGAGAGGCCCACCACTGAAGGTTTTGTGCTACTCTCTCCGGGACTTTGAGGAGATTTGACATTCTTCCAGAGAATTGTGACAACTGGGTCCTTAGCACCCACTGGAGAGATCTCATTCTCAGACGAGCCTCTGGCACTAGAAAAATGCAGGATGCCATGAGGCAGAGCAACCTCAAAAAGTCGAGGCTGGTAGACGCTGGGCATTTTGAAACCTGGAGACCACCTGCAGAATATCTTGAGCCCTCACCACTGGTGGCAAAGCTTTTCCCATGGACTGCTCCAATGAACTGGAGTTTCTGTGACGGTATCATCTGTGACTTCTTTAAGTTGAGGGAGAAGCCCAGCTTGTGTAGGAAGTGGCAAACATAATCTAATCTAGATGGACCCGAGCTTGTTCCGGGAACACTGTTCTGATCAACCAGTCGTCCAGGTAGGGGTAGACATGAATCCCTTCCCTCCTTAGACCTGCAGCCACAACCGCCATTAGCTTGGTGAAGACCCCTTGTGCTGGAGGTCAGCCCAAATGACAGAACCCGAAATTGATAGTGAGAGCTGCCAATGGCGAACCTCAGGTACTTCCTTTGCTTGAGATGGATTGGCACATCCTGAAGGTCCAGAGATACCAACCAATCCTGAAACTGGAGGGCCTGAAGGATCTGAGAAAGGGTTACCATCTTGAACTTGTCTTCCCTGAGAAATGTGTTCAACTCTCACAAGTCCAAGATGGGTCTCAATCCTCTGTCCTTCTTTGGGATTAGAAAGTAGGGGAAATACCAACCCTTGTTCCTCTCCGCTACAGTTACCGGTTCTATGGCACCTTTCTCTAGCAGGTCTGAAATGTCCTGCAAAAGGAGCAGGTCTGGAAGCTTCAAAGAGTTGTTCTCCGGTGGATGACTCTGAGGCGTGTGTAGGAAAGGCAGGCAGTAACCTTGGGCAACTGTTTCCAATGCCCAAGCATTTGTCGTAATAGCCTGCCATTCTGTCAGATGTTGAGTTAACCTGCCTCCTACTGGTGTTTTGTGTGGAGAGACCTCCGAGGGGTTTAGAAACGGCTGACGCAGATGCTGAGGGTAAAGAAGCACATGCTGACGCGGGCTTGTACCTTTCACTTGTGCACCATGGGTGAATCGTCTCTGGCCCCTTTGAGCTGGCTGCCCTCTGCCTTTTCCAAATGCAGAGTAAAAAAGAAAGGGGTTCATCCTCCAGGACGAACCTGTGGGGTGATTTGGAGTTTGACGAATTGCAGCCCCCAGGGATTTTGCTACCGCCTTTTAGGTCTGCAATTTCTCCAGACTGTCATCAACTTTCTTGCCAAATAGAGAGGTGCCATCAAAGGGCATATTCAGAAGTCTGGCTTGTACATCAGGAGCAAAAGCAGATTTCCGCAACCACGCAAATCTGCGGATTGTGGTACTAGCCCCCCATGGCTCTGCTGATGTTGTCAGCAGAGTCGAGACCTGTTTGGAGGGACTCGCACATCGTATCCTTTCCATCCTTGATGATGTTTAAGAATGCGTCTCATTCCTCTCCTTCTGGGAGATGGTCAGCTGTCGATGAATCGCACTCCCAAAGGGTGTGACTGAATCTTGCTAGCGTGCAAGTGGCTTTAATAGACTTAAGTGCCATGCTGCATAATGAAAAGATCTTTTTAGACATGGCATCAAATCTTTTGTCGTCTCTATCTTGTGGTATAGAGGGGTATGATGACTTACTACTTGAAGACGTTGCTGCCTGCACTACTAAACTCTCTGGGTTTGGGTGTTTACTTAAATATACAGGGTCTGACGCTGACACTCTGTACTTTGCAGAAAGTTTTTTATTTACTGCAGGGATAACCTCCGGTGTTTCCAATTTGCAGCTATTTTTCTCTGCAATGCTGCATGAAAAGGAACTATAGGATCTTCTTGAGACCCTTTATCGAAGATGTTTGTTAGATCATCTTGTTGGAAAGAGGGTACAGGGGTTGTCCACACCATAAACTCCATAATTCTTGCCATAAGTGCTCTGTAAGGCATTTCTGCATGCTCTGGCAAAATCTGCCTCTGGAGAGGTGTCTATGCCACTGGCATCTTGTTAAGATTCCTGAAGATCTCGTAATCTAGTCTCCTCAGATATTAGCTCCTCTGGAATAGGAACTCTTGTAGTTTGTACACCAAAAGGCCTCTCATTATCAGAGTCCTCTCCTTCCTCATAAATAGAGGATAAAGATCTGAAATAGTTTGAGCATGGATAAGGGGTATAACCGATTTCAAGAGAAGAGGGTGCCAAATTGGTGACACTGCTTGGGATAGAGTTGTAGTTGTCAAAGTAGACGTCATTAAGTCTTGACAAACTTACAAATGGCGTTGAAAACTTTGAAAGAGACCTCGATGTTGTCGAGGGAATTGGGATTCTACTCGGTGTCGCCAATATTGTCGACACCACTTTCGATGCCTTGGGCAGGACCTTCGAGACCTCTAGTGGGGCCTGAGGCTTCTAGGGCCGCTCTTTCATCGGGGTCGACGACTGCGTCGACAACACAGACTTGTGCGTCGAAAGGTACCTTCGATGATGGCATCGATGATGCAGTCTTATTCGAAGAATTCTTGTCTTTACTCGAGGGTTCATGACGCTCTCAATGGTTTTTGTTTGCCGGGTTTGACGAATCACAGCGTTTTTGTTTTTTGGGCTTTCACCCGGGTATCACCTCTAGGTATCTCCGAGGGGGACAAGGCCACGTTCTCAAAGACACTAAGCATTTTCTTGCGAAATTCCTCCCACTTAGCTGGAGAGCTGTGTTTAGTGGGGCAATTGACCCTTTCTGGGGAATTAGAGGATGAAGATCTATGACGCCTCTTAGAATGTCTCGATCTTGAAGAGTGGTGGGAACTGCTTCGAGATCTCGATCGGGAATGTTTCTTTCGATGGTGAGGAGACGACTGTCTCGACTCAACCAAGGACAATTTCGAAGGGGTAGAAGATTTAACGGTCTTACCTCTTTCTAGCTTCCCCCTACACTCCTTCAAGGCTTTCGCCGTCATGGACATACGGTTCTCACATTCCGAACATTGGTGCTCTGATCCCAGGCACCACAAACAGAACCTGTGTGGATCGGTTAATGACATATTTTCTCGACATTTTCTGAAGCCGGATCATGCTGTCGATGAATCGGACGAAGATGCGTTTCGTCTCCGAGGTTAACGAAGCACAGAAAAACAGAACTGAGCAACAGATGCTGCGTGAGACAATTTATACCTACGGTTACATCGGCGCCAATACGGATGTCTTCGAGGGACACTGACTCGAGGGACGTCGACGAGCAGCGCCCTCTACTGTGGAAAAAAAATCCCAAAGCCAGCAAGCTGGAAATGGATTTATCAAAGATAAGGAATACATGGGAGGACACAATCCATTTGAAATGGTTTTTATTTAGGGTTGGTAGGATTTTAGAAAAATTGTCCTAACAGGGCCCTCAGATCCAGAATAAACTCCATCAAGATGCTGGTGCTGAGGTGAAGGAGGTTGGTGCCAGGGCTAAAGTGCCCGAAACAGAGTGTTATCACTTTGGATAGGAACATTTTCAAGTATCAGTGGTTAAACCGAACCGGCAAGCATGCAGATGTGGGATGAAAAAAAGTACCTCTTGAATGCTTGTCAAAGCACAATGTGATCTTGCTCAGTTGCTGGTGCCTTGGTAGAGATATAGCATATGCTGCCTGAATTTCTCCCACTATCTGATATAAAAGAGTGCGGTGGAACAATACCTTCAAAAGTTAGAGATTCCTCAGAGGAACCCTTATCCTCCCTGCAACTGGAGTGTTGACTCTTTTTTCAAGAGGATGAGCTGAAGAGTTATGACCAGATGGTTCACTAGGGGAATAAGACCTCTTGGTGCTGCTACACTTTAAGACCATCTTAGTGTGAACTGTATTTCTTTTGAAGTGTTTCCACCCAAGAGCGGTGTCCTGTCCCTGTCTGCTATGAAGATCAAGACTTCTCGGAGGATGGCTCCGGAGTGGGAGACTTAAAGGGAGTGAGTTTCCTGATCTCTTGGCGGAAGGTATACATCTTAGGAGCACACACTGAAACAAACTGTTCTCCTTGGTGTCCTGGTCCTACACCCAAAGAGGAAAGACAAACCACATGGGGGTTATTTACAAATGCCTTATGCAGTGACAACAGGGCTGGAATCCCACCCAGGGATTAGGCATGGAGCAGCCTACAAGCCTGGAATCCCACCTTGGGATTAGGCATCAAGCTGTTTTGAAACATGCAACTGTAATTCCTAAGCATCATACTGAATGTGCTATAAAAGGAACCAATGTCATAGGGTGTCAATGGTTCCATTTATATTTCCCATGGACATCATGTCCAGCATCATTAGTAAACATCAGAATCAAGCAGAGTTGGCATGGAGCTGGATAGGGCGCCCTGGTGGTTGAAAAGTTGTCCAAAGAAAGCTGGCCCTGGAAGATATTTATCTAAGATGAGGCACCTATGGGAGGAAGGAATTCATTACAATTCATTACATTGGGAATTGTCATGCTCCAAACAAAAGAAAGATCGCAGACAAAATGGCCCGAGTGTTAAAATGCCTTGATGGTAGTAACGTTGCCACTGTTCACTGTACCAACGAGGTCAAAAGACCACCGGGTGGTGAGGACAAACATATAGCTGCCATCAGCTTACTGTCCAAAACACATAATGGGTGAAGGTCTCCATAGTCCTATTGGCATTCAACATGTTTGCTTTTGTTTTTGAACCTATCCTGACTTTTTTGTGACAAGATTGTTGCCACGAGTCCAATTCACGATAAACAGGAGTTTAAATGATAAAAGCATAAAATGGTACCTGGTCCCAGGAGGCGCACTCAGTTCAGCATAGTATTTGATCTTTGGTTCAGTCCCACTTGTCCTCATGGTGGCCACTCCTCCATTAGCAAACGTAAAGGTTATCATCTGGCTACTTTTGCTGGATGGGAGAATCTGGATAAAGTATGAGCATGGAACATATTTAAAATCAAGCTCTAATTCCAAAAAGAAAAACATTGTTGAAGATAATACACAGTCCATACTTTTAAGAGTTAAAGTTGTATACTTGCAAACATATTCTTAGAGGTTTAAAATAACATTTCTCTAAACGTGTATGATTTTCTGCAAACAGTATATAGCATTACGCAACTCAATGATATACATGGTAGCATAAAGAACATACATTGTGATTAGAATGTAGCGCACTGAACGGCAGATACTCAGCAGGTAGCAGTAATAATGTAATTCCTCCTATTTAGGATAATTTTTTTAATATAATTTTATTGATTTCAAAATAATTCAGATACACATTGCATGTAATATTTTCCAGGAAGGAATATGTTTCTTACCTGTGACTCCAGTTCTCCAGCATTGGTATATTTGATAGATTTGCATGTTCCCTGTTGTCAGGCTGGGAATCTTTGGTAACATTAAAGAAGTTTTCATTTAAATGTGAAGAATGCAGTCACTTTAGTGTTCTCTCATATTGCCCCACAACCAACAGGCAGAGACTCCTTTGGTTCCACCCCTGGAGGCCATCTTTAGATTAGCATATCGCATGCAAGTGGCAATATGAGCCAAGAAGAGCCACAGGGGGTAGGCGGGAAGGTTGCATGTGAATCTATTAAAGATACCAATGCTAGATGACAGGACTTACAGAAAAGTAACGTATATCTTTCTCCAGCATTGGATCTTTAATAGATTCACCTGCTGTTTGAACAGATTATAAAGCAGTATGCACATATGCATTCAATGCAAAATGGGCTGATGTAACAGTCTCACCTTCAGGAAAAGCTCACCTTATGCGAACATATGAGGAAGCTCTGCTTTTCCAACTTTGGACTCAGTTGTGGCATCCCTGTCGAGACAGTCTAATTCTGTGAAGGTGTGGACTGACCTCATGTGGCCTCCCTACTGATATCAAACAGCAGGACATCGGAGAGTAAGGCAGTAGGGAAATCAATGGCCCACGTAAAGTGCACCCTAGGCCGACCAGAAAGCAGCCTGCTAGCGAAACGATGATAGTAGAAGATACAAGCAAACAGCAGGAGATGGAGGACTTGAATAGCCATTTACCCACAGCCATGAAGCAAAATGTCCTGAGGCAGGAAGTGAAGAGGATCAACATGATTGGCAAACAAATTGTAAAACGTTTCCACTTTTGATAATAACAAGAGGAAGAAGGTGCACACACCTTTGCAAGACTATCTCAGCAATCCTATGGTATAGGAATGAGTCAGAGTTCTGGAAAAGCAGGAGCCAGGTCGTCCGGTTGAGAGAGGCTGGGTCGCGATGCAGGTCTGCTCCTTTGCCCCTTAAGAGGAGGTTGAAGGCAAGATGCAGACGTATATGGAGGTACAGACGCGAGGCTGAGGAGTTCAGAGTATCGCAATTGCCTCGGTCAGGCCGGAACAAGCAGATCTGTCTGCATTGCTCTTGTCTAAAAGCGTGTAGAACTCTGAGGGATTAGTGGAAAAGCTGAGAGATGCGTGTTCATCCATGGAAATGTGTTAATCCATGGAAACGCGAAGGCATCCCCAGTCTTCCAGCTTGGGGAAAGCTGCTGGCGAATGCCCTGCATTTTGTGTTTTCCTTGGTGGAGAAGAGGTCTATCTCGTGAACATCCCACATCTAGAAGATGTGAGTGTTAGGGAGAATTCTCTGTTGAGGCTGAATTTCCTAACCTAGTGAGTCCCCCAGCAGGTTTGCTGGATTTTTGGGGTTTATTTTTTCTCCTGCCAAGAGTGAGACTCATTTACCCTCACTCTTGGGCATGATTTGAGTGTGTTTCTTTGAATCTAGATGTGTTTAATGGGCTATGGGGTCTTTTACCCCATAGGGTTTCATGTTTTTTTGATGTGTGTTACACAGCACCCTCAGTGCAGTAACAACAGGGGTGTCATAGTGACCCCCCAGAATAGACTCCATACCCTGGGACTGACTACTGTCTCCCAGGGCATGTAAAGTCACCATTGACTTTATTAGTCTTAAATTTCTGAACAGTACCAGTACAAACCATCATCTTGTGGGCGTACTGGCTGGGGCAATTCAATTGCCCCGTGGTCTGTTAGTCGAGGGGGCATGTCTCCGTCCCCCCTGATCGAGTTTTGGCTGGTAGCAATGGATACTACTTTTTATATTCAACCGCGAATATTTTCCTATGGGATTTCCCATTGTTTTAGGCTACTATCTTTTTTTAATTATTTACGGTAGCCTCGAACATACCGCCGGTTTATTTAATTAATATTAATTCTCCGGTTGGTATTTTTTGCCAAAACCTGATTCTAAAATGGCGTTTGCATTCTCTTCTGTGACTCCAACCCAAATCGAGCCCTTTGTTCCACTTTTTGGCAGACTTCTCCACAGAAGCCCTCCAAAGTGGTGCCACTCTGTCTGGGGTACTTAGGAGGGGTAGAGGGGGATTTAGGCACCCTGGACTGCGTTGCCTAGGCAACTCAAGTCGCACTCCGTCCTGATTGGCCCAAGTGGTGAGCCAGCCGGCTCACCACTTAGCATGTTTGAGTGACAGCTAGGCTGAGTGAATGGGGGTTTTCTGCATAAAAGCAGGGCTTTGGGGACTGGAACTTCAGAAGTCGCCACAGGACCTAAGAATCCGACGAGGGAGAAGCTGAGCCGACCTGCCCCGACACCACCGGTGGAGCCCTGCTGGACCGTCTCACCACTTTTCCCAACGACAGAGGAGATCTCCCGCCGGAGAGTCTTCTTCCTTTGACTGGTGGGGATAACCAGTTTCACCGTCTTTTCACCTTCCCGACGTATCTCGTGGCCGCCTTGCCTGTGCCAAGCACCCCGGCAACCGGGATAGCACGTTTTACCACGACCGTGAATTAAAGGGTATTGCCTTTAACCGGAAAACTCTGCGGCTGGTTTCTTCCCTGGCAGTGCAACGACCTTCATCTTTCCTCCAAGTCGAGATCTTCTCTTCCCCTGGACGACGACGAGACTTGCACCCACTGCCAGGAACAACTGCCACTGCTGGAGGATCATTTCCACTTAAGGTACCGTGTCCCGCCTGGCTTCCCTTGTCACCGACTGTACGGGGTAGATTTAGCCCCCGGCTTTCGAACCTGGGTTAGCCTGGGACACCCTGGCTAAACTTTTCTGAGCCCCGCTAAACTCTTTTTGAACTCTCTGCAAGACTTTCTAAGCCTAGTGTAACTGTGTGATCTTGGGCGCATTTGTGCTCTGCTCTCTCTAAGAGTGGGCCCAGCCTTTGGACTTTGGCTCACCAGTGACTTTTGCTCTTCTGCCTTGCTAAACAGTGTTCCTAATCTTACAGTGGTGTACCTGTCCATATTCTGTCTTTTTCCCTCCCTTTTTCACAAACTTATTGGAGTGCCATCTAGTGCCTATTGTGTATACTTTGCATACTGCCTAACTCTTCTTGAGAGACGTCTGACTGCTCAGCCACAGCTACCAGGTAAACCTGGGTGGTACAGACTGCTACCAAGTGGGTTTACTGCTAACACCTGTAGTCCTAAATCTTTTGCAGTGTTCCCTAAGGGAACTGCACAGGTTTCTGCCCAACAGTGATAAAGTTGGTCATGGAGGAAATTAAATGTAATATTGTATTTATATCGCGCTCGTACACAAGTGTTTCAGAGCGCAAAGTTCCTGATAGTTCCCGACCAAGAGAGTCGACAATCGAATTGTGAATCCCACACAGATGAAAGGGAGACAAGAACAAGCTGTGCACCAGGACACAAATCCAGAGGGACTGTGCTTTCTTTAAGAGTAGTGGTGATTGCGTGAGGCCATGTTTCTATATGAAAAACATGGTAGTCTGAACACCCGAACCACCTTTCCTTAGAAATGGAGATGAAAGGACTTTAGAGCCCAGAACAGAGCTCTCAGTTTGTGGACATGGACGTGCTTCAGTCTTTCAGGTGGCGACCACAGGTGCCTGGCATGGTAGCTTCTGGTGTGAGCACCCCTACCCTCCAAGAGTGCATTGTTGTCTAAGTGACCGGCTATGTGTACTGCAGGTTGTCTTTGAACTCACCAATCCAAAATACAGAAGTAATCCAAAAAGGAGTGCACAGCAGGCAAGAGGGCCCCAGACACAGCTGGAACGGCAATATTGAAACAGAATGCATAACAGAACTGCATGAAGGCACTTAAAGAAAAACCCCTAAATCAAAAGGTTTTATAATCATCTAAACTAATTAATATCAAAACACGACACATTTGATCCATCCTTTGAATGAAGATCATTAGAAAAAGAGTCATTCCCATTAGCCTGCAATGATAGGCTCCTGAAAGTCTTACCACCCCACCCTACACCCCCACCGTGAGGTCACAGTCCAACCCACAATTCCCACATCATGACGCCAAGGTACTGAATGAAACATTTGGGATGACCAGCGGATCTTTATTCATCTGCCGCCGATCATCCCCATCTGCTTCTCACGAGAACATTACCGATCATGACACTGACAAAGCCTTGAACTAAAGACAAGTTACCGTTTTAATGTTGCATCTAAAGAGCACTTAGAACTGTTTCCCAGGCTGAGTTGTGCTAAGGGGAATTTGAAACCACCATAGGACACTCTGAAATGGCCAGCAGACCAGTTTCATAACTAATATGTCGAATTATTAAATGAGGTTATGTGCACTGCCTGTCCCCTGCACTCTGACCTCGAAAGTATCATACATTGTAAATTCCTTCCCTCTCTTACAATCATGGGAACATGTACTTTGCAATGTGATTTTAGCCTGTGAGGCTGCTAAGCAATTTAAAACGTGTGAGTTGATTTCTACTAAAGTGGCATGCATGCTGTAAGGCCTGTTTACACTACCTCGATCTACACTTACCTGTAACCTATCTTTAGCGTTTAAAGGCTATCTACTTAAACTTCAATTGTTTAGGACACTCACTTCTAACACCTAAAATTATTTAACCATAAGTGAGTCTCGTTCTCCTTTTAGTGAGCTATTTCCGCAACTGATATGTGCGTGCTTCTTTTCTACAAAAGTTTGCATTTCCACAACATATGTCAGAGGCGGGAACAGAGCACACTGAACAAGATTGTTGAGCATAGACCACCAGCACAGGGAGTCGTGCAAGGGGCATGTGAGTCATCCCCGTCGCCTAAAACTTGATTCCATCGGACAGCCAAGAACTCCTAAAAAAGCCTAATCCGAAGCAGGGTGTGCTCTATCAGGGGTATGCAGGGAGACATCCCGAGAACAGATTTCAAAGAGCGGGCTGACAATTTGCTTCCATGAGAGTAGATTGTCCTTTGCAAGGATGGCTGCTACCCTGTCAGCTGATGGGGTGGCCATGCAAAGAACTGTGTCTAGCTGTGCTCCCATGAACAGCATCTACTGGGAAGGGGCACAATAGCACTTGCTGTAATTGGAGAATCCCAGCTAGGATAAACTGTTTCGTTGTGGTGTGACATATGGCATGATGAAGGAGCTCTGGTCAACCAATCATCAAGGCACAGGTATATGTGGATGCTTGACGAAGGTGGGCTGCTGCTGGGGCCAGACATTTTGGGAAAACCCTTGAAGCTGTCATGAGGCCGTAGGGTAGTGCCCTGAATTAATAGAGCAATGATGGAAGTATTGCCATGATTCTCATCACCTCTAAAACCACTGCCTTTCCTCCACCCCTAAATAAGTGTGCTAGACCCCCTCCCAGTAGGGGCTGTAGGAATAGAGGTAGTGAATAGCATGCACCCATCAATGTGCAAGGGAGTAGAAAATAAATCCCTGCAGTAGTCTGGCCACCCTCACTCATTCACACAGGACGCATTTACTAATGTTGTTATGTTATCTGTACTTATAGAGCGCATATCCACCAAAAAGGTATCTTGGCGCTATAGACACAGCAGAAACAGATCAGACAGCCATAGAAGCGCTAAAAAAGATAAATTAACGCTAAACTGAAAATTATTCTCGGTAGCTCCAGGTGTGAGCAGCAGAGAATTGTTGAGCCTAGCCCAGCCACAGCCCTCCTGTTCTTGACCACCTAAAATGAGGGACGGAGATAAGCCAAGCATCCTGAGAGCGCAAAACGCATCCAGGAACATAGGGCCTGCAGTTTCCTTGTAAATATTCGGCACCCTGCCCATTAAAAGCCTGGTGAAAAATACACAAAGATTTCAATTCTATCAGTTTAGAAACGGGAAGCCAATGCAAAGAACCCAAAAGAGGAGAGATATGAGAACCAGCCAGAGTGCCCGTAGCAACTCAAGCAGCAAGATTCTGAAGCAGCTGCAAACAGCAAATAAAGTGATTGAGCCAAAAAAAAAGAGAATTACAATAGTCAATTCGACTGAGGACAAGGTCAGCAACTACCAGGGGGTGATGAGGGGCAGAAACGGTAACACCTTCCGGAGAATGTTCAGATGGTAATGATAGATCACAGATAGAGCTGACCTGACACTCCATAGAAGGCGATGAAAAGATTTTTACGCCCAAATCTTTAACTACAGGCATAGATATAGGAAAGGGGCCCAGGGCAGCAAGCCAGAAGGAAGGAGTCCATAGAGAGATATAAGAGAGAGGGCCCACCACTAGCACCTCCGTTCTGTCCCCAGTTTAAGCTAGTTGACACTCATCCAGCATCCCAGGGTCTCCAAGAAACCCCTAAACTGAGACACAAGACAAAGTTATCAAGCTGGGATAGATTAAGCCCAACAGTGATCTGGGTGTCATCAGTGTAGGAGTAACAACGGAGGCCATGGGAGTGGGCAAGATAGACAAGAGCCTGCATGTAAATGTTAAATAGTGTCGGGGGCAGGGTGGAGCCCTGAGGCATTCCGCAATTAAGAGGTCTAAAGACGAACAAAAAGGGGAAAGGGTGAGAGTTCTCCCTCCCCCCCCCCCCGTCAGTTAGAAAAGAAGAAACCAGGTTGGGACTGGGCCGCACATTCCTGCTAGGGCCAGATGATTGAGTAGGAGGGAGTGGTCGACAGCAGCGAATGCAGCCGAGAGATCTAATAAAATCAGTGCTCCCACTCCTCCTCATACGACAGATGGGCCGGATCACCTATCACCGAGACCAGAACACACTCCATTTACACGGCCTGGCCGAAAGCCAGATTGAAAAGGGTCAAAGAAAGAATAATTTTCTAAGAAGGAACTACGCAAAGGAGAAACTGGAGATTCAAAAAGCTTTATAAAGAAAGACAAAAGGGATATTGGTGGAAGGTTTGCCGGAATAGAGGGTTCAAGAGAGGGCTTTTTCTGGAAAGGAATAACCAGAGCCTGCTTTAGTTCCCTTAAGATTAAAGCCAGATGAACAAGACAAATTCATTGCCTGAGCCAGCCAAGGGGTAATATCATGCATGATATCCTTAAGGACAGCAAGAGGTATAGGGTCCAAAAGGTGAGGCTTCAATTTCATAGTGGCAACTAAAATATCCTCCGGGGCAAACAGAGGAAAAGTGTCCAGGAGTGCATTGCAGTGACAGTACAAGTAGCTAAAATAGGAGTTCCCGTTCTGAGGGGAGATAAAGAAATAGTACTGCGAATGTCGTCAATCTTCTGTATAAAGAAATCTGAGAGAGAATTACAGAGTTCTTGAGATGGAACAACCCCAGATGATAGGGTAGAATCAGAAGATAATGAATGTACAAGTGAGAACAGTTCCTTGGACTCATTAAGGGCACCCTCCACTCTGAGGGTGTAGAAGGAACCCTTAGCTTCATAGATTTGTGATAAAGTTTAGTGATCTGACATAGCAAAAACATATTATGAAAATACATTGAATGCCATTTGCGTTCGCTTCAAGCAGAGAGATTTAAGGTCATCAAAGAACCAAGGTTCAGAGGGCCCGCCGCTACGCCTACAGGGGCGCAGAGGAGCAAAAAGATCAGCAACATAAGTACACGCTTGCTACTGTAAAGACAAATCAACAGTCTGACTGTTACAGCAAGTATCATTAATGGCAGATACAAGGTCATTCCTTAACACTGAATGCCAATTCCGTTGAGCAGCATGTAAAGAGGAAGTAGGACAATCAAAGTCATCAGTAGAAAAGAGACAGCCAAATGGTCAGTACAGTATACCTAGAAGACTGCAAAAAAGGTGGTAAGCGAATCAGGAGAAAAAAAACCAAATCTAAAATATTCCCAAGCGAGTGGGTAGTGTGATGAATACAATGGAGTCATCACAGATTCCCCGGCTGTAACCTCCTCCCATGTGGCCAGGGGACGGCACCTGCTACCTGATCCTGGGGGGCGGTTATATGAGGGAGGATCCCATGGGAGAACACAACTACTGGGGAGATGTCGTGAAATCCCCCATTTGCCCATGAGGAAGATCTCTTGATACCCAATAACCTAATGGCCTATTGCAATGTATCAGTTCTCCCCTTTAAGGAAAGTAGGGGAACCTTTTGCCAACATCATTCAGACCAATCTCCCATTCCTGGTCTAAAAAATCATAAGCTCCAAGAATACTTTTTCCAGCTCCAATTCCCCTCCATATAGAACAGATTTGTCATATGGAATCATTCAGAAAGGGTTTCCAAATACTATACACAAGTTCACATCAATGGACTCCCAACTCCCACAACCACCTAACTATGGGAAGAGGAGGATGAAGGAAATGATGCCGAGGAGCCTCAAGCTCTGAACATGCTAGTTGTTTTCCAAGAACCCTGCTGCACGTGACATTTAATGATGGAGCTATAAGTTACTCAGCATTGTTGAGCTGCTTGAGAGAGGACAGCGAGTCTCCCCCGGAAGCGTGTGGTAACTGGAGGCACGAGCTGTTCTGGCGGAGCAGAAGGATTCGCCAAAAGAGAAGGAAAGTTACGATCAAGAGGCAACGTTGCCCTTAGCGGATCCTGAAAGGAAGCAAGCGTACAGGAGCAAAGTCGCAAGAGGAGCAGGATAGACGTACGGGCAGCCCAGAGGGCTAAGCAAGCGGCAAAGGTCTGCTCCGTATGCGCAAAGGAACCAAAGACACCAAACAGAACCGGTGAGTCAGCCCAAGCAAAGTGGGGGCCCCGGGGTTCGGCAACCGCTCAAAAAGAAAGTTTTAGTACTACAAGACTGCAGAAACCGAAGAAATAAGATTGCTTGAGAGTCGAGAGTGCAGAGTACAAACACAAATCCCAATAAGATATGAGTGCATGGAATGCAGATGTGGGGAAAGTTTGACACGAACAGTGAAAAGGCAGGAGTGTACTCAGCGGTTGATGTTCAAGAGAAATCCTGGCTGGAGAGTACACCAGGAAGTTGCAGGATTGTTGACGCCCAAGAAAGAAACAAGGAACTATTAGACCACGAGATATTGCTATACCATTAAAGAATCCAGGGGAAGGGAAGCCCCCGCTGGAACCAAGCTCTTTTCGTCTTGGAGAACATTTGAGTTGGAGCTGCTCTATTTTTATTTATGAACACTTTTTACAAGTATCAGGTTAAAAGACATTTCTCTTTTCACTTTGTTTTGTTTGTAGTGTGAGGGTCAGGATAGAATGTTTGGACACAAGGACAGCTTATGATTTATGACATCATTACACAGACAGTTCCTTAGTTTTTGGTTTAATGTAGGAAACGTATCTTAGTGCAGGGTCAGAGGCAGTTTCCAAACCCATTTCAGTTTAATAAAAGTCTGTAACCAGAAACAAGACAACTTTGTGTCTGGCTATAATTTCTGAAACCTCAAGGTAAGCTCTGTAATGCGTTGTCTAAGCCCAAAATCAGTCATAACATCAAAGAACTTAGTGGAAGACAAAGAGTATTGAATTTCTAGGAATCTCCTACAATAAGTTTGGAAATTTCAGCTGAAGATTGACTGCAAGTTCTAACTAAGGAATCACAAACAAGAGAATCTGCACTTGGAGGGCGATATACAGTTAAAATGGGCACCGTCAAAGAAGGTGAAATGGACACATGAACTAAAAGAGTCTCCATCTTAATATAATAAGAGGCATTGATTTTATAGTAGGCTAGTAGTGGAATACCACAGCAACATTTGCAGGAAGCGCTTGGACATGTATACCTGCTGCCAACCCATTCCTTTTCAACAATATACTTTAAGACAATATACTGCAATTCAAAGATGCACCTATGTTTGATTGAGTCACAATAAAGAACACTGAATGAATGTTCTCACTCTCCTGCAAAGTGAATTTCTTCAAAAACTCAATGAGAAAGGATATCAATGAAAACACCTATAATTTTCTAGCCTAGATCTACTTCAAATGAGACAACCAACCAAACACCCAATAGCATCTCAAAGGCAATCTTATGCTCATCAACTGTCACTAATTGTACAGAATTGTCCATTTATCTCCTCTTTCTCAATGTGATATTAATAACAGGTACAACCATCTCATCCTCACACCAGCCCTCTGTGATAGAGAGCCGGCAACCTGAAAATGGAGGAAGGTTTGTGCTGTGCAATTCACTAATCACAAAAAACACCACAACATATACGAACAATGCCAAAAACCACCTAAAAGCTACCATGGTCTCTTAATCTTTTTTAAGGCTTTGGTATAGCCATTAAAGTCAATTGGATTGGTAATGTGATGCAAATGTGAGCCACATCTGAATATCATTGTTTAATTGGATTGAGCTGTAATTAAGTGATTTATACTTCAATACAATGGTCATTAAAAAAAAAAGGATAGTTTTCTCAAAAAGTCAAAAGCAGAAGCTTATTGGGCCTCTATAGTCAATAATCCAATTTAATGTTGCAGAAATACCACGTCAGAAAAGTAGTGTGTGCTCCTTCCTCCATTAACCAGAATTAAGGTTTCCTAGTTTGCTTAGGCCCTCAGCTCTGCCCGACTCCTCCAGCATGCAGTGGCATAACTGAATAGCTCTCGTCACCCCTCCCCGATCTTTGTTTACCACAGCTTCTTGTTTGTTTGTTTTGTATATTAGTCTAGAATGTTTATGAACCATGCTCTTCGAGAATATGGTTTACATATTCCACAGGCTCATGCATCAACAATATTCTCCAGTCGCATCCAGCCTTGCCCGCTAGCCACATTAAGCCATCCATCAGAACATTGTTTATATTGTGCTAGAAAATAGGATACCATTAAAATGAACAAAACTGCCACTGGATCGCAGAGCAGAACCAAAGTGTATAAGGTTCTTTCCTTGTACCATAACAACTGATAATCTGGCTCGAAGCCTGGAGTTTGTGAATTCAAATGTAACGTTTTACTTACATGCTGTCTGAGCTTTTCACATTTCTACACTGAGCAAGGCTTGTAATGATGCTCAAATCACCTGAATGCATTTTACCCTAATCAGCTATAATATAGAACAGTATCGGGCCTCCAAGTCCAGGGAATAAAAGTAATCCACTTGTGAACATTAGGTGAGGATGTGTTGAAGTGTAACCATCCTGAAAGTCTGCAACCGGGTGAATGTCCTATTAAGGTCCAGAATTGGCCTCCAACTACCTGTTTTTTCTATACAAGGAAATAACGGGAATACATGCCATGTCCTGATCGAGTGTGTTATATGGCTCCCCTGGAGAGGAGGGCACAGATTTTTGGTTGAAGCGTTGAAAGATGGTTTGCAACCTTTGTGGTTGGAGAAATGTTGGACCATTGGCTCTGAAATGCCAGGGTGTGACTGTATTGGAGTAAGGACAGTAACTTTGGTCTATGGCGATGTTTGACCACTTGGCAAGGAAATGGGAAAGACACCCATCCACTGGGGCGTGAAGTGGAGGGGTGGGCTAGCAGCCTGGTCAAGCCTGCTTATAGGCTTGTCCTATCGCTTGAGAGGAGTTGCGGCGTCGTTTGGTTGCCTCTGTAGGACTGGGACTTGCTCCTGAAGTGATCAATGGGTTGATATGTATTGGATCGATAAGAGTGACCTATAAGACTCACTATAGTTTGGGGGTTCATGAAAACCGAGACTTCCTGGAATGAAAGTACTGCCATTGTTGTTGTGGGTAACCAAAGTCCGGACAGTGTTGGTGTCAGTCTTGATGGCTTGGAGCGTATTGTCAACCTAAAGGGGCAGCAGGCGTACAAGGAGTGCATGGTTGCTACATGACTGGAGGTGGCTAAGTTGCGGCAGCGACAAAAGGACTTCCTCCTCTTTGTTGCCCGAAAACACACTTTCAAAATAGTAAAAGAGTTTCTGTGAAGGGTAAGCTCTCCAGAGGTACACATTTATTTGGGGTTATTAACTGGTATGACACTAAAAATATATATATGCATTCTTGCAGGGTCTACAAACATGCCATGATGAAGGCGGCTTTATCTAAACTATAGCCACTGAACCGTGGACAGCAGGGGATCCTACATTTTCAATAGGATCACTCAGACATTCTTTGATGCATTTCACATGTTGGCAGACCCAACAAACCATGTTTAGAATCTGAATTATTATTAGATGTAGCATTCATTCAAATGCCCTACATTTAAATAAGAACTGGCAAATGTCCCAAACATATGTGAAACAAGTGTGTAAACTAATTACCTCATGGGTTTTGCACAGATTGATTAATTTAGTTTAATGTGGTCTCAAAAATTGACGTATTGATGTGATTTATGGGACCAACAACATTAAGGCAAATGTTTATACACATTTTTCTTTTATATTATATTTCCTTTGATCTTGCAAGCCCTATAATATTTGAATTCTTCTCTGGGGTGCTCACTAGTTTGGGCCAAAACATGGCCATTACACCTTTCGGGTATACAGTATTAGAACTTTCTGTCCAAGACCTTTGATTCCCTACTTTACTTTATAGATCACTCCCAGGTTCTGTCCCTTGGACTCATGTTGAATTATGTTACAATCATTAATTGTTTGACTTTCTTATGTATGGACACAAATTGTAGTATTTTAGAATAAACATTGTCACAAATACATCTTTTGTTTCATACAGTTTAATGACTAGCAGCAACTCCTGTTGGAGCCCATCTAGGATAAACAAGGTTTAACTACAAGGAATAATTTCTGGTGGAAGAATTTAATATTTTGTTTTGCCAGGAATTTGAGATCAAGCTTGTGCAAGGGCTCAAAGGGGGATCACATTGTGCTCCCAAGAAAGGGTGGACACTCGCATCGGTGGAAATGTATGAATAAGTCACTTTCGGAATTCTTTAACTAGGCATTGGAGGGTACTGACCACCACTGAATAGCCCTGTGGAAGGCGTGCGAGTGCGAGATGGACACATTCTTATCCCAGGATCCAGAGATCTGCTTCCAACAGTGTCTAGGCATTCTTGAATGGGGCTCATGTGCGGAAGACAATGCTGAATCAGTAGAATGCAGGAACACATAATCCCTATGAGGGAGTTCAGGTTGCAAACTGATGTGTTTTGTTTTCTGGAGAGCAAGCATGTTTGCTTTGAGTGATTCAAAGGAACAATCATTTTGTCCAGTTAACTTTCGATCCTGAGAAGGTGAAGAATTTCTAGACCAATTATTAGTTCACCTATCCACTCATGGGTTTAGTAATTGTCAGGGTGATGTCATCAGCGTAACGTAGCAGGTTTAGCTGACCAACGGATAGGTCTAAGAATCAGATAGGCGCCCCAGAGCTAGTGTAAAAAGTAACAAGAGACAAGGGGCACCTCAGTCCGATTCCATGTTGGATTTCAAAATAGTAGAAGAGGCCCATCACATCGGCCATAGCGTAGGGATTTTGATATACTAATTCCACCACTTGCACAAATCGCTCCCCCAATCCAAACCTATGCAGTACTCTACATAGATTGCCCCACTCAACCCTGTTGTTTGCTTTGACAGGGCCATCACGGGAGCATTACTCCTCATTTGCCAGATAGCATGCAATAGCAAGCTCATGTTGTTCCTAGGATATCTGCCTGAAAGTGTTTGCGTACAATGCACAAGTTTGTTGATGACATTGCTTAACTGGTCTGCTAGTATCCTAGCAACAATTTTAGTATCCACATTTATAAGGGAGTTAGGCCTAAAATTGCTACATCTTAAGGGTTCCGATTCAGTTTAGGCATCACAGTAATTATAAATGTTGAATTCCATCAGGTAAGTATTCTTTAAAATTGCCTCACTGTAAAATACTGTTAGAACTTGGGACTGCCTATGCTATAGAATTGCAGATGAAAAGCATCCTCCCCCAGTGATTTGCTCTTGCCTGCTTGTCAATGGCTTTTTGTTGTTCAGCTTCTGTAATGGGAGCACCAAGGTCATGTCTACATGTCTATCCATCTCAGAGATCGACGGTTGGCAAATAGAATCCAAGAAGGTAGTCTCTTGATCGATCACTTGTCCTTTTCGAATGACTACAGAGTTTCATATAAAGTCCACAAATGCTGGTGCTATTTGAGGCAGGTCTGTCTATAAGGTGTTGTCCTATTCCCTCTCCGGCACAACAATGTTCCTTTGTTGATTCCTCATTTTCGACTCGGTCACTAGGAGTCTGCCCACTTTTTCACCATGTTCATAACTAGTCAGCATCAACCTGAAAAGGGCACATTTTGCCTTTTTAGTGAAAAAGGAGGCCAATTCAAATTTTGCATGCCTGATGGACTGCAAATGCATATCTGATTGGTTTCTTATGTATTGTTTCCATAACCTTTACTTGCTGCTCTAGTTGAATTTGCATCCCTTTGTATCCGCTTTCAATGCTCTCCCCCAAACACGACTCATGTAATATAGGCTCAGCAAGTCGCCCATAAAACTGCACTACATTCAATGAAACCTGTATTTTGCCTTAAGTATTGCTGTTATTATGGTGCTAAGATATTCTGAATGGGGGATTTACCAGTATTTCCGGTCAGTTACTGTTTACTCATATGAAGTTGTGTGGCATACAATTTGAGTCCACGAGAAAATTGGGCAATGATTTGCGACCCTCCTGGTAGAAGTTCACAATACAATATTTTGTTTGAAGTAGCAGAGGATAGCAAAAAATAGTCAAGCCTATACTCTGTACCAAAAACACAAGCTGTAGCTGTGTACTATTTCAGTAGATTTTAATAATAGTCGTACATCAGTCCATGGGCTACCCTACAAGTTTTCATGGCATCTCGATCCCGAACATTCCCATAATTTTGTCTCGCAGATTTATCTATTTTTATGTATTTGAATTGTATACAGCGTCTTAATCTAAAGCGCTGTACATAGCATCAAAACCGTACAATAATATGAAGTTTAGCAAAAACAGTTATGTTAACCATGATGGAGTAGATGAGATTTCAACTATTTACGAAACACAGAATAGACGGAAATAGAATGTGGAGGAAGAGCATTCCAGTGCAAAGGGGCTTGAAGAGTAAATGTGCAAAAGCGTGACTGTGCACATGGAGGACGAGGAACTACAAGGAGAAATTGAAAACTAGAGTGGAGAGAATGAGACAGAGTATAGAATGAAACCAGAGAGGAGAAATAGTCAGGTGCAAGACAAACAGATTTGGAGGCGAGACAAGAAATTGAATTTGAGTTGAGCTTGAAAAGAGAGCCAGCTAAGAGCGAGAATAGCAGAAGAAATAGAATCACGAAGAGCCAAATGAAGAAATACACAAATAGAGACATTAATAACAGATTTCAAAGGAGCAAGTCGAGTAAGTGGAAGAGCAAAGAGTGCAATAGAAAGGTAAAAAAGGCGTGAGAAACTTAAGGAAGATATCAGTAGCTTAGTAGCATCAAACGTCAAGAAGGAACAGACTTTTCAAATGATATATGATTAAAAGCGACAGGCGCGCGAAGATACAGAAATGTGATGTTTAAAAGATAAAGTCGGAGATTACGAGCAGCAGATGAAAAAGGAAGCTTAGAAGGGGGGATACAATAAAAGGAGGCAATAGAGAAGAAATGATATTGGAAGGAAAGAAAAGTACTTCAGGTTTAGCAGTATTAAGTGTAAGATAATGAGAAAACATCCATGAGGCAATTGTGTACATCAGATGAAAAGCAAAAGAAAGACAGAAAAAGCTGAGTGTCATAGGCATAGAAATGATGTGAAAGTAAAGTAAAGAATCAGAACTGATAGAAAAGCCATTGCAGTAGAATGCAAAGGACGGAATCCTGACTGAAATTGGGAAGAATAGAAGTTTTAGACACAAAAGTAGAAACTTGAGAGTAGAAAAGACCTTCTAGTTGTTTAGAAAGATAAGGTAAAAGAGGAATAGGACCAAAGTTAAAAAAGCAAGAGAGGGGTCAGCAGATGGCTTTTTAGAATTGGAATAATTGAAGCATGTTTGAAGGATGATGGAAAAGTAGAGGTCAGGAGACAAATATTGAAAAATGACGTTAGGTAAGAAAAAATAGAGGAATAGACATGAGGAATAAGAACAGAGGGAATAGGATGAACCCGAGTCAACATTAGTAATAGGAGTAAAACAAGAAATAGAAGGAGTAGGGACTGAAGTGGGAGGAAAATGTACTGTTTGTGTAGAAGATGAAGAGGAATCTATGGTGATGCGAAGAGAAGTCATCTTTGAAGAAAAGAATAAATCCAGGTCAGAAGCTGATGGAGTAGAATTGAGTAAGTAGCCTGGAGTAGGAGGAGAAAGGAGGTGAGCGAGAGTTTGGAAGAGATGTTTAGGATGAGATGATTGTGCGTGAAGATCAGAAAAATAGGAACGTTTAGCAGAAAGAAGACAATTATCGTACAGGACATGAGGAATACGAGTTCAAATCACCCATAAACTTAGAATGAAGCCAATGTCTCTCAAGGCGACGGAGAACACAAAGCATGGACTGAAGGTGAGTGGAAAGCCAAGGCTGTGAAGGTTTCCGAGATGGGTAGAAAAAAGAAGTAGGATGGAAAGCATCAAGAGATGAAGAAAGTGAAGAAAAGAGAGCAGAAGCTGCCTTGTCATTGGACAGGGCTGCAAATGTAGAATGAGAAGGTAAGGCAGAGATACATAAAGAGACAAAAAGTGTGGTACTGAAACTTTGCAGATCACGCAACGAAATGGAAGAGAAGAAGGATTATGGGTTATGTTCCAGTCTTCACCCAGTATGGCTGTTACTGTCTTAGATCGCACTCTGAACATGTATGAAAAGAAGCCTGATAAACTGCCTTGGGGGCATACATTGATCCGATCACTAATTGCTGATCTCGTATCCTGACCCTTAACATGATAAGCCACACACCCTCCCAATCAGACCATGTTATTGCAAACCCTGCCCTGAGGGTTTTACATAGAATTGCAATGCCACATTTTGTACTCCCATTTAGGCAACTGCAGTAGACTTCTATGACTCAACATCATTTTAGTTAATTGGCTTCCATTTCTCTTAAACAGGTCTCTTGTAGAAGGCTATGGGCCTCATTACAAGCCTGGCAGTCTGGAAATAAGGGTGGCAATTGCCGCATACCAGCACCCTTTCTAGACCACCAGACTACAAGTATGCCCCTGCTGGCATAGTTTTCACAGAAGTTCTGTTAGCAACAGTGCTGGTGCTTCTGTGTCCCAATTCCTGTGGCGGCCAACTGGAATCCACATGAATGGGGACTTACACTTTCCAAAGCCTGACATTCCAGGCCGCCGGGACTTGTAATTTCCCAGTGGCACCAGGATATCAGACGGGAGAACAGTGTTACGAGTTCGGCGGCGGTTACCAGTCAAATGGTCGAAAACATTTGGTCGACAGGACAATTGGTCGACACCATTTGGTCGAATGCCAAATGGTCGAATTTTTTTTTTTTTTTTTTTTTACCCCCCAACCCCTTTTTTTTCTTTCCCCACACGAAAACCCACAAAACACATATATATAAAAAAAAAAAAAAAAAATTCGACCATTTGGCATTCGACCAAATGGTGTCGACCAAATTGCAGTCGACCAGTTTGTTGTCGACCAGTTGACTGGACACCTTAGGCGGCAACCCACCGGTAGCACCAGTGAGTTACCGCCAAACTTATAATGAGGCCCAATATCCGGTTTCGTAGAAGTTACATAATGTAGTAATCATTTCCTCTTTTAGCTGTTTAGGCCATTGCCATCTGACAAGGGCAGGACAGCCCAAGCTTTTTGTTGTTTAAGTAATAAAATGATGTGAGTGAATCCGTGTCTGAGAGCAAGGTCTGTTAATTGCACTCCCTTTTCATAATACTCCATGGCAAGCAAAAACCATGGTGCAATCATGTGCTTTTGCTGAGGCAGTCGCCTGACATCACCAGCGCTTCCCTTCTGTGGCAGAAGGGCAGGTTCAAAGGTCATATCTGCATTATGGAAGGGAAGCGAATATACCAAATAAATATAATGGAGCTGGTGAATGATAATATACCACCACTACCAAACTAGAGGGATACTCGCCGAACCTGGGGTCCAAAGGCCCTTATCTGCTGCAAACCAGCCACACTATCACCCAGAAACTATACAATCAAACGAAGTTAAGAATATACCTACCCAGTATGACATCCTGATACATAATACTAAACTACAGGGATTATGAGACAGACAACCCACTAACCAAAACCTCAAATTTCTGCATACTTAATTCACACAAACCCACACAACCACCTATCTCGCAGCAAACCGCACAAACTTCACCACACAGCAACAACACACAATCAACACCTAGATCGCAACAGCACACGAGGACTCACTTCGACCCTATATGCACTCCCAAGCTCAGCGCACAGTGAAAACCGAAATGAAGCTGCCAACAGTACACCACTTCTCACTTTCCTATGCCCTCTTCACCCACTAACCCACCCACCCCCACCTTTTGTTTACAGATCCGCCTGAGTGCGCGGAGACCAACTCCGTTGGTGACGGTGCGCTATATAAATACCTTTAACATTATGAGCAGCTGCTGGAACACAAAGTTCCAACAGGAAAGATGGCTTTCTAACGTAGTATCTTTTCCTCTTAGAGCTGTCTAGCACATGAGCCCCCCCCACCATCCCTGGGAACCGGTTCTTCAAAGACGGTCCTTTTGAAGTAGGCAGACATGGGGAGGAAGTAGAGTTAGAATTAGAATACTCTTTAGAAGTAGGGCTCCCTAAACTTCTTGAAGATAAAGTACTCTGGGTAACATGTTAGACGTAAAGGACAATTGTTACAGCAGCCTGAACAACAGGCTTGTGTTGGACGAATCCACGGTTGCATTTTGCTTTTTTTATTTTAAAATGGGGATCCATGCCTTGGCTGATTCATCTTTGGACTTCAAGACAAGAAGGATTCACCTGGAACTCTGTTGGAGATACAGCCTATTCCAAAGTCTTATGCCATAGAGGTGAAGAAAGAAGTTTCCTTTTGCTCTTCTTCCTACCCATCTCAGGGGTAATGATTCTGTGGACCAAGGCCTTTCTGCTGCCTGTGCACTGCAACCAGCACCTTGCTCAGTGGAGGTACAGGATCCCATGTAGGTGTCAGACTACCTTTCTGGAAAGGAAGTGCAGAATAAAATACTCACTTTGTCCCTGGATTGGTCCACCCAGCAACTTAGAAGGCTGGAAGCTGCTCAGAAACCCATTTACCACTACGAGACATCTCCCAGCCAGGCCAACTCACTCAATTCACTTCAAGTCATTACAAGTCCCACAGGGCTGCCTTTGGCACTCTAAAAAATTCTAACCACTTGACCTGTTCTTCGAGCTGTACAGATGCCAACTCACCCATTGAAGCTGACCAGCTGGACACTGTGGAAGGGACTGACTCAACCAGTCTCCAATGTTGACTCCTTCCACAGGGAGCCAGTGTCTAAAACCGATTTGCCATTGGCAAAGTGTGACTAACACATTAACACAGACTCGACTGCAGTAAACAAGCTTGCCCCGACACTGCTGAGGCCCAATAACAAGAAACCATTATGTGCATGAAGAGGACGTGTCCCCCGGTCCACCGTGGAGGACCTTAGTCACTTTTATGTCCCATTTCTATACCTTTTGAAGAAATATCCTTGAACGTTCACATTGTATTTTTTTTTAATATAACACTTTATTGGTTTTTGAAAAAAACAATAGACTACACATTACAAGCATACAAATACATAAATCACAGGTCACAGGTTTGGTACATTGTCTGGGTGCTTCAACACATTTCGGTCAGTTGCGGTGCATTGTATGTAGCGTTCACAGTAAGTAAGTCTACCCATTTACTGGTCATCTTGACACCCCTGTGCATTTTACTAGTTCTCCTCCCATCTGTGCCAAATTTTATTTCCCTTTCCAGGGCATCCTCTGGCCGTATAAATCCTGTTTTCCATTACAATACACACATCCACATCTGCCACCCACTGTTCATATTGCGGAGCGATATTGGAGCCCCATAGTTGTGCCACGCTCCTTTTGGCCAGGCCTGTTGCCATTGAAAACATTTGTTTTTCATAGCGGGACATCTCATTGTCCCCCTCCACTCCCAGTGTCAACAATTTTGGGTCCATTGTTATTGCTCAGCCCATAACCATCGAGAGTCTGTCACAACATCTCTGCCAGAAAAGTTGGATCTGTGGGCATTCCCACAAGATATGGTAGAAGGTTCCCCCTTCGTGAAGGCATCTTAGGCAGTTGGGGCTTGTTATTTTTCCCCATCGATATAGCGCCACCCTTGGGTAGTATATTCTATGTAGTATTTTAAGTTGTACAAGCCTGATTCTGCCAGAAATGGCAACCTCTCTGGGGTACATTAAGGCTGTGGTCCAGTCCTCAGGTTGTAATAGGCCCACGTCTTTTTCCCACTTGGCTTTCAGGCTACAGAGGGCTGTTGTTGCAAACGAGGAGATTGCATTGTACATTATGGAGGTTGTTTTCACATGCACGCGGTCTAAGACAATGTTTCTTTCGATTGGTGTGCATTCAGGCATATCTGAGAGGGCCGGCAAGTGTGTACTCAGTGCGTGGGACATTTGTCTATAGTGGAAATGTTCTATCAAGGGTACACCAAACCCATTCATTAGGTGCTTGAAGGGTACTATTTTACCTTTCTGTATCACATCTGCAACCATGGTTATTCCTGCTATCTCCCAGCTCGCCCATTTCGGGACCTTATTGAGTTCAAGTAGGTATCTATTCCTTCATAGGGGCTGAGCCGGGGTGATCTTTCCTTCCCTACTTAAGCATTTGTGTGTTTCTGCCCATATCTGTGCTCTGTGAATTACCATTGTATGAGGGGGTGGGTGTGGTATGTTCTGGTGGAGACTTTCCAATGGGGAGAGCACCCGGTCTAGCTCGCGTGTCTGCTCATACGTGTGGGAGTTCGGCATCGCCGTGTAGGATATCAATTACAACCGCCATTTGTGAGGCCCAGTAGTATGTATGCAAGTGTGGGAGTCCAATGGCACCCTCCCAGATGGAGTGTTGTAGGGTGCTTAGGGCTATTTGTGGGTGTTCACCTCACCATAGCAGTTTTCTGAGTATTCTGTCTATTTTGCGGAACTCTATCACCGGGATGTGTAGTGGTGCATTTTGTAGGATGTACAGGAAGCGCGGGAGAGCTAGTATCTTGAACAACGCCGCTCTCCCCAGTAAAGTGAGGGGTAGAGCTGTCCAATGTCTCAGGTCGTTCGCAAATCTCTCTACAATTGGATATAGGTTTTTCGGCATGCAGTCCGAAAGGTTTGGTGTAACTTGTATGCCAAGATAGCGGCACTGCTCCACTTCCACTCGATACGGGCAGATAACTAGAGTCAGATTGCTTATCCCTTTAATCGGAAATAGTATCAATTTGGCCCAGTTAACTCTCAGCCCACTAAACAACCCGTATCTTTCCAGCAGCTGAGCAATGACAGGATAGGATTCCTCCGGATTACTGAGGTAGATCAATAAATCGTCGGCATACCGCAAGACTATCTTCCCAGTCGTGAGCCCAATGAAATCCCGTCCATGACCGTGTATTCCTCAGCAGCACCGCCAGGGGTTCAATCACCAGTGCGAACAACATTGCAGACAGGGGACAGCCTTGCCTTGACCCATTGCCCAATTTAATGTTACGTGACGACCATCCATTCACCCTGACCTCAGCCATCGGGGAGTTGTACAGGAGTTTTACCCTGCCCATAAATCGGTCTCCAAAGCCCATTCTACTCATTGTCCACAGAGCCTCCCAACAGACTGAATCAAAGGCCTTCTGAAAATCAATTGCAAGAAGTGGAAGAGATTCCTGTAGCGTCGGTGCTCTTTCGATGGCCAAGTGAAGCCTGTGGATATTCATCTGTGTGGACCTTTTGGGCATAAAGCCACATTGGTCTGGGTTGATCAGTGAGGTTATTACATTTTGCAATCTATTTGCAAGAATTTTGGCTAGGATTTTGGCTTTGCCATTTATGAGGGAGACCGGCCTGTAGAAGCTACACCTATCTGGAGGCTTACCTTCTTTGGGGATTACTACTATGGTGGCCTTTCTCAGGTATGGGGGGGAGACTTCCCAACGTTAACATTGTTGATACTCAGGCAAAACATTTCAGTAGCAAACGCTAGTCAACCGCCAGCCCGGTCAGCAGGACCTCCAACTGCAGGGGTCCCACAGACTGCTCAGCAGAAACTTCAAGAATCTTTACTCCAACTCACAGATGATGGCAAGCATTCAAGACCATCCTATGGTTCCACATCCGTATTTGGAGAGAGTGGAACAAAATACCTAGTGGCCATCAGAATGCTGGATACAATACGCAGCCCCTTTACTAACCGGTCAAATGCAAACAGCCTATCAGAATACCTAAAGACTCCATAGGTGATGTAAAAAAGGCCTAGATGTGGATACCTACTGACATCAGTTAACTGAAATAAGACTGGGGTGCAGTGAAAAGCCCCCAGGCTGCTGTACTATTGCATTAGAGACCTGATGAACAAGTGGTTGTAGTTAGCTACCTCCACCATTTCAGCGATCATTGACCGAACATCTTTGAGTAGTTCACTAGAGGCCTACCACCAGACATAAAATGCTGGGTATGCCAGCACCACGGACAAACCATAAGCATTGCCTTCAGCCTACCAGAAGGAGAGCGCTGGCAACATGATGTCCTATGGAGTGGGAAGGGTTGCCGGAGGAGGGGGTGTCTGTGTGTTGGGGGCCTTGGTCGCCATCCTACTTCCCCACCGAATCGGGCATCCCGGATTGAACATACCACACCTACAAGTACCTTGGGAAGGAACACAGATTAAGATAGAGGCAGTACGAAAACCCCTGATGACGAGTACTAATACCCGGGTGGGGCCACCCCAAGCAGCTGTAATCTTTCAACTGTGGCATGTTTTTGCCCCAAAAGTTGGAACCCATGGAAACGGGGCCCTATCAAGTACAGCCTGACCCAGAATGACATATACCAGAAGGAAAATCCTACTGGATGGAGAACCCACTCCAGTCATGCGCGATAGCGGAATCCAACAAACTGCTATTAGGAAGGTGTTGCATTAGGAAATATTTCTAGATTCCTACGGGATCCTCATTTTCTTTGCTTTTTTTAAACCGTGTCCTGACTTTGGAGGTCAGTAAAGTCTTCTGCTTTACTTCCCTTGCCATTTTGCTCATTCTTATGAAGACTACTACTACTATGTCTCTCATAACGAATTCTTGTGTTGTTGCAATTGCACAGATCACCTTACAGTGAAGTGCAGTTAAGATATTTTGTATCCTTTTACTATACTTTGGCAATTAGCCTAAGACAAGCGGGTGGCAACTGGGCGATTTTTCTAATTTTTGTGATATTTTACTCAAGCACTTTTGCATTTACGGCAAATGGCTATTAAAGGTGGCTAGCACCCCAAGATGGCTGGGCCACGAGATATTTTGCATGTTCTTTGGCCACATTGCTCTTTTGCCTTCTTCTTGCCTTCTCAGGTCAGAAAATGCGCTACGTGGAAATCGCTTTCCTGAGGAAAGCTGGGACTGTTCAGTCTGAATTCACAACCTCTGGTGTCTGAATCAGTTGCTGTGCAGATGTGATAATCAGTGACTGTCCCTAATTGGACAACCCCGGGCTGTTGTAATGTTGCCGTTCCTTACCATTCGTGGGCATGGAGCTTGCTCGCAGCCTGAATATTGGATAAACGTAGGGCTCCTCCAAATGGTCATCAGATCAATGTTGGAACCAAGACTTCTACGATGAGATGACCCGAGGACGACAGAGGCAGCTGACCAGCACAGACTCCAGTCATCGGCCTGGTGAAGGCATGCTCCTATGCCTGATCTCAGATGACCCTTGTTGGTGCTTTGATCCCTGGACCTGTGCGTACAACCAGTCTTGGACATCCATGCCTTCTGAGCCTTCGGAAGTGTCCCTGGACCAGCTGGAGGACTGATGAGCTCTCTCCTGGGCTTCCTCACTGCAGCTTCTGTTCTGAGCAGAGCCTTGGAACTTGCCAGTTCTTCAGCTTGTGCCACAAGTGGCCCACTCCTGCATTTTCAGCCAAATCAATCCAAGGGAAGCTGTGCTGGGGCTGCTTGTGTTCGGCCCTGTAGCCGTCACCTGACCGTGGTAACCATGGTCGTATCTTGTCTTCTTCGTTATTATTATGATAATAATAATAATGATTTGTGTCCCTGAGGTGTCTCTTGGCCATCTCCACTGAAGAAATGATCCTTTATCTTCGTTTGGGTCTTCAACTGGAAGCTGTTCAGAACAGATTCCTGTGCACTGGGACAGACCGAAACTAAATAACAGAACCAAAGTATCCTTTTACCTTAATGTCTAGATGACACTTGTGGTGGGAACAAGAACAGACCAAAAAACCTATAACGAAATCTGGAACCTACACAAGTGGAATAAGCAACATCCCGAGCCAGGGGGTAAGTCTTCATACCAGTTGCTTTCGCCCCGGTCTCCCCTAGGGTGCCCTGACCCTAACTCACTCTGACCTAACCTCTGGCGGTGGAACCTAGGTTAAGGGTCCTTTCAAAGGTCTAGCCTATTGAATAGGATTGAGTGGAGTCCTTATTGGAAGTGCCAAATACTCTTCTAGCTTTGAACATTTTCTAAAATCACAACCACAGCCCTCTGCATCATTTATGAATAACCTTACCTGAAGAAGCTATACATTAAAACATGTGACTTTTAGGTGGGCACAAGGATACATACCATCTTATGGTTGGACTTCTAAAGATTGGGTGTAGCCGTTCTTGCGTTGGGTTTTCTTATTTTTCTTGCATTGGGTGTGGGATGTCAAGGCCATAGTTCTCCTTTGTTTGAAGGCCCCTATCATGATTGTCAGGTCCTGAAAGCGGCCAATAGTGGTTCATAGAGTTGGGAGATGCTTTATTAGGGCTATGGGCCTCATTACGAGGTTGGAGGTAAAAAATAATAATTACCGGTCCGTGTTGGAAAGAGGCCGCTAACAGTGGCCTATTAGGAGGTCGCGTACACAAGCTTAGCGGCATGCCGGTAACGACATTACAGGCATGCTGCTGAAGTCCCAAAAAAGCCCCTTAGCGGCATCGTTAGAAGCGCAGACAGCACTACCGCCGCCGTCTAACTCTAAACAGCGGTCCCGGCATCAAAGGATATGGCAATAGCGGTCACCGCTAATAGTGGTGACCGGAAGTACCGTCATCACGCTGGAACAGGAAAGGGCATGGCGGCCATCTTTAAAAACACAATCCATTGCTATCCTCACTGCACAGGACCTGGAGTGTCATTCATACAGAGGAAAAACATCTACAACACCAGCATCATGCCAAAGGCAGTGAAAAAAGGGACATCCCGCCAGCATAAGGAGCGGTTTTCAGAGGAAGAGCTCACAATGCTAGCAGACACGCTGGCAGAAAATGCTGAGGTCGTCTTTGTGAATGACCTCAAGAGAGCAGCCCAGCTCAAGAAAAAAGAGATCTGGGAAGAAGTAGCCCGTAAAGTGAGTGCAGTTGGGAACAACTCCCGCAGAGTGAAGGATGTGCGCACACGGTGGGAGGACCTGCGCCTCAGAGTGCGAAACATCATGTCGGCCAACCGGAGTCAGGCAGGGCTACTAGCGGTGGACCTAGCTCGCCTATTAAACTGAGCCGATGGGAGAAAACGTGCGGCAGCTCTATCGGCATTGAGTCCATCGAAGGGGTGGGCGAGATGGAACATGGCGCCACATCATCCACAGATGGAGGCGAGTGTCCCAAGAAAACGCTGTAGTGCAAAGTATGATGATAGACCACCAATGCGACCATGCCATGAGGCGATACATGGTCCATTACAGACGCCTGGACACATCCCTGCCTAGATGCCGTCCTCAGCACTGACACATCTACATGCATGAAGCATGCCAATGCCATACCTGAGACACACCCCAGAAACATGGAAACGGCATTAGTCACACCGCGCGCAGTCCACAATAGGCATGTCACACAGCATGCACCACCTCAAACATGTGTGACCCTGACGAATGCCTGCATGCTCCCCCCATATAGCAAGCAACCGGAATGTGAAAACTCCAATACCTAATCCCCTCTAATGTGTAGAACTGCAAAAATACCAATGTATGCATGATGCATGTACAACCATCACTGATGCCCTCCCTCTCTCGGTCCCCCACAGGCTCAGATCCTGACAGCGAGGCCTGCGACTCAGCGACACATGCAACAACTCCAAGGAAGAAGGTCAGGGGCAGGGAAGAAGGCAACAGGCCTTCGACATCAAAAGGCCCAGGCAAGCCACAACTGCCAAAAAAGGGGAAGGCAGCACAGGATTCCACGTCACTGGGGCGGCTAAGGACCACTGCCACTGCCACAGTCCCCACAACAGCTGTGTGCACTGCACAGGATGCAGTGGCTGATGGGGCCCTTTCAGCTGCCAACAGCTCTGTCGGGGAGACGGCAGCCACTGCACCCCATAGCGACAAGGATGTCGACAGCCAAGGCCAGATGTGTGTCCCTGTGGAGGACTAATCATCAGACTTACCTGCCACATCCAGTCCCCCACCATCACCCCAGATCACACCATTCAGCACCCCTGTCGACAGCACACAGGAGCAGTCTGGGGGTGAGCCAGGACAAGGAGGCATGATCCCCAGAGAGGAGCCACATGATTTTGGACATGTGCCACATGCAGCGTCCTCCTCCAATGGTGTCCGGGTTTGGGTGCAGCAAATGGCACACACGGAGCAGAGCCAGGAGGAACTGACAGGCCTAGTCAGAATTTGTCTCGCAAGACAGGAGGGCCGGGACAACACTGCATCTTCGAGACAGGCCATTAAGTCCAGCACAACTCATATCTGCGAGGAGTTGTCTGCTGTTAATAGCGGATGCCTTGGAGGCAGAGCGCCCTGCCCGAAGACTGGAGCAAGCGGGCACGGCCTCCTCTTCCAGCTCCACTCAGACCAGCCCCCTTTGCAGGTCTTCGCGCACCTTGCGGCGCTCAGACATGCCACCACCAGATGCGGGAAGTGGTAGAAAGTAGATTGGGCAGCCTGAAAATGGCAAATGATGCTGAAATCTGCAGCATTTGATTGGACACCATGTGTGGGGGAGTTGTGGGGGCAGGGGTGAGAGAGTGTGTGGGGGAGTTGTGGGGTGAGCGGGAGGGGGGGAGAGGTGGAGGGTATGAGCACTTTTTTACTTTTTACAGTTTAATACACCCGTTAATACTTGAGTGAACATTCCTTATTGTGTACTTGTCATTTATTGGTTTACAGTGCATAGTGTCCATGTACTTCCACACCCAGTGCCCTCAGTCCCACTTTCATGGCACCCTCTGCACCCATGTGTCTCAGAAATATTGGCCAATCACAGACTGGCGCACGGCACGTCCCTCCTGTGCATCGCCACCGCGATGATGTGCGCCTACATCCTCTTCATCTTTTTCATCATCACCTGGTGGTTGCTGTTCAATGTCAGGGGGCAGGGGCACGTTTCGTCGGATGCATATGTTGTGCAGCATGACACATGCCATGATGATCTTGGCCACCTTCTCATGCCTGTAGAGGAGTGCACCACCCGACCGATGAGACAGCGAAAATGTGCCTTCAACAGGCCAAAGGTCTGCTAGATGACCAGATGGGTACGGGTACGATTGTAGTCCTCTTCGTACCTGCTCTGTGGGTTCCGGACAGGGGTGAGGAGCCACGGCTTCAAGGGATAGCCACTATCACCTGCATGAGTGCAAAATAAGGTATGTGTCAGTCAAATCATGATGGACAGCTGTACTCATCAAACTTGCCTGCAGATATTTGAGGTACCCATGCACATGTCCCTGGTTGTATGCACACATTTTACCTTGCCACAATGTGTGCTGTGCCATGGTCTTATGTTGTGGATTGCGTCTTCAAGAATATCCACGGTGTACACTGCCTTGATGTTGGTCATGCACTGCGAACGCATACCGCTGTGTTTGTATTAAATATGTGATGTGTTGTGTTCAGTATGATTTACTTACTGGCAGCGTTGGCAGAAGTCTCTGCATTATTTCACATTCAGCGTTCATTATTCCCATGTTGACATGCTGCACTACTGTGGTGGTGGGCCTGTGACAATCAGTGGATTCCCTTGGTGGTTTTGATTTGTGCACCCTCATGGATGCTTGTCCTGTTTAGTGATTTGCTGCAGATATTTACATTGTGTATACTCACAGCATGTTGCTGGATTGTGTTACGGGGGGTGAGGAGTGATGATGGGTGGTGGACGTGTTGTGGGATCTGGGGTGGCAGGAAGTTTGGCATGTTGTGCTTGGTGTGCAGCTTCCATCGTTCCTATTGGGATTGGTTGTCATGTTCAGTTTGGGATGCTTTGGGGCACAGTGTTTTGGGATGTGGACATTGTGCGGTCACCACAACTATGAAACCATGGTGGTGTGTGCATCTCTCCCCACGTTACACTGGCATGTGCATGTCATGCAACTTACCAAGCCACCAAGCACGTTACCTGCATGTAGCGTGGTGTTGCACAGGAACTTTGAGTCATGAGTTGATCCGGGGAATCGGGCACAACAATGTGGGATGATCTTGCTGGAGTCACATACCATCTGTGCATTGATGGAGTGATATAGCTTACGGTTGCGGTACACCACCTCCGTTGCATGCGGGACCACCAATTCCACATGGGTGCAGTCAAGTGCACCAACACAATTTGGCATGCCTGCCAGTGCATGGAAGCCAACTTTCGTGTCAGATATCTCCTGGGCAGACCGTGGTAGGGATATGTAGTTCCTTGAGTACTTCAGGAGGGCATCTAGCACTTGGTTCAGCATTCGAGAAAATAAGGGTTGTGATATGCCATGCATCTGCCCCACTGTGTGCTGGTATGTGCCTGTGGCCAGGAAGTGAAGCACAGACACTACCTTCAGTAGATAGGGGATGGCGGTGCGTATTTCAATAAGGCTGACAATGACGTTGTGTACCATGTACACAATGGTCGTGATGGTGTCCCGGTGCAAACGGTACACGGTGTGGATCTGCTCAGGGGTTAGGTTGAATTGACTGGCGCTGATGCGAGGGATTGGGGGCTGCCTGCGTGATACCACTGGCTGCACTGGTGGGGCCTGCTAGGCCTGTCCCACCCTCCTTCTCCTGTGTCTCCTCTGTGGTGCCTGCTGTTGTTGTTGCTGGTGTAGAAATGCAAGCATGTCCTCCAGCCCCAATATTGCCACTACAAGTGGAATCATTTTGGTTGGGAAAGGGGTGTGTGCTCTGTGCTTTTGTGCTGGGTCAGGCTCCATTGCCTCCACCTGTGCTGATTGTGTGCACCTGTGGCAGTTGGGAGCACTGCACACAGCTGTTTGCGGGTGGTTTGCGATGCCGGTATTGCCAGCATCACGGTATTCCTTATTAGTGCCTTCATGATGCCGGTATTTGCAAGTCCGCTTGACTTGTGATGTCCTCCTTTTAGCGGCATCCCAGTATTGCCGGCCCGAAGGGCCACATGACCGCGCGCATGCCGGTGGGGGGGGGGGGGGGAGTGCAGTATCAGCGGTGCCGCTAATACCGGGTTCTTGAGTCGGAATAGCCCAGAGCGGTATGCGGTGCTGGTACTCCCTTTCCGGCATCCTTTTTCCATTACCTCCAATCTCGTAATGAGGTCCTATGTGGTTGTTAGGCATAATTGCATGGAGTACCCTCTGGGACCACCACATACAATTAGGACTACAGGTGTAAGCAAAAACCAACCTTTGGCGCAAGTTGGATCCCCCTCTCCATAAAGCAAGGTCTTGCCGAGAGAGGGGTGCTCTGGCTGGCTCAACTAGTGGGCGGGGGTTGCAGGGGAAGTATGCAAGGGAATCGAAAGGGAACAGGGCAGGATGCTAGTGGGCTGGAAAGGACAGAGGTTGAGAGGAATAGTGAACAAAGGGGGGGAAATAGGCGAGTCAATGTTAAACAATAACGGAAGGAAGCGGTTGGCTTCCTGACAAGATTAGGGATTCTTCTGGCGTGAGTATGCAAGTAAAGGATAGGAGGGTTTGCTGCCACATGTTGTGGTTGGCCCAGTGCAAGCAGGTAGGGCAAACTAATTGCCCGACTTTCTCCTAAGAGCAGAGTATCAGAAGGATGACAGACATGGGGGAAAAGATGGTAACAAAGATGCGGATAGCGACTCCAGATGTTAAGAAAAACAAATGATCGGAAGGGATGCCATCACAGCGGTGGTTGGCGTGGGGCAAAAACAGTGAAGCATGGCTGCGGGTTAAGCAGGTGGGCCGCTTAGATGCACAATGTTCTCCGAAAGAGTAGAGGATGAGAAGGATGAAACAAATGGGGTGACGGGCTGACAAAATGGGGAGTATGGACTCCAAACCATGGTTAACACTAATGTATTGGAGGAACGCCATCACAGGGGCGGTCGGCTTGGGGCAAACAGGGAATTGAATGAGTGCATAACTAGGGACTGAGTAAGTGGTCAAAGCACCAGGGAGAAGGGAATGGGGAAGAAGTAAGAGGTGGGAACTGTGCAAGAGGTCAAGAGACCTGCTAACTGTGCAAGAGGTCAAGAGACCTGGGAACTGTGCAAGAGGTCAAGAGACCTGGGAGCTGTGCAAGAGGTCAAGAGACCTGGGAAAATGTAAGTGGTGAAGTGTGGAGTGGGTGGACGCTGCTACAATAGCGGGCAGGGGAAGTAGGGCGGGGGTAGGAAACAGCCACTGGGGCAATGAAGGGGCGACGGAACACTTCAAAGGTATGAACATACAGGATGTGATGTGAACAAAGTCAACGCCGCTACATGCTAGCCAGCATGGGGCGTCTAGCAATGGGGTGTGAGGAAAACGCCGGAGGGTTCAAAGAAACTAAACTGTAAGGGTGCCTCTTGGGCGGGACTTAAACGAGGACACTGGAAGATAGAGAGGGACCGGGGTGGAGCTGGTACCTAGTCGGAGAAAAAGGAAGGTGGGGGAACTCTCCGGCGGCGTGAGCCTTCGAAGAGTCATGGCAGGGACAATGCAACTGGCGGTAGGGGCTGGCAGGCGACAAGGTAACAGGGCGCAAGGGAATCCAGTTAGTCAGGGAAAAGGGGTAAGGGGCCAAAGGTACGAAGAAGCGACACAGCAACTTGGGGATTTAGTAGACGACTAGTGGTCTGTTACCATTGGTCGAGCACAGGGTAAGGAGAGTGGGGGGAGAGCAGGGAATCGAACGGAGACAGGAGGAGCCGAATCGAAGGAACCCAAGGGACGGGGGAGAGGTCCAGAGACCCAGGAATGCAAAGACACATAGGAGAGGATAACTGGCCGAGGGAGCGAGGGGGGCGGAAGCAACCAACCCCAGTGGAAGAGGAGAAGGCACCGGGAGAAACGGGATGGCCAAGAGACTGGGTAAAAGAGGCAGATGTTAAGGCATCAGGGGAGTGGGTAAGGAATCAATTAGGGGCAAGGAATCAGTTAGGTACATGGAAACTGGGGGTCAGGGTACCAAGGGGTTAGGCTTAATAAGAGGTTGAAGAGTGCAGGACACCTGGCCAACAGGGGAGCATGGGAGGGGTCAGGCGACAGGGGTAAAGAGCTGCTTAACGATCCTGCACTTGGGAAAAGTAGTAATGTGGAAGTTGGCTACCTGAAAAGCTGTGGCTTAAAGAAGGGAGTGTTTGAAAGTTAGTAAAGTGCAGAATCCTTAGCTGCATTGCCAAAATGGAACACCTATAAGCTACCTCCTGTCTAATAAAGCAACTGCGACCTACCCACCAACAATAAGAGTCTGCTTGTTATTTGAATGGGTGTGGGGAGTAGAGGGTAAGGCAAGGGGGGACATGTGCCGGAGGCGAATGCAGGGGAGCAATCGAGTCAAAGTGGAAACTAAGCACTACAGCATGCCATGCCCAGGGACCTAGTGTGGGATGTTGCGGCCATGAACTTTAACACATTCTCTAAGCATTCTCTAAGTAAGCAGCAGCAGCGTATGTTTTGTACTGTAAATAGTTAAAGTTACACTGAAGGGTCTTGGCAAGCAAGCAACAGACTATGATGCAAATTATCTTTAGTGAAAGTGAATATCTGTTAGCACTTTGCTCGAGCCGTTTATCTGGAAAGGACCGTTTTAGTTTGGGAGCGTATACACGTGCAAGTCATCTCGCAGTGGAGATTACCCTGCTAGCAGGCAGCGGTGTGAAACAGCAAATGGACGGCGGAGGGAAAGCTTCCTGTTTGTTGGAAAACTCAGCATTGAAGTTTTGTTATCTCGCACATTCAAGATTAAGTAAGCAACACTCTGCCCTCTACAGCCCTATAGGGAGAGGGCTCGATCCCATTTTGGTGTGTATGCACAGCACAGATAAAACAGTCTATTGAGAGTGAACATGAGGATTGCCAACTTGCAATAGTCCTTGTCCCAGTGAATATTTAATTCAAAAGGCTTATGAGGTGAAATAGTCCCCAAGGAGAGTTAAGGTCAGAGGAAATAAGAATTTTCTATATGGCTGATGAAATAACTTTTTTGGAAAAGAAGAGCAAACTAACTATTTCTGCTGTGAATAATTTAAAGTTTGTAAATGGAGTAGTTAGGGACAGTTACCATAGGAACCTCTGAAGAAGAGACTATTCTGGAGTCAACGTACAGTGGGCAAAACAAGAGGGCATCAGTTCTCTCATACTATACCTCTCAGCTCCTAGCAGAGGTAAAAACAGGTATTGTGAGAAATAAAGTGAGATGGGAAAAAATATTAAAACTGAACTTTTAAGTGGTATGCAAAACTAATTTTGAGTTTGTTCTATTCCCATTGCAGATTTCATTCTGAGAGTCCAGGAGTGTGGAGTGTCCGTAGTTTTTCTTTTTTATCCACTACCCCTTTCGCTTCCCCTGGGGTTGCCGACTCAGCAGTAGAATGTAGAATCAAGGGTTGAGTTGGGAACATCCGGAGAGAGTGTCTGTGGGATCATCAGCTCCTGCAGATTTGGGCAAGCCAGACCTGACAGCGATAGGCAGCAATTTACCTAAATTCAAGGACCTTGTTGCACTACCAGACAATGGATAGTGGACGGAAGCTTCCATTGCACAGGAAGAGAGAACAAGCACCTTAACATGGACACCAAAAACCTGAAAGATAAAAACAAAAAAGCAGGGAAGCTTGGTGGATGGCAGCAGGGGAAACTGTCCCCATAGACAATAACACAGACAGGGGGGGGGGGGGGGGGGGACTAGGGATTCCAAAGACACCAATTTGAAAAACACCGGGGAGCAAGCAGAGTCATGCACCACACACCCCAAATACCTGGATCTGCAAGGAAAAGGGACTATTACAGAGTCTCAAAGGATAAAACCGATCAGGAGAGATAATTACTGGTCCCAGTCTTAAATGAGATGCTACTGAAAATGGCTTACCGACCATTTGGGAGGATAGCATTTAGCAGCAGACAAAATCCAACAGACACTAGTCCCTTCCTATTGGCCCAATACTTATGGTGAAGTAGCCGGATGTTACCAAAAATGTTCCACCTGTCAACTAAAGAACAAGTTTGCAGTTCCCAAGGCAACCTTACAGAGGATCAAGGTTCCCCTTCCAGCGAATTGGAATGAACCTAGTTGGACCTCTAAAAACTCTCCGGCTAAAACGTATGACATGCATTACTTACATAATAGCATTTCTGATGATTGTATCTGCTTAGATTCACATGCTGTGCATATGGTCCGACATCCAGTGGTAACCGCTGAGTATTGCATCTGGTCTTACTGGGACCGAAAGGGGACGGCGGCATAGTCGTGTCTGTAACACTATCCCTATTGTGACGTGTCGTGTACCCAAAATCCCTCACGCGCCCAGGTCCCTCCGATTGTATTTTTTCTGCCATGAGGGGGCCCAAGGCTACTGTGAGTGAGTACATAGAGAAGAGAGAAGTAGTAAGACTTCTATGTTCCTTCCACCCCGAGCGGGGAGGTAGGGAGGGCGCATGTGAATCTAAGCAGATACAATCATCAGAAATGTTATTAAGGTAAGTAATGCATGTCTTCTGATGCTTGTTAATTTGCTTAGAATCACATGCTGTGCATACACTAGCAAGCAGTACCCAGAATTGGAGGTGGATTGTGAGAAGGAAGAGCAGAGAAAAAGATGTCTTAGTACTGCTTGTCCCACCTGAGAATCTAGAATGAGTGTCTAGGCAATAGTCTTTTGTAAAGGTGTGTACAGAACTCCAGGTTGCCGCTTTGCAAATGGACTCTAGGGGAACATTTGCAATGAATGCTATGGAAGCCCCAGTGCCCCGAGTAGAGAGTGCTCTAGGCTTGAAGGGCAGTTCTCTCTTAGCAAGAGATAAACATTGTGTGATGCATTTGACAATCCACCTTGAGATAGCTGATTTAGAGACAGGATCCCCTTCTCTACCAGCTACAACTGAAACGAAGAATTGGTTCGTTTTGCTCAGTGGTTCCGTTCTTTCCAGGTAGAACATGACTGCCCTGCGCACATCTAGTGTGTGTAGGCTTATTTTGGCCATGCTAGAGGGATTCTGGAAAAAAGTAGGTAGTTCAATCAATTGGTTCACATGGAACTTCGAGATGAATTTAGGCGCAAGTCTGGGATGAGTGCGCAGAACTACCTTATCCCTGTGGACTGTAACAAAGGGATCAAGAACAGAAAGGGCCTGTAGTTCGCTAACCTTTCTGATAGAAGTGCTAGCCACTAGGAAGGCCGTTTTATAAGTGATGTCTTTTAGACTTACTTTATGCATTGGGTGAAAGGAGATCCCAGGAGCCTGGTTAAGACCACATTTAGATCCCATCCAGGAGCTAGGTGAGAATTGGGAGGATAAATTCTTTTAACCCCTTCCATAAAAGCCTTAATTACCGGTATCTTCCACCACAACACCTTTTGCTGTGACGTGGTGTAGGCTGAAAGAGCAGCCAGATGAACCTTCACGGAATTGAAGACCAACCCTGTGTCCAACAAATGGGTTAGGTATAGCACAATGTGTGTGGGAGAGCAATCGATAGGATTGACTCCCTTGGTATTACACCAGATAACAAACCGTTTCCATTTGCTGGCATAGCAATAATGGGTGTTAGGTTTTCTAGCTTCCCCGAGTATGTCCATGACCTCTGACCGAGCTGTAGGTGTCCAAACTCTATAACCTCAGGAGCCAAGCTGCTAAGTTCAGAGTTTGTAGGCATGGGTGTAGGGTCTCTCCCTGTCTTGCGACAACATTTGTACGTCCAGGGTAGTTTTACTGGTGGGGAAGAGGGACATTTCCATTAGATGAGCGAACCAGGGTTGGCGGGCCCACATGGGGGCCACCGGTATCATTGTAACTGATTCCTGGTGCATCTTGTGCACTATCTTGTTGAGAAGGGGAGTCGGGGGGGGGGGGAAGCGTAGACAAATTTCCCTGACCATGTTATCCAGAGACCGTTCCCCTTGGATCGGTTCTGGGTGTACCTGGAGGCGTAATCTTGGCATTGGGCGTTCTGAGTAGCGAACAGGTCGATCTCTGGTAAGCCCCATTCTGCGAAGACGTTGGACACAATGTCTTTGTGCAGACGCCATTCGTATTCTATGGGCAGAGGGAAATCTCTGATGAGCACATCTGCCAGAAGATTGAGTTCCATTGGAACATGTTGGGACAACAGAAACATCCTGTGTTTGAGAGCCCATATCCAAATGTTTTGGGACAGCTTGGATAGCCCTGGTGAGTGTGTGCCCCCCTGTTTGTTCAGGTAATACATGGCTGTAGTGCTGTCTGTTAGAATCGTCACTGGCTTCCCTTGTAGTTGCATCTGAAAAGACTAATGTCTTGAACACTGTTAATAGCTCCAGTAAGTTTATGTGGTTGGATGCTACTCGTGGGGACCACACTCCATGCACGGTCTGCTGAAGCAGGTGAGCCCTCCAACCCGTGAGAGATGAGCCTGCCGTGAGAGTGGCTTCCACTGCAGGGATGGTGAAGGTTTTCCCCTTCAGAAGGTTTTCTCTTGACCACCACTGCAGAGAGAGAACGAGGGCTGGCGTGGCAACTACCAGATCTTCCCATTGTCTGCTGGCCTGACATCACTGGCTGTTGAGCCACTCCTGCCTGGGACGCATGCACAGTCGTGCGTGGGGAACCAAGTTCATCCCTAGCAAACGCATGGCTTTGCGTACCGTCACCTCCTGACTGGCTACATATTGAGGGATCTGAAAAAGCATGTGCTGAACCCTCTCATTGAAGTGGAAGACGAGGCCATCTTTCGTCTGGATTAGAGCCCCCAGAAAATGTTTACTTGACTGGGGACTAGACTGGATTTTTTCTCGTTGACAGAGAATCCTAGATTGACTAGAAGGTCTACGGTCTTTTGGGTGTTCAAAAAACATGTGTCGTACGAGTCCCCCTGTTATGATCCAGTCGTCGAGGTAAGGGTAAACCAGGACAGGTAGTCTGCGCAGGTGTGCTGCTGCTACTGCCAGTACTTTGGTAAACACCCTTGGCGCTGAGGCGATGTCGAAGGGGAGCACTTTGAATTAGTAATGCCTGTCCTCTACCATGAACCTCAGATATTTCTTGTGCGCAGGCAACATTGAAATATTAAAGTATGCATCTTTCATGTCCAATGTTGCCATGTAGTCCCCCTGTTTCAACAGTGGGATCACCTCCTGTAGTGTTACCATGCAAAACTTTTGAGGTTTTATGAATTTGTTTGCTGGGCGCAGGTCTAGAACAGGGTGCATGGTGAGGTCCCATTTGGGTACAAGGAAGTACAGTGAATAAATACCCACGTTTACCTGAAGAATTGGGACGGCTTCTATGGCATCCTTTCCCAGCAGCGCTTCCACCTCTTGCTTCAGGATCTCCAGATGGTCCGGTGAGAGGCGCAAGGCATATAACCGCTTGGATTCTCTATCCGGTGGTGCCTCCCCCATAACAAGGGGTACTCCTGCCTGTTTCCGAGTGGTAGTCACTACCAGGGAATCAGGGGTGGCGTGCCCTTTAATGTATTGAGGGTCTGAAGGAGCTGGCCGAAATAACTTTTCTACTCTTGTGTTCACCGCCGGGGTCTGAGCTGGTGACACCAGGGAGGGCGCCAATCTTCTTTTAATAGAATTAAGGAGGGGAATGGCCTGGCTAGAAGGGGTTTCTCCTTCAGAATGTCTTCCACAAAGTCCTGCTCAGGTACCACCTCTTGAGTAGTGATTGGAAATGGTCTGCTGCCTTACTTAGCATGGCACTGAAGGCCATTTGGTCGTCTACAGGTGAGGCCTGGCGGGCCGGGATGGACGGAGGAGAATACAGGCACAGAACATCAGTGTCTGATCCTGCTGGGGGAGCGTCCATGGGTCCGTCCCCACTTGGTGTGTTTCTTCCCAATTGTCCGTGGCATCCTCCTGGTCCTCATTGTAGCCCTGCAGGAAGGAAGTTTCTTCACCTTCACTGTAAATGTCCTGATAAGTATCCATTTGTATGGTGTCTTCATGATGGACAGGGACTGAGGGATGATCCTCTTGTAACTGTGCAGCAGATTGAAGATTAATCTTTTCGGGGAAGGATGTTCAGAAAAATAAAAAAATTCAAGACGATCCATGCACCCTTCAAATTTCTCCCTAGTTCATTTAGAGGAACTAGAAGGGCCAATGGGTGGAAAAACGTCGTCTTCTGGCCCTTGATGTCGAAATTTGTCACTCAGGGTGTTGGAAAGAGGCTCCTGACTGTCCTCGTCATAATCGTGAGAATCGGGGCACCATGGCGTATCTATAGATTTGTCTGCGGCCTAGCCCATGTTTTTCGACAGAACAATTATAAGCCCAACTGCCAAAGTAATTCTAGCGATACTGTGCTCGATTTCTGCCAACTCGGTGTGAGATAGTGGTTCTGAAGGTCTATCGGTAGGTTTACTGCCTACCGCGGCGTTAGAGGGCCTAGTGGTAGGTTTTTCGCCATGAGGCCTATCCGTAGTTTTTGGGCATACCGGGCCTTTCGGGACCGTCAGAGAGTCGAAATTCCACGCTTCGACGTGTAAACTTGATTTAGGGGTTGCGCCCTTGTTTGTTTTGGGATGCCCAGTCATCAAACGCTGCTGCGGATGCGGGGAAGGCTTTGGATCTGAACGATCCGAGGAATCCGCCAAAATTTTCGACAGCCCTGCTGGCGCTTTCACCTTTTTTGACGTACCCGTTGAAATAGGTACAGGGGTTGTGTGCTTAGTGTAATGTCGGTTTATGCCCCTGTCGCCGGGTGTTGTCCCTGAAGCGAGACCGGAGTCAGGACTTGAAGGGTCGGGGACAGGCGTGGCGGACCTAGAAGTGTCCGCCTCGAGGTCTATCACATCCGCAACGGATGTTTGGTCATCGGAGGTGCCCTGTCACTTTCGGCGGGTGTGGCGGTGCGGGAGGAAGCGTCCGCCCGCGACATACCGTACGTGGCCGACCGCTTTACACAGCGCTCCTTAAGGGTTTTAGGACGAAGGAGTTTACAAGCCGCACACTGCTTCCCATTGTGATCTAAGGGGAGACAGGAGTTGCACATCCTGTGTTCGTCCTTCCACGGGTATCTGACCCTACACTTGGGGCAGAACCTAAAAGGAGTCATTTCCATAGCAAAAGGGAAAGATGACCAGACCTATATGGTAAAGAGGGGGAAAGAGGAAAGATAACGGAACTATGGCCACCCCGACCCCACTCTCCCTACTGTAAAGGCCGGCCAGAGGGCCCGGCCACATGGATGCTTCAGCCGCCAGATCTTTAGGCACCAAAATCCACCGCCATAAACAAGTCCCCCGTAGTCTTCGTCGAAGTTGTTCTTGCCGTCAAAATGACTTAAGGGGAAATAACCAACAAGTCGGTTTAGGATAAACAATGTCTCTTATGTAAAAACTCTGCTATATGGCGACCAGTTATTTGGGCGGAATAAAAACAATCTGAGGGACCTCAGCGCGTGAGGGATTTTGGGTCCACTACACGTCACGATAGGGATAGTGTCACAGACACGCCTATGCCGAAGTCCCCTTTCGGTCCCCGAAAGACAAGATGCAATACGCTGCGGTTATCACTGGATGTCGGACCATATGCCCAGCATGTGATTCTAAGCAGATTAACAAGCATCAGAAATTAAAGGTATATCTAGGTGAAGGTAGACTATGTGACTTTGTATCTGGAGAACTTCCCCATGAGGGGTACATTGGCTCCCAAAGTATGTGACCTCATCCCGTTTTTCCTCGCGAGTGGTCCTGCTGACCAAAATTATCACCTGTCAAGGGACTTCATGTTGATAGTAATGAAACAAAGTCAGGTGCTCCAGGTCCATCACATCTGGACCAGCTGGAGACAGGTAGCATTGTAGAAAGGTACAAACCAATGATGAGAAAAATTACCGGATATTGCCACTGATACTTTTGGAGAAACCCACAGACTATTCTCAATATCATGAAAACGGGATTAGGAACAACCACTGGACAGAAAATAATTAGTTGAGTAAATGAAGGATATCCGTTCCAACATCTCATTGATTTAAGATGAGGTAATACAGAACCTAAGCTCAAACAACCCAAGAGCGTTATTACAATGAAGGAACACGCCTATGAAAGTTTGCACCAAAGTGCTTGTGCTGCTGCCCACCAGCGAGGACAGGATGTTAGCTTAATAGAAGGGACCCTGTTCAGTAACCAATGTCCTGATCCACGTTACATACAGGGTAACCCAACTAGGAAGACAAGCCCTGGATCAAATGTACATTAGCCTAAATCAAATAAATTGCACTTCCCAAGAGTAACCGTGAATTTGCTCATCCAGAATCTTCCGCAAAAAGCCAGAAATATTCTCTACTGTTAGGGGTCGAAATCGCGAGATAGACACAAAGGTAAACGTTTCTCAGGGTTTGCCATTTATTTAAAATAAAAAGGGGTTATGAAAAAAAGCCTAACTTTCCGCCACCTAGTAGAGAGGACCCTGCCTAGCAAACTAAGATTAAGGAAAAATGACCTAGTGTTCAAAATATCTCTGGCGCTCACACTAATACACACAATAGAAATATGCAAGAAAAATATGGCTAACTTTAGTTCAGCAAAACTATTCTGTCATTCAAACTTAAAAGTCCTTGAAAGCAATCCTTGTGACCAGGGTTGGATTTTCTTCCCCTGGATCAATTCAAGACAACTTGGATTACAGTTCTGATACAACAAAGTTCTGTTCAAGGTGATAGAAAAGTCTTTGTCAACCACAGTGTGGTTTCTCTGGTACACAACAAATGTCTCTTCCACAATGCTTGGTTGATAATCCACAATATCTTTCTTTCACAAACACAAATTCAAATCAATGTAATGGTTCAGTTAGCATGTAATACCTTCTTCAAAGGAACTACTTCTTCTAAAGATAGCACTTCAATTTTTCTCAATACTTCTTCTTGAAACACCTTTGTCAGGATAACAAAACTCAACTTGTCTCAGTGATGCTACTGCTTATCAAACAAGTAATAAAGTAAACAGATTTTCTTAATTCAACAAAGGTACTTTCAACACATCTTCTACCACAAATATATTTTATCAAACTACCATATTCCATCCTGGTCCACTCACCTGCCAGGACGAACCCGTATAAGCCCTTTACTAATATACTTGCTGCCAGGAGGAAAACTCCTACAACTACTTTCAAACTTGATGGCTATATTGACCCCAAGATTCTCCTCATCAATCTCTCTTGGAAGGAGGATTGAACAACAAATTATAAATTACTCCTCCATACTGCATGGGGCGTCCCTTCCTAGACAGAAACTTCTTCCCCTTTAAAGCCCTGGGAGCATGCGCTGTCCTGACTCCGCCCTCCGGCACCACATCGCAGTCCCCATAGACGCGTCGACAATAGATTAACATTGCCTAATGACACCAGTTTTATCAGGGGGGGGGAGGATGGTGGGACGTATGGAGGAAAGGGGACTAGGAGTGCGTTAGTCACTACGGTGAGTAACTTATAATTACTCTCACGTCGGTCCCTTTTCCTCCATACTGCATGGGTGATTACAGTTGAATGTAGCCCCAGGGAGACCCTCCTTAAGCAAAAAGGTTTCTAAGAACTGCCTATCCATAAGCCGCGCCTGATCTAGAGCCGGCGTCCAAACGGTTATACTTGCAGAAAGCTGAAGGGGTGGCCCAGGTGGCTGCCCTACTTATGACGTGCCATGGGACCTACCATTGAAATGCAATGGCTGTGGCCTTGGCTCCGACCGCATGGGCGTGCATGTTAGCCGGAAGTGGCTTATGCTGTCCCTCATATGCTTCCTTGAGGGCCAAGACCATCCATTGTGCTATAGTGGACTTTGATGCCTGATACCCATGCCTTGGCCCACCTAAGGTGACAAAACAGTGCGTCCAACTTGAGGAAGCCCTTGGTCCTGTTCAAGTAGAATTTTAGAGCACGCCTGACATCGAGGCAGTGCAGAACTCTCTGAGCGTCATCCTTTGGTTCAGCAAAGAACATAGGCAGCACAATTTCCTCGTTTAGATGGAAAGCGGAACGTACGTTAGGTAGGAACGCTGGGTGTGTCCGGAGGACTACCTTCTCCTTGTGAAAAGTAGTATAGGGCTCTGATGCGACTAGTTCCTGGATTTCGCTGACTCTGCGAGCCAAAGTGAGGACCACTAGAAAGGCTGTCTTAATGGTGACCAGCCTGATGTCCGCAGATGCCATTGGCTTGAATAGTTTGTGCGCTGGGGCACATTGGGTGTGGCCTCTTGATGGGCGGGTAGAGCCTGGTGAGACCCGTCAAATGCTTCTTGGCTATCGTGTTGGAGAAGGAAAATACCTCTTCCTCCGAATTTCTCTTGGCTCCTATGGCTGCCAAATAAGTGCGGCTAGTGTCCACCTGCACGCCTGAGTGGGCGAGGTGCGCAGAGAAGGACAGCACGTCGTCCAACATACATGCAAGGGGTCGATCTCTTTAGAGACTGCCCAGGGACAGAACCTGGTCCACTTACTCTTATACTGGGTCCTGGTAGACTAGCTCCTTGCACCCTGTATGATTTCAAGGTAAGCCTGTGATAGGCTGAGGTGCCCTAGCATGAACTACTCAGGACCACGCTGCAAAGGCTAGTTTCTGAGGCGCAGGGTGGATGACCCTGTCCCCCTGTTGCACCAGAAGATGTGCTGGGCCTGTCGGAAAGTGAATGGGGGGCCTGTCCGAGAGGCCGAGCAGCTCTGAGAACCATGGCCTGGCTGGCCATCATGGAGCTATCAGAAAGACTCCTTTATCTTGCATATCATCCAGTGGATCAGAGGTGTGGGTGGGAAGGCGTATACTGTCATACCGTTCCACAGAATCTGAAATGCGTCGCCCAGGGAACCGAGGCCCTGTCCCTGCCAGGACACAAACTGTTGCCACTTCTTGTTGTCCCAGGAGGCAAAGAGGTCCACCTGGGGGTGCTCCCATCTGCTGAAGATCTCCTGCAGCACCTGGTCGTTCAATTGCCACTCGTAATTGTCCGCTCCCAGTCTGATGAGTCTGTCCGCCTCCAAGCTAGATTCCCCGGAAGGTGGATGCCCTGAGGTATATGTTGCTTTCCAGGGCCCATTCCCATTTCCAGGTGAAGAGAGGGAGGAAGGATGATCATCTCTGCCTGAAAGCCCTGCTCCTGGTTCCATGATGCTGCGAAGTGCAGCTGTATCCTCCTCATCCTGAGTCTCGTGTGGGGGACGGCCAATATGACAGCTGCCATGAGGCTTAGTAGGTGTTGGTACCACCAGGCTGATGTCGCTTCACTACTGAGGAAGTGAGCTGAGGCCCTCCTGATGGCCATAATCTTGTCCTCCAAGGGGAAAACTCAGAGTCTGTATCCCAGATGAGCTGCAGCTGTGACTTTTTGAGATTGAGTGAAAAGCCCAGATTGTGGCGTGTACTCATAAGAGCGTGGGAAGTGTGGTGCACTGAATCCGGAGATGTCGCCATGACGAGCCAGTCGTCCAGGTACGGGTAGATGTGGTGGCCTGGGGCCCTGAGGAGGGCCGCCCCTGTATTCGTCAGTCTGGTAAAGACCCTGGGGGCCGAATTGAGGCCGAAGTGAAGCACCTTGTATTGGAAATGGTAGCCCATGATTCTGAATTATAGAAAAGAACGATGAGGCTGCCAAATCGGGAAGTGTAGGTAAACGTCCTTCACATCCAAGGAGCACATCCAGTCTCCCTTGCACAATGTCTCCGCTATGAGCGCTGGCGTAACCATCTTGAATTTTTGTAGAGGTAGCGAGAGGTTGAGGGTGGAGCAGAACTCTCAGGTCTGGTTCTGGTTCTTTTTCTGAATGGCGAAAATCCTGGAGTAGTAGCCCAAGCCTCCACTGCCTGGCTCTTGACAAGCGACCGGATCTCCGCCAACAGAGTTGCTGTTCCAACCTGTGGGAGGGGAGGGGAGGAGGGAGGAGACACAGGGATAGGTAGGCGGTACCCTGTGGGGACTACGGAGAGGATCCAGGGGTCTGCGAAATTCTGACGCCAGAAGTGTACATGGAGAGCAAAGCCTTACCCCCACTGGAGACACTTGGACCTGACGGGGCATGTCATACCTTTTTTCCCTCTGAGGCTGTTGCGGAGGAGGAGGACTGGAAAAAGCCCTTACTCCTCCTGCCCCCTTTTTTGTTGCATGCGCCGATGTTGGGTTGGCGAACAGTCTGGCTGCCTGGACCTCCTCTCTTGGAAGCCGCGGAACCCTCCGTATGTACACCCCTTGTCTGAGCGCTGCTGTGATTGGGTGTACATTTGGGCGTTCCCTTTGTGAGGATGGCTAAAGACTTTGCCGTCTGTGAGCTGTTCTTTTTATCCAGCTCCTCGTCCGTGGAGGAGTGAAAGCGGTCACCCCCTTCGAACGGTAGGTCCAAAATGCGTTCCTGGACATCCGGGTTGAACTTAGTAGCACAGAGCCAGGCCGTTCTTCTCATGTCCGTGGCAATGCAAATGGCCCGGCCAGAGGTGTCAATGTGGGCCATGTTGGTCTCCATGATGTCTTGTGCCACCATTTTGGCTTCTGCCAGTCCCGCCTTGAATCGTGATTGCCTCTGCGCTAGAAGCTCTAGGAGGAAGTCTGCAATTTCCTGCAAAAGCCTCTGGTTTACTGCTGCCAGCATGGCATCCGAGTTGGCTTGACGAAGATGCAGTGAAGCGTTGGAATAAAGCATCTTCCTGTACGCCTCCAAGATCTTCTCCTCCTTGCCTAGCAGTGCCGCGGACGAGGAGGCCGAGGACGACTGAGGCTTGGAGTAGAGTGATGCTGCAGCAATCACCGAAGAGTGCGGCTGAGGATGGGCCGAAAGCAAGAGTGTATCCCCCTCCATTTGCCTGTAATTGGCGTCCAGGCATCGATTGACCGTCTGGACAGAGTGGGGCTTGGGCCACCCCTTTTTGGCCCTGGTGACAACGTCCTTCTGCATCGGGATCCCCGTTCTAGCCACAGGGCACGGCGTGAGGACCTCAGCAAGCAGGTCGTTCAACTTCGGATTGAGGAAGGCCCAAGTACTCTGCCAGCCCTACAAGATGTTCATGGAAAGCCTTGGCTGACGATGGTGTGTCAGGATCCTTCTCCTCATTCGTGTCCACCTGGGGGTCCGGTTGGACCGGCAGCGGTGGAGGGGTGCTGGGAGCAGACGGCAGGGGTATGGAGACCAGAGCCGGGAGCTGTAGCGGAGGCTGGTAGGGAACTGCCTGCGCTATCCGCTGGGGGGCAGGAGCGGGCAGCGGGGGCTGAATTGGGGCCTGCGGCGCTGGAGCCATTGGCGGGAGCACGTTCCTAATGGCATCCCTGAGGATGACCCCCATCCAAGGAGATCTCATGAGCCCGAGATACCTTTCAAAGAACCTGTCCTCACAGGCCGGAGGGGCGGTAGGTGATATTGACGGGGTAGTGGGCGGCTGCTGGGGCCATTGCATGCCCTGACTATATGGATGTAGCGGAAACCTGCCCTGCGCAAATGAAGGATAGGCTGTAGGCCACATACCTGGTTGACGCCAGTCCCACCTTGACTCTCGCTCATCCACCTGCTCCCTTCCATGGTGCGGTATCGGATGGGTGCCAATATTGTCTGGCACATCGGCCATCTTGTCGAGATGCCTTCCACATGCCGACGTCTTGTTGCTTGGCTCACTGGGCCCAGCCAAGTCCAGGCCTTTTGAGTGTGGATCATGAGGCCTACCCTGCACCTCTGGTCGAGACTGGTAGGCGTTTCGCCCTCAGCCGAGTTGGCAGTAGTGCCGCGTATAGGCGCCCCCTCTGACATGTTGCCGAGAGGATCTACGGACCCCTCGGCCTGTAGCTGAATTAACCTCGGTACTTGTGCTGGTATGAGAATCTGAGAGGTTCCTCCCACTCGGGCGAGTCCTTTGGAAGGAGTCTCCCTTGCAGGATGCGCTGGAAAAAAGTGGCCTTACCCTTCAAGTCCTCTGGAGGCGACCTCTGGAAGAGCTCCCTCCACCTGGCTAGTTTGTTCCTCAAAGAAAACGCGTTGCACGCGGTACAAACTTGCCAGCCGTGGTCGGGGCCAAGGCACCGAAGGCAGTCTGAAGTAGGAAAGAGCCCTTTGCAGGCTGGTCACCTGCTGAACCCTGCTGAAGTCGACATGCACCGGGGAGGAGCGTGACGCCTGAGGACCGAGTACCTGAATGAAAAAAAGACAAAGACAGAACAAGAATTATCTGCGTGGTGGAATTACATGGCCAAAGCCAAACCCAGGTGCGCTGGTGAATTCGGCCGTTCCAGTCGACGCGGTGTGGCACCGAAGGGCGGAGTCAAGGAAGCTGTAACGCTCACCTGATTCCCACGGAGGCGCTGGTCTTGGCAGGAAGGTGTCTGTGACTCGAAAAGTGATGTGCAGGACTCGATTTGCTTCTGGGGTCGAACCTCTTCGCACTGTGTGTCGAACTCGAAGGGTGAGGTTTCTGCAGGTGAAAGAATATGGGGGGTTAATGGTCTGGGTTGTTGAATGTCCCTCTCTCTCTCCCTCTCTTCCTAGCTTCTCCGTAGAGCCCCCAGGTCAACGTGCTCACCTTAGATAGGTGAATGCTGGACTCTCCATCTGCGTCTGGTGCAGGGTGCCGTTGCCAGTTCCTTCACTGGTGAAACATAGGCCTCTTGAACTCAGAGGATCGTTACCGTCGTTAACTGCACGAGCGGTGAGTTTCCGGACACCTTTTTAGTCTTTATAGTCTTTAGGTGCGTGGCACGTTAATATTGAACAGGACTCTGTATAATGCTTTTCCCTTTTTGTCTTGCAGGACTCTTGAGATGGAAGATGGAGTGAAGCGCCTGGAAATGCGTAAGTAAATGCAAGCGCTCTAACTGTCTTTTCCCTTGCTGCTTAGTTCGTGCTGAAGAGACGCTGGAGTATTTGCAGGCGTTCTATTGTGACGAGCGCGATGGGCGTAAGTAAATACCTGTCTAATGTCTCTTCATTTGTCTTTCAGATGTTGGGTTGCAGCGCCGGAGTCCGCGAAATGCCAGTAAGTAATAACAATGCTTTTGTCTTCACAGGCGGAGGTGCAGCGTGAAGAAATGGCCGCAGCCGATGGATCAGGTGAGTAAGCACTGCGTGTAAAGGTTGCCTTGCTAACCTGTTGTTTTTTTGTCTTTGCAGGTGCTGTTGTTGACTGGATACAGGAATGGTAAGTATAATTCTTGCAGGTTCAGGATCGAAAGAAGAATGGCTGGAACAGACTCTGTGAGCGTTCTGCTGCAGATGCAGAATAATGCGAAGCACGTTTCATCTATCGGGTGTGGTTTAAATAGCCTTGGAGTGATGAGGCGTCTTCCTCCACGGCCCCGCCTAGGTAAGAAAAGAGTTCCAGTTCCAGAAGAGTTCCAGTGCTGTATCCAGGGAGTGGAGCTTGCCCCACCCAGGTAAGAAAGTAGTTCCTGTTCACAGAGGACTTCTAAGTGGCTGGTAAGTAAGCAGCATGGTCTGCTGCAGGTAAGTCCACCCAAGCATCTTCATACATAATATGAGCCCGGCGCTTCCAGTGCCGGGACCGATGGCTTTGATGAGCCTGGTGCCACCGGCGCCAGGACAAGGTCCAAAAGGTCCCAGTGGGGACCGGCTGGTGCCTAAGATAACGGTTAGGGGCCTGCTTCCAAGGATGTTGGGCTGTTCCTGACTCCTTGGAAGCAGTGATCATGACAGAAGCGCATGCTCCCAGGGCCGCACCCCTGCACACCTCTAAATTTAAAGGGGACGAAGATTTTTCTGGTGAAAAAGGTTCTGTCTCCTGTCCCTAGGAAAGGGGACGGGACGGAAGAGTACTGACATTTATAGTCTCTTTACTCTTGATTTCTTGTGTTCCAGTTGTCCTTTGACTGAAAACAAATTATAGAAGAATTCTTCCCAAATGGTCTCTCAATATCTTCAAGACAACCTCTTGAGTGATAGCAGTTTGGGTTACAAGCTTCCTCCAGGTGAAATCCCAAAAAGTAAGAGTTGCGCCCTTGTTGCCTTAGTATGGTTTCACAGCCACTTGGCTGTTGGTAATATGAGCTTTCCTAAAAATACATCTTTGATAAGGAGGTTTATGTCTTTGTTGCTTTATTGATGGCTGATCGTGATGCTGGGTATGAGTTTTTCCCAGTGGCTATCAAGTATGGGTTTCTCATGGCCTCTTGGCTGTGGATAGTACTGGTTAGAGACTTTCCCCATTTCCCCACTGGCAGTTCGCCATAAATCTTTTGATAACTTCTTGGTTGTGGGTAGTACTGGTTAGAGGCCTTCCTTACTGGTAGTTCGCATAAAGTCTTGACAGCCTCTTTATTGGCTGTGTATAATGCTGGTCATAAACTTTCCCCTATTTTAGATTCCTACAAGGGAACTTTCGTCTTTGCCACTTCGCTTCGTTTTCCCTAACTATTTCATATTCAGAAAACAGTCTCTGCTCTGATTTATCAATTGTTCTGTATTCAAAATTGTTGCATTGTAACAGCTTTCTTGTTTGGAGCACCCCGGGGTCAGCATTCACACTAGCCAACTCACCGGTTCTCTGGCGGCTCCCTCTTCCATTTGGCTTCACAGCGGGCCTTCAGCATTCAGTCTGCTTACTTTCCCGCTTCTGCGAGCCTCCAGTAAGTTGCGCGTCAGTCTTCAGGCGCAATGGCAGATCTGTTGATCTTCCGCAACTTCAACTGCCTGCCACACGCGGTGCTGGAAACACTTCTCCTCAGCCAGACTTCTTAGTACGCTGCTTTCCGCGCATGCACACTGCAATTCTGCTTCTGCTCAATTTCACGCTTTGTGGAGTTTTCGGCTGGCACTGGCTTCTTTCAGCTGCGACTCCTACTCCTCGGATGGCTTCAGCGTCCTCAGCTACGCTTCCCACACAGCCTTCCAATGCTCCTTGCACTTCTTCCTCTGCTTCACCTTCATTCCCCAGCTGTGCCTCATTTGGAATCTGGTAAATATCTGTCTGATAGAAGGATGTAGGGAGTGCCTCATTATCGGAATACATGCACTTTATTATATGATACAGATATTAGAGAGCCCTCCGGAGGAGTGAACCAAATTAAATAAGGACAGATGGAGCATTTGGATGATCAGTGTCCCTTACACTCAGGGTCACTCAGCAGATTCTCTGGTTAGTTCCTCTTCCCCCTCAGGGCCCCAAAGAAAGTGGAGTACGTGTATGCATGGAACAGGGGTGACAAGAGTGTTGACTAAAAGAAGCCAAAACTAGGGTCAGCCATGCGCAGGGGACAATATAAGCAGGTCCTTATATCACATGAATATTTTATGTATTTCAAATACTGCAGCGCTACATGTACATTTATCTAGGCCTAGCATTACTTAACATGGCAAAATGGTCAGTCAATTCCTGCAGGAAAGCAAATTCCACTTAGGCTATTCAAATTAGAATTCAAAAACAGGAAAATAGTCCACAGACAATTGAGAGCTATAAGGAAATATCGGAAAGACAAAAAGCATTGAAAGATATGAATAATAAATTGAAGAAACTGAATTAAGAGTTTAAGAAATATGCGACGCAATGAGGGGAGAGCAGGCCACCGCCTATGCTACTCTGCCCCTAGTTTACAAACAATAAAAAGGAAGAAGAAACCTCAGAGGATATAGTAGATTTGTTTTTACAAATACGTACGCAAGTTTTACATACGCTGACGCCGCACACCCCCAGCACTCGTCCTGACTGCTCCAGTACAACAGATGCTAGGGCAGCCTCAAGGACCTAAAGTTCAACAATCCTAAACACTGACCCGGGGTTGTTTGAGGGGGTTTGGCTGCTCCCAGATTTTCAGACACCCATTACCTCTCCATTCACTGCTTCCATTAACAACAGGAAGGAGAATGCAGCCTACCAAAAAGACAGTCACTTTCCAAGCACGATTGGGGTGGGGGGGGGATCAACAGGTGCTGATATAGATGAAAGCAGCTTAGTCACAGTGCGCATCTTTGAACACCTGGGGACCCAAGCAATTTTGTTGAATAATTCCCAAACATTATGGAGGAGACTCAGCAGGCTGTGGAGGAATTCCAGACCACAGTTCAAGGATTATAACCCTGCTTTGGTGGAAAGCAAACAGCTCATGAGGGCAATTATGCCTTCAGAGTTTTGTCAGAGAATCACTCAGCAGATCCAATGGCTGATCTGCTGTGTGGTAACAGGTGGCCCTAGAATAGGGGACACATTAGAAAAAGCTTGAAACAGAATCTTAACTGCTACCCCAGAAAAACAGATTGGTGCAAGATTAACAACTGCACACAGAATAAAGGAGAATCCCTGAAATACTATTGACACAACCTTCAGGTATCATACTACCCAGAAAAATAGTGCAGGAGATGGTAGCTAAATGCATTTGTTTCAGGCCTCCAACCCAAAATTCAAGTTTAATTGAAGATGATCGGTATAATGTGGTAGTATAAGTGTGTCAGTGACCATTGCAAACTGCTGTGTTGTTTAACAGGAACAAAAGAACAAGAGAACAAGAGTACACATACGGCCTCCGAGTTGCAGAATCTTCAAAAGCAGGGTCCTCCAACAGGTAGGGGGACATTAGAGGGAGATAATGGCAGCAAGGTCGAGGTGGAGGGGCTCCAGTAGTAGGGATGTCTACCCAGTCTGGACAGTTCCCAGTTTCATTGGCATGCAATTACTACAAACAAGTTAGAGATAGGAGGGACAAATGCAAATGCCTGTGTAGACTGCAACACAATAATCCAACTTCCCCTCCAGGACTCGGCTCATCCCACAAACCAAATGCTCAAGAATTCACAACAAAAATGTACACATACAGAAGAACAATACTGATACAGCCTTAGATAAGACCTTGCAACAAACCCATGAATACCAATAGATTAGGGTAGACGTTATGTCCAATGTGAAGTAGATGGGCAGAGAAATGTCATGCTTAGTGGATACAGGAGCTAGAAGAGCAGATATTCTTTTAGATTGTTTTCCAGATATTCCCTTGTTGACAAAACATTGTGGGCATTGGGACACCCCAGCTCCGCACCCTCAGGGATCGAAATTGGGGGGAGCTGGGAGCTATTTAGCCCCTACTGGTAGCTTGAAGAGCCTGATATGTGTGATACAAACAGCTACCAGGAGCTCATTTTGGCTCTGCAAGCCAGCTGATGGCAAACACACCTATGTGAATTTAACTGTGTGTTTGGTTACATCTATAAATATACATTAGGGCACATTAAAATACATACATACAACATTTAAAGCACAAGGTGGCATACATTATGGAGAAAAGTAAATCTTTCCATTTTATGTGGAAGTTAGATTTGTGGAATACTATGCACAAGCTTATTGTGCTCAAGCAGTAGCTTGTAGTCACTGGCGCATGCTAGATGCCCAGGAACTTCTTTTAGTTCCTGCTTACCCATTCCTAATTTCGAACCCTTCACTCTGTCACAGAAGCAGTTTCTAAAACATTAGGACCTATCACATACAAACGTGTTCCTATTGGAGTGCCACTGCAACAGTTAACCTATTAGGAAGAGACTTACTCTGCAAGTTACACTGCAAAATCAATTGTACCCCCAATGGTAGTATTCTTATATGTTCCCAGCCTAATGGAGAAGCAGTTTTCACCACATTTCATGTTCTGCAAGAAAAACCTGAACAAGAACAGAAGATACGCGCGTCCCCAGATTTACAACAACTTATAAATACTATCACAGAAACTGATGGTCCATACTAGTGAACGTAGGTTGTACTAGGAATACCAAATCAGAAAAGATTAAGGTAGATCAGTCTGAAATGTTACTCGGTATCCCTCAGTACACCCTCCATTCATAGAGAATAAGGGTATAGCGTCAGAGACCGAATCCCTGTTAAAAAAAGGAATTACAGTGTCTGCAACCAGTACTTGTAATACACCTATTCATACAATGAAAAAGCCAGGTAGAGAAGCTTCTAGATTCGTAATTGATTTAAGAGCCATTAATGCAATAGTAATCCTTGTCCTTCCAAGCATTACCAAACCCAGCAAGGATAAAGTCTTCTATCCTGCCGACAGCAACCTATTTCACGGTAGCAGATTTGTGTTCAGCATTCTTCTAAGTCCCAATAAACCCAACAGCCAGCATCTTTTTGCATTTTCATATCCGGATTCCAGTATACATGGACTAGGGTCCCACAGGGTTATACATAATCCCCTACACTGTTCACAGCGACTCAAAAAAATGTAGACTACATCAAATTCCCCAAACAGTACATTCTAATCCAATATGTAGATGACATTTTAATAGCATTTCCCTCTTATGGAGCCTGACAGCAGGACACAGATACTACTGATAGCTGTAGCTAATAAAGGCATAAAGTATCCAAGCAAAAATTGCAACTATGCATGGAAAGGTTACTTTACTTATGACAACATAATGCTAGGTCACAAGTTTATCACACACTTCTGCAAAGACACAATTGTGAAGAACCCCAAGCCACAAACTATAATACAGAAGAGAGCTTTTTTTTTTAGGAATAATAGGTTACTTTAGACAGGGGATGTTGGGCCATACAGAAATAGTTAAGCCACTACAACACTGTACAAAACTTAAATGCTGTAGAACCCTTCAGTGGACACCAGAATCATCAAGAAACCATCAACACTATAAAAGGGGGCAGGGGAGCTAGAGAGGCCGAGCAAGATAGCGGGCTCCCAGTGAAGCTTCCAGACAACCAAGCCGTACAATCAGAGCTATGTCCGACTCGTGAAGTGATTGCTGGCTGCATTGAAATGTATTTTGCCTTCAATCTTATACAGCATGGTCTCATCTCACCTGCAGCCGTAGGACCGCTTGCTAATGCTGCAGACCCCAGCTCTTCGCCAGAGGCCCTCCGACACAATATGAGGGCTGGGTCTAGCATAGAGGAGGCAGACGTGCAGCGCTGAAGGTGAGCGCAATCAGCCCGGACCCCGGGCATGCCGCTGAGAGGACCCTGCTGCGGGGACACAAGACCATGCCAAGGGATGGCCGCTGCAGGGGGATGACAGCTTTGCCGCTGTGACCTACTATCCGTGGAGTGCGACTTTGCAGCAAGGATTAAATTGGCAACCAGGCAGACATCATTGGGGATGTTGGTGCAGGAGTGGTGACGGCCCATGCCGCTCGCTCAAATATTGGATTAGGGTATGGGATGACCTCCTGCCCCTCTGGACTACAAGTGGCTCCCTTGGGATTGCTTAAGCCAGTGAAGACACCTGCCTGGGGTCCTGCAGTGACTGGCGTGATTGGTGCTGTTGTAAGGACCTGACTGCTCTTGCAGGAAAGGAGGCCGTCTTACACATTGACAGCCATTTGGTACTGGGTAGTGCTTCACCGCAATGGAGTGTGGTTCTGCTGTGGAAGGTGTGCTGCAGCACAGAAAGATCTGGATCCCCCACCAGATTAGAATGATAGCGGGGCAGCCATTGTTTTTGCGCCAAGACCTCCACCTGCTGGGAGAGAATGTATGCCATTGCCCGGGACGCTGAGTTAAGTACATGACTGCCACCTGGGGGAGGGAAACCGCCAATGAGGATCACTGCACCACTTAAAGAGGATCCCGCCAGTGAGCACACTACAGTGGATGTAGCCCCCAGGATCCCTTGAAGGGCTTTGCCGGCATGTATAAGAGGTCTGGTGCTGTGTGTGGGGTCCAAAACAGCTCTATACCCGTCAAGCTCTTCTAGACTGACAAAGTTGATGCATGCCCATTAGTCGCATGCTAAGGGAGCCCAGCTGTCTGGCGAGGATTGTGGGGGCAAGATATCTGCCCACTGCATGCGGTGCACCTAGGGAGTTCTAATAGCAAAAATGTAATGTCAGGTGGGGAGGGTGGCTTTGGTGGTGCACCTCTAGTGGAGGCATAGCTCCCGTATCCATGTCCACGCTGCAACCACAATGGCATGCCACCAGTCCCAAAAACCAGTGGGATGGAGCACGATCTTCCAATAAGAAGCAAGACACTGCGGAGAAGGGAAACATGAATACGACTGCATAATTCCAAGCAATGTTGGCCAAAATGAAGACGCTGAACCAGCGTTCGCAGGAGACTACCATAGCTGTTCAGGGCGTGGCAAAAGAACTTAGACACAAATAGAGTCTAAATGCCCAGGCACAGAGGACACCAGATAACGAACAGCGGATTAGTGCAGTAGAGGATGACCAGCATGATATGGCCCTGGAGCTGGATGCAGCTATTGAGGAGATACAAGGCCTAAGGGCAAAGCTGGACGATCAAGATAATCGATCCAGCCGCAATAATGTATATCTTGTGGGAGTGCCGGAGGGAATGACCTGGACGTCATTATGTACTCTTTATGGCAGTTGACGCTCGTCCCCTCTGTCTCTGTAATCCTAGGGAGTTGATTATTGAACAAGCCCACAGAACGCTTATCCCGAAGCCTGGTAAGGACACCCGCCCCCAGGTGATCACCATTTGATTTTTGAATTTCCAGCATAAATTAGCTGTCCTGAAGGCCTACCGGCGCATGGTCCCATCCGGCTGGACTGAGTGCAGATTCAACTCATCGCTAGAGGTATCCAAACGGCGCAGGGAGTTCAATCCGCTCATCGACACACTGAATGGCTCAACACATTGATATTACCTGAAGCTCCCAGCTATATCATGTTTCCAATTAGGCGAGAAGTTGCACTCATTTGACTCCCCTGTGGAGACCTTGCAATCTTTGGGCCGGCATGACATACTGGGTCCTGACTATCCCCACCCTGGACTCAGGTTTTCTCACTTTTTATTGGTTTTCAAAAAAGGGTGAACAAATTGTTGAACCACAACATCCTTGTTACACCCCAGTGTCAGTTCGACCCCCCTCGAACCCTCCCCTGACCCTCTCCTCTCCCCCCCCAACCAGAGGTAAACAAGCGACGTGCACAGGAAAAGCTGTACTCTATTCGTACAGTCTAGCATAGGTCCAAGGGTTTCAGGCAAACCCCCCCCCCCCCCAGTCGTTGGCAAAGTAGGTTAAGTTATTGTTCATGGCATATGTACATAAACGTCTCCCACTTACGTTGATCTCGGCGGAACACGACCCCAGAGGCAGATTTGTGATGATACAGGGCACGCTCTGGGGGGAAATATTGTCCATTTTAGCCGTATATGTCCCGCCCGCATTTGGGGGGAAATCATGGACAAAATAATAACCGTAGTTGCAAAGCACCAACCGGATATGTGGATTCTAGGGGGTGATTTTCACGATGAGATGAACAATACCCTCGACTGAACACACATCTGTGGCCGGAACCCCGACATCCCAACTAGATTGGCAACATTTCTGTCAGTCCTCGGCTTTTGTGATGCGTTGAGAGAACTTCACCCAATGGACCGAGGTTACTCATTCCACTCGGGAGTCCACGAATCCTTATCTAGGCTGGACTATTTTTTTCTCTCAACCCCAGAAGCGTATAGGGTAACCACTGCAGAACTGCTCCCTCGAGGCATCTCTGATCACTCGCCTCTGGTGATGGAGATGCGCATAGATAGACCTGCTCCCCAACCCCCAGGACGTGGAGCCTGAATAGCTACTATCTTGGTTTCCCTGAATTCGTCGACCACACCACAGAGAAAACTACACAGTACTTTGAAATAAACTCTAATGTGGTTGAGAGTCCTGCAGTACTATGGGAGGCTTACAAGGCAGTACTTAGAGAAATGATCTCCTGGACGTCCACTAAAGAGAAAGAACATTCATGTAAGTGACGGATGCCGAAAAAGTGGCAGAGGAATGGGAGGTCAAATATATCTTACATGCCACCCCATAAACGCATGGATCCCTTCTCAAAGCCAAAGAATGCCTCTGAAGCATCGTTTTAGACAATGCCAAACATGGCCATCATGAAGCAAGGGCTTGTATTTACTAACAGGGTGATAAAGCAGGTAAGATGCTGGCCTGGCGGGAAAGTAGGGACACCGGCATGTCAAGGAGGTCATAGACGCACAGAATGAACGGGTCCAGCTGGATCCCACCATAGACCTGTGCATGGCCAGCATTGTGGTCATTCCCAAAATCAGAGAAATCCCCGGAACTATGCAGTTCATATAGGTCAATATTGTTGATTAACAGGGAGACCAAGATTCTTGCCAAACTTCTTGCCACCAGACTGCAATCAGTCATCACCTCTTTAATTCACCCCGACCAATGCGGCTTTATGCCACACAAATCGACACGCATGAACATACGTCGTCTCCACCTGCTCATGGAATGGGCTGCCATCCATGACACACCACTCGCCCTACTAGCCATTGATTTTGAAAAGGCGTTTGACTCAGTGATATGGGAGAGCCTATGGGAAACAATGCGTCAAATGGGGTTTGGAGAGACTTTCGTGGGTTGGGAAAAACTGCTATATGAAGCCCCACACACGGAGGTCAGGGTTAACGGATGGCCCTCTAGACCCTTACCATTGGGCAAGGGGACAAGGCAGGGGTGCCCCATTCCCCCCTACTTTTTGCATTAGCAATTGAACCACTGGCCCAGTGGCATCGCAAGGTCAACACATGGAAGGGATTCTGTTGGCCGGGAGGTGGAGAGGATAGACTATCCCACTAAGCCTACGATGATCTGATATATCTAAGCGACCCAGCCCGATCCTGTTCAGGGGTCACGCAAATGTTGGCATGCTTCAGTGAGTTTAGTGCACTATGGTTCAGTTGGGGGAAATCTGTTTTCTTCCCGGTGAAGGGTGTTGAGCATGCAATTCCCACATACTGCCCATATCAGGTGGAACACAAGGGTTTCTGCTACCTGGGGATCCAGATCTCTAGGGACCTCTTGGACTACACATCTCGTAACCTACACCAGATTATTGACCGCTTTTCGAATAATGTTCGACACTGGATGCTGCTCCCCTGACGCTGCTGGGCAGAGCTGCGCTCTTTAAGATGGCATTACCACGTTTCTTGTACGTGCTACAAAATGCCCCGTTTTGGATTCCCGACTCCGAAATCAACCGAATAGACGGTCTCCTCAGAAAACTTATATGGGGAGGCAGACACCCTGTATTGCTCTTAATACACTACAAAGATCGGTATGGGAAGGGGACATCGGGGTGCCACACCTCCAATCATATTACTGAATGAGCCAAATGGCAGTGATTAACGATATATTTCACAGCAGCCAAGAACTAATGCACATCAGGGTCGAGATGCTGGGAGAGCAGAACTTATCACCACTGGCTATAATGCACCAAACCCTCACAAGACCTCCCCCACAGACGATGGCAGCGCACATGGCCAGACTCCGGAAGAAAGCACACAAACACATTGGGTGGGGAAACGGGGTCACTCAGATGCAACCCCTCTGGAACAACAACAATTCCACGGAACTGGGGAAACTCACGCCATGGCCAAAGTGGGTGGAAGCCTGTATCACCAAGGTTGGGGACATTCTTGCCGAGGGCAATTTACCTCCATTCGAAACACTGCAACAGAAGTTTAGCTCCCGGACACTGAGCATTATTACTATATGCAAATCACCCACGCCTTGAGGGAACACCTACCAGCACTCACTAACGCACCTGAATGCACACCCTTGGAGGGTAACCTCCTAATAGAACGCATACCCACCAGAGTCACTTCCATCCTATATAACGCTATAGTAGCCTTTGCCACCGCAGAACTGGACGATCTTAAAAGGAGATGGGGAAACAGTTGTAGGTGCTATCGACCCGGAAGACTGGGTAGTGATCTTAATGTACCCGCGAGAGATCGCACTTGCCTCCAGGCTCCGCTTGATACATCTTAAAATTCTCCACAGAGTGTACTACCCTAGGGTCGCACTGCACCGTGTAAATGGGCTTTGGATCCGAATGACCTATTATGCCAGGAGGGGTAGGGCACATCCTGTGGGAATGCCCCCTAATCAGGAACTTCTGGTGACAGTGTTGCAGTAAACTGACTGATACTCTGGGGAGAACAGTACCACTTGACCCTAAAATGATGTCACTGGTCATCCCTGACGAAAACACTACTAATCAGTGGGAAAACTGTTTTTGTCCACGGCAGTTAGACTGATGAAACGTAACACAGCCCAACAATGGGGCTCAGCCAAGTGCCCGGTGCTGGCCCAATGGGTTGCTGATGTAGATGTTTGTGCGGCAGTGGAACACAGAATATATATGGCACAAGGTTGTCCAGCTAAGGCTACAAAAAGGGAGGAGGCTAAGGGACTTTAGGGATGTCATGTGACAGATGTGTAGGACACGATGTGACTCAACTTAATTTGTTTATACAGATGATGTATGGCCGATGACGGTCAGGACACACCGTTGAAGGGAAGTTAATATATGCTTGCATGGTTTGTGTTGAAATAATAAAAAATATTTTATTTAAAAAAATAGGACAGCCCACAGACGAAAATGATGTGTCCCATCCTGTTGATCACACCCAACCCGGCAAAGGAACCTCGCATAAGGGTGGCGATAGGTGATAAAACGTTTTCCTTTCTTGTTGACACTGCGGCGACTAGGTCATGCATTAGGGAAGGAACATTTACATTGTCAGGAAATGCCATGAACACACAAGGATGGATTCTCTGGGGCTCAGGAAGTAGCTCCTTTTACCGATAATATCTCGCCATCTATAGGAGATCACGATATATCACTACCTTTACTCTACTCTCAATAGACGCCTGTAAACATACTGGGACGAGACATCATGAGCAGACTGAACATGACCATTTAATTCACAGACAAAGGCCTTGTGCGCTCATCACCAGGCATACACATGCTCAATGTAAGGCTGATTGTTCAAGCATATTGTGGATGTATGGTACAGAGGGGGGTGCCAGTGGACCTGGACCCAGAAATGTTCTAGTATGTGACTGACATTGCCATTGAATGGCTTCCAGGGATTGCAGGGAAAGTGTGGCAGGTCCCAAACGAGTACCTGTTCAGGCCAGAAACACCATTGGGCGAGCTAGAAGGAACAATAGTGCCCATAGAAATAGAAGCAGTGGTGGTGAGAGAAGACTAGATTGCAGTGTACGGGATGGATGACACAGAGAGGGCATGGAGAGCAATAATTGCAGTTGCAGAGAGGTGCAGGTTGACCACAGTGACAGATGACAAACTATTCAAGGAAGAGAGAGAGGAACTGGAGATGGTGTTCGAAATGTGTGTAATGTATAGGTTACAGATACACTACAGAGAAGTACCACAGAGAATGGCAAAAAAGACAAGGTCAGGTGCGCACTCTAGTTCCCAGTCATTTAATCCTTAAACTAGTAATAATAGGGTTGGATCCCAGCAATGTTAAAAAATAACAGGGTTAAATCCCAACTGCCAGTTCAAATGCACAGTAGTTCTGCTCCTCCAAGTACTTTCGAGTCTACAACTCTCTTCAGGGAGGCTGTATTTCTTTTCAGCTGTTACCAATTACTTTTTAAATACAGTCTCAAGGAATTCTGGTCATTGCAGTGATGACAATGTTTTGTTCAGGAGCAGAACTACTGTGCATTTGAACTGGCAGTTGGGATTTAACCCTGGTATATTTGTTGAACATTTTGTGGGATTTAATCCCATTACCACTCACATTTGGGATTTAACCCTGTTATTTTTTAACATTGCTGGGATCAAACCCTGTTATTACTAGTTTAAGGATTAAATGACTGGGAACTCGAGTGCATGCCTGACCTTTTCTTTTTTACTTAATGTTGCAGGAAGCCCGGGTCCTGGAGGCAGCAGCACCGGGGGTTGTCATGCCCTCACTTTGGAGAGCCATAATCCTGGTTTTAACCCCCTCCCCCAATTTTGGGTAAGATGTGTGTGTTTGGAGGGGAGTTAGTTCCTGGGCTCCTGTACAAAACATTATATCATCACTACAATGACCAGAATTCCTTGAGATTGTAATTAAAAAAGTAATTGGCAACAGCTGAAAAGAAACACAGCTTCCCTGAAGAGAGTTGGAGACTCGAAAGTACTTGGAGGAGCAGAACTACTGTGTATTTGAACTGGCAGTTGGGATTTAACCCTGGTATATTTTTTGAACATTGTATTGGATTTGGAGGAGTAGAACTACTGTGCATTTGAACTGGCAGTTGGGATTTAACCCTGGAATATTTTTTTAACATTTTGTGGGATTTAACCTTGTTACCACTCACATTTGGGATTTAACCCTGTTATTTTTTAACATTGCTGGGATCAAACCCTATTATTACTAGTTTAAGGATTAAATGACTAGGAACTAGAGTGAGCGCCTGACCTTTTCTTTTCCAGAGAATGGCAATGGCGCTGGAGGCGCGCTCTCATTCTGGGAGGAGGACATGGCCAAGGTACCCAGCAGTCTATGGACTACAAGTCCTTATGAAGGGGGCTCCATAATGAGCACAGGGGGAGTGGAGATCAAGCTGAAACCAGGAATGATGCCAAGAGTGAAACAGTACCCCCTAAAAAAGGAAGCAGATGAAGGCATTCATGAGACAATCACAGTTCTGATTGAGGGAGGCATTCTAGTATCATCAGAGTCCCCATGTAACACAGCAGTGTTCCCTGTGCGCAAGGCAAATGGGGGGGTCATGGAATTTTATTCAGCATTTAAGGCCTCAACCATATTGTAGAAGCAGGGTATCTTCTAGTTGCAAACCCAGTGACATTTTGTGCAGCATTCCAGCGGAAGTTGCCTCCTTCACGGTCAATGATTTGAAAAATGCATTCTTTTCAGTGCCACTACAAGACTTGACCAGTTTTCATGTATAGAAACCAGAAGTGGAAACACACTAGTTTACCACAAGGGTACTGAGAGTCAGCATCTATCTTTAACAGAGTGATACAAATGGACCTGAGCAATATACAGTTGGAAAGCACAGTTTTACAGTATGTAGACAAGCTTTTGATTTGCAGTGATACAGAAGACAGTGCAGGAGGGACTCAGTGCACATGCTGACAGTGTTAGCTGACAAAGGGTACAAGGTGGACAAGGCCAAGTTACAGTATTTCCAGAAGGAGGTGCTGTACATTAGGCCAATGATATCCAAGGAAGGCCGACAGTTCGCCCCCCACGAGGGTAGAGGCAATACACAAAACACTCCAGCCCACGACTGTGAGGGGGATGCAACAGTTATTAGGGTTGTGTAATTACTGCAGAGCATAGGTCTTTGACTACAGCACATGCACAAGGACACTACTGTGTGCCCTAGAAAAGGTACAGAGGGGAACAAAGACATTGAAATGAACCACAGAGATGACTGAGGTCTTTCAGGAACAGAAGGAAGCCATAAGCACTGCCCCACTGGTAGGGACCCCAGACTACAAAAAGGAATTCTTCCTAGTTTCGCACACTGACGGTGCAGTGATGAAGGTAGTACGGATAAAGAAGACAAGCAGTGGAAAAAAGCCAACAGCTTACTACAGTGGACACCCTGACCTAGTAATGAGAAGACATTATCAGTGCGAACAAGCTTTGGTAGCTGCAACTTTCCCAGTAGAGAAGTAATCAGCAGTAACAATGGGGTGCACCACCCCTTTGTACACAGAGCACGCCCTCTTCGCGATACTGCATAAGTCAAAGAGCACACTGACGACACAGAGAGCATCAGGGTACGAGGAGATATTATTGAATGTAGGACTCAAGATAGTAAGATGCAAGACTGTAAACCCAGCGACATTCTTGGCAGATGTTCTCCAGGTAGGAGACTATGCACATGACTGCACAAAACAAAGATGGTCAGTGAGACACGCAAGGTAGAGGATGACACACTTGATTGAGGAGACGTGCTCTACATTGATGGTTCTTCGACAATTGATCAAACTGATAGGGTTAGACGTAATGGGACTGCAGTGGTAAGACTGAAGGAGGACGGGACAAGTGAGGAGGTTGCAAGTGCGCAGCTACCATCCCATTATTCAACACACGCAGCAGAAGTAGTGGCTCTCATATTAGCGCTGGAAAACAGCATAGAAAAAAAACTGATGATTTATTCTGATGTCAACAGTACACTCAGGACTGGCGTCATGGCTTAGGAAAGTATTCAGGAGAGCCGATGGGACCCCAGTGCAGCATGCACTATTATTGGACAGACTGATTGAGGTGACTGCTTATCCAAAGCAGGTAGCACTAGTGAAGTGCCAGGCCCACGCCAAAGGGGGAGACCTTATCTCAAGAGGAAATGAAGCAGCAGACTTTGAGGCAAAATGTGTAGCGTACTTTGGGAAATTGTGGGAACTGAAAGAAAGACAAATGGCTCAGGGAGATGTGAGGAACATGGTAATGAAGGGGGGTTACAATGTATTCCCAGAGACACAGGAGGAGAAAGAGCTATGGGTGAAGTGAGGGGGCTCCATATCTCCAACAGATGCCTTATGGCGACAGAGCAACACATGGAAAGTGGTCATGCCACTAGCATTTTTGAAGACAGCATTAGCACAATTGCACTATCGAACACACACAGGGAAGGAGGTAATTGCTACACGCATTGGAGAAGCGTGGTTCTGTCCCAATCTAAATGAAGATGTAGGTTGACCTGCCAGCAGTTTACAGCAGGGCATACTTTAAGAGTTGTGGAAGGAGCCACACCAAAACCTGTAGGCCCATTTCTGAATCTCAACGTGGATTAAGTGGATATTATCCCAGTTTGCCAAGGTAGGTGGATTGAAGCAGGCCCCTGTTCACATGCTGACGCCCTTAGAGCAGCCAAGTTCTTGGTCAGGGAGGTTTTTCCCGAGATGGGGTGTGTGTTAGGTCCTGCGGTCTGACAATGGCCCTCACTTTGCCAAAGAACTGTCTCAGCACATCACGACCCTGCTAGGCATCCTGCAAATATTCACCTATGCGTACCACCTGCAAGGAAACTTGGTGTCTGAATGCCTGAATGGACCCCCTAAAGGGGTGCCTAGCCAAGACGCAGCAGAGCACCAAGAACAATTGGTTGCATTGTCTAACCCTTGCCTTGTTTGAATTGCACAATTAGCCAGGGTCCGACCACCATTGCCCCGTGAGGTGGTGACAGGACGCTGTATGAATCTTCCCCTGGCTCCTCCCAGAAGGGCACTGAAAGACAGAGTAGTGCAGATGTGTTAGGACAGGAAATTAATGAGTATATCACTTGTCTGGTTGCTAGCGCTTCTTTTTATCTCTCACCAGATACAGCGAATCCATGGAGGCCCAGAAGATGGCGAATAGACTGAATGACGACGCACCACAAGACTGAACTGAAACACCCTGTGAAGGTGGGTGATATCTTTGTCTTGCGCAATTTCATAAGGCGCTGGAACGCACCCCGGTTCACCAACCCGCATGTGGTGGAGAAAGTGACGGACCGTGCTGTTAAGCTAGCAGGCAAAACAGTGTGGAATCACCTGCAGGACATAAAGCGCTACAAAGCAGTGGCCTCACATGGCAACAAGGTTCTGTGACTGACACAGCGCATATGTTGAGCAGCTAGATGAGCTACAAGTGCATGCGGAACTGACCGGAATAGGGAGACATGGACATCCTATGGTCACATGACCCCAAACTGCCAAAGTAGCAACTGGAATACTTGTACAAATCGACTAAGGATACACTGTGCGTTTGTTATTTTCCCTTTCCACACACGCATGGTCTAGGTGAATGTTATGGGGATTGTAAAACAGAGAGCAAACTTGTGAGACAGGATCCGCTGCCAAGGCCACAAGATACGGATGACATTCCATTCCATGAACGACAGTAGCACCAGCTGCAGTAAATACGAATAATTCCTAAGAATTCAGAGCTGCACAGCACCAAATCATGGTCCCGGAACAAGTCACTCGGCCGACGCAGACAATGGACAGTGACCGGCGCTGGGAGAAAGAGCCGATCCCGCGCTACCAGACAGAGGACCGCAACAAAGATGTGAGACAAGCATTGCACGGAGTGAACGAGCACTCTCAAAGCCTAAGGTGGTATACACAAGTAACAATGCAGACACATAGTCTTTCTTATTACATTCAAACGGTACACCAAGAGCTGAGAACCTTTTGCAGATCCCAGGCCTGGGGACGTCGGCTCTAACTAATCACAGTTTAGTATCCTAGGGGTGGGTAGCAACGGGCAAGAACCAATGGCAAGTCCCTCATACTGCAATATTGTTATAGATAGTGACTTTGGGATGTACCAGGCCGGCCACCTGACATTAAAGAGCCAGTAGAATAACAAATATAGGCGACCATATAGGTTATTAAGCTCCTGACGGCCAATCACAGATGTCGATAGGTTTTTGGAGAAAGGCCCAGGTAGTGACACAGCTACATCAATTCTACATCAAAACTGGCCTGCGAGCCAGGAGAAGTTGAGATATCCATGGATTCCTTCTGTCCATGTGCTGATCCCTGTTGGTTTTGGCTGTAATAAACCGCAGTTTGAACTTGCCGTTGACTGAGTCCTCCATTTACCCTGTGAAGGTGTTGTGCCTTCCGAGAGTTGGCGAACTCCTAGTAGCCCTCTGGCAATCCAGGGAGTTTGTCCAAACTGTTGTTCCCCTGCTGTCGCCCATTCCCAGGGCCTCATGCGGTTCTCGGACTGTGGGGGACAGTCTTCCTAAAGGTTCTGGCTTAAGTCAAGTTGCAACCGTGCACAGATCCCTCCTGAGTGGAAGTTATTGTGCACTCCCTCCCATTAAAAACCCGCCCAAATGGGATGGCCCATTTGTAGTGTATTCCTCTGCAGGCCAATTCCCTGACCACCGGGCCCATCTGCCTAATTTTGAGCAGCATGATCCCCGCCAGGTCCTGCAATAGCTGGATAGGGGATCCTTGATATGTCAGCGGTTCTTTCGACCTTGCTGTTCGTAGCACTGCCTCTATCTATGTGAACTGTGTGAAGGCTGCTAAAACATCCAGTGGCTTGCCATTGGGACCCAAATCCATTTACCTTGGGCCTCGTGTCTCCCAAGATGTCTGCAAAGATCTTCTGAACCTGCCCCCTTCGCCCCTGGTCTGTGACCGTCTCAGGCAAGTTTATGACCCAAATATTAATCCTCCACGGCCTGTTCTCCAAATCCTCCATTTGTAATTTGAGATTCTGTGTAGCAATGCTCAGTTGTTCAACAGACTCACTGTGTCCTTTTGTGTCCGCTTCACCTCCTGAAGGCCCCTTTTGAGGAGGTCCATCCTTTCACCTAGGTGGCCCATTTCTTGCCTCATTTCCAACAATGCTGTGTTGAGAGCCGATCTCATTAGTTGAAACTGCTCTTGAAAGGCCTTAGTTAGCGATGATTGTAGGCTTATTAGGTCGTTATGCAAGTCTTGTCATGTTCGGGGCTCTGATGCCCCCGCTCCCACAGATTCCCCCGGGTCTGCCATGTTAGATGATGTCTTGCTGGTGCCCCTCACTTCACCAGGACCCCATATAGTTAGAAGGGTGACTAGAGGGTCTCCAGTAGCAACAGCCTGCTTTAGGGACTTGGCTTTGGCCTTTGACATTCGCCTGGCGCCCCTTGGACTTAGTGTCCCTCTGCGATGAAGGTCTGCCTCACTGCCTTTCACAGTGTCTAATCCTTGGGTCCTGATGTGCCTCTGGATGTGGTGGTCCAGGAGAAGGGTTGCTGGGGACCCACCTCACAAGTACACCCTGTGTCTGCTCTGTGGGTCTCCTGGATGTAGCTGCGTACCCCCGGGGGCATGAGGGTACAGTTACAGAGAGGAATACTGTGTCGGTCACTCATCACTTTCTGGGACACCCCTCCCCTGCTTCTTCTGTACTGCACTCGCTGGTGACCCCCTCCACTCACTCACAGCGGCCCCTCTCTCTGCTCACACTGATTCTTCCCGCTGTTGCCGATTGTTTGCCTCCCCAGGGGACCAGTGGGGAAGCAGCAGTGCCGGTTGAGGGGGACCACTCCTTACTAGTCTACTGAAGCCTCTGAAAGTTGATGCTGCTGGGGGGAAGCATGTGGCTAGAATTGTGCTGCTACCCAAGCCCTCTCCTCACTTTTTGGGCGCTGGTACTTCGAGAATGCTCCCTGGGTCCTTCCACAGGGATTGTTAGGGAGAATGTTCAGAAATTTGCTAATTCCTCTTTAGCTTAGAGACCCCCAGCTCTTTTGCTGGACTCTAGTACTTTGATTTTTTACCTGGAGAGAGTGGAGTTTTATCAATGCCAGTGAGTTCTCGGACACGGTCATGGGCAAGTCAGAATCTGCTTTTTAGGTCTTGGAGTCAGTCGGCTTCAAGGAAGTTAATGACCCACAAATCAAGTTTCCAGTGCCAGTCTAGATATATTAGCCATGGTGGTTAGGGAGACTTCTCAGAAATGTGTTAATTCCCTTCTACCTTAGAGACCCCCAGCTCTTTTGCTGGACTTCAGGACTTTTAATTTTTTATCCGAAGAAAGTGAGACCCTTTTTTCACACTCTCTCATGTATTTTTAATGTGATTTGAACTCTGTGTTTCTTTTGGTTGTGGAGTCTGACAAACTCCATAGGCATCATCTTTTACATTGTGTCACACAGCACCTTCAGTGCAGTGACACAGGGAAGGCTTCTCAGATTGCCCAAGGTTTAAATACCTCCTCTTGCATAAACTACCATTTCCCAGAGCATTGAAGTGAAATTGACTTTACTTACACTTAACTTTCTAGACCCAGCACACCCTATCTTACAATAGAGTGCTGGAGGGGTTACTTAGTATCCCCTTTGTCTAGATTCTCGTGCAACCCTTTCCAATGAATGGCTGGTGGCAGTGGTTTACTTTTAACTACCATGGTGTGCTTTTACCGCGGGCTGCGTTCACATCTGCAGTAAAGCACCGAAGGGTGTCATTTCTTTGTGGAAAGGTCCTTCTTGAGATTTAGTCTGCGCGCCAAACCAGGTTTGGTCCCTTTGTTCGTTTTGACTTTGGCGGGAATCACGAATGAAGCGTGCCTCTGGCTCCACGGTGTCTGGCGGGGGCAGAAACCGAGGGAGGTGCCCGAAATTCCCTGTGCTTAGTCTCCTAGGAGACAGGAACGCACTCTTAAGTGATTGATCGGCTGGTTGTCCGGCAAGGACAGCCACCCTGCTGGGTGACTGACAGCTGGGCTGGAACGAATGGGAGAAACCTGCAAAAAAGGCAAGGCTTTTTGGCTTGAAAGACAGTCAACCACTGGACGAAGAAATCTGAATAAGAACTTGAAGAGGACGCCTGCTGCAACTCCTGGACTGGTGGTTTGCCCCGTTAAGCCCTGCTGTTGTACTGAAACTCCAATTTAGTTTCGACTAGAGAAGCCTTGTAAGGATGACTTCTCCCTTTGAGTTGGTGGGACCAATCAACTCCAAAGTAAGCCACCTGGACATCCTCTCAGAGCTTGTTGAAATTCCACTGCAGTGGCTGCTGGAACTGAATAGCCAGGGAGAGGAGCACCAGATCGTGTGCATTGCTTTTAAGTTGGCCAAGTGTAATGCTCACTTGGTATCCACGGAGACGTCACTCAGCCTGTTCTGACCTCTTACGACCTCGAACCCTTTCCTGGAGTCTACTCGACTGGAGACTGGGCCTTGTTTTCTTAGAAAGTGTGCTCTCTGTCCTGCTTTCAGCGCAGGGGCGTGTTGATTGATGCAGGCTCGTTGCTGCCTAGTTACTTCACTGGCAAGAGTCCGACAGGTAAGTATAATGAGTCTTTTGAACAGTTCTCTAACTTTGTTTCTTTCCTTCCTTAGATGATGGCCGGCATCAGGGGATGGCGACATGCTGCTCAGATGAGCAGCGTTGAAGGTGAGTGAGAGCACGATGCCCGATACAACCCTTTCGTATTTGTATTAAACTGAGTTCTTTTTCGGTCTCTTTTAGGTGCCGCAACGTTTTCAGCGTGGATGCTGGTTATGAAAAAGAAATGCGGTGAGCGTGGTATGCGGCGCCTCTAGATGTTTCCACGCTAACCTGTAGTGTCTTTTCCCTCTTGCAGATGGATGAGAAGTTCCGGAGACAAGTTCCTTCAGAGCGGCTGGGATTCAGGTAAGCGTTTGAAGCTCGTACAGTCTTTAGGAATAAGCGAAGATTTGCTGAATACTTACTAATGCCTTTTTTCTGTTCTTTTCCATTTTCCTTAGGAAGCGGCGTGCCGGGATGGGAATGACACCGCCGAAGATGCCCGCGGAACAGAAGAAGCGATGAATGATGGGCAGAAGCGCCGCAAGGTAAGGCTGTTCCTAACGGTGTTCTTGCAGGAGCTGAGCGCAGAAGAAAGATGCAGGCCTACTGGAGACCGATCAGAACACGGTGAGTGTCACGCTGCGGGTGCAGAAAACACAAAGCATGTTTCGCAGCCTGGGCGTGGCTTAAATAGTCTCTGGGTATCCCAGGTGTCTCTGGGCTGAACCACACACAAAAGACTAGACTGCACATGCAGTTCTGGGAACCAAAATATGTGGGGGCATCTATCTTGTCCCCATCAATGCACTACAAGTCCAGTCCCCAATGTTATCCTATGGGTGTGAGTGAGTCTGGTGCCACAAGCGCCAAGTCTGACTCCAAGCGGGTCTTTGGAGGGATGGAGAGGCCCTTGAGGGCCATGTAGGTGATCATGGCCTGGCTCCAGCCTGACATCTTGGAGGGATGGGGACATGAGGGGCAGGAATCATGACACCAAGAGCTCGAGGAAGGTCCTCCGGACTCCCGGAAAGCAGGACTGACCGAGCCTGAGCCACCTCAACAGAGTGCTAGACCCCAGAAGCAAGGTAAGCCCATCTTGACAGCCAAGAGTCTGCAGTGTTGCTAATTTGCTTAGACGCAAGGAGCTGAAACTGCTAAGTGTCGCTGAATAGATGTTGGTCCTTTTCTGTCCCTAATCGTCCCGTTGCAGTGCATGAGTCCTCCAGACGTCCTCCCTCTTGTCCCTACGACTGAGGCCCAGGCACACAGGATCTGCAAACTGCGCAGGAACAGAAGCCAGCCAAAGCCCTTTTTCTTCTAACCAAAGGTACTGTACAGTCTAAGCAAACTTACCTCTTGTTGAAACCTTACTTGGGAAAAGATGTGTTCTGATTGGAATGGATCACTAAGGATGTTTTCTTTGCGGGATAACATGTCTGCCCTTAAATTGTTCCTCGCTGGGATGAATGTGATCCAAAACGGGGAGAAGAAATTAGCCCATCTGGCCTGACGGCTATTGCATGTCTAAGCGTACTGGAGGATTCTGAGGTTATGGTGATCTGTATGGACCTCCAGTGGGAATTTCGCTCCTAATAACAAGTGGCGCCACTCTTCAAATGCACGTTTTATGGCCAGAAACTCTTTTTCCAAGACTGTATAGTTTAGTTCTGCGGACGCAATAATGGCCGTTCTTGATCATGGACATCTATTTGGAGTAAGACAGCCCCACGGGCAAACTGTGAAGCATCTGTCTCTACTATATATCTACAGTTCTGATTAGGAGCCTGTTGGGTGGTTAGAGACCAGGAGAAAGGAACACCCTCCTTTAGGGGGTTCATCAAAGGTTGAGTGAGTTGAAAAATGTGGTATAAACTTCCGATAAAAGTTTGCAAATCCCATAAACCGCTGGATGTCTTTACAGGAAGCAGGGGTTGGCCAGTCTTGCACGGCTAAGACTTTCTCGGGATCCACTGCTATCCCTTCAGCCGAGAGCATGTATCCCAGATCGATAACTTGAGGCTGATGAAAAGAACACTTATTTAACTTGCAATACAAGTGGTTTTGTTGGAGTCTTCGCAGGACCTCCCCCCGTGTTTCTCATGCTCCTGGACCGACAAAGAGAAGACCAAAATGTCGTCCAAGTAGATTATGACTTTGTGTAGCAGGAAGTCTGAAAAGAGATGGTCCATGAACCATTGGAAGACGGCGGGTGCATTAGATAGGCCAAAGGCCATCACCCTATATTGATAATGGCCAGAGTTCCAAAAGCCATCTTCCACTCATCACGTGGTGTCATCCGTATAAGATGGTAGGCTCCCTTCAGATGCAGTTTGGTATACATTTTAGCCCCTTTTACTGCTTCCAGGATACCTGGGATCAAAGGCATAGGATATTTATCTAGGACTGTGATCTTGTTCACTCCGCGGAAATCAATGCAGGGACGTAGCACTGAAGTGTTCTTTTTAGGTATAAAAAACAAGGAAGCTGCAGCGGGAGAGGTGGACTCAGTGATGAGACCATTCATCAGATTAGTAAGGAGATATTCCCGAAGGACTTCCTTTTCTGCAGCTGATAGGATATACATCCTTCCAAAAGGGAGAGGTTGGCCTGGATCAGCTCAATGGAACAATCATCCATCATATGGGGAGGCAGTTGGGTATACTCTGAGGTGGAAAACACCTCCTGGTATTGGTGGTATAACTCTGGAAGACCGGAGATTTGATTGAGCGTAGTGACTCCCAGGGGATTTAATAGTGTCTTAGTGGAATCCACCAATATGTTTTCCGGGTTCCCAATACAATGCGACAGGCAATACTCCGACCCGAGAAAGAAGGACCCTGCTGTCCAATTGATAAAAGTATTGTGCTTTTTTAGCCAAGGCAATCATAAAATCACAGGATGGTGTGCTGCTCGGGTGATGCCTAGAGTGTTATTCTCTTGATGGGAGGATATGGACATCAACAAGGGGCAGGTTTGATCCTTAATGGGTCCAGAGACCAAAGGACTACCATCCACACTCTCCACTGGAATGGACTCCAGTTTAGTGGAACGGGGGATACCATGGGATACAGCCCAATGATCATCCGCAAAGTTCCCATCGGCCCCACTATCAATAAGCACTGGAATATCTTATAATATTTTCTTCCCGATGACGAAAGACACCTTGAGTACCAGCATGCTTGTGTCTGTGGGACTGGTACACAGAGAAGAATGGAATTTAAGTGTGGGACTTGGATCTGGAAAAGGATCCCGAATCGTGGTCCCTTTCACAGCCGGGCGCTGGCGTTTCCCGAACGTCTAGGTGTAGCAATCGGGCATTGCTGTACAGTATGTGTGTTGGCTCCGCAGTACATACAGAGGCCTAATGTCCTCCTACGAACGCGTTCTTCAGGTGATAAAGGACCTCTGGCTGTCAACCCCAGCTGCATAGGTTCTTCGGAAGTAGATGCCCGATTCATGGTATGGAGATTTTGAGAAGGCCGAAGTACCCTTCCCAGTCTCCTTTCTCTCTGACGTTCCTTCATGCAATAAACAATCTGCATTACCAAAGCTATGAACTAAGAGAGGATGGACATGGTACTCTGGAGACCTCATCCTTGAGGTCCTCCGACAACCCTCTCCTAAAGATGGTGACTTGTGCGTCATCTGACCAGGTGGTCTCATTTGCTTGTACTTCGTAACGTAGCCAAGATATCCAAGTTTCCCTGTTTAAGGTCTAAAAGATGTTCCTGAGCGGATACCTGGATCTTCTGCTGACCAAACATTGTGCGTAAGCTGTTACAAAAGGCTGTATGCGAGTCAAGAATGGGGTTATTAGTGACCAATGGCGTTGCCCATGCTAGTGCGGGCCCGGTCATTTGAGAGATCATGTACCCGACCCTATCTCGATCAGCGGGGAAGTAGGCCCCTTTAAACGTGAACTGTATCGCGCAGGAGTCTAAAAACTCCTTTACTCTATGCAGGTTCCCATCACATTGGCCACCCGGTAGAGGACTGGGCGGTACATCTGAACAATGTGGGATTCGCGATGCTGCAGCTTGCTGCGCTGCCTGTTGCTGGTGCTGCCTCAGCGTGACATTCTCCTGCTGAAGTTGCTGGACTTACGCTGTTAAGGACTGCACAGCGGCAATAAGCTGTTGGATATGCTGCTGTTGCTGATCCACGATTGGATTTTGGAAATTGGGGTCTTCGGAGAGTCCCCAGCGCTCTAGCTGCACTCAAAACATGGGCATTGCTATCTGTCACACAATCAATCTTGTATACCAAATGAGTGCAAAGAAATCTCTGAAGACCACCTACCTAGGGGTGCGGAAGACCTCTGATGGTTCTAGCCGGTAATAAGAATTCACCTGGGTAACATTCCATGACCCAGCACAAAGGCTTGGACACTGAGAGGCCCCAGAGGGAAACTCTCATGGGGGATAAAACCCTGAGGAGAGCTGCTGGGGTGCGTTGTCTCCAGAGGATCCGGAGAAGTGGTGAGTTGATCCAAGATGGTCTGTCTAGCTGGCTGGAACTGTCCTGTGTGGGCTTTAGCTATAGATATATTGGAGAAGGGGATTAGAATATGGTATTCCTTCTAGGTAGTTCCCAATGGGAACTAATTGTGCCAGGGGATGCCTGGGTGTCTTACCCCACAAAGGATCTACTGCCTTCTTGTAGATCAAAAGGCCATAGGACTGGGAGGATGTTGTGAAAAGCCCTGGATAGACAGATTACACAGGGAAAAGAAAGTGAAAGTAGGTGTGCGTTTAGCTAGACGGGGGTGGCCTGTGACCCTACCAGACTCTGGAGGCTGATGTGGTCTTCCGGCTGAACTGGCTTCTGGGTATTGTAGTTGTACTAACTCTAGCACTCGGCTCTGAGAGATCTGCTGTAAGAAGAGGTTATTATACCCCGATCCGCGGAACGGAGAATACTGAAGCCGTGAATGTAAGCGGTTACACCTACTGCGTGGACGGCAAGCGAGGCAAACAGTGAATGGCTTCCCGTGCCGAAGTAAGGTTAGGCTGCGGGTCGTACACAAGGGTTCTGAAAGAGTAGTGAAAGATAATAGAAGATTCACAGGAAATGAGGAAACGTGTCTAAACAATTCTAGCTATGGGATTCTCTAAACAAACTTACATAGCATTTGAGTACTCCTATGAGAGTAGAGGATCCCATGGGGGCTTTCTCAGATATGTGGAGATGAAAGGGGGGCGTGGCTACCCTTGCCGGTGCTGCCTGGAGCTAACAACTAGACGGATACCGATGCATGTCAACTCGGCCATATTGCTGGGATACTGAATAGGCTGATTCATTAACTATTGCCACAGTGAAACGAAGGGGAAATCATCATCAAACTGCTGAGACTTGTCTGGGTTGCACTGTAGAGTTGAAAACAGCTTCTTTACTTCACAAGCCTAATCAGCTTGTGGCCCTGCTTTGATTCTTCTTTCCTACAAAGACTTCTAAAACATTGTGCAAGACTTTTACATACCTGCAAGAAGTGTTTCAGCTCACATAGACTTGTGTCCAATTGACTTTGGCCTAGCCTGGCTCCCTGAATGACTCTTCTTCCCTCTGACATTGTGTTTGGTCTTCCTTCCAGGAAGGGGTTAAGTAACTTTGAATTGGGGGTTACCAAAAGTACTTACCTGCTTCAGAATATTTGTGTGATCTCTTGTTTTGTTCTAATAACCTTTTCTCCTTTGACATACTCCTAAGTCTGATTCTAAATGCAAGCAGTGGTATATTACTGTCCACAGTGCCCCAGTTACTAAAGTCACCTGAGGGTGTAGGAAGTGTGTGTGCCATCCCAAAAGGGTACTTACTGATTTAGAAACATGGAGTGTATTTTGGAGTGTATTTGTGTGTTACTGTTACATTGCCCCTTCTGAAGAAGGCTTACTCTGACTGTTAAATAAATTAATAACTGTTTAAACAAGAAACCTTGTGTATAAGAGTTTATTTGAATACTTATCACTGTGCATCTCTATAACTCCCCTATAGCTCACATTGACCCCTCTTGAGATAAGCCTGGCAGCTCACCACACTACCAACCTGCGTAGCACAGACTTATACCAAAGGTTGGATTCCTATTGCCAGGAGGTCAGGGTTGTTGTAGTGCACCCAAAGGGTACTGCATACAATCTTGCCTACCAGGGATCAAATCTCCCCCAGTGACACCGCTGCCGCAACTGCGGGCCTTCAGATCTAGCGGGATGTAACGTTTGTCCACACGACTAGCGTGAGCGTCTGCTCACCTCACAGGCTCCTAAGCGGGGTGCGGTCTATGCTCCTCTCCCCTCCATGCCGAACATTCTTATTGCGGCGATCATGGGGATGACCTCCAGCATTGGCTCATGGATGCTCCCCCTCTGCCAGTCTCCAGTGCACCCCCAGGCAGTGCTTCCGCTTCGGTCTTCCTCTCCTTCTGAATAGAGCCAGGCCCCGTCTGGGGTAGCAGTTGCACGTCTCCTGCTCAACTTCCCCAGCTGTGATTCTAGGTGCCCCCACAGACTTGTTCTCTAGCCTTTCATCCTGGACTTGTCCCGGGCCGGCCTCCACCTCAAAACGGCTGTCGTAGAAGAGCCCACCACAGCCAAATCGGTCCAGAGACTCCCGACTCTCTCTTCCATGACTTGCAGGCTAGTTAACTGGCTTTACGGAGGTGGGAAAGCCATGAGTTACCTGTGGAGCAGCTGCCGACACGTATATCTGCTGCTGGCGTGCCATCTTGTCTCAAAGACCCTTTTAATAAACATGAAAATGGTAGAGAGATCAGGAAGTTAAGATTTCACCTTCCATTAGTTATGATTCTACCTTATGTCTAGATTTAAGGTCCCAGGGAAAAACAACTCCTTAAAACCCTCCCTTAAGTATAAATCCTCTCAATCACCCAATCAGACTGGATTAAATGATGAAAGAGCAAACAAGAACATTATGCATGGAGTCCAACATGTTCTTGTTTGTTCTTTCATAATTTAATCCAATCTGAAGTCCCATAGTACTGAGATGAGGAAGAGGGGTCCAGAGTTAGTAAACTGTTGTGAGCAGTCTAGTTGTTGTTATGACCAACACCTGAGCAGGACCTTTAAACATTTAAAACATTTAAAGGCCTTTCGGGTGTTCAGGTCCGTGGGAGGAAGAAGCAGTAGGGAGTAGTATAAGGTGAGGTTGCCTTTGTTGCAACAGCAGGAAACTGTGTGGAAGATATGGGAGAGTTACAGACTCCGTGGCTAAGCAGAGGACACGCAGCGGGATGTGGCATTGAAGCAAGCCACACTGTGAGCGAGAGAGAGAGAGAGACGCTCCCGACGCGCTGTGAACTGCTCCGTTACGGGATGTACACCAGCGTAAACAGAGCTGTGGTAGCTCCACTGGAGGTCAGCACGAGTGGTAACCGACCGACAGGAGCGGGTAAAGCAGGAGAAGTCCCAAAGAGCGAAGGAGTCGCCAAGGCATACCAGTGAGTTAGCCTGAAGCAGGTGACCCTGGGGCTCTCCAAATGATACCGCTAGGTAATAACTATTTTGAATACCAAACAATTGAATTAAGGCAAACTTGGCGCAACTCTCCTAAAGAGGGATTCAGAATAGAGGAACATTGTAACCCGCATTGCCAAAGCCAGAAGAAAGAAAAAATAAAGCAAAGTGACATCTTTTTTAAGGAGGCATTTCAAATAGAGGGACATTGTAATCCAAATTGTCAAAACCTAAGAAAAAAAAAATGCAGACAAATCGGGTTTAACTCTCCTAAGAAAGGATGTACAAGGGGAGAGAATGTTTAAGTTACGTCTGGCGTGGATTCACATGCTCATGAATATTCCCGGTTTCAGGTTGGGAATCCTCAGTAAAAGAAAAAACTGTTTCACTTTCACTTTAAAACTGTATTTCTGAGACCGCCAGGGGGCGCGGAGCATGACAGTCCTGTGAGCTCGCGCTCCGTTGGCACTGTAGGGCCTAGCGAGCACGCAAGATCCCAGGCCGGGATTTCACAGCAGACCCGAAGGCGAATCGAGCCTGTGAGGGGGGCCCCCACACGCTTGGGGGACTGATGGACTGCCCCCCCCCCTCCCCGCGTGGCCCTGGAGAAAGCTTCTAAGGGAGATCAGAGTGCAACACGCAGTTTTACAGGCTTAATCAGTTGGCACCCTCGCGCCTTTGCCCTGTGGGCCGCCCGGAGTGGCACAGAAGCCACCGGTGCTGCAGAGGCCATGTCCCCGCGCCCACCAGCACTGCACGGGGCGGCGGAAAGGGGAGGGCCGCCCCAGCGGACACGGCTAGGAGTGAGAGGGCGGGCGGGCGGAGCAGACCAGCACCTAGAGCACCAGAGCACGTCGAAGAGAGGAGAAGCTAGCCGGGGCCTGCAACAAGGTTCGACCCCACTGAGCAGGAGAAAGGAGGAAACGTTCCGTAGTATTCAAGTGCTCCTCATCCGGTCCCAGCTGCTGGACTCCAGGCTCTCTCCGCCGGGTACCGGGAACACATAAGACCCCGAGAGAGTGGGGCCCGGATCCGGAGTGCCTCCACCACGCACAAACGGAGATCCTGTCTGGGCTACGCCGGCCCCGCGGGGGGGCCGGATCCAGGTGAGGAGTTGGGGGAAAGCTAGCTAACAGAGACGCGCAGGTGGGCCTGCCCCCCCCCTGCCTCCGGCCCGTCCTCCGCAGGGCGGTGGGCCAAGTCAAGGCCCACAATCAGGAACTGGACACACCCGGAGGGGGAGGAAAAGAAGTGTTGGAATCGCGCAGGACAGCATAGGGCCTAGGCCAGGCGAGTCCGGATATTGATACCCGTCGAGGCCCCCCGGGCAGTGGCACCTATACAGTGAGGCCCCGTGAAGAGATGGTGCTACGGTGACGTTGTGGGGGTAACAAGGCGGCGGGGGAGAAGCAGAACACAGGTGTCCCCCTGGACCAATTCCAGCTGAGCAATCTGGGGGCTGGTCGCGTCCCCCTGGGGCCCCCCATATCCGTGATACAGGGGGCTGTTAGGCAGAAACCTGTGCAGTTCCCTTAGTGAACACTGCAAAAGATTTAGGACTACAGGTGTTAGCAGTAAACCCACTTGGTAGCAGTCTGTACCACCCAGAATTACCTGGTAGCTGTGGCTGAGCAGTCAGACTTCCCTCAAGAAGAGTAAGGCAGTATGCAAAGTATACACAATAGGCACTCAGACACACCAATACAAGCAAACACTGACCAGAGTTTTGGTATCAAAGTATATCATTATTTATTTAAAAACATACTGTTTGAAACACTCCAGCACTCTTATTGTAAAATATTCTAAACACAGTTACTATTGTAATATATACACCCCTTTTTCCTTATCAGATAAATCACAGTAAAACACCACTTATTTTCATACAGAGGTGAGCGCTTAACTAGATGGCACTCCAATAAGTTTGCGAGAAAGGGAGGGAAAAAGACAGAATATGGAAAAGGTACACCACTCTAAGGTTCAGGAACACTGATAGCAAGGCAGCAGAGCAAAAGTCACTGGTGAGCCAAAGTCCAAAGACTGGGCCCACTCTTAGAGAGAGCAGAGCACAAATGCGCCCAAGATCACACAGTTACACTAGGCTTAGACAGTCTTGCAGAGGGTTCGAAAAGAGTTTAGAGAGGCTTTAGGAAAGTTTAGCCAGGGTGTCCCAGGCTAACCCAGGTTCGAAAGCCAGGGGCTAAATCTACCCCGTACAGTCGGTAGCAAGGGAAGCCAGACGGGACCCGGTGGCAGTTGTTCCTGGCAGTGGGTGCAAGTCGCGTCGTCGTCCAGGGGAAGAGAAGATCTCGACTTGGAGGAAAGATGAAGGTCGCTGCACTACCAGGGAAGAAACCAGCCGCAGAGTTTTCCTGTTAAAGGTGGTACCTTTGTTCGCGGTCGTGGTAAAACGTGGTATCCCGGTTGCCGGGGTGCTTGGCACAGGCAAGGCGGCCACGAGGTACGTCGGGAAGGTGAAAAGACAGTGAAACTGGTTATCCCCTCCAGTCAAAGGAAGAAGACTCTCCGGCGGGAGATCTCCTCTGTCGAGAAAAGTGGTGAGACGGTCCAGCAGGGCTCCACCGGTGGTGGTGTCGTGGCAGGTCGGCTCAGCTTCTCCCTCGTCGGATTCTTAGGTCCTGTGGCGACTTCTGAACTTCCAGTCCCCAAAGCCCTGCTTTTATGCAGAAAACCCCCATTCACTCAGCCTAGCTGTCACTCAAACATGCTAAGTGGTGAGCCGGCCGGCTCACCACTTGGGCCAATCAGGACGGAGTGCGACTTGAGACAGAGTGGCACCACTTTGGAGGGCTTCTGTGGAGAAGCCCGCCAAAAAGTGGAACAAAGGGCTCGACTTGGGTTGGAGTCACAGAAGAGAACACAAACGCCATTTTAGAATCAAGTTTTGGCAAAAAATACCAACCGGAGAATTAATATTAATTAAATAAACCGGCTGTATGTTCGAGGCTACCGTAAATAATTAAATAAAGATAGTAGCCTAAAACAATGGGAAATCCCATAGGAAAATATTTGCGGTTGAATATAAAAAGTAGTATCCACTGCCACCAGCCAAAACTCGATCAGGGGGGACGGAGACGTGACCCCTCGACTAACAGACCCCAGGGCAATTCAATTGCCCCAGCCAGTACGTCCACAATATGATGGTTTGTACTGGTTCTGTTCAGAATTTAAGACTAGTAAAGTCAATGGTGACTTTACATGCTCTGGGAGACAGTAGTCAGTCCCAGGGTATGGAGTCTATACTGGGGGGTCACCATGACACCCCTGTGTTACTGCACTGAGGGTGCTGTGTAACACACATCACAAAAACACATGAAGCCCTATTGAGTAAAAGACCCCATAGCCCATTTAACACATCTAGGTTCAAAGAGACACACTCAAATCATGTCCAAGAGTGAGGGTAAAAGAGTTTCACTCTTGGCAGGAGAAAAAAATAAACCCCAAAAATCCAGGAAAGCTGCTGGGGGACTCACTAGGTTAGGAAATTCAGCCTAAACAGAGAATTCTCCCTAACAGGGGCCCACACTGGACTTAGGCTTCCTGTAGTGCCCTGGCGATAAACCCCACCAAAACAAAGGGAAGCGCAGTACCACAACGAAGAAACAGGGAAGGGCCCCGAGTGGTACTTCAAGGTTTTTTACGAGGAGACTCTGCATAAGAGGCACCAACCCTCAGGTGCCCCACCCAACCCCGAACCTGGAGCAGACCCCACCCTCCGAAGTGATTAGCTCTCTGCAATGTTTTCGCCGACAGACTCCGGTCCAGAACGAGACCCTCGGGGCCATCATGCTCGCGGTAGGGATCCCCCCCGCCGCACTCACCAAGGAAGACCTCAGGGATATCCTTCAGGAGATTAAGGCAATCCGCACAGACATTCAGGCCTCCATCATAGACCTTAAGGGGCGAGTGGATACCCTAGAGGACAAAATGGAGGGGATGGAGAATAACCACCTCCAGGCAGACCTTCTAGATATGACATACGAGGCAAGGATAACAGACTTGGAAATAAGAGAGGAGGACATGATTCTCAAGATGGACGATTTAGAAAATAGAGCACGCCGAAACAACTTGCGCATCATGGGTGTGACTCAGGAGAGGGGGGAGACGGCTGCTGATGTGGGGAGGAAAGTCCAGGGCCTGATCAACTTTTCTCACTCGAAGGGGGTAAGGAGGTCCAACTGGAGAGAGCGCATCGAGGTGGTGGAGGCGCGGGGGGTGGCCCAAGGACTATCGTTGTGAGGTTTCTCCGCTATAGGGAGAAAATGGAAGTCCTGGAGAAGGCAAAAAGGCTGGAGAGCTTCATCTTCGAAGGAGATACAATTAAGATTTATCAAGACCTCTCAACCCTCACCCGCAAAAGAGAATGCTGCCCGCTTACCCAGTGGCTAACAAGTCAGGACATAAGATATAGATGGTCCTTCCCGTTCTCATTTTCCTTCGAACGAGCAGGCGTGGATTACAGGGCATTTTGCGGTAGAAAAGGCCACGCAGGTGCTGCAGGTGTTCAGGGAGACCCTCAAGAGGAGCAGGAAGGAGCAGGAACCCAGGGAGGGGCAGGAGCTGTGAGGGAACCGGAAGGCCCCTGGTCGACAAAGAAGAAAACAAAAGGCAGGAGAAAATTTAAAAAACCTAACACCCCACCATCAGGAGTGTGAGGAGATGAACGATATGAAGATGACTCAATGGGGAGTATAAGGACAGCAATAGGACAACCCCGGCCGGGGACAGGATCTTTGAACTTGAGAACTGCGGTGTACGAACATGCCGTTGCTTTGGTGGCTTGCCCGTTGGCAGGCGACACAATCAGGGGAGGCAGGGGGAAGGGGGGAGGAAGGCAGGGGGGGAAATTGATTTTCGGGCTCAACTCAGCTCTAGATTTACAGGGGAACAGGGCAGCTCCTACCGGACTATGCAGTCAAGGAATACCTTGCAAACACGCAATGGCAGACAATGAAAGAAAGGGCCAGGTCGGGACGATCAGAACAGGATCCTTCAACGTAAAAGGGCTTAATTCCCTGACCAAACGCTCCCTTCTGGGGAGTGAAATGAAGAACTCGGGGGTGGACGTCCTCTTTGTACAGGAGACTAGAGTGGTGAGGGCCGAGGAGAGGGCCATCCCCGGTTAACATGTGGGCTGGATATTTTGGGCTTCCAGCACCGCCAAGAAAGCTGGGGTCGGGATCCTACTTCATAGGCATCATAAGCTAACGGAGGTGTCCCATTGGGAGAGTGATGATGGGAGAGCCCTGTGGTGTTCAGTAACCTCCACAAGTCTAGGGTCACCTTGGTATCCATCTACTGCCCAAACGTCGGTCAGAAGGAATTTATCCAAGAGGTTACGAAAGAGGTGATTCTCAGGGTGGAAGGCCTCCTGCTGCTGGGAAGGGAATTTAGCATGTGGGCAGACCAGGACTTGGACCATAGTGGGAAGATCACTCAATCAGGCAGTTTGGGGGGACATCCGGAATGGGGCCTCAGGGACCTGATGTGGGAAATGGGGCTGGTGGATATTTGGAGGGAGTGTCACCCCAAGACAAGGGGATACACCTTTTTCTCGGCGGCCCATGGAACCAGGACGAGAATTGATTATTTGTTCACAAAACACCAATGCATGAGTAGGATAGAGGCATGTGAGATCCGCCCAGTCAGCTGGTCAGACCACGATATGGTCTGGCCAGATGTTAGCATCTCCGGTCTAAGAGCCAGGGAATCCCTGTGGAAATGTAATGACTTTCTATTGAGGGATACAGTCTTTAGAGAAGAAATGTCCGCAGCAATCAAAGAATTCTTCGAGCTAAATGACACAGGAGAAGTGGACAGGGAAATGGTATGGGATGCGGCGAAGGCAACATGGAGGGGCAGGCTGATAAGTGAAGGAGCTTAAAAAAAAAAGGGTAAGGACCCTCCTATCACACAGGTTGAGGTCGGAGATATTCTCCCTGGAAAGAGCTGAGGGGAAGGAGGAGGTGGACAAGGAAAGAGTCCTGGACCTGGCAAGAGAGAAGAGACAGGAGCTCAGGGATCTAGAATTGGGAAAAATTGCGGCGGGACTGCAACACCTCCGTCAGAAGTATTATGAAAAAGGCGACAAGGCCGACGTTATGCTGGCCACGAAACTCCGAGGCCAGAGGGGGGATAGGTGGGTCCAAAGGATTGGGGAATGAGGCAGATGAGGGGAGCACAGACCCAGGAGGCATTGCAGAGAAATTTGCTAGTTTCTATGAGAGCCTATATGGGAGAGAGGGGGATGTGGATACGGAATCTCGGGAGGCGTATCTTGATGGAGTCTCCCTCCCGATCCTTGGATCACCTGAATCGGGGGCCCTGGACGCTCCGATAACAGAGGAGGAGGTGCTGAAGGCAATATCTGGGCTCAAGCGGGGCAGGGCCCCAGGGGAGGATGGGTTTACCGCAGGCTTCTACAAGGCCTTCTTGGGCTTACTGGTGGGTTTCTTGGCAGGCTTATACTCAAAGGCAGAGAGGGCACCCCCGTCATTTGGCAAAGCACCGATTACGGTGATCCCTAAGGAGGGGAAAGACCCAGCAGACTGCCGCTCCTACAGGCCAATCTCCCTCATCAATGTGGACGCCAAGATGTTCACAAGGATCATCGCAACGAGGTTGGACGGCCATATGCCGAATCTAATCCACTCTGATCAGGTGGGGTTCATACAGGGGAGAGAGGAGGCTGACACCTTACGTAAAACCCTCCATATCATGCGTATCACAGCCCCGAAGGGTGAAAACCCAGTCCTGGTGTCCATCAATGCTGAAAAAGCCTTTGATCGTGTCGACTAGGGGTTCCTACACGGAGTACTCAAGAAGCTGGGGTTTGGTATCGGAATCAGGCAGGCTATCAAAGCCCTGTATGAGTCACCTTCGGCTAGAGTAACGGTCAACGGACGCCTGTCATGTATTTTCAGCCTCCAAAGAGGGACGAGGCAGGGCTGCCCACTCTCTCCCCTTCTCTTTGCCATGACCATGGAGATACTCGCAGAATACCTCAGAGGATCTCCAGGGGTGCGGGGCATAAAGGTTGGAGACCGCACCTTCAAACTTGGCCTTTACGCAGATGATATCTTGCTCCACCTGAGGGAACTGACGCAGTCCGTTCCGTCCGCCCTACAGATAATTGAAGTGTTTGGCGAATACTCAGGCTTCAACGTCAATGTAGCCAAGTCGACTATCTTCCCTTTTGCGCCAGATGCTGATAGGTGTTTAGCAGAATTGTCCTCTTTGGGCCTTCAGATTTGTGCGGATGGGATAAAATACCTGGGGATTAACATTGTAAGACCTACTGAGGACTTGAGCTTGTCAAACTTCCCCCCACTTTTCGAGAAACTGTTTAGGGAGATGGAGGGCTGGGGAAAGGGGCAAATCTTGTGGATGGGCAGAATAAACGTGAAAAGATGAATCTGCTCCCTAGAGTACTATACCTCTTTTATATGTTCCCCCTGGAAGACCCGGCAGCCTCTTAACCTCGTTGAGGCTAAGAGGCGGATACTGAAGTTTATATGGCAAGGCCGGAAACCCACAATAGGCTATGAGACCCTCACCCTTCCCAAAGAGAGAGGGGGCGTAGCCCTCCCAGACCTCGAGAAATACCACAGGGCTGCCCAGCTCAGAGTCCTGGCCCCCCACCTTAGCGGAGACCCAAGCAAGCAGCGGGTCTACCTTGAGAACTCCTTCCTAAGCCCCGTTACAGTAGGCGAATGGTTGTGGGTCCCATTAAAAAAGCTCCCGAAAAGGATTAGGGACCACCCCATTTTAGGAACCATGTGGAAGGCACTAGCGGGGAAGGGACTCAAGGAAAGAGTCACTACTTGGCCCTCCCCATTAAGTCACATTTGGTCCACACTAGTACTGGAGGAGATCCCGGGCCATGAACATTACCAGTCTTGGTTTAAGGGGGCTTTGCAGGGTTGGCCAATTGGTGAAGGAGGAATCTTTCATATCCATCCATGAACTCAAGGAGGCGCTAGGAATTGGCAGACTCTCCCCACTCCTATATCTTAGACTTAAGGGTATCCTAATGAAGCCAAAATTTAAGGAATGTATACAGAGGAAACTTACTCTTGTTGAAAAAGTCTTGGATTCCCATACAGAAATGAAGGGCCTCATTTCCCTCCCGTATGATGCCCTTTTGGCTCCACAGGAGGGTACGACCAAGAGCCTCAGAAGGCGATGAGAAAGGGATCTAGGCCGTGCCATTGGGGATGATTTCTGGGATAAACACTGCAAAAGGGCTTCAAGACGTTGATCTCATGCCAATATAAGCTCCTCCATAGGTGGCAGTATGACCCGATTGCTCTTTCTAGGATGTTCCCGGATATAGTCCCAGTGTGTTGGCATGGATGTGGAGAGGGAGCCGACTATTGGCATATGTGGTGGACATGTGAGAAAGTCCAGTCTTATTGGTCGGAGGTGCTTAACTGGATTAGAGAGGCGGGGGAGGGAGACTACCCGTTAGACCCCACTTTAGTGCTCTTTGGCCTGCAACAGAGGGATGAACATTGGGAGAAGCTTCCGGACTTAGCACACTCACTATTACTGGCAGCAAGAGTGGCACAAGCCAGGTCCTGGAAAAGAGCCGTCCTTCCAAGGACATTTACTTTATGGAGAGGTTGACGGCCGCAATACAGGGCTCAAGCGTACAGATAGAAACAGACTGGCAGCAATTTATGGAAGCTTTTGTCAACACGGTGATCAGGGCCGTAGGGTGACCGGAATTCCCCACTCGGCCCGTAACCAACTTTTCCTATGACATTCATTGCACAGGATCTATAGCGTCGAGTGTGCATCGACGGACATGGGCCCGGTTCGCGCCACCCAACAAGAAGTAATATGAAAGAGCGGTCACTGAATCCTGAAAATGGGGGGTGGGGGAACAGGGGGGCGAAAGTTTCAGAGACTTTTGACTCTGTTAGGTTTTCAACTTGCTATGGGCCTGTGCCCAAAGGTACACCTTCTGTAGAAGCTCATTTGTTTTCTGTTTAAAACCAATAAAAATTGAATTAAAAAAAAAAATCAATTTCTGTCCTCCGATTCATACTGCCCCCATCCAATGACAGTCCTCTCCCTAAGCCCCGCCTATGGCAGTAATCTTCAAATTTGGTAGCACGTAAAGAGGCAGTATGACGAAGAAGAGCCGCAGAGGGGCCGGAGGGAGGGGTCGCATGTGAATCTATGCCAGACCTATGCTGGAAAACAATAGTAACAGGTAAGTAACTTAAACCTTCTCCAGCATGGGGTCTGACACGGATTCACATGCTCATGAATAAGGAATACACAGCAGTACAACATCACACCACCACAGGAGGTGGCAAGGCTCAACAGAAGCAATTAACCCTTACCTCTGGAAAAGACTCCCCTCAAGCAAACAGGTTGCGTAGCACTGCTTGTCCGACTCAGGACTCCTCTCTGGAAGCCCTGCCGATGCAGTAGAACTTCGTGAAGGTGTGCGTGGACCTTTCTGGTGTGCCCCTGCAGATGTCCAGCAGGGACACACCAGAAAGAAACGCCATCGTCGCAGCAATTGCTCTTGTGGAGTAGGCTCTCAGATGGCCAGGCAGCGGTCGGTTTGCTAACTGACAGTGCATGATGCAGCCGGAGAGCCGCCTTGAAATGGAAGCCTTAGACAAGGCCATCCCGTGGTTCACAGGACCAAAGTGCACGAACAGCTGTGAAGTCTTTTGAAAACTCTTTGTGCATGCCAAGTAGATCTTCAGGGTATGAGCAACGTCCAGCGAGTGCAAAGCCCTTTCGGCCGGCGACGAGAGTTTCGGGAAAAAAATGTGCAACATCAAAGGTTCGTTGAGGTGGAATTCCAACGGAACCTTCAGCATGAAAGAGGGGTGCATCCGCAGTACCACCCTCGATTTGTGGAAAGTCAGGTATGGCTGCTTGCAGGACAGGGCCTGTATCTTACTCACCCTCCTGGTGGAGGTGATGACCACGGGGAAAGCAGTTTTCCACAAGAGGAAATAGAGAGGGGCTGAATGCACTCGAAGGGGAGCTCCCCATATGAGCCTCGTCAGAACCACGTTGAGTTCCCTCGCCAGGGCAGGAGCCTTCACTGGCAGGAAGGATCAGAAAAGTCCTTTGAGAAACTCGTTGACGAGTCTGTGGGACCACAGCAAGGATCTCCCTGGGGACCTGGTGTAGCGGGAGATAGCTGCCAGATGTACCTTGATGGATGCGTGAGCCAGTCCAGCTTTTGCCAAGGACAGCGGGTATGGAAGGAGCCATGACCCTCAGAGGGGTAATCTTCTGCGACCGGCACCACACAGAAAAACGCTTCCACTTATGGCCATAGCACTTCAAAGTCAACAACGCCCTAGCCTTCTCGAGGAACTCCCTGCAGTCTGCAGGCAACTCACATACATCAAACTCTAGGGCTGCAGGAGCCAAGTCCTCAGCTTGAGCGATCCTGGGTTGTGATGCAGGATTGCACCACCTCCTCCGACGGGAAGATTCAGCAGCACCAGTAGCTTGATCGGAGGTGACGCTGACAGGATAAGAAGGTTGGGATACCAAATCTGCTTTGGCCACGCCAGGGCGATGAGTATCATCCCGCACTGACACTGTGTGAGTGTATTACTGACTCGTAGCAGGAGAAACAATGGAGGAAACACACACAGAAACATCCCTTACCATGGTCTAGGGCTTGCCCCACTTGGCGAAGATTTGGGCCACCTGGTCCTGCCGAAGTTTCCATTTGTGCCAGGAGCGCAATTCCCTACTGAGGGAATCCGCATTGGTGTTCTTGACTCCCGCTAGGTGAAGAGGGACGAGGAACATCTCTTGTCCGACGGCCCATCGCCATGAGTCCTGCATTTCCCTGGAGAGCACCAGGGATCGAGTGTCCCCTCGTTTCCTGAAGTGGTAAATCACAGTGGTGCTGTGAAGATCCTCACCACCTTGCCAGAGACAGAAGGAATTACCCGAGGGCCCAGAACACTGCCGGTAGCTCCAAGATTTTGATATGGCGATCCTTATCCTCTGGCAGCCACAGGCCTCTGGCCTGCAGACCTCTGGTGTGGGCTCTTCAACCTTCCAGAGAAGCATCTGTGGTGACAGTTTCCTGGAACGGAGGGTTCTGAAACCCTGTGCACATGGCCAATGTTGGAGTGGATGCCCCACTACCTTATCCCCCAACGGAACACGTCGACAAGAGTGATATTATTTGCCAAGCTTCCGGACACTTGTACCCAGCGAGTGTCCAGAACTCCTGAAGGGGTCGCATCTGTAACCTGCAAAGCCGGATGAGGTAGATAAAGGACGACATCATGCCGAGCAACGACTTGGTGATCCACGCTGTGGCCGTCTTCATCGACAACTGCTGCACCTTCCCCAGAATGGCCACTACCCTCCCCTCTGAGTGTGATGCTAGGCAGGACACTGTAGTGAGTCTGGTCCCCAGGAACAGCGCGTTCTGCGATGGTGTCAAGCAGGACAGTCAATTGATGGAGAATCCCAGATGTGTCAGCAGCTTGACGGCCGCCTCTGTCTGTCCGATGGCCAACTCTTGCGAGAGGGACCGGAGGAGCCAGTCGTCGAGGTACGGGTATATGTGAATCCCCCGTCGATGCAGATGGGCCGCCACTGGTGCAGGCACCTTGTGAACACTCTGGGGGACGATTTCAAATGGAAGTGTAGGGGCTTGACCTGGTAGTGCTGTCCCTGCACTACAAAGCGTAGAAACTTAGTGTTTCCTGTGAATGGGGACGTGGAAGTTGCCGTCCTCCAGGTCCAGCGACAAAGAAATCCCCTCTTTCCAGTTGGCCGTGCATGTAGTGCAAAGTGACCAACCCTGAATTTCTGAGACTTAAAGGATAGTTCCGGGACTTTTTTTTTATTGTTCCTATGGTTCGGCCATGTGTTTTTAAGCATAAATCGGTAGATCGTAGAAAACTTTCCTATGGACCTTACCCGACTTTTCGTCCATTAACGCACTCGAAATCAGCAGCCATTTTCTGATAATCCTATCATTTCCCCCCATCGCCCTGGCTCACCTGCTTTTGCGGCACTAAATCAAATCCCCCGCCCCTGAAACAGACTTGATCAAAACATTCATATTCCCCGCCTCTATCCGTGACGTGACTGAGCTGCGTAGGCAAACGCGCCCAGGCGTCTTCTACGCGACTCCACACAGAACCAGGAAATCAACACAGATGAGCTCACACAGCGCGCCACAATTGGGAATATGAAACTGTACTTTTAAATTAAACCGCAAGATTGTAAATTTGGTAAAGTACATTTATTTGACATCAAATGTTTTGAGAATATTCAGCGATTTGCATTTTTATTTGCTCACGTTCCAAAAAGTTCGTTTTGAGGCACACGATGTTCCTTTGCTGTACACAGGGTCTTAGATCATCTCACAATACAGCGCCACAATTCGGAATATGAAACTGTGGTTTAAAAGCAAACGGCAAGATTGTACATTTGGCAAAGTACATTTATTGGACATCAAATGTTTTGAGAATATTCAGCGATTTGCATTTTTATTTGCTCTCGATCCAAAATAGTTCGTCTTGAGGCAAGCGATGTTCGTGTGCAGTACACAGGGTGTTGGTTTACGATAAAATAAGCTCTTCGGTCGCACTGATAATCGCATGACTGTTCCAACAACGAGGCACTAGGCCACCACAACGGTCTGTATGTTGCATCTAGCCGTTAGTACCGCATAAGGGCATACTTGTACTTGGCGATCGTCCCATAAAATGGTCAGGGTGGTAACGTTGTTCACGCGGAGAAGCAACTGGCGGTTGAAAAACCCATCCGCCGGTGTCTGGTACTCGTGACACAGACAATAATGGATGATGTACCTGTTTGACAAACATAAAAAATGAAATTAGTCTCACCATCAGATCTTTATTAAAATTATTCATTTTATATATTAGGTCGGGAAATTATTTCATAGCTAGGACAGTGCAACTGGGTATTATACGTCAAGGGGGGGCTGTAGGATACTGAGACAGTCCCCCAGTGCAGGGGTTGACAGGGAGGCAGTGCAGGTGGAGAGTGGAAGGGCCCAGGACTGAGGTCGCAGACAGTGGACCAGTTGTAGCAGGGGAGAGGGAGAGAGAAAGCAGAAGCAAAGAGGAAGGTTTTGAGGTGCTTCCGTAAAAGGAGATGGTTCTCCTCAAGATAGTGCGCGGTACAAAACAATATGCCACATAGAACGAACAAGTACAACTTAACCCGTCTTTAAAGCTACTGTATAGTAATTAAATTGCGGTATAAACTCATCTAAAGAGTTACTTACATTATATTTGCATTTTCCATTGTGTCTGTGCGTAGGGCAGCCCCGAAATACCACTCCTTCTATGCCGACGTTATTTCTTCTAATGAACGAACATTAAATGGCTTTCGTTTCTGAAATTATATTCATTATCGTTTCTTACGTTATTGCCCCACACCCCCAAAAAGAAGTCTTTCGGGATGGTCCCGGCCTGTCAAGGTCAAATAACAATAGAACCTTATACTGAGTCGTGGGCCATTCCGGCACCCGAGAAAATAATCAAAGCAGCTGACCTTCACTTTGAACGAGCACACATTCCTAGTTAGCTACATTCAGTGCAAGGCCATCTCACAGGACTCACAGAGCAATCACTTTTATTTACACAATACATAGCTACACATATTCAATGGGCCTGCGACATGAGGAGACTCGAGAGAACAGACAATCAAATTACAATCATTTAAACCGTGATGTGTATTTCTCAATGAGCTCTTCTTTAGGTGGACATGGAACAGAGGCAATGTTGGGTGGCAATGCAGTTGTCCCCTGCACAGGTTCGTTCACAACTCCATTTATGTGCCTATCTAGGACGTCAACAATAAGTCTCTCGATAAACTCATATTGCATATCCTCAAACACTGGTTTGATCACCCATTGTTTACTTCTTTTAGTGAAGGCCTTATTGTAGCGAAGCGTCCCTAAAGTTCCGGTCGTCCTACTTTGTTGACGGCCAACATTATGGTTATGTGCCAAGACCGCTAGAAGAGTCCGATTTATCATGCCCTCCATGCCAAAATGCAATCGTTTTGGCCTGTACTTTAGGCACATATTGTGGAACACCTCCAAATCTCCTGTGTGGCAGAATTCCGTGAGTCCCCTCAAATCTCTTGTTATAGTTTTATCAAATACAATCTTTTCAATGGCTTTGTGAGTGGGTGATGAAGGAATCAACGACTTCTTCTTCCGTGCCTCCTCTGTGGACAAATGGCCATGTTCACAATTGTGGAAATGTTGGTTTGTGTTCCAACGGTGAACGTTGGTACAGTGTAGCATTACTGACCGCCATTTTTCCAGTAGAATTTCCAACGACCCTCCACATGTTTTTGAGCTCCACCAAAGATGGTTGCTGATTGACTTGGACCACTGTGAAATACCTTGCATTTCTTTTATTTTACCTGCAGCAGACATTTTTTTATTGATTGTTTTTGCAAGATGCCAAACGTCAAATTGGTGATTTATATTTTTGTACTCTTCTCTCATTGTCTTGGCAATTGAAACGTGTCTGTCCGTGGCTATCAGGTCGATCACCATTCCCCGCGATTGTAGTTCTTGCAATGATGCTACAAAGCCAACTTTCTCCATGGCCACTGAGGATGTACTTTGTGACACCTGCACGACCACCGAACTCACAATTTTCTTACTTTCGATGTCCTGAAAGTGGTAGGTGCAGTACTTGGCTGAAGATCCTGGGCTGTCGCACTGTCCATCACCGGCTAGCCTGAACCGTTTGCCCGCGAATGTACTATCAATAGACATTTTTTCCATTCTCCAAGCTTCGCTAATGGCTGGAAATAGATAATCGGTTTGGTATTTGTAGAACTGAGTTTTCGCAATGAAATGGATTCCCACAAACTGAAAGAAAGACTCTAACTTTTTAAAACTTGAACCACTAAAAAGTGCAGCCGCTGCACAAAGTAGATTGCCTGCTGGCAGTTGTCCCAGCATGGGTTGTGCAGACCATGAGAAAGGATGATATTTTGTACAGGTGGCATGTATTTTAAGGTTAGTGCCTCGAATTGCACGAGTCACATTAATCAATGGCTCCCCACATACTTCCCCACCTACCGAATGCCCACATTTCAACCGAATAATAATATCAATCAAACAACTATCGAATACAATGAATTTGGCCTCTTTCCTTATACTGTCACTCTGCATCCCAGCTGGTTCGGCCTGTAACGTTGAGGACATGTCACTCACATGAAAGGTAGAATCTCTGATATCGTCTTCCGCTATGTTCAGTGATATTGATGGTGTTTCATTGTAGTCCACTTCATTCTCTTCCATTGCAACATCTGTTCCTTCTCCGGCGATGGGTGAATAAGACAATTTCTTCAACTTTCTCGCGGTCTTAGTTTTTGCGGGTGTGGATTCTGTGAATTGATCTCCAACTGCATCCGAACTACCAGGAGGACATTCACTATCAATGGCTGGTGGTGGTATAGCTCCGTTGTCAATCACTTCATATTCTTCCCATTGGCACGATGCATCTCCAGTCTCAAGTCCCTGCCAAAAGGTTTGACAAGCAACATCTCTCGTTCGCTTCACTGTCTGTGTAGATCTAGTTCGTACACCCACTCGCAACTAGAGGACAGATTGGAAAAGGGATGTTCAGTTTAAACACAACTTACAGTATTTAACTATTAACAGTGAAAAACAACATAATATAGTGACCAGGACACTAACCTTCTTTTGCTTTCTTTTCTTTGAAACTTTCTTGCCTCGAACTTCAACATCTGGACGCTGTTGCTCCGACTCGTGTGTGCATGTCTCCACTTCCTCTTGCGCTGCAACGACTATATTTTCATGATAAGTACATCCATCACGCACTGACGCTCCATCGACTCCCTGAAACATAGAACTTTCATTAGTATGTATAATAATATCGAAAATACAAAATGTACTTGGGGACCAATACCCACGTACATCTCAATAGCAAAACACGAATGAACGCTTTGTGTAGAACATTCAAACGACAATTATTCACGCATAGTTGATCTAGTTAGATGGAACTGTCTCGATCCATACCTCGGGCTCCTCATAGATTTCCATTGATGATATTATTGAAGATGATGCTCCAGTAACTCCCTGAAACACAGTAATTGCATTAGTATGGTTTTCTATTTTGATAAAAAGAACAGAAACTTTGTGCAGGCGTCAACGGCTCATCTAAATAGACCTGCACAAATGATCAGTTGTCTAAAATAAATAATGGATATGTAAATATGATTCGATTTGCTCGATCGTTGGAAGTGTCACCACCCAGAGATCTGCATCAACTACTAGGGGTGATGTTCTTGTAGAAGAAGGTCCGTCATCTCCCTGAAACATAGTACTTGCGTTAATAAAGAAGGAAGTATAGCGGATGTAATCACGTCATATGATTTTGCTTGATCGAACTGTCAGTATCCATACCTCGAAATGCATAAGAACATCAAGGGACGATGTAACTGCGGTGCACACTTCTGCAAGCTGTTGCGCCGACCCGTAACTGCATGCTCCCCCTTCTTCTTGGACTAATGCTCCATCGACTCCCTGAAACATAGGACTTTCATTAGTAATGAACACAATATTGAAAAAAGAAGACACATAGGAGGGCGACGACAGAAGGACATATCAATGGCTAAAAACGAAAGAAACATTGTGTGTAACAATCACGCTACAAGAATGCAAGATCTGATGATCTCCATCGATGGAACTGTCCGGAAACGTACCTCGAGCATCTGAGTGACATCAACGGTTGTCGTCAATGCGTTGGACTCCTCAGCATCTCCCTGAAAGACAGTACTTGCATTATTTTGGATAACAATAATTATAACTGAAAACAAAGACTAGAGGACGAGTACAAGGGTGTACCATTAGGTAAAATAATTACACAATAAATTAAAACTATTGATTTACATGCCTAAAACAAGTCAGTGGCAGAATAGCCAAGTAAGATTACCCGATAGGCGCTTGAAGTGGCTGATGACTGCAATAACGACACGGATGGAGAATCTTCCGCCTTCATATTGAGTGGATACATAAATGGGGAAATTATTGTTAGCTAATGCTACACACTACCGCAAGGCCGAGAGATAAATACGTAAACTTGACTCACCAGTGGAGGGATGTGGACGAATAGAGTGGGAATAGCGGTTGAGAGCAATTTTCGCCTCGCTCGCGGTGTGTTCTTCTTTATTAGCAATGATGTGGAGTACATGTCAGAGGTAAAGTGCCTGCTGCAGATGCGGTATCGATCACCCCTCTTGTCCGCAAAGACTTCTAGGACTCTACTTTCAAGCTCAGACGGTGGATATCCGCAATATCGGACCCATTCTCTTATCTGATCTATTGTCTTAGGGAAAACATGCATTATAGTACCTTCAGATTTATTATGGGTCTTCGAAGGGCAACCGCCAATGGAACAGGCAGGCATTGTGGAAAGTTCTGAAAAGTAAAGATCAACAATTCTCTATGAATACCAATGTGTTAAAAAATTAAATGACACATAAAAGGTTCAATGCAAGTTTCGTTTTGGTTCTTGTAACTATACACGTTATTCACATGCGGATAAGTATTTGAATAACTTTAAAAAAATAGAAAAATAATTTGACTAAACTCAGAACATGTGACTAGTTCCTTGCATGTACTGTCTTGAACGAAAAGAAATTGGACGCAAAATGATTATGGTACATGGCCTTACCTTGACGAACAAACAGTTAGATGCAGGGATCAGAGTAGTTTCTTGTCGTAGAACAGGGAGCAGTTCACAGGTTGCAAACTGAGGAGTTTCCTCGAAGTGGTCACGGAAGTTCACAGAGACGAAGAGCAGATAACCAGCACCTTCACGGGTTGACTAGCAAAGCGCAAAGAAGTGCTCATTAGAAATATGAAGTGGGTTATAAAGGATTCGAAACAGGGGTGTGTTTGTGAATGAATAACGTGTATATGTCGTGGCATTATGCGGTTTGCAGGGGGGCTTCCAGCGTGAGGGGGGGATGCTTGGCAGGAGACACAGGGTCTGGAGGTAGACATGGGAACAACAACCCATGCTCTATAGACCACTTTGAAGTGTACATGGTCTTTGGCACCTCTTGGCCTTTATCGCTCCCCGACAGCTCCACTTGGCAGCGCAAGTACCCCGGTGCGAACTGCCTTTGATAGGGCGGGGGGTGGATTGGGGCGGTGGTCGTGCAGACAAGACACAGGAAGACTCGTGAATGGAGACACACTTATGTGGATTGCAGGGGGGCGTCCAGCGTGAGGGGGGATGCTTGGCAGGAGACACGGGGTCTGGAGGTAGACATGGGAACAACAACTCATGCTCTATAGACCACTTTGAAGTGTACATGGTCTTTGGCACCTCTTGGCCTTTATCGCTCCCCGACAGCTCCACTTGGCAGCGCAAGTACCCCGGTGCGAACTGCCTTTGATAGGGCGGGGGGTGGATTGGGGCGGTGGTCGTGCAGACAAGACTCGTTTGCCGCAGGGCCTCACCAAGGAGAGGCCAGCTAACTGCATGTAAGAGGCAGGCTGAAGGATCTAGTACATGGAAGGCAGGGGGGTGAGTTTATAAATACCTCAGCTTCCCAGGAGAATATATGGGTGCAGTTCACCCTGGAGACCCTGGATGCCTAGGCAGTTAGTCAGCAGCAGGCTGGCCTGTGGTGGCAAGGCGGCACGGGCCAGAGGGGGTCATCTCTGTACCCGGTGCCCAAAATGATGATTTATTATGATCAACCATATTGATTATTTACCTATAACCATGTTTTGTGTCAATAAAATCCAACAGCCTTCCTTTTATTGCCAACGCTTGAACAAAGTGGTGTGGTAAGTATTTTTGGGGGAGGAGGCAAGGCCGGGAGGCTTGATGCCAACCCGCAAAATAACATATGTATGTCTGCTGCATATGGGTTCAATGGTTATGTGGATTGAAGGTGGGCGGCCTGCGTGAGGGAGGATGCTGGCCGGAGACATGTGGTGTGACAAGACAAGGCACAGGAAGACTATTCAATGGAGACACACTAGATTCATTTAAAAAATCAAAACAACCATTGTTAAAATATATGTTGGGTTTTATTTTAGATCTTAATTTCAATTGAACATAAATAATAAACATTACACATTGTAAAGTTCCGGTTGCAGCACATCCAGGGAAAATCCGCAGTATTGTCCACTGTCGCTGGGGAAATGTTGTCTAATGGCAAGTACCGCACAGGCAGGTATTACTCTCCGAACGCGGTGTCCGAGCCTCCCGTGAAGCCACCAAGTGAAGCAACGATAGGCCACCAGCCTGTACCACCTGTGAAAATGAAAGATGCAAACTGTATTAAAATGACAAAACTTTTGTATCACTGTCGATTCAGGTAAAAAATGTCATTCTGCTTTGAAAAAAATTCTATCTAGAAAATGCACAATATGGAACCAATTTACATGCATTCAAATGATATGTAGATGTAATTTTATATGTGGGAGACGACCATGACATAGTAGTGGCATCACTGACATCACAACCAGAGTATACTTACTCGTTACTCGGATTACGCGGACGAACAGTGCCGCAAAGTTCGTGCATAAGCACCATCATCATCATCCTCAACACGGTCCGTGAGAGGCAGGCTTCCCTGAACTCTGGCAGCTCGGTGATGCATTGCGGACTTGGCTCGCCTTCCGAAATGTAGGCCAAGCACCCGGAATTTTCACGGCAGCAGCAGTTCTCCTCCTCAGTTGGCATTAGCTCGCACCGATTGCACGTGCACCAGGTGGAGACGCCGTCCATGCGACATGGTCCAGGCTCTTCATCCGTTGACTGGTCCTCCCAACTGCCGTCCGAATCCCCATCGTTTCCGCGTGCTTGCCTTTCCAGTAGTTCCTCCTCGGTGTACTCGGGCTCGTACATATACGGCATTATTGTAGCCATTGTGTGGTAAAGAAAGTAAAATAATTTACAGAGATGGTACAGGTGTTCACAAGGCCTAGAAGCGGCGAAGGTAGCTGACCAGAGCACAGAAACGAGTCACAGAATACTCAAAGTAACACAGAGAGAGGAATGGAATCGAAAATCTGCTGCTGTGTGTTGTGAAACGGTGTGTTTATACTTATTGAGGAAAGAGGCGTCCTGCCATTTCCATGGCGACACTTCATTAGCTGAGGCGCAGCGATTGTTGACACGAAACGTGCTTTGGCGTTGGGAAATGGGCGGTACGCGTCTGCTGATGTCAGGCTCAGGGGCGGGGGATTTGATTTAGTGCCGCAAAAGCAGGTGAGCCAGGGCGATGGGGGGAAATGATAGGATTATCAGAAAATGGCGGCTGATTTCGAGTGCGTTAATGGACGAAAAGTCGGGTAAGGTCCATAGGAAAGTTTTCTACGATCTACCGATTTATGCTTAAAAACACATGGCCGAACCATAGGAACAATAAAAAAAAAGTCCCGGAACTATCCTTTAAGGTAATAGTCTAGAATGGGGCTTCAGCCCCAGTCTTCTTTCATACCAGGAAGTATCTGTAATGGACTACAGAGCCCCGGAGTCGCTGGGGAACCAGCTCTATTGCCCCTTTTTGTAGCATGGCTCGTACCTTCTGCAAGAGCGGAGGGATGTGCTGCTCCTGACGGGCCACCGGAGGGATCCGCAGACACCTGTGCTGAAATTCCAGGGTATGTCCTTGGGCGAGAGCATCCGGCACCCATCTGTCAGTGGTAATCTTTTCCCAGACGCTGATGAACCTAGTCAGCCGGCCTCCTGACAGCGTGCATGGGTGGGGCCTGACGTCTTGGCAGGTTCAGGCTTGCTTGGGCACCGGTGCTTTGCCCAGCTGGCGATGCTGTCCTCCACCCTAGGCCTGGGAACGGCCTCTGTGGGCTTCTTGGGTCATGGATCTGGAGGGCCAATGGTATGAGGAGGAGAAACATTTTGAAGACTTGCCTGACTTTCCTCTAGAGGAGCGAAATTACGTCAACCACCTTCCCGAAAAGGTAATCTCTGTAGAAAGGCATGTCAGTACCATCGCTTGGTCCTCCTGGTGGAAATTTGTGTCCTTCATCCAGCCTTGGCGAGGAAGGTAGACACTGTTCCCCATCTGCTGGAACCCGGTGTCGGCAACGTTCAGCGCCACTGTGATGGCATGATCCAAAGCTACCTCTCCCTCCTGGAAGAGGACGATCACCCCCATCCCCTTGTCTGGGAGGAACTCAAAAATCGGACCCAGCTTGTACCACAGCTCCTTGTCGTACCTGGCTAGGATCATATAGTAACTGAAGGAGCAGCCCTAGAGGCAGAACCTGAGGCTGAGGTATATGTGTGAGGACTACAGGCACATTCATTTGTACATGTATACGCAGTTTTGTGAAACAAAGCTTTTTTTTGGGTATAAATGTATTACATAAAGCTTTTTTTGGGGCATACATTTATTACATAAAGCTTTATGTAAAAAATGTATACCCAAAAAAATGCTTTGTTTGACAAAACTGTGTATACAGAATCAGTAGTATGTTCTAACTCTGTTTGGTGGCTACTCCTCTTTGTGATATATTGTACCTGGCTAGGATCGGCAGTGCGGTGGCCGTCTTGATGGTGGACACAGCGGTATAAATAACCTTCCTCCCATTGGCGTCCATCTTCTTACCCTCGCTGTCCGTAGGGACTGAAGATGACGAGGACTGGTTAGAGTACCGTTTTCTCGCGCTTCCCGAAACCGGCGATGGTTGCAACCTCAGGCACTTGGGTGCGGATTCAGGTACCCGGCCCTTCTTCTCCAGCCTATCCCGCTAGGCTGGAGCCGTGTAAGGGTTCTTCAAGAGAGCCACGCCCTCCTCCCACACGTCATCCAGGAGGGGCACCGTCATGATTGTCTTCCTCTTGGCCTTGCACTTCTGGTACAGGAAACCCTCCTTTCTGGTTTCGTCAGGCACAAGCTGGAGCAGCCTGCAAGGCTCTGGCGATCTTAGAATAGAACACCACCACCACCTCGTACGGTGGGGACGCACTAGGCTGCGGGGACATGCTGCCCGCTCCAACATTATCCTCATCATAGTCAGTCGCGGTGGCCATATCCGTCCCTATACCTGTGTCTGGGTCCGCTGGGGGAGAGGGGGCCTGATGCAGATGAGGTGGCTGATATGGGGGCATCGGATGGCGCTTCATCTTTTTTGTCTGCGATTGGTCGGGTGCTTGGGTAGGGGACTCATTGGAACTGGCCCGTGTGGCAACCTCTTCTGGACCTCCGACAACAAGATGTGGAGAGTTGATAGGATGTGCAAAGACACATCCCTTGGTGGAACTGGCGTGATCAGACAACTAGGCCCTGGGCCGTAGTCGTTGTCGTCCTCCTCCTCCTCTTCCACGTCCTTGTGCACCATGTGTAGGGACGCCAGGTTGACATTGAGGATGACATTTCCATGGCTTGGGCCAGATCTGGGGCTTTGTCTCCCCTCTCCCCATTTTTTCCACCCTGATGGGCTGGAACCAGGTTCTGAGGGGGTGTCCCCTCCTATGGCGTGCCGGCAGACATTGTCTAAGTTACCACGGCAGCCTTGCCCCTCGGAGGGAGGGCTACCTTCACCGATGTGGGGGCTCCCTTCTCCGGGTCAGCCCCTTTAGCTTTCGAGAGAGCAGCCGCCACCAGCTCTATCGTTGACAAAGACTTATCTTGTGCTGCATGGGCATTCTTGGGCAGCGCTGCCTTCTCCTCCGTCCGCGGCTTCTCGGGCTTCTCCCGCAGTTTTGCCGGGTTTCAATGACTTTCTCTTTGAGGAGGAGCTTGATTGCCGGCTGTCAATGGAGGTGGAAGGTGATGTCGATCGCGCCCTGTCTGCCATGGGACCCGCTTCTGTGGCAACCCTTGTGGAACCAGACTTGCAGTGTTTGGCCTTATCATGGGCCACCACGGATGAGGCACCCTCACAGGACCTAGAAACCCACTCCTCGGACGGACCAGCCTTGGGTGAGGCATGCCGCTGCTCGGAGCATGGGGCAGGACCCTTGGCGCCCAGCCACGCCACCAGTCTACTGTGCCTGTCATTTGACGTCTTCTTGCCACAGCAAATCTCGCAATCTCCTTCCTTGTGGTCCGGATTCAGGCAGTAGAGGCTTTGCAGGCGCTTGCCCTCCACAAACTTATTTCAAAGCCTGCACTTGGTGCAAGACTTGAAGAGGTACCTTCCTTCCTTCTCCTTCGTCAGAGTGCAAAGTAGGCCTGATGGCCTTCTGGAAACTTTGACGATCTTTGCCCTTGAGGGGCACTGAACTTAGCGACAACGGATCCCCGCTGTCAGCAGATGGAGAGAAGAGCACACAGGCACTTTCGGAAAAAAATTAGAACCTTTTTCTGCAAAAAACATGTTTAAGAGGGATGGGCAAAATCACCCCTCCTCCCTCACCAATTAAGCATATGATGCGGAAGAGGAACCAAAGGTATCGTAACTGTCCATACTATTTCACACCAATTCCCAGTGCTCCAACCATTGAGAAATACACTGAAAGGTACCCACCACACCACCCTTACAGTTAACGGGCAGTGCAGACCTTACCCAGAGTGGATGAAGACCCTCAGGCAGCAACTAAGGAGACTACAATTGACAACATTGACAAAAACGCCAAGAAGCCCAAGCCAATGACGTCATTAGAGACACCACGACTTGGCAGCGTTGGACATGAAGAATACGTGCCATCCACACAATGACACACATACTCGATTACACGAAGAACACAGATGCACAGTTCTATAGGTAGAGGAAAGACACATATACATATTGTCTTTGCTTTATTATTCTGTCACTAGCTTAAATGCAGCACTGCAGAAACCGTGTTAAGCAAGATTGTAAGCAGTATCCTGTGGGAGACTGCATCAGCCTTGTCCTCTTGCCAATAGTTAACCCAACCTTTGGTTTAAGCAGGTACTACACAAGTTGGTAGAGTGACTGATCAGCCAGGCTCATCTCAAGAGGGGTTAATGTGAGCTGTAGGGTTATTACGCAGAGATTCAAAGTCACAAGTATCAAAATAAACACTTGCACTCAAGGTTTCTTGATTAAACAATTATTTATTAATTTAACAGTCAGTTGAATAAGCCTCCATTAGAATATCAATATATGTAACACAATTATATACTTCAAAAATACACACTCTCAGTTTCAATAATACCCATTTGGGATGGCACACAGATACTTCCGACACCCTGAGGTGACGTAAATAACTAGGGCACTGTGGACATCGATATATCACTGCCACATTTCACATTCATACTGTTCATGGCCTGTAAGAACGTCATTGTATTTTCCCCTGTTTCCTCCCTTGCCTTGAAGAGCTTTGAAACACAATGTGTATAGGCGCTATATAAACTATCATATCATTTGGAGCAATACTGGGGTTAGTGTCAAAAAGGAAAAGATGAGGGAATAAAACAATGGTTAACAAATATTCTTATGCAGGTAAGTACTTTTTGAACTCTCCAATGCAAAGTAAATTAACCCTTTCCTGGGGGAAAGTTAAAGCACAAAGTAAGAGGTAAGAAGAGTATTTCAGGGAGCCATGACAGCCAACGTTAGTTGAACAAAAGTCTAGGTGAGCTGAAGCACTTCTTGAAGGTAGGTAAAAAATCTTGCACAATGTTTTATAAGTCGTCGTAGAAAATAAAATAACTGTAGGGCCACAAGCTTAGAGGCTTGTGAGGGGCAAAGCTGCAAGCAACTCTGCAAAGGCAACCAAGACAAGTCTCAACTGAGAACTAGCGAGGCTACACAACAAGAGGTAAGTCCCCTTAGTTTTACAGTACCTTTGGTTTGAAGAAAGTGGTCCCAGCAGGATTCTGTTCCTGTGTAGGGCTGCAGATCCTGTTGTTCCTGGGCCTCAGTCATTGAGACAAGAGGGAGGACGTCTTGTAATGCTCACCTGATTCCCACGGAGGCGCGGGTCTTGGCAGGAAGCTGTCTGTGACTCGAAAAGTGATGTGCAGGACTCGATTGGCTTCTGGGGTCGAACCTCTTCACACTGTGTGTCGGACTCGAAGAGTGAGGTTTCTGCCTCTCTCTCTCTTCCCAGCTTTTTCGTAGAGCCCCCAGGTCATCGTGCTCACCTTATATAGGTGAATGCTGGGCTCTCCATCTGCGTCTGGTGCAGGGTGCCGTTGCCAGTTCCTTCACTGGTGAAACATAGGCCTTTTGAATTCAGAGGATGGTTACCGTCGTTATCTGCACGAGCGGTGAGTTTCTGGACACCTTTTGTCTTTATAGTCTTTAAATGCGTGGCACGTTTATATGCAGACTCTGTATAATGCTTTTCCCTTATGTATTGCAGGGCTCTTGAGATGGAAGATGAAGTGAAGCGCCTGGAAGTTCGTAAGTATGGCAAGCGCTCTAACTGTCTCTTTCCTTGCAGCTTAGTTCGTGTTAAAGAGACGCCGGAGTATTTGCAGGCGTTTTATTGCGACGAGCGTGATGGACGTAAGTAAATACCTGCTTAATGTCTTTTCTTTTGCCTTTCAGATGTTGGTTTGCAGCGCCGGAGTCCGCGGAATGCCAGTAAGTTGTTAACGATACTTTGTCTTTACAGGCGGCGATGCAGAACGAAGAAATCCGGAATTCACAGCGTGCCGGTAAGTATGGCAATGCTTTTGCCTTTGCAGGTGGAGATGCGGCGTGAAGAAGCAGCCGCAGCCGATGGATCAGGTGAGTAAGTACTGCGTGTAAAGTTCGCCTTGCTAACCTGTTGTTTCTGTTCTTTGCAGGTGCTGATGATGTCTGGATACTGAAATGGTAAGTAGGATTCTTGCAGGTCCAGGATCAGAAGAAGAAAAGCCGGAGCAGACTCGGTGAGCGTTCTGCTGCAGATGCAGAATAACGCGAAGCACGCTTCATCTATCGGGTGTGGTTTAAATAGCCTTGGAGTGATGAGGCGTCTTCTTCCACGGCCCCGCCTAGGTAAGAAAAGAGTTCCAGTTTCCAGAAGAGTTCCAGTGCTGTATCCAGGGAGTGGAGCTGCCCCACCCAGGTAAGAAAGTAGTTCCTGTTCTTAGATAGCTTCTAAGTGGCTGGTATTTAAGCAGCATGGTCTGCTGCAGGTAAGTCCACCCAAGCATCCTCACACTTATTATGAGCCCGGCGCTTCCAGTGCCGGGACCAATGGTTTTGATGAGCCTGGTGCCACCGGCGCCAGGACAAGGTCCAAAAGGTCCCAGTGGGGACCGGCTGGTGCCTAGGATTAGGGTTAGGGGCCTGCTTCCAAGGACGTTGGGCTGGTCCTGGCTCCTTGGAAGCAGTGATCATGACAGTACCCCCCCTCAAGGCCCCTCCTAAGCGTGTCTTCTCCAGGGGTTTTGGCTTGTCGGGGTGATTCAGATGGAATTTTTTGACCAGACGAGGTGCGTGGACGTATTCTGAAGGTTCCCAAGACCTTTCCTGGGGGCCGTAACCTTTCCAATCAACCAGATAATATAACTTAGATTTGGAGATTTTGGAGTCTAGGATGTTCTTTACTTCAAATTCAAGTTCTCCATCTACTAAAACCGGTTCTGGGAGTTCAGTCAATTGGGTTTCTGGTTGCACAGGTTTTAATAAGGAGACATGGAATACTGGGTTTATTTTCATATGCGTAGGTAACTCCAATTTGACAGCCACCGGATTAATTATGGCAGATATGAGATAGGGTCCAAGGTATCTCGGGATGAAGGTGCGGGGTCCCTTTAGAGGCAGGTGCTTAGTGGATAGCCAGACTTGATCTCCTACAGCGTAGTGAGGAGCCTCTTTACGGTGTCGATCTGCTCCTCTTTTGAATTGAGCTTTAGCTCTTTGCAGATGGGCCGCGGCTTCCTTAAAAGCACGGGTGATCTCCGAGTGCAAGTGATCCACAGCAGGTGCTTCGAATTCTTGGGGAGGATCCAGGTTAGAGGTTCTAGGATGGCGCCCGTATAGTAAGAAGAAGGGAGTCTTCCCTGTTCCAGAATTAATCGAATTATTGTAAGCGTATTCAGCGATCCAAAGAATATCCTTCCAGGGGTTTTCAGTTTGTTGGAGCATGCAACGTAGATATTGCTCCAGAGTTTGATTTGTCCTTTCGGTTTGTCCGTCAGTTTGGGGATGGTGACTAGTTGAAAGTCTTACATCAATTTGGGCTAGACGACAGCAACTGCGCCAGAAGTGAGAGATGAATTGACTTCCCCTATCGGAGACTAAAACCGAGGGAAAACCGTGTAGCCGAACGATGTTTTCTAAGAATTCTCGGGCCAATACTGAGGCTGATGCTAGACCCTTTAGGGGAATGAAGTGAGCCATCTTGGAGAATAGATCCACGACTACTAAAATGGTAGTATACCCCGAGCATGGAGGTAAGTCCGTGATGAAATCCATGGACAGGGTATGCCATGCACAGGGAGGGATGTCTAGTGGCTGTAGTAGGCCGGCTGGTTTTTCCTTCTGACGTTTATTCTGGGCACACACACCGCAGGAGATTACAAAGTCTCTAATATCCTTTTTCCATGACGGCCACCAGAAATGTCTTTTAATCTTTTCCATGGTTTTGGTAATGCCAGGGTGACCCTCCATTAGAGAGTCGTGATAACAGGAGATTACTTGTTTTTGTATTTTCTCACAGGGTAAATGCAATCGTCCTCGGAAATATGGTAGGTCTTGATCCACTGAAAATTCTTTCCCCTTTAATTGCCAATCTTGTAAATCGCCCGGAGTTAGGAGTGATTAAACTATGGTCTTGATGTCTTCAAAAGATTGAGCGCTGACCAAACCCAAAATTCTTTGTTCTGGGATTATGGGTATTGGTTCTGGATTGGTCAAATGTTCATCTACTCCCATCCGGGAGAGGGCATCTGCTTTTCCGTTCTTACTGCCTGGTCGATAAGTAATTATAAAGTCAAATTCTGCTAGAAACAGAGCCCAGCGAAGCAGTCTGGAAGACTGAGCTTTGGCTGTCTTTAGATATTGTAAATTGCGGTGGTCAGTCATTATGGTGACTGTGTGTCTGGCTCCTAGAAGATAATGCCGCCAGGCTTTAAAGGCTGATCTGATGGCCAAAAGTTCCTTGTCTGTAATTGAATAGTTGATCTCGGGAGGCGAAAACTTGCGGGACCAAAAGGCAACAGGATGTAGTTGGTGTGTGACCGGATCTCTTTGTGATAACACTGCCCCCATAGCAAGACTAGAAGCATCCGTTTCCACAATGTAAGGAAGTTCTGGGCGAGGATGTTTTAAAACAGGTGCAGAAATGAATTTAGCTTTTAAGTCCTGAAAAGCTTGTTCAGCTTCAGAAGACCACTCAAAACGTTTGTTCTTTTTCAACAGAGCGGTGATGGGCTGGACTATCCGAGAAAATTCAGGAATGAATCTGCGGTAAAAGTTAGCGAATCCTAGCATGCTTTGAACTCCTTTTACAGAGGTTGGTGATGGCCACTTGATAATTGCATCAACTTTCTTTAAATCCATATGGACTCCGTTAGGTAACAATATGAATCCCAGGAACTCGACTTCCGTTACGTTGAAAACGCATTTCTCAAGCTTAGCAAAAAGATTATGTTGACGCAATCTCTCGAGAACCTTTTTAACGTGTCTCTGATGTTCTTCTTCAGATGATGAATAGACGAGGATGTCGTCAATGTAGACAACAACACACACGTCTATGAGTTCTCTAAGGACATCGTTCATAAAATATTGGAAAGAAGCAGGAGCATTACACAGTCCAAAGGGCATCACTTGATATTCGAATAGCCCGTACTTGGTGCGGAAGGCCGTTTTCCATTCATCGCCCTCTTTTATCCGTACCAAGTGGTAGGCTCCTCTGAGATCCAGCTTTGTGTATATACATGCATCTTTGACTTGGTACAGGAGTTCAGGGATCAAAGGTAACGGGTATCTGTTTTTAACGGTGATCTGATTCAGGGCGCAGTAATCTATGCAAGTCCTAAGGTCACCTTCCTTTTTCGGAACGAAGAATAAAGCCGATGAAGCTGGAGATTTTGAAGGACGGATAAACCCGTTAGCTAGGTATTGGTCCAGGTACTGTCTGAGGTGAAGGTTCTCTGGCTCGGTGAGGGCATAAATCCTGCTGCAAGGAGGAGTTGTTCCAGGTATCAGATCTATTTGACAGTCGTAAGACCTATGAGGAGGCAGGGTGTTAGCTTGATCCTTCCGGAAGACGTCTTGGAATTCCTGGTATTTGGGAGGTAATTTGGGAACCTCCTCAGAAGAAACTGCCGCCAGTGAAACATCAGGCCGAGGATAACAAGTGGTAAAACACTCTGGAAACTGAACCGTCTTTGCTCGCCAATCGATCTGAGGATTGTGCTTCTCTAACCAAGGGATTCCCACAATGATCTGGAACTGAGGGGCCTTGATTACATCGAACACGATTCTCTCCCGGTGTCCATCTTGACTCACTAGCGTCACTTCTTGGGTGGCATGCGTTACTGGTCCGGAGGCTATCTCCGTGCCATCCACAGTAGTGATGACGTCTTTTACTGCCTTAGGGACAAGGGGTAGATTCATCCTTGATACCATTTCACGGTCCACATAGTTACCGATTACTCCGCTGTCAATGTAAGCTTCAATTGCATGCAAACGATCCGGACGTTCAGGACCATGGGTATCACGAAATGCGAGGTCACGGGACAGATCTCAACGCTCGGCAAGAGGACCTCTACTCTCGTCGGGCGAGGTCGTTTCCCTGCTCAGAATTTGTGGTACAGGTATCCGCGGCTCCTACAGTCTTCTTAGCTGGTTTCACTGGACAGTCCCGAAGAAAGTGTCCCGAGTTTCCGCAATAGAGGCATAATTGCAGCTGCCTTCTTCTTTCCCGCTCTTTCTGTGTTAAAGGTCCTTTCATGCCCCCTATTTGCATGGGTTCCACAGTGTCAGCTCCCTTATTCGAGGTCTGTGGTTTAGAAAACACTCGGGTATCAAATCTGGAACGATCTGCCTTCCTGTTCTGTAGTCTATGGTCCAATTGGACAACTAAGTCAATATAGTCAGAACATTCTTGTGGAGGATTCACAACTTGCGCTAACACATCCTTGAGCTCTCCACGCAGGCCTCTGTAGAAAAGCGTTATTCTCTTGTCCTCGGGCCATTGTGTTTCCACTATGAGTCTATTGAAGGAGGCTATATAAGTCAAGAGGTCTTGATTACCCTGTCGTAATGAGAGAAGTTCATTGTCCAAGGCCTGCCCTTGTGCATGTCTTGCGAACAGTTTCTCCATGCTGGACTGGAAGGCCTGAAAAACATGTAAAACCGGATCATCCTGGGTGACTAAAGGGATCGACCAATCTGCAGCGCTGCCACTGAGATAAGAAAGCACGAAAGCCACCTTGGTCTGGTCTGTTGGGAATGCAGCTGGTCGACATAAGAAGTGTAGGCGGCACTGGTTGATGAACACTGCAAATTTCTTTGGATCACCAGAAAAGCGTTCGGGCGGAGCCAAGGGCACATTACCGGGCAGATTGATTTGCACTGGATTTGAAGCTGATGCAGAAGGATAACTCCCTCCTGGAACGGGCAAAGGTGTCTGTCCTGCCTGCGTTTCTAACAACTGCCTAGCAAGGTCCTCTGTTCGCTCCTTGGAAATTATCAGTTCTCTTCTTAGAGAGTTCGTTTCCTGATGAGCTGCATGTACTTCTGCTCTTAATTCCCCGAGCAACTGGGCTAGTTGATCAGTGTCTGAGGTTTCCATTGCGCCTGGGTAGGAGTTATGTGGTGGGCTTCGCGTTCTGTAACGCTCACCTGATTCCCACGGAGGCGCGGGTCTTGGCAGGAAGCTGTCTGTGACTCGAAAAGTGATGTGCAGGACTCGATTGGCTTCTGGGGTCGAACCTCTTCGCACTGAGTGTCGGACTCGAAGAGTGAGGTTTCTGCAGGTGAAAGAATATGGGGGTTAATGGTCTGGGTTGTTGAATGTCCCTCTCTCTCTCTCTTCCCAGCTTTTTCGTAGAGCCCCCAAGTCAACGTGCTCACCTTATATAGGTGAATGCTGGGCTCTCCATCTGCGTCTGGTGCAGGGTGCCGTTGCCAGTTCCTTCACTGGTGAAACATAGGCCTCTTGAATTCAGAGGATGGTTACCGTCGTTATCTGCACGAGCGGTGAGTTTCTGGACACCTTTTGTCTTTATAGTCTTTAAATGCGTGGCACGTTTATATGCAGACTCTGTATAATGCTTTTCCCTTATGTATTGCAGGGCTCTTGAGATGGAAGATGAAGTGAAGCGCCTGGAAGTTCGTAAGTATGGCAAGCGCTCTAACTGTCTCTTTCCTTGCAGCTTAGTTCGTGTTAAAGAGACGCCGGAGTATTTGCAGGCGTTTTATTGCGACGAGCGTGATGGACGTAAGTAAATACCTGCTTAATGTCTTTTCTTTTGCCTTTCAGATGTTGGTTTGCAGCGCCGGAGTCCGCGGAATGCCAGTAAGTTGTTAACGATACTTTGTCTTTACAGGCGGCGATGCAGAACGAAGAAATCCGGAATTCACAGCGTGCCGGTAAGTATGGCAATGCTTTTGCCTTTGCAGGTGGAGATGCGGCGTGAAGAAGCAGCCGCAGCCGATGGATCAGGTGAGTAAGTACTGCGTGTAAAGTTCGCCTTGCTAACCTGTTGTTTCTGTTCTTTGCAGGTGCTGATGATGTCTGGATACTGAAATGGTAAGTAGGATTCTTGCAGGTCCAGGATCAGAAGAAGAAAAGCCGGAGCAGACTCGGTGAGCGTTCTGCTGCAGATGCAGAATAACGCGAAGCACGCTTCATCTATCGGGTGTGGTTAAAATAGCCTTGGAGTGATGAGGTGTCTTCTTCCACGGCCCCGCCTAGGTAAGAAAAGAGTTCCAGTTTCCAGAAGAGTTCCAGTGCTGTATCCAGGGAGTGGAGCTGCCCCACCCAGGTAAGAAAGTAGTTCCTGTTCTTAGATAGCTTCTAAGTGGCTGGTAAGTAAGCAGCATGGTCTGCTGCAGGTAAGTCCACCCAAGCATCCTCACACCTATTATGAGCCCGGCGCCTCCAATGCCGGGACCAATGGTTTTGATGAGCCTGGTGCCACCGGCGCCAGGACAAGGTCCAAAAGGTCCCAGTGGGGACCGGCTGGTGCCTAGGATTAGGGTTAGGGGCCTGCTTCCAAGGACGTTGGGCTGGTCCTGGCTCCTTGGAAGCAGTGATCATGACACGTCTGGGCACTCCTGCACTATGAATTGAAGTCGGCGGCAGCAATGGGCAAACTTCAGATCAGTGGCACTTCGCAGTTTCAGCTTCTCGCGACTCTTGCAAATAGCACCACCATGGATCTCGGAAACCTTTATGAACTTTCCTCTAATCTGGGGTCCAGCACTCTGTTGAGGTGGCACAGGCTTGGTCAGTCCTGCTTCATGGGAGTCCAGAAGATCTTCCAGGAGCTCGGGTCTGACTTAAAAACGAGACACTCGATTCTGGTGTTCCTCTCCCTGGAAATCAGTTCCTGCTGCAGCAATGGAAGTACAGCCAGCTCCGAGAGGATGTCCAGACGAGTTCACTTTGGGGTTGATTGGTCCCACTAACCCAAGGGGAGAAGTTGTCCATTGCAGGGCTTCTCTAATCAAGGCGAATTTGGAGCTTCAGCAATGCAGCAGGGCTTCACAGGGCAAACCAACGATCCAGGAGTTGCAGCAAGCATCTCTTCCAAGTTCTTCTTTGAATTTCCTCGTCCAGTGGTCGACTCTGCCTTCCAAGCCAAAATCCTCACCTTTTATACAGGTTTCTCCCATTAATCTGCAGCCTAGCTGTCAATCACACAGCAGTGTGGCTTTTTTACATCCACCTATGGTGTCTTTTAAACCGCCCAATGCAATGTAGATTAACCCTTTCCCAGCTACACATGTAAAGAATGTGAGACTTTTTGGAGGGACAGATCAAAACGCAAAGTCAGAGGTAAGAAGAGTCTTTCAGGGAGCTAGGACAGCCAATGTCACTTGAGCAAAGTCTAGGGTAGCTGGAGTTCTTCTTGAAGGTAAGTAACAAGTCTTGCACAATGTTATAGAGAGCTTTTGTTGAAAAAGAAATCACTGTTGGGCCACAAGCTGGGAGGCTTGTGATGGGCAAAGCTGCAAGCAAATCTGCAAAAGGTAACGAAGACAATTCTCAACCGAGAGCAAGCAAGTTACACTGCAAGAAATAAGTAACCCTGAGTTTACAGTACCTCAGGTCTGAAGAAATTGATTCCAGTTGGCTTCTGTTCCTGTTGTAGTATGGCAGATCCTGTTGTTCCTGGGCCTCAGTCGTGGGGACAAGAGGGAGAACGTCTGCACTACCATTCGAAGGTCGGCGGCATCGATGGGCAAAGTTCAGAAAAGCAGCACTTTGCAGTTTCAGCTTCTCACGAATAGCACCACCGCAGTTTTCGGTTACCTTGTGGGCTTTCCTTGCTTCTGGGATCCAGCACTCTGTTGAGGTGGCTCAGGCTTGGTTAGTCCTGTTTCGAGAGAGTCCATAGGATCTGGGGGGTCAGGGGGGGTCGGAGATTGGGGGAGTGAATCTCTTTATATACAGCCAAAGATAGATGAGTGTCCGGTCCTGGCGTCTGCGTCTGCAGGAGATGCTGAGCCCCACAGATCTCTCAAGAACGTTTGATCAACAACTGTCTTAAACCCAGTTGAAGAACTAACACTCCCAAGGGAAAAGGGGAAGTGGAGAAAATAACAAACGACAGACGCCTACTTCTGGTGGGCTGCAATCTGTAGAAGGAGACATTAATGTTTATTAAATAATGAAGACATGCATTAAATTAACTCAATCTCTAAATATCAAATAATTTAATATCTAAACCCATACCTGTCCAATCTCCGAAATAACCTTGGAGATTAATTAACTTCTTTTTCACAAAGACCCATTGAGAATTTATCTTGCACAGTCAATGTTCAATTTCAGAAGGGCAATGTGAATTTAAGAATGCATTTTGTTCCTCAACCAAAAATGCTCAAAATAATGAGTTCAAGAATGTGCAATCTTCTTAAATTAAAGAGGAAATCACTTTCGAGTGTTCATTCATTCAATTGCATTTCATCCTTTCTCAAGCACATTGTATTCCTGTTCAGATGTTCCTTTTACTTTAGTAACAAATGCGCAATTAAGAGTTCAGATGGTATTTTAAAACTTTAAACAAGAACAATAAGAATGAATTCAGATCCTGTTCAACCTTTGAAGCACATGCGCAATGCTAATGGAATCCGAAGCTTTGCTTTTGACTTAAGCACTGTAAATGAGTTCAGATGCTGTTTACCTTTTGAGCACATGCGCAATGCTAACGAAAACAACTGCTTTTGCCTTTGACATGCGCACAATAGACAAGTTCAGGCGCTGCCTTATCCTTCAGAAAAATGTGCTATGCTCATGAAATCAATGTGTCTTTACTTTCCACATGCGCACAGTGAATATTTTTAGAAGCCACCTTATATAATGGCGCGCAAGCGTAATTAAAAGCCTTATGAATTCAAGTTAAACAACATCAAAAACTTAGGCTCAGGTATTTTCCTTAAGCAATCTTCATTCACGCAACCGTACTGAAACTGACAGACTTGAAATCAGATCAGATACGAGACACAGCAGTAAAACAAGGACACTTCTCCTTTGCGCATGCGTGAAACAAAAATGAAGGCTCTGAAGCACTGATCTAAGAAAACTGCGCAGTTAAAATTCCAAACGCTTCTTCCTTCAGTACAATGTCAGAAATTCAAAACCGTGTCAATTACACAGAGTCATAAAAGTCAAGCAGATTTTTGAAGTAAAATGAAACGAATCTAAATACCTAAACTAAATAAATACCTAACATGAATAAAGTGATAAAAATAAAGCAACTTTTCTCCAGCTTGAGAAAAAGCGACGCTCCCACCAAATTATCAGCTGAGCTTGTCCCACGTTGACCAGCTTCTCAGGAAACAATATTTATCTTTGTAAACTTCACCAGAATCTCATCAAAAGGCCTTGACGCAGGAACTTAATCAAAACAGGACCTTCCTTCTTGAAGGTGAACAATGAAAGGCAGTTTAGAATTGTATGGAAGGTCAGAGGTTCATGAAACTTCCAATCAGGAACTGGCACTACTGCCACCATGTTGGTTTGGGGAGTTAGCACTCTGATGAACAGAAGTTAAGATCAACAACCCAAAATCAGATTAAAACAATAAATTAATTAAATCTATAATCTAATTTCATTTACAAAGTACCCCTACCTAACCTGGGACCTGACAGTACCCCCTCCTTAAGCCCTGACCTCAGGGCCAGGTTTATTTGGATTTCTTCTGTGAAACTTAGATACTAATCTTTCCGCATGAATATCAGATTCTGACTCCCAACTTCTTTCATCAGGACCAAACCCCTTCCAATCAATAAGATATTGAATCTTTCCCCTTACTTTTCTAGAATCAAGTATTCTTTTAACCTCAAATTCTTCTGAATTAGTTTCCAAAACAATTGGTTTAGGAACTGGTCTCATTCTGATTCCTTTTGACACTGGTTTTAATAAACTTACATGAAATACTGGATGAATTTTCAAATTAGTAGTCAATTTAAGTTTGACTGATACTGGTCCTATCACTTCCTCAATCTCAAAAGGACCCAAAAACTTAGGACAAAATTTATTTTTTCCTTTCAATTTAATATTTTTTGCTGATAACCAGACTAAATCACCTTTAGCATAACTTGGACTTTTCTTTCTTTTAAAATCTGCAAATCTTTTATACTCAGACTTACTTTTTTGTAACATTTCCTTTGCTTTAGCCCAACCTTTCTGAATTATTTCAGTTATATCTTTCACAGCTGGACATGTCTCATTTACTCCATCATTCTCACATAGAAACCGAGGATTATAACCTCTTCCACAAAAAAAAGGTGACATGGAAGTAGAGGTTTTAGTAGAATTATTATATGCAAATTCCGCTGTCCACAACAAATCCACCCACTCAAACTCTCCTTCGACAAAACATCTTAAATATTTTTCTAATTCCTGATTGATTCTTTCTACTTGACCATTAGCCTCTGGGTGATATCCTGATGTTAATTTTATCTTCAAACCCAATCTCCTACAAAATTCCTTCCAAAATCTCGACACAAATTGAGACCCCCTATCTGAAATAACTTGACTGGGAACTCCATGCAATCGTACAATTTCTTGAATGAATTTTTTAGCTAGACTTGAAGCTGTAACTCCTCCTTTCATGGGAATAAAATGACTCTCTTTAGAGAAACAATCTACCACTACCAGAATTGTGGAGAATCCTCTATCGTTAGGTAAATCTACAATAAAATCTAAACCAATTGTATGCCAAGGCCGAGGAGGAATAGGCAAGGGTTCAAGAAGTCCAGCAGGTTTTCCAGTCTCATGTTTTGACTTAGCACAGACTTCACAAGTCTTTACATAATTTAAGACATCTTTCTTAATACTTTCCCACCAGAAATGCCGTAGAACTAAATCCAAAGTCTTATGAAAACCCGGATGTCCAGCTAAAACTGAATCATGACAATCTTGTAAAATTTTCTCTCTAAGGTCCTCACTCGGGAGATACAACTTATCCTCAAAATAAGGTAAACCATTTTTAATAGTTCTTTTAACATCCAACTGTGCCCATTCTTTCATCTTCTGAATATTCAGATTTATTTTAATTAACTCCTGCAAATCTTCTTTTTTAGAAGAGTTAGCTGAAACAAAATGTTCTTCAGGAATTACAGGTTCAGGTCTTAACTCCAATTCTTTTTCACAACCAGGAAATTGTCTGGATAAAGCATCCGCTTTACCATTTAATTTCCCAGGTCTGTATGTCACTACAAAGTCAAAATCCGCAAAAAATAATGACCAACGTAACTGTCTGGGAGTAAGAGTCTTAGCTGACTTAAGAAAAAGTAAATTTCGGTGATCAGTAAGCACCGTGACAGGATTTCTGGCACCCATCAAAAAATGTCGCCATTCTTGAAATGCAGCTTTTATTGCAAGTAATTCCTTATCCATTATTGAATAGTTACTTTCTGCGGCAGAAAATTTCTTTGAGAAGAATGCTATTGGATGAAGCTGACCAGTTTCTTTATGCCTTTGAGATAAAATAGCTCCAACTGCAAAATTAGAAGCGTCTGCTTCTACAAAGAATGGTTGTGTTGGATCTGGGTGTAAAAGAATAGGACCAGAAATAAATCTATTCTTCAAGGTGTTAAAAGCTTCTTCCGTTTCTTGATTCCAAAGAAAAGGTACACCTTTTTTTAAAAGTCTAGTGATAGGAGGAATAATGGATGAAAAATCTTTGATAAATCTCCTATAAAAATTAGCAAAACCTAAAAAACTTTGCACTTCCTTGATCTTAGTGGGAGTCGGCCAATCTTTCACTGCTCTGACTTTTTTTTGATCCATTTCCAACCCTTGAGGAGAAATCACGAAACCCAGAAACTCCACCACTTCAGTATGAAATTGACTCTTATCAAGACTAGCAAAAAGATGATGATCGTGTAACTTCTTCAAAACTTGTCTTACATGTTGATAATGTTGCTCCAAATTATGTGAAAAAATCAAAATGTCATCAATATAAACTACGACAAAAAGATCTAGAAATTCTTTCAAAACATCATTAATAAAGAATTGAAAAGCCGCTGGAGCATTACATAATCCGAATGGCATCACAAGGTATTCAAACAAACCAAAACGTGTTTTGAAAGCAGTCTTCCACTCGTCTCCCTCCCTAACCCTAACCAAATGGTAAGCTCCTCTCAAATCCAATTTAGTAAAAATGGTTGCTCCTTGAATTTGGTTTAACATTTCTGGAATCAATGGCAAAGGATAGCGATTCTTAACAGTGACTTTATTCAAAGATCTATAATCAATGCAAGCTCTGAGCTTCCCTTCCTTCTTGGGTACAAAAAACAATGGTGAAGCTGCAGGAGATTGTGAGTGTCTAATAAACCCTTTATTGAGATTTTCCTCAATGTATTCCTTCAAGTAATCATTTTCCTTCTCGGTCAAGGCATACACCCTACTACTAGGTAAGATTGCTCCATCCTCTAAATCAATTTTGCAATCATATGATCGATGTGGCGGTAACTCCCCTGCTTCAACCTCATCAAACACACAAGTAAACTCTTTATAACACTCAGGCAAAAAACCCATCACAGCTCCAATAGAATGTTCTTCAAATCCATTTTGAGCTAAAGCCACCACTCTTCCACTTTCAATACTCTCATCTCTGATCTCATACTTACAATTGAAACAATGTTCCTTACAAATTTCTGATCGAAAATCTAATATTCTTCTTCCCCAGTCAATTGTGGGATTATGATTAGTCAACCAAGGCATTCCCAAAATGATTTGTAGCTGAGGAGCATCAATAAGTTCAAAGACAATATACTCAGAGTGATCTTTAACCAGTGTCATAAACAAAGGAACAGTTTCATGAGTGATGGGTCCCGAGGTTAACTGAGAACCATCTACTGCTCTTACTTGCTCTACTGCTATTTTTTCAACTAATGGAATTTTCATAGACCGAGCCAATCCCCAATCCATAAAATTACCAGTTGCCCCTGAATCAATCATGGCTGGTCCTGATCCTTTTAAAACATCATCCAAGAATAAGGATACGTTAATTGTTACATGAGGTACAGCCGCTTGAAGGGTATTCGCCACCTGTTGAGATCGAGAAACATTGGACTGCCCTCTTTTGGGAGTGTAAGGACAATTCCCTAGAAAATGACCACTACGCCCACAATATAAACACAAGTGATTAGCTCTTCTCCTATCTTTCTCCTCTTTAGATAATGGTCCTCTTATTTTGCCTGACTGTTCACTGACTTTACTCCTTTCTTCCATTCTAGGTTTTTCAAAACGCTGACCCACCTTGACCTCTCCAAAACCCTTTCTACGTTCATTTCTTCTTTCTCCCAATCGAAAATCTATTCGCATAACTAAGTCAATTAAGGCATCACAAGAAGTGGGACGATCAACCATGGTTGATAAAGCGTCTTTAAATTCGTCCCTTAAACCTCTGTAAAATAAGGACGATCTCTTGTCCTCTGGCCACCCTGTTTCCAAAACTAGAGCTCTAAAAGCTGTTACATAACTCACTAAGTCCTTATTTCCTTGTTTTAAATCTAACAGTTCCCCATCTAACTCTTGTGAAATCATTCTTCTTCCAAACATCTTTCGAAACTCTTCTTTAAATAGAACAACATCTTTCAAAATTGGATTCTCTTGAGCAACCAAAAGAACTGCCCAAGATGATGCATCCCCAGTTAAATAAGATAACATAAATGCAACTTTAGCCATGTCAGTTCTAAAACTCTCAGGACGACACAAGAAATGTAACTCACACTGTGTAACAAAAGTTGAAAATGTTTTAACATCTCCACTAAAACGTTCTGGGGACGCTAAAGGAACTGATGTCTGACTCAAAATGTGTCTTCCTACTCTATCTTCATCTCTCCCGTCTGCTCTTTCCAGAACTGGGGGTTGTTGTTCACTGTTCCCTGTGGCTCCCAACTCCGAAGACAATCCTTCCCCAGAATACCCTACTCTCTGGGTTCTAGATTCCCCAATGGATTCTTGAATCCGAGTCATCTTAACTCCCAACTCCTCCACCTTTTTATGTAATTTTGAATTCTCTAAATGAGAAACTCTTAATTCTTCTCTCAGTTCTTGGATTACTTCTCCCAACTGTTCCATGATGAAATCTGTGAGACTCAACAAACCAGGCAGACTATTTTTTGGCCTTTCATCTGTCCGGTCCTGGCGTCTGCGTCTGCAGGAGATGCTGAGCCCCACAGATCTCTCAAGAACGTTTGATCAACAACTGTCTTAAACCCAGTTGAAGAACTAACACTCCCAAGGGAAAAGGGGAAGTGGAGAAAATAACAAACGACAGACGCCTACTTCTGGTGGGCTGCAATCTGTAGAAGGAGACATTAATGTTTATTAAATAATGAAGACATGCATTAAATTAACTCAATCTCTAAATATCAAATAATTTAATATCTAAACCCATACCTGTCCAATCTCCGAAATAACCTTGGAGATTAATTAACTTCTTTTTCACAAAGACCCATTGAGAATTTATCTTGCACAGTCAATGTTCAATTTCAGAAGGGCAATGTGAATTTAAGAATGCATTTTGTTCCTCAACCAAAAATGCTCAAAATAATGAGTTCAAGAATGTGCAATCTTCTTAAATTAAAGAGGAAATCACTTTCGAGTGTTCATTCATTCAATTGCATTTCATCCTTTCTCAAGCACATTGTATTCCTGTTCAGATGTTCCTTTTACTTTAGTAACAAATGCGCAATTAAGAGTTCAGATGGTATTTTAAAACTTTAAACAAGAACAATAAGAATGAATTCAGATCCTGTTCAACCTTTGAAGCACATGCGCAATGCTAATGGAATCCGAAGCTTTGCTTTTGACTTAAGCACTGTAAATGAGTTCAGATGCTGTTTACCTTTTGAGCACATGCGCAATGCTAACGAAAACAACTGCTTTTGCCTTTGACATGCGCACAATAGACAAGTTCAGGCGCTGCCTTATCCTTCAGAAAAATGTGCTATGCTCATGAAATCAATGTGTCTTTACTTTCCACATGCGCACAGTGAATATTTTTAGAAGCCACCTTATATAATGGCGCGCAAGCGTAATTAAAAGCCTTATGAATTCAAGTTAAACAACATCAAAAACTTAGGCTCAGGTATTTTCCTTAAGCAATCTTCATTCACGCAACCGTACTGAAACTGACAGACTTGAAATCAGATCAGATACGAGACACAGCAGTAAAACAAGGACACTTCTCCTTTGCGCATGCGTGAAACAAAAATGAAGGCTCTGAAGCACTGATCTAAGAAAACTGCGCAGTTAAAATTCCAAACGCTTCTTCCTTCAGTACAATGTCAGAAATTCAAAACCGTGTCAATTACACAGAGTCATAAAAGTCAAGCAGATTTTTGAAGTAAAATGAAACGAATCTAAATACCTAAACTAAATAAATACCTAACATGAATAAAGTGATAAAAATAAAGCAACTTTTCTCCAGCTTGAGAAAAAGCGACGCTCCCACCAAATTATCAGCTGAGCTTGTCCCACGTTGACCAGCTTCTCAGGAAACAATATTTATCTTTGTAAACTTCACCAGAATCTCATCAAAAGGCCTTGACGCAGGAACTTAATCAAAACAGGACCTTCCTTCTTGAAGGTGAACAATGAAAGGCAGTTTAGAATTGTATGGAAGGTCAGAGGTTCATGAAACTTCCAATCAGGAACTGGCACTACTGCCACCATGTTGGTTTGGGGAGTTAGCACTCTGATGAACAGAAGTTAAGATCAACAACCCAAAATCAGATTAAAACAATAAATTAATTAAATCTATAATCTAATTTCATTTACAAAGTACCCCTACCTAACCTGGGACCTGACAATGAGCAAGAGCTCACTCAAGGCATTCCTCCTCCAATTGGTAGAAAAATCATCAAAGTAAAATTAGGTTTTTAGAAAGCAGGCAGTCGACAGCAGGCAAGTCAAATAAGCAGGGGCATAGATTTGAAATGATCAGTTTCCTTTAGTAAGTAGGAGTGAAAAAGCTTGTCTTCCAATGTTCTGACAACATGAGTGGTGGGACTATTTAAAAGTATGTGAATCCATAAAAGCCCCAATACTGGAGATTTTAGACTTCCTTTTTTCAAGTTCGTCTTTTTACTTCCATACTCGTTTGTATATGAAAAAGAACATTTCTACGGAGTAAAATCCTAAACCTCTTGGGCTCCATTTATATTTAACTGTGGTGTCACTGAAGTCATCCAGAGAATGTGTCCTCAAAAGTGACATACTATTAAGGCGGTGTTTGCACAACTCTCTGGTGAGGGCTGTACAACCACTGACCTGAAGGTGGGGCAAGTATGCTTAAACAAAAAGGGAAGGCACATTTTTCTAAAGGTAGGTAGAGTGGCACAGCAGTCGGGGATTAATCGGGGGTAGGGGAAGTAGAATGCAGCCAAGATACCATTAGTCCACACACTCATCCCTTGAAAATACACTACAGTGGTATACTGAAAAATGTACCCCTTTATTTCATTGCACATGCACAAGCGTACACACACACTAGAGTAAGTACTTTAGGTGGAACTAACCGCTGGAAAGGGAAAAGTCAATGCTATCGTATTATCGGTAAATACGCGAACATGCGGTTCTTAGCAGTTTTAAAGTAATACATTAACTCTGCAAACACATATAAGAAAGTCACTTAAAGGAAGGAAAATGGTTAGTAAATGTAATATTAGTCTGATTCAAGGTTCTAGAGAGGGTTTCTTCGCACAGCAAGTCTTTTAAGTCCAAAAACGCAATCCTAGCTAAAGGCAATTCAGAGAGAGCTCAAAGTCTTGACAAGCAGCAGAATACGAAAAGTTCCTGTGGATTTCTTCAAGTCTGTAGTGGTATAGAAGCAGTAAGGTAACAACTAACTAAGAAGGACTCGAAGGGACACAAGCCGCAACTTGAGTCGGAGGAAAAAGGGGGTTGCCTTGGACACCTCTACATGCACTCCAATGCTCTGGAGCGACTTCTAATCAGGTAAGCAATACCTTTTTCCCCACAGTACTTTAGGTTAGAAGAAAATGTTTGTGCTGGATGCTTCGTAATGTTGCAGCTCTGGGCCAGACCTCCCGATTCCTTGGTCTGATGACTGAAGACAGGACAATGGACGGAATGACTCAGCAGCAGTCTCGAGGGAGGACCGGGGGCATGACTTTCAACAGCTTCTTGTTTCTCTCTGCAATTCTGGCACCTTTTCTGTAGCACCAATAAAGAACACAGATCGCCCAGTCAATCTTCTTTGATTCATGCAGGCCCACGCTCTGATGAGGGGGTCTGGGCGGATTGGATCCCTGGAGTGTCCTTACGGGTTCAGCAAAGATTTGGACGGATTCAGTCTTTCCACGATGATGCACTCAAAATGAGCAGCAGGTCTACTGGTATTGGGTTTCCGCAGCTCTGGCAATTCCTAGGACCTCTGGAGATGGCTCAATTCAAACTTTGTCTCGGGACTGGTTGGTCCCACCAGACAAAGGGAATGAATCCTCTTCAGAGCTCATCTGTCGCACAGAAAATGGGGTCAGGACAACAGTGGTTGCTTCATGGTTGCAAAGGGCCTGCAGGCATTTTTCTGCCCCGAGGAAGGCGTTTCCAGATTTTGAAGGCCTACAGGTGGCCCGCCGAAACGTAATCAGGTCCTCGCTAGTTGGAACTCTCCTTTTATGTTCTTCATACTCAAAACATTCTGGACCTTTTCCAATATTAGTTTTGATATCTGTAAATGAAGAATTTTACGTAGGCAGACCTGTTAATTGACATTTATTGTCTGTTCTCTAACCATTTATTTATTTACTGTGGAAATGCATTTTCCTTGTTGTTTCAGACTTGTAAATTGAGTTCAAACTGATTCCACAGTTACAAATGTATGCATTTATTATTGTATATTCCAATTGTTCTTTTTTATGTCTGTTTTTTCATTATCCATTCATTGTTGAAACACATTTTCTTGATTGTTGTCATGAACATTGTTGAATCCACTCTGTTAAGCACCATTGATTCTGTTTCTTTTTCTACCATTATATATTTAATGAAATACAGTACTACTTTTCAACTCTTAGTTTTGGTGCTTTTTCCTTTTCTTTTCTCCTTGCCCTCTTTTTTGATTGAGTTATGTTCCAAAGGGTAATTTAATAAGGATATCCGTTGATACCATTTTTGAATAAGAATTAGGATTTAGCTTGCAATTCATTACACAGCTTTTTGGATTTTTTGTTTAGATTATATTTAGTCCCCTACCATAGCTGTACCACTATTCGGGGCAACCCACTTTTTTAGTCATTGTCTGAAAGGGAATTGCACAGTCGGATACATCTGACTATCCACTTAGAGGTGGCATTTTTAGAGACGCAATCTCCTTCTCTGCCTGGCCCTATGGAGACAAACAGTTGATCTGTTTTTCTTAGCGGTCTGGTCAGCAGATCTTTTGGGTTCCTGGAAGAAAGCCGGTAGCTCAATAGACTGCTTAACATGGAATTTGGAAATTAACTTGGGTGAGAACCTAGGGTGAGTTTGTAAAACCAGTTTGTCCTTATGTATAGTAAAGAAAGGATCCTGCACTGACAGAGCTTGGATTTCACTGACCCTTCTTATAGAAGTAATGGCTACTAAGAATGCCGTTTTGTAAGTCGGATGTTTGAGACTAGACTTGTGCATGGGCTCAAAGGGTGGTGCCCATGAGCTTAGCAAGCAGCACATTAAGGTCCCAACCTGGTGGTGGGTTAGAAACTGGAGGGTGGAGTCTCTTTATTCCGTCCATAAATGCTTTAACAACTGGCACCTTTCACCGTGACACCTTGTTATGGGAAGCGGTGTAGGCTGATAAGGCTGTCAGGTGTACTTTTAGTGAGTTAAACACTAAGCCTGCATCCAGTAAGTGGAGCATATAGGTTACAACATTAGAAGGAATACAATGAACAGGGCTGATTTGTTTATTCTGGCACCAAATTCCGAATTGTTTCCATTTGTCATAGTAACAGTACCTCGTGTTCGGGTTTCTTGACTCTTTCAAGATATCCATACATCTTTGCAGTAAATTAAGATGCCGAACTCTATGACTTCAGGAGCCATACTGCCAAATTCATCGAGTTGGGCTGAGGATGCACTGTTAAATCCTCGTGCTGGGAGAGTAGGTTGTACTGGCACAGGATTTTGATGGGGTCGCACACCGCCAGTTTGTGCAGGTGTGTATACCATGGTTGTCTCGCCCACATAGGAGTAACCAGGATCAGCGTCATCGGTTCCCTGTGGATCTTGTTCACCACTTTCCTCATCAGAGGGGTTGGTGGAAAAGCGTAGGCAAATATCCCTGACCAGTTCATCCATAGGGCGTTCCCCTTGGAGCCTGGCTGGGGGAACCTGGATGCCAAGTTTGGGCATTGTCTGTTTTCGCTTGTGGCAAATAGGTCTATAGTGGGGAAACCCCACGGAGAGAAGAGTACTCTTACCATTTCTTTGTGTATTTGCCACTCGTGTTCCTCTGTGAGGGGATATCTGCTCAGAGCATCTGCTAGCGAGTTGAGTTCCCCCGGAACATGTTGGATGACAGGTAAATCTTCAGTTTGAGTGCCCATTTCCAAATTTTCTGGGCAAGCTTGGACAGATTTTGAGAACAAGTGCCCCCTTGTTTGTTTAAGTAAAACATAGCAGTCGTGTTTAAGTAAAACATAGCAGTCGTGCTGTGTGTTAGGATCTGCACTAACTGGTTGGATAGGAGAGGTTTGAATGCCCAAAGCGCTCTGAAGACTGCCAGAAGTTCTAGCAGATGTATGTGGTTCTGAGCCACTGTGTGAGACCAGAGACCCTGAGCTGTGTGATGAAGGCAGTGAGCCCCCCACCCTGCCAGGGAGGAGTCTGTTGCGACGACGGCTTGTATCTCTGGATTGCAGAAGGGTTTCCCCTTTGTAAGGTTTTCTCTTGTCCACCAAGAAGACTCTGAACCAGTGTTGGCGAAACAAACACTAGATATTCCCACAGACCACTTGCCTGAGACCACTGTTTTGCCAACAATTTCTGCATGGGTTGCATGCGCAGGCGCGCGTGGAGAACCAGGTAAATGTAAGATGCTATCATGCCAAGCAAATGGACAGCTTTGCGCACCCTTATCTGGCGACCGGTCTGATATTGAGGAATTTGTAGCAACACATTTCAAATTCTTTTCTCTGATGGAATGGCCATCCCCTCTTGGTTATTTAGGACAGCTCCTAGGAACCGTTTTGATGTGCTTGGTACCAGGCTGGACTTTTTTCGTGTTGATTGAGAAGCCAAATTGGAAGAGGAGGTTGATAGATCTTTGGATGTTTATTCTAAAAATTTGGGGGGGCTCCCCTGTGATGAGCCAGTCATCCAGGTAAGGGTACACTGGGATTGCCTCCCTGCGTATGTGCGCTGTCACCACTGCCAGTACCTTGGTGAATACCATTGGTGCCGAGGCTAGTCCGAAGGGCAGCACCTTGAATTGGTAGTGCTGGTTGCGTATCTTGAAACGCAAGAATCTTCTGTGCGCTGGGAACATTGAAATATAAAAATAGGCATCTTTCATATCCAATCTTGCATGTAATCCCCCTTTTTTAGTAGAGGGATTACCTCTTGTAGTGTAGTCATGCAGATTTTTTGTAGCTTGACATACTTGTTTGCAGGGCGCAAATCTAATACTGGGCGCATTGTCAGATCTTTTTTTGGCACAAGGCAGTAGGTTGAATACCCCTGTTTACCCGGTTGACCAGGACGACTTCTATGGTGTGCTTTGCTAGCAGAACGGCGATCTCCTCGAGGAGGATCTTCTGATGTTCCAGCGAGTGTACTCTCCGTCGCAGAGGATGGTCGTGGGGGCGTCCTAACAACTATGTAGTATCCTCAGGACACTGTGGAGAGCACCCATCTGTCCGAAGTGATCCCCTCCCATGCGTGGGTGAAGGTGGAAATGCGCCTCCCTACTGGGGATGCATGGGAGGGGACCTGAAGTGGAATGTCACTGCTTGTTGGGTGGAGTACCACCTCTGGCGGGGCTCCCTCTAACCCTAGTGCGACCCCTGCGCTGCCCTCTGGGGTAGCCCTGTGAGGATTGGGAGTTACCCCATGTAGTTCCCTGGTTTTGGTAATATTTTTAACCCCTTTGAGAACCTTGGCCCCGAAAGCGGTGAAAATTATTGTTATCCCTTTGTTCAGAGGGTTTATTGGTGGGTTGGCCAAGAGATTTTAGGGTCTCGTACTCATCCTTTGCCGTCTTTAAAGCTTCCTCCACTGCCTTGCCGAATAGTACATTCGGCTCCACAGGCATATCTATCATGGTTGCTTGGGTTTCGGGCTTAAACACTGACTGCCTTAGCCAAGCGTGACGCTTCATGACAGTGCCCTTGGCGATTAACCTCCCAGCATCATCTGCTGCATCAAAGTTTGTTTTTAACATGCAGCCTGATACAGACCTTCCATCTGCTGCCAGCTGAGCCAACTGGCTCTTTAAGGGTTCGGGTGCGGAGGACATCAAAGCGGACACTTCCTTCCACTGATGGCAATTGTAGCTTGCCAAAAGGGTGGCACTGTTGGCAATTAGTGCCTGATAGGCTGAAGTGGAGGCAACCTTTCTCCCCAGAGCATATACACGTTTACTTTCCTTATCAGGAGGTACTTCCGAGGAAGCAAGCGGTGTACCTGCCCTCTTTCTGGTGGATGTTACGTCCAGGGAATCAGGCTTTAATTGGCCCTTAATGTACAGGGGATCGGAGGGTGCGGCACAGAACAATTTCTCAACTTGCGGATTAACCTCTTGAGTGAGATTTGAGGTTTGCAGCTAGGGATCAATTATATGCTGGATGGATTTCGACAAAGGGATAGCAAGAGTAATTGCTTTCTTGTTCTCATAGGATTTCCTCAGCGAAATCTGTCTTTTTGGACAACTTGTGTGTCGATATGAAAATGGGCAGCTGCCTTCGCCAGTACCTCATTGAGGAGGGGTTGGTTATCTACAGGTGAGTCATGCAACCGGGGAGTCAACGTTGTAGGCTTCTGCCTCATTCTCCTCATCCTGGTCCTAGTCATCCCCATAATCAGGGTCAACTGCCTGGTCATCAACCAACTGAGGTTCTGTTTCATCACAATATGAATCTGGGTGGTAAGGTTCCACCACAAAGGTGTCTGTGACCAAACCCTGAAACAGGGCGTCAGAGCGGAGTTTCTTAGCAGGGGGCTCAGAGGACTCCGGTGTTGCCTTGGATCCAGAAGGGGCAGAGGTAATAGGTGGTTTGGAGTAGCTACGAAAGTAGTTAGGGTCTTTCTCATAAAAGTTAAGAATGAATGTTAATCTTTTTATGGCCCTATCAATGTGTGCGAGCTCCATTCTTTGGAGCTTGGAAAAATAACAGGTTTTAGTTCCTCATCAGTGCCCATATCCTCAGCAGTGGGAGGAACCGTCTTTGTTTTTGGGGTTGGTTCTGAAACTTTAACCTTCCCGGTCTCCTTTGGAGCCTTCTGTTTCTCCTTATGTTATGACTGAAAAACCAATAATTGTAGACTGACTCAAATACAGACTGGCAAACACCTACCTCTCTTTCCTCTGGAAATTATCCACCCAGGATCCTGAAGTGAATGGGGAATTACCTAGATGCCCCTCCACAATCTGCCCGCAAAATAGTCTGGACGCAGGGGAATCTCCCGGCAAAACTCCTATTAGGGAAAAAACCCTGTGCAGGGCTGCTAGGGTACGTAGTTTCCTGAGAGCAGCTTTCTGGAGGTTAGGCTGTTCGAAATGGCTTTAACACGCAAGGGAATCTTCCCAATCTCCTCCAGTCTCAAGAATGCTAAGCACAAATAAACACACAGATAGGGAAGTGAAATGACAGTAAAAAAGAACGGATGATAAGTGCTGAGTATCCCGCTGCTTTTTAAACAGGCTTACCCTGGTATTAGATGGGTCAGGCACGGGAGGCTGGAGCGAAAGAAAACAAATTGCAGGTACCTGAAGATATCGAGGGAAGCTCAGAACAATCTAACAGAGTAGAATCAAAATTAGAATCAGAATACCACCCTTTTCCTAGCCTGGCTGCGGGCTAAGAAATGACATGCCCCTCAGTCTTACCGCCAGAAGAAAGAGCCTGGATAATACGTTTTCTACTCGGCTTGCAGCAGTGAGGGTTCTGTGTGTGCGAGATTTCGAAGGGAGGAAATTCCTAATCACAGGCAATCAGACAGAAAGGGTTAATGAGAACACAGGGAAAGGAACTACAACAAAGAAGATGAACACTGTAGCACTCTACCTAACCGTACCATATCACAAGGACTACCAAATCCTGAAAGAACCTCAACAGCTGGGGAAGGAGCCTCCTCCTCCTCCGAGGAAGTGAAATAAACGGGATTGTTTCCTGCTGGGCACCTAATAACGAAATCAAATTTGGACAGACAGACAGCAATGAACTACAGATGAAGCACAGGAAAGGGTCCACTAACAAAGGCACAGAGATTAAGCGATTTTCATACGAGAGCGTACTCACGAATACAGAGCGTAGCCTGCCACTGGGGTGAGAGTAGCAACGCTCCGAGGAGACCGAGGCGTTTCCGGATATGTGGTTCACCAGAATGGGGCTGTGGCCACAGGCTCGTAACCCGCCGCCGGAAAGGCTAGAATGTTGCTTCTTACTTTTGACTCCACCATGCTTTGTGTGCTCTGGAGACTCGGTGCTGTGCTTCTGCGGAGTTGCTGTTCTTGTAGCAGACTGCTCATCACACCTTATGAACATGGGGACCTGAATAGGTTTTCTTGTGTTGCTTATCCTCTCCCCGATGGCTAGAGGAAGGTTTACCCGATTTTTTATGGACCTCCAAAGATTGACACATTGCGTCGAGTTTCGGAGGCAGGTTTCGAAGAAGGACATGTAGTTTCAGGAGTGCGGTCAGACGCGACACGTCTAGCCTCTTCCGAGTGCCGAGCAGTTTCATCATCGGAAGATCGGGCCTCAGGGACTGTTGATCGGGCGACACCCTTATCAACTGAAGACGGTTGGGTTTTGTCATGAGGCGAATGAGGGCTGGAACGCCCAGAGGAGAAGGATTAATTGGACCGCTCTCGTGGTGTCGTCCGGCGCCGATCGCTCGACATGATTGTCGAGTCACGGGCTGGGGCTAATGTGCTTAGTGGTATGACGAGAAGCAATCTTGCCGCCGGGTGTTGTCCCCACAACGTGGTGGCCGGCCAGTCCTTCGGGGTCAGGGGCATGCACACGGGTGTCCAAAGTCATCCCTTTGCCCTTGTCGTCTGATTTGGCGGCATTGCTGCCATCGCTGAATGTCCCCTCTACTTCCATGGCCTCTAGTTGCCTGGCATAGTGGACTCAGGGCTTAGTCGAGCGCTCTTTAAGGATCTTCGGCTTAAAGAACTTGCAAGCTCAACGGGTAGCCTCGGGATGATCTCCTGGGAGACACAGACTGCACGTATTGTGCTTATCTACTCAGGGAAACTTCCTATTACGCTAAGGGCAGAATTTGAATGGAGTACTCTCCATATTTTACCAAATGGCAGAGGGCGGGTATATGTAAGAAAGAGGGAAAAGATCCTGTATGACTACCCCCCCACTCTCCCTACTATATAGGGCCGAGGGCAGAGGCCTTCCAAGTCCCGGAGTCTGTTGTGGCAGTTCTCGACGGCTGATTTCCACGATCTTCACCGGCATCGATCTTCGGCATACGGTGGAAGAGAAAGGGGGAGTATTAACAGTAATTATTAACTAGAAATGGCTTAGCGCCGAAGGCACTCCACAACATGCGTCCGACAAGTATGGTGGAAAAAAACAATCTGAGGGTCCTACACGCGTGAGGGATCATGCGCACAGGGGACGTCACACTTGGGACAGTGTTACTGGCACGCCCTGTTCGACGTCCCTTTTCGAGTTTCGAAAACAAACTAATACTCAGCAGCTAACACTAGATGTCGGCCTATGCACAGCATGTGATCTAAGCAGATTTCACAAACATCAGAAATATATATATATAAAAGGGAAATTTGTGTATGTGTGTGTGTCTGTTCGAAATGGTGAGCATACTTCCCAACATGCTACAAACCTGAAATATGGAATGTGGGTAGGTTTCATGGTGTGGACAATATAAAAAGTATAAAATACACATTTTTCAAATGTTGTTTTTATGCGTTTTTGAAGCGGTCTGCAATGCTTGGATGTGTGTGTGTCTGTTCGAAATGGTCAGCATACTTCCCAACATGCTACAAACCTGAAATTTGGCAGGCGGGTAGGTTCCATGGTATAGACAATCTAACAAGTATAAAAAAATATATTTAGGGATTTTTTTCTTTTTTCAAGCGGTCTGCAATGCTTACCCCTGCCATATGCTCTGTGCACTGTAATTCTGCCGTAGTTCTACATTCATTGTTCCTAAAGTTCAGCAGGTCAAGAATGTTCCTAAACTTTCCACACTATCAGTATTCTAGCAGACATTATCGGCACTCACTTTTGAAGTCATGAGGGTGATTAAAAAACGGTGCTTTTATAGTACTGCGGGTGACCGGATACAGTGTATGTCTCTTTAATAGTGTCCGCAATGACGTTGTCTGTCACATTGTGGCAAATCTCGCATGATATTACAGAAGCTTCATTTTACACAGAGTTGATGAATGTTTGTCATCTCAACAGTACAAAGCTTACAAGCTTCGGCTGTACACGTACAGGTACGACACTTCAAGCTTATACGCTTCAACCCTGCACGTACAGCACTTCTGTTCAGCTCGGCTGTAGATCGGGACACCAACAATGTTGCTGCGCAATCTCAACGCTCCAACTCAAAGTAGCTGGAATCTATTGACAGATTCATGCTTTTCTCATGGTCAACTTTATGTGGCTTGCTCCAGAGTTAGAAACAAAGACAATTTGTTCACACTTGCTCCTACAGGAAAGACTAGCAATATTGTCTACTAAGAAGCACTGGTTTAGGTCATTGAATAAAATTCAAACTAGTACTGAAGTAGGGATTACCGTGCGAAGCATGGGTACACTTGCTAGTAATATAATTGAGTGTTATGTAATATCACATGCTTGTTTCTTTTCCTAGTGTGTGTTTTTAGCTTAGAATATAATACTTTTGTACCTACCTGTATAAACTGAATTATTGCCTGCTACACTGTGTGGACTCATTATGGATGCCTGACCCCCCCCTCACACTCTGCTGACAATAGCCTTGGCTCTCCTCTGCTACCTTGATTGGGGTTTGGCTAACCTCTCAGAGTTACCCTGTTCACTATAACCAGGGTGGCCGCCTAACATCTGTCCGCCAGGCCAGATTCTAGAACAAGCCCCCAACACAAAATGGGCCAAAGTAGGGCTTAAAAAGATACATTGGTACCCCTAGGACTACCAATAAGGAACGTTTGACTAACAATGCAATAATCGGTTTAAGCCCCTTTGAAGCCAAAACTAAATAACAGCTGCCACCAGACTACTCCCTAAAACCGATGTAGCGTGGTGATACAATCACCCTACAGCACAAATCAGAGCAACCAGGGACCATTTTACCCTTAATGAGTCAAAAAGGGTTGCAGTGGCAGGTGGACTTTAGTAGAGGTCCCTCTGACCACCAAAAACAGGTCTGTGATCAATAAAGAGAAAGGCAAAAAGCAAACATTTAAGGGGACCCTAAAAAGGACTTGCATAATTCTTAAAAATGATATTCTTTCTTAACATTTCCCAATGGCAGCAAAAGAACAACAGACGCCTTAACCTGCTTTTGGCCATGGTACTCTCCGAATAACCAGAAGATGCCTGATTTTGGAAAAATGAAGGAGACTAGCAGACTAGGGGAGCCGCATAGCATACTATTTGGGTCTTGTGTTTTTTTTATTATAGGTGCAGAGCCCACTTTTCACCCATCACTATCTTCTGGAACAAACTGGCTAAGGAACGATAACGCTTGGGGAGACCTGAGGTGCACCATCAGGCAGAAGCTGCAAGGATTGGTAGAGGAAAAATCATCCCTCTGTAAGTTCAAGGTGAACAATAAAAACTCTGAATAGAATATTTTTCAATTAGCACATGAAATGCACTCAGGTTGAGTAAATAACAATTTGGAGAAACTTCAAAAGGACAGATTCTTTTTCCATGTCACTTATATAGTCTTGGAGATGGATATAACCATTAAGAACAAAGGCATTATAAATGCACAAAAATACCATTAAATGTAAGAAAAGAATAGAATGATGGCAATGCTAGTGGCGAGAATGACTGGCAAACCTATAAATAATGACAAAAAGAACAGCCATTCCGCTTCCTGGAATAAGAATATACTGTACTTACAGCTTTTTTATCAGGCTGGCTCTTATCATAGCCAGTAGTCAAATCCCGAACGTTTGTTATTTCAAATTTGCCACATGTTTTTGGATAGTGATTCTTGCATTCGTAATTCCGGAGAGCTTCAAATAAGCTCTTAATAACATTGGGATCGCGGCAGATGAAATAGGATGCTTTGGTAACGTGGAAGCCGTAGCTGTCAAGAATAAAGAGGACAAGTTAGTTAATTAAGATTAATATTACAAGATGACTAAAATAGGGCACACTACACTATTATAATGAGCATACAAAAAATACAATCAATCTAGTAGTTATTGAAGGACCAAGGGAAACCCTCCCATAAATCATTGGCCTAAGGAACATATGTTGCCATACTTCGCTACTGTGCATATTTTCCCAGACACTTCCAGTGTGGTTAATTCATTCAAACAACCATAATTTATCTACTCTTTCTACTTTTATTTGTATTTTGGCTTGAGATTCAAACCATACACAATGAAAAATAGATGAATTACATACATATAATTATAAGTTACTCACCATAGTGACTAACATACTCTTAGTCCCTTTCCTCCATACTGCATGGCCGTCCCTTCCTAGGGACAGGAGACAGAACCTTTTTCACTAGAAAAAACCTTCTTCCCCTTTAAATTTAGAGGCGCGCAGCGCTGCGGTCCCGGGAGCATGAGCTACCCTGACTCCGCAGTGTGGCTTCCACACCTCAGTCCCCATAGACGATTCGACAATATATTAACATTGCATAATGACACCAGTTTTATTAGGGAGGAGGATGGTGGGACGTATGGAGGGAAGGGGACTGGACGATTACAACTGAATGTAGCCCTAGGGTGGAGAGGAGACTCTCCTTAAGCAAATAGGTTTCTTAGAACCGCCTGTCCGAAAGCTGCGTCTGATCTAGAGCTGGCGTCCAAACAGTAATGCTTGCAGAAAGCCAAAGGGATGGCCCAGCTTATGACCTGCCATGGAACCTGCTGTTGGAATGCGATGGCCGTGGCCTTGGCTCTGACCGCATGGGCATGCATGTTAGCTGGAAGTGGCTTGAGCTGCCCCTCATAAGCCTCCTTGATGGCCGAGACAATCCACCGTGCTATAGAGGCCTTGCATGCCCGATACCCGGGCCTTGACCCACCAAAGGTGACAAACGGTGCATCCGACTTGCGGAAGCCCTTGGGGTCCTGTCCAAGCAGAATTTCAGAGCGTGTCTGACATCCAGACAGTGCAGAACCCTCTGAGCCTTGTCCTTAGGCTCGGCAAAGAACGTAGGTAGAACTATTTCCTTGTTTAGATAGAAAGCAGAGGGTACCTTTGGTAGGAACAGTAGGTGTGTCCACAGGACTACCTTATCCTTGTGAAAAGTAGTATATGGCTCTGAGGCCACCAGAGCTTGGATCTCGCTGACTCTGCAATCCGAAGTGAGGCCCACTAGCAGGGCGGTCATAATGGTGACCAACCTGATGTCCGCTAATGCCATCGGCTGGAAACGGCTTGTGCACCAGGGCACCCAACACTACATTGAGGTCCCACACCAGTTGTGGTTTTTTGATGGGTGGGTAAAGTCTGTCGAGGCCCGTTAAATGCCTCTTGACCATCAGGTTGGAAGAGGAGAAGACCACCACCTCTGAGTTTCTGTAGGCCCCTATGGCTGCCAAATACGTGCAGCATGTGTCCACCTGCACGCCCGAGTGTGCAAGGTGAGCAGAAAAGGAAAGCACATCATCCAGCTTGTACGTAAGGGGGTCAGTCTTCTTAGAGTCTACCCAGAGACAGAACCTAGTCCACTTACTCTTGTACCGGCTCCTGTTAGCCTTGCTCCTCACACCCTGAATGATCTCTAGGTTAGTCTGGGAGAGGTTAAGGTGCCTTAGCGAAACCTGCTCAGGAACCACGCTGCAAGGGCTAATTTCTGTGGCGCGGGTGGATGACCCTGTTGCGTCAGAACATGTGCTGGGCCCATCGGAAGGTGATTGGGTGGCCTGTCCGAGAGGCTGAGCAGCGCCGAAAACCATTGTCTCGCCCACCACCATGGAGCTACCAGAATGATGCCGAGGTGACAGTAGTCCTTTATTTTGCAGATCACCCTGTGGATCAGCGGCATGGGCGGGAAGGCATATGCTGTCATGCCGTTCCACTGAATCTGAAATGCATCGCCCAGGGAGCTGGTGCCCTGCCCCAGTCAGGACACAAACTGCTGGCACTTCTTGTTGTCCCAGGAGGCAAAATGATCACCTGAGGCTGCCACCATCTGCTGAAGATCACCTGCAGCACCTGGTTATTCAATTGCCACTTGTAATTGTCCACACCCAGCCTGCTGAGCCTGTCCGCCTCCAAGTTGGACTCCCCAGGGAGGTGGACGGCCGTGAGGTAGATGTTGTTCTCCAGGGCCCATTTCCACATGCTGACTGCTAGTCTGCACAGTGGAGGGGACCTGGTGCCAGCCGGCTAGTTGACATAGTACATGCTGGTGGAGTTGTCTGTCTGGATGAGGACAACCTTGCCTCCGATGTCCGGAAGGAAAGCTTTGAGTGCTAGGCAGATGGCCTTCAGTTCTAGCCAGTTGATATGAGACTCCTTCTCCTGCCGGGTCCAAACTCCATGGACGCTGTGGCTGCCCAGAGTAGTCCCCCAGCCCTCGAGAGGAGTCCTTAGTGATAGTGACCTGCGGGACCGGCTGCCAGAAGGGCTTGCCCGTCCGCAGGTTGCAGTCCCTGGCCCACCATGTGAGGTCAGAGTGCAGAGAATGAGGAATGCTGACCAGCAACGCTTGGGAGCCCCGTTCCTGATTCCATGAGGCTGTGAAGTGCAGCTGTAATCTCATTCTGAGCCTTGTGTGGGGGACGGCCAGCAGGAACGCCGCCATGAGTCCCAATAAGTGTTTGTGGCACCAGGCCGAGGTCACCTCTCGGGCGTGCAAGTGAGCCGTGGCCCTTATTTTGTCCTACGAGGGGAAAACCCTCTGAGCACGTGTCCCAGATGAGGCCCAGGAAAGTCGGTCTCTGCGTGGGTTGCGGCTGGGACTGCTTGAGGTTCAGCGAAAATCCCAGGTCGTGGAGAGTGCTCATAAGAGCGGAGGAAGTGTGGTGCATCACCTCAGGTGATGTTGCCCTGACGAGCCAGTCGTCGAGGTATGGGTAGATGCGGTGGCTCTGGGCCCTGAGGAGGGCCGCCACTGCATTCAAGAGTGTGGTAAACACCCTCGGAGCTGAGTTAAGGCCTAAGGGTAGCACAATGAATTGAAAGTGGCAGCCAATGATCCTGAACTGGATGAAGGAATGATGCAGCTGCCAAATCGGGATGTGTAGATACACGTCCTGATCCAGGGAGCACATCCAGTCTCCCCTGCACAATGTCTCTCCTAGGAGTGCTGGCGTAACCATAACCATCTTGAGTTTATGAATAGGGATGGAGAGGGTGAGGGTGGAAAGGTCCAAAACAAGCCTCAGGCCAGCCTGGTTCTTCTTCCGTATGGCAAAAATCCTGGAATAGAATCCCAATCCTCGCTAGGAGGTTGGGACTTCTTACACTGCCTGGCTCGACGAGCGACCAAATCTCTGCCAACAGAGTTGCTATCCCAATCTGTCGGAGTGGAGGAGGGAGGAGATAAAGGGATTGGTAGGCGGTACCCCGTGGATACTACAGAGAGGATCTGTGCGTGCAGGGCAAGCCTGCCCCCCACTGGAGACACGTGGACCCAAAGGGGCACGTCATGCCTTCTTTCCCTCAGAGGCTGTTGCTGACGAGGGTGACTGGGAAAAGCCCTTGCCCCCTCCTACACCCCTTTTTTGTTTGAGCCGGTCTTAACTCAGTGAACGGTCAGGCTGCCTTGACCTCCGTTCTTGGAAGCCGCAGAGCCCTCCAAAAGTCTGCCCCTTGTCGGAGAGCTGATGTGACCGGGTCTACGGCATGGGCGTGGCCTTTGTAAGGATAAAAACTTCACAGTTGGCAAGCTGTTTTTATTTTCATCTAGCTCCTCATTGGTGGTGGAGTGAAAGAGAAGGAAGGTCCTATATGCGTTCCTGGACGTCCGGATTGAATTTGGTAGCCCGGAGCTAGGCGGTCCTTCTCATGTCCGTGGCAATGCATGTGGCCAGGCCAGAGAAGTCGATGTTGGCCACAGTAGATGTCCTGTGACACCATTTAGCCTCTGCCAGTCCCGCCTTGAACCGTGACTGACTCTGCACCAGAAGTTCTGGAAGGTAGTTTGCTATTTCCCACTAAAGCCTGTGGTTAATGGCTTCCAACATGGCATCCGTGTTGGCTTGCCGAAGATGCAGCAAAGCGTTGGAATAAATCTTCTTCCTGTATGCCTCCAAGATCTTCTCCTCCTTGCCTAGCAGCGCCGAGGACGAGGGGGCCAAGGAGGACTGAGGCTGAGTAGAGTGACGCCGCCTCAATCAACGAAGAGTGTGGTTTAGGGTGGGCCGACAGCAAGAGTGTATCCACCTCCATTTGCCTGTACTTGGCTTCCAGGCGTCGATTGACCATCTGGACCGAGTGGGGGGTTGAGCTACCCCTTTTTGGCCAAGGCAACAAAGTCCTTTTGCATCAGGATCTCCATCCTAGCCAGGAGGCATAGAGTGAGGACCTTGGCAAGCATCCCTACCTCTGGTTGCTCGACTTCAGGCTGAGGAAGGCCCAGGAACACTCAGCCAGACCTGCAAGTCGTTTGTGGAAGGCCTTGGCTGATGATGGTGTGTCAGGGTCTTCTTCCTTGTCTGTGTCCACTTGAGCATCGGCTGGTCCGGCGAGGGAGGAGGAGTGCTAGGCGCAGAGGACTCAGTTGCGGAGACCGGAGCCGTCTGAACTGTGGGAGGCAGGGGAGCCGGAATCGAAAGTGCCGGCGTGGGCAGCAGTGGCTGCACAGGGGCCTTCGGCGCTGGAGCCATAGGAGGAATAACTATGGGAGCGGGCAGCGGGGCTGCAAGAACATGTCCTCGATAGCGTCCCTGAGGATGGCCCCCATCTGAGTAGATTTCATTAAGCTGAGGAACTTTTCAAAGAACCTGTCCTCACAGGCCAGTGGGGTGGCAGGTGATCTTGATGGGATTGCGGGTGGCAATCTGAGCTGATGCGTATACTGTCTTGCGCTGCCGATGGATAAGCTGTAAGCCACGTACCTGGTTGACCCTAGTCTCACCTTGTAACTCGTTCACCCACCTGCGCCGGTCCTCTGGGAGGTATCTGAAGAGCAGCCACCTTGTTTGGTGCATCAGCCATCTTGTCGAGCTACATGCCATGTGCCAAAGTCATGGTGCTTGGCTAACTGGGCCCAGTCTCCTCCGGGATTCTGGTGGAGCATGAGGCCTGCCCTGCACCTCAAACTCAAGCCCACTTGAAGTGTGCCTACATCAACTCCAGGTCTCTCCCTGCGCACGCTTTGGATGTACATGACCTAATCAGCAACAACAACCTCGACCTCCTATTCCTCAGTGAAACCTGGTCGACTGACGCATCTGGACCCACCCTTGCCCTAGCTACCCCTCTGGATACATTATCTATAGACACGGCCGCTCCTCACACAGAGGTGGGGGGTAGCCGTCATTGCCAAAGACTCACTCTCCATCAAGACAATCCAAAAGGACCTCGATCAGAACTCCGACTACCTTCTACTCAAACTTAAGCGCTCCCACAAATGCATCATCACCATTCACCACATCTATCGACCTCCTGGCCCCTCCAGTGACTTCAAAGAAGCCCTCACACACTCTCTCTCCAGTAACCTCAAAAAAACCTCTAAAATCCTGCTCCTGGGGGACCTCAACCTGGGACTTAATGACTCAAAACACACACATGCCTCAGCCCTCAATAAAGCCCTGGCCACCCTTGGGTTCTCCCAAACCATCTCTAGCCCTACCCACACAAAGGGCCGCATCCTGGACTGGGTCTCACACCACGACTGCCCTCTCAGCCTCACGCTGATCTCGCCACTACCCTGGTCTGATCACCACTGCATCACTTTCAACATTATCACCTCTAAGGACCCTCAACCACCCTCCATCCCCCTCCCAGCTGCACTCTCACGCAGTTCGAAACTCCTCACCCACGGCAACTTAGCTCCTCATCTCAAGGTACCCGCCTTGCTACCTCCCTTCTCTAACAACCCTGAAGTTCTCGCCAACAACTTCAAAATGACTATATCCCAGGCCTTCGACCTGGTAGCACCTCTCTCCCTGAAAAAAACAAAAAAACCCCAAGAACTGTAATGCCTGGTTCACCCAACTCTCTTACAGATGTGTAGACAAAAAAAGAAATGCCCTCACTACTTGGGTCAATAACCCGACAGACACCAAAACCGCCTTTAAAACAATCTCTAAGCTCTACAAAACGGCCAACGCCAAAGCCACATCTTACAATACCAGGATTACCAATGCTAAATCTGGTAGCCACGAAATCTTTGCCCTATGCAGAGAACTAGAGACCCCTTCTGCCCCACCCTCACCAATTGTGAAGGACGAATCTTGGTGCAACTCCATTCAATCTGCCATGCTAAAAAAACTTGAGACCTTACAGGCCAAAATCCTTGCCCACCAAATGGAGATCACTAAACTGATCACCAGTTCTGAAAACTCCCATGCTAACTCATCCCCTTCATTCAACTTCAATGGCATGAGTGAATCAGAGGTCATCTCACTCCGCCAAACCATCAAACCTTCCAACTGTAAAGGTGATGTCTGCCCAGCACAAGTCATCAAGGACTTGAAACCTGCTACCAGAATCACCAGATCCACCAACACACTATGCCTGGTGGTGCCTAAATATACCCTAAAAAGAGCCGGCAGAACCAGTTTCCCGGTTCTAGCCGCCAAACTCTGGAATACACTTCCACTGGACATCAACTCCATCCCCACCTTTCAACCTTTCACAACCCAGGTCATCACTTGGCTACTAAATAAATAACTACCACCACCTCAGGTCCTTCGGGACACCTCACATACTTACCAGCACTCACCCACTACCACCACCCTGCATTTATTGATACTAGCTTCTACATCCCCCGTATCTCTGTGTACCTATTATTTAAATGTATAACGACATAGCACACTGTCTGCCATCTGTGTTAACTGTATTTTTGTAAATTGTATAACTGCTGCACAATTGTTGCAATGTATTTTCCTATGCCTGTAACCATATCCTTGAGCGCCCATATACCCCTGGGTCTGGAGCGCTATACAAATAAAATAAACAAACAAATCCCTAGCCCCGATAATCACGGCATTCATTAATGCCTCTTTTCGTACCGGCTATGTCCCACTGGGACTAAAGGAAGCGTGGGTTTGTCCGCTCCTCAAGAAGCCTTCCCTTGAACCCTCCTGACCAGGCAATTATAGGCCCATTACCACTGTACCCTTTCTACTGAAAATACTGGATAAAGCAGCCTACCTGCAAATTCAAAAATTCCTAGAGGACAAACGCATCCTTGGACTCAGACAATCAGGGTTCAGGCCTCGTCATGGGACCGAAACGGCTCTCCTTGACCTCAAAAACCAAATTGATGACCTCAGAGACGCCGGCAAACCTGCGCTCCTCCTGCTCCTCGACCTGTCAGCCGCCTTTGACTTGGTCGATCACAAAACCCTAGGCCAACACTTATCCTCTGTGGCTAACTTCTCTGACAAGGCCTGCAAATGGATAGACTCATTTCGAAAAGACAGAGCTATGAAAGTCTTTTCTGACTTCTCCTGCGCCGACCAGAGTACTATCAAATGTGGGGTTCCGCAAGGGTCCTGCACGGCCCCCACCCTTTACAACCTCTTCACGAGGCCCTTGTTTCAAATCTTGGACTGCCTGGGCATCTCATACACGAACTATGCAGAAGACACCCAGGTACCGATCCCCCTCTCGGGAGATTTCCTGTCCGACCAGAATACCCTGAACTCCGTCTACTCAACAATCCAATCCTGGATGCAGAAAACTGGCTATGCCTCAACAGTGAGAAGACCGAGCTTCTGCTGGTGGGTTTACCCTCCACCCTGAGTAAACTGGGCACTCAATACTCCTCATTCTATATTGACAACATTCCCATCTCCATCTCACCTTCCATCAAAACCCTAGGTGTCTTCTTAGAACCTGACATGGCCATGAACAGGCAGTTAATGCCATAGCCTCCACGCCAGCCTACCACTCAATACTCATCAACGCAGTCCGACCTTTCCTTTCCCAACAAAACTGCCTAACCATCGCCAGGGCCATCATTGGATCAAGGATCGACTACACCTCTGCCAAGAATGTTGCCAAACTCCAAGTTGTCAAAACAAGGCGCACAGAGCCGCCACAGGTCTCTCGCGTAAAGAACACATCTCAGAACTCAGGAGACAGGTCCATTGGCTTCCAGTTAAGCAAAGGATCATCTTCACAGCCCTAGCTCTGACTCACAAGTGTCTCCACAACCTCGCTCCTCCTTATCTAGCACAAAGAATCACCAAACCCTCTACTTACAAACCATCCAGATCTCGGTACTCTAACCTGCCATCTATTCCTAGAACATGCAATGCCCATGCAGGCGGCTCTAGTTTCCCTTCAGTCGCACCTACCTTGTGGAATGCCCTCCCTCCACACCTCAGGCTCATTGACTCACTCAGCATTTCGCAAAACAATCAAAACTAACCCCTTTATCTGATGTATTCTGTTAAGTAACATACTATGTTCTAAAACTTGTGACCCTGTAAAATTAACAAGTTATCTCATGGGCGGCTTCATTGTAACCCTCAAGTAAGCCTCCTTTAGCTCTCTTACAGCGCCTCGATGCCCTTGGGCTGCTAGCGCACTCTACAAATCCAAATAAATAAATGGTAGGCGTGTCGCCCTCAACAAAATCGCTGGTAGTGCTGCGTGGTGGTGCCCCCTCGGCCATAATGCCGGTAAAAGAGCGTAGCCCCTCGGGAGTACATCCGGTAAAAGGACCTTCCGGTCCCTCAGCGTTATTTTCGGGAGTCGACAGACCCCTCGACATGGGGTCCGGTAGATTAATTAGCCTCAGTATTTGTGCTGGTATGAAAAAGGTTCTTCCCGCTCGGGAGGTTCCTTGGAAAGGAGTCTCCCTTGCGAGGTGTGCTGGAAAAGAGCAGCCCTACCAATGTTTGATGAAGTAATTCAGGTCATCTGGTGGCCTCTCGAAGATCTCCCTCCACCTAGCCAGTCTATTCTTCAGGGCACTCAAGGAGAGTGCGTCATACGCGGTGCAACCTTCCCATCCGTGGTGGGGGCCAAGGCAGCGGAGGCAAATAACGTAGGGATCTGATGTAGGGAAGAGCCCCTCGCAGGCTGACACCTGCTGAAGACAAAAAGACAGAAGAAAGTATCCGGGGAAGAATGCGTGGTATTACATGGCCGAAGCCAAACCCAGGAGCGCAGGTGAAATGGGCCCGTTCCCGTCGACGTGGAAAAGGGGACTGAGGTGCGGCACTGGAGGGCAGAGTCAGAGTAGCGCATTCTGGTGAAAATGTTTCCGTCTCCCGTCCCTAGGAAGGGACGCCCATGCAGTGTGGAGGAAAGGGGACGGGACGCAAGAGTGATAAAATAGAAAAATAAAAGTTCATAAGAAGGTAAAGTTTCAAACATATTAAAGAACTCCATCATAAGAACAGTCATAGTTCAATACAAAATGTCACCCCAATACTTAAGCGGTCAGCCATACCATTCCTTATGATCCAGTGTGAAGGCATCATGAAGTAAGACACAGACAACTGACAAAGTCCAAACAAAAGATATTTAATAACTTAAATGTCAGAATGGTTGAAGGACTAACTTGCCCTATGCTAAGGTGGGATTTCCCTACCTGGACGATACTAAGGAAAGTCTGAGTCAAAGAGTTCAACTTAAAAGTCTGTCTGTGTCCAAAACCTATCCTTGCCCTCACAACTAAAGGTAACAAGTGTGTAGGGATGCTTGGTGTTCCCTTCCCCAAGTTTCAAGTAGCACAAAACAAAAGGGTCTCGAGACTCTGTTCTCAGGGTCCCTTCCCCAAGACATCATCTTTCCCACTTAAACTTCAGTCTTTTCAAAAGTCTTAACAAAAACACCAAGTCAACCTAACTCTCTTTCTGGCTTATGTGAGACCGGCATGGTATCAAGAGATAGTTTTTTTCAGAAAGGAGAAATCCAGAAGACACAATTTACAAAAATAACAATTATTTATTTACTGAATAATTCAAGAACAAATCGGAGACAATGAATTCAATGCAGGAAAATTAAGAATACACAATGCACTCTCACATCATTACTAGGAACGTGCCTCAGTCCCAACAAACATCTACAATCAATATTCACAATCATACACATACACAACTAGAATTATAAAACATCACAATATAATTAACAGTTTTTGAAAATTATATACATCTCTCCTAGAAGGAATACTATGATTTAGATTTTTGTAATCCCATTTCCAGTCACTTGAACAGGACAGACAGGTTTCAATGTATTTGGCACAACTTGACCACGTCTTCATCAGGGAACATACAATAGTCCTAAAAAGATTACACATAAAATAATTCATTGACCAACATAAAATATATACTCTGTCTATAACCATTCACAACCCATGAATATCATTTGCCACTCTTTAATTTTTCATATGGTGAATCCCAAAATGTCCCTGAAGAACCAAGGTGCTTCAAGACCAAGCCATAACCCAAAGAGCGACAGCACTACAGCGGAGATTCCAGCACCGTATCAAAGATTTTGTGAGCAAGACCATCACTTCAAAGCAAAAAGAATTACCTAGCACAATTTAACACCTATTCTTTATTCACAGATATTGACTGAAGTAGGGAATCTGATGCCATCTAAGTGGAGAATGGACAAAAAACCTCATCACCGTTGACCCATACCCGTATGCTGGGAACCAGATGATAATTATATTTAAATGGAAGACTAATTTTAGCATATTACAGTGTGTATTACAATTCAAATACCTATACTCACTGCAAACGTCCTATTGGTGACATGGGTTTAATCCTGAGTAGCACAAGGTTCATACAGGCTTTGCTTCACCTTTGCTAGATCCACATGTAGCAAGTTTAATAATTGATCTTCAGAAACGCGTTTCTGTCGACACAAGATAGAACGCATTAGGCGACCCATTGGTATATGTATGCACTCATGTGTCTTTGATATAAACATCAAACGAGCACCACATTTGTCCATGCGCTGTAGGATGATGGCAGCAAGTTATTCGTTACATTTTATTCTATCTACCCAGGTATATTTATAAGATCTATTTAATTAGACCCATCTATATCACATAAGCAAATCGCACAAGTCAATCATACTTTCAAGTATCGTTTCTTGGAAAGCTGATACCCAAATGGGTGAACACCTAAATGTGCTTACCTTTCATTGCGTGTTACTACTCCAGGTAGGCCAGCGTCCCCTTCACACACGCCAGCTACAGCGATATTGTATGCGTCTCAGTGGTTCACATTTATACAGCACTAATGGGCTGTCGATTTAGCTAAACGTGCTCAGATCACGTGACCCAAGCGTGTCGGATCACGTCTTCACGTTAGTGAAGAAAGACACTTAACCTAAATAATTCATAAAAATAGAGAAAGGCCTCTTCTTTAGAATAGCATAAAGTCTGCATTTTAAGCGTCTGCGTTACTATATGAAAATTATGGAAATCGTGTCCTATATCTCATCACATTGCCATAAAAAGATTTTTCCCAGGCTGAAGTATCATCAGTTGAATAAAATTCGACATATATGTTAGGATTTAAAATGTTTAGTTTTTAGACTAAAAAAAGAATATATACACTTTTAAATACTGAAATAATCATCCCATATACATGTACCAAACCATGCATGCTAAGTTTGCAAGGACGCATGAATTATTGCATGTAGCAAGCCAGCCACAGCCAGAAGAAGTTTGAGGAGTGCTCATAATTTCAAAGCAATTATGTTCTAAAATCCCATTGTTCCATCAAATTAGGCCTCTCTGAAATGTTTTGAGGTTGAAAATCCATAGCTGTTCTTTATAGGCCAATTTAAGAGCATCTTGTGCCATAGTCACTTCTTGAATCAACACAGAACCAGGACAAACCCTCAACACGGTTTACAATTTCCACAAAATGAGTTACCAAAGGAACATTTAATGTGCAAATTTTAGACAGATGTTCATTGATTCTCAAATGGACCTCTTGATGTCTTACCAATGTAGATCCTTTAACATGGGCACGCATAAACAACATTTTTGCTTTTGCAAGTAGTAAAGGCACGTAACTGCCATACCTTTCCCTCATGTTCAAAAGACCGAATTTTCATTGAGTACTTACATGCTACACACGAAGTACAAGGTGGTGTCCAACCACTTGAACATGGTTAACATTGAAAGTGGTTATACGTTTGGCAGACATTCGACTAGCTTTTGTAAGCTTCTGTTTTAGATTTTGAGGTTTTTTTTTTAAAGCAAAAAGGTTTCTTCAATTTGACTCCTACTGTACTCGGAATTCTCAAATTGTACAAAATTGCTCCCTGGACTGCCACACTATGTTGGCAAAACATGGAGCAACAGTCTAGCCGATCCATTGGGCTGTTTTTTAGTTTAAGGAGAAGTAAACTGTCCTCTCACCCTTGTAAATCTCACCCTTTTCCTAAAATGTTGAACCAGTTTTTTAGGGTATCCCCTTTCCATAAATCTGGGTTGAAAAATATCTGCATGAGTGTTAATTTGGAAATGTCTGCAGTTTCGTCATAGATGCAAAAACATACCATAAGGTAGATTTTGTAATAGACTTTTAGGATGTTGTCTACCGAAAATGTAGAGCAGCATTTCTCTCAGTCGCCTTCCTAAACAATTCTACTTGGAGACTACCCACTTTATGGAAAATTGACAAGTCCAAGAAAGATATTCTATCTGCAGAATGATCATGTGTAAAATGAAATTCAAATCAATATGGTTCATCCAATCAACAAATTGGCTCAGAGTCTCTGTATTTCCATTCCAGATTATAAAAAGATCATCAATATACCGATGATACAATAGAATAGACTGAAGAAGAGAATTTGCATCATTTAAAATCAGCTGTCCTTCAATCAATGCCATATAAATGATGGCCAGATTCGGAGTAAAAGTACAGCCTATCTCTGTACATTTGCACTGCAGAAAGTAGTCATCTTTGAACATAAAGAAACTGTTTTTCAGCACCAATGATGCAATGGTATCAAGAGAGAGACAGACTCAAAGATGTTAGTTTCAAAACCGTTATTTACTAAAGTTCCTGTATTGGTGTAATGTCTAACTGGCCCCAACACTAAACGGATGGTTCCCCTAACTGATGTTTCTAAGGGCCGTCAAAGTCTTGAATGTCCAAAGTAAAAATCTGTGTCTAAACCTAGGCTTGCCCTCATGCTTTGTCAAAACTTGTTAGGAAGTCTCTTAAAAGAAAAAGATTGTGGTTCAACATAAAATTGGAAACCAAGGTTGGTTTCAGGTGGTCTTCTCACCAGATGTAGGTTGGTCAGTTTCACAAAAATTAGTTCAATCAAAACAGGGATGTTCATAAAACCTTCTCCACAAAGCCCTTGCAAATCTCTCAAATACCTTAAATGTCAGATTCCTTGAGGTCCCCTTCCCCAAGTTTCAACGCGTTCCAGTTCCAAACACCACAAAAGAAATATAACCGTTCCTTTTGAAACTCCCCAGGGTTCCCTTCCCCAAGCTTCAATCCTTTCAACACTACAAAATAATACATCTCCAACTTGGTCAGGCCTCTTGAGGGTTCCCTTCCACAAGCTGAGGCCCCTTTCATTTTCTAACACAAAATCTGTTTTTTTTCTTTTATTTAACATTTTTATTTTAAATCGGCTGCACAAGCAGAGTTAGCACATAAGTAGAGAGCACACAATTTGACATAACATCAAGGCTATTTATGACTAAGTGATCATTGTCCGGTTTCCCCATTCCCCTAGTCCTCCATGTCCCCCCACCCCCGCCAGTTCATGCCTCCTTCTGGCCCAGTGGGTGGAGCAGGATCGTCCGTAGTTAGTTTGGTGCCGGGCTGTAGGGCCAATCAGGCAGATCAGGGTTTGTGGGTCTGTGCTGGGAAGTTCCGGTAATACTCTGAAAGTGCGGCTCAAATGTCTAAACCGGTGTAGGAGGCCTGTCCTGGCTGCCGTGACTTTCTGTCACCAAGATGTCCTAGAGCGTGGTCCACCACAGAATCATTGAGGGGCCCTCGGTGGTCCTCCAGGTGCGGGCAATTGTGATTCTACCAGCCAGTAACAGTTGCGTAAGGAGGTTGGCAGTCTCCTGTCTTTGGGTAGGGACCTGGCGCTGGTGCGCCTAGTAAGATCATTTCTGGTTCCTTGGGGATTATCACTTGAGTGATGTCTTTTATAGCAGATATACATTGATTCCAGAAGGTGTGCACGGTGGTGCAGGTCCACCACATATGCTGATACAAACCGGGCTGTCCGGATTGGTTAAAGTGGTGAAGGCGTGTTAGGGGAATAGTGCCAGCATAGGAGCAGTTTATAGGCACACTCTCGATTAGTGATGCAGAAAGAGGAAGAATGGGTTCTATCTAGTCCATATGTCCACCCAGGTTTGGTCTTCCAGAGAGTGTCCCAAATCCGTCTCCCAATGTGCCATGTGTGGGGGTCTAACGGAAAGCGTGTCTTCCTGCAACAGTTTGTAGAGACTGGAGATCTTTCCCCTTAGTGGCATTCCCTGCAAGGTAAGTTCAAGAGGGCTGAGGATTCGTGTTTCCTGTCGAACCTGATGATGAGAAAACCAGTGCCGAAGTTGCAAGTAATAAAACCTGTCTGTTTTGGCTAGTTGAAAGGTCAATTCAGAGTGTTTGAAAATGGCCAACCCTGCACATTCGAATAGTTGCCCCAGGGATTCCAGCCCCCCTGCAACCCAGTTTTTGAAGTTTGAAGGGGGAGATCCAGGAGGCAGGGTTATGAAAAATGGGGGAGTTTGGGCCCAGGTCACGTGGGATACCCTTGTATTTTAAAGCCCAGTCCCATATACTAAGTGTTTTTGGTGGAGGCCATGATCCCTGCCCAGGTCTTCCGCAGCGGGGGTGGAACATGTGGGAGAAAGCGAAGGGGAAGTGACTGCTCTAGCTTCACCCACTTCGGGGGCCCGGCGGTCATACCCCAAGCTTGGACGCGTGCCAAAATGACGCCACTTGGAATTTACGTAAGTTGGGGAACCCTAAACCTCCCAACTGGGAGCTGTCCATCATTACCTTCTGGGATATTCTTGCCTTCCTACCTCTCCATATGAACCAAAGCATTTTCCTCTGCATGTGCAGAAGCGGGGACAGTGGGATCGTAGTAGGCAGGGAGGAGCAAGCGTAGAGGAATCATGGGAGGAGATTCATCTTGCAGGCAGTAATCCGCCCAATGAGAGATATCTCCTGTGAGGTCCATCGTTCAAGGTCCTTCTCCAATTCTTTAAAGAGCAGGGGGAAGTTCAGTAGCTATACGTCTTTTGGATGGGCTGGGATCTGGACTCCCAGGTAGGGTATGGATTTCCCGCTACACAGAATGGGGCGTAAGGGTTTAAGGACCTCCCACTCCCTGGGCTTCAGGCCCACCCCTGGGGCTGCTGATTTCCCAAAGTTAATGGCAAACCCTGCTACTTTCCCAAACCTGCAGAGCTCCTGGAGAGTGGATATCAAAGAGGGACGAATATCCGTTATGGATAGCAGCACGTCATCAGCACAGAGCAAGATCTTGTGTTGGGAGGCGCCGATTGGCAGACCTTTAATGTCAGGGTGCCATACGAATCCGCTGGGCGAGAAGCTCCATCACCAGGGCAAAAAGAAGAGGGGATAGGGACACCCCTGTCTGGTCCCACAGGTCAGGGGCACATGATCCGATAGACTGTGGTTAACCCGGAGAAAAGTTTTTGGGGACCGGTAGTTGGCCAGCACCATCAAACGGAAGCTCGGCCAAAGTGCAAGGCTTCTAAGGTGAGCTGTAGAAAGGTCCAGTCTACTTTATTGAAGGCTTTAAAAGCATCTAAAGACAACAGGGCCAGATTGTGTTAATCTTGGGCCACTATGGTTTAGGGCTCTCTGAAATGTTGACCTCGGTTGATCTATTTATTATAAACCCCGTTTGATCTGAGTCGATTAAGTTAGGAAGAATGGCCGCCAAGCGCTTTGCCAAAACATTTGAATAAATATTAGTGTCAATGTTCAGTAGGGAGATGGGTCTGTATGAGCCATTTTCTCTGGGGTCTTTACCAGGTTTAAGTAGGAGAACGGTTATGGATTCTTGCATAGATGGAGTAATCGAGCCAGAGACACCAAATGAGTTAAAGAGGGCCGTCAGCGAGGCTACCAGTTGGGGGCAAAACACTTTGTAAAACCACGTTGTGAACCCATCTGGGCCCTGTGCTCTAGCCTTTAGGGACGTGATGGCTGACTCAGCCTCCTCACCTCTGATCGGGGTGTCCAATCCCGCTCTGTCAGGCCCTTTGAGTTGTGGAAGCGTGGCACCCTGCTCAACTGTTTTGCTTTGTCCCGGGGAGAGGCAGACATTGTTTCAGAAAGATGGGTTGCTGCCAATTTTAGCTTAAAATGATAAGCGTAGTGGACCTTGCCATGTGGATCGCGCAGGTCCACTATGGTGTTCCTTCTTTTGTCTTAGCAAGTTTTTCCACCAGAAGTTTGTTTGCTGTTTGTTCTTAGCGTAGTAGCCTTGTTTGGATTTGGCCAGCAGATGGGCCGTCTCCTCTGCTTACCGGGCCTCCAATTTCTTCTGGGCTGTCTGCAGGGCACGATGGATCTTCGGGGTCCACCATGTTTTGTGTTGGGCCTCGGCCCTTTGGACCTCTTCTTCCAATTCCATGAAGGTCCGTTGCTTACATTTTCGGTACCCTGTGGGCGATCAGCTCTCCCCTAACTACAGCTTTCATGGCATCCCAGATATGGGCTGGGGATGTGTCCTCTACTGGGTTTTCCCAAAGGAAGTTCCGGATCACCTTCGCAATAGCATCTCTCAGTGGCATATCGTTTAGGATGGGGTCGGATAGATTCCATTGGCGTCCGGGAGGCGGTTCAGCAGCGTATGCTCGAAGATTTCGCTTAAAGCGGAGCATGGTCCAAGAGTACCTACGTCCCTAGGGCCACCGCATCTACAAAGGCGAGGACTTGTGGGAAGGTCATCAAGCGGTCTATCCGGGAGGACGTCCTGTGTACATACAAGAAGAAGTCTTTTTCGCCTGGGTGTAGCACCCTCCATGAGTCCACAACCCCCAGTGTCTGGAACAGAGGGAGGAGTCCTGTGGCGATCTTAAAGTCTCTGGGGGCCAATGGATGCAATCTATCGATTGAAGTCTCCACCAACAATTATTTGGTCTTCAATAAAGGGGAGGAGTTTTCTTCCCAGTGCTTCATAGAATGCATCCTGCCCTTCATTGGGGGCATAGACCAAAATGAGAGAGTAAAGCTGTTCATTTATGAAGCCTTTGACTGCCATGCATCTTCCCTCTGGAAAAAAGTAATGTCTCTAGTGCCCTGAACTGCACTCCTTTGGCAAAGAGTAGAGCTGTTACCCCTTTCTTTGTTCCACTAGAAGCTACATAGTGCAGCAGGATCTGCCTATTTCGGAGGCGTGTGAAGTCAAGCAGCAGCAAGTGTGTTTCCTGTAAGAAGACCACTGAGCCTTCCATATCCTGGAGCCGCTTTAGTGTCGATTTCCGTTTAGCAGGGAGGGGGGGGGGGGGGGGAAGTTCAGGCCCTTTATATTCAGCGAAATAAGTTCACTTTCTGGTGTGGTGGGGGTTCTCCTAGGCCACTTACAATCTGCGGGTGAGGGGTAGGGGCTGGGTGTAACTCAGTCGCCATCCAGGTCTTCTGGGTGTAACTCAGTCGCCATCCAGGTCTTCTGCGCTCATGGTTCCACAGTGCAACCAGAGTTCTAACTTGAGCTTCTAACGTGAAGCCATAACAGAAAACTTACAGGAAGCTGACCATTCTCTGTCGGCAATCTCCATAACCAACTGAAACAAAACTGTCTGCAATTCACTCCAAGGGCTTTCAGGTGACATCCACCTTGGAGTCAAGCATGGGACGTGTGAAGCCTGCTGAAGATATTTAGACACTTTGTGTTCCTTATTACTTTGGCGTCTACTGGAGCAACTGTCTGAGATCGCAAGTCTGGTGTAGAGCCGGTTGTTAAAGCGTTGGTAGCCTCACGCACCCAGACCTCCGGGCCACGGAGACCAGGCACCTTACATTTTGACCTTTCTGGACCTTCGACCAGGTTGTCTGCCATGGTTTGGGGGGGGGGGGTGTTTGGGGGGTGGGGGGAGTACTTCAGTGCCGCCATCAGGAGAGTCAGGAAAGCCACCATCTTTGTTTGCAAGCGGGTTGTGGTGCAGGATCATCTCAGCGTCCTCCAGATGTCCAATCGTCCGGGGAACCCCTTTGAAGGAGAATTGAAGTGCAGTTGGGAACAGACAGTGGTACCTAATTTTTTGGTATCGAAGGAATAGTGTCAGGGGTCTCCGGGCCCTCCGCTTCTGCATCGTTGCTACAGCCAAGTCCTGGAAGATTTGGAGGGGGGACCCTCCGGAGGAAAATACGTCTCGGGAGCGACCTATCGCCATGATTGCCTCCTTGGTTGTATCGAAATGGGCCTGGGTGATTACATCTGGGGGGTAATCTGTTTCCATCCCTTGTCGGGGATGCATTCTCTGGGTGGGGTCTAGCATGAGTTGAGACTTTTCAAATTGTGACAGAAGGGGTTGAACACATACACCACAAGATTTTGGTCCGGGTTCGAATAGGGGATGCCCCCGTATGCGCAGGTAATTTTGTCAGGCCCTGTTCTCCAAATCCTCTTGTTTATAATCTAGAATCTCATTCCTGTCAGTTAGGGTCTGGATTTTGCATTGCACTTCCAGAAGTGTTGCTAGGTGCTCCTGGGTTAGGTCCTCCATTTCTCCTATTCTCTGTTCCATCTCCAAGACCCTCTGCTCCGTCCGTTCAAGTTTGGTGGGAACTGCGACATACAGGATCGGAATTCTGATTTAATGTCTAGCATAAAGGCTTGGCTGTCTCCCTTGGTTGCCAGTTGACCAGCGCCTTCCGGTGGAGCTTGAGGCAGAGATTTCGGTCTTTCTGACTTCTTTCCCTTCTCTGCTGGCAGCAACATGGTAGCGATATCAGCACTTTTGGGGGTTTTAAGATGTTTTGACATTTTTGTAGGATCTCGGTATGTTTTGGTGTGCCCCCTCTGAGAGATGGAAGATAGGAGCTGCAAGGGGCTTTCTCAGGATAGAGGCGTCCATCTTTCCCAGCCCCTATAGCTTTGAGCTCCTGGAGGCGTAATAAGAGCAGAGCAAATGCTGATGCGAGCTCCAGCCCTGAATCACCTTCATATGGGGGTCGTCTTGTTTCTCGGTTACAGTGGAGATGCCGGACTTAAGGAAGGGAGCAGAACTGCTGCCCTTCTTTCAGTTCTGTATCGATTAGTGTTCCACTGGGCTTCAAATATCACTCCCTCTGGATGCTTGGGGCAGTGGGAAAGGTAGTCTATACTCTGGGTTCCCGATTCAGTTCATATAGATTAGGTCAAAGTCTCAACACCCCCGAGGGAAAGAGGAAGTAGTCTCCTGATTATGCGCACGGGTGGCGTTTTATTTTCTAAAACGCTTGCAGCAGCGCGTGCGCAAAAACAAAAACACTTTTACTCCGAATTACTGATAAATCCTCGCACTCTCAGAAAATGCGTTCTTTCCGACACTCGCTTCCGAAAACAAAGCCAACGCACGGCTAGCGTTTCTGAGAATGAACTAGGGAAGCATGTTGGTGCATGTGACTGCTTCGTTTCTATTTTCCTCACTTCGGGCAGACTGTAATTAATAAAAACTTTAGGAACTTCAATCATTGAAACTGAACACCGAGCTAGCTAATTTCCTAATCTAACTTTCAAAGTAACAGAATAACTTCTTGAACAAACTTTATCTGACAGGTTGTAACTGTGCTCTAATTTAAAATCTTTTTTAAAATTATTTTTTAAGAGGAACTATAGCGCAGTTCTTTCACCATATTCTCCGCTTGTCATGTCCCACGTTGCTCTTCAATCAATACCTGGACCTTCACCAGCCTGGCCAAAATTTCAAGGGATCAAACATGGGCCTAACTCAAGAGATAATATTAACAGGACCTTTTTGTTAAGGAGAGGACAATGAAAGGCAGTTAATGTCCTTTCAGTTCCCTGGCAACCTCAACCTCCAATTGGCTTCCAGGGTCTATGTCTCCAATCAATTCCCAGCTTCCTCAGCACCATGCTGGCTTGGGAAACTCTCCATCTAAAAACAAGGAAGATTAAGGGAAAACCAACCTTAAGTAAAGTTGAAATTTAAAACTTAATAATTACAGTGAAAAGCAACAAACAGACCAGACACCTGACAGTACCCCCTTTCTCAAGGTCTGGTTTACTGGGATTCATTCTATGAAACTTGGGTACAAGATTTGGAACATGAACAATCTTCTGCAAACCCCCAAGGTCTCTCTTCTGGATCGAATCCCTGCCAATCTACTAGATACTGTAACTTCCCTCTAGATTTCCTAGAATCCAGTATTGTCCTGAATTTAAACTCTTCAGAATCGTCTTCTGCCAAAATGACTTGAGGGACTGGACACAATCTAGTTCCCTTTTCTACAGGTTTCAATAAACTGACATGAAGCATTGGATGAACCTTCAATCTGGGTGGTAACCTTAATCTAATGGCCACATGATTAATGATCTTCTGTACTACAAAAGGCCCAACAAACCTGAGACTAAACTTGTTTCAACCCTTCAATCTCAGAAACCTAGGGGAAAGCCACACCAAATCCCCCATTTCATACCTTGGGTTGATCTTATGCTTCCTGTCAGCAAACTTCTTATAACAGTCCTTACTTAATTGCAAAGATTTACTCGCCCCAGCCAAACCTTCTCGCATGGTTTGTAATCTTTCCCCCACAGCCGGATATGGCGACTCTCCCTTCACCAATTCTCGAATGAAACGTGAATGGAAACTTCTGCTGCAGAAAAAAGGAGACATAGAAGTCGAGTCTTTCTTCAAATAATTGTAAGTAAATTCAGCCATCCAAAGCAGATCAATCCAGCCTTTATCTTCTCGCCAAAAACATCAAAGCTACTTCTCCAATTCCTGATTGACACGCTCAACTTGGCAGTTTGCTTCTGGGTGATCTTCCGATGTCAATTGAATCTTCATCCCTAACTCCTTACAAAAGGCATTCCAAAATTTAGAAATAAACTGCGACCCTCTGTTAGAGATCACTCTGCTGGACAAACGATGTAAAGGAACCACCTCTTGCAGGAACCTTTGAGCAAAAACTGAAGCGGTGGCTTGTTCCTTGATGGGAATAAAATGAGCCTCTTTAGTTAAACAATCAACAACAACTAGAATAACTGTGTATCCTTGATAAGTTTGAAGGTCCACAATAAAATCGAAAGATACTGTATGCCACGATGAGGTGGAAAGGGCAAAGGTTCCAACAACCCTGCTGGCTTGCCACAGGAGGATTTAGACTTGTTGCAAATCTCACAGGTCTTCATATAATATAACGTGTCCACTCTCATTGTTTCCCACCAAAAATATCTTTGTACAATGTCTAAAGTCTTTTGAAAACCTGGATGTCGCACTAGACCAAAATCATGACATTCTTGTAAAATTCTTTCCAAGTTTTTCACTTGAAAGGTATAATCTGATTCCTAAATAGGGTAAACCCCCGGAAATCGATCTAGCTGAATCTTGGCATGCCCAATCCTCCATTTCCTCCTGGGACATAGAATCTCTTGTCTCAAATCTTCACTTTTGGAAACACTGGCTGAAATGAAATGATCTTCGGTAATCAAAGCTTTTGAGCCTATTTCCATCTCCTGCTCACTACCAGGAAACTGTTGAGACAGTGCATCTGCCTTTCCATTCAGCTTACCTGGCCTGAAGGTCATTAAGAAGCCAAAATCTGCAAAGGATAAAGAGCAGCAGAACTGTCTGGGAGTCAAAGTCTTAGCTGATTTAAAAAACAGTAAATGTCTATGACCAGTAAGGACGGTGACCGTATGCCTGGCCCCCATCAGGTAATGTCGCCATTCCATAAAAGCTGCCATGATAGCTAGCAATTCCCGATCCATAATGGTGTAATTACACTCAGCTCCAGAAATCATTTTGGAGAAGTAAGCAACCGGATGTAACTGCCCTGTTATTTCATGTCGCTGGGATAACACTGCTCCTATGGCCAGATTTGACGCGCCAGCCTCAACAAAAGAAGCTTTCGAAGGGTCCAGAAGTAGCAAAATTTGACCGAGATACATTTCTCCGTGAGTGCTTGAAAAGCTTCTTGAGCCTTGACACTCCAACTAAACTTCATCCCCTTCTTCAACAATTTTGTAATGGGAGGAATCTGAGAGAATCCCTCAATGAATCTTCTATATAAATTAGAGAAACCCAAGAAACTTTGAACTTCCTTCACCCCAGTTGGCGTCGGCCAATACTTCACAGCTTGCACCTTCTTGTCATCTATCTCCAGACCTGAAGGACAGATAAATCCGAGAAACTCACTGTCTTGGTATGAAATTGACTTTTCTCTAGTTTAGCGAAAAGATGATTCTCACGTAACCTATTCAAAACTAACCTCACATGTCTGTGATGCTGTCCTTCATCAGGGGAAAAAAATCAAAATGCTATCTATATAGACAATCACAAAGATATCAAGAAATTCCATAAGAATGTCATTAATAAAAAATTGAAAGGTGGCTGGGGTGTTCCATAATCCAAAGGGCACAACCTGGTATTTAAATAGTCCAAAACGGGTCTTAGTCTTTCATTCATCTCCCTGCCTGACTCACTAAATGCTAAGCCCCCCCACTTAAGTCTAATTTAGAATAAATTGCTGCCCCTTGAATACGGTCCAGCATCTCTGATATCAAAGGCAAAGGATATTGATTCTTTATAGTAACCCTATTCAAGGAACGATAATCTATACAGGTCCTTAACTTCCAGTCCCTCCTTCGGAACACAAAATAAGGGGGATGCCGCAGGGGATTGCGAATGCCTAATAAAGCCCTTGGCTAAATTTTCTTCTAAATATTCCTTTTAATACTCATTCTCCGTCAATGCATACACTTTACTACAGGATAATACTGCCCCATCCTCCAAATCTATCTTACAATCTTAAGACCTGTGTGGTGGTGATCCTCCTGCTTCCATTGAGGCACCTACATCTCTAGCCACTAAGGACTACGATGAACTGGGTGTGGTGAAGAAAGAGTGGTCTACATTCGCCCTCTTTTCTAACTCTGACATATTGAAAGCATTTCGCCACCTTAAATCAGCTTCTACGGCCGATGCCATACCCATGGCCATTCTTCAAAACACTTCTAATGAATTAATAGGCCATATTACCACTGCTGTTAAATCCATCATTGGTGTGATTCCTGCTTCTTTGAAACATGCGGTCATCCCTCTGCTGAAAAAGCCACCCTTAGATCCCGAGGTGCTGGCCAACTATCGCCCGATTTCCCTCCTTCCTTTTTTGATGAAGGTTCTGGAAGACTTGGTTTCTCCCCTCCTATCTAAATTTCTGGAAACCTCCAGTTATTTTGATCCTTTCCAGTCCGGGTTTCGACCCGGGAGAGGGACTGAATCTGTGCTTAATTCAGTACTTGATGACCTGCAGCGCCTGGTAGATCAGGGCGGTATCGGAGCAGTCCTGTTAGATCTCTCGGCTGCTTTCGATATGGTTGACCATGCTACCCTGATCTTCTGCCTCTCTGCAGCCGGTCTTTCAGGTCAAGTTGTACATTGGTTTAAGGCCTTTCTGGCCGATGGATCTCAATCCGTGTCCTTGCCCCCCTTCCATTCTGATGCAGTTCCGTTATTCTGTGGGGTTCCACAGGGCTCTGCACTCTCCCCTATACTGTTCAATGTCTATAGCAGACCCCTCCTGCATCTTATTCAATCGTACGGGTTCAGTTATTGTTCTTACACGGATGATACCCAAATTATTGTCTGCCTTGACCTCTCTCAGACTGAAACAGCTAGTCATCTCAAAAGATGCTTTGAGGACCTGAGAGCTTGGATGGGAAGTAAGTGGTTAACGCTGAACGGCAGTAAGACTGAGGTCTTGGTTGTGGGTACTACATCTCCCCACCTGTTCTGGACCACTGATTTCTGGCCCTCGTCACTTGGCCCTCTCCCCACCCCCGTTACATCAGTTAGAAACCTGGGGGTTAGTTTTTCTGCATCCCTTTCTATGGATGAGCAAGTGGCAGCGGTATGTAAATCCGGCCATTTCAAGCTCTGCATTCTCTGTAAGGTTCTTCCATTTATCCCGGCAGCCTGCCAGGCGCCAGTGTTTGCCGCTTTAGTTTTAAGCGTGCTGGACTACTGCAATTCCCTCTATATGGCCCAGCCCAGCTATACGATCAAGCGACTCCATCTATTGCAGAATATGGCAGCCAGAGAAATCCTTCATCCTCCCTTTGGAACACATATGTCTCCTTTACTTAGGAAATTGCACTGGCTTCCGGTGGCAGACAGGAACTCTTTCAAGTCTTTGTGTATGGTACACCGGGCTTTCTACGGCAGTGGTGCAGAATATTTGCAAACTAAGTTCTTGTGCTATGTACCTACTCGAGCCTTGCGCTCTCAATCAGCTCTCCTGGTAGCCGTAACCAGTTGCCGGCATACTTATACTGGAGGACGGGCCTTCTCCGTGGCTGCTGCGAAAGCCTGGAATGACCTTTCTTTTGTTCTCTGCAGCACTACTGATCACTTCCTGTTTTGACATCTACTGAAAACAACTTTATTTAAATAAATTCTCGCCTCTGTTAGAACGTCCTATCCTGCTATCTAGTGCCAAGATGCCTTAGGGTGTATGTGCGCTCCCTAAGTTCAGTTAACATAACATAACATTTCATCAAAAACGTCCTCAAAATAATAACAATTTGGTTAACTCCCCATTCCAAAACCAATAGACTGGACTCCTCTGACTAACAAAACTGACCATGCTGCTGCCTCTCCTGTCAGATACGATAAGACAAACTCTACTCTAGCTGCTTCTGTAAGAAAGAAAATGTAACTCGCATTGAGTCAAGAACGTTTGAAACCTTTAAGGGTCCCCACCAAAACGTTCAGGAGGCGCAAGAGGCAGAAGCACTGCCTCACCCCCCAACCAAAGGTGAGATCAACTAGATCTAATAACACCCATTGTGGTATCTGCCCTGGGATCAAAAGAAGCCAGGGCATAGGTCGCTACTTTTCGGTTTTAGCTACTCAAGCCTGGAACGACCTCTGTGGAGATGCCCTCAGAGAAGAGCCTCCAAATCTTCTGAAAAAGGCTCAAGATGCTTCTATTTCAATAGTGGCACATTCCATCTACAATGACAAACCTTTGCCTAGTTTTCTCACCTCTCTATAGCCCCTCCTTTATACATGTTTTTTAGTATTGTTAGTGGCTTGTCTCTTTGTTACATGTGCACCCTGATGCCTGCGGGCTACGGCACGTTATAGGCACAAAACAACATTATCAGTACAGAATAGATACAGCAATGTGTGTTGGTTAGGATGTACAGTGTTTTTTTTGTTTTGTGTTCTTCCTTTCCTCTGGTTTAAAGTCGAATGCTTTCCCGCTGAGAGTAACAGTAGAGTAACAGAAAATGAAAATATATCAGTACTATGAAGCAAGAGGGAAGCATTTAATTCAGGCCTGTTTGTAGACAGTGTGGGGAAACAGAGCTCAACTGAATCTGATAGCGTCTGGTACAACCACATGAAGGCGGTGGGCAGAGAGAGGGCAAATGAGACATGTTACATGTGCGCTCTCATCCAACACGCCACAGTGATACATACCCAAGTTCTTCCTCCCATAGGAATTGCCAGTAGAAATGACACTTTGTCTTTTGCACCCGGCCTTCTGTAAGGTTCGAGGGTTGTTTCAGGGACACAGGTTACAAGGAAAAGGGGCGGAGGAAGAAATGAGAACAATTATATGAAGATTAAAAAAGTTGGTGGAGGTAGAAGAAACAAAAAATATTGTCCTAGAATACCAAATGGAAGTCCAGAGGGGGGGTGGGGGGCAGTTGTTAACTACACAGAGCACTCTTTCATGTGTCGATGATACAGGAGACCTGTTACTGTGGTGTAGGAAGCAGCCATTGTTTAACATACAGGGCTCAGTGTTCCACAACGATCAGTGGATGGAAGGGCTAAGAGGATGTAAGGCAGAGTGATTGGTAGGATTCACTGAAGTAACCGTGATGATGAATGATAAATGTCACACTATTTGCAACGATCAGAGGCAGGCCCTCACCTGGATAGATGATGGACAGCAGCCATTACACATAAAGGCAATCACATGATATCCTTTATGTTTCAGATCCACAGGAACAAAGGGTTCGATCTAATTGGGGACCAATCTTGCCTGCCAGAGGACACACTAGCTGCTGAATGTACAAGTCGGAACCACGGCCCTAATGGATTTGTCTGGGCCTGTGGGTCCCAAGCATATGCTCAATTACCACCAAACTGGAGTGGCCAGTGTTCCCCAGTTATCCTGCACTCGCCAGCCTTCTGTAATGCCCACTCTGACCTTGTGCCACTGAATGATCATTATGCCCTACTGAAAGGGGCCATCACTCGTTTTAAGAGATCAGTGAACAATGTAAATTTGAGGTCCATGGACACTGCAAATATTGAAAAAGAGGCATCCATGTGTGAGACGTCGAACCTGCGGAGGAGGAAGAGGAACAATAATTACTTGTAAAAATAGAGTTCAGACCGACTGGACGCTTTCCCAACAGAGTTACGGCTCTTTAATAAGACAGCAATATTTATAACTTCTTTTCTTACCCCTAGTGTTCAGAATTCAGCTAATGCCAAATGACTACAAATAACAAGGTACCCGCTGCTACAATTAGCAGTAATGCAGTATGGGATGAATTAAAGGCATTAAGATTGGTTAATCTCCAGATCCATTATGTGCAGGATTTGTTAACTTCCATGGAGGGTGATGTCTGTGCTGTGTCAAAATAGGGAGCAGTTGTTGCACATTTGCACCCGAAAACAATGCTGCAAACGGCACACTGCAAGAAGCAATAAATGCCTTTCACGCCCTTCACAAGACTATGGTACAGGAAACAAGCAGAGTGACCAAACAAGAATGGTTTGATAAAGTGTTTGCTTAGGTACCCACATGGTTATCAGTGCTTATGAAGATCGCGGTTGGCTCGCAGGGCTTTGTACATGTCAATTGAAATTGAGGTGGGAACAGGGGGAAAATAGAGGACAACGGGAATGGCCAAAGTTAGGAAAGCGATACCCCCGACCAGACACATCCAAACACAAACCATTGCCGAAAGTGATATGGTTCAGGGGGGACATGCTTCGTGGTCTCAGGGGACACTTTCCATGCCACCTCCTGATTAAGAAAATTATACGGCCCACTGGGTCTATTGTTATGGAGATGGAGGGTGCTGCTTTCTGAGAGACACTCCGGTAGAATATGTTGTTGAGGTAGGGAGCTTGAGAAAAATGTCTAGAGTTTGGATACCAAAAGAAAAGTTGGGCGGGAAGGGCCAAGAAGTGTATCAATAAATTGATCGAAGGGGATTGTGAATATGCAGATCCAACGCACAAAAGGGTGGAGGGCACATACAAGCTAAAGCAGTAATGCCAAAAGTAACATAGAATGACGTCATGATGCACATATATCACACCTAGTGAGTCACATGTCAGGGAGCAGGGCCCTGCGCAGGGAAGTACATGAGCGAAAACACAGAACTTATATGTGTCTTAACTAGCAGGCTAAATGGGGATAAATAAGCACGGCTGCCACAATTAAAAATACATTTGTATATCTTTCCTTTTTTGTTTTTATCTTTTAGGGGCACACTTAGGCACACCTTGGGTTTATGTGCTAACAGCTCTTTTTACCGGTTTTCATTTTATTAGAATAGTTGGAGCAGAGTTGTTTTTAGGTTTTATGAATTATACATTTTTGTTTTAATATATGATGGCAAACACAGATTATTATATTGAGGCAGGTAGCAGTAAGGGTAGGAGTAACTCAGAAGTATAATAAGTATAAAGGTTAGGTATATTAATGAACAACAGTTTGGCCATAGTTTAGTAGGCCCAGGGCAAAGCAGACAGAAACCATTATTAGTTGTTTGAAAGGCCACAGCTCACAGTAGAAGTAAAGTTTTGCTGACACGCACAGAAACACTAGATCAGCTCACCAAGGGTAAGATATCAAGAAGCCCACAGTATTTAAGTGTTGCAAAGGGAAAAGTTTCTCATAGGGAGAGAACTGCAGCCGGACACCAGGTGCAGTCCCATATGATAATTTGAAGGAGACTATGCCAGGTACCAAGGGCCCTGCAGTGGGCACAGTAGCAAAAAAAGAGAATTAAATAGGAGAAATTCAGTTTCACCAACGATGTCCTGCACAGGCTTTTTTTTTTACCTAGAGCTAGAACGATGCAAGAGAGGAGACTGGGAACCAACAGGCGCAGGGGGTGAGGGAAGAGGGTAACCAATCATGGGACTCGGATATGGTGTTCCAGCTGCTGTAACAATGACCATCACCTTGTTGCTGTTCCCTCATAATTTCATTGGATGGATCCAGTGGGATGCTGCAGCTTGTGCTGTATCTAAGAGGTCCAATCTGCATCAAGGGATTTATCTATTTGTATATAAGCGGATGCCAACCTAAGAGTATTTTTCTTGGATCGCCCCTGAGGACCTATGGTCTACACCAGCTTGTGTCTCTAACGCTTCTTCCCGCCAAGTTCAAGCTTCCCAATTTCAAGGGATCCTGCTCTGAAAGGTCTTCTTGAACCATGACTGGAGAGAAGCTTGCCATCATCGCTGTGTGTTTACCGTCAGTAGAAGCTGCTTCCCTGTGTACTATGAGGTGTCCAGAAGAATGCTCAATCAGTGAAATCTGCTTGCCTTATTCCCCAGGAGTTACTCAGGAATGCACCCAAGGGTGATTGGCTGGAGGGCTGTCCTTGGAGGACAGCCACCCTGCTGTGCGATTGACAGAAAGGCTGCGAATTAATGGGGGAAACCTGCATAAAACAAGGCTTTTTGCTTGCAAGGCAGAGTCAACCACTGGAAGAAGGAACCCGAAGAAGAACTTGGAAGTGACGCTGCTGCAACTCCTGGACCGTTGGTTTGCCCTGTGAAGCCCTGCTGCAGTGCTGAAGCTCTGAAATCGCCTCGACTACAGAAGACTTGCAAAGGACGACTTCTCCCCTTGGGTTGGTGGGACCAATCTACCCCAAGACAAGCTCATCTGGAAATCCTATTGGATCTGACTGGGCTTCCATTGCTGCTGCAGGAACCAAAGTGCCAGGTAGAGGAACACCAGAATCGAGTGAGAGTCTTTAAGTCAGACCCGAGCTCCAGGAAGATCCTCCGGACACCTAGGAAGCAGGACTGAGCAAGCCTGAGCCACCTCAACAGAGTGCTGGACCCCAGATGCGAGGAAAGTCCATAGTGGTATCTGAGAACCGCAGTGTTATTTACGAAAGCCGCAAGGAACTGAAACCGCTGATCTGAAGTTTGCCCATTGCTGCCGTCGAACATAAATTCGTAGTGCAGGAGTCCCCAGACGTCCTCCCTCTTGTCCCCACGACTGAGGCCAAGGAACAACGGGATCTGCAGACCTACACAGGAACAGAAGCCAGGTGGAACCAATTTTTTCTGACCAAAGGTCCTGTAAAAGTAAGAGGACTTGCTTCTTGTTGTGTAGCCTTGCTAGTTCTCAGTTGAGACTTGTGTTGGTTGCTTTTACAGAGTTGCTTGCAGCTTTGCCCCTCACAAGCCTCCCAACCTGTGCCCTACAGTGATTCTCTTATTCTACAAAGACTTCTAAAACATTGTGCAAGCCTTTTACTTACCTGCTAGAAGTTCTTCAGCTCAACTAGACTTTTCCTCAATTAACATTGGCTGGTCTGGCTCTCTGAAAGACTCTTCTTATCTCTGACTTTGTGCTTTACCTTTCCTCCAGGAAAGGGTTAATTTACTTTGTATGGAGGGTTCAAAAGTACTTACCTGCTTCAGAATATTTGTTTAACCTTTGTTTTATTCTTAAACCCTTTTCTTTGACACCAACTTAGTATTGCTCTAAATGTACCAGTGATATATGAATGTCCACGGTGTCCTAGTTATTTAAGTTACCTCAGGGTGTAGGAATAATCTGTGTGCCATCCCAAATAGGTACTTGCTGATTTAGAGAAACTAAGAGTGTGCATTTTGAAGTGTATTTTTGTGTTACTTATATATTTCTCCCTTCTGAAGAAGGCTTATTCAACTGACTGTTAAATAATTGTTTAATCAAGAAACCTTCCGTGTAAGAGTTTATTTGAATACTTGCACTGTGAATCTCTGTGTAAAAACCCTACTGCTCACATAAGCTTGGATGCTCAGCCACACTACCAACCTGTGTAGTACAGACTTATACCAAAGGTTGGGTTACCTATTGCCAGGAGGACTTGGTTGCTGTAGTCTCCCAGAGGGTACTGCACTCAATCTTGCCTAACAAGTAGCCTTTGTCTGCGCATGCAAAGGACAATTTCTTTTTTTATAAACTTTATTTTTGGTTGCACATCACGGTCATCTCGCTTTGAAACTCGTGTATTCTTTACAAACATATTGTGAACATCAGATTTACAACAATTGTTCCTGATTTATATTGCATTTGAGGCATATAACATCAACAGCACAAACAAGTGGAAGTATGCATAAGGGGAGATAGGGCATCACACGGGATTGAGAGTGAGAAGGAAAGAGAGAAAGAAGAAAGAAAAAAAAAAAAAAAAAAAAGTTTATGGTTCGTTTACACTGTTGTCATCAGAGCTGTCTGTATCCAAGGAGTCTTCGGCTAGATACGCCCTGAGCGGTGCCCAAATGTCTTTCGGTTTACATGGAGCGGGTAGGAGACCCACATATTTCTCTTCACATTCATACACGTATACTAGTGTAGAGAAAAATTGTTCCAGTGTCGGGGCCTGTGTACTTTTCCATTTTTGCAGGATGCATTTCTTTGCGACTGCACAGGCCACATTGAACAGTCTCCTGATTTTTTCCGAGACTTTACCTATGTCACCAAAAAGGTATTTCGGGGGGTTCAGGTTTGCAGGAATTTGTGTGATACATTCTAGTGTATTTGCCACTTCACCCCAGAATGCTGCTATAGAAGGACAATCCCAGTACATATGGAAGGAGTCTGCGCCAGGGGCGTGGCACTTAGGGCAGGTATCAGGTACGTTGGTGTAGCACTTCGCCAACTTTGCCGGGGTGAAATGTAGTTTATTCAGGATTTTGAACTGTATTAGTCTTAAACCCGCATTTAGTGATACCTTTTTGGATAGGAGACAGTATCTGGTCCATTTCCCTGTTTCAATAACAGTGCCCATGTCTTTTTCCCAGGATGACTTAATGGTATTTAAGGTGTCCGTGTGCTTCTGTACCAAGGTATACAGTTTGGACACCCCCGTGCCAGTTTGGAAGTGCAAAGATTGGTAGCATGCATGCTCTGGAGGTTCATCTGGAAATGTAGGCCAACGCTTCTTGAACGCCGCCTTCATTCTGTGGAACTGCAATATTTTTAGGGGAGTCTCACCAACTGACTCTGCGAAATCTTCAAGGGTCACGAATTTACCGTTTGGGAACATGGTTTTCATTGTGAAATCATATTCTGGGAGCCAGCTTTTTTGAATGCCAGTATCGTATGTGGGTGCAATGTCTGGGAAATTCCAAAGCGGGGCTTGTGAGTCATAGGGGTCGTCTATGCCAAGTCGTTTACTAATTGCAGTCCATGCCGCGATCGTGCAGGAGGTTGGGTCAAATTTACAGTCATCTCTATGTTTTTTCGAATAGATGATTGAACGCAGGTCCGTTGGGCGGACTGAATGGCGCTCCATGGACACGTGTGGTGTGGAGTCAAAGGGGTCTTGCCAGTATTTCACGTAGTGGGCTTGTGCTACCTGATAATACAGTTCGAAATCAGGAGCCGCGAAGCCCCCTTTTTCATAAGGTTCGGCCAATTTGGCCCAGCTTATCCTATTTGCCCCCCCATTCCACACGAAGGTTGTAGCCATGGATCGGAGGTTGTCGAAAAATGGTCTGCCCGGCCAGATAGGGACGTTGCAGAAGATGTAAAGGAGTTTAGGTAACACGGTCATCTTGAGTACCGCTATACGGCCAGCCAGGGATATGGGGAGCTTAGTCCAGATCTGGAGTTTTGAATATATGGCTTGTAGGGTGGTCTCGTGATTGTCTATATATAGAGAGGTGCTGTCACGGGAGACCTGTATTCCCAAATATCGTATGTGGTCAGGGGCCCATGCGAGACCATATGTGCTTGTGGGACAGGTGGTGGCATTGGTCAGTGGAAAAATTTCGGATTTGGTCTTATTGACTTTATATCCCGAATGTAGGGTGAAGTCATTTATTACGTCCAGTATAGGAAGCAGGTTCTTCTCGGGTTCGCGAATATATAGCAGGGCGTCGTCAGCGTACAACGAGATGGTTTGGTACGCCCCCGACATATATATACCTCGGGATTTCTGTTCTGCCCTGACTGCAGCCGCCATCGGTTCAATTGTTAGGGCGAATAGTATGGGGGAGAAGGGACACCCCTGTCTTGTCCCCCTGTGTAATGAGATTTGGTCAGACAGTGTTCGATTGGTCAATACCCTGGCTTTGGGTGACGAATACAGGAGCCCGATACAGCTGATTAAGTAGGGGCCAAATCCAAATTTGTGAAGGACCTCAAACATATACGCCCAAGAAACGGAGTCGAATGCTTTTTCTGCATCCATGGATATTGCTACCGCCTGCGCTTGTGATTTAATCTGTGCTAGAATGCAAAACAGTCTACGCAGATTTAGTGTCGTGGATCTGTTGGGTATGAATCCACATTGGTCGGGGTGCACCAGAGTGGCCATCTTGGGAAGCAGTCTATTGGCAAGGACTTTTGCATAGACTTTGGCATCCGTGTTTATCAACGACAGGGGACGATAGGAGGACCGATCATGGGCTGGTCGTCTAGGTTTCAGGAGTACTGTAATAACAGCCTCTGTCATTGATTCTGGGAGTGAGCCAACCTCGATGGCCTCCTCCCATATGCGGGTGAGGACAGGTGTCAGGATCACTGAGAAGGATTTGTATAGCTCAGTACTTAATCCATCCGGGCCCGGGGTTTTACCTGAAGCGAGTGATTTGATTGCCTCAGCTATTTCCTCGCAGGTTATTGGCTGTTCCAGGATTTGGTTATCTTCCAAGTTTAATTTAGGGAGAGCGATCTTATCTAAGTATGTACGTATTTCTTCTTGCGTGCTATTATCGTGATTGGAATATAGGTCAGTGTAGTAGCGTGAGAATTCGTAGTTTATCTCTTTCTCGCCACTAACAACTGCGCCCCCCTCTGTCATGATGCTCGCGATTGGGGTATGGGAGCGTGTATTACGGAGCATACGGGCTAGGAGGTGGCCTGCCCTGTTACCCTCCCCATATCTGCGTGCTCTGATGGGCGTGGACGTTTATTGTTGTTCCCTGGTCGCCAGATCATTGAACGTTTGGAGTTGTGAGCTGATGTCGGCTAGGGTGTGTTTGTCGTGTGTCATGCTATACTCAGTTTCGAGTATTTGTAATCGCGTTTCTGTAATGTTTAATTTGTTTCTCACAGCTTTAAGGAGTCCAGCCGTCTTGGACATCAAAATACCCCTCACCCATACCTTAAACGTTTCCCATAACTTCGCCCAGCTGTCCACGGAGCCGTTGTTCAGCTGGAAGAATTCCTCTATTTCTAAATGGAGAGCCTCCACAACGCTTGGGTCTTTCAATATGTTGGGGGACATCCTCCACCGTTGTGTTGGGCGATCTATGCCAGGGAGTAGTATGGTCAAGGTGACAGGGGAATGGTCTGAGAGCGTACGAGCAAGGATTTCACATTGTTCCGTGTGGTTGACTAAGTGAGACGAGATTAACCAATAGTCTATTCTAGATTCAGTATCGTGCACCGAGGAGTAGAATGAGTACTTCCTTTCGGTGGGGTGGATGCCCCTCCAGACATCGGAGAGGTTGAACTCTTCAAGGGCGTGTAGTATAATATTCGCCGCTTTGGTGAGAACTCTAGGTCTACAGGAGGACCTGTCCAATGTAGTATCAAGAATAATGTTCAGGTCACCACCCCAAAGGACCCAGGCGTCAGTCGTGAGGCCTATCGTTGACAGAAGCTGCGTATAAAACCCCGGATCATCGACATTCGGGCCATATGTGTTAACCAAGACGAGTTTTACTCCAGCCAAGCTACCCCAGACCACTACAAATCTTCCCTGCGGATCTATCCTGCATTTTTCGGTGGAGAACCCTAAGGAGGGGTGTATTAGTGTGATGACCCCTCTACTCTGGGAGGAATATTCCGTGTAGTGTCTATTGTCCCCCCATTGTCTAAGTATTTTTTCGTGTGTGGGCTTCAGTGCGTGGGTTTCCTGGAGCATTACAATTTGTGGATGATGTCTGTTAATGTATGCACCCACCTTACTAGCCTTTGCTCTGTTATTTAACCCTCGAATGTTCCATGTAAGTAATTTCAATTGTAGGCCCTGGGGTTTTCTAGTTGTTTGTGCCATTCGTATTCGTAGTAATAACTTCCAAGTAAGTGGACATACCTCGGTGTAGGGACAGCGAGAGAGCCAGTGAGTGCAATTTTCAACAGTAGTGGCCTATAACCAGCCAAGGGTTGCATTGTGTCGAGTGCCCAACGGGGGCCTCTTGAGGCCTGAACATAGGCCTCTGGAACCAGGTAACAGCCCCTATCGCCATAACCCACCCCCTCCCACATCATCGAACCCAACTTGATGATGATCCCTTTTCTTCTTACTAACTTGTGGGAGAACCCAAAGAAAGGGGTCGTGTGCAGCAACTCGTCCGGCGACTTTCAAGGAACGAGGGCAGAGGTGCGTCTCAGCCGCCCCCCGCTTCCGACCCTATCGGCAGTTTTCTTATCCTCCAAATTATCTGGCCGCTTGTTATGGAGTGAATGTTCAGGCTACACCGGTTGTTGCAGGCCATCGCGGTCGGCTCCTCGCTCTCCCAGCGGTAGGGGTATCGAGGCTTCCATATATGAGAGTGCGGCTGCCGGGGTATCGAAGAAATGCGCTCTTCCGCCATGTTGTATTCGGAGCTTGGCAGGGTACAGAAGGGCGTAGGGGACCTGTCGCAATCGCAGCTGGCGTTTAATTATTTCATAGGATCGTCTTTGAGTCTGGACCCCCGCTGAAAAGTCCGGATAGATATGGATATGATCGTTTCCGATTCTTAGGGGGCCTTTCTCCCTCGCCAGTCGGAGGACAGCGTCCCTGTCCCTGTAGTTTAACAATTTGGCTATTACGGTACGGGGTGGGGCCCCAGGTCTAGGCGGTGGGGCAAGAGAGCGGTGGGCCCTCTCCACCAGGAATTGGGATGAAAAGGCCCCTTCCCCAAGGAGGGATTTCAGCAAGTCCTCGATCCGAGGCTCCATTGGGCCCTTACAGAACGATTCTGAGAGGCCGACAATACGGATGTTGTTCCGCCTGGAGCGAGACTCCAAATCGTCGCACTTGTTACGGAGTTTGTCCATTTCTCCTTTCAGGATAGCAATGTCTTGGGTGTTTTGGCGGGTGGAGTCCTCGTTCAAGCCAATTCTGCCCTCCGCTTCAGTGATCCTAGCACTTTCCTTGTCCACTCGGGTCTTCAGTGAGCCAATTGTGGATACGATATCGTCAAGCTTTACATTTATCGCCAGGAATCCGCTCTGTACCGTGGTGAGTAGATGGTCGAACTTGGAGTCTTCCGACACTAAGGGCGCGGCGGGGGCCAGCGCCTCCGGGCTCACAGGGGGCGTCTGCGAATTGGTGAACGAATCCATAGGGCCGGTCTTTCTGGTCTTATTTAAGTTCTTGCTAGGCATGGCGCGGGGGAGCGAAGGAGCCCAAATGTGGCGTAGTGCGGGGTTCGTCCCCCACAGGATTTGTCTGGTAGCACTGGTATGGAGCAGCAAAGTGGTTGAAGGCCGATCCGCGGAGCTCACCCACCGCCGACCGACCAGGGGCCCGCCGTCTTATCTCAAGTGCCTCCTGCCTCCCCGAGCGCCCAAAGGATTGCGGTGACCAGTATGCGGGGCAATGGGTTAGTATGTGCAGGCGAGTTGTAGACGGGTTGCCTCTCATCCAGTTCCGCCGTGAGTCATAGGAGAGTCTTCCCCGCACCTCCTCCACAACGTGGGGGCAGGGCAAGCCCCGCGGTAGGCCCTCTCAAGCTGAATGTCTCTTCCGCAAGCGTACAAAAATGTCCCTCAGTGTATCCGCCTCTCCGCTTCCCCACGCTTACCCACGCAGCGACAGCAGTCCCGATCGGAAAGATCTCCAGGGTTCACAGATCGCCGCGTCGGTGCCCGCTCGACCAAGTATCGGAGGGGCGGCGCGGACCCCGCTCGCCCCCTCCAGAGGTCCGTCTCCCCGACTCTTACCGAGGAATCGGGTCCGGAAGGTCGGATCGCAGCTCAGCGGGTGTCCGTTTACATTCACGAGGACCTCAGCATAGGAGTACAGGGCCGGCCCCCTTCCACGGCTCTCGCGTTATATCTCGCGGAGCCGCGCGGCGGCCCGGTCGAGCGAGATTACGGCCTCCGTTCGTTCGCGGGCTTGCAGTGTCCGATTTCAGTTGGGATTTCTCCCACAGGAGTCTGGATGTAGCGGGGGGTAGCCCAGTTAATTAGGGGGCTCGATGCACTCTGGATCTGGATGAAAAAGTTTTCAAGGATTCATGCCGGAGCGGAGCTCTTCAGCTACGCGGCCATCTTGTTGCGCAGCAGCGCCCCCTCTTCAAAGGACAATTTCAAGTGTTGGCTCAGCGCAAACTTTCCCGACTCCATAAGGCAGAGTAATCAAAGCAAGGATAAACAATTAGAGCATCCAGTTTTAACTGGAGACACTTATCTCAGTATTGGATTCTGAATTTGAGCCAGAGAATCCTGAAGGAACAGTAAATAAATTAAGGAGTTTTCTAGGTCACTTAAATTCTAAGAAAAATAATTTAGGAGCCAGAAATAGTTAAATAGACTTTTAAAAGTGAATTCAAGATCTTCTAGAAAGTTTGAGAATTTTTAAGCCAAGATGTTTTCTTCAATTTCAAGTTTCTTTTGAAGCTAAGAACTCGCCACAACTTTTTTTGACACAAATCAACACCTCCCACCTGTGTTTTTTATTTTCTCCACTTCTCCTTTCCCTCAGGGGTCAGGGGTGTTGGGAGTTTCTGCTGTAATAAAGATCAGCAGTTGATCAAACACTTTAATGGGTCTCTGGGGTTCCTCAGCTCCTGCAGACAAGTGAGTGCTGGAACTTTATAAAAGGTGAGGCTCCTGGAGTGAAAAGCAAGTCGACTACTGGAAGCTAAAGTAACTGAAGAAAATGACCAGAGACGCCTGTAGATCCTTTGCAACACTGTAACACGACCACTGCTCCTGACCCCATTTCCTGTGCGACAGAGCAACTCTGAAAAGGATGACTCCTTCCCTTTGACTGGTGGGAACAACCAGCCCCAAGACAAACTTTGAATTGAGCCATCTCCTGTGGTCCTGTGAGTTCCAGAGCTGCAGTACCCCAATACGAGGAGATCTGCTGCCTATTTTATGTGCATCTCTGTGGAAAGGCCGAAACCATCCAAATCTTTGCTGAGCCCTCAAGGACACTCCAGAGATCCGATCCATCTCACCTAGATCCCCCTCATCAAAAAGTGGGACTGCAGGAAGCAAAGAAGATTGACCGGGCAAATCAAACATTTTGTTAGTGCTACAGAAAAGGTGCCAAAACCGCACAGTGACTAGAGAAGTTGCTGAAAGCTGTGCCATATATCGTCCCTCGAGACAGCTGCTGAGAGCTTCCGTCCATTGTCCTGAGTTTAGTCATCAGACCAAGGAATGCAGAGGTCGGGTTCAGAGCTGCAACATCGTGGAGCATCCACCACAAATGTTTTCTTCTAACCTAAGGTACTGTGGGGGAAAAAGTATTGCTTACCTGATTCTACAAAGTCACTCCAGAGCATTGCAGTGCACATAGAGGTGTCCAGGGCAACCCCCTCTTACCTCTGACTCAAGCAGCTGCTTGTGTCCCTTTAGGGAGTCCTACAACAGGGTCTCCAATGTTGGTTAAGCCTTCTTGTATCTTCCTTCCTAGAGACTAGAAAGTATCCAGAGGAACTTTTGATGTCTACTGTTTTGCAAGACTTTAAGCCGCTACAAACTGCCTTTTAGCTAGGGCTGCGTTTTTAACTTTGAGACTTGACGTGCTGCAAAACCGCTTCTAGAAACTGACGCTCTGCTAGGGTAACATTAACCATTTCTTTTCCTTCCCAAAAATCACTATCTTATATGTTTATGCAGACTAAATACAATTACTGTATTAGTGTGTGGTTGCGCGTTATTAACGCTAGAACTGTGAAAACCCTGTAAACTCATGTGTCCAGCAACTACCAACGAAGAAGTGGCCCTTTGAAAGTATTGAAAAGTATACCTATGTGTGTTGTTATATTGTGCGAAGTATATAACAGTAACTCTTGTGTAAATATAATAAATCTATATTTTAATATCAATGTATTTGTAAGTGTTTCTTTGATGTACATTACTGACTGAGTTCCTTGTACTTACCTACAGCTCACATCTTCCTTTTAAGATAGCCCTGACTGCTCTGCCACTCTACCAAGGCCCTTGAGTAGTGCAGACTGATACTAGGAGTTTGGTTTGTAGATCCCCCTGGGATAACTTATTAAAGTCTTACCTCGTAGTGGAACTTTATGAAAACTCCCCTAACACCAACGACATAATGAGGTCATTTTTACAAATTGCGCTTTTTGATTAGAAGTAGCCAATGAAGTAGCGATACATAGGTAATGTTTAGGGTCCTTGTATAGGTGTTGACCAATGAGGACCGTGGGACAAATTGCGTTTCTGAAATGCAAAATAGTGGGTTTTGTGTATATCAACAGTAACTTTGGCATGGTGTGCAAGTGGTTAGTTCAGTTACAAGGTGCTGTCGAACGCTCATGGCCATATTGCATGTAATAAAACTTGTTTTTCTTACAAGGCGTGCACTCTTATTGCCACTTGGATTGTTGATTATCGATCAGGTTGCTGGTTTATCCTACATACTTAGACAGTAAGTACACACATACTCTATTTATTGTAGGGCCCAAAAACACACTATGAAGATGAATCAAGCAGGTAATATCACACAAAACTACATAACACATTTATACAGTCACAGTTAGTCAATACAATACATACAACTCACCCACCAGTACCTGAAAGGAAATGTAAGTAGTTCAGCATTTGCATCAACAGTCCACAGAAATAAAAAGCCTAACTTTTTATGTCCAACCCTGAGTTGAACGGTTTAGGTCGAATTGACCGAAAAAAAAGGTTGAAACGACCAAAAGTTCTAAAAATGCTACCACCAAAGGATCGAACACCAAAAGTTCCATCTTTTGGTGGTAGCATTGGAAAAAACCAGGGGTTGCGGGGGTGTCCCCGCATTGCCCCGCTCACTATACAGCTGTCCGTTAAAAAAAAAGAAAAAGAAAAGGAAAAGACTCTGCAGCGACGGTTCCCGATCACGGAAGTGAAAGGGAACTGGCGCTGCAGAAACCAGCATGAAGATGAAGGTAAATGGGGTTTATGTTGGTGGTGTGGGTGGGGGTGTGCTGAGGGTGTGGGTGGGGGGGTGTTATGGGTGTGGTGCGTGTGTGTGTGTGAGAATGTGTTTTTTTGCAAATTATCTGGGCTGAAATGTCCGAAAGCAAAGTGTTTGAACTTTTGGTCATTCGAACACTTTGTTTTCGGACATTTCAGCCGCAATAATTTTGCCTTCGGTAAAATCACTCGGATTCGATTTGAACAGGGTCTTGTGCCCAAACAGCCACAAAGTATCTCATAGGAGAAGGGATAAAGTTAGCAAGTGTTTCTGTGTGTGTGAAGATTGAGCAAGAAGATTGTCAAAGAGTTTTAGAGGTGAGTAAAATACTTCTAGCTTCTAGAGTAGCTTTTTCAAAAGGTGTTTAAAAAGCAATGGATTTCAGAATAAATGAAAGTTCTTCACAATCTTTATAATGGAGTAGATGGGGCACTGGTAAGTATTGCGACTACTCACCGCCCTTATTCTGTTTTTTCTCAAGGACTTTGCAGATCGAATGGAGTGGTTGAGAGGGTGACGCAAGGGTCGTTGGTTTTGCCAGCTGTTGGATCCAGTAGAAGATGCCCAGGAGCTGCAGGTGTAAGCAAGGTTCTGGTTCCTGAGTGAAACTCTTTCCAGTGGAGCAGTGGAGAAGTGCAGCAGGCACTGATGCAGGACTCTTCAGGATACTCTACCAGACCGGGGATGGCTGGTTCCAGTGACATTCACCGCACAGGGGCGACAGCAGGTGTCTAAGTAGTCACAAAAAAAAGAAGCCTTCCAGAACAGGACCAGTTGATGCTAGGACGCTGAAACTTGGCAGGAAGGAGACTTGTAGGACTGCCTAGCGATCAACGAAGATCTGGGCCAAAGCACAGTAGCCCAAAATGGAGCTGGTCAGTCCCACCAGGTGGTCCAGGGACGCTGCAGAAGGCTCCAGACTACAGGACCACGAGACAGCATTGAGAATGGTTGGCCCCACCAGTCCAAAGGATCTAAGCACCAGAAAAGGTCTTCTAAGATCAGGTAGTCCAGCAGGGTTTCACCACGACAGCAGCACAAATGGTCCCCAGGCCTCTTCATGATTCTTCTTCTGGTCTTCATTCATCTGCACAGCTACACAGTATTCTTGGCTCCTCTTCTAATCTGCTGAATGGCCACAGGACTGCTTATCCCAAATGTAGGCGAGTGATCAAGCTCAGCCCTCCTATGTAATGATCTGGACCACTCATGCACACTAGCAATGGTCCAATCAGGGACCACTGTGGGGCTGTCTCATGCATGCACACTAGACATACTAGCACCAGTATGTTATTAGAACTAGATAGCCTATGACTTTTTAGCAATGGTGATTAATGACACGCTCCTACAAAACTCAATCTTTTAATAGATTCATTAAGACAAATAGACTTCAGATAGAGAATGAATGCCAGGCTTTATAGAGAAACAACTGACATTTCCCGAAAGAAACATTACAAAATGATCATCAGAAAAGTGATCTTAGACACCAGCTATGGAAACGACTAAACACAGAGACCCAAACAGAAATGTCAACCTCACAAAACAATGATCTTCTCTGAACAATGGAAGCTCTCTTGAGAGAACAGACTACAGCCAAATATGAATGAAATACTGTCCTAAAATGTTTTTCTTGTGAATGTTCATTACAAATTGAATGTTAAAATAGAATCGTATTGTAAAAAGAAACCTGCACCTATTTAAACAGCAAGGATGATGGCTGTCGAGGAGGTTAAAGGGGCACAGGCAAATGCTTTTAAGTCGTTCTAGATGGATAGAAAGTTTAATAAGGAGGACTTGCAAAGAATGCCAGATCCAAATTTGCAATAACAACTTTTCACTGGTGTCTGCTCTCATTGTGGGAAAGAAGTTTAACCAAAATAAGTTAGTCATTAGTTTAACCACCAATTCAAACCTAACATGCCACATGTCACATATTTTGCCTGTTAGAGTGGATATTTGGGCTAGGCATTCCATCGCTGAAAATGATTCAACATTATTTCATAACGAGAACTGTTGACAGTCAAAGTAGCACTTGCAATGCAGAGAGGCAAGGAAGCCTGGAACATGATGGGCCAAACTGTAGTTAGATTAGTCATAAGGAGGGTTGTCTCGCAAACCTCCAGACCGGATTGTTTAGGATTATCTACACCTTTTCCAATCCATTTGAACAGCCTTTCAATCCTAAAATAATTGCACACGGTAATCTGTATAAGGCGCATGATAGACACAATTTCATCTTCCTTGATTGCATGAAGACACAGGAAATGTCATATACAAAGTAAGTAGATTAAGTACATGCAATAAACCAGCACTGCATCGGCACAACAACATTGAATACCATATTCCATCAACATGGGTATGAGTACTGTCTCTCACTCAAAGTGTGACGGAACGTGTCAGTGCCAGCAGCATCCTAGACATAGCTACATTTCTATTCCTTTGCTGCCAAAAATATGAGAAGTGGAAAAAGTGCATGTTAAAGCCTTTTTGTATGCTTCCTAAAAACTGTGTCTTGGCCCCAAAATACATATTGGTTTAATGCACTGTGATCATGATACATTACTCACTCAGTGTAGATGGCATTCAGTTGTTGGTTCAAGGTCATAGTCTTTGTTGCCAAGAAAGTAGCCATTTCTGCAGTGATGACAGCAGCACTAACCCCATCTTTATCCAAGACAAAAGGGCAGCACATATATCCTGAGAAAGAACTAGAGACATTAGTACAGAAAAGGGAAAGCCAGACAAATGCAACTTGTACATGCATTAAACTTCAGAAAAAAAGTTGGAAAAAAATTGAAAATGCACTTGCACAGTAAATTATTGAATGCCAACCCTTCAGTATATTTTGTATTTGTATTTTATATAGCGCTTTATATAGGACAGTCAACAATATAATGAATCAGAATGCAAATCAGTGTTCATAAACAGTAACATTCAAATTGTGTTCATAAATAGTAACAATCAATTATCATTCCTGGGAGTAATCAGTCAATCAGTGTTCATAAACAGTAGCAATCAATTAGTGTGCGAGTGAGTAAATGAATCAGTGTTCAAAGCAGATTAAATCAATTGGAGGACTCTAGCAGGTGTAGAGGTGACTAAGTTTGTTCATGATTTAAAATAAATGCACAAACGCACAACCCAACCCTAAAACCTCAAATTGCACATACACCTCTTAAACACCAAACAAACACAACACCTTCTCTACACAGCAATCCACATGCACTTCACTACGGATTTGGGTTGAAATACTGTGGCTGAAAAGTTCGAGGGAGAAAACAGCGAAAGTTATTTTTCTGAAAAGAACTTTTGGTCTTCTCTCCCCTGAACATTTCAGAGTTGGCCCTTGCCTCCACCCCTCTAATTACCATGCAGCGGCACATTCCACTGTGTGACGCTGACTCTCTATTTCCCTGTGACACCTGTTCCCTTTCACACCCATGATAGGGAACCGGCGCTGCAGTGTCCTTTCCATTTTTCTTTTTTACAACTTTTTACGGGAACGGCTGCGGAGACACCCCCGAAACACCCACTCACAGTATAGTGAACAAGAGTACAGGGGACACCACTGCAGCCGAATGTGGGATTAGTCGAACAACACATGGGAATCTACCGAGCCGTAAATCGCAACCGAAGCTCAGCAAACATTGCAGACTGAACTGAGGCTGTCAACAGGACATCACAACTCTCGCTCTACCTGTTCCCGCTATGCCCTACTAACCCATCCCACTGTCCATCCTTTTCAGATCGACCAGAGCACCATAAGGTGGCGATAGTGCACAGAATAAATTATCGTTAACAGTAACATATGTAGCTACGTGGATGATGTGCTAAATAATGTGTAAGTTTCCAATATTTTTCTCATTTATTGGACAGGTTTAATTCTTAGGTTGATTACTGCAAAAGTTAAAAAGGGGACCAGTTTATAAAATGCATTATATCCTGAATTCCAAACTGTTGCTTAAGTTGTAGCAAGCACTTCTTATGCGATGAAGTCATGCAGTTTGAATATCAATTCTCACATTTCTTAAGTTGGACTGTCTCCTCATCAGCCAGTAAGCTTCAAACACTGTATGGTAACCGCGTGGTGGATGGCTTTCTGTAGAGAACGCAATGCCATACTCATTGTACTTTTGTAGATTTTGCGGGTCTCATTAGATCAGTACACATAGAAAGAACTAGGTTTGTACCCACGTATTACTTGCATCTTCAGGTGCACATCTTTGAGTGGGCTAAGGTAATCGAGTCATCTGTTCCTTGAATGTTTTATCTATGGCAGTCGTTAATACAATGATTTTTCAATACATTTAAAATCTTAAATTGGATGATTATGATCATTTATTCTAAATGTTTTTCAAATCTTATATTGGAGGGTAATAGTGATACATTGTAAATTTGTTAGTATTACTACCTTCATGATTATCATGAATATAAATCTCGCTACTTCTGGGGGCGCTGTTCGGCAGCCTGCAAAATGGCTGCTCCTCATTGAGCTCCACAACCCCCAACCTCCCCCAACTGCACCATGGACCTGTAATCCGATATAGCATTAGATGAACCAGGTTGTGAACTGTGACCAATATTGTGTTCCAAATATGGCAACCATGCCTCCCTGGTACAATAAACCTGAAAGCCTGCGGGTGAAGACACTCTACAGTGGGGCTGTGAGCAGCCCACTGGCAAAGAAGCGAGACACAGAGGGGATAAGACTGGGAGACTGGACCCCGTGCATAACCAATATTTTATGTTTTTGCTCCTCCTTTTTGCAAATGTTCCAGCAGATTAAAGCAACCCATAAATCCAGACTGTTTTCCAAAAACTCACTGCTGCTGCTGCCACAAGCACTGCCTCCTGGCTCGCTCTGCACAGTAATACACTTCTAGGTTGCAAACTGCGACCAATATTGTGTTCCAAATATAGCGACCCTGCCTCTGTAGCCTCTTACCCATGGCCACGTGGCTGAGAAGACATCCCTGGCCCCAAGTTGTGAATCCTATAAGTGGATATACCAGACTGTGGTGCAGGGGTGGCCCATGGGTGGACTGGGCTGGCTACTAGGCAGATGCTGCTACGGATCCTGTTAGGAGACAGATCACTGTGCAGGGGTTGGAGTTCAGGTTTGGGCCGAGGCCCTAAAGGGCCCACAATCGCAACCATGACAAAAGGAAGTTGGGCCCATAAAACGCAAAACAATATTTCTTATTTTACCAAGCAGGCACCCAAACCACCAAGCAGGCACCCAAAACACCCTGGAGGCGAAGAACACACATGGGGACTATGCTGCAGCGGGAACCTCATAAATCCCAGATTCGGGGGGACGCTGTTGCGCGCAACGAAGATGGCCGCCTGAACGTTTGGCTCCGCAGCCAGAGACCCCTTCACAACACGTTTCATCCTCCTGGAGTGCACGTAGAAAGCACTCGTCTAGGATCCGTGTGTAGGAACACGTCAGCGTTGGTTTTCAGAATTCTGGCTCCGGAGAAACATTGATAACTACCGCTATGCCGAACTCTGATGGAGCGCACCACTGCTGCCTAGAGGCTTGCATTGTGGTCTCCACTGCTGGCGCAGTATGCAGTCCTGACGTGCAGAGGCAGCCGTGCCCGCTGCAGGGTGTCAGGACTTCATCCAGCGACCAGATTGCTGCACCTCCACGCGCCTGGTGTGCTACGGCCTGGACTACGCGCCCTGCGGCTCCTCCTGAGGGTCGGACTGGTGGATGCGATCCTCTGCTGCCCACGACTACGCAGGCCACATTGCCCCTGCACCTTGGCCCCGGACTGGTTCTGCTCTCTGCGGCGCTGCCTGCTGCTGGATCCTGGAACGGTGATAGCATGGCTGACACGGGGGTTTGGTCTCCGGATTTAAAACATTAGTCGACTTAGCTGCCCAGTGCTTACTACTACCTATCATCCGCTCCACCTCCCGCTGGCATCCTACTAGATACTCGTTCCTGCCGTGCCAGGAGGGGACTGGTGTTATAAACAGGTTTGTGACAATGAAACACAACGGATACAGAAGATACAACTCATGTTTACTTAAAGGATACAGACTGGTAGTGGCAAAGGATATACTCGATGTCTTCTCCCATCAATTGGTGTCAAAGGTAGAAAGTAGTGTGTCAAGAGAAACCTAACTAGTAGAAACCACAGTCACAGAGAGCTATTAGTGGGAAGGGCGTGAGTGGACCAAGATTCACCAGGCTGTAGACAGAGAGGGAATTAATCAGAACACTATTGATACCAAGAGGACAGTAAGAACCTATGTTGAATACACTAACCTGGATGTACAGCCGCCGGTAAGTCCCAACACTGTCCGAAGAATCCAAGGAAGCAACGACAGGGAAAGGGTAGTGAGGAATCTAACCCGGATGGAACAAGGGCCGCACTAGTGTCGGGTTGGTGCACACAGGAAAGCGTCCAAAGTTCTGTGTAGGTAGGAGAAGGAGATGGAGAACCTTGATCCAGGAAAACGAGCCCCTTTCTGAAGTAGACAGTCCAGTTGAGCACGGCCAGGGTAGTTTCCGGACACTACCAAACTAAACTCTTATGCAAGTAGTATGGAATTTAGCAGAGGTAGTATACCCAAAATGGAGGTGAATGTCTGTAGGCATCAGGGTGACAAAGTGTAATGAGTTTAGGATTGCAGAACTGGTGTAGTGGGACTCTGTAGCGTGATAATTGCAGTCCGTAGAATACAGCTAAAACCTCTGTAAAGAGCAGAGCAGGGAGTTGCAGTGTGTCGCAAAAGACCGCGACTAGGCTCCGCTTGGAACAAAGCTACAGGTGGGTGAGCGTCGCGTAGGAAACGCAGCAGGCCTCCGTATGAAAATGGAGCTGCTGTGTGCCGCGTAAGAATGCGGCGGGGCTCCGTATGGAAATGGAGCAAGAGGTTGTAGACGCGTAGGGACGCAGAAGAACTGGCAGCTCAGACGAGCTGGGAGCTGCCGCGAACCGCTTAGGACGCGGGGAAGGCAACCGCTTCTTGCTGATGGGGAGCAGAGCGTCGGCGAGGAATAACAAAAGCACAGCTTCGGAACGCAGATAACCGAAAAATGATCAGAAGCGCAGTTGCATAGCTTCTGCCTCGTTAAATGGTGTCAGCTGACTTGCACCTGATCAACGCGATGATGTTTACGTTGGTCACGTGACTTGAGCCCGTTTCAGTAGCGTCTCCCGGACAATCTCCATTGAGTATAGAACGGCCTGGCTGTTCTGAAAGCTGAGGATGCCGGAAAACAGGTGCGTTTAGGGAAAGTTGATCCTGGGATGGCAGGCATGATGCTGGACACACTCCTGGGGTGAGCTACTGCAGCGGCTGAGAGGGCCCCCCCTTGGCTGACTGCATTCTGACCTGCGGGCAGCCTCACACATCCTTGAGCTGCTTTTGTGCTGTTCTGCCCCTGTGTTGGCTCAACCCCCCCCTCCACTTGTCTAGCCGCTTTGAACATGGGGAAGAGATGTACTGGATTGCCCGGGACACAACCCTGGTCCCATTACATGCGGTGAGTGTGCGCCGTGCTGCTGTGACCTCCTGCTTCCTCTATCACCCCTAATGGCGTGCTGCCCTTGCCCTTCGGATCCACATTGGAATGCCTGCCCCTTGTGCAGTGTCCGGGCTAGGCGGCCTTAGCAACTCTCCTGGTGACTAAGTTACTCTCTTACCTGGTAACGTTCTTTCAATGGGATGGTCCGACGACGTATTCCATATCTATGACAAGAATCACCACAGCTGTGCTGCTTCGGAAAATCTTCGGCGTCTGCGTCCCGCTTAGATGACGTCGATAAGCCGCCCTCGAGGACCTCGTACGACAGCTGACATCACTGGATGTTATAAGTAGGACGCACAACCCCCGTAGCCTCAGTTGTAGTTTTTTGCCCAGAACGTGTGCCACCAGTCTTCTGCCATTCTGACACACAAAGCCTTGCGGAAACGTAAGATGCAATCGCATAAGAAATTCTGTAGCGGGGAAGGTAGGGAGGGAACGATATGGAATACGTTGTCGGACCATCCTATCGAAAGAACGTTACCAGGTAAGAGAGTAACTTGTTCTTCGAGGGGATTGGGTCCTCCGACATATTCCATATCTATGACAGACTCCCAAAGCAGTACCAATGCAAGGAGGTGGGAAAAGAATTTAGAAAACAGAAATTTAGCATGCCCAATCGAATTGCGGAGTAAAGGACCGCCTTGCCAAAGGCCAGAGTCTGCCCCCGGATGGAATCGAGGGTGTAGTGATGTACAAAAGTATGTACCGATGACCAGGTGGCCTCATCACAGATGTTACGAATAGGAACACCCCTCTGCAGGGCAGTAGAGGCAGCCATACCCCTGGTAGAATGGGCCCGTAAGCCTACCGGTGGGTCCTTACCCGCCAAGCGGTAACAGTCCGAGATAGCCAAAATAATCCAGCGAGACAAAGTCTGTTTCGTCACAGCTTGTCCCAAACGCTTTCCAGCGTAATCAATGGAGTTGATTGTCCACTCTGACCCGGGACATGCGTGAAAAATAAAAGCTTAACACTCTCCTAGGATCAAGCCTATGGAGCCTCTCCTCTTCCTTACCAGGATGTGGAGGAGGATAAAACGCCAGAAGAACAACCTTCTGGCCTAAATGAAATTCCGACACCACCTTCGGAAGAAAAGAAGGACGAACTCTAAGGACAACCCTGTCCTTATGAAACACAGTGAAGGGTGGCTTAACTGAAAGTGCCTGTAACTCACTCACTCAGCGAGCGGAAGTGACCGCAACTAAAAATACAGTTTTAAGAGTTAACAGTCTCAAAGGGCATGAATGCAAAGACTCAAACGGAGCACCCATCAGAAAACTGAGAACAAAGTTCAAATCCCAACCAGGCACCTGGAAAGGTGACGGAAGGAACACATTAGTGAGCCCTTTCAGAAACTGAGAAAATAAAGGAATTTTAAAATAGGAACACTTCAGATGAGCGCTTAAATATGGACAGCGCCGCGAGGTAACCTTTAATGGTACCCACTTGAAGGCCCCTGTGGGCCAAAGAAAGCAAAAAAGACAGAACCATGGGAATGTCATATGCAAAAGGATCCACATTCTTAACCCTGCACCAGTCGCAGAACTTACGCCAATGGCAACGGTACAGGGACTTAGTTGCGGGCCGTCTGGCCGAGAGCAACACCTCCATCACGTCTTCAGGGAGGTCCCAATACTTATACCTCAACCTTTCAGAAACCAAGCGTGAAGGTTGAGGGATCTGACCTCTGGATGGAGAACCTGACCCCCCCCCATCCCATGAGAGCAGATCGTCTCGGTAGCAAAGACGACGTGGAGGGCAGATGGACAAGTCGAGAAGGTCCAGGTACCACGTCCTCCGGGCCCACGCCGGAGCAATGAGGATCATCCGGGAACCAAACCTCCGTAACCTCTGCAGTACTTGCGGGATGACGGGGATTGGAGGAAACGCGTACAGCAGTGGGAATGACCACTGCACCACGAACGCGTCTCTTAAGGCTCCGTTTGGAGGAAATTACCGCGAGCAGAACCTCTCGCCTCTTCCGGTTGACACTGGAGGCGAAAAGATCCACTTGAGGGGTCCCCCAAAGGGCAAAGATCTCCAGGGGAATCTCCTGTGCCAACTCTCACTCTGCCTGCTCAGAGCGTCCGCCGTCTCGTTTTCGTCTCCGGCCAGATGAACTGCCGAGATCGAAACTTCCTGCTGGATTGCCCAGACCCAGAGCTGCATCGCCTCCCTGCACAGAGGAAGAGACCCTGCCCCCCTCCTTTTTGTTGAGGGAGTGCATGGCCACCATGTTGTCTGTCAGGATCATGACATTCTTTCCTCGCAAAGTCGGCAGAAAAGCCTTCAGGGCTAGCCTGACGGCCCTCAGCTCCAACAGATTGATATGGAGTCTGGACTCTGACGGAGACCAACGACCGCTGACTGTCAACTCGTTGGCATGAGTTCCCCATCCCGTGAGGGATGCGTCCGTCACGATCGTCAACTCCGGCCAGGGCAGCCAAAATGGAGCCCCCCTCATCAGATTGCCTTCGTCGTCCCACCACCGAAGGTCCTGGGCGACCGAGGACGGCACCTGAACAGGGTCCGACATCCTGCCGGAGGACTGAGACCACTGGAGCTTGAGTGCCCATTGCAAAGATCTCATCCGCAACTTGGCACCAGAAGAATGCAGGATGCCATGGGGCCGAGCAGTCTCAAGAACTCGAAAGCTGGGAGACTCTGGGCAAGTTGAAACTTGCGCCCCATTTGCTGAATGTGATGAGCCCTCACCTGGGGAGGAAAACACTGCCCCAGGGACGTGTCGAGCACTGCTCCGATGTACTGGAGCCTCTGAGGTGGTGTCAAATGGGACTTCTTTAAGTTGAGGGAGAAGCCCAGCTTGTGGAGGGAGTGGCAGGTGACCGACAGATGATCCAGGACTTGCTCAGGAGAGCGCGCCCTGATCAACCAATGGTCCAGGTAGGGGTAGACGTGAATCCCCCCTTTCCGGAGGTGTGCTGCCACCACTACCATGAGCTTGGTGAAGACCCTCGGGCGAAGGTCAATCCGAAACGGCAGGACCTAAAAGTGCGAGTCGCCAACCGTGAACCTCAGGTACTTCTTGTGCTGTGGATGAAAATAAGCATCCTTGAGGTCGAGAGACACCAACCAGTCCTGAAGTTAAAGGGCCTGGAGGACTTGAGAGAGAGTAACCATCTTGAACCTGTCCTTCCTGAGGAGTTTGTTCAAACCGCGCAAGTCCATGATGGGTCTCAATCCCCCGTCTTTCTTGGAAATCAAAAAATAAGGGGAATACCATCCCTTGTTCCTCTCCGCTACAGGCACCAGTTCTATGGCGCCTTTCTCCAGCAGGGATTGAATTTCCTGCGCAAGGAGCAGATCCGGACTCTTCAAAGAGAGATTCCCCGGTGGATTGTGTTGAGGCCTCTGCCGGAAAGGAAGACAGTAGCCGTGGGTTATGATCTCCACAATCCACACATCTGAAGTAATGGCACGCCACTCTGCAAGATGCTGCGCCAGCCTTCCCCCAACCGGCGAACCATGGGACATGGCCTCATGACTGACCTGAAGCGGCTGCGGCGTTGCCTGAGGGCAAAGAGGCAACAGCCCGAGCGGCCTTGGCACCTCGAGTACCTTGTTTTCCACCTCTGGCACTCCTACGGTGGCCCCTTTGACTGGCAGCTCCTCTCGCTTTACCAAAGGATGAGTAATAACTAAAAGGAACCTACCCTCCATTGCTGTCCCCTAGGACAAAAAAGCAGAGGTTGGCAAACTGCAGCGCCCAACGACTTTGCTACAGCCTTTGAGGTCTGCAGCCTCTCAAGGCTCTCGTCAGCCTTGCTGCCAAAAAGATGTTCCTCGTCAAAGGGCATGTTGAGGAGCCGGGCCTGCATATCAGGAGCAAACCCCGACTTCCGCAAAAAAAAACGCAAACCGGCGTATCACGGTGCTCGCCGCCATGGACTGGCTGACGCAATCTGCCATGTCCAAACCCGACTAAACGGCCTCACACATGGCATCCTTGCCATCCTGAACCATGGCAAGGAAACCATCACGTTCGTCCCTTTCGGGAATATGTTCAGCCGTCAAGGAAACAGTTCCACAGAGTGTGCGTGAAACATGACAAGGCACATATGGAGTTGGCCGCCTGAAGTGCCATACCCCCTGCAGAAAACACTTTCTTCGCCCAGCCGTCAAAACGCTTGTCGGCCCTATCAGGAGGGATGGTAGGGTACGACGCCTGCTTTGCCGGGGCCGTAGCCGCCTGCACCACCAAACTCTCTGGAGTAGAGTGCTTGGACAAGTTGCAGGGGTCGCTACTGGATGGGCGGTATTTTCACGGCAAAGACTTGCCCACTGCCGGGAGACTCTCCGAGCAGTCCAAGCCGCCGCCACCCTCCTCTGTAGAGCCATATGAAACTGCAGTACCGGGTCAGTAGGTGGACCAAGGTCGAGGATATCCGTAAGGTCATCCTGAACAAACTCCCCCGGGGGAGCAGACCATCCCAAGACCCTTGACATAAGGCGCCGGTACAAGGAGTCGGCATGAGTGCCAGGCTCAGGCCTAAAAAACTCCACCTCCGGAGAGGTGTCCGGCCCACTAGCAATGCGCAGGGACTGCCTCAGATCCTCAAATTGGCTATGGCCCGAGAGAATCTCGTCTGGCACGGTGTCAAGAGCCATGTCATCATCAGAGCCCTCATCCACCTCTGAAATAAACTCAGGGTGGCGGTAAGAAGGCACAGAACGTGAACCAAAGCCATGCTTGACCTTGGCCAGAGCCTTTCTAGGGTGTTCCACCGAGCCATGGGGTACCCCCATCGACACAGCCTCGAAAGGCGTCGAGGGTGTCGAGTGAATCCTCGTAAACGCTGAGTGTGGCGTCGACAGCATCGACGGTGCCGACACCGTCCTCAAGGCCGGGGCCCCGAGCGTGTCCCTCAACGGCCGGGACGCCGATGGCGTCGACGACTTCTTCGAAGGCAGGCCCTCGAAAGAGTCCGTCGACGAACTCGGCGTCGACGTCTTCCGTGAAGACACCACAGATTCACCCGGTCTCGAGCGCGTCGAGGACCGGGACCTGGACCGGGCATGACGAGAACGATTCCCCTTGTCCGAGCGGGACCTCTCCCGCGAATCGTGACAACCACCCGAGCTAAAAGGCATGCGAGCGTTGTCTCTCGGCTCATCACGACCGACCCCACTCAGAGGCGCGGACGGACCAGTGCCCTGTGATTTGAGAATCGCCAACATTTTCTTCCCGAAGGAAGCCCATTCCTCCGGCGTCGCATGCTTGGTGGGGTAAGCGACCCGCCGACGGGCGGAGTCCTCGGATGAGGACGGGGAATGCAACTGATGACGGCGCTTCCGGGAGTGCCTCAAAGAGGCAGAGGAGTGGTGAGACCGACTCCGGGAACGAGACCCACTGGACTTCTGACCACAACGCGGAGAGTCGCCCCTCGAGTCGTCTGTCGAAAGCCCCGCAGACCTCGACTTCCGGGGCTTGGACACCTTACCTACCGATAACTTCTTCTTGCGCTCCCACACGGCTTTAGAAGTGAGCGACTGGCAGTCGACACAGTCATCCGTGTCATGGGCCTCCCCGAGGCACCAGAGGCAGGCGTTGTGCGAGTCCATAACCGACATCTTGGACCCACAGTCCCCGCACTTCTTAAAGCCCGGATGCAGTGTGGAAGACGAGGTAGACATCTTCACGAAGAAAGACTTCACAATTACCAAACAGGTTCGAATAACCAAGAAACAACAGAACTCCAAAGAGTCGAGGCGCGCCGAGATTCCCGAAGCGAACACGTTTGCGGAAAAAACGGAACTGAGGCTTCGGGCGTCGTGCGTCCTACTTATAACATCCAGTGACGTCGGCTGTCAGAGGAGGGCCTCGAGGGCGGCGTATCAACGTCATTGACGCGGGACGCAGACGCCGAAGATTTTCTGAAGCAGCACAGCTGTGGTGATTACTGTCATAGATATGGAATACATGGAGGACCCAATCCCCTCGAAGCATAGATACTTGTGGCGTGTTGGATTCTGCTGGGTAATGGTCTCCTTGACATTTTGAATGTGGCGCTGCTGGGCTGGTGGGTGCTGCCAGGGGTCATGCCCTAAGGGAATACTGCTGCTTGTGTTCCATCTCCTGCCTCATCTGGTTAGGATTCGCCCTGGCTGCTGCCTCGCCCACCTAGTGGCCTCTCTGCAGCTCGATCTGGTCTGCTCTTCTTCTGCATCACTACCCCCGAGTGAGACTGTGGATGCAGAGCATCGGGTAGGTGCTCACGTTCCCTCCCAGTGATACTCTGACATCTCACTGCACTCGCCCTTACTGCAACATCCTGTTTCCCCCTGGTGTGACAGGCCCCAGCCTACAGACTCTCGTTGGTCTCTTGCCCCAAACTCCTTGTTCCCCCACTGGTGTTCCGACCCGCCACCATGGCCAAAGGAGGGGGAAAGAAGCAGAGCACTGGAAATATATACACTAAAGCTGCACCTACACTCCAGGGTGGCACGGAGAGGGGCAGCAGAGATCTCAGCACACCGGAGGAGCCCACGGAAATGCAGTGCATGATGTACTACATGCTTGAGGGGTTTACTGCCTTGTACTCCAAGCTGGACGACATGAGTGGTACCATTGGTCTCTTCCCCATGGAAAAAACGGATGTCAGAGTCGGTGAGGTGGAGAAAGTTGAAAAGTTGCTTGGCTTGCAATTGGAGAGACAAGATGAATCTTCTTCCTGGTTCGCCTATGACATGAGATATCCTTTCCTGGCCTCGGCCAGGCCTCCGTTAACTTATGTTTACCGGCTAAATGGAGGATGAGGGAATGGTATTCATGAGCTGGAATGTCAGGGGGTTGGGCAACCCGATCAAAATGCACAAATTTCAGCTCGGCATAAAGCCCAGATCCTCTTTTTCCAAGCGACACACGCACGGGCCGAGGGTTGCGACAAGTTTGCCAGGTCATAAGACACACAACTGTCTACTACACCACCTACTCAGCTCAGAATCGTGGGGTGATGACCCTGCTTCATAAGTCCATTAGATTCACCCACAGAATGTCAAATATAGACCCCCAGGGGCGATACGTCCTTCTATACGGGACCTTAATGGGGCAGGAGATGGCCCTTTTAAATATATACAGTCCAAACGTCGATAACCCTGAATTCTATTCCCAACTTGCCTCCTTATAGGTTCCTATACTTTGGGGTGGTGATTTCAATACCATAGTTGACACCAACCTTGATAGGTCCAGTTCCAAGGCACGTCAACTGACTAGAGCGGCTAAGACTATTATAGAGGTACAGTCCTCACTGGGTGTAGTTGACACATGGAGACTGCTACACCCCTCATCCCGCAAGTTCTCCTTTTACTCGACTGTGCACGACTCGCATTCTCAAATTGACAGGTGGTTACTGTCAGAGGCACTTGTTGTGTATCGGATAGATGTTGATCCTGCCCAGGACCTTCTCGGATCATTCCTCGGTTACGACTTCGTTGACCTAGGGTGAGGGAGCCAGGATGGCACGCTCATGGAGTCTGAAATCAAATGCTTTGCTGGATCTGGTCTTTGAGTCTGAGCTCGGATCAGGCATTGATGAATACTTTGAGATAAATACTGGGACGGTGGACTCTCATGCCACTTTATGGGAGGCCTTTAAACCTTATATATGAGGTGTCGCCCTTGCAAAGGAGGCTGGGATCCTCGGAGCGATCTGTGGAACCATCAAGAGGAGCAAGCTCCTACTTGATCAACTCGAAGCGCAATACGCCGCCTCTCCATCCATTGCCACTCTGGACGAGATAATGGGCCACTCTAGACACTTTTAGGGAACATGAAGACCGGGAGCGCAAGTTCCTGGATGACCCTCAGGCCGCCAGACAGTGTGGTGAAGGTGAGTGGTCCGGAAGACTGCTGGTTAGATTGGTCCAGCAAGAAAACGGCACTCTCCATATTCCCCTAATTGAGAGGATGGATGGTACATTGGCCCATACTGCTCAAGAAGTAAAGAATGAATTCCGCTCCTTCTACGAATCCTTATATGCAAACAAAGACACTGCCCCCTCTTCGGATGTCGAGTCGTTTCTGAATTATCTCCCGCTCTCAGTGTTGTCTGCTGAAGCAAGGGAAACACTTGATCACCCAATCGCTACTGAAGGGATACTGAGAGCCATTGATTCGCTGCCACCCTTACCATCGACCTTTACAAATGCTATAAGGGGTGCCTGGCTCCCCAGCTATCTGCGGTATGGAGGAGGCGTGCACAGTCAGTAGGCTTCCCCATCGTTGAGTGATAGACCCGTTTACAGATTCTGTTCCATGCAAATATCGTGACCCCGGTGGGGTCCCGATAAACCAGCTACTCAATGTGGGTGGTACCGGCCCTTCTCGCTAATAAACTGTGATAAGATCTTTGCTAAGGTGTTAGCCCTCCAGCTGGCCCCTTACATGACGTACATTATTCATCCCAAAAAGGTTGGGTTTATACTGGGGCGCTCCACGGCGCTTAACCTTTGACATCTCTTCAACATTCTAGCCAGGATAGATCCGGGAACGCAGGCAGTGGCGGCAACATTAGATATGCAGAAAGCCTTTGACTCAGTCTTGTTGCTGGTCTTGTGGGCCATACTGGAGAAGTGTAACTTTGGTCCCCGCTTTTGACTTGGGTGAAACTGCTATATTCATCACCAGTGGCCAGGGTCTACACCGGTGGCCACTACTCTACCCGATTTGAGATTGCCAGGGGAACCAGGCAGGGCTACCCCTTCTCACCCCTGATATTTGCCGTAGCCATCGAACCACTAGCCAGAAGGATTCGCCAGAGACACGCACACAGAGGCATTAGACTCATGGGGGAACCAGATATCATTTCGCTTCATGCAGATGATGATGATCTGCTCTACATTCGCTCCCCGGAGGAGAACCTGGACTGATTATAAATTATGTGCTTCTCTTCGGTGAACTGTCTGGGCTAATGGTTAGCTGTACGAAATCTGCAATATTCTCATTGACAGACACCACCATAGCTCCCCGGGACTTGCTTGGGTTTGTCTGGTCTCCATTAGAGAAAAAGTACCTAGGAGTCGTTGCCACATATAGATTCCTGAATGTTCCGCTCTGCCAGGGACTGGATTTTTCAGGAGACTCACCTCATCGATCACTAGCTTCTTGAGGCACTCTGGTGTGGACCGGCTGATATTAGACACTTTAGCGAGACCCTACGATCTGGGCGGACAGGCTGCCCCAAACTTCGAGCGCCATTGGCTGGCAGCCCAGGGCCACTTTGCAATGTTCTGGTTTGACCCAGTCGGGTCCTACCCTCAAGTCAAACTGGAGCATCTGGCGGCACTGATCCGTGACATTCGCTCCCTGGTTCACCCCTCCTCGGTCCAGAAGTGGGAACCCCATCGGGGTCACGATATTAGTATTGAACAGAATCTGGAAACGGATTGGTGTCGCCCATCTATTCCATGGTGACTTCTCCCTCAGGGACTGTCTTTCTGGGACTCCTGCAATGGATAAATCGACTATGCGTTTTTGGTCGGCGGCTGGCTTTGGCATCGTACAAGATGCCTACAATATGGGATCCTCCACAGAGTGGCAAGACCTGCCAGATTTGAGGTTTGCAGGTCTCTTTATGTTTTTGGCCACTCGTTGCATATTGTTTCTGTGGCTGCGCCCTGCAGTCCCAACCTTAGACCACTGGCTCCACGCTGTTACATGGGCCTCTGACATGAACGGTGGACTGCTCTGCAACCGGCCACTAGTAGGCCTATGAACATCTGGCCCACTTTCCCGGCTTACCTGCAATCATTGATAGAGGACGATGATGGAGGTTGTGGTTCTCCCTTCCCCTCTTAACAGTAACAAAGTCAGACAAACGGTCACCTGACCTCTTTTGTAAACCTCATGTTGTAAAATGTACAGGATGATACTATCGGACCCTCTGTGGTTACATGGATGATTAATTGGATTGCTTGCCTGTCCTTTTTGTAATGTCAAACACATTTTTTAAAAGGATGCCAGATTTAAAGCAGATAATGGACAGTATGCAATCTGGCTTTGCGTCTAAGTGGTAAACTGGATGACATCAACACCAAGGTGGTGGTGCTGAGTGCCAAAATGGAGCGCGAGAGCGCCAGGGTGATGGAGGCAGAAACCTGCATCAGGACGGCAGAGGATGACATTGTGGAACTGAAAACGCAAATGACATCCATGTCCATGGACCTCAGGTGTACCCTGCAGCGCTGTGATGACCTAGAATCCCGCTCCAGATGCAGCAATATCCGTATGGTGGGTCTACCTGAGCATTTTGGCAAGGGGCCCATGAAAATGACAGTTGAAACTGTCCTCAAGGACCTACTAGGGGAGCCCCCGTTTTCATCATTGTTCGTTGTGGAGCAAGCCCATAGGTCACCCGCTAAGAAACCAAGGCCTAGGGCCCCACATAGGCCCGTGCTGATCCGCTTGTTGAACTAACGAGACCGTAACCTCATTCTACGACTGGCCAGGGAGAAAAGTCCCCCCCGGCTTTCAAGAAGATCTCACAGGCAGTAAAAGTGTTTGATTTCCATGGTAGATTTTTCTACAAGATATCTGTGTTTATAATTTCTTCTTGGCATTCTGCAGAGGACTCTCAGGTACAGTGCAATTCTATGGGTTGAGAGAGGGAGGTGAAGTAGACCGAAACAATTCACCTGCTGTCTTTTCTCATTTATGTAGATATCAGTCCTAACAAGGAAGATCCAGTGTCTGAGTTTGTTAATTTGTCCCATTCCCCTTTCCCTCACGGGTGTTCTGAGCTCAGCTGTAATTCCTATCGGTTTTGAACAAGACACCTTTGTGGGTCTGTGGGGTTCAGCAGCTTGTGAGCAACTTTGAAGGCAGGACCTGACAGAATAAAAGGACCAAGTTATTAGTTCCTCCTCAGCTTCATGAATCCCTCTGAGACCACAATGGAAGTTTGGGGGAAATGTTAAAGGAGTTAAGGGAATAGATGAGAGTAGCCCACAGGGAAAATAAGAACGTGGAAGAGTTGAGTGTTAAGGTCACACAAATTCTGGAGGTTACTGGAGCTGGAGTGCCGAGTATTAGTACTGAAGCGTATCAAGAACCCCCAGTGTTTGTTGGGGAAAGTGCAGGTGAGAGTGGTGAGCCGTGTTTACGACCGGGTGGTATTTTGAGAACATTCATCGTCCCAGTACCTTTAGCTCCTCCTGAGCGTTTTGGAGGGGAGGAAAAAACAATTCTATTTTTTTGACACAGTGCGAGTTACACTTTCTAAGCTGGCCAGAGGTTTTCAATACGGATACTTCTAGAGTAACCTTCATTTTGTACTACCTGTCAGGCGAAACAGCAACTTGGGCTGGGTTAGTCAAAAGGATCCAGCTTTACATGATATTTGTCTTTCTAAAGAGAGTTTTAGCAAATTGTTTGATAAGCGTCAAGTTTCCTTACAGATGGATGGTGAGTTATTGGAATTAAGACAGGGTAACAGAGCTCTTGTTAGCTATATCACACAAATTCAGACCCTGGTGCTGGAAAGTCAGTGGCCCGAAGAAAAGCAAGCTTCCCCATTTTATCAGGGTTTAAGGGATGAGTTGAAAGATGCGTTGTCAGCAATTGCAAATAGACCAACTTCTTGCAAAGCCCTCATTGATTTGGTTATTCAGTTAGACATTCGTCAGAATGAGAGGAGGGTTGATCGTAGACAAAATCCTAGGGTAGAGAGGACTAGGTTATAACCTATTAAGTCAAAAGCGATTTTAGCCGTTAAGGGTTTAATTGAGGGAGGAGCTTTTTCCTGTCCACATTCGATTGAAGCTGTAGAAGGTTTTTCTCAAACTATCACTCTGATTACAAAACTTTTAAAGAAGGAGGTGACATTTGTTTGGTGTCCTGAGGCTGAAGAAGCATTCCAGATTCTCAAGAAAAGATCTACTTCTGGACTGATTCTTCTTCATGTGGATCAAGATAAGCCACTTTATCTTGAAGCGGATGGGCGCCGTATTATCTCTAACACATGAGAAATCTGGGCAGTTGCATCCAGTTACATATGTTTCAAAGTTATTTTCTTCAGGTGAAATGGATTATACAATTATGGACCGGGGAACTCTTGGCTATTAAATAAGCTTATGAAGTTTGGCGCCACTATCTAAAAAGGGAGAGATTCACTGTAACAGTGCTAACTGATAATCGAAATTTGCTTTTGTTTAAAAAAAATCAGCCAAGTCATTAACTCCGACACAGTTGAGATGGTCTTTGTTTTTTGCTGGCTATGATTTTGTAGTGACTTTTAAGACTCGGAATGAGAAGGCTGGAGCACTGTCTCGCCAGTTTCCAGGTTGCGAACAACTAGACCAATTGTCTCCCCAACCTTTGATTGCTCTGGGGAGATGTCATGATTCCTGCCCCTCATGTCCACAGCCGTCCAAGATTTCAGGCTGGAGCCAGGCCACAATCACCTACATGGCCGGCCCTCAAGGGCCTCTCCATCCCTCCAAAGACCCACTTGGAGTCAGACTTGGAGCTTGTGGCACCAGACTCACTCACTCCCATAGGATATTGTTGGGGATTGGACTTGTAGTGCATTGATGGGGACAAGATGGATGCCCCCACATATTGTGGTTCCCAGAACTGCATGTGCAGTCTAGTCTTTTGGGTGTGGTTCAGCCCAGAGACACCTGGGATACCCAGAGACTATTTAAGCCACGCCCAGGCTGAGAAATATGCTTTGCGTTTTCTGCACCTGCAGCGTGACACTCACTGTGTTCGGATCGGTCTCCAGTAGGCCTGCATATTTCTTCTGCGCTCAGCTCCTGCAAGAACAAGAACACCGTTAGGAACAGCCTTACCTTGCGGCGCTTCTGGCCATCATTCATCGCTCCTTCTGTTCTGCGGGCATCTTCGGCGTTGTCATTCCCATCACGGCACGCCGCTTCGTGAGGAAAAGGGAAAAGAACAGAAAAAAGGCATTAGTAAGCATTCAGCAAATCTTCGCTTATTTTTAAAGACTGTACTAACTTCAAACGCTTACCTGAATCCCAGCTACTCTGGGGGAACTCTGTCTCCAGAACTTCTCACCCATCTGCAAGAGTCAAAAGGCACTACAGGTTAGCGTGGAAACATCTAGAGGCACCGCATACCACGCTTAATCACCGCATTTCTTCTTCATAACCGGCATCCACGCTGAAAATGTCGCTGCACCTAAAAGACACAGAAAAAGAACTCAGTTCAATACAAATACGAAAGGGTCGCGCATTGCACTCTCACTCACCTTCAGCGCTACTCATCTCAGCAGCACGTCGCCATCCCTGGATGCCGGCCATCATCTAAGGAAGGAAAGGAACGAAGTTAGAGAACTGTTCAATACTTACATGTCGGACTCTTTCCAGTGAAGTAACTAGGCAGCAACGAGCCCGCATCAAACAACGCGCCCCTGCGCTGAAAGCAGGACGGAGAGCACACTTTCCAAGAAAACAAGGTGAGCTGTGGATCAAAGGGAAGGGTTGGACCCCGGGGAAGAAGGGGTTCAAGCACACAGAGACAATAGGGAGTTAAACTCAACCAATCCTGTGTTTCAGGCGCAGTCTCCAGTCGAGTAGACTCCAGGGAAGGGTTCAAGGTCGTAAGAGGTCAGAACAGGCTGAGTGACATCCCCGTGGATACCAGGTGAGATTTACAGGAGATGAAAGTATTTCCAAGGAGATTCAAGAGAACATGACCAAGGATCAAATGGAGAGTTGGGTACGGCAAGACCCGGCAAGAAAAAATAAGGATGGATTACCTTAGCAAGACTCTTCCTTCAGAAAAGCTTCACGAGAAGGTTTTAAAAGAATGTCTAATCAATTTTGACTGAACATCCTGGTTTTCGAAAAAGTTTAGCATTGGTGAGAAGGAACTTTTGGGGCAATACTATGCAAGTGGATACTTTACATTTTGTTAAAACCTGTGAACTTTGTGCACGAGTGAGCAAAAGCTCAGGTGGGGAAACCAGTTGGGCTGTTGGAACCACTTCCTGTACCTCCACATCCTCCTTACTAAGAAGGGACATTTTATTCCAATTCGTGGGGAGGTGACAGCAGAGCGTTTGGCTCAGAGTTTCTCTCAGGGCATAGTCTGGTTGTATGGGTTGCCTAGTCAAGTATTATCAGATTAGTGGGCCGCAATTTGTATACAAGTTTTGGAGAGCCTTTTATAAATGTCTGCAAGTGGAGGTGAAATTAACTTTAGGATATCATCCAGAAACAAACGGTAAGGTGGAATGGGTGAACCTGGAATTGGATAAATAGTTAAGATGCTATTTACAAACTGGAGAAAGTTGGGTGAATTTGATTTGGGTAGTAGAGTTTGCTTACAATAATTTGATGAAGGATTCAACGTCCATTTCCCCTTTCTTTATTTCTAGAAGTTTAAATCCTCGATTTCTGCGAGAACAGGTGGGTGTGGAGATGGTCAATCCTGCGGTTGAAGAAAGGTTAAGGGTCATGAAAGATAACTTCGAGCAAGCAATTAAAGCTCTTCATGTAAATAAGGCTAGTTTCAAGAAATGTGCAGATGAAAAGCGAACACAAGGTCTAGAATATTCTGTGGGCGACAAGGTATGGTTATCTACTAGGTACTTGAGAATTATGGGAAGGAATATGTTCAGTCCACGCTTTGTGAGTCCTTTTGAAGTAGAAAGGGTTATTAATCCTGTAGCTGTTAGATTATTACCCTCTAATCTTAAAGTACACTCAACCATCCATGTAAGTCAACTTAAAGCTTTGCAAAAAGGTACTAGACTCGGAGTTGCCCCATGCCCAGTTATTCTGGAGAATCAATCAGAAGAATTTGAAGTTAGGTCAATACTTGATTCAAGGAAGGTTAGAGGGAAACTGATGTTCAAGCTCCTTTGTTAGTTGCTAGGTTTGACAGAAAAAAATCCTTTTAAACCAGGACCTGGGTCAGACCCTTGGAGAGGGGGTTTTGTCAGGTTTTCAGGTAGATGTAGAAAGTAATCTTACATTTTTCTGTATTTTACACGCATTGTATGACACATTTGTTCCTGTATTTAACTTAGTAGTTAGTTTGGACCTTAACATGGGTATACAGAGCACTGATGTTTTCCCAAGCCAAAATGGTGGAAAGAACCTGGATTCCGGATAAGTGGAAGGAGTAACAAAGGGCCTGGCAGAACATTCTAAACTGCCTTTAATTGTGAATTGTCCTTGGATTAGGTCCTGTTTCTTGTGTCCTGAGTTTTAGGCCGGGAGTACAGGAGAAGACTTCATTCAGCGTTTATTTTTTTAAGTAGAAGACTTCTGATGTAAGCAGGAAGATCCATGATCACCTCTTCAACTACAAGCTAAATGATGCACTTTTTAAAGAAATAATTGTTTTATTGATGATACAATATAAATAGAATCTTAAATAGAATTAAATAAATCATTCTGTGTTGCTCGCTACCCTAAGTAGAATTTAGTTGTGAATTACTTAGTTCGTACCTTCCGACTCTCTAGAGTTCTCTGAAGCAGTCTGTGTTTCCTAAGCATGCGCACAGGTAGTATCATAGGGAAGTAGCCTTTCAGTGCACATCCTACGTTGTTCACTTTAGACTTATGTACTAATGCTAATTTCTTTAGGAAGTGCTGCCGTTTTGTCGTGTGCTTTGGATTGATTGAGTGCTGTGCATTGTTTTATAACAGTGAGCATGAGAAGTGAACTTTCTGGATCCAGTTTAGGTTGTCAGGTCTGGGTTCATGAACTTATGATAGTTCAGGTAAATTGATGATCTTGTGGTTAGGTTGTTCATCCATTTTGGAATGGGACCGTAACTATATATATATATAAGCTTAGGATGTTGATTGGATCAGAGGATCAGAACTCCTCTGATTGGTTAACTTTGAGACATTGGTGGGAAACAGTCTGTCCCAACTGCCATTCATCTTTCTTCCTCAGTGAGGAAGGTTCTGTGTATTACTACTGGCAATAAAGAGGCCAGCTAAACTCTCTATGGGAATTTTGGCAGGTAATAGGTTAATTCAGGAACAACTACGAGGGACAAAACAAGCGGTAACACTGGTGGGAGCGCAGCGTTCAGTAAATCATTTTGGAAGCGCCTGTGCTTTCTCCAGAGAGAGGGGTCGTGAAGAAATTAAACTTCAAGAATCAATTTGAAAGTATTTATTTTCTGCTAGTTTAGGTATTTAGTTAGTTTAAGCAAGCTGTACGTCAAGATTCATGTACTTTTCACTCTGCCTTGTGAACTACTCCATGCGCAAGCTGTTAAGAATTCACCTTGTGGAGTTTCATAAATAAAACAAAAGCGTTTCTCAGCAGTGTTTCAGTTGGTGTGCATGTGTTAAGGTTAAACCGCATTTAGGCTCTGAGTCGCAGCTGTCTTTCAATAAAAGCAGCCGCTTCAGGGTTCGTCTGAACGTAATGTAAATGGTTGAATTAAGGAAAGGTTTTTAGCAGTATATGTGCGTTTCACACAGGATGCAACAATTCAGGTACTAACCTCTTTTCAAAGGAGTTAAACAGTTGATGTGCGTGCTGTGTGTCAATTGACCAGTGAACTGTTGTCGCTTTGCGCACGCGCATATTCTTTTGTTCAAAGCCTGACGGAGAGTAGCATCCTCTCAGACATTATCAGTCTGAGTCTGCGCAATGAACTGTATCATGGCATCTGTGCTTTTCGGTATAAAACGAAGGTTGGACACTATGTTTTTGTGCCTCTCAGTTTGAGAAAACCAGTGCAAATTTTAAACACGCATGAACACAAGTTTGTTCTGTTTCACTTTGACACTCAGCCGTTTTACAAGGAAACTACCGAGAATAATTCAATGCTTTAAAAGCCTCGCAGTCCATAAAGGGATTTAAAGACAAGCATTTGGAGTCTAGATAAAGATATCCTTTGTATTCTTCAAAAAAGAAATTTTGGGAACTGTATTTAGCCAAAGCAAAGTGTATTCAGATTTCTGCAAGTTAAAAACTTACTTGAAAAGAATGTTATTTGGGACAAGTTATATGTTCTAACAATTGTCCAGTCCCGTCAAATTCTGAACATTCTGCAACCGAACCTCTCGGCTCTTAGCAGAGGCAAACGAGTAAAAATCAGTTCTTGGGAAGAGAAGAAGGCCAATTGTTAAAGATATCATTTAACTCTTTGCTATTCTTCTTTCCTCCTCTGCAGATTCTCGAGCTTCCTGTAGAAGACTGACATCTGTTTGTTGTTTTCTCAACTTCCCTTTTCCCCCGGAAGTGTTGGGATTTCTGCTGTTATTTGATCAGTAGTTGACTGGACACTTTGGAGGGACTACGGGTTTAGCAGCTTCCGTGGATCAGGATTCACAGGAACTGATACAGGTGAATTCTTCTTGAGGTGGGCGGCGCTGTGTTAATGGCGCAGTGACAGTGAAACTACTAGGGCAGAGACGCTGCAAACTTTGTTTGTCCTGGTCTGCATTTCCAGACTTCCGTCAGAGCAAGAGTGCCTCGCTCTGCAGAAAATTAAGTAGGAATTAAATAGCTTTTAAAAAGAATATGAATCTTTAAATATTTTAGGTAATATATGTTAATGTGCATTTAACAAAAGACAGGGTTTGTCAATGAAAAAGAGCAAGAGTCCGTGGACAGGTAAGCGGCGATAGCCGACACGTCCTACAAAACAAGGCATGTATGCCTGAAGTTGCCAGATGAGAAACGAATGACAGGTCCGCGTCGATGGTAGCTTCTCTGGGATCCAGCTGCTTAGCTAAACACCAGTGACAGAACCGGAGCTATTTGCTCCTATACTGAGACCTTGTCGAAGGTTTTCTAGCCCGCTGGATAATACGCATATTATCCGCAGACAAGTTGAAACTTTCTAAGGATTTGAGCTGAATAATTGTCCCACATCTGCTGACCGCTCTGGTGAAGCAGGTCGGGAATCAGCAGAAGCCTGATCGGTGAGCAGACTGACAGATGCTGAAGCTCCGAAAACCAGAATCTGGCTGGCCACCAAGCGGCTATGAACAGGAGAGAGCAATTTGTTGTGTTCCTGAGCTTGTAAAGCGCCCAGTGAATCAGAGGAAGAGGCGGGAAGGCGTAGGCCCTCAGGTTGTGCCACGGAATCTCGAGAGCATCCCCCATGGGAGAAGCCCCGAGCCCGTTCCTGGAAGTATAAAGAGGAAGTTTCCTGTTTGATGACGTTGCAAAGAGGTCCACTTCTGGAGTGCCCCAATGGCGAAAAAGTTTGAAGAGGATCTCCGTGTCTTCCCACTGGTAGCTGACCACCGCTCGTTGGCTGAGAGAGTCTGCAGTCGCATTCAGTTGGCCCGGAATGTGCACCGCTAGCAGCCAAACACTGTGCTGAATGGCCCATTCCCAAATCTGAATGGCTAGATCTACAACGGGAGGTGACCTGGTACCCCCCTGCTTGTTGATGTAAAACATGGATACCGCATTGTCTGTGCGGATGCGGACCTCTTTGTTCACAATCACTGGCTTGAAAGCTTTGAGTGGCAGAAAAATCGCCAGAAGCTCCAGATAATTTATGTGAAATAGTCTGTCCTGAGGTGACCATAAGTTGAAAACCTGAAGATGATATAACGTCGCGCCCCACCCAATAAGGGAGGAGTCAGTCGTAATGGTCGCTTGAGGGTAGGGCTCCTGAAAAGGAGCACCCACCGGCAGATTGCTCGTAGAAGACCACCATAGGAGATCTGTCAACATGCAGGGTGGAACCAGAATCATTTTGGTGTACGGGTCCACTGCCTGAAGCCAGGAGCTCTGAAGAGCCATCTGTGTGAGTCTCATCTTGCGACGAGCAAGGGGAAGAGCAAGCATGCACCAAGTCATGAGGCCTAGAAGCCTCTCGAAGCACCAGGCTGACATGATCTCTGACTGAATGAAAACCTGACACATGGTCAACAGTCAGGTACAGTCTGCAGTCAATCGTGTTCCAACGGAAACCCAGGAATATAAGGTCCTGAGAGATTGTCATGGAGGATTTCCGCCAGTTCACAGACAGCCCAAGGCAGAACAGGACCTGGAGGAGAGACTGAAGATTGCTTGAGGCTTTCACTGGACAAGGACTGCGCAGAAGCCAATCGTCCAAATATGGATATACATGAATACCCTGTAGCCGAAGAAAAGCCGCGATGACCAACATCATCTTTGTGAAGACACGCAGCTGCTGGGCTGAGACCGAAAGGGAGCACTTGGAATTGGAAGTGCTCCTCTGCCAGGGAGAACTGCAGATATTTCAAATGCGGGCTCCAGATCAGGATATGCATATACGCGTCCTGAAGGTCCACAGCGCTGAGCCAGTCGCCCTTCTGAAGAGAGGACTTTATTTGGCAGGGCGTGATCATCTTGAATTTCTCTTGGGGAAGAAAAATGTTGATCTGGGAAAGGTCTAGGATGGTGCGCAGGCCAGCCTGGTTGGGTTTGGGCACTGTGAACAGACTAGAGTAAAACCCCTTCCCTAGTTCCTGAATATTTTGATGGCGACATGGCCCAGGTGCCTGTCTCAGTGTGGACCACAGGCCCCTATGACGTAGGCTTATTGAAAAGAGTCGGAGAAGTGAGGATTAAATTGAAACCAGGAGAAATTTTGCAAAAAGCATGACAATATCCCATGTCTAGGGAAGCAGATGAAGGGATTTTCAAGACAATTTCTGCTATGATGGAACAGGGCATCTTAGTGACGTCAGAATCGTCATGCAACACTGCGGTTTATCCGATTAAAAAAAATCAAAGGGAAGGTCGTGGAGACTAATTCAAGATTTACGCCCGATAAATAATATTGTAGAGGCAGAGTTCCCTCTAGTCCATAACCCGTCCACAATCCTATGTAATATTCCTGTTGAGGCACAATATTTTACGGTGTTTGACTTGAAAAATGCATTTTTCTAAATCCCATTGCACAAAGACTCACACGATTTGACGTCATTTAAATTCAGGCAGATGCGTCTGAAAAGCACAAGGTTGCCCCAGGGGTACTGCGAGTCTCTTTTGATTTTTAACAGAGTCCTGCAGATGGACTTAAGCAATATTGCATTAGTGAGTGTTGTCTTGCAGTATGTGGACGACATCTTAATTTGCAGCACAGCAGAAGACATGTGCAGACACGATTCTATCCAGCTATTGACTCTATTGGCTGAAAAAGGATATAAGGTTGACAAAGAAAAGTTACAATATTGTCAGCAAGAAGTGCTGTACATAGGCCAGTTGATCTCTGTGAAAGGAAAAGGGTTACCCCTGAAATGGCTGAAGCCATACTGAACACAGCCAAGCCACACACTATACAACAGATGTATAGTTTTCTAGGTCTTTGCAACTATGTTAGGGCAGGGGTTTTTGACTACAGCTCGTACACCAAGCCCTTGTTACAGGCCCTGAAGAAGGCACACATGACAAAAAAAAAATGGAATGGTCTGAGGCCATGGAAGAAGGGTTTATTGAACTCAGGAGAGCAATTTGCACGGCACCAGTTGTAGGGATTCCCAATTATGCAGAGGAATTCTACCTGTTTTCACACATAAATGGCAGTGTTATGACGGCAGTACTCACACAGAGAACCATGTTAGGTTACAAGCCCCTGGCATACTACAGTGGGAATTTGGACCCAGTGATGAGAGGCCACTTCCCGTGTGAACAAAGTTTAGCTGCCGCAGCGTACGCCATAGAGAAGGCTACAACCATTGTGATGGGATGCTCAATGACGTACGTCGAGCACGCACTATTGGCCATTCTAGAGAAACCAAAAGGCACACTGACATCCCACAGAGCTTCTGCTTACAAAGTGATCATATCTAATACATTGATTAAGATAATTTGATGTAAGACAGTGAACCCAGCTATGTTTATAGCAGAGCCAGTCACTGACGGAGAGCCAATCCATGACTGTGCCAACGATTAAGAATTATATGATGACATTCCCAGAGTGAAAGAAAATGCATTGGCAGAAGGAGAGATGGTATTTGTTGACGGTTCTTCGAGAATCGATCAAAACGATGGGCAAAGACATACAGGCCCTGCTGTGGTGAAGCACACAGCAAATGGAGAATTTTGAGTACTCATTAGTGCACGATTACCATCTCACTATTCAGCACAAGCTGCAGAATTATTGGCATTGATACTCGCCATCGAGAATCACGCAGACCAGGAAGTAACAGTGTACAGCGACTCCGCCTATGTGACATCGACAGTGCACGCAGGCCTAGCGCGCGCGCTGGAAAAGGAGGGGCTACAGCTCCCACTGGGCATATTAGTGGTGAAATGCACCGCCCACCCGAAGGGGACAGATTTGATCTCACGTAGAAATCAAGCAGCAGACACAGAATCCAAGCGTATGGCGTCCAAGGGCGAAACCATAATGAATGTGGAAATAACTGATGTACATGACAAAATTATTGTTGCACGAAGTGAACCTGAGGGTTCTAGTAATATGGGGCAAACCCAGTTAATGAACTCCAAGAGGAAGCACCACAGGAGGAAAAGAACCTCTGGAAGCAGCAAGGGTGTTCTTTAAACCCCTCCGAAAGCTTGTGGCAACAAGACAGCGCTGGTAAACCAGTGATGCCTATAGCCCTGATAAAGTTAGCATTGGTACAATTGCATTATCCAGCACACATGTCAAAAGAGAATCTATCAGCAACGATCGCTGAAGACTGTTTTAAACCAAACTTAGCGGAACACGTTGCATTTTGTATGGTGAACTGTATAATCTAACTGCAGTTCACAGCTGGGCATACACTAAGAGTAATTAGAGGAGTCATCCCAAGGCCCAATGGACCTTTTCAGCACTTGCATGTCGATATGTCGATATGATTCAAGTATGCAACGGGAACCAGTATCTAATTGTGGTGGTGTGCCCATTCTCTAGATGGATAGAAGCAGGTCCATATACACACCCAGACCCTACCTGTGCGGCCAAATTTCTGGTGAGAGAGGTATTTCCCAGGTGGGGCGTATGTGAGGTAATGAGGTCAGATAATGGTCCTCAATTTGTTAATGCAGTATTTGAGCAGATCAGCTTGCTGCTTGGTATACAGCACAAGTTCTCGTCGGCATATCAATCGCAAAGTAATGGGATATGTGAGAAGCTCACCGGCTTGTTGAAGGAAAGGATAGCCAAGTTGAAGCTTACTTTAAAGAAGGGATGGCTGCACTGCCTTCCATTGGCACTGTAAGCACTCAGAAACCAGCCTGGTTCTGACCATCATCTTACGCCGCATGAAATAGCAACAGGCAGAAGGATGCACACTCCATTGACACCCCGAGATAGAGCTAGATGCGATGCTCAGCCAACAGGGGAAATTTTAGGATCAGAAATGCAAAATTACTTGAATTGCATGACTTCTTGTCTTACTTTAATTTCAGGACAGCTCTAGCAACAAAAAGGGTGCAGGGCAGCACAGAACACAGAAGGAGATACTACTGCAAACCCAATTCAGAGTTTATGTGTACCACCAATCTTCCCTGGAGACATGGTCCTGATGAAGAATCGTACGAGAAAGAAGTGGGACAAGCCAAGTTTCAAAGGACCCTTCACGGTGGAAGATGTCATTCCCTCTGCAGTCAAGCTACAAGGAAGAAGAGCTTGGATCTTTCTGGACGACATCAAGCCATACATCGGAGAAGGCCCCTGCCCGCACCCCAACGCGCAGTGTCCCACAGCAGCGACATCACTAAAGGCGTTCTGAACTATTTTGACTTAGTCTTGAGATAGTACCCGTCACTAGCGGGAAGGCTCACTAGCATCACTGAATTTCTTCAAAACCCTGAAAACGAAAAGACAATAAGGAGGCTGCTCACCGTGATCGCCGAGCAGTTCCTCTTGCTTCCGGAATACAGAAAGGAAAAAACAAATGACCCAAGCAGAAGAAGCAGCGAATAGGCTTGTCAGCATGCTATTCTTTCACCTAATTGAAGACTGTGCAGATCTTGCTGGGAGACACACTGACTTCTTGACATTTCATCGAGATCCAGCAAACACAGAACGTTTGAGTATAATCCTGAATGGAATCATAATTTAGGTTGCTCTTCACGCTCATCGAAATCACAGAAGCTGCTCACAGTGAGTACCGTGCAGGTCCAGAACTCAGCAAGGGCAAGGCAAATGTCCCTGTCACCAGAAGACAGCAGATTGGCGAGCAATGTCTTCTTCTGCCTGAATGAGGATTTTTCAGAACTTGTGGGGAGGCCCGCCGGTGTTGACGTCCTCACTTTCATCAGAGACCCAGCTAATTATACACAGATGAGCATGCTCCTGCATGGTATTGTGATGCAAGTTGAACTTTCTAATCATCATCAGAATTTCCAGAGGAGATTAAGACTTCCCGCCGAGGGACAGATCGAGAAAGTGTTGCAAGAGACGTCACTCTTGTTTATATTGTCAAGGACACGCGACATGTCTTCCCGGAGTGAAACAGATAAGAGGAATAGATTGGGAGCTTGTGTATTTTGAACAAGTACAATAAAAAAGGACTTACTGAACCTATTGCCTTAATTGACATTTTTCGAATACAGAAAAGAGAACTGTATCCAGAGACCATCCATTGTCCAGACAAAGGAGGACAATTGTTCCAGTACCTGCAACAGACAAGCAGAAACAGCAGCATCCAGAGATATTGTTGCATAGAATGTACTAAAAGGTTAGTTTTCTTTCCTTAGATGACAGAGATGGGAAATCAAAACAGCAGCATCGTCATCCCTCAGGAGGAGAGACGCTCTTATTGTTCCAGAACTAAGTGCTGCCGCCTCACCTACAGAGGCATAATGTATCTATTCATTGTATTCATCGTTGTTTTATTGTCCCCAACGATTTGAACTGCATTTTTCATAGGTGCACAAAGTGTTCCGATTCCAGTGCACCCACCTAATGATGTACGTATGACACCCACAAAAGCATCCAGACCCTCTATAATGATTCCAGTTCCTAGAAGGTCTGACAAAGGAGTGAGTGAACTTGAAATGGATGTGATTAGCAATGACACACATGCAGTAACAAGCAAATTGAAAAGCCGGAGACAGGGTCGGCAGAGCAAACATGAGAAAAGGTTAATGAAAAATACATACACTCAAACGATAAGTGCACATACACCAGGTCTAGTGTTAATAACTGCAGAACCACAGGCCAAAGAAGGGGAGAAGGTTGGACAACCAACAATGAGAAGCTCTACTACAAGTGAAGTGAAAAAACAAATGGAGAAAGCTGAAGTGTTAAAGAAAAAAAAGGAGTTGGAGAAGAAACCAAAAGAGACAGCATTGATAAGCACCACTGATCCAGCACTGAAGGAGGCAAGTGCAAGCCCAGAGAAAATCTCATGTGCGCAAATGAAAGCAGAATCATTATGGCCGTTCATAGCCAAAGCTAGGAAAAGACAAGAAGACAAGGAAAGAATTGCCAGACTGTCCTCTACCCAATTGGTACAGATGAAGAGGCCTGAACCATTGATTGAGATACCTGAGAATCCTCCAGTGAGAAGAAGCTACGCGGATGCTATTAAGGATGTGATGATAGCAAATTGCATGAAAACCTTGAGAATAAAGAGAAGCATACAAAAAGATGACAACTAAATGACTACCTGGACAGCAGAGCACACTTGGGAAATAACATATGGTACCAACATATGAAAGAAGTTGGAAGACAAAATTCAGAGGAGGAATGCTTTGTCTGTGCACTCCTACCTTACAGCATGGGGAAATCAAAGATCTTTGTAGCTGTCGAAATAGATGTGCAGACGGCGCACCGTCTATCACACGTAGCAATGTGCAAGACTAGAGGCCAGTTCATGGGAAGTGATGCCTCACTGAAATGGGCAACTGAAGTAACTGATCCAAATGAAGACTATTATGTCCAGGACATAAAGACAAGAAACAATAGAAAAACAAAACTTTTTGTGATCAGATACGAGAAGATTGGAGTTAAAGGGGCAGAGATCAGAAAACAGGCAAATCAAAAACTTAACGTCCAAGGAAAAACTCCAGAAGAAGCCAGAAAAGGGAAGAACAGAGGTCAAATGCAAATCTGGGGAACAGTGCGTTCACCATGTTAGGCAGAATCCTGCGCAGTTCCCTTGGGGAACACTGCAAGAAGATTAAGACTACAGGAGTAAGCAGTAAACCCAATTGGTAGCAGTCTGCACCACCCAGATTTACCTGGTAGCTGTGGCTGAGCAGTCGGACCTCTCTCAAGATGAACAGGGCAGTATACAGAGGATACACAATAGGGCTAAAAACACAGTAGAGCAAGCAAACACTGACCAGAGCTTGGTATCAAAAGTATATAATTATTTATTTAAAACACATTTTAGGAAATACACTAAGCACTATAGATCAAAGCAAGTTCAAACACAATCAGAAAAAGTATACACACCTCCCTTAATAATTATTAGACAAGTCTAGGTCAAAACACCACTATTTGTGAAAACAGATGTGAGCTCGTAACTTAGATGGCACTCCAATAATTAGGGTAAAGGGAGAGAAAAAGGCAGGTCATGAAAATAAAACAGTTCCCAACACTTTTCTAAGACCACAGCAAGTTAGTGAAGGCAGAGTCTACTGTAGAGCCAAAATTCATAGGCCAGGCCCACTTTAAATGGAACAAGGCGAAATGTGCCCAAGATCACACAGTTTAAAAAACACTCAAGTCTTTGCAGAAATGTTCAAAGGAGGTTGGTTTGATGCGAAAGAAAGGGAGGCCAGGTGGAATACAGTACCTTAAAGAGTGAGGAAGCTCCAGCGGTGGCAGTTGTTCCTGGCAGCGGGTGCAGTTCGTGGTTTCGACCAGGGGAAGAGAAGATCTTGTCGAGGAAGAAACATTGGAGTCGTTGCACTGCCCAGGGAAGAGACCAGCCCCAGTGTTCGTTCGGTTAAAAAGGTGCATTCCTTTTATTCGCGGTCACAGTGGTGAAGCTTGGCTATCCGGCCGCCGGGGTGCTTGGCACTGGCGATCCGACAAGGGACGTCCTGGAAGGCGAATGGCGAACTGGGAGTTGTCACGCTCACCTGATTCCCACGGAGGCGCAGGTCTGGCTTCGAGTGCTGATGCTTCTTCAATGGTGAAGCGCAGGACTCTGAAGATGGACAGGTAGGGCCCCTCTACTCTGGCTTCTCTGGCTCGTGGGAATATTCCCCTGTGCGTGAAAAGGGAGTATTACCTACTGACGGAATAATGCTCAAGCCTCCCACTTCCTTCCAACCCTCCACGATACCCTTCCACGATTCCCCGTGAAGTCTCACCTTAGGGTCTGGAAGGATGAGTTCTCCATCCTGCTTCTGATGCAGGGGCGCGTTGAAACCCAGTTACTTCACTGGATTGAGGTTTGATGGAAGTTCCAATAAACTTGACTATTCAGGTAAGGCGCTGTAAGAGTTCTGTTGCAAGTTCAAAAGTTCAAGCTTAATAATAATGTTTATTGTCTTATTGCAGCAAGTGCCAACGCTTATGTCTTTTTCCCCCTTAGGGGCCTGGGTTCGGAATGCCGGAGATATGGCGCCGACCCGAAGTGAAACGTGCAGTTCCAATAAATGACAGGTAAGTTCTGATGAGGGTTCAGGTAATGTCTTTGCATTCGCTCATTCAATGTCTTTGTCTTTTTTCCCCATAGGGGCTGGGGTCCGGAATGCCAGGAAGCGGCAGGACCCGAAATGAAATGGGAATGACCCAACTGGTAAGTCTTAGAAGGAAACTGAGCTTTTCCTATTCCCTTCCTTCTCTCACCTTGTGTTCTTGTCTTTTTCTCTCTAGGCACTGGGAAGTGGCTGCGGATCCGGATGATCACTGCTGAATATGGAGGTGCCCAGGAAAGGTGAGTGAAATGTTGCGCTGCAGCGATCGAAACGAAATGCTTTTAAAAATGATGTCTTCCCTTTCAGGATCGTCGGTGTGATGTCTCCGTGATACAGCTTTAGCAGGTAAGGTCTTCTTTCTCCCCAATTCTCTCTTATCTCCCTTTTCAGGTGACCCAGGATGCTGACAGGCGTGGCTGAAGTCCAGATGCAGGAGCTGACACGGTGAGCGTCCAGCTGCGGGGAGCAGAACAACGCGAAGCAAGAGTTGGTGATCGGGCGTGGTTTAAATAGCTTTGGAAGAAGTTCCAGGTATGTATCCTTCCACCGATCAGGTATGTATCCTCCCCGACCACACCCAGGTGGAAAGTAGTCCCACAGGTAAAATAGTTCCATTCAGGCCTCAAGAGGGCCTGGATGTAGCAGCATGGTCTGCATCAGGTAAGTGCACATTGAAACACTTGAACACATGTCTAGCTTTATGAGCCTGGCGCCTAAGGCGCCAGGACAGGGGTCCAACATGAGCCTGGCGCCTAAGGCGCCAGGACTGTGTCCAAAGGGCCCCAGCTTGGGCCCGCTGGCCCTTCCCTGGGGGGAATGATGCCTGCCTCTGGGGTTGCTGGGTCGGACTCGGCTCCTTGGAGGTAGGCATCATGACAGTTGTCCCCACCAGCTCAGAGGGAGAAGACTCTTGCAGCAGAAGATCTCTTGTCATCAGGAAAGTGGTGAGGTCGTTGCAGCAGGGCTCCACCGGTGGTGTCGTTGCAGATAGCTCAGCTTCTCCCCTCTTCAGATTTCTTAGGTCCTGTGGTGACTTCTGAAGTTCCAGTCCCCAAAGCCCTGCTTTTATGCAGAGAAACCCTCATTCAACAACCTAGCTGTCACTCATACATGCTAAGTGGTGAGCCGGGCGGCTCACCACTGGGCCAATCAGAACAGAGTGCAACTTGGGTTGCTAAGGCAACAGAGTCCAGGGTGCCAATTCCCCCACCCACACATCCTGTGGAACCCAGACAGAGTGGCACCAGTTGGAGGGCTTCTGTGGAGAAGCCCGCCAAAAAGTGGAACAAAGGGCCCGACCTTGGTTGGAGTTACATAGACGGACACAAACGCCATTTTGGAAAAGACCCAATCGGTGATTTTATATTAAATAAGTAAACCAGCGGTATCTTTAACATTGCACCAAAAAGTGGTGCGTTTAAAGTCAATGGGAAAATCCCATAGGAAATATTCCGGTGGAATATTTCGCGTGGTAACCACTGCCACCAGCCAGAAACTTGACAAGGGGGGACTGGACAGTGCCCCCGTGGAAACAGACCCAGGGGCAATCTAATTAACCCCTTCCAGAACTTCCACAATATGATGGTTTGTACTGGTTCTGTTCACAATTTTGGACTAGTAAAGCCAATGGTGACTTTACATGCCCTGGGAGACAGTAGTCAGTCCCAGGGTATGGAGTCTATGTTTGGGGGTCACTATGACACCCCTGTGTTACTGCACTGAGGGTGCTGTGTAACACCTACACTAAAACATATGATACCCTATGGAGTAAAAGACCTCATAGCTGTTACGCTCACCTGGTATCCACAGGGACGCCACCCAGCTGGGTTACTCGCTGGTATGCTTCTCAGATTTGCCCTGATGTGGTCTGCGGGGAAGGTTCTGCCTGAAAATACAGGACGACTGTGTTCAAGACTGACCGACTGGGGTAAGTATCCTCCCTCCACCCCCGTATGCTTTCCGTCCCTCTGGCGCCCTCTCCTCGCCTTGTGGTAGAATTAGGCGTGCTCTCCGTCCTGCCTTCTTTGCAGGGGCGCGTTGCCTTTCATGGGCGAGTGCCGTCCAGTTACTTCACTGACGCTGTCCCGTTTGATATTGTTCAGGTAGGTCTTATTGCTGTTCTTTAGTTTAGTTTACGCAAGGAACTGCAAGAAGCTAAGAAAATCGTGAGGCTTGCTAAGCTTAATAGTAAGACAGATAGGAGCACTTTATACAAGCATAGTTCCACTATGCACAAGAGCAGAACCAACCAAAGGTTACTTAAGGTCTCAAGAGGAGAGCTTCGCAGCAGGAAAATCGAGAATTAAGGACAGAGAGAAAACTCAGATGAAGGCAAATCATGCCAAGAAGCCAAGGTCGTAACAGCTGAAATAGCCCAACAGTGGATACAATTAATGAAGAGAAGAACAGAGTATCCTATTCTGAAAGGTCAAGATAAGCCACAGAAGGCAGATGGCTGACAAAATCAAATCAAATACACGAATTACATGGAGAATAAGACATTTCACTGTCGAAATCACGTGACAGAGCAAGCAGAAGGGATAAACGTTCACACTTATGCTTGGATTGGTGCCATGCACAGACGCCTTAACTTTTCCAGACCAAGAAGCAGTCTCAAGACCAAAATACAAAGAAATAATTGACACATGACCACTGAAGTGATGATTGATTGTAGCAATAATTGGAGGGAGACTGGGGGTGCAGACGAACTCCCTGCACCTGGCCGGCTATTCTGCACAATGCGAGGCTAGTGGAAAAGTATGAGTGGGGTTGTTGCCAACCCAATCATAGTGTAACAAGTAATCTAGGGTCCTATAGTTAGTAGAACCAATGAGACATCATATTTTTAGTGACGTCTACAGTAGCCATTTTGAAGGAAGGGCTTAGATGCCCCACCTGACACTGTTTATCCAATCCCCTTACTCTGTTACCATATACAGATATAGTACCTATAGGAAGGAAACTTTAATATAACCAATAGAATTGCATGCAACATTTTAAGCGTTACACGTCAATGATGACGAGTTTTTAGTATAAAAGATGTGTTTTTTATGAAGTTCGTTGGAGTTGTTGAAGCGAGAAGGAAGATCGAGCGTTTGCTAATATTCATGAACTCCCCGTGTTTTGTACTTGTCATTAAACAGACTCCCTTTGCCAAACCATTGAGTTGTCATTATTGATTTGATGCTAGAGTATGAATCTGCATCCCCAACCATCTCACGGGTGCTGCTACTCATCTTAAAGTACTATTGGGCGACCCACAGCTTTATGGGCCGGTTGGGGTCCTAGTGCACACCGCTAACAGAGGAGACACAGTCAGCGACCTCTCCCTGTGTCCCCCTCAACAGAACCAGTAAAACCGCGAGCGCGGGAATGTTGAGGAATCCACCTCACAGACAAGACCTTAACGGGTCTCTCAGTTCTGTCGGTACACACCTTAGTCTCAATGAGAGGAACCTCAGAACAGAGTCCGGTCTTTATAGCTCCCCTGAGAGGGGCCTCAAACCGTGGTTCAGTACAGAAAGCCTCAACGGAGGCCTCAGGGCGCACCCCGGTGTCTGAATGGGAAGCTGCAGACAAGGAGACCTAGGAGCGAACACCGGTACCCAAAGCCTCAGCATGACTGGGCTGGCTATTACTACCTGATTGGTGAACCTCGGATCGTGATCTGGTGCCGGCAGGCTCCTTGCGGGGATCCTAGGAGAAAACCCCTGGTATGCCTATTAGACCTGCGAGGCACCTCAGGGGAAACCCTGGTAGCAGAACTTTTGAAGCCCCTCCCGGACCTGGAGGATCCCGGGAAGGAGTCCCCCGGCCAGGGTGCCCTGAAAAGTAAGGAACTTACCAGGTGTCTCTTCTTTCCGTCAATGAAGAGTTGAAAATGCGGTGGAGGAACTTTCTGGAAGTTCTCCTCCCACCGACAAAGACCCAGACCGAAAAGGAGTCGCAGTAGAAACAGGAGTCCCAATGGTGATCCGGTCCCAGACACTCCAAACAGAGAATGGGGATCCACCTTAGCGAAGCAACGTTCACAAGAGGAACAAGAGACAAATCCCAAACGATCCGGCATAGGAGGACTACGCAACCGCAGGACCGGAGCAGGAGAGAAGGACAACGGGAAAAGAAAAACGTCTTCCCGGTGATGCAGGTGCATCCGGCCCGACCGTGTGGAGAAAAGGACTGAAGAGCAATGCACAGGACGGGGCTAAGGAGGGCGGGGTTACGGCCGCGTACGGTACCCCGAGTAAAAAGAGAAGGACACATTTTTGATGCTTTTTTACAAAAAGTGCTCCGGTCCCGTCCCACAGGACGGAATGTCCCAAAAGTATGGAGGAAAGGGGACGGGACGTAGGAGTATGGTACTATCGCCCCTTTTGCCAGCATGAGTTCGACCTCCTGTCGAAAGACAGGCAGGTGCGGCTGCACCACGTGCACCGGTGGAATTGGAAGTGGAGGACGCCGAAATGCCAACGAGTGGACAAGACGTACCGTATCCAGTATCCAGCGGTCTGTAGTAATAAGAACCCACTCGTTGACGTGTCGCAACACTCTTCCCACAAGTTGACTGCCCGCATGGCAGTCATTGGTGAGACTTAGATTGTCATCCCTTCATATGCTGTGCCTGGTAATCTTTGCTTTTCCGAGTCTCTTGGAACAAGCACCTTAAACCTTGGGAAGAGTAGCCAGGGCGACTGTAACCTCGGTCGCAGGAGGCGGCAAATCGGGTATTACCAGAGGCCCCTCGAAACGCCCGAAAGGAACGGCCTGTTTGCATAGCCTCTAGGGACTTCGCCGTCTCAGTGTCTTCCTTCATGTCCTTGAGCGCTTCATCTATCTTCTCTCCAAAGAGCTGCCCCCCCCCCACAGGGCATATCCACGACTTTATGATGGACTTCCGAACGAAAGTCAGTGCAGCGCAAATACGCCTGCCTCCAGAGAACAACACCATTTGTTTGAAGCCCAACTCCAAGTCTACTGCAAAGTTGATGCTGTGGTTGGAGGCCTCCTCCCCCTCTCAAATCAGCAGCATAGCCTCCTTGTGTTGTTGGTCCGGGAGATGTTCCAAGAGCGGGACCAACCGGTGCCACATCTGCCTGTCATAACTGGCAATAAAAGCTAAGGAATTTTCTGCATTTACTGTCGTAGCGCTGACCGTGAGGATTTTCTTCCCGAAAGCATCTTATTTTCTGGCCTCACTGTCCGGTGGGGTAACACACTTGTGTTGATTCCTCGCCTTCCAACACGCCGCCGCCGAAACCACCGACTCTGGAGTGGGCTGAGACATGAGGCACTTGGGGGTCGAATCAGGTGCCTTAAACCTCTTCTCCAGACGTCCCTTCAAGGCTGGTTCCGAAAAAAGATGGTGCATTGTGCGCAGGCCCTCCTGCCACACATGGTCCAAAATGAGGACCGAGAAGACTGCCTTCCGTTGCTTACCCATGTGGTAGAAAAGAAAGGGAGCCAGGCCAAATTCTTGACATGCCTTCGCAATCATAGCGTAAAACACCCCAATATCGTCCGGTGGAGACGGGTGAGCAGGGCTGCTAGGCGGTTCCACCTCCAGGTCTGTATCCCACGCATCATCTCTCCTGGGCGACGAGGACACTGTCGACAACGTGTCACGAGGCCTGCTCTCCTGATCCAAATTGATTAGCTCTCCTTCCTGTGGATGACTTCTGGGAAGCCCCAACTCCATCGGTGACGGCAACATTAGCCGCACCGGAGGCAAATTGCTGGGGAGACTCAGGCGAGGGGCCTCAACAGGCACACTACGCTCCACTGGAGGCACCGAGCTCGGATCTGCTGGAAGTCGTGCATCCAATTGTCCCAACAGCGACTGGAGCGTACTTAACACCTGGATAGACAGTAGAGAGTGAGGGTTCACCAACAGGTACAGGGACGACCCAGCCCCACTTGACATAGACGGACCTGCCTCCCACAGACCCAGCACCGATGGATGGAAACCTGGTTCATGCTCCTCCTCCAAACCCGAGGAGACTGAATATGAAGCCGGATCCCGTTGGAGAATGTCCACCGGGAGCAACGGCCCGAAGCCGGCCCCAGGCTGCCACAGATCTGTCAGCAACTAACTACCATCCGCCTCCAATGGCTTCGTCGACAGAAATTGCAGACCACTGACAGTCACGGCAGTAGATGGTGCCGATGACACCCCCGTCGGTGAAGGGAGTGAGGATTGTACCACAATCGTCGACAAAGGAACATCCGTCGACGACCTCGTCGACGACACCAAGGCCTTCTCTGGAAAAGCCAGCCTCACGGACTGAAGTGCCGGAACTGTGCTTGGACGCGGCAAGCTGGAAGAGGACCTATGCCGGTCCTTAGAAGACGAGTGCTTCGAAGAGGACTCTCTCACCTTCTATTTCTCCTTCTCCCCAGAGCCGAATTCTCTGGCCTAACACTCGACCCCTTGGACATGATAGCGAAGAGCCACTCACACCTCTAGACCTATGCGACTTGGATTGAGAGGAACCACCTTTCCCCACCACTGATGCCGGCACCGACGTACGTTGCTTCTTGGCGGGGGATCCCGCGGACATCGCCTTCCGCTGCATAGACTTCTTCACTGCCGGAGCCGAGGACCTGAATTCCAAGGACAAAACCTCCGAACCAGGCTTATGCCAAGCAATCAGCCAGCGGTTGCGGTCTTTCAGCGTTTTCTGAGAAAACCCATGACAGATGTCACAGGCATCCGTCGAATTATTTCGGTAAAGGCCGTCCCCCTTAAAACATTCTTTAGGCCGCAGGTAGCACAAGGCCTTAACAGCGATTTTCTGGCCAACAGATGACATACTGGCCAATAGTATGAAAAGCACATGTAGAACACGAAGAGTAGACATGAGGTGATCCCAACTGTTTGGAGACGGTTGAAATCTGAAGGGAAGCTGCAGGGGTGGGGCTATTTATAACGAACATCCTATTGGGTAGTCTAAAGCTCCCAAAAAAGGACGTTGATAGGGCACTAAGGTGTCGAAGGTTTCCATAGGAAAACGCTAGGTTAAAGTTAGCGAGGATTCAGATTTCCCAGCCTGACAACGGGAAATATTCACAGTATGTGAAATCCATGAAAGATCCAATGCGGGAGAACAATAGTTGCAGGTCAGTACCTTAAACCTTCTCCAGCATTGGGTCTGGCATGGATTCACATGCTCATGAATAACGAATACACAGCAGTACAACATTACACAATCAAAGGAGGTGGTAAGGCTCAACAGAAGCAATTAACTCTTACCTCTGGAGTCAAGCAAACATGTTGCATAACACTGCTTGGATGACTCCGGACTCCTCCCTGGAATTCCTGTTGATGCAGTAGAACTTTGTGAAGGTGTGTGTGGACCTCCACTTAGCAGCCGCCCTGCAGATGTCCAGCGGGGACACACCAGAAAGGAGCACCGTTGTCGCAGTGATCGCTCTGGTGGAGTGGGCTCTCGGAAGGGCCTGGAGTGGTTGGTTCGCCAAACAATGAATGCATGATGCAGCTGGAGAGCCACCTCTAAATAGAAGCCTTGGACAAGGCCTTTCCACAGGACCAAATTTCACAACCAATTGAGAAGTCTTCTGAAAACTTACAGCCTCATGAGTTTGGCGGCAACCCTTAAATGCGGTGGTAACGCTATTACTGCGCCATTTAAGGGTCCACCAAATCACGGGTGTGGCTGCATTTACCCCAGCTATTAGCTGGGGGTAAATGCGCTGGGAAATTGCTGATTTTCTGCACAATTACCTTGCAGTAATACCACGGATGGTAGTTGCGCTGAAAATTGTCCATTGGGGAATTACCGTTCTGCCAAACCCGTGATCCAGTGCTAATGGCGCCGGCGGGTTTGGCTGTAACGCTATTAATCCCGGCGGTAATAATGCTGGGATATTGCCCAACTTGTGATGAGGCCCTTAGTGCGTGTAACGTAGCACTTCAAGGCACGAGCAACGTCCAACGAGTGCAAGGCACTCTTCGCCAGCAACAAAGATTTTGGGAAGTAAACGGGCAACACCAAAGGCTTGTTGAGGTGGAATTCCGACTGAACCTCCTGCATGAAAGAGGGGTGTGTACGCAGTACCACCCTCGATTCGTGGAAAGTCAGGTATGGTTGCTCGCAGGATAGGGCCCAGATCTTACCCACACGTCTGGCAGAGGTGATGGCCACAAGGAAAGCCGCCTTCCACGAGAGAAACTTGAGTGGGGCCTGATACATAGGCACGAAGGAGGCCCCCATAAGCCTCGGCAGAACCACATTCAGTTCCCAAGCCGGGGCAGTAGCCTTCACCGGCGGAAAAGGATCGGAAAAGTCCCTTGAGAACCACCTTGACGAGTCAGACGGACCACAGCGAGGATCTCCTCTGGGATCTGGTGTAGCGTGAGATGGCCGACATGTGCACCTTGATGGATGTGTGAGCCAGCCCAGCTTTAGCCAAGAATAAAAAGTACAGAAGAATCTGTGGAGCCGTGACCCACAGAGGGGTAATCTTCTGCGAATGGCACCATGTAGCAAAACACTTCCACTTTTGGATGTAGCACTTCAGAGTCGTCAATGCCCTGGCCTCGGCGCGGACTTCCCTGCAGTCCACTGGCAACTCAACCTCCAAACACTAAGGCTACAGGAGCTAAGCCTTCAGATTCAGTGATCCTGGGTCGTGATAAAGGATTGTGCCTCCCTCTCTGATGTGCAGATAAGGAAACACTGGCAACTTGACTGGAGACAACACTGATAGGCTGAGATCTGTATACCAAATCTGCCTCTGCCACTCCACAGCGATGAGTTTCATCTTGCATCGAAAATGAGTGGGTTGATGACAGGTAGCAGGAGTGGTAATGCTAGGAACACATACAGAAACAGCACTTCCCATGGGAAGGAGAATGTGCCCCCCTAGGCTCCTTGGTTGGTGGAATCTGCTGACATTTGGAGTTTGCGGCCGTGGCAAACAGATCGATCTGGAGTCTGCTCCATTAGACAAACAGGCAGTCCACCTGATCCTGACAAAGTTCCGACTTGTGGCAGGAGTTCAGTTCCCTGCTAAGGGAGTCTGCACTGGTGTTCTCGACTCCGGCAGGGTGGAGTGGGACCAGAAACATCCCATGTCCGACGGCCCAGTGCCACAAGTCCCGCCTGCTTCCCGATGTAGAACATGATGGTGGTGTTGTCCATGAAGATCCTCACCACCTTGCCTTTCAGAGACAGTAGGAAGGACTTGAGGGCCCTGAACACTGCCCGTCACTCCAGAATGTTGATGGAGATCCTTCACTGGCAGCCACAGGCCCCTGGTGTGGGCCCCACAACCTATCAGGGAGGTGTCTGCAGTAACCGTCTCGTGGCACGGGTGGGGGTTTTGAAATCCTCTGCCTTGGGTGAGGAGGGCACAGACCCACCACCACTCTATTCCCGCCGGAACTCCCCGCTGAGAGGGATCTTGTCGGTGAAACATCCGGACACGTGTATCCAATGGGCATCCAAGAATTCCGGTAGGGGTAGCATCTGCAACCTGCAGAGACGGACGAGTTCAAACATTCTAGAATGCCAAAGGGGTACTGCGTAGGGCCTAGTATCTTCAACAGTGTGATTCAAATGGACTTGAGCAATAACGATACGAAGTGGACAGAGAGATGTTATAATACTGTCGAAAAGAGGTGGTGTACTTGGGTCAGATTGTGACAGCAGATGGGAGAAAAATAACACATAGGTCTATGATTTCATTTAATGTTGTCAAAGTGTACAACCTAAATTGTCATCCAATCATACTCGCTAAGCCCTCCTGGGGTGTTTAAGCCATAGGTTGCGGTGGTGTACCGCTTATGTAGGGTTAGGGTACAGACGAAGAGTCTTGCTCCATCTATTCCAGGCAATGGGTGAATTTCTATGGAACACGGTTAAAAACACAATACAAGGGGATCTGAATGTCATATCCCAAAGTGTGATGAGGGCATACAGGATAGACATTCCTGTTTAGCGACCCCACAATACTTTTAAAAAATAAAAATAAAAAAACAAAAAAACCTTCCAAAGATTTATGAGCAGTTTCCAGTATTCCACCAGGCTGTCTCCTTGGTGTTAGAATCACCAAAGGGACCACAAAGGCATACCGGTTTCAGTGGCCTATATAGCTGCACCACATTCTTCAGGGCCTCTCTACCATGATGGGCCCTGAAAATTGCGAACTCGGCTGAGGATGATATCTGAATCTCCAGGTGGAGAGTGTGGGATAGGGGGTGAGGGGATTAAGAGACAGTGTGTTTGTTATTTACCCTCTCAACGGTTCTCAATTTGTTGTTAACCCTCTGGTGCGTTTTGTAGTGCATCCTTACCCCAATCTCTAGTGTCATGCCAAGCCTCAACTCTGTAGGGAGTTTTTATGCCTCTTCAGGATCAGGGATTTGTTCACAGACCTACAATACAAAACAGTATTTGTATATGCGGGTATGTATGGACAGAGGGATACTTTTCTCAAGTTCTTCCTAATTCAATAGTGCAAAGCACATTTGTTTGCGGGTTTACAACACGGCACAAGTGGGAAGGGCTGAAACTTCCTCCCGCTCCGCCAGACAATTCTACTCTTGCCTTTGATTGAATTAAAAAAATAGAACAGAACGTGCAGCAAAGAAAGCTGGATCATTACTGCACAGTTTTTGAGCCGTTAATATCCCTTCCGGAATCAGATTTCTGTCATGCATGCATGTAAATGAGGCGCAGCGTTGCGATCACTAGATCGGCCATCTTGGAGTTTTCACAAGTTATGGGATGTCAATGTTAATCTTGTGTTATGCTGCTGGGGAGAATTCTCAAAAATGTGCTAATTCCCTTCACCTTAGAGACGCCCAGCAACTTTGTGGATTTTGAGGACTTTTTTTATTTACCTGGAGAGAGTGTGACCCTTTTCCCCACTCTCTCTTTCGAGTTCGTCAAATTTTTTGAGCAGTGCTTTCTCAAATCTTCTAGATTCTCTACTAATGGCGCTCGATGGTGGGTAAAAAGTGGATTTGTTCTTAAGGTCCGTTACGCTTGACTGGGGAGCAGCTACCTATTTCGATCCTCGTTTGAAAGGGGTCATGTGTTGCAGTTGGTATGAATGACAGGCCCTTCTCTAGAAGGGCTACAAATCTTCGCTCCTTGAAACACATATGTCGCGCCTTGAAACACTTGTGTATAGGCACGTTATAAATGCCATATCATATCATATAATCTTGGTTTAGGGTAAATTCTGACAGATTCACAATCAGTGAGAAGGGGCTAACATCTCATTCTCAGGTGGTTTGTTCCAGCCCTAGTCTCTTAGTTTTATTTTTTGTTTTTAAAGGTATTGTGGGTTCGTTAAACAGGAGTATTAAAAGGAATGACTATTCTATATGGCCTCAAACACACTTTGGGGTATAACCTTCAGTGCCTCTTTTAGTGTGTTTTTTAAACGTGTTACATATAAATTCACCCATTGCCTGGAATAAATAGTGCCATCATCTTCCATCTGTTCCCTAAACTTAGATAAGCGGCACACCACTGCAACCTATGGCTTAAACACCCCAGGAGAGCTTAGCGAGTATGGTTGGAGGGCAATTTACGTTGTACACATTGACAACATTAAATGCAAGTAAATGAAATCATCGACCTGAGTGTTTTGTGTGTGAAAAAGTTACATTTGCAGGTCAGTTACACACCTCAAGTCGCGAAGTGTGATTTTTGGGCAAAAAAAAAACAATAGAAAGAGTAGAGGCCAAACACAAGACTCCACGACCAAAAACAGTGAAAGATGCAGCAATTTTTGGGCTTCTGCAATCATTGCAGAGCATGGGTCTTCGATTACTTCACATACACCAGGCCATTGTTGCAAGCATTAAAAGAAGCACAGAAAAACAAACACAAATAAAAAATGGACAGCTGAGATGCGCGAAGGTTTTGATGAGCTAAAACACGAGTTAGCACACACACTAGTGTTCGCAACTCCAAATTACGAGTTTCACACAGAGTAATGACAGCAGTACTGACACAGAAGAGGTTATTGCTGTAATAAAAGTGTTGCAATTTGTACTAACAGGAAACGGTGAGATGGAAATAACGAGTCCACTGCTTAAGTGATCCAATTGTGAGGGAGAACCATGAACTTTCAAAAGCAAATGGCCTATGAACTATGTAGGGTAGACTCGGACAGGCGATTGCTTCCTCTGACTTCCCTCTTTTAGATTGTAAAGGTGATTGTTAAGATGATGTTGTAAATGTTAAAGGTTTTATGATATCATGTTAACAATATATGTGTTTGTGATTATTAAACCAATAAAACATTTTAATAAAACTTTTTTTTTTAAACTGACACAGAAGAAAGGACAGGGCCACAAGCTACTTGCATATGTGGGTCACTAGATGTAGTTATTGCTGTTGCTGCATTCGATGTTGAAAAGGCTTCCACAATAACAATGGGGTGCCCAATGGTTTTTTATGTGGAACATGCATTATTCGCCTTACTGGAGAAAACAAAATCAACACTGACAACTTAGAAGTTTTCAGGGTACGAGGTAATACTAATCAACCCAGCAATAGAAGTGGTGAGGTGCAGGACAATAAACCCAGCAGAGTTCATTGCAGAAAAAGTAGAAGGAGATTATGTGCATGACTGTGTAGAATGCATCGACATGAGCAAAGGTAACCCTCTAGTTAAGGAAGGTAAAATAAGGGGAGTCAGAGAAGATGCTCACTGCTTGGCTGTCAGGTTTCCTTCCCCTATTCAGGCTATTTTCCCTTATTCAAGTTTCTTTCCCATTATTTCTCTTTTATTATCCTTTTTAGATTAGCCTTGTGTGGGTGGGAAGTTTTCTATTGTAGTTGGTTTGGCCTTAACTTCCGGATTCAGAATTCTGGTTCTGACCCAAGGCAAAATGGAGTTTCACAGTGACAGCTCTGATTGGTTGGAAAACACTGCTGAACAACAATGAACATTCTAAACTGTCACTCTTTGCCTTTCATCATCTAAACCCCAGCTGAGAGGATGTGTTTAGTGGCTGCTCCTGCTTTAGACTTGGGCCTGGTGGATTTTATCCTTCAGTCATTAGCAGGTGAGCGGCTACTTTCTTGGGGGTTTCAGGAGAAGCTATCAGCTGTCAGGAATTTGTTTTGAAGACAGGAAACTCTGAAGATCTATAAGAAATTGTTCTGGAGATAAGTGACTTTGTTTTGACTGCAGCTCTGTTTATCTTAATGACATTTAAGTGAGAACTGTAAAATTTAACCTTTGAATTTATATTTTTGAACTTTCTGAGTGCGCTTGAACACTATTTGAAAAAACGCGTACTACTTGTAATCTGAAACTAACCGTTGAACTTTTGTGCGAGCGAGTGTTTTCCAGCGCGTGTGATTCGTAGCGCGAGAATCGGCTCGCCGCGTGAGAACTCTTTAGCGCGTGTGTGTTTCCTGGCGCGAGAATCTGTTCTCCGAGTGAGAAAACTCTATAGCGCGTGTGTTTTCCAGCGCGTGTAATTCCTAGCGCGAGAGTCGGCTTGCCGTGTGAGAACTCTGTAGCGCATGTATGTTTCCAGCGCGTGTGCTTCCTGGCGCGAGAATCTGTATAGCGCGTGTGTTTTCAAGCGCGTGTGCTTCAGCGCGAGAACTCAATTGCGTTTGTGGTTACCTGCGCGTGTGTTTTTTAACGCGTGTACTCGACCGCGTGTGAACTCTTTCGCGCGTGGGTTATAAGGCGCTTGTGAATAGGCGCGGAAATTAATCAGCGGGGAGTTTACAAGTGTGTGTGTTATCTGCGCATGATTCCGTTTGCACGTGAATTCTGCTTCGCGTGTTTTTACAAGCGCGTGTGTATTTTGCGCGTGGACTTTTCTTACAGTGCGCGTGTTCTTCACGCAGGAAGTTTTTAATGTGCAAATCTTCTGTATTGAGATTATCCGCGTGTGTGTTTTGCACGTGTTTCTTCAAGAATTCACAAACTTTATTGAATTGTAAAAAGTTTGAAAACAAAAGAAAAGTTTGAAAGAAAAATAAAGAAAAAATAAAGACTATTTAACTGGACAACTAGTGAATTTTGGAAAAAAGGCAAAGAGCAAAACTTTCCAGGTTTGCTCAAATTAAGAAGTTGCTGTGAATTTCAAGAGTCTCAAGTAAGAGAGATTTTAAACTTCTTTACAAGCTTCTCGAAGAAATTTCAAGAGAAGAACCAGGTATGATTCTTAATTATTAGTTAAGGATTTAAAGTCTTTCCCACTCTTACGGTTAAGTAGGTAACTAAAGGATTTGTATCTGCTTTTCTTATATCCTCTGCAGGTTCAGCTTTGGTTAGCTTTGACGCAGTCAGCCTGGTGTTGTTTTGTTATCCACTTCCCCCTTTCCCTTTGGGGTGTAGTTTGCAGAGCTGAATTGAAACCTAGTTCTGAGTATTACATTTCAGGGGGATTGTCGGGGGTTCAGCAGCTTCCGCGGACACAGGACCTCTCAGCCTGACAGAATGAAAGGCCAATAATTGTGTCCGCCCGAGCCGTCATGAACCCCGACGAATCCATGGAGGCGTTAGGATCTTTGATCAGGGAGTTACGGGAGGAGTTGAAAATATCTCGGGATGAAAATGCATTACTTAGTCAAAAGGTGGATGACTTGAGTGTTAAAGTAACACAAATTGAACAGACGGGAGAAAGGAGAGAGGATGAGGTTTCAGGGGGTGCTGGTTCTCCACCTGAGTTAGAAAGGGAAGGTGGAGATCAATTACCACAAATACAACAGGCCCCTCCAGTGGCAGAAGGGGTAAGGAGTTTAATTATGCCAGTTCCTTTGGCGCCTCCAGAACGTTATCATGGGGACCCCAAGAGGTTTAGGTTGTTTTTGACGCAATGTGAATTACATTTTATGAGTAGACCAGAATTATTTCCCTCGGATGCATCTAAGATAACTTTTATGTTGTCCTATCTTTCTGGGGAGGCATCTACTTGGGCAGGGTTGTTGGTGAGTCAAAAGAGTACGGTTTTAGGAAATTACACCAGTTTTTTAGAGATATTCCGAAAGATGTTTGATAGAAGACAGTTATCTCTGGAAGTGGATGGTGAACTTTTAGAACTCAAACAAGGTAATAGAGACTTGATTGCTTATATAACACAATTTAAGTCCCTTGTGTTAGAAAGCAAGTGGCCCGAGGATAAACAGGCATTGTTGTTTTATCGGGGCCTTAGAGTTGAGTTAAAGGATGCATTGTCTGGAGTGGTTGAACGCCCTTCTACTTGTGAAGGTTTGATTGATTTGGTTATTCAATTGGACTTTCGTTTGAGTGAAAGGAAGGCAGAGAGGCGTCATTGTCAGAGTGACGTAAAGTCTCTAGTTAGAGTGGATAGATCTAAAGTAGAGAGTAGATCCAAAGGGAATAATCCACCTCCCAGGGTCCGAGGTCCTTTAACTGTGGAAGAAAAGGCCAGGAGGAGAGATAACAATCTGTGTTTATATTGTGGAAGAGGTGGGCACTTTTTAGGGAACTGTCCTTACACTCCCAAGAAGACTTCTACTTCAGCGGTCAAGGTACAACAGATCGCCAATACTGTGCAGACAGCGGTTCCCCATATAACCGTAAATGTATCCTTGTTCTTTGGGTTGGAGTGTAAGGGAAATGGTCCCTTTATGCTTGACTCAGGTGCCACCGGGAATTTCATGGACTGGGGTCTGGCAAAATCTTTGGGAATTCCAATTCTTCAGAAAGAGGTTGTAGAGCAGGCTAGGGCTGTTGATGGTACGTGTCTATCTTCTGGTCCTATTACTCACAGAACTGGTTCTTTAACTTTGGAGTTATCAGGAGGTCACAGAGAGATAATTTCGTTCGAGTTAATTGATGCTCCTTTGTTAAAGATTATTTTGGGTATGCCTTGGCTTACTCTCCATAATCCTCTGATTGATTGGAGTGCTAGGACAATTGACATGCAGTCAGATTTCTGTAAAGAGAATTGCTTTTCAGGAGGTCTCTTTGAGGAAGATGTCAAACAAAGTAATTCAGTGTCCAATTTTCTGGCTGAGACTGGAATTGGATGTCATGATGTGGGAGCTGTAGTGGGTCAACTTCCCCAGTGTTACAAAGATTTTTGGGACGTATTTGATGAGAAAGTGGCAGGAGAATTACCACCCCATAGGCCCTTTGATTGTAAAATTGAGCTGGAGCCAGGAACAATTTTGCCTAGTAGTAGAGTATATGCTCTTACAGAGAAAGAGAATGATTATTTAAAAGAATATTTGACGGAAAACTTGACCAAAGGGTTTATTCGTCACTCTAAGTCACCGGCGGCCTCTCCTTTATTTTTTGTACCAAAACCGGATGGAACGCTTCGAACTTGCATAGATTATCGAGCAGTTAACAAAGTCACTGTTAAGAACCGGTATCCTCTTCCTCTCATCTCGGAAATGCTTAATCAAATACAAGGAGCAAATATTTTCTCTAAATTAGATTTGCGAGGAGCTTACCATCTTGTGCGTGTGCAGGAAGGGGATGAATGGAAGACAGCGTTTAAGACCAGGTTTTGGCTGCTTAAATACCAAGTTATGCCATTCGGTTTATGTAATGCTCCAGCGGCTTCCCAATTTTTTATTGATGAGGTTTTTAGAGAATACCTGGATATTTTTATGGTCGTGTATATCGATATTTTGATTTTCTCTTCTGACCTGGATCAACATCAGAAACATGTTCGCTTAGTCTTACAAAAGCTGCGAGAAAACCATTTGTTTGCCAAATTGGAAAAAAGTCAATTCCATACAGATTCTGTGGCGTTTTTAGGTTTTATAATTTCACCTAAGGGTTTAGAAATGAATCCTAAAAAAGTTCAAGCAGTTCTTGAATGGCCCTCTCCGACTAAGGTTAAGGAAATACAAAGTTTCTTAGGGTTTGTCAATTTTTATAGGAGATTCATCGAAGTTTTTTCTCGGCTGGTTGCTCCTATAACGAGACTTTTGAAAAAAGGAGTGAAATTTGACTGGGACCTTGAAGCAGAAAAAGCTTTTCAAGAGTTAAAACAAAAATTTACTTCTAGTCCGATTCTAATTCATCCTGATCTCTCTAAACCTTTTTTTGTGGAGGCGGACGCTTCAAATTTAGCGTTAGGGGCGGTGCTTTCTCAAAGGAATGAAACTACTGGTCAACTACATCCAGTGGCATTATTTTCTAGGAAGTTTTCTGCTGCTGAAGTGAACTATACAATTGCAGATCGAGAACTATTAGCAATAAAGTCCTCTTTTGAAGAATGGAGGCATTTTCTGAAAGGGGCAAGACATACGGTAACGGTTCTTACTGATCATCGAAATGTATTGTTTTTAAAATCTGCAAGAACCTTGTCTCCACGACAACTTCGTTGGTCCTTATTCTTTGCCGATTATGATTTCGTTGTGACTTTTAAACCCGGAAGTCAGAACAAAAAAGCTGATGCCTTATCCCGCCAATTTCCTGGTAGTGAGGAGAGAGAGATTCTGGAGCCAAAACCTCTAATTGCTCCAGAACGTTTTTTGTTAGCCGGAGCCATTAAAGAAATGGATTTTTTGAACGAAGTTCGCCAGAATATGTCCTTGCAGAAGATGGAGGAGTGGGTGAGACTGGATCAAGCCAGAAGTTTGAAAGACGATCTTCCATTTTTTGATAACAAGCTTTATTTACCTACTGAAGAGTTAAGAGAAAAGGTTTTGAGAAATTGTCATGAATCCATTTTATCAGGACATCCTGGTTTCAGAAAAACTCTGGAATTGGTTTGAAGGAACTTTTGGTGCGAAAAAATTCGTCAAGACACATTGAACTTTGTTAAAACTTGTGTAGTCTGTGCACAAGCAAAAAGTCAAGTTGGGAAGCCGTATGGTTTATTGGAGCCGTTACCTGTTCCTCCTCGTCCTTGGCACACTATTTCTAAGGATTTCATTGTTGATCTCCCTCAAGATAAGGGTTGTACTACCATTCTTGTTGTGGTGGATCTTCTTACTAAAGAAGCACATTTTTTACCAATGGAGGGAGAGGTTACCGCGGAAAAACTGGCTCATAGTTTTTTGCAAGGTGTGGTTCGACTGCATGGACTCCCAAATCAAGTTATCTCTGATAGGGGATCTCAATTTATTTCAAAAATTTGGAGAGCCTTCTGTAGGAAACTTGGGGTAGACGTTAGTTTGACTTCTGGGTATCATCCGGAGACTAATGGACAAGTGGAGAGAGTAAATCAGGAATTGGAGAAGTTTGTAAGGTGTTATTTACAAGCTGGAGAGGAATGGGTGGATTTGGTATGGTTGGCAGAATTCTCTTACAACAATTGTGGTAAAGATGCTACTTCTATGTCCCCCTTCCTTTTGGGTTGTGGGTTTCATCCTCGCTTTCTGAGTTTTGAGGTGTTGGAGGATTCCGGGAATCCTAGAGTGGAAGATAGTTTGTTGGTAATGAAGAATAACTTGGATAGAGCAAAAAAGGTGCTGGGAGAAAACAAGTTGAAATATAAAAGGTGTGCTGATTTGAGAAAGGCTGGTCCTGAATATAAGGAGGGAGACTTAGTTTGGCTTTCTACCCGGTACCTAAAAATTAAGGGGAAGAATAAATTCAGTCCACGATTTGTAGGCCCATTCGAGGTAGAGAGAATCATCAACCCTGTGGCAGTACGATTGAAATTACCCAATGTCATGATCTCTGCTTCCAAAAGGTCAGGGTTTTCCCAACTCCCTTGGAAGCAGATCCATAACCCAGGTTCCGAGTGCCAACCAGTCCAAATTGGGACCTTTTGGACCCAGTCCTGGCGCCAGTGGCACCAGGCTCATAAATATGCCCAGTCCCAGCGCTGGAAGCGCCGGGCTCATAATGCTTGGGTGGACTTACCTGCAGCAGACCATGCAGCTTACTTGCCTGCCAGTTGAGCCTCTGATCCTCTTCTGTTTGGAACTACTTTTCCTGTTGAGTGGGGCTGGAGCCACTCCCTAGATTCAGAACACTGGAACTCTTCTGGAAGGCAGGAACTCTTTTTTTACCAGGAACTCTTTTCTTACTTAGGCGTGGCTGTGGAAGGAGACACTAAGCACTACAGGAGGCTATTTAAACCACACCCGGTGGATGAATCTTGCTTTGCGTTATTCTGCACCCTCTGCAGCAGAACGCTCATCGTGTCTTCTGCATCCGGTCCTGGGCCTAAGGAAAAAGGCTTACCATCCTGAATCCAGTCTTCAGCAACACCTATAAAGACAAGAAAGAACAGGTTAGCATTCCGGCATCTGAAAGGCAAAGGCTTACCTACTCTTCGTGCGCTCCGGAGGTCTTCACACTGCATTCCGGCATCTGAAAGACAAAAGCTTACCAACTCTTCGCACGCTCCGGAGGCCGTCGGCGCTGCATCTCGCATCTGAAAGACAAAACAAGGTGCGTTTAAAGACATTGGGGAACTTTAATACTCACGTGCCATTACTCCTTTCCACATCTAACCCAGTGGGTATCCCGGCACCCTGCAGCCGCTCCGAACTTGTACCTGCAAAACTTACGTGCTTCCAGGCGCTTCTATTCATCACACGGGCTCCATCTTCAACTCACTTCAGCCCGTCATCCGCCATCGCCGGAACCCTGCAAAACAAGAGACATCATTATTAAAGACTTTAAAGACATTTGAGTTACTCGAAACTTACCGTTCGTGCAGTAAACGACGGACAGCAGTCCTCTGAAGTCAAGAGACCTGCGCTACCTATCCAGTGAAGAAACTGGCTACAGCACCCTGCCCCGAGGCAGATGGAGAGCTCGGCATTCACTTACCTAAGGTGAGAGCGTTAACCTGTGGGGGTCTACAGGAGAGGAGAAGAGGAAAGAGATAGGGACACCCCAATAACCCCAGTTCATTAACCCCGTATTTTCTATCTGCAGACATCTTACTCTGCACGTCAGGCATACAGGGCACAGAGGTCCAGCCCAAAGAGCCAATCGGGTGCTGCACATCACCTTTGAAGATACGGTAGTCGCCCAGTCAAGACCGGCGCCTCTGCGAGAATCAGGTGAGCGTTACAGAACGCAAAGCCTACCGCAAAACTCTCGCCCAGGCGCTATGGAAACCTCGGATACTGACCACCTAGCCCGGTTATTTGGGGAACTAAGGGCAGAAGTGCATGCAGCTCGTCAGGAAACGAACGCTCTAAGAAGGGAACTAATTATTTCCAAGGAGAGAACAGATGATCTTGCTAGACAATTGCTACAGTCACAAGCCGGACAGACCCCGCTACCCGCATCAGGGGCAAATCTTCCTTCAACATCCTCTATGAATCCAGTGCAGATCAACCTACCTGGGAATGTACCTCTGGCTCCGCCCGAACGATTTTCTGGTGACCCAAAGAGGTTTGCGGTATTTATCAATCAGTGCCGGTTGCACTTCTTATGCCGGCCAGCAGCCTTTCCAACTGATCAAGCTAAAGTAGCTTTTGTACTTTCGTACCTTAGTGGCAATGCGGCAGACTGGTCGATCCCTCTAGTTAATCAAGATGATCCGGTTCTCCATGATTTTCAAGCCTTTCAGCTTAGTATGGAAAAACTGTTCGCAAGACATGCACAGGGGCAGGCCTTGGACAATGAGCTTCTTTCGTTGCGACAGGGTAATCAAGACCTTTTGGCTTATATTGCATCTTTCAATAGACTAATAGTGGAAACTCAATGGCCTGAGGACAAAAGGATTACGCTGTTTTATAGAGGTCTACGTGGAGAGCTCAAAGACGTTTTAGCCCAAGTAGTGAATCCCCCACAAGACTGTTCGGATTATATAGACTTGGTCGTTCAAATAGATCACAGACTGCAGAACAGGAAGGCCGATCGTTCCAAGTTTGATGCTCGAGTATTTTCCAAACCGCCAACTCCTTCCAAAGGAGTAGACTCCGGGGAACCCATGCAAATAGGGGGTCTGAAAGGTCCTCTAACACAAAGGGAGCGGGAAAGGAGAAAACAGTTGCAATTATGCCTATATTGCGGAAACTCAGGGCACTTTCTTCGAGACTGTCCGGTGAAACCTGCCAAGAAGGCAGTAGGAGCTGCAGTTACCACAGTTACAAACTCTGAGCAGGGAAACGACCTCGCCCGACAAGAATAGAGGTCCTCTTGCCGAGCGTGAAAACCAGTTCCGTGACCTCGCATTTCGTGATACCTATGGTCCTCATTAGCCCTGATAATCCGGGTCGATTACATGCAATTGAAGCTTACGTCGACAGCGGTGCCATCGGCAATTATGTGGATCATGAAATGGTTTTGAGGATGAATCTAACTCTTTGTCCCAAGGCTGTAAAGGACGTCATTACTACGGTGGATGGTACGGAGATAGCCTCCGGGCCAGTAACGCACACCACTAAAGAGGTGACGCTAGTAAGTCAAGATGGACACCATGAGAAGATCGTGTTCGATGTGATCAAGGCCCCTCAGTTCCAGATTATTCTAGGAATACCTTGGTTAGAGAAACACAATCCTCTGATCGATTGGCGAGCAAGAACGGTCCAGTTTCCAGAATGTGTCTCTACGTGTCACCCTCCACCTGGTGTTGCACTGGCAGCAATTTCTTCAGAGACTCCCCAGTTACCTCCCGAATACCTAGAATACCAAGATGTTTTCCGGAAGGAGCAGGCTAACTCTCTACCTCCTCATAGGTCTTATGACTGCCAGATACACCCGATACCTGGATCTACTCCTCCTTGTAGTAGAATTTATGCCCTCACCGAGCCTGAGAACCTTCACCTTCGACAATACCTGGATCAATACCTGGCAAATGGGTTTATTCGTCCCTCCAAGTCCCCTGCCTCTTCAGCTTTGTTCTTCGTTCCAAAAAAGGAAGGAGACCTTAGAACTTGTATCGATTATCGCTCCCTGAACCAGATCACCGTTAAGAATAGATATCCGTTACCTTTGATCCCTGAACTCCTGGACCAAGTCAGAAAAGCATGCATATATACAAAGCTGGATCTTAGAGGAGCTTACCACTTGGTACGAGTAAAAGAGGGCGATGAATGGAAGACGGCCTTCCGCACCAAGTATGGGCTATTTGAATATCAGGTCATGCCCTTCGGACTTTGCAATGCCCCGGCCGCCTTTCAATATTTTATGAACGATGTCCTCAGAGAGCTCATAGATGTGTGTGTTGTTGTTTACATCGACGACATTCTCGTTTATTCTTCATCGGAATCTGAACATCGGAAACACGTGAAAATGGTCCTCGAAAGATTGCGTCAACACAAACTTTTCGCTAAGTTGGAAAAATGTGTTTTCAACGTGACTGAAGTTGAATTCTTGGGATTCATATTATCACCTGGCGGAGTGTGTATGGATTCAAAGAAGGTTGATGCAGTTCTCAAATGGCCATCACCATCCACCGTAAAAGGTGTGCAAAGCATGTTAGGCTTCGCTAACTTTTACCGCAGGTTTAACCCCGAGTTCTCTCGAATAGTCCAGCCCATCACTGCCTTGTTAAAGAAAAACAAACGTTTTGAATGGTCTACCGAGGCGGAACAAGCTTTCCAGGATTTGAAGACTAAATTTATCTCTGCACCAATCTTAAAACACCCTCGCCCAGAACTCCCCTATATCGTGGAAACTGATGCTTCAAGCCTTGCCATGGGGGCAGTTCTATCACAAAAGGACCCGGTAACCAATCAGTTGCATCCCGTGGCATTTTGGTCCCGCAAATTCTCGCCTCCTGAAGTCAATTACACGATTACTGACAAGGAACTTCTGGCTATCAAGTCTGCCTTTAAGGCTTGGCGGCATTATCTGCTGGGGGCCCGACACACCGTTACTGTGATTACGGATCACCGAAACCTGCAATATTTGAAAACCGCAAAAGCCCAATCCTCTAGACAACTCCGTTGGGCATTATTCTTTGCCGAGTTTGACTTCATAATTACCTATCGACCTGGTACAAAGAACGGCAAAGCCGATGCCCTTTCTCGGATGGGAATGGAAGAACACTTGGTCAACCCTAAACCTGTACCAATCATTCCCGAACAAAGAATTCTGGGTGTAATCGCCACAGAATCCATAGAGGAAGTTAAGGATAAAGCCAGGCAACTTGTAACTCCAGCAGACATACAGAATTGGCATCTGCAGGGAAAGGACTTTGCAGTAAAGGACAACTTATTGTATTTCCAAGAACGATTATACCTACCCAGCACAGATTTACAGAAAAAAGTAATCTCTTGTTATCACGACTCTTTAATGGAAGGTCATCCCGGTATAGCCAAGACCTCAGAAAAGATCAAGCGCTACTTCTGGTGGCCGTCTTGGAAAAAAGATATCAGAGACTTTATAATGTCCTGTGGAGTATGCGCCCAAAACAAGAGTCAAAAGGAAAGACCAGCAGGCCTCTTACGCCCTATTGACATCCCACCTCGCCCTTGGCATACGCTTTCTATGGACTTCATCACCGATCTACCTCCATGCTCCGGATACAATACGATTCTAGTAATCGTGGACTTATTCTCCAAGATGGCGCATTTCATTCCGCTCAAAGGCTTGCCAACAGCAGCAACTCTGGCCCGAGAATTTCTCGAAAACATCGTCCGACTGCACGGTTTTCCTTCGGTTCTAATTTCGGATCGAGGTAGTCAATTTATTTCTCATTTTTGGCGAAGTTGCTGTCGGTCGGCTCAAATTGATGTGAGACTATCGACCAGTCACCACCCTCAGACCGACGGACAAACCGAGAGGACCAATCAAACTCTGGAACAGTATTTACGCTGCATGCTGCAACAAACTGAAAAAACTTGGAAAGATATCCTTTGGATAGCCGAGTATGCCTACAATAACTCTGTCCATTCGGGAACTGGGAAAACCCCGTTTTTTCTTTTGTACGGCAGTCACCCTCGAACCTCGGAGTTGGATCCCCTCCAAGATCTTGAAACACCAGCAGTAGACTACCTGCATTCTACAATCACCCAAGCCTTTAAGGAAGCTGTTTCTCACATTCAAAGGGCTAAAGAACAATACAAGAAAGGAGCAGATCAACATCGGAAGGAAGCCCCTCACTATCAAGTAGGGGATCAAGTCTGGTTATCCACCAGATATCTATCTCTAAAAGGGCCACGCACATTCAACCCAAGATACCTTGGTCCCTATTCCATCACTACCATAGTAAACCCAGTAGCGGTCAAGTTGGACTTGCCCCCGCACATGAAGATACATCCGGTCTTCCACGTCTCTCTATTAAAACCCGTGCAACCTCAAACCCGACTAACCAAATCTCCAAAACCTATCCTAGTTGATGGAGAACTCGAGTTTGAAGTCAAAAGCATTCTGGACTCCAAGATCTCCAAATCTAAACTATTCTACCTAATTGACTGGAAAGGCTGCGGCCCCCAAGAGAGATCCTGGGAACCTGCTGAATATGTCCACGCTCCTCGCCTAATCAAAAGATTTCACCAAACATTTCCTGACAAGCCAAAACCCCCGGAGAAGCCCGGTTTAGGAGGGGCCTTGAGGGGGGGTACTTGGAAGCAGATCCATAACCCAGGTTCCGAGTGCCAACCAGTCCAAATTGGGACCTTTTGGACCCAGTCCTGGCGCCAGTGGCACCAGGCTCATAAATATGCCCAGTCCCAGCGCTGGAAGCGCCGGGCTCATAATGCTTGGGTGGACTTACCTGCAGCAGACCATGCTGCTTACTTGCCTGCCAGTTGAGCCTCTGATCCTCTTCTGTTTGGAACTACTTTTCGTGTTGGGTGGGGCTGGAGCCACTCCCTAGATTCAGAACACTGGAACTCTTCTGGAAGGCAGGAACTCTTTTTTTACCAGGAACTCTTTTCTTACTTAGGCGTGGCTGTGGAAGGAGACACCTAAGCACTACAGGAGGCTATTTAAACCACACCCGTCGGATGAATCTTGCTTTGCGTTATTCTGCACCCTCTGCAGCAGAACGCTCATCGTGTCTTCTGCATCCGGTCCTGGGCCTAAGGAAAAAGGCTTACCATCCTGAATCCAGTCTTCAGCAACACCTATAAAGACAAGAAAGAACAGGTTAGCATTCCGGCATCTGAAAGGCAAAGGCTTACCTACTCTTCGTGCGCTCCGGAGGTCTTTACACTGCATTCCGGCATCTGAAAGACAAAAGCTTACCAACTCTTCGCACGCTCCGGAGGCCGTCGGCGCTGCATCTCGCATCTGAAAGACAAAACAAGGTGCGTTTAAAGACATTGGGGAACTTTAATACTCACGTGCCATTACTCCTTTCCACATCTAACCCAGTGGGTATCCCGGCACCCTGCAGCCGCTCCGAACTTGTACCTGCAAAACTTACGTGCTTCCAGGCGCTTCTATTCATCACACGGGCTCCCATCTTCAACTCACTTCAGCCCGTCATCCGCCATCGCCGGAACCCTGCAAAACAAGAGACATCATTATTAAAGACTTTAAAGACATTTGAGTTACTCGAAACTTACCGTTCGTGCAGTAAACGACGGACAGCAGTCCTCTGAAGTCAAGAGGCCTGCGCTACCTATCCAGTGAAGAAACTGGCTACAGCACCCTGCCCCGAGGCAGATGGAGAGCTCGGCATTCACTTACCTAAGGTGAGAGCGTTAACCTTTGGGGGTCTACAGGAGAGGAGAAGAGGAAAGAGATAGGGACACCCCAATAACCCCAGTTCATTAACCCCGTATTTTCTATGTGCAGACATCTTACTCTGCACCTCAGGCATACAGGGCACAGAGGTCCAGCCCAAAGAGCCAATCGGGTGCTGCACATCACCTTTGAAGATACGGTAGTCGCCCAGTCAAGACCGGCGCCTCTGCGAGAATCAGGTGAGCGTTACACCCAAGCATTTGAAGGTACATCCTACTTTCCATGTTAGCCTTTTAAAACCGGTTTGTTCAGGAACTAGATTTAGAACACCACCTTCCCCTGTGATTTTGGAGGATTCATCTGAGGAATTTGTGGTTAAACAAATTTTGGATTCCAGGAAAGTGAGGGGAAGGTTGCAGTATTTAATTGATTGGGAGGGATATGGACCTGAAGAACGATCATGGGAAGATTCAGTTGATGTACATGCTCCCCGTTTAGTTGCTAAGTTTCATGCTAAAATTCCACATAAGGTAGGCCCAGAGACTGGGCATTAGGAGGGCGGTACTGTCAGGTTTCCTTCCCCTATTCAGGCTATTTTCCCTTATTCAAGTTTCTTTCCCATTATTTCTCTTTTATTATCCTTTTTAGATTAGCCTTGTGTGGGTGGGAAGTTTTCTATTGTAGTTGGTTTGGCCTTAACTTCCTGATTCAGAATCCTGGTTCTGACCCAAGGCAAAATGGAGTTTCACAGTGACAGCTCTGATTGGTTGGAAAACACTGCTGAACAACAATGAACATTCTAAACTGTCACTCTTTGCCTTTCATCATCTAAACCCCAGCTGAGAGGATGTGTTTAGTGGCTGCTCCTGCTTTAGACTTGGGCCTGGTGGATTTTATCCTTCAGGCGTTAGCAGTTGAGCGGCTACTTTCTTGGGGGTTTCAGGAGAAGCTATCAGCTGTCAGGAATTAATTTTGAAGACAGGAAACTCTGAAGATCTATAAGATGTTTCAGGGCCCAGGTCCCAGGCCTTCACCAAGTGTTTAGTGGTGGACAACATTCTCGGCCAGGTTCTGGAGATCAGTGACTTTGTTTTAACTGCAGCTCTGTTTATCTTAATGATATTTAAGTGAGAACTCGTAAAATGTAACCTTTGAATTTATATTTTTGAACTTTCTGAGTGCGCCTGAACGCTATTTGAAAAAACGCGTACTACTTGTAATCTGAAACTAACCGTTGTTTTGTGCGAACAAGTGTTTTCCAGCGCGTGTGATTCGTAGCGCGAAAATCGGCTCGCTGCGTGAGAACTCTTTAGCGCGTGTGTGTTTCCAGCGCGTGTGCTGCCTGGCGCGAGAATCTGTTCTCCGAGTGAGAAAATTCTATAGCGCGTGTGTTTTCCAGCGCGTGTAATTCCTAGTGCGAGAATCGGCTTGCCGCGCGAGAACTCTGTAGCGCGTGTGTGTTTCCAGCGCGTGTGCTTCCTGGCGCGAGAATCTGTTTGCCGCGTGAGAACTCTATAGCGCGTGTGTTTTCAAGCGCGTGTGCTTCAGCGTGAGAACTCAATTGCGTGTGTGGTTACCTGCGCGTGTGTTTTTTAACGCGTGTACTCGACCGCGTGTGAACTCTTTTGCGCGTGGGTTATAAGGCGCGTGTGAATAGGCGCGGAAATTCATCAGCGGGGAGTTTACAAGTGCGTGTGTTACCTGCGCGTGATTCCGTATGCGCGTGAATTCTGCTTCGCGTGTTTTTACAAGCGCGTGTGTTTTTTGCGCGTGGACTTTTCTTACAGTGCGCGTGTTCTTCAACGCAGGAAGTTTTTAACGTGCAAATCTTCTGTATTGAGATTATCCGCGTGTGTGTTTTGCACGTGTTTCTTCAAGAATTCACAAACTTTATTGAATTGTAAAAAGTTTGAAAGAAAAATAAAGAAAAAATAAAGACTATTTAACTGGACAACTAGTGAATTTTGGAAAAAAGGCAAAGAGCAAAACTTTCCAGGTTTGCTCAAATTAAGAAGTTGCTGTGAATTTCAAGTCTCAAGTAAGAGATTTTCAGCTTCTTTACAAGCTTCTCTAAGAAATTTCAAGAGAAGAACCAGGTATGATTCTTAATTATTAGTTAAGGATTTAACGTCTTTCCCACTCTTAAGGTTAAGTAAGTAACTAAAGGATTTGTATCTGCTTTTCTTATATCCTCTGCAGGTTCAGCTTTGGTTAGCCTTGACGCAGTCAGCCTGGCGTTGTTTTGTTATCCACTTCCCCCTTTCCCTTTGGGGTGTAGTTTGCAGAGCTGAATTGAAACCTAGTTCTGAGAATTACATTTCAGGGGGATTGTCGGGGGTTCAGCAGCTTCCGCGGACACAGGACCTCTCAGCCTGATATTGGCCTTCTAACATGTTTAGTGCTTCAATCAAGGCTAACACTTCTGCTACTTGCGCAGAGTAATGATTTGGTAGGTGTGTCTGAGTACACCCTCAACTGCTCCCTTTTTTGTACTCCCCATCCATATTCCACCACTTCGCACCCTGGGTGCCTTTGCCCTATGGTTTGATCAATGCTGGAACTCCCTCAATGAAGATCATGCCCACCCCTTCGATCACTTCTTGCTTAACTGGGGGTTACCTTCGCTCCTGTCTATGCATGCTACACAGTCATGCACATAATCTCCCCTTCTACTTTTTCTGCAATGAACTCTGCTGGGTTTATTGTCCTGCACCTCTCACCACTTCTACTGCTGGCTATCGATTACATTGATATGCAAGAGAGATGTACTTCTTATAAGTATATGCTTGTAGTGGTGTGTCCATTCTCACGTTGGCTTGTGGCAGGTCCATGTGCCCACAATGATGCCTGCTCTACGGCCACATTTCAGGTGAGGGAGATATTCCTGAGGTGGGGGATTCCAGATGAAATTTGCTCCGATAATGGGCAGCACTACGCTAATGACTTAATAAAAGGAAATAACAACTCTGGGGTTAAAGCATAAACTATGTACGTTGTACCATCCTCAAGCCAACGGTTTGGTAGAGAAAATGGATGGACTGCTGAAAATGTGATTGGCTAAGCTTAAGCAAACGCTTGAGAAATCATGGGTGCACTGCTTGCCGCTTGCTTTGTTTGCATTAAATACACCTGAGAACATCATTTGACTCCTCACGAGATTGTTGCAGGGTGGAGAATTCATGCGCCAATTCCAATGCTGCGTACAATCTCAGATGCTCACTCCACTTTGTCTATTCTGGGAGGGGAATTTGATTTGTACCTCAAAAGAAGCTATCAAGTCCCTTAAATGCATATCATTGCAGAGGAGGCCTAAAAACTAATCTGCACAATCAGGTGATCCAAATGGACATTTCCCCTCAAGCAGATCCCCTTTTTCTGGGAGGACCACATGTTTGTGCGTAATCACAAGAAGAACTGGAAAGAGGAACTTTTCACTGCCCTGAACACTGTCATCTGTTCGATACCGACTGCAGTGAAAAAACAGGGATGTCTCAGATGGGTCCACATTACGGATGTTCGCAGAGACAAAAGCACGGTCTTCCAAAGCACAACATAATGGGGAGTATTAGCGCATTATCTTTTTTCATAGTTGAGCTGCCTTTATATTTAATCAAAAATCAGCAAAGGGGGGAGCTGAAGAAGGTTGCAATGTAAAAAGGTGATGAAGAAAAAGACATTTTCAGGTTTCTGGAGCGTAATAAGGTTCATATGTTTTAGTGTAACCATGATGCTTCTGTTTTATATTTTTTAAAGAAAAAAGTGAAACACAATTGATTGCAAAAAGAAAAATGGGAAAGGGAAATGTGATGAATAGGCGGGCATCCACCATACGCAAATTGCCCCAGTTTTTATTAGCCATAATCCCCGACAAAGTGTGATATTTGGTGGGGGAAAAACACAGTGTTCACTTTCTCTGGGGTTCTGGGTAATAAATTCTGGGCTGCTTCGTGCAAGTCAGACCTCTGTGCATTCCCAAGGGTGTCCTCTTTTGGGAAATGCATCGGGTTCCCTGTTTTCCTGTTTTCCTTGCTGGCTTCGACACCCTAGGCCCAAATCTGTAGGTTGCCCACACAAACAGAATGTACTGTGCCGAAAGGCTTGGGGTTACCAGTGGGTTACCCTTTTCCTTTTGCGCCCCAGGTAGGTGCACCGACACATGTGCGGTTCTGGTTTCATCGGGACACGTGTGGGGTCCTGGGAAGGTAGGCCATGTGTTGTTGACGGTGCGTTTCGGTGGGTGATCCGGGTGAAATGTGCGGAAAATTTGTTGGTTTTTTTGCCACATTTCGGACTTTGTCGGGGTTTCTGGGTAATACATTCTGGGCCAATTTGCACAAGTCAGACCTCAGCGGATTCCCACGGGTGTCCTCTTTTCAGAAATGCATGGGGTTCCCCGTTTTCCTTGGTGGCTTGGACACCCAAGGCCCATATCTGTATGGTGTGCCCGTCTGGATAAATCGTGAAATTCAGCTGTCAGAAAAGACTTGGGGTTAGGGGTCTTTTAGACTTTCCCCTTGGCGCCCAGGTAGGTGCACCCACACATGTGAGGTACCGTTTTCATTGGGACACGTGTGGGAACGCGGAAAGGTATGACATTTGTTGCGTTTGTGTGGTTTTCATAACGTATCGACCCATTTGCTGGTGCTCTTTGTCACACAACCCTTTCATTTCCCAAATGTGCCCTACATTTAATCGCTGCTTTAGGCACCATACACTTTGGTAACCTGCACAAGTCACCTACCCTTAAAAAGGTCTGCCTGTGCTCTTTCAAAAAATGTATGCTTGCCATTCCTCACCACATTGGTTTTCCTGATTTACACATGCTAAGTACGTCTGTTCAGGCCGGAAGCATAAAACTCTTGTGTACCATTGCTCAGTGTTTGGCTTGCGGTATTGCTTGTTTTGTGAAACACTACAAAAAATGTGTGCTTTCCTAACTGCAAGAGTCGGGGAAATGTAGCGGAGCATTGTTTTTCTCAAAATTCATAGAAGCCATTGCCATACCAAGCCAACCATGTCCACCACATACCTTATTTTCAGTCATTTTCCCGCTTTTTCCCCAAACTATGGCATTTTCCTCTACATAGTTGTTGCCCGACCTGCGCAAATCAGCCCTTCCTAAACTTAGAATTTTCTCTACTTTTCAGAAATGTATGCCTTTCTGTCCTCCAATTCGGCTTTCCTACCCTTTTCTTCTATTCCGTCCACGCATGTCCAATTGGCAAAAATGGCCAAAATCGCCTACCTCTCACAAAACGGTTGATAACCACATGAAAATAAATGTTTCTCGTTTCCAATCAACCTGTTCTTGAAAGCCAGGAAATTGGGTAATTCAGCACAGCAAACCATTTGTTCCTGGCTCTTACAAGGAAAAAACCACAGGCTTCTTTGTACATCATTTTATTGCCATTTTTTGAAAAAAACAATTTTTGCTGTTTTTGGTCATTTTCTCTCACCCCCCTACAGCCACCTAGGATTCCTGGGTGGCATTATGACCGCCTACATGTGGGAAAAAAGGGGCCAAATTTGGCCGAGATATCTCATGTAACAAAAAAGTTACAAGGCATTAAATGGCAACATACCGAAATCACCAAAAAAGGCCTTGGCACTGGGGGGAAAAACCCATGGCACTTAAAGGGTTAATTATCTCAGTTAGGCGCAACCTGACCGAGTTATGCACCGGTATGCAAACCCCCCTCGAATATGAGGAAAAGTAGCGATGGTAAACCCACTTCTGCCCAAATCATGCCTCCACTGGCAGTGTCAGATGGGTTTCTTGAAGGAACGCTATATTGACCTGGTGGCGTTGCATATATAACAATACCTTACAGGACTTAGAAGGGCAGTTTAACCTTCTAATATTCGACATCATACTTCTGCACCCTACTCATGCAAATTGCTGGATGTCTCATTATATATCCAGTATTTCTCCATCGCCCAGCCCAATATCAAAAAGACTTCCAGGACCGAGCGAGAGCGATCCCCTTAACCACTATACTCCCCTGATCCCCCCCCCTCCAACCCTCTGGCACGCCTCCCTCCCCCCACCGACATCCCCAACTCGCCAGATTCCCCAACAACCCCCCTCAAAACCTAACCACCGCCCACCAGCAACCCCAACCTGCCAGTTACTACCTCCAGTCCCCAACCCACAAACTACCAAGTGCTTCCACAGGAGAACACACTAGCACCCAGCTGCCTAAGCACCCCTGCATTAATTACTCCTCACTCGCCATTGGAAACAGAACCCTCATCGAAGTTCCCATCAACTATCAATCCATGCTTCCATTTCACAGGGAATTCTCCCCTTGGTCATTATTCCTTCTCTGCCGCAGTACCCTCGGCAGCGATCCAAGAAATGTCTTAGCCTCCTCCAGTGTTTGAAAAAATAGCGCTCGTCCTTCATTTATAAATCAGCACACAGGTGATCATTATTTTGACAACCAAATACATCGAATTACCTCCAGCTTAAGGTATCAACATTTCCCACATCTCTTCCCCGTTTCCCCCTGGGACAACGTTTACCAGTCTGGCTGGGCGAGGCTGGGTGCCAGGACCCTCTCAATTAGGCGCGGTTTGTAAGTCAATGCTGGAAAGTTTTGGTCATAATCCAAGAGCGGCACCCAAATATTCGAGAAGTGGTGAAGGATGCCTGCCTTGGCTGCAGTGACTTTCTCGGCTATCAAAATGTCCCAGAGTTTAGTCCACCAGAGCGTCATCAGGAGGCCTTCTGCAGACTTCCAGGTGCGGGCCACAGTGATCTTTGCCGCCAGCAAAAGTTGGGTTATGAGAGCCGCCTTCCTGCCAGTTCTCGGGTAAGAGCCTGCGACCGGGCTCCTAGAAGGATAGTTTCAGGGACAAGTGGGATCGCTGCTTCAGTAATATCTTTTATCACAGCTAGGCACTGGGTCCAGAACTGTAACCTTTGGGCACGTCCACCACATGTGGAAATTGGGCCCTGGGTGTCTGCAGTGGCACCAACCTTGGAGATCCAGAGCGTGATTAAAGTGGTGTAAGTGAAGTGGGGGGTAGTACCATCGTAGGAGCAACTTCTGAGCACACTCCTGTTTGATGATGCAGGGGGAGGACGAGTGTGTGATATCTACCTTGGTCTGGTCCTCTATGGTGTGCCCTAGGTCTCCCTCCCATTGTGACATGTACGAGGCCTTAGCGGCGAGGGGGTTTTCTTGCAATAATTTATAGAGGGCAGAGATCTTCCCTCGGGCTGGCAAGTCTTTTGCGGTGAGTTCCTGGGGAGCAGGGGCTCATGCTGCTGCCGCTCAGGTCAGTGGATGGAAGCACCAGTGCCGGAGTTGTGAACAGGTAAACCTGTCTGTTTCCGCTAACTGGAATGCAGCTTTGCATTTTTCAAAAGATTGTGTGCGGTCCTCCTCAAAGAGTTGCCCTAGGGATTGAAGGCCTCCGCCACCCAATTCCGGAGGTTCGAAGGGTAGGATCCCAGTGAAAAGGCTGGGTTGTGAAAAATTTGGGAGGAGGGGCCCAGCCCTCCTCCCCCCGGGAAGCCCTTATGTTTCAGGGCCCAGGTCCCAGGCCTTCACCAAGTGTTTAGTGGTGGACAACATTCTCGGCCAGGTCAGGCGCAAGGGGGGGGGGCACATATGAGAGCAAGCGGAGGGGGAGAGGAAGGCGAGACGGATCAATCTCCATCCATTCGAGGTAATCACCCATGCCTGAATATGGGCCAGCTGTGCTGCTATCTGATATCTGCGGAGGACAGGGATCCCCAGTCCTCCTAGTCTGCAGCTGCCCATCATGGTTCTCTGGGGTATTCGTGATTTCTTGCTCCTCCAGATGAAGTTTGCCTGATAGACGTCTGCTGGAAGGGCAGGGATCTGGACCCTAAGGTAAGGAATAGCTTTGTCGGTCCATTGTATTGGGCATTGCTTCTCTAAGGATTCCCTTTCCCCTGGACTCAGCCCAACCCCCAGGGCTACTGATTTCTCGAAGTTGATGGCAAAGCCTGCTATTCTCCCAAACCTGTGAATCTCGGCTAGGGTCGGCTTCAGTGAGGCGGAGACGTCAGTGATGGTCAAAAGCACATCATCGGCATAAAGTGCGATCTTGTGCTGGGAAGGACCTACTTGGGGGCCTTTAATTTGTGGGTTAAGGCGGATGCGTATGGCCAGGGCAAACAGCAGGGGAGATGGGGGCACCCTTGCCTGGTTCCGCAGGACAGGGGGATCGGATCAAATAGGAGGCTGTTGACTCTCAGAAGAGTCTTGGGGGACTGATAATTGGCTAGCACCAGCTTTTGGAATGTTGGGCCAAAGTGGAAGGATTCAAGGGAGAGGCCCAGGAAGGTCCAGTCCACTCTATCGAAGGCTTTAGTTGCGTCTAGGGCCAATAGAGCGAGTTGTCGCGATTCCTGGTTAGCAATGTCTATTAGGTTCAAGGTTCTGCGAATATTGTCTCTCTTTGACCTGTGGGTTATGAAACCTGTCTGGTCTGAGTCTATGATGTCGGAGAGAGTGGATGCCAATCGATTTGCCAGGATCTTTGAGTAGATGTTGGTGTAAGGGTTTATTAGGGAAATGGGCCTATACAAGCTGTTACCCCTGGGGTCTTTCCCGGGCTTAAGATCAAGGCGCGTGATCGATTCCTGCAGAGAGGGGGTGATGGTTCCCGTGGTAGCAAAGGAGTTAATGAGGATTGTCAAGGGGGCCATCAGCTGGGGGTGGAAGATTTTATAGAATCGAATGGAATACCCATCTGGGCCCGGGGCCCTGGGTTTGAGGCTCTTAATGGCCGCGTCGACTTCCTCATCTCAGATAGGAGCCTTCAGACTTTCCCTTGCAGAGGCCTTTAGGCGAGGGAGGGCAGTGCCTTGTAGGTTATCCTGTTGTTCTGTTTGGTCCCTTGGAGATGCCGTCATAATTTCTGAGTGGTGGGGCACTGCCAGTCATAGTTTGTCCTGCTCTGCGAATTGGACCTGCCATGAGGGTTGCGTAAGACCAGGATAGTATTTCTATTCTTGGCTTTGGCAAGTTTGTCCAACAACAGTTTGTTTGCTTTGTTGCCCTTGGCATAGTACCACTGTTTGGTTTTGATTAGCAGGTGCGCCGTAGCCTCAGAATAGTGAGCCTCCAGTCTCTTTCGTGCCGTCTGTACAGCCCAATAGGATTTCGGGGACCAGCCATTCTGCTAATGGGTGGCCTCGACTTCGAGGATCTCATTCTCCAGGACTGTGCAGGCTTATCGCCTAAGTTTGTGAAAGGTTGCACCTTGGGCGATCAGTTCCCCTCTCAGCCCAGCCTTAATAGTGTCCCAGGTGTTAGCTGGGGACGTGTCCTCATTCCGGTTTTCCATGGAGACATTTTTGATCGACTTATCTTTGGTGTCCTTTATTGACCAGTGGGTAGGAGGATTGGGGTCATGCGCTCGAACTGTCAATGCGACAGGAGGCTGATCGGAAAGGACGCTGGGGCCAATGCTGATGTTGTCTGTGAAGGCTGGGATTTGAGGAGAAGCCAGCAGGAGGTCGATCCGGGAAAAGGTTCTATGCATGTATGAGTAGAAGTAGAAGTCTTTCATCAGGATAGATCACCCTCCAAGTGTCCACGACATCTAGTGTTTAGAAGAGATGAAGGCTCTTTGCCAGTCTTGAGTCTTTGGGGGACGGGGGATGCGACTTGTCCATGAATGAGTCGGGGACTCCGTTGAAGTCACCTCCAATGATGACTTGACCTTCGATGAATGGGAGGGAAGCCTCCTCTAAGTCCCCGTAAAACCCCTCATGGTTGTCGTTAAGGGTGTAAGCTGAGATGAGGGAGTTGAGTTGGCCAAAGATAAGGCATTTGACTGTGATAAAGCGGCCCTCCGGACAGCGCAAGGAATCCAGGATTTGTGGCCTGACACCTTTTGCAAAGAGGTTTGCCATGTCCCCCTTCTTAGCGCCGTTGGAAGCCAGAAATTGCAGGGAAAACAAATCTGCTGCGAAGGTGGGTGAAGTCTGCTAGAATTAAGTGAGTCTCTTGCAGAAAGACCACTGAGGCTTCCCCGTCCTGTAGAGTGGATTTCCTTTTTGGGATGGGTGGCGGGGTGGCAGGGGGAGTTCAGGCCTCTGACGTTTAGTGTGAAAAATTTTAGTTTCTGGTGCGGAGGGGGTGCATCTTGGGTCTTTGTAGGTCCCAGGGATGGGGGAGCGGGATTCAGCCATTGTCCGGAGGTGCGCTCATAGTCGGGTCATCCTGTGGCTGGGGTTTTATAGGTGGCCTCCAACGGGAGGGCGAGGCTTCCAACATTGACCTTCAACGGGAAGCCAAAACCTGAACTTGGCATAAAGTGCGATCTTGTGATGGGATTTCTTTCCATTGGGACTTCCCCTAGCAAACAGGGCTATATAAGTCACAAAAGGTTGTGTTTCACTTTGAGGGAAATACGGTGACATGCACCTTGGAGTCGGGCATGAGCCGCACAGGGCCCGCAGCTGCTCTCAGCAGTTTGTATTCCAATGCCGTTTATTCCTCGGGGGAGACACCGACCATTCCCATTTATCTTCTGGTATCTTTGTACTCTTGACCAGGATGCGTGCCTCGGTTTGGGGGGAGATTTGTCGGGTCCGCACTTGGTGAAGTCGGGGGCCTTTGCGCTGCCGGGAGAACTGGGATGTAGGATCGCTGATGCGTCGTCGAGGTGGCTAATCGTTCGGGGGCTCCATTAAGAGAAAACTGCAGGGCTGTTAGAAATAGCCATCAATGGCGAATTTGGTGGTCTTGGAGAAAGAGCGTGAGCGGTCGGAGGGCCCTTCGCTTCTGCAGCGTCAGGAGAGAGAGATCTTGGTAGATTTGAAGCGGGGAGCCTTGAACGTTATTTCATCGCAAGATCAACCTATTGCAGAAATGGCTTCCTTGGTGGCATAGAAATAGACTCTCGTGATCACATCTGGGTGGGAATCTGAGTCCGCCCCTCGCCGCAGGGGTAGCGTGTGGGTGCGATCCAGCAAAGGTTGTGACTTGTCCAAGTTCGGCAGCAGCGATCGAAATAAATAAATAAATAAATAAAAATCGCCCACATATTCAGCCAAGTCCTTAACAGGGACTGGGGAGGAGACCCCCCCCCCGTATCCGCAGGTTATTTCAGCGGGCCCTGTTTTCGAGGTCCTCCTGTTTGTATTCATCAGAGCCTGAATTGAGCGTTGCACCTCCACGAGTGTTGTAGAATGCTCTTTGACAAGGTCTTCCGTCTCCCCCAATCTGTGCTCAACGCCAGAGACCCTCTGTCCGTCTGCTCCAGTTTAGAAGTAAGCTCCGTCAAGCATGAATTCTGCCTTAATGTCGGACATAAAGGCTAGGAGATCCTCTTTTGTTGCGAAGGTCCCTCGTGTCTTCTGGGAGCTTCTGGGGCATACGTTTCGGGGGGTCCGCTTTCTTTTCTCTATCTGCTGAGAGGAGCATGGTGGAAATGTCTGCATTCTTAGGAGGTTTAAGGTGCTTGGCCATATCCTCAGGAGCAGACACGGCGCACCTGAGATATCTTAAGGGTAGAATCGCTGGGATAGGGGCTCCCTTAGCAAGAAAGAGGTGGTTGGAAGGGGTCCATGGAGCGTCCGAGGAGTAGGTGGGATGTAGGGGTCCCCGTGGGCTCTTTGTTGAGTTAGGTCCTTGGCCGGTGAAGGGCGAAGCTAAAGGAGCGAAAGGAAGGGGTCCCAGGATTCCTCTGAAAGATTTGTTTGGAATCGATGTGACTGGCAGACGAGAAGCTGAACTGGGGAGCAACCTTGGGTCCAATAGGGTCGAGGGTCCAGCTGTCGCAGGATTAAGATGTGCAAAACTATAAGCAGTTAGATGAGGCCCAGATCCTGGTGTTTTTCAGCAGAGGGTGCAAAGTCGGAGGCTAGCTTGCTGGTTCCGGGCAGAGGTGAAGGGCCTCAATTTGTGCAAATTCAGGCCAGGCCTGTGGCTGCTTAGAAGTGGTAAAGCTGAGGGCCAGGGAGTCCCAGGAGGCCTTTGCTCCCCCCCCAGAGGCAAAGAAGTTGCTGAAGTGCTCCCACGCGCATCAGGCCACCACGGGGGGAGGGGCAGGCGTGAACGGGTGGGGTAGAGGAGGCTGAAAAGGAGGCACAGTGGTGAGTTTCAAGAAGAAGCATACCGCAGGCCTGGAGGAGCAGATGGCAGTAACGTGTGCTCCAGGGCCGCTGCCATGTGCTGGATCACTGCTGGGAGCACCACAGGGGAGGGGGATGCATCGGATGGAGGTCTGTTCCCGCATATGCCCTCCCCCGGGTACCTTCACAGCTGGGCCGGAGCTAGTATCCGGGTGGCAGCAGGTGCATGTCCTTTGCTCTGGGGCCTGGCATGCTGGGTGGACGTGAATGCGGGGTGCAGAGTGACGGTGTTCTGCCGGACTCTCGAGGCCAGCAGCGACTCTGGTGGGCCCCGCAGACACGACAGTGATGACAGAGTCCTCTCCAGCGGGGGCCACCGTCCAGGGCGGGCCGTGACTGCTCCACTTCTAGGCATTGATGAGGGTTCCCGGTGGGGCGTCTTGAACGCTGCACCAGCGGCAGGGACACAGCTGCAGGTGAGCAGCGAGGGCTGAAGGGAGGAGGGGATTTCAGGGCTCAGGGGCCCCCGGTCCGATTCTGGCTACAGAACAGATGCTGGAAAAATCACTGTAGTGTAGCCAACGCGGCCCGACCGCCATCTTGGAATCACTCGGCCGCCGCAGAACATTTCACCAGCTGCTTTGCGGGGCTCTAGTAAACACCGGGGGCTCAATTCGCCACCATCTGAGCCCCCAGCATTCCACAATAGAATGCTGGCATTTGCGTCGCAGAAAAACAGCAGGAACCAGCAATTTTGAAGAAAGGCTGCAGACCACGTCCGTAGGCCATCATTAGAGGAGCTGCCACATCGCTGGTGCTCCAGGCCACGCCCCCCCGTAGCCTCTTCTTAATATCCACTTAAGTCTTTCTGGACTCCTGCACTTTGTCTGAGAAATCAGGGAAGAAACGGATTGTTGAGCACTTATACTGCAATGTCCCCTTTTCTCTTGCTTTCCATAAGGCCGGGTCTCTGTCACGATAATTCAACATCCAAACTATTATTGGCCTGGCTGGTGCCCCAGGTACCAGCTACCTCCCACTGGAATTCAGTGGCCCGGTTCCACAATGAATACCGCCAAGAAATCCTCACTCACAAGGACCACTCGCAAGAGACACTCGACCATTAGTTCCATATTTCGCTGATCTACCACTTCAGGCACCCCAATTATCCTCAGATTGTTTCGGCGGGAGCAAGATTCCAAATCTTCCTGCTTATCAGCTAATTCCTTGAGAGCCCTCCAAACCAGGACCAGTTCCCTGTGGCTACGGAGGATTCATCCTCAAACGCCTAGACCCGCACCTCGACTTCAGAGAGCCTTTCCCAATGCTTATCCAGTTGCACATGCATGTGGTCACCCTTACATGTAAGGGTATTCATTTTCCCATCTAGTGACTGAATTTCTGCTTGCAGCAGACTAAACATAGCTTTAATGTCACCAGACGCACCACTAGGGTCCACGGGGGCGGGTTGAGAGACGCCCCCGATGACTCCTCCACCATCACCTGATGCGAAGCCTGGGTGTTCATCTCAAAGTGTAACTTCGATTACCGTTTACCAGACTTCTATGATTTAGACATGTCTCTGTATATCTGCCTACTGCTCCACACTCCTGTCTACAGCGCCATGTAGAGTATATTGTCAAATTGAAGTGCACCCAGGTCAGTGCTCTCCCAACGCTCCTGCACCCTCCGGCAGTTAGTGTCAATTAGTGTCAGTTACAGCAACCTCCAATGTCAACAATCATCAGCAGGGTGGGGGGGGGGGGAGGTCCAGGTGCACACCGCCAATCACTCCACGTGTCTCAGGGCCTGGCCCACAAATCTCCAGACAATCAACCTAGGTGACATTGCAAGCCTTTTTCCCAATCAGAGCATCTTCATACTAAAAATCCAGAATGCAACTCCACAGCCAAATATCCACCAGGGATCACTACATATCCCCACCAGGAGTACTTTCTCACCCACCAAGGAGTGTACCCTTACCGTGCGCTCCCTGTGTGGCAAGCCAGATGGTTTCTCCCAACAAGGCCGTAGTAGCCCCCCCTGCTCATGCAGTCCAAAAGGTCAGGAGCGTCTATCCAAAGTCACTGCCACCACACTCCACTCTTGCCAAATCTGACAGTCCCAGCAGAATGGACCAACCAAAGTTCCACACCCCACCACTGTCACAGATTATGGGCACTGTCTGCCCCATGTGGCCACTTCATGCACAGGCCAGGCTTCACTGAGACAGGAAGGCACCAACACAGTCCCCAGCCATGGATCTTCCCCAGTTCAGCTGTTATGGCCTCAACACAGGCACAGCAAGGTCATTGCCCCTCAAGCCCCGACCGCTCCACAGACAGTCCCAGCGAGGCTCTCCACTGCTCTGTGCCTCTGTTTCCCCTCCCTCGCCCGGGCGACCTGTTGCTACATATACAGCCGTTAGTATAATCGCAGCACTTTCTTTGATGCACGCCTCTGAGGGTCCGCATCCGGTACCAGCACAGCGTCGGCAGTCCCCTGCACTCCACCACGGGTTAAACAGCATCTGACACACTGCAGCGCACCAACTGCAGCCTCCCACATAGTGCACTAGTTGGGTGCTGCTGCCGCTGTCTCCCCAGCTAGGGAACCGCTCGCCAGAACCCCGGTTCTCCAGTACTAAAGTTGTCTTCTCCTGGTCCAGTACTAACGTTGTCTTCTCCTGGGCAGCTCACCCCACCGCGTACAAGTATACGGGCGGTGGAGGTGTCCTCACTCTACCAGCACGCCATAATCTTCAGTTTCTCTTAGATCGCTGCAACCTGGTACCCGGGACACCAGCTGCACCAAGGCTATCTTGGGCGGGAGCCCGCACGGGCACCCCAAACTACTCCAATTGTGAACCGCTGGGTATACAAGGCTGATGAGTCAAAAATTGTAACTGCAGTGAGCCGAATACAACAGAATGCTGTCCGGATATACTGGAGTGCTCGGGAGCTTTACATGTTGGATGCTAAGCGAAACACGTGTTGGTGTTGGAACCGACTCTTGTATTGGGATTGGAAGAATAATTTGTATATAACTTTAATCACCAATGGAGCCGACTTTAGTACTGGAAATAAATGAGAGTTGCGCTCTAATCGTTAATGAGATTTGATGACAGAACCAGCCTCTTATGTTGAGTATTTTTTTGACAATATACGGTTATAAGGATTTTGTGTTGTGTTTCTTTTACATAACTTCATTAAAGGCGCAGCAGGATTTGAAATTGGAGGGATACTTTTTACAATTGTTATAATTTTCCAGACGGAAGCCATTTCTTTTGAGGTCCTTTCTGTAGTATATTGCATGAGTTTTCTGAGAGGCAGAAGAGGGTCCCTAGTGGTCTAGGAGCCAGCTGTAGGCAGGCCAGTATAGGTTAAGTTGCAGGAAAGTCAAAGTTGCGGAGGACATCTCTTCACACAAGTATTAGCTCCAGAGTTAGTTCAAAGTGTTCAGGGACTTATAGAAGACTCCTTATATGCGTTCCAGCATGAGGCCTGGGTGAATGGTATGAGCAAACTCTCAACCACACAAATCACCCACTCAGCTTTATAGGATTGACACAAGACTTAAGGTATGTATTACCCAAGCCAACAAAGTACCTCAGCAAAAAAAAGGGCTTCTAGGTGGATGCCTTCAGGATTAAGCAGCACAGGACCAGGTCTCTGGATTTTTGTTCTGGAGACGAAAGAATGAACAGTGGATAGGAACTTGCAACAGTCGCCAGAGGATTCCAACAAAGGATTCTTCATGGTCTCTCGTGGCTTTTTGAATTTGGCACCCTTTTTTAGGTGACAAATGCAGAACGAATATCGCCAGTCGGATTCTCTTCACTCTCTTGGTCTGAAATCTGGTGAGGGGACTTCAGGGATTCAAATCAAGTCTATGGAGGTCCAGCAGGAATCCAAAAAAGTTTTGGATGATATCGGACTTTGGAAGACCGTGCACGGCACACTGGCTTGAAGTCCATGGGTATTGACGGTTTGCAGCCCAGAAAGGTCACAGCACGTCGAGGGATGGCTCGTTTTGCATGTCTTCTCAAGACTAGTGGTTTTCACCAGCCTCTGGTTAGGAGTCAATGCATTTGGGATCCCCAGGTCGAATGGAAGGAAGGGTTGTTAGGTAAGAATTGGTGTAGTCCCACTGTGTGAGACTACACAACACTTATTTGCTTGGTATTAGGTAACCCCCCTTTTGGTATAGAGCTGCACTATACAAGTAGGTAGTGTGACTGAGCAGTCAGGCCTATCTCAAGATGGGTAAATGAGATCTGTAGAAATGAAAATCGCCAATACAAGTTGCCAAAAAACTCACAAGGTTTCAGTTATATATATTTATTTAACATCAACTTTTAAATAAGCGTTCTTTAAAAAGAGCAAGATATGTAACAATCAAATATACTTTAAAATACTTTCTCAGGATCAGCACAAGTTAGTGGATACTCTTTGGATATGCTTTTTACACACTTCCTACACCCGGAGGGGACTTCATTCACAAGGACAGTAATGGCATTTATATATTACTAATTATACTATGCCAATTCTGAGTTTGCAGAAAGGAAGGGTTAAAGGAAGGAAATAAAGGTTAAACAGGTTCCCAAGATATGTTAGAACAACTAAATCTTCCAATGAAACCGAGACAAGCCGTTCCCAGCAATAACAGTCTAAAACAAAGTCAATGGACTGGAAGAGTCTGTGGGGAACCAGGACAGCCAAAGTCAATTGGAGCACAGTCTATGGAGCGAAGGCACTTCTTAGATAATAAAGAGTCTTGCCCAAAGTTAGAGTTTGTGTACAAATCACTTGTAGGGTCACAAGCTGTAAATCCAGAGAAAGGAGAGCTGGAATGAACTCTCAAAAGCAGCCAATGCAAATCTCAACTGAGACGAGCACAGCAAAAAAGACGATGAGGTAAGTACCCTAAGCCTAAACAGTACCTATGGTTTGAAGCATAGTGGTCCAGCTGGATTCTGTCCTGTTGCAGCAATGCAGACCCTGGGTTTCTGAGCCTCAGTCGTGGGGACAAGAGGGAGGACGTCTGGAGGGCTCCTGCGGCAGCAATTTGGAGGTTGTCGGCAGCTAAAGGCTCTTTTCAGATCAGTGGCACATTGCAGTTTCCGCCCTCGGTAAACAGCACCACTGCGGATGTCGGATATCGGTTGGGCTTCCATCAATTCTTGGGTCCTGCACTCTGGTGAGGGGACTCAAGCTCTGGTCGTCCTCGGGAGGGTCCTTATGAGACTCCTGAAATTTCTGGACAGATTTCAGACGTTTCACTCAACTATGGATTTCTCAACCCCTGGCACTCGGTTCTTGCAGGAGCGGAGCAGTACAGCCAATCAGGGAAGATGGTCCAGTGGAGGTCGTCTCTGGGTTAGTTGGTCCCTCTAACCCAACTAACCCAAGGGAAGAAGTTGTCCCTTCCGGAGCTTCTCTTGTCGATGAGAAAAAGTAGTTTCAGCACAGCAGCAGGGCTTCACCTGGCAATTCAAAGGTCTAGGAGGATGCAGCAAGCATTGTTCATGGTTTCTTTGTTGGGTCTTTCTCCCAGTGGTCGACATGCCTCTAGTCTCAAAACCCTCACCTTTTAAGCAGGTTTCTCCCATTCATGCAAAGCCTAATATGTCAATCACACAGCATCCAGTCAATCAGGACTGGTTGCATTCAGGCATTCCTAGAGACAAAGGACAGGGGAGTTTCGGGAACCTCCCTCACATCGTGCCGTTCCAGACACACTGGAGACAGAGGCGTGCTTGAAGGCTGAAGCCTGCCAAAGGCAAAACAAACGAAGGGGCAACTCGGCCTCGACGCACAGAGTAAAACCCAAGAAAAGACCTCACAAATAGAAAATGGCAAAAGAACAAGACTGGGGCCATTTTGACAAAAATGGTCACCCATGGGTGCTATAATGCAGCTGAGGTTTCAACCTACGCTAGAAAAGCACAATGCTAGGAAAATTAAACCACTGCCACCAGCCATTTACAGTATTGAGGGTAACATAATACTGTTACAGGAGAAGGCAGGATCAGAGGCTACTCAGTAACCCCCAGCACCCCACATAAGATGGTGTGTGATGGGCCTACAAAGAAAAGTTAAGTAAAGTCAATTTCTCTTTACTATTCTTGGGAATGGTAGTTCACACAAGAAAAGGTATTTAAACCTTATGAGTAATCTAAAGGATTTCTCTGTGACACTGCACACTGAGGGCGCTGTGTGTCACCATACAAAAAGTAGATGCCTATGGAGTTTGTCCGATTCCAAAAACAGTGGAAATATGTAATCCATGTAATCCAAATCCAGTGAAAACACATGAGAGAGTGAGAAAAAAGGTCTCACTCACTCCAGGGTTAAAATTAAACAGTCCAGCAAAAGAGCTGGGAGTCTCAAAGGTTGAAGGGAATGAGCACATAAATGATAATTCTCCCTAACACTCAACCCGCCCGCCCCCAGACTAAGGGACAGGAGGATTGAATCCACTCCTGGATAAATCTCCTATTCCAGTCGGTAACACTTTCTGGAGAGACCAAACATTTTGGTAATTACCCCCTAGCCCGTGTTCTATGGTAAAATCAAGCCATTGGAAGCTGATTGACCATCTCAACAATTTTGAATTCTCCCCTTTCATCTGCATTAACCATCTCAAGGGTTGGTGGTCTGTCTGAATAATGAAAGTAGAACCATACAAGTATGGCCTAAACCTCTTCAGAGACCACACAATGGCAAAACATTCACGTTCTATGGTTGTCCACCTTGTCTCATGGTAATTCAGTTTCCAACTGATGAAGCAGATGGGGTGTTGCCTGTCTTTCACATCCAGTTGCCTCAAAACTGCACCTATCCCTGTGTTAGAAGCATCTGTTTTTACAATGAAGGATTGGTTGTAGTCAGGAGCTCTCAAGACTGGAGCTTGACAAGGTGCTTTCTTCAGTCCTTCAAAAGCCTTAGTGCACTCCTCATTCCACCTGACCTTCTTGGGGAATTTGAGTGAGATAACCACATACAAGGTAGAAGCTATTAGAAGCTATGGTTCCATACACTTCTCTATGAAGTTCCTGTAATACCCAGTGAGACCTAGGAATGTTCTCACTTGGGTCTGAGTAGTAGGGTGGCTCAGTCTTGTACAGCTTGTACTTTGCTAGGCAATGGCCTTATTTCACCTCCTCCTACTTCATGTTGAAGGTAGACCACTTTACCAATTTGCCATTAACTAGCCTTTATGGTCAGATGGGCCTGTTCCAGAGCCTGTATACCATATCCTAGGTGGTGTAGATGCTCTTTCCAAGTAGGGCTGAACACCTGTCATCCAAGTATGGCATGCAGAAGTCCTCCAACCCATTCAGAACTTAATTCACCATCCTCTGAAATGTGGCAGGTGCATTTGAGTCCAAAAGGCATAACCTTAAAGTGGCATAGGGCTCCTGTGATGGAAAATGCGGTTTCTCCTTGGCATGGTCGGTAAGAGCTATTTGCCAATAGCCCGAGGTCAGGTTGAATGTACTGAGGAACTTGGCTGAACTACGTTTGTCCACCAGTTCTTCTGTCCTGTGTAAGGGGTGGGCATCAGTTGTGGTGAATGTTTTAAGAGCTTTATAGTCCACACAGAATCTCAACTCTTTGGTTTTTTGGCACTAGTACCACTGGACTGGCCCATGGATTGGTAGATGGCTCAATAGCCCCAAGATCAATGCATTTTCCTAACCTCTTCCTTTATGTGTTCTGATATGATCTGACATTCTGTAACCCCTGCTTTTGGCAGGGAGACTGTCACTTGTGAGCATATCAGGCTGGCCTCAAGGGACCAGGCCTGGTGTTAGTGATAACAGGGAGGCAAACTGATTCAACAGAGCCTTTCACTCCTGCTGTTGCAGAGCCAAATCTGAAGAGAGTTGCACTCCTTCAATTGTCTCATCTGAAGGTTGTCCCCTGAGGAGATCAGGTAGAGGGTCACTCTCCTCCTCCTCCTCTTGATCAGAGGCTAGAAGCAAAGCTCCTAGTTTGGAAACATAACCCTTTAGACGGTTAGTGTGATAGACCCTAGGGGCCTCCTTGGGGTTGCCCAAGTCCACTAAATAGTTGACCTCTCCAGGTTTACCCATAATATTGAAGGGCTCACTCCATTTGTCCTGTAAGGCCCTGTGCCTTGTAGGTACCAAGACAAGCTGGTCTGGAGTAAACTGCACCATGTTGGCCTTCTGGTTATGCCAATGTTTGACCAGAGTCTGACCTGCTTTCAGGTTTTCTGAAACTTCTGTCATCATCAGTGCTATCCTCTTCCCGAGGCCTGGCACATAGTCACTGGCTGACATGAAGGAGCACTCTCCAACCCTTACTTGATCAGCAGCCAAAGGGCTTCTGACTAGATGGCCATAAAGAAGTTCAAAGGGGCTACAGCCAACCCCTGATTGAGGGACTTCTCTATAAGCAAAGAGAAGGCATGGCAGTAGCAGGTCCCACTTTCTTCTAAGCGGTTCCTCCAAAGCACCTATCATGCTCTTCATAGTATGTTTTCTTTTTTAAAACATTTTTTATTAAATAGTTTTATAACATGAAGTATTGGCATAGAATGGATTTTTAACACATACAGCATGTAGCATGAACTATGTAATCCTTTCCACCCCGCTCCCATCCCCGGGTCATCCCCCTGCTTCCAAACACCAGTTGGGCATGTACGAGCAATCATAAGCAGTTATCACCCATCATTTCCTCACGCTGTAAAAGCCGGTGCCTCCAACCTCAATAGGGTTGCAGTTGTCCGGATTGGAGTCTCATTTCCTTCACCTCCCCTCCGCCCCTTTGAAGCACCCCCACATTTCCCCATTTTCCTAACTTCTGATATTTACCCTATCCAACAACAACTCCTGTTCGCCGTCACAGAGGCTTCAAGTCCCCTGAGGAGGATAATTCATTTACCAGTTGGCTCCAGTCCATAACTACCCCCTCCTACAAACCCCGGGCTGTGGGTCTTCTTCAGAACTCCCCCCATTCCGCCATCCCCCATATGCGGACATCTTCCATCCACCGCCTTACGGATGGTCCTTGGAGTTTCTTCCATGCTATGGCTACGGGATACAGTCTCTCCATCAAAAAAATACTCATAGACTCCTTTTCCATCGAAATGTATTGATTGAAATACCTTTTCATTGAATTTCAATGGAAAAGCATTTCAATTTAATAAACAAACACATGGGTTTGGCAGGGTTGGGGAGGACCCCAATCAAAAAATAAAAATCACACAAGTTAGAGGGAGCTGTCCAGTGCTGAAACACATTGTAACTGTATTGAAGCAATTTCAGCACTGGACAGCTCCCTCTGACTTATGTAGTATCAGTGACTGTGGACTTAAGTGCACTCGCTGACACTACGCAAGTTAAAGGGAGCTGTCCAGTGCTGAAATACATTGTAACTGTATTGAAGCGATTTCAGCACTGGACAGCTCCCTGTAACGTTATGAACCAGCACTCTATTTCGATACATTGGTTTCGATGAATATGCACTTTTAATTAAACAAGTACTGTTATGATGGAAAAAAAATGCGATGGAAAAGTTTTATTGGATTATATTTTCCATACATAAAATTTGATGGAAAGACATGTGACCTACTGCTACCCTCCTTTTGGCCAGTACTAGCATAAACTGGACCAATTGCCTCCATGTTTTGTAACGTTTCCCACTCGGCAATAGCCCCCATAAACAGTAGCCCATTAATTCTGGCTACCACTGCTTGCCAGTTAGTCCCTGATCACCGAACATTCCTACAACATGCGCCATATCCCTGCCTGCCCAGTCCCACATCTTGGGCAGTCTGCGCTTAAGGTGGCATTCATCACAATCAAATTCACAGTTGTTCCATATACCCTGTTATAGAACATTATATTGTATCAGCTGGAACCAAGCATTTCTCAAGGTCTTTCGGTTCTATTCACACATTTTTGCCCAGTCTGTTTCGGGATCTGGTCCCCTGCATCTCTTTCCCACCTGGCCTTAACGGCCAGCTCCTCCACAGGGAATAATTCCACTATTGATTGGTAAATATGAGAAACCCTAGCCCTCCCGCACCCCACTGAGATAACAATACTTGCATCAGCGGGACTGTAGCTGGCTCCACTGGGATGTCCATCCACAGCCGTGCTAAATGTGCCACCATCGTCTGTAGGCCGGGAATTGTCCCCTGGGAATCCCAGATCATTGCCTTCATTCCTCAAATGGCTGCACTTTTCCTCCTTCAAATAAGGCCCTCACCGAAGTGCAACCCCTCTCCATCAACCCCGAGAACCCAATTCTTTGCGCCGCTGCCCAAAGCCCCTGGATTCGCGCTCCATGGTAGGTCCACGCTATAAAACCCCAATGCCCTCTTACTTCTCAAAAGGTTCTTCCAGACCTCCTGAACCACTAGAACAACATAAGTGGTCCCCTACCCTCCCACCGCTCCCCACAATAACTCCACTGCCCCTCGGTAGGCTGGTAAATTCCCCAATACGCCCTGTAATAGCTCCCCCCGGGGTCGGTCCATAGAAACACTGCCTGCAGCTGGGCTGCTATAAAATATCGCTCATAGTCAGGCAAATTTAACCCCCTGTCTTGACGCCGGCGTCGTAGCCTTGTCAGAGAGACCCTCCTCCTCCCTGAGTTCCACAATAATTCTGCCACTTTGCTCATCTAACATCTTAAAGAAGACCTTCTTAATTGCGTACGGTATATTGGTAAAGTACTAAAGGAGTCTCGGGAGAATAACCATTTTGCACTGGGCCACCCTACCCATTAATAACGGCAACCCCTTCCAGAAATGAACTGATTCTTCTATCCCCGGGAGAGCCCTGCCCATGTTGTGCATGAATGTCTCCTCAATACTGTGAAAAATGTGAATGCCAGACCCGAGTGAGTCCCCCTCCCATCTGAGTACCCAGTCTGGCATGGTCGCCAGGCCCGACCTCCAGTGGAAATGACAGACTTTTCAATATTGTTGCGATATCCCGACAATTTCCGCAAATTGCTCAACACCTCTAGCAGGGCTGGGAGATTATCTACCGGGTTACCCACAAACAACATGTCGTTGGCATATAGGGAAATCACATGCCATACCCCTCCCGCCTATATGCCTGCGTCCCCCCCCCATCTCCTTCCTGAGATACCTCGCCAGGGTCTCTACCACCATTGCGAATAATATTGGGTAGACCGGGCACCCTTGTCTCGTCCCTCTACTCAGCATCCATCTCTGTGATACCCAGCTATTAGTTTTCATTCTGGCCTTTGGTTTATTGTATAAGAGCCGCAGCCATCTACATAGGTTGTTCCCAAACCCATAGGCTCCCAGCACTAGGAACAGCCATTCCAACTGCACTCAATCGAAAGCCTTCATGGCATCGAACAAGGCCACCATATCTTCCCAGGAGTCCTTGATCTGATCCATTACGTGGTGTAACCGAAGAAGATTCATTGTGGTGCTTTGCCGCCCTACAAACTCACACTGGTCTGGGTGTATTAGACCTGGGGCCACCTCCGATAATCTGTCGGATAACACCTTCCCTAGGATTTTCACGTCAATATTTTACAACAAAACTGGATAATAGGATGAGCATTCTAGGGGTTCATTAATGTCCTTCAATAGAACTGTACTGCTTAGCGCAAGGATTCTGGTAGAATCCCTGTCTCAAAGGCTTCATCATAGACTAAGTCGGGGAACCAACAGCCCCTCGAACCTGCATTAGAACTCCACTGGGAGTCCATCCCCTTCTGGAGACTTGCCCTTCCCCGTTGCCCTCAGCGCCCTACTTATTTCGGCGTATTCTATTTGTCCATCTAGCTCCTCCCTGACCTCCCCAGTGAGACCCGGTAATTCTGCTATATTAAAAAGTTCCTGCGTGTCCTCATCCGAATACGCCCTTTCGCTTATGTATAAGGACTGGTAGAAGTCTTGAAAGGCTTCATTGATTCCTACATGGGTGGTAGTTAATTCCCCCGAATTCATCATAATCTGGGTGATAGTATGTTGTGACTGTTCTCGATGGATCAATCAGGTCGGCATTTTCCCCCTTTCCCGTCTAGTTGCAAGTCCCTTTGACGACCTTCGAATATTGAGAGAGTCCTGTACCTCCCGCTGAGTCGCCAGGGTATCAGTCAGACATCCCTGTCTTGTCCTGCCCCCATTCCCTGCTCGAAGACCGCTATCTTCTTTTCCAACTTCTCTAATTTCCCCTGCAGGGTCCTCCTAACCCCGAATGACTTAGTTATGCATATCCCCCTAACTGTACTCTTAAACGCTTCCCATAAGGTTTCTCACCTTTCCACCGACCCCTCATTGGTCTCAAAGAAGGCTGCCATTTCTTCCCTCAATGAATCTTGGAATGCCCCATTTCCCAGGGACGCAACCGAGAGCCTCCAGGAGGACGGAGACAGTATTCACCATATCCCCCTCCATGTTTGTCACCAAGGGTGAATGATCCGACAGGGTCCTCCCCTAATATTCTGTGTTGTTGAATGTACTAAAGTGTTCCGCCCCAACAAACACATAATCCAACCAGGATGATGTTCCGTGCACCACCGATACATAGTAGTACCCCTGAACTTGCCCATGAGACCCCCCTCCACAGTTCCACTACGTCCAGTCCCTTATCCTCCGCAATGTAGACGCTGCATGTTGCTTCACTGATCCCAGCCGTACTATCCAAATTCAGGTCTAGCAAGCAATTGAAATCCCCCCTCCCCATCTGAACACTCCTTCACAGTACCCAATCACCAATTGCATCACTGAGTGGAAGCATTCTTTATCATCTACGTTAGGGGCATAATAGCTGACCATGCATATGTCTTTACCTTCCAACACCCCCTGAAGTGCCACCGTCCTGCCCGCCTCATCAGTAACAACCTGAAGGGGCACTCCTGCTGCCACCCAGATTAGTACCCCTCTTGCGAATTTTGCATAAGTAGTTCCCACCATGGTTCCCCCCCACCAGCTCCTAAGTAGGTCCTGATCTTTGCGTACCATATGGGTTTCCTGCATCAATGCAAGCTGTATTCCATGCAGTTTCAGAAAGCCCCCTACTCGCAGACATTTCAACTTCTTCCCCAGCTCTCGAACATTCCAAGTTCCAATTCTCAGATGATCACCCCCTGTTCCGATTGCAGTCATCTCCTTCCTCCCATCCCGCCTCCATCACTGTCATTTCTCCTGATCTCCTTAGAATAATCCCCCTCCATGCCGTTAACTGCCCCCCTTCCAAGTTCAACCAACTAGGCAACCATGCCCAACGCATGTATCCCCCCCAAATCCCCCTGCTACCCTTATTACCACCCACCCTCCCCCCTCATCACACTTCCACCCCAACCCCCACCAAACCCCCACCTGGCCACCCCCCTTCCCTCTGTTCCCTCAGTGCCCTCTCCCCTTACCACCTTCCCTCCCCTGGGTCATCCTCAACCATTACCCATATCTCCCTCCCACCAAACTCTTGACCTAGACCTGTCCTCTCCTTCCTCCCCCCCTCCTCCAGTGGACAACCGGTCATCAGTCCAGGGGACCCCCCTGTCGCCTCCTTTCTACCTGTCCTTAAAGTCATATCACACTCTCCCACTTTCAACCACAAACTGGTTCTCCTCCTTTGTACCGGTCCCCTCTGACCATTCTCAATGTTCTCTCCTCCCCTCACCCTTCTCGCTCACCGACAGTTGTGTTTCTCCCACACCTTCACTATCGGCATTCAACCCTTGATGCTGTGTTTCCAGCCAAGCCGACACCTTCTGCAGGGATTCAAAGAACCATGATTTTCCCCCTGCTATAACCTTTAATTTGGCTGGAAAGAACATCATGTATTTAATGTTTAAATCTCGGAGGTGGTGCCTCAATCCATCATATGCTTTATGCGGCTGCTGTAAGTCCAGTGTAAAGTCCTGTAAAATCCGTAGCTTAGCGTTCCTCACCTCTTAGTGGCTTACCCTTCGGGACTCTTGCAGGATAGCATCCCTGTCTCTAAAATTCTACATTTTTGCCACTATGACCCTCTTTGGTCCTCCTGGGGGCAGAGCTATGCACGGTACCCTATGTGCTTGCTCCACTATAAAGAGTTTCAATAGTCCCTTCACTCGCAAGGTGCCCAAAATGAGCAGCTCCACAAAGAGTTCAGTACTAGGACCCTCTTCTCTCTCAGGGACCCCTACCAGTCTGATGTTGCACTGCCGTGATCGCCCTTCTGCGTCCTCAGCCCTAGATTCCAAAATCCTGGTCGCTCCAACCAATCCTGCCACCTGGTTCTTGAGTCGCTGAAGGTCGTCCTCCACATTGCTTACTCTCTACTTCACCTCTGTAACCATTTGGCACACCTTCCATAAGTCTCCCCTCACCAGGGACATATGGACCGCCACCTCTTTAATGCCCCCCGCTAGGGAAGATCTTGTAGCTTGGATTGCTTCCATCAGAGCAACCAAAGTCACCTCACCCGGGTCTACACCGCCGGCACCGTCCCCTTCTCGGCCCGCTTTCTCCTGCTTCTGGTGTTTTTTTGGTTGGGTCCGTGTCCCTGTCCATCCTTTACTCACCCTTCACCATCGTCTTGGCTTTTGGGTAGCCCAGCCTTACCTCATGCCCTTACTCCTTGTAAGTTCCCCCATCTTGGGGGCCAAGGCACCAGGAGGACAGCACCCTTCCAGCTAGCCCTCCTCTCCGCTAGGAGAGTCAGCCGCAATGATAATGTCGCCTCTCATACAAACAAGATCTCGCCTAGGAGGTGTTCCAGATGTTCCTCTGTTTAGGGTACCCTGCTCCCTATTGCGGGGCTGTATGTCCTTGTATCATTTCCTGGCCACTTCTTTGGCATCCCTGGCGTTATTAGGTGGTTTCTCTGGGTGACCTACACTGCCCCCCCAGCACCAATGCGCCTCACAGGTCTCACCTGTCATGACCACAGGTTAGTTTATTTTCCCATACTTGTCCTAAGAGTTGCAGGTTCATAGGGAATTTATTTGCCCTAGCTAGTTATTGATGCTAACTCCCCATATTAATGGTTGGTTGAGTTTCTTTAATGGCCGCTAGGTAGCGCCTCTGGTCAGTTAGTTAGCGGGTCTAGTTGTTTTCATGTGCCAGCTATTTAAGCCCCGCCCCTCAGGAGGCTCACGCTTCGCGTCGTTTGTCTGAGTTCAGACTGAACGCTCGCCGCGTACCTCCGTTCCCTGTCACCGCTCAATATACCTTGTCCACAGATAATTCCATTCATTCCTTGAGTAACTTTTATTAGCATTCAGCTCCCTTCCTGTGTTTTCCAGTTGCTGCCGTTCCCGGCTCAGTCACAGTCCATAGTTGAAGTCCTGTCATAGCGGTCTCCTCATCTCTCAGTTCGTAGCAGTTTTCTCTCACGCAAGTACACCTATTATATGCAAATGCATTTGCTCCGTTTTTGTTGCCTATTCAGATACATGGAAATTGTGTATGAATGTTAGTTGAATTCCTCACGCATTTTCAGGATATTACGTTGTTTTTAGCGGGTTCGCGCCCTTTCCTGTGGAGTTTGTCTTGGAAGCTGATTTTCTAGTCAGATATTTTTTGGTCACACTAAGGTTCATATTACGCTCAGTGATAAGGTGTTTTCCTATTTCCGCCCCGTAGTGTAGTGAGGTAGTTTTTTCTGCAATTCTACACTTGCATTACACCTCAGCTTATTGGCCCCTTTTAGGTTCAAATAGCGTAGGGTTATGTCATTGTTTAGTGCTATTTAGTCCCTTTCAAAGAAACTGTTATCCAGTGTCCCATCTTCAGAACTTGCGCCCCTGTATAGAACAGGATGGAGAGCTCAACTAATTAAATACCAAGGTGAGATGTTTGCTGGCTCCCATATTACCAGTTTTGACCTGTTTTACAAGAGAAAACTAAGGAAGGGAAAATTGTTATTTTCTTCACAGAAATTCAGTGTCTAGTTCCCAGGAAGGTAGAAGTCAGTTGGAGTTCCAGAAGGTTCCCGCAGAGTTTCAGGTGAGCGTTACATCACTATCCTGGGCTCTCGTTTTATTAGTCTCTTGCGGGGGTAGAGGGGTTGGGGAGTCCCTCAATGTCTGATGTATAATGCAGGCGATAGTCAGGAAGGAGGAGAATAACTCACCCCTATTATCAATGCGGCACTCTTCCACCTCCCGAGCCGGTATTCCCCGTGTGGACCCGCCGGGCCTCCTCCTCCTCCACACTGCCCCACCCTTGATCCGTCCTAATACCAGGCTACCTCCGGTTCCCATAGGGCACTGGGACACACCCGGGCTTCATCGATCCTCATGCTCCCTCTTTTTCCTCCGACGCTCGCTGTCAGCTCCTCCTCGCCTCCCCGGCACTCCCCTCACTCAAGGGGAGTTTGGTGTGTGCGTCTTCAGTTGTTCTCCCGCCTGCAGCCTGGAAATTCTTCCTTCACCTCCGGATCGGGTGGCGCCACACGTCTCCGCTCGATACGCTGCTCCGGTCTCCCGCTGACACTCCGCTTCACATATGGGATGTACCACTTCCCTGGCTCGGCAACTGTCTGATTGGATGCCCGCGTTCAGCTCCTGCAGTCATGGATCCTTCCGGATCTGCGCCTCGATGGTCCTCGACCATTCTCCGGACTCCCATTGACACTCCGCCTCCCACCCAGAACACTTTGCTCCTCCGGCTCAGCTTACTGTCCCTGCTGGTGTCTTCTCCTTCAGGCCATGTGCTCGCCACAGGCTCTGGCAGCCATCTTTGCTTCTGGGTCCGTGCCGCGGTGATCCTCACATTTCGGGGCTGTTCTGCACCGCTCCGCACCTCCAAACTCGCCCCAATTGTTGTTTCACCATTCCCCCACCCACGGCTGTGTCAGGGGACCGTCTCTGTGGGTCTAAAGCAGGATTTCCATGGGAGGTTCGGGAGCCACAGAGAGCTAGGTGCTCATGCACAGGCTGCTGGCCACGCCCCCCTTCATAGTACGGTTAAACCTTTCCATCAACCCATTGGTTTGGGGATGGTAGGCTGTTGGTCATTCCACAGTTCTTCCACATGGTCTGCATGTACTGGGACATAAAGTTTGATCCCCTGTCAGAGAGGACTTCCTTAGGAAAACCTACCCTGGTAAAGATACCAAGGAGGGCTTTAGCCACTGCCTGAGCATTAACAGTTATCATAGGTATGGCCTCAGGATACCTGAATATAAATCGACTGCCTGAGGAAGTTGGAGGGTCTAGGGGACCAACAATGTCAATCCCCACCCTCTCAAAAGGACTCCCACCACAGGGTGAGGCACTAAACAGTGCCACATTCAGGGACCCACTCTTGTCAGAAGAGTGTGGCAGCTCCTATAGAATGTATCTACAACAGCCCCCATCTTGGGCGAGTAGAAGTACAGAGATAGCCTCTCTTTGGTCCTCTTGAAACTCAAGCAGCCAGACAAGGGAATCTCATGTGCTAATTGTAGGAACTGTTGTCTCACCTCCCGAGGCACTACCAGTCTCCTGTAGTGCCTTGGGATAGATTCAGTAGGTTCACTGTAGAGGAGGCCATCCTCCCAGTAAAGCATATGCTTCCCTAGCTCTTGACCTTAGACCTGGGAAGCTGTCTGCTGGCGCAGACCTTCTAGAGAGGGGCACTCTCTTCGTCCTCTGCTGAAGTCTGCCCTAGAGGGTCCGCCTTCTGCAAGTAAAGTTTGCAGCTCAGGATGGCCTCTGGGATCCAGATCTCCAATCCGGGGAATGTTTTCTTCCAGCTGTTACCAGTAGCTGACTCCACAGAGTTCGGTTGGTCCTCCCACTCAGCCTCAGCTGGGGCAAGGGTCACTGGGGTAAGCTGGGACAGTCCTCTCAAGGATATCCTTGTCCTATGAACAGGATTAGGTTTCAAACCTTTCTTTCTCCCAGAGATCTTGGATTTCTCCTTTGCCCCTTTCTTTTCTTGGAAATAGAAGGGTGGCCTTCCTGTGGACTGGAGGCATTGTAAATCTCCCCAACCCTAAACTGAGAGTCTCTCAAGGTTGCCTCTCTAGACAATCTTGTTTGCTCTAGCTTTTTGCTATGAGGCCTTGGGATACTTGATACAACTCCAAGAGTCATCAAATCATTTCCCAACAGCACTCTCACTGGCATTTAATTATGTACACTAACAGGAATTCTAACAGTCATATTATTGCACTGGATTAGAGCTGGCAGAATAGGAAACATTTGCCCCAGTGTCTATGATGGCAGCGGTTTCCTGACCATTTACAAGAACACTGTCCTTATAATATTCTTTTGTATTGTCTGGAATGGATTATAAACATCCACATTCTGTTGTTCCCACAGACCCAGGGACACTAAAGATACACTGGCCTGAAATCCAATGGGGTCTTCAGCTAGTAGTAGAAAGTGTGCACTTGCCATTTGTTCTTCTCCCTCAGGGATGAAGGCTAAGGAGGCATTGTGGATCCCTGAAGGTGTACCCTTATATCAGGGATCCCCTTTCACATGGTCTACAGAGCCACATACAAAACATTTCCAAATGTTCGCTGGAATGGGGGTTTCTGTTGACCTCACTCTGGTTTGGCACCCGACAGGTCACTAGACTTACTGGGTTTCCCAAGGAATGTACCCCTGCTATGTTTGTGGTCCTCTCTGGGATGGTTGGAATTAGAATTCTCTTCAGTAGCTGAGTGTTCTGTTAGACAGCGTCTGAGGATTGGAGCTGCAAGCCGTATTCTGTCAGTCTATCTCCTATTTCCTTGCTGCAGAGGAGGGGCTAAAACACTCATACACTCAGGCCACAGCGGAGCATGGTGGAGTGTGACTGAGTGTTCTGTGTTCCGGGGCGGAGCAGAAGCAGGAACAGGATTTCTTGCCGTTGGAGAGCCCGGCAGCATCCAAGGAGTGGACTCTCTCAACGTGACTTTGGAAACAAGTGGTTGGTGTGCTCGTACGCAGAAAACTGAATTGCCGTTTTGAAAATTGTAACTTGGAAGCCTAGTGTGCAACATAGAGACAGTTGCACATCTTTAGTTTAGCCGCGAGGCGACTGCGGGGAAGATCCCCTTTGAGTCTGCAGGTAAACTTTTGTGTGGATTTTGGAGGTTTCAATAGTGGTGACTGTGGGTTTGCCCTTTAAACCATGCTGAGACAAATGTATCTTCCCCCAAAGTGGACAGTCCCGTAGCTGAAATACAGTTGCCTGGTTACTGCGACAAGTTAAACCATCATCAATATGCCAAGGTTAGTGCTTCCCAAACCTAGAAATTACTTGAGAAAGCAGAAGCCATATGCGAAAAGTAATGATGGGCACAAGTATAAACTTACCAAATTTTCGATGAATATATGTGAATATGTGAAAAGTAATGGCTAACGGCAAGCCCCTGCTGTTGCAACGACAGACAGGGCTGTTGCGGAATCTACAGTGATAACAAATTCATCAGCAACAGTGGGCTCAACTAAGAAGTGTCAGTGCAAAACCAAATATATTACTTCTTTCTTTGCTAAAAAACAGGACGTCACGAGGCTGGTACCGTCTGTTGGACAAAATGAGACTAATGCCCTAATCCATGAGGCACCGGTGACAAACAAATCTCTCTTGCATTCTACATTTGATGGGACTGAAAACAACTCATTGCTGGATTTATGTTATAAGGTGAGCAATTCCATGAGACCCTTGGGGAGGGGAGCAGCAGCAGATACAATTGACAATGGCTCAACTGGGACCCAAGAAGTAGGGTTGCTCCCGTTTGCCGAAGAACTGGTTGGGTATACCAGCACTTTTGCTTACACAGCGCCTATCAGCATCACCCAATATGGAAATGGATGATACACCTCCATCGGTACAGAAAGTCCTATCAGGTGTAAATAGTTAATGCATACAACGGGACCAGCCTAGATCTAACTGCTGAGAACAATGTGGTTAATTTTGCCATAAAGGTCCTGTTGAAACTCTGTGGCCGTATTCACGAAGAGGCATAGAATTATGTTGTGTGTTATTGGAAAAACCGAAACTACCAAACTCACCTGATGAGCCAGAAGTTTTGTCTGCCAAAAATCTGGTTCCGCCCCTGATAATTATTGAAACTCTGGAGGAGAGTGTTCCCTACTGTCCCCAGGAAGAGCCATTGGTATCCCCCTTTAACTATCCCACAAACCGGGATAGACATAGAAGCAAACATCTACAAAAGCAGACAAAGGGGCTGAACAAATCCCACAAATCACTGTCAAGTGTGATAGATCAACCTTTAAATTCAACCATTGATATAGCACCCGTATTGCTGCAAACAACTAAGAAATTAAAAAAGAAACAAACAAGAGGGAAAAAACATAGACAGCAAAGTCAGGGCACATTAACTAGCTGGCTACTACATGGCAATACCTGCCTCCCAGAGCTAGGATCCCTACAAATTAAAAGATACTGGCCCTCATTACGACCTTGGCGGTAAGTACTGGTCATTACCGGCATGGCGCAATTACCATGTCCGTGCTGGCAATAGACTGCTAAAAACGGCCCATTACGAGTTTGCAGGCACGACTTTGCACCATGCCGGTAATTAACTCGCCGCATGCCGCAAAAGCCCGAAAGATCCCCCTTTCCGGCATCGTCTGCAGTGGAAATAGCACCTCTGGCATCCTAGCCATCGGCATTAGCGGTCACTGCTAATAGCGGTCACCTGAAATAGCGGAAACCGCTATTAGCGGTGATCGTAAATAAGCGGAACCGGAAGTAGCGTCATCACAAAGGAACGGGAAAGAGCACGGTGGCCATCTTTAAAAACACAATCCATTGCCATCCTCCACAACCAGGAGCCATCTGACCCCCAGAACTCCCACACACCTCAACCACCACCTGTTTGAATTGAGGATGCCAAAAGCTGTCAAAAAAACTGGAGATCAGCCGCGCCAGGAGCGCTTCTCCAGAGAGGAGCTCACTATGTTGGCAGAGACGCTGCAGGAGCATGCAGACGTGGTGTTTGCAACTGACATGTCCCGATCAGCGCTGCTGCGCAAAAAGCAGATTTGAGCATTGCTCGCCCAGAGAGAGTGCTGTCGCCACCACACCCCGCACACCAAAACAATGTCGCAAGCGATGGGACGACCTATGTCTACGTGTTTGAAGTATACTGTCGGCCAACCGAAACCTTGGGATGGCGACAGGTGGAGGTGCAGAGTCGCCCATAAAACTTCAACCATGGGAGGAGATATGTGCCTCCACCATAGGCACCGAGTCAATAGAGGGAGTCGGGGACATGGAGAGAGGAGCCCCGTCATAAACCGATGCAGGTAGGTGTCTCTGATCAAACAATGGCAATATCACCACGATGATGTCCACATGAATTTACAGTGCAATGATGTCTATCAGGGTCCACCAGACACATAAGCACAATACTGCCTACAGGCAGTGCAGAGCATCACCTCGGCCACATGCATGATGCACCCCATTTGTGTTGCAACCCAAATGCCTCCATGCATCACCCACCCAAGAGTGAGGCAACCTGTATGTCACTCCCCCCAATGTGACTCATCTACCAATCCATATGGAGCCACCCCAATGCATGCGCAATGCCCGTAGACCCATCACTAACCCTCTCCCTCCTTTGGTCCCCAAACAGGCACACCATCTGACAGCGCTGATGAGGACACCGGTGCCACACCAGGGAAGAAGGCCAGGGCCGAGGAGGGACAATACTGCCCCTACAATTCAAGGGGCATAGGCCAACCGCCATGACATCGGAAGGCCAAGAGCACACCACAGGCCACAGCACCAATGTGCTCTACGTCCACCACTAAGGTGCCCACAACAGCCAGCATCACCCAAGTGTCGGCGGCAGAAGGGACTGCATCGGCTGCAAGCAGCACAGTTGGCAAAACTGCTGCCACAGCAGCAATCTCTGATGACGAGGAAGGGGATGTGCTGCATGTTGCAACTCCCCCCGCCACTGGCCCCCTGCATTCCCCACACCTGTCCACATGCAGACTGCCCGACACCAGCATGCACGGGGAGTCTCCAGCTAACTCATGGCCAGCTACTCCCAGCCCCAACCCAACTGTGCCCGAGGAACACAGTATTTCGGGAACCCCTCAAACATCCACCCCAGCCCCAAACACCCAAGAGGGGATCCAGTTCATTGTAAGGCGCCAGCAGCAGCTCACTGGCCTCGTGACCCAGCACATTACTGAATGTGGTAGTGTAAGGGACAACATCCGGGAATGTGCTGTATCCCTGAAGTCAGCAATAGAGTCAACCTCAAAAGACATATGTGCAGAACTGGCCGCAGTGCGGCATGTACTGTCTGATATGGTGGCAGCAATGCTGGACATGCGTCCTCCACAGTTGTCAGAGCACCCAAGTACATCTTCAGCTGCTAGTTCCACCAGGACCAGCCCCGTGCGCAGGTCTGGCAGGAACCTGCGCCGATCAGACAGGGGGGCACCTGGTGCTGGAAGAGGGGGATGCCAATAGGCACAGCCTTGCATACTGGTGCCATGAGGTCCACTGGTGCACAGTACTGCACAACATGTGTTGGGGAGTTGAGGGGGGAGAGGGTGTGTGGGGGAGTTGAGGGGGAGGGGGGAGAGGGTGTGTGGGGGAGTTGAGGGGGAGAGGGGGAGGGGGGGAGGGTGTGTGGGGGAGTTGAGGGGGGAGAGGGTGTATGGGGAGGAGGGCTTGTTCACTTAGTTTTGCTTCTTCAATACACATTTTGGTTACTCATAATTCACATGTGTGGACATTGCTTATTGCGCATGTGTGCTTTATTGGTTAACAGTCTACAGTGTCCATGTCCCTGACACACCCAGTGCCCCGAGTGCCATCTCCATGTAACACCCCCCGTCCATGTGTGCCAGAAACATTGGTTGATCAGAGTCTGCCGCATGTCACGTCCCTCCTGTGCATCGCTGCCTCCCTGAGGTGCTGCCCCATCCCCACCCTCCTCTTCGTCAGGTGGTTGCAGTTCAGCGTCAGGGGGCAGGGGCACATTCCGTCTGATGCACATATTGTGTAGCATGACACATGCCATGACGATCTTTGCCACCTTCTCATGGCGGTACAGGGGTGCCCCACCAGACCTGCTGAGGCAGCGAAACCGTGCCTTCAAGAGGCCAAATGTCTGCTCAATCACCACACGGGTTTGTGCATGGGCACGATTATAGTCCTCCTCGTGCCTGTTCTGTGGGTTCCGGAGCCACCTCTTCAAGGGATAGCCTGCATCACCTGCATGTGAACAACAATGTATGTGTAAGTCATCATATCGTATTTGACCTCATTAAGTGACACCATGGCATGCATTTATTTCTTAGATTCAACCTCATCTTCATGCATGAATGGAGACACACGATGTGACTGCTATGTGTGTATTTCTCTTATGGACTGGTTTGCATGCCATCAACTGGTGGGCGCAGGGGGGTCCAGTTCCTTGTGAGTGCTCATGCACTATGTCAGTCCACGGCGGTTGTTTCGGTGATCTGGCAGATGTCCAGTAATTTGTATGCTTTCATCCTGGCACCGTTGATATCAGCCTCATGATGATGTCACTACGCACAACAAATGGTGTCATGCAATTCAGTTGGGCCTCCGTGTCAGTGTAGTGGTGTATTGATGCATTTGACCCTCATGTTACTCCTTTGTACGCACTAATGGGGGACTGTCCTTTCAGTTGATGGTGTTTGGTGCAGTGCATTGGCTACAGTCATTGCTTGTAGCTGCATTTTGTTGAGGGGGATGCGGTCTGATTTGGTACAGTGCACATGCAGATGGCTGTGGAAGGGTTGTGACACTGCTTCATTTACATGGTAGGGCTGCTTACATCTTGCATTATTTGGTCAGGTGTCAGCTCCAGTCTGGGCTGCTTTGGGGTATGAGCATGCTCCATTCCCTCTGGCACTCGCAGCCAGGTGAAGTATGCATCTCCCCCACCCCATCTCAGCCAGGTGAAGTATGCATCTATACCTCAATCACCTACCCACATCACATTTCCATGGGTGTAACATGCGACTCACCGAGAAGCCAAGATCTCTGCCCTGCATGTCGCTCTATGTAGCGTGGTATTGTGGTGTTCCGCAGGACCATTGAATCATGGGTTGATCCGGGGAATTGGGCACAACAATGTGTGATGATCCTGTTGGAGTTGCATACCATTTTCTTTTTGTTTGAGTGGTATAGCTTACGGTTGCGGTACGCTACCTCCATGGCATGTGGGACCACCAATTCCACATGGTTGCAGTCGATGCCGGCCAGTGAATGGAAACTTACTTTGGTGTTTGAGATCTCCTGGGCAGATTGTGGTAAGGAAATTTGGTCCTCTGTGTGCTTGAGGAGGTCATCAAGCACTTGGTTCAGCGTACGTGAGAATAATGGTTGTGAAATGCCATGCAAGTGCCCCAGTGTGTGCTGGTAGGTGCCTGTGGCCAGGAAGTGGAGCACAGACACTACCTTCAGTAGGGGTGGGATGGCGGTGCGTGTTTCAATCAGGCTGACAATGTCGTCATGTATCATGTCCACAATGGTGGTGATGGTGTCCTGGTCCAGACGGTACAGGGTGTGGACCTGCTTAGCGGTTAGGTTGAATGGACTGGCTCTGATGCGTGGGATTGAGGGCTGCCTGCGTGGTGCCACTGGCTGTGCTGGTGGGGCATGCTGGCCTTGCCTTGCCCTCCTTCTCCTCCTGCGTCTCCTCTGTGATGCCTGTTGATGTTGTAGCACTTCCACTGCAATCAGGTCCTGCACCCCCAGCATTGCTAGTAGTGTTGGAATCATTGTGGAGTGTTACTGGGTGTGGGAAGGGGTGGGGTGTGCTCCTTTTGTGCTTGCCCAGTCTTTATTGCCTCCACCTGTGCTGATTGTTTGAACCTGTGGCAGTTGGGAACACTGCACATGGCCGTTTACAGGTGGTCCACGATGGCAGTATTTGTACCATGGCGGTAAGGTACTTTACGGCCTTCACTAGGGCGTTAATTGCATGTCCGCGTGACTCGTAATGTTCCCCACTTTGCGCCATGCCGGTATTTGCGGCATGGGTGGTCGCGTGCCCAGGCCCTTGGCGCTTTTAGCGGCACCGTTAATTACGGTGCCGCAAATAGCGCTTTATCAGGTCATAATCGGCTGGAGCGGTAATCAATGCCGGTAATCCTTTACTGGCATCGTTTTTCACTTACCGCCAGGGTCGTAATGAGGGCCACAGTGTTTAGAGAGGACCTGAGAGATGAAATTATAAACTACTTTGAAAACAACACTGGGAGCGTTGAGTCGGCTTGCACGCTATGGCAAGCATTCAAGGTGGTGGTGGTGAGAGGGGTAGCTATCGCCAAGTCGAAAGGACTGCAGGGAGGTATATTAAGGGAACTGCGGAAGGCAAAAACCAAACTAGAGACAGTGCTGGGCAGGGGAGGCACTACCAAGGAGGAAGCGGAAACCATAAGCCAGCTACAGCAGGAATGCGCAGGATATTGGGAAAGGTTATGTAAGCTAAACTATAAGAAATATATAGAGAGGCAGCATGCGGGTGGAGACAAACAAGGGAGGATGCTGGCGTGGTTGTATAAAAGTGAGACCCCCAGACCAACGATCAGAGCAGTAATAGGGGAGAATGGACAAACAGTGGATACCCAAGAAGGCGTAAACGGGGAATTCCTAGAGTTTTATAAACGATTGTATAGGGATGAAGGAGGGAATGACAACAGAGAGATAAAGGAGATAATGGACACACTGGAGGACATAGGCATGTCAAAAATAAGCGCTGAAGAGCGGGAGGATCTAGATGCCCCAATCACGCTAGAAGAACTAGAAGCGGTGGTAATGCAACTACCCACCTGCAAGGCCCCGGGGGCGGACGGACTCCCCAGTGAGTTTTACAAAATGTATAGGAATGAGGTGCTTCCCCCACTGCTTGCAATGTTAAATGAGGCAATTGAGACAGGATGGCTACCAGTATCCCTGCGAGAAGCAATTATTATCCCACTACCCAAACCCAACAAGCCGGGCAAAGATTGCGGATCATATAGACCGCTGTCGATGCTAAACCAAGATAGCAAAATGCTCACAGCGGTGTTGGCAAACAGAATGAGGTGAGTCATAGGCAAATTAATACACCCTGATCAGACTGGATACGTCCCACGCAGGAACATATCCGGCAACCTTCGATGTCTTCACCGGGTTATAGAGCACACCAAAGAAGACCCGCAATAGTATCACTAGATGCAATTAAGGCCTTTGACTCTGTCAAATGGCCCTGGCTGATGGCAGCCCTGACTAATTACAGGATAGGACCCGGATACCTTAAATGGGTTAAATTACTATATAGTGCACTGCTGGCGAGAGTCAAGACGGGAGCGATAATTTCTGAGAGATGGCAGCTTAGTAGGGGCACCAGACAAGGATGCCCGTGGACTCCAATGTTGTATATTCTGGCATTGGAGCCCCTGGCAATATACCCGAGACAGCAGTATGAAGTTGCTGGGATCTATATAAAAGAGGAACCGCACCTTAGTATCGCTATATGCAGACGACATGCCACTGTACTTACCATACCCTGAAGAAAACCTCCAATACATCCTAGAGGTAATGGAACGATTTGCAACGCTATCTAGTATTATAGTGAACCCCCAAAAATCATGCATTTTTCCCTTAGGGAGGTATGTAGGGGTCCCACGTGAGCAACTGCCAGTCTTACAAATACCATCGGAGACCAACACTTTCAAATACCTAGGGATAGATATCTACCACACGGTAGAAGCAGAACACCAGCACAATACTGAGAAAGCGGTAAGGAACATAGAAAATAACATGAGGTTTTGGTCTAAGCTCCCCCTAGCAATGATGGGGAGAGGAGCACTATTAAAGATGGTTGCATTGCCCAGACTACTGCATTTCTTCGGGAACATACCATATACGATACCAAAGCGATTTTTTGTTAAACTACAGAGCATATGCAGGGGATTCTTATGGCACGGATCTAGGAACAGAATTGCCCTTTGGAAGTTGCAGAACACATATGATAAAGGGGGTATAAAACTGCCTAACAATGAGATCTATTACTTAGCCAGTCAACTGCAATATGTGGCCAAATGGTTAGCAGAAGACTCGACCAGAGTCCAGACTACTGAGATTAGAGTGTGCCCCGTTCTTCCTGAAAGAAGTGATACGGCTGCCCAAACTAGAAATGAAAGAGCGTCCAGGGATGTTGGTACTGGGATGGAGGGTATGGCACAGAACTTGTCAGGTTATGGAGAACCCAACCCCGTGCTCTCCACAAGTGCCATTAGTGGCACTGACAGGAGAAGACAGGCAATTAATGAAGGCGATTCGAAGGCACTGGCAGCCGGTGGGGATCGTAACAATGGGAGACATGTGGCAGGAGGGGGAGATAAAGGAATTTGAGGTGATGGTGGAGGAAACAGGACTACATGCGGGACAATATATCACATATAACGGAATGTACGGCGGATGAGGGCGACATGGTCGGAAATAACACTGGAGGAACAGCCCGACGCGTCCATAGACACGATTTTTGATATAGCAGAGGGAGGACACGAGATCTCCAGAATCTATGAGCTAGTGATGTCCAGAGTGGCAAAGGAAGTGGCCCAATTATGACAAATTTGGGAAGAAGTTGAGGAACCCATGGGTGAGGGGCTGTAGGAGTGGGCCCAAGGGTACCATAAGAAAGTGTCTAGAAACACAAGGTTACAGCAAATACAGCTATATATAACCCACAGGACATATATGACTCCCCAAAGGATAGCTAGCTTTAAGAACGCAGGAAGACAAACATGCCCCAAATGCGGAGTAGAAAATGCTGAGATGACACATGTTTTGGGCATGCCCAGAAATTGAGAAGTTCTGGGGAGAAGTAGCCCACTGGCTAAGCGACAAAGGGATTCCGATAAAGGTCGACCTGGTGTGGGCATGCATGTTGGGAGGGTTCACAAGACTGCGCCAATTGAAACATATGAGTAAGCTAAAGGACTTGGCATATATACTTGCCAAGTGTAGAATTGCCATGAGATGGAAGGCATGCAACAGACCAAGGGTATAGGTCTGGTGGAGAGACCTTCAGAAATGGATTGAAGCAGAAACGGTAGTGTAGCAAGAAGCAAGCAGTGGGGTGGGTGGGGAGGGGGGGAAAGCAGAAACCCTGATGGCTTGGAAGCACTTAGTGGCCACACTGTATGGGTCCACCCAGGACTGGTCAAGCGAGCAGGACTCGTCTGAAGACACAGAAAAGGAAATCTCCCAGGAAGAGGCATAAGCAGAACGCGAAGTGGAGTAGGCTCGAATTGGGCGGAGGGAAAAGGGTATGTAGTAGAAACTGAAGGATAAGCATAAGATGCTAAATTTATAACACGTACTGCAAGTTTGTTTTTGTTGAATGATGATTGTTTATGGTAAAATGAATAAAATTGTTTAAAAAAAACAAAAAAACTACCTGGCTACTAACAGAAAATGCCTCCACACAAGAATTGGAGGAAATTATGGTATGAGAAGAATAAACTAAAGAGGGCCCCAGTGAAACTAGGCTACCCAAAGCCACTAGAGTAGGCCAGGAACATCTTCTGGTTAAAAGCCTCGAAATTGTGCCATTGATAATTGCACCCCTACTTCAGACCCCAATAAAATCTGAGCTGGATACCCGCATAGTAACTATTTGCCAGAGCACCTCAATTGTAAAGAGAGCAGTGATTAATCATCTGGCATTATTGAAGCTGTTCCCTCGTTAAGTATTCTGAATTTTAGTGACCTGGACTTTGTACGACCTTTGGGCTCCTGGTATGATGACAGGTCGAATATCCACTGTGTGCTCCCAGCTACAGCATCTTTAATTAGAGCTCAATATGAATCTTTGGAATTTTTGGGATACAAATTGGATAGTAAGCCGGAATTGAAATCTGGTGACAGCATATGTGATAAATGTAAAAAAGTGCTGTAATAATGAGAATCATGCACTACCAACACTCCCAAAAAAAGACGACACTCACGGCTTTGATAATACACAGGGGAGGAAATGGCTTCAGAGTATTATCCCTGGTATGGCGGGCTCACATGATTGAATTACCATCATGTCATGGAATAGACGGGGTCACTCTCATATTACCTCCGAGGGGGGCTCGCTTGCAGCCATAGTAAACTTCAATATCTTTGTTACAAGAAACCTAGATGTGAAAGGTTTTCTCCTTGGATGGCAATGCGATTTACCAGACATTGGCAATAAAGGGCTCAAAGGGAAGACATTCATGGGGGTCTGTTGATAGGGATGTAGATTTAATACGCGGATAATCTTGTGCTTCTGAGTCACACCGTAATGGGAATAAAAACCTTATTAGAGGATTTGATAAACTATGCAAATGACTCTCTTTGATTGCGGCCCATTTAGAAGAGGGAGAGATTGTAATTGCAGTAGAGACCAATTTGGTCCATGAGGGTGCAACGAAATATTACTATTGGTGTGCATGTACAATCTCCCTGGAACAGATAGAACTGAAATAATTTTTGAATATTTAGATAAGCTGTTTGTGACTTGGGTGGAAGATCCCGATCAAAATGTGATTCTTTTGTGTGTGGACAGGAATGCAAAGTATGGGGAGTCTACAATGAAGACACAGTTCAGCCATAAACTAAAAGGAACAACATGTTAATGAAGGATATGAACACCAAAGGTGGGGAGTGGTTACATTTCTGGGCTGGTTGGGCACTGATGCCTTTAAATGGCCGGCTCCAAAATGATATTCCAGGGCAACCAACCTGGACGATGGGTAATAAGAATAGTACCATTGATTGCATATGTGCGAATGTACTACTGCTTGAATATGCAGCATTATTTTGTACGGTACCCACCGTACATAGTGACCACCATAGACTGGAATTAAGCTTAAAAGGAATTTGGAGGACACCTGCTGAATCTGGCCCAGGTGATCTTGAGGTCCTCCAAGGAGAGATCAGAACCCGGTGGTCTGAAGGTAATATTAGAAGGGCAGGTAAATTGCTGGCTAACACTTTGGTTGATGTGGATGAGTTCCTGTGTGATCTCGACTCTGATGGTATTGAATCATGGATTAAGGCAATCACCAGCAAAGTGGGGTTAGTCAGGGGAAAACCCCAGGCCAATTTTGGGACGGAACAAACTAAACTGTTCGATATGGAGTTTCAATTGGCCAAAACGTAAAGTGTGTAGACAAGTGTGAACTATAAAAAGATCTGCACTTTCTACACAGGAGATTTAGATTAATATTCGGAATATCAAAAACATATATTGAAATTGGCAAAAGAGGTATAAGGTGCAGGGTTTGTCTAAGAACTGGCAACAGTTGCTAAAGGTCTTGTTGACTCATAATCCCTAAACTTTTTGGGGGACTCTGAAATTATCTAAAGAGCCAAAAGATAGAAAACAAATGATAATTCCCATTTCTGAATCCCTCTGGCGGTTGTTAATTGAATCCAAATGTCTGTGAGTCATAAAGATAACGAAATTACGGTAGGAGAAGATAGTCCCTGGCCACTGCACTTTAATCGAGACTGCATTGTGGATATTATTTAAAAAGCAAAGAATTCTAAGGCTCCAGGCCCTAATGGTCTGGTGGTTGTGCTGAAAGCTGATTTATTAAATTGGGCCACGCTGCTTTAAAATTTGTAGAAGCATTCAAACAGAAAAAGATTCCTCATTCTTGGACCTTTTCTATATTGATACCAGTCCACAAAGCTGGGGACAGGTTGATACTTTAGAAGCATTAAGTACTTGGTCACCCAAAATTGGCCAAGATCGAATCACATCGATTTTATACGCGGACAATCTTGTGCTTCTGAGTCACACTGTATTAGGAATAAAAACCTTATTAGAGGATTTCATAAACTACGCAAATGAAAATGAGCTAGAAATAAACCTCGACAAAACAAAGGTGATCTTAGTATCCCATAAAAAAGTAAATAGGGTGCGCATTGAACTAAGCATTGGACAGATCCAGTACACAACCCTATATAAGTACCTTGGTCTAAACCCGATGTATAACGCATTGCAAGAACCGACTGCCTGGGGTCGAGAAATCTGTAGTCGAGTGAAACATCTGAAATCCGTCCAGAAGCTCCAGGAGTCTCCCAAGGACCCTCCCGAAGCAGGACTCTAAAAACAGTGGAAACATGTAATCCCAATCAGGTCAAAACACGAGAGTGAGAAAAGGGGCTCACTCACTCCAGGGTTAAAATTAAAAACTCTTAAAGTCCAACAAAAGAGCTGGGGTCTCAAAGGTTGAAGGGAATTGGCACAGAAATGAGAATTCTCCCTAACAAGGATTACATCAGGCTCTGGTTACAGCACAGGCTCTCTGGTCGCTGGAAAATGTCATAGTCTTCACTTCTTCATCTTCCTCTTCAGATTTGGTTCCACTGGTCGACTTGCCAGCAGCTTCCAGGATGACCGTATTTTTTCAGGAACTACAGCACGACTTCTGCAAACTCTCCCTACAGAAAGGGGTCGTCTGGCTGTCCAATTAGGACAGCCATTCTCCCCAGTGGGAACTTGTTCCCTTCAGGCAAGGTGAAAGAGAAAGGGCTACAGAGTTCTGGACTCCTCCCTCACGTCCTGCCTTCTCAGACACTGTGGAGCCTCAGCGGCGAACACAAAGGATTCCCTGTGGATCCGACTTCAACCACACAAATCGGCGTATTACAGTTCCTCAATCCAGACCCTACTGAAGAGACTCACACATGGCTTCTTTGCCGTCTCTACCCCCCACCCCCTCGGGAATGTGCTCTGCTGCCATGGAAATGCAGTCCCATAGAGTGAATGAGAATTTTGCAAGGGCACATTTGGAGTGGCTGATTTTGGAGCCATACTCCCTGCAGAAAATACTTTTCTTGCCCATCGGTCTACTCTCTTATCATCCCTAGCTGGAGGGATAGTTGGATAAGCTGCTTGCTTGGAAGTTCCGGTAGCTGCCTGTACCACCAGACCCTCTGAAGTGGGGTGTTTAGACAGGTAGTCAAGGTTACTACTGGAAGGGCAGTATTTTTTGGTTAGGTTTTTGTCCACTGCTGGATTACTTTCTGGCGTCTCTCAATTTGCTGTCACCCTTTTTTGGAGAGCGATGTGAAATGGTAAAATCGGATCCATCTGCGGACCCTTATCAAGGATGTCCATCAAATCATATTGTTCAAAGGGGAGAGGAGGCCTACTCCACCCCATATAGTCTACCACTTTAGACATTAGCTATCTATATGAAGCATCTGCTTGCCCACCACCCTCAGGTTTACCAAAACCCAGCACAGGTGAGGTGTCTATCCCACTGGCCATTTGTAAATTATCATAAAGATCTTTCAACCTAGACTCTTCTGAAATAAAGCTCTCAGGCAAATTTGGTGTACCAAATTGAAGACCAAAAGGCACATCGTTGACTGATGGTTCATTTTCCTCATAAATTGAGGTGAGACTTGAAATAATCTTTCCTTAGTAAAGGAATACTTTCCTTAGTATTGGATTTTTCTGGTATAGGCATCAAAGGCTTAATAAACTGTGCATTCGATGCTCGAGGAGTGTCGAAATAATTGACTTCAATGGCGCCATTGGATTAGGTGGCGCAGTGGCGTCGACGGTACAGTTGGCATCAACGGTACAGCTAGCGTCAGGGGTGCAGCCGAACGTCGATGGCTCTGTCGGCGTTGATGGCATAGCCGGCATCGAGTACTTAGCTGGCGTCGAGGGTGTCGACGACCTTGACTTACGTTTGGTCTAACGGCTCGAAGGATCCTTGGATGACTTGTCATTGCGTCAAGGCATCGACGACTCCCGTTGAGTATCTGGCCTTTGTCCCGGGCTCGAGGGCGCACAGGATTTGGCTTGAGCCCTTTCCTTACTGCCTTCTTTGGAAGGCCCGGTAGGAGCATGGCTTGGTGAGGGGTTTTGTTCTTGAAATATTTTCAGGATTTCTTACCTAAATGCTTCCCTTTCAGCAGGTGTGGAGTTTTTTTTAGGGGGCAAGATACCATCTAAGGGGAGGTGTCTGACGACGAAGTTGAAGTAGGCGAACTGTGGTGCCTCTTTTTTGACTTCTCAGACGATGAGTGGTGGGAGCCACTCCTCGATCTTGATCTTTTAACCTTCCTCCGAGGAGAGTCGCCTCTCGGCTCGTCGGACGAAGGTTTCTTCGACGGGGTAGATGGGATATATATTTTCTTTACCTACTGCCACTTCCCCTTTCTCTCCTTCAGGGCATTTCCGGTCATTGACTGGCACTTGGAGCAGGCCAAGGTCTTATGCTCCACCGCAAGACACCACAGACAAACTCGGTGTGGGTTGGTTAAAGACATCTTAGAATTACAATCTCGACACTTCTTGAACCTGGTCTCGATGAAGAAGACATTATCGCGAAGAACAAAGGAAGCGTGCCAAGGTTTTCTCGAAGTGTAGGCTTACGCAGAAAAACTGAACTGAAGCCAACGGGTGCTGCGCGTGCTATATATGCCTTCAATTACATCAGCGCCCTCTGCTGAAAATAAAATTCGGAAGCAGCTGAAGCTGGATATCGAATATCAAAGATGAGGAATACGTGGGAGGACACAATCCATTCAAAAGTGGCTATACAATTATCGATAGCCACAAAGCACCACATCTGCCCAGCAACTGAAATTCAGGCACCCGAATATCTTCCCCCACATCCGTGTTTACACACAAACTGTCCCTTTGTCCGCAAAAGCAGTTGCTTTTCCAAAATAAAAGGGTGTCCCATAGAAGTCTATGAGAGGTAAGCAGCAAAAAGAAAATCTTCCCTAACAGATACCGGTTTACCCGGTCTATTTCTAATAACACCAATCAGACAAAATTCATGTTTTGATACCTTTTATTGGAATAACTGAATTGGTCGTGCTGAGTAGGTAGTTTCTTCAGCTTTAGATGTCCCAGAGGCTACTTCACCAGATGGTGGTCATATTATATGATAAATGAGCAAAAAAGAAAATCACACAACATAAACTCCATTGGCTGCAGGAAGACGAATGCAAAGAATGCTGTCCTGCATTGCCCTTTTATCTAAAGAGGCAGACAATTGCAAAGAAACATTCACATTCAAACATTAAGATGCAGTCATCACTTAGACATTACAATTCAAGCAGAGCCTCATTATTCGCCCAATGTTGTCCAAACACTTTAGCATAACGTGTCTAGTAAGTGGAACCAACAGAAAAAAAACAGTAATGCTACTGTAGAGAAATTCCAAAATGTTACATTCAAAAGGCATACAGTTTGAGAAGGAAAGGGTATGCTTTCTCACACCTTATTTGCTGTTAGGGAAATTGATCCATTTTATGCGCATCCCCTCTCCTAGTGAGACCCCTAACACTTTTTGCTGGACTTCGACATTTTCTTTCTATCCTGAATGAGGGGAGCCTTTTTCCAACACAATTCTTTGTGTTTTACATTATTATATGGAGACTGCTTTCCTCCATATCTCTGTGTTAACTTTTAACACCCTATGTGCAGTGTTGCTGGGGACCATTTGGGTTCTCCTTTTGAGATTGTTTGACCATCCTTAAAAACGACTGTTCTTCCTAAACCTTTAACTTGGGAGAGATTCAAACACACCATATGTGGAGTGCTAATGGGATTCCTAGTATGCCCCTTCTCTCTGCTCCTGTGACTTTCTGGTCACAGTGACAACCCTACAGTTATGGCTAGTGACCGTGGACATGTTCTACCAACTTGTGTGCTATTTCCTACCACACTGTGTTCACAGCCTCGTTTATGCACAAAAGGTTCACCTATGTTCCAACAAGGTCAACATGGTAGCTCCTTTCTTTTTTAGCCATTTCTAGTGTGGTGTCCTTTGTTTGCCCTTCAACCATTCTGGAAGGGGGAAGTCTGAATGTGTGTTTTGCCTTCGACAGGAACCCTTGGGTGTTCCTGCCTAGGTTCCAGACTGTCTGCGAGGACAGGAAGCAATCCCCTGCCCTTTGTCTGCTGATGTGCCTGAATGGAAATATTTCCCACTGGGGGGTTGGCTGTCCTGATTGGACAGTTGCCCACCCCTTTCTGCAAACTGCAGGAAGAGTTTGCAGAGGAATGAATGGGAATTTTCAATCAAAGGTGAGGTTTCTAAGGCAGAAGGCAAGTCGGCCACTGGAACATTAGATCTGATGCTGAAGACTAACAGACGCTTGCAGACCCTTCCAGTAACCATGTAGCGACCACTCGTGTCCTGACCCCGTTTTCTCATTGACAGTGGAGCTCCGAAGAGGATGACACCATCCCAAGACGACCGGCAGATCGAGCCATCCCCCCAAGGCTGCAAACCGCAAATACCAGGCGACCTACGACCCATTTGCAATGCAAGGTCTTTGGGTGAACAAATCCTCACAGAATTTTGGTGAGCTCCAGTTGGACCTCCAGAGACACTATCCCACTCATCCAAGTCCCCTCACCAGATTGCAGGACTGCAGAATCGAGGCGGATCAACCAGGCGGTAACCGTTCTGTTGGAGCTGATAAAAAAGCGCAAAAACTGTAGACCGACGTAGGAGACCAAAGAAATCCTTGCCAAAGGTCCTTTCTCATGAATGCTGCTGTGACATCCCATTCAGAGTCCTTCCTTCGTCACCAGACCGTGGAATAAGGAGACCGGGACCGTCGCTGCTGCACAGGGAAAAATCCAGCTGCATTTTCTTCAACAAACATAAGGTACTGTGGGCTCAAGGCAGAACTTGCCTCAAGCCGAATAGTCACTGCAGGTGTTTGGGTGTCGACCCATACTTCTTGCCCAGGCTTTGCGGCTTGCACGCTATTAGGGAGTCCTTTGCAGGGTCCTTATCACTTGTGTTATTCTCCTAAAGCATTTTATTTAGGCAAATTAAGTATCCTGAGGAACTTTGCCTTTTAGGCTGCTGCATAAGACTTTTGCTCCTACCATACACTGACTTTGATGAACTCTTAAATAGCTAGGGATTGGACTATAAAAGCATTAGAAGCCTTGAAAGGTTTTACTAGGAAGTAAACTGCAGCCAATAGTGTTGAATAATCCTTCCTTTCCTTTCTACAGACTTTGAGTGACTTTAGTAAATGAATTACGATACCATTTCTCTGTAACAAATGCAGGAGCACGTCACTACCATTTATACGGTAGAACCGGCATTGCTGTCATTTTCTGTAACAATTATAAGCGCGAGCAACTACTATTGAAATAGTCGCCTCTGAAAAGTATTGTTGATAATTCCTCTGTGTTGGTTAGTCTAAATAAGTATTAACCTACCTTGACTTGTGTATAGACGAATAAATGTATATTTTAATATAACTTTCAATGTATAAGAGTTTCTTTGGAATATTGTATTGACTAGGTTAATTGTTCTTACTTACAGCTCACATCCTCCTTATAAGATAGGTCCGGGTGCTCTGCCCTTCTACCAATCCTTTGGGTAGTACAGCCTTATACTAAGAGTTGAGGACTTGTATACCAAGACTGTCTTCAAGGAGGATGAACATTCTCGATGTCTCTACTGTCTTCATGAAGACAAAATGCACGTGGAGAAGGACTGTGCGTTTTGCAAGAACATGTCCGAGCTGACAATGAGGGATCGTCGTACCCGCCTCACCAACTGGCTGGAGGGGAAGAGCCCAGCAGCAGGTGAGCAAGAGAAGAAGTCCAAACGGTCTTCTAAGTCCATTGGGGCCCAACAAAAGGCTAAGCACTGCAAGTCTGCGGGCACCGGAAGCACCGAACGGTCGGGCTCCTCGGCTGCCAGGCAGGGTGCAATTTCACTGACGCCATCAACCACGACCCAACGCTCTGGCTCGGGGAAGAGGAAAGCGGAAAACCCGGGTAAGCTTCGGGAGAAGTCCCGGTCGTTCCCAACGACAGCCGAGGGGGAGCGAGGCGGTGACTCTCCCCCCAAGGTGAAGGCCTCAAGCGCATCCAAGGTTGTGAAGACCTTGATTCACCCGGCTAAGGCCTCTATCAAGGGAGTTGTGGCAGCCCTGGCGAAGTCTGTGGAGGCTACCCCAGTGGAGGCGACCTCAAGGCCTAGAGTTTCCATGCCACCGCAGAGGGCATCCTCTTTTCAGCCCATCGATAAGACCCCCGTGAAAACCCTGGTGACAAAAGAGGGGGGTGGGCCCCGGTGGCCATCACAGACACGGATACAGCCTCTGAAGAAGAACTGGCTGGAGTCGTGAAGATCCTGAACAAGAAGTTCAGGAAGGATCCCGAAGAGGCGGACAAGGAAAGCGATGGCAGTGGCGATGAGGAAAAAGTGGAGGCGGAGGATTCCACTCCCCAACCGTCGCGCCAGTCGCAGCCGGTCCCTGGGCGACCAGACAACTCAGGTGCGATCTTGATGGCGATCCAGGCCTTGTGTACGGAGATAAGGACAAGGTTTCCCTTACCACCAACGGACGACCCAGCGGAGCCTGGACCGTCGGAAAGCCCTCCAAACAAGCGGAGGAGAATTCATCCACCCCTCCTTTCCAGCCTGCTCGGCCTGCACAGCCCTCTTGCCTGTCTCCTGAGCCGAGGGAGGATATGGGAACAGAGACAGCCACGACGGGGACAGATGACGATGGTGGTGACGACGGGATGGACCTTCCATCACCACCTCCTCAGGCCTCCCCGCCCGATGAAATTGACTCCTTCCATGCATGATCGCCAGGGCATCCGAGCTCTGCCCCGTGGAAGAGAAGGAAGGGTTCCTCTACCAACGACGGGAGGCAAAGAGGAAGACAGTCCTCTCGGTCCCGTTACTCGATGACATCTGGGACGAGGGGCTGTTGCTCCTGAAGAACCCATCCACGGCCCCTGCCAAGAGAGACCGGTAGGGGAAAGCAGCCTACCCCGACTCGGTTGTCTCCGTGGAGGCCAGGAAGAAAGCGGCAGGGCCGACAACATCAACATCTACGCCGGCGGCGAAGGGAAGAAGCTGGATGCCATGGGACGACGGGTCATCTCGTCGGCGGCTACTACCATTAAAGCGGCCAACGCCCTCGCGACTGTGGCCCGCTACGACAGGGAGATATGGATTAAGATCGCTCCCCTACTGGGTAGGTGGCATCGGACCATACAAAAACGGTGGTCACGGACATTGCCGACACCGGCTTCCACCAGATGGGCAACAGCATTTGCCTTCGCCGGCGCGGTTGTCTCAAGGCAACCGATTTCTGTCAAGACATGCAGACCAGGGTCCTGGACATGCCCTTCGACGGGAACAACCTGTTTGGCAAGGCAGTGGACGAGTCGCTGCAAGCCATCAAGGCTGACACAGAGACGGCTCATGCCTTAGGCATTCTTCAGCAATGACGGCCGCCCTTTCGGGGCTCCGGAGGCAAGCAAGGTGCCTCCAAGGGATTTGGCGACAGCTCCTCGACGTACCGCCAGGCGGCCAGCTCCTCGTGGCAGGAGGCCTACAGGGGACGCGGCAAGCAAGGCGGATCTCATCGTCGCCAAGGAGGTCAGGGCGGCAAGACCGCCGTCAAGCAGGATTTAACCGGCTGTAGCGTCGGGCTCCCTCCCGAGTACCCCAGTGGGAGGCCAGCTAGCGAACTTCGTCAGCGCATGGGAGTCCATCTCCACTGACCATTGGGTGCTGGATGTCCTGGCCCGCGGGCACACACTGGAATGTCTAAAAAAGTGTCCCTGTATTCCACATGTGGCCAGAAAGGAAAACCACGTCCCACAACTACTACTGGAGGTACGAGCGATGTTAAAGAAGGCAGTCATCAAACTCATCCCAAAGAGGCTCTGGGGCGAAGGAGTATACTCGCGGTACTTCCTCGTAAGGAAAAAGAGGAGCGGTTGGCGACCCATCCTGGACCTATGTTAGGGAGAATTCTCTGTTTAGGCTGAATTTCCTAACCTAGTGAGTCCCCCAGCAGCTTTGCTGGATTTTTGGGGTTTATTTTTTTCTCCTGCAAAGAGTGAGACTCTTTTACCCTCACTCTTGGACATGATTTGAGTGTGCTTCTTTGAATCTAGACGTGTTTAATGGGCTATGGGGTCTTTTACTCCATAGGGCTTCATGTGTTTTTGTGATGTGTGTTACACAGCACCCTCAGTGCAGTGACACAGGGTTGTCATAGTGATCCCCAGTATAGACTCCATACCCTGGGACTGACTACTGTCTACCAGGGCATGTAAAGTCACCATTGACTTTACTAGTCTTAAATTCTGAACAGAACCAGTACAAACCATCATATTGTGGACGTACTGGCTGGAGCAATTCGATTGCCCCAGGGTCTGTTAGTCGAGGGGGCACGTCTCTGTCCCCCCTGATCGAGTTTTGGCTGGTGGCAGTGGATACTACTTTTTAAATTCTACCGCAAATATTTTCCTATGGGATTTCCCATTGTTTTTGGCTACTATATTTAATTATTTACGGTAGCCTCGAACATACTGCCGGTTTATTTAATTAATATTAATTCTTTGGTTGGTATTTTTTGCCAAAACTTGATTCTAAAATGGCGTTTGTGTTCTCTTCTGTGACTCCAACCCAAGTCGAGCCCTTTGTTTCACTTTTTGGCAGGCCTCTCCACAGAAGCCCTCCAAAGTGGTGCCACTCTGTCTGGGGTACTTAGGAGGGGAATTTAGGCACCCTGGACTGAGTTGCCTAGGCAACTAAAGTCGCACTCCATCCTGATTGGCCCAAGTGGTGATCCAGCCGGCTCACCACTTAGCATGTTTGAGTGACAGCTAGGCTGAGTGAATGGGGGTTTGCTGCATAAAAGCAGGGCTTTGGGGACTGGAACTTCAGAAGTCGCCACAGGACCTAAGAATCCGACGAGGGAGAAGCTGAGCCGACCTGCCACGACACCATGACCGGTGGAGCCCTGCTGGACCGTCTCACCACTTTTTACCAACGACACAGGAGATCTCCCGCCGGAGAGTCTTCTTCCTTTGACTGGTGGGGATAACCAGTTTCACTGTCTTTTCGCTTTCCTGACGTATCTCGTGGCAGTCTTGCCCGTGCCAAGCACCCCGGCAACCGGGATACCACGTTTTACCACTACCACGAGACAAAGGTACCACCTTTAACTGGAAAACTCCGCGGCTGGTTTCTGCCCTGGTAGTGCAACGACCTTCATCTTTCCTCCGAGTCGAGATCTTCTCTTCCCCTGGACGACGACGCAACTTGCACCCACTACCAGGAACAACTGCCACCGCTGGAGGATCCTTCCCACTTAAGGTACCGTGTCCCGCCTGGCTTCCCTTGCGACCGACTGTACAGGGTAGATTTAGCCCCCGGCTTTCGAACCTGGGTTAGCCTGGGACACCCTGGCTAAACTTTCCTAAGCCTCTCTATGCTCTTTGTGAACCCTCTGCAAGACTTTCTAAGCCTAGTGTAACTGTGTGATCTTGGGCGCATTTGTGCTCTGCTGTCTCTAAGAGTGGGCCCAGCCTTCGTACTTAGGCTCACCAGTGACTTTTTGCTCTCTGCCTTGCTAACGGTGTTCCTAAATCATAGAGTGGTGTACCTCTTCATATTCTGTCTTCCACCCCCCCCCTTTCTCACAAACTTATTAGAGTGCAATCTAGTTAAGCGCTCACCTCTGTATGAAAATAAGTGGTGTTTTACTGTGATTTTTCTGATAGGGAAAAAGGGATGTATATATTACAATAGTAACTGTGTTTAGAATAGTTTACAATAAGAGTGCTGGAGTGTTTCAACTGTGTGTTTTTAAATAAATAATGATATACTTTGATACCAAAGCTCTGGTCAGTGTTTGCTTGTATTATTGTATCTGAGTGCCTATTGAGCATACTTTGCATACTGTCTAACTCTTCTTGAGGGACGTCTGACTGCTCAGCCACAGCTACCAGGTAAATCTGGGTGGTACAGACTGCTACCAAGTGGGTTTACTGCCAACACCTGTAGTCTTAAATCTTTTGCAGTGGTCCCTAAGGGAACTGTACAGGTTTCTGCCTAACAACCTTCATCATCTAAACAAGTAGATCAGGTCCCAGAAGTTCCGGATGGTCACCCTCCAGCACGTGCTGGGACAACTGGAGGAAGTCAACTTCCTATCGTCGCTGGACTTGGAGGAAGCCTTCTTTCACATCCCCATCTTAAAAAACATCGAAGGTTTCTGCGATTCGTAGTCCAAGGACGGCACTACCAGTTCAAGGCCCTTCCCTTCGGACTGAAGTTGGCGCCCAGGGTGTTCACCAAGTGCCTAGCACCAGTGGTGGTGTGGCTGCACCTACAGGGGATCCATGTTTACCCATACCTGGACAACTGGCTCATCCGGGCAGAGTCAAGGGAACTCGTCGTCGAACACACAAGGAAGACAGTCCAACTGCTCACGGATCTGGGATTTTCGATCAACTTCACAAAATCCCACCTGGTACCGTTGCAAGTCGCCCTGTTCCTGGGAGCCAAGCTCGACACAGTGGCACGACTAGCCTCTCCGTCGGAGGAAAGGACGAAGGCCATCCTAGGCAAGGTGCAACAGCTGTCGACCATGGACGTGGCCAAGGTGAGGTCCGTCAAGTCTCTGCTCGGCATGATGTCCTCCTGCATTTACCTTGTGCGCCTTTGCAGACTACGGATGCAACCACTGCAGGAGTTCCTCGATGCCCGTTGGATGCAAGCGACGGGCAATTTCGAAGACAGGATCTCACTCAATGAGACCTTTCGACAAGCGATCCGGTGGTGGGGCACCCGCGCACATCTGATGGCGGGTATGGACTTCCAGACTCTGGCCCATCAGGAGACCATGATGACAGACGCCTCCCTGGAGGGATGGGGGGCTCAATCTGGAGAGCTCCATGCAAGAGGCCTTTGGCTACCGAAAGAGAGGTCACTACACATCAACGTCCTGGAGCTCCAAGCCATGTTCTGGGCCCTCAGGTCGTTCTTTCCGTCCCTCAAGGGCAAGGTGGTGAGGATTTTCACCGACAGCACCACGACAATGTTTTACATCCGGAAGCAGGGAGGCACTAGATCCCCAGCCCTATCCAAGGAAGCCCAGGATCTGTGGCATTGGGCCGTCGCCCAAGGGATGTTTCTGGTACCCTTTCACCTGGCAGGAATAAAAAAACACCATCACCGACGCACTCAGCAGGGAGCTGCGCTTGTGGCACGAGTAGGAACTGCGGCAGGATCAAGTGGACCTACTCTTCCGACGATGGGGCATCCCCAGATCGACCTGTTCGCGACGGCGGCGAACACCAAGTGCCAGAGGTTCGCCAGCAGGTTTCCCCAGCCGTGGAGCATGGGCGATGCCTTCTCGTTCCCCTGGGATGGCCTGTTCCTGTATGCGTTCCCTCCTTTGCCGTTGATGCTGCGACTCATCAACCAACTCAAACGGTCCCGGTGCAGGATGATCCTGGTCGCACCGGCGTGGCCGAGGCAGATCTGGTTCCCAGACCTTCTGGACATGTCAGCTTCCCCCCCAGTCAAACTGACGATGGACGCGGATCTCCTCATCAGAGAAGGCGCCATCCTCCACCACGATCCGGCGTCGCTGAACTTGCAGGCCTGGCTCCTGCAGCGCTAGAGTTTGGAGGGTACAATATCCCGGCGGACTGCAAGGAGGTGCTTGCAAAGGCCAGGGCGCCCTCGACTCAAGTGTTATGGACACAAATGGAAGAAGTTCTCTGTCGGGTGCCGTGCACAGAAGATTAACCCTCTACGGATTACGGCCCCTCAGGTGCTGCCGTACCTACTGTCTCTGGCCAAGGCGGGGCTGGCGCACGCCTCCATCAAGATCCATCTAGCGGCGATTTCCCGCTACTCCAGGACCGTCATGCGAACCCTCCCTCCTACCCCTCTGCGGCTCTTCACTTGGTCCTACTGCCACTTTACGTGCTACCAAATCTGAAGATGGCTGCCAGATGAGGGGCTTAGGTAGAGGGCAGTCATTGGCTGGGGGCAGTATGACCCAGAGACCAGTGATTGGTTACTAGTAGAAAGACAGTTCAGAAACGAAAATGAAACTGATTGTTTCTTTACCGAGGATTCTCGACCTGACGACAGGGAATATTCATGAGCATTTGAATCCATGCCAGACCCCCTGCTGGAGAACCTATGGAATCCATTCCAGGAGACCTCAGGAAACTGGTGGTACCACAGGAACAGAGACCCACATTTCCGCAATTAGCCCATGAGGACCCTCTGGTTGGTCATTTGAGTTCAAAAAGGACCAAGGAGAGACTCTCACTGTATTTCTACTGGCCCAAGATGGGTACAGAAATAGAAAAGCATTGCAGAAACTGCCACACTTGCCAATTGTCAGATAAGAGTGTATAAAAGAATGTGGCACCCAAAGTGCCCCTCCCAGTTGTGGTAGTTTCGTTTGAGGGTGGGGATTGACATTGTTAGTCCTTCAACTTCGTCAGGCAACCGGTTTATCCTGGTTCTAGTGGACCATGCCACTAGATACCTTGAGGCCACACCAATGAGAACTGTTATTGATCAGGCAGTGGCAAAAGCCCTACTTGGTATTTTTATCAGAGTAGGATTTCCTGAAGAGGTTTTATGGCCTTTAGGTTGTCAGGATACCTGGTATCCTAACTATCCTACCAGGGTTTCTCTGCTCTCCTATATTCACACACTTATGATCACCTGGTATACTCTCCTGCCAGCACTTCTTGTAGTTGTCTGTCTCTAGAACTTCACCTTCGATAGTTTACCACATTAGCCCTTTTGAATTTCTTTAGTCCATAATACATTGCCTCATTAGTGTTTTGCTCACACTTACACTCATTCACCACCTTAGCATTGTGAGTTAATTTACATTGTCCACTAAAGATTCAACTCTGAGGAAAATGTGCTTTTAACATCTTACTTTCACAAAAAAATGATTTTCTCTCTTTACCCAAGTTGGATTGTTCAATATTTACCATTCGGCGTGTTCACCAATGTGTCAATAACACTAGGCTGATTACCAAACAGATTTGTGGGAAACCGAGATACAAGAAAAGGAAAATGAGAACCTCAGAAAAAAGAACAAATGCTCCACGGACGGCAAACTCACTTTGGGAAAAAGAAAGGCAAATGCAACTAATGAGAGAACAACTGCAAATAATTAAACGTATCTGATAGGATACTCAATAAATCGGAACAGACCATACTTTCCAAAAGTTAAAATTTCTGCCCCACAAGTTCACTCGCAAGTTGAAATTGATTAAATATCATGCCACCCATGAAGAAAGCTATGAGATGAAGAGGAGACTTGAGAAACCATCTAGGCTCTCCATCAAATACATCCAGGCTTTAAAAGCTCTACATGACCTGGAAACATTGGAAGATGAAGAAGTGACCCAATACAATATGGAAGACCTGTGGGACGAATCTGATCTCACCCATTGTGGCATCTAACCTCATCTTTCGAAGGACAGTGGTTTCAAACCCCAGTCATGGTTCAATCCAACGATAACCAATAGTGCCTGCCTGGACATTTTCAATGATCTAGTTGCAGACGATTCAAAGCAATTAGCAAAACAGAATCTACTAAAAAACAGGGACAAGACAAATCAGAAACATCAAATTCTACAAGACCTGTGAGGTGATTAGACAATAATAATCAAGCCTTCCGAAAAGGGGGCAATATTGTGGTCATAAATTTAGAAGATTATATCCAGGAAGCCAAGTGTCAATTAAACAATAATATGCATTACACCAGACTCAAATAAAGTAAAGGGATGGCACGTGATGGGACTCCTCGTAAGGAAGGAGAAGGAATATTTAACTGTCAATCTGTTACGCTTACCTGGTTCCCACAGGGGCGTTGATCGGACCGGACAGCCGTGGTCTCCACCAACGTGAAGCGTAGTGCAGAGATGACTGTCTGGACTGGCCCGCCTAGTCTCGTCTGCTTGACTCGTAGAAGTATTCTCCTTATGTTTTTAAATGATGAGCTCTCCATCCTGCATGGAATGCAGGGGCGCGTAGATACCAGTTACTTCACTGGTTTGGGGTACTGGAGTTCTGGAGGAATATTGATTCCGGTGTTTACCAAGTTCAAAGAGTTCAATATGTCCGATGTTCACTCTTGCATCCCCTTGTTGATTTGCAGCAAAAAAATGCTGCCCAGAGGCTGCTGATGGCGTTCAGGTAAGAGTCTGTATTACCCAACACTATCCGGTAAAGTTGCGTGAGTTTAACTTGTTGTTTTTTCCTCCCTTTATAGATGCGGCATAAGAAGATGCGGCGTATTGAAGGGTAATGCCTCCGGCGGTAAATCAGGTAAGCCTTATGGTAAAATTGATTGTCTTTGTCAGCTCTCAAGGCTCACCTTGTTATTCCTTTGTTTTTCACCAGGTATTGGAGTTCGCCGAGGAACATGATGGAGGCAGCGCCGAGTCGAAAGATGCTGTGGACTGGTGAGTATGGCGCGGCGCTGCAGCTGGCGATGCGACACGTGCTGAAGAAGTGTCCTTTCAGGCTCGGAGTCGTGCAAAATCCTGAATCTGAATCAGGTTAGGAATAACGATAATATCCGTGAGCTAACCTTTTCTCCTTCTTTTCCCCCTTTTTTTTTTTAGGAACTCCGGATTCAAGGCGGGCGTGGCAGAAAACTGGATGCAGGCACGGTGAGCGTTACGCTGCAGAATGCAGAATAACGTGAAGCATGTGTTGCTGGTTGGGCGTGGTTTAAACAGCCTCAAAAGTAGTCCCAAGTAAGAAGTCCCTAGAACCACACACGAGTAAAATATAGTCCCTGTAGAAAAATAGTCCCTTCCAGGCCTCACGTTGGCCTGGATGCATTTTCAGCATGGTCTGCCTGAGGTAAGTGATGACTATGAGCCTGGCGCCAGGACTGAACCCAGATGGCCCCTAGCCGGGGCTTCTGAGGTTTTAATAAATGTCTGGATGCCTGCTTCCGGGGCTGATGGGCTTGGTCCAGATGCCCGGGTGTAGGCATCATGACACAATCATCCCATCACTCCAACGATATATTTTGGCCCAAAGGAGCATAAACGTCTGAACAAACCCCCTTGCAAACCAATAGTGGCCATCACAGGGTCACTATCAGAAAATATCTCACGCTTCATCAACATGTTTTTGTTCCTCTTTGTGGAACCTCTCCCATGATATGTCCAAGACACTACAGATTTTTAAAAAGCCAATATTCTATGGGAGGATTCATATCTATTAACTTTGTTGGATGTAGTCTCCCTGTACACTAGCATAGAGCACAGAGTAGGAATCCAGGCTACAAAATCATTTGTCCACCAAATCTGCAAGTTAGAGAGCACGCTAGAATGCGTATTGAAATGCTAACCTTCAGCCTTGAACACACTGTTTTCCTCTTTGATGGCCACTTTTTCCAACAAAAACGTGGCACATTGAGGGGCACCACATTTGCCCCGTCACATGCCAACTTGACGATGGGTATGTGGGAATAAGAGATGCTACATTGCGAGGATTTTGATAAAGCACAAACAGAAGATCAAAACGTGGAACCGTTCTATTGATGATCTCTTCATTATTTGGAAGGAAACCACACAACAATGGCTCAGCTTTGTCCAGACAATCAAAATGTGCATAAGATCAAATTTACGGAATATCACAATAACAAACTGAATGTCTATCTGGATGTGCAAATCTAGAGAAGAGGCACTACAGCGCACAATACATAGAAAATCAACTAGCATGAATTCAGTGTTACATGTGATTACCGGTTTCCAAACAAATCTAATACACAGTATAGTGTATGGTGAGATGATTAGAACTCTCAAAAGAACGCAAGGTCATCAGCACGGAGATTTCATGAACATGGTTATTCTGGCTAAATTATAGAGCCAGCTTATGAGAAGGCAAAAGCTCAGAACAGGAAAGATCTTCTAAAACAAGAAATAAGTTGCAGAAGGAGAACGGAATAAACTGAGATTCATTAACATGTACAGCACACAAGCATCAGGAATCAGGAAGATATTAGACTCACATTGGAAGATCTTAAAAACGGACCCAGATTTTGCATTACATCTAAAAGAACAGGGTCAAATTACATTCTGTAAGCCACTCTCAATCAAGTCAAAAGTGTAATCATCCTTTTTTGAGAGACACACAATGAAAACTATAAGGAATTGGCTTCTGGCCCAATTATAGGTTTTCACAAATGTAGCAAATGCAAAGCCTGTCGGTACAGTATCAACGTCAAACAATACACAAACCCACGGACAAAAGAGAGGACACTGATCAAAAAACATCTAACATGTGAAAGCATTTTTGCTATTTATGTAATACAATGTGGATGTAACAAATAGTACGTGGACAGTACCAAGCACACAGCAAAAACTCTGGATTTTGCAACACATTCGAGCTATCAATAATAGGGATCCCACATATACTCTGGCAAAATGATTTCAAGAAATAAAATAAAAAGGGACTAGCCTCCTTGCGTTTCTTAGTAATTGACAACATCGAAGAAGAAAATGTTACGCCAGCGAAAATCCTATTTCATTTTGGACCTAGACACAAGCATTCCCAACGGGCATAACATGGATGATGAGATGCACATTTTGTTGGGAGAGTGAGAATGAATGAGAATTGCATAGGACTGATTTTTCTGTATCCGCCAAAAGTAATATGAATTAGAGGCACAATATATAAAAAGTACACAATGACCGCATAATATCTTCCAAAAGTGAACAAGAGTTTTGTTAGGTTAGGTTACCTTTAGAGATAGAATTCACGATCATGTGTTACAAATATCATGCTTTATTGTGAGGTAACATGAGCAACAGGCAAAACATTTCACTGTAATTCTTGCTTTAAAGGTGATTGGATTTTACTGTTTTGATTTCTTCACTATTGCATCTTCAATAGTTCTGGGGCACTTGATAGAATTTATTTTTGAAATGCAAGGTAAACAAATAATGCCTGATAAAATATCATAGCAGACCATGTATATGGCAGTATTGAGTGCCACTTCCAGGTCTGGATGACCTACACACACAACATGAAGCCATCGGGGGACTATGAGGAGTAAAGAGATGCACAATGTGTGTGGAAAAACATGGTATTACATATCTTATTCATTGCACAATGCACTTTAACTCTTCGCCTGCTGCTAATGCGTTTCTTTGCACATAATGACGAATGACATGACATAAGCACATGATACAGTGTCTTACGGATAGCTGGGATTATATGATCTGGATATGAATGGACCCGAGATGGCACATACCTCATCGATCATGCTCTGCAATTTCAGAACAGGCTGCCATTGCTCATGTGCGCTTTATGAAACAGAAGGAATATCATTAAAAGACTGATAATACTTTGCACATTATGATCAGGCTGCTAATGCACCTTATGAAATAGAAGATGAATTTTCATATGATTTAAAACAGTTGAAAAATTGACACATCTGTGCAATGATGTGAAACTGTATATAATTGGGTGACCTGCGCACACAATATGGTTACACCATATGTGCAATGACTGCTTTTTTCATCTGCCTCAATTTACAGCACTAAGTGCCACCCGAGTGGAAACCTATGCAGCCTTGCACTGTGTGAGGCATTTCAAGAACAGGCTGCCAATGCACATGTGCACTTTATGAAACCGAAGAAATGTCAGATTGTTAGGACAGTTTTTCTGAAGTCCAGCTAAGGGCTTTATAAAACCATTAAACAGACAGTACAAGACTACACTCTTAGTATAATGCTGTACCACCTGAGTATATTGTAGCGTTGAGAGAGCAGCCAGGCTGATCTTAGGAGAGAGCTGTAGGAAAGTACATAGAACCTGTAGTATACCAAGAATTCGATAGAAACACAACCTGAAGTATGATAAAAAAAAAGGTTCATTATAAATACAATTAGGCCAAGTTAAGTCTTGGGGTAAGTACTTTGTCATAGTCTTACACATATTATAAAACCACTACACAATTCTTGAAGGTACACAGACCAAATCATAAAACATCTTCAGAATACGTAACAGTAATTCAAGGGAAGTCAGACCTTATCATACACATTTAGTATAGTATACACCTATTGATGGGAATTAAAACCATTAGTTAATTTTAGCTTACTTTACAGTAAGTCAAGGGTAGTAGACCCTGTCAGCTATACAGTGACACTCAGCAAAGAAATCAAATCTTCAATGTTACCAGGATACCTTTCTGAATAGTGGAACACAGATTCAAGGAACAGTATGTACCTAGAACTACATTCATGATAACACACAGTTATACCAGCTGAGTAAGACCTGTAGATGTTGTATTCAATTACTGTTGCTTTTCAGCTCAGTGGAACCCAGACTATGTTAAGCAAGAAGTCTGTACACTAATTTAGTATGCACCATGTAGACCAAAGTAAGCTACACCTACCTAACACTTGTTAAGAATGGCGCACAGCTATATTCAGGGCAGGTAAAACCTAAGAATGTAGTATACTATTCAATGAAAAAAAGTTGTAAGGACGTTATGGTTACAAGTAAAATCGAAAACCCCCTTAAATTCGCCTGTTATGGTAAGCTAAGCAACCATAACTCGAGCCACCACCGTGCACTGCTAAGACTAACACCCAGGCCATCAAAGATGACATCACAAATATCATTGATGACATCACATGTGCATTTACTTTTCATACAAGGGTTTGTGAATGTAATGTTGGAAAAAAAGTATCGGGGATTATCGGGAGATGTGTAATAAACTACATACTTCATCACGCAATGTAGCGGTCTAAAGAACATTCCATTGCAGTGTTCTTTCTAGTACAGGAACCTACTCATACAGAAATGTAGGTATTGGCTGCAGCATACACCACATAGTTGCTATATTTGTAATTTTCCAAAGTTATATAATAAAACGGTGAATGCTTCTATATCAGACTTTTCCGTACTGTGAAACATGTACTAAGTAGCTAATAATGCATCACTTACTACATATTTCTACTAATACACACAAAACAAACAGACTACAATGGACACAAATATGGGGCTTATATATGGAGAGTAAAGTAAGAAAACAAGAGGCAGTACCATTAGCAACTGTGTATAATCTACATGATTGTATTCACGCACAAAAATGATTACTGTGTGTCAGGCCTGCTTCGACCCCTATATATCTACATCATAAGATGCAACTAAGTTCTAAGGAAAGCAGTGTAAGAACATGTGAGAATAGCTATATCTATAAATGTAATACCTTTAGAAAGTTACGTTTCTGACTGTCAGTAAATAAACCCACCTGGCCTAGATATGGCCGAACAAAAAAGAAGGGGCTAGACATGTGGGGCTTAACATCAGAGGCCAGTCCGCGAACCGAACAGGGAAGTGAGTCGGCGGACCAGACATAGATATCACAAATTTTTTTGCCTACGTTTTGGTCGATTAAAAAATAACTACTGGACGGATTTACACCAAATAAAAAAAAGCACGCTTTCGGTACCAAGCCGCCGCTCCTGCCACAAATTTGGTGAAAATCCGTCCAGCGGTTTGGGCTGTAGGCGTGAGTCCATGGGAAAAAAAGACAGACTCCCCCCTATAACTTTGCCCCCCTACCCGGACCAAACTTTGCAAAAAAATTCAGAGTGGGCCATAAACTTTTTTTCTTGCAAAGTTTGGTGAGGATTCGTCCAAGGGGAGCGACGTTATAACCCGTCCAAAACGTGCTCTTCCTATGGAAACAGCAACTTAACCACCGTGGCTGTGTAATTACAGTTGCTTTGCAGCTCAGTAGAACACAGACTGAGGTAAGAAATAACTAACTTATTTAAGATGGCACACACCTAACTCAAGTTAAGTAAAACCCATATACTTTTTAAAAGAGCGATCAGCAACTTAAAGTTAAGTATAACCTAAGGCAGACTTATTTTAAACAGGCTTACAGCAAGTCAGTGGAAGCAAGACCCAATTTGGGCACTCATGCATTTATATCCTAACAGGAATAGTAAAGTGGAGCCAACAGCATTCCTTTTGGGGAAGAGGCACAACCAATTTACAGGTGAGTAAAATAACCTTATACAGAAAGGCACCACACACATTCAAGGTAAGCAAGATCTTTTATAACTGTTCACTCTAAGGGTTACAGTTACCAATCAACTAATTTACAAGTAAACACTTTTTCTCTTTTCTAGGCAACAGGCTCACTCCTTATAAAGTATTTCCCTTATTCTTGGAGCAGGCGTATTCTCAGTGGCAGAAGGGTGGTACTAGATCCAACAGACAGTTTAGGAAAGCACAGAAGTAGCGCAAGTCACGAGTTCCCAAGGAAGACTGGTCAAAAGGTGTAAGTATTTCACTTTAGAGTTAGTTAAGGGTCCAAGGACTTCCGAGTAGACACCCTAGTAGGATTCGAGCAGTGGGCATGGGTGAACTGGATGAGAAGGCTCCCAATCACAGGAAACACCCCAAAACTTTACAGAAATCACAAAGGCTTAAGATGGGTAACTACCCCAGCCAACAGAGTAGCTTAGCACAGAAGAAGACTTGCAGCAAGAAGACTTCAGGATCTGCAGCCAAATACCTGGTCATTGAATTCCTTCATCATGAAGACAGGGCTCTGTAAGGGCTTTTACAGCAGGGATCAACGGGGAATGCTCCAGGCAAAAGTTTCTTCATGGCTGGATGCAGATCTGTGATTTGGCGCCCTTTTCAGAAAAGACTAAATATTGGCAGTCGGATTCTCGTCACTTGCAAGGTCCACCATTCGGAGGAGGGGACTTTTCGGACTCTATTCAAGTCTCGGGAGGACCAGCAGGATGCCACCAAAGTTTCAGCTCAATTCGGAATTCGAACGACTATGCACCGCACAATGACTCGATGTCCCAAGGTTTTGGGGTATTGCAGCCCCGCAGGGTCGTAGCACGTCATGTGTTGTCTCAAAATGCAGGTTTTCTTAAGTGTAGCCGATCTCACCAGGCACTGGGTCGGAGTCATCGTTTCCAGAGTCCCCAGGTCGGTTGGAAGGAAGGGTAACAGCAGGGTAGGGTTACAGAGCAGGCTAGCCGTTCGCTGGAAATCATCTCGGATGTGTTTTCTTCATCTTCTTCTTCGGATTTAGGTCTAGTGGTAGACTACCTCTTCAGCTTCCAGGATCAGACATTTATGCAGGAACCCAGCCAATCAAACAGACGTGCAACATTCAAACTTGGCGGGGTTGGCAGTTCTTTCAGGAAAGCCTGCCTCCCAGTTCGAACTGGATACTCGCAGGCAGGCTGGAAGACAAAGGGATGCAGAGTTTTGGACTCCTCCCTCGCTTCCTGCCTTCACAGACACTCTGGAGCCTGGGCAGGCTTGACCGAGGTCTGCCCCCGAAGATGAAATTGACACAAAGGATTTTCCCGCCCTGGAGGTCAGCGAAACAAACATGAATTGACAAGGAACACTGGTGCACCAAATTAGGAAAAAGGTACGCTGCCACCAGCCATTTAAGGTATGCTTGTCCCTGTAACATAATTGTTACAGTGCTAGTGAGAAAGGGGATACATTGTCTCACACCAGTACTCCACACAAGGTGTGATGTGCTGGTTTCAACTAACAAAATGTAAAAGAGAACCAAAGATCCTTTCAACCATTAGGAACTGTAGTTCTCACAAGGTTAGCGAGAGAAAGTTAGAGGGGAGCCTCAAGGGCAACCCTGCGACAATGAAAAGGTATATAGCAAAAGTTGACAAAGAGGATAAAATTAAAAGGACACTATGGAGAGTCGTACAAATACCACCCATAGCAAGAGTAAAAGGATCTGCGAGCATGGAAAAAGGTTTCCACTCACTAAGGTATAGGGAAAAATAATCCAACAGTAAAGCAAAAGTTCTTGGGGTTCTCACAAGTGAGGTAGATTTAGCACTAAGGTTAAAATCGTACCCAACATCGATGCTCGACAATGTTTTGCACATCATGAATAGGCAGCTAACGCACATATGCACTTGCAGTTTAGATAATCGAAGATGAATATGATCGAAAATTGTCAAAAAAACATTAATCTGCACAGTTATGTTAAACAGCACATGACTGGCATGTGAAACAAATGATGCTCTTGCACTAAGCACTTTACAATTCAAAACTTACCAAATCGGGGGAAGCTGTTGCGCACGTTACAAATGGCCGCCTGATTGTTGAGCTCCCGCTCCACTGAAAGATCCTGTTGGAAGAAATCCGCCTTGGACCTGCCTGGCGAACCCTGGATACAGGCATCGATAGCCCGACTACCCGTGAGCATCCCCCGCAACTCCTGCGTGCCGGCGACCGAGGGTGCCGGAGTTGTGCCATCCCGAACATTTGCCGGCCCCCGCGGCGGACAGGACCCGGAATGGGCTCCAGGACGGCTTACTTGAGTGCTGCAGCTTTGACATCCGGGAAGCCCCCGGGTAGGAGGAGCCTGAGGCCTCGACCAGTGCCCGCTCTCCATGCTGGGATTGCGCTACTTGGCGCCCCGACGGCCATGGTGGGGCGAACCTGAAAGACTGGACCCGTGACCGAGTGGGTTGACAGCCCATGGTGATCCCTCGCTTGGAGCTCCGGAGTGACCTCCTAAATCATCGCCCTGATTAGACACTCGACGGTGACCGGCCCGCGACGCGGTGCTACGCGGCTGCGATCGGGCATTGCAGGTTCCGCATCGCCGTGAGGGGGGGGGCGGAGCTGTGGTCAGCAGAGGGAGAGAGATACAACGCACCTTGGCGGCGGCGGGGAGGTCCTGCCTGCCGGAGGTGGCTCCCCCAGGCGACAGGGGTGTATACCCGCGTCCTGCTCCTCCTCAAGGGCCTGAAACACGCTGCACGAAGCCGAGACAACGGAATACCCCATTGGCACAGCCACTATAGCGGATACCGCAATGGGGGAACCATCTAAAACGGGCAGGGGCTCCAAGATCCCAGCTAGCAAGAAGAAAGGCCCGATGGATGCCTACACGGGAAGCCAAAACTCAGCCACGGTTGCAGATCTTCATTCTGCCACTGATGAGGCCTCAAACCCTCAACCTGGTGATCAAGTGGATAAGTTAACAGCAATAGTTCAGAGTGGCTTCTTTTCCATTAATATGAAGCTGGATGACATCGTGCCCACCATGGGCTCCCTTAAGGCTACAGTGGAAAAGGAAAGTGCGTGTGTCACAGAGGCTGAAAATAGAATAAGCACCAATGAATACACCATCACACACCATACCCGAGATATTGCCCAGATCAGAGGAGACGTGGCTAAATTACGAAACATGTGCGAGGGTCTCGAATCAAGATCAAGGAGGAACATCCGTGTGGTGAGGGTATCGGAATCCTTTGGGAAAGGCCAGATGGAAAGACAACTGGAAGAAATACACAAAACCTTGTTCGGGTGGGAGGCATTCTCTGAGCATTTTCTGAACGAAAGAGCACATCGTACTTTGGCCCCGGTTCCTAATCCAGGCGCCCCGCCACGTACTATAATTGCAGGACTCCTGAATTACAGGGACAGGGACACAATCCTTCGTAAGGCGAGAGAGGCCGGAACACTCCAGTTTGAAGAAAATCGCATCCATATATATCCTGACTTCTCTGACGGTGTACAGGCGAACAGGAGATCCTACGAGCCGGTTAAGAAGCTCCTACGGGAATGTCAAATCCCATACGCCCTCATTTTTCCTGCCAAAATGCAGATCCAACACGCAGGCAGGGCACATTTTTTTTAATCTCCGGCTGAAGCTACGCAGAACATTGAGGCCTCTATACCTCTTCCTCCCACGGGGGGCAGACCGGCACAAAACAACAGGCCCAGACCGGCAGACTGATGGGGTATTAAAATTCCATGAGGCAAAACGCAGGTATATCATAAGGCGCATTGTGGGCCGTTACTGAGAAAATGTGTAATACTTATTGGTCCAGATACGGTGGTTAAGTGGAGGCTGGGACCCAGTCGGCGGCCATGTGAAGCAACATGGCTACCCTCGGAATATTCCACGAGTTTGGTTTGATGCATCGTCAAGTTGGGGGCGACGATGAGGGTGGGGGGGAGGGAAGGGGTGTTGGGCTTGAACGTTACAGTTCTGGACTGGCCCTATTGTGGCACAAAGTTGGTAAATATGACCTGGAATGTAAAAATGTGGGCACAGTGGGACCGGTACCGAGTAATTTGTATGAATACTATAAAGTTGCTTTTCGAGACGATGCCAGATATTCCCTCATGATGCACAGGCGAGGGGCTGAGGGTTAAACTGTTAACATGGAATGTTCGGGGGCTAAATAATCAAATGAAAGTTAAACAAATTGGTAACTACATCGCTAGACATAGCCCCCAGGTACTGATGTTACAAGAAACTCATATGATGGGGACCAGTAACATTCACATATTGCCTAAGTGGTGATCCCTAAGGTTCTACACAGACTATTCGTCCCAATCTAGGGGGGTCATCACACTCATTCATCCAGGGTTGGGGTTCAGGCCAGAGGGCCACTGAGGCGACTCACTGGGGAGATATGTTTTGGTATGGGGAGAGATCGCCTCTCAGCGCCTCCTCCTAGTTAATACATATGCACCCAATATAGTCGACCCCGCCTTCTACTTAGAATTGTACCAGATAATTGGTTCACTTGAAATCTCAAGGGTCATCTGGGGTGGGGACTTTAATATGGTCCTTGATCCAGGGCTAGACAGAGCCTCTAAGGTTGTCAGAGCTCCCAGTAAAGCGGCCCTGACTCATATTCTGTCTCAACAGCTGTTAGTAGATTTCTGGAGGGTGCTACATCCTGATAGTAGAAGATATACATTTTACTCTTCAATCCACGACTCTGAATCAATAATTGATTACTGGTTTGTCTCTTCATCCATGGCCTCGGCACTGCAGGGGTGTGAAATCCTGCCACGCACTATGTCAGATCATTCTCAGTGTTATTAGACCTATTGCTCCAGAATGAGTCCGCACCCTTCAGAAGGTGGAGGATGCCCGGCGGAATTCTAGCAGATCGTGGGGTAGTTGAAACATTGCATGTTGATATTGTGGACTGTTTTGTGAACAATGTGGGATTGGTTGATAAGATCTCAACAGTATGGGAATCCTTTAAGGTCTGGTTAAGGGGGGGTGTCAATATCCAGATCTTCCGGCATGCTTAAGAGGATGAGAACTGAGTTAAAAGAGGTCTAGACCAAACTAGATGGGTTAGAAGCAGAATACCCTCGTACTCAAAATAAAGACATATTGGCTGACATACACGCACACCGGCAAGAGTTTAATAAACTGGCCGGCAGAGAGGTGCAATATATTGTGGCACCCATACGAGCTCGAAGATATGGAGAAGGAAATAAGGCGGGTAGAACGCTATCCAATTTACTCAAGCAGGATAGACAACCCACCCTGATCACTAGCATCCATAAAGCTCAAGGCGATGTACGCCTCACTGATGCAGCTATAAATATGGAATTTGTGAACTTCTATAAACACCTCTATTTGAATAAACATGTGAAATCACTCACGGAAATCAGGTCATATCTTGAAGCCCTCTCACTCCCTGAAGAAGACCGTCTCGCCATGGATCTACCGATAACCCCAGACGAGATCACCGAAGCAATCAAGGAGCTGGCGTCAGGCAGGGCTCCTGGGTCGGATGTGATAGGGGCCGAATTTTACAAAGAGTTCTGCGAGGAACTTGTTCCGGTATTGATGCAGGTATGGGAAGAGGCTCTCGAAAGTAACATTCTACCCCCAACCATGAGGGAGGCTGTAATAACGGTCCTCCCCAAGCCACGACTACCTCCACAGGACGTATTGTCATATAGACCCTTGTCACTTATAAATACTGATGTTAAAATATTCGCTAAAGTTCTGGCGAACCGACTTCTCCCGGCTGAACCTACCCTTGTCCATCCCGACCAGAATGGGTTTATTCCCACAAGGTCCACCGCCCTGAACCTCCATAGGCTTTTTGGCATTATGGCACAGATGGATCTCGGAAGGGACGCGGTGGCATATCCCTCGATGCGTTCGAGGCATTCGACTCCGTCTCGTGGATGTACCTACTAGCGGTTCTTGAGGCATTTGGGGTGGGTCCTAACTTTGTAAAATATGTGAGGTTGCTGTATACAAAACCTGGTACACAAGTTTTAACTAATAAGACCATTTCCGATATGTTCCTGTTGGGCAGGGGTACCAGACAGGGATGCCGGTTCTCGCACCTACTGTTCGCATTAACCATCGAACCAATGGCGGCCGCGGTTAGATTGAGACACACAAACCGTGGGATCCTGATGAAAGGGTCCACCCAGCTGATTTCACTCTATGCTGATGACACACTACTATATGTCAGAGAGCCCGAGGTAAACATAACACCCATAATGGAAGAGATACAGGAATTTGCGGAATATTCTGGGTACACCATAAACAAGATCAAGTCTGAAATGTTCCCACTTACCCCGTCCACTAGACGTCCTCACACCATTGGAGGGCTTAAATGGTCAGAACACTGCATCAGATACTTGGGTGTTCTGGTATCCAGAGACAAACACACTCTGTACTCCGATAATCATGAAAATGCATTACGTACCATAAGCACGAAACTTCAGATATGGGGACCCCTTCCACTCTCGTTGGCGGGTAGAGTTGTGGTCCTTAAAATGGTAATCCTTCCCAAGTTACTGTACCTATTTGTCAACATTCCCATATGGCCGGGCAGAGTCTTTTTCACCAAACTCCTGTCTATATCGGTTACATTTCTCTGGGGCGGAAAAACGGCTAGAATAAGCTGGGAAAAAATGACGGAACCATATTTCATGGGTGGGGCATAGCGGCCCACGACTTTGAGCTCTATTATGTTTCTCAGGCACAGTTTGCAAAACACTGGTATGAGCCCCCAGAAAATACGCCCCACGCATGGATAGAGGAACACACCACACACCCCACTAATATACAATCTGTCCTCTTTGACGCAAAGCATAGGGACACTTGTGATTTTAACCCTGTAAGTTGCACGGTAAGGGCATGGGAGGCATTATTCAAAAGGTTGAAGATTGAGACACACTATAACCTGGAAGTACCTCTTTGGAACTTTCCGAGCTTACCTCTCACTCATGACACTAGCATACAAGAATCATGGGACCCTAACGGGGAAATGAAAGTAGGGGCTATGTTTGTAGATGGGAAATTTGTGGATCTGAAGCGGTTCCTGAGGGCACTGGGAGATGGACCACTTAAAACACTCCAATACTACCGTATGCGGTCCGCATTTATTAAGAGATGGCCGCTATTCCCGGACGAACCGGTTGCTCATCCGTTTATACAGTTAATAACAGCTACTAAAGGTTTGGGGATTTCCAGGTTATACTCTGCGGTTCAGACTCACACCCCTACACTGAACCACGTTAGGGAGAAGTGGGAGGCAGACTTCCAGGCGCCAATTGAGGAGGAAAAATGGGCGAAGTATTGCATGCTTACTAAAACCGTCTCACTGAATTCTGGTCTGAGACTGATTCAATTTAAGATCCTAAATAGGCTACATTATGCACCTGCCAAGATGGCAAGGTTCATGCCCGATGCCCCAGACTTCTGCCCTAAGTGCAATATACCTCAGGCTGATGATTTCCATATGTACTGGAAATGTCCGGTGGTGGCGGGATTCTGGAGAGAAGTGGCAGAATTGTTGGAAGAAATAACACAGGTTCCCCCGGTTATGACCCCCCAGAAATACCTGTTTGGTGATATTGGCAAATGTTCCGAAAAAATTCAAAGATTGTTCAATATTACTTGTGCCATGGCCAAAAAATGCAAAATGGAAGAGTTCCGCCCAGTATAAATCATTTTTTGCAAGAATTAACGCATATAAACGAGGCAGAAGAACAGTTTGTTATGACCCAACCTGCATCATGCAGACCCAAGGACATTTGGGGCCCCTTCATGGTCTATTTATGTAACATGATCGAGAATGATGACATGTCGTAACAGTGTAAGCAGAATGATGTTTAAATGTACTCTGCTGTATATGCGAGTTGTGATGAGATATGGTGCCGTTGTACCTTTGTGACCATCAATAAAAAAAAAGTAAAAAAAAAAAAAAAAACTTACCAAATCTTGCATTGTGTGGGGTATTTTGCTAAATTGCATTATTAAATCAGTCTAACATTGTACTTAGTGCATCAAAAGGGACAGAATGCGCATTCAACATGATGATCTTCTTATATGAACATAAGAGCTGAAACACTTTGTTAGATCAGAAATAAAGCATCCGATGTGGGCTGGACCAAATGTAGTAAGATGATACAAGCACCAGAGCGAGGCGGCCGCACACCTTAACAGCAGTGTGCACAACAATGACTTTCGAATAAACGTATTTGCATAAGATAATGTCTTCTACACATCAAAATCATAAATGTGCTCCATTCAAGGAAGTGTTGTTTTAGAAATGAGTAGCACAATTCCCAACATGGTGCCTACCGCGACTCATTAAAAAGTATATCTGCAGTTGTGGTTTAAGAATAACTGAGAAAGGACTTCAGTTTGTAACTAAAGTATGATATAAAACGAGTGCTCACAGTCTGTTTTAACAACTCTGATGAAGCCCTAGTGGCGGAACGCATTAGTTGTGTTGTTTTTTTCTCCACTGTCTGTCATATCATGGTGCCGAATAAATAATTGACTTTTGAAAGAGAACCGAGTGTCTTTGCCATGTTCAGACACTTCAATCATAATGATGGAAGATGGAAGTCTGCCCTGAGATTCGTTTCCCTGGATTTGGAGAAAATATCACTAGATTAATGTATTTGTCAGTTCAGGACAAAAAAAAATAAGTAACCCATTTTGAATATCTCTGGAATTACCAACCCAAGAAAGATCATCCATATTAGGAAACATTCTTCTTTTTGCTGTTTTCCCGCCATAGAAGATAATGTTACTTAACCCTGGTAACGTTCTTTCGGCTGGATGTTCCTCCCACATATTCCTCATCTTTGATATTCAGTATGCAGTCTTTATATTGAATATTTTGTAAAAATGTTTATTGAATTTCGTTTAATGAAAACTTTTATAGAGAATGCATTTAGGGGTGGGATGAAGGGTTAAATATTTTTGAGAAGCGGTTGTGGTGGGTTTTTAGGGGTGGGAAACAGGAGTTTGGGGGTTCCCCCCCAAAAAAGGGCATTCCCTATAAAAACATTTGTTAAAAAATATTCTATATATGTGCATTCTTTATAAATTACTTCGGTACAAAGACAAGAAACCCGAGATCAAGTTTCAGCTGCTTTGGAAGAAAAGTATTTTCGAAAGAGGGTGCTGTATGTAAATGGCGTTGACTCAATGTCTCTCAAGGACCTCTGTCTAGAGGATGATGTAATTGAAGGCATATATAGCACGTGCAGCGTGCTTTGGCTTCATTTCTGTTTATTCCCTTAGAGGAGAAATACCCATATAACCACAGGAATGACCATACTCAGCCTTGAAGGGACAAAAGCTGTAGTGGCATGGACAATTGTACTGTGGGGTAGGCTGGGAGGGTGATGAGGAATACGTTGGAGGAACATCTAGTCTAAATAATGTTACCAGGGGTAACTAAAAAGTTCTTCGAATGGCTTGTGTCCTCCCATGTATTCATCATCTTTGATAGACTCCCAAAGCAGCGTTTGATTTGGTGGAGGGATTAGAATTTGATCTCAACTGTTTTCATGAACCAAGTGCAGGACTGCTTTACCAAAGCTAACATCCTGACTGAGGGAAGACTCCAGGCAGTAATGCTTTGTGAACGTGTGGAAAGTAGACCAAGTTGCCGCTTCACGAATATTTTTTATAGGTACACGCCTTTGCAGGGCTGTAGAGCCATGTCACTGATGGTGTGGGCCCTTAAACGGTATACACGCATTTCATCGAAGTACTTTTCATCGTGGGACTTTTCATCGACCAAAACTCTTTTTTTGTAAGAATATTTTTTGGGGGTGTTTTTTTGGGGTTGGGGTATGATTATATAAGTAAGGGGAGGGCTCTGGGGGGGAACCCCCCACTGAAATTAAAAAAAATAAAAAAAAAAAGGTTTTGGTCAATGAAAAAGTGGCGATGAAAAGTCCCACGATGAAAAGTACTTCGACGAAATAACGTAGAACCCCTTAAACATTCCAGAGGATCCTTTCCCTGCCAACCTGTAACATTCTGAATTGGCCAGAATGATCCATCTGGATATGGTCTTCTTAGAGACAGCCTGTCCCAGTTTGTGGCCCATATAGCCAATGAAAAGCTGATCTTCAATACAAGAATTTTGACATTTTAGATATATAAAAGCTTAAAGATCTGCGAGGGTCCAACCTATGTAATGTCTCCTCCTCCTTGCTAGGATTGGGGGTGGGGGGAGAGGATAGAAACGAAGCAAAAAAATGTTTTGTCCTGTTTAGAAATCAGAAATGATCTGAGGTAAAAATGAAGGTTTAACCCTTAGAACAACCCTATCTTTGTGGAAGATAGTAAAGGGTGGCTTGGACGAAAGTGCCTGCAACTCTCTCACTTTAGGTGCTGTTGTCAGAGCTACCAATACAATGGTTTTTAGAGGTTAACAACATGAATGTAAAGGTGCACACATTAGACATTTTAGAATCAAATTAAGATCCCCAACTGGAACCTGGAACGGAGATGGGGGAATACATTAGTGAACCCCTTTAGAAATTGTGTCACTAGTGGAATTTTGAAGTATGAACATTCTTCTGACTAGCGCTTATAGATGGACAGCGCTGCCAAACAGCCTTTAATAGTACCAATCTGGAGTCCCAGATTGGCTAAAGATAGTATATAAGATAAAACATCTGGTGTTTTACATAGAAAATGATCTACATTCTTTTCTCTGCATCAGTTGCAGAATTTATTCCAACAGCAATGGTACAAAGACTTTGTTGCTGGCCTTCTGGCCGAAAGCAAAACCTCCATTACGTCATCCGGGAGGTCCCAATCCTTGTATCTCAGCCTTTCAGAAATCAAGCGTGAAGGTTGAGTGTTTTGACCTCTGGATGGAGAGCACAAATTTCCTCTTGCAAGAGAAGGTCCTCTCTTTGTGGAAGACGTATTGGAGGACAGATGGACATGTCCAGAAGGTCCCAGGACCACTTCCTCCTGACCCAACCTGGGCAATTGGGATGTGTTTCCCGAACTTTCTCAACCTCTTGATCACGTGAGGAATGACGGGGACTGGAGGAAACTCGTACGGGAGTGGACATTTCCAGTCCCCCACAAACTCATCTCCTAGAGCTTCTCTCAGGTGAAATTCCCTGGAGCAATACAATTCACACATTCGGTTGACACCTGTCACGAACAGATCCACCCGTGTGGTTCCCCAAAGGGTGAAGATCTCTTGAAGGACTTCTTTATCTAGTTCCCACTCGTGGGAGACTGTGCTGTGTCTGATCAGAGCGTCTGTAGCCGTGTTCTGCTCTCTGGTTAGGTGCACTTGAGATTCCTTCTTGAATTGCCCAGTGCCAGAGCTGCATTGCCTCTCTGCACAGTGGTAGTGAGCCTACACCTCCTCTTTTGTGATTGATAAGTAGTTTGGACTCAGATGGAGACCAACGCCTGCTGACTGTCAGATTCTTGGTGTGGGCTCCCCATCCCGTGAGTGAGGCGTCCGTCACTAATGTTATCTCCGGCCATGGTTGCCAAAAAGGTTCTCCCTTCAGAATATTGTCCTTGCAGGCCCACCACTGAAGATCCTGTGCGACCCTGCTGGGAAACTGAAGTAGGTCCGACATCTTTCCTGAAAACTGGGACCATTGAGTTCTTAGAGCCCATTGAAGGGATCGCTTCTCAGACGGGCTTCTGGCACCAGAAAAATGCAGGATGCCAGAAGGCTGAGCAACCTCTTAAAAAGAAGACCGGGAGACACTGGCACTTTGAAATTTGGTGGCCATCTGAAGAATGTCTTGAGCCCTCACCTCAGGTGGCAAGCTCTTTCCCAAGGATGTATCCAGAACAGCTCTGATGAATTGGAGTTTCTGAGAAGCTGTCATATGGGACTTCTTGTAATTGAGGGGGAAGCCCATTCTGTGAAGGGAGTGGCAGGTGGCGCTGAGATGATCCAGGACTCGTTGGGGAGAAAGCACCCTGATCAGCCAATCGTCCAGGTAGGTGTAGACGTGAATCCCCCCTTCTCTTCTGAGACTCAATGTCACTACCGCCATCAATTTGGTGAAAACCCTCTGGGCAGAGGTCAGCCCGAATAGCAGAACTCAAAATTGATAATGAGAACCACCAACTGCAAACCTGGCACATGAAAATAAGCACCCTGAAGGTCCAATGACACCATCCAATCCTGGAGTTGGAAGGCCTGAAGTATCTGAGAAAATGTGACCATCTTGAACTTGTCCTTCCTGAGGAACTTGTTCAAGTATCTCATTTCCAAGATAGGTCTCAGTCCTACGTCCTTCTTGGATATTAGGAAATAAGGGGAATACCAACCCTTGTTCGTCTCCGCTACAGGCACTGGTTCTTTAGTGCCTTTCTCTAGCAGGGTTAAAATCTTCTGCACAATGAGCAGATCTGGAATCCTCAAAGTGTGGTTCCCCGGTGGATTGTTCGGAGGTCTCTGTATCAAAGGAAGGCAGTACCCATGGGCTAAAGTTTTCAAAATCCAAGCATCCAAAGTAATGTCATGCCATTCTTCTATTCCATTGGTCGAATGGCAATGGAGGCCTACTCCACCCCATGTAGTCCACTACCTTGGACATAAGTTGTCTGTAGGGCGCATCTGTATGCTCCCCAGCTTCTGGTCTCCCAAACTCCAACTCAGGTGAGCTATCCACCCCACCTGCAGTCTGTAGGTTGTCAGAGGTCTCTCAACCTTGACTCCTCTGCAATGAAACTCTGGTACATTTGGCGTACCAAATTGGAGGCCAAAAGGAGTCTCTTCATTCGAGGGTTCATTTTCCTCAAATATGGAAGAAAGAGACTTAAAATAGTATTTTCTCGGTAGTGGCACATAGGTTTTCTTCGGTATGAGAGGTTTTGTAGATAACTGGTTCGATGGCGTCGACGACTTAGACGTATGCTTTTGGCTCGACTGATCCTTCAATGTTACTTCATCGGACCAAGGCCTCAACGGCTCTCAATATGTATCGGGCCTTCGTCCCATGCTCAAGGCCACATGGGATTTAGGTTGAGCCCTTCCCTTCCTGGCTTCTTTCCAAGGCGTGGTAGGAGCATGGCTTGGAGGATTCTGCTTTTCAAATATTTTGAGCATCTTTGCTCTAAAGGCCTCCCACTCGGCTGGAGTGGATTTTTTTGTTGGGCAAGAAACCCTCTCAGGGGAAGCGTCCGACAATGAAGTCAACAAAGGCAACCTATGGTGCCTTCTCTTAGACTTCTTCGAGGACTCCTCAATCTTCACCACTTGGCCTTCTTCCTCTGAGGACAGTCGCCTCTCAACTCGTCGGTCGAAGGTTTCTTGGCCAGGGTAGAATATTTAGGTTGACCTACCTTCAACTTCCCCTTTTTTCCTTCAAGGCCTTTCCAGTCATCGACTGGCACTTTGAGCAGTCCGAGGTGTTATGGTCTGACCCGAGGCACCACAAACACATTTGATGGGGATCAGTCAAAGACATTTTAGACCCACAAGCACAACACTTTTTGAACCCGGTCTTCGGGGTTGTCGGTGTCCATGAAAAATACCTTTCTCGATTCTCTTTCGAAATAACGTAGTCCGCAAAAATTGAAGAAGCACACTGTATTTCTCGAAGCTAAAACAGTCACAGAAAAATGAAACTGAAGCCAATGGGTGCTGCGCGCGCTATATATGCCATCAATGACATCATCCTCGAGACAGAGGCCCTCGAGGGACATTGAGTCACCGCCATCAACGCATAGCGCCCTCTGCCGAAAACATTTTTTTCCTGCAGCAGCTGAAGCTGGATATCGAATATCAAAGATAAGGAATATGTGGGAGGACACAATCCATTTGAAATCAATGAGAAACATTTCCTGAGTTTTGGAAGTAAGCAAAGCCTCTCTGTCCCACTTACCTTGCTACGCTTATCGGTTCTGGGGGCACTGATTAGCCCCTCTATGGCTATCAGTGTAGGAGAACTCTGTTCTATTATCCATAGTAAAGTTATTTGTACCATATACTCTTTAAAGGATTTTCACCTGTCCTTTCGCTATCAACCTTCCTGCCTTTGAGTGGCCAGATTTTCTATATATGGTGAGCCATTTTCCAGAGTAAGCTCAAGGGGGATGTGTCTGTCTGGACCCAGTCCACATTTGTGCAATACTGTCTGTTGCTGGGCAGATGCAGTTTCCAGAGGCTCCCCCGATTGGACAGCCCCTGCCAAAGGTTTGAATGGAGCAGATCCTTGTCATTAGTGGACTGGGAGCAACTCCAGCACGGATTCTGGAAAAGAGCAGGACTTTAGCAGAACACCAAACCTATCTATCCCTAAGCTAGAGGTGGTTTCTCTAGCTAAATAAAATAAACTTTGGTCGGTCAGGTGGTCAGTAGTGTCCAAACAAAAGGTTCTGTCTTGCTCAAAATCTCCTACACTACCCCTATTGCTACAAGAAACAAAGTTCAAGAGGTTATCTGACCCAGGCAGATTACCTCCTTCTCCTGCATATAAAAGTCTCCCAAATACAAGTTCATGAAAGTTCTGTGGTTTCCAAAACAGAGAGAGTTCTCCGAGGTTCTTACTGGGATAGGAGAATGACTCCCTTCTAGTGGATTCCTCAACTTTACGTATGGTTTTCAACAAAACGTTTTTCAATGAGTTCTAAACCAATTCTGTTTTCTTTGGATTCAACTTTTCCCCGCCGGGACGATTAAAAAGCGCAAAAGCGCCCAGAGTCCCTCTCGACTTTCCAGCACCACACTCTTGTGGAATTGCCCAGAGAATTGTGGTACAAAGTGAGTCACTACTTTCTCTGTTACTTCATGATTAACAGTCGCAAAACTTTCTGGCCCCCTCCCAGACTTATCCTTGTTCCCATCACCATGTCCTGGGGAACTCTTCATCGGTTTTGCCAGAGGGTGCGGGTCTGCTCTCTCTGCTTCTTCAAGGTTACTTCTGCAGCCTGCTTCCTTTTGCTGCCAGTTACTTCTGGTGGTCTTGGTGCAGTTGTTGGACTGCTCGGTCCACCCACGACAGGTCATGCCACCACCGCAGTCTCTTGCACGCTCCACCCATCCACCTACGCAGGTCTACTGTAGGCGGTTTTAGCGCAGTTGTCGGACCAGAAGGTCCACACACTAGAGGTCATGCCACTACCTTCCCCCCTCTCCAATTTGTTTGTGCCGATTTCGCATCGACTTGTAAGATATTTCTCAGGTGTCCCATGCTTTGTATCTGCAACTACAGAGACAAGCCTCGCTGGAGTCTCCCAGAGCCCAAGTTCAGTCTCACAGGCTCAATGGCGATCTCCTTGATCGCCTAGTTCTTATCCTGGATTCACACTGGCTCTCAGCAAACCAGAACCACTCGGGCTACAGCCGGGCAGGCCACAAAAGGACAAAGAACTCCTTCCAATCTTGGCTTCTGGTGGCAAAGAATATCGGCCTTCTTTGCTGTTTAGTTTAGATAGCAGGGTCGGCCACCGCATAACGTCAGTGTTAGGGAGAATTCTCATTTATGGCTAATTTCCCTCACCTAGTGAGTCCCTCAGCAACTTTGCTGGATTTCAGGGGTTTATTTTTTTCCACCTGGTAAGAGTGTGAGCCCTTTTTCCCACTCTTACATGTGTTTTGCCATATGCATTTCTGCTGTTTGTGTGATCTTGGGCTCTAGAGCTACACCAATCCATGAGCCCCCCTTTTTTGTGTGTTGCACAGCACCTTCCGTGCAGTGACACAGGGTTGTCTTTGAGACTTCCATCTGACTCCATTTTTCTGGGGCTGACTACCGTCCCCCAGAAACATGTAAAGTTGCCATTAACTTTATGTAGTCATTTAAAACTACAGACCCAGTACACCCCATCTTACATGAAGTATTGGAAAGGGTTAGTTCCTATCCCTTTTTGTCTGTACCTCTCTGAGCTTTATTTTGCTCTCTTAACACTAAGACTTGGCTGGTGGCAGTGGTATCTACCCTACCTTTTCTACCGCGATTATACTATATAAACGTGGTACTGTTTTAGGCTATTATATTAGCCTCGAACTTAAACCCGCTTGACCAAATACTTTTTATTTCGGCTCTGGTTGGGTTTTATCGCTATTTCTTTTTGTTAAAGTCCTTCTTGTGTTTTACTTTGCGCGGCAAACCAGGTTTGCCTCCTTTGTTCGCTGACCTTTGGCGGGCTTCTGTCCAGAAGCCCTCCTTTGGCGTCTGGGTGTCTAGGTGGGCTGAATGTGAGGGAGGGGTGTAGTCACCCCCTGCACAGTGTATCCTTGGAAACACAAATCCCACTTTGTCTTGATTGGCTGACGTGGTTGTCCGGGCAACCCCCCTGCTGAGTGATTGACAGCCAGGCTGTGTAAATAGGGGATTTTGGCATAAAAGGCAGGACTCTTGAGCTGGAAGTCAGAGTCATAACTGGAACTGCAAAGAACCGAAGAGAAGCGGAGAAGAAGACGGCTGCTGCAACTCCCGAGTCCCGGTGAAGCCCTGCTGCAGTCCTGAGCTATCCACCCTTCAACGACAAGAGAAGATCCAGTCCAGAGTCTTCTTCCCTTGAGCCTGGTGGGAACAACCAGCTCACCTTCCACAGGCAGAGGATCCTCTTCTTGGTCGAAATCGCTGCACACAGCTGTAGTGGTCCGGATAGCCATGAAGAGCCTCTCCTGTTTTAAAGGAGCACACCTTTTATTCACTGTTGCTTTTGCTGCTGCTGGCTTCATCCCTGGGTAGTGCAGATCGCTCCAGACGTCGTCCTTCTTGTCCCCACGACTGAAGCTCCAGGAAACGTGAGTCTGCAGGAACAACTGCCGTGGCACCAGCTCTTCCTTATACAAATAAGGTACTGTGTCCAACTTCGACGAACTAGGGTGAACCCTTTTCTCCTCACCAAAGGCTTGTCCTTATCTTCCTTCCCGCTTATAAAACTTTTCTTCCCTTTTGACAATATCTAAGTACTCCTGGCAATCTCGAATCTTGAACTGTTCTAACCTTGTGATCTTCGACAACAGGACCCCTCCCCTGTCCCATTGACACTGGCGCAGGCCTATTGACTTTTACCTACGTTTTAGAAAGTGTCTCGTGATTCTATCTGCCTTGACAAAAGTATTGCCTATGATTTTTATCCCCAACTCTTTTTTTTTAAAATTTTATTCAAAGCAAACAACAATACAAACCAAACACGCAGTGCATATATCAACAGTTCAATTGTTCATTACTTAATTTCGGTCACTGCTCCCATCATCCCACCCCCCCTTACGAACATATTTATTCCACACACTCTGTATCTGCTTCGCGTGGTGGGGTCTCACCTTCTGTGGATTCTGTCAGATCTTGTATTGTTCCAAACAATTCCGCTATTAATACTTTCCACGCCATTAGGGTTCCCACTTCTTCCTCTCCTCCTACATTACTTGCCTCTTGCCATACCATTGTTTCTGCCTCCGCCCATTTCTGCAACTCTTTCCACCACACCTCTACCCGTGGCCTATGACATGTCTTCCATCCCATGGCAATTCTTCTCTTTGCGAGCACATATGCTAGATCTTTCAGTTTGCTAATATGCTTAAAGTTTCTGTGGTCTGGGGAACCCAACCAGCAAGCAGGCCCAGGCTGTATCTATGATGATCGTGACCCCCTTTTCCGCTAGTTTCTGTGCCACTCCACCCCAGAAACGCTCAATTACTGGGCATGACCAGAACATATGTACCATATCAGCCTTTTCTTTGTCACATTTGGGACATGCTCATCGGCCAGCATTTTCAAACCTAGATATCCTCTAAGGTGTCATATATGCCCTGTGTGTAATATACAGTTGTATCTGTTTTAGCCTCACATTCCTTGACACCTTCTTGTGGTACCCTAGGGCACGTTCCCACATCCCGTCCTCTATCGGGCTCCTACTTCCGCTTCCCAGTCTAGTCTCAATTGTGTTAATTCCTTCCCGACCTTAGACATCATCTCGTACAGTCTGGAGATCTCATGCCCCCCCCCTTCCAATAGGTCATATATTACATCTATGATAGCATCTGGTTCTTCTTCCATCACTGTTTCGGGCCATGCTTACCTAGTTTTCTTCACCATCCTGTGGTATGTGATATACTGGCCCGTATGGAACCCTGTTTCCTCCACCAGCAAAGCAAAATCTATGGTTCTAGGTTATTTCGTCAACCACTTTTACATCGTGGGACTTTTCATCGCTGACCCTTTCATCCCCAACATTTTTATTATTTTTATTTTTTTTTATTTATGGGGGGGCTGCGCCCCCAAACCCTCTCCCTTACTTAATAAATAATCATACCCCAGCCCGCACAAACACCCCCCCAAAACATTTTTTTGAAAAAAAAATGTGGGCGATGAAAGGGTCGGCGATGAAAAGTCCCACAATGTAAAAGTGGTCGACGAAATGCGTGTATACCAAATCTATAACGGTCCCCTCTCGCCATATATCTCCTAACGTTATCAGCCCCACCGATTCCCAGTGGTTCCTAATTATCATCCTTAGCTGCTTATCTTTCCCTGCCAGCGCAGCTAGCGGTATTTGCGGGGAGCATGGGTTTGGGTCTTCCAGCAACCGGCATTCTCGGCGCCACATCTCCCACCAAAGCACCATCATCTCAGGGCGCTTTCTCATTTCTGTCTTGGGAAGCCAGATCATCTCTCTTAGATAAAATGGGGCACAATCATGTCCAAACAGTCTGGATTCAGGGGTCACTTCGTCTGAGAGCCATTTGGCAATATATTGCAGCTGGCTCGCTACATAATAAACCTCATAATTAGGCAGTTTTATCCCCCCTTTTTCATAGAAGTTCTGCAGCTTCCATAGTGCCACCCTGTTCCGGGTACCCTGCCACAGGAAATCCCTACACATGCTATGTAGTTTAGCAAAAAACCTCTTGGGTATCAGGTATGGAATATTTCCAAAATAATGGAGGAGCCTAGGTAGAACCACCATCTTCAACATTGCACCTCGTCCCATCATTGCTAGGGGCAATTTCACCCAGAATTTCATTCACTTCTCGATTTTTACAATGGCTACCTCAGTATTGTGCCTATGTTCCTCTTCAGTCGTATGGTACACGTCTATCCCCAAGTACCGAAAAGGGCTAGCCGCCCATGGTATATGTAACACCGGTAACCGTCTCACAGGGGTTCCCGTATAACTACCTAACGGGAAGATACTAGATTTTTGGGGGTTTACCGCTATTCCAGACAGTCCCGCATATCTCTCCATCACCTCCAGAATGTACTGGAGATTTTCCTCGGGGTGCCTTAAGTACAGCACAAATCATCTGCATATAAGGAGATCAAGTGTCGTTCCCCTCCCACCTCGATACCTATAGTATCATATTGCTGTCTAAGGTATATTGCTAGGGGCTCCAGAGCTAGTATATAAAGCATTGGGGACCATGGGCACCCTTGTCTGGTGCCTCTACTGAGTTGTCATCTTTCGGATATCACTGATCCTGTTCTGACCCTAGCCAGCGGTTCACTGTATAGCATCTTCGCCCACCTTATGTATCCAGGCCCCATTCCATAACCCGCCAAGGCCGTCAGCAGCGACGGCCACTTGACTGAATCGAAGGCCTTTACTGCGTCCAAGGACACAATCGCCATTTCGCCCTCTTTCTTACTTCCCCATTCAATAACCCGTTGGAGCCGTCTATGATTATGAGTTATATTTCTATTCGGGACATAGCCCGTCTGGTCGGGATGTATAAGTTTGCCAATAACTTTCCGCAATCTGTTTGCCAGGACAGAAGTCAATATCTTGCTGTCCTGGTTCAACATCGACAAAGGTCTGTAAGAGCCACAGCTATGCCCAGGCTTGTTGGGTTTGGGAAGCGGTATTATGATCGCCTCTCTAAGTGACTCCGGCAACCGTCCCACATCAAACGCCTCATTTAGCATGTCTAACATTGGGGGGGGCACTTCCTCTCTATATACTTTGTAAAATTCACTTGGGAACCCGTCCGCCCCCAGAGTCTTACTAGTAGGCAGCTGCCTTACCACTTCTTCTAACTCCTCCAGAGTAATCTGTGCATCCAGCTCCTCTCTTTCCTCAACACTGATCGTAGGCAGTCCTATGTCTTCCAGTGTTTCGGTTATCTCTCTCCGACTAATTCCCACCTCATCCCCATATAGCAATCTATAATAATCTGCAAACTCCTGATTAACTCCCTCTTGGGTGTCTACTACACTACCATCTTCTCTCATTATCATTCTGATCGGGAGTCTGGGAGTTTCGCTCTTGTATAACCATGCCAAAATCTGTCTCGTTTTATCCCCTCCCGCATGCTGTCTCAATATATTTTTTATAGTTGAGGTTGAACAGTCTTTCCCACTATTCCGCACATTTCTGCTGCAATTTAAGTATGAGCTCCATATCTTCACTTCCCTCTTTTAATGCCTTTTTTAATTCCCTTTCTGTTCCTTGTAGGTCTGCCAGAACCCTACCTTGCAGGCCCTTTCATTTTGCTATGGCTACTCCTCGCATCACTACCTTAAAGGCTTCCCATAATGTGCTTACTGAGTCAATGCTACCTGTGTTTACCTCGAAGTAGCTTGTTATCTCCTCCCTTATGTCCTCCCTAAAAACAGGATCCTTAAGCGCTTCTGCCCGGAGGCACCATGTTGGAATCCGTGCTCTCGGGGGGGCAGTATTGCCACCCGAGAACCAGGGGCGAGTGGTCCGAGAGGGCCCTCGCTTTATATTCTGCCTGAGTAATCGCTGTTATTATCTATGTAGCAAAGACATAGTGTAGCCTTGTATGTAACTTCGGGGCGGAGTAGTGCGAATATTGCCTTTCTTAGGGGTGTTTCATTCTCCGCACATCTTCCAGACCAAAGTCGTCTAGCAGTGTCTGCAGTGCTTTAGCCGCTGGGGCGGGTCTATCAATCTTACTACCTGATCTATCTACCCTGGGGTTTAATACACAGTTAAAATCCCCACCCCCTTTCACCGCACTACCCATACACATGCTTAGGTTGGTGCACAGAGTTCTGAAATACACTGCCGTATTCTGGTTGGGGGCATATGTATTTACTATGCTCATCTCCTTGTTCTCTACTAATCCCCTCAATTTGACTATCCTCCCATCCGTTTCAATCACTTCCTGTAACAGTTGAAACGGGACATGCAGCGCCACCCAGATGAGTACCTCTCTAGCATAGTATGTCGAGCCCACTACAACCCCTTTCCATTTCTTCACAACCATTTCCATCTTTGTCCCGTGTCAGATGTGTCTGCTGCGACAGTGCAATGTCTATCTTTTGCCTGCGGAGGTACAACATGACCTTATTCCTTTTTAAATAACTGTTAAGTCCCCGGACATTCCACGCAATTACTTTAAGATCCCCCATGGCCCATTATGGTTCCCTTTCCCTTCCCAACGGTGCAGTCCAGATCCCACTTCTGTCTCAATCTATCTAGGCTCGTTCCCCTATTTAAACTTCCTACAACTACAAACACTCCCAACACCCCTTCCCCTCTCCCTCCCGCCTCTCTTCCCTTACCCAACAACACCCTCCCCAACCGTTGCCCAGCTCCATCCCTGGATCTCAGGCTCCCCCGCATCTAGCCCTTTCTGGTAAAACCCGCATTCGTGGCTCAGCAGGGTGAGGCCGCCCTATTGGCTGCCTGATTACTTATTCTCGGGGGTAGGTAACCACCATCCTGTTGCTCCTATTTGTTTAAAGTTGCTACGCCTAATGCTCTTGTTTCCATGTGCGTTATTATTATACACTATAATATAGTCACCAAAGTCATAAAGTTTGAGGGCCACCCCTCGTCTATCAAGTGCATCGAGCAGCTATAGTAGTCCCCCCCCCCTCTCCTCCCCACAGTGTACATGATACAGTATCTTCACTTATCGTGCTCTTGGCAATCCTGTTCCCCATCTTGCGTCGGGCAGCCCTGCAAGTCCAGCCACAACTCCGCTTCCTCTGGGGTGTCAAAGAACAGCGATCTGCCTTTGTGCACAACTTTCAACTTCGCTGGGTACAATAGCATGTACCTGACTGACATCTGCTGCCCGCAGTCTCCTCTTGACCGCCACATAACTATATCGTTGCCTTTGCACCATCATAGTATAGTCGGGGTATGCCATAATCTTGGAAGCAGCTCTGTCTATGGTTCGGCCCTTACGGAAATATTCCAGAATCTTTTCTCTGTCTTTGTAATTCAAAATGTTCGCAATTATAGGCCGTGGTCGAGCTCCAGGCCTTGGTTTCCTCATTAGGGCTCGGTGCGCCCGCTCTACTGTGAACCCCTGTGAGAGTTTGTCCGCTCCCACCTCCTTCAGGATCATGTTCTCCACGTAGTCCATGGGGTCTTGGCCCTCTTCTCCTTCTGGCAGGCCAACCACCCGGATGTTGTTCCGTCTCGCCTGTCCTTCTGCTTCCTCCACTCTGTTTTCAAGGTTGGCGACCTGCTGTTTGAGCACATGGACCTCCTTTGCGTTGTTCGTGCTTACGTCAGTATTAGTCTTCACTGCGCTTTCAGGCCGCTGGTTCTTTGTCAGCGCTCTGACGTCTTGTCGCAGCAGGGTGACTTCAATTCCCACGGCATCTATTTTGTTCTCGAGGGCCATCCGCAGTTCCGCCATTGCCATGCCCCACCTAGTACTTAGGTCTGTTATGGCCGCTAGGACTTGCTGGTTATCTCCTTCAAAGGCGTCAAACCCTGATGCCTCCCTCGTCTTTTGTGCTAGGGTCGGAGGGGTCCGCTGTGCCTTTGCAAAGGTGTCCATAGTGGGCTGCTTACTCCTGGCCTTCAGCCCTTTCACCGACATCCTGCAGTCTTGCCTTGCACAGCTCTCCTATGTTTCTGTAGCTTCCCCACTTCAGTGTAGTGTCTGGAAGTCCTGAGTGGGCTGTACTGCAAGGCGGCCCACAAGATCAAGCCCAGAGTGGGCTATGTCCTCCCACGTCTCTCCTCCAGGCAGTAGTTCAATTGCGCTTTTCCGAGGCCCTTGCTCACACTCCACTCTACCTTTTTCCCTGGCAGCGAATCAACTTGGGCTCCTTGGGATCAAACACTGTACCTCTGAGCACTTTCACAGCGCCTCCCCGGTGTCGCCGGCACTCCCCATCCACATTAATGTTTTTCCGTAGTTCGGGGTCACTGGTTGCAGTAATTCTCAATGGCACATGGTCTCCTCACCGCTCTCAGGTCTCATAGCAACAATCCTGGGCTACCCTTTTCTCAGTACAGACTCATCACTCTTGGGTAGTTGTATGTGGGCCAAGCATCAGTTCTTTGCAGCTCTAAGGTCTATAATAATGCTTTAGTAGCATGGAGCACGTTCTGTGTCTTTTGTTTCCCTTTTTCTGCACCCCTTGTTACGTCGTTTAGAATCTCCCCTTGGACCTCTGCTACAAGTTTTGTTCTTGAACCAAGTCCGTATGTACAATCAGGCGTGTGGGGGATCTGAGACTTCCCCTGTCTCCACGGGTCTTTCGTTGCACGCGGCCGACTATTGTGCTCATCGGCGCTGGCCAGCTGTTCATGTGTCCGTTAATGCAGGCATGTCAGGCTCTCGCGCACTCTATCCCCCACAGCGATGCGATGTAGGGACAGGTCGCGTTTCAGGGCTCTCCGACGCTGTTTTTATTGGCACGCCACGATGTCCTCCTCTCCGGGCCCGTTCCACGAGATTCGGCTGCCTCTCGCATCAGTGCCCCATCACAGTATCGTGATAATGTTGCGCCACTTCACTCAAGCCTCGAGGGCAAACCGATGTTCAGACGGCCTTTGCTACAGATGCGCTGCTGCTCCTCATCAGTTTCGCTCGTCTTGCTGCAAGTTTGTTTATACAGGTGACTTCATGCATTTGTAGAGTGGCCGCCGCGCACACATAGGTCTCTCGTTCCATCCACAGCACGCTCGTCAGCCATCAGCTGCTCTCCATTCCTGATATGCGGCACCTGTGCCTCCACAATACACTCTCTAGCGGGCGGCAGGGAGCCGCTCGCACAACAGCACCATATGGTTGGGGGGGCTGCGCAGGCACCAGATGGCGTTCCCCAGCCTTCTTCGTGCAGTCACTGCACCCGCTGAACGGGCTCACCCGCTCCTCCAAGCCCCTCACTGCAGCACACCACCTCGCCTCCAGTCACTGTTTACCAGAAGGGAACAATGTATCTTGTTCGCTTCGCACTCGGATCAATTCCGCTTATCCTGTAGTCACAGCATCTCGCCCTTTGTGATCCGCCATTTTGGATACATTGTCTCAGGGCTGCCGCGAGCATCAATGTCGATTTCACCGTTGCTAGCCACATGATCAGCCCAGAATTTCAAGTGGTGGCAGAGCCTCTATTCACACATCCGTGTGTTCCTTCTAAGAGTTGTTTGCACATTTTCAGCGCATGTTATCACGGATCGATGTAGGATCTCCGGAGCAGCTTTCTCAGGCACGTCATGTTACATGGCAATCTAGCCACGCCCCCCCCTTATCCTCAACTCTCTTGTGTTAATTCATGTGCTACGTGTGTTTTACTCCGGTAAAATTTCTGCTCGGTTTCCTTTCATAAAACCGAACTGTCATTACTGTCAAAAAGTGATCACGTAATAACCCCCGGTAACGTCTTTGTTTCATAACACCGGTCTGTCAAATCCAAAAGTACTTACCTTGAATTGTGCTGCACAAGGAGAATTGGTTGTGTGTAGTGTATTTTGAAGTGTGGTTTTAATAAATAGAAGTTAAGTGTTTTATGAACAGATGGTTTAAAATAAATGTACTTTTACTTTTTAACCAGAAACCTTGAGTCAATGTTTGCTTGAGTCGCAGTAATTGTAGTCCTTTGTGTAATCTCTACTACTGCTCATTTGCTCTTGAGATAAGTCTGGCTGCTCCGCTAGTGCTACCACCCTAACTGTGTAGTACAGGCTTGTACCAAAGGTGAAATTGTACTACCACCTGTAGTCTTAATCTTGTGTAGTGGTCCCTAAGGGCACTGCCCAGGATTCTGCCTAACAGTCAGTCCAATTGACCACAGCTGCATGAGCGTTTATTCCGCTTGCCTGTAGCATTTTCAGGCTCTTCTTCGTCCTGGTTCTAGTCAAACTAAGGTTGTCCGATAGATTACAATAACACATGGTTTCTGACATAAGCCTATGTATAGAAGACTTGAGCACTTGTATCATCCGGGGGGTTGGGAGTCCCCTGGAGGGGAGTTCCTCCTCATGAGATCCTCCTGTATGTTACCACCCCTAGGGGGACTATTGGTTATCGGCCGCACCTCGCTATCCTCATGGAAAGGGGCTCTCCTCCAGGGAGAAGTGACGCCATCTGAAGGATTATCACAGTGGACATCTCCGTCGGATGCCTGCATAGCGTCCTGGAGTCCCGAGATTGACGAGGGGGTGGGGGTCCCGAAGTCAGTGAGTCCCGGGTGCCCAGCACCAGTCCAAATGACAGGAACAGCAAACTAGCAGGACCCAAAAATTCAAAGTCTCAATGGCCTCTGCACCTGTGACCATTGGGCTTCCTCCAACCGAACCAAGGCACAATTACAGAAGGCACAGCGATTTCATGAATTTCTATGGTATTCCCAGAGTGAATCCGAGTACATATGGTAGGTAAGAATTGATGCAGTCCAACTGGTGTGGGATTACACAAGATTTATCTTTTGGTATTCGGTAACCCCGTCATTTAATATAGGATGTACTACACAATTTGGTAGTGTTACTGAGCAGCCAGGCTTATCTTAAAATGGGGTAATGTGAGCTGTAGATCTGTACAATGAAATCAGTAAATACAGGCATCCAGGTAAACACTTCGACAGTTAAAGTATTTATTTATATATATACACACAAAGATATTAAAAGCATTCTTTAAAAACAGCAACTAATAGTAACATTAATCCCAAAGTTAGGATTTAATTTGTAACAGAAGCAATAAGGCAGGTGAGTAACTTTTCATATGTTCTACATTTTCCAGCTGTCAGAGTGACGTCATTTGAGGTCAGTAATAACACTTATTTGTGATCACCTTTGCAATATTGAGTTATAAGGAGGAAAATGTTACAGTTAGATCAGAACATACTTTGTACTTAAAAAAAACAGTTAGATTCTACCAGAGGGATGTAGGCAGTCTTTTATCCCAGCAATAATAGTGTTCAACAATTAAAAGGGAACAAGCACTGCCAAAGCCAATAGCTTCAGAAGGGTGCCTCTAGGGAGCCAGGGCAGCCGAAGTCAATGAGTTTGTTCAAAGTTCTGATACTCTCCTATTAGAAAATGTTTTAGCAAAGTCAGTAGTTCAAATAGAAAATCAAAGCAACTCAAGAGGAATAACCTTGAAGAAGCACAAGCTGAAAGGCCAGTGCAAGTTAGTTGAGGTCAACTCTAAAGAGGGTAAAACAGCACTCCCCAACGTAGGAAGCACCACTAATGGCAAATGGTTGATGTACCCCAAGCCCCACAGTACCTGTGAACTGAAGAATGTGTTCCAGCAGCATGCCTTCCTGTTGCAGTGTAGCAGACTCTTGTTCCTGGTCCTTGGTCGTGGTGACGAAAGAGAGGACCGTCTGACAGGGAGGAAGTCGTCCCTTGCGGGTCTTCCCAGTCAAAACGAAAACAGGGTCAGCACCGCTGCAAGGCTTCACCGGGCACTTTGCGGTCCAGGAGGGTGCTGCTGGTGTCTCTTCAAGTCTTCTTTGTTGGATGTTTTCCTCCAGTAGCAGACTCCCTCCAGTCCCAAAAACCTTGCCTTTTAAGCAAGTTCCCATTCATTCATAGCCCTGCGCTATCAATCAATCACTCAGCAGGGTGGCTGTCCTGCAGGACAGCCAGCCACCCAATCAGAACTGGTTTCACTCAGGCACACCTAGAGACAAAGGACAGGGAAGTTCCGGGACCCTCCCTCACTTCCTGCCTTTCCAGACACACTGGAGCCTGGGCGGGCTACAGGGCTGAAGCCCGCCAAAGGCAATATGCACAAAGGACTCAAACCCGATTCAAACAACAGAGTAAAAGCCAAGAAGAAACTTTAGGGAACGCATGGTGGCAATAATAAGACAGACACAAGTGACCACAGTTCAAGGGTGTTTATTGAACCTTTGCAGGGGTGTGATAAACACCTATCTCAACCTAAATCTAACGATGAGAGCAAGCTACAACCATCAAATAATGAAGAAAGCAGTCCTAGTAGCATCGTGTCAACATAAAAAGGGCATATACTAAAAAAACTATTGCCAATCCTTACTACTAAGTTATAAATGGTGTGGGGCGCAGTTTATGAAAAAGAAAGAAGTGTTCACAAAATGATAAGTCAGGATAATTGGGGCGTTGACCTCCCTTCCCCAAGCACAGGCAAGACGGATCCCTCGAGCAAAGCGCACACTCTGGATTCTGCGGCACCAGGATACAGTTCCAGTTTCACAGTTCACAAAACTCAAGACTCTGGGCCTCATTATGAGATAGCCGGTCCGGATTTAATGGTGCCGGTAAAAAAAATGACCTACTAACTCAGAGTTGTGTGGCCGTGTAACGCCACCGGCCGCACACGGACATGGAAACACTGGCACCATTACCGCATGGTGCTGGTGTTTCCACTGCCTCAATTGGGGAGTAACGTAATGCCGGCTCCGGAATTACCGAACACCTGGGGCTGTAATGCCCCGGTAAGTACAGTAATTCCGGAACCGGTAAATCCCTACGGGTCCGGCGGCAAACATGTCGGTTTTACTGGCACGGTTACCGCCAGACTCGTAACAAGGCCCTCTGTGTTCAAGTTTCTTTACTTCTCACTAGTCTCTTGATGCAACAGGAATGACACGCAAATGTTCTCTTTAGCGTTCACAGAATTCACTTTGGGTATTTAACCTGGATCTCCCTCAGCCGGGCTCAGATCCTTTTCTAAAATAAGGTTCAGTTAGTGTCCCTCAGCCAGGCTCGGACCAATTGGATTTACTTCATACTATCGCAGACTTTCGAATGTGCACAGAGTTTAGCAAGACCTGTTGCATGACCACTTCTAGCTTAATATTTCTTTCACCCTCAGTATCACTTGGACACCTAACAGACTTTCGAATGGGCACCCACATGGTACTGGACCACTATGTGTATGGTATCTTTTCTTTACTTTCCACAGAGTTCAATGAAGAAGTTGAAGTGATTCTTTCTGACTTTCAATTAGAATAGCATTGCACATTTCAGATGCTTCATACAATGTTCGCTTCATACAATGTTGCTGCTTGCAACCTTGATTCAAAACACAAGCTAGGGTGGTAGCAGTCTACCCGACTCACCGGCTCTGTTGCTTTTTCGGATGCCGCTTTGTTGTAGGAGCCAAGGAGAGTACCACAGCAGCAATCACTCCTTCCCGCATTGGTCATTGACGCGGGAGAGCCCCGGGTACCTCCGACACACTGTACAGGTTTCATCAGCCTTAGTTCCTGGTCTTTGGTTTCTTACTTTCCAAGGCTCGTGAATTAACAGCCTTTGTAGTTCGAGGGTGCGTCCCTTCTTGCAACCCTCTCCGGTCTCGCCGTCCTTCTCCTTGTATTAAACTGCCATCTTGGAACTGCTGCTTCCTCGTGTGTTTTTCCTCGCTTAGAGTGCTTTCACACTCTGCCTTTTATCTGTGTGGGGAAACGTGATGGAAGTCAGGTGTGTGTAATGATCCGTAACTGCCTGACCTTGCCTGACCATGGTGTTGGGACATATCAGGTATTCAGCTCTGGTGTTAGTCCGTTATCACTCACAGTGAATTGTCTGTGAGAAAGTGTTTGTGTCAGGAAAAGGGTGGGGGGTTGACTTCCTAGGTATCCGACTTGGTAGGATGGGGAAAAGGTGTTACAGGGAAGGGGATACTGCGTCTCGCCGTCCCGTCTTCCACTTCCACTCCCCGAAGACCCCCTCATACAGGTGATCCTCCAGCACTGGTGCACTAAAGGAACTGGATCCAAAAGCAATGGCCGTGTACTGGCCACCTGGATGAGAGATGGCAAAGACGGGCCATTTTGGGGAAATGGTCACCCTTGGGTGCTGTACTGCAGCTAAGGATTCAGCCTGCCGATACCTGGCACAAGGTAGTAAAAAAAGAAACCACTGCCACCAGCCATTCAATTGAGTTGGTGGAACAGAATGGTACATGAGGAGTGGGATAAAGGAGTTACTATGTAACCACCCAGCACTCCACCTTGGGTGGTGTGTGCTGGACCCAGAAAAGAAAAGGTAACTGTTAGGGAGAATTCTCAGAAATGTGCTAATTCCCTCCACCTTGGCGACCCCAAGCAACTTTGCTGGATTTTGAGGACTTGATTTCTTTTTACCTGGAGATAGTGAGAACCCTTTTCCCACTCTCTCATGTATTTTACTGTGATTTCTGAACTTTGTGTTTCTTTTGGTTGTGGAGTCTGACACACTCCATAGGCATCATCTTTTACATAGTGCCACACAGCACCTTCAGTGCAGTGGCAGAGGGGAATCATTCAGATTTCCCAAATGTTTAAATATCTTCTCTGGGAAAAACTACTGTTTGCCAGAGCAGTGAAGTGAAATTGACTTAACTTGCATTTGTAACTTTCTAGAGCATACACTATCTTACAATAGGGTGCTGGAGGGGTTACCTAGTATAGCCTTTTGTCTAGCTTCTCATGGAACATTTGTATGTTACCCTTTCCTCACTGAATGGCTGGTGGCAGTGGTTTTGTTTTAACTACCGTGGTATGCATTTACCGCGGGCCGCGTACGCAGCTGAAGTTAAGCACCCAAGGGTGCCATTTTTGTCAAAATGGCCCGGTCTTCTTTCTTCACCATTTCTTTGTGGAAAGGTCCTTCTTGAGATTCTGCGCGCCAAACCACGTTTGGTCCTATTGTTCACTTTGCCTTTGGTGGGATTCACGAGTGAAGCCCGCCTCTGGCTCCAGGGTTTCTGGGGTGGCCAGGAAGTGAGGGAGGTGCCCGAAACTCACTGTACTTAGTCTCCTAGGAGCCCCAAATGCACTCTATAGTGATTGGCCGGCTGACCATCCGGCAAGGACAGCCAACCTGCTGGGTGACTGACAGCTAGGCTGGAATGAATGGGAGGGAACTGAATAAAAGGTGAGGCTTTTGGCTTGGAAGGCAGAGTCGACCACTGGACGAAGGAACCGAAGAACTGCTGCAACTCCTGGACAATTGGTTTGCCCGGTGAAGCCCTGTTGCTGTGCTGAAACTCCAAATTCGTATTGACAGGGAAGCCCCAATCAACTCCAAAGTAAGCCACCTGGACATTCTCTCAAAGCTTGTTGCTTTTCCACAGAGTTGCTGCTGGAAACCGAATAGCCAGGGAGATGAACACCAGATTGTGTGCATTGCTTTTAAGTTGGCCAAGAGCTCCAGGAAGATCCTCCGGACTCCCAGGAAGCAGGAATGACCGAGCCTGAGCCCCCTCAACAGAGTGTGGGACCCCAGAAGCAAGAAAAGTCCATCTAGACAGCCAGGAACCGCAGTGTTGCCATTTGCAGTAGTTGCGAGGAGCTGAAACACTGAAGTGCCACTTGTTGGAAAGATTGACGGTTGCGAGGGGTGACCATCCCCCATTGCAGTGCAGGAGTCCCCAGAAGTCCTCCCTCTTGTCCCTACGACTGAGGCCCAGGAACAGAGAGATCTGCAGAGCTGCACAGGAACAGAAATTATCTGCTGCATTTTATCTTTAATACAAAAGGTACTATAAAGTCTGAGAGAACTTAGCTCTCATTGTACAGTTGCTTGCATCTTCTACTACTCACAAGTCTAATCAGCTTGTGGCCCTACATTTGATTCTTCTTTTCTTCAAAGACTTCTAAAACATTTTGCAAATACCTTTCTACTTACCTACCAGAGGTGCTGCATCCTATATAAGACTTTCCCCATTGACTTTGGCCTAGCCTGTTATAGTGAATGACTCTGCTTTGGGGGATCCCAAAGTATTTGCCTGCTTAAGAATATTTGTGGTCTCGTGTTTGTTCTAATAACATTTTCCTTTTACCAACTTCTAACAGCATCCTAAATGCAAACAGTAAGATATTAATGTCCCCAGCACCCTAGCTATTGAAGTCACCCGAGGGTGTAGGTTGCGTCTATGGGCCATCCCAAAAGGGTCTACACTGATTTTAGAATATTAAGAGTGTGTATTTTGAATACTTGTCACTGGGAATCTCTATGCAACTCCCCTACAGCTCACATTGGCCCCTCGAGATAGGCCAGGCTGCTCAACACGCTACCAAACTGTGTAGTACAAGCTTATACCAAAGGTTGAGATTCCCATTACCTCTAGTCAGAGTTGTTGTAGTGTACCCTAAAGGTACTGCATACAAACTTTGCCTAACAGTAGCCAGGGAGGAGTAAGGGTGCATGTATTTGCGTCCACCTGGGTGTTCACGAACAGCAGGGTGATGGTAACAAAGGACCTAAATCACCTGGAAAACTGAGGTGAGAAGAATACTCGACTGCCGAGTCCCCTTCCATCTTGTAAGCCAGCCAGGACACAAATGAAACAAGGCAGAAGCTGTCGTAATGGAGGAGGCAGCGGAGCACCAGACTCCCTTCTCCTCCCCGTCCCTCCCCTCCCCTCTTTTTCTCCTAGCCGGCTCTCTTTTCTTATTTGCAGGGCCACCTGGACTGCAAATCAGGCCGCAAGTTTAAGGTCGTACAAAGAAAAGGGGGAGCTGTCAAGTTCCCAAGGGATGTGGTGGAGATCGAGAGGATAGCTCAGCGGCAATGTGCTCGCCTTGGTAGCAAGACGACACGGAGCAACACAGGTTCGATCCCCGGGTCCGAGCTTAGAAACCTCTGGGTATTAAGCGCGTTATAAATAACCTATCATGTGGTCATTGACCCTGATGGAGCTTGCTGCAGCTGCTGTTACTGCCGACTCCATTTGTGATCTTGGGGTGTTAACCCATGAGAAATCTAGCAGCGGTTTTAGCCCGATCGGGGAGCCTCTCTGATGTTCATGTGAATCCATTCAATGCCCAGTCTCTTACCCCCTCCATCAAACCGACCCACAGGAGAGCCTACTCAAGTACGAATCAAGACGAACCTGAGCCCAGTGCCATCCAGCCCACTATTGCAGGGTGTCTAGATCACACGGCCAAAGCTGACCTTCTCGATTTACTGGGCGGCGGATCTATGAAGAGGTCCCTGGGCATTAATAAACGCACCGGAAGATGTGATGATTGGATACATCTCTGGCCCCCCTGCGCCCTTTTTTTTTCCATCAAGGCCTGAATCGTGGATCCTCTCATGTGCCCCGTGACTTTTGGATGTTACCTGTTAGGGACAAATCTCTGAAATGTGCCAATTCCTTTCTACCTTAGAGACCCCCAGCTCTTTTTGCTGGACTTTAGGACTTTTCATTTCTAACCTGAAGAGAGCGAGACATTTTTCCCACTCTCTCGTGTATTTTTCTGTGATTCGGACTCTGTTTCTTTTGACTTTGGAGTCTGACAAACTCCATAGGCATCATCTTTACATTGTAACACACAGCACCTTCGGTGCAGTGGCACAGGGAAGTCTCTTAGATTTAATAGCTTCTCTTGGTGAAACTACTGTTTCCAAGAGCAGTGAAATGAAATTTACTTTACTTACATTTTGTAACTTTATAGACCCAGCACACACTATCTTACAATAGGGTGCTGGAGGGGTTACTTAGAATCCACTTTGTCTAGCTTCTCATGTAACATTGTTTATGTTACACTTTCCACAATGAATGGCTGGTGGCAGTGGTTTACTTTTTCCTACCATTGTGTGTTCCTACCATTGTGTGTTTAATTGCAATTGCAACTGCAGTAAAACACCCATGGATGCCCATTCGGTCAAAATTGCCCAGTCTTCTTTCTTCACCATTTCCTGTTGGAAAGATCCTTCTTGAGATTTACTCTGCGCGCCAAACCAGGTTGGGTCCCTTTGTTTGTTTTGTCTTTGGCTGGATTCACTGGTGAAGCCCGCCTCTGGCTCTAGAGTGTCTGGCAGGGCAGTGAGGGAGGTGAACGAAACTCCCTGTGCTTAATCCCCTTGGTTGCAGGTATGCACCCAAAAGTGATTGGCTGGCTTGGCTGATGTGTGAGTGACAGCTAGGCTGCGAATGAATGGGAGAAACCTGCATAAAAAGCGAGGCTTTTTGGCTTGGAAAGCAGAGTCGACCACTGGATGAAAGAATCCAAAGAAGAACTTGGAAGAGACGCTTGCTGCAACTCCTGGACCGTTGGTTTGCCCGGTGAAGCCCTGATACATTGCGCAAGTTCCGAATTTGCCTCGACTAGAGAAGCCCTGCAACGGATGACTTCTCCCTTTGGGCTGGTGGGACCAATCAACCCCAAAGCGAACTCGTCTGGACATCCTGTCAAAGCTGGCTGTACTTCCCTTGCTGTTGCAGGAACTGATTGCCAGGGAGAGGAACACCAGAATCAAGAGTCTCATTTTTAAATCAGACCTGAGCTACAGGAAGATCCTCCAGTCTCCCTTGAAGCAGGACTGACCAAGCCTGTGCCACCTCAACAGAGTGCTGGACCCTAGTTGCGAGGAAAGTCCATAAAGGTATCCAAGGTAGTGGTGCTGTTTGCAATAGCCGCGAGGAGCTGAAACCGTGAAGTGCCGCTGATCTAAAGTTTGCCCATTGCTGCCGCTGACCTTCCATTGGTAGTGCAGGAGTCTGCCGACGTCCTCCGTCTTGTCCCATGACTGATGCCAAGTAACAACAGGATCTGCAGACCTACACAAGAACAGTAGCCAGCCGGAACACATTTCTTCAAACCAAAGGTACTGTAAAACTAAGAGGACTTACTTCTTGTTGTGTAGCTTTGCTAGTTCTCAGTTGAGACTTGTCTTGGTTGCCTTTGCAGAGTCACTTGCAGCTTTGCCACTCACAAGCCTCCCAGCTTGTGGCCCTACAGTGATTTCATTTGTACAAAGACTTCTAAAAACATTGTGCAAGACTTTCTACCTACCTGTAAGAAGTGCTTCAGCTCAACTAGACATTTGCTCAACTAACATTGGCGTTAACTATTCCCCAGGAAAGGGTTAATTTACTTTGCATTGGAGGGTTCAAAAAGTACTTAACTGCTTAAGAATATTTGATTACCATTGTTTTATTCCCTCCTCTTTTCCCTTTTTACACTAAACTCAGTATTGCTCTAAATGTACCAGTGATATATCAATGTCCACAGCGTCCTAGTTATTTAAGTCACCTCAGGGTGTAGGAAGTGTCTGTGTGCCATCCCAAATGGGCATCTACTAATTTATTGAAACAGTGTGTATTTTTGAAGTATATTATTGTGTTATATATCTTGCTCCCTTCTAAGGAAGGCTTATTCAACTGACATAAATTGATAAAAATTGTTTAATCAAGAAACCTTGAGTGCAAGTGTTTATTTGGACACTTGTCACTATGAATCTCTGTGCAGTAACCATACATCTCACATCGACCCCTCTTGAGGCCTGGCTGCTCAGTCACTCTACAAACCTGTGTAGTACATGCGTATACCAAAGGCTGGGTTAACTATTGCCAAAAGGACAGGGCTGCTGCAGTCTCCCACAGGATCTGCATACAATCTTGCCTAACAGCACTGGAAACTAATGTTGTCCATCTCCCATCTACTTCTGCCCTGCCACCTGCGGATCCAGTTATCTTGGCCTTGGATGGAACCTGTGGGGAAAAGCCCTCCTTCAATTCCACTAGTAGCAGCGGGAGCGAGTCCATGTCAACTGCACACTCGGAGGCTAGCTCTTTCCTTTGTCTATTCCCCACTTAGGGCCCCCAATCCAGGGGATCCCGCCCCTAGTAGATCTGTCTCACTTAGAACTTAACACTGCCCGGGGTTGTTCCTGTGAATGAGTGCTTGTTGAACTCGCAGACATTAAAGAAAACGGCTATTGGCTGTGATTGAGGTCCAGAGGAAGGGAGAGATACGAATGGGAGGAGAGGGCATCCTGGAGGAGGGGTCAATGGACATGGGCCCGTTGCATTTGTAGCACCACACCCCTCGTGTCCGCGCTCACCCATTGCCACTGGTGCCCCAAACAATCCAACTCCGATGGTCCCACAGGCTGCGCAGACACTAAGGCCTTTTATATCTGCAGAGCCCCCCCAGGGCCTCTAGCTTGTGAATGAAGCTCCCGACCGTGGTGGCAATGCACCCAGTAACTCGGCATGGTGCACCCAGGTGGGAGGAGAATCTGTGTATGCGACTCTTGCCCTGAGAGGTATTTGCCTAAGCATGAAGCTCGAGGGAGGAGGGGGCAAAGAAGAGCTACTGTATTTCTCAATGGAGTACCTAAACTGCCCTTGGATAGATGAGAACCATGGGATGCTCTTTAGAATAAATGTCACCATTGATTTGGTTCCGCTGGGGAGTGCGCCTTTGTGACCACGGGTACCATAGTGGGGTGCCTTAGATCGACCAATGATAATTTTGCAGATTCTGTTAAAGTGGACTTTAGGAATGATTGTATGGCCAGGGATGTCCTGAGAACTTGTGAGTGGTATGGTCAGTCCACGAGAAGTGGGATTGTAGTTAGTCCATCCCCCTACAATGGATCTCTGGGCCTCCCTGGATATTACGCCAGAAACAAAATTGGTGTTCGTCGCAAATAGATCTATCTGGGGATTGCCCCATCATCGGAATAGCAGATCCACTTGATCCTGCCGTAGTTCCCACTCGTGGCACGAGCGCAGCTCCCTGCTGACCGAGCCGGCGATAGTGTTCTTTATTCCTGCCAGGTGGAAGGGTACAAGGAACATCCCCTGGGCAACGGCCCAAGGACATAGATCCTGCGCTTCCTTGGATAGGGCTGGGGATCTGGTGCCCCCTTGCTTCCGGATGTAGAACATCGTGGTGGTGTTGTCGGTGAAGACCCTCACCACCTTGCCCTTGAGGGACGGGAGGAACGACCTGATGGCCCAGAACATGGCTCGGAGCTCCAGGACGTTGATGTGTAGTGACCTCTCCTCTGGGAGCCAAAGGCCTCTTGCGTGGAGATCTCCGGTGTGCACTCCCCATCCTTCCAGGGAGGCATCCGTCATCACCGTCTCCTGATGTGTCGGGGTCTGGAAGTCCATACCCGCCACTAGATGTGCGCGGTTGCCCGGCCACAGGATTGCTTGGCGGAACGTCTTGTTGAGAGAGATCTTGTCTTCAAAACTGCCCGCTGCTTAGATCCAACGGGCGTCAAGGAACTCCTGCAGTGGTCGCATCCGCAACCTGCATAGACGCACGAGGTAGATGCACGATGACATCATGCCGAGTAGGGACTTGATAGACCACACCCTGGCCATGTCCATGGTCAACAGCCGTTGTACCTTGCCCAGGATGGCCTTCGTCCTTTCCTCCGACGGCAAAGCTAATTGCGCCACTGTTTCGACTCTGGCTCCCAGGAACAGGGCGTCTTGCGATGGTACCAAGTGGGATTTCACAAAGTTGATTGAGAATCCCAGATCCGTGAGCAGTTGGACGGTCTTCGCTGTGTGATCGACGGCGAGTTCCCTTGACTTTGCTCGGATGAGCCAATCGTCCAGGTAGGGGTAAACGTGGATCCCCTGCAGGCGCAGCCGGGCCGCCACTGGTGCCAGGCACTTGGTGAAGACCCTGGGCGCCGCCTTCAATCCGAAGGGCAGGGCCTTGAACTGGTAGTGTCGTCCTTGGACCACGAATCGTAGGAACTTTCGATGTCTTTGAGTATGGGGATGTGGAAGTAGGCATCCTCCAAGTCCAGCGATGATAGGAAGTCGCCCTCCTCCAGCTGCCCCAGCACGTGCTGAAGGGTGACCATCCGGAATTTCTGGGACATGATGTATTTGTTTAGACGACGAAGCTCAAGAATGGGTCGCCAACCGCCGGTCTTCTTTCAGACGAGGAAGTACCGCAAGTACACTCCGGAGCCCCAGAGCCTCTTTGGGACGAGTTCTATCGCGCCCTTTTTTAGCATTGCACGTACCTCCAGAAGTAGCTGTGGCACATGGTTTTCCTTCCTGGCCACGGGTGGTAGACAGGGACAATTTCTTTGGAATTCCAGAGTGTGTCCTTGGGTCAGCACGTCCAGCACCCAAGGGTTGGTGGAGATGGACTCCCACGTGCTGACCAATTTCACCAGCCGGCCTCCCACCTGGGAGCTTGAGTGGGGGCCCGTCCTCACGGCCGGTTCGATCTTGCTTGGCCGATGCCTTGGCGTCCTTTGCGACGACAACATCCTCCGGCCTTGCTGCAATCTCTGTAGGCCTCCTGTGACGATGAGCGAGTTGCTTGGCGGTACGAGGAACCGCCACCAAATCCTTTGGCGGCACCTTGAGACTTGCCTCCGGAGGTCGAAAGGGCAGCCATCGTTGATGGAGAACCGATGGCCCGGGCCGTCTCGGTGTTCGTAATTATGACCTGCAGTGACTCGTCTACTGCCTTTCCGAACACGTTGTCCCCGTCAAAGGGCATGTCTAGTACCCTGGGTCTGAACACCCTGACAGAATTGGTGGCCTAGCGCCAACCGCGTCGGCGAATGCAAAGGCTGTTGCCCATCTGTCAAAACCCGGTGTCGGCAATGTCCGTGGCCACCGTGATGGCATGGTCCAATGTCACCTCCCCTTCTTGCAGGATTTCAAGGGACTCCGCACTCTCGTTTGGCAGGAAATCCAGTAGGGGATCGATCTTGAACCACAGCTCCCTGTCGTAGCGTGCCACGATCGCGAGGGCGTTGGCCGCCTTGATGGTCATCGCCACCGACGAGATGACTCGTCGTCCCATGGCGTCCAGCTTCTTCCGCTTGCCGTCCGGTGGGGAAGTGGAAGTTGATCCCCGTCGCCCCTGCTGATTTCTTCTTGGCCGCTGCGGAGACCACTGAATCTAAGGCACATCGGGGCGGAATCCGGGACCTGGTACTACTTCTCATACCGGTCCCTCTTCGCAGGAGCAGTGGATGGGTTTTTAAGCAGCGACAGTCATTCGTCCCATATGTCGTCCAGTAACGGTACTGAGAGGAGGGTCTTCCTCTTGGCCTCCCGTCGTTGGTAGAGAAACCCTTCCTTCTGCTCTTCGGGACAAAGCTGGAAAAGCTTTGGTGCCCTGGCGATCATGGCGTGAAAGGGCCAATTTCGTCGGGAGGGGAGGCCCGGGCAGGGGGTGATGGGAGATCCGTCCCGTCGTCACCACTGTCATCGTCTGTCCCCGCCGTCGCCGTCTCCGTTCCCGTCTCATCCCTCGGTGGAGGGGAAGGAGGTGAAGGCTGTAAAGGAGGGGTGAGGATGGATTTGCCTCTGCTTGTTCGGTGGGCTTCCCGATGGTCCGGTTGCCGCTGGATCGACCGCTGGGGTTAAGGGCAACCTTGTCCTTAACTCCTTATGCAGGATCTTGATGGCAATCCAGACTGCTCCTCAGTTTTCCTGTGGCATAGGCATCGGGAGCGACAGCTGGGTAGCGGGGTCCTCCGTCTTCTCCAGGGCCCGTGGCTCCTCGTCGGCTCCACCGTTTGATTGTTTGTTTATTTGATATAGCGCAAAATCAAACCCGCAGGTACGTCCGCCTCGTCGGGATCCTTCCCATAGGACCGGACTTCCTCGAACTTCTTGTCTTGTCCAGGATCTTTGCGACACCAGCCAGCTCATCTTTTGAGGTGGTATCTGTGCCCATTATGGCTACCGTGCCCCCCCTTTCTCCTCCCGGGGTTTCACGGGGGTCTTCTCAATAGGCTGAAAAGATGATTCCCTCCGGGGTGGCAGGGAAACTCTAGGCCGGGCAGTTGTCTCCACTGGGGTAGCCTCCACAAGCTTCGCCAGGGCCGCCACGACTCCTTCAATCGAGGTCTTCGCCGGGTGAATCAGGGCCTTTGCGACCTTGGGCGCGCTTGAGGCCTTTACCCTAGGGGGAGTATCGCTGCCTCGCTCCTCCTCGGCTGTCGCCATCGGGATCGGCCGGGGCTTCTCCTGAAGATTACCTGGGTTCTCCGACTTCACCGAGCCAGAGCGTTGGCCCGTGGATGATGGCGTCGGTGACATCGCGCCCTGCCTGGCAGCCAAATAGCCCAAACCATCGGTGCTCCCGGTGCCCCCGAACTCGTGGTTCTTTGCCTTTTGTTGGGCCCCTGTCACCCGAGCACCCTCAAAGATCTTAGAAGACCGCTCGGACTTCTTCTCACCTGCTGCTGGGCTCTTCCCCTCCAGCCAGTTGGAGGGGACACGTTCTTACAAAACGAACAGTCCTTCTCCACGTGCGATTTGTCATTGTGAAGGCAGTAGAGGCACCGGGAGTGCTCATCTTCCTTGAAGACATTCTGTAATCCACATCCAGGGCAGCTCCTGAAGAGCTTGGATCCAACAGGCGTCGTGTTTCCTTTGTCCTGGGCCATGTCCACACTGGGTAGGCCTCAAAGATCTTCCGGAATCCTCCAAGAAGTAAAAACTCAACGAAAATTCGCCCTTGAGGGGCGTAGAAGAATTCCGAAACAGTCCCCGTTGATCGGAAGTAGAATCGGTGGAGCTTGAGGCTCGATTGACCGAAAATAGAGTTAAATCTTCGAAAAAATGCGAAACGCAGTGTTAGGGAGAATTCTCTGTTTAGGCTGAATTTCCTAACCTAGTGAGTACCCCAGCAGCTTTGCTGGATTTTTGGGGTTTATTTTTTTCTCCTGCCAAGAGTGAGACTCTTTTACCCTCACTCTTGGCCATGATTTGAGTGTGTTTCTTTGAATCTAGATGTGTTTAATGGGCTATGGGGTCTTTTACTCCATAGGGCTTCATGGGTTTTTGTGATGTGTGTTACACAGCACCCTCCGTGCCGTAACACAGGGGTGTCCTAGTGACCCCCCCAGTATAGACTCCATACCCTGGGACTGACTACTGTCTCCCAGGGCATGTAAAGTCACCATTGACTTTACTAGTCTTAAATTCTGAACAGAACCAGTACAAACCATCATATTGTGGACGTACTGGTCTGTTAGTCGAGGGGGCACGTCTCCGTCCCCCCTGATTGAGTTTTGGCTGGTGGCAGTGGATACTACTTTTTATATTCTACCGCAAATATTTTCCTATGGGATTTCCCATTGTTTTAGGCTACTATCTTTATTTAATTATTTACGGTAGCCTCGAACATACTGCCGGTTTATTTAATTAATATTAATTCTCCGGTTGGTATTTTTTGCCAAAACCTGATTCTAAAATGGCGTTTGTGTTCTCTTCTGTGACTCCAACCCAAGTCGAGCCCTTTGTTCCACTTTTTGGCGGGCTTCTCCACAGAAGCCCTCCAAAGTGGTGCCACTCTGTCTGGGGTACTTAGGAGGGGTGGAGGGGAATTTAGGCACCCTGGACTGAGTTGCCTAGGCAACTCAAGTCGCACTCCGTCCTGATTGGCCCAAGTGGTGAGCCGGCCGGCTCACAACTTAGCATGTTTGAGTGACAGCTAGGCTGAGTGAATGGGGGTTTGCTGCATAAAAGCAGGGCTTTGGGGACTGGAACTTCAGAACTCGCCACAGGACCTAAGAATCCGACGAGGGAGAAGTTGAGCCAACCTGCCACGACACCACTACCGGTGGAGCCCTGCTGGACCGTCTCACCACTTTTTTCCCCAACGACAGAGGAGATCTCCCGCCGGAGAGTCTTCTTTCTTTGACTGGTGGGGATAACCAGTTTCACCGTCTTTTTTCGCTTTCCCGACGTATCTCGTGGCCGTCTTGCCCGTGCCAAGCACCCCGGCAACCGGGATACCACGTGTTACCACGACTGCGAGACAAAGGTACCACCTTTAACCAGAAAACTCCGCGGCTGGTTTCTGCCCTGGTAGTGCAACGACCTTCATCTTTCCTCCAAGTTGAGATCTCTTCTTCACCTGGATGACGACGCAACTTGCACCCACTACCAGAAACAACTGCCACCGCTGGAGGATCCTTCCCACTTAAGGTACCGTGTCCCGCCTGGCTTCCCTTGCTACCGACTGTACGGGGTAGATTTAGCCCCCGGCTTTCGAACCTGGGATAGTCTGGGACACCCTGGCTAAACTTTCTAAAGCCTCTCTAAACTCTTTTTGAACCCTCTGCAAGACTTTCTAAGCCTAGTGTAACTGTGTGATCTTGGGCGCATTTGTGCTCTGCTCTCTCTAAGAGTGGGCCCAGCCTTTGGACTTTGGTTCACCAGTGACTTTTTCTCTTCTGCCTTGCTAACAGTGTTCCTGAACCTTAGAGTGGTGTACCTTTCCATATTCTGTATTTTTACCTCCCTTTCTCACAAACTTATTAGAGTGCAATCTAGTTAAGCGCTCACCTCTGTATGAAAATAAGTGGTGTTTTACTGTGATTTTTCTGATAAGGAAAAAGGGGTGTATATATTACAATAGTAACTGTGTTTAGAATATTTTACAATAAGAGTGCCTGTGCGTTTCAACTGTGTGTTTTTAAATAAATAACTATATACTTTGATACCAAAGCTCTGGTCAGTGTTTGCTTGTATTATTGTATCGGAGTGCCTATTGAGTAGACTTTCGATACTGCCTAACTCTTCTTGAGGGAAGTCTGACTGCTCAGCCACAGCTACCAGGTAAATCTGGGTGGTACAGACTGCTACCAAGTGGGTTTACTGCCAACACCTGTAGTCTTAAATCTTTTGCAGTGGTCCCCAAGGGAACTGCGCAGGTTTCTGCCTAACACGCAGTAAAAGCTTGAGAGCTATAACACGAGAACTTGATTGTGCGGTAGAAATCTGAAGATGGCTGCCAGAGGAGGGGCTTAGGTAGAGGGCAGTCATTGGCTGGGGGCAGTATGACCTAGAGACCAGTGATTGGTTACTAGTAGAAAGAAAGTTCAGAAACAAAACTGAAACTGGTTTTTTTCTTTACCGAGGATTGCCAGCCTGACGATGGGGAATATTCATGAGCACGTGAATCCATGCCAGATCCCATGCTGTAGAACACTCAAATATACTTCACAAAACACACACTCTTAATCTCTCTAAATCAGTAAGTACCCTTTTGGGATAGCCCACAGACACAACCTACACCCTCAGTCGACTTCAATAGCTAGGGTGCTGGGCACCTTAATATATCACTGTGGTATTTAGAATCATTTAGGAGTATGTCAAAGGAACAGGTTATTAGAACATACAAGAGACCACAAATATTCTTAAACTGGCAAATACTTTCAGATCCCGCAATAAGAGTCATTCAGTGGAACAGGCTAAGCCAAAATCAATGGGTAAATCTATATGAGCTGAAGCACTTCTTTGCAGGTAAGTAAGAAAAGTTTTTGCACAATGTTTTAGAAGTCTTTGAAGAAAAAGAAGAATCAATGTAGGGCCACAAGCTGTTAGACTTGTGAGTAGTAGAATATACAAGCAACTCTACAGCAAGAGGTAAGTTCTCTCATACCTTTACAGTACCTTTGTATTGAAGAAAAAGTGCAGCAGATGACTTCTGTTCCTGAGCAGCTCTGCAGATTTCACTGTTCCTGGGCCTCAGTCGTGGGGACAAGAGGGAGGACTTCGGGTGACTCCTGCACTGCAATGGGACAGTCACCGCTCGCAACCGGCAATCTTCAAACAAGTGGCTGTTCTGTGTTTCAGCTACTTGCGTCTACTGCAAATAGCAACACTGCAGTTCCTGACTGTCGGGATGGGCTTTCCTCGCTTCTGGGGTCCCGCACTATGTTGTGGGGGCTCAGGCTCGGTCAGTCTTGCTTCCTGGGAGTCCGGAGGATCTTCCTGGAGCTCTTGGCCAGCTTAAAAGCAACGCACATAATCTGGTGTTCCCCTCCCTGGCGTTTTGGTTTCCAGCAGCAGTTCTGTGGAAAGTCAACCAGCTCTGAGAGAATGTCCAGGTGGCTTACTTTGGAGTTGATTGGTCCCACCAAATCAAGGGGAGAAGTCGTCCTTGAAGGGGCTTCTCTGTCAATACGAATCTGGAGTTTCAGCACAGCAGCAGGGCTTCACTGGGCAAACCAACCGTCCAGGAGTTGCAGCAGGCGTCCTCTTCAAGTTCTTCTTCGGTTCCTTCGTCCAGTGGTTGACTCTGCCTTCCAACCAAAGAGCCTTGCCTTCAAGTTCCGTTCTCTCCCATTCATTCCAGCCTATCTATGCAGGCTAGTAGCTGTCTTTGTTATGTTACGTTAAGTTATATGAACTTACTAAAGCGCAAGTACACCCAAAGGCATCTTGGCGCTGCCTACTGGAGAGGAAAAAATGTCCAAAAAACCGACAGCACAAAAGAGAGAGATGGCCTAAAAAAAGAGTGGTTTTCAACAACCGGCGGAAAGTGAGGTGATCTTCAGTCGCGCGGAGATCAATAGGCAGCTCATTCCATGCTCTGGCAGCAGCCACCGAAAAGGCATGGCTTCCCAGGCGTGACAGGCAATAGCGGGGGGCAATGAGAAGAAACGCAGACTGAGATCGCTGCAGACGGTGAGGGATGTAATGGATACATTTTGCTTGAAGATACTCCGAGCCCAAGCCATAGAAGGCACGATGCACCAGATACAAAGATTTAAACAGGATCCGGCTGGCCACAGGAAGCCAGTGTAGTTTCTTAAGCAGAGGGGAAATAGGGGATCCAAAAGGAGGGCGGAGTATGGAGCGAACGGCAGCATTTTGCAGCAGTTGAAGCCTTTGGATCAGATAGCGAAGCTGGGCCAGGTAGAGAGAGTTACAGTAGTTAAGAGTGCTGAGAACCAAGGCTGCCACTACCGGAGCCTGGCAATCAGCAGGAATAAAGGGCAGAACTTTCCGCAAAATGCAGAGTTTAAAGTGCCCGGCACTACATACACTAGCCACCTGATTATCAAGGGACAAAGAAGCAGAAATTTTAACACCCAGATTATGGACCGAAAGAGGAAGAGGGCCAAGGCGCGAGGGCCAGAATTGTGAGGTCCAAAAAAGAAGGGGAGATGAGGTACCCACAACCAGGACCTCGGTCTTACTGCCATTCAGTTTTAACTAGTTAGTCATCATCCAGTGCCCCAGATCCTCCAAGCAGTTCCCGAGCCATGCTGCGGTCTCAGCTTGAGTAAGATCGAGGCGGATGAGGATCTGTGGGTCGTCCGCATAGGAATAGTAGCAGAAACCATGTGACTGGATGAGAAGCAGAAGAGACCTAATATAGATATTAAAGAGGATAGGAGAGAGTGCAGAGCCCTGAGGAACGCCACAAAGGAGCGAAACCAAATTCGATTAATGGGCGAGGAGAGAGAGAGAGACAGAGCGATCAAACAAAAATGAAGTGAACCAATCAAGGACCCGGCTGGAGAGACCAGCGTTGGAGAGACAATAGAGCAAGATGGAGTGATCAACAGTGTCGAAAGCAGCCGACAAATCCAGAAGTAGGACTGCTCCGACACCACCCGTGTCCACCAGATATACCAGGTCATCAAGTACAGAGTTCAGAACAGATTCAGTACCCCTCCCAGGGCAGAAACCAGACTGAAAAGGATCAAAGAAGTGAGAGGATTCAAGAAGGTTGGAGAGGAGACACCAACGCTTCCATCAACTTCATAAGAAAAGGAAGAAGTGAGATAGGGCGATAATTGGACAGAACATCAGGATCAAGAGAAGGCTTCTTAAGAAGAGGAACAACCAAGACGTGCTTAAGAGAAGGAGGAATGAACCCAGTGGAGAAGGAGGTATTAACAGCAGTTGTGATATGCTCAATCGGGTCAGCAGATACCTCCTTTAAACTCAAGTCTGCATCTCCTAATGATGCTATACCTCTTGCTCTTTTAGAGATGGCTGACAGTACATCAGAGTTAGGGAACTGCGGAAACAAGGACCAGCAGGCAGTTGGAGAAGGACAAGCAGTAACAATTTTGGGGGCTGTAAGCGACGGCAAACCAGCCTTTATATGGTCGCTAATAGTGGAGATTTTGTCAAGGAAGAAGACCGAGAGAGAGTCACACAGGCCCTGCGAAGGAGGGACAGAGGCCCTACTGTTCTCAGGGGAAGAGAGCGATTAAACAAGATCAAAGAGGGCCTTAGGTTTATTAAGGGCTAGTGACTGTAGTAGAGCTTCTTACCAGAAGTAATGGCCTTGTGATAGGCCGAGAGAGAGCAGCAAAATTAGTTCTTAGCTGAAGGGGAGTGATCCAAACGCCACTTTCTCTCTGCCTGATGGCAATGCAGTTTCAGTGCTATAAGATCATCAGTGAACCAAGGTTCAGGGGTGCAAGTTTTAAGTTTACAAAGTTTAATAGGAGCCAACAGGTCAGCTGAGGCTAGGAAGGCGGCTTCAAGCTTGAGTAGAGAGCAGTCCACAGCGTTGCCAGAGCTTGCTAGCAAAGCAGAGGTCAAATCGAGACTAGATACTCTCAACCAGCTGCGTTTTAGGACAGAGGATTTAACAGGACGAGGGGGGGGGGAGAACCTGGAGGGGGTACGTAAATGATATCAAAAAGTGGTGAAAGCATAGGACTGACAGAAATGGAGGAAAGAGCAACTCTGGGGGCAAAAACCAAGTCAAGGATATTCCCACGGATGTGGGTAGGTTCGGAGATCCATTGAGGGAGACCCAGGTCCTGCATAGAGGACAAGAAGTTTGTAACCGGACACATAGAGACAGTGTTCAAAGGGAGATTAAGATCTCCAGCAATGAGGAGACCTGGATGGTTAACTTGAAGCTCAAGCACAAGATAAAGAAATTGTTCACAAAACAGGGCATCGTACCCGGGTGGACGATAGACCAGCAAAACAAGCAGAGTGCAAGCAGAGGAAATCAGAATGCGACAAACAACATTCCATTTTTAGATTATGATCAGGGATAAAATAGGAAGCTCTAAATTTAGTTTTGAAGACGAGGGATATTCCACCACCAGGGTGTGATGAGGAGCGGTCCACATGTATTATATCATAATCAGGGGGGAGAGCCTGGACAATAGCAGGGCCAGAAGACTCTGTAAGCTATGTTTAAGTCAATAGCAGTAGATCGAAGTGATTGTTAGAAATGAGGTCATGGCATTCCAATGCATGAGCCGGCAATGAGCGGGTATTAAGCAGGGCACAGCAAATTTCAGCCGTAGAGCTGCTTTTAGAAATAATAGATGTAACCTTAAAGCCCGTGGGCCAAAGAGTATTTTTAGGGGCAAGAGTGAGCAGCGACTTACGACCATAGGAAAGAAAACAGGGGACTACATGGGCCCAAGGGTCTTGGGCGTCCTGTAGCATCTGTGCACGGATGGGCACAGGCGGGCTTGCCTTAAGCGCGCCTTCGGTGCGCAGATGGCATGCCCGCTGCGCCCGTCGAGCGGGCATGTGCCAAAGCACATAAATGGGGATAGCGCAGCTGACAGTGAGGCGAGCAACGCCCACTGCAGGAGATAGAAAGAGGACTAGCCGCTTGCCGGCAATGTCCAGGAAGTAAAAATTAGAATGCGCAACGTATCAAAAAATGAAAACAATCAATTTGCAAGTTTTCAGCTCGTAGTAAAATCACGTAATAAAATCACAAAACAATTAGCAGCAGTTAGTCAGTGAGCAATGATCCCCCCCCCCCCCAGGTAGCGTAGGAGAGGCTTGTAATGGAAGTCTAGAAAGACAACCTCACCTCACCCACCTGTTTTTGCCGGACAGTCAGCTGGCCAATCACCACAGAGTGCATTTGGGTCTCCTAGGAAACTAAGCACAGGGAGTTTCGGGCACCTCCCTCTGGGCAGTACTTTCTACCCACCCCAGACACCCTGGAGCCAGAGGCAGTCTTCACTCATGAATCCTGCCAAAGGCAAAGCGAACAATGGGACCAAACCTGGTTTGGCACACACAGTAAATCTCAAGAAGGACCTTCCCACAAAGAAATGGCGAAAAAAGAAGACCGGGGCCATTTTGACAAAAATACCACCAATGGGTGCTTTACTACAGCTGCGAACGCAGCCAGCGGTAAATGCACACCACGGTAGTTAAAAGTAAACCACTGCCACCAGCCATTCAGAGGAAAGGGTAACATAAAATTTTACATGAGAAGCTAGACAAAGGGGATACTAGGTAGCCCCTCCAGTACCCTATTGTAAGATAGTGTGTGCTGGGTCTAGAAAGTTACATGTGTAAGTAAAGTCAATTTCATTTTACTGCTCTGGGAAACAGTAGGTTATCACAGAGAAGGTATTTAAACCTTTGGGATATCTGGAAGACTTCCCTGTGCCTCTGTGCTGAAGGTGCTGTGTGACAATGTAAAGGATGATGCCTATGGAATTTGTCAGACTCCATAACCAAAAGAAACACAAATTTCAGAAACCACATTAAAATACATGAGAGAGTGGGGAAAAAGGGTCTCACTCTCTCCAGGTAAAAGAAAACAAGTCCTCAAAATCCATCAAAGTTTCTGGGGGTCTCTAAGGTGGAGGGAATTAGCACATTTCTGAGAATTCTCCCCAACACTCCTAGTCAGAGAAAAACACATGACAGAGTGAGAAAAAAGTCCCACTCATGCAGGAGTTAAAATTAAAAAGCCCTGAGTCCAGCAAAAGAGCTGGGGATCTCTAAGGTTAACAGGAAATTGGCACAGAAATGAAAATTCTCCCGAACAAGGAGTGATAAAAACTATCCGTTTTCCCCTCCTCCTCCTCCATAGGGTTCTATGGGCGTAAAGTCCTAGCCCTAACTCTCGTTTGCCTATCCCTGAACCGTGGGTTTCTGGCCTGGTATCCTCCCCTGGGTCTTCCCCAAGATGGCTGGTTTGGGAGAAGATTTCCCTCTTTATTTTATTAACTTTTGGAACACTTACAGCTACTCGTTGGCTCAAGCCAATACTTGTGCAACTTCCTAAAAGACTCTCAGCATCCTGAAAAGACGTACATTGTGACCTGCGACACTAAAGGCACTTGACTCCTCCTTTGGTATCTAAGGAAGACCACTTTAAGGTTAGTACTTTATTAATAAGATTTTGTATGGTATTTGCTACACCTCGTTTCTGAACCTATTAGTTCTAAAAGTACTGATTACATACCTGGTTCATTTTCTTTATTTATTTATTTGTCTTTTTAGAATGAGCCAGCGCCCGCAGGCATCAGGGTGCAGAAGGTAAGACGGAGGGGGCATAGAAGGCGTCAAGGGAGGGTGAGAAGGTGAAGGATTTAGTCGAAGACAATTGTTTTCACCCTTTTCCTGAACTTTAAAAGATTTTTTTTGACACGCAAGAGTTTGGGAAGTCTGTTCCATAAAGTGGCCGCCTGAGAGTCAAAGGATCTTCCCATCCCTCTGACCTGCTTGCTCCTTCAGGACAGACAGTCTGACCCGCACTCAATCTGGTGAATCTGGTCGGGTTGTGATACCAACCCACGTTGTTAAGAGACTGTCGCTATCTGCCTTGTACCCATAGGTGTTAACAGGGGTAAGACACTGACTAGATAGATGCACTACATAAGGTAGGCTCGCATAGATGCATTTGCGCCACAATGGGCGAGATAGCGCACCCGGGGCATAATGTATGACATCTGTGACTTACAGGACTTCACACCTTGCAGAAATAGAATATGTGGTGATTATTTAATGAAATGCACGACATGTAGAACTCTGAAGACGCCTTGCATATCTAGGGTTACATCTTTCATGTTATTTTTGTTAAGGTATGGAATGAACCAATAACATTGGCGGGTTAGTATTAGTGATTTATCTTTGGGGTTAGGCGAACTCAGTGTAGCATGAGCACTTCTAAAGTTCAGGGAACCATTCGTTTGACAGTAGGATGAGCTTATACAGATCTTTTTAGTCCCCATCCAATATGGCGAAGGGCTGGTCGCAACATACGGACCAGTCTTCAGGACCAAGCAGGACCGCGCTGGAGTGACGTATCCAGTCTCTCACATGAACACCTGTCGGCTTTTAGAGGACGACTTTTAAATAGGATGAGCTTGTGATATTCATTCCCAAAGGACCGCTAGTGTTTCTATACCTCAGTTACATTTTTGGATGGAGGCCACACCGATTCACATGGATTGTGGTTTTTGGACAGGGGCATGACTTAACTTTAGGGGATGACATCGAGCGTTCGCTCTACATGCTGCACCCATCAAAGGAATATCCTTGCACCATTTGACATAAGAGTGGGTAGGGTAAGTAGATGGGGCCCCTCGACTACTGTCCTTACATTTAACATTATATTGGGCATATTTCTGATGTTATCTTCACCCCATTATCTCTAGAGCTGAACAGTTTGAATGCTACTCCACCATTGTTTTCTTAGGAGACAAAGGCTAGGTAGGTGTGTGAACACATTATTTATCTTTAGCTTCTCCACACATTGCATGGGTGCACGTTTCCACAAGGCATGAGGTTCATTATTTAACGCTTCTAGAATGTCTTTTTGGATAATCGCAGTGCCACAGGTTGTTGGTTCATGAATATACCATTTGCAAGTATTGTGAGCTCAAGAGCATGAGGGTATAGTCAAGTTGGGGGGAAGTGTACTGGGGTGTAGTTCATTGAAATGATGTATAAATTATTAGGCTATATTCCGCAGTTGTGATACATAGGTTTGGATCTTGATTTACAGTATGATTTGCTCTTGAAGAAGGGGCTTGGATCCCTGAAATGCAAAGAGCATGAATTAGACTGTTGGGCCGCCACAGGAAAACGCTACGAAGAGTTTTTGTATCATTTATTTTGCATAGACTGGATTAAACTTCATTGGTGTAGTTATATGTGTATTTGAATCATCCTATTTATTCTTCAATAAAATTTCAGCAAATTTTTCCTCAACGAAGTGTGCGGGGGCCGGGGGATGGGAGAGTTCAGAAAATGTGGATCTTAACGCACGCTTTATGATCGCCTGGGGCCTGACCATAAAGGCATTTGTGCACTATTGTCAGCGATTTGAAATGGATACAAGCTTCCACGGTGAGCCAGTGCAGACTCCTCCGGTGGGAGGAGATTGGTTTGTGTGTAGGTACTTCTTGACAATCCACACAGCATCATTTTGCAAAACCTGGAGGCATCTTAGACTGTTTTTACTGGTTCCCAGCATCAAGGAATTACAATAATCTATCCTTGGCATTATTGGGGCATGAGCCAAAGTGGCGGAGTTAGTCTCTGAGACTTAGTTCTTAACCAACCTTAAGAGTCACAGTGCATATTATGCCTTATTTGCAACACTATTGGTGTTTGCATCAATGTTCAATGAGGATTCGAAGGTGACGGCCAAGGTCCTAACTTTGTCCACGGTTTCAATAACGTTATTTTCAATGGAAAGACCAACATATTGTGGGTCTAATTTGAATCTCACCTGCGATGAGCTGAATATCATGATCTCTGTTTCTTTGGCATTCACGCACATTCCATTGTTGGCCATCCACTGCTGGATGGTAACAAACTTTGTTGATTAGCTCCACATCCTCTGTGTACTTGCCGCTCAACTCAAAGACGAGTTGGGTGTCATCAGCATAGTTGGTAAAGTGTACACTCAGCCCGTCCAAGAGCTCACAGCGAGGGTGGCAATATACATCGAAGAGGGAGGGAGACACGCAGGCACCCTGAGACACACCCCATTTCAGAGGTTCCTCAAGTGAACATGCATCGCCCAATACTACCCTAGACATGCAACCTGTCGAAAATAACTTGATCCAAGCCAGAGCGTTGCCTGAAAATCCACCTGTGTTCATCAGCCTGCATGACGATTTGTCATGGTCGACAAGGTCGAAGGCGGCCGATTAGTCCAACATCAGCAGCCCGGCCTTGCCTTGATCCATGATCTGAAGCATCTCAAACTTCCTATTCAACAAAGCACTCTCCATGCCGTAATGAGCTCGGAAACCTGATTATCTATGGTGTAGAGCTCCAGAGGTTTCTAGAAATTCTTGGAGTTGGGAAGTGGCCACCATGTCCAGAATCTTCCAATAGGAAAGGGGCATTAGAAATGGGCCTGAAGTTAGAGTCATCTTTTTGGTCCAACCCAGGTCTTTTTATTGATTTAAACATATAAACAGGTTCAACATCAAACAAACCCTTCCCCCCCATTCCTCCCCTCCGCACTCCCACCCTCTCTCCCATTCCCTAGGAACTCAGGATGGCGATAATGGAGCATGTGGTCACTGGTACTCGGTGCAGTTCTAAGATTTAAAACGAGTTCAGGATGCAAATTCTGTGAGGACACCACTGCATCATGTAGTCATTCTGCAAATATTGAAGGAGGGGGGCCCAGTCCAGTTGAAAGTTCTCAGGGGTGCCCTGTAACTTATGGGTCATCCACTCCATGGTGACAAAGTGCCAGGCTTTCCTGAGCCATTGAAATTGTGTTGGGGGCGCCTGCTGCTTCCAGCACTGAGCTATCGCTAGCCATGCAGCTATCACCAAAACCATATTCACCTTCCGCTGACGCTTAGTATATGCTGTTTGTTTCGGGTCCCAAAGATCTGCCAGCCACACTCCTTCCCCTAGAGTTTCAACCCCTTGGAGCATTTTTCCCGCTTGGCCCTTGACTTCCTTCCAGAAACCTGCAAGGACTGGACATGACCTCCATATGTGCTTCCAGTCTCCTTGTTGGTGGCAGCCCTGCCAGCACTGTCCGTCTGTGCCAGGAAATATTGTTTAGTAACCTCTCTGGCGTCAGGTGCCACTGCAATAACACTTTTTGCCACTTTTGCCTCAGGTCAGTCGACCTTGTCAGTACATTTCGCCAAGCCTCCTCCCAGTAGGGCCGTGGTATTGTCTCCCCCAGTGTCACCTCCCACTTCTTCATATATCTCCACCAGACTTCCTCCCCTTGGAAGTTCAGGTGTGCATATAGATCTGATGAGAATGCATTACTTACCGTAAAAGCATTTCTGATGATTGTATCTGCTTAGATTCACATGCTGTGCATAGGTCCGACATCCAGTGGTCACTGCGGAGTATTGCATTTTGTTTTTCGTAGTCGAAAAGGGGACGTCGACAAGGCGTGTCTGAAACACTATCCCTATAGTGACGTGCGTTGTACCCACAATCCGTCACGCGTCGAGGTCCCTCTGTTTGTATTTTTCTGCCCTGAGGGAGCCTTCTAGACGTGAGTGAGTACAGAAAAGAGAGAGATATATAAAGGAAGTCTATGTTCCTTCCATCCGAGCGGGGAGGAAGGGCGGGCGCATGTGAATCTAAGCAGATACAATCATCAGAAATGCTTTTACGGTAAGTAATGCATTCTCTTCTGATGTTTGTTAATCTGCTTAGAATCACATGCTGTGCATAGACTAGCGAGCAGTACCCGGAGTTGGCGGTGGGTTATGAGAAGGAACAGTAGAGAAAAGGTGTCGTAATACTGCCTTCCCACCTGGGAGTCAGATCTAGAGTGTGTATCTAGACAGTAGTGTTTTGTAAAGGTGTGCACAGAACTCCAGGTAGCCGCTTTGCAGATGGACTCAAGGGGAACATTTGCAATGAATGCTATGGATGCCCCCGTGCCTCGAGTAGAGTGTGCTCTTGGCCTAAAGGGCAGTTCTCTCTTAGCAAGAGTATAGCAGAGAGTGATGCATTGAACAATCCATCTAGAAATAGTGGATTTTGAAACTGCATCTCCTTCTCTTCCTGCTGCCACCGAGACGAAGAACTGATTAGTCTTCCTCAGTGGTTTGGTTCTTTCCATGTAGAACATGACCGCTCTGCGTACATCTAGTGTGTGCAGAGTCCTTTCTCCCAAATTGGAAGGATTTTGAAAGAACGTTGGTAGTTCTATAGATTGGTTTACGTGGAATTTAGAAATACATTTCGGAGCAAACCTAGGGTGAGTGCGTAGAACCACTTTATCTTTGTGAACTGTAACGAAGGGGTCTAGAATAGAAAGAGCCTGAAGTTCACTTACTCTCCTGATGGAGGTGATAGCTATTAAAAAAGCAGTCTTAAGCGTGAGGTGTTTAAGAGATGCTTTGTGCATGGGTTCGAATGGAGAGCCCATGAGTCTGGTAAGTACCACATTAAGGTCCCATCCGGGAGCTGGGTCAGCTATCGGGGGGTGTATTCTCTTTACTCCCTCCATGAAGGCCTTTATAACAGGGATCCTCCACCACGACACTTTGAGTTGGGAAGTGGTGTATGCAGAAAGTGCAGCTAGGTGGACTTTAATGGAGTTAAACACTAGACCTGAATCCAATAGGTGGGTCAGGTATAGGACCACATGTGTGGGAGAGCAGTCAATAGGGTTGATGCTTTTACTCCTGCACCAGATGACAAATCTTTTCCACTTGCTAGAATAGCAGTGGCGAGTGTTCGGTTTTCGGGCTTCCCTGAGGATGTCCATGCATCTTTGCGGGAGTTGTAGATGTCCGAACTCTATGATCTCAGGAGCCAAGCTGGTAAGTTCATGTTCTGGGGGCATGGATGCAGAGTCCTGCCTTTGTCCTGAGACAGCATGTTGTACGGGCAGGGGAGTTTTACTGGGGGGGATAGAGACATCTCCATCAAGTGAGCGAACCATGGTTGTCGTGCCCACATTGGGGCCACTAGTATCATGGTCACTTGTTCCTGGTGCATCTTGTGCACCACTTTGTTGAGAAGGGGAGTCGGGGGAAAAGCGTAAACAAATTTCCCTGACCATTGCATCGACAGACCGTTCCCCTTGGATTGGTTCTGGGGGTACCTGGAGGCGTAACTTAGGCATTGTGAGTTTTCCAGGGTTGCGAACAGGTCTATTTCTGGGAATCCCCATTGTGTGAAGACGTCGAAGACGATGTCTTCGTGCAGGCGCCATTCGTACTCTTTGGGCAGGGGGAAATCTCTGCTGAGACTGTCTGCTAGCAGATTGAGTTCCCCGGGTACATGTAGTGATAGTAGGAACATGTCCTGTTTGAGAGCCCACTTCCATATATTCTGGGCCAGCTTGGACAGGCCTGGAGAGTGGGTGCCCCCTTGCTTGTTGATGTAGTACATGGCTGTGGTGCTGTCTGTAAGGACCATTACTGTTTTGCCTTGTAGGTGTTCCTGGAAGGCTCTTAGCGCCTTGAACACAGCTAGTAGCTCCAGTAGATTTATGTGTTTGGATGCTACGTTCGGAGTCCACACTCCGTGAGCAGTCTAATGGGATAGGTGCGCCCCCCATCCTGTGAGGGATGCGTCTGTGGTTAGAGTGGCTTCCGCCGCGGGTGTGGCAAAGGGTTTCCCTTTTTCCATGTTTTCCTTTGTCCACCACCGTAGCGAGAGAACTAAGGCCTGCGAGACCACAACTAGATCCTCCCATAGTCCGCTGGCCTGACACCGCTGGCTGTTGAGCCACTCTTGCATTGGGCGCATGCGCAGGCGCGCGTGAGGTACCAAATAAATACACGACGCCATCATTCCTAGCATGCGCATTGCTTTGCGTACCGTCACCTCTCGACCGGTTACATATTGAGGGATTTGAAACAGCATGTTTTGGACCCTCTCTTTGGAGGGGGAAGACGAGGCCGTCCTTTGTTTGAATTAGAGCCCCTAGGAATTGTTTGATTTGACTGGGGTCTAAACTGGACTTCTTTTCGTTGATGGAGAAGCCCAACTGGAACAAAAGGTCTACTGTCTTTTGGGTATTGGAGAAGCATGTTTCGTAAGAATCCCCTGTTATGAGCCAGTCGTCGAGGTAAGGGTAAACTGGGATGGACGACCTGCGCAGGTGGGCCGCTGCCACTGCCAGCACCTTCGTGAATACCCTTGGTGCTGATGCTATGCCGAAGGGTAGCACTTTGAACTGGTAGTGTTTGCCCTCTATCATGAACCTGAGGTATTTTCTGTGCGCTGGCAACATTAAAATATGAAAGTATGCATCTTTCATGTCCAATGTTGTCATGTAATCTCCCTGAGAAAGCAGTGGGATTACTTCCTGTAAGGTTACCATACGAAACCTTTGGGGTTTGATAAAGTTGTTCGCTGGGCGCAGATCTAATACAGGGCGCATGGTTAGATCCTTTTTGGGTACAAGGAAGTACACTGAATAAATACCTTCCGTTACCTGAGATAGAGGCACGACCTCTATGGCTCCTTTTTCCAGTAGTTGTTGTACTTCTTGGAGAAGGATGGCAAGATGTTCCGGTGTCATGCGACGTCCCCTCGGGGGTCTGTAGGATGGGGAACTGTTGAATTCGATACAGTATCCGTGGGCTACGGTGGACAGTACCCAACGGTCTGACGTTATCTCCTCCCATGCAGGAAGAAAGGATGTTATCCGGCCCCCGACCGGTGTTGCATGGGAGGGGACGCGAATCTTCGCGTCACTTGGAGTTGTTGGGGGCTTGGGAGCCTCTGGGGGTGGATCCCCGACCCCTCCCTTTGCCCCGGCGTTGTCCTCTTTGGCTGTACTGCCCACTATTGGTTTGGTAATTGGTGGCAGGGTATTGCTGATGTTGATTTTGTTGTTGGTGTTGGCGTTGGCCACGAAAAAAGCGTTTGTTGCCATAGCCGCGCCTGGTAGTGGGCTTAGAGATCTGGTCGAGAGTCTTGATAGTGTCGAACTCTTTTTTAGCCATCTCTAGGGCTTCATCTACCGCTTTTCCGAAGAGGTTAGCGTCCTCGACAGGTTTATTTATCAAAGACGCCTGTGTCTCTGGTTTAAAGCCTGAGTTGCGCAGCCATACATGGCGCTTTAGGAGTATTCCTTGTACCAAGGAACGTCCTGCTGTTTCTGCCGCGTCCAGAGAGTTTTTAACAATGCTCTGGTTCACTTGGGTTCCTTCGCCAATAGTTGACAGTAGGCGCGTACGTAAAGGCTCCGGTGCTTCCTCGGCGTCTTTTCGCAGTTTGGCCCACTGCGCGTCTGCGTAGCTTGCAAGCAAGGAATTGTTGTTGGCAATTCTTGCTGAGAAGGCAGCCGAGGAAGTAACCCTTTTTGCAAGGGCATATAGCCTCTTGCCCTCCTTGTCAGGGGGTGCCTCACTCGTGGAAAGTGGTACCCCTGCCCTCTTTCTAGTATTAGAAACCACTAGGGAATCAGGAATGGAATGTCCCCTAATGTAGAGGGGGTCTGAGGGTGAAGGAGTGAAAAGTTTTTCAATCCGTGGATTGACCCCTCTGATCATAGCGGGAGTGGACAGCGAAGGTATGATCCTTCTCTTCACTGAAGCGAGGAGTGGAATGGTCTGGCTGACCGGGGGTTTTTCCTTAATCACTCTTTCCACAAAGTCCAATTCTGGAGAGAGTTCCCCGGTGTCGAGTTCGAAATGCGCTGCTGCTCTGCGCAACAGTGCATTGAACGTTGGCTGATCGTCAATTGGAGACGTGTTCCTAACTGGAGAATTGTCCGGAGGAGTTAGGTTTATGACATCAGTGTCGGAATACACTGATGGTGATTGCCAGGGGTGTGAAGGTCCCTCTTCTGGGTTAACCCCGAAGCCTTCTTCTATAATGTCTGTTCTGTCTTCCAGACATTCCTCCTGGTTCTGTTCTTCATTGTCCATGAAATCATATTCTTCCTCGAAGTCTTGCTCCTCCCCAGTGAGGTCATATACATCTTGGAAGTCTGAGGCTGTGTCCTGCTGGGGATCGACTAGCCTCGGATTTTTGGCCCTGGGGTCCTCCTGAGGCCCTTCTCTGGTCCTCTTGTGTGTTTGAGAGGCCTGGGTGCTCATGAACTTTTCCATCCTCTCCATACAGAGGTGGAGTCTTTCCATAGTTTCATGGGGTACCCCAGAGCGGTCTGGCGGGGGAAACATAGGGTTATCTGACTCGAAATGGCTCGACCTCTCCCAAAGCGTCGAGGAAAGTGTCCCATCGCCCTCCGAAAAACCTTCTGGTGTGTCGGGAGACTCCCTGCCTGAAGGGGGTAGTCCCTGCTTCCCTTCGGGCTTTTTCGGCGTATCCTTTAATTTATGCGTAACGCTTGACGAAATCTTCGGCGTACGCTTTTGGGCGTCGGCTACAGCGATCCTTGCTAAGCTATCGGCGACTCGCTTGTCGGCGACTCGTTTGTCGGCGGAAGCTTGAGTTTTCGACGCTATGGGTATCGAACGCTCTACGGTGGTCTGCGCTTTCTGTTGATGCGCACCGGCCGATGGTTTGGTGGCAGCGCCCTTGTTTGCCGAAAGCCCAGTCGCAGGTCGCGGCTGCGGTTGCGAGAGGGGATTCGAACCCGAACGGTCCGAGGAGGCCGCCGGTGGAACCTGCGTCTCCTTGGGCGCCGAAGGTCTTTTCGACTTTGTCGACGAAGAGCCGTGGGTTGTGTGTTTATGTGGATCTTTGTGTGCGTCTGTGTCGCCGGGGTGTTCATCCCCATAAGCAGGGCGTGAGCCGAGCCCGTCGGGGCCGGGGACAGACGACGAAGCGCGTAAGCGCTCCTTAGAGGGGGTTTCGACTTCCGTAGCGGAGGTCGTGGTATCGCGTTCCTCGTCACTGTCGGTGGTAGCAGCGGCGGGTGAACCTTCGGCCTTCGACATCGCGTAGGCCGCCCACCTTTTAACCCTTCGGTCTTTTAGAGTTTTAGGCTTAAGAAGCCGACACGCCGCGCACCTTTCCTCCTTGTGATCGAGGGGCAAGCAGCGGTTACACCGTGAGTGCTTGTCCTTCCAAGTGAATTTGCCTTTACAAAGTGGGCAAAACCTAAACGGTGTCCTCTCCATAGCCGAGGCAATAAATCGCGATACACACCCCAAGGGAAAGGAAGGGGAAAGGGAAAGGCATTCTCAGAAAAGACCCAGAGATGTCCCACGACCCCACTCTCCCTACTGTATATGGCCTGCGAGGCCAGGCCACGTGTTCGGCAGCGCCGAAGGATTTCTTCCGCTCGACCCTCCGTCGAAGATTCTTTTCGGCGGAGAACAGCTTACAACTGCGTCGAGGGAGGGATTATAAATATTAGAGAAAATACGACCAGGGGTCGAGGAGTTGCAATGTCTCTCGAGAAGCTCCGCGTGAAGGCGACCAGAAGCTGGGCGGAAAAAAACAATCTGAGGGACCTCGACGCGTGAGGGATTGTGGGTACAACGCACAACGAGTACCTGAATCTCATGTCAGATAGATTTCGAATTTTGTGAGGGCCCTTGCTCCTGCTTCCCTGTTGACCGGGGCTGAGAGCCAGTGGGTTAGTTGGGCATGTTGGTAACTTTCCGTCCCTGCTATTCCAAATTCTCGGACACAATCTCCAAAGGATCTAAGTGTCTGTTCTTTATACATATCGCAGATCCTTGTGCAGCCTGCCTGCTTCCAGGAAAATCAGGGTTACCAAATAGCGGTGTGAAAGGGGATGGGTGCGTATCAGGTTCACCCTCTTGACGGCGGTGTCCCATGCATTAAGGGATGCACTCATGATTTCACTTATTTTAGTGTTCACGTGTCTGTTTCTTATGGGACCAGAGGAGGTTTGAGAGCGGAGCACCAGCTACTGCTATATCCTGCTTCGTCCACTTGAGCTGGGGAGTGTCTGCCACCCACTCCGTAATCACCCGCAGTTGCGCGGCTTCATAATACTTCTTGAAGTGAGGAAAAGCCATTCCGCCTTCACCCGTTTGAGCCGTCATCATGGCCATTGCTACCCTTGGTTTCTTATGCTGCCACACATAGGCTGAAGTCATCCTGTTCAGAGATCTAAAGAACGACTTGGGAAGGATTGTAATTTTGACTGCCGCAATCCGGCCCCAAATCCGGCACCGCCTTCTCCAAAGGACACGAGGTAGAGAGGGGGTGGGGGGACCATCTTGCCAGGAGTTTTTGGAACTGGTTAAGTGGATTCAGGAAATTTGCCTTGTACAGCTGTGTTACTGAAGGAGAACGTCTAATTCTGAGATATGTTACACTACTCTGTGCCATGAGCATCCCTTGCGTTTGGGCCAGTTGTGCAATTACAGATGGGTCATCTGTCATGTTTAGGATCTCCGACATGTTCTTATTTATTTTGAGGCCAGAGATGGCCCCAAAAGCCTCTAGTTCATGCACAAGCGCAGGTAAGGACTAAGTTGGTTCTGTTAGGGCTACCAGCATATCATCGGCAAAGGACATTGTTTTGTGTCCAAGTCCCCCCATCTGGATGCCTTTAATTTGATGCCTAAGACGTATCCTCGCGAGGAGAGGTTCCAGAAATAAAGCATATAGGAGGCGGGGAAAGCAGGCACCCCTGTTTCGTTCCTCTCGTCTGAGCGACAGGCTGGGACAATAAACCATTAATTGAAATTCTCAGGATGGGGCTGTTGTAATTGGACTTCAACATTTTCAGATAGGGTTCTCCAAATCCCATGTGCTTCATCGTGTGGAAGAGCTGCGACCATTCGACGCGGCCGAACACTTTTTCGGCGTCCAACACCACCAATATTACTCTAGTATTAGTGGGCTCCGCCTTTTCTATTAAGTGACAAACTCTCCTGGTGTTATCCGCTGTTTGTCTCGTGGGGACAAAGCCTGCCTGATCCGCGTATATTAGAGATGCCAGGTGCTCCGTCAGTCTGTTGGCGAGGACTTTTGTATAGAGCTTTGCATCCAAATTTAACAGAGCAATTGGCCTATACGATGCTGGGAGGACGGGGTCTTTACCGGGCTTTAGAAATAGTACTACTTTCACCTCAGTCTTTGAGGGCGTGATGTTCCCGAAACTTTAAGGTATTGAAGAGCGCCGTAAGCCAGGGGCCAGCGAGGTTCAGAATTTTATTTATAGAAGGCCTCAGTGTAACCATCTGGTCCCGGCGCCTTGTTCTTTGGGAGTTGTTTGATAGCCTGCAGAACTTCTTCCGGTTTGATGTGTTGATCAAGTGTCTCGCTGGCTTCTCTCGATAGTTGGGGAAGAGCTACGTCCTGAAGGAATGTCTTCAGTTCTCCTTCATTTGGGCTGTTAGTACGGTATAGGTCTTGGTACAAGGTTCTCATGATCTCACCCATTTCACCGTCAGTAGTTTTCCAGTTACCACTTGAGACCTCCAGTGCTATAATCATCCTCTCCCCGACAGTCTCCCGTAGCTGGCGGGCGAGCAACTTATCTGCCTTGTTGGCGAGTATATAATACCTTTGCTTTGTTTGTAGGAGTGATTTTACCACTTTCCATGCGCAGAGGAGTTCCAGTTGACCCTGAATGTGTTGCATTGCCAGTTTCTTGGCTCTACTAGGGTTAGCCGCCACCTCTTTCTGGGCTGCTCGCAGTTGCGCCTCAGGTCACGTTCCCACTGCACCATTTGTTTGTCTCTCCTAGTTTGAGGGTAATTAATTTGCCTCGCAGGTCCGCCTTGAAGGCGTCCCACACAGTCTCTTGGGAGGTCTCCCCAGTGTCATTTTAGGTGAAGTACTTGTCTATCTTCTGCTGTATTTCTTCTACTATCGCTTTTTCTTGCAATAGGTTGTTCGGAAACCTCGAAGACCATGCACGCCTTTCCCTGTTCCTGAGGGCAATAGATGCTGTAATTGGCCCGTGGTCCGAAAGGGAAATGGGACCTACCTCCACCTCCTCAATTTTTCAAGTCCGAAGACGCCAATATGTAGTCTATTCTAGAGAGTGAATTATAGACGTGGGAGTAGTGCGTAAAGCCCTGCCGCTCTCCATTGTTCGCCCTCAATATGTCATGCAGGGACAGGGATTCAAATGCTTTTTTCAATGTCCCTGAAGGGGCTTTTGATTCTGTATTGGCTTTTGTGCTCCTGTCTTGAGAGGGGTTCCATGCCACGTTCAGGTCTCCCCCCAGGATAATGTCTCCTGTCACGAACTCATCCAGCATATGTAAAATAAAGGATTCTTGTCCCACATTTGGGGCGTAGAGGGACGCCAGGGTTATTTGTCTCCCTTCCAGTGTAATGTTCAGAAAAAAATATCTCCCCTCCTTATCAGCTCTGTGGTTATGGATTCGTGCTTTCAGTGATTCTTTCACGGCCACCAGGACTCCCGCCCTCTTACCCTCAGCATTAGACTGAAAGATATGTCTCGCCCCTTTCATCCTGATCCTGACTTTCTCGCTTCTTTTTATGTGTGTCTCCTGATACAGTAAAATGCCCGCCTTCTGTTTCCAGGCTTGCCTTTCCAGTTTAGCCCTTTCATGGGGGTATTCATACCCCTAACATTCTGAGAGTGTACCGTTACTAGAGCCATATTTGCCCTATCCACTGCCTGGTCACTAACTGTGCACCTTGTTCCCTTTTTGGTGTATTCAGTACCATGCTTATATGCCGTCCCCTGTTCCTTTCCCATATGCTCTCCCCAGTCTTCACCCCTTGATCCCCAGAGGTCAGAACTGGGTTGCTACTTGCCCTGGAGCAGAGTGCCCAGCGCTCCCAGTCCCTGTATTCCTTCGTGCGGAGTCCTAAACCCCACTGTAGATTCCATTCGTACCATTTTGACCCTTCTCCCTGGCAGGCTGAAGGCCGATCGGGCGAGTCCATCAGTTCATTTGCTAGTCATGGCGTGCTTCACTTGATAGAACCGAACTCGGGAGGGGGGAATCTAGGCAACCTTGCTTTTCATTTAATCTTCCTCTCTCTGTCCTTCCTGCGGACCGTCGACCAGCCGTCTTGTTGATTCGTTCCCTGGATCTTCCTCTGGGGCTTAGGATGTGTAGCCTCCCCTCCACTCACCATTCCCAGAATCTTTTCCCCTTCTTCACAGGTCGTAATCCTGTTCTGTGCTCCTTCCCAGGTGAATAAGAGTCCGAACAGGAATGTCCACCTGTACTTCACTTGGATTGATTGCAAATGGCAGACCACTGGTCCCATCCTCCGTCTCTTGAGAAGGGTGGACTGGGCCATGTCTTGATACAGCTGTACCTCCTTGCCATTTACTCTCATCGGAGAGGCTTGCCTGGCCTTCCAGAGGATCTGCACTTTCTGTACGTAGGATGTTACCGCTGCCAGAATGTCCATGGGTCTAGCTCCTGGTTCGGCCGCTCTTTTTGGGCCCACCCTGTGAAGTCTATTAATCCCCACCCTTGGTTCTGCATCATCTGCCAGTACTTCAGTGAACAGCTGTGTCACCGTCGCCATCAGGTCTGGATCCTCAATGGACTCCGGCAGATTTTTAATCCTGATGTTTGATCTCCTTGACCTGTTTTCCAGGTCCTCGCACTGCTGTTCCAGGTACATGGTTGTCTGAGCTAACCTGTCCATGGTTTCATCCGATTTCATGGAGTCGTGTTCTACCTGCTGAAGCTTTCTCTCTACTGTGTCAGTCCTCTCTTCCAGCTTGGCCACATCCTGCTTGATTTCCTGAATGGCTTGCTTCATTTCGCCCCTAAGGATTTTGAACTGTTCTTGCATCGAGTTGATGAGTTGTGACTGAAGCTCTTTAAAGCAGGTTTGTATGTCCTCTTTGCTCATCGAGCCCCTTTCCATGTTGCTTTGAGAGGAGTTGTGACTGAGCGGGGGAACTCTTCCAACTTGGAGCTTGAATCTTCTTGTGCACCCCAGAGCTGCCTTAGGTTCCTGCCTTGTTTTCTCTGTGGGGGGGACTGCGCTGGAGTCTTCACCCTTGATTTAGACATTAATATACAATATTAAGCCTGGAGAGGCTGGGTCGTGAAAGGGCGGGGAGTCTGGTTCCGGGCTCTGTGGGAGCATCCATCCCCGTTGTAGTTTGAATAGCACGTGTATGAGACCGTTTTCGCCCTTGGTAGATCTATTCGAGCAGTTCACTGTGCAGGTTTTGGCCTTACTGCGGAGTGTAGCGTGTTAGTCTCTGGAGATGGCGGTTTATTAGAGTTCAATGGATATGGCCAAGGTGCACTCTGGAGGAGGGGTCCCTGGATATTTGGTGTGGGGAGGGGTGGGCCCTGCTGTGCAGCCGTCAGTCGGGTTGCGGTGAATGTTTGGAGCCTCCCCTCTTAGGAGCCTTGTTGTTATTACTATGAAAGTGCACGCTCACCTGAAACATGGAGATTTCTGTGGAGAAGACCTTGAGGACGTGCGTCAGCTCCTGGGAGTTGATGGAAGCGCCCCCAGGCGTTCGGGTGGGGGCCGCTTCAGGTTCGGGTAGGGATTTCCATGTCACTAATGCGTTGCTTTTCCTCTCATAGGCCTGCTTTCATGGGCGTTGAGCGCGAGCTCAGTCCTTTTTAAAGGAGTTTGTTAGGTGATACGATGGCGCACAACAGGGAGCCTCCCCCCCCCCCAAGTTTACAATGTGGTGTGATGAAGGCTCTGCTGCACGGGTGCTGGTCTTCATTGGCTAATATAGTGCCCCCCCCTCTGGGTACCTCGGTGGTGTGTGCAGGGTATGCTTTCTCCTATTATGCAGGGAGGCAGCCAGGCTGCCGCAGAAGTATCTTGATATATCGGCCCTGCGCTCCAGGGCCGATAGTAGCGCACGTTGGGGCCTGGATATTGTGTGCGGCAGGCCCAGGTTGGGGAATTGGTGTCCCTGGCATTTTAGCTTCTTCTGCTGGGCCCCTCCACCTGGCCGCTGTACGCCCCTCATGACTGCGCGGCTCCCGTGCTGATGGGGAACCAGCGGGGCTCTTCCTGGCATGCCCCCGGCCTCTTACAGTGTCGACCGGGCGGGCCGCGTGGTTGGAGGGGGAGTGTGTCGGCTCCGGACGGCAACACCGCGCCGGAGTGGCATCTTTCCGCCGTGTGTTGAGTGGCCCGATCTGGCACCCCGACAGCGCCCCGCCTTGGCTCCGTGTCGGGGGTGGTCCTCCACCCGGGCGCTTCCCTCAGCCAGGTCTGGGGGCTCCCGTTCACATCCTCCGAAACTATGGGTCCGCAATGTGGAGCAGGGGGACAGCTCGCTACTGTCCCCCTGCACTGCCTTCTCCAAGACCCAGGCTTCCTTCTGCAGCACAGCGCTTCGGGGGTGCCCAGCGTTACGGTCTCCCTTCCATGGCAAGTACGCCGACTCACTTAACTGTTTTCAGGCGCGGACTCGCCCGACACGCATCATTGATGGGCTTCTGTGGCGCGGCCCGGTGGGGAGAGACAGTCAGATACGTCCTCCTGCGCCGGCCGCCATCTTGGAATCCCCCAACCCAGGTTTTTTTAATAAGGGGGTCACAGATACTTTCTACAGGGCCATCGAGACACAACCATCTCTTAAGATAGCATCAAAAAGGCGAATAAGAAAGGGGAGAAACAGTGCTCTATTTAGGATGATTTTGGATGGAAGAATTTCTCCTACACAAGTGGTCGGACACATATTGGTCATTATGTTGACTAATGCTTCTTCTGTTATACTCTTGAATTCAAATACTGAAAGAGTACATTGATCTATATTCTCAGCAATGGGAACGGGGTCCATACACTCTGACCCAGCTCGGCTAGCACTAATCTTAGTTTGTTTCACTTGCTCTGCTATACTTTAAAATACGTCTAACTGTATTTTGAAGTGAAGTGTTAGTGCTCTTACCAGAGTACGCCAAGGTGAACGTATATATAACAGTGAATGCTTTAGTGTGTTACTTGTGCCACTCTCCTTTATTTATGGTATCATTCAGAGGAATCCTCAGTAGCATGTAGCTTTTTGTTAAAGTAACCCAACACTTCTCAACTTTGTGCCACAATGCAAGCTATGAAACATCTATGACGTAATCATTTCTTACCTATTGCTTCTTCAAAAGCAAATAATACAGTTTTTGCCTCGTCTTTAAGTTGTTTGGCTCGATTTCCCATCCACTTGAATCCTGTCAAAGTTTCCTACAATAAAAACGCATTAATTATTGCCACACAGAGATGTATGAAAAGTAAATGACACAAGAAAGCAGCATACCTCAAAGTTAAATCCTTCTTTTGTTGCAATGGCTTTGAGGATTTTGGAAGACACTGTGCTGGACAACATGTACACATCCTTCAGGGCTTCAGGTGCCTCATTTTTCTCCTTCCAACAAGTAAACAACCACCATCCTAAAAGGGATCCCAGTTCGTTGCCAGAAAAAACCTTCCACTCCCCGCTGAAAATCAAGGAAGCAATAATCAGAAACACAGCGTTCATTTGATTTAACAACTATGAATAAGCTTTGCGTGTAAACATCCCTTGAATCACTCCAAAGATAATTTACTCACTTTTACATAGTTACTTCATTTGCAAATTGTTCTTAAAGAAAAATACACATTTACTATATGTTTGAACACACAAAAATCCAAGAACAGCAAATCAGTTTGGACTTCACAACATAACCCTGCAACATTTTTTCCTCTGCTCTTTCATTAGTTAGAGCCATTTCCACTTGTATCCATGCTTCTATTTAACTTTTTATGTACAGTGTTGTACTGTTTTTGTTATTCGGCTACTTCAGTTTTACCCCTTAATGTCTGAGGTCATGGACGTTCATGTCATCAACATGCCCTTTGCAATGCTACAGATATGGATGTCCATGTCCAAGAATCACCTGCTATTTAAGCTGATTAAGTCGGCCCACACTGCTGCGTTTTAGTGTTTAAACAGTGGTCGCTTTCTGGAGACATGGAATGGAAGAACAGGTTATGCTGGGTTAAGTACAGGTTACTCACCACAGTGACTACTATACTCTCCAGACCAGGGTTGTCCAACTCCAGGCCTCGAGGGACGGAATGCTGATGTGTTTTCAGGCTAGCCCCCATTAATATTAATGAGATAAATGTACATACATATGCAAATGTATCTCATAAATATTAATGAGGGATATCTTGAAAATGTTCTGGCCCTCGAGGCATGGAGTTGAACAACCCTGTTCTAGACCATAGTCTGTTTCTGCATATGTTTTGGATTTTATCCGCGGGAATGGGAAGAGGCAGGAGAACTCTACTGCATAGCGTGAATTGTGTGCATGCTGGGGCACATCCAGCACCTTCCTCCCATGTGCAAACACCCATCCCAAACCTTCAGTCCAGGTTGTTGAAGGTGGGGTCCAACTACTGGCCAAAGAAACGACCCTGTAGGGACGTTACTCTCCAGCCTACTGTGATGAATCCAATGGAGTATTGACAAATTCCCCAGTGGTGACCTCCTCCCATGTGGCCAGGGGACGGTGGCTTCTACCTGATCCTGACCCTGTGGGTGGCTATACGAGGGAGGATCACATGGGAGGAGACAATAACTGGGAAGATGCCAGGACTGCATTGGATGAGACACGGTATCCCCCATTTTCCCATGAGTAAGACCCCCCCCGTTATGACTACCCTAATGGCCTATTGCCATGCGTCTGTTCCCCTTTTTAGGGGAAGTAGAAAAGCCTTTTCCCTACATTCTACAAATCAACCTCAGATTATTTGTTTTAAAAATAACATCCCCAAGAATACGGTTACCAAAAACTCTAAGAAAACCTTCCTCAGTGCTAGTTCTTTAAATAGAAGTGATCTTCAATCTGACATCTTTGGAAAAGATACGCCAACTATCATGCATCAAAACCCTTAATGGACTTCATTTCCCACAACCACCTAAGTACTGAGACAAGGAGGATACAGGAATTGACAGAGCAACAAGCGTATGGAGTGTTCTTGTTGTTGAATGAAGGCACCTGTGCACAGGACCTTTAAATATGTGAACCCAATGGTAAGAGGCAGCTCTGGAGAAGACGTGTCTGCTTCAGGGAAGGTGGACAGAGGAACGAGCGGTGAGCGAAAGCTGGAGGCACGAGTCGGCATGCAGAAGCTGGAGGCGCAAGCCAGCGTGGCAGTGCGAGGGAACTCGCCAGTAGAGAAGGAAAGATGTGGTGCGTGCGAGGCGTGCCATGGAGATGCCAGGAACTGCAAGAGGGTCTCTGGGCGTCCAGCAGCCCGGAGAAGCAGCGCATGTCCTTACCGGAGAAGCCAGCATGCATTAGCGGAGCCGCAAGAAAGCCTGGAGAGATGTCAGAGCCACCCAGAGTGGGAAGTAGGCGGCAAAGGTAAGTGAGAGCATGCCTGAAAACGCTACAGAGAACCAGTGTGCCTGCCAGAGAAGAGTGGGGACCCGGACCCTGGGTCATTTGGTGGCTGCGCCAAAGAGAAATAGAACATTGTGAAGATGCAGAAAGTGAAATGACAATAAGAATATTTTTTCATTGAAAAGGTACAAAATTTTGAACATTATGAAACTACTGAAAGGTAAAGTAATAATAAGATGGTTTGCCAAGTCAACCAGTCAGGTATGTGCTACTTAGAGATAAAGAGAGACTTCAAATTAAGAGAAGTCCTGGCAAGCATACACCAGGCAGTTGTGAACACAAGAGTGAATACAAGAGAAGTCCTGGCAGGGGAGTATACTGAGTGGAAGGAGGGGGCACTTGAGACCCCCCCTCCCTTATTCCTAGGCTACCTGGGTAGGCCCAGCCGCGGCTGCTTTGGGTCCAGGGCCCTGTCCCCAGAGCACTCGTGCGGGAACACCTTTAAGGAACCGTGAAACTTTTCGTACGGGAATATCGCTGGGTGCTGCAATACCTTGTGCACACACGTGTCTAGCAGAACCATGGGCAATTAAGACTCAATTTTGTAAATCACAGACTCTGTTTTATGATAGTAAATGACCATTAAGATCTCACTCCAGCCTGCAGCCCTCCCCATCGAGCAAGTTCCTCCCCCCACCGCTTCTGGGTGCCGTCTTCGCGACTGCTCGGTTCCCATGAGAAGGCTGGCTGGGAGAAGGCAACAAAATCCACACTGTATCATTCGCCTTCTGACTCCCTCCACTGACTCAGACACAACCCAGAACAAGGACCAGAGCAAGGGCTATCTGTCTCCATAAACCTGCCCCGCACCCCACAGACCCTGGCCATAAAAACATAATCCCTGTGCACTCTAGGGCAAAGTCAACAGTTGATAAAGACCCTTAAATCAGTGAACCTATTCTTTCCTTCGACATGGATAAAAATAAGGATGCCTTCTCGTCTTGTGCAAAATTATAGAACCCTGCTGAGTAAACAATGTAAATATATCTACGTGTGTAACTGGAAGTTCCTATGCTAACCTGCTATGTTGAAAGCATAATATATGTCGACCTATAATTCTGAAATGCACATACAACTGCAATATTTCAATGGTTAATGAAATATAGATCTGTACGTGCTCAAACAATGTTACCTAATTTTTGAAAAACTGAATGTAACTATTCATATGATGGCAGATAAGTGTAATACAGAATTTAGTAGCTCCTAGCTGGTATTTTCATAGATCTTTAGCCACAACCTGCACGTTTATGAATAAGTGAACCTCGAGTCAATTACATGTTTTAATATTTGGTTATTCATCAACAAATTCTCTATCTCTCTTTTTGTAGTAAAATTGCTTAGTTGTATACAGATAAAAGCATGTTCCGAGCCCATGTGATTCAAATGTAAAACAGCTAGCCACGTGTTAAAAAGCTGCATATTAATTGTATTCTGAAAGGCCTTGAGCCCTTGTGTAGTGCGGGACCAAACTGCAAAGGGGGTCCCTCAGCTCGCCCCAGATCGCCTTGGCGTCAAACAGAGAGTTAGTGATGTTTGGACATTCAGACCCTCATCAGTGAAGTATGTGTTTATCATGATATGTACCTTTTGTAACCCGGTAATCCTTGCCATATATTCCAAAAATCCCCTTGTCAATATCTGAATGGACACCCCCCCGACCATACATTGACCCCTCAACCCTGACCCCTTTCCTAGTATATTCTGAATGTATTTGGATAGGGGAGTAATACCTTTGATGAGGACCAATAGTTCATGTCCAGTAATAAATAAGACTGCCTTAGAACCCTGTTTTCACAAGTGTTAAGATACAGGCCTTGCAGCCGGACAAACAGGTCAGAGTTCTGAATGGATGAGAATGTGTGGCCACAAGGGCAAAATGTTGCAAAGATAGGATGTCAAAGAATCAACATGGGATGCCAGGCTGACAAGCCCAGCTGAACGTTTGACCCCAAGCATGTCATCTCGTCACATGCCCGTGGACCAATCAGCCATCATCGACCCTATAGCACCTATAGGTGCCTGCCCCTAGTATCCAATCCCGACCGACTCTGTGCCCCTTAGGCCTCCCCTTTTGTGAATAACAAAAACTGTATAAAAATTAGTTGTAATATGTTTTCTGCAGAGCGCTCTCGGCGTAAGCAGAGTAGATTCTGTTTGCCCTAATTTAGATAAAGCCTTTAACCACACTCTCACTTGGTCTTTGTCTTATTCCCTCCTGTGATGTACCTTTATTGACTCTGTTGGGTGATTTGCCAGCTGTATTGGGGGCCTCTCACTTTCAATACCAGGGAGTTGTGAATACAGTTGTGAACATAAGAAAAGCCCTGGCAGGAGGGTACACCAGGCAGCTGAAAGTGCATGAAGAGTCCTGGCAGGGGAGTATAACAGGCACATTGCAAACATACACAGAGTATCAAGCAGAAACTGTGTTTATTAAACAAGGAAGGAACTTGTGCTACAAAAAGTAACTTTGTACTAAAGAGGAACTTGCAAGGCTGACACGTGTTTAACAGGATTGTAGTGGGTATTGACCCTTCATTACTTTATTTTATCAAATCTTTGCACAATGATACCAATGTCAGGCTGTCCCAGGAGGGCGTATTATCTCAATCGTTGCCTACTAACATCAGGCTTAAGCAGGGTTACGTACTTGCGCCCCTGCCATTTTAACTTATATGTTGCAGATTTTGCCCCGGCTTTGAAGCATGCACACAACCATCTGCCGCATTATGGGAGGGAAGATATTAACTGCGTGACTTATGCAGATGATCCTGTCATACTGGACAGGATGGCAGTGGGCCTACAGCATTCACTTAATGCCCTCTAAATACGGGAAACACAAATGGTTTGACCATCAACTAAAATTATGACCATAGGTAAAAAGCCCTATGGTGGTCATTTTCGCTTTTGGAGCCTTGGAGACACTCGCTTGGAACAAACAAACCTCTACAAGCATTTGTGAATTTATATCAAGGCAACTCCATCCTTCAAACATTTTGCTGACATTATCTCCGCTAAAGCCTGGCTTAAGTGGCTCGCCATTAGAAATGTTATTGATAAATGTGGGGGTCTTTCTCTTGAGGCCAAGCTGATGGCTTATAAGATTTCTATTATTCCTGGTATCATGTATGCCTTAGAAGAATTACCTGAGAAGGCTGAAATGTGGCTTCATAAATTGGAGGCAAAACTATCACGCTCTCTACTGGGCCTTCCGGGATGAGTCCCAGTGGAGGCGATTAGATTAGAGTTGGAATTACAGTCATTGAGGTCAACCTTGAAAGCGTCAGTTTGCAAACTTTGGGACAAAATCAAATTTTGTGGGACTGCAAGCAACTCGCTTTTAAGTTGCACGATAGATCATGCAAAGTGTTATTCCTGAAGTACTTGGTACCAGGATATGGAGATTTGAGTTGGCCTTCATTGCTCGGCTATAGGTTTGACTTGCAATTGTGATTCCGAAGTGGTTCTGTTCCAAAACAAATTAGGTTCTAAAACAAAGGAACATTATTGTGTGCTGTCCCTCGCACATTTGGCGAACCTGTGTAAATATGCTGTTTATTCTCAGCAGGGATTATTTAGAGAAACACCCTGCAGTTACTTAGTTAAACTGCATACACCGGCCTTATCTCGTTTTATCCTTTATTTATGTTTTAATCTTTTAGCTGTGCTAGCTAACATTGGATCTTAGAAGGGTATCCCTATGGATCAGAGGCTTTGTTGATGTGCTTGTTGCAAGGGGAAACAACACGACACATACTTACGCAATGAAAGGCTCTTAGGATGAATTATGAAAAGGGCTATTTTAAATTAAATATATATGGGTCCGACCAGTTTTGGAGCATATTCCGTGATGAATCATTAGTGGTGTCATTGGTCGCTCACCATGAATGATTGAGGGCCATCGTAATGATTGAAGCTTCAGCACCGACATAAGGTACTGTATAATGACATAGTGTTATTAAGATTTCTTAATACTTTTTATGTTAATATTATAGTTTGTATTATCTTGATATGTGTTTTTATGATGGATTTTGGAAGTTTATAATTAGATGATGCAGATTGTATATGAAATTAAGATATTTTGTATTAATAAAAAGGTATAGTATGAAAGGTTGTTTTTTTACACAACCAAAATAAAAAAATAGCAGCTTGTTAGGTAAGAATTAGTGCAGTCCGACTGGTGTGGGACTGCACAAGACTTATCTCTTGGTATTAGGTAACCCACCTTTCAATATAGGCTTGTACTACACAAGTTGGTAGTGTGACAGAGCAGCCTGGCTTATGTGAGCTGCAGAGCGGTGCAATGAAACCAGTAAATACAAGTATCCAATTAAATACTTAGTTATATAATACATTATTTATTTATAAATAAAGATATTTAAAGAATTCTTTAAAAAGCAGTAATTAGCTCCAACATAAATTCTCAGTTAGGATTCAATTAAAAAAAAGTGAACAATAAAGCAGTTGATTAATTCATTCATATGTTGCACATGTTCCAACACCCGGAGGTGACGTCATTTGAGGTCAGTATAGCATTTATAAAGTATCACCTTTGCAATAATGAGTTTGTCAAGGAAGGATAGGTTAGTTCAGAACAGACGGATAAGTGTAAGAACAGTTGGATTCTCCCAGAGGGATGCAGGCAGTCTATTATCCCAGCATTAAAGCGTTCAACATTTAAAACCTGTAAGGGAACAAGCACTGCAAAAGTCAATAGGCTCAGAACGAGGCCTTTAGGGAGCCAGGACAGCCAAAGTCAATGGACGAAGTCAAAATTCTGATGCTCTTCTTCATAGAAAACATTTCTTAAATAGTCAGTGTTCAAAACAGAAATCACAGCAAATCAAGAGGAGTCATCTTTAGAAAGAACAAGCTGTAAGGCCAATGCAGGTAAGTTGAGTTCAACTTAGTGCAGGGTTAAATCGCACTCCCAAAGATAGGGAGCAGCCCTAATGGCAAAAGGATAAAATACCCAAAGCCCCATGGTACCTTGAAAATGAAGTGCTCCAGCTGGTTGCCTTCACGATGCAATGCAGTAGACCTTTGTTCCTGGTCCTTGATCGTGGTGACGAAAGGAAGAACATCTGGCGGGCTCCTGCGGCAGCACTTGCGAGAGGGACGTGGCAGCAAAGGATTTCCGTTTCTCAGCGCCAACGAAGAACGAAAAAGGTTTGGTTAGGATTTCCTTCATCTCTCGGTCCTGGACTCTGGAGAGGGGGCTCTGGACGCAGATTTCTTGCTTCTGTGGGGTCCTCTGGATGCCCACGAAGAGCTGGCCTGATTCGGACATCGGAAGACAATGCACGCACAAGTTTTTGAGGTATTGAGTTTCTGCAGCCTTGGAAAGTCACAGCAAGTCGGGGGTTGTGCCAAAGTAGAGTTTGTCTCGAGGCCAATTTGATCCCACAGCCTAAGGGAGGAAGTCGTCCTTTACGGGTCTTCCCAGTCGATTTGAAAACAGGATCAGCACAGCTCCAGGGCTTCGCCGGGCACTTGGCAGTCCAGGAGGTTGCTGCTGGCATCTTCTCTCATCTTCTGCTTCGGATGTTGTCCTCCAGTGGTCGACTCTGCTTCTAATCCCAAAAACCTTGCTTTTTATGCAAGTTCCCATTCATTTACAGCCCTGATCTATGCTCAATGGTAAAATCAAACCCTTGGAGGCGGATAGACCATCTAAGTAATTTAGGATTTCCCTCCTTAATTTGCATTAACCATCTCAAGGGTTGGTGGTCTGTTTGAATAAGGACAGCAGAACCATACAAGTATAGCCTAAACGTCTTCAAAAACAACACAATGGCAAAACACTCGTGCTCTATATTTGCCCACCTTGTTTTGCAGTCCTTCAGTTTCCTACTGATGAAGCAAATAGGGTGTTCTCTGCCTTGCTCATCCAATTGACTTAAGACAGCACCTATACCTGTATTAGAAGTATTGGTTTGTACTATAAAGGATTGGTTGTAATCAGGAGCTCTTAAGACTGGAGCTTTGCAGAGGGCTTGTTTCAGCCATGTGAATGCACCTCATTCCTCATTCCATCTGACTTTTTAGGAAATTTTGGAGAGGAGATGACATTCAGGGGAGAAGCTATGGTCTCATAGTTCTCAATGACATTTCTGTAGTACGCAGTGAGACCTAGAAAGGCTCTCCCTTGGGTTTCAGTAGAGGGGATGGCCCAGTCCTGTACAGATTGTACTTTTCTGGGCAAGGGCCTAATCTTGTGTCCAAGGTAGACCAGTTTGCTCTGACCAAATTTGTTCAAGAGCCTGCAATACATATCCAAGGTGATGAAGATGGTCTTCCCAAGTGGGGCTGAACACTGCTATGTCATCCAAGTATGCCATGCAGAAGTCCTCTAACCCATTCAGAACCTGGTTCACCATCCTTTGGAATGTAGCAGGTGCATTCATTAGTCCAAAAGGCATAACCCGTAACTGGTATAAGCCACCTGGGGTGGAAAATGCAGCTTTCTCCTTGGCGTGGCCTGTCAGTGCTATTTGCCAATACCCTGAGGTCAAGTCAAATGTGCTGAGGAACTTGGCAGATCCAAGTTTATCCACCAACTCATCTGTCCTTGGTAAAGGATGGGCATCAGTTTTCTTGACTGCATTTAGAGCTCTATAGACAACGCAGAATCTCAATTCCTTGGTTGCTGTTTTTGGCACTAGTACAACTGGACTAGCCCATGGACTTGTAGATAGTCTCTATAACCCAGAGGTCAAGCATCTTGTTAACCTCTTCCTTAATATGATTTCTGATATGATCGGACATTCTGCAGCCCCTGCTTTTAACAGGGAGACAGTCACCAGTGCGAATATCATGCTGGCCCCAAGGGGTCGAGCCTGGTGTCAGAGAAAACAAGAAGGCAAACTGACTTAACAGAGCTTTGCACTCCTCTCGTTGCTGTAGAGTTAGATCTGAAGAGAGTTTAACTGCTTCAATTGTCTCATCTGAAGGGTGTCTCCTGAGGAGATCATGGAGAGGCTCACTCTCCTCTTTCTCTTGATCAAAGGCTAGAAGCAAAGCTCCCAGTTCTGGTCGAGAGACCTAGGCCTTCAGACGGTTAGTGTGAAAGACCCTAGGGGCATCCTTGGGGTTGCCCAAGGCCACTAAATAATTCACCTCTTCAAGTTTTCCTTCAAGGGTCCTATCCATTTGTCCTGCAAGGCCCTCTTCCTTGTAGGAACCATAACCAATACTAACTGGTCTGGAGTAAACTCCACCATGTTGGCCTTCTGGTCATGCTAATGTTTGACCAGAGCCTGACCAGCTTTCAGGTTTTGTGTGGCTTCTGTCATCAAAAGTACCATCCTCCTCCTGAGGCCTAGCACACAGTCAGTGGCAAGGACTGTCTTCAGGAATGGGGGCTCTCCAACCCCTATTTAATCAGGACCAAAGGGCCTCTGACTGTATGACCATAAAGGAGCACAAAGGGGCCAATGGGCTGAAACCCATTACAGCTTGAGGCACCTCTCTGTAAGCAAATAAAAGGCATGGCAGTAGAAGATACAACTTTCTTCTCAGGATTCTTCTAAGGCACCCATCATGCGCTTCATTGTTCTGTTAAACCTCTTTACTAACCCATTGGTTTGAGGGTGCTAGGAAGTTGAGAACATGTAAGTTACTCCACAGTTCTTCCACATGGTCCGCGTGTAGTGTGACATAAAATTAGATCACTGTCAGGGATAACTTCCTTAGGAAACCCAACCGTGCTAAAAATACCAAGGAGAGCCACTGCTTTGCAGTAGCAGTCCTCATAGTTATAGCCTCAGGGTACCTGGTAGCATGGTCTACCACAACCAATATAAATTCAATATAGATTGATTTCCTGAGGAAGCAGGAGGATTGAGGGGACCAACAGTATCAATCCCCACCCTCTCAAAAGGAACTTCCACCACTGGGAAGGGCACTAAAAAGGTGCCACATTCTTGGATCTACTTTTGCCAGAGGTGTGGCAGGTGTGGCAGCTTCTACAATGTTTGTCAACATCTGCACCCATCTTGGGTCAGTAAAAGTACAGAGAGAGCCTCTCTTTGGTCTTCTTAGAGCTCAAGTGAAAAGCCAGAGGTATCTTATGTGCTACTTGTAGTAGCTTGGCTCACACTTCCTGGAGTACTACCAGTCGCCTGAAGTTCCCTGGGGTAGATTCTGTAGGCTCACTGTAGAGGAGTCCATCCTCCATAGGAGAGTGTATGCTTCGCTGACTCCTGCACCTCTAGCTGGGAAGCTGTTGTCTCAGACCTTCGAGAGAGGAACACTCTCTCTCTGTCCTCTGCTGAAATCTACCCTAGAGGGCCCACCTTCTGCAAGCAAAGTCTGCAGCTCAGTATGGTCTCTAGGATCCGGATCTTCCAAGCAGGGAAGGATCTCCTCCAGTTATGTTTCACCAGTAGCTGGGGTTTCAGGAGTTGGTTCATCCACCCACTCAGTTTCAACTGGGGATGGGGTCACTGGGGTGACCTGGGACTGTCCTCTCATGGAAGCCCTCGTCTTCAGAGCAGGTTTGGTTTGAGACCCTTTTCTTTCCAGAGACCCTGGATTTCTCCTTGATACCTGTCTTCTTTTTTTTTATTAGCATGTTTTTAGTTTACATTTAAACCTTTTTATGCTATTTACTAAAGAAAAAAAAAATCAAACTTTCATAAAATTACTTACAAGAAAAAATGTATAAAATCTCCTTAAAATAAAAATCTCATTAAAATAAAAAAGAAAGAAAAAAAAAGTTAAAAATAAGTAGGGCCCCCAGATTCTTTACCAAAGTCTGGTTGCGCTCCAAACTTCATCAATTTTTTCCTCTCAACTCAGTACAGCTCTTCTTTTCGTCTTCCTCCACCGTCAGTCTATCAAAGATTTTTTTTGACAAAGGCCATCAGGGCCAGAATCTCTGTATTTCTCCTCCCTTGACACAGGCTCACCAAAACTGCATTCCTCATGAAGTCTTGTCTGATAGTGGGAGAGGGAAACTTTGTCAAGTATCTTGGAACTTGGCCTCGTTTCCTAGCGTCTTTCATTATCCCTCCACCACTATCTGTATTTATCCAGTCCTGATCGTAAAGTTTCTTCTTGACATGGTCGGGGTTTTTCAATAGAAGCTCTTCGCTCAATGCTAGACTATTTAGAATCTCCACGCATGTAGCTCTCCATTCAGTTAGAGACTCTCACTGTTTAAGTAGATAGCTTTTAGTAGGACTTCGTACCCTCCTTCACCTGGTGGTTGTAAACATTTCCTCAACATTGACAGTGATCTCCAGACCATAGTGGTGTACAGTGACACAATTCCCATTTCTCTCCTGATCACTTCTACCGGTAGGGAGCTTGGCATATTCAGTACTCGTCGCTAAAATTCTTCCTCAGCCTGAGTCCAAAGGGTGCCTGCGAGTTGTAGCTGCGTTTCAGAGCCATACGTCAGAATGGGGGTCAGCTTCAGTTTATAGAAGTTTATGATGGGTAATAGGGTAAATTTGCCATACTTGCGGTTGATTATTCTAGCCTGGCTTGCTAGATTCTTAGCTTTAGACTTCACGGCCACTGCTCCGTGTGAGTCTACCATGCTTGTGTTCACTGTTAACCCCAAGTACTGCATTGATGTAACCTCGGGTATTTTAACCCCTTGGAGACTCCAACTTCTTTTTGTTCTGTGGGTTCCGTTTGTTTCTCCTATAACCATAATTTTGGATTTCTTAGGATTAACGGTTAGTGAGTTATCACACACATTTAGACAAAGCATTCAGCTGTCTCTGCAGGCCCACTTTGGTTTGGTCCATAATTAGGAGGTTGTCAGCGTAGAGTAATCTTCCTACTGGAATGCCTGCAATCCTTGGGCAGAAGCACCTCACATCTTCAAAAGCCTCCTCGATGTCAGATATGTAGAGGTTAAATATAGCCAGTGCCAATCTACAGCCCTGTTTTTATCCCTGCTGATGTTCCAATTTCACTCGACAGAGTTCCTGCTCTGTCCAAGCGTATTCTTAGTGTTGTTCCAGAGTGCAGGAGTTCCAGAGCTTGCCTCGGGTTGATCAGACAGCCCCATTTTGACAATTTACCCCATAAAGTATTCCTCTTGACTTTCTTCCTTCTAGAAGTGGAACGTTGGCCTTTCTGCTGGCCTAAGGTACTGGGTTCTTCCCTGCCCTCCAACTGAGAGTCTCTTAAGGTTGCCTCTCTGGCCAATCGTGTCAGCTCCCGTTTCCTTTTGCTGGAAGGCCTGGGGGTACTGGAGTCTACTCCCAAGAGTGTTTAAGGCATTACCCAACAGAACTTTCCCAGGTACTTCAGAATGCACACTAACAGGAATTTGTACAGTCATGTTATTGCACTGGGTGAGAGCTAGCAAAATAGGAACCATTTGGATAGGGCCTCCAGCAGGTTTAGTGGAACCTTTGGGTGCCTTAACTACATCCCAAAGGTTACACTAAGCTCTCAACCACTGTAATGCTGGAGTTTCCTGGCCATTTACATGTACACTGTTCTTATAATATTCTTTTGTTTTTTTAGGTATTGTGTTATACACATCTATATTCTGCTGTTCCCATAACCCCAAGGACACCAATGATGTATTAGCTTGAACACCAATGGGATCATCCGCTAGTAGGTGAAAGTGAGCACCTGTCACTGGAGCTTCCTCCTCAGGAGTGAAGGCTAAGCAGACAGTGTGGACCCCTGAAGGTTTAACCTTACATCTGGGATCCCCTTTCACATGGACCCACAAACCAAACATTTAACAAAGCTTTTCTGGAATGGGGTCTCCGGTAACCTCCCTCTGGCCTGGCCCCAGAGGTTTCACCGGCCCTATAAGGTTTTCCATGAAATGTACCCTTATTGCTTTTGTGGCCCTCTTTACATGGTGCAGGATTAGAATTTTCTTCACCATCTTTCTGGTGCTTTTTCCCCTCATCCTTTTTCTGAGTTGCCCTAGGAATTGGACTTCTGCAACCTTGGAAAGTCACAGCAAGTCGGGAATGCGCCAAAATAGAGTAGATTTTCAAGGCTAGTTGATTCCCCCCCCCCCCGCCTAAGGGAGGAAGTCGTCATATAAGGGTTTTCCCAGTCGAATTGAAAACTGGGTCAGCACAGCTCCAAGGAGGGTGCTGCTGGCATCTTCTCTCATCTTTTGCATCGGATGTTGTCCTCCAGTGGTCGACTCTGCCTCTAGTCCCAAAAACCTTGCTTTTTTTATGCAAGTTCCCATTCATTCACAGCCCTAGGCTATTAATTTCACAACAGAGTGCCTGTCCTCCAGGACAGCCAGCCAGCCAGCCAGCCAGCCAATAGGAACTGGTTTCACTCAGGCACACCTAGAGACAAAGGACAGGGATGTTTTGGGACCCTCCCTCACTTCCTGCCTTTCCAGACACACTGGAGCCTGGGTGGGCTTCAGGGCTGAAGCCCACCAAAGGCAAGACACAAAAAAGACTCAAACCTGATGCAAACAACAGAGTAAAAGCCTAGAAGAAACAAACTAACAATATATGGCGAAATAAAGTAGACGGAGTCCATTTTGAGAAAATGGTCACCCTTGAGTGCAGCACTGCAGCCGAGTTATCAGCCTGCAGATACATGTCACTAGGTAGTAAACATGAAACCACTGCCACTAGCAATTCAAGTGAGTTAGTGTAACAACATGTTACATGAGGAATGGGTTAAAAGAATTACTATGTAACCCCCCAGCACTCCACAAAGGGTGGTGTGTGCTGGACCCATAAAGTTAAGGTAAGTAAGACATGGGTCATCTTCACCCAAGAAAATGTAGTTAAACATTAAGAGAAGCCAAGGCAACTTCTTAGTCGCACTGTACAGGACGTGCGGTGTGTCACAATGCAAAAGCAGATGCCTATGGAGTTAACCAGACTCCACAAAACATTAAGGAACATAGGGATTCATAGTCAGAAAAACACATGAGTGAGAAAAGGGTCCCACTCATCCAAAGGATCCTCATCACAAGGAACTGTTCCTGCCTGGAGCCTGTACCAGCATTATTTCAGAGGACCACCGAGGTGCAGGAGCCCTCAACACTGCAGGAGCACTGGGCTAGCCCTCCAGCAGAGTGCATCCACCCTAAGGTAGGCTCCCTGCCTATTTCTAGCCCCCTGTGCTCGAAAATCCCACCCACTGAAAAGTGCTCCTCCTAGCCCCATAATTATACATGAGCAGTGTAAATTATATTTTTATTGAAAAAACCACCTAAAAAGTGCATTTCGAGCCTTTTTTCTGTGCCTCCATTGGAACACATGAGGTGTTCCTGCTTCAACATGGCCGCCAACCTCCTTCTTGCCAAGAAGGCGACCACATGACATCCAGGAGAGCCCCCATTGGCCAACTGCAACTACAGAAGGCCAAACAGGCGCTGGCAGGCAAACGCCAGCCCCCTCATCCAAAGGATCCTCATCACAAGAAACTTTTCCTGTCTGGAGCCTGTCCGGAGGCACCTGAGGCCTGGGCTAAGGACTCTGTCCATTTATTGGTAAGCCTGCCCTGACCCTGCAGCTTGCCCACACCTCCCCAGAACCTAACCTTTCTACCTAATCCCTTCATGCAGTACACCTCATGGGTGCCTCTGCTTTTCACTGACTTTGGACAACTCCTTGCTATCATGTGGTTTATTGTTATATAATATCTCCCTATACTATTTAGCGCGTTTACCAGTATTGCTTATCCGCTTGTACTGTATCCTCTTGTGCAGCCAACTGCTACCTATTATGCCCTGCCACCATTTAGAAAATCGAATTTTCTCTCTCCCTCTCTCCCTCTCTCCAATCATAGCATAGTTTCACTCTCCCGCACTCTCCCTGCCACATTCCACTCAGCCAGCCTAACAGCCATCCTTATAGCCCTCACTATAATGGCATCTACGCCTCCCCACATATTCCCGGCACTAAATTCACATGCTGCAGCACCAGACTACAACATCACAGTCTCGGCCGCCTAGCCTAGCCTAGCCACCAGACTCCGCAATCTCAGAAATCGATCACTTCCTAGGTATTTACTCTGCTCACCCACACCCATCACAACTAGAAACACCAGATTAGGCACCCGCACAGCACCACTACCCCATGCTAAGATGAGCATAGGCGCGGCCCCTCTCGTCCCCCCACCACCCCAACATGCCTCTACACTACTTCACATTAAGCTCCTCACTACCACACACCACAACAAGCACACTTCACCCCATACTAGTACAAACAAAAAAATCAAAGGCACACAACACCCACCTCTTAAATGTGCACTACTGAACGTACACTCCCTACCTGCACATGCCCTCGAGATAAATGATCTACTATCCACACTTAATCTGGACTTACTTTGCATAGCCGAATCCTGACTCAATGATGCCTCCTGCCCAGCCATCGCACTAGCCCTACCCACAGGCTACACCATCCTTAGGCAAGATAGATGTGATAAGATTGGAGGGGGAGTCGCCCTTATCCACAAAGACTCACTATCCATCAGATTAGCAGACCATAGTACATGGGGTGGTAATGCTGATATCCTATCAGCCAAGTTTACGCTCTCCCCCAATAATCTAATCAACATCCACATCCTATACAGACCTCCCGTACTCCCAGCTGACTTCCAAGAGCACCTCTCCCATCGACTCAGCAACAACATTAAAAAGTCCAAAATCCTTCTATTAGGAGACTTAAATTTAGGATACAATGATCCTAAGGATAAATCTGCCGCTCCTCTGGTACACGAAAAGGGTCTCCAGGAACGCCAGGTTCAGGCAGCTGCAACTCTACATAGTGCATAGAGCATACCTGACTCCCAAGAGAATGTCGAGGATGGGAGATGGACAGGCCCGGTGCTGCCCGCGTTGCGGAGTCGAACAAGCCGACATGGTGCACATGTTCTGGTCGTGCCCGCAGATAACAGACTTCTGGAACATGGTGAAAGAAAAGGCGCTGACAGCAGACATACACATGCCAGCGGGATCGCCAGCATCATACTTGTTGGGCCTGTTCCCAAGGGGGCACCGGCAGATGTCACATGTGGCAAAAATGAAAGACTTAATGATAATATTGGCAAAGCGCCGCATAGCGATGGCATGGAACAGGAGCGAAGGCCCCTCGAAGGAGGGCTGGTGGGCCGACCTACAAAAATGGACAATAGCAGAGACGGCAGTCTGGGCGAGAGCCACTCAAAGGGGGGAGAGTAACAGTGGAGCCAGACTATTGGCATGGAACTCTCTGGTACGAGACCTGCTAGGTAACAGAAACGGGGATGACACGAGCGACCAGGGAGACTCGGGAAATGAGGAAACTGGCCCGCCCACGCCAGAGGGCACCATATGATTCAGAGACAGGAAAGAACTGGGTGGAAAGAGGCCTGGCCGTAGCCTGCGCAGACGCTGAACAGTGGAAACCCTACTTGGAAAGGCCAGCATACACACACATAGACGAGAGCAGGGACACTCCCAGTGAAAGGAAGGAGGCTGCTGAGAGACTGGTCCCTCCGCTATAAACGCGACAACTGTTAGAGCCAAGCCCGAGGAGGCGATGGACTACGAACATACTGCGGCAGCCTTTGGGAGAGGGAGGGGGGAGGAGGAGAAAAAAGGGAAATGGGGAATGCGTTCTTTTTTGGTTTGTTCTTTTCCGTTATGTTGTAAAAAATAAAAAGAAGTTAAAAAAAAAAAAAAAAGGATAAATCTGCCGCAACCCTAGCTAAAGAACTCGCAGACTTAGGTTTCTCCCAAAGAGTCCTCACCCCTACTCACTCCAAAGGCCGCACCCTTGACTGGGTCATGGATCCCAACTGTGCATCCAACATTACCTCAAACACCACCCTTCCTTGGACGGACCACACATGCATCGAATTCCTCATCCCCACCAACCCTAAACCTAAGACTCTCACCCACACACCACCTGCCACAATAAGAAGTTCTAAAAAACTCAACGCAGACAACTTGCGTCCCCACCTTAAAAGCCCCTGCCTAGCACCACCTTTCTCTCAGGACCCAAATATACTATCAGCTATCTTCAATGATACTCTCACCAATGCCATAAACTCTATAGCCCCACTTGAAAGCAAGAAGGAAAAAAAATAATTTCATTGCAACTGTTGGTTCTCAGAAGAACTCCAAACCCTCTGAGCTCAAAAGCGCCAGTCACTTAAAAACTGGCAAACGGATCCGAGTGATCTAAATAAGAGCCTCTTCAAACAAATAGCCCTCCAATATAAAAAAGCCATTTTAGCAGCAAAATCCAACTCCTTCAATGATAGGATCTCAAAGGCCAACTCCCAAGCTAAACAACTATTCGCAACCTTTAATGAATTAGTCACTCCTCCGGCTACCGCTGACGAGATAACTAAAGACAAAGCCTGGTGTGCCAGCATTCAGTCCGCCATGCTGTGGGATGTTTTTACCCATGCAACCAAGCCCTACCATAAAACTGTGCATTACTGGCATTGAAAACATCATGATGGCCAGAACTGCCCAGAGAGTGCACAGGGAAAACGAAGAATAGGCTGCCACCCATTTTTGCCTATGTTGTGAGCACAGGAGGGCACTGCCTAAAACCACCATTGGGCTACACACACAGTAGCCTGAAACCATTGGGAATGACAATGCCGATTGCCAAAAGCAACCCAGAACTGTGGGGAATTCATTTTCTTAATGTCAAAAATGGATGCAATACTGGTGCTCACCACTATCAGACAGCCAGCGTTTTAAAACCACCAGACATTTGTGTAAAACTGAACAAATGAACCCAAACCAGGCCAAGGAAAAATTGCTAAGAGGTGGATACAATGTAAAACTATATTCTGAAATGACTTGAAGGAAGTAATTATTTAATGTATATATAAAAAATAGCTGGGGATGTCAGCAGCTTAAGTTAAATGGACAGAAAGCCACTAAAATGACGAGATAACTAAAGACAAAGCCTGGTGTGCCAGCATTCAGTCCGCCATGCTGTGGGATGTTTTTACCCATGCAACCAAGCCCTACCATAAAACTGTGCATTACTGGCATTGAAAACATCATGATGGCCAGAACTGCCCAGAGTGTGCACAGGGAAAACGAAGAATAGGCTGCCACCCATTTTTGCCTATGTTGTGAGCACAGGAGGGCACTGCCTAAAACCACCATTGGGCTACACACACAGTAGCCTGAAACCATTGGGAATGACAATGCCGATTGCCAAAAGCAACCCAGAACTGTGGGGAATTAATTTTCTTAATGTCAAAAATGGATGCAATACTGGTGCTCACCACTATCAGACAGCCGGCGTTTTAAAACCACCAGACATTTGTGTAAAACTGAACAAATGAACCCAAACCAGGCCAAGGAAAAACTTGCTAAGAGGTGGATACAATGTAAAACTATATTCTGAAATGACTTGAAGGAAGTAATTATTTAATGTATATATAAAAAATAGCTGGGGATGTCAGCAGCTTAAGTTAAATGGACAGAAAGCCACTAAAATCGAAATGTTTAAAATAAATGAGTGACCTACTTTTGAGTGTAACATAGGTTGCAACTGTTAAATGTCATAGTTTTGAACTTAGAATCAGCATTCCAGCTGAATGTGCAAACATTGTAAGTTGGATTTGAATGTAGAAAACTGGGAACTAAAGTGACATTTAGCTGAATTCTGCCTGACAACTACCCCCGACAGGAGTTGAACTGGCTCAACAACTCTTCACAGACCTCGCTGCATTCTGCTGCCCCTGCCAAAAGGAGATGACACCTCTCTGATTGGATTAGAGGAGTAGCACCTGGGGACTACAGGAAACTAAACAAAGCACTGTCTCTGGCTCAGGCAAATGTTATATTGGGGGGGGTCGTAAAATGGCTTCCTCTTGGGAGAAACTGGGAGGGGCAGTGCCTGTGAGAGCAAGCTGAGCTTGGCGGAGTGGATAAACCAGAAATTCCACCATGTGCTTTGGTAAACCACACCCCTTTGGAGCCAGAGCATGATTTTAAAAAGATGGATAATTCACAGTGCGGACTTGTCAAAATTATATAAATAACATTGTCGTTCTTGTGAATTTTCTGTGCACATTTTAAGAGGTGTTAGGACCCTGTGGTATGTTCTTGGGATAGTAGCGGGAAAAAAGGTTGTTACTCCAAATGTATGCATGTTAAAAATCTGACACTTTATCATCTGAAACCCATATGCCTGGTGCACATTTGTGCAAAATCTGGAAAAGTGTAGTGGTCGTTATCTGGATGAAAAGGGGAGAATTCTGTCATAAGTGGACACAACATCGTACAAAGACAGGGATCGGATGGTTTGGTTCTACAGAAATTATGTTAACTGGACCTATAATATTAGAAAAATGGTACATAGATAAATAAGTATTTGGGTCAGAAATAGATTTGTGTGCAATTTGACAAGGGGAGGTTCTTCTAACCATAAAACCTACAGCATCACTCTGACACTCCATTTTTTTCCCCCAATCAAGGGAGAGAGGAAAGCTTGGCCAATGATAAGTGAGAGGGGCAGGCTTAGCTAGGCCCGGCACACACCCATTTTCAAAACACATAAAAGGAACATTGAAACCCAGGTAGAGACATTCACTTTACACTTTCTTGCGGGACGCTTTGCCGGGAGACTTCAGACTTCACATCCAGAGATCCAGACTTCAAATCCATCAATCTCCAGAGACCAGAAATTAACTCCAGAATTTGTAGCAGAGAGGCCTGAATCCACAAGCTGAATCCTCTTCAGCAGGCCTCAAAACCAACCAAACTATTCAACAGCCGGGCGAGCTGTTTGAATTCTTTGCCAAGAACTTTTGCAAGAACCTGTAGCATTATCCAGAAAGCAGTGCTGTATCCGGAACCAGAGAGAACCAGAGACCAGATCGCTGTGAAGAACTGCTAGCAGAAGTCCAGCCAATCCTGACCCGATCCGTGATGAAGTCGCATTCCTGTCCAAAATATAGTGTGAGTACTCAGCTAGCACTGTGCCAAAACCAATCTCTTAGTTTAAAATAATCTAATCCAAACTATTTTAGCCTATTAGTACTGCCTCCTAGAATCGTGTCATTCTGTCAACTTTAAAACTGAAAACTGTCTGTCATTCTGAGCTTTAACATTTCAAATCCGAAAAACTACCTTTACTAAATCGGCCGTATCTCCGAAACCGTTTGTGCTAGGAGCGAGTTTTAACTGTCGTCTTAAAGCTAAGATTCTAGGCTACCCCTTATAGTGCCTCCGTAATTGTGCTCGACGCACGCGACTAAATTTGCCGCGATTTGACATTTTGCTTAATTTCAGCCATGTGTAAAAATATTTGTCCTTGCTTTCCTTGCTGAAATTCGTGTGCAACCTGACAATCATTCATAGAGCATTGCTGAAGTGATCCTGAATTAATATAAAGTAGCCATCACCTACCCTGAACCCCCTATAGGGAATTAAACGCCTTTTTAGCATATTTTTCACTTAATTGCAACCACATCAAAATATATTGCCTGTGTTTAAAACTCCTACCTGTTTTCCTCTAAGATTGCTAGGGGGGAACTGAATTATATTTAATTGCATTCCTGAGAACTGTATGCTCTCCTTTTCTCCTTTTCATCTCCTTACCTTGCATAAAGGGGGGTGGGGGGGTGAATTGTCAAAGAAAAGTGATTACATTGTCTTTTCTTGAAGTCATATCAAGTTTATTTTCTGTACTGCATTTTCATTCATCATTGCATTGTCCTTGAAGCCATAAAAGCATTCTCAGCTACGTTATCCTCTCTATATTCCTTCTAAGCCATCAAAAAGAGCGTACCACTGTAACATTACCCATTGTTGATCACTATCATCCTCACAAGTGTGCTATTAAATATTAATTTACTATAAAAGTGTGATAGATATATATTGTTTAATTTTCAAATAAACCTTTTAAATTTGCAAAACAAACCTACTTCTTGGCTCAGCGGGGTCAGGGGGATTCTGAGAGAGGGGTGTTATATAAGGGTTGTCATCCAGAGTAAATGAACTGGACATAAAAATACATCAATAAGGGCTTCCATCAGCATCTCAGACTAGGCATTGACTTAGCTGTAGTGTTGAATTGAAGTCGCTTACAATGCTCAACAAAATAAACTCCTCCAGAACACAATCCAAAACCACTGCAAAGCCCTCCCAAACCAAAAAACCAAATGCCCTACAAAACACAAGTGTAGTAATCTCAATCACGCTCAATTCTCCTTCAGAAACGTCACTGAACCGGAGGTCCTTAATCTCATCAAAAACCTCAAACCATCCCTCTGCAAAGCAGACATTTGCCCTCCCAAAATCATCAAGGAATGCACCAATGACCTAGCACCCCTGCCTTCATTAACGCATCTTTCCAAACAGGAACTGTCCCAAACAATCTCAAGGAAGCCTGGGTGCGGGCACTTCTAAAAAAGGCCACACTTGACCCATCGCAGCCAAACAACTACAGACGAATAACGACCGCCCTGTTCCTCCTAAAAATCCTGGACAAAGCAGCTCACATCCAGATCCAATCATACATAGAAGCTAACGCCATACTAGGCAAAAGACAATCTGGCTTCTGTGTCGGGCATGGAACAGAATCCGCCTTATTAGACCTAAAAAATCAAATCTCAGAGATCATGGACAAAGGCAAACCTGCCTTGCTCCTCCTCCTCGATCTATCAGCTGCTTTTGACCTGGTATATCACCAAACACTCACCACCCACCTCACCCATGCAGCCCATTTCTCTAATCAAGCAGCATCTTGGATCACTTCCTTCATTGAAGGAAGAGCCATGAAGGTCTACTCCGACACAGTTAACGCAGATCCTACCACTATAAACTGCAGTGTCCCCCAAGGATCTTGTACAGCCCCCACCCTCTATAACCTCTTCACAAAACCCCTCTTCGACCTACTTGACTCCATGGGTGTTGCATATACAAACTATGCAGACGACACTCAAGTACTTTTACCCCTATCTGGACTCTATCACCAAGACGCCACGGCCCTTCACAACATCTATGCCACTATCCAAGCTTATAAGGCAATCAATGGCCTCTCTCTGAACGGGGAGAAGACTGAAATTCTCATCCTAGGCCAGACAAACACACTATCGAAACTAAGCCCCCAATACAACAACTTTAACATAAACAACTCAACCATCTCCGTATCATCCTCTGTCAAGACTCTAGGTGGTCACATTGATGCAAAACTATCGATGAACAAACAAGGCAGCACCATAGCCTCTGCATCAGCGTTCAGCACCAAACTCATCAATGCCATTAAACCCTACTTATCCACCCCCAACCGCTTGGCCATAGCTAGAGAAACTATAGGAGCCAAACTCGATTATTGCAACGCCCTTCTAGCTGGCACCTCTGCCAAAAACATTCACAGACTGCAAACCACACAAAACAATGCCCTCAGAGCCACCATGAGCATCCCTAGAAGAGACCATATATCCCACGCCAGACGTGAAGCATGGTGGCTCCAGGTCAAAGACCGTATTACTCTGAAAATCCTCACCATCACTCACAGGTGCATCAACAAAACCGCTCCAGCATACCTATCTGAAGCAATATCAAGGACCACATCCACTCGCCCCACCTGAGCTCAGTACACCAACCAGCTACACATACCACGCATAAAGAGAGCCACAGCGGGAGGTCTAGGCTTCTCATATATTGCACCGAAACTCTGGAACTCACTCCCTGCCACCCTTAGAGCTGAAACTTCCATCTCTGTCTTCTGCAACAACCTCAAGGCCACTCTCCTCAATTAGCAAGTGGAGGACTGCCTCCTCCACTTCTGCCATGTATATTGTAATATAACACAAATGTAATATAACTATATTGTAACCTGTATATATACTGCTAATGACTATGTAATCCATATTGCAACCTGTATATATATTGCTAATGACCATGTAACTAAGTAACTAAGCTTTGTACTGTAACCTGTATATATATTGCTAATGACCATGTTGTAAGTAACTAAGCTTTGTACTGTAACGAGTGCCACGATGTCCTCGGGCTGTTGTGCGCTATATAAATACGAATAAAACAAAACAAACAAAAATTAAAAAGCCCAGAGTCCAGCAAAAGAGCAGGGCGTCTCTAAGGTTAAAGGGAATTGGCACAGAAATTAAAATTCTCGCTGACATAGATGACATAGATCTTGCATCGAGCAACACAGAATGAGCAGACAAATATATTAATGTTGCGGTTGCAGAGGTTATATATGGGGCAGTGTTATTGGCCCTGTGTTTAGAAATAGTAAACAAAGGCATGTTCTTCAGTAAGGTGCGAGGAGAGATCTAAAGTAGGTGGAAGATGGAAAGGTGCTGTGTTAAAAGTGAGGTCAGCTTGTCAACAGGGCAGGCGTGCCTCCATTAGGTTTTAAGGCACAGTAGACAAAGAACAGATGTGGAGCTGCGGCTCTGTTAAGCCCAGTCCCAAGACAAATCCCTTTTTACGTCCCCCAATAGAGAAGACTAGGTAAAGGGAACCGCGGTGCATAGATGTTCGGTACGTTTTTCTTAAGTCCAACTGGGTTTAGCCTTCATAAGACTTAGCTCTTGGTTTTAGGGCCCCAATTTCTAAATAGGCCTGTTCTACACAAATTGGCAGAGTGGCTGAGCAGCCAGGTTCATTTTAGGAGGGAGGAATGTGAGTTGTAGAGCAGTACAATGAATTCAGCAAACACACAATCACACACACCAAGGAAACACAAAGTTATATCAAAATAATTATTTATGTATATATACACACAAGGCACACAAAGCACAGAAGAATTTTTCAAACGCAGCAACTACTAACAACATTCAATAAAAAATGCAATATGATTGGAAAAGGAACAATAATGCACGTGAGTAATTATTCATATACCTTTCACATCCAGCACACAGAGTGACTTCAGTTAAGATTAGTAAAAGCACTTGTACGTATCGCGTTTGCAAAATTCAGTTTAAGGGGAAGTAAAGTCAGCAGCTCACTTCTCGCCACAAGCCATAGCTTGGATGAAATAATTCTTAAGTGAGAGAACAATGAGGGTCTTCTCCACCTCAGCAGCTGCCGACCCTGTGCCCATCACATGCAGTGTGCCCCAGGGATCTTGCATCTCCCCCACCATGTATAACATTTTTACTAAGCCCCTGTTTGATGATTTAGACCATCTGGGCATCACCTACACTAACTATGCAGATGACACCCAGATTCTCATTCCACTTTCTGGGGATTACAAACAAGATTTGGCCTCGGTGTACAAGATATACCTCATCATCCATGATGGCCCGTCATGGTCTATGCCTGAATGATGACAAAACGGAACTTATCATACTGGGGTCTAAACACAACATCAGGAAACTCAGTCAAGACTACACAACCTTCGTCATAGACGGCCACATAATCAAAGTTGCCAAGGTGGTAAAAACACTAGGTTTTTACCTCGACACCAGTTTAACTTAAGCAAAACAAGTGAACACTATAGACTCATCCACAGCCAACACTTGTAAGTTAATCCGGTCAGCTAAACCCTACCTCTCTACAACTAGTTGCACCACACTGCACGAGCACTTGTGCTGTCCAAACTGGATTACTGCAACGCTCTCTATCTAGGTGCGAATAAATACATCACATAGAAAATCCAAATACTGCAAAACAACGCCCTTAGAGCGGCAATAGGAATGTCCAAAAGAAAACATATCTCAATAATCAGCAGAGAATCTACTGGCTATCCACGACAAACAAAATTAAACTTAAAACGGCATCCCTAACATTAAAATGTCTCAATAATTTAGCACCCAGCTACCTCTCAGAGAGGTTCAAAAGAATAATCGCATCTAGACCCATGAGAACTGCCTATACAAACTGCCTCGCAGTTCCCCCTTTCAAAATGACTACAATTGGAGGGAACAGCTTCCCGGTCAAAGCTGCTCAATTGTGGAACTCCCTCCTGCCGACCGTAAGACTTGAACAAACATACCCACACTTCAGATCAAGCTGCATCAAGTGGCTCAAAGAAAACGAACCATAGGTGAGCCTACCAACCAACTGACCAATAGCCAAACCAACCTTTCAACTGTATCTATCTGCTATGTAAATGTATTACCTGCTATATTGTCATTGATTTGCACGTTTTTGTCATGATCTGCACGTTTTTGTCATTGATCTGTATGTTTTTGTGATTGTGTAACCTTGTAACTTGTAAGCCTGAAGCATTCTTATCTTCGCGCCCTGATACCTTTGGGTCTGGCGCGCATTACAAATAAAGAAATAAAGAAACAAACAACCAAAGGTTGTTAGGACAGTTTTTTCTGAGGTCCAACTAAGGGCTTAGTAAACCCATTCAACTGAGACAGTACAAGACTCCACTCTTAGTATAAGGCTATACCACCTGAGTATACAGTAGCGAAGACAAGCAGCCAGGCTTATCTTAGGAGGAAGAGAGGGCTATAGGAAAGTACATATAACCTGTAGTATACCAATGATTCAATAGAACCACTTACAACCAGAAGTATTATGCAAAATACAGGTTCATTATAAATACAACTAGGCCAAGTTAAGTCTTGTGGTAAGTACTGGTTACGGAGTCATAAAACACATTTATGAAACACCCCACAATGCTCGAAGTTACACAGACCAAAGCATAAAACCTTCTTCAGAATACCTAACAGTAATTCTAGGGGATTTGGGTTGTCTGCCTGCAAACGTTTTGTTCGCGGGTGGACTGCCCGTAGTGTAACTGCCAGGGTGTAATGCTGGAAATGCATCGGAGGGACAGGGCCTCCGTATCCTTGTCCTTTACTGCTTTTTATCGTGTGTTCTGTCATGTTTTCCATGCAGGAGGAACTCTTGGCGGTGCAGCGCTCTCTTTTGGTTTGGTGAACAGACCCATGGGATACCCTTATGTCACCCATGAGTAGGGGTGCAACCCTTTGCCCCTAGTGTATGTTTTTGGGCACCTGTGTGTGACCCACAGAGCAGGGTACAGGCTGGTGGCAGCTCCGTGCTGAATTGACTGGTGCCCTGAGCATCCTCCATTTTGGGATGCCCAGGCCCTGTCATTGGAATCGGTAGCTTCCTGAGGGAGACGAAATGCCCCTCATTGCCTCTTGTCTTCCATCGCCTATTACCTTGATCTTCACGAAGTCCCGGGAAGCCCTGACTCTGTCCCATCCCCCTGACTGGCTGTTGGGTGGAAGTTCTTTATATGGTAGTGTGGGGAAGTGCTGACCAGACTGGCTGGAGCCTTCGCAACGACCATATGTTGTGGGTACACCTGTGGGTGGGACCTGGGTGAATGGAGTGTGTGACGAAAATGCATTTTATGTTATGGGTGTCTAGTATCTAGTGCTTGACACAATGGTTGAGACAGCCCTGCCCGAAACCGGTTTGAATGTAGTATGGAGTGTTGAATGGCTTGGTATTTGTCCCAATACGCATAACTTGTTGTGAGTTTCTGGAGAGAAGTGAATGGCCTGAATGCACCCTGTGCCTGATTGGCTGCCTGCCAACATGAATGCCTTTAGTCATGATTGGATGCTTGAGTGTAACCCAGCGGAATGAATGAGAGATCAACAGTATATCTGGGGACCTCTCAATGCTAGGAATCGTGTTCAGAAGCTGAAGTCCACTAGACGAGTAACTGGAGTAACTGAGCTTGACCTTAAAGCCCTGCTGGACGAGAAGAATTGCTGTTGCTTTCCTTTACAATCTGAAAGCTGCTCTGTCTCCAAGGTTTGACCCAGAGAGGACCTGATAAGGCGCCCTCTTCCCGAGCTACGAGGGACAATCGTGCACAGCTGATATTTGCCTAAGCTCCCTGGTAGACAGACCTCAGACAGGCTGCCGACCCGATACGGGGACTGCTGCGGAACTCCAACGAGAAGCGCCCGGAATGTTGTCCACCACTGTCACCAACCGCCGTTGCCGACTGGAGCCACCATGCTCCCGTTGCCTAAGAACTTCATTGATCCAAGGACGCTCTCGTCTGCATCGTCGCCGCTGTATCCTGCTGGAGAAGGCCTGACTGTCGACACACAGAGGTGCATCCACTGGTGGTTTTCCCGCCACCCAAAGACCACAGAGACGCCGACGACTTGACGCCCTTGCTGGGCCACAGTTCTTCAACTCTTTGCAGTCCAGAACTATCGACACTGAGGTGCCCCGCACGCCTCTTCCTTGCAGGACGTTTGTGCTTCCCCGCCAACGAGCACCGCTAGTTACGACGCGGCCACTTCACCGTCGTCGCTCAACCTGTTCTCTGTCCGACGTTCGATGACCCGTGACTCCTGCCTTAAAGGGAGGGCACTCAAGAAGGGTTATTGATTTCCCCGACGAGGAACGCTACAACGTCAGGTACTTTGGGGTTGCAGAACAATTGGAAAGTCTAGGGTGAACAATATACGGACTGGGCTTGTATCTTTATCCTACAGGTTGCCCAGGTGCGGGGGGGGGATCTCCACACAGAACTGTGTTTAACGGTAGTGACCAGTATTCTGCCAATTGTTCCACCATCTTGCTTTCCTTCCTCTTTCTACTGTTGGTTTCCTTTATTTTGATCTGTGTGTCATTCTGACCGTATGTACTTTTAACGAGATCTAATAACGTTTGTGGTACCACTTTAGAATTGTATATATTTACCATTGCCGATTTTCCGAGTACAAAGTGAGTTATCGTGATACTGTACATAACTTTGAATATTGATTATATAAAGACTGTTTTAACCGATCCAGTGTGCGGACATTCCTTTGTGGGTGCTTGGGGACTACACTGTACTTATGAACCAGCCCGCATCACCTCCCGAGAAGCTAGGCTTTGATTGCTCGACCATAGCTACCATATAAAGAATCTTGGCAGGGGTCTTCTGTGCCTCTCCTCTACCATATAGAGAGCGGAAGTACAGACCACCCCCTCCAGTCTTTACACCGGACCCCCGTTTTTTACTGTTAATTAAAAACGTGGGCTTGAGTAATTTTTGTTCCCTACCGCCAACGCCAAGGATGCGGGGGACACCCTGCAACCCCCGAGGCCGAAGATACCAAACATGGGGAGCAGGGGACACCCCTGCAACCACTGCTGTTCATGCTCAGTATTTTCGGCTTCAAATTGAACGCAAAAACTCGAACTGATGGTAGTGACTGAATTCGGTCAAATCTACCATTCGTTCACATTTTTTCCATCAATTTGGGTAATACCGTTCATGGGAAGTCAGACTATTTAGTATAGTTCACACCTATTTATGGGGAGTAAAAACCACCAGTTACTTTTAGATGACTTCACATTAAGTCAAGGGTAGTAGACCCTGTCGGTTTTGCCGTGACACTCAGCAAAGAAATCACACAATCAACCAACCCTGTTAACAGGATACCTTTCTGAATAGTGGAACACAGTTCAAGGAACCGTATATACCTATAAGTACTTTGAGGATAAGACCGTTATACTAGGTGAGTAAAACATGATGGTGTAATATACAATTGCAGTTGCTTTTCAGCTCAGTGGAACACAGGCCAAGATAAGCCAGAACTCTTTACACTCATTTAAGATTGCACCAGCTAGACCAAGGTCAGCTACACCTGAAGAACACTTTTTAAGAATGGCACACAGCTGTTCTAGGCAGGTCAACCCAAATGTTGTAATATACTATTAAAGTTGCATTTCAAATCAGTGAACACAGACTGAGGTAAGCAATAACTAACTTATTTTAGGATGGCACACAGCTAACTTGAGGTAAGTCAAACCCATATACTTTTTAAAGGAGCTACCAGCAACTAAAGGTAAGAATAACCTAAGGCAGACTTATTCTAGACCAGCTAACAGACCCAGTGACCCCCTACATTTATATCCTAACAGGAATAATAAAGTGAAGCCAACAGCATTACTTTTGGGGAAAAGGCACAACCAATTCACAGGTGAGTAAAACAACCTCATATATACTTTTCAGAATGGCACATCACACCTTCAAGGTAAGTAAGAACTTTTATAACTGCTCACTCTTCAAGTTATAGTTACCAACCCACTCTTTCACAAGTAAGTACACTTAAGACAGAATCCTTTACTTATCCAGTCCTTCCCTATTTTACATCACTAGTTCACTCAGTGGCAGAAGAGGGACCCTAGGGTTCTAAGAGCCAGCTGAAGGCATGGTGAGACAGAGTCCTTATGCAGGCAAACAGCAGAGTTCCTGTGGAAGACTTTAAACAAACAAGTAGTTAACTTTAAAGTTAGTTAGGGTCCAAGGACTTCTGCAAAGACACCCTAGGCGGACTCCAGCAGTGGGCCTGGGTGAACTGGATGAGAGGACTCCTAATCCCAAGAACATGCCAAAGCTTTACAGAAATTGCAAAGGACAAAAAAGGTAGCAGGCGACCCTTTCTAGAAAGAACATGGCATGATAACCAGTTCTGTGTTTTTTTCCCACTTAAGTCCGCAGCCATTGCTTTTTGCTCACTGTACTTTTCACAAATGAGGAACATCCATTTTCATATCAGTCTATGTCTGCCCCTAAGGGCAATCCAGTATCAAAATGCCTGGCAAACCTCCTTTGAACAAGAGTGCCAACAGCAACCCCAGACACGTGTTTCGGCCTAGTCAGGCCTCATCAGTGAAGTAGAGCTGGTTCCATGTCATTTTGCCGACACCCGTTTTTACTACGGGTGTTTTGCAGTGGGAGTTTTTCCTAAAAACAACATCGAATTTTGTAAAAATTTCTTTGGGGGGTTTGGGGTTGTTCTCAAACCCCTTTCCCCACCCCCGGCCAGAGCCCCCTAGCCCCCCTTCATTTAACTTTTTTTAGTTTTTATTTTCCACCCCCAACCCTTTATTTACCTTCCCCCCCCCCCAAACATTTAGATGTTTTATTTGGGAGAAACCTACGCGGCTAAATACCCGTCATAAAATCGGGTGTCAGTAAAAGGATGCTATACTGTGGAGCTGTGCGTCTCGGAGCACAATGAGCAAGGGGTCCACGCCTCAGTTCCCCCAGGTAACTTAGGGTGACCAACCCCAAGTTCCTTGCAAAATATAAAAAAGGTAGCATGCGCCCATCACTAGAAAGAACATGGCATGATAACCTGTTCTGTGTTATTTTTCCCCACTTAAGTCCACAGCCATCGCTTTTTGCTCACTGTACTTTTCATAAAGGAGGAATAGCCATTTGCAGATCAGTCTTTGTCCCGCCCAAAAGGGCAGTCCAGCACCTAATTTTTAGAAATCACAAAGGCTTATGGTAAGTAAATACCCCAGCCAACACAGTATTTTAGCACGGAAGAAGAGTTGCAGCAAGAAGACTTCAGGATTTGCAGCCAAAAACCTGGTTGTTGAATTCCTTCATTATGAAGACATGACACTGGAAGGACTTTTGCAGCAGGGATCAACGGGAAAGGCTCCAGAAAAGAGTTTCTTCGCGGCTGGATGTGACCCTGTGGTTTTGGCGCACTTTACAGGAGCAAGAAGATGACTGAATATTGCGGATTGAATTTGCGTCGCTAACCTGGTCCAGCACTCTGGTGAGGGTACTTCAAGGATTGCAATCACATCTTTGGAGGTCCAGCAGGATGCCACCAAATGTTCAGCGCGATCTAGAATTCGGAAGACCATGCACCGCACATTAGCTCGTGGTCCCAGGATATTGGGTTATTGCAGCCCCGTAAGGTCGTAGCACGACGTGGGATGGCTCAAAATGAAGAGCTTCTTCAGGCTAGTGGATCTCACCAGGGTCTGGGTCAAGATCGTCCTTTCTGGGATCCTAGGTCGATTGGAAGGAAGGGTAACAGCAGGCTCCGGTTATCCAGCAAGCTCACTGGTCGTTGGAAATCGCTACAGCCGCTGTTTCTTCATCTAACTCTTCGGTTTCAGATCCAGTGGTCGACTGCTTCTTCAGCTTCCAAGATCAGATTTTTGTGCAGGAACCCAGCCAATCAAACAGACGTGCAACAGTCAAACTTGGGGGAGTTGGCAGTCCTTTCAGGACAGCCAGCCTCCCAGTTTGAACTGGATTCTCGCAAGCTGGAAGACAAAGGGCTGCAGAGTTTTGGACACCGCCCTCGCTTTCTGCCTTCACAGACAATCTGGTTCCTGGCCGGGCTTGACTAAGGTCTCCTGCCGAAGATACAGTTGACACAAAGGATTTTGCAGCCCAGGAGGTCAGGGAAAGGAACAAGAAAGGACAAGCAAAACTATAATGGTGAAAAAAGAAGACAGGGGCCATTTTGGTAAAATGACCACCTATGGGGGCCTTTACCTGGGCTGTGGAAACATCCCACGGTAAAGGTACTCCAAATTAGTAAAAAGGTTCACTGCCACCAGCCATTAAAGGTAAACAAACTTGTCTCTGTAACAGAAATGTTACAGTTTAAAATGAGAAAGGGGATACATTGCATCTCCTCAGCACTCCACATAAGGTGGGGTGTGCTGGTCTCACCTAGATAAGAGTTTAGAGAGGATACAATACCCTTACTATCCTTGGGAACCGTAGTTTACACAAGGTTAGTCAGAGAAAGTAAAAATGGGGGCCCAAAGGGCAACCCAGCAGCAATAGTCAGTGTATGTCAAAAGGTGTCAAAGAGGATAACATTAAAAGGGAAACTATGGAGAGTCTTAAACAATGGATACGAATAAAAAGTGTAAAAGATTAAAAAGGTTGCCACTCACTGGAGGTATAAGGAAAAATAAACCACCAGCAAAACAATAGGTTCTAGAGTTGACCCAGGTCAGGAAGATTTATCATTGCTATGAAAATCTTACCTAACAAAAAGGTAAGACAGAACACAGCTAGCAACTGGTAAGTAACAATTTGACACTCTCCAAGAGTGGTTTTGGCAGTCTGTTTCCCAACTAGAAAAGAGTGCACATTTCAAATTGTGGAGGAACAAACATTGCGCAAGCCAGTAGGATCAAGAGGATAGGCTTTTAAGAAACCACCGTATTCACAGTCAAATGGACAGATCTGATGACAATCTTCAGAGAAAAGTTAAATACATGACCATGTGCTTTCTACATGATCTGGTGATCATGTAGAAAGCACAGGAGCTCAAGAGGAGCCTTTGTGTAGGTATGCAGGCTGCAAGGCCTGTACGGTGGAGTTGAGATCAAATCCCAAACGTGGAAAACAGCACTCCCAAAGCAAAGAGGCACCAAAAATGGACTAAGGTAAGTGTTACTCAAGCCCCAAAGTACCTAAAGAGTGAAGTTGAAAATGCAGCTTGTCGCCTCCCTGATGCAGTGATGAAGACCCGGATTCCTGCTCCTTGTTCATGGTGACAAAAGAGGGGACCTTTGGTGGGCTTCTGTGGCAGCACTCGAGAGAAGGGGTAACCAGCAAAGGATTCAGCTCACTCCAGCAGCGGTTTGTAGTTTTGGTACATTTTTCTTAGCGCCAAGAGGAAACGGATATCTGCAGTCAGATTGGACTCGGTTTCTTCGTCCTGAACTCTGGTGAGGGGATTTTTGGAGAAGAATTGCAGCTTCTGGAGGTCCACAAGGGTGTCTACGAAGTTTCAGCGAGATTCATTGATTGCAAGACAATGCACTTGAAAAGGGTACAGGTAGCCCGTGTATTGGTGTTCTGCATAACGGGAAAGTGGCAGGACGTCAGGGGATGGCCCAATTTGAAGAAGGTCTTGAGGCAGATTGTTCCCACCAGCCTAAAGCCTTGGCAGAACTTCCCTGTCTAGTTGAAAATGGGGTCAGGATAGTTGCAGGGCTTCACCAGTACTTCTGCGGTTGTTGAAGGCGCAGCTGCCATCTCTGCTCGTCTTCTGCTTCAGATTGCCAGTTCCAGTTGTCAACTGTCTGTGGGCCGAAAAACCTCACCTTATTTGCTGGAACCCATTCATTCACTCCTATGGAGCTGTCAATCACCTGGGGGTTGGCTGTCCTGAAACACAGCCAGCCACCCAGTTTAAACTAGCTTCAGCCAGACACACCATCTGACAAAGGACAGTGAAGTTTCAGGACCCTCCCTCACTTCCAGCCTTTCCAGACACATTGGAGCCTGGGCAGACTTCACACAAGGAGCCCTACAAAGACAATACTCACAAAGGACCCACCCCCACCTGGCATGATGGAAGGAGAGCCCGGAAAGAACTTACAAACAAAACATGGCAAACAAATAAGACAGGGTTCATTTTGAGAAAATGGTCCCCCATGGGTGCTGTACTGCAGCTGACAAATCAGACTGCAAGTAACCTGCAAGGTAGAAAAAGTATCCACTGCCACCAGCCATTTAGGTTTGTTAGTTACTGCAACTAGAAAGTTACAGGAGCAGTGGGAATGAAGTTACAATGTATATTTTAAAAGCCCCACCACCCCAAGCACCCCACATAAGGTGGAGTGTGCTGGTCCCACAAAAGATAAGGCAAGTAAGATAAACGTTACCATACTACTCTTGAGAACAGTAGTTTACATGAGAGAATAACATGAAAAGGGGAGTCCAAGGGACTCCTCAGTAACACTGCACATAGAGTGCTGTGTGTCACAAAAGTCAATAACAGATGCCTGTATTGAAATACACGGAGGAAAGCTTAACTCCATGAAAGTCAAAAGAGAACAAAGGCAGGAAAATAAGATTCCCAGTCAGAGCAACATAATGAGTGGTAAAAAGTTCAACTCACTCAGGAGAATAAATCAAAAAATCACAGAGTCCAGCAAAAAGTGCTGAGGGTCTCTCAAGTTAAAGGGAAACAGAAAATTCTCCCTAACAATAAACCCTAATTGTATCCAGCTGCAGAGCCTGAAAGTGGTGGGAACGGAATGTTAGATGTGGGGAGGGCAGGTAGGGATGCACCCTTTGAAGGACAAATTCATGATAATAGGGCACAAGGTTTTGTGATGCCAAGAGATCAGGCGAAGTTTTAGAGCACTACTGCCCTCACCCAAAGAGCGGTCACCCCATTTAAATTACAAGTGGACTCGTAGCCAAATCAAAAATCTCTGAAATTCAGACTTAGGAGTCATGCCATTACTGGACACCTGGGGCTTGAAGAAGATAAAGGGGGCAGTGTCTGGAATATTCCATGATTTGGGATAGGAGGAGCAGAGGTGATGCCAGTAAATTTAGTACAAGGTCGGGGCTGAAGATTGCGTGCGCCCCAGAGTCTGGTGTAATGAGAAGGCCCATTGTCTTTTCAAAGTAGAGTTGGCCTCGCCAATCTTACTTTGAACGTGTCTGGGTCGGAGGGCTGCACATCACACAACTTTCGCGATTTATTAGTATACCTGTCAGCCAATCATGTACCTGGATTCAATAGTGATGTGGTGGCCCTCGTGGATAGGGGGATGGGTTTAGATGGGATATGACCAATAGGTCTAGGGACTATAAGAGATATTCGCATGTTGTATATGTGGTAGCCAATGAGGGTGGTGGGATGACATTGTAAACTTTGCATGCTAATATGTGGTTTTCCGCAATGTAATCTGTACCTTCTTTGGGCATGACGGGCTCTATGTCGGGACCGTCCCAGACCTTTTTACATGTAATAAACCTTGTATTCCCTTCGCAAAGCGGAGCAGTGGTTCTTTGGCCTCTTGAATAATTTTAATTGTACAGATTTTGGGTCATGTCTTTCTTTACAAAAGCCTCTTACCTGTATCAAATAACCCCTGGGAGAAAAAAGGTTAGATTGGAATGGGGCATCCAGGTGGGCACCTGGACTAATCAGAGGGGGGTGAGGGGCATATAAGGGGACACTGGAAACAGGGTAGTGTGGGTTGTTCGTTGAGGTTAAAAGAGGAGGAGGTGCACCGACAGACCAAGAGAGGGACGACAGTGCAACAGAGCTTGGTGAAGGATTGTAAAGAACGTGTGCAAGGTGAGATATTGGTTGGTAAGGGAAAGTGGTACCCTTGGTGAGTGCATGTTTGGTGACTGAAGAGAGTGACTGAGATTAAGTTTAAGAGTAGGGGGTATTAGTGAGTGAGTGAAAGAAGGGTGAATGTGGGAGAAGGAGTGTAGTGTAGAGGGAGCGGGGAATTGATAGAGTGGAGGATAGAAGGCAAGGGAGAGTAGCAGGAGACAGAAAATCAGAGAGCGGAGAGGGATGGAGAGAGACAGAAAGCAGAATATGGGAGGAAGAGGAGGAAGAAGAGTAGAAGGAAGGGAAAGAAAGGAGAGAACATCAGTGGGAGGACATGGACACAAGAAGGCAATGCTAAGTGAGAACTGGGCGAATGAAAGGCACCCCTTCTTAGGGTGATTGCCTTTAGACTCACACTAGTAGCCAGCCAGATAATAGATGGTAGGGGTTACCAATCTCTAGTAACCACCATGGCTGAGGAGAGTCCTTAATCAGACCTGCTTCAACATTCTAATAAAACTGGTCTCCAGAGTGCGTACTTGTGGCCATCGGATTATATATATGTATATCAGTTTAGTTGGCTTTTTTTCATCAAAGCCGTCATCTTGCCAAAAGTACATAAGTTGAAGTATAGCACAATAATACACATAAAAAATTCAACAATTCATAAAAACCCATATAAAAATGCAATGGCTAAAATTCATTCTTAAAACCCTGGATCTATGTCAAATACCAATTAAAACCATACAAGTGCTCCACATTATAATATAATGAATATTATACTATTGGACTGCTCATAACCCCACACTCCCCTCTTTTATAACTTTGACCCTTACACACCAGGCGTGGTTAAGATAACTTGCCACGCCAATAGACCACCTTGGCTACTGCCCAATTTTTAAATAACTGGAGCGCAGCACCCATGCAACGTATACCATACGAATTGCATAGGGGTATTAAAAACTTGCGTCGACAGAGCAATAACCATCACAAACAAAGAGGAAATGAGACGATTCCTCTGCCAATCCACATACTCGGCAGATCTCATTTCCTTCTACAACCCATTTCTTTGTGACAATTCAGATTCAAATAAGAAACACCAAACCTAGTATAGAGGTTACGAGTTAGTGGGTGACTTACCGTGACCAAACAGCTTTTAAACCCCATACATCGCTTAGTGGATAGGTATGGATAGCCCACTGAAAGGTTCAGACTCTCATTAACTAATTTGGCTTCAATAAGTGTAAGAGAGATTTGTTTTTGGCTTTAATTCGATCACCTGACTCGATACCCTGGGGGTTCTGTCATAAATCGGTCATGCCCATCCGCCCCAGCAAGTTTTTAACTTGCTGGAAGCATGGCAAGGATCTGCCACCCTCTGCCTCCAAAGGCTTCTTGGGATCTATGCAAGTCTGGAACTGACCTAAAACGCAGCCAAAAAGAGCCCGTCTAAAGCTGGCCTCTTTGAATTTGTCTGAGATCGAATTTGAGGTATAATGGAATACTTAGGCTTGATTTAGGAATCCCCAGAAGTTTTTTTAAGAATGATCGTTCCGCCAACCCCAGTTTGTTGCAGGGTGCATGGCCCCAAATTTCAGCACAGTACATGGCCGCAGATTTGACTCGTACTGTAAACATTTTGATTGACAGTGGAATTGGGCGTTGACATGAGTAAAAAAATAAATCTCACTTCCCCTCCCCCAGTATTTTTCCAACTGCAGACTGCATGTAGCCGCTTGAAGAGGCTAATTGCCCTGGTTGTTAAACTTCAAGCCTAAACAATCATAATGATGGATTTGCTCGAGGGAGGTATTATTGATGACAACCCAATTTTTGTAAATTTACTAAACTTTGGCCGAAAGACTGACAGCTTACTCTTTGCCATATTAATCTCCAGTCGATGCTCAGAGCATATCACCATGAAGGCCTCCAGAGTGGTTCTGAGGCCTTTTACTGATGGTGCTAGAATAACTGCATGGTCTGCAATCCCAGCTTGGGCGGGGTGGGGGGGGGGGTGTAGACATTTCCTCCTAACGTGTCTTACCACCTCATCTATGTATAACAGAAAAAGGAGGGGGGCTAGGATGCATCCCTGCCTCACCCCTTTCAAAACTTCAATGGTATCTGTAAGTTCTCCACCCATTCCCCATCAGACATTGACGGTATTACTGGAATATAAATGGATTATGATTTGCAAAAGGCCAGATGGAATCCCCCTTTTTTCCAAAACTGCCCAAAGAATCGGTCTCAACACAAAAGAAAACGCTGTCCCGAGGTCGACAAAAGCAGAATATACCTTCATCTTCCACAGGACTGTGCATTTCTGTGTTAACATGTGTAAGCGGAAGGCCTGGTCTAACGTGCTAATTCTTGGTTGAAATCCCACCTAGAGATGATCAATGGCATCAGTTTAGGATACCCACTCCTGAAAATGCACACAAATTGCCTTACCTACAACCTTCCCTGCCCCATCCAATAAAGAAATGGGTCTAAAATTGAATGGGTCCTCCCTCCCTCCCTTCTTATAGATTGGTATTATTATGGCCTTTTGTCAGGAGGGAGGGACCCTGTTTTGACTGAAGCGTGCATTAAAAAGGAGCCTTAGAATAGGCGCCCAGACCAATGCCTCATCTTTAAATAAATCTGTGGGCATGAGGTCAGGCTCTGGTACCTTGCCCCACTTCTGGATTGAGATCGCATGGCAAACCTCCCTCAACTCCAATTGGATTGGGCTAATGGTGTTCCCACCGTCCTGAAATATTTTGTGTTGGCCCTGGTCACCTATTGGATCACTCGACCCATCGAGCTCCTAAAAAAGTTTTGTCCAAGAATCAGGACTTCGCTCAGTCACGGCCCCCGTATCTCGCCCCTCATCAAGCCCATCAAGGCCACTCACTAACCCCCAAAACATCTGTGAATCCCATTTCTGTCTGACAAAAGCCTCTTTTTTTAGCATTTGTCATAGTTTTAAAAGCTGCCCTCAGGGATATAATTGATATTGATATTTTAGTTTTATTGTGCTCGTACACAAGTGTTTCAGAGCACGACAAGGCAAGGGAGGGGAACAGGGGAGAAGAAAACTAGGCCCAGTGACATTGAGAACGCGCAAGCTCTGTTTTGGCCGCTCTCGTTTACTTTTTAAGCAATTTGAAATAGCTCTCTTCGCAATCATACATTACTTGTCATAGCAAGAGCAACATTTAGTGGCATATTTATTTAGTATCGTACTGGATTTTGTAACGAAGGGTTGGATAGCCTCTGTCACTCTGTTAAACATAGTAAATATATCAGCATCTCCAAATTTTAACAGGGGAAAACTGACCTATAAGGGGCAAAACAGCATTATAAATCTGGGGTTTCATTTGAGTCAAGTCAAGATCTGATCATTTAATTCTATGTTTAAATTGGCCCTGGATGCAAATAGGGAGGCTAGGGGTGTTAACAGCACTCAAATGATCTTTTTGTGGGCCCCACGCCAGCTAGATAGTTTAAAAAATAATGGCTTATGGTCACTCCCCTCTACACTCAAAAATCCTTCATCTTGCCACAAAATTCCATTGATAAAAAAATATAGTCAATATATGAGGAGCCACAGGGTCTTACAAAGGTCGGCTTCGGTGGTTGATCCTTTGCAAAAAGCCCATTTCAGGCCTTAAGCCCGGAAACCTAACAGCACTGTGGCACAGTTAAGAGCAAGAGGATAGACTCTCATCCTTGCGGGAAGGACAAAGGGAGCTATGTCTCAGGCTTGTCTAGGTCTTCCCACGCCCGCTCCATTTCTACCAAGGGCTCTATTTGAATATTTAAGTCGCCTACGAAAAAATAATTCAATGGTTTGGATTAACATGGCCCAGCCTCATCAATACAAGGGCTCGGGCCAGGTCAATAGCATTCATCAGAGACTTAGGAGAAGGTCTGTTATACAAGCTGCATAACAAGACCAGTTGGGCTCCCTCATAATTCGGTTATATGTTATTTCATCGCCGGATTTTTCATCGTGGGACTTTTCCTTGCCAAATTTTTCATTGCCAAAAACCCTGTTTTTTTTTTATTTTTGGGATGGTTCCCCCCCAAACCACCCTCCTACTTAAATAATCATACTCCAACCCCTATAAAAAAAACAAAAAATGTTTTTTTTTTTTTTAAAAAAAAGGGTTTTTGGCAATGTATACCCATAATTCATAACCAGAAATTAAACACCCGGTAAAGCAGATTCTATGGATTCTATTTGTAGATCCAGGGCTGTGCTAATCCATAAAGCAAGCCCCCAATAGGGCCTGCTCTTGGGATCCTTTCTTGCTGGTACCTGAAAGGCCTCATATCCCTGGAAGATGGTTAATTCCAGGTCCCATGTCTCCTGCATATGTCATAACCCCACATAAGGTTGCACCCTTCATGATCAACCAAGCGTTTCTTATGCAAAGCTATGTTGCAGGAAACGATGGTGATAACTTTCTCACTGGTCTGGGACCCAAGTACAGGGGCAGCAATAGGTCAGTCAATGGCCTCGAGATCAAAGCGCACATGGCTAGTAAGCATTGGTGAAGTCCTTGGGTCCAATTATAAGAGCTTGTTTGAGGGGCAGATGGATGGCAGACCGTTGTTCATTCCTCTGTATCCGAGCTGTTGGCCTTATCGATATTCTAGAGCCCATCGTGGGATATGTTCAAATATCTATAGATATCAGACCATCCATCAACCAATCATTCCTTAGAAAGACTACAATTTTATCATCACCATTAGAGAACATCCTCTGCCTTTCACATTTCACGATGTCACTTCTGATGACTGATTTACAGCCTTGTTACTCTTAAATAAAAATGCCCTTATTAATCAGGGATTAGTGATTTTCGTGTGTACCTGGCACCAATTTCCCCGTGTTATACAGGGTGATGGATGGTCCGACCAATGAGGGCCTTACACTATGTGGCAAAGTAATAGCAGTCCCACCCTGGTTGGGGATCGTTGGCCTCTCCATCACATAGGCCACAGCGGTGTTGTATTTGGCTCGGTAATCCAGTGGGACGTACTAGTCGGGCCACGCTGAATTTTGGTACTCATCCCTATTTTGTATTTCATTGTTCAAATTGTGGGCCAGGGCATTTACACATGGCTGGGCGCGTTTTGGAAGTTGACAACCTCTCAAAGTCCCACTTGGTTCCGACCCTAGCAGTGGACTTGGAATCAGCCTCTCTTTGATGAACGCTTTATCTGTAGCACGCGGGTCGGTCTTACACAAAAGGTCCATTAGACCGGGGGTTTCCCCCAAAGTCTCCACACCACTCATTACCCTCCCCCTTTCAGAAAGGGCAATCATGTCAACCCCTTCAGTTTGGGTCCCCATATCTATACCAATGGGACCAAAATTGGAGTCTAATGATTTCTGCACGAGACACTGTGCTCCTTTATTACAGGGGGTGACATAAGTGCCCCCCTTGGGGTGTGGCTCCTCCAATACATGTAACCAATTTGAGGTAGATACCATAGCATGACACTCCCCATCCCCTTCACTCAGGATGGCCAAATTGCGCCCCCACCCCTCCATGTTCAACATTTGTAATGGCCTCTTTGTCTGATGGTACAGTAGGGCTAGACACAATTAACAGATCCACTGTATATCTGTGCAGTTCTATTACTTGGACATATTATTCCCCTTGTGCAGTGATGGGTAACACATCATTTTCTTTCCCCCTCCTGTCCACCTAGCGGCCTATTTCATATATGCCCGTGTGATCTTTGGGTTTCCTCCGTTCATTATGCTTTTGAGGGTGCGCTTGCATCTGGGCATTGAAACGGGGGCAGCGCTTTCGGGTAGAAATTCATTATCAACCATTACCAGTATGCAATTCGGGGCTTTTGCTAACTTCCTGGTTTGTTGATCTTTTGTTTTCTTACCCATTGGGCCTTCAATATATTATTATAGTCCTTTATTTTCTGTGAGAAGGATATTCACATAATTAATCGGCTCAAGCATTATGTGTGCCCTTTTAAACCAGTAGTTATTCAATGGGGGTGGCTGCCGTGGGCCCATAGTAACATTACTCTATCGCAGTATGGCCTCCCGGAAGAGTCAAAATGAGCATCCCATTGCATGCGAGTCAATATTCCACACCATATAAATGTACAAAGCGGGTGAGCCAAACTCCAATCTGTGTCCTCCGAATCCACATGTCTCCCACCTACAAACCACCAGACAGCACCGCCCTTTCCACCGGCGGGCTTACATTGCAAGTGTGCCTCACAGGGGATTTTATCCCCTCCTATTCCTCTTCCACATAGAAGGTGGGTGGAGCCAAGAACACCAGCAGGCAAACGGAGAGTGAGGGACAGCAGGGACATCACCAGACAGGGTTGCCCTTTCCACCGGCGGGCATATATATGGGATACATTACTCACTGTATTCGTATTTCAGATGCTTGTATCTGCTTAGATTCACATGCTATGGCATAGGCCGGCATCTAGTGGTAGACACAGAGTATTACATTATTTGTTTTCAAAACTCCAGGGATACTTCATATTACAGAAGGGCGCCATTTAAAGGGTTTGTTTTCCATAATACGGAAAGGTGGCAGCCCGATGATGGAATAGGAAGAATAGGGAAATAGGCATTCCCTAAAGGAAAGAAAGTTATGACACCTCCCCCCACCCCACACTCTGCCTTCTGTGAAGGGCCGATGTCCATTGAGGCCTAAGAAGTCGAGGTTTTTTTTTTAAAACAATTTTATTAATTTTATTTCAACAAACAATTAAAACCAAACTTGCAGTGTATATAGTAACATTTAAATATACATTGCTTCATCATGTCCACTGCTTCTCCCGTTCCCTCCCCTCCTTCGAGCCTGCTCCCCTTCATGTTCTATTTCTGCACCTTGTAATATGGATTCCTCTTCCATGGTTTCTGTTGGGCCTCGCGTGAGCCCGAATAACTCTGCTATTAGTTGTTTCCAGGCTATCAGGGTCTCAGCCTCCTCCTCCCACCCGCATTACTTGCTTCTTGCCATACTGTAGTTTCAGCGTCAGCCCATTTCTGTAGATCATTCCACCATGCTTCTATCCGTGGTCTATGGCATGCCTTCCACCCCATAGCAATTCTCCTCTTTGCAAGTGCATACGCTAGGTCTTTTAGTTTACTTACATGCTTAAGTTAACATGGTCTAGGAAACCCTCCCATCAAGCAGGCCCACACTGTGTCCACCACTATCTTAATTCCTTTTTCTGCTAGCCTGTGTGCCACTTCACCCCAAAATCACTCAATTACTGGGCATGACCAGAACATGTGCACCATTCCGGCATTTTCCTCATCACATTTGGGGCATGATTGTCCTGCATTTTTGAATTTGGCTAATCTCTGGGGTGATATATACGCCCTGTGGTTTATATATAATTGTAACTGTTGTAGTCTTGCATTTCTTGACACTTTTTTGTGGTACCCTTGGGCTCGTTCCCACATCCCATCACTCATTGGGGCTCCCACTTCCTCTTCCCAGTCCCGTCTCAGTTGTGCCACTTCCTTTCCCACTTTGAACATCAACAGCTCATATATTCTAGATATCTCATGTCCCCCTTCTGCTATTTCATATATTGCATCTATGGTGGTGTCCGGTTCATCTTCTAGTACTACTTCGGACCATGTCTCCTTGATTCTCTGCACCACCCTATGATATGTGATATACTGGCCCGTGTGTAACCCGGTTTCCTCCCCCAACACCTCAAAGTCCCTTATATTCCCCTCCTGCCATATATCGCCCATTGTTGCTAACCCCACGGGTTCCCAGTGTTTCCAAATCATCATTCTTAGTTGCTTTTCTTTTCCCGCAAGCACCACTAATTGTACCGGCGGGGAACACGGGAATGGATTCTCCATTAACTGACAGGCCCTGCGCCACATCTTCCACCCAAGTATGATCACCTTTGGGCACCCTTACATGTCCAGTTTAGGCAGCCACATAATTTCCTTTAGGAAGAATGGGGCATAGTCCAGTTGGAACATCCTGGACTCGGAGGTTGACTCTTCAGAGAGCCATTTAGCTACATATTGCAGCTGGCTTGCTATGTAATAAATTTCATAGTTTGGCAGTTTTATACCCCCTTTCTCGTATGAGTTTTGTAGCTTTTAAAGGGCCACTCTGTGCCTCGTCCCATGCCAAAGGAATTCTGTGCATATGCCATTTATCCTAGTAAAGAACCGCCTTGATATCAGGTATGGGATGTTCCCAAAATAGTGCAACCACCGTTTTCAACATTGCCTCTCGCCCCATCATCGCCAAGGGGAACTCCACCCAGAACTTCATGCTATTTTCGATTTTCTTGATCGCTTCCTCTGTATTATGCTGGTGTTCCTCTTCCACCATATAGTATATATCTATCCCAAGATATCGAAACGTGCCACCTCCCATGGTATCTGTAGTACCGGTAGCTGTTCTATCGGGATCCCTTTGTACCTGCCCAATGAAAATATACAGGCTTTTTGGGGGTTCACGGCTATACCAGACAGCCTTGCATATCTCTCCATCCCTTCCACAATATACTGGAGGTTTTAAATACAGCAGCATGTCGTCCGCGTACAAATAAATTAAAAGCTGTTCCCCTCCTATGGTGATGCCTATCATGTCATACTGTTGCCTCAGTTATATCGCCAGGTGCTCTATTGCTAAAATATACAGCATGGGAGACCACGGGCATCCCTGCCTAGTGCCTCTACTGAGTTGCCACCTCCCTGATATCACTGCTCCTATTTTAACTCTGGCCAGCGGCACGCTATATAACATTTTAGCCCACTGAAGATACTCAGGTCCTATCCCATAGCCAGGCAGGGCCGCCATCGGCCATGGCTATTTGACTGAGTCAAAGGCCTTTATTGCGTCTAGCGATACAATTACCAATTCATCCTCGTCCTCATTTGCATGCTCAATGATTCGATGGAGTCGCCTGAGATTGTTGGATATGTTCTTGTTTAGGACATAGCCAGTCTGATTGGGGTGTATTAGTTTACCAATAATCCTCCTCATTCTGTTTGCCAAGACCGCGGTTAATATTTTGCTGTCCTGATTCAGCATTGATAGGGGTCTGTATGAGCCGCAGTTGTGACCAGGCTTATTGGGTTTGGGAAGCGGTATGATAATCGCCGCTCTAAGGGACTCTGATAGCCTTCCCACTTCACATGCTTTGTTCAGCATCTCCAAAAGCGGGGGAAGCACCTTGTCCTTATATGTTTTATAAAATTCGCTTGGGACTCCATCAGTCCCCAGAGTCTTGCTGGTGAGCAACTGCCTCACTACCTCTTCCAATTCCTCTATAGTAATCTGAGTATCCAGCGCCTCTCGCTCTTGAGCGCTGATCTGTGGCAGTTCTATGTCCTCCGGTGTTTCTACTAATTCTTTGCAATCACTTTCCTCATCTCCGTACAGGAGTCGGTAATACTCTGCAAATTCCTGGTTAACTCCTTGGGTGTCCACTATGCGCCCATCATCCCTCGTTATCGTTCTGATTGTGGGCCTGGGGGTCTCGCTCTTGTATAGCCATGCCAGGGCCCTCCCTGGTTTGTCCCCGCCTGCATGCTGTCTCTCTATATACTTTTTATAGTTAAGATTGAACAATCTCTCCCAGTTCCCCGCACATTTCTGTTGCAGCCTAAGTATTACTTCATTACCTCCCCCTCTTAGCACTCTTTCTAGCTCCGTCTCAGTGTCTTGCAGTTTGACTAGGATCCCTCCTTGTAGTCCCTTGGACTTAGCTATAGCTACCCCCCTCATTACCACTTTAAAAGTCTCCCAGAGCATACCCGCTGTCTTACGCTGCCTGTATTGATCTCAAAATAGCTTATTATTTCCTCCCTCATGTCCTCCCTAAAAATGGTGTCTTTCAGCGCCTCTGCTCTGAGGTGCCATGTCGGTATCTTTGCTCTCGGGGGTCGGTATTGCCACCCCAGGATTAGCGGCGAGTGGTCTGAGAGGACCCTCGCTTTATATTCCGTCTGCGTTATCTCTGTCATTAATTCCTGCGTGGCGAACATGTAGTCCAGCCTAGTATGTACATTTTGTGGAGCTGAATAGTGCGAATATTGTCTCTCCCATGGGTGGTGCGACCTCCAAACATTCTCGAACCCAAAATCCATCAACAGTGACTGCAGCGCTCTGGCGGCTGGGGTGGGTCTATCCATTTTACCATCTGATCCATCTACCTTGGGATTTAACACGCAATTAAAGTCTCCTCCCCAGATCACCGCCCCTCCTAAGCACGTGCTGAGTTTATTACATAAGGTTCTAAAATATGCCGCTGTGTTCTGGTTCGGGGCATACATGTTTATAATGCTCATCTCCCTGTTTTCCACCTACCATCTCATTATGACCATCCTCCCATCTGCTTCGACTATAGACTGTAATAGCTGAAACAGGACATGTGGCGCCACCCAAGTGATCACCCCCTAGCGTAGGCCGAATATGACGCACCTACGACGGTCCCCCTCCATTTCTTCCGGATCATCTCCATCTTTTCTTGCGTGAGGTGAGTCTCCTGCAGCAGGGCTATATCTATTTTCTGTCTGCATAGATACAGCATGACCTTATTCCTCTTTAGACAGCTATTGAGCCCTCTGACATTCCAAGTGATTACTTTAAGGTCCCCCATGGTGTGTTAGGATCCAACTCCTCCCTCCACAAGTGCAGTCCATATCCAAATATATTTTCATTCCGTGTAGGCTCGTTCCCCAACTTAAACTTCCCCAAACTATCAAATTTCGCAACCTACCTCCCTCCCACCTCCCTTCCCAGATCCTACTACTGGGGGTAGGTTGTCCATCTTGCTGCTCCTGCTTGTGCTTCTAACTAAACGTGCTTAGTGTTACCCTATTTACTTTTGTATTTTATATTCTAGTCCAACAAGTCCAAGTGTCCCATGTTACAATTTCCGTTATTAACTTTACTTGCCCCACCCCTGTTATCTATACTACAGTCTCTTCCCTTGGCCCCCCCCATCTCTTTATCATGCATGGTGTACCCCCATCACTTATCGTGATCCTCACGATCTTGCTCCTCGTCTTGCTCCAGACAGCCCTGAGTATCCAGCCATGTCGCTGCATCCTCCGGGGCGTCAAAAAAATATGCCTGGGCTTTGTGCAAGACTTTAAGCTTTGCGGGGTACAAAAGCATGTACTTGATTCCAGTAGACCTTCTCTATATCCTTGTACTTCATTCAGGATCTTTGCTATTATTGCCCGAGGGGGGCTCCGGGTTGTGGTTTCCTCATCATGGCCCTGTGCGCCCGTTCAATCGCAAATCCTTGGGAGAGCTTGTTGGCTCCTACTTCCTGCAGAATCATATTCTCCACATAGTCTGTGAGGTCTAGGCCCTCCTCCCCCACCGGCAGGCCGATCACACGTATGTTACTTCTCGCTCTCCCCTCGACCTCCTCTGCTCGGTTCTCCAGGTTGGCCACCTTTTGCTTCAGTATGTGGACTTCCTTGGCACTGTTTGTGCTGGTGTCTGTGTTGGTTTTCACTACACTCTCTAGGCCGCTCGTTCTTTCCGCCGGCGCTCTCACATCTTGTCGCAGCAGGTTGACCTCTATCCCCACTGCATCTATTCTGGTTTCCAGAGCCGTTCTTACGTCTGCCATCGCTGTTCCCGAGGTTTTCACCTCCGTGATGGCTGTTAGGATCAGGTGATCCTCTCTTGGTGAAGCTGCTTCTGCGGGCGCGGCTGCCGCACTCTGCACTGGGGTGGTGGAGGTCTGTTGCGACTTGGCAAAAATATCCATTGTGGGCTGCTTACCCTTGGTCTTGCCTCGTCTCACTGACATTGTGCCGCCCTGCCTGTATATCGGGGTCCAACTCTTCTGTAGCATGCAAGCCCTGCTCCCCCGTTCCTCCTTCGGCGTGGTTGCAGCTTACTGAATCACTGTCTGGCCTGTATTGCCCTTGCGCTCTGTCCCAGTCCGCTTTGTGGGGGCTACAACTCCTATTCGTGAGGGTCACCAGTGTCTTCTTATGCTCAATTTCGGTCGAGGGCCACTCTTGCATACCTTTCCCATGCCGTGCGTGTTGATTATTTCTGTGCCAGCCTCCAGGCCCTGATGTTACCCACCAGCCTTGGGTTATGCCAGGCAGTTCTTATTCCAGGCCCTGTGTCCCTCTTTTCAATGGTGTTTGTGGGCCCACAGGCTTCCACCGCCGGTTGGATCCTTCTGGAAGCTTCCTGTTGTCCTGCACTTCCCTAGAAGTTTTGCCCCCCACATTTGCCACTTGCTTCGGGTCCCCTTGTGTCCGTGCGTTCTTCTGTTGTGGCTACCTTAATTGTATTGAAGCGCTTCCATATGCGCTTCGCTTGTGGGCTATGCCAGAGGAGCCCATCTCATGCTGCGGGCATTACTGCTGCTCCTCATTTCCTTCTGTGCGACGGCGGCTCTCCCAACTCCATTTGCTCTTCCTATTGTGCAGCCGGACCGGCACTCTCCTCTGCAGCCCCTCACTGCAGCTCACCAAAATGCCCTTTGTTCCGTGGGGAACTGTTCCCATATGTTGCAAATGTTCTTTTTCTCTCCCTTTGCCCGCCTGTTATGGGTGGTTTCTTGGTGTCCAGTGGGGCGCAGGGCTCACTATATGCCTCTATGCGTCCTCTCAGTTCACAGCCTCTTCCCGAAAGGTCTCCCTGGGTCCCTGCTGCTAGTCTGCCACTGCTTGCGCACAGTATCGGCAGAATCGATACTTCACTGTGGTCCACTTCTCCGGAGCCCCCACCGGGCCCCCGCGCTAGGTAGCCAAGCAGAGGTCCTCAGCTGTACATCCTGTTTGCATGGGCTGCCAGCACGCTCTGCTTTTTTCGTATTGCGGCTGGGCTGCTTTCAGTGCCGGGCATGCAGCGCAACAATGTGTCTCATTAAATGATTACCGTGTGCAATCCAATGTCCTTATGTGTGCGCCCTCTTAATCCGCATCCCTGCTTCTTCTCAGTGCCCCTCCCAGGGTCCCTGCTGCTATTTTGCTACAGCTTACGCACGGCTTTGGCAGTGTTTAAACTTTAGTGCGGTCCGCTCCTCCTCCGGAGTTCCCGCAGGGCCCCCGCGCTGGGTAGTCGAGTGAAGCTCCTCAGTTGTTCGCCCCGTTCGCGTGGGCTACCTGCCCCCTCTACTTCATTCGTCTCGCGGCTGGGCTGCTTTCAGTGCCGGGCATGCAGCGCAACAATGGGTCTCTCTATATTTGCTTTCTGCGTGCAGTCCTCTCAGGCCCAGTTGTCCTACGCTTCGCCTTCCACACAGTGTGTGCCCTCTGCCAGCATTCATCTGCCGTGGGTCTATTAGGCTTGTTTCCGCGTCCTTTGTTCTATCACGCCGGCCATTTTGAGTAGAGCGCCGCTCCATGGTTACAAACTTGCCGTTGATCTCGCCAATCCTTCTGTACCCATCAAGGACTCAGCTCTTCCTCGAACGTGCACCACGTCTTTACACACCAAATGGTGTATTCCTATGCACAATCATGTACTTTTAGCTTATTTTCATGCAGGAACATTTCGGATCGTCAGGAGCAGCTCAGAAGACACGTCCTACTCCATGGCCCTCTAGCCACGCCCTTACCCCGCAGTCAAAGTTAGTCTATGCAGTGCAAGTAGTCGTCGACGATGAATCCATCCTTAAAAGCCGTTGCAAATGTCTTACAGTGGCACGGCCATCGAAAGGATAGAAAGTAATCTAACTTTTAAAACTTGTATAATTAAAGGCGTTAGCCACAAAGAAGGAACTTTGCGACTACGATGGTGGTAAAAAACAAATCTGAGGGCCCTCGACTCGTGAAGGACTATCACACTAGGGATAGTATTACTGACACGCCCCATCTACATCCCATTTTGAGTTTCAAAAACCAATAATGTAATACTCTGCAACTACCACTAGATGTCGGCCTACGCATTGCATGTGATCTAAGCAGATCCACAAACTCTATATATATATATATATATATATATATATATATATATATATATATATATATATATATATGATACGTTACTCTCCGTAATCGTATTTCTGATGCTTGTATCTGCTTAGATTCACATGCTGTGCATAGGCTGACATCTAGTGGAAACTGCAGAGTATTACAGTTTGTTTTTCGAAACTCAAAAATGGACGTCGACTTAGGGCGTGCCAGTAATACTATCCCTAGTGTGACGTCCACTGTACCCATGATCCCTCACGCGTGTAGGACCCTCAGATTGTATTTTTTCTGACATGAGGTAGCATGAGGAGTAGCACGAGTACAGATTTATCCAAGCAGATAGAAAGATAAGACTACAAGAATCCATGCGCCTTCTCTCAGAGGGGAGGAAGAGCGGGCGCATGTGAATCTAAGCAGATACAAGCATCAGAAATACGATTACTGTGAGTAATGTATCCCTTCGGAGGCTTGTGAAATCTGCTTAGATCACATGCTGTGCATAGATTAGCGAGCAGTGTTAGAAGGAGGTGAGATGTGAGACGGGTCATGAGCAAATAAATGTCTTAGAACCGCTTGTCCCACTTGAGTATCTGTCTTGGAATGAGTGTTAATGCAGTAGTGCTGAGTAAAGGTGTGAATAGAGATCCAAATAGCTGCTTTGCAAATGGTGTCAAGGGATACATTTGCAATGAAAGCCAGAGTGGCCCCCGTGCCCCTTGTAGAGTGGGCCCTTGGCAAAAAAGGCAGAGTTTTATCTGAAAAAGAGTAACACAGTTGGATACATCTGACTATTCATTTGGAGATGGCACCTTTAGAGACGCAATCTGCTTCTCTGCCTGTAGCTACAGAGACAAACAGTTGATCTGTCTTCCTTAGCAGTCTGGTCTTGTCTACGTAGTAGTGGACCGCTCTTCGCACATCTAGTGTGTGTAGTTTCACCTCAGCAGAGCTTTTGGGTTCTTGGAAGAAGGCCGGAAGCTCAATCGACTGGTTAACATGGAATTTTGAAGTTAACATAGGTTAAAAACTTAGGGTGAGTTCGTAGAACCAGTTTATCCTTATGCACAGTAAAGAAAGGATCCTGCACTGACAGAGCCTGAATTTCACTGACCCTCCTTATGGATGTAATGGCTACTAAGAAGGCAGTCTTATAAGTCAGGTGTTTGAGACTAGCTTTATGCATGGGTTCGAAGGGGGCCCCATGAGTTTAGCAAGCACCACATTAAGGTCCTATCCTGGTTGTGGGTTGGAAATTGGAGGGTGGAGTCTCTTTACTCCTTCCTTAAAAGCTTTAACCACTGGTACTTTCCACCACAACACTTTGTTATGGGAGGTGGTGTATGCTGACAGCGCCGCCAGGTGTACCTTGAGTGAATTAAATACCAAACCTGAGTCCAGCAGGTGGAGCATGTAGGTGATAATATTGGAAGGAGTGCAGTCAACTGGGTTGATTTGTTTATTCTGGCACCAAATAACGAATCTCTTCCATTTATCAAAGTAACAGTGTCTTGTGTTTGGTTTCCTTGATTCTTTTAGGATATCCATGCATCTCTGTGGTAGATTGAGATGGCCAAACTCTCTGACTTCAGGAGCCATGCCACCAGGCTCATTGAGCAGGGTTGAGGATGCATTGTTTGTTCTTCTTGCTGGGATAGTAGGTTGTGCCAGCACGGGACTCTGATGGGTTTGCACACTGCCAGTTTGCGCAGGTACAGGAACCACAGTTGTTTCGCCCACATGGGAGCAACTAGGATGAGCGTTGTCGATTCCCTGTGCATCTTGTTGACCAACTTTCTCAACAGAGGGGTTGGTGGAAAAGGGTAGGCAAACATTCCCGGCCAGTTCATCCATAGAGCGTTCCCCATGGAGCCTGGCTGGGGTAACCTGGATGCGAAGCCTGTGCATTGTCTGTTTTCGCTTGTGGCGAATAGGTCTATGGTGGGGAATCCCCAATGTGAGAAGAGAACTCTTACAACGTCTTCGTGTAGACATCATTTGTGTTCTTTTGGGAGGGGATCTGTGCTTAAAGCGTCTGCTAGTGAATTGAGATCCCCTGGAACATGTTGAGATGACAGGTAAATGTGCCGTCTGAGTGCCCATGTCCAAATTCTCTGGGCAAGCCTGGACAGATTTGGCGCACGAGTGCCCCCTTGTTTATGTAAAACATTGCAGTCGTGCTGTCAAGATCTGCACTGACAGGTTCAACAGGTAGGGTTCAAACGCTCAAAGCGCTCTGAAGACCGCCAGAAGTTCTAGCAGATTGATGTGATTCTTGGCCACTGTGTGAGACCAGAGACCCTGAGCTGTGTGGTGAATGAGGTGTGCTCCCCACCCCGACAGAGACGCGTCTGTAGTGACTACCGCCTGTATTTCTGGATCATAAAAGGGTTTCCCCTTTGACAGGTTCTCTCTTGTCCAACAGCGAAGACTTTGTACCAGTGTTGGCAAAACGACCACTAGATCATCCCACTGACCACTTGCCTGAGACCACTGTTTCGCCAACCATTCCTGCATGGGTCGCATGCACAGGCGCACGTGGAGAACCAGGTAAATACAGGACGCCATCATGCCTAGCAAACACATCGCTTTGCGCACCCTTATCTGGCGAACGGGCTGATATTGAGTAATGTGCAGTAGTAGATTCCGAATACTTTCCTCTGATGGAAAGGCCAACCCCTCTTGAGTGTTTAGGACAGCTCTTAGGAACTGTTTGGAGGTGCTTGGCACCAGGCTTGATTTTTTCTCGTTGATTGAGAAACCCAATTCGAAAAGGAGGTCGATCGTTCTTTGGATGTTGGATCTGCACCCGTGATGAGGTAGTCGTCCAGGTAAGGGTACACTGGGATTGCCTCCTTGCGTAGGGGCGCCATCACCACCGCCAGTACCTTGGTGAATACTCTTGGAGCTGAGGCTATACCGAAGGGCAGCACCTTGAACTGGTAGTGCTGACCGTCCACCTTGAAGCTCAAGAATCTTCTGTGCGCTGGGAACATGGAAATATGAAAATAGGCATCTTTCATGTCCAATGTTGCCATGTAACCTCCTCTTTTTAGGAGGGGGATTACCTCTTGGAGTGTACTCATGCAAAATTTTTGGGGCTCGACATACATTGCAGGGCGTAAGTCTAATACTGGGCGTATGGTCAGATCTTTTTTTGGCACAAGGAAGTAAGTTGAATAAATACCCTTGTTTACCTAGTTGCCCGGGACGAGTTCTATCGGGTCCTTTGCGAGAAGATTGACAATTTCCTCGAGGAGGATCTTTTGGTGGTCCAGGGAGTGTATTTTTTGTCTCGGAGGGTGGTTGCGGGATGCTTCAACAGTTCGATGCGGTATCCCGTGGACACTGTGGACAGCACCCATCTGTCCGAGGTGATCCCTTCCCATGCCTGGGTGAAGGTAGAAATGCGCCCCACTACTGGGGATGCATAAGAAGGGACCCTGAGTGGAGCGTCACTGTTTGCTGGGAGGCATACCGCCTCTACCTGGGCTGCCTCTCCCTCTACCACGGCCCCTCTTGTTACCTCTGCCGTAACCCTGGGTAGTTTGTTGGTTTCCACCCCATGATGTACCTTGGCCCTGTGAGTAATTCGAACCGCTCTGGGAATTTTGGCCGCATGGGCGAAAAAAATTATTATTCCCTCTTTGGTTCGTGGGTTTGTTAATTAACTGTCCCAGGGACCTTAGGGTATCATATTCTTCTTTGGCAGTTTTGAGTGCCTCCTCTACCGCTTTCCCAAACAAGACGTTCAGTTCCATTGACATGTCGATAAGCGTAGTTGGGTCTCGGGTTTGAACCCTGACTGTCTCAGCCAAGCGTGTCTCTTGATGACAGTGCTCTCTGCAATGAGCCGGCCTGCATTGTCTGCTGCGTCAAAAGTCGCTTTCAGAATGCACCCGGACACTGATCTACCCTCCGACACAATCTGGGCTAACTGGCCCTTTAGTGGTTCTGGAGCGGAGGCAATGAGGGCAGCTACTTGCTCCCATTGGTGACAATAATAACTTGCCAGCAGAGTGGTGGTATTCGCAATTCTTGCCTCGTAAGCGGAAGCCACTTCCCTTCCTAGACCATATATTTTCTTGCTCTCCTTGTATGGGGGAGCTTCAGATGATGCTAGAGGTGTCCCCACTCTTTTCCTGGTGGTAGTAACTTTCAAAGAGTCAGGCTTAAGCTGACCCCTTATGTAAAGTGGGTCGGAAGGGGCGGCCCTGAATAATTTTTCAATTCTGGGGTTGACTGCCCGGGAGAGATTAGGGGTACGGAGGGAGGGGTCAATTCTGCGTTGGATGGACTTCTTTATTGGTATGGCTTGTGCAACAGACTTCTTGTCCCCCATGATCTCTTCTGCAAAGTCCATTTCTTCTTGAGCCCCTTGAGTGTCTATGTGAAAGTGCTCTGCTGCTCTAGCTAAGACCTCATTCAGAAGTGGCCAATTATCCACAGGTGAGTCATTGACAGGTGGATCTTTGGGGATAGGTGAGTCTATTCTATAGGCTTCTGCCTCATCTTCTTCCTCCTCGTCCTGGTCCACGTCATCTACCTAATAATCGACCCCTGCTTGGTCGTCCAGTACTTGTATGTCTGGCTATTCAGCATATTGATGGTAAGGTTGCACAGAGAGTGGGTCTTCTGATAACTAAGAAAATAGTCTGGGTTTTTCTCATAGCAATTAGCCATAAATGACATTCTTTTCATCACCCTGTCGATGTCCTCAGAATTTCATTCCCTGGAACTGGGAATGAGCACCTCTTGCTGAGGCTCCTTTTCTATTCCCATATCCTGTTTAGTGGGAGGGACAACCTTGGGCCTAGTGACAGGTTCAGGGGTCTTAGATTGGTCCTTATCTGGGGGTTTATGTTTGTCCTTCTGGGTCTGGGGTACAGAAGTTTTTTCTGATGACTTCTGCTGTTTTCCCCCTTCCCCCTCAGTAGAGGCATGTTTCCCTGATTTATGGGCCTGCTCTGAATCTTTCCACGCCTGGCGGCGAGATTCGGGGGTGGTTTGGTTAGGTTCTGTAGCTTTAGAGTGTGTGCGTTGAGACTCGGAGGCAGACATGGAAAGGGTTGCCGGAGTCGACTTTAAGCGTACTGCTTGGGGGTAGAGGTCGGATTAGTCTTCTGACGAGCCTACCTCCGTAACTTTGGAGAGTGAGGCACCTTTGGAAATCGTGGACGGTTGCCTTGTGTCATGCGGCGATCTCGACCTCGAACGCCCAGAGGACACTGATTCTGTGGACCGCTCTCTTTGTGCCTCTTTCTGCTGGTGACTCGACACGCATGTCCAGTCCCGGCTGGGTTTAGTGTGCTTAGGTGCAGTAGAGTGGGTAGCGCTCGTGTTGCCGGGTCTAGTCCCGCCGGACAACCCTCCGAGGCCGGGGACTTAAGCTTGGGGGTCTTTCGACACCCCTGTGCCCTCACCATCCGAAACGTCGGCATTGCTGCCGTCACTGAAGGAACCCACCGCCTCCATGGCCTCGAGCTGTGTTAGGGAGAATTCTCTGTAAAGGCTAATTTCCCAAACCTAGTGAGTCCCCCAGCAGCTTTGCTAGATTTTTGGGGTTTATTTTTTTCTCCTGCTAAGAGTGAGACTCTTTTTCTCCCACTCTTAGGCATGATTTGAGAGTGTCCTTTAGCTATGTATGTGTTTAATGGGCTATGGGGTCTTTTACTCCATAAGGCTTCATGTATTTTTGGTATGTGTGTTACACAGCACCCTCAGTGCAGTAACACAGGGGTGTCACAGTGACCCCCAAACATAGACTCCATACCCTGGGACTGACTACTGTCTCCCAGGGCATGTAAAATCATCATTGGCTTTACTAGTCTTAAATTGTGAACAGAACCAGTACAAACCATCATATTATGGAAGTACTGGTAAGGGTAATTCGATTGCCCCTGGGTCTGTTTCCAAGGGGGCACTGTCCCGTTCCCCCTTGTGGAGCTTCTGGCAGGTGGCAGTGGATACCACGCAATGGGATTTTCCCATTGATTTTAAACGCACCACTTTTTGGTGCAATGTTAAAGGTACCGCCGGGTTATTTATTTAATATTAATTCGCTGGTTGGGTCTTTTTGCCAGGACTTAAAATGACGTTTGTGTTCGTCTCTGAAACCCTAACCCAAGTCGAGTCCTTTGTTCCACTTTTGGCGGGCTTCTGCACAGAAGCCTCCAAAAGTGGTGCCACTCTGTCTGGGTCTACAGGATGTGTGGGAGGGGGGAATAGGCACCCTGGACTGAGTTGCCTTGGCAACTCAAGTCGCAGTCTTGTGTGATTGGCCCAGTGGTGAGCCGCCCGGCCCACCACTTAGCATGTTTGATTGACAGCTAGGCTGATGAATGGGGGATTTTCTGCATAAAAGCAGGGCTTTGGGGACTGGAACTTCAGAAGTCGCCACAGTACCTAAGAATCCGACGAGGAAGAAACTGAGCCATCTGCAACCCGACGACACCACCGGTGAAGCCCTGCTGCACGAACTCACCACATTCCAACGACAGGGAAGATCTTCAGCTCGAGAGTCTGTCCCCCTTTTGAGCTGGTAGGAACAACCAGTTCGCCTTCTTTCGCTCCTAGAAGCGTACCTTGGTCGAATCGCCCGTGCCAAGCACCCCGGCAGCCGGATAGCCAAGCTCACCACTTTTGACCGCAAATAAAAGGACTGCACCTTTTAATCGGGAACTCCGCGGCTGGTTTCATCCCTGGGCAGTGCAACGACTCCAAACTTCCTCTACGATGAGATCCTCTCTACCTCTGACTGGAACACCGAGCTGCATCCACTGCTAGGAACAACTGTCCCCGCTGGAGCTTCCTTCCCATTTAAGGTACTGTGTCCGCCTGGCCTCCCTTTCTACAGAGTGCTCAAGGTGTCCCCTAAATCATTGTCCTCTATACTGGGTTGGCCCCCGACCTGCTAACTTTGCTTTTCTGAACTATTCCTACTCCTTTTGTGACTTTTCTGCAAAGACTTTAAGTGCATTTCCACTGTTTGATCTTGGGCACATTCCGCCTTGCTCTCTCCAAGAGTGGGCCTGGCCTATGAACTTTTTGCTCTACAGTAGACCCTGCCTTTCTTGACTTGCTGTGGTTTCTTAAAAGTGTTGGTATCGTGATATTTCCATACTCTGCTTTTTCTCTCCCTTTTTAACTGAATTATTGGAGTGCCATCTAATGTTACGCGCTCACCTCTGTTTTGCAAATAAGTGGTGTCTTAACTTAGACTTGTTGAATAATTTAATTAGGGAGGTGTATATACTTCTAGTGACCGTGTTTGAACTTGCTTGACATATTAGTGCCAGTGTATTTTTACAAGTGTGTTTTTAAATAAATAATGATATACTTTTATACAAAAGCTCTGGTCAGTGTTTGCTTGTGCTACTGTCTTTTTGTACCTAATGTGTATACTCTATATACTGCCTAACTCTTCTTGAGAGACGTCTGACTGCTCAGCCACAGCTACCAGGTAAATCTGGGTGGTGCAGACTGCTACCAATTGGGTTTACTGCCAACACCTGTAGTCTTAATCTTTTTGCAGTGCTCCCTAAGGGAACTGCACAGGATTCTGCCTAACAAGCTGCCTGGCATAATGGGCCCAACCTTTAGTGGAGAGGTCCTTTAGTGTTTTAGCTTTAAAGAGCTTACACGCTCTGCAATTAGCTTCCGGGTGATCCCTAGGCGGACAGAGATTACAAGGGTATCTCGACGTGGGACTTAAAGAATGGGGAATTTTAGATTAATTATGACAAAATGGCTGAAAGCCAGGGAACTCCGCAACTATGCTTCCGACAAGTATGGCGGAAAAAAACAATCCTACACGCTTGAGGGATCATGGGTACAGTGGACGTCACACTAGGGATAGTATTACTGGCACGCCCTAAGTCGACGGCCATTTTCGAGTTTCGAAAAACAAACTGTAATACTCCTCAGCTTCCACTAGATGTCGGCCTATGCACAGCATGTGATCTAAGCAGATTCCACAAGCCTCGGAAATATATCTATATATATATATATATATATATAGCTACATTACTCACCGTAATCATATTTCTGATGCCTGTATCTGCTTAGATTCACATGCTATGCATAGGCGGACATCTAGTAGTAGTCGCAGAGTAATTCATTATATGTACTATCCCTACTGTGACGTCTACTGTACCCATAGTCTTTCACATGTCACGGTCCCTCAGATTGTATTGTTTTGCCATGAGGTAGCATGAAGTGTAGCATGAGTAGAGTAATGCATCCCTTCTGAGGCTTGTGGACCTGCTTAGATTACATGCTATGCATAGAATAGCGAGGAGTATCTGGAGAAGGAGGTGGGTTGTGAGAAGGTACAGCAGCAAATAGATGTTTTAGCACCACTTGTCCCACCTGTGAATCTGCTTTAGAATGTGTGTCAATGAAGTAATGCAGAGTATGAATGGAACACATGTAGCTGCTTTGCAAATGGCATCTTGAGGGCCGTTTGCAATAAATGCCAAACGAGCTCCTGTGCCTCTGGTAGAGTGAGCTCTTGGTGCGAAAGGCAGGGTTTTCTCTAATAGGGAATAGCAGAGCTATATGCATTTCACTTTATTTTACTATCCATGTCAGGTCCTTGCGAAAATAGACACCATCATTTAATGTACAATTGACAACACAATAGACACCATCAGTTTATGTGCAATAGACACCTTTATTATTCAGAAAACTATGTTTTAGTAGGGAGTTTGTTTAATACATAGTTCACTCTATTCAAGGTTCTTGGAGAAGGTTTGGGCCTTAACTTTTGCTTTCAGAGTGCTGGAAGGAACCCAAGCCAATCTGGAGCAAAGGAGCAGGTGTAGTGATTGATTGATTGAAGGGAAAGACAATAGTCTGATTCCAGCATTCTAAAATGCCTTTCATTTAAGATTCAATCTGAGCAGGTCATGATTTTTGTGTCTCGAGTTTTGGGCATAGGAACCACTGTGAAGTCAAGTATTCCAGGAAGAAGATTTTTTTTTTTTAGTCAGAATTAAGATCCAAGGAAGATTAAAACTTCAAACAGTCAACAAGATTTCAATGAAGATCTTCAAAATCTGTGTTGAAAACTAAGTACCACATGTGATTATAGAAAAGAAATACAAGACTATTAGTTTAATGTTTAACTTTTCTGTTGGATGTTTGAAGTCTGAAAACTCTGGTTACTAGGGGGTTAACTGTTTCTGACATTTTGAGGCGTAGTATTGGCGTAGCACAAATTGCGTAGGAAAGAGAGGAACTCTAACTTTACGACTCTTTCCTAACGCTTACCTTGTCAGCTCACGAACGTCATGTAACGCTTCAGAGGAAGCCTGCATCTACGTTGCATTTAATCCATGAAGAAGGTCAGCTGCAACGCACTCTACAGGCATCTTTCGAGGTGAGGAAGTCTTCCTGTGGAACTTCGTCAGCTTCGAGCAAGGGTTAAGGTGACGTCGGAATCCCATTTTGAATTTTTATTTCGGAAGACAAGGTAAGCGTACAAGTACTTGTTATTTCTTTCAGCTGTGTCGTTTTCTTTTCCTGAAGCGTGGTGACAGGTTTTAAGGTTGCTTATTGCATTTTGTTGCTACGTGAAAGCGCAGTGACTTATTACTGCGTCATCTGTGTTGACTTTTTTAGAGACAAGTAATGCTTGCAATCAAGCAACTTCCAGTCCGCTCAAGAATAAAGGCAGGTGCAAGGAACTGCATACTAATTATAAAATGCATTCTTAACGTTTGAATAAGAAATTGAAAACCTTTTCCAGTTACTCAAGGAGGAGAGAAGGGAACTAATACTAATGCATGCTCTGAACTCCAAGGAAAGCAAGACTCATTAGTAGTTTTGTAAAAAGAGACATTAAACATTTCAAGATTAATACTTGTTATTAGCAGGAGGGATTCAAATGTTTTAGTTTCAGCAGGAAGCTACAAACTCAAAACTGATCTAACCTAACTATTCAGTACATGGAGGAAAAGTGTAATGTCCAGACCATTGGACTCAATTCCTTTTGAGACCATTCGCGTACTTGTTTGAAAGCTGTGGACAACCACCTCCTTTGTTTGAGTAAATAGGAGAGATGCCATAATAACTCAATCTTTCTTGGTACAAACTGAATGAAGAGTCTGCACAGTTTTTTCCTCAGAACTTATCTGTGGGTTAGAGTGTCTTGAGTACTCAGTTCTAAACAAGAGCTAAATCCTCTAGGCTATTGCAGGTGGTTTCAGGTAATTTTAGCAAAAAAAGAATACAATAGAGTTTTAGGTTAAAGTTGTAAGGGTACTAACTTGTGTTAATTTTCTCATCAATACAGATACCGGAAGAAGCTAGAAGGTCCAGTGTCTGAGTTTGTTATTTTCTCCATTTCCCTTTCGCCCCAAGGGTGTCTCAAACTCGGCTGTTTCAACCAGTTTAGTGCGCAACATCTTAATGGGACTGAAGGATTCTGCAGCTCCTGCGTTTGTTAGAAGACAGGTCATGACACCATATGGAGATGGCATTCTTTAAAATGTGATCACCCTCCCTGCCAGGTGCTATGGAGACAAACAGTTGATCTGTTTTTCTTAGCGGTTTTGTTTTGTTTACATAGTACAAAACTGCCCTCCTTAACATCCAGTGTATGGAGGTTTTTCTCAGCTGAGTTGGCTGGATTTTCAAAGAAAGCAGGTAGTTCAATAGATTGGTTAACATGGAACTTGGATATGAATTTAGGTGAAAACCTAGTGTGTGTTCCAAGTCCTACTTTGTCCTTTTGGATAACAAAGAAAGGGTCTAGCACGGACAGTGATTGTAGCTCACTAACCACTCTTATTGAGGTGATGGCTACTAGGAAAGCTGCCTTTTATGTTAGGTGTTTGAGGCTGGATTTGCACATAGGCTTAAAGGGTGGACCCATGAGCTTTGAAAACACAACATTAATATCCCAACCTGGAGACGGGCTGGAAATGGGAGGGTAAAGTCTCTATACTCCGTTCATGAAAGCCTTAACAACAGGAACTTTCCACCAGGACATCTTGTTCTGTGAAGTGGTGTACGCGGAAAGAGCTGCCAGGCGAGCCTTGATGCTGTTCAATACTAGGCCAGTGTCTATTAAGTGTAGCATGTAGTGAAGAATGTGTGATGGGTACATTCGATAGGATTCAAACCTTTTTATCGGCACCATATTACAAATCATTTCCATTTGTTGAAGTAGCAGTGCCTGGTGTTAGGTTTGCGTGCCTCCTTGAGGATATCCATACACCTTTGAGCTGATTGTAAGTGTCCAAACTCTATAACTTCAGGAGCCGGGCTGCCAAGTTCATAGACAGAGGATGTGGGTGGAGTGTTGTCCTCCGGTGCTGGGATAGCATGTTGTAGGGGCACAGGAGTTTGATGGGTTTGCATATCGAATATTTGAGCAGATGTGGAAACCAAGGTTGTCTCGCAACCAGGATTAGAGTAGCTTGTTCCTGGTGCATCTTGTGCACTATGCTGCTCAGGAGTGGTGTTGGTAGAAAGGCGTAAGCAAATTTCCCTGACCAGCTCATCCACAACCTGGATGCGAAGTCTGGGCATTGCGCGTTTAGGTTTGTGGCGAACAAGTCTAAAGGACGATAACCCCAGCGGGAGAAGACTGTCTAGAATTCCTCTGTTGAGTTGCCACTCGTGTTCCTCAGGTAGAGGATTTCTGTTAAGAGTGTCTGCCAAAGCACTGAGTTTCCCTGGAAGGTGTTGAGAGACTAGGAACATGTTCTGCTTGAGTGCCCACTTCCACATTTTTTGGGCTAGCCTGGACAGACTTGCAAAGTCTGTGCCTCCCTGCTTGTTTATGTAAAGCAGTAGTGCTGTCTGTGAGGACTTGCACCGTTTGACCTGTTAGATGCCGCTGAAAAGCTTGTAGGGTTTGGAGTACTGCTAGTAGCTCCAAAAGGTTGATGTGGTTCTGGGCTGTAATCTGTGTCCACAGGCCATGCGCTGTGTGGTGAAGGTAATGGGCTACGCATCCGGAGTGTGAGGCGTCTGTTGTAAGAATCGCATGGACTGGGGGACTGTGAAAGGGTTTTCCCTTTAAACGACTTTCCTTTGACCACCATCGAAGTGTTTGTACTAAGGTTAGCGAAACAACCACTAGATCATCCCACTGACCGCTTGCCTGAGACTATTGTTTCGCTAACCACTCCTGCATTGGGCGCATGCGCGACCGTGCGTGTGGAACTAGATAAATGCATGAAGCCATCATCCCGAGCAGGCGCATTACTTTGCGTACGGTTATTTGGCAACTGGCAAGATAATGCGGTATTTGCAGCAGTATGTTTTGAACGCTTTCATTTGAGGGGAAGACTACCCCCCCCCCTATTGTCTTTATGATAGCTCCCAGAACAGCTTGGTTTGGCTTGGGACGAGGTTTGATTTTTTCTCGTGGATTGAAAACCCCAATGGGACTATAAGGTTGATTGTTCTTTGGGTATTCTGCTTGCAAATTTGAGGAGATTCCCGTTATCAGCCAGTCATCTAGCTAAGGGTACCCTGGGATTGATTCTCTGCGTAAGTGCACCGCCAATACCTTTGTGAATACCCTTGGGGCTGAGGCTATGCCAAAGGGGAGCACCTTGTAACTTTTCTTAGGGAGAATTTTCATTTCTGTGCCAGTTCCCTTTAACCTTAGAGAACCCCAGCACTTTTGCTGGACTCAGGGCATTTTAATGTTTACTCCCGAGTTGAGTGTGGCTTTTTTCTCACTCACCCATGTGTTTTCCGGAAAGATTTTCTGTGGCTTACTGTTTTATGGAGTCTGGTAAAATCCATAGGCATCTGCTTTTTGCATTGTGACACACAACACACCTTTTGCACAGTGTCACTGAGAAGTCCCTTGGACATCTCTTAATGTTTACCTACATTTTCTTGGGTGAACTACTGTTCCCAAGAATAGTAAGATGACCCCCGTCTTAATTTACTTTACTTTATGGTTCCAGCACACACCACCCTATGTGGAGTGCTGGAGGGTTACATAGTAACTCCTTTAACCCATTCCGCATGTAACATTCTGTTACACTAACTCACTTGAATAGCTGGTGGCAGTGTTTTCTTTTTTACTACCTAGTGACATGTATCTTTAGGCTGATACCTCAGCTGCAGTGCCGCACCCAAGGGTAATCATTTTCTCAAAATGGCCCGTCTTCTTTTTTCACCATTTGAGGGTGTCGGAGAACTGCAGTGGTGCTATTTTTGATGGCCGCGACAAGCTGAAACCGTGAAGTGCTGTGATCTGAAGTTTGCCCATTGCTGCTGCCGACTTTCAATTCATAGTGCAGGAGTCCCCAGGTGTCCTCCCTCTTGTCCCTCTTGTCCCCACGACTGAGGACGAGGAGGTACTGTAAAACTAAGGGTACTCGAGGGGGCGTGGCTAACCGCCATGTAGGAGAGACGTGTTCGGCGCAGCTCCGCTCGATATGATTATGGATCCGCCGCCAACCATCGCTTAACTTGACTGCAGTCATCCGAAAAACGAACACAGGTCGTGTGAAGGTGTGACCCGCCTGCTGTCGAAGTTTGGGAACCTCACGTCCCTCTGTTGGCCCGCACCAGCGAAAAGAAACAGAACGCCATGCGAGGGCAAGAAATGGCGGCCATGATGATCCCTGGCCCAGCGCTGTAGCGGAGCCCTGTGATCGACCCCAGAGGAGCTCACCAGGGATCTGCCTTAGTGGAACTCGGACTGAAGCGGCGGCGGTGGCCTAAGCTGAGATTCACGCTCCAGCGTCCCGAAGAAGCGCGGTAAGGAGTCGGAGGGGGGGGGGCACCTGGAGCGGCCTTAACTGCACCCCTGCTGGGCCCGGAGCGAAGAGCCTTGCGGCAGAATTGGGCCCGACCGCCCTGCCGAGCGGCCCATTGATACTGCCCGGACAACACACAACCCCCCCCTCACGAAGCATCTCACGCCGGCGCCAGTGAACCGTATAGTGCCCTGGCGGATCCCGCGGACAGGACATGTCCACTAAGGGCGCCCGTAGCAAACACCGCCAAACCACCATGGAGTCCTTTGCGGCCGCTGGAGCGACCGAACCCAGGGAGGCTCCAGCCCCTGGGGAGGCGTCGGGCTCCGAGAGGCCCGAGCCGGCCAACTCCCAACTGCTAGAGGCCATCAAGACACTCCAGAAAACCATGGAGGACAAAATAGACGCGGTCGCCATCGACCTGAACTTATTGAGGCAGGATGTGCGCTCTATCACCGGCAGAACGGACGCTCTTGAGATCCAAGTCCGGGACAACACAGACGCCAAAACTCAACTCTTAAAGGATGTGGACATTTTGGCGCAAAGAGTGAAAAATCTGGAAGACAGGGCCGAGGAAGCTGAAGGAAGGGCCCGCAGGAATAACATCAGAATCATCGGCCTGCCCGAGGGTATCGAGGGCAGCGACCCCACCAACTACATCGAGAACCTGCTCATACAGGAAATTGGGGCTGGGAAACTGTCGCAGGGCTTCACCATAGAAAGAGCCCATCGCTCCCTAGCCAGGAGGCTGCCACCGGGGAGCCCATCCAGACCCATAATAGCCAAAGCCCTCAACTACAGGGACAGGGAGGCCATTTTGGCCTTTACTAGGATGGGCGGTTTCATACAGAGGGACGCCGCGAAGATTGCAATTTACCCCGACTACACCTTGCGGGTTCAAAGGAGCAGAGCCCAGTTCCACCACACCAAGGCAAGACTCAAGGAGGCAGGCCTGCGCTACCTACTCCTCTACCCGGCCAGACTCAAGGTCCTGCACAACAATAAGGCACGTTTATTTGACACTCCCGCAGAGGCCTGCGAATGGATGGACAGTGAACAGATCCCAGACATTGAACGGAGGCAGCGCGGGCCCTAGCCGCCTGTAACAAAGGGACTTCTTCTCACCACTTACTGGCTGCAGTAGCCGATTGTACATTAATATTCCAGTAAGAGTGGCGACACTGATGGTACCGGAGCCGCGCTGGTCGTGGCGCACCTCCTGATAACACCCTCGGAGGTAGCCCCTCTCCTATCCCCAGGATAATTTGGGTGAGCTCACCCGCCCATAGGGCACCGGAAGACCTCGGTCTGATGGGGCAGAAACGGGGATGTCAGAGCAAGGGCAACCTCGCTAGACGTGTTGTGTTTGAAGTTGTGTTTGTAGTTAAGTTAGACGTTGTTTTTCATGGGGGTTTGAACCCCAAGTTGGGATCACAGTTTGAATCGGACATAAACCGGACCGGGACCAAGCGCAGCGGAATTGCTACCAAGACGACCAAGTTCACCGAACACCTCAACCTCAGGCTTCCCACAGCAACACAACCACACCTAGACTATGGCTAAGAGGATCAGAGTCATGTCCTGGAACTTCAGGGGACTAAACAGCTACATCAAACAGCGCCGCGTTTACGCCTACATGAAGCGCCACAGAGTCGGAATCGCTCTCCTTCAGGAGACCCACTTATGTGGCCCTAAGCTTGCAGCGCTAGCTAAGGTCTGGCGAGGTACCCTAGTGGGTTCCTCCTACTCCACCTACTCCAGAGGAGTCTTGATATGGATTGCCCCCTCTGTCCCAGTCAAGCTGATCCACACCAAGAAGGACAATGAAGGTAGGATGGCCCTAATTCAGGGCACCATAGAGGGGCGTGACGTTCGCCTGATTTGCACTTATGCCCCGAACCATGATGCCACCGTTTTCTTTCGTTCGTTGTACGCCCGGCTGTCCCCGAGTAACGAATGTATAACGATATGGGGAGGCGACAACAACTGCACCTTAAACCCTCGCATAGATAGATCGGATGGCAAGCATGGCGACCCCTCCCCACCCGCCAAGATACTGAACGCCCTCACACAGCAATATGCCCTGAAAGACCTGTGGAGAGCGCAAAACCCCGAAATCAGAGGCTACTCCTTCTACTCTCCCCCACATAAGGTCCACACCAGGATAGACTGCCTGTTCATTAGCGAAGAGCACGTGGCCGGGTTTGAAGATACGCAGTATCTGGCCAGGGTGCTTTCAGACCACTCCCCACTGATGACCTCTTGGGTGACCACAGCCCCCCGGCCCCCCATCCCGACGTGGAAATTAAGAAGCGAAGCGCTATTAGATAAAGCCTTCAATGAACAAATCAGGGAGGGCTCCATACACTACTGGCAAACCAACATTGATAGCGTCAGATACTTGGGCACAGCATGGGAAGCCTACAAGGTGGTAACTAGAGGGGAAATGATAGCCGCGGCCGGAGGGGCCTTGAAATCCGTCACGACCCTGCTAGAGCACGCTGAGACCGAACTCCAGGACCTCGAAGCCACCCCGTCCCCTGATCCCGCCCACCTGCAGAAAATGATTGAACTTAAACAAACATGCCTAACACACTGGGAGACGCTGGGGAGGCTCAGCTATGCCAAATTCACGGAAAGGAACCACGCCCTGGGCGACAAACCCGGGAAACTCCTTGCATGGCTTTATAAACAAGAAACCCCCAGACACCCCATATGCTCCATCTGTAATACAGACGGCTTGACCCTTCACACGCAAGTGGGTATTAACGCAGAGTTTAAGCAATATTACCAAACCCTTTACTCTGATCCAGCCCAGCCCCCAGACCACGCGATCGAAGATGCCCTGGACGCCATCAGGCTCCCTCGCCTGGAGGACCATTTGGCAGATTCCCTCGGAGGCCCCGTCACCCCAGAAGAGGTCGCAGCCACCATTAGGGCACTGCCCTCCGGTAAAACGCCGGGACCGGACGGTCTCCCGGGCGAATTTTATAAGACCTATGAGGACATACTGGCCCCCCTATTGTCCAAAGTATATAACGAGGCGTATGAAACAGGTCACCTCCCCGACTCCATGACCGAGGCTACCATCATCCCCTTACTTAAGCCCGGCAAGGAAAGCTCTGACTGCGGCTCATATCGCCCCTTATCCATGCTGAATGTAGACAATAAGATCCTTACCGCACTACTGGCCAGAAGGCTGCGTACAGCCGTCCCGTACCTTATACACCAAGATCAGACAGGCTACATGCAGGGCCGCTCCATGTCTGAGAACCTGCGAAGGCTGCATCATGTGATACACAGCACAAACGGCATGCCCGGTAAATATGCAGTTGTGTCCCTAGACGCCTCTAAGGCCTTTGATTCGGTCCGATGGACATGGCTCTATGCCACCCTTGACAAGATGGGGGTTGGAACGGCTTTCTTGAATTGGGTCAAACTCATTTACACTGATCCCACAGCCAGAGTGCGAACCAACAACACTTATTCGGAAAAATGGAGTCTGGCCAGGGGCACCCGGCAAGGGTGCCCCCTATCCCCTTTCCTCTACATCCTGGCGATTGAACCAGTGGCGGCATACCTCAGGCAGGAGTATGGAGACGGGGGGATAGTGGTAAATGGAGTGAACCACCTTGTCTCCATGTATGCGGATGACATGCTCCTCTACCTAAGGGATCCCGAATTTCTTCTCCCCTACATTCTCAAAACCCTAGATGGGTTCCACAGATGCACCGGGATCCAGATTAACCATGGCAAGTCTTGCCTATTCCCCCTGGCTGCACTTAGTGGAACCGAGAAAGAACACCTCCCCCCACTGGCCCTGAAGTGGGAACCCACCACGTTCAAATATCTGGGCATCGCGATCCACCGGGACCTCGAGGCCGAACACGCATTAAACACGGGCAGGGCTAAGGAGGGACTGGCTAAATCAATTGACCTATGGTGTAAATTGCCCCTCTCAATGGCTGGCAGGGCGGGACTCCTCAAAATGGTTGCTCTCCCGCGTCTTCTACATTTCTTCACTAACGTCCCCTACAACATCCCCCAACGTTTCTTCAAAGACCTGAGCAAACTATGTAGGAAACTCCTATGGCGGGAGGGGAGGCACAGAGTTGCCCTAGACGTAACTCAAAGACCGTACGAGAGGGGAGGCCTGAAGACCCCTAACTTTGAGCTCTACTACATAGCGGCCCAGCTTAAGCACGTGATCCAGTGGATGGCCGATGATGCCACGACGGACACACGCCTATTGCAGCCCCCAGACGCACCTTGGTTGCTTAGGGACCTCCTCTGGATCAGACCTATACCTAAAACGCTGGATGCATACCTCATCCGCCTAGGCACTCGGATCTGGAGTCGGGCCTGCAAATCGGTCGGGTTGACCGACCCCTACTCCCCACAAATCCCTATAGCCGCCATCATGTCCACTAGACCGGAGGACCGGAAGGCGATCCGGAATAGGTGGGAACCCTCCGGTGTTGCCACCCTGGGCGATCTGATAGACGACCAGGGCACTCACACATTTTCCGAACTGCACGAGTTGACTGGGGTTCCACTGGGTCAGTTCCTTTTGCATGGGGCGGTGATGGACAGGCTTAGGAAGCGATGGCCGGAAGCGGAATCCCAATGCGCCGGACACGAGTCCATTGAGAATTTGGTGGGCGTAGCAGAGGGGGGACATGAAACCTCTAGGCTTTACGAGATCCTAATTGACAACACCACACATAACGAACTCACATGCAGGGGTAAATGGGAAGCCGAGCTAAACACGCTATTCGGAGACACGGAGTGGGAAACAATAACACATTACCATAAAAAAGTCTCCAGGAATGCCCGATTCCAGCTTATCCAATTTTACATCATCCACAGGGCCTACCTTACCCCTGCTGTCATCTCGAGATTCAATGGTGCCGGCGTAGTTCCGTGCCCCAAGTGCCAAGAACCCGCAGCTTCACTGACCCACATGTTTTGGGCCTGCCCGGATATACAAACCTTCTGGTCGCAAATTCAGACCAGGTTGGCGGAGGAGGACATAACGCAGGACGTGCAATCCCCTAAGGCATGTCTATTGGGCTCATACCCGCGAGGCAAAAAAAACAAACCCCTCAATAGGCTCAAGGACTTGATGTACATCCTCGCAAAAAGGCGCATCGCAATGGCCTGGAAGTGCCCCAGGGCCCCTAGACTTGTGACGTGGTGGGAAGACCTCCGTAGGTGGTCTATGGCTGAAACCGGGGCCTGGGAGCTGGCACAGCGACAGCAGAAGACAGGTGACTCGGAAGACCTCTTGCAATGGATAGCCCTCACGACAGCCCTGTTCCGTCCTAAAGAAGTCAGTACCTCAGGTGAGGACCCGGACAGCCCGGGCTCACCCTAACACCAATGGCAGACCGCGCAACCCCGGTCCGGGTTCGCAGGGGGGAGGAGGGAATGGGAAGTTATTGTGGATATATAACTGATTGCTATGTGGATGATGCTGTTTGTATAAGTTTTTTTTTTGAAAAAATCAATAAATATATTTAAAAAAAAAAAAAAAACTAAGGGTACTTACCTCTTATTGTGTAGCCTTGCTAGTTCTCATTTGAGACTTGTCTTGGTTGCTTGCTGCTTTGCCACTCACAAGCCTCCCAGCGTGTGGCCCTACAGTGATTTCGTTTTCTACAAAGACTTCTAAAACATTGTGCAAGACTTTTTACCTACCTGCAAGAAGTGCTTCAGCTCACCTAGACTTTTGCGCCATTAACATTGGCTGTCCTGGCTCCTTGAAAGACTTTCTTACCTCTGACTTTGTGCTTTAACTGTCAAAAGGGTTCATTTACTTTGCAGTGGAGGGTTAAAAAAGTACTTACCTGCTTAAGAATATTTGTTAATCATTGTTTTTATTCCCTAAAACCTTTTCTTTGACACCAAACTCAGTATTGCTCTAAATGTGCCAGTGATATATCAATGTACACAGTGCCCTAGTTATTTAAGTCACCTCAGGGTGTGGGAAGTATCTGTGTGCCATCCCAAATGGGAATCTACTGATTTAAAGAAACTGAGAGTGTGAATTTTGAAGTATATTATGTTACATATTTTGATCCCTTCTAATGAAGGCTTATTTGACTGTTAAATTAATAAATCATTTTTTAATCAAGAAACCTCGAGTGCAAGTGTTTATTTGCGTACATGTCACTGTGAGTCTCTATGTTCTAACCGTACAGCTCACATTGACCCCTCTTGAGATAAGCCTGGCTGCTCAGTCACTCTACCAACTAGTGTAGTAAATGCTTATACCAAAGTTGGGTTAACTATTGCCAAGAGGACAAGGCTGGTGCAGTCTCCCACAGGGTACTGCATATAAGTGAGTGTAGGGCGAATGAGTGTCTGGTATAAAGTCATGAAACCCACATGTCCTATACACCTCCTATTGCCTGTTTAATGTTGTTACTGGTTTTGTGTGCGCCCGGATGCCTGCAGGCTGCGGCGCGTTATAAGAATATAAATAAATATACATTTGAAATCTCACACTAAAGTGAGTTTACAATTTTGTGAGTTTTTATACATATTAGAGGTGTATAGGAGTTGTACAGTTCGTACATGTACACACTTTACATCTCCAGAAAACAAAGTAATTCCTGATTTTTAATGTGAATTTTTGTATGTATATATGTATGGCATGTACACCTCCTACACATAGGTGTACAGTTCATATTAAAGTACATTTATTACACTCATATAGTCTACGCCTCTTGTCCCTATAAAAGCGTGCATGGTCTAATTTTGATGTTAATTTTCAATACATATTACAGTTTTACATTCTTTTTCAGCACATCAGTCAATGATGGGATCTAGAGGCATGCCAAAAATGTTGACAACGGAAGCAGCTAATTCTGAAACATTTGGGCCAATTTTCTTTTTTATTTTAACCCCATGTTAATATCTAGATGAAACACAATCAAAATGATATTTTTTTTGTGAAATATGAAGCCATCTGTGAAAATGCAGTGCAGGGGCAGCTGCCTGTACATTCTACCATGGAGGTTTTTTGTTAATGGGTTCAAGAGTTCCTTAAAAACTAAAAAAAAATAGTTACTTTCTGAAACTCAATAGACAGTTTTAACCTTAACTTGAGCTAGGGAAATGCCATAATATATATACTGAAAAAACCCTAGTTAAGGTGCAGTTAAGTTGTGCAGATTTAACACAACAGGAACACGTTGAGTTAAGCAGGTAATTTTTTTTCCCACATCTGCTGAATGTCAAAGGTTTACTTTTTAGTGAATTTCAAGTGCTTTATTATACCAAAGTTTTTGTACATGCCAATACCCATGGCCAGTTGCCACAGCCTTTGGCTGTACCACTGTATTTTTGAAACACTACCTTTATTTCCCGCTCACTAGCCATTGTTAGGCAAAGATTGTATGCAGTACCCTTAGGGTTCACTACAACAACCCTGACCTACCGGTAATAGGAACCCAACCTTTGGTATAAGCTTGTATTACACAGGTTGGTAGCATGTTGAGCAGACAGGCTTATCTCAAGAGGGATCAATGTGAGCTGTAGGAGAGTTAAACAGAGATTCACAGTGACTAGTATTCAAATAAATACTTACACACAAGGTTTCCTGAATAAACTATTATTAATTTATCAGTCAGTTAGAATTAGCCTTTTTCAGAAGTAAGCAATATAAAAGCAACACACAAATACACTTCAAAACTGTACACTATAAGTTTCTAAATCAGTAAAGACCCTTATGAGATGGCCCACAGTCACAACCTACACCCTCAGGTGACTTCAATAGCTAGGGTGCTGGGGATATTAATATCTTACTGTTTGCATTTAGAATACTTTTAGAACTTGGTAAAAGGGAAAGTTTATTAGAACAAACAAGAGACCACAAATATTCTTAAGCAGGAAAATACTTGTGGATCCCCTAAGCAGTCATTAAGTATAACAGGCTAAGCCAAAGTCAATGGGCAAAAGTCTTGTATAGGAGGAAACACTTCTGGTAGGTTAGTAGAAAAGTATTTGCACAATGTTGTAGAAGTCTTTGAACAAAAGAAGATTTAAATGTAGGGCCACAAGCTGATTAGACTTGTGAGTAGTAGAAGATGGAAGCAACTCTACAATGAGAGGTAAGTTCTCTCAGACTTTTACAGTACCTTTGTATTGAAGAAAAAGTGCAGCAGATGACTTCTGTTCCTGTGCAGCTCTGCAGATCTCACTGTTCCTGGGCCTCATTCGTGGTAACAAGAGGGAGGACTTCTGGGGACTCCTGCCCTGCAATGGGATGGTCACCGCTCGCAACCAGCAATCTTTAAAACAAGTGGCACTTCAGTGTTTTAGCTCCTCGGGAAAACAGCAAATAGCAACTCTGCGGTTTCTGGCTGTCGAGATGGACTTTCCTTGCTCCTGGGGTCCCGCACTATGTTGATGGGGCTCAGGCTCGGTCAGTCCATCTTCCTGGGAGTCCGCAGGATCTTCCTGGAGCTTGTAGCCAACTTAAAAGCAACACACACAATCTGGTGTGTTCCTCTCCTTGGCGTTTCGGTTTCCAGCAGCAACTTTGTGGAAATGAAACCAGCTAATAGAGAATGTCCAGGTGGCTTACTTGGAGTTGATTGGTCCCACCAACTCAAGGGGAGAAGTCGACCTTGCAGGGGCTTCTCTGTCGATACGAATTTGGAGTTTCAGCACAGCAGCAGAGCTTCACCAGGCAAACCAACGGACCACGAGTTGCAGCAGGCGTCCTCTTCTGCAGTTCCTTCATCCAGTGGTCGACTTTGCCTTCCAAGCCAAAAACCTTGCCATTTATTCAGTTCTCTCCCATTCATTCCAGCATAGCTGTCAGTCACCCAGCAGGTGGCTGCGCTTGCCGGACAGTGAGCCGGCCAATCACTACAGAGTGCATTTGGGTCTCATAGGAGACTAAGCACAGGGAGTTTCGGGCACCTCCCTCACTTCCTGCCCACCACAGAGACCCTCAAGCCGGATGCGGGCTTCACTCGTGAATCCAGCCAAAGGCAAAGTGAACAATGGGACCAAACATGGTTTGGCGCGCAGAGTAAATCTCAAGAAGGACCGTTCCACAAAGAAATGGCGGGCCATTTTGACAAAAAATGGCACCCTTGGGTGCTTTATTGCAGCTGCGAACACAGTCCGCAGTAAATGCACACCATGGGATTTAAAATGAAACCACTGCCACCAGCCATTCAGTGAGGAAAGGGTAACATAAAAATGTTACATGAGAAGCTAGACAAAAGGGGATACTAGGTAACCCCTCCAGCACCCTATTGTAAGATAGTGTGTGCTGGGTCTAGAAAGCTACAAATGTAAGTAAAGTCAATTGCACTTTACTGCTCTGGGAAAAAAGTAGTTTATCCCAGAGAAGATATTTAAACCTTTGGGAAATCAATGATTTCCCTCTGCCACTGCACTGAAGGTGCTGTGTGGCACAATATAAAAGATGATGCCTATGGAGTTTCTCAGACTCCACAACCAAAAGAAACACAAAGTTCAGAAATCACATTAAAATACATGAGAGTGGGAAAGGGGTCTCACTCTCTCCAGGTTAAAAAAATCAAGTGCTCAAAATCCAGCAAAGTTGCTGGGGGTCTCTAAGGTGGAGGGAATTAGCAAATTTCTGAGAATTCTCCCTAACACTCCTTATCGCGAAACCTGCAAAACAGTCACAGCTATACATTTCACAGTACACTGACCCACCTCAAGCATTCTTATTTCCCTAAGAAACCTCCCATTGCCTGAAAGCCTCTGCAGAAAAGGTTAGAGAGTAGAAGAGTTCTTGAAGACTGAGTTTCAAGGTTTCTGTTCCCGACTTCTTGATAGCATACTTTTGCAACAAAGAACTTGATACTTTGAACTGCCTTCTTTTCTTTTGGATTTAACCTTTTCTGTAAATGAACTTTTCTGTTTTAACTAAACTATGCTTTTCAATTCATAACCTAAAACTAAATAAACAGTTTTACCTAAACTACTGGACTGATAAGCTATTTCCTAGTATTGACTGCAGTTTTTATAGTTCAGTTGCCTGCCTTCCCCACGAGTATTTAAATGCCTTTTGGTTTTCTTTTTTTACTTTATTCTCGGATGCAGCAAACAACCGAAAACCTGCTCGCCCGTGACGTGAGCCCACAGACCCAAAAATGTAACCAAGCAACGCTTCACTCCAAACTGCAGCCAATTACCAACACTCTCCTAACGTGTATAGGTCCTTTTCTTTAGAGTGGAGGCATGCTCTACTGAGCAACCAGCTGGAGCTCTCTGTTCTAAGCACGCACTGGCCGCAACAATAAATTAACGGCCACAACATTCTGTGCGTCACAAAATCTGTGCTGGCTCAAAATAGTCTTGGCACGTTTCATTATACGAAAGGCATTAAATAGACAGTAACTTGTCTATAAATACATTTCCCAACCGGCTCTAACTAAGGATAATTTGCTGTAAAACATATAGGAAAGTTCCCACTGGCTTTTCTTCAAGTTGTCAACTTCTGCCTGATTCCAGAAAACGTCGTCCTGTACCACACTGATCTTCTAAAGACTACTAGCCCGAGTGAAGAGGGAGTCAGGATCTAGCCACCACCATCCGCTCCCATCAAGTTCACGACAAGACGCAAGGCCAGAAAACACCCATTCTATTTTGGACAAATCCCAAATGCACCAATGATTGATAAATATGCTGAGAGGTACCCCCTCAGTCAGCCTTACCGACCTGGCACAGTACAGATCTATCCATGTATGGATGAAGAGCTTCAGGCCATGGTCAGAGAGACCTATATGGACAGCCTGGACTACACACCAAGAAGCCATGTTGCTAACGTTGTCAGAGACACCACGATATAGCCGCGTTAGAGATGCAGCACACATGCCATCCGCACTTCCTAACAAAAACACACACTGGAATGCATGAAGAACACAAGCGTACAGTTCTATAGTTAGAGGACAGATACAAAAAACACATACTGTCATTGCTTTTATTATTTTTGCCATTAGCCAATTGTAGCAACGCAGAAACTGCAAGGCACAAGAAATCCAGAGAAAAGCTTGCAGATGCTTAAACACGAATGACCCTATGGAACTGCAGGAGCACCTTTGGGACCTGACAGAGCCAAGTGTGACTAACCTATGGCAAATATAGTATAGTGTTGACAATGTAGAAAACTCATAAGCTTTAGGAAAATTACAGCAGGCCTCAGAACACTAAACAAGGGACGAGCTGAGCTGATTCAGGCTGAACAGAGAGCAAGACATGTGAGAAAGGACACGCAGCCCAAGGTCAAGAGATACAGAAGGCATTCCAATCCCCAAACGACATAGGGACCAGCTGCAGAAAAAGGGAATACATCCTCATAATTCAGAGCTGCATAGCTCAATTTCATGGTCTCCAAACATGTGACGCAGCCAAAGCAGACAATGGACAGTGATTGGTGGTGAGAAAGGAGAGCGGATCAGAGGCATACAAATTCAGACTGCAACAAGTATGCAACAAGTGTTGCGCCGAGCAGGAGAATATTCTCATAAGGCAAAGGTGGTGCACACAAGTTACAATACAGACACATAATTGTTGGCATCACCTTGAAAAGGTGCACAGTGAGCTGAGAACCGATTTGGGTCCCAGGCCTGGGGGCGTCAGCTCTAGACAATCACAGTTTAGTACCCTAAGGGTGGGTAGCAACGGGCACAAACCAATGCTAAATCCACAACACTGCAACAATGTTATAGCTAGTGAATTGGGGATGGAACAGGCCAGCCACCTGACATGGAAGAGCCAGTAGAAATACATGTATAGGTACCCATTTAGGTTATGCTCCCGATGGCCAATCCCACATTGCAATGGGTTTTTGGAGAGAGGCCCACATAATGACGGCACAGTGACCTGTTTTTTAGACAAAAGTGGCCTGTGCGCCATTTACTGTGTGAAATGCTGAATTCTTTCTGATTTGTTGTATCACTGTATGGCTGTAATAAACCACAGTTTGAACTTGCCGTTGACTGAGTCCTTCGTGTATTCTAGGGGGAGGGAGTTGGGCCCTTCAAGTCTGCGAAATTCCAGTATCGCTCTGGCATAACTGTGGGTTCTCCCCAACAGGAGATCCCAGACTTGGGACCATCTTGTCCAAAGGTTGCTGATGAAAAGCAGTTTAGAATCTTTGAAGCTTTCCAAACTGCATCACAAAGATTCCTGGACCAATCACTCTTCTTCTGCCTTCTCTGACATCTTGTAAAGGGACGTTGGCTACCTCCTGATATGAAATTCTGTTAAGGAAAATGTTTCACATCTTTCACAAGGAACCAAACTAACCATTCTGCCAGCAAAAAACACCCTTTTTTGTTCTTAGCACTTACTCAACATGGCGATGACCTCAGATGCCTAGACATGAATGACAGACGCATACTGACCTGACAATCTGGTATTTTCTAAACTAGCCCTTCACTGCCAATTTTGTTAGCAACTGCCAGAGGTTCTGTGAATGCGCCTTCCAGATACTATTCTCCCTCTCATGCCCCGATGTTCCTCACCCTGTCGCTGAGTGCTTTCTCTTTATATGCAAACCTATGTCCAACTTCACTAACCAGCTCTCCTACTTCCTGTCATCCACATCTTTCCCTCCAATGTTTCTCACTCCTCCTACTACTCGCCTCCACCCTTTGATGTAATAACTCCCTACTCCACACTATTTACACTACCACCACACTGCTACTACTACTACTCCATCCCACCTTCTACTCTGCCATGCTCACAAGCACGCCCACTAACACTGCCACCAACCAATACCTCGCTTTTCTTTTTACATTTTTCATTTCTTACCCTTCCAGTTTCTCTGCAACAGCAAGTCGATCTGCATCTGGATCATTTGCCAAAATAACTGTAGCTCCTTCCTGATCAGCCAAAGCAATAGATAATGTCTGCAAAACAATGGAAAATACCAGTTTTAATAAAAAATTATAAGGTCACACTCACATATGAATTGTCATCCAACGGTTCCCATAAACCTGGAGTTCAAAGTTCCGTGGGACTAGATACGGACATCAACTTGCAGCACCCCAGAATCATTTTAAACAAGAATTAGCAATGCCAACAGTTTGAGCTTTTGTGAAGGCATGGAAAAGGCACTTGCCAAGCATAGCCATAGTGGTATCAACTGGCTATTGATGGTAGCAGGTGCAAAATGGTGCAAGTACCTGGGCATCTAATAGTAGTGGCTAGAAAATGCCTAATACATATACACAAGACAAGAATGTTGGCTTTGCCAATGCTAGTTTTGTACAGGACTTCAGTGAAGTACACACACAGTGCTTATAAATAGATTGGCTGAAGCCAACCTGGTAAGACATTTTTACTACATCACTAGCGGGTTTACAACTCCAATTAAGTCATTCACTTCCAGAAGACTGCTTTGAAAAGACACTGGCAGTCACTTTTAGTGCAAAGTTTGATGGTAAAACTTGATTAAAGCGAGTTCAAAGAATTCCCATGAGAAGGTGTTTTGGGAGGGGCCAGAACTGTGTGGAAATGGCATAGGGATCAGCATGGCCATGGGCAGTCAATGGATGGGCACATAACCAAACAACACCTACAGGCTCTGTTTGTCCCTCCTCACATGCCATTCCTCCCAAGATGTACTCTTCTGCAACAGTTCTGGCTTATGGGTGTCACAAGCGACACCCAATAGCACAAACTAACAAAAGATTAAACGAAAGTCGCACCAGATTTGCTCAAGCAATCCCTTGCACCAGACCTACACAGCTAGGTTCCACCACAACCTATTTCAAACGTTCCCACCAGAGGAACAGAGCAGGAGTACTAGTATTGTCAGCAGGTTGTGTAGATCCAGGAAAATCACTTTTGCAGAAGAAGTTTACTTGGTATCTGCAAAAATACAATTCATATTGTAGGGGCCAACACACTGTTTGTCCTCCCACCCTTTCTTTTTTTGGACTGCAGACTTGCTTTTAGCAAGTCAGAGGTCCCCCTGCGACTGCAACCCTTTCTCCTTTACATAAGGTACATGGTCCTGGGTCGCCCATCAGTCCTATTATCTACTGCGATTCCATCACCCTACATTGGTTTAAGAGAGTTGGCTGCTAGCAGCTGCACTTTAGTTTTAGCTTCACCAGCAGTGTACACAATTTTGCTGCACTGGTAGTCCAAAGTACCTTTTTGGTAGTCATTGGAGTACCAATGTATTTTAAGTCCTGCTCGCTGATATTTTGTATTTTAGGGCAACAGTGAGGTGGGGTTAAGGTAGTTGTTCTATGTATGGGGGCTCTCTGTGAGCTCACAAGGAAGTCTCCATACTAGCTTGAACTTGTGTATGCCATTCAAGGCCTCCGGACACTCCCTCTGACATCCTGTGGGGGTGGCCTGGGTGGAGTGGCAGTACTACTGGTCAACCAGAATGGTTTGTGTTAGGAAAGATCAGCAACAAATCTTGATCCATGGATCGCAAGCAGCGTGATGGATTATAGTCTCAATTTTTGATGTTAGGTATGAAGGCGCCAGACCATGAATGTACCTAAAAACAAGACAGTAGTTTAAATTGGATCCGCTGCTGGACCGGCAGCCAATGAAGACTTCTGCGGAATTCAGAGACTGGCGATTTCCAAGGTAAAGAGAAAATCAGACGTACTGCTGAGTTCAGAGCCACTGCCAGGCGATTTAGCTGGTATTTATGACTACCTAACAAAAGCACATTGCAGTAGTTCAGCCTGGCATTAACAATTGTGCCCATCACCATCGCCCGATCATGCTCAGATATCAGGGGGAAAATGTTTTAAAGTCTTCAATTCAGAGTATACAGACTTAATAATCTGATTCACCTGTAAAGTGCAGTCCAAATGGGATTGCCAGATACATCCTACATTTTTCAAAGTCAGTAAATTTGGAAGCAATTCCAAAAAGGGTAGGACAAGGATGTATAGGAAAAATATTTGCCAATTTGTTTTTTGAGCCAAATATAATAGTTTCCGTCTTACTTGAAGTTTGTTTTCAAGCATCCAGAGACTGATTCTTTCCACACACTTTAAGATGCGCTCTGTTGCCTCCAGTGATTGTTTTAAGCTGACGTAGAACTGGGTATCACCTGTGTAGGAATGATTCTGAAATTCAAACTCTGCAAAGATTTTTAACAATGGAAGAATGTATAAATTAAATAAAACAGGTGACAATGATGACCTCTGCGGTACTCCACAAGGTACTGTCAGCATTTCAGAAACCTACTGGCTAGACTTAACATGTTGGAATAGGTTAGTGAGGAGGGAGGCAAACCATTTCATTGCTTTTTCCAATACCTGTGTCACAGAGGTTAACCTACAGCCAAGAATGTATGCAATAGTCCACAGTATCGAAAGCTGCCAACAAGTGAAGCACGACTAGCATGCTGATGCCCTCTTTGTCAGCATTTTAGAGGAGATCATCCCAGACCTTTAACACTGCGGTCTCTATCCCATGTCCTGACCTTAAAGCAGACTGGTGGACATCTAAAATATTGTTGGCTTCCAAGTAATACTGAAGTTGTATAGTTAAGACTTTCTCAAGAATTTTTGTTGGCCATGAAGGCCCTGCAAATAAGTCATCTGCAAACTCCTCCATCTCGCGCCACATCGTGTTGTCACACACTGTGAGGATGCAGTCTGTTTGCCTGGGAATGTGCTGTTCAAATATACCTTTTTTCTAAGCACACCCTGCACCCTTCCTTCTATTCCTGAAGGTGTTAACGATGTTGCGGAAGCTCCAGTTGGTGCCTTCTCCTGCGCTAATGCCACAGAGACCATCGTGGGTTGCACAGATGGTTTAATAGATAAACAAAGTTGCTCTGTCAGTTTCCGCTTGTAGCAGGAGTCACTTTTTAATTAATACGCTACATATTATGTGGTTTCTCCCACACCATTCTAGCTTCTTCAAAGATATCCTGTTGCATTTGCATACAGACTCCTTTGGCTTTTATTTAGTATTCCCGAGAGTACCCCAGACATTTTAGGAAGCTGTAAAAATTGGACTATGTCCTAGATCCTGTCTTGGAACATCCTGTAAAACGACAAGGTTTCCTCTTGATCTTCCTCGTCACACCTTGACGACACTACGTGTGCCTGAGGGTGTGAAACCTGATTATTCATATGTCGATGCAGTGTGCCATCGATGGTCTGTCCTGATGTGGTCTCTTATAGAGTAGACTGTATGGGCGTACCCACGTCCGGTGTGAATGCTGTTACTACTGGTGCAGGCATTATGAAGAAACCCCTCATGTCTGGCCCTTGCAGGTCGTTTTTGAATCGTATCATTAATCATTCCTCTGCCTCATTGAAAGGGTCCTTTGACATTCTCCGGTGGCCAGATAAGGTTGTTGAGGGAGGGCCTGTGTGGTGTAACCCCCAAAGACCATCTGTCAGCCCACCAGTCGGGGTTGCTGTCCCAGGTATGCATCACATGAGGTGACTTGTCCAGGTCACACATGGCTAAAAAGACCTGAGCTGCATCTCTTGTAATGTTGAGACGTAGCACTTTACCTGCATCTCTTGTGTTTGCACAGGAAAAATCATTTTCTGTGTCTCTGGCATACTCAAACTCACCTGTGCCTAAGGGCCTTGTGTGATTATGTGCAGATCGCTTATTAACTTACCAAGTGATCCTAACAACTGGCAACGAGGATGGGATACGGACCCACGCGTATAAAGCACAATGGATCTGACCTTTGGTGGCCTGGAATTGACAAAGATATAGAGGAAATGGTTAAGGAGAGCCCTGATTGTGTGGACGGTGATAAGAGTCTCAAAGATCCCATGGTGGTTAGGGATAGTCCCAGGGTTCCTTGTGGCGAGATTGCTTTAGACTTGCTTGGAGCATTTAACATTAAGGGAGCCAAGGAAACCCATCTGTTGGTAGTAATGGACCTTTTATCAAAGTGGCCAGAAGTATGTGTTTTGAAAGCTTTGTCTAGCAACAGTTTGATGATTTTTTGAGCCAGTTTTCTGAAGGGAGGGTTTCCCTCGCCGATACTTGTCAGATAATGGCACACGGCTGGTTTCTAAGGCGTTCAAGTATTTTATGGAAAGATATGGTATTCACCATATGACAGCAGCTCTTGATCACCCTAAAGGGAAGGGATGTGTAGAGAGGTTTAACCCGCATCTTGATGGATGTCATCAGGATAGCGGTGGCCACTGGAGGGGATTGGAGGAGAGCTGTTCTGGAAAGAACGTTTCAATACAGGTTAGCAGACAGGAGTTCCCCCGTTTGAGCTGTTACGTGGGAGGAAACCCAATACTCATTTATGTCCCGGCTGGATGGGGAGATCAAATTGTGAGAGAGTGGATGTAGAAGGCGTGATAGAGAATGTTGGTCAGTGGACACATGTCAAAGATCAGATTGGACAAGAAAAATTATTGCAGAACTTTTACAGTAGTGCCGGGTGATGTGATAAAAGTAAAGATTCTGGTGAAAGTGAAGAAAGGGCATTCTGTCTTTTCGGAATCCAAGGAGGTGGTGAAGGATTTAGGGTCTTATTTTAGTGAAAAGCAAGCATCTGGAACAAGTAGAGAGTGGCGGTCATGCCTAAAGGGAAGGTGCTGTATGGTCAGCCAGCAGAGGGGTGAATGCCAAGAATGTCAAGTTCTGTAGAGGAAGGAAGGGAAGTGTTAGGAATATATTCCCTGTTTGATGTTGCCATCAGCCAAATATGTAAATATGTGTATGCCTTCACATATGGTTCATGCAATGTTACTCACATATGTTCTTATTCATTCAATTGTGCAAATGTCACATATATGTTCATATACATTTGAGTGTGCAAATGTTATGGTGTCACACTGCTTGGGACGCATCCCCATGGAACTTGCATACACTTAGCTGGGGTTCCAGGGAGTGCGGGTGGAGTGAGCAGGCAGCTAGAGGTCGCTGCTGGAGCAGTCTTGGCTTGTTCTACCATATTTAAAGCCATTCTCAAGATACAAACGTGTGCTGAGCGTTTATTAACTTACAGAGTGATCCTAACAATTTGCTTCCCTGCTAGGTACTTTTGGGGGTTTTCCCCAAGGAAGCTGAGACATGTCTTTTGCAGGGTGCTCCCATTATAGTCACTCGTTCGTGGAGGCCAGTTTTGTCAGAGTTCTCAATCCTTCTTCCCTGCTCTCTCCTGGCAATCTGCCTGAGAGCCCACAGAGTACCTGCTCACCCCAAGTACAGGGGGGAAGGGGGGATAGGAGTTACATCCCTCCCATGTTAATTTGCACGGGGTATGCCAGGAAGGAATCCATTCTAGGCTTTGTACCCCTCCCGCTAGCTTCCCAATCGGCTGCTGTTAGGCAAGGTTGTATGCAGTACCCTTTGGGTGCACTACAACAACGCTAACCTCCTGGGAAAAGGAACCCAACCTGTGGTATAAGTCTGTCCTACCCAGGTTGGTAGCGTGATTGAGCAGCCAGGCTCATCTCAAGAGGGATCAAAGTGAGCTGTAGGGAAGTTGCATAGAGATTCACAGTGACAAGTATTTAATCAAGAAACCTTGTGTGTAAGTTTATTTGAACAATTATTAATTTAATAGTCAGTTTGAATAAGCCTTCTTCAGAAGGGGAAATATAATAGTAACACAAATATACTCCAAAATACACACTCTTAATATTTCTAAATCAGTAAGTACCCTTTTGGGATGGCACACAGACACTTCCTACACCCTCAGGTGACTTTAGTAACTAGGACACTGTGGACATTATCACTGCATTCAGGATCAGACTTAAGAGTTTGTCAAAGAAAAAGATTACTAGGACAAAATAAGAGCCCTCACAAATATTCTGAAAGCAGGCAAGTGCTTTTGAAAAAGCCCCAATGCAAAGTTAGTTAACCCCTTCCTGGAAGGAAGGCCAAACACAATGTCAGAGGGAAGAAGAGTCATTCAGGAAGCCATGGGCCAAAGTCAATTGGGCAAATGTATAGGCGAGCTGTAGCACTTATAAGAGGTAGGTAAAAGTCTTGCACAATGTTTTAGAAGTCTTTGTAGAAAAGAAGAAATCAAAGTAGGGGCACAGGCTGTTTAGGCCTGTGAAGTAAAGAAGCTGTTAACAACTCTACAGAGCAACCCAGACAGGTCTCAGCAGAGAACAAGTGACAATACAACAAAAGGTAAGTTCTCTTAGACTGTACAGTACCTTTGGTTAGACGAAAAGGGCTTTGGATGGCTTCTGTTCCTGTGCAGCTCTGCAGATGCTGTGTTCCTGGGCCATAGTCGTGGGGACAAGAGGGAGGACGTCTGGAGGACTCCTGCACTGCAACGGGACAGTCGGCGACAGAAAAGGACCAACTTCTAGTCAGTCGCACTTTGCGGTTTCAGCTCCTTGCGTCTAAGCAAATAGCAACACTGCAGACTCTTGGCTTTCCTTGCATCTGGGGTCCAGCACTATGTTGAGGTGGCTCAGGCTCAGTCAGTACTGCTTCTTAGGAGTCCGGAGGACCTTTCTGGAACTCTTGGCCAACTTAAAAGCAACGCCACCACAGTAGTTAAAAGTAAACCACTGCCACCAGCCAAGGGTAACAAAATTGTTACATGAGAAGCTAGACAAAGGGGATACTAAGTAACCCCTCCAGCACCCTATTGTAAGATGGTGTGTGCTGGGTCTAGAAAGTTACAATGTAAGTGAAGTCAATTTCACATCACCGCTCTAAGAAACAGTAGTTTATCCACGAGAAGGTATTTAAACCTTGGGAAATCTGAAATACTTCCCTGTATCACTGCACTGAAGGTGCTGTGTGACACAATGTAAAAGATGATGCCTATGTAGTCTGGCAGACTCCACAACCAAAAGAAACACATAGTTCAAATCACATAGAAAATACATGAGAAAGTGGGGAAAAAAGGGTCTCACTCTCTCCAGGTTAAAAATTCAAGTCCTCAAAATCCAGCAAAGATGCTGGGGGGTCTCCAAGTTAGAGAGGAATTAGCACATTTCTGAGAATTCTACTAAACGGCTGCATTGGGGTAATGCACTGGCTTGTGTTTTAGGAGGGGTTCCCCCTCCCGGTCCATAGCCCCTTGGACACAGCAAGAGAAGCGGCCCTTTCGGGACCTGAGCCAAGTATGCGATATTGCGGGGTTGGAGGGGCAGGGGAACAAGGGCCACCAGGACCCCTTCCAGTGTTAGTAAATATTTCTCTGTATGCAACTTTAACTCCATAGTTTATGGACACTCATAACTTTTTGCTTTTGTTTTTTAATCGGTCCTAACTTTTTACAGGGAAGTGAAGCCTGCAGCTTCACTCCACTGACCTTTTGCTCATTTTGTCATGGGGAAACTGATCAGTCCTTCAGATTATCAGTACTGTTTTCCCCTTTTGCATTTTTACTTTTAACCCGTTTAGGTAACTTTTTAACAGTGTACACAGCATCTTACAACACAGTGCAGTGGGGATACATTTGTATCACCCTAGTCTTCTGCACTTGTTTTTTTTGTTACTTTTATGCGTGCCTAAAGACAAGCTGGTCGCAGCAGACATTTTTAAAATGTGTGCATTCTTTTTAGTGTGCACATTCGTGTTTACTGCATCTGGCTACTAAACGTGGCTAGTGCCACAAGATTTTTTTGCTTGTCCTTTTAGCCATCCTGTTTAGCCTTCTTTCTGCCTTCTCAGGTCAGGAAATCCCTTATATGGTCATGCATTCACCCAGGAAAGCTGCAGCTTTGACGGGCTAATGCATGCCAATTGTGTGTGGACCAAGTAAGTGGGTGGGACCGGCTAGTCCCAGTCCACATTTGTGATGCCAGAGAGTATGTGTTTGAGCATGAGTGATCCCCACAGTGGTCCCTGATTGGACAACTGCTGGCTGTTTGAATAGTACAGATCCTTACCATTGGTGGGCTTGTACTTGTTTCCAGACAGAATTTTGGATAAGTATAGGCCTAACATCCCTTCCTGCTTTTGTCCCGGTGAAGCCCTGCTGGACTACCTGATCTCCAAAAGCTCTCTGAGATGCTTCAACCCTATTACTGGCGGGACCAACCAGTCTCTATGCCTTCGAGGATCCAGCCCTCCAGAGACTTCAGAAGTGTCCCTAGGCTACCCGGTTGACTGACCAGCTCTCCAGTGGGCTACCTCACCAGAAGCATCAGGGTTCTGCATGCTCATCTCATGCCACAAGTGACTTTCCTGCCAAGTTTCAGCTTCTCAACATCAAGGAATACTGTCCTGGAAGGTCTTCTTCAAGCGCGACCGGAGAAACACCCGCTATCGTCGCTGTGCTGAGACTGCCGGTGGAAAACGCTGACCTGTGTCCTGTGAGGTGTCCAGAGTCCTGCATTCAGCCCTACAGACAAGGGTTGTATTGGTCACTTTTACTCCCTAGAAATTGGCAAATACTCCCTTAAAAAATAAAAATAGGGAGTAGAAATACTCCCAACAAAAAATAGGAAAAAGACATAGGATCTTGGGCCACCGCTTTCACCCTCACAACTCCATGGATATATTTGGACCAGTAGTGCATGTAGTTACACACGAAGAAACTACTATTTTAACTGCCTGATTGTAAGAAGTAAACATGTATCTTTTAATGTGCATGAATAACTAGGTGCACAGAAATTAATATTCCAAAAACATTTCTGTTTTTCAGTAAACACATTTTTTCTCGCTTAAATAATACTCTTTGGGAACTGGATGTTTACTCCCTAAAAATCATTTTACTACCAACTTTAAAAATAGGGAGTAAAATACTCCTACTTACACATTTTATTTAGAGCACTGCCTGCATCATTGAATCCTGCTTGCCTTCTTTGCCAAGGGTTGCATCCTGCACCAGCAGCTGACCAGAGAAATCCTCAGACCCGCAGCGTGTAGACATCCTTGACTGGAACAAACAGCAGGAAAACTGACAGCCAGCGACCCCCAATCAACCCACGAAGTCAGTTGAGAAAATCAGAATCAGGGGGCACAAATATTTGCAAAGCATTTAGCTGCCCCTGTCTCCCGTATGGGAGACCTTACAATTAACTTTGGTTTGTTCTATTCCATTGCTTTTTGATCATTTGATCTAAAAGCTGTATCTAAAGATGGCGAAATACATTTACTGACCTGTAACATTGTTGAAATATCTTCAAGAAAATGTTTCACCACCACAAGAACTCTTCCTACATCTGTGTTGGGTAAGATTTTCATATAAATGGTATATCTTCCTGACCTGGGTCAACCCCAGCACTTTTAGCTTTACTAGTGGGATATTTTTCCTTAACAACTGAGTGGAAACCTTTTTCCACACTCACAGAATCTGTTACTCTTTTTATGGATGCCATTTCTAAGACTGCCCATAGTGACTATTTAAAGTTATCCTCTTTAACAACTTTTTGGCAATAAGTGCCTGTTGCTATATTGCCCTAGGGGCTCCCCTTTTAAAACTTTCTCTAGCTAACCTTGAGAGAACTACAGTTCTTTGATCCCGTTTACATTCTATTCTGTGAAGCCAGCACCCCCCCCCACCTTATGTGGAGTTCTGGGGAGATGCAATGTATCACCTTTCACAGTAAAACTAACAATTCTGTTCCAAGAACAACCTTACCTTCAATGGCTGGTGGCAGTGATACCTTGTATCAAGTTTGTGTATTTTTACCGCGGGCTGTGTTCACAGCTGCAGTAGAGGCACCTAAGGGTGCTCATTTTTACCAAATGTCACCATTTTTGTGTTTCTTGTCCTTTCTTGTTCCTTCCCCTGACATCCATGGTGGGAAATTACTTTGTGTGATTGTTATCTTCGGCCGGAGTCCCCTGGACTCTCTGCTGAGGCTCCTGTCTGTGGAGGTAGGAAGCGAGTGAGGAGTCCAAACCTCTGCAGCCCTTTGTCTTCCTCCTTGCCTGAATGGAGACAATTCCCAGTGGGGGGCAGGCTGTCCTGATTGGACAACCAGACTCCCCCTTGTTGTAAAATGCAGGGAGAGAATGCAGAAGTTCCTGTTAAATACTGCGAACCTGGAAGCTGAAGACAAGGTGACCACCGAAACCGAAGAGGATGATGAAGGAAAAGCAGCTAAAACCATTTACAGTGACCGAAGAGCCTGCTGTGTAACCGGAGCCTGCTGTAGACCTTCCTTCCAATCGACCAGATGACTCCGTAATCGTTGACCCTGACCCAGAGCCTGGTGAGACCCACTAGACTCAGGAAGACCTACATTTTGAGCAATCCTACGCGTTGTTGCGATTTTGCTTTGCTGCAATACCCCAATACCCTGGGACCTCAAGCCATTGTGCAGTGCACAGTCTTTCGAATTCCGAATCCTGCTGAAACTTCGTGGGCATCCTGGTGGATCTCCAGAGAATCAAGTCCGGAAAGTCCCCCCAACAGAGTGCTGGACCTTTGTAACTAAGAGAATTCACCCACAATTTTCTGTCTTCTGTGCTCCTTGAAAAGGCACCAAAGCAGCAGAACCACATTCAGCCACAAGGAAAACCTTGCCTAAAGCCTTTTTCATTGATCCCTGCTGCAAAGTTCCTTCTGAGGTCTTATTTTCAGTCACCAGAACAAGGAATCCACTGACCGGGTATTTGGCCGGAGATCCTTAAATCCTCCTGCTGCAAAATCTTCTTCAATGCTGAGGTACTGTGTTGGCTTGGGTATGTACTTACCTTAAGTCTGTTAGGATTTCTGTGTATCTGTGGGGTGTTTTCTGTGATGGGGAGGCCTCTCATCCAGTGCACTCAGTCCCATTGCAAGAATCCTGCTAGGGTGTATTCTGTGAAGCCCCTGGACCATCTTTTAACTCTAGATGTAAAGTAGTCTCAGTCTCCTGACACCGCCTGTTGAACACTAGAACCTAATGACCCCCCTTCTGCCACTGAGAACACTCATGTTCCAAGAATAAGGGAAATACTTTTAAGGGATTGGCCCTTTTGCCTAGAAATGAAAATAAGTGTTTAAAAGTTACTTACTTGTAAAAGAGTTGGTTGGTAACTGTAACTAAGAATGAACAGTTACAAAAGTTCTTACTTACCTTGGATGTGTGATGCATTATTCTTAAAAGTATAGTTAACATCTTTCCTTAGAAACTGTTTTGCCATTCTAATAGAAAGTAGGTGTGAAGGTGTAAGGCAAGATTGTATGCAGTACCCTGTGGGAGACCAGCCTTGTCCTCTTCGCAATAGTTAACCCCAACCTTTGGTATAAGCATGTACTACACAAGTTCGTAAAGTGATTGAGCAGCCAGGCTCATCTCGAGAGGGGTCAGTGTGAGCTGTAAGGTATTAACACAGAGTTTCACAGTGACAGTTATTCAAATAAACACTTAAGGCCTCATCACGAGTTGGGCGGTAACCCTTAAAACCGGCAGTAACGGTATTAGCGCCGCCAATAGCGCCCCGCCGGATCACAAGTACAAATACCAACAGCACTATTACAGCCGGCGCAAATACAGCCGGCTGTAATAGCGCCGGCACCCATTCGCACTATTACAGAGCCATCACAAGTCCGGTGTAGGCGCTATTAGCACCAAAAAAAATGGCGGAAACTCCGCCGAAAATACCCCTAGCCAAATGCTGGAGGTGAAAGAACACAGGAGACAGCAAAAAGTGCCCAGGTGAAACCAATGCAAATCAGAGGTCTACAAAAGACCCACCAATGCACGACACACACTTCCAAACACCATGATGCCACTTGGAGCCGGGAGCCTTGGTGTGGGTATATACCTGCTGCGCCTGGAGCTACAGAGGCGAGCCAACCAGGCCAGGGTCCTGGGAGCACAGGGGGTGGTGGGGATGAGGAGAAGGAGGAGAGTATCACCAGCAAGGCAAACAGACATCCCCAGGGTCAGGCCAACACCCTGGGGCCTGACTGATGGGCAGTTGGTGACCGAGTATAGGCTGGATATGGCAACCATCACACAGTTGCCGGACACAATCCAGGCCGACATAGGCAGCCGTATGGCTATCAGCACTGCAGTGCCCCCACTCGTGAAGCTTGTGTCCGTGCTACAATAACTTAGGACTGGCAGCTACCAACACACCGTTATCATGATGAACGCCATGGCCCAATCCACCCTCAGTGCTGTGCTGGGACAGGTGCTGGATGCACTGCTGCTCCATGTCAATGAGCACATTGCATTGGCAGCCGCACATGCACAGGTGAACCAGCTGAAGGGCCAGTGCCATGCCATCGGACAAGTCATGAACATCACAGCAGTCATGGACTGCACACGTGTACCATAAGTAGCACCCAGGGTATGCGATGTGGCGTACAGAAACCATAAGAATTACCATTTTCATGAATGTGCAGATGACATGTAGACCTGACCTAACACTCTGCCACAGCTCTGCCCACTATCCAGGATACACCCACGACTCCATGAACCTGCGCAATAGTACCCTGCCTGCATACATGTAAAGGCACTGAGGCCTCAACACATGGATGCTGGGTGAGTACAAATGAACTCCAAAATGCATGTCAACTGACATCTGATGAGGTGTGGAGACACACACTGAAATCCATGCATGCCAGCAGAAGACATAGGCAGCACTAGCACTGCAACTTTCCCATGCATGTCCCTTGCACGAGAACCCTTGGACATGTGGAACACATCAGAACACAGCCAGTCTGTATGGCAAAGACAGGTGGGAGCAGTGTCAGATATGGAAGGCCAACTACCACAATGCATCTTGTGTGTGCACAGTGTTGCTCCCCACATTGACACACCATATACATCCCACCCTGGCCATCCGACAGTCATGGCAATGGTGCCCAAAAGTAGGCACATCCACAACAACACACAAGTTGCTAGATCCACAACAATGTACATCCCTGAAACAATGAGACCTGATTGGCCAATCACATGCCTGGATAAGTGTACATAATAGTGACAATCGGCAAACGCAACACCACCCAGAGGAAATGCCAATGACACACAGCCGAACAACATGTTGCATGCACATGCAGATACAAGGGTCCCTTCATCCAGCGATAAGGGACAGAACTGATACATTTAGACACAGGTGTGGTGCTAGCAGTAAGTAGTCCATCGATCCGATGCTGCCCCTTGCACAGCACACACCACAATGGAAGTGACCATATAGCAGGACCTCTTCAACACAAACTTGATTCTGCTGCCAATGTCACCGATTACTGAGCCTTGTGCACCCACTGAACCAGCCTTGTGCACCCACTGAACCAACCTTGTCCTCATACCTGCATTCCCTCCCCTGCAGGTGAATCATGTCGTCCCCAGTGCACATGGCTCATGACCCCTGTGCGTCATCCACACACTCGAGCAGGCATACAACATTGCGCATTGATGTACACATCTGCTTTGAGAGGGCATTTGACTGCTGAAGGCACGCTATTGGTGCCTATACCGTATGAGAGGGGGCATTGCCATATGCACCTTGAAAAATCTGCAAACTCGTCCTAACATGTGCCATGCTGCACAACATTTGCTGTTGCAGAAATGTGCCACTGCCCCCTGATGCCGATGTGCAGCCACCAGGGGATGGAAGTCCAGATGATGATCTGCCCGAAGTTGGTGCACGTGTACACAGGGATGGGGTATGGAGGGGAGGATGGCCAGACAGGGCTTGATAGATAATTGTCCCAGATACAGTTGATGGGTACATGTAACATGTATCACTTGTACATTAAAGAGCACATGATCACAATCATGAATGTCCATGCTTTGTATGAATTTTGAACGTGATTTATTAAATGTTTGACTATCCCCAGTAAACTCCCCAGCACACAATCCCCTCTCCCCCCAGTGAACTCCCCAGCTCACAATCCCCCTGCCCCCCTGGGAACTCCCCAAAACAGTGCAGGTAGGTGCATGTTCTCAGGGCCCCCAAAAACGGTGCCATGTCCATCTATGATGGTTGAGGGCGCTTTCCAAGTCGAGGCTGCTATGGTGAGGGGGTTCTCAGGTGGCGCATTGAACGGCGCCTAGGTGAAGGCTCCAGGGACCGCTCTGTGGGCGTAGTAGAGGTCGATGGGATGGCTCCGGTGACCTGCAGCTGCTGGCGGAGAAGATTGTTCGATTCCCTTTGTCTGCTCTGCATGCGCAGATAGTCCCTCGCACAACTCCCGTATCCTTTGCCCGAAACCCGTCAGGGCCGCGGTGCAACCCTCCACCACTTTCCGGGTCTGCCCGTTGTCTCGGGCCATGGGCTTGGTGGCATCCTATATGGCTCCGCTGATGGCCTTGATGTGGTGGCTGTGCACTTTGGCCATGGACTCAATTTTTGCCTGTTTGGCCTCAATTACATCCAGACTTGCCAACACGGTAGCTCCCGTGATCAACTGGTACTTCGGGTGTGACGGGCAATGGGCTGACAGCTATGCGCTGCCTGGAAGGGGGCTCTAGGGAGACATGTTGCCACCTTGGATGGGGCTGCTGCGGTTCGAGTGCCTCTCCTCTGGGGTACCATATGATGGTGCATCGACATCTGGCTCTGGTGTGCGGACACGACACACATGCACACCTGGGGTGTGTGCATCCTTTGCACCTGGCTCTGGGCTTCCCTTAGGTGCGCCATAACTTGTGTGTCACTGCGGCTGGGTGAGGTGAACAGTTCAGGTTGTCGTGCAGCTGTTGCTGTCTGTCCCTCATCAGGCTCAGACTTGCATTTTGTTCACTCCCCATGTTGTGATTGGTGGAACGTGTCACTGTGGAGGGACACTGCATGGACATGTTTGCGTGACATCTTCAGATGCCTGCTGGGGATGCACGGTGCCCATGTTGCTGGGGTTTTTTCCATGCACACTCACACCCCACGTAGCTGTGCCATGGCTATGGATGCCTGTCCCCTGGCCCTTGTATTGATGCAGTTCACGTACAGGGGACTCTAGGGGGCACAATGGTGCAGTGGTTCAGTGGTACAAGGGGTCAGTTATGGGCGTCTGCAGTGCCTCACGCACATTACATGCACATTCATTCACTTAGGGTCTGCATGTGTGGCCCTTACAGGTTCATGCATTTTTAGGGGGGGGGGGGCTCACCTGCAGCCTGCTGGGTACCGGTGCCAGCCTCCTTTCCTCCGACTCCCTCTATGGTGCCCATGTCGATGAGCGTAGCCATCTTTTCCTCCCAGGGTGTAAGCTCGGGTGGTGTTGGCGGAGGCCCTCCTCTTGTCCCGATGCTTGCACTTTTTTGCTGGGAGAGTAGCCCACGTACTCTGACCCGCAAGTCATTTAGTCGCTTGCGGCAGTCCTCCCCATCCCGGGGCACGCGCCCCACTGCAGACACCCTCTGGCTGATTTTCCACCAGATCTGCACTCGAATCTGCCCACTTGTCTTGCGCTGCAGTGCACCGTATAGCTCTTCCTGGTGGGTCATTGCCTCCTCCACAAGTTTGGCCTGGTCATTGAATTTGGGTTTTCTGACCCTGTCCAGGCCGAATTGCCCCTGGTGCGCTCCTGAGACATTTTTCAGTCTTCACAGGGGCGGATTGTGATTTCCAAAATGGCTGCCTCTTTATTTCCCGTTCCGGCGGTGACACGTTTCCCGCGCGCTATTAGCACCGCAGCTCGGCGGTCGCGCAGAGTACGATGTATTTACGGGTTCCTGGCCAATTTCTACGCCAGATGCTATTTGCGTGCAAGCGTACTTGTGATCTGGCGGGTTTTCCGCCAAGGAGCGTGGCTTTAGCGCAAATCGTGCTCGGTGTAAAATCCGCCGGAATGCCGCCGTACTTGTGATGAGGCCCTTAGACTCAAGGTTTCTTGATTAAGCAATTATTAATTTAACAGCCAGTTTTATAAGCCTTCTTCAGAAGAGAGCAAAACATGTAACACTTAAAATATACTTCAAAACACACTCTGTTTCTCTAAATCAGATGATACCCATTGGAGATGGCACACAGACACTTCCTACACCCTCAGGTGACTTAAAAAGCTAGGAGACTGGACAATGTTTTATCACTGGTACATTTAGAGCAATACTGAGGTTGGTGCAAAATATGAGATATGGGAATAAAACAAAGGTTAACAAATAATTCATAAACTTAAGTATTTTTTTTAACCCTCCAATGCAAAGTAAATTAACCCTTTCCTATGGGAAAGGCAAAAGCACAAAGTCAGAGGTAAGAAGAGTCTCTCAGGGAACCAGGACAGCCAATGTTAGTTGAGCAAAGTCTACGGGAGCTGAAGATCTTCTTGCTGGTAAGTAAAAGTCTTGCACAATGTATTTAGAAAAGTTTGAAGAAATAAGATTCACTTGAAGGGCCACAAGCTGTGAGGCGCAAAGCTGTAAGCAACTCTGCAATGGCAACCAAGACAAGTCTCAACTGAGTACTAGCAAGGCTACACAACAAGAGCTAAGTCCTCTTAGGAAAACTGGATCCAACTGCACTTCTGTTCCTGGGCTTCAGTCGTGGGGACAAGAAGGAGGACATCTGGGGACTCCTGCACTACCAATGGAAAGTCAGTGGCAGCAATGGGCAAACTTCAGATCATCAACACTTTGCGGTTTCAGTTCCTCGCGTCTCTCGCAAATAGCACCACCGCGGTCTCTCAGATACCTTCTTGGACTTTCCATGCATCTGGGGTCTAGCACTCTGTTGAGGTGGCTCAGGCTTGGTTAGTCTTGCTTCCTGTGAGTCCGGAGGATCTTCTGGAGTTCAGGTCTGACTTAAGAGATGCACTCGGTCTGGTGTTTCTCTCCCTTGCAAATCGGATCCTGCAGCAGCAGTGTGTCAGGCTGAGAGGATTCCTGTGTCCGCAGAAGCTGCTGAACCCCCTACAATCCCCCTGAAGTGTAATTCTCAGAACTCAAATACAACTCAGCTCTGTTAACTACACCCCTAAGGGAAAGGGGAAGTGGAGAACATAAAATTCCAGGTTGGTAGCGTCAAGACTAGCCGATGCTGAACCTGCAGTGAATACATAAACAGACACAAATCCTCTCATTACTTACTGTCAGAGCCCAGCAGGGGCCTAGTGTGGCAGCCACCAGTATGGGGACGTATTTATCCAGCAGATGCCATCTCTGTCCCTCTTGTAAGAATATCAGATGGGGGAAGAGTGGCATCTGCTGGACCAAAACGGCATCAGGAGCAAACAAAGCTCCAAAGACTACAACTCCCAGCAGCCCCGGGAGCAGCACATCCAGTAACAGGCACACGAGGCCTGCAACCCTTGCCATCAACGCCCAAGCTATCGCGTATGCGCGAAATGGGATCGCACATGCGCAGAACCCGAAACTCTGTTTGCGCTCGACTTCTTCACGGGCGGACGCTTCCTGCAGAGCTCCGAGAAGGCAAAACTCCTATGCGGGGCCATCCCTCGCCCAGACCAGTTCACCGCGGCCCCGCAGCACAAAAGCTAAGTACATTTATCTGATTTCCTGAATGGAACGTAGACTTGTGTGCGCAGTTCCTGAACTACTAACTGCATGAAGGCACGGGGGATCGAGGTCCGGGAGACACCCGTTCATTGCAGGAGACTTAAAGCGCATTTTGGGCATCAGGCGCATGATGTTACTAATTGCATGTAGAATTGTGTGCGAGTCAATCTGTGGTGGAAACAGGCTACATAAACACGCGTACTAATTCCTTTTCATTTGGCAGATGCAGCTCACAGTTTCCAAGGCACCGCTGGGGGGGGGGCGCAGACAAAACCGGACATCAGACAAGCGCCGAAGCTAAGTCTTTTACAGTTTCTTTGAGAGATACGTTCTGTATTGTGTCACTAACTGCCTGGTACTGGACCAGTACAAATCCAGACTGTGGTGCACATATGTTCCTTAGTTACTAGCACATGCCATGTAGTGTGAGTGAGGCTTTCAAGACAGCACCACGCCCAATGTTTAAAGGTTTCTAAGCTGTGGGTTGAGCTGAACACAAACCCATATCATTCAGCGTAATCGACACTGAAGTAAGTGTCAACTAATGATGTTATTGCTGGAGTAAGCAATGCTTGGTGCTAGGTTATGAATCAGTGTCAATAAGCTAAGCAGCCTCTGCCTCTTCCAACTTAGTGCAGCAAGTCTGAGTATGAGTCTCTAAGAGTTCTCCTGTGTGCATGCCTGAATGTGTTGATCTAAAGGTGTTTAGTGTGACCAACCAAGCATCAAGAGATCAGGAGCATGTCTTCCCCCAAACCCCCTACCTATCCATAATATCTCCCTTAACCTTTAACCGGTGATCCTACAACCCCATACCTATCCAACCCGTGGACCCTAACCCTCTTTCCCCGTGGTGGTTGCGGTGCCCTGTGTGCATTAAGTCCCAGGCGCCAAAACTGCTAAGGGGAGGAAGGAGTTTGTGCTACTTCTGCGCTGGAATAAGAGCCTACGACACTTACTTAACATCAGGGTTTATAAAGACTTTAAATCCATAACTAAAGTGTAAAGAATCACACCTGGTTCTTCTCCTAAAATTTCTTAGAGAAGATTGCAGAAGTTGCTGAAAATCTTTCTACCTCTTACATGAGTCTCTTGAAGTCAGCATATTTAGCAAACCTGGGAAGCCTTGACTTTTGCCTTTTTAAAATTGAAAATAGTTCCAGTAAAGGTTGGCTTTAATGAATTCTGTTCCTCATTCTTTTCTTTTTTGTTCTAAACAAGTTCACAATGCGATAGGGTACGTGGATTCTTGAAGAAACGCACGCAAAAGGAAATCACGCGCTGAACAACACACGCGCTGAACAACACACGCGCTGAACAACACACGCGCTGAAGAGTTCACGCGCTTGAAAACACACGCGCTGGAAAACTCCTGTGCTGAAGATTCCGTAGCAATTTCTGACACGCGCATGTGCTGTAGAAAACTCGTAGCAGTAGAAGAGTTCAACCATATGCCAAAGGCAAACACGTCGCACATGTTACGAACGAGGCACTCGCACATCAAACCTCACGCTTACTTTCAAAACGAACGCCAAAGTTCACGCACTCAAACAGTTCAAAGCTACAAGTTCAAAGCTCAAATTTTACGATTTCTCACTTAAAATGACTTCAAGATAAAAGCTGAGCAGTGGTTTTAAAATCCAAATGAAAGTCACTTATCTTCAGAATGGTTTTCAAAGAACTTCAAGATTTCCAGTCTTTAGAACTTTTTCCTGACAATCAAGGCTCTTCTCCTGAAACCCCTGAAGAGTAGCAGCTCGACTGCTAAAGCCTGAAAGTTTAATTCCACCAGACCCAAGACTTCAGCAGGAGCAGCTACTACACACGTCCTCTCAGCTGGGGCTTAGATGATGAAAGGCAGAGAGTGACAGTTTAGAATGTTCATTGTTGTCCTGCTGTGCTCTCTAGCCAATCAGAGCTGTCACTGAGAAACTCCATCTTGCCTTGGGCCAGGACCAGGATTCTGTATTAAGAAGTTAAGGCCAAACCAACCACAATAGAAAATGTCCTACCCACACAAGACTAATCTATAAATCTCCAATAAAGGGGTAATAATAAAGGAAACCAGACACAGTTATTGGAGGATGTCCAGACGAGTTCACTTTGGGGTTGATTGGTCCCACCAACACCAGGGGAGAAGCCGTCCTTGCAGGGCTTCTCTAGTCAAGGCGAATTCAGAGCTTCAGCACAGCAGCAGGGCTTCACCGGGCAAACCAACGGTCCAGGAGTTGCAGCAGGCGTCTCTTCCAAGTTCTTCGGATTCCTTCGTTCCAGTGGTCAAATCTGCCTTCCCAGCCAAAAGCCTTGCTTTTGTGCAGGTTTCTCCCATTCATTCGCAGCTTAGCTGTCACTCACAGCAGGGTGGCTGTCCTCCGAGGACAACCAGCCAGCCAATCACCTTTGGGTGCATTCCTGTAACCAAGGGGATTAAGCAAATGGAGTTTTGGGTATGTAAGGATATTTGGCGTGTTACAGTACAGAGTACAGCACTACTACACAGGTAGCAAACAGCACAGAGTACAGCACTACTACACAGGTAGCAAACAGCACAGAGTACAGCACTACTGCACAGGTAGCAATTTTTTCGCAGCACCACCACAAGGGTGCGGTGCATTGCTATATGGGTTACCAGATTAACAAGGAAAGACAGGCTATTCAGTCAAAAACGATTTTAACATATAAGATGCAAATCTATTTTTACAGTTAAAAGCACACATGCTCATTTAAAAATGCACACTATTTTCACCTGAAATGCCTATGGTGCGAGAGACACATTTGAAAATTAACAGCTAACCTATTAACCTGACTAATAAAACCTTATTTAACATAACCCACTAATAAAATGTGTTCTCCACTGCAGAATTAGGCATACTCTGAAAGCCATTTAAATGTGTGTGCAGATTTTTTTCTTCTCTTCTCTGCCTGCTTCTCCGTTTTTTTGTGCACAGTAACTGCAGGAAGAAGGAAGTCAGATTTGCAACAATTGCAGATGTATAAGCGAAGCTATTGTTGAGAGTAGGAGGATGAGAGATGATGGATTTCATTGGGACACGTCATACAGAGGGAGGAGATGAAAGTTTTAGTGGGCAGTATCGGGGAAAAAGACAGGCAAACATTTTTCTGCACTACTGGGGAGAAGACCTGGCTGTGGGACTCCTGACTGAATGCAGATTCCTGCGTCCTGCTACAGTCAAGATTTGGCAGAGCTGGGAGGAAGACCTTTTCCTGGTTGGAGGCATTCCTATCTGCAAAAGCTAAGAATTCCAGGCAATGACCCCGGTTTGAAAAGGAAAGGCGATCCTTTTACTGGGGTTAATCTTCAAGGGAACCACATTCCGAAAGAGAACAGCTGAAGAAAACTTTGAACAGATAAGGTAATTACATAAGCGTGGGAGCCGTGTGTGCACGAAAATATGCAGTCAGTGTAGGAAAGGGGATTCCTGTGCGTGTCTTAATCAAATACCAATGTTGCAATTTGAGTTCTGTTCTCCGCCACACTCTTTGCAGTGTGTCATAGACAATGCTTTTACTGTACCATTTTATTTATTTCTGTTAAGAATGAGATCGTGTTTAAATGCAACTTTTATAATACAGACAAATATTTGAAAACAGATGGGTGGTGTATTTACTATTTACCATTACAATGCCGATGATGTGGGGAGATTTTTAAACAGTGCAATGGTCATTTTAAGACAGATGTGTGCATGTCAGAATCAGTATGAATAATTGTGAGTGACTGTAGCATAGCTTGTTGGAGGTACATGAGCCAACGGGAAGAGAGACTCTCTGAACATAGCTCCCTACCGTATATAAGGTAGTGGAAATTACCACAAGACTACCACATATAGCTCTCTGTCGTAAATAAGTCAGTGAGTTCGCCCATGGTGGCACACCAACACTATCACTGAAAAATGTGGTATTCCTAAAATGTAGGTCTGAAGTCTCTCTAGTGATCACACGAAAAATCTAAGCAAAGATAAGGGATTCTGGACATTGGGGCCACAAATAAAACAAGGGAATTATGCTCACCAAAATACCACCAACCACGTATACCAAATATGCAGGTCTGGGTGCTGAAATAATGCATGTCCATTGTATTATTGTTGCACATGGCCAAATCTGAATACAAAGAGTGATTATTGCTAAGTTATTTTTCGGCGGTAATAAAATACCGTCAGGCCCCAAATCTCCACAAAATACCCTACATATTTATGGTGCGTTGCAGGCCGGGAAAGTGATCATAGAGTACCTACTGGGCGTGGCAAGCGTGTCTCACACTGCCATTTGCACATTAAAGGGAACCCATTTTATAATAGCAGTGTGCCACTAAAAACGAATTTCAGAATGTCACAAAGGGAAACCACATTCTCAGATCTAGTGCAATATTTAGAGGCAAAGTTATTTGCACATGGGAATTGGTCTTCGAATAGCACGTTAGAATGGAGTAACCGCATTCAGGGTGAGGTGCAGAAAGAAAAACTAGACAATATTTTTGCAGAAGGCAGCATAATTCAGGTCTGCCTTACAAGATTATTGAATGCAGCCGATAAAAGTGCAGAGAAAGACTGTTTAATACGGCTATGCGGCAAAATATGGTTTATTTTAAACAAGTCCCTGCGAATGCAAGAGAATGATACTCAGCTAATTAACAGGTTAAAGACTGAATTAGAGGGGGCAAGTAAAAATCTTGAAATGTTGAGAGCAGAATTGGATGTATGCCAAAAAGACATGCAATTAAAATGCAGAGACTTTGATACTCAGTTATCCAAAAACAAGAAACAATTTGAAGATAGTGAGCAAGAATTGGCACACTTAAAAGCCTTAGTGGATCACATTAGGCAGGATAAAGATGAGGTTGTTTCAGAAATGCAGATTTTACAAAAAGAACATTGCGAAAAAGAAGGTGATCTCCAGAGTGCAGAACAAGAAATGATTAAAATGATTCAAGAAAGAGACAAGAGAAATAAAGAGTTCAATGAATGCCAAATGCAAATGTGTGATATGCAGGAGGTGATTAATAAAATGAATGATGAAAATAATTATTTGCAAAATGAAGCAACCAGACTCCTTAAAAAGTGTAAGGACTTAGAACAGCAAATGTGCATTCCCAGGTCCCAGGAGAGGCGGCAGGGTACCACATTCAATGGAGTGGAGGTGAATTCTAGCTCTGCCCAAAGAGCTAGTGCCCCAGTGACTGGGCCGGTGACTGAACTTGGTTGCAGCGCCCTTGGGGGATTTGATACTCCCATTGGGGGCAGCCACCAATCTCATACACCTGAAAACAGGATTGAATCACAAAATAGTGCAATTCCATGCATTGCAACAAGTAGCCCCATAAAAATAATGAAATCCATTAAAGCCCTGATCAAACCATTTAAGAAGGGAGGTGAATGCTGCATTGAGGATCACTTAGAAGCGGTACATGACATTTTTAAAGCACTCCAGATACATAGGGAACAGTACAGACAATATTTTCATTTAACTTTAGATGCCCCGACGGCCAGCATCATAAGGGGATTAAATGAACAGCAGAATATGACATGGCTGGAGTTTGAAAAAGAAATTAGGCGTCATTTTTCTCCTTTTCAGTCATTGCAGGAGGCAAAGAAAGTCGCGTACACAATTACTGCTGGACCTAATACATCCCCTCGCCAATTTTTACAAGACTTAAAAAGAGCATTCTCTCGCTTTGATGTATCTTTTGACTCAAATTCCAATGAGTTTAAAACCGCATACTTCTATGGGCTACAGAAAAACATCCTATCCCAATTGGTCCGTGAATTTGACCGTGACAAGTCCCTTGAATGGATTGTACATCAAAGCACAAAGCTATATGAGGTACTCTATTGTCAGGGTAGAGAAAGTGATAAAATGAAAGATACCAGGCCTAAATCTAAAGAACCCTCAGCCACAGTAATGGAAATCAGGTCAGCCAAAATGTCCATTGAGTCTGCTCAAAGCCAAGGTAAAAATAATGTGACACCTGAACAAAGGGGTAATCAACAAAGATCGCCATTTCCTGTACCAATGTTCCAAACACATGATCCTAGTAATAGAGAGAGCTACATCAGCCCTAGATATTTAGGGGATAGACCCCGGGTAGGATATCGGCCTGATATGGCAGGTATGAACAATAACCAGAGACAAAATCAAGATCAAAGAAATGATGGTCCCTACCAGTCATTGGGGACACAGAGTAGGTTTGATCCCAACACCATGATATATGGTAATCAGGATAGGCCCCGATATGTGGATCGATTTACTGATAATGGAAATCAACATAGGGGCCAGTACCCACAATCTGAGAGACAGGACATGAGGCAAAACGTGAACTACAGTCCACGCCAGTACAATGATTCCCCACCAGGGGACTATAATCAAAGGATGGGTGCAACCCGCTCCCCTCCACAAATGAATCAAGAGTTCAGAAACCATCCCAACCGACATCAATCACCTGAGAGGTATCAGAATAGATCCAATCAGGGGGAAAACAACCAATATCGACCTAGGCCACAGAAAGAGGATCCTAGAGAGATGGAAAGGTTCCAGTGCCTTGAGGCCCAAGTGAAAATGTTAGCTGAACAAATAGGAAAGCTCTATACAGCGCAAAAACAACCTTCCAAAGAGGGGGCTGATGGCCATAGCAATGACCGGGGGGCTTCCGAAAAGTGACTAAGTACTCATGATAATCGCAGTGCCAAAATGACAGATTGCTCTGATATAATTTTGCATAACAACTCTGAGATGCCTAATGGATTAAAAATGAAAGTACCAGTAAATGAAATTGTGATAGAAAGTGCAAATACTTCTAAAAAAGAGGTACGGTTTAACTTAGACCTAAATAAAACAGTAAAGATTTGCACAAATGAAAAAGAAACATTAGGAATTCCAAAAGAACAAAGGAACAGATTTAAGAAAAATGACTCATGCATGGGGAATACCAGTGAACAGGGGGTAAGTGGGGATGCCATAGCTCCTTCCCTGGGCAAGCAAAACAATGACCAAACACAGACAGAAAAAGGAAATACTCACAAGGAGGGTACAAGTCAATCACCTGAAGAATTCTTTGAGCCACATATTTTTGAAGAGGCTGAAAGGGCTGGTATTACACTAAATGATCACAAATGCACAGAATTAAAAAATGACAAATTGCTGAATGATGTTGTTACACATGTTCAGTTGGAAGGTTGTAATGTGGTCTCTGATGTTACCCAGATGGATGGGCGAACAGTGGCCACACTCCAAAAAACCTCTGAACATGGAGAAATGAATAAAATATCTCGCACAGAAATGGGTAAAAAGGAGGGAAAAATGTCTTTTCATTTACCAATGTGCTTAGCCAAAAGTCAAAAAGACCTGAGAAAGGTGAGCCCTGAAATCAGTAAGAATTCACATTTCTTATGTGTATTAGAGGAAGTTGAGGACAGATATTATGCACCCATCACTGTAGAAGAAAAATGCCACACCTTCGCTATGATTGACACTGGCGCACAGGCCACAATTATGTCCAAGGAGCTGGTAAAGAGTATCAATGAAGGGAGGCCTCCACAGTGTCAGATCACAGTGAAGGCAAATCAAGGCCCAGTGCATAACTTTAATGGGGAGGAGGTGCCCATCATAGGTGTAACTGAGGTTGACATAAAAATAGGAAAGCACAGAATGAAACAAGAGGTATTGATCACATCTATTTGTGAAATTCCATTTCTGATGGGGACAGATTGCCTGAAAAGATTGTCTCCTCTCATAGATGGGGTGAATGGAGTGCTGTGGTCCTTAACCAAAAAACCATTGAGGCCTAAGAAACTAAAATCACAAAACAGCAATATAAATGAATGTCACACCGTTGCCAAAACAAATGATGCTGTGGAGGTATATCTCCAGAATAGCCGCATACCTAGTGTCACTGTTATATTAATGTGTCAAGACAAAATGCAGAGCGACAATGAAAAACTACCTGTACAAATATACTTGGACCCAAGGAAAGATTGGCAGACTGCCATAGATGAGCACACATTACGTTTCTATTTAAAAGAGAAAACATGCAAACAGAATATTGCTCCTAAAACAGATTCAGAAAAACACATTACCACTCTGGCAGAAATACACATGGAAGATGAGCAACCACGGGTTCATGTTGGTATAAATGATTATCTTAAAACAATAAAAGCCACTTTAGCACTTGAACATGAAAGGAGTTTCATTAATGAGAAATTGTTGCAAAAAATTATGGAGAGGGAAGAAATCCCGAAATTTAGGATTAAAAACCAATATGTTTCTGGATTGGACAGTCCAGACTTTGAAAACCGAATTGCAGGCAGATGCATGCCTAAAATTAGCATTGGGCAGAAAACAATTTACCATAATGTATGGATAGTGAGTGGAGCACAAAATGAATTTTACATGGGCAATGACATCATGCACAGAATGTGTATGGTGTTAGATTTCCTTAATCAAAAAATATGGTCACGCCTAGGTGGTTCGGCACCTGAATTTGAAGACAAAAGAAGGGCTTATCATTGTGCACAACTGGTTCCTTATGCATTCGAATTACAAATAAGGAAAGATACTATTATTCCTGCATTTACAAAACAGTTTGCAATAACACTGAAATGCAAAAATGGGCAGCAGATGAAAGGCTCTGATGCATTTGTATGCCTGAATGAATCCATAAAACAGCAAGGCCTGGATTATGAATACATTCCATTGATAGACATTGGTGAGGGATCTGTAAAAATCATGGTAAATAATAAAGGTTGTCAGGATATTCATTTAGAGGAAAACTCCCCATTAGGAATGGCCATACAAAAATCACATTATACGGCAGATTTAAATAACATGGTGATTGGGAATATTCCTGAAAAATATGTAGATGCCAAGGGCGAGTTGCCAGAACACCTGGACTCTCAGCCCAAAGGAATATTTAAAATTCATTCTGTGTATCCTTATGATTCAAATGAGACAGTGTGCTGCCATCAAGAGGATTGCATAATATTTAATTTAAATGAAAATGAAACAGGAAACCTGCCCATTGAAGTGGAAGCTGATATGCCAAAATATTTAAAAGTGGCAGCTCTACAAAAAGACACAGCCACACAGTTAGAGGAAAGCGCTGAGATTCCTTTACCAGAAGAGTTTCCAGAATTTTCCAGAATGGTAGAAGAGCAGATCTCCTTAGCGGATGCATGTGACAGCGATAAGGATAGAGACGACCTGAAGGAAATATTTATGGAGTTTAAGGATGTATTTGCAAAAGATGCTTATGATTGTGGTTTAACTGATTTACATGTGGCCACACTACCAGAAGGTTGTAGCAGAAATCCAGTGTTTGTACGCCAGTATAGACTACCGCTGGCATGTTTAGAATCATTGGCAGAGATTATTAAAAATTTGGAATCACGGGGAATAATCAGGCCCATTCATAGCACATCCAATACGCCTATTTTAGGTGTGTTAAAGCCAAATGGTCAATGGCGGCTGTGTGCAGACTTAAGAGAGTTAAATAAAAGAGTACCAGTATCTAGATGGCCACTACCATTCATTGATCAGGGCCTAGCTCAGATACATGGTTCAAATGTATTTACCACATTAGATCTCACATCTGGATATTGGTGTGTGCCATTGGCAGAGGAGATACAACACTTATTTTCCTTTACATTTGACAGGACTCAATATGCCTGGCTTAGAGCTCCGTTCGGGTACATCAATAGTGGGAGTGAATTTGGCATATTTTTGAGAAAGGCCATGCCGGATGCAGCGGAAAGAGGAACAATAGTTTATGTGGATGATGTCCTGATAAAAAATGAAAGCCTGAAAAGCCATTTTGATGAAATAAGACATGTACTTGGCCAATTGCAGAAAGCAGGCGCCAAAGTATCTTTGCAAAAAGCACAATGGTGCAAGAAAAAAGTGAACTTTCTAGGGCATGAAGTGACTGAACGCGGGCTAAATCCACAAAGGAAGAAAATAGAGGCCATACAAAGATTAAAAGATCCTAAAGATGTGAAAGGAGTAAAAAGTTTATTAGGGATGACAGGCTATAACAGAAAGTTCATTGAGAATTATGCAGAAATCACTCAACCATTGAATAAACTGCTTAAACTAAATACTCCCTGGAGATGGGAAAGAGAGCAGTCTGATGCAGTGGCTAGATTGAAGGAATGTCTTGTAAAGGCACCATGTTTAGCATACCCCATAAAGGACAGGGATTTCTTTATAGAAATAGGTTTTTCTGAACATTGTATGTCAGCAGTATTATCACAAAAACACGATTTGAATCCCAAAACCATTGCATATGCAAGTAAGGCATTTTCCCAAGTTGAAATGAAATTTAATGAATGTGAAAAGGCCCTATTAACCACTGTGTGGGCGTTACAACATTTCCGCCCCATTGTTCAGGGAGAAAAGGTGATTATTGAAACAAATCATCAACCTTTGCAATTTTTAGAGAGTAAAAGAATTAGATCAGGCAATCTAGCGCAATCCAGAATCACTTCATGGACGCTGGCATTACAAGGTTTTCCCGTGGAAGTGAGATATGGACAAAATAAAAAGAGCCCAATTGCTCAAGGGTTAGCTGACTTACATGATTGTGCAGCTGAACAAATACCAAATGAAATGGAAGTGGAAACTAGTTTGCAGGAATTTGAACAATCATCACACAAAGCTTTTGATGAAAAAACATGCAAGGATTTGCCAACTGTATATGTGGATGGTTGTGCTTTTCACATTGAAAATGACAGTAATAAACAATTAGTGGCAGGAATAGGAAATGTCTGGTTGAAATGTGAAGGCGTCCCCAGTATAGGGATGAGGATTGGGGATAGGAGCAGTCAGGTGGCGGAATTGGCAGCCATCTATAAAGCAATTGCTACTGCAGTTGATAAAAAGTTCAGTGAAATTGTCCTGGTGACTGATTCTGACTATGCACGGAATAGCTTTGTGGAGTATTTGCCTGGTTGGAAAGCAAGAGGCATGGTTACATACAACAAAAAGCCACTTAAACATGGAAAAATGATACAAGCCATAGACAAATTGGTGTCAGAAAATAATTTAACAATATACTGGAGAAAAATTCGTGGGCATTTAAAAACACCAGGAGAGGATAAGGAGGGAAATGATAAGGCAGACCATCTGGCTAAGATTGGGGCTGTGATGGGAGAATTGCTACCTATTGATTATTTAATGGGTGAAATACAAATTGATGCAGTCACACGTTCTAAAGCACCAAAAGAGGTGGATCAACCGATGGTACAGTGGAGTCATGACACGCCAGACCAAGATTTGATTGAGGCACAAAAGAATGATCAAATTTTGGGAATCTATTATAATCATTTGATAGATCCTGAACAAAATCCTTTAACAGAAAATGATTGTATGGGAAAAGAAGAGTTGAGGGTGTTATTAAAGAACAAAACACGAATCAGATTACAGGATGGACTCATGATTAGAGAGTCCATAACAGGACAAATACAGTGGGTAGTACCCCTTTCATTCAGAGGACTGATGCTACACCATGCACATGATGCCATAACTGCGGGCCATAGAGGTTCACAAAAAACATTAGAAATATTAAAAGATTATGCTTACTGGCCACATATGTCCCAAGATGTGGAATTATATACTAGAGGATGTCTAGTATGCGCCCAATTTAAACCTGCTTCACCAATGCATAGAGCACCATTGATGAAAAGAGGCCTAACTCTCCCATGGTCAGATTTGCAAATAGACTATGTAGGTCCTTTAAAAAGGTCGAGCAGGGGACACCGTTATATTTTGAGTGTGGTATGTTTGATGTCAAAGTGGATTGAATGCATTCCTGCACCAGATTGTAGTGCGCAAACAGCAGCCACATTGCTGGTGAACCATGTGTTCTCAAGGTTTGGGTTGCCACAAAGAATTGAGTCAGACAGAGGAAGTCATTTCACAAGTACTCTAATGAGTAAAGTATGGCGAATACTAGGTGTGAAAAGGAAACTACATATCGCATATCGGGCGGCGACTTCAGGTACAGTTGAAAGAAGCAATAGGTCTGTTGTGGATATTTTAAAGAAATTTGTGGCAGAAGCAGGTTCCAGCTGGGATTTACGTTTACCGTTGGTTCTGATGGCAATCAGGTCGACTCCTGCCAAAGCAACAAGTGTTAGCCCCCATGAGGTCTTAACAGGTAGGAAAATGGTGTTACCACAACACCTACTATACAGAACACATGAGCAAACTCTAGTGAGTGCATCCACAGTTCATGAATATATTGATGAACTGAGGAGGCATTTGCAACATGCATTTGCTTTTGTGCAGAGAAATCTGGAAAGAGCTGCTGACAGTGCAAAGTCATATTATGATAAAAAGACATCAGCAAAGGAATACAGTGTAGGGGATCAGGTGTACAAGTTTCATTTTGGAAAAAGTAAACAGAAAAATTCTAAATTTCTAGCAGCCTGGCAGGGGCCATTTCGGATTATAGATAAGGTCTCTCCTGTAGTGTATACAATTTTGAAAAATGAAGGTGAAACTGCAATAGAGCAGTTTGTCCATGTAAATCAAATCAAACCATGCCATCCCAGACATGAGATCAGGCGGCTTGAGCATGTAGAAACAGATAAAATCCCTTGAACACAAAAAGAGAAAATAAATGGGTACAATCAGGAGGCAGTGACAAAGAAGTTAAAAAGTTGATTGTTATGAAGGCACATAAACACTGTAGTATATGTAAAATATAATATAAAATAAATATAAATAAATAAATAAATAAATGCACATATAATGGAAGTTCATGGTTGGTGTGCAGAGAGAAAGTGTGTTAAATATTGAATATCTGCTTGTTTTCTTTTAACTTGTGTTTAATTTCAGAAAAAAAAAAATGAAATATTTTTACCAAGCATGTTTTATTTTTGGCAAAAGGATGAAGTTAGTATTATGCTATGTACTTAATTTGTTTATTTTCTATTTTGATTTAGACAATTAACATTATTTGGTCGGAGGTTCCGAGATCAGAGCCCACGGGAGAGACGATGGAGTCCTGGAGTCCCCTGGATGAAGACCAAAAGATGCCTGCCTCCAGGTGGAGGTGAAGACAAAATAACCGGAATGCCAAAAGAGATGACTACTGTGGATTCAAGATTGCCAAGATGAAAGAGTACTCGAATGAACCGAATAACATCGCTGGTCGGGACATACCAAAAGAGACAAAACAAAAGTTCCCGCATATGAAGTTCCACGTATTTATTATTTTAATTATTTATTTTAATTTGTTATATTAATTATTTGTTTTAGTTAGTTGTTTTATTTCGTTGTTTTTAATTGACTTGGAAAATTTAAACTTAAAGTAATGCCACTTCCACTGAGAAGGCAAATGTGGAACATTTTATGAACTGATGGACTCAGATGAAATGTTGATTGCAAATTTTCATTGATGCACATGAATATTCATTTTGTGGGATTGCTATATTGTAAAAAAAAAAAAAAAAAAAAGAACAAGTTGTTTTTAGGAATTGGCTTGGATTATAGCCAAGTTCTAAAAACAAAAGGAGGGTATATGTAAGGATATTTGGCGTGTTACAGTACAGAGTACAGCACTACTACACAGGTAGCAAACAGCACAGAGTACAGCACTACTACACAGGTAGCAAACAGCACAGAGTACAGCACTACTGCACAGGTAGCAATTTTTTCGCAGCACCACCACAAGGGTGCGGTGCATTGCTATATGGGTTACCAGATTAACAAGGAAAGACAGGCTATTCAGTCAAAAACGATTTTAACATATAAGATGCAAATCTATTTTTACAGTTAAAAGCACACATGCTCATTTAAAAATGCACACTATTTTCACCTGAAATGCCTATGGTGCGAGAGACACATTTGAAAATTAACAGCTAACCTATTAACCATTAACCTGACTAATAAAACCTTATTTAACATAACCCACTAATAAAATGTGTTCTCCACTGCAGAATTAGGCATACTCTGAAAGCCATTTAAATGTGTGTGCAGATTTTTTTCTTCTCTTCTCTGCCTGCTTCTCCGTGTTTTTGTGCACAGTAACTGCAGGAAGAAGGAAGTCAGATTTGCAACAATTGCAGATGTATAAGCGAAGCTATTGTTGAGAGTAGGAGGATGAGAGATGATGGATTTCATTGGGACACGTCATACAGAGGGAGGAGATGAAAGTTTTAGTGGGCAGTATCGGGGAAAAAGACAGGCAGACATTTTTCTGCACTACTGGGGAGAAGACCTGGCTGTGGGACTCCTGACTGAATGCAGATTCCTGCGTCCTGCTACAGTCAAGATTTGGCAGAGCTGGGAGGAAGACCTTTTCCTGGTTGGAGGCATTCCTATCTGCAAAAGCTAAGAATTCCAGGCAATGACCCCGGTTTGAAAAGGAAAGGCGATCCTTTTACTGGGGTTAATCTTCAAGGGAACCACATTCCGAAAGAGAACAGCTGAAGAAAACTTTGAACAGATAAGGTAATTACATAAGCGTGGGAGCCGTGTGTGCACGAAAATATGCAGTCAGTGTAGGAAAGGGGATTCCTGTGCGTGTCTTAATCAAATACCAATGTTGCAATTTGAGTTCTGTTCTCCGCCACACTCTTTGCAGTGTGTCATAGACAATGCTTTTACTGTACCATTTTATTTATTTCTGTAAAGAATGAGATCCTGTTTAAATGCAACTTTTATAATACAGAAAAATATTTGAAAACAGATGGGTGGTGTATTTACTATTTACCATTACAATGCCGATGATGTGGGGAGATTTTTAAACAGTGCAATGGTCATTTTAAGACAGATGTGTGCATGTCAGAATCAGTATGAATAATTGTGAGTGACTGTAGCATAGCTTGTTGGAGGTACATGAGCCAACGGGAAGAGAGACTCTCTGAACATAGCTCCCTACCGTATATAAGGTAGTGGAAATTACCACAAGACTACCATATATAGCTCTCTGTCGTAAATAAGTCAGTGAGTTCGCCCATGGTGGCACACCAACACTATCACTGAAAAATGTGGTATTCCTAAAATGTAGGTCTGAGGTCTCTCTAGTGATCACACGAAAAATCTAAGCAAAGATAAGGGATTCTGGACATTGGGGCCACAAATAAAACAAGGGAATTATGCTCACCAAAATACCACCAACCACGTATACCAAATATGCAGGTCTGGGTGCTGAAATAATGCATGTCCATTGTATTATTGTTGCACATGGCCAAATCTGAATACAAAGAGTGATTATTGCTAAGTTATTTTTCGGCGGTAATGAAATACCGTCAGGCCCCAAATCTCCACAAAATACCCTACAGTACCTCGCTCTCTTTCTGCCCCTGCCAGATACGCTGGAGCCAGAGGCGGGCTTCACCAGTGAATCCCACCAAAGACAAAACAAAGGGACCAAACCTGGTTTGGCGCGCAGAGTAAATCTCAAGAAGGACTTTTCCAACAAGAAATGATGAAATAAGAAGACCGGGCCCATTTTGACAAAACACACAATGGTAGGAAAAACTAAACCACTGTCACCAGCCATTTATTGTAGAAAGGGTAACATATAAATGTTACATGATAAACTAGACAAAGGGGATACTAAGTAACCCCACCAGCCCCCTATTGTGAGATAGCGTGTGCTGGGTCTAGAAAGTTACAATGTAAGTAAAGTCAATTTCACTTCACTTCCCTGTTCTTGGAAACAGTAGTTCACCCAAGACAATGTATTTAAACCTTTTGGGAAATCTGAAAGACATCCCTGTGTCACTGCACTTTAGGTAAAGATGATGCCTATGGAGTTTGTCAGACTCCAAAGTCAAAAGAAACACAAAACACATTGTACTTAAGTCCCAAAGTTAAGCGACACGAGCTGAGGGTCCCCTAAAGTGGGAGGAATCTATCACTAAACTGAAATTTCTTCCTAACAGAAGATAGATTACTCACCTGTGATTGGGTTGTGCCTCTTCCCAAAAGTAATGTGTTGGTTTCACCAGATTATGCCGGTTATGATAAGTGTACGAGTCTCTGCCCAATTGGGTCTTGCTTCCCCCAACTTGCTGTTAGCCTGTCCAGAATATGTCTGCATTAGGTTGTTGCCTACCTAGAATAACTTTGAATCATTCAGTAAAGTTTAACATTAGGGTTTGCTTTCCCTGTGCTGTTGTAGACAGACTCGCAGTCTCTTTGGTTCTAACTGTCCCTCATAAGTCATACATAAGTTATTTGTATAGCTGGGAAAGATCTAACCTGGACTCCATCATGAGATTAAAAAAGTATATGGGTTTTACTTACCTTGAGTTAGCTGTATGCCATCCAAAAACAACTTACAAGAGTTACTTACTGCTTATCTCAATCTGTGTTTCACTGATCTCAAAAGCACCTGTAACTGAATATTACATCCCTAGGTTTTACTCTCCTAGTATAACTGTGTTTTATCACAAGTAGTTGTAGCTTTTTACTGTACCTGTAATAAGTGTTCCACTATTAAAAAAGTATATTGTCCAGTTGACTGATTATGTGATTTTTAATGAGAATCACTGTACGACTGATAGGGTTTACTGCCCTTGCACTACTTAATATAATTGTGTAACCAATCATTCGTTTGTGACCTATACTGAATGTGTATGAAAAGGTTTTGACTTCCCTAGAACTATTGTTAGGTTTATGCTTTGGTCTGTGCACCTTCAAGCATAGTGTTGTGATTTGATAATTGTGATTACATATAATGTATGATAGCACTTATTTACCCCTAGATTTATCTGGGCCTACCTGTATTGAAATAAATCACTTATTTTAACATACATAGTGTTTCAGTGGTTCTTTGGACCATTTGTATAACAATTTCATTTGTACTGATTCTACAGCCCCCTCTCCCTCCTAAGATAAGCCTGGCTGCTTAGTCTACACTACCATGCACTCAGGTGGTACAGCCTTATACTAAGAGTGGAGGCTTGTTCCGCCTCAATTGAATGATTTTACTAAGCCCTCAGTTGGACTTCAGAAAAACTGTCCTAACAATCTGTCCCCTCTCCTAAGGAGAAGCTTTGTGACTTTAGGGCACAAGACCCCATACATCATAGGGATTGGATTTATAAAGTCACGGTATTGTTGTCAACTGCTTTTATTCTACTTTATCAGTACTTACCTTTCTTTATGTTAACTAAGTTATTGTATGCATTCCTTCAAACCTGCATTGACTGTATGGCATACATTACTTACCGTAATCGTATTTCTGATGTGTGTACCTGCTTGGAATAACATACTCTGCATAGGCAGACATCAAGTGGTAGGTGCAGAATATTGCATTCTTGTTTTCGATTTTCAAAAAGGGACGTAGATTGGGCACGCTTGTAATACTATCCCTGTGTGATATGTAGCGTAACTATGATCCTTCACGCGTTGAGGTCCCTGTGATTGTTTTGTTTCTGACAAGAGGCAAACCGCCAGAAGACTGAATATCGCTGATTGGATTTGCGTCGCTAATCTGGTCCAGCACTCTGGTGAGGGGACTTCAAGGGCTGGAATCACGTCTCTGGAGAGTCAGGAGGATGCCACCAAAGTTTCAGCTCGATTCGGGAGACCATGCACAGCACCATGGCTAGAGGTCCCAGGGTATTGGGGTACTGCAGCCACTTAAGGTCACAGCATGACATGGGACATCTCAAAATGCAGGTCTTCTTGAGTCTGCTGGTTCTCACCACTCTGGGTCGGGGTCGTCGTTTTCGGAGTCCCCGGGTCACTTGGAAGGAAGGGTAACAGCAGGCTCTGGTAACACAGCAGGCTCTCCAGTCGCTGGAAATTGCTACGGCCATCGTTTCTTCCTCTTGGGTTTCAGCTCCAGTGGTCGACTCAGCAGCTTTCAGGTTCAGAATATTTATCAGGAACTACAACACAACTTCTGCACAGTCCCTGCATTTTACAGCAAGGGAGGGTCCAGCTGTCCAATCAGGACAGCCAGCCCCCCACTGGGAGTTTGTTCCTTTCAGGCAAGGTCAAAGACAAAGGGCTGCGGAATGCTGGACTCCACCCTTGCTTCTTGTCTTTCCAGACAATCTGGAGCCTGGGCAGGGAATCCACAGGATTCACGCCGAAGAAAAAAACAGCCACCGAGGTCGTTCCCACCTAGAACGGCAGGGGATGACCTCAGAATCAGCAAGCACACAAGAAATAGCAAACAAAGAAGGAGCCCACCATTTTAGCAAAAAAAGTGGCCCTTCTGTGCATTACAGAGGCTGAATTAAAAGTCTGCTAGTAATGAAAACTAAAAAGTCATAAAAGTAGTTACACTGCCACCATTCATTCGAGGAAACTTACTTACAATTGTAACAACATGTTACCAGGTAAGTGAGAAAGGGGATTCATTGTATCCCCCCAGCACTCCACATAAGGTGGGGTGTGTTGCGTTAAGGATTTCAATCGGGCGACACACACCTTGGTCTCAGCCTAGTATATAACGCACAACTGAGATGCCTTTTTCTTTATTTTATGCGAATTCAATTTGAGATGGTATACAACTCGTATCACACCCCCGTTTTCAAATACCCTGGGTCACAAAGGACCATGAACCAGGCCGGATGATGAAAATACAATATTTATTCATTTTTAAAATTGAAAGGAAATCATACAATTTTTAATATGGGGCAGCAATCACCAATGGGGTGATAATAACAATGAAAATGGAGGCAATATACTGGATTAACCTTCTAGTAAAACATATACAAAGCACAAATGAATAGGAGCACTTTTTGAATTAGGATAGATAGCACCCAAATTAAGGTTTCCCCCTGCAATTTTCCCTCAACCCATAATTCATAAAATTCCGAGTGGATAGAAAGAAGCCGCAGGTAGTCAGGAATAAGGGCAGATAACACAATCAAAACCTCTTTGCAATAGTATGAAATGACACTCGGAAATGGCAAATAAATAATTAATGTGCGGTTTAAAACTTTGAGGTAAATATGATTTCTCACAAAGGCAGTAATGCACGAACACTAGCAATCACAAGGCAATGGATCAACAAGAAGCATACAATTCATAAAAGAGTGGAAGTTAAAACATGCTGCAGCCAAATGGCACGTTGTAAAACTTGTAATTTACCTAATTCCCATTTAAAATTCCAGAAACGGTTTCTACGAAAAACGGGTGAAATACTCTGATTTGCAATGCGGTTTTTGGGCTGGGGGAAGGTAGTTGAAGATTTGGATGAGATTTCCAGGGTGGAATGAGGTTCAGTTTTAGGAAAATAAAGCAGTTACAAGTGAGAAAATCGTTTTTTAAAGAAAGGCAAATTTGACTTAAACTAAATTACCTAGACTATATTGTTAAAGAAGAACGCATTAAGCTCCAAGGTTGATTCGCGAGGTGAACCTTGGTCACCCCGGCGCTCAACCTTAACTGGAAATTAGTTTGATTATTCAAAATATAACTAAGGGCTTATAATTTACACTAGAAGAGGTGGCCGCAAACACTTTAGAAAGTCAAGGACAGGTACACAGATAATTCTAACAGTTTTAACAAGTTACCAGGGTATAGATAGGATTGCCTAGAGAGTGTAATACAGACAAAAGGGTCAAGATGGGGTAGACTATGGGTTATGGGATGCGGGATACTTGCAGTCCACTTTTGAATCTGGGATTTTGGACAGTCAACAGGGTCTGGTCACCACACGGCGGGCGCGCCATACAGCAAACAGCTGGGCAGTTCTGGTCATTGGATACTAACGGTCAGCTGGATGGCAGGATTGCAGCAGGCATGCAGTTAGTGGGCCGCAAGCTAGTCTGATTTCAGGATGCACAAGGTACCACCGCTTTCCCCTTTTTGTTAATGGGATATTAGTGGGGGTGGGGGGGGGAGTTCTGGATCAATGGCCTTGCTGGAGTAGTAATCAGCTATGCTTGGGTTTTGCAGTGGGCTCTGGAGTTGGGTCAGCAATGCTTTGGCCTTGTAGGGAAAATCTGGAATCAGCAAGATGAATGGAGATTGGGAACGCAGCGCAGGAAGTCAGGAGCGGGTGTGTCGAGTTCTGCTAGTGGCTCTTACTTATAATGCATAGTGACATCATAGACTATATGGTGGGGCAGGCCTAGCTAAGCACACCTCTAAACAACTGGATTGGACAATCAATGTTGGTTGCCTCCTCTAGGATGTGACTCAGTTTAGGGGTTGTACTTTACAATGTACAAAGTCCTTTTTGCCAAAAATCAATCATAACAGAATTTACACATTTGTACAGTTGTGGCACGGTAACAAATTACATGGGCAGATTATATATTTTATGTAGAGCATAGCAGTCCAATCCTCATGGTTGTGGGACCTTGTTTCGCCCTTCTACCAGTTTTTTGCGCTTTTCAGTGAGAATTATATTACTTAAAATTCTATAACTTTATACATAGGTGTGGATTATCTTTAGGCATGTAAGTATTAAAACTCGCAATGGCATCATGGATACTTTCCTTATAATATCCAATTATCTGCCATTTCTATTTCCAAGGGGTCGGTGAATGCTACAAGGTCTTAAATTATAAGTCACAAAAATCACATTTAAACTGTGACATCTTCACATTTTTGCAAAGTCCTGCTGCAGAGATAAAAGTCTTCAACATTTGTATAAATAGTCTTTGGAAACAAATGTCAGTATTGTTCCCCATATATGAGCATAGCTTCCCAAGATATCCCCTCAGTCTAAGGTTGCACAGAGATTTCCTTTGAAGCTTATGGTGGAAATCACGAGGAGGTGTGAATTTTCTCTTCACACTGTTACGCTCACCTGACTCCCACGGAGGCGCTGGCCAGGATCGTGCTGCTGTGACCTCTTCTAAGGTGTTGCGCGGGGCTCAGAAGATGGACTGGACCGGACTCCCAACTCCTGCTTGTCCGGCTTGCAAAAAGTATCCTTCTGTAGGCGAGAATAAGGGATTAACTGTCTGCGGGGAATGCTACCAGCCTCCCCCTTTCCCCTCTCACCCTCCTCGAAACCCTTCAGTGCTTCCCGTGGCGTCTCACCTTAGGGTCTTGAAGGGCGAGCTCTCCTTCCTGCTTCTGATGCAGGGGCGCGTTGGTATCCAGTTACTTCACTGGATTCTTGGTTTTATGAGAACCAAACTTGCTTGGCTTCCAGGTAAGTTCCTTGAAAGGTTCCCCTTTTGTCCTTGCATCAATATGCTAATGTCAATGTCTTTTTCCCCATAGGGGCCGGGGTACGGAATGCCGGGGAAAAGGCACCGACCCGAGATGCAATCCCTGTAGAAATCAGGTAAGTCTTGATGAGCGTTTTTGGGTAATGTCTTTTCATTCGCTCATTGACGCTAATGTCTTTTTCCCCATAGGGGCCGGGGTCCGGAAACACCTGGATGCGGCGCGGACCCGAAATGAAGAGGGAATGACCCAACAGGTAAGTCTTAACATGGAGGTTTTGGTTTCCTCATTCCCTTCTCTCTCTCACCTTTGCTCTTGTCTTTTTCTCCCTAGGCGTGGAAGCGTGGCTGCGAATCCGGGTGATCGCTGCTGAACATGGAGGCGCCATGCGGCGCTGCGGCGGTCGATGCGATGTGCTTTTAAATTAAGTGTCTTCCTTTGCAGGATCGTCGGCGAGCTGACTCCGGAATGCGGAACTTGCAGGTAAAATCTTTTCCTTGTCCTATTCTCTCTTTCTCTTCCTTTGTAGGTGATCAGGATGCTGGCAGGCGTGGCAGAAGTCCGAATGCAGGAGCAAACACGGTGAGCGTCCAGCTGCTAGATGCAGAACAACGCGAAGCATGTGCTGCTCTTCGGGTGTGGTTTAAATAGCCTGTAAAGTAGTTCCAGGTATGTATCCGTCCACTCAGGTATGTATTCTTCCTCAGGCCACACCCGAGTGATAAAGTAGTCCAAAAGATAAAGTAGTCCCATTCAGTCCTCAAGAGGGCCTGGATGTAGCAGCACGGTTTGCTTCAGGTAAGTGCACATTAAAACACTTACACACATGTCTTGCTTTATGAGCCTGGCGCCTAAGGCGCCAGGACTGGGGTCCAGAATGAGCCTGGCGCCGGAGGCGCCAGGACTGCGTCCAAAAGGCCCCAACTTGGGCCCGCTGAGACGTCCTTGGGGAAAATGATGTCTGCCTCTGGGGTTGCTGGGCTGGGCCTGGCTCCTTGGAGGTAGGCATCATGACACACACTTTAGTGTCCTAGAATTCAATTGTACAAGGCTTGAGCACAGACAACAGTCTGTCCAACCTAGCAATACTCACTTGGGTGTCCTGGAAGTTTATGGTGGTTCCCTTTTATTTCTGGTATCCTCATCAGAAACGTGTTTCTGGGATGACATCCCCCCCATGCAGCCAATGCAGTTAGATTTAATTTGATTTATTTTTGGCTGTGAATTGGAAGACAACCTGCTGAATAGAACCATCTCATACATGTATCTTCAAAGCACAATCCCCTTTGACAGGAGAAGTTCTTGTTCAACATTGTACTTTTTAAAACAGGCCTTTTTTTCTTTAGTTTGCAAAATCCATTTTGACACATGTGGAGCAAATGTTGATTAGATTTATCGTTCAAATTTGTTTTTTCCATCTGCCTTGCCAATATTGTTTTGCAGCCCTAGTTAGTTTCTGGTAGGCAGCAGTTTTGCTTGCACCACAGATGCACTGAGACTGACATAGCCCAGAGCTGGAGTTTCTTTTAATTACTGATCCTTGACACTTTGCAACTCAAAAAGTGAGGCTTTTCCCGTGCGGCGGAAACTGAACTTTCTTTGGGCCTTTTTCAGATTTGGCTTGACCGAGCCCGTCATTCAGTGGTCATGCTTGGTTTTTCCGAAGCACAATGTGAATAAGCATGGCAGGGTCTTATTAATAAAATATTGTGATAAGGAATCAGAGGAAAAAGAGCATCAGAGCGGCATCATTTTTAAATGTGAATAATTCCCTTTTTCCATGGAACTTTGTGCTGGCAGCAAAGCAGCGCTGCTTTTTCACTCTATTTTTTTTGTATATGTAGAACACACTGGCACGCTTCCCCAGTGTGCCCCCTTGTTCCATCCTGCCCAATATGTGCTTCGCAAGATAGTGCAGCCATCTTTTTGTCGCTGCACAAGGCAGTTTGGAGGCCATGGTGCTCACAGGAGCCAGCACAGCCATTTTGCTGGTGACTGCAGATGCACAGCTTGGTGATGTGGGGAAGTACTGCGGAATGGGTAAATATATCCCACAACTGGATCACTATATAAAATGTAATGGGGGATGAAAATCCCTTTTGACTATTTGGGAACTGTAGTACACCCAAGTATATGAAAGAAATTCACAGGGACGCCCATAGAGGCAACCCAGCCTAAGCCTAAAAGTTGTAGGATACTATAACTTCAACCATGTACCATAGAGAAACATAAAAAGGTCTCCCATAAAAAGAGTAAACGACTAGGTGAGGGGAAAAAAGATTCCCCTTCACCTAGGGACAGGGTAAAATAGTTACCTAGTCAAATCCAAATGTTCTGGGGTTGACACAGATCAGGAAGATTTATCACCGATATAAAATCACATGCTGTGCATAGACTAGCGAGCAGTATCAGGAGATGGTGGCAGGATGTTAGAAGAAACAGCGGCAAAAAGATGTTTTAATATTTTACAAAAACCTTTTCCAGATTGGATCTTCGGGGAGAATACCATCTTTAAGAGTCAGGAAGGGAGATGAGTGGAAGACTGCTTTCAAGACTAATTTTGGTTTATAGGAATATCAAGTTATGCCTTTGGGCCTTTGCAATGCCAGAGCTGCATTCCAATACTTCATCAATTAGTACTTTGAACATTCTAGGATATTTTTGTCGTTGTGTACGTACACGACATATTAATCTACTCCCAGAACTTTGAGCAACATCAAGATCACGGGAGACTGGGGCATCAGAAATGAAGAGAAAATCACTTGCTCGCCAAGTTGGAGAAGAGTCAGTTCCAAACTGAGACATTGGAATTTTTTAGATTTGTGATTTCACCCAAGGGTCTGGGAATGGATTCTAAGGTGGTTCAGGCAGTGGTAGACTGACTTTCTCCAACCAAAGTGGAGGAGGTGCAGAGATTTTTAGGCTTTGAACATTTCTATCAAAAATTAATTAAAGGTTTCTCCCAAACTACCACCCCGATAATGAAACTTCTCAAGAACGAAGTGAGGTTTGTTTGGGGTCCAGAGGCAGAGGGTGCATTTCAGATCCTATTTTTTATTCATTTTATTGCATTTATAAAGCGCACTGGCAGCCCGGGGGCATCGAAGAGCTGTTACATGAAGGTGTCTTAGTTACAGGTGCATACTTTGTGTGATGGAGAATTCTCAAAAATGGGCTAATTCCACTCTTCCTTAGAGACCCCCAGCTCTTTTGCTGGACTTTAGGACTTCTAATTTCTCAGCTGGAGAGAGCAAGACCTTTTCCCACACTCGTATGTATTTTTTTCTGCAATTTATCCTCCGTTTCTTTTGACTTTGGAGTCTGACAAACTCCATTGGCATCATCTTTACAATGTGTCACACAGCACCTTCAGTGCAGTGGCACAGGGAAGTCTCTTAGATTTCCCAAAGGTTTAAATACCTTCTCTTGGTGAAACTACTGTTTCCAGGAGCAGTGAAGTGAAATTGACTTTACTTACATTTTGTAACTTTCTAGACACAGCAAACACTATCTTAACATAGGGCGCTGGAGGGGTTACTTAGTATCCCCTTTGTCCAGGTTCTCATGTAACATTTTTATGTTACCCTTTCTACAATTAATGGCTGCTGGCATGGTAAACCTTTTACTACCATTGTGTGTTTGTACCGCAGGCTGCAATTGTAGCAGCAGTAAGACACCCGTGGGTGCCCATTTTGTCAAAATGGCCCTGGTCATCGTTTTTCACTATTTCTTGTTGGAAAGGTCCTTCTTGAGATTTACTCTGCGAGCCAAACCAGGTGTGATCCCTTTGTTCGTTTTGACTTTGGCGGGATTCATGAGTGAAGCCCGCCTCTGGCTCCAGTGTGTCTGACAAGGGCAGAAGTGAGGGAGGTGCCTAAAACTCTGTGTGCTTAATCCCCTTGGTTACAGGAATGTACCCAAAGGTGATTGGCCGGCTGGCTTCCTTGGAGGACAGCAACCTTGCTGTGTGAGTGACAGCTAGGTTGGAATGAATATGAGAAGCCTGCATAAAAGGCAAGGCTTTTGCCTTGGAAGGCGGAGTCGACCACTGGACGAAGGAATCCGAAGAAGAACTTGGAAGAGACGCCTGCTGCAACTCCTGGACTGTTGGTTTTCCCGGTAAAGCCCTGCTGCGCTGAAGCTCCAAATTCGTTTTGACTAGACAAGCCCTGCAAGGACGACTTCTCCCTTTGGGTTGGTGGGACCAACCAACCCCAAAGCAAACTCGTTTGGACATCCTCATGGGGCTGGCTGTACTTCCATTGCTGCTGCTGGAACCGAAGTGCCAGGGAGAGGAACACCAAACCGAGTCCATCACTTTTAGGACAGACCCGTGTTTCAGGAAGATCCCCCAGACTCCCTTGAAGCAAGACTGACCAGGCCTGAGCCACCTCAACAGAGTGCTGGACCCCAGATGCGAGGAATGTCCAGAGTAGTATCCGTGAGACCGCTGTGGTGCTATTTGCTGTAGACACGCGGAGCTGAAACCGCGAAGTGCCGCTGAATTGAAGTTTGCCCACTGCTGCCGCCGACCTTCCCATTGCAGTGCAGGAGTCCCCAGACGTCTTCCCTATTGTCTGCAAGATTGAGGCCCAGGAACACCAGGATCTGCAGAGCTGTACAGGAACAGAAGCCAGCTGGAACCATTTCTTCTAACCAAAGGTACTGTAAGGTTTAAGAGGACTTACCTCTTGTGGTGTAGCCTTACTCCCAGCTTGTGGCCCTTCAAGTGAATTTTATTTCTACAAACGTTTCTAAAAACATAGTACAAGACTTTTACATAGCTTCAAAAGAAGATCTTCAGCTCCCCTAGACTTTGCTCAACTAACATTGGCTGTTCTGGCTCCCTGAGAGGCCCTTTTAACCTCTGATTTTGTGTCATTACCTCGCCCACAGGAAAGAGTTAATTTAATTTGCATTGAAGGGTTGAAAAAGTACTTCCCAATTTATGAATTATTTGTTAACCTTTGTTTTATTCCCCAATCTAACCTTTGCACCAAATTCAGTATTGCTCTAAATGTACCAGTGATAAATCAGTGTCCTAGCTATTTACGTCACCTGAGGGTGTAAGAAGTGTCTGTGTGCCATCCCCAACGGTTATCTGCTTAGAGAAACTAAGAGTGTGATTTGAAGTGTATTTTGAAGTGTTACATGTTTGCTCCCTTCTGAAGAAGGCTTATATAACTGACTGTTAAATTATTAATTGGTTAATCAAGAAACCTTGAGTGTAAGTTTATTTGAATAATTGTCATTTTGAATCTCTGTGTAAAAGCCCTACTGCTCACATTGACCCCTCTTGAGATAAGTCTGGCTGCTCAGCCACACTACCAACCTGTGTAGTACGGACGTATACCAAAGGTTGTGCTACCTATTGCCAGCAGGACAAGGTTGCTGATGTCTCCCCAAGGATACTGCACACATTCTTGCCTAACACTTTGCTTAGAAGTTACAATCAGTGTGGCAAAAATGAGTTGGATGGGTACAGCATACAGTGGTTACAGGTAATTTAATTACGTGTTACAGTTACATTCATCATATACAGTGGATGATGCTTTGTAGGGCTGGAGTAGCAGGTTCAGATGAACAGCATTGTTTTAATTGCCTTGCGGAAGGCTAGGTGGGATGCTATACCTCTGAGGTGGGGTGGCAAGGAGTTCCATTGGGTAGCAGCAATGAAAGGGAAGCTGGAGCCTCTGGCCAGTTCTCTCAATACCTTAGGCACTGCGATTCCGTTGGTGTATGGGGTTCTGGTAGGTATGGCTGTGGGTGCTTTTGTGATTCTTGGTGTTAGGCACTGCAGGGCTGTGTTGTGGATGCATTTGAGTGTGAGGGCCAGGGTTTTGAAGATGATCTGTTGTTTAATGGGGAGCTAGTGGACTTGTTTCCTGGTGGCTGATATGTGGTCTCTTCTGGGGATACCGATGGCAGCCCGGAGCGCTTTGTTGTGGACAATTTGGAGCTTTTTGGTATTTTTTGTGGAGGTGCCAGCCAGGAGGGCATTGCAGTAATCAAGTCGGGAGCCAATTATGGCTCTAGTTATTATTAGGCAGTTCTGCTCAGTAAGGCATGGTCTTACTGCGTTGAGATGTTTGGAGTGGTAGGCAGCAGCGATTGCTATGACATTCACCTGCCTGGTCATAGAGAGGTTGGAGTCGAGGTAGACTCCCAGAGTTTTGACTGCTAGGGAGACTGGGATTTGTAAGTTGTCGATAGTGAAGGCACTATATTGGTTGTCGAGTTTCCTAAGGGTTTCTGAGGAACCAATTAGGATCTCAGTTTTGTCTCTGTTTAAGCACAGCCAGTTCTCTGCCATCCACGTTTGGATGGTGGAGTAGATGGTGTTTAGGGATTTGGTGTCGGACTCAGTCACCAGATAGTGACAGGAAGACCAGAGTGTCGTTGGTGTAATTTGGGTATGCAATGCCTAGTGAGTCAAAGCAGTTGAAGAGTGGCCCAGTACATTGTCAGGTTTCCTTCTCTTATTCAAGTTTCCTTTTTATTATTATCCTTTTCAGATTAGCTTTGTGTGGGTGGGAAGTTTTCCATTATAGTTGGTTAGGCCTTAACTTGTTGATTCAGAATCCTGGTTCTGACCCAAGGCAAGATGGAGCCTCACAGTGACAGCTCTGATTGGCTAGAAGACAATGCTGAACAACAATGAACATTCTAAACTGTCACTCTGTGCCTTTCATCATCAAAACCCCATCTGAGAGGACGTGTTCAGTGGCTGCTCCTGCTTTAGTATTAGGCCTGGTGGATTTTATCCTTCAGATCTCAGCAGTTGAGCGGCTACTTTCTTGGGGGTTCAGGAGAAGTCTTCAGCTGGCAGGAATTCGTTTGAAGATAGGAAAAGCAGGAAATCTTTGTGAATTCGCTCAGGAGATAAGTGACTTTATTTCTACTGTAAATCTGTTCATCTTAATAACATTCTCCTTGAAAATTCGTTAAAAGTAGTGTTTCTACTAAAACTATTGAAATATCGGAGTGCGCTTGTGTTTCCAGTGCGGTGTTCCTTAGCGCGAGATTTTGACTGTCGCGTGCGTATTCAAGTGAGCGCGTGCTTTCTAGCGTGTGTATTCCGAGCGCGAGTAAAGGTTGGTCTCGTGCCATTTTAAACGCGCGTGTGTTTTATTGCGCGGGTGATCCTTTGCGTGAAAAGCTATACGCTGCGTGAGAACTACAAAGCGCGTGTGAAATACAAAGCGCGTGTGACATACAAAGCGCGTGTGAAATACTAAGCGCGTGTGATTTTTAGCGCGGGTGTACAAAGCGCGTGTGAAATACTAAGCGCGTGTGAAATACAAAGCGCGTGTGATGTTTAGCGCGGGTGTACAAAGCGCGAGAATCTGTTCGTCGCGTGCCATGTGAGTGCGCGTGTGTTTTTTCCATCGCGAGTGATTTTGCGCGTGAGAATTACTTCGTTGCGTTTGAACTCAATAGCGCGGGTGTTCTTATTTCGCGTGTCTCGCAGGAGAACATTATTGCGCGTGTGGACTATTGCGCGTGTGAATTCTTGCGCGTGTGGACTATTGCGCGTGTGATTTTTTGCGCGTGTGGATTATTTTGATCGCGCGTCTTCATCCGTTTGCGCGTGTTCTTCAACCAGGAAGATTTCTATGTGAAGTTCATCGATAATTTTAATGGAAATAACCTGCGTGTGCAGTTAGCACGTGTTTCCTCTTTCTTCAAGGATTTAAAGACTCAAGAAAATTATAAATAGTTTGAAAAGTTTTGAAATGTCAAGAAAGAACATTTTAAAGACAATCTAATTGAACTACCAGTGCATGTTGGAAAAAAGACAAACAAAGAACTAAGACTTCCAGTTTTGCCTAATGTAAGAAGTTGCTGGGAATTTCAAATATCGCAAGTAAGAGAGATTTTCAGCTTCTTAACCGCTTCTCTAAGAAATTTCAAGAGAAGAACCAGGTAGGATTCTCAATTATTAGTTAAGGATTAATGTCTTCCCATTCATAAGGTTAAGTAAGTGAATTAAGGAAGTGTATATGTTATTCTTTATCCTCTGCAGGTTCAGCACTGATTAGCCTTGACGCAGTCTGCCTGGTGTTGTTTTGTTGTCCCATTCCCCCTTTCCCTTTGGGGTGTAGTTTACAGAGCTGTATTGAAAACTAGTTCTGGGAAATACATCTCAGGGGGATTGTCGGGGGTTCAGCAGCTTCCGCGGATACAGGACCTCTCAGCCTGACATACATATGTTGTAGATGGTGGGTGATATGCATGAGCCCTGAGGGACTCCGCAATGTATGATGTTCGGGCACAAGCTTGGTCTGAGAACACTCTCATAGCTCTATCTTGGAGGAGTGAGGCGATCCAGACTGTGGCATTGGGGAAGACGTTTGCAGAGGATGCAAGGTGGTGACATAGGGTTTTGTGGTCGACGAGATCAAACGCAGCTGGCAGGTCTAGGAGGAGTAGGGCTGGTTTGCCAGAGTCTCTGATGTTGTCCATTTGATTCTTGAGGTCTAGCAAAGGTGTTTCGGTTCCGTGACCTGGGCGGAAGCCTGACTGGCGGAGGCCGAGAAGGCTATTAGCTTCATGAAACTGTTGGGCTTGCAGGTAAGGAATAAGTTACTTACCTCTAACTGTTGTTCTCCAGCATGGGTCTGGCATGGATTCAAATGCTCATGAATATTCACCGTCGTCAGGCTGGGAATTCTCAGTAAAAGAAAAATTCAGTTTCAGTTTCATTTCTGAACTGTCTTTCTCTTAACAACCAATCACTGAGCTCTGGGTCATACTGCCCCCAGCCAGTGACTTCCCTCTACCTAAGCCCCTCCTCAGGCAGCCATCTTCAGATTTGGTAGCACGTAAAGTGGCAGTAGGACCAAGAGAAGAAACGCAGAGGGGTAGGCGGGAGGGTTCGCATGTGAATCCATGCCACACCCATGCTGGAGATCAACAGTTACAGGTAAGTAACTTGCTCCTTCTCCAGCATGGGTTCTGGCATGGATTTACATGCTCATGAATAAAGAATACATAGCAGTATACACATGCACAACCACAGGCGGTGGCAAGGCTCAACATAAGTATCTCTTACCTCCTTCACTAGGCTCACCTTCAAGCCAACAGGTTGCGAAGCACTGCTTGGCCGACTCTGGACTCCTCCCTGGAAACCCGGTTGATGCAGCAGAACTTCGTAAAGGTGTGCGTCAACCTCCAGGTAGCAGCCATGCAGATGTCCAGCAGGGGCACACCAGACAGGAACGCCGTTGTAGCAGTGACTGACCTGATGGAATGGGCTCTCGGACAGCCAGGTAGTGGTCGGTTTGCCAACTCGTGACAGTGGGTGATACAGCCGGTGAGCCATCTGGAAATGGAAGCCTTGGAGAGGGTCTGCCCATGGTTCACAGGACCAAAGTTCACAATAAGCTGAGAAGTTTTCCAGAAATTCTTTGTGCAGGCCACAAACGTTCAATGCTCGAGCCACATCCAGCGAGTGCAAAGTCCTTTCAGCCGGCGACGAGGAGTCGGAAAAAACACAGGCAAGTTCAAGGGCTTGTTTAGAGGAAAGTCCGACGGCACCTTGGGCATGAAGGAGGAGTGCCTCCCCAGCACCACCCTCGTCTTGTGGAAAGTCAAGTAAGGAGGTTTACAGGAGAGGGCCTGGATCTCACCCACTCGTCGTGCAGAGGTGATGGCCATGAGAAAAGCCGTTTTGCAGAAACTTGAGTGGAACGGAATGCACAGGCTCGAACAGGGGTCCCATGAGCCTAGTAAGTACCACATTGAGCTCCCATTAAGGGCCGGAGCCTTCAACGGCGGGAAATACCGGAATAGTTCCTTGACAAATTCCTGGACCAACCAGTGCGACCACAAGGCGGGTCGTCCTGGGGATCTGGTGTAGCGGGAGATAGCCACCAGATGAACCTTAATGGAGGCGTGAGCCAGCCCCGATTTGGCCAACAATAGCAAATATGGAAGTACCTTAGGAGCTGTGACCCTCAGAGGGTCGATCTTCTGGCAAAGTCATCAAACAGCAAATCTCTTCCACTCGAGTCTGTAGCATTTCAAAGTAGACTATGCCCTAGCCTTGGCGATAACTTCCTTGCAGTCCGCCGGGAGATCGTAGCCACCAAATTCAAGCCCTGCAGGAGCCAGGCCTTCAGGTACAGTGACCCTGGGTCATGGTGAAGAACAGTGCCTCCTTCCCTGGCGAGAAGATCCGCGACAACTGGCAGCTTGACAGGTGGGGACGCTGACATGCTGAGAAGGTCCGGGTGCTAGATCTGCCTCGGCCATGCCGGTGCGACGAAGATCATCCGGCACTGACTTGAATAACAACGGCAACGGAGGGAACGCATACAGAAACGGGCCGTCCCAAGGGAACGAGAATGCATCCCTCATGCTCCCCTGCTGAGGGAACCTGCTAGCAAGCCTCTGGCACTTTGTGTTCATCGCCGTCGCAAACAAGTCGATCTGGGGATTGCCCCATTTGAGGAAATGATTCTCCACTAGGTTCTTGCCGAAGTTTCCACTCGTTGCAAGAGCGAAGCTCCCTGCTGAGAGAGTCAGCGACTGTGTTCTTTACTCCTGTCAGATAAAACGGGATGAGGAACACTCCCTGGGCGACAGCCCAGTGCCATAAGTCGAGCGCTGGGGATCTGGTGCCCCCGTTTCCTAATGTAAAACATTGTGGTGGTATTGTCTGTGAAGACCCGCACCACCTTGCACTTGAGGGACGGTAGGAACGACTTGAGGCCCAAAACACAGCCCATAGCTCCAGAACGTTGATGTGCAACGCCCTCTCCTCCGGCAGACACAGGCCTTTGGCGTGAAGACTTCCTTGTGGGCTCCCCATCCTTCCAGGGATGCGTATGTCGTGACTGTCTCCTGGTGCGGGCGGGCCTGGAAATCCGCGCCTCCGGTCACGTGAGAGCGCACGTCCCACCACCTTATTGCCCGACAGAATTCATCATCGAGCGTGTTTCCTGTCCTGGAAGTTTGCAGACACCTGAATCCAACGGGCGTCGAGGAACTCCTGCAATGGGCGCATCTATAACCTGCAGAGTCGAATGAGGTAAATGCATGATGACGTCATGCTGAGCAGAGACTTTATGGCCCTCAACAAGGCGATCTTTTGAGCTAGCAGCGTTGCACCTTGTCCAAGATGGCTGCTACTCTCTCCTCCAACGGTGACGCCGGCATGACACTGTGTTGAGTCGGGATCCCAGGAACAGTGCGTCTTGCGATGGAGTCAAGCAGGACTTCGCATTATTCACTGAGAACCCCAGATCCATCAGTAGTCGGACGGTCCTCGCCGTGTGGTCAACTGCGATGTTCCTTGAGATGGCTCGGATGAGCCAGTCGTCCAAGTACGGGTAGACATGGATCCCTTGTAGTCGTAGATGGGCCGCCACCAGTGGTAGGCACTTGAAGACTCTGGGCGCTGACTTCAGCCCGAAGGGAAGGGCCTTGAATTTGTAATGCGTCCCCTGAAAGACAAAGCGCAGGAACTGGCGGTGTCCTTTGTGAATGGGGATGTGGAAGTACGCATCCTCCAGATCCAACGACGACAGAAAGTCTCCCTCTTCCAACTGTCCGAGCACGTGTTGAAGAGTGACCATTCGGAACATCTGGGACTTTATGTACTTTTTTAGTCGTTGAAGGTCGAGAATGGGCCACCAGCCCACGGTCTTCTTTCGCACGAGGAAGTACCATGAATACATTCCGGAGCCCCGGTGTCGCCTTGGAACAAGCTCTACCACCACTTTCTTTAGCATAGCCCGAACCTCCAGCAGCAGCTGAGGGACGTGGTTTTAATGCCGGGCCAGGACTGGTATTTGGGGACACTTCCGTTGAAACTCTAGATAGTGTCCGTGGGCGAGAGCGTCCAGCACCCAACGGTCAGTGGAGAAAGTCTTCCACACGCTGACTAAGTTCGCCAGCCGGCCTCCCACTGGGGTGCACGGGTGGGGCCCGACGCCACGCCGGTTCATTCTTGCTTAGAGGTTAACGGCCCACCTTGGGTTCCCTGGTGACGACAGCGACCTCCTCCGAAGGCCTTGGAGCGGCCCCTGTTGGTCTCTTGGGCCGATGAGCGGGAGGGCTGGAGTTAAGAGGAGGAGTCCCTGCCATAACCCTTCGAGGATCTGGGGGACGTGCCTCTGGAGGACCGAAAGGACAGCCGTCGCTGCTGTAGCGTGCCCAGGGCACGTGCCGTCTCCGTATCCGCCTTGATGGCCTGTAGAGACCCATCCACAGCCTTTCCGAAAAGATTGTCTCCATCAAAGGGCATGACCAAAAACCCTAGTCTGGACCTCCTGACGAAAGTTGGTGGCCTTGAGCAAGCCACGGCGGCGAAAGCAAACACCATTGCCCATCTGGCGGAAACTTGCGTCTGCGATGTCAGTGGTCACCATGATGGCATGGTCCGTAGCCACCTCGCCCTCTTGCGGAACCTCCAACGCCTCTGCCCTCTTATCGTCGGGGGAGGAAGTCCAGCAGAGGTGCAAGCTTGAACCACAGCTCCCGGTTGTAGCGTGTTACGATAAGTTCATTGGCGGCCTTGATGGTCGTCGCTGCAGAGTAGATAACTCACCTTGCCATTGCATCCAACTTCTTCCCCTCATTTTCCGAAGGGGTGGACGCTGCCAAAGACGTCGAGCCCGACAATGACTTCTTGGCCACTGCAGAAACCACCGAGTCCGGCGACTATTGGGCCTGCAAGCACTTAGGCGTGGAATCCGGCACCCTGTACTTCTCTAAACGGTCCCTCTTCGCCGGAGCCATAGTAGGGTTCTACATGAGACCCAGTCCTTCATCCCAAATGTCATCCAAGAGTGGGACTGAAAGGATGGTCTTCCTCTTCGCCTCGCTGCGCTGGTAAGAAGCCTTCCTTTTCCTCAGGCGCGAGCTGAAAGAGCTCTGAAGCTCTGGAGATATTCGGGTGGAAAGATCCTATCTCGTCCCACGGAGAGGATCTGGGCGGAGGCGACAGGAGGTACCCCCATCCCGCCGTCGTCATCCGTGCCCGTCGGCGCCACTGTGTCCGATTTCATCTCACCTGCCGGGGGTGGCAAGGAGGCAGCTGGTGCCTCTTCTTCTTGGATGGTGGATCCCCAGTCGTCAGCGGGGCGGTCGGCACCAGAGCCTCTGGGATAGCGGGCAGCGGCATAGCCGGCATCCTCTTCTGTATCTCAGATACAAGTTTATGAAGGGTGGAGAGAATGTCTATAACGATGTCTAGGTGGCAGCTGTGGCGCCGAGACCGGCAGCTGGGGTGCAGGAGCGCAGTCAGGGTCCTCGTCGTCCTGAGGCCCTCTGTCACCTTCCTCAACGGTATCCTATCATCATCGTCCTCATCGTCGCCCTCGTCGTAGGGCGCGACTCCGATGTTTCTCTTGTCGCCACCTACTCCTAGATGGTCTGGAGGTAGATTAGTTCCTCTTCCTCAGCAGGAGATAATCATGCCCTGGAGGACTTGAGCGCCCCCCCTTCTTCGCGTCCAAAGGGGACGGTCTCGGGGAGATCACCGGCATCTTCTTCTCCGGGGTCTTCTCAATGGGCTGGAATGAAGTCTCCCTCCTGGCGGGGTGGGACACTCTTGCCTTCAGAAGGGTGCCCTGCGGGTCCACCCCCATGGACTTCGAAATGGACGCTACCACCACCTCGATGGAAGGAGCCATCTTCGTCTGGTGCACCTGGGCTTTCACGGTCGGGCCAGTCCCCTTGTTCTGCTTGGCCTTCGTGCTCGCACCAGGCACCTTGTCCTGCTTGGCCTTCTCCTTGGGGGCCGGTCGGAGGCCCAGTCCCCTTCGTCCTTCTTTGCTGAGGGTAGGCCGGACGCCATACCCTGTTTGGTCTTCTCTTTGGTCGTCTCTGGGTCACCTTCAGCTTGCCCGGGTGATCCGACTTCCTCTTGGATGAAGATCCAGAGCGTTGACTGGAGACCGATGCAGCTGGCGATGTCGAACGCGTCCTGGCTGCCAAGGAGCCTGCCACAAAGGCGCTCCCGACAGTAGTGGACTCGTGGTGCTTGGCCTTTTGTTACAGCCCTGTGGGAGATGCGCCCTCAAAGGACTTAGAAGCCTGCTCAGTTTTCCCAGACCCGGGAGAGGCATGCTCCTGGGAACCACCAGGTGCAGAGGCCTTGGCCTGCAGTCAGTCCTCCAGCCGCTTACGCCAATCCTTCAACATGCGCTTCGAGAATTCACGGCCAAACGCACAATCTTCTTCCTTAAGAATTGGATACAGGCAGTATAGGCACTGGGAATGTTTGTCGTCCATGTAAACATTCTGCAAAACGCAATCGGAGCAAAGCTTGAAAAGGGAAGGGATATCCTTCTCGTCCGACATTATCCACGCGGAATCTTCTGGAAACTGCTCCGAAGAAACTCAATGAAATTCTGTCCTTGAGGGGCGCTGAAGAATCCGAAAAATGGGACCCCGTTAATCGGAAGGATGATCAATGGAGCACAAGGCTCGACTGACCGAAAAATAGAGTAAAACTTCCAAAAAGCAAAAAATGCATTAAAAGCTCGAGAGCTGAGCACGAGGACTTCCAACACTTGAATGTGCAGTAAAAATCTGAAGATGGCTGCCTGAGGAGGGGCTTAGATAAAGGGCCGTTATTGGCTGGGGGCAGTTTGACCCAGAGCTCAGTGATTGGTTAATAGGAGAAAGAAAGTTCAGAAATGAAACTGAAACTGATTTTTTCTTTTGAATCCATGCCAGACCCCATGCTGAAGAAGCTGCTTTGTCTAGGATCTTTAAGAGAAAGGGAACGGTAGTGATGGGTCTGTATTTACCTGGATTGGTTGGGTCAAGCGTGTGTTTCTTTAAGAGAGGTCGCACCCAGGCAAGCAGGTTGGAACATGCCCAGTGGCAAAAGAGGCGTTGATGAATGCAGTGAGGAAGGGGGCAAGGGCAGAGCCACACTCTTTGATGAGGGGTGCAGGGCAGATGGCACCTTTACATTTGGATGGTCTGATGGTGTTCAGGAGGGTGATTACTTTCTGTTCATTGACTTCCTTAAAGGAGAAGAGAGGTGTTTTGCTGGGGTTGTGTTTAGGGAGGTTTTGCTTTTGGCGGTTCTTGACTGTGGTGATAGTGACTGTTGGTGGGCTTGGATTTTGCTGTGTAGAGTGTCGAGTTTGCAGAGCATGGCAGATTGGATGCTGTTGCACCAGACTTCATCTTTAATGATAGGTTGTGGGAGGGTGGTGGATGATTCCAGTTCCATAAAGATGGAAAAGATCTCCTTGGTGTCTGATTTGGCATTGGCTATTCTGGTGTTAAACAAGGTGGCTTTGGCTTTGTTGATGGCTAGTTTGTATTCTTTAGCGATTTTGTTGAACTCATCTTAGCAGAGTCACAGTGATTGGCTTTCCAGGCAGAGAGTGCAGCTCTTTTTCTGTTGCGTAGCTCGAGAAGCTTGGGGGTAAACAAGGCATTAGTATGCTTGGTACATTTGGCTTTCCTTGATGTTAGTGGGGCAATGATAGTGTTGAATGCTAGTGCTAGTGTTTCTGGGTCTTTCGCGAATGGAGGCCTGAGGGTAGGCACTGAAAGGTAGGGTAGGAGCCTTTCTTTGGTGAGCTGGTGAGAGCAGGAAGAAGGGGAGTCTCTTGCTGGGGTGTTGTCTTAGCAGTGTTGAGATCGAATAGGATGATGTGGTGGTCAGTCCATGGAAGGGGTGAGTTGGTTCTGATAGTGGAAGGGCAGTTGTAGTGTGTAATCCAGTCAAGGGCGCAACCCTTGATGTGTGTGGGGTCTGTAATGGCTTGTTGAAACCCTAGGGTTACTAGCGCCTTATCGAGTGAGTTTGCTGAGGAGTCTTTCTGATCATTTAGTCCAAGGTTGAGGTCTCCTAAGAGGATGGAGTTTGTGGATTTTTTAAGTTGTCAGAGAGGAGGTGCGTAAGGGCTGCCTGGAAGTCTGTTACGGGTCCAGGGTGGGGGCCGGTAAATGATGTGAAGGGCAATAGTACAGTTAGGGGATGGGTTCAGTTGGAGGAGTAGATGGTCACTGTTTCCGAATTCAGAGTCCACCTTTCTGATCGGGATGGTCTCTCTCCCTATGAGTGCGACCTCAACCCCTTTCAAGTGGGGACGATCCTGCCTGAGTATGGTGTAGCCAGGAGGGATTGCTAGGGCTAGTGCTGGGCCTGACGCTTCGTGGAGCTAAGTTTCCCTAATCATAAGGAGGTCGAGATTGAGGCTGGTGATTAGGTCATGTATGTACAGGGCATGGGCCAGTAGGGACCGGGCATTGATGAGGGCGCAGCTGAGTGGTGGGGGTTGCAATTTGCCAGGATTAGTGTGGGGTGGCGTAGAGACGTTAATCGGGGCATTGGTGGTGTTAATGACTATGGGCTTGTGGAGGTCCGATAGTTCAGCAGCTTGTTTACTGGTGGGTATATGTGAGTCTGATGGCATTTTGGTGACATGGGCATTTGGGGATGACTGAAAATCGACATGCTTAAAAGGTAGGTACAAAGGAGTCAGGGGGAGTTTTGATATCATGGACAACTGCAGGCATAGGCGATACAGCAAACAGTTCAACATGCTTTATAGTAGGAAAAAGTGAGCTAGCTGGCATATTGGTAACATGGACAGATGCAGACAAACGGTACAGCAGATATCGCGGCAAGACTCAAAGTGGGCGTGAATGGATGTTAGGCAAGATTGTATGCAGTACCCTTTGGGTGCACTACAACAACCCTGACCTCCTGGCAATAGGAACCCAACCTTTGGTATAAGCTTGTACTACACAGGTTGGTAGTGTGTTATCTCAAGAGGGGTCAATGTGAGCTGTAGGAGAGTTAAAGAAATTCACAGTGTTAAGTATTCAAATAAACACTTGCACACAAAGTTTCTTGAATAAATAATTATTAATTTATTTATCAGTCAGTTAGAATAAGCCTTCTTCAGAAGGGGGCAATATAACAATAACACTCAAATACACTTCAAAAATACACTCTTAATATTTCTAAATCAGTAATTACCCTTTTGGGATGGCCCACAGACACCACCTACACCCTCAGGTGACTTAAATAGTTAGGGTGCTGCGGACATTAACAAATCACTGTTGCATTTAGAATCATAGTTAAGAGTTTGTCAAAAGAGAAAGGTTATTATGACACAACAAGAGGTCTCACAAATATTTCTCAAAGCAGGCAAGTACTTTTGTAAACCCCCCAATGCAAGGTTAGTTAACCCTTTCCTGGAAGGAAGACCAAACACATTCACAGAGGGAAGAAGAGTCATTGAGGGAGCAAGGCTAAGCCAAAGTCAATTTGATCAAAAGTCTCGGTGAAACTGAAGCACTTCTCAGGGGAAGGTACAAAGTCTTGCACAATGTTTTAAAAGTCTTTGGAGATAGAAGAATTCAAAGTAGGGCCACAAGCTGTTTAGGCTTGTGAAGTAAAGAAGCCGTCAGCAACTCTACAGAGCAACCACAACAAGTCTCACCAACAGAGAACAAGTGCAGTTACACAATAAGAGCTAAGTTCTCTTAGACTGTACAGTACCTCTAAGGTTGAAGAAAAATGCAGCAGATGACTTCTGTTCCTGTGTAGATCCTGGTGTTCCCGAGCCTCAGTCGTGGGGACAAGAGGGAGGACTTCTGGGGACACCTGCAGTGCAATGGGATGGTTACCGGCCGCAAACGGCAATCTTCAAACAAGTGGCACTTCAGTGTTTCAGCTCCTCGTGTCTACTGCAAATTGCAACACTGCGGTTTCTGGCTGTTAAGATGGACTTTCCTTGCATCTGGGGTCCAGCACTCTGTTGAGGTGGCTCAGGCTCGGTCAGTCCTGCTTCCTGGGAGTCCGGAGGATCTTCCTGGAGCTCTTGGCCAACTTAATAGCAACGCACACAATCTGGTGTTCCTCCCTGGCGTTTCGGTTTCCAGCAGCAACTCTGTGAAACATCAACCAGCTCCATGTCCAGGTGGCTTACTTTGGAGTTGATTGGTCCCACCCACTAAAGAGGAGAAGTCGTCCTTGCAGGGGCTTCTCCATTGATATGAATTTGGAGTTTCAGCACAGCAGCAAGGCTTCACCAGGCAAACCAATTGTCCAGGAGTTGCAGCAGGTATCCTCTTCAAGTTCTTCTTCGGTTCCCTCATCCAGTGGTCGACTATGTCTTCCAAACCAAAAGCCTCGCCTTTTATTCCGGTTTCTCCCATTCATTCCAGCCTAGCTGTCAGTCACCCAGCAGGGTGGCTGTCCCTGCCAGACAGTCAGCTGGCCAATCACCTAAGAGTGCAGTTGGGTCTCCTAGGATCCTAAGCACAGGGAGTTTCGGGCACCTCCCTCACTTCCTGCCCCCACCAGACACCCTGGAGCCAGAGGCGGGCTTCACTCGTGAATCCCGCCAAAGGCAAAGCGAACAAAGGGACCAAACCTGGTTTGGCACGCAGAGTAAATCTCAAGAAGGACCTTTCCAAGAAGAAATGGCGAAAAAAGAAGACTGGGCCATTTTGACAAAAATGGCACCCTTGGGTGCTTTATTGCTGCAAACGCAGCCCACGGTAAATGCACACCATGGTAGTTAAAAGTAAACCACTGCTACCAGCCATTTAATTGTAGAAAGGGTAACATAAAAATGTTACATGAGAAGCTAGACAAAGGGGAATACTATGTAACCCCTCTAGGACCCTATTGCAAGATAGTGTGTGCTGGGTCTAGAAAGTTACAAATCTAAGTAAAGTCAATTTCACTTTACTGCTCTTGGAAACTGAAGTTTATCCAAGAGAAGGTATTTAAACCTTTGGGATATCTGAAAGACTTCTCTGTGCCACTGCACTGAAGGTTCTATGTGACACAATGAAAAAGATGATACCTATGGAGTTTGTCAGACTCCATAACCAAAAGAAACACGAAGATCTAAAATCACATTCAAATACATGAGAGTGTGGAAGAAAGGGTTGTTGTCTCTCCAGGTTAAAATAAATCAAGTCCTCAAAATCCAGCAAAGTTGCTGGGGGTCTCTAAGGTCGAGAGAATTAGCACATTTCTGAGAATTCTCCCTAACACTGGATCAACAGGCATTTTGGTAGCCTGGTCGGTTGTAGGCACAAGCGATTGACCAACCCAGTTAATAGCATGCAGGCTGAAGGCATATTTACTTACTGGTGCATGCAAATTAATGGACAACTTAGCGACATGGCTCATGGTGGGTGCGTGAGGGTTGAAGGACATACTGGTAACATAGTTCGTTGTGGGCACAAGCGTGTCAACATGAGAGATAGCATTTGGGTTCACCATGGTCATGTACAAGTCCATGAGAATTTGGGTGATAAACTTGGTTCTGGGGGCATGTGCGGAATGTCAGCTCGGTTGATGGCTGGTGTCGATGTTGATACAATCTGTAGATGTGCCCTACGATGCTTTATAGGTGTCAGGTTTCCCTTACATTCTTTCTCCATCTGTCCCTTTCTTCTTTTCAGGGGATCTCTGGGTTCATTTTCTTTACCATCTTTACAAGTTCTCTTTAATGTTATGTTTACTTTTATTGGAATTGGTTGAATCAAACCGTAACCTTCCTTTTATCAGAGGGAGAGTGACCCCAATCCAGCATGGTGGAAATGAAGCTGTAATGTGATTGGTCTTGAAGGAGCTGTAGGATGATGGGGAGACAAAGGGACAAAGGAGTTGCTGCCTGATTCTAAACTGCCTTTCATTGTCCAACCTAATTCAGGAAGCTCCTGCGATTTTAAGCTCTGTTTTAAGGCCTGAAGTTTTCCCTTGTAACAGAGATCTGACAGTAAAAGGAGCAGGTTTGGTGACAGGACTTCGTGGGACAAGACATGCAGATAACTTGGTGGGAGCGCAGCGGTCTAGATAGTAATTCTTTGGAAGAGCATTATGAGTTTTTCAGTTAGTTTAGGTACATAGCTCCCAACCTTTTTTGTCACCAAGGCGGGTGAAAACATCCGATTTTCTTTTTGGCGGGTGAGAGGCCCATAGAAGTGAATGGGCATAGGAGGGGCTTGGCGGGTGATTCATCAGCTTTCAAGGCGGGTGACACCCGCCAAAAGCGGGTGAGTTGAGAGCTATGTAGGTATTTTGTTAGGTGGAAGCAATTGCGATTTAGAAAGTAACTCTGCACAGCTGATTCAGGATAAAGCAAGTTAATCTGTCAGGAGTTTGCTTATCTGGAATTATAACTGTAATTTGGAAAAAAATGTATGCCCAGTTTGTGTTAATTCAAGTCCTTACTTGTGAACTCATTTTAAAAGAAACCAGAGTTAAAACTGTAGCATTTACAAGTGCGCAGCGGCAATTGGAGTTGAAATAATCAACCGCTGCTCGCTCGCGCATGCTCAGAAGTCTTTGGTCTTCAAAGCATGCGCATAGCGGTAGTGTTCTTTTCTTTTTTCACTCGCTCATGTGTCAGCTAATGAAATAAAAGACTTTATCCCTTGCGCAGGGAAAGGGTCTTTAAATTAAGGTTAACGTTAAGTTACTACACGGCGGTGAGTGAGTGTTTGTTTCTCGTCGTTCGCGTGTGGGCAGGAGACTACTGATTTTGTTGCACATGCGCAGTGAGGTCCGAACTGACTTTCCAAGAAAGTTACTAAAGGAAATCAGTTTGGCTTACATGCAGCGGTCAGAGAGATTAGTGACTCTCTAGTGTTGGAGATGTAGTGTCTCTTTAGCTGCAACTCAGTTAAAGGAATTCAAAACTCAAACTCAAGAAACGAAATCAGCAAGTCTCTCCAAAGTATGAATAAATGAGTCAAGCAAAAGAAAGCATAGATATATCAAATTGAGTTTTCTTGTGAAGACTGAGAGCTCATTATTTTTGGAAGTGAACACTTGGAAAAAAAACTGGACCAATGTAAATAATTCCTAATTCCCAAATTGGAGTTTCTCAATCCTCTGGTGAAGTCAAATTTAAATAACATTCCACTCAAGGTTTCTTCAAGAACTTTTAACTCCAGAGTCTCTGAACAGTATTTGCTTATTTTAGATAAAGTCCAAGAGACTCCTAGGAGTAATTACAAGTCTCATGAAGAAGAAACCTTCATCTGGCCTTCCAGCTCTACAGGAGGGCTGCACAGGTATTCTACATTTCAGAGGAGGTTGTGGGGAAACAAGCAATTAGAAAGGTAATGACATTTTATTTCTGTCCTCTGCAGGTGCTCAACATCATAAGAAGTGTGACCTGTGTCGTTTGTTTTCTCCACTTCCCCTTTCCCTTGGCGTTGTTAAGACTTCTGCTGTTGCATTCAGTAGTTGACTGCACAGCTCGGGGGGGGGGGGGGAGGACTGTGGGGCTCAGCAGCTTCCGCGGACAAGAAGGTAGGACCTGACAATGGGCCGTTTAGCTTGTGGGAGCATATTCTTGTGGGTATGAGTGGGGGGACTTGATCCGATTGGGGGTGTGCTGTTAAGATGTGCATTGGCATTACGGGCTACGAGGTACGCAGTGCTGGCCGGGTTGAAGGTCTTACGGTCAGCCTCTGTCTGCACAGGAAGCGCTTCAGTGGGGTGTGAGAATAATGTCTGAGCGCGTGCGTATGCAGCTCTATTAGGCTTCGTTGGATTCAGGGGTAAGTTCTCAGAGTTCACAGTGACGTGAGGAGCGCGGGATGTTCTTGGGGCTTGTAGGTTGGCTCGGGGTGAATTGGTGTTCCTGATGTTGAGACAGAGGTTTGAGTCACAGGTGGGCATCGGGGTGGATGCTCGGTGCATCGGGAAGGTGTGTGCTCAGAGGTGGGCTAGTCTGTTGGGTTGCGGAGGGGGGCTTGGAGGGAGTGCAGATTTAGCCCCTTCAGATAGGGGTAGCCTGATGGATCCTGCACTTGGTAAGGTGTTGAGTAGCTTACCTTGAACGCTTACGAAGCTGGGTGGGCCAGAGAACAGATCCGGCAACGGAGAGCAGCGGAGAGCAGCTGAGTGCAATTCAGGTCTTCGCACATGGCCTTCGCTCAACGCCGGCTTCGCCTGCTGGCGAACACACCAATATTTCTTGCCTGGGATGAGGAGACCAAATCCGGGCCAGCGGCAGTGTGTTTCCTGGTATCCATGGTTCCCATTGACGCCGTTCTCCACGCGGGCTGCCATTTTGGTCCTCAAGAGGCGATTTATTTTTTGCCTGATTTTGCTTCATCTCGATCCCGAGAAGCCGTTTTTGTGGAAGCAGACACCTCTAACCATGCCATGGCGGCGGTTTTATCCCAAAGGCATGAACCTCCGGCCAGTTGCATCCTGTTGAGTATTTCTCTAAGAAGTTACTATGGCAGAGATGAACTATACGATCATGCACTGCACGTTTTGGCCTTTCAAGACAGTGTTTGAAGAGTGGCGTCACTATCTTGAGTTTGCTAGGCACAATATAACGGTTAACAGACCATCGTAATTTGCTTTTTTTTGTTTTTTTAAGTCAGCCAAGGCTTCAACTCCGAAGCAGTTGAGATGGCCAAATATGATTTTGTAGTGACCTTCAAGCTGGGGAGATTGAACGGGAAAACAGACGCCTTGTCTCACCAGTTTCCAGGTTGTGAACTAGAAAAGGAATTGAATCCACAACCTTTGATTGCCCCAGAACATTTTGTCTTGGCTGGTACTCGAGCTGGATGAAAATCTTCTCAAGGAGGTTCAAGAAAGCATGGCCCAGGGGCAGATGGAGAGTTGGGTGCAACAAGAGCCGGGCAGGAGGATTGAAGATGGATTGCCTTATCAAGATGCTAAACTATTCATTCCTTCTGAGAAACTATGAGAGAGTGTTTAAATGGAATGTAATGAATCTGTTTTGACTAGCCACCCTGAATTTTTGGTGGACTACTATGTGTGTGGATAGTTTACATTTTGTAAAGACTTGTGAAGCTTATGCACGAGCAACAGCGGAAACAGGTTGGGCTTTTGGAACCACTTCCTATTCCTCCTCATCCTTGGACCACAATTTCAATTAATTTTATTGTAGATCTCCCTAAGGACCAAGGTTGTTCTGCTGTGTTGTTATTAGTGGATACTCTTACTAAGGAGGGTCATTTTATTCCTATAAAAGGGCAAGTTACGGCTGAACATCTGGCACAGAGCTTTTTCTCTGGGAATAGTCCAGCTACATGGGTTAACAAGTCAAGTCATCTCAGATAGGGGGTCACAGTTTGTATCCAATTTATTTAGGGCTTTTTTCAAAGGTTTGGGGGTAGAGGTGAAGTGAACTTCAGGACATCACCCAGAAACTAATGGTCAGGTGGAACGTGTGAGCCAGGAATTGGCAAAGTATTTGAGATGCTACTTGCAGACTGGAGACAGTTGGGTGGACTTCATTTGGGTAGCAGCACATGGTTACAATAACTCTATGAAGGACTCAACGTCCATGTCCCCTTTCTTTTGTTCGAGTGTTTCATCCTCGATTTGTGAAGGAGCAGGTTGGAGGGTAGATTGAGACCCTGCAGTTGAAGAACAATTACAACACATGAGAAGTAACTTAGAGCGGGCAGTTAAGGCACTTCATGTAAACAAGGCTAGGTACAAGAGATTTGCTGATGAAAAGCATAGCGAAGTCCAGTTTATTGTGTAAGGGACAAGGGGCCTCATTACACGTCTGGCGGTACCGGCAGGTTGCCGCCGGACTGTAACATCGAATCCGACGCCTGACTTCCCAGTGCCACTGGGACATTACATTGCTAACGGTGCAGGTGCTTCCATGACAACTGTGCCTAATGGGGCCGCTGAAGCCACGGCAGGTCAGACCTCCGAGGGGCACCAGCCCCGTCCGGTACATTTGTAGTCGGCCGGTCCGGAATGGGTGCCGGTACATTGCTACAGACACCCTTAATTCTGGACCAGCACACTTGTAATGAGGCCCAAGATCTGGTTATCTACTAGACACCTGAGAATTAAGGGAAGGAACAAATGCGGTCCACGTTTCATGGGTCCTTTTGAAGTGGAAGGGGTTATTAATCCTGTAGCTCAGGTTGAAATTACCCTCTAATCTTAAGGTTCATTCTACCTTCAATGTAAATCAGTTAAATCTTTGCAAGAAGGGACTAGAATCCCTTCATTGTTAGGACAGTTTTTCTAAAGTTCAACTAAGGGCTTAGTAGAACCACTCAACTGAGGCAGTACAAGACTCCACTCTTAGTATAAGTTTGTACCACCTAAGTTGAGGGTTGCATAGACAGAGCAGCCAGGCTTATTTTAGGAGGGAGAGAGGGCTGTAGAAATCCACTGCATCACTTCATTGATAAGTATTGGCCCAACATGCCGATCACGATCTAGCCCCAGAAAGTATACTCAGCTATCGCATCACATACAACCTAGACCATGGCATCACAAAGGAACTAGCCTACTGCCTTACTAACAGCCAGCGCCACGCCCACAGTACTAGCCTCTGGACTATGGTGTACTACACACTAATCATGGCCACTGTCCTCTCTCTCCTCAATGCAATCCCTCCACCAGACAACCACCTCCTACTGCACCCAGACTCACCGAAACAACCCTCCTACACACTCATTGAGCCCGCTACTGGCAACAACTGTAAAACTCACCCCTCGAGTTCCGCCCTGAGCCCCAACCGCTCTGCAGCACCCCTCCCCCCGCTTCCTGGACCCCATGCCCAGTGGAGTCAAGGAACCTCAGATCACGGATCCCACCACAGAGGAATCCCCATTGGAGAACCCGCCAACCATACCTGCCACAGCATCCTCCCACCGGTACACCTCCTCTTCCACTCTCCATGTCCAATGCTCCTGAAATTCCAAGTTCAGATAAACATCCCATCATTAGAGGTGCTCTCATTAATGCCCGCTCCATGGTCGCCCACGCCTTAGCAATTGCAAACCTAATTTCAAGTAATGAGCTTCACTTCCTGGCAATCACTGAGACCTGGCTGCATCAGGTGGCTGGCCCAGCACTATCATTATCTATCCCAGATGGCTACTGAATAATAAGAAAGGACACAGAGCATAGCAAAGGAGGCGGAGTAGCCTTCATCGCTAAAACATCCCTAGGCCTCAGAGCCTCCCCCACTACCAGCCCCACATCAATGGAGCTACTCTAAGTCAAGCTCCCCCTCTCATGAACCCAAACTATCCTCATCCATCTCATCTACCGTCCTCCAGGTCACATCTCCTCCTTCGAGGAAGACATATCTGACCTACTGACCAATAACACAAAACCTAGCTCACAAATAATACTTCTTGGTGACTTTAGCCCAGGTCTTTCTTATCCTAATGACACCAATGCCTCATCTGTGGAAAACACCATCACCCAACTCGGGTTTAACCATCGTGTGACCTCCACAACTCACAATACAGGTAGAACCTTTGATTGGTTGGCAGACCTCAACCGCTCTACAACCATCCTCCAAAATGCTCCTAACGTATGGTTGGGCCATCACTTCATCTCCTTTATCATCCAAGGGAATGCACCGACCATCCCTACCTCCCACATTGCCCCACAAGTCCTCACCAGGAATAACCGCAACCTAACGCTTCAAAACCTACAACCCCTGATCCAGAACGTCCTCGACCAAACCATCTTTAAGGACCTGGATACAACCAAGTTAGTGGATCTTTATAACAATACTCTTGAGGCTGCTGTGAACAGAATCGCCCTCATCAAACTATCCAAAGCCAAACCATCTGCCCACCTCAACTAATGGTTTATGCCTGATCTCAAAATCATTCGGAATGCCAAAAGAGCAGTAGAAACCCTCTAGAGAAAATCACCCAACCCAACCAACAAGACCCTCTTCACCGCAGCAGCCACATCATACAAATATGCCATTCTTAACCGCATCCATAACGCAAAATCCAAGAATAAAGAGCTCTTTAGTATTCTCAGGGAACTAGAGTCACCAGCATCACCCTCGGAAACCTGCACTAAAGGCGCAACCTGGTGTGCTAACATTCAGAAATCACTTGCAGACAAAATTGCTCTACTCCAATCCAAAATTGAGCAACAAAAAGAGCAGCCTGGCCAAGAATTCCACCCCCCCATACCCCACCGCTTAATACACCAGATTGCCCACCTTTCTCCTTCTCGCCAGTCTCGGCTAAAGAAGTGGAAAAAATTCTCAAAAGTCTCAAACCTTCCAAATTCCAAGGTGATCTCTGCCCAGCTACAGTCATTCAGGAAGGCGCAACGGCGCTGGCCCCTTTCATCTCAGCGCTGATCAACTCCTCCTTCGAGACCAACACGGTACCCAGCAACCTCAAGGAAGCCTGGGTCACACCCCTCTTAAAAAAAACAACTTAGATCCTAACATTCCCACAAACTATAGGCCCATCACCACCGTTCCTTACATCCTAAAGATCTTAGACAGAGTGGCCTACGTCCAGATCCAACAACACCTGGGGGATCACAACCTACTAGGCCCAGACATGGAACGGAAGCAGCCCTCCTGGATCTCAAAATCAAAATGGACGAGGCTAAGGACAATGGTAAGCTTGCCATGCTCCTGCTGTTCGACCTGCCGGCGGCTTTTGATCTGGTCGACCATCAAATCCTCACTGATCACCTGTCTACAGAAGCTGGCTTCTCCAGCAACGCCTCTACCTGGATACAACCTTTCCTGTCCAACCGCACCACCAGGGTCTTTGCACCCTCTGCAGACCCGATCCCCATCCATTGCAGCGTACCACAAGACTTGTGCGTTTCTCCAACGCTTTACAACATCTTCACCAAGCTCCTCTTTGACTGTCTTGACAACCTGGGTGTCACATACACCAACTATGCTGATGACACACAGGTTCTCATTATCCTCTCGGGGAGCTATGAAGATGATTGTAAAAGAATCAACGAGATATACCTGGAAATCCAGGTGTGGATGCCAGATCACTGCCTATGCCTCAACGAACAAAAAAAACGGTGCTCTTGATCGTCAGCTCCCAAACCCGCCTGAACAAACCAGACCCCTGCTATGTCTCCATCAACATCGATGGAAACCCAATCAAAGTGGCCAAAGAGATCAAAACTCTGGGAGTCTACCTAGACTCCACACTGGTCCTTAAGAAGCAGGTGAACTCAACTGCGTCTTCTACAGCCTACACTAACAAACTAACTAACGTCTGCAAGCAATTCCTCTCGCCCGGTAGATGCATCACACTAGCCAGGGCTCTAGTGTTATCCAAGATCGACTACTGCAACAGTCTCTAACTAGGCACTTCCGAAGGGCACCTCAACAAACTCCAGGTCCTTCAAAATAATGCTTTAAGAGCAGCGCTAAGTATACCAAGATCCATGCACATCACTAGTTTCAGGCAGGACACCCACTGGCTCCAAGTACGGGACAGACTCGCCCTTTGCATGCTTGTCATCACCCACAAGTGTCTATCAAACACCGCCCCAAATACCTAGTTGATAAATTTAACATACGTCAGCCCTCCAGACCAACCAGGACCATCTACTCTCATTGTCTAGCCGTGCCAAGAATCCTACTGATAAGAGCAGGGGGAGCAAGCTTACCAGTTCCAGCTGCCAAACAATGGAATGCCCTTCCCCTTAGCCTCAGGACGGAACCTGCATTCTGGACTTTCAGAGCTTATGTTAAAAGCTGGCTCTTCGGGAAGCTCCCTGTTTGCTCAGTCCCTGGCCCAGCCACCCTACCCTGCCCTATGTAACCCCCCCTGTCTGACATTGCTTCTGGTTGCTCCCCTCCTCGACCACATGCTGTAACCTCTGGTCACCCTGCACTTAACTCTGTTGTTGTACTCTGTCTATTTATACCTCTGCCTCCTAAATCACCTGTATTTCCTGTAAAATTACTTGTGTTAACTGTGGATCTCTATGATCATAATTTTGTAACCTCTGTATAAACTTTAAGCGCCCAGTTACCTGAGGGCTCAGTGCGCGGTACAAATAAAGAAACTAAACTAAACTGAAACACTATGTATTATAAAAATAAATGATTTAAATACAAGTAGGCCCAGAAAATCTGGGGGAAAATTAGTACTATCACATTATATATAACCACAATTATAAAAACACAACACTATGCTTGAAGTTGCACAGACCAAAGGATATAACCTTATTTGAACACCGAACAGATGTTCTAGGGAAGTCAAAACCAATAGTTACTTTTAGATTACTTTCAGTAATACCAGGGTAGCAGACCCCATCAGTTTTACTGTGACGCTCAGCAAGAAATCACAGTCCTATCAACTGGACAACATACTTTTTGTGAATAGTGGAAAACTTATTCTAGGAACCGTATAAACCTATTCCTCTGATTCGGGTACCACAGTTATTTCAGGGGAGTTGGGCCTTGGGGTGTAATATTCAATTACAGTTGCTTTTCAGTTAACAGACCAAAGAAAGCAATAACTCAAACTTATTTGAGGATAACAGAGTTATACTCAAGGTAAGTAAATCCTATACACTTTTTACAGAAGCTATAAGCAACTTAAAGGCAGGTGTAAACCTAAGACTCTTTGTGTCTGTCTACAACAGACCAGGAAGGCAAAACCTGGTGTTACACTTTATGAATGACTCAAAGTTATTCTAGGTAGGTAAAACCTAATGCACACTTATTTTGGACAGACTAATAGCAAGTTAGGGTAAGCAAGACCCAGATGGGCACACTCATACATTTATCCTAATAGGAATAGTGAAGTGAAACCAACAGCATTACTTTTGGGAAGAGGCACAACCAAATCACAGGTGAGTAATATGACAATGCATTACTTACCGTAAAAGCATTTCTAATGGTTGTATCTGCTTAGATTCACATGCTGTGTATAGTCCGACATCCAGTGGTCACTGCGGAGTATTGCATTTTGTTTTTCGTAGTCAAAAAGAGGACGTCGACAAGGCATGTCTGTAACACTATCCCTATAGTGACGTGCATTGTACCCACAATCCCTCATGCGTCGAGGTCCCTCTGTTTGTATTTTTTCTGCCCTGAGGGAGCCTATTAGACGTGAGTGAGTACAGAAAAGAGAGAGAGAGATAAATGATGTCTATGTTCCTTCCATCCGAGCAGGGAGGAAGGGTGGGCGCATGTGAATACAAGAATAAGCAGATGCAACCATCATAAATGCTTTTACGGTAAGTAACGCATGATCTTCTGATGTTTGTTAATCTGTTTAGAATCACATGCTGTGCATAGACTAGCGGGCAGTACCCGGAGTTGGAGGTGGGTTGTGAGAAGGAACAGTAGAAAAAAGATGACTTAATACTGCTTGTCCCACCTGGGAATCAGATCTAGAGTGGGAATCTAGACAGTGGTGTTTTGTAAAGGTGTGTACAGAACTCCAGGTTGCCACTTTGCAAATGGACTCAAGAGGGACATTTGCAATGAATGCTATGGAAGCCGCAGTGCCACGAGTAGAATGTGCTCTTGGCTTGAAGGGTAGTTCTCTCTTAGCAAGAGTGTAACAGAGAGTGCTGCATTGGACAATCCATCTAGATATAGTGGATTTTGAAACTGCATCAGGCTCTTTTCTCCTAAATTTGAAGGGTTTTGAAAGAATGTTGGTAGTTCTATTGACTGGTTGACATGGAATTTAGAAATACATTTTGGTGCAAACCTAGGATGTGTGCGTAGAACCACCTTATCCTTGTGAACTGTTACAAAGGGGTCTAGTATAGAGAGCTCTTGTAATTCACTCACTCTCCTAATGGAGGTGATAGCTATTAAGAAAGCAGTTTTAAGAGTGAGGTTCTTAAGGGATGCTTTGTGCATGGGTTCAAAGGGTGAGCCCATAAGCCTGGTAAGTACCACATTTAGGTCCCATCCGGGAGCTGGGTTAGCTATAGGAGGGTGTATCCTCTTTACTCCCTCCATGAAGGCTTTAATAACTGGGACTTTCCACCATGACACTTTGTGTTGAGAAGTGGTGTATGCGGAAAGTGCAGCTAGAAGGACTTTAATAGAATTAAAGACCAATCCTGAGTCTAATAAGTGTGTCAAGTAAAGAACAATTTGTGTGGGAGAGCAGTCAACGGGGTTGATGCTCTATTTCTACACCAGATGACAAATCTCTTCCACTTGCTAGCATAGCAGTAACGAGTGTTAGGTTTTCTAGCCTCCCTAAGAATGTCCATGCATCTTTGAGGGAGCTGTAAATGTCCAAATTCTATGACCTCAGGAGCCAGGCTGCTAAGTTCATGGTCTGTGGGCATGGGTGTATTGTCTTGCCCCTGTCCTGTAACAGCATGTTGTACGGGCAGGGTAGTTTCACCGGTTGAGATAGAGACATCTCCATCAGGTGAGCAAACCATGGCTGTCGGGCCCACATAGGGGCCCACTAGTATCATGGGGACTGGTTCCTGTGCACTATTTTGTTGAGAAGGGGAGTCGGGGGGGGGGGGGAGCGTAAACAAATTTCCCTGACCATGTTATCCAGATACGTTCCCTTTGGATCAGTTCTGGGGGTACCTGGATGCGTAATCTAGGCATTGGGAGTTCTCCAGAGTTGCGAACAGATCTGGGAATCCCCATTGTGTGAAAACGTCAAAGACAAGGTTTTCTCTTAACCGCCATTCGTACTCTGGGGGCAGATGGAAGTCTCTGCTGAGTTAGCCTGCTAGCAGATTGAGTTCCCCTGGTTCGCTGGGCGCAGATCTAGTACAGGGCGCATGGTTAAGTCCTTTTTGGGTACAAGGAAGTACACTGAATAAATACCTTCTGTTACCTGTGACAGAGGCACAACCTCTATTGCTCCTTTTAGTAGCAGCAGTTCCACTTCTTGAAGAAGGATGGCGAGGTGCTCCGGTGATAAGCGTCGTCCCCTTGGGGGTCTGTACTTGGGGGACCGACTGAATTCTATGCAGTAACCGCGGGCTATAGTTGACAATACCCAGCGGTCTGATGTTATTCCCTCCCATGCTGGTAGGAAAGATGTTAGCCGGCCCCCAATCGGCGATGCATGGGAGGGGACCCGAACCTTCGAGTCATTTGGTGTTGATAGCCGGGGATCCTCTGGGAGTGGGGCCCCGACCTCTACCCTTGCCACGGCGTTGTCCTCTGAGTGTATTGGCCACTGGTTCCCTGAGTAGAGGACCAGTTGCCTGCAGTGTACTGTTGTTGTTGCTGTTGACATTGGCCTCGAAAAAAGCGTTTGTTGCCGAATCCTCGCTTATTGGGAGGCTTTGAGATTTGGTCTAAAGTCTTTAGGATGTCGAAATCCTTCTTTGCGGTCTCCAGGGCGTTATCTACCGCTTTCCCAAAGAGGTTACAATCCTCTATTGGTTTATAAATGAGTGACGCCTGGGTTTCTGGCTTAAAACCTGAGTTGCGGAGCCATACATGACGCTTCACAAGTATCCCCTGGACTAAAGAACGGCCAGCCGTTTCTGCAGCATCAAGTGTGTTTTTTATGATGCTCTGGTTAACCAGAGTTCCTTCTGTTACAGTGGTTAACAATCAAGTTCTTAAAGGCTTGGGGACTTCCTCGAGATCTTGGCGCAACTTTCCCCATTGGGCATCAGCATAACTTGCCAGTAAGGTATTATTATTGGCAACTCTGGTGGAAAAAGCTGCCGAGGCTGTAATTCTCTTACCCAGGGCGTAGAGTTTCTTTCCTTCCTTGTCCGGGGGTGCTTCAATAGTTGATAGCGGAACCCCTGCCCTTTTCCTTGTGGTAGTTACCACCAAGGAATCTGGTAATGAGTGACCCTTAATGTAGAATGGGTCCGAAGGACAGGGAGTAAACAGTTTTTCAATTCTAGGGTTGACCCCTCTAACCAATGCAGGAGTAGACAGCGATGGGATGATTCGTCTCTTAACTGAGGCGAGGAGGGGAATGGTCTGGCTAGTGGGAGATTTTTCCTTAATGATTTTTTCTACAAAATCAATATCGGGAGTCATTTCCCCAGTCTCAATTTCAAAGTGCGCTGCTGCTTTCCGTAGTAGAGCGTTGAAAGTGGGATGGTCATCTAGAGGTGACAGGTTCCTGACCGGTGTGGTCAGAGGAGAAGAAAGGTTCAGGATTTCAGGGGTCTGTAGACTCTGTTGGGGACTGCCAAGGCCGTGATCCACCTTCATCTGGGTCTTCTTCGAAGCCCCCCCACCTGTGTTAGGGTTTTCCTCAAAACCTTCTTCTTCGAGGTTCTGTTGGTCTCCAATATTTAAGAACTCCTCATCCTCTTGGCAGTGAGAGTCTTCTTCAGTGAGGTCATAAGTATTAGTCTCCATTTGAGGGGGGTCAAATAGTCTAGGATATTTAGCCCTGGGGTCCTCATGAAGTACCTCCCCTCTTGGGTGTTTTATGTTCAGGAGTGGACATAAATCTATCCAGCTTGTCCATACATGATTGGAATCTCTCGAATGTCCAATGTGGTAACCCAGAACGGTCTGGAGGCGAAAAAGGAGGCTCCTCTGCCTGTAACCGTCTAGATCTGTCCCATAACGTCAAGGATAAAATCCCTTTGCCTTCTGAGAAACCTTCTCGTAGGCTTGGGCCTTCCTTCGACGGTGGGAGCGGTTCCTGCCTCCCTTCCGGCATTCTCGGAATCTCCCTGGCCTTGAGAGCGGGCCTCGGCGTATCACTCACCGTCCGTCTCTGGCTGTCAGTGGAAACTATACGAGCCAAGCTCTCGACTACTAATTTCTCTGTCGAGGGTTCGCCTGGCATTGTGCTGGGCGGTGCCGAGTCTCTTTCTGCGACGGTCGCACTCTTACGAGGCGAGTCGCCTGGCGTTTTGGTGGTAGAGCCATTGTCTGCAGGTAGCCCAGTCGCTAGTTGCGTCTGCGGTGGCGGGGAGGGGAGGGCTTGCGACCCTTACGGTCGGTGGAGGACGCCGGTGGGCCCGGCATCTCCTTTGGCGCTAGGGCTTTCTTCGTCTTCGATGAAGAAGTGCCGTGTGTTGTGTGTTTATGTTTATGTTTTTTGTGTTCGTCAGAGTCGCCGGGGTGTTCATCCTCATAAGTAGGGCGTGAGCCGAACTTGTCGGGCCGGGGACAGACGCTGAGGAGCGGGTACGTTCCTTAGAGAGGTCTACAACCTCCGAAACAGAGGTCGGGTTATCACTGTCCTCGTCACACTCGGCGGCAGCGGGTGAGGAATCGGCTCTAGACCTAGCGTAGGCTGCCCACCTCTTGACCCTGCGGTCCTTTAAAGTTTTTGGGCGTAGAAGTTTACAGGCTGCACAGCCTTCCTCTTTGTGGTCGAGGGGTAAGCAACGGTTACACAGCTTGTGCTGATCTTTCCATGTGAATTTGCCCTTACAGCGTGGGCAAAATTTAAACAGAGTCCTCTCCATAGCTGAGGATACAATTAAGAGTGATAACGACCCCGAAGGAAAGGGGGGTGAAAGAGAAAGGCATTCTTAGAAGTAGAAGAAATGTCCCACGACCCCCACTCTCCCTACTGTCTTAGGCCGACGAGACCAGGCCACGTGTTCTGCAGCGCCGAAGGATCTCCTCCATCTAAGTCACCGCCGTCGAAGTTCTTACTCGGTGGTGAAACAGCTTTGCCGTCGAAGGAGGGATCTAATGTAATGTATAATAAATAAGGGTCGAGTAAATGTCTTGCAATTTCTCTCGAAGGAGCTCCGTGTTAAGGCGACCAATATCTGAGCGGAAAAAAACAATCTGAGGGACCTCGACGCATGAGGGATTGGGAGTACAATGCACGTCACTATAGGGATAGTGTTACAGACACGCCTTGTCGACGTCCCCTTTTCGACAACGAAAAACAAAATGCAATACTCCGCAGTGACCACTGGATGTCGGACTATGCACAGCATGTGATTCTAAGCAGATTAACAAACATCAGAAACCCTTACATCTACTTTCTGTTAGAATGGCGAAACAGTTTCTGTGGAAAGAAAGAGGTTACACATACTGTTCAGAATGGCACAACATTTCCAAGCTAAGTAAAACAACCTTATATCTACTTTACAGAATGGCAGAGCATTTCTAGGGTAAATAATAACTTTAATAACTGTTCACTCTCAGAGTTAAGGTTACCAACAAACCTCTTTTGCAAGTAAGTAACTTTTAAACACGTATTCTCTTTTCAGGCAAAAGACCTAATCCTTTTAAAGTTTTTCCCTTATTCTTGGAGCATGAGTGTTCTCAGTGGCAGAAGGGGTGGGGGGAGGGTCACTAGGGTCTAGTGTCCAACAGGCAGTGTCAGGATACGTTCTTAAGTAGCAAAAGTCAGAGTTCCTAAGGAAGACTGTTCAAACAAGCGAGTATTTTACTTTAGAGTTAGTCAAGGGTCCAGGGGTTTCACAGGAGACACCCTGGGAGGATTCCAACAGGGGCCTTGGTGCACTGGACGAGAGGGCTACCAATCACAGAAAACATCCCAAAGCTACACAGAAATCACAAAAGCTTAAAGTAGGTAAAATACTCAAGCCACCGCAGTACCTCAGAACAAAAGAATAAGCAGCAGGAGGACTTCAGGATCTGTAGCCAAAAATCTGGTTGTTGAATTCCTTCACTATGAAGATAGAGGACAGGACACTGGAAGGACTTTTGCAGCAAGGGTCACGTGGAAGGCTCTAGGCAAGATTTTCTTCCCAACTGGATGCGGTTCTGTGGATTTGGTGCCTTTTTGAGGAGCACAGAAGAAGAATATCGCTGGTCGGCTTCTCGTCGTTTGCAAGGTACAGCACTCTGGTGAGGGGGCTTTTTCGGACTAGAAACGTGCCTCTGGAGATCCAGCAGGATGCCCATGAGGTTTCTGCGAGATTCGGAAGACTGTGCACCGCACAATGGCTTGAGGTCCCAGGGTATTGCAGACCTGCAAGGTCGCAGCACAGCGTGGGATGGCTCAAAATGCAGGCCTTCTTGAGTCTAGTGTGTCTCACCAGGCTCTGGGTCGTCGTTTTCAGAGTCCCCAGGTCGATTGGAAGGAAGGGACATAGCAGGCTCCGGTTACACAGAAGGCTCTCCGGTCGCTGGAAATCGTTTCAGCAGTGAATTCTTCATCTTCCTCTTCGGTTTCGGTTCCAGTAATCAAATACCTCTTCAGCTTCCAGGATAAGACTCTTATGCAGGAACCCAGCCAAACAGCCTTGCAACATTCAAACTTGGGGGGTTGGCAATACTTTCAGGACAACCAGACGTCCAGTTTGAACTGGAATCTCACACTCAGGCTGGAAGACAAAGGGCTTCAGAGTTTTGGACTCCTCCCTCGCTTCCTGCCTTCACAGACACTCTGGAGCCTGGGTGTGTAATCCACAGGACTCCCGCTGAAGATAAAAATCACACAAAGGAATTTCCCACACTGGATGTCAGGGCAAAGAACAAGAAAGTAGAAGGAACACTAAAATGGTGTAAAAACAAGACAGGGGTCATATGAAATGAGCACACACGGGGCTGTGAAAACAGCCTGCGGTAAAGGTGCACCAAATTAATAAAAAGGTTCACTGCCACCAGCCATTAAAGGTACGTTTTTCCTTGTAATGTTGCATTTAAAATGAGAAAGGGGATACTCTATTTCCCCAGCACTCCACATAAGGTGGGAGGTCCTGGTCTCACTTAATAAAATGTAAAAAGGGATCCAAAGAACCTTTTTACCCTTGGGAACTGTAGTTCTTACATGGTTAGGCATAGAAAGTAAAAAGGGGCGCTCCTAGGGCAACCCAACAACAATAGGCACTTATTGCCAAGAAGTTGCACCCATAAAAAGAGTAAAAGATTCTGTAAATTGGGTATAAGGAAAAATAATCCACCAGTAAAAGCTAAATCTAATTGTTCTGGGGTTGACACAGGTCAGGATGATTTATCATCAGTATGAAAATCTTACCTAACAGTCATTTTTGAGGATCAATTCGAGGAATTTGAGGTTAAATCAATATTTGACTGAAGGAGAGTTAGGATGAAACTTTAGTATTTGATCGACTGGAAGGGTTTTGGCCCAGATGAACGTTCTTGGGAGGCGGTGAATGTAGTTCATGCTCCTCAGGTGATTGCCAGATTTCACAGAAGAAACCCATTCAAGCCAGGCCCTGGGTCAAGACCTTGGGGAGGGGGTACTATCAGGCTTTCCAGGTAAACACTGGGTGCAAACACTAGGTGCAATGGTCTACATACACTCTAGAGTCACTATGCATTCTAGTTCTATTACATTTCATTTACATAATAAGTATTTGTTCTTTCCTGTATTTAACTTTGAAGTAGGCTTGGGTCTTAACTCATGTAAATCCAGAGTGCAGGAGGTATCCCAGGCCAAAATGGAGTAAAGGAACTTGACTTCTGATTGTATGAAGATGGAACAACGGGCTAGGCAAAACATTCTAATCTGCCTTTCATTTAGATGTGTCCGTTAAGAAGGTCCTGCAATCGCCTAGTGGCAAGGCTACAAGCTCTGCATATGCCACCCACCACGATGGCGGAATAAAAACTATCTGAGGGACCTCAATGCGTGAAGGATCATGGGACCAATACACGTTACAAGCACACTCAGTCGACGTCCCTTTTCGAAAATCAAAAACAAGAGTGCAATACTCTGCACCCAAAACTAGATGTCGTCCTGTGCACAGCATGTGATTCTAAGCAGATCCACAAGCCTCAGAAATAGGTTTTATAATTGATTCTTGTGTGATATTGCTACCTACTATTTTCAATTCTCAGTGTGTGTGGTTGTGCCTATAATAAATGGAGTATTTTTGTACTTACCTGTCTAAGTGGAATTATTGTGTGCTTCACTGTGTGGGCTCATTGTGGACCTCTGACTCCACTCACTTTCTCCTGAGACTAAGCCTGGACCACTCGCTATGCTTTCCTGGGTTGGGTTTGGCAACCTCTCAGAGTATCCCTGTTCTCCAGAACTAGGGTGCTCCCACTTGTGAGGCTAAAAACCTTTGTGTCACCTTCAACTCCATACTTTCCTTCTCTCCTCACATCTCTGACATCTCTAAGAAGTCACACTACCAGCTGCACCTCCACAGAGGTATTCTTCCTTTCCTCTCCTTCCCCCAGAAGCTCACTGTCTCCAGAGCTCTGGTTTTCTCTAGGCTGGACTACTGCAACAGCCTTTTTCTAAATCTGCCTGCCTCTACTCTCCGCCCTCTGTAACTCATCCAAAACAAGATGCAAGACTTGTCCTTAGCCTCAGGCCCAGGGATCATATCTGTCCAGGACTGAAATCTCTTCACTGGCTCCCAGTGGCGACGAGGATTAAGTTCAAAACCCTCTGCCTTGTCCACAAGGTCTTCTGGGGCCTGAGACCTCAATACCTTCAACTCTCTCTTCCTAAATATCTGCCCTCTCAAACTCTTTGTTCATCCGCCTCCAACCCCCTCAGGGTCAGTCGCTTCTCCAAGCAGCAAGTTGGTGGTAGATCTCTCATCTGCTGGGGCCTCCCTCTGAAACAGCCTCCCTGACTTTGTGAAACTTGAGGAGAACCAACTCCGGTTCCGGAAGCACCTCAAGACCTTCTTTGCTTCTGCTTTCTCTCCTCCTCTCCCCTGCTGATCTCCTGGCTGAATCTGAATCTGCACTGGTTACCTGGCTACCTTCTGATCTCGGGCCAGGTCCCCTCTCCGCCAGTTGCTCACCTCACTGCCCCATGGCAACCCCTGCACTTGGGACTGTATTTGTATCCCTACAGCCCCCACTAGCACTTAACCCCTGATGCCTGCTCTTACCCTTGCACTTGCCACCAGCTGGCCACACTTTTAATTATTGTCTTTATTTGACTGTAATTCTATGTACTGCACTGCCCACTCACCGTTTCCCCTTCAGTTTTCCCCTTCCCCTCCCCCCTCCACTTGCGCAATCTCAATGTCACCGGGCCTAGTAGGATCGATGTCTGTCTTCCCTCTGTTTCCCCTCCATTGCCTTGTCGCGCCTTAAAACCCTTGTGTATAGGCGCGTTATAAATGCCATAACATATCATAGGGTGGCCTTCTATAATCTGTCAACCAGGCCAGATCATAGAAATCCATCTTAACACCCGTGCTGAGTGAGACCTTTTAAAATATCTCCAGCACAGGGTACCCTTGTAAATACTGTTGATTCACTTACCTATTTCCTTGATGTGATGAAACGTTGGTCTTCTTCCGTGAGTACTTCTCTGAAAGTGGTCTCCCAAAGCGCTACAGAAGTGACCGGAGTGAAAGGGAGGCATACATACATGGCAAGTATGCCATATGTGTGACCTCCCTGAACACAATAAGCAAATGGTGTGTGGGAACGCAGAGAAAGGACTGTGGGCACCCGGCACATCTGCAAAACCCACTGGGCATATGCCGTGGGGGTGGTTTTGAATTTAGATGCAAAACTAGGCACAGCTGCCGATTAAGGCTCCTTACCCATTTGGCGTGGAGAAAGCGAATGGATGGTTGAGCGGTGCCTGCGGCAGGTACAGTACAAGCATGCCGAGGCTTGCACATGCAAAATAAACATTCCATTATGCTGTCTAGCAACATGCTCTGGTCCGTCCTCTGTTCCGTGGGACATCCCAAGAGTATGAAGGAAGACGACAAGACATAAGAGTACCAATATTGATTTTAATATGCTGTTTTTATTTGGTTCCAGGATACAGTTGAAGCAATCCCCTCATACTCCATTTTGCTTTGGCAAGTCCAGTGAGGTCTGCCTTCACACAGCATTCTCCCTTGGCATATCTATTAATGCATACACATCTTTCAAAGGGTTTGCTTTTAATCAGCAGTCTTGTGACCCAGAAACGTGCACTTTATTGCACTTCCATTAGGATTCGGATTGAAGCACGGATGGTGGACAGTGTGTGCAAAAAATAATTAGTGTATGCAACCATTAATCTATATTGTCTCAACTAGACATATGGTGATCAGCTAAAGAAAAACATTCAGTGCAAAAACATCCACTTTTCAAGACAAACATGAAGTGGTGTAAAGTGAAACAGTGGAGAATCCCATTTTAAAACTAGGATTAAAATGTGGTCCTTCAATGAGCACTCATGCCAAGAGGCAGGATCTCATATTGGACCAGACAGGGCCTTTAAGTATACAATGTCAAAAAGAAGAGAAATCGAGTGGTGGGGTGGGGTTTAAGAGGTTTGGAATGCTGACTTGTTAAGTGACATGGATGAATGGCTCCTGTTTTTAAAGGATATAAACACACTACACAGTGTTTGATGTCCGTATCTTATAGTTGCGGTTCCTGCAAGTGTTTGGTAAGAATTTGTAAAGTCCAACTGGTGTGGGACTTTACAAGACTTTTCCGTTGGCATTAGGTAACCCAAATTTTACTATAGACCAGTACTACACAAGTTGGTAGAGTTACTAAGCAGCCAGGCTCGTTTATATCTTTAAAAAGCAGCAACTAATGGTAACATTAATCCTAAAGTTAGGATTCAATTCAACAAGAGCAATAAAGTAGGTGAGTAAACTAAACATATTCCAGCACACTTAGTGATGTCATTTGAAGTCAGTATTAGCACTTATTTGTGATCACCATTACCATATTGAGTTTTAAGGAGGGAAAAGTTAAGGTTAGATCAGAACATATTTTGTAAGTAGTAAACTCCCAGAGGGATGTAGGCAGTCTTTTATCCCAGCAATAACAATGTTCTACAATTAAAACCTGTAAGGGAACAAGCACTACCAAAGCCAATAGGTTCAGAAGGGGTCCTTAAGGGAGCCAGCACAGCCAATGTCAATGGGCCAGTTCAAAGTTCTGATACTCTCTTTTAAGAAATGTTTTAAATGTCAGTAGTTCAGTAGAAAATCACAAAAGCTCAAGAGGAGCCACCTGGAAGAAGCACAAGCTGGGAGGCCAGTACAGGTGAGTTTAGCTAAACTCAAAAGGGTTTAAAATAGTACTCACCAAGCTATGAAGCACCCACCACAAACGGCAAAAGCCCCACAGTACCTGAGAATTGAAGAATGTGTTCCAGCTGGATGCCTTCCTGTTGCAGTGTAGCAGACCCTTGTTCCTGGTCCTTGTTCGTGGTGACGAAATGGAGGACGTCTGGCAGGCTACTGCAGCTTCACTCGAGGGACTCTGCAGCAATGGATTCTCCTTGATTGAGCGGCCTTTGGTGGTTTTCGCGCCTTTTTCTCGGCGCTAAAGAACAACGAACAAACAGCTCTGGTTGGAAGTTATTTGATTCCTCTGTCCTGGACTCTGGTGAGGGGACTCTAGATGAAGGTTTCTTGCTTCTGTAGGGTCCTCTGGATGCCGATGAAGTTTTGGCCGGATTCGCAATTCCGAAAACAATGCACTAGATTATGATCAGGGGTCCCCGGGTATTGGGATTCTGCAGCCTTGGAAAGTCGGGGGAAGCGCCAAAATTAAGCTTGTTTTAAGGCTAGTTGGTCCCACCAGCCCAAGGGAGGAAGTTGTCCTTTGCGGGTCTTCCCAGTCGAAATGAAAACGGGGTCAGCACATCAGCAGGGCTTCACTGGGAACTTCGCAGTCCAGCAGAGTGCGGTTGGCGTCTCTTCACGTCTTCTTTGTCGGATGTTGTCCTCCAGATGTTGTCCTCCAGTGGTCTACTCTGCCTCTAGTCCCAAAAACCTTGCTTTTTAAGTAAGTTCCCATTCATTCACAGCCCTAGGCTGTCAATCACCCAGCAGGGTGGCTGTCCTTCTGGACAACCAGGCGGGCAATCAGAACTGATTTCACTCAGGAACACCTAGAGACAAATGACAGGGACATTTTGGGACCCTCCCCCACTTCCTGCCTTTCCAGACACACTGGAGCCTCAGCGGGCTTCAGGGCTGATGTCTGGCAAAGGCAAAATGCAGAAAAGACTCAAACCCGATTCAAACAGAGTAAAAGCCCAGAAGGAACTGACATGAAATGGCAAAAAAAGAAGACAGGGGCCGTTTTGGGGAAAGGGTCACCATTGGGTGTGGTACTGCAGCTGAGGTAACAGCCTGCAGATACATGGCACCATGGTAGTAAAAAAAGAAACTACAACCACCAGCCATTCAAGTGAGTTAGTGTAACAGAATGTTACATGAGAAGTGGGATAAGGAGTTGCAATGTAACCCACCAGCAATCTAAAAAGGGTGGCGTGCGCTGGACACACAAAAGAAAAGGTAAGTGAGCCAAAAGTCATCTTACTATTCTTGTGAACAGTAGTTCGCCCAAGAAAATGTATTTAAACATTAAGAGAAGTCCAAGTGACTTCCCAGTGGCACTGCAAACAAGGTGCTGTGTGTCACCATGCAAAAAGCAAATGCCTATGGAGTTTACAGTAAGAAACACAAAACACTAGTCAGAAAAACACGAGGGAGTGGGGGGAAAGTCCCACTCACTCAGGAGTAAAAATTAAAAAGCCCTGAGTACAGCAAAAGAGCTGGGGGTCTCGAAGGTTAAAGGGAATTGACACAAAAGAACAAGTTATTTAGTTATTTTGACTGGATGTTCCAACGTATTCCACATCTTTGACATGTAATGTCCACAGCTGTGCTATTTCGGAATCTTTTCGGCACAGGGATGTGTATCGATGGCATCTGGTCGATGTCCCTTGAAGGCATGCATCGAGGGCGATGTCACTGGATGTTATAAATAGGACGCATGGCGCCCATAGCCTCAGTTTATGTTTTTTCCTGCATAACGTGTGACCTACTCATACACAATGCCTGCTTGACTGCACATAGCCTTGAGGGAACGCAAGCTGCAATAGCGTAGGAAATTCTCCAGAGGGGCAGGCCGGGAGGGAGATGTGGAATACGTTGGAGGAACATCCAGTCGAAAGAACGTTACCAGTTGATAAGTAACTTGTTCTTCGAATGGATTGTCTCCTCCAATGTACTCCATATCTTTGACAGACTCCCAAAGCAGTACCAGAAAATGGAGGAGGGAGAAGGATTTAAAATACCCAATCAGTAGAACCGCTTTACCAAAGGCCATACCTTGACCATGGAGCGTATCCAGGGAGTAATGTTTGACAAAGGTGTGGATAGAAGCCCGTGTAGCTGCGTCATAAATATTCCTAATAGGAACTCCCGCTGCAGGGCAGTAGAAGTGGCCACGCCCCCAGTGGAGTGAGCTTGCAAACCCTCAGGAAGGTCCTTGCCTGACAATCTGTAACATTTAGTAATGGTGAGGATAATCCACCTGGACAAGGTCTGTTTGGTAACAGCCTGGCCCAATCTGTGTCTAGCGTACCCCACAAACAGTTGATAGTTCACTCTGACCCTGGACATCCTAGAAACATAAAAGCCCAGATCTCTCCTAGGGACCAACCTATGGAGTCGCTCCTCTTCCTTACCAGGAGGATATAAAGCAGGAAGTACCACTTTCTGGCTTAAATGAAACTCGGACACTACCTTAGGGAGAAAGGATGGACGTACCCTCAGTACAACCCTATCCTTGTGGAACACAGTAAAGGGTGGCTTAGAGGAAAGTGCCTGCAATTCACACTCTACGAGCGGATGTAACCGCAACCAAGAAAACCGTCTTGAAAGACAACAGTCTCAAAGGACAAGAGTGCAAAGGTTCAAACGGAGCACCCATCAGGAATTTCAAGACCAAATTCAAATCCCATACCGGCAACTGAAACAGGGACGGTGGGAACACATTAGTGAGCCCTTTAAGAAATTGGGAAATCAAAGGAATCTTAAAATAAGAACATTCTCCAGACGAGTGCTTGAAGATAAGACAGCGCTGCCAGGTAACCTTTAATGGTACCTACTTGAAGACCCCTGTGGGCCAAAGAAAGCAAGAAAGACAGAACCATGGGAATAGAACACTGAAAAGGATCGACATTGTGTCCTCTGCACCAGTCGCAAAGCATACGCCAACGGTACAGGGATCTGGATGCCGGTTGCCTGGCCGAAAGCAACACCTCCCTCACGTCATCCGGGAGCTCCCAATCCTTATATCCCCACCTTTCAGAAACCAAGCATGAAGGTTGGGAGTCTTGCCCTCTGGATGAGAACTCAACCCCCCCATCCCCTGTCCCACCTCCATACCCCCCCCCCCCCCAACTCCAGTCCCAGTTCCCCCCCACCCCAGATGCTCTTGGTAGGGAAGACAGTGTGGAAGACAGATGAAATCTCTAGAAGGTCCAGGTACCACACTCTCCTGGCCCAATCAGGAGCAATGAAGATCATGTAGGATCCGAACCTCTGCAACCTCCTTAGCACTTGAGGAATGACGGGGACTGGAGGAAACGCGTACACAAGTGGGAATGAGCAATCCACGACAAATGCGTCCCCTAAGGCTCCTCAAGGAGGACATTCCCTTGAGCAGACTCTCTCGCACATCTGCTTTGCACTGGTCGCGAACAGATCCACTTGTGGGGTTCCCAAAGGGTGAAGATCTTCAGAAGGACTTCCTGAGCCAACTCCCAATCGTGAGAGATCGTGCTCTGCCTGCTCAGAGCGTCCACTGCAGCATTCTCCTCCCCGGTCAGATGAACTGCTGAGAGTGAAATTTCTTGCTGGATTGCCCAGAACCAGAGCTGCATTGCCTCCTTGCACAACGGGAGTGACCCTACCCCCCCCATTTTTGTTGATTTAATGCATGGCCACTGTGTTGTCCGTCATGATCAGAACACTCTTCCCCCACACATACGGCAGAAAAGCATTCAGGGCCAGCCTGATGGCTCTCAGCTCCAACAGGTTGTTGTGGAGTTTGGATTCCGACGGAGACCAACGACCGCTGGCAGTCAAATCATTGGCATGAGCCCCCCATCCAGTGAGTGAGGCGTCCATCACCACCGTCACCTCCGGACAAGTTTGCCAAAATGGCCCCCCCTTCATTAGATTCCCTTCGCTGGCCAACCACAGAAGATCCTGCGAGACAGAGTGTGGAACCTGAACGGGATCCGACATTTTGCCCGAGAATTGGGACCACAGTATCTTGAAAACCCATTGCAGGGATCTCATCTGCAGTCTGGCCTCTGGTACCAGAAAAATGCACAATGCCATGAGGCCAAGCAACCTTAAGGAAACAAAAGCCGGAAGACTGGGCATGTTGAAATTGGTCCACCATCTGTACAATGTGATGAAGTGTTTGCCCTCACCTTGGGAGGCAAACACTTCCCCAAGGAAGTGTCCAACACAGCCCCGATGTACTGGAGCTGTTGGGAAGGTGTCAGATGCGACTTCATGAAATTGAGGGAGAAGCCCAGCTTGTGGAGGGAGTGGCAGGTGAGAATGAGATGATCCAGAGCTTGCTCGGGAGCACGTGCTCGGATCAGCCAGTCGTCCAGGTAGGGGTAGACGTGAATTCCCCCCCCTCGCCTGAGATACGCTACCACCACCCCCATTAGCTTGGTGAAGACCCTCGGGCGGAGGTGAATCCGAATGGCAGGACCTGAAACTGAAAGTGCAAGCTGCCAGCCGCAAACCTCGGGTACTTTCTGTGCGTTGGATAAATCGGCACATGAAAGTAAGCATCCTGCAGGTCCAGAGACACCAACCAATCTTGAAGACGAAGGGCCTGAAGGACCTGAGAAACAGTGACCATCTTGAACTTGTCCTTCCGGAGGAACTTGTTCAACCAACGCAAGTCCAAGATGGGTCTCAGTCCCCAGTCTTTCTTTGGAATCAAAAAATATGGGGAATACCATCTGTTGTTCCTCTCCGCTACAGGCACTAGTTCTATAGCGCCTTTCTCCAGCAGGCTTAAGATTTCCTGGACAAGGAGCGGATCCGGAAGCTTCAAATAGAGACTCCCTGGTGGATTGTCGTGAGGCTGCTTTAGGTAGGGAAGGAAGTAGCCGTGGACTATGGTCTCCAGAACCCACGCATCCAAATAGCTCGCAATTCTTCAAGATGCTGAGACAGTCTGCCCTCGACCGGTGAACAATGGAACATGGCCTCAGTTGTTTTGGAGCGGCTGTTGCAGCGCCTGAAGGCAAAGAGGCTGCTGCTTGAGCAGCTTTGGCAACTCTATTTCCTAGACCACCACGGGTACTTCTTTGTTGACCCCTTTGATTGCCGGCTCCTCTCTTCCTACCAAAAGAGGAGTAGTAACGAAAAGGAACCTCCACTCCACTGTTGTCCCCTGGGACGAAAAGGTGGAGGTTGACGCACTGCTGCACTCAAAGATTTAGCAGCAGCTTTGGAGGTCTGCAACCTCAAGACTCTTGTCAGCCTTGCTGCCAAACAAATGAGAGCCATCAAAGGGCATGTTCACAAGACGACCTGTACATCTGGAGCAAAACCCCACGCAAACCTGTGCTCGCAGCCATGGACCGGCTAACACTGTCGGGCGTGTCCAACCCAGACTGAAGGGATTCACACATGGCATCCTTGCCACCCTGCAGGAGAGCAAGGAACCCATCCCTTTCTTCCCCCTCGGGAATATGCTCAGACACTAGAGAGACGCAATTTCACAGAGTGTGTGAAAATCTTGCTACGGCACAAGTGGAGTTGGCTGACTTCAGCGCCATACTCCCTGCAGAAAACACCTTGTGTGACCAACCATCAAATCACTTGTCGTCCCTATCAGGAGGGATGGTAGGGTACGCCACCTGCCTCGAGGTGGCCGTAGCCGCCTGAACCACTAAACTCTCGGGAGTGGGGTGAGTGGATAGGTAGCTGGGGTCGCTACTGAAAAGGCAGTATTTTTTAGTTAACGACTTGTTAACCGCCGGAAGAGACTCTGGGGTCCGCCAAGCAGCCGCCACCCTTTTTTGTAAAGTCAAATGAAAAGGCACCACTAGGTCAGTGGACGGACCTTGATCCAAAATATCAGTCAAGTCATCCTGAGCAAATGCATCCGGAGGACTAGACCAAGCAAGATACTCAGTAACCCTAGCCATCAGTCTCCTATAAGAGGACTCAGCATGAGCCCCAGATTCAGGCCTGCCAGACTCCACCTCAGGAGAAGTGTCTAAGCCACTGGCATCATGTAGTGATTGATGTAACTCTTCCAACTGACTGGCCCTGGAAAAGACAGGAGCCACATCAGGCTCAAAAGGGTCAAATTCCAAATCTGACCTCTCCTCATCCTCATAGATATCATCCAGAGAAAGAAAGAACTCCTGCCTAGGGACAGAAGTGAGTCTGGATTTCCGAACAGGCTTCACAGACTTGGATTTAGCCTTTCTAGGAGGATTCACAGTACCAGGGATCTCCATCGGCAAATTCCAGCCAAATGGCCCCGAAGGCGTTGAGGGCGCCGACGGCTTCGGCGTCAACTACAGCGCCAAGGGCTGATGTGAAGGCAAAGCATCAATCTCCGTATCTGACGGACACAGCGCCAACTGAGTCGACACCGACCTCGAGCCCTTACCAGATTTCTACGGTTTCACCGGGGACGAAGACTGAGACCTGGATCAAGCATGTCTCTAGCGATCAACCTGAACCTTGTCTGAACGGGACCTCAACGGTTCCCGATGAGTATCGCGTCGAGGACTGGAGCCCAAAAGGCACGCGAGCATCGGACCGAAACCGTTCCCTGCCAGCTTCTTCCAAAGGCGTGAAGGGAACTGTGCCCTGGGATTGAAAAATCGCCAGCATCTGCTCCCTGAAAGTCTCCCATTCCTCCGGAGTCGAGGACTTAGTGGGACAAGCCACTTTCCTTGCGGGGCCATCATCTGATGAGGACGGGGAAGGCGACCGGTGACGCCGCTTCCGGGAGTGCCTAGACGAGGAGGACGAGTGGCTGGACCCACTCTGGGATCGAGATCCCCGGGACTCCTTCCGTCGAGGAGAGTCACCCCTCGAAGCGTCGGTAGACATCCCTTTTGCAGATTTTCAGGACTTACTGGGTTTAGTAATTCCCCCGACCTACCTGTAACTTCCCCTTATGCTCTCGCAAGGCCTTAGCAGTCAGCGACTGCCATTTTGAACAGTCGTCAGTGTCATAACTCTCGCCCAGACATCACAAACAAATGCGGTGCAGGTCGTAATCGACATCTTAGACTTACAGTCCCGGCAAGTTTTAAAGCCAGAACGCGGAGTCAGAGGGGTAGATGAAGAAGACATATTCACAAAGAATACAAGAGGAGCGCCGAGTTCTCGAAGCAACCACGTTTGCGGAAAAAACGGAACTGAGGCTACAGGCGCCGTGCATCCTATTTATAACATCCGGTGATGTCGCCCTCGACGGAGGCCTTCGAGGGACATCGACCCAACGCCATCAACGCAGGACGACCTCTGCTGAAAAATGTCCGAAGTAGCACAGCTGTGGAAATTACATGTCAAAGATGTGGAATACGTTAGAAGACAAAATCTGTCAGGGTTCACCTTGGCCGATCTGCGGAAGCTGCTGAGCCCCACCAGACCCTCAAAGGCATGGAACACTCAACTACTCTTACAACAGGTAATAAAGAACAGACTCCCTCCGGACCCTCAGGATAATCGACAGCAAAGGATGGAAGCATAGGTTAAGACAACATCAAATAAGTCCTTCTACACATTCCCTGAATTTACTGAACTGACACATTTGTTTTGTACCCGTTTGTCCTCCGCTTCTTGCTTGGAGGAAGTAATGACCCTTAGCGGTGATGAATAGAAGACTTTACAATGTTTATGGCGTTACAAGGAAAAGACTTCACTCCTAAGAAAAGAGCTTCAGGCTTTTAAGTTTACATGTCACACCAAATGAAAGCTCTTTCATCAAAACAAAAGGGTTCTTGCCTCACTGTTTACTTTGTACTTGATACTGTTCCTCTGAAGAAGTACTTTCAGTAAATGCTCTCAACGTTCAAGAAGAAAGTGCAGAGTTCAAAATAGTTGATTAGTCACAAGCAGGAATTGTCCATCAGTCTAATTGTTCCCGCGCTCCTGTCTCCACGGAGGGCTCAAAGAAGTCACAGCGCTAAAAACAAAAACAAAAAAAACTGCTCCTACTATTGGACCTGCCAAGCAAATTATTGTCAATGTCTTGGATAAACGATTTTCATTAGAAATTATTCCCATCAGTGGATTGGGCTCAAGATGCCTCCCTGCCAGCTTAGTTCTAGGAAGAGGAAGCATTTACTTAAAACACGCACTTGGAATTTCTGATGCGTATGGACCAACACATCGCATACGTGAGCAACTGCTGTTGTCTCTTCATCTCTTATAACATGAGATGAGAGAAATTAAAAACCACGCGGGCGGCTACGGCAACCGCAGAACTAAAACAGTTACAAAGCTACCATTGCTTCCCAAAGCTCTGCGCACGACGGGGAAGAAAACAGCTGATCAGAGCTGCATTCTCCGTCTTGGATGCTGAGTGCTAAGCAAATACAATATGTACTTTGTTTTAACTCCGGGTAAGAAGTTCAACGGAGTATCGAGCCGTGCGAGCTGACTAACACACTGCTCATAAACACGAGCTCGCGCATGCTAGAAAAAATAAACGCTTGCCAACAAACCAGTCTGATTACTTCCTTTGAGATATATTCATGTTGACGATGAATGATAAATCTTTTAAGAACCGAAAGCTGCCTGTACAAAAATAAAGTTTACGGTTCTCAGACTTTTAAGGAGGAAAAAATGGAAATTGAATAAACTTGGCCCTTATCTCTGGAAACTGCTGATTGAACGTTCCCTGCTCATAGTCTTTCTAGCAATTATGGTCTTTCTTGATATCTTCCTCCAGGCTCACTTAATCTTGGCGTTATGGCCCTAGGGTAGGCCCAAATACAGCTGTTCCAAAATTCATATCCTGCTCAGTTAAAGTCTAACAATGAAAGGCAGTTGAGAACTCCTACCTCCAGAACAAAAGGAATTCTCAACCAATCATATCGTTGACCAGACCCTCCATCTTGGCTTGGGCACTTGTCACACCTCTAGACACAAAGTTAAAGCATAACTCTCATGAAATAATAACACCCTAGACAAGATTGTCAAAACTCCTATCTTTAGATTAATTAACATAGCCTAACTATAGCAGCCCTGACAATACACCCTCCTCAAAGCCCTGTCCCAGGGCTTGGCCTACAAGGAAATCTCTTATGAAACTTAGGGCATGAACATCACCGACATCCTCCCAGGTGCGCTCCTCTGGTCCACATCCTGCCCAATCAATGAGATATTGCAACTTTCCTCTCATCCTTCTAGAATCCAAAATGGACTTAACTTCAAACTCTTCCAACCTTCCTTCAACCAAAACAGGAGCCGGCGAAACCCTCAATCTAGTCCCTTGGTGTACCGGTTATAGTCCCTTGGTGTACCGGTTTTAACAAGCTTACGTGAAATGTAGGATGAACCTTCAAGCTTGCTGGCAATTTCAATTTCACAGCAACAGAATTTATCACTCTCTCCACCTCAAAAGGACCTACATACCGCTGACTAAACTTATTTCTCCCTTTAATTCTCAAATGTTTTGTTGACAGCCAAACCAATTCTCCCACGTTATACTGGGGACTCAACCTTCTTTTTACATCAGCATACCTTTTGTATCCAACCTTGCTTTGCATTAAAGACTCTTTAGCTCTTTCTAAGTTCATTCTCATAGTCTGAAAACGAATCCCAACCTCCGGATTCTTTTCTTCCCTCTCTATATTATCAGTAAGGAAACGAGGATAAAAACCTCTACCTAAAAAGAAAGGAGTCAGACGAATCTTTTTCACAATTATTATATGCAAACTCAGCCAGCCAAATTAAATCTACCCATTCTGAGTCTTCATTCAAATAACACCTTAGGTATTTCTCCGTCTCGGGATGATAACCCGAAGTTAATCTAACCTCCATTCCCAATCCCTTACAAAACGACCTCCAAAATTTAGAAATGAACTGAGGACCTCTATCAGAAATGATCCTACTGGGCTAACCATGCAGCCTGACCACCCCTTGAAGAAAGTTCTGAGCCAGACTTTCTGCAGTAACCTCCCCCTTAATGGGAATAAAATGTCCTGCTTTAGACACAAGATCGACTACCACCAAGATAGATGAGCACCCTTGATTCCTTGGCAAGTCAGAGATGAAATCCATAGCCAAAGTATGCCAAGGACGAGGAGGAATTGGAAGAGGCTCTAACAAACCCATGGGCTTCCCCGTCGGATGCTTAGCCTGAGCGCAAACAGAACATATTTTCACAAGGTTCAATGTATCCTGTCGAATTCTTTCCCACCAAAACTCCCTTCTGACTAATTCCAAGGTTTTCCTGAAACCAGGATGCCCAGATAACAGACTTGTGGCAATATTTTTACACATGCTCTCTTAATTCCAAAGATGGTAAGTATAATCGATCATCAAAATATGGCAGGCCATTCTTAATACTGCGAACCGTATCTTGCCGCTCCCATTCTATCATTTGTTCCACCGTCATCACCTTCTGGATTTCTTCAGCCAGATTCCAAGCAACTACAGTTCCAGCCAATACGAAACGCTCTGATGCAATCAAAAGGTTGAGGAACACATTCACCCTTCATTGATTCACTTCCCGGGAATTGGCGAGACAAAGCGTCTGCTTTCCATTTAGCTTCCCTGGTCTGAAAGTGACTACAAAATCATAATCCGCAAAGAACAACTCAGTCTCATGGGTGATAGGACCGGATGAAAGCGAGGTTCCATCCATCGCCCTTACCTGTTCCACCACCTCCTTATGGTTTAACTGAATTCCTAAAGCCTTAGCCACACCCCAATCCATGAAGTTACCTGTGGCTCCCGAATCGAGGACTACCGGCCCAGATCCTTTTAAAACTGCTTTGACTAACAAGGATACATTCACTGTAATGTGCGGAACCCTTGCTTGAAGGGTATTCGCCACTTGCTGTTCCTTTATGGTCGAGATGACAAGTCTCTTTGGGGCGTAAGAGCAATTTCCAAGAAAGTGACCACCCCTACCACAATATAGACAATTTATTTATCTGTCTCCTCTCCTTTTTCTCCTTAGTTAAAGGCCCTCTCACTTTAGAACCCTGATCTGACCCTCTTAACTCGACTCCATGGATTCTGAATTCTTAATTTACAAATTCTACTCTAGAAGGGCGCTCCCCTCTACCCACACTCCTCACATCTCCAAGACTTTGTTTACGCACTACCCTTCTCTCATTGAGAGGGAAATCCAACTGAATAACTAAGTCCATCAACTCATCACATGACGTAGGTCTATTCACTATAGTAGATAGAGCATCCTTCAACTCCTCTTTTAACCCCCTATATAAGAGTGAAGACCTTTTTTCATCCGGCCACTAGCGTCTTAAATTGCATGATATAAGAAACCAAATCTCGTCCACCCTGCCGAAGTTTTAACAGCTCCCCATCCATCCACCTCAAGAGACCCGATGCCGATCAAACATCTTCTGAAACTCTTCTTGGAAGAGAACAAAATTTCCCAATACTAAATGTCTCTGACTAATCAACAACCCAGCCCATGCAGCTGCCTCACCAGATAAATATGACATGACAAAAGAAACCTTTGCAGTATCTGAAGAAAATATCTCAGGCCTACTTAGAAAATGAAGCTTGCACTGAGTGCAAAAAGTTTGAAACCTTTTGGCCTCTCACCCCATACCTCTTGGGAGCTGTCAACAGAACTGGCATGCAGATAATGATAATGATGTGTTATTTATATAGCGCCTCCTACAACTCCACTGTTCCATGCCTGAGAACTATCCTCATCCTCCCTGATCAGCAGTGGAGGATCACCTCGAGTTCTAGGAACAGCTGCTCTCCTAACCTCTGCTTTCTGTAAACTAGTTACCTTCTCACTCAGTTCCTCCATTCTTTTATATAACTTTGCAGTCTCTATGAGAGATCTTTAACTCCTCTCTCAGGTCCCTAATCATATCCCCAAACACGTCCATTGAGGTCTCGTCGGGGTTCCCAGCAGCTCAACGTAGGTCCCGACGCCATCGACGCAGGACGCCCTCTGCCGAAATATTTCCGAAGTTGCACAGCTGTGGACATTGCATTTCAAAGATGTGGAATACATTAGAGGGCACAATCCATTCGAAAGGAACATTCTCCCTAACAGCAAGGACCTATTAAACAGAAAAATGCTCAATCATTAATTATAAAAATACATTGAAGAAATGAAGAATTTTGAAAAAACAAGGATTATTAAAAAACGAGGATTGCTTTTAAAACAGATTTATGATTAACAATGTCATTTTTCGATCACCCCCAGTTGAATCATACATAAATATGCACTATACTTACCAAGACATCTTTGCCCTCTTCAGGATTAGGGTATTTCACAGTTGGGAACTCTGGATCAGGCTCCTTTTGTTCAGGTACAGCAATTGGCGGCGCAAAGCCAAAAGCTTCAAAGGCAGACTGAACAAACACGTGACCCACCCCATGCACAGATGTGTGCACAAATTTCACTGTGGACGCTGTATTCATTTCCCTGCAATCCAAAATATGAAGGATGATCAATTCCATTTTCATAGAGTGTCCACATTCACAGTTTTGCAATTTCACAGACAGACATTCCTCTTATCCAACTATCTCTGCATGCTGTCTATCATACCAAAGGAACAGATTTGTTTATAGTTATGCCATCATTTATTTTTGGTATAGGAAATGGAAATGTTGTCTTAAGTATAGAAAAGATCTGTTGATACAGTTAGGAGGATTTTACAAGTGTCCTCTGGTGATGGCTTAAGAAGATCTACTCATTGTTGTTTTCCTTTATGTTATTAAGGACTCTTACAGCGATAATTGGCAGTGTAGTCCACGCTTCACTCTCAGAAGATGAGTAGTGGTAGTAAAGTACAGTTTACCCTCCGACAATGGAATGTCCACATAGAATACGAAACAAATATAGTCAACTTATGAAAGTAGTGCCTAAAATAAATATCTACATTAAATAGAAAATTAGTAATTGAGTATTAAAAACAATAAGGTGATATCAATAAAGAACAGCAACAAAACACAAGTATTTAGCAATTCCTTGCAGGCAGGTAATTTTTACCAATACTTTAAAAAGATTCAGTATAGTTTTTAAAGTGTTATCATAGAAACCAATAGGAACATTTTAAAAGTGTTATAGAAACCAACAGGAAAAAGCCAAACAGCTTCTTGTTATGTGTAAAACTAAGGTAGACTACGAACCCCTCCAGTGGAGATCCAGCACAAATGAACCACAAAAAAGATTGAGGGATGATTAAAGAATTTTGATGTAGATCAAGTTATGAGGCCGTGGAGATAGGACTGCATTTGGAGCCCCCAGGCACAGAAGAAAAGAAACCATGTCAGATCAAGAGGTGGAAAACACCCAAGATGCTGCAAGGCTGCTGGAGGCCACGTAAAAGGTCCAGGAGATGAACATGCATAGGTTAGTCGATCAAATGGCTTCTACGGGTTGTGCTTCCAGGCACAAGGACTGCCGGGGGAGTCACTTGTTAGGACAGCTCCTATGAAGTCCAGCTAAGGGCTTAGTAAAACCATTCAACTGAGAAAATATAAGACTCCTTTCTTAGTATAAGGCTATACCACCTGAGTATATGGTAGTGTAGACATAGCAGCCAGGCTTATCTCAGGAGGTCGAGAGGGCTGTAGAATCAGTACACAGAAATTGTAATCCACATATGGTCCAAAGAAACACTGACACAGTATGTAGTGTACAAATAAATGGTTTATTTAAATACAAGTAGGCCCAGATTAATCTTGGGGGAAATAAGTACTAGAACAGATCATATAAAAACATTATAAAAGAAATTCAACACTATGCTTGCAGGTACACATACCGAAGCATATAAACTTATTTGGAACACCCAACAATATTTCGAGGGTAGTCAAAACCAATAGTTCCGTTTGGATTACTTACAGTAATACAGGGTAGTACACCAAATCAGTTGCACTGTGACGCTCAGCAACAAATCACATAGTAAGTCAACTGGACAATATACTTTTCAGAATAGTGGAACACTTATTCCAGGAACAGTATAAACCTATAACTCTCATTCAGGATAACGCAGTTATTTCTAGGGGAGTTGGACCTTTTGGTGTAAAATCCCATTACACTTTTCAGCTCAGTGAAGCACAGTCTCAGCTCAGTAGGAGCGTATGACACTATTTCTGGATGGCTCAAGGCAGATCAAGGTTAGCTACACTTAACACTTTTCAGGAATTGCACACAGCTATTCTAGGCAGGTAAAATCTAATGTTGTAATATACTATTACAGTTTGCTTTTCAGAGATGAACGTAAGCAATAACTCTAACTTGTTTTTAGGATGGCACACAGCTAACACAGGAAAGTAAAACCTATATACTTTTTTAAAGGGACTATCAGCAACTTAAGGATCAGTATAACCTAAGGCAGACTTATTCTGGACAGGCTAACAGCAAGTCAGGGGAAGCAAGATCCAATTGGGGACACTCCTACAATTATCCTAACAGAATAATAAAGTGAAACCAACAGCATTACTTTTGGGAAGAGGGGGACCAATTCACAGGTGAGTAATTTAACCTTCCATCTACTTTCTGTTAGAATGCTGAGAAAGTTTCGAAAGAAAGTAAGATTTTGAGAATACATATTTAAGAAGGCACACAGCTTATTCAGGGTAAGTAAATCCTATATATACTTTTCGGAATTGCAAAACATATCTAAGGTAAGTAATAACTTTTTGTAACTACACTCTCAGAGCTGCAGGTACCAACTAATTCATTAACAAGTAAGTACATTTTCAAAACTTGGATTTATTTTCAAGGCAGACGCCTTAAAGTATTCAGCCCTTCCAAAGTCTAGTACATGAGTTCTCTCAGAGGCAGAAGAGGGACCCTAGAGTCTAGGAGCCAGCTGTAGGCAGGGTAAGAAAGGGCTCAGTTGCAGGCAAAGTTCCAGAGGAAGACTATTCAAACAAGTATTTTACTTTAGAGTTAGTTGAGGGCCCAGGGACTTGAGAGAAGACACCCTAGGATGATTCCAGTAGTGGGCCTGGATGAACTGGGCGAGATGCCTCCCAATCACAGAAAACACCTCAAAACTACACAGGAATCATAAGAGACTTAAGGTAAGTAAATACCCAAGCCAGCACAGTACCTCAGTACATTAGAAGATTTTGCAGCAGGAGGACTTCAGGATCCGCAGGCAAAAATCCAGATGCTGCAATCCTTGTCAGGTGGACAGAAGACATGACCCTGGATGGGCTTTTTCAGCAGAGATCCACACAGAAGGCTTCAGTCAAAGGTTTCTCCGTGGCTGGATGCAGCTCTATGGATTTGGTGCCTTTACAGGAGCACAGAAGACAGAATATCGCTGGTCGGATTCTCGTCGTTTCAAAGGTCCAGCACTCTGGTGAGGGGACTTTTCAGACTCGATTCAGGTCTATGGAGGTCCAGCAGGATGCCCACAAAATTTCAGCAAGATGAGGAATTCGGAAGACTATGCACTGCACAATTGCTCGAGGTCCTAGGGTATTGGGTACTGCAGCCCTGCAAGGTCACAGCACAACATGCAATGGCTCAAAATGCAGGTCTTCTTGAGTCCAGTGGGTCTCAGCAGGCTCTGGGTGGGGGCCATCGTGTTCGGAGTCCACAGGTCGATTGGAAAGAAGGGTAACATCAGGTTCAGGTTGCACATAAGGCTCTCCAGTTGCTGGAAATGGTTTCAGCTGCAAGTTCTTCACCTTGCTCTTCAGATTTGGTACCAGTGGTCGACTACCCCTTCAGTTTCCAGGATCTGACTTTTATGCAGGAACCCAGCCAATCAAACAGCCATGCAACATTCAAACCTGGGGGGTTGGCGGTCCTTTTAAGACTGCCAGCCTCCCAGTCTGAACTGGATTCTCGCAGTCAGGTTGGAAGACAAAAGGCTGCACAGCTTCGGACTCCTCCCTCGCTTCCTGCCTTCAGACACTCTGGAGCCTGGGCGAGGAGTCCACAGGACTCCCACCAAAGATAAAGTTACCACAAAGGATTTTCCCACCGTGGTGGTCAGGAGAAGGAACAAGAAAGGACAAAGAACACTGAATAGGGGGGAAGAAAAGAAGACAGGGGCCATTTTGGTAAAATGAGCACCGATGGGTGCCTTTACCGGGGCTGTTAAAACAGCCCATGGTACAGGTTCACCAATATAGTTAAAGGTTCACTGCCATGAGCCATTAAAAGTAAGCTTGCCCCTGTAAGATAAATGTTACAATTAAAAGAAGGAGATACAATGTATCTCCCCAGCACTCCTCATAAGGTGGTGTGTGCTGGTTTCACCGAAAAAAATGTAAAAGGGTTCCAAAAATCCTTTGTACCCTTGGGAACAGTAGTTCTCATAAGGTTAAACAGAGAAAGTTAAAGGGGAGCCCTAAGGGCCACCCTGCAACAATAAAAAGGCATTACCAAAAGTTGTTAAAGAGGATACTATAAAAAATATGGAGAGTATTAAAAATGACACCCATAAAGAAAAAAAAAAAAAAAAAGAGTAAAACACTGAGTGTGGAAAAAGGTTTGCACTCACTGAGGTTTAAGGAAAATGTATTCACCAGTAAAGTAAAACGTTCTGGGGTTGACATAGGTCAGGAAGATTTATCATCAATTTGAAAATCTTACCCAACATTCCTGTTGACGGAAGGGTGGGACCAGTGACTCAGACTAGGTTGAAGGACCACAGCCTTCATGCTAGCAGACCCAGGCACAGCAGCAGCGTGGTACACATTGCTGAACCTTTCGATAGGTCAACAGATGCTCCAGTCAGAACTTTGAGGGAACCTACTTTATCCTGTAGGGCAGCGCAAATGGGCAACAGCTGAAGAATTCCAACCTGGGATTAGTCATGTTAGTGAGATTTATCAGTTTTATGCTTAAACTCGTCTCCTAGTGAAATCGCCAGCACTTTTTGCTGGACTTCTGGACCTTTTTCTTTATATCCTGAATGAGGGGAGGCCTTTTCCCCTCATTCATTCTTATGTGCTCCGACATTTTGGAACTCTGTTCCCTGCGTTTTACTTTTGTTATGGAGTCTGCTTTCATCCATGTGTTTAAAGGCATCTGTTTAATTTTTGTAGCACACAGCACCCTAAGTGCAGTGTTGCTGGGAACCCTTTCGGTTCTCCTTTGAGATTCTTTGGCTATCCTTAAAAAATTACTGTTCTTAAGGATAGAGGGATGACATACATTACTCACCGTAATCGTATTTCTGATGATTGTATCTGCTTAGATTTGCATGCTGTGCATATAGTCTGACATCTAGTGGTAATCGCAGAGTGTTGCATCTTTTTTTCGAAGATCGAAAAGGGACATTGAAATGGGTGTGACTGTAACACTATCCCCAACGTGGCGTGTAGTGTACCAAAAATCCCTCACGCATCCAGGTCCCACCAGTTGTATTTTTTCTGCCGTGAGGGAGCCTTATAGTTTGCGTGAGCGAGTACAGGAGAGAGAAGGTGTAAGAAGTCTATGTTCCTTCTACTCCAAGAGTGGAGGAAGGGTGGTTGCATGTGAATCTAAGCAGATAAAACCATCAGAAATATGATTACAGTGAGTAGTGTATGTCTTTTGATGGTTGTAGATCTGCTTAGAAACCCATGCTGTGCATAGACTAGCGAGCAGTACCCAGAGATGGTGGTGGGATGTGTGAAGGAACAGTAGCAAAGAGATGTCTTAGCACTGCTTACCCCACCTGAGAATCAGACCTTGAGTGGGTATCTAGGCAGTAGTGTTGTGTAAGTGTTCACAGAACTCCAAGTTGCTGCTTTGCAAATGGAATCTAGAGGACCATTGACAATTAATGCTATGGTAGCCCCTGTGCCCAGAATCGAGTGAGCTCTAGGCGTGAAGGGTAGATCTCTCTTGGCAAGAGAGAAACAGTGTGATGCAGTTTACGATCCACTTGGAAACAGCTGACTTAGAGATACAGTCCCATTCTCTACCAGCTGCCACTGATACGAAGAACTGGTTTGTTTTTCGTAGAGGCTTTGTATTTTCAAGATAGTAAATTACCGCTCTCCTCACCTCTAGTGTGTGGAGGCTCCTTTCTGCCAAGTAACGGGTTTTGGAATAAAGTGGGCAGTTCTATGGACTGGTTTACATGCAACTTCCAGATAAATGTGGGCGCAAAGCGTGGGTGTGTGTGCGCGCAAAACCACCTTGTCCTTGTGAATCGTGACAAAGGGGCCCTGAAAGGGCATGCAGTTCACTAACTGTTAAGTCACGGCCAAACGCACACTTGATTGAAGATTTATTATAAGTATCGTGGAAAGTAACACACAGCAGGCGCCCTCCTCAAGAGGCAGGCTCCAACTGCTTTTACATACAAAAGAAAACTTAGACAAGCATTCTAATCAGAATAAGCACATCAATACATTCCAGTTAGAATCTGGTTACATCATAATGTCATTGAGTTGCACTGTGTTAACTTAAAGTAAGTCTGACCTTTTCTAAAGTTAATAAGAACCAAAACTCAACACATCTCCTTCCCTTAAACAGAAGCATTTAACCCAAGTAATAATCATTAAACTTAGTTGGTCTGTACCTCACTCTGTTTGCTTTCACACCACTATCAGTGTTAATATTGCGGTCACACTCAAAATTCACTACTCTACTTGCATTAGATCCAGGCACTAGAGCTTCTTCCTCATAAGACAAATTCTGGTCCGGCTCTTCACTTCCTTCACTAACAACCTTATTGCTTTTGGCAAGTCTAGACATTGCCCAACATTCACCACCGTCCATTATAACAACATTCCCCCTTATGGCTGCAATTTTCTTGGGACCGATAAATTTACTAGTGATGCATTTAGGAGATACTCTGGGATTTTTGATGTACGCCCAGTCCCCAATAGACCAAATCATTCCTCCAGTAGACTTTTTTGCATCAAAACGAACTTTGTACTCATTCTGAGTCTCCCTAACTAGATCCATGACTTTTTCTCTGTCAACATGTATACTCTTCGCTAGGTTTAGCCAACCCGGACACAACCTTGTCCCAGGGTGTCTACCCTTGAGAGATGAAAAAGGTGAGATACCAGTAACAGAGTGTGGCGTTACACAGTAGCTCCAGACCATCTCCGTAAGAACCGTCTGCCACTTCAATCCAGATGCCATGGCCAACTGTAATCCACCCTTAAGAAACCTATTCATTCTTTCAACCAAGCCATTCGCTCTGGGTTGGTACAATGCTGTCCTGTAATGTTTGATACTATATCTATTAAAAAATTCCACCATTCTGTCCGAACAAAACTGGACCCCATTGTCTGAGATGAGCTCTGAGGGAAACCCCTCCCTGTAAAACACTTCCTCAAAGAAAGTGATCATTTGTGAAGTAGTTGCCTCCCTTATAGGTTTCCACTCAACCCATTTTGAGTGATAATCTACTAGGACAATGAGGTATTTGAAATCTCCACCTAATTCCTGAATGGGTCCCATCAAATCCACTGCTAACTTCCTCCAAGGCTCTGCTGGGACACTAACCCGGCCTTAACGGGGTATCCCTGACAACTTTACTTTTATCACTCTTTTCACATTCCTTGCACTTTCTGACACGTCTCTCCACTTCACTATCTATCCCTGGCCACCAAAATGATTGCCTTATGTGTCTTTTAGTGCCCCCCATCCCCAGATGGCCCTGGTGGGCTATGTCCACTAGCTTGGATCTAATTTCATAGGGCGGAATAATCCTCATCCCTTTTCTGAGTTGAGACCCGTCCTCTGACAAATTCAATTCCTCCTTGACATTTTGAAACGCATCAAACTTCCTCTCCACCAGATCCTTTCTGGGCCAACCTGCTTTGACCCAGACTTTTATTTGGCCCAATACTTCATCCAGATTGTCAGCAGACACCCATTCCTCTTTACTTATCGCATTGTGCACCATTTCACAAATGCTAACAGTAGACTCCACATTCGCATTCTTGAAATCTCTGGCCTGAACAGGTAGTCTTGAAAGACAATCAGCAATTACATTTTCACCACCAGGAACATACACCATCCTGAAATCATATGCCAACAACTCAATCATCCACCGGGATATCCTGGGCGAACCTTTAGTCCAGTCGGCACTGCCCAACAACTGAACCAAAGGTTTGTGATCTGTTTTTACAGTGAACGATTGGCCCCATAGAAAGAATTTGAAATGGCTTATTGCCCATGACACTGCTAAAGCTTCTCTCTCCACCACAGAGTAGTTGTTCTCCGCTCCCCTCAGTGGCCGGGAGGCAAAAGCTATGACATGTTCAATGCTCCCTTCATACTGAAAAAGGGCGGCCCCAAGCCCTAACATGCTCGCATCCACAGCAAGCACCGTTTTCCTTCCAGCTACAAACCCACCCAAAGAGGGTGCTTCTACTATGCCCTCTTTAATTTTGTCAAAGGCTTTCTGACATTCATCCGACCACACATATCTGGAACCTTTCTTCAATAAATCTCTCAAAGGAGACGAGATATTGGAGAACCCTTCAACAAATTTGTGATAATATTCCGCCAACCCCATGAACGACCGCAATTGTTCCTTATGGGGAGCACTCACAATGCTATCCACCAAGGACTTTCTAGGAGAAATTCCATTGCAAGAAATCTTGTGCCCCAAATAATCTACTTCTGTCATGGCAATTCTGCATTTTTCTCTTTGTACAGTTAAACCAGCATCCTTAAGTCTAATTAAAACAGATCTTAAAGCATTGTCATGTTCAACAATATTCTTGGCAAAAATAAGAATGTCATCCTGAAATACAGTTACGTTGCTAAGGCCTTCAAGCACCGTTTCCATCACTCTTTGGAAGACAGATGCCGCTGAGGCCAAGCCAAAGGGCATACGTTTATACATGAAAACACCTTCCGGAGTAATAAATGCAGTTAACTGTTGACACTCCTCAGACAACGGGACCTGGTGGTATGCAGAAGAAAGATCAATAATGGAAAACAGTTTAGGCTCTCCCAGTGTGGACAGAATTTCCGAAATGTTCGGCAAGGGATGTCTTTCAACTACAATGTTCCTATTGAGACTGCGTAAGTCGACACACAACCTCATTTTGCCATTGGCTTTAGTAACCAGAACGATGGGGGACAGCCATTCTGTAGCTACTACCGGTTCAATAACACCTTTGACCATCAGGCTGTCAAGTTCTTCTTTAAGTTGCGCCTTCATCTTCAATGGCACTTGGCGAACCTTATGCACAACAGGTTGAGCATTATTTTTCAATCTAATGTGATGCTCAAAGTTTTTGAGTTTGCCAAGTCCCTCAGAAAACACTTCAGGGAATTCCTTCGTCCAGAAATCCCCCACTTCGGCAACTGTAACTGGAACAGATGCACTGGCTTGTACTACTATACCCAATTTCTTCTGTTCTTCCCATCCTAGTAAGGAAGCTCCCTTTTCCGCCACAAGGAATGTCGCTTGACAGTTTCTACCCTTGTAGCATACTCCTGCAGAGAATTGGCCGACGATATCTATATCAGAGTTTCCATATCCACATACTCTAATGCTGGTGGGAAGAATAACGGCATCATCCTGTTTTAGAACATTTCTCAATGTGTCCCTGGATATGATAGACCATGGTGAACAAGAGTCCACCTTCATTGAGAGTTCAACCCCATCAATCCAGAACGTGTCCACAGGGCCTTTAGTATTAGTGGACAATTCCGAAATCTGAAACACATGTTTAGGGGTCATCTCTTGTATGGTAGAAGTTTGATGAACATGGTATCCTGCCTTGATGTCACCCTCCTCATGATTCAACATTTTGGGTTCCACACAGTTGATTGATTTATTTTTGCACACATTTGCAAAATGACCCTTGCTTTTACATCTGAAACAGTCTGCATACTTGGCAGGGCATGAGGGAAAATTCATTCCATGTCTGGAGCTGCCACAGCGAGAACACATGCCTTTTGCATTCCAAACTCCTTTCCTTATCGTAGAGGAATTACCCCTCCTCTTTTGATCCACCACACACACCGAGGCTTGATCAGAATTTGATTTGTCAATCTTGAGTTCCTTGACGTACTCCGAGGTTTGTTCAATGCTTCTCGCCATCTCAATTGCCTCTTGAAGGACCATATCTTTTGCAAGTAACTTCTCCTGAATTCTTGGATTATTTGTGCATCTGACTAGTTGGTCCCTGATGAGAGAATCTGCTAGCTGCTCAAACTCACACGTATAACTTAATGATCTGAGACAGGCAACATATGATTCCACAGATTCTGATTTCTCTTGAACTCTCTGAAAGAATTTATGCCGCTCGAAACTGACATTCTTCTTTGGCTCAAAGTGGTCCCGAAGTTGTTTGAGGGCAAATGAGTATTCATCCATATCACCAGCTCCAAGGTCTCTATTTCTAGGAAGTCCATCATAAATTCTGCGCCCTTCAGTGCCGAGATTATGAAGGAGAGCTTTCTTCCGCGCAGCGGGAAATCTGTCCCCACCCATGGCCACCAAATAGTTCTCAAATACATCTTTCCACCGATCCCATGGGATGACAGGACGGCCCGGTTCGCTGACAAAAGGAAGAGGAGGTGGAATAGAGGTCATGTCTTGTCCTGGACAGAAACACTGTATGCACACAATAGAATCCGGAGGCTGGGATGTGTGTGGTTGGCTGTGGAGCCACAAACAATTGAAGTCAAGAAAAGTGAAATGAACAAAGAACAGTACTTTTTCACTTTCACTTTTACAACTCTCTTTGGACTGCTTTAAAACTGCTTGTATTACTTTTGTTTTAGCAGTGGCATGCAGAGTTGGGGATAACAATATTGTGCAGGTGTTTAAGAACAACCTTTTAATTTGTTAAGCGTGTACCCCTTTAAATAAACTTCGAGTTAATCCGTGGATGAAAATGGGCTTTGGCGAACTTTCACACTAGTACAGAGAGTCACACGGGAGATCCGGAGTAGCCAATACCCTTATCCCAGCCAATGGCAGCACTCTGCTGGGCGTGACGCAACAATGAGGGCTGGCGAGTGATCAGCAGTGAGGTGGGCGTGGTCAATCGTCAGCGCCGTGGCGAACTTTCTTTGTCACTCGCGCAGATGTGCGCGCCGCACAAGCGCGAGCCTCCGTTAGCGAGGAGGCCTCGAGCCAGACCGCGGTGGGCCGTTACAGTGACCCACCAAATGCCACCCAAATGCAGCTAACAGGACCCGCGGGTGCAGTACTCACGCAGACCTCAGCCGGGTTAGCCGCTTCCTCTGGCTGCCGCAGACCTCTGCCGGATAAGCCGCTCCCTCCGCCTGCCTCTCGCCTGCTGTGTCGGAGGAGGGAGGCTTCGGAGGACTTGGATCAGCAATGCAGGAAGACAGCATTCTAATCAGAATAAGCACATCAATACATTCCAGTTAGAATCTGGTTACATCATAATGTCATTGAGTTGCACTGTGTTAACTTAAAGTAAGTTTGACCTTTTCTAAAGTTAATAAGAACCAAAACTCAACACTAACTCTCCTTATAGATGTGATGGCCACTAGGAATGCAGTCTTGTAGGCAAGTGCCTTAAGGCTACCCTTGTGCAATGGTTCAAAGGGGGGGTTCCCATTAGTCTGGAAAGGACTACGTTCAGGTCCCATCAGGGAGCTGGGTTGGAGATGGGGGGAAAAGTCTCTTTACCCCTTCCATAAAGGCTTTAATCACAGGAACCTTCCACCACAAAACCCTGATCTGGGACATGGTGGACGCCGAAAGAGCAGCAAAGAGGACCTTTAGAGAATTGAAAACCAGTCCTGAACAGGCAAGTTATGTACAGGACAATATCTTTAGGAAAGCAATTAATATGATTGATTGCCTTGGTATTACACCAGGTAACAAAGTGCTTCCAATTACTGGAGTAGCAATGTCTGGTGGTAGATTTCCGTGCCTCCCTGAGTATGTCCATGCATCTCTGGGGGATATGCAGGCGCCCAAACTCTAGGACTTCAGGAGCAGGCTGCTAAGTTGAGTATTGGGGGCACGGGTGTAGCGTCAGTCCCTGATCTTGGGACAGCATGTTGTAAGGGTATGGCAGTTTCCTGGGTGGCTAGAGTGACATTGTCATGAGATGGGAGAACCAAAGCTGGCGGCCCCACATAGGGGCCACCAGGATCATCGGGACTGGTTCCTGCTGCATCTTGTGCACTATCCTTTTCCACTACTTTTCCACTTCTCCCCCTTCCATGCACTTTTCCCCTCCCCCTCTCCCATGCACTTGCACGTTCTCAATGTCACTGGGCCTAGTAAGATCGCGGTTTTGTTCTCCCCTGTTCCCCTCCCTTGCCTTGTCGCGCTCTGAAACACTTGTGTACGAGCGCGATAGAAATTAAATATCTATATCAATATCCTGTTGAGAAAGGAAATCGAGGGAAATGCATAGGCAAATCTCCCGGACCATGTTATCCAGAGACTGTTCCCCTCTGAACGGTTCTGTGGGTATCTGGAGTTGTAGCCTGTGCAATGGGTGTTTTCCAGAGTGGCGAACAAGTTGATCTCTGGAAAGCCCCATTCTGCAAAGACGTGGATTAAAATGTCCTCTTGTAGCCGCTACTCGTGAGGACTAGAACTGCCCTCCCCTGGAGGTGTGTCTAGAAAGCCTTCAGGGCCTTGAACACTGCTAGCAGTTCCAACAGGTTGATGCGATTGGACGCTACTCCTGGAGACCACACGCCATGCACTGTCTGTTGAAGGAGGCGAGCCCCCCCCACCCGACAGATGCGTCTGTGGTGAGAGTGGCCTCTACTGCGGGGATGGTGAAGGTATTTCCAAGCAGAAGGTTCTCCCTTGACCACCACTGCAGAGACTGAACGAGGGCCAACGAGAAAACCACTAGATCATCACACTGGCCGTTGGCCTGCACCATTGGCTCGAGAGCCACTCTTGCATGGGGCGCATGCGCAGACGAGCGTGAGGAACTAGGAAGACGCAGGAAGCCATCCCCAGCAGCCACATGGCTTTGCGTACCTGGCTACATAGTGAGGGATCTGGAACAGCATGTTTTGGACCCTCTCATTGGAGGGGAAGACAAGCCAGTCTTCTGTTCTAATTAGAGCCCCCAGAATCTGTTTGACTTGGCTGGGGGTCAGGCTGGATTTCTTTTCGTTGAACGGGAATCCTAAGGTCAAAGAGGAGATCTACTGTCTTTTGGGTATTTGTTTGGCATGCTCCGTACGAATCCCCCGTTATGAGCCAGTCGTGGAGGAAGGGATAGACTGGATGGACTGCCTGCACAGGTGAGCCGCCACTCCCACCAGTGCCTTTGTGAACACCCTTGGGGCCGATGCAATGCCAAAGGGGAGAAACTTGAACTGATAGTGGGTGTCCTCTATCATCAACCTGAAGTACTTTCTGTGCGCTGGCAACATTGAAATATGAAAGTATGCATCTTTCATGTCCAACGTGGCCATGTAATCCCCCTACTGCATAAGTGGGATTACCTCTTGAAGAGCTGTCATCCTGAACCTTTGAGGTTTGACATACTTGTTGTTAGGCAAGATTGTATGCAGTACCCTGTGGGAGACTGCACCAGCCTTGTCCTCCTGGTAATAGGTAACCCAACCTTTGGTATAAGTCTGTACTACACAGGTTGGTAGTGTGGCTGAGCAGCCAGGCTTATCTCAAGAGGGGTAAGGTTGTAACACAGAGTTTCACAATGACAACTATTCAAATAAACATTGCGACTCCAGGTTTCTTGATAAAAATAATTTATTTGAGTCAGTTATATAAGCCTTCTTCAGAAGGGAGCAAAAACATATAACACTTAAAATATACTTCAAATACACTCTGTTTCTCTAATTCAGATTATACCCATTGGGGGTGGCACACAGAAAGTGCCATGGGTTTTTCCCCCCAGTGGCTAGGCCTTTTTTGGCGATTTCAGTATGTCGCCATTCAATGCCTTGTAACTTTGTTGTTGCATGAGATATCTCAGCCAAATTTGGCCCCTTTTTTCCCACATGTAGGCAGTCGTAACGCCACCCAGCACTCCTAAGATGATGTGAGGGGTGAGAGAAAATAAGCAAAAAGGGCAGAAATTTGGGATTTTCCTTGGTGACTTGGACACCCTATGGTGTGCCCACCTGAAAAAATCGTGAAATTCGGCTGTCGGAAAGACACATGTGAGGTACCGTTTTCATCGGGACACTTGTGGGAACGTGGGAAGGTAGGCCATGTGTTGTTGGCGGTTTGTTTCGGTTTGTTTCGGTGGGTGAGTCGAGTGAAATGTGCAGAAATTGGATTTTTTTCGTCACATTTCGGACTTTGCCGGGGTTTCTGGGTAATACATTCTGGTCCGATATGCACAAGTCAGACCTCTGCGGATTCCCATGGATGTCCTCTTCTTGGAAATGCATGGAGTTCCCTGTTTTCCTTGGTGGCTTGGACACCCTAGGCCCAAATCTGTAGTTGTCTCCCCAAACCCTTTGGGGGTTACAAGTGGTGTAGCCTTTTTCCTTTTGCGTCCCGGTAGGTGCACCCAGACATGTGAGGTACCGTTTTCGACAAGACACCTGTGGGAATGCAGGAAGGTATGACATCGGTTGTTGGCGGCGTGTTTCGGTGGGAGAACAGAGTCAAATGTCTGAACCTTTTATTTTTTACCCCTAAATTTGGACTTTTCCGGGGGTTCTGGGTAATAGATTCTGGGACGATTTGCGCAAGTCAGATCTCTGTGGATTCCCACGGGTGTCCTTTTTTCTGAAATGCACATGGGTGTACCTACCGGGGCGCAAAAGGAAGAGGGTAACCCACTGGTAACCCCAAGCCTTTCGGTACAGCACATTTTGTTTGTGTGGGCAATTCTGGGCCGCTTCGCGCAAGTCAGACCTCTGTGCATTCCCACAGGTGTCCTCTTTTAGGAAATGCATGGGGTTCCCTGTTTTCCTTGCTGGCTTCGACACCCTAGGCCCAAATCTGTAGGTTGCCCACATGTACAAAATGTGCTGTGCAGAAAGGCTTGGGGTTAGCAGTGGATTATCCTTTTCCTTTTGCGCCCCAGGTAGGTGCACCCACACATGTGAGGTACAGTTTTCATCGGGACACGTGTGGGGATGCGGGAAGGTAGGCCATGTGTTGTTGGCGGTGTGTTTCAGTGGGTGGCCAGAGCGAAATGTCTGAGAATTGTCTTCATTTCCAGCCAATTTCATAGACATTATAGACATTTCCCTCTGTCCACTCACCGAAACACGTGTTCGCCTACACAGCGGGGGAATTTTATAATGTGAAGGGGGGGTGCATCTCTCCATCCCCACCACAATTGGAGGGGCGGCGCATCTCATGTAGCCCTCCCTGGGGGCAGATAAGGGGGGGGCTGTCCTGCACTCCTCCCTGGGCTCAGGTGTCCCTTCCTAGGAGCAGATATCTGGCCCCAGGAAGCGCTGCATGACATGGCCCCCACTCCATTGTGGGCGAGGGGGTGGGGGTCACCACCCAGTCCCATTAGAAAATTCACTGTCGGTTTGGGGTGCTGCACAGCCCCCCTAAAATTCGGTCCACCATTTTCACTTTTTTCCTTTGGTAACCCAACTCCCCTTGGCGCAGAGGGGCACATTGGTGTGCCAATCTGGCCCCAGGGTGCCCAAACCTTACTACCCCACTCACAGGGGGGCCTATCCCACAATTTTGGTGGCCCTCTCCCCCCTCACCCCAAATGGGTGGAGGGAGCACCTCATGCAGGCCTCCCAGGGGCTCCTATAAACAGCTGCTTGAGGTACACCCCCCTCCATTTTGGGGTGGGGAGGAGAGGGCCACCAAAATTGTGTGACAGGCCCCCCAGTGGTTGGGGCAGTAAGCTTTGGGCACCCTAGGGCCAGATTGGCACATCAATGTGCCCCTCTGAGCCAAGGCACGTTTGTAAACAAAGAAAAAATAGAAAATGGCAAGCTGCCCTTTAAGGGGGGCTGTGGGGCACCCTAAACCGGCAGGACATTTTCTAATGTAATGAGGGGGTGACCCTCTCCCCCCCACACCAAATGCAGGGGGGGCATCTCATTCAGTACAGTACGCCCTGGCGGCAGATCAGAGGAGGGTTCTCATGCAGCCCTCCCTAGGGTTAAATGGCCCTTCCTAAGAGCAGATAACTGCCCCCAGGGAGGGCTGCATGACATGACTCCAAGTCCATTTTGGGTGAGGACGAAAGGGGAGGGACAACCCCTTTCCATCAAAAAAATTCCCTGGTGGTCCAGTGGGGTGGGGGGGGGGGGGTCCTGGTGGTCCAGTGGGGTGGAGGGGGGGTCACTCTCGCCAACACCAGCCATGACATTTTTTTATTTTTTATTTTCTTTGCCCCATTCCCTAGGGGCAGATGGGCTTCCATCTGCTTTATTCCCTAGGGGTGGATGGGCTCCCATCTGCCCCAGGGGGGCCCTACCTCGCAGTATCCCTTCGTTTGAGGGGCCTGCCCACACTTTCCTGGTGGCCCTCTCCCCCCCATTGAATGGGGGTCACCTCATGTACCCCTCCCTGGGGTGAGAAATCTGCCCCTCTGGGAGGGTGACAACGGAGAGGGCCACCACCCTTCCATGTCCTAAAAATAAATCAGTGGTGGCTAGTGGTCCCCAACCCCCTCCCCCTTTCCCATTGCTTTCTATTTTTTTTAAAAAAAATTTCATCTCCTATGCGCCCACCCCTGGGGTCTCCAAACATGTGGCCCCATGCTTTGGGGCCTCGGGGGGAGAGGGGGGAGAGGGCCGCTTACCTAGTAAGCAGCCCCCCTCTCCCCTTCTAAATGGGATCCTGGTAGTCTAGTGGCCATTGCTAGCCATGGATCGAGCGCCCTGCGCCAGATCCGAGGCAATCAATACTTTACACAAGGTGTCGTTGGAAAGGGGAGATTCTCCCCTGTCCAACGACACCATCAAAAAAAAAAATTTCTGGTGCCTAGGGTCTCCAACCGCTCCCCTTTCCCATTGCATTTTTTTTTGTTCCATTTTTTTTTTAAGCCCCCATCCCTGGGGGCAGATGGTCACCCATCTCCCCCCAGGCGTCTTCATACATGTGTTCCCATGCTTTGGGGCCTCAGGGGGAGGGGGCCGCTTACCTAGTAAGCAGCCCCACCTCCCCCCGCACTGTAAAGACATTGCTGGTGTCTAGTGGCATTGCTGCCCACGGATCGAGCGCTCTGCGCCCGATCCGTGAGCAGTAGTGCTTACACAAATGGTGTCGTTGGAAAGGGGAGAATCTCCCCTTTCCAACGACACCTGCCTCGAAATACAGCCAGAGATCAAGGCAGAGCAAGGTGGAGACTCGCCTTGTGTTTTCACTGCGGCAGCTGAAAATGGCTGCCGCGGTAAAATTACTTTCCGTTTCATGTCAGTGTGCATTACGCACGCCAACGTGAAACTGAAGGTAATCCAACCCCCTGGCAGTGAAGGGGGGGGAATCACCCCCGCACATAGCCCGGGATTTGGATTACTGTTTTGAGCGATCCCTGCTCAAAACAAGGTGCCAAAAAGGACGAGCTATCTCATCCGTGGCACTACGGAGGTAATGTCAAGGATGAGATATCTCGTCCTTGGCACTTAAGGTGTTAAATAGCTAGGACACTGTGGACATTAATTTATCACTGGCACATTTAGAGCAATACCACGTTTGGTACAAAGGATTAGATATATAAAACAAAGGTTAACAAATAATTCATAAACTGGTAAGTACCTTTTAATCCGCCAATGCAAAGTAAATTAACCCTTTGCTGGGGGAAAGGCAAAGGCACAACGTCAGAGGTAAGGAGAGTCTCTCGGGGAACCCGGAAAGCCAAATGTTAGTTGAGAAAAGACTAGGGAAGCTGAAGATAGTCTTGCAGGTAAGTAAAAATCTTGCACAATGTTTTTAGAAAGGTTTGTAGAAATAAGATTCACTTGAAGGGCCACAAGCTGTGAGGCTTATGAGGGGCAAAGCTACAAGCAACTCTGCAATGGCAACCAAGACAAGTCTCAACTGAGAACAAGTAAGGCTACACAACAAGAGGTAAGTCCCCTTAACTTAACAGTAGCTTTGGTTAGAAAAAATGGTTCCAGCTGACTTCTGTTCCTGTGTAGCTCTGCAGATTCTGTTGTTCCTGGGCTTCAGTCGTGGGGACAAGAGGGAGGATGTCTGGGGATTCCTGCGCTACAATTTGAAGGTCGGCAACAGCATTGGGCAAACTTCAATTCAGCTGCACTTTGTGGTTTCAGCTCCTCGCATGGTGGTAGTGGGAGATTTAAGGGAACCGCCCATTCCAGGGGAAGTTTTATGCCCTTTACATGCCACAGGTGAGGTTGCATGGAGGGCCCCGAGGTGCTGAGGGGGCCGACGGCGCTGGTTTTCTTCGACGAACCCATCGAAGAGGCCTTATGGGTTGTGTGCTTAGGTACATGTGTGTGTGGGTGCGACTTCCCCATAACAGTGCCGACAGCCTGTCTATCTGGGAGTGGGGACATGGGAGCATGCAGGCTCTGTGGAAAGGTCGATGGCTTCCAAATCAGAGCCATGGCTGCCGACGGATTCCTTGTCCAAAGCGAGGGCGGGGGAGAGGTTTTCAGCCTGCATAGCGTAGGCCGCCCACTGCTTAGTCCGCCTGTTTATCAGCGTCTTAGGCCGAAAGAGTTTACAGGCTTTACACAAGCGCTTTGGGTGGTCACAAGGAAAACACCTGTTGCATTGGCGATGGGTGTCTTTCCAAGGAAATTTGCTGTTACAAGACGGGCAGAACTTAAAAGGAGTCCTCTCCATAGCAGAGGTTAGCGGCAGCCAGACCGAGAGGAAAAGGAAAGGGGTGAAAGAAATGCATTCTCAGAGAGGAAAAAAAGAAACAGGACCCCCACTCTCCCTACTGTAAAGGCCTGGCTTGAGGGCCAAGGCCACGCGGTCAACAGTCGCCGAGCAGTAATAGATGTAGGCTTCGGCGGTGGGAAACCCATGATACAGCCATTGATACGATGGTTGAAGTTGACTAAATGAACGTAGGACGCGGGAATAGATATGGCAATATAAACTCTTACGAGCTCCGATTAAGCGACCAGCTAGTTTGGCAGAAAAAAACTATCTGTGGGACCTCGAAGCGTGAGGGATTTTGGGTACACTACACGTCGCATTAGGGATCGCGTTACAGTCAACGTTCCTTTCGATCTTCGAAAAAAAATTGCAATACTCTGCGATTACCACTAGAAGTCGGACTATATGCGCAGCATTTGATTCTAAGCAGATCCACATGCATCAGAAACTTTGTATTCTTCCTAAAACTTTAACTCCTGACAGATTGGCACACACCACCCTATGTGGAGTGCTAGGGGAATACCTAGTAGCCACCCTCTCTCTGATCCTGTGACTTTTTAGTCACAGTTATAACCCTAAAACTATGGCTAGTGTCAGTGGACATGCTCTACCAACTATTGTGCTATTTTTTACCACAGACTGGATTCCCAGTCTCGGTTATGCACAATAGGTCACCTATGTTCGAACATGTTGACTCCTTTCTTTTTTTGCCGTTTCTTACGTGGTTGTCCTTTGTTAGCCCTTCTTCTACCATTCTTGGAAGGGGAGGCTGGAATGTGTGTTTTGCCTTTGGCGGGAACCCTTGGGTGACCCCACCTAGGCTCCAGTGTGTCTGCGAGGACAGGAAGCAGGGTAGGAGTTTAGCAGACAAAGAGCAGGGGAGTGTTCGAGTGCCTGAATGGAACCAGTTTCCACTGGAGGTCGGACTATATGCACACCATGTGATTCTACGCAGATCCACAAGCATCAGAAACGTTGTATCCTTCCTTAAACTTTAATTCCTGAGAGATTGGCACACAACACCTTATGTGGAGTGCTAGGGGGATACTTAGTATCCCATCCTTTCTCTGCTCCTATAAGGACAGTCACCCACCACTTTCTGTAAACCTCAGAGAGTTTGAAGAGGAGTGAATGGGAAAAGTGAATAAAATAAAAAGGAGAGGTTCCTGAGGCAGAAGGCAAGTTGACCACTGGAACAGAAGATCCGAAGCTGAAGACGGCCAGAGATGCCTGCAGACCCCTGCAGTAACTGTGAAGTGACCACTGCTGTCCTGACCCAGTTTTCTTATCGATAGAAGAGCTCTGAAGAGGACGAATCCTTCCTGTTGGCTGGTGGGACCAACTAACCCAAGAGAAACTACAAATCAAGTGATCTCCCAAGGTGCTGTGAACTTCCAGGGCTGCAAACCACAAATACCAGGAGACCTCCGACCAATTTGCATTGCAATGTTGTGGATTGGACAAATCTGTCCAGAACTTTGGTGCGTTCCAGTTAGACCTCCACACGATCCCACATATCTAAGTCGCCTCACCAGAGTGCAGGACTGCAAAATCGAGGAAGATCGACCAGGCCATAACCATCCTTTGTTGTAGTTGATGAAAAGGTGCCAAAAACGCAGACCAAAGTGGGCAACATAAGAAATCCTTGCTGAGATTCCTCTCTCGCGACTGCTGCCCCGACATCCCATCCCAACCAGACCAAGGAATCAGGAGACCGGGTCTGTCACTGCTGCACAGGAAAGAATCCAGCTGCGTTTGTATCATCCACCCGAAAGTACTGTGGGGCTAAAGGCAGAACTTCCCTTAAGCCGAATAGTCGCGCCAGCGTGGCTGGAGTGCACGATAAGGTGTTTGGGTGTCCACCCATACCACTGTACCAGGATTCACAGCTTGTGTCCCAGTGGGGAGTACTTTTCAGGGTCCCTGTAACTTTCGTTATCTTGCTAAACATTTTTTTTTTTTAAAGTGACTAAAGTAGGAACTTGGCCTTTTCTGCTGTTACTTAAAGACTTTTGTTCCACTCCTACACTGACTTTGATGAACTCTTGGATAATTAGGTATTGGACTACTAAAGTGTTAGATAGCCTTCAAAAGTGTAACTTTCAAGTGAGTTGTTGCTAAAGTGTGAATAACCCACCTTTTCCTTCCCACAGATTTTGTCTGTTGTGACTTTACTATATGAATGCAATTACCGTTTGTCTGGAACCAATGGGAGGACGCAGCACTACTAGTAGTACGGTATAAGTGTCAATCTCTGTAACAATTGTAACCGCGAACAACTACAATTGAAGCGGTCACCTCTGAAATGTATTCTAAATAATTCCTATGTGTTTACCTTAGTTGAAATACGTATTTACCAACCTGCCTTGTGTATATTAGAATATATGTATATGTTGTAATATAACTCAGTGTGTAAGAGTTTCTTTGGACTATATTTTCTGGGTTCAGTCTACTTACCTACAGCTTACAGCCTTCTCATAAGATAAGCCTGGTTGCTCTGCTATTCTACCATCCTTTGGGCAGTACAGATTTATACTAACAGTTGGGGACCCGTATACCAAGGGATAGTTTTATAGAGTCTTACCTCCAAGTGGACTTTAGGAAAACTCGCTTAACAAATCAGACCGGAGCACTTGGGGACAGCATATTAGAAAATCCTGCAGGTTCCTTTCAACTTCCCCTGCACAGGCGGTTCTTGTGTTAGTCAGGCTTTTGAAACTTAAGTCTTTCTTGTAAGGAAGTAAAAAAGGACTCTGACATAACTATGTTAAGATGTTTTTACTTTTGCTTCTGGTAAGGTGTGTGAAGAGACCGTTCATAAATGTAAATCAGGGTGTCTCCAAATTGGATCAAAACACTCTCAAAGGGCAACATAGAGCAGTCAGGCTTCACTCTTAAGAAGGCATGAGTAAATGCAGATGTACCCACATTAAAATACACCACACCGTAATATATGTTGTGAGAGAGTGGCCCCACCACAAAGAACCACGCCTACTCTGATGAGTCCAAGGGTGTTTATTTTAAATTTACAGACTGGTTTGATTTTCAACCAGAACATTTCTATAGTTCTCATGGCTTAGGGTTATTTTGGCGTTAGGGCTGTCCCTCTCTGGCTCAACTTTCCCCGGGGTTCCCTACTCCCTAGCTCAGGGGTCCTTATCAGGGATGTTAGTGCTTGCCAATGGTAACACCTAGCTGTCTGTTCTCTTCAGAAGACCGGTGGTGCTAGCCCTAATAGGATGTCTGATTCCTTAGGAATCTTCTGACTGTCCCACACCTAACCGCGCTTAGTAGTCTCAGGGAGTAATATATGGTGCCTTTTTCAACCCAGCCACGCTCAGTCCTTCTAGACCCTCTTGTACCCGACCCTTCGCTCTATCGGTCTCTTAAGTTTTTCTCCTCCCACCAAGTCACTGTCCCTTCAATCTCTTACTCCACCTTTTCACCTCCACCCTTCAATCTTACTTCCTTTCCTACTTCTGTTCTTTCTAAAGTTCGTACCTCCAACTACACCCTGTTTCTATTATCGTTTCTTCCCTCCTTCCTCTCCCTCTATAGCAATAGCTCCAATAGCTATTCCGATTTCCCCACTCACTGTAGCTCTACTCACTATCTGCCTACTACTGCTACTAATCCACTACTGCCAATCTCACCTTACTACCTTTACTCTTAAGACACCGAGGGATATGGTGCCCTGGTCACCGCTGTTCTACCAATTACCACTCTGCCCCTCATCTCCTTCACTCGCTACTCCCACTGCCTACTTTACTTATTCTGAACTTCCACTCCACCACTACTCCTACTCTGCCTCTACTACTCACACTCTCCCCTCCCTTACACAAACACTCCAAAAACCTCCTCAACAATAGCCTCTGCACTCCAGTCGCTTCCTCTGCCGGTCCTCACACAACTGCAGCCCACACTAAACAACTTAAAGGCTCACACTTATATAAACCTCCCCCTCACTGGACTGGCCACTTACCCTACCAATGGCTTACCTTGCTCTCAAGATGTGTGACAGGGAAGGGTTTGGGAGGTTACATAAGGGTGTTAAGCCTGCCCCCTTTTCTACAAGTCTTTGCTATATTAAGAAGTTTCTACTGGTGAGCTGGCTCTTCTACTTTGCAGGACTGTGGTCTTTCTTACATGGTTGTTGTGCAGCATGACGCCAGGTCCTGCTATGGTACCGTCCTGGCAGGTAAGGAGATGATGGGAGGAGACCCGCTACGCATTCTCTGGCACCCAGGGTTGTTGGGGGGGGGGGGGCGGGCTTCCTCTCACCCCCGACAGGGTTGGATCAGCAGCCCTGTCACAATGTACACACATTTATTTAGTATTGTGTTACACTTCAAAACAGTCAAATTAGTATGTTGCAACATACCCTACAACAGTATGGAACATGTTACCATGTTCTCAAGCATAACTCGTTCCTTCTCCAGCATGGGGTCTGGCATGGATTCACATGCCTATGAATAAAGAATACATAGCAGTAACAAATTTCACAAACATGGGAAGTGGTAAGGCTCAACAGAAGTAATCTTCTTAGATCCGGAACAGACTCACCTCAAACGAAAAGGTTGCGTAGCACCTTCTTGGCCGACCCTGGACTCCTCTCTGGAATCCCTGTCGACCCAGGAGAACCTTGTGAAGGTGTGCATAGACCTCCAAGTAGCAGCCCTGCAGATGTCCAGAAGGGGTACACCAGACAGGAACGCTGTCGTGGCAGCGATCACTCTGGCGGAATGGGCTCTCGGACGGTCGGGCAGCGGTCCGATGGCCAACTGATCACAGTTTGTGATACAGCTGGAAAGCCACCTGGAGATGGAAGCCTTGGACAAGGCCTTCCCATGGTTCACAGGACCAAAGAAGGCGAACAGTTGAGACGTTTTCCGAAAACTCTACGTGCGCGTCACGTCCAGCGAGTGCAAGGTCCCTTTAGCGGGCGACGAAGGCTTCGGGAAAAAGCACAGGTAACACCAAAGGCTCATAATTCCGACAGAACCTTTGGTATGAAGGAGGGGTGCACCCGTAGCACCACCCTCACTTTGTGAAAGTAAGATATGGCTGTTTGCAGTATAGGGCCTGGATCTCACCCACCCTCCTGGCAGAGGTGATGGCCACAAGGAAAGTCGTCTTGCCCGAGAGGGGCACGATCCATAGGCTCGAAAGGGAGCCTCGTCAGCACTATGTTGAGTTCCCACGCCGGGGCAGTAGCCTTCACCGGTGGGAAAGATCGACAGTCCTTTGAGGAACTCCTTGACGAGACGGAGGGACCAAAGAGAACATCTTCCGGGAGACCTGGTGTAGCGGGAGATAGACGCCAAATGCACTTTGATAAAGGTGTGTGCCAGCCCCACCTTGCCCAAGGACAATTATGGAAGAATTTGCGGGCCCGTGTCCCTCAAGAGGGGTGATCTTCTACGACCGGCACCACGTAGCGAAACGCTCCCACTTGTGACCGTAGCCCTTAAGAGTTGACAATGCTCTGGCCTTGGCAAGCACCACCCTGCAGTCCGCAGGCAACTCATATCCTCCAAACTCTAGGGTTGCAGGAGCCAAGCCCTCGGGTTCAGCGACCCCGAGTTGTGATGCAGGATCGTGCCTCCTTCTCTGGTGAGCAGATCCACGACCACTGGCAGCTTGACCGGAGGCGACGCTTACAGGCGGAGAAGGTACGGGTACCAAATCTGCCTCAGCCACGCCAGGACACCGAGTATCATCCTGCATTGGCACTGTTGGACCACGAGAGGCAATGGGGGGGGAACGCGTACAGAAATATGTCCCTCATGCTCCTGAGCTGGTGGAACCTGCTGTCAAATTTCTGGCATTTGGAGTTCGCCACCATCGCAAACAGATCGATCTGTGGCCTGCCCCACTTGATGAAGATGCAGTCCACCCGACTCCTGCCAAAGTTCCCACTTGTGGCAGGAACGCAACTCCCTTCTGAGGGAGTCGGCAATGGTGTTCTTGATTCCCGCCAGGTGAAAGGGAATGAGGAACATCTCTAGTTCGACGGGCCAGTGCGCCTCTTTCGAGAGTGCTGGGTATCGAGTGTCCCTCTGCTTCCTGATGTAGAATTGTGGTGGTGTTGTCTGTGAAGATCCTCACCACCTTGCCCTTCAGAGACGGATGGAAGGACTTGAGGGCCCAGAACACTGCCCGTAGCTCCAGGATATTGATCTGGAGAGCCTTGTCCTCTGTCAGCCACAGGCCTCCGGTGTGCATGCGTCCGGTGTGGTCTCCCCAGCCCTCCTGGGACACGTCTGTGGTGACAGTCTCCTGGTATGGGTGGTTTTAAACCCTGTGTCCCGGGCGATGTTGGAGCGCACGCCCCACCACCTGTCCGCCCAACGGAACTCCCCATCGAGAGGGATCTTATCCGTGAAGCTTCTGGACACTTGTATCCAGCTAGTGTCCAGGAACTCCTGAAGAGGTTGCATCCTCAACCTGCACAGCCGGATAAGGTAGATGCACAAGGACATCATGCCGAGCAGTGACTTGATGGCCCGCACTGTGGCGGTCTTCATTGACAACAGCCATTGTACCTTCCCCAGCACACCACTATCCTTTCCTCTGAGGGCGACGCAAGGCAGGCGACCGTGTTCAGCCTGGCTCCTAGGAACAATGTGTTCTGCGATGGTGTCAAGCAGGACTTCGGATAATTAACCCCAGATCCGTCAGCAGCTGGACGATCGTCTTCATGTATTTTAGACGGGTACCTCTCTTGAATTGGCCCGGATGTGCCAGTCGTCGAGGTACAGGTACACGTGTATCCCTTGTAGATGTAGAAGGGCCGCCCCACTGGTGCCAGGCACTTTGTGAACACCCCGAGAGCCGACTTTAGGCTGAAAGGGAGGGCCTCGAACTGCTAGTGCCTTCCCTGCACCCCGAAGCATAGGCGCTTTCGATGCTTCATGTGAACAGGGACATACATGCAAGTAGGCATCTTCCAGATCCAGCAACATCAAGAAGTCACCTTCTCCAGTTGGCCGAGCACGTGCTGCAACGTGACGATCCTGAATTTCTGGGACTTGAGGAACTTGTTTAGACATCGCAGGTCTAGGATGGGCCTCCAGCCCCCCTGTCTTCTTTTTGACTTGGGAGTATCTGGAGATCTTTTCCCACTCGCTGACTAATTCCGTCAGCCGGCCTCCCACCGGGGTGCATGGGTGGGGGTTTGATGTTCTGGCCGGTTCAGTCCTGCTTCGGCACCTACGTTCCGCCTTGGGGCCGACAACAGTACTTACCACCTCCATCGAAAGCCTTGGAATAGCTTCTGTAGGCCTCCTGGGTTGCGGACAGGGAGGGCTGAAGGTATGACATGGAGCCCCCACCGAAACCTATCATCAATCTGCACAACATTCCTCCGGAGGCGCGAAAGGAAGAGCAGTGCTGTTGGAGAGTATCCTGCGCATGAGCTGTATCCGTATATATCCTGATGGCCGTTGAAGGGCATGTCCAGTACCCTCGTCTGGACCTCATGGCGGAAATTGGTGGCCTTTATCCAGCCTTGAGAACGTTCCCTATCTGCCGGAAACCTGTGTCTTCGATATCCAGGGCCACTGTGATGGCATGGTCTGACACCACTTCACCTTCCTGGAGGAGTGCGATCACCTCCACCCGCTTGCCATCGGCTAGGAACTACAGAATCGGGGCCCCGCTTGTACCACAGTTCCCTGACGTACCTGGCCAGGATTGCCAATGCATTGGCTGCCTTGATAGTTGATGCAGCGGAGTAAATGACCTAGCTCCCATGGCGTCCAACTTCTTCCCCTCGCTGTCCAGAGGGACTGAAGACGACGATGAGGGGTTAGACGACCTCTTCCTCGCAGCTGCCAACACCACCGAGTCCGGCGATGGTTGCGACCGTAGGCACTTGGGTCTGGACTCTGGTACCCAGTACTTTTTCTCTAACAAATCCCGCTTGGCCGGGGCCATGCAAGGATTCTTCAGGAGGGCTAGGCCTTCCTCCCACACGTCGTCCAGGAGGAGCACTGCCATGATGGTCTTCCTCTTGGCCTTGTGCCCCTGGTGTAGGAAGCCCTCCTCCTTGGTCTCTTCGGTCGTCAGCAGGAAAAGTTCGGAAGCTTTGGCAACCATGGCATCTGGTGGGGATGCCCTCAGTTGCGGAGATCTGCAGGCCACGACGATGTCATCCATCGTTGCTGTGGCCGTGTCCATCCCTGTGTCCGGGTCCACCGGGGGAGAGGGCACCTGGCACGGGTGTGGAGGTTGATGCGGGGGCGTCGGATGGCATTTCCTCTTTTTAGCCGGAGGCTGATTCGGAGCCACAGCGGCCGGGGCGCCTGAGGCATCCTCTACTGGATTTGACACCAGCGTGTGTAGGGTCAAAAGGATGTCCAGGGACACATTCCTCGGTTGAGTAGGCAAGGTTGGCTCACTAGGCCCAGAGCTGGTATCGCCGCCATCATCGTCGTCCTCCACGTCCTCGTGGACCATGTGCAGGGACTCCAGGTCCTCGCCGTCCGAGGACAAAACTCCATGTCTTCGGGTACAGCATGTGGCTGGCCTGGGACTTCATGGCACCACACCCCTTTTTGCATCCTCAAGGGTCTGAGCTGGGCTCAACGACAGCATCCTCTTCTCTGGAGTGGCAGCAGCCTTCACCACCGCCACGGTTGAGGCCTCCCACCTCGGGGGCATCAGGTCTGGCAAGTGGCCAGTGGTGATTGATAAGAGTAGCTGGTTGTTTTCATCAAGGAAGGGGGTTAAGAACTAGTGGGAATTTATTTTTTCAATCTCTTATTTCACTAGGGTAAGTATGGCTGGATTCCCAAGCTGAGATGGCGGAGTACAGGGCTATCTGATTGGTTGGGAGAATGGCCTGGAGTACTTTGCTCGAGTTCAGGGTTTTATAACTACCTTTCATCCAGAGAGATTTAGTGACAGGTTGTGTGATTTATAGTTCCTTAACTTAGGCCCAATTCAGAGCCCAGAGTTCCCGCCAAAGAAGTAAGTAGACATCTGCAGCAGTGAGGCTCGATATCTTAGAAGACCACAGGTGGGAGCGCTTCAATTTGAGAGTCAATGTTTATAAAACAGCAAAACTGAATGCTGCAGAAATGCTAAGAAGGAAGGAACAATATGTTCAGCTAGAGAAAACTTGCCGAGACTGTCATTAGCAGAACAGCAGAACTGTTTTTCTTTCTAGTCAAATGTAAATAAGTTAATGTTAAACCTAATTCAAGTGATTGAGCAAGCGCTTAGTGTGCAAGTCATTCTGTTCAGGTTCTTCAAATGTGTGCAGCGCGTGTTACGGCAGCTGTTTACTGAGGCGCGGTAGCTATCACAAAGGGAGAAGCCAACGGGAAATGATTTTAATGCGCGCACGAGAAACGTAAATATAATCGTGTGGCGCGGCAGCGAATATTCTTGAGGGAAGTCAGCGTCGGGTTTTCGCGAGCGAGATTATATGCACGGCAACCTCAGGCACGTGACCATTTGAATATTTCAGAGGCACAGTGAGCTGTGCGAGAAAAAGTAAATATAACGGTGGCGCAGCGGCAAATATTGTGGAGGGAAGTCAGAGTTGTGTTTTCCTGAGCGCACGAGTGAAATTGTGGCAACCTCAGGCGCGTGTCCATTTGAATATTTTCAGAGGCGCAGTGAGCTTACAGGCAAAGGAGAACAGGCAGCGCGTGTATAGTGAGCGGTACCTGAAAGGACGCAACAGAGTGTTTAAAGGAGAGTTCCGGGACTTTTTTTTTATTGTCCCTACGGTTCGGCCATGTGTTTTTAAGCATAACTCGGTAGATCGTAGAAAACTTTCCTATGGACCTTACCCGACTTTTCGTCCATTAACGCACTCGAAATCAGCCGCCATTTTCTGATAATTCTATCATTTCCCCCCATCGATATGGCTCACCTGCTTTTGCGGCACTAAAGCAAATCCCCCGCCCCTGAGCCTGACATCAGCAGACGCGTACCGCCCATTTCCCAACGCCAAAGCACGTTTCGTGTCAACAATCGCTGCGCCTCAGCTAATGAAGTGTCGCCATGGAAATGGCAGGACGCCTCTTTCCTCAATAAGTATAAACACACCGTTTCACAACACACAGCAGCAGATTTTCGATTCCATTATTCTCTCTGTGTTACTTTGAGTATTCTGTGACTCGTTTCTGTGCTCTGGTCAGCTACCTTCGCCGCTTCTAGGCCTTGTGAACACCTGTATCTCTGTAAATTATTTTACTTTCTTTACCACACAATGGCTACAATAATGCCGTATATGTACGAGCCCGAGTACACCGAGGAAGAACTACTGGAAAGGCAAGCACGCGAAAACGATGGGGATTCGGACGGCAGTTGGGAGGACCAGTCAACGGATGAAGAGCCTGGACCATGTCGCATGGACGGCGTCTCCACCTGGTGCACGTGCAATCGGTGCGAGCTAATGCCAACTGAGGAGGAGAACTGCTGCTGCCGTGAAAATTCCGGGTGCTTGGCCTACATTTCAGAAGGCGAGCCAAGTCCGCAATGCATCACCGAGCTGCCAGAGTTCAGGGAAGCCTGCCTCTCACGGACCGTGTTGAGGATGATGATGATGATGGTGCTTATGCACGAACTTCGCGGCACTGTTCGTCCGCGTAATCCGAGTAACGAGTAAGTATACTCTGGTTGTGATGTCAGTGATGCCACTACTATTTCATGGTCGTCTCCCACATATAAAATGACATCTACATATCATTCGAACGCATGTAAATTGGTTCCATATTGTGCATTTTCTAGATAGAATTTTTTTCAAAGCAGAATGACATTTTTTACCTGAATCGACATTGATAAGAAAGTTTTGTCATTTTAATACAGTTTGCATCTTTCTTTTTCACAGGTGGTACAGGCTGGTGGCCTATCGTTGCTTCACTTGGTGGCTTCACGGGAGGCTCGGACACCGCGTTCGGAGAGTAATACCTGCCTGTGCGGTACTTGCCATTAGACAACATTTCCCCAGCGACAGTGGACAATACCGCGGATTTTCCCTGGATGTGCTGCAACCGGAACTTTACAATGTGTAATGTTTATTATTTATGTTCAATTGAAATTAAGATCTAAAATAAAACCCAACATATATTTTAACAATGGTTGTTTTGATTTTTTAAATTAATCTAGTGTGTCTCCAATGAATAGTCTTCCTGTGCCTTGTCTTGTCACATCACATGTCTCCGGCCAGCATCCTGCAGCCTGCCTCTTACATGCAGTTAGATGGCCTCTCCTTGGTGAGGCCCTGCGGCAAACGAGTCTTGTCTGCACGACCACCGCCCCCAATCCACCCCCCCGCCCTATCAAAGGCAGTTCGCACCGGGGTACTTGTGCTGGCAAGTGGAGCTGTCAGGGAGCGATAAAGGCCAAGAGGTGCCAAAGACCATGTACACTTCAAAGTGGTCTATAGAGCATGGGTTGTTGTTCCCATGTCTACCTCCAGACCCCGTGTCTCCTGCCAAGCATCCCCCCTCACGCTGGACGGCCCCCTGCAATCCACATAAGTGTGTCTCCATTCACGAGTCTTCCTGTGTCTTGTCTGCACGACCACCGCCCCAATCCACCCCCCCGCCCTATCAAAGGCAGTTTGCACCGGGGTACTTGTGCTGGCAAGTGGAGCTGTCAGGGAGCGATAAAGGCCAAGAGGTGCCAAAGACCATGTACACTTCAAAGTGGTCTATAGAGCATGGGTTGTTGTTCCCATGTCTACCTCCAGACCCCGTGTCTCCTGCCAAGCATCCCCCCTCACGCTGGACGGCCCCCTGCAAACCGCATAATGCCACGACATATACACGTCATTCATTCACAAACACACCCCTGTTTCGAATTCTTTATAACCCACTTCATATTTCTAATGAGCACTTCTTTGCGCTTTGCTAGTCAACCCGTGAAGGTGCTGGTTATCTGCTCTTCGTCTCTGTGAACTTCCGTGACCACTTCGAGGAAACTCGTCAGTTTGCAACCTGTGAACTGCTCCCTGTTCTACGACAAGAAACTACTCTGATCCCTGCATCTAACTGTTTGTTCGTCAAGGTAAGGCCATGTACCATAATCATTTTGCGTGCAATTTCTTTTCGTTCAAGACAGTACATGCAAGTAACTAGTCACATGTTCTGAGTTTAGTCAAATTATTTTTCTAATTTTTTAAAGTTATTCAAATACTTATCCGCATGTGAATAACGTGTATAGTTCCAAGAACCAAAACGAACCTTGCATTGAACCTTTTATGTGTCATTTAATTTTTTAACACATTGGTATTCATAGAGAATTGTTGATCTTTACTTTTCAGAACTTTCCACAATGCCTGCCTGTTCCATTGGCGGTTGCCCTTCGAAGACCCATAATAAATCTGAAGGTATTATAATGCATGTTTTCCCTAAGACAATAGATCAGATAAGAGAATGGGTCCGATATTGCGGATATCCACCGTCTGAGCTTGAAAGTAGAGTCCTAGAAGTCTTTGCGGACAAGAGGGGTGATCGATACCGCATCTGCAGCAGGCACTTTAGCTCAGACATGTACTCCACATCATTGCTAATAAAGAACACACCGCGAGCGAGGCGAAAATTGCTCTCAACCGCTATTCCCACTCTATTCGTCCACATCCCTCCACTGGTGAGTCAAGTTTATGTATTTATCTCTCGGCCTTGCGGTAGTGTGTAGCATTAGCTAACAATAATTTCCCCATTTATGTATCCACTCAATATGAAGGCGGAAGATTCTCCATCCGTGTCGTTATTGCAGTCATCAGCCACTTCAAGCGCCTATCGGGTAATCTTACTTGGCTATTCTGCCACTGACTTGTTTTAGGCATGTAAATCAATAGTTTTAATTTATCGTGTAATTATTTTACCTAATGGTACACCCTTGTACTCGTCCTCTAGTCTTTGTTTTCAGTTATAATTATTGTTATCCAAAATAATGCAAGTACTGTCTTTCAGGGAGATGCTGAGGAGTCCAACGTATTGACGACTACCGTTGATGTCACTCAGATGCTCGAGGTACGTTTCAGGACAGTTCCATCGATGGAGATCATCAGATCTTGCATTCTTGTAGCGTGATTGTTACACACAATGTTTCTTTCGTTTTTAGCCATTGATATGTCCTTCTGTCGTCGCCCTCCTATGTGTCTTCTTTTATCAATATTGTGTTCATTACTAATGAAAGTCCTATGTTTCAGGGAGTCGATGGAGCATTAGTCCAAGAAGAAGGGGGAGCGTGCAGTTACGGGTCGGCGCAACAGCTTGCAGAAGTGTGCACCGCAGTTACATCGTCCCTTGATGTTCTTATGCATTTCGAGGTATGGATTTTGACAGTTCGATCAAGCGAAATCATATGACGTGATTACATCCGCTATACTTCCTTCTTTATTAACGCAAGTACTATGTTTCAGGGAGATGACGGAGCTTCTTCTACAAGAGCATCACCCCTAGTAGTTGATGCAGATCTCTGGGTGGTGACACTTCCAACGATCGAGCAAATCGAATCATATTTACATATCCATTATTTATTTTAGACAACTGATCGTTTGTGCAGGTCTATTTAGATGAGCCGTTCACGCCTGCACAAAGTTTCTGTTCTTTTTATCAAAATAGAAAACCATACTAATGCAATTACTGTGTTTCAGGGAGTCACTGAAGCATCATCTTCAATAATATCATCAATGGAAGTCTATGAGGAGCCCGAGGTATGGATCTTGACAGTTCCATCTAACTAGATCAACAATGCGTGAATAATTGTCGTTTGAATGTTCTACACAAAGCGTTCATTCATGTTTTGCTATTGACATGTACGTGGGTATTGGTCCCCAAGTACATTTTGTGTTTTCGATATTATTATACATACTAATGAAAGTTCTATGTTTCAGGGAGTCGATGGAGCGTCAGTGCGTGATGGATGTGCTTATCAGGAAAATATAGTCGTTGCAGCGCAAGAGGAAGTGGAGACATGCACACACGAGTCGGAGCAACAGCGTCCTGATGTTGAAGTTCGAGGCAATAAAGTTTCAAAGAAAAGAAAGCAAAACAAGGTTAGTGTCCTGGTCACTATATTATGTTGTTTTTCACTGTTAATAGTTCAATACTGTAAGTTGTGTTTAAACTGAACATCCCTTTTCCAATCTGTCCTCTAGTTGCGAGTGGGTGTACGAACTAGATCTACACAGACAGTGAAGCGAACGAGAGATGTTGCTTGTCAAACCTTTTGGCAGGGACTTGGGACTGGAGATGCATCGTGCCAATGGGAAGAATATGAAGTGATTGACAACGGAGCTATACCACCACCAGCCATTGATAGTGGATGTCCTCCTGGTAGTTCGGATGCAGTCGGAGATCAATTCACAGAATCCACACCCGCGAAAACTAAGACCGCGAGAAAGTTGAAGAAATTGTTTTATTCACCCATCGCCGGAGAAGGAACAGATGTTGCAATGGAAGAGAATGAAGTGGACGACAATGAAACACCATCAATATCACTGAACATAGCGGAAGACGATATCAGAGATTCTACCTTTCATGTGAGTGACATGTCCTCAACGTTACAGGCCGAACCAGCTGGGATGCAGAGTGACAGTATAAGGAAAGAGGCCAAATTCATTGTATTCGATAGTTGTTTGATTGATATTATTATTCGGATGAAATGTGGGCATTCGGTTGGTGGGGAAGTATGTGGGGAGCCATTGATTAATGTGACTCGTGCAATTCGAGGCACTAACCTTAAAATACATGCCACCTGTACAAAATATCATCCTTTCTCATGGTCTGCACAACCTATGCTGGGGCAACTGCCAGCAGGCAATCTACTTTGTGCAGCGGCTGCACTTTTTAGTGGTTCAAGTTTTAAAAAGTTAGAGTCTTTCTTTCAGTTTGTGGGAATCCATTTCATTGCGAAAACTCAGTTCTACAAATACCAAACCGATTATCTATTTCCAGCCATTAGCGAAGCTTGGAGAATGGAAAAAATGTCTATTGATAGTACATTCGCGGGCAAACGGTTCAGGCTAGCCGGTGATGGACAGTGCGACAGCCCAGGATTTTCAGCCAAGTACTGCACCTACCACTTTCAGGACATGGAAAGTAAGAAAATTGTGAGTTCGGTGGTCGTGCAGGTGTCACAAAGTACATCCTCAGTGGCCATGGAGAAAGTTGGCTTTGTAGCATCATTGCAAGAACTACAATCGCGGGGAATGGTGATCGACCTGATAGCCACGGACCGACACGTTTCAATTGCCAAGACAATGAGAGAAGAGTACAAAAATATAAATCACCAATTTGACGTTTGGCATCTTGCAAAAACCATCAATAAAAAATTGTCGGCTGCAGGTAAAAAAAAAGATATGCAAGGTATTTCACAGTGGTCCAAGTCAATCAGCAACCATCTTTGGTGGAGCTCAAAAACATGTGGAGGGTCGTTGGAAATTCTACTGGAAAAATGGCAGTCAGTAATGCTACACTGTACAAACGTTCACCGATGGAACACGAACCAACATTTCCACAATTGTGAACATGGCCATTTGTCCACAGAGGAGGCACGGAAGAAGAAGTGGTTGATTCCTTCATCACCCACTCACAAAGCCATTGAAAAGATTGTATTTGATAAAACTATAACAAAAGCTTTGAGGGGACTCACGGAATTCTGCCACACAGGAGATTTGTGTCAGGCTTTCTCAAATCTGATGTTGTCCCCGGAAGCTGCTGAACCCCCGCAGCCCCCTTTGGATGCTAACCTCTTAACTGGTAACAAACAGTTCAGTTGAGAGCACCCCCAAGGGAAAGGGGGAAAATGGGACAAAATAATAAACTTCAGGTGTTGCTCAGCTTCTTTATCTGCCAACCTGTTGGTGAAAAAACAACAATTCAATTTAGTCACTAACCTTTGAATTCCTTGGCTCTGACTTCTCTTTATAAATTTAAGTACAATAAACACGCCACCATACCTGATTATCCTCTGTGAATAACGTAGAGGACGTGTATGAATTCTACTGAAGAAAACATAAAAATAGAGTCTTAGATGCTCTTACTGATTTCTTCAATTTGGTTTTGCAGAAAACTGCTATCTCTCTCAGTTTAAGGAGTTTGTCTTCAAGCAGTTCAACTGTCTTTTGCCTAAAACAACCCGCTGGAAATATTATACATGTAGTTTGTATTGGTGTCTATCTTCAACACAAATTCCAAGAATGACACTAACTATTCAATTTAAAATTGTTTGTTTTCTGAATGTGTAAAAGTGTTCATTAATTGGATCTTTTGCTTGCAAAGAAAATCGCTCGTTAAAGAAGCGTTCATTTTACCAGAATATGCGCATGCGTGAAAATATTGTTTACTCCTTCTAAAATGGAAGCGCACATGAACAAGGAATTGAGTTCAAAAATGAAACTGGCTTGGGCGCATGCGTAAAGGAACAGTCTTCCACTCTTCTTAATATAAATTGCTCCAACAAGAAAGGAGTAATTCCTCAGTTCCAGAGACTAATCCTTGAAGAGACACCCCAGTGAAGATCACGCGCCAGGTTAGTTAGAATGTTAGTAAATCAAACATAAAGTCTTGGAGTCGCGTGGCTACCACACTGTCACTTGCGCAGACAGTGTAAGATTTCTAACGCTAGTCCGACGCTAAGAAAAAGCACTGCTACCGAACAAAAGGTACAGTACTCAATAAACTTCTATACGGCCGAAAAAACACACAACGCTAAAATGAATAGCAGACCTCCACACTCCAATTTGCCAGGTGCAAAAAATGTGACGCAGTTCAATTAATTTAAATACAGTTCTAGAAGTTCAAAAAATAAATACTTGAAAGAACAAAAAGAATTACTATATAAACAAAAACTAAGAAAAAACAGGAACAAGTTAATTAATAGTTTTGATATTTAACTCCTGCTTGAATATCATAAAATTCCATAAAAGATAATGAAATCACTTAGCTTGCTTCTTTCTTTCACCGGAACGTTTTCTAAGTTTCTTTTTAAAATCTCCAACACTTTCCTGGTCCAAATAACTAATAATAGGCACAAAGGCCTAACTAAAGTTTTCTAAAACTTAAGAGCTTCAAACATAAGACCTTCCAGCTGGGCTTCTGACAATGAAAGGCGGTTTAGAATGTTCCGACAATGCCTTTCTTTTACTTCTGGCCAATCACTGATCCTTTTGGAATTCTCCATTTTGACTTGGGAAGCTCTCCACACTCTGCACAGAAAGTTAAGGCCCAAACCATACTATGTTAATCATATCCTCATTCATCCAAATCCCACGAAACCTGACAATTTGGAGGTGTTCCACAATATGTGCCTAAAGTACAGGCCAAAACGATTGCATTTTGGCATGGAGGGCATGATAAATCGGACTCTTCTAGCGGTCTTGACACATAACCATAATGTTGGCCGTCAACAAAGTAGGACGACCGGAACTTTAGGGACGCTTCGCTACAATAAGGCCTTCACTAAAAGAAGTAAACAATGGGTGATCAAACCAGTGTTTGAGGATATGCAATATGAGTTTATTGAAAGACTTATTGTTGACGTCCTAGATAGGCACATAAATGGAGTTGTGAACGAACCTGTGCAGGGGACAACTGCATTGCCACCCAACATTGCCTGTGTTCCATGTCCACCTAAAGAAGAGCTCATTGAGAAATACACATCACGGTTTAAATGATTGTAATTTGATTGTCTGTTCTCTCGAGTCTCCTCATGTTGCAGGCCCATTGAATATGTGTATCTATGTAATGTGTAAATAAAATTGATTGCTCAGTGTACATGCAATGTGTCTATCCAACCTTGTTCATTTGCGCATTAAATTAAACCAAACAGTAATATAAATCATTTTTCAAAAAATATAGAATGTCTCCGTATTTATGGTTCTGTGGGGCTGCAAAGCACGCAGACAAAATGCAAAGATGGAGTGTAAATTTCAAGTCCTGTGAGATGGCCTTACACTGAATGTAGCTAACTAGGAATGTGTGCTCGTTCAAAGTGAAGGTCAGCTGCTTTGATTTTTTCTCGGGTGCCAGAAAGGCCCACGACTCAGTATAAGGTTCTATTGTTATTTGACCTTGACAGGCCGGGACCACGTAAGAAACGATAATGAATATAATTTCAGAAACGAAAGCCATTTCATGTTCGTTCATTAGAAGAAATAACGTCGGCATAGAAGGAGTGGTATTTCGGGGCTGCCCTACGCACAGACACAATGGAAAATGCAAATATAATGTAAGTAACTCTTTAGATGAGTTTATACCGCAATTTAATTACTATACAGTAGCTTACCGCGCACTAGAACCGTCTCCTTTTACGGAAGCACCTCAAAACCTTCCTCTTTGCTTCTGCTTCTGCTTTCTCTCTCCCTCTCCCCTGCTACAACTGGTCCACTGTCTGCGATCTCGGTCCTGGGCCCTTCCACTCTTCACCTGCACTCCCTGTCAACCCCTGCACTGGGGGACTGTCTCAGTATCCTACAGCCCCCCTTTGACGTATAAAACCCAGTTGCACTGTCCTAGCTATGAAATAATTTCCCGACCTAATATATAAAATGAATAATTTTAATAAAGATCTGATGGTGAGACTAATTTCATTTTTTATGTTTTTCAAACAGGTACTTCATCCATTATTGTCTGTGTCACGAGTACCAGACACCGGCGGATGGCTTCTATAATCGCCAATTGCTTCTCCGCGTGAACAACGTTAGCACCCTGACCATTTTATGGGACGATCGCCAAGTACAAGTATGCCCTTACGCAGTACTAACGGCTAGATGCAACATACAGACCGTTGTGGTGGCCTAGTGCCTCGTTGTTGGAACAGCCATGCGATTATCAGTGCGACCGAAGAGCTTATTTTATCGTAAACCAACACCCTGTGTACTGCACACGAACATCACTTGCCTCAAGACGAACTATTTTGGATCGAGAGCAAAGAAAAATGCAAATCGCTGAATATTCTCTAAAAATTTGATGTCCAATAAATGTACTTTGCCAAATGTACAATCTTGCAGTTTGCTTTTAAACCACAGTTTCATATTCCGAATTGTGGCGCTGTATTGTGAGATGATCTAAGACCCTGTGTACAGCAAAGGAACATCGCGTGCCTCAAAACGAACTTTTTGGAACGTGAGCAAATAAAAATGAAAATCGCTGAATATTCTCTAAACATTTGATGTCAAATAAATGTACTTTACCAAATTTACAATCTTGCGGTTTGATTTAAAAGTACAGTTTCATATTCCGAATTGTGGCGCGCTGTGTTGTGAGCTGATCTGTGTTGATTTCCGGGTTCTGTGTGGAGTCGCGTAGAAGACGCCTGGGCGCGTTTGCCTACGCAGCACAGTCACGACACGGATAGAGGCGGGGAATATGAATTTTTTATAAAGTCTGTTTCAGGGGCGGGGGATTTGATTTAGTGCCGCAAAAGCAGGTGAGCCAGGTCGATGGGGGGAAATGATAGGATTATCAGAAAATGGCGGCTGATTTCGAGTGCGTTAATGGACGAAAAGTCGGGTAAGGTCCATAGGAAAGTTTTCTACGATCTACCGAGTTATGCTTAAAAACACATGGCCGAACCGTAGGGACAATAAAAAAAAAGTCCCGGAACTCTCCTTTAAACAGTCTGAGAAAGTGTCTTGGCGAGATCATTCCTGCACAAACTCATCTATTTCTTAGTTTTTACGCATTCAAGGAGATAGAAAGAAGTCAACGCTTTTCGTAAAAGGCTAAATGAAAAGAATTCTCCTACGTTTGCAGTGCTGCAGTTTTCAACAAAGGTTCAAACAATAATTTAAAGTAAACCATATAATCAGTTTACAATTGCACGTTTAGGGAAAGACATACTTTCAGTTTTCAATTGCAGTAAATGAAAAGATGTTTTAAAGAAAATGAAAATGCAGAAAGTTAAAACTCAACAAATAGTTTCTGGAAGAGACTTGTGAAAGAACTCTTGAAGCTTCAGCTAGTTTACGCTGAGTACAGTAGTGTCAGTCATTTTAAAAAGTATTCAAACTTGTCAATAATACGCCTCTAAGCTAACAGTAGAGGCAGAACAGGTAAAAAATGAAATAACTACAGACATTACTCTAGTACACATGTTTTACACTGTGCTTATGTAACCTGGTGAATGTGTTCCATTACAGACACCAGAGACTGGGCAGAAGGTTGAGAGTCTGCTGTATCTTGTTTGTTATTTTATCCACTACCACTTTCCCTTTCTTCGGGTTCTCGACTGTGAATATAGGGTTGAGCAGAGAACGTCTGGGGAGGGTCTGTGGGATCAGCATCAGCTCCTGCAGATTTCCAGCAAGCCTGTCATGGCTGGGGGTAGGTACACCCTAGGCTCCATAAGGGCTACCTTCACTGGGTCAGCCCCTTTGGCCTTCGACAGAGCAGCCGCCACCAATCTCCTGTGCCGCCTGGGCCTTCTTGGGAAGGTCAGCCATCTTTTCCTCCACCCTAAGCTTCTTGGGGTTCTCCCACAGCTTAGCCGGGTTGGGCGACTTCCTTTCTGAGGAGAAGCTCGATTGATGGCTGGCGATGGAGGCAGATGGTGACGTTGATCGTGCCCTTCTCATTGATGGAAACCCGCTTGCGCAGCGACCCCGACGGAAGCAGTCTTGCGGTGCTTGGCTTTGTCTTGGGCCCCCAAGGATGGAGCGCCCTCAAAGGACTTAGAAGCCCGCTATTCGGACCGGCCAGTCCTAGGTGAGGCATGAACCTGCTCAGGGCACGGGACAGAGGCATTGGCGCTTAGCCGTGTCGCCACTCTGTGTCGATCCTTCATCGTTCTGTTGGAGAAGCCAAGGCGGCAGATCTCGCAATCTCCTTCTTTGTGGAGCAGGTGAAGGCAATAGGAGGCATTGAAGCTGTTTTTCCTCCACAAACTTGTTCTGCAGTTACAGTGCAGAGCTTGAAAAGTTAACTTCCTGCCTTCTCCTCCGTGATGGTTGTAGGTGCGAAGTAGGCCCGATGGCCTTCTGGAAACTTCGATGAAAATTCGACAATCCTTGCCCTTGAGGGGCGCTGAAATTCACAGACAAACAGAACCCCGCTTGTCAGCAGATTGAGAGAAGAGCACACAGGCTGTTTTGCCAAAAATATAACTTTTTCTCGAAAAAGCGCGAAAACCGTAGAATAGCTCACAGAGCAAAACTGGAGGACTCTCAACACTTGAACGTGCAGTAAAAATCTGAAGATGACTGGCTTAGGGAGAGGGCAGTCATTGGCCGGGGGCAGTATGACCCAGAGTACAGTGATTAGTTTACATGAGAAATACAGTTTGTAAGCGAAAGTGAAACTGTTTTTTCTTTTACCAAGGATTCCCGGCGTGACGATGGGGAATATGCATGAGCATGTGTATCCATGCCAGACTCCATGCTGGAGAAATATGAAAACATCAGCGAACGGGTGCTGTATTGGTTCTAATTTGACCCAGGACATAAAACACAAAAGGCCAACTGAACATGTGTGCCCTAGGCCTATATACGTTCAGAAAATAGTGAAGAAAAGGTCGGAACATGTAAAAAGATAGGACTATCAAAATAACAATCTGCTTGTGAAGGCCCCAGGCACAGAGTGCACGACAGTCATTCTATAAAAATGAATAAATCAATGGTGCTTTCTAAAATTTCAGTCTTTGTTCTAAAAACTCTAGGGCCTTATGAGAGATCAGGGGTAAATGCTGCAACCTATGGCAAGAACAGCTGTCCCGTATAGCCCAAGGTCATTTCTGGCACAGATTGGAGGGGCTGGGCTTGCGTAGCGGTCTTGAAATCCTGCTGGATCTGATTCACTAACATTGGGCGCACAGTCCTTTCCTGCTGCTATCGTTGACTTACATTTAGCAAGGAGCCTAGGCATAGGAATCCTTTCTGATGTGTCTAGATGTCTACAGTTGGTAGTAGCCCCTCTGCTTTGCAGGAATCCTAATTTTGGGAGTTTACTTTAAGTGTCACTGACTGGTAGGGGAGTATTGCTAAAGTCTACCAACAGGTGAGACTCTATAAAACGATCCCTTGGTATACAGGCCCCAACTCTTAGTATACCCAATGTTTGGTAGAATGGCAGAGCAGCCAGGCTTATCTTATGAGGAGGATGTGAGCTGTAGGCAAGTACAATGAACTCAATAAATACATAGGCCCAAAGAAACTCTTACATACTTGTGGTTCTAATAAAATAGACATTTATTTTATATACACAGGGCAAAGTTATATTCAGGTGAGTAAGTAATAATTAACTAAGCAACACAATAGAATACAATAGCAATACTTGAGATGAGTAAACCAATAGTAGGAAATAATACAGATCATGAACACAGTTCAGTGTTAAGTAAAATCACTTGTTAAAGCCACTCAGAAGATTTTCTGTTGTAGAAATAAAAAAGGATTATTCAGCACCAGCATTAGCAATTGAACGCTTTCAAAGACTTGTAATACGTTTCAATAGCCTTAGGCTTTAACAGTCCAACCCCAACTAGTATTGACATCTTCAAAGTCAGTTTTGGAGGGGAGGCAGGCAAGACACAGCAGCAGAAAAGGTAATGTTCCACAGGATGCTTCGTTTCCAAGTAAGTAGAATGCTTTTGTTGGTCAAAAAGGTTTCAGGGACCTTGGGAAAGGCTCCCTAGAGGCGCACAAGCATTAGGTCTAGGCGATCGCTATGGGTGAACAGCCAAACACTGGAATCAGCACTCCAGCAACACAGGAGCGACAAAATGGCTTGAGGTATGTACTACCCAGATTCGCACAGTACCCGAGGAGGGCTGAAGAAGATGCAGCTTGATATTTTCATGGTGCAGCAGCAGTGGACCTGGTCTCCTGTACCTTGGTTGTGGCGATGAAAGGAGGGACTCTGGAAGGGATGTCGCAGCAGGAGTCAAGGTTCTTTGGTCCTGCACTCTGGTGAGGGGACTTTGAGGAGAATGATCTTGCCTCAGAGGTCCAACTGGAGCTCAACAAAGTTCTGAGAGGATTAGTTCACGGGAAGACTATGCACTGCAATTGGGTCGGAGGTCCCCTGGTATTGGCAGTTTGCAGCCCAAGAAGGGCACAGCACATCAGGGGATGGTTTGATCAGTAGGTCGTCTTACGGCTAGTTGTTCCCACCAGCCAAAGTCCAGCAAGAGAGCTTGGGGTCTCTAAGGTGGGAGGATTTTAGCACAGAAATTAAAATGATCCCCAACACACCTGCAACCCTTTGGCAGGTTGCAGGTGTGGACTTTCAATTGAGTTTGCCTGTCTATCACTAAAAGGTAAATGCCTGAACTTGCAAGTGCTCTGCAGGCATCTTCCTTGTGCCAGTACCAAAGTGGAGAAATTAGGTCTTAGTGTTAATTACTCTTAGTCGCCCCCTCCTCATCTCAGTACTATCAAAGGTACAACGAGGGAACATGAGGGGAGAGGTCCTACAATAGCCCATAAAAGCTGGGGAAGGGTTAGGTGGTCTTCAATAGGGAAAGGGGGATACCATGTCTCGCCTGCAGGCATTTCATTCCCAGTCCCTAGAAACCTATACCCTGGTAATCCTCTTTCGCTTCTCCACACCCCAGGGTCAGGATCCGAAAGCGATGGCCTTTCCGTGGCCACCTGGGAAGAGAATCCAAGGGCAGTAGGAGTGAGGATGCCTTCAGGCTTCTCACACAATGGGAACTCAGTTCTTTGTTTTAACTATTTTCATGTTGCCTTGCTTGCCTCCATATTTCTTAAAGGAATCTGTGTTATACTTTTGCAGCACAGAGCTTGAGAATCCAGAAGGTGTCTCACCTGCTAGTCCCTGCGGATCTCTCTATCAGGTGGCCAGGGCACAGCCATCACCTTTGGATCCATACTTTGGGAGTGGACCAGTGCAGGAGGATCTCCTGGGTGAGGGGGTCTCCAGGGAGTGGGAGACCGGATGGCGAGACACAGTATCCCTCCTCCTGCAACACCTTTACCCCATCTTACCAGGTAGGATATGTGGGAATCTTACCCGCCCCACCACTTTCCTTTCCCAGAACTTTAACACAGACAGCCCGCTCTGAGAGAAAACACAATCACACCCGGGCAGTGTATGTGGCATGTCCCGCTACTGTGGTCAGGCGAGGTCAGGCAATGATCACTGATGATCACTCACACCTGATTTCCATTAGCCTTGCCCACACGAATAAAAGCACAAAAGCACACTCTGAGCAAGGCAAAGATCACAAAGTTACAGCGGTTTCAAGTCAGCAGCTCAACGAGGGGAGAAAGACGGCAAACCAAGAAGGGTTCGTAAGAAGGGAATTACCCTTGACCTTTTTCGGCCAGATGCCCTTACTTTCAAGAAATCGGTGAGGCAGGAAGCGTAAGGCCAGGAAACCAGGGTAAATAATCCTGCTTTGTGTGTCAGATACTGAAAGCCCTACCACGTATCTGACCCAGGCGGGGAGGAAGAGAAGCAGCCGCCATGGTATCGTCCTTGGCTCCAAGAAAAAAGTGCCAGAAACAGCAACACAGCCGGTGAGTTGGGGAGACAGATGAAAGACCAGTCTGTGCTGAACTCAAGGTTGCAAGCAGCAACATTGTATAGCAAACGATGGAACGAACATTGTTAAACACGTGTGATGAAAGACACGAGTAAAGCTAAACTGCTGATGAATGTTTGAACTTAAGAAGGAAAGATACAATACCATTGACAGAGTGGTCCGGCACCGTGGATGTGCTCAATCGAAAGTCTCCAAGTTATCCCGCTAAGAGAAATGAAAGTAGAAGATTGATGAGAATAATTGTGTGAAGTTAATCAAAGTGGTCCTGCGACCTTTAAGCAAAACCCATTGCACATTCGAAGGTCTTCGATTTTGATATCGAGAGGATCCGAGCCTGAACAAGGGAGACCAAGTGTGAATATTGTGATAAAAGGGGGTCCCAGACTGAACAGGGAGACCCGTGATGAACATTGAAAGTGAGAACTTGTGCATGTGAGAATCCTGAAAGGAATGGAACTCTGAGACTTTCTTTGTTATGATCGACCCTCTGCAGTAAGCGACTGTTATTGGAAAGAGGCATTGGCAGAAGGCCCCGATGTCTGTGCTTTGAACTGTATCCTCGTGGCCAAGAAGACAGAGAGCGTGTGAAGCTCGAACGTGCCGCCTTGCCCCATGCTGAAAATGTGTGGCATGGAAGCCAACTGCTGAACCGTCCTGACATATTTCTTGAACACTTTTGCAAACATCATTGTCCCACACTGTTTTGTATTTAGATGAATGAAGTATAAATGGGTGAAATGGATAGTAAAAACACTTTGGTTAATTCCATTTTGACCAAAGATAATTACATTGGGCATCTGCACACCTATGAAAGTAGAGATTGACCCCTAAATCTCTCCACATTTAAATAAAACAAACACACTCTACAGGTTATGCGATTATCCTTTCAATTAGTCCAACATAGGACTATTGATAATTATTTCAAAAAAATTAATTTTTGTTGCAGTTTTGTTGACTGCTTGACTGTTCACTCTTGCCGACACGTGTTTCGACCTACGGTCGTGTTGAAGGCCTTACTATATACAGTCAATTATCATAATTCAGTTCATAATAGATAATTATTACCAAATGCAATCATGAAATAAGAATATTAAACAATCATCCATTTGTATTACCATTCCATATCCCCGTATTGTTAATTCACAGATGTTCAGAAGTTGAGAAATGGAAGCAGGCAAAAATAATAAAAATAAAATAATAAAGAACATATAGAACTCCATTAGTCATCTATTGTTGCTGTTCTATTTACTATAAAATAAATGTTGGTTCATAAAATTCATTATCTTACTAAATTCTGGCTCAATATTATAATATCCTTATCGGTGACTTTCTGTGTCATCTCTTGTTAGTAAAAGACTATTCATTCTCAATTTAATTATCTACTATGTGTAATATATCAAAACATGTGCATTTTTGCTAGCATGCCAACTGATTTAATATGTTAACAAATTATCTGAAATCTAGTATATCCCACACCCCAATAGACATATGTTGGACTAATTGAAAAGATAAGCGCATAACCTGGAGAGTGCGTTTGTTTTATTTTTGTATTTAGAAGTAAGGATTGGCAATAGGTGTCATGATCTCTGCTTCCAAAGGGTCAGGACTTACCCAACTCCCTTGGAAGCAGACCCATAACCCCGGTTCCGGGTGCCGGCCAGTCCCAATTGGGACCTTTTGGACCCGGTCCTGGCGCCAGTGGCACCAGGCTCATAAATATGCCCAGTCCCAGCGCTGGAAGCGCCGGGCTCATAATGCTTGGGTGGACTTACCTGCAGCAGACCATGCTGCTTACTTACCTGCCAGTTGAGCCCCTGATCCTCTTCTGTTTGGGACTACTTTTCCTGTTGGGTGGGGCAGGAGCCACTCCCTAGGTTCAGAAAACTGGAACTCTTCTGGAAAGCAGGAACTCTTTTCTTACCTAGGCGAGGCCATGGAAGGAGACACCTAAGCACTACAGGAGGCTATTTAAACCACACCCGATGGATGAATCTTGCTTTGTGTTATTCTGCATTCTCTGCAGCAGAACGCTCACCGTGTCTTCTGATCCTGTGCCTAAGGGAACAAAGGCTTACCATCCTGGAATCCAGTCTTCAGCAGCACCTATAAAGACAAAGAAAGAACAGGTTAGCACTACGGTCTTCAGTGGCAGCGCATCTCTTACTTGGTCCAGTGGCTGTCACCAACGCCTCGCGCTGCATTCCGGCATCTGAAAGTCAAAAGCTTACCGACTCTTCGCACGCTCCGGAGGTCTTCGCGCTGCATTCCGGCATCTGAAAGACAAAAGCTTACCGGCTCTTCACACGCTCCGGAGGCCTTCAACGCTGCATCCCCGCATCTGAAAGACAAAAGAAGGTGCGTTTAGAGACATTGGGCAACTTTACTACTCACGTGCCATCACTCCTTCCCATGCCGAAATCAGCGGGTATCCCAGCACCCTTCAGCTTCTCTAAAGCTCCGAAATTGTACCTGCAAGGTAAAAAAGACAGTTGGTGCGCATCGTGAAGCAGGCAACAAGCGCTCACTTACGTGCTTCCAAGCGCTTCTATACCTCACGCGGGTTCGATCCTCAACTCTCTTCAGCCCGCCATCCGCCATCGCCGGAACCCTGCAAAACAAGAGGTATCATTAGAAAAGAACTTTACATAAGTCAAAAGCCATACTCACGTGCTCCTCGGCACCGCTCCACAGCAGCCACGCCTTACGCACTTAAAGACTTAAGACATTTGAAGTGCCCACAACTTACCGTTCGTGCAGTAAACGACGGACAGCAGTCCTCTGAGGTCAAGAGGCCTGCACCCTTATCCAGTGAAGAAACTGGTTGCGGCACCCTGCCCCCGAGGCAGATGGAGAGCTCGGCGTTCACCTACCTAAGGTGAGATCGTTAACCTTTGGGGTCCTACAAGAGAAGAGAAAGGGAAGAGGAGAGAGGCACCCAATACCCCTGTTCATTAATCCCATATTTTCTATCTGCAGACATCTACTCTCTGAGTCAGACACACAGTGCACAGAGGTCCAGCCCGAGGAACCAACCGTGTGTTACACATGACCTTTGAAGACACGGCATTCACCCAGTCAAGACCGGCGCCTCTGCGGGAATCAGGTGAGCGTTACAATAGGTCTATTAGTATAGACCCTTTTATTTGACAGAGACTTGACTAGGACAGCGTTATTATTTGATGATCATAGCTTGCTCCCATCCTTAGCTTTAGGTTTAGATAGGCATTCGACCAAACCATTTGAAGTTCAATAAACACCCTTGAATTGATCACTTGTGTCTGTCTTCACTGTTCGATACCATACCTTCCTTACACAGCACCCCGTGTGCAGTGTGGCTGGGGACCCTTTGGGTTCTCCTTTTTATATTCTTTCATTATAAGGAAAGAGGGATACTTTTTATCCTTCCTAAAACTTTAGCTTATGAGAGATAAGCACAACATATCGTATGTGGAATGCTAATGGGATACCTAGTATCCGCCTTCTCTCTGCTCCTGTGACTTTTTGGTCACAGTGACAACCCTATAGTTATGGCAGTGGTTCTGTTATTCCAACCTTTTCACCATTTTCCAACGCAGGCTGGATCTCCCAGCCCCGGTTATGCACAAAAGGGTGGCCTATGTTCTCGCCATTTCTTGTGTGGATGTCTTTTGTTAGCCCTTCATCTACCATTCTGGACGGGGGAGGTCTGAATGTGTGTTTTGCCTTTGGCAGGAATCATTTTTGTGTAGCCCGCCTAGGCTCCAGTGTGTCTAAGATGACAGGAAGCCAAGTAGTAGTTTAACGCCCTCACCACCCGCTGTCTTTTGTGTGCTGATGTGCCTGAATCGAACCAGTTCCCACTGTGGGATGGCTGTCCTGATTGGATAGCTACCTGCAGTTTACTTTAAGTAAACTGCAGGTACAGTTTGCAGAGGAGTGAATGGGAAATCCGAATAAGGTGAGGTTCCTGAGGCAGAAGGTAAGTCAACCACTGGAACAGAAGATCTGAAGCTGAAGACGACTACACGCCTGCAGACCCTTCCAGTAGCTGTGAAGTGACAACTGTTGTCCTGACCCCGTTTTCTTATCGACAGGAGCTCCGAAGAGGACCACCCCTTCCCTTTGGCTGGTGAGACCAACCAGCCCTAAGACTTTCTGCAGATCGACCCATTCCCTGACATGCTGCGACCTTCCAGGACTGCAAACCGCGAATACCAGGAAACCTCCGACCCAATTGCAGAGCAACATCTGTGTGAATAAATCCTCCCAGAACTTTGTTGAGCTCCAGTTGGTACTCCAGAGACACAATCCCACTCATCCAAGTCCCCTCACCAGAGTGCAGGACTGCAGAATCGAGGTGGATCGACCGGGCGGTAGTAGTTCACTGTTGGAACTGATAAAAAGGAACGAAAACCGCAGAATGATTTAGGAGACAGAAGAAATCCCTGATGAGGGTCCTTTCTCAAGAATGTTGCTGTGACATCCCGTTCAGAGTCCTTCCTTTCGTCACCAGAGCGAGGAATCACGCGACTTGACAGGAAAGAATCCAGCTGCACTTTCTTCAAGGTACTGTGGTGCTCAAAGTAGAACTTACCTGAAGCCGAATAGTGGCTCCAGTGTAACAGTATGTGCTCTTCTAGGGAGTCCTTTGCAAGGTCCCCATTAATTTTGTTATTCTACTTAAGCATTTTATTTAAAGTAACTAAAGTAGGAACTTTGCTTTTTCTGCTGCTGCATACCACTTTGCTCCCATCATACACTGACTTTAATGAGCTCTTGATTAGTTAGGGATGGGACTGCTAGACATTATAAGCCTTGAAAAATGTTAAGTAAACTACTGCTGCTACTGTTGAAGAAGCTCTTTCTCATTCCTACAGACTTTGAGAGAGTTTATAAATTAATGAAACTGTCATTCCACTGTAACAAATGCGGGTTCGAGCCATGACGATTTAAACAGTGGAACTGTCATTGCTGTCAATGTGGGCACGAGCCACGACTATTGAAACAGTCATCTATAAAATGTATTGCTTGTGTTTTCCAATTGTGTTGGTTAGTCTAAAATAGTATTTAGCTAACTTACCTTGTGTATATAAAATACATGGATATTGTATTATAACTCCCAGTGTATAAGTGTTTGTTTGGGTTAATGTATTGACCAGGTTCATTGTACTTCCCAACAGCTCACAACCTCCTCATAAGATAAGCCTGGCTGCTCTGCCATTCTAACAATCCTTTCTGTAGTACAGACATATACTACGAGTTGGGGAACTGTACACCAGGGGATAGTTGTATAGAGTCTCACCTCCAGGTAAACTTTAAGAAAACTCACCTATCAAAATGATAGAGTTTTGGGATTCTCCCATGCTTCCTATCCTCAGACATACACTGGAGCCTTAGCATGCTACACAAAGGGTTCCCCCAGAAGACAAAACTCAAATCAGGACCTCCCCCTCACAGGTTGGTAGAAAGACCAAGAAAGAACAACCACACAAGAAATAGCGAAAAAAGAAAGAAGCCACCATGTTGGAACAAAGGTGAGCTTCAGCGCATAGCCGCAGCTGTGGAAACAGCCTGCAAGCAGAAATAACACAAAAGTTTGTAGAACCAGCCATACCTGTAGGGTTGTTACTGTAACAGAATTGTCACAGGAGCAGAGAGCAAGCATACACTATGTAACCCCTCCACATTGGATGGTGTGTGTTGATCTCTAAAAAGGAAAAGAAGTATCCCTCTAGCCTTGTTAACAGTAGTTCATAAAAAATATATATAAAAAAGAGCCCAAAGGGCTCAGAGCAACACTGCACATATGGTGCTGTGTGCTGCAAAAGGATATCCAGTGATTCCCTCGCATACATAGCATCGAATACAAAAGCCTCGAAAAATAAATCATCGGAAAAATGCATGTTTTTTATTAAAATGGGTTTTAAGGGGTAAACCAGAGGACCCCCCAATTAAAAGAAATGGAAAAAATGCATTTTTTCATGCATTTTTTCGAGGCTTTTGCATTCGATGCTTTGGATGTCGAGGCTATCACTAGGAACCCTGCAAAAGTGAAACAGATGCCTTCAAAAAGGGACGGAGGAAAGCATGATTTCATAAAAGAAAGTAAAAACACAATGAACAGGGTTCCCATGGTCAGAGCAAAAAGAATGAATGAGGGAAAACTGACTCCCCTCATTCAGGAGAACAAGAAAAAGGCCCATAAATCCAGCAAAATGTTATGGGGGTCTCACAAGGAGAGGGGATTAAGCATACAACGGGTTTGTCCGGTCCTGGTTTATTTTGTCCGCGGAAGCTGCTGAGTCCCACAGTCTCCCAGAAAGGTGTGAGCAACAACTGATGCTAAACCGCAGCTGAAGTTCCTACCCTCCTAAGGGAAGGGGGAATGGATAACAAAATAAACGACATAGATCACTAACTCCAACTGGCTTTGATCTGAAAAGAAATAGAGTTAAAATGATTACTGATTAACTCATTAATGTAATATCATTCACAACTGTATTCTTTGGAACCATTCATATCTGTGTGCCCTCTGCAAACAGCTAAGAGGGTGATTTGATTTAGTTCATATGACTTTTCTTTCACAAATACTGACAGTCACTTAACAATTTAGGAAACCTCCTCTTCTTTAGAGATTTCTCTTGTGCAAATCTTTTCTTCAGGAAGTTATAAATCTCAAAACTTCTCTAAACAACTTTCAAGAAACAAATGTTCTCACAATCTCTTCTTCTCAAAGTGTTGCCAAACCTTAAACTGAAAAGTCATTCATGCTTTCATATTCCACAGTTTATTAAACCAGTTCCTTTAAAGATTTATTGTATGATTATGACTCCTGTCAATATCTTTTAATATTATTGACTGTCTTGTAGTTTATCTGAGCCATTGTTATGTTTAAATCCTTTTCAGCTAATATTATTTCCTAATATTTCCCTTAGACTCTAAAAGTGAGATAGGAAAAGCTGTGACTTAATTATTCTAACAAACTGAATTCAAGAAGTCACCACATGTTTAGTCTGAGCTAATATTTCATCAAAATAAAAACGTAAACCTTACCAGACAAGAATGAATTGCTCAGCCGTTCATCAAACAACAAGTGCCTGATGGAATACACAACGCGCTGTCATGAAAAACTATTGCACGCATGTCTAAACCTTTTTACATAAAGTTCTTCAATACGCGCACGCGCCACTGCAGCTCATCGCTCAGAATTATATAAACTATTGTCAGCTTACAACCTTGTGCCCTACGCGCATGCGCTGAAACGGACTAGCGTTCATCACGAAAATCTACAAGCGCATGCGTCAATTGAATTCCCTGACTCATAATGCCCAAAACAATGCGCACATTCGCCTCAGCTGATAACTTTCTCTTCCAGCTCGCGCGATTACGAAAACTGAACTGCCTCATTGCTTCTACGAAATGCTAGTAAGCAAGCTGCTTAATTCAAAAAACGTTTTGCTCAAAACAATGTAAACACCAATACATCTTCTTTAAAAAGCGCAATGAAATTATTTCTCAAACAAATTAACATATCAAAGCATGACGAAATTTGCATAGACTAATAAAGAATACCTATGACTAGAAGACCTTGTGTAATCTAGTCTACTTGGGAGCCTAAGTGTTATACTTAGGGCCACACTTTTTGTCTTATATATTTTTTGCATAGTGCTTATTTCTGTAACTACATTGGCCATTCTTAGTCCTTGCCCCTATTTTGTATATTGTGTATTTCCTGTAATCATGTAAAAACTGTATATCCTGTAACCATGTAAATTTTGTATCCTGTGTATATTTCGTAACTTGTAAGCCTTGCATCTCCATATTGCTGCGCCCTTTTACTTACAAGTCTGGTGCGCCTAACAAATAAATAAACAAACAACTTTTAATCTAGTTTAAAAAACAACCTCTAGAATTAAGTTCCCTTGCTAAATACCTAAACTAAATGGTTATTTTGTTAAACTTATTTGCTGGCTCAGATATATTTTCAGTTTTGAAGACAGTCTTTCCAAGAAAAACAAACTCAAGAAATGTTACGCTCCCACCGGGAATTTCTGGTTGTCTTGTCCCACGCTGAAGTTGATCTGTCTTCTTTTCTAATGAGTCCCAGACATCCAAAATAGTTTCTTTAAACTTTAACTGTGGACACTTGATAAACAGGACCTTCCTGAATCAGGATGGACGATGAAAGGCAGTTTAGAATTCTACCAAGCCCACCATGTGACTAGCTGGACCAATCAGTATGCTGCTCCTCTGCTCCATGTTGGATTGGGTCACTCTTACTCCGAGTATAGCAGTTAAGGCAGAAATAAGCTTTTCTCCAAATTAAGTAAATTTAAATACTCTAAATCAAATCCCAATCCCTGACACTTTCACACTCATAATAATACCAACCCTGACAGGGTTAAACTTGACACATCGTAATAATGCAGTGTATATATAAAAACAGTAACTGTCAACTAGGACCCAACCCTCTCCTAAAGTACATGTACTGGCTACTTCCTGTGCTGGTAGGTACAATACGTGGCAAAGTGGTGGGATGAAAAGGGAAACCTAAGCTACAAAAACAAATGAAAATAGTTATAATCAGGACCCAATATGACAACACAGAACATAGTCACAGTAATTCCTAATTTTTTTCTGAAGTGCTACCAACTTCATCAAAACCATTCAACTGAGGCACTACAAGACTCCACTCTTAGTATAAGGCTGTACCACCTGAGTACGTGGTAGCGTAGACAGAGCAGCCAGGCTGATCTTAGGAGGGAGAGAGGGCTGTATAATCAGTATAAATGAAATTGTAATACAAATGGTCCAAAGTAACACTATGTATGTAAAAATAAATGATTTATTTAAATACAGGTAGGCCCAGATACATCTAGGGATAAATAAGTACTATCACACATTATATGAAATCACAATAAAAACACTATAATTGAAGGTACAAAGACCAAGTATAAACCTTATTTGGAACACATAACAGTAGTTCTAGGGAAGTCAAAACCTTTTCATACACATTCAGTATGTCACAACTATTATTGGGGAGTAAAAAAAACAATGGTTACATTCACAATTACATTCAGTAATGCAAAGGCAGTAGACCCTACCAGTTGTACAGTGACTCTCAGTACAAATCACATAATCAGTCAACTGGACAATATATACTTTTTGTGAATAGTGGAACACGTAATCCAGGTACAGTAAAAACCTATAACTACTTTCGTGATAACACACAGTTATACCAGGTGAATAAAACCTAAACATTCAATTACAGGTGCTTTTGAGATCAGTGAAACACAGATTTAGATAAGCAGTAACTTATTTTTTGGGGTGGCACACAGCTAACTCAAGGTAAGTAAAACCCATATACGTTTTATATCTCACAAGGAGCCCAGGTTAGAGCTTTCCCAACTACACAGGGACAGTTAGAACCACAGACTCTGGGTTAGATAGCACAGGGAAAGTAAACCCTAATGGTACACTTTACTGAATGACTCAAAGTTATTCTAGGTATAATACAGACTTATTCGTGACAGGCTAACAGCAAGTCAGTGGAAGCAAGACCCATGTGGGGGACACTCATACAATTATTCAATCAGGACAAATCTGGTGATACCAACAGTTGGCGGTCACTCATACAATTACCATGCAGGAATAATATGGTGAAACCAACATTACTTTTGGGATGAGGCACAACCCAAACATACGTGAGTAATATACCTTCACATCTACTTTCTATTTGAATGGCAAAACAGTTTCTAAGGAAGAAAAGATGTTAACCATACTTTTAAGAATAGTGCATCACACATCCAAGGTAAGTAAGAACATTTGTAACTGTTCACTCTTAGAGTTACAGTTAACAACCAACTCATTACAAATAAGTAACTTTTAAACACTTATTTTCTTTTCTAGGCAAAAGTCCCAATCCCTTAAAAGTATTTCTCTTATTCTTGGAGCATGAGTGTTCTCAGTGGCAGAAGGGGGTCACTGGGATCTAGTGACCAACAGGCAGTGTCAGGATAGGTTCTTAAGTAGCAAAAGTCAGAGTTCCTTAGGAAGGCTGGGCAAACAGGTGGGTACTTTACTTCTGAATTAGAAGATGGTCCAGGGGCTTCGCTGAAGACACCCTAGCAGGATTGTACCAGTGGGACTGGGTGCACTGGATGAGAGGCCTCCCCATCACAGAAAACACCCCACAGCTATACAGAAATCCTAACAGACTTAAGGTAAGTACATACCCAAGCCAACACAGTACCTCCGCATTGATGAACATTTTGCAGAAGGACGGCTTCAGGGTCTAAGGACGGCTTCAGGGTCTGCAGCCAAATACCCGGTCAGTGGATTCCTTGTCGTGGTGACTGAAAACAAGACCTCAGAAGGATCTTTGCAGCAGGGATCGATGAAGAAGGCTCTAGGCAAGGTTTTCCTCGCAGCTGAATGCAGTTCCGCGGATTTGGCACCTTTTCAAGGAGCAGGGAAGGAGACAGAAAACTGCGGTTGAATTCTCATTGTTACAAAGGTCCAGCATTCTGTTGAGAGGACTTTCCGGACTCAATTCGTGTCTCTGAAGATCCACCAGGATGTCCACGAAGTTTCAGTGAGATTCGGAATTCGGAAGACCGTGTACCGCACAGTGGCTCAAGGTCCCAGGGTATTCGGGTATTGCAGCAATGCAAGGTCGCAGCAATGCACGAGATGGCTCAAAATGCAGATCTTCTTGAGTCTAGTGGTTCCCACTAGGCTCTGGGTCAGGGTAGTTGTTTTTTGAGTCCCCAGTTCGATTGGAAGGAAGGGCTACAGCAGGCTCAGATTACACAGCATGCTCTCCGGTCGCTGGAAATCGTCTCCACCGCTTTTCCTTCATCATCCTCTTCGGTTTCAGTTCAAGTGGTCGACTTCTCTTCAGCTTCCAGGTTCACAGTATTTAACAAAACTACAGCACAACCTCTGCATTCTCTCGCCACATTTTACAAGAATGGGCGGTCTGGTTGTCCAATCAGGACAGCCAGCCCCCCACTGGGATTTGTCCCCATTCAGGCAAGGAGGAAGACAAAGGGCTCCTGTGCTTCCTGCCCACACAGACAGACTGGAGCCTGGGCGAGGAGTACAGGGAACGAACTCCTGCAGAAGATAAAAAAAATAAATAAATAAAAAAAAAATCTCACAAAGGAATTTCCCACCCTGGATGTCAGGGGAAGTAACAAAAAAGGCCAAGAAACACTAAAAATGCGAAAAAAGAAGACGGGCCATTTTGGTAAAATGAGCACCCTTGGGTGCCTTTACTGTAGCTGTGCACAGAGCCCGCAGTAAACGTGCACCAAATTAATACAAGGTATCACTGCCACCAGCCATTGAAGGTAAGCTTGTCCCTGTAACAGAACTTTTACAGTTTTAGTGTGAAAGGGTATCCACTGCATCTCCCCAGGACTCCACATAAGGTGGGGTGTGCTGGTTTCACAAAATAAAATGTAAAAGGGATCCAAAGATTCTTTCTACCCTTGGGAACTGTAGTTCTCTCAAGGTTAGCAAAAAAAAGTTAAAAGGGGAGCCCCTAGGGAAACCCAGCAACAACAGGCACTTATTGTCAATAAGTTGTTAAAGAGGATAACTAAAAATTTAGACACTATGGAGAGTCAAAAAAATGACACCCATGAAAAGAGTAAACGATTCTGTGAGTGTATGGAAAAAGGTTCCCACTCACAGAGGTATTAAGGAAAAATATTCCACTAGAAAATCAAAATGTTCTGGGGTTGACCCAGGTCAGGAAGATTTACCAGTTCTGTGAAAATCTAACACTAAACCTCTAGTATAAGTGACATACATGATACCAATGCACACCATACAGTAAACACAGCACCTAGAATAGGAACACAGGTTACTGTTTTAGAACCCAAGCACTAAGACCACTAAAGGTCAGGATAGAATTTATTAGATAGAAAGTACCAGGCCAATAAGCCCACCATAACAATCCTAAAATACAATTCAAAAGTAACCACAAGTGACATATTAGCAAGATATTGACAGGTCTGACATCAGGTTCTGTTTATGAGTGATTTGATGGGCCCAGGCAGCTGGTTGGTGGATGAGAACTTTGAACCAGAACTGGCATTCTCAACTGCCTTACATTCTTCATCCTCAAGCAAGAAGGTCCTGATTTTGTCAAGTGTCCTGGTTTTAGGCCTTACCAGGAAAAGAAAAGCTACAGAATCCGGAAGAGTACTTCAGTTAAGCTTGAGCAGGGTGGGACAAATAAAACAGTATCATTGGTGGGCGCGCAGCATAACATTTGTTCAGGAAACACTTCTTGAATCAAATGAATATGTGATGAAACTGTAATATTGAAAAGCATTCTCAAATTCAGTAAGGTATTTAGTTAGGTATTTAGTAGAAGTGATTTTCTCTTAATTCAGCTTGGGAGACTCTTACACTCGCTCACTAGCAGACTTTCCGGAACAAAGAACAAGTTCACACAAAGCAGCGGGGGCATAAGCGAAAGACTGACTAGCCTTGCAAACACTGCTTTAAATTCTTTGAACGTGCGCTGAGGTACCTGCGCTGTGGTTTTGTTCCTAACCTGTGTTTCGCTGTGGTGCCTGGAGGTGAGCAGCATCTAGTTCTGTCGGACGCAGCACAGTGCCTGTTGAAGAGTAGCGTCTTCCAGATTTGCGCTTGCGCGCAGTGCTTGAATACAAGGAGAATGACTTTTCGGGGAAAAGCGGAGCACGCTATTCCTTCTGTTCCTTCTTTCTTTCTGGAGCAGTGTGAAAATAAACTTCCGGACTTTTTTTTTTTTTTTTTTTAAAGGAACAGTAAAATAAAGCAAAGTCAAAAGAAGTAATTGGAAGCAATCTCAGTGAAGGTAATGCTTTCTTTTTAACTTTGAGGACTGCAAGAACTTCCTGTTCATTTCTGGCCAAGTAAGGTCAAGTAAGAAAGCACACTTTCTGAAGGTCCAGGAGGGACTCAGTAACAGATTAGGGGTGTGGGGGTTGTGTAAGGCGGGTCAGAGGAATTGAGTTAATGTTAGCCTTGCTTATATTTTTTGACCCTCTGCAGATATCCGTTTGCCTGAAGATTGGAATCTGCTAATTTTCTCCACTTCCCCTTTGAGATGTTTGGATTTCAACTGTTTAAAAAAATGAAGTTGTTGACCACACATCTTAAAGGGGTCTGTGGGGTTCAGCAGCTTCCGCGGGCAAGAACTCTAAGGACCGGACAGATATTTCCAAAGGCAGAAGAGCAATCTAATACGTTAAAATGCTAGTCTTTGACTTAAAACTCTCTGGTCCCAAGGAGGACCCAAGAAAAATGTCACAATGTAGGTAATGTGGAAAAGCGCAGACCTGGTTCAATTAGTGAATAAATACTGAGGTGAGCAAAACTAAGGAAAGAGGTAGGGGTTTCTATGTCAGAAAAAACATATTTATTGCCCCTTAATAACGTAATCTTATGTGCCCGCCACCCCTGATCCTAGTGTTTATAATTTTTGTTTTTCTCTAGCGGACTTTGGTTGGGTGAAACCCCTTTTCGCATGTTGGCACTGGGCAAAATGGTCCATCATGAACTGGACTGCACTTCTGCGCCAATGTAACGTAAGATTTTCATATTTGTGATCAAAACTCCAGAACGTTTTGCTTGCAATTGGTGATTATTTTCCTGTGTCCCAAGGTGAAGGGGAATCTTTTTCCCCTCTCAGCTAGTCTTTTACTTTTTTTTAATGGGGGACCTTTTTAGGTCTTTCCATAGTGAATGATTGAAGTTATAGTTTCCTATACATTTTGGGCTGAGGGTTGGTTAGCCCCTTTGGGCTTCCCTATTAATTTCTGGCAAGATCCACTACTCTCAATAATACCTGCATTTTGAGCCATCCCATGATGTGCTGCAACCTTGCTGCGAACCCCTGTTAGGAAGAATTTTAGTGCTCAATTCCTCCCACCTTAAAGGGGAAGTTCACTCAAAAATTAGATTGGCTCCAAAGATGGGCCATAATCAGTGGTAGAAGTGTACCGAAATAAGTAGTGGAACTGTGGTCTCGGCAAGGGAGAAGGTAGGCAGAAGCATACTGCAACATGTGACAAGGTTTTCCGGCTGGGGCACTGCAATATTCCAAGTGACTAGTAACTAAGGCTCCTATTACAACTTTACACTTGCACAGGGACATGAGTGGACAAATCCTCTATATAGAATGGTGAATATGGTTGTAAAAAGTAGAGGAATGGTAAACAGAAAAAAATAAAAAGTAGTGGAACGCCGCTCCCGGCCATTCCCGCTCACTTCAATCACTAGCCATAACCAAAAATATATATATAAAAAATATTTTTAAACAAAGTTCCTATGTAAAATTTTTGTAAAATAAACCCCGGGAGACAAAGCAAAAGCCACTGCAATCATAAATACAACGCGGTTGTATTTATGATTTCTGTAGTTTTATTTTTAGGTTTCCTGGGCTCTCCCGAGCCGGGGGAGCCCGGGAAACTTAAAACAAAAACTACAGCAATCATAAATTCAACAATGTTGCATTTAAAAATGCTGCATCTTTTCTTTTAGTCAAGTCCAGGCAATTATGAATACTTCTGCCGGATGCCGGCAGAGTATTCATAATTGCAGCAACTTTCTTTTCTAGTTTCCCTAGCAAGGGAAACTAGAAAAGAAAGTTGCAGCAATCATGAAAACTCTGCCGGCAGCCGGCGAAGTATTTATAATTGCTCTGCCTTTCATTTTACATTTTCTGTGTTTCCCTGGGCTTGGTGAGCACAGAAAACAAACGAAAGTGAAGGCAGCATCCTCTACATGTTAAGCTCTGCTCTTTGGCTGCAGTAAGCAAAAGCTCCCAGTAGGGGGCTTTTGTGCTTGAATATTGCCACCAGAGCAGAGAATAACATGAACAGAGGCTGCTTCAAATCACAAAATGGATGCCCCCATGTAAACACTTCGAGCCTCATTTGCTCAAAATTTTACATAGGAACTTTCTTTAAAAAATGTTTTATATATATTTTTGATTATTGGCCATCTTTTGGGACAATAACATTTTTGAGTGAACTTCCCCTTTAAGAGACCCCCAGATCATTTGCTGGACTTGGTACTTTTTAATTTTTACCCTGGAGTGAGTGAGACCTTTTTCTCACTCATGTGTTTTCTCCTGATTTGGATTTTGTGTTTTAACTGTTTTTGGAGTCTGACAATCTCCACAGGCATCTACTTTTTGTATGGTGACACACAGCACCTTCAGTGCAGTGTCCCAGATAAATATTTTGATTTCTCATAAGGTTTAAATACTTTTACTTGAGCGAACTACCGTTCCCAAGAACAGTAAAGTGAAATGTACTTTACTTACCTTTTCTCTTTGCAGGTCCAGCACACACAATCTTATGTGGAGTGCTGGGGGTGTTATATAGTAGCCCCTAATCCTACATTCTCATGTAACATTTGTATGTTACCCTCACTACTTTAAATGGTTGGTGGCAGTTGTTTAATTGTTCCTACCATTATGCTTTTCTACTGCAGGCTGTACCCTCAGCTGCAGTACAGCACCCATGGGTGACCATTTTGTTAAAATGGCCCTCGTCTTTTTTTCACCATTTTCTGTTTGTGAGGTCTCTCTTGGGGTTTACTCTGTGCGTCAAAGCAGATTTGAGCCCTTTGTTTGTTTTGCCTTTGGCGGGCTTCAGCCCTGAAACCCGCCTCTGGCTCCAGTGTCTGGAAGGGCAGGATGTGAGGGAGGTTCCCGAAACTCCCCCGTCCTTTGTCTCTAGGAATGCCTGAATGGAACCAGTCCCGATTGGCTGGCTGGCTATCCTTTCAGGACAGCCACCCTGCTGTGTGATTGACAGTCTAGGCTCTGCAAATGGGAGAAACCTGCTTAAAAAGGTGAGGATTTTGGGACTAGAGGCAGAGTCGACCACTGGGAAAAAGACCTGACGAAGAAACGGTGAACAAAGCTTGCTGCATCCTTCTGGACCTTTGACTTGCCCGGTGAAGCCCTGCTGCGCTGCTGTGCTGAAACTCTCAATTCGACAGAGAAGCTCTGAAGGGAACGACTTCTCCCCTTGGGTTAGTGGGACCAACTAGCCCTGAGACGAACTCCACTGGACCATCTTCCCTGACTGGCTGTACTTTGTTGCTGTAAGAACTGAATGCCAGGGGTTGAGTAATCCGTAGTCGAGTTAAACGGCTGGAAGCTCCCAAGAACCCTCCAGAAGCAGGACGACCAGAGCTCGAGTCCCCTCACCAGAAGCTCAACCTGTATCTGAGACGATGCTGATTGCTAAGCGCTTAAACCACAAAGTGCTGACGAACCGAAAATAGCCATAGCTGCCGACGACCTCCCACGTGCCGCAGCAAGAGCCCTCCAGACGTCCTCCCTCTTGTCCCCACTACTGAGGTTCAGGAAAAAGGGTTTTTGTGCCGCTGTAGCAGGACAGAATCCAGCTGGACCACACTTCTTCAAACCAGAGGTACTGTTTAGACGTCAAGTACTTAACTCATTGCCAATTTAGCTGTGCTTTTCTCAGTTGGGAATTGCAGTGGCTTACCTTTAGAGTCGATTCCAACTCTCTTTGCACAGGCTGAACAGCTTATGACCCTACATGTGATTTTCTACAAACTCTCTAACTATGTGCAAGACTATTTCTAATCTAAGAAGTGCCTCAGCTCCATAGACTGTGTTCCAATTGACTTTTTTTGCAGTCCTGGCTCGCTGAAGACTCTTCTAGTCCATTGACTTGGATATTGTTTGCCCCTCTTAGGTGGTAGCTTGTTGTGAGAAGTGGTACTGCTGGGAAAGGCTGGTCTAGTTTTCTTTGGAACATTTAGTTGTCCTCAAATTTGTTAAGAACCTGTTTAACTTTTTCCTTCTGTAAACCTTTCCTTTCTGCAAACCTCAGAATCTGCACAGTATAACTAGTGTGATATATAAATGCCATTACTGTGATTGAAGTCACCTGAGGGTGTAGGAATTGTATAAGAAGCATACCCAAAGAGTATCTACTAGATTCTGAAAAGTAATTTTAAAGTATATTTACATTGTTACATGAATTGCCTTTTTAAAGAACACGTATTTAAAAATGTATGTTAATTAAATAAAAAACTATTTATAACAGAAACCTTGAGTATGTGTTACTTGGATACTTGTATTAACAGATTTCATTTGTACAGCTCTACAGCTCACTTTTACCCCTCATTTACCCTGGCTGCTCAGTCACACTACCAACTTGTGTAGTACAGACCTACACCAAAAGGTGGGTTACCTAATACCAAGCAGATAAGTGTTGTGTAGTCTCACCCAGTGTGACTGCATCAATTCTTACCCAACACTGTTCACAGAGACAATTTTAGCACCATTTTCAGGTGAAGGTGCTAGCTTTTGAAAACAAGGTCTTCTTCATAAACCTCTGGAAAAATAACTTAATATGGAGTGTTATAAATAAAAAGGCATTTCAATGAAAACATTTAGAAGCTATTCAGCTGTCTGAGATTCATCATTAGAAGACTCTTTGTTAGGGAGAATTCTCAGAAATGTGCCAATTCCCTTCCACCTTAGAGACCCCCAGCACGTTTTGCTGGACTTTAGGACTTTTAATTTCGAACAGTGTAGTGACACAGGGAAGGCCTTCTGATTTTCCAAAAGGTTTAAATACCTTGTCTTGGATAAACTACTGTTTCCAAGAACAGCTAAGTGAAATTGACTTTACTTACATTGTAACTTTCTAGACCCAGCACACGCTGGGCCTCATGTGTCCGGCGGTAGCCGTTCCGGTAAGTACCGGCAAGGCTGCCGCCGGAGTCATTTTTTTTTTCCCGGCGCCCGGTGTTAGGCAAAATTTGGATGTAGTACCCTAGGGGAACACTACAAACAACTCTGACTACAAGTATAGGAAACCCAACCTTTGGTATAAGCTTGCACTACACAATTTTGGTAGCGTGTTGAGCAGCCAGGCTTATCTCAAAAGGAGTCAATGTGAGCTATAGGGGAGTTACACAGAGAGGGCTGCGTTCGCAGCGGCAGTAAAGCACCCAAAGGTGACATTTTTGTCAAAATGGCCCTGGTCTTCTTTTTTTCGCCATATCTTTTTTGAAAGGTCCTTCTTGAGATTTACTCTGCGTGCCAAACTATGTTTGGTCCTTTGTTCGTTTTGTCTTTAGCGTGATTCACTGATGAAGCCCACCTCCGGCTTCAGCGGGTTTAGCAGGGGCAGGAAGTGATGGAGGTACCCGAAACTCCCTGCACTTAATCCCCTTGGTTACAGGGATGCACCCAAAGGTGATTGGCCGGCTGGTTGTCCTCGGACAACAGCCACCTTGTTGTGTGAGCGACAGCTAGGCTGCGAATGAATGTGAGAAATCTGCATAAAAGGCAAGGCTTTTGGCTTGGAAGGCAGAGTCGACCACTGGAACGAAGGAATCCGAAGTAGAACTTGGAAGAGAGGCCTGCTGCAACTCCTGGACCATTGGTTTGCCCAGTGAAGCCATGCTGCTGTGGTGAAGCTCCGAATTCGCCTCGACTAGAGAAGCCATGCAAGGACGACTTCTCCCCTTGGGTTGGTGGAACCAATCAACCCCAAAGTGAACTCGTCTGGGCATCCTCTTGGAGCTGGCTATACTTCCATTGCTGCTGCAGGAGCTGAAGTGCAAAGGAAATGAACACCAGACTTAGTGCATTGCTTTTAAGTCGGACCCAAGCTCCAGGAAGATCCTCCGGACTCCTTGAAGCAGGACTAACCAAGCCTGAGCCACCTCAACAGAGTGCTGGACCCCAGATGCAAAGAAAGTCCATAGTGGTATACGAGAACCTGCAGTGGTGCTATTTGCAAGAGACACAATGAGCCCAAACCGCAAAGTGCCGCTGATCTGTAGTTTGCCCATTGCTGCTGCCGACCTTCCATTCGTAGTGCAAGAATCCACAGACGTCCTCCCTCTAGTCCCCACAACGGAGGCACAGGAACACAGGATCTGCAGACCTACACAGGAACAGAAGCCAGCTGGAAGCAGTTTTTCTTCTAAACAAAGGTAATGTTAACTAAGAGGACTTACCTCTTGTCGTGTAGCCTTGCTACCTCTCAGTTGAGACTTGTCTTAGCTGTCCTTGTAGAGTTGCTTACAGCTTTGCCCCTCACAGGCCTCCCAGCTTGTGGCCCTTCAGTGATTTTATTTCTACAAACTTTTCTAAAAACATTGTGTAAAACTTTTACTTACCTGCAAGAAAATGTTCAGCCCTCTTAGACTTTGCTCAACTAGCATTGGCTGTCCTTTCTCCCTCGCAGACCCTTCTTAACTCTGACTTTGAGCTTTTGCCTTCCCCCCCCAGGAAAGGGTTAATTTACTTTCCATTGGAGTGTTCAAAGAATACTTACCAGTTTATGAATTATTTGTTAACCTTTGTTTTATTCCCATATCTAACCTTTGCACCAAACTCAGTATTTGCTCTAAATGTACCAGTGATAAATCATTGTCCAGTGTCCTACTTATTTAAGTCACCTGGGGGTGTAGAAAGTGTCTGTGTGTCATCCCCAATGGGTATCATCTAATTAGAGAAACTAAGAGTGCGTTTTGAAGAATATTTTAAAGTGTTACATGTTTTGCTCCCTTCTAAAGAAGGCTTATTCAACTGACTGTTCAATAAATTAATAATTGTTTTATCAAGAAACTTTGTGTATAGGTGTTTATTTGAATAACTGTCATTGTGAAACTCTGTGTTACAACCTTACAGCTCACATTGACCCCACTTGAGATAAGACTGGCTGCTCAGTCACTCTACCAACTTGAGTAGTACATGCTTATACCAAAGGTTGGGTTAACTATTGCGAAGAGGACAAGGCTGGTGCAGTCTCTCACAAAGTACTGCATACAATCTTGCCTACCACTCATTAGCTTTACACATTAGAAAGGACTTCTTTTGAAATTAGTTTGAGTATTACAAATTTTAAGATCTATGGTGAAGGTTAGAGACGGAGACACGAATTGCAATTTTATTAGCCGCAACTGCCACGTTGTCAGCTGGACATTTAACAAGAATCCATTATTTGAAGAAGTCTCAACAGTCAAGTAAAGAAGGAAGCAATTCTTTTATGTAGTTGTTTTAACTAACTAAATTGTTAAAGATAAAGATTTGCTCTCGGCTATCCGCAGAGGAACCACAGGTCCTGTTTAACAGCCGGCCGATTCCTATTGCAACTGACACGCCAGATTGGGGCAGGGTAGCTGGATCTCAGCGGGCCCATATGATTTGACACTTTGGCGATGTGCCATTCATTTTCAAGAGGGTTGAGCTTTACGCATTACCAATCAGCTGTTAACGCTACAACAACATGTGATAGTGATTAGACACTCAACGCAAAATTTGTCTTCAAGGCTAACTAGCCAGGACCTTATTTGGTAATTATAGAACTTTTTCTTGTGCCTTGATAAGGACATATGTGGACGAAGCACGTGTCAGCACCACTGGTCTCTCAACTAATACAACTTAAAAAAAGAATTTTGTTCATCTGATTTTGCATTTCAGTGCTGAATGTTTATTGTCGGATGTCAGCGGATGTATAGGGATACATTTTTGTTTTCCATCTTTCGTTTCACTAGGCAGCGGTAGCCTAGGGCTCCACTATCTGCAGCTGACAAACATACAATAGTTTTCTTGTGCACTCTTTAGACACAACACCCATATACCTGGTCACCCCGTAGCTCATTTTATATCGAACCTGGTCTTATTCCCCAAGAAGAGTATATTATTATCCTGCATGTATAACCTTAGGTTTGACTGGTATTGTACGAAATTATCAAATACCAAAAGTTTGACCCCCAAAGTCCAACCCCCAATTTTCCACATATATATATGTGCGAGGGAGTAAAGTGAATAAACATCTATAAGGGTATCTATAAATATATTAGCAGAAAAATAAAAAAATAAATAAAAATAAAATTCAGACTTTTGGAGGTCAGACTTTTATATTCGGTAATTTCATGCAGATCCGGTTTGACTCACCTTGATTTGCTTCTTGCACCTCTAGATAAGGTTATACCTTAGTTGGCATACCATAGGTATTGAGTTGTTTTTTTACGATTGCGTTTATATGATGTTATAGTACTTACTTACCCAAGATCTATCTTGGTATACTTGCATTTAAGTAAACCTTTTTATTTTTACAGTACATAGTGTTTTAGTGTTTCTGTGGACCATATGTAAGCTACAATTTCTTTGTAGCAAGCTACAGCCCTCTCCTTCCTAGATGAGCCTGGCTGCTCTATCTACGCTACAGCCTTATACTAAGAGTGGATTTATTTACTGCCTCAGTTGTATGGTTTTCTGAAGCCCTTATTTGGACTTTAGAAAAACTGTCCTAACAGCCAAAACCACTGACTTTGAACTTTGTGCTCGCCTGAGGTCACTGGTATAAGGTCTGTGTACTGGGGCCGATGGATCACGCTGGCTTAAGACAGATAGCACAATGAGCCCTTCACCTGGACATGACATTGTCACTGGGATGGAGGTCCTATGGCTGTTGCCTGTGGAGGATGGAACCAGATCCGAACCTGGTCTGCCATCTTTATCCGGAAGAGCATTGTCAAGTGGTATCATTCTATATCAACACTTTTCACGGGCTATGAATCGGAACTAATAGGCCCTATTGTTTGGTATAGAGTGAAAATAACTAAAAAAAATAGATTCAGAAAGGGACACTGCTCATAGCGGTCTTTCTAAATCGACCTGTCAGTCCCCAACACACACGATTGAGCGCAGGGGCTGACAGACGTGGCCTGGCTTGAAAGACAGAAGTTGTGGATGTCACAGTTAAGTGTTTGTGTGTCTGGGCGTATGCCTATAGTGTGAGGGGCAGAAGATGGGCATCAGTGTGTTTGTGGCAGGGAGGGGAGGGGTGGGGAGCGAGAGAGAGAGCGAGAGAGGGAGAGATTATCTTTCCTGATCTAGTTCGGAACTACGAACAACCATTGGGCAGGTGATCCCTCAACAATCGGATTACCCGGTGCCTGCTGTGGAGCATTAGGCGGCGACCCATACCCTGAATTCCTTGTCGTAATGAGCTTTTGCACTTCCATCTGTGCTTTGTGTCGATAGTAGGAAGTCCCACCCAAGGAGGTGATGCAGATACTTCCGAGCGTGTTCCAAATGAGCACCTACCTAAGCCTGCCTGAGGTGACTGAAAAATAGTCTAAGCATGCAGCGGGTCCTTAGCACTTGCAGTCACAGAGCTGGTGCCTAGACCTGAAATCGTCAATTGGATCCATTACTCCATGTCACTATCCCTCCTTTGTCTTTGATCCATTATGGAAAATGCGAAAAAAAAAAATCCAAACCCACTGAAAAATCAACCAAATATGAAGACCAGCAAACCTAAAAGATATAGATTGCGCAGCATCACTCTCCGTACTGGTAAATGGGGCCATAGCCCTACACCTGGTACGGCGGGTACAGCTGCCCCTCGCAAGACAAAAAGGAGAAGATGGGTCTGAAAGATGCCTCGTAACGCACCATTATGAGCTATTGGGAAAACAAGGATGCCATAATAGGCAACAGTGATCCATTGCGAAGCAAGTTAAACAACGCCCCCAATGACGAAAACTGTGGCAGATATTTCTCAGATGATTGACAATAATGACTCATTATTAAACCTGTGCTTAAGCCTCAAACGGAATTCCTTGGCACCCGGCAGCAGCAATTAAAACAACATATTGGAACACAGCTATCAGAGAGTCCGGACTTAGACTTTCGCCCCATTAGTGGACACTATTATTGTCTCTAGCGTGGACTGTGCTGATAAAGCCAAATCGAATCGTGAACCACTTGCAAACCATGCAATACAAAGCCAGGAGCCATCTCTTACCACCCGGCCTGGCACGGAAAATCTTCTGACTCTGTTGACAACAGGTCTAATAATAGATAGCAGTGAGTCCTCTCCTATTGTTATTGGGACTGCTGCAACACAGAATGACTCCTTACGAGTCACGGTGACTACGAGGGAGCAAGCCCTGGAAACCATAAGCATTGAGCAATCCATTCTGAAAAGCCCTTCAAATGAGCTAAGAAGATCTCAGGCCAAGAGACCTCAACGCGGCCCACCTAAGGGCAAACGGGTCGATTTTTTGGATTCTACAATATTAAATAAAATAAGATCAATATCATTTCACCGGAAGAAGATGACCCCGGAAGGCAATTATATCAAAAACAATGATCTTGCGGAAGGTATTCTTAGATAAGTGGTTCTGCAAGGCCCAATCGATAAATGGATCATCTCGCCCTGTCCAAACCCAGCTGCTACAAACACACGGCAGCCTTGATTGGACGCCTCAGCTTCGAGTTTTATACCTCTGCTGGTTACAAATACGAATGGGAGTGATAAATCTGCACCCCTCTTGAAAGAGCGCTGCAATGGTCACTCACTAAAATATCAAAGTATCGATCTTGCGTCCGAGTCTCATCTGCCCACAAAAAACATTCCGGCCACTAGCAATCAATGGGGCCCAACAGGAGATACCCCCTGTTGCTTCTTGGAGGGCTCACAAGAGTAAGGTACCTGACCAGTACGGACTCAAAATGGAATTCCAAAGTCAAATCAAATCTCCTTGGCTATCGCATGTTGCTTCACTGGTATCATCTGCATCTAAGGGTTCTTTCAAATAAGCTGGCTCCAAACATATTACACCTGTGGAGCTCATTTGGTCATCTGCGAACGTTCACACTTTTAAAAACCCACTAAAGCTTTATGGGTGTTCTGGAGGTGAAATCATGAGGACCTGTGAATGGGACATGGAACAAATGATGGCTACGCCCTGACCCACTTACAACCGCCATTATGTTAGTGCTCCACAACCGGTCACAGCTAGGGTACCTTTGGCATCAGCATTGCAAAGAGCTCTAAATGCCCAACTTTGTGAGATTAAAAGAAGCTTGTGTAAAGAAGGAATGGTATTAAACAGTAAGACAAACACAAGTGATCACAGTTCAAGGGTGTTATTGAACTTCAATTGGGTTTGAAAAACGCCCATTTAATCCTAAATTTAAACATGGGAGCAAGCTACAACCATCAAAAAATAATAACGCAGTCCTAGTCGAGTCTGTTAAAATAAAAGGGCCTATACTAATAAAACTATTGCCAATCCTTACTTCTAAATACACATAGTGTGGGAAACAATGTAATGCAAAAGAAAAGTGTTCAAGAAATGATGTCATGATATTTAAGCCGTTGGCTTCATCCCCCTCCACCCTCCGACCCTCGTTTTCAGCATGGGACAAGGCAGCACACTCGAGCTTAACACACTCCCTGCCTTCTCTAACAGGAGGATGCAGTTCAAAACCTCCACATCAGGGCCTTCTGTGCCAAAGTCTCATTGCCATTCAAAGTCTCTTATTTCAGAAAATGTTCTCTACTTCATCAAAACAGAAGACATTCGACTGAGCGCAGGATTTGGCTTGACATGTCGCAGGACCACTTCGATTCACATTTATTTGCTCTTTTCCAATTGATCTGCCTCTGCTGGGCTCGGACCAAATGTATCTACTTTTGTTACTTCTCATCTGGATACCTGATAGAGACCTTCGATTGAGCAGCCATTTGGTGCTGGACCACTCTGTCAAAGGTATTGTAGCTTGCTTTAAAGTTCAATCACTCATCAGCAGTTAAATTTCGCTTGCATCTCTTATCACACGCGTTTTTTCCAGTGCTCGCCATACAATGTTGCTGCTTTCAACCTTTGCTTCAACACAGACCAGTCTTGTATTGTTCTCCCCAACTCACCGGTTGTGTTGATTCACTGACGCTGCATTGTTCTTGGAGCCAAGGACAGTACCACGGTGGCTGGTGATTCTCCCCGCCTGGATTATTGATGCAGGAGGGCCCCGGGTAGCTCCGACACACAATGCAGGATACTTCAGTCTTGTTTCCTGGTCCTACGCCTTCTATTCTCAAGGTCTTGGGAAAGTAACGGTTGCTTGTCGAAAATGTCAAGGGAATTTCCCTCCTTCCAATCCCCTTCGGTTTAGCCGTCTTTCCTCTCTTGCTCAGCTGCCATCTCGAAACTGCTGTTTCCTCATGTGCTTTACCGTGCTCAGAGTGTGCTTTTGTGCTCTTCCTTTTATCCATGTGGGGAAGTTTAATGGAAGTCAGGTGTGTATGATGACCTCGCCTGATACGTGTTTTGGGACACATCAGGTATATGGCTCGGGTGTTAGTCTGTTTTCTCTGTAGGATTATTTAGCGTGTTTTGGGAGCACAGCACCACTGCATGGGATTAATGTATTGCTATAATGTGGTACAGCAAGCCATGTGTTGCCAATGTGACATGGACATGTAAATGAAGACAGGCTACTCAGTCAAAAACACAGCAATTTTTATCACATTGAAAAACGCATTTATTTTCCTTCTCCCTCACCTGAAATGCCTCTGATGCAGGAGACACATTAGAGGATTAATGAACTAATATAATTAACAGTACTAACATGATCCTAACTTCTTAATATAATGTGTCTCAGTGCAAAATGTAGCAGGCTGAAAGTCATTTTAAACGTGCACTTGGATTCATTTTTTTTTTCTCTGTTCACTGTGTTTGCTGGATGCAAAATCTGCATGCCAGGAAATGAGTAGATACAGTTTCTAAACTGTATAAGCCAAGCCATTGTTTAAAGAAGGAGGGTATGCCCTGATAGAATTTTATTGGGTGCAACTCACCCTAGGGGCTGTAACGGAGGTTTCCTAAAGAATTTCGGGGAGAGAGAAAGGCAGAGGACATTTTGCACAGCTCCGGGGAAGACTTGGCTGGGGTTTCTATGGGGTTTCCTGATTGAGAGGCGTCGTCCCAGTCAATTGCTGACTTTCCCAGGCTGGAGATTCCAGTCAATAAGCACCGGCTTGAGAGACCGCAGATCAGAACTGCATGTCTTCGCTGGGGTGCTTTGAAGGAAAGCCTTGAGCCATTTAAAGAAAGCGACCAGGCCGGGGAGTTCGCGTGCTAAACAGCTACAATTCGCTGGTAATTATCTTGAATAAAAGTGAGGGTGCAGTATGTGCATGAGACCTATTTTAGACAGGCAGTGTAGCGATAGCTTTTCACTGTGTTCAAATGACACATTTTAATATTGCCAGCTGAAGGCAAAACAAACAATGTCATTTTTCTCTCTCTTGTGCAAATATGAAATGAAATTCGTAGTGTTCTTGCATTTTGTATTTCTCATGTTTTTATTTCAGAGAGGATTGTCTCACGAATGGTAATGTATCATTTTAAAATGAAATTGTGATAACACAGTCTGCCTAAGAGTATTCTTGTTTCTGTTTCATTTGGTGTCTAAAAAAAATATTATGCCATAGAGGGAATGATGCTTAAAGCGCCAAGTTTCTATGCAGATAAAGTAATGTTATGAGCAATTATAAATAGCTGTGTGCGTGGTTCCACTCAGTGTATGTATGTGTGTGATTTCTGAGTGGAACATAATGAAATAGTTTGCTGGACGTATATGAGTCAGCAGAAAGAGAGGCCTCTGGAAATAGTTTCACTAATGTAAATAAATTAGTGATTATACCACATGTTATTGTGAATACTTTATGGAAGCATAGCTCACTGGTGTAGATAAATCAGTGATAAAAGCCATAAGTGGCATTCCATATGAAAATGTGGTGTTCTTGAATAATGTAGAAGCCCGAGGCCTCTAGAGATCACAAGCACAGTCTAAACAAAAAAAGGGTTTTTGTATGTTGGGGCCACAAATAAAACAAAGAAATTATGCTCATCACTATACCACAACGAAATGCATACCAACTAAATGTATCTGTGTACTGAAATAATGCATAGCCACGATATCACTATAATACCAAACCCAATCTGAATGCAAGGAGTGATTGTTGCTAAATTACTTTTATTCTTGGTGGTAAGAAAATACCACTAGGTCCCAAATCTACACAAAATACCCTACATCTTTCATAGCGGGCTGTCCGTGATAAAGTATTTGTGTTGTAAAGGGGAGGGAGGTAGAGTTCCTAAACATCCTACCTGGTAGGATAGGGTAAAGGTGTTACAAGGAAGGGGATACTGCGTCTCATCGTCCAGTGTCCCCCCTCCCACAAGACCCCTCACCCAGGTGATCCTCCCGCATTGGTCCACCCCCAGGAACCAGATCCAAAAGCGTTGGCCATGTCCTGGCCACCTGGATGACAAATCCCTGGGGACAAGTGGGTTAGATACCTTCTAGTTAATCACACTTTCCACTGACTGATGTGGATACAAAATTTCAAAAACAGGTTTTCTGAGGAAAGAAATGCATATAAACATTGGTTAGGCAAGTACCTATTCAATGCTTTGAATGCTAAATGAAAATGTATAAGAATGCTAGATGGAAATGTATCAATGTCCTCATGTGAACACATGACACAAACATTTTTTTACATATGCTTCCAGTCTATATGGCCATAGAGGTTAACGGAATTGGGGAAGCAGTTTGCACTAGATACATAATTGAACGATATTGGGACCACCTAGAGTCCAAAGAACATGATAGGAGCATCACCATGACAGGGTTAGTGGTATGGACTGCAGTGAATGATACGGACCTGGGGGGCATAATTAGCAGGACCAAATCTTCACCCCCAACAGGGCCAGACGGATGGTGTAATGTGAACCCTAAAAAAGTCCAGCAGTTCTGGGCTGACCTCTTAAAGGCATTCTTCCTCCATATATGCATCACTGGCGAAATTCCAAATTCGTAGCGCAAATCTATATTGAACCCAGTTTTAAAACTGGGTTCACCACTCCAGCCGAGTTGTTATAGATTATTGGCTATGCTAAACTGTAGTGCTAAAGTCTACGCTAATTTTCTGCTTGAACTTTTATCTACTTGGTCGACACTAATCACATATTGGGTAAACAACAGTTTGGCTTTAGAAGCGGTTTCAGCACTTCTCATTGTATTTGGGTCTTACACTAATCTCGGATACCTTTCGCTATTCTGAGACTCTACCTCTCCTTTGTTGAATACAGTATTGTGGGGGAAATTGACAAAATGGGGCATTGCCCCTACCTACTATATTTTATTAAACTACATAGTGACGCCTATGTGAGAGTCAGACTATCTCAGGAGGGTTTACTAACTCAATTTATTGCCACAAACAATAGCATCAAGCAGGAATATGTCTTGGCGCCCCTCCTTTACAATCTATATATGGCTGACCTAGACGTGGCTCTAAAAACTGTGCACAATCAATCCTCCGCATTTTGGTGAAGAGGATATTACTTGTTTTACGTATGCCAAGGATATTGTTATTCTAGATAAGGGTTCTACCGGCTTACAGCGCTCTATAAATGGCCTATATGACTAGTCTGAGAAGAATGGCCTGAAGATAAAGATCGGAAGAACCAAAGCTATGGCTATTGGAAAAAAGGCACATGGGGCACCAGCGTATGGCTGGCATTTGGGGATAACACGACTGGCCTAAACGGACACCTATAAGTACTTAGGCATCCATGTCAAGTCATCTCCCTCTTTTGTTTATTTAAAGGAAACAATATGGGCGAAGGCGTGGAATAAGTGGCTTGCCGTAAGGAAAACCATTGATAATTGTGGAGGTCGATCTATTGAGGCAAAGCTAATGGCTTATAAAGTCTCATGTATGCGAATGAAGTTTTTCCTGCAAAGGCCATTAAATAGTTACCAAGCCCGATGCAAAAATCTAACATTCATTGTTGGGCCTCCCAGGATCTGTCCCGGTTGAGGCCATTAGATTAGAGCTTGGTTTACAATCATTACACTCATTGTGTAAATTGTGGGCCAGTATCAAGTATAAGGGGCGTAAGCACAATTCCCTCCTGTATTGCCCGGTGAGTCATGCAAAACGCCACATCTGCAGTGCATGGTACAGTGACTTGTTGGTACCAACACATTGTGATTCCATCTCCCTGTCATGCACCTCGAAGCATGAGGTTCCCATGTGTTGACGCAAATTAAGCCTCAAAACCTGAGACTATGACAGAGTGCTTCCTCTGGCAACATTGGCTGAATATCTTACCTACACGCAACAGGGTTTGTTCACTCAAGCCCCTAGGCAGTATCTGATCAAGTTACGCCTTGGATACGTTTTGTAATGCAGGGGCGATCTGATAATTTTCCTGTCTATGCAAATATTGGTGCTTGGAAGAGTATCTCGTTAAATGAACGCACATGTCGCCTATGCAAACTCGAAGTGGAGACAGTGCGCAACATATTAATGCATTGTACAGCCTTAGGCACGTTCTATATCAAAGGGTACACCAACTGTAAGTCATATGACACAGACTAATTCTAGAGTATGTTATAAGGGGCTGAGTTCCTTGTCATGACATTAGCTGCTCACCACATACAGCGTAAGGCCAAAGGAATGTTGGATATTGAGGAGGGCACGTAATTGTCAGGTTAGCATGACATATACATGGAGTCAGGTGTGGCATATCCATAGAACTGGAGGGTTTTGGTGAGGTTTTGATTGGTTTTTACTTAGTCACAAAAGTTTGGGGTTAACCTTAATGGCAGCCTTTGGAAAGGACCCAAGCCAAGATGGAAGTGTCCAGCTTAAGTTCTTTTTGGCTGGCGTTTGTTTATTGGAAGGACAGTGAACATTCTAAACTGCCTTTCATCGTCAATGCCCAGCTGAGAGGACGCATGTTAAAGCTGCTCCTGCTTAACTTGATCAGGGGCTTCAAGTTTCAAGCGGTCGCGCGGCTATATCTGGGAATTTAACTGGTGTAGTGTCTGGAGTACATTGGGATACAGGACAGAAGAAGGAAGATTCAACTTACATCAAAGGCAAATCTTTCGAGACTCTTTCAGGAGATAAGTGACTTGTTAAATACTCAACGTTAGTGTAAATATTAATACAGAACTTATAATTAGTAAGATTTTATTTATTACTTAAATGTTTAATGTGATACGAACTTATTCGGATTGAAACTGTCAAGGGCGCGAGCGTGCGTTCATCTTTGCAACGTGAAGACAACAGTGCATGTGCGTGTTCTTCTGAGTTACGTGACTGAACTGTGTGAGCGTGTGCGCGTTCATCTTAGCTCTGTGTAAACTACAGCACGTGCGCGTGTTCCTAAGAGCAACGTGACTGAACTATGCAAGCGCGTGGTCATTCCGCTAAGTGAAATTACCGCGTGAGCGCAGGAGCAACATTGCGGCGTGAAAACTTCAATGTGTGCACAAACTTCTTGCTACGTGAATCTACAGCGCGAGAGCAACATTTCTACGTGAAAACAACAGTGCATGTCAGTGAACTTTTGCTATGTGGATTTACAGCGCGTGTGCGTGTTCTTTTGCCATGTGGATTTACAGCGCATGTGCGTGTTTTTTGCTACGAGGATTTACAGCGCGTGTGCGAGCTCATCATTTCTACGAGACTATTCAACGCATGTATGCTCTTTTCTACTGGATTTCTTTGGAACTTTCCTTGCTTCAAGATTATCTTCTGAAGTCATGTGTCTTAGTTTTTGTTGAGAACAGAATCTACATTGAGACATTCACTTAATAGAAGGTTATGGAGTTGCAGGAAAAGATTACAAATTCATTCTAGGACCTAACTGAGAGGCAGAATGATCAAAAAGTTTCCAGTCATCTAGTAAGGAAAACTACAACTATAACTTATCAGGGCATATTCAAGAGAAGTATCAGGTATGGTCTTTAAAACTATTTCGTTAATGATATTGTTTCCAAGGTCCGTGATCCATTGAGTAATCGAGGTGTTTTGTATTTGCTTATGTTTCCTCTACAGGTTTCAGCCAGCTAGTCAATAAGCTTCCAGCCTGGTGTTTGTTATTTTATCCATTTCCCTCTTTCCCTTGGGAGTGTGGTAAACTGAGCTGTAAAACAATCTAAAGCTTTGAGTGCTACATTTCATGGGGATTGTCGGGGGTTCAGCAGCTTCCGCAAACGCAAGATCTGAATCTTAGCCTGACAGTAATAAAGATACCATGATATAAACCCTATAGGAGCAAATAAATAGGTACATAATGGATTTTTAGAAGTATGAACTTGATATTGTTGATAACGGTTGTTTTAAACTTTTTATTATTTTAATGATCTATGATGAAATGCATCACATCTTATTCTGGTTTTTTATCTTCTGTAAAATTGTAGTGTAAAAGGATTTGTAAGATAACCATAAGCACTTAAATACAGAAAAGAAAAGAAAGGAAAAGAAAAGAAAAAGAAATGTGGGACACTTCATGTCCAATTATGCTCAAGGGTATCAGCAACGTTGGAGGGACCGTTGGTCCACCACAAGTTTTCTGTCGTCTCGCTACCCCCAATGTTAGGGTTCCAGCCCCATGGTTTTCTTGTGTTCAGTTGGTGCCTTGGCTTTGGTGTTCAACCGCTTCTCTCCCAGTTTCCCCATCTCTGGGTTTCTCTTGTTCAGCTGGCACCCTGGGCTTGTCATTCCAGCCTCTCTCTTCGTTTTCCCTCTCAGGGTTTCTCGTATCCAGCTGGTGCCCAGGTACTGGCATCTCAAGGTCTTTCTCTGGTGTCTTCTCTAGGTTTCCCATGCTCTGCTGGGGCTGTGGGTCTGGCGTTCCAGTATACTGTTCCTCTGTTCCCCTCTTTGGTTTTATCAAGGTCCTGCTTCAAGCGAATTTCAAACTTGCAGGCTTGTGCCGACTCTGTGTTAGGACAGTGTTCTGAAGTCCAACTAAGGGCTTAGTAAAACCATTCAACTGAGGCAGTACAAGACTGGACACTGTTTGTGCCCTCCCAGTCTTTGATGTGCAAAAGAATAAAACAAACACCCCTGACGGGGAATAAGGCAAAGAGAGCAGGCTGCGATGGCTCAAGGAGAGATTTTATCTGGTTGAATATTATTCAAGAGATATCTGAGAGCGCTCTGCTCAAGTTATCATTACATCATGTTTTATAGGGTGTGTGACGCAACTAACATAGGATACTACGTTGGTCCCGGATTGGTCAGTTCTCTCGATGTCTCAGGTGGGGTGACATCTCTTCAACCGGGTTGGTCGCTTGATTGGCAGGAGGATTGACGTCAGTCGTTTGTGCTCCACATGGGTGAAGGTCAGGTCGCTGGGAGGTGGGTGGTCACTATCTAAGCTAACATAATATATTCTCCAAAAAGGCATGCACTATAATAAAAGTAGTTCAAAGACCTTCAGCAGTCCATCATGTCTCTATACAAGTCACACATATATCTAAACTATCAATAACATAGGATTATACAAGTCGTAGGTTAAGGGTCTTGATCGCTATAATACACTGGTTGAAGTCAGGGTCCGTGCACATAAGAATCTCTGGTATGTGACATTTGTTAGTGGTAGGCAACAATATATTGCAGCAGGGGTCTAATGCTAGTTGGGGGATCTGCTGGGTGGGCATAATGGCATGGTCAGCGGCCTGGCACATGAAAGGAATATCTCGCAGAGACACAGGGTCACAATGGCAGTGAATTTCCACGGGTGAGGGTGTAGGAGGGGTATGACACGTTTGTGGAGATGAACGAGCTATGTGCTTAGCTCATGCTGGTTCACATGCAGGACAGTAATCTCAGAGGAAGAGTAATGTGTTACATTTACAATTGCAAACATCTCCGGCTTCAGCGTGAGAATGGACCCATGAAGTTTTCCAACCAGGGTGAGAACGAGGGTGAGGGCTCCGTGCTCTGCTCACCTGGCCGTGCCGCTGCGTGAAAAGGGTAGAGAAGAGTTTTTGTACTATCGCAGTGAGACCTAGTCACTAAGATGGAGTCGAAAGGGGGTACAAAAATGGATGCCCCGTGTCCTGCTCAGTCTACGCGAAAGTCAAACGAGGTTAACATCGCATAAGGGCAACGGGCGAACCCACTACTGGAGGCACTTGGTCCGAGTTTCGTACTGAGAAGTAGAGGATGTGAGGGGCCTGATGGCCCCTCACTCCCACACATTCCCCTCTTTCGTTACATCTAAAGTAACGAATTATGATACCTTATTCTTTTCATTCTCCCTTCGGTAGTACTCGGCTTCAGCGACTGCTTCTTCCCAGGCCGGAGTACCCTTTATTGGCATCCATGCTCTGCATACACTTCTCAAGCTATTCCCTCTTCTTGCATATTCATCTGGAGTACATGTTAGGTATATCCCACCATCCCGTCTAGATCTACCCATACTTCATTATACCATTGCAATTCTGTTGGTTCCTTGATGGTGGTGTGGTACAAATTATCAACCCTGTCCCCATATTGCCTGTAGATGGCAGTCATCCTGTACTTTGGAGGGTTATGGTCCCCTGTTTGTATTTGGGCATCTATCATAGTTGCTACCATTGTCGGACGGCCCATTGTTACCATCATCATAGTCGAGGTAGGCATACTTTTTGCACAACACCGGAGTCCCAGTTGACACACGCAGAAGAATAGTAACACAAAGACGATGATAGGAACTAGTATCTTCATCATCACATTTAACCATGGTGGTATCCAGCTGAACAAATTGTCAAACCATGTGCTTTCTTCCGGTCCACCCTCTGTTCTGATCTTTTCTCCTAGATTGTGGACTGCTGTTATCACATGTGAAAGTGTCCCGTTATCTGCATCTTCGGATGGCACGAATGTGCAACAGGCCCCCCAATTTTCCGGTAAACACCACCGTCCATTGCTGTGAGGAGATCTAGAACGTATCTGTTTTGCATTGTCATTAGGCGCAAGGCGCGGAGCTCTATTTTTATAACATTGAACCCTTCTTCAGTGTCGTTGGACAGCTGGATGAGCTCCCAGCGTACGATTTGCAACCACTTGGCGTTTGCTCACGCTTGGAGCTCTGGTGTTAGGAGCGATGCAAAAAATGTCTCTGCTGATGAGAAAAGTTTGTATTTTTGCGGGATCTCAGCAAGGAGTTTTGATGATTGCGATGAAATGTAGTTGGATGATCTTTTATTTCGTGACAACTTTGTTTTCAGCTCGTATTCGGACAATAGTTCATAAGCTGGAAGTTCTGTGTTTTCTCGTGTGGGCGCTGCCGATTGTTCAGCCGATTGCCCTGCTGCCAATCTGTCAGCCGAATCTTCTGCTGCCCCTTGGGTATGGCTTTCTGGTATTACCATCAGTGCTGTGTGGAGAGTTGCTAAGGCGCACGTACCCTTCCAGGATGCGGGTAGATGCAGGTATGCTTGCTTGCCACAAACCCAGTACATGTCCATGAGGGCTGCAGTGCCTTTTTTCATGTCTGGTATTATTACTGTATTGTTGCATTTTCTTATTTCTCCCATGTTCACTTTTCCTTCTCCACGGAGGCATAGTTCATGCAGTATTTCTTTCTGTGTTTTTATGGGCTTTTCCAGCGCTGTAATCCAGGTTAGTTTAGCAACATGCTGAGACCAGATAGGCGTGCACACTCCTTTTATCCATTGGAATGCATCTTCGGCCAGCCCCCGTAGTGCATCTGCTCTGCACTCGATAGTTTCATCGTGCCATTTGTTCTCAGCATACCTCATCCTCTTTATGACAAGAAATGGCTCTTTAAGGCATATCACTCCTTGACGTCGGCTCGTGCACGTCTTCTCACTCTCCATTCTTTCTAGGCTGACGGTGGGTGCCTGGAATGTGCTTTTTATCCTACACAGAACTAAATGTATTAAACACTGAGCCTCCGACAAGGGCACTTCCTGTGGTATCAACATTTTTGGTGTCCCTGATGCATGAGGAATGAGCGAGCAGACATAGCAGCTTTCATTTGTTGCTTGCCTTGCCGTGGCACTCATGTCCGAGTACCATTTGTTAGACTGGTCAGGGTGGCGGGGTCTTCTATTTCATCTAACCCCAGGTCATGATAAACGTCATATCTTTTCCCTCCCGCCCCCCTTTTTCTTCTCCTTCCCTCCTTGTTGTTTTTCACTCTTTGGTAATGTATGGGAAACATTCCAGCCCAGGCCGTGTCATTGCTGTTAGACATTGCATGCATATATTCACTAGTGGTAGCAGCGTAATTTGAGGTAGGCTCCATAAGTAAATGAATGTGCTTGTATTAGCTACTTCTTTCGGCTAATAATAGTCGCCATCATATTCATTTGATTCATAATCACTGCTCATATTTATGCCAGGATGTAACAATGAAAGAACTGTTGGATCTGCAATGGCGTGCTCTGAAGATTGCGTTACATTTGTACCATTAATACCAGTGTTATAAGTTTCTCCCCATATTGTCTTTACTCCAGTCCATATTAGCGTGGATTCTTCTCATATCATGTTAGTCCCCCTTCCCCCTTTGTGTAAATCGTTGACCAGAGATAAGAGGGTATAGTACCAGGCCATAAAAAACAGCATCACTGAAAACAAAATTGCAGCACATTGAACACTGCTAAACCTTTTTGCCCTAATGGCATCCCTATCACTGTCTAATATAAGTTAATTTGCTGCGATTGTACTTCGTTGGGCCATTTGTCACCCGGAGGGGCGATACAAAGTTGTTAGGTCACCACGATATGTACATTTATTTGCATATTTATATTTCATCTATTTCACATTATTTTCATTTTGAATTGTCCTTTTCGTTCAATCATATTTTCATTGTTTTCCAACATCAGTTGTAGTACCAGTTCCACATTCTTGTTCGCTCTGAGGGAGTGCACTATCTCATGCCCTCCTCACATCTGAGAGGTGCACCCAATATTTAGTCCCTTGACCTTAACCGCGGTGGGGGTACTGTATATGACCTCGTACGGGCCATGAAACCTTGGTGAATTCCATCTTCTTACAAAACTCCTAACATAGGTCTGTGCTCCTGGCATCAGCGGCCCACTTGGGCTGTCTGCAGCTGGCGTAGTGGTATCAGTTGCCACATTTTCAGTAAATGGTGGTGCAATTTGTCGCGCTATGCTGCGAACCGTGCGTGTCAACTGAGTTATATATTCCTTAAATTCCTCCGCTAGCACTGTGGCAGCCCTGTCTGATGCTCTCCTAATCGTGGAGAGGGGTGTGTGTATTCGCCTCCCAGTCACAATTTCATGGGGGGTTAGATGATGGTCTTTGCATGGTTGCGTTCTGAGTCGGAACAGTGCTAGTGGTAAGCAATATACCCAGTTTCTCTTCAGTGTGTTACACAACTTTGATAATTTGCTCTTGTGCAGGCCGTTGATCTTCTCCACCATCCCATTGGCCATTGGATGATAAAAGGTTTGTGCTTCACCCCCAAAAGTGTTGTCACTTCCTTGAAGAGGTCATTCACAAAGTGTGTGCCGTTGTCTGATCATATCACATTACATATTCCCCATCGGGAGAACACCTCTCGTATTAAAAATTTCGCCGCACACTTCGCATCTGGGTGGGGACAAGGATCCGCCTCCACCCACCTTGAGAATAGACATACCACCACAATTAGATGTCTTGCTCCGTTACATCTCTCCCCCATGTCGGCGTAATCAATGTGGAGTTCTCTAAATGGCCATACTGGTCGTGGCAGCGTTCCTCGCAACGTCCTCAGTGTCATCCCTGAATTGTATGTTTGACATGTTGTGCACTCTATGACGAACTTTGACAAGTGCTCCTGCAGGTTAGGGACAAACCAATCCTCCTGAATGTCTGCTGCTATGTGCTGTTTTGCTACATGGGCTGGGAAGTGTAGTTGTTGGAATGCAACTTCTTACAATTCTACCGGCATCACTACCTTTCCCGCTGTCTGCTGTCTCCATATGAGATCTGTGGCTGATTGTTTGCACCCTCGTTTGCTCCACAACACCTGCTCCTCCGGTGATGCTCTCCTCTGTAGCTCTTTTAGTTGTGCTATGGGTGTGTTACTATAAGATTCGTCTAGTGGTTCTGTAGTAGCTGCTTTTACAATGCATTCTGTTGTTGGCGTTGTATTGAAGTACGAGGCCTCCTTCGCTGCTGTGTCGGCTGCTGCGTTCCCCAATGAGATTGCATCTATGTTGTTGGTATGGGCTTGGCACTTCACCACTGCTACTACTGATGGTTCCGCTAACGCATCTATCAATTCATTTAATAGGGCAGCGTGCTGTTCTGGCGAGCCATCTGCTCGTCTGAACCCTCTCCTACGCCAGCGCGATAGTCCTGAATGAACAGTGGTAGTTGCATATGCTGAATCTGAATATATCGTCACTGTGAATCCTTTGGCTGTGTGTAATGCTTCAATTAATGCAGTCAGTTCCGCTGCTTGTGCCGAGTAATGGGACGGGAGGCGCTTGTGTACGATTGTTTCATAGCTATCTTCTTCCATTCGTACTACTGCCATCCCTACATGTTTTTCCCCCGTTTCTGGATTTATTGATGCTGAGCCATCGATGAAGTATATTTCTCCTTCCTTCAGGGAGTTTTCACTTGCTTTGGGAATATCATCGCCCTCCCCCTCATCCGTTGCAGTCATGTTCTTGCATGTCCTCCATTGTACATGGTTCCGTTATGAACGTAGCTGGGTTTACTGTTTTACACCTTACTGCATGTACATTGGAGCTAGATATTATTATTTTGTATGCTGTTGCTCTTTGTGTTGTCAATGTCGATTTTAACCGCTCGAGAATTGCAAATAATGAATGCTCGGCATAAAGTATTACCGAACATCCCATCACAATTGTGGTATTCTTTTCAATGGCGAAGGCCGCAGCTGCGAGGGCCTGTTTGCACGAAGTGACCATACATCACTGCGTCTAGTGTTCCACTGTAATAGGCCAATGGTTTGTGGCCTAATGATGTTTTTTGTGCTAGTACTGCTGTCATCAGTGTTCCATTGCAGTGTGAGAACAGGAAAAATTCCCTCTCATAATCTGGGTTCACAAGGACTGGAGCATCTGCAATGAGATCTTTTAGTCTAAAGTACTGCGTCATCATGTCGTGTGTCCATTTTATTGGAGCTCGGTTCTTCTGTGCCTCTTTTAGTGCTTGCAGTAATGGACATGTGTATGCTGCGTAATCAAGGATCCATGCTCGGCAAAAATTACATATGCCAAGAAATGTTTGCATGTCCTTCACTGTTTTTGGTATGATTATGTTGTGTATTGCAGCTGCTCTGTCTGGGAGTATTTGTTTCCCATCTTTTGATATCAATTGCCCAAGGTATACAACTTCGGCAAGGCAGTATTGCAACTTCCCTTTATCCACCTTGTACCCCTTCGTAGCTAACACGTTTAGTAGTGTTATGGAGTTTTCCCTGCACTTTTCCTCTGTTTCGCTGCAGACGAGTAGATAGTCTACGTACTGTATAATGGTGCCCTCTACATTTATGTTCCCAATATCCTCACGTAGTACCCTGTTGAAAATGCTGGGGCTTTCACAGTACTCCTGCGGGAGTCTGCGATGCTTATATCTGTTTCCTAGTGTGAATGCTGTGAGGTACCATGATCCTGGGTCAAGTGGTATAGAGAAGAAAGCGTTCTTCAAGTCAACCACAGTGAAACATGTTGATTCTTTGGGTATACTGCACAGTATTGATGCTGGGTTAGGCACTAACAGGAATTCTTTTTGGATGACAACATTGAGTGGGCAGAGATCTTGGATCATCCTTCCCGCCCCTCCTTTTGCTTTTTAGATCAGGAAGATTGCTGTGTTTCATGGGGAGTTTGGCTCAGGAGTGCATTTATTGTTTCCCTAATTCCTTCTTCTGCTTTTCTCGATATTGGGTATTGTTTCACTCTCGGCGGTGTTGCACCTGGTTTAAGTTTTATCTTTATGGGTGTCACTTCATGCAGTAGCCCTACATCATGGGGGCCTGTGGTCCAGATTTCTGGTGCTACCTTTGCCATATCTTCCTCAAATATTGTTGGTGAGGCACTGACACTAGCCATAACCGGGTTATGCACTTCCCTGTATTGGATCATGATGTCGCATGGTATACTTATTTCCATTATTATTTTTCCGTCGTCTTCGTTATCACTGAATAATTCTTCGTCAGTTATATCTCTGAGCATTATGTTGGGGTCTATGCATAGCACAGTTCTCCACTCGCACCATGCGTGTCCAAACCTATGACCACAATACCAAACCTATGACCACAATACGTTAATTCGATACCTGAACTGCCTCAATGTCTATTGACATTATCGTTCCTGGCACGACATCTACACTTGTGATTGGGCGAAATATAAAGTCTGATGGGGTCCTCCACTGCTTTCTTGTTATTTCAGGCACTACTCGGACTAGCGCCTTGATGCCATAGATAAACATGTCTATGTCAATGCGTATCCCTCGCACTACAACTTCATTCATCATTGTGCTGATCATCAGCATTGCTCGTACTAGGCACACTCCTGGGGTGGAACACACTATTCCCCGCTCTGTAAACGAGATAGTCATGTTCAATTTGCTTAGCAAATCTCTTCCTAGCAAGTTGATTGGCGCGTCTTCGTGGTACAGTAAGGGTGTGCGCACTATTTTCCCCCACCGTTATATCTAGATCTTTCGTGTAAGGAACTTTTAAAATAGCCCTAGAGAACCCCTGTGTTTCCAAATTCCTGCCTGAGAGCGGAAACCGCACTTCCATAAGACATGACTTTTCTGCTCCTGAGTCTACCATGAAGATAAACTGCTTATTTCCTATCTCTGCCCCACTAGTCGTTCCTCTTCTTCACGTAGGGTGGTGAATACGGCTGGACACGCAAGTGCTCCCTGTGGGCTGTCCTAATCTGCGTACCTTACTTGCCCTGGTACTGAAAAGACATTATCTCCAACTACTGTTACACCATTGAATGTTGCAGGTGCACCGTTTGCAGCAGTTGTGAAGCTGGTATTGCTGGCGCTTCCTACAGTGTTTTGTCGTGCTATGGGCTGGGATGAACTGTTATGTGAATGTGGGGGGTGGCCGTCTTTGTTGCATTTGGGGCTCATTATAACACTGCTCCTGCTGTCTTCTACTCCCCATTGGTAGTCCATAGGGACTACCTGGGTGTGGGCAACCCCATCCTTGTTCATTGTCCATGGGTGGTTGGCCTTGAAAGTACCCCGACAGACGCATTCTGCAATCTCTCGAATAGTGTCCCCACCTTCCACAATTCCAACATGACCCGTGTTGTCCCCCTCTCATCCCTTGCCCACCGAAACCTGTTTCCCATACCTCCGAATCCCCCTCTCTGGCCGCGGTACCCACCTCTTCCTCTGCTCAGCCGTTCTTGCCACTGTGGTCCTCTCTGTGGTTCTTCTCCGCTCCACTGCCCTTGTTCTCCTGCGGCCCACAGTGCTGCTATTCCAACTGGTCTGTTTCTCAAACATTCGTCCCCTTCGTTCTCTCTATCAGCAGTTACGCTGGCGTTTATGGCGGCGACCTTCACCAATTTGTTCTGCACTAGCTTCGCTTCATCTGCCAACTATTTTTGTGCTATCTCCTTTTCCTTCTCTTTGATCCTCCTACAGTGGTGCACGATTATACTCTGAATTTCTGGCCAACCCTTGGCTTCTATCCCAGCTATTTTATCCAAGGCCTTCTGTACCTATTTCTCCTCCATTGTGCACTGCATCACCAAATGTAAATTGGGAATATCTGGAAACGTGCGTCGCAAGGCGTTCCATACCTGCACTCGAACATTATTGAATGGTGATCCATCGTGGCGGTCACAATTCATTGTCACTCCTGGGAACCCTGCTTTTTTCCACACAGCGTCTGCCTGATCACCGACAGCGGAGACCAGCAAACTCTTTACATCACCTATTGCGAGTGGTACTCCTGCCGTGTTTTTCTCAAATGCTTGTATCCATTTCCTGGCCCCTCCCGCAAGTGGGGGGAGGAGCTTCAACAGGTTGTTTTTATCCATTTGGGCCCATTGAATGTAATGTGGCCTGCCTGCTACCTTATGTATCAGTGGCATCTGCAACTTCTGCTTCTTTCCTGTCTTACTTACTGTCCCTTTCTTTATCTTACTCACCAACATGTTCCCTACTCCCTGCCTTAATCTGCCTTGCCATCGTGGCGGCGATGGTTCGTCAAAATCATCAAGCTGAGATGGTAGTGGGGATCCCATAGCCGCCGCTCCCTCTTCATACTCATCTAGATCACGCCATACCTCTTCTACTTCCTCCTCTTGCTCGGCATTCTCATCGTGTCCCTGCCCTCGCTGACTTTTGGGGTTAGCTGGGCGTATAATTTTCACTGGTTTGTCATTTAGATGGAACAGGAACTCTCCCGACCTCCATTCCTTTTCTTGCCCCTGCGATATATGTGTTCGATGAGATGATATAGATCGTGTCGGCTCTGATGTTGGTGCCAACCCCCCTGTTGCGCTTAAGGAGGGTGTAAGATCTGCTACAGATAATGGTGGCACTTCCCCTCCCCCCGGCAGCATTTGGCCCTTGTCACACAATGCTCTCAGCCGCATTATCTCCATCTGTGCATGCGCTAGCTGGTGGTCTAGATCTCCATTTAACCGCGCTAAATTTACAGGGGGTGCACTCGTAGGGCCATACAGACCTCCTTTGTCATATGGTGGCGGTGCGGTAGCTACTGCTCCGTTAGAGGGAGTGGGGGTGGGGCATGCCGGTATGTACAGGGGTTCGATATATCCTACTACTGGCCTTGTCATCAAGGGATATATTTTAGTTGTGTCATTTTCAGCTGTGGTCGTTGAGCACTCACACCCTTTGGGGTTCCACTTACCTCTTCCTGTGTGTTCTCCTTTTCAATTGTCTTTCCCGTACTTACCTCTCCTGTGGGGGCTATTTCCTCAAACATCTGCCACAGATCTAGCACTTCCCTTCTGTTCTGCAATGGTTTTCCCTTATACCTCGCCAATAAGTGCGTGGACACTAAGTCTAACACCAGTTCGTCGAACGACCCACCCTTTGGCCAAATTGGTACTACGCTGTCCCCTTTTATCTCTGTCACCCACTGATTGTGGTATTTTTGTATTCTATCACTATATTGTGGGAGGTGTTGACAAATATGAGCGAACAGTGTTATTCCTCCCATGACGATATTTCTCCCTTAACTTGTATGTGCACTTGCACCCAAACCGAACCTCCCTTCTAATCACCTCTCCTCCAACCAATGGTTCCCTTGTACAGATCAGTAATGTCAAGTGTTTCTCAATTATGGGCAATTATTGTGTACCAATATTCAATGTTACCCGTGTACCTATTGCATTTCTAACTTCAATAGTTCACTTTTAGCATGTATGACTTTACCAACAAATCACTTTCAGTATTTCAGCATATGCGACACAAAATAGACAAAAAGCAAAAACATACAACACATAACATGCACATGCACTACCTCTGCGCTTCTATTTCTCCCTTGTTCCCATTACTGAACACCTTTTCCCCTTCCCAGTTTTACCTACTCTTCTCAGTCACTCCCCGCCTCTTACACCCTTTTACTTATTCCCAAAGAGATCTTTGCTTACACGGAAAAAGAAAATTCTAAATAACTACTCTGAGTCTACTCAATATATGAGACCCCTACTTTTTCTCTTTATCTTCGCTTATTTATCTGCACTGGACGAGACAATGCTACGCGGCACCGCCTTCTACCACGTTCGGGCTAGGATATCTCTTCCCCTCTTCTCACTTCTTCACAAAACCGAATGGCCATATAAAAGACAGATCAGATAGGCCTCAACATCACTCACACAGTTACTGCTCTTATCCTCAACCCACTATCACCTGTTCTCTCGTCCCTGTACTTTTCCCCCCTTACCTTTCCTTGGCAACCTTCGCAACCGGCACTCACGTGTTCCGTCAGGTAATCCGAGGGTCACCGTTCTCGGTTTGACCCCAGTCAGGTCCGCACCCCAACCAAGCTGTGGCCCGCCTCGGCGAGCAGCTTTTCAGTAGGGTATTCGTCAACCGGGAACCCTCGACCCTTTCTTGTAGAGCGCACAGGCTGGTCAGCCGCGGAGGCGATGGTTTTGCTTGGGGGCGTCCTGGATCTCGCCGCACGGTGTGGGCCTCGAGGCACCTCTCCAAATCACGTTGCAGGGGGTCACCAAATGTTTGTGCCCTCCCCGTCTTTGATGTGCAAAAGAATAAAACAAACACACCCCTGACACGGAATAAGGCAAAGAGAGCAGGCTGCAATGGCTCAAGGAGAGATTTTATCTGCTTGAATATTATTCAAGAGATATCTGAGAGGGCTCTGCACAAGTTATCATTACATCATGGTTTATAGGGTGCGTGACACAACTAACATAGGATACTATGTTGGTCCCGGATTGGTCAGTTCTCTCAATGTCTCAGGTGGGGTGGCATCTCTTCATCCGGGCTGGTCGCTTGGTTGGCAGGAGGATTGACGTCAGTGGGAGGTAGGGTGGTCACTATCTAAGCTAACATAATATATTCTCAAAAAAGGCATTCAATTAAAGACCTTCAGTAGTCTATCATGTCTCTATACAAGTCACACATTTATCTAAACTATCAATAACATAGGATTATACAAGTCATAGGTTAAGGGTCTTGACCGCTATAATACACTGGTTGAAGTCAGGATCCGTGCACATAAGAATCTCTGGTATGTGGCATTTGTTAGTGGTAGGAAACGAAATATTGCAGCAGGGGTCTAATGTTAGTTGGGGATCTGCTGGGTGGGCATCATGGCATGGTCAGCGGCCTGGCACATGAAAGGAATATCTCGCAGAGACACAGGGTCACAATGGCAGTGAATTTCCACGGGTGAGAGTGCAGGAGGGGTATGACACGTTTGTGGAGATGAACGAGCTATGTGCTTAGCTCATGCTGGTTCACATGCGAGACAGTAATCTCAGAGAAAGAGTAATGTGTTACATTTACAATTGTGTTGCAAACATCTCCGGCTTCAGCGTGAGAATGGACCTGTGAAGTTTTCCAGCCAGGGTGAGAACGAGGGTGGGGGCTCTTTGCTCTGCTCGCCTGGCCGTGCCGCTGCGTGAAAAGGGTAGAGAAGCATTTTTTGTACTATCGCAGTTAGGCCTAGTCACTAAGATGGAGTTGAAAGGGGTACAAAAATGGATGCCCCGTGTCCTGCTCAGTGGTCCCATCTACGCGAAAGTCAACCGAGGTTAACATCGCATAAGAGCAAGGGGAGAACCCACTACTGGAGGCACTTGGTCAGAGTTTTGTACTGAGAAGTAGAGGATGCGAGGGGCCTCATGGCCCCTCGCTCCCACACAACACTTAGTTTAAGGCTGTACCACCCGAGTCAATGGCAGCGTAGACAGAGCAGCCAGGCTTAGCTTCGGGGGGAGAGAGGGCTGTAAAATCATTACAAATTAAATTGTAATACAAATGGTCCAAAGAAACACTATGTATTGTAAAAATAAAGGGTTTATTCAAATACAGGTAGGCCCAGATAAATCTAGGGGTATATAAGTACTAACACACATATGTAATCACAATTATCAAAACACAACACTATGCTAGAAGGTGCACAGACCAAAGCATAAACCTTATTTGGAACACCAAACAGTAGTTCTAGGGAAGTCAAACCTTTTCATACACATTCAGTATAGGTCACACTTATTCTTGGGGAGTAAAAACCAATGGTTACTTTCAAAATTACATTCAGTAATGCCAGGGCAGTAGACCCTACTAGTTGTATAATGAGACTCAGTAACAGATCACATTATCAGTCAACTGGACAGTATACATTTTGTGAATAGTGGAACACTTATTCCAGGTACAGTAAAAACCTATAACTACTTTTGTGATAACACACGGTTATACTAGGTGAGTAAATCCTAAGGGTGTAATATTCAATTACAGGTGCTTTTGAGATCACTAAAACACAGATTGAGATAAGCAGTAACTCCTGCAACTTATTTTTTGGATGGAAAACAGCTAACTCAAGGTAAATAAAACCCATATACTTTTTTTTTAACCGCACAATGAAATCCAGGTTAGATCTTTCCCAGCTATACAAGTACCTTATGTATGACTTCTGAGTGACAGTTAGAACCAAAGACTCTCCGTGAGTCTGTTTACAACAGCACAGGGAAAGCAAAACCCAATGTTACACTTTACTGAATGACTCAAAGTTATTCTAGGTAGGCAACAACCTAATACAGACTTATTCTGGACAGGCTAACAGCAAGTCAGGTGAAGCAAGACCCAGTCGGGGGACACTGGTGATACCAACAGTTGGGGGACACTCATACAATTACCCTAACCAGAATAATCTGGTGAAACCAACACATTACTTTTGGGAAGAGGCACAACCCAATCACAGGAGAGTAATATACCTTCACATGTACTTTCTTCACAGGAGAGTAATATACCTTTACATCTACTTTCTATTAGAATGGCAAAATGGTTTCTAAGGAAAAGAAGGATGTTTGTACTTTTGAGAATAGTGCATCACATATTCAAATTAAGTAAGAACTTTTGTAACTGTTCACTCTTAAGAGTTACAATTACTAACCAACTCTTTTACAAGTAAGTAACTTTTAAACACGTGTTTTCTTTTTTAGGCAAAAGGCCAAATCCCTTAAAAGTCTTTCCCTTATTCTTGGAGCATGAGTGTTCTCAGTGGCAGAAGGGGGGTCACTAGGATCTAGTGACCAACAGACAGTGTCAGAATGGTTTCTTAAGTAGCAAAAGTCTGAGTTCCTTAGGAAGACTGAGCAAACAGGTTAGTACTTTACTTCTAGAGTTAGAAGAAGGTCCAGGGGCTTCACAGAAGACACCCTAGCATGATTCTAGCAGTGGGAAAGGGTGCACTGGATGAGAGGCCTCCCCAACACAGAAAACACCCCACAGCTACACAGAATTCCTAAGAGACTTAAAGTAAGTACATACCCAAGCCAACACAGTACCTCAGCAGTGAAGAGGATTTTGCAGCAGGAGGACTTCAGGATCTGCATCCAAATACCCGGTCAGTGGATTCGTTGTCGTGGTGACTGAAAACAAGACCTCAGAAGGAACTTTGCAGCAGGGATCAATGGAGAAAGCTCCAGGCAAGGTTTTTGTGGCTGAATGCGGTTCTGTGGATTTGGCGCCTTTTCAAGGAGCAGGTTTTTGTGGCTGAATGCGGTTCTGTGGATTTGGCGCCTTTTCAAGGAGCATAGAAAAAAAGACAGGAAATCGCAGTTGAATTCTTGTTGTTACAAAGGTCCATCACTCTGGTGAGGGGACTTCCCAGACTCTGGAGATACACCAGGATGCCCACGAAGTTTCAGTGAGATTCGGAAGACCATGCACCGCACAGTGGGTCGAGTATCCAGGTTATTTGGGTATTGCAGCAAAGCAAGGTCGCAGCAATGTGTGGCATGGCTCAAAATGTAGGTCTCTTTAAGTCTAGTGGGTCCCACCAGGCACTGGTTCGTTGTTTTCAGAGTCCTCAGGTTGATTGGAAGGAAGGGCTACAGAAGGCTCCGGTTATACAGCAGGCTCTCTGGTTGCTGGAAATCGTTTCAGCTGCTTTTTTCATTCATCATCCTCTTCGGTTTCGGTTCCAGTGGTCGACTTGTCTTCAGCTTCCAGGTCTGCAGTATTTAACAGGAATTACAGCACAACCTCTGCATTCTCTCCTTGCATTTTACAACAAGGGGCAGTCTGTTTGTCCAATCAGGACAGCCAGCACCCCTCCACTCGGATTTGACCCCATTCAGGCAAGGAGGAAGACAAAGGGCTGCAGAGTTCTGGACTCCTCCATCGCTTCCTGCCTTCACAGACAGACTGGAGCCTGGGCGGGGAGGGTATCACTGCCACCAGCCATTGAAAGTAAGCTTGTCCCTCTAACAGAAATGTTACAGTTTTAGTGTAAAAGGGGATAACATTGCATCTCCCCAGCACTCCAGATAAGATGGGGTGTGCTGGTTTCACCTAACAAAATGTAAAAGTGATTCAAAGATCCTTTCTACCCATGGGAACTGTAGTTCTCTCAAGGTTAGCTAGAGAACGTTTATAAGGGGAGCCCCTAAGGCTAACCAGCAACAACAGGCACTTATTGCCAACAAGTTTTTAAAGAGGATAACTTTAAAAAGACACAATGGAGAGTCAAAAAAATGACACCCATAAAAAGAGTAAAAGATTCGGTGAGTGAGGAAAAAGGTTCCCACTCACAGAGGAATTAAGGGGAAAAATATCCCACTAGTAAGGAAAAAAGTTCTGGGGTCGATACAGGTCAGGAAGATTTATCATTTCAATGAAAATCTTACCTAACACTCTGCCTCGCTTGTTTCTGTAAATTAAGTCTCCATTATTTAACCTTTTCATCCCGGTGTATGGGATACTAGAATTTAAAGGGACATGTTCTCAATCTGTAAGATTATGGCACTTATTCCGTGTTTCTGTGCCCCAGTTGCTAGGAGTTTCTGTGAAGGTGGAACACCTCATATAGGTGATTATCTCTTAGGAGTACCTCATAGGAACGAAAGTCATTGTCTCCAAAGCGGGTGGAGGGGGGGGGGGGGGGGGGGGGGGAGTCTCTACCGGTAAGGGCCCACTTGCCTCTACCCCTAGGGAGGGTATTGCAGAGCTGGCCCACCTACCTAGCCTCACAGGAAGGGGCTCCCCTTTGCGGAAAAGGGACAAATTCCCTTGATTTGTCACAGCATGTGTACACACACACACACACACACACACACACACACCCACACTATCTCCCTCTGCCCCCTACAATTCCTCTGGTTTGGTCTGAATGTGTTCAGATTCTGCTTTATTTGTAAGTCGCTCGGAAGAGGCCCATCTGTTAGTGTTTTGTTTCTTTTTTCGTAATGGAACCAGTAAAAAGGGAAAAACTGGATCTGGTGAGGTAGTAAAGCACAGAATATGAATAGGGAAAGACAAATCATTGCTGGTTAAGTGCCCCATAGCCCTTTAAGGACCACTGCAGTGTCTTTGGTAAATACCCCTCCCTTCTCAGACCGCAAAGGAGTGGAGTCAAAGAATCCATGGTACACGGGCAAGTGGTTTAGAGGTGCGTGTTGATAAAGGTGGAACGGTCTATGGGCAAAGGGCAGTCAGCTGTGATGAATCCAGTGGAGTCATCACCGATTACCCTGGCGGTAACAACCTCCCATGTGGCATGGGGAACGCAGCCACTACCTTATCCTGACCCCTGGGGGCGGATACCAGTGTGGCAGAGAAGAAGAGGTCACCACAGGTGGGACGCTGAGTCAGAGACACTGCGAGCAGCTAGCAAGGTCCTATGAGCTTGGCGAGTTGAGAAGTTAGCATTCTCAATTTCAATCGTGAAGGGAAGCAGACGTACAATGGCGGAGCCACAAGGGAGGCCAGAAGAACGTCCAGATTGGAAAGCGGGTGACAGCAGCACGCCGCCGCAGAAACAAGAACCCGACCAGAGACTGTGTAGAAAACCGGTGAGTCTGCCCGTAGCCAGTGGCGACCCCAGAGCAGTCTGGTGACCGCACCAATAGCAATGTGAACATTGTAACTGTGAAGACGAGAGGCTTATTTGAATACTTAAAGGAAGAAAGGCAAACCCAAATGTACTGTGAATATCTCAATTGCCATTGTGGCACCAAACGTAAAGAAACCTTACCACAAGTATATATAGAAACCCGAGGGCCATACCTGCAATATTTATGACCGAAAATCATATTAGAAAGTCCAGGTAAAGCAAGATTCCAGGCAAGTGAAGTATAATGAGAAATCCTGGTAAACTGAAGACACCAGGCGAATGAAGCATATGAAAAGCCCTGGTAAACCAAAGAAAGACACCAGGCGAATGAAGCATATGAAAAGCCCTGGTAAACCACAGACACCAGGTGAACGAAGCATATGAGAAATCTGATTAAACCAAAGATACCAGGCAAATTAAATATAAATGAGAAATCCTGACAAGCAACACAGCAAGCAATTGATATAGATATAAAAGACCTGGCAGGAGAATACACCAGGCAATTGGCACTGCATAAAGGAACCTGGTAGGGGAGTAAACCACGCAATTTGCAAGCCCCAAGAAAGAGTAAGGGAAAGATTGGTGTTTATTGAACCTGGAAAGTTTGATATTAAAGAAAGACATTGCTATCCAGACCACAGAGAAAGTTGCATTGAAGAAAGACTGTTCAAGACTAGGTTGCCTAAACAGTAATCTTGTTTGTCCAAATAAGATAACAAGGAACTGTTTACAAAAAAGACTATGCTTCTTACAATTGAGAATCCAGAGGAAGGCATCCACTCTCTGGAACCAAAGGCTTCCACCTTGGAGAACATTTTTGTTGGAATTATACTTATTTTGGTTGTGAACACTTTTTGGCCAGTTGAAGATATTTTTCCTTACACATCGTTTATAGTGGGAGGGTCGGGATAGGACGTTTTGGACACAAGGACACTTTTTCAGTTATTGACATCCTGACACAAACAGATGCTTAGTTTTGAGTTTATAGGCAAGGAAACTCCTCTTTAGCATAGGGTCAGAGAGGTACTTTCCCAACCAAGCCCTTTTTCTTTTAATAACTATCTTTTGTGAAAACATGACAACATGACGTGTCCGGTTCTCATTTCTGACCTCTCACGCAGCCCAGGCGGAGGCCCCTCCAAACGGCTGTACCGCACATTTCAAGTTGACCAATTTAACAGTACTACTTGTGACTTCTTAGACTCTTGCCATTATTTGATGCGACTCTATAAGTGCACTCAATGCCCCATAGAAGAGACGTTTAACCTAAACAAGTTAGGTGTGCTAAGACCAGCACAAAAAGGGCAAAATAAACTCCAAACAATGGGGGACATTTACAACCTGGTTAAAAGAGACGAAGGCTAGACGCAACAACTCCTAAGAAAAAGAAGTGCTGATGGTCTTTAATGGCAAGACTGCAAGAACTGATAACATTTTTGAGGGCCAGGGTAGCGGCAGGGAAACCTCAGCTCGCATGCCCTCCAAATAGTCGATACAAAGACATAGACGGAGCAAGATTGTTAGTACACTAAGATTGCGATTGCAGAAGACATAGTAGACTGCTTTACTAGTATGAGTGCTGTAGCAAAAGCAGAACTTCGACAGGGGTAACAGGGAGCACAGGCGCCAGGAGCTGTGCAGCACCCTATTGCTGTACAGCCCCAGGCTCTGGGAACATCCGCACTAGTGCAGTCTGGACTAAGCACCAGAAGGATTCAGAGGGACCCTCAATTATCTGACAGACCTGCCTCTTACACACAGTCAGCGACAAGGTGCGGTATACAATGGGGGAGAGATTCTACAAACCTCCATGCTCCTCTCAGACAGATGCCCGCAGGACTAGAGGGATAAGGGGCGCAGCAGCCCCACTTATTTATGGTACATATTCCATGGACACCAGAAGTCTTTTGGAGCCTGGCCAAAGAATTCCCCAATTACAGAAGAATTAAAATGATTTGTAGAAGGACTACTTACAGTAACAGTGTTATAATCCTGCCTGGGCGGATTTGAATCAGCGCATGAAGGTTGTGATGCCTCCCCTGAGGCCTCACCTAAATTGCAGTCAATGATGCCCAATTAAAAAAAGAGTAATGTATCCCCAGGGGTGCTGCAAAGCAAGACATCCATTTTAGACCCTTGTTAGTCATTGTAAATCAATTTGAGGCAGCTTGACTGTCTGTTTTGGTTAATGTCATCCACTCTGGCAAAGAGAACAGTCACATGAGCGGATGAAGATGTGCTAGGTCTGAAAGATGGTTAGAAGAAAAAGTTTATGGAATGGTATCCAGGGAGATTACCAACCAGACATTTTGACATGTTAGCTTCAGCATTTGTATTTAAGTAGGTTTTCCTCCCTTACTAAGTTTCTATGATGCTACATACAATCAGATTATTAACGAGACTGCTGCAGATTTGCTCAGTCTGGATAAAAATAAGAAACCAAATGGCAGCAGATTGAAAAACACAACAGCTACCAGCTTACCTGTGAAGGCAGTATTTCTGTATATCCTCCATATAATCCTTATTGATATTGGCATAGGGATCCTGAAGAAGCGGACTGCTGTCTATTATGGTATCATCCCACGCCGTCGGCCAAGGCTCTAGATTTTCTTCGATGGATTGAGCAATTCCTTTATCATGAGGAGCAATTATTTGAGCTCCATTATCCCAATAAACCTGTGGGAGTTAACAAAAAACAAACAAAAAAACACTTACGAGTTTAAGAGTGCTAATCAAAGTAAACCCATCTAAATGTATACATTGTAAATACAGATATTATAGCTAAGGTAATTGATATCAATTGTAATTAACCTTACTACATTATACATAAACTTAGAAACACATTTAGACAAGCACAAAAGCAATGCTCAATGCTTAACATGTAAAAAATACAGCGTTGGATAAAAACAATTAAAAAAAAAAAAAAGAAAATCAGACATTCTGAAAGCCAAATAAACATAACTGACACTGCAGTATTAATACCTTGTATCCGTTGTCCTGCTTTGGATTATGAGACGCAGTTACCATGATTCCAGCACAAAGATTCAGATGGGGTACTGTGTAGGGCTGTAAGCAAATCAAAAATTAATTTTAAGGGGCCACTTCTTTTTTTAAATGCTATGACTTTAAAGCTAATTTGCTTTGCAGCACAGCCAGACAATTAAAAAATACATTATTTACCAATAATATTTTCTCCCGCATTGTGTATTTGTAGATTGCACACCTCTTGGCCTGGAAACCCTGTGTTAAGATGGATTTTCAGAACCCCCCATGAGGGGGCAGAGGGAGTTCTGAGAGGCCACTTCGGTCTAGCCAAATTCAACCAAGGAAGAGCAGTAAGGCTTACAATTTAGGAGATGGGGTGGTGGGCCGTAAGGGTACGATGACACACATAACAGTTCAATAATACCAACTAGACTGTATATATTACATGCATTACTTACCGTGATAGCATTTCTGATGATTGTGATGCTGTGCATATGGTCGGACATCCAGTGGTAACCACAGAGTATTGCATCTTGTCTTTCGGGAACCGAAAGGGGACGTCGGCATAGGCGTGTCTGTAACACTATCCCTATTGTGACATGTAGTGTACTCAAAATCCCTCACGTGCTGAGGTCCCTCAGATTGTATTTTTTCTGCCATGAGAAAGTGAGTGAGTACATAAAGAGAGAAAGTAGTAAGACGTCTATGTTCCTTCCACCCCGAGCGGGGAGGTAGGGAGTGCGCATGTGAATCTAAGCAGATACAATCATCAGAAATGCTATTACAGTAAGTAATGCATGTCTTCTGATGCTTGTTGTTCTGCTTAGAATCACATGCTGTGCATAGACTAGCGAGCAGTACCTGGAGTTGGAGGTGGGTTGTGAGAAGGAACAGTAGAGAAAAGATGTCTTAGTATTGCTTGTCCCACCTGAGAATCAGACCTAGAATGAGTGTCTAGGCAATAGTGTTTTGTAAAGGTGTGTACAGAACTCCAGGTTGCCACTTTGCAAATGGACTCTAGGGGAACATTTGCAATGAATGCTATGGATGCCCCAGTGCCACGAGTAGAATGTGCTCTAGGCTTGAAGGGCTGTTCTCTCTTGGCAAGAGTGTAACATAGTGTGATGCATTTAACAATCCACCTTGAGATAGCTGATTTAGAGACCGGATCCCCTTCTCTACCAGCCGCCAGTGAAATGAAAAATTGGTTTGTTTTCCTCGGTGGTTTAGTTCTTTCCAGGTACAACATGACTGCCCTGCGCACATCTAGTGTGTGTAGGCTTCCTTCGGCCATGCTAGTGGGATTCTGGAAAAAGGTAGGTAGTTCAATCGATTGGTTCACATTGAACTTCAAGATGAATTTAGGTGCAAATCTAGGATGAGTGCGCAGAACTACCTTATCCCTGTGGACTGTAACAAAGGGGTCTAGAAAAAGACAGTGCCTGTAGTTCGCTAACCCTTCTAATAGAAGTGATCGCCACTGGGAAGGCCGTTTTATAAGTCAGGTTTTTTAGACTTGCTTTAAGCATTGGCTCAAAGGGAGATCCCATGAGCCTGGTTAAAACCACATTAGATCCCATCCAGGGGCTGGGTGAAAAATGGGAGGATAAATCCTCTTAACACCTTCCATAAAAGCCTTAATCACCGGTATCTGCCACCACAACACTGTTTGTTGTGATGTGGTGTAGGCTGAAAGAGCAGCCAGATGAACCTTTAGGGAATTGAAGACCAACCCAGTGTCCAACAGATGGATTAGGTACAGCACAATGTGTGTGGGTAAGCAATCGATGGGATTGACGCCCTTGGAATTACACCAAATGACAAAATGTTTCCATTTGCTGGCATAGCAATAACGTGCATTAGGTTTTCTAGCTTCCCTGAGTATGTCCATGCACCTCTGAGGGAGCTGTAGGTGTCCAAACTCTATAACCTCAGGAGCCAAGCTGCTAAGTTACGAGTTTGTGGGCATGGCTGTAGGGTCTCTCCCCTGTCCTGAGACAGGGAGTTTTACTGGTGGGGAGAGGGACATTTCCATTAGATGCGCAAACCAGGGTTGGCGGGCCCACATGAGGGCCACCAGTATCATGGACACTGGTTCCTGCTGCATCTTGTGCACTATCTTGTTGAGAAGGGCAGTCGGGGGGGGGGGAAGCATAAACACATCTCCCTGACCATGTTATCCAGAGACCGTTCCCCTTGGAGCGGTTCTGGGGGTACCTGGAGGTATAGTCTTGGCATTGGGCGTTCTCCTGAGTTTCGAACAGGTCGATTTCTGTGAAGCCCCATTCTGCGAAGACGTTGGACACAATGTCGTCGTGCAGACGCCATTCGTATTCTACGGGCATAGGAAAATCTCTGCTGAGCAAGTCTGCCAGAAGATTGAGTTCCCCTGGAACATGTTGGGACAACAGAAACAACTTTTCTTTTGTTTGAAAGCCCATATCCAAATGTTTTGGGACAGCTTGGATAGCCCTGGAGAGTGAGTGCCCCCCTGTTTGTTCAGGTAATACATGGCTGTAGTGCTGTCCGTTAGAATCAGCACGGTCTTCTCTTCTAGTTGCATCTGCAAGGCCTTCAAGGCCTTGAACACCGCTTATAGCTCCAGTAAATTCATATGGTTGGACGCTACTACTGAACAAGGGCTGGCGAGACAACTACCAGATCTTCCCATTGTCCGCTGGCCTGACACCACTGGCTGTTTAGACACTCTTGCATGGGACGCATGCGCAGCCGCGCGTGGGGAACCAAGTATATGCACAACGCCATCATTCCTAGCAAACGCATGGCTTTGCGTACTGTCACCTCCCGACTGGCTACATATTGAGGGATCTGAAAAAGCATGTTCTGAACCCTCTCGTTGGAGAGGAAGACGAGGCCGTCATTCATCCGGATTAGAGCTCCCAGAAATTGTTTTATTGGACTGTGGACTAGACTGGATTTTTTCTCGTTGATAGAGAACCCAGACCGAACAGAAGGTCTACAGTCTTTTGGGTGTTTAAAAAACATGTGTCGTACGCGTCCCCTGTTATGAGCCAGTTGTCGAGGTAAGGGTAAACCGGGACGGATAACCTGCGCAGGTGTGCTGCAGCTACTGCCAGGACCTTCATAAACACCCTTAGCGCCGAGGCGATAACGAAGGGGAGTACCTTCAATTGGTAATGCCTGTCCTCTATCATGAACCTCAGATATTTCCTGTGCGCTGGCAACATGAAATATGAAAGTATGCATCTTTCATGTCCAATGGTGCCATGTAATCCCCCTGTTTCAACAGTGGGATCACCCCCTGTAGCATTACCATGCAAACCATTTGAGGTTTTATGAACTTGTTCGCTGGGCGCAGGTCTAGAATAGGGCGCATGGTGAGGTCCTTTTTGGGTACAGAGAAGTACACTGAATAAATACCCTTGTTTACCTGAAGAATAGGGACGGCTTCTATGGCGTCCTTTCCCAGCAGCGCTTCTATTCTTGCTTCAGGATCTCCAGATGGTCCGGTGAAAGGCGCCGTGAGTGCGGTGGTCTGAATTGTGTAGGTCGGGCGAATTCCACGCAGTACCCATGGGCGACCATCTTTATGACCCACTGGTCTGAAGTTATCCCCATGGGAGGGGACCTGGATCTGATGGTCATTTCTGACCAGAGGCTGCGGCTCCTCTAGGATTGGGGCCTCTACCTCTGGCTTTGCCACATCGCTGACCCCCTGGTGGGTAGTATGCAAGGCTTCCTGATGTTTGTCCAGCATTAAAGTTTCCCGTGCTATAGTTGTTCTGACTTGCACAGGACTGCCCTCGAAAGGACCGCCGAGAATTACTTCCTCTCTGGGGGGGGAAGGTCTTTGAGTAATTTGTTGCAGGGACATATGAGTCTCATGCTCTTTTTTGGCTGTTTCTAGGGCCTCGTCGACCACCTTTCCGAAGAGGTTAGTTTCTTCAATTGGTTTATTGATGTGAGGTCTGTGTCTCAGGCTTAAACCCTGAGGTACGAAGCCAAGCGTGCCTTTTAAGTAAGGTCCCCTGGGCCAGAGACCTGCCTGCTGTTTCAGCTATGTCCAGAGTGTTTTTTTTACATTCTGGTTCACTTGCCTGCCTTCGGCCACAATAGTGAGAAAGTTGGACCTGATGGGCTCTGGGACCTCTTGGAGACCTTCCTGTACTAGGTTCCATTGAGCGTCAGCATAACGCGCCAGCAGCGTAGTGTTATTCGCTATGCGCGTAGTATATGCGGTAGCCGAGGTAACCCGTTTACCTAGGGCATATAACCTCTTTGATTCTCTGGGGCGCCTCCCCGTAGCAAAGGGTACCCTTGCCCGTTTCTGGGTGGTAGTCACTACCAGGGAATCAGGGGTGGCATGTCCTTTAATGTATTGAGGGTCCGAAGGAGCTGGCCAAAATAACTTTTCTACTCTAGGGTTCACTGCCCGGGTTTGAGCTGGTAACACCAGGGAGGGAGCCAACCTTCTTTTAACAGAATTAAGGAGGGGAATAGCCTGGCTAGAGGGTGGTTTCTCCTTAAGAATATCTTCTACAAAACCCTGTTCAGACACAGCCTCTTGAGTAGTGATTTGAAAATGCGCAGCTGCCTTCCTTAACATGGTATTGAAGGCCATTTGGTCGTCTACAGGCGATGCCTGGCGAACCGGGGTGGACGGAGGGCAATCCAGGCACAATACATCAGTGTCCTGACCCTGTGGGGGGGAGCGTCCATGGGTCCGTCCCCACTTGCTGGCTTTCTTCCCAATTGTCTGTGGCATCCGCCTGGTCCTCACTGTAGCCCTGCAGGAAGGAAGGTTCTTCTTCTTTACTGTAAATTTCCTGATAAGTATCCATCTGGACGATGTCTTCATGATGGACGGGGACAGAGGGCTGATCTTCTTGGCAATGTGAAGCAGATTGAAGCTTAGGTTCTCCACAAGATCTTTTCGGGGAAGGATGTTCTGAAAAATTGATAATTTTTTCAAGACGGACCATAGACCCTTCAAATTTCTCCCTTGTCCATTTAGAGGGAGCAGAAGGGCCTATGGGTGGAAAAGCGTCGTCTTCTGACCTTTGGCATCGGAAATTGTCTCTCAGGGTGTTGGAAAGAGGCTCTTGACTGTCCTAATAGGTATCGCGAGAATCGGGGCACCATAGCGTATCTAAAGATTTGTCCGCGGCCTGCCCCATGTTTTTCGACGGAACGGGAATAAGCCCAACCGCCGAAGTAATTCTTGCGATAATATGCTCTATTACTGCTGAATCGGCGTGAGTTAATGGGTCCGAAGGCCTATCGGTAGACTTACCACCTACTGCAGCGTTAGAGGGCCTAGCGGTCAGTGTTTCGCCTTGAGGCCTAGTCATAATTCTTGGGCCTACTGGGCCTTTCGGGACCGTCGAATTTCCGCACCTCGACGTGTAACCCTGATCTAGGGGTAGCGCCCTTGTTTGTCTTGGAATGCCCAGTCGCAAAACGCTGCTGCGGATGCGGGGAAGGCTGTTGATCTGAACGATCAGAGGAATCTGCCAAAATTTGACGCCCCTGCTGACACCTTCACCTTTTTAAACGTACCCATTGAAATAGGTGTAGAGGGTGTGTGTTTAGTGTAATGCGCTTGTACGCCCCAGTCTCCAGGGGTTGTCCCTGAAGCAAGACCAGAAGTCAGGCCTTGAAGGGTCAGGGACGGGCTTGGCGGACCTAGAAGTTTCCGCCTCGAGGTCCATCACATCCACAACGGATGTTTGGTCATCGGAGGTGCCCCTGTCACTTTCAGCGGGTGTGGCGGTGGGGGAAGAGGGTTCCGCCTGCGACATACCATACGCGGCCCACCGCTTTGTACAGCGCTCCTTAAGGGTCTTAGGCCTAAGAAGCTTACAAGCTGCACACCGCTTCTCATTGTGATCTAAGGGGAGACAGGAGTTGCACGTCCTGTGTTCGTCCTTCCAAGAGTATCTGACCCTACACTTAGGGCTGAACCTAAAAGGAGTCCTTTCTATAGCAAAAGGGAAAGATGACCAGACCTAGAGGGGGAAAGAGGAAAGACATAATGGGAATATGGCCACCACGACCCCACTCTCCCTACTGTACAGGCCGGCCAGAAGGCCCAGCCACGTGGATGCTTCAGCCGCTGGATCTTAGGTGCCGAAATCCACTGCCGTAGACAAGTACCCCGCAGTCTTCGTCGAAGTTGTTCTTGCCGTCGAAATGACTTAAGGGGGAATAACCGACAGGTCGGTTTAGGATAAACAATGTCTCTCATGTAAAAGCTCCGCTAAAGGGCGACCAGTTATCTGGGTGGAAACTGGGGGACCTCAGCGCATGAGGGATTTTGGGTACACTACACGTCACGATAGGGAAAGTGTTACAGACACGCCTATCCCAACGCCCCTTTTCAGTCCCCAAAAGACAAGATGCAATACTGCGGTTACCACTGGATGTCGGACCATATGCACAGCATGTGATTCTAAGCAGATTAACAAGCATCAGAAAAAAGTACACTAACTGATTATGCCTCACACTAAGCAATGGAAATGGCATGTGGTTTACCCACCTTATTCTTTTTGTGGACCTGATGAGATCCATTTTTATCAGTAGACCCACCCTGCTCGTTTTGCTTCTTTCCCTCCTGACATAAAAAGCACCCTTAGGACTCATATTTCTACAGCTACAGCCAACTCTTTTGAATCTGTCTCTTTGCAATCAGCTTGATGCCGCTTTTGCTCAGGGGAACAAGAGACAAAGATGTGTGCAAGCATGACTAAGTGGTCACTTTATGGCCTTCGACCCAGCACTGAAATTCTTAAGGGAGTCATTTAGATAGATTACCAAACTGAGAATGTCCGGTTTAAGGTGCTAAATTCTTTTCTCTCAAGTATTGGCAACAACAGGATTTCACTGCAACCACTTTGGCTGCGCCTAATGAGTACCCAAGAAATCTTGTCAGATTTTTCAACTTCTTGCACCTCACATGCAAGCTCAAACCAGTTAACCATTCAATGATGTAATTTTTCTTCTCATAATAGACACTCCATAGATCTTTAGGGATGAAAAGAGGTAGAGCCCGAACTAATCCCAACACACCCAATGGAGCCCCGGGCCCCTCTTACTCTGGCCAGTTCAGTGTCCATTCGGATGTTTTCCAGCTGGAAAGCTTCCCCAGTTTGTCTTGATACATTCAGTTAGCCTCACTTTGAGCACATTTATACTTGAGCTCTCCAAGTCCTGGGGCCTAAGCGTCTCCTTTTCTGAATCAAAGAAGGACACTGAATCATAGGTGCTGAGAGAAAAAAGTAGGAGTCATCCTCTACTGGGGAACCTGCAGGATGTGAGAAACCTGAGGGTGTCTCCCTGACTATCGCCAGGGATCTGTCATCCAGGTGGCCAGGACACGGCCATGGCTATTGGATCCAGTTCCTGGGTGTGGACCAGTGAGGGAGGATCACCTGGATGAGGGGTCCTCTGGGAGTGGAAGCGTGACACCGATGGGTGAGACGCAGTATCCCCCCTTCTTATAACACCTTTTCCCCAGCCTACCACGTATACTACTCAGACACATTCCCGCAGCCCAACCCTTTTCCGACACAAACACATTCTTACACCATGAAAGACAACGGACTAAGACTAGAGCCGTTTACCTGACATGTCCCAGCACAAGGGTCAGGCAGAGTCAGGGAATTGACCAGAACCACACATACCTGACAGCCCTTTCACTTCCCTAGAGGAATAAAAGTGGAGCGTGAGAGAACACTACGAGCAAGAAAGACCGCACGACGAGACAGTTATCCAAGGGTGGCAATTAAAGAGGAGGAGAAAGGTGTTGAGAACCGAAGGGATGGCAAGGAGAGAAGCAACCTTGCCCTTTCCGACCCAGACCGGTGAAACCTCTGTGGAAGGAATAAGACCGCGAAAAATAACCAGTGTGTGTTGCAGCAGATGTCAACGGTACACAGAGCATCAGAACAGGGAGACGCTTGCTACCCTGGTATCGTCCTCGACTCCAGAGACAAACGCCAAGCGGTTCATCACAGCTGGTGAGTCGAGCAGAGAACCGATAAGAAACCGATCTGTGTTGAATGAAAGTTGCAAACAGCAAATTGAGGGAAAATCAAAGTGTTAACTTCAAAGGGAAAAACCAGCTGCAGAGAGGTCCAGCACCACGTGGGTGCTCATTTGAGAGACTCTGGTTAATTTCCCCAGTGTTGAAACTACTGATACCACAAAGTTTTGGGAAAGCCGCAAGAAAAGGTCAAAGTTGTCATACAGGGGTCTAGCAAAATCTCCTGTACAGTAAAAAGTGTTTGACCGACAAAACATTGGAAAACCAAGGGAAGGGAATTGCGCAATGTAAGAAAATAGAAATAACTGGGAGGCTGGCAAACGTGAACCCGACGGAGGGATGGCAACAGAAAGGGGCGAAAGCATGAGGGCCCAATAAACAGTGTGTTGACAAGAGTGAACCTGGCAGAGGGATGTACACAGTGAACTGTTTAAAAAGACATTAAGACTTGTGAATGCCATAGGTGAAATTGTTTTGAGAAAAAGCCGTAGTGAATCCGACGGAGGGAGGCTGATATTCGAGAGGGGTCTGAGCCCGGAAGAGGGGGATTGAGGGGTGAAAAGTCATCACCCAACGTACATTTGGAAAGGAACATTTTGTTTGTTATTTCGAACACATCAGGGCCTCAGAGGTAAGAGACTTTTTGTAGAAAAGAGACTGAACCACTGAAAGTCCTGATAGCTGAAAACGGAACTGTTGTCTCGTGCTGGGAAAGTTCAAAAGTGTGCTGTGCTCAGGAGTCCCGCCTTGTCCTGTGCTCAAAACGTGGGGAAGGGAGACCCCCGGCAACCAGATCCTGACTTATCATTTGTGCAAAACAGAAAGGTGATGGCTGGAAGGTTTTGAATTATTCATAACCACGGCCAATGCTCTGGGCAACCCTCCAGACCATCGTTTTTTAGCCTGCCAAGCCATTACAGAAGGGGAAAAACCATATGCAAATCAGGCTTGGTACTACCCCAAAAGGGGCAGTCCAGACCGAACTGCTAGGTCACATCCCTTCTGAACGAGACCAAAAGCATCGCCAGACATGTTTCAGCCTTGTTGGGCATCATCAGTGACGAGTAGCTTGTATCTCTAGGCCCGGCAGACTCAGGACCCACATCGGGGCATACACGTCCCACTCGTGGTAACTTAAGCAAAACAGAAAGGTGATGGTTGGAAGGTTTTGCCCAGAGCATTGCCAGTGGTTAAGATTAATTCTAAACCTTCCAGCCATCGCCTCTTTGTTTTTGCTTTGTCACCCCGTGTGGGACGGGTATGCCCAGACGTGGGTCCAGTGCCTGCTGGGCCTAGAGACCCAAGCTACTCCTCACTGATGAGCCCCAACAAGGGTGAAACATGTTTGGGGATGCTTGTGGTCTCGTGCAGAAGGGATGTGGCCTAGCAGTTAGGGCTGGACTGCCCCTTTTGGGGTGGGGCCAAGCCTGATTTGCATATGGTCTTTCCCCTTCTGTAATGGCTTGGCAGGCGAAGAACGGTGGTCTGGAGGGATGCCCAAAGCATTGTCAGTGGTTAAGATTAATTCTAAACCTTCCAGCCATAACCTCTTTGTTTTTGCTTTAACATTTGTGAACACTTCTTTCTTTCTTGTGAATCTTATCCCACTCTCGTTTTGTAGTTAGTTGTAAGGATAGGCAATTTTTTTTTTTTTAGTATGGGACCTTTTATTTAAGAAGACGCCACTAGGACTGCCTTATTATTTGATGGTCGTAGCTTGCTCTCATCTTAGCTTTAGGTTAGACATATTTCCAACCTGCATATACAGTTTAATGAACACTCTTGAACTGTGGTCTCTTCTGTCTGTCTTTACTGTTGCCACCATGAGTTCCTTACAGGGACCACTAGTGCTACGCCTGCGCAATAATCATTATCCCCGTCAACAGGGAAAGGCCCTTCCTTAGAACCTGGATGATCCATGATCTTCTGAATAAGTTCTGCTTTGTTACCAGAAATTGAGAGGCCCTTTTCAAACCACAATCTTTTTAGAAAACCTACTTTATGTTGAGAAAGGGGCTCTCTAGCATATATTTCCATGCTTTGCAGAAAGAATTGTAGTTTGTACTTGTGGAGCCTACACATCTGTGTAACCGGAACTATTTGACTACTCCAGTAAGACTTCACTGAGATCAAAACACTTTATCCCACCACTGAGCACTACTTTTTAAGGTGGACTTTGAGAACCAGCCCTGCGGGCGGGTTCCAAGAGGCCACCTTGTTTTAGTATAAAGGGAAAAGACACTTTGGTCTACCCAAACTCAATCAAGGTAGGTGGAAGGGCAGTACGGCTTGTATATGGGGATGGTGTAATGGTTATGACACACACACAAACACACCACACTTAAAACAAAAGACAGTATGCATACAAATATACTAATTAGGCCTCAACACACTCAGCAATGGAAAGACGAAACAAATACTATAAAACATATATACATCTGCTGTTGGTACACCTACTAAGGATTACTCACACTTTAATTTTAGGGCAGTTGGAAGTGGTTTAAATATGAAACATTGAAAACTGGATGCACTAAAGTAAGTGAACAATAGTTGAGCAAAGGAAAGCAAATTAAATTCAAGGTAGAGCTATGGAAATAATGTTAACATGCCTTATGAAGCCCTGAACACTTAAAAGTCCTTCCCTGCTAAGGACTACTTCCTTCAAAGTTCCAAGTATATACATTTTGTAGGGAGTCAAGAAGTGAAGGAACGAGTAGTTGCAAAGCCAACAGACAAGTAAAATGTTCCAGTGATGAAAGAAGTAAAGTTCGAAAGATTAGGAGTCCTCTTCCAATCCCACCACTATATGAAAAGCTCAGGGGTGGATCCTTGGCCAGAACGTCACTTTTTCTGGCAAGGGAAATGTAGGATCAGAAGTATGCACCCAAACAACCCTACAAAAGTACCAAGCCGAAATACAAAAAAAGAGTACTAATGCACAGTAAACCCCTTGACGGAGCTGGCCAGCCCACAAATGAGTCCTGGGACACCTCCAAAGGGGAGGATCGGCATGCAGTGGTCTGGATAGGTTGGTGCCACTAGCCCATGAGTGGAAGCATGTAGTGTCTTCATGTTATCGGTGCAGAGAGACAGGGCTTCACTGGGACAATGCAGAATGTTTACAATGGTTGCCTTCGGGTCTTCAGTGGGCTGAAACTCTTCTTAATGGTATTTGGCTCCAAATGGCGAATGACAGAACAAAAGCTACTTCTGAAAGGCGGCATTGCTCCTGGAGCTATGATCAAGTGAACAATGCCTACAAAAATTAGAAGTAGCCCAAGGGGCCACCTTGTAATTTTCCTGCATGAGGACATGCCTCGAGTACGCAACAGGGGCCGGCTTTGCCCTCAAGAGATGGGCATGGAGCCACTGTGCCAGGCTTTTACCTTTCTACTTGTAAGCCTCAACAATCATGGAGTACTTTTGCCCTTCAATCAACTTTTACCATGTCCAGTCTTTTACGATCTTGCCATTTACAGGGTCTCTAAAGACCTCTCAGCTTCTGTGCTGGGAGCCGTGAAGAAAACTTGTAATTATGTTTCTTCATTGATGTGGAAGCCAGAAACAACCTTTGGCAGAAAGTGGAGGTGCGTTCTGAGATCCACCTTTTTTCGATGGAAGACAATGTAAGGTTACTTTACACTCAAGAGTTTGCATCTAGTTTTTTCTGCAGGTAGAATAGCAACTAAAAAGGTTTTAAGTACACCCAGCGAAGGTCAGTGGATCCCATGGGTTCAAAAGGCTTCTTCAGGAGTGCCGATAGGACAAAGTGCAAGTCCCACGATGTGGGGGCCTTCTCCTTGGAAGAAGAGTCTTGGTAGGCCGCAAAAATGCTTTTTAATTTTAATTAAGCATTATGCTTCATCTTTCTTTATTTTCCACTCTTTCAGCAAATTTAAATCTTCATATTTCATAATTTTCCATTTCTTTTATTTTTTACTTCAAAACAGAAAACTTTTAAACTTGAAATCCCATGAGTGTCAGTGTCTCGGTAGTCCTGTCCATATCCTGTCCCTGTTCCATAAGCCACATCATGCTTAGCTCATTTTCTCTTTCTTTTCTGTTCTTCTGGAAAGATAAGTAGCATGCATAAGAAGCTCCTACCAAAGTACTTAAATGTGTATATTATAGAATCCTTTGGTAATGAGTAGAGCAGCGCGAAAGACTAAGTAAACTGTATGAGTGTTAAGGAGAATTTTCATTTCTGTGCCAAATCCCTTTACCTTAGAGACCCCCTCCTTATTTTCATTTCTGTGCCAAATCCCTTTACCTTAGAGACCCCCTCCTTTGCTGGACACAGGGCTTTTTAATTTCAACTCCTGAGTGAGTCGGACCTTTTTCTCTCTCATGTGTTTTTCTGACTAGGATTTTCTGTTTCTCTTACTGCTTCATGAAGTCTGGTAAACTGCATAGGCATCTGCTTTTTGAATTGTGACACAAAGCACCTTTTGTACAGTGCCACTAAGAAGTCCCTTACTTCTCTTAATATTTAACTACATTTTCTTGGGTGAACTACTGTTCCAAAGAATAGTAAGATAACCGCTGTCTTACTTACCTTTATCTTTGTGGATCCAGCACACAACATCCTATGTGGAGTGCTGGGAGTTTACATAGTAACTCCTTTAACCCATTGCTCATGTAACATTCTGTTACACTAACTCACTTGACTGGCTGGTGGCAGTTGTGTCTTTTTTACTACCGGGTGCCATATATCTACAGGCTGATACCTCAGCTGCAGTACAGCACCCAAGGGTGACCATTTTCCCAAAATGGCCCCATCTTCTTTTTTTGCCATTTCTTGTCAGTTAGTTTCTTCTGGGCTTTTACTCTGTTGTTGGAATTTGGTTCCAGTCTTTTGTGCGTTTTTCCTTCGGCAGGCTTCAGCCCTGAAGCCAACCCAGGTTCCAGTATGTATGGAAAGGCAGGAAGTGAGGGAGAGTCCCGAAACTTCTGTGTCCATTGTCTCTAGGTGTGCCTCAGTGAAACCAGTTCTTCCCTGGAGGACAGCCTAGGGCTGTGAATGAATGGTAACTTGCTTAAAAGGCAAGGTTTTTGGGACTAGAGTCGACCACTGGAGGACAACATCCGATGAAGACGTGAAGAGACGCCAGCAACACACTCCTGGACCGCAAAGTGCCCGGTGAAAACCTACAGCTGTGCTGACCCCGTTTTCGTTTAGTCTGGGAAGACCTGTATGGGACGACTGCATCCCTCAAGTTGGTGGGACCAATTAGGCTCACGGCAAACTATTTTGGCACAACTCCCGACTTGCTGCGACTTTCCAAGGCTGCAGAATCCCAAAACCTGGGGTACCGCGACCATCTGCGAGTGCATTGTCTTCCAAGTGCGAATCCGGCCAAAACGTCGTGGGCATCCAGAGGACCCTACAGAAGCAGGAAAACTGAGTCCAGAGTCCCCTCACCAGAGTCCAGGACAGAGAGATCAAGGAATTTCTAACCAGAGCTGTTCATTCTTCTTTGGCACCGAGAAAAAAGCACCGAAACCACAAAGAACCGCTGAATCAAGGAGAATCCATTGCTGCCGGGTCCCTCTGTTGAGTGCTGCAGGAGCCCACCAGACGTCTTCCATTTCGTCGGTTCTATGTGATAATATCTTCGCAAAAATATCGGTATCCAAGAATGGTGCCATACCTTTGCAGCAATATTAACCCATTGAACCTGCAGGGGACATCCCCACAACCCCCATATTATTTAAAAGGGAGTGGGGGACACCCCAGCAGCCGCCAGTCCCACTTACCCCAAAAATTATCCCCACTAATATCGCCTATAGCCATGTCCGACGACCATATCTTTGGCGATATTATTGGTGGGGATAATATTACATGATACCCTTTCGTCACCATGACGAAGGACCAGGAACAAGAGTCTGCTGCACTGAAATCAGAAGGCATCCAGCTGGAACACATTCTGTTCACGGGTACTGTGGGGTTTGGGGTACATCATCCTTTTGCCATTTGGGGTGCTTCCTACCTTGGGGAGTGCTATTTTACCCTAATCTGAGTTATCCTAAACTCACTTGCACTGGCCTTTCAGCTTGTGATTCTTCAAGGTGACTCCTCTTGAGTTGCTGTGTTTGTCTATTTGAACTACTGACTATTTAAGAGCATTTTCGAAGAAGAGAGCATCAGAACTTTGAACTGGCCCATTGACTTTGGCTGTCCTGGCTCCGTTAAGGCCCCCTTCTGAAACTATTGGCTTTGGCAGCGCTTGTTCCCTTACAGGTTTTAATTGTTGAACACTATTATTGCTGGGATAAAAGATTGCCTGCATCCCTTTGGGAGAATCAAACTGTTTTTTAGAATACCAGTATGTTCTGATCTAACCCTAATCTTTCCCTCCTTTATAACTCAAAAACGGCAAAGGTGATACAAAATAAGTGTTATCACGGCCTTTAAATGACGTCAGCCTTGGTGCTGAAAAATGTATAACATATGAAAAATTACTCACCTGCTTTATTGTTCCCTTTTTTAATTGAATCCTAACTTGGGATTAATTTTACTATTAGTTGCTTCTTTATAAAGAAAGCTTTAAGTATCTGTGTATGTATAAATAAATATTTATATTATAAATTTAAGTGTGTAAGTGTTTACTTGGATACCTGTATTTACTGATTTCATTGTATAGCTCTACAGCTCACATTACCCCTCTTAAGATAAGCCTGGCTTCTCAGTCACACTACTGTCCAGGTAACCCACCTATATTAAAAGGTGGGTTACCTGGATTCTAAGATGGCTGCCGGTGAGTGAGGACATTAAGTTCTCCACTCCGTTCTGGAACCAGAAAGCAGGATGTGCTTCCGAGTGTCAGAGGTGGGCCAGGCAAAAGAAAATATCCAGAATAAGAAGGCACTGAGCAGTGACCCACGTTGGAAGCAGGATGCGCCCCCTCACTCTTGTAAAAGGGGCGGGACAGCTTACGAGCAGAAAAGCAGTGGAACGCAAGGAACGCAGCTGGCGAGGGGAAGTACATGTGGTAGCGATGTTGAAGCCGGAGGGATGGCGCTGTGAAAGAGGCGCTCCCGTGCCCGGATAGCAAAAGAAGGTATGGCCACAGAAACTCTGGTAAGCGGGAGACTTTCCAAGACTTTCACGGATTACCTCGGTGAAGGTGGGCCATCACACCGGGGGCCTACCGGGAGACCAAGAACGCTTCCTGCGGTGCCAGTCAGCAGGGTAGTGTGTGGAGGAGGCAGCAGAAGTGCCGTGACCTGGTAGTGCTGACAGTAGGGTCAGGGTGGCGAGTGGAGGAGGAGTCCTTTGAGCAGAGGGCCGGGGACGCCTGCAAGTGGCACTGATGCACAGATCTAGAAAGTATGCAGAGCAATCAAAGCTTGCAACATTTTAAAGTTATTCTTTTCCCAGCGAGGGATGGTGAAGAAGGTGTAGACATTGGGAGAGCCACATGGGGGTATGGAAGCGTGGCTGAACCCCAAGTGTGTTAGCATGGTGGAGACCCCAGGAGTAGGTACCCAGACTGGGGGCTAAAGAAATCACTGAGAGGAAGCACCCGTAGAAGACCTGCACAGTGGGCCTGTAGCATATCTAACAGTGACAATATATAACCACAAGGAGCAGGGAAGTGGGGGGAGATGCCCGCCTGCAGAATAGTTGCCACCCCTAGATATGGGCCATCGAGCAACACATATTGGTGGGGAGGAGCTGGGGGGCGCAGCGACACCCAGATTCCAGGAGCTAAAGGGAAGGGCACCCCGGCCTGAAAGAGGCAACCCCCCAGTGGTCCAAGAAGGACAAATGGAGCGTGTTGGAGGCAACAGGGTTAAAGTAGAGCAGGGGCCATGGAAAGGGACACCGAGGAGGTGAAAGGGGTAGCCCAAGAAAGCAAAGAGATGGCTCTCAGCAAGGAAGACCTTAAAGAATGCCTCAGTGACATGGAAGGGAGAATGATGAACACTTTTCAGCACAGTTTACATTGCTGCGTGATGAATTAAGGAACTCCCTCACAGAAGTGAAAGGGGAAGTGAAGGTAATAGGAGAGTGTGTGGATGTGACTGAGTAGGAACTAGCCGAGATGTCGGAAGAGTTGTGACAAAATAATGAACTGCTGGACCAGCTGGCTAGGGTCTCACATAACCTGGAATTGCAGGCGCGAACAATAAGGAGCGCAGACCTAAAGAACACGATCCAACAATGCTTCTGGAATTTATTGTTGGAAGTACAGCCGGAGGACATTGGAATTGATCATGGCATTGAGTGGGGCCGAGGAGAAAAGAGCAGGGAGCAAGACCAAGAGATGTCCTGGTTGCCCTTACCTCCTATTGTGTGAAGGAGAGCATTTTGCGAGCAACGGGAAATGCAGGGAACGTCTCGGTGAATGGGGCACAGATGAAACTATTCTAAGACCTGGCTTTAGTAACGCTGCAAAAACAGAGACTTGGGCCAGGTGACACGGGGTCTGATCGCAAAACAAATTCCATACAAGTTTGGCTTACTTTTCAACTTGGAGGGCGTGCAATATCAAGTCACATCATGTGCAGAGGGCCTGGCGTTGTTGAATTTGGAGGAGGAAGGTGGTCATGGAGAGAGACAAGCAAGGTTATCCACACAATGTGGGCTGAGACAATGGGACTGGTCTAAAGTGCAGGGGAAGATGGGTCATATGGGGGCTAGACTGAAAGGCCTGCTGGAAAGAGGAGAAGGGAAGGAGTGGAGGGGGGGGGTGTGGGAGGTGGTGTGTAATGAAATAATGGCAAAGAATGTTTTGGAGGGGGATGGGTGAGTGATGAGGGGCAGGACACTGGTTCATAATAGCCCGGAGCAGTGGGGCTAGGGAGCAATTCTTGGAATCAAGGAGAGGTAGTAGGATACTTCCCAATGGGGCTGACCTCAGGTAATTTATTAGGCCAATGCTTCGGGGGAGGTCCCAGAGGGTATCATAGGATCTTTGGCCTAAACTTAAAATGGTTTGGTGGTTGGTTGGAGACGTTGGGAGGGGGGTTGGCGGGAAGAGGGCATAAAGTGGTGAGTAGTGCATACAGTCTAAACTCCCCATGAAGTGCAAGAAGGTGGAAGCCCTGGTCAGGAGGGAAAGGGTGGATGTTATCATGCTGCTGGAGACACAAAGAAAGTAGATAGATCTGCAGTGAGATGGCAGCAATTCTCCCTGATAGTCCAATCTAATGTGAATGGGAAGACCTCAGGGGTCCTAATGAGGTTCAAAGATTTGCTTACGGCTACGATAGTGCAGCACCTGGCGGCTGATGAGGGGAGATATCTATTTGTATTGGTGCAGTTTGAACAAAGACAAGTTACCATGGTGACCGTATATGCACCCAATACAGGGCAGGATGGGTTTTTGCAGGAAGTGGCAGCTAAACTGGTGAGCTTTGCAGTAGGGGAGATTTTATTAACTGGAGATTTCAAACTGGCATGGGACCCTGCCATGGATAGAAGTGTGGGTGCGGGGAGGCGCTCAGCACCACCTACATGGGCGTTACAGGAACGTTTTGAAACTCTGACTCTGCGTGATGTTTGGGGTATCAAGAGGGTTAGTTAGAGAGGCCATACATGTTTTTTGCATATATACCCGTCCCTGTCAAGAATCAATTATGTGTGGGTATCAGCAAGGTTAACAGGCGAGGTGAGGGAAGTTGAATTGGGGTCCATATCACTGTCCAACCATGCCCCTTTGCTTGTGACTGTTAAGGGCAAAGGGTCGCACACGGGTCTATGGTCTTGCACGTTCCAAAGTGAACTGGTGAATGATGCGGTGGCTGCAGAAGCAATTGGAGACAAGATAGATGGGTACTTCTCAGTCAACGAGGATCAAGGAGTACACCGGAGCGGACTTGGGATGCCTTTAAGGCTGTAATGTGAGGGGAACATATTGCGTTGCAAGCCGGGAAAAGCTGAGAGTGGGGATGGAAATGGACTCGGAAATGCAGTTGAGAGATACACAACAAGCTATAGCAAAGCAGAGAATGAGGGCGCTGCATACAAAATTGAAGGAACTCCATAGTCAATTGAAACTGCTGCAAACTCGTAGGGCAGAGAAATCCCTATTGATAACCAAGCCGAGGTGCTATTTGTAGGTGAATAAAGCAGATAAGCTGTTAGACCGGCAGCTAAAGAGGTCGGAAGCTGCTAAAACGATCCTGCAAATTATTCCTTTGCTAAATTTTATGAATCATTATATGCCTCAGAGTACCTGGACCATCGGGCAATATTTTTCAGACATAGCAATACCAAAGATAACAGCTTGAGAGCGGCAAAGACTGTATGGGGATATAATGGAGGAGGAGGTGGAGGCAGCTATTATAGCACAACCGCTGAATAAAGTCCAGGGTCCGGACGGATTCCCAGCAGTATTTTACAAAAAGTATGCTTGGCAGTTTGTCCCTAGGTTGGCGGTGTTGTTCAATTCGATAGTGGCTAGGGGCTGGGGGAGCGTTTAACACTGACCATGAAGGAGGCGAAAGTCGTGGTATTGGGGAAACCGGGCCAAAATTTGACAAAATAGGCTTCGTAACGACCTATAGCATTAATGAATATCGATGTGAGATACGCTTGTCGATTAACAAACAACAGTTACGTAATATAGCAATTGCTCGTGGAACGAAGCAGGGAGGCCCTTTTTCACAGCTTGTTAAGCAACATTGTGTGCAGTACGCTTTGAGAGACTAGAGCAACCTTGACCTCCTTACTACCACTAGCACATGAGAAATCTCTAGCTGGTCACTTCAGTTCCAAGAAGACCCAAGAGAGACTTTCTCTGTACTTTTGCTGGCACAAGATGGGTGCAGATGTTGACCAACATTGAAGAAGCTGCCACACTGGCCAGACCTCTGGCAAAAGTGGATCCAAGACTGTGGCACCTTTAGTGCCCCTCCCCGTGGTGGGAGTTCCTTCTGAGAGGGTGGAGATTGACATTGTTGGTCCACTAGACCCTCCAACCTCCTCAGGCGATCGATTTATATTGGTTGTGGTAGAACATGCTACCAGGTACCCTGAGGCAATACCTATGAGAACTGTTACTGCCGAAGCAGTGGCTATGTTACGCTCACCTGGTCTCTGCGGAGGCGTTGGGGCACGGTTGCAGCCCTCCCTGAACTTGAATCACCTCCTTCAGGCCTCTCCCTCAGTAGAAAAGCCGTGAGTGGTGGTACGTGGTGATACTGCTCCTGCGTGGAGGTAAGAGTGTGTGAGTGCGCCATTCTGTGATTGTTGTACATCTCGAACCCTTCACCGCAAAGTATTGTTTCTGTGAGAATACGCCAGCCCATAAAACTCACCTGTGAATTATGGAAGATAAGCTCTCTGTCCTGCTACTTCTGGCAGGGGTGCGTCGAATGGGATCTTCACTGATCCCTGATAAGGATAAGTTCAGTCCAGCTACGACAATGCTTCTACCTTATGATTGGTAAGTCTTTGAGCTCTTGCGATGCTGTTCGTTCTCTTTAATGCTCCTATTTATGCCCGCAATAATGTCTCTCTTCTGTTTTCTTCCCTTAAATGGAACTGCAGCCTCAATGCAGCTGTGAGACGCGGGACGCAGCCGGATGGAAGATGGATGCTACCGCAATGTTCGAGAGCAGGTAAGTAATGGTTTAAGGGAAAGCGCAAAGGATGGCGACGCGCAACCTTAAACTGACTGTTTTTTTCGATGTCTAACCTGGTCTTCTGTTTTTTGCTTGCAGGCGCTGCTGTCCACGAGGGACCGTGTCGTGCTCCGGTGCCAAAATGAAGATTTTGCCGTTCCTGAAACTGTAAAGATGAATACTTGGTTCGCCTAAGAGATGTACAGGTAAGAACAGCTTCCCCCAGTTGGTAAGTATGCTGGCAGGAAGCAGGATGTCCAGGAAGGAGGATCTTCAAAGCCAAGTCTGACCTAAGGCAACGGTGAGCATTACGCAGCTTGCAAGTGCAGAATAACGCGAAGCGTCTGTCTTGAGGATCGGGGCAGCTTATATAGCCGAGATCATGGGCACGCCCATAAGGGCCGGCTTACCAGCCACACCCTGCCACTCTTAGAGAGTGAGCACGTGCGAAGGCAATCCATTAGCAGCCACACCCAAGAAATACACTTGGGGCTGCTTAATGGATGGAATGTTCAAGGTTAATGAATCCTGCTTAATGTATGGAATGTTCAAGGTTAATGCATCTGAAGTGCTATGTCCAAAATAAAAGCCTTTTGGTGTTAAATGGATGTTCTTGTTTACTTTTTCATGAGCCTGGCGCCAAAGGCGCCAGGACAGTGTCCACCCAGGTCTCCTGTGCATGCAACCCCTGCATGCCTGTGCCCCTGACTTCATGACCATGACAGGCTAAGGCCCTCAGTATTTTTACCAGGGTTGGGGTTCCTAAAGAAATTATCTCTGATAAGGGTCTAATTGTATGTCCTACTATATGCAGACCATGTGGAAAACTGTGGAGCAACTTACAAGTTCTCAACTGCCTATCACACGCAAACAAATGGGTTGATAGAGAGGTTTAACAGAACAATGAAGCGCATGATAGGTGCCTTAGAAGAACCCCTGCAGAGAAAATGGGATATTCTACTGCCATGTGTTTTTTTCTTTTTATTATTTGAATTTATTAAGATTTCAAAAATATAAAGTAAGGCATTACAAAACAGTGTTTAAGATCAAACAAAATGGGTTGCATACAATCGAAACATTTCTGCCCCTCCAAAAGAAAATGTGTTCCCTTTATTCAAATCAAGTTTCTCCCCACCCCACTCCCTCCCTCCCCGGGAACAGTCCCTTCATGCTCATTTACTGTTGCACTTATACAAATATTGACTCGGTAGGTGTGCAATGTAACATATATAATAATCACACAAAGATAGATTGTCTCTGTGTGAGGTCTTCAGGGCTATAGTGTATGTCCTTTACAATATAACAGATCACAGTGTTCTCCTCAGGAGGATAGGTGCAGCCTTACTTATTCAGTCCACACTCTAATAGTTAGTTCCTGGCATATACTTTGAAACAAAGTCACCACAAAGTATGTCGCATTGCGCGGATTTTGCAGGCAGGTTCGAGGTTTTCGCCATAACAAATATTCAATGCCACATTAATCCATTTGCCCTTGCTTGGCATGTTCTCAGACTTCCATTTAATGACTAGAGTGGCTCAGGCTGCTAACAAGAGATGAGCTGCCAGACCCTGGATTCTATTCCTTTCGTCATCACATCGCTCAAACCCAAAGAGAATCAGAAAGCGGTCTGCGGACCTCTGAATGCCATCAAGATCTTTGATCCATCCCAGTATACCTGGATCCCGGGGCAGCCCCACCACATATGCCAATAGTCTGCTATCCCGCCACATTTATGCCAGCAGAGTGGACTCAGTGACTGGAACATTCTGGAGAGCCTGAGGGGGTCATATTGCTACTTGTATAGCAGTTTGATCGTATGGAGTTTGTATTGGCTAGATATAGAAACCTTGGGGGCGGCCCTGCACATTCTTCCCCACATAATCGGATCAACTTCTTCACCCAATATTTCTCCCATCTACTCTTCAGGGGTAACGTGGAGCCCTTCCCTGCTTTAATCAGTTCCATATGGCGGATGTCAGACCTTTAATTTCTGTTCTGGAGTTCAGGAGCTTCTCAAAGGGGGCGAGTTCCCTACCTGCAGAGTTCCCTACCTGCACTATCTTTCCATTCATCCCTTGTCAGGACTCCCTTAATCTGCAAGAAATGGAAAACAGACAGGGGGGCCAACCCGAGAGCCTTGCTGAGTTCCGAAATTGTGATGAAGGACCCATTCTTCCAGAGCTGATCCACTCCTCCAGTCCAGCTTCAAACCAGGGTTGGAATCTATCCGAATTGGGAATGTTTTCACTGATGCCGGGGGCCCATAGATTGAGGGGGGACAGCCATGAGGTAACTTTCCACATGTCACTTTTCACCCTCCATATTTCCCAAATGGTCCTCAGTATTGAGTGTTCTATTAACCGCCGTATTCATTTATCTCTAGGCACCCACAACCACTCGGATACTGTGAGGGGGGGGGTCAGAATACATAGTTGGGCAGCCTGATAATACTTCTGCAAGTCTGGGAGCCCCATCCCTCCCTTATCTTTAGGTAATGCCAGGATGTCATAGGCTACCCTCGCTCTATTTCCCCTGCCACAGAAACCTTACAATTGCCCTTTTAATCTCATCACAGAAAAGCTTTGCCATTTGTATTGGAAGCATCTGAAAAGGGTAGAGAAAGCGGGGAAGACATAGAATTTTGATCGCATTAAGCCTACCCAACCACAATAACGTCAGTTTTTCCCATTTGTTGCGGTCTGCATGAAACTGTAAGAGGAGAGGTGGAAAGTTGGCTTCATAGGGTTTGGTAATGTCCCTCGTGACGTGTATCCCTAAATATTTTAACTTGACATTTTCCAGGATGAGACCCAACGGAGAGAGTCTATCAACATCTGCTTGTGTGGCCTCATGTAGGGGGAAATAAGATCGATTTGGCTTCATTTATTTTGAAGCCTGAGAGAGTACTGTATTCCTTAATCAGCTGGATTGCTCTAGGAATGGAGGATGTGGGGTTTGATAAATGCAAAAGTAGGTTATCAGCGTACAGGGCTACCATATAGTCTAAAGTTCCTAGTCGACGTCCCTCAACCCGGTGGTCATCTCTCAGCTTCTGGGCGAACGGTTCCAGTGAGAGCGCAAAGAGTATTGCGGAGAGAGGGAAGCCCTGTCGTGTGCGCCTACACAATTGAAACCAGCAAGAGTATTCCCCATTCACCAAGACAGAGGCTTTGGGTGATGTATATACTGCCTCAATCCCACCCCTGAATTTCGGGCCTATTCCCACTTTGCGGAGGACTGCCATCAGAAAGCCCCATTCGACCCTGTCAAAGGCCTTCTCTGCGTCGACCGACAGGAGGGCGGGGTCATTGATCATGTTTTGGGATGCATTAATTAAATGTAGGGTCTTCTCATAGTGTCGGCTCCCTGTCTACCCAATATAAAACCGATCTGGTCTGCATTTATTAGACGTGGCATGTATGTCTCTAGTCGGGCTGCAAGGATTCTAGTATATATTTTTGCGTCCACATTTAACAAAGATATGGGGCATTATGAACCGCATTGCTTAGGGTCTCGTCCCTCTTTGGGGATTACCGAAACTAGGGCTCGAACAAAAGAGTCTGTGGCTTTCCCAGTGTCAAGGATCTCATTGAAGAGTTCCACCATAAAAAGGGAGATGGGGGAAAAGGAAAGTTTTATAGAATCCGCCGGTGTAGCCGTCCTCTCCAGGTGCCTTGCCTAATGAGTCCCTTAATCGCGTTTTTGACTTCATCTTCAGTTATCAGACCCCCTAATACATTGGATTCAACCCTTCACAGCTTTAGCATTTTTACTGAGGAAAAATAGTCATCAGTCTCCAATCCACCAGATTGAGCCTCGAATCTATATAAGGCCACATAGAATGAGGCAAAGGCTTCAGGAATATCTGATCCAGGTTGCAATTTGGGAGGTTTCCCAGTTCTCTATTTCTAGGACCCTTTGCTCGGTTCGTTGCTCACGTAGTCTGGCTGCCAACAGGGCATCAGCCTTATCTCCCTTCTTATAGAATTTTTGTCTCAAAATCTGTAATTTACGGACTATCAGTCCGTGTTCCAGAAGGCAGAGCTCTTCCCTCTTCCTTTTCGCTTCCAATATCTTATCCACTTTCCCACTCTCATCCTTCATTGCCGCTTCGTCTAGGCGACAAATCTCATTTCTAAGTTTGTTTAACCAAATTCCTTTCTCTCTTCTTACTCACGCCTTCTCTAATCAAGACTCCGCGCCAAGTCCCCTTCCCAGCTTCCCACACTTTTAATTTGGGAACCTGCCCGGTGTTATTCGTCTTAATATATTCGATGATCTCACTTTCCATCTCTGTTTTGAAGACTAGATATTTCCAGAGAGTTTCATTACATCGCCATCGACCCCCTTTCTTAGGTAAAGTATCCCAGTTGATGTTAGCTGTGACCATATCATGGTCATACCAGGTGACCAGAACAATTTCTGATCTGGCATTATAGATCTCCTCCGTTAAGTATACGTAGTCAATCCTAGTGAAGGTATTATGGGAGGCGGAGTAAAAGGTGTACCCCTGTTCGTCCGGGTGGAGTTGCCGCCAAGCATCTCTCAAGCCATACACACTGAACATGTTTGCAACCTCAGTGCGCCTTCCCTCCACTGGCTCCTTAGTGTTAGGATTAGCCGCTTTCCTGTCCAAGTTGGGGTCTGCCCATAAATTAAAGTCACCTCCAAGGAGAACATGGCCAGTGGCTTCCAGCATGATTTTGGGGATTGTCTTGGCCAGGAATCTATATTGTCCTGTGTTGGGGGGAGTATATGGTGGCAAATGTAATGTTCACTTTCCCTATAGTGCCCACTACGAGCAGAGTGCACACTTATACATTTGCCCATATCTTGGTGGTCGTGAAACCTAGTCCTTTTCTGATGAGTATCCCCACGTCCCCTTTCTTAGGGGTGCAGAACCCCACAATTCTAACCCCCTCCGTGTCCATACAAGCCTCTGTTCCTCCCCTCTAGCTTATTTAGTTTTCTGCAAAAGGAGGACATCTAGTTTCGCCCTGCGGAATTCTCGATATACTAAAGATCTCTTGGTTGGAGAATGGAGACCTTTAATATTGAGTGTACCCAACCTGAGGAGGTCTCGCATCTGTTGGCCTGTTTCAACCGCCATCTGTAATAGCACGTGCTAAGCGATCCCTTGGTAAAGAACAACAACCTAGGGAGCTATTGTACAACCATGTGCGTACCAATTCGAGCCATAGCAAGGATTCTGTTCCCAACCCCCCCCTCCCTCAATCCCCTCTCCCCTCAACCCCCTCTCCCTCAACCCCCTCTCCCCCTCCCGCCTCCCTCCACTCTACAACCCCCATTCCCAGTTGATGGCGTCCGGACAGGATTAGTTGGGAACGTTGATCCATTATCTAACCACCAGTGGAGACCGTTCCCTCACTTTCTCTTTTCAATAAACAATCTCAATAACGTTTGAGCCCCCTTTCCATCCCCCCTCCCGATTCCAAACAAACTCTTCAATGAAATTTCAAAAATTTGTGCCACACCAACGCTCGCCCTCAGTAGCGCGCTCACTCTCTTTGCCGAGAGGAGCATTTGGGTAAGTAGAGGTTCCCCTGTATCCAAGTCTGGCGTGACCCCTATCACAGATGGACTATCGAGCTGTCCACTGTCGGATTAAAGAGGGCTTGGAGAGTCCTCCATCTCTAAAGCCAGTCCGCGTCACTGACTACTATGTACTAGGCCTCAGGAAGAGGATGGTACTTTTGATGACTGAAGGAACAGAAAACTTGAAAGCTGGTCAGGCTCTGGTCAAGCATTTGCATGACCAGAAAGCCCACATGGTGGAGTTTACTCTAGATCAGTTAGTAATAGTTACGGTTCCCACAAGGCAGAGGACATTGCAGAACAAATGGATAGGACCCTTCAAAGTTGTAGGCAAACCTGGAGACATTAATTATTTAGTTGACTTGGGCAACCCCAAATAGTCCCCTAGGGTCTTTCACACTAACCGTCTGAAGGCCTGTGTCTCTAGACCAGAACTGGGAGATTTGCTTCTAGCATCTACTCATGAGGAGGAGAGTGAGCCACTCCATGATCTCCTCAGGGGACATCCTTCAGATGAGACAATTGAAGGAGTTAAACGCTCTTCAGATCTGACTCTGCAGAAATGGGAGGAGTGCAAAGCTCTTTTAACTCAGTTTGCCTCCCTGTTTTGTCCGACACCAGGCTTGACCCCTTGGGGCCAGCATGATATCCTCACTGGTGATAGTCTCACTGTCAAAAGCAGGGGTTACATAATGTCTGATCATGTCAGAACTCACATAAAGGAGGAGGTTAACAAGATGCTTGACCTCAGGGTTCTACAGCCATCTACCAGTCTATGGGCTAGTCCAATTGTACTAGGGCCAAAAGCAGGAACCAAGGAACTGAGATTCTGTGTGGACTATAGTGATCTGTTTGCAGTCAAACAGACTGATGCCCATCCTCTACCAAGGACAGAGGAGCTGGACAGTTCGACCGCTGGACTTTGTAGGTCAAAGAGGAGGTCACTTCTGTGATGAGATGGGGACTGTGCCACCTCGACAGTAGTTTGTTCCGAGTGGTGGGTAATACCATAACTTGGTCTCCCCACCTGGAACGTAGGTCGTCTGGCTTCTTGTTATAAGCCTTTTCTTGTTTGGTATGGCCTTTCGGTAGATGGGTTCCTAACAATTGCCACACCTTTCCATATATTCACATATTCACAGGGATTTCTCACCATGGGATGGTCACTGTCCTTTTGACTGTTCGGTCCCTCCCGCTCATGATGTCCAGTATGTCTCGCGGGTTACAGCCGCACACCAGCTTGAATGATTAGAACCCTGTGGATGACTGCAGTGTCTTCGGGACAGCAAACAAAGCCCTTGGCACAAGGTCATGCCAGTTCCGCCCATCCTGGGATACCAGCCTTAACAGCAAGTGTTTGAGTATCTGACTGAGCCTTTCCTCCAGACAGTCAAGTCAGTCTGTGTTAGTGAGATGTATCATTTGTATGCTTCATCCCCTCTACTAGTGAGACCCCAAGCACATTCTGGTGGACTTCTGGACATTTTTCCTTATATCCTGAATGAGTGGAGACTTTTTTCCCACTCATTCATTCTAATGGGTTCTGTCTTTTGGAACTCTGTTCTCGGTGTTTTACCTTTACTATGGTGTCTACTTTGATCCAAATCTCTTATAAGACATCTGTGTTTAACTTTTGCAGCACACAGCAACATATGGGCAGTTTTGCTGGGAACCCTTTGGGTTCTCCTTTGAGATTCTTTCTTTATCCTTACCAATTACTGTTATTAAGGATATAGGGATATTTTGAATCCCTCCTAAAACTTTATATTCCAAGAGATTGGCACACACCACCTTATGTGGAGTGCCAAGGGGATATCTAGTAGACCCCTTCTCTGTTCCTGTGACTCAAGTCACACAGACAACCTTCTAGTTATGTCTGGTGACAATGGACATATTCTACCAACTAGTGTGCCATTTTCTTAACTGCAGATTGTATTCACAGTCAGGTTGTGCACAATAGGGTGACCTAAGTATTAACTTGGGGCCTCCCTTCTTTTTTCGCCATTCCTAGAGTGGTGGTTCTTTGTTAGCCCTCCTACCATTCTGGGGTGGTGGCTCTGTGTGTGTTTTGCCTTTGGCAGGAACCCTTGGGTGTCCCTGCCTAGGCTCCAAAATGTCTGGGCAGATAGGAAGTGGGGGAAGGAGTTTTTCATCACCCTGTCCTTTGTTTGCCAGAGTGCCTGATTGGGTCCAGCTCCCACAGGAACTGTAAAAAAAAAAAAAAGATAAGGCTCCTGGAGTGAAAAGCAAGTCGACCACTGCAAGCTAAGTAACCGAAGACGACCAGAGATGCCTGCAGACCCTTTCCAACAATGTGAAGCGAACACTGCTGTTCTGACCCAGTTTTCTGTGTGACACACGAACTCCGAAAAAGACTCCTCCTTCCGTTTGACTGGTGGGAACAACCAGTCCCAAGATGAACTTTGTGAGATTCAAACTGGGGATGAGTGGGTGGGTTTGATCTGGTTGGCAGAGTTTGCTTACAACAATTGTTGTAAAGATGGCACTTCTATGGCTTCTTTTTATTTGGGGCGAGGTTTCCATCCTCGCTTTTTAAGTTTAGAGTTTATGAGAGATTATATTGATCTGTAGAAGATCGGTTGCAAGTAATGAGGTTAAACTTGGAAAGATCGCAAAAGGTTTTGTTGTAAAGTAAATTTGCTTATGTGAAAAGGAAAGCAGGGCCAGAATATAAAATGGGATTTTTTGTTTGGCTCTCTACTAAAAATCGGAGAATAAAAGGGGAGAACTAAATGTTGTCCTCGATTTGTTGGTCCGTTTGAGATTGAGGACGATTAATCCAGTGGCAGTCAGACTAAAGATGCCTGCAAGTTTAAAGGTTCATCCAACTTTTCATGCAAGTCTCTTGAAACCAGTTTGCAAGGGAACCAGGTTAGAATTGTCTCCCGCTCCCATTGTGCTGGAGGACTCGAATGAAGAATTTGAGATTGAGGGAATCTTGGACTCCCGAAAAGTTAAGGGAAGGTTTTAGTATCTGGTAGACTGGAAGGGGTATGGACCAGAGGAGTGTATTTGGGAAGACGTTTCAGATGTGCATGGACCTCAGCTAGTAGCTAGATTCCATACAGGATATCCTTACAAGCCAGGCCCTGGGACATGGCCTTAGGCTTAGGGAGGGAGTACTGTCAGGATTTTTCTGGGGTTTGTAATATCAGTTGTTGCTTTTTCTGTGGTTGGGGTTGGTTTGTTTGGCCTTAACTAATACCTGCAGTGTGTGGATAGTCTCCCAGGCCAAGATGGTGGTTCTCACCAGGCACTCTGATTGGCTGGGGAGAGACAAAGGGCATTGGCTGGGCATCATTCTAAACTGCTTTTCTCTGTCATCAGCGCAGCTGATAAGACCTACAGATCAAGAGCTCCTTAAATTTAGGCCTAAATTATTGGGGACTACATCAGGAGTTAAGCAGTTTGGTATTTGGCCAGGAGCAGAGGAGTGAAGCAGACAGTTCTTCATGACATCAACTTTCCAGCTAAGCTAAGTGCACTAAATCCTGAATTCTGGAAATTAGGCTGTCATTACTTTATGTGACAAGTTCACTTCTTTATGGACATTCAATGTATTGTTTGGGTGTTAGAACCATTTTAATACTAAAGGTTAGAACAGCGTTTCCACTTGTTAGGAATTAAAGCATGTTTCGTTTTTATAGCTGCGTTCATGTTAAGAAATGAACGTTCAGGAGCTAGATCTACTCCGTGCCTCGTTCTGTTGCTAAGCAACGTTCACACCTGAGTCAGCGGAGGCCGTTAGTCTAACTCTGTAAAATAAGAAACCATAAAGTGGTTTCCTGGACTGGTGCCAGTATTTATTTAGACCGCACTAACTCTCTGCAAGAGAAAAGGAAACATTATTTATAAGAGGATTAGGTTTGTTTATTTAGATATTTGCCGAGCACACGCTGGAGCCAGCCTTTATGAACTGAATCAGCAAGAGTTTTAGAACAAGACTCCTGGCACGGATTGCGCAGCGATTCTTGTTTAGACATTCATTAGTTAGTATCTTTAAATGCACGTCTGCGCAGCGACTTTAGTTTTCACTGTTTTTTCCTTTGGAGACAATTAAGGCACGCAAAGCTCGGCGACTTACAGGAAAGGAATAAGTGATAAGGAACTTCTTGCAACTAGTAGGATCTACAGATCTACAATTCAAGCCTCAGGAGGATTTCTTAAGCAGTGTTTTTTTGGGATTGCTTTCCTGAATGAACTTGCAGTGTTTACAAATGCAGGTGTTTTGCAGATCTGAACTCAATGAACCCACGATAAGCTGCCAACTCCTTTCACATGTGTCAAAGAATCAAGAACTCCAAGTTGTTAAATTAAAGTCAATTAAAGAACTCACAAACTTTAAAATTGAGCAGTACTTGCTCTGGCCAGTTTGCAGAGGAGCTCCAGGTATTTAATATGAATTACTTTCATAAGGCGTTAGAGAGAGAAAGTGCAGGAAGAAATGTAGGAGTATGGTAGTTAGTGAGACATGATTTCTTTTTCCTTCTTTCCTCTACAGATTCACAAGGTGTAGCCGAAGGTGATCTGGGATTTTATTATTTTATCCACGTCTCCTTTCCCCTTGGAGTGTGCTTTTCTCAGCTGTTTGTCTGATAGCTGAGGGAGCAACACTCTGGAGGGACTGTTGGGGTTCAGCAGTTCCTGCAGACAACTTTGCAAGTCTCAGCCTGACAAAGAGTAAAAGACAAGCTTAGAGGGGGGAAAAATATTCCCACTCACCTAGGGACAAGATAAAATAATCACCACGACCAAGGAAAAAGTTCTGGTGTTGACACAGGTCAGGAAGATTTTTCACAAATATGAAAATCCTACCTAACAGCATAGTCTACTATTAACAGTACTTAATCCCGGATTTGGATAGTTCCAGGAGTCTATGTGCATGGCGATTCGGAAGAATTGCACCTCTATGAAGGGGAGAGGCTACAGAGGTGCTCTCAGAACATCATTGGAGGTTGTCACTGGCAGACAGGAAAATGAGTGGAGGAAGGGGACACATAAGGACCCTCCCCCTTATTCCTGTGCTTCCCGAGTGGGCCCAGTCATGGCTGCCTCCGGTCAAGGGCCCCTGCCCTGGGGCACTCATGCGGGAACACCTCTGGGAACCATCACCCCTTTCATACAAACACATCGTGGGTACTGCCATATTCATGTGCACACCTTTATGCTATAAAATCAGGACTCCATTTTGTAACACACAGACTCCATTTGCAATTAGCAGAAAGCTATTCAGATGTCACCTCAGCTTGCGGTTCTCTCCACACCAGACACACAGCCAGCGCGGCTCCCCCCACCCCCACCTTCTCCCTGCTGTCCACATAACTGCCTGGTTCCCATGAGAAGGCCGGCAGCAGAAACGCATCAAACTCCCTCGGATGATTCAGATGCAGCATTAGGGGGAGGACAGCTAGAGCCAGGGCTATCTGTCTCCATAAACCTGCCCTGCACCCCTCCTACCTGAGCCACAGAAACCTAATCTTCGTGTACCCCAGAGCAGAGTCAACAACGATAGAGACCCTTAAATCAGTAAATCTGTTTTCCCTCCCAGCTGGTATGTGCAAAGGAAGACCCGCTAATTATGTGAAGAGCCCATATAAGTCCACTGACACCTTAAACAAGGTGATGGGCAGAGCAGTGTAAATATATGAGATACATTACTCACTGTAATCATATTTCTGATGCTTGTATCTGCTTAGATTCACATGCTGTGCATAGGCCGACAGCTAGTGGAAGCTGTGGAGTATTACAGTTTGTTTTTCGAAACTCGAAAATGGGCGTCGACACAGGGCGTGCCAGTAATACTATCCCTGGTGTGACGTCCACTGCACCCATGATCCCTCACGCATGTAGGACCCTCAGATTGTATTTTTTCTGACAAGAGGTAGCATGAGGAGTAGCGCGAGTACAGCTTATCCAAGCAGATCGAAGGAAGATAAGACTACAAGCATCCATGCGCCTTCTCTCAGAGGGGAGAAAGGGTGGGTCGCATGTGAATCTAAGCAGATACAAGCATCAGAAATACGATTATGGTGAGTAATGTATCTCTTCAGAGGCTTGTGGAATCTGCTTAGATCACATGCTGTGCATAGATTAGCGAGCAGTATTAGAAGAAGGAGGTGGGGTGTGAGAAGGGCCCTGAGCAAACAGAGGTCTTAGAACCGCTTGTCCCACGTGGGTATCTGTCTTGGAATGAGTGTCAATGCAGTAGTGCTGAGTAAAAGTGTGAATAGAGCTCCAAGTAGCTGCTTTGCAAATGGTGTCAAGGGGTACATTTGCAATGAAAGCCAGAGTGGCCCCAATGCCTCTTGTAGAGTGGGCTCTAGGCGTAAAAGGCAAAGTTCTTTCAGAAAGAGAGTAACACAGTTGGATACAATTTACAATCCACTTAGAGATGGCACTTACGCGATCTCCCTCTTTGCCTGTAGCTATGGAGACAAACAGTTCATCTGTTTTCCTTAGCGGTCTGGTCTTGTTTACATAGTAGAGGACCGCTCTTCACACATCTAGAGTGTGTAGTTTCACCTCAGAAGAGCTCTTGGGTTCTTGGAAGAAAGCCGGGAGCTCAATGGACTGGTTAACGTGGAATTTAGAAATAAACTTAGGCGAGAACATAGGGTGTGTACGTAGAACCAGTTTATCCTTATGAACAGTAAAAGAAAGGATCCTGCATTGACAGAGCCTGAATTTCACTGACCCTTCTTATGGATGTAATGGCTACTAAGAAGGCAGGTTTATAGGTCAGGTGTTTGAGACTGGCTTTATGCATGGGTTCAAATGGTGGGCCCATGAGCTTTGCAAGCACCACATGAATGTCCCAACCAGGTGTTGGGTTAGAGATTGGAGGGTGGAGTCTCTTTACCCCTTCCATGAAGGCCTTCACCACTGGTACTTTCCACCACGAAACCTTGCTGTGGGAAGTGGTGTAGGCAGATATAGCTGCCAGATGTACCTTCAGTGAGTTGAATACAAGGCCTGCGTCCAGCAGGTGGAGCATGTAGGTGACAATATTGGAAGGAGTACAATAAACTGGGTTGAATTGCTTATTCTGGCACCAGACAACGAACCTTACCATTTATCAAAGTAACAGTAGCTTGTGTTCGGTTTCCTAAATTCCTTTAGGATATCCATACATCTCAGTCGTAAATTGAGATGTCCAAACTCTATGACCTCAGGAGCCATGCTGCCAGGTTCATTGAGTTGGGTTGTGGGTGTACCGTTTGTCCTTGGTGCTGGGACAGTAGGTTGTGCCAGCATGGGAGTCTGATGGGTTCGCACACGGCTAGTCTGCGTAGGTGTGGGAACCACGATTGCCTCGCCTACATGGGAGCAACTAGGATGAGCGTCATCGATTCCCTGTGCATCTTGTTGACCACCTTCCTCATAAGAGGGGTTGGTGGAAAAGCGTAGGCAAACATGCCTGACCAATCCATCCATAGGGCGTTCCCCTTGGAGTCTGGCTGTGGGAACCTGGATGCGAATCCTGGACATTGTTTGATTTTGCTTGTGGCGAATAGGTCTGCAGTGGGGAAACCCCACTGTGAGAAGATGTCTTCTATGACTTCTCTGTTTAGCAACCACTCGTGTTCTTGTGGGAGGGGATCTCTGCTCAAGGCGTCTGCTAGAGAATTGAGATCCCCTGGAACATGTTGCGATGACAGGTAAATGTTCCGTCTGAGTGCCCATATCCAAATTTTCTGGGCAAGCTTGGACAGATTTGGCGAATGAGTCCTTCCCTGCTTGTAAAGGTAGAACATCACAGTTGTGCTGTCCGTTAGGATCTGCACTGACAGGTTTAACAGGTGGGGCTTGAACGCTTGAAGTGCTCTGAATACTGCCAGAAGCTCTAGCAGATTGATATGATTCTTGGCCACTGAGTGAGACCAGAGACCCTGCGCTGTGTAGTGAAGGAGGTGTGCTCCCCACCCTGATAGGGATGCGTCTGTAGTGACTACAGCTTGAACCTCTGGATCGTAAAAGGCTTTCCCTTTTGACAGGTTCTCTCTTGTCCACCAGTGAAGACTTTGTACTAGTGTTGGTGAAACAACCACTAGATCGTCCCACTGACCACTTGCCTGAGACTACTGTTTTGCCAACCATTCTTGCATGGGACGCAGGCGCGCGTCGGGGACCAGGTAAATGAGGCCATCATGCCTAGCAAAGGCATCACTTTGCGTACCGTTATCTGGCGACCGGACTGATATTGAGGAATATGCAGCAGTAGGTTCCGAATTCTTTCCTCTGATGGAAAGGCCAACCCCTCTTGAGTGTTTAGTACAGCTCCTAGGAACTGTTTGGAGGTGCTTGGCACCAGGCTTGATTTTTTTCTCGTTTATGGAGAAACCCAATTCGAAGAGGAGGTTGATCGTTCTTTGAATGTTTGAACTGCAAATTGCGGGGGTCTCCCCCGTGATGAGCCAGTCGTCCAGGTAAGGGTACACTGGGATTGCCTCCCTGCGTAGGTGTGCCGCCACCACCGTCAGAACCTTGGTGAATACCCTTGGAGCCGAGGCTATACCGAAGGGCAGCACCTTGAACTGGTAGTACTGACTGTCCACCTTGAAGTGCAAGAATCTTCTGTGTGCTGGTAACATGTAAATATGAAAATAGGTATCTTTCATGTCCAGTGTTGCCATGTAATCCCCTTTTTTAGGAGGGGGGATTACCTCTTGGGGAGTAGTCATGCGAAATTTTTGGGGCTTGACATACTTGTTTGCAGGGCATAAGTCTAAGACTGGGCGCATAGTTAGATCTTTTTTTGGCAGAAGGAAGTAAGTTGAATAAATACCCTTGTTTACCTGTTTGCCCGGGACGAGTTTGATCGCGTCCTTTTCTAGAAGATTGACGATCTCCTCGAGAAGGATCTTCTGGTGGTCTAGGGAATGTACCTTTTGTCACGGAGGGTGGTTTCGGGGACGCTCGAGCAGTTCTATGCAGTATCCTGCGGACAATGTGGACAGCACCCATCTGTCTGATGTGATCCCTTCCCAAGCATGGGTGAAGTTGGTAATGCGTCCCCCTACTGGAGATGCGTGGGAAGGGACCCTGATCTCGACGTCACTGCTTTGCGGGAGGCATGCTGCCTCTGCTGGGGCTGCCTCTACCCTTACTACGACCCCCTTTTGTTACCCCTGTTGTAACTCTGGGTAGACTGCTGGTTACCCCATGGTGTGCCCTGCCCCTGAGAAAAGTTGGAGCCTCTTTGAGAATTTTGGCCACGTGTGCGACGAAAATTGCCATTCCCTCTTTGATTAGGGGGTTTGTTGGTCAACTGTCCCAGGGACTTTAGTCTCATACTCATCTTTGGCATTTTTTAAAGCGGCCTCTACCGCCTTGCCAAACAGTAGATCAGGCTCCACCGGCTTGTCTGTTAAGGATGCTTGTGTCTCGGGTTTAAACCCTGAATGCCTTAACCAAGCATGCCTTTTAATAACAGTGCTCTCTGCTATTAGCCTGCCGGCGTTATCCGCGGCATCAAAGGTTGCCTTAAGGATGCAACCGGACACAGTACTTCCCTCTGACGCAACCTGTGCCAACTGGCTCTTTAAAGGTTCCGGTGCGAAGTCGATGAGTGCAGCCACTTGTTCCCACTGGTGGCAGTTGTAACTAGCCAGCAGAGTGGTGGAGTTGGTAATCCTTGCCTGGTAGGCGTAAGTGGAGGCACCTTCCTTCCCAACCTGTAGATCTTTTTGCTCTCCTTGTCGGGGGGAGAATAGGACGATAGGGGCGTTCCCGCCCTCTTTCGGGTATTTGTGACTACCAGGGAGTCCGGTTTCAGTTGCCCCCTTATATACAGCGGGTCTGACTGGGCTGCCCTGAACAAATTTTTGATTCTGGGATTTACTGCTCTGGTGAGGTTGGGATTAAGAAGGGAAGGATCACTCCTCCTTTGTATAGATTTGAGAATAGGGATGGCCTGGGCAATGGGTCTCTTTTCTCCCACTAATTCCTCAGCGAAGTCCCTTTCCTCCTGAGCATCTATGCAGAGGTTTTCTGCCGCTTTGGATAAACCCTCATTTAGTAGAGGTTGGTTGTCGACCGGAGAGTCGGTAACCAGAGGTTCCTAGTCTACTGGGGAGTCTACTCTGTAGACTTCTGGGTTACCTTTGTCTTCGTCTTGGTCTTGGTCTTGGTACTCGTCATCCCCATAGTAGTCCGCCCCAGTTTGGTCATCCAACGCTGCCAATTCTGGATCCCCATCCTGTAGTGGATCCTCATTATACTGAGTATGGCTGTACGTAAAAAGGGTCAGAAGACCGACTTTGTTTTGGTGCCTCATTTTGAGCTTTTTTTACCAGGGGTCCCTATACCCTGAGGGAGTAGCCCCATCCAGGATATACGAGAGGAAGTGCTCTGGATTCTTGGCATAGAAGTCTGCTAGGGATGACATTCTGGACATAACTCTGTCTATGTCCTCACTGGACCATTGTTTAGAGCTGGGAATTACCCTCTCTTGGGGGTGTTTCCCTGCAATCTCTTGACTGGACCTATGGGCTTGTTCAGGGGTCTTAGAATGTTTAACAGAGGACTTGGAGCTGTCCTTAGGTATATTTGGTGTAGAAGAAGGCTTCTTCTGCTGTTTTCCCCCCTCCCCGTGAGTGGAAGAGTGCTTCCCTGGGATTTTCACCTTTTCTGAGCTTTTCGACGTCTGGCGTCAAGATTCGGGGGTAGTGTCCCTTTCTGTAGATTGAGTACGTCGGGACACGGGTGTAAGCGTCGAGCGGTCTGCTGACGCCGACTACTGGAGTGCGGCCTGGTGATGGAGGTCGGCTTAGTCTTCGGACAATCGAACCTCCATTACTTTGGTAAGTGTGGCACTCTTGGCAACAGTGGATGGTTGCCTGATGTCATGCGGCAATCTTGATCGAGAACGGCCAGAGAAACCGATTCGGTGGACCGTTCTCTGTGTGCCTCTTTCCGAGAACTCGACGTGCGCGTCGAGTCTCGGTTGGACTTCGAGTGTTTAGTGGAAGTGGTGTGGGTAGCGCTCGTGTCGCCGGGTGTTTTCCCAATAGCTGCCCTGCCGGACAACCTTCCGAGGTCGGGGACTTGTGCATGGCTGTCTTTCGACGCCACGTTGCCCTCACCGTCCGATAGTACGGCGTTGCTGCCATCACTGAAGGCGCCCTCCGCTTCCATGGCCTCTCGTTGCCTGGCGTGGTGGGCCCAAAGTTTGATCTAACAGTCCTTTAAAGTTTTAGCCTTGAACCGGCTACACGCTCTGCAATTTGCCTCGGGATAGTCCCTCGGCAGGCAGAGGTTACAGGTGGCGTGTCCGTCAACCCAAGGGTACTTGCGGTTACACTTGGGGCAAAATTGGAAAGGGGTACCCTCCATACACACCCTGTGGCAGCGGGCTAGTGTGTAGGAATATATAAATGAAAATATATGTGAGTGAAGAGTATGTACCACCCCCCACTCTCCCTACTTGTACAGGGCCAAGGCCAGAAGCCTTTCGAGGCCAGAGGCCTTCCGAGGCCCAAAGTCTGTCGTGTCGTTCAACAGCAGTTTTTTTCTCCGGTTCTGCATCGAGCTTCGGGTTCCGATGACTCGACGTAGGTATTTAAGAAAATGGGGAAATATATATTATTTAGCAACATTATGGGTAAAGCCAGGGAACTGCGTGGGATGCTTCCGACAAGTATGGCGGAAAAAAACAATCTGAGGGTCCTACACGCGTGAGGGATCATGGGTGCAATGGACGTAACACTAGGGATAGTATTACTGGCACACCCTGTGTCGACGCCCATTTTCGAGTTTCGAAAAACAAACAGTAATACTCTGCAGCTTCCACTAGATGTCGGCCTATGCACAGCATGTGATCTAAGCAGATTCCACAAGCCTCAGAAATATATATATATATATATATACACGTGTGTTATTAGAAGTTCTTATGCTAATCTGTTTTAGTGGTGGTAGAGTGTATGCCTATGTATAACACTGAAACATGTATTCAATTGATTACAGTCCCATAACAAGTATACTGACCCTAGATCCATGCAAGCTCACACAATGCTAACTCACTGTCGATACTATAGAATGTAACTTCCTGCATATTATTAGACAATGTCATATGAACCGTCAGTCATACTGAGTCGTGTGATTTTGTGTCCGCCGTCTCTCATTCACCACCCCATGTCTTAACGTTATGATACTGCCCAATTGTATGAAGAGTGAAATGAAGAGTGAACAATGCTATGTGTATATTTCTCCCCAAATAATGATAAACGCATCTCAGGCTGTAACCCACTACGTACAAATGCAAAAGACCCCAACCATTTAGCGATACAAGACAAAAGGCTATGAAAGGGGGGCCTAAGCCCATCCATGAACACCCCGATCTAATATTGAGTTATGTTGTTTAAACACCTGGTCATTAAGACCCCTTTGTAAGAGAAAACACGTCCAAGGTGAGATATAGTTCCTGTAATCCAGTCATGGTAACCATATACCTTAGCCTCCCCTTGTCAGTATCAAACAAGAACCCCCAACCTAGCATTTGAATGTGGTCAAATATGAAAACTATATCCTTGGTAGAAACACAGAATTGATGTTCAGTAATAGAGAATCGTGCCTTGTTTTTACACTTGTAACCTATTGACTTTGCGGCCGGACGAAGTAGTCAGATGTATGAACGAATGGGAATGTGTGGCCACAAGGACAAACGTCAGAGAAGTTGGTCAGTAATGTATCAATCCATCGGAAACCGGACAGAGGAGCAAAGCCAAACTCTCGACCCCGTTCACTTCATCATGAGGCCAACGCACCACGTGCCTGTGGACCAATCAATCATCACCGACCCTATAGCACCTATAGGTGCCTCCTTTTAGTAACCAATCCCAATCCAAGATGTGCCCCTTCGGCCTTCCTTTGCTATAAATGTGACATGTTATCTGCAGAGCGCTCTCGGCATGAGCAGAGTAGATTCTGTTTGCCCTAACTTCGATAAAACGCCTTTAACTTCACTCTCACTTGGTCTTGGTCTTATTCCCTCCTGGGATGTACCTTTATTGACTCTGTTATACAGCCCACCAGTGGGCTAAGGGGGCCTCTCACTTTCAATAGCAAGCATAGAACTGCTTGGTTTCAGCCAGTAGCATTGGGAGTAAGGTATTTGGGGTATATTTAAAGCCCAGGTGACCCACAGTTAAATTGGAGTGGGCTACATCCAATACAGCTTTACAGAATTATTTTGGCACCAGTAAATGGTAGTTGACACAATCTACTGAGGTTCACTTTGGCTCTATATAATCCCCCTTATTCTATGAAATCCAGGTTTCCTAGGCTGCCACTCTCTGCCTCCCATACATCATTCTTCCGAGTCTGTTACAACATCTTAAGGACTTCCTAACTCTCCCTACTCTATCAAGCTGTTAGTGTTCTAAAGGAAGTATGGGATTGTACCCCGCAGACACTCTGCTTGATAGTATTTTCCTCTCATGCTCACTCGTTCCTCTGCCTTACCTCTCCCTACACACCAATTCCACGTCCACCCACTTTTACTCTCTCCGATATCACTCATACTTTCGATGACTGTCCTCCACTCCCTGATATTACGCCTCACTTCTTCACACTACAACTCCTCCCACCTCTTATTCAGACAAGCTTCTTTCACTTGCACAATCAATCACTTCACAATCACCCCTTATTCTCCTTCTACTAACCACACTTTCACATAAACGCCCAAAGCTACCATTTTCAGTCATTAGCCAAAACTGCACCTTCTCCTTTGGTGCTGCACCAGGTTTTAGGAGTTTTGTTCAGGAAGGTAGGTGTTGTCCCGGTCGGTATTTTTACCAGCGTTTAATTTCCTATGGAAGTAGTGTCTGACATTGGGTACCAACTTCATGTCCAACTACACGAACCCCATGTAGAATTGGTGTTGAGGTAGTTATACTTTTCTGTCATAGCTGACCTTAAATCACATAAACTGGAAGATATTATTCTTGAACCAGTTGCGATATGCAGATTGTTCTGTTTTTGGATTATTCAATATATCGCAACAGGCTGGAAAAAAGGAGATGGAATACACCAATTGTCATCCTGTGTTCACCACCGAGTTGATTCCCTCCCTAACCCAGGGATTCCTAAATCCCAGGTATCCTCACTAGCACCCAGTAACGCCTACTATCTTATACTCCTGGGGACCGTTCTTCTGTATCCCTTCAGTCCCCCTTCCAGCACTTGTACCTGCACTTCCTTGCACTTGCCACCAGCTGGCTGTTTTATGTGTTTATTTATCTTATTTATTCCACTACCCATGTACTGCACTTTCCCCTCTCCCTTCCCCCCACACACTCTTCCTTCCCCACCTTCCCATGAAATTGCGCGATCTGAATGACACCTGTGGGATCGTTGTCTGTCCTCCCTTTGTTCCCCCCTTTGCCTCATCTCGCCTTGAAGCACTTGTGTATAGGCGCGTTATAAATGCCATATCATATCATACTAGCTTAGATGTGGGCCTAAAGACAAATGCTTTATCTATCGGGGTCCCTCTGGTGCTTCTAAGTGTACATATCCCCAATGTGTTCAACAGAGTTTATTGTATCTATGTGCCAATTTCAGACACCCTGGCTCTTCCTTACACGCATGTGCTTCTTTTTTCCCCTTGTTCTTCTCCCTGTCCGATCCTACTACCTCACTCTTCTCTCCTGTCCCTCCAGTCTTGACACACTCTTGCCTCCACTCACCTTTGACCTACCCCTCTCCTTACTCTTTGCTGCACCACTTTCCATGCCTCACTATGCCCCTCTCCTCCTCTTTCACTACAACCCTCTTCACTGCTACGCTCACCTCTCTTCACTCTGCTACTCACACCTGCTAATACACTCACTATTCTCACCCCCTCTCTCTTCTCACCTACCCCTTCTCCTCGCAACTGTCTTACGCCATGCACTACAATGCTTACACGCTGCCTGCGCTCACTCTCTTTATCTGCTACTCTCATTCACCTACTCCCACCCCCTCCCCTCTTCCCTCACTACTACCCTCACAAACACTCTCCCACTCAGTGCTTTACTCTCACAAACTAGGGCCACTCTTCCTCTTCCTCACAAATAACCAACCTGCACTCTGCTCCAATTCTGCCAGCAGCTCCTCAGAACGCCACTCCTCCATCTGTCATCCGCCTGGTCACTGTCTACCACCACTTCTCCTGACCTCATTCCTGCAACCCACACACTGCCTTTCGCTCGCTTCCCTTTCATACTATGGCTCTTCTGCTTCTAACCTCTCAAGCCCCTCCATTGGCTCCAGCGCTCACCTGACTAATGGCCGATCAGCGCTGGATTACACAAAGGAAAAGCCTCACAAACCCCTTTAGCCGCGCCCCTTCTCCAGCATGGATTTGGAAACAGTCTTTAACAGTGATTCTGTGTGCTGCTTAGCATATTGTTGGTCTTGGAAGTGGTTTATAGGTTGCTGCAGGGAGTCGTTTGCTTTTCTGAAGCTTTGTGGGCAGTGCACAGGATATTGTTTTAAAATCCATTTGATTTGTTGCATTTCTGATTATCTGATAGTATGGTCCGAGTTTTCCCTGATGCTCCCTGTTGTACGATGGTTGTTGTGGCTCTGAACAAAAGTAAAAAGGACATCAGGAAGACAAAAGTGCAGGGAGGCATTTTGCTACAGAGGGTGGCACTGTTATCCACATGCATTGCACAATTGGGGGTCGCAGAGACTTGGGTCCCCTCCATCTCCTTAACCCCCCTCTCCAACAGGGTAATTACCTTGACTCAATCACATATTCTGCTTTATATCAACCTAAAAAAATGGATTGCTTGGATCTCCTACGATACCTTTCGTTTGCCAACAGAACTGTTCCACACAATGGTTTCAGTTTCCCACCTTAAACATAGATTACATAGTAGGATGCAGGATGACACCATCCAGTCAGTGGCCCTTTGACTCTGGTGAAAGGAGGATGGTAAAAGCTTCATACTTCGCTCACCTTAAATGTGGTGGAAGACATGCTAGGCCTTCTGTTAGGAAAAATTCTCTGTTTAGGCTGAATTTCCTAACCTAGTGAGTCCCCCAGCAGCTTTGCTGGATTTTTGGGGTTTATTTTTTTCTCCTGCCAAGAGTGAGACTCTTACCCTCACTCTTGGACATGATTTGAGTGTGTTTCTTTGAACCTAGATGTGTTTAATGGGCTATGGGGTCTTTTACTCCATAGGGCTTCATGTGTTTTTGTGATGTGTGTTACACAGCACCCTCCGTGCCGTAACACAGGGGTGTCATAGTGACCCCCCCAGTATAGACTCCAAACCCTGGGACTGACTACTGTCTCCCAGGGCATGTAAAGTCACCATTGACTTTACTAGTCTTAAATTCTGAACAGAACCAGTACAAAGCATCATATTGTGGACGTACTGGCTGGGGCAATTCTGTTAGTCGAAGGGGCACGTCTCCGTCCCCCCTGATCGAGTTTTGGCTGGTGGCAGTGGATACTACTTTTTATATTCAACCGCGAATATTTTCCTATGGGATTTCCCATTGTTTTAGGCTACTATCTTTATTTAATTATTTACGGTAGCCTCGAACATACCGCTGGTTTATTTAATTAATATTAATTCTCCGGTTGGTATTTTTTGCCAAAACTCGATTCTAAAATGGTGTTTGTGTTCTCTTCTGTGACTCCAACCCAAGTCGAGCCCTTTGTTCCACTTTTTGGCAGGCTTCTCCACAGAAGCCCTCCAAAGTGGTGCCACTCTGTCTGGGGTACTTCGGAGGGGTTGAGGGGAATTTAGGCACCCTGGACTGAGTTGCCTAGGCAACTCAAGTTGCATTCCATCCTGATTGGCCCAAGTGGTGAGCCGGCTGGCTCACCACTTAGCATATTTGAGTGACAGCTAGGCTGAGTGAATGGGGGTTTGCTGCATAAAAGCAGGGCTTTGGGGACTGGAACTTCAGAAGTCGCCACAAGACCCAAAGAATCCGACGAGGGAGAAGCTGAGCTGACCTGCCACGACACCACCACTGGTGGAGCCCTGCTGGACTGCCTCACCACTTTTCCCAACGACAGAGGAGATCTCCCGCCGGAGAGTCTTCTTCCTTTGACTCGTGGGGATAACCAGTTTCAACGTCTTTTCGCTTTCTCGACGTACTTCGTGGCCGCCTTGCCCGTGCCAAGCACCCCGGCAACCGGGATACCACGTTTTACCACGACCGCGAAACAAAGGTACCACCTTGAACCGGAAAACTCTGCGGCTGGTTTCTGCCCTGGTAGTGCAACGACCTTCATCTTTCCTCCAAGTCGAGATCTTCTCTTCCCCTGGACGACGACGCAACTTGCACCCACTACCAGGAACAACTGCCACCGCTGGAGGATCCTTCCCACTTAAGGTACCGTGTCCCGCCTGGCTTCCCTTGCTACCGACTGTACGGGGTAGATTTAGCCCCCGGCTTTCGAACCTGGGATAGTCTGGGACACCCTGGCTAAACTTTCTAAAGCCTCTCTAAACTCTTTTTGAACCCTCTGCAAGACTTTCTAAGCCTAGTGTAACTGTGTGATCTTGGGCGCATTTGTGCTCTGCTCTCTCTAAGAGTGGGCCCAGCCTTTGGACTTTGGTTCACCAGTGACTTTTTCTCTTCTGCCTTGCTAACAGTGTTCCTGAACCTTAGAGTGGTGTACCTTTCGATATTCTGTATTTTTACCTCCCTTTCTCACAAACTTATTAGAGTGCAATCTAGTTAAGCGCTCACCTCTGTATGAAAATAAGTGGTGTTTGACTGTGATTTATCTGATAAGGAAAAATGGGTGTATCTATTACAATAGTAACTGTGTTTAGAATATTTTACAATAAGAGTGCTGGAGTGTTTCAACTGTGTGTTTTTAAATAAATAATTATATACTTTGATACCAAAGCTCTGGTCAGTGTTTGCTTGTATTTTTGTATCTGAGTGCCTATTGTGTATACTTTGCATACTGCCTAACTCTTCTTGAGGGAAGTCTGACTGCTCAGCCACAACTACCAGGTAAATCTGGGTGGTACGGACGGCTACAAGTGGGTTTACTGCCAACACCTGTAGTCTAAACTCTTTTGCAGTGGTCCCTAAGGGAACTGCACAGGTTTCTACCTAACACCTTCGGAAGACAAAAAAACTATTTTGCCTGTCCTTTTACACATCGGGGTTGGCGAAATCACCAATCATATCCGCCTCCAATGTACGCCAAAGACATTTTCATCGTACACTGTTGTTGAAATTACCACGTGGCTATTATATTTTTTACAATAGACTATTTCATGAATTGTATAATGCATTGTGGATGGTTTGATTGTAGTGTAAATGGTTTATATGTAAACCATATGCCCCTAAATCAAAAAAATGTTTATGAGTAGGGAGAACGGGGGAGGTTGGGAAAGGGGGCTATAGGGGTGACCCCCATTAAAGGAAAACAAGAAATCCATGAGTGTTAGACTGCATTTATACACTCTGGCCTGGTGGACAGATGTGTAGGAGGCCAACCTAGTAAGTGAAAAGGGACAACTCTGGGAGCTGTAGCCAAATTAATCAAGGTAGCATGGAGTGTGGTCAAGGTCAAGTCCGACTGTTCCTAAATTTGTGAGGGCTTTTGGCAACATGTTTGGCTACGGTCAAACAATTGTAAAAGTATTAAATGTTTTACAGGTGGAGTTAGGGGGAAGGTAAGGACCTCTCACCCCCATATTCTGGTTTCTCTTGAGACTTGGCAGGTCACCACATTGTCGTCAGAGGTGGGTTTTCCTGTTATTGGGTCCTGTCCCCAGAGCCCAGGAGTCGCGGGTGCAAGAGATGCCCCGGATGCATTTAGAAGCTGATGCAACCTGTTCCTGTAGATGAATGCAACTCACACCGATGCAGCATTACTCCAGGCACTGGACCAGACACGGCATAGCTGGTTTCAACGAATGTCACCAATGCACAGTGACAGGACGGGACACAGCTGTCGCAGTCAGACTCCCATGGAACGCTGACATTTTGAAGGAGAGACTCTTGTAGAAGAAGCAGAGAGTCCCCAAAGTTCTGAGCGGAAACACAGAACCATGATCCCTCTATTGCAATAGCCCAAACTGGAGTTGGTCAGTCCACAGGATGGTTCCAGGAACTCTTCCGATGACTTCAGATGGCTGGACAGCCACCCCCAGGTGATCGACAGGTCCATAGGACTGCAATAATGGGTTCCTGCATAAAAGGCGAGGCTTTTGGGACAGAAGGCTAAGTCGACCACTGGAACTGAAGCTCGGAAGATGAAGACCAGAGATGCCTGCAATACCCCCAGTAACCGCAGAAGCACCGATGAAGTACCGCTGCTGACCCGACCCCATTTTTGCATCGACAGGGAAGCTCTCCCATGGACGACCTCCTCATTTGGGCTGGTGGGCATAACCAGCCTCAGAACACACTTCAATTTCAGGCTTCCCCCGACGTCCTGCAACCTACCAGGGCTGCAGAATCCGAATAGCCGGGGTACCTCGAACACCTTGAAGTGCATCATCTTGCCGTTGACGAATCTCGCTAGGACTTCAGTGGCATCCGTGTGGACCTCCAGAAGCACGAATCCTCTCCTCAGGGTCACCTCAAAAGAGTCCAGGACCGAGAAAAGAAGAATATTCCAACCGGCAGTGACCGTTCGCTCCTAGTGCTGATAAAAAGGTGCCAAAACCACAGACTGATGTGAGAGTAAGAAGAATTCCTTGATGGCGAGTACTGCTGCAGGCGCCCACCCAGGGTCCCCCCTTTCGTCACCATCAGGACTAGAAAACCGGGTTTGCAGCTGTGCATCCAGAAGGCGTCCAGCTGCATCATCTTCCTCGCTCTCCAGGTATTGTCAGGCTATAGGTAAACTTAGCTTGAGTCAATTGTGTCGTTCCTTTGTCCTCCTTTGTCGCACCCAACTCCAGTTGCCCAGGCCTCAGCTTTTGCCCTTACAGGAAGGCTTCTACAAAGCTCCTGTGAATTTTCAAAGAACAACCAACTTGCTACATAACTGTACTAAGAGGATTTTCATCGCAACGGTTGCATTCTTCTTGAAGAACTGTTTTTTAGTAAGGGAAAGACTGCCTAAACCTTGCACAGAATTACTAGACTGCTGCTTACCTGTTAATGTTGTTTCTTTACATTCTTGAACTTACTTATAACATAATAATGCAGCGTTCATTCAAATAAGTGCCTTTACTGACCTGACTGAAGTCAGTGTGTGTGGATAGAAAAGTACATGACAATTTACTCACCTGCTTTATTTCTCCTGATTATCCTGATCTGCATTTGCTGTTGTGAGTTGATACAATATTACCTTAGTAACGTATTGCCTTGTGTATACATAAAATAAATATCTATTTTTTAATATAACTAAAAGTGTGTGTTTTTTTTGGAACTCTGTATGTTGCGATTTCTGTACACTGATTTACAACTTACATTCCTCAACCTAAAATAAGCCTGGCTGCTCTGCCAATCTACCAACCTTGGGTAGTACAGGCTTATATTAGAAGTTGGGGCCCTGAAACCAAGGGATAAATCTTGTAGATTCTAATCCCAATTGGACTTTAGAAAAACTTACCTTACACTGAGGACTTTGTTTAAGCTCTAAGAGCACCACCCTGATCTTAAGGAACCATGCAATGCCATCCAATAGTCCCAGGCCCACCTAGGGCAACTATGAACAAGCAACCAAAACACACTTCGTCAAAAGGTGAGTGCTGTGAGGGAGTGTTAAGGGCCTTACTTTAGAAGACAAGCTAATGGTTTTTCCACTTAATTTGAATTGGGTTTTATTCACTTTATTGGCCATAGTCCAGTGTTTAATCGCTGAACTAGATCTACTGTAATAAAAGTAAAATGTAGGTCAGACATATATATGTGTATAGATTTGCCTTCATAATAACTCGGAATGTAAATGCTTGAAAGTGGATTTAAGGCCTAATAATTAGAGTACTCAAATAAATAAAATAAGGCAGTCTTTGTGCCTTATTTGACCACTACACAAGCCCCATATCCCCCAATCTGTAGGCCTTACAGCTCCGCTACTCTACCTTGATTGAGTTTAGATAGAACTAAGTGTTAATAGCGCGGTTCACTGACACAGGTGTCCACGCAGGCACCTCCTCATAGCTGGTTCAGGAAATCAATCTTAACAAATGACACAGAACCATATACTCTTAATTGTGTCAACAAGGGTTGCAGAGTCTGGGGGACTTCAGCAGAAGTCCTTCTGACCAACCAATAGGGTCAGCTAAGCCAAAAAATTAATTCACAGAAACATACATGAATGGGAATAATTAACACTTACGACAAAGGGAGTTGGTGTTATACTGGAGAATAGATGAACAGGAACTCCCTGGCTGATGAAAGCTGTTGCTGCAAGTCTTGCAAACCTTAAAAATAAAATCAGTAGTAATATGAAATATGTTCACCTGTGGTTTGTGCTGGCAAACAAAAAAGCGTAAACCTAAATTATGTAAATCGGGTACATGTTTATTTATTTTCGTATACCGGATCTACCACAGGATACCAAAGAATGCATTAATATCAACATATATATCCAATCAAGAATGGCCCTCACTCGATCTATGGGCTTCAATTGAGGGAGGGTTATAAAAAAAAATAAGGAAATGGGAAATAAGGTCAAACCTCTTGGCACAGGGATAACCAGTGCCATCACAACAGCCCACCCCTTCCAAGTGAACGACTGCTGTGAAAGAGCTTCAGCTGAATAATTGTAGAGGTAGAAAGAGCTGCATTCTAAGCAACAGGATTGGTTTTTCACACCATCAACTTTTCAATGAATGTGCAACTACAATTTAATTTTACCTCCTGTTCATGGCAGTGCAAATCTTTCCGTCTTGTTAAATCATGTGGCTTCACTGCATGCAATGTTCTTTGAGATAAATGTATGGGAGACGGGATACACATTTGCACATGCTCCAACTGTCAAACAGTCACCTAACATTACATTATTCCAGAAGAAGCAAAGAAGATACTGCTGGAAGATGAAGCCCTTTTCAGCATGTGTGCATAGAGGACCCATGATGTTGTAGGAGACAATTAGGAACACACTGTGCAAAACATATGCACAATACATGAAAGGCGTAATGAAATCCTGTTCACACCTCTAGTTTAAGTAGTACATTCCAGTAACCCACATTCAAAATCCACAACAAGCAATATAATCTTTGTGAAGCATTCAATACATGGGACCAGAAGAGGACTGTAGAGATTTGGGAAGGGCATGGGGATTTTACATGAATTAATAAGTGTCAAGATATTTCTACCAAATGTCATCATAGGAAGCGTCTTTCCCCCTGCAAGATAGGTCACTCAAGTCGCTAGACAGAACATTCCTTTGATCCAGCCTTCCGCCTTCAGTTTCCAGTTCCTCAGTATGTTATTTTTGGCTACCACTAGGGCCTGAGAGGGGTCAAACATGGGAGTTGGCGTCAACCGGGTTGAGATTTTGGTCCTCTCAAACACTTAATCTCACTCTTCAGTCACCATTCTGCAATCCAAAAATGTGCTGATAAGAGCCCGGAGGCACTCCAGCATTCGAGGGAGTTTAGTAGGTTAAGCCTGTGCATCCTTACAGAAGACCAACCCTGCCTGAAGTAGATCTTTTACTTCATAAGTTTGTGATTCAGGTTCAGATTTATCTTTGAAATGGAAGTTACGGCAGAGGTATTTGTTATGGGCGTATTATCCCAGATTGTCAACCAATTCAAGCCTATATTTGTCAAAGACTGATATCTGTGGTACATAAGCCAGATTATAGAATGGGGACGGTGAATTGCCTTTCAGATTAGACATGAGTGACCAAGTTGCATCCGAGGTCAGCGGGTGAGTCTGGCAGTCTGAGCTAAACCAGACAGGATATTCCAAGACTTCACCCCCATTCAGGCCAAGCTTTGCCCTCAGGGTATTGAACAGTTTCGGGGCATCCCCTAGCATTTGGTGGAAAAGGAAAGGAGGCCCTGGTTTATTTAAAACTCCTAGAGGAAGGGATTCCCCCACCATTAGTAAGCAATGATTGTTCCAGAAGTCAGAATGCCCAAATAAAAATGATGCATTGGCGTATTGTGTAGCACAAGATAGTACAGTTTATGTCTTTTTACTTGCCAATTTGCTCTCCAAGGTTTTGTGCTCTGCAGAGCCAAGCACCACCTCTAATGTACATACTGTTGCTGCCATTTCAACGTGAGTCAGACATCAATGGTTGCAATAAGTGGCTTACCTGTATATCAGTTCAACCACTACACCATCTAGATAGAGCCATCCCAACCGAGTGCCAAGTGCAACCCGATCTTAGTAAGCCAAATAATATCATTGAAAAAATGGGGAGAACACTTCCCATTCCATACTGTTACTAACAACTATTAATTCTTCAAGAACTAAAATTTTCTCCATTGAGAAATGTTCACCTAACTAAAGGACTACTGCTATGCAGGAGTACAGGGATGATTATTGACTATGGGCAACATCAGGAGTCTGGCAGTATCCCTGCGGTAATACCGGCGGGGTGCCGCCAGTGCAAATAGCGTTACCACTACTCGGCCTTGGTGCTATGAGCGCCGGATCATGAGTAGCAGTTGGCCGGTTACTGCCCCTTCCCCATTGGGTCCATAGGGGCCTAAGGGGTTTGGGGATGTTATTACCGCCGGCGGTAATTGCGCCAGTGGTAATGGTGCCGAAAACAGGTGTTAAGTGGACATTTTTACCTTCAGCTTTTTGCTGGGGTTAAAACTCCAACTTACTGCCCAACTGAAGACTGGGCCAACCCTTAAATGCAGAGGTAATAGCATTACCGCTGCATTTAAGGGCTGAGGACCAACTCGTGATCAGGCTCTAAACCCCCTACTCAGCCCACCAACTATTACAAAACACAAGTTAAAACAGGCACAGTCAAGAGGTAAACCTCCTTCACCATTTGTGTTAACGTGGGCCAAAGGCAGGCTATACTCTTAAGAGGGATGTGAATGTGATAACTGTATCAACCCAAACAGCAATAGTACAACACTCCAAAATAAAGAAATGTCCCGTAATAGTTGTATAAAATATGTATGGTTTAATTAAACAAATCAATATGCAAAATACTGACTGGTAAAACTCACCCCGCTGGAAAGAACACAAGCGGCAGAAATTTAGATGCAGGCACTCTGAGTACTGTAGCAGGGGTAAAGAGTGCTAAGATGGATTTCTAGAATCTGGCCTGGTGGACAGACTTTAGGAGGTCACCATACTTATAATGAACAGGAAACTCGGAGGTTTGCTGAAATCCAATCAAGTTATGTGGATGAGCAATCGAGGCTTATTCTCAGGAGAGTGTTAGTGGTGTCAAGGGCCTTCAAGGAGTCCACACAGTATGGCACACAAAGATTCAGTTTACGCAGTCATGTACGACAAATAGTTAATTATTATAGACCTTCTGAACACAAATGAAAATGAAACTAACAGGTAGTAATATCGCACAATACTAGGATACAAATATGTACAGTCACCATAGGTTCAAATATACATCAAATAACTTGGTTAGCAAAAGCAGGCATGTATTTTAGATGCAGTCAGAGATGGAACCAGATCACAAGACTATAACCTATCATAAGAAGATCAAACCCTACGATGAATGGAGCATTATGCCAAAAAGGTCACAGGAGTCACAATGTTTATTACCAAAATGGAGTCTCTGTAGGTAAGTTCAGTAAACTTCTGTTAATGATTGGTAAAATTGTTGTAGAACTTGTCAAGTGAGGCAAGTATGCGTTTTCCTTTCTTTCAGAGACAAGGCCAACTCAGGGGCAGGATACTCGACCAAGGTTCAACAAGCAAAAGGTGAGTGGAATGTAATAAGGAGACACTTTGTTAGTGTAGATTTCTTTCTAGTGTGAAATCTCCACTCTCTGCGAGTCCCCCATCCCTGGAAGAGCTGCCACCTAATGGCCTGCAATTAACAAATACCCTAGGAACAGTAGGGCATCACTGTGCATCATCTGCTATTTGTGTTCTAAGGGGAAATTCAACTGCCCTGGGACATTGGTCCTTGGGGACAATCATTCAGGGGGTAATCCTGAGCTTGTGATGTCAACCGTTGTTACTGACCTGCAACTGTAGGGGATCCGACTATTGTTGACACTGTACTTTGCTTCTCCCGCCTTTTCTGCCTAACCCCCTGGTCACTGGTAGCGCAGTGATCCCTCTAAACATTGAGAGACTTATCCCAGATGGGGTTGGACTCATAAGGCAGGGTGGATACAACCTTATTCAAAGTGTGATGAATGCCTGGATGTCGTCACTTCTCCCCTACGAGGAGCCTCTTCCCATGAGGCCAGGTCGTTACCGATATTCCCCCTGGGGGTGGTACTCAGCTGGTGGATCTCATGGGGATGGAAACCCCCTATGGGATTAGTGACAGCCTGGTGTGAACATGGTATCCCCAGAGTCCACCTAACACACCATCCTATCTGCCCCCTACCTGTAACACCTTCCCTAAGGTACCCACATACCACCTTTGCCATATCAGTACTGTAGAAATTACTGGGATGAGGAAGAGTGTAGACTCCAAAAATGACTTGTATCCCATATGTACTGAGACGAGGGAGAGACCAACTGACCCACTGGGAGTTCACAAGATCGGTACTGGGACAAAGAAGAAGTGTGGAAGAATGAAGATCACCTTCAGAACCCATTGTGAGTGGTCTAGTCTACACAGGCTTTCTATTGGTCAGAATATACCTAAAATAGTAGAGGGAAATCCAAACCGAGAGAGAACTTCCCTTGAGGAACCTGAAGCTACGTGTAGCCGTTGGAGGGACTGGGATACAACAAACTGGTCGCTAACCAGCCGGCAGAGGCATCCGTTACAGATCTACCTCACTAGAGTAGAAGCAAGGCAGAGCTCAGGCAATCAGATGGACAAAAGAGTTGGAGTGTGCCATCCACGTGGAGCACGCCACCTGATAGCAGGAAGCTGCTGTGGAAACGCAGCAGAGCCGAGGGACGGAAGGAGGTGCCGAAGCGGGGTGCAAGAGACCCAGAAGCAGCGAACAAAGACTGGTGAGCAGCTAGAGAAGGATTGGGAAACCAGGAGGCTTGTTGGGAGCCCCAAGGTACCTTAAAAACTGAGACACAGGTCTGGGACCCGCACCCATTAAGACGCGACATCCATAGGCATCTTCTTTTTGGCAGTCACTGGCAGCCTTGGAAACCAGGGCTACCGATGCAACAGGATAAATAAGGAAGTACATGCATAGCGGTCTGGGACCCAAGAGAAAGTAATCCATACAAAAGGGGTCTGAGACCCAACCGGGAGAGGCAGTCTCTGGCAGATTTCCGAAACCAGAGCTACCTGGACTACAAGAGAAAAAAGAGAAACAGCAAGAGAGTTCAAGAACCAACAACGGGAATAACTAGCAGGAAAGTGAACTGGGTATATATCATTTTTTTCTATAACGAAAACTATTAACCATTTTTTCACTAATACATTTAATTTAACATCCAAACACAAGTGACATCATTTTCCCTTCCTTGCAAGCATATGCATAACACTTTTCTCCTAATTCTTGTAAAAAAGAAAAAAAGCCAACAAATGACTATCCTAAAACTCATTCAGTGAACGTCGACAAATTTCACTTGATTTATCTAGATGCAAGTCTCTAGAAACATTATTGTTGGCCCATATAGTAGCCCTCATCCCCATTAGATATTATGTAGCCATAAACTACTGTAATATTCAAAGCCTACAGCACTCCAAAAATGATGATACAAGAGTCGTACTTCTGTCAAATCATAAAGGATGAGAAGTAGTGGTGCAGGAAGTTCAACAAGCAAACAGCTTTGCCTTTAAGCAGAGAAGACTACTTTTGTTGTGTAATTGTGCACTGGTAGATCTTACATATATTAACTATGCCAGCTATAAAATGGCATTACTGGTTAAATGGTGATGGCCAAAAACTATTGAACTATTGGCTTCAACAATGCTCATGTTTCCTGTCTCTTGCTGTACTTGCCAAGGTCTGCTTTTATTCTTCCCATCTCTTGCTGTCCTCACCCGTCCCTGGAGTGTCTCCAGCTGTCTTGCTTTGCTCTAGCATCTCCTTTGTGGTTCTTGTCTGTCCCTAGAGTGCCTCCAGTTGGCTTGCCTTGCATCCCTTGCTGGCTCTAGACTTGAGGTAAGTGCTTTTTTGCTCCTGTGATCCCCCCCATCCTCCCACTGGACTTTATTTAATAATATTGTTGTTTGTGCTAATTCAGGGCTCCCTTACCCTTCCTGCTTCCTGGTCTGCCTTGCCGCCTCCTCCTCCCTTCCCGGCCACCGCCCTCAAATTGGTCTGAGAGGCACTTTTAAGACACCACTCTGGGCATCCTATGCCCAGGCAACACTCTGCTAAGGGCCACAAGGCATAGGGCAGCTGCCAAAGAAGAAGCTCTAGTCCGTGTTTGCCTGTGAAGCCTGCCGCAGTCAACCAGCAGCGACTGATAAGTTAAGTGTGGTCTGGGCGGGGAGTGCAGCCATACCTGCACTTCAGTAAAACACCACTCTTATCTTATACCTACTTGCACTTAGTCTACTTATTACAATGAGCCTAATCTTGCCTGTAATCCCACTATGCAAATTACCTATATATGCACTTAATACATTTGCCTAGATTAACCATGTTCTGCATCTGGTCTAACTGAATGGGCTAGCCTTATACTCCCTGCTGTGCAATGAGATGGGCATGGTGTACCACCTGTGTGAGGTACTGCCACCCACCCCCTCAAGATGGATTCTTGGTGGTAGGAAATGTATTGCTACTAACTAACCACAATAAAAACTCACCATTCTGCATACTCACCCTCTGAACTAAACACAACCATACCTCTACTGCACCACAAAACGCACCCGCTGCACAACACCAAACATGAAATTAAACCACACACAATCTCACCCAAACTTTACATGGCGGATACCGACCGAAAACTCAACAACACTCAATGACCGGTTTCTTTGAACTCAAGCTGCCAAAATCACATGAAAACCCTCTTGCTCTTTTCCCAATCAATCCGACTAACGGACACCACCACCCCCTTTCAATTGCAGATCTGTCACAGCACCAAGAGATCATGCGGGTGACAGAGCACGGTATAGGAACCTTTAACATAACATAAGTTCTAAGAAACAAAAATAGCCAAGAAGGGTATGGGACCAACACATAATAATGAACTGCCTCAGCGATCATCCCTCCAGTCACTTTGACTGGCAGGATAGTGAACCAGGTGGGCTGTGAGCTTGTGGTACACTGTGGAGAGAGGTTGAGGTAGACCAGGGGAAGAGAGAAATACCCTCTGGTGTTGTTGAACACTGTACAAAGAGCTGAGAGAAGGGAGTCACTCTCTTGGCTCTGTGAAAAGCTGCAAAGAACCAGGGGGTGGGGGATATACCCTCTGGTGTTGCTGAACAGTGTACAAAGTGCCAAGAGAATGGGGTCATTCTCTTGGCACAGTGAACATTGGCAATCAGGCCAGGGGAAGAAAGGCACTTATGGCATTGAGAAAACATTAGAAAGGCAAAAGTGGGAGGCAGCCATCCCTCTAACACTGTGGAGAAACAAGTCTTTTTGTTTAGAGTGCCTTGCTGGAAAACACAAACCAAGGAATCCTTTTTGAAACTTGATCTGCAATTTCTGAGAACATTTAGTTTCTGCATCCTCTGGAATTGAACTTTGGCTATCGTCCAGATGAAGGGAGCCATTCTTCAAGATCAAGAAGACCATCTCCTTTTCTTAGTTGATTTCCTAGTGTAGGGGTCTAGTGGACACAGGATGGTGAACTCTTTTACTTAGACTGTTAGGGACAATTGTCATTTCTGTGCTATTTCCCTTCAACCTAAAGAGCCCCACATATTTTTCTGGACTTAGAACCTTTTAATTTACACTCTGGAGTGAGTGAGAGCTTTTTGTCACTTCCTCTTGTGTTTTACCCGATTTAGATTTTTGTGTTTTCACTGTTTTTGGAGTCTGACAAACTCCATAGACATCTTTTTGTATGGCGACACACAGCATCTTCAGTGCAGTGTTACAGAGAAATCCTTTAGATTTCTCATAAGGTTCAACTACCTTTTCTTGTGTCAACTACAGTTCCCAAAAATAGTAAAGTGAAATTAACTTTACTTACCTTTTCTCTTAGTAGGTCCAGCACACACCATCTTTTGTGGGGTGCTGGGGTCTTACCTAGTAGCCCCTTATCCTACTATCTCATGTAACATTTTTATGTTACCATAACTACTTTAAATGGCTGGTGGCAGTGGTTTACTTTTTCCTAACATTGTGCTTTTCTACCGCAGGCTGAACCCTCAGCTGCAGTACAGCGTCCATGGGTGACCATTTTGCCAAAATGGCACCCTGACGCCATTTTCTGTTTGTGAGGTCTTTCTTGGGTTTTACTCTGTGCGTCGAGACAGATTTGAACTCTGTTTGTAGTGCCTTTGGCGGGATACATCCCGCCTTTGGCTCCAGTGTGTCTGGGAGGACAGGATGTGAGGGAGGGTCCTGAAACTCCCCTGTCATTTATCTCTAGGAATGCCTGAATACAACTAGTCCCGATTGGCTGTCTGGTTGTCCTTGCAGGACAGCCACGCTTCTGTGTGATTGACAGCCTAGGCTGTGCATGAATGGGAGAAATCTGCTTAAAAAGGTGAGGGTTTTGGGACTACAGGCAGAGTCGACCACTGGGAGAAACACCCGACGAAGAAACCATGAACAAAGCTCGCTGCAACCTCCTGGATCTTTGAATTGCCCAGTGAAGCCCTGCTGCTGTGCTCAACTCCTTCTTCCTTCTTCACATCAGAGAAGCTCTGAAAGGGACGACTTCTCCCCTTGGTTTTTGTGGAACCAACTAACCCAGAGACGAACTCTACTGGACCACCATCCCGACTTGCTTTGCCTCTCCATTGCTTCGTAAGTCCAATGCCAGGTGTTGAGTGTCCGGAGTCGAGTGCAACGTATGCCGTGGAACGAATCCGACCTGAAGCTCTAGGAGACTCCCAAGGACAATCCCAAAGCAGGAACTCCAGATCCAGAGTCCCCTTACCAGAGTGCTGGACCAAGAGAGCAAAGAGAGTCCAATCGGTGTCCGAGATATGCCTATGCTATTTGCTAAGCGCTGAAACCGCAAAGTGCTGCTGAACCGAAAGGAGCCCATAGCTGCTGACGACCTCCCAAGTACCGCCGCAGGAGCTCTCCAGACGTCCGCCCTCTTGTCCCCACGGCTGAGGCTCAGGAACAAGGGTCTGCACCGCTGTAGCAAGACACAATCCAGTTGGACCACTCTTCTTGCTGGTACAGTTTAGTCTTGGGGTACTTACCTTATTGCCATTAGCCAAGCTCTCCTCACTTGGGAATTGCATTGGCTTACCTTTTACGAGTTGATTTCGACTCTCTTCTCACAGTCTTAACAGCTTGTGGCCCTAAACGTGATTTTTCTGAGCCTTTCTAACTTTGTGCAAGACTTTGATCCAAGAAGTGCATCAGATCCATATACTGTTTCCAAAATGACTTTGGTTGTCCTGGCTCCCTGAAGGCACTCCTCTAGTCCATTGACTTTGATACTGTTAGTCCCTCATAGGTGGTAGCTTGTTGTATACTGTTGCTGCTGGAAAGGCTAATCTAGACTTAATTGGAGGATCTAGCTGTCCTCACATGTACTGAGAAACTGTTTAACCTTTTTCCTTCCCTAACCTTTCCTTTCTACAACCTCAGAATCTACAAAGTATACTAGTGTGATATATAAATGCCATTACAGTCCTTGTGATTGAGGTCACCTCAGGGTGTAGGAATTGGGTACGAATCATATCCAAAGATTATCCACCAACTTGTTTTTATTTTAAAAAGAACATTTTAAAGTATATTTACATTGTTACAACGAATTGCCTTTTTAAAGAAAGCTTATTTAAAAATTAATGTTAAATAACTATTTATAACTGAAACCTTGAGTGTAAGTGTTACTTGGCTACTTGTATTTACAGATTTCATTTGTACAGCTCTACAGCTCACATTTACCCCTCTAGAGATAGGCCTGGCTGCTCAGTCACACTACCAAGTTGTGTAGTACAGACCTATACCAACAGGTGGGTTACCAAATACCAAGCAGATAAGTGCTGTGTAGTCTCACATAGTGACTGCGCCAATTCCTACCCAACACAGCCATCCAGACAGATTCCTTAGTATTGGTTGAGGCAGAGAAACCTATCTTAGAACTAGGGTCAGACATGGTTTTCTCTTTTATTTCCTCATTAATAAAAGTCCAATGTCAAACGCATTCCACCTGTGTGTCAGTCTCCTACTTCTACACCCATACAAAAGTTACGGTTTTATTATGTGATTTGTCACTCTAAAATCTATTCTGAACATACTTACCTATGAATGCCTACGGTTTACCTGTGCTAAGAATATTGCAAGTGCTCTTACTGTGAATATATGTTCTTCTACTTACCTGAACGTAGAAGTATAATGGTGTGCCTTAGTGTATATGACATGCATTAATTACTTACCGTAATAGCATTTCTGATGATTTTATCTGCTTAGATTTGAATGCTGTTTATATAGTCTGACATCTAGTGGTAACCGCAGAGTATTGCATCTCATCTTTCGAGGATCGAAAGGAGAAGTCGACATGGGCATGCCTGTAACACTATCCCTAACATGACATGTAGTGTTCTCAAAATCCCTCATGCGTCGAGGTCCCTCCGATTGTATTTTTTCTGCCATGAGGCAGCTTTAGGACTATCGTGAGTGAGTACAGAAAGAGAGAAGAAGTAGTAAGATGTCTATGTTCCTTCCACCTGAGCGGGGAGGAAGGGTGGGCGCATGTGAATCTAAGCATTTACAATCATCAGAAATGCTATTACGGTAAGTAATGCTTATGTCTTCTGATGTTTGCGAATATGCTAAGAATCACATGCTGTGCATAGACTAGCGAGCAGTACCCGGAGTTGGTGGTGGGATGTGAGAAGGAACAGTAGTGAAAAGATGTCTTAATCCTGCTTGTCCCACCTGAGAATCAGACCGAGTGAGTGTCTAGGCAATAGTGTTTTGTAAAGGTGTTTTGTAAAGGTGTGCACAGAACACAAGGTTTCCGCTTTGCAAATGGACTCAAGAGGAACATTAAGATGGCTGATTTAGAGACAGGGTCCCCTTCTCTACCAGCCGCCACTGAAACTAAAAACGGGTTTGTTTTCCTTAGCATGTTAGTTCTTTCCCGATAGTACATGACTGCCCTGCGCACATCCAGTGTGTGTAGGCCTCTTTCCGCCACGTTAGTGGGGTTCTGGAAGAATGCAGGTAGTTCTATTGACTGGTTCACATGGAACTTAGAAATAAATGTGGGCGCAACCCGTGGGTGAGTGCGCAGAAACACCTTCTCTCTGAATTGTGAAAAAAGGTTCTAGAATTGAAAGGGCCTATAGTTCACCGACTCTCCTTATGGAAGTGACTGCCACTATGAAGGCGGTCTTGTAAGTATATCCATGCATTTCTGAGGAAGTTGGAGATGCCCAAACTCTATGTCCTCAGAAGCCAGGCCGCTAGGTTGAGAGTCTGCGGGCATGGATGAAGCGTTTCCCCCCTTGTCCTCAAATAGAATGGTATATGGGCAAGGGAATTTCATCGGAGGAGAGAGTGACAACTCCATCAGATTGGAGAACAAGGGTTGGCGGGCCCACATCGGGGCCACCAATATCATGGCGACTGCTTTCTGGTGCATCTTGTGCACAATCTTGTTGAGTAGGGAAGTCAGGGGGGAAAAAACGTAAACAAATTTCCTCTACCATGTTATCCAGAGACCGTTCCCCCTTGGATCGGTTCTGAGAGTACCTGGAGGCGTAATCTGGGCATTATGATTTCTCCACAGTTGCAAACAAGTCAATCTCTGGGAAGCGCCATTCTGCGAAAATGGAGGAGACGTTGTCTTTGTGTAGTCGCCATTAGTACTCTAAGGGCAGAGTGAAGTCTCTGCTGAACGCGTCTGCCAGAAGATTGAGTTCCCCTGGAACGTGTTGAGACAGTAGAAACATCTTGTGTTTGAGAGCCCATTTCCAAATGTTCTGGGACAGTTTGGATAGCCCTGGAGAGTGAGTGCCCCCTTGCTTATCCAGGTAGTACATGGCCGTGGTGCTGTCCGTGAGGACCAGTACTGCCGTTCCCTGTAACTGTCTGAAAAGCCTTTGGAGCGTTGAACACTGCTAACAGCTCCAACAGGTTTATGTGGTTGGATCCTACTGTTGGGGACCAAACGCTGTGCGCCGTCTGCTGAATGAGGTGAGCGCCCCCACCCTGTGAGAGATGCGTCCGTCGTGAGAGAGGTTTTTACTGCGGGGCTGGTGAAGGATTTCGCCTTCAAGAGGTTCTCCCTCGACCACTACTGCAGAGAGAGAACGAGGGCTGCTGAGACAACCACTAGATCGTCCCATTGCCCGCTGGCCTGACACCATTGGCTTTTGAGCATGGGGCGCATGCGCAAACGTGTGTGAGGAACCAAGTTAACGCATGGCGGCATAATCCTAACAGTCGCATGGCCTTGCGTACTGTCACCTCTCGAATGGCTACATACTGAGGGTTCTGAAACAGCATGTTTTGAACCCTCTCATCGGACGGGAAGACAAGGCAGTCCTGTGTCCGAATTAGGGCCCCCAGAAACGGCTTGACTTGGCTGGGGTCGAGACTGGATTTCTTCTTATTTATGGAGAATCCCAGACTGAATCGTAGGTCTATCGTCCTTTGGGTGTTTGACAGGCATGTTCCGTAGGAGCCCCCTGTTAGGAGCCAGTCGTCTAGGTAAGGATAAGCCGGGATGGATTGTCTGCGCAGGTGAGCTGCTGCAACTGCCAGCACCTTTGTAAATACTTGTGGATCCGAGGCAATGCCGAAGGGAAGGACCTTGAACTGATAGTGCGTGTTCTGCATCATGAACCGTAGGTATTTCCTGTGTGCCGGCAACATTGAAATATGAATGTAGGCATCTTTCATGTTCAATGTTGCCATGTAATCCCCCTGCGTTAGTAGAGGGATTACTTCTTGCAGCGTTATCATCCGAAACTTTTGTGGTTTGACACATTTATTCGCTGGGCTTGACACATTTATTCGCTGGGTGCAAGTATCGCACAGGGCGCATGGTGAGATCCTTTTTGGGTACAAGGAAGTACACTGAATAAATAGCCTGGTTTACCTGTAGAACGGGGACAACTTCGATTGCGTCCTTTTCCTGCAGGATCGCAACCTCTTGCAGCGGGATCTTCAGGTGTTCCGGAGTTAGACACCTGGACTTTGGTGGTCTGAATAGAGGTGGCTGCCTGAACTCGATGCAATAACCGTGGGTGATGGTCTTGAGCTCCCACTGGTCTGTGGTAATCCCCTCCCACACGTGTAAGAATGATGTTATATGTCCCCCGACCGGGGAGGCATTGCGACCCCTTCCTTTGCCACAGTGATGTCCTCTAGGTGGATACTGATTGGAGGCAGCAGACCCTTGTCCTGATTTCCATGTATTTCCTGTTCCATACTGGTTATGTGGGGAACGAGTAGGACTGTCCGCGAAAGGAGCAGCGAGAACTCCCACCCTGCTGCTGAAAGGGCCTTTAAGTGATCCGATTTAAAGAGTTGAAGGTCTCATGCCCCTTTCGCGGTTTTCAGCGCCTCATCTACAGCTATGCCAAACAGGTTGGACTCCTCCACCGGTCTGTTAATGAGAGACGCTTGTGTCTCAGACTTGAACCCTGAGTTTTTTAGCGTGGCGTGTCTTTTCAAAAGGGTACTCTGGGCCAGAGTTCTTCCTGCTGTCTCTGCAGCATCTAGGGTCTTTTTAAGGATATTATGATTTACTTGTCTACCCACGGACACAACCGTGAGCAGACGAGAACAGACTGGTTCTGGGACTTCCTGCAGGCCCTCTTGAAGCAGGTTCCACTGCACTTCACAATAACTGTCCAACAGTGTGGCATTGTTGGCGATCATGGTGGAATACGCTGCAGCAGTAGTGATTCCTTTTCCTAGGGCATACTGTTTTTTGCAGTCCTTGTCCGGTGGTGCCTCACCCGTGGAGAAGGGTACCCTTACTCTCTTTCTTGTAGTAGTGACCACGAGAGAATCCTGGGTGGCATGTCCCAGAATGTAGAAGGTGTCTGTAGGGAAGGGACGAAAAAGTTTCTCCACCCGAGTTTCACAGCCGTTGTCTGTGAAGGTGTCAGTAAAGAAGGGGCGATGTGCCTTTTAATGGAGTTCAGCAAAGGAATAACCTGACTTGCAGGTGGCTTCTACTTTAAAATATCCTTCACAAAGTCAGAGTCCTGCAACGCTTCCTGCGTGGCTATTTGAAAATGTTTGGCTGCTTTTTTCAGAATGGCATTAAAGGATATCTGGTCATCTACGGGAGATACCTGGCGCAGAGGTGGGGAGGCGGAAGGATCCATTCATATTGTGTCAGGATCTGGGGTATTGGTAGGTCACAACCAAGGTGGGTTATCCACCGGTGGTTCATCTCCCCAATCAGGGGCCTGATCAGTGCGATCCTCAAAGGGATCATCATCTTGTAAAAAGGGGTCTTGAGGAACTTCATCCTGGTCGGTCAGGTCAAAGACCTCCTCATGAAGAGGGCAGGAGGTCCTCTGAAATTTAGAGACTGAAAGCTCCACCTCACTAGGCCTCTTGGGCGTGCTAAACTTTTCTGAGAAGTCTACAAACTTTGCAAGCCTATCCATACACCCCTCAAATCTATCCCCGGTCCATAACTAGGAGCCAGAGGGGTCCAGAGGAGGGTGTGTGTTCTCCTCCTGGGGATCTACCCACCTAGAATGTCGAGATTTATCTGAGGGTGTTTTAGGTAAGAGCTGGAAACTAAATGGGTTGAGTATCTGGCCGGTATCTTTGAAAATTCACCATTAGACAGAACTGAAATGCAGTTGAATACCCCCTGGTCCTTGTCCTTTGAGGAGGAGTGCATTTGTGATATAATTTCCAAATCATCAGTTTCTAGAGGGGCAGTCCCAAATGGGCTCACCTACCAGGTACTCAAAAATGACCCAGGTATTTGGTCTAGAATCTTAAACCAACTTTTTAGAGAAATAATTAGGCAACAGCGGTTTCCTTTGTCATGGAAAACGGCGATAATCATACCATTCTTCAAGGGGGGGGGCAATGGTTTAAATCCAGGCAGTTATCGCCCGATTGCCCCCCCTTGACATAGACAGTAAGATTTTTATGAGTCTTTTGATAAAGGAACTCACAAGTTTGGGGTGGGAGAGTAAAGAGATTCTCTCACAGAATCAAACAGGGTTTTGGACGTGGTCACAACTAGTTTGAATGGCCTTGTCTTAAACCTTAACAGTGAAAATGCAATGAAAAAGAAGGAATCCCCACTCTATGAGGCATGGGTGGACCTATCGAAGGTCTTCAACCAGGTCGACAGAGAACATCTTTGGAAAAAGCTGAGGCGCTGGAGGATACCGGAGGGGCTACTGGTAATGTTCATTGAACTCCACAAGGACACCTCAATGAGAGTTTGTCTAGACAATCAAGGGACACCTCTCAGACCCAATCAAAACCGAGAGAGGATTCAGACAGGGCTGGCTGGGAGCAACACTAGGCAGACAACACTGTTTTGCTGGATAAAACAGCAACAGGACTGCAGCGCTTACTAACAAGCGCTGGGGGATTATGCTAAAGAAAATGGGTTGTCTAGCAACCTCTCGAAATCTAAGACCCTAATTATTAAGCATTCTCAGAAAAAGATACTGTATTCAAATTGGGTCCTACACACAGACATAATCCCTCGGGTTGAAAACTGGACATATCTGGGGTACAGTATTTATGCCTTTCTGGCATTCTACAATGTAGAACCAGATGTGGAAATGAAAGCATTACATCTCATCCCCCAGATGTAAAAGCTTTATTGCAAATACTGCAAGTTCTCGATCTTGTCCCTGATTAAATTCAATAGGGCAAAGGTGATCCAGTAATTCTCTATGACCTAGAGGCTAAACCTCTGAGTTGGAGTTTATATCGGGGTAAAATAGAAGCTCTTATATGGAAAAAGGTTCAGGGCCCCCCAATGACTACTCCATCCTGGAACTTGAGATTTGAGTTGGGCTTGAATTCACTGGCATCCTTGGCAGACTGGAAGCTGATTTCACTTTACCGGCAGATGGTCACCGCAAAACAGAATACTTTGCATGGCGACATCAAAGTCCATCTCGAATCTTCGCAATCTAAGCTCCTGGGTAACTTGGAACTGAGAGCTAAGGAGTTCCTAGGCAAGTTAGATTTAAACTTAGAGACACTGATCAACATCCCCCAGAAATTGAAATCAGCTGGGGAACTAGGTGATTAGATAGACACAATTGCAAAAGTTAGAATGTGACATCTCCAAACTCTTTCCAATCGGTTGATAAAAAACTGGGGTTCCTCTCGAGGTATCTGATACAATTTCCAGACAGACAGGCTAGAACCAATTTCCTGAGAACAAGGTTTCCTGAGAACAATGCCGCTAACTGTGCCTATCCACATAACCAATACACTACACCACTGGCATAATAGCCTGGACTGGTCTGCTCAGCCCTCAATAGGCAACAGAAATAGATATTATGAGCCAGCTTATAAATTGCTTATGAGCATTTCCAATCTTGTCTATGTGAGCCAATGAGAGAAAACATCAAGTTCTCTTAAAAATAAACAAAGTAACATTGCTTACAGGCTGATTAGATGTTTGGGTTTGTGAGCTCTGTCTCAAAGTAACATTACTTTGTATTCCCTACCTCTTCAACTTAATCTTTGTATTTAGCTATCCAATTATTACACTATAGGTCTACCTAATTTGAACTAGAATTAAGAGTCCAATACAGTGATATTATCTGCAACCAATTTCACAGTATTGATGTGTAGCCAAATTCTCAAAGAACCGGCATGGAAATACAATACCCACTGTCTGAACATACTTGATTTAGAAGATTCACCCAGTTGCATTTCAATACATATAGGACAGGTGTTTATAAAAATAAGAAAGTACTTAGGGCTTCATTACGAGTCTGCCCTTAACCCTTCCAGTGCTAACGGCAGGATACCGGAAGACTCGCCTTACCGTTACCCGATATCCAGTTGTTACCGGGATATTACTGGTGCCGGCAACGGCAGTAAGTTCCCATTCCATGGAGTCCCAAGACAGACACAAGTGATCACAGTGTTTAATGAACTTCAATTGGGTTTGAAAAACACCTATCTAATAAATCTAAAAATGGGAGCAAGCTACGACAATCAAATAATAATAATGCAGTCCTAGTCAAGTCTGTCAAAATCAAAGGGCCTATACTAATAAACTGATTGCTAATCCTTACTTCGGAATACAAATAGTGTGGGGAACAATGTTATGCAAAAGAAAAGTGTTCAAGAAATGATATGTCAGAATATTGAAGCCTTTGGCTTATCTTCCCCACATTTTCAGCACGGGACAAGGCGGCACTCTCTCTGGCTTCTCTAGCACGACAATGCAGTCCACATCAGGGCCTTCTGTGCCAAAGTCTATTTGCCATTGAAAGGCTCATATTTCAGAGGGCCTGATGCAACACGACAAAACATTACAGTTGCTTTCTTCTCAGGATTTTCACTTATACAACTTTTCGGGTGCTTCAATGTTCACCCCGGGTGCCCCACCACCAAGGCTCAGGCTCACTTTAACACAAAACTGTTCTCTCTCTGGCAGGTTAATGTTTCTCGTGTTGCATCAGGATGAAATTCATGTATTTTTCCAAACTTTCTCTACTACATCAAAATTGAAGACTTTCGATTGTGTGCAGGATTTAGCTTGACCCGTTGCAGGACCACTTCGATGCACATTTATTAATTCTTTTTCAATTGGTCTCCCTCCGCCATGCTGGGGCCAAATGTATCTACTTTTGTCACTTTTCAGCTGGCTACGTTACAGAGTCCTTCCAATGAGTACCCATGCGGTGCCAGACCACTCGGTCAAAGGTATTGTAGCTTGCTTTAAAGTTCAATAACTCATCAGCAGTTCATCTGGTTTCTCTTATGCGTTTTAACAACATTCGTTCCAGCACTCACCATACAATGTTGCTGCTTGCAACCTTGGCTTCAACACAGACCGGTCTTGTACCGGTCTCCCCAACTCACTGGCTGTGTTGATTTCACTGAAGCTGCTTTGTTCTTGCAGTCAAGGACGGTACCACGGTGGCTGGTAATTCTCCCCACCTTGATTATTGATGCAGGAGGGCCTGGGTATCTTCAACACACAATGCAGGCTTCATCAGACTGGTTTCCTGATCTTAAGTTTTCTATTCTTAATGTCTCTGGAAAGTAACTGTTCTTTTTCAAAAAGGTCAAAGGGAATTTCCCTTCTTGCGATCCCCTTCGGTTTTGCGGTCTTTTCTCTCTTGCTCAACTGCCTGTCTCGAAACTGCTGTTTCCTTGCTCAGAGTGTGCTCTTATGCTCCGCCTTTTAGCCATGTGGGGAAGTGTAATGGAAGTCAGGTGTGTGTGATGATCAGTAATTGCCTGTCCATTGTATTTGGACACTTCAGGTATGCTGCTCGGATATTAGTCTGTTTTCTCTTATAGCTGACTGTCCGTGAGAAGTGTTCATATTGTAAGGGGGGATAGAGTTCCTAAATATCCTACCTGGTAGCATGGGGTAAAGGTGTTCACCATTCCCCGAAGACCACTCATCTTGGCGATCCTTGCGCACTGCTCCACCCCCAGGAACTTGTTCCAAAAGGATGACAGGTCCTCGGGGGACTAGTGGGTGAGACACCTTCTGGTTGGGGTGGGAACTACTGAAGCACCGGCACCGTTGTTAACACTGCCGTAGTACACTGCCCCTACCGGCAACTCGGAATAAGCCGGTCCAGGAAAAATGCCAGAGCTGGTAGGTAGTATCGACAATTTCATTTGCATTTTTCCTGGACCCGCTTACTCATAATGACCCCCTTAGTCGTAAATAATTAAACCAGATTGGATTTTCATTCATTTGCGCAGAGGCACAATTTTGGTAAACAATGCTCAGAGGCACAATTTTGGTAAACAATGAACATAATGAATTGGTGCTACAAACCAAAATGTGTGAAAGATTATCAGAATAGTTGTTAACATAATCTCTGTGATAACAGACCTCTTACTCCCACCATCTGTTGGAGCATGAGCACGGGCATCATATCCAATCACGACGCCTCTTTCCTTGAGATCGGCAAAATTCTTTTCAAGGTATCTACAAAATCCCTGAAAAAAATAAAACAACAGCACCACAAAAATCATACTACTGGTCAGAGAACAGTTTATATACACAAGCTTATGAACATATTGAGGTTTTACAGAAGGCTGTCTCAATGTAAAAATAGCACAGGACAAAGACACAAAACACTGCGCTTTGTAACTGCCAGAAATATACAAATGACTAGTTAAGCATTCGATTTTGACCTTTGAAAAATATTGCTGTGCCCTTAAATAGGTCTTCCGTTTAAGCATTCTTTTCATACACTATTTTATAAGCAGAATACTCCCTCAGACATGGCGTTTTAATATTCTAGCACTCAAAAGGAGCACAACTGTTTTTGTGTATGATGCAGATTCACAGCATTTATTGTCAGATGGATTATGAATCCCACTGGAAAAACAATCCCTTAAGCATTGGTGAAGGGCAAGTCTCTCGCAGCTATGACTCATGGGCGTGATAAAAAAAGGAAAACCTACTAGTGTTAGGACAGTTTTTCTAAATTTCAACTAAGGGCTTCATAAAACCATACATCTGAAACAGTACATAAGCTCCACTTCTAGTATAAGACTGTACCACCTGAGAATGTTGGTAGCCTGGACAGAGCAGGCAGGCTTATTTTAGGAGGGAGAGAGGGCTGTGGCTTGGTACAAAGAAATGGTAGCATGTATATGGTCCAAAGAAACACAAACACTATTTACTGTAAAAATGAAGGGTTTATTGAAATACAAGTAGGTCAAGATAAATACTGGGTAAGTTATATAACATCATATAACTACAATCATAAAAAAACCTCAATACCTACGGTATGCAAACCAAGGTATAACCTAAGAGGACCAAGAAGCAAGTCAAGGTGAGTCCAACCTAAGGTTATACATTCAGGATAGTGATCTACTATCTTGGGGAATAAGACCAGGTTATATGAAGATTTAGAATACAATCAGTATTTCAAAGATAGAAAACCCTGTCAGTCATGCAGCGACACCATCGTGAAATCACACAATAACCCAACCCTGTTACAGTATACACCTCGCAACATTACTTTTTAGAACTCACTTCAGAGCTAGTAAAAACAACTCATACCTTCAGGAGGGGCCGCAAACGACTCAATGATAAGTATGAACACTCAATAACTATTTTAGACTGAACTAAAGCCCTATTACAGACACAATGTATTTCCAGGTATGTAACTGACATATTGGTACATAACTATCCATTACCCAGTAGCAAGTGATTTTGGGCTAAACATAGGTCACAAGATTATCTCTCTTTTCGTAATAAATTGTTATTATTGGAGTATACTAATTATGATTAATTATGTCTTTAAATTTGTGAAACTCTTTATGGACTCCTATGAATTACAGTTATACATGTGCAGGTACGGGTACCATTTGCTGGGCTTTCGGGATGACGATGGAAATTTAGAGCGTCTATTATTAGGACAAGTTTCTCTGTGATAACAGTTTTCACTGTAAATTGAGGAGTTAATTGCTATTCAGCATCATATATAAAAATGGTATTACTATTTAATAATAATAAGTTTGTTCATCAAAATAGAACACGTTCTGGAGACCAGCAGAGGGCGCGGGACAAGATGGCTGCTTAACCTCGCAGCTCCAGCTCCCTCCGGCAGAAAAAGGAGAAGGGAATCGAGTGCCATTGCCCGAGAGAGTGAACTGGTGTATGCCTGGCGAGAACGGAAGGCTGCGGGGAGTTACCGCTGCTGCAGCCGGCCCAGTGCAGAGAAAGCAGGAGTTCGAGGCCTGCAAAGTCCTCTGGCAGTGAAGTCCTCTGGCATGATATAGTCAGAAGTGAAGGGCCGTTGCCCTTTGAAGTGGAGCACCAGTGGTGGAACAGCGAGGGGAGCACGTCGAGGAAGGTGACCGGAAACCCCGGTGGCCCGAAGCGGACCTACTGACCCCAACTCCAGTGCCCGATAATAGGGCGGAAGTCAACTTGGGACGCAGCCGGCCGCGGCCCCGCATGTGTGAAGGTCGCGGGTGACCGTGCCAGAGTGTTTACGGGAGGAGCAGAAGTCCGTGCAGCTCACCCGGGGGGCTTGGCGGACTGCGCGCTCACCCCTGCAGAGAGGAGCACTGCTCAGGGCGGCGCAGGAACAGAGTGGACTGGCCCGTGTATCAGCAGAGGAGGATTGTCCTGCCCGCGACAGATACGTCCAGCCTCCCCCGTGGCCCAGTGTGATGAACTGAACAAAGTGAGACTATGGCTACGGCACAGGGGTGAGGGGTGCCCAAGGGGAGGGGGCCTGGGCCATAAGGAAGTCCCCTGGACGGCCCAAGAAGTGTACACACCTGAGGGGCTGAGTGGGCTGGAAAGGCCACAATAAAAACACCTGAGGGGCATGCTTATGCTAAACGCTGCACGTTACGTTTTGCTGCACTGACTTAGATTGAGGAAACACCTGAAAGGAAACACCTTTCCCTTAACACTGACAAAACTGAAGTAGTTTTCTTCCCTTCCAACTCCCTTCCCCATCCCTCTCCTCCTTTCATTCATTTTCCTCCTTCTAATCTTCCTTTCTCCACCCACGCTCGCAACTTAGGCATTCACTTTGATTCCTCGCTCACTTTTTCCCCCCCATCACATCTCTCTCACCTCTCGTACCTGTCGCTACCACCTCTTTAGTATTCGCTAAGTCTGCCCCTCTCTTACTTTCCATGCTACTAAACTTTTACTCTCCTCCCTCATCTTCTCTCGCCTCTTCTACTGCTCCTCCTTACTCTTTGGTCTACCTACTTCTCATCTTGCCCCCCTCAAATCTATCTATTATTCTGCCATCCGTACCCTCTGTCTCCTCACCTGCCGTGACTCCATCACTGCTTCCCTTTCCTCCCTAGGCTGGCTTCCCTTTCACTCCCAACTTAAATATTTTCTCTGCTTAGTCTTCAAATCTCTCCACAGTCTCGCTCCCCCTTATCTTTCTTCCCTTCTCTCTTTCTACACTCCCTCTCGCTCCCTTCGCTCAGCTGACCACTTCCTTCTCACTGTTCCTCCGTCCCCTGGTGCCTCCTCCCGTTTCCACTCCTTCCAACTCCTAGCCCCCCTGCACTGGAACTCCTTACCTCGCTCAAACCGCTCTATTCCTACCTTTTCCTCATGCCGCACGTCCCTTAAATCTCTCCTTCTCCATTCCCCCATGAAACCCCTCCCTCTTTTCGCTCCCCCTCCCCATTCACCCCATAATCATCTCCCTCCACTTCCCCCTTCACCCCATTCTCACCCCTTTACCCCCTTCCATTTCCCACCTCCTCTTCCTACCTATCCCTCCCTCTTCTTCCCAGTTCTACTGCACTACTCTCCCTCTCCCCTTCTGTCTATTTGCTCTAAATACTGTTTTCGTTGGCCCGATTCAAAATTGTAATTTGCTTCTACTGTCACTGTTATTTTGTTTTTGTTATATGTATCCGGTTGTTAAATGTGCAGCGTTTTGGAGTAAGGCGCTATATAAACTAAATAAATACAAATACAAAGTAGAGGGTGAACACTGTGTGAAGCCCGAAGATTACTGGAGTAGGCAGATAGGGCTTGGAGCCTGATTCACGTGCAGCACAACCGCCAGGGTCGCCCCAAACCTGCAGCGGCCCACTATTGGACTGCTGGGGAAGTGACACCCACTGGAGGGGCAGAGGGGTCCTGAAAATAATACAGGCAGAGACAATATACTTGAAGCACCCTGGGCCGAAAAATAGTGGCAGAACTCTGAGAAGTGGGAGAGCACACAAATACAGTCTTATTAGACCCCTAGCGGCCCAGAGTCCACTAAAACAGCCTGCAAGGACCCACAACTGCTCCGGGAACATCCACCCGACGATGGTGCAAGGTGGGGGAGGAAACGTGAAGGGGCAGACATGGTGAATGGCCACAGAGATTGAAGAGCACCGGCTAGTTGAAGACTTGAGTGCATCTCGGGGATAAGGGGAAAACTAGGCGAAGTGGAGGAAGGCGACCCCTGAAGATCATAGGGGTCATATATCCTTGCTGGGGCGCCAAATCAGACTATACCGGATCAGGCCTTAGTGAACCAACTTTTTCAAGTGGAAGGGGGCAAGACAGTGCAGATTGAAAGAGCGCACAGAGGAGGTAGACCCTATGGGAGTGGTCCCCAGTCCATAGTGGTCACATTTCTTAGATATCCTGACAGAACTGAAGTCCTGAACAGAGCTAAGCAATTGAGAGAAGTGGAATTTGAAGGCTCCAAGGTCATAAAATATCAAGGCCTCTCGTACCTCACTCTGGCCAGATGAAGTGCCTGTAGACCTCTCACAACGTGGCTGCGAGACAAAGGGATTAGATACCGATGGGGTCACCCATTCACCTTGAAATATGAAGTAGAGAGGGTGGAATACGCCTGACCTCAGCAGAGGAAGCAGAACAGGCCCTGAGCCATCTTACAGCGGATCTAGAGGCTGAGCCGGGGAGCCCATGGAACGCGTCCACAAGTGGGGAGTGGTTGCGACCCACTCCAGGCCTACAAAGGAGGAGGGGGCAAACGGGAAGGAAGTACATGAGGCTCAACGGTCCCTCGCCCCGGAAGCTGCCCAATGTACAGGAAAACAGGCCAGAGCAAGAACCCAGAGAACAGAGTACATGAACGACTGAAAGAAGATATAAGAGTCCGGGACAACACTCGCAGTATAGTTAACAGCCAGCCGGAGTGGAGCAGAATACCCTGCTCCCAAGGTGGCCCTCTGTGAGAGGGAGGGCGTCTCCAAGATCATGATTGAACTATAGTTACAGTTTTTTTGGGTTAAAAAGTTGTTGGGGGAGTTTAAATAAACATAACGGCTCTTCGGACAGAGACTGGGTTGGTGACGAATGTTACTCCTATGTAAACAGTAATGATGAGAGGGTGGAGTCATACGTGAAGTTGATGTTAAGCAATAGCAATGGGGAGGGGTGATGCTGTAAGGAGTCTGTCAGTGGGGACGCGGAGCGTGAAGGGGCTCAACTCCACGACTAAGAGATTGTTAGTTGTTAGAGAATTCCACAAAGCACATCTCGACATACTCTTCCTACAGGAAACACGCCTAATACATGGAGAGGAGCGGATGATACAAGGGGGAGGGATTGGTCAACTCCATTGGGTGTCGGGAACCACTAAAAAGGGAGGTGTCGGCATAGTAATGCACAAACAATGCAAACTACGGGACTGCACAGCCACCTGTCTATTGGAGTTGAGATTACTGATACTCAAGGGGACTCCTGAGGGGGCTAGGGTACTTCTGGAAGCACTATATTCCCCCAACCAGGGGCAGGCACAGTAGGCTGACCTTTACATAATAGGAGGCGACTTCAACTCCTGGGCAGATTAAGCAAGAGACAGGAAGAGCACGGGAGCCAGAGTCCGAGGGGAAGTGGGAGCCAAACCCGGGCACCGGGGACACTCACTAGTGGCTCGTGACCTGATTGATGTTTGGAGAGAGCAGCACTCGGGGGAAGAGGGGTACACATTTTACTCGATCCCACACAACACACACCGGGATAGACTACCTCCTCATGAATAAGGACCTGGAGACGAGGGGGACCTGTAGTGAGATTAGGCCGGGGGGCTGGACCGATCACGATATGGTATTCATGTCCCTGGATGTAACTGGACTTTATAGAATAGACAGTAGCTTGCGTTGCAATGAAGCACTTTGGAAAGAACCCCTCTTCGCTAAACTACTGGGGGATGTGATCACAGATTACTTCGAACTGAATGATAACGGGGAAGTGAATAATGGAGTGGTCTGGGACGCAGGAAAGACAACTTGGAGGGGGCTACTCTTCGGAGAGGGGGCCAGACATAAGAGGGAGAGGAATCTTAGAGAGGAAAAACTGAGGAGGGAGATACTGGAGGGGGAGGAGAGGATGCATGCGATGGGAGGGGGAAGCGGAGGAAGCCGGGGAATGAATACTCTATAAAAGAGCAGAACTGAAAGCACTAGGAATGGGGGAGACCGTTTGGAAGTTGAGATACCTCAAACAGAAATACTACGAGAAGGGGGACAAGGTGAATGCGCTGCTGGTAGCAAGGCTCTGAGCACAGAGAGCGGAGAGGTGGGTAACATCCCTTACGGGCTCCGAGGGGGACATGAGGGAGTCGCCCAGGGAAATAGCAGAGGTATTTGCCAAATACTATGACACCCTTTATAAATCTGAAGTACAGGAGGGAGGGATAGCCGTGAGGGAATACTTGGCAAGGATAGATAGGAATAAACTCACCAACTCAGAGATGAAACACCTGGAGTGCCCAATAACTATTGTGGAAGTACAAGAAGTGATATCCCACCTCCCCAACACTAAAGCCCCGGGGGAAGATGGATACACTATAGGGTTCTACAAATAATTCTCAGGAATCCTCTCACAGCACATGGCACGATTATATAATCATATTTTAGAAACAGGAGAGGCCCCGGACACCCTCACCAAAGCACTGATATCGATGATCCCCAAGGAGGGAGGGACCTGACGCAATGTGCATCTTTTCGCCCCATCTCTTTGCTGAATGTCGATGAGAAGATCTTCACACGTATCCTAGCAACATGCTTCAAGGATAAGTTGCCACGGATAATACAACCAGGTTTATAGCGGGAAGGCAGGGACCTTGAACTTATGGAACACGTGGGAGGGGGACAAGGAGACCACGCACTATTAAGCCTAGATGAGGAAAAAGCATTTGACCGGGTGGAATGGGGGTTCCTATTTGCAGTGTTAAGGAAAATAGACATGGGGAACAACATGTGCAGGGCTATTCAAGCCATCTACTCTGGTCCCAAAGCAAGGGTGGTGATGAACAGGGTGAAATCAAGGGAAAATCAAGGAATTTGGACTAAGCAGGGACACCAAACAGGACTACCTGCTATCCCCATTTCTCTTTGCCCTCGTGATGGAGCCCCTGGGGGAGGAGATCCAGAAAGATGCACAAATACAGGGAATAAGAGTAGGATACGAGTCCCATAAACTAAGCATGTATGCAGATGATGTTATGGTATACCTCTCAGAAGTGACAGGTACAGTGCCAAGAATACTCCAGGTAGTAGAAAAATATGGGCACCTATCGGGCTTCAAGGTTAGTGCAAATAAATAAATCCTTCTCCCACTTGGAGAGATAGCAGGAGAGCGAAGAATGGAATGGGTAGGGCGGAGAATTCAGGTGGAGAAATGTAGCCTGAAATACCTCGGATTGAGGATCACTAAAGAACTGGATAAACTATATGAGGAAATCTCCCCTGCCCCCCCTACTGCATCGGCTCTCAGGGGAGCTAGACACGTGGTCAGAATTAACCATCTCATGGCTAGGGTGCCTAAATGCGGTCAAAATGGTCCTCCGTCCTAGGCTGTTATATTGAGATCAGGCACTCCCAATAGAGTTGCCAGACATACACTTTGGAGAAGTGAAAAGGAAAATTAGATTCCTTTGGGATTGGAAAAAGCACAGAGTAGCCTACAGATTACTGGTACAGCCCAAGGAGAAAGGGGGGGTGGGGCTCCCCGATATGCGTACCTACTATAGGGCATCCCAGTTCAGAGCCCTGGTCCCCCATCTGAGGAGCTACAAACAATGGGTAGACATTGAGAAACACCTATTACGTCCAGTCACACTTGGGGAATGGTTGTGGGCGCCATGAGAGGCCGCCCCGAGTAAGGTACTGAAGCACAGGATCCCGGGCCCGTTTTGGTCCCTTTGGAGAGTCAAGAGGGAAATGTTGTTGTTAACCTGGCCCTCACCCTTGAGTCACATTTGGGCGCCCCCCATAAGAGACTGGATCCTCGGACACAAGAGGTTCCAGGACTGGTTCGAGGGAAAGGTGGAGAGAGCGGGCAGATCCTGAAAAAGACGTGTTTATAGAGTTACATGCATTGGAGGACATATTGGGTGGGGGAAAGATCTCGATGTTCAAGTATCTGTAACTCAAGGGGTGCTAATGTCCAGAACTGGAAGGAGGGCCTGCAGAGGGAACAGACGCGTACAGAGAAGGTGTTGGATACAGGAAAAGGGACAAAGGGGCTTATCTCTGGATTATACCGGGCCCTACTGGATGCACAGGGGGATGACATAGAGACAAATAGGAGAAAATGGGAGGGACATGGGGATAGAAAGGGAGGATGATCAGTGGCAAAGGTTGTGTACAAGCCCCCACCCCACCTCAGTAGCCTGCCAATATAAACTTCACGGGTTGAAACTTTTGTACAGATGTATCCCGGTGCCGACCCTCACTGTTGGAGGAGAATGGAGGAAATACGGGCTAAGGGCAGACTACTGGCATATGTGGTGGGCCTGTGATAGAGGACAGAGATACTGGAACGAAATCCGGGGCTGGATAAAGAATCGAGATGGGGTGGATAGACTGTTGGAACCTCTCCTGGTGTTATTTGGGATAGAGGTGATAGAAGGGGATTGGGTCAAGCTTCCACACCTGCTTCACTTCCTGCTACTGGCGGCCAAAGCTTGGATGGCAGGAGGTTGGAAAAGGGCGGAACTCCCCAGTGAAAAGCAATGGGCAGCCAAGGCCCTGGACATATACAGGATGGAACAGTTCACTAGACAGATACATGGCTAATCCGCCTCAAGGGAAAAGGAATGGGCCCCCTTCCTAGAATGATACGACCCGGAGAGACCCCGGTCTGGAGAACAGTCTGAGTCCCCGGAGACTCGGACGGAGGAACAACCTTTGGGGGAAAAAACATACAGAAGAGGTATGGAGGAAAGTACCACCATGAGTGGAGGAGAGTAGAATTGGAGAGGAGTGGACACCGGACAGACCCCAAGGTAGAACCCGGAGTGGGGAGATGGGGAAATGACAATTGATGCAGTGAAGTGACTACTAACTAAAGTAGGGAGGCTGCGAAATAGAGGCCTGGGGCAGGCAGGCTCCAGTGAAATTAAATTACCCAAGACAATGGCGCGAAGAAAAATATATCAAGTACTCACTTGCCCAATATCTGCAATTCTATCTATCATGGTGACAAGTAGTTTTTTATGTTGTCACTAGGGGGCAGGTGTCTCAAAAGCGAGGTTATCCTATCATCTATGGATGACTGTATTCCATAAAATTAAAAGATCGTACTTCATATAAACAAACTCAGCAGTCTTAAACTGTGATAAAGTTAAAAAATAGAATCTGGTTAGCCTTTAAGAGGGCTCATTTTAAGTATGGCCCTTTTATGCTAGGAATTGTATGCTAGGAAACCTAGGCCCGCCCACATGGCATTTTACTTTAAATTGTGCATAGTACGTATGGGATGACTTGCACACCGCAAACCAAAATAAAGAGGGAATAGATATAAAGACACCAGGAGAACTCTGTTCTCTTGACTCTGTCAATGTCTCAAGATATTTTCACCATCCCTTCATTACTATGCTGCACTTAATCTGCAATGAAAATACCCATCAACTCAGAGAAGTGCACCATTTCCTTTGGGGAAAAGAATTTGAATCCAGAGGAGTGCCACACATCCACATGAATTTGTGGATAAAAGATGCTCCTGAATTTTACCATGACAGTGGACAGTGACACCACACCACTGTTTCACAGTTTATTGAAAAATACATTACCTGCAACCACTGACAGTGACCTACGTACACAAATAGTATGCTTCCAAAAACATAAGTGTGGCAAAATACTCTCAATGTAGAAATAAAAACAAATGACTGCTGGCAACCAAAATTTAGCATGGATTGAACCGTTAACGCGTTCCAGTTCCTCTTTTAAAAAGTCATCTTCTTCAGCCTAGCAAAAAAAGCAACCAAGTTTAATTTTAACATCATGGAACTCATGCGGTTATCATGCTCTCCAAAGTTGGCTTTTGTCTTTCTCCAGCAAGGATAAACCAGATATCATATTTTTACAGGAAACGATGTGTACCATTGACTTGATTCTTGATGACTATTGTACAATTTGCAGTTATGCGATTAGGGGCACTCTGGGTCGCCCAATGGGAGGAATTGCAATTGCTATCAGCAATAGATTGAAATGTAAAACAGCTGAGATTCACCTTTCCTCCCACTTGGTGGCTATAAAAATACATTTGGGCAATGATGCACAAGATACCTTATATTTGTTCTCTCTTTATTGGAATCCATTGAAAGTACCATTAGATGAGATGTTCGATTTAGATTTATGCTTGGAACATATTCATGATATGACACCTTTACCTAAGATTATTATAGCAGGCGATTTTATCTCCTTATGTTGCTTGAATAAGACGACGATGAATTGTAATGTTAACCAGGGGAAGATGGAATCTAGGGACGGGGGCTCAAATGGATTACCTACTTTGATACTTGGGGGATATCATTTGTGAACTGTCAAGCTGATAGTTCTGGTTACACATGGAATCGTGGTATCTATACCTCTAAGATAGATTACTTTGCAATACATCGAGCTTCACCGGTGCTGATCCATCAAATTAAATTGAGTGACCATGCTCCCATTCAATTGAATTTAATGTATACATATGCTTGCCATACAACTAATGATTTGTTGCCATTATATGAAATTAATTGACCTATACGCGCTGTGAAATGGAACTTGGCGTTATGTAAATGAATAGCAGCGAAAATTAGTAAGGAGTTTATGAGAATAGCCCTATGTTGGGATTCCGATGCATCAGTGTTTGTTAAAGAAGAGGAAACAGTCAGAATAATTGGTAATATTATACAAAATGTGGAAGGTAAATCAATTTTGAAGAATGCACACCATGTAAATATGTTCGATCAGGCTATACATCTTCTAAAACGAAAAAAAAAACAAAGAATTGCGCACTGTAAGGAAACTTGTACATAATTATGAGCAGATTAACCATGTTAAAAAAACGCAACCTACTGAAGTATAAAAATGAAATAATAATTCTGAAAAAAACTCAATTGCACAATCTTAATTGCGAAATTGTACGTAAATTATGTAAACGTGATACCAGGTATATTTGGACGTTGATGCGTAACTCCGCCTGTTCTAAGGTTGTGATCAATGTGAATATAATTCCAGCTAATACATGGGCCGCATATATAACAGAGAAATTTGCCATGCCATCGAGATTTAAATCTAAAGTATCTGTATTAAATTCCCTTGTGAAATGGGATAATTTGAAATGGTCCGAAACAGATATCAGATGGGCAATTGATAAGCTATCTCAATCAAATGCCCCTGGCCTTGATGGCATACCTTCGTGCATGTATAAAGCTGATCCGATTGTATGGGCAGAGATATTGAAAATTAAATTTGATGTGATACTCAAAGCTGGTAATATACCAGAGACATGGGGCACGTCAATAATTGTACCAATATACAAGAAAGCAAATGTTTCTGAACCACAAAATTACAGACCAATATCGCTTATTAATACATGTGCAAAGATTTTTGCAAGCCTCCTTTTGCATGACTTGGAAAAGTTCATTATTGCCAATGATATTGTAGCAAAATCACAGATCGGCTTTAGGAAGTCAATGGGCACTACATTGAATGCCACAATGATGTCCCATATTATTAATAGTACTAAAAAGAAAGGGGCTTTTCCAATCTAGCAAGCATTGATTTATCTTGTGCATTTGATTGTGTCATAAGGAATATACTATGGTCTAAACTATTACAACTAGGTTTTCCATCCAAATTGATATATTAGTTAATAATGTTGCATACCAACACTGCATATAAAGTAAAACTTTCTAATGATGATGCTGTCACAGAGGCCATTAGAACTCAGATCGGCTTAAAACAAGGCTGTAATTTAGCAGCTATGCTTTTTAATCTTTACATCTGCGATCTGGACAGGATTTGGAAGGAGCCGGGATGTACCCTGTTAGGCTACGTGCAATAAGATTACATTGGTTGGCTTTTACTGATGATCTACTTATAATGGACACTACTCCAACTGGCCTTCAAGCGAAATTACTTGCTTTTGAGAAATATGCTCTAGAACTAAATCTGGTTCCAAATGTTAATAAAACAAATATTTTGATATTACATGGTGGCAGGAAATTAAAAGCATTTTGGTGGGAAATGGGTAACCTTGTAATACAAATACAATCTGAACTTGCTATCTTGATTACCAATTAAGCAGTCATTTTTCACTTAAGATTGGAAAGAAAGATTGAACAATACAGTATGTTCTCTAAAAAGTCAAATGAAGATCATCTACAAAAGATATTGTCAATTATCCTTAAGTCCTATGTGTGATTTTTTAATAATGAAGGTTCAACCGGTCTTGATTTATTGTCTCGATGTTTGTTTTCTTGATCTATCAGAGCATCTAGACATTATACAAGGACGATACTTAAAGATGTATTAAATTTTGCAATGTCTATCCCAAACTGCATGATTAGATATGAATCAAGTTTGATTTCTTTATCATGCAGGGCGGCATGGCGTTTACCATCAAATTATGCGAAAATCTGCCCAGAAATTGCTTATATCAAGAATTGCAATATGCAATATGCAATACGATTAATTAGTATTGGAGTGCGGTTATTTTAAAGATCCACGCATGTTTCATCTGGCAAAATTTGTTAATACTGAGTCTACAGACTGCACCACATCTTTATGGGAAAGACTTATGAACGGTGTACATTATCCATTAATTTTAGCATTGGGCAATTTTTAAAAAAAATCATAGAAATTGAGCTCTTGGTATTTGAAACCAAAGAAAATATAAACTAACAACGATATATGATCTTAATCTTTTCAATGTACGAATATATGCCTTGTAAATGAAATGAAATGACAAATTGTATATTTTATATTTGTTCTAAAAATGTGTTTTATGACTTGTATGACTTGTATTTGTAATATGTCTTTAATATGTGAGAAATATAATTAAAAATTTTGTAAACAAATAAAAAAGCAACAAAAAAAGATTTAAAAACAAAGGTAAATACTATACCAACGTATGTATTTCAACAATAGGCTGTTTTATAAGGGCCAGTGTCTGTCCAAATCATGGCCGCAATGTTTCATTAAAGGACAACGTAGGCTCAATAGGGACCACTCAAAGAAAGACGCTGATAGTCCAAAATATGGCTTCTGTACCGACCAAGACTAATAAGTAATACGTGTCACGTCACCGCGCGTATGCATGACGACGTAATGAGTCTCTGAAGTAAAAATTGTAAACAAGCTGGCGTCGTTGTGATCGGGAGGAACAGAGTTGCTTTGCAACCAGAAGAGGGGAAAACGTGAAGGTGAATAATAATCTAAACATTATGCCATATGTACAACAGCTAGGTTTCATCAAAAGCGGTAAAAGGAGAAAACATTTGTCTCTACGTTTTGATGTATTTTTTCAGGTGCCTGGGACCTATCCCTTATATAAAGAAATTTGGATTTGAACCAAGTGGTGAGTAACCGCTCACTATTATATTTTTCATGTTAGGCTAATTTCTAAGTTAAGAAATAATTGTCACAGTATGAAAGGGTAACTTTATAGTATACATTGGAAGACAATCAAGTAAGCACAGATAACGTTAGGACTAAGCCTTGGTTTGCATGCAATTATACAGTGGAAATTTGCAAAGATTTGTTTAAAACACACACGCCTTAGAGCATGGGAAACAACTGAGAGTATGAAGATGAATTACTGGTAATACAACCAGTTAATGTTAGACAGCGCGAGGGAATATCACACGGTTAAGTTTGCGTAACATGAGCAAAATGACTAATGAACTAGGACCTTTTGGCATGAGCTGTACAATATTAAATACACTAACACTGTAGAATCATGATTTTTGAATTGTTGTCATTGTATCTCTTGCGAAGAAATTAATAAAATGATGATGCTTTTTTCTCCCTCCCTAACCAACCCGACCCTACACCATTCCGTTAATTTCTGTCTATACTTATGAATTTTATATGTTGTTTCTTAATGTGGTTAAATACAACAATGTGTATGTGAGTTTTCTTTTGATAATTTGATTGTAAAATTAGAATAGTGCAATTGCTTTGATTAGCCCGGTTTTGAGAAATTCAATGAGTATCTAAATTATGCACTTTTTGTTTGTTTTCTCTGTCTTGTCTGTTTATGTTTTTTGTTATTTTCTCTCTTACCGTTTGATCCTACCCTACTCCAACCCCTTATTCTGTGTCTGGGACATGGGTATGTTATGGTGTTGCAAAATGTTTATGATTTCATAGCACATGTCCGGTTTTTGTAAAAGGCCCGAAGGCCAAAACACGTGTTAACCAATGGGCATAACTAACATTAAATGAACATGTGGCGCAATTTAGAGTGTCTTTTATTTTCATATTTTAAAATAGCACTAATGCAATTCAGGGAATCGCAACCCTGGGTTACATGTGTGAGTAGCAGCTAATCATGGGGAGTAAGACCTATATATTTTCAAGAGAGGCTACAAGCAACTCAGACAGGTATTAACTTCCAGACTGTTTTAGATCTGTATAAAGAAAACGAGGGAAAGCAAAACCCTTTGGTACACCTTAAGAATGACCCAATGTTATTCAAAGCAGGTAAACACTTATTACTTTTTAGAATGTGGAACACTATTCAGAGTAACTTGTATATATTTTAAAGGAGCACCAAGCAATTTACGTTTGGGACACTATGGGGTTTATTTTCATTAAGCAGTACTGTTAGATAAACGCAGAAAAGTAACACTTTTACATATTCAATTAAAAAGGTAGAGCTCATTTTCAACCATTTGCATGATGAAGAGGGGGCGTGTATCATACGTTAGGATTCTGCTTTGCCTTCCTCTCTGCCATGCAAATTACTGAAGCATTTATGCCAGCATGTATTCACTCCATTGTTAAAACCTAACAGGTCCCCTGGCATAATGTCCAGGAAACTCGAATATGAGGTCCTAATATTGTGAAAAGGGGCAGAGACCTGACCATGTCAAGAGGGGATGGGAACCCCTCTCAACCTGAAGTGGCAGATCAACCAGAGTTTTCACCAGAGCCTGTGCTGCAACAGAGATGGGGTGTGGGAGTTGGAAGAGCTCCAGTCGCTGTCCTTTCTGCCTGTGCCTGCATGGCTGGTTTGAGTACCACCTTTTCCTGCACCATTCTTGCACTGCAGTATGCTGGCCCGTTTCTAATTTCCCTGTAGCCTGCATTATATAGTAGCCCTGGTAATGAGGTGAGAGCGAGGTACCAAACGAGGAGAGAAGCAGCGAGGAACTGCAGACCGGCAGTTGCATCCCACATAGCAAATCGGCAATCCCAGCTCTCTGTGTGACACCAACTGTAACTAGTATATTACTTGCAGAGGAAGCATGGAGCAGTCTGCACATGAAGCCAGAGACTCAGTACAAACAGCAGCAATATTCTTACCTTCAGCAAGGTCGTAGAGTGATTTGCCTATCAAACCCACAATGCAGACGCTATGTTTGGCCCCGACACAAACTGGGACACTGATGATAGTTTGAGCAAGCTCCTACTACCAAATGCAGACAAATACATGTATGAGAAGAGGGTGGGGGCTTAAACACTCCCATTATGTGTTTGACTACCTGTAACACCTCACCATGAGAATAAAAAGCCAGCGGTTGACCCAGGGAACCAGCAGAGGGAGAGAACCAATGGAGGGGGAAGATGGAGGATAACAAGGGGCACAACAAACAGGAAGTTGTGGGTTTTTCAGGTGAGCTCAAGGGAAAAAAAGGAGAACCAAAATATCAAGTGGCGGAAGGCCAGTGCAGAGGAGCATGGGGAAGGATTGCTGGAAGAGTTTGCAAGGTGAGGTATGGGTTGGTGGAAGAAAGTGGTACTTGGGTAGGAGTGTGCGTGACTGGACAATGCGAGGATGGTGACTGAGGCAGAAGGTGTTAGTGGTGTATAGAGTAGTAGAGTGAGGAGAGTAGTAGTGGAGTGATTATGTAACCTGTAACTTTGTACTATATTCTGTATGTACTGCTACTACTAGTATCTCAACTGGCTTCTTTAACTGTATACCTTTGCTATTGTAACATGTACGTTCGTCAGCGCCCAGTTTCCTCGGCTGCGCTTTACAAAATGCCATTTTTACAGTAGTCACATCATATTATACTCCATAGGTTTTCCAGTCCATCAAAACAAACAATCATATATCTTAGTACCTTCCATCAAGTCCACCTGTACTGCAACGATCCCTTGCACCCTCATTCCTCCTCCTCCACAGGCATCCTCCACCCATTTTTTAAAACGACCAGAATTGCACCCCACTCAGCCTATTAATCATATTATCCAGAGAGTTATAGCGGGTGGAGGTTGGACCTCGCTTCATCTTGTCCCAGGCCATATACCTTGCCACACCGTCTGCAGGTGCACCCATATTTGAGGCAAACTTCATCTCAGCCCGTACCCATTTGCGCATTTCCCTTTGCCAATCTGGCAACCGAGGCCCACCCTCCTTGTAAAATGTTATTGTGGGACCTAGGTTAGGATTTAACCTAGATTGTTCAAAGGGGGAGACAGAGAGACAGGGGTGCTTGCCCTTAGGACATAATGACTTGCCAGTCAGTGGTTAGATAGTAGGGGTTACCAATCTCTAAGGACCATCCTTATTTTGAGGGATAACTGTGCTATGGAGGGAACAACCCAGCGTAGATGAGCGAGGCGAAGCACTTAGCGAGACCCCTTTCAATTTTTTTAAAAAAAAATATAAACCCCTGAACTGTATTCGAGAGTTGGTGCGTTCCGGATGCCATTTGTAACAGTAGTTAGCATGCCAGCTTTTTGGGAGTCCAATAAAGAATATTTCACAACAGTCCAGGCAGAAGGCAACCATTCTGATGGCTGGAGTAATTTTCCGAGAGCTAAAGAAAATGGGAAAGTCTTTCAGGGTGGTTGTAAAAAAAAGAAACTATTGACAGCCATTACAACTTGAGTGTTAAAGGATAGGTTGCCATCTAGTCGTTCAGCCAGATTTCTGTTTTCATGGATGGGTACTGGAGGTGGGCCCAGAGTGTCCGGCGAGGTAAAAGATCCGTTGAATTAATGATCAGGATATTTTTGTCACCACTGAGCCACAACCAATGTTTCGCAACCACTGCTGGGTATGTATCAGGGAGTTTGCAATACAGAGTTGACCTACAGATTCTTCATCCAGTTTTAGGTGATCTGCATACATCTAAAATAATACATAGTCTTTGAGGATATGAGCTAGTTGTCTTGCAGACGTTCACAAAGGACGAGGTGGCGAAATTGATGTGATCCCAACTGGACCTGAGCGTGATGGGCAAGAAAGGATGCAAATCATTTGATGATCATATACCCATATTGGTCCGTCCTGAAATACTGTACTGCAACATCTATATAACTGTAACGCTTAGGTATGTTTCCGTAATCAGCTGATGCAATTTATCAGTGTTAGGTTGCCCTCTGCTGTCCAAATGGCAAAGTGCACCCACTTCAACAACAGCTACCATTTAAAAAAACAGTATGAGCATGTTTCTTAGCGGTCACCTTCACCTTCCACTATCGCAAACATTTGAAATTTACACACCCACTTCTCGTCACACATGGCACATCGGTTCCAATGTCAATGAACAGTTCAATACTGGCTCAACATTTCAGTCTCTAAAGAACGAAACACTGTATGACGAATGCCTCCTCATAAGCTAAAACTGAAAGTAGGTGGTGTAATTATGCCACTAGACAATCTTATGCCATCACAGGGACACTGCAATGGAACTAGGTTGACAATTATGCGTCTACAAAGACATCATAGAGGCCCATGTGATCGAGGGAACTTCGATACTGTTTTTATACCGATTACGATATTTAAGAAGGGGACAGAAGTGACCCTATGAATTACCCACCGATATGGACCTTTAAAGATATGTTAGAACGGCATATGTTACGCCGGAAACAGCCAGTACCATGAAAAGTGCGATCCAATGCTGCCAAGAGGTCTAACTGCGTTGGAGCAGCTGTCTTTCCATGGTTAATGGCTCTGAAGTAATTTCATAATCATTGGGAGGATCTTCTTTACCACAACATGCACTGAAACCATAGTGGGACTCTAGAGTCACTAGAGTGCTGGGCTGCAAATGAGAGGAGTTGGGAGGTACTCACAGTTTCCAGAGCCTATAAAATAGATGCCAGGCTACAAATGGGATGCAATCAGCCAAGTTGTGAGGATCAGCATTTGTATTTTTTTTTCATTAGGGGGTGTGGGATAAAGATCGGACCGCGGGAGGTATTAACCACGTTAGATCAGTCAAGCGGAGAGGATTTCTTCTAGGATGTTGCAGATGTCTTTTCCAGGAAATAGGATCAAAATTTCTTGGAACGAAAAGGTGTTTTGGTGGGACGGACCTTGCCTAAGACAGGAAATGATGGAGATGCTTGCAATCAAGAAGGTAATTTTATTTTTCAATAAGGTCATCTGTGCTGTACACTTTCCAGAATCGGAGGCAAGGATTAGCAAAATGTGTCTAAAGGTTCCACACTATTTATAAATAAGAATATCAACTGTGCAATTCACAATCTCACTGCACAATCAAATGTTTCCTTCAGCATCCAATCCAGGCTTTTGTCACTCAGAAGTGTGCATTCTAACATATGTGGTGGCCCTATTGGGTCACCCATATTTAGTGAGCAGGGTAAAATAGCTCTTGTAAAAGCAAATGTATGCAAGCAGAGACAGGTCAGACTTTTATTGCATCTTCTACAACTACTGTATTTCTATTGCGCCCCAGTTCCAGGTGCCCAGGACAGACCCTCCTCAAAGGAAGATTCAGTTTAACATAGCTAATGGTTATTTATAATGGAAAGATCTTTTGCAGAGGACATTATTAATCAGGTGAGTACGCCACAAAGCTCATCAATGTGAGCAGCCCCTTCCTGTCCACTGACAACTGTCTCAACATTGCCCATGCCCTCATAGGCTTCAAATTGGAATACTGCAATGCCCTCCACAATGCCACTGCCAAAATACACCTAAACAAACTAATGCATACAGAACAATGCTCTCTTCGCTGCCCTTGGCTCCCACAAACAAGACTACGTCTCGGCCACTAGAAAAGAGGCACACTGGCACCCCGTCATAGAAAGAAAAAAAGTTTAAAATCCTCACCATTATCCACTGATGCCTCCCAAACTCTGCCCCTAACTACCTAACACAGAGACTCAACACCATCCACTACTAGACCAACATGTGCCACCTACCGCAACTGCCTGGCTGTTCCTAGGATCAAGAGATCAAAATCCGGAGGCTCCCGCTTTCTGGTCTCTGCCGTCATGCTCTGGAATTCACTTCTACCCACCCTGAGAGCAGAACCCTCCTACAGCTGGTTCTGAAAACAATTAAAGACTTTCCGACCGGTTCCTATCTTCCTGTCTGGTGCTGGAACGTTACCTGCTTGTAGCTAGTGTCTACAGGCTCCAAGGCTTAGTGCACTTCTATAACTGTAGTAATAAATAAACAATTTTCTATCCAAGCCAAGCTGGGAGCGAACCTTCAGTCCTGAATCATTTCTGAATGAGACCCTTATAAAGCGCTTAATACCAGCGAGTGGTTTCTCAGCGCGGGATCGGGATTCAAACCTGTGTTGCGCCGCATTGTCTTGCTTCCAAGACAAACGCGTTGCCCTTGAGCTATCCTTCCTCCCCTGTATAGCAGTAGTATATCAGTCTCAATAGTCTCAGGAAGATATCTCAGGGGCAACGTGCTTGCCTTGGAAGCAAGACGACATTGAGCAACACAGGTTCGAACCCCGGGTCCGTGCTTAGAAACCTCTGCGTATTAAGCACGTTATAAATAACCAATTATACAAATTATACAAATATGCAGTCTTCCAATTGAAACGTCCAGTTTGAGGGTTTAGTGAAGGTAAAAATCAGGTTACTAAATCTGTAAGAGCACTTATGGCAATCCACTTACTAAACGTTTGGTTATTACCTCAGCCAAAGGAATCTGCTCTTTTTATTCAGGAAAAACATAGAATGTATGGCAAGGTCATGGTTAAAAAAAATAGTAATGGCTCAACTCTGGCTAGTTGCCCAACCCTCAATCCTGATATGTGGGAAGAAGAAAGTCACGATGCACTGGAATGGTCTGGGCGCTAACCCGGCCCCCCAGGGAGGTGAGAAAATCCTCACAGAAATAGGCATTCATGCAATTACTTTGTAGACCAGAATAAAATTACGAGGGCAGGGCAATTCCAGAATGGAAAAGATCCCGGTGCTGCATTAAGTACTCCAACCTCGATCGCATGGTAATCACTGATACTGTAGAAGAGGGATCTCAAGCTTACCTGAAGGGAAAGGAGTGGAACACTGATCCAAAGTCTTACACTCCTCCCAGTGTGCCATCATTTACCGTGCAACACAAACCTAATGGGATACCTTGTGCCACTCATTTGTTGCCTGCAAGCTGTTGAGGGACTGCTATTGCCGGTGTGGCACCAAACCTCACAGGCTTAGCAAACTATCGCAACAGAGTTTGTGTGGGTATTGTGACAAATCCAGGGAATTCATCTCCTCTCCCAAAGGGGGATCATCCAGGCACTTTGGGACTTGGGAGGTAAGCCTCTAGGGGACAGGGTAAGCTGGATCTCACTGGGGGTGATCACTGCTTCGAGGACAGGAAATCCCAGAGAAGGATTATCAGAAGTACCTCCCTATTCCCAGGATCCCAATAGTTTTGTGGGTTATATGGTTTAAGTTACTTACCTGTAACCATTGTTCTCCAGTATGGGTGTGGCATGGTTTCACATGCTCACGAATATTCCCAGTCAGGCTGGGAATCCTCGGTAAAAGAAAAAAAAAACAGATGCACTTTAAAACTCTATTTCTCCTCCAAACCAATCACTGTCCTCTGGGTCATACTGCCCCCATCCAACGACAGTCCTCTCCCTATGCTCCACCCCTGGTGGCCATCCTCAGATTTGGTAAGCATTTAAAGTGGCAGTATGAACCAAGAAGAGCCATAGAGGGGAAGGACGGATGGTGCACATGTGAATCCATGCCAGACCCATGCTGGAGAACAATAGTTAGAGGTAAGTAACTTGAACCTTCTCCAGCATGGGTTCTAGCATGGATTCACATGCTCATGAATAATGATTACACAGCAGTACAAAAAGGTTGTTCAGCACCACTTGGCCAACTCGGGACTCCTCCCTGGAATTCCTGTCACCGGAGTACAACATTGTGAAGGTGTGTGTGGACCTCCACATAGCAGCCCTGCAGATGTCGAGCAGGAGCACACCAGAGAGAAATGCAGTCGTAGCTGTGATGGCTCTGGTGGAGTGGACTCTCGGACTGCCTGCTAGCCAGTCAATAACAGTGCATGATGCAGCCGGAGAGCCACCTGGCGATGTAAGCCTTCAACAAGGCCTTTCCCTCATTTACAGGTCCAAAGTTGACAAACTGAGAAGTCTTCCGAAAATCGTTTGTGCGTGCCACATACAATTTCAGGGCAGGAGCAACGCCCAGCGAATGCAAGGCCCACTCGCGGGCGATGAGGGATTTGGAAAGAAGACAGGTAACGCCAAAGGTTAGTTGAGGTGGAATTCAGACTGTACCTTTTGCATAAAGGTGGGGTGTGTACTGTAAGGAACTCATGGTGGCAACAGTTAAGACAGACACAAGTGTTCACAGTTTATTAAATTGTATATGCAGGTTGGAATTACACCCAATCTAAACCTAAATCTAAAATGAGAGCAAGCCACGACCATCAAATAATAATAAGGCAGTCCTAGTTGCGTCTTGTCAAATAAAAGGGCCAATACATAAAAAACTATTCCCAATCCTTACAACTAAATACAAAAAGGAGTGTGGGATAGTGTTCACAAGAAAGAAAGGAGTGTTCACAAATGATAAGTCAGGATGTGGTAGCCGGGGCACTAACTTGCCCACGATTTGAGCACGGGACAAGGCGGGACTCCTGAGCACAGAACACTCTCGAGCTTTCTCAGCATGAGATGTTCCTTTCTGTGCTATCAGGACCCTCGGTGGTTAAGTCTCATTTCTACAAAAAGTCACTTGCCTCCAAGACCTGATGTGTTCAAAATAACATACAAAACTTTCCTTTCCATATGTACTTTGGGTGATGAATTTTCACCCCTGGATCCTCCTCTTCTGGACTCAAATCCACGTTCCCAGCGATATCAAGACCTTCAGTGGTTCATTTTCTTGCTTCCAAGGGCCTGATATGTTCAAAATAATAAACAAAAGTTCCTTTCTGATTCCACTAGGGTGATGGTTTTTCACCCCTGGGTCTCCCTTTTCTGGGCTCAGACCACTCTTGAATGTCGGCCCTCCTCCGTCGAGTTCACTATGGCTTGCATTGAAAAAGAGAACATCTGCTACATGCACGGGTCGTTGGGTGATGGCTTTTCACCCCTGTATCCCCTTCTTCCAGGCTCAGACCCTTCTCGAAAGTTTTCCTCCCTCTGTCAGGTTCACTATGGCTTTTACTGCAAAACAATTTCACCTTTCGCATTCACAAGTCTTAATGTCCTTTTAGACAATCCAGTGTCGACATTCCTCTGTCGAGTTCACTCTTGCCTACACAATGATCATCGGGGCATCAGCTTTGCCCCATTCTGCAGGCATCCCTCTGTCAGGTTCACGTTTTCCACCCTCTCAGTTTCTTCTACATGCTTACTATGCGAGATTCACTTCTCTTGGCTTTCCAATGGTCTGTCGGTCAAAGACTTTCGACTGTACAGAGAATTTTGCTAGACTCCTGTATGACCGCTTTGACCTTTTTCTTGCGGCTTTCCTAAGGTCTTCTGGTATCGGTAGTTTCAACAATGGGGGAATTAACCAGTCTCTCTCGAGTGAGCACCCATGTGGTACTGAACCCCTCAGCAGCTGGTTTTCCACTTAGGAGTGAACACTTAAACTGCCATTTGCAACTTTCGTTCAACACAGTTCGGTTTCTTATCGGTTCTCCCCTCGACTCACCGGCTGTGATGAACCACTTGGCTTTTCTTGTCTCTGGAAACAAGGATGGTACCACGGTAGCAAGCGTCTCTCCCTGTCCTGATTATCAGTGTAGGGGGGGCTTTGTGTACTGTTAACATCTGCTGCATCACACGCTGGCTATTGTTCGTGGTCTTATGATACCTTTTCATGGAGCCTTTGAGGGTCGGTTCTCGCCGCCTTTCTCCTCCTCTTGAATTGCCAAACTGGGATAGCCGTCTCGTCATGCGGTCTGCCTTGCTCGTAGTGTGCGGTTGTGCTCCACCTTTTAACCCTGTGGGAAAGGGAAAGAGCCATCAGGTGTGTGCGATTCTGGTCAACTGCCCGACTTTGCCTGACCCTTGTATGGGGACATGCCAGGTAAACGGCACTAGTGTTAGTCCGTTTTTTTTCGTGTTGTGCGAAAGTGTTCGTGTCGGAAAAGGGGGCTGGGGTTAGAGTTTGAGTATTTCACGTGGTAGGGAGGGAAAAAGGCATTGGAAGAAGGAGGATACCGCACCTCACCCATCGGGTGTCCCACTTCCACTCCCCGAGGACCCCCCATCCAGGTGATCTTCCCTCACTGGTCCACCCCCAGGAACTAGATCCAATAGCGATGTCAGTGTCCTGGCCACCTGGATGACAGATCCTCGGGAACTAGTCAGGGAGACACCTTCAGGTTTCTCACAGTAGGTAGTACCACCCTTGAAGCATAGAAAGACAAGTAAGGCTGCTTGCAAGAGAGGGCCTGAATATCCCCAACCTGCCTGGCAGAGGTGATGGCCACGAGGAAAGCCATCTTCCACGAGAGAAACAGGAGCACAGCCTGATGCATAGGTTTGAAGGGCGCTCCCATGAGCTTAGCACACCATTAAGCTCCCAAGTCAGGGCAGGAGCCATCATTGGCGGGAAAGTCCTGAAGAGCCCCTTGAGAAACTCCCTGACGAACCTGAGAGACCACAGCAAAGGTCTGGCTAGAGATATGGCGGTGAGATGCACCTTGATAGAGGCCCCGCTTCAGCCAAGGAAAGCAAGTATGGTAGTAGAGGGGTAATCTTATGAGTCTGGCACCACACAGAGAAGCATTTCTATTTATGTCTGTAGCACTTCAATGTTGACGAGGCACTGGCCCTGGCCAGGATGTGCTTACATTTCAAGCATAACCTCTAAACTCGCTGGCTGCAGGAGATATGACCTCAGGTTCAGAGACTATGGGTCGTGATGCAGAATCGCACCCGTTCCCTGGTGAGAATGTCCTGGGACAGCGGCAGCCTGATGGACGGGGTCACTGACAGACGTAGTAAGTCCGGACACCAGATATGCCTTGGCCATGCCGGGGAGACGAGTAACATCCTGCAGTGGCACTGACCAAGTGTGTTGATCGCAAGTAAGCGGAGTGGAAACAGGGGGAAAGCATACAGCAACCGTCCCTCCCACAGGAACGAGAACACGCCCCCAAGGCTCCTCTGTTGAGGGAGCCTGCTGGCGAACCTCTGGCACTTGGTGTTCGGCGCTGTCGCAAAGAGATCGATCTGGGCTGGCCCCCATTTGCTGAATACAAAATTCACCTGGTCCAGGCGAAGTTCCCACTCGTGGCAAGAACGCAGTTCCCTGCCCAGTTCACAATGGCGTTCTTGACTGCCGCTAGATGAAACGGGACGAGGCACATGCCTTGACGAACAGCCTTGCGCCACAGGTCCCGAGCCTCCTTGGAAAGCGCTGTGAGCGAGTCCTCCCCTTGTTTCCGGATGTAGAACATGGTGGTGGTGTAGTCAGGGATGTTTCTCATCACCTTGCCCTTGAACGATGGGAGAAAAGACTGGCGGGCCCAGAATACGTGCCGAAGTTCCAGGACCTTGATGTGGAGATCCTTCTCCGGTTGCCAGAGGCCTCTGGCGTGCAAATGTCCGGTGTGGGCGGCCTATCACTCTAGAGAGGCGTGTCTGTGTTGACAGTCTACTGGAAAGGGGGAACCTGAAACTGAGCTCCCTGGACGAGCTGTGGCCAAACTCCCCACCACTGTATAGCCGGACGGAACTCCTTGTTGAGCGAGATCTTGTCCGCAAAGTTTCCCCAACACCTGCATCCACCTTGCATCCAGGAACTCCTGGAGAGGTCTCATGTGAAGTCTGCACAGGCGAACGAGGCTGATGCAGGAGGACATCATGCGCAGCAGCAACTTGATGGACCCAACAGTCGCCGCCGAGGGCAATGCCAAACACATTACTGTGTTGATTTGGGCACCTAGAAACAGTACGTCCTGAGATGGCGTCAAGCAAGACTTTGAATAGTTCATGGAGCACCCCTACTGCGTCAGCCAGTCGTCCAGCTAAGGGGTATACGTGGATGCCCTGTAGGCACAGATGTGCCGCCACTGGGCCAGGCACTTCGTAAACACCCTCGGGCTGACTTCAGGCCAAAAGGCAAAGCCCTGAACTGTTAATGCTGACCTTGAACCACGAACCGTAGGAACTTGCAGTGTTTCTTGTTTGGGAAACCAAAGGTGTCTCACCAGCTAGTCCCTGGGGATCTGTCATCCAGGTGGCCAGGACACAGCCATCGCTTTTGGATCCAGCTCCTGCGGGTGGACCAGTGTGGGAGGATCACCTGGATGAGGGGTCTTCGGGTCGTGGGAGTGGGACACCAGTTGGTGAGACACGGTATTCCCTTCCTTATAACACCTTTAGCCCCATCCTACCAAGTACGATATTTAGGCGCTCCAATCCTCCCACCCCCCTTTACAACACAAACGCTTTGTCACGGACAGCCTGCTATGAAAGAAAACGGACTACCACCAGAGCTGTATACCTGAGGTGTAGCAATACAATGGTCAGGTAAGGTCAGCCAATTACTGTATTTGTATTTAATTATTTGGATAGCGCATCAAGACGCTGAGGCAACTGAGCGCATCTCTTACATGTTATCGGTTCACAATTACAGAAATATATGTACAAGCAATAGGAAGTTGCATTTACAGTATTAAACAAATTACATTTACAGTATTGTACAATAAGAACACAGAAGCAGTGAATATACAGTTCTATCCACGCAGGGGGGTATTTACAATAAAAGTTATATCCTTCTCAGTTATGATCCTGGTCCCGGAGCCAGGTATTAACCTTATTCTGGAAGATCATGAAAGAAGGTTCGGCTCTAATAGCAATGGGGGGCGCATTGCAGTTTTTAGCAGCGAGTACTGGAAAACTAACTCCGCCCGCCCATTGTTGGTTGAAGCACGGAACGATGACAGTGTGTTTGAGCTATTCTGCTAGGATGTAATGAAGTGCAGTGTGAGAAAGTGTTGCACAGGTATATGGGTGCCTGGTTGTATAAGCACATGTGTTAGAGCGAGTGTTTTAAGTTCTATTCTTTGCTTAATGTTTCGCCAGTTTAGGTTCCGTCTAGCAGACGAAATATGGTGTTTCCATGGGATGTTGCATGCAGATCTAACTGCATTGTTCTGCATGACTTGCATTTTGTTTATGTTCTGTTGGGACATTCCTAGGTAGAGTGCGTTACAGTAGTCGAGCTTAGATAATACTAAGGCTCTTCGCTACTGATATGCAGTTGGTTGTAGATGGGTATGGGCGACAAGCTGTAATGAGCTTGCATGTGTATGCTGTGGTCGATGCTAGGGCGTTGGTTTGTCTCGATGGGGATAGTAACTAGTCAATGTAAATACCTAGTGTTTTTACATCAATTGCTACATTGGATTGTGTTACCATCGATAATGAAGGTTTTAATGACGCTGTAGATGTCATTCAGTGTTTTGCTTTCTGCAATCGCCAGTGATGGGGATGAGTATCTGGGTGTCGTCCGCATAGTTAGTATACGAGACACCCAGATGATCAAATATGTCAAATAGAGGCTTGGTGAATACGTTGTAGAGCGTCGGTGATACGCATGATCCTTGTGGGACACCACAGGAGACTGGCAAGGGTAGGGCTGAGGCTGATGGAGCAAAGACCCTCATGGATCTATTGCAGAGGAACAATTTGATCCAGGAGTTAGTTTGGTCAGAAAAATGTGAAGCAGATGACAGATGCTTCCATAGTATGTCATGGTTCACCAGGTCAAATGCAGCGGATTGATCGAGCAGTAATAGCAGGGCATATTTATCTTGGTCTTTTAGAGCCTGGATCTGGTTCTTTAGGTCAATGAGTGCCGTCTCTGTCCCATGTCTGGGTCTGAAGCCTGATTGTCTTAGGCCTAGTAAGTTATTTGTTTCCAGGTATTGCTGAATTTGGAGATACGCTGCTCTGTCCAGTATTTTCAGCAGGAAGGGGACAGCAGTAATCAGGCGATAGTTGTATGGGTTGTTGGGGACAGCGTTGGCTTTTTTAGGAGTGGAAGTACCCATGCGTCTTTCAAAACTGGTGGGCACGGTGCTTGAGGCAAATGAGGCATTGATAAATTCAGTGATAAAGGGAGCAAGTTTAGTTGCAGCTTCTTTGATGAGATTAGGTGGGCAGACATCACCTTTGCAGTTGGATGATTTGAGCTTGAGTATGATCAGCTCTACTTCTTTGGTAGATAGAGGTTTACATTTAAATGGTGGCAATGTGATTGTGCATGAGGGTGGAAGGTTCTGAGAAATGGAGTTATTATTAAGTTTATTGAAATTTACATAAGAACATACATACAGAGCATAGATTCATCAACGCTTTAAATATAGAATTCATCACAAGGTATCTTTCCACATACCACCATCCCCTACCCTACGTAACAAAAATCAATCTAAAATATCATTACAACTCATCCAAAAATCTACTCCACATATCATCAAATAATTTCATTTTTTTGTTTCTGCGGAGAATAACCTTCTCCATTCTGGAAACCTGTCTTAAGTCTTCTATCCACTCTGAAAAGGTTGGTCTCTCATCACATTTCCATTTCCTCAAAACTATTTTCTTGGCTGAATTTGTTGCCCTTAAAAACCAGCATCTCTGTGGGTAAGTAAGTTCTTCCACCTTATCATCCTCACCCAAAATGACAGTAATGTAGTCAAAATCTTCCTGCAACCTTAGACCCTCATTAATCTTCTTAGTGACTCTCCTCCAAAATGTCCTCAATTCATAACATTCCCAGATCATATGTTCAAAAGAGCCAACTGCATGTTTACAGTTATGGAGTTATTGATGAGGTTTTTCTTAGAGTTTATTTTGTTGAGTAGCAACATTATTTTGTCTTGAAGCGCTTTTTGTATGTTAGTACACCATTGGATGTCCTTAATACAGGGGTCAGGTGTAGGGGCAGGTGACTCAAGTTCTTTTAGAATGTTGAAAAATTCTTTACTGCTCGAGTTTGCTTTGGCTATACGATCATTGAAGCTATATTTTTTGGCTTAGACAATGGCTGTTTTATAGTTAAATGAAGCCGCAGTGAATGTGTATTTTGTGTGGATGGAGAGTTTTTCCAGTTAGTTTCTGCAGTACATTTCTCGTTCCTAAGAGTCTTTATGTGAGGTGTATACCATTTGTTAATATGGGCACATGGTTTGGAGTTCTGTAATTTAAGAGGGGCTAATGTGTTAATAGCTTTTAGGATGGTCTCATTGTATAGATTCACTAAGTCAGAAAGGTCAGAGTGGGTGAAGTTAGGATGAGTTATCAGGCGTATTAAAGGTAGCACATTTTCTAAGGTAAGGTTACGTTTGCATCTTGCCATTAAGGCCGGAGCTTTAATAGTTATAGTAGGGGTTACAGCTTTGTCAATGGTGAAAGTGATTAGGTGATGGTCTGTCCAGGTACATGGTGTGTTAGTATCTTGATAGAGCAGTTAAGGTCCGCTAACCAATCTAGGGTGCGGCCTTTGTGTGTTGGGTTTCATATGCGATGGGTGAACCCAAGCTCAGATAAAGTATCCTTAAGGGTAGATGCTTTTGCGTCTTTTGGATCATCAAGGCCGAGATTGAAATCGCCTAGGATTATAACTTGGGACTTACATTTTGTAGTATTGGACAGTAGTTGAGATATGTAGTTTTCAAAAAGGTAGTGGTGCCGCCTGGGGGCGGTAGATTAGGTGCATTGTAATGGTCGCTTCGGCAGATGTGGATAATTTGACCTAGTATTTCGGCAGAAGGTAGGTGGTGTTTGTTGATCATTCTTAATTCTAACACCGTTTCATACCCCACCTCCTTTCAGATTTGGAGCTCTGTCTGTACGTAGGATGGAGTAGTTGTCAGGTAGGGTTAAAGCTAGAGCAGGGCCTGATGTAGGATTTGTTATAGCAATGATGTCAAGATCATGGACCATCAATATGTCAAATATGTTCAGGGCATGAGCTTGGATATACCTTGCATTGATGACACCTACTTTAATGACATTAGGGACGTTTTTAGTAGAAGGTGCTGGTGATTTACATTTGTTTAAAGTATTGGGAGTTTTATCTGGGGCAAAGTTTTTATAAGGCCTGTTTTGTTGTTAGCAATCCCATTTAGTTTCAGATATCGTTGAGTTCTGGAGCCGAGTCTCCAGTTTCTTTGTGGGGCCGGACAAGGTCTGGTGGTGTTATTTATGGGTGGGCCGTTAAATGATGGGTGTGAGGTCGTATGTGACAGGCAAGCCTTAGTTTTGGACATTTGGGATGTGGCTTTTCATGGGGGAGGAACAAGTGTCTTGGTTGGTGCCTGTTAGTGGGAGACTTGTTATCCCATACAATATCATGTTGATACAAGGTTTTAGGAAAATAGTGGGTTAGATGTCCCTCGAAGAAGGCAAGTTGGTTGTCATAGTTAGAATGATGGTGGGTAGGTTGTGGCGAGTGTGGGGTTCCATATTTAGGTGGGGAATTGTTGTCTTGCGAGTTGTACTAGTTATAGTCAGGCTGTTTGTAATGCTGAGAAGGCCTAGGAATAGTATAGGTTGTGGGATCATTTTATATACTTGTAGTATGGCTAAAAAAGCAAGGTAGGCTAGTCCCAATGGTCACAATCAGGCTAAAATAGCATGGTGGGCGAATCTCCTAGTGTGGCAGTGGAACCTTATCAGGCTATAGCATGTGAAATATATACCAAGGCATATATGGTAATATATAGTAAAATATAGCAATTATATATAGTTTAGTATAACATATACACGTGACGGGTATCCGGCGACAAGTTTTCACGACAGTTGTGTTACATTGGGTTAGTTAAACTGTGACTCGAGGAGGTGAGCGTGGCTGACCTAGCTATTTCAGTGCAGATAACAAGCTGGACATAGGTAATTCTAGGTGGCAGGGCATAGATGTATGGCACAATAGTAACGCATATCTATGTAGTGGGTGGTGTACAGTAGGCTGGTTTAATTGCAGCACTGGAGGGTAATAGGGCTAGGACGTCTAATTCATACAATTGACATTAAGTTTCCTAGCAGAAATCTATCATAACCGTAACAGTAGTGGTTCAGCACAGTCAGCTGAATCCGGGTGTCACTACCGATATGCAGGGCAAGTAAACATGTTAAAGTAAGCTAGACTAGATGCTGGTGCAGTCTGAGCAGGTGAGATAGGCTCTTGCTACGTTAATGACATAGTTCGATATAATGTTCATAAGTTAGTTAAAATTGTTTTTGCGCAGCACGGCTGTTTTCTGGTTGTAACAGCGTGATCCCTCAGATAGCATGCAGCAAGACAGAACTAGTAGGTTTGATAGAATGGTTTGGGGATTCGCTCAGTATACGGCGCACAGCTGATATCCGTGGCCGTTCTGCTCGTGTAATCTGGCGAGTGCAGATTATCTGGACAGGTGAATAGAGGATATTAGGCGTTTAGAAGCCATTGAGTGTGATGATGGTTCAGGACCGATGATAATGATTTGAAACAACACTTACTGTCGGCTTGCCTCCATTCACGGACAGGCGCAGACAGGCTGCACCCTTAATGAGCGCCTTTTGTGAAGCGCCGGCTCAAGCCTTCCGGCGACCCGTCGTCATGGAAGTACAGCGCGGAGCCAATGAGTATGCAGGCTGTTGCTAGGCTGACCATCACACACACCAGTCTTCCATTATACTTCCCCCACATGGATAAAAGGCAGAGCATGAGAGCACACTAGTAAACAGCAATTCCAAGGTGGCAGATTATCGAGGAGAAAGACGGCGAAACTGTAGGGGGTCGCAAGGAGCGAAGTTCCCTTGAACTTTTCGAAGAGAAACCATTACTTTCACAAAGCCTCAAGAACAGAGCGTAAGACCAGGAAACCGGGCTGAAAAATCCTGCATTGTGTGTCAGAGGTACCCCCAGGGCCCTCCCATGTCAGTAATCAAGGCGGGGAGAATCCCCATCCACCGTGGTACTGTCCTTGGCTCCAAGAACAAAGCCGCTTCAGTGAACGCAACACACCCGGTGAGTTGGGGAGACCGATACAAGACCGGTCTGTGTTGAAGCCAAGGTTGCAAGCAGCAACATTGTATGGCAAGCGCTGGAACGAACATTGTTAAAACGTGTGTGATAAGAGACGCAAATTAAGTTAAACTTCTGTTGCGTGACTGGACTTTAAAGCAAGCTACAATACCTTTGACAGATTGATCCGGCACCATGTAGGTGCGCAATTGAAGGTCTTTGTAAAGTATCCAGCGACTAAATAACAACAGTAGATAAAGTTGGTCCAAGCACGGCGGAGGGAGAACAATTGAAAGAGAACTAGTAACTGTAAATCTAAGTGGTCCTGCGACGGGTCAAGTCAAATCCCTCACACAGTAGAAAGTCTTCGATTTCAATGAAGTAGAGAAAGTGTGAAAAAGTACATGAATTTGTTCCGAGTCGACAGAGGGAGATCAATTGAAAGCTTTGTGTTAAAGTGGGTCTGAGCCCGGTGGAGGGGGGTGAATCGAAAATCACCCAAGAAGTTGTACATAAAAATCCTGAAGAGAAAGGAACTTTTGAATGTTTGTAGCATCAGGCCTTCTGAATTAAGAGACTTTGAATGGCAAAGAGACTCAGACACAGAAGACCATGATACTGAGATATGAACTGCCTCTTCGTGCTAGAGAAACGGAGACTGTGCTAAGCTCGAGTGTGCCGCCTTGTCCAGTGCTGAAAACGTGGGGAAGGAGTCCAACGGCTTGAATATCCCGACATATCATTTCTTGAACACTTTTCTTTTGCAGAACATTGTAAAGAATTCTATATAGGGAAAACAGAACGCAAAGTAAAGGGAATTCCAACATAGGATTGAGAACATTAGCTGGTCGGTTGTTTATAGACTTAGACAAGGGTCAGACAGCAATAAAGAAAGAATTACTCTTGAAAAAGAACAAGAAATTATTTTCCTAACCAAGAGTATGCTGACTGGCCTCAATGATAAAATCGATTGGAACATCTAGATGAGCTTGTTCCGCAGTTTTAAACAGTGCCTTACCTGGGCACGAGGCTCAGGAATCAATACTCGCATACACCTAGTGATTTAAAACAAAAAACCTACTGGGCTAATCAGAGATGCAGCCGCCTTGGAGGGCCACGGTGCAGGCATCTCTCAACCAATTAGGCAGTAGCAGTGTCGCACTAGTGCTACACGGAGATGGTTTTGCTCTACTTCAGCCGCCTGCAACTAAAGTAGACATCAAAAGAGGACAAGCTACCAGGCATTGAAGCCGAACGTCTCCATGACAACGTGAGGCTCAAATAGGGACTCGGCAGCCAGTACCTCGCTGACGTCAGTGAAATGCGACAGTGAAGCCAGACGAACAGGCGAACTGGAGAGAGACGTACGAGGACTACGAGCTCAGAAGGTAAGCAGCTACCGTTATGGATAAGAGCAGGTAGACAAACCACTAACTCTTCAAACTGTGCAAGGATACTGGGCTAAACAAACACCATACTTGTTTTATCCTAGAACCCGCTTTGGTCTTGTAGCGCGAATCCATATCAGAGGTCTTCCTTTCACTAACAGAGCATGTTTGCCGCACCGTGCTTGTAGACGAACAAGCATTTCGAAATGTCTGGTCAACATTCTGGAGTTTTTTTGATTCCGTGCACAACGTGACTACGGAGGTAAGACGTCCGGCTGTGGGAACCATGTGACTCGCATAGTTTGTCAATAGATGATGCGAGATTAAACGAGGAATACTGACTATGTTCTTCCTTTACTCTATTGTCCTTCTTTAAATTGGTGAAACATCAATACCGTTCATTGCCCAGACAGGCCAGACTATCCTGCTCCTGAAATGTTACCATATGACTGTGGGTGGGGCCATTTTGTTTCCCCAGATTACAGACAAGCCTTCTACCATAGAAAGCTTCAGCCACGACTGAGTATCTACAATCCATACCAGATACAGTCGACCAACCCGAGATTCAAGTAGTAGTGTTGGAGAACACAGACTAGTAATGCGGATAGAAATGTGAGGACCACAGACTTATACCATTTCAGGTATAACCCAATGAGCGAGCTAAAAGAACAGACTGCTGTGGAATTAATGAATTAGAGGATTACACGTCTAAACCAAACCGCTTTGTCCCTCATTCAGTTTGGCGCACCCTGGTAAATTGAAGGAGTGAGTCGGATGATTCGGTAACTGACGGAAAAAACCCCAGTGCAAGAGCTGCCTTTGAGCTTATTTTTTCGCTGGATTCTTTAACTGGTAAGAATTTGAATCCGCCCTAATAGGGGTTACGAAGATGGTGACTGTAACGCTCACCTGATTCCCACGGAGGCGCTGGTCTAGGAAGGAAGGTGTCTGTGACTCGAAAAGTGATGTGCAGGACTCGATTGGCTTCTGGGGCTGAGCCTCTTCGCACTGTGTGTCGAACTCGAAGGGTGAGATTTCTGCAGGTGAAAGAATATGGGGGTTAATGATCTGGGCTGTTGAGTGTCCCTCTCTCCCTCTCTCTCTCTTCCTAGCTTATCCGTAGAGCCCCCAGGTCAACGTGCTCACCTTAGATAGGTGAATGCTGGACTCTCCATCTGCGTCTGGTGCAGGGTGCCGTTGCCAGTTCCTTCAATGGGTGAAACGTAGGCCTCTTGACATCAGAGGATCGCTACCGCCATTAACTGCACGAGCGGTGAGTTTCCGGACACCTTTTTAGTCCTTATAGTCTTTAGGTGCGTGGGCACGTAATATAGAACAGGGCTTGATATGATGCTTTCTCTTATTTGTTTTGCAGGGCTCTTGGAATAGAAGATGGTGTGAAGAGAGCCGAAGCTGGAGCCAGAGCCTTGGGACGAAGCACTTGGAAATGCGTAAGTAATTGCAAGCGCTCTAACTGTCTCTTTTCTCTTGCAGCTGTGAGTTCGTGCTGAAGAGTTGCTGGAAAACGGCGAAGTATTTGCAGGCGTTCTATTGTGGCGAGCGCGATGGGCGTAAGTAAATACCTGTCTAATGTCTTTTCTTTTGTATTTCAGATGCTGGGTCGCAGCGTTGAAAACATCCGGAATGCACGGAGTGCTGGTAAGTAATAACTATGCTTTTGTTTTCACAGGCGGAGATGCAGCGTGAAGAAATGGCCGCTGCCGATGAATCAGGTGAGGAATGCGCTGCATGTGAAGGTTGCCGTGCTAACCTGTTGTTTCTTATCTTTACAGATGCTGCTGAAGACCGGATTCAGGAGTGGTAAGTATTGTTCTTGCAGGTTCAGGATCGGAAGAAGAGAAGCTGGAACAGACTCGGTGAGCGTTCTGCTGCAGATGCAGAATAACGCGAAGCACGTTTCATCAATCGGGTGTGGTTTAAATAGCCTTGGAGTGATGAGGCATCTTCCTCCACGGTAAGAAAAGAGTTCCTGTTCCAGAAGAGTTCCAGTGTTGTATCCAGGGAGTGGAGCTTGCCCCACCCAGGTAAGAAAGTAGTTCCGGCTTACTGAGGATTCCTATGCAGCTGGTAAGTAAGCAGCATGGTCTGCTGCAGGTAAGTCCACCCAAGCATCTTCATATATATTATGAGCCCGGCGCTTCCAGTGCCGGGACCGATGGCATTGATGAGCCTGGCGCCACCGGCGCCAGGACAAGGTCCAAAAGGTCCCAGTGGGGACCGGCTGGTGCCTAGGATTAAGGTTAGGGGCCTGCTTCCAAGGACGTTGGGCTGGTCCTGGCTCCTTGGAAGTAGTGATCATGACAGTGACAAACCTTTTCCGATTGTGGGCACCCTAACACATAAGACATCTCGTGCAGACAAGAGGAGAATCTCAGATAAATATTGTCAAAGGAAATAAACCTTTGAGATAGAAAGTATCATTTGTGTGGGTCTCCTAGAGAGAGATGTGGCGCAGTAAGGTTTATACTGCAGGTAGCCGAGATTGGCTCAAAGAATCTGTAAACTACAATGAGATTGATGCTCCTGTACATATGGATCTTCAATATCCAATGCCTACGTTATATGTGTTTGTGACGTAGGGGAAGACACCCAGGGATTAAAACCCTATGAAACTGTACTTTCCGGGGAGTCAAGACCGGAGAGATAAAGTGGAATGTGACATTAGTAGTTGTGTTCTGATTGCTTGAATAACATTTATTCTGTATTTCCTTTTTATGAAGAGTGTAACGCAAAATAGTAAAACACGCCCCTGATGAATTTCTCACACTTTGAAATAGGGAAAGAAACATGTTGGGCTGTACGAACATGAGTATGATTGAATGAAGATGTGTTTTTAGATACCAAGGATGTATTTTAGAACGAGTGCAGCAGTATGAATGGGTTGCAAGAATGATATTGCTGACAAATGAGGTGCATGAGTACACAGAACTAGACATTAAGCATGGGTTAAAAACATAATTACTGCCTTCTTGATATGTTGTGCATTTTTGTGTTTTCACTCTTCGTTTGAATTCATTTAAGATGTTATGTTGGAAGACAGGTTCATTTTGTTGCCCTGTTTTTGAACCTAAGACATATATTAATTATTAAAATATGTTTTGAAACCTTTATCTGTACTAGTATTTAATGTGAAGGTACAGCTCCTATTGGTGTTCTTTTCCGTGCAGCAGCAAATTTTGTTATACCACATGCATTTTTTGTGTGCAAAATTTAAAGTTCATTACCTTGGTGAAGGGTTTGCCTGTTATCTCCTTCAAACCTCCCTCAGTTGTTTTGTTGCAGAACATTGTTTGCCAAAATGTTTTGGATTTAGGAGGTACGGATTGGCAATTGGTTTATTAGTATAGGCCCTTTTATTTTGACAGACTCAACTAGGACTGCGTTATTATTCATTGATGGTCGTAGGTTGCTCCCATCTTTAGATTTAGGTTTAGATAGGCATTTTCCAAACCCAATTTAAGTTCAATAAACACCCTTGAACTGTGGTCACGTGTCTGTCTTACTGTTTGATAGCATGCCTTCCTTACCCTTGTGAATGGGTATGTGGAAGGAGGCGTACACAAGATCCAACAACGTCAGAAAATCTCCTTGCTGCAGCTAGCCGAGCAAGTGTTGCAACATGACCATCTGGAACTTTTGGGACGTCAAGTACTTGTTGAGACGATGAAGATCTAGGATCGGCCTCCACTCCCTTGTTTTCTTTGGAACCAGAAAGTATCTTCAGTATACTCTGGAGCCCCGGAGCCGGTGGGAGACAGGTTCTATTGCCCCTTTCTGTAACATGGCCCGCACCTCCTGCAGAAGCTGTGGTCTGTGTTGTTCATGTCGCTGAATCAGCAGGATACGAGGACACCTGCGATGAACTCCAAGGTGTGCCCCTGTCCGAGAGCATTCAGCACCCATCTGTCCGTGGTGATCTTTTCCAACTACCAAAAAACTTCACCAGCCAGCCTCCCAGGGGTGCCTAGGTGGAGGCTCGAGGCCACAGCCGGTTCAGGCTTGCTTGGGGTTTAGAACTCTGCCCTGCAGGCAGCGTCTCCGCTGTCCTCCGCTGCCTTGAGAGCGACCCCTATACACTTCTTGAGGAGGACGTGGAAGCTGTTGATACAGCGTATTATATCCTTTGGAGGATGTTACCTCGGAGAACGAAAGGAGGATGACGGCCGTTGCTGCTGCAAAGTTCGCAAGGAGCGTGCAGTCTATGTCAGTCTTTATCGCTTGCAAAGACTCGTCGACCGCCTTTCCGAAGATGTTCTCCCCATCGAACAGCATATCCAGTACCCTGATCTGAATGTCTGGGCGGAAGTTAGTTGCCTTCAACCAACCTTGATGACGCACAGGTACACCCCATTCCCCATCTGGCAGAAACCTGTATCTGCGAGTCCACCGCCACTGATGGGGTGATCCAAGGCCACTTCTTTCTCCTGGAAGAGCTCCAGTTCCTTGACCTTCTTTGCTTCAGGCAGGAAGTCCAGAATAGGATCCAACTTGAACCACAGTGCCCGGTCGTAACGGGACAAGATGGCTAGGGTGTTAGCTGCATTGATGGTAGACGCTGCTGTGTAAAATTATTCTCTTGCACATTGCATCCAACTTCTGCCCCTCCTGGTCCAGAGGTACCATGGCTGCCGACGACTGGTTTGCTGAGTGCTTCCTGGCTGCTGCCAAGACTACCAAGTCGGGCGAGGGCTGAGACTTTAAGCACCTGGGGCCTGAATCCAGGACCCTGTACTTCTTTCTCCAGCCTGTCCTGCTTGGTCGGGCCGTAATCATGTTTTTCATCCAGAAAGAGACCAGAACAGACATGATTTACTTCTTGACTTGCGTCGTTGGTATTGGAAGCCTTCTTTCTTGGTCTCCTCTGGGGTTAACCAAAAAGAGCCCGGAGGCCCTTGATATGATGGAATGAAAGGATCCAGCTTCGTTGTGTGGGGAGGCCCTATGAGGCTTGTCTGCGTGCAGCGTCTCCCCATCAGCCGCGATGAAGTCGTCCTCCTCGTCGGTGCCCGTGGCTGGGTCCGTGCCCGTATGCAGGTCCACAGCGCTGGGTGTGGTCTTTTCGTGATGAGATGGTGGTGGTGGAGGAGTCAGATGCTGGGTAGGACCAGAACCCCCTTTGGCCTTCTTTCGTGGGGGCGAGCTTAGCCTCAGGAGCTACTGTGTGTCCCGTGAAGGAATAGGTTCTTAAGGCATCCTCTGCTGGATTCTGGTGACCAGTGTGTGCAGAGTTGTTAGAATATCCACCAGTACGCCCCTACGTCTATGGATGAATGGAGCCAGCAGAGAAGTGTCTGGGCTGACACCTCCTCGTGCGAGTCGGTGACACGTGTAGCAATCGTCCTGCAGATCATTGTCCTCGTCGGTACACTAGTAGGTCTGCTCCAGTCTGTTTGGGACAACCCCCTGATCCATGTACCGGGGAAGCTCTATCAGAGGCACCGTCTCTCCTTCTCAGGAGGCTTCTGGGTCCGTTTTGTCGCCGGGTCCATCCCTGATCCCAGAGTGGCCATCACCTTTGTCTCTGCTTCCGCAGCTGTATCTCACCTCGGGGGTAAGGACACCCGTTGAGTGGCCGCCTCCTCCTTCGCTGTCCCTCTCTCCTTCAACGATATCGCAGGAGTCATCGTTGACTTCGACGACAATGAGCTTGTTGCTGCTTTTGTCAGCTTCAATGAGTCCTCCCCGCAATGGTAATTTGTCGTCTTATCCGCGGACACACAAATGTTTTGCTGGGTTTGGGGGCTTCCTTTTCGAAGAGGACCCTTTCAATGTTAGGCTCACTGTAGAGGTCACTGGTGATGGCGATCGCCTTCTGCCCGACTCGGGACCCGCATCAGTGGCGAACCAAGTGGAGCAGAGCTTGGCCTTCTCTTGGACCCCCGCAAGCAGAGCGTCCTAAAAGGATCTCAACCTCCTCTCGGAGGGAGTTTGCTTCTCGGACCGGCCGCTAGTGGTCGTTTGTGCTGTAGTGGTCGTTTGTGATTTTCTTCGAGAAACCACGTCACACCTCCTCATCGTGGCCTGGATGCGGGCAATACAAGCATTTATGATGCCGATCCGCCATAAAAACGTTCCTTAATCCACACTTTGCGCAGAGTTTGAAGAGGCTTCGGCTTTCCTTCTCCTCACTCATGGTTGAAAAGGTGCAAAGTAGGCCCAAGCCCAGGCCTTCTTGAAACTTCAATGATGATCCAACGGTGGATGAATATCTTCACTGGTAGCGGATCCCCGCTGCTGACCTCTGTCCTTCATCAAAGATATTTGAGGAAAAATCATTCAAAACTATCTATTTCGGATAAAAATCTGAAAAAACACAAAAAGAGCTTCCAAGAGTAACTTGAGGACTCCCTACACTGAAGCATGCAGTAAAAATCTGAAGATGGCCACCAGGGGTAATCTCACTGGGTGGGAGCTTAGGGAGAGGACTGTCATTGGATGGGGGCAGTATGACCCAGAGGACAGTGATTGGTTTAGAGGAGAAATACAGTTTTAAAGTGAAAGTGAAATGTTTATTCTTTTACAGAGGATGCTTCGCCTGACGATGGGGAATATTCATGAGCATGTGAAACCATGCCGGACCCAAAGCTGGATGGTTGGTGTGGCTTCTGACACTTGACATGCACAGCATTTAGCTGGACTGAAGGAGCATTGGCACGGCCCACCCCTTTCAGAGAGAGTGCTTTTATTAACTTAAATATCAGGATGGAAAAAGGCCTAACTTGCCCTATGCTAAGGCGGGATTTCCCTACCTAAAGAAAACGGATAGTCAAAGAGTTCAACTAAAGAATCTGTGTCCAAAACCTATACTTGCCCTCACAACTGAATCTGTAAAATGTGTAGGGATGTCAGCAACTAAAAAGAAAACCGGGTGTAGCATAATGTTCTGTACTTCTTCCAGCTCACAGCTTCCTTTCTGCTCCCTTCCCAAAGTGTAAAACAGTTCCACAAAAAACAATCTAAAAAATTACCTTCTTTGGACTTAGGATGCAAGTCTGACCTGGGGTTCCCTTCCCCAAGATTTAAGTAACAGTTCAAAAAGCAAGGTATATCCTTGGGCCTAATTACAGGTCCAGCGGTAACCCTGTGGGTGCTACCGGCGGTTTGCCGCCGGACCTGAAAAACAATTACCGGTGCCCGACTTTCTGGTGCCACAGAGCTTTTCCAAGTCTGGTGGCCGGGAAGTCAGGCGCCGGTAATTTTGTTAGTCCCCATTCCCATAAAGTACCAAGGGACTCTATGGGAATGGGGACACAGGAGCACCATCACCATTGCTAACGCGCCGGTGCTCCCGTGAAAACTTTGTGGGCGGGTGCTGTCTCGCCTTCTGACCAGCCGGGCAGTTGGGCACCCGCCCGCAGAGTTGTAGTTTGCCGGTCCGGAAACAACAGTGCTGGTAAGCTTACCGGCACTGTTGTTCCCAGACCGGTGCACTTATAATGAGGCCCCTTGTCTTTTAAAGTTCCAAAGTTCAAGGTTTTCAAACATTAGTTCCTTTAGTCTGTAGTTTTTACACAAGTGGATAAATTAAGCTTCAGCACCTTTTATTTGCATGTTCCTGAAAGTCATGTTCAATTTAGAACTCAACATGCAGTGGTTTCTTTATCCTTTGAAGGTGTATTCATTTCAGCATTTTCATAAATAATGGTTTGTTTGGATTTAAGGTTCTGTTCCCCTTTCTGTGTTCCAAATGTCTTGATTCTGATGTCTGACAAGGTTTTAATCCAGTTAGGTATTCAATAAATCATAAGTTTTGCTTATAACTTATTTGCGCTTTGTAGTTCGATGAGCGTTTATTTTACTTTAATTGCCTAGTGTTCGGAGACCTTCGAAAACCTGTTTCTTACCACACGCGACCACTCCGATACACATTATTTCACCCAGCTCTTCTCAGCCCTGTGATGATTGCTAATGAAGGATCAGAGACTTTCAAGAGTGTGACCACTGCGATACAAAGTATTCAGTGTATAACAAAGTTCACACTCATGCACCGGGTTTCCCATTCATTAGAAACTCACTGGTTGCTTTCACTGTTCTTGTTGTAGCACGGATCATTCAGCCTTTTGTTGCAGCGCAATCACACAGCCTTCTGATTTTCTGTGTTGGTCCTCTCACACAGGGGAACGAGCACTTCAAGCAACAAGGAACTCATGGAACAACCATACGTATACGTAGGAACTGTTCCAATTTAGATGACTTCTATGAACAATCAGACAAACTGAGCAGTCGTCTGAAAGAGAGAGGTTATCCCAAAAGATTGATTACTCAGGCGTTCAAAAGAGCCAGGTTTACTGATCGGGATATTTTGCTTACGCCTAAACAAAACCCAAATTCAAAATCTGATATTAACAACACACAAATGACATGTGTACTAACTCATGGGCCCCAAACCTTCGAGATTAAAAAACGTATCTCTAAATATTGGCCTATTGTTAAGATCAGTCTACCTGAAATGCCCCTACCACGTTTTGTCTTTAAGAGAGCCAGCAACATTTGCGACAAACTTGTCCATTCCTCTCTCAAAAAAGACTCACTCAGAATGGGACTTTGGGACCTTAGGACCACTGTAGGCCATTTTCCGTGTGGTTCCTGTTCTGTCTGCCAATTCACCAAAAAACTAAAAGGAGTTCAAAATTGTGCAAAAAACTTGGACTCTTTGCACTATGACAAACTGTAAAACAAAACAGGCAGTGTATTGCATTCAATGTCCCTGCGGACTTCGCTACGTCGGACAAACCTCTCGACCTGTTCACATCAGAATCTCGAAGCATCGCTCGAGAATCCGGTGCAGAACAGCATCTGCACCTCTGGTTAGCCACTACCTTGAACTACAACATTCCGCCAATGATATATTCTGGTGGATACTGGACGTAGTAAAGAATACCCCGAATGTCTCTCAATGTCTCCTTCAGAAGGAGGCTCGATGGATTTACTGCTTATCTACTCATATAAGCGGATTCAATGAAGATTTTACTCCATTCTAAGCCACCGTTGCTTCCATTTCATTCATATTCCTCTCTGCTTTGTGCTCCCTTTCTTTCCAACATGATTCCAGTCTGGGAATCTGTCCCACTTTCTTTGATTCATTTTCCTAGGGTTACCTTTATGATCACTATTTGGGAACCCTATCCATTCTCATTCTTCAGCCTTCTTCATAAGGCTTTTTTTTTTCCTCTCTTGTTTTCCAAGGAAGATGCACGACTCCTTCACGCTTCATGTTAAATTTGCGGCTTACCCCACTTTTCCTATTCCATGAGGGTAGGTCTGCCAGACTCTCTTTTTCCTATTAATTATTTTTACTCCTTCACGTTTCATGCAAAAATATGCGGCTCACCCCATTTTTTTCATCCCATGAGGGCAGGCCTGCAAGACTTTTAAATTATACATTTTTTCTAGTCACGAACCAGACGTGATTCTCTTACTCCTCTGTTCTCTGGCTGTCCCACCTGCACCAGCTATTCCTGCTTACGCTTCATTTTCCAGGCGGTCTGCAACATGACTTAGCTTTTACAGCAGCAGCCGCCCGTGAGTCAGCCTTCAACTTCACCGTTTGATCGTTACAGGCTTGGAAACCCCCACCGTATTACTACACTTCCTCTCGTAGACTGCCCTGTAACTAAGCGTTACATGAGCAGCCGTAACAAAGACATTTTATTCACACCCGGTGACTGACACAGAGGCACGTCTATCCGTAGCCAATCCGTGAGCCTCTCGGATCAAGCTTGTGCGATTGACATGGAGGCACCGTTACCTCCAGCCAACCCCTGCACTCCTAAGACTCAGCTCCAATGGAACACGGCTACATGCCCCTGTTGCCACCACTCGAAAAAGCGCACACGCGCACATCCCATAAAGCTCCATTAAAGCTCCAGTAGCGGCAAGGAAACAAGTGTTCCCGGGCTTATGTGATTTATGAGGCAATTCAGCTAAGACACAGTGAATAATAATCGTGCTGACACCCAAGCCATTTTTTTCGTGGTTGAACGCATTCAGCATTTTTTGCCTCCATTTCTCTTTCCTTTTTTCTTAGAGGCAGCATCCAGCGCCTTTTTCATGCAACCTGAGGTGACAACACAGCGGTTGTTGCCCTCGTGTAGTTTCAAGTGATCACTGGGCTCAAAATCCTCCCGGTCACCGTACCTGAGACCAGCTACGTTAGATGGCACACCACGGACCTCATTGAGCTATCCGCATGCCACTGTGCTCGATCAACTGCTCTGGATACTCCATTGCGAGTACTTTCCCTTAAAGACAGCGCTTTTTCTAGACGCTTCCTTTTAACCATTCACATTCGGCTTCACACACTAATTCGCCCTGAGGAAGGCAATCTTCGAAAATGTTATGAACCTATGGCCAGACAGGTGGCATCTTTGCCGAAACGTTGTTTGATGATGTCTACTCGAACTTTCTTTAGTCCAGTATTTTTGTGACACACACACGTAGGCAGACCTGTCATTGGAATACAGGAAACAGAGCTAATTTGGACTTCACTATTTTTAGTAAAGAAAATTCCAACTACCTAATTTTGTTGGCTTCTAATTAGGCCATTTTTTCACTATTTGCAGTCCATTTATCTAGTTTGCATGAGTATTCCCTCTTTTGCAACCAAATTGATAACTGAACTTTATGTTTGCTCTCTCTCTAATACCAAAACGAATTGAAAATTGAACTTTTGTGATTTTTTGTCTTTTTGCATGACTAACATGTCTAAACTATGAAACCATTTGCAGCTATTTGTTGTTCTTTGTTTTATGTTTGTCCATTGTTGATAAACCCTTTACACTTAGTCTATTTAAATTTCTATTTGTGAAATAAACACACTTTTTTACAAACTTGCCCTCATTGTTTTCAGAGAACCTTTTTCAAAAAATAAGTGATACCGATCCCGGTACACCTTTAGAAAGAATTTATGATTAGAATTCATGCAAATTGTGTTTACAGCAGTAGGGACTTTCTTGTTATTAAAGGATTTCCAGTCCCTTCCCTCACTGCTTTTGGGACAATTCCCACCCTTTTTCTGTATTTTCTGGAACTCATGTTGGCAACAATAAAGACAGACACATGATCACAATTCAAGGGCGTTTATTAAAATGGGTATGCAGGTTGGAAAAAACGCCTACGATGGGAGCAAGCTGCGACCATCAAATGAAAAATAAGCCAGTCCTGGTGGTGTCTTGACAAATAAAAGGGCCTGTACTAAAAAAAAAACTATTGCCAGTCCTTACAACTAAATACAAAAAGAGCATGGGATACGATTCACAAGAAAAGAAATGTGTTCACAAATGGTAAGTCAGGATGGGTTAACCAGGGTCTCCCTTCCCCACATTTTGAGTATGGGACAAGAAGGGACTCCTGGGCACAGCACACTCTCGAGCTTTCCCAGCACGAAACGACAGTTCCGATCTCAGCTATCAGGACAGTCGATGGTCAAGTCTCTTGCCTTCGAGGACCTGATGTATTCAAAAATAACAAAGTTACTTTTTAAATGGACGTTGGTTGAGGACTTTTCACCCTTGGATCCCCCTCTTCCGGGCTCAGACCCCTATTCAACGTCAGCCTCCCTTGTCGGGTTCACTATGGCTTTCCTTGCATTCACGAGTCTTAATGTCTTTTTAAAACAGCTCACTGTGGACATCCCTCTTTCGGGTTCACCTTTGTCAACACACTTTATCAGGACTTTAGGCTTCGCCCCTTTCCATCGGCATCCCTCCGTCGGGTTCAATTTTGCCTGCTTTTATCAATCACTCAATTTCTTCTACTTTCTAATGAGTTGGGATTCACTCCCCTTAGCTTTTCAACTACTGCCGGTCAAAGACTTTCGACTGTACAGAGGATTTAGCTAGACCCATGTATGACCATTTTAACCCCTTTCTCTCCCCGTTCCCACTGCCTTCTGGTAACAGTAATTTTAACAATAGGGTGGCCCAGAGTTTGTTGAGCGAGCACCCACATGGTGCCGGACTTCTGATGGGGATGGGTATGTGGTGATGTGCGCTCTCTTCACCGCCTCATCCAATGAATCTCCCACTACTGAGAGGATGGAGCTACATTACATTTGCGGGGATCTGTCCCCTTTAGCTTTCCACAGTACTCCCTCCAGCTCAACCCCTGCGACTGCTCAGTCCATTGGCCTCTAGATCTTCCCCTAGCCGTCTTTTTGCCAGTCCCTGATGACCCTCATCTGGGCTGCCAGATAGTAGGCACTAAAGTCTGGTCCCCCCATTCTCCCTGTAGCTGTTGACAACTTCATGAGTTTGACAGGCACTCTCGGAGCTCTGTTATTCCACACAAATGTGCTTGTCATTTTGTGGATGGATTTAAATAGGGTCGGCGGGACCTGGTGTCAGGGGTGTCTTGCCCTCGTAGTGTAGCCGTAGAAATCTTCTGACTATTATACCCCGCTGGCTGAAAGTAGACAACCAGTGCAATCTAGTAGCCAAAAGATAGGATGCCAAACGATGACCAAGATGGCTGCAGTACTCAGGATAAGGTGCGCCGACACAGGAGTTTGGGTAAACCGGAATTGACTGTAATGAAAGTGACAGAAGTTATCCACAATCTATAACAGTAATACAGTGTGAGCAAGAATAATAAAAACACTGACCTTTGAGGTAAGAACCGTCAAACCCAAAGATACATAGCAGCCAATATACCAGTCTACCCCTGTGGATAAGCAAATGCAACAATAAATGACAGGTGCTGGAATTGGCAGGCTAATGATTGCAAGGGAAAACTTAAAACACACCCTTACCGTGAAGGAAGCTGTACTGAAGCGGTAGAAGAAGCCAGAAGATGTGGGGGTCCGAAGAGAAATGCAGGAATCCAAACAGAAGCTACCCAAAGGAAAACGGGGAAGCCCCAGAAAAACCCACTAGCAGTCTTCCAGTTCAAAGTACTCACAAGTTCAAAATCCAAAGGTAAATCCAGAAACAACAATCCAAACGTGTACGTGAGCCCAGGCAGTTCAAAGAAAGTCTGTAGCAATCCAAAGGTAAACAAAACATAGGCAAGTTCGTAGTCCGTGGAATTCCGAGGTCCAAGCAGTACGACGAAGGCGGCAAGCAAAACGGAGGCAAGTTCGAGGTCCGTAGATGTTCTGAGGTCAGAGCAGTACGATGAAGGCAGCAAACAAAATTCAAGCACCGAGAAGGCAGACGATAGGCAGCATCCAGGGACAGGCAGAAGTTCGATGCACGGGAAGGCAGTTCCAAGGAGGGCGGGGAGAGGGAGGGAAGGGTCATAAGAATTGAGCACACTAAAAAACGCCACTAGAAACCAGAAGTTCAGAAGCACCGAGTGATTCCCGGTGACGTTATTTAAACAATCACGTGAGCTCACAGTGATCACATGAACACACTAGGCGCATGCCGGAGGCGGGTAGTGAAGAAATGACAGGACGCCAGCGTTGCCAAGCCAACTTCCATGCACCTGGTAGTCCTCGTCTTAAAGAGCCACAACCTGTTTGAGCACGGCTCCTCTTGCGGAGGGAAAAGGGTACCATGAGTCTTTTTGCGCCTGAAGTTTTATTCATGACACCTGGACTGGGAGGGCTGAGAAGTAATATAGTAGCTGCGGTAAAACCACAATCTTTAGGACATGTAAGCGCCCTAACCACGTTATTGATAAGGGCCCCCAATCTATCATATTGGTTTTGAGCTTCCCCAGGAGGGGCAGGTAGTTTGCTTGGTATAGCTGCTCCCCCGGTCTGCCCAATTTAATTCCCAAGTATGTGTTATGGAAAGTTCCACTGCAGCTGGTTTTCCACTCCCGTATTAATAGTTATTCGTACAGTGGGTGTCTAGTATCTGGTGGTTGACAAAATGACTGAGACAGCCCTGCCCGAAACTGGTTTGAATGCAGTATGGAGTGTTGAATGGCTCGGTACTTGCCCCAATACACATAACTTGTTGTGAGTGTTTGGAGAGAAGTGAATGGCCTGAATGCACTGTGTGCCTGATTGGCTGCCTGCCTGCATGAATGCCTTTAGTCGTGCATGGATGCTTGATTGTGACCCAGCGGAATGAATGGGAGATCAACAGTATATCTGGGGACCTCTCACTGCTAGGAATCGTGTTCAGAAGCTGAAGTCCACTAAGACGAGTAACTGGAGTAACTGAAGCTTGACCCTGAAGCCCTGCTGGACGAGAAGAATTCCTGTTGCTCTCCTTCACAATCTGAAAGCTGCTGTGCCTTCAGGAACTGACCCAGAGAGGACCTGGTAAGGCGCCCTCTTCCCGAGCTACAAGGGAACATCGTGCACTGCTGATCTTTGCCTAAGCTCCCTGGTAGACAGACCTTCGACAGGCTGCCGACCCGATACGGGGATTGTTGCGGAACTCCAAGGAGAAGCGCCCGGACTGATGTCCGCCACTGTCGACAACCGCCGTCGCCGACTGGAGCCACCGTGCTCCCGTTTGCCTAAGAACTTAACTTGATCCAAGGATGCGCTCGTCCGCATCGTCGCTGCTGTATCCTGCTGGAGAAGGCCTGACCGTCAATGCGCCGAGGAGCATTCATCGGTGGGTTTCGCGCCACCCAAAGACCACAGAGACGCCGACGACTCGACGCCCTTGCTGGGCCACAGTTCTTCAACTCTTTGCGGTCCAGAACTATCTACACCGATGTGCCCTGCATACCTCTTCATTGAAGGACGTTTGCGCTTCCCCGCCAACGAGCACCGCTAGGAACGACGCAGCCACTTCACAGTCGTAGCTCGACCTGTTCTCCGTCAGACGTTTAACGACTCTGGACTCCTGCCTTAAAGGGAGGGCACTCAAGAAAAGTTGTCGAATTCCCCGACGAGGATCGCTACAACGCCAGGTACTTTGGGGTTACAGAACTATTGCAAAGTCTAGGGGGAACACTATATGGACTGGGCTTGTGATACATCTTTGCTTTACAGGTTGCCCAGGTGGGGGGGGGGGGGTCTCTACACCGAACTGTGTCTAGGTAGCAGGACCAGTAATCTGCCAATTGTTTCAACCAACTGCTTTCCTCCCGTTTTCTATTGTTGGTTTCCTTTATTTGATCTGTGTGTCATTCTGACTGTATGCACTTTAATAAAATCTAATAACGTTTGTGGTACCACTTTAGAACTGTATATATTTACCATTGCAGATTTTCCGAGTACAAAGTGAGTTATCGTGATACTGTACATAACTTTGAATATTGATTATATAAAGACTGTTTTAAACAATCCAGTGTGCGGACATTCCTTTGTGGGTACGTGGGGACTACACTGTACTAGACCTTCTGAAGTGGTATCTCCTCTATAAACAAGTCCAGATTTAAATCTGAGGGTCCGCCTTTTGTCACGACCCTCGGTTTTCGACACTTCCGACAAAAATGCCTCAGCCAACAAGGGTCAATTCTCAGAGTAAAAGCTAAATCGGGAAGGGTCTCGGGTTCTTCCTCTGTATGTTTTCTAGTTTGTTTTGGGAGGGTTTCAATTGTTTCGTCAGCCTCCCAAAAGCCTCAAGTCCCATGTCCTTATTCTCCTCCCCAGATTTTTCCTTAAGCCTAAGGCACACTGCTTTTTCAGGAAACCCTTGAACAATCTTAGCTCCTTGGTGGATCTGGAATGGATCCTTTCCGTGGTTCTGTAATAAGACCTTAACATCACCTCAGAGGTCTGGATCCATCAACCCCGCTAAGACATCAATCCCAAATCTCCATGATAACCCGGACTTGGGTGCTACTCTAATGTATGTATCAGGGGAAGGAATCAATATTAAACCCAGTACAGCCTTTGGTGGCTACTGAGGGGTCCGATACTGTCACTCAACTTCTCAAATTCTAGGGTCCCCCAACTTGTATCAGTTGAGCCGCATCCCACTTCTGACACCATTTTACATGCATGTTCCTGAAAGTCACGTTCAATTTATAACTCAGAATGCAATGGTTTGTTTATCCTTTTAACAGTATTAATTTCAGCATTGTACTATACAATGGTTTGTTTGGATTCAAGGTTCTGATCCCCATTCTGGGTTCCAACTGTCTTTATTCTGATGGTTGATAAAGTTTTAATTCAGTTCGGTATTCATTAATCAAACGTTTTGCTTACAGCTCATTTGCGCTTTGTTTGTAGTTCAATACACGTTTATTTCACTTTAATTGAATTGCCCAAGGTTCGCAGACATTTAAAAGCGTGTTTCTTGCCACACGACAACTCGATACAAAGAATTTCAATCAGATCTTCTCGCCACTTTGATGATTGCTAATGAAGGATAAGAGACTTTCGAGAATGTGCAACCACTCCAATACAAAGTATTCTGCATATAACAAAAGTTCACACACACGTGCATACGGTTTTCCATTCATTAGAAACTCACTGGTCGCTTTCACTGTTTTTGCAGTGCGGATCACACAGCCTTCTGATTTTAGTCTCTGGGCTCCAGCTCCTGCCCTTCAGACACCCGTGTTGGTCCTCTCACACAGGGGAACAATCACTTCAAGCAACAAGGAAAGGGGCAGTCTGCATGGCTCCCCTCACTGTGTTCAGCCAGCTCCAGGGAGTCTCTGCTCCCTTGCCACGCTTCCAAGGACCGCCTCTCTCCATGGTCCCCAGCGTCTTGGTGTCATGCTCTAGCTGCTTGCATCGGCCTCCTGGCTGCTTCTCCCATCACCCACGTTGTTCTCTTTTCCACTGGGCAGGTCTCCTTTTATACACTTATAGCCCGTTGACAGGCTAAGAGAAACGGGACCACAAGGCCGGGTAGAGTATCTGAAAGCCCAGGACGGGCTGAGCAAAGTCAAATCCCAGAGCGGTGTAACACCACCAACTGCCCAAATCAGGCGACGAGAAACTGAGCCCCAAGGTGGTGAAGTGAAGTTGAAAACCCACGGCGGGCTGAGAGTAATCAAACCCCCGTGCAGGATAGACAACGCAGGGGTCCAAGCCAGATAGAACAAATTCGAAACCCTGATCGGGCGAGAAGCTGGAACCCTAAGAAAAGGCTAAGCAACACCAGTCACAAGAGAAGGTGAACAAATGCTGAAACCAAGCAGGAAAACGGAATACCAAAACCCGGGTGGGGTGAACAGTCAGAAACCCGGTCCAGAGCTCCACAAGCAAGAGGCACTGAATTCATTGAGACAAACTTTAAAGTGAACATGCCTCAACAAAGAAGGCGCATCAGAAGCCAACCACCATTCATTTAAGAGAGCCAAGGCCCAACATATATTGTTTCTAAGTTTATTTTTGTTATCTTACAGTGGTAAGATCAGAGTTTAGACAAGTATAAGTTTTGTATAGGGGACTGTTTCTATTTGTCACGCTCACCTGGACCCCACAGGGGTGTCAAATGGACCCGGACAGCTGCGATCTCCTTCAAAGTGATGCGTAGTGCAGAGATGACTGTCTGGACTGGCCCGCCTAGTCTTGTCTGCTGGACCCGAAGAAGTATTTTCCTTATGTTCGTAAAAGATGAGCTCTCCATCCTGCGTGTCTTTCAGGGGCGCTTAGATACCAGTTACTTCACTGGTTTGAAGGCGTTGGGAGAGTTCCGGTAAGTATTGACTCTGAAGTACCTGGCGGGATTGGTAAGTATCAAGTTCAAAGAGTTCAATGTGCCCGATGTTCACTCTTGTCCCCTTCCTTCCTTAAGTTGCAACTGAGTTTGTGAGAAGAAGGTCTCATAGCTGCAGCTGGCGTTCAGGTAAGAGTCTGTGTTACCCAACGCTGTCCGGTAACTATTGCATGCGTCAACGTGTTGTTTTTCTCCCTCTTTACAGACTGGGCATATGAAAATGTGGAGAGTTATGGAATAATACCGCCGGTGGTAAATCAGGTAAGTCTATGGTGGTAAGAGGTTGTATTTGTTGATTCCCTTGGCTCACCTTGTTTTTTCTTGTGACCCCTAGGTGCCGGATTACGGCGAAGAAATGATGGAGACAGTGCCGGATCGAAAGATGCTGTGAGAACTGGTGAGTATGGCGCCGTGCTGGAGCTGGCGAAGCGACGCGTCCTGGACTGATGTACTTTCTAGGTCCGGAGATGAAATGGTTCCGGAATTAGGTGAGGAATTTGAAATAAGTTTGTTTTCTAACCTTGTCCTTTTCTTCTTTATTCTAGGTGCTCCGGTATTGAGGCGGGCGTTGCAGAAGACTGGATGCTGGCTGCAGGCATGCTGGCGTGGCAGAAGACTGGATGCTGGGTGCAGGCACGGTGAGCGTCACACTGCTGGATGCAGAATAACACGAAGCATGTGCTGCTGTTTGGGTGTGGTTTAAATAGCCTCCAAAGTAGTTCCAGGTAAGAAGTTCCCTAGAGCCACGCCCGAGTAAAAAATAGTCCCTGTAACAAAATAGTCCCATCAAGGCCTCATGTAGGTTTGGACTCTTTTGCAGCATGGTCTGCATCAGGTAAGTAAAGTCTATGAGCCTATGGCGCCAGGACTGAACCCAGGCAGCCCCTAGCCGGGGCTGCTGAGGTTTAAACAAATGTTTGGATGCCTGCTCCCGGAGCTGAGGGCCTTGGTCCTGATGCCCGGGGGTAGGCATCATGACACTATTGTATTATAGGAAATATCCTGACAAGCACCGGTTTACATCTTTTTGATGTAGAGTAGGGTCCAGGGACAGAGAATCTGGTTTATTACCTTAGCAAAACAACTATTCCTAAGGTTTTAAACACATTTGTCATTCTAATTCTGATCTACCACAGAATCCTTTGGTCAAATATTAAAGGACCCGTTCTCTTCCAAAATTCAAGGATAATGATATATACTCTGTCTCAACATGTCTTGCTTGTAAACATGCGCCAACATCTTCCCTTACCTTAAGAAGATATCAAATAGATGTTCAAAAATACATCTGTGTGGTTATTCCTTAATTAAAAAATAAAGTGACCCTTCGGTCTACCCCTCCTGACCATGCTGGACTACAGTTGCACATAGGTGAGCAAAGAAAAGCTCAAGGACATCCTGTCTGTATAGGTTTACTGGGGCCACAGGCCAAGTGAATCCTCTTTATGAAAGCTCATGCTATCAACAATGCTATTATATCAGTGAGACTAGCGCAAGTAAATTACTGAACTACTGTCAGGCTCTGTTAGATGGCTACCAGTGTTCACTGCATGAAAGATCTTGTGGTGAACAGGGTAGTTCCTGCAAGCTGTTGGGAATTAAGGGCAATAGATGGGTATGATGCAACTACAGGTCCCTTCTTAATACTGCAGTTCCCAGGAGTCTTACCAGAATCCAGTACGGCAGGATTTGTTTATGATGGAGGACTCCATCTGCAGGATGAGTGAATAATCATTCCAATTCAATACGGTACAACACAACCCAAAAGGGAATACAGAGTCCAAATACCAGGAAAGCAGTTCACAATTCCAAGTAGCCAAAGGAAGAAGCAATGGCAATCCAAGAACAGTAAACCAGGGTCAAGCCAGGAATGAGGAACAAAGAAATGAAGCAAGACAGAATGCCACACAAATGCCAGAGCTCTATAGGAATCGAAGCAGTCCGGAATCTGATGCACTTTATTTCCGGGTGAGTCCCTGCGTGTGATGTTGCGTGGGTCCTGCGTGCACTGCAATGCCTGTTGGAAGGTTTAGTCCAGCTGCCGTGGTATTTTAAGAACCACCACCGCAATTGCCAGCGATGGACTGCGGTGCGGCCGGGATTCACTTTTTGGTGGCCCATGACAGCTACATAAAGGTTACGCACCACAGAAACCTTAATAAGTTCAGATCTGTTTAAAGTGTGAAGCTGACCTGGTTAGCCCATTGGCAGCATCTGAATGGTGCAAAGCCGGTGGCGGCACCATCATGGTTTCATGTAACTCTACATACTGTGCTTTGAATGCTTGTAGCATGCTTAGCAAAGACAGCAGCAAATGCACAAAATTAACCCTAATCGGGGCACCAATTATCCTATATGTGGGATGAATTCAGTGATGGTTATCCATAGATACATACATAGATGGGAGTGCTCAGTTGTTCACACAATGTGTTTCGGCACTAAATAATATAAGATAGCAAATTGTGAAATTAATTTACAATTCTGAGACTACGATCTGCCAAATTTCAAATTGCAAGGCAATGGAGATCACAAGCAATTTCTTTATGCGTGTCTGAACACGCAACATGAAGCGGGCAAACGTCGAGAAATATGGTGAAATCTTTATGAAAGAGCAAAAGTTGCAGAGCCACGATGCAAGTTTAAAAAAAAAAAAAAATTCAAAAACATGTATAAAAAGATAGAAAGAAGATGTGGCAATTGATGCTGCAAATGTTTTTTCCTCCATAATTATTTAAATATACTGTGCCAGTGCTGCTGATGCAGCCTGTTCGATTTCCAGTTCTTGGCAGGTATTTCATGGGATCAAAACATTGGGGGTCATTACGAGTACGGAGGTAGCCATGGTGCTATTAGCGCCACCCCCATACCGCATACAGGGTCAGGGTTCCTTGAATGAGGACTTACCAGGCCATTCCATCCTTGGAGGACCCGGTAATTCCTCATTCAAAAAAACCATCCCCATTCGAGACCCCCTAGGGCTCAATGGGAATGGGGAGGGAGCTAATAACGGGCCTGTCATTAGCTCCTGGTCCTTTAACGGCTTCCACTAAGGGCGCCTGGTAAAACCAGTCGGGACCCGCTAAAGGACCTCGTAATGCGGCGCCGTTAACCCCTTACCACCAACCTCAGAATGAGGCCCATTGCCTCTTTAGGCCCGACTTGAGAGAGCTTGCCCTCAGGAAGACCTAAGGCATAGCAATCTCACATGGACTCTACTTATCAGGAGGATGACCAAGTAAATTTGATTGACCCACTACATTGAAATGTTGTTGCTGGATTGGTTTGAGGACATCACAAATGGTTTGCCATCCTAAAGCCTAAAAAGTCACTCCAGTGAGGAAGACCAAAGACAAGCAGCAGGAAAAAATAATTTCTTCTTCTGTTTTTGGATAAGGCTAGAGGATGAACATAGAAGAAAAATATGTAACAGTGCCAACAGTGGCAAGACATTGGGAAGGAACAGGAGTCTGACAGGTCCCTCAGGGCTAGATCCTCACTCACTCAAATGTATGCTCTCCTAGGCTTTTGAGATGGCCATTCCCCTTCTCCAGGGGTGCACAAACAGTCCCCGCGGGCCAGAGGGCCCCACCACCCCAGGTCCCATTGGAGGGGGGAGCCCAGGCCAGCCCTCACCCTGACTAACTCAGAGTGATGGCAGAGCTGGGGCAGACTGCAGCAGGCACAGGAAGGAAATGCAAAACCTCTGGCTCACTCGCTGTGCACTTCAGACAGGAAGCAGAGTTTCTGCTTCCTGCCTGTGTGCTGCGCCGGAGCGGAGGCCTGGGAGGAAGAAGGAGAGTTGCTTGTCAGGAACAGGTAAGGAAACGTGTACGTGTGAGTGCATGTCTGTTGTGATTGTGTATGTAATGTTATGGATGTATGTTTATAGGTGCCTGCATGTGACTTACGTATGGTTGTTGAGTGCGCCTGTAATGTGCGTGTACTGACTGGTTCTTGGGAACAGGGGCGCCTGAATGTACCTGATGTGGAACTCTATTACCTGGCGGCTAAGGTGTCATACTGGATGCCGGGTTCACTGCCATATCCTCCTATGCGGATAGAGGCAATTGGAAAGGTCCTACTCCTTGCAGGGCCCTCTGGTATCAGTGAAGGAGTGGGATAGCTGCTTGTTTGCTCTGGTTTCATGCACTGCTCACGCATGTCACCGCCCGTGTTCAAAACTGCGGGTGCAATGTACGTACACCCCCTGAGTTAGAGGTATGGGATATCCAATGTATCGCTCCAACGTGTGATGCGGTTATTAGGGGTGAGTGGTTTGGTGTCCTGGTAGCTAGCAAGGGCTATCTGAAACTTTTAAGGCATGGTTCACAGGGTTCCTGGCGGAGCCGCAGTCGTGTGCGCTCCAATAATACCTCGTTAACTCAGCAAATGCCAGAGTGGTTTCAACTATCGCATGACGCCGAGTCTGGTCCCTAGGGAGTGCTAACAGGTAGATCACAGTGGGCAGGGGATATTGGGTCGGACCTCGAGGATGCTAGATGGCGATATATGTTTATGTATTCTAAGAGGGTGGTGATCAGTTCACAATTTAAGCTGATCATTGTACATTTCTTCATCGAGCATTCTTGGCTCCACAGGTACAGAAGAAATTCGATATTACAGAGGATGGTAAGTGCTGCTGCTATAAGATGGATAATTCATCCATGTTTTATGGGTTTGCAATGCTCTGGCAGCGTTCTGGAGGCAGGTGCGGAACAGACAGGGAGAATAATGTACCATGTTGTACCCCTAGAAATTGTTGTTTGTTTGGATGGCTACCTGGGCTGCCTAAGGGGGTAGGAAACATATCAATTTGCATGATCAAAGCTGCGAGATACATGACAGTACAAAACCCCTATGTGGAGAAGTACATGACATTACATTACTTTCAATGGAGGCAGTGAAATGAATGCAAAGACAGCAAATGGCAATGTGCTGAGCATGCGTAAAATGTTCTATATTACAGTGAATTTGTCATCTGTATATTTTGCATTGAACAAGCTAACCAAGATTAATCAACTAACTATTCCCTATTAAATAAGATTCCCCAGTAATTAATGTACCCTTTATTGCAGTGCAAATGTCTCAGATGGCAGATTCTGTTTTTCAGTGAAATCTAAACGTGCAAGAAAATGCATTTGCTGTCTTGTTCAGTTTGAAAGCGCCATTGTGTTTTTTCAGGAAGCAGGTCGATACAAATGTCCTCATAGGATGGGGCTTAGAGACGACATAGGCCATGATTCTAGAAACGTACTGGGGTGACAGGAGACGTCAGAAAAAAGGCAGGATAAGTAAAGATTGACAGGACTATGGTATAATTTGTATTTGTTTTATTTGTATTGCGCAGCCTGGCCCGTAAGCATCTGGGCGCATCAAGGGTTACAAGGTTACATCAGTTGCAGAGAATACACATAAAATGAGCATTTTATAAGAAGCAGTTTACACAGTTATACAGTTGCATAGTTTACAGGGCTAGCATGCAAGATGTAAGACGTACTAAAAGCATTTAGGAGTGAGCAGCAGCTAGGTCCTTTCTTGACCTTGTGTTTGAAGGAGTGAAAGGATGGCTCGATTCTCAGTGTTGTTGGGAGTGTGTTCCTTAGCTTGGCTGCCAAGACTGGGAAACTTGAGCCCTCTGCATTTTGCAGCTTGAATCTGGGTATGCGCAAAGAGTGCACTTGGGTAGATCTCAAAGGACATTAGCTGTGTGAACTGAGAAGCGGTTGGATAGGTATTCAGGGGCACAGTTCGCTTGGCATTTATGACTCAGGGCGAGTGTTTTCAAAGCTATTCTTTGGTGAACAGGGAGCCAATGTAGGTTCCGTCTGCACTAGAATATAGTTAGAAGCCGGGGTGGAGTTGAGGAGTCCTTTTCCAGAGAGATGAGATCAAGTCTGCAGCTGGGCTGTGCATGGCTAGGCTGTGTGAGAGTGTGAGACACAGACACACACAGACACACACACACACACACACACAGACACACACACAACACACAACACACAACACACACACATCGGGGTAAGGTTGTCAACTTCCAACTAGGCTGCCAAAAGCTACGACATTTGCAACATTCCTTTTGCAGATACCAGGATCACAGAAATTGTACACATTAGGAGTAAGTATGGTAACTTTGAGGAGCGTGCAAAAGAGAGTATGTGCGTTTTCCGTCAGTTAGGCGGTCAAGATTAATAGTATTTTAACAAAGTCTTTTCTCTTTTTCTCACGCATGTGTAATGAAGGCAAAGTTTACATGTTTTGTGCTGTGTGTATTATATCTTTTCTCTTAGACAAGTACACGGTAACCGCATCGATTTTCAAGGTCTTGGTAAGATAAATGAATGTTGTTCAAAGCGAACAAAAATGACATGCATCTATTGTAACTGGTTTTAATATGTGCATTGCAAAAACTATTTTTGACATTATACTACGTACATAAAAACTGCAAAAACTGAATTAGTGGGATTGTTTTATTGTGTCTACATGAATCGTTTTAAAATTGGAAATAATAAGAAAGGGTCATAGTGCAACCCTCATACTGCAACCGAAAAGCGGTAAAATATTTACCTCAAGTGGTAAAGGTTGGAGAACCAGCTAGCAAGCTAGAAATCTTGTAATATGTGTGTGTGTGTCTCAGCTGCGCATGCTCGCAGCTGAGCAAACCCGTTAAAAATGGTAGGCTGGTTTTTCGTAAATAAGTCACCAGCAAAACAGATGATACTGCTTTGTTCCTATAAGTGTGAAGTCCGTTAGTTACTTTTACAGTCAACCCTAGACAGAGTATAAATATAGAGGAGGGGAGAATTGTGTCATTGTATAGGGCATTACCATAAATAACCTCACAACTATACCACGATCCTAAAATACCACTATTATACTACAATACTAAAATACTGCCATTGTACCGCAAGTCTAAATACCACCCAAATGATGTAATAGCCCTCAGACAAAACCCCTAACGTATTTTTGTGTGTTGGCCCTGTGGGAACAGACTGTAAGGTAGTTACTGGGCGTAGCAAGTGTATTCAGTACAGCCATTTGTGCTTTTAAAAGGGAACTAATTATGTGAGGTGACAGTGTGTCATCATGTCCCAAATAGTGGCCACATTTTCTGAGCTGGTGAATTACCTTGAGGCAAAGCCATTTGCTCATGGGGTATGGTCATCAGAAAATAATGTCCTTTGGCGAGATCGACTTTGGGGTGAGGTGCAAAAAGAGCCATTAAATGACATTTTTGAAGAGGACAGCATTATCCAAGCATGCCTTTTGAGATTGTTCAGAGCATCAGACAAAAATGCTGAAAAAGATTGCTTAATAAGGCTATGCGCAAAGATTTGGTTCCTTTTAAATCAGTCTTTAAGACTACAGGATAATGACAGTGAGGTAATTAACAAATTACAGATCAGTCTGGATGAGGCAAGTGAGCAAGTAAAAAGTTTAAAATTAGAATTAGAGCCACGTAATACAGAGATGCAGTCCAAATGCAGCGAAATAGACAAACAGCTGTCTCAGAGAAGAAGACAGTTTGAGGAGAGTGAGCAGGAACTGAAACAATTAAAAAGGAGTTATAGATGCAATTCGACAGGATAAAGAGGACACTGTTTTGGAGATGCAAATGCTCCAAAAGGACAACACGGAGAGGGAACATGAGTTTCAGGCTATTGAACAAGAAATGATCAAAATGCTACAGGAAAATGACAAAAAGGATAGGGAGTTTAATCAATGCCAAGTGCAAATAAATGAAATGTGAGTGGAGGAAGGGGACACATAAGACCCCTCCCCCCTTATTCCTATGCTTTCCGAGTGGTCCCAGTCATGGCTGCCTCAAGTCCAGGGCCCCGGCCCTAGGGCACTCATGTGGGGACATCTCTGGGAACCATCACCCCTTTCGTGCAAACACATCCATGGGCGCTGCCATATTCATGTGCACACCTTTTTACTGTGAAATCAGGGCTCCATTTTGTAACACACAGACTTCATTTGCAATTAGCAAAAGGCCATTCAGATGTCACCTTAGCCTGCGGCTCTCTTCCCCAAGCGCACAGCCAGCGCGGCTTCTCCCCCACGACCACCCCCATGACCACTTCCTCCCTGCCGTCCACATAACTGCCTGGTTCCCATGAGAAAGCCAGCAGCAGAAACACAACAAAATCCACACTGCATCGCTTGCCGTCCAAACTCCCTCCGGTGATTCAGATGCAGAATAAGGGGGCAGGACAGCTAGAGCCAGGGCTATCTGTCTCTGTAAACCTGCCTTGCACCCCTGAGACCTGAGCCATAGAAACTTAATCTTCGTGTACCCCAGAGCAGAGTCAACAACGAAAGACATCTTTCAATCAGTAAATCTGTTTACCCTCCCGGCAGGTATGCGCAAAAGGAAGCACGCTCATGGTGTGAGGAGTCCATATAAACCCGCTGACACCTTAAGCAAGGTGATGGGCAGAGCAGGGTATATATATATATATATATATATATATATATATATATATACACACACACACACGCGCGTGTGTTATCATATCAGAAGTTCTCATGCTAATCTGTTGTAGTGATGGTAGAGTGTACACTGAAATATAACACTGAAAAATGCATGATTGAATTGTATTCACCCAACAAGCAAACAGACCATAGATCCCTGCAAGCTCATGCAATGCTACCTCATTGTCAATAATGTAGAATGTAATTGTCTGTAGATGATATTATGTGAATTATTTGTCACATTCAGTCGCCTAAGTCGTATGAATATGTGTCAGCTGTTACCCTGTGTCTTAACGTTATGATATTGCCCAATTTGTATGAAGAATGAACAATGCTATGTGTATATTTCTCCCTAAATAAGGCTAAATGCATATAAAGCTGTAACCAACTACGTGCAAATACAAAGACCCCAACCATTAAGTGGCATGAGACTAAAAGCTATGAAAGGGGGGCCTAAGCCCATCCATGATCACCCTGGTCTAATATTGAGTTAGGTTATCTAAACAACTGGTCACTAAGTCCCCTCCAAGGAAAAACACGACAAAGACAAAATGAAGATAAAGTCTGCCAAAGCGCCACTAGAGTCAGCCCAAAATCAGACAAGGAAAAATATGACACATGATCAAAAGGGTGCGCTACTACAGAGGACGCCACCCCAAACACCTATGTTCCAATCACATGATCCGAGCAATAGAGAAAATTACATTAGTCCTAGGTATATGGGCGACCGACCTACGGTGGGATACAGGCCCGATATGTCAGGCATGAATAACAATCAAAATCAAAGCCACAATGGCCCATATCAGACGCTGGAGGCACAGAGCAGATTTGACCCCAACACTATGGTGTATGGCAATCAAGATGGACCACAGTATGTGGATCGGTTAATTGAAAATGGAAATCAGCATAGGGGACAGCTTGGGAGGAGAAAGACGGGAGATAACATCAGGCGGGCATTGAACCCAATTGAGTCTACTACTTTGAGTAAAGGGAAGATGGCCCTCTAGCCCCAGATGAAACCAAGGCGTTTGACAAAGTGGATTGGTCCTTTATGCACTTAACCTTGGAGGCTTTCGATTTCAGATCCCAATTTAGGAAGATAACCTCCAACTATTTCTGCCTGAATACTCTACTTCAGGTTAACCAGGAGTGCTCTTCCCCGATTCCCCCAATTTCCCCCCCTTCTGTTGGACCTCATTATGGAACCAATGGCACAACACATACATAGGAATAGTACAATCCAGGGGGTGCGGGCCCAGGACTTCTCCCACAAGGGATCTCTGTACGCATACAACGTACTTCTCTTCATCACTAACATTCCACCCTCTCTCCAAGCGGCCTTACAAGAACTTCAGGCCTTCGGCAGGGTAGCCGGATTTGAAATACATTTTGGGAAGTCAGTGGCTCTAGGGGTGGGGCTGTCACCTCAAGACATCAGTTCTCTTCAAACATTATGCCCAATTCACTGGGATACCAAATCGTTTGAATACCTGGGGGTCCGGCGTACAGCTTCCCCAACGGACCTCTACGCAGCCAATTTCCCCCCTCTCATTAAGTTGTTAAAAAAGGACCTAGATAGATGGGCAGGCCAGGAGATCTCTTTGATGGGCCAAATCAATGCAGTGAATACGAACTTGCTCCCTCGCCTACTTTACTTTTGTTCAGCCCTACCCCGGTGGCAATTCCGAAAATAGCATTTGACCAGCTCCAACGTAAAGTGCTAGGATTCATATGGTGGGGTAAGAAATCTAGAAACCACAAGTGATGATGGGTGGATCCCGGCTGGGGGGCTTGGGGGTTCCCAATCTAAGGAGATTGGCAGAGGCAGCCCAACTTACACACTTGCTTACATGGACGGCCGAGGCTCCAGCACCAAAATGGATGGAGCTCAAGCAATCCCGAAGTTCTCTCCACCTCTGCTTTTTGCCCTTTGTCCCGCACACGATATGAAAACAATGGCCACACCTGCTCTCATCAACAAAAGCCACCCTAAAATCTTGGGATGAGCTGCTAAAGGGGAATAAGATTGCTAGGGGCATGGGCCCACTTTCCCCAGTCTTCGGCAATCCCGCCTTTATAAAGGGCATGCTCCCGGGGGCTTTTATTAACCGGGAAAAGGGGGTTTTCTTTACACTGGCACAACTAATCGATGAGGGTCGGCCGCGCTCATTCGAAGATTGCAAAAGTGAATTCCACCTTTCAGAATCAGATAGGTTCCAATATACTCAATTACACCACGCACTCGAAATAAGGCAAAAGGCCACTAGAACGCTGAGCCCGCTCGAACTGGCGACCTGGGAGGGCTTAGGCAAGGGCGGGATCTGCAACCTGTTTAAACTTTTGAGAGATGGTCCTCTGACCTCCCAACACCCAGACTATATGTCCGGTTGGGAACAGACCTGTGCCACCAACTGGATGATGCAGAATGGCTAGACATTTGGGTCAGGGGTCATACCTCATCTAGTGACAAACAATAAGTGCGCCTTAAAATTGCTGTTCCCATGGTACGATGTCCCGGCACATATACATCACTTTCAGGCCTCAATTCCCCCGGCCTGTTGACAAAACTGCAGGCCCATGACTCCTACTTCCACATGTGGTGGGACTGTCCCCGGGTTCAATCCTTCTGGGAAGTCATTGTGGAAACCATAGAAGCTATCACGGGTAGCAAACTCTCGGTCTGCCCCAAAACCTTGCTTCTGGGGACACCACTCGAGGAAGTATACACAAAATATGGGGCACGTGCGAAGCTGCTGATACACTTGTTACTGGCAGCACGCATTAGCATCGCCCTGCGCTGGAAGTCAGTTGAAGACCCGGACTTGGTCCGATGATGGATCAAGATCTGGGATGTGCTTGTGGCAGAGAAGGTGACAGCAGTGAGGGATGGAAAGCTCTACAATTTCAATTGATCTGGACGCCACTACTGGAGTATGATCTTAAACTCCCAGCTTTGACTTACAAACCCCGCCTGGCACGTCTGTATTTATGCCCAGGAGAACAGGTGACGGCAGCTTTACTGGGAGAAAGAAACCAGGTGAAATGGGTGGGGTCAGAGGGGGGGCAGTGTTCTCTGGGGGGGGGGTTTCTTCACTAAAAATGAGCTAGTTGACTCTTGTTGGCTATGGCGACTGACTCATATGTAATGATCGTCCTCTCATGTCAAGATGTTGATATTGTATGCTCCAACCATTTAAATGATAACAATAAAAATATATTAAAGGGAAAAAAAACTGTACGAGTGGAGACCTTTTCCACTCAATCATGCTCATGGGCTTTGTGTTTTGGAACTCTGGTCACTGCGTTTTACCTTTACTATGGAGTCTACTTCGTCCATATCTCTTTAAGGCCCCCATCTTGTTGCCCGTGATGTTCCTTTGTGCCCCCATGCCCACTCTTGCTGCCTGAGATGTTCCATGTGCCGCCCCACCCCCATTCATCTAACCATTGCAAGTATTTGTGGTGATACATTATGGTTTACCATCACCGATTTGTGGCCAATGCTCGATTTGACTTTTATGGACTCATTGACTCACGGTGCTTCACCCTTCTCAATTCTCATGCTGGATTTCCCCTGGATCTTGTATTCTGGGTGGCCCCGATTCATGCTATGCCCATCGTCATCTTGAATCCTGCTTTGCTCTTGCAGTACCATGTGTTATTGTTGACTTTAGCATATGCATATGCATCTCTCTCTCTCTCTCTCTCTCTCTCTCTCTCTCTCATACAATTACTGTACATCTTTGTTCGTGCGCGAGTGCGCGTTATTACCAATAATGCGGTGGAACTGTCATTAGTGTCAAAAGCTTTAACAATTGTAATTGCAATCAACTACAAACTAAGCAGTGGCCTTTGAAAAAGTGTCTACAAGTAATCTTATGCGGTTTGGTTTAATGTGCTAAGTATTTTAAAGTATCTTGTGTAAATATATATTTTATATACATTTACTGTCTAAGTGTTTCTTTGAATTGCATCACTAACTGGGTTCAGTGTACTTACCTACAGCTCACATCTTCCTCTTATGATAAGCCTGACTGCTCTGCCACTCTACCAAGGTTCCATGACTAGTACAGTTTGGTACAAAGAGTTGAGGATCTATTTACCATTGGGATAGTTTTATGAAGTCTTACCTCAAGTGGACTACAGAAAAACTCCCCTAACACTCAGAAGGAATGGTTCCCCCATGGGGAGAAGTAAGGTGATCCCACGCTCAATGGTCGATGCATTTCAGACCCCAATTGGTCCTTCTTCAGGGAGAAGTCTCTATGGTGAAGTATTAAGAAGATTTGTGATAGAATTTAAAGTGAAAAAAGACCCATAGGAAATTAAAATAGAGCCGTACCTAGCCTATGGATTTTTGAAAAATACACCTAACACAAAGCCACATCTTGTTCTGAAATAAAAAAATAAATAAATAAACTCAGAAATGCAAAAGTGTAAAGAGTACACGCAGGGATGTTGAGAGCCATAAACTTAAAGTTCTGTTAAAAAAAAAAACAGAAATAAAAGGAAAATACCTGGTATAAGAGTAAAGATCTTAAACCAGAAAGGGAAAGAGTCTCATTTTCTTCAGTGGTTGGTACACAATTGCAGTCAGGCTCTAAACAGAGGTAAAAATAATAACAGAAGTAAAATGAGATCGGCCATCAATGTCAGTCCCCCCAGTAAGGCTAATGTAGGGAGTGCATCCCCCCCAATAAGCCCCCAGGAATGTGTCCCGACCCTAGACCGAGCCGAGATCAAGCGCCCCTCAGGGTCCAACAAACAAGGTTGCTAGCCCACGGGAGAACAGAGATGCACTGTGTCATAAAGAAAGCGGCAACACAGACTTCTCTGACCCGCCTTGCAGCACCAGAGGATCGTTCCGTGAGACCGGGGAGACCAGGCTGCGACATTTCCCTGCAGTCCAGCAGGACGAGGAAAGATATAACCCTGCTCGCAGACACCACAAAGGAGGCACCCACCAGCAGGCACCCCACACCGGCAGACATCTGAGGCAGAGTTGGCCTCAACCATTCCCGGCACCTGCAGTGCCTATGTGATGGGTGAGTGCGCAGCTCTCTCTGGTCTACTCCAAGCGGGTGAAGTGAGCCCACAGCGCGGGCTGCACACATCCGCTTTCATTAACATAACGAGAAGCTAGATGCAGGAGGAGAGGGATGGAAGGGGCACAAGCAAGGCATCCAGCGGGCCTCACTCATCTCTGCAGCCCCCTGCGAGGCCCCCCTCGGCCTACTTATACCTCCTTGGGCCCAACCAGAAGAGGACGCTGGTGCCTGGCCCCAGGGAAAGTCAGACTGATCACTGGCAGACCACCCCAGGAGGAGGACAATAAAGCCCCCTCGCCCCCCCAAGCAAACACAGCAGTGCAACAGAGCAGCAAGACCCCGGGAGATAGCATACCACACCAGGTATGTGGTGGGGGCCCGGTAGTGCAAAGGGGGCCACATAAGAAATTCCCAACTCATCTCACAGGGGCCCATGTGTTGACAGCCACTCCCGCTCCATGCACCTCAAACACAGAGCCCTTTGAACTCATCCAGGAACTACCCGCCCAGGCTCACAGGTAGATGCGAAGCAGATCACCGGGAACACAGGGAGCACCCAAAGAGATGAACCGGACTCCAGACCCAGCAAGGGTTAGTGACGAACGAGTAGTCATTTGCAGGGACACGGTAAGACCCCGCGAGAAAGAAAAGAGGGGCCTTCCAGCATCTTGGTACCGCCCAAGGCCCAGAAGTACCAGGAGTGTCCACAGTTCGGGGAACACCAGGAAAGGGAATCTCTGCACCTCAGCCTACCGTTGTCTAGCCAGGCGGCAATATTGCCTTCACACATATGTGTTGGGCAGCCTCTTTGCAGGAACTCCACAACAAACCAGTACCTAAGCCAACAACCCTACAACCTCACTCAGAGAATACGATAATGGCAGACGTAACGTTGATGAGGAAGGACATGGCAGCCATACTGGAGGAACTAAAAAGGCTTCAGATTGGACATCACGTAAAGACGGACGGCCTGGATAAAAAAGTGGCCAATTGGATGAACAGATTCAAGGTCTAGAGGCAACTATTCCTCAGTGGACATCTTGGAAACACAGTTCGACATGAGGATCTTGGAGCTGGAAAGAAGAGAAGAGAATTGTTCCCTAAAAATTGGTTATATAACCGGAAACAGCGTAATAATCTCATGGATTCCCGGAGAAAGAAGACGAAACGCAAAGAGATATCATCCAGGGATTTAACGACATAGTCAAAAAACCATTTAATGATGAGAACACTACGGAATCCACTATTGATAGATTGCACAGAGCTGGAGGAGGAACATGAGGACCCCGTTCCATACTGACCAGGTTTCACTACTATCCAGAGAAAACAAAAATCCTTGAAAAGGCCAGGCAGGTGGGCCCAATACAGTGGGGTGACTCCAGGATTAGCATCTACCTTCACATTATCCAGACAGCCTCTGTGGCCCTCAGAAAAAATGGCTCAATGCTAAAAGGAACCCATTACAGGTGGGGGTTACCCTTTTCCCTCAACTTTGAACTAGAGGGATACAAATATAACTTGATAACAGAAGATGACATTGACAGGGTATCCCGGGAATTGATGGGAGAATCCACTCAGAGCGGAACCAACCTAGTACCAAGGGACATGGAGGGAAAACCCCCTAGGACAGAGAAAACCAGTGACGGATGATGCATAAGGGGATACCCTCCCCGTCACAGTCTTGAGAGGGAACCTGGCAAAGCAGAAGAGGGTCCTGGCGGATCCCTTGCCGTATACCCTATTTATGCAGGGAGTAAGTCAAAGCATCCATCCACCAGCCCCCAGACCTTTCCTCCACACGGAGGGAGAGGTCAGACAATGGGGGAACTGCACAGGACGGAGAGATCGGAGACGATTTGTTGTGTTCAGTTGTAGGAGGGTCTGGGGGGGGTGTGACATATTATAGGCATAAGACTTAAAAGTTAATCTTGAGGGAGGGGGGCTCCAAGGAACTATAATGATGGGAAAATAATGCCTAAGAAGTAGGGGAGGCTGGTGGTCTAGACCAGGGATGGCAATTATCTCATCTATGGTCCAGACGCGATCTAAAAAGGGGGGGGGGGGAGTTGAAGTTGTTAGAGAGACGGGTGGGGGGGTTGAGGGGGAGAATGTTTAAAGTTGCAAATACCACAACACAGGAGGTGCACCGAATTTCAATGATAGAAAGGTAAGGCATTAGTCAGAACGGCAACCAAGGCTTTACAAACCAAGGGATCATGCAGGATATGATCCCCGGGCTATCCTTAGGCCCATTAAACGTTAAAGGGCCCCATCTCCCCAATGAAGAGGTCTCCAACAATCCGAGAATGTACTCGTCTTAAGTTGGACATTATGTTCCTGCAGGAGACCCACTGGAAAAAGGGGGGTGAGCCAGCTAAGAAAGCAAGGGAAATTAAAAACATGTGAAGTTAAAAAATAAGAGGGGTTGCAGTGGTGATCGCGAACAAACTCGGATTCACAGAGCTCGCTACCCTAAGGGACCCAGAGGGATGATACATAATGGTGAAGGGGCTAATTAAAGACCAAATGGTTTCCTAGATTTCGACCTACGGCCCATATGAAGGCCAAGACAACTACTGGGAAAAAGTGAAAGGGAAAATCCAAACCTTTGTAGAAAGGCACATAACTGTCGGAGGGGACTTCAACATGGTACTTGACCGAGAGGTAAACAGGCAGGGGGCAGCCCCGTCCAGAGGATCCCACACACAGAGGAGAATGGCCCATCACTTTGTCCAAACAAATACGGAACTGGGGGTGGCAGATGAGATGGCCCGTGAGGGGGTAGCTGTCCAGTCATACACATTCCATTCAAAAGTCCATGGCTCATATTCTAGGATAGACTATATTCTCCTAGACTTAACCTTACTGCACAAAGTGTCAGCAGCATCCACTGAACCGGTACAATGGTCTGACTAAGACTTAGTGAATGTTAAATTGGGAGAATGGAACCCTGGCAAAAAAAGGGGAGGTGGATGTGTAATGATCTGCTTTTAAAAAGATAAAGAGGTAGCCCAGGGCATGTTAAAATCGATAAAAAATTCTTCTGGTTTAATGATAACGGGGAGGTGAAACTGTCAGTAGTTTGGGAGGCATTCAATGCCACTTTACGGGGGGGAACTAATCCGGGAAGGAGCGACAAAGAAAAGGGAGAGAGGGAAGAGAAGGTCCTGATAAGCAAAATGGATGCCCTACAGCCGAAAAGGCAGCTAAAATCACAAGTATCCCCAGAGAACTTGGCCAAGGTACAAAAACTCAGAACGCAGTTGAAGGACCTCCTCCTGTATCAAACAGAGAGACAGTTGGCGTTCCTCAAACAAAAATATATGGAAAAGGCGGATCGTGCAGATAAAATATTAGCCTGGAAGCTGCGGGCGCATAGAAACTCTAGGCGGGTAGGGTCCATCCGGCAGACAGGCTCAAAGAAGGTTTTAAAGATCAAAAAATAGCGGATGAGTTCCGTAAATACTACGAGACCCTTTACTCAGTGGAATACATGGGGGACAGGGTGTAAATTGAGGACTTCTCCAACTCCCTCCTGATACTGGGTATCAACCCAGAACAGGCAGGCAGGCTGGAGGGCCCGATTACGGCAAAGGAAGTTAGCGCCTCGATAGGGAAGATAAAATCGTTAACATCCCCAGGGGAGGACGGCTTCCCAGTCTGTTTCTTTAAAATATTCTGCTTGGTACTGGTCCCCTTCCTGGTGAGGTTTTTTAATCAGGTACTGGAATCAGGTGCCCTCCCAGACTCAAAGAAGGTAGGGATCCAACTCAGTAAAAGAGGATAAGAAGGGCACTACATGTTGTAGTTCACAGTTTGTCCTTTAGAAATCATAGATATGATAATTAGTAGTTTGTATGGTTTATTTTCGCCTGGAGCTGCCAATCTCAAAAGAGGTCCTGTAGCACTAGGACCAAAATGATCAAAAAAACTTCCAAGAAACAAAGTGTATCCACTAAGTTAAGAAAGGCGCATCTCAGTTTGCCCCAATTTGGTTGCTAATATTCAGTCACTGATTTATGATATGGAAGTAATAGAGTTCCAATAAATTCTTTTGGCAGGAATTGTTTAATTCACATTCCTATATAGTTTGCCGCCAATGGAAGTTTAATTTTTATACATCACACAATGAGTTCTCATCTCAAATTGCCCATAATACTTTGGTGCCAATGCATTTCGGATACAATCCTTCTTCAGGGCGGTATTATAGCAAAAAGCATAAAAATTAGTTTAACTAGTAACAGTATATGTATATGCAAATATAGTAATTATAACAAATATAAAACAATTATTGCAGACATTTGTAGACAGTTATTTCGAAAATCACATACCCATCCACGAGTAATGTTCATTTGGAGAGGAAATAAGCAAAAATAAAACAAAACGGTATGTCAATTAGTTGACTAAAGTAGAAAGAAATTCTATCATTTTCTTTTAGCTCTATATATTTGTCATACCTCGGTCAAGCCGATCTCTGAACTCGAGTCGTTGTACGTATACACAATCAGATCTATAAGCAAATTAAACAACAATTTTGAGTCATCCTCAATCTCTTTCGTGGGTATGTTAATCCTAATCGGTACTGCTGTACTTACTCAGCTCCTGCCGTGCACAACGTGTAGCTGCAGACTGAGCCGCTTGGAACGCGCTCGTGTAAGTTTACCTTTCGTTTTAAAGGTCACCATGGAGACGGTACGAGGCGTCGTGGACCGACCTGGTGCACGTACGCCTCGCGCCCCACCCCCGAGTGTTAGCCCGGGGGCGGGGATGTCTCCATGGTGACCAGCACTCTGTGAGACAGTGCAAGTAGTTAACTGTCTACAGCGTCAATTGGCGCCGTAGCCGTAGTAATTGGAAAATTAGCAGCGTGTGTCAAATTTTTTAAAATGTTTTTGTCGTAGTAGTGTTTATATGCAAGACATAAGGTGCGCATTAACAATTGAACATATGGAAGAGATAAACAGTCTAGAGCATTTTCGCTCCCGAACATATTTACTGTCGCTACTAAGTCATTAGAGCAATTTGGGGCAAAATAAACAGTGCAATAATACAACTAGGAAATAAATTGTGACAAAAGGATAGCAGATATATGACAGATATTTACATGGCAGGTGTAAATCTTCTTTAGATAAAAAAATCGAAGAGTAAAGAAATAATTAAGTTGACCAAAATGCTTTTACAAAAAGCACATAAAGTTTATTTCTTCATTGAGCCCCTTTGGAGAAAGGGAGCTCAGCCGGTCTATCCAAAAGGATTCTCTTTGGTCCATCCTTTTTTGGAAATTCTCGTGGATGTCTCTTTTTGAAACCACCTCTAGGATGACAAAACGGATTTGGACCAAGTTGTGTTTCTTTTCATCCCAATGTCTTGACACTGCTGAGTTTGGATTATGGTTTCTTATGCACGATCTGTGTTCATTCCACCTAATTTTTGCTACTCGCAATGTCTGACCCACATAGTACAGTCCACACGGACATTTGATAGCATAAATCACGTTGGTTGAATCACATGTAGCAAAATTTCTCAGTCTGATTGTCTCTCCTGTGTGTGAATGTTTTATTGTCTCTCCTCTCATCACATAGCTGCAATTACTGCAACTTAAACACGGAAACGTCCCAATTCTTTCTGTAAGCTTCTTTTTAGGTGCTGGTTTAGTTTGAACCAGTCTATCTTTTAGGTTTTGACTCCGTTGGTAAGCAAATGTGGGTACTTCCTTAAATAGATGTTCAACTCTCTGATCGCATAATAAAGTATTCCAATGTTTTTGAATAATGCACTTAATGCGATTACTTTGTCGTGAGTATCTAGACACAAACACTAATGGTGGAACTGATTCCTGTCTGGTTTTTGTCTTCAATAGCTCTTCTCTGTTTTGTGGATCCAACTCAGTGCCATTCATACAGGCCCATCTGTTTCTTGAACACTGCTTCAAAAATATTTGCAAAAATGCTGAAGGTCAGATTGGAGGCACTTATGCCCTAGCTGGTACATGGAGACCAAGTCGGCTTTATCATGGGACGACAGGGTGCAGACAATATCTGCAAATAAACTTAATACACCTAGCCCAGGAACAAAACCTAGAGGGCTTCCTGGTCTCTATTGACTCCGAAAAAGACTTCGATAGGGTGGAGTGGGATACATGTGGAAGGTGTTTGAGAAAATGGGCCTGGGCCCCAACTTACGTAAATGGATCTCGCACTATGTACTGGTCCAACGGCAAGGGTGCTAGTAAACAGTACAATATCGCAACTCCTTAACCTAACCAGGGGAACCAGACAGGGCTGCCCCCTTTCTCCTCTCCTACACACTCTTTCAATGGAACCCCTAGCAATATCGATCAGGAACAACACAGACATTTAGGGAATTGGGTGTGGGGAGACAGAGTTTAAATTGTCACTGTTTGCAGATGACATCCTATGCTACTTGTCCGATGTGTCCCTCTCTATTCCTAAACTGCTCGACCTAATTAACACCTTTGGGGCATTCTCGGGCCTTAAAATTAATAACACAAAGTCCAGCATTCTGCTGATGCGGTCTGTCCGCACCCAAGGGTTAGCACAGGAAATAATGCGAGGGATTAGGCTGGAGGACAAGGAAATAACATATTTGGGAATCTGCATTCCCAGTGACTAAAAACCACCTGGTGGAAGCTAACTTTGCCCGCGCCGATGCACAACTGGAGGCGGACATTGCTCGCTGGGCCCCCCTGACCCTCTCCTGGTACAGCAGGATGACTGCAATCAAAATGACGTTTCTCCCATGATTAATCTACCTCTTTACAGAGCTCCCCACGCACATTCCAGACACCTTCTTCAAGAAACTAAATTCCATGATCTCTCGCTTAATCTGGCAGGGAAAGAGACCTAGAATCAACAGAATCACACTCACTCTCCCTAGAGACTTTGGAGGCTTCACCCTGCCGGATTTATATCTATACTATAAAGCCACCCAACTGTGTATTCTACTAGAGCACATAAGGGACGAGATGGGCATGTTCTGGTCCTACTTGGAGGACATGTGTGCCCCCCAGGGTAAAATTGGAGACTTGTTATGGGCCCCATCCAAATCAGTTCCAGCAACCCAGAGGGGGCACCCAGTGCTAGGAGAAATATGGACACTGGAGGGATAATAGGCAAAACGGGAACCTTTCCTCCTGGCCCTCCCCGCTGAGTTCTCCATGGGGCCCACCAATAGAGTTGGTTAAAAGAGGTTTTAAAAGATGCTCAAAGGTGGTCGGGCATTGGCCTGGAGAGGGCTGGTCAACTATTCCAGGAGGGAAGAATTAAAAGTATAGAAACACTAAGGGAGGAACTGGGGGAGCAGGAGGTGACGTATTGGAGCACCTGAGGCTCAAGGGCATCTGTACAGACCCAAGATTCCTTCCCAAATGATCTTGCCCATTAACTACCTTCGAACGAGTTCTCAATGAGTCCACTAACAGGAGGGGAATCGTATCCAAACTGTATAAAGTACTGATTACGGCGAACCTGTCAGGCAGACAAACCTTCAAGCAGGTGTGGAAGGCGGAGACCGGGAGGGAATGGGATCAGGTCTATCAAATGATGTTTGTCAGGAGCCTGTTCACAGCGACAATGGAGCACAATTTCAAAATGTTGGATGGCTGGCACTTAGCCCCCCTGAAATTGCACAAAATGTATGTATGCTGGGGTTTACCCCCTTTGTCCCAGGGAGTGTGGGCAGCGAGGCACAACATATCATATGTGGTGGACATGTCCCAAGATCCAGGTGTATTGGTCTCAAGTCCTCAGTTGGATGAAAGTGGTGATGGGCATAGTTTTCACGCCTGACCCTCTATAAATTCTACTGGGGGTACCGGAGGAGTACAGAGATGAAGGTAGGCTCCAACAAATCTGAGGTGATGCCGAGAGCTGCCAGGGTGGCAATATCACAAACATGGAAGAGCTCAGCAGTCCCCTCTAAAGTGAACTGGTCCCTCAAACTTAAGGACATTTATGTTTTGGAAAAACGTACTGCAATGGTAAATGACCAAATGGACTCCTTCCATACGGAATGGGGAACGCTCATTCAACACTGGGATATGGACAATCAATAAAGGTTCACCTTGCATAGCCGAATGGGCTGCCCCACCTCCCAGGCAGAGAGCGAGGAATACAAACCAGTGGTCAGTTAGGGGAGACCGGCTACCTCATCAGAAGGCAAAGAGAACTTTTTGAGCCTGAGAGGCGTTATAACGTTTGCGACCAAAATGCCGGCTTTAATTCTGTATCTAATGTAATAGTGATAAATCCCAATATCCTGTGTTGTGTTAAGTCTGATGGCAAGGGAGGGGGCGGGGAAAGGGGGGGTTAAGGGAACCATTTACTTTTGAAAATGTTCTGATTTTTTTATACATGTTCTGCATGCAATATGTTTAATAAATACAAAGTTTGATGACCTGTTTGGAAAACAAAGAAATTTTACAATCAATAAATACAAAGTTTAAAAAAAAAAAAGTAAGATGAAAGGTATCAAGTAGCGAATGAGTAAGTCGTGACAGAATTGTAGAGCTACTGCTCTATTCTGCTTACCTGTCAAGATTAGATAAACAACATAGCGTAGAGGTGGTTTTCAACATACCTGCGTGTACTCTTTTACACTTTTGCTTTTTATAGCTTTCAGGACAAGATGTGGCTTTGTGTTGGTGTTTTTTTTTGTTTTTTTTACAATCCACAGGCCAGGTACGGCTCCATTTTAATTTTCTATGGGTCTTTTTTCACTTCAAATACCAAAACTAATCTTCTCACTACTTCACCACACAGACTTCGCCCCCAGAAGAAGGACCACTTGGCGCCCGAAATGCATTGGCCATGGACGTCTGCCTATTTATACATTAAGCGCTTTTCCCACCAATTCTTATCCCTTATAGATATTATTTGTTAGGAAGTTAAAGGACGATTTCTCCATATTGCAATAATGTTCTTTTAAATCAGATTTGTGGTTTTCACTAGTTAAAAGTGTGCGGCCAACACTGCGGGCAAATCCCCTCCGTCATTTGCTACCAGTTTTCTGGTCATCAGCCCAGAGCGTCCTGTGGGCCTGCATGGCCCCACTGCGCTCGCACCTTCTCCTACCTCCTCCTTGTGGGGTCTTCTGGGTATCAGCCCTATGTGGGCTATGCCCTGTCTCACCACCCCCACCCACTATCCCAGCAATGCTGTGTACCTTTGCTCCAGCAGCATTGCTCAATTGTGGAGGCGGTCTACCTGGCGTGCGTGGACCTGCATTCTCATCCTGGCTTCAGACTGCATAGTCGGCTGCTTCACTTCAGTCCTCTATTCTGGCGTTGGACGAGAATAACATTGGTACATCTTGCTGCCCAGTATGCGGCTTCCTCGCCCAGGCTCAGCAAGATCTCCTTTGTCTGTTAAGAGGCAGCGTTTCACAGGCTGCATTTGGTCCCTGGTGATCACACCACATGGGTGTCACCTTCAGCTCCTCCTGAAAAGGGGGGGGGGGACTTCCTCTTTTGTGCAGCAGCGCAAGCCAGTGTACCTTGAGCCGCGGCTGGTCTCCCTCTCCTTTGGTGGGCCAGCATATTTTAGACCCTACTTGGAGTCGAGTGCAAAATCACATTGGTTCTAGGTTTATATAAGGCTGCAACAGAGACCAAGCCATCTACCTTAAAGAGGGCCTGCACATGGCTACTCTGCTCAGTTCCCATATAACCAATGAATGTTTGGGACTTCTGTGCTTACCAGAAACCTAGCTTACTTTCTATAACTCTTCTATTCATGCTCTGCTCTCCTCCTCCCAGACTAGGCTCTCCTACACCCCTGGATCTCCATCTCCCACTACTACCAATCTCTCAGTCTTTCCTTCCTTTGAATATCATATCTCTACCTTCTGTAAAGCATTTCCTACTATTTATAGCCGAGGCCCTATGCCATCCTTCTGTGATGAAAACGTACTAGCCTTCTTCCTTCATCCTCAACCTTTTTTCTGTTTTGAGACGTTAATCTCCATCTTACCTCTACCCAATTATGCTCATCTCTTCATCCTCTTCTGAACTTTTTCTCTCTCACCCCTTTGTCGACCCCCTCCTCCCCACACATCTTCCCCTCTCCCCCCCTGCTATGCTTGTCTTCACAACTCTCTTTCTGCCACCCTCGATTCAGTTCACCCTCTCCACCTGTCATGATGCCTACCTCTAAGGAGCCAGGCCGGGCCCAGCAACCCCAGAGGCAGACATCATTTTCCCCAGGGAAGTCTCAGCGGGCCCAAGTCGGGGCCCTTTGGACTCAGTCCTGGCGCCTTAGGTGCCAGGCTCATAGCGGACCCCAGTCCTGGCGCCTTAGGCGCCAGGCTCATAGAAGAGGATATGTGTTTAAGTGCTTGGGTGCACACTTACCTGATGCAGACCTTGCTGCTTCATCCAGGCCCTCTTGAGGCCTGAATGGGACTACTTAACCTGTAGGACTACTTCACCACCCGGGTGTGGTCGGGGAAGGATACATACCTGATTGGTGGAAGGATACATACCAGGAACTTCTTCCAAGGCTATTTAAACCCCACCCGAACAGCCACACATGCTTCGCGTTGTTCTGCACCTAGCAGCTGGACGCTCACCGTGTCAGCTCCTGCATCCTGACTTCAGCCACGCCTGCCAGCACCCTGGAACACCTGCAAGGGGAGAAAGGAAGAGAATAGGAGAAGAAAAGCCCTTACCTGCTAAATCTGCATCCCGGAGTCATTTCTCCAACGGCCCTGAAAAGGAAGACATCATTTTAAAGGCATTTCGTTTCGATCGCTGCAGCGCTGCATTTTACTCACCTTTGCAAGGCGCTTTCATCTTCAGCAGCGATCTTCCGGATTCAGCTACGCCCCGGCGCCTAGAGGAAAAAAGACAAGAACAAAGGTGAGAGGGAGAAAAGGAATAAGGAAAGCTCAGTTTCCTTTTAAGTCTTACCTGTTGGATTATTCCCACTGCATTTCGGGTCCTGCCGCTTCCTGGCATCTCCGGACCCCGGCCCCTATGGGGAAAAAAGACAAAGACATTGAATGAGCGAATGCAAAGACATTACCTGAGCGCTCATCCAGAACTGTTTCACTTCGGGTCGGTGTCCAGTCAACTTGTCGACAACAAACTGGTCGACTGCAATTTGGTCGACACCATTTGGTCGAATGCCAAATGGTCGAATTTTTTTTTTATATATATATATATATATATATATATATATATATATATATGTGTTTTGTGGGTTTTCGTGGTGGGGAAAAAAAATAAAAAAGAAAAAAAAGGGGGTTGGGGGGGACCCCCCCAAAAAAAACCAAAAAATGGGTAAAAAAAAAAAAAAAAATTCGACCATTTGGCATTCGACCAAATGGTGTCGACCAAATTGTCTGTCGACCAAATGTTTTCGACCATTTGACTGGTAACCCTTCGGGTCGGCGCCATATCTCCGGCACTCCGAACCCCGGCCCCTAAGGGGAAAAAGACATAAGCATTAGCGCTTGCTGCAATTAGACAACGAACATTATTATTAAGTTTGAACTTTTGAACAGAACTTTTACAGCGCCTTACCTGAACAGTCAAGCTTACCTGAACTCCCATCAATCCTCAATCCAGTGAAGTAACTGGGTTTCAACGCGCCCCTGCATCAGAAGCAGGATGAGAGCTCATCCTTCCAAACCCTAAGGTGAGGCTTCACGGGGAATCGTGGAGGAGGTATTGTGGAGGGTTGGAAGGGAGTGGGAGGCTTGAGCATTGTTCCACAGTTGGTAATACTCCCTTTTCATGCACAGGAGGGTATCCAACGAGTCAGGGAAGCCAGAATAGAGGGGCCCTTCCTGTCCATCTTCAGAGTTCTGCGCCTTCGACGCCGCGCCTCCGTGGGAACCAGGTGAGCGTTACACCACCTCTTTGTCCCTTCTCGAAGACCTCTTCAACCTTGGTTGTCTCTTCTCCTCTCTTTTTGTGCTTCCCTGCGACATGCTGAATGCTGCTGGAAGCAAACCCAGACCCCTTCAGATCTCGCTGCTTTATCAGCACTTCACACTTCTTACAATACTTCTTTACTAGCTGCTAAAAAATGTTACTTTTCTTCACCAACGTGCTCGCTTTCCCACTGCCTGCCTCCTTTCCCAGATCATAAACCGCATGCTCCATCCACCTTCACCGGGTGCTTTAATCACATCTACAATATTTCTCTGCTGATTTCTATACTTCCAAAGTCTCTTCTCTACATACTTCCTTCTCCTCTGCTCCCCATCCTCTGCCCCCTTACCAAGCTCCTGACTCTGTATCCTCCTCAGCCCCCTCACTCTCAGCTTTTTCTCCCCTCTCTGCCTTTGATACTGCCTCTATTCTTGTCCATCCCCAGCCTGCGGCTTTCCCTCTTGACCCAGTTCCCTCTATTTATCCCTCTCTCATTCCACACCAAACCGTACTTAGGCATTCTGCTAACTTTCTGATTTTATTTAAACATGCTGCTTTCATTCCAAATCTTAATAAACCATCCCTGGAGCCCTCATCACCATCTAATTTCCATCCAATCTCTCTGCTTCTCTTTCTTTCTAAACTCTTAGAAAGAGCATCATACTCCCAAATCTTCTAATTTCTCAATATCCATGCTCTACTGCTTCTGACTCAATCAGGATCCCAGATTGGTCACTGCACAGAAACTGCTTTTCATGTTACAAACTCTCTTCTTTACTCTCTGCATAATACATCTTCATTTATGGTCATTCTGCTTGACCTCTCAGCTGCATTTAATACCGATAATCGCCCTACACTTTTCCCTTTACTCTCACTTCCTTTGGATCTACTGACCCTATTATTCACTGGTTCATTTCCAGCTCTCACATCGCTCTGACTCAGTTTCCTGGGCTGGCCAAGGCTTGTCACGTTCCACGAGGTTCAGTGATTGGCCCTTTGCTCTTCTCCATCTTCACCATTCTGACTCATTGAGTATTTCAATCTATCATTTCATTTTATGCAGCCGACAACCAGATTTTCTTGTCTCTTACACCCTTGTGATGCTCTTCATTCTACAATCTGTGACTGCCTTTCCGCTGTCCAATCCTGTATGTCCTCTTCTTAGGTCTCAACCCCTCCAAAACTGAAGTTCTTTACTTTCCTCCTTACTCTCGGAAACCTTCTACTTTGCCCCCTTTGCTTTTCCCCTTCTCGTCCTCCAGCTCATAATCTTGGTGTACTTTTCGACTCAACACTCTTCTCACAACTCCTCATAAGCTCACACCTATCGTTTTCATCTATACAATATATTTTCTATTCATCCAGTTCTATCCTTCCACGCTACTAAACTTCTTACAACCGTTACTACTTTTTCCTGTCCCGATTACTGCTCTGAACTTCTCATGGGTCTTCCCTCGTGCCAACTCACCCCTCTCCGCTCTGTCTAAAACTCAGCTATTTCGCCTTCTCTTTTCTCTGCTCTTCTATTACCCCATCTCTCCAGTTCAGTCATCTTCTTTCTTCATTTGACTTCCAGATTAGTTTCCATTTTCTATCGATTGTCTTCAAGTGCTATCATGGCAGCACTATCATGGCATAGCCATTCCTTGCCTTGCAGCGCTCATCTCTCCCTACACTTCGACCCCTTCTGTCACAACATTTCCAGCTCTTAACTCTCAGCGAGCATCCCTGTGCCTCTTCTTCCCTCGCTCCTAAAACCATAGAACTCTCTCCCCCTTATGCTCTTTTTCCCTACACATCTTCTGCACCAATCTAAAAGCTCATCTTCTCTCCGCCTCCATCATCCCAATTACTCATGGCTTTCGACTATTGCTTCTCTAACCATGGTATTGTTTTTTGTACCATATTTAAATTGATTTGTACAGCGCTTTGCCGAAAAGTGCTTTTTAACGCCCAATAAAATAATTTACATTGAGCGGAGGTGAAAGGGAATTCATTGCCCCTGGGATGAGAGGGAAGTGACCCTCCCCATCCCCTCCAAAAGAGATCCCACTTGCCCTGTCCCTTATGGAGGGTACCGAGTAGGTGGCTCACCGCCATAGTCGAAAGGGACTGGAACCCCTGGGGGAGAAGGGGAAAATTAATCACATAACCCTTGTATTGGAGCGCCTCCCTAGTTGACCCATGGAGAAATCGACTAAGGAAATCACATTTCTTGTTCCTTCCCTTCCCTATGCTCCACAGTAAAATCAAAAGGCTGTAGATATAGGAACCACCTCATTACCCTGGTGTAGGAGTCCTTCTTCAAGCATATCCATGTGGGGGCGGGGGGGATGATGGTAATGAGGCGAAACGTCCTCCCTGTAAAGTAGTACCGCAGACTGTTAACAGCCAATTGAATAGCCAAGGCCTCCAATTCTTCAATTGCATAAGCCTATTTGCGAGCTAACAGCTTCCTACTGTTGTACAGGTCTGGATGCTCTTGGCCATCGTGCAACTACAATAGGACAACGGCCAGGCTGACATGGGCATCTTCAATATAGGTTCATCACATAGAATTTGTTTTAAGCCATCAAAATGCTCTTGGTCACGCCAAGTCCAGATAAGCTTATTTGGATGAGAGTTCTTCAACTCACCGGCGGCGATGGACGCCAAAGTTAGGTGGTAGCCGGCTAATCCAACAAAGGTGTGGGAATCAAGCAGTACAACTACTGACACTGACCCTAAACAGAAGCACACCCTATCCCCGTCAGGGGGTGTGGTCTGCAGGTCTGTGGTGGTGTTCCACATATCTAAAAGGAAAGAGGAGAATGACTATCCCTCTACTACAGCAATGATTACTGTTATCCATTTAAGAAACACTCAACAGCCCTAAATAGGGGACCAAAAATGTGCCTCCCTTTATCGGCCTGTCTACATTCCAGAGGGGAATTTCTTGTGTTTTAAAAATCCTTTTATTCACCCACAGAGCAATATGTACAAGAGATGCACTGCTGGTGCTACTTGTTTAAAACTCACAGGAGGGGAGTCATATTTGTAAGGCTCGATGTACCAACCAAAAAGCAGAGTACTGACTTAAAGTATCCCTACTGCTCAAAGGATATCAGAGCAGACGGTGGGTCGACCGGTTTCAATGACTTTGGTTGCTCATGTCATCATCTTCAGGACAAGTAGGTTGAAAACGAGATATTGATCCCTGCGATCCATGGTTCAATGTTTTTGGAATCAGGCCTCCCAACTATGGCTATGAATGCCAAATAGGATCTTAACGCTGTATCCATCAGTCTTTCAAAAGGAAGCCCAGGCACCATGCAGGCAAAAGGGGAGGACAGTAAAGTGAAACAGTCCCTAAGGTGTGGAAAAGACTACATTTGCCTTGCTGGAGGGATTAAGAGGCACCTGCCAATAACCTTTGGTGAGGTCTAAAGTGGTGATGTATTTAGCATTCCCCAGCCTCTCTATCAGCTTGTCAATCTGTAGAATGGGATAGTTATCGAAGACCAAGATGGAATTTAGTCTTCATAAATCAATACAAAAACATCAAGACAAGTATGGCTTTGCGACAAGCACAATTGGGGAAGATCAGGGATTCTCCGAGGGCTGCATCACTCCTAGTGTTAGTATTTCAGTGAACTTGTCTGCTTCTCTGTCTCACTTTCCTGCTTATCTCTGGATGCGATAAGACTTGCGCACCTCAGGATGCGATAAGGATTGAAGTTTACAGTTTTGCCAGGAAGGGTTCATGTATGACAAAAAATGTTTGACCCTCCCGGGTTCTTCAGAAACAACATCTGTGATTTGGTCAATTTGGGTTACATTCTCAGGGATCAGGTTAAAGCCGGTTTCCTGCTCTACAAAGAGGGTCGCCATTGGGACCATAATCTGTTCAAATGAGTCGGCTTTCCAGATCTTTAAAAGATCTGTGGTAGACTTGTATTTTCCATCGCCTGTCAGGTTGGGAAATGAGGCAATTAAGGGGTCCCTTCTTTTCAAGCACTTTGTAAGGGCCATGCCACCTACAGCCCATCTTATTGTCGGAGGTGGAGAACCAACAATTCATGCCCCACCGAAAAAGATAAGGTCACTGCCTGCCTATCATAGATGCATTTCTAGTGTTCCTGTGATCAAAAGTTGTTGGCTCACAATTTCCCCTTACTGCCTTCATGTGGGATTTCAGTTTATGGGCGGTTAAGGCTATGGTTAACAGCTCCCATATAGCCGTTGGGGAGTACCCCAAAGAGGAATGAGGAGTTTTTCTGATTGCAAAAAGGGCCCTGGGTATCATCAGATGCCAATTTCTACGATCTGTTACTACCAGTTTGCGCAACATCCATTTCAGTGGTCCGACTGAAACATTCCACTAGCTCATCCATGTGTGGGTGATAACCAGACGCTTGCAACGCTTTTATATTCAAGCACCTCCTTCACCTCTTGTATCAGGCAGGACATAAATTTCATACCCTGGTTGGTAAGGATTTCTTTTGGGAATCTGACTCAGGAAAGAATGGAATAAAGTGTTTAGGAATTTGCTGACTAGTGTTGGTTTGTCGTAGTCTCGCATAATCTAGGGTGACCAATATATACTTTATTCCCTAACTTAGTAGGGTAATTCGATCCATCTATGTCCATTGCAATTCTCGATAAAAGTACCTCAAATACAGGCAATGGTTGTAAGGGGGCTTTTTGGCAAGAGATCACAATTGGCTACATAACTCTTAACATCAGCGTATACGCCTGGCCAATAAAATGTGTTAAGCGCTTGATCTCGAGTCCTAATCACTCCTTGGTGACCTGCCATTAAAGGGGTAGTGCTCTCAAAAATATTATTGGCTAAAAAGATGGCCCATAATCAAAAATATATATAACAAATATTTTTAAACAAAGTCCCTATGTAAGGTTTTGAACAAATGAAGCTCAAACTCAAAAATATGAAGCACTAGGAGGCATCCATTTTGTGAAATGGATGAGCCTCCTGTGCTCCCCTTTCGGCACTAATGAAGCAAAAGACAGCCAGCTATAAACAAAAGCTACCACTGGGTGGCTTTTGCTTCATTGGTGCCAGAGACCAGAGAATGCAGGCAGGAAAGTTGCACTGCAAATATAAAAGCTGTCATTTTCTTTCTAAGGGCTGGAGGAGCCCGGAAAACTTAGAAAAAAAACACAGCTTTTTTAAAAAAAATTATTTGTATTGATTTTTCAACATACAAATGCATAACGTACAACATTACATAAGAATTCATTCTCTTCACAATTCATTCCCCCCTTCATTACATATTTAACTCTTTGATATCATAAATTGATCCAAACTTCCTAAATTCATGATTCAACGCTAATTGATTAGGAGGAAGGTTAACCTTGAGGGGAAGCAAAACCGGAAGAAAGAATGGAATAAGCAAAAGTAAAAAAAAAAAAAAAAGAAGAAAAAAAAAAAAACTTAGGTCAGGTTGACAGGCTATAAATTCACCAGTTCAGCATTATGTATCAGGGATTCATAAAGTGCTTCAAAAGTTGCGGTTTAAAGAACATGTGTGCTCTGTCTGAAACATAGTCCAGAAATGTGCTCCAAGTCTTTTTAAATTTTGAAAGCTTCCCTTCAAGCATGGCTGTGAGTTTTTCTAGGCCCAGCCATTCCCACACTTTTATCCACCAATAAGCTATTTGCAGGCCTTCTTTCATTTTCCAAAACCAGGCTCTTGTGATACGGGCGGCAATAAGCATTTGTGCGATCAGAGCCGCCTTATGTCCTGTCATTGGGAAAGTCCCATCTTCCGGCGCATCCCCCAACAGCAACACTCTTGGGTCCATGGGAGCAGAGAGCCTGTAACCTCTAATTTTTGACCTCACCTCCAACCAACAAGTTTGAATAACTGGCCCACCACATGTGAGCCAGATCCTACCCCCCGCCCCCACGGTCCCCACATCCATGCCAACATGCATCTGGGTATCCTGAGTTCATTGTATGGAGTCTACTTGGAGGTAAATACCACCTAAAACAGACTTTAATGGCGTTCTCCTTCACTATCGCACAACGCAAACACTTCTGAGCCCTATGCCAGATCCGTTGCCTGGACTTTCCAGCCCTAGTTCCCTCTCCCAAGCTTGCATGCAAGGGAGTTTCTCCTCTAATGGAGCTTTCTTCAGAAGCCGATAACACAAGGCTCTTCTATGCGATTGTTGCCCCTCGAGGATTTTAAGTTCTATACCAACCGGGACGCTCGTAGCAGCTTGACGCGGGAGAATCTACATCAGAGGTGGGGGGGGGGGGGGGTCCTATAAGCTGTGTAACACTCCACGTCTTCTCCCACTGGAAATAAGGGCCCATATCCCTCTGCATCAGCCCAAGATGTTTGCTTAAGCTGAGTAGCGGGGTAACTCAATTCCTTTTCCTTAAGGAAGGCTTGCTTGGCAGGGTTGTGGGGGGGAGACTGGAGCAGACCCACCCAGATAAGCATTCAAGGGATATCCTCCACCGGGTGGAGTAGTCTCTCCGCCGCAGATAAAAGTCTTGGGCTCCCTATACTCATTGGTCGTCCACACTCCAAAAGTAGCAATACGGATCCAATGTCCAACGGGTACAAGTACCCACGCCCCCCACTTTGCCCCCTAAACATGGAGGAATCTCAATCCATGAAGAAATACATGGCAGCCTTACTTGAGGAAAGAAGGGATTTCAGAGCAGACATCAATAAAAGGCTTGATAAGAAATTGGACAACATGGATGACAGAATTCAGGGATTGGAGGCAAATCAAACCTCGATTGACATTTTAGAAACCCAAATTGACAAGAGAATTTTGGAGCTGGAAAGGAGGGAAGAGCAATGTGCATTGAAAGTGAACAATTTTGAGAACCGCGAATGCCGATGTAACCGAAGATTCTTCAATTTTCCAGAAAGAGATGGTGAAATGCAAAGTGACATAATCAAATCAATAAATTACGTGATTGAGAAGCTATTTAAATGATGACAATGCGACCGTTTCCACCGTCGACAGGGCGGGAGGAGGTTCCAGAGGCCCCCGGCCAGTGCTTGCTAAATTCCACTACTACACTGAGAAAACAAAAATATTGGACATAGCAAGCTAGAAGGGCCCAGAGGAATGGGAAGCGTCACCAATCACCATTTTCCAGGACTTATCAGCTTTTACCCTAACCAGGAGGAGGCTCTGTGGCCCCCTAACGAGATGGCTCAACTCCAAGGGAGTAAGATACAGATTTGGTTTTCCCTTCTAGCTGGTCTTTGAATTTGACGGGTTCAAATACAGACTTATAACGGAAGAAGACTGTCAGGCTGAGAGGTCCTGTATCCGCGGACGCTGCTGAACCCCCGACAATCCCCCTGAGATGTATTTCCCAGAACTAGTTTTCAATACAGCTCTGTAAACTACACCCCAAAGGGAAAGGGGGAATGGGACAACAAAACAACACCAGGCGGACTGCGTCAAGGCTAATCAGTGCTGAACCTGCAGAGGATAAAGAATAACATATACACTTCCTTAATTCACTTACTTAACCTTATGAATGGGAAGACATTAATCCTTAACTAATAATTGAGAATCCTACCTGGTTCTTCTCTTGAAATTTCTTAGAGAAGCGGTTAAGAAGCTGAAAATCTCTCTTACTTGCGATATTTGAAATTCCCAGCAACTTCTTACATTAGGCAACACTGGAAGTCTTAGTTCTTTGTTTGTCTTTTTTCCAACATGCACTGGTAGTTCAATTAGATTGTCTTTAAAATGTTCTTTCTTGACATTTCAAAACTTTTCAAACTATTTATAATTTTCTTGAGTCTTTAAATCCTTGAAGAAAGAGGAAACACGTGCTAACTGCACACGCAGGTTATTTCCATTAAAATTATCGATGAACTTCACATAGAAATCTTCCTGGTTGAAGAACACGCGCAAACGGATGAAGACGCGCGATCAAAATAATCCACACGCGCAAAAAAATCACACGCGCAATAGTTCACACGCGCAATAATTCACACGCGCAATAGTCCACACGCGCAATAATGTTCTCCTGCGAGAAACGCGAAATAAGAACACCCGCGCTATTGAGTTCAAACGCAACGAAGTGATTCTCACGCGCAAAATCACTCGCGATGGAAAAAACACACGCGCACTCACATGGCACGCGACGAACAGATTCTCGCGCTTTGTACACCCGTGCTAAACATCACACGCGCTTTGTATTTCACACGCGCTTAGTATTTCACACGCGCTTAGTATTTCACACGCGCTAAAAATCACACGCGCTTTGTATTTCACACGCGCTTAGTATTTCACACGCGCTTTGTACACCCGCGCTAAAAATCACACGCGCTTAGTATTTCACACGCGCTTTGTATTTCACACGCGCTTTGTATTTCACACGCGCTTTGTATTTCACACGCACTTTGTAGTTCTCACGCAGCGTACAGCTTTTCGCGCAAAGGATCACCCGCGCAATAAAACACACGCGCGTTTAAAATGGCACGAGACCAACCTCTACTCGCGCTCGGAATACACACGCTAGAAAGCACGCGCTCACTTGAATACGCACGCGACAGTCAAAATCTCGCGCTAAGGAACACTGCACTAGAAACACAAGCGCACTCCGATATTTCAATAGTTTTAGTAGAAACACTACTTTTAACGAATTTTCAAGGAGAATGTTATTAAGATGAACAGATTTACAGTAGAAATAAAGTCACTTATCTCCTGAGCGAATTCACAAAGATTTCCTGCTTTTCCTATCTTCAAAACGAATTCCTGCCAGCTGAAGACTTCTCCTGAACCCCCAAGAAAGTAGCCGCTCAACTGCTGAGATCTGAAGGATAAAATCCACCAGGCCTAATACTAAAGCAGGAGCAGCCACTGAACACGTCCTCTCAGATGGGGTTTTGATGATGAAAGGCACAGAGTGACAGTTTAGAATGTTCATTGTTGTTCAGCATTGTCTTCTAGCCAATCAGAGCTGTCACTGTGAGGCTCCATCTTGCCTTGGGTCAGAACCAGGATTCTGAATCAACAAGTTAAGGCCTAACCAACTATAATGGAAAACTTCCCACCCACACAAAGCTAATCTGAAAAGGATAATAATAAAAAGGAAACTTGAATAAGAGAAGGAAACCTGACAAAGACATTAACAGAGCTACACAGGATATTCTTGGGAAGGCAGCTCCGGGGCACTCGCAGAGCGCCCATGAGGAATCTCTGAGCAGAACTTTGAAGATCAAAGGTCCGGCAGATAGACGCAGAGTCAGAGGTGAACGAAAATTCAAGAAACTGAATCCAGCATTCCCCCTCCCCAAGTAATCAGGAGGGGTAAGGAGTTGACACTGCCAGCACAGTGAAGTGGTACTGGGAAGCGCTTGGTAGCCCCAGTTGGTGTGCAGCGACGATCTTGGTCGCTTCTTGCAGCGAGAGCCAAATATGGCCTAACTGGTTTCGTAAGGTGGAGGGGTCGCTCTGGCCTCTTGCGTGTGATCAGTTCTTTCTTTTTTTTCCTATGGGCAACATAAAATACGTTTTATGCTTCCTTTACCTTGTTCAAATAACAGGGGTTGCAGGTCGATGGATCAATGGGTGCGGGGGGGCTTAGTGAGGGGGTGCTTGCTCAGAGGTATCATTATGATGAGTGGAAGCCCGTGAGTGAGACTGCTCTTGGCGGTTTGGCCCAGCGATGTTTTGAATGTCGCCAGGAGTCCAGACGCCTGGGTGGGTGGGGTTGTGGAGGGAGAAGTTGGAGATGTTATTGTTTATTCAGGGAGGTACAAGTTTCTTCATAAGATTCACATTATTCTATGGAGATTCGGGAACTATAGGCACAATAGCGATGGGTTTAAGGCTCAAGCTTTGATCCTGGACCATGCTAAGCAGTGGAGACTCATTGGAGACTTAACGGGACAAAATGTTTAGTATGGGTAATTCTATGGCAATGGGTTCACTGAATGACAGAGGTTTAAATTCCCAGAACAAGAGATCTTTAACGATTTGTGAGTTTAACTGCTTGAAGTTAGGGATTATGTTCCTACAAGAGACACACTGGCAGAGGGGGAAGGAAACCAACTCTGAAGGCGAGGTCAATTGATGAGGTATACTTGGCTTCCAACTCCTCAAAAAAACAAGGTCTGGCAATCATAGTGGCCAGTAAAAGTAAAGCAAAGGTATATGGAGAAGGGGGAGCAAGCCGATAGAATTTTAGCCTGGAGATTGAGGGAACAAAAACTCTAGAAGAGTTGCAGCGATTCACCCAACGGGAGGAATTAAACAATTCGATGATGCTCGGATAGTAAAGCAATTCCACGCTTATTATGAAACCCTCTATAAAATGGAATACGAAGGAGAAGGATCTCATATTGACGAGTTACTGGACTCGCTCACAATCCCACGTTGTTCCCAAGATAAAATAGGAGGTTCTGGAGGCCACTATCACTGAAGAGGAAATAATTGCCACGATTGGTAAAAAGAAGAGGGGGGGTACACAACACCAGGGAATTATGGATTGAAAGTTCGATTCTACAAGAAGTTCCGGTCCACTTTAGCTCCTTTTATGGCCAAACAGTTTAACAATGTATTGGAAACTGGGGTGCTCCCGAGCTCTATGCTCTCGGCCCTAATAATAGTCATCCCTAAGGAAGGTAAAGAGCCATCCCAAAGCCAATTGTACCGCCGTATTTCTCTGTTAAACACTGATTTTAAGTTCTTGGCAAAAGTGCTCGCCAATAGACTCCACCCTCTGATGCCCTCCATAATACACAGAGATCAGGTGAGATTTATCCTGGGCAGCCAAGAGTCAGATAAAATAAGAAAAACAATTAATGCATGAGGCACAACACCGGGGCCTGAATGCATACCTGGTTTCCATACACTCCCGAGAAAGCTTTCGACTGGGTGGAGTGGGCATATATGGGAAGGGTGTTGCAAAAGATGGGGTTGGGACATAATTTCAGGCAATGGATCTCTGCCCTGTATAATGGTCCAATGGCAAGGGTTGCAGTGAGTGGGGTAGTCTCAGCATCTTTTCATCTCTCTAGAGAGGGACAAGGCAGGGTTGTCCAATCTCCCCCTTCCTAAATGCAATGATGATGGAACCGCTGGCTATCACAATTAGGAAAAGATCCAGAGATTAGGGGAATCCAATTTGGGTCATCAATTTAAAACTCTCCCTATTCGCGGATGGCATACTATGCTACTTAACAGAGGTGGATAAATCCCTACCGGAGCTTCGTAAACAAATTAAGGCTTTTGGTAATTTCTTTGGTCTGAAAATAAATGATCAAAATCAAAACGTAATGCCGATTGGGGGTGACGACCTGGAATCTAGAGGTAAAAGACACTTTTGTGGGATGAGAGTTGAGAACTCAGCCACAGCGTACTTAGGGATTACCCTACCCAGAAATCTTTCGAAGCTGGTGGAGATGAACCTCAACCCGATGGTGGAGCAGATGGGCCTTCTTAAGTGGTTTGGATGAATGGCGTCAATGAAAATGAATGTTCTGCGCTGGTTACTTTACTTATTCACAGCTCTTCCTAAGGCTCCCCCAGAACCTTTTTTTGCCAAATTGAATGCTATGATAAATATATTTAGCTGGAAAGGGAAGAAACCCAGAATTAAAAGATCCAGCCTAACGCCAACTAGAGAGTTTGGGGGCTTCGAACTCCTTGACTTTCCATTAAACCACAAGGCAGCCCAGATGCGGGTCATGATGGAACACCCGAAGGATGATCCAAGTACATATTTGTCATATCGACTTTCTCTCCTCATAGCCCTCCCTGTTCAGTTCGCTATGGGGGGGGCTCGCTAGACATTGGAAGTAGGGGTTTCTGCCATTCACAAACATGGTCTGGCAGGGGGCTGGAAAGAGCGGGGCAACTGCTGACTGAGGGTTAATTAATAGAATATGGACCCCTGACTGAGATTCTTGGAGCAGGCACGCTGAGTGCGTTAAGGGTGCCTAAGGGTGTTCTGTCAGACCCAAAATGGCACACCAAAGTCGTGCATCCCCTTACTCCTTTTGGACAAGTCATTAATGAAGCAGCCTCTAGAAAGGGAGTGCTTCCTGAGTTATACAAGGTGATGGTCATGTCAGACTTAGAAGGGTGACAGAACCTCAGGAGTCTCTGGGTGGAACTGACCGGGAGAGGAATTGCAGACAGTACCTGGAATAGGATATTTAAACTCATGTTAAGTGGCAACCTATATACTTCAGCAATGGAACACAACTTTAAAATACTTCACCCGTAGCACCACCTCCCCTGAGGTTGTACAAAATGTTAATGGGGAGCCTCGCCTCAATGCCCCAGGGAATGTGGCCAACTGGGCTTGTGGTGCCACATGTGGTGGGTATGCCCTGAAATAAAGGTTTACTGGTGCAAAGTTCTTAGTTGGATCAAAGACACAGTAGGGATAGCCCCCGACCTAGACCCTCCTGCAGGTCCTACTGGGCGTTCCAGGCAAAGATAGTAACAAATCTAGATTTCGTGAACTAAGTGAAGCCATGTTGAGAGCGGGAGGGTGGGCGTTGCCCAGAAGTGGAAGGATAAATCCACACCCTCCAAAAAAGAAAGAGTGGATGTATAAAGTTTGGGACATATTCACATATGAAAAACTGTCAGCAATGGTTAATGATTGTGTTGAATCATTTCTTCTGAAATTGGGGTAGTGACGGCGCAGGGCGTCATCTCCCGACAGCCTATTCTTTTTGAAGTGTAATGTTATTATTGTTTTTTTTAACAATGTGATAGGTCCTGGAACCTTGCCGCTGAGAATTTATGAGCTGTAACCTTATGTATTTGATTTATTATCCAGACAAGTAGAATGTGAAGTGTTACTTGGGGACGAGGGGGGACGACAAGTAAAGGAAATTTCAGGGGTTATACTTGTACTCCAAATCGTATGTTTTCTGAAGAAAATGTTAATCAATACTAAAGTTAAATAAAATAAAAAATAGGAATATTTGTAATGACTATACAAAACAAATCAATAGTGGACTAAATCACCATGGTACTATTCACAATACAGATGGACAATTTTTCCTACTGTCCATCTGTATTGTAAATAGTACCATGGTGATTTATTCCACCATTGATTCGTTTTGTATTGTTATTACAACTATTCCTTATTTGTTTTGTAACATTCTCTAGACTATTTTCAGTGTAATACAATTGAATCAATAACCACCACTGGCATTGCTCTGGGGAGCATTAAATTGAATGCAAATCAGTCTTAGTCCTGCCAATAGCGTGAGCCGTTCTGTTGGAACTGCTAGTCTACAAAACCTAAAAATGGCTGAGGAGGCTTGTGCTCCAGTGCAGCTAGGATATGCCCAAGCAGTTGAGAATGAACTGCACCTTTTGAATATGAATATTTAACTGACAAACATGGCATTTTTCTGTGAAGATTTCTCGATTGGCCCTTCTAATTCACTTGGCTGCAGTGGTATCTTATTTTCAGGAAAGCAAAAATTCACATACAGCATTTCCCCAGAGACAGACCAAGGGCCTGCCAACATCAATCTCATGAGAAGGAAGGGTAGAGGAGACCTCAATATAGAACAATTTACTGTTCTCATGGTGAGGGTCTCTGCATTCTATGGAGAGCAAATTCACAGTCTATGAGGTGTGAGCAGTGCTCCAGATAGGAGTTGAAAACTGGGAGTATTTTATGCCCTATTTCGTAAAGTTGGGAGAAAAATGATTTTTCAGGGAGTAAAAATGTAAGTCCAATTCTCAATGGGAGTATTTTTTATAAGCATGTAAAAATGTTTTTACTGGAAAAAACGGAAATGTTTTTGTGATAATTATGTCTTTGCGCCTAGTTATTCATGCACATTAAAAGATACGCGTTTACTTATTTCGATCAGGCAGTTATAATAGTAGTTTCTTCCGGTAGTAGTACATGCACTACTGGTCCAAACAGATCTATGGATCAAAACAGGGGCACAATGTTCTATGTGTGTTTCCTATTTTTTGTTGGCAGTATTTTTACTCCCCATTTATTTGGGGAGAATTTGCCAATTTTTAGGAAGTAAAAGTGCCCAATATTCCCCTTATCTTTAGGGCTGGGTGCGAGGCCAGAAGGATTAGAAGACAGTCGTATCATGTGTCTGAAGTATGCAGCACCCAGTGTGTTTTGCACCATCCCTACAACATAGGGAGATATTTGCATCTGGCCTACATGGAACACCCAAGGTTCCTCTTTACCAAAGCTCTCTTCTGAGACAAAACACCTAATCTTTCCCTAAATCCCAAAGGAAGGTAAAAGGGTGCTTGTCAGGATGCCATGATGGCACAACATAAATGAAGTCCACTGTCCACAAATCCTATTCTCTCCCCCTACTCTTCAAAAGAAAAACTGCTTCTGATCACCAACACCTGTGTCTCTTTACCATAGGCCCTCGTCTAGGTTCACGGTCCTCAGTCTCCCCGCCTCCCCACCACTCTGGAGTTTCTTTGATTCTGTTCCCACATCAGGGCTTGTCTCAGTCTCTCCCACCAATCGGGTTCCTTGGTGCTCTCCCCACCCCAGGGCTTGTCTTCTGTTTGTGTTTTTTTTTTTCTCTCCCCCTCACTCCAGGACTTTCTTCTTTCCCTCTCCTCTTTCTAGGGCTTCTTGCACTGGGGCTTTGTGGTGTTCTCCCCGCTCTGGCACTTCTCTCACCGTAACACCCACCTCCCGTCCCATGGGAGCCACCACATACTGGTTTGTGACGGGAAACTGGTGCGGTCTGAGCGGCGCTCCTCCCTCTACAAATTTGTTTACGTGGCTCCCCTGCTGGAGTTTGCATTTGCCGGCGATTCCTCTTCCTATTCATCCTCTCTGCATCGAGACGAGGGAGCGGGTTCTCCGAGTGCCCTTTATTCCTCTGTGCTCGCGCTCCTTTTGCAATGCTGGCCGTGTCTCACCACGCTTCTGGGAGGCACTTCTGTGTTCTGGGCAGGGCTGCACACCGGCCTGGGATGCCTCTTGTGGCATTCGCCTTCTCCCGTCAGTCACAATCTCTGTTTTTACTGCGACTTCCTTAAACTCTACAGACTTCACAGATTCCTCTTTTTAATTGGTCCCTTCACTGCAGTGCCTACGGGAGGCAGTTCTTCCCACTTTTCTAAGGCTTCCCATAAAGATTGAGTAAAACATGGGTCAGAAGCCATGCTAGCCATTAAAGGGGTCCTATCATTATCATACCCCTTAATTTCTACATACCTCACAAAGTTGCTAGTGTCTGTGGAAAAAGAGATGGAGACTAAAATATTGGGGTTTTCCTGTCCTATGTGAGAAAGTTACCTCCAAAGGGACCCTGCTTAGCCTGTCCCCTAGCGGGAGTTAAGCATGGCAGGTTCATCCCCTAGTTCCAAACGGTGCAGCTCCTCCTTGTGGAGAGGTGACAAAGGTGTGGATTTGTCACACTTTCTTCTGGATCATTTCAGCTTATTTCTGTGGCCAACCTTTATCTTGTCGCATGACTCTTTAAGGGCTTTTATTTCGATTCCTTGCATTACTTCCTAAAAAAATAAAATACAAATGCATGTACATTGCTGTGGCTAATGAAAACAAATACTGCATGCATCCTTGAGAGGGAATGGCACTAATACAATGTAAGGAACCTAGCTAGGAAACTCAGAAAGTATGTGTGCCTAAGGTTCATGCCGACAGTGATACGGATTGTCTGCTCTACTTAAAAATATCAGGTTTTTACAAAGAAGCTAATGTCAGATTCCTCCCCACTGCAAGCACTGTAATAATTCAGACAGCAAGATGGGACATGACGATTTCTCATGTGTTTCATCCCTTGGACAAGTAGATTTAACAAAAGAATTCCACACCCATGTAACCGGCTAGTGTTGGAATATGATAATTCATTAAATAATGCTACATTTGTTTGAAAAGTACTGATAAATCCACCCAATTGACCCTTCAGTCTTGATGCCAACTATAACCGTCTAATCAGCGCTCAGACTATTGCTTTGTGCAAGAGCATAGTGATTTTAAATTGGACTTGGTGCCAAGGTTAGGAACACTGTTCTGTTATACCAAGGAAGGTTGAGGATGTCAATTGGTAACAGTAGTAACGAGATGCCTCAATGGTTGAAACTCAGCATATTTATGGAGGCCAAACAGAAAACCACTGAAATCAAGTACGGCAAATGACTAATTCAACAAAGCAGCACTCAGAAAAAAACGTAATGCATATTCAAAAAAAATAATAAATAAAAAAGAAATCACAAGACAATCTTAAAAAGTATGTTACAATAAAGAGCCAAGTTTCACTTTCTAATTGTTTGTGACTTTAAATAATTGGGAGAAAAAAAGAAAAGGTAAAAGGGTAGTATGCTTCCTTCCAATCCCTTAAAATAGATGTCAAATGTAGGCACTGTTCAAATAACGTGTACCAATGCTAGGTCATTTAAACAATTTAGTAATGATTTCAAGATAAACAGGCAAAAGTATAAAACCATACCTGAGATGTTTGGATAATGGTCAAGTCATTCATGCGAGCGGTCCCTACTCCCATGGCTCCTCTGAGACCAGCTGTTCCGAACTCCATCCTAGATCCAAACGCTGCAGTTAATTCTTCAACATTCGCAGCTGCAACTAGTGCAGTCACAATTTCTAAAGTTTTAGGATTCTGTTGAAAGAAATAAAGATGAAACATATCTGGTGAAAGGGGCGTATAACACTTCGAATAGTTACTTTTAAGGCTTCTCTGCTCCCCTTTGTCTGAGGGTTGCCCCATTTACCTATACTGTCCTTTTTAGTCTGTCATAATTACTTACTAGTCAGTCACTGTTTCTCTTGCCATACCCTTGTGCTTGCCACCAACGCCTTTCTCATTTGAACCTTCCTGTGGTTTCTTTTGCCATTGTTTTATCCTCCTTCCCTCAACCCAACAATGTCTTTTCACTTCCACATGCACATTGCCAATATTGTGTTAAAGCGCTTCCCATTTCCAACACATAAGCCTTCCCTCTTCAGATAAACTCTGCTGCCTATCCATTGACTTATCTGGCCCAGATATGATCCCTGTGTAATAAAAATGCAAGACCAGTGCGGTATGAAGGAACACACTTCAGCTGCAAGAGTAGCACTATAGCACTATAAAAGGGGAGTGGGGTTCTTTCTAATATCTGCAAAATGAAAAGCTTAATAAAACTAATACATAAATCCTGGGGCACAGGTAAGTACAATCAAACTTAGTGGTAAAATAAAGTGCGGTAAACAGGCCCCAAAATCTTGCTTCTGCTTTAAAAGTGTGCAAGCATTTTGTTTGCGGCAAAGGCCGCTGCATCTGGTTCATTAGGACAGAGCATGCGTGCCCCGGCAAACCAGTCACAAAAGCACACAGAGGTTGTTATTTTTCTAGGTAAACTGATTAGAGCTTACAGGGTCTGCCAGTGAAAGAGGAATATATAACCATTTTATAATTCAAAATCATGTATGAAATATGATTTTCTAGTGAAGCCAGCAAGACCCACAGAATTGTCAAGTAGTATGTCCGTGGGTCAAGGCTCTGATGGTGTCACGGTGGGTAGCCGTTCTCATGAGAGTCAGGAAGAGGCAACATGGGCAGAATAATAAAAGTTCTGCTGGTTGTCCCAAATGTTTCAATCACATAATTTTGTGTTGTTTGAATTGGGGGGTGGATTGTGACATCATAAATCTATAATTGAGGGCAGTGTGGGGAGGTTCATGGACCCACTGATCAATCGCAATGTTTGTATCCCTATATGCTTACAAAAAGCGAGGTCCAGTCATTTTTGTTTGAAGAGATTTTTTCTATGTTGCACGATCACAAATGCTAATTATTTTGCTTTCTAGAAGTGTTTTCATTTCGAGGGCGCTTCTTTGATAGCGCCTTTTCATGCGGTTCTGTTCCGCGTTCTGTTTGAATTTGCGGTCCCAGCTGGGTCTGGGGCCCTGATTAAAATTGCATTACTTCTTGCACCGGTGTACCCCCCTTTTTGACTACTTTTGTAATTTATTCTTACGTGGCGACCCCCGACACCTGCATGCACAAGATATTCTCAGTGGAAGGAGCATGTAATAGTCTTAGAGAGGTCTGCATCTACACCACAACCTCACTGAAGGTCAAATTAAGTACAGATAAGGAGGTCTGCCAGTTAATGGGGTGGTAGTATTTTCTTGTTTAGACATGTACTACATGCGACTGCTTTTTTTAATTTGACCAATGCTGTGAAACGGCAGCAGTGCATATCCTGTTACTTTTAAATAGCCACAAAAACACTTATTTGTTCCTTTTACTCAAGGATGTATTCAATTATTTCTGGGAGATTAAATTACCTGCACGTGATTGAACGCTTGTGAAATCTAGATTTAGAATAAACAATTTGATACATAGCTTAGCACAATTACTTCTAGAACTGGGCATTTTTCCCCCAACTTACGTGCTGCTGCTTATTACTATTATTCTGCTTGATACATACTTCTATCCATTTGGATCAACATTGATGAATATGCCACCGAGCCCTTCATGCCCACTAACCATCTATCTCGGTGCACCCATGGGCCATTAGTTTTTAGAGGCCCTTGTCAATGCATCGTTTCCATTTCATGCAAAAAAGATTGATTCAGAACGTGTGCAACCAATTGACTAATAGGGTCCAAAGCTGGTTACATCCGTTCTTAAACTGAATGTAAAAATAACAATCTACAAGTGATGACAAGAGTGTGAAAAAGTACCTGAAGGGAGGTTATTGTAAATACAGAACCAGAGAAAAACACGAAAGCCAAGACTATTCTTGAAGAACTACAAACATTGATCTCAAAGACTATCCACAGAGAAATACTGTAAATAAAAAGCCTATTAGAAGAAAAAGAAAAGACCAGGCGAATACAAGACATTGGGCGTCATTAGGGGCCTGGCGGTAACCATGCCGGTGCTACCGGCGGCTAACAGCCGGACGATAAATATTTAACGGCGCCTGACTTCCCGGTGCCACCGGGAGATTACAACCCTGGTGGCCCGGAAAGTCAGGCGCTGATAAAATGTTGTTCTCCATTCCCATAGAGTCCAATAGGACTCTATGGGAATGAGGACATGGACGCACCGTCACCGTTTAACTGTGCTGGTGCTTCCGTGACGGGTCTGCCTACCGTGGCCGCTGTGCCCGGCAGGGTCAGACATGTCAGGCACGGTGGCTCTGGCAGGCAGACCTGTAATATGCCGGTCCAGAAACAATGGTGCCGGTAAGCGTACTGGCACCCTTGTTTCTAGACTGGCAAGGTCAGAATGAGGCCCATTCTCTTGAAATATTTAAGTTATTGGTAGGGTCAGATAGAGTTAGTTTGGACGACGGACATTTTTACTTTGGACTTCTTGTGACCAGCACCTTCAGGTTCCTTAGATGGGTAGGGTATTCCCTTTAGAGATAGGGAAAGTTAGGCCTTTTACTTTTAAGTTCAATAAAAGGTATTGAATCATGTCCTCCGCGTGTCTGACTCCTTCCGACCCGCCACAGTTCCTTATGTACCATATCCTACCAGTTGCAGAAGCTTCTCGCTCAACCCGTGAGGATAGCTCAGGGGCAACATGCTTGCCTTGGAAGCAAGACGACGCAGAGCAACACAAGTTCGATCCCCGGGTGCGCGCTTAGAAACCGCTGGGTATTAAGCGCGTTACAAATAGACTATCATATCATATATCATAACGATAAAGGCTTCAGATTTAAATGCTGCTGGTATTGGACGTCAGCCTATACCTCCCCCAGTTTCCAAATGTTCACTGTTACATTAGTTCCTACCTCTGTACATCATGATTTTCTACCCGGTCCTTCTGCACATGCACAGCTCCTGTGACTCGATCTGCTCTACAAAATGGTATTCATTCTACAGACAGTATTTACTTGGAGGTGCCGCACGTAGGGAATTGGAGTTTTTGGCTGTGTTCCAGGACACATACACTTTGAGGGGTGTTGAAGGAGAGGTGGCCCTTTTTGCACCCCCCTCACCTTTCCTGCAGTGAAAACACCATGTGTGAGCTAAGGAGGAAAACGCCCCACCCCCATGACATCCCTCTACATCTGCTAATATTAGTAAACAAACCAATAATCACACACCTATATCGAGGCCTAGTGACTCAATTTTGTGTTACACCAGATGCCATCAGAAATCACGTCTCTCCCCTGTCCAGAGCCTCGTACAGACAGCCAAGCCACAGCAGTCTCTTGTCAGCTCCGTGCGAGCCTTGTTCTCATGGAAGTCCAGCCATTCATTGCTGCAACGTTTAGTATCACTGTCAGATGAGCTCATTGCACTGTGTGAGACCAGAACAGGCCCCAGCTCATGTGCCCATCCATCTCCACTAATTTTCCCATGCTCCCTCAAACCCCACCCCGTCAGGCCTCGGTCCACTGGTCCCTTGCCCCCATACCCTTTGATACAGATACACATCTGGTCCCCTTCTAGGACAACGACCATAGACTTAATCCTGTGCATCAATATATTCTTCCTAAAACTAAAATATCCATATTTTTTCATGAGGCATCAGGTAGATCAAAACACACAGGGGGGAGAAGCCTGGGAATGGGGCCCTGTGTTTTATGAATCCCTAGGTGCAGGGGTTGGAATACCAGTAATCTGCCAGCATCTTCTAAAAGTACCCCTATTCATGCAATGCCTTTTATGATTGCCATTATTCTCATACTGTTAGATCCTGTTGTTTAGTTAGATATGTAACATTTCTAACCTTACCTTCACCACAGAGATGAGCCCAACTGACCCGTGTGTCACCAGACAAGCGAGGACACAGCAGCCAATCGCAGCCTGGCATCACCTATAGAGCAGGCTGTCCCATACGGGCCTACCAATCCACTGTGCCGTTTTGTACTGTATGTTATTTTTTCATCAGTAACAACAAGTTGGTTTATTATGTGCTGCTTGCGTATTTTTTGGCAGAGCTCTCTCAAGCAGCAGAGTTCTTTGCTTGCAATTTATATCTTATATAAATTTGTTATACTTGCAATTCTTCTGCTGGTCTCATTTCCTCGTGGGTGTTCATTATTTGGTCTTTTGGATATTACGTGCATGGTTGGGTATGAGCATTCAGGGCTAAACCACGTAACAGCCCTCCCTTGTTGCAACAGGGACTGGACTGCAGGACCACATTCTCCCTCCCACCCCTCATTATGGTCCACTCACATAAATGAGGTAGGACGCATGATAGACATAAAAACTGTGCATTACTCTGAAGTCAGCTAAACCGCTTCCCTGCGATCAACAATATGCCAGTTTGAAAGATGTAGAACATATACAGTCAAATATACATTTCACACCTGGAACTCCATCAGGGAAGAGAGTGGAACAGGACAGAGGGGTACATCTGTCTGCTTCAACAAAGAATTATTATACCAACACACAAACCATGAAATACCCAGATTCTGCCCATTAGGAAACTCGATAGGGAGACGTTACCCTTTGTGCAGGAACACATTTCTGTGAATTAATCTATTCTACACACCTTCGCTGTTGCCCCAAATCCTGCAACCATTTATTATGCATTCCGATTTCTTACAGAAGAAACCCATTTTACAATGGTAGATCTGTGCTCAGCATTTTTCTCTGCACCCATGAAACCGGGTAGTCACTGTTTGCCTTTAACTATAAATCATTGCATTATATAAGAAAACGAGTTTTGAGGTCTGTTTTGGAAGAGGTGGAAGACGCTAATTAAAAAGGTTATTTGGATTTATGCAAGTCCACCTCATAACAGGATATAATAATTGAGTCAATGTATCTCTTCACAACGCGGAAGTGAAGAATGTTCACAATGAAATGTTAATTAATTAAAGGATAGTTCCGGGACTTTTTTTTTATTGTCCCTACGGTTCGGCCATGTGTTTTTAAGCATAAATCGGTAGATCGTAGAAAACTTTCCTATGGACCTTACCCGACTTTTCATCCATTAACGCACTCGAAATCAGCCGCCATTTTGTGATAATCCTATCATTTCCCCCCCATCGACCTGGCTAACCTGCGTTTGCGGCACTAAATCATATCCCCCGCCCCTGAGCCTGACATCAGCAGACGCGTACCGCCCATTTCCCAACGCCAAAGCACGTTTCGTGTCAACAATCGCTGCGCCTCCGCTAATGAAGTGTCGCCATGGAAATGGCAGGACGCCTCTTTCCTCAATAAGTATAAACACACCGTTTCACAACACACAGCAGCAGATTTTCGATTCCATTCCTCTCTCTGTGTGTTACTTTGAGTTTTCTGTGACTCGTTTCTGTGCTCTGGTCAGCTACCTTCGCCGCTTCTAGGCCTTGTGAACACCTGTACCATCTCTGTAAATTATTTTACTTTCTTTACCACACAATGGCTACAATAATGCTGTATATGTACGAGCCCGAGTACACCGAGGAGGAACTACTGGAAAGGCAAGCACGCGAAAACGATGGGGATTCGGACGGCAGTTGGGAGGACCAGTCAACGGATGAAGAGCCTGGACCATGTCGCATGGACGGCGTCTCCACCTGGTGCACGTGCAATCGGTGCGAGCTAATGCCAACTGAGGAGGAGAACTGCTGCTGCCTTGACAATTCCGGGTGCTTGGCCTACATTTTGGAAGGCGAGCCAAGTCCGCAATGCATCACCGAGCTGCCAGAGTTCTGGGAAGCCTGCCTCTCACGGACCGTGTTGAGGATGATGATGGTGCTTATGCACGAACTTCGCGGCACTGTTCGTCCGCGTAATCCGAGTAACGAGTAAGTATACTCTGGTTGTGATGTCAGTGATGCCACTACTATTTCATGGTCGTCTCCCACATATAAAATTACATCTACATATCATTCGAACGCATGCAAATTGGTTCCATATTGTGCATTTTCTAGATAGAATTTTTTTCAAAGCAGAATGACATTTTTTACCTGAATCGACATTGATAAGAAAGTTTTGTCATTTTAATACAGTTTGCATCTTTCTTTTTCACAGGTGGTACAGGCTGGTGGCCTATCGTTGCTTCACTTGGTGGCTTCACGGGAGGCTCGGACACCGCGTTCGGAGAGTAATACCTGCCTGTGCGGTACTTGCCATTAGACAACATTTCCCCAGCGACAGTGGACAATACCGCGGATTTTCCCTGGATGTGCTGCAACCGGAACTTTACAATGTGTAATGTTTATTATTTATGTTCAATTGAAATTAAGATCTAAAATAAAATCCAACATATATTTTAACAATGGTTGTTTTGATTTTTTAAATGAATCTAGTGTGTCTTCATTGAATAGTCTTCCTGTGCCTTGTCTTGTCACACCACATGTCTCCGGCCAGCAAAAATACTTAACACACCACTTTGTTCAAGCGTTGGCAATAAAAGGCCGTTGGATTTTATTGATACAAAACATGGTTATAGGTAAATAATCAATATGGTTGATCATAATAAATCATCCTTTTGGGCACCGGGTACAGAGATGACCCCCTCTGGCCCGTGCCGCCTTGCCACCACAGGCCTGCCTGCTGCTGACTAACTGCCTAGGCATCCAGGGTCTCCAGGGTGAACTGCACCCATATATTCTCCTGGGAGGGTGAGGTATTTATAAACTCACCCCCCCTGCCTTCCATGTACTAGATCCTGCAGCCTGCCTCTTACATGCAGTTAGATGGCCTCTCCTTGGTGAGGCCCTGCGGCAAACGAGTCTTGTCTGCACGACCACCGCCCCAATCCACCCCCCCCACCCTATCAAAGGCAGTTCGCACCGGGGTACTTGCGCTGGCAAGTGGAGCTGTCAGGGAGCGATAAAGGCCAAGAGGTGCCAAAGACCATGTACACTTCAAAGTGGTCTATAGAGCATGGGTTGTTGTTCCCATGTCTACCTCCAGACCCCGTGTCTCCTGCCAAGCATCCCCCCTCACGCTGGACGCCCCTCTGCAATCCGCATAATGCCACGACATATACACGTCATTCATTCACAAACACACCCCTGTTTCGAATTCTTTATAACCCACTTCATATTTCTAATGAGAACTTCTTTGCGCTTTGCTAGTCAACCCGTGAAGGTGCTGGTTATCTGCTCTTCGTCTCTGTGAACTTCCGTGACCACTTCGAGCAAACTCGTCAGTTTGCAACCTGTGAACTGCTCCCTGTTCTACGACAAGAAACTACTCTGATCCCTGCATCTAACTGTTTGTTCGTCAAGGTAAGGCCATGTACATAATCATTTTGCGTCCAATTTTTTTATTTATATCTATTTGCTAGTAGTCATCAAATTGCATCCATGTTTTCTTTTCGTTCAAGACAGTACATGCAAGGAACTAGTCACATGGTTTAGTCAAATTATTTTTCTATTTTTTTAAAGTTATTCAAATACTTATCCGCATGTGAATAACGTGTATAGTTCCAAGAACCAAAACGAACCTTGTATTGAACCTTTTATGTGTCATTTCATTTTTTAACACATTGGTATTCATAGAGAATTGTTGATCTTTACTTTTCAGAACTTTCCACAATGCCTGCCTGTTCCGTTGGCGGTTGCCCTTCGAAGACCCATAATAAATCTGAAGGTACTATAATGCATGTTTTCCCTAAGACAATAGATCAGATAAGAGAATGGGTCCGATATTGCGGATATCCACCGTCTGAGCTTGAAAGTAGAGTCCTAGAAGTCTTTGCGGACAAGAGGGGTGATCGATACCGCATGTGCAGCAGGCACTTTAGCTCAGACATGTACTCCACATCATTGCTAATAAAGAAGAAAACACTGCGAGCGACGCGAAAATTGCTCTCAACCGCTATTCCCACTCTATTCGTCCACATCCCTCCACTGGTGAGTCAAGTTTACGGATTTAGCTCTCGGCCTTGCGGTAGTGTGTAGCATTAGCTAACAATAATTTCCCCATTTATGTATCCACTCAATATGAAGGCGGAAGATTCTCCATCCGTGTCGTTATTGCAGTCATCAGCCACTTCAAGCGCCTATCAGGTAATCTTACTTAGCTATTCTGCCACTGACTTGTTTTAGGCATGTAAATCAATAGTTTTAATTTATCGTGTAATTATTTTACCTAATGGTACACCCTTGTACTCGTCCTCTAGTCTTTGTTTTCAGTTATAATTATTGTTATCCAAAATAATGCAAGTACTGTCTTTCAGGGAGATGCTGAGGAGTCCAACGCATTGACGACAACCGTTGATGTCACTCAGATGCTCGAGGTACGTTTCCGGACAGTTCCATCGATGGAGATCATCAGATCTTGCATTCTTGTAGCGTGATTGTTACACACAATGTTTCTTTCGTTTTTAGCCATTGATATGTACTTCTGTCGTCGCCCTCCTATGTGTCTTCTTTTTTCAATATTGTGTTCATTACTAATGAAAGTCCTATGTTTCAGGGAGTCGATGGAGCATTAGTCCAAGAAGAAGGGGGAGCATGCAGTTACGGGTCGGCGCAACAGCTTGCAGAAGTGTGCACCGCAGTTACAGCGTCCCTTGATGTTCTTATGCATTTCGAGGTATGGATACTGACAGTTCGATCAAGCGAGATCATATGACGTGATTACATCCGCTATACTTCCTTCTTTATTAACGCAAGTACTATGTTTCAGGGAGATGACGGAGCTTCTTCTACAAGAACATCACCCCTAGTAGTTGATGCAGATCTCTGGGTGGTGACACTTCCAACGATCGAGCAAATCGAATCATATTTAGATATCCATTATTTATTTTAGACAACTGATCATTTGTGCAGGTCTATTTAGATGAGCCGTTGACGCCTGCACAAAGTTTATGTTCTTTTTAACAAAATAGAAAACCATACTAATGCAATTACTGTGTTTCAGGGAGTTGCTGAAGCGTCATCTTCAATAATTTCATCAATGGAAGTCTATGCGGAGCCCGAGATATGGATCTTGACAGTTCCATCTAACTAGATCAACAATGCGTGAATAATTGTCGTTTGAATGTTCTACACAATGCGTTCATTCGTGTTTTGCTATTGAGATGTACGTGGGTATTGGTCCCCAAGTACATTTTGTGTTTTCAATATTATTATACATACTAATGAAAGTTCTATGTTTCAGGGAGTCGATGGAGCGTCAGTGCGTGATGGATGTGCTTATCATGAAAATATAGTCGTTGCAGCGCAAGAGGAAGTGGAGACATGCACACACGAGTCGGAGCAACAGCGTCCAGATGTTGAAGTTCGAGGCAAGAAAGTTTCAAAGAAAAGAAAGCAAAAGAATGTTAGTGTCCTGGTCACTATATTATGTTGTTTTTCACTGTTAATAGTTCAATACTGTAAGTTGTGTTTAAACTGAACATCCCTTTTCCAATCTGTCCTCTAGTTGCGAGTGGGTGTACGAACTAGATCTACACAGACAGTGAAGCGAACGAGAGATGTTGCTTGTCAAACCTTTTGGCAGGGACTTGAGACTGGAGATGCATCGTGCCAATGGGAAGAATATGAAGTGATTGACAACGGAGCTATACCACCACCAGCCATTGATAGTGAATGTCCTCCTGGTAGTTCGGATGCAGTCGGAGATCAATTCACAGAATCCACACCCGCAAAAGCTAAGACCGCGAGAAAGTTGAAGAAATTGTTTTATTCTCCCATCGCCGGAGAAGGAACAGATGTTGCAATGGAAGAGAATGAAATGGACGACAATGAAACACCATCAATATCACTGAACATAGCGGAAGACGATATCAGAGATTGTACCTTTAATGTGAGTGACATGTGCTCAACGTTACAGGCCGAACCAGCTGGGATGCAGAGTGACAGTATAAGGAAAGAGGCCAAATTCATTGTATTCGATAGTTGTTTGATGGATATTATTATTATTATGATGAAATGTGGGCATTTGGTTGGTGGGGAAGTATGTGGGGAGCCATTGATTAATGTGACTCGTGCAATTCGAGGCACTAACCTTAAAATACATGCCACCTGTACACAATATCATCCGTTCTCATGGTCTGCACAACCCATGCTGGGGCAACTGCCAGCAGGCAATCTACTTTGTGCAGCGGCCGCACTTTTTAGTGGTTCAAGTTTTAAAAAGTTAGAGTATTTCTTTCAGTTTGTGGGAATCCATTTCATTGCGAAAACTCAGTTCTACAAATACCAAACCGATTATCTATTTCCAGCCATTAGCGAAGCTTGGAGAATGGAAAAAATGTCTATTGAAAGTACATTCGCGGGCAAACGGTTCAGGCTAGCCGGTGATGGACAGTGCGACAGCCCAGGATTTTCAGCCAAGTACTGCACCTACCACTGTTCAGGACATGGAAAGTAAGAAAATTGTGAGTTCGGTGGTCGTGCAGGTGTCACAAAGTACATCCTCAGTGGCCATGGAGAAAGTTGGCTTTGTAGCATCATTGCAAGAACTACAATCGCGGGGAATGGTGATCGACCTGATAGCCACGGACAGACACGTTTCAATTGCCAAGACAATGAGAGAAGAGTACAAAAATATAAATCACCAATTTGACGTATGGCATCTTGCAAAAACCATCAATAAAAAAATGTCGGCTGCAGGTAAAAAAAAAGATATGCAAGGTATTTCACAGTGGTCCAAGTCAATCAGCAACCATCTTTGGTGGAGCTCAAAAACATGTGAAGGGTCGTTGGAAATTCTACTGGAAAAATGGCAGTCAGTAATGCTACACTGTAGCAACGTTCACCGCTGGACCACAAACCAACATTTCCACAATTGTGAACATGGCCATTTGTCCACAGAGGAGGCACGGAAGAAGAAGTGGTTGATTCCTTCATCACCCACTCACAAAGCCATTGAAAAGATTGTATTTGATAAAACTATAACAAGAGATTTGAGGGGACTCACGGAATTCTGCCACACAGGAGATTTGGAGGTGTTCCACAATATGTGCCTAAAGTACAGGCCAAAACGATTGCATTTTGGCATGGAGGGCATGATAAATCGGACTCTTCTAGCGGTCTTGGCACATAACCATAATGTTGGCCGTCAACAAAGTCGGACGACCGGAACTTTAGGGACGCTTCGCTACAATAAGGCCTTCACTAAAAGAAGTAAACAATGGGTGATCAAACCAGTGTTTGAGGATATGCAATATGAGTTTATTGAGAGACTTATTGTTGATGTCCTAGATAGGCACATACATGGAGTTGTGAACGAACATGTGCAGGGGACAACTGCATTGCCACCCAACATTGCCTCTGTTCCATGTCCACCTAAAGCAGAGCTCATTGAGAAATACACATCACGGTTTAAATGATTGTAATTTGATTGTCTGTTCTCTCGAGTCTCCTCATGTTGCAGGCCCATTGAATATGTGTATCTATGTAATGTGTAAATAAAAGTGATTGCTCAGTGTACATGCATTGTGTCTATCCAACCTTGTTCATTTGCGCATTAAATTAAACCAAACAGTATTATAAATCATTTTTCAAAAAATATAGAATGTCTCCGTATTTATGATTCTCTGGGGCTGCAAAGCACGCAGACAAAATGCAAAGATGGAGTGTAAATTTCAAGTCCTGTGAGATGGCCTTACACTGAATGTAGCTAACTAGGAATGTGTGCTCGTTCAAAGTGAAGGTCAGCTGCTTTGATTTTTTGCTCGGGTGCCGGAATGGCCCACGACTCAGTATAAGGTTCTATTGTTATTTGACCTTGACAGGCCGGGACCATCCCGAAAGACTTCTTTTTGGGGGTGTGGTGCAATAACGTAAGAAACGATAATGAATAAAATTTCAGAAACGATAGCCATTTGATGTTCGTTCATTAGAAGAAATAACGTCGGCATAGAAGGAGTGGTATTTCGGGGCTGCCCTACGCACAGACACAATGGAAAATGCAAATATAATGTAAGTAACTCTTTAGATGAGTTTATACCGCAATTTAATTACTATACAGTAGCTTTAAAGACGGGTTAAGTTGTACTTGTTCGTTCTATGTGGCATATTGTTTTGTACCCCGCACTATCTTGAGGAGAACCATCTCCTTTTACGGAAGCACCTCAAAACCTTCCTCTTTGCTTCTGCTTTCTCTCTCCCTCTCCCCTGCTACAACTGGTCCACTGTCTGCGACCTCGGTCCTGAGCCCTTCCACTCTCCACCTGCACTGCCTCCCTGTCAACCCCTGCACTGGGGGACTGTCTCAGTATCCTACAGCCCCCCCTTCCCAGCACTTCGTTCTGCACTTACCTTGCACTCGCCACCAGCTGGCCCTATGTATTTATTATTTTATGCTACTTACCTTGTACTCCACTTCCCCCCTCCCCTTCCCCTTGCACTTTTGCACAAATGCCATATTATATCATATCAGTGACGAAGTGGTCCACTGGCGCTCAGGCGGCTCTGAAAAAGGCGGAGGAGAGGGGGTGGGTTACTGGAAATGACGTATAATACCCAGTTGCACTGTCCTAGCTATGAAATAATTTCCCGACCTAATATATAAAATGAATAATTTTAATAAAGATCTGATGGTGAGACTAATTTCATTTTTTATGTTTTTAAAACAGGTACATCCTTCATTATTGTCTGTGTCACGAGTACCAGACACCGGCGGATGGCTTTTACAACCGCCAGTTGCTTCTCCGCGTAAACAACGTTACCACCCTGACCATTTTATGGGACGATCGCCAAGTACAAGTATGCCCTTACGCGGTACTAACGGCTAGATGCAACATACATACCGTTGTGGTGGCCTAGTGCCTCGTTGTTGGAACAGCCATGCGATTATCAGTGCGACCGAAGAGCTTATTTTATCGTAAACCAACACCCTGTGTACTGCACACGAACATCGCTTGCCTCAAGACGAACTATTTTGGATCGAGAGCAAAGAAAAATGCAAATCGCTGAATATTCTCTAAACATTTGTTGTCCAATAAATGTACTTTACCAAATTTACAATCTTGCGGTTTGATTTAAAAGTACAGTTTCATATTCCAAATTGTGGCGCGCTGTGTTGTGAGCTGATCTGTGTTGGTTTCCGGGTTCTGTGTGGAGTCGCGTAGAAGACGCCTGGGCGCGTTTGCCTACGCAGCACAGTCACGTCACGGATAGAGGCGGGGAATATGAATGTTTTGATAAAGTCTGTTTCAGGGGCGGGGGATATGATTTAGTGCCGCAAACGCAGGTGAGCCAGGGCGATGGGGGGAAATGATAGGATTATCACAAAATGGCGGCTGATTTCGAGTGCGTTAATGGACGAAAAGTCAGGTAAGGTCCATAGGAAAGTTTTCTACGATCTACTGATTTATGCTTAAAAACACATGGCCGAACCGTAGGGACAATAAAAAAAAAGTCCCGGAACTATCCTTTAAATCACTAAAGTGAATAGACCGCTTTTTATTAGGCAGAATCACATGAAGTACCCTTTGGGAACACTACCTGCAATTAAGACTACAAGCGTAAGCACAATTTCACCTTTGGTACAAGCCTGTACTACACAGTAAAGTGGTAGCGATGGCTGAGCAGCCAGACTTATCTCAAGAGTTTAAGTGAGCAGTAGAACACGTTACACAAAGGACCAACTAATACAGCGATTCAAACACTCAAGGTTTCTTGGTAAAAAGAATATACATGTATTTACTCAGTCAGTTAGAACACATTACACTAGCAAGAGCAGCTCAATATCACACCCTAATAAACCACATATACACCCGGTAAGTAAACAAACACGTTTATCTCCCCTGAAGTGGGAGCAAAATGGCACTTCAGATATTAATAAAGGGGTAAAAAGACAAGGTTATAAGAATAGACAGCCAAAATACATTCATAGGCAGGGCAAAGGGTTTCAGTTAGCTACAACCAGCAATTCTTCTCAATAGGCCTGGGCCAAAGTCAATGGTTCAGAGTCTTTGTATAGGATAGCACAGTTCTGTTAGCTAACGATTAAGTCTTTGCCACGGAGTTTAGAAGAATTTGGCTAGGCGAAAAGGTTGACGAATGTTTAGGGAAGGACAAGCCTTCGAAGTTGAGAACGTTTCCACGAAGTCTCGCAATGACCGAAAAGATTTCCGGACCGTGTTTGCACAGTACCTTTGCACTGAAGAAGAGCTGTAGCTGAGCCAGTTGTTCCTGGCAGTTCGAGCAGATCTCGCCGTTCGAGCAGATCTCTCTCGAGCAGATACCTGAGCTTCAGTCGTGGGGACAAGGAGGAGGACGCCAGGAGGTTCCTGCACTACCCAAGGATGAGGCCAAAAAGCAAGACGTTGGTTTAAGGTGTGAGTGCCTTAAAGTCCACAAGCTGGTTTCCTTCCCTCTGGCTATCCAGTTTTCAACAGCACTCTGATGAAAATTCAACCAGATGGGGACGGCGTCCAGGTGACTTACGAGTTGGTTGTTCCCACCAAACTCGAGGGAAGAAGTTAAACTTGAAGGGCTTCTCTGTCGATTGGAGTTTCAGGTGATTTGGACCTGCAGCAGGGCTTTAGCGGTCATCCAGGAGTTGCAGCAGTCATCTTCCTTCAGCTTGTCATTTGTTCTTTCGTTCCAGTGGTCGACTCTGCTTTCCAAGTCCCAGAGACCTGCTTTTAAACGGTTTTCCCCCCATTCATTTCAGGCTGGCTGTCACTCACAAAGCAGGGTGGCTGTCCTTGCCGGACAGCCAGCCGGCCAATCACACCAGGGTGCATTCAGGTCTCCTAGGAGACTAAGCACAGGGGGTTTCGGGCACCTCCCTCACATCCTGTCCACCCCAGACACTCAGGTGCCAGTGGAGGGCCTCAGTACTGAAGCCTGCCAAAGGCCAACGAACAAAGATACCAAACCTGGTTTGGCGCGCAGAGACAAACACAAGAAGGACCTTTCTAAAAAGAAATGTCTAAAAAAGTTGACTGGAGTCTGTTTTTACAGATAGGTCTTGGGCGCCATATTGAAAAACATGGCTGACCTGATTTTTAGCGGTCGGGAAAAATCACGGTAGTTGATCTAAACCACTGCCACCAGCCATTTAAAGTAGGAAAGGTAACATTTGACTGTTAAATGAGTGTTTTGACTCAGGGGAAGCTGGGCAACCCCTCCAGCACTCTATAGGGAGATAGTGTGTGCTGGGTCAGTAAAGTTAAAAAGACTAGTAAAGCCAATTTAACTTTACATGTTCTGGGAGACGGTAGTCAGTCCCAGAGAAGGTATTTAAACCTTCAGAAGTCTGAAAGACATCCCTGTGTCACTGCACTGAAGGTGCTATGTGACACACAGAAAAACATTATGCCTATGGAGTTGTTTTAAAACTCCATAACCAAAGAACACAAAAGTAAACACATTGAAAGTGAAAAGTTCAAAGCCCCAAAAATATAGCAAAAGAGCTGGAGGGCTCTAAGGTAGAGGGAATTTAGCACTTGTGTGAGAATTCTCCCTAACACTCGTTCCCCCCAGACTAAGGGACAGGAGGATCTAATCCCCACCAGGATGGATCTCCTATTGCAAGTCGGTTAAATGGCCCGCGGAGTACACCAGCAATCTTTTGTAACCCTTGCTATGAAACTTTTTATCAGTGGTTTTCCTTTGTAAACTATATGACCTACAAACCTGTTGTGGTACAGCTCTCTTTTTTTATGGTATAGGGGATCTGATCTAACAGTCCCTCAGAAGTTATGACAACCTCTGAACCTACAGTAGGCTTTTTCAAGGGGTCCTTAGAAAGGAATCCCTTAGATCTAGAGGGGCCTCCATGGTTCTCACCACCACTCTTTCAAGAGCAGGATGGGTCTCAGGTATCTTGGTTGGAGGGGCTGTGGTCAAGCAAGGTACATGTTCCACTTCCTCTGATGTTTGGTTTTACCTGGCTTAGAATGTCCCTCCTAACACTAGGATTTATACTTGAGTCTTCAGTAGAAGATCCAACAGTCTTAAGGTGTTTAGCCTTAGACCTCTATTTCCTGGTTTTCCACCAGCTTTGAGAATTACCAGTTCTCACAGGCCTAGCGAGGGGTCCAATTTGCCTAGCCACATCTTCCTCAGAAGCAGGGGGTCAAAGACTATACCACTGGATGGGCAATGGTTCAGCTTGGTTGGGGCTCCCGTTTCCCTACTATACAAGCCTCAGATTTGCCTTGGATAGAGGTCCACTTACTAACACAAGGGCGTATTGTGGTGGTCTCTGTAGAGGCTCCCACAGGCTCACAGTGGTCTCTTAAGGTTGCCTTTGGTTCGGTTTCTCCTTATTGAGAGGCCTGGGGGTACTGGATACTACTCCTAGAGTTTTTAAATCATTCCCCAACAAGCCTCTTCCAGGCACCTCCTTCTGGACACTGACAGGAATCCTCACTGTCATATTATTACACTGAATGAGAGCTGGTAGAATTGGAACCAACTGGGCAGGGCCTCCAGAGAATTTAGTGGGACTTGTGGGTGCCTTAGCAACATCCTCAGGCTTGAAAAAGCTTTCATCCACTACTGTTCTGCTGGCCCCAGTGTCTCTCCTGGCAGGAGTATCCTGGCCATTGACAAGAACACTGTCCATATAATACCCTCTAAATTTTCTAGGATGGAGTCATACACATCCATATTCTGTTTCTTACCCAGACCTGTGGACTCTAAGGGTACAGTAGCTTGAAGACCCAAGGGTGCTTCAGCAAATAGATGAAAGTGGGCACTAGCCATGTGTACTTCTTCCTCTGGGGAGAAGGCTAAGGAGGCAGTGCTGATCCCTGCAGGTTTACCCTTGCATCTGGGATCTCCTTTCACATGCACATAGCATTTACCAAATGCTCTCTAGAATGGGGGTTTCTGCTGACCTCCCTCTGGTTGGTTTCCCATGTGGCTTACCCTGGTTATGTTTGGGGACCCTTTCTGGATGGATGGATTTAGATGCATCTGTGATATCACCTTTGTGCTGCTCCCCACCATCCTTTTTGGGGGATGCCTCAGAATCTTTATGAGTGGCCCTGTTGGCTAACCATGAGTCAGCTGCTCTAGCTAACTTTTTTGGATCCAATTCCTAAGAGTCAGCCAAGTGCTGTCTCAGCTCAGGAGAGCAGGCATTACTAAAAGTTTCTAACATAAGCAGATTCATCATACCTTCATAAGTGTTAACTCTGTAACCCTTAACCCAACCATCTAAGTTTTTCAAACATTCACACACCCAGGTGGCACAAGGGGTACCATCATGCTTTTTACGGGTTCTAAACGTCTTAAGATACTGAGAAGGGGTCTTCCCAAATCTAGCTATCAAACCTAGCTTCACAGTTTCATACTCCTTTCTGTCTATATCCCCAAACTCCATTAACACATCAGTTGCAAAAGGGTGTAGCCTAGAAAAAAGCCAAGGAATCAACCAAATCCCTGTAATGTCTTGAATCCCATGGTTATATTCAAAATCAGCCAACCAATCCAACATATCAAGCTTAACCTCATACATATTTACTGCATCTTTGGGCATGTGAGGCCTCTTAGTACTAGAGGACATAGAGGACTCTGGGAGAGAACCAGGTTTCAAGAGAGAACTTTTTCATTTCAAGTGCATGATCCAATTCCATTTCTCTGAGTTTACGTTCTTGATGTTTGCTTTCAGTTTGAGCTTGGATTCTCTTAAATTCTAACTCAAGTCTCATCTTTTCAAGTGAGACAATTTTAGGACATAGGTTAGGACCTGATAGGGTCCCTGTGGTCAAAGGTTGAGGCCTATGAGCAGATAGAGGTAAGAAGGGGCCTACATTCTGAGACTCTTCTGCCTCATCTAACTCATCCACAATATTAAGAGCTGGGCTCTGACATATCATCCTCATCAACATTTTCCACATTTGCTGCAGGTGTGGGGGTTTCAGACCCACTCCTCAGACTTTGGTATTCTAACAACTCCTGTATCAATTCAAACGTTTTACCTTTGACCGTGAGATTCCTAGCTTTACACATATTTCTCAACATTTAAAGTCACTAGGGTCTCCTGTCTGTAGCTTTCCATATCAGTCATGATAAAACAATTGTGTCTCTAGTGTTGCTTAGCCTTGTGAAGATTATTTCAACACACTCTAAATGTAACAAGTATACTTTATCCTCACCGCTCTACACCAGTGGTAGGCAGAATCACATGCAGTACCCTTTGGGAACACTACATGCAATTAAGACTACAAGTGTAAGCACAATTTCACCTTTGGTACAAGCCTGTACTACACAGTAACGTGGTAGCGATGGCTGAGCAGCCAGACTTATCTCAAGAGTTTAAGTGAGCAGTAGAACAAGTTACACAAAGGACCAACTAATACAGTGATTCAAACAAACACATACTCAAGGTTTCTTGGTAAAAGAATATACATGCATTTACTTAGTCAGTTAGAAAACATTACACTAGCAAGAGCAGCTCAATATCACACACTAATAAACCACAAATACACAACCGGTAAGTAAATGAACAAGTTTAGCTCCCCTGAAGTGGGAGCAAAATGGCACTTCAGATACTTAATAAAGGGGTAAAAAGACAACGTTATAAGAATAGACAGCCAAAATACATTCATAGGCAGGGCAAAGGGTTTCAGTTAGTTACAACCAGCAATTCTTCTCAATAGGCCTGGGCCAAAGTCAATAATGGTTCAGAGTCTAGTCTCTATATAGGATAGCACAGTTTTGGTAGATAACGGTTAAGTCTTTGCCACAGAGTGTAGAAGAATTTGGCTAGGCGAAAAGTTTGACGAATGTTTAGGGAAGGACAAGCCTTCGAAGTTGAGGAAGTTTCCACGAACTCTCGCAATGGCCGAAAAGATTTCTGGACCGCGTTTCCACAATACCTTTGTATAGAAGAAGAGCTGTAGCTGAGGCAGTACTTCCTGGCGGGTCGAGCAGATCGTGCTGTTCCTGAGCTTCAGCCGTGGGGACAAGAAGGAGGACGTCGGGAGGTTCCTGCACTGCCCAAGGATGTTGGTTTAAGGTGCGAGTGCCTCAAAGTCCACAAGCTGGTTTCCTTCCCTCTGGCTATCCGGTTTGTAATAGCCCTCTGATTAGATGAAAATTCTACCAGATGGGGACGGTGTCCAGGTGGCTTACGAGTTGGTTGTTCCCACCAAACTCGAGGGAAGAAGTTAACCTTGAAGGGCTTCTCTGTCGATTGATGTTTCAGGCGATTCGGACCTGCAGCAGGGCTTCACTGGTCGTCCAGGAGTTACAGCAGTCCTCTTTCTTCAGCTCATCTTCGGTTCTTTCGTTCCTGTAGTCGACTCTGCTTTCCAAGTCCCAGAGACCTGCCTTTAAACAGTTTTCCCCATTCATTCCAGCCTGGCTGTCACTCACACAGCAGGGTGGCTGTCCTTGCCGGACAGCCAGTCGGCTAATGCCAGAGTGCATTCAGGTCTCCTAGGAGACTAAGCACAGGGGGTTTCGGGCTCCTCCCTCACATCCTGTCCACCCCAGACACTCAGGCGCCAGAGGAGGGCTTTAGCACTGAAGACCGCCAAAGGCCAACAAACAAAGGGACCAAACCTGGTTTGGCAAGCAGAGACAAACACAAGAAGGACCTTTCCTAAAAGATATGGCGAAAAAAGTTGACCGGAGTCTGTCCACAGATAGGTCTTCGGCGCCATATTGAAAAACATGACTGACCTGATTTTTAGCTACTGTTAGCGGTCGGGAAAAATCACAGTCGTTGATCTAAACCACTGCCACCAACCATTTAAAGTAGGAAAATATAACATTTGACTGTTACATGAGTGTTTTGACTCAGGGGAAGCTAGGCAACCCTTCCAGCACTCTATAGGAAGATAGGGTGTGCTGGGTCAGTAAAGTTAAAAAGACTAGTAAAGCCAATTTAACTTTACATGCTCTGGGAGACGGTAGTCAGTCCCAGAGAAGGTATTTAAACCTTCGGAAGTCTGAAAGACATCCCTGTGTCACTGCACTGAAGGCGCTATGTGACACACAGAAAAAGATAATGCATATGGAGTTGTTTTAAAACTCCATAACCAAAGAACACAAAAGTAAAACACATTGAAAATGAAAAGATGAAAGCCCCAAAAATATAGCAAAAGATCTGGAGAGCTCTAAGGTAGAGGGAATTTAGCACTTATGCGAGAATTCTCCCTAACACTTTTGTATGTCAATTTCACAATTATTTCGAGTTGGCGGAGAATTCTAGCAAACAGTTTAAATTGTTCCAATGGAAACGTGTATCTGTACATGCAGTACTTGTGCACCTACAAGACATGTTCTGTCACCGTATGGTTTTCTATAGTTTGCCGTTTAAAATAATAATGATGATTTGGCTTATAAAATCATAACAGCATCACAATAACACAAAGAAATAAAGTTAACGTTGAATGAACATCTGTAACCCAAAGGACAGCTTTGATGACTGCAACATGAGCATACAACATACGTATCCCTCAAGTTACCTCTGCTGTCTGCAGCCTCAGCACACAACATCTGTGCAAGTAGAGTTAATGTCTGTCTGAAGTACTACTTCCTGCAGTCCGAACGTACAAGTTCTGTGTTTTCTGAGGGGTAACTATCCTGCCTGAGACCTATTCCTCAAAATAAAAGTAATCTGATGGATAGAGTTTCATCGGAGGGTAGTCGAGTCTGACGAACAGATCTTTTGGCCGAGCCTCGAGCATGTAAAATCTGTAACCTTAAAGGTCTATCGTCTCTCTGAGCGCAATGCATACTAATGATAATTATGGAAACTGGCAGCGCTATAAAAAGTGTCATGCATCACAAAAAATGTGGCACCATGAACATTTATTCATCAAAATAATATGTGGCTTATATTGGCCTTTACAGTGACTATTTCTATATGGTTAGTGTCCTAGAGCACTACACAAAACTGATCTTATAAATGCACATATGCACACGTTGACAAGTTCAGGACAGCATTAGGAATGCGGAGATTCCTTTTGGAAACTTGAGGCAGAAGTATATTCCATGTATTAAATTAAACGCATTGGATGGAAATTCTAGAAAGGTCGTAGTAATGCTTTCCCGTCATAGGTCTGTACCTCATACATCGAGGCATTGGATAATCATGCTGTAGTGCAGCTCATCACGGAAATAGGTAAGCAATATTGGACATATGATGCGTGTTATCTATGTTGATGTCCAGAAACCCAGTCATAACGTCTTTGGGGCACCATTAACGGTATTAATCCATGGGATGCAAAACAATCGCTCGCAGTTGAAGGTTACACTGTAGTGCCGGATTGGAATCATCGGCAAATGGCATACAAAAATGATTTAGTATGTACTTCTCTCCCCTTCTTCTACTAACTGTCCACACTTTGAAACGGTGCAACAGCATTGTAAGGTTATAGAAGTAACACACATACGGTGGTGTCGCTTCTACGCAAATTAAAAACATCAATAAATCAATATTGATACCAAAGCTCAGCACCCGGTGTATACCGAGTTGAAGCTGCCAACAGAACACCACTCCTCTCACTATCCTACTCCCTCTTCACCTTACTAACCCATCCCACCTTATCGTTTACAGATCCGCCAGAGAACCTGGGGACCACATCCGTTGGTGACGGTGCGCGGTACAAATACCTTTAACATTTACCAATATTGTATTGCAGAAATGTGTACTTAAGCGCATTATATTTCCCTTTCTAATGCTAAATACACATTTCTGCGCTCTACAATTTCCATTGCAAAAACAGTATGCATGGCGCAGGACTAATAGCGTTAATGTTACTGCTACTTTTTACTCTTCAAAATTAATATTTAGCAATAGATCAAGCTATACTCTCGTCTTAAATGTAAACACATTTACATTAAAAACAGTGCACCTGATGGCCTGTTCCTCTCGCTAATTCACATCACCATATTTTTCAGTATTGGACAGTTAACATACTTAACATTCACGATGCAATACTTTCTAGGAGAACCTGTTTCGCACGATAAGGTAATAATGAAATACACCGACTAGGGAACCGCCCGCCTATGTTCCCAGCCCACAGATCGGGAGTCCTGGGTCACTGGGAGTCAGTCACTCCGCTGGAGGTTGATCATTCCCAACGCAGCAAAAATCGGTCGCATGCAAGACGGACTCCCACAATAGAAGAGCGAGATAGCCTGGCAGTATCCATTCTCGCTGCCCAGTTTGCAAGGCTTTCTGTCCCCACTCTCCTACTACTCAGCCAGTCTGCTTTGTCTTCCCACCCCCCGCTACGAAGCCGGTCCGATAAGTCAATACAAAGCCGGCACTGCAGCAGAAGGATACAACAGGGAAGCATGCCTGCTAGCAGCTAGCCAGAGGAAAAAAAGTGCCTCCTGCAGCTGCCTCACCCGAGAGCCTGCCTCTCGCTCTCTGCCGATGGCAGGCACCCCGATATCATGAAGGGTACCATAACAGCATCTTACCTTGTCCCATAACAGCCACCCCTGGGCAGCCTTGTCCAGCGCAGGATCCATGATGTCAACCTTTCAAAAAGTCTCTGTCCAAGAATCAGGAACTACTCTAGCAACGCCTGTGCATCACGTGACTTACACAGCGCGTTCTACGCAATGTGCGTCTTATTCCACTGTCAGCCCTGAAATATCTACTAGAAGGAAGCCGAGTCCCCTGCTGCCCCACCCCCCCAGAGCAGGCAGAACGAGCGCCGGCAGCCCCCTGAGATATGCACAATCAGGCCTTTCTCCGAGGACTGAAGGCGCAGCCAAGCACCGCGCTGGTTACGGGTTTCAGGGACCCCCACAAAATTATGACGAAATAATCCACAGCTAGCATCGGGCCACGGCGTCATGAGCTGTACCACGTGCTACAAAACAGGGACGTTTCTTGACAATATTGCGAGAAGGGCAAACACCAGAATAATCCCCTTTCCCCCATGGTGCTCCGTAACTGCTACCTCACACTGCAGTCCCTCTCCAGAATAATGTAATCATAACATTTTAAATACTGTTATATTGACTTGTACTTAAAATAAGTAGACAATATTTTAAGCAGGAATTCTTATTCAATCTTATGTTTTTATTCTTAGCCTAAATGAAGGACACTCTCCTAGATAATGTCTATTGCTGGCGCTGTAATGAATTTTCCACCAACATTGCTCTCAACCATTTCTGTCGCAAAGTGGGTGAAAACACCCAATTTTGTTTTTGGTGGGTGAGAGCCCATTGAAACATAGCTCTCAACTCACGCTTTTGGCGGGTGTCACCCGCCTTGCAAAGAGCTGACTCACCCGCCAATCCTCCTGCACGCCCATTCATTTCAATGGGCTCTCACCCGCCAAAAACAAATTCGGGTGTTTTCACACGCCTTTGCAAAAGAAATGGTTGAGACCTATGATTGAAATAAATGGGCGTGCAGGAGGCTTAGCCGGTGAGTAAGCTTTTTACAAGGAGGGTGACACTCGACAAAAGCGTGTGAGTTGAGAACTTTGAATTGTTCTCAATTGAAAGTAGCAAGAGCCACTATCTCCCTCAATTGGTAAACACAGTGAGTATTCCAAATGCTCCTGCAGAAGATGCAGTGTTGAAAAAGGGAATTTCCAAGATATATTAAGTAAGGTTAGGGAGTGCTGGAAATGGAAATTATTAACTGGGGTCCCACCACCCAGAGCCACAGGGGAGCAATACTGTTTGAAATGCTTGGGGGACCAACATGGACATTTAGGAATGTGATGCTCGAGCGGTTTAGCAGCACTACTTTGCACAATTGCTCTAGTCTCTGTTGAAAAGTAAATTAGCTGTATGCCGTGACAATATGGTTACAGCCTGCAGGAAAGAGCAAAGGACATCACCTGTTGGAAGAATTGATTCAAGTGGCACTGCCTTTCACATAGGATTTGTTTTTGAGATACAGTTTTACCTATGGAAAGCATGAGCTAAAGGGATTCACCAATGCCTGTGCACTATAACCCCAAAAAAGAATGATGGAATCTGGTTGTTTTCCTATGGATGGAAAATTGTCACTTGTAGGGGATGGAGTCTGAAGATTTACTCATGGTCAAATTAACCTTCACCTGTATAGGCTGATGGATTCTGGGTATTGTCATCAGGACTAAATACTACATTTCACCTCTTAAGAAGTTTAGAGTCTGCCCATTGTCCCACATACATAATGCTACATTGCAATGGTGAGATGCACCTTTGAGGGGACATTCACTTAGGAGAGACGCGCTATTCAACCTCTTATGAGGATGAAAGCCCTACAATTCCTAAATACCTGATGGCTTGCTGTTATTGTACAAGTCCCTCCCCGGAAAACTGCCTAAAGAACATGCTATGAGAAGTCGTTTAATCAGAGTAAAATGTGTACATTGGGAGTTCAGGAATGATATCTGTCATCCCGAATTGTCATCATTCTGTTTTGGGTAAAGGTCCTCACAGCAATATTAAATCTCAAACCTTTTCTATAACATTCCCTGACTCTACTAACTCTTAGCTCACCAAATATTCACAAAGAACTAAATGTCAGAGGATTAATGCCACTATGGACTTCAAGGCCCATAATGCATATGGTACTGGGACATGGAAGAGGGACTCAGATTTAATGAAGATCATATGTCCCATTGAACCACATGTGCAGTCTAGTTGTTGTAATCTGAGGCACCTGAGTGGGACATTTAAATCCAACAATTAGTTGCACCTGCAGGAAGGTGTGGAAGCAGTAGTAGAGGCAGAAGCAATACAAGTTCCTTGGAGAAGAACAACGAAGAACACCAGCTGGAGCTGGGTATAGTGTTATTTCATCGCAGGACTTTTCATCGTGGGTTTTTTACCGCATTTTTTTTTAAAAAAAGTATCGATTTTTTGTGGGGGGTAAAACATTCTAAAAATGGGTGTGGGCGTACGGGAATAGAAAAAAAAAGAAAGGGGGGTTTGGCAGGGGTAACCCCCCAAAAAATTGAGTTTTAAAAAAAAAAAATATGCAGTAAAAAAACCCACAATGAAAAGTCCGGCAATGAAATAACGTACAACCCTGGAGCTGACGTGGACAGAAGAGGCAACCAGCATTGCAGAGTTCAACAACAGGAAGCAGCAGTGTGACCGGTGGTGGAAGAAGAAGCCCTGTCGCATGGGGGGCAAGCTCTCAACACGAAGCAAACCGCTCCAGTGAAGAAGTGGAAGTGGAGACCCCACAGAGCTGTCGGACCTCCAATGAAGAGCTGTGCAGACCGCTTCACTTACGCAGGAGCTGGCAGCGGAACAGAGAAGGTCTGCTGCAGAAGCAACAGAGACGCCACAGAAGACTGGTCAGTTGGCATAATGTAAAAGGTGACCCTGGGGTGCTCCAAACAGGACTTTGGGACATCACCAATAGATTTAAATACATACATATAAAATGCAGAGGCAGCAATGGCACAATTCCCTTTTCAAGGGATACCTATTTGGGGAAACCCGTAATCCACATTGACACCATCCGAAAGGTTGGGAAGGAGAAGTAAAGAGGCACCAAGGGCACAATTCCCCTTTCAAGGGATAGCTATTTTGGGAAACCTGTAACCCGCATTGCCACCAGCCAAAAGGTTGTGAAGGAGAAGTAAAGAGGCAGCAAGGGTGCAATTTCCATTTCAAGGGATACCTATTTGGGGAAACTTGTAACCCACAATAGCAACCACCAAGAGGTTGTGATCAAGAAGCTATAAGGAACTATAAAAAGAGGCAACCAGTGTTCAGCCTTCCTCACAAGGGATACTGGTGGGGAGAACTCTGGAATAATTACTGTCACTGAAATTTCTTGTAGTTGTAGGAGTTTATCTTCCTGGCAGGATTTTTGAACAAGAGTTGGCAAAGAGACATTTACATCGTTAAGTGGACTTACGCAGTTGAAGGAAAAGGCATTCTGTATTGACTTGAATCGAACTTTGTCGAATCAGAACTTTTTCAAGGATATTCCTGAATTGATCGAGGGGAAGGGAATTTAACCCTGGTCACAAGGAGTACCTGCTCAAATATAAGTTTTAACTTTCATTCTATTTTGCGAAACTAAAGAGAGCCAAACATTCCTACTTTATGTTGTTTTATGTATGAGTGTGAGGGTGGAAAGGCAACTCAACGTACAGTGGTACCCCCTTAAATATATTGGGGTACCCCTAATCACGCTCACACCAGATTAAAGTTCATCCCTTTAGGGAATTAAGGCTAAGTGTCATCTTGCAATGATAACAAACTTTAATATGTACAAAGATGAGGATGGGACCAGCAGTCTGTCTCCCGTGGCTGGCTCCCGCAGACTGATGCCAAGCAGTGGCCTTATTTACCGTTTGACTTAGTCACTGGATACCCGCATGGTTCATCTAAAGCTGTCCTTCTTGCCTTTTCAAGGGATTCTGCAGTCTTCCTTCTTGCCTGGCTGGGTTCCGTTTGGGACAGGCTACTTAACATAATGCTAGCCTATGCAAAAATACACTGTCCCTTAATTTTTCATAATTTTACTATATTATAAGCATTTATATATAAACACACCTTCCTGCCATACTCTCAACACTTGACTCAATATTCTTATATTTTATCTGGTCCAGTAATTCTCCTCAAAAACCTTGTTTCCATAGTACTCTGTATGTCGTGCATTGAACATTTTAGTCTCCATTGGCTTTGATGGACAGGGAACAGCTGCTGAGTTACCTTGTGCTCTCTGTCAGAGCTAGCCTCGGTAACGCAATGCCTGCAGTCTATTTTTTAGCAAAGGCTGCATTCATCGTGCTTTGAGATTTTAAAACCACATAAAATAACAGAATAACCTTTACAAGTGTATTCAACTAAATCGTTATTTGCATCTTATATTTAAACACTATTTTCATTTAGTGCCTGGCCACGCCTGTGTGTAATTGTTTTTGCATGAAAAAGCTTTCTCAGTGCTATAGTGCTTTAGAAACAGTGAACCAAAGTCTTGCCTAATTGTAAGCGCTTGGGAATGAAGAAAGGCGGCTAGCTCCTTCCCAACATTCCCCCTTTTGTTACTTCTACAGTAACAAACTCATCCCCACCCGACATATCTACAAACCCAGAAATATTAGTTTGAGTTTCGCTGTTTATTCTATGGCAAGGTGTTTTAGATCCCCCATTGATACCATCATCTTTGCACTATTGGGGACTATGTGAACACATCATCGGAGAACCAATTGGCACGTGCAGAAGAGAACCAAAAAAGAAAAGTTTTACTACTGCCCCCAGCCATGACGAGACCCACTCAAAGGCAAGCGATAGCCAATCTGTGTTCTGAACTCCACCTTCTTTCTTCATTTGAACACCTAGATTGTGCACCACCTTGATGACGTGGTATAGTGACCCATTCTCAGCATCCTTCAGGGGTATAAAAGTGCAGCAGCTGCTTGTACCCCAGGAGCCAAAAAAGATTAAAAAGAAAGTCTCTGCTGAGCTAAAAGGCCGATACTCATCAGATATTCATCTGAGCAGTGCAGAACAGTCTTTTGAGACAGTTTGATCTCTTCTTTCTTCCTCACCGTTGAAATCATCCTTTTTCTAGCAGCATACCACATTCTTGTGTGATCTACACGCTTCTTTCTGCTTCTTTAGGTGCTAGAGTGGCTGTTGGCACCTCGACAGGCATTTATTCTCCCTTCAGGTGTTTTTCCCGGATAACTAGTAGTACAGAGTGCAGGGTGGCCAGTGAACACTTGCCCCTCCAAGATGGTAGGAGGTGCAGGTAGGCTTGTTGGCCACAGACCAAGCAGTAATCCATCACAGCTGCCGTATCAGCGTATCAGCGGATGCCGCTTTCATCATATCATGGATCACAAGAGTGTGGTTGCACTGTGTGTTTGTGCCACCAGGAACTGTTCCTTCATTGAGTCTATGGCTCTATGTATACGCAATGGCTTCTTCATTGTTGCAATCCGTGCCAGCCTTGTGATGTGTTGGGACCATATTTGCACACACATAGTCTCTATTTGGGATATTGCTTCTCCACTGTACTCGATCAGCCCATCTGCCAGGCACATCACTGCGGTGCCCTGCCATTTGTCATTGTCAATTGAGTAACCTCCCAAGGAGAAATATGGTCCTTGTAGAAACTGGCGGTATTTTGTGTTGCCATTGCATAACACTGGGTCTAGATCAATGCTCCTCAACTGCACGCTGTTTGCCTGGAATGTGCCCTTTATCTCCTATAGTGCAAGATGTACTAAGCATTGTGCCTCTGTAATTGGGACTGGGTGTGGTACTTAGGAGCCCCTGATGTGTGCGGGATAAGTGCACACACGTAACAGTTTTCATTGAGTATATTCCTTCCTGCAATGCGCATATAAGAGTACCAGCTATTCAATGTTTCTAAATGCTGGATGCCAGAAATAGTGTGAAAGCCCAACCCCTTATATAAATCATAAGTCATTCATACTTCCCGTTTCATTTGTCTAAGAAAACCTGTAGGGGTGACTGGCAAAAAGTGAGCCATTTTGTATTTCCTTTTTTATAGAACTTCATTTTAGCATTTGTTTCCCAACGGTCCAATACTGCCCACCCCTTTATATGGCCACCTCATATAACAGGCATACCTTCATCCACTCCAACAACCACGACTAGTGTCACACAAAACAACATAGTACTTTATATAATAAATAGCTCCTAGAACAAATTACTTTTGTTTAAATCTTATCTCTACATAACAGAGAGGTTGGTCAGCCATCTTTGCTTATTCCTGGAGAGGAGAAAACAGGTTATCAAGAAAGAGAGAGAGAGAGAAAGAAAGAGATAGAAAGGGAGAGGGATGAAGAGATACCCTTTTCCCACCAAGACCGACCAGGTTCTGGACCCTCAAAAAATTGAAAAAAGTTGAAAAAAGCTACAAAAGAAAAAATTATTAAAAAAATGAAAAAAGAAAGGAAAAATAACAAATCTGGCATGTGCCACTGCACACCACCCTCGCATGGATCCTCAAAAATTACTCTTCTTTGGCTATGCCCTTACTAAACTGTGCCTTGTCTCAGGTGCTCTTCTGACATCCGAGAGATGCACTCAATATCTAACTCCTTCACTTGGGCGGCGAGAGAAGTACAGAACACCACCTCATATGGACCTTTAAACCTGGGGCCTGGGGCTGATCAGTTCTCCAGATAATAATGGTCCCGTTGTAATATGGGCAATGCTGTGTATGGAACTATGGTCTCACTTTCTACAGGGGTCATCACTATTTCTCCCCCCCCTTTACCATGCCCCACTATCACCCCTGTGTTCCTCCGTCCCGTCCCATGGCCAATCATTTATGATTCATCAACATATAGTATGTCTTCTTCCGTCAATGCATGAGCTGTTCATCAGAGTGGGAAAATAAATAAAACTCCTGCATATAATCCTGGAGCTGCTAAAACAGGGGCTGTGCAAATAGCTTAAGCCCTCAAATTGTCTAGTCATTTTTTCAGTCCATTCAAATGTACTTTTAAGTCCTCTGTCCTTCCCTGAGACGTTGTAACAGTAGCCTTGTGTAGAATACATAGTCAAGGATCCGTGCCCTACAATAATCACATAAGACCAAAAAACTGCTACATTTCCTTCACAGTACTGGACCTAGAGCCGGTGCGTACTGCCACCGTCCAATCTGGTTATATTTTTTTCCCATTGCAAAAATGAGTTGTCCCAATTATAGAATCTCCTGATGGCTGTATTATATCTTCTTTATAATCTGCCTTGTACCCTTTGTGAGCCAGCAATTGCAATAATGCAACAGACTCCCTCCTGCACTGTTGTTCATTTTCACTGCATACCAACTGACCATCCCCTCACTGGATGATTGTGATAAGCACCTGACTTCAATGTAATCTGTACTGGGGTCACATCTCTCAGTAACCCAACATCATGTGGATCAACAGTACCTACTTGTGCTGGCACATCACATCGCATGTCCTCAAAGAAATAAAAACGTCTGAGATTCCACTGCCACCAGAGGGCACTGTACCTCCCTATACTGCACCATGATATCACGAGGGATGCAGATTCCCAAAATAATCTCCCCATTTTGTTCACTGTCCTCAAATAATTCCTCATCAGTCATTTTCTTTAAATACACTGTCGGGGCTATACATAATATTGTGCGCCACTCACGCCCAACATGGTCTGTTCCAATTAGGACTGCTCTTTTGTCTAATACTACTAGTCCTTATAAATATAATGACAATATTGTCCCTGCCACCATCTCGGATGGCACCATGGGTTGGAAAATAAAATTTGTAGGCACATGCCAACATTTTGTCGCAATTTGAGGCACTGCATTTACCAATACCTTAATACCATAAAAATAAATATATCTAGGACCACAGGAACCCCATCGACTACTGGCTCCCTTGCTATTGCATTGATTATTACCATTGCTTGAGTTACCCACATCCCTGGAGTGGAACACACTACCCCTTGATTTGTGAATGATATAGTTAAATTTAGTGTACTGAGCAGGTCCCTACCAAACAAGTTCACAGGGGAACTCTCTGAATATAACAAGGGGGCTCGTACTACCTCCCCTCCCACTTTTATATCCAGCTCCTCAACAGTACAATTAGCCCCAGAGAATCCCTGCATGTAAAGAGTTTTACCTGATAATGGAAAGTTCCCCTCCATGATGCATGATTTGGTTGCACACAAATCTATCATAAATATAAATTGCTTGTTTCCTATTTCCTCTTCCACCAAGGGCCCCTCTTCAGGGTGTGCGGTTATCAATAGGATTGGACATGCGAGTGCTTTCTGTGGGCTGTTCTAATCAGAATATGTATTTGTCCCAGGGAATGAAAAAGGCCTGCCCCGTCATTGCAACTCCCTCGAATGAGATGCCTGTTCTCCCTGCCATCCTGTTAAACTGTGTCCCCTAACCCTTCTGTAATTGTTGCCCATGTTTCCCTGACCTGTCAGCCCCATAAGGGAACTGATTTTGACCCTCTCACCAAATTGCTGTTGTCTTCTTCCTTGAGGCCCTTGGAATCCCTGCCCTGGAGGTGATGGCCCATATTTAAATCTCATCCCTGGCCTGCTCCTGCACTCCCTTGCGAAATGCTCCCATTTCCCGCAATACCAGTACTGTGATGTTCCTAATGCTCCTCCCCGAGGCCCTATCCCCCGCAAAGCCTCCTGCTCTTGCTCCTCAAAATCCTCCTCTTCCCCTTGGTGCTCCTTCATACTGCCACTGTGGGTTGGGATACTGTTCCCCCCAGCCCATTGTCCCTGTCCTCCTTCACCCCATAGTGCTGCAATTGTGGCATTCCCAATTTGTTGAGTGTCTCCTGTCCTTTCCCCCTGAGCCGGTGTCTTCACTGGTGCTTGAACGACAACCTTATTTAGTTTCTTTTCCACTAGTTTTGCCTCGTCAGTTTGCCGCTTCTGGACTGTCTCCCTGTCCCGCTCCTTGATTCTCTTACGATTGTGGACTATTATACTATGTATCTCTGCCCACCCTTTGGCTTCAATTCCCACAATTTTATCTAGTGCCTTCTGGACCTCTTTTGGTAGCCCCCTCTTTACAATAAAATTGAAAAATGGTACTGCCTCAACTCTTCACATTTCCTGTAACTGAAGAATAAACCTAACTGGGTCCTCATCATCACCCATTGTGCACTGAATTAAAGAATGTAAATCGGGGGTATCTGGGTACATCCTTCATAGGGCATCCCATATCCTTACCTCATCAAAGGCTGCTCCATCATGTTCATTATCTGCAAGACTTAACCCCAGCCCTTGCCCATATGTCCCCAGCCTGGTGCCCTACTATGGTAACCAGTAGACTCTTAATATTGCCTAGTGCTAAGTCTAACCCTGCTGTTTGTTTTTCAAAATCATAGATCCATTTACTAGCTCCAGCTATAACCTGGGGGAGAGCTTTTATCAAATTATGTTTGTCCATTTGAGGCCATGGCACATACTGCTTTATCCCTACTCCTCCTTTATGTATTAGAGGCATCTGCATATCTATTTTGTTTTCTACCCCTTTAGTATTCTTCTGATCTTGAACTACCATCATTAAGTCAGGTCTATTTCTTGGTCTGTCCCTCCTCACTGCCTCTTGTGGCAGGGACGGGTTTCTCACCACCTCTCCGCCTTGATCTCTTTCTTGCCCTGCCTCTTCATTATTTCTACCACCTTGATCTTCCCCTCCATTATGCCTTGCTTGGTCTACTTCTTGTCCCAGCACCGTCCATACCCTCTGCCCATCATCTTTTTCAACACAAACATTTCTTATTTCCCCAGGGTTGAACCTAAACAATAAATCTCCTGACTTCCCTGTTTTCTGCACCGGTGCCCTTATTTCTGGTGATACTTCTTCAGGTTCTTGTAACCTGACTAACGTTTCCCGCAATGCTCGTAACTGGTTGTCTATGTCTACTTGTGGACCCTTTGGGTACACCAATGCTATGTGCATATTAGCGCTTGTGGATGGGATATATGGAGGTGCAAAAGCTTTTGAGCCCCTCCCCCACTAGTTGCTAATCCTGATAATCCTATTGACAGTCTCTCTACCACTGGAGGCTAATAGACTGGGCTTGTATACCCTACTAGAGGTTTAGGCGTTACAGGGTATATCTGTAACGCTCACCTGATTCCCGTAGAGGCGCCGGTCTTGACTGGGCGTATACCGTATCTTCAAAGGTGATGTGTAACACACGGCTGGTTCTTTGGGCTGGACCTCTGTGCACTGTATGTCTGAATCGAAGGGTAAAATGTCTGCAGATAGAAAATATGGGATTAAGGAACTGGGTTATTGAATGTCTCTCTCTTCTTCCCTTTCTCTTCTCCTGTAGAACCCCAAAGGTTAACGCTCTCACCTTAGGTAAGTGAACGCCGTGCTCTCCATCTGCCTCGGGGCAGGGTGCTGTAACCAGTTTCTTCACTGGATAAGGGGAGCAGGCCTCTTGACTTCAGAGGACTGCTGTCCGTCGTTTACTGCACAAACGGTAAGTTTCGAGTAATTCTAATGTCTTTAAAGTCTTTAGTAATGATGTTTCTTGTTTTGCAGGGTTCCGGCGATGGCGGATGACGGGCTGAAGTGAGTTGAAGATGGAGCCCGTGTGATGAATAGAAGCGCCTGGAAGCAAGTAAGTAAGCGCTTGTTGCCTGCTTCACGATGCGCTCTAACTGTCTTTTTATTTTGCAGGTACAAGTTCGGAGCGGCTGCAGGGTGCCGAAATACCCACTGGGTTAGATGTGGAAAGGAGTAATGGCACGTGAGTATTAAAGTTCCCCAATGTCTTTAAACGCACCTTGTTTTGTCTTTCAGATGCGGGATGCAGCGCCGAAGGCCTCCGGAGCGTGCAAAGAGTTGGTAAGCTTTTGTCTTTCAGATGCCGGAATGCAGTGTGAAGACCTCCGGAGCGCACGAAGAGTAGGTAAGCCTTTGTCTTTCAGATGCCGGAATGCAGCGCGAGGCGTTGGTGACAGCCGATGGACCAGGTAAGTGAAGAGCTGTCACTGAAGACCGTAATGCTAACCTGTTCTTTCTTGTCTTTATAGGTGTTGCTGAAGACTGGATTCAGGATGGTAAGCCTTTTTCCTTAGGCCCAGGATCAGATGCAGAAGACACGATGAGCGTTCTGCTGCAGAGGATGCAGAATAACGCAAAGCAAGATTCATCCATCGGGTGTGGTTTAAATAGCCTCCTGTAGTGCTTAGGTGTCTCCTTCCACAGCCACGCCTAGGTAAGAAAAGAGTTCCTGCTTTCCAGAAGAGTTCCAGTGTTCTGAATCTAGGGAGTGGCTCCTGCCCCACCCAACAGGAAAAGTAGTTCCAAACAGAAGAGGATCAGAGGCTCAACTGGCAGGCAAGTAAGCAGCATGGTCTGCTGCATGTAGGTCCACCCAAGCATTATGAGCCCGGCGCTTCCAGCGCTGGGACTGGGCATATTTATGAGCCTGGTGCCACTGGCGCCAGGACTGGGTCCAAAAGGTCCCAATTGGGACTGGTTGGCACTCGGAACCTGGGTTATGGATCTGCTTCCAAGGGAGTTGGGAAAACCCTGACCTTTTGGAAGCAGAGATCATGACAATATCCCCTTACTGTCACAGATTTCCCCCTTCTCACCTGTCTGTGTTGTTTATTGGAGTTCTTCGATGGAGGCTTCATGCGCACAGTGCGGGTCTTGTATAACCCTGTGCGTATGTCCTCGGGTTCCAGCGTGCGTTCAGCTTCCCAACTCCTGGATCGCTCAGACTGCCCGGGAAGTCCTGGAAACAGCGAAGAGTGTACGCGGAAAGCGAGTACATGGAGATCCGGGATGCAAGTGAGGACAAAAAGGGAAGGAATGAATGAGGAGGAAATAATAGGGGACTAGGAATCAAAGAATTTAGCAAGAGCGAACTACGGCAACAAACGTCTAGCCACTGCAAGCAGTAGCGTTGAGACGCGCAGGGCTGCGGGGGCGTGTCTGCTTTATAGAACGTGATGCGTCTGACGCGGAAACTGGTAAACAGCATTCCGTGTTTGACGACCATGTTGGGAGTACTACTGAGTGCAAGCCCCTATGTGTCAGGGACCAGTAAGTCCAGAAGGGACGCGTCCGATTGTTCATGACAGCATGCCTCCTCCGAAGGCCTGTTCCTCTGGGTTTGCCCTGGTGTATCAGATGATACCTTTTGAGTAATCTGGGATCATTTAGGTTTGAGATTGGTTCCCAGGTGCGTTCACTGGGATGTACCCTTTCCATTCAACCAGACACTGTAGCTGACCACGTCTGTACCTGGAGTCACATATTCTGGACACTTTGTATTCTAGCTGGTCATCGACAATTAGAGGGGTAGACCTTGGAGCAGTCTGGGAGGACTGGACGTATGGTTTCATTAGAGACGTGTGAAACACTGGGCAGATCCTCTTCCAGGAGTCTGGTAGTTTGAGTCGGAAGGCCACTGGGTTAATAATTTCCTTTATGGAAAAGGGGCCAGCTGTCACGACCCTCGCCCAAAACCCCCTCTGGCAAACCTATTGGCCAGGTGGAGTCAGGACTCGGGCCTCTAGAGCCTGGCATCCTCTGCAAAAGCCCTCATGGGGCCAGTCCTGGCGCCTATGGCGCCAGGCTCATACACCATGAACAACAATGTATTTGGGAACTACTTTATTATATTGTCAGCCAACATGGAGGCATCCACATAGCTTGGTTCCTAAGAACCAAGCTATGCTGTCTAGTGTTTTGGATGTGGCAGGCCTGGAACTACTTACCCTGGTACTACTTTAACTGGGCTATATAAACCACACCCTGACTGCAGAACATGCTTTGTGTTACTTTGCAGCTTGCAACGTGACGCTCACCGTGTCCAGCTATTCCCACGAACCTCAGAGAAGCAGAACCTGCACGGAGACAAAAGGAACATCATTAGCAGCAGCATCTTACCTGCAGTCTTCATCTTTAAACACTCGCAGCTACTGATAACAGCTTCCTCGAATCTGCCTGCCTCCCAGACAGAACAACCTGAAAGAGGAAGATAGAGGCAAGAGACATTTACAAATTACGAACTGCTCAAAAGGCTTACCTGGCTGGTCGCCTCTCGGCTGGAACCACTCCAGACATTCCACTCGCGCTGAAGAACACAGCGACCTACAAGGAAGGAAAACACAGGTTAGCGAAGGCAAGACTTTGCAGCGCTGCGCATAGCGCTTACTTACCTCATCACAGCGCTTTTAATGCACCATCATTTACCAGCGGGGCTCAACCAAGCCAGTTTGCCGCGCTGAAGCTCTGCATACCTAAGGGAGAAAAAAGAGACATTTTAAACAAAGAAAGGCATGCATGATAGCAACAAAACTAAAGAACAGCAATAAGACCTACCTGAGCAATATCAAACGGGCCGGCGTCAGTGAAGTAACTGGGCAGCACTCGCCCATGAAAGACAACGTGCCCCTGCAAAGAAGGCAGGACGGAGAGCATGCCTATTTCTACCACAAGGTGAGGAGAGGGCGCCAGAGGGACTGAAAGCATACGGGGGTGGAGGGAGGATACTTACCCCAGTCGGTCAGTCTTGAACACAGTCCTCCTGTATTTTCGGGCAGAACCTTCCGCGCAGACCACATCAGGGCAAAGCTGAGAAGCATACCAGCGAGTAACCCAGCTGGGTGGCGTCCCTGTGGATACCAGGTGAGCGTAACAGAACACGAAGCCTACCATAACAAATCCACTTGGGCGCCATGGAGACATCAGAAATGGACCAATTGGCCCAGTTACCAGGAGAGCTTGGTGCTGAGGTTCATTCTGCCCGACAAGAGACTAATGCCCTCCGGAGAGACCTAATAGTGACCAAAGAACGCACTGAAGAGATTAGCAGGCAATCACAGGCAGGACAGACGCCTCTACCTGGAAGCAATCCAATGATGCAAAACCCCGCCATACCACCCACTCCGGTACAGATCACGTTACCTGGAACAGTGCCCCTGGCACCACCAGAACGGTTCTCAGGCAACCCATGGAAGTATGCGGCATTCATCAATCAGTGCCGCCTTCATTTTCTTTGTAGGCCTGGAGCATTTCCAAACAACCAAGCTCGGGTAGCTTTTGTCTTATCATACCTGAGTGGTAGTGCAGCAGATTGGTCGTTGCTGTTGGTAACCCATGACGATCCTCTATTACATGACTTTGGGGGGTTCCAGAGAGAAATGGAAAAACTTTTTGCTCGCCATACCCAGGAACAAGCAGTAGACAATGAACTCTTGTCCCTCCGACAGGGGAATCAGGATTTGTTAACGTACATTTCTACCTTCAACAGACTGGTTGCCGAAGCTAGGTGGCCAGAAAACAAAAGAACCACGTTATTCCATCGAGGCTTACAAGACGAATTAAAGGACGTCTTAGCTCAGGTGGTTGATCCACCCAGAGACTGTGCAGAATTCATAAATCTGGTTGTGCAGCTAGACCACCGGTTGCAGGACCGAAAGGCAGACCGGTCTAAGACAGACCCTCGGACTGTGTATGTTCGACCAAGGGAAAAAGGCAGACCGGTCTAAGACGGACCCTCGGACCGTGTATGTTCGACTAAGGGAAAACACACCCTGTGTACCTGAAAATGCTGTAGAACCCATGCAGATTGGAGGGATACGGCCTCCATTAACAAAACAAGAGCGGGACAAAAGAACACAACAACGGCTTTGTTTGTATTGTGGGAAACCAGGACATTTCCTGAAGATCTGTCCAGTAAAACCCCCAAAAAGAACAGTCGGGGCCACAGAGAAGGATGAAGCTAAGGAATCGGGAAACTACCAAGCTAGACAAACATAGAGGTCAGTTTGTCGAGTGAAAAGAAAGAGTTGCTGACCTCGCACTTTGCAATACCAGTGATCTTAATTAACCACCAACAGTCGTCAAGAATGCATGCCGTTGAAGCATACATCGATAGCGTAGCAGTTGAAAATTATATTGATCAAGAACTGGCAGCAGAGATGGGGCTTCCTTTGTGTTCTAAGCCAAATATGGACAAGGTAACCACCGTGGATGGGACAGAAATCGCTTCCGGACCAGTAACCCAGTGCACATCCAGGGTAACCTTGCTGTGTCAGGACGGACATCGGGAGTCTATTTCATTCGATCTCGTCAAGGCACCTCAGTTCAGGCTAATACTAGGGATGCCATGATTGGTTGCTCACAACCCTTTGATAGACTGGCGGGCACAAAAATTAACCTTGCCCGGTGACTGCTCCCCTGCCTGCTATTACCAAGAGGAGAAACCCGACGTCTGTATCCCCATGACTCCCAGAGCGACAGTATCAACCCTGGGAACAACTAATACCTTGCCAAGTGAATACCATGATTTCCAGGATGTTTTCCGAAAGGACCAAGCCAATACATTGCCGCCGCACAGGCCCTATGACTGTCAGATCGACCTTGTTCCTGGTGCACAAATCCCTTGCAGCAGGATCTACGCTCTCACAGAACCAGAAAACCTTCATTTGAAATGCTATTTAGACCAGTACCTTGCAAACGGATTTATCCGTCCTTCGAAGTCCCCCGCAGCCAGTCCTTTGTTCTTCGTACTGAAAAAGGAAGGAGACTTGAGTTCCTGTATTGACTACCGCACATTGAACCAGATCACCGTGAAGAACCGCTACTCCTTGCCATTTATCCCTGAGATGCTAGACCAAGTTAAAGATGCCCAGATTTATACCAAATTGAACCTTCGAGGAGTGTACCACCTGGACCCAGTCAGAAAAGGAGATTAATGGAAAACCGCCTTCCGTACTAAGTACGGCTTGTTTGAATATCAAGTCATGCCCTTCGGGTTATGCAACGCTCCTGCGGCATTCCAATATTTCATGAATGATGTCTTAAGGGAGTTAATTGATTTGTGCGCCCTAGTGTGTATAGACAACATCTTAGTATAGTCGGCCTCAGAACAAGATCATGTCAGACATTTACGTTCAATCCTCACCAAGCTCCGTCAACATTGCTTGTTTGCAAAGCTTGAAAAATGCTTTTTTCACATCACCAAGTAGAATTTCTTGGTTTTATCCTTACTCCAGGAGGCATCAGAATGGACGTGCACAAGGTAGATGCCATTCTGAAATGGCCTTCACCGACGTACATGAAAGGGGTACAAAGCATGCTGGGCTTTGCGAACTTCTACCGCCGGTTCATCCCAGCCTTCTCTCAGGTTGTGAACCCAATCACAGTACTATTACGAAAAAACAATAAAAAGTTTGCTTGGACCGAAGAAACAGAAGAAGCCTTTCAGGAACTTAAACGAAGGTTTACCTCTGCTCCAATCCTGCGACATCCTCGTCCAGACCTCCCTTATGTTGTTGAAACTGATGCGTCCAGTCTCGCAATGGGGCTGTCCTTTCACAGAGAGACCCGGAAACCGGCCAGCTACATCCTGTAGCCTTCTGGTCGAAAAAGTTCTCACCTCCAGAGATTAATTATGCCATCACGGACAAGGAACTCCTGGCTATCAAATCCGCCTTTAAAGCCTGGAGGCACTACCTTCTGGGGCCAGACACACCATTACAGTCATCACAGACCACCGAAACCTGCAATATCTCAAAACAGCCAAGGCCCAGTCCTCGCGCCAATTATGGTGGGCCCTTTTCTTAGCTGAATATGATTATGTAATCACATTTCGACCAGGAGTTAGAAACGGAAAGGCGGATGCCTTATCTTGCATGGGCATATATGAAATAGTATATACAACTCCAGACCCAGTACCTGTTATACCTGAAGACAAACTCTTGGGTATCACGACAGCCTTAACACAAGCAGAACTACGAAAAGAAATCCAACGGACAATGAATCCTGATGCCTACCTCGCATGGCAAACTCAAGGAGAACAATATACCATCAAGGACCACCTACCCTTTTTTAGGGATCACCTATATGTACCCAAGAAGGAATTACAACAGCATATTATTTCAAACTATCATGATTCACTGATCGAAAGGGCATCCTGGGATCGTGAAAACCCTAGCTAAGGTGAAAGAGAACTTTTGGTGGCCTACCTGGCGTAAGGACATCATTCAGTATATTCAGTCCTGCGGTGTCTGCGCACAAAATAAATCACAGAAACAAAAACCATCTGGTCTCCTACAACCATTGGACATTCCTCCAGTTCCATGGCACACCCTTTCCCTTTACTTCATCACTGATCTACCTCCAAGCCAAGGGTTCAACACCATCCTTGGAGTTGTGGACTTATTCTCGAAGATGGCCCATTCTATTCCTCTCAAAGGCCTCCCAGACGCAGCCACTTTAGCAAAAGTGTTCCTGGAGGGCGTGGTTAAGCTACATGGCTTCTCTTCAGTTCTGGTCTGTGATCGAGGCAGCCAGTTTGTTTCAAACTTCTGGAAAAAATGCTTTGCAATGGAGCAGATCGACGTTCGGCTATCTACCAGTCACCATCTGCAAACGGACGGCCAAACTGAGAGAACCAATCAGATACTCGAGCAATATTTACGGTGAATGCTGCACCACGAACAAAGGAATTGGAAAGACCTACTATGGATAGCCGAATATGCATATAACAATTCTTTGCATTCAAGCACAGGACAATCCCCATTCTATACCCTTCATGGCAGACATCCATGCACCTCTGAACTAGACCTTCCAGCCAGCTTGGAAATGCCAGCGGTAAAGACTCTACACACAACCATTACTCAGGCTTTCAAAAGGGCAAAGGAACACCTTATTCATGCCAAAGAAAAACAAAAGAGATTCACCGACCAACACCGGAAAAAGGCCCCTGATTATCAAGTAGGAGACAAAGTTTGGTTAGCCACTAAATTCATACCCATCAAGGGAACCCGGACCTTTCATCCCAGATTCTTAGGACCCTATAACATTAAGGCAATTATCAACCCAGCAGCCGTGAAACTGGATTTACCACCTAATCTACACATCCACCCGGTATTCCATGTGTCCCTCCTGAAACCAATGCAACCCGGCACACGGATTGGGACACCACCTAAGCCCATACTTGTTGACGGAGAACCAGAATTCGAAGTCAAAGATATCTTGGACGCTAAATACTCTAGGACCAAGCTATATTATCTCGTCGATTGGAAAGGATTTGGACCACAAGATAGATCCTGGGAGCCCAGTGAGAATATCCATGCACCACGTCTAATCAGGAAATTCCATCGGAACTTCCCAACCAAACCTGGGCCAGACAGAAGGAACACCATGGGAGGGGACTTAGGGGGGAGTGCTGTCACGACCCTCGCCCAAAACCCCCTCTGGCAAACCCATTGGCCAGGTGGAGTCAGGACTCGGGCCTCTAGAGCCTGGCATCCTCTTCAAAAGCCCTCATGGGGCCAGTCCTGGCGCCTATGGCGCCAGACTCATACACCATGAACAACAATGTACTTGGGAACTACTTTATTATATTGTCAGCCAACATGGAGGCATCCACATAGCTTGGTTCCTAAGAACCAAGCTATGCAGTCTAGTGTTTTGGTTGTGGCAGGCCTGGAACTACTTTCACTGGTACTACTTTACCTGGGCTAAATAAACCACACCCTGACTGCAGAACATGCTTCGTGTTACTTTGCAGCTTGCAACGTGATGCTCACCGTGTCCAGCTATGCCCCTCGGAGAAGCAGAACCTGCAAGGAGACAAAAGGAACATCATTAGCAGCAGCATCTTACCTGCAGTCTTCATCTTTAAACACTCGCAGCTACTGAGAACAGCTTCCTCGAATCTGCACATCTCCCGGACAGAACGACCTGAAAGAGGAAGATAGAGACAAGAGACATTTACAAATTACGAACTGCTGAAAAGGCTTACCTGGCTGGTCGCCTCTCGGCTGGCACCACTCCGGACATTCCACTCGCGCTGAAGAACACCATGACCTACAAGGAAGGAAAACACAGGTTAGCAAAGGCAAGACTTTGCAGCGCTGCGCATAGCGCTTACTTACCGCATCATAGCGCTCTTAATGCGCCATCATTTACCAGCGGGGCTCAACCAAGCCAGTTTGCCGCGCTGAAGCTCTGCATACCTAAGGGAGAAAAAAGAGACATTTTAAACAAAGAAAGGCATTCAGGATAGCAACAAAACTAAAGAACAGCAATAAGACCTACCTGAACAATATCAAACGGGCCGGCGTCAGTGAAGTAAATGGACATCAATCGCCCATGAAAGACAACGCGCCCCTGCAAATAAGGCAGGACGGAGAGCACGCCTAATTCTACCACGAGGTGAGGAGAGGGCGCCAGAGGGACTGAAAGCATACAGGGGTGGAGGGAGGATACTTACCCCAGTCGGTCTGTCTTGAACACAGTCCTCCTGTATTTTCAGGCAGAACCTTCCCCGCAGACCACATCAGGGCAAAGCTGAGAAGCATACCAGCGAGTAACCCAGCTGGGTGGCGTCTCTGTGGATACCAGGTGAGCGTAACACCATAGTACCAGGGAGCTAGCTTATTCGGTCGAAAGTGTTGATGCAGTAGTTTCGAGGATAGCCAGACCTTATTACCCACGGCATAGGAAGGCCCTGGTCTTCTTTTGGAGTCCGCATAATGCTTGGTGTTAGTTCAGGTCCTTTCTAGGTGTTCTTTGGCTTCCTTGTGTTCGTTGATGAGGGTTTCAATCCAGGAGTTGACTGTATGTACTGGTGTAGGATGTGGGAGAATGAATGGTGGAACCGAAGGGTGGAATCCTTGGCTGCAACAAAAAGGGCTGGTCTTGACAGCCGAGTGATCCGAATTGATGTAGGCAAATTCAGCCACAGGTATTAAGAGTGACCAATCGTCCTGGACCTTGGTGGTGGAACAACAAAGATATTGCTCTAGGGTTTGATTCACACGTTCAGTAGCTCCATTAGTCTGTGGATGATAACCTGAGGCGAGGGCACGTTGGATTCCTAGTATACAGTATAAGTGTTTCCAAAATTGAGATATGTATTGAGGTCCTCTGTCTGATATGATCTTGGAAGGGAGTCCATGAAGTCGGAATATGTGTTCCAGGAAGATTCCAGTGAGTTCTGAGGTAGTTTATACAATGGCGTAAAATGAGCAATTGTGAGTGAATAAATCAATGGTGACCATGATAGACGTGTATCTCCTGGAGGGTGGCAATTCCACAATAAAGTCTGTAGTGATGTATTCCCAGGGCCTTGTTGGTAGCGTTGGTTGAAGTAGGAGACCCGCCGGTCTCTTGTTAGCATGCTTGTTTTGATTGCAGACTGCACAGGCTTGGATGTACAGTTGGACGTCAACTTTCATTTTTGGCCACCAAAATTGTCTTTGTATTAAATGGAGAGTGTTGGTGATGCCACGATGTCCTGAGTGAAGGGTATCATGACAGAGGCTCATAGTCCTTTGTTGTAGTCTCTGTGTGGGGATACCCGTCCTTTGTTCAAAGATTCCATCGATTCTTCCCTGTAAATTCCTTCCAGATCTCAGAGGACTGGGTTTGAATTTGAATGTCTTGATTGCTTGGGCTACAAAAATTGTGTGGGGAAACATCTTTGGGAAGGACCGATCTTCAAGAGTTTCGTAGTCGGGACGTCGGGATAAGGCGTCAGCAATTATGTTGTGTGTTCTAGGGACATGATGGATTTGGAACTGGTACTGGGCGAAGAAGAAGGCCCAACGGGCTTGACGACTATTCCTACATTCCAGAGATTGGAAAACTTGAGGATTCCGATGGTCCGTACGGACCTGAACAGGATGTATTGCTCCCAGGAGTAGATGACGCCACTCTGTGAAGGCTTGACGGATGGCTAACAGTTCCTTTTCCAAGACAGAATAATGAGTCTCGCTGGGAGTTAGGGTTCATGAGAGATAAGCGATGGGGTGTTCTAAGTTGTCCTCGAATTCCTGCTTTAGAACTGCTCCGATGGCGTAGTTGAAGGCACCCGTCTCCACTAGGAAAGGTCGATCGATGTCAGGTTGAGCCAGGATGGGGGCTTGTGCAAACTCCGCCTTCAGTCGTTGGAACAATTCATCTTGGGCTGCTGTCCAGAGAAAGGGAGTATCCTTTTTCAACAATGTAATGATCGGTTGAACTATCTCAGAAAAGGAAGGTATGAATTTCTGGTAAAAGTTGGCAAGCCCCAGGAAGGATTGAATCTGTTTCACTGTAGTTGAAACAGGCCAGGATAGTATGGCTTTTATTTTTGAGTGGTCCCTTCCAATTCCTTCTGGACTAAGAACAAATCCTAGATAGTGAACAGTAGAGACATGGAAAAGGCATTTCTCAGGTTTAGCCAGGAGCTTATGTTCACGTAGCCGCTGTAAGACTGCCTTAACATGCTCTTCATGCTTAAGATGATCCTTGGAATATATCAGAATATTGTCCAGGTAAACTATGATGAAGAGGAACAGCATATCAGAGAACACCCGGTCCATGAAATGTTGGAAGACCGCTGGGGCATTGGCGAGTCCGAAGGGCATGACCAGGTATTCAAAGTGACCAAAGGGTGTTCTAAAGGTTGCTTTCCATTTGCCACCCTCCTTTACATGGATCAGATGTTAGGCACCTCTGAGATCCAACTTCGTGAAGACTACAGCTCCTCTCACCGCTTCCAGGATATCCCAGATTAAGGGCAATGCGAAGCAGTCCTTGAGGGTGCATTGTTTTAGAACACGATAATCAAGACAAGGCCTAAGCTCCTTAGTATCTTTCTTTGGAACAAAGAACAACGAAGCTCCCGCCGGAGATCTGGATGGTCGTATGGTGACATTTTCAAGGTTGGTATCCAAGTATTCTCGGAGGGCCCTTTTCTCAGGTTTGGATAGAATGAACATCCTTCCAAAAGGAATCACTGTTGAGGGTTCATTATCAATAGCGCAATCTTCAGGTCTGTGAGGGGGTAGGGCCTGAACTATGGCAGTTGAGAACACATCAGTGTAATCCTGATAGGCCCTGGGGACCTGGATAATATTTGAGACCGTGAATGGGCCCTGCTGGTCTTTCAGCGTACCTTCAGAGGATGTCGACGAGGAATCCAGGGATAGACAGTGAGACATACTATGCTCAGAACCAAGAAACAAGGATCCTGCTGCCCAGTTGATGTATGGGTGTGCTTCTGTAACCAGGGCATACCCAGTACCATTGAATAATGGGCAGACTTTACGATGTCAAATTTGATCACCTCTCGATAATGGTTTATCGAGAGCTGTATCTCTTTGGTTTGTAGGGTTATGGGTCCTGAGAGAGCGGTCTTCCATCGATAGCCTCTACAGGTTGCATGATGCCTCGAGTTTCATATGGAATGTGGTGGGTAGTGACTCAATCTTGATCTATAAATATCCCCATGGCCCCACAATCCACCAATGCCAAAATGGGGTAAGTTTCTTTCTTGGATGGTGATAGAAAAGCCTGCAAGATCAAAAGACTGTTTTGTCCAGGAGCGTTCAAGGATGGAATAGATGTGGAGCAAACATCTCTCTCCCGAAGCTGTGCTCCATCTAGGATCGGGAGCTGGCGTTTCCCGAACGCCGTGGAGGAGCTAAGGGACATTCTCTTACCAGATGTTTATCTGATGCACAATACATACACAGCCCAGTGTGAATCCTTCGCATTCTTTCTTGTGGGGTTATGGGTCCACGGAAGGCCCCCAGTTGCATGGGTTCTGGGTCTGTAGTAGGGCAGGAGTGGGCTCTGGTTTAGAGGAAGGTTCTTTGGAGGCCTTTTGGTAAGGCACTTTAGTCTTCTTCTTTTCCGCCTTCCTTTCCTGGATACAGAAGTCTATTTGTAAAGAGAGGTCCATAATAGCCTGGAAGGAACCTGGGCGAGCTACCCTGGCTAGCTCATCTTTTATTTCTTCATTCAGTCCTCTTCTAAAAAGTGTAAAGCAGGCCTCCGAGGACCAGTCTGCTTCCTTGGCCAGTTGCTTAAAGCGTGTCACATAGATAAGCATATCCTGGGAACCTTATTGGAAATCCAATAGGCATTCCTGGGCACTGTAGACCTGTTCTGGGCGGTCAAACATGGTCTTTAGAGCCTGTACGAACCCATCATAGTCATCCATGAGGGCATCTCCAGAATTAACCACGGGCGTAGCCCAAGTTAATGCATTCCCCGAAAGATGCAAAATCATAAAGCCCACCTTTGCCCTGGTGGTAGAAAAGAAGTAGGGCTTAAAGGTAAAGTGCACTAAACACGAATCAAGGAATCCACGAAGGTTTTTTGATGAACCATCATATTTATCCACTACTCCGCCCAGCAATACACTTCCTTGGTCGCGGAATCACGTGACAGGACTTATTGTTTTAATGCGGCATACTCGGCTTTGAGATTCTGAACTTCTGTTGTTAACTCCTGCATGCCGCGCATGAGGTATTGGACTGCCGCCTCCATGTCCGTATCAGTTTCAGTTTGTTGGCATCTCAATCTGTCACAGGTTTCCCCCCTTCTCACCTGTCTGTGTTGGTTATTAGAGTTCTTCGATGGAGTCTTCTTGCGCGCAGTGCAGGTCTTGTCTAACCCTGTGCGTATGTCCTAGGGTTCCAGCGTGCGTTCAGCGTCCCGACTCCTGGATCATTCAGAATGTCTGGGAAGTCCTGGAAACAGCGAAGAGTGTACTCAGAAAGCGAGTACACGCCGATCCGGGATGCAAGTGAGGACAAAAAGGGAAGGAATGAATGAGGAGGAAATAATATGGGACCAGGAACCGTTAGCGTTGAGATGCACAGGGCCGCAGGGCGTGTCTGCTTTATAGAACGTGATGTGTCCGACGCGGAAACTGGTAAACAGCGTTCCGTGTTTGACGGCCATGTTGGGAGTACTGCTGAGTGCAAGCCCCTATGTGTCAGGGACCAGGAAGTCCAGAAGGGACGCGTCCGATGGTTCATGACACTTACATTGGATCTCTTTTTCACCTTCCTGATCTTCCATATCCTCAGCTAATTGCCAGAGATCTAGAATCTCTTTTCTGTTTTGGGACGTGTTCCCTCCATATTTTGCTACTACAAAGATGGACCTTTTTTCTAGCATGTTTCTGTTATGGGAACCCTGCTCTGGCCAGGAGCAGGACGTCCCCACTTCCTTTTTTTTCTACTATCCATTGTTTATTTATTCTGTCACAATACAGTGGCAGAACCCTATACATGTGTTTTATTGGAGTTTCTTCCTCCATAATGTTGCGCGCGTCCTTAGTACCTCACCTAGACCCTATTGTATGCTCCATCTTTTTCCCCACCCCCTTTACACTTTCTCCACTTTGATTACTCACATATACACACACACACCGCGACTCATCCACCTTCCTTCCTATTTTACCCCAAAAGACAGCAAGACAAAATATAAAAAATAATTGACTAAAATCCAGCCACATTACTTTATACCGAGCCACTACATTTGTAATACCACCTTCCCAGAATTTTTTAATATGCTGAGCATCCCATTGCTTTTATCGTCATAAAAGAATAATACCGTCTCAACCTATTATGGCTGAGGATCCCTTACTTCCCAGTCCTTATAAGCTGAGGTTCCCTTCTTCCATTATAAAAAGTAGAAAAACTAAAATACGTGACAATTTAAATACATAAACCACCTCCTATCTAATCTACTCCTTAACACATCACCTGAAATCCTATTCCATCATACATCACCAAAGTCCTATTCCCTAATACATGACCAAAAGTCCTATTCCCTAATACATCACCAAAAGTCCTATTCCATCTATTCCATTGACCTCGTACATCATTCACATCAGCAAATATTTTGTTCACATCATCATACTATCATACTATCATTCAATTTGTTACACACCTTGGTCTCGGCCTAGTATGTAGCGCACAACTGAGATGCTTTTCTCCTTATTTTATGCAGATTCAATTTGAGATGGTACACAACTCGTATCACATCCCTTTTTCAATTACCCCAGGTCACAATGGAACATGAACCAGGCTGTTTGGAGAAATACAATATTTATTTATTTTAAAATTCAAAAGAAATCATACAATTTTTAATATGGGGCAGCAATCCCCAACGAGGTGATAATTACAATGACAATGTAAGCAATGCACTTGGTTTAACCTTCTAGTGGAACATATACAAAACACCAGGGAATAGGAGCACTTTTTGATTTAGGAAAGATAGCACCCAAATTAGGATTTCCCCCTGCAATGTTCCCTCAACCCACAAATAATCAATTCTATATGAAGAAGCAGCAGATAATCAGGAATAAGAGGCAGGAAACTGAATCACAATCCAACCTTTCCTCCCCAAATAAGAGGGATTTTAAACCCCTTGCAATGTAATGAAATGACACTTGGAAATTGACAAATAAATAATTAATGTGTGTTAAAAACCTAAAGCAACAATGCAAAGATACCAACAATCTCAAACAATGGATTACCAAGAGCATACAATTAAAAAAATGAGTGGAAAGTTCAAAAACGGATTGCAGCCAAATGACACGTGTAAAAGTTGCATTTCTTTTCAATTTCCGTGTAAATTTACTCAAACGGTTTCTTTAAATAGCAGGAGAAATATTGCAAATGGTGATGCAGTTTTTAGTCTGGGCAATGGAGGTACATCACAGGGATATTACAGAAGTGAAAGAATGGGGGTAGCTGCAGTTTTGAATGAGATTTTCAGGTTGAAATGGGGTTCAGTTTTCGGAAAACAAAGTGGTAAAAATGAAGACTTCAGTTTTGAAAAAAAGGCAAATATTACTTGAAATGAATTATCTAGACTATATTGTTGAAGAGGAACACAGTAAGCACCAAGGTTGATATGCAAGGTCAACCCTACCACCCCAGTGCTCAACTCCAACAATAAAATATATGGAAATTAGTTGGATTACTCGAAATATAACTAAGGGTTTACAGTTTGCACCAGACAAAAATGAAAAGAGAGATGGCGCTAGCATTAGAATCAAGGGAAGGGTTGCATGGATAATTCTGACAGTTTTCACAAGTTATCAGGATAAGGATAGGATGGCTTAGAGTGTGGGATAAGGACACATGCTAAACAAGATAGACTATGGATTTCTATGGGGTAGGGATTATACTTACAGTCCACTTTTAGTTTGGCATTTTTGGACCATCAACAGGTTCTGGTCGCCACACAGCAGAGCGCCTGGCAAAGGACAGCTGGGCAAAGGACAGCTGGGCAAGATCGGGTGACCGGATGGTATTTCTGGTCGCTGGATGGCACAGGTACCGCTGGATGCAGGTAGTGGGCAGCAATTAGTGGTATTAGGATGCTTCCCAAAGAATACCACAGCTTTCTCCCTTTGGTTAGTTGGGATTTTAGAATTGAGGCCTTGCTGGAAGGGTCAGCAATGCTTAGGCCTTGTAGTTGGAATCTGGTGTTACGCTCACCTGGTATCCACAGGGACGCCACTCAGCCGGGTTACTCACTGGTATGATTCTCAGCTTTGCCCTGATGTGGTCTGCGTGGAAGGTTCTGCCTGAAAATTCAGGAGGACTGTGTTCAAGACTGACCGACTGGGGTAAGTATCCTCCCTCCATCCCCGTATGATTTCAGTCCCTCTGGCACCCTCTCCTCACCTTGTGGTAGAATTAGGCGTGCTCTACGTCCTGCCTTCTTTGCAGGGGCGCATTGTCTTTCATGGGCGAGTACGGTCCAGTTACTTCACTGACACCGGCCCGTTTGATATTGTTCAGGTAGGTCTTATTGCTGTTCTTTAGTTTTGTTGCTATCCTGCATGCCTTTCTTTGTTTAAAATGTCTCTTTTTTCTCCCTTAGGTATGTGGAGCATCAGCGTGGCGATCTGGCTTGGTTGAGCCCCGCTGGTAAATGATGGCGCATTAAGAGCGCTATGATGCGGTAAGTAAGCGCTATGCGCAGTGCTGCTAAATCTTGCCTTTGCTAACCTGTGTTTTCCTTCCTTGTAGGTTGCGTAGTTCTTCAGCGCGAGTGGAATGTTTGGAGTGGTGCCCGCCGAGAGGCGACCAGCCAGGTAAGCCTTTTTCAGCAGTTTGTAATTTGTAAATGTCCCTACTGCTTTCTTTAATGTTGCCTCTATCTTCCTCTTTCATGTCATTCTGTTTAAAGATGAAGACTGCAGGTAAGATGCTTCTGCTAATGATGTTCCTTTTGTCTCCTTGCAGGTTCTGCTTCTCCAAGGTTCGAGGGAATAGCTGGACACAGTGAGCGTCATGTTGCAAGCTGCAAAGTCACGCAAAGCGTGTTGTTTTGCTTGGGTGTGGTTTAAATAGCCCCAACAAAATAGTCCAGGTAAAGTAGTCCCTAGGCTACCACACCCAAAACACTAGACCCCATAGCTTGGTTCTTAGGAACTAAGCTATGTGGATGCCTCCATGTTGGCTGACAATACAATAAAGGAGTTCCCAAGCACATTGTTTTTCATGGTGTATGAGCCTGGCGCCATAGGCTCCAGGACTGGCCCCATGAGGGCTTTTGAAGAGGATGCCAGGCTCTAGAGGCCTGGGTCCGGACTCCACCTGGCCAATGGGTTTGCCAGAGGGGGTTTTGGGCGTGGGTCGTGACATCTGGACTCAGCAGGATGAATGGAACAGGAACGCCAGCGCAGGAAAATCAGGACGAGTGTCTCAAGTCTTGTCAGGGACCCTCATTTCTAATGCATAGTGACATCATCAAAGTATATGGCTGGGCAGGCTTAGCTAAGCACACCTCTAACACAAGGGATTGGTCAGGGGTGCTAGTCTCCGCCTCGCTATCAACTGGTTGGATTTCAAAGCAGGAGGGCAGATTTGTGATGTGAGTTTACAATGTTCAAAAACCTCCCACAGTTATTTTAGCCAAAATCCAATTTTGCCACAAACGGTACATTTATACAGTTGAAATCTCTTAGCAAATTATATACACCGGTTACATATTTTGTGTAAAGCATAGCACTCCAACTCTGCAATCCGTGAGACATTGTTTCGCCCTTCTAATACTTTTAGTAAATATGGGTAGGAACGATTCGGCCTAAAATTCTATAACTGTATACACATGTGTGGATTATCATAAGGGATGTAAGTATACAAATTCGCATTGGCATCGTGGATACTTTCCTTGTAATCCCTGATTCTTTGCCATTTCTATTCCCAAGGGGTCAGTGAATTCTACCATGTCCTAAATGAAAGCCCATAAATCACTTTAAAACTGTGAAATGTTTACATTTTTACAAAGTCTTGCTGCAGAGATAGAATTGTTTACATTTTTATTCATAAATAGTCTTTGTAAGCAAATGGCAGTCCTTTGCCTGTCAATGGACCATTTTCTTCTTTCTTCAGCTGCCACCAACTGTGGGGGTTTCCCATCTGGATTGAAGGTTTATTGACCCATCTCCACTTCACACTTCCTTGTCCTGGAAATTATATTGTCAGTGGGTTCCGCCTAGACTAGATTCTGTCCAGCCTAATAATTGTCACTGTGGTGTTAGTACCTGCTGAGAGAGGCCCTCCTGTGGGTAGCTTCCTCCTCCTCAGCAACAAACCCCTTCACATTGCTAGATAATGGCAGGCTTTCATTCAACAGTTTACTTTTTAAAACTGGCCTTTTTCTCCTTGAGTTTGCAAAGCCCATTTTACATGTGTGGTGAAAAGCTGGCATTTCTTTTTTTAAATTCGGTTTTGCATCTCCATCAGATTCCCACACTGTATTGCAGCTATAGTTATGTCTATGTCTTGTATGCAGGAGTTTTGTTTGAAACATAGATGCATTGAAATTGACATGGCTCAGATAGCTGGAGTTTCTTTGAACTACTGTACTTTGTGATGAAAGTGAACGTGTTTTCCCGTGCGGGTAAAAGTGGAGTTCCTTGTTGATTTTTCTCAGAGTTGAGATATACTGGGCATGGCAGAGCCTTATTAATCACAGTGGTTTAAGGAAGAACAGTTGGAAATAGCGTCAGAGCAGTATTTTGAAGGTGAACAAGTTTCATTTTTAATGGGGATTTTGGGCTTTCAGCAAAGCAATGCTGCTTTTTCACTTTATTCCATTTGTATATGTGAGAAAACACTGGCACGCTCCATAAGTGTGTCCCCTTGTTCCATCCTGCCCAATGTATGCTTGGCAAGATGGTGCAGCCTTCTTTTTGTTGCTGCAAAATGCAGTTTTAAGGCCATGGTGCTCACTGGAGCCAGTGCAACCATTTTGCTGTTTCTGTGCAAATGCAGGTTGGTTTTGGCGAAATTCTGTTCAGTGGGTCAATGTAGCTCACAGATTCCCCCCCCTGACTCTTCTGAGATCCTTGTCGAGGGAGAGTAGGGCAAGGTGGGCTTCATCAGTCAGGAGTCCTTCTTCCATCAGAGATCGGAACGCCCCGATCCTCTCGCTGCCTCTCGTTGGAGCGTGAAACGGCACGCCCAGCTTTCTCTTGGATCTTTCTTTATGGTGGTGAGTGACACTACTAGATTTTCTTTGATTTCTCCCTACCAGGTTGCCGGGGAGGTCCTCCTTGGTCTTTGAATAGGCGCAACCAGTACGAATCTATTAAATAAATCAGAACTGGTTACTTAATTTTCCCAATAACTGCCTTCCAATAGGGTTGACAGCAGTGGGACACGCATGCATTCAATAATGACAATGGATAGTGAAGGAAAATACTCCCTGTTACATAATTATACTTATAAATCCATCGTTCCCTTCTGATTCTTTTTCTTATTCCCATGCTTCAGATGTCTCCTCTATTTGATTCTCTCTTGGCTCCTCAATTTGCTACAAAGTATGCCTAGATACGATATGATTATGATATGATATGTTAGTTTATTTATATAGTGCCTATACACAACGTGTTTCAAAGTGCTTCAAGGTAAGGGAGGGAACAAGTGAAAATACAATGACATTCTTACAGGCCATGAACAGTAAGGATGTGAAATTAACTATTGTATTCAACCTGATGACATTTCAGTTAGTGCAAGAGTTAAGACATAGATAAGGAAGGGAGCGGGAGAGTGGGAAGGAAATTGAAACAGACAGGTGACTACCGTACTAGGCGTGACAACATTTCAGATAGTGCTGGAGGGTGTGGGGGCATTAAGGGGAGGTGGGAAGAGACAGACGAGGTTGTTATCATACTAGGTCCAGGGACAATTCTGATAGAGTAAGTGCATAGAAGAAAGTAAGGGGAGGAGATAGGAAAAGGGAGAAGGGATAGGAGGAAAGAACAGAGAGTAAGCAGTCAAAAAGAGTGGAGAAGCAAGAGGGGAGAGCAAATACAATTGCAGAAGTCAGTAGTAACACATAATGTTGGAAGCCAGGATACAAGATGAAGATGGGAACAGCATGATTCAGAGCCACCATGAGTACAAGATGCAAAGGAAGTCTAGCATGAGAGGTCAGAAAGGGTGGCGCACTGTGAATGAATGAAGTCCATAAAAGTCCAATCCAGCATTGGCCCCAAGACATTGATGGTGAAATCAGAATGTATCAGGAAAGACTCCTGCAGAAGTAGGCTGGGGTGAGAACTCTTTAGCTGATTAATATGGACCCATTTCTCTTCTGTCAATTTGCCTTTTGGGATGTGGATTCTGCATGCAACAGGTGAAATTTTATCTACAATTTCAAAAGGACAGCGCCAACTGGGCAAAAATGTGCGCTCTTTGGTCTGGTTCCTTTGGAAATTGTACAAGTAGACCCTGTTTCCTACTTGGTATTTCTTTTTGGTTGTTTTTAGATCATACTGAGTCTTCATACCCTCTGGAGATCTTTCTAGATTTCGCTGAGCGTACATAAAAGCATGTTGAAGGTGTTTTCTTAGATTCTCAACATACTCATGAGTTGTGGCGGCGTTTATCAGTGTCTGCTCCTGTGTTCTACAGAGCAAATGCTGAGGTAGCACCATCCTTCGTCCAGTCATCAGCTCAAATTTAGACATCTTGGTTTAAGAAGAAGGTGTAGATCTGATGGCCATCAGGACAAGCGCTAATCGGATGTCTCAACTTGGCCCAGAGTCTGTCACAAACCTTTTTAGAATGCTCACAATGGTTTTATTGCACCACTCAACTCCACCACTAGAGGACAGCGGTATGCAATTAGAAGTTTCCTTTTTACCCCAAGTATCTCCCACATCTTTTTCATCACTTCGCTGGTGAAGTGACTACCTCGGTCTGACTCATTCCTTTGGGGTGGGCCAAAACGCGAGAATATGTGGATGATCATCAGGGCAGCTGCTGTTTCTGTCTTGCAATTTGGGGCCAGGAGACATTTTACCCATTTGGTAAACAAGCATGTTACGGTTAGCATGTACTTGTTCCCCCTTGAGGAGGGAATCACGGGCCCGATGAAATCTACTTGTAAATCTGACCAAGACAGTGTCATCCCCCTCTTCTAGAGGGGAGCTCGGTGTGTGACTGATGTTGGCTGAAATTGTGGACACACAAGACACCCCTTCAAGTATTGGTCGAGGTCCTGCCCCATGTGTGGCCAGTATGCAACCTCTCGCAAGATTTCTAAAGTAGTGTGAAAACCCTGATGACCGGCTGTGGTCGCAACATGGGCGTGACTTAGCATCAGGCTTTGGAATGAGGTAGGGACCACCCACTGGTTACAGCCAGATATGGATCTCCTTAGCAACAGACCGTTTTAGATTCGGAACATTTTTGGATGTTTCATCAACACCCTGAGGTCCTCTTTCCCAATGTAATCAATGTCAGGGGAAAGTTCTCAAGGTCCTCAATGTGTTGATAAAATGTAACAATTATCCGATCCCCTTTTTGTGCCCTGATTAAATCAGCATCTGGGGTCTCATTACTCCACTGGGCAGTTGAGAGTTCATTGTGAGCATTTGTCTGGGAACTAGTGATAGCAGTGACCTGAATTTCCCCCAACAGGGACTCGATCTCGAGGAGATCCCCCTGGATGGCTTTGGTTCTGACCAAGTGACCAACTAGGTTGTTTCCAGTTTTGACTGGGCTCTCTATCCTGGAATGACCCTTCATTTTCTTCCAATAATTGGTCATCCCATTAGAGATGACCAGATCATCAATATTTTGGATTAGCTTGCCATGTTTGAGAGGTTTGCTATTAGCACATAGCATGCTTCTGGTTTTCCAATTTACCAGGTGCTCCACGAACCCGTTGCAGACATAATCTGAGTCAGTGATTATGACCAGTTTGTGGAGTTGGTGTTGGACGGCAGTGAGGATGGCCTGATGAACTGCCATCAATTCTGCCACCTGACTACTACAGGGACCGATTCTGTACCCAGCGGAGGGTTGCGGGGCATCATTTACCCAGACATTCCCAATGCTGGCCACCAGTTCCATTTCCCCGTTGTGAGCACCCGTCCACATAAACTGTGGGCATTCCCTCGCACTTGTCTTCTTCATAGACTTTGTGCAGGGAATTCAGGTACGCCTCCATGTTGTCCCAGGTTTTAAGACTTTCGTCCTCGAGACAGTTTTCTCTGGCACAATAATGCAAGTCAGTCAGACCTTGCACAAAGGGACTGTTCTTGTTTTGGCCATATCTGACCTCCACAGGAAAGCCTTGCATTGACAGAATCCCGGAAGTAATTTGGGAATTACTCACATTTCCGGGCCGGATTCTGTCACTTTGAAGGTATTGCAAAGGCTGGTGTGGAGTCTCCACTATGATGTGTTCCCCCTGGATGAATGGGCGTTCATTTTTCAATGCCCACACCGTTGCCAGTAGTTCCTTCTCACAAACTTTGAATTTTTCCTCCACAGAGGATGAAGTCTTGCTTGCATAGGCGATGACTTTATTGACCTTGTCATGCTTTTGATATAATACTGCTGTCAAGCATGTGTTCGAGAACTCTGTCTCCAAGAAGAACTCCTTGTTTCTGACAGGGTAAGCTAGACAATGCGCCTGTGAGAGGCTTCTTTTGAGTTGCTTTACTGCCTCGGCTTGTTCTGGACCCCACTCCCACTTGACCCCCCCTTCAACAGATGGATCAGGGGTCTTGTGATCTCTGCGTAATCCTCAATGAACTTCCTACTGTAATTAGTCCGTGCATGGAGGCTTCTTAGCTCACACAGAGTTGTGGGGTATTTTAGTTATAGGAGTGCTTCCACTTTATTTTCCTGGGGACAGAGACCCTCTGGAGTTATCTCATGCCCCAAGAAGTTGACACCGGTCCTGCACCACTGTACCTTTTGGAAGGACAGTTTTGGTCCGGCGACCCTCAATTGTGTCAGAACATATTTCTGCTATATTGTCCTCCACAGTTGAGCTTTTTATCAGGACATAATCCACATAGGCCAGGTTACCTCTTTCACACAAGTTTGGAATGGCCTTATGTAGGAAGATGTTGAATTTGTTGCTGGAATTGATGTATCCGAAGGGAGTCCGGGTCCACATGTACTGCTGCCCCCTGAAGGTAAAGGCCAGCTTGTATTAGTCCTCCCTACTGACAGGCACGGTCCCATACCCATTGGTCAGGTCAATGGCAGTGTATACCTTTGACCCCTGGATCTGGGCAGCCTCTGGTCAATGTAGGGGAGAGGCCATCGGAACATGTGGACCCGTTTATTCAGCTCCCTCAAGTCAGCACATTATCTCCACTGGCCGTTCAGTTTTAAAATCCTATGCACCGGATTATTAAAGGTGCTGTGGACTGGATGAATTATCCCACGGAACTCAAGGTTTTTCATTATTTACATCAGGGACTCCATGAATGCGAGAGGCAAGTGGTATTGATTCACAAACACTGCAGCCATTCCAGGAATTGTTGTTGGATGGATTTTGGTGCGACCACAGCCATACGAGTCCACCGCAAAGAGATCTTGAAAATCTAAGAACACCTGTTTCAACTTTTGCTTTTGCTCCAGAGTCTCACAGGCATCAGCTCGGTCGACTCGTTCTTCAACCATTTGCCTGAAGCCTGGAAAGACTTCCGGTTTTGCTATCTCAGTGGCCTCTTCCAGCCGGGTGGAGTGGTCCCTCGTTAAAGCATTGACCTGGAAAGAGGGTTTCAGGTAGGAGAGGCTGTCGTTGTGTACCTGGAATATCACCTCATCCTGTCTGATGTCACAGGTCACTTCTTGCTCACCGTAAGGGCAAGAAGAGTACACCAGGACATTTCCCCCTTTGCTCGGTGAAGATCCTGTCTGGTGGTAAGTCATTGTCACTATCACTGTCAAAAAAGTCATTGGGGATTGGTCCTATCAGTTAATTACCTAGACCCATGGAAAAATGTCGGTCATCAACCACCATTCCAATAATGGTGCCTGCGCCCAGAGTGATACTCCTAAGGTCGCTGTTATCCATCAACATTGGACTGGTGTTGTGTTCTACATTGACTAATGGTGTTGGGTTTAACCCCAACCCCTACTGTTGGAGATGGCCATTGTGGTGTGCATATGCATCAGGATTTTGCAGTTTCTGTCCTTTTTATTTTTAATTCAAGTGTGAATAGTCGGATCCATCCTGGGATGGTGACCTCCTCTCCAATTTGAACGTCAACTGCATACGGCAGCAATTGGGCTGACCGAAATGCTTTTTCTGAATCATCAAAATCCATGGGATTTCCCCCTCGTCAGGACCATGCTTTGTAATTTATCAAATCCAATTTAATGGCAAAATGATTGAGAATGTCAATAGAATGCAGCAGGGACATCTCGCACGACCCAACAATTATGTACTATCTCTTGTTTCCTATAGAAATGTTGAGCATACACATGCTAGGTAGGAGATGTTTGGAACTGGGAGTTTCCAGGCCCATTTCCCATTAATCAATCAATTTAAATGTGTGAATGGCTGGAGCTTTTGGGAGCTTTCGGAACATGGCTTCGCTGATGAAGCTCTTACCGTTGTCCACCCACACTCGGGTGAGAACAGATTCCTTCCCCTCATTTAACTGAATAGGGATGAATAACTGTTCTCTAATTTTCTGAATATGAGCTAAACTTTGAGCTGGTTTCTCATCACTTTTGGCTACAGAATTGGAATTTTCAGATTGTGAATTGGTATAAAATTTCAAAGTATTTCCTTCCAGTATGGAATGCCACTTGAAACTGGAAGGAATGTTGATTTTCAGGAATGGAGAGGAATTCCCATCACCTGTTTCTTGTCCTACAGCAATTACTGCCACGTCAGGTATTTGATTGTTCTGGAAATGAAACTCAATATGATCAGGTTTTTGTTCAACCATGTGGCATGTGCCATTTAAACTAACATGGTTGACACTCTGCTTCAATTTTATTGGCCTGTTAGTCTGAGTCCAGAGGACCTTGTTCACACAGTCTATCAGGGGAGACAACCTACGCAGGATGTCATTCGCTAGTAGGCAGGGTGGGCCCCCTGGAGTCACGACTATGACTGGGTGTTTCACTTTGTGTCACCCAATTTTTATTTCCAAATCCGCAGTCCCCTCGACCGGAATTTCATTCCCATCGAAGTTCTGGAGTTGTCCAGGAAGAGGGGTGAGAGGGATCTGGTATCTTTTCCCCCCTTCCTGAATTTAGCTGCTCAAAGGCTCTTTTTGACAGAAGAGTGGCTTGGGATCCAGTGTCCACCAGCGCTGAGAATGTACATTGCCCTTGCACTTAGACGGGGGCATAAAATCTACCCTCCTTCTCCTCCAATGGGCAAACATAATGTGCATTTTGGGCAAGCTGGGTGGTCAATTTCCTTATTTTTGACTCCGACACAGAGGTAGTTTGGGCATAATTCTGTATTGTATTTTGGGGATCTGAAAGAAAAATTTTACATTCTGATATTTGGGGAGTTTTAGGCTCCCATTTTTCTGATTCTGGGCTGCCCCTCCTTTTGAAGGCAATCAACAGAATTGGTTTGTGAGGTTTGGGATTCCTCTGTTACTATTCGGATTCCTGGTTGCTCATTCTGGGGTTCAAGGATGGGCGATTCTGATTCAGTCCCCACACCCACCCAGTCTTCATTTACATCTCTTGGGACCCAATTTTCTTTGGGAGGAGTTTCCCCTTCCCTGAAGGAGAAGCTCTTTCCCCCAGAATCCTCTAAGGATTCTTCCCCTTCAAATTGGAGGACACTAACCTCCTCCACAAAATGGGCCTTTTTAAGTTCTTTATTTCTCCTACCCACCCTGTGTTCTCTGGGTTGCAGATTTTCAGGGGCAGGAGATTTTGGCTCCAGTTCCTGGGTGTCCAGGGGCTTTTCACGAGTAACGAAGGAAGCTTCCTCTAGGGCTTCACACCTCCCCCCCATGTTTAGTCCCCCCATCTCTAGGTCTAAAATGGGGACCGCCTCCTCCTCTGGAACCGGTGAGTTGTCAGGGTTCTCTCCCTGTCATTGTTCTGGGGTACCAGACCCTTAGTTTGTGGGGTTCTGAGCCGCCATGTTTATCTAAAGGTTCTGTTGAGCCCTCAACATACGACCCAGATCCTGGGTTAGGTTCTGGACCTGGCGCTCCAGTTGGGACACCCGTTCCGGCTGGTACAGGGGTCTTTGTTCAAATCTAGGTGGATCACGGGAAGTGTAACTATCCCTTCTCCCGTAGTACCCTGGATATTGTGAATTTTGGTAACCCTCCACCCTTGGCCTCTCCTCTGCTGGATTGGGTTTTCTGGGTTCCTGAAATTGGGGAATGAACAGAGGGTTGTCCTGCAGGTTGGGGTTTTGTGAGTACCGGGGGAAGAAACTTAACCCAGCATTTGTGGAATTACCGCCCTCCTGGGGTAAGTCAGGAGGGAAGTATCCCGGGGTAGTAGTTACCTGATTGGATCACCCCCTTGGGCTGGGGGAGTCCATACATACCCCAAGATTGGTCAGTTGCCCTTGTATCAGGGACTGATATAATCGGGGGAGTTAGGGGTCCCATTAGTGGGAATTACCTCCCTGACTGCCACCTGTTTGAGATTGCCCTGAAGGCCGTCTGGGTCTCTGATTTTGTGCAGGTACATGTTTAGTCCCCCCATCTCTAGGTCTAAAATGGGGACCACCTTCACCTCCACCACCTTTTCAGCAGCAGGGGTGTTGGCTGGTTTGGGGTTCTTTACCAGATTTTTATTTTCTGCAGGTTTTTGAACCTCATAAATGCGGGTCGCCTGCTCTATGACCTAGTCCAGAGATCTTTTGTCATGGAAATCCCTCACCAACTGTGTCATGGTATACTTGGGGAGTACATGAAAGATGGTGGTTGTAAACTCCCTGCTATCCGTGCGTACCCTCCTAGTGGTTTGTGCAAAGACACGTTGGAGCTCCTGCACAAATTCTTGTGGGGCCTGATCTTCCCCGTACTGCAGATTGTAGGCCACTTTGCAAGCCTCTTTGGGGTTTCTGTGGGCGGAAAAGTGTTTCAAGCTGGGCGCCCTGTAGGTGGACCACCTTGAATGGTTCTGGTCCTCCAGTCCAGCAAAGAAGCTGGAGTACTCAGGGGAGAATGTCCATTTTGCATACTCTATGCAGTTCGGGTTGTCTTTCAGTTGGAAAGTGTCCATCATCTGCTCATAGAGTTTCAAGTGTTCCCAAACAGAATATTTTGCGTTTTTATGGTATAGGATTATGAAACTCCTAATGGCCTTAATCTGCACAATGGGGTCTTTTGTCATAACCTTCTTGAGTTTATTTGCCTTCTTTGGCTTAGTCACCCGAGTCCACTCGCCCGCAGACTCAGAAGCGCTACTACTTGAGGTCCCCTCATGATCATCTAGGAACTCCCTGATTCTGTGAGCTTGACGCTCAGGAGAGTAGTCTTCTGACTCTTATCTGCTCCAAGGGTTGGTAGAGTATCTCCCCCACTGCCCTAATTGGATAGAGGTCTTCCAGATGCTCTTTTTGGGCCTCATTTCATTTGGTCTTTCATCAAATCGAACCAACTGGTTCCTTGGAAGGTAGTATTTCTGTGGATCTAATTCCCTGACTCTCCCCTCATAGGAGACTTCCTTGTCAGAGACATCAGCCTCAATGTTTGGGTATCTATACAGGGATGCCCGTCCATCAATTTCTGGGGGGCGCTGACTTGTCAGTTCCATCATGCTTGGCCAATTAATGGCCTCATGGTTTCCGGCTCATGTGAACCGACAGCCATGAAGTCAGCAGTGTACAAAGTGTTGAAGGGGTTTGAGTCCCTTAGTACAGAGGTCCTTATGCTATGATCAGGGATTGCCCTGTCCCTCTCTACCTGTTCAGGGTCCCTCCAGTTAGGATAACATCTAGCACCCTCTTTCTCCACCCTTGCTAGTTTCTCCTTCTCAGCCCCTACTTCTTGATAATAAGCAAAGATCACTTGTTTGTGGAGCCCATCATTCTTTTCACAGAGGGCCTTATTTTCTCTCTGCACTTCCTGTATGGTTTGAAAATAATGAGACAATTTCTGTTGCAGGAGACTCACCTCCTGAGTTTGTGCATCTTTGGTTTGGGTGTTCTCTTCCAGAGCACCTTCTGCCCATCTGGCGTGCTCCAGTAGATTCTCATACTCTGCTTTGAGTTCATTTAGTTTCTGCAGGGCTAACTCACTTCCCTGTAACTCTGTTTTTAACTTGCTTATTTCCTGGCTTAGGGCGTCTTTCTCCTGATTTAGGGTGCCCCTCTGTTCTGCCAGGTGATCCCTTTGTTTCTTGATGGTATTGGATTTCTGGCGCTCTTGATCAAATTCTGCTTGAAAGTGGCGGGCTCTCATAATTAATTTATTATTTTCCTCTTTCAATTTCTCTATCTGATCTTGTAGGGTAACTATCTGCTCTGCGCAAGTTCTATTAAAATGTATCAGTTGGTTTAACTTCTGTTGACTCTCCTGCAGAGAGTCAACCTTTTCCTTACACTCCTCTTTCAATGCCTCCAACTGGGTCCCTTGATCTGCATTATTTTGCTGTTGGAGAGCCAAACCTTCTTTTCATTTTATGACATAATTTCCAGATTCTACCTCTAACTCTTGGCCCTTCTGTAATGTATTGTTCTGCTAAATTTAGATCAGTCTGGATTTTATTTAATAGTTCAACTTGATTCTGCGCAAGAGTTGTGTTTTCCTCATGCCTTTCCCGCATCACTCCCATGTGGAGATACATGTAGGCCGTGATTCTAGCAATTTTGATGTGCTTCTCTTTCATTTTTGGGGTCATATATAATTCACTCAAAGCTTGGTGTAATAGGCCACCGTCCTGCCACATGTCCTGGTTCATGGCGGTGACCTGTTGTGTTATTTCTTCTAGCCAGACTTTTTCATCCTGTTCTGGCCACTCACCTCTGACAAATAGCTTATGCAGAAAGTGCTCCCTAGCCATATTGATTTCTACTACAGTCATTTTGGACATGCTATTTCTTTATCAATTTTTTTTATTTATGTAAGGGTAACCTGCATTCTATTGTCTATTGTCTATAATTTGTTCACCTTGTAACATGTTTGCCTTGGAATAAGTTGAAAACAACTCACATTGCAGTGAGATATAAAACAGAATCTATTGTATTATTAACAACGTCTCAAGTGATTATTAAACAATAAGCAACAATCGAATGAACTTCAAATAAGTGAATCACCCCCAAGTGGGCAATACGTGTGTGCGGCCCACACCGAAGTCTAATAGCCTATGTCTTTTTCTCTTCTAAGAACAAAGGAACTCCACCCGTGAATATAAAAGGTACGCTGCAGTTGTAACCCTTCACGCAGAGTACCCCTTTTCTTTAGGGGAAATGTATTTATTTAAACACATTGGGGCCGATTCATGGAACAAATGTGTGCCGAAATTTGTGGCGCAAGCTGGCCCAAGCATGAAAAAGCAAGCACATGCGTGCGATTCATGGAAGGCCAAGCGCGTGTTTTCCCCGGGATGTGCGCCAAATCCGCAGGTGGCGCACATGGGCGCACACGTCACTGCAACATCCTGAACGCTGTGCGCGATGCGCACAGCGAAAGCACACAACCTTAGCGCACACACCTAAAAGGGGGCGGAACACAGGGCGGAACATGCGGAATGGAGAACTACGCATGAAAATAAGGCGTAACTGGGGCAGCACTGCTGGGAAGTACACGGAACGCCCACACGCACACGGACTACACATATTCATGGAATCGAATAGGGAAAACCCATGCACACCAAAAGGCACGCACAGGTCTAAACATGTCCACCACACAAAGGCAGGTGAAAGCGTCCCTGCGCAGTAGAAAAGTGTGTGCAAACAACAAACACGTACATACAGCTACGATGAATATCCCATTTCTCGCAGCACTGATCATGGGAAACCACAGGAGGAGGAGACTAGCCAGGCCCCGCATTTTTGTGCACAGGACCATTCTTTTTGGGATGCCTGATGACCAGGTCTATGGCAGTTATAGGTTTCCACCTCATATCATCCTATACCTGGTCCAGGAGTGGGAGGATGACCTCACATTACCCACCTTGTGCTCCCAAGTACTGAGCCCCTTGGAAAGGGTGCTCAATTTACTGCATTTCTTGGCCACTGGGTCATTTCAGCTAACCACTGCCATAGTGGGGGGGTCTCACAGCCCACGCAGTCACACTGCCTACACCAGGTGTTGGCAATCATGACTGCGCAACCCTCAGTCCGCAGGCACATATACATGCCCAGAACACCCTCAGAAAGGCAGGCCATGGTCCATGACTTTTACAGGTGGCACACTTCCCCAAAGTGCCCGGTGCCCTAGATTGCACCCATGTGGCCCTAGGGCCACGGAGAATATGCAACGCAACCGCAAGCACTGGCATACCATCAACGTGCAGGTAGTATGCGATGCACAGGGGATCATCAACTCTGTCGATGCTAACTATCCTTGGTTCACCCATGACAGTTTCATATACAGAATGTCTGCCCTGAGCCGGGACCTGTAAGCTGTGAAGCATGGTGACACATGGCTCATTGGTGAGTACAAATGCCTGTGCACTTGCATGCATGTCACACACAGACAAATACATAAACCAAACTAATGACAACCATTATCACCTCCCCAGGTGACAGTGCCTACCCTCTCAGCACCCACATGATGACGCCAATACGGAACCCCACCACCCCACGCCAGATAAGATACAACACAGCCCATATTGCAACCTGGGCCATAGTGGAGCGCACATTTGGAGTGCTCAAGTCACACTTCTGCTTCCTTGACCGCTCTGGTGGGCAGCTACTCTATGCACCCCCAGTAGTGTGCAGGATCATTGTGGCAGCATGTCTCTGGCACAATGTTGCAACATGGCAGGGCGTATCGGTGGACACGGTGGTGCCCCCACATCCCCAACCACATGCACAGGAGCTGCGCATGGGAGGGGAAAGGGCACTTGAAGGCCATCCAACTGAGGCACCCCTCAATTTTTGTGGCCTCCCAACCATGGCACAGATGTACTAGTACCAATGGGAGGTGCACACAACAATTGTCCTGGTCAACTTGGGTGAGGGGGGCAAGGTATGTTACGCAAACAATTGTCCTGGTCAACTTGGGTGAGGGGGGCAAGGTATGTTACGCAAACAGCACCCCTGTGCTCCTGCAAGGCTGCCTGTGGCCCCATAGGAAAAATGACGTGTCACGCAACGCTCAGGCATCCAACAAAAAGCATGAAAAAGAGATAAACGACCCCTGTAGCCCACGTGTAAAAAAACACATGCAGTACGCTGTGGCAGTCAGGAACACAAAAAATGCATACGTGATCAACACACCGCCTAGTATGACCGAAAAAAATGGGTATGCGACAAACAGGGACACCCGCAGTGAGTAAAATAGCATGCGCGACTCTACCTTGCGTGTAGAAGAAGAATGCGTAGGCAACACCCCTGCGAAAAAAAGAAGTACGCACTGTGGCCTCTGTGAAGTAATCACGTGTGAACCCCAACGTCTGGAAAACACACGCACCGCTCTCTACGAAAAACACGTACAGAGCAATGGAAGCCCACGTGGGATCTTTAACCCGTGCCGAGGGAAACGCCCATGCACATGTTACGTCACCTACACGCTTACACACTAAGGGCCTTTCCTCACAATTCACGCAAACGTGCTGTTTTTCACTTGCCAAATCACTCTATATCAAGCTGGCCACGCGACAACACACGGAAGACCACGCTCCTGCCCAGAAGGCCATTTTCCTGCCCCCCCAGAGCCCCGAGCTGACTCCCACCAGCTATCTGCTGCTGCCTGCCTGCCTGCTGGCCACGTGCCCTGCTATTTGGTGCATTCATGTCAGCCATCTGCAGGGGTCCAGTTGCTGTGACCACCCCTGCTGGAACAGACGACTCCCGACTGCAGTTCCATAACTCCACAGCCCAGCACCAGGACCCAGCTGCCCACCCACACCTGCCTCTGGGGTTGCCATGTTGGGGCAAACACCACCAGAGGCCACTGGCAACCCCCGGCCAGAGAGGCAGAGGGCTGCCAGCTTCACAGCAGGAGAGGTTGGCATACTGGTGGAGCAAGTCCTGGTGCATTATGATGCCCTCTACGGAAAAAGACGCGCCGACAAGGATGGACGGGAGAGGATCTGGCTGGACATCGTGGTTGCCATCAACGCGGAGGCGGTGGCAACCCACGATCTACCACACGTCCATAAGGGCTGGGAGGACTTCAGGTCCAGGACCCTCAGTAAGGCCTGACACCTCTTGGTAGCAACGGATGCAGTGAGGCGCCGGGTCCACCTTACCACCAACGACATGAGGGTCCTGGAACGCATTAACCCAGCGATTCACTGCCAGGTCCTCGAGAGGGAGACCGGACCGGAGTCGAGCGGTAAGTGTCCATGCGTACTTATTGGACGGAGTGCATGTTGAGGTGTGCCAGGAGTGTGCAGCTTGGACATATGTCTGAAAAGGGCCATCTATGGATGTGTATGTGCAGGGACAATGCCATGCTGCATGTTAGTCCAGTCATGTGTGATGCACATCAATGGTGTATGTGTACCAAAGCATGATGCACAACTGCATGTGGAGATGCAGACATGTTAGCATGTCTGTGTATGTCCTATGGCATGGTTGGGGTGTGACACATGGATGCTAGTACCATCTTCATGTACGTGCATGGCATATATGTCTGTGTGTGCGTTTGACATGTGTGCGACAGTGATAGGCCATGGATGGATGTGACACAGACATGTAGGAACTAGATTGGCAGATGTGACATAGTTGCACTGTGACAGGTGGTGGAGATGTACAGATGCATGTCTGTCTGGTGGCGTGTGTGCATGTGTTGGGCACTCCCTATGTTGCTTGTGACTTCATGGCAAGCTTCAGATGTTCATGCTGGTGTGTGTGTATGGATGCTGCTGCCTGCTGCCTGATTCCTATCAATTTGTGCATGTGTGTGGGTTCAAATGATATGAGTGTTGGGTAGTGTGATGCCATCTGTGAGGTTTGACAGAGTGGCGGTGGGCGGAGGAGGCATGGCTCACAATGGTCAGGGCGGAGAACACCATTCGCCGGGCGTTGAGGCAGGCTGAGTGCCTCGAGGCAACTTGCAGGGAGTTGGAGGAGGCCATGGCTGCATCCCTGCGAGACCTCCAGGCCAGGGAACAGATCCACCTCCAGGATGTTGAAGTGGAGTTCGATGATGCCCTGGCCCGGGACATCTATGAGTGAGCCGTCTGACTAGCCCGCCGCATTTGTAAATCGTTTTGTAGGTATAGGTTTCCTTTCTTTTTTTTTTCCTTTGGGGCACATGGACTATGCCCCACCTTTTTGTAAATATTTATTAGGTAGGTTTTTTGTTATGTTTCCTTTGGATTGTTTGGCTCATGAACCCTTGATTTTTAAATTGTATATAGTTATGGACGGATTTAACTTTATTTTTTTTTTTACCATGGAGGAATAGTTTGCTTATTTTTTGAACTTTGGATTTTGTTTTATGGATAGACACATTGGAGCCATTTTACTTTCGATTTTATTGATTTCAGCATTTTTTTTTTCCTTTATTTTGGACATCCAGACTTTAATTTATTGTGTATTTTCTTGTGTGCTTTCGTTTCATTCATTCTCTTTTGTATATAATACATTTTTATTTTTTACTTCATTTGTGTGGTCTTCTCTCATTGGTTTCGTCCATGTCACAATGTGGGTTTTCTCATTCATGTGTTGCCATTGTGTGGGTCTGACGGACATGTATTCATGGGCATACTGGTTATTTGGGATCTATCATGACATGGAGATTTCAATGTTGAGTGGATGGAATGCTTGGTTGGGTGTTTGGACTCGGGTGTCGTGGGGTGGGATTTGGGTGGCCATAAGGGCCATGGGTCTGGATTGTGATGACGTGTTGGGTGGGGGACATGAATTGGGGCCTGCTGGCAGGTGCCTGTCACTGGGGGTGGGATGGGGGACATGAGTTGGGGCCTACTGGCAGGTGCCCGTCATTGGGGGTGGGGTGGGGGACATGTGTCGGGGCTCCCAAGTGCATGGTGCCATGTGGCCTGCCTGAGGGGCGCGGGGCACGGAATGGGGTGATGGGCTGCCTGCGGGGCATGCCCAGGGGTGTGGGGTGGTCCCCTGTGGTGTGGGCTGCCTGCGGGGCATGGTCTGGGGTGATGGTCTGCCTGTGGGGCATGGACTGGGGTTATGGACTGCGGGGTGGTCCTCTGTGGTGTGGGCTGCCTGCGGGGCATGGGGAGGGTGGATGGGCTGCCTGCGGGTCATGGTCATGGTGGATGGGCTGGCTGCGGGGCATGGTCTGGGGTGATGGTCTGCCTGTGGGGCATGGACTGGGGTCATGGGCTGCCTGCGGGGCATGGACTGGAGTGTGGGGTAGTCCCCTGTGGTGAGGGCTGCCTGGGGGCATGGGAGGTTGGATGGCTGCCTGCGGGTCATGGTCATGGTTTTTAGCGCGTTTTTGTGGTTGGGGGGCTGTATTCTGGTTTGCGCCATGTAGGGGATTTGTGCAATGTTTTTGACGCATGGGGCGGGGTTGGGAGCATAACTGGCGCTGCTGCAGGGTTGCTGCACCAATCTGCGCCACGGCTGGTTATGGGTGTAAAAAGCCATGAATACATAGTGCGCCAAAATGGGTTTTGGCGCAGGTGGCTGGCCCAAGCTGCCGCATGCGCACTCTGTGCGCCAGCGGCGTGCGCCACTTCTGCGCTTGATTCCATGAATTACCCCCAATATCGCTAATGATTTATGATTTATGCAAGACAGAAATGAAGAGAAAAGTGGCGCTAATGCTTGGAGATCAAGGGCAAGAACACAGAGAATAGAATTCTGACAGTTTTAACAAGTTACCAGGATAAGGATAGGATGGCTTAGAGAGTGGGATAAGGACAAATGCAGGACAAAGTAGACTATGGAATTCTATTTCTATTTATACTTACAGTCCACTTTTAGTTTTGGGATTTTTGGACCATCAATGGTTCTAGTCACTACATGGAAGCGTGCCTGGCAAAGGACAGCTGGGCAGGGTCGGGTCACCGGATGGTAATTCTGGTCACTGGATGGCACAGGTACCACTGGATGCAGTTAGTGGGCAGCAATCCAGGCTGATTCAGGATGCAAAAGGTACCACAGCTTTTCCCTTTTTAATGGGAGATTAGTGGGCTGATTCTGGATCAATAGGCTTGCTGGGAATAGGATCAGCAATGCTTGAGTTTTGCAGTGGGCCCTGCAGTAGGGTCAGCAATGCTTTGGCCTTGTAATTGGGATCTGGACTCATCAGGATGAATGGAACAGGAACGCCGGCGTAGGAAAATCAGGAAGAGTGTCTGTCTCTAATCTTGTCAGGGACTCTTATTTATAATGCATGGTGACATCATCAAAGTATATGGCTGGGCAGACTTAGCTAAGCACACCCCTACCCACGCGATTGGCCATGGGTGCTAGTCTCCACCTCGCTCTCAACTGGTTGGATTTCAAAGCAGGAGGGCAGATTGTGATGTAAGTTTACAATGTTCAAAAACCTCCCAAAGTTATTTTAGCCAAAATCCGATTTTGCCACAAACGGTACATTTATACAGTCGAAATCTCTTAGAAAATTATATACACCGGTTACATATTTTGTGTAGAGCATAGCACTCCAACTCTGCAATCCGTGAGACATTGTTTTGCCCTTCTAATACTTTTTGGTAATTCTGAGTATGAACGATTCGGCCTAAAAGTTCATAACTTTATACGCATGTGTGGATTATCATAAGGGATGTAAGTATAAAAATTTGCATTTGCATCATGGATACTTTCCTTGTAATCCCTGATTCTTTGCCATTTCTATTCTAAAGGGGTCAGTGAATTCTACCATGTCTTAAATGAAAGCCCATAAAATCACTTTTATACTGCAAAATGTTTACATTTTTACAAAGTCTTGCTGCAGAGATAAAAGTCTTTACATTTTTATTCATAAATAGTCTTTGGCAGCAAATGGCAGTCCTTTGTCTGTCACTGGACCATTTTTTTCTTCAGCTGCCACCAACTGTCATTTCCTCCAGAGCAAGGTGGGGGTTTCCCATCTGGATTGAAGGTTTATTGCCCCTTCCCCACGTCACACTTCCTGTCCTGGGAATTCCACTGTCAGTGGGTTCAGCCTAGACTAGATTCTGTAGTTTAACAGTTTTACTTTCTTATATTTGGTCCTGAATAAAACAAGCCAGTTGAATAAAATAACCCATGTGTGTATTTTCCCCAGCAACAAACCCCTTCACATTGCTAGATAATGGCAGGCTTTCATTCAACAGTTTACTTTTTTAAAAAAACTGACCTTTTTCTCCTTGAGTTTGCAAAGCCCATTTTACATGTGTGGTGAAAAGCTGGCATTTCTTTTTTTTTTTAATTCAGTTTTGCGTCTCCATCAGATTCCCACACTGTATTGCAGCTATGGTTATTTCTTGTATGCAGGAGTTTTGTTTGAAACACAGATGCATTGAAATTGACATGGCTCAGATAGCTGGAGTTTCTTTGAACTACCAAGCTTTGATACTTTGTGAAGAAAATGAACGCGTTTTCCAGTGCGAGTAAAAGTGGAGTTCCTTGGTGATTTTTCTCAGAGTTGATTTGACAGGATCTGTCATTCAGAAATCATGCCTAGCATTGCTGAAGCACTATGAGATATACTGGGCATGGCATGGCCTTATTAATCACAGTGGTTTAAGGAAGAATAGATGGACATAGTGTCAGAGCAGCATTTTAAAGGTGAAAACATTTCCTTTTTAATGGGGATTTTGGGCTTTCAGCAAAGCAACGCTGCCTTTTCACTTTATTCCATTTGTACATGTCAGAACACACTGGCACGCTCCCTCAGTGTGTCCCCTTGTTCCATCCTGCCCAGTGTATGCTTGGCAAGACGGTGCAGCCTTCTTTTTGTTGCTGCAAAATGCAGTTTTAAGGCCATGGTGCTCACAGGAGCCAGCACAACCATTTAGCTGTTTCTGCACAAATACAGCTTGGTTTTGGTGAAATTCTGTTCAGTGGGTCAATGTAGCCCACAACATCACCATTTATACATACATGTTCCCATGTTGTTATCACTAGCAAGAGTATACTCACGTGGGCGTTGTTCACTCTCAATTACGAAGCTGGCCTGTCGTTCTGGAGCCACACCCTGCTTCAGTGAGTGGAGAGGATTTCTTTTAAAATGGCTCCTACTAAAGTCGCTCAACATACATGGGGTTTTTGATTAAGGAGACCGATCACTATAGATGGACGTGGCTTTTTCTATTTGAACACTAGGTCTTCTTTCTTTATTTTAGTTTGTTAGGTAGGGACATCCTCGTTAGGATAGGGAAAGAGGCGTTTATCTCACCCATTTTAATTTGAATAAATGGCAAACTCTGAGAAAACTATTCCTTTGTGTCCGTCTCGCATTTCTGACCCCTCACAGGTCCCATTTGCCCAGACCCCTAGGGAGGATCTTGCTAAGCAGGCTCACCTCCTTAGCCTCAAGGGGATGGCTTCCCTCTGGGGTGAAGGGAAAAATAGTCCATTTCCATCATAGTATGATGTCAGAATGCAAAGGACACATTTTACAACTGCCTGGATTTAACCTGGGACTTGCTTTGGTTTAGTTCCCTGGTACATTTTGTCTTTATAAGGAGAGGGAATCTTCTGCTTACTTGAAGCTAGATTCACTGGACCTCTGTTCAAATACACCCTATTCCAAAGTGGTGAAGACAAAAGGCATGCAAGGCAGATGCAATCTCTGCTCCCTAACCATACCCAGGGAGCAGTGGGGGTGGCAGTGCTGAGGATCAGACCCTCTCTGCTGCCTGTGCACTCGAACTAGTATCATACTCACTGGAGGTGAAGGCCCCCTCTAGGTGCCAAAGAACTTCCTGGACTCGTGGCGCTGAACTAAAGACTTGTGTTGTCCCTGGAGATGCTGGATTGGGCTAAAACCCTGTTTCTGTCTTCATGACACTGCATGACCTGTGGTACTGCTTATGGCACTCTACGCATCTTCAAACTGCTTACCTGCCTTTTGAGCCATCTCAACTTCACCCAATCTCTGGCTTGACTCCGGGGAAGCAACCGATTCGAACACTGACTCGACCTGTTGGAGGCACGGGTAGTATAGCTTAGTTGCAGCGCACTAGTCTTGGAAGCAAGACGACGAAGAGCAGCACAAGTTCGAATCCTGGGTCTGCAGCTTAGAAACCTCTTTGGTATTAAGCACGTTGTAAAAAAACAATTATAATTATAAATAATTATTATACATACATATCAACTCGCCTGTCTCGACCAAGCAGAATATTTGACTCAACCTTTTCTAGGCAATTGGAGCAGACATACTGAACAGATTCACCAGTGGTACTGGATGACTTGAATCCCTCGACACTGGCTTGATTGCAGTAAAAGCCCCTAGAAGCCTGGCTCAATGTTGTTGAGCACCTAAGACAAGAATTCAAGGTGTCTTGAAGGGGCTCTGTCCCACTGGTCCACTATAAAGGGATTTATACCTTTTTAAGCACCTCCATCTTAGCCTGTTTGAGAGCATATCCTTGAACACTGACATTGCTGCTTAAGTCTTTTTGCCTGTACAGCCATGATTATCAGCTCACATTGCCCTTTCTTATAAAAGGTCTACATCCTCTGTGTTTCTCTGACTGGGGTAAGTCTTTAGTGTTTTAGTTGGTTGCATTGAGTGGATTGTTTTTTTATTAAAGCCCCTATTTATATAGAACCTTGATTTGAAATTCAGTTTTTTGGTACTACTGTTCTTTTGTTGTGTGTTTCAACTGTATCCCCTAACACCCCTCCTGAAGATATAATCTGCAGTCTGCTTGTGCCACTTAAAGAAGTGAAGCAGGTATACTGTTTACTGTGCGTGTTTCACCTTTTTGATTGGAATGACTGCTGGTTTAGTCGTAGCTTGGGGCTAAGTAGTCGGTTTAGCCACTACTCACTTCTGTATTCCTGCAAAGCAGTAGTCATTTTGTCGCACCCATCAATGGCACAGTACATTTCCCACCAGTGCTTTCTGGAGTAACGTTTCGTAAGCTCCCCAAAATCTGAGGAGCCAGCTAATATCGGCTTACATTGTGGCAACTAACTGCTCCTCTATCTAAGCTGGTCAATAACACTTTGCATGCAATTTGTGGTCTCTTACCCTTCCAAATAACACTAATGACATCCTTCGTTGGGCAATTCATCTTCACTGAAGCATGTAGGAAGAACCTGAAAAAAATATAAGAGCTTTGGAATGATTTTCATCTTTAGGATATTAAGTCTACAAAACCAAGAAACTATCAATTTCCTCCACCTCCAGAAATCTTATCTGATGGAGTTGAAGAGGGCTGTTTAAGTAGCCTTGTACAGTTCTTCCATTTTATCTGGACTATGGACCCCTAGGTGTTTCATACTTTTGTAAGCCCAATTGTAGTCCATACTTTCCAAGACCCTCCTGTGGTCTGCAACTGTGATATTAAGACCTGGTAGTTCAGACTTTTAAGGGTTCATCGCAGACCCTAATCATTTTCAGAATTCCACCATCACTTCCCAAATAGCTGGGTAAGATACATGGATCGGAAGCAAAGCCAGCCTATCATCAGCAAACATTGAAAGCTTGCGTTCTTCATCGCCAAATGTGATCCCCTTTATGACAATATTAACTCCCATGCCTTGTGCAAAAAGCTCTGTGAAAAAACAGAGTAGGCACCTCTGTCTAACTACCCGGTCTAGCAAAGCCCCTCAGACAATCTGTCATTTACTAAAATCCTCATAAATGAGTGAACATAATTAACCAGTACAATAAATGTATCCCTGAAGCCATCCAACATATTCTCTAAAATGTCCCTATCCACCCTATGGACCTAAACGAAATCTCAACATCTTGTCTAAAATGTGGATCTTTTAACAAATATCATCAAATGTTAGTTGGCCTGTTACAAACCATGCCTGGGCTCCTTGGATGAGCTGTTGGAAGACCTCTTTCAACAGGGAGGCTAGAATATTTGTATATAACTTGTGACGAATCCTAGGGTATTGCCACTGCTCCCATGGGGGGATGACCTTTCCATGAGGCCAGGAAGGTGAAGCCGCTTCCTGATAGTCCTCCTAGGGGTGGTACTCAGCGGGTGGATCTCATAGGGAGGGAAACCGCCCATGAAACCAGTGACAATAGCATCGGGAGAACACAGTATTCACTCCCACTATCACTGTCCTCACTATCCTTGCACACTGTTAGGGAGAATTCTCTGTTTAGGCTGAATTTCCTAATCTAGTGAGTCCCCCAGCAGCTTTGCTGGATTTTTGGGGTTTATTTTTTTCTCCTGCCAAGAGTGAGACTCTTTTACCCTCACTCTTGGGCATGATTTGAGTGTATTTTTTTGAATCTAGATGTGTTTAATGGGCTATGGGGTCTTTTACTCCGTAGGGCTTCATGTGTTTTTGTGATGTGTGTTACACAGCACCCTCAGTGTAGTGACACAGGGTTGTCATAGTGACCCCCCAGTATAGACTCCATACCCTGGGACTGACTACTGTCTCCCAGGGCATGTAAAGTCACCATTGACTTTACTAGTCTTAAATTCTGAACAGAACCAGTACAAACCATCATATTGTGGACGTACTGGCCGGGGCAATTCGATTGCCCCAGGGTCTGTTAGTCGAGGGGGCACGTCTCTGTCCCCCCTGATCGAGTTTTGGCTGGTGGCAGTGGATACTACTTTTTATATTCAACCGCTAATATTTTCCTATGGGATTTCCCATTGTTTTAGGCTACTGTCTTTATTTAATTATTTACGGTAGCCTCGAACATGCCGCCGGTTTATTTAATTAATATTAATTCTCCGGTTGGTATTTTTTGCCAAAACTTGATTCTAAAATGGTGTTTGTGTTCTCTTCTGTGACTCCAACCCAAGTCGAGCCCTTTGTTCCACTTTTTGGCGGGCTTCTCCACAGAAGCCCTCCAAAGTGGTGCCACTATGTCTGGGCTACTTAGGAGGGGTGGAGGGGAATTTAGGCACCCTGGACTGAGTTGCCTAGGCAACTCAAGTCGCACTCCATCCTGATTGGCCTAAGTGGTGAGCCGGCCGGCTCACCACTTAGCATGTTTGAGTGACAGCTAGGCTGAGTGAATGGGGGTTTGCTGCATAAAAGCAGGGCTTTGGGGACTGGAACTTCAGAAGTCGCCACAGGACCTAAGAATCTGATGAGGGAGAAGCTGAGCCGACCTGCCACGACACCACGACCGGTGGAGCCCTGCTGGACCGTCTCACCACGTTTTCCCAACGACAGAGGAGATCTCCCGCCAGAGAGTCTTCTTCCTTTGACTGGTGGGGATAACCAGTTTCACCGTCTTTTTGCTTTCCCGATGTATCTCACGGCTGCCTGAACCCTCTGCAAGACTTTCTAAGCCTAGTGTAACTGTGTGATCTTGGGCGCATTTGTGCTCTGCTCTCTCTAAGAGTGGGCCCAGCCTTTGGACTTTGGCTCACCAGTGACTTTTTGCTCTCTGCCTTGCTAATAGTGTTCCTGAATCGTAGAGTGGTGTAACCCTTCATATTCTGTCTTTTTCCCTCCCTTTTTCACAAACTTATTAGAGTGCAATCTAGTCAAGCACTCACCTCTGTATGAAAATAAGTGGTGTTTTACTGTGATTTTTCTAATAGGGAAAAAGGGGTATATATTTCCTAAATAGTAATTGTGTTTAGAATATTTTACAATAAGAGTGCTGGAGTGTTTCAACTGTGTGTTTTTAAATAAATAATTATATACTTTGGTATATAATACATACAAAGCTCTGGTCAGTGTTTGCTTGTATTATTGTATCTGAGTGCATATTGAGTATTCTTTGCATACTGCCTAACTCTTCTTGAGGGAAGTCTGACTGCTCAGCCACAGCTACCAGGTAAATCTGGGTGGTACAGACTGCTACCAAGTGGGTTTACTGCCAACACCTGTAGTCTTAAATCTTTTGCAGTGGTCCCTAAGGGAACTGCACAGGTTTCTGCCTAACACACACCACTCAGTCCTGTGAGAGGTCAGCAATGAGAGACGGACATAAGGTATTCATGTTTTCAAACAAAGACATTTGTTAAGTGAAAAGAGGTTGAGAAAATACCTTTCTAGCCCTATTCCAAAGCGGAATTTTCCTACACAGAAAGAAAAACAAAGGATCTGTCTGTGTCAGGAACTCCGTAACTAATAATCTCTCCTTGTGTCCAAAAGGTTGTATCCTGGGCCTCACTACAAACACAACGAAGGGTGCAAGGAAATGTTTCTGACTTGATGATGGCAAAAGTGTTCAAAATCAAAAGTATAATAATAACTCCAAACAAAAATGTTCTCCAAGGTAAAAGACCCTTGGACCCAGAGGATGTTTCCCTTCCCCATGATTCGTCAAATAGGATTGCAAAATTGATCTTTTAGACCTGCTTTGGATTCACAAAATTCGTGTTTAAGCAATAACATTCTGTATAAGTATTTCTGTAAAATGTTGTGTAGCTTTGTAGATTTCCTGGTATACTCTTCTGGCAGGAATCTTTGTTCAAATTCTGTTTCCTGGTTTATTTGCTTGCCAGGACTTTTTTGTGGGTTTTCAGATTACCTGGTGTACTCTCCTGCCAGGAATCTGTCCCCAACTTCAGATGCCTGGTATACTCACCTGCCAGGACTTCTTATATGTTTCTCATTTCTTTAGCTATATCAAAATAGCATATACCTGAAGTGTGTGGTATATCTATCTTTGGCAATGCTTGTTCAAACTTCTCCCCCACATTGGCATTGGCTTTGTTCTGTCTGCATTCAAACATTCTTCCTACTTTGTCTTGTCTGCATTTAAACATTCTTCTTATTAGGTATTTAATTTGAAAACTTTGGGTTTTACTCACATCAGCAATTTCATACCTTTTAAATCTGTGTTCTTGCGCTTGTTGGAATGCCCCAGGGTCCCCAGCTGCTTTGGGTAGACTCACTGGTCTTTTCCAGCATCTCTGATATTGCTTGCGCCTTTGCAGGATGGCCCCTTCACCCGTTTTCCATTGGGAAGTATGCTGATGTTCTCCCAGTATCTTACCCTGCAGTGAAACGCTGGTTTCCTTTTTTGGTCTGGAGTAAAGAGTGCTGCCTGAGTGAACAGTCTGACCTCCAGGAGCTCCAGCGTGACTGTTTCGATATTCTAATGATTGTAAAAATGTGAGATTGCAGTGGTCGGTCCTCAACTTAGTTTCTTGCTTGGCACGTAGGAGGGGGTGTCTACATTCTTTACAGGCCCATTTTAGAGCTAACAGCTCTTTTTCGAGGACCGAATAGTTTTATTTCCGAGGTTGTTGGTGTTTTCGAGTAGTAGGCCAAAGGATGTTTTTCCTTGTCTGGTGTGGACTGCTTGAGGACAGCTCCGATTGCTCCATCCGAGGCGTAAGCTTCAACAATGAACATCATGTCTGGGTCAGGGGGTACTAGAATGGGTGCTGATGTGACCCTTTCCTTCAGGGAAACAAAGGCCTTCTTTGCTTCAGCATGACAGGTAAAGGCAGTGTTTTTCTTCAGAAGGGAGGTGATCGGGAGGAGTTCTTGAGAGAAAGATGGAATACATGTCCTATAGAAATTAGCCACGCTTAAGAATTTCTTTTGACTTTGTTGCTTTTTTGGATAACCCTTTAACATTGCTCAATGTATCGTCCAATGCAGTGCAATGGGGTTTCTTTTGTATGACTCTAGACTACACTCAAAGGGTTTTTTGTTACTTTCATATGCCTAAAACAAATTGGTGGCAGCAGTTAGCTTTTTACTATTTTTACTCTACATTTTGTTAGTCCTCTTACGTTTACTGCATTTGGCTACTAACTGTGGATTGTGTCCTTACAGGGCCAATACACACGTTTTTTGTATGTTCTTCTAACGCTCACCTGATTCCCACGGAGGCGCTGGTCTTGGCAGGAAGGTGTCTGGGACTCGAAAAGTGATGTGCAGGACTCGATTGGCTTCTGGGGTCGAACCTCTTCGCACTGTGTGTCGAACTCGAAGGGTGAGGTTTCTGCAGGTGAAAGAATATGGGGGGTTAATGGTCTGGGTTGTTGAATGTCCCTCTCTCTCTCCCTCTCTTCCTAGCTTCTCCGTAGAGCCCCCAGGTCAACGTGCTCACCTTAGATAGGTGAATGATGGACTCTCCATCTGCGTCTGGTGCAGGGTGCCGTTGCCAGTTCCTTCACTGGTGAAACATAGGCCTCTTGAACTCAGAGGATCGTTACCGTCGTTAACTGCACGAGCGGTGAGTTTCCGGACACCTTTTTAGTCTTTATAGTCTTTAGGTGCGTGGCACGTTAATATTGAACAGGACTCTGTATAATGCTTTTCCCTTTTTGTCTTGCAGGACTCTTGAGATGGAAGATGGAGTGAAGCGCCTGGAAATGCGTAAGTAAATGCAAGCGCTCTAACTGTCTTTTTCCCTTGCTGCTTAGTTCGTGCTGAAGAGACGCCGGAGTATTTGCAGGCGTTCTATTGTGACGAGCGCGATGGGCGTAAGTAAATACCTGTCTAATGTCTCTTCTTTTGTCTTTCAGATGTTGGGTTGCAGCGCCGGAGTCCGCGAAATGCCAGTAAGTAATAACAATGCTTTTGTCTTCACAGGCGGAGGTGCAGCGTGAAGAAATCCGGAATTCGCGGAGTGCCGGTAAGTAATAACAATGCTTTTGTCTTCACAGGCGGAGGTGCAGCGTGAAGAAATGGCCGCAGCCGATGGATCAGGTGAGTAAGCACTGCGTGTAAAGGTTGCCTTGCTAACCTGTTGTTTCTTGTCTTTGCAGGTGCTGTTGTTGACTGGATACAGGAATGGTAAGTATAATTCTTGCAGGTTCAGGATCGAAAGAAGAAAGGCTGGAACAGACTCGGTGAGCGTTCTGCTGCAGATGCAGAATAACGCGAAGCACGTTTCATCTATCGGGTGTGGTTTAAATAGCCTTGGAGTGATGAGGCGTCTTCCTCCACGGCCCCGCCTAGGTAAGAAAAGAGTTCCAGTTCCAGAAGAGTTCCAGTGCTGTATCCAGGGAGTGGAGCTTGCCCCACCCAGGTAAGAAAGTAGTTCCTGTTCACAGAGGACTTCTAAGTGGCTGGTAAGTAAGCAGCATGGTCTGCTGCAGGTAAGTCCACCCAAGCATCTTCATACATAATATGAGCCCGGCGCTTCCAGTGCCGGGACCGATGGCTTTGATGAGCCTGGTGCCACCGGCGCCAGGACAAGGTCCAAAAGGTCCCAGTGGGGACCGGCTGGTGCCTAAGATAACGATTAGGGGCCTGCTTCCAAGGATGTTGGGCTGTTCCTGACTCCTTGGAAGAAGTGATCATGACATTCTTTGGCCATCTTGTCTTTTTGCCTTCATCCTGCCTTCTAAGGTCAGGAAAATCCTTTTATGGTCATGCATTTGCCTGGGAAAGCAGTGTTTTTCATGGGCTGGTGAAGGGCATGTGTATTGGAAGCCAGGAGGTGGGGTCGGACTGGCTGGTCCCAAAACGCAAACTCGTTTCTATATGTCTGGAGTGTATGCATGAGTTTCACAAACAGTGGTCCCTGATTGGACCCCTGCTGGGGTGTGAGGGGCAGATCATCATTGTTTGGGCTAAGTTTATGTGCACACCTGAGCTTTGGATAAGAAGAGCAGCCATTCCCCAAAGATCTTACGAGGAGCCAAGTATCCTGCATAGCGTGACGACTTCAGAAGACCCGTGGACTGATCCTGAACAGGCCTGGTGTCCAAAATGTGCTGCAGTCCTGGTGGAGCCCTGTCTGGCTACTGATGTTAGAAGACCTTTGTTTGTGCTTCGACCCTTTGGAGTGGTGGTAACAGCCATTTCAGATGTCTTCTTGGTGCCCTGCAATTTGGAGTCTTCGGAAGCGTTCCTGGGCCATCCAGTGGATTGGCCATCTCTAATTTGGGCTGCCACGGTAGAAGCATCACCATTCCACTTTTTGACTCAGAACGTCAGGGGACTTCAGCCTATCCTGTAAGTAGCCTCTCTGCAAAATTGCGGCATCGAAGGGTCCTGTGACATGCTGTTACTGTGCATCGATGACCGTCTATGAAACCAGCTTTCCCGCATCTAGTCGAGGATCCTGAAGAGTCCTGCACCAGTGCTTGCTGCATTGTTCCACAAGAAGAGGTTGCACAAAGCTCCTGGACACGGCGAGTACTATTCTTGCACCGGCAGCTCCTGGGCTTCTTCGACCAGAATCAATGGTGGGAAAACCTGCCTCAGATGACCCTCCAATGACCTGCCTAGTCTGAGGGAAAATCGGGGGGGTGGGAGGGTACGTTACAACAGTACTTACCTGTGCGCCTATCTCAACCCTTTGTTTGAGAACTTTCAAATAGTTTTGTAACATTTGGCTTTGGTAAAACCTGTTGTCTCCAGCCCTCCATAAGGTAGAAATAGGTTTGACTCACCAGCGAACATCGTCATCTGTCTTCTGGACTCTTCTTCAAATCCACAGGACCCTCCTCCTAACTTTTTCCTATTGCCTAAAACTATTGGAAACATTGTGAACTGTTGGGCACAAGGCCCCATACAACATAGGGCTGGACTTTACAAGTTAGGGTTGCTATTCCTGTGGACTGTTGGCGTTATATCTAATTACTTTACTTACCTTTCAGGCATTGCGGAGTTAGGGGGTAAACTGATTATTTTACACTAACTCACTGTGATTGTATTTTTGCATTATACTATTTAGTGTTGTGTGATATAAATACTAGTCATTTTTCATAGTGTGTTCTTTGGCCAATAAAGGTTATACTACTTGTATACTTACTTGTCTAAGTGTAATCCTTGCTTGCTCATTTTGTTGACTCATTGTGGACCCCTGACCACACTCGCCTTCTCCTGAGACTTAGCTTTGACCACTCTCCATGATATCTGGATTGGTTTGGCTACAGGTTCCAGAGTTTCCCTGTTCACTATAACTAGGTTGGCCTTCTAAACCTCTGTCCACGAGGCCAGAGTTTAGAAATCCAGTCTAATACTAGTCAGTCTCCAGAGGCCCACCAGGCGATCTCCCACAGAGTAAGCCCACACACCACACGTAGGCCGTGGACACCCGCTTCAGCTGGCCCAGCTCCTGTGCAACAACTCTGCTGCCAATGAGGTTCTCTCTGGTCTGCCCGCTTCTCAATTATGGTGCCACCAGGGGGCAAAGACCGCGGGGGCTGCAGGATCTGAATCGGCTGTGCACCGCTCCGAGCGCAGCCTCCTCATGACTGTGGGGTCCGGCGACAGGCACCAAGCTCATTGCACATGTGGGCCGCCTCGTTCAGGGCCCAGGAACTGGAGCGCCTCAGTGCTCACGATGCTCCCCGTTGGTCCCCCAACTCGTGCCGGAAACTCCGGATGGCCACAGGCTGATTAGGGATGCAGCAGTTCCCCGGGCGCCGTCTCTGCTAACACGCTGCCATCTTCCCGGCAGCTTTCTAGCACCCCTGGTTGAGGAGGATGTTCACATCAAATGACAGAATGAGCGTGAAAGCCAGTTTGGCAGGTTTTTCTTCCAGGGTGTCTAGGGGAAAGTTTATGAATGATCATAAAGTTGTTTGTTTCAGTTGCCCTTAATGGGAGGATCTTGAATGCTGGAATTTGACAGGTATTGCTGTGTGATCTATCCAATTGAGTTGAATAGGTGGGAGATAGTTGATGTCAGGGGATGGAGTTAATGCTAGGTTGAGAGTTCTCCCTTTTGTGTGGGTGTGATATGGAGGTTGACCCAGAGATCAAAGACTGCTTATTTGGTTTTCTTGGTTCCTTGTGTTCCTGGCAGATTGAGATCTCCCATGAAGGCTGTCATGATGCCTACCCCCGGGGACCCAGACCAGGTCCAGCAACCTCGGAAGCAGGCATCAAGTAATTTTGAGCAAGCCCAAAAACCGCTGCTAGGGGTTTGGGTGCGGTCCTGGTGCCTATGGCACCAGGCTCATATGGAGAGTCAGTCCAGGCTCATAGAGTAGAACTTACCTGATGCAGACCATGCTGCACGAGCTCCAAGCCAAATGAGGCTTGGAAGGGACTATTTTACCTTGGGACTATTTTTTTACTCGGGTGGGGCTGGGGAGGAATACTTACCTGGGACTACTTTGGAGGCTATTTAAACCACGCCCGAAAAGCAGCACATGCTTCGCGCTATTCTGCATCCAGCAGCGTAACGCTCACGTGTCTGGAAGCCTGCATCCAGTCTTCTGCCACGCCCGCCTCGAGTCTGCAGCTCCTAGAAAAAGGGGGAAACAGAAGGAGAAAAGTTTAGAACAAGAGCAATACCTTTGATCCTTACCTGAATTCCGGATCCACCGGGCCTTCGAGCTGGAAGAAAGAAGTATTTCACGCGCGCCGCCACGCCTGCTGCAGCACCGCGCTGAACTCACCGGCCTTCACAGCATTCTCACGATCCACTGCATCCTTCTGCACGTTCCCGCCGCACTCCGGCACCTAAGGGGAACGCAAGAACAGCAAAGGTGAGCCAAGGGAATAAACAGAGGCAATAGTAACTACCCCCATAGACTTACCTGATTTACCGCCAGGGGTATTCCTCTTCACGGGTCGGCGCAGTCTCCATAGCATCCTCGCCGTACCCCGACCCCTAAGGGGAACAAAAGGACAACAAGGTGAGACAAAGGGACAAACAAGGTGAATCCTTCTCACCACAATAGACTTACCCAATTTTACCGCCGGAGGCATTATTCCCCGAACTTCATATTTTCTCTCCGCACCACAATAAGGGAGAAAGCAACAGGTTACATTCTGGCCTTATTTTATTGAACTGTGTTGGATAAGACAAATCCTTACCGGAACTTCGTCAGCCACCACGAGGAACTCTTCGTTGGGGTCAAGCTGCAAACTGCAAGGAATCGGACAAGAGTGAAAGTCAGACATTTGAACTCTTATGAACTACAATGTTCTGAAACTCACCAATTCCTTCTAACCAGTGAAGCAGCTGGTCATCTATGTGCCCCTGCGCTCGATGCAGGATGGAGAGCTCATCCTTCCAAACCATCAGGTGAGACTCTAAGAAGAGACATTAGAGGCACTCAGTGGGGAGAACAGCAGGTGGAGGTGGTTAATTCCAAGGTGGTTAATTCCCTTTCTCCAATTACAGAAGAATACTCCTATGGGCCAAGCAAACCAAGCTGTCATCTCGGCACTACACGTCACATTGGTGGAGACCGCAGCTGTCCAGTTCGGATCGACGCCCCTGTGGGAGCCAGGTGAGCGTTACAAAGACATTGATGGAATGGTTGACAGTTCATGCAGTGATGACAGTTTCATTCAGGAAGGCTTTGTTACTCTGTGGTGGACGGTAGATGTGAGTAGCTCTTCGGCAAGTTATCCAGCCAGGCATTGTGTTCCGAGTTATCACGGATCTTCTGCAACTGTTAATTATTAAAGTTTTTAAATGCAGGTGAGGCTACACCCCATTTCTTGCAGCTGTAATATTCCATATCAAACTCATCACCAGGTCTTTAGTAATTGGGCCTCATTATGACTCTGGCGGTAGCCGTGCCGGTAAACACTGACGATGTCATGAATTTTCTGGTACCCAGCAATGGGGACTTACCGGAGCATTACGGCCCCAGCGGTACTGGTAATTGCTCATTGTCGGGCGCCGGAAAATATTACTCCCCATTCCCATTCGAGTCCCATTGGACTCAATGGGAATGGGGAGGACGGATGAACCATTCATAAATGGTGCTGGTGCATCCGGCAAGGTCTGCAAAGTCTGCGAGCGGGTGCCTTTCCGCCCGCTATGTCATTCAAACATAAGCGGGCTGAAAGGCACCCGCTCACAAAACTCGTAGTTTGCCGGTCCGGAAACAACAGTACCAGCAAGCTTACGGGTAACGTTGTTTCCGTATCAGCAAACTCCTAATGACCCCCAATGTGTGCAGTGCAGAGACGGCATGCAGCTCAACGACGATGGCATCAATGTTTGTAATTACCTCCTCAAATTGGTCTTCGGAATCTATTCCATTCCCCACCCAGTCTTCTCCATCACACTTACTTCTTGTGATGAGCATTGCCCTCTGCTGTGCTAGACATCTGGCTGCACCCTCCGACACAGTTAGAAGTCTCCTATAGGGTAGACAAAGGTCATTAGAAACAGATGGTATGACCCAAAGCATTTTATCTTGCTGTAGTTTCATACCACCGTTGCTGGCTTGTGTCTGTAGTGAGGCTGTGGAACTCACAGCGCAAGCTTCTTCACAAGCAATGCTTCTGCATGCACTGACTCACCTGTTGTTACGAAGATACGTGATCTCATTTTGCACTCACAAATGTGTTACAAGGAAACAATGAGGACCCTTTTCATTATGTGCACCATAATTTAATTTGCAGCAACCCAGGGGGTAACACCATGTCCTCTGTTTCAGGAAGAAGGAAGGTGAGTGTCTCCTCTATGGACAACAATTTTGTGATATATCTCCGACTATTAACTGAACTTTCCATCTGTGTGCCATTCTACCAATCTTTCATTGTGCTTTTTATGTCCTGAAAAATTGAAATTATTAGCACGATACTCGACAGGTTCACCCATATGTAATGGCCTGATTCATCTAGTTGTGTCTGGTCCATTTGGGTGGTTAAAATACAGGGACTGTGGGGATAACCTGTGGGTGTGTTTGGGGTTTGATGGTGGTGGAAGATATTGGCCCTCATTACGACCCTGGCGGAAAGTGACTGACCGGACGGCCACAGCGTAAATAGCGTTTCCGCCATTGCACGATGGAGCAAAGTGCGGCCCATTCCGACCCATCGGGCACGAGCACCACGGCATGGCGGAAGTGCAAAGTCCGCGATGGCGGAAATGACCCCAAAACGGCCCACACCGCCGCCGTACGGCGCCCTAGGTGCAATACCGCCACCCATCTTAGCGGACACCGCAGTGAGCGCCAACCGGAAAGTACGGTGACCGTAAATATACGGAAACGGAAGTAAAAACATGGGCCCGGAACGGGAAACAACACGCCGTACACCTATAAAACCACAAAATCCACACAACCACTAAAAACACTACCCTGAGACACATCCCAACCCGCCATCCACCCTAGTGAAACCAAGAAAAATGGGAAAAGTAGCGAAGAAAGCGTGCGACCGCAAGCGGCAGGTCCACTTCTCCCGTGAGGAACTCACCGTGCTTACAGAGACCCTCCAGGAGAATGCCGCCGCCGTCTTCTCCACGCAAATGACCAGGACGGCACTTGCGAACAAGAAGGCCATATGGGCCCTGGTGGCACAGCGGGTAAGTGCGGTGGGGACCGCACCCCGCAACCCACAGCAATGCAGAAAGCGATGGGACGACCTGCGGATACGCGTCCGTAGCATACTTTCTGCCAACCGCAACATTGCCACAGCCACCGGGGGAGGATCGGAATCACCCATCAAGTTGACCCCCTGGGAAGAAATCTGTGCCTCCACCATTGGAATGGAGAGCATAGAGGGAGTCGGAGGGATGGAGAAAGGAGTGCAGACATCCGGAGAATCCGGTAGGTGGCCCAAATAAAACCATGCCAAATCCACAATGTCCAATCATGTGAAGAACCATGTGTCCACATAGCGCAACAGCAACACATGGCCAGGAGAACGTCCACACACATTGGCCTGATAGCGCACTTTAAAACTCACAATAAATACATAAATAATTAAAAACACCAAAAACACCCACTACACGTGCAGCAGGCACACCCTAACTGCAGGCTGCCAAACAACTGCACCCTCACTCCACACACAAATGAAAGCACCTCCAAGGCCCCGACCCAAATCACCCTCAGGTACCACCCCAATGCATGTGATACATTGCCATTCCAATTCCCACAGACCCATTAATAACGCTCGCCCTCCTTTACTCCACCACAGGGTCCGATCCAAACGACGAGCTTCAGGACACCCCTACCAGCACACCTGCAAAGAGGGCCAAGACCAACGGCCAAAGACCCTCCACGTCAGCTGCACGCATCAAGACACGGCAGCAGCACAAATCAAGTGGCAGCACAGAGGAGGGAACATCAACAGGCACCCCAGCAGCCAGCATGCCCACAACAGCACCACCACAGGTCCCCCCAATGGATGCCACAGAAGGCACTGCCTCTGGTGGCAGCAGCACCATAGGTGACACCCCATTAATGGCAGCATGCTCCGACACAGAAGACGGGGATGTCGAAGTCAGATCCATCCATGACCTGTCCCAATCCTCCTGTCTGTTCCATCCCGTACACCATGAGGATACCACGCAGGGGCACCCACAAGACGACGACTGGCCATCCCCCACAAGCCCTGTGGCAGGGCAACATGAGGCGAACAGCCACTCTGTGACACCACCGCAAATGGCCATGGCCCAGCAGAGGCAACAGTCCCTCGACCAGTTAATCGTGCAACAGCAGCAACTGGCCACGCTCCTCAAGGACCATGCCGATGAATGTGGGGGCACTAAGGCAGACATAGAAACATCAACTGAGACACTTAGGGCAGAAATGGAGAGAAGCACCGAGACACTAAGGGCACAAATGGAGAGTAGCACCGAGAGCCTGAGAGTCCAAATGGAGAGAAGCACCGAGAGCCTGAGGGGGGAACTGCATGCGACGTCCAAAGACGTATGTGCCGAACTTGCCGCAGTGCGCCGTGTGCTCACTGAGCTCTCACAAACCCTTAGGGACATGCATGGACGTGAGCAGGCAGAGACATCATCCGTTGCAAGTTCCGTCCAGGGCAGCCCCCAACGTAGATCTGGGAGGAACCTGCGCTCCACAGGCAGGGGTGCCCCTGATACCCGCAGAGGGGGCTTGCAATAGCGACTGCCCACTGACAATGAGCATCTTCGGACACTGGTGTTCGGGGGGGAGGTAGGAGGGTGGAGGGGGTGTGTTGGGCTCACTTGGGTGGCGGGTCGATAGGGTGTTCAACATGATATCACATATGCCATAAACAATGCACGATCAACCAATGAGATGTGTGGACAATGATCTTTGTGTACTAGGCCATCATAGGCGTACAGTCCATATTGTGCATGTACCAGACACACACAGTGCCACGAGTCCCGTGTCCATGTATCAGCCACCAGGCGTGAGTGCTAGAAGCATGCATCAATGAGATGCTGACGAATGTCACGGCCCTCCTGTGCCTCGCGGACTCCTTGAGGTGCAGCCACATCCCCACCCTCATCATGACCATCATCAGGTGCTTGCAGTTCTGCGTCAGGGGGCATGGGCACATTTCTACGTACGCACATGTTGTGTAGCATGACACATGCCATCACCATCTTTGCAACCTTCTCATGGCGGTACAGGAGTGCCCCGCCAGACCTGCTGAGGCACCGGAAACGAGTCTTCAGTAGGCCGAATGCCTGTTCAATGACTACACGGGTACGTGAGTGGGCATGGTTGTAGTCCTCCTCATGCTGGTCCCGTGGGTTCCGGACTGGTGTGAGGAGCCATCTCTTCAGTGGATATCCGGCATCACCTGTATGTGGACGATAAACGAATTATGTGGAATGCCATTGCTACGTACGCACCCCCCCCCTTCCTGCCAGGTCATTGCCGCATCACATACCCCACATCATCATGCATGAAATGAGACTCACCGAGTAGCCAGGATCTGTTCCCTGCGTGTCGCTCCATGTAGCGTGGTATTGTTGAGTTCCTCAAGACCATAGAATCATGGGTTGATCCAGGGAATCGGGCACAACAATGTGTAATGATCCTGTTGGAGTCACACACCATTTGTACATTCAGAGAATGATATTGTTTTCGGTTGCGGTACTGGGCCTCCATGGCATGTGGGACGACCAATTCCACATGGGTGCAGTCGATGGCACCAAGGCAACCCGGTATGCCGCCAAGTGCATGGAATCCCACTTTTGTGTTGGTAATTTCCTGCTCCGAGCGTGGTAGAGAGATGTAGTCGTCTGCGTGCTGCAGGAGGGCATCGAGCACTTGCAATAGTGTCCGTGAGAACAGTGGCTGAGAAATGCCATGCAACTGTCCGACTGTGTGCTGGTAGGTGCCTGTGGCCAGGAAGTGGAGTACAGACACCACCTTCAGTAGGGGTGGGATGGCGGTTGGGCTATCTATCATGCTGACAAGGTCAGCCTGTGTCATGTCCACAATGGCGGCTATGGTGTCCCGGTCCAAACGGTAGAGGGTTGAACGGATGTGCTCGGAGGCGTGGGATTGCGGGCTGCCTGCGTGGTGGTAGTGGCTGTGCTGGCGGCCCTTGCTGGCCCTGCCTTGCCCTCCTCCTCCTGCGTCTCCTCCGTGCGGCCGGTTGTAGTTGGTGTTCGTCTTCTTCTTGGAGTTGGAGTACTTGCAGTGCTATCAGGTCCCCCAGGGCCAACATCGCGAGTCCTGCCGGTAGCATTTCGGAGTGGGTGTGGTTGTGGGAGGAGACTGGGTGTGCAATTTATGTGTTTTCAGGCTGTATGGCCTCCACCTGTGGTGATTCATTCCACCTGTGCAAGCTGCTCTCCCCTTTGGCCGAGCACGTCCCGCACACAACGCTGCAATTCGAGGAATGGCATCTTGCTATTACAATCATGTATTTGTACCCGATGGCCGTGTAACATTGGTTGATATGTTCATTCGGCTATGGTCCCATTGTTTCACATACAATCTTTGCAGTCGCGAACAGACTTGTGAAGAGTCAGTGGAACGTAGTACTCGAGTAACGGTGGACCCTCATGCATCACTGTACCGAGTTGCAACGACGGGCGGGGCGTCCCATTTGTGAGTGAAGGCAGTTGCCATTTTCACACACAGCCGCACTAGATGGATTAATTTGTGATTTCAAGCGGCCACAGATGCCTTTTCGACGTGATGTTGCAAATGAGGAATTCGAAGGGCGGCGCTTTCGGTTATCAGCTAGCGGCGAGGAGATGCCCACAGGTCTGACTGCAAATATAACGTTCTATTGTTCAATGTCCCTGGGACAGGGGCCATGGCGAGGATGCAATGATTGATATGAATAGTTTGGGATGCGCAATAGCGAAGTGGACGATGAGGCCGGACGTTCCCAAATACATGTTACTTCACAACACTGGAATTACGGGCTGGGGCACAGTGGATTTTGCAGGCTGCATAACGCACAGACTCAATGGAAATTTCTAATGTTATGTGAGTAAATATTCAGGCGTTTTTATACCCGGATGAGGGAATGATGAATGGATGCATGGACAGATGATTTGATACAGTGTTTGCCATGTACAGGTCTTCTTGGAATCTGTCCGCCTCCCCTGCGCTATGTGATGCAGGGCTGCCATAGTGGGACCATCGTCTATCTGGCCTTGTTGAGCCCTCCCTGTCTCGACGCGCCCTCAGACACTTGTGTCCATGCACGTTACCAATCCCATCTGATGGATTCTGTTTTCACAGACGCATGCACATGTACACTCGTTTGTGATGGTGTTTACACCTCGATATAGATAGTTATGAGCCGCAAGTGGTTTTGGGGTGGTGATGATCCTTTGGAGTGGGCTAGCATGCATATGGCTGTGGATTTAGTGTGATCATTGAAGTGAGTTGTTCGAATGTAGTTCTGATGGCCATTCTGTTCTTTTTCTTTTCTTTTGGTTGACAGGTATCTCCTCCCCTTTTGCCACTGCCATCTGTATGCCACTCCTGCAGATGGCTTTTACTCCCGACACCTGCTGCTTCGTGTTAATCAGTGGAGCAGCATTACGATCTTATGGGACGATCGCCAATGGGCCACATGCCCTTACGCAGTACTAGTGGCTCGGAGCAACATTTCGGCCTTTCAGCTGGACTAGTGCCTCCCCATTGGGACGGCCCTGCGGTTCTGTGCGCTTCCATGTTGCCTTTTCGTACGAGAATGTGGCCCTGTGTACCATGAAGGAACAGGGCGTCACACAAGAAGTAGCTGGTCATTTCTTGCGGATGCAGCCCACAATGGTGAAATGTGTTTTGGAGTTCATGGCCTAATGGCTGTATGGGCTTGGTGAATTTGTTGTGCATTAAATTTCTATTCTGATATGGGCCGTGTAGCGTTCTTCTTTGCAAGTGATGTGGCATATTCCTATTTGGGGAGCGATGTATTGTGAGGAGATCTGCATTGGGTTCCAGCTTCGGAGTATAGTTGCGTGGTACTGTGCTGGGCGCGTTTGCCTACGAAGCCCAGTGAGGTCAGGGATGAGGGCTGCCAATATGACTGTTTGAATGATGTCATGCTCAGGGGCGGGGGATTAGGTTTTGTGTGACAGATGCCGGTCAGCCAGGTGGACTGGTGGAATGATGTGATTTTCGGAATATTGCTGGTCACAGGTGCCTGTGTTTGCGTGCATTTCTTGGTGGGGGACTGAGGTCATGTCCATTGGAATGGCTTCTGTATTTCTGCCATCTGTGCCCTGCAGCTCCCATTGGCCCCTCTTGGAATTCTTTTGTTCGTTGGCATGCATGGGTGACTTGTACATTTCACTGGTTGCATTGTGACTTCATTGCACCTACGGGGAGTTGTACTATGTGGCCAGGGAGCGGTGTACAGGCACTCAGTGGGGCCGTTTACGGTTGATTCGCGATGCCGTACTTCTCACCATGGCGGAATGGTACTTTCCGCCGTGCTTGATGGCGTTAGGTACATGTCCGCTAGGGTCGGAATTCGCGTACCCTTGCGCCATGGTGGTATTTACGGTTTGGCATGGCGCGCGCGCGCGTACTTGGTGCAGTTAGCGTTGGCGTTCACTACGGTGTCGCTAATGGCATCGTACTTTACGGTGACGGGTCATAGTCGCACCGAGCGCTATTCGATGGCGGTATTGCATTTCCGCCATTGTTTTTCGATTTCCGCAAGGGTCGTAATGAGGGCCATTGCCTTTTATAGTTTTCATCTGGCATCCATTTAGGGAGAGCAATGAGGGACTTGCCCCAATTTATTCTCAGCCGCCGATTGGATAAAGCCTAATAGACAGTCTACTCAACAATACCATGACCCAAGAAACCTACAATTCCCTTCTTGTGAGAGGATTATCTTTCTCTTTTTCCACCATCACCAACATCCTGATCTCTGCTGTGGTAATGACATTACTCAGATTGGCAATTCGAGGCAATCTTTACAGATCGTTTCCTTGCTCAACTATTTTTTGTTTTCAGGAAGCTACACCATTGCTCTCAATTAGTATAAGAAGATGTAGAAGCAATATAAAAACAATAATAAGTGGCAGCAGTGATTCATCCTTTGACGCTTCGTCTTTTTTTATAAGTTAAGGTATATTCGCAGGGACGAAGGGTAAATAGTGCAGAATTTCTACTATTTACAAGGACGAAGAGTAAATAGTGCAGAATGTCTACTATTTGCAAGTACGGCGGGACGAAGGGTAAATAGTACAGTATTTCTACTACTACTTGCATGGACGATAGGATTTTCTTTAGTTTTTTTTGTTGCACTTATAGTGCGCCGAAAGCCCACAGGCATCAGGGCGCAAGAAGAGAAAAAAGCAAGAAATGGACATCAGACAATAATAGTGCCCAGAAGAGAATCAACCGAAAACCATGGGTTTAACTTCCTTCCGAAACTTCAAAATGTTAGTTTCGGCACGGAGAGACCAGGGAAGCTTATTCCATAAAGCAGCAACATGGGCAGTAAAGAACCTACCTAGTCCTCTGACCCTCTTACTGCGTGGAACTGAGATTCAAATACCTTCATTCAATCTGGTGGACCCGGTCGGAGTGCAGATTTTAACTGTTTCTTTAAGGTAACTAGGGACTTGCCCATTTATGCATTTGTGTACCAATGGGATGAACGGTAAATAGTGCAAAATGTGTTCTATTTGCCTGGATGAAGAGGAAGTGGTGCAGAATTTACACTATGTGCAAGGACAAAGGGCCGAAGGCTAAATAGTGCAGAATGTCTACTAGCGTCTATTCGCAAGGACAGTGGGTACATAGTGCAGAATTTCTACTATTTGCAAGAATGATGGGACAGAAGATTAATAGTGCAGAATTCTACGACTTGCAAGGACAATGGGATGAAGGGTAAATAGTGCAGAAGTGCTACTATTTGCCAGGACTACGGGTAACTGTTGCAAAATGTGTACTATTTGCCAAGACGAAGGGTAAATTACCTTTATTGTAATGGGTGCTTACATTATACCCCTATCACCACTGACCCAGTAGTAAGTTGCTTGCAAGCTACAAAAGTAAGGGCTGGAATTGACGAACTGATCACAATAGTTAATTTCCATAGCTGCCCTCAAATGTCCAAAGATCCTTGTTGTTTATTGATCCTTAAGACTTTTTTGGATGAATTATTTTTACAAAATTGAACGAGCCAGAGCGGTGTAATCCTGTTTGAGGGGTTTCATTTAAAAAATGATAACTGTCTCCCAATTTAACCTTTTTGATGCAACCAAGACTTGTTATTGGGCATGCCAGATCACCTCGTCACCCCTAAATCCGCACCTGCGGGAAGGCAGCCAATAGCACAGTATTGCAAACACAACATGCCCAAATTCACATGAAGATGAGCAAGCGGGCAGTGCTACAGTCTGTTTCTTTTATGGGAACTAGACACTACCCTCTTTATCCTTGTAAATTGTACAGAGTATATGATATTTGCAAGGACAAAGGGCAAATAGCACATATTCTGCACAAATTAAACAGACCCTCTTGTCCTTATAAATAGTGAAGAATGTGCACTATTTATCCTTGGTCCTTACGAATAGACACTACCTTTTTACAATGGGTATCATGTACCTAGGTAGGCAGTTCCATTTCTTTGATGGCAGTGTTTGTAGTGAAAGGCCTTTTCAGTGTAAGACCAATGAAGACTTTCGCTAGTTCACCTTTACATAGAGGTAATCATCAGAAAGTTTATCTTCCTGTATACAAATTAATTGTGTGTTTGAGGCCTGCTATTGCCCCATGCATGTGCATCATGAGCTTAGACCAGACCCTAAGGAAAGTACTTTAAGAACACACAACAAGGTTACCGTTTTGATATACAGCACCTTTTCAATTTTTACATTGTGATTGTCAGTGAATAAAACCACCTGGCCTAGATTTTTCAATGCACCAAAATAAGTGAGGCAGACATGTGATGTCATCAGTGATGTCATCAATAATATTTGTGATGTCATCTTTGATGTCGAGGGTGTTAGTCTTAGCAATACACGATGCTGCGAGTTATGGTTGCTGAGCTTACCATAATGGGGGAATGTGCAGTGTTTTTTGGTTTCACTGTGAAGTATAACATCCCTTTAACAAAGTTTTTTTACTGATTGTACATATATATATACATATGGCAGGGAATGAAAACAAAGGGGCTAAACATGTGATGTCGTCAGTGATGTCATCAATGATATTTGTGATGCCATCTTTCATGTTCTGGGTGTTAGTGTTAGTAGTGCACAGTGGCGATGGCAGGTATGGGGGCTTAGTTTACCATAACTGGCGAATTTCAGGGGTTTTTCGGTTTTAATTTGAACGATAATGGGGAGGTAGAATTTTTTTTTAGTGAAGTACACAGGTTTTTGGTAGGGAAACTTAACCATAAAGTCTCCTTGTCAATGTAGTTTTTGCGCTGAATATACTCTGTCATCATGTGATTGTGGGAGATATGTAGTATAATGTACATACTTGATATACATTTAACATAGAACATACAGAACCCCCTCCCTATTGATGTTATAAAGGGACGGACTGAGCGCCTGTTTGCGGATGGGGCGGATGGGATCAACATTACCCAAAGATGCAGGGGGTATATGAAAATGTACTGTTGTTTTACACACAAAAATCTGCAACGTAGAAGAAGGACATAAAGACATTATAAGTAGTAATAAGTAAATATGGAAACCGAAAGGTGTAAAATGAAAGCAACACATTTAATAACCATGTAGAATGAAATGGATGGTACCATAAAAAAGGATGCCTCCATCGTAATCACTTCACAGAAACTCTGCAGCCTGGACAGACAGTGGACAGAGGCAGTAGAAAGAAAGGAAATTATATCAAAATAGTGAGGGAAAGGCATTTTATTGTATATGTGTGTAATTTTTTTGGTATGTGGTGCAGAAATAATAACTTCTTTCTGTTGTTTTGACACAGAAATGGCTAGTACTTTGGAGTGGCTGGAGGAGAATTTTCTGCATGGGGAAATGTCTGAAGACAGCGACAATAATGGTGCACACTGCTCTGCATATGCAAAATAATGATCAGTACTTTATAGGCATTTAACTTATGTATATTTTTTTTGTACAGACCAGGAAAGAAAAGAAGAAAGGCCAACAAACGAGACAGAAGAAGACAGGATGAAAAGGATTGAGCAGAAAATGGATGTAATGAATGACAATTTTCAAAGTTTAAGGGAGTTTGTGGAGGACTGTGTGAGAGGAAAAGTACGTTACCATTGTCCCACCTGTACCTGCCGTGCTTCTCCATTCCCTAGTGAACCATCCCCAAACCTTCAAGAAGAAATTAGACGTTTTGCCGAAACATCCATCCCTTCTTCCCCTCAAAAATCTTCTCCTCATAACTAACCCGTGTTGAATCCTAATTCCCCTATATTTGTGTGAGTAACTGCTTCCCCCGCTATTTCTTTGGATTGAAGTGTGTGTGTGTGTGTGCGTGTGTGTTCGGAATGTTTTTATAAAGTAGTTGTAGTTATAGAGTTTGAGGAATTATTTTTTTTTTAAAAAGACTTAAAATGTTCGTGAACAGCTCGCCTGTTCGACCTATCTGTAAGGAATGGAATGCGGGTGTTGTAAAGGCAGTACACCTACCCTTGCTAATGTCAAGTAAGATGGAGTTGATGTTTGTCCGCAACATCTGTTCAAGTTGTGCGTACATAAACAGAAAGAGGCGTCCTAAGGACATTATACCTTGCTGTTCCGCGTACAAATGAGATGAAACATGTTCGTAGAACACAACAGGTGTCCGGGATGGCTGTAAATGAGCAAAATGGGAGTGTGTTAAGGACAGTATACCTGTCCGTATCGTTCACAGCCAAAATGGTGGCGTCCGTAGAACAGTCAAACAAAATGGAGTTGTCCTAAGGACACTCGACCTGTCCATACAGTGAGCATATCATGTATGCACATGCGCAGTACAAAGGTAAGTATAGCGAACATCGCGCCTGTCCCTAACTGTCCATCTCACTTGCGATGCACTTTGAATTCGTTTGAGAACCCAAACACTGTCCGTAGGACACTTGCGTGCATGCGCATGTTTGTTACTCTGAATTTGCTGTTCAGCGGACTCCCATTTCTGTCGTGGATGTGTTCAGGACGTCATCATGTGACCGCACCCACGCTGAGCGTGTGGACCAATTTGCGCAGTTTGTGTGCTTCTGCAGCAGTACAAAAGAACTTGTAGACACAAGGCAAAATATTGTAGAGTGTAAAAATATCATTTCACATATTCCAGACAATAGCTTACCTGAGGACCTCTTGTGTAAAATTTTTGTACCGCTTTGCACTGATGAAGACGGTCACAAGGCACACCCCTCCACCCCTATAAATGGCCACACCCCTGAGCGCATCTTCATTGTCCTTCTAGCTATAGCAGATTGAGGTCTACTGCCTTTACTGCTGTAGTGACCAAAAGTAAAGTAATCGGTATGGCTTCCATGGCTGATTTTGGTTCATTAGCCTCTGCACCACCCCCAAACCCCCCACCACTCCTACCTCCCAAAGGGCCCGCAGAGAGATGTACGGATGAGGATGTAGAGACCGAGGAAGAAGAGGAGGAAGAGAATCAGTTGGAGGAACTCCGCACTACGACCTATCGCCGGGAACGTAACAAAAACACGTGCAAACCTGGTAAGGTGTAACAAGTGCGAGGTGGTGCTGAGTCGCGGGAGATTTGGTGCATACAGCTTTGGTACGACAACCATGAAGTGACACCTCACTTCGTTCCACACTGCGGACATTCGCAAGGTGGTGCCATGTGAAGAGCGTAGTCGATTGAGTTCCTCCACAGCATCCTCTGTGTCCGATCCTCCCACCACAAGAGACACTCCTGTGGGGGAGCACCTCCCTCCAGCTGCCTCACAAGCCATTCACAATACTGTTGACCCTTACCTTTCAAAGGTGACAATAGTGTGTATGTATTGTGACAAAGTACTCTGCAGGGGGGAGAGTTTTCGAAGTGCTTTTGAGGCTACGGTCACGGAGCACCAGAAGATCTGCTCCTTACCTAAGTGAAGCTCACCCTATATCTTTCTCCGTCCACTTGCCCTTTCTTATCCCCGTGGCTGGTGTCCCTTCCTTATCCTCCTTTGGCCTCCTCTCCTAGTGTCTCGTGTGCTGAGAAGCAATAAACATGAAAACAACAAAAATTACAGAAAAGGCTCTTTTCAGAGCCGCCTTTCTCAGTTTAACAATAGAACTATGAAGTGACCATTGTAGACCCCCGCAGAGTTGTGGAAAAGTTCACGGACAGTCGTAGGGGAAACAAAAGGAGGGTGCAAGCGGAACAAACACAATGAAGTGTACTCTGGGAGTAAGTGGTGGCTCTGAAAAGAGCCTTTCAGTGGTGTGTTGTGTGGGTCAAAAACTGTGGATTGGAGAAAACGGATTGTCACATAGGTTATTGTGAATCCAAAAGAGGTTGCAATACATTTTGTACATTGCGAAGAAAAATCTGATTGCCGGCATATGTGAGATGGACTCCATCTCTGCGGAAAATGAAAGAGCTGAGAAGCACAATGTTTTCATTGTGGAATGAGGACATGCCAACATCTCTTAAAAAGGCACAAACAGCCTTATTCACATTGCGTCTCGCTTTCTCCGTTTGTGGACCAAAAGCAGAAGAGCGTAGCCGTATTTGTCTTTGTGCAATACAAGGAAAAAGTATTTGACAATTTGGAAACATGTCCATGAGCTTCGCAAGTCCTTCCTTCATTGCAAATTGCAAAGAAATTCCAGAGATATGGCGTAAACTGTTTTCTCCGCAATTAATGTTAAGTATATCTGGAGGACGCTCTGTCAGTAAAGTAACACAGAGAGGTACCAAGTCCAGCCACCTCATGCCACACACGCCATGCCAGTGCACTTCCACATGAGGAAATCCGAGATCTGCAGATAAATTGCAGCTTTCTGCGTGCACCTTCAACCAATGTATCCATGAGTCTCCAAAAATCCAGATAATCTGTTTTCGAGCACACAGAGCCATGGCTGTCTGGTCTCCTGTCAGGGAAAAGACGTTCTGACTAAATATCTCTGTACAGAACACACCCACTGACCTTTACTGACCAATCCCTACCTTCGCACATTGTCATTTGCATGCGTCTCCAACCCAAAATCCCCATTGGTAAAAGGTGGCGCTTGCAAACTACCGCCATGTTCGCGGACACGTACAGGAGCAGAGTGTGACGACTGTACATTTAAATATTATTCCCCTTTTCCCCTTGAAGGTGGGCTCTGAAAAGAGCCGTTGTTTTTTTTTTTGGGAAGATGCCTTACAGACACCTGTTATTTTTCTTATTTTTTGGGTTATTTTTTAATCTTACTTTACTCCTACAACCATTATAGAACCTTCTCCAAAGCAAGCCTCACATTCCAAAAGAACATGGCATTTCCCAAAGAAGATAATGCAACACCATTTGCTTCGAAATAAGCCACATTACTGGGAACAATGTTCTCGTGGCTGCAGAAAAACATACCAGCGCGTAACATAAAAGCATGCATGCCGTGATTAATGATACACCTCCCAATACTTTGATCTGGACAGAAAAAATAATTGTTCTCCCATTTTACTCTAGGGAGTAAACCAGAAAAAATGACTTTCGCAGTTGGAAAGATGTTCATGAGTGCTTGAACCAACTGTCCCAAATCTGCCAACAAAGTACGTGCAGTCACGTAGCCCAAATGGCAAGCACCATAGTGCAAAATGACTACATGAGGAGAGGTCATCGTACGTATGTCTCTGCAAACTTGTAGAATTGCCGCAACATTGGCATCAGTCTCAGCGTTCCACACCATCTCCACTCCTCTCACATCGAAATGGTGTGCCACATGCCTACTCTCGGTATAATGTTGTAAGCCATGGACAAAAATGGCTCCAAGCACCAAAACCCTGACCCTCTCCACCTCTGCCATCTTCAGTGTATGCACCATCTTTCGACACAAAAGAGTAATGTGAACATCTGATTGGCTGACTCGTTCAGTCCCCTTTGAATGCAGGATTTGCTGTAGAAACCCGTATGTGACACGCCCTACCCATGGACAAGCGTTGCCTATGTGTGGCACGTAACTCTTACCCAGTCCTTTCACCCTTTTCACGGCACCAGCAAATTGTGTCCCTCATTGGACACAACTAAGCAGTCACACAACCATCCACCAATCACATTGAACATCGCTAAATCTAACTCTGCCATCAACATTGCGCACTTCAAAAGTACTGTCGATAATTCTGAATGGAGGTCACATATCATTGCAAACCACCTACTTCAGAAGCTACTGTGCAAGTGTTGCGAATTTCTACGTACAGCCAGCTCCATGCATGCGCACATGCGAACATTTGCAACCCTTATGATTTAATGTTAACAAATTAATGCTGCTAAATGTGCATAGGCAATACATACCAATGCTCCCCCTTTAAGTGCAAGATGTCCGATTTATCATTGACAAACCGCACGATTTCTTACTGTCTTCCGCATAACCCATACATACGTTGCAAGCATGCCTATTTAGGGCGCAACTCAATTTTGTATTAGAAAATGTCGGAGTTGTGTACTGTGTACGGCCTACAGTAATGCTAGTTGCAATGTAATCGTATGACAAAAGTAAGCGCTCCCGATTGTTGTGGTGACATCTCTCTCTGAGGGTCTCCCGATTTTTCAGCATTGTGCTTTTAAATTGCAAGTAGAACATTTTTTCCCATCTACTACCGTGGCCTATCGCTTACAAATCTCTCTCCTATAGATAGTACACCTTGTAAAAAACAAGGCATTTTCATAACCTTAAAAATGTTAGCAATTTTGAAGGACTTGCAAATACCATGCAAAGGCTGCACAGAGTGAAGTGAAATGCACACATGCACTGGGTTGAAATATGAAAGGAGAATGCTCTGACAAACGATGCACAATTAATTTGTGCAGTATCAGCACTGCTGTAAATACACAAAGTGATTAATTTTGTTTTTTTGAATCGCAGTGAAGACTACTCTCCTGAGAATCAACAGCATCTACACTGCAGACGACATATCCGAAGAAATCTGGTCATTTTGCAAAATAAAATAAGTACAGTACTACCTTTATATTGTAACTACTCCTCAAAGAGGCTGCGTGGGTTATTTGTTTAATTTGGGCACCCAAGCAAACATTGATTTCTGAACCATTCTACCTACAAATATCCATTTATTGAAGAAAGAATAACAGGCAGAATGGCTCACAAATCCCTGTGTGTTTGTAACTCAAATAACATACGTAATCCTTAGAAGGTTAGATTTAGAAAAGAAGTTGTTGTTGCAACTTTATGCCATTTTGTTTATTAATAATGCTTCTTGTCACGACTAGTCCACTTTGTACTCTCATCTGAAGCACATTGTAGTAGTATACAAACAGTAAAATAGCCTTACCAAATCATTGCAAGAGTACAATGCACATTCACATACCATGACAAAGAGCTTCCCCATCAGGCTCATGCACACATGCACACAGCACACATACATTGTACAACAGACCAAAGTATGCCTTCTTTTTTTCAACAGACAGCAAAGAATGCCTACCAAAAAGCAACTCAGTAGAAAGGAACGCAGAAGTAGAGCAAATAAAAATAAAAGTGCCCAATCTAAGCATCCATCTGTTGTAGAAATTGTAGAGAATGTTGGAACAAACCAGCTAATGCAGACAGTTATCAAAACAAAGAAAGCTTCAACTACCGAAAGTTTACCTCCTGCATCAAAAGGTGTCACAAAACAGAAAAATGTTGGCAAAAAATCGGCTACCAGTACAGTTAACAATGCTCACACTAATCCTGACAGTGTAACAAGAACCCATTGTAAAAAAAGTATTTTATCAAAAATGTTTCATCCTAGAGTCCTTCAGAATCTACTAAGAAGAGGACCGAAATCATCCTCACCCCTTAAAACCTACTGTAGAAAGTTAATGCTTCAAGCTCTCATGGACAGTGCAATCCTTCTCAAAAGCAAGTTGTTCATATTAGTGTTAAATAGGATGAAAACACTAACAAAACTAAGTACCAAACTACAAAAGAAACTCAGCAATAAACAGAATGTGAACAAAAATAATTTCTTAAATGTTTGTGGTCGTGAATAGAGTCACACAACAACCACAGAACCATATTTTAATGAAGAAGCATACAAACAACATCAAACAAACACAATTGCCAGCCATAGCAGTGGACGAGGGTATGAGAAAATCAATACTACCATCAAGGAACAAGAAACACTGCTTACAAAAGTGTCCTCTGAAAACTCAGAATTACCTCTCAGAATTACCTCTTGATTCAACAGAACCACACCGTCCTGTATACAAATGGCTGTTCCAAACAAAGCTCAAATCAGTCAGTTCCTCAATCAGTATGTAAAAGGTAAAGAAAAAAGTAAAATTAAAGTGCTGTAAAATATGGATATTTGTCCAGTGCGCAAATACACAGGACAACAAGGACATTAATTAGCCTGCATTTCTGGGCCTATTTGCAAAAGCACCTTCCATGATATCAAAAGGATATCAATACATCATTCAAATGTAAGAAATCTAGTGTATAAAATATACTATGCAAAAAGTCCAGCTTCAGAATTAGGCATTTTAAATAAAACTCTTCTGCATGGTACACCCAAATACTTAGAAGAAGAAACTGACTGTATTCAGAGAAAGTATTTTGGCAGTGAAAGCCACTTACAAAATGCAATAGTTTTAGAACATAGTAGCAACAATTCTGCACATAGCAACCTTCTATTACACACATACAAAAAAGAAATAGTAAAATTTAAAAGATAATCGGCTGAAGTTTTGAACGTTTTACAAAAGGAACACAAACAATGTAGACATAGCATACAAAATAGAAGACAATGAAGATTCTAAATGGTTTGAATTAGCTCTCTACCTTTTAACAGAAAACAAATATGAACTAATTGAATACTTAATATGTTGCAGTTACTGTACTACAAAATTAGACAACCACAGTCCTTCACGTGCTATTACAAACAATTTGGAATTGTTCCCACTACCAAAAATCTTGCAACAACTCAATTTGTATGAGAGCATAATAATTCAAACAGTTCACCCATTTCAAGCAATTATACGCCTTCATCCAAAAACAGCAAAATTACCTTCCTCTGAATTGGTGAAAGGCGTTTGTGGCAAAGTAGTTTATTTGCCATTAGATCTAATGGAAAATGTACACACTCCAGGAGTGCAACGTTCAATAGAGCATTCTTTAATAGTCTTGGTAAATGGTGTACCAACAAAGGACAAAAGAATTTAGCAACAACTGATGGATTTACATAAAGTTAGACACGCTTTACAATATCTAAAAGACAATAATGAGTACTACAGGGAAATAAATATTGAGGAAAGCTTAAGGGAAACAACTGAAATAATTCAAAAGCCATCAGAAACTGGACAATTTGAACTTCTGGATCCTGCTACAGTATCCACTCTTTTGGACCATTACACTATTTATCCTTTGCATTCCAATGAAAGCATAGATGATGCACTAGAAACTTCCCAAATATGACAAACCAAAGGGTCACCAATGAGTATATGGGAAAAAAGTATAGAAGCACATGCTTTTCCACTGCTATTTCCTACTGGCAAAGGTGGAAGATACGATGATAGACCCACTCAGATTGGGGCATCAGAATACCGCTCTTTACGAATGTATTCGCAAGATCTCAGATTTAGACAAAATGTGGAATACATATTCCACCTACTCTATGAAAGTGAATTAGCAACACTCTGTTACGGAGTTGTACACATTTTGAAATCTGGAACCCACTTTCAAAATATGTCAGCTACGCAGTTAATACAAAAAGTACAGGAAAAAGATGAGGTTTTACAATTAAGTATAACAAATTTGTTTGCAAACATGCGTGGTGCAAAGGAATACTGGTTCCGACGGCACGGGGACGTGCGTTTTATGATCATAAACCTTGGACCACCGACTTGGTTTGTTAAGTTAAATTGTGCAGAATATACATGGGAAGATTTACATGAGTTCCTACGCATAGCAAACAGCAACAAAAACAACATAGATATATTAATACCTGGAGAACTTTGCGCTCTAGATCCAGTTAATGTGTCAAGATATTTCCATCATCGTTTCATTGCCATGCTACACTTTATTTGCAATAAAACTGTTCCTCCCCTTGAAGAAGTGCAACACTTCTTTTGGAGAAAAGAATATGAAGCGAGAGGAGCACCACATATTCACATGCTGTTATGGATCAAAGGTGCACCGAAATTTGGTCACAACAGTGATAGCACTGTTTTTCAGTTTATCCAAAAATATGTCACTTGTGAAATCCCTTCACAACAGACTCAGAGTGAGCTGCATGGGCAGATTTTACAATTTCAAAGACACAAATGTGGCAAATATTGTCGCCGCAAATATAAAAACAAAGGTAAATACTACACCAAATGCCGCTTTGGTTTCCTTAGACCAGTTACAGAAACAGGTGAAGTAAACAACTTCATGTCTTCAGTTCGACATAGTGTTAAAGGTAAATCACCTAAGAATACGTATTACATAAAAAGAAGGGAGGAATCAAAATATATCAATGATTACAATGCAATCATTGCCCTCTTATGGAATGCAAACATAGATGCGCAGTACATTGCAAACAATTCAACTGCTGTTGCATGATATGTTACAGCCTACTTAACAAAAGCAGAAAAAACAGAGCTTCAAGACATCTGGGATGACCTAGCACCAGACAAAACATTATCACAGAAATTGTACAGCCTAGGCATAAAAATGCTCTCTCATAGAGAATGTGGCGCCTATGAAGCAGCAGAAAGTTTAACCGGTACTGCTTTGTATGGAAAATCAGACAACATAGTATGGTTAAGTCTTGGTCCTGCAAAATCTAGAAAAAGAGTGCTGAAATCATATGTGGGCATAGAAACAATTGCCAGAAATGATCCCAACAGCCAAGACATTCTAAAAAACAATTTACCGGACACATACTAAACAGGAGTAGCACTTTGTAAAGCATGTGTCTATACCACATAGCTCAAAACTTTGCATATAAAAATAATGTAAAACCCGATGAAAGCAAACATAGATATAGAGTGACAGATTGTGAAGGGAGTTTAGTGAAACTTGCCAAACAAAGCTTAATTAATCATGTAAAATTGTCATTAAAAACTCCTCAACAGAAAGAACTATATTACTTTCCTCTGTTACAACTTTTCAAACCATGGAGAAAAGAGGAAGACATACTAGAAAACTATGACTGCTATGAAGATGCTTTCAAAGCAAATGAAAGCGCTATCACCGATGTGAACTTTACGCAGTACAAAACAATGTTATACAATGAGCAGCAACAGGAAGAAGAACTTCAGGCCCAACTAGACAAGGACTCTTTCGACAGAAGCCAACCTTCTGTAACAGGAAGTCAAGAACCACTAGGACAACCTCTAATAGCAAATGAGACTGAGTAGCTATGGCAGAAGTAGAAAACACCATGTATCAGTATCAAGAAGATACAGAAGACTTAAATGTACAACAAGCAAAACATAACAAAGATCAGCACACCATTTTTGAAGACGTAACAAAACAAATTGTGCATGGTGTACAACACGAAAATAAAGAATGTACCTGCCAAAATTACAAACCTATACTGCTGTACGTGAGTGGTGATGCTGGATCAGGGAAAACATTCTTAATCAAAATCATCAGCAAGTTCCTTCAACAATTGACAAACAACAAACTGTCAGCTATTGTAACGGCCCCCACATTTTAGCTGCCTACAACATAGGCGGTGTCACTTTACACCGATTACTACTGCTTCCAGTAGAGCATCAAAATAAATTAGACTATTACAAACTTTCTACAGAAGTTGCAATGGAATTACGCAGAGTACTAAAACAAATGAAAATGCTACTAATAGATGAAGTGAGCATGGTCTCCAACCTAATGTTGGCTTTGATTCACCTCAGATTGCAAGAAGTACTTAAAAGTAACAATAAAGAACTCTTTGCAGGGAAACACATTATTGTTTTTGGAGATCTTCTACAATTGATTGACACCAGTGAAAGGTGAACCTATTTTTAAAAACCTTAGGACACAAACTCTGCCGAAAGACTGTTGGTAGCATAGGGAATGTCAACCTTTTGGCAACATTTCCAATACAGAGAATTAACTAAGAACAACAGCAATCTGCAGATCTCACTTATTCTCCCACAGCTCAACGAAATCCAAAGATAGCCCGTCTCTCTTTGGACATGATCGAGATTGAAGCACTCTTGACAAACCAGGAAAAGCGTAAAGCAGTTTTTGGCCATTCAAATTATACCTCATCACTGCTGCCAACAATATGTAACCTGGATAGCATGGGGAAATTTGTTCCATCTAGCACGGAGCCTCCAAAGCAGAACAGTACGTCTCAAATTTTACCACTGACCCAATCCAATCTCTCTACGGAAACCAAAGAGATTAAACCTCAGCCTTGTCAGTACAATGCATCCATGCATGAAACAGACAATATGCCGTCTAGTCCAACCACTATGCAAGATCTTCAAAATATGTTAATATCAGTGACATCTCAGACAATGATACCGTTCTTAAAAAAGCAAGAATCATGCGTAGATGCGAGTAAAGATCAGGCAACTTTACTAGCCCGTATCCACGCAAAACAAATCTTTATAGAAGCATTTGTTCAAAAGATCCAGGATCGCTTGGACCATGAAGCCGAAATGACTCAAATAGGCAATCCCGGTTGTCAGATATTGCCAGAAAAGATTGTGCAGACAACACACAGCTCACTTCGGCTTTAATCACCATGATGTCATCCATGAATCGCCAAAGCAATCCTCCGTCAAATGACTTGGCTCAACGGCCCCTACAAACCGCAAATGACAAGGCGATAAAAGGCCAAACTGCCAGAATTGGGGTGGATTGACCTCAAATCCTAGCAGATCGTAATCCACCAATCGCAAGTGTTTCAGCAAATATTCAACCTCAAATTATGGAACCTAATCCCATTTTAGGAGCTACTACCTACCCTATTTTTGTGCCAACTGCCCCTCATACCAAACCACAAAAGAAACCTAAACCAAAAAAAACACAGACTGGATCGAGAGCCTTCCTCCGCAATCTGACAACACCTAAACCAGTGCCGCCAAAATCAATAACAAAAAACATAATTGGGCCAGCCGTCGTCCCTATACCAACTGATATTTTGGTAGAAACCAGAACCTTACCATCTCAGGGAGAAAACACGCTGGAAGAAACCACAGATGATGCCCAAATGAACGCTCTATTAAACCTATCACAACATCTAGACGCTGACCTAGACATTTCAGAAGAAGCCCAGATACAACCAGATACAACCAAGCGAAGCCTCACTCATCATTATGGATGAATATGAACAAACTAAATCCCACCAAGACTCTCAAATGAGTCTAACATTTGAAGATATATCAAACACATCATTATGGATCGACGAAATAACCAACCGACGCACTGACTGCCTCTACCACAGACGCAAAGTAGTCCTCAAAATAAAAATCCATTAACCATCAGACTAACTCAGCCAATTTTTGCTAACCCAAGGAGACCTAAACTCTCACGAGCCTGTATTACTGCGACGTGTAGAAGCAGATACCCAAGAGCTGATAGTGAACAGATCAAATGTTCTACGTTTATTCAGCGCCATACCGCAACTGCAGAAGATAAGAACGCAAGAGATCCTCACTGTGGAATTTGTAGATGAACAGCATCTGGATCAAACCTATCTACTCCTCAAATCCGCTAGCTAAAAAGATCAGATCATGAAAGAAAAAAATAATCTAAACACACTGGGATTTGACATACATTCTGTTGACTCCAAAAAAGAAGCGCAGATGGAACTAACTTTACGGAGGAAAGGTTCTTCCAAGAAACAAGAACATCAGATAGACTACAAACAAAGGACCTTAGAAGATGCAAAATATAATACTCAGGAACGACAGAAACGAGAACAGCACATAGATAGCAAACGCAGGAGCACAGAAGATGTCAACTACAATACACAGGAATGGCAGATGCAAAATACCCAACAAATTGATCCTAAGATCGGCAATAAATACCCGGATCACACCATGCATCACATACGGAGAGTAATGGAATGGTCACAATTAACATCTTCAGAAAGTGCTGACTCTTCTTTTTAACCATCATTGCAACCTATTAGATCTGAAATTTCATTATGTTCCTGGAACACTTGAGGACATAGTCATCTCTTTCGCGAACAGTCATACGACTTGTCACAGTATGACATCATATGCATACAGGAATCATGGATCACGACACAGCGAATCTGTGACGGATATACAACTCTGATGTTCCCTGCAATAAAAAACAAAACAGGACGTCCATCTACAGGTCTCTTGACCCTTATTAAAATGTCAAACAATATTATAGTCATTGACTCATTCAAAATAAATTACTGGATTCAAATCACGATACTCCAGTCAGTCCAAACCAAAATACCATCAACTTATGACATTTTTGGCATTATCAATACCTATTGGAATCCAATGGCCATTACTGATGAGTTATATATTGACACATTACTTTACAATACCCTGCTATTCAAACAATAGTATGTGAAGACCTTAACATACATCTTTATGATAGCGGAGGGACTTGCAGTATTTGAAGACAGCCAAGACCCAATCGTCACGCCAACTCCGATGGGCATTATTCTTTGCCGAGTTCGATTTCGTGATAACCTATCGACCAGGTTGTAAGAATGGTAAAGCAGACGCCTTATCCCAAATAGGGATGGGAGAGACAGAAGTGAACCCAGAACCAGTACCTATAATCTCTGAACAAAGGATTCTTGGCATGACTACTCTACAGACACTAGAGGACATTCAGGTAAATATCCAGCTACTCTTTGATCCTACCGCCCTGCAGGACTGGGTAAAGAAAGGCCCGGACTATTCTGTCACCAATGACCTGCCTTATTATCAAGGGCGGCTATTTCTGCCACACAAGGAACTAGAAGAGCTAGTCATTTCCCGTTATCATGACACCCTAATGGAGGGGCACCCAGGTATCGCAAAACCTGAAGCTAAAATTAAGAGACAATTCTGGTGGCCCACCTGGCGAAAGGATATTAAAGCATTTGTAATGTCTTGAGGCATTTGCGCCCAAAACAAAAGTCAGAAGAAAAAACCAGCTGGACTCTTACAACCTTTAGACATTCCGCCTACACCATGGCACACCTTATCGTTAGACTTTATTACTGTTCTACCTCCATGCAATGGATTTAACACCATTCTAGTTATTGTGGATCTTTTTTCCAAGATGGCCCACTTTATTCCTTTGAAGGGATTACCTTCAGCTTCAATCCTGGCCAAGGAGTTCCTTGAAAACATTGTTCGCATACACGGATTTCCGTCCGTATTGGTCTCTGACCGGGGCAGTCAATTCCTTTCACATTTTTGGAAAAAATGTTGTCAATTGGCGCAAATCGATGTGAGGTTATCGACCAGTCACCACCCCCAAACCGATGGTCAAACGGAGAGGACCAACCAGACTCTAGAACAATACCTGCTTTATATTTTACATCAGACCGAGATGTCATGATCACTGCTTCCAAGGAGTCAGGACCAGCCCAACGTCCTTGGAAGCAGGCCCCTAACCCTAATCCTAGGCACCAGCCGGTCCCCACTGGGACCTTTTGGACCTTGTCCTGGCGCCGGTGGCACCAGGCTCATCAAAACCATTGGTCCCGGCACTGGAAGCGCCGGGCTCATAATAGGTGTGAAGATGCTTGGGTGGACTTACCTGCAGCAGACCATGCTGCTTACTTACCAGCCACTTAAAAGCCATCTGAGAACAGGAACTACTTTCTTACCTGGGTGGGGCAGCTACACTCCCTGGATACAGCACTGGAACTCTTCTGGAAACTGGAACTCTTTTCTTACCTAGGCGGGGCTGTGGAAGAAGACGCCTCATCACTCCAAGAGCGTTATTCTGCATCTGCAGCAGAACGCTCACCGAGTCTGCTCCGGCTTTTCTTCTTCCGATCCTGGACCTGCAAGAATCCTACTTACCATTTCAGTATCCAGACATCATCAGCACCTGCAAAGAACAGAAACAACAGGTTAGCAAGGCGAACTTTACACGCAGTGCTTACTTACCTGATCCATCGGCGGCGGCCGTTTCTCCACGCCGCATCTCCACCTGCACAGACAAAAGCATTGCCATACTTACCGGCACGCTGTGAATTCCGGATTTCTTCGTTCTGCATCGCCGCCTGTGAAGACAAAGTATCGTTAACAATTTACTGGCATTCCGCGGACTCCGGTGCTGCAAACCAACATCTGAAAGGCAAAAGAAAAGACATTAAGAAGGTATTTACTTACGTCCATCACGCTCGTCGCAATAAAACGCCTGCGAATACTTCGGCGTCTCTTTAACACAAACTAAGCTGCAAGGAAAGAGACAGTTAGAGCGCTTGCCATACTTACGAACTTCCAGGCGCTTCACTTCATCTTCCATCTCAAGAGCCCTGCAATACATAAGGAAAAAAGCATTGTACAGAGTCTGCATATAAACGTGCCACGCATTTAAAGACTATAAAGACAAAAGGTGTCTAGAAACTCACCGCTCGTGCAGATAACGACGGTAACCATCCTCTGAATTCAAGAGGCTTATGTTTCACCAGTGAAGGAACTGGCAACGGCACCCTGCACCAGACGCAGATGGAGAGCCCAGCATTCACCTATATAAGGTGAGCACGTTGACCTGGGGGCTCTACGAAAAAGCTGGGAAGAGAGAGAGAGGGACATTCAACAACCCAGACCTTTAACCCTCATATTCTTTCACCTGCAGAAACCTCACTCTTCGAGTCCGACACACAGTGCGAAGAGGTTCGACCCCAGAAGCCAATCGAGTCCTGCACATCACTTTTCGAGTCACAGACAGCTTCCTGCCAAGACCCGCGCCTCCGTGGGAATCAGGTGAGCGTTACAGAACGCGAAGCCCACCACAAAACTCCTACCCAGGCGCAATGGAAACCTCAGACACTGATCAACTAGCCCAGTTGCTTGGGGAATTAAGAGCAGAAGTACATGCAGCTCGTCAGGAAACAAACTCTCTAAGAAGAGAACTGATAATTTCCAAGGAGCGAACAGAGGACCTTGCTAGGCAGTTGTTACAAACGCAGGCAGGACAGACACCTTTGCCCGTTCCAGGAGGAAGTTATCCTTCTGCATCAGCTTCAAATCCAGTGCAAATCAATCTGCCCGGTAATGTTCCCTTGGCGCCGCCCGAACGCTTTTCTGGTGATCCAAAGAAATTCGCTGTGTTCATCAACCAGTGCCGCCTACACTTCTTATGTCGACCAGCTGCATTCCCAACAGACCAGACCAAGGTGGCTTTCGTGCTTTCTTATCTCAGTGGCAGCGCTGCAGATTGGTCGATCCCTTTAGTCACCCAGGATGATCCGGTTTTACATGATTTTCAGGCCTTCCAGTCCAGCATGGAGAAACTGTTCGCAAGACATGCACAAGGGCAGGCCTTGGACAATGAACTTCTCTCATTACGACAGGGTAATCAAGACCTCTTGACTTATATAGCCTCCTTCAATAGACTCATAGTGGAAACACAATGGCCCGAGGACAAGAGAATAACGCTTTTCTACAGAGGCCTGCGTGGAGAGCTCAAGGATGTGTTAGCGCAAGTTGTGAATCCTCCACAAGAATGTTCTGACTATATTGACTTAGTTGTCCAATTGGACCATAGACTACAGAACAGGAAGGCAGATCGTTCCAGATTTGATACCCGAGTGTTTTCTAAACCACAGACCTCGAATAAGGGAGCTGACACTGTGGAACCCATGCAAGTAGGGGGCATGAAAGGACCTTTAACCCAGAAAGAGCGGGAAAGAAGAAGGCAGCTGCAATTATGCCTCTATTGCGGAAACTCAGGACACTTTCTTCGGGACTGTCCAGTGAAACCAGCTAAGAAGACTGTAGGAGCCGCGGATACCTGTACCACAAATTCTGAGCAGGGAAACAACCTCGCCCAACAAGAGTAGAGGTCCTCTTGCCGAGCGTTAAGATCTGTCCCGTGACCTCGCATTTCGTGATACCCATGGTCCTCATTAGTCCTGAAAGTCCGGATCGTTTGCATGCAATTGAATCTTACATTGACAGCGGAGCAATCGGTAACTATGTGGACCGTGAAATGGTATCAAGGATGAATCTACCCCTTGTCCCTAAGGCAGTAAAAGACGTCATCACTACTGTGGATGGCACGGAGATAGCCTCCGGACCAGTAACGCATGCCACCCAAGAAGTGATGCTAGTGAGTCAAGATGGACACCGGGAGAGAATCGTGTTCGATGTAATCAAGGCCCCTCAGTTCCAGATCATCCTGGGAATCCCTTGGTTAGAGAAGCACAATCCTCAGATCGATTGGCGAGCAAAGACGGTTCAGTTTCCAGAATGTTTTACCACTTGGTATCCTCGGCCTGATGTTTCACTGGCGGCAATCTCTTCTGAGGAGGTTCCCAAATTACCTCCCGAATACCAGGAATTCCAAGACGTCTTCCGGAAGGATCAAGCTAACACCCTGCCTCCTCATAGGTCTTACGACTGTCAAATAGATCTGATACCTGGAACAACTCCTCCTTGCAGCAGGATTTATGCCCTCACCGAGCCAGAGAACCTTCACCTCAGACAGTACCTGGACCAATACCTAGCTAACGGGTTTATCCGTCCTTCAAAATCTCCAGCTTCATCGGCTTTGTTCTTCGTTCCGAAAAAGGAAGGCGACCTTAGGACTTGCATAGATTACTGCACCCTGAATCAGATCACCGTTAAAAACAGATACCCGTTACCTTTGATCCCTGAACTCCTGGACCAAGTCAAAGATGCATGTATATACACAAAGTTGGATCTCAGAGGAGCCTACCACTTGGTACGGATAAAAGAGGGCGATGAATGGAAAACGGCCTTCCGCACCAAGTACGGGCTATTCGAATATCAAGTGATGCCCTTTGGACTGTGTAATGCTCCTGCTGCTTTCCAATATTTTATGAACGATGTCCTTAGAGAACTCATAGACGTGTGTGTTGTTGTCTACATTGATGACATCCTCGTCTATTCATCATCTGAAGAGGAACATCAGAGACACGTTAAAAAGGTTCTCGAGAGATTGCGTCAACATAATCTTTTTGCTAAGCTTGAGAAATGCGTTTTCAACGTAACGGAAGTCGAGTTCCTGGGATTCATATTGTCACCTAACGGAGTCCATATGGATTCAAAGAAAGTTGATGCAATCATCAAGTGGCCATCATCAACCTCTGTAAAAGGAGTTCAAAGCATGTTAGGGTTCGCTAACTTTTACCGCAGATTCATTCCTGAATTTTCTCGGATAGTCCAGCCCATCACCGCTCTGTTGAAAAAGAACAAACGTTTTGAGTGGTCTTCTGAAGCAGAACAAGCTTTTCAGGACTTAAAAGCTAAATTCATTTCTGCACCTGTTTTAAAACATCCTCGCCCAGAACTTCCTTACATCGTGGAAACGGATGCTTCTAGTCTTGCTATGGGGGCAGTTTTATCACAAAGAGATCCGGTCACACACCAACTACATCCTGTTGCCTTTTGGTCCCGCAAGTTTTCACCTCCCGAGATCAACTATTCAATTACAGACAAGGAACTTTTGGCCATCAGATCGGCCTTTAAAGCCTGGCGGCATTATCTTCTAGGAGCCAAACACACAGTCACCGTAATGACAGATCACCGCAATTTACAATATCTAAAGACAGCCAAAGCTCAGTCTTCCAGACAGCTTCGCTGGGCTGTGTTTCTAGCAGAATTTGACTTTATAATTACTTATCGACCAGGCAGTAAGAACGGAAAAGCAGATGCCCTCTCCCGGATGGGGATAGATGAACATTTGACCAATCCAGAACCAATACCCATAATCCCAGAACAAAGAATTTTGGGTTTGGTCAGCGCTCAATCTTTTGAAGACATCAAGACCATGGTTAAATCACTCCTAACTCCGGGCGATTTGCAAGATTGGCAATTAAAGGGGAAAGAATTCTCAGTGGATCAAGACCTACCATATTTCCGAGGACGATTGCATTTACCCTGTGAGAAAATACAAAAACAAGTAATCTCCTGTTATCACGACTCTCTAATGGAGGGTCACCCTGGCATTACCAAAACCATGGAAAAGATTAAAAGACATTTCTGGTGGCCGTCATGGAAAAAGGATATTAGAGACTTTGTAATCTCCTGCGGTGTGTGTGCCCAGAATAAAAGTCAGAAGGAAAAACCAGCCGGCCTACTACAGCCACTAGACATCCCTCCCTGTCCATGGCATACCCTGTCCATGGATTTCATCACGGACTTACCTCCATGCTCGGGATATACTACCATTTTAGTAGTCGTGGATCTATTCTCCAAGATGGCTCACTTTATTCCCCTGAAGGGTCTACCATCAGCCTCAGTATTGGCCCGAGAATTCTTAGAAAACATCGTTCGGCTACACGGTTTTCCCTCGGTTTTAGTCTCCGATAGGGGAAGTCAATTCATCTCTCACTTCTGGCGCAGTTGCTGTCGTCTAGCCCAAATTGATGTAAGACTTTCAACTAGTCACCATCCCCAAACTGACGGACAAACCGAAAGGACAAATCAAACTCTGGAGCAATATCTACGTTGCATGCTCCAACAAACTGAAAACCCCTGGAAGGATATTCTTTGGATCGCTGAATACGCTTACAATAATTCGATTCATTCTGGAACAGGGAAGACTCCCTTTTTCCTACTATACGGACACCATCCTAGAACCTCTAACCTGGATCCTCCCCAAGAATTCGAAGCACCTGCTGTGGATCACTTGCACTCAGAGATCACCCGTGCTTTTAAGGAAGCCTCGGCCCATCTGCAAAGAGCTAAAGCTCAATTCAAAAGAGGAGCAGATCGACACCGTAAAGAGGCTCCTCACTACGCTGTAGGAGATCAGGTCTGACTATCCACTAAGCACCTGCCTCTAAAGGGACCCCGCACCTTCATCCCGAGATACCTTGGACCCTATCTCATATCTGCCATAATTAATCCGGTGGCTGTCAAATTGGAGTTACCTACGCATATGAAAATACACCCAGTATTCCATGTCTCCTTATTAAAACCAGTACAACCAGAAACCCGATTGACTGAACTCCCAGAACCGGTTTTAGTAGATGGAGAACTTGAATTCGAAGTAAAGAACATCCTAGACTCCAAAATCTCCAAATCTAAGTTATATTATCTGGTTGATTGGAAAGGTTACGGCCCCCAGGAAAGGTCTTGGGAACCTTCAGAATACGTCCACGCACCTCGTCTGGTCAAGAAATTTCATCTGAATCACCCCGACAAGCCAAAATCCCCGGTGAAGACATGCTTAGGAGGGGCCTTGAGGGGGGGTACTGTCATGATCACTGCTTCCAAGGAGTCAGGACCAGCCCAACGTCCTTGGAAGCAGGCCCCTAACCCTAATCCTAGGCACCAGCCGGTCCCCACTGGGACCTTTTGGACCTTGTCCTGGCGCCGGTGGCACCAGGCTCATCAAAACCATTGGTCCCGGCACTGGAAGCGCCGGGCTCATAATAGGTGTGAAGATGCTTGGGTGGACTTACCTGCAGCAGACCATGCTGCTTACTTACCAGCCACTTAGAAGCCATCTGAGAACAGGAACTACTTTCTTACCTGGGTGGGGCAGCTCCACTCCCTGGATACAGCACTGGAACTCTTCTGGAAACTGGAACTCTTTTCTTACCTAGGCGGGGCCGTGGAAGAAGACGCTTCATCACTCCAAGGCTATTTAAACCACACCCGATAGATGAAGCGTGCTTCGCGTTATTCTGCATCTGCAGCAGAACGCTCACCGAGTCTGCTCCGGCTTTTCTTCTTCCGATCCTGGACCTGCAAGAATCCTACTTACCATTTCAGTATCCAGACATCATCAGCACCTGCAAAGAACAGAAACAACAGGTTAGCAAGGCGAACTTTACACGCAGTGCTTACTTACCTGATCCATCGGCGGCGGCCGTTTCTCCACGCCGCATCTCCACCTGCAAAGACAAAAGCATTGCCATACTTACCGGCACGCTGTGAATTCCGGATTTCTTCGTTCTGCATCGCCGCCTGTGAAGACAAAGTATCGTTAACAACTTACTGACATTCCGCGGACTCCGGTGCTGCAAACCAACATCTGAAAGGCAAAAGAAAAGACATTAAGCAGGTATTTACTTACGTCCATCACGCTCGTCGCAATAAAACGCCTGCGAATACTTCGGCGTCTCTTTAACACGAACTAAGCTGCAAGGAAAGAGACAGTTAGAGCGCTTGCCATACTTACGAACTTCCAGGCGCTTCACTTCATCTTCCATCTCAAGAGCCCTGCAATACATAAGGGAAAAAGCATTATACAGAGTCTGCATATAAACGTGCCACGCATTTAAAGACTATAAAGACAAAAGGTGTCTAGAAACTCACCGCTCGTGCAGATAACGACGGTAACCATCCTCTGAATTCAAGAGGCCTATGTTTCACCAGTGAAGGAACTGGCAACGGCACCCTGCACCAGACGCAGATGGAGAGCCCAGCATTCACCTATATAAGGTGAGCACGTTGACCTGGGGGCTCTACGAAAAAGCTGGGAAGAGAGAGAGAGAGAGAGAGGGACATTCAACAACCCAGACCTTTAACCCTCATATTCTTTCACCTGCAGAAACCTCACTCTTCGAGTCCGACACACAGTGCGAAGAGGTTCGACCCCAGAAGCCAATCGAGTCCTGCACATCACTTTTCGAGTCACAGACAGCTTCCTGCCAAGACCCGCGCCTCCGTGGGAATCAGGTGAGCGTTACATGAGAGTATTTGGAAAGACATTCTTTGGATCGCCGAATATGCATACAATAACTCAGTGCATTCTGGAACTGGGCAAAGCCCCTTTTATACCTTATATGGGCATCATCCTGGAACCTCAGACCTTGACTCACCCCAACACTTAGAAATGCCCGCAATGGACCATCTGCATGCTACGATTACACAAGCCTTTAAGGAAGCAACTGCACATTTAAAACAAGCGAAAGAAAAATACAACAAAGATGCTGATCGGCATAGAAGTGCTACTCCACAATACCAGATAGGGGACCAAGTATGGTTGGCCACAAAACACATACCTCTAAAGGGAACACAGATCTTTAACCCCAGATATTTGGGACCTTACTCTATTAAGGCCATTATCAACCCGGTGGCTGTCAACTTGGACTTACCTGCTAATATGCAAATTCACCCCGTCTTTCATGTGTCACTTTTGAAGCCAGTGCAACCAGGGACAAGACTAATCAAGCCACCAGACCCCATCCTTATAGATGGGGAACCCGAATTTGAGGTTAAGAACATCCTGGACTCCAAGCTGATAAAGTCAAAACTTTTTTATTTAATCGACTGGAAGGGTTTACGGACCACAGGAAAGGTCATGGGAACCTAGTGACCACGTTCATGCACCCCGATTGGTGAAAAGATTCCACCGGAATTTCCCAGACAAACCGAAACCACGGGGAAGAACGACTTTAGGAGGGGCCTTGGGGGGGAGTGCTGTCATGATGCCTACCCTCGGGGACGCAGACCAAGTCCAGCAACCCCGGAAGCAGACATCAAGTTATCCCAAGCAAGCCCAACAACCCCAACTAGGGGCTATTTGGGTGCAGTCCTGGCGTCTATGGCGCCAGGCTCATATGGAGAGTCAGTCCTGGCGCCACAGGCGCCAGGCTCATAGATTAAAACTTACCTGATGCAGACCATGCTGCAAACTTACCTGATGCAGACCATGCTGCAAGAGCTCCAAGCCAAAAGAGGCTTGGAAGAGACTACTTTACCTAGGGACTATTTTTTACTCGGGTGGGGCTGGGGAGGAATACTTACCTGGGACTACTTAGGAGGCTATTTAAACCACGCCCGAAGAGCAGCACACGCTTCGCGTTATTCTGCATCCAGCAGCATAACGCTCACCGTGCCTGCAAGTCTGCATCCAGTCTTCTGCCACGCCCGCCTCGAGTCCGGAGATCCTAGGAAAAGGGGGAAAGAAGGAGAAAAGGTTAGAACAAGAGCAATACCTGTGATCCTTACCTGAGTTCCCAATCCACCGCGCCTTCAAGCTGGAAGAAAGAAGTTATTTTATGCGCGTCGCCTCGCCTGCTGCAGCGGCGCGCTGTACTCACCGGCCTTCGCTGAATCTTCACTGTCCACCGCATCCCGCATGTTCCCGCCGCACTCCGGCCCCTAAGGGGAACACAAGAACAGCAAGGGAATAAACAGAGGCAATATTAGTTACCCCCCATCGACTTACCTGATTTTACCGCCGGGGGTACTATTCCGCTTCACGGGTCAGCGCAGCCTCCATTGCATCCTCGCCGAACCCCGGCCCCTAAGGGGAAACAAAAGGACAGCAAGGTGAAACCAGGGGACAAACAAGGAGAATCCTTCTCACCACAATAGGCTTACCTAATTTTACCGCCGGAGGCATCATTACCCGAGACTTCATTATTACTCTCAGCACCTGAATAAGGGAGAAAGCAACAGGTTATATATTGACATTATTTTATTGAACTGTGTTGGATAATACCAATCCTTATTTGAATATTACCGGCTGCCACAAGGAACTCTTCGCTAGGGTCAAGCCGCAACCTGCAAGGAATTGGACAAGAGTGAAAGTCAGACATTTGAACTCTTACGAACTATACACTTACGGCATCTCGCCGGGAATCTTGGAGTCAATATAGTTCTGGAACTCACCAATTCCTTCGAACCAGTGAAGCAACTGGATATCTACGCGCCCCTGCGCTCAACGCAGGATGGAGAGCTCTCCTTTCCAAACCATCAGGTGAGACTATAAGAGGGGACATTAAAGGTGATCAGTGCGGAGAACAGCGGAGGGTGGGGATTGACACTCAACTTCACGGGTGGGTAATTCCCTTTCTCCATTTGCAGAAGAATACTCCTACGGGCCAAGCAAACGAAGTTAGGTGGGCCAGTCCAGTCGGTTATCTCAGCTCTACGCGTCACTTTGGTGGAGACCGCAGCAGTCCACTTCAGATCGACGCTCTTGTGGGAGCCAGGTGAGCATAACAGCCACAAACTCCCAGGGCATACCAGTAATTTCCAAAAACCTGTGTGTGTGGGGGAGTAATGCGTCAAGGCTTGCTACCAATGCCCCTTCGATGCTTAGTCCATAACATACACAATGAAAAACCCCTAGACCTGGGTGTCTGTCCCATCCTTCCATCATGACTCAACTTGTTCATACACAACTCTCAACTCCTCATCCTCAGAAAATGCACTTTCCCATTTCTCTTTACCTACAGTGGCCTCACACACCACAAACATCTGATCACACTCCTCACAGTCCCACTCATCATGTTCCTGTCCAACCACAACATGCGTCACTCTTGACAAAAAATCTGCAACTGTATTATCCTTCCCTGTGACATGCTCCACAGTGAAGTTATGTCCTTGAAGCAATGTCACCCATCTCACAATTCTACGCGACACGCCATCCAATCCCTTAGTCGTGAAAATCCAAACTAGGGGTTTAAGGCGTATCATGAAACTCGTTCTCCACAAAAAGGCTTTGCATTTTGTAATGCTCCATCCTGCGCTGAGAGCCTCTTTCTCTATTACTGAGTACTTCAACTCTGCCCCTTGATCTGGATACAAAAGCCACCACATGCTCCACCCCATTCTTGTTTTGCATGAGCACAGCTCCAAAGCCATTTTCACTGGCATATGTCCCCTTCCATTTCATCATACTCCCTCTGGCTCCTTTCTTGCACAGAGATATAATCATGCTACACCTATCTGCAAATTGAGGTGCAAATCTAGCATAATATTCTACAAGCCTCATGTCCCAATTACTACATGGACTGTTGTCTGAATTTACATTTACTTTCTGAAGGGTCATTCCTGCTTCCGACAATGCTGTCAAGACCCTTGCAAGCCTCGCATCATGCTTATGCATGTCCGTCCCTGTAACAAGGCTATCATCTTGAAAATACATCACTCCATCAAAACTCCCCAACAGATGATGTATGGTTCTTTTTAAAAAATGCTTCTGCGAAAACCAATCCAAATGGCATCTCTTTGCAATGAAAGGTTCCTTCTGGCTTAACAAATTAGTGAGATCACGACAGTCTGGGTGTACCAACAATTGGTGATACTCTGAAGCCAGATCCTGAGTACTAAGCACTCTTGAACCCACAGACATGCTTACCATCTATCCACTACAACCTCCCTGTTCAACCCTACCAGATCTATGCACAGGTGCACTTGCCCACTTGGTTTGCGTACTACAACAATGGGTGAAACCCATTCCGTAGCTTCTACTTGTACAATCACCCTGGAATCTTTGAGTCTCCCGATCTCTGAGGCTACCTATTTCCTCATCGAAATGGGATCTGTCATCACTTATGCCACTGTCGGTTTGGCCCCTGGTTTAAGTTTGATGTGGTGCCTTATCTCTTTCAGACAACCCAACTCATCACAAAAAACATCCTTGTGCATCTCTTAAGGCACACTGACCTTGCAACTTGCCCTGGTTCTTTGGGCTCTATGATAATGCCCATTGCGCTCCTTTCCTTGATACATAAACCTTTTCTACAACCAATTTTCCCTTGCACTCCAAGTTGGTCTTAAACTCTCCTATCATTTCTATCCATGAGCCACCATACGCACTTGCCTTAATCAAAGGCTGGTGTAGTTTTGCCCCACTGAAATTCTTTTCCCATACCTTGGTGTCTAAAATGATATAATCTGATCCTGTATGTACCAACATGGGTATTGCAATACCATTCACAAGAACCGCAGCATGCGGTTTCTCACGTCTTTTAACTCTTGTCCCTACTTGGCTCACCTACCAACTCACACCTTCCGCTCGCTCATCAATGTCTTCCCCTTCAATCTCGCACTCACCAATTTCCTTCACACCACACCTGGATTTTCTTCCCCCAATATCTAGCAACGAGTCCCCGTTTCCCACACATATGACATACAACCTTAAGCCTTAAGTCCCGGACATATTGCGTTGCTGGCAAAGTGAAAGGCGCTTCCACATCTGAAACACCTGTGACAAATCCTCAGATGTCATCACTTTTCCCCAACGGGGAGCCCCTTCCCATGAGGCCAGGGTGGTGAGGCCGCTACCCGATAGTCACCCTGGGGGTGGTACACAGCAGGAGGATGTCATGGGGAGAGATCCCACCTCTGAGGACGACCATCTAGGGAGAACACGGTAGGACACCCCTCATCTAGCACCCTATACATCCTCCTGCCCTCTGAACCACACTTCTGTATCACCCACCTCTATGAATGTCTGTAAGACTTCATTTTCAACATTCACAGAGACGAGGAAGAGTAGGGATGATCTAACAAGGACTTCCTTGAGATGTTCTGGGACGAGGTGGAAGTGCGAAGCACTGAAGATCACATGAGGAACGTGAATGAGCATTCTTGTTGTCAGTGGCACTTCCGAATAAAGATAAAGGAAGGACTTCCTCTATTGTCAATCCCTCCCTGGAGGAACCGAGAACAAGACAGCGGTTTGGTGTGAGAAGGACGCGCAGGTAGAGTCATCCACTGCAGTGACAGACCGTGCGAGAAGCTGGCAGAGCAGAGGTATATGTGAGTGCAGGAGTCTGACAGGACGGTCGAAGGAAGACGCGCTGCCTGTAGGGACCAAGAACTGCCGAGCCACCACAGCACGCCAGAGAGCCATGAAATCCGCGTAAGACCGAACACAGAGCGAGACGATTCAGAAACCCACCAGGAGATGCCGGGTCCAACCCTGAAGTACAGGAGTTACTGGAATTGTTGGTTGGAGCGCAAAAGGACTGCAGAAGCAACAGGAGGGGAAACAAACACATGTTGCCCAATACAGGGGAAAGAAGGAAAGTCCCCATAGTTAATCGAAGTACACTTATAATCAAGCAGAAGAAAGCAAAGTGATCAGGGTATGGCACCCTCAACCAAAAAGGAAGATCATCGCTAGTCATCTTCCTTGTGGCAGTACTTGGCAAAGGAGTGAGCCAAGTCTGCCAGAACAAAAACAAAGAGAAACATGGGTCTGGGACCCACACCTACAAAAGAAGATCAACATAATTGTTCTGGGCAGTACCTAGCAGGAGACTGAACCGGGTTTGCCATAGTGAACATAGTGTATGAAAAACATGGGGAATGGAGTCATTCCCCCTGGTGCTGTGAACTGTGAAACATAGTGAATGAAAAACCAGGGGAAGGGATTTATTTCCCCTGGTGCTGTGAACTGTGAAACATGTTGTGTGAAAAGCATCAGGAAGGGAGAGAACTGTGAAACAAAGTATAAGAAGAGGCAGAGGAAGGGAGCCATCCTCCTGGTTTTGGAAACTGTGAAAAAGTGTGAGAAAAGTCCAGGGGAATGGTGACATTCCCCCTGGCGTTTTGAATGGCAAAGTATGCCTGAGAAAAGGCACGGGGGAAGGCAGACATTCCCTCTGGCACTGTGAACTGCAAAGTAAGCCTGAGAAAAGGCCTGGGGAAGGGAGACCATCGCCCTGATTTTGTGACTTGCAGAGTAAGCCTGAAAAAAGGCCAGGGGGAAGGGTGTAAATCCTCTGGCATTGTGAAAATACTGAGAACAAGACACCTGGACAAGAGAGACATTCTGCAGGATTCCAATAGTGATGAAACAACTATGGGCAATAAGGAATGTTGATGTTTGAAATGGAACTTTACCTTTTGAGTTTGAACTGAGAACTGTACTGCGTTTTAACATTTCAACCTGGAACTTTGTTTTGTGCCTTGGAAAGGGATTGAGACCTGGGGGAGGGAGTCATTCCCTCAGGTAAAGATCCAACCAAAGTTTTGGAACTGCGATCCATTGTCCACAAGAAGGGAGACATTCTTCTGAACCAAGAAGATCCTCAACTTCATTAGTTTAGTTATAAGTGTAAGGGACAGAAATACGTTTTGACACAGGATGGTGGACTCTTAGATGAATGTCCTGGCTGAATCCTTACTATTTTAGATGAGGTAGGGAAACACCTCTTAGAGTTCGGGAGAGGTAGTTTTTCTCTTGTATTTGTAGCATAATAAAGGTTTATGCCAACCACCATGCCACCTGTGTGTCAGTCTCCTCCTTCTGTACTCTAGTCCTTTCCCTTTCTGCTGCCCGCAGGATTCTCTACTGTTCTTGTTCTGGTAACCTCCTTTTTTGCTGAGCCACCTTTCTTGCGTGTCATCTTACTCTGATCTCCTTTGTTTGTCACTAACGCACAACGTTTTTCTCCTTCACTGGCACCCTTTTCATCGAGCTCGCTCACACATGCTAGCATATGTTCCATATTCTTTGCCAAGTTAAGCACTTCCGTCAGAATGGGACCCACCTTGGTTCAAATTTCCTCATAAATTATATGCTCCCAACCTTCAACATAAATTGATTTCTTAGTCACTCATCGTAAGATGTTTCAAAATTGCATCTATTGGAAAGTTCCTACAGGCCAGGGATAACATCCTCACTCGACTCTCACCAACAGCTTGCTCCCTTATTCCAAAATAATAACTCTCTAGAATGAAACTAGAATTCTTCTTAAAGTGTATGTCAGTTTTATTCAAAACAACCTAATACGGATAAAGCAGTTCTCCACCCCACCTTCATCTCCTTCTGTGGGTCCTCCCTGTTGGCTGTGCTTTGGTAAACTCTTTAGGATATGTCTACCTTCAAACCCCAAGCAGTGCCTGGGGAGAGCACGCTTGCAGTCAAAGCTGTACAAGGGCCAATGTATGGCATGGATGTAGTCCTGAAAGTCCTCCTTCCACATTTCCCATTTAATTGAAGGTGTGCTGTGGTTAGCCAGAAATGGTGGAGGTAATTTGCTCATCGTCGTTTCCAGTGTTACGAAGGTAAGTCCACACCAATGTATTCAGCAGGAACTGTTTATTCTCAAATTGGTTTGCATGTTGTAGGCACAAAAGACCCCCAGTTTCACTGTATCCTCTGGTTCCCCTACTCGCTTCTCAACTGACACCTTTCAGAATTTTCCTCATCAACTTTCTCTCTTGGAACCTGGAACCCCACACAACAGATAACAGATTACATGTTGTATTTTCCAAATATATAATATATATATATATATATATATATATATATATATATATATATATATATATATATATATATATATATATATATATATATATATATATGTGTTTCTTGTACAGTTTTTCTTTTAACATTCTCTGATTTTGAGAAATAGGAGTCTCTCCGAATCCTGGGGAAATGTGTATATGCCTGGTGAAGGGATACAATCCTATGGTTGGATGAGGATATTGTTTTGAACACAACAGGAACTTTGACAGAAATGTTTTTCTTTTAACATGTTTTGATTTTGAGACACAAGAGTCTCTCTGCGCTCTTGGGTAAAAGTCAGAAACCAGCCACCACTGCTTTCCGAGGTGATAGATTAGTAATCTCCTTTCTATCTTCTTTTCTATAGAACAGAGAGTGTTAGGTTAGAATAAATTCACCTTCTTGTTGTTTTATAGTGTCGAGAACTGATTTTAGAAGTAGGGATTAGGTCAGATTATTCTTTACTTGTTTTAAATAAAGCAATGTTGAACTATGCCTCCATGTCCGCCTCCTCAGTCTGACCCACCACAATACCTTGACACAAAGGGTTTGTGTGCTGCACACTTACATTTGTTTTGGCAACATGAAGACGTGCAATAGATGAGAAATAGACATTGTTTTTTAACAAGGAAACTGGTTATGTGAGGTTATGTGAGGAAGCCTCTTTGCTTCCAAAGTTCACCAAAGTCATGGGGAGCCACATAAGCATACTGCAAGTCTGTGTACCTTGTAACACATTGTTAATCAGCTAATATACATTCTGTGGCAGAGTTATCAACTCAGCATTTGAGCAGAATACACTTTGGGCAGTTCAGCACTACTTACCTCAGTCTGGGAAGATGTCAAGCAGAGAAGTACGTGAGAACTGTGTACCTGTTTTCTTGACAGTGGATCTAGTTGGCACCGCCAGGCTGCATCCAGTGAAATGATGAGCGTGTGACTCGGGGAACCAGCCTCTCCACCACCCTAATGACACAGGGTGGTGAATGGACCAACTCCCAGCGTCACGGAAAGCACTCTCCTGATTAACGTGACGAAGGGACTGTACAAGCACAGGCAGGAGAGGCCACAGTCTGATGGAAAGTTACTGGATACGGGTGAAGTCCAAAAGAGTCTAATCCAAAGGTACGTGATCCGGTGATGAGGCAAGATAGTCCAGGAATCTCTCAGATGAATACAAGATAAGGCCCCCAGTCCACAGGGAGACAAGTTCAAGCAGCTTCACGTAACTGGTCTGGGATGACTGATCTGCTCGAGGTACAGTTGGTCCAAAGGATGAGGCACCAGGCAGGTCCAGACAGGAAGAGGGAACCAGATTGGGAGGGGAGACCACCAAGAGTTGGGATCCCTAAGGTAAATCCAAGGACAGTGAACGAGGGCCCCAGGAAAGCTGGAGGAGAGGCAAAGCCCAGAAAGACCCAGGGAGAACCCAGGACAAGGAGCAGGGGAGCAGAGGTCCCCAGGGACAAGAAGGGGACAGGGAACTGGACCCCAGGAAGGCTCGTGGAGCGGACAGGAGCCAAGGAGAACCCAAGCAGGTAACAGGAGACTGGGAACCAGGCAGGCTGGGGACCAGCAAGGCACGGAGACCAAAGAGAAAGCTGGAGCTGAAGCAAGACCAGGCACAGGGAACAGGAACCACAAGAAGCAGGAGCGAGCAACACGACCGTAGCAACCGCGTTGAGACGCAAATTGCTACTGCTCGCGGTTCCTCTTATGGGCCGTCGGCACTCGCGAGGCCTGAAACGCAAGCCTTTTCGTCTCCGAGTGCCGGCGGACCCAGAACGAGGCTTGGAAGGCAAGCCCTTCCCAGAGCGGAGGCCCAATCTACGGCGCATGCGCGGAACTGAGACAGTGGTTTCCCGAGCATGCGCCGCAGCCCTCCAGCACCGGCCCCAGCACCTCTCCCCCCGGCGAAAGCCCAAGCGCGAAAGCGCGGGTAGATCCGCCAGGAGGTGGGAGAGGGAGCGGGTGCAACGGACCCCGGTCTCCCCAAAAGTGGCGTGACACTATGCCCCCTCCCAGAAAGGGCCGGGGCCCCAGGCTTCCAAGGTAATCGATCATAGAACTCGCGAACCAAGCGGGGAGCATGCCGACGTGGTTCCCAAGTAGGATCACAAGCCGGGTACCCCTTCCAATCAACCAAAAAATGAAGCACCCCCCTGCGATAGCGGGCATCGCAAATCTCCTGAACCTCGAATTCTGGGACCCCTTGCACAAGGACAGAGGCTGGGCGAGGACAGGATTGGCCATAGGGATCGACCACATAGGGCTGCAATAGGGAGACATGGAAAACAGGGTGTACATGCCAAGAAGGAGGTAGCTGAAGGCGAAAGGCCACAGAAGACAACCGTTTGGTGATTTTGAACGGACCAAAATACCGGGGAGCTAATTTGACCGGTAAATTGCGAAGTGGCAGGTTCTTGGACGACAACCAAACCCTATCCCCAACCCGAAAGTCTGGTTCCACACTCCTTTTCCTGTCAGCCTGGGCCTTCATCCGCTCCTTGGCTTCCTTCAGGATCCTGCAAGCCAATTCCTGTTGTCGTTGAATGGTAGAGACCAGGGCATTAGCAGATGGAACTGTACTGGTGGGCACAGGATGAAATGGCACCAACTTGGGATGTTGACCCGCTGAGCAGAAGAACGGACTAACTCCAATAGAAGCGTGGACAGTATTGTTGTAGGACACTTCTGTAAGATCTAGGTACGCCTTCCAGTTGGACTGAGTTGCGTTAGCGAAACAACGGAGATACTCCTCCAGAGTCTGATTTGTCCTTTCGGTGAGCCCGTTGGTCTGCGGGTGATAGCCAGAGCTCAAAGCTTTACGAATTCCCAGATGACCACACACCTTGTTCCAGAAAGCAGAGAGAAATTGAGAACCACGATCCGAGATAATTTTTTCAGGAAGACCATGTAGTCGATAGATCTAATGGAAAAAAGCTGAAGCCATCTGCGTACCTATAGGGATCCTGTTAAACGGGATGAAATGAGCATATTTAGTGAAGCTATCCACCACGACCATTATACAAGTAAACCCGTTGGAAGGAGGTAGATCAACCACAAAATCCGTAGTGATGGTATGCCATGGGTATGGTGCTAATTCTGTGGGTACTAGCAGTCCCAAAGGTCGTCTTCTAGAAACCTTACATTGGGCACAGACGGGACAACTCTCGATGTATTTCTGGATGTCGGTAGCCCACCTAGGCCACCAAAACTGTCGGGATATCAGCTCACGTGTAGCTCTCACCCCTCGATGACCCCCAATAGGTGAATCATGAAACCCATGCAATATGCCATCCCGAATCGTACCCTTGGGGATGTAAAGCCTCTTCCGGCAAAACAGGAGCCCGTCATGCTCAGATACCGACATTCGCCGAAGAAGGGCCGATCTTTCAGGATCCGTCCGGGTGGCATCAGCAGTTGACTGTAGATGAGGAGACAACGTCAACAGGAAATGGTGAGGGGAAATCAGCGGCTGATCCGAACTGGACGTTTCTTCCACTTTTTCCAGTGATCGGGAGAGGGCATCCGCCTTCAAGTTGGAGGCTCCTGGAACGTATGTGACATGAAACACAAATGGGGAGAAAAAGAAGGCCCACCTAGCCTGACGGGGCATGCGACATTGCAGGGAGCGCAGGTACTGCAGGTTACGATGATCGGTACGAACCTCTACCGAAAAACGGGCTCCAAGTAGGTGATGCCTCCATTCCTCAAATGCGGTTTTGATGGCCAACAGCTCCTTCTCGATGACTGCATAATTTCTTTCGCTGGGATTCAACTTGCGTGAGAAGTAGGCCACTGGATGTTCAACAGACGTAACCGGATCTCTTTGCAGGAGAACTGCCCCAACTGCGAAATTCGAAGCGTCTGCTTCCACAATATAAGGTAAGTCATCCTGTGGGTGACGCAAAATCGGGGCGGCCATGAAGGCCGACTTCAAGGTGTCGAATGCCTGAGACGCAAGGGAATCCCACTTGAAAATGATCTTACTGCTGGTCAGCCTGATGAGGGGCGTTGAGATTTGAGAAAACCGTGGAATAAAGCGCCTATAGAAATTAACGAATCCCAAGAAGCGTTGTAAAGATTTTATGTCATGGGGTTGTTTCCACTCCTGAATAGCTCGAACTTTCTCGGGATCCATCTCTACCCCGTCCTGGTTGATCACAAACCCCAAGAATTCTATACTGGGCTGGTGAAAGCAGCATTTCTCCTCCTTTGCGAATAAATGATTGAGATACAGATGGCGAAGGACCTCACGTACATGTCCCACATGCTCTTCGATGGTTCTGGAAAAAACCAGGATATCGTCCTGATATACCCAGACTGACAAGCCAATAAGATCACCAAAGATGTTGTCCATGAACCGTTGAAAGATAGCTGGGGCGTTACACAGACCGAATGGCATGACTCTATACTTGAAATGCCCAAAAGTTGTCTTAAATGCTGTTTTCCATTCATCTCCACTCTTGATGCGCACAAGGTGATAAGCTCCACGTAAGTCTAGTTTGGTAAAGATCCGGGCTGTGTGTAGAGTTTCCAGGATACTGCGAATCAATGGAAGTGGGTACCGGTCTTTGATAGTTATTGTCGTTTAGTTGTCGATAGTCCACACAAGGTCTCAAAATGCCCTCTTTCTTCTTCACAAATAACAGGGGAAACCCTGCGGGCGACTTGGACGGAACTATGTATCCTTTCTGTAAACAATCCGACAAGTAGTCTTGAAGCACTTGTCTCTCGTCCCGTGTCAAAGCGTACAGTTTCCCATGAGGAATCACGCAGTCCGGTAACAACTCGATTGAACAATCAAACGAGCGATGTGGTGGTAGAGGTATATCGCCTGGTTCAGAAAACACTTGTCCAAAATCAGCATATACCAGTGGAACTTGAGAGGTGGAACACACACTGACCCCTTTGCCAATAGATTCCAAGGGGGTCGAAGAAGCTCGGATCGGAGCGGACAAACAGCACTTCTGGGCACAAACTGCAGAGGAGAAGGTCAAAGTGTGCGTTCTCCAATCAATTGCCGGATTATGATGTTGCAGCCAGGGTAACCCCAAAACCACCTTGTAGGTAGGGGACTGGATAACATCCAAAGCGAGGTTTTCAAAATGGTCGGCAATCTGAAGAAGTAGGCCCACTGTACATTGACGGACTGGTCCGGAAGACAAAGGGGTTCCGTCAATGACTTCCACGGGCAGAGCAGTGGGTCTGGGAAGGAGTGGAATCCGGTTTACAGAAGCAAAGTTCTCATCAATGTAATTGCCGGAAGCCCCGCTATCCAACAGGCCAAACACTTCCAGGGTTCTGTCAGGCAACTTGATCTGAATCTTCAAAGTCTGTAACACTGCGGGTTTCATGGGATAAAGTTCTGAGCAAAACGGGGAAAGGTCTGAGGAGGAAATGGGACCTGTCGCTGCCTTCCCAATACGCGACAGGTCCTCTAGTTTCCCGCTTTCTTCTTCTGGGGTCGTAAGGGGCACATACCCTGATAATGCCTGCAAGCTCCACAATAGAGACATAACCGAAACGTTCTTCTCCATCTTCTCTCTTCCTCAGATAACGGACCCCTCATGGCACCCAATCACATTGGCTCTGGCCCAGACTCGGTAGAACCAAACGATCCGACAGGTAAACTGGTCGTTCTGGGAGAACTTCTCTCAAGCCGACGTCTCTCGGCCTTTCGTTCTGCCAGTCTCTGATCAATTCGGAGCACCTGATCGATTAGATGTTGAAGAGACTCTGGTTCAGGAATGTGGAGTAACTCATCCTTGTACTCCTCTCTCAGCCCACGACGAAACAGAGTTTTTTGTGTGATTTCAGGCCATTGGGAATCGGTTGCCAATAGGCGGAAGTGACTGATGTATGTTATCATGTCGGCACTCCCCTGTTTTAAATCCATCAGTTGATTCTGCGCAGCGGAGGCCAGGTTTGGCGTCTGGAAAACCTCGAGGAATGCTTTTTCAAAGGCTGCAAAGTCATTCAGAATCGGACTGTTTGTTACTACAAATGGAGTCGCCCAGGCCAGAGCATTCCCGGTTAAATTCCCCAAGATGTAACCAATCTTGGCTTTATCGTTGTTGAAATGTGTCGACCTGAAAAGAAAATGGATTCGACAGTGGTGACAAAATTCAGCCACTCGACGTGGATCTCCATCGAACTTGATTGGTGTTGTATGTGTCAAGGATCCTTCAACCTGCGAGGTACTCATAGGGTTATCATTTGGCGTAGAGTCTGATTTTCCTGGCGTAAGGCGGTAATCTCCGCCCTGAGTGCTTGTAATTCGTTCCGCATCTCTTGCGAATCCTCCATCTCTGGGTCTGAAGGCAGGCATCTCAATCTGTCAAGCAGAGAAGTGCGTGAGAACTGTGTACCTGTTTTCTTGACAGTGGATCTAGTTGGGACCGCCAGTCTGCATCCAGTGAAATGACGAGCATGTGACTCGGGGAACCAGCCTCTCCACCACCCTAATGACACAGGGTGGTGAATGGACCAACTCCCAGCGTCACGGAAAGCACTCTCCTGATTAACGTGACGAAGGGACTGTGCAAGCACAGGCAGGAGAGGCCACAGTCTGATGGAAAGTTACTGGATACGGGTGAAGTCCAAAAGAGTCTAATCCAAAGGTACGTGATCCGGTGATGAGGAAAGATAGTCCAGGAATCTCTCAGATGAATACAAGATAAGGCCCCCAGTCCACAGGGAGACAAGTTCAAGCAGCCTCACGTAACTGGTCTGGGATGACTGATCTGCTCGAGGAACAGTTGGTCCAAAGGATGAGGCACCAGGCAGGTCCAGACAGGAAGAGGGAACCAGATTGGGAGGGGAGACCACCAAGAGTTGGGATCCCTAAGGTAAATCCAAGGACAGTGAACGAGGGCCCCAGGAAAGCTGGAGGAGAGGCAAAGCCCAGAAAGACCCAGGGGGAACCCAGGACAAGGAGCAGGGGAGCAGAGGTCCCCAGGGAAAAGAAGGGGACAGGGAACTGGACCCCAGGAAGGCTCGTGGAGCGGACAGGAGCCAAGGAGAACCCAAGCAGGTAACAGGAGACTGGGAACCAGGCAGGCTGGGGAACAGCAAGGCAGGGAGACCAAAGAGAAGGCTGGAGCTGAAGCAAGACCAGGCACAGGGAACAGGAACCACAAGAAGCAGGAGCGAGCAACACGACAGTAGCAACCGCGTTGAGACGCGAATTGCTACTGCTCGCGGTTCCTCTTATGGGCCGCCGGCACTCGCGAGGCCTGAAACGCAAGCCGTTTCGTCTCCGAGGGCCGGCGGACCCAGAACGAGGCTTGGAAGGCAAGCCCTTCCCAGAGCGGAGGCCCAATCTACGGCGCATGCGCGGAACCGAGACAGTGGCTTCCCGCGCATGCGCCGCTGCCCTCCAGCACCGGCCCCAGCACCTCTCCCCCCGGCGAACGCCCAAGCGCGAAAGCGCGGGTAGATCCGCCAGGAGGTGGGAGAGGGAGCGGGTGCAACGGACCCCGGTCTCCCCAAAAGTGGCGTGACAGAAGAGAAGACTGCTTACCCAACAAATAATTAGCCTCTCTTCTCATTGAAAAAATTCCCATCAACAAAATAAATCAAAATCCGCATTGTGTAATGGTACACCAAGGAGGTCTTATCTTGGTTGTGTTATTTTGGTTGTGTAAGTTCATCAGTGATGGCCAAGTATTTAGGGGGCTTGTCATCCACTGGATTAGATAGTGAAGATGCAAGATTTTCAATAGCACCACGTCAGTGATGGGATAGGATAAACAATAACACGTCATACTTGGTAAGGTGAGAAAGCGAAATGTGTGCATCAGTGTGGCTGAGAAAATGGAGAATACCTGCAGATACTGGGTGCAGTAAGATGTTATAATGCGTTGCTGTGTTTCTTTACACTATTTCTGAGTGAGAACTGCTATTGTAAAACTGTTTGGTCATGACAGCACAACATGAATTTCTTATTGTAATCTGAAAACCCTCAAACAGGTGCTTTAGAGAATGCATGTTTTACTGTGGTGCATACCTGTTAAGCATTTGCTGACCATGGCAGTGGCTCTTGTTTGTTCAATTATGTTAAATCCAGTAAGGGTTTAACCGATGCTGCATAACCTTGTAGCCATTGGTAATGGTTTTTTGCCATACCCAAAGTTTCTGGGTCTGGGTATCTTTTTAATATTGCTTCAGTGCAAGTGTTTCTTAACAGACAGTGATATCGTATGATATGGCATTTATATCGCCCCTGTACACACTTGTTTCAATAATGTCATGCCCTAGATGATTAACTTTTTCTTGACATGTTTAGTTTCGGTTTGGATGCTTTGTGACTTTTGTGAGCCAATACATGTAATAACACCAGTGTACTTACTTGCATAAGAGGGAAGCTAATATTCAATTATCCACATATTTTATCAACACATATTTATCTGGGAATGCTATGTGCTGTAAATCCTTCTTCAGTAGCTGAGAAAACATGGTGGGAGACTCTGGGTACCACTTTGGGAGCCTTTTCCATATGTATTGCAATGCACAGTACAAAAAAAAAAAAAAAGGTATTGACTATCCGGTGCACTGTAATGGAAAAGAAAGTGCAGCAAAAATAAAAGAGGGAATCAAAAAGCTCAGAATGGAATACATGACAATATAGTAATGAGATAACGTTACTGAATTAACTTCATGACGATCCTCCACAAAGCAAAATACAATCTTTCTGAGCGTCTTCACAGAGAGGATGGGGCATTCCAAGGACTACTTATTGGCATTAGAGTTCCCTGCTGATGACTGAATTAATGGGGAAAATGCCTCTTCTGATTCTGGGTGTAAGTGATGCTAGAGAATTCTTGCCAGTTCATTTGGAGGGTTCCATTAGTATTCAGTCCGTTTCTACATTGTGAATATACTCTACTTCATTGTCATGTGAAGAACAAAGACAGTTGGGAATCTGGCATTATTTATTACTGCGTTTTTGCAGACACATGGAAACCTTTGGGGTTTGGGGTGTGCCCTCCTGAAGAGTTGCTAATAAATCTTTGGTGCTCTGGAGGAAGAAGTCGGACACAGGGGTGGCATGGTATGAACACTTCTTTATTAAAGAACTAGTGGAAAATCCCACGTACACAGGATAATGTGCATATAGGAAGACAATTTCAGAGCGTAAACATATTGTATGGTGTATTTTAACTTAATTCATGGTAAACGATTTTTTTTTAATAAAGGATCTTGCTCCTTTTGCATAGAGGAGTAGTAACCTCAAGCAACATCTCACAGAATCCATTGAAGGTTCAACATAGTACATACGGCCAATTGTTTTATTTGCTCCTCATTATCTTGGATTCCACTTACAGGTTTTGGACTCATATGTAATGTTGTAGGATGTCAGAGTAATACAATTCACGTGCAGCATGATTCGAAGTAGAGATGAGATCATAAAATAAAGTACATTGAAGTCAAATAAAGTTTAAAACGTACATGAAAAATATTATTGATATACCAAAAAATATTACAATGAATAATGACATAATACATAGCTACATTGAAAACAAAGTAATTTATTTTGTTAGCGAAATAGTGCTTAATCAATTGAATTTCTGTTTATATGTTTAAATGTACATATGTTATCAATCATGAAACTTGAAAATGCTATTAAAGTTGGATCCCTTGTTGAATACACATTTTGTTCACCTGGAAGATGAACTTGAAGTCTTATTGTTGTATGCGTAAGGCAACAGCTCCCTCTAGTGGTGATAACAGGCAAAGCTTGCAGGATGGTTTCGGACTAACATACATTTGGCCTTTTATTATATAGTATGATAAGAAAGAAAGGTCTAGCTTTCCCTATTCTAAAGGGTATTCCCTATGTGAGGAACCTGACAACGTCCTCAATTCTTTTCCCCCTGCATCTTCCTCTCAGCTGGCCAGGGAAAGGCCATTGCTTTTGGATCTCCACCCTGGGGGTGGATATATGAGGGAGGATCACCTGGGTGGAGGGAACTTGGGGAGAGGGGCGAGGACGTCTGTAGGTGAGCCATGGTATCCCCCTTCCCCTTTTCACAATGAATCCTCTATCCCTAAAGCCTCTGTAGGCTATTGTCAGCCTTTTCCTTTTTCTTCCTTCCAAACTGTTCCCCAGAAACTCCACCTCAGTACTGCAACGAGGAAGAGACCAATTAGGAGAACACATCCTCATTTGACTGATACACGCACATTTATGAGACAGAGTTATACATACTCCCTTTGTTAAATCAGACAGTTCCAAACACCACTTTGATACTGAGACGAAGAAGAGGGCTATGGCGGCATACCGGTGGAACAACCAGGCATATCCACCTAATGGAGTTCTCCATAGTCAGGCAATTTGTATTTATTTATTTTGCATTTATTTCAGAGAACCAAGCCCTTAGGCATGTATGCGCTTATTATAGAAAGTGCATAGTACATATAGCAAAGTGCAAGAACATATTGGTTACAGATTGAATTGGTGAGCCTCACCTCATGTTGCGGGGGGCTACTTCAGCAATGCAAGATTACATAAGTGACAGAGCAACACAACAAAGAAAGGTTGTTGCAGGTAAGTACATGATAAGTGTTTACGAGCAATAGATGAGGTGCCTTAAGGCATCTAACGATTATAGCAGCATGTGGAATGCCAGATTCCGTATAGTTCCTGTTATGTTACAGATTTAACAATAGGTTACATGTAAAGTCAAGTAAAATGATGATATATTGCAAGATAGAGAGTCAAATCTGGAAGGCAAGATATGTATGCAGCACTGGGCTGGGAATCAATGCGGTAGGTTGATGGCAGAGAATCAGGCAGACTAGGCATGTCAATAGGTGGGTAGCAGGCAACTTACAGAAGCTGTAATCGGTAGTGGGAGGCCACGCATGCTGACAAAGTCACACCCAACTGGGGGTTACATCAGGTGCATGAAATGTTAGAGGCAATGTTAGACAAATTAGGAGATTTGGTGCTTCATTAGGCTGAGAGAAGGACACAGGGGTGCTGCAGTCCGCATGCTCCACGGGGTCAGAGGGTGCTGCAGAGACAGGTATACAGGTAAAACAAAATGAAGTTTGAGCTCGGGTGGTAGGTCGTGTCCTGACGAGCACATCCATTGCCCAGACAGAGGTCGAATTCGAACTCAATGACCCACACCTGGGGTCACATAACACCTGATGGATATAAAAATTCCCGCCGCATTGAGAGGGGAGGAACAGACTGGAGAGAAAGGAGTCGGAGACCCAGGTGCCAGGAGCAGTGTTGGGCAGGAGAAAGAGACGTTGAGGCTGTGGTGTCATGAACCATCAGACTCGCCCCTTCTGGACTTCCTGGTCCCTGACCCATAGAGGCTTACACTTAGCAGTACTCCCAACATGACAACCGAACACGGAACGCTGTGTACCAGTTTCCGTGTCATACACCTCACGTTCTATAAAGCAGAAACACCCCCGCGGCTCTGCCCGTCTCAACGCTAACGCTTACTGTGGCTAGACGTGTTGTGCCGTAGTTCGCTCTCATTTACTTCTTGTTCCCTCCCTGGTTCCTGGTCCCCAATTGTTACCTCCACATTCTTCCCTTTCCTTGCCCTCACTTGCATCCCAAACCTCCAAGTATTCGCTGCCGAGGGCTCGCTTCACTGTTTACAGGACTTCCCGGACATTCTGAACGATGCAGGACTCGGACGCTGAACGCACGCTGGAACCCGAGGACATTCGCACAGGGTTATACAAGACCCGCACTGTACGCAGGAAGACTCCATCGAAGAAAGAACACAGACAGGTGAGAAGGGGGGAAACCTGTGACAGATTGAGATGCCAACAAACCAACACTGATACGGACATGGAGGCGGCAGTCCAAGACCCATGCGCGGCATGCAGGAGTTAACAACAGAAGTTCAGAATCTCAAAGCCGAGAATGCTGCATTAAAACAGTTAGTCCTGTCACGTGATTCCGCGACCAAGGAAAGTTTATTGCTGGGCGGAATAGTGGATAAATGTGATGGTTCATCCAAAAACCTTTGCGGATTCCTTGATTCGTGTTTAGTCCACTCTACTTTTAAGCTCTATGACTTCTCTACCACCAGGGCAAAGGTGGGCTTTATGATTTCGCATCTTTCTGGGAATGCGTTAACTTGGGCTACGCCCTTGGTTAATTCTGGAGATACCCTCCTGGGTGACTATGATGGGTTCGTACAGGCTCTAAAGGCCATGTTTGACCGCCCAGAACAGGTCTACAGTGCCCAGGAACGACTACTGGATTTACAACAAGGTTCCCAGGATATGCTGACCTATGTGACACGCTTTAAGCAACTGGCCAAGGACGCAGACTGGTCCCTGGAGGCCTGCTTTACCCTATTTCGAAGAGGATTGAATGAGGAAATAAAAGATGAGCTAGCTAGGGTAGCTCGCCCAGGTTCCTTCCAGGCTCTTATGGATCTCTCTTTACAAATAGACTTCCGTATCCAGGAAAGGAAGGCGGAAAAGAAGAAGACTAAAGTGCCTTGCCAAAAGGCCTCCATAGAACCTTCCTCTAAACCTGAGCCCACTCCTGCCCCCACTACAGAACCAGAACCTATGCAACTGGGAGCCTTCCGTGGACCCATATCCCCGCAAGAAAGAATGCAACGGATTCACACTGGGCTGTGTATGTATTGTGCCTCAGATAAACATCTTCCTAGAGAATGTCCCTTAGCTCCTCCACGGCGTTCGGGAAATACCAGCTCCCGATCCTAGATGGAGCACAGTTTCGGGAGAGAGACGTTTGCTCCACATCTATTCCATCCTTGAACTCTCCTGGACAAAGCAATCTTGTGATCTTGCAGGCCTTTCTATTGCCATCCAAGAACGAAACTTACCCCATTTTGGCATGGGTGGATTGTGGGGCCATGGGGATACTTATAGATGAAGATTGGGTCACTACCCACCACATTCCATATGAGACTCGAGGCATAATGCAGCCTGTAGAAGCTATAGATGGAAGACCCCTCTCTTCAGGACACATTACCTTACAAACCAAAGAGATCCAGCTCTCCATAAACCATCATCGAGAGGTTAACAAATTGGACATCATAAAGTCTGCCCATTATCCAATGGTACTGGCTATGCCTTGGTTGCAGAAGCACAACCCATACATCAACTGGGCAGCAGGATCCTTGTTTCTTGGTTCCGAACATTGTATGTCTCATTGTCTATCCCGGGATTCCTCATCAACATCCCCAGAAGGTGCGCCAACAAAACAGCAAGGCCCATTCACAGTCTCAAATATTATCCAGGTTCCTCTGGCCTATCAGGATTACACTGATGTGTTTTCAACTGCTATTGTTCAGTCTCTACCCCCTCACAGACCTGAAGACTGTGCTATTGATACTGAAGCTTCAGCAGTGATTCCTTTTGGAAGGATGTTCATACTATCCGAGCCAGAGAAAAAGGCCCTCCGAGAATACTTGGATACCAACCTAGAAAATGGCACCATATGACCATCCAAATCTCCAGCGGGAGCTTCGTTGTTTTTTGTTCCCAAGAAAGATACCAAGGAGCTTAGGCCTTGTCTTGATTATCGTGGTTTAAACCAATGTACCCTCAAAGACCGCTACCCGCTACCCTTAATCTCGGATATCCTTGAAGCAGTGAGAGGGGCTGTATTCTTCATGAAATTGGATCTCAGAAGTGTCTACCATCTAATCCGTATAATGGAGTGTGACAAATGGAAAACAGCCTTTAGAACACCCTTTGGACATTTTGAATACCTGGTTATGCCCTTTGGACTCACCAATGCCCCGGCAGTCTTCCAACATTTCATGGACCGGGTGTTCTCCGATATGCTGTTCCTCTTCGTCATAGTTTACCTGGGTGATATTCTGATATACTCCAAGGACCATCTCAAGCATGAAGAGCATGTTAAGGCAGTCATACAGCAGTTACGTGAACATAAGGTCCTGGCTAAACCCGAGAAATGCCTTTTCTATGTCTCTACTGTTCACTATCTAGGATTTGTCCTTAGTCCAGAAGGAATCAGGATGGACCACTCAAAGGTAAAAGCCATACTATCCTGGCCAGTCCCAACCACCGTAAAACAGATTCAATCCTTCCTGAGGCTTGCAAACTTTTACCGGAAATTCATACCTTCCTTCTCGGAGATAGTTCAACCGATCGTTACACTGTTGAAGAAGGATACTCCCTTTCTTAGGTCAGCAGCCCAAGATAAAGCCTTCCAACGATTGAAATCGGAGTTTACACAAGCTCCCATCTTGGCTCAACCTGACATTGATCGACCTTTCATAGTGGAGACGGATGCCTCCAACTACGCCATCGGAGCAGTTCTCAAGCAGGAACTTGAGGACAAGTTAGAACACCCCATCGCTTATCTCTCGCAAACTCTAACTCCCAGCGACTCATTACTCTGTCCTGGAAAAGGAACTGTTAGCCATCCGTCAAGCCTTTACCAAGTAGCGTCATCTACTCTTGGGGGCAAAACATCCTGTTCAGGTCCGTACAGAATCTTCAGGTTCTGCAGTCCCTGGAATGTAGGAATAGTCGTCAAGCCCGCTGGGCCTTCTTCTTCGCACAGTATCAGTTCCAAATACAACATGTCCCTGAAACTCACAACATAATTGCTGATGCCTTATCTCGACGTCCCGACTACGAAACTCTTGAAGATCGATCCTTTCCCAAGATGTTTCCCCACACAATTTTCGTAGCCCAAGCAATCAGCCTCCTGGAAGACATTCGAATTCAAACCCAGTCCTCCGAGATGTGGAAGGAATTTACTGGAAAGAACCAATGGAATCTTAAAACAAAGGATGGGTATTTATTCAAGGATAATGGCCTGCTTATCCCCACACAAAGACTGCGACAAAGGATCATGAACCTCTGCCACGATACCCTTCATTCAGGACATTGTGGCATCATCAACACTCTCCGTTTGACACAAAGATAATTTTGGTGGCCAAAAATGAAAGTTGATGTCCAACGATACATCCAAGCCTGTGCAATCTGCAATCAAAACAAATATGACAACAAGAGACTGGCGGGTCTCCTACTCCAACCAACACTACCAACAAGGCCCTGGGAATTCATTGCTATGGACTTTATTGTGGAGTTGCCACCTTCCAGGGGATACACAACTATCATGTTTACCATTGATTTATTCACCCACATGGCTCATTTTATGCCCTTATATAAACTGACATCTTCCTCAGAACTCACTGGAATCTTCCTGGAACACATATACCGACTTCATGGGCTCCCTTCCAAAATCACATCAGACAGGGGACCTCAATACGTATCACAATTCTGGAAACACCTATGCCGCATACTAGGAATCCAACGTGCCCTCTCCTCTGGTTATCATCCACAGACCAATGGTGCTACTGAACGTGTAAACCAAACCCTGGAACAATATCTTTGTTGTTTCACCACCAAGGTCCAGGATGATTGGTCACTCTTAATACCTGTAGCTGAATTCGCCTATAACAATTCAGATCACTCGGCTGTCAAAACCAGCTCCTTTTTCTGTAGCCAAGGGTTCCATCCTTCGGTTCCACCATCTTTGCTCCCACATCCTACACCAGTACCTACACTCGACTCCTGGATTGAAAACCTCATCAGCGTACACAAACAAGCAAAAGAACACCTCGAAAAGGCCTGAGCTACTACTAAGCTCTATGCAAACTCCAAAAGAAGACCAGGGCCTTCCTATGCAGTAGGTGATAAGGTCTGGCTATCCTCGAAACTACTGCCTCAGCATTTACGACCAAATAAGTTGGCCCCCCTGTACTATGGTCCCTTTTCCATAAAGTAAATTATTAACCCAGTGGCCTTCTGACTCAAACTACCAGACTCCTGGAAGAGGGTCCACCCAGTGTTTCACACGTCTCTACTGAAACCATATGTCCAGTCCTCCCGGACTGCTCCAAGGTCTACCCCTGTGATTGTCAATGCCCAGCTCGAATATGAAGTGTCCAGAATATGTGACTCCAGGTACAGACGTGGTCAGCTACAATATCTGGTCGAATGGAAGGGGTATCCTCCCAGTGAACGCACCTCGGAACCATTCTCAAACCTCAATGCCCCCAGATTACTCAAAAGGTACCACCTTATACACCCCGGCAAACCCGGAGGAACAGGCCTTCGGAGGAGGCATGCTGTCATGAACCATTGGACTCGTCCCTTCTGGACTTCCTGGTCCCTGACCCATAGAGGCTTACACTCAGCAGTACTCCCAACATGGCCACCGAACGCAGAAACGCTGTGTAGCAGGTTCCGCGTCGTACGCCTCACGTTCTATAAAGCAGACACGCCCCCGCGGCTCTGCGCATCTCAACGCTACCGCTTACTGTGGCTAGACGTGTGCTGCCATAGTTCGCTCTCATTTACATCTTGTTCCCTGGTTCCTGGTCCCCAATTGTTACCTCCACATTCTTCCCTTCCCTTGCCCTCACTTGCATCCCGGACCTCCGAGTACTCGCTGCCGAGTGCTCGCTTTGCTGTTTCCAGGACTTCCCGGACATTCTGAACGATCCAGGACTCGGACGCTGAACGCACGCTGGAACCTGAGGACATTCGCACGGGGTTATACAAGACCTGCACTGTACGCAGGAAGACCCCATCAAAGAAAGAACACAGACCGGTGAGAAGGGGGGAAACCTGTGACACATGGTCGGTCGTGAGATGGTCTGGAGGTCCTGCTACCCTTCTGAACGGGTCCGTGCAGCAGAAGCTGTGGAACTCCCATTGACCCCAGCTGCCGCAGGAAACCAGGAGAGCAGGCGGTGCTCTCTGGGGATGCAACGAGCAAGAGGCAGAGTCTGGGGAAGCCGGAGAGTGGAAGGAGCATCGAGAAGCCTGTTGCAAAGGATACCAAGCAGATGGAAGCTGCCGTGTGACACTGGTGAATGTAAAGCAGGGAAAAACTCATACCGGGGCGCTCCGGTAACGTATAACTAAGTCCTTTTTGAATGCTGAACTAACTGAAAGAAATTGCAAGTACTTCTGAATGTCGAAACAAGTACTTTTATGAATACTAAGTGAACTGAAAGTTATGGAAATCACTTTTGAATGGCGCACAGAGTAAAAAGAAAGTTGAACACACATGAATGGAGTGAAAGCTAAGTATTATCTGTGGCAGATACACAGAATGTATTGTATTACACAAACATTGGCAGAGCCAAGAGAATACCAAGGAGGGTATGAGAATGAGAAACCAAGTATTGGCCCAAAGCTCAGAGGGGCCCAGGAAGTACAGGTTAAGAGGAAACCTGTGTTGGCAAGAGCCAGAGAGGAATACAGAAAAGTATAACAAAGTGCATGGTGGCTAAGCAAGTCACAGTACAGTGTCTGAAGAGTGTGACAATGGGAAACGAGCTAAACATCACTGTCAGATGGTGTCATGATGCCCGCTCCCGGGGAGCCGGTTCAAGCCCTGCGTCCCCGAAAGCAGACATCCAGTCCCCAAGGAAGGACCCAGCAACCCCATATAGGCTCATAAAAGACATCAGTCCTGGCGCCATAGGCGCCAGGCTCATTATGGAAGTGCTTGGGTTTACTTACCTGATGCAGACCATGCTGCAGGATCCCGGCCTCCTTGAGGCCTGAAAGGAACTACTTTACCTGTGGGACTAATTTACCATCCGGGCGTGGTCGGGGAAGGATACATACCTGATTGGAGGAAGGATACATACCTGGAACTTCTTCCAAGGCTATTTAAACCCCACCCGAACAGCCACACGTGCTTCGCGTTGTTCTGCATCTATCAGCTGGACGCTCACTGTGTCTGCTCCTGCATCCTGACTTCTGCCATGCCTGCCAGCATCCTGGATCACCTGCAAAGGAAGAGAAGAAGAGAACAGAAGAAGGAAAAGTCCTTACCTGCTAATCCGCATCCCGGAGACATGTCGCCGACAATCCTGAAAAGGAAGACTTTTATTTAAAAGCTCATCGCGTCGATCGCTGCAGCGCCGCATTCCACTCACCTTTACAGGGCGCCTCCATGTTCAGCAGCGATCATCCGGATTCGCAGTCACGCCCCAGCGCCTAGGGAGAAAAAGACCAGAACAAAAGGTGAGAGAGAGAAGGGAATAAGGAAAGCTAAATCTCCATGTTAAGACTTACATGTTGATTCATTCCCTCTTCATTTCGGGTCCGCGCGGCATCCTGGCATTTCCGGACCCCGGCCCCTAAGGGGAAAAAAAGACATCAGCGTTAATGAGCGAATGAAAAGACATTACCAAAAACGCTCATTAAAGACTTACTTGATTTCTACAAGGATTTCACCTCTCATCTCGGGTCGGTGCCTGTTCCTCGGCATTCCGTACCCCGGCCCCTATGGGGAAAAAGACACTAGCATTAGTACATTAATGCATGGACACAAGGGGAACCTCTTATCAAAGAACTTACCTGGAAGCCAAGCAAGTTTGGTTCTCACCAATCCGAAAATCCAGTGAAGTAACTGTATACCAACGCGCCCCTGCATCAGAAGCAGGATGGAGAGCTCGTCCTTCCAGACCCTAAGGTGAGAACGTACGAGGAATCACAGAAGGGGTTCGAGGAGGGTGAGAGGGGAAAGTGGGAGGCTGATTGCATTACCCTGCAGACAGTTAATCCCCTATTTTCGCCTACAGAAGGATACTTCTGCGAGCCAGATAAGCCTGAATTGGGGGCCCGGTCCAGTCCGTCTTCCGAACCCTGCGCATCACCTTAGAAGTGGTCACAGTAGCGGGAACCAGGCCAGCGCCTCCGTGGGAGTCAGGTGAGCATGACAGATGGATGCAGTGGCTAATTGTTGATGGAAGCAGTCAAGAAGGGGTATCAGTTGCGTGACCTGTAATGGGTGGCCCGTGTAGTCTGACAACTGCACCAAGACCAAGTGCCCTGCATGGTAAAGCCAATGAAAGTATGCAGAAAGACGCTTGTGTTTTGCAACCGCCTCATGTGTGAATTGGAAGTCAAGAAACAGAACTGCCTGAGTGAACTGGTACAAAATGTTGATATCAAAGGAGCTGGGAAGTGTCCCAGGGAACTGTGTTGTTTTTGAAAGCTGGAAGACTTGAACTCTTGGGGAAGGGAACCCCAATATTTTGTGAACGGTTCTGAATTTGGGGAAGGGGAAGCTTGCACTTCCTGATACAGACTACCTTTAATTTTCTTTTGGTAGGGAAATCCCACCTTAGCATAGGGCAAGTTAGGCCTTACTCATCCTGCATTTTAAGTTAAATAAAACTTTTGAGGACAAATTTGAATCTGTTGTCTGTGTCTACTCCATGATGCTTTCACACCTACCTAACTGAGGAAAACTCAGCTGCACGTTGTGAGAGTGGTTGTTTAGATGAAAAAAGTGTTGTCCTCTGTTCAAAACTACCCAACTCTAACCTTACCACTATACACACAGATCAACATAAATAACACTGGGAGAATGACTCCCTGCCCCTGGTTAACTGATATCCACTTTAGTGGTTGTGTTTTAAAAGTCTAGTCTAAGAGTTTGTGTGCTACAAAGAAATAGAATACCAGGAGAATTACTCCCTTCTCCTGGTCCACTGGTTAGGCTTTTTGACAATATGTTTGGCAACCGTTGACCTAGTTTCTGAATCAACAAGGCTGTACTGGGGAACCAGGAGGATTAACCCCTTCTCCTGGTTTACTTGGCTTTTGGTGACAGTGTTTTTCTTAACAGTTCTTATCAAGCTTTGTACTTCTCTACAGGCTTCTGTCAGAGTTAATTTAAATGTCCCCCAATCTTTGACTTTCTGCGGTTTAATCGCTTTTGGATCCATTTTATGAGAATTTCTAAGATGAAGAAGATTGCTCTCAAGGCTTACTTCACTTTGCTTACAGTTACAATAAGTAGTGTGATGAGGGAGATTACTCCTGAGTCTTTGGTTATCTTTGCCAGAATTACTGAGATGAGGGAGATCACTCTCAAGGCTTTGGTAGGATTTGCAACAATTACTGAGATGAGGGAGACCCTCCTGAGGCTTTGGTCAGCTTTATTACAATTACTGAGACGAGGGAGATCACTTTGGATGTTTTGGTCAGCTTTACTACAATTACTGAGATGAGGGGGATAACTCCTGATTTTGGTCAGCTTTGCAAGAATTACTGAGACAAGGGAGATCACTCCTGATGCATTGGTCAGCTTTACAACAATTACTTAGGCAAGGGAAATCACTCCTGATGCTTTGGTCAGCGTTGAAAGAATTATGAAGATGAAGGAGATCACTCCCAATGCTTTGGTCAGCTTGACAACAATTACTGAGAGGAGGGAAAGCACTCCCGATGAATTTGTTATTCTCCCCCAAGCCCCAACTGGGTCCACAGTAGGGGAGAACTCCTGCTTTTGGTCAGCTTTGCAAGAATTACTGAGATGAGGGAAATCACTCCTGATGCATTGGTCAGCTTTACAATAATTACTGAGATGAAGGAGATCACTCCCGATGAATTTGTTATTCTACCCCAAGTCCCTACTGGATTCACAGTAGTTCTTGTTACGGGATCACTTTGCCGGTTGTTCCTGGGATGTTGGGGCCTCTCTTCTAAGTTGACCCTTTGCCGACACTCTTTCTTGGCTTCTCACTATACCTCCTCGGTTCTACAGGATCTCTGGTACTTCCGGTATCAGAGTGGTTAGGGAACCTTCCAGTCCACCTCCCTGAGGTCACGCCATCGTCAACCAGCCTGAAACTTCATTTAAAAAAAAAAAAGTATTTACATTTTTCAAACAGTAACAACTTGTCAACACAGATAAGAAGCTTAAATAATTATCAGAGCATCAATAAATTCAATGAATTCATCCCGGATGAACTCTTCAGGCCTCCTCGGACTACCTCTTCCCAGTATGTTTGATATCACACAACAGAGTAGTGTGTATGACTCCTGTAATGTTCTTCTTCAAAGTATTTTCATAAGACAATGAGTTTGGTCTTATAGGAAGGTAAGGAGGAGTGTCACAATAACATACAGCAGTACCGTCATAGGTTTTTCTTACAGATCTTCGGCATTTCAGGGGACTCAATGGTAAGAGGGTTGGGGAGTTCTGCCATGGATGAGAGTCCCCATCCCCTTTAGGGGAGTCTCTCCTGTGAGGTCCTCCCACTTTTTACCACCCCTACCTAGGGGAAATATCAGGTAGTGGCCTCACCTCCCTAGCCTCACAGGAAAGGGCTCCCCCATGGGGAGAAGTGACATGATCCCATAATTTGTCATTGTTGTTATCAGCGAAATACCATGTCAGATGTGCAATAAGAGGCACAATTTAGTTTACAGAACATATCCTGCCCTAACAAATTGACAGAGATGATGGAATCAACAAAAATACTTGTTTATCTGTTCTAGCAGAAGTACCTGTTCTCCGAATGGCTTCTGTATAGAGACATGATGACACTGACCCTGTAGGTCGCTGTTCCGATTCGCTTATCAGTTGATGTGCTTTGCACCCTGAAGTAAACTGCACTGAGAATGAGTGCGTGTGGCTGGCTAACATACCCCGGAGCAGACATTGGGGGAGACGAGAGTTGGTGTGCTGCTGTATACTCTGACCTTCTGTGCTCTCTCCTCCCCACCTGTCGCCTCACCCTGGCATGGTGCAGTTCGCTGTGGTGCATTGTGGTGCAAATATCTTGGAAACCATGCATCCTAGGGCCTGGACCTCGAGTTTTGTTCCTCATGTCGGGGCTGGTCCTCCTTCGACCACATTGATGTTTTTGTGATTTCAGTCAACCGTCTCATGTGTCAAGGTGCTGTAATCCAGGGAAAGGGGTGGGGTGTCCAATTGTCATGTAGCTAGTAATGTCCAGAGGGTCCTAACAGGTAACCATGCAGAATTAGGTGCATATTGGTGAAACAGTGTGGAATTGTATAGGAGACAATGCTTCTGTCATGACCCTTGCCCCAGAGCCAGACTGGCAAGCCTACTTGCCAGGTAAGGTCAGGGTTCGGGGTTCCATTAAGGCTGTGGAGGCCTTGCATCCACTCCCAAGACTCTCTTGGAGTCAGTCCTGGCGCCTCTGGCGCCAGGGTCATAGTCATTGGAGAGAACTTGTTTGAAGGGGGACAACTTTTCACAGTAGCCGTCAAACTAGCATTACCACCCAATATGCAAATCCACTTGGTGTTCCACGTATCACTCTTGAAACCGGTACAACCCGGTACATGGGTTACGACACCTCCAAAACCCATAATTGTTGACGGAGAACCAGAATTTGAAGTCAAGGAAATCCTGGACTCTAAATACACTAGGTCCAAATTATACTATCCAGTCGATTAGAAAGGGTATGGACCTCAAGATAGATCCTGGGAACCCAGCGAGAATATCCATGCACCACGTCTGATCAAGGAATTTCATCAGAACTTTCCAACCAAGCCTGGACTGAACAGAAGAAACACCGTTAGAGGGGCTTTGTGGGGGAGTGCTGTCACGACCCTTGCCCCAGACCCCCACTGGCAAGGCTACTTGCCGGGTAAGGTCAGGGTTCGGGGCTCCATTTAGGCCTTGGAGGCCTTGCATCTACTCCCAAGACTCTCCTGGAGTCAGTCCTGGCGTCTCTGGCGCCATGCTCATATTCATTTTGGAGAACGTGTTTGAAGAGGGACTACTTTTCATTGGGCCTGCAGTTAACATGGAGGCATTCGCATAGCTTGGTTCCTAAGAACTAAGCTATGCGGTATAGTGTTTTGGGTGTGGTGGCCTGGGACTACTTTACCCGGACTACTTTGTTGGGAGGCTATTTAAACCAGACCCAAGCACCAGAGCACGCTTCGTGTTACTTTGCGGACTGCAACGTAACGCTCACCGTGTCCTGTGATACATGCAAGCCTCAGAGCAATGAGCCTGCAGAGGAGACAAAAGGAACATCATTAATAGAATCTTACCTGCAGTCTCCATCCTGTCATCCGCTCTCCAGTGAGCAGCTTCTTCTGGGCACCGCATACCTACCGGAACGAAGCGACCTGAAAAGGAAAAGGAGAAAGACAACATTAGAAAAGTCATACACCAGCATTGCTTAAGCCACGAACATCACAAGAAGCTTACCTGGCTTGTCACCTCCCGGCCGGCATCGCTCCGGAGTTACACATCCGCTGGAGAAGGACCGTGACCTGTAAGGAAGAGAGAAGACACAGGTTAGCAAAGGTAAGACAAAGCAGCGCAGCGCATAGCGCATTACTTACCGCATTACAACGCACATCTCAGGCCATCATTTGCCGGTGGTGCTCAAACCAACCAGGACGCCATGCCGAATCTCCCGCACGCCTAGGGAGAATGAAAGGACATTATTACAAACAAAAGAAAGGCATGCAAGAACAAACAGCGCTATACAAAAACTGCTGCTATAGGACCTACCTTAAAGACGCTTGAATGGGCACGCGCCAGTGAAGTACCTCGGCCGCCCATGCCCACTGAAGACTACGCACCCCTGCTAAGAAGGCAGGACGGAGAGCACGCCTAATACCACAACAAGGTGAGGAGAGGGCTTAGGGCTGAAGCCAAAAGGGTTGTGGGAGGACACTAACCTGAGTCGGCCAGTCTTGAACCCAGCCCTCCTGTGTTTTCAGGCTAGACTTCCTCCAAAGACACCATCCGGAAATCAGGGAGAAGGTTCCGGCAACCAACCAGGGCTGAGTGGTGTCCCCGTGGATACCAGGTGAGCGGAATAGCTTCGCCAAGCAACAAATCCTCAAACAAATTCTGACTTGTGCTGAAATCTGGGGTATGGGGTGGGGTGTCCAAATATCATGTAGCCAGTAATGTCCAGAGGGTCCTAACAGGCAACTATGCAAGATTTGGTGCAGATTGGTGAAACGGTGTGGAATTGTATAAGGAACAACGCTTTGCCACAAATCCCACCCCAAACGCATTTTGAATTTTATATATATATATATATATATATATATATATATATATATATATATATGTTATGTTATCAACGTTTGTATAGTGCATCGGTCGCCTGAAGGTATCATGACGCTGGCAAAAGGATAACTACAGAAACACAAGTCGAGCCGAAGATCTAGGAAAAGAATGTTTTAAGTTGGTGTCAGAACATAAGGTGATTTTCAATGGAACGACTAGAGAAAGTAAGAGTGTTCCAAAGAGTAGAAGCATTGAGAGTAAAGGCACATCCCCCACTCTAGTGCGATAGAACCTAGGCACATGAATACATAGGGCATTCTCAGAGCATAGCGATCTGGCAGGAACATAAGGTAGGAATTTGTCCCGAAGTAACTCTGCACCGTGCTCATTAAATGCATGGTGGACAATGCAGAGCGATTTAAATAGAATTCTGCTAGCCACAGGAAGCTAATGAAGAAGGTGTAGAAGGGGGTAAATATGGGCATGGCAAAAAGCACCAGAGATCGCTCTAGCAGAAGAATTCTGGAGGACTTGAAGCCGGTGAAGCAGATATGCTGGTTGAACAAGATAGAGAGAAGTGCAGTAATCGAGATGGCCAAATACTGCAGAGGCAACACCGGCGACCGAAGAAGGAGAGGCAGAAAAGGAAGAACCTTCCTGAGAACATTGAGTTTGAAGTGACCAGTCCGGCAGACTGAGCTAATTGGGCCTCCCTGGACAAGGAGGCCGAGATCTTAACACCCAGGTCTTTCACAGTGTTCACATGATATGATATATGATAGGTTATTTATAACGCACTTAATACCCAGAGGTTTCTAAGCATGGACCCAGGGATCGAACCTGTGGTGATCTGTGTCATCTTGCTTCCAAGGCGAGCATGTTGCCTCTGAGCTATCCTCCCGAGACATGGGAGGAAAAAGGGCCAAGTGAAGGGGGCCAGAAATCTGTCATCCAAAATGAGGACGCATCTGAAGACCCAACCACTGTTATGGGACCTGAAGAGCTGGACACAGTCCTAGTGACTGAATGCACTACGTGAGTAATAGAAATGCCAACAGCATTCATAATGATGGAGCAAAGAGGGATGGTTCATAAGCATTTGGATAATATAGCTAACTTAGTATCTTCTGTATTTATGAGACAGATTAACAGACTTTCTTGGCCAGAGGGTATCGGGAAACATGCAGCTCAGGCTGTCCTAATAGCGAACTTCATTTGGGGCACACCGATCATACACTTGGGTTGAGGAATGGGGTTCATTGTTACCCTCACCTAGTATCCACAGGACGCCACCCAGCCCTGGTTGGATGATTTGCACTCTCGAACCTTCTCCCGGGCCCTTGGTAAGGCCTCTGGTTAAAGATGGGTCTGCAATATAGGAGAGCTGGATTCCATACCAGATTGTCTTTATGTTTTCCCACTTCCCTTGGCCTCCACTCCTTCCTCCCCCTTGGACCCTCTCCTCACCTTAATATTGTAAAAGGTGGATTCTCCATCCGGCTCCTTGTGGCAGGGGCACATAGATGTGGAGGGCGAGCAGCGACCAAGTTACGTCACTGGTGCATGCCCCCCCTATGGGAATCCAGGCCTGCTGCGACTCTGTAGGTTTGCTGCTTTACAGTCTTTGTATGCAGTTCTCATGCTCCTCTTAGTTTGAATAATAATGGCTTGCTTCTTTCCTTTTAGGTATGGAAAGGTATTTTGGTGTTGTCATGCAGTTTGAAGATGAGCATGGGCCGGTAGGCAAAGGCGCGGTGTGCTCGATGCGGTCTGGTGAGTAATGCGCGATGCGCTCCGCTGTTTCACCTTTTATATTGCTAACCTGTGTCTTTTCTCTCCTTGCAGGTTGCGATGTTACTCGCCGAGCGCAGTAATGTTCCAGCAATGATACTGACCAGGAGATGACTACCCAGGGAAGAATTGTGTGGCTTTCTTCATTCAGGAGGAAACGTGAGTAAACGCTTACTAATGTTGTTTTTCTTTCTCCTCTTTCCAGGTTATGGTATTCCAGGATGCATGCAGTGCCGGTTGATGGAGTTCGTACATTCAGGTGAGTGGAACTGAAGTCGGCGATGGATTGAAGACAGGATACTGTTCCAGGTAAGTTTTGTAGTGTTCTTTCTCTCTCTTCAGGTCCTTGGTTTCAGGTAAGCTGGCATCAAAGAACTGGACACGGCGAGCGTTACGCTGCCCACAGCAGAATGACGCAAAGCATGTTCTGCTGTTTGGGTGCGGTTTAAATAGTCTCAGGTAAAGTAGTCTAGGTAAAATAGTCCCAGACCTGCCACACCCAAAGTAGTCCAGGTAAAGTAGTCCCAGGCCTGCCACACCCAAAAGACTAGACCGCATAGCTCAGTTCCTTGTAACTGAGCTTTGTGTCTGCCTCCATGTTGGCTGAGCCCCCCCTCCCCCAAGTTAAATAGTCCCAAGTAAATAGTCCCATTCTAATGTTGGTCTTCATGATGGTTATGAGCCTGGTGCCAAAGGCGCCAGGACTGACTCCAAGAGAGTCTTGGATGAGGTTTTAAGGCCTTTGTCCTGGCCCTAACTGGAAGGCTGACTTGCCAGGGAAGGCCAGGGGCAAGGGTCATGACATTCATCTGTCAGTGTTGGCTGGAAAGTCTATTGCGGCTTTCATTTGTCCAGAAACCCTCTTGTTTGCAGTAATTACAAACAGTGAGGCTCCCAAAACGTGTTCATTGAAGGTTCTCTGCCATGCCTTTCCTTCTGTCACTTCCACTTCCTCTCCTGCCTCCCTGCTGTAAACCTCTTGGCCCCCTATGAGAAGCCTGCCCTTGATGTTTTTGCAGTTGTAAAGCCAACATCTTTCTGTTTTATCTTACTCTCTGACATGCCAGACAGGGATTATTAACTGCAACCAGTTCTGATATAGGCCTTGTTGCCATCCTATGAATATAATTTTCAGCTGCTGGTACAGTTTGAGCAATAACCGCTGAATGAAAGTATTCGCTGCAACTTCTTAGATGGTATCTGCAGGCTACATTATACCAGAATACTGTGTAAATACCATGTAAAACCTGCCCATATAGTCAGTGGGGGTTTCCCCCTGTTCTGTTTGCAATTATTTATTTTTCCCCAATTAGTTTGTAATGGGCAGACCTCAGGAATCATGGCACTAGTCAGGTGAGGGACTATCTCGGGATCAGTAGCGTACCTGCCACTCTGCTGAGTGTGTCACCTTGGCATGCAGCATGACAAATACCTACTTGCAGCCTTAGAAAACACTGAATTAGGTCACTGGAGAAACCTACTGCATGCTCATAACTACTGTGAGGAGTGTTTGCAGAGTGTTTGAATCTTGGGGTAGTACCCTGCTTTGCCGTTTCGTTTTGCAGCCTTGAAGGTCTGTTTACACTTTCCATAACACCTGCATCATCAAAACATCTCCTCCGGACGCGGAGCGTCGCATAGTGTTTGCAGAGTGTTCGCAGAGGTGGAAGCAGCCCGGAGCCGCCTTCATATATCATCCGTCAGCTGAGGTTGTCTGCCATCAGCGCACAAGACAACAGCAACGCCTACACTTATTGAACGAACAAGGAGAAGCCACTCTACCTTTGGCAGTTAGTAGGACTCCAGTTAGAGACCCAACGGATTCTAAAGGTAATCCTTCCATACCTGTTTGTGAAAAATTGGACTTAACTGTCTCAGGTTTAACTACACCCAAATCAATGTCACCCACATGACTTCTCTTATGAAAACAAGAGGGGTGTAAGTGCGCAAAATCAGCATTTCCATTCTGATGATATCGCAGTGAGATTAGATATGGGGGGCAGCGAAAACCCTGTGTCTATTTTGAAGAAAACTGACAAAACTGAATGTGCAGAGAACAGAGCAAAGAAGCCATCGTGTAGAAAAGTGGCCCCCATATTAAAAAAAAAATACCACTCTGTATCTGACATTGGCAAATTCAAGTGGCATTATAAATGCCATGCGTCTCTGTGTGTTACGGCTCAATGTGTAGCGGCAAACCATGTACCCTCAAACTTCTGTAAGGAACTCATGGTTGTAACAGTAAAGACAGACAGTGAATACGATTCAAGGGTGTTTATTTAAACAGCATGCAGTTTGGAAAATGCCTAAACTAAACCTAAGATGGGAGCAAGCTTCGACCAGCAAACTAAAAATAAGGCAGTCCTTGTGGCGTCTTGTCAAAATAAAGGGCCTATACTAGTAAAAACCTATTGCCAATTCTCACAACTAAATATAGCAAGAGTGTGAGATAAGGGTTTCAATAAGGAAAGAAGTGTTTACAAATAATAAGTCAGTATGTGATTGCCAGGGGTCTCCCTTCCGCACGTTTTGAGCACGGAACAAGGTGGGTCTCCTAAGCCCAGCACACACTCCAGCTCTCCCAGCACGAGCTGATAGTTCCGTATAAGCTGTTAGGTTCTTCATTGGTTAAGTCTCTTTTCAATAAGTGTCTCTTGCCTTTGAAGACCTGATGTTTTCCAATTAACAGAATAAAAGCTAGTTTCCTTGTAGCACTTAGTGTGATGATTTCTCACCCCCCGGTCTCCCTCTTCCGCGGGTGCCAACCCCTCTCGAATCTCAGCCTTCCTCTGCTGGGTTCACTATGGCTTTTGTCAACACACTCTTTCTTGGGACTTTAGACTTCACCCCTCTTTATTGGCATCTTTCCGCCAAGTTTACTCTTGCCACTTTACAATTCCTTTTCCTTTACCTTGATGTGGGATTCACTTTGATTGCGTTTCAATGGTTTGTTGGTCAAAGACTTTTGGCTGTACAGGGATTTGGATCGACCCCTAAATGACCACTTTGACTTGTCTTAGCGGCTCCCCTATGGCCTTCTGGTATTTGCAGTTTCAATCAACTTGGGATCAACCAGAGTCTCTTGAGTGAGCACCCACGTAGTGCCTCTCCCCTCTGTGGCTGATCTTCCCATAACAATTCACAGTTCTTTGAACTTTGCCACTTTGCGACTTGTATTCAACACAGTTATTTTGTTTTAACGGTTCTCCCCTCGACTCACCGGCTATGATGAACTGCTTGGCTTTCTTTGCATCTGGAGTCAAGGCCGGTAGCACGGTAGTAAGAGTATCCCTCGGTCCTGCTTATCAGCATAGACACGCGCTATGTACCGTTGACATCTGCTGCAACACACTTGGGCTATTGTTTGTGGTCTTACGATTCCATCTTCGAAGGTCTCACAGGCCTGGCTTAGAAAGGGCAAGGACGCTTCTCTCCTTGTCACCCTCTCGGTTTGCGTCGTCTTTCTCCTCCTCTTGAACTGCCGTGCCTCGATAGCTGTCTCGTTACGCAGTCTGCCTTGCTCATACTGTGCTCTCATGCTCCACCTTTTATCCCTGTGGGGAAGGGTAAGGGCTGTCAGGTCAATTGCCTGACTTTGCCTAACCCTTGTATTGGGACATGTCAGGTAAACAGCGCTGTTGTTAGCCCATTGTCTTTCATGTTGTGCAAAAGTATTCATGTCAGAAAAGTGGGCGGGGGCAGTGGTTTTGAATGTCCTATGTGGTAGGATTGTGAAAAGCTATTGAAAGAAGGGGGATACCGCGTCTCACCTGTCGGTGTCCCACTCCCTGAGGATCCCCGATCAAGGTGATCCTCCCTTACTGGCCCATCCCTAGGAACTGGATCCAATAGTGATGGTCATGTCCTGGCCACCTGGATGACAGCTCCCCGGGGACTAGCTAGGAAGACACCTTCAGGTTTCTCACATTTCACACTGGACAAGCCGGACATGTGAGGAGGGGAGGAAAGCCAGGGGGTCCCTAGGTCTATACCTCTGTCACATGTTTCCTCCGAAGCCCCTGAAGCCCCAACAGATTGACGGGCGACCTGACCTACACAGATATGTTGGGCAGTGCAGCACCTGGGGGCACAGATCAACACCTTTAAACCCATACTGTTCACTATTAACAATCTCTTGTGGAGCTCCGTGCAGCAGACGTAGATAGGGTAGGCAGTGTAGAACCTGGGGGCCCATATCAACATCCTTCAACCTACGCTGTTGATCAGCAACACTCCCCTGTGGAACCCTGCTCGGCAAAACTATCTTTTGGTGAATCACAGGGGAAAGAAATAGTCTCAAGTATTATGGAGTCAAGAAGCCTGAGTGCATTGGAAGTATTGGAAGTAACGAGCCATGAAATCTTGACTGAAAACCATCTAGGGTCTCACGACAAGGCCAAGTGTGGGCGACCAGCCACAGAAACAGCTGAATCTACCCGCCAAACTGAAGAAGGCACTCGATCTGGGGAAAAATCCCAGCCCAAAGAACAATCCAACCTTGGCTGCAAGACTTACTAAAGATATTGCGCACTTGGTCTTGTGCTTAAGCACGAAGCGTGCTTGAGAATGGGGGAAAGCCATATTTCAGAAACAGGCAAAGACCTGGGTTGGGTCTCAGCCATTCCAGCAAACAAACACAGAATGAATGGCACTCTTGAACCACTAGTCACCATAAGAGCGTCTGAGTATAATTTGCAGCATCAGGGCAATCTACCAAGTGGTAGTGGCTGGAACAGAGGTTATATGAACAGGAGGAAGACCTCCAGCGATGGATCATCATCTGTATTGGAATGTTCCTTGGAATCAATCCCCTTTATGGAAGTCAGGAAAATCAACTCTAGGCAATCAAAGGAAAAATTGAAAACCCAGAGGTGGCCAGATGAGGAGGAACATAGCAAGCCTTGGATCACCCAACTGCAAACCAACATTCTTTGCGCAGTTATAATTACCTTGGCCACATATTTGAAATTATATGAGAACTTGAGTGACAATTTTAAAGACCAGACTACTCTGATCGCACTGATGCACTCAAATTAATCTATGTGGAATCCTTTAAAGAATCACTTATAGAAAAAAGAATAAGGAAAAAGAAATGGAGGGAGTAGTTCTCAAGTCGCTGGTCGATCTGATGCAAGATGCTAGGTCTGATAAGAAGATCTTTCTTGAAGGAATCAGTGAAATTGTCTCGTAGTCGAAGACTCAAAATCCTGCTAATAAAATTGAGTCAGAGATCGCTGGAGGCATGCCTGAAGGATCAGTTGTCCCCACGGAGGGCCTGCAGCATGCCATAAGCCATCTGCAGACTTTGCATGCGGAGGCCCCAGCGAGGACACAACTGTTGGGAATTATAGAAAGGTATCCGCAGCCCGACAACAAATCCTCCAACCAACAGTCTCAATGCTTACATCTAAGCCTGTAGCAGTAGAGCACATGTTGGCGCAGAAAAGGGTAGAACTAGCTACCGCTACTGAGACTAGCATGTCATCAGAAGCTGACTGCGATGATGACCCCGGAATAATTCCTGTTAGGATAAACAACTTTTCAATCTTCGACCCGAACAAAACCAACAAAAAAGATATACTTACAAAAAAGAAAAGTGAGTGTTACGCTCACGTGGCTCCCACAGGGGCGTCGATCTGAACTGGACAGCTGCAGTCTCCACTAATGTGACGTGTAGTGCCGAGATGACAGACTGGACTGGCCCACCCAGCTTGGTTTGCTTGGCCCGTAGGAGTATTCTTCTTTAAATGGAATAAGGGAATTAACCACCCGTGGAGTTGAGAGTTAACCCCCACCTCCCCCTCCTGTTCTCCCCACTGATCGCCTCTAATACCCCTTCTTAAAGTCTCACCTGATGGTTTGGAAGGATGAGCTCTCCATCCTGCATCGAGCGCAGGGGCACATAGATAACCAGTTGCTTCACTGGTTAGAAGGAATTGATGAGTTTCAGAACATTGTCGTTCGTAAGAGTTCAAATGTCTGACTTTCACTCTTGTCCGATTACTTGCAGTTTGCAGCTTGACCCCAGCAAAGAGTTCCTCGTGGTAGCTGACGAAGTTCAGGTAAGGATTTGTCTTATCCAACACAGTTCAATAAAATAAGGCCAGAATGTAACCTGTTGCTTTCTCCCTTATTCAGGTGCGGAGAGAAAATATCAAGTTCGGGGAATAATGCCTCCGGCGGTAAAATTAGGTAAGTCTATTGTGGTGAGAAGGATTCCCCTTGTTTGTCCCTTTGTCTCACCTTGTTGTCCTTTTGGTCCCCTTAGGGGGCGGGGTACGGCGAGGATGCTATGGCGGCTGTGCCGACCCGTGAAGAGGAATAGTACGAATGACGGTAAATCAGGTAAGTCTATGGGGGTAGTTACTATTGCCTCTGTTTATTCCCTTGGCTCACCTTTGCTGTTCTTGTGTTCCCCTTAGGTGCCGGAGTGCGGCAGGAACTTGCAGAAGGAAGCGGTGGATCGTGAGAATGCTGCAAAGGCCAGTGAGTTCAGCGCGGCGCTGCAGCAGGCGGGGCGGCACGCGTGAAATACTTCTTTCTTCCAGCTCGAAGGCGCAGTGGATCCAGAATTCAGGTAAGGATCGAAGGTATTGCTCTTGTTCTAACTTTTTCTCCTTCTGTTTCCCCTTTTTCTAGGAGCTGCAGACTCGAGGCGGGCGTGGCAGAAGACTGGATGCAGGCTTGCAGACACGGTGAGCGTTACGCTGCTGGATGCAGAATAACGCAAAGCATGTGCTGCTCTTCGGACGTGGTTTAAATAGCCTCCAAAGTAGTCCCAGGTAAGTATTCCTCCCCAGCCCCACCCGAGTAAAAAATAGTCCCAAGGTAAAATAGTCCCTTCCAAGCCTCATTTGGCTTGCAGCTCTTGCAGCATGGTCTGCATCAGGTAAGTTTGCAGCATGGTCTGCATCAGGTAAGTTCTACTCTATGGGCCTGGCGCCATAGGCGCCAGGACTGACTCTCCATATGAGCCTGGCGCCATAGGTACCAGGACCACACCCAAACAGCCCCTAACAGGGGCTTTTGGGCTTGCTCAAAATAACTTGATGCCTGCTTCCGGGGTTGCTGGACCTGGTCTGGGTCCCCGGGGGTATGCATCATGACAGCACTCCCGCCCAAGGCCCCTCCTAAAGTCGTTCTTCCCCATGGTTTTGGTTTGTCTGGGAAATTTCGGTGGAATCTTTTCACCAGTCGAGGTGCATGCACATGGTCACTAGGTTCCCAAGACCTTTCCTGTGGTCCGTAACCTTTCCAGTCAATTAAATAACAAAGTTTTGACTTCACCATCTTGGAGTCCAGGATGTTCTTAACCTCAAATTCGGGTTCCCCGTCTGGGGTCTGGTGGCTTGGTTAGTCTTGTCCCTGGTTGCACTGGCTTCAAAAGTGACACATGAAAGACGGGGTGAATTTGCATATTAGCAGGTAAATCCAACTTGACGGCCACCGGGTTGATAATGGCCTTAATAGAGTAAGGTCCCAAATATCTAGGGTTAAAGGTCCGCGTTCCCTTGAGAGGTATGTGTTTTGTGGCCAACCATACTTGATCCCCTATTTGGTACTGTGGAGTATCACTGCTATGCCGATCAGCATCTTTCTTATATTTCTCCTTCGCTTGTTTTAAATGTGCAGTTGCCTCCTTAAAGGCTTGTGTAATCGTAGCGTGTAGATGGTCCACTCTGGGCATATCTAAGTGTTGGGGTGAGTTACGGTCTGAGGTTCGAGGATGGTGCCCATATAGGATATAAAAGGGGCTTTGTCCAGTACCAGAATATACTGAATTATTGTATGCACATTCGGCGATCCAAAGAATGCCCTTCCAATTACTCTCAGTCTGATGTTACATACAACGCAGGTATTGTTCAAGAGTCTGGTTGGTCCTCTCCGTTTGACCATTGGTCTGGGGGTGGTGACTGGTCGATAATCTCACATCGATTTGCGTCAATTGACAACATTTCATCCAAAAATGTGAAATGAATTGACTGCCTCGGTCAGAGACCAACACGGACGGAAATCCATGTATGTGAACAATGTTTCCGAGGAATTCTTTGGCCAGGATTGAGGCTGAAGGTAATCCTTTTAAAGGAATAAAGTGGGCCATCTTGGAAAAAAGATCAACAATAACTAGAATGGTGTTAAATCCATTACAAGGAGGTGGATCAGTAATAAAGTCTAACGATAAGGTGTGCCATGGTGTAGGCGGAATGTCTAAAGGTTGTAAGAGTCCAGCTGGTTTTTTCTTTTGACTTTTGTTTTGGGCGCAAATGCCACAAGACATCACAAATGATTTAATATCCTTTCACCAGGTGGGACACCAGAATTGTCTTTTAATTTTAGCTTCAGTTTTTGCAATACCTGGGTGCCCCTCCATTAGGGTATCATGATAACGGAAAATGATTAGCTCTTGTAGTTCCTTGTGTGGCAGAAATAGCCGCCCTTGGTAATAAGGCAGATCATTGGTGACAGAGTAGTCTGGGCCTTTCTTTACCCAGTCCTGCAGGGCTGTAGGCTCAAAGAGTTGTTGGATCTTTACCTGAATGTCCTCTAGTGTCTGTAGAGTAGTCATGCCAAGAATCCTTTGTTTGGAAATTATAGGTACTGGTTCTGGGTTCACTTCTGCCTCTCCCACCCCTATTTGGGATAAGGCGTCTGCTTTACCATTCTTACAACCTGGTCGATAGGTTATCACGAAGTCGAACCCGGCAAAGAACAATGCCCATCGGAGTTGGCGTGACGATTGGGCCTTGGCTGCTTTTAAATACTGTAAGTTCCGGTGATCACAGTAATGGTATGCCTGGCACCGAGAAGATAGTGCCGCCAAGCCTTGAAGGTGGATTTAATGGCTAATAACTCCTTGTCGGTATCCGTGTAGTTTAACTCGGGTGCCGAGAACTTTCTGGACCAAAATTCTACTGGGTGAAGCTGGCCAGTTTCAGGGTCCTTTTGAGACAGGACAGCTCCCATGGCTAGACTGGATGCATCAGTTTCCACTATGTATGGAAGTTCAGGGCGCGGGTGCTTTAATACAGGTGCAGACGTGAATTTCACTTTCAGCTCTTGGAAGGCATTTTCAGCTTCTTCAGTCAACACAAATCGTTTATTTTGTCGCAAGAGTGCTGTGATGAGATGTACGACATGTGAAAAATCTGGGATGAATCTGCGGTAGAAATTGGCAAAGCCGAGCATGCTTTGTACTCCTTTAACTGAACTTGGTGATGGCCACTTAAGGATTGCGTCCACCTTTCGTGAGTCCATTCGGACTCCCTTTGGGGTCATGATAAACCCAAGGAATTCAACTTCTGTGGCATGAAAAATTTTCCAGTTTTGCATATAGTTTGTGCTGGCGCAATTTCTCAAGGACTGCTCGGACGTGCTTCACATGGTCAGATTCTGAAGAGGAGTATACTACAATATCATCGATATATACGACAACACAAACGTCAATGAGTTCACGAAGGACATCGTTCATGAAGTATTGGAAGGCTACTGGTGCATTGTACAACCCGAAAGGCATCACCTGGTATTCGAATAACCCATACTTAGTGCGGAAAGCAGTCTTCCATTCGTCACCCTCTTTTACACGTACCAGATGATATGCCCCCCGGAGATCTAATTTAGTGTATATGCAAGCGTCCTTTACTTGGTCCAGTAGTTCAGGGATCAGAGGCAATGGGTATCGGTTCTTAACAGTTATCTGGTTCAATGCACGGTAGTCTATGCACGTTCTGAGGTCACCTTCCTTTTTGGGCATGAAGATGCAGGGTATTTGGATGGGCGAATAAAGCCATTGGCAAGGTACTGGTCTAAGTATTGTCGTAGGTGAAGGTTCTCAGGTTCCGTAAGGGCATAGATCCTGCTACAAGGGGGTTGTGCACCGGGTATGAGATTGATTTGACAATCGTACGATCTGTGAGCAGGTAAGGTGTTTGCCTGTTCTTTTTGGAAGACATCCTGGAATTCTTGGTATTCTGGAGGTAGTTGCATGACTGCTGTGGTTACTGTGGCCAGGCCTGCGTTCAGATTTTTCTTTGGGTAACAGGTTTGTGCACAATCCGGGAAGGTTATTCTCTTCTCTCGCCAATCAATAGAAGGATTATGTGTTTCCAACCAAGGTATCCCCAGTATTATTTGGAACTGTGGGGCTTTGATTAGATCAAACATAATAGTCTCTCGATGCCCATCCTGACCCAATAGTGTCATCTCTGCGGTGGAATGAGTCACAGGCCCAGAGGCGATTTCAGTTCCATCGACTGCGGTGATGACATCTGAGGTGGTTTTTCGGCAGAGAGGTAGATTCATCCTGGAAGCCAATTCGTAGTCCACATAGTTTCCTATGGCCCCGCTATCAATGTATACCCTTACTGCGTGCATACGCGATGGCTGCCCTGGATCTACGAGGACCATTGGTATGATGAAATGCGAGGTCTGAGTATCCTTCTTCAAGCTCGGCAAGCAGACCTCTATGCTTGTCGGGCTTGGTTGTTTCCCGAGTCTGACTCCATATGGCTTTTATCAGCAGCTCCTACCACCTTCTTGGGTGGTTTCACAGGGCAATCCCGTAGAAAATGCCCAGAAGTTCCACAATATAGACACAATTGCATTTGCCGTCTCCTTTCTCTTTCCTTCTGGCTTAAGGGTCCTTTAACCCCTCCGATTTGCATGGGTTCTGAAGCATCTGCTCCTTTGGGGTTAGCTTGGGTTTACGACTTGAGCCAAGACATCCTTGAGTTCTCCTCGAAGCCCTCGATGAAATAATGTGATTCGTTTTACCTCAGGCCATCCAGTTTCCACTATCAACCTATTGAAAGTCGCGATGTAGGATAGAAGGTCCTGGTTACCCTGTCGTAGGGACAAAAGTTTGTTATCCAGGGCCTGCCCTTGGGAGTGCTGGGCAAACAGTCTTTCCATGCTCGTTTGAAAGCCCTGAAAATCTCGAAGAATTGGGTCATCCTGAGTAACTAGTGGAATTGACCAATCAGCTGCACTGCCACTGAGATATGACAATACAAAGCCTACCTTGGCTTGATCCTTTGGGAAGGCTCCAGGTCTGCATAAAAAGTGCAAGCGGCATTGGTTCATGAACACGGCGAACCTTTTAGGGTCCCCGACAAAGCGTTCGGGCGGAGCTAATGGAATAGTCCCTGGTAGGTTTATTTGCACAGGGTTACTCGATGAAACAGGAGCTGGATTCCCCCCTGAGTCCTGGTAGGGGCGTTTGTCCAGCCTGGCTCTTTGACAAAATCAACTCTCTCCTAAGAGCATTGATCTCTTGACGGGCGGAATGCACTTCTGTCCTCAGTTCCCCTAGTAGTTGGGCCAATTGGTCAGTTTCTGAAGTTTCCATAACGCCCGGGTGGGAATTTGTGGGTAGGCTTCGCATTCTGTTATGCTCACCTGGCTCCCACAGGGGCGTCGATCCGATCTGGACAGCTGCGGTCTCCACGAATGTGACGTGTAGTGCCGAGATGACAGACTGGACTGGCCCACCCAGCTTGGTTTGCTTGGCCCGTAGGAGTATTCTTTTGTAAATGGAGAAAGGGAATTAACCACCCATGGAGTTGAGAGTCAACCCCCACATCCCCCTGCTGTTCTCCCCACTGATCGCCTCTAATGTCCATTCTTAAAGTCTCACCTGATGGTTTGGAAGGATGAGCTCTCCATCCTGCATCGAGCGCAGGGGCACATAGATAACCAGTTGCTTCACTGGTTAGAAGGAATTGGTGCGTTTCAGAACATTGTAGTTCGTAAGAGTTAAAATGTCTGACTTTCACTCTTGTCTGACTCCTTGCAGTTTGCAGCTTGACCCCAGTGAAGAGTTCCTCGTGGTAGCTGACGAAGTTCAGGTAAGGATTTGTCTTATCCAACACAGTTCAATAAAATAAGGCCAGAATGTAACCTGTTGCTTTCTCCCTTATTCAGGTGCGGAGAGAAAATATGAAGTTCGGGGAATAATGCCTCCGGCGGTAAAATTAGGTAAGTCTATTGTGGTGAGAAGGATTCCCCTTGTTTGTCCCTTTGTCTCACCTTGTTGTCCTTTTGGTCCCCTTAGGGGCCGGGGTACCGCGAGGATGCTATGGAGGCTGCGCCGACCCGTGAAGAGGAATAGTACCCCGGTGGTAAATCAGGTAAGTCTATGGGGGTAGTTACTATTGCCTCTGTTTATTCCCTTGGCTCACCTTTGCTGTTCTTGTGTTCCCCTTAGGTGCCGGAGTGCGGCGGGAACGTGCAGAAGGAAGCGGTGGATCGTGAGAATGCTGCGAAGGCGGGTGAGTTCAGCGCAGCGCTGCAGAAGGCGAGGCGGCGCGCGTGAAATACTTCTTTCTTCCAGCTCGAAGGCGCGGTGGATCCGGAATTCAGGTAAGGATCGTAGGTATTGCTCTTGTTCTAACCTTTTCTCCTTCTGTTTCCCCTTTTTCTAGGAGCTGCAGACTCGAGGCGGGCGTGGCAGAAGACTGGATGCAGGCTTGCAGACACGGTGAGCGTTACGCTGCTGGATGCAGAATAACGCGAAGCATGTGCTGCTCTTCGGGCGTGGTTTAAATAGCCTCCAAAGTAGTCCCAGGTAAGTATTCCTCCCCAGCCCCACCCGAGTAAAAAATAGTCCCAAGGTAAAATAGTCCCTTCCAAGCCTCATTTGGCTTGGAGCTCTTGCAGCATGGTCTGCATCAGGTAAGTTTGCAGCATGGTCTGCATCAGGTAAGTTCTACTCTATGAGCCTGGCGCCTATGGCGCCAGGACTGACTCTCCATATGAGCCTGGCGCCATAGGTGCCAGGACCGCACCCAAACAGCCAGTAACGGGCTTTTGGGCTTGCTCAAAATAACTTGATGCCTGCTTCCGGGATTGCTGGACCTGGTCTGGGTCCCCGGGGGTAGGCATCATGACAGTGAGCAAGTGATGAAATCAAACAACATGCAGAAACTGAAGCTGAGGAAAGCATGTGGCTTCAGAAGCTTCTCCAGGAATCGCAAGAATGTGCTACTTGGGCCTTCTACAACAACAAGAAAGAACAGGAAAAAAGTAGGATTCTCTAAAATACCACAAGAAAACACAGAGAACCCATCGAATTAGACAATGTTGAGGATCCACTGCTCGACTTGTCTGTGTACGAAGATATTGATATTGTCAAACTTCACGAAGAGATAAATATATATTTTTTCTTTTATTGTGATTATGGTTTTAAAAATGAAAAGTTTGATGACCACCACCTGGTGCAGGCAAGATAGGCTCTGTTCCCTCCCTGGGTTAAGTGTGGAGCATCAGCTGAGTTGAAGTCCTGGGAGCCCCCACATCGGCTCCCCAGATGGCGGAAGATGTGCTGCAGTAAAGAAGGTGTGCTTTGCGAGTCCCAACCCCCACACTGAGGCGGAATTGGGCCCGGGTGTGAAGGCCAGTGGGCTTTTAGGCAGGGAGTGCATGGAGCAATCTGTGTGAAGGCCCGGAAAGGTCTGCAGCTGGGGACACTTGAAACACTTTTGTATAGGCGTGTTATAAATGCCATATCATATCATACAACTCAGGCAACCGCAACAGGGTGCTGAGGGATAGTGGACTGGCGGGAATGGTGCGGCCAGAGCAGAGTGCTGGCAGACAGCAGACCGGCAGGCAGATGCCTGGCAGCAGAGGCAGATAGCGGAACCGGTGCCTCCCATCCCCCACCCACCACAAAGAAAGCCAGGAGACGGCAAGGAGGGCCAATACTGAGTCTGGTACTACAGGACGAGAGGAAATTAGTGGATATCTGGAGATGGTGGGACTACCCAGGCTGGGAAATACTGGATAGGGAGGTGACATGCGAGGAGGTGCTGCTGACGATTCACAAGCTGAAGGCAGGTAAAGCTCCAGGGGAGGATGGATTCACTGCAGATTTTTCTAAACAGTACCTGGACCGCCTAGCGGGGCCCCTGGCTAAACTGTTTAACTCCATAAAGTGTGAAAGGGCAGTCACACCAACGTTCCTCCACATGTTGATCACAGTGATCCCCAAACCAGGAAAGGACCCAACCAGCTGCACCTCATATAGACCCATTTCACTACTCAATGTTCATGCTAAGATCTTCACACGGGTGCTGGTGTCCAGCCTGGAGTCCTACTTACCAGGGCTGATACATGCTGACCAGGCCAGATTCATAGGCAGAGGGGCGGACCGTATGCGGAAGATGCTCCATATTCTCAATGCACGGGAGGTGGCAAGGGACGGCGCCCTACTATTGGCCCTAGATACTAAAAAAGGGTAAATTGGGCCTTCATGAGAGAAGTCCTGGTCGTGATGGGACTGGGGGGGAGATGGCAGCAGTGTATCATGGTCCTGTACTCGAAAACAACAGCCAAAGTAGTGGTTAATGGGAACATGTCACAGGCATTCCGGGTACACTGAGGCACCAGGCAGGGATGCTCGCTGTCGCCCCTGCTCTATGCACTGGTGATGGACCCGTGTGCCAGGGGATTGCGGACAACCGAGGGGATCACAGGAGTGACGATTGGGGGGGCATATGCACAAGATAAGCCTCTTTGCAGAAGATGTCATGCTGTGTATTACAGATCCACTATCTTCGATGCCACATCTCATGGAGGGCCTGGTGCGATATGGGAAGCGATCAGGCTTGAAGGTAAAATTCAATAAGACAGTAGCCATGTTAGCCGGAGGGTTGTCGGAAAAAGAGAGAAGTTATGTAAGGGATCAACCGTTCCAGCTGCAGGAAGAACACTTTCGATATTTGGGAAAACAGGGGTATAAGCAAGCAGGAGAACTCTATGCAGGGCTACCTACCGATATAGCTAACAATACGCAGGGACGGGGAACGGTGGGGTAGACTTTGACTCATGTGGATGGCTCACCTTAATTGCAGACAAATGGTAGTCTTACCCAAATTTCCTCTTCTAGATGCTCCCGGTGGTGGTCCCGAAATCCTTATTTGATGAGGTCAAGGCAATTTTGCAAAAATTCCTGTGGGCACGAGCCAAACACTGGATCGCATACAAGACACTGATCCTCCCAAAGGAGAAGGAAGGGGTGGGTTTCCCGATCTCCCAACCTACTACACAGCAGCTAAGCTATGAGTGCTGGTGGATCACCTAGGCCCGGCATTGGAAAAACAATGGGTACCCCTAGATAACGAGGTTTTGTCTCCTGCCCCCCTAGGGGTGTGGCTGTGGGTTTCCCGCTCCCGTATCCCATGGCGGGTGTTACGCCATCCCATCCTGGAAGTTCTATGGACACTCTGGCGGGAGGGAGGTGAAAATAGATGGCTGTCCACATGGCCATCCCCCTTGAGCTGCATTTGGGCACCACCACATTGAAATACAATTGTAGAACCATCAGCGTTTCAATCATGGCACGAAACAGGTTTGTGTAGGGCAGGCCAGATGTGGAAGGATGGGGCATTCATCACAATAGAGAAGTTAACAGAATGCCTGCAGATAGGCAGAGTGTCCATTTTCCATTAGCTGCAGCTGAAGGGAGTTCTCCTGGAAGATTGATGGGGGTATAATTTGTGGAGGTCGGCTGACAGACTTTGAGAGACTCTTGCTCATGAGGACAGGCTCCAGGGGCCTCATAGCCAGACTGTACAAGGGGATACTGCTGGCAGACTCTGGGGACCCAATACCAGCCAGGAGAAGGTGGGGACATTATCTGGGAAGAGAGATTGATGATGCCCTATGGGCATTAATGTGCAGGAAAGTGGCAAGTTCGACGGCCTCCTTGCAATATCAGCACCAGTACCTATAAATCTTACACAGATGGCATTACCCGCCAATGATGTTGGTAATGATGTGCAGAGCGTACAATCTAGGCTGTTGGAAATGTATGCAGATGAATGGGGACTATGGGCATATGTGGTGGGGCTGCAGCAGGATGCAAACGTACTGGCAGGAAGTTTTATCATTGATCAAAGTGGTTGATGGAATCAACAGGGAATTCTCCCTGTGGCTGCTTCTCTTTGCGGTAATGCTAGAAGCTGACGAGGGGGAGATTGGACACATGGTGAAGGTAATGTTGGAGTCCTGTCTGCCCTCTTCAGATGTCACATGAAGTAAAGCCTCTGCGAGTAAGGGATCATTCATTTGGGTGAATGCCAAGTCCGGAATAATCTCGGTTTCTTCTCCCAGGGCTTTTGGTGGTACTGCCTCAGATGTTGTTTGGGAATCTTTATCTGCCTCTCCAAAACCTTTGCGCCCCCTCTAAGTTTTGTCAGCTTTCTTAATGTCCTCCACTTTGTGAAACTAAGCCCTCTCATGATCCCCTAGCCAGTTTTCTCTCCTGCCTTTATTAGATATGCCTATTTCCCACTGTTCTGAATTAGGATATTTATGTCACCTCTATAGCCAGTGTCTATGATGCCTGCTAAGACATCTAGGCCATATCACCAAGTTAGGCCTTCCTTCGAGGCCCTGGGGAGTTAGGGTATCAACACCAGAGCAGTGGGTCTTTACATTCTGTCTCCAGATTGTACCAACTCTCCCTGATACGTCAAAAGTCAAATTCAATAGAATGTTCTGTAGCTACTGATGGATTAGAGGTTTTGTTGCTAGGTTTTTCAAACTTGATGGTTCCCCAGTTTAAATCAACTGAGCCCGATCGCACTCCTACCACCATACTTGAGGAGCCAGAAATGAGATGCAGACACAGAGAGATCACAGTTTTGGCTATAGACTTTTATTTCAAACAAAAAGAGATTAAGAAATGCCTCATTGTCCCTATTCTAAGAGGTATTTTCCCTACCTAAACCAAAACTAAGGGTCTGTCCAATGCCAAGATGTCCAAAGGAAAATGTCCTGTGTACAATGCTCTATTATGGGCCTCACATTCAAAACATAATTTCTAAGGTGAAAAGGGTAATGTCTTGGCCTTGAAAAGTGTACAAGAAATGTTTGAGTTCAAAAGGAAAGAGGCAATTCTAACACAAAAAGTTCCCAATTGGATGACTGTCACAGTTCCAGGGGATTGTTCCCTTCCCCAGGTTTAGATGCCCAGGCTCCTAGGGGTAGGAGTCTTCCTTAGACTTCTCTGTTCAGCAAACATGCTGTGTATGTTAAACAACTTGGCTGTTGGTCTTTTTTTGTTTTACTTTATTTTATTACGCTTGACTACACACGGAAGGGCGAGCAGTGGGCTACATCAAGTGATATCAGTGATAGACATTATACAGACCATGAACTTACAACAACAGCTAAAGTCAGGGCACAAACAAATTGATGGTTTATGGCTGATGATACATAGCATGACACGAATAGAGCAGACATTCAAGTGGGATCATTTGACAGTTGGGATCGTGGATGGGAGGAGGTATCCTTAAATGACTCACAGAGGGTGGCCTGTGTAGGAACAGACCCAGAGTTTACTGTAAAGTATTCGTCTATTGCCTCGTCAGTGTCAGTCCAAAAGGCCCTGTCTGCAGTGCCTGAGGTTGTAGTTTCCAGGAGCGGGATGTGGCATGTGTCACGCCCCAGGCTAGGGAGATGGTCACCGGAGAGTGATCAGAGTGAGTCCTAGGGAGAATTAGCATTTGCGTGACGTGCCTGAGTAGCGTATCTGAGATGATCCATCTGTCTATCCTGGAGTGGGAGTCGTGAATAGAGGAGTAAAAAGAGTAGGACCGGGTTCCAGGATGTATGCCCCTCCACGCGTCAGTTAGCTCTAATTGTGGCAGGGATTCTAAGATGATCTTGGCCGCTCTGGAGAGTTGACATGGCCTGGTGCCCGACCTATCCCAGTCAGTGTTCAGTATCGTATTGAGGTCGCCTTCCCAGAGAATGGGAATCAGGGGGAACCCAACTAGTAGCGTAATGAGATGTGAATAGAATTCAGGGTCGTCAATATTGGGTACATACACGTTAAGGAGTATGATCTCTCTGTTGTTCAAGGTTCCATGTAGCAGGACATATCGCCCCAAAGGGGTCTATGCGGGAGGAAATGAGATGGAACTTAATACTTTTATGGAGCAAAATCATAACACCCCTATTCCAAGTAGAGTAGTCCGTGTAGAATCGTTGGGTGTCCCATGACTTCGTGAATTCTAAGCACCCCTGTGACCTGGCGTGTGTTTCCTGCAAAAAAAGAACCTTAGCACCATGATGTTCCACGTGTAACAGAACAGATCTAATTTTTTTGTGATTTCCCAGTCCCCTCACATTCCAGTTTAAGAAAGTCAGTTCATCATCAGCCATTAGGCTGGTTTCAAAAGAGAGGTACCGTGCAGCGGTGACACTGCATAGTGTGTGCCAATCCCAACTGGTGTACAAAGAGTCTATCCAGTTTGAGAATCTGAAGTGACATGGACCCACGCCCCCCGTAGAAGCCAAGCATTTTCCTGTGTGATAACCCAATTCAACAACCCCCAACAATGTCCCTCTGCGCAACAGCGGGGTGGACATCAAATTATGCTTTCCATGGCACCACCACTCACCAGCCCATAACAATTCCCCATTTCCAAACTGAGGGGCAATAACAATTTCACCCACCCCACCCGCATCCCTCCCCCAACCGGAAGATTGAACCCCATCCCTGGAACAAACCAACTCATAACCTTGGCAACTTTGCCTGGGGGCCTTAGCGCCGGTTGAACAAGTGCACACACATGCTGGGATAGTGACTGGGTTGTTGCAGCACATGAACATTGACACAATACTCTGTTGTAGAAAGATGATGCCAGACAAAGGGATCCAGTCTCCGCCCTTGGGAACAAACCACTAGAGGATAAATGGCACAGGTCTTTTGAGTTCGGGTCAGCAGAAAGGCAGGCCACCAACATAGCAAGTGATGTAGAGGCTAACCACATGGGGGCAACCTCTACGACGAGGCCCCCCTCAAGAGGAAGAGATTCGTGTGATAAGCATTGTGTGACCATGTCCGCAGTAGTGAGCAGATGGACAGAAACCTCAAAAAGGGAGCATAAAACCAGGCATCCACTGTGGCAAGGTCAACCATGGAAGTGTTCCTCTATGAATGTAGTCGCCTCTTCAGGAATGGTAAAGAAGTGAGTTGGGTTTGCGTGTTCGACCCTGAGTCTGGTGGGGTACAGCATGGAATATTTCACCCCAAGGTCACACAGTTTCTTCTTTATTGCTAAAAAGGGTTTGCGTTCCTGCTGGACGGCAGTAGAGAGGTCTGGGTAAAGGTAGATTCTGGAGGATCCCAAGTGTAGTTCGCCCTTGGCTCTTGCGGCGCATAGTAGGGCATCCCTGCCTCGGTAGTTCAGCACCCTCGCAATGATGGGGCGGGGAGGGGATCCCGGCTTAGGTTTGGACCATCAATGTTATTTTCAGGGATACCAATTGTGCGGATGTTGTTGCGCCAAGAGCGCGATTCGAGGTCGTCATTCTTTCTACTGATCTCCTGAACTCTGTTGGACCCGGCGCCCACCTATGCGCGAAGGCAAGCAATGTCATCCTCAGCGGTGCTAACCCTATTCTCGACCTCCGTAACCCGACCGCCGGTCTTTTCTATGTGTGCCTTAATTGAGCAGATTGTCCCACTCATATCATCCATCCTGGAGTGTGGCGCGGTAAACCCTTCTCTCATGTATTCAAGCATTGTCGATGACTCTTAGCTGTCTGAGGCTGATGTATCCATTGCAGGTTCAGAACCTGTCTCCGCCGGCCTCTGTGTCGCCTTCGTAAACATGTGAATAGTGCCCTGCTTCCTATTGTTTTTACCGGGCATGCTGTCAAGGTACACATCTGCCAGGTGGTGCTCCACCAGCACCGCACAAGGCACTGTGGGCTAGCTGCAGGAGGGGCCGGGAGAGGTGGTTTCTGTTGAGTTGGGGGTATCAAACAGAGTGAGTAGTGCCACAGGTAGAGCCCCCAGCAGGTGGCAGCAGGGGCCAGGGAGTAAGCGCATCCCCGGGACAGCCTGGGCTATACTGGAGAATGGGTTGTGACCCTCCACGTAGACACACCGGGTGAAGTATGTTGGAGGCTTTTGTGCGGCTTAGGTTGTCAGGCCCCTCCCCGGTCTAAACCTCCATAAGCAGCAGGTGTTATGCTCACCTGGTATCCAAAGGGACGCCACCCAGCCCTGGTTGGTTGATTTGCACTCTCAAACCCTCTTCCGGTCCCTTGGTAAGGCTTCTGCTTAAAGATGGCTCTGCAATATAGGACAGCTGGATTCAATACCAGATTGTCTTTATGTTTTCCCACCTCCTTGGGCTCAACTCCTTCCTCCACCTTGGGCCTTCTCCTCACCTTAATATTGTAAAAGGTTGATTCTCCGTCCTGATCCTTGTGACAGGGGTGTGTAGATGTGGGGGGCGAGCAGCGACCAAGTTACTTCACTGGTGCAAGTCCCCTGTGGGAATCCAGGCCTGCTGTGACTCCGTAGGTTTGCTGCTTTACAGTCTTTATATGCAGTTCTTATGTTCCTCTTAGTTCGAATAATAATGTCTTGCTTCTTTATTTTTAGGTATGGAAAGGTATTTTGTTGTTGTCATGCAGTTTGAAGATGAGCATGGGCCGGTAGGTGAAAGCGCGGTGTGCGCGATGCTGTCCAGTGAGTAAAGTGCGATGCGCGACGCTGTTTCACCTTTTATATTGCTAACCTGTGTCTTTTTTCTCCTTGCAGGTTGCGATGTTCCTCGCCGAGCGCCGTAATGTTCCAGCAATGATACTGACCAGGAGATGACTACCCAGGGAAGAATTGTGTGGCTTTCTTCATTCGGGAGGAAACGTGAGTAAACGCTTACTAATGCTGTCTTTCTTTCTCTTTCCAATTTATGGTATTCCAGGATGCATGCGGTGCCGGATAGTGGAGTTCGTACCTTCAGGTGAGTGGAACTGAAGTCGGCGAGGGATTGAAGACAGGATACTGTTCCAGGTAAGTTTCGTAGTGTTCTTTCTCTCTCTGCAGGTCCTTGGTTTCAGGTAAGCTGGCATCAAAGAACTGGACATGGTGAGCGTTGCGCTGCCCACAGCAGAATAACCAAAGCATGTCCTGCTGTTTGGGTGCGGTTTAAATAGTCTCAGGTAAAGTAGTCCAGGTAACATAGTCCCAGGCCTGCCACACCCAAAGTAGTCCAGGTAAAGTAGTCTCAGGCCTGCCACACCCAAAATACTAGACCGCATAGCTCAGTTCCTTGTAACTGAGCTATGTGTGTGCCTCCATGTTGGCTGAAACCCCCCAAGTTAAATAGTCCCAAGTAAATAGTCTTATTCTAATGTTGGTCTTCATGATGGTTATGAGCCTGGCGCCAAAGGCGCCAGGACTGACTCCAAGAGAGTCTTGGATGAGGTTTTAAGGCCTTTGACCTGGCCCTAACTGGAAGGCTGACTTGCCAGTGAGGGCCAGGGGCAAGGGTCATGACAGCAGGATAGTTAGGACAGCTGTGCAGATCCTGGGATCAATTGAGAACGTTGAGCATATGAGGAAGCAAAATCCTGGTGGAGGCTTGCCCAGTTTCACCCCCTGTGATAACAGCGGGAGAGCTAGTAATGTAGGGTCCCACGGCGGGGGAACCCAAGCTGTAGCACATGGCACGCAGTAAGGTCAGAGGGTCTAGGAGCAGCCACCAAGTGAAGGGAGAAGGCTTGTGTCTGGGCCTCTGCTATGTGCATATAGGCGCCAGCATATAGTGATGTCCAGGGAGTGGGGGGAGAGGCCTTCGAAGTAGTGGGCTCAATTGTGTGGTCTGGCACTATGGGGGGTCCCATAAGGCACATCCAAGGATGTAGTGAGTTCTGCTGAATACGAGACTACAGCCTGGCTGCTACAAATGTTAAGTGGCCCCACTTACTTCAATGTTGTTGTGGCGGTAGGCAGTTGCCGCAGAGAGTCTCGTCTGAGGTGATGATTCAGTCTGATTAGGAGGGGGGCTCGGCTTCAAACCCGCCGAGGCCCATGTCAGGGGACCCCGGTGTCAGAGGTGATCAGGGTGTAGCTCCCGATCAATTCGGGAATGCAGTAGGCTCCGTTGTGAGCAATGGACCGTGAGCGGAGTCAGCAACATCGGCGGGGGGGCTTTGTGCAGTCCCGATCCCAGCCCACCAGGAGGCTGCCAGGGAGATGCAGTGGCCTGCAGGACCAGGCAGCTCTGCACCAGAAAGGTGCGGTCTGTTCACAGCGGTGCCCCTCCCCCAGGCAGGCCTCCCGCGCCCTGTCCTCAGGTGTCCAGGAAGGGGCCAGGCCGGGAGCCGCTCCAGGGTCACAGACAGGGATCCTCAGCGGCAATGAAGGCGGTGTTGTGACTCTGCAGGGCGGCTTGGAATGAGCTGGAACTCGGTCAGGGGACGAAGGAGGAATTTATGTCCCGCGATGTCGAGCAGCAAGGCAATCCACAGGGCTCAAGCGTTGTTAGTACGGGTTGAAGGATGCGCCCAGCACGGAGCTCAAGCTCTAGGTGGCCTTCTTAGACCGTGTGTAACAGCGCCCCCCTTGGCTGTTAATCTTAATTTTGTAGGATTGCTGGTGTATTCTCTTGGCAGATTTCTTCTCCTCTTTAATATCATTTCAACATAGTCTTTGGCTATATCTGACGTATCCTCATATCAGGGCTTCCTTATGTAATCTACTTTACACACTTGCCCACTTGTCTTTGCCTGGTATAGTCTCCTGCAAGGGTTTTCTCATAGGTTTTTATGAAGCAATCACGAAGGCGGTGTAAAGGTAAGTCCTTTATTAACTAGGAACAGACCCCGTGGCCACACCGCCACTCAGCCCTCTTCCAACCGTTCATCCGCACCTGGAATGGTGACTCCGTAGCAACGCAAGCAAGCATTCCAGCGTGCGTTATGACACTTTTCCCCCCTTAGCCCATACCAAATAAACAAATACCCGGAAGGTAGGTACAACTGGAATAAAAACAATGGCACACTTATAACAGGTATAACACACATTTGGGATATTGTAAAGAAGAGGAATGTCAAGTAAAATTAATTATCAAGGAACGTACATGGAAAACTCACATGCACACTACTGCAACACACACGGAGGCAATGAACCCACAAACACACAAACGTCTTATTCACTACCACACTCCCACACATAATCCTTCATTCTGATAGGAGGCACACGCACCCTCAATGGACGCCCCCCATTACTACCCGATGCCTGAGTAACAAACTCCTCAGATGCCACACTCATTCCAACTTCACAACTGTCTCTAGCAGACACATCGTTACGTCCCACACCCAACTATCCTGTGGTCCCACTCATATGCTGTTCCACAGAGAAATCACTTAACTGAGAAGTTTCCAAATCAGAACTAGACTGAACGGATGGTGCCACGATATTACCCCTTAACACAACAACCCTTCTCTTGCTCCACCTTGTCCCATCGTCCAGAACCAAATATTCTGGCTCCACCCTCACCGCCACATGCGGGCACATATATGCACTCCTCCCTTTAGGAACAAACCTAGGGTTTTTCACCCAAACACGATCACGATCGGGCTGTTTGGATTTTGGAGACAGCATATACCACATTTGGGCCAGATTTTGGCGCCCCTTTACAGAGTGACACGCAAGAAATTCTATTTTGAATGGGTTGAAGAGCAGGAAAAAGCCTTTCAGTTAGCGAAGGATACCATACAGAGAGTGCTTGATTTATGGCCCTTAAGGAAAGGGGCGGTGGAGTTGAATGTGTCCGTACAAGATAGTTATGCCAACTAGAGTTTGTGGCAAAAACAGGACAGGAAGCGGGTGCCTTTAGGATTTTGGAGTCGTAAACTGCCCAAGGCTGGTGGCCGATACACTCCCTTTGAAAAGCAGCTATTAGCCTGCTATTGGCCACTCGTGGATACCGAACAAATGACGGTGGGACATGATGCATTGATCTGACCGGAGATTCCAATCATGCAGTGGGTACTGAGCTCCCCTAAGACACATTAGATAGGGCATGCACAAGAGGCCAGTATCATAAAATGGAAATGGTACATTCAAGATCGTGCCAAGACACGGAAGGGTGGACTTGCAAAGTTACATGAGCAAGTGGCAGGGGTTCCGTTAGTAGATTTGGAACCCATGGAGGAGACTGAAATTGGTGAGTCTCTGTTAAAATGGGGAATCCCGTATGGAGAATTAACAAGTGAACAAGTTGAACATGCCTGATTTACTGATGGTTCAGCCAAATATGTGGGGACTGAGCGACACTGGATAGCAGTGGCGTATAACCCTAAATCAAAGAAAGTGTTAACCATCTCCGGAAAAGGGAAAAGTAGCCAATTTGCGGAATTATATGCCATGTATCAGGCTTTGACGCAAGAGGTGCCTGGTTGTTGCTATATCTATTCGGACTCATGGTTGGTTGCAAATGGCCTGCCTGTTTGGCTGCCTACATGGCAGAGGAATGGATGGAATATTCATGATTCAGATTTTTTAGATCCTGAGTGTGCTGATTGCTTGTGAGGAGAGGTGTGGAGTCCTTTCAGGAGGGTCCGGTGACATGCCAGAAGAGGTGGCAAATGTCTCCATCCTGCAGATGGAATCAGGGATCTGGATGATGACTAATGAGTTTGCTACAACCATTCTACTGGATGAAGCCTCAATGGCGGCATATCATAGTGCCTTGAGAAAACAACTCGGGCGTAAGCATGATACCTTTCCCCCTTTAGCAGTTGCTATGTCCTTTGTGCAGGATGGCTATTCAGCCATTGTCGAGCCACCTGAGAATATATAGGTTTTTCTGGCTCAGCAGGTGCGGATGTGCACAACTCCTCAAATCTAATTTCCACATGTCTCGTGGCTGTACCGACACCCGCCCCTGTGCTACGGCATCTGCTTGGGGTGTTGCATGGGGATTCCTTGGTGGAGGAATCCGATGTACGGAGTACTTTTTCAGTTTGAGTATTGTAAATTCTGCACAGACCGCAAGTGCAGAAACTTGACACGTATCATCACTTACAATATTGCTCCTGCTGATGTTTCTTATCAAATGACTTGTAATCCGAACTATATCGGTAAATGTCAACAACTGTATTTGAGCAATGATCAAGGAGGAACTGATTTTGAAAAACATGTATGTGCTCAACGAGCAAGTGCGTGTATTGATGTATCCAATAACATGTTTTGCAATTTTACTGTTTTAACTTCTAGTCACCTGAAACATGTGAAACTTCCTATGGGTTGGTTATTCTCCTGTGTAAATTATACATATTCATATATTTCTGCTAACATTTCAAGTGGCCCCTGTGCTTTAGCACATCTTAGCTTAATGATGTTTCCTTTGCAGCCTGCTGTTCAGCGGTCTACACGGTCTAGTCTTATACTGCCTTGTCTCCTGATTGCAATTCTGATGTACATTTGTTATCCGAAAGGGAAGTATTGGCCCTGGCTATTTTGTTGATAGGGATTTGGAGACTAGTAGCTGGAGGATATAAAACTATGATTATGTTAGCCTGTTTAGTAGTGAAAGGGCTTAATGAGACTTCTGAAGCTTTGATAGAGCTATACTTAAAATAGTAGTAAGAATTTTAGAAGGGCTATTTTGCAAAATAGAGCTGCTATTGATTACTTGTTTTTGAAGCATAATCTAGGTTGCAATGCTGTGGAAGGGATGTGTTGCTTTAGTTTGGGTGATCGTTCCCTTTCCATTGAAAAACATATTGGTGGGTTGAAAGATCTAATTGGCCAAGTCACTGAAGACCAGGAAAGGGGCAGGTGGGATCAGGTGTTTACGTGGATTCCAGAGGCATTGCGTTCTATTTTTATTTGGGTTTTTGTTGTTTTTGTTCTATTGATTTTTTATTGTTGTTGTATTTCGTGTGCTCTGAATTTATGGGGGATGTTGCGTAAATTCAGGGAACCTTCTTTTTGCCCATTGGGTCATGGTAGTTGATTGTCCAAGGGGGTGGAGTGGAGTGCATGGGTGAAAATGAGCTAAAACACATGGCACTGGTGCACAGCCATTTTGGACATTAACTTCCTTCACTGCAATGAAAGCCTACATTTTCGTGGGCACATTAAGCAAATGTGAATTCTGCAATGGTTGCAAGGTCACATAATGATGTCAGATGAGCTAACTGTGGTGGATAGTTGTTGTATTGTCTGCTGAAGAATGAGCCAAAAAGGGATTTAGAGCTTTGCAGGTGCAGTGAAAAGGGGTGCCATGAACGAAGACGAGGGAGAGAAGCTGGGTTTTTCCACTTCTAACTGGATTTTTCCACTCTTTGTTCCCAATGCTTGCTGTCTGCTCTTCGGCCGAGGGCAGTCTGGTAACCATGAAGGGGCAGGGTTTCCCCAGAAGGAGCATAGGTATTCCTCATGAAACAGACAGAAAGAATTGGACCCTGAGTGATGCAGTGTCGCTGAGAGGGAGGATGCTCTGCTCCAGACCCCGTTTGCAGGAGTGATCTCTCGGCCTACCTGCTCTGGGTCTAAGCAGTGTTGTGGTGGCCAAGATGAAGGCGTCTTCTGCAACCAATCGAACAGTGATGCTTTCTCTCCATGTTTATGTATAATTTACCATATGTTAAGTTTCAGTTGTGTGTGTATATATATGTATATTGTATATATATATATTTATATATATATATATATATATATATATATATATATATATTCAGTGAAAAAACTTTGTCAAAGGGACGTTATGGTTCCAAGTAAAACCGAAAAACCCTTGAAATTCGCCAGTTATTGTAAGCTAAGCAACCATAACTCGCGCCGCCACCGTGCACTGCTAAGACTAACACCTAGGACATCAAAGATGACATCACATATGTCATTGATGACATCACTGATGACATCACACATCTGGCTCCCCCTTTTTTCCTTTACTGACATATCTAGGCCAAATGGTTTTGTTCAGTAAGAGTCAGGACCAAAAAACTGAAAAGTTACTATATTTGTAGACTTATACTTCAAGTATGTTCTTACAGTAATTCCCTTAGGATCAAGTCACATCATATGAAACATATACATAGGGGAAGACACAGGCTTGAAAGACAGAAATCCTTTCTGTGCATGAAGATAATCAGTTAGGTTATGAACTCTTTCTGCTACTACTTCTGCTTTTTTTGCTTACTTCACTTTCCTTGTATATACTCATATTTGTATGTGTTGTTGTCTCATTGTGTTTTGTCTATAATAATGCAATTATGTAGTAAGTGGGTTTTATTAGCTACTTATTACATGTTTCACAGTACGCAAAACTCTAATAAGAAAGCATTTATCATTTCACTATTCAACATGACAAGATTATGAATATTGCACCTTCATCATGTATGTTGCACACACTGCCTATGTGTGTGCATGAGTAGCTTAGTATACTGGATAGAATTTCATAATAGAATGCTATTTATGTCAATGCATTGCTTAATGCACTAATTAGCTCATGATATTAATTTCAATGATCCTTGACACTTTTTTATCAACATTATAATAAGAATCCCTTGTACAGAGTTTTCATGAAGAGTACATGCACATGTGATGTCATCAGTGATGTCATCAATGACATTTGTGTTGTCATCTTTGATGTCCTGGGTGTTAGTCTTAGCAGTGCACGGTGGTGGCGCGAGTTATGGTTGCTTAGCTTACCATAACTGGTGAATTTCAAGGGTTTTTCGGTTTTACTTGGAACCATAACGTCCCTTTGACAAAGTTTTTTCACTGAATTTCATACGTTTTTAGTAGCGCAACTTAACCATAACGTCCCTTTAACAAAGTTTTTTCACTGAATTTCATAGGTTTTTAGTAGCACAACTTAACCATAACGTCCCTTTAACAAAGTTTTTTCATTGAATTTCATAAGTTTTTAGTAGTACAACTTAACAATAATAACTTTCACTTTATATACATATCATATGGAACTGAATCTCTTCTACTGTACTTGATGTCCGCAAACTCATTTAATGTTCGCGGACATGTTCGAAGAACGGTACCGCTACCTAAAAACTCTGGGGGGTATGTTTGATTGTTATATCATAACATAGGAACATTTAACAAATTCAAAAAAAACACAAATACATTATATGTACTAATACATAAGAAATGTAACCCATATATACAACACACTAACCATTAATTTAAATGCACTATGTTCTAAAATGGAATATACCACAAGAAAATAAATTGGCTTCCAACATAATTACCTCACAAACACAGAACTGAGAACAAGAGCAGACCCACTGAGTACATAGGACATATCTTACCTGAAATAGTAAGTGTACGTAATTTTATTCATATATTTATAAACTTTCTGTATTAGATAAAAAAAATGTTATCTTTTTTTTTTCTCTCACAGAAATGTCTAGTACTCTGGAATGGCTAGAGGAACATTTCCCACATGAAGAAATGTCACAAGATAGTGAAACTAATGGTAAACACTTTATAATATAAACCATTTAATTATTATTATTTTGTATACAATTAACATATATATATATATTTCTTTGTACAGAGCATACCAAAATAGAAAATACTTCAGAAAAACCTGTTATGGATAACACTTTTCACAGTATAGAAGAAAAAATTGATTTATTGTTGACTAATTTTAATAATTTGAAAACATTTGTGGAAGATCATTTTAAACCAAAAACCTCGAACTATTGCCCCACATGTACTTGTCCCTCCACACCATATCCCAGTCAATTATCCCCAAACCCTCTCCATAATCCAAAACGTTTTGATGAGACTTCCATCCCTTCTTCACCTAATAACAATCATGATGAAACCCCTAATTCTCCTGTTTTTGTTTCTGTTTCTGCCTCACCTTCTCTGTCATAAATTATTAATATATGTTAATAAAGTTTAATTTTTATATTGTGTTGTAAATAGTTTCGTTTTTTTAAAAAAAAACAATGTAGGTGTCCGCGGACAGTGCAGGTATTCTGAAAATGTTCATAAATAAACAAAAATGGAGGTGTCCTGAAGAACACTATACCTGTTTGTACTGTTTGCTAGCAAGATGAAACTATTCTAAGAACACACGCGGTGTTCTGAAAATGTTCGTAAATAAACGAAAATGGAGGTGTCCTAAAGAACACTATATCTGTCCATAGTGTTCGCTAGCAAGTTCAAACTGTTCTAAGAACTCACGCGGTGTCCTGAATTGTTCGTAATTAAACGAAAATGGAGGTGTCTTAAAGAACACTATACCTGTCCGTACTGTTCGCTAGCAAGTTGAAAATGTTCTAAGAACACAATTGGTGTCCTGAAATGTTCGTACATAAACGAAATTGAACGTGTCCTGAAGAACACTATATCTGTCCTTACTGTTCGCTAGCAAATTTAAACTGTTCTAAGAACACACGCAGTGTCCTGAAATGTTTGTTTCACGTGTGACGCAATTTAAATTAGTTCAGGACCTGAACAGTGTCCGTAGAACATCAACGCGCATGCGCTAGCCAATCTCCATGCATTTGGTGTCCTGCGGACATGCGTTTCCTTCGCAGACTTGTTCACGAACGGATCATATGACCGTGCCCACGCTGATCGCGTGTTCTGAATGTGGACACTGTTCGGGTCCCCAAACAAATTAAAAGTACATTTTCAATTAATCCATAATATTTTTTAATAAAATCTCACCATGGCACAAGTCCCACATAGTAATCCTGAGTTTCTACATACCTTTTGAAACTTTTCAAACTTTTTTTGTGTTCGATCTGTCCACAGACAGTGCGCATGTCCGCGGACCGCGCACAAGCACCCCTATAAAAGACCACGCCCTAGAGCTTATTCTCATTGTGTTTCTGGCTATTCTTCAGAGCACAGCTACTTGCTGATTACACCATCGAGATGGCATCCCTGGCTGCAGAACTGCCACCTGGTGCTGCACCTGCTTCAGCACCACCCCTACCCACTCCACCACCACCACCTCCCCAAGGGCCTGAAGAGGGGAACAGGAGTGAGGATACAGAGGAGGAAGAAGAGGATGATGAGAATGAGGCAGAGGAAAACCCTACTACCCACACTAGGCGTGAGTCTTGGGTGTGGCGGTTATTTACCATTCATGGGAATGTTCCTAAGGCTTGTGCGAACCGTGTTACCTGCAATGAGTGCAAAATGATACTCAGTCGCGGGAAGCACGGTAAGTACAGCTTTGGGACCACTACTATAAAGCGACACCTGAGGTCATTTCACTCTGGGGCTATTCGCAGGGTTGTACCTTGCGAAGAACGTAGCAGGTTGATTTCCTCTACTTCATCCTCTGTTTCTGATCCTGTCACCACAAGGACCACCTCTGTGGGACAGCGTCTTCCTCAAGCTGCCTCACAGGCCATACAGAATGCTGATGACCCTTACCTTTTGAGGGTCACAGTTGTATGTATGTACTGTGACACAGTACTCTGCAGCGGGAGCGACTTTGTAGTGCTTTTGAGACTATCCTCTCCGAGCACGAGAAGATCTGCTCACTACCCAAATAAAACCCACTCTACATCTTCCTCTCTCAGCTCGCCCTTTCTTATCCCTGTGGTTGGTGTCCCCCTCCTTTACCTTCCTTTCCCCTCCTCTCCTAGTGTGTCATGTATAAAAAACCAAAAAAAATACAAAATATCAAAAATCAAAAAAAAATAAGGCTCTTTTCAGAGCCGCCTTTCACAGTTAAAAAATAGAAGTGAAAATAAATGAAGCAGGGCCCTTTGTATTTTTTAGAAGTCCGTGGACAGTTCGCGAACATTTAAAAAATTGGGTTGCTACCCCATCACAAACATTGCAATTTTCTCTGGGAGGAAGTGGTGGCTCTGAAAAGAGCCTTTGGGAGGTGTTTGTAAGTCAAAAATTATAAATGCTTAACACCTACTTCAAAATGGTTGTAATTCCAAAAGAGGTTGCAATGCATTTTGTACATTTCTCAGAAAAATCTGATTGCCAGCATAAGTAAGATGGACTCCATCTCTGCGAAAAATCTATGTACTACGAAACATAATATTTTCATTGTGAAAAGAGGACATGCCAAAATCTCTTAGAAAGGCACAAACAGCCTTATTAACATTGCGCCTTGCTTTTTCCATTTGTGGACCAAATGAAGAAGAACGAAGCCACATTTGTCTCTGTGCAATCCGTGAAAATATCACTTGAGAATTAGGAAACATGTCCATAACCTTCCCAAGTCCTTCTTTCATAGCAAATTGCAAAAAAATTACAGTCAAATGTCCTAAACTGTTCCCTCCACAATGAATTACAATTATGTCTGGATGTTGCTCTGTCTCCAGAGTAGCACAGAGAGGTAGCAAATCCAACCACTTCATTCCACATACTCCATGCCAGTGTACTTCCACATGTGGGAATCCAAGATCTACAGCTACTCCACAGCTTTCTGCATGCACCTTCAACCAATGTATCCACAAATCTCCCAAAATCCAAACAATCTGTTTTCTGAAACACACAGCTATCTTTTGTTCTCTCAGCAAAAAGAGTATCTGAGAAACTCTCTCCTGGCACAACACACCCACTTAACTCTCCTGACCAATCCCTTTCAGTGCTTATTCTCATTTGCATGACTTCTGAACCCAAAAATCCCCGGATGTAACTCCCGATGTCCGCGAACTACCACCATGTCCGCGGACATATCGTAACATGAACAGCCCTTCTACCATTTCCACTTCACTCTCTCTGCCATTCCCTCATTGGATGTAGCTAAGAAATCACATGACCATGCACCAAACACATTCAAGACCTCTACATCTAACTGCATCATCAAAGATCAGCACTGCAAATGTACTGTGAATCTCTCTGAGTACAAGTGTCATATCATTGGCAAGCACCATCTACCAGAAATACTGTACAAGTCTCCAAGATTTCTACTTGCAGCTCCATGCATATCCATATGCATGAACACAAACGTCAGGTATGCATATTTTCTGTACAGTAGATGAACACATTTTCAAACAGACTTTTAGCTTGTGTAACCTGTAAAATGAATTTACTGTATTTTTTTCAATTTCCTAAAATCAACTATCACTTATAAACCTTTATACTATTTACTTTCTTTATACACACACACTCAAATCATGTTAAACTAACATTTTTTAAATGAAATATATAGACTACATATATTCAAACAAAATTGCATGCAAGCACAATCTATGTTTAAATCTTTAAAAAAATACTTATAAAATTTCATATTTTTTGGTTTTTATTTATTTATTTACTTAATTACTTTAATTTAGACATAACATTGAGGCGCTATTACCTAGAACAGCTTACTTACAGAAATAGTGGTATTCACTGGTATATTATAAATTTCACAAGACATAGTAAAGATATTTTTTTCGCTACAGTTAGTCATTCAATACAATTTGTTCATTAAGAACATATCATATGTACTGAACTGATGCAATGTATCTTATGTAAATACATTAGTTTAATGGTTTTAAAGAAGACACTGAGGATTTCAATTAAAAAAATCAATATCTAAATTAAAAACAGCACTATATACAAACAAAGTTACTAATTTGAAGCTTTTACAATTGCAGTGAAGACCAGTCTCCTGAAAAGAAGCAGCCGAATTCGAAGAACAAAGAAGAACTAAGAAGTTACCTGTTAATTTAAGAAAAAAAGTAAGTAGAATATCACCATAATATTTGTATTATTAATCAAACATACTATAACGTTAATACAAGCTATTTCGGTGCCTAAAAATAGAGATTTTGTACCATTTTGTCCAAAAATCTCCATGTCTTAAACAGCGATTTACAACCAGAATGGCCCACAAATTCCTATTTTTGGACACACAAATTACCAAACTGAACCGCTACAATTTTCATATTATAGAACAAACAACTGTTTTAATTGTATACATTAGATTTACTATTTGTACTTTTCCACACCAGTAGCTTACTTTTTTTTGTCATCTGAACCCCAGTTTAGTAACACATACATTCAAGAATACCTATTCCTACTAGTTGTAGTTTCCAATGCACAATCACACACCATTACATACATCTTTATCATCTTACCCAAACACTCATGCACACAGCACACATACATTCCAGAACACCCCAAACCATATCTTCTTTATTTTTTTCAACAGACCCTAAAGAATGCCTACCAAAAGTCAAGTCCATAGAAAGCAACGCAAAAGTAGAGCAAATGAAAATAAAAGTGTCCAACATACATCCATCTCTAGCAGAATTTGTAAAAAAAGTTGAAACAAAACAGCTAATACAGTTATTTAGTGAAACACAAGAAGTTTCAAGTACAAAAACTTTGCCTCCTCTATTAAAATGTAAAACAAACCAAAAAACAATTAACAGAAAATCAGCTATCACTACAGATAAAACTACTTCTTCAAATTTTAATATAGTGCAAAGTAAGCATACCAAGAAAAGTATTTTTGCCAAAATGTACCGTCACAAAGTCCTTCAAAATCTTATAAAAACAGGAGAGAAATCAGGTTCAATGCTTAAAACCTATCGTAGGAAATTAATCTTAGAAGTGTTGATGGACAGTGCAATTCTTCTCAAAAGAAAGTTATTTATTTTACTGTTAAACAAAATGAAACCACTAACAAAACTAATAACTAAATTACAAAAAAGACTTCTCAATAAGCGAAATGTCAACAGAAAGAACTTCTTAAGTATCTGCGGAGGTGAATGGAATCACACTACGAGCACAGAACCATATTTTAATGAAGAAGCGTACAAACAAAAGCAAACAAATACAATTGCCATACATAGGAGTGGTCGAGGTTATGAAAAAGTGAATAATACCATAATGGAACAAGAAGTACTCCTTACAAAAATATGCCCTGAAAACTTTGAATTACCCCTCCATTCAACTGAATCAGAACGTCTAGTGTACAAATGGCCATGCACGTCAATGTGTAACATTCCCAAACAATGTTTCAAATCTTTACGCTAATTACTCAATAAATATGTAAAAAGCAAAGACAAAATCAAAATTAAATTACTGCAAAATATGGATACCTGTCCAGTGCGCAAGTACACAGGACTACAAGGACATTCATTGGCCTGCATTACAGGACCTACTTGTAAAACCACTTTCCATGATATGAAAAGGATATCAATACATCATTCAACTATAAGAAATCTAGTCTATAAACTGTACTATGCTAAAAGTCCTGCTTTAGCACTAGCAAAGTTAAATAACATCCTTCTACATGGTACAGCAAAAGACCTACTTGAAAAAATTCACTATATGCAGAAAAAATATTTTGGAAGTGAAAGCCATTTACAGAATGAAATAGCTTTAAACCAATTAAGCAACAATTCTCCACATGGCAACCTTTTGCTAAACACATACAAAAAAGAAATACTAAAATTTAAAAGTACTCAGCTGAAGCACCAAACCATGTACGTGTATGTTGCCGTAGAACTTTTTATAAAAGTAACACAAAAACTGTAGACCTATCATACAAAATAGAAGACAATGAAGATTCTAAATGGTTTGAATTAGCTCTCTACCTTGTAGCAGAAAACAAATACGAAATAACTGAGCCCTTAATACTTTGCAGTTACTGCACTACAAAACTTGACAACAACCAAACTCCTTCACGTGCTATCACAAATAACTTGGAATTATACCCAGTACCAAAACCCCTACAACAACTTAATTTATATGAGAGCATCATAATTCAAACAGTACACCCATTTCAAGCAATAATATGCCTTCAACCAAAAACAGCAAAATTACCTCCCTCTGAATTGGTAAAAGGCATTCGTGGAAAAGTATTTTATTTACCATTAGATCTAAAAGAAAATGTGCATACTGTAGGAGTGCAACGTCCAATGCAGCAATCTTTAATTATCTTAGTAAATGGAGTAACTACAAAAGACAAAAAAATGGCAACAGCTGGTAGATTTATATAAAGTTAGACAAGCCTTCCAATATCTTAAAGAGAATAATGAATATTACAAAGAAATTAATATTGAAGAAAACTTGAAAGATACAACTGAAATAATTCAAGAAACACAAGAAGCTGGTCAATTTGAGCTACTAGATCCTGCTACAATATCAAATACTTTAGACCATTATACAATTCATCCTTTGAACTGTAATGACACCGTAGAAGATGTCCTGGAAACTTACCAAATGCGTCAAACAAAAGGATTGCCAATCAGCATATGGGAAAAAAGTATAGAAGCACGTGCTTTTCCTCTACTCTTTCCTACTGGCAAAGGAGGAAGGTATGATGATAGACCTATTCAAATATCAGCTTCAGAATACCGCTCATTACGGATGTATTCTGAAGATCCCAGATTTATACAAAATGTGGAATACATATTCCACCTACTCTTTGAAAGTGAACTAGCAACTTTATGTTACGGAGTTGCACACATATTAAAATCAGGATCACACTTTCAAAATATGACAGCTACACAATTATTAGAAAAAGTGCAACAAAAGGATGAGGTTTTACAATCAAATATTACAAATCTATTAGCAAATATGCATGGTACTAAAGAGTACTGGTTTCGACGTCATGGAGATGTACGTTGTATGATCAGAAACCTTGGCCCACCCACTTGGTTTGTTACATTAAGTTGTGCAGAATATGCATTGGAAGATTTACATGATTTCCTACGCATATCAAATAAAAACAAAACAAACATAGATATACTAACACCTGCAGAACTTTGTTCTTTGGATCCTGTTAATGTTTCAAGATATTTTCACCATCGCTTCATTGCTATGCTACATTTTATTTGTAATAAAACTGTTCCTCCCCTTGGAGAAGTGCAACACTTCTTTTGGAGAAAAGAATACCAAGCCAGAGGAGCACCACATATCCACATGTTTTTATGGATTAAAGATGATCCTAAATTTGGTCAAGACAGTGTTTTACAGTTTATTGAAAAATATGTCACTTGTGAAATTCCATCAGAAGCCACAAATAGTGATCTTCATGCACAGATTTTACAATTTCAAAGACACAAATGTGGAAAATATTGTTGTCGCAAATACAAAAACAAAGGGAAATACTACACCAAATGCCGATTTGGTTTCCCTAGACCAGTTACAAATACAGGTCAAGTGAACAACCTCATGTCTTCAGTTAGACATAGTGATAAAGGTAAGTCACCTAAAAATACATATTACATAAAAAGAAAAGAAGAAGAAAAATATATCAATGACTATAATGTAATCATTGCCCACTTATGGAATGCAAACTTAGATGTGCAGTACATTGCAGACAATTCTACAGCAGTTGCACGATATGTCACCGCATACTTAACTAAAGCAGAAAAGTCAGAGCTCCAAGACCTCTGGAATGACCTGTCATCAGATAAAACAGTATCTCAGAAATTATACAGCTTGGGCATAAAAATGCTCACCCATAGAGAATGTGGATCATATGAAGCAGCTGATCGTTTAACTGGTACTGCATTGTATGGTAAATCTGAAAATATAGTATGGCTAAGTCTTGGTCCAGCTAAATCTAGAAAAAGAGTTCTAAAATAACATGAAGATATAGAAACAATAGCCCAACATGATCCCAACAGCCAAGACATTTTAAAAAACAATTTATTGGACACATACTACCCAAACAGAAGTAATGCTTTGGAAAACATGTGTCTATACCACATAGCCCAAAACTACACATACAAAAATAATATGAAACCTGATGGAAAAAAAGGGTAAATATAGAGTCACAAACTGTGAAGGCAGCTTAGTTAAACTCACTAAACCAAATTTAATTAATCATATCAAATTGTCATTAAAGACTCCTCAACATAAAGAAGTACATTACATTTCCCTGCTACAACTCTTCAAACCATGGAGAAAAGAAGAACAATTGCTAGATAACTATGACTCATATGAGGAGGCTTTCAAAGCAAATGAAAGCACTATAACTGATGTAAACTTTACACAGTACAAAACAATGTTGCACAATGAACAGCAACACGAAGAACTCCAAGCCCAACTAGATAAGGACACTCCTGACAATAGTCAACCTTCTGTAACAGGAAGCCAAGAACCACTGGGAGAACCACTAATAATAAATGAGGCAGAATTAGCTATGATAGAAGCAGAAAACACCATGTGTCAGTATGAAGATAAGGAAGACTTAACTATACTACAATCAAAACTAAACAATGAGCAAAGTAGCATTTTTCAAGAAGTAACAAAACAAATTGCACATGGTGTAAAACATGAAAATAAAGAATGTTCCTGCCATAATTATAAACATGTACGTCAGTGGTGTACGTCAGTGGTGAAGCTGGTTCTGGCAAAACATTCCTAATCAAAATCATTAGTAAGTTCCTTCAACAATTGACAAACAACAAACTGTCAGCTGTGTTCACTGCCCCCACAGGTTTAGCTGCCTACAACATAGGTGGTGTTACATTACACCGATTACTACTATTACCAGTAGAACACCAGAACAAATTAGACTATTACATAATTTCTGCAGAAGCTGCAATGGAATTACGCAGAGTATTGAAACAAATGAAAATGCTACTAATAGATGAAGTGAGCATGGTCTCCAACCTGATGTTAGCTTTGATTCACCTCAGATTACAAGAAGTACTCAAAACAGACTATGAAGAGCTCTTTGCAGGAAAACACATTATTGTTTTTGGAGATCTGCTTCAATTAACACCAGTAAAAGGTGAGCCTATTTTTAAAACATTAGGACACAAACTCTGCATAAAACTGTTGGCAGCATTGGAAATGTCAACCTTTGGCAACATTTCCAATACAGAGAATTAACAGAAAACATGCGGCAATCTGCAGATCTCACTTATGCCACCATTTTAAAAAGTATCAGAGTTGGTATACTTTCTAAAGAAGCAGAAGCAATATTGAAAACCCGGCACATAAATGCACTTTATGGCGATAATGCATGTGCTACAGATGTTATGGAACAATTAGCCCACAAAAATGTCAATTGTATGGCCTTAATGCCAACTCTTGCAAGCTGTTTCAAATTCAATGAAATCATGCTAAGTAAAGAAATGCAACCAATCATGGAAATTAGCGCCACAGACAAACTAGATGTACATGGTATGACACTACCCATGTGTGACCAAGCCACAACAAGACTAAATAGTTTAGAAAAATCAATCTCAAACACAGCAGGCTTAGAAAAGATATTAAAATTATCCTTAAATTGCAGAGTAATGCTTAAACGTAACATTGACATGGACCAAGGACTAGTTAATGGAGCACTGGGTACAGTTATTGGCTTTCAAACATACCCACGCAACAACAAAATTCAGTTTGTCAATATACTCTTTGGCAAACTTTCAGAAGTAAAAAGGATAGGACGCTCAACAGCTAGATTCCTTCTCTTCAAAGATATGTATGTACGCAGAGAACAATTTTCTCTAACTCTTGCATACGCAGTCACGATTCATAAATCACAAGGTCTTACCCTAGACAAAGCAATGATAGATATTGGTAACACAGTCTTTAAAGAAGGCATGAGCTATGTAGCACTATCACGCATACGTACACTTGACGGTCTATTTCTAATCAACTTTGATGCAAGTAAAATAAACGCTGATATTCTTTGCATTTTAGAATACAATAGACTTCGCTCACTATACACCCCTCAACTAAACAAATATTCTGTTCCACAAAAAGTAAAACGTTATAAAAGAAAAATAAATCAAACAGAAATGCAACAGGATGTCACTGCAAATCCTCCAAAGAGAGTAAAAGAAACTAATACTTCGTCAAGTACCACAAGCAAAAAAGAATCAATTATGGAAAGTAAACAAGGAAGACAAACTCCAAAAAAAACAGTTAGATACAGAACTACCTGGACCATTTAAATTCTCAAATATAGTTGGTGTAAGTTGCTACGCAAATGTAGCAATGAATATTCTATTTCAATTACCACCAATTGTTGACATATTTACTTACACAGTACAGACCCATTGTGTTTGCAAATGTTAGTACTTCACAGAAATGCAGCAAACAATCCTGACAACACATATAGTGTTTATGGAATAAGACAACAATTGGACTACTGTGCTGGAATGGTGAAATTCACTATACATTCACATGAAGATCCACAAGAATTTCTAATGTACTTACTACAAGTACTGGAAAATAAAAACATACCTATAAATGAAATCTTTCAGATTTCGTACATGTGGAAACATACATGCACTCTCTGCAACAATGTGACACAAGAAGAAATCCCCAATGAACGCTTCATATATATATCAATACCAAATTGTGAATCCATTCCATTTCAGCGACTTGTACAAAATGCAAACCATGGTAGATTATGCTCTACCTGCAATTCAGATAATCGCTCCACGTTAGTAATACAAACACATAGTAAATACATAATACTAATGCTTCTACGTTACAATGCAGATGGTACCAAAGCAACTGCAAGCTGACTGGATTCACACATGGTCAAATATCACTTGGTAAGAAAACCTTCACAACAATAGGTATAATCTACCACGCAGGAGCCACAACCAGTTCAGGGCACTACACTGCATATATAAAAAAGAAATGTGGATGGTTTGAATGTAATGATAGTACCATTACTCTAAAGCAGAGATTACCAGGAAATCTTACAAACGCTTATTTGATGTTCTTAAAACCAAAATTTGATAACTAAACTGTATTTAAACCCTAAGTAAACACATAGTAAATACATAATACTAATGCTTCTACGTTACAATGCAGATGGTACCAAAACAACTGCAAGCTGACTGGATTCACACATGGTCAAATATCACTTGGTAAGAAAACCTTCACAACAATAGGTATAATCTACCACGCAGGAGCCACAACCAGTTCAGGGCACTACACTGCATATATAAAAAAGAAATGTGGATGGTTTGAATGTAATGATAGTACCATTACTCTAAAGCAGAGATTACCAGGAAATCTTACAAACGCTTATTTGATGTTCTTAAAACCAAAATTTGATAACTAAACTGTATTTAAACCCTAAGTAAACTTGTGTTAAAAAAATATAAACTGTCAGAATACTCCAAAAGCTATCCAACTGCTCAAAGATTCTACAACAACTAATCAGATAAATGAATACCACTAAATTAGACCAAAAAATACATAGTTAGGATACACCAATTGGTATCTAACTGTCCCAAAATTTAACAATATCCAAAGAGATAAATCAATACCACTAAAATATATCAAAAAAAGACAGTTAGAATACGACAATTGGTATCTAACTGCTCCAAATTTTATAATATCAAAACAAATAAATAATATGTTACTGCTCCAAAAAAATACAACAAGCCAAAGTATAAAGCATTCGCCAGAAACAACAAGTGAACACTGAAAACAAACAAACAAATAAACTATAGCATAACATAAAAAGGAATTTTTTTAATCCAACATGGATTTTTTTTTCTCCCACAGACCCAATGATTTTAGCAACAAATACAGAAACAGAGCAAATTGCACAGTACTCTGATTTGTAATCTACTAAATATGAGGGTCCAAAAAAAAAAGTATATTGATTATACAATGTAATAAGTCATTACAAAATACTAATACTAACATGCTATTTTCTTTTATCGCAGAAATTAACAAGAAATACATGCACTCCGGTTACTAGACCAAACAGTAAGTATACAATAATAAGGAGAACCATAGCAGCATATCACATCCATAGTATCTAATACGTTTGTTCCTTATACATTTGTTTTTCACCCAAAGTTATAACCAAATGGCCATGCACCCAAGACTCTATGCCCTGGCAACAACCACCGCAGCATATCACATCCATAGAGTAAAACATTTCAACTATGGTCTATGGAAACTTTTAATGTCCGCAGACATTATGAGTGTTCTTAGAACACTTTCAACTTGCCAGCGAACAATACGGACAGCGTTTTCAGGACACCCTCTACGAACATTTCAGAACAACGTGATAGTTCTTAGAACACTTTCAACTTGACAACGAACAATACGGACAGTGTCCTCAGGACACCCCCATTGTGTTTATTTGCAAACATTTTAGGACACTGCGAGTGTTCTTAGAAACGTCTTGAGAACACCTAAATTTTGTTTATTTGCGAACATTTCAGGACACCGCGAGTGTTCTTAGAACACATTCAACATGACAGAGAACAATACAGACAGATTCCTCAGGACACCCCCATTTTGTTTATTTGCGAACATTTCAGGAAACTTAGAGTGTTCTTAGAACACATTCAACTTGCCAGCGAACAATACGGACTACGCCTTCAGGACACCGCCTATGAACATTCCAAGACACCAGGAGTGTTCTTAGAAACGTCTTCAGAACACCCCCATTTTGTTTATTTGAGAAAATTTCAGGACACCGCGAGTGTTCTCAGAACACATGCAACTTGACAGAGAACAATACGGACAGCGTCTTCAGGACACCCCCTACGAACATTCCCCGGACTCTGCGAGTGTTCTTAGAAGCGTCTTCAGAACACCACCATCTTGTTTATTTGCAAACATTTCAGGACACCGCGAGTCTTCTTAGAACACATTCAACTCGACAGAGAACAATACGGACAGCGTCCTCGGGACACCCCCATTTTGTTTATTTGCGAACATTTCAGGACACCGGGAGTGTTCTTAGAACACATTCAACTTGTCAGCCACAACCCCCATTCATATTTGCGAACATTTCAGGACACAGCGAGTGTTCGACAACGTCTTCAGAACACCCCCATTTTGTGTATTTGCGAACATTTCAGGACATCGCGAGTGTTCTTAGAACATATTCAACTTGACAACGAACAATACGGACAGCGTCCTCAGGACACCCCCATTTTGTTTATTTGCAAACATTTCAGGACACTGAGAGTGTTCTTAGAACAGTTTCAGTTTCCTTGCAAACAAAACCTGACACATATTGAGTCCTCAGAACACCCCCCATTCAGTTTATTTAGAACAATTCAGAACACCCGTAATGTCCGCAGACAAATCGAACACAAAAAGAACGTCTAACACACAAAAAACACAACTTTCATCCTATCTCATACACTCCCACCCTCCCCAAACACTCCTACACACCAACACACTCTACTAAATACAAATTTTGAACAAAGTTTCACCGCGCTGTCTGCGGACGACCGTGAATCCAAGATGGCGGGCGCTACCGAAAATCTGACGCGCTTCATGCTCCACGCCGTCCAATCAGCAAACACGTTGCATGTCCTCGAACATCACGCAAGCCGATTGGCCAATCAGGACACTGTCCGCGGACCAAACAGGGAAGTGTGTCCGCAGACCGAACACAGATAGCACTAATATTTTTGGACCAACTTTTTGGTAATTTTAAAAAAAACTACTGGACGGATTTTCACCAAATTTGCAAAAGCACGCTTTCGGAACCAAGCCGCTGCTCCTGGTCCAATTTTGGTGAAAATCCGTCCAGCGGTTTGGGCTGTAGACGCGAGCAACATTTTTTTCCCATTCAGTCTATGGGGAAAAAAAAAGTTTTGGGACTTTTTTTGCAAAGTTTGGTTAGGATCTGTCCAGGGAGAGCGAAGTTATAAGACGCCCAAAAAGTGCTCTTCCTATGGAAACAGCAATTTAACCATAACTACATGGCCACAACCGTGGCCATGTAATATATATATATATATATATATATATATATATATATATATATATATATATATATATATATATATATATATATATACATATATATATATATATTGGGTGTGAATAAAGGATCTATAACAAGCCACTTATGTTCTTCTAACTAGTAGTCCTTGTGTGATTTATTGCCTCCCTGAGTCCAAGAACTTGTTTTGGTAATGGGTAAGAGGTTGCAGGAGTCTAAGGCCCCAGTGTGTGACCCAAAAAGCAAAACAGCTGGGTATTTTTGCTGATGTGAAAAACATTGCTTTGACCTGTGAGATCTGTAAAAGACTGTGACCACTCCAAATCCAATAGCCCCATTACTCATCATCGACATTCCGTTCTCACTGATAGCAATGAACATAGTTGGCTCATTAGAAACTTCTAAATTGGGGAATCGCTTCATCCTAGTCATCATGGATTATGCCACTCGATATCCCAAAGCCTTTCCCTTGCACAATACCAACATGCAACAAATACTAAAACGCATTTTGCCCTTCTCGTCAAGAGTAGGATTTCTGAAGGAGTTTCTTACAGACCAGGGCGCCACCTTTGTGTCTCACATGATGCAAGAAGTAAAAGAGTTGTTGAATACTAAAACCTTAAGAACATTGTTCTACCATCTCCAGACCAATGATTTGGCAGAATGTTTCAATCAAATGTTAAAAAGAATATTCCAAAGGTTGGTGGAAACCGACAGGAAAAACTGGGGTGTGATAGCCTGGATGTTATTTGCAGTCAGGAAGACCCCACAAGCTTCACTGGAATAGTCCCTGTTTAAACTACTATATGGGAGAGAACCTTGGTATGTGTTAGATATGCTCAAAGAAACTTGGGATGAAAGAGATGAGGTCATTTTACCAATTTCTCCAACCGCACAGAAACTAAAAACCCATTTGGTGGCTGTAAGAGAAATTGTAGAAACACATCTAGGACAAGCCCAAGCACAGCAACAAGATGTCTATAATAAACATGCAAGACCTCGCTCCTACTGGGTTGGACAATCAGTCTTGGTTCTCCTTTCCTTGTCAGAGAATAAGGTGATTTCCAAGTGGTATGATCCCTATGAAGTCTTGGAAAAAATGGCCCCTTGAACTACCTCATATGCCAACCCGATAGATGTCAAAAAACTAAGTCTATCACATCAGATTACTCAAGGAATATAAAATAGACCATAGTATAGATACCACTTTTACTACGGCCTCACTCTTTACTGACGGATACTGGAAATTCCTTAGTTTCCCTCGACCTGTCATCTTCCCAACACATTGATATTAGTGACCTGCTCTCTCAATTCCCCGAGTTATTCTCGGAACATCCAGGCGGGGTTAATCATTTCTTCTACTACATTCGAACACTGGCATAATAAAATGTTGATTCAAAGCCGTATCAGATCCCTGAAGCCTGAAAGAAAGTTATTGAGGAAGAAATAGAGGAAATGCTCAAAGCAGGTACAAAAGAACCCTTTGAGAGTCCTTGGTCCTCCCCTATTGTTTTTGTCACAAAGCCTGATCAGACCTGGTGGTTCTGTGTCGATTTCAGAAAATTAAATTCCATCTCAATATTTGACACCTATCCTATGCCATGAATTGACGATCTTATAGAAAAGTTGGGTTTGGTCAAGTATATATCAACACTAGATGTGACAAAGGATTATTGTCAGGTTCCCTTAAATCCACCTTAACGAGAGAAAACCGCATTTTCCATGCCACAAAACCTATTCCAATATAATGTCTTACCCTTTGGCATACATGGAGCTCTAGACACTTTTCAACGACTAATGGACAAAGTGCTAAAACCATACTTGTCATTTTGTTGTGTATTACCCTATTGGTGTTAGAAACTGTGTGATTATGTAAATTCCGTGTGGGTGATGTTCGGTGGCATTGTTTACTAAAAGAAACTTCTGCGCTCTCCCCATGTTGCTTGAGGGGAGTTTTACCGCTAAACATTTTATGCTAGGATGGGGCTGATTGTAAGAACGCCATGAAGCAAGTAGGAGGGTTGTATTATTATTGATTGTCTGAATCTGATTAGGGAGCTGTAAACAGCAATGGTAAATTATGAAAATGTTAAACAAAGATCTAAACCACATTGGTTCAGATATGTTGGAATTTAGACAAAATCATTATTCATACAGAATTCATTGTTCATAAAAAACAAGAAGAAGGATGCATTATTATTGAAATTATTCAGGGAAGAGGTCAAAAATAAGATACATATATATATAGTCCATGTACTAATGGTATTACGTTTTTTAAAACACTAATGGATTCCCTGAAAAGCATCAATGGTGACAGGATTGTTTTAGGGGTTGATTTTAATTGTGTTTTGGGTGCTTCTCTTGACAGGCTATCAGAATGTTGGTTTACGTGTTCTACGTTGAGTGGTTGTCATGACCCTCGCCCAAAACCCCCTCTGGCAAACCCATTGGCCAGGTGGAGTCAGGACTCGGGCCTCTAGTCTAGAGCCTGGCATCCTCTTCAAAAGCCTTCATGGGGTCAGTCCTGGCGCCTATGGTGCAATGCTCATACACCATGAAAAACAATGTGCTTGGGAACTACTTTATTGTATTGTCAGCCAACATGGAGGCATCCACATAGCTTGGTTCCTAAGAACCAAGCTATGCGGTCTAGTGTTTTGGGTGTGGTAGCCTAGGGACTACTTTACCTGGACTATTTTGTTGGGGCTATTTAAATCACGCCCGAGCAAGACAACACGCTTCACGTTACTTTGCAGCTTGCAAAGTGACGCTCACCGTGTCCAACTATTCCCTCGAACCTCGGAGAAGCAGAACCTGCAAGGAGACAAAAGGAACATCATAAGCAGCATCTTACCTGCAGTCCTCATCTTTAAACACTCTCAGCAACTGAGAACAGCTTCCTCGAATCTGCACGCCTCCCGGACAGAACAACCTGAAATATAGAGGAAGATAGAGGCAACATTAAAGAAAGCAGTAGAGACATTTACAAAATTACGAACTGCTCAAAAGGCTTACCTGGCTGGTCGCCTCTCGCCTGGCACCACTCCAGACATTCCACTCGCGCTGAAGAACACAGCGACCTACAAGGAAGGAAAACACAGGTTAGCAAAGGCAAGACTTTGCAGCGCTGTGCATAGCGCTTACTTACCGCATCATATCGCTCTTAATGCGCCATCATTTACCAGCGGGGCTCTACCAAGCCAGTTTGCCGCGCTGAAGCTATGCATACCTAAGGGAGAAAAAAGAGACATTTTAAACAAAGAAAGGCATGCAGGATAGCAACAAAACTAAAGAACAGCAATAAGACCTACCTGAACAATATCAAACAGGCCGGCGTCAGTGAAGTAACTGGACCGCATTCGCCCATGAAAGAAAACGTGCCCCTGCAAATAAGGCAGGACGGAGAGCACGCCTAATTCTACCACAAGGTGAGGAGAGGGCGCCAGAGGGACTGAAATCATACAGGGGTGGAGGGAGGATACTCACCCCAGTCGGTCAGTCTTGAACACAGTGCTCCTGTATTTTCAGGCAGAACCTTCCCCGCAGACCACATCAGAGCAAAGCTGAGAAGCATACCAGCGAGTAACCCGGCTGGGTGGCATCCCTGTGGATACCAGGTGAGCGTAACAGAACGCGAAGCCTGCCATAACAAATCCACCTGGGCACCATAGAGACATCAGAAATGGACCAATTGGCCCAATTACTAGGAGAGCTTCGTGCTGAGGTTCATTCTGCCCGACAAGAGACTAATGCCCTCCGGAGAGACCTAATAGTGACCAAAGAACGCACTGAAGAAATTAGCAGGCAATACTTGTAATCACAGGCAGGACAGACGCCTCTACCTGAAAGCAATCCAACGATGCAAAACCCCGCCATACCACCCACTCCGGTACAGATCACGTTACCTGGAACAATGCCCCTGGCACCACCAGAAAGGTTCTCAGGCGACCCACAGAAGTATGCAGCATTCATCAATCAGTGCCGCCTTCATTTTCTTTGTAGGCCTGGAGCATTTCCAAACGACCAAGCTCGGGTAACTTTTGTCTTATCATACCTGAGTGGTAGTGCAGCAGATTGGTCGGTGCCGTTGGTAACCCATGACGATCCTCTATTACATTACTTTGGGGGGTTCCAGTGAGAAATGGAAAAACTTTTTGCTCGCCATACCCAGGAACAAGCAGTAGACAATGAACTCTTGTCCCTCCGACATGGGAATCAGGACTTGTTAACGTACATTGCTACCTTCAACAGACTGGTTGCCGAAGCTAGGTGGCCAGAAAACAAAAGAACCACGTTATTCCATCGAGGGTCACGAGGCGAATTAAAGGACGTCTTAGCCCAGGTGGTTGATCCATCCAGAGACTGTGCAGAATTCATAAATCTGGTTGTGTAGCTAGACCACTGGTTGCAGGATCGAAAGGCAGACCGGTCTAAGACAAACCCTCGGACCGTGTATGTTCGACCAAGGGAAAACTCACCCCGTGTAACTGAAAATGCTGTAGAACCCATGCATATTGGAGGGATACAGCCTCCATTAACAAAACAAGAGCGGGACAAAAGAAGACAACAACAGCTGTTTGTATTGTGGGAAACCAGGACATTTCTTGAAGGACTGTCCAGTAAATCCCCCAAGAAGAACAGTCAGGGCCACAGAGAAGGATGAAGCTAAGGAATCGGAAAACTACCAAGCTCGACAAACGTAGAGGTCAGGTTGTCGAGTGAGAAGAAAAAGTTGCAGACCTCGCACTTTGCAATACCAGTGATCTTAATTAACCACCAACAGTCATCAAGAATGCATGCCGTTGAAGCATACATCGATAGCGGAGCAGTTGGAAATTACATTGTTCAAGAACTGGCAGCAGAGATGGGGCTTCCTTTGTGTTCTAAGCCAACTATGGACAAGGTAACCACCGAGGATGGGACAGAAATCGCTTCCGGACCAGTAACCCAGTGCACAGCCAGGGTAACCTTGCTGTGCCAGGATGGACATCGGGAGTCTATTTCATTCGATCTCATCAAGGCACCTCAGTTCAGACTAATACTAGGGATGCCATGGTTGGTTGCTCACAACCCTTTGATAGACTGGTGGGCACAAAAATTAACCTTCCCCAGTGACTGCTCCCCTGCCTGCTATTACCAAGAGGAGAAACCCGACGTCTGTATCCCAATGACACCCGGAGCGACAATATCAACCCTGGGAGCAACTAATACCTTGCCAAGTGAATACCATGATTTCCAGGATGTTTTCCGAAAGGACCTAGCCAATACCTTGCCACCGCACAGGCCCTATGACTGTCAGACCAACCTTGTTCCTGGTGCACAAATCCCTTGCGGCAGGATCTACGCTCTCACAGAACCAGAAAACCTTCATTTGAAATCATATTTAGACCAGTACCTTCTAAACGGATTTATCCATCCCTCGAAGTCCCCCGCAGTCAGTCCTTTGTTCTTCGTACTGAAAAAGGAAGGAGACTTGAGAACTTGTATTGACTACCACGCATTGAACCAGATCACCGTGAAGAACCGCTACCCCTTGCCACTTATCCCTGAGATGCTAGACCAAGTTAAAGATGCCCAGATTTATACCAAATTGGACCTTCGAGGAGCGTATCACCTGGTCTGAGTCAGAAAAGGAGATGAATGGAAAACCGTTTCCATAATAAGTACGGCTTGTTTGAATATCAAGTCATGCCCTTTGGGTTATGCAATGCTCCTGCGGCATTCCAGTATTTCATGAATGACTTCTTAAGGGAGTTAATTGATGTGTGCGCCTTGGTGTACATAGACGATATCTTAGTATACTCAGTCTCGAAACAAGATCATGTCAGGCACGTTCGTTCAGTCCTCACCAAGCTCCGTCAACATTGTTTGTTTGCAAAGCTTGAAAAATGTTTTTTTCATGTCACCGAAGTAGATTTTCTTGGTTTTATCCTTACTCCAGGAGGCATCAGATGGACGTGCATATGGTAGATGTCATTCTGAAATGGCCATCACCGACATCTCTGAAAGGGGTACAAAGCATGCTGGGCTTTGCGAACTTCTACCGCCGGTTCATCCCAGACTTCTCTCAGGTTGTGCGCCCAATCACAGTACTATTACGAAAAAACAATAAAATGTTTGCTTGGACCGAAGAAGCAGAAGAAGCCTTTCAGGAACTTAAACAAAGGTTTAGCTCTGCTCCAATCCTGCGACATCCTCATCCAGACCTCCCTTATATCGTTGAAACTGATGCGTCCAGTCTCGCAATGGGGCTGTCCTTTCACAGAGAGACCCAGAAACCGGCCAGCTACATCCTGTGGCATTCTGGTCGAAAACGTTCTCACCTCCAGAGATTAATTATGCCATCATGGACAAGGAACTCCTGGCTCTCAAATCTGCCTTTAAGGCCTGGATGCACTACCTTCTGGGGGCCAGACACACCATTACAGTCATCACAGACCACCGAAACCTGCAATATCTCAAAACAGCCAAGGCCCAGTCCTCGCGCCAATAACGGTGGGCCCTTTTCTTCGCCGAATATGATTATGTTATCACATTTCGACCAGGAGTCAGAAACAGAAAGGCGGATGCCTTATCTCGCATGGGCATAGATGAAGTAGTATATACAACTCCAGACCCAGTACCTATTATACCTGAAGACAAACTCTTGGGTATCACGACAGCCTTAACACAAGCAGAACTACGAAAAGAAATCCAATGGACAATGAATCCTGATGCCTACCTCGCATGGCAAACTCAAGGGGAACAATATACCATCAAGGACCATCTACCCTTTTTTAGGGATCGCCTATATGTACCCAAGAAGGAATTACAACAGCATATTATTTCAAACTATCATGATTCACTGATCGAAGGGCATCCTGGGATCGCCAAAACCCTAGCTAAGGTGAAAGAGAACTTTTGGTGGCCTACCTGGCGTAAGGACATCATTCAGTATATTCAGTCCTGCGGTGTCTGCGCACAAAATAAATTACAGAAACAAAAAACATCTGGTCTCCTACAACCATTGGACATTCCTCCAGTTCCATGGCACACTCTTTCCCTTGACTTCAACACTGACCTACCTCCAAGCCAAGGGTTCAACACCATCCTTCTAGTTGTGGACTTATTCTCGAATATGGCCCATTTTATTCCTCTCAAAGGGCTCCCAGACGCAGCCACTTTAGCAAAAGTGTTCCTGGAAGGCGTGATTAAGCTACATGGCTTCCCTTGGGTTCTGGTCTCTGATCGAGGCAGCCAGTTTGTTTCAAACTTCTGGAAAAAATGTTGTGCAATGGCACAGATTGACGTTCGGCTATCTACCAGTCACCATCCACAAACAGACGGCCAAACCGAGAGAACCAATCAGACACTCGAGCAATATTTACGGTGCATGCTGCACCACGAACTAAGGAACTGGAAAGACCTACTATGGATAGCCGAATATGCATATAACAATTATTTGCATTCAAGCACGGGACAAACGCCCTTCTATACCCTTTAGGGCAGACATCCACGTACCTCTGAACCAGACCTTCCAGCCTGCTTGGGAATGCCAGCGGTAAAGACTCTACATACAACCATTACTCAGGCTTTCAAAAGGACAAAGGAACACCTTATTCATGCCAAAGACCAACACCGGAAAAAGGCCCCTGATTATCAAGTAGGAGACAAAGTTTCGTTAGCTGCTAAATTCGTACCCATCAAGGGAACCCGGACCTTTCATCCCAGATTCTTAAGACCCTATACCATTAAGGCAATTATCAACCCAGCAGCCGTGAAACTGGATTTACCACCTAATCTAAAGATCCATCCGGTATTCCATATGTCCCTCCTGAAACCAATGCAACCCGGCACACGGATTGGGACACCACCTAAACCCATACTTGTTGACGGAGAACCAGAATTCGAAGTCAAAGATATCTTGGACTCTAAATACTCTAGGACCAAGCTATATTATCTCTTCGATTGGAAAGGATTTGGACCACAAGATAGATCCTGGGAGCACAGTGAGAATATCCATGCACCACGTCTAATCAGGAAATTCCATCGGAACTTGCCAACCAAACCTGGGACAGACAGAAGGAACACATAGGGAGGGGCCTTAGGGGGGAGTGCTGTCACAACCCTTGCCCAAAACCCCCTTTAGCAAACCCATTGGCCAGGTGGAGCCAGGACTCGGGCCTCTAGAGCCTGGCATCCTCTTCAAAAGCCGTTATGGGGCCAGTCCTGGTGCCTATGGTGCCAGGCTCATACACCATGAAAAACAATGCGCTTGGGAGCTACTTTATTGTATTGTCAGCCAACATGGAGGCATCCACATACCTTGGTTCCTAAGAACCAAGCTATGCGGTCTAGTGTTTTGGGTGTGGTAGCCTAGGGACTACTTTACCTGGACTATTTTGTTGGGGCTATTTAAACCACACCCGAGCAAGACAACATGCTTCACGTTACTTTGCAGCTTGCAACGTGACGCTCACCGTGTCCAGCTATTCCCTCTAACCTCGGAGAAGCAGAACCTGCAAGGAGAGACAAGGAACATCATAAGCAGCATCATCTTACCTGCAGTCCTCATCTTTAAACACTCTCAGCTACTAAGAACAGCTTCCTCGAATCTGCACGCCTCCCGGACAGAACACCCTGAAAGAGGAAGATAGAGGCAACATTAAAGAAAGCAGTAGAGACATTTACAAATTACGAACTGCTCAAAAGGCTTACCTGGCTGGTCACCTCTTGGCTGGCACCACTCCGGACATTCCACTCATGCTAAAGAACACAGCGACCTACAAGGCAGGAAAATACAGGTTAGCAAAGGAAAGACTTCGCAGCTCTGCGCATAGTGCTTACTTACCGCATCATAGCGCTCTTAATGCGCCATAATTTACCAGCAGGGCTCAACCAAGCCAGTTCGCCACAAAGAAGCTCTGCATACCTAAAGGAGAAAAAAGAGACACTTTAAACAAAGAAAGGCAAGCAGGATAGCAACAAAACTAAAGAACAGCAATAAGACCTACCTGAACAATATCAAACGGGCCGGTGTCAGTGAAGTAACTGGACCGCACTCGCCCATGAAAGAAAACACACCCCTGCAAAGAAGGTAGGATGGAGAGCACGCCTAATTCTACCACAAGGTGAGGAGAGGGCGTCAGAGGGACTGAAATCATACGGGGGTAGAGGGAGGATACTTACCCCAGTCGGTCAGTCTTGAACACAGTCCTCCTGTATTTTCAGGCAGAACCTTCCCCGCAGACCACATCAGGGCAAAGCTGAGAAGCATACCAGCGAGTAACCCGGCTGGGTGGAGTCCTGTGGATACCAGGTAAGCATAACAGTGGTGTTTTTCATGATTTTCTGGATACATTTGCATTGGTTCATAGTTGGCGAACATTTCATCCCACGGGTAGTGAATTTTCGTTTTATTCTCCTGTTCATAATTCTTACTCGAGGTTGGATTATTTGTGAGTTTCGGATAGATTGGTTGATGATATTATTAGCGTTGATATGGGGGAGAGATGTCTATCTGATCACGCTTTAGTGAAATTGAATATTGACAGGGGAATAGGTAAATTAAGTAGAAAGAAATGGAGGCTAAAGAAGTTCATTCTAAAGGATGACAAGATTTGTGAGGCAATAAATGTGTTTATAGAGAATTTTTGGGAGGAAAATATGGATTCTGCAGATAGTTTAGTGGTTTGGGATGCTTTTAAGGCAACTGTTCGAGGGGAACTGATTAATTGGACTTCTAGGAAAAGGAATGAGGGTGAGAATAGGATTAGGGATCTTGAATCGGAACTTAAAATTCTGCAGCACAAATATATACTGTCTAGTAGCAAGCAGGATAGGATGAAAGTGGAAGATACTAAGAGTAAATTTAAGGAAGTTCTAGATGAACAGGTGGAAAGAGGTATGTATTTTCTAAAGCAAAGATTTTGGGAAGAAGGCGATAAAAGTGGACGTTTATTGGCTAACAAGTTAAAGAGTCTATCTGAAAGGTCATTTATTCATAAGATTTTAGATGAGACAGGAGATGTGAAGGTAAAAAGTAAGGCCATCTGTGAACGTTTTAAATCCTTCTATGCTTCCTTATATTCTGAGAGTTTGCAGAGTGATGAGTTAATGTTAAATGATTTTTTTGCAAAGATTGAACTGCCCTGTTTGTTTGATGAGGGGGGGAGTGTTTGGATGCTCAGATCTGTGAAATTGAAGTGAAGGAGGCTGTCTGTCAACTTAATGTGGGCAAATCTCTGGGGCTAGACGGATTACCGTTTGAGTTTTACAAAACCTTTAGTACAGCTTTGGTCCCAAAGTTATGTTGGCTATATAATCAATTTCTTTCGGATGGGAGGTTGTGTCCTTCAATGAGAAAAGCAGTAATCACGCTAATTCCTAAGTAAGGGAAAGATTCTACCAAATGTGATAATTATCGGCCTATATCTCTTTTAATTGTGGATATGAACATTTTCACGAAAATTATGGCTATTAGGTTGCAAAAATACATGGGGTAGTTGATAGATTATTCTCAAGTTGGTTTTATGGACAAGAGACATGGATATGACGATATTAGAACTCTCTTGAATATAATCGGATGCAGAAGTAGATGATGTTTTGCTTGTTTTTTTCGATGCTGAGAAAGCGTTTGATTGTGTTAGCTGGTCCTTTTTTAAATTATACTTTAATCAAAATGGGTTTTGGTCCACAATTTTTGAATGTGATTGGTGCTTTACAATATGACATCTCGGCTAAAATCTGGGTGAATTAGGTTATGTCTTGCTCTTTCAAGCTGTTTAGGGGAACCAGACAAGGCTGTCCACTTTCCCCCTTTCTGTTTAATTTGGCTCTTGAGCTGTTGCTGGCATATATTAGGTGGGAACAGAATATTTGTGGGTGGAAATTGAAAGATAGTGAAATAACTGTCACAGGTTTCCCCCCTTCTCACCTGTTTGTGTTATTTCTTTGTTGAAGCTTTCCTTCGCACGGCACAGGCCTTATATAGGCCCGCGCGGGTGTCCTCAGCTTCCAGCGTGCGTTCCGTGATCCGAGTCCTGGAGCGTACAGTATATCCGGGAGTTCCAGGGAACAGCGAATCTTACACTCGGCTGAGTGTACGTGGAGATCCGGGAAGAAGAGGAGGACTAGGGAATAGGAGGAAAGTGAAGGGTTCAAGGAGCCAGGAACCAGGAGTTAGTAGGAAACGAGAGCAAACTTCGGCAGCACACAGCAACCTCAGTAAACAGCAGCGTTGAAACGCGCAGAGGCGCAGGGGCGTGGCCACTTTATGGAACGTGATGCATGCAATGCACAAACTGGTACGCGTTGTTCCGTGGTCTGCGGCCATATTGGATGTAGTGCTGCGTGTAGGCCTCTATGGGTCAGGGACCAGGAAGTCCAGCAATGACGAGTCCGATGGTTCATGACAATAAAAGTATTGACATATGCTGACGATCTAAGGGTGGTTTTGACTAATCCGGCTGAAGGTGGTAATCTACTTCGGGAGATTTTACAGGAAGTGGGACGGTTATTGGGTTATAAAGTGAAATGGGGAAAAACAGTGGTCTTTCCATTGAAATTGAATCCACTAAGTAGAAGGTTATTAGATTGGGATTGTCAGTGGGCGGATGTTTCGGTGAAGTATTTGGGTGTCCATTTGGTGCGGGATTTTAGAAGGACAGTGGATTTTAACATAGACAAATTGAAAGAGACCCTACTGAAAGATATACGTAGATGGGATAGATTGACTTTAAATCTTGCGGCTAAAATCAATGCCGTCAAGATGGTGTTGCTTCCGAAAGTTTGGTATTACATTCAATCCATTCCGTTGAAGTTCACAAAGAAGGCATTGAAGCGTATTGGTAACATTTTTATGGATTTCCTCTGGGGAGTGGGTAAGAGGCCAAGAATTCCGCGATTTATTTTGATACGTAGTGTTAGAGATGGGGATTTTGGCTACCCAATATTGAAACATGATTATAAAGGGTTCCTTTCGAAAAAAGCTTCCTATTATTTTAGAGAGGATGAAGATCTTGATCCCTTTTGACTTCGGATGGAGAAGGAGAAGTTGAGTCCATTCCCTGTGGACTGCTTGTATTCATATGGAAAGTTACCGAAATCTGGGGTTAAGATAGAGGCATTAGCAGCTACAAAGTCTGCTTTGGTTTCATTGATTCAAGGGTGTGGACAAAATTTATTTTTTTACAATTCTGTTTCTAACTGGTTGACTCCTGGTTTGCAGATTGTCAACAAAGTGTTGCACTGGAGGGGATGGGCTAATAGGGGTATTCTGAAAATTGTTGATGTATGGAAAGATGGTAGAATGATTACGTTTGAAGGCCTAAAGGATCGATATGTATTAGGTACTAGGGAGATTGATAGATATAGGTCACTGGAACACTTGATGTTGTAGAGACATCAATCGTTGAGTGAACCATTCGGTGATAAGCCCCAAGTGTGCATATTGTATAATGCTGCTCCGAATGTAGTTTCTACATTTAACAAAATAATGCCTGTACAGGTGTGTATGCGGGACTCCTGGGAGAATTTGCGGAATAAATGGATGGCTGAGTTGAGAAGGGATATTCCTGTAGCTGAATGGGATAATGCTTGGAGGGCTACGGTGAGAGCCAAAATGGATTTGAACCTGAGATACACTCATCATCGAATTCTAGGGCAAATTTATTGGACACCAGTAAAAATGAAAGAGTGGGGTTTGATAGACTCAGATTTGTGTTGGGGATGTTCTCATTCAATAGAAACTTATCTTCATATGCTTTGGGAGTGTGATAGGGTACTGACTTTTTGGAAGGAGGTCATGGATCGGGTAAATCTAGTGATAGGTAGGTCATTCCCTCGAACTTCAATGTCTGCAGTCTTTCTCTCAAATGAAGGCAGGTGTCTGGAAATCTGTGGTACATCTGAATGGATTGATAGGGCATTATTAATGGCAATAAAACATATTATGAAAGTGTGGAAGTCACGTAAGAAGCCACATACAGATAGTTGGATGGTGGATATGCGCACACTTTCAAGATTTGAAAGGTCTCGAGCATCTCAACTCCATAGAGAGGATGAATATTCTGAAAATTGGAATTCCTTTAATGAATTGTTTGAGTAAAGTATAGATTTATTGGACTTGGTGGAATATGAGGTTTGGGGGGTGATGTGCTGTATTTTTTTTCTCCTTTTTTTCTTGCGTGTAAATTATGTTTGTGCTGTCATTGTTTAAATTGGAATGTGTGTTTTTTTCATGATGAAGAATTACTATTGACTGATGGCTGTTATTTAACAAAGGAAATGTTCTGTGACTTGTTATTTTTCTGATTCTCATCAATATGTTTTGATGTTTATGGTTTAAAATTAAATAAAGTTGGAAAAAAAAATTAAAAGAAGATTCAAAAAGAAGAAGGGCTCAACGTGAAGCCTTCTGGATTGACAAAATGGACTTGCTTACCCCGGATGGGATGAACGAGGAATGAGATCTGAATTGCTTCCTATGACCAAGAAGTAATTCATACACAAGTCATTGTTCATACGAACCAGACAGACCAATGCTCTGTCGTCTAATGTCAAATACCTTATCTTGGTCATAGGAAGTAATTCAAACCCATTCATCGTTCATCCCATTCGGGGTAAGCAAATCCATTTTGTCAATCCAGAAGGCTTCACATTGAGCCCTTCTTCTTTTTGTATCTTCTTTTTGACCTCTTTCCTGAATAAATTCAAGAACTTGAAATTTGACGTGTGACACTGAATGACCTTTCTCTGCAAAGTACCTTGCTACTGCAGGCGCTGGGTTTTTATTCCTAATGCAGGACTTATGTTTGTTGATCCTGATGCATACTTTTCTCGCAGTCTCGCCCACGTAATTCTGCAGGTGCACTTGATACAATAGATGGCGTTTTCTGTAGAGCATGTGGCAAATTGTTTTAGTCTGATCTTTTTTCCTGTTTTTGGATGGAATTCTGTTGGTCCTTTCACTTTCTTTGTCATGCTTCTTGTGTTAACTAACATGTGCCTCAGATTATTACTTTTTTGATAGGCAAAAACTGGTGGTTGGGAGAATAATTCCTTAGTTCTTGCATCACTAGTTAGAGTATTCCACTATTTAGTTATGCTTTGCTTGATTTGTCAACTTTGAATTGAATACTTAGGGCCTTATCACGAGTTGGGCTGCTTCCCGGCTGTAATAACGCCCAACTGTAATAGATTTAGCACCGACTGGTCTGGCAATATTACCGCCGGATAATGGGTTGGGCGTTAACGGTAAATCCCCATTCCTCATTGGGTCCATTGGATCCAATGGGCCATTTTTGGTGCTTATACTGCAGACTAATTCAACCGGCGGTAATACCGCCAAAAAAAGGGCACTAAATGGGATTTTCACCTCCATATGGGCCTCATCATGAGTTGGGTGGTATCCCAGTGGGCATAGCGCCGGGATACTGCCAACCCCCGGCCCAATTAGCGCCGGATCACACAGCCAAATGGGGAATTTTCGGCGCTACTACTGTCAGCGGTATTAGCGTGGTGTAATAGCGCCGGAAATCAGCAAATTTGTGGCTGATTTACCCCCAGCTTCTAGCTGGGGGTAATTCCTGCCAAACCTGTGATTTGGCAGACCCTTACATGCAGTGGTAAAAGCGTTACCGCTGCATTTAAGGGTTACTGCCAAACTCGTGATGACCCCAAAAAGCTGGAGGTAAAACAGCCCATTTAGCGCCCAAGTCATGATGGGGCCAGCCCTTAAATGCAATGGTAATACCGTTACCGCCAGATTTGAGGGCTACAACCCAACTCGTGATGAGGCCCTAGACAAATACAATTCCTGGGCTTTCTTGTTTTGTTCATTTTGAGCAACAAATCTTTACTTTGAGTGTTGTTGGTTTTGACTAGTGCTTTTTGTAAATCTTTTTCTGGATATCCCCTATCTCTCAGTAAACAATGCTACTGAATATCACCCACAAGGAATGTACATAATCACACAGTTTCTAACACCAATAGGGTAATAGAGAACATGTGATTCATAAGCATTTTTTTCTGCATTGTTTCCGCATGACAAATCGCACTTTTAAACACTATTTCACTTCTTCACAGAACTTGCGTGACAGCATTTGCAGAAACAGTATTGGTTTATTCTACTGACCAATGTAGTTTATGACAAAAGCCATTCCAAGATGGCCGCCTTTGATACAGAAGCAGTTTTAGCTCATTAGTTAATCTACCCACTTGCGCACAGATTTATACTCCAGCAGAGACTCGACCATCTTCCTCAACGGTAAGCCGATACATGATGCTCTCCAGTTGATCCAGTTAAGACGATACTGTTATCTGATCCAATAACCTCTGTCTTCTTTAAACCCACAGATCGACGGTCTAAATGGGAGAAAATAATCACAGTGGTGTCTTCCCGCACGTACTGTGGCAGGTTCCTCACGATCGCGGGCGCATTATAGAATTAAAGTGAGGATAAGACACATTATCATCCCGGTAAGTGAGAACATATTTATAAGTACTTCTAAGCTTATATACAAATAGATACCTATGTAGATTTTTCACCCCTGAACACAACAAGAGCATCTGCAGGTTAGAATTCTATTTCTTACAAATCGGCATGGACAATAGGTAATACCTGAGCTATTTGAATCTTAACAGCACATTACCATTGAAAAGCATTGAACACGATGATACTTTATTATGTAAATGAGGACATTCCGGCTATTGTATGCTATTGTTATTCGAAATGATGTATATTCACAATGATTCTGTTTTCTGCATTTTCTTTTTCTTTTTCTCTTATTGTTCCATGTTACATGGTGGTATGTTTCATTAAATGTCTTGTGGCCTGCTCAATATTGCATACACTCCACTGTTCACTATTTTGGGATATACGATGTTGGAATTTGTGACTGTACCAAGATGACTATTTACACCCTGATGAAGGACCTCTTAAGTCGGAAATGCATAGGCCATATACGCATCTGCCTATAATGATGAAATAAATTAGTAGCTGAACTTCAAGATTATTCTGAGTGAATAAAACTGAATGAAGACAAAGGGCTTCATTACGAGTCAGGCGTTAAGGGGTTAACGGCGCCGTAAAGGGCGCCGACCCTTAACGCCTGATTACAAGGTCCCTTAGCGCCATGGTGAGTTTAACGCCTGCTTTTTGCAGGCGTTAAAATCCATGGCGCTAAGGGACCATGGTGCTAATTACGCCACCGTAATTTAGGGTGGCGTAATTAGCGCCTTCCCCACTCCCATTATGCCCTATGGGGCAAAAATGGGAATGGGGAAGGGTAAAATGGGAAATGGGGATTTACCGCCCCACTCACCTTGGAATGGGGTGGTAAATCCGCCATTCCACCATGGTGTAAACATGGTTTACACCATGGTGGTAAGGGTACGACCCAGGCGGTAACTTACCGCCTCGGTCGTAATCAGGCCAAAACACTTTGACTCATACTATTAACTTTAATTATTTAAAACTACTAAGTGGATTATAGGGTGTGCAGCCCACGCCTAAGGCTGTCCAGCCAAGGTTCTTTCTTTTTCTCGTAACTGGAGTGCCCATCACGGAAGCCCCTTACATTGGGTTTGCACCCCACTCAGTTATCTAAACATTGAATAACTTTCAATATATTAATTACCAGCAGCTGTGCTCAGGCACCGTCCTTAATTCTGTTTGTCTCACATCCGTGTATCCAATTGAATGTCAGCACACTTAAATGTCATATGAAGAAATTGATCACCAAACCGACCATACAGCTACCACCCTCGGTTTCTCAACCGAAGAGTCAGTTGCCATTTTAGGTCTTATTCTAGAAACAACTCAGTCAATCTCCAACACAGATCCTAAACAAATGCTCTTCAGATCTTATACTATTGACAATTAAAGAATTATCAGGAAATATTGAACAGTTGGAAAAGGAAATTAACCCCCTATCGACAGAAATTACCAATTTAACTGACGCTAATTTCTTTCGGAAATCATAACCGACATCAACACCAGATTAGAGGGATACAAAGCTGATTTATATGCACTTAAAGAAGAAGATTTAAACGGGACCCACTTGATTATTTAAACAACAAAGTTTACAGCTGGGTAGATAAGTACCAAGACTCAATAAAACCTCAACAGATAACAGTTGTTTAGAGTCTGAAACAACAGGATCTGGGGATAACCAACCAGCCAATAACCAGATGGCTAGTACTTCAGTCACTGGAAACCAACAACTAACCAGTGCCAATACCAACACAACTGACACTTTTTTAGAATCAAGCCAAAGAGGAACAGAACAGGGATAAGGAAGAAGTCAAGGTGTCATGATTCCTGCCCCTCATGTCCCCAGCCCTCCAAGATGTCAGGCTGCAGGCTGGAGCCAGGCCACAATCATCTACATGGCCCTCAAGGGCCTCTCTATCCCCCCAAAGACCCACTTGGAGTCAGACTTGGCGCTAGTGGCACCAGACTCACTCACTCCCATAGGATAACATTGGGGATTGGACTTTTAGTGCATTGAGGGGGACAAGATGGATGCCCCCACATATTTGGTTCCCAGAACTGCATGTGCAGTGTAGTCTTTTGGGTGTGGTTCAGCCCAGAGACACCTGGGATACCCAGAGACTATTTAAGCCACGCCCAGGCTGAGAAACATGCTTTGTGTTTTCTGCACCTACAGCGTGACACTCACCGTGTTCGGATCGGTCTCCAGTAGGCCTGCATCTTTCTTCTGCGCTCAGCTCCTGCAAGAACACCGTTAGGAACAGCCTTACCTTGTGGCGCTTCTGCCCATCATTCATTGCTTCTTCTGTTCTGCGGGCATCTTCGGCGGTATCATTCCCATCCCGGCACGCAGCTTCCTACGGAAAAGGGAAAAGAACAGAAAAAAGGCATTAGTAAGCATTCAGCAACTCTTCGCTTATTTTTAAAGACTGTACGAGCTTCAAACGCTTACCTGAATCCCAGCCGCTCTGGTGGAACTCTGTCTCCGGAACTTCTCATCCATCTGCAAGAGGGAAAAGACACTCCAGGTTAGCGTGGAAACATCTAGAGGCGCCGCATACCGCGCTTACTCACCGCATTTCTTCTTCGTAACCGGCATCCATGCTGAAAACGTCGCAGCACCTAAAAGATACAGAAAAAGAACTCAGTTCAATACAAATACGAAAGGGTCGCATCCCGCTCTCACTCACCTTCAGCGCTACTCATCTCAACAGCACATCGCCATCCCTGGATGCCGGCCATCATCTAAGGAAGGAAAGGAACGAAGTTTGAGAACTGTTCAAAAGACTCATTTTACTTACCTGTCGGACTCTTGCCAGTGAAGTAACTAGGCAGCAACGAGCCCGCATCAAACAACGCTCCCCTACGCTGAAAGCAGGACGGAGAGCACACTTTCCAAGAAAACAAGGTGAGCTGTGCATCAAAGGGAAGGGTTGGACCCCGGGGAAGAAGGGGTTCAAGCACTCAGAGACAATAGGGAGTTAAACTCTACCAATCCTGTATTTCAGGCCCAGTCTCCAGTCGAGTAGACTCCAGGGAAGGGTTTGAGGTCGTAAGAGGTCAGAACAGGCTGAGTGACGTCCCCGTCGATACCAGGTGAGCGTTACACAAGGTATGATAACACGGTTCCAAAAACAATAGACCTAGCTGTGAATTTGTCCAAAAGAGATGTGTCTCAGCACAAAAGAAGAATGCTAGACAAAGGACTGAACTTCGTTCCCACATACAGTACCAACGTATTTGACACCAAAGTAGAAATCCATAAGTTAAGTTTATAGAGCCTTCCTAACCACATGAGTGACTGACAGGATATAATCTCGACTGGGAGATGGTTCCAAAGCTTGGGTCCATAGACTCCAAATCTCCTATCCCCTCTGGAAACAAATTATGGACAGAGAATATTCAATAGGAGCTTATCTCCTGAGCGCAATGCTCTGGCAGGGTAGTAACAATGGAATTTGGCACGGAGACACTCTGGGGCAAGTCCATTGACGCATTTGTAGATTAAAGTGGCTTCTTTGAGGGGCGTGGCTACATGGCTGCGGGATAGGAGGTGCTTCCTGTGATTTCCTGCTGATCCTTTGCTGATCCAACAAAGAAGATGCATTTCTAACCCACCATGCGCGCTGGATTTACATCTATGGACCTACAAATGTTCTGGCCACACAAGAAGAGTAAATAGGGAAGAACCTGTAGTACGAGGAACGAGCACCGTGGCACTGAAGTTCCGCCATGCCTAGCTGGTGGCGAATAAAAAATGGCGACCCGGAAGAACAAAGGGCTGATGAACTGATGGCCCAGCGCACCGCAGTGAGAAGAACTACGGGTGTGGAAAAGTAACCCTGTTCATCGTGATCTGGAGAGATTCATAGGAGGGACACAGTGAAACGGCGGGGGACTGCGAGGCACCGGCGCAGGGGTGGGCCCGGGCGGCTGCATTAGGGCGAAGGAGGCTGGAGGGGACATAGCCCATACCACATAGAGCGGAAGTAAAGCAAACAAATCCTCCGACCCCGCAATAGCAACGGAGCGAGCCCCGACTGCAGGAGCAAGGCAGTGGTGTGGGAGAAGTAGGGAGCAACCTGTAGGCATCTCGCTGGCGAGGCAGTGTTACTGGCAGGACAGGATCGCTGTGCCTGGGGAGTGACGGTGGTGCGATAACGGCACTGGAGAGTGGGCATCGGGCGAGGAGCAAGAGAAACCAATGTGGCACGGTTGTGAGGCAGCTAAGAGTCAGCGTATTAAATAAACATTGTGCTGATACAAAGTAGCACGAGGGATATTGTGCAAGCAAACGTTATTGAAACAGAGAGGCACTCGCTGGAAGGACAAGGAGCTGTTGCAACATGATCAGCATCAGGAGGGAGCCCAGCGAGAGACAGACAGGGGCGGCACAGAGGCTGGCAGAGAGTGGGCCACAAAATGGAGGCGCTGGTACAGTGCCAGCTGCAACACACAGAGACGGTATGCTGAGAAGGGCACAACTGAGAGAGGATTCCCAGATGCCTGGAGCTCAAAGCCCTTAAACAACAATCGCATTGCTGGGAGCAAGCTGGGGTGTAGCACAAGGTTGAGCCTGGTGCCCCACATGAGAGAGGGGCGCAAGGATAGGGCAACAACAGTGACACCCAATGAAGAAGCCCCTACATGGAGAGCTGAAGCAGGGTCAGATGGCAACAGGGAAAACCACATAAACAGAAGTGAGACCACTCACAATTGGAGTGCAAGACACCACAGGGAACCAGAGTTGGGGGCATACAGCAAACGGGTCAGGCACTGGGATCGGCAAGACACAGGGAGGCACCCGGAGCAGTCGCTGAGCAGCCTATAATTACCAGGAGCCCCACTGGTATGGTACACTGGAATGGACCCGTTCTAACAACAATAACAACTCTAGTGGCCAGCTTAGAGGTAGCTGGGAAAGAAAACAAGCGAAACCACTGAAGTCATTGAAACGGACATTGGTGGAGCAAGTACCTGGAGGCCACAATCCCAGTCAAACCCCAAGAGGCGAGGGGGAACCAGGCTCTACAGAACGGATGGCAGGGGAAAATAATGAAATACTGAGCAATCACAGACATGGACCACAGTGATGTATTTGACACTAAGGGGTCTGCAACACTCCCGGGGAAGATAGCACGGCAAGGTGGGAAACACCTCCAATACCACATACGCAGAGCGGCTAAGGCATGACCACCTTGCTCAGTGCCACAACAGCACTGACCACGGATGTAGAGCAACAGCAAAGAAGAAGCCCCCAGGACCAGAACGAATTGTCCCCAACACAGGAGTTGAGATTTATCGCAGAGTAGCACCTGACACGGCCACCTTTACACGTGCGAAGATGGCATCTAGGTTGCCCAAAGTCAAAGGGAAACAATCAACCCTAGAGGAGTTTGCTAAATCATTACCAGTAAAGGAAGGGGCTAGACCTAATGGACAGCACACACAACAGGAAGAAACCACAGCACACAACGACAAACAGATACTAGATGCTATAGCTGAATTAAAAATATCTTGGGAGAGCAAGATGGGCGCTGCTATCCCGTAATTGAAGACCTCTCTTGAATTGAAGATTGACGCAGTAAGTGTGGGTGTAAATCTACTACAACAAGATATCCGAGTGCTAGCCAAGCGCACAGGAAGCTTGGAAAAGGAGGTGAAAGCCAACACAGGCATGTGCTCGACCAATGCAAAGGAGATCCACACGTTGCGACAACAGGCGCATAACCTGGAAAACAGAGCTGAAGAAGCAGAAGGGCGTGCGTGCAGAAATAACGTATGCATTGTGGGACTTCCGGAAGGCGAGGAAGGATCGGACCCGACAAATTACATTGAGAATATGTTATTGCAAGAAATAACTGGCGGAGCACTCAGCCAGGGGTTTGCAGTGGAACGAGCGCACAGAGCCTTGGTCATGAAGCCTCCACCGGGAGCCCCCCCGTGGCCAATCATCGCTAAGATACTGAATTATAAAGACAGAGAGAAACTTGACCTTTCTCCTCCCTAGTACCCCTCGCTTTGCCACCCTCTGCCCCTTCGGATTATCCTGCCCCTACCAAACACACTTTGGCATATGCTGTAAGCATCTAGGAACGTCACTGGGTCCCTCTTGACCTCTGCCAACTGATGGTTGCACTTATGTCACCCTCCTTTAACTGTTTTCTTTTTTACTCACAGTATGTAACTATGTTTCCTAATCATATTGCATTACTGCATTACGCTATAACTAAGTTCTCAAGCATCCTTGTAACGTCTGCACCCAGCTACCTTCGGGTTTGGTTTTGCGCTATTCTAAATAAACAAACAAACAAACAAGGTCTTGGAGCATTTCCGCAAAGAGGGGACGATAAGCAGAGCATCAGCGACCATCACTGCGTACCCGGACTACACCCTTTTGGTGCAGAGACAGCGTATGAACTATGTTGCGGTCAAGAGGCGGCTGCGGGAGGTGGGCCACAGATACATGTAGAGGTATCCAGCAAAGATGAAAGTGCTCCATAAGAATAAGGCCCTTTTTTTTAATCTCCAGATGACATGACTGCATGGCTGGACGCAAGGAACAGTCCGTCAGGGTCGGGAGACCAGGCGGAGCGTGAGACGGAGAAGTGAATCAGTATCTTTGCAGGGCCATACGGGCAGACATATAGACACTATGAAGATAAGTACAGCACATATATTGACCTTGGGACTAGACTATAATCGTGAAACCAGCCCTCTTTAAATTTTATTCGGTCCTCGACAGCCAGCCAGTGCAAAGATCTGCAGAGCAGTGAAACGTAGTCCTTTCTTCCCAACCACCCCACCAGTCTAACTGCTGCATTCTGGGCATTCTGTAGTCTGTACATCTGCTTGGACGGTATGCCCGCTATCAGACTATTGGAGTAATCCAGGTAGGTGTTTGTCATAGCCCCCACGACAACAGCATGATCTCCTGATGGAAGGGAAGGTAATACATTCCTAAGCATCCACAAGCTGTATAAAACTGCCTTAACCCTAGCCCCCATCTGGGCTTCACTACCGAGATTCTCCTGCCAAACACAAACCCAAGTTCTGAATTTTTGGGGCAAATTGTAGATTTTTGCTGAGAATGAGTGGGAAGAAGGATTGTTTCTCGTTCTCAACTCTCTGTATAGGCTCGAGCAGGATAATCTCAGTCTTTGCCGCATTAAATTGCAGCTGGTTGTTAGCCATCCACTTGTCAACATCGATCAGACCCTAGTTGAATCTCATAAACGTTTCCTTGATGTTCTTCGTCTCAATATAGATTATCTTGTCATCTGCATATGATTGAAAGCTCCACCCATGTCTCCTCACTATATTAAAGGGGGACAATGATGATCCCTGGGGCACCCAACATCTAAGGACAGTTTCTGAGGTATAACCCCTGAATAATACCTGCTGGGATCTATACGCCAAGAAAGATCTGAACCAGTCCAAAGCCTGTTCAGATACCTTTCCCACTCTCATAAGACAATACAGACAGCAGAATGTGATGATCCACTGTTTCGAATGCCCGGGAGAGATCCAGCATCAACAAAAAAGTTGATATTCCTCCGTCCCCGACCTGCAACAAATCATCATGTACTGCCAACAATGCGGTCTCAGTCCCATGCTTTGGTTGAAATACGGATTGGAATTCGTCCAGCAACCTCTCTTTGTCCACAAACGCTTGAAATTGAGAGGTGAACACTTTTTCCAGCACTTTTCGCTGTTTAGAGCTAACCACCTAGCGGCACAGGCGAACAGTACAAATGCCAAACTATTTGTTGGCTTAAGTTGTAGGATGAGGCACTGTATCAATTCTTCAGTCACAGGCTGGAATCACAAACTTTCCTCGGACCCCCAATTCACTGGGGCTAAATCCTCGGCTTGAGGGTCGGAAAGTCCCCTCTGTTATGGTCATGAAGTCAGGGGCACAGGCATGCAGGGGTCGCATGCACAGGAGACCTGGGTGAATACTGTCCTGGCGCCTTTGGCGCCAGGCTCATGAACAAAAGTAAACAAGAACATCCATTTAACACCAAAAAGCTTTTATTATGGACATAGTACTTCAGATGCATTAACCTTGAACATTCCATCCATTAAGCAGGATGCATTAACCTTGAACATTCCACCCATTAAGCAGGATGCATTAACCTTGAATATTCCATCCATTAAGCAACCCCAAGTGTATTCTTGGTGTGGCTGTTAATGGATTGCCTTTGCACATGCTCACTTTCTAGGAGTGGCAGGGTGTGGCTGGTAAGCCGGCCCTAATGGGCGTGCCCAATATCTCAGCTGTATAAACTGCCCCGATCCTCAAGACAGACGCTTCGCATTATTCTGCACTTGCGAGCAGTGTAACGCTCACCGTCGCCTGAGGTCAGACTTACCTTTGAAGAACCTGCTTCCTGGACATCCTGCTTCCTGCCAGCATACTTACCAACTGGGAGAAGCTTTTCTTACCTGTACATCTCTTTGGCGAACCAAGTATTCATCTTTACACTTTCCGGAACGCCAAAATCTTCATCTTGGCACCGCAGCACGACACGCTCCATTGTCAACAGCAGCGCCTGGGAGGAAAAACAGAAGACAAGGTTAGACATCGAAAAAACAGTCAGTTTAAGGTTGCGCTTTGCCATACTTTGCGCTTTTCCTTAAACCATAACTTACATGCTGTCGAACATTGCGGTAGCATCCATCTTCAATCCAGCCGCGTCTCTCATCTGACAGCTGCAATGAGGCTGCATTTCCATCTAAGGGAAGAAAACAGAAGAGAGACATTATTGCGGGCATAAATAGGAGCAACATATAAAGACATTAAACAGAACGAACAGCATCACAAGAGCTCAAGAAAGACTTACCAATCATAAGGAGAAGCATAGTCGCAGCTGGACTGCATTAATCCTTATCAGGGATCAGTGAAGGAACTAGATCCCATTTGATGCGCCCCTGCCAGTAGTAGCAGGATGGAGAGCTTATCTTCCATAATTCACAGGTGAGCTTTATGGGCCGGTGTATGCTCACAGAAACCATACTTTGGGGTGAAGGGTTCGAGAGGTACAACAGTCACAGATTGGCACACTCACACACTCTTATCTCCACGCAGGAGCAGTATCACCACGTACCACCGCTCACAGCTTTTCTACTGGGGGAGAGGAGTGAAGGGGGTGATTCAAGTTGAGGGAGGGCTGCAACCGTGCCCAAACACCTCCGCAGAGACCAGGTGAGTGTAACACCCTCCCACCCCTCGAGATCTCAATACTCTTCTGTATTGCTGCAATCTTCTCCTCAAAAAAGGTGTTCAAATAATTGGCCTGTCCCTGCGAAAAGATGAGAGATGCAGCAATACAATTTGGTTTACAGAATTTAGACACCACTGTAAATACTGCCCTTGCCTGGTTCCCACCCTGTTCGATCTCACCATGGAGGAAATCCCTTTTTGCCTCAGAGATGGCAACCTTATATATTGCTAGTGCTTTCTTTGACTTATTGGCATTGAGACCCAGCTTGCTTTTCCTCCATAGCTTATTGGTTTGTCGCACCTGCTTACGAAGCGGAACCAGTGATGGCCTGAACCAGGGCATTGAAATCCTCATTTTCATCAATCTCAGGGGCGCATAATAAGAACAGATTTCTTCCAAAATCACAGTTCCCGCATTAAAATATTCCTCACTTGATAGCGTGTTGTCAATGCTCGCCAGTCTCGCCTGTAGTTCTTCTCCTGGGATTTTGATGAGATCACTTGCTTTACGAGTCACAAATAAAGTACTGGCAGCATCATCTCCAGTCTGATTTCCTTCCAAGGCCAAACCAAACATTTGTGCATGGTGGTCAGACCAAAAGAATGGGGATAGTCTCGTAAACTAATACGGACTTCTTCTTAGATGACACTAAGTCCAAACAGTGGCCTCTAACATCCAAGGGCACATTAGACAGTATGGATATTCCATAATTCCACAGTAATTCAACTTGTTCTATAGAGTCAGGATGCGTACTACTGTCCAGCCAGATGTTCCAATCTCCAACACAGAGGAGTTTGTTGTATTTGCTCCCTACCAGGGTCAAATGAATAGGTAGCGTCTCAAAAAATGTCCCCGCCGGTCCAGGGGGTCTATCACCCAGTATAACGTTCACTGACTGCATAGGGGACAGCATGATAGGCAACTGGCCCACCTGGGAGTCGTGGGGACAATCTAAGGCCTCCAGATGGGAGACATGAAGTGATGATCTGTAAATTGTTGCTATCCCCACCCCCCTCTCTTGCCCACATGGATGATGGCATGTATACAATAATTCTCAGGGACTAGATGGTGGAATAGTTTCTGGGATCTGTCCGTAAACCAGGTTTCCGTTAATAATAATAGGTCAAGTTAATTGCCATTAATAAATTCACCCACTTCCACCGCATGGGCCATCGCTGAGGGAGCATTAGGTAATGATATGGCATTTGTGAGGCAAGGAAGGGGGAACAGAGGGAGGACAGAGACAGCGATCTTACTAGGCCAAGTGACATTGAAATTGCACAAGTGCAGGGGAGGGGGAAAGGGGAGGGGGCCGTGCTGTACATGGGATCAAAACAATAACAAGAAATGTGGCCAGCAGGTGGCAGGTACAAGGATAAGTGCAGACAGCAGGTGTCGAAAAGTGCAGGTAGGGGGACTGTAGGGTTACATATACAGACCCAAGTGCAAGGGTTGTCGGGAGGCAGTGCGGGTGTGCAACTGGGTGGGCAGGGACCTGGGCCCGGAATCAAAGGTAGTAAGGTGACCATTGCAGTATCAGACAGGAAATCAGCAGGGGAGAGGAAGAGAGAAGGCAGAAGCAAAGAGGAAGGTTTTGAGGTGCTTCTGCAACCGAATATGGTTCTCTTCAAGTTTCAGAGAGGCAGGGAGGCTGTTCCAGAGGGAGGCCCCAGCCGACCACCAACTCATTGCTTGGAGAAGCGACTGACCCTGAGGGAGTTGGAGGTGGAGGAGCGAAGAGCTCGAGTAGGAAGGAATTTGCAAAGAGAGAGTTGGAGGTATTGAGGACCCACCACCCAGAAGGCCTTGTGGACAATGCATAGGGTCTTGAACATAATCCTTGCAGCCACTGGGAGCCAATGCAGAGATTTCAGTGCTGGAGAGATACAATCCCAGGGCTTGAGGCCAAGGACAGGTCTTGCAGTCCTGTTCTGGATGAGTTGCAGAGGGCAGAGAGTAGAAGCAGGCAGATTTAGAAAGAGGCTGTTGCAGTAGTCCAGCCTAGAGAGAACCAGAGCTCTAGAGACAGTGAGCTTCTGGGGGAAGGACAGGAAAGGAGGAATACCTCTGAGGAGGTGCAGTTGGTAGTTAGACTTCTTAGAGACATCAGAGAAGTGAGGAAAAAAGGAGAGGGTGGAGCCAAAGATGACCCTGAGGTTCTAATGCTGCAGTGATCACAGGGAGCTCATCCTTAGTGCCCCCTTCCAACCTCCTTTCCATGGGACTTGAAGTGATACTCCTTTATCTACTGCTTTGAACAAACCCACATTCTAGAGCACGCAGAATGTAAGCAATATATCAATAAATGGGTGTGGTACATAAATGGCATTTATGGCATTTGGAGTGGAAGTAAAGATAATATGGAAAAATGTTTGACCTATTTGAATAACATCATGCTTGAATACAGTTCACCATGGAGATTGGTGATCCCGAGATATATTACCTAGATGTTCAAACTAAAGTATGTGAATCCAAAATAACGACTACCTTGTACACCAAGCAAACGGATAGGAAAAATCTCCTACATAGATTACGTTTTCATCCACCTATCACTCTAAGGAATTTACTATACGGACAAATGCTCAGAAGTAAAGGGATAGTTAGTGGCCCAGAAGAATGTGGTTACTGTCATGGCCCTTGCCCCTGACCCTCACTGGCAAGTCAGCCTTCCAGTTAGGGCCAGGTCAAAGGCCTTAAAACCTCATCCAAGACTCTGTTGGAGTCAGTCCTGGCGCCTTTCACAACCATCATGAAGAACAACATTAGAATGGGACTATTTAACTTGGGGGTTGTTCAGCCAACATGGAGGCACACACATAGCTCAGTTACAAGGAACTGAGCTATGCGGTCTAGTCTTTTGGGTGTGGCAGGACTGGGACTACTTTACCTGGCCTACTTTAGGTGTGGCAGGTCTGGGACTATTTTACCTGGACTACTTTACCTGAGACTATTTAAACCACACCCAAACAGCAGAACATGCTTTGCGTTATTCTGCAGTGTGCAGCGTCACGCTCACCGTGTCCAGTTCTTTGATTCCAGCTTACCTGAAACCAAGGACCTGCAGAGAGAGTAAGAACACTACGAAACTTACCTGGAACAGTATCCTGTCTTCAATCCATTGCCGACTTCAGTTCCACTCACCTGAAGGTATGAACTCCATCATCCGGCACCGCATGCATCCTGGAATACCATAACCTGGAAAGAGGAGCAAGAAAGACAGCATTAGTAAGCATTTCGTCATGTTTTCTCCTGAACGAAGAAAGTCACACAATTCTTACCTAGGTAGTCATCTCCTGGTCAGTATCATTGCTGGAACATTACAGCGCTCGGCGAGGAACATCGCAAACTGCAAGGAGAGAAAAGACACAGGTTAGCAATATAAAAGGCGAAGCAGCGCCACGCATCGCACATTACTCACTGGACAGCATCGCGCACACTGCGCTTTCGCCTACCGGCCCATGCTCTTCTTCAAACTGCATGACAACACCAAAAAACCTTTCCATACCTGAAAGGAAAGAAGCAAGACATTATTATACGAACTAAGAGGAACGTAAGAACTGCATATAAAGACTGTGAAGCAGCAAACCTACGGAGTAGCAGCAGGCCTGGATTCCCACAGGGGGGCTTGCACCAGTGACGTAAGTTGGTCGCTGCTCGCCCCCCACATCTACGCGCCCATGCCATGAGGAGCAGGACGGAGAATCCACCTTTTACAATATTAAGGTGAGGAGAAGGCCCAAGGGGGAGGAAGGAGTTGAGGCCAAGGGAGGTGGGAAAACTTAAAGACAATCTGGTATTGAATCCAGGTGAGCGTAACAATAACAAAACTAACAAGACGACAGCAAAAACTGAGAGATAGAGGATAGCCAGAAAACGATTTACAAAAAGCACTAGTCAAAACCAACAACACTCAACGTAAACATTTGTTACTCAAAACGAAAAAATAAGAAATCCCAAGAATTGTATTTGTCTCTAAGTATTCAATTCAAAATCGACATATCAAGCAAAGCATAACTAAACACTGGAATATTATAACTAGTGATGAAAGAACAAAATAATTATTCTCCCTACCACCAGTTTTTGCATATAAAAAAAGTATTAATGTGAGGAACATGTTACTTAACACATGAAGCATGACAAATAAAGTCAGACAAGAAAAACATCTAGGCATATACCCCTGCTTAAATTGCAGCAATTGCAACAACGTGATCAAAGGACCAACAGTATTCCATCCAAAAACAGGAGAAAAGATCAGACTAAAACAATTTGCCATATGCTCTACAGAAAACGCCTTCTATTGTATCAAATGGCCCTGTGGAATTTATTACATGGGCAAGACTGTGAGAAAAGTATGCATCAGGATGAACGAACATAAGTCCTGCAGTAGGAATAAAAACTCAGCGTCTGCAGAAGCAAGGCACTTTGCAGAGAAAGTTCATTCAGTCTCACAACTCAAATTTCTAATTCTTGAAATTATTCAGCAAAGAGGTCAAAAAGAAGATACAAAACGATGAAGGGCTCAACGTGAAGCCTTCTGGATTGGCAAAATGGACTTGCTTACCCCGGGTGGGATGAACAAGAAATGGGATCTGAATTTCTTCCTATGACCAAGGTAAGACATTTGAAATAGGATGACAGAGCACTGTTCTGTCTGGTTTGTATGAACAATTACTTTTGTATGAATAATAATTTTCACTAAATTACAATATTTTTGAACCTAGTTGGCTCTGATCTTCCTTTAGCTTGTTTAATTTGTTCATATACTACCGGGGTTTACGGCTCCCTAAGTAGATTTAGACACTCAATAATAATGTATCCTTCGTATTTTTCTTTTTTAATGAACAATGAATTCTGTATGAATAATTATTTTGTCTAAATTCCAACATCTCTGAACCACTGTGGGTTAGATCTTTGAGTAACAAATATTTATGTTGAGTGTTGTTGGTTTTGACTAGTGCTTTTTGTAAATCGTTTCCTGGAGATCCCCTATCTCTCTGTAAACAATGCTACCGAATTTCACCCACAAGGAATTTACATAATCCATAGCTCTCAACTCACCCGCTTTTGGCGGGTGTCACCCGCCTTGTAAAGGGCTGACTCACCCGCCAAGCCTCCTGCACGCCCATTCATTCCAATGGGCGTCTCACCCGCCAAAAACAAAATCGGGTGATTTCACCCGCCTTTGCAAGAAAAATGGTTGAGAGCTATGCATAATCACACAGTTTCTAACACCAATCGGATAATAGAGAACATGTGTTTAATAAGCATTTTTTCTGCATTGTTTCTGCATGACAAATCGCACTTTTAAACACAATTGCACTTCGATCTACTTGAGTTTGAGAAGTCTTCACAGAACACACGTGACAATATTTGCACTAACAGTGTTGGTTAATTCTAGTCACTGATCTAGTTTATGACAAAAGCCATTCCAAGATGGCCCCCTGCGATAAGGAAGTGGTTTTAGGTACCTAGGTAACGGTTTGTTGCCGCTACAAAACTTGTCTACCCACTGGCGCGCAGATTTATACTGCAACAGAGACTCGACCATCTTCCTCAACAGTAAACCGATACATAATGCCCTCCATTTGATCCACTTAAAACGATAGTGTTATCTGATCCAATAACCGTCGTCTTCTGTACACCCACAGATCGATGGTCTAAATGGGAAAAAGCAAATAAAGGAACGTCTCACATCACAGCGGTGTCTTCCCGCACATACTGCGGCCAGTTCCTCACGATCGCAGGTGCCGTATTGAATTAAAGTGAGGATAGGACACGTAATCATCACGGTAAGTGAGAACATATTTATAAGTAGTTCTAAGCTTATATACAAAGCTAATAGATCATAGCACAGCAGAAAATATTGTCCTTTTTCCCCCTCCCTATGTAGATTTTTCAGCCCCGAACACAACAAGAGCATCGGCAGGTTAGAATTCTATTTCTTACAAATCAGCATGGACAATAGGTAATACTTGAGCTATTTGAATCTTAAGAGCACATTGAACGCGATGATACTTTATTATGTAAATAAGGACATTCTGGCTATTGTATGCTATTGTTATTCGAAATGATGCATATTCACAATATTCTGTTTTCTGCATTTTCTTTTTTTTCCTCTTTTTGTTCCATGTTACATGGTTGTATGTTCTGTTACACGTCTTGTGGCCTGTCAATATTGCATACTCCCCACTGTTACGATTAATGATCTTGGGGTATATGATGTTGTAATTTGTGAATGTACCAAGATGACTATTTACGCCTGGGCGAAGGACCTCGTAAATCCGAAATGCATAGGCAATATATGCATCTGCCTATAATGATTAAATAAATTATTAGTCAAACTTCAAGATTACATTAATCAGTGAATAAAACTGAATGAAGACAAACACTTTGAATCATACTTTTAACTTTTATTATTTGAAACCACTAAGTGGATTATAGGGTGTGCACTGAAGGTTGACCAGCCAAGGTTTTTCCTTTTCCCCATAATTGAAGTGACCATCACAAAGGCACCGTGCATTGGGTTTGCACCCCACTCAGTTATCTAAACATTGAATAACTTTGACTATATTAATGACCTGTAGCTGTGCTCACTCACGGTCCTCAATCAACAATAAGACACACACAAGTGACTACAGTTCAAGGGTGTTTATTGAACTTCAAAAAGTTGGTTAATTCTAAATCTACAGATGGGAGCAAGCTACGACCATCAAATAATCACACAGTCCTGACTTGTCAAAAGAAAAGGACCTATACTAATAAACCTATTGCCAATTCTTACCTCTAAATACAAAATAGTGTCAGAAATATTGTTACAAAAAAGAAAAGTGTTCACAAAATTATATGTCAGGATGTTCAGGCCATTGGCCTCGCTTCCCCACGTTCTCAGCACAGGACAAGGCAGTTCACTCGAGTGCAGCACGGTCTCTGGCTTCTTTCGCACAAGGATATAGTTCAGTAGTTAGCATCAGGGCCTTCTGTGCGCGAATCTCTTTGCTTCTTAAAGTCTCTTCATTCAGAGGACCTGATGCAACCAAATAAACAAGTTATTTTCCTCTTTAGATTTTCACACATACTCACCTTAGGTGATTAATTTTCACCCCAGAACCACCTCAGCCGGGCTTTGGATCCCTTTAGTACAATGTTCGTCACCTTGGATCCCCATAATCTGGGCTCAGATCCCTTTAACAGAATGATCATAGGATATGGAGAGTAATTTTTTGCAGTTTATTTTTTATTTACTGGATGTCATTTTTTAAATATAAAGACAACTTTGTTTCTCCCAGTGTGGCTGAGCCACAGTCATTCCATTCTGACAGCTTACGTTTTTGATGGGCAAACTTGTATATATGCTTGAGTTTTACAAAAGCTGTATTGTTACGGTGACTTTTGGTTTAAAAATCTTTACAACATACCAAACGCTGTGTGCTTTAGGTATTTGGTGATTCAGTCATACAACTCTCACAGACATATATGACAGGGCTCTCTACCACTGTCTAGGATTCTCAAATTTAGATGTGTATAGGTCTGCCATTTGCGAAAAATAGGCCTATCTCCCACTGTCTAGGAATCTCAAAATTAGGTGTGTTTAGATCTGCATTTGTGAAACATAGGCCTCTCTCCCACTGTCCATGGGTCTCAAATGTAGGTGGGTTTAGATCTGTCATTTGCGAAACCTAGGCCTCTGTCCCACTTTCTAGAAGGTGTGTTTGATTTGATTTGATTTAGCATTTGTATTGCGCAAATCCCCATTGGAACCAAGCGGCAAGCCGCAGCTAGGCACAGATGTTATCGGATTTTGGTGAACCGTCATCATTAGCATGACATTATTCAAACAGATATGTCTTTAGCTGCTTTCTAAAAGCTGTCAGAGATTCTAGCTTCCTTAGCTGATGTGGGAGACCATTCAACGCACGGGCACCGGCTACTGAAAACCTTCTGTCCCCCCAGTGGATAAATCTGGATGTGGGGATCACTAACTGATTCAGAGCCATGGATCTCAAGGATCTACTCGGGATGTAAATTTGAATCTTGTCCACCAGGTAGGACGTGCAAGATTGTGTATGCACTTAAAGATCAAGCACAGTAGCTTAAACTGAATTCTTTGTTGAACCGGAAGCCAGTGTAATTTGTTCCTGTGTTCCGACACTGATTTTCTCCAGGGTAGTGCACACACTACACGTACAGCAGCCTTCTGTGCCACAGGGCACCCAACCAGGAGGCCATTACAATAGCCTAACCTGGCGTTGACAAGTGTGCCCACCACCTTGGCCCGACCTCTTTCTGAGATGAATGGGAGAAGTGGTTTCACTAATTTCAGCTGGAAAAAGAATGATTCAACCATTTGGTTCAACAATTAGATCTGCCATTTGCGAGACATGGGCCTATCTCCCACTTCCTAGGAATCTCAAAATTAGGTGTGTTTAGATCTGCCATTTGTGAAACACAGCTCTCTCTCCCACTGGCTAGAAGGTGTGTTTGTATCTGTCATTTTGTGAAACATAGGCTTCTCTCCCACTGCCTAGGAATCTCAAAATTAGGTGTGTTTAGATCTGCCATTTGTGAAACATAGGCCTCTCTCCCACTGTTTAGGAGTCTCAAATGCAAATGTGTTTAGATCTGCCACTCTGTGAAACATATATTCTCCCGCTTTCTAGGAATCTCTAGTCAAATTGTTTAGCTCTCACAACTGCCACGTGGTGAAGCCTAGGGCTTCCCCAACTATCTGGAAATCACAAATCTTGGCGCGGTCCAATTACTGCCTACCATCCTATGGGGCTTAGACCTCTAGATACACTATCTGGGATCTCATAACTCCAAAGGCATTACCCCTCTGCAACCATTCTGTGAATCCTAGGCTTTTCCTGCCAAACCCCCCGACTGCCCTGACCAAGCGCAATAGACCAGGCAAGCACCCAGATCTAGTGCCATACTCCAGTGGAGGTGCACCTCTCCTCAGATACATCTGACACATTACTCCCCACTAGATAGGCACCATGCCACACACTGGTCAAATCAGATGAGCACACTGGTGCACCAGTAGGCCAGATCAGACCAATCACAGCAGAACTCAACCGTGACTATCACACAGCCCATTGCCCCATACCTGCAACTCATCAACATGCAACCTCCAGCCCTCACTTTTCCCTCCTCCTCTCCAGACCAACCCCACTCACCCTGACCCGATAGCCCCCCGCATAGATCCCACCTTGCTCAACTAAGAACGGCAAGATGGAGAGAGGGAGCAGAGAACATTGTCCCCTGGAACAGACCAGACCGCAAAACGAGCCATATAAAACTGCAGCCACACTCCACCCCTGCCACTGACCACTCGACAGCACCATCTGATCACACCCCTAACGAACAACATAGCAACTCCAACCCGCGCTTCTCCAGCCTTAGCGCAGCAAGAGCAACTCTGTACAAAACCCAAGCTCCACAACACCCCCCACTCTCACCCACATACCACGGACTGTGCAAAAGTCAAAGAAAGGCCCAGACCACATGCACCTTATGCCCCTCCTAGTATCACCCATCCTCCGGCCCAGTTCACAAATACTGCCACCACACTATATGTCACAAACCTCCCCACCCACACCCGATCTGGTGTGAGCCCTATTCCCCTCATCTCCCACTCCCATTGTTCCCTTTTCCGCTACACTCCACTCCCCCACAACTTGCTCTGCCCCCAAATTGCCCCCCTCACCCCAGCCCCCATACCTCTCACAACCCTACCTGCCCAACACCCACAAGGACATCCCACCAATCATCCTGTGTTCTCATCAACGCCAAGTCAGTACCCAAAAATAAATTCCACATCTTTGACCTTGTCACAGAAGAAGACCCAGACATCCTTTTCATTACCGAGACCAGGTTTGCTGACGATTATGAGCCCATCGCACACAAGGTCTTCCCATCCGGCTACAACCTTACTGTCCGGACAGATCGCGAAGAGGGGGAGGGCCAGCGATACTTCACAAACACCAATTCCCATTAATAATTAAGGACACCTCAACCAACACCATAGACTACAAATCCCTCATGGTAAAACTGCAACTCTCACCCTCCACCTCCCACAGCTTCCTACTCTTCTATAGACCCCCCGGCTACAACTAAAACTTTGTAGACACACTTGGTGAAGCACTAGCCACCAACCTCATCCTACATCCAACACTTACCCTCTTAGGGGATTTCAACATATGGTTTGATTCCCCCTTAAACCCTATGACCTGATCACTCACAGACAACCAAGAATCACTCAACCTGACACAATACATCTCCACACCCACCCACACGGGAGGTCACACCCTCGATGCGATTTTCAGCACCACAAACTTATCTACCCAACCCCCCCAACCCCTACATGGACTGATCACTCAGCAATTTACTTTTCCATACCACTGAACATTTGGGCCGGGGGTTGAGGCCCCACACAACCCCCACCAACCACCTCCCCTATCAATCCACTATGGAATAAAGTTGTAATCAAACCAAATCTAGCTCACTCACTCCTCAACTCTCTCCACACACTCTCTCCCTCCAAGAAGGACCTGCAGTGATCGAAACCTTCAACCTCTGGCTTACAAACGCCCTCACACTCCTCACCACAACAAAATGGACTACTCAGAGATCAGGACCAACACCCAGACGGTTCACTAAAAACCCTCAAGCACTGTCTGGAATGGACCTGGAGAACTGACCCTACAGCACAGAACAAAACCATCATAGCAAAAACAACAAGAGCATTGAGACTGGAAATCAGAAAAACCAAGAAAACATTCTATGGGAACAGAATCCTTAATACACAAAACCAAAGCAAGGAACTACAATGAATCATATCCGAATTAAAATCCCCGGCATGCTCGAGTCACCCCCTCCAGTCTCCCAAGACCTATGTGACACCCTATCACTGCACTTCCACAATGTAGCTATAGACAGACACTCTGCCATCATCTCTAAATTGGAACACATGCCTCTGCCACCCACCCGCCACAGACCAACCTTCTTCAAAAGCACACCTCGATACAAATCTTCGACTCTTTCTCTCACAAGGAGTTTCACTCGCTCCTACCAGATAGCTGCCCTTCCGGCTCCCCTGATGACCCCTGCCCACCCACACTCCTCAAAAACATCCTAGCCTCTGTCTGTGCTGGTAGTATTGCATGCTCAATCCTCAACCACTCACTCACTTCAGGATCCTTCCCGGAAGCCCTAAGAACCTCCTACATCAAACCCATCCTCAAAAAACCGACACTAGACCCTCTCCTTCCCCAGAACGACCAGCCAATCTCCAACACACGATTCATCGCCAAACTCATGGACCGTGCAGCATACACGCAGCTTGGCCTTATCACCAAAGCCAACAGCCTCCTAGACCCTGCACAATCAGGTTTCAGGCCACTCAGAGGAACAGAATCCTCCCTAGTATCCTCCTGGGACGACCTGAAAAGAACAGACAATGCAAAAGGCTGCTCTGTACTCATCCTACTGGACCTCTCTGCAGCCTTCGATGCCATAGATCACACTACTAGACAGGCTACAAATACTAGGAATCAGACAAACAGCCCTCTCTTGGATCTCCACTTTCATCTCAAATCGCTCACAAATCATGCACTTCCACCAGTTCATAGCCACCTCATGACCAGTCAGGAAAGGTGTGCCGCGAGGAGCATCCCTATCTCCTCTAATCTTCAATTTCTACCTAAAACCCCTTCCCACAATCATTCACTCATACAATCTTACCTGCTACAACTACACAGACGACACACAGATCATCCTTAAAATCCCAAAATCTCAAGGTTCCGGCAGTCTGGACCTGTCGTCATGCCTCTCGGATATTGACGACTGGATGACGACCAACCACCTCACCCTCGACCCTGGGAAAACTGAAATCCTAGTTTGCAGGAAAACAGCTCTCCTTTCCCCAACCGATTCTGAGGCCTCAATCCGTAGGACAAGCACCAGCAACTTTGCAAGTGATAAAAAACCTTGGATGCACTTTGGACACAGACCTATCCCTCACACAACACACCACCTCTGTATCCAAAACCTGCTTCTACCATCTACAGATTCTCAGGCATATTTTCCCTTACCTCACCTATCCCCACAGATTTTCCACCATTAACTACACAATCCTGTCCTGCCTAGTCTACACAAATTGCCTCTACCTAGGGGCTCTAGCGTTCCAACTAAGGAAAGGCGGTAGCACCCCGGCTCATTAACCTACCGCCCAGAGAACACATGAGCGTCACACTAAATGGTCCTCCTTTGGCTCCCGATTGGGCGACACACTACCTTTAAGGCAATGTGCATCACCCCCCTGCATCCACAACACCGCCCCGGAATTCATTCTAGACAAAATCCTCCCCTACGAGCCCTCAAAGAATCTCAGATCTCACACAGCATATCGCCTAGTGGAACCACCCCACAACTCCTGCAGGCTGGGCGGGTCCTCGTTCTCCATCCAAGCACCAATTATCTGGAACTCCATACCCCTGCACATTCACAACACTGAAAATCACCTGGAATTCAGAAAGGCCCTAAAAACCTGGTTCTTCCCAAATCCCATCTGACCACCTGCCCTTCTCCAAACGACACTGCTGAAGCCAACACCCCTATACACCAATTACAGAATTGATGCTGGCAGCACCTGCAGTGGCTCACCTATGTAAACGGTCGCCCCATGCGCAACAACACTCCCACCCGTTAAATACTGCATGAAAGCCTGCAGCATTCGCTGAGGCACTCCACAACTATAAACCTACCACCGCCTCACACTACAACATCAACAACAGCATTAGCATTGGCTCACCTGGCAAAATATTGCCCATGCACAACAACATCCCTACTGGTCAAATACACCAGCAGCACTCACGGTGGCACACTGCAAGAAACCTCTTCCGCTCTTGCTGTTCGGAGTTCCGCTCCAGAAAGACCGCAAAAACGAGACCATGCCATCCACACTGGACAAAGGACGCTGCAGCCGAACTATTTCAAAGCATACGGTATGTATACCTTTTAACCACGTCTTTGGACACAGGCCGCAGGCACGGCCAAACATCCATGCACCGTAGAATGCAGTTATGGCTATGCTCACTGATCTAGCAGCACACATAGACGTCCACACTGAAATACCTGAAGTACCACAACACCTCTGCCACTAGCATACAGCGACTACCAACAAAAAGAAAATTCGGTATAGCTGGCCACACATCAAATCTTCACCAATAGCAGTCTATCGCATACCACCAACAGTGCCCACCCACGTGCCTGACCTTTGGGTTGCTTAGTGGAGCCCAGCCAACCACCTAAGTCCTAAGCCAGTGAAAATGCACACAAGCATTTCTTAATCTAAAACTCCTAGAACCTCCACCACATTGACTACAGTCATGAGGGCGCTCTAACCACAAAGTGCATTGAGGCCATACAAATGGGGAAAGAGCTCTATATAAATAACCAAATACAATACAATACAATATAAAGGTCTTTGGTCATTTTTATCTTCCCAAAATGCTGTTTAATATGTAAAACAGCCAAAGCCTCATTGGTTTTATTGGTGCCTCTGCACATTATCTTTGGAGCTCTTTCTAATCAATACACACATACACCGTGTAAGCAATCCCTTTTATGTTCAAATACACGACAGGCATTTTTTTATCCATTTAAAAAAAAAAAGACGGTTTTCTCTTCAGAAAAGTACATTTTAAAACTGATGCGTCATTTTATTATATTAAACGCATGCCTATGCTTAAATCAAGCTCAGAGTTCGCCTAGGTGGCACTAAAATGATGTTCAGAAGCAAGCACTCATTTCCCTCTCTGGCCCCACATATTTCAGAGGTTTGTGGTCGCCCAAAAGGGGCAAACATGAAATAGATCAGGGAAAAGTTAAAATGGGAAAGAGTAAACCTGAATGCACAAGTGCATCAAAAAACCTATGAAAGGATACCCAAAGCCATAGAAGGGTGAGAACAAAAACTGTGTGCCAAAGGTAGACACTGTTTTACAGCTGTAAAGGCGGCCCATAAAGATATCCATTCAGCCATCTTTACAGAAGCTGCTCAGTGCTAAGCAGGCAAATGGCCTCTTTGCTGGGCTTATCATGTGTCTTTGATGGCATTCTGCTTCATGCTCAGTACTACCAGGAGAACCAACTGCAAAGTATGTCACACAGTGCTTAACAGTGATGTTTATATGTAATCTTTACATTAATTATATTTAAATACAAGGTAGGGCGGTTACTGTGAAACAGTACTTCAAATGACAGCAGGACAGCTATATCTATCCGACAAATATCAAAATGTTCCTGTGTATTGCACAGTTCAACTCTACAGAGTTAACAAACATTTTAAATTACCTTAAACACACGCTGGCAAGACACGTAGCCTAAACCAGACCCATAGAGGTAATATTTTGCTGGAACGCCCAATCCATTGCTCAATTTTATTCTTGGAGCTTTGGGTATTTTGAACAATTTCACAAATAGCAATGATGTAAACAGTATGTACCACTTCATTTGTTATAATAAAAAAAAGGTGCCTGCATTGTGCAGCTACGAGGAATGCTTTGCTTCCCACACATGAATGTTCAGGGTCACCCTTATCTATTACTCCACTGTGAGAAGGCACAGCCAAAGATTCCAAGAACCTTATCCAACTGTCTTTACTTTACTGAGGTGCTTATGCCCAGCAAGAGTTTACAAACTTCACTTGTGGTTTTGGCATATTTTAATGGCGTTCCAGCCCAAGGGATTGGAGGTACATCGACTGCTTGCCTTATTTCCCTGCTGACACTAGAGCTGTAACCATGAGAAGGAGGTTGAGTTCTTTTTATTCACCATTTTTTTATGATGTGCCTGTACACTTGCATATATTTCATATGTACACTTTAGCATTTGACAAGACCAAATGTAGAAATGTACTTATCTTGCATTAATATTGCAGACCAGTCTAGGTGCTTCTCACAGATTGACAGCAGGCAATTTGGGAGAGAAACAAGATATTAGCATTGAAACCAAAATTCCTTGTTCCAACCTTTCTCACTTGTGTTCAGTTGGCAGACATCTTATGTTGTTATCGCGTCCTCTAAAAGATTGTTTTCAGACCTAACCGAAAGTAGACAATTAGCCATAATAATTACCTCTGGTGCCCTCAACTGTAGAACACACTGTCTTCTCCATATCTTGGGCAGCAGAGATCTGAAAACACTCTTTCAACTAACATAACATAGAAGATGACATGCTTGAGTTATTAGAGAAGAAGCAAAGCATTTCTAATCCCTGCAACCTTAAAAACGTAAAAATAATGTTACAGAGCCAAAATGTGGGTGAAGGGGCGTAGTTTGAATAACACAGACAGAGTTTGTTGAAGGGTCCAAAACTGGTAAAGGTATAGAGTCTGGGAGATGTGGAGTAAAGTTGGGGAAGCACATGCACTTATTTGGGCCTAGGGCAGAGAAAGCCTAAATGCGCCACTGTGTCCACGTCCTACTTCTGACTCTCCACTATACACAGTCAATGCCACAACTCTCCTCTCTCAACATTTTACACTAACTATAAACACTGGCATGGGTGTTGCCCATCAATATAATCACATATACACATTTTTGGGACTCTGCACTGTCGCTGAAGCAACATCTACGGTTCGGGTTGTCCCAGCGTTGCACACACTTGTTATCCACATATCCAAATAAACTTGGTCAACACAGTATTGCCCAGCAATACAATTTAAAATCCACATTTTTGGGACAAACAGCATTGCCCAATAATCTATATCTATTGTTTGGGTCGACACCGCGTTGACCACTATAGAATCCAGAAATCCAAGATTTGGATAGACACAGCATTGCCCATCAATATAATTCCAACATTTATCTTTAGGATAACAACGTTGCCCAATAATTGACATCCACTGTTTGAGTTGGTACAGCGTTGCTCACCATTAACTTTTTATTTATTTGTCATTGTTTTAATGTAGGAATGTACTTTCATATTTTATACTTTGTTTGTGTGAAAAGTATTTTACTAAAACACACTATAATTCCAGTCTGGGCCTAGTAAGATCGTTTTTATGTTGTGCTGTGTTCTCCCTTGTTCCCCTCCCTTGCCTAGTCACGCTCTGAAACACTTGTGTACGAGCGCGATACAAATAAAATATCATATCATATCATAAATGCGCATTTTTGGGACATCAGCTTTGCCCAATAACTTATATCCACTTGGTCGACACAGCGTTGCCCCCATTTGTATCCATTTATCCAAATAAAGTTGGTCACAACAGTGTTGCTCAACAATATAATTCCACATCCCGTTCTCGAGTAGACGCAGCGTTGACCACACTTGAACCCACAAATTCTTACAATCTTGTACAATTCTGCACCTGTGGGAAACCCTTGAATACATATTAGGGATGCACAAGCACTTACATCCTAGCAAAATGCCAAATGTTCCTAACATTATTATCGTTGCAGTCCTTGCATCCCGCTTCCGCCAACACTTTCCAGCAAAGACGTTAAATTTGGCTTGAAGGACACCCACTTCTTTGCCAATATTCCAAATATGGACAATATTGACTCCACAGGAATGGACACATAACTGTCAATGGGCCATATTAGGACCCCGGCGGTAGCCGTGCCGGTAAAAACAGTAGTCCATGAAGCCAGGCGCCGAAAAAAGTAACTCCCCATTCCCATTCGAGTCCCATAGGACTCAATGGGAATGGGCTGGACGGTAGCACCGGCACCATTGATAATGGTGCCGGTGCTACCGTCAAAGTCTGCGAGCCGGTGCCTTTCCGCCTGCCAGGTCAGACCTGGTGGGCAGAAAGGCGCCCGCATGCAGAACTCGGAGTATGCCGGTTCGGTAACAATGGTGCCGGTAGCGCACCAGCACTGTTGTTACCGGCCTGGCATACTCATAATGAGGCCCAATGTCTTTAACAATGCTTCCTGGCTTTTCATAAGCTAACACAACAAGATTTTGTAAAAGGTCAATATGGTCGAACAACAGGACAAAACAACATAGTCTGGACTTCTTTGTGTACAGGAGTCAACTTAACATTTTAGGAGCTTCTCTTATCCAACTCCCTTCTCACTGTCCTTTTTATAATAGGGCCCATGTCCACACACTGCCTCCCGTTTCTCCTAGTGCACATCTCCTCGCTCATGACAACTCTGTTATAATGGATATTGCACATGTCAGGTTCATTTGACCTCCCTTAGGGGTCCTTTTCAATCTTCTCACTGCTCCTTACTCCTGGCATATCCTCGATCTGACATCTGCTGCACCATAAAGCACGTGCCCACCCCGACTGGTGCTATTCTTCAATCCGTCAAATGAAATTCCTTATGTCACTAGTCAACTATGAGTGATCGTCATAGATGGTTCTCCCCTTGCTCCCATGACCGTCTCACTCCATGGGTCCAGCGGTATCCCTGGACACAGCTAGTGTTTGTCTTCCTTTCTGCAATAATCCAGGTAAATAACCTGACGGCTGACCACCTCCGCATTCAAAATCCTGTTGTTGGCAACATCCAGTGCAACTTCCAGACCGTAGTCCCTTCCTTCACCCACTAATAGGCAGACTACCTCCTGCCGGTAGCTCCTGGGTGGTGGGTCATCTATTGGGGCAATGGATCCTACACTAACCACCTCCTAAAACAGCGTATTCGTGTCCTCTTCCTTTTTCTGCACCTGGACGCATGGGTCATTTAATGTGGCCACCACAAAGACCACCTTGTCGGTAATGTTGTAAAGTAACCCCAATAGGTTTCTTTACAGGATACTTGTTAGATAAGTACATAGGAGAAGGACCCACTGGTCCCCACCAACCAGGCTACATCTTCCAACTGACTTTTTTGAGCCCTGGGCATGACATCATTCCAACTATCCTTAAATTCTGAACTAACTGGTATGATATCACATTCTCATTGAACTAACTATAAACACCACATTTCACAAGGCGATTTTTGGTAAAAAACATACAAGCCTTACTCACTGTGTTAATTGTTTGTAGTACAGTAGAGATCTCAGATCTAACTTTAGCTACTTTCTAACTATTCAGAAAATCAGGAAATCTACATGTGACCTTCAAGTCTTCTCATATCTTTTAGCCACCAATAAATGGAATGATGTCATATGTCATTTATAACGCGCCTGTAGACAAGTGTTGCTAGGTGCGACAAGACAAGGGAGGGAAGACAGAGGGAGGACAAGACAAACGATCTTACTAGGCCTTGTGTCATTCAGATCGTGCAAGTGTGAGAACGAGAAGTGCAACGGGAAAGGGGGAGGGGAGAGAAATGCCAGGGAGAGAGAAGCAGAGAACAGGGCAGCATTGCTCTGAGAAAGCGCAGCCATAGCAGCGAGGCTCTGGTAAGTGCAAGGAGGAAGGGACTGCAGAGGTTACAGTTATAGCCCCTAAGTAGGTGGTAGGCCTGGAGGCAGTGCAGGGGTGATTGATCAGGAAAGAGCCTGGTACCCAGTGAGACTCTGAGGGTGGCCAGGCTACCAGTCAGAATAGCAGACAGGTAGGTCAGCAGGGGACGGGGGGAGAGAGAAAGCAGAGAAGAGAAAAGTTTTGAGCTGCTTCCGGAACGTCAGGTGGTCCGCTCAAGTTTGAGAGGGGCAGGGAGGCCATTCCAGAGGGAGGCACCTGCAGAGTAGAGAGATCTACCCCCCACTCTCTGCCTGGTGAAGCATCTGACCCTTCGAGAGTTGGAGGTAGCTGAGCAAAGGGCTCGAGAAGGAAGGTATTTTGGAAGAGAGTGTTGGATGTAGTGTGGGCCCCGGCCCCAGAAAGACTTGTGGACAATGCAAAGGGTCTTGAACTTGATCCTTGCAACCACCTGGAGCCAATAGATAGATTTCAGGGCTGGAGAGATACAGTCCCTGGGCTTGAGGCAAAGGATAAGTCTCACACTCCTGTTCTCGATTAGTTGCAGAGGGCGGAGAGTAGAGGAACACAGATTGAGAAAGAGGCGGTTGCAGTAGTCCAGCCTAGAGAGAAACAGGGCTCAGACAGTGAGCTTCTGGGGGAAGGTGAGAAAGGGACGAGTGCCTTTGCGGAGGTGCAGCTGGTAGTCGGACTTGGCAACATCCCAGATGTGAGAAGAGAAAGAGAGAGTGGAGTCAAAGATGACACCAAGGTTTTTAGTCTCACAGGAAGGCAAAGGGAGAGGGCCCAACAAGGTCGACCAAAGTGAGAGAGGGAAAGCGGGAAGGCTCTCTATCTTACTGGTGTTAAGGCAGAGATTGTTGGAGACGCACCAATCCTGAATTGCGTATAGACAGTCAGGAATGAGCAAGAGAGGAGAAGAAGCTGATGGGACCCTGAAGGAGAGCTGAGTATTATCTGCATAACATTGAAAGTTAGAGGAGAAGGCAGAGATCAGAATAGCCAAAGGGGCCAAGTAGAGGTTGAAAAACCAGGGTGATAGGATAGAATCCTGGGGAACGCCACAAGTGGAGAGAGAGGTGGCGGGGAGAAAGGAACCAAGTTGGACCTGGGAGGGGCGGTCCAAGAGGAAGTAGGTCAACCACTGCCAATATCCTGACACATCAGATATGTGTGCAATTATGACATGTAAAATGAAGGAAGATGAAGACCCTATTGCTTACATTGAGGATATTCAAGAGCGATGGCAGCTTGAAAGGTGGGAGCCGTAGGAAAAAACAGTGGCATTATTTTACCACATTCTATGTCAGGCGTTGCCCGAGCCAGTACAGAGGCAGATGAAGAAACAAGTGGGAATTGAAGAAAAGCTGTGGACTGAGATACAGCTGCCAATAGTGCATCACTGTCGGCTATTACAGCAGAAAAATAGGACGAAAGATGAGGCTAGGAAAATTGAGGAAAGCCAAATTAGTTCAGAAATATTTGTCAAAGTTTGCCATGGAAGGGGCGGTATTGACAAGCAGAGAAGGAATGCAGCAAGCAGTGGGTGCATCACAGTTGAATAATCAGCACCCAATGGACCAAGGTGGCTATGGGTTTGTACTAAGAGGCAGAGGTATGGGCTATAGAGGAAGAGGTGGATGTCAAAATAATCAAAGTGGGTTTCAAAATGTGCAGAATGAGAATAAGAACACGCAAGGAGGATTTAACCAAGGGGGACTAGTCAAACGGGCTACCCCTGTATTTTGGATTTGTGGGATGACAGGACACGTTGCACGCATATGTGGGAGCCAAGGGAATGTACAGAATGGTCCATTTTCAAGAGGGGGGACCGCTTATACTCTACCATATAACATACAAACTAGGGAAGGGTTTGCACAAGATCAGACCGTGTATCAGACACAAGCTCTATGAATGCAACAGGCACAGCAACCAGTGCAAGTGCATGTGAATCCATCACAAAGGTAGACGCAACAAGTCCCCATGCAGACACAACAGTATGCAAACACGGGACAACTACTGACACCTAGTATAGGAGGTGCCACTGTGGTAGGAGGAAATCCTTTCACAGGTATGGGGATATGCCCGTAACCACTATAGGACAGCTCACAGGGTGACTTAATGTAGCACTATCTTTGACACCTGACCCTCAAGAGGAACCAAGGGTCAATGTGATGATAGGAGGCAAATCTTTTTCTTTTTTAGTAGACACTGGGGCTACTCGTTCATGCATACAAGAGGGAAAATATCCAATGTCAGGAATTGCCGTGAATGCTGAAGTGTTCTTTGGAGCTACAAATCGAGTTACTTTTACTGATGAAATTTCAGCCTCTACAGGAGAGTGTGACATGTCTGTTCCTTTGTTGTATTCACGACAGACACCAGTTAACATTTTGGGAAGAGATTTGATGACAAAACTTAACATGATGATTTAATTTACTGACGAAGGAATAGTATGTTCCACTCCAGGAATACACTACTAAATGTGGGCGAATTTATACTGCAGTTCACAGGGCAAGTGGCTCTGCGAGGCGTTCTAGTAGAGCCAGAGGTTTTCTTATTGTTACGCTCACCTGGTATCCACGGGGACGCCACCCAGCCCTGTTTGGGTGATTTGTACTCTCGAACCCTCTCCCGGTACTTTGGTAAGGCCTCTGGTTAAAGATGGGTCTGCAATATAGGAGAGCTGGATTCAATAACAGATTGTCTTTATGTTCTCCCATCTCCTTTGGCCTCAACTCCGTCCTCCCCCTTGGGCCTTCTCCTCACCTTAATATTGTAAAAGGTGGATTCTCCGTTCTGCTCCTCGTGGCAGGGGCACATAGATGTGGGGGGCAAGCAGCGACCAAGTTACTTCACTGGTGCAAGCCCCCCTGTGGGAATCCAGGCCTGCTGCGATTCCGTGGGTTTGCTGCTTTACAGTCTTATTATGCAGTTCTTATGTTCCTCTTAGTTCGAATAATAATGTCCTGCTTCTTTCCTTTTAGGTATGGAAAGGTATTTTGGTGTTGTCATGCAGTTCGAAGATGAGCATGGGCCGGTAGGCGAAAGCGGTGTGTGTGCGATGCTGTCCGGTGAGTAATGCGCGATACAATGCGCTGTTTTGCCTTTTATATTGCTAACCTGTGTCTTTTCTCTCCTTGCAGGTTGCGATGTTCCACGCTGAGCGCCGTAATGTTCCAGCGATGATACTGACCGGGAGATGACTATCCAGGTAAGAATTGTGTGGCTTTCTTCATTCGGGAGGAAACGTGAGTAAACGCTTACTAATGCTGTCTTTCTTTCTCCTCTTTCCAGGTTATGGCATTCCACGATGCATGCAGTGCCGGATGATGGAGTTCGTACCTTCAGATGAGTGGAACTGAAGTCGGCGATGGATTGAAGAGAGGATACTGTTCCAGGTAAGCTTCGTAGTGTTCTTTCTCTCTCTTCAGGTCCTTGGTTTCAAGTAACCTGGCATCAAAGAACTGGACATGGTGAGTGTTACGCTGCCCACAGCAGAATAATGCGAAGCATGTTCTGCTGTTTGGGTGCGGTTTAAATAGTCTCAGCTAAAGTAGTCCAGGTAAAATAGTCCCAGGCCTGCCACACCCAAAGTAGTCCAGGTAAAGTTGTCCCGGGCCTGCCACACCCAAAAGACTAGACTGCATAGCTCAGTTACTTGTAACAGAGCTATGTGTGTTCCTCCATGTTGGCTGAACCCCCCCAAAGTAAATAGTCCCAAGTAAATAGTCCCATTCTAATGTTGTTCTTCATGATGGTTATGAGCCTGGCGCCAAAGGTGCCAGGACTGACTCCAAGAGAGTCTTGGATGAGGTTTTAAGGCCTTTGACCTGGCCCTAACTGGAAGGCTGACTTGCCAGTGAGGGCCAGGGGCAAGGGTCATGACAGCACTCCCCCCCCAAGGCCCCTCTCACGTTGGCACTTCTGTCTGGTCCTGGTTTGGCTGGGTAATTCTAATGGAACTTTTTAATTAAGCGAGGTGCATGGATGTATTCACTAGGTTCCCATGATCTGTCTTCAGGGCCGTATCCCTTCCAATCAACTAAGTAGTATAGTTTGGATCTGGTGTATTTTACGTCTAGGATATCCTTTACTTCAAACTCTGGTTCTCCGTCAACTAATACTGGTTTTGGCGGTGTTATAACCCGAGTACCAGGTTGTACCGGTTTCAGGAGTGATACGTGAAACACAGGATGAATCTGCATAGTGGGTGGTAGGGCTAATTTAAGTGCCACTGGATTTATTATGGTTTCAATAAAAAAAGGTCCCAGATATCAGGGACGAAAGGTCCGAGTCCCTTTTATGGGCACATATTTTGATGCTAACCAGACCTTGTTTCCAATTTGATAGTCGGGGGCGTTACTATGATGTTGGTCAGCGAATTTCTTTTGTCTGTTCTTGCCTTGGAGTAAATGTTCTGCTGCTTCTTTGAAGGCCTGGTAAATAGTCGTATTTAGGGTTTTAACCACTGGCATTTCCAAAGGGGTTGGGAGATCCAATTCTTAAGTATGTGGATGTCTACCATATCTAGTGTAGAAAGGGGTTTGTCCAGTTGGTGTGTAATTAATTATTAGAGGCATATTCAGCTATCCATAACAAGTCCTTCCAATTTCTTTCCACTTGATGTAACATGCAACGTAAGTATTGCTCGAGGGTTTGGTTTGTTCTTTCTGTTTGGCCATCTGTTTGAGGATGGTGACTTGTGGATAGACGAATGCCAATTTGGGCCATTGAACAGCATTTCCTCCAGAAGTTGGCTACAAACTGACTACCTCGATCTGAGATCAAGACCGATGGAAAGCCATGTAGCCGTACGATTTCCTCCAGGAATACTTTTGCTAAACTGAATGCATTTGGAAGACCCTTAAAAGGAATAAAGTGTGCCATTTTAGAGAACACGTCTACAACTACTAAGATGGTGTTGAATCCTTGACTGGGAGGTAGATCTGTAATGAAATCAAGGGACAGTGTGTGCCATGGTGCGGGAGGAATTTCCAATGGTTGGAGAAGACCAGCTGGTTTCTGCTTTTGGGACTATTTTTGTGCACATACACCGCAAGATTGGATACATTGTATGATGTCTATATCCATGTGGGCCACCAATAGTTTCGTTTTACTTTAGCTAGAGTTTTGGCAATTCCAGGATGACCTTCAATCAGGGAGTCGTGATAACCCAAAATAACCTGCTCTTGTGAATCTTTACTTGGCAAGTATAAACGGTTCCTAAAATATGGTAACTGGTGTTTAATGGTGTAATATTATCCTTGAGTACACCACTCTTGTGAGAAAGTGGGATCCATTAAGAGTTGGATCTTGTTTTGGAGTTCACCTGTTTCAATGTTGTCATAATACCCAGGAGTTTGTCTTCTGGAATGATGGCTACTGGATCTGGAGTTATGTATACCTTTTCATCAACACCCATGCGGGACAATGTTACGCTCACCTGGTATCCACGGGGATGCCACTCAGCCCGGGTTGGTTGCCGGAATCTGCTCCCTAGGTTCCCGGGATGCTGTCTGCGGAGGATGTTCAGCCTGAAATACAGGAAGGCTGGGCTTAAAACTGGCTGACTGAGGCAAGTATCCTCCCACCACCCGTGTGACTTCAGTCCCTCTGGGCCCTCTTCTCACCTTGCTGTGAAATTAGGCGTGCTCTCCGTCCTGCCTTCTTGGCAGGGGCACGTTGTCTTCTGAGGGCATGTGCGACCAAGTTACCTCACTGGCGCTTGCCCGTTTGAATGTTTTTCAGGTAGGTCTTATTGCAGCTGTGCTGTATAGCGTTGTTATCCTTGCATGCCTTTCTTTGTCTAACAATGTCTTTTGTTTTTTCCCTAGATGTGCAGCGCTTCTGCGTGGCGAACTGGTTAAATTGAACCTTGCCTTTAAATGATGGCGCGCGAAGGGGTGCTGTGATGCGATGAGTAAGCGCTATGCGCATCTTGCCTTGCTTTTGCTAACCTGTTTCTTCTCTTCTTTACAGGTCGCAGTGCTTCTCCAGCGTGTGTGGAACTCCGGAGCGGCGTCGGCCAGGAGGCGACCAGCCAGGTAAGTTTCTTGTGCTCTTTGTGGTTTAGCAATGTCAGGGTGAGCCTTTTCTAATATTGTCCTCTTCTTCCTTCTTTCAGGTCCTTTGATCCGGAAGGTATGCAGTGTACAGAAGAAGCGGTTCCCTGGAGCTGAGAGCGGATAACACGATGGAGAATGCAGGTAAGATGTTGCTAACAATGTCCCTTTTGTCTCCTCTGCAGGGTTGCGTCTCCAATGCTCGTGGGTGTCTCCGGACACAGTGAGCGTCACGTTGCAGTCTGCAAAGTAACGCGAAGACTGCTTTCTTGCTCGGGTGTGTTTTAAATAGCCTCAACAAAGTAGTCCAGGTAAAGTACTCCCTAGGCCACCACACCCAAAATACTATACTGCATAGCTTAGTTCCTAGGAACTAAGCTATGTGGGTGCCTTCATGTTCGCTTCAGGCCCAAATGAAAAAGTAGTCCCCTTTATGTATGTCCTCCAAGTGTATGAGCCTGGCGCCACATAGGCGCCAGGACTGGCTCCAAGAGAGTCTTGGGAGCGGGTGCCAGGCTTTCCAGGCCTTACTGGGGCCCCGAGCCCTGATCCTACCTGGCAAGTGGACTTGCCAATGCGGGTCCGGCTTAGGGGTCGTGACAGACAAGGCATCAGCCTTTCCGTTTCGGACTCCTGGCCGGTAGGTGACCACATAGCCATATTCAGTGAAGAAAAGAGCCCACCGCAGTTGACGGGATGATAGAGCCTTTGCTGTTTTTAGGTATTGCAGGTTTCGATGATCAGTTATGACCTTGACAGTATATCTAGCACCAAGGAGATAGTGTCGCCATGCCTTGAAAGCTGATTTTATAGCCAAGAGTTCTTTGTCTGTGATAGCATAGTTGAGTTCGGGAGGTGAGAATTTTCGTGACCAGAAGGCCACAGGGTGTAACTGGCCAGTTCCTGGGTCCCTTTGTGAGAGAACAGCTCCCATAGCCATGCTAGAGGCATCTGTTGCAACTATATAAGGGAGGTCTGGGCGAGGATGCCGTAGCAATGGAGCAGAAGTAAATGTTTTCTTAAGTTCTTGAAAGCCTTTTCTGCTTCTTCGGTCCAGTTGAACTTTTTATTGTTTTTTCTCAATAGTGATGTAATTGGATGCACTATTTGAGAAAAATCTGGGATGAATCAGCGGTAAAAGTTTGCAAAGCCCAACATACTCTGGATTCCTTTAAATGAAGTTGGTGACGGCCAGTTAAGAATGGCATCTACCTTGTGCCTATCCATTCTGATACCTTTTTGTGTGAGGATAAAACCGAGGGACTCCACTTCGGTGACATGAAAGAGCATTTTTCGAGTTTAGCATACAGTTTATGTTGGCGGAGTTTAGTAAGGACGGAGAGGACATGCCTGACATGGTCTTCTTTTGTTGCAGAATACACTAAGATGTCATAAATGTAAACCAGTGCGCAAACGTCGATTAACTCCCGCAAAACATAATTTATAAAGTACTGGAATGAACAGGAGCATTGCAAAGTCCAAAAGGCATTACCTGGTATTCAAACAAGCCGTATTTGGTTTTCCATTTGTCTCCTTTCTTCACTCGAACAAGATGGTACGCCCCCGTAAGGTCCAGTTTGGTATAGAATTTGGCGTCTTTGAGTTGATCCAATAATTCGGGAATAAGGGGTAGTGGATAACGTTTTTTTACTGTAATCTGGTTTAATGCGCGATAGTCGATGTAAGTCCGCAAATCTCCTTCCTTCTTTGGTACGAAGAATAAGGGACTGGCTGCCGGTGATTTAGATGAGCGGATAAATCCATTTGCCAGGTACTGATCAAGATATTTCAAATGGAGGTTTTTTGATTCAGTAAGTGCATAGATTCGCCCACAAGGAATTTGCGCACCAGGTATGAGGTCGATCTGACAATCGTAGGGCCCGTGCGGTGGTAGAGTATTGGCTTGTTCATTCTGGAACAATTCTTCAAAATCTTGGTGTTCATTTGGTAGAGTACTAGTCACACCTAGTACAATTGCCGCCGTACTGGGAGTAACCGATGTACATAAGTCTGTTTTCACCTGTTCTTGGTAATAACAGGTGCGAGCACAATCATCGGAAAAGGCCAACTTCTTAGCACGCCAATCTATTAGAGGGTTGTGAGCTACCAACGATGGCATCCCTAAGTTTAGTCGAAACTGAGGAGCTGTGATGAGATTGAATGCAATAGATTCTCGGTGTCCATCCTAGCACAGTAGGGTTAGTGCTGCTGTACATTGGGTTACTGATACGGAAGCTATTTCTGTCCCATCAACAGTAGTAACTTTTTCAGTAGTCTGCTCTGCTGTCTATGTATGCTTCGACAGCATGCATCCGAGAGTGTGAGGTCTGTGGCTCATCCTTCTCGCTCGACAAGCGGACCTCTACGCTTGCCGGGCTTGGTAGTTTTCCGACTCCTTGTTATTGTCTTCGTTCTCTGTGGCTCCAACAGTTTTCCTTGGCGGTTTCACTGGACATTTTTTGAGGAAGTGGCCTGATTTTCCACAATATAAGCATAATTGCTGTTGCCTTCTCTTGTCCCTTTCAGTTTTAGTTAAAGGGGGCCGTACACCTCCGATTTGCATGGGTTCTACCGTGTTTTCCAATGTACGTGGAACATTATCCTTTGACCGGACATACACAGCTCGAGTGTCTAACCTCATCCGGTCTGCTTTTCGGTCTTGTAATCTGTGATCTAATTGCACCACAAGGTTGATGAATTCTCCACAGTCTTTAGGTGGGCTAACCACTTGAGCAAGGACATCCTTTAATTCCCCTCATAGACCCCTATGAAATAGTGTGGTCCTTTTTTCCTCAGGCCACCCAGCTTCAATGACTAGTCTGTTAAATGTTGCTATATATGTAAGCAAGTCCTGACTTCCTTGACAGAGTGACAAAAGTTTGTTGTCTAATGCTTGGCCTTGGGATTGATGAGCAAAGAGTTTTTCCATTTCCATCTGGAAATCCCCAAAGTCATGTAACAACGGGTTATCCTGACTTAACAATGGTACCGACCAATCCGCAGCACTGCCACTCAGATATGACAAGACAAAAGCAACCTGCACTTGGTCATTAGGAAAAGTTCCAGGTCTGTAAAGGAAATGAAGACGACACTGGTTCATAAACGTTGTGTGCTTCTTGGGGTCCCCTGTAAATCGTTCAGGTGGAGTTAAAGGAACTGCCCCAGGAAGGGTTATTTGCACTGGATTGGTGGAAGAAGTTGGTACAGGTGCTGGTGGAATGTTACCAGGCAATGGGGTCTGTCTTGCTTGTGATTGGAGCAATTGTCTACTTATTTCGTCAGTACGATCCTTAGTAACAATCAAATCCCTTCTATGAGCGTTGGTTTCTTGCCTGGCTGAATGTACTTCAGCACGTAATTGTCCCAACAACTGAACTAACTGGTCAGTCTCTGAAGTCTCCATGACGCCCAGGTGGATAATATTATTGAGTCTCCGCGTTCTGTTTTGCTCATCTGGTATCCACGGGGACGCCACCCAGCCCTTGTTGGATGATTTGCACTCTCGAACCCTCTCCCGGTAACTTGGTAAGGCCTCTGGTTAAAGATGGGTCTGCAATATAGGAGAGCTGGATTGAATACCAGATTGTCTTTATGTTTTCCCACCTCTCTTGGCCTCAACTCCTTCCTCCCCCTTTGGCCTACTCCTCACCTTAATATTGTAAAAGGTGGATTCTCCGTCCTGCTCCTTGTGGCAGGGATGCGTAGATGTGGGGGGCGAGCAGCGAACAAGTTAATTCACTGGTGCAAGCCCCCCTGTGGGAATCCAGGCCTGCTGTTGTCATGCAGTTTGAAGATGAGCGTGAGCCGGTAGGCGAAAGCATAGTGTGCGCGATGCTGTCCGGTGAGTAATGCGCGATGCGCGGCACTGTTTCGCCTTTCATATTGCTAACCTGCCTCTTTTCCTCTTTGCAGGCTGCAATGTTTCTCGCTGAGCGCCGTAATGTTCCAACGATGATACTGGCCAGGAGATGACTACCCAGGTAAGAATTGTGTGGCTTTCTTCATTTCGGAGGAAACGTGAGTAAACCCTTACTAATGCTGTCTTTCTTTCTCCTCTTTCCAGGTTATGGTATTCCAGGATACATGCGGTGCCGAATGATGGAGTTCGTACCTTCAGGTGAGTGGAACTGAAGTCGGCGATGAATTGAAGACAGGATACTGTTCCAGGTAAGTTTTGTAGTGTTCTTTCTCTCTCTGCAGGTCCTTGATTTCAGGTAAACTGGCATCAAAAAACTGGACACGGTGAGTGTTACGCTGCCCACAGCAGAATAACGCGAAGCATGTTCTGCTGTTTGGGTGCAGTTTAAATAGTCTCAGCTAAAGTAGTCCAGGGAAAATAGTCCCAGGCCTGCTACACCCAAGAGACTAGACCACATATCTCAGGTCCTTGTAACTGAGCTATGTGTGTGCCTCCATGTTGGCTGAACCCCCCAAGTTAAATAGTCCCAAGTAAATAGTCCCATTCTAAGGCACCAGGACTGACTCCAAGGGAGTCTTGGATGAGGTTTTAAGGCCTTTTACCTGGCTCTAACTGGAAGGCTGACTTGCCAGTGAAGGCCAGGGGCAAGGGTCATGCCACTTATATGGGGTGAGAATTCTATTGACATGGCTACCTGGCTTAGTGGGAAAAACTATCAGGATACCTGATGAGTACTTGTTTAGACCACAAATACCTATGGATGAAGATGGGGGGGAACGAACTATCCCTATAGCATTAGAAACAGCCATAGTACGAAGGGAAATGGTGATGCTTGTTAGGCAGAAACCTGTGCAGTTCCCTTAGGGACCACTGCAAAAGATTTAAGACTACAGGTGTTGGCAGTAAACCCACTTGGTAGCAGTCTGCACCACCCAGATTTACCTGGTAGCTGTGGCTGAGCAGTCAGACTTCCCTCAAGAAGAGTTAGGCAGTATGCAACGTATACTCAATAGGCACTCAGATACAATAATACAAGCAAACACTGACCAGAGCTTTGGTATCAAAGTATATAATTATTTATTTAAAAACACACAGTTGAAACACTCCAGCACTCTTATTGTAAAATATTCTAAACACAGTTACTATTATGATATATACACCCCCTTTCCCTATATAAATCACAATAAACCACCACTTATTTTCATACAGAGGTGAGCGCTTAACTAGATTGCACTCTAATAAGTTTGTGAAAAAGGGAGGGAAGAAGACAGAATATGAAGAGGTACACCACTCTACAATTCAGGAACACTCTTAGCAAGGCAGAGAGCAAAAAGTCACTGGTGAGCCAAAGTCCAAAGGCTGGGCCCACTCTTAGAGAGAGCAGAGCACAAATGCGCCCAAGATCACACAGTTACACTAGGCTTAGGAAGTCTTGCAGAGGGTTCAGAAAGAGTTTAGAGAGGTTTAGAAAAGTTTAGCCAGGGTGTCCCAGGCTAACCCAGGTACGAAAGCCGGGGGCTAAATCTACCCCGTACAGTCGGTAGCAAGGGAAGCCAGGCGGGACACGGTACCTTAAGTGTGAAGGATCCTCCAGCGGTGGCAGTTGTTCCTGGTAGTGGGTGCAAGTTGCATCGTCATCCAGGGGAAGAGAAGATCTCGACTTGGAGGAAAGGTGAAGGTCGTTGCACTACCAGGGCAGAAACCAGCCACAGAGTTTTCCGGTTAAAGGTGGTACCTTTGTCTTGCGGTCGTGGTAAAACGTGGTATCCTGGTTGCCGGGGTGCTTGGCACGGGCAAGGCAGCCACGATATACGTCGGGAAAGCGAAAAGACTGTGAAACTGGTCATCCCCACCAGTTAAAGGAAGAAGACCCTCCGGCGGGAGATTTCCTCTGTCGTTGGGGAAAAGTAGTGAGACGGTCCAGCAGGGCTCCACCGGTAGTGGTGTCGTGACAGGTCGGCTCAGCTTCTTCCTCGTCAGATTCTTAGGTCCTGTGGCGACTTCTGAAGTTCCAGTCCCCAAAGCCCTGCTTTTATGCAGCAAACCCCCATTCACTCAGCCTAGCTGTCACTCAAACATGCTAAGTGGTGAGCCGGCCGGCTCACCACTTGGGCCAATCAGGACGGAGTGCGACTTGAGTTGCCTAGGCAACTCAGTCCAGGGTGCCTAAATTCCCCTCCACCCCTCCTAAGTACCCCAGACATAGTGGCACCACTTTGGAGGGCTTCTGTGGAGAAGCCTGCCAAAAAGTGGAACAAAGGGCTCGACTTGGGTTGGAGTCACAGAAGAGAACACAAACACCATTTTAGAATCAAGTTTTGGCAAAAAATACCAACCGGAGAATTAATATTAATAAAATAAACCGGCGGTATGTTCGAGGCTACCGTAAATAATTAAATAAAGATAGTAGCCTAAAACAATGGGAAATTCCATAGGAAAATATTTGCGGTTGAATATAAAAAGTAGTATCCACTGCCACCAGCCAAAACTCGATCAGGGGGGACGGAGACGTGCCCCCTTGACTAACAGACCCTGGGGCAATCGAATTGCCCCAGCCAGTACGTCCACAATATGATGGTTTGTACTGGTTCTGTTCAGAATTTAAGACTAGTAAAGTCAATGGTGACTTTACACGCCCTGGGAGACAGTAGTCAGTCCCAGGGTATGGAGTCTATACTGGGGGTCACTATGACACCCCTGTGTTACTGCACTGAGGGTGCTGTGTAACACATATCACACAAACACATGAAACCCTATGGAGTAAAAGACCCCATAGCCCATTAAACACTTCTAGATCCAAAGAAACATACTCAAATCATGTCCAAGAGTGAGGGTAAAAGAGTCTCACTCTTGGCAGGAGAAAAAAATAAACCCCAAAAATCCAGCAAAGCTGCTGGGGGACTCACTAGGTTAGGAAATTCAGCCTAAACAGAGAATTCTCCCTAACAATGCTCGAAGGAATGGACGCTGAGGGTAGACCATGGAGGACAGTAATAGCTCTCGAAGAAGGATACAGGTTGACTGACATTACTAATGATGACATGTTTAGAGAAGACCCAACAGATGATGAAGTTCTTTATGAGCATCACATACTGGATATGAATAGAGAAGATTGAAATTCCGCAGCGAATGGCAATAATGTGGCAGCGTCCAGCATTATTTGAGGAAGACTTGGAAAAGGTGCCAACTGTCCTGTGGACCACAGGCCTTTATGATGTAGGTTTGTTAAAGGGAATAGGGGAAGTCAAAATAAAGCTGCAGCCAGGGGCAATTTTACTTCGAGCAAGACAGTACACCATGTCTTGAGAGGCTGATGAGGGTATATTTAATACCATTACAGCACTGATGAAACAAGGCATTCTGGTGTCATCAGAATCATCGTGCAATACCGTGGTGTATCCTATCAAAAAATCAAAGGGAGCGTTGTGGAGATTTATACAAGACATGAGACTGATTAACCAGATTGTAGAGGCAGAGTTTCCGCTAGTTCCTAACCCGGCGACGATACTATGCAGTATCCCAGTGGAAGCTCAATATTTCACAGTGATCGATTTGAAAAATACGTTTTTCTCGATCCTGTTGCACAAAGTCTCACAAGACTTGACTTCCTTTACGTTCCGCTAAACCCGCCTAAAACACACTTATTTACCCTGGGGGTACTGTGAGTATCCTTCAATCTTTAACAGAGTCCTCCAGATGTACTTAGGCAATACTGATCTTAAGAGTGTGGTGATACAATACGTAGATGCCAATTTAATTTGTAGCACCACAGAAGATGAGTGCAGACAAGACTCGATTCAGTTGATGACTATCTTAGCAGACAAAGGATATAAGGTAGACAAGGAGAAAGAAACTGCAATATTGCCAAGAAGAGGTGTTATACATAGGGCAGTTGATTTCACATGAGGGAAAAAAGGTGACCCCTGAAAGAGCTGACTCAATTATGAAAACCACAACACCAAACACAGCAAAACAGATGCAACAGTTTTTGGGACTATGTAATTATGTTAGAGCCTGGTTGTTTGACTACAATTCGTATAAATGATCTCTCTTGCAGGCTCTAAAGAAAGCACAGGTGAACAAAGTAACAATCAAATGGACTGAGGAAATCGATGAAGGGTTTGAAGAATTGAAAAAAGCAATTTACACAGCCCCCATTTTGGGAATCCCCAATTATGCTGAGTTTTATTTATTCTTGTACACAAATGGGACAGTCATGACAGCAGTCCTTATACAGAGGGCTACATTGAGGTACAAGCCTTTATCATATTACAGTGGGATTTTAGACCCTGTTATGAAGGGACACTTTCTTTGCCAACAGTAATTGGCAGCCGCTGCGTTCGCAATTGAGAAGTCTACAAGTATTGTCATGGGCTGCTCTATGACCCTCTTGGTGGAGCATGCACTGTTTGCCATTTTATAGAAGCCCAAAGGTACATTGACATCTCAGAGAGCCTCAGCCTATGAAGTAATGATTTCAAACCCAGTGATTCAAATTGTCAGATGTAAAATAGTGAATCCTGCCACATTTGTAGCTGAGCCATTAGCAGAAGGAGATCAAGTGCATGACTGTACTAATTATGTTGAATTTTAATATGATGATACACCCCATGTGAAGGAATATGCTGTGTCAGGGGATTGGGGGGTCTTTATCGCTGGTTCTTCAAAAATGGATCAGGTGAGTAGGGAAAGGCATTGTGGCACAGCTCGAGAAACACAAAGGGCAGGAAGTGCCGGTGTATAGCGACTCTGCCTATGTGATGTCAACCGTACATGCAGGGCTAGCACGTTGTAAAAGGAGGGTCTACCTCGTGCGGATGGCACTCTATTGCAGGCCGCATCCTTATTAGACAGGCTTATTAAGGCACTAGAACTCCCAGTGGCCATATCGGTCGTTCAATGCGCTGCTCAACAATAAACAAACAGATTGTATTTCTTGCGGGAACGAAGCCGAAGATGCAGAAGCCAAAAGGGTTTCGTATTCCCCAGATATTTCAAGTTTTGATACTCCAAATGTCAAAGCGAAAATAGTCACAACTATGGTAATGCAAGAAGGGTTTAATAAATTACTGATTACCCAATTAATGGAGATTCAAGGAAGTGCACCACAGGAAGAGCAGGAATTATGGAAACAAAGGGGTGTTTCTTATCCCCCACAGAAGCATTATGGCGACAGGATAGCACTGGATAGCCGGTGATGCCAGTAGCATTAGTAAAGGTCGCGCTTGAACAGCTGCATTATCCAGTGAATGTAACTAGGGAGAGTCTTGCTGCAAAAATTGCTGAAGACTGGTTAATTCAAAATTTGTTGCACACGTTGTATTCTTTGTAGTGAACTGCATCTTATGTCAAAGGTTTACTGCTGGGCATACTCTGAGAACTATTAGAGGATTAATAACCAGACCGAATGGACCTTTTCAGCATTTACATATTGCTTATGTTGTTATGCTGCAAGTATGTAATGGATGTAGGTATCTGATAGTGGTAGTGTGTCCCTTCTCTAGGTGGATCGAGGCAGGTCCGTGTACACACCCTGATGCCACTTGCGCAGCGATGTTTCTAGTACGAGAAGTCTTTCCAAGATGGAGTGTGTGTGAGCTGCTGATAAACCAACAATAGGCCCTATTTTGTTAATGAAGTATTTGAACAGATAGGGTTTCTATTAATATATGTGAGAAACTCAACGGCCTCCTGAAAGAAAGGATTGCCAAGATCAAATTGACACTAAAGAAGGGATGGCTATATTGTCTGCCCTTAGCTTTATATGCCCTTTGGAATCAGCCTGGTTCGGACCGTCACCTCACCCTCCAACAGCTAGTGACAGGGAGGCGAATGAGAACGCCTCTTACACCTCCATCGAGGAGTAGAAGTGATGCCCAGAGTACAGTGAAATTGTTAGGTGATGAGTTGAATAACTATTTTACATGTATGACCTCTAACATCTCTCTCCTTTCAAATCAACACAAGTGTCAGCGGGGGTCAGTCTCAGAACACAGATGAAGACCCTTTAGCAACCAGATCATCAGAACTATTATCGGCACCCAAGTTATTGATTGGAGACTGTATCCTAATCAAAAACATTACCTGAAAGTGGCACGAGCCACGCTTTAATGGCCCCTTTTGTGTTGAAAATATAACCCCTTCAGCAGTGAAATTCCAAGACGTGAAATTGTACAAAGGCGAGACCCCCCTCCCACTGGTGCCAATCTAGAAGCAAGACAAGAAGAAGAATTTCAGCGTGTGCAGACTTGATCGATGACGAAGAAGAATGATGAAGCTACCAGTTCATTAATGCAGATTTTGCATTTGGACTAAGGCTTGTTCCGACACTCCTTATAAATATTATAGCAGGAGTGCAACCCCTGCTGAGAGTCTTAGGAATCTTAAAAAATGAACTTCATAAATCACATTGATGTATCAAAGTTATGCCTAAAAGTCAGTTATTCAGATATATTTCTCACTGAATATCTCTGTGGTTAAACCTATGGTTCTCACTGACAGGTGTGTGCATCAGCTTGTGTTTGCTGTTTTTGTATTTATCCTTCAAGCTTATCCTGCTCTTGTCAGAAGAGACATTTCTATTCACATTTTTTACAGGATCCTAAAAATGGCCCTATGATTAGAAGTCTGTTAATTGCAATCATTGAGCATATACTGCAGTTGCAGGAGTAAAAGAATGTTCCTATGATTATATTAGAAATGAAGAATGGTGAGGCCAACACAATTTTAGGGAATGAACAAGCACGTCCCATACCAGGATGGCGAGAGAGATGGATGTCCATGGTCTTGTGCATAGCGTATGCCTGTACGATTACTCTTTTTGTCTTTTTGTTTGTTTCTCCTGTTTCACACTCTCTGTCACATTGGTCCTGATAAAGCAGATGTCCCTTTGCTTCTCCCCACTATAGAAACTACTGTTGATTCACTTATTGGTCAGTACACAAACCTTGCATATGGGAGAATTAGGAGAAAGGCAGAGGAAGATAGGGGATAAATCCCTATTTAGAAAATACAACACTCTTGGGTAATAACATGTGATATCAGCACATGAGAAAGGTAGGAGAGAGAACATTTAAGGAAAGTTGTTACGTCTGCGATTTCATACCCTATGCCATGAATACAGGGTGATCTTTTATTTCAAGAGAAGTCCCAGAACACAATGCCAAATGCCTTGTTCATCTTGCAGCATGCATGACCAGAGGACAATTCCAGAGAAATTGGGCCACTCTGCGGTGGAGATCGAAATGGCAAGTTCCATTCCAGGAGGATTATTTATATCAAGACTACAGAGATGGAAAAAGAACCTGCATAGAAAAGCAATATGCTTACGTATCCGGCGCCAGGGCAGGAAGAGGTAGTCATTAAAGAGATGAAGAGAATGGACTGCCCTGATAAAATAGAAATAGCTGGATCGCCCGGATGTTGGGAACGAACATAAGTCTTAGTCTATGGACGAGTGAAATCCAAGAAGGGATGCGAAGAGGGACTGATGTCCTGTGCAGCTCATCTGTTGAAGCCAGAATATGTACAAGAGGTGTAGAGAGTGAATGATGTGTGTTTAAAATCATGGGCTAAGCATGCCAAGCTGTTGACGTGGGTAGAAGATGAATCCGGTCCTATGGTTGTGATCTCATTGGCAAATGTGACGTTGTGCTTCCGGAGACATGGAAAGAAGCATGTGGGAGATATCACAGGCTGCAAGACTACAGTTGACGTTACTAAAATGGGAGCAGGGACAGCCGTCCTGATGGATCGATATTGGGCTTGTGGGCCCAGGGCCTGCATGAAGGTGCCCAAGGATTGGGGAGGGAGGTGTACGTTGGTGCTGACCATGTTCCAGCGTTGGTGATTCCTCAGAGTGACCTGAATATTGGGGAATTTCCGAAAGTAGATGCGCATTTGAAAAGGAGAAGATCGCTTGAATTTCTCAGTAGAACAAAGAGAGAAAACTAATTTTCAGCTAAATAAATAGACGCATATGAGGCCATTTCATATGAGCATAAGCTTTTCAGTAAGACTATATTCATGCCTGGGATCCTGACGATGGCCATTGCCAAATGGTTGCAGATCATGAGATGGGAACTTTTGCAGAAAATCAACACCACCATAAAGGGATTCAATGCAATCAAGGAAGAATTGAGGGCCATACGACTAATGACCCTGCAGAACAGATATGTCCTTGATATGGTTCTTCAGCATGGGGTCTGGTATGGATTCACATGCTCATGACTATTCCCCGTCGTCAGGCTGGGCATCCTTGGTAAACTCAGTTTCAGTTTCAGTTTCAGTTTCGTTTCTGAACTGTCTACTAATTACCAATCACTGGTCTCTGGGTCTGAGCCAATGACTGCCCTCTACCTAAGCCCCTCCTCTGGCAGCCATCTTCAGATTTGTACCGCACATTCAAGTGCTGGGAGTCCTCGTGCTTAGCTCTCGAGCTTTTACTGCGTGTTGCATTTTTTTCAAAGAGTTTACTCTAATTTTTCAGTCAATTCGAGCCTCAAGGTCCACCGATTCATCTTCCGATTAACGGAGACCCGTTTCAGAAATTTCTATGCCCCTCAAGGGTGACTTTTCGTCAAATTTCACACTTTAGAGAATTCCAGAAGATCTTTGAGGCCTACCCTGCGTGGTTATGGCTCAAGACAAAGGAGACTCGACGCCCGTTGGATCCAAGCTGTTTAGGATCTGCCCAGGATATGGACTACAGAACATCTTCAAGGAAGATGAGCACGCCCGGTGTCTCTACTGCCTGCACTCCGACAAGTCGCACGTGGAGGAGGACTGCGTTCTGAAAGAACACGTCCGTCCGGACCATGAAAGACCATAGTAAATGACTCGCTGACTGGCTGGAGGCGAAGAGCCCGGCAGCAGGTGAGAAGAAGAAGTCTGAGCGGTCTTCTAAGACTTTTGAGGGCGCTCCGGCGACAGGGGCCCAACAGAAGGCAAAGCATCGCGAGTCTGCGGGCACCGGGAGTGCCTTTGGTTCGGGCTCCTCGGCTGCCAGGCCGGGCGCAATGCCACCGACGCCGTCAACCACGAGCCAACGCACCGGCTCGGTGATAAGGAAGAGGGAGAACCCGGGTAAGCTTCGGGAAAAGCCCTGGGCGATCCTGACGGAGAAAGCAAAGGGGGAGCGAGGCAGTGAACAGTGAAGGCCTCCGACGCGCCTAAGGTTGTGAAGGCCCAGATTCACCCGGCTCTAGGCCTCGATTGAGGGAGTCATGGCGACCCTGGCGAAGCCTGCAGAGGTGACCCCAGTGGAGACGGCCTCCAGACCTAGAGTTTCCCTGCCATCCCAGAGGGAATCGTCTTTCCAACCGATCGAAAAGACCCCTGTGAAGCCCTAGGCCGAGAAGGAGGGGGGACGGTAGTCCTATTGGACTCAGATACCTCCTCCGAGGACGAGCTGTCGGTCATCAAGACAGTCCTGGACAAGAGGTTTGACAAGGTTAGGGCCTGCAGGAAGGATCCCGACAAGGCGGATGTGGAGAGCGAGGGTTGAGCTGACAAAGAATGGCAGGTTGACGAGGAACCGGAGGAGCCTCTGCCGATGCTCTGGTCACAACCAATGCCAACACCATCAGACAGGTCGGAAGACATCTTGCTGGCACTGCACACCCTGTGCACAGCGATAAGGACAAGGTTGCCCTTACTGCCGGCTGACGATCCAGCAGTGCCTGGACCATCGGGGAGCCCTCCAGCCAAGCGGAGGCGAGTCCATCCACCCCATCTTTCCATCCTTCACCTCCATCCCCTACGCCGAGGGATGAGACATAGACTGAGACGGCAACGACCGGGACCGACGACGGCAGAGACGACGGAACAGATCTCCCATCACCCCCCTCCCCAGGCTTTCCCTCCCGATGAAATTGGCTCATTTTACACCATGATGGCCAGGCCCTCAGAGCTTTTCCAGCTATGCCCCGAAGAGCAGAAGGAGGGATTCCTTTATCAGCGACGAGAGGCCAAGAGGAAAACCGTACTCTCAGTCCCGCTGTTGGACAACATCTGAGATGAGGGACTGTGCTTTCTGAAGAACCCGTCCACGGCCACTGAGAAGAGAGACCGGTACGAGAAGAAGTATCGGGTCCCAGATTCCTCTTCTATGTGCCTCAGGGTGCAGCCGTCCCTGGACTCAATGTTTTCCGCGGCGGCCAAGAAGAAATCAGCAGGGGCGACAGCATCTACTTCCACTTCCCTGCTGGACGGCGAGGGGAAGAAGCTGGATGCCATGGGACATCGGGTCAACTCGTCAGCAGCAACGACCATTAAGGTGACCAACGCTCTCGCTATCGAGGCCGACTACGATAGAGAGCTGTGGTTTAAAATCGCCCCCTCCTGGACTTTCTCCCAGGCGACAAGAGAGTGTAGGCCCTTGAAATCCTGCAGGAGGGCGAGGTGGGTTCTGACCATGCCATCACGGTAGCAACGGACATCGCAGGCACCTGTTTTCGCCAGATGGGCAACACCGTTTGCCTTCACCGGCGCGGTTGGCTCAGGGCCACCAATTTCCGTCAGGACGTACAGACGAGGGTACTGGACATGCCCTTTGGCGGGAATAACATGTTCGGCAAGGCAGTGGACAAGTCACTGCAGGCCATGAAGGCGGACACCGAGACGGCCCGACCTCCGGAGGCAAGTCTCAAAGTACCTCCAAAGGATTTGGCGTCTCCTCGTCGTACCATCAGGCGGCCCATTCTTCGTCGCAGGAATGGGAACTTCGACAAGATCAAGCAGATCTCCTATTCCGATGATGGGGCAATCCCCAGATCGATCTGTTCGCAACGGCGATGAATACCAAGTGCCGGAGGTTCACCAGCAGGTTTCCCCAGCCGGGGAGCATGTGGTTTCATTCTCCTTTCCCTGGGACTGCCTGTTCCTCTATGCATTCCTACCGTTACCGCTGCTCCTGCGACTCATCAGGTAACTCAGATGGTCCCGGAGCAGGATGATCCTCGTCGCACCGGCGTGGCCGAGGCAGATATGTTTCCCGGACCTTCTGGACATGTCAGCATCCCCTCCAGTCAGGCTGTTGACGGACACAGATCTTCTCGCCAGGGAAGGAGGCGCGATCCTGCATCACGATCCAGGATCTCTGACCCTACAGGCCTGGCTCCTGCAGCACTAGAGTTCGGAGGCGCCGACATCCCGCCGGACTGCAAAGAGGTACTTTCCAAGGCTAGGGCTCCCTCGACTCTTAAGTGCTATGGACATAAATGGAAGAGGTTCTCTGTTGCCGTGCACAGAAGATGAACCCTCTATGGATTACGGCCCCCCCAAGTGCTGCTGTACTTGCTGTCGCTGGCCAAGGCGGGGCTGGCGCATGCCTTCATCAAAATTCATCTAGTGGCTATTTCCCGCTACACCAGAACTCTGGGGCGGTCATCGCTGTGGTCCCACCACCTGGTGAAGGAGTTCATGAAAGGACTGTTCCGCTCGTTCCTGCCGGTGAAGGTTCTGGCCCCGGCGTGGGAGCTCAATGTGGTGCTGACCAGGCTCATGGGGCTGCCATTCGAGCCTTTGCATTCAGGTGCCGCTGAAATTCCTATTGTGGAAGACAGCGTTTCTTGTGGCCATCACCTCTGCACGATGAGTGGGAGAGATCCAGGCCCTCTCCTGTAAGCCGCCGTACCTGACATTCCACCAGACGAGGGTAGTGCTGAGGACGCACACCTCGTTCATGCCCAAGGTGCCATCAGACTTCCATCTCAATGAACCGTTGGTGGTGCCTGTTTTCTTCCCGTCGCCTTCGTCACCGGCTGAGAGAACTTTGCAGTCGCTGGATGTGGCTAGAGCGCTGAAGTTCTACGTGGACAGAACAAAGAATTTTCGGAAGACATCACAGCTGTTTGTGAACTTTGGCCCGGTGAACCAAGGGAAGGCCCTCTCCAAGGCTTCCATTTCCAGATGGCTCTCTGGCTGCAAACCAACCGTTACCCGGCCCTCTGGGAGCCCATTCGACCAGAGCGACTGCTGCTACTACGGTGTTCTTGTCTGGTGTGCCCCTGCTGGACATCTGCAGGGCAGCTACATGGAGGTCGATGCACACCTTCACGAAATTCTACTGCATCGACTGGGGTCGGCCAAGCAGTGCTGCACAATCTGTTCGCTTGAAGGTGAGCCTGGTGAGGAGGTAAGAGATGCTTAATGTTGAGTTGTTGAAATGCTTAATGTTGAGCCTTGCCACCTCCCATGGATGTGCATGTGCGTACTGCTTTGTATTCTTGTATTCATGAGCATGTGAATCCATGCCAGACCCCATGCTGGAGAAGGAACAAGTTACTTACCTGTAACTGTTGTCCTCCAGCATGGGTCTGGCATGGATTCACATACAAACCCTCCCTCCAACCCCTCTGCGGCTCTTCTCTTGGTCCTACTGCCACTTTACATGCTACCAAATCTGAAGATGGCTGCCAGGGGAGGGGCTTAGGTAGAGGCCAGTCATTGGCTGGGGGCAGTTGACCCAGAGACCAGTGATTGATTATTAGTAGAAAGACAGTTCAGAAACGAAACTGAAAATGATTTTTTTCTTTACCGAAGATTCCCACCCTGGCGACGGGGAATATTCATGAGCATGTGAATCCATGCCAAACCCATGCTGGAGAACTGTCAGAATTCTCCTTCATAAACTTGACCCTGTAGTGTAGAAGAATAATTCTTCCCACTAATGTATCCCAGACTGGAGTCCCTCAAGACCACTGTCGCTGTAAAAGGAGACAGATGAGGTTAATACCTTTAGGTACAGACCTTAGTACAAGAATACAAGACTAGATACCAACACTAACCTGTGTAGCTAGTGGATGGATCCAAAAGATTAGGTTGGGAATATGCACAGTAGTCATAAAGTTTCTGTAAAACAAAACACAAAGGAATTGTCGGATTGTTAACACAATAATGTGACACAGAAATGGGCAACACAGAGTATAGCAGAAAACTAAACGAGACATAAGGAGGTGTTAGATTAATCCTAGGACAGAAGGTAATTCTGAGCAATTGAAAATCCCCCAGACACTATGCTGTTGCCAAGAAGTGTAAGGAAACAACCAGGACTAGAAACCAGGATTAGACAGACAGACAAAACTACAATAAACGTACCAGAGTAACTTAAAAAAACTCCCACATCGCAGCGGAGGCTGAAACTAATACTGCGGAGCAAAACTCTTCCCGCGGAGCAGCTGAGGCTGAATCCGGTTCCCACGTAGCAGCGGAAGCTGAAACTAATCCCGCGGAGCAGCTGAGGCTAAAAAATGGATCCCATGTAGCAGTGGAGGCTGGACGAATACCACGGTGCAACAGAGGCTGAGTCAAAAAGGAGTCCTAGGCGGTAGGTTTAACTAATTATGCCAAAACAAAGTTAGAAACTAGTGGTAGTCCTAAAATCTTCTGAGTCAAGGAAAAATGGAACAAGAATCAGACAAGGGTCAAACAGAGGCAGTCCAAAAGCAGTCCGAGTCAGAAAACACAGGCGGGCGGCGTCAATACCAAAAGGAGCAAGCGAGGCTAATCCACGAACGCAAGCAAAAGTTTCCTAATAACCAGGTAGAGCTCAGTAATCCAGACAGTCAAGAAATGTTCAAAAGCAGGTCAGAAAATGTTAGCCAAAAAATACGTGAATACGAAGTAAACAGCAAGAGAAAAATGCTCGCTCAGAAGCACTGAAGCCCTGACAAGGCGGGGCTAAAATAGAGAAGGTCAGGTGACTAGTGTGCAATTCCCGAACGCCGGTTCCCTTTCCTTGTCAACGGCTTCCAAAGTTTCCATGTTAACCTCCAACCCCTCCTGCAGGCAGAGAGATGAATTCTTTGGTTTTGCTGACCGTTCCTTCGGACTAGATAAACTTTACTAGGGAGCTTAGTAAGCTGTGACTTCTTTGAATACCGCCCCAAGTGCTGTGGCATGACAGTACCCTCCCCAAAAGATAGACCACCTCTCCGAGAAGGCCAGAAATGTACGATCTTCCGGACCATAACCCTTCCAGTCCACATAGTACCACCTAATACCCCTGGAAACTTTAGTAGACAGAATCTTGTGAACTTCATATTCCTCCTCACCCTGTACCTGAAGGGGAAGCGGATGGGAAGGAAGATTGGTGTTCGGGTGAAAAGGTTTCAGAAGGGAAACATGGAAGACTAGATGTATCCACCACTTAACTGGAAGACGCAGACGCACCGCCACTGGATTAATTATCGCTGTGATTTCATAAGGACCAATGAATCGGGGCAAAAGGGCCTTTCTCCCATGAAGGTGCAAATTTCTAGTCGACAACCAAACTTTCCCACCCACCACATAAGTCGGGGCCAGAGAACGATGAGTGTCAGCAAAATGTTTAGCATGCTCCTGAGCCACTTCTAAATGTTGTGTAACTTGGTTTCGTATGGAAACCAAACGTTCCACACAAGAAGAAGCTGCTGGATGGTTAGTTGGAAAAGTGGGAGACAAAGGCAGTGACCTGGGATGGCGACCGTACAAAGCAAAGAAAGGTGAGGATTAAGTGGAAGAATGAAGGGAATTATTGTATACAAATTCAGCCATAGTAAGAACCGAAAGCCACGTGTCTTGGTATTGATGGGTTAGACACCTAAGGTATTGTTCCATGGTCGAGTTCAGGCGCTCTCTCCGACCATCTGTTTGATGATGATACGAGCTGGAAAATCTATCGCCTATTTCAAAAGAAGCAGTCAGCGACTTCCAAAAATGAGATGTAAACTGTGAACCCCTGTCCATGACAATAATTGAGGGAAGACCAAAGAAACGGAACACGTTCTTCAAGAATAGATCCGCTAACACAGGAGCTGACGGTAAACCTTGACAAGGAACAAACAAGGCCAACTTAGTCAAGTAATCAATAATGACCCAAATGGTATCGAAACCAGATACGGAAGGTAGTTCTACTACGAAGTCCATGGATACCATATACCAAGGCTGGTCAGGAATTGGCATGGATTGTAGCAAACCCACAGGTTTAGTATTAGAGGTCTTACACTGGGCACAAACATAACAACAAGCAATATATTCAGTAACATCCTTGACCATTGAGGACCACCAACACCAACAATGCAAAAGGTCCAAGGTTTTCTAAATACCAGGATGTGCTGCCACAATAGAATTGTGGCACCAACTCATAGCTCTTTTCCATGTGGTGTCATCTGGAAGATATAACAGACCTTTAACATAAGGTAGACACCGTATGATGTCAAGGTTTAACTGTTTAACCTCAACTGGATTTTTTCTCACCCATTCCTGTAGCTCCGTACGAAGCCTGGGTTGAAGTGTACAACCACATACCACCTGATGTGGTAGAAGAAGAGGACCATCGGTTTGTTTCAATGAAGAGACACCATGCATACGCGACAAAGCATCAGCTTTCGTATGTAGTGGACCAGGTCTGTATGTCATGTTTAAATTAAACATTGAAAATAATTTGTGCCATCTGGCATGTTGAGCTGTGGAACACTTCACAGATTGCAATGCCAGTAGATTCTTGTGGTCAGTAAATACCTGGACTGGTAAAGCTGTACCCAATAAATGATGCTGCCAAGTCATAAAGGCATCCCTTACTGCTAGCAATTCCTTCTCTGTGATGGTATAATTCCTTTCATAAAATTTCAATTTCCGGGAATTAAATGCTACAGGATGTAAATCATGGGTTTCTGGGAATTCCTGGGACAAAATGGCACAAAGAGCAATGTGCGAAGCATCTGCCTCAACAACAAATGGAAGAGCAGGATTCGGATGTTGGAGAATAGGAGCGGTCGTGAAGGCCGTTTTAAGATTGTTAAAAGCTCTAGTACACTCTTCTCCCTAGAGAAAAGATCTTTGACTGCTCGTAAGAGCCGTTAAAGGAGCCACCACTGTAGAAAAATCCTTGATGAACTGCCTATAGAAGTTCGCAAAACCCAAGAAAGACTGGAGGGCTTTCAGCGATGTGGGTATAGGCCAATCCAATACAGCCTTGAGCTTGGACTGACTCATTTGGATTCCTTTGCAAGTTATTTCATACCCAAGAAATTCCACTTCAGTGGCATGAAAAATACAGTTTTCCAATTTTGCAAAGTGATGGGTGTCCCTAAGTCTTTGTAGAACTTGAGTAACATGTAGTACATGGAGTTTATAGGATTCTGAATACACCAATATATCATCCAAATAGACGACAAGAAATTGATCTATCTATCATATCATGGAAGACATAATTAATGAAATATTGAAAAGTAGCGGGAGCATTACATAGTCCGAATGGCATGACCCTGTACTCAAATAAACCATATTTTGTCTTCAAAGCGGTTTTCCACTCATCACCACTACGAATCCTGACCAAATTATAAGCACCTCTAAGGTCTAATTTGGTAAAAATGAGTGACGAACCAAGCTGATCCAATAGTACTGAAATAAGTGGTATGGGATATTGATTTCGTATAGTGATTAAATTCAGAGCCCTGTAGTCAATGCCTGGACGTAGGTCCCCTTCTTTTTTGGGGACAAAGAACAGAGGGGAAGCTGCGGAAGAACGAGAAGGACATATGAACCCAGATTTAAGTGCCTGATCAATATATTCCTTGAGAACCTGGTCTTCTTTGTGAGTTAAGGAATAAACCCTCCCAGAAGGAATCTTGGCCCCAGGAATGAGATCAATGGGGCAATCGTAAGGCCTGTGAGGTGGTAACACCATGGCACCTCCTTCATCAAACATGTCTTGAAACTCCACGTATTCTTTAGGTAGTTCCCCCGTGATCACAGCCCCAATTGTGGATGCCACATCTAACAAAGGGCGACAAGGATTGCCCACAGTAGGATTTGACACCCAACACTGGTTTTCACAGTGTTCCGACAAAGATTCTTTACTACTCGTGAGCCAATCGATTGTTGGATTATTCACTCTAAGCCATGGGATCCCAAGGATAAGCTTAAACTGCAGAGCAGAAATGAGGTCAAAACCAATGGTCTCGGTATGTCCATGAACCGTCTCCATAACAAGGTTAACAGTCTGATGGGTCACCATGCCAGATAACAGGGAAGAACCATCCACTGCATTAACCACCACGGGATTGTCTTTCTCAACGATAGGCAAGGCTAACTCTTTGGCATATTGTGAGTCAATATAGTTACCCGTGGCACCAGAATCAAGAACTGCAGTAGCTGGAATGGTATTCCGATGAGGGACAATGAATGTAACTGCCATAGTAAACAGAAGTACTAGACTTGAGTCCATTATCAGAGAAGAGCTTGGCAACTGGACTCCTTTCATTGCCGAGCTTTCAAGTTTCCCTGTTTCTTCATGGGTTTTTTGGTACATGATTTCAAGAGGTGATCAGAGGCCCCACAACAGAAACACAAATGGTTCTTCTTTCTATGTTCTCTTTCTTCCTGAGAAAGTGGTCCCCGTGTAGCAGCCCCTATCTGCATGGGCTCTGGTGCCACCGTAGCCGGTGTAGGGTTAACTGGGATTGAAGGAAACAACCCCCTCTTTTCACCATTTCTGGCGGCCTTCCAGGCATCTATTTGCAGAACCAATTCCAACAACTCCGGAAAAGTGCCCGGAACAACAGGTAACATAGCAAGAGTATCTTTCAAGGAATCAGATAATCCTTTGTAAAAAAGTGAGGCTTTCTTATCATCTGGCCACCCTGTTTCAGCAGCTAACTGATTACATTTGGCCAAATGAGTCAGGAGTGTTAAATCACCTTGTTGTAAACTCAACAACTCCATAACCTGAGCCTTGTATCGTGTATCAAAAACCTTGCCCATGGCTTCAATCAGTGCATCACAATCGAACAAGAGCGGGCAGCCATCCTCCAAAAGAGGGTTAGCCCATGCTGCTGCAGGTCCCCCAAGAAGTGACAATAGAAAAGGGAAAGGGAAATCAGGGAAGGATCCTGGTCGGCACAAATAGTGCAAACGCCATTGATGAAGAACGTCCTGAAGTGTTTTGGATCCCCATGAAACCTCTCTGGAGGAGCCAGTGGAAACTGTGAGGCAATGTAAACCGGCCCTGCCTCGGCTTGCGCGGGTTCAACACCCGAACCCGAAGGGGCTGAAAGTGGGCCAGTTCCAGAATTTGTTGTTGGGTAGTGGCATGTGCTGTAGCCATGTCAGTGCGCAAATCTGCCACTAACTGAAGGATGTTAGCCAGGGTCTGAGTGGGATCCATTTATGAGGCTTCTGATTTTGTCAGAATTCTCCTTCATTAACTTGACCCCGTAGTGTAGAAGAAGAATTCTTCCCACTAATGTATCCCTCTGGATGAATGACTAAACATACAGAGGAATCAATTAATTGAAAGACTGGATTCCCTCAAGACCACTGTGGCTGTAAAAGGAAACAGGTGAGGTTAATGCCTTTAAGTTCAGACCTTAGTACAAGAATACAAGAATAAATACCAACACTAACCTGGGTAGCTAGTGAATGGATCCAAAAGATTAGGTTTCTGTAAAACAAATCACAAAGGAATTGTCGGATTGTTGTTACCACAATAATGTGACACAGAAATGGGCAACACAGAGTATAGCAGAAAACTAAATGAGATATAAGGAGGTGTTAGTTTACTCCTAGGACAGAAGGTAATTCTGGGCAATGAAAATCCCCAGACACTATGCTTGCCAAGAGGTGTAAGGAAACCACCAGGACTAGAAACCAGGATTAGACAGACAGACAAAACTACAATAAACGTACCAGAGTAACTTCCAAAAACTCCCACGTCGCAGCAGAGGCTGACAATCTTCCCACGGAGCAGCTGAGGCTGAGGCTGAACCCGGCTCCCACGTAGCAGCGGAGGCTGAAACTAATCCTGCAGAGCAAAACTCTCTTCGCGGAGAAGCTGAGACTGAATCCGGTTCTCACGTAGCAGCGGAGGCTGAAACTAATCCTGCGGAGCAGCTGAGGCTGAAAACGGATCCCACGTAGCAGCAGAGACTGGACGAATACCACAGTGCAACAGAGGTTGAGTCAAAAAGGAGTCCTAGGCAGTACGTTTAACTAATTATGCCAAAACAAAGGTAGAAACTAGTGGAAGTCCTAAAATCTTCAGAGTCAAGGAAAAATGGAACAAGAATCAGACAAGGGTCAAACAGAGGCAGTCCAAAAGCAGTCCGAGTCAGAAAACACAGGTGGGCGGTGTCAATACCAAAAGGAGCAAGCAAGGCCAATCCAGGGATGTAAGCAAAGGTTTTCTATTAACCAGGAACAGCTCAGTAATCCAAACAGTCAAGGAATGTTCAAAAGCAGGTAAAAAAACATTAGCCAAAAAATACATGAATATGAAGTAAACAACAAGAGAAAAAAGCTCAATCAGAATCACTGAAGCCTTGACAAGGCGGGGCTAAAATAGAGAAGGTCAGGTGACTAGCGTGCGATTCCCGAATGCCGGTTCCCTCTCCTTGACAACGGCTTCCAAAGTTTCCATGTTAACCTCCAGCCCCTCTTGCAGGCAGAGAGACAAATTCTTTGGTTTTGCTGACCGTTCTTTCGGACTAGATAAACTTTATTAGGGAGCTTAGTACACCGCGACTTCTTTGAATACCACCGCAAGTGCTGTGGCATGACAAGAACAGCAGTTACAGGTAAATAACTTGCTCCATATGCTTTATCACGATCAATGTGATAGAGAGTGTGAAACAGAAGAAACAGAAAGACAAAACGAATAATCGTACAGGCACATGGATGCTTCCAGTCCCTCCTCTGCACTCTTTCGTGACCTCTGCAACTCTCTTTTTCTATTGTCCCCGCTGGCCTGACTCACTCTGCAGGGCACACTCTGGATGTTCTAATCTCCTCAGACCTCCTCCTCCCCATCCCCCTCACCACTCCTCTCTCCTGGACTGATCACTTTCTCCTTTCCTCCCAACTCTTCCTCTCTACCCTTCAGGCCAAGCCAACTCCAGCACTGCCACCTACCTTCTCGGTCATCCATCCAACCCATGAAGTGTGTGTCAGTTGAGGCTTTTGCTGCCACTTTCTCTCCTCTGGCTGACATCCTGACATAGCCCTTTCCATGCTCGACTCTTCTATCTCTGATACTCTTGATGTTCTTGCCCCTATCATGAGGATCCGCTTGAAGCCCAAGTCAAGTGCACCTCCTGGTCTGACTCTGACTTTGTCACCCTTACACGCAAGTGCAGGGTGGCTGAGAGTAAATGGCTAGCTTCTTGCCCATCCCCTGACAAACTGGCCTGCCGCCTGCTCCAAATGCAATACCGGCACTCTGTCCGCACTAAGAAGGGAGCCCACATCCAAGCCCCCATCTCTGCGGCATCTAACAAATCGGCCCAACTCTTTAAAATCTGCAAGGAGCTGGCCAATCCAGCTGCAGTCTCTACCTCTCATGTCCCCTTCCAGGCTCTCTGCACGGCCCTAACTTCTAATTTCATCTCTAAAACCCAGGACCTCCTGTCCACCCTGCTGTCCTCATCTTACTCGATCTCTCTTCTGCCTTTGACACGGTCAACTATGCCATCCTGCTCAATCTTCTCTGTGATAACCCGGGTATCACCGATCAGGCCCTGGCGTGGCTGACCTCGTTGCTCTCTGATCAACCCTCTCAGGTCCAACTTGGGTCCGTCCTTTCTTCTATCTTACTTTCTACCTCTGGTGTTCCCCAGGGGTCTAACCTCTCTCCCTAGCTCTTCAACCAATACCTGGCACCTCTCACCCACCACATTGCCGCTCTTTGCTCCAACTTCAGTGCTACGCGGATGACACAGATCGTTTTCAGGCTCCCCTCTGCCACCTCTTCTCCTTCTCTCATCTCTGAATGTCTGCTATCCAGGAGTGGTGCACCAACAATCTCTGCCTTAATGCCAGTAAGACAGAGATTCTCCTCACCGGCACACCTAAACCCTCCTTTTCTGTCACTCTCTGGCCAGCTTCCCTTGGCCTGCTGCCTGCTCACACCTGTGAGTCCAGAAACCTTGGGGTCATCTTCGACTTAACACTCGCCTTTTCTCCTCACATCTCTGACTTCTCTAAGAAGTCAAACTACCAACTGCACCACCTCAGAGGTATTCTTCCTTTCCTCTCCTTCCCCCAGAAGCTCACTGTCTCTAGAGCTCCCAGTGGCTGCAAGGATTAAGTTCAAGCCCCTCTGCCTTGTCCACAAGGCCTTGTAGAGCCCGGGTCCTCAATACCTCCAACTCTTTCTTCGTAAATACCTTCCTACTAGATCTCTTTCTTTGGCTAGGGCCTCCCTCTGGAACAGCCCCCCTGCCTCTCTGAAACTTGAGGAGAACTATCTCTGGTTCCGGAAGCACCTCAAGACCTTCCTTTTTGCTTCTGCCTTCTCTCTTCCTCTCCCCTGCTTATTTCCTGTCTGATACTGCACTGGTCACCTTGCTACTCTCTGATTTTGGGCCCAGGTCCCTGCCTGCCCAGTTTCACACCCGCACTGCCTCACGGCAACCCTTGCACTTGGGTCTGTATATGTAACCCTACAGTCCGCTTACCTGCACTTTTGGACACCTGCTGTCTGCACTTACCCTTGCACCTGCCACCTGCTGCTCGCACTTCTGGTTATTGTTTTGATCCCATGTACGCCACTGTCCCTCCCCTTTCCCCTGGCACTTTTCCCCTCTCACTCCCCTGCACTTTCGCAATCTCAATGTCACTTGGCGTAGTAAGATCGTTGTCTCTGTCCTCCCTCTGTTCCCCCTTCCTTGCCTTGTCGTGCCTTGAAACACTTGTATATAGGCGCATTACAAATGTCATATCATATCATGATCACTGCAATGGAAGGAGGAGTTTGTACCAAAATCGGGTTATCATGTTGCACGTTTATACCTTATCACGATGACGAGAATGGGAGAGGCAGAGGCCATAACTCTGCTGACGAACCTGCACAACAAGATGGAAGATGAGACGGAGGACATTGCAGATGGCAGTTGGTTTGCATCTATCATCTCATGGGTTCCACAATGAATGGCCTATATCTTCAAGTTTCTTGGAGCAGTATTAGTGATGGAAATGTTTGGATTCTGTGTGAGTAGGATAATAATTACACAGTGCAAGAAGACAGCAAATAAGGCAGTAGGAATGAAGATAATGATCGATGTCGAATCAGGGTTGGGACCCAAGGAGTTGACAGATGAAGATGTCACAAAACATATAGAAGCTTGTATAGTAGCACCGGAGGGGACAAAGTTCCTGCATCCAAAAAATCATAAGAAGTACGTAGGACGATGTGTCTATTGTAACCCAAATGGACAGTGCAGTTATATGACCTGGAGTGTGGATGAACATGTTTAATTAGCAAGCTCCCTGAAGGGAGTAATGAAGATCTGGACCCCGAAGAAGCACTTCTTCAAAAGGAGATACCAGAATGTGGAGATTGGTGAAGTTGTGGTCAATGACTCGACCAGAGGGGGGAGTTTAGAGGACCAGCCAAATGCCTCTACAGGAAGTCCTGCGCCCTCCCACCTATATGCTGGAAGGCTGAAATCATGCCATGCTTGACACGAGCAGTTCTGACTATTCTGTGGTGAATCTTCGAGAGAAGGTATCCACTAAGAAAACCCTATCAGATGTATTCCCAAAGAGATGACAATCTTGTGCAGGAAATCCCTGAAGAAATATGAAAAGAGCAAGAAAAGGAGCTTGTGACGTCACAAGGAACGAGTGTGACACATGGAGAAAAGACTGGCTGAAGAAGAGAGTGTATGGACCTTATAGAAACTGATGCCGAAGTAAAGAATCAAGTAAACTTTCATATGCAAAACACACATGTGAAGAGCACTGCAGAAAATGCAAATTGTTTGATAACTGCACAGATGCAGTAACACAAATAGACTGATCATACAAGCTGGCTGTATTTAGTCAATAGACTGCAGGCGGAGTCACCATTATATAGAAGCTGGACGTCTCTGTCACAACTTTAGAAAGTTCAAGCCCATGGAGAAGAAGGACCAAAAGCTGTGTCGCAGCAAAGAATTAGCTGGGATCGTAGAAGAATTGAGAAGGGCTGTTTGGCCTAGTGTCAAGGATGAAGCAGCCAAAACTGGTTATCTATTCCTGAAGGCAGTGAACGTGAGACGCTGAATCATCCCTTGTTAAGGTGCAAAGAAAGAATGCCATGAGTGCCAAGTTTTAGTCATTTAAGACAATTAAATGCTGCAAAATGGGCCGAATTGTGGTCTCCTGTTGAGTGAGCCAAGGATGGAAATAGAGTTGGGCATGCAGTTCCAGAACTATGATAGCGCATGCTCACACTCCCTTATATTCCTACAGATGACAGTACACTGCAAGGCCAAGTTCAAAAAAATCTTCATGGCAGAAGGCATGGGTGATGAGAGATGTTGGGCTAATTGGGTGGGGAGGTACAGTCAAGTCCACCTCCTGACACCTGGGGTATGATCTTACGTGCTGCTAGTTTGTCGAATGTTCCAGATTGGCACAAGCATGCCAACCAATTGTAGAGGGCATATAATGAAGGGCCTTATAGTTTGAGAGCCAATGATATACGGTGTACCTAATAAGGTGGGCATAAGTTGTCCTCCTGACAGTAGATGTCAAATTACAACCCAACCCCTTATAGAAATGATATTTAGATGTTCCCCTTGAACGTATCACAACCCCCATAGGTTTCCTTATTTGGCACATATTATGACATCACATATGACAAATCTTTAATATACAAGTGTGATTTTTTTATGAAATGCTTTGAGAATGCTTGTGCAACGTCCGTTGTAACGTCCGTTGGAACTGTTTTAGACAATTGATAATAAAACAGAAAAACACTTTGCCATCTTCCTGAGTTGGTTCTGTTATTTATTGTAAGAGTTACTCTGCTTCCCATCTACTGCATGATAGGCTACCCAAAGACCTTAAGTTCACTGTCTTTATACTGCTGGGTGCCTCGGGACGGGTCTTAACCACACTTTCTGGTCTTTTGTTCCCCCGGCGAGGTCCTTCCTCTGCCCCTCTGCCTCCCCCTGCAGAGTACTGCTCTGACACCGTGCTGTGCATGGGGGGTTGAGGGGTATCTAATGGTCCGTGTTTCACCAGGGGAGGACTCCGGCTCCCTCTCTCCCTCTCATGGTTGCGCCGCCACTGCTGATGTCCACGGGAGCCCCTTAGGTGTCAGGTGCCCCACTGAGGTCAGCTGCCATTGCAATCCAGCTCTGTTTCGCTGCCGCATCCCTCCTTGACACCTCCGATGTGGCAGAGTTGCCTGGCATGCACTGGCGAGCACTTCCTTCTTCTTCTTCTTCTTAATTATCGGAGGCGTGGGCGGACCCACGCAGGTGCTTCCCCATCCTATAGGATGATGTGCACCGTACCCACTAATTATTATTTGGCTCCATTTAAGCTCACAACTCCTCCCACCTCCCCGTCTGCCTCACAAAATCCAACATCACACTACTCCTCCTCCTGCCTCTCTCCCCATCACCTCCCAGTATAATCCTCCCACTCAGCTCAGCCACACCCAACGCAGTCAACCGAACCCTCATCAATTCTCTCTCTGCAACATGTCTTTCACACCTAATCAAAAAATGTCCCACCGTTTCAGGCACCCCACACACCGCACAGTCCCTTGATTCATGCTTCCCTATTCGAAATAGACAGTCATTCAGCCCCACATGACCTATCCTCAACCGATTCAGCATCACCTCCTCCCCCTCCTCCATTCTGAACTCCCTGCATCCACCTTCAGCGACACTTTCCCACGAACACCGAACATCCACCTGCCCTTCACCCCTCTGATTAGACTTTGATTAGACTTTGCTGGGGCTCATTTCGGTTTAGCTGGAAGTGAATGTTGCTGCTGAAGAATTGCCCGAGAGCCTGCTGCTTTAGGCCTCACCGGAGAGCGTGAGGATGCAACCTCACAGGACTGCGACCATCTTTGAATTTCTTTGTTTTATTTAACACAGCACAATCCAAAACACCCAGATTCAACTTTCCTAGAAGGGGAAAAAAGGCTAAGCATTTTTTAACACAGCACAATCCAAAACACCCACATTGAACTAACATAACCTAAGGTGAGAAGTGGACATTCTTATTTTTGGAACAAACTGAAAATATGACTGTATAAAGATGTTTACCTTGGAATTGCCTTCAGTTGGAAGGTCAAGGTGGAGCTCACTTGCACTTTATGTACTTCCATTATGCTTCTTGGTGATATGTGTCCTTATAAAACTCCTTAGAACGTAACATGTGTGTATTGAATTTATAAAGCACAACACTAGCTGAAAAGCCTCAGAGCGCTGTACATAGGGGACACACCCGGTGGGTTACATCTATGGATGTGAGCATAGCACAAACGAGTGCAAAAAATTAATTAAAAAAAAATGTTACGGTTACTTTTGATACAAATTCTGTACATTCTATAAATGTTTGGAATGATACCGTTGAGATATGTTATTAAATACTAAGAATAAAATAAAGTAAAACCAACATTAACAAAACAAAGTAAACCTAACATTGTTTGAACCTTAACTTACCATCAGAAATGACACGGGCAACAATTACATCAGTACGCAGGTATATGTTTACAATTCACACAAGCAACACACATAACATGGAATACATTCTAAAAACGCAAATCATTTAAATAAATAGAAAAATGCAACTTATATTAAATTGTGTCATAAGGTACACCCAGGACTACACCATATATTAAGTGACCTCAAAACATATACCTAAACCTACTAAATCAGTGGATTACAATTGATACGCATGCTAATATAATTCCAGATTTCACTCCAATCAACGAAAATTAAAATCCCAAGTACAAACAAGCATAGATACAACATCAGTGTAGAAATTAAACACAAAATGCTATTAACACATAAAAAACAATCCCAAAAAAGGAGGGTGAGCTAAGCTTTCATTAATGTTAAGTTGATTATAGCTTTATAGACCTGCTGCGATCGCGTCTTTAATTTGGCTTTGCAGACTCATAAGGCTGGTTATTCCCCTCAATGTAGTTCTATAAAGCTATTGTAACATTCCACAGTCCAATGAAGATGCATTAATCTGTTTCATACAAGGAAAGACAAAGGTGAAAAATTTGAATTTTTGGTTAGAAGACATAACCCACAGATACATTTCATCAACGACATCCATTGACTCAAACATTTTGTCCCACATCAAAGCCTCAATGTCAGTCACCTACCTGAAGCTCAGCCATGCCAAAAACAACTTCATTCTCCTGGGAAGTCCCAACAATCATGTACAAGTCCATAGTTGGCTTACTGACAAGAAGCTCGTGGATTCACAACTCAAATCTCACCCATTGCTAAATCTCTCAGCTTTCTTATCGACTGTGGCCGTTCATTCAAAATGCAAATTGCCAAGCTGACCAAAGCAGCATGGTACCAGCTTCCAGTCCACAAAATCAAGTCTTTCATTCTTACCCTGAGGTTCATAACAGTTTCCAATTCATGGTCATCACCCACCTGGACTGTGGCAACGCCCTATTCGCAGAAGTCCCAGATGCCATCTTGGCCCCTCTGAAAGCCATTCAGCATGCATTATCATAGGACAAAGAACATTCTACCATATCACCCACCCTCAAGGAGCTGCACCCGCTGTCTTCAAGCATGCATTATGTTCAAGATTTCCTGCATAAAGCAGTCTTAACCAAAGCACCACTTACCTGGCTGAGAAACTCCCCATCTCCGGAGGCCAGCACACCACCAGAAGCCAAAACACAGTCAAGCTAGAAGCAAAGAAGAGCTATGCCTCCTCTGGAACATGTTACCAACACAGATGACACCAGCTCCTTCCATCCTATAATTCAGGAAGGACCTAAAGCCCAGCTCATCTGCTACCCCTACACACTACTTGGTACCTCTGGGTGTCTACCCTTCGTACAGTGCCACGTTGCTACCCAGCTAGTTTGGCGCTTTATAAATTCCATGCATACACACATAGGCAAGCCATTATAACCCTCTACCACTGCATGTCATGGAATTAACATTTCAATATTCTAATTAAGCTTTATTTTCCAGATCCTATGGCCTTTCCAGGCGTTATGTGCCCTGAAGACTGAGTTAAAGTCCTAAGAGAGGCCTGCAGCAAAATGGACAGAGCAAAATCTTTAAGTCAGAAGAAATCCTAATGATCCTTTAAGATTAACTAGTGCGTATGATTGATTGGCTTTCAGTGCTGAGCTGATGTTTCAAACATATTTGATGTGTGTGGCTTTGTTTGGTTTATATTTGCTTTACATTTATTGGGATGAAGTGTATGGATACTTTATCTGATGTATTTAGGGGAAATGTGTTTATGGCTGTGTGTTCCATTTTGAGGAAAATATCACGATACATGGGATTGTGGGGAAATGGTTGTCTTTTAATAATATTTACCTACTACCCCACGGGAATAATGTCCCTCTGAAATACATTTTCGCAAGAGGATGAACACACGAAACGCCCTTCAGCGCTTCGAAGCTGTGGCCTGCAAGTTACAAACAAATCTTTACGGCAGGTCAGCAACCCACTGAGTTATATAATCAGATGTCAAATTGTGATTGACACGATTTGTGGTGGTGTGGGAGATGGGAAGGGGACAGGGTTGGTGTGAGTCGTTTTATGTGGCTTAACGAAGTGGTGTGTAGAAGAGGTGAAGTTCCTTTGAAGTGGCTTGTCTGAGCCTAACAGCGCCTTGTGGCGAAGATTGTGGTTTTACACGTTAATGTTCAAGTGGCTTTCCCTTAAATAATGTGGCTTTCATAATTACAACACATACATGCAATTATCTTAATAATACCTTGTGTTTTATGGCCGTGCATTGCTTTTTAAAGTTGGTTAAAAGCAACAAAGCCATATCTCTGAATCTTAATTATGACCTCAAGAACACGGCAGTGTTTCTCAGCCTTGGTCTGTGTCACCAGGGCATTACAGAAGACCTCAATGCTGTTGACAGGATCTCCTGGACACACTTAACTTTGTCAATGACTAGGTTCGAGCAAACGCCAGGACAAGACAATACAACACTAAGCACACAGAGAGACGCATTGCACGCTTGCAGAAACAATAGCAACCATAGATATGATTTGCAAAGGCGTCCAGATAGACTCATATTCGCTTTATAGTTTATTCTTAGCAAAGAAGACTTTTTTCCTCGCAGACAGAATCTGGAGATCCGACATCTATTATCACCACTTGATGAGTGTTCCCTTTCCAATTTTCAAAATTGGCTTTTTAGCTTCAATCATTGCTTTATGAAGCCACATCACGGTCGAGGTTGAACCTGCCGTCCATACTAGAACACACACAGCTGGGATGAATGCAAGACTTTGGATCCCACAAGCATGTCCAAACTTTGCAGTACCTCATCCCAGAATGTTAAGAGTTTCTAGAAGACCAAAATCATATGAACTGGTGTCTTTATCCTTTGTCCAGGGCCAGGGAACAGTGACCGAAACTGGGCAAGACCCACCATCTTTGACCGAGCACCCAACCTACAGTTCTAGCCACAATTCAGCTCCATTCAGACCTGTTACTGCCAGCTGATGTTCCATATTTGCCTGTTTGATGTGCAAACAGTGTTTTAAAATGTGTTATGGACACTCAAATGCCATGCAAGTTATGCCTAACAACTCGCAGCATGCATGCGTACAAAATACCTACAGTCATGTTGCTGTATCACACATGCACTTCTGTAACATGTCTGAATCTGGAAAGTAGTACAACCCAACTGTGGAGGATCCTAAGTTGTTTTATGTCAATCAACCAGTCTAGGCTTACATCAGATTACATTCTGGCACTTTTAGACTTGTTGTTATAAACTGTACAGGAATGTAAAGTGACATGTGCTGTCAATGCCAGGACGTAGTACACGATTTGAGACATCTGCTTCAGTATATTTTTACCAAACAAGAATGTGAGTAAAATAGGTGGGTGTGAAAAATACTGCCAACACGCTACTGCTTCCTAGCGAGCTCCGCATTACAGAAAGACCCAAATGGAAAGGCCAAATAGAAAACAGTTCGCTCGGTTGAAGCTGGCACTGGTTCAGGTTAAACAGAGTCCATCCAGTATGAATTCATTGCAAGTCTAGATCTACTTTAATTCTCACTGGGTTTGCAAATATCCACCCGCAGCCACTGCTGGTACAGCATACTACCAAAGTGGCATCCCGGGTGGCTTTGCTGCCGTACACTGTCCCTTTATCTTTCATTGCTGCTGTGAGTATAGTTAGTGGATGCTGGCAGTGATGTGAACTGAGAGAGGTGGAGAAAGGCAGGTGGAGTATGGAGTGGCGGATTTGGGATTGAGGTCAAATCAATAAGACAGTCTTCAAAAACAATATGCTGTCAGTGTTCACGTTTCCACGTGTCCTTATCTTGTACTTGAGATGATTAAAGTCAACCAGAGCACTCTGCTGTGAAACGCCTTTAAAGTTCCAGATCATATCCTGCTTCCATATTTTTCAATTCACCTTTCGCCTCAATTTTGATCACTAGACTAGAGTTGATAGAAGCACATTTTCCCTCTCTAACACATGGTTCATTCTCCAACAATTTAGGACTGGTCGTATAGAAAGGTGGGATGAGGTTATTGCTGCCAGGAAACGTCCATTGGTATTAGGCAGATAATGGGCGACACAAAGATTCTTGGTCCATTATCACCAAGGAAGGAGTTGTGTCTTTAGTATCTATTAGCCACTGGTCTGGAGTTCAGAGTGTACAAGCTCATTGATGATGAGTCACATCAAGGAATACAAAATAACCCCCCGTCACAAGAACCAGCAAAGTTGACAATGGAATTTTTGTTTGCCCTCTGGCCTACCCCACACAAAAATTGTCTAGCACATTATGAAGGCTACATATTATTAGAGGGTAGTGTGATGAATCCTGTAGAGTCATCACTGATTCCCTGCCAAGGATCTCCTCACATGTGGCCAGGGGACGTGTGCTCCTACCTGATCCTGAACCTGGGGGAGGATCACGTGGGAGGAGATGTCTGTCGGGGGAAGGTGGTGACCCCATCAGGAGAGACGCAGTATTCTTCCCTTTCTGGCTTGTTGTCACCATACAAATTCCTCCCCTTTTAAAATGCAGGTAGAAGAAATCAATTCTTGCAAATCACTCCAGACAGAAATCCATTCATACTTCCTACACACATAACCAGGGGTGGACTGGCCTATAAGAACTCTGGAGATTTCCTGGTAGGCCTCTGCACTCTAGGCCTCTTTTGTGTGGTTACCTATTTTATTTCCAAATGTTCTCATAGGAAAAGGGTTGGGCCTGCTGAAAATGTGTAATATGGGGCCACGTTGAACATTATTTCCAGGGCCTTTTTTCGTTCCCAGTCCACACACTTAAAATCTCCTATCTCTAATGTTGCTTTAAATAAAAATCTGAAACAATAACGCTTTGGGAATCCTAGAAATTCTATGGACTCCAACTCCCATAAAGCCTGAAGTACTGAGATGGGGAGGAGGAAGAAGGAGTTAATGCAGACTGTAAGAAACACAAAGTTAAACAAGCCAACTAGTTGTTTTGATGCAGCACAAGTGTGTTGGACATTTAAAAATGGTGTCCGCACTTAGCACTCAGAGCCAGAGAGAAAGGCAGAACCGGAGAAGGAAGCAGTACGGGAAAGGACCGTGTTGGAGAAGGCAGGCATTTGAAGGCAGCCGCTCACAATTACATACCGGCATGGCGAGAGGCCAGGAGAGATGCAGCGGACACCGTGGGAGGACCGTCGGAGTACCAGCACAGCAGAGCTACCGGGGTCAGGGTCATGCAGAGAAGCAGCAGTCTTGCGGACGGGTGAGCGCAGAGCGGCCACGAGCGCTGGAGGAAGGTCTGCAGTCCCAGAGAGGAATCTTCATTGCAGCAATGGTGCATGGGTTGGGAACGCTGCAACACACCAGTGACTCTGCCCAGAGCCATTGGGGATCCCAGGGTGTACTGACAGGCATGTAAGCAAATAAGAATATTTTAATACTGACCAATTAAAGTACAAAGACTAAACTTGAACAAGTCCCCATGTATGAGATGTCAATGTGGGGAAAGTTGGAACAAGCAGAACATTAAGCCAATCCAGTGAAAGCACAGTGAAGTCATGCAACTGTGCTACATTAAAAGGCAGTGAACTCAACAAGAAGAGCTGGTGAAAGGAGCACATCAGGCAGTGAGTTTCTGGGGAGAGAGACCTGGCAGAGAAGTATACCAGGGGATCTGCAAGACCCCAAAAAGGGATTCCTGGCAGGGGAGTATACCAGGCAATACACTCAAAGTAAATAGAAGTATAAGACATTGTGGAAAGATACCTGGCAGCAGAGTATACCAGGGGATCTAAAAAGTTGATGAAAGGAAGTCCTGGCAGTCAGAGCACCAGGCACTTTGAAGACAACTAAGGACTTTGAACTTATAGGAAGACACCTGGCAAGAGAGTATACCAGGGGATCTAGAGAACCTACTAAAGATTCCTGGCAGGGTAGTATACCAGGAGGTCTACTAAAGTCAGAGAAATAAACATACTTACTTTAAGGAACTAATGGTAGAAAAGTATACCGGAAACTCTAGGAAAGTACGCCTTTGAAATTGTGAAGTTGAACAAAGCTCTTTTTCATGTTGAAACCAAAGTACCTGGCATAGGGTTATACCCATAGACCTGAAGAGTTCACAGGAGAATTCTTAATGCATAAGTACATCAGGTGATCCAACAAGATACCCAAAGAGGCTAAAGATAATCTTATATCGAACATCTTATTTGAACAAGATCCTTTTTTGTGAACTCAATAGCAAAAATGTCTAGGAAGAGCTAAATGGTATGGGACATATTGTATGCACAGGAACTTGCTAAGCCTGGTATAAAGAACCAAAGGAAATATCATTTGAAAGAGACACTGTTGCCATCCTTAAGAAACTGTTCTTTGAAAGTGAAACGTTTGCCATCCTTAAGAAACTGTTGTTTGAAAGAGATACTTTTGCCATCTTTAAGAAACTGTTTTTTGAAAGAGATACTTTTTGTCATCCTACCTGATATATCCAGGGGAAGGGAACCACCATCTGGATCCAAGGATTTCTCCTTATAAAAGACTGTTTCTGTTGGATTTATCTACTTGGTTTAATTGTGAACACTTTATGCCAAACATGCATTCGAGACATTTCCTTGCACCCTTAGTTGTTCATTTATAGGGTGAGGGTCCGATTAGTATGTTTTGGACACGAGGTTTATATGTTTTGACAACTTGACACAGACTGATATTTAATTTGAGTTTCCTAGGTAAGGAAATTCTCTTTAAGATAGTGACAGATAGGCTGTTATCCAACACTCTTTTATTTTAATGAAGATGTCTGATAATGAAAATATTGTAACTTTTTAATCGCCTCTCATTTCTGACCCCTCACAAAAGGCAGACGAGAAATTAGTTGAATACATATTCAATGTATGGTAGTAAACTCATTTCAATTGCCTGTTTTCCATAACACTATAAATATAAATTAGGTTTACTCAATCACACACAGCTCTCTGCAGTTTTATTAAGCTTGCTTTGAGAGTACATGGACAGGAGGTTAGCCACGTCTTTTGGAATGTCAATCCCCAGTTATTTAAACCCATCTCTAGCAGAACAGAACTGATGATCACCAAAAGCAACCAGCGGCGAGAGGGTCTGATAAGGAGCAGTTCGGTCTTGGACCTGTTCACAATATAGTTAGAGAGTAAAATAAAACGATTTAAGACATTGAAAATGCAGGAAGGTGACTGCTTGGAGTCCAAAACAAACAGCAGCAAGTCATCTGTGTACGAAATGACTTTAGATGTACACTCACAGAATGTTATAGCCTTGATTTCAGCATTGTCAATGATAGCATAAGCTAGGGGCTCTATCACTATATCAAAGAGGAGGAGGCACAGGGTACAACTCTGCCTTGACACAGAAAATATGAAAAAGGTTGTAGCTTGGGCCGTTCGCTGAAAACAAGTTTTGGGAAAGGGTTTCTCTAGTTTCCCTAACTGGGGGTCTAGATGTATGGCAACATGCCATAAGGTTATTGGGTAAAAAGGGGTCATCTTCACGGGCAAATGGGGGATACCATGTCTCATCCAATGAAGCCATGACACCCCCGGTGGCTGTCTATTCCCATGCGATCCACCATCATATAGCTGCCCCCAGGGTTAGGATCAGGTATCGGCGCCGTCCCGTGGCCACATCGGAGGACGTTACCACTGGGGAATTATTGCTGGCTCCATTGGTTTCATCACATAGCTCATGCACTTTCTCAAAAAACTAAACTAAACTAAAAAAGACTTTACAAATTGCAGAGTTTTCCATTAGGACCTTCCCATCTCCGGTGACAATAAAGTTCACTCTTCTATTCGCCTCTTCCCTCATCATTGTTTTCACCAATAATTTTGTTGCACATTAACACTGTTCTCAGAAGGCCTGCTGGTATAAAACCAAAAAGCTCAATTTCTGCCTGCTCAGTCCGAAGAGAATACAGTTTCACCATACCTCCTGCCACCCCTGTCTTACCCTCGTCTGACGGATTCTCTAAATTCCCCTTCACAATCTTGTGCGAGTGAGCCTCCAGTTGCTCCAGCTCTATTTTCATCATCGTATTGACAAACTCAGATGGCTTTTATGGAATTCCAAAATATGAAGTAGTCTGTCGCTGAACCCTCATTTTCACTAAGCCCAATTTCTTTTTGCAAGTGGTCATTGAAAAGTGGGTCAAGAGCAAAAACACAACAGAAATGTCTGTGTGATTTGAAGCATTATTTTTCCTACTTCAGCCATCAGGGTATAAGAAAAGAGCTGGGCATAAGAAAGAAGTCAATTCTGGTTCATATGTTATGGAGTAAAGGGTAAAAAGTATACTGTTCAGACAGAAGTGAAGACCTGTATTGCAAAAAACAATCTACCGCGGATTGTTGAGGAACAAAAACAGTGTCTAGATGAACCAAACACTAAGGAGAAAATCCTCCTGACCATTAAAGCGCTAAGAGACAACAAAACACCAGAGCCGGATGGGCTCATGAGCCAATTTTATAATATGATCTTAGAGAGCTCGTAACCCACCTCCAATCTCTGTTTCTCAACATAGAGGAGATAGGAGAAGTCAGTTGCACAATGAGAGTAGCTGTTATAGCTCTCATCCCAAATGTGGGAAAAGATGTAGCAGAATGTAGCTTGTACAGGCTGATCGCACTGCTGAATCTAGATGCTAAGAACTATGATATGTTGACCTCTAGTCTAGAAGACCTTATGCCCAATCTTGTCCACCCGGATCAAGCAAGCTTTATAGAGGGGACACAAACATTTGACAACATCAGGAAAATCGCCCACCTAATTGACAAATCCACAAGATTCCCCAAAGCCCATTCGGTCCCTCTCTCGTTAGATGATGAAAAGGCGTTTGATGGAGTGGACTGGTCATTCTTAAGACACACACTTGAGGTGAAGGGTTTTGGCGACCGCTACATTAAGTCTGTATTGGCCCTTCACGCACACCCAGAATTGACAATCAAAATCAATGGGCGCTGCTGCAAAAAATGTTGCCCTAGAACATGGCACCAGACAAGGCTGTCCCCTATGGCCGCTGCTCTTTGACATGGTCATGGAGCCCTGGCCAAAAGTGTTTGGGAGAGCAAGGAGATAGAGGGGATTACTTTTGGAGTGGCGAATTTGGGATTGAGGTCAAATCAATAAGACAGTCTTCAAAAACAATATGCTGTCAGTGTTCACGTTTCCACGTGTCCTTATCTTGTACTTGAGATGATTAAAGTGAACCAGAGCACTCTGCTGTGAAACGCCTTTAAAGTTCCAGATCATATCCTGCTTCCATATTTTTCAATTCACCTTTCGCCTCAATTTTGATCACTAGACTAGAGTTGATAGAAGCACATTTTCCCTCTCTAACACATGGTTCATTCTCCAACAATTTAGGACTGGTCGTATAGAAAGGTGGGATGAGGTTATTGCTGCCAGGAAACGTCCATTGGTATTAGGCAGATAATGGGCGACACAAAGATTCTTGGTCCATTATCACCAAGGAAGGAGTTGTGTCTTTAGTATCTATTAGCCACTGGTTTGGAGTTCGGAGTGTACAAGCTCATTGATGATGAGTCACATCAAGGAATACAAAATAACCCCCCGTCACAAGAACCAGCAAAGTTGACAATGGAATTTTTGTTTGCCCTCTGGCCTACCCCACACAAAAATTGTCTAGCACATTATGAAGGCTACATATTATTAGAGGGTAGTGTGATGAATCCTGTAGAGTCATCACTGATTCCCTGCCAAGGATCTCCTCACATGTGGCCAGGGGACGTGTGCTCCTACCTGATCCTGAACCTGGGGGAGGATCACGTGGGAGGAGATGTCTGTCGGGGGAAGGTGGTGACCCCATCAGGAGAGACGCAGTATTTTTCCCTTTCTGGGGAATAAGACCTCATAATTCCTAAATTCTTGATGGCTTGTTGTCACCATACAAATTCCTCCCCTTTTAAAATGCAGGTAGAAGAAATCAATTCTTGCAAATCACTCTAGACAGAAATCCATTCATACTTCCTACACACATAGCCAGGGGTGGACTGGCCTATAAGAACTCTGGAGATTTCCTGGTAGGCCTCTGCACTCTAGGCCTCTTTTGTGTGGTTACCTATTTTATTTCCAAATGTTCTCATAGGAAAAGGGTTGGGCCTGCTGAAAATGTGTAATATGGGGCCAGGTTGAACATTATTTCCAGGGCCTTTTTTCGTTCCCAGTCCACACACTTAAAATCTCCTATCTCTAATGTTGCTTTAAATAAAAATCTGAAACAATAACGCTTTGGGAATCCTAGAAATTCTATGGACTCCAACTCCCATAAAGCCTGAAGTACTGAGATGGGGAGGAGGAAGAAGGAGTTAATGCAGACTGTAAGAAACACAAAGTTAAACAAGCCAACTAGTTGTTTTGATGCAGCACAAGTGTGTTGGACATTTAAAAATGGTGTCCGCACTTAGCACTCAGAGCCAGAGAGAAAGGCAGAACCGGAGAAGGAAGCAGTACGGGAAAGGACCGTGTTGGAGAAGGCAGGCATTTGAAGGCAGCCGCTCACAATTACATACCGGCATGGCGAGAGGCCAGGAGAGATGCAGCGGACACCGTGGGAGGACCGTCGGAGTATCAGCAGCAGCAGAGCTACCGGGGTCAGGGTCATGCAGAGAAGCAGCAGTCTTGCGGACGGGTGAGCGCAGAGCGGCCAGGAGTGCTGGAGGAAGGTCTGCAGTCCCAGAGAGGAATCTTCATTTCAGCAATGGTGCATGGGTTGGGAACGCTGCAACACACCAGTGACTCTGCCCAGAGCCATTGGGGATCCCAGGGTGTACTGACAGGCATGTAAGCAAATAAGAATATTTTAATACTGACCAATTAAAGTACAAAGACTAAACTTGAACAAGTCCCCATGAATGAGATGTCAATGTGGGGAAAGTTGGAACAAGCAGAACATTAAGCCAATCCAGTGAAAGCACAGTGAAGTCATGCAACTGTGCTACATTAAAAGGCAGTGAACTCAACAAGAAGAGCTGGTGAAAGGAGCACATCAGGCAGTGAGTTTCTGGGGAGAGATACCTGGCAGAGAAGTATACCAGGGGATCTGCAAGACCCCAAAAAGGGATTCCTGGCAGGGGAGTATACCAGGCAATACACTCAAAGTAAATAGAAGTATAAGACATTGTGGAAAGATACCTGGCAGCAGAGTATACCAGGGGATCTAAAAAGTTGATGAAATGAAGTCCTGGCAGTCAGAGTACCAGGCACTTTGAAGACAACTAAGGACTTTAAACTTATAGGAAGACACCTGGCAAGAGAGTATACCAGGGGATCTAGAGAACCTACTAAAGATTCCTGGCAGGGTAGTATACCAGGTCTACTAAAGTCAGAGAAATAAACAAACATACTTTAAGGAACTAATGGTAGAAAAGTATACCGGAAACTCTAGGAAAGTACGCCTTTGAAATTGTGAAGTTGAACAAAGCTCTTTTTCATGTTGAAACCAAAGTACCTGGCATAGGGTTATACCCATAGACCTGAAGAGCTCGCAGGAGAATTCCTAATGCATAAGTACATTAGGTGATCCAACAAGATACCCAAAGAAGCTAAAGATAATCTTATATCGAACATCTTATTTGAACAAGATCCTTTTTTGTGAACTCAATAGCAAAAATGTCTAGGAAGAGCTAAATGGTATGGGACATATTGTATGCACAGGAACTTGCTGAGCCTGGTATAAAGAACCAAAGGAAATATCATTTGAAAGAGACACTGTTGCCATCCTTAAGAAACTGTTCTTTGAAAGTGAAACGTTTGCCATCCTTAAGAAACTGTTGTTTGAAAGAGATACTTTTGCCATCTTTAAGAAACTGTTTTTTGAAAGAGATACTTTTTGTCATCCTGCCTGATATATCCAGGGGAAGGGAACCACCATCTGGATCCAAGGATTTCTCCTTATAAAAGACTGTTTCTGTTGGATTTATCTACTTGGTTTAATTGTGAACACTTTATGCCAAACATGCATTCGAGACATTTCCTTGCACCCTTAGTTGTTCATTTTTAGGGTGAGGGTCCGATTAGTATGTTTTGGACACGAGGTTTATATGTTTTGACAACTTGACACAGACTGATATTTAATTTGAGTTTCCTAGGTAAGGAAATTCTCTTTAAGATAGTGACAGATAGGCTGTTATCCAACACTCTTTTATTTTAATGAAGATGTCTGATGATGAAAATATTGCAACTTTTTAATCGCCTCTCATTTCTGACCCCTCACAAAAGGCAGACGAGAAATTAGTTGAATACATATTCAATGTATGGTAGTAAACTCATTTCAATTGCCTGTTTTCCATAACACTATAAATATAAATTAGGTTTACTCAATCACACACAGCTCTCTGCAGTTTTATTAAGCTTGCTTTGAGAGTACATGGACAGGAGGTTAGCCACGTCTTTTGGAATGTCAATCCCCAGTTATTTAAACCCATCTCTAGCAGAACAGAACTGATGATCACCAAAAGCAACCAGCGGCGAGAGGGTCTGATAGGGAGCAGTTCGGTCTTGGACCTGTTCACAATATAGTTAGAGAGTAAAATAAAACGATTTAAGACATTGAAAATGCAGGAAGGTGACTGCTTGGAGTCCAAAACAAACAGCAGCAAGTCATCTGTGTACGAAATGACTTTAGATGTACACTCACAGAATGTTATAGCCTTGATTTCAGCATTGTCAATGATAGCATAAGCTAGGGGCTCTATCACTATATCAAAGAGGAGGAGGCACAGGGTACAACTCTGCCTTGACACAGAAAATATGAAAAAGGTTGTAGCTTGGGCCGTTCGCTGAAAACAAGTTTTGGGAAAGGGTTTCTCTAGTTTCCCTAACTGGGGGTCTAGATGTATGGCAACATGCCATAAGGTTATTGGGTAAAAAGGGGTCATCTTCACGGGCAAATGGGGGATACCATGTCTCATCCAATGAAGCCATGACACCCCCAGTGGCTGTCTATTCCCATGCGATCCACCATCATATAGCTGCCCCCAGGGTTAGGATCAGGTATCGGCGCCGTCCCGTGGCCACATCGGAGGACGTTACCACTGGGGAATTATTGCTGGCTCCATTGGTTTCATCACATAGCTCATGCACTTTCTCAAAAAACTAAACTAAACTAAAAAAGACTTTACAAATTGCAGAGTTTTCCATTAGGACCTTCCCATCTCCGGTGACAATAAAGTTCACTCTTCTATTCGCCTCTTCCCTCATCATTGTTTTCACCAATAATTTTGTTGCACATTAACACTGTTCTCAGAAGGCCTGCTGGTATAAAACCAAAAAGCTCAATTTCTGCCTGCTCAGTCCGAAGAGAATACAGTTTCACCATACCTCCTGCCACCCCTGTCTTACCCTCGTCTGACGGATTCTCTAAATTCCCCTTCACAATCTTGTGCGAGTGAGCCTCCAGTTGCTCCAGCTCTATTTTCATCATCGTATTGACAAACTCAGATGGCTTTTATGGAATTCCAAAATATGAAGTAGTCTGTCGCTGAACCCTCATTTTCACTAAGCCCAATTTCTTTTTGCAAGTGGTCATTGAAAAGTGGGTCAAGAGCAAAAACACAACAGAAATGTCTGTGTGATTTGAAGCATTATTTTTCCTACTTCAGCCATCAGGGTATAAGAAAAGAGCTGGGCATAAGAAAGAAGTCAATTCTGGTTCATATGTTATGGAGTAAAGGGTAAAAAGTATACTGTTCAGACAGAAGTGAAGACCTGTATTGCAAAAAACAATCTACCGCGGATTGTTGAGGAACAAAAACAGTGTCTAGATGAACCAAACACTAAGGAGAAAATCCTCCTGACCATTAAAGCGCTAAGAGACAACAAAACACCAGAGCCGGATGGGCTCATGAGCCAATTTTATAATATGATCTTAGAGAGCTCGTAACCCACCTCCAATCGCTGTTTCTCAACATAGAGGAGATAGGAGAAGTCAGTTGCACAATGAGAGTAGCTGTTATAGCTCTCATCCCAAATGTGGGAAAAGATGTAGCAGAATGTAGCTTGTACAGGCTGATCGCACTGCTGAATCTAGATGCTAAGAACTATGATATGTTGACCTCTAGTCTAGAAGACCTTATGCCCAATCTTGTCCACCCGGATCAAGCAAGCTTTATAGAGGGGACACAAACATTTGACAACATCAGGAAAATCGCCCACCTAATTGACAAATCCACAAGATTCCCCAAAGCCCATTCGGTCCCTCTCTCGTTAGATGATGAAAAGGCGTTTGATGGAGTGGACTGGTCATTCTTAAGACACACACTTGAGGTGAAGGGTTTTGGCGACCGCTACATTAAGTCTGTATTGGCCCTTCACGCACACCCAGAATTGACAATCAAAATCAATGGGCGCTGCTGCAAAAAATGTTGCCCTAGAACATGGCACCAGACAAGGCTGTCCCCTATGGCCGCTGCTCTTTGACATGGTCATGGAGCCCTGGCCAAAAGTGTTTGGGAGAGCAAGGAGATAGAGGGGATTACTTTTGGATGACAAGAGCACAAATTGTCGATGTTTGCCGATGACATATAGGTCACAATGCCAAATCTCTCTTCCTTAATTGGGGCCCTCTTGAAGGAGCTCACAAAATAGGGTACCCCATCAAGCTTCAAAATCAAACATAGCAAATCAGAAATCCTGAATTTGACAACCCCCGAAAGAGGTTGAACTTCATCAAACAAACATACTCTTCGACGTCACTGAGAATTCCATAAAATACAGAATTTTTACCGCCCCCTGCAAGAAGAGGTCGAACTTCATCAAACAAGCATACCCTTCAACGTCACTGAGAAGTCCATAAAATACCTGGGAATTTCCCTAACGCCAAAGCTTCAGGGGCTATGTAAGGCCGACTTCCCCAGCCTAGTGGTAAACATAAGAAAAGACTGGCTGGTTGGAAGTGGACACCGGTCTCCCTCTCCTGATTTGGCAGAGTTCCAGCAATGAAAGTGTACGTGTTGCCGCGGTTACTCTGCCTATTCCAAGCTATTCCAAGTCCTGTATTCCAGTCACACTTAGTCAGGCTGCAAAGGAATTTGGAAAACGTTTTTTGGGGGTACAAGAAAGCTAGAGTCTCAAGCAAGATTATTCGAGATGCCCACACAAGTGGAGGGTTAGAAGCTCTGCATGTGCTTCTTTACTAAGGGAGAGCAACTGAGATTGTTGGGGGAATGGTGTTGAACACACTCGGACAAACAGTGGTGACAGATGAACACAGCCCTGAGTGGAATCCCACTGTTGAGAGTAATATGGCTCCACATGCACAGCCGCCCTAAATCCCTATACATTAATCCAATAACTAAAACAATATGCAACGTTTGTCTGGGATGAGCTAACTAAAAAAGGTTGGGCCAACATCCTTCCCATCCCCGTTAACCCCCATACATGACAACCTAAAATTGAAACCGCCGCCCCTCCCAATACATTTCCTCGATGGCGGAACAGCCGGGCCTGGTGCTTTTCCGACAGATTTAGCAAAGGCCCGATCCAATCTTTTGTGGCGTGCAAGAGGGTATTTTCAGTTAGAGAGGAGGAAATGCTACACCACTTCCAAATAGGACACTGGGTGCTGCAGGGCAAATGAGGGAAGCAGCCAGTAGAACTGTGACAAATGTTAAACCATATATTATCAAAACAACCTCTTCCAGGGGGTTAATCTCCAATAGCTACAAGACATTACTAGCTAAACACACGCCCAAACCCATCTTACAAGCTAAAATGGAATAACGACCTGGGGATAAACGTATCGGATGATGAGTGGAATGGTACCTGGATAAGGGCAAAGAGATTGTCAACATGTATTCAACCTAAGGAGTTCAACCGTTTTTGATTCATGTACCCCCCAACAGGTGCTGGCGTCAATGTGGGGGTGAGGGCTCACTAATGCACATCTGGTGGAATGTCCAACAATTGAAAATTGAAAGTTTCTGGACAGAGGTCTCAGAGGTTGCAAAGAACAACTTTCGCCAGGAAACCCAGGGGTGATCTTGCTAGGTATTCCACTGCCAAACGTTTACTCTCTGAACTCAAAGGGCACAAAGGTCATCACAACCAGGTTACTGGTGGCCAAACTGGTTATTGGATCAATGTGACACAAGCAAGAGGCACCCCATGTCTCCTTATGGTAGAACAAACTGTGGCAAATCCTTTTCCATGAAACAACTGTCAAAATACCTGCTACATAACCGGAAAGCCTTTGTCTGTAAATTGAACATTCTTCTGCAGTTCTTGCAAAGGGGCTTTCGTGAGCTGCACAAAGACTGCGCACCCTCAATCTGTTAGATCTACATGGGGGAGGAGAGTGACCATCAACGAGGGGCTAGGGTGGGGTATTTTGCCCTAGCAGTGCCGGGGAATCTCGAACCTCTTAAGTGAAATGTATTACCTTCTTTTTACTCAAAATCTGATGTAACCTCATAGAAATCAAAAATTTGAGGAAACGGTGGTGCAACTCTCTAGAACGGGCAGTGATCCATGTAACACTGCAGAGGGAAAATAGTAATGATTGATCAGGGAGGACCATTACTAGGGGCAGGGAGAGAGTGCAGGGTGGGGAGCGGGGGGAATTTGTAACAAATATTCAAAATTCTCTCAAAGTCAAGTTTGTATTCACTGTAGATATAGTTCAATGCAGTCATGCTAATAAGTGTCAGTACTATCTGATTAAAAGTGTAACCATTTAGATGAGACCCCCTGCAATCCCTTTTAATTGTATAATATTCCTGAACAAAAATACCATATTGTTCCATTAAAACTATAGCAGCCCAGCAGAGAAGTGTGGCCCTGCTGCATTATAGATTTAGCTGCACAGTTGATAAATGAAAGGCTTAGTCAATTCAGCTGTGATTCATGTTCTGCATGTTGAGCATATATTTGTGCAACAGACACATTAACTCACAAAGCAAACTCACCAGGATTGGAACTTTGAAACTGCAGGTTATGTCTATGTCTCTACAGCAGGAGCATTAACTGAATGAGATATGCTTCACAGCAGGCTGCAGACCACCAAACATGTGCAGTGTAGTAACATGTAACACTTGTCTACTTTGTGACTGCATTGCTTGAACCCTAAAAGATAATGAAAGGTCTGTCTGAAATGTGGAGAGTGTTTGGTAAGTTGGTGCCTTGGAAAGGCTGGTAGGTGTGGCACACTTTTCATTGTATTTCTGTCATTTGAGATGTAGAGGCCATGAAAGATGCAGCATTGAACCCACTATGCAGTATGCCTCCTATAGCATTTCAAGCCTATCACACTGCATACAGTTCGTAACACTTGCTTATGAAGAGGGAGAGATGAGTTCAAACATTGTTTCTATTCAGTCCTTTCACTCTCCTCCGAGACAGCCAACAAGCGTCATTATAATGCTGTGAACAGTATAGCAACAACTCTGAGAAGTGCATGTACTGTTTCAATAGAAAAGGTATATAGGACATATAGAGAAATGCTGGCACTGCTCCTTAAAAAAAAATATTCATTTCTCAATTGTTTTCATAATGACTTTTCTAAAGCACGTTAACCCTGCTAAGTAAAGGTTCTGCAGTATTAGAATTATACAGGCCCTTCTAGAAAATATGGGTATTCTTCCTCAGTAGTATTCTGCCCACCGTTGTACTGGTAGTAGTTGTAGTGGTGGTAGTGCCTCAAAATGCAGACCAAAAAGCAATATAGCCCAGGGATCGTATCTCTCCAGGACTGAAAATCTCTGCACTGGCTCCCAGTGGCTGCGAGGATTAAGTTCAAAACCCTCTGAATCGTCCACAAGGCCTTCTGGAGTCTGGGGCCTCTATAATACCTTCAACTCGCTCTTCCTAAATATCTTCCTTCAGAAGCTCTTTGCTCATCTGCCTCCAACTTCGCCAAGCAACGAGTTGGTGGTAGATCCCTCTCCTCGGCTGGTGCCTACCTGTGGAACAGCCTCCGTGCCTCCCTGAAACTTGAGGAGAACCATCTCCGGTTCCGGGAAACACCTCAAAACCTTTCTCTTTGCTTCTGCTTTCTCTCCTCCTCTCCTCTGCTGACCTCCTGGCTGACACCGGTACTGCACTGGCTACCTGGTCACCCTCTCATCCGGGGCCCAGGTCCCTCTCCCACCAGCGTCACACACCTGCACTGCCCACCTGGCAACCCCCGCACTGGGGACTGTTCTGTATCCCTACAGTCCCCCTACCAGACCTCGATAGCTGATGTCTGCACTTATCCATGCACTTGCTACATGCTGGCCGTTACTTTACTTATTGTTATTATCTATTCCCATGTACTGCACTTTCCTTTCCTCCCTTCCCACACACTTGCGCGATCTGAGTAACACCTGGCCTAGTAGGATCATTGTCCGTCCTCCTTGTTCTCCTCCCTTGCCTCGTCGCGCCTTGAAACACTTGTGTATAGGCGCGTTACAAATGCCATATCATATCATGAATTGATTTGTGAATGCTCATGAGTGTCTTTAAACTTGTGGTGCTCATTGCACACCATTATTAAGTAAGTATACATCGCCTTGTTTCTCAGGAAATGAGCTGTATCCAATGACATTTTGAAACGTCTTATTCACACCTGACCTCATTACTAGAATATTATTGGTCCAACCATTAAGTGGTCGATGGGTGGGAAAAGCCACGATATAGATTTTTGAAAGATAAATGTGAATTAGTACCAGTGTTGTTTCTGTGCTGACTGGGACATTTGCACAGCAACAGTTTTCAAAACGTAAATACTTCCAACTCTTTGCTTCTTTTATAGTTTAATGCGCTGTGTTTTCTGCGTGCTGTGTGCACCATTCCTAGTTTGTCAAAGCTTACGCACGCATTACTGTGTGACTGCTTTTTGAGTGGCCATGTGACAAATCCTTGCTTTTCCCATAATCTTTCCTGAACTATGTACAGCAACACTTTATTTTCAGTTTGCCCTGCTTTAGAGACTCAAATGGGGGAGTGGGGGTCTGGGGGGTAATAGCTATGGGCAAATCACAATATACCACCCTAACGATTGGTTTGCAGATGAAGGCTAATCAAAATAATTTCTTGAAGTATGTTTCAGCTCACTGATATTGCAGTTCAATCTCAAATGTAACATGGAGGCCAGAATCACAGCGCTTGTTAGACAAGATGTTATGCAGTACCCTGTGGGAGACTGCACCAGCCTTGCCCTCTTGACAATAGTTAACCCAAAGTTTGGTATAAGCATGTACTACACAAGCTGGTAGAGTGAATGAACATCCGGGCTTATCTCAAGAGGGGTCAATGTGAGCTGTAAGGTTGTAACACAGAGGTAAGAAGAGTCTTTCAAGGAAGCAGGGCAGTCAATGTTAGTTGAGCAAAGTCTAGGAGAGCCAGAGTTCTTATTGCAGGTAAGTTAAAGTCTTGCACAATGTTTTTTGAAACGTTTGTAGAAATGAAATCACTGAAGGGCCACAAGCTGGGGGGCTTGTGAGAGGCAAAGCTGCAAGCACCTCTGCAAGGGCAATCAAGACAAGTCTCAACTGGGAGCTAGCAAGGCTACATAACAAGAGGTAAGTCCTCTTAGTTTTACAGTACCTTTGGTTAGAAGAAAAACTGCTTCCAGCTGGCTTCTGTTCCTGTATAGGTCTGCAGATCCTGTGTTCCTGGGCCTCAGTCAGGGGGACAAGAGGGAGGATGTCTGGGGACTCTTGCACTATGAATGGAAGGTCGATGGCAGCAATGAGCAAACTTCAGATCAGCAGCACTTTGTGGTTTTAGCTCCTCGCGTCTCTCGCAAATAGCACCAACGTGGGTTCTCGGGTACCACTATGGATTTTCCTTGCATCTGGGGTCCAGCACTCTGTTGAGGTGGCTCAGGCTTGGTCAGTCCTGCTTCAAGGGAGTCCGGAGGATCTTCCTGGAGCTCGGGTGATGCACTCGGTCTGGTGTTCCTCTCCCTGGCACTTCGGTTCCTGCAGCAGCAATGGAAGTACAGCCAGCTCTGAGCGGATGTCCAGACGAGTTCCCTTTGGGGATGACTGGTCCCACCAACCCAAGGGGAGAAGTCGTCAGTTCCAGGGCTTTTCTAGTCGAGGTGAATTTGGAGCTTCAGCAATGCAGCAGGGCGTCACTGGGCAAACCAACGGTCCAGGAGTTGCAGCAAGGGTCTCTTCCAAGTTCTTCTTCTGATTCCTCCGTCCAGTGGTTGACTCTGCCTTCCAAGCCAAAAGCCTTGCCTTTTATGCAGGTTTCTCCCATTCATTCACAGCCTTGCTGTCACTCACACAGCAGGGTGGCTGCCCTCCAAGGACAGTCAGCTGGCCAGTCACCTTCGGGTGCATTCCTGTAACCAAGGGGATTAGGCACAGGGAGTTTCAGGCACCTTCCTCACTTCCTGCCCCTGCCAGACACGCTGGAGCCAGAGGCAGGCTTCACCAGTGAATCCCCCCAAAGACAAAACAAACAAAGGGACTAAACCTGATTTGGCATGCAGAGTAAATCTCAAGAAGGACCTTTCCAACAAGAAATGGCAAAAAAAGAAGACTGGGCCATTTTGACAAAATGGGCACCCATGGGTGTCTTACTGCAGCTGCAATTGCAGCCCGCGGTGGAAACACACAATGGTAGGAAAAAGTAAACCACTGCCACCAGGCATTATTTGTAGAAAGTGTAACATAAAATTGTTACATGAGAAACTAGAAAAAGGGGATACTAAGTAACCCCTCCAGCACCCTATTGTAGGATAGTATGCGCTGGGTCTAGAAAGTTATAAAATCAAAGTAAAGTCAATTTCACTTCACTGCTTTTGGAAACAGTAGTTTCACCAAGAAAAGGTATTTAAACCTTTGGGAAATCTAAGAGACTTCCCTGTGTCATTGCACTGAAGATGATGTGTGTCACAATGTAAAGATGATGCCTATGGAGTTTTCAGACTCCAAAGTCAAAAGAAATACAGAAAACACATAGAATTAAAAGTACAAAGTCTCAAAGTTCAGCAAAAAGAGCTGGGGAGCTCTAAGTTGGGAGGAATGTAGCACTAACCTGACAATTCTCCCTAACAGCACTTTTAAGTTTCCCATGGTCATGTGATATATAAGAAGCCATGTTTTGCTTGGAATTCTGGGACTTGTAGTTTTCCTGAACATCAAATGGGCAAGAAAAAAAGACATGCTGGATGCAAGACCGGAGGCGGAAGCCGGCCGCATCCATTGAAGGGCCGCATTTTAAAGGGCCTGTCTGCGGCTGTCCGCGGATGGTCGCAGGATCAAGTAAGGCCCTATCCCATTTCATTGTGAGTACACCTTGACTTTATAGTCCTGCGCATTACAGGCAAGACCCAATTCTTAAACATCTCACGACGCCTGCCGGAGCACACTGACTTTCTGTGACTTTCTAACACCCGCCCCTTACCTTAGCCTACAGCATATGATTCTCAGTATTTGTATCCCCCATGCTAGCTTTTAGGGCTTAACGAGTGTTGATATTCTGCACCGACTACCGTTAATGATATTATGCCATTCATATCTGAAATCTCCAATGCCATTGTTAATACAATACTACCTCTCTGCCTTGGCGATATCGAGTTACCTATAGTAGCAAAGTTTTCTTCAAGTGTACATGATCTACACACCTTCAGCTATCCCATATAGCTCACAGCATTATTGCCACATTTAGACTGTGTGTAAAGTATCAAGTCAGTGATTTATTAGTGCCATTCCATTTTAGCGCCATAGCAGCTCAGTCGCTCTGAGATAGTGTGAAAATACTGTCAGTTACCTGCCGTTATAAAAACCTACTTTAGCCGGTAATAGCAATATTGCTTTAAGTTGTGTGAAAAATGATGTCAGTGGCTTGCCAATGTTAAACTTATTTTAGCCTACTTTAGCAACAATGCATTTACATTGTGGGAAAATACTGCATCAGTGATTTGCCAGTGCTAGCCCCATTTTAGTTTGCTGTAGCAAAAGTGCATCTACACTCTGTGAAAAATGTAGTTAATACTAAAACTAATCTAGCCTCTAGTAGCAAAATCGCATCTATATTGAGTGATAAAACTGTGTTAGTGTGCCTTTTTGTTGATACCAGCCTACCTTTACGAGCGTAATACACATATAGTGACTACCCTAGTTTATTGCCACAGAGACAACTATAGCTTGCCAGTCATGGGATTCATACTGCAACTTATTCTCAATAACTACCATCATGTTTCCTTTCTGCATTGTTCAAAATAGAGTCCTTTGCTCTGGAAACGCTTTTATAGTTTACAAGAATGGTCTGTCTAAACCAGCCTGTCCGCGACACTTTCCATGCCCTTCCTACCTTAAACACCACCATTTCCAGCAGCCACCACACACCAATGCATCACTAGCCTTAGCAAAACTACTTGCACCAGTAACGTTCACACCAAACCATCCACCTCAGAGATCATGCTAAGACTCACAGCCTCCAGAAACTATCAGCCCTACCCCATATTGGGAATGACCAGATGCCACCGTCTAAGATCCCTCACTCATTGGCATGGTTACGGAACCACGGCACACCTCATCTCACCCAAACAGACCCAAACCTCAGGCCTCCCTATCCTCCAGCTGCCTAAAAACGCACACAAACCACCCTACCCACCTTGTGCCCTCAGCCAACCACTGAAACAACTAAACACAAACTACCAACCTCAAAGGGGCACTAATCAATGCCCACTCCCTAGGAGCACACGCGACCGAAATCCATGATCTCATACTGGATTCTCATCTTGATTTCCTTGTCTTTACTGAATCGTGGCTGCACCAAGCCTCAGGCCCTCTGCTGTCACTTGCTATCCCAGATGAATACACCATATTCAGAGTGGACAGGATTCACTCCCAGGGAGACGGAGTCGCAATTATAGCAAAAACTAATCTCCAACTAAGATCATACTCTTTTGAAGGTATTGATGGGTATGAATTACTTCTAACTAAACTAGCCATCAATGATAAAACCACTATCAACCTCGTCACTATCTACAGAACACCCAACTCTCACAGTCATCCAGAAATAGATATCCGTCTCCTGCTCGCCCCACTTATCAAACCCAATACCAAGTGTATTATCCTTGGAGACCTAAATCTAGGATTTACTGATAGTCGCGACACTAAAGCAGAAGCCCTTCACTCAGCTCTTAGGGACATGAATTTTACACAGCATATCAACACGCCCACCCACAACAAGGGTAGAACCCTCGATTGTATCCTAACTCACAACGCCACCGTTGCTATTGATTCCATATCTCCACTCAGCTGGATGGATCTTTTCAACATTCAGTTCACCATTATCACTGATGAACCCCTGCCCACTGCACAAAAGCCTACTCACACCTATGAAGCTAGAAATCTTCATAAACTCACACCAGAGAACATTAGCCCTATACTGAGCACAGCACTAGAAGCATCATCAATCAGCAGTGATAACCCATGCCTCCTAGCTGACATCTACAAAAATTGCCTTACATCCACTGTCAATTCAATAGCACCCCTTACCACCAAATCGAAACACACCGATAAACGGTCATGTTTCTGGTTTAATGAGGACCTAGTCAATCTTAGAAGAAATAAACGTGCTCTGGAACATGTCTACAAAAAAACTCCAACACTAGTATCAAAAAATGCTTTCTTCTTGGCCAATAAAACCTATAAGTCAGCAATTATTTCAGCTAAAGCGAATGCCTATAATACACGGATCAACAACGCAGCCTCTGACTCCAAAGAGTTGTTCTCTATCCTGAGAGAATTGGAAAACCCTACCCCCATTACCAACAACTCTATACTGAGCAAAGAATGGTGTACCACCATACAAGATGCCCTAGCATCCAAAATTAAAATGCTGCAAACCAAAATCGCCATAAAAAAAGAGTTGCTAGCAAGCAAACCATCCACTGATAAGCTTTCGCTCAACCCCGTCACCAATACTAGTCCACCATTTGCCTTCACTCCAGTCACCCAAGACTTAGTTTGTGACACCATTGCCAACCTCAAAGCCTCCAACTGCAAAGGAGATGCCGTCCCAGTTCACATAGTTAAATCTTGCGCTCCAGCACTTACACCCATTATCACTAACTTCATTAATGCCTCATTTAAAGCCAATCTGGTCCCAGCCAGTATTAAGGAAGCCTGGGTCAACCCCCTGCTTAAGAAGCCTTCTCTAGACCCAACTGTACCTACAAATTACCGGCCAATAACAACAGTCCCCTTTCTATTGAAAATCATTGAGAAAATACCTTATAACCAAGTACAAACCCACTTAGAAAATAACCATCTTCTTGGATCAAGACAATCTGGCTTCAGGCCTAACCACAGCACTGAAACGGCTCTACTGGACCTCAAAATCCAAATGGATACTATTAGAGACTCTGGTAAACTTTGTATTCTCCTGCTACTTGACCTCTCGGCTGCATTCCATTTAGTGGATCATGACAAACTCTGCGATTCCCTAGCTAATGACTTTAACTTCTCCACAGATGCAACTAGGTGGATTAAATCCTTCCTAGTTGACCGCACTTCTAGAATCGCTATAGGTAAGGAAGCAGCTGACCCCATCCCCTTCCCCATTGGGTTGCCTCAAGGCTCCTGCCTTTCACCCACTCTCTACAATGCATACACTAAGCTCCTATTCTCAGCCCTAGATGATATGGGTGTCATCTACACCAACTTTGGGGATGACACCCAGATCTTCATCCCACTTTAAGGAAATTACTCCCAAGACACCCTACACACCAATAAAATCTATGCAATCATTCAAAACTGGATGGCACTAAATAGCCTCTGTCTCGATGATGAGAAGACCGAAATTCTGATAGTGGGCTCTCAATCTATTATTAGCACACTCCACTCTGACTATGTATCCATCAACATTGATGGTACCACCATACCAGTCTATAAACAAGTAAAAACATTAGGAGTTTACCTGGATGCCAATCTCTCCATGACTAAACACATCAGCAGTCTTTCATCCACCACAGCATACACAGCGAAATTAATTTCACTAAGCAGGCAATTCCTCACCCCCACTAACTGCATCACTCTGGCCAGAGCACTGATTCTTTTGACTATTGTAATGTCTTACTATTAGGTACCTCAAAATCTAATTTAAAAAAATTACAACTGATACAAAACAAAGCCCTACGAGCAGCTCTAGGCATCAGAAAATCAGACCATATATCTAAGATCAGGAAAGACCACCACTGGCTTCCCGTGCCAGAAATAATCGTTTTTAAGACACTCAGCATAACCCACAAATGCTTATAGGACACAGATCCTAGGTATTTAAACAAAGCCATTCAAAAAAAGTCTTCACTAGAATACTAAGGCCCAATAACTTTCAACTTCTTGAGATACCTTGTTACAAGAATACCAAAGCAGGAGGCAGTAGCTTCCGATACTTAGCCCCCAAACATTGGAACTCCCTCCCCAACAACATCAACAAAGAAGGCTCCTTCACTGGTTTCAAAAAGTCACTCAAAACTTGGCTTTTCAAATAGTAGAAAGGACACAGTTATTAGTGGGCCCAAACATGCTGCAAGTAACCCTCATCGTACAATTGTATGTGTAATGAATTGTAATCTTGTCCTGAAAAACTGCATTGTGTAATATGTGTATTTTTGTATGTAACATGCTAACATTGCGCTGTAACCTCGCCGTGATACCCATGGGTCTGGGTGTGTAAAAAATGTAATAAATAAATACAAATAAAATAAACATGCCCCAGGTTCGAAATGGGAAGCAGCACAACGGGATGGCCTTCTCACACATGGCCCCCTGACAATTGAGAGCTCTGGAATCAGAAGTTGCCAATTAGGTGGCACGTTAAGCTCTGACCATAAGCTACAACTTTTAACATGGGAAGTGAAGCTAGGGGAGATGTGGGATTTGAGAGGGGCATGTATGCTGTGGGTATTGTTTGGGTATTTATCCACCCATTGACCCCCTCATGGCAATGCTAGTCCCTATACCCATTCTCATCCTCTTCCAGCTGTGCTCCATTTAAAATAAAGCTTCCTCCAGGGTATCTCTTTGAGTTAGCTCTGTGCTTCTTTTAAGGGGTAGCCTATGTCATGTTTAGCAGTCTTCAGTAAGCTAATGGAATATTTGCAATTATAGACCAGCTCCTGGTGTAACATAAATATCTCAAACAAGTGTGCATTCAGGCACTTGATCTATAATCAATATGTGTGTCCTTGCATCTGTTCCGTTCACTGATTGCCTGTTAATAACAAGCTTTGGCAAAACCAATAGTTTTGGCTCCTTGTTTAGGCATTGTCCTCGTGGGTCCCCCTATTTATCGGTTTGTACAATTTAGAGCTCTTTCCCCTTATCGACCCATCCCTTATTGCGAATTCTAAGCCTCCCAGATTCCTGCAACCAACTTGGATCACTTACCTATGAGATATCCAGTGTCCCTATTGTAAACCTCTCTTTACATTCTACAAACTTCAGGGGTCTTCCATCTGTATTCACGCAGCCAGGGTAAGCAATCAATTTATTTCCTATCTATAATAATAATAATTATTGGCCATCCCCAGGGTGTGTTCCGGATTATCAGTTATTGGTGATAGCTGCCCAAGACCCAATTTAGTTCGTACCCTGTCCCAGTAAAGCAATGCACATTTTATTGAGGTGAGTAGGTATCCTCCTTTGCACCACATCCTTCATCCCTTACATCCAGGGTTCAGCGGCCACTCGAGCATGGGTGCAATTTGCGCTGCCAGTAGATATCTCCCTATATCTGGGACTTCCACCCTCCCCCCCCAAATTTGGGGGGGTCGTGTTAGTATTGATTTGTCGGGGAGAAGTTCTCCCGGGGTCGGCTGAGCCGTCCGCGGACCTCCGGGCAGGGAGGCCCCAACTCCTCCCGTATATCCCAAAAGAATGAGTATGATACACACGCAAGAAGCAAGATGATTCTGCTGTTTATTAAACAAAATGGCAGGGATGGGTCAAGGAGCGTACGCGTCCGTCCTGACACACACACAATCGTGGGGCTCGCAGGCCCTTTTTACCTTAGTATGACGCGCTACTTGCGTCACTTGAGAAAGTTAGCAAAAAACCTATCTCCACTCTGGATTGGCTCCTCGAGTGGTAAGGTTAGTATAGCATACGTATAGAGAGCGTTATTAGTGGTCAAGGGTTAGTCAGGTGGTATACCTGGGTTGTCCCTTCAATTTGATACATGAAAATTGTTACATGAAGACCCCTGAGGATTGGTCAGTGTTAGTGGCGTCAGTGATAAGAGCCCCATGTTCTGATTGGTCCATTCGCGAGCCCCCAGTCTGGGACCATCGCTGTTCCCAGCTCGCGGTGCACCTGTCACTTGCAACAATGTTTCACTATAGGAACGTGCAGACAGTTCGAGGATTTATTCATATGCTGGAAGGCCGACTACTCCCACTGTTGCAGACGTTCATTGAGTCGCTTAATTGTATCTGCCTGTGTCTTGAGACGAGGAATCCAGGCGCCTCCCTCCTCCTGGGCCTGGCACTTTATCAAGTTCGGCTTGGTCACGTGAAGTGGGACCGTGGTTGAGGCAGAATTCTGCACAATTAATATTGTTTTTCCACTGTGTGGCTGGCTTAATTAGCAGGTGTGACCTTGGCGTCGGCTTGCGGCATGTGATTTTGCAACATTGTGCCCTTGGCTGTCTGTGTTTGTCGGGCTCATTCTGCAGGGTCAGCAACGGAACCCTTGCTTCGTTAAATGTTCATGGAAGCTCTTGCTTGCGGCCTACTTGGGCCTGGTGCATAGGTGGAGGCATTTTGATGCACGGCGCTTTAGGTTATGGTATCATATTGCTTTATCCCCAGTATCATGTCTTCGTTATATTCCTCATTATGGCGCATGTTTTTAGGGGAAGCGTGAGCAAGCATTTTAGAGGCGTTCATTGTGCGTCTTGCGTTTCTGCGTTTTGAAAGACCTATGTGAAAATAATAAAGATGCGCGTCAATGGGTGTATCCGTCACCTACGTCATGGCACTGAATATGTTCTTCGTGTGGATTGGTGTGGGGGTGTCCGGTGTGCATGTTTGTACGGGTGTGCTGACCGTTGGCTAGGTCGTCATGGCATCTCTAACGATGTGTTCATTTACTGTTGAATGGTTCAATCGAGTTCGTCCATGCCGCAGGAGTCGGCATGGGCAGGGCATGCTGATGGGCAGGTTGGTGGGCACATCCGTATGTTCCTGTACCAGGGTATTTGGTCATCTGGTAAGTGGGCAAACTCCTCTCGTGGCGGGTGCCTGGGCCGTGATCCTCTTGGCCAGGGGTGAGAGGGGATTGGTGGGAGCCTTTTATTCCATTCTCCCACTTCAGATTGTTGTATCCTAGGCCGCTTTTCATTCCATATGAACGAGAAGATCTCCCCCTGCAGGTGTTTAAATGGGATGACTATAGACAAGGCTCTAAATATATATAGCAATCGGGACAGTAGGGTCATTTTAACAGCTTTGATCCTAGAAAACCAGGATAATTCTTGCAGGTCTCAACTCCTCATATCTTTCAGGGCAGTATCCCATCATTCTCGGGCATTGGCCCTATATAATCCTTCTTATTTTGGGTTTATGTTAACTCCTAAATATTCCACCTTCTCCTCCATCCGCATGATAGGGTACACCCTATTGACCTCCTCTGCCACTTTCGGGTCCTCTGTGATGTTGAAAGCTGTAGATTTCCCATAACTCATAGTGAATCCCGAAACCTTACCAAGCCAGTGTAGATCCTTAAGAATAGCAGATAGGGAAATCTCTGGTCCCCCACATATAATGTTATTTTACGTTATTGCCCCATGCAAGTCCCCCCCCCTTTATCCTATCGTCATTCCGTATTAGGCAGGCCAGGGGCTCTACAGCTAGGACAAAGACAAGGAGGGATAGTGAGCAGCCCTGCCACATTCCTCTCCAAATCTGAATAGGTTCTGTCAATTCCCTATTAACATTTATTCTCTTGGTCAGGGTTTTGTAATTTGCTAATACGATATTGTTAAACTTTGGTCCAAAACCATAGGCCCATAAGGCCAGTTCTGCACATGTCCAATCTAAGCTATCAAATGCCTGCTTTATGTCTAATGGCAGAAATGCAAATTTCTAACCATTTCTCCTACCCTATAAAATACGTTTATGGCCCTTCTAATATTGTCAATCGTACTATGCTCCAGGATCAAACCTGTTTGATCCGGAGGAACTATTTGAGGGAATATGTGCATCAGACGAGTTGCTAAAATCTTTGCATATATTTTAGCATCACCAATGAAAAGAGATCTAGGTCAAATGCTGCATATTCCGATGTGTCGTACCATGACTTTACTACTGGGATGGTAATTGACGTTTCCATAATTTGTGAACCGGTCCTACCAAGCTTATTGTGTTGAATAGCAGGATTGGAAATGTCCAGGAGCTGGGCACTATTTAGCTCCTGCTCCTAAGTTAGTAGAGTCTGATTAGCATCCCACCTACAGTTACTAGGAGCTAATTTTGACTCTCCATGCCAATTAGTGCCCTACACATATATATGTGATGTTAAGTGTGTTTTTGGGAATAAGTATGAAGGAGCACCAGGATACATGTATAATATATTTAAAGCAGAACAAGTCATACATAGTGGACAAAAGGTTACACTGTGCATCTCAGGTGAAAGTCACAATTGCAATTCACTATGTACTAGCTCCTTGTTACCCTGCAGTAGCTCCTGATTAATGTGGGATGTCTGAGACCCAGGAGCTGCTTTAAGCTCCTGCTCAACACGTCTTTTTTTCGATCCCTGAATAGCTTGGCTAATGGGTTCATCAGTGCTGTTTGTAGTTGCCGTTCCTAAACGCATCTGTGCATGGGGCCTGATTCCGTGGAACATTGAATAAGAGTATTAGCACACCTTAATGCATTAAACAAGGCTATGTGCTTGTGCCCCCAATATTGAATTGATATATAAGCTATTTGGGTGAGCCAAGTCTGGGCAGGATAGTAGTATCCTGGCTCAGTTATGCAGATGATATAGTTTTGATTGATTACACTCCCATTGGTCTGCAGAGACTACTCGAAGATCTGATGCTCACTGTCAAAAGGAGTACATTAAGGTAAAGATTATATTTGCAAAGCAATGTTATTGAAGTTGCTGGAACCTACAAATATTGAGTGTGATGATCAGCACTGCATCTAATGGCAATGAACACTTCAAGCAAGTATCTTCCAGAGTTAAATAACAAACGATAGTTATGAGGAGGTTTAAGGTAGCTTGTGCTGGTTTTAAACTAAACCCCATTATTGAGGTTTACACACAAAAAGTGGCCCTGATATAGAATGAAATTTGGGCTTTCGAGAATAACACCATTATCACCAAAATGTATGGGAAATAGTGGGACGTCACTGGAGTACATGGGTTAGCTCTTGATCTTATGGAAATGAAGGCTATGGCCAGGTCAGGGCTCTAAACCTATATATTAAAATTATCCACACCAGTTCATCTTTGTAGTGTGTCGAGCCAGAAACCTGTTTATTGCCCAAGTTAGAAATAACAGGAGTGTGAGGTGGAATTCCTTGCTCATCCCACACACGAACAAACAGGTGATGGAGATTCTGAGAACCAAGGGATCGGGCAGGGGTGTAGGAGAGACCAGATCATTTAGGTAAGAGGGGGCAAGACCATGGATACGTTCGAATACATACAGAGATTGGGGAAATGAAGACAAGTTCAAAAGGCAGAAGAGAATTGGCAACGCGAGTTGGAGTAAAAGAGGAGCAGGCGCATAGAGGATAGAAGATACGGAGCCCCGTTGAAGACAGAGCGAGGAGGAGTAAGATGGGAAGCTACGGTCCAAAAAGAGAAGGACAGAGCAATACTCAAGTTGGGAAAGCACAGGAGAAGTGATAAGAGGTTTGGTCACCTGAAAAGAGAGAGAAAAGCCAATGCTACAAATGTTGAAAAGATGATAACGACCGATCAGGGCAGTGGCAGAAATGTAATGAGAAATAGAAAGCAAGGGACCAAACTGACGGAAAGATTACATGCTGATGTAGAAAATGGCAGAAAGTAGGACGAAAGAAAATACCAGAGGGAGGGGGTAAGGGAGATGGAGAAGAGGATGCAACATAGCAGTTCAGTTTTAGAAGTATTTAAAAGGAAAACGTGGCATGCCATCCAGGTTTGGACGGCCAACAGACTAGCTGACATGGTAGAGTGTAAAGACTCAGAAAAGGAAGAGAAAAGAAGAATTGTGTAGGACTAATAGCACGAATGAGTCAATACGCATCTACAACTAACAACTACTAACAAAGAACGTTGCAGGATTATCAATGTAGCTTGCAAAAGTTATAATGATGATGCATTTATATTGCATTCAATTATTTGGATGCATGAGATTGTGCTCTATTTTTCATTACACATTGTCACTGTTAAATGATTTGTGAATGCAATGAATGAAATTAGTACTGCTATTTTGTGAACAAAAGGTTACTGGGTAATCGTATTATTTTTTTAAAGCCTACATAAAACTTGTATAACACCTTTTGCTAGAGGTTTAATATTGTTGCTAATGACCGATGTCCCTTAGTAATGTTTACATTGTGTGGAAGCAGGCTAAATTATGGCAGTATGGAAGGCATGGCTTTGTTACATGCTCCATATTACTGTTTGTACACAGGTGCCCCCGCCCCCTCCTTCGTTGTTTCCAATGGGGAGGGATACACAAGAGTTTGTATCACTGGGACTTCAACTGGTCACAAGGCAGTGAAGGGGCAGACGCTGAAACTATGGGTTAAAGATACGGTTACATGGTCGAATATGCCTTCTGGAGGGCTGCTGGCAACCAGACTGGTGGGGAGACATTTTATTCAGTTTGAAACTCCTCCTTTCATTCAGTCAATACTCCCTCAGACTTGATGCCTATGCGAGCGAAGTTGCACAATGGTTGAGGGGCACAACCCAAAAGTTACAGAACTGTACCGGTGATACTATGTCTCCATTATCAGTACACTACAAATCCGGTGAAATCATGGCTACACTGTAATGTCATTGCAAATGTGGATTAATGTTACAATATGAATGATATATGTATCCAGCATGGGGAAAAAGGTTGCATTGCATTGGTGTGAGATACTAGCTGTAGAGAAGGAGCAGCACTTTTGCTGGAAACATCTGAAAATAAACACACAAAAGAAATACATGAATAAACCATTTCTTTATTGCAGCTTATCTGCTAAGTAGGTTAGGCATGCATCGCTGTGAGCAGTACTGGGGTTGAAAGAAATCCAGCTATGCCAGAATGAATGGATGCATTTACAATAAATGGCGTCTCTATCCTGGGAGACAGGAAATGACCCATCATGCCATTGCAGCTCACATGTTAAACAATTAAGTGTCACGTTATGGGCATTCCCAGGAGTGAAGCTACGATTCGCTGCGAATGTGGCTGAACTGAATCAGGATCGGGACATTTGAAAGTATAAAATCCGAAATAAAGGTAATTTAATTTTTCTTTGAAGATATTTGCATGCTGGGTCATCATTGTAAGGTAATGAAATCCTGTTTAAGAACGGTACTTGGGATGCTCCAAATGAAAAGATACACAGTTTGTTCTGGATACATAGAAACTAACTTTGAGGACTAACTCGAATAGAAAGTATGGTCCAATGTGTTCGATGAAAAATCGAAAAAGTAACAAGCATTTAGCCTATATAGAAGAGCATATCACTATCTAAGCAATGCAATGCCAAACCACACTCGAAATATACAAAAACTATTGTCTTTGGGTTAAATTATGGAACAAAATATTAGTAACAGTGGTTTTAAGTCCACATTTTACAATCATAAATAGTATAATTTAATTGACATGCAATGTGAAAACTATTACGAGAAGATTCAAATCAGATCATACAAAGTATAGAAAAAAGTACATCACATGTAGTTCGGATTGAATGCTGAAAATGACCCTTGTTGAATAATCATCGGTTCACATGCGTAAGAATATGAGCATGGGGCAGAGGCTGTGTTACAAATCATTTAATAAATAGAGAAAACGGCACATATTACTGTGTTGGTATCACACACTGTTTATCTCATTCATATTCATAACTGGAAAAATACAAGTTTAAATATTTAAAAAGGACTCTTTTGATTCCTTGTTAATGTAAGTAAAAATATACAATGACTGGAGTTCATTGTTTGCAGGTAACATGATGATTTAAATTCAAATCTGATGGGTGTGTTTAATGTGTGATTGGTATTTAGACAGCGCTACTACATTGGAAAGGGTTAACTAGCAAACTCAGCAAATTATCATAGGGCATTGGGGCAGTGTAAATAGACTACCAGCATACCTATCACTATGTTTCATATAGTGGCATTTAAATCAGAGGTCACCAAAAAGCGCAGTCCAGCCTATTCTCTCTCTTTTAAAGTAATCAGTTTACCAGAAAATATACTATTTATCAATACAGTGCCAACTATAACCAATTTAAATCCTTTCCAAAAGGTTTCCCAAAGAGCCGTTTGAGAAAACGAGGACCTGAAATACATATTGGAGGGATGCTTCAGAAAAGTGTTCTACAAGCTATGGTTTTAAAGATGACCTTTCAAGTTTCCAAATGTCCTTGGTGTCAGATTACGCACTGCTATATCCGGCATGAATACCATTATAAGTAACAAAGTCATGTTTCAAAACACTGCATGCATAAATTAAGAAGATGAATGGAAATCCATATATATCGAAAAAAACACCAGGACGTAAATGTTAATAAATCATTGTTATCTGCCGTACAAGTACTTTTGTGACCAAAAGTGACGTATTTGTGGTATGTTTAGTCTTCATGTTGGTGAGGAGTGAAGCCTAATGACTCACCCTTAGAATATACGTTCAACTCTCTTCCTTCTATAACCTAAACCCCATTTGTGGGTCTCTTTAAGGTTGAGCGAGGTAAGTTCTAACCGAGACTGCCCTATATTCGGTAAATTGCTGGTAGGGCGTCTATTCTTTTTGAGGTTCTTGGAAAATACTGAGTTTTTTCTAAGGTAGTTAAATGTGTCAACTAGTCTTTTTTGGAATGCCAACATTAGAGACTGTTACAGTAATCCACAGTGCATAACACAAATGTTTGTACAAGCTTAGTTTTGTGGCCTATGTTCCTGTAAGGGGGGGTCTTTTTTTAAGACATGCTGTTGGCAGTGTGCACGTCGGCTCTTTGCATTCACCTGTGGTATGCATGAGGAATACAAATGAAAGATGAACCCTGGGTTCCAGGCTTTTCGGACTGGGAGAGGTGTGGCCTTTGGAGGTTGCATCTTTTTGAACATTAGAGGGTGGGTGCAAAGGAGTAGAACACACGTATTTCACTATTGTTGCCATTAAGCAAAGGGTGTTGATCGATTTTTTTAAGGTACTCAACCATGGTTTGGTTGTCTCTGTAGTTCTTACTCTAAATGCCAGCTGAGTGTTATCAGCATACAGCTGGAAAATGGGAGTGAATTATTTGATGGCTGATGTCAAAGGACGCACACATGCACATATGCACATATGCATTGAAAAGACAGGGCTTGCTGCAGGATGCTTGGGTAATGCCTGAAGGATATGGTGGCAGATGTGGAGCCAACATGACTGAACCTTAACTGAGATTCCAATGATTTGATTGATTTCTTCTAGTCCCTTGGTGGAGCTTTGGCTGGTAGGAGTATTTTGTTATCTACTGTATCATGTTTTGACAGATCTATCAGAAGGAAAATGGATTGTTGGTTGCCATCTATGCCTTTCACAGGTTCTTCTCTAATATCTAACAAGGCCACTTCTGTTTTTCTAATAGGTCAAAAGGCTGTTCATGTATCGTGCAGATGCCTAACATAGCTGTGTAGTTGTGTTCTGTCTTCCATTTCCAGGTTCTTTGCAAGAAAAGGAATGTTAGATATAGGATGGTAGTTACTCATATTGGTATGGACATTATTGTTTCCTTAAAGAGTGGAGAAACGATTGCCTCCTTCGACTGTTTAGGGATGAGAGCCTTTTGCATGGACATATTATAGATGCATTTCAGTGTGCTATGCCAGAGGAGTAACTGGGCAGAGGGGGTAGAGGGGGCGGGGAATCAGGACAGTGGCTGCTTTCAAGCCCTAGACAAGTTTGATAATGTTCAATCATTGATCAAGTTGAAAGAGGAGTAGTATGAAAGGCTAAATTAATCGTTTTGATTTTCCTCTTGAAAGTGGTAACTGTATTTTGTGGCCATGTTAGTTTAGGATTTGAAAGCGTCCTGGTGAGTTTGCAGAGGTGTGGGCCTTTCATTGTGTTGTCTGCAAATTATTCCTCCCTTCTGCAATGAATGGCTCAGCAGTAGCCCCTGCCATGGGTTTTGCATGCTAGAGCATTGATGGTACACTTTAGGTTTCACCATTTACATTCAGGTTGTCTGGCTAATCCTTTCGTTGTACAGAGTTCAACACTGAACCATTTGTTAAGAAACGTTATTACTTTCTTGGGTTTTTGAGGGTCAGTTGAATAAGGATGTCCAGTGTCTGATCACTTTTTTTTTTTATAGAGGGTATTGAGACTTGAAGTCAGTCAGTATGATCTCAGGATGTATGAAGGAATCTCTGAATGTTTTCCTAAAGCTTGCAAGCACATAAGGTAAAACTCAAAGGCAAAAAGGGGACAAATGAGTAGTCAAATTTAAACACAACGGGGGTGGTCTCCAGGATGAACTAATGAATTAATGTGGCCACGTAGTCTCAATGGAGGTTGGCTATAGTGGGTTGAATCATCATTTATTTGATTGATATTATATCAGCATATACAACTGGTCATTTATTTATTTTGTAGACCCATAGGTCCTACACAAAATTAACAAAATTCAAATACATAACATACCTTTCCAGATCAAACAGACCAACAACCTACAGATGGTATACATTACATGTATAGTCGTAACTGAGCAGACCTGAACATATCTATGTTACAGTGTACAGGAAAAGAAAGTGTTCCTTCCTGTTCAGCACAGCGGATTTGAGCATATAAATTACACATGGGCATGTACAAAATCAGTGTCCGCAGAGCAAATTGATACTGGTCATAGAAACAGAAAACAAAAAAAGGAAACCAAAAATGTGTACTTGGCCAAGTACTGTTATTGAAAAACTGAATTTCGTAACAGAAAAGAAACACGTTACTTACCTGTAACTGTTGTTCTCCAGCATGGGTCTGACATGGATTCACATGCTCATGAATATTCCCCGTCGTCGGGCCGGAATCCTCGGTAAAGAAAAAATCACTATCAGTTTTATTTCTGATCTGTCTTTCTCAGTAGTAACCAATCACTGGTCTCTGGGTCATACTGCCCCGAGCCAATGACTGCCCTCTCCCTAAGCCCCGCCTCTGGCAGCCATCCTCAGATTTGGTAGCACGTAAAGTGGCAGTATGACCAAATGAAGAGCCGCAGCGTGGTAGGAGGGAGGGTTTGCATGTGAATCCATGCCACACCCATGCTGGAGAACAACAGTTACAGGTAAGTAACTTATTCCTTCTCCAGCATGGGGTCTGGCATGGATTCACATGCTCATGAATAAAGAATACATAGCAGTACACACATGCACAACCATGGGAGGTGGCAAAAGGCTCAACATTATGCATTACATCAAAACTCAACATTAAGCATTTCTTACCTCCTCACCAGGCTCACCTTAAGCGAACAGGTTGCGCAGCACTGCTTGGCCAACCCTGGACTCCTCCCCGGAATCCCGGTCGACGCAGTAGAATCTCGTGATGGTGTGTATCGACCTCCGCGTAGCAGCCCTGCAGATGTCCAGCAGGGGCACACTAGACAAGAACGCCGTGGTAGCAGCGACAGCTCTGGTCGAATGGGCTCTCGGACAGCCGGGCAACGGTCGGTTTGCCAACCGATGACAGTGCATGATGCAGCCGGAGAGCCATCTGGAAATGGAAGCCTTCGAGAGAGCCTTCCCTTGGTTCACAGGTCCAAAGTTCACAAACAGCTGTGATGTCCTCCGAAAACTCTTTGTTCGGTCCATGTGGAACTTCAGCGCTCTAGCTACATCCACCGAGTGCAAAGTCCTCTCGGCCGGCGACAAATGTGATGGGAAAAAAACTGGTAACACCAAGGGCTCGCTGAGATGGAAGTTCGACGGCACCTTGGGCATGAAGGAGGAGTGCGTCCTCAGCACTACCCTTGTATCGTGAAAGGTCAGGCATTGTAACGCTCACCTGATTCTCGCAGAGGCGCCGGTCTTGACTGGGCGACTACCGTATCTTCAAAGGTGATGTGTAGCACCCGGTTGGCTCTTTGGGCTGGACCTCTGTGCACTGTATGCCTGACGTGTAGAGTAAGATGTCTGCAGATAGAAAATATGGGGTTAATGAACTGGGGTTATTGGGGTGTCCCTATCTCTTTCCTCTTCTCCTCTCCTGTAGACCCCCAAAGGTTAACGCTCTCACCTTAGGTAAGTGAATGCCGAGCTCTCCATCTGCCTCGGGGCAGGGTGCTGTAGCCAGTTTCTTCACTGGATAGGTAGCGCAGGCCTCTTGACTTCAGAGGACTGCTGTCCGTCGTTTACTGCACGAACGGTAAGTTTCGAGTCATTCAAATGTCTTTTTAAAGTCTTTAGTAATGATGTCTCTTGTTTTGCAGGGTTCCGGCGATGGCGGATGACGGGCTGAAGTGAGTTGAAGATGGAGCCCGTGTGATGAATAGAAGCGCCTGGAAGCACGTGAGTAAGCGCTTGTTGCCTGCTTCACGATTCGCTCTAACTGTCTTTTTATTTTGCAGGTACGAGTTCGGAGTGGCTGCAGGGTGCCGGAATACCCACTGGATTAGATGTGGAAAGGAGTAATGGCACGTGAGTATTAAAGTTCCCCAATGTCTTTAAACGCACCTTGTTTTGTCTTTCAGATGCGGATGCAGCGCCGAAGGCCTCCGGAGCGTGCGAAGAGTTGGTAAGCTTTTGCCTTTCAGATGCCGGAATGCAGTGTGAAGACCTCCGGAGCGCACGAAGAGTAGGTAAGCCTTTGCCTTTCAGATGCCGGAATGCTAACCTGTTCTTTCTTGTCTTTATAGGTGTTGCTGAAGACTGGATTCAGGATGGTAAGCCTTTTTCCTTAGGCCCAGGACTGGATGCAGAAGACACGATGAGCGTCCTGCTGCAGAGGGTGCAGAATAACGCAAAGCAAGATTCATCCACCGGGTGTGGTTTAAATAGCCTCCTGTAGTGCTTAGGTGTCTCCTTCCACAGCCACGCCTAAGTAAGAAAAGAGTTCCTGGTAAGAAAAGAGTTCCTGCCTTCCAGAAGAGTTCCAGTGTTCTAAATCTAGGGAGTGGCTCCAGCCCCACCCAACAGGAAAAGTAGTTCCAAACAGAAGAGGATCAGAGGCTCAACTGGCAGGCAAGTAAGCAGCATGGTCTGCTGCAGGTAAGTCCACCCAAGCATTATGAGCCCGGCGCTTCCAGCGCTGGGACTGGGCATCTTTATGAGCCTGGTGCCACTGGCGCCAGGACTGGGTCCAAAAGGTCCCAATTGGGACTGGTTGGCACTCGGAACCTGGGTTATGGATCTGCTTCCAAGGGAGTTGGGAAAACCCTGACCTTTTGGAAGCAGAGATCATGACAGGCATGGAGGCTTGCAGGATAGCGCCTGGATCTCTCCCACGCATCGTGCGGAGGTGATGGCCACCAGGAACGCCGTTTTCTACGACAGAAACTTCAACGGGGCCGAATGCAACGGCTTGAATGGCGGACCCATGAGCCTAGTCACCACCACGTTGATCTCCCACACCGGGGCTGGTGCCTTCACCTGCGGGAATGATCGAAACAGTCCTTTCATAAATTCCTTAACCAGGCGATGAGACCACAGGGATGACCGCCCTGTAGTCCTGGTGTATCAGGAAATCGCTGCCAGGTGTATCTTGATTGAAGCGTGAGATAGTCCAACTATGGTTAGCGACAGTAGGTACGGCAATACCTGAGGGGCCGTAATCCGCAGAGGGTTAATCTTCTGTGCCCGGCACCAGATAGAGAACCTTTTCCACTTATGTCCGTAGCACTTGAGAGTTGAGGACGCCCTGGCCTTCGCAAGAACCTCTCTGCAGTCGGCCGGGATATCGTACCCTCCAAACTCTAGTGCTGCAGGAGCCAGGCCTGCAAGTTCAGTGACTCTGGGTCGTGAGGCAGAATGGCACCTCCTTCTCTGGAGAGAAGATCTGTGTCCGTCGACAGCTTGACTGGTGGGGACGCTGACAAGTCCAGAAGTTCAGGGAACCAGATCTGTCTCGGCCACGCCGGTGCGACGAGGATCATTCTGCACCGGGACTTCTTGAGCTGGTTGATGAGTCGGAGCAGCAGCGGCAACGGAGGGAACACATAAAGGAACAGTCCCAGGAGAACGAGAAAGCATCGCCCATGCTCCTCGGTTGGGGAAACCTGCTGGCGAACCTCTGGCACTTGGAGTTCGTCGCTGTCGTGAACAGGTCGATCTGGGGTTTGCCCCATCGTTGAAAGAGTCGGTTCACTTGGTCCTGGCGTAGTTCCCACTCGTGGCACGAGCGCAGCTCTCTGCTGAGTGAGTCGGCGATGGTGTTTTTTATCCCTGCCTGATGAAACGGCACCAGAAACATCCCTTGAGCAACGGCCCAATGCCACAGATCCTCGGCTTCCTTGGATAGGGCTGGGGTCCTGGTTCCGCCCTGCTTCCGGATGTAAAACATTGTGGTGGTATTGTCGGTGAAGATCCTCACTACCTTGCCCTTGAGGGACGGGAGAAAGGATCTGAGGGCACAGAACACTGCCCGGAGCTCCAGGATGTTGATGTGGAGCGGCTTCTCCTCCGGGAGCCAAAGGCCTCTCGCGTGAAGATCTCCGGTGTGCGCTCCCCACCCCTCCAGGGAGGCATCCGTCGTCACCGTCACCTGGTGGGCAGGGGTCTGAAAATCTGTTCCTGCCGCCAGATGAGCACGGGTGCCCCACCACCGGATCGCTCGACGGAAGGGCTCGTTGAGAGGGATCCTGTCTTCGAAGCTGCCCATTGCTTGTATCCAGTGGGTGTCGAGGAACTCCTGTAGAGGGCGCATCCGAAGCCTGCACAGGCGCACGAGATATATGCAAGAGGACATCATCCCGAGGAGGGACTTGATGGACCTCACCTTGGCCACGTCCGTGGCCAGCAGATGATGTACCTTGCCTAGGATGGCCTTTGTCCTTTCCTCCAACGGTGAGGCCAGACACACCACTGTGTCGAGCTTGGCTCCCAGAAACAGTGCGACTTGCGAGGGGACCAGGTGGGACTTGGGGAAGTTGATGGAGAACCCCAGGTCCGTGAGTAGCTGGACGGTCTTCGCTGTGTGTTCCACAGCAAGATCCCTTGTCCTTGTGCGGATGAGCCAATCGTCCAGGTAGGGGTAGACGTGGATCCCCTGTAGGTGCAGCCGCGCCACCACTGGAGCGAGGCACTTGGTGAAAACCCTAGGTGCCGATTTCAGTCCGAACGGGAGGGCCTTGAACTGGTAGTGCCGCCCTTGGACCACGAATCTGAGGAACTTTCGGTGTCCTTTTAAAATGGGAATGTGAAAGTATGCATCCTCCAAATCCAACAACGACAGGAAATCATCCTCCTCCAGCTGTCCCAGCACGTGCTGGAGGGTGACCATCCAGAACTTTTGTGCCTTGATGTACTTGTTCAGTCGTCGCAGGTCCAGGATGGGTCGCCATCCTCCTCTCTTCTTTTTCACGAGGAAGTACCTTGAGTATACTCCGGAGCCCCGGAGCCTCTTCGGGACAAGCTCGATGGCACCTTTTTTGAGCATCGCCCTTACCTCCAATAGCAGTTGAGGGACGTGATTTTCCTTCCTGACCATGGCTGGAATGCGGGGGCACTTTTTTAGAAATTCGAGGGCGTGTCCCAGGGCCAGGGTGTCCAGCACCCAACGGTCAGTGGAGATGGACTCCCACACGCTGACAAACTTCGCCAGCCGGCCTCCCACCAGGGTGCTTCGGTGGGGCCCCGACACCACGGTCGGTTCAATCTTGCTTGGAGGACGCCTTGCCGCCTTGGCCTCCCTAGGGACGACGGCAGGGTCCACCCGACTTACCTCGTCCTCTATAGGCTTCCTGCGATGAGGAGCGGGCCGCTTGGCGGTACGTAGAGGAGCCACCGCCGAATCCCTTGGAGGCACCCTGCTTGCCACCGATGCTCCAAAATGATGGCCTTCGTTGCCGGAGAATGCCTAGGGCCTTAGCTGTCTCCATGTCCGCCTTGATGGCTTGGAGGGACTCATACACTGTTTTCCCAAACAGATTGTTCCCGTCGGACGGCATGTCCAAAACCTTGGCTTGTACGTCCTGGCGGTAATCCGTCGCCTTGAGCCACCCTCGTCATCTAAAGCAAACGCCGTTGCCTAGCTGACGGAAACCGGTGTCGGCAATGTCCCTTGCCACCGTTGTGGCATGGTCCGATGCCACTTTGCCTTCTTTCAAGATCTCCAGGGCCTTGGCCCTCTTGTCGTCCGGTAGGAAGTCCAACAGGGGGGCGATCTTGTCCCATAACTCCCTGTCATAGCGCGCCACGATTGCTAAGGGAATTGGCCGCCTTAATCGTTGTTGCCGCCGACGAGATAACTCGTCGTCCCATTGCATCCAGCTTCTTTCCTTCGCCGTCCGGCGTGGAAGTTGATGTTGAGGCCGATGCCCCCCTGCTTTCTTCTTGGCCGCCACTGAGATGACCGAGTCAGGGATCGGTTGTGCCCTAAGGCACAAAGGGGCCGCGTCGGGGACCCGGTACTTCTTCTCGTACCGATCCCTCTTGGCAGGTGTCGTAGACGGGTTCTTGAGAAGGGTGAGACCTTCGTCCCAGATGTCATCCAACAGAGGCATGGCGAGGACCGTTTTCCTCTCGGCCTCGCGCCGTTGGTAAAGGAGACCTTCCTTCTTCTTCTCTTCGGGGCAGAGCTGAAAAAGCTTGGATGCCCTGGCGATCATTGCATGGAAAGATCCAATCTCGTCGGGTGGGGATGCCCGGGCTGGGGGCAATGGGAGCTCCGTCCCATCATCACCACCATCGTCGTCTGTACCCGTCGTGGCCGTGTCCGTTCACGTGTCATCCCCAGGGACAGGGGACATGGGCAAAGGTTGAGTATGCCGCGAGGGCTGAAAAGGCGGGGCTGGATCGATCCGTCTTCTCTTGTTCGGGGGGGCTTTCTGCCGGGCCTGGCTCTGGCTCCGCCGTCGAGCCTGGTTCCGGTTCCTCCGTCGGTGGTAGGGGCAATCTCGTCCTTATCTCCGAACATAAGAATTGTATTGCCAACAAAATGGCCGCCGAGTTGTCCTGGGGCTCCAGAAGCGACGTGACTAGGACCCTCGCCGGTGCCGCCGTCGCTCTCGTCGTCCTCTTCGTCGGGATCCCTCCCATGGGAACGGGCCTCTTCGACGCCCTCGTCAAGGCCCTCTAAGACTTCTACCAGCTCCTCCTCGGATGCTGTGTCCATGTCCACAATGGTCACCGCCCCTTCTTTTTTTTCCACTGGGGTCTTCACGGGGGTCTTCTCGATGGGTCTGAAAGAGGCTTCCCTCTGCGGAGGCAGGGAGACTCTGGGCCCCGAGGTCGGCTCCACTGGTGTAGCCTCCGCAGACTGTGCCAGGGCCGCCGCAACTTCATCGATAGAGGCCTTGGCCGGGTGAATCAAGGCCTTTACCACCTTCTGTGGGCCTGTGGCCTTCACCTTGGGGGGAGGGTCACCGCCTCGCTCCCCCTCGGCTGGGTCCTTCGAGCTCGACCGGGGCCTCTCCAGAAGCTTCGACGGGTTCTCGGCCTTCCTCTTCCCTGAGCCAGAGCGTTGGCTTGTGGTTGATGGCGCTGGAGAGGATGCGCCCAGCCTGGCAGCCGGGGAGCCCGAACATTCGGCGCTCCCGGTGCCCGCAGACTTGCGGTGCTTTGCCTTCTGTTGGGCCCCCCGTCGCCGGGGCCCCCTCACAGGACTTAGAAGACCGCTCGGACTTCTTCTTCTTCTTCTCACCTGACGGGCTCTTTCCTTCCAGCCAGTTGGAGAGACGAAGGTGTCGGTCCTTGATGGTCCGTTCCGACATGTTCCTGCAAAACGCACAGTCCTTCTCCATGTGCGTTTTGTCCTCATGAAGGCAGTAGAGACATTTTGTGTGCTCGTCCTCCTTGAACACATTCTGCAGCTGGCATCCAGGGCAAACCCTGAACAGCTTTCCGGGCGTCGAGCTTCCTTTCTCCTGGGCCATGCTTTTCGGGTAGGCCGTATAAACTCCTGGACCTCCACGAAGCGTAACTCGACGAAATCTTCACCCTTGAGGGGCATAGAAAAATCCGACACGGACCCCCGTTAGTCGGATGTAGAGACGGTGGAGCTTGAGGCTCTATTTGACCGAAAAATCAGAAAATCTCTTTGAAAAAAGCGCAAAAATGTAGCAAAAGCTTGAGAGCTAAACACGAGGACTCCCAACACTTGAGCATGCGGTAAAAATCTGAGGATGGCTGCCAGAGGCGGGGCGTAGGGAGAGGGCAGTCATTGGCTGGTGGCATATTGACCCAGAGACCAGTGATTGGTTACTACTGAGAAAGACAGATCAGAAACGAAACTGATACTGATTTTTTCTTTGCCGAGGATTCCCGGCCTGATGACGGGGAATATTCATGAGCATGTGAATCCATGCCAGACCCCAGGCTGGAGAAGTTCAGTGACTAATATGCTCGTTATCCCTGCCTAATTCAATTTGGCTAAAGGGTGGGGCAGGAAAAAATATTTGATAGTAGAAGGGCCAAGACTATCTAGACCATAAAGTTTGTATGTTAGTATGGCCCAATGACACATACCAGATAATAAAGCTTGCAGCAGTTGTGTTCTTTATTGAATGCCATGGACTTTTGCCTTTTAGCCCTACTTGACTTCTTGGAGGCTTCATACTATCACACTATCACATCATTGGACTAGAACTGGGGTGAGTATGCGGACTGCATAAGTAAGGCTAACACCCCAGAGTCAATGTTTCAGCCATTATGTGAATTAAGTTGGACTTCATTTACCAAGTGAGGTATCTCCAGACCAAACGTAACAATGAATGGAAAGTGGCTGCTCTGCTCGCATGAGAGGACAGATCGGTCTCGGCAGTATACAAGGAACCAGCTAGAAAGACATAGTCAATTATAATGGCACTGTTATGGGCAATTCTAGTGTAGTGGGCAGATAGATTGCCCACACAGCGCCCGGTTAACATAATCAGACCATTTGAACCTATCACTTAAGTCCATTTTAAGCCCCTTTTCTTATTGCTGGTTTACTTAAGAATAGCGGTGGGAGGGGGGCGTGGCAAGCATGCAAGCTGCAAGGACGTGAGTCCCGGAGAGCTCCAGCGGCCTCCAACACTATTCTTAGAAAATATCCTGCTTGACGGAACGAAACCCATGAAAAATACACCCACAGGGGGGTGATCAGCTGAGGAACAATTGTGGAAAGTTACGGTTCATGAAACGAACCCCTGCCGGAGCTGTTCCGTGTCGACTGCCGCGACTGCCTGGCGTGAAAATCTTCATCAAGATGGCCACCTCTGCTCGCACCAACTGAGCGGGGGGACTGCCGGTGCCGGAGCACTGGTGCGTGTTGGAGTATTTCCCAACCTCGAATAACCACCACACAAGCAGGCGGGGCGGCAACCCGGCGGTCTCGACCAGAGCCGCGGTAGCGGATCTCCTGGAATTGGGCGAGGACTGATGCCCGGACTGATCCTGCCAGGCGTGAAAGGAGAGGACCCGCGGGCGCAGCGGGGGATGGCGCCGCAGTCGCAGGCACGGGCGGAAGCGACCTGGAGCGGAGGGAGAGCTCTAACCCGCTGACACCAGCGAGAGGGGCGGGTTGTCTAGCCAACACCCGGACCTCTGGGTATCCGCTCCTCCGCACATGAACCAGAGGGCATCGCCTTGGTGCTTTCCCTGGGCTGAAGCCCTTCTCCGCAGAGCAGAGAACTAACGGCCCGCCCCCCCCTGCACTCGAGACAGGCGTTGAGATAGTGGGCGCGCAAGGTGGAGCTGGGAGGTTTGCGGGGTGCCGAGGAGACCCGCGGCCTGCACTCTCAGGTTAATCAACTGCTGCATTCAGAGGAGCCAAACCTACCCACCACGCTGCATCAACCTGCTTGTTTACACGAACCGTAGCCCACAACGGAGCGAAGTGAACAAATATGCAGTGGCAGATCCACAAGTAATGAGACCACTATATTGACGCACATAGCAGCTAGGACCCGGGCCTTGCGTGGAACACCGGCTGGTCCTTCTCCATAGCGTTGGCAATGGCGGGGCAGTCCCAGACAACGACACACCGGTGGGGAGAAGGGAGGAGGGGAGACGAGAGAGGCATCAGACAACTGTAGTCCCCTGCCTGCTCTCTCGAGCCTATACTGTGCGCCCCCACGGCGCCACCCAGCCACCAGGCAACCCCACAAACAATACGTGCAGCCACATCTCTCACGGGGGCACTTCTGTGAGCGCCCCCCCATAAATAACACTCCTTCAGTAAACAGGAGGAACAGGGACGGACGCGGAGGCGCACTGGGGCATGCGACCATCCATACTCACCCCGCTTGACCGTGGGGAGAGGTAACTAAGTGACATCTGGAGCATTGTGGGCCGAAAAATACCTTGATGAACACAACCCGGAGCAGGCGCATGAGGGGACCCCTGTGAGGGCGCAGAGGCAAGGGAAAACAGCTATAAGGTAAATTCGGCTCATGCAGCCAATCAAAGTATCTACAAAGGTGGGATCCCATATACAACTCCGCCACCCCCTCCATTACAGAACGGGGAAAGATAAACCACGGAAATCAAGTGTACAAAGCAGAATGGACCAATATGCCTTTGCCGCCACGTCCCAACCAACGGATCAAACACCGCAGCTAGACCCACCGGAAGAGGGAGATGTCCTCTCACTGAAGGATGTAATGGCAGCTATAGCAAACTCCCGCACCTCCATGGAAACAAAAATGGACAGCATGGCGGCGGACGTGTCCTTCCTCCGCCATGACCTGCAAAAACTCACGTCTCGAATGGGGGAAGCGGAGCAACGCATCTCAGGTACGGAAGACACCATTAGTAATATCAACCAACAACTGTCACAAGCACTACGCCGGTTGAAGACCCTGGAAACCAGAGTGGATGAGGGTGAGGGTAGGTCTCGCCGCAATAACGTACGTATTCTTGGAATCCCGGAGGGGACGGAAGGCCCGAGCATGGAACTGTTCCTGGAACAGTGGCTAGCGGACATTTACGATCCACACTCTTTCTCAAAATTCTTTTCTGTGGAACGTGCCCACAGGATACCCTCGGGTAGGCCTATTCCCGGAAGACCACCCAGATCTGTAATCGCTAAACTCCTTAATTACCGCAACAGAGATGCGCTGCTTCAGATGGCTCGTGCGAAAGGAACAGTGACTTATAATGGCTCCCAAATAGCCTTCTTTCCTGATTACACGAAGGAGGTGCAACGTGCGAGACAATCATTTGAACCGCTGAAGCGACAGCTCTCCCTCATGAAAGTCAAATTCGTTCTGCTATTTCCGGCTCAACTCAAGATTTATCATAATCGGACGACCACACATTTCACCGACCCTCAGGAGGCCTGGCAATGAGCAGAATCCCATATCGAGGGTGACTGGTCAATGCGGCCAAGAAGACAGGAGGGCAGACCCCGACCCCGCCCGGACCGTGTCCCCCGTGAAAGGCCTCCGGCAGGCATACAACCGGCAGCTCCGGAACAAGTAGATGTGCCCGTTGAGCAACAACTGGGATGATGCGAACAATCATTATTAAAAGGACTGAAGGCCACTACCTTCTAGGATATAAATGATACCAGAACATTGGAAATGAAATAAACACACTGCGTTGAAATACCTCATCTTGCATCTCATATGCGGTGTTTGAAGAACTCAAAAGCTCCAGTGTGCTTTCCAGGTGCTGCGTGGCAAAAAGACAACCGGGACCTCTGCGGCCCCACACCTTTCGTTCTTCTTCCCGAGCACCGAAGGGTCCAACACGCCGTGAGGGCGCCTGTGCCAATACCCGAGAGGCACTCTTATCCGGAAACACATATTTACTAACGTCAAGAAAACAACGTAACATTGGCGGCCGCCCAAGGCCACCTCCCAAGAACTGAGACTGTAATTGCGCACAGGCAGTTTGGAAACGAAACAACTAAACAAGACAACTAAGACTAAGTATAGCAGTAGTAAAAGAGATTGGGGTAATAGTTATTGTTTAAGGTGTTACCTGTCCGGTTGACAAGGTGTTTGGTTGTTGGACTGGGCGACAGATGCTTCAAGTTGGGTGAAGTATAGGGTGGGGATGGGGGATTCAAGTTGTTATGTTAAAAATCGCACGAAGTTCAAAACACCCATAACAAAAACTCCCTCTCATATGTCCCGAATGGAAAGAAAGAGCAAACGAGTCTTCACATTGAACCACCATTCACAAGATCTGGTTCAATCCCTTCCCGGATTGATGGATCACGATACACTCTTAGATACACAACATGCTGACACCACACACGCACAAGTATCATAGCACAAAGCAACAGCGTAGATAAAAACAGAACCATCCGAGTGATGACATGGAATGTTAACGGGCTCGGAAATAGTATTAAAAGGTGTCTAGTCCTACAGGCACTGAACCGCCACTCACCAGATATGGCCTTCTTAACAGAGATGCATCTGGCCGGCACAAAATGCATACTATGCATACTATTCAAACGTTCAAACTACCGACAAGCCTTCCATGCCGGGTTCACCATGGGATCACGTGGGGTGATGATCCTGGTACACAAAAGACTTCCCTACAGACCTACCGTGGTCACCCAGGAACAGGGAGGCAGATATGTACATACGGTGGGAACCCTGTGGGAACGCACTCTCATCTCTATGATCGCAGTATATGCACCGCCCAACATACTAACACCTCTGAATACCGACATCACGCCTCTGATTGTTAACAATACTGAAGGCCTTACGTTGATTGGGGGAGATTTTAACAAATTTATAGACACAGAACTAGACAGGACACACATAAGATCCGGGAACCCAGATACACGCACTAAACTCGCCACATTTACCAATGCACTGGGACTACACAATGCATGGAGGTCCCTTCATCCAGACACAAGAGAATACTCGTACCACTCGGGTGCACACGCGTCGCTATCCAGGCTGGATTATTTCTTTCTACCAGCATGTAACATAAATGAGGCATGTGAAGCGCACCTGCTACCCAGGAGTATCTCGGATCACTCCCCACTTATGCTAATGATTAATACCAACAGGCCACTCCCTCCACCCAGTTGGAGATTGAATAGCTACTACCTGGGGTTCCCCGAAAAGGTTACTGAAACATACTTTGAAATAAACACAGACTCTGTAGATAACCCGACAACGTTATGGGAGGCACTAAAAGCAGTATGAAGGGGTGAAATCATAGACTGGACCGCAGCCCATAGAAAAGAATGCCTTGTAGCGATATGCAAGGCCGAGATGAATGTACAGAACGCAGAATCCGCCCATCTGTCTCGAGACCTACTCGAAACACACCGAGCACTACAGTTGGCAAAGAGTCAATTGCAGCACATAGCCCTAGATAACGCGAAACAAGCGCATGCTACTATGCAAGCAAAAATATACGAAAGTGGGGACAAGGCGGGGAAAATACTAGCATGGTTAGAACGTAGAGACATAGGTCTTACTCAAGTTAGGAAATTAACGACGGGAAATACAAACCCCATAGTTACCGACAAGGACATAGCGGAGGAATTTGCCAGCTATTACGCCGAGTTGTACAGTGCACCACCCGCACCGCCGCCGACAGATATATTAGAGGAAATTACTCTTCCTACCTTGGATGAGCAACAAACAGCCCTATTAGAACAAGAGATCACGGAGGAGGAAGTAACCTGGGCGATGTCAGAACTCCAGCCAGGTAAAACCCAGGTCCAAATGGTTTTCCTGTCGAAATATGGAAGAAAATAGGAGCAAACATCATCTCCCCACAATTATTGCGCTTATTTCAACACTTGCGTTTGCAGGGCCACCTCTCCCCAGACCTCAGGAAAGCTACAATAATAGTTTTAACAAAAGCAGGCAAGCCCCCTGACAAGTGTAGCTCCTACAGACCCATCTCCCTTATAAACTGTGAATCTAAAATACTCGCAAAAGTGTTAGCTAACCGGCTACAACGAGTCATACACACGCTTGTACACCCAGATCAGTGTGGGTTTATGCCACAAAGGTCCACCAGGCAGAACATATACAGACTACACACAGCACTAGAGAAAACCCCTACATTACAAAACACCCTGGCCCTACTGTCCATAGATTTTGAAAAGGCATTCCACTCCGTGCATTGGGAGGTGGTTTGGGAAATTCTGCGATGTATGGGCATAGGCCCTTCCTTCATGAGCTGGGTCAAACTACTATACCATCTCCCAGTGGTGGTGACGAGAGTGAACGGGTAAACTTCTGAACCCTTTCGGCTAGGCAGGGGCATGAGGCAGGGCTGCCCCCTATCAGCCTTGATTTTTGCAATAGCAATTGAACCGTTAGCAATTTTATTAAGATCTACACAAACATGGAATGGTTTCAAGTGGGCGGAAGGGTGGGAAGAAAGGGTGTCCTTATATGCGGATGACCTGTTAATTTATCTGGCAAACCCGCGAGTCTCCTGTCCCATTGTGTCGCGCCTATTAGAGAGATATGGTGCATTCAGTGGACTTCGCGTCAACTGGGCAAAGTCCATACTATTCCCGGTCAAACACATGGATATGGCAATACCAGAGGTGTGCCCCTATCGAATTCAAAGGGAACAATTTAGATATCTCGGCATACAAGTTACACACAAACTGACGGACTATGTGGAAAAAAACTTACACCCAGTGATGACGAGGTTCAAGGAGGATGTCCGCCACTGGGTGTCCCTGCCACTCACATTGCTGGGACACGCAGCGCTTTTTAAAATGATGGCTCTTCCCCGCTTTCTCTATGGGCTACAGAATGCACCACTGCCGATAACACCCAACGAGTTCCACAAGATAGATCAAACTCTCAGGAAGCTGCCATGGAAAGGGGGGCATCCGAGGATGGCACTTACCACATTACAGAGATCCATATGGGAGGGAGGGATAGGGCTCCCTCGATTACAGACCTATTATTGGGCCAGTCAAATGGCAGTGGTGAATGATAAACTACACAGGGACACCACTCTACCGCATAACAGGCTACAAGACACTGCTGCGCAGGAAAGACCCATCATGAACCTTCTCTACCGGAAAAAAGACCGACATACTGTCCCGTCCATATCATCGCATATAACCCTGGTCTGGACAGATACACATAAGTACCTAGGCTGGGATAAAAAATTAACCTTAGCATAACCACTCTGGAATAATAAAGACCTTTCAGAGGTGAACAAACTCCCCAAATGGCACATATGGGCCCAACTGGGTATTATGAAAATTGGTGATGTGGTAAATGAGAATGAGATAGTAGCATTTGGGGAACTAGCTGCCACCTTTGAACTTCCATCTACCGAACACTATCATTATATCCAACTGAAACACGCGTTGCAGACGCACCTCCCTGAATTAAGCGACATACCTGAGTACTCCCCGCTAGAGCGTAATGTGTTTCCAGAACTGCTAACACAGAAAGTCACATCGACTATGTATAGTGCTATTAACTCCTTTGCTACGAAAGAGATGTCGAGCCTACAAGCCAAGTGGGAGAGGGAGGTAGGAGACATACTCCCAGAGGAATGGGTGACTACATTGATGTACCCTAGAGAAAACGGCCATCTCTTCCAGGCTCAGACTAATTCAATTGAAGATATTACATAGGGTTTACTACCCAAGGGTGGCACTATTCAAGTGGGGAAAGGCTACGAACCCATACTGTTTGAGATGTAAAAGAGAGGAAGGCTCCTGTTATCATATTCTGTGGGAATGTGCCACTATTCAACAATACTGGCAACGGTGTTGTGACGAGTTGTCAATGGTAATGGGGAAGAGGATACTCGCAACTGCAAAACAATTACTGCTAGGGATGGAGGTGGATATTGATCTCACGAGGTACGAAAAAGTGCTTTTATCTACCACCACAGCGATTCTTAAAAGAAATATAGCGCAACTCTGGGGCTCTGAAAGAACACCGAGCTTTGAACAATGGATCACGGATGTGGATATCTGTATAGCCATGGAAAAGAGAGTCTATACTGCCAGGGGTGCCCAGAGAAAGCGCAGAAAATATGGCAAAGGTGGGAAGACGCACATTAAAAAGTGACTTTCAACATTGTACCGTTATGCTACGCAGAGATTTGCAAATGTATTGGTAAGCGTAAGGTGTAAGAGTTAGAATGATGCGATAAATTAGTAACTCATTGCTAAAAGGACCAGAGAGGGAAGTTACTGGTGGGTGGGTATGGGAAGTTTTGTTTACCATAATGTATGGGGTTGTAGGTTTTATGTTTTCAAAAACCCAATAAAATGCGTTATTAAAAAAAGAATAGCGGTGGGAAAGTCCTCAGTTTGGTCTAATTACGCCAAAATCCTTGAATTAAGATCAGCTGTTTTGATTCACCCGTCACAGCCCGAGTGCCTTTCTAACAAACCTCTATGCTGCCGCAAAATTAGTGTGTTCGGAGAAGTACCAGGAGGGTCGTAGATAGTTACAATGAGCAAAGACGTACTCAAGTTCTTATCTGGACGGCCAGGTAAGAATGCTTGCCAGTATGGTTTCACTGGGCTTTATACACTCAGTCAAGTTAAAATTGTTTTCAGCGCTAATTAACAAGCTCCAGCTAGGCCGACCCGTGTCACCTTTTTTTACTTTGCTTCTAATAGTACTTCTGCCATTAGGCACAATGCCATCAGTGAGCCAAGGTTCCTGAAGTGTCAAAATCGTGGTAGAAATTAAATCACGGAAGAGACCTTCTTGACTAAAAAGAGGACCATGGCCCTGCGTATTCCAACATATAACACTAAACTTGTTGGTTATGGATGAAGTTGATGATTGGCTGGCAGAAAAGAAGTCAGCCAAGACCAGCTTAATTTGTTAGAGTTTTTGACAATTACAGGCAGGGGCCTGAGCCAAACACTCCTTCTCCCCACGTCGTTGATTATGATTTTAAGCAAGGTGACCCGATTATCCATATTAGATTGAACAATAGGAGGAAGTCATGCTGAGTTGTCAACAGAGCTGCCTGCTTTAGCAGTGTTGGAGAGCCAATGCCCTGCTGTTGGTAGTGGTGAAGTGTAAGGTACTTGTTCTAAGGAGCAAATATAGCCAAACTTGGCAAAAGCAGCTACGAAGCCATGAACAAACTCCATTGTCGAATCGTCACAGAAGTGTATATTAGTGGTGATGTTAATGGTATCATCCAGTAATTCTTATCTCGGTATCCTTGGATGTGATGGTTCTCAGTAGAAGCACTTGATGAAAGAGATAAAGACGGTTGAGATAATATTCTCTATTCCTATCAAAGATATTTTTCATCTTTATAGCTCTGTGGGGGTGAGGAGGTGCAACAGCCAAACCCCCTTTTAAGCCTTTACAGGTTGCACCCAAATCCCATTACGAATCAGTCTGGTCATCGCTAATGATATGTGTTGAATCCTCAACCCTCTTATCAATGCGACCATCATCTCAGGAGCCACATGGGTAGAGAATAAAACTCCAAGCTTGGTCTTTAAACACACCTCGTTATAATGGGGAACAGGACGACCAGGATTTATACGTTTGCCAGGGCCGGATTTAACAGATGCTTTGTTATGTGGTCAATTCAAGTCAGCTACGTTCAAATACAGAGATACAATGGCTTCAAGTATGGAAGTGTTCAAGTCCCCATCAGTTTCAGAGCTCCCCAGCCTGTCAGTAGCAGGCCTGATGTTAGAACTGGTGGAAGGGGCAGATAGACATTTCCTGAGGTCTTCGTTGTTATAGCTAGGAGCAGTAATAACCTTCTTGCTTAGGGTAGAGATGCCTGGAGCCAAGTGTGCATTTGTTTTACCCATTTGACTTGAAATCGGTTAATGCCTAGAGATCTTTTGTTACTCAGAGATTTCGGTGATGATAATGCAGTCGTTGTGTAGCCAGTTTCACTATGTAAGCCCTTAGTATAGCCGGGGCTATCCTCATTCTCTTGAATCTCCTAGCAGGTTTGCCCTGCCATAGGCATTTGTTGCCCACAGAGATGTTCCTGGTATTGTATTTGTTGTACTGAAGAGAGGGAGAGACCACTTAAAGAGAAAGGTCAAAAGAGATTGTCGCCATTAGTGACTGGTGTAGGTTGAGGTAGATCCATGTCAACGAGCAGAGTGCCACAGGATTTGTCCACCTTTTTGGTAAGCAAAGTATTTTGTTACCTGTCCAAATGTTTAGTGGAATGAGCCGTAATAGAGTTGGAAATATAACACGCCACATTAGTGACAGGTCCAAGAGGGAACAATTGCTCGAGAATGGCATTAAGCTTGACTGTGTGTGATGCAGACATTTTAGAAAGGTCCTCACATAGTTTGACCAGTGACGTTAAGAGCAAGTCTAAAGTCTAGAGTTGCGAAGGAGTAATGCATATTAGGTTGGTGTCAGGAGCGGGTGAAGGATCGGCATCAGAATCATGCCGACTACCACCAGTAGAGTTGTGTAAGGGGAGAATAGGAGACCAGCAAATCTTAGAGAGTAAACTAGCTTCACTGAGATGTAATTCCAACATCCCAGAAGAGACGGGATGTCGCAAAGGCAGCAAATCAAGTTAGAGAGTGGGAGCAATAGCAGTAGTGTGCAGCAGTTCAGGTGTGATACCTTCCTTAAGAGGAGCAGGTGTAGTGATGCTTGCAGTATTGATAGTAGCTATGGTAAGAGTCACATCTAGGATGTTGCCGTCCGGTCTTGCAAGGTCAGAATCAAAGATCTCACAACTGCCAACACTACAGCAATTTGTCAAAGATATGTTGGAGGTAGTTGGTTGTGCCAAGGAGGCAATCTGGCCTACAATAGAGCTAGTCAATCTACTCTCCAAGTAAGCCAGTATCTGATCTACAAGGTTAGTCTCAACATGAAGATCTCTGCGTGTCTCTCTAGTGGGCACAAAAAAGTAAGGGATTTTAGGTGCCCTTGCGCCTTCAGCGGGGGCTGCAGTTTTAATATCAGTAGGATAATTAGGTGACTTAACAGACCTAAGGCAGCAATCCATCCTGTTGTGATCTTGCAACTTACCATTGTCATTGGCATTAGAAATGGTAATCGTCAAGGGGAGCCATGTAGCCTCCACGACCTCCTCCTGACAGAGAACCAATGCCGCAGTAGCCATGTCTTCAGCCGCACAGCTGAAGCGCTGCTTCAGTGTAACCCGCCTTCAATTTCAAATAGGGAGTGTGGTTCAACGGGCGGATTTCCCAGCAGTCGCTGCAACCCCAGCTGGTAGAGTTCTTGTGGTAAAAAGCAGAAATTGGCAGGTAAGTCAGGAGAAGAGAGATGCTGCTTCAATGTAACCCTCCTTCAATTTCAAGTGGGGAGTGCAGTTCAAAGGGAGGATTGCCCAGCAGCCATTGCACCTCCAGCTAGGAGATTTCTCGTGGCTAAAAGGAGCAATCGGCAGGTAAGCCAGGAGAAGAGAGAAGGGGTAATGCTAGGCTCGGTCTTCCTTGAAGTGTGTGAGGGCTGCAGAAGGAAACCATATTAGAGGGGGTTTGGGTGTTGGCATTAGTCAGGAGTTTTCTTTTATTGGAGTATGTTTGGGGGCAGGAAGTTTAATATTTTGAGGTGTTTTCTCAGCATGAAAGATATCAGTACAGTTTCTAACTGTCATTGTATGGATTTTGCCTAAAATGCCCATGTTAGTTATTCTCTGTTTGGATGATGGTACCCAAGTTTTTTGTTGCTCAGTGTGGAAGACGAGGTTAGTCTTGGGTATGAGTAGATACTTGCCATGGGGCGTTCTGGGCTAGTGCAAGATTTATTCCTTACCATTCTTAAGGGCATTTTTTGACGGTTCATGGCCAGGGTGTACAGTATTGATGCAGTAATTTAGAGGCTCTGACAAGTTCCATTAGAAGCATTTCCTAATAATGAGGCATAGAATGGTCAAGCAAATGGCTTTACGGGGTTTTCAGTCCATTATTGCAAACTGGACAATATCAGAAGTTCATGTATATGGCATTATTGTAATCCATTTGATCCATAAGGTATTATCAAGTAGCTCACTGGTGATATAGGGTAATAATCAATTGATGATGTATGTATAAGGTACCCATGATATAGCAAGGCATGAATAGAGGAGACATCAAATTATACAATTTTACAGTAAGAAGATGATACAAGTGATGAAATAAGTGTGAACATGGTTACATCAAATGACATCCACGTGCAGTAGGGACTTGGCAAATCAGTGAAATGCAGGAAATCAAACAAGTCAGTTATACAAAAAGGTCAAAGCAAAAGATACACGTGGCTGTTCAAATGTGAAACATCAGCATAATCTATAGTGCATTAAAGAATTGTCTAATTAAACAAGTATGCAGAATAGAATCGCCAGATTGATCAGATGTAGATGCAGGCCTCATTGAATTGGACAATTGTGTAATCAGAATAGGCTATTGTGCAGTAGTGAATTATCACATTCTGCTATTGAGGATATGGATAGCTTAACCTTAGTCAATTGAGCAGTAGAGCAACATTAACCCAACATGATCAAGTCATCCATCACATGAGTCTAGATAGTGAAGTGCACCCTGGAGGCGGTACCGGGGGATTTCAATAACAACATGTAGACAAGAATGGAGATTTGAAAACCACATCTCTCATAATACCTCACATTATCAGTAACAAAACACGGTATGGATCCCAAACTATACAGACCAAATTCCAACATAAAACACTTGCCAGGAACCCTTAAAGGCCAGAAGAGTACCCTTTTCCCACTCTGAAACATGGGAGTCTAAAACATTTGGCCACATGATTTCACAAGCCTCCCTGTAAGGATGCATAAGGAGGAGACTGACACGCAGGTGGCATGATGATTTCTATAGACTTTTATTAGTCAGGAAAATTAAGAGAAAAGCTAACTTTCCCTATCTCTAGGAGGGGTTTCCCTGCCTCAACTAACTTACAAGGGTTTTGTCAGAATGTCCGTATAAATCAATAGTCCACCACCCTGTGTCAAAAACCATACTTCTGTCCCTCACACTTGAAACTAAACTAAAGATAAAGGAGGCCTTCTTGGCCCAGAAGAATGACTCTCTTCTTCTGGAATAGGGATAAAAGTTCACTTGCAGTTTGTATCTTCTTAGGGAATTGGCTCCCTTCCCTTGAATCTAAACTGTTCTCCAAAACAAAAAAGGTACATTTCGAGCACTTCTCCTTGGCAGACACTGCCTACTGCTTAACATTCTGCCTCCGAAAGTCTTTACAACTTTTGTTACCAGAAGAATGACTGCCTTCTTTCGGTATATTCATTAACAATTCAACACAGGTTTTCTAACTGTAAAATTCCTGTATATATTTATGTAACCTCTGTAACTGTAAGCTGAAAGCATTTGTGTTCTCTTTTCTGCGCCCTGATACCTCTGGGTTTGGTGCACATTACAAATAAAGAAAGAAACAAACAAACACAACCAGGGGGGAATGACTCCCTACCTGTTGTCCTTTGGTTACCAGGAGAATGAGTCCCTTATCCTGGTATCTCGACTTCAGACTTTGATACAAACAGGGGGAATGACTCTCTTCCCCTGGTCTCTTTCCACTTGGTTGCACAGCTCAAAACCACAGGAGGGATTACTCCCTTTCCCTGGCTTCTCTTTTACTTTGGTATCACAGTTCGACAACACCAGGGGGAATGACCCCCTTCCCCTGGCCTCTCTCTTATTTATGTATCACAGTTCTGCAACACCAGGGGGAATGGCTCTCTTTGCCTGGCCTCTCTCTTGCTTTTACGTTTCTCAGCAATACAGTTCATGCACTGGTCGAATCTTTGATCCAGGCTTCCCCACTGTGACCCACCTGGTTCACGATCCTGCCAAGTACTGCCACAAGGAAGATGACTTGTAATTTCCTTCTCTTTTGGGTGCGGGTCCCAGACCCGTACTTCTATGCTCCTTTGATCTTGCAGACTTGGTTTACTCTCCCTCCAAGTACTGCCACGAGGAAAATGACTTCTTTTCTTGAAACGTGTCCTTAGGGTTGGGGGTCTGCTATGTTCCCCTTTTGGGGAACCACTTCTCCATATGCCTGTTCCTGCTTCTCTCTAGCTCAGAGTTTACATCCCATCCTCTGAGTTCTGGATTTGTTCTTCATGCCTGATTATGCGGTAACCAAGATCCTCTCGTATCACCACTGGCCAGCCTGTTTACTCCCGTAGCTTCCGAGACTTCTCTGGCTGGCTCAGGGTCTGCATTTGCTCTGCTTGGGTCTCTTGTGGCTTCCACTCGCTTCTACTGCACTGCGGCATCTCTGCAGCTTCAGTCTCTCCGCAGTACGCATACCCATTACAGACCGTGTGGTCCACCTTCCCTGTGAGGTTGGGTTATTGCTTTACCAAGGGTCCTCTTGCTTCGGATCTGCTGGGAATGCCGTCTGCTTTGTTTCAGCATCCCTTACTGCAGCCGCTTGAATTACCTGCGCGAAGCAGCTTCCTGGTCCTCGGTTCCTCCTGGGATGGTTGTGAAACATTGTAAGTTCTTTGTTGCTTTTTATTTCACACTGCCATGGATGACTAGAATGCTCATCCAGGTTACAAGGATCGTTCTTTATGGCTCTAAACCTTCTCCTCGTCCCAGTACTTGTCTACTACCTTTAAGTAGTCCCTATTCTTCCTCGTCTCAGTATTTCTTAAAGTCACAGACTTACAAAGGTACATGGGGGCACTTGGCAAAGTGTTAGGGTCTAAGGAATATGAATATAGGTAGGGTGTTGGGTGAGGGATGGTATACCACGTCCTTCCGAGATGTTCTCCCTTGTCCCCAGAGGAGAGGTCTCCTCCCATGAAATCCTCCCGAAGAGAACCACCCCCGGGGGACTATCATGTAGAGGCCTCACCACCCTGGCCTCATGGGAAGGGGCTCTTCCTCGAGGAGAAGTGATGACATCTCGGGATTTATCACATAAGTTCACACTACAGCTCCCAAAATGCAACATTCTCACAATTCCATAACCTGGACCCCAATAGCCATACGCTACAGGTTTTTCAAAAATTCAGATGCACACCCTGGCTTAGACTCACTAACAAGCCCTGGTCACTGTCACTCCCAGACTGTTATCGTTTTACGTTATTTTATGTTATTTGTCTTCTATACTGGGTATATGACCACAGTAGTGGTCCTAAATCACCACGGCTTGTTTGTGCATAGGCAAGTTGTCAAGGAGAGCATGAGAGCGAAAGAGTGGAAAAAGTCAGGGGGTCAGAAATGTACATCTGCAACTAACGCCACGCATTAAAAATGAAAACATACGGGTGAGTGGTAGTGATGGGAAGTGGGTTGGCCAGAGGGAGGCGTTGCATGCATTCTATCCTGAAATATTGCTAGGCTTGTGTTTGGATGGACAGAGGGTCTTCCCACCCCATAAGCAATACTCAATGAGAAATAAATGCTAGGAAAGCACATCCAGGGAGCAGGGGGGTGCACATAGAGGAGGGTGCGCAATCACCTTAGTGCATGCATTGCAAGCTAAATGGTAGATGTGGGTGTGCCACCACCTTGGCAATCAGCAGCCATCTTAGAATTTAGGCCCAGGCGTTGAACAGCATTGTGTGTGTATTAGACCCCTTGCATGAGTACGAACACCATTCCCACCCTGGCCAGGTTTCAGAGATCCACAACATCCTCCATTATTCAGAAAGTTACAGGCCCTCGCAGCCTGGAAAAACTGCGCCCTGCAAGATCATGATAAGGGAGCAGAGCGCCTCTTGTTAAAGGACCATTGACGCAGAAGGAACGAGAGAGAAGACGGCAAAAGCAACTATGTCTCTATTGCGGGGCTTCTGGTCACTTTCTACGAGACTGCCCGGTAAAGCCACCTAAGAAGGTGGTTGGAGCCACGGACAACAATTTAATAGAACCTGATTCGGGAAACGGTCAAGCCCGACAAGCATAGAGGTCCGCTTGCCGAGCTTGAAAACAGACTCTTTGACCTCGCATTTTGTCATGCCAATGGTGCTCGTGGACCCGAAACAGCCTCAGTGGTTGCATGGTATAAAAGCATACATCGACAGTGGAGCTATTGGAAACTACATAGATCGTGAATTGGCCTCCAGGATTAATCTTCCTCTCCGTCCGAAAGTTAACAAGGATATCATTACTACAGTAGATGGAACCGAAATAGCCTCAGGGCCGGTAACACATTCCACTACAGAAATGACATTAGTGGGACAGGATGGACATCAGGAAGCAATTGTGTTCGATGTAATCAAGGCCCCACAATTTCAAGTAATTCTAGGAGTCCCTTGGTTAGAAACACATAATCCTCGAATTGACTGGCGAGCAAAGAGAATAACCTTTCCTGATTGTGAACTGACTTGTTATCCAAGAAATCCAGATATGGGTCTGGCCACAGTAACTTCCACCACGATACAACTACCGGTTGAATACCAAGAGTTCCAAGACGTTTTTCAAAAAGAACAGGCGAACACGTTACCTCCCCACCGGTCGTACGATTGTCAAATCGACCTGGTACCCAATGCTCAACCGCCCTGTAGTAGGATTTATGCTCTTACTGAACCTGAGAACGTTCATTTGCGTCAGTATTTAGATCAGTATCTTGCCAACGGTTTTATTCGCCCGTCAAAGTCTCCTGTTTCCTCAGCTCTGTTCTTCGTGCCGAAAAAAGAAGGCGACCTTAGACCATGTATTGACTACCGCGCCCTACATCAAATAACGATTAAGAATCGTTATCCTCTGCCTCTGATCCCTGAACTTCTTGACCAGGTAAAAGATGCTTGTATATACACCAAGTTAGATCTCCGAGGAGCTTATCACCTGGTATGTATAAAAGAAGGCGACGAATGGAAGACTGCATTCCGCACCAAATATGGGCTCTTTGAATATCAGGCGATGCCCTTTGGGTTATGCAACGCACCTGCCGCCTTTCAATACTCTATGAATGATGTTCGTGTCATCGTATATATCGATGACATCCTGGTATACTCCTCCTCGGAATCCGAACACAGAAAACATGTCAGGGCAGTTCTTGAGAAATTGCGCCAGCACAACCTGTTTGCGAAACTCGAAAAATGCATTTTTCATACCACAGAGGTCGAGTTTCTCGGATTCATCCTGACACCTAAAGGAATCCGAATGGACTCGCGAAAGGTGGACGCCATCCTCAAATGGCCATCTCCTAACTCTGTTAAGGGGGTTCAGAGTATGCTTGGCTTTGCCAATTTCTATCGAAGATTCATCCCAGAATTTTCTCGAGTGGTTCAACCCATAACAGCCCTCTTACGGAAGAATAAGCGTTTCAAATGGACTCCTGAGGCAGAACAGGCCTTTCAAGACCTAAAGACCAAATTCACCTCCGCCCCTGTATTGAAGCATCCGCGCCCAGATCTCCCTTACATTGTTGAAACCGACGCTTCCAGTTTGGCCATGGGTGCTGTCTTGTCTCAAAGGGATCCAGAAACTAACCACCCTGTAGCCTTTTGGTCCAGGAAATTCACGGCTCCTGAAATCAATTACGCAATCACCGACAAAGAATTACTAGCTATTAAGTCCGCCTTCAAGGCTTGGCGTCATTACCTCCTCGGCGCAAGACACACCATTACGGTGATTACAGATCACAGGAATTTGCAATATCTAAAAACGGCCAAAGCCCAATCATCCCGCCAACTCCGATGGGCTTTATTCTTTGCAGAATCTGATTTCATAATCACCTACCGCCCTGGTTGCAAGAATGGCAAAGCGGACGCTTTATCCCGGATTGGAATGGATGAAACAAACTCAAACTTAGAACCAGTACCAATTATACCCGAACAAAGAATTTTAAGCTCGACCTCATTACAAACTATAGATGACGTTCAAATGCGAGTTAAACAACTTTTAAATTCCACAGCCTTGCAAGAATGGACTCAAAAGGGGTCACACTTTTCCGTTAATAACGATTTACCGTACTTCCAGGGGCGGTTATTTCTGCCCAACAAAGAACTGCAAGAATTGGTCATTGCTCACTATCATGATACATTAATGGAAGGACATCCTGGTATCGCAAAAACTGAGGAAAAGATCAAACGACAATTCTGGTGGCCATCCTGGAGAAAAGACAAAAAATCTTTTGTGATGTCTTGCGGAGTTTGCGCCCAAAATAAAGGTCAAAAGAAGAGACCAGCCGGTCTCCTGCAACCCTTGGATATTCCACCGGCCCCTTGGCACACCTTGTCAATGGACTTTATTACCAACCTGCCTCCTTGCTATGGATATAACACTATCTTGGTAATCATGGATCTGTTCTCCAAGATGGCCCACTTTATCCCTTCAAAAGGGGTACCTTCAGCCTCCATCTTGGCCAAGGAATTTCTGGAAAACATAGTTTGTATGCATGGTTTTCCATCCATATTAATCTCAGACCGAGGAAGCCAATTTATTTCCCATTTTTGGAGGAAATGTTGCCAACTGGCACAAATTGATGTACGCTTATCCACTAGTCACCACCCCCAGACCGATGGTCAAACCGAGAGGACTAACCAAACCCTTGAACAATATCTTCGGTGCATGTTGCATCAATCTGAAAACAGCTGGAAAGATATTCTATGGATCGCAGAGTATGCATATAACAATTCTGTACATTCTGGAACAGGACAAACCCCTTTTTACACCTTGTATGGTCATCATCCTAGAACCTCAGACCTAGACCCTCCTCAAAACCTGGAAATGCCTGCAGTTGATCATTTGCATTCTACTATAACCTGAGCCTTCAAGGAAGCTACAACTCATTTGCAACAAGCCAAGATAAAATACAAAGAAAATGCTGATCTACATCGAGACCAGGTGTGGCTGGCAACCAAGCATTTGCCTCTCAAAGGACCGCAGACTTTTAATCCCAGATACATTGGACCCTATCCCATCAAAGCTATAATTAACCCGGTGGCCTTTAAACTTGATCTACCAGCCAACATGCGATTTCATCCCGTTTTTCATGCATCACTGTTAAAACCGGTGCAGCCTGGAACCAGACTAAGCAAACCACCCGAACCAATTCAAATCGATGGGGAATTAGAATTCGAAGTTAAGGACATATTGGATTCCAAAATGTTAAAATCAAAACTCTTCTATCTAGTTGATTGGAAAGGGTACGGACCTCAGGAATGATCTTGGGAACCAAGTCACCATGTACACGCCCCGCGATTAGTGCAAAGATTCCACCGAAAATTCCCAAGCAAGCCAAAACCCCCGGAAAGGACGACCTTGGGAGGGGCCTTGGGAGGGGTACTGTCATGATGCCTACCTCCAAGGTGCCATACAAGACCCAGCTACCCCAGAGGCAGACATCATGTCTTCAAGGGAAGTCACAACAGCCTCAAGTAGGGGCTCTTTGGACTCAGTCCTGGCGCCTTTGGCGCCAGGCTCTTATCGGGCCACAGTCCTGGCACCATAGGCGCCAGGCTCATAAAAGGGGACTTTGTGTTAAAGGTACTTAGTGTTAACTTACCTGATGCAGACCATGCTGCAACACCCAGGCCTTATGAGGCCTGAATGGGACTACTTTATCTTTGGAACTACTTAACCACACGGGTGTGGTCAGGGGAGGAATACATACCTGAGAGGAAGGATACATACCTGGAACTACTTTGAAGGCTATTTAAGCCACGCCCAAGCAGCAACTCACGCTTCGAGTTGTTCTGCATCTAGCAGCTGGACGCTCACCGTGTTTGCTGCTGCATTCTGTCTTCTGCCACTCCTGCCAGCATCCTGGAACACCTGCAAAGAGAGAAGAGAAGAGAAAAGGGTAAAGAAGAGTCCTTACCTGCTAAATCCGCATTCCGGAGACATCTCGCCGACGGTCCTGAAAAGGAAGACATCCATTTAAAAGCACATCGCATCGATCGCTGCAGCGCCGCATCTCACTCACCTGTACAAGGTACCACCACGTTCTACGGCGACATCTGGACTCGCAGCCACATCACCGCGCCTAGGGAGAAAAAGACAAGAATAAAGGTGAGAGGGGAAAGAAAACAAGGAAACCTTAATTTCCATTACAAAGCTTACCTGTTGGGTTATTCCAACTTCATTTCGGGTCGGTGCCGCATCCTGGCATTTCCGGACCCCGGCCCCTAAGGGGAAAAAGAGACATCAGCGTTAGTGGGCGCATGAAAAGACGTTACCCAACGCCCATTAAAGACTTACCTGATTTCTTCTGGATTGATCTTTGTTTCGGGTCGGTGCCGCATCCAGGCATTTCCGGACCCCGGCCCCTATGGGGAAAAAAGACATCAGCGTTAGTGAGCGCATTGATACAAGGACACTGAGAGAACTCTCATCAAGCTCACCAGAGTCTCATTCTTCGGTTCCACAGCTCTTCTCGGAATAGTTTCCGCACCTGAAAAAGAGACAACGAACAATTATTATTGCAGAATCATACTCATTAACAGAATCCTTACGGTACTATACCGGGAAAACAAAACTTGAACCCTCTACAATCAAAATCCCAGTGAAGTAACTGGATACAACGCGCCCTTGCATGAGAAGCAGGATGGAGAGCTCAACCTTTCAAACCCTAAGGTGAGACTTCACGTGTGGGTCGCAGGAGGGTTTCGTAGAGGGGGTGAGAAGGGAGCGGGAGGCTTATACTTTCTCCCGCAGATTGTTAATACTCCCTTTTCACATACAGAAAGATATTCCTGCAAGCCAGACAAGCCAGATTCAAAGGTCTGGTCCAGTCCATCTTCCGGGTCCTGCGCTTCACCATAGAAGAAGCAACAACACTCCAAACCAGACCTGCGCCTCCGTGGGAGTCAGGTTAGCGTAACAATATGTGCTAACAAGGACAGGCTCATCCGCCCAACCACAAAGCCCACAGCCACTACAGTTACCCCCAATATAGCTGCCAATGAAGCAGCTTACCCCATTTCCAACTGCACCACTTTTATATTAAATGTGATTCCACATGTGTCCACCACCACCGAAAATGAGCCCCCCAGTGCAAAATCTGTGATGTGCATTTCTTCTGCCTCGATTTTCATTGTTATTGTGCCAAATATGGTTCCACATGTGTCCACCACCACTGAAAATTAGCCCCCAGTGCAAAATCTGTGATGTGCAATACTCCTGCCCCCATTGTGGAAGCTATTGTGCCAAATGTGATTCCACATGTGTTCAGCAACACCGATAATGAGCCCCCCCAGTGCAAAATCTGTGATGTGAAATTCTTCTGCCCCCATTTTGAATGCTATTGTGCCAGAAGTGATTCCACATGTGTCCACCACCACCTTAAATGAGCCCCAAGTGCAAAATCTGTGATGTGCAATTATTCTGCCCCCATTTTGAATGCTATTGTGCCAAATGTGATTCCACCTGTGCCCACCACCATTGGGAAATGGGTGCTGTGCAACTCTTCTACCTCCTCCAGCACAACCAAGACCACCAACTCACCCTCCCTCCCCATGGACTCCCCCCTAGCCGTTATAGAACCCCATCTCAAATGCGCCATGATCAACGCTAGGTCCATCAATGCCCACGCTCTGGACATACATGACCTCATAACCACCCATGACCTCGATCTGCTCATTATCTCAGAAACCTGGTTACATGAGGCCTCTGGCCCTGCACTCTCCCTTGCACTGCCCTCTGATTACTCCATCACTAGACAAGATCACCTTTCTAAAGGGGGAGGTGTAGCAATAATTGCCAAAGACTGCCTTTCAATTAGAAAGGTAAAGAAATCCTTGCACAACAACAGCAACTACCTCCAAGTCAAAATCAAGCTCTCTCCCCACTGTACCATTATTCTACACACTGTCTATTGCCTTCCAGGCCCAACAGGAGACTTTCAAGCCTCTCTCACCCACCTCCTCTCTGACAACCTTAAAAAACATTTGAAAGCCATTCTCCTTGGGGACGTCAACCTAGGCCTCCTGGACAGCAAGGATTCAGCAGCCAAATCCCTTAATTCAGCCCTCAAGGCACTAGGCTACAAGAACACCATCTTTAGCCCAACTCACACCCAGGGCAGAACTCCCGACTGGATCGCACAGCATACCTGTCCACTCATCATCACTGGAAACACTCCCACCCCATGGTCTGACCACCATATCATCATCGTTAGCATCTTTACCACCAGCCTCTCCACTCCCTCACCCCAACCCCTGCCCCCCTGCCTCGCAAGAAGCTCCTGTCAGCTTACTAAGGAAAGGCTACTGCCCTTCCTCCAAGGCCCAGACTTCAGACCACCTTTTTCCACAGACCCAGAAACACTCGCAACAGCCTATGATGTTGCCATCAAAGCAGCTATCAACTCCATTGCCCCACTTAAACCCTGGAAATCCAAACCCACCACCCACTCCAACTCCTGGTTCACCCCAGACCTTCTCATACTCCGCAACGAAAAAAAGGCTGCACTTACACAGTGGCAAACGTCCCACTCTGACAAAGATAAGTTGATCTTTAAAGCCCGCTCTACCAAATACAAAAAGGCAATCACCCTTGCAAAGGCCAAATCTTTTGAATCCAGAATCTCGGAAGCCCAATCTAGCTCAAAATAAATCTTTGTCATCTTTAGGGAGCTAGAGACACCCACTCCCGCCCCCCAGATTTTCACCAAAGACTAAGCCTGGTGCGATGAAATACAAACGGCCATGCAAACCAAATTGAGAATTCTCCAAAACAAAATACTAGCCACTATACAAGCCCTGCCTCATACGCACATCCGTGTCCCACCACCAGCCTCGGACCCCCCCAACCTTTTTCCTCCAAATCGATACAGGAAAAAGACATCATCAACATGATGAGAAATATTAAACCCTCTAACTGTAAAGGTGATGCATGTCCAGCCACCATCATCAAGGACTGTACTGAAGCGCTAGCTCCCTTCCTGACAGCCTTTGCCAATGCCTCCTTTGCCACAGGGAAAGTCCCCACCTCTCTCAAGGAAGCCTGGATCCGCCCTCTCTTAAAAAAAAAAACTCTTGACCCCACATCCCCTAACAACTATAAACCTATCACCACTGTCCCATTCCTCCTCAAAATACTGGACAAAGCTGCCTACCTGCAGGGTCAGCACTTCATTGAGAACAAACTCCTGGGACTACGACAATATGGTTTCCGTCCTAGACATGGGACTGAAACCGCCCTACTTGACCTGAAAAACCAGATGGACGATGCCAGAGACATGGGCAAGCCTACACTTCTCTTACTTCTTGACCTATCCGCTGCCTTTGATCTTGTAGATCACAACGTCCTATGCCACCACCTCTCCTCCACTGCCAAGTTCTCCCCTGACGCCACTGCATGGATCACCTCCTTCCTACAAGACAGAACCATGCAAGTATTCTCTGACCTAGCCTCCGCCTCACCCACCTTCATACTCTGTGGTGTGCCCCAAGGATCTTGCCTCTCCCCCACCCTTTACAACATCTTCACACGACCCCTCTTCCTCAACCTCGACGCTATGGGTATTTCCTACACCAACTACGCTGACGATACCCAGATCCTCCTCACCCTCACTGGTAACTACGACACTGACTCCTTGACCCTTAACAACCTCTACAACATCATCCAAGCCTGGATGGCAGACAATGTACTATGCCTCAACTCTTACAAGACCGAACTCCTCCTGATAGGTTCCCCCGACACGCTAAAAAATCTAGACTCCCAATTCAGTCACTTCAGCATCGACACAATCAGAATACCTCTTCTCAGACTCAGTCAAAACTCTTGGAGTCTATTTGGATTCCAACCTATCCATGGACAGACAAGTCAACACAATAGCCTTCTCAGCTGCATATCATTCTAAACTAATCACGCAGTCAGGCCCTTTCTCTCCAGAGAGAACTGCACAAACATAGCCAGAGCCATCACTGGCTCCAGGGTAGACTACTGCAATGTACTATTTCTAGGAACTTGTAATAAAAACCTGGAGAGGCTACAAGTCATACAGAATAGTGCTCTCCGTGCAGCCCAAGGCATTGCTAAAAGGGAACACATCTCAGAGGCCAGAAAACTAGCCCACTGGTTCCCAATAAAGGAAAGAATCGTCTCTTCAAAGCTCTGACACTGACACACAACTGCATTCACCTCACTACCCCGGTTTTCCTCTCACAAAGGATCCACCCGTCGCCTCTACAAGGGCAACCAGATCACCCTATACCAACATGCTCTATGTGCCACTAGTAAAAGGAGCCAGAGCGGGTCGTTCCAGCTTCCCATATCTTACATCCACACACTGGAATGCCCTACCTCCCACAATCCGAGGTGAGGACTCCCTCATCGATTTCCGTAAAGCTATGAAAACCATCCTCTTCACATAAGGTCCCTCGTATCAGCATGAATACTACACATATGACCCTTTGCATAAGCTGTTATGTAATGACCAACTGCATAAGATGTAAGTATAGAATTATGTCTATAATATTTCTAATGTACCAAGAACTGCTACCACTCCTTTATATTTGTAGCTAAGCTCTTACAAGTCACAGCGCCTCAATGCTCCTGGGCTGTCCGCGCTTAATAAATATAAATAAATAAATACATTATTCCAAAATTGGTAAACCTTCCTTGTGATGTACCAATTTTGACTGGGGAAACCTGTCCGATTTTCGTGTTTGCCGATGATTTGGTTTTTTGGCAATGGGTTGTGCATCAATGTAAAATAAAAAAATATTTTTAGGAAAAACAGTACCAAGGGACTAAATGAAATTAGCTTAAAAGTGAAAGGGGAGCCTACTGAACAAGTTAAAGATTAGGATTACTTGGGGGTTCATCTCACAGAAAAATGTTATTGGTATCCCCAAGTCACTAAAGCAGACATTACAGTTAACAGATTTGGTGGAGCTATTGCAAAGTTTTCCCAGGATTATGGGATGGGACTTTTAAAGTATCTTTAGAAGCCTGTTCGGCACAGGCCAGGCAATCGGCTTCCTACAGTGCAGAATTATGGGGAGGAACAAACTGTGACAGACTATCAGTGAAAATAAAATTATTAAAAGACTTTGGGATCTCCCCTATAGTACCCCTAGTACTCTGGTTTTTGCAGAGGTCGATACACATAGAATTGGGTCCCTGTGTGGATCAAAACCTCTCCTCTATTAGGTGAGGGTGTGATCTTCCCTGGGACTTGCTGTATAAAGATCTGCGACCCAAGACATCCTCTCACAGGAGGGAGGGCGCTAGGTCACGTGGCTGAAATATTTGAAAGAGGTTTTATTTTCACTTGGCCTCTGTGACTATTGGCAACACCCTCAATTCACAGAATGTGGTGCTAAATCAAGGATCAAGGAGGCCCTGAAGAATAATTAAGTGAGTGTTAGTGGGTGGAACCCACTTAACGTTGTCTCTCTTCCGCGGAGCAGAACGTGGAGTCGACCACAGAGTTGTGAGCAGTCCTGCAGTCTGTTTTCATTGCCTGCTGTTAGTGGGTGGAACCCACTAACGTCAGCTGTCTTCCGCGGAGCGGAACGCGGAGTTGACCGCAGAGTTGTGAGCAGTCCTGCAGTCCTCGGTAGTCGGAGATGTCGGACCAGAGGAGCTGCGCGTTGGACCTAACCCAACTCAGCAATTTTAATTAACCCTCACCCCCTGACGTTGAGCCTGGCACACACTGTTTGCGGAGCCACGCGGCTCAGCTGGGGAAGAAATCTCCCCTGAAGATGAAGCGAGGAAAGACTATTAGCTCGCTGTGACTCAGCAGTGCACACACACCAAACTCACTCTTTCATATTAGTAGACACTGAAGACACTGAAGCCTCCCCGAGCCTGGACCACTGTGAAACTACAGGCGGCAGAGGCATAGAAAAAGGTGAGAACACGTTAATGGTAGAATTAGATCCACCTGATGTGACTTTCGGCTACCGATTAGGACATGAGGTGCGAGGGTGGCGAGGGTTTCGAAACCAGGCCACCGGCTGGCAAAGAAACACCTTGCTGCTTCCCCTCTGCCGGTCGTTAACCAGCCGTCAATCCACCTGTCGCAAGAGCAGCCAGAGCCAGCCCCCTCAACTCCTTCCGTCGCCCGCTGGACTACTGCTTCGGCAGGTGGTTTACTGACCGAGCCAGTCGGAGACTAGCGGGGTGGGACCTTATTCCGGCGGAGCCAAGGTGTTTCGAGGAAGAAGGGCCGGCCCCCTCGCAAACTATTCAAAGCAGGCACAAGACTGTGGTGAAAGACAGTAACAACCCACACACAGTCTCGCCGCATACCTCGTCCCTAACAACATCAATGGGCCCTTCTCAACAAGATAGATTGCCAACTCTAAGTACAAATAAATGTGATGCCGCACCCAAGACAATGGGCTCTCTTCACGGCAGACCTATGGCGACGGCATTAATACATATAAGCGCTGAGGTGAACCAAAGTGCTTCAATCAATATGTCTCTTTACAATCAAGATTCAATTCTAAATGTTCACAAAGGGACACCAAATTATCAAGCCCCAATCGCCAAGGACTTGCATCTTGATCTATCATCCAGGAGATTGACCTTTGCATACAGAAGGCATAAGGAACACCACCAAGACTGTCCAAAGACCTCTCACACACAGACCTATCGAGGACCTTCATTGAGGCATCGAGGACCTTCATTGAGGCATTCACGCCAAGAAAAACCCAGTCCCCAACAGGACAAGAATTCCATACAAAAAGAGAGGAAGGGGCAAAACCCAAGGGTGTTCGAACTCTGAAAACTTAGACAACACAGGGGAAAAAAGAAAAAATCGGAAAAAGGAAAAAACATCACACCTCAAGCACTGAATAAAAATCAATCGACACGCAATAAAAAAACAGAGGCTGCGAAAAACCCTCTACCAAACCCAGTAATATTAAGCACTGTGATCAGCTTTTTAAAAAAACAATGCAAACGCAAACTGGACCCAGAAACTGATCTCTCTGATGCAGAAATTTTGGAAGCATTAGACAAAGCCCAACCAGTCTCAAAAAGCAGAAAAACAAGCGACCCTCTTGGCAAGTGCCATGCTCTCCCTGCGCCACCACCTCCTCTGGACAACACATTGAGATCCCGAACTAGCCAGGAGCAAGCTGAGAATCAACAATCTAGATCCTACACTTGGCCCTCAACCAGTCAGCAAGACAGGAGGCAGGAAGGCCAAAGCCTAGTAGCTGGATGCAATACAAAAGGGGCAACCACGGAGGACCCCCCCAGGCTGAAAACAATCTAGCGGAAGACACCAACCCGGCGGCTTTCTTACCAAGAAGGGTCCTCAAGGAGAGCAATGACCCAGCAAAAATGGGCGAAAGCCCACCTTCATCGATCAGAACTGCCAAGTACGCCGGCAGAACTCACCACAAAACCGACACAGAGAAGCCAGGAGGAGGGAGGATCTCCAACATAATTATCAAGACAAATGGTGGCAGGAGACAAGACCATTCATACCGAAAAACCCTGGCGCCCCCCAGTACACCAGCATTGCACAGAGCCACTGGCGACACCGCTTAAAAATAGAAGACTGAGCGAATTACCTGGAGACTTACAAAAAGACTCGCCAAACAAGAAACTGGACATGACAACAATGTCAGCAATAACAATTGCCCTGGCACCCTTTTGCAAGCTCTAGGAAACCATCAACGACTCAAGCAAAGACAATACAAAAATACTGGCCTCGATCCAGTCAAAACTGATTTGCGTTGAGGGCTACATAACAGCTACATAGTTGAAAAACGCCAACCAACAGGCTACATGGGAGCGCAAACTAACATCCTTAGAAGCCAAATTGAAGGAAAAAACACCAACCAGGTGCCTTAGTGGGCTTAGAAAAAGCCTTACAAACCGCGTCTGACAAGCAGGGTCTGGGAGTTGCATCGATTTTTAACAAACCACTCACGAAAGCGACAAGTGCAACTAGCCCTCTACCCGAAAGCGACCCACTCATAATTCAGCCAACCTTAAATCAAAACACCTTCTTAAAACAGAAATTTGCCCTCAGAAACGGACCAACAAGGAAACCTAAAACGCAGTTCACATCAAGCTTAATCATCAGTTAAAAGTCCCAGCAACCGAACTGGGCGCCCTATGGTGGCTACTCAGACTGTGGCTATAAAGCCCCCAAAGACTGTGGACCTCACTAAATCGCCAAGAACTGCAGCCGGTTTTCTGGCCTCAAGTACCTTAATGGACCTAACTCAGCATTTAGAGCCGGAGACCAAGGCGGATGAACTTTTCGAACCTAGCTCCTCGAATGCCACCCTTTCAGCTGGTCACAACAGCTTAAGACCTACAGTTACTGCTCCCAATCAGCCGCCTTCTATAATCCATTCGAAGGCCAAATTCAAGCAATCCGACATGGATAACAGAAGTGCACAACGACCGGCTCCCCGACCCACAAACTCTGAAGCAAGATCCTTACAGACAAACAAATCACCAGCAATGGAACAAGCACAGAACCATCAGACATCCAAAGGAACACCGACATCGCACATGGGCACGTCACAGAGAAACCTAGACGTGCTTCATGCAAACAGGACCCGTATCTTCAAACTGGAACAAGCATCCCCCAAAGACAGATACATGGTCCTGAACAGAAACGCCATTCTGAGAATACTAGGCAAAATAGAGGTACTGCTGGGATTAAAAACAGAGGATTTCACGATAAATGAGCCATACCACAGAGACCAAAAAGCAAAGGCCTATCTCCACATCAAAAGTGCGGCTCTACAAGACATCACGCAGGAGGTTTATAAAGATCTAAAGCAAGCAGGCTTCTTAATCTCAGAAATCGAAGGGCTCCATGAGATGCACCGGATCACAAAGCTCGATATTACGCAGACAAATAAACATCACTATGTTACTAAAACCGAAGAATTGTACAACTCTCAGAGATATGATACCAAGTGGTCTCCCCGGGAAAACCACCATCCAAGTTCCCGTAGACATTTCCAAGAAAGAAGGACAGCACCAAATGGCCAAACTGGACACGAACAAGAACATGATAAAAATGAAGGCCAAAGATCGGATAATACCCATGGACGGCAACCCATAAGGAGTTATAAAGAAAGATATCCACAAAGTGACGCTGCAGACCAACCAACAAGATCGAGCCGACACAACAAAAAGGGGTAGCTGAGACAAACAACGCCGGTTCAGATCGAGAAGCGAGTTCTGAGGGGTCCATGGAAATGGCTGAAAGCAGCCTTAAGTTCAAACTCCGACAGATAGCAATTACAACAGCCGGCAGGTGAAATTCTCCACAAAAAATCAATAACCATGTCCTCATGGAACACGAGAGGACATGGACATTTAACCAATCCAGACGATCAGGATTTGGGGGAGTTCAACATTCTGTGCCTGCAAGAGACGGGGTTGCTGAAGAAGCCATCTCACGATGGCTTCTCTATTGAAACATCACCTGCATCTAAAGGTCTGTTGGGCTGGCCCTCCTCGGGTCTTCTAGTGGCGGTTCGCCCAAGATCAGGGATTGAGATCGTTAAAAGGATAGTAGAATCCCATGGAATCCTTGCAGTCCTGACCTCCTGGAAGTATCAAGAACCGACTTCGAAGAAATGGGCCACATCAACTCTAGCCATTGTAAACATATATTGGAACCCCCAGGAAACATCGACAGCACACTTCTGCAATTCGGTAGCAGAGGTCATTGATCACATCATCATTGACCCGAACACCAACTACACGATCATATGTGGAGATGAACGCAAAATGCGCAAACCCTATCACACACGGCAACAATCCCCCAACAAATTCTTCATCAGAAGAACGCAGAGTGACATGGCAGAACCTAATGATTTGTAGGAATTACCATAATGCTGCATGCCTGAAGGACTGGCAGCCGCTGTTACCGACATGGGAGCGAGACAACTCAAAAGCGACTCTGGATTACATCTTCATCTCTCACTGTCTGCTCTCATACATAGAGTTGTACACATCATAAGAACTCAAGAGAGCGAACATAATCTGCTCTCAATCTCCTGGGTCTCGGCAGCCCTGCCAATCAAAATCTATAAACCCCTGATTGGGGCCAACAGTCAACAAACTCGTCTACGTCTGACTGCGGCTAATATTAAAGAAATCACAGAAAAATACACCAGAGAAGCCCCTAACAATTCATCCGTGACAACATCAGATAGACCTAACTACCTTCCGCTACTGGTCAAATACAGGGTGGTGAGTAAAAGAGTCAGCAAAACCATCAACAAAACTAACCATGCTTACAATAAAGCAGTGGCTGAACAAAAAAGATCCCTGAGGAAACTGAAAAGATCAGCCATCTTAAAAAATACAGAAATGGCCTGGTTGACCTGGCAAAACGAAACAAAGATCTACAAAGCATGGTTAAAAAGCTGCAAAATTATTCTCCATCAAAACGATGCAGAGACCATGTTAAAGACCCTTAGCACCAAAAGATCTGTTGACTTCTGGTCTCTAATCAACAAAACAAATTCCGTTGTAGACAGCCAAATCTCCAACTCAGTTCCAGAAGGAGTGTGGGTAAAGTTCTTTTCAGAGCTCTTTGCAGCTCCTCTTACTGACAGGGCGACCGTTGCGAGAACACAGAACTTCCTTGGATAAACCTGTCTATCAAAGATGACATAAGAGAAGCAATAAGAATACTTAAAACTTATAGAGCCCCGGGACCAGACAGGCTAACAAACATCGACCTAAAACAACACATTGAGGAATGGACCAACTTTATCAGCCTAATCTTCACCCACTGTAGAAAAACCAAGCAAATCCCTAACTCATGGACACAGGCCGTTGTGATTCTGATTTTCAAGAGGGGCAACAGAGAGGACCCGGCGAATTATCTCTGCGACTTTATCGGGAACATTTATGCAACTCTGCTACTGCACCATTTTCAAAAATGGGCCAGAAGTTTGCCGAGTGCAGTCCTGTTCCAGATGAGATTTCAAAAAACGGAAGCACTGCAGTGAACATCCTCATGCTAAATATAATAAAATCGAAAACTAAACAGGGTGATCCAACAGTCTTCTTGGCCTTTATGGACCTGTCTCAGGCATTAGACAATGTCGACAGAGGCATTCTGTGGAATAAACTAAAAGCCTGGAACTGCCCAGCGGAAATTCTGGACCCTGTAATGGCCCTACACACGCAAACAACATTACTGGTGCGCCTAAACAGACAAGGTCTCCTATCAGACGAAATAACATCTGAATGGGAGGGTCAAGCAGGGATGCCCCCTGTCCCCTGACCTGTTTGTGACCTTTCTCATTGACTACAAGGACTCAGAGACAATGACTCGAGCTTTCCCTCCTAAAATAGGCAATGTTTCGATATCAAATATTCTATACGCAGACGATATGATCTTATTAGATCAGACCCATATAGGCCTCCAGCGTCAACTAACCAACCTGGCCATCTATATTGAAGCAAACAACCTAGTCATCACCAATTCCAAGATGAAGATTATGATTCTGGGTAAACAGCCCCGCAAGAACAAAAACTATTGAACCTGGTTCTTGAACAGTGAGAAAATAGAAGTGGTACAGTACTTCAAATACCTTGGAGTGACAATCGATGGATCATCAAAAGACCTAAAATGCAGCAGATCCTATGGGATAAAACAAAGAACCTTGCAGCTCAAAAGAGAACCATCGAAAAGAAATATGGAAAGTTCTCCTTTATCACGGTTATTCACTTCTATAAGGGCAAAGTGGTACCGACTTTGACCTATGGGATGGATGCATCCCTGAATATGCCACACTCAATAAGGCCCAAACTCGAAGGTTACATGTGTAGGTCGGTGCTCGGCCTCCCCAACACGGTCTCAATGGCCACCCTCAGACAAGAACTCAGTCTACTGTCACTTGCTGCAACTGTAGAGCTGAGCTCCATCCATCTCTACAGAAAAACCGTATTCGAAGACTGCCTTCCTATTCACAGGATAATTGATGAAGAAATCAAAAAGAAGAAATGTAAAATATTAAACACATGGGCTGAAGATCGAAAGAGCAAACTGAACGACCTAGCTTGCACTGCAGACGACCTCAAGGGGAATCCGCAAAGAATTAAACTCAAAATGAAATGTCTAGATTGGATCAAAACCGTGGAAAAAGCAGCAGCCAATAAACTTCTAAAGCATCTTCCTCGAACCTTCAACAAACTAAAAACCCCATTGCCTTACTGCACTAAATTTCCAGATAAATGTTTGATAAAAACCTTCATGAGAGCCCGTCTGAATCTTCTCCACGTCCGTGAGATCTTAGCCATAAGAATGCAGACGAATACGAACAATTGCAGATTGTGTCAGAAACCTGAACAAACGGAAACCCTACGACACCGTCTCCTCCACTGCTCCGAGTTGACACAAGAGCGATCAGCATATTTGACGCCGCTATTGGCCGACTCAGGCATGGCTGAAAAAGAAGTCTGGTCGTTCTGCCTGAATTCTGGGGAAAAATCGAAATGGTCTATTGCCACAGCAAAGCTGCTAGAAGTGGCCTTCCAAAAGATCAATTCTCAATCACTTGACTAGGCCTAAAACGGCGTGCCAACTTACTCAAGCAACAGAGCGCTTAGCAAATGATATCTTCACAATTTTACCGTAGCTAATGCCTGTCAGCTCAAGCTCGAAACCTTTTCGACTCTCGGCGGGAATGAATCCCGCCAGACCTTGTAAAAATCTATAATTGATTACACATAAGTAAAAAAAATAATAATTGAGTGTCTTCGTCATTGACATCTTAAACAGTGCGAGGGGAAGAAGGAATCGGCAAAGCAAGAAGACCTTTGATTATGAAACCTATTTGGATATCATTTCACCAACATTTTCTAGGGCCTTGTATCTCAAACTTCGATTTGAAACATTACCATTGGCTGAATTATTCCACAGACACCGGTATCAAATGCACCCTCACACTGATGTGGTGGAAAGATGTCTGCATACACCACTGAATATAGAAGAGCTGTAAGTGAAATCAGACCAGAGCAAGGTGACGTCATGAAGAGAAGACACTAGGACGCACTGAAACGATATGTGAATACTTAAAGAATGATAATGTAACTGAAGTAACAAAAGAAGAAATCATATACACTAAGAAGATACATGCGAAGAGAAGTATCAAATGTATATACTCAGAAACGTAAGATATACAAGATATATACAATCTTGCTGCAGGAGAAAACATGACACAGGTAAAGCGGCCATGATGGAAAGATGGAGGTCGGTTTCATATAATAGTGAGCTAAGAAGCATTGAAGGGAAAGACTAGAATTGCAGAGCTGACAGGCGCTGGAAAACAGCTTTGTGCAAGGAACAGTGAACATTTGTTTGCTTGGGATCAAGGATGGCACAAGGGGAGCCAAAGAAGATACATTACATATGCAGGACATATTTCTCATAGATTAAGTGAACACAACCTTTTTTTTGCAAAAGCCAAGTATTGGGCAATTAAAAATTAAAATAGCATATGCAAGATGGAGCAACCAAGTCTCCAGAGGCCAATAGGAGTAATATTACCCAGCTCAATTGAATTAAATAGCATTAAATAGCATTAAATAAAAGGTTAACATGGATAGAATTATGGTCTCCTCACACATGGTTTGAGACTCGAAAACAAGGCCTATTCGTTAAGATCCAATTGAAGATAGCGATGTACCTACACTCCCTTAAAAGTCCCAAAGAAGAGAACAGTCAGCAAGGTGAACTACAGAGAAGAAGCCTTGGGTTGGGGCCTAACCGATGAGAGATGGTAGGCTAATTGGCTAAAGTGGGAAGTGGTCTGATGTTCCCCACACTTGGGTTTCGGTTTGCTTACGTGCTGCTAACGAGCCGAATGTCCAAGGTTGGGGGAGAATGCCAACCAATTATGAGGGCCTATGAAGCAGTGTGCTATACATTGTTGCAGGGACCAATCCGTTGCTGTTATTCTGCTATTAATCTCTATTATACATGGTAAAAGGTAGTTCAAGGCGTGCTTATAAGTATATATGGTCCCTTAACCAATCCCTCCATTTGATAGGTTTTACTGTTTGCCATATAGGATGATGTCATTTCTGATGCGCATCGAAGTATAAAGCCTTTGTATAATTGAAATGTAGTCGAGAGTGTGTGAGCTGCAACCTGTGTGTTCACTAAGTTTCCTTACTTTATTTGAACTGATAATAAAGTAGTACTCTGCCATATTCTTTGGGTCTGTCTGGTTATTTGGGTCTGAGATCATTTATTTATTTGTATTTGTATTTGTTTATTTATAACGCGCAGACCATCAGGCCCGGGGGCATCAGGGCGCAATTTGTACAAGGTTGCAAGAAAAGAACATACAGGGAAATAAATTACAATAAAAGTATACCAATACAGCATAATACAATCTTAATAATTACAAATATTACACAGGGTACAGTATCCCTAGGCTCCGCAGAGGGAGTATCTCTGAGGTAGTTGGGAGGGTAGCAGACCGGAAATCATGTAAGGGAACAGGCGGGCTGGGTAAGTAGGACAGATGTCTAACACAACTATTGCTGGTCAAAGAGCCAAGATTTGGTTTTATTCTTGAAGGTGTTGAAGGAGTCTTCAGCTCTGATGGCAGCGGGGAAGGTATTCCAAAGTTTGGAGGCTAGGACAGGGAAGCTAGTGCCTCCCGCTTTTTGGAGCTTAAACCTGGGGATAGTAAGGCAGTGAGTCTGAGCAATTCTTAGTGGACGGGCAGTGGAGTGGCGCGAAAGCCGACTGCAGAGATAGATCGGAGCCTTGTTGGCTAGGCATTTGTGTGTGAGGGCAAGCGTTTTTAGGGAAATTCTCTGCTTCACGGGTAACCACTTAAGGCTAGTTCTGGCTTCTGAGATGTGGTGGTTAAGAGGGATGTTCAGGGCCGCTCGAATTGCATTGTTCTGGGTGGTTTGGAGTTTGGATAGGTTTTCTTGGCTTGTGCCTAAATATAGAGCACTGCAGTAATCTATTTTTGCCATGATAAGTGTTCTCGCTAGTGTGACGCTATTGTGGGTGGTGAGGAATGGTCTGCAGGCTGAAATGAGTTTGCACATGTAGGCGGAGGTGGACCTGACTGCATTAGTTTGTCTTGACAAGGATAAGGTGGAATCTAGGTAAAAGCCTAGTGTTTTGGTGTCTTTCGAGACTTGTATGGAGTTGCCGTCTATGATGAATGACTGATAGGATGGCTCAAGTTTGCTCAGGCGTTGTGAAGTACCCAGGATAAGTAGCTCCGTCTTATCGTCGTTCAGACATAGCTGCTGCTGGGCCATCCAGGCTTGGATGACCAAGTAGACGTCATTGAGGGCCTTGGTGTCAGCAAGATAATCATCAGAAATGGGAATGAGTATCTGGGTGTCGTCCGCATAGTTGGTGTAGGAGACACCCAGATAATCAAGCACATAAAAGAGTGGTTTCGTAAAGATATTGTAAAGAGTAGGTGACACGCAAGAACCCTGAGGAACACCGCAGTGAATAGGGGAGGGAGCTGCGGCAGCGGAAGGTGCAAAGACCCTCATAGATCTGTTGCTCAGGAAGTATTTGATCCAGGCCGCTGCGGAGGGAGAGAAGTTGGCAGCAGAGTGGAGGTGCCTGCAAAGGATCTGGTGGTTAACCAAATCAAATGCGGCAGAGAGGTCGAGGAGTAATAGCATTGCTAATTTGCCCTTGTCTTCGATCTGGGTTTTTAGGTCTAATAGAGCCGTTTCGGTCCCATGTCTGGGCCGAAATCCGGATTGTCGTAGACCTAACAGATTGTTTGATTCAAGGTAGTTTTGGATCTGCAGGTAAGCTGCCCGGTCCAGTATCTTCAGCAGAAATGGTACTGTAGTAATAGGTCGGAAGTTCGTGGGAATGCTTGGCTTGTGTTAATTCCATCTGGCACTTGGAACGCTCCAGGTGTTACTGCACATTTTGGTAGCAGAGCAGATGGCTCTGATCCAGTCTCCTGGTCCCAGATCCAGACTCTCGGATTCTCGACGACGTCCACCATTAGCCAGACGATCACAGAGTTTCCTGTGTGCAGAAAAACACACATGTGAAAAAGAGTCGGCGGCAGGTTTCCCTTTGAAGAAATTGCTGTCCGGTCCCTGCAAGCCCCCCAGGACTAGAAGGCGAAGTGGTTGATTAGGTAGTAGTCGACACTGAGGGACTGGAGCTGAGCAACAGATATAAGTAGAGCATCAGAAGTGACAAATAAAGGTGAGGGACTGGGACTGTATTATAAACATAAAAATATAAAGCAAAAGAATTGGGGTTAAAAAAGAGAGATACCTTGATTCCTGGTTCCAAGGGGGCAGAAGGATACGCATTAAACTCAAAGTGGGGTGTTTTTAGGAATTCCTGAGGCCAGGCCAAGAGGAAGAATCTGTGTTAAACTACAAAATGGGGTGAACTTGAGATGAGATACATTTACTAGAGACAGTAAAGTAAGACGATCGCAGAAAATATAAAGTGACCACCTAGTTGGGTTATATATATATGTCAGCGTAAAACTTGTATTGTGTTTAAACTAGGAGGTATAAAACGATAGTAATAATCTAGCTGGTTATCAGACTATATAATCAAGTGATTGATGTCAATAAGAGAAGGATAAAAGTTGAATAAAAATAATAATTAAAAGAAGATTCTTAGAGTATTAATAATAAAACAGCAGGACAGAAAGAATCAATCAGACTATAAACAAATATTGTTTTTAAAATTGGTTGGAAAACTGTGTTTTGGAAATGAGCGGCGGTTGATGGTGCTTGCCCAAAATTGATTATTGTGGTGTATTTGATTAAAAGTGATAAAGGAATAAAAGGTCTGGGAAGTATTGACAGTCAAAAACAACTTGTCATTATGGGGGTTAGTCCACTGCTACACCTGTGTAAGACAGCACGGAGATACACACCCAAGATTAGGAAGTACCATTCTGAATGGCTAAAAGGCACAGCTGCAAAAATGTATATGCCCTGGACTCAAGAAGGTTCATTATCAAGAACCGTATTACAACCCATGACGACATACTTGCACGCTGCATATACAGGGAAAAAGTTACAGAAAAGGGTAGCCGTTTTAGAGCTATGGAAAATGTATCGGAGCGAGAAGGAAGAGCCACCCGAAAAGCAGTGGATACTTAATCAGCATAAAGGGGAGGATGAAACGCCCTTGACTCCTCCTTCTTCTTCTGAAAACATTAGTATAGATACTGAGAAATAGGGATTCGATCCTTTAAAGGAGCTAAAGGTGATGGCACGGTAATCCGACATATGAGCCCCTCGCTTATAATAGTGAGGACAACATGGAAGAAAGTAAGATTAAAGAACGTAAATATATGTCAACACGCGATGACCATAAAGAGCATGATAAAAGAAGGGACAGACAGATAGAGATAGAGGAAGAAGCTAAGAGACAAAAAGAAGGGAAGGACTAAGCTAAGGAAGTAACAGTAGTGCAGAACGAGTGGATGAGAGGACAGATATTACTCAAGTTAGACGGAAAGGGCATTGATGGCGTCTGAGAAAGAGAAGAAAGAGAGGAACAGGATAAGAAGGAAAAGGAATGAGAGGATACAAAGAGGAGAAGGAAAGAGAGAGGAAGCAAAAGTCCATCTGTAGGACCCTATTGAAAATAGATGAAGACTCAGAGTACCCCTGGAATAAACAAGTGCTTTTCAGACGAGTTTGTCTGAAATGACGTCAGTTCTTGCGAGTCCTTATGCAATGGGATTGAGAAAAACGCATTTTCAAGTCAGTCACAGTGAAATATCATGCCATTACAGGGATATTACATAAGATTGTCATAAGATTGTCACCGGATTAGGAACTAGAGGGAACTTGTCCTTTATAATCTGGTTAATTGGTCTCATATCTGTAATTAGAAGCGTCCTTTCCCTTTTTTAATCGGATAAATTGCGGTATTGCACAGTGACTCTGATGTCACTAGTTTGCCCTGTTCCATCATAGCAGATATTGGGCCTGATCATGAACTCGGCGGTAACCCTTAAATCAGGCGGTAGCGCTATTACTGCTGGATTTAAGGGTCCGCCGAATCAGGGCTTCAGCGGATTTCGCACCAGCTCTTGGCTGGGGGGAAATCTGCCGAAAATTTGCGCTATTACCGCCAGCGGGAAATCCACCGGCGGTAAGAGCATGAATTTTCCCCATTGAGCCCAATGGGGAATGGGGCATTCCCGAATGGGCTCAATGGGGAATGGGGACTTCCAAGTCCGCCCAACTCGTGATCCCGAGCTATTAGCGCCGGGGACTATGACGGTTGCACTAATAGTCCCCGCGCTAATAGCATTAGCGTTACCGCTGAGGTCGTGATGAGGCCCATTGGGCCTCATCACGACTTGGGCGGTAAACCTTAGCGCCGATTTTAAGGGTCCGTCGGATCACGACTCCAAACACCGCTGGCGCAATAACAGCCGGCGCAAGGATAGCCGGCTGTACAAGCGCCGGCCATAACAGCGCCAGGAACTCTTAGCGCTAAAACATCATCAATCATGAGTCCGGCGTAAGCGCTATTAGCGCCAGAAAAGCGGCGGATAATCCGCCGAAAATACCTCCTGCAAAAAGCTGGAGGTAACAGAACACAGGCCACAGCAATAAGGGCCCAGATGGAAGCAATGCAAATCAGAGGCCTACAAAGGACCCACCCATGCACAACACACCCTCCCCAACCCCATTACACCAGCAGGAGCAGGGAGGAGACAGCAATGAGGGACCAGGTGGAGGCAATGCAAATCAGAGGCCTACAAAGGACCAACCCATGCACAACACACCCTCCCCAACCCCATTACACCAGTAGGAGCGGGAGGAGACAGCAATGAGGGCCCAGGTGGAGGCAATGCAAATCAGAGGCCTACAAAGGACCCATCCATGCACAACACACCCTCCCCAAACCCATTACACCAGCAGAAGCAGGGAGGAGACAGAAATGAGGGCCCAGGTGGAGGCAATGCAAATCAGAGGCCTACAAAGGACCCACCCATGCACAACACACCCTCCCCAACCCCATTACACCAGCAGGAGCAGGGAGGAGACAGCAATGAGGGCCCAGGTGGAGGCAATGCAAATCAGAGGCCTACAAAGGACCCACCCATGCACAACACACCCTCCCCAACACCATGCTGCCATCTGGAGCCGGGAGCCTTGATGTCGATTTCTACCTGCTGCACCTGGAACTACAGAGGCCAGTCAACCAGGCCAGGGCTCTGGGAGTGCAGGGGGCAGTGGGGATGAGGAGAAGGAGGAGGAGCGCAGCACCAGCAAGGTGGCCAGCCATCCCCAGGGTCAGGCCAACACCCTGGGCCCTAACTGATGGTCAGTTGGTGACAGAATATTGGCTGGACAGGGCAACCATCACCCAGTTGCTGGACTCAATCCAGGGTGACATATGCAGCCGCATAGCCACCAGCACAGCAGTACCTCCCCTAGTGAAGCTCGTGTCTGTGCTTCAATTTCTTGGGACTGGCAGCTACCAACATACCGTTGCCATGATGCATGGAATGGCCCAGTCCACATTCAGTGCCATGCTGGGACAGGTGCTTGATGCACTGTTGAATCATGTGAACGAGCACATTGCATTGCCAGCCACACAGGCACAGGTGCACCAGTTTAAGGGTCAATTCTATGCCATTGCCCAAGTCCCGAATGTAATAGCAGCCCTGGACTGCACACATGTGGCACTTGTACCACCCCAGGCACATGAGGCTGCCTACAGGAACCGTAAACAGTACCATTCCCTCAAAGTGCAGATGACATGTGGCCCTGACCTCACCTCAGCCACTGCTGTGCCTGCTACCCAGGATCCACCCACGACTCCATGGTCCTACGCAACAGTACCCTGCCAGCGTACATGGAAAGGCACTGAGGCCAAAACACATGGCTACTGGGTGAGTACAAATGTATACCACAAAGCATGTCAATCCACAACTGATGGTGCCTGTCACAGAATCCATCATTCCCAATAGTCAGCAGCATCACAGCAGCATACACATTCAAGCACCTTGCATGATGAACCTTGGACATGTCCAACACAGCAGAACACACCCATGCAGGATGTCAGACATGTGGCGACACAGTGACATATGGAAGTCCCACCACACCAAGGCCTCCTGTGTGAGTAGCACCATGGCTCCCAACACTGACACAGTACAGATATCCCTCCCTGGCCATCCGACAGTAATGAAAATCCAATCCATGAGCTGGCACATCCACGAATGCTCCACACATAAGTAGGCTGAGCAATGATAATGCACATCCCACAAACACTGTCCCCAAAATGGCCATGGAAATGCATGGATAACAGTACAGAATAGTGAAGAGCAGCAAATGCAAGTGTAGCCAAATGGATTTGCAATGACACATGAGGCAGCCACTTCTGTCAAGCAGAAGTAGATGGAAGGGCACCCTCTTCCTGCGACAAGTGAATGAGTACTGTTACATACAGAAACATAGGTGTACCAAGTGGAGAGTACCCCATTGATTCAATCGTGGCTGTAGGACAGCATACTCCACAATGCTATAGGCCAAATGACAAATATGGCAAAATCACACTGATGACAGGGCTCTGTACACCCACTCGACTTACCTTGTCCCCATACCGGCTTTCTCTCCCCTGCAGGTGATTCGGGATATCCCCAGTACATGTGGCTCATGACCCATGTGCGTCACCCACACACGGTGGCGGAGCGGGCATACAACCTTGGTCATGCCCGTACACGGATCTGCGCTGAGAGGGCATTTGGCCTGCTGAAGGCACGCTTCCGTTGCCTCGACGGCACGGGAGGTGCAATGATGTATGTACCAGAAAAAGTTGGAAAAATTGTACTGACATGTGCCATGCTGCACAACATCTGCTGTCGCAGAAATGTGCCACTGCCCCCAGATGCTCATGTGCAGCCACCTGAGGATGGTGGTGAGGGCGATGAAGTGCCAGAAGGTGTTGCACATACACAAAGGGTTGGGCTGAGGGAAGGGAGGTTGGCCAGACAGGGATTGATTGATGGATTCTTTTAGAAATGGGTAATAGGTAAATTGTACATATGTCACTTCAACATTAAATTGCATTAGTAACAATCACTACTGTCCATGCATTGTGATTTTTTTAACGTGATTTATTTTCCCTCCAACAATACCTCCTCCCCCCAGTGAACACCCAACAATCCCCCCTGTCCCCAGTGACCACCCAACAATCCCCCCTCCCCCCGAGTGTACAACCCCAAACTGTACAGTTGCCTCATCAGGCCAACAACAATGATGCCATGCACCACTAAGATGGGCGCGGGTGCTTCCTTCTCCCAGGACCCTCCGGTGTGTGTGCCCTCAGGAGGCTCAAGGACTGGTGCCTTGGAGATGGGTCTAGTGAACCATCTGTGGGTGTGGTGGAAGTTGAGGGTATGGAAGCGCTGCCCATCATGTGCTGGCGCATGAGGTTATTGGCCTCGCGTTGCTGTTCTGCAAGTGCAGACACTGCCTCCGTGAATTCGCGGACCCGTTGCCCAAGCCTGTCAGGGCAGCGTTGCATTGTTGCACAACTTGTCGTGTGCGGGCATTGTCCCGCGCAATGTACCGGCACCCATGCCGGATGGAAGTGCTCACGGCCTTAATGTGCCGGCTCTGGACCTTTGCCATTGCTTCCACCTTGGCCTGTTTGCCTCAATGACATCCAGTCGGCCCATGACTGCTGCCCCTGTGACAAAGGCCTCTACTGGTGCGTCAGGTGGTGGACCGCGAATTGGGCGCCGTCGAGAGGGGGGGCTGCATGGCGACATGCAACCAGACTGGACTGGGCTGCCTGGCTCCGATCGATGGCCCTCTGGGATCCCATAGGACGGAGTGTCCACATCGGGCTGCGGTGTGCTGCAGCCACGCACAGGCACATGGGGCCTCCCTGCCTGCTGTCTGCCTGGGCTTGGGCTTCCATGGGCTGTTGACACCCCTTCCCCATCACTACTGCTGTGGGAGTGTTGTGTGGTGGTATGATGCACACGTGGAGGTGTTGCTCCCATGTTGGGCTCCCATTCCGGCCTCTCTCCCTCGGCATCGGGGCTGTGGATGGTGGGTTCTGGTGAGCTGACGGTCGCCTCCCTGTGGCCATGTGGCTGCCGCTGATGTCTGGCAGGGCTGCATCGGGGTGAGGTGGGTGTTCCCCGGTGTTGTCTCCCATGGGTGTAACCTTTTTTGGGGGTGTTGGTGCTGGTGGAGGCACGGTGTTGTGGGCGCATTGTCGGTGTGGCCTCATCGCCATCATCACCGGGCTGTTGGGATCGACCTGTGCCTGTGGTGTACATAGGGGGTGGTTTGAGTACAATGCTACTTACATTTGTGTGATGCAGGTCATGCCAACAAGTGTGAATGAAGACAGTAACAATGACGCATTCAACTTGCATTCTATTCAGTCACCATGTGGTGCATGTTGTGGATGTGCATGGAGGTACACTGCATGGGAACGCGTGGTTGTGGTGGACTGCGCTCAGGCTTTTGTGGTTGTGTTGATTCACAGTACCACTCTACGTAGCTGTCCTATGGCTATGGGAGTCTATCCCCTGCCCCGGTCATTCGTGCACTGCACGTACAGGGTCGTCTAGGCAGCACTACCATTCTAGGGATGTGGCCCTCACTTACGGGTGTATGCAGAGCCTCAGACACATGTCTTCACTCTCATTCAGATGCATCTATTCGGGGATGGGACTCACCTGCCGTTGGATTGATGCCAGTCCCTGCCTCCGCTTCACCAATGCCCTCAATGGTTCCAACGTCGATGACACCCGTCATTTTCTCCTCCCATGGTGTGAGGTCGGGCGTGGGGGGGTGGTGGCCCTACTCCTGTGCCCCTGCTTGCACTCCTGTGCTGGGAAAGGATGCCTCGCACTCGCACGCGCAGGTCATTCAGCCGCTTGCGGCATTCCTCCCCATCCCGGGGCACGCGCCCCCCTGCACTGACCCTTTCTGCGACAGATCGTCATAGTTGGCCTGGGCGCTGGGCGCTGGTTTTACGCTGCTGCAGCTCATGGTGGTACGTCAGTGCCTCATCCACAAGCACCTCAAGCTCCTGGTCACTGAACTTGGGTTTTCGGACCCTGTCCAGTGCAGACTTGCCCCTAGTGCGCTCTTGACTTATTATTAGGCTTCAGATTGCGTGGATGGCTTCCAGTGGCTGCGATATCTGACGGATTGTGATTTCCAAGATGGCCGCCACTTTATTTCCCGTTCCGGCGGTGACACATTTCCCACGCACTAAAAGCGCACGCTATGAGCGCGAAGTGGCGGTAGCGCACGGTGCGCCGGCTTTAAGGGTTCGCGCTAATTGCGCTAACGCCTTGGACCGGGGCGTGTGCACGATGACTCGTGATCTGGCGGATTATCCACCGGTTGCCTTGGCGTTAGCGCTATTTAGGTCCGGCGGTTAATCTGCGACATTTACCGCCCATGTCGTGATGAGGCCCATTGTCTTAAAAATACCTTCATCAGCCTCTCGAGACATGGGATACTGTCACGAACATCATTTCACCAAAATGCCAGGGGTAGCGGAAGGGACATCACACGACCCATGACCTCTGATGACATCACAGGAAGTGATGCCATTTGACCCCACTCCAAAGTGATATCGCGGGAAGCGATGGAACTCGACCTTTCACACCTTGACAAAACAGGAAGTGGCATCCCATAGTACACTACTAAAAATATAGTTACAATGTCACTATAATGTGATGTACATTTCATTCAAGTATGGATCGTCATTTGTATCATTAGGATCAGTGTGTATAGACCCATATTACCAAATTACTGTGAATGCAAGCAGATATACATGGCCAAATGATAATGATGTGTTATTATTTAGCACTTACGCTGAAGCGCTTTATATAGAAAACATATACACCCAATATCACCCAACCTGTATTGGTACTCATTTATTGACCTCGGAAGGATGAAATGCTGAGTTGAGGTGTTTAAGAACAGACTAAATCAGTGACTCAACCCCTGAAGTGTGCCTGAAATAAACCTTTAATGGGTATAGCAATTATTGTATAGAATTCCAGAAAGACAAGTTATTTGGTATTCCTATTCTTTCTTATTTACAGTCAATGCTGAAAGTGTTCGCCTTGTGGCACCCCTGTTCTTTTTTTTTTTTGTTAAGAGGCCTGAACAAGAAAACCAGCCACTCCAGAAGTAAACAGCCACATGGCGCTGGCCACAGCCCAGGAGCTTGCATTAAAAATAAAATCTTTTTAGGGGTAGCAAGGGAGACCAAAGGGGCAGCAAGGGAGACCTCAGAGGTCGCAGTTGCGACCACTGGCGACCCCTAAATGACGTCCCGGGATACTGTTGTGCTCGAGGTAAAATTGCTCCTGGTTTCAATTTAATCTTCAGTTCCCCAGCTCCCTTCAGCAGGCCTACATCATAGGGGCCTGTTGTCCATAACGAGACTGGCACTTTCTCCATGTCGTCATCAAAATACTCAGAGCGCTTTCGCACTAGCATCATTTTCGGAGGAACTTCACGTTTAATTGCTCTCACCCAATATGTAATACTCATCTCAAATATGACTTTGTCATCTGATGGATGATCTACAAACATGTCCTCATCAGTAACGTCAGTGAATCTGTAACCTTCCCCAATCGCAATGACTGTATCGTCTGCCGTCATGATCAGTCCCAATTAGCAAAGCCATGCCTCCTCGCACTATGGCTGCTTGTAATTCTAAAGGAAAGACTCTTCCTTCCTCTTCCTCCATAGGTATCTTTGGCCTAAATAAGAATTAATTGGGTATTCTCAAAGTTCTGCCCACTAAACCGTTCAGCCATGCTAACAGAATACATACCCTTTAGTGAAAAACTTCTGGTTCTAAGGATACTCCTCGTATGACCACTTGTCCTGCAAATGCCATAATAATTCACTCACCTTTTAAATAATGCATTCCTGGTGTTGAGCACACTATGCCTTCATCAGTGTACAAAATCGTCATGTTCAGTTTGGTCATTAAATCTCGACATAATATATTGAAAGGTGTCTGCCTCGAATACAGTAATGGCACAGACATGTCACACTCTCCTATAGAGACTGGTAATTCATCAGTCAAAGGAACTCTGCTTGTAGCTCATGTGAACACTTGAGTATTCATGGCATTTCCAGACATTGAAAATGTTCCCTCTTGTATACATGAGCGTGTTGCACCCGTGTCTACTAAAAACGAAAAGGATTTGCCTCCTATATTAACTTCAACCCTCAGTTCCTCTTGAGGATTAGGCGTTATAGATAGTATTGAACACATCAAGTCTCCCAGTGAAATGTCCTATTGTGGGTACATTCTCATCCCGTACCTGTGAAAGGGTTCCCTCCATCAACAGTGACACCCCTTATTCTAGGAGTCATTAATTGTCCCGTGTTTGTGCTCTGCTGTATCTGCATAGGTGACTGCTGTGACTGCCCTTGTGGCAGATTCATTGTTGCCTGCTGTGTTTGAAAATCGTGCTGCACTCTCGCCACTTGTGTCTGCTGCACTGTTTGATTCTGAGCAAACCCATCTCCGTTCTGCTGCGAAAATGCAGGCGGGTTTATAGTCCCCTCTCTTGAGAATTACCCATTCTACACAAATCCTTGACTTCTACACATGCAAGAATAATGCCCTGTCATATCACATGTCCAACATATAGGCCGAGGTTTCTAATTTGCCCCTCCTGCATGCCTTGATTATCGTTCTGCTTGTTCTGAAACCCACGTTGTTTGTTTTGGAAGTTTCCCTGATTATTCTGAAAGCCTCCCTGAATATTCTGGAAGCCCCTACCTCGAAAGCCTCCCCTTCCCCGTGGTGCAAATCCACTATTATTTTGGTCAAACTGCCTTTGGTTGTTCACCTGCGGCATGCCTGCTGCTTGCTGTGAACCCAACCCGTCTCCACTAATCAACATTGCCCCTTGAATGGTGTACTTGGATAGTTTTTTCTGCACTAACTTTGCCTCTTCACCTTTCCTAGCATCGTCTTTCTTTCGATTCTTCTCTTGCAAAAGCATGAAGTAATGCGCAATGGTCAGCTGTATTTCTGACCACTGCTTTGCTTCTATGCCCACCAATTTCTTGAGATGCTTCTGCACTGTGTCTGGCAGCCCTTGGCACAATATATGATCAAATACAGGTATAGAGTTGTGCCAAGCTTCCTGTGTCTCCAAGACCCACTGCTCTTGGACATGTTTAATGTAAACAAGCGTATCGCTCCCTTCCTGCATCTTTTTTGCCATTATAGCTCCCATATCTGACATATCCGGGTACAGCACTCTGAGCGCTTTCCAGACCGCTGCCCTACAGTTATTGAACGGTGCTCCATCATGAGTGGTGTTCATCGTGGTAACACTAGAATACCCTGCTCTTGACCAAACATCATCACCCCTTTCCCCAAGGATAGCAATCAGGAGACCTTTAATGTCCCCTATAGCTAACGCGCTTCCTCCTGTCATTTTCTCTAACTCATATATCTATTTCCCAGCGCCAGGAGTTAAACTCAGGAGTTTATACCTTAAAGTGGCCTTATCCATCTGTGGCCAAGGTATATACTGTGTTCTCGCTCCTCCTTTTTCTAACAAAGGAAACTGTGAAATCACAAAGTTGCATTCATCACCCATCATCTGTCTATCCATAGCAGGAACATTGGTTCCACTCCGTCGATTACCTGGCAGTGACCTTAGCCTGCTCACATATGGTGGCGAGTCCCCCCTATGACCATGGGATCACTCTTTAGGTTGATTTAGCCACTTCAAGGATTTTGACACCTGAGATTTGGATAGGTCTAAATCTGACCATCTTACTTCCTTATTCATTGAAAAACACCCATCAGGGCCACATGCATCACCTTCCTCTTCCCCACAGAAGGTTGCTCTGTCCTCGTCTGACATATCCTGCCCCCAACTTGTGTGACTTTTCTCCTCTTTGTCTCTATTCAGAGTCAGTGTATCTAAAGACAGCTCCTCTGGCTCGAAACTATATGAGGCTCCCTCAATGTCGTACAGCTGCGTACTCTCGAGTTGATCATGTTGACCCTTCCTTTGCAGCACTTTCTTGGTCCTCATATCATGATAGACTTTATCAATAGCATCCCCAATGCTTCTCGAGTTGAACTCATCCTCCAGATTTGCTCTAGACGGACTTGCTATTGGCTCATGTGCTGGGAAGAACTCTTCTATGTCTTCCCATGACACTACTCGATTAGGATCCATTACTTCCTTTTCCATACAATCAATATCGCATGCTCTCTGCCTTCTCCTTTGTTCAAACTCATCATCAAATTCTCTTCGCTTTCTTGCTTCCTCTCTTACCCTTTCTTCTTTTCTCTTCATATCTCTTCTCTCATTTGGCCTTTGTATTTCCTCATCTCTACGTCTTTGCATTTTTGTATCCCTTAATTTCTGTTCTTCTTCCTCCATTCTTTGCCTTTCTCCTAACTTTTTTCCCATATGTGCAGCATGCAAATATGTTGTCATATGCTGCAGAACTGCCTTTGATAGTGATCCCCTTTGCGGCCATGGCATGAACATTTTGTCTGTGGTGCACTTGACCCACTCTGCACTGTACTGTCTAAGCTTGGGTGCATGTTTGGGTAACTGCTTACAGAGATGCATAAGTGGAGTAATATGTTCCATTTTGACACGTCACTCTTGACTGTCAATACTCAACTGTTGTTTTTTCACCATATACAATTCACATAAAACGAACAGACAACTGGATATACTCGACCGGCCACATATATCCCATTCTTCTCTCTGAGACTGTCCTACCCTCTAAAAATATCCCAACATGGGATGTGAATCGACCTCTTCAAACTGTCTTTAAACAAGTTGGTCTCCTACGTCACCCGTAAATAGGGTTCTAGGTGTGATTCCTTCTGTTCTTTAAAACACAGGTAAGTAGAGCGTACTCTTTATCGTGGCCTCAATCACGATACCTAATAAATTGCTTGGCCTCTCTCAAGCCAATTTTACTCAATATTCAACACTCATCGTTCTCAAGTTACTTTATCCCAGCCTCCCTCTGTTACTCACTTTCCCCTTATCACTTTCTTCACCCACTGCCCATTCTCACTTTTGCCACCTCACTCAGTTTTACTCACCATTTGATTTTTCAACTTTCGACTCTCGGATCGTACGCCTCCTTAGTAGCCTCTTCAACTTTCTGTCCATTCCGCTTCTTGTAGAGGCCAGGAGGGGTTTCAGCCTGAAAACAAGGGACCTGTCTAACCTGGCTTGCAAGACTTTGTGTTAACTTTAAAAAACGCTATCTACAGGAAGCTTCATGTCCTTTCAGCCAATGGCAGAGGTCGTGCAATATTTCCGGGACCCCAAAGCTTACTTATCTCAATTGATATCCAACCATCCTATCTCTCCTACCACATGAACTGGGGTCTTCAAGCCCTTTAAGATGAGGTAGCTGGGGATGCAGAAGTTACTCAAACATCAATAATTGAAATGACTCAGGTATTTGGCAAAAGGATAATTGTTTTAATATCAATTATCTAAAACAGGGAGTACAACGGACATCAAGAGACGTCTAAGCATAAGAACTCTCAATGTATCTTGGAAAAAAGCATTCTTTTTTAGAAAAAAATCATCATAGGTGACGTCAACCTAAGTATTACTAACGTCATCCTACGTGGCAAACTAAAAGAAAACCTAATGGCAAATGTAATAGGGTATAAGGGAATATCTATGTATACGATCCATACTCGTCTAAGGCAGTGAAAGTGATTTGTTTCTTAACATCAGGGGGGGCAACTAAGCCCTCCCCTAAAACAGGTCACTATGAACGTCACTTAATAAACGACATCCTATTGGCTACACAAACTATAGGACTCCTAATCATGCGGTTCTCTACCATTGTTTGGCACTCTAACCTCTGTCAGTACTTTTCCACCTTCGTCTAGCAGCAGGCAGATTGGGCTTCCAGGTGCTGGTGAGATAGTCTTTGACCATAGCTTCCCACCAATTAGCATAGTCATCCATCATCACCTCAGTGGTCTTCTGTCAATTAGGGCTTTGAAGTTGACCTTGGGAGTGTTCTTTGCTCTAGAGAATTGAGGGAACTGAAGGCACGCTCTGCCCTTATGCGTAGGTGTGACCATCATGTTCGTCCAACTTCATCCCTCCACGTGACTGAAGACCACAAAATCGAGCCTCTTGTGTATTAAAAATACTGTTTTCTAATAGACCTCTGACGTCTTTCTTGTTTTGGTCATGCCTCCTGAACAGGAGCTTCGTTCTTTCACACGATTTGTATCCAATTCAGCCTGATAAGACCTTGGCTTCTTGGCTCATCCAGTCTCGCCTTTCTGAGATTCATTTTGTAATTCACTTGTTTTCTAACTGCAACACACTGGAAACGAGGCCTTTCTTCTTTAACCCAGCTCTGCTATAACACAAAGTGGAAACATCCATGCTTTACTCACTTATATATATATAAGTTGGCGCATGCCGAGATCTATTCGCCACTTGATCAGCCTCAGAAATATTTTGCCTGCTTGCGTTTCTTTGCATCTGTACACGTGTAAAACAGCGTGATATCTTCATCTTTCTGTAGCATAAGTTCCTTCATCTTGATGCCAAGATGGCGCTTATCTTCGATACTTTCTTGATGCCTTATAGACTATCCGCATTCTCTAGTCTCTGCATCACTTCTATGTACGTCAGCTCGACTCTGTATGACGTCAACATTTGTCTTCGTCATTCATTGGTCCTGCTACTTCCGGGATTTCATTCAAATGGCCATCATACTGTCTCGTATCCAGGTATGGTTTTCTCAATGGGAACCTTGCGGCCAGGATTCTCCTCCGTATCAGTATTTTCACTGGTACCGCACGTGTGTCACACTCTAGCTCCCAACATATAGGCATGATGGGCGAGGTGATTGAGGTGGGGCTACTTAGCTCCTTCTCTACATATCTCTCCCCTGGAGCCAGTTTCTTGTGGAAACATATTCTGTAATAGTGGAATCACTGATAAATTCCAAACTGGATTATGCAAATGCTTAAATGCTGGCATTCTGAACTGGCATATTCAACATCTTTACAAGGTTTAAAACTGTGCTCTATGTCTTGTTTGTGGTCTCACCCATCCTGGACCGATCTCTCTCCTCAGGCAGTGAATTCAATGACTTCCTGTGCACTGCAGGATCACCTTCAAGGTGCTATGCCCAGTTTGTAGATGCCTACATGGCTTGGCCCCCAAATACCTAGAAGAGAAAATCAATCTTTACAAATCTACTCTATCATTCACGTCAGATCATCTACTTGTATTGCAAATTGCCATCTGTAGATGTAAAGCTATGGGCAATTGTTGATTCTCGATCCTTGCTCCTCAACTCTGGAATAGTCTACCTTTGGATATTCACAATACAGGGTCTTATCTTTCCCTTCTGGAGAGTTTTAAAAACTCACCTCCTATGTTGATTGGATCTCCTGATCACCTTCCTGGTATGCTTCTTTGCTCCCAGGTGAATTTAAGTCTGTTTGGCAATTACGCTTCACAAGAGATCAAATCAAATCAATTAGAATCACAATGAGACCCTAGACATTCCAGTCCGCCTAAAAATAACGGAGAAGTTGATCATTTGTGTTGATACTTTTTTTCACAGCTATCATGATGATGTCTTCAATACTGCACAAACCCACCACAGAACGAAACTGTGGAAATTAATCCTCTAAAGGTAGTTTCTGGTGACACAAAACCCGTCCTACCTTTTCAACACTACAACTTCCAAAGAGCAGGTTTTTCCACATTCTCTCTTATGCTAAGATTGAATGGTATTCCCTTGTTCAAAAATGCATTAAAAGAGCCATATTTGCTATACTGCTAAAACCATCCCTAACTGCACTTGCACCTTTGCAAGATTTCAGTTATATGGCCCCAACTCTGCCATTCTGAACCATCTCTGTTTCTGGCGTGCAAGAGTTTGGTATCCTACTAACTTACCTTGTTGTTTTCCACCTTTGATAGAATATCAAATTCAATCCCGGCACATACAATGAATACAAAACTCCTATGAAATTTTGACCGCAATGATTAATAATTAATTTTTTTTTAAGTAAAAATTCATTATTTCAAATACTAAAATGTAAAAAAAAATAGCAATGAAGGGGAGTAGAACAGGAAAAACAGACACCCCAAAAAATAAATGGTAACTAACTTAGGGTAAGGAAAAGGCAAGTGGGGTTTATTAGGTTCAAATAGGACTATGGGGGGGGTGAAAATGCTGTTGAAAGGTGTTCCACATTAGTCAATAGTTAAACTGCCTCACATTTTCGTGGAATGAATTCAGATCAAGTGTCAAATAATTAGTACTTCTGCTGAACTGAACTTGCGAATTGTGGAAAATGGAGATCAGCACTTGCGTTGGGCCGGTTGTCTCTGGATACTGAATCCGGCAAAAATGGTATTCACAGATTCTGAATTCAGAGAAACCAAAAGCCAATTGCCACCACACTTGTCAGATGTTTCCAGCGATCAGAGAAATTTTTATCTCGAAAGAGCACTGGCCCAGCTTTTCTTTTTTTTGTGATGAAATTAAACACATAAAAGAGAAATTGACTTTAAATGGTATAAACCCAGCAGCCATTGCGTAATCGGAGCAACTATTTTCCATAAGTAAGAAAGAGAAGAGATGATTGCTTGGCGTGGTGAGCAGAAGAAGTGCATCACAAATAGAGAGAGGATCAGTTTCAATGGAGTGGAGTGAAGAGGGCGAAAACCAGATTGATGTTTAGGTAGGAGGAAAGCATTGTTAACATACCTCTCATTCAGAAAGGACCTAAAAGTGTGGCTATTTTCAGTAGCGTCCTGAAACATGTAGTGGAATAGAGTCCCTCCTCCCTCTCCATCACAACATCATGACCAGGGGTGTTGCTAGGTCTGGAAAAGATCTGGAGCTACGCTAATTTTGGGGCTGTCGGGACTGGGAGCAAGCTAGCCTTTTTGGTTGTATACCCTGAGCTTCTATCCGAGGCTACAACCAAAAGACTCGGGGCTACAGCCCCCCCAGCAACGCCTCTGATCATGACTCTTCCAGCCACAGCCACGTTCCTATCCAAACCAGAAGCTCTGCAAGGTGTAGCAAAACGCAGATCAGCCAAGCCATTCTCCATCCCATAGCAACGACAGTGCAAACCTCCACACAGGGACATGACCTGATCCCAAGGCAGCGCTGGCCGTTATTGTGGCAGCAACTACAGACCACAATACTCACAACTCGGTCATCCACCGACTGTGGGCAGGCCTGGCTGTTGCTAATGCAATGATCTAATGAGGAACATAGTTATGCTCCACTGGGTGGAGGCCGGCTGTAATCGGGTGGGCCCCACCTAGGGATACCAGCATCCCTCTAAATACACAGTGCACATTAACAGTCCAGTCTCCAAACTACCATACACATTCCAAGCCTTAAGAGTTTCTTCCATTACTCGAACCCAGTATTAGGATACCTTATCATCCGGACTCACCTGTCTCAGTACACCTAAAAGACCTTTGATTTAGCCCATTCACCTTTATGTATGAGCACTGCCAGCAATGACAAATAAAGATAAGCGAAGAGCCTCGATAAGACAACCAATCTATCATTCCTAGAAGATGCAATACGATAGCTTTTCCATGATGCTTAGAAAACCTATTGCAGTGATCCGGCTAGTGGGCTTAGAGGACTCCCTCTCACGGATCACAGCACCAACAACAAAGCTCCCTTCAAGCCTCAAGGGACGCATAAATGCACCCCTTCGGTGGACATCGGCCACAGGCATGGCTACCCACACTCATGCACCAGAATGCAGTGATGACCTACGACAGATTTGATCTAGCTGGGCACATTCTCAGGAATAAGAGACTAGGCACAAGATTCCACATTCGTCTTTCCCACACTAACACCACTAAGGCCACTAACACCACTAAGCAAGCCCCACACACTCCACCTTTGCCCACCGCTACCTGCAAAACCAAGACCACAGGGGTTGAATTGCCTGTGTTCAAGGGCGCCCTTATGAATGCCAGATCTCTCATAGCACATGCTCTTGACATAGCCGACCTTATCACCACTGCTGACCTTGACTTCATTGCCATATCTGAAACCTGGCTACATGGGGCCAGGCATCTGGCCCCTCTCTAGCCCTGGCCTTACCGCCTGACTATGTCATCACGCGCTGCGACTGCTCCTCTGCACAAACTAGAGGTGGCGGCGTGGCCTTCATCCATAAAAATTCCCTTAACTTAAGAGTGGTTGCCGATTCCAAGCTCGAATCAGCTGAACTGCTGTCAATGAAAATAGCACTAACACCCGACCAAACTGCCACCCTTCACCTTATCTACAGGCCACCAGGCCCGGCACCCACCTTTGTCAGTGAAATATCCACTCTCCTCCTAGACAAAACGAAAAACAACTCACAAACAATCATTTTAGGCGACCTTAATCTAGGTCGTGGCGACCCTAAAGATCTTGTAGCAACTGATCTGGAGAATGCTCTCATAGACCTAGGCCTCACCTTGTACATCCAAGAACCAACCCATATCAAAGGCAGGACCATCGATTGGTTAGCCGGCTCCAACTGCAACATCCAGGTCCTCAACAACTCCCCATGCTTATGGTCCGACCATCACATCATAATGTTTAACATCGAAGCTACCCCACGAGCCCCAACACCAATAGCCCCAGCACTCCCCACCCGCAATAAAAAAAATATAACAAAGGAACAACTCCTCCCTCTGTTACTCCCTTCCCTTAATGTGGCAAATAACCACATAATGTTCTGATCCCACCTCCCTAGCAGACACCTATAACCAAACTATGTTCATGGCTATTGACACTATAGCACCAATCAAACCTAGGAAGGCCAAACCGCGGGCACATCTTAACTCATGGTTCACTCCTCAGCTAAGAATCCTCCGCAAAGCTAAACGCTGTGCGGAAAATCGATGGAAAAGCCACCCATCTGATGAACACAAAGATGGCTTCCTCCTCGCTTCCCTTACTTATAAAGATGCCATCATCACTGCTAAAAAAGAATCGCTTAACAACCATATCCTGCAAGCCGACTCTAACTCCAAGGAACTTTTTAGAATCCTAAAAGAGCTCGAAACCCCAGTCTCCCATCCAGACACATGCACGAAAGACAGCAATTGGTGTGCTAACATTCAAGCAGCACTACTAAACAAAATCTCTATGCTTCAATCCAAAATTAAAGAAAAGCAGGACAGCCTGAAGCGTGACAACCGCTCACTCTCCCCTACCAGGCCCACCCCCTCCAACTCTGCTATCACTAAACCCTTCACCTTCTCACCGCTCACTGTCACTGAGGTAGAAAACATTATCCTGAGGATTAAACCGTCTAACTGCCAAGGTGACCCGTGCCCAGATCCTATCATTAAGGATTCTGCCCATGATTTAGCTCCATTCATTACAGCCTTCATCAACTCCTCCTTTAAAATAGGTATTGTCCCGGACAACCTTAAGGACGCCTGGGTGATCCCGCTACTAATAAAACCTTCTCTAGACCCAAGTATACCCACGAACTTCCGACCTATTACTACAGTACCATTTCTGCTTAAGATACTGGACCGCGCAGCTTACCTGCAGATCCAAAACTACCTCGAATCAAACAATCTGTTAGGTCTACGACAATCCGGATTTCGGCCCAGACATGGGACTGAAACGGCACTATTAGACCTAAAAACTCAGATTGAAGTACTAAAGGACAATGGCAAACTAGCAATGCTATTACTCCTCGACCTCTCAGCCGCATTTGATCTGGTTAACCACCAAATCTTTTGCAGGCACCTCCACTCTGCTGCCAACTTCTCACCGTCCGCTGCAGCCTGGATCAAATCTTTCTTGAGCAACAGATCCATGAGGGTCTTTGCACCCTCCGCAGCTGCGGATCCTTCCCCTATTCATTGCGGCGTACCTCAGGGTTCTTGCGTGTCACCGACACTTTAAAATATCTTTACGAAGGCACTCTTTGATGTGCTTGACTATCTGGGTGTCTCCTACACCTTCCCATCTCAGGTGATAATCTGGCTGACACCAAGGCCCTCAATGACGTCTACCTGGTCATCCAAGCTTGGATGGCCCAGCACCAGCTATGTATAAACGACGATAAGACAGAGCTCCTTATCTTGGGTACCTCACAACGCCTGAGCAAACTCGAGCCATCTTATCAGTCGTTCACCATAGACGGCAATACCATACGTGTGTCGTATGACACCAAAACATTAGGCTTTTACCTAGACTCGACCCTATCCCTATCGAGACAAACAAATGCAGTTAGGTCTGCCTCTGCCTACACATGCAAACTCATTTCGGCCTGCAGACCATTTCTCACTACCCCCAACAGTGTCACACTAGCCAGAACACTTATCATGGCAAAAATTGATTACTGAAGTGCTCTTTACTTAGGCACCAGCCAAGAGAACCTCTCCAAACTTCAAACTACCCAGAACAATGCCATTCGAGCGGCCCTGAACATCCCTCGCAACCACCACATCTCAGAAGCCAGAACCAGCCTAAAGTGGCTACCGGTGAAGCAGAGAATCTCCCTAAAACTCTTGCCCTCACGCACAAATGCCTAGCCAACAAGGCCCCGATCTATCTTTGTAGTCGGCTTTCGCGCCACTCTACTGCCCGACCACTAAGAACTGCTCAGACTCACTGCCTAACTATCCCCAGGTTTAAGCTTCAGAAAGCTAGAGGCACCAGCTTCCCTGTCCTAGCCTCTAAACTTTGGAACACCCTCCCTGCTACTATCAGAGCAGAAGACTCCTTCAACACCTTCAAGACTAAAACCAAATCTTGGCTCTTTGACCAGCATTAAGACATGCTCGACATCGCTGTCTTACTTACCCTGGCCCGCCTCCCCTGACTCCATTTCCGGCCTGCTACTTTTGCTAACGATTTTGTTCACACTAAGATACTTCCTCAGTTAACCTTAAGTGCATTGTAACCTATGTAATATATGTAATTAGTATGATTGTTATTTGCTGGTATTGTTTAAATTTCGTAATGTAATCTCCTTGCCTGTATGTTTTTCCTTGCAACCGTTGTACAAATTGCGCCCTGATGCCCCCGGGCCTGATGGTCTGCTCGTTATAAATAAACAAATACAAATACAATTTTTTTTTTTTTTTATTACTTGTGTATAATCAAAGAAAAATGATTTTTACAAGAAGTTGTCATTTAAAGTAGATGTAAGTAGCAGTTAAGAATAACTAAGTCAAGACATGGTGAATTCAATAGAAGTCTCAAGAATTAATCAGGGTGAAAGTCCTCTATAGTTAGAGGAGAGTCCATTGACAGTCAAGGTCCTGTTGGACATCTAGGTTACGGCGCTGAGTTTGTTGAAGGCTGCTTCCATTATTTTGGCCATGACCACCGCCCAGCGGGATTTTTCGCCAGATATCAAGCAACACCACCACGTGTGCTCATCGATCAGGACCGAGTCCAGCGATAAGGGAGTCAAAAAAGCTGTGCGGACTTGCTTTAAAGAGGGGCAGTTTTGGAGAAGATGGTGAATGTTCTCAATAGAGTCAGAGTCTGCACGTAGTGGTGCCGGAAAGCCGTCTTCTCCCTAAGACTTCACGAGTGTGGAGCAAGTTTAAACATGCTCTTAGAAATATTGAGCGCAGTTTTTTGTCTGGGAATCTCAGACAGTACGCCAGGGGAAATTTCAATTTATTGTAGGTAGGTGGGAGATGGTTTAGAAACTTGATTGCAGCGGCTTTGTCGATAGTGGTAATCCAATCATGGAGTTTCAGTTTTTCACGGACTCTTTGCGGGTTCGTTATCAAATCATTTAATGAGCATTGGAGGTCTTCCAGTTTGGTTTTTTGAAGGTGAGCCCATTTTTGAACCGTCTTACAATTTGTTGATTCCAGCTCCTGCCCAATGATCTTGAAGATTGGTAAGCTGTCTTTGATTAAGGTTTTCCTGAATAAGGCAAGTGAGGCCCCACTGACGATGGCGCTTAGTGACACAAGGCCTAGCTCTCGTCTAACAGCTTCGATCGGGATGGCATTGGGTAGGCCTAGAAGGGATTTCCAAATATAGGCCTCCAGTGTTCTCCATAGATGGGATGGTATGGTGAACATAGCATCCATGCCGTAGGTCAGTGCAGGGACCATTTTTCCCTTATAGAAATTAATGGCCGGCACTAGCGAGAATTTGCCAAACTTCCTGTCAATCGCTCGTAATTGGGAAGTCAGTTGTTTGGTTTTAGCCCAAAGATGTTGCTGCATTTTGAGTTCTTGAGGCGTCCCGTCGATGAACACACCTAGGTATTTAAATTGCGGGACCACTTCGATTCGAGTTTTACACACTGACGATGACCGGGTATTTTTCAGGGAGTGACGAGAAGTGGAAAAAATCATCATTTTAGTTTTAGACTGATTTATTTGAAGATTGTTGGTTGTTATGTAAACTGCCAGGTTGTCCAACTGCCGTTGAAGGCCGATCGGAGTTTGATCTAACAGGATCATATCGCCGGCATATAGTAGGCGGGACAGGGGAGAATTGCCGAACTTCGGAGGGAAGCTGCGCAGCAAAGCTTCCGAGTCTTTATAGTCCCCCAAGAAAGCCACAAAGAGTGCCAGAGCCAGGGGGCAGTCTTGTTTGACTCCTCTGTGTACTTGGATTTCTCTAGACAGGGCCCCCTGTTTATTCAACCGGACATTGAGTGAAGTATTGGTGTGAAGGGTTATTATTGGCTGTAGTACAGCATCTGGGCAGTTCCAATTTTCCAGCATTCTCCACAGTCTTGGACACTCAACTTTGTCGAAGGCCTGTGAAAGGTCGATAAATGCTGCATACACCGTGGGGGCACCTTCTTTTATTTTAGCTTTTAAAATGGTGAGTATGAGAATGTTCAGTGCGGTGCTGCCATTTTTCTTGAAGCCTAGTTGGTAGGGATCACTGCAGGGGGCTGATTTCTCCCATCGATGGAAATGATACAAATACATAACGAGTCTCTCCTACTTACACCCCTGCCATTAACATGCAGTGACGACCTACGACAAAATTCGGTCCAGCTGGACACATAACGAGTCTCCTACACTCACACACTCTCCTGACCTCCCTCAGCACTCGTCCACATGCCTGATCTCTGGGGTTGCTTGCAGGAGGCCTGCCAGCCCACCTAATTCCTTATCTTTACCAAAATGCACACATGCATTCTAAACCTCTATGAGAATGCCCCATACTCTGGACTGCGGTCCCGAGAGCGTTCCCACCACAAGCGCGTTGGGACTATAGTAATGGTAAAAGGCGCTATAAAAAAAGACTACATCTACAATTTCAATAAGAGTTGTGAATGGGAGATATTCGTAAAGTTGCATGCTGTGTGACACAATAACTACACTCAAGTGCATTTTCTTTCATTGTATTTCTTTGCAGATATGTTTTAGGCTCATATTAATCTTCATGATATTTATTGCATGTTTGCATTCAGGATGGGGAAATTAAAAATAGAATCATACTTTTTTCTCCTCTATATAGTCAGGTTGGTTTATTACGTTATTGGTGCATGAATCAAGTCACCTCGCTTAAATGTAGTGTTATTTCAATCCTGTGTTTTTTGCACTTTTTTCAAGTCTCCCAATTTGTTGCCTACACTGCATCCTTCACCTCGCAATCATCGCCTTCTAACCTCAGGCGGAGTCCCATAGAATTGTTTCCGTTGTCGGCACCATGTCAAGATGCGGAATCAACTACATTGACTGTAAACTTGTTACAGATGACGCATATACATTTTTAGAAGTGACCTAAAGTGTAAAAATGTCATTATTTGTAGCGACTATTAAATGACTGCGTGTTCTTGCACCCAAAGCTTCCAGCTGAAAGTATACGTTTAAGCTTCTTGGGCGCTTAGGCCTATGGCCTCATCCGCATATCTGTCCTTTATGGAGCGTATGTGTAGGCTGGTAGTCAGGGTAAGCTGCGTCCATCTTGCACCAAGGATAACCTGATAGGGGGCCTTCCTAATACCGCAAAGTCATACCAGTCACAGCTGTGCGCTAGAAAGCGTCTCTGGCATTGGCATTTCCGCGTTGCGTCCACGTCACCTCAAATTCCTAGGGAACAGTGGGGGGGGGGAGCAAATATTATTTTTGGTGTCAGCTCTACGGACCGCCAAAGTGGCGAGCACTCAAACATACTTGCCAACATTCTGTGGCCAAAAAGATGTAGGATTTTTCAAGTTTCCAAAATAATACTTCACATAACAATTACATCACAGGAAAATACAAAATATACAATGTTGGCACCACTGGAGCATTCTAAAATACACAACCCATCAAACAGCACAACACGGAAATATGTTCACGTGTTTAAAATGTATAATTCTGAATGATAAATTAGTGAACACCGAATTTAATTACCTAACTTTACGGAAGGTAATCACGCAGAGCTAGGAGGCAAAGTTTGCCACTGCTCTGTAGCAGCATCCTGGGCAATACATATTTATTCCTGCAGTGCAAGATGAATAACTGAACAACATGGAGATGGATACCCTCCTCAGTCTGATATGCAGATGCTGTGCATGCATGCCAACCCTCCCGATTTAGGCGGGAGACTCCCGATTTTTAGGTGAAAAATATTGCTATTTTTCACGGTCTCCCGCCTAAAATAACTTTAGCCCCAATGCATTTCTGTAGGGAAATATGCATCTCCCGATTTCACTGTGGAAATCTCCCTCCCGGTGCATCTGAATGTTGGCATGTATGGCTGTGTGATGGTCTGCCACTTGCCTTCACTAGTGGTTCACCTATGGCCTGTCCCAGCCAGAGTGCAGGGCAATGTCATGTAGCTGTCAGGTCAGTGGACTGGTCTGAGCCCATCACTCAAAGTAATCACTTACCCGCCCACCACACAGACAGACTAATCGCCTTAGAGTCACATACATTACCTGCCCCTGTAAAAAGCAGTAGGATCTGTCACCCAAATCTGTAAGCAGTAGGATTGCTTAAAAAGCAGTAGCCTACTGCCTAAATCTGTAGGGTTGGCAAGTATGCTCAAAACGTGTCCGGTCAGAAATGAAGGCCAACTGGCCAACCCAAACGGCACTCTTAACTCGGATTGAACTGATAAAGGACCGTCGTCATGGAATCTTGCAGCTACACGAAGATGCAGACAAAACAGCTGCTTTCGCCGCATCTGGTGTACGTATATTGACTCGAACGCAATAGGACGTGCAGCACAAGCGGCTCACAAGTGCCTTTCCTGTCTTTCTCTTAATTCGGCCACCGAGAGTTCTCAAGGAGGGTGTGCATTCCCTGACTGCTGAGGTCACTTAGAGTTTGCTTTAGAAATTATTCCCTTTACCAGCGCCGGGAGGAATAATACTTGTATGTATATATGCAGTGAACACACGGCAAACATGCAAGACACACCTACACATCTGCCACTCGTTGTTCCTGCTTCAAGCAGAACTCGTGAGCGTCCATCACGGACGTGCACGAGTTCTGCTAAAAGCAGGACGGTCCTGCTTAAAACAGGACCGTCCAAGCGTTGCTTGTGTCTCACATTGTGCTATTTGACCTGGAAATAGGCTCCACAAAGAAAACTTTACAGTTCAGTTAGGCTCAGTGTTGCCCCTAAAATCAAATTAAAAAGAAGCATTGGCAATGCCAACAGTTTGGGCTTTTGTGTAGGCATGGGAAAGACACTTGCCAGGCACAGCTGTAATGGTATTACCTGGCCGTTGATGGTAGCAGGTGCAAAATGGTGCGAGTACCTGGGCATCTAATTGCAGTGCCTGGCAAAAGCTTAATACTTATACACAAGTCAAAACTGTTGGCTTTGCCGATGCTTGTTTTTAAAAGGACTTCAGTAGAGGAGAAGCAGAGTGCTCCTAAATCGAGTGACAAAAGGCAGGCCTGGGAAGACATTTTTATTAAACCAGTAGCGGATTTAGAACTCCAACTAATTCATGAACTGTCAGAAGACTGCTTTGAAAAAACACGGGTAGGCACTTCCAGTTCAACTTTTGATGGTAAGGCTTCATTGAAGTGAGCTCAGAGAGTTCCCATGAGGAGGTGTTTTGGGCGGGGAAGGGCAGGAAGTGGATGGGAATGGCCATAGGGATTAGCATGACCATGGACAGTCAATGGCTGGACACATAACCAAACAACACCTACAGACTGTCTGTCTCATATGCCATTCCTCCCTATCTGTAGTCTAATGCAATATTTTCGCAAGAGACACCTAATAGCCCAGATGAATGAGCCCAACCAACCAATAGCACTATTGTTTTTCTATAAGCCTTTTTGTACATCATGACATGTACTCTTTTTATGTGCATATCACTAGTAATGGCATGTGCCAGGAGCAGACCATGTTATGGTTCTTTTAGGCAGCCTAACTGCCAAATTTGTGGAGCTTTGTTGTTTGCTGCTGCAAACATAATGGGCCTCATTATAAGTATGGCGGTACAGTAACAACGGCACCGGTAGTGCTACCGGCACCGTTGCTACCGTACCTCCATACTACGAGCAGTGCTCACAGGTCTGACCTGGCGGGCAGAGCGGCACCTGCGGGCACAGCATGTCGGATGCACCGGCACCATTATGAACGGTGCCGGTGCATCCGACGTCCCCATTCCCATTAAGCCCTATGGTGCTCAAATGGGAATGGGGATGTACCGGTTCTGTGCCCGTGAAAGGGCAATTACCGGGTCCGGTGGGGCCAGAATAGCCTGGTAATTGCCCATGCGCGGGTGCGGACCCGGGTGCAAGTTTGGGGGTAGCCTTGTCGGTTTTAACGGCAAAGCTACCTCCAACCTCGCCTCATTAACCATTACGATGAAGGCCCTCATTAAAAGTTTGTGGTGCGGGAAAAGTGCCAGGAAAAGTGGCGGTAATTCCGTGACCGCCACTTTACCTGCACTGGAAAACTACAAGTTTGCCAGTAGGGGTTCTCTGATTTACCTCCAGTCAAGATCTAGAGGTAAATCTGTCTCCCACTGACAAACAACAGCTGGTATTTCCAGCACCAGTATTACCGGTGCCAGAAATACCAGCAATGCCCTATATGGAGTCCCATAGGACTCCATTGATTGGGGATTTACCACTGTTGCAGGCACCTGGAATATCCCAGTAATAACGGGATATTAGGTGCTAGTAACGGTAGGTCCGTTTCCCGGTATCCCGCTGGAATTACCAGGGGGATACCGGGAAACTTGTAATGAGGGCCATAATCTCATTAGCCTAAATGAAAGGACCTCGTGCTCACTGCCAGGCACCTCCAAGCCAGCCCTCGCAACTATTAAGCATGGTCTACTGTCATGTGCAGTGACCACTGGCCCCAGAGCCAGTGACCCCGGAGCCAGTGAGCCAGAGCCATTTTTGGGCACATCCAAAAGCCTCAGTGTACCCACTGGACAGGGCCACTTGCCCGCTTCGTCCAAGGCACATTGAGTGGGAATAGTGCTCGGCTATGCCAAGTGATTCAGTGGAGCCATAATGTAGACTGTCTGCATTGTCTACAGACAGGTTCTAGGCAAAAAGGCCGTTGAAGATGCCATTTGGCCATGCCCCAGGCACCACGCCAACATAATTGGCAAAGGGCATGGTCCACAGCCATGCTTAGTGGCTAATTTGCTCTGGACATGACCAAGGGACTCCCAAACCACAGGCTATTGCCACTGAGCAAAAGCAATCGGCAGGATCACATTCCTCGTTTTGCTATTGCATTGGCTACTTGGGTCAGGGGTCTCAGGCTTTCTTCCGCTTGAACCTGGATGCAAGTCCATGGTCGCAGGAAGTGCAATCAAATTGGCTACTGAAAGAGAGCCATTCTGGTTGGCTGCCTGGGAGCAACATATTTTATGGGACTGACATTGTGGCCCACTGACTTTTATCATGGACCGGCCATACCACGCAACCGCAAAAATATAAAAATGGCATACCATAGATGGCTGAGGGAGCATCAGAGGGGTGCAATTCTGCCACAAAAATGGAAAACGCACCGTTTTTGCAATAGGGTTTGTGGCTACCATGCGGGCTCTGCCAGCCAGAAGTGATCCACGGGCCGCCCAGCCTATTTGCTTCATTTGGGTCTCAGACCCGGGCCTTGTTCAGCTGGCCAGGTTGGTGGCCCCTAGGGCACAAGTGGCCCCATGACCCACCTGGTGACACAGATTTTCAACAGTTTCAAATTGACGCTAGGCCTTGTCTCAGGCCAGGTCTAACGGTCACTCTGTGTGGCTTCACAGCGCCTGCGTCATTGCCAAAGGCCATTCACTGGGCGCAGTAGCCACTGGCCACTTAGAGTGGCTTGCCTGGGGACATGACACGGGAGAAGGCCATGCTCCAGGCACAGTGGTCAGCCATATCCAGTGGGCCCATCGAGATGTGCAGGGTTGCCTGGGGCATGGCCGAATGTCCTCCCCCACTCAAAGTGGGCATTTGGCATGGCCTGTGGCGACATTTAATTCAGGGGGAAAACGTTAGTTACAGGGATATTATGGTTATGGATATGTTTTCCATTTAAAAATAAAGCTACATTTCCGTTATGGTTTCAACGCAAGCGTCATAAAATCTGCACTTATTGTTTCTATAGCCACCATAAAGCTGCCACCACCATCTTAAAGCACCCATAACCCAGCCACCACCATGCACAGCTCATGAGGTCACCTATGCCAACACAAATTACGTGCACATAGCAACACTTTGTACACAATTTAAACGTAAAATAGATAATGGAAAAGAGAAGTACCCCAAACTGGTCAAGACCATTTTAAATTTGATGTGATGGCCAACACAATCCAACAAAATGAAACCTACATACCATCAGTAAAAATGAATTAATTAATTCAAAGCCCAATTTTTCCAGGAGCATCTTCCCAACGAGAGTCATCAGGAGCAGTGCACGCTGTGTGCTATTCTTTCCTTGGTGCTAAGCAGCGTTATGGTTGCTTTCAGAGCCATAACTGGCAGTTGTGTTCTGGTTTTGTTGTTTAGCACCACAACCATAGCGCCTCCTTTCTTTCCCTTATTCCAGGTGATCTAGCAACTTGAATGTCGACGCCTAACTCAGGGGTCTGCACCCTGTGGCTCTCCAGATGTTTTGGACTAGGACTCCCATGATCCCGCACCTTTGACTATTTTGGTTTTGTCCCGTGCGTGGGAGTTGTAATCCAAACCTTGTGGCGTGCCTAAGGTTGCAGACCTCTGGCATAACTAATATACCCAAAGACCAATGTAACCTTGTCATATGGCGTATTATTAATGATTTTCAGAATTAAAAGAATTCCGGCATGAAGAATAAACACTGAATTAAGGAAGTACGTCTGCATGTACAAGTCTCAATATTTTCTGACATATGCACATACTGGTCCAGCACAGCACATCATGTAATGATGTTTTATGTTTTACATGAGAAATGAGAAAAACGATGAGACATTTAAGGGTTCATGATGCCTTTAACGTAAGAAACCTAGGGAATTTTGCAAAATAAACACCCAATAACAGTCTGGGCCCTTTTTGTATTCTGACTCCTGGGCAATCTCTGGTTATAATTCTTCTGACCAAAGGAATACAACATGGTGAACCCCTTACCCCGAAAAGAGACCAGCTAGCCACACACACTCTATTTAAAGAGTAATATAATTAACTCAAGCCAGACCTTTCTTTCTTTCCTGCCTGTTAACCATGCATTTCTCTGTGCACCCGCACCTGTCCATGCCTGCCCCATGCACCGTGCTTTTATTCTAAAACACTTTGTGGGCTTGGTGGCACAGCATACGATTTAAGGAATACACCAAGGGGCAGCAGTGCAGGTTGAATTGCTAGCAATGACATTGGTCCCTGAGGGGGGGGGGGGGTGGTGGCTACATAGTAAATAGTGTCTGATCTTAAGAAGCTGTGCACCGTGTCAGAGCTCACACATCATTCCCATTGAAATGACAGGTAGACTCTTAGGGTGTATCCTAAAGGCCAAAGCCATGTTGTAATTCTTCATTCATCACCAAGTCCATGCGATAGAACTGTTTCGCAGGGTCTCTGACATTTGCTGTCAAAGTGCCTGAGCATGCTTACAGTCCCGCCTTGGGTTCATCCTCGCAGCTTTGTAAACCAGCTAGAAGGTGTTTAATGGGCACTGCATCAGCCAATGTGTCAGATACATTAGTGTAAACTTCACATTTTGTAGTGGAGGTTATAAATCTGAAACAAATGTTTACAGGTTTGGAGATAGGGAGATGCCAAAACTGATGCTTACCTTTGCTGTAGGTTTCCTTCATAAATGGAGGTGCCTTCTGTTCGGTTTCTTGGCCCGTCAGAAACCACTTTAAGGGGCATGTATCTTCAGCTGTGTTTGTCTGTGTTAGCAAAGATTGTACTGCTGTTCTCTTATCATTGTGTGGCAATTTTAAACCGCGGTCCATGTTAGTATTTTCCCTGCCTGTTATATGTGTGAAGGAAGCTTGCACTGCCTCTGTCAATACTATACGTCCACTGTTCTGGGAAGGGTGGCTGCCCTGTCCAGTCTGCACATGTTCTGTGCCCGTTGAGCCATACTGTCCAAGCTGTACATGCATTGTCTCTGTGAAAGGAGCTTGCACTGCCCAAGTTGCACACATTCTGCACATGAATTGTGTGGGTTTTAATGGCAGCCCCAGGATCAAATGAACAGTTAGGCCATGTACAATCTTGTCATGGGAATGCACACTGGCAGACTGAATAGCTAGCCTCAAAACACCAACACTGTTAAGTGCCTAGTGGACTTAAATGTATGTACTTCTACAGTTGAAACAAGGAACATATGGAAAATGAAAATGGGCTGCAGAAAGGAATTATAAAGGCACATTGTGAACGCCAGACGGAAAAGGCAAGATTACATTTGTATCTGCTGCACAACAGAATGCTGTGTTTAAATAAAGAGAAATACAAGTATTCAAAGGGCCCTTGTATGTGATTGATAAAGCTAGGAAAAATTGAAGGCTTATTGTACATGGAAAGCATGGCATTTACAAACACAGACACTGCGATGTCTCAAAGTGTGTGCATTTTGCAGCCTGAAATGAATACATGGAGAAAAATGTTCTCCTGCCAAAATTAACATATCATGAGGAGAAAAATGTACAGTGATAGCAAGATACAATTTTATTCAAAATAAAAAAAGGCCTCATGTGCCCAAGGAAATGTAACCTACACAAATATAAGTGTTCTTTTCTAGAGGCATGACTTTAAGTTTCTATTTCCTGAGAGGGGCCATTTCTTTTCAGAACACTCAAGCAGAGGTCAATAAGATTTTATTGGGGCCTGTGCTCTGAGAGAAGCTGCCGGTCACCCATTACCCTTTAGAGAACAAAGGATAATGAATTTACCCGACGCTTAAATCAACAATGAAGCAGAAAATTCTGGAGCATATGTTTCAAGAGAACTGAAACCCCAGACAAGAAATGAAACCTTGAGGGCTGTTTGATGGTCAGAATTATATATATGTATTTAGGTGACCATTGGTTTATAGCAGGAATTACGTTTTGCCCATTAACATTTGAACCATGATGGTCACAGGAATGGGACATATATCATTTTAAAGTGGTTTTGATACCACCACTTCCATACAAATCTGACTTATGGAAACTCCATAACCATCTAAAATGCTTCTCAGAAAATGTCACAAGACCGAAAGTTGGGGAGGTGGTTGCTTAGTGGTTCATGTAACTTTAAAAATTTGGTGCGAAAAGCCGATAGTCAGACCTACAATTTCCTGTGGACACAGAGGTAATTTTAATGAGTCTGCCATGATTAGATGAATCTAAGAATACGTTATATTCTTTGATGTCCTGGGTGTTAGTCTTCGCAGTGCACGGTGGCGGCGCGAGTTATGGTTGCTTATCTTACCATAACTGCCGAATTTCAGGGTTTTTTCGGTTTTACTTTGAACCATAACGTCCCTTTAACAACGTTTTTTCACTGAATTTCATAGGTTTTTAATAGCGCAACTTAACCCTAACGTCCCTTTAACAAAGTTTTTTGACTGAATTTCATAGGTTTTTAGTAGCGCAACTTAACCATAACGTCCCTTTAACAAAGTTTTTTTACTGAATTTCATAGTTTTTTAGTAGCACAACTTAACAATAATAACTTTGACTTTATGTACATATAATATGGAACATACTGAACCCTTTCTACTGAATTTGATGGTCCGCAAACATGTTTGGACAACAGTACCACCACCTAAAAACTTTGGGGAGTTATGTGTAATAGTTATATCATAACATAGGAACATTTAACAAATTCACAAAGCAGCACACATACAAAGTATATGTAGTAATACTTAAAAAATGTTACCCATATATGTAACACACTAACCATTCATGTAAATACAATGGCCCTCATTACAACCTTGGCGGAGAACCATGGTGCTATTAGCACCATGGTCCATGCCGCTAAGGTTGAGATTCCGCCATGGTGGTTGGCGGACTTACCGCCCCATTCCGACCTTGGCGGGGCGGTAAGTCCCCAATCCCCATTTACCCTTCCCCATTCCCATTTTTGCCCCATAGGGCATAATGGGAGTGGGGAAGGCATTAATTACGCCACCGTAAATTACGGTGGCGTAATTAACTCCATGGTCCCTTAGCGCCATGGATTTTAACACCTGCAAGCAGGTGTTAAAAGCTCCATGGCGCTAAGGGACCTCGTACTCAGGCGGTAAGGGTCGGCGCTGTTTACGCTGCCGTAAACCCCTTACCGCCTGGGTCGTAATGAGGCCCAATATGTTTTAAAATGGAATATACCAAAAGAAGATAAAGTGGCTTCCACCATAATTACCTCACAGACGCTCCACAACCACCAGCAAGACCAGACGTATACACTACTGATTACATATCTCACCAGACATAATAAGTGCACTTCTTTTTACTCATATATTTATAAACTTTCTATATTAGAAAAAAAAAAACATATTACTTTTTTGTTTTCTCACAGAAATGTGTAGTACTCTCGACTGGCTAGAGGAGCATTTCCCACGAGAGGAAATGTTAGAAAATAGTCTACCTAATGGTACACACTTTACTATATAAACCAATTAATAAATATTATTTTGTATACTTTTAACATATACATTTTTTTATTACAGACCATACAAAAATTCCAAGCATCTCACAACAACAATCAGAGGATATCACTCTACAGCAGATTAATCAAAAAATGGACGACCTTATGCAAAATTTTATGGATTTGAAAAACTTTGTGGAAAATTATGTGAAACCGCCAACAGCACACCATTGTCCAACCTGCACTTGTCCCCCCTCACCCTATCCCACGCAGTTAACCCCAAACCCTGTCTATGGACCAAAGCGTTTTGATGAGATTTCCTTCCCTTCTTCACCTGATCCTAGTTATCTAGAAATCCCTAATTCTCCTGTTTTTGTTTCCCTTTCTGCCCCACCTTCCCAGTCATAATTGTATATATATATGAAATAAAGTTACTTTTCTTATATTGGCCCTCATTACGACCCTGGCGGAGGACCATGGTGCAATTTGCACCATGGTCCATGGCGCTAAGCTTCCAACTCCGCCATGGTGGTTGGCGGACTTACCGCCCCATTCCGACCTTGGCGGGGCGGTAAGTCCCCAATCCCCATTTACCCTTCCCCATTCCCATTTTTGCCCCATAGGGTATAATGGGAGTGGGGAAGGCGTTAATTACGCCACCGTAAATTACGGTGGCGTAATTAACAACAAGTCCCGTAGCGCCATGGATTTTTCCGCCTGCAAAAAGCAGGCGTAAAAATCACCATGGCGCTACGGGAACTCGTAGTCAGGCGGAAAGGTACGCCATGCTTTACGCCGGCGTAAACCCCTTTCCGCCAGGGTCGTAATGAGGGCCATTGGCCCTCATTACGACCCTGGCGGAGGACCATGGTGCAATTTGCACCATGGTCCATGGCGCTAAGCTGCCAACGCCGCCATGGTGGTTGGCGGACTTACCGCCCCATTCCGACCTTGGCGGGGCGGTAAGTCCCCAATCCCCATTTACCCTTCCCCATTCCCATTTTTGCCCCATAGGGTATAATGGGAGTGGGGAAGGCGTTAATTACGCCACCGTAAATTACGGTGGCGTAATTAACAACAAGTCCCGTAGCGCCATGGATTTTTCCGCCTGCTTAAAAATCACCATGGCGCTACGGGAACTCGTAGTCAGGCGGAAAGGTACGCCATGCTTTACGCCGGCATAAACCCCTTTCCGCCAGGGTCGTAATGAGGGCCATTGTGTTGTAATTACTTTCAGTTCCTTGTGATAAAACCAATTTAGGTGTCCACGGACACCGCGGTTGTTCGGAAATGTTCGTAAAGAAACGAAAATGTAACTGTCCTGGACGACACTAAATCTGTCCGTAATGTTCTCATGCAAGTTGAAAATGTTCTAAGAACACTCGTAGTGTCCTGAAATGTTCGTAAATAAACGAAAATGGAGGTGTCCTTAAGAACACTATGCCTATTCGTAGTGTTCGATAGCAAGCTGAAACTGTTCTAAGAACACTCGTGGTGTCCTGAATTGTTCGTAAATAAACGAAAATGGAGGTGTGCTTGAAACGCTATGTCTGTCCGTATTGTTAGCAAATAAATTAAACTGTGCTAAGAACAAACGGCTTTCCGTAACTGTTAGTTTTACATATGACGCACTTTTAATTAGTTCAGGACCCGAACACTGTCCGTAGAACATTAACACGCATGCACAAAACAATGTCCGTACATGGACGACCGCTACCTTAGCAAACATGCTCACAAAACAATCATGTGACCGCGCCCACGCTCATCTCGTGCTCTAAATGCGGACACTGTTTGTGTCCCCGACCAGTTTAAAAGTACATTTCCAAGTAATCCACAATATTTCTCATTAAAAAATCACCATACCACAAATCCCTCATACTAATCCTAACTTTCCACATAGTTTTTGTGACTTTTTGAACCTTTTTTGATGTTCGATCTGTCTTGCGGACGGCGCGCATGTCCGCGACCCGCGCACAAGCACCTCGATATAAGACCATGCCCTAGAGCGCATTCTCATTGTGTTTCTGACTATTCCACAGAGCACACTGCATTTTGCTGCATACTTTGCAGATTTTGAGATTTCCATCTCCAAGCCTATGACATCCATGGCTCGACTATTACCACAGCCTCAGCACCACCCCCACCCCCTCCACCACCACCATTTCCCCAAGGGCCTGAAGAGGGGAACAGGAGTGAGGATACAGAGGAGGAAGAAGAGGATGGCGAGAATGAGTTAGAGGAAAACCCTACTACCCGCCGTCGGCGTGAATCTTGGGTGTGGCGGTTGTTTACCGTTCATGGAAATGGTCCTAAGTCTCATGCAAACCGTGTCACCTGTAATGAGTGCAAAATGGTACTCAGTCGCGGGAAGCATGGTTCGTATAGCTTTGGGACCACTACCATGAAGCGACACCTGCGCTCATTCCACACTGGGGCCATTCGCAAGGTTGTACCTTGCGAGAAGCGTAGTAGGTTGATTGCCTCTACTTCATCCTCCGTTCCTGATCCTGTCACCACAAGGAACACCTCTGTGGGACAGCGTCTTCCTCAAACTGCCTCACAGGCCATACAGAATTCTGATGACCCTTACCTTTCGAGGGTCACAGTTGTATGTGTGTACTGTGACACAGTACTCTGCAGGGGGGAGCGACCTCGGAGTGCTTTTGAGACGATCGTCTCAGAGCACCAGAAAACCTGCTCACTACCCAAATAAAACCCACTCTACATCTTCCTCTCTCAGCTCGCCCTTTCTTATCCCTTTGGTTGGTGCCCCCCTCCCTTTACCCTCCTTTCCCTCCTCTCCTAGTGTGTCGTGTATAAAAAAGAAAAAAAAATACAAAATAACAAAAATCAAAAAAAAAAATAAGGCTCTTTTCAGAGCTGCCTTTCACAGTTAAAAAATAGAAGTGAAGATACATAAAGCATAGCCATTTCCATTTCGTCAAAGTCCGCGGACGGTCCGCAAACAGAAAAACAATTGCATTGCTACCCTATTGAAACCAATGCATTGTTCTCTAACAGGAAGTGGTGGCTCTGAAAAGAGCCTTTGGGAGGTGTTTGAATGTAAAACATTTTAACTACGTAAGACGTACTTCAAAACGAATGCTGTATTTCTAAAAAAGGTCGCAATGCATTTTGTACATTTCTCAGAAAAATCTGATTGCCAGCATAAGTAAGATGGACTCCATCTTTGCGAAAAATGTATGTACTACGAAACAAAATATTTTCATTGTTAAAAGAGGACATGCCAAAATCTCTTAGGAAGGCACAAACAGCCTTATTAACATTACGCCTTGCTTTCTCCATTTGTGGACCACATGAGAAAGAACGAAGCCACACTTGTCTCTACGCAATCCGTGAAAACATTATTTTAGAGTTTGGAAACATGTCCATTATCTTCTGAAGTCCTTCTTTCATTGCAAATTGCAAAGAAATTCCAGACACATGTCCTAAACTGTTCCCTCCACAATGAATTACAATTATGTCTGGCTGTTCCTCTATCTTCAAAGTTGCACAGAGAGGTAGCAAGTCCAACCACTTCATTCCACGCACTCCATGCCAGTGCACTTCCACATGTGGCAATCCAAGATCTATAGATACTCCACAGCTTTCTGCATGCACCTTCAACCAATGAATCCACGAGTCTCCCAAAATCCATACAATCTGTGTTTTGAAACACTCAGCCATAGCTATCTGTTCTTCTCTCTGCAAAAACAATATCTGAGAAAACCTCTCCTAGCACAACACACTCACTAAACTTTACTGACCAATCCCTTGCTTCATCCAATCTCATTTCCATACCTCCCCTCCCCAAATTCCCCGGATGTAATACGCGGTGTCCTAGAACTACCGCCATGTCCGCGAACGTATCGTAACATGTACAGCCCTTCTACCATTTTGATTTCACTCTCTGTGCCATTCCCTCATTGGATGTAGCTAAGCAATCACATGACCATTTACCAATCAAATCCGATAACTCTACATGTAACTGCATCATCATAGAGCAGCACTACAAATGTACGGTGTATCTCTCGGAGTACAAGTCTCATACCATTGACAACCACGATCTACGAGAAATACTATACAAATCTCCAATATTTCTACTTGCAGCTTGGTCCATATCCATATACATGAACAGAAAGTACAGGTATGCATATTTTCTACACAGTACGTGAACACATTTTCTAACCGACTTTTACCTTCTATAATCTGAAAAATGAATGGCCGATCATTGTTTCATTGTCCTAAAATGACCTGTCACTTACAAACCTTTATATCGTTTAATTTCTTCATACACACACACACATGCAAATACTATTAAACTAACATTTTTGAAATAAAATATATACACGACATATAATCACACAAAATAACATACACACTCTATGATCAAATCTCAAACAATAATATTTGTACAAACACATAATTGGTTTTATTTTTTTTCGTTTATATAAGTACTTACATACATTTATATAGGACAAGCAGACTATGACATTCACTCACTGTTATGTGCAAAAGCAGGCTATGACACATAGCTCTCAACTCACACGCTTTTGGCGGGTGTCACTCGCCTTGTAAAGGACTAACTCACCCGCCAAGCCTCCTGCACGCCCATTCATTCCAATGGGCCTCTCACCCACCAAAAACAAAATCAGGTGATTTCACCCGCCTTTGCGACACACATGGTTGAGAGCTATGATGACAATGACTCACTATTACATGGAAAAGCTTAGTTACAAGAATAGTGGTATACGTTGGTAGATTATGAATTCCACAAACCAAAGTAAAGATATTTTCTTTCCTACTCTTAGTCATAATATAGTTTTAATGGTTTTGAAGAAGGCGCTGAGCATTTCAATTTTAAAAAATCTATGTCTAAAATGAAAACAGTGCTATATAGCAACCAAATTACTAATTTCTTTCTTTTACAATTGCAGTGAAGCCCATTCTCCTGAATAGAAGCAGCCGATTTTGATTTACAAAGAACAACTAAGAAGCAAACTACTCATTTTTGAAAAAAAGTAAGTAGATTGTTACCATAATATTTGATTTATAACTCACACGCACTGTACGGTGCATTCATGATCTTTCTGTGCCTAAAAATAGAGATTCTGCACCATTCTGACCAAAAATCCCCCCCATCTTAAACAGTGATCTCCTGTCAGAATGACCCTCAAATTCCTATTTTTCGGCTCACAAATTACCCAACTCAGCCGCTAGAATGTAGATGTTGTAGAACAAACAACTGTTTTAATTGTATAGCTTTACCTATATTATTTATTCTTCTCCACACCACCGGCTTACTTTTTTCTGTCATCTGAACCCCAGTTTAGTAACACATTAATTGAAGAATACCCATCCCTAGTAGTTCAACTTCCCAATTCACAATCACACACCATTATATACATCTTTATCATCTTACTCAAACAATCATGCACACAACACACATGCATTGCAGAAAACCCCAACCCATACCTTCTGTATTTTTTTCAACAGATGCTAAAGAATGCCCACCAAAAAGCAACTCCGTAGAAAGGGACGCAGAAGTAGAGCAAATGAAAAGAAAAGTCTCCAACATAAACACCCATCTATAGCAGAATTTGTAAAAAACGTTGAAACACAACAGCTAATACAGTCATGTTGTGAACCAGAAGAAGTTTCTAGTGCAAACACTTTGCCTCCTCTATCACAAAGGAAAACGACCCAAAAAACTATTAACAGAAAATCAACTATCACTACAAATAAAATGTCTTCTATAAATCTTGATATAGTACAAAGTAAGCATACCAAGAAAAGTATATTAGCCAAAATGTTCCGTCACAAAGTCCTTCAAAATCTGATAAAAACAGGAGAGAAACCAGGTTCAACACTTCAAACCTATCGTAGGAAAGTAATCTTAGAAGCGTTGATAGACAGTGCAATACTTCTCAAAAGAAACTTATTTATTGTTGTGTTAATAACTACATTTCAAAAAAGACTTCTCAATAAACGAAATGTGAACAGAAATAACTTCTTAAATATCTGTGGAGGTGAATGGAGTCACACTACAAGCACAGAACCATACTTTAATGAAGAAGCGTACAAACAAAAGCAAACAAATACAATTGCCATACATAGCAGTGGTCGAGGTTATGAAAAAGTTAATAATACCATAATGTAACAAGAAGTACTCCTTACAAAAATATGCCCTGAAAACTTAGATTTACCCCTCCATTCGACTGAATCAGAACATCTAATTTACACATGGCCATGCACGTCAATGTGTAACATTCCCAAAAAAATGTTCAAATCTTTACGCCTATTCCTCAATCAATATGTGAAAAGCAAAGACAAAATCAAAATTAAAATACTGCAAAGTATGGATGCTTGTCCAGTACGCAAGCACACAGGATTGCAAGGACATTCGTTGGCCTGCATATCAGGAGCTACTTGCAAAACAACCTTCCATGATATCAAAAGGATATCAACACATCATGCAAGTATAAGAAATCTAGTTTATAAACTATGCAAAAAGTCCTGCTTTAGCAGTAGCCAATTTAAAAAAACATTCTTCTACATGGTACACCAAAAGACCTACTAGAAGAAATTGAGTATATACAGAAAAAATATTTTGGAAATGAAACCCACTTACAAGATGAATTAGCTGTCAACCAACTTCGTAACAAATCTGCACATGGCAACCTTTCACTACACACATACAAAAAAGAAATACTAAAATTTCAAAGCACTTCAGCTGAAGTACCAAACCACGTGTGTGTATGTTGCCGCAGAACTTGTTATAAAAGTAACACAAAAACTATAGACCTTTCATACAAAATAGAAGACAATGATGATTCTAAATGGTTTGAATTAGCTCTCTACCTTATAGCAGAAAACAAATACGAAATAACTGACCCCATAATACTTTGCAGTTACTGCACTATCAAACTTGACAACAACCAAACTCCTTCACGTGCTATCTCAAATAACTTGGAATTACATCCACTACCAAAACTCCTTCAACAACTTAATTTAAATGAGAGCATCATAATTCAAACAGTTCATCCATTTCAAGCAATAATACGCCTTCAACCAAAAACTGCAAAATTACCTCCCTCTGAATTAGTGAAAGGTATTCGTGGAAAAGTAGTGTATTTACCATTAGATCTAAAAGAAAATGTGCACACTCTAGGAGTGCAACGTCCAATGCAACAATCTTTAATTATCTTGGTAAATGGAGTACCTACAAAAGACAACAAAATTTGGCAACAACTGGTAGATTTACATAAAGTTAGAGAAGCCCTGCAATATCTCAAAGAGAATAATGATTATTACAAAGAAATTAATATCGAAGAAAACTTGAAAGATACAACTGAAATAATTCAAGAGACACAAGAAACTGGTCAATTTGAGCTCCTAGATCCTGCTACAATAGCAAACACTTTAGACGATTATACAATTAACCCATTGCACTCTAATGACACCATAGAAGATGCACTGGAAACGTACCAAATGCGTCAAACAAAAGGATCACCAATCAGCATATGGGAAAAAAGTATAGAAGCACATGCTTTTCCTCTACTCTTTCCTACTGGCAAAGGAGGAAGATACGATGATAGACCTGTTCAAATATCAGCATCAGAATATCGCTCATTACGAATGTATTCTGAAGATCCCAGATTTCGACAAAATGTGGAATACATATTCCACCTACTCTTTGAAAGTGAACTAGCAACTTTATGTTACGGAGTTGCACACATATTAAAATCAGGATCACACTTTCAAAATATGACAGCCACACAATTATTACAAAAAGTTCAACAAAAAGATGAGGTTTTACAGGCAAATCTTACAAATCTATTAGCAAATATGCGAGGTACTAAAGATTACTGGTTTCGACGCCATGGAGATGTACGTTGTATGATCAGAAACCTTGGCCCACCCACTTGGTTTGTTACATTAAGTTGCGCAGAATATGCATGGGAAGATTTAGATGCTTTCCTATGCATATCAAACGAAAACAAAACAAACATAGATATACTAACACCTGGAGAACTTTGCTCTCAGGATCCTGTTAATGTTTCTAGATATTTTCACCATCGCTTCATTGCTATGCTACATTTTATTTGCAATAAAACTGTTCCTCCCCTTGGAGAAGTGCAACACTTCTTTTGGAGAAAAGAATACCAAGCCAGAGGAGCGCCACATGTCCACATGCTTTTATGGATTAAAGATGCTCCTAAATTTGGTCAAGGCAGTGATGCCACTGTTTTACAGTTTATTGAAAAATATGTCACTTGTGAAATTCCGTCAGAATCCACAAATAGTGATCTTCATGCAAAAATCTTACAATTCCAAAGACACAAATGTGGCAAATATTGTCGTCGCAAATACAAAAACAAAGGGAAATACTACACCAAATGCCGATTTGGTTTCCCTAGACCAGTTACAAATACAGGTCAAGTGAACAACCTCATGTCTTCAGTTAGACATAGTGTTAAAGGTAAGTCACCTAAAAATGCATATTGCATAAAAAGAAAAGAAGAAGAAAAATATATCAATGATTACAATGCAATCATTGCCCACTTGTGGAATGCAAACATAGATGTGCAGTACATTGCAGACAATTCTACTGCAGTTGCACGATATGTCACAGCATACTTAACCAAATCAGAAAAGACAGAGCTCCAAGACCTCTGGAATGACCTGTCATCAGATAAAACAGTGTCTCAGAAATTATACAGCTTGGGCATAAAAATGCTGTCCCATAGAGAATGTGGATCCTATGAAGCAGCTGATTGATTAACTGGTACTGCATTGTATGGTAAATCTGCAAATATAGTATGGCTAAGTCTTGGTCCAGCTAAATCTAGAAAAAGAGTTCTAAAATCATACGAAGATATAGAAACAATAGCCAAACATGATCCCAACAGCCAAGACATTTTAAAAAACAATTTATTGGACACATACTAGCCAAACAGGAGTACCACTTTGGAAACCATGTGTCTATACCACATAGCCCAAAACTACACATATAAAAATAATATAAAACCTGATGAGCAAAACCGTAAATACAAAGTGACAAACTGTGATGGCAGCTTAGTAAAACTCACCAAACCAAATTTAATTAATCATATCAAATTGTCATTAAAGACTCCTCAACATAAAGAAATATATTACATGTCCCTGCTACATCTCTTCAAACCATGGAGAAAAGAAGAAGAAATACTAGATACCTATGACTCATATGAAGATGCTTTCAAAGCCAATGAAAGCAGTATAACTGATGTAAACTTTGCACAGTACAAAACAATGTTGCACAACGAACAGCAACACGAAGAGGAACTCCAGGCCCAACTAGAGAAGGACACTCCTGACAGTAGTCAACCTTCTGTCACAGGAAGCCAAGAACCACTGGGAGAACCACTAATAACAAATGAGGCAGAATTAGCTATGATAGAAGTAGAAAACACCATGTGTCAATATGAAGATAAAGAAGACTTAACTACACTACAATCAAAACTAAACAAAGAGCAACGTAGCATTTTTCAAGAAATAACAAAAGAAATTGCACATGGTGTGCAACATGAAAACAAAGAATGCACCTGCCAAAATTACAAACCTATACTATTGTATGTCAGTGGTGAAGCTGGTTCTGGCAAAACATTCCTAATCAAAATCATCAGTAAGTTCTTTCAACAATTGACAAACAACAAACTGTCAGCTGTTGTCACTGCCCCCACAGATTTAGCTGCCTACAACAAAGGTGGTGTCACTTTACACCCATTACTACTCCTGCCAGTAGAACACCAAAACAAGTTAGATTATTACAAACTTTCTGCAGAAGCTGCAATGGAACTACGCAGAGTATTGAAACAAATGAAAATGCTACTAATAGATGAAGTGAGCATGGTGTCCAACCTAATGTTAGCTTTGATTCACCTCAGATTACAAGAAGTACTCAAAACAAACTATGAAGAGCTCTTTGCAGGAAAATACATCATTGTTTTCGGAGATCTTCTTCAATTGACACCTGTAAAAGGTGAGCCTATTTTTAAAACATTAGGACACAAACTCTGCCGTAAAACTGTTGGCAGCATTGGAAATGTCAACCTTTGGCAACATTTCCAATACAGAAAATTAACAGAAAACATGCGCCAATCTGCATATCTCACTTATGGCAACATCTTAAAAAGTATCAGAGTTGGTATACTTTCTAGAGAAGCAGATGCAATATTGAAAACCCGGCACATTCATGTACTTTATGGTGATAATGCATGTGCTACAGATGTTATGGAACAATTAGCCCACAAAAATGTCAATTGTATGGCCTTAATGCCAACTCTTGCAAGCTGTTTCAAATTCAATGAAATAATGTTGAGCAAAGAAATGCAACCAATTATGGAAATTAGCACCACAGACAAACTAGATGTACATGGAATGACACTACCCATGTGTGAGCAAGCCACAACAAGACTAAATAGTTTAGAAAAATCAATCTCAAACACAGCAGGCTTGGAAAAGATATTAAAATTATCCTTAAATTGCAGAGTAATGCTTAAACGTAACCTTGACGTGGACCAAGGACTAGTTAATGGAGCACTGGGTACAGTTGTTGGCTTTCAAACATACCCACGTGACAACAAAATTCAGTTTGTCAATATTCTCTTTGATCAAACTTTCAGAAGTAAAAAGAATAGGACGCTCAACAGCTTGATTCCTTCTCTTCAAAGACATGTATGTACGCAGAGAACAATTTTCTCTAACTCTTGCATACGCAGTCACCATTCATAAATCACAAGGTCTTACTCTAGACAAAGCAATGATAGACATTGGTAACACAGTCTTTAAAGAAGGCATGAGCTACATAGCACTGTCACGCCTACGTACAATTGACGGTCTATTTCTAATAAACTTTGATGCAAGTAAAGTAAACGCTGATATTCCTTGCATTTTAGAATACAATAGACTTTGTTCACTATACACCCCCCATCTACAAACATATCCTGTTCCACAAAAAGGAAAATGTTCTAAAAGAAAACTAAGTCAAACAGAAATGCAACAGGATGTCACTGCAAATCCTCCAAAGAGACTAAAAGAAACTAAAACTTCATCAAGTACCACAAGCAAAAAAGAATCAAACAGGGAAAGTAAACCAGGTACTTCTTTAAAGAAGGGAGAAAAACTCCAAAAAAAGCAGTTAGATACAGAACTACCTGGACCATTTAAATTCTCAAATATAGTTGGTGTAAGTTGCTACGCAAATGTTGCAATGAATATTCTATTTCAATTACCACCAATTGTTGACAACATTTACTTACACAGTACAGACCCATTGTGTTTGCAAATGTTAGTACTTCACAGAAATGCAGCAAACAATCCTGACAACACGTATAGTGTTTATGGAATAAGACAACAATTGGACTACTGTGCTGGAATGGTGAAATTCACTATAAACTCACAGGAAGATCCACAAGAATTTCTAATGTACTTACTATTAGTACTGGAAAACAAAAACATACCTATAAATGAAATCTTCCAGATTTCATACATGTGGAAACATACATGCACTCTCTGCAACAATGTGACACAAGAACAAATCCCCAATGAGCGCTTTGTCTATATATCAATACCTAATTGTGAATCCGTTCCATTTCAGCAACTTGTACAAAATGCAAACCACGGTAGATTATGTTCTACCTGCAATTCAGATAATCGCTCCACATTACTAATACAAACACATAGTGAATACGTAATACTAATGCTTCTACGTTACAATGCAGATGGTACGAAAAACAACTGCAAGCTGACTGGATTCACACATGGTCAAATATCACTTGGTAGGAAAACCTTCACAACAATAGGTATAATCTACCACGCAGGAGCCACAACCAACTCAGGGCACTACACTGCATATATAAAAAAAAAATGGATGGTTTGAATGTAATGATAGTACCGTTACTCTAAAGCAGAGATTACCAGCTAATCTTACAAACGTGTATTTAATGTTCTTTAAACCAAAATTTGATAACTGAACTGTACTTAAACCTTAAGTACACTTGTAGTAAAAAAATATAAACTGTCACAATATTTCAAAACCAATCTAACTGCCCAAAGATTCTACAACAACTAATCAGATAAATTAATACCACTCAAATAGAGCAAAAAATAGACAGTTAGAATACGCCAATTGGTATCTAACTGTCCCAAAATTTACAAACATGCAAACAGATAAATCAATACCACGAAATTATATCAAAACATAAACAGTTAGAATACGCCTACTGGTATCTAACTGGGCCAAAATTTTACAATATCCAAACAAATACCAAATATCTTACTGCTCGCAAAAACTGAAACAATCCAATGCATAAAGCATTAGGCAGAAAGAACAAGTAAACGCGGAAAACAAACAAATAAACTGTAGCATAACAGAAAAAGGTTTTTTTTTTAATCCAACATGGATTTTTTTTCTCCCACAGACCCAATGATTTTAGCAACAAACACAGAAACTTTGCAAATTGCACAGTACTCTGGTTTGTAATCTACTAAATATGAGGGTCAATAAAAAGAAGAAAATGTTGATTGTACAATGTAATAAGTCATTATAAAATACTAATACTAACATGCTATTTTCTTTTATTACAGAAATGAAAAAGAAAAACATGGACTCCCGTTACTAAACCAAATAGTACGTATAACAAGATAAATACAACCATCGCAGCACATCGCACCCATACAAGCTTATAACATTATTCCTTATGAATTAGTTTTTGACCCAAAGTTAAAAGCCACTATGGGTGTGATATGCTGCGGTGGTTGTGGCCAGGGCATACACTCTTGGGTGCATGGCCAAATGGCCATGCACCCAACATTCTATACCCTGGCCACAACCACCGCAGCATATCACACCCATAGATGCAAGCATTGCAACCATTTTTATGTCCGCGGACAGGGGGAAGGTCCTAGGACACATTCAACTTGCCACAGGACAATACAAACAGCGTCCTCAGGACACCCCCATTTTCTTTATGTACGAACATTTCAGGACACCGCGATTGCTCTTAAAACATTTTCACCTTGCCAACGAACAATACAGACAATGGCCCTCATTACGACCCTGGCGGAAAGTGACTGACCTGACCGCCATAGCGTAAATAGCGTTTCCGCCATCGCACGACGGAGCAAAGTGCGGCCAATTCCGACCCATCGGGCACGAGCACTACGCCATGGCGGAAGTGCAAAGTCCGCGATGGCGGAAATGTCCCCAAAACGCGCCTCACCGCTGTCGTACGGCGCCCTAGGTGCAATTCCGCCACCCATCTTAGCGGTCACCGTAATGAGCGGCAACCGGAAAGTACGGTGACCGTAAACATACGGAAACGGAAGTAAAAACATGGGCCCGGAATGGGAAACAGCACGCCGTACACCTATAAAATCAGAATTCCCACACAACCATTAAAAATATTACCCTGAGACACATCCCAACCCGTCATCCACCCCAGTGAAAGCAATAGAAATGGGAAAAGTAGCGAAAAAAGCGTGCGACCGCAAGCGGCAGGTCCACTTCTCCCGTGAGGAACTCACCGTGCTTACAGAGACCCTCCAGGAGAATGCTGCCGTCGTCTTCTCCATGCAAATGACCAGGACGGCACTTGCGAACAAGAAGGCCATATGGGCCCTGGTGGCACAGCGGGTAAGTGCGGTGGGGACCGCACCCCGCAACCCACAGCAATGCAGAAAGCGATGGGACGACCTGCGGATACGCGTACGGAGCATACTATCCGCCAATCGCAACATTGCCACAGCTACCGGGGGAGGATCGGAATCACCCATCAAGTTGACCCCCTGGGAAGAAATCTGTGCCTCCACCATTGGAATGGAGAGTATAGAGGGAGTCGGAGGGATGGAGAAAGGAGTGCAGACATCCGAAGAATCCGGTAGGTGGGCCAACTAATACAATGCCAAATCCACAATGTCCAATCATGTGAAGTATCATGTGTCCACATAGTGCAACAGTAACACATGTCCAGGAGAACGTCCACATACATTGGCCTGACAGCGCACTTTAAAACTCACATTAAATACATAAATAATTAAAAACCCTAAAAACACCCTCTACACGTGCAGCAGGCACACCCTAACTGCAGGCTGCAAAACAACTGCATCCTCATTCCACACAAAAATGAAACCACCTCCAAGGCCCCGACCCAAATCACCCTCAGCTACCACCCCAATGCATGTGATACATTGCCATTCCAATTTCAACAGACCCATGAATAACGCTCGCCCTCCTTTACTCCACCACAGGGTCTGATTCAAACGACGAGCTCCAGGACACCACTACCAGCACACCTGCAAAGAGGGCCCTCCACCTCAGCTGCATGCATCAAGACACGGCAGCAGCACAGATCAAGTGGCAGCACACAGGAGGGAACATCAACAGGCACCCCAGCAGCCAGCATGCCCACAACAGCACCACCACAGGTCCCCCCAATGGATGCCACAGAAGGCACTGCCTCTGGTGGCAGCAGCACCATAGGTGACACTCCATTAATGGCAGCATGCTCCGACACAGAAGACGGGGATGTCGAAGTAAGATCCATCCATGACCTGTCTCAATCCCCCTGTTTGTTTCATCCCGTACACCATGAGGATACCACGCAGGGGCACCCACAAGACGACGACTGGCCATCCCCCACAAGCCCTGTGGCAAGGCAACATGAGGTGACCAGCCCCTCTGTGACACCACCGCAAATGGCCATGGCACAGCAGAGGCAACAGTCCCTCGACCAGGTGATCGAGCAACAGCAGCAACTGGCCACGCTCCTCAAGGACCATGCTGATGAATGTGGGGGTACTAAGGCAGCCATAGAAACAGCAACTGAGACGCTTAGGGCAGAAATGGAGAGAAGCACCGAGAGCCTGAGAGTACAAATGGAGAGAAGCACCGAGAGCCTGAGGGGGGAACTGCATGCGACGTCCAAAGACGTATGTGCTGAACTTGCCGCTGTGCGCCGTGTGCTCACTGAGCTCTCACAAACCCTTAGGGACATGCATGGACGTGAGCAGGCAGAGACATCATCCGTTGCAAGTTCCGTCCAGGGCAGCCCCCAACATAGATCTGGGAGGAACCTGCGCTCCACAGGCAGGGGTGCCCCTGATACCCGGAGAGGGGGCTTGCAATAGCGTCTGCCCACTGACAATGAGCATCTTTGGACACTGGTGTTCGGGGGGGAGGTAGGAGGGTGGAGGGGGTGTGTTGGGCTTACTTGGGTGGCGGGTCGATGGGGTGTGTAACATAATTTCACATATGCTATAAACATTCCACAATCATCCAATGAGATGTGTGGACATTGATCTTTGTGTACGAGGCCTTTATAGGGGTACAGTCCACATTGTGCATGTTCCAGACACACACAGTGCCACAAGTCCCGTGTCCATGTATCAGCCACCAGGCGTGAGTGCTAGAAGCATGAATCTATGATAATCTGACGAATTTCACGGCCCTCCTGTGCCTCGCAGACTCCTTGAGGTGCTGCCACATCCCCACCCTCATCATGACCATCTTCAGGAGCTTGCAGTTCTGCGTCAGGGGGCATGGGCACATTTCTACGTACGCACATGTTGTGTAGCATGACACATGCCATGACCATCTTTGCAACCTTCTCATGGCGGTACAGGAGTGCCCCGCCAGACCTGCTGAGGCAGCGGAAACGAGTCTTCAGTAGGCCGAATGCCTGTTCTATGACTACACGGGTACGTGAGTGGGCATGGTTGTAGTCCTCCTCATGCTGGTTCTGTGGGTTCCGGAGTGGTGTAAGGAGCCATCTCTTCAGTGGATACCCGGCATCACCTGTATGTGGACAATAAAGGATGTTTGTGGAATGACATTGCTACGTACGCACCCCCCCCTTCCTGCCAGGTCATTGCCGCATCACATACCCCACATTATCATGCATGAAATGAGACTCAACGAGTGGCCAGGATCTGTTCCCTGCGTGTCGCTCCATGTAGCGTGGTATTGTAGAGTTCCTCAAGACCATAGAATCATGGGTTGATCCAGGAAATCGGGCACAACAATGTGTAATGATCCTGTTGGAGTCACACACCATTTGTACATTAAGAGAATGAAATTGTTTTCGGTTGCGGTACTGGGCCTCCATGGCATGTGGGACGACCAATTCCACATGGGTGCAGTCGATGGCACCAATGCAACCCAGTATGCCGCCAAGTGCATGGAATCCCACTTTTGTGTTCGTAATTTCCTGCTCCGAGCGTGGTAGAGAGCTGTAGTCGTCTGCGTGCTTCAGGAGGGCATCGAGCACTTGCAATAGTGTCCGTGAGAACAGTGGCTGTGAAATGCCATGCAACTGTCCGACTGTGTGCTGGTAGGTGCCTGTGGCCAGGAAGTGGAGTACAGACACCACCTTCAGTAGGGGTGGGATGGCGGTTGGGCTATCTATCATGCTGACAAGGTCAGCCTGTGTCATGTCCACAATGGCGGTTATGGTGTCCCGGTCCAAACGGTAGAGGGTGTGGATCTGCTCATCAGTGAGGTTGAACGGATGAGCTCGGAGGCGTGGGATTGCGGGCTGCCTGCGTGGTGGTAGTGGCTGTGCTGGTGGGCCTTGCTGGCCCTGCCTTGCCCTCCTCCTCCTCCTGCGTCTCCTCTGTGCGGCCGGTTGTTGTAGTAGTTGGTGTTCGACTTCTTCTTGAAGTTGGAGTACTTGCAGTGCTATCAGGTCCCCCAGGGCCAACATCACTAGTCCTGCCGGTAGCATTTTGGAGTGGGTGTGGTTGTGGGAGGGGGTTGGGTGTGCAATTTATGTGTTTTCAGGCTGTATAGCCTCCACCTGTGGTGATTCATTCCACCTGTGCCAGCTGCAATCCCCTTTGGGCGAGCACCGTACCGAGGTTCACCGACGGGCGGGGCGTCCCATTTGTGAGTGAAGCCAGTTGCCATTTTCACACACTGCCGCACTACATGGATGATTTTGTGATTTCAAGCGGTCACAGATGCCTTTTCGACGTGATGTTGCAAATGTGGAATTCGAAGGACAGCGCTTTCGGTTTTCAGCTAGCGGCGAGGAGACGCCCACAGGTCTGACTGCAAATATAACGTTCTATTGTTTAATGTCCTTGGGACAGGGGCCATGGCGAGAATGCTATGATTGATATGAATAGTATGGGATGCGCAATAGCGTAGTGGACAAAAAGGCAGGACGTTCCCAAATACATGTTACTTCACAACACTAGAATTCCGGGCTGGAGAACAGTGGATTTTGCAGACTGCATTACGCACAGACTCCATGGAAGTTTCAAATGTGATGTGAGTAAATAATCAGGCGTTTTCATACCGGGATGAGGGAATGATGTATGGATGCATGGATGCATGGACAGATGATTTGATGGAGAGTTTGCCATGTACAGGGCTTTTTGGAATCTATCCACCTCCCCTGCGCTATGTCATGCAGAGCTGCCATAGTGGGACCATCGTCTTTCTGCCCTTGTTGAACCCTCCCTGTCTCGACGCCCCTTCAGGCACTTGTGTCTATGCACGTTACTAATCCCATCTAATGGATTCTGTCTTCACAGACGCATGCACACAAACACTCGTTTGTAATGGTGTTTTCACCTCGATTTTTATGGTTGTGATTCGCAAGTGATTTTTGGGTGGGTATAATCCTTTTGAGTGGGCTAGCATGCATATGGCTGTAGATTTAGTGTGATCATTGAAGTGAGTTATACAAATGTAGTTCTGATGGCCATACTATTCTTTTTCATTTCATTTGGGTGACAGGTATCTCCTCCCCTTTTGCCGCTGCCATCTGTACGCCACTCCTGCAGATGGCTTTTACTCCCGACACCTGCTGCTTCGTGTCAATCAGTGGAGCACCATTACGATCTTATGGGACGATCGCCAATGGGCCACATGCCCTTACGCAGTGCTAGTGGCTAGGAGCAACATATCGTCCTTTCTGCTGGACTAGTGCCTACCTAATGGGACGGCCCTGCGGTTCTAGGCGCTTCCGTGTTGCCTTTTTGGACGTGAATGTAGCCCCTGTGTACCATGATGGAACAGGGCGTCACACAAGCAGAAGCTGGTCATTTATTGCGGATGCAGCCCACAATACTGGAATGTATTTTGAAGTCATGACCTAATGGCTGTATGGCCCTTGGTGGTTTTGTGGTGCAGTAAATTTCTATTCTGTTTTTGTTTGTCTCATTTTTCTGCTCATGTTGCTGTACTTGGACCTTCACATGCCTGTGCTGCATCAGTGCGGCAATGGTTCCATGGCAGATATGGATGCCCACTCACAAGGCACTTGGAGCCCCTGGATTCATTTGTTAGTTGGCATGCATGGGTGACTTGTACATTTCACTGGTTGCATTGTGTGACTTCATTGCACCTACGAGGAGTTGTGCAATGTGGCCAGGGAGTGGTGTACAGGCACTCAGTAGGGCCGTTTACGGTTGATTCGCGATGCCGTACTTCTCACCATGGCGGAATGGTACTTTCCGCCATGCTTGATGGCGTTAGGTACATGTCCGCTAGGGTCGGAATTCGCGTACCGTTGCGCCATGGTGGTAATTACGGTTTGGCATGGCGCGCGTGCGCGTACTTGGTGCAGTTAGCGTTGGCGTTCACTACGGTGTCGCTAATGGCATCGTACTTTACGGTGACGGGTCATAATCGCACCGAGCGCTATTCGATGGCGGTATTGCATTTCCGCCATCGTTTTTCGATTTCCGCCAGGGTCGTAATGAGGGCCAATGTCTCCAGGACACCCACTGCAAACATTCCAAGACCCCACGAGTGTTCTTAGAACACTTTTAAGTTGACACCGAATCCATTCTGTTTATTTACGAACATTCCAGAACAGCCGTGTTGTCCGCAGACAAATCAAACACAACAAAAGCGTCTAGCACATAAATAAAATACAACTTTGAACCTATCTCATACTCCCCCATCCTCCCCAAAGACTTCTACACACCAAAACACTCTACTAAATACACATTTTGAACAAACTTTCACCGCGCTGTCTGCGGACGTCCACAAATGCAAGATGGCGGGAGCGACAGAAAATCTGACGCGCATCATGCACCCCGCCGCCCAATCAGCGAACACGTCGCATGTCCGCGGACATGACGCAAGCCGCTGGGCCAATCGGGGTGCTGTCCGCGGAGCGAACAGGGAAGTCTGTCCGCAAAGCGAACACAGATATCACTAATTTTTTTGCCTTACATTTTGGTAATTTTTTAAAAAACTACTGGACGGATTTACACCAAATTTTTCGCTTTCGGGACCAGGCCGCCGCTCCTGCCGCAAATTTGGTGTAAATCCGTCCAGCGGTTCGGGCTGTAGCCGTGCACAAAGTTTTTGCCCATTCAGTCTATGGGGAAAAAAAGTTTTGGGACCCCCCCTATAACTTTTCCCCCCCTGGACGAATCGTCACCAAACTTTGCAAAAAAATTCAGAGTGGGCCATATACTTTTTTTTGCAAAGTTTGGTGAGGATTCGTTCAGGGGTAGCAAAGTTATAAGCCACCCAAAAAGTGCTCTTCCTATGGAAACACCAACTTAACCATAACTACATGGCCACTACCGTGGCCATGTAATATATGTTGTTATATTTACTTGTTTTTGTCACTTAGGACTTTTTCAGTGCAAAGGTACATGTGTAAAACATTTGTAATACAAGCAGGTGTGTTCCTTCTGCCCAGGATTTAAGTTCCAGAACTCCAAGAGCCTAACGGCAGATCGGGGCTGGGCCGTCGGGAGGAGAGGACCATCAGGGTCCAATGAAAACTCCGAACTAATAAACTGGCACCTCTTAATTTTTATATTTCGGAGGTATGGTTTAGAGAATAGAAAAGGGACTTGCACAATGGGAAAGGGGAGAAATTGCCTAATAACCATCTTGATGAATACTGAGGAGAAATTGCTTAAAAACCCTCTGGGTGAATGCTGAAAGTGGGTGGCAGAATTTAACCTTGCCTGGATTGCTGCCTAAATATTATCTGGGTGTAACTATTGAAAGCTGAATGGAGAGTTGACATTGCCTGGGAGACAGCCATTGGGAGAGACAGAAGCTGGGATCCTTGCCCGGAGAGCCAAACCCAGAGATTTCCAATGTAAGTAGCTTGTCCAACAGAACCAAGTGTGGGGATTTGTTTGATTTAATACCTTCTCCTTAGTTAATGGGTGGCGTTAGTTAAGGGGTTGGGGCATGGAAGTAGATCCTTAGCATATTTGATAAATAATAATTAAATTAATTCCCGCATAGCCAAATAGCACGGGGGGTTGTTAACATTCTAAATTAACACAGTTAATTCTCAGTGTTTTTTAAAAATGATAGTAATTTAAAGTAATTGGGTACACCTATTTTTCTTGTCAACTCCAGAATTCCCTAAAGGGAGGTGGTGTCCTTGTCTAAAAATAGAATTCCTGTCACCATTCCTCAGAGCTGGCCCTTTAAGCAGACGGGTACTGAATGTAACTGAAGTCTGGGTTTTGGTGCTGGATGAGAAGTGCTTGGATAAATGAACAAAATGTAATTCCTAATTGAAGGATGCACGCTCTCTCTTGAGAATGGGAAAGGAACCCCAATGGAAGAGAGATTTTGTATTGCTTCAAGGGGAAGAAGGAAGAAGGATTCTATCAATCCAAAGTATTATCAAAAATCTGTTGTGATTTCAAAACTGCTATGTTCAAGTGTGCAGGGAAAGTATAGATAAAAAGTGCTGCATGTGTGAAATTGCTTTTGAAAACAGAAAGATGTTGCATTTGATTTAAATCTAAACCTTATCTAGGAATGTTGATGCTTATGATCTAATAATATTCCAGGGCATTGCTTAATTTTGCCGTTCATGAGTTTTTGCAGGACAGCAAGGTTGAACTGTTTATTTGGCCGTGGAATCAATGGGAGAAAGTTCTGTTATGGAAATATCTAATGATCAGTCAGATATGGAGCAATGTCTGATTTCCCTTGTAAGAACAGCAGGCGCTCATGCTAATGAGAATTGAAGATGGGGAAAACAGATTGAGGCGATACAACCTACAGCTTCAGGGGATTCCTCAATCTGTTCCTGATGCTCAATTTATGCCTTATGTGCAGGACCTCTTCCGGGAGATCTTTGGCCTTTCAACTAATGCTGACATGATCTTCAAAAGAAAAGCAAAGGGTTCTTACCAGACGTTCTTACTAGAGTCCATTTTCTCTGCATGGAGAAGGACATCATGAAGAAGGCAAGAGGGTTCCAGGGCTACACCTTTCGTGGCGCAAAAATCTGCATCTTCCAAAACCTAGCACAACTCACCCTACAGAAGCGGTGAGCGATGCGCCCTGTTATCACTTGGCTGTGCAATCATTCTATTGCATTTTCTTTTTAAGCTCCATGTCAGGTCTCTTTTAGAGGATGCATCCATTTTGCTTGGAACCACTTTCTCCACAACACCAGCCCGGGCCACTCCGGGGGTGCAGCGGACCGTACACAATGAAAACGCAAACCACCAGGCCCAGAATAGCGGAGACAGGAGCAACAGAGATCCCTTGAAATGCGCCAGGAGGAGGACCCATCTTGAATGCTTGTTTGCTCCTTCATTGTTTGTGATGCCTCACTGGTGTTGTGCTTCTTATCATGACTTTGCTTGGTGACATTCAGTGGCTCGGGGGGCTCTGGTGATGCCAGACATTCTGTTAATCCATGAACAGCACCCGTCCTCACCTCAGCTTGATTTGCTATTTCCCCCATGTCTTTTTCCCCTTACTCCAGGAGCTACACCCCTCTCCCCCTCTATAGGATGTATTCTTCATGTAGGCTAAGGTCACCTATATTTTCCAGGTTCCTTTTTGGGGGCCATTACGGCCATGATGGGTTTTTTCATATTTTTTTCATGTTTTTTTTGTTTTGCAGGTTATAAGGTTGAATGTTCTGTTCTATTGGAAGAGGAGGAGATGTTTGGAGGAGGGCTGTTTGATTCTGGAATTGGGGTCCCGGTCAATTATTCCCCAGATGGGTGCTCCCGTTTTCATGTTTCCTTTTTTCAAAATATGATGCAAAAGGACTACCTGTTTACACATTGCATTGAGGCTGTATGGACTCACACTGTAACCTGTGACTGTTTTTATGAACGCTACCCCATTACACATGTCGCTGTCAGGTAAAATCCTTTCCCTGAATGTACAAGGGCTTAGATCCCCCTGTAAGAGGAAATCACTGCTTCATCGACTAGCTTATTGTGACTCAGATGAGGTTCTCCTTCAGGAAACTCACTTGAAGCAGTCTGATGAATGGCGTTTGGTTTTCCTGGAAATTCCCTCGACCATTTTTTGCCACTGGGAGTACTAAGAAAAGGAGTATTGCCATATTGCTCAACACAAAAACGCCCTTTGTCAAACAACAGGTGCTTGCTGATAAAGATGGACAGTTGATAGGATTGTCGAGTATTTTAGGTGGGTTTCCCGTTACTTCTTTCCTACATATAAGGCCCTGATGACCACCAATGTTCCATTTTTGACTACCTCTTTCCATCCATAGCTGAGTTTGCGGAGGGAGAGCTGTTTTTAGGAGGCAATTTTAACGCTGTAATGGATCCGGTAAAGGATTGCTCCTCTGTGGCCTCATAGGGATGTGTTCGCTCATTGGCTTCACTTTCTCTGGGGGTTAGAGATCTGGGCCTGTGGGGTAACTGGCGACACCTTCATCCAGCTGAGATGGATTAAACCTTCTATTCCCACGTATATGGCTGTTACTCCAGGAGCTATGTGTTTTTCTCCCATTTCTACGTTAGACACTGTCCTAGAGGACACTATTAGGAATAAAGACCATTCAGACTTTGCCTTGCTTACACTTACTGTTTCTGTGGGGCATGGTGAACAACCTAGATCCCCCCTTTGGCATATCAATTATGTCTTACTGCGGGACCCTCTTATAGAGGAGAAAATTAGGGATCACATAGTCCAGTGCTTTCAGCTTAACAACACCGGGGAAGTACATTTGGATTCTCTGTGGGAGGCGTGTAAAGCAGGGGCGGGTTTATTAGCCTAGCTTCTACACATCATAGATTATTGCATACCAGATCTCTACCATTGAAGTAAGGGTTCAGGCTTTAGAGCAGGAACATAAACAGACGGGTTTGTGGAGAACCTATCATCAATTAAGAACTGCTAGAGGGACGCTGGAAACTATTCACAGGAGAGGAGACTAATCTGTTTTACACACTAAACATGTTTATTACTCTAAGAGTAATAAAGCGAACAGGATATTGGCTTGGAAGTTGCGTCGCCTCCAGACTAGGAACCATATTTGTTTTCTTTGAGCCCCCAATGTTGAACTTTGTTCTGATGAACCAGCTAAATTGAGCATTCTCACAGACTATCATACCTCTTTATTTCATGCTGAAGATTTTGATATTGAGCAACAGCGACACTATCTTCAACATTTACCCCTGCCAGTTCTCTCGGCAGAGGACAGGTCGGAGCTCGAGCATCCTATTGATGATGAAGACACTTTACAGGCCATTAAGTCACTTCCCTCTGGCAAATCACCAGGACCGGATGGGCTTTCGATAGTTGTTTATAAGAAATTTGCAGCTCAACTGGTGCCACCGCTTACAAAGTTGTATAGCAATTTTTGGGTAACCAGCACTGTGACCTTCCCTATGGCAGGTTCCATCCTTACTCTTTTACTTAATCCTGGGACGGACCCACAGAACCTTTCAGCGTACAGACCCATAGCTTTCCTGAATTATGATGCGTGTATTTACTCTAAGGTCATGGCCAGCCATTGCGCTCATTTACTTCCTCAACTGATTGGTCCAGCTCAGTCGGCTTAATACTTAATCGCCAAACACATGATAATATCCTCAGGGTGATTAATGCAGTAGACTGGTATAATAAAAATAAGCTTCCAAGGACTCTTTTGACACTCAACCCAATTAAAGCCTTTGATAGCATAAGCTGGCCATACTTGGCTGATGTTTTTAATTTTGTGAAATATATTCTCGCAAACTTTACCTGCTCACATGCATCAATTAAAATTAATCACAGGCTCTCTAACCCGATACCCATTCACTGGGCACGCTCCAAGGTTGCCCCCTTTCCCCTATCATATTTGCTTTAGCCCTTGAGCCCCTGGCCATAAAAGTATGAGGTAACCCCTTGATCACAGGGATTGACGCAGATGGGTCTACACATAAATTGTCTCTCTATGCCGATGATATATTTTCATGATAGCCAGTCCTGTGCCACTCTTCCAGCAATTACTATGGAGCTGGATTTTTATTGGTGGATCTCGGGATGTGCTATTAATTACCCTAAATCAGTATCCCTTAATGTCTCTATGCCCTGGGCGGATCTACAATATCTACAACAAATTCATTAATTTAGGTGGGAGGAGGACAGGCTTAAGTATTTAGGAATTTATCTCAACCGCTCCCATGAAACTTTGTTTCGCCATAACTACCCGCCTCTTCTCCGCAAACACTTTACCAAGACCTTGATCAGTGGAAAGACACTGAGATATCTTGGTTCGGCAGGAGCACCACCATTAAGATGAACGTACTTCTGCGGTTACTCTCTGCATTCCTGGCCCTTCCAGTGCTGCACCCATCCCACACTCTTAAAAGTTTGCTATCTAAAATCTGGGATTTCATTTAGCAAGGGAAATCCCCCCAAATATCTTGGAAGATTTTGGTCCGCCTGAAACAGCAGGAAGGCGTGGCAATGCCTAATGTGCACCAATATCTGCTTGCAGCTCAGGTGTTCATGATACGTGATATTTCGGACATACCGCATAATAAGCGCTGGACAGAATTTGAGCAGGTATCTCTGGGAGTTTCTTTGGCTTCTATGCCGTGGCTCTCATCATCCTGCTGTCCTCTGAGGCACACCCTATTGTCCTCCACTCTGATTAGCCTAACCTATTGGGATAGGGCGAATTGCAGCTATTGGCTTACCACAAACCCCTCACAGACGACGGCAGTTCATTGACTTTATTAGATGGAACAAGGGTGGGTTGCGTGATTTAGGTCAACTGAATTACATGGGGACCCCCTAACCTTCGAGCAATGTAAGACAACCTTCACGTTGACAGAATCGGAGAGATTTCACTATATACAACTCACACACTGGGCGTCTTATCCTGAGACCAGAAGGGGAGGGGGAATGTACCCGATGCCGTTTGAGAAGCTGGTATCGCTTAACCTCTCTTGTCACACTGTATCTAACGTGTACAAACTTTTAGCGAAAGACACTGGGGAGGAGACGGAGGCATATATGATGAGCTGGGAGAAGGACTTGGGTCGCACAATCTCATTACATCATTGGAGACTAGGATGAGGAGGTCTTCTAGAGCATCTATATGTACCACAATATTAGAGAACTCCTACAAAATTCTTTATCGTTGGCATCTTACACCAGACCGTTTACATACTATTTATCCCCTTGTTTCCACTCACTGTTGGAGGGGCTGTGTGGAGATTAAAACCATTGCTTACATATGTGGTACTTCCCAGTAACTAAACCTTATTGGGCGGCTGTTTTCACTTTTATCTAAGAAATTGTGGGTATTCGGCTTCCCTTCGATCATTTGGTGGTCCTCTGGGGAGATATGGACGACCCAAATGTTTTTACCATTGGGGCCCCTCCCTCAGTTTTATACAACCATATGCTTACTGCAGCTAAACTTACCATCGCTCAGCAGTGGAAAATGTGGACACTCCTTCACTTCATATATGGTGGTCCAAACTTAGGTATATTTGTGTCATGGAGAAAATCACTGCTACCCTTTTCGACTCTTTGACCAAAAATAGGCGTTTATGGGATCCTTTTATCCCTTTTGTTACTTTGGATGATTATAGCCCTCTGATTCCCCCAACAATGGAAGCGCTTTTCGCTATTGTAAATAAGACATGCTGTGAGCATAGTAGGTGGACGCTATGATATATAAGTCATTTATAACGCGCCTGTACAGAAGTGTTTCTAGGCATAACAAGACAATGGAGGGAAGACAGAGGGAGGACAAGACAAATGATCTTACTAGCCCTTGTGTCATTTAGATTGTGCAAGTGCGACAACGCAAGGTGCGGGGGAACGGAGAGTGGGAAGTGCCATGGGGAGGGATGGGGGAAGTACAATCAGGGTAGCATTGCTCTTAGGGACGTAATTTGGGGATTGCTAGTGCTCTCCCTTGCTACCCCTAATTAAAAGAAATTGAGAATATAAATTAATAAAAACTTATTTTTCTTCCAAACCGTAGCTCCTGGGCTGCAGGCAGTGCCATAGCGGGGCCCGAGGAGGGGCCGCGGGTGGCAGACACCACAGCAGCAGGGTGAGGCGAGGCCGTGAGGGTCAGGCAGGGCTGCCTGCCTTGTACATCACTGCATGCATGCGCTGCACACATGCAGCTTGTTTCTTGGCCCGGGCGGAGCGGGTGACGGCCAGGGGCACAGAGCTAAATAGCTCAGGAGGAGGGCGCAGTAAGGGGCCCACCCAGAAAGATGCTTCTGAGCTTGCCGGACAACAGATTAAGCAGCCTGCTTTGCCGGTGAGTGCTCCTCTGCGATGTGTGGCTGGCCGCTCTCTGCCGACTTGTGGATTATATTGATATTGATATTTTAGTTGTATCACGCTCATACACATGTGTTTCAGAGCGTGAAAACTGAATGTGATGCGTTCGGAATATGCAATCAAAGGAATGCATGTTCCAAATGCAGCATTTGAGATGCTCTAGAGTCACACACCCTGTGCCCCTTATTCTTTGTGCTGACAGCTTTTTAAGTGGGGAAATGTATAAGTGATGGCTCACTTAACAAGCCATTGTTTTTACACAGTTTAAGAACTGAACATGGGGATTTTTATTCACCAGGCCAGCACAAGTATCAGTTAGCTGACCAAACTGATGCATTTTTCAAAGAGAATTAATTAACATGCCACACAGAAAGGTTTTAGACTATTTTCTTTATTTTCATGTCTTTTCATTTGACACACCAAAACGTTTTCTTTTGTGTATATTACTTTTTTATTACATATGGTGCATCCCTGGGAAGGTTAACTGTCATTTTCTTGTTTAAGTATTCTAGTGACTGCTTTGGGACATGGACTAAGTGCATCAGCTTTGCATCAAAGGTCTTTTAATTTCCTAAACAAGCCAGCCACTGCCTAGCGCGCACACCAGATGGCAATTCAATGTCACTTGGCACCTTAATTAGGAAAGTAGAGTTCATTGTGTGTCACCATGCAGACAGTAGTCCATGGCAAATCAATGCAGTGATATGTTTGCAACAAGGTTTTGTGCACTGCAAAAACCACCACCCTGTTGAGGAATGGCGCCTATGTTGCGCTACCGTATGTAACAGCACATATGCCCGTTTTTGTCTGATGTCTCTAATGTCCACACAATAGCACACTGGAATGTTTTGTGTATGTGGCTCTGACGAGCATGCCATACTGTGTCCACACTTAAACACATAAAGCAATCAAAGAAGTTGCCTCAAATTGTACATCCACTAGGCTAAACGCCCTTTCTACACTGCCACACCATGATTTTCACTAGCTGCAGGCCAGCACTAATAGTAGATGCTAATCCAGCTCTGTTAGATCATGGGCGGTTCCATGTCTTTATAACAAATTACTAAATGACGAAAACCTTTCAGTGAAAGAAAAATAACGTTTTTTCTCTTTTCTAATTTGAGGGTCCCCCACAAACCCCCTGTTTCCCCAGCTTTTTTACCCCTCGCCAACACCCCCACTCATTTTAATCCCTTACCCCACCCCCAATTATACTTTTTACCAAAGATTTGACAATTTTTTCGTTATTTATATTTCACTGAAAATGTCATTTATTATTTATTTTGCATTATTAAGACTGTATACCAGCATGGGCCTACTCTTTTTTGCCAAATAACCCCTGAGGCCTGCGTAATAGTCAGGAGGTAGTGGCTGAGGAACTGTGGACCCTTTACCATACATTGCAAGCCGGTTTTGTTTAAAAGGCTTCATCAGCTTATTATTGGTCAGGCTAAAGTTTGTAAGAGGTACAATCCTTTCTGTGCCTTGTTTATTGGGTCTCTCTTGTGCAGTATCCTGACCTGTCTGTGGATTTTATTCCCAAAAGATGTTTCTGTATTGGCGTTGGGCATGCTCACACTGAGACGACGCCCATCCTCATCTAAAATGATTCCGATAAAAGAAGCAAATGAGCACTTGTACTCCATTTAAGTGGCTGATGCTGCAGCCATTTTATACTCGCATCCACAAACTTAAGCTGTCCAAATGAGCATGTATAGCCCACGGTTAGAAACATTTTAATGTTAGGGTGAGTATTGTGAATCGTGATGTGAGCACCAAGCCATGCATCGTTATGAATTTAGAGGTTCACACATATAATCCTTTTATCACAGGCTTGTTTATGAAATGTAGAGCTCTCTGGTCACTGTTATAGTCCTGAAATGCTTTGTGATTTAATGTAAAGCATACATGATTCCTCATTGGTGCTATTTGTCTCCTTTCCCACTCTCAGAGAGGTACTTTGAAAGAGTACAATAAGAGTGTACCAGACTGTCCATCTTGGAATGATAACCTTCTATCAGAAAATAATTCATATGGTTAGTCTAGTATTGCCCCTTGCGAAATACAAGTGAGGTGGTACAAACAGAACACCTGCAACACAGACCCCGGTAGGCTGGTCAAAGAGCGAAAGCAGCACAAGGTGAGATCAACATTGAAGAGGCAGGAACAGATTGAGCTATATAAAGGACAGGGAAGATCCGTGCAGTGCATGTGCCAGAGGGGACTGCTAGTACCCAAGGGCCACTGCAAAATGGTGCAATGGAGGTGCAAGGGGCAGATACGCCAGTAAAGAGCAGTGCGTTGAAGGATTTGGAGCAGTTCCTCCAGATGGCAAGGATGGCAGCAGCCAGGCACGGCACTAATTGGCTGCAGAAGATTGCGACGGAACTGGAAGGTGGCGTGGCAGGGCCTTCAAGGGACAGGTCTCAGTCCCCATTACCTTTCCCAGCATCCACAGAGGAGCAGGTGCTGCAAGAGCTGATTGCTATGGGCAAAGAAGAATCAGGTGCCAAGAGAAGGAGAACTCTGACAGCAAAGGCAAAGACAATCAGGCAGCAAACAGAAGCAGCCAAGAAGAGAAGCTGGGAAAACAACAGGGGGAGAGAGAGGCAGAGGGAAGAAGCAGGGGCCTGTTGCCACCCTGGTGGCTCCTGACATAGATGCACCAAGGGTGAGCTGCAGTGAACGCGGCATGCATACAGTCATCCCGGCGAGGGAGCATTCTTGGAGCAAGTGAAAGGTATAGAGATGCAATGTTTGCAAGCATGGGGCAATGGGGCAAATGGGCAAACGTTTTGTGGGAACGTGGATGCTTTTAATCAGACGGGAAGGAATGCAGAAGCTGTTATCCAGCAGGGGGACGCCCAGAGAGGGGTTAGCAGTGGGACCAGTAGGGGTTTGGGAGACAGCCAGCCAAGACAAGGAGAAAACAGGGCTGGGGTACTGCAGCAAGGTGAGGTCCGACAGCAACAACAGGTGTTCACGATGTCGATCAATGGCCAGGGGCAAAGGGAGGTACCAGGGATTTGTACCATGTAGGGGAGAGGGATGCCAGGGTGCGCACCATTGTGGACTAAAGGGAACACATTAGTATGGCACATCCCAATACTGATTAAAGAAAGGATATGGCAAAAGGAGTTCATAGATATTTTCAACTTGCTCGATCTAGAGCAGACAGGTCGCGACATGCGCCAAATTTCAGAAAAGGAATGGGAGAAAAAAGAGAGAGAGAGGGTAAACAAAGAAGAGACAATAATTGGTTAGCTGGTTTCCGAATAATGACATCCATTAAGGTAGAACAATACCCCGGTGATGCAGGGGCGTCATAGGCCTTGGAGTAATACATACACAATGCTTATTTGACTTATAGAGGCGATGCATGGTTGAAATATGATAGGGGTTTCCGTTTAAAAATGAAGATTTGCCCGGCAATGTCATGGGAGGAGGTGTATGTAACTGGTTTTATTGAAAAGATGGTAGCAGCAAAGGAAGTGGGGGACAGGGCGCAGGGTGAGAAGCCTTACTATTAAAAGGAAAATGGTCATATAAGGGACAGGAAGAGGGGGTCCTTTCGCGGGTGCTCTTCCTGAAATAACAGGTCCAGCTAGCAACAGGGAGAGCAAGCTACATGCTGGAAATTCAAGCAAGGTTTTGCCCTTTCGGCACAACTTTGAAATTGAATTCTGCACCCCCTTACATAACAGCACACTGCCAACACCCATTCTCTTAACCAAAATGTTGCCGTTCTTAAACACTTACCATAACAGTGCAGACGCTAAATTAATTTGGGAAGGTTTTCAGAGATGTTTTGTGATCCCCTACTCTGGTCCTGTGGGCAACAGGGAGGCGGAGAACCTGAAATCTGCACTAAAACATCCAGAAGTTGTGAAACAGAAGATCGCTAAAGAGCTCAGTTTAGGTAGAGTAGCAGGCCCTTTCACTATGCCCCATTTTGAAAACTTAAAAGTATCTCCACTGGGTCTGGTGCCAAAGAAAGAAGGTCAATTTTGCCTCATTCATCACCTATCCTTCCCGGAAGGAGAATCGGTGAACGATGACATCACAGAGGAAAGGTGCAGGATAAACTACGTCTCCTTTGAGGACACTGTGGAATTGATAAAGGCCATGGGAAAGGGGGTATAGAGTCCGCTTTTAGGCTCTTACCTATTGACAGAGGAAGCTATAACCTGCTGGGCTTCAAGGTTGATGGCCAGTACTATTATGACCGATGTCTGCCCATGGGCGGGGGCGTGGCTGGCAGCCATGCCATAAAGACACGTTTCCTACGGCCCCTGAAGATCCGAAATGATCCTGGCCTGATAAACTGGCATTCAGGCACGAGGTTGCCTGCAAGCACAACTATGGACTTATGAAGCAGGCTAGAAGAGCTGCTTGTAATGTGGAAGCCGGAAAATAATCGATTGCCGAGTACGGGTGCAAGTAACTTGGTACGTAGGTTGCAGCGGTGGACACAAGATGGCAGGCGGACGGCTGGAGCCGGCACGCAAATAAAATAAGCTGTAAGGAAGACAACTGGATTGGCAGGCGAGGATCCTGTGAGCCTGGCTGGCCCCCACCATTGTTCTAACAGGAACTAAGCCCCTCTCGTGGGGTTTGAAGAAGGGGGGTCACGTCCGACACAACATAAGCTGAACAGCAGCTTGAGTAGTGGAATGTGCACTGAGGACGGGCTGATCCTGCAACAAGAGGAGTGCGAGGCTAGCCGCGCATACAGCAGCGGAGTGTGTGGAGAGGGCTGTGGCCCGGATGACGTGCCATCCTGAATAACTGTAGTGAGATCATATTCAGCCTGGCGTGTAGGACAAGTTCCGTAACACAAAAGGTACATGGAGGACTGATGCTCGAGGCAGCCGTTGACCCCCCCACAATGAGACTCTGAGTTGAGGCAATATATGGGTGGACCACAGTGGGACCACAATGGGACTGCAGGAGAGCGGACGGAGAACGTTATGGACTGCGGTAGAGCGGGTGGACTAAGTTGGAGGTCGCCGGAGAGCGGGCGGACCAAGGTGGAAACTGCCAGAAGTGGACGGAACACAGTGGGGACTGCCTGGGAGCAGAGGCAGAAACAGGCCCCTGTTCGCACAGGACAGGGAGCACACGCTAGAATGGGGCATGCCAATAACGAATAGGAGCTTGCTCGCTGGGACAGCAGGGCGCGGAGCGGTTGACCAATGGAGGCACTCCATCAAGGTGGCCTAGGACCCGGGAGACGGGCCGCCACGCAGCACAACAGAGAACAGGGAAGGATTCCGACATTGTAGAGCATGAACGTGTGGAGGCTGGAGGGTGTCTGGTGCCTGCACCAGAAAAGGGCGTAACAAGAAGGCGGAAACACAGCCAGGCGCACCACACCAGGTGCAATTCACATCTCTGCAGGCACAAGGCAGAGGGGGAGACAGGCATAAATGCACGGTGTAGGATGTAGTACTGACCATGAGAGCATGAGGGCAAGTGGAGGGGTGTGGACCAGGTAACTGGCCACATGAGACAATTAGCGTGAACAGTGAGACCCAGCAAAATATGAACATTGGTCAACGATACCCTGGGCAAGCAACAGCTATGGGACAATAGACACCGGAGTGGCCCCTTGTACCCCCCACACAAACTTGGTGCATATGACATGCGTGCAGGGACAGGAAAAGACTATGGGCCTCATTACAACCCTGGCGCTAAGTGTTTAACGGCGCCGTAAAAGGCTGCGGCGCCGTTAAACACTTAGCGCCTTACTATGATGTCCCTTTGCAGTGGTCAGTGAGGTGATGCCGAAGCCGATTGGGCGTAACAAGGGGTGGGCCAGATGAACGAGACACCGCGCAAGAAAACAGTGCGACACAGATTAACCCAAATGACACGGGCAGCTCAAGCAGTGACAGCGGCATTGGTTTAGGAGCCTGTAGTGGGCTCTCAGCAAATGGTGTGGACCCGGAAGATGGGCGGCAATCGACAGCACTTCAACAGTTATAGGTACGTGGTGGGATGTACCGGAGGAGGCAGACCCAACGGATTTGGCTATAGGTGTTGTTTTTCAGTTGGCACAAACGAGGGAGTAGCAGCCCACCCCTCGGACTGATTTACGAGACAGTGCAACAAATACAAGTGGGAGTAATGCACACGGGAGAGCACAAGGTGCGCAACAGGAAGACAGTACTGGAGTGCCATAACACAAGCACCACCGGTCCGATTATAGCAAGCGAACAAAGGTCTGGACGACAGTGAGTGCAGAACTAAGAAGAGGTGAAAGAGCCATCATTGAGGGATTGGCCATGGCATCGAAGTCGCAGAAGAATAAATCCAAGCAACCCACGCTGGATGGTTTTGCCAAAACCATGGCCATGGCGGATACCACTTCACCAACTAACCCATCTGCACAGGGGGAGCAGACCCAAATGAAAGGAGACCAGCAAGTACTAGACCCTATAGCAGCCTTAAAGATAGCCTTAGAATCCAAGATGGATGCGATCAGCATCGATGTGAACCTCTTGAGACAAGATGTTCGGGCACTCGAAGAGTGCACAGGGGTGCTGGAAAAGGAAGTTGCAGTTAACACCACTAGTCTAAAAGACACCTCAAGAGATGTATCGATATTGCAACAACAAGTGAAGAACCTGGAGGGCAGTGTGGAAGACGCAGAGGGAAGGGCCAGACAAAATAACGTCAGAATTATTGGACTCCTGGCAGGGGGAGAGGGGGTCAACCCCACCAACTACATTGAGACTATGCTATTACAAGAAATAGGCCCAGACAACCTCACCCAAGGTTTCACAGTGGAGAGAGCGCACAGGTCACTGACGAGGAAACCGCCTCCGGGCGCCCCGCCCCATAATAGCCCAGACTTGAAACTACAAAGACAAAGAGAAGATTCTGGAATACTTCCGTAAAGGGGGCACGATACATCGAGCATCAGATGATATTACTGCATACCCCGATTATACCATGCAGGTGCAGGGACAGAGAATGCACTTTACGTCAGTCAAGAGAAGGCTACGAGCATCAAACCTCAAGTATATGTAGCTGTACCCGGTACCTCTGAAAATAATAAACAAAGGGAGGACCCTTTTCTTTGACACCCCTGAGGAAGCCCATAAATAGATGGACACAGAGATTATGCAGACTGGAGAGTACAACCAGAAGACAGGAGAGAGGGACACGCGTTGACAGCCCTCAAATGTACAGCAAGAACATTGCCGGACTCAGCCGACGGCTTGCAGTGAGAAAAGATTTAATTGCAACACTCGGACATCTAACTTGGAAGGTCGTGGGAGCCAGTGGAGGAGTTCCCATCCAGGAGCTCCCCAGAAGGGAAGTGCTCTTCACCCAAAAGTGGAATTGTTCCTGGATACCAGTGTTGGAGTATCCGCCTGCTGAACCCCAGACACTGGGACAAGTAACTGGGGTAGGGGTGAGAAGCAGAGATGCCTGAGCAGAAAGTATTGAGCTGGGCAATTGTTGGGGGGTGAGTTGGGGCAGTTAGCTGGAGTTAGCCTATAGAAGCATGCTAGAAAGACATTGAGCTGTTGAGACGAGGCCAAAGGCCAATTTATGATGGGGGAATAGCCACATGGAATGTCAGGGGACTAAATAGTTACATTAAACGACAGAGGGTAATAACTTATTTACAGTGTCAGAAAATTGATATAGCTTTCCTGCAGGAGATGCATTTCACGGCAGAGAAACTGTCTGTCCTAGGACGAAAGTGGAGGGGGACAACGTTGGGCTCATCGTATTCTGCATACACCAGAGGGGTCCTAATATGGATAGCACAGACGATCCCATTTAAGTTCTTAGGAACTTCGCAGATGAGGGGGGAGGATGATCATAGTGCAGGGACCTATGTGTCAGGCTGAGATTTATTCTTGCATCCGCGGAAGCTGCTGAACCCCTGACAATCCCCCTGAAGTGTAACACTCAGAACTAGATATAATACAGCTCTGCTTACTACACCCCTAAGGGAAAGGGGGAAGTGGATAAAATAAAAAACACCAGGTTGCCGACGTCTAGACTAGCTGATGCTGAACCTGTAGAAAATACATAAACAAAGACAAGTTTCCTCATTACATACTTTGATATCAGAGCTTAGAAATTTTTAACTTAAAGAATTAAAAAAACTTACCTGATTCTTCTCCTAAAATATCACAGAGAAGTCTGTAACAACTTGCTGGGAACAGTTTACTGAATTCTTTCTCCCTCTTTCTTGAGTCTCTTGAAATTCTCAGCAACACCTTAACTCTGACTTTCCAGCACTCCTTATGAACCTTGACTCTTGCTTTTAGATCTGTACATTGTTCCAGTTAATGTTCAGCTTTAAAGTATTTTGCTTCTATACTTGGAATACCAAACACGCACATGTGATGAAGAAAACATGTAGAAATGCAAATCACGCATACGCGTAGAAGGAAAAAACACATAGCAGTAAATACTGCGCACATGCGCTGAACAAAACACGTAATTTTTGCAGACCGCGCACACATGTTGTGGAAAACACATGGCTGTGAAGGCCGCGCAAATGCGCTGAAGACTACACGTAGTTTTTTGCAGACCGTGCACTCGTGTTGTAGAAACCATGCAGCAGAAAAGTCCACGCGCACGCGATGAAAGAAACTTGTAGTTTTGAAGACCACGCACACGCCTTATAGAAACTATGTAGCTAAAAAGTCTGTGCACACGTATTGAAGAGTTCACGCACGCGCATAGGAGTTTACACGCAGCGGCGTAGTCCATACACAAGCATCGTAGAAAATACGTTGCAGTGAGACCGCGCACGCGCAGAGTACCTTGAGCAAACAAACACTGTCGTCGCGTGCACTTAACCGGTGAAACGAACTTACATGTGCTCCACGAAACGGTGCGGATAAATTGTTCCTCACATCAAGAAAAAACTATTTACATGCCAAAATCTTGAGTTTCTTATTGTGACGATTCAAGGTAATCATTGACAAATGCATTTATGCCCAAAGGCAAAGTCACTTATCTTCAGTATGGTCCTCAATTGCTGCACCAGGATTTCCAATCTCCTGAGTTGTCTCCTGACAATCCTGTCACCTCTCCTGATAGCCCCCACAGAACAGCAGCTCGACTGCTAGAGTCCTGACCGCTCAGATCCACAAGGCCCAAGATTTAGCAGAAGCAGCTTCAACACATGTCCTCTCAGCTGGGCTACGACGATGAAAGGCAGAGAAAGGCAGTTTAGAATGTTAATTCTTAGTCTTGCTGTCCTCTCTAGCCAATCAGAGCTCCTATTGAGAAACTCCATCTTGCCTTGGGCAGGTCTCAGTAGACTGTATTACAAAGTTAAGGCCACACCGTCCAAAAGTAGAAAACTTCCCACTCACACCAAACACACCTACAAACCTCAAAACTAAGAGGAAACCTGACATTATGGAAGAGAGAGGTATGTGCATTATTAATACTTACACACCAAATCACGATACAGAAGGCTATTTCTGCCTATTACACCCCTATATTGGCTCATATAGAGATGATACAGTAGTATGGGGAGGAGATTTTAATTGTACACTGCACCCAGAACTTGATAGATCAGACAATACACAGTCACACCCAAACCCTGCGGCTAAAGCCTTAAATACTTTGTTATGAGCATTGAACTTAGCTGACATATGGAGGTCCCTACACCCGCAAGGTCGAAGCTACTCTGATTACACGGCCCCCAAGGATTTAAGTACCAGACTACACTATGTCTTAATGGGAGATGAGACTTTGGGTGAGTTTAAGACAGCTGAATACAAAGCACGGGTACTATAAAACTACGTCCCTTTGGTGGTCACACGGCAGGGCTCTCCCCCTACGGCATGTATACTGACTTGGAGGCTCAGAAGTGAATCTCTAAGAGATCCAGTGTTCCGGGAACTCCTGAGAGAGGGGGTGAAAGAGTATTTTATAAACAATACAGGGAGTGTTAAATCGGCAGCACTTTGTGGAAGCCTTTAAAGTAGTGATAAGAGGGACGGCGATAGCTCAAGCGAAAAGGATGCAGGCTGAAATTGGAAAGGATCTGCAGAGTGCTGAAACCAAATTAGAAGTCTTAGAGAATGCAGGTGACATGACCAAGGACTGGGCCCGAGAGGTCACTCAACTGCAGAAATAATGTTTAGTGTATTGGGACAGACTTTGCATGCTGAACTACAGGAAATATGTAGAACGGCAACATGCCGAAGGGGATAAGCCGGGACGTCTGTTGGCCTGGCTGTGTTAAAGCAAACATAAATGGGAAATGATAAGGGAGATCACCGGGGGAAACAGGGAGGTCCATAGGATGCAGGATAGCATAAACATGTGCTTTCCGGAGTCTTATCAAGAGCTATAGACTGAGACATCGGCAACCAAGCCTTAGACATAGATGAAGCTCTGGAACAGATAGATCTCCCACAACTGGAAGCAGAGACAGCGAACCAGTTGGAAGCCCCTATAACCAAAGAGGAGCTAGAATCTACCATCAGAGGGTTGCCACCTAGAAAGGCCCTGGGGATGGATGGATTACCCAGAGAATTCTACAAAGAATTCATAACAGATGTAGTACCCCCGTTATAAGCTATGTTAAATGAGGCACTTGAAATCAGCACGTTACCAATGTCGTTACGAGAGTCAGTGATTGTACCGCTATTGAAGCCCAATAAGCCAGCCACACACCGCGGATCCTATCTATCCCTGTCTCTGCTTAACCAAGATGGGAAAATACTAACGGCATTGGTGGCCAACAGGCTTAAGCCGGTAATATCTAAGCTAATACACCCAGACCAGTCAAGATACGTCCCAGGCAGGAATATCACATGTAATTAAGGAGGTTACACCATATAATTGATTACACCCAAAACAGTTCAGGTCTGTATGCAGTGGCCTTGTTGGATGCGGTCAAAGCATTTGACTCTGTCAGATGGTCATGGCTGTTGGCGGTCCTGCAGAGGTTCGGCATAGGGCCCATATACATACGGTGGGTGCGGTTGCTGTATAGCAGCCCAATAGCGAGGGTCAAGAAGGGAGCCCACATCTCGGATCAATGGCTGCTGGAGAAAGGCACGAGGCAGGGTTGCCCATGGTCACCTATGTTATTCATTCTGGCCCTGGAGCCACTAGCAGCATAGCTTAGAAAATAATATTGTGAAGCAGGCATAGCAGTAAGCGGCACCGATAATCTGATTTCTCGACAATGACATGTTATTATACTTACAGCACCCTGAAACCAACTTGCAGTATATCTTGATTGTGCTTGAGCGATATGCCCATGTATCCGGCATCACGATCAATGCACTGAAATCGTGTTTGTTTCCCATAGCTGGGTATAAAGGGAAACCCCTGAACATATTATCAGTACTGCCGATCAAGTGGGAAGGGAATTCATTCAGATATCTGGGAGTATACATCTTTCATGATCCCAAAACAGAATACACACAGAACATGACGAGAGCGGTTGAAAATATTGAGAAATCTATGATTGGGCCAGGTTCCCGCTCTCAGTGATGGGCAGGGCAGCACTGTTAAAGATGGTGTTAATTCCGAGGCTTCTACATTTCATTACTAACATCACATACAATATACCTAAATGTTTCTTCAAGAAAATCGACACAATATGCTGTAGTTTTCTATGGCATAACTCAAGATGCAAGATGGCACTGACATAATTACAGAGGCCGTATGATCAGGGAGGCATTAAAGTACCCAATTTTGAGGCATATTTTCTGACGTGCCAGCTGTAGTATGTTACGAGTTGGTTGTTGGACGAGCAGTCCCAAGAAACACAGTTGCTACAGCCAGCATGAACCCCATTGTATCTGAAGGAGATAATATGGACGGCAGTGCAGCAGGTCCCGAAACTCCTGCTGTTGTTGACACTAGGTACGATGGTATAGCATAGGGCCATGCGCTTCGTAGAGAAGGACACACTCTACTCCCCTCAGATCCCAGTAGCGACATTAAAAGGGGAAATATCAAAACTCAGATTAAATGTGAGGAAGTATTGGGAGCCCATGGGACTGGTAACTGTAAGAGATTTATTACGAGAGGGAAGGCTCAAGGACTTTGGAGCACTCACGGCAGAAACAGGTATACATGAAGGACAACATGTAATATATGCCTTGCTCATCACTATACTAAAGCAAAAATGGCCGGGAACGGACGGGGTGCTACAGGTAGACGAAGGGATAGAAACATTTTACGATATTTCAGAAGGTGGGCATGCAGTGCTAAAAAGCGCTCAAAGCAGTGTTGAGTATATATGAGCTATTAATGTCATAGACCGGGGACATGCCGGAGCAGACTAGGCTTCGTTGGGAGGGGGCTTGCAAGAGAAATTGACTGACGCAGAATGGAGCAGAACATTGGCTTATCATAAGAAAGTGTCCAGGAATGTGAGACTCCAGCTAATCCAATTGTATGTAACGCATAGGGCGTACCTAACCCCGGGGAGAATAGACAAATTTAGCAATGCCACCGAACAGTCTTGCCCAAAATGTGGATTCATTAATGCTGGGCTGGTGCATATGTTTTGGGCATGCCGGATGATTCATCAATACTGGGATGACGTACCCCAGGCCCTAGCCAAGGACGGTATAACATTGGACACAGGATCCCCCAAGGCCAGCATGCTAGGTCTTTTTGCATGCCCCGAAGCGGGCATGACACAGGAACAAGCTGAAAGACCTAGTATATATCCTAGCGAAGCGCCAGATAGCAGTGGGCTGGAAAGCACCAAAGGTCCGGACATAAATAGGTGGTGGAGCGACCTCCAGAAATGGACAGTGGCGGAAACCATAGTGTGGCAAGAGGCGGCCCGCAGAGGCCACGGGGAACAAAATGTGGACTTAGAGTCATGGAAGCAGATAGTGCAGGAACTGATTGCTTCAAGGCATGCCGAAAAGCAAAGGGCAGTAGAAGGGAACTGATTGCCTCAAGGTATGCCGGAACGCAAAGGGCAGTAGAAGCCATGTCATGATTGGCCTATTTAGCCAATGTATATATAAGGAACAGTCGATGCAACGAAGATCAAGGCAGACAAAATAGGCTGGGGTGAGGGTGGGGGAGTTAGGGGGGAATATGCAGACACAATTTGGCAGTATATGATCATGTAAATGTATATGGAAGGCTGTGTGTTATATTGTGGTTAAGAAAATAATAAAAATTGTTTTAAAAATGTCTGCCCATGGGCTGCTCAATTTCTCATGCATACTTTGAGAAATTTAGCACGTTTTGGAACATGGTCTGAAAGGGCCGGAGCAGGAAATGTGATGTATTACCTAGATTACTTTCTGTTCATCGGTTGGAAAGATACAGATGAATGTGGAGCTTTAATAAGGCAATTCGAGGGGCTGACAAAAGGGCTGGGGGTTCCATTGGAAGAGCTAAGACAGATGGCCCACTCACGAGACTAACGTTCTTAGGGATTGAGATCAATTCCGAAGTGGGGAAGATCAGGCTACCAAACGACAAGGGGGAGAGCCTAAAGAACACTATTGAGGAATTGAGGGGCAAGCACAAGGCGACATTGAGGGAGCCACAGTCTTTGGTGGGGAAACTTAATTTTGGTGGTAGGGTTATTACAGCGGGCAGGATATTTGCCAGGAGTATTGAGCTGAAGACAGTAGGGCTGCAACATGCATCTCAACACGTTCACCTGGGCACAGAGGTAAAAGAGGACCTGAAAATGTGGGACATGTTCCCTGACAGATTTAATGGGGTACTCCTCTAGAGGGAACAGTGGGCAGGTAGCGACAGTATGAGACTCTATACGGATGCATCAGGCTCACACGAGTTTGGGGCGGTCCTGGGTGACGAGTGGTGTGCACAGACATGGCCATGGCAGGAGGAGGGGGGTGACATGAGACATCACGCTGCTGGAGTTATTTCCCATTATAGTGGCATTTCGACTATGGAAAGGAGCACTGACTAACAAATGTGTGATTCCGTGGTCAGACAATCTGGCAGTGGTACAGATCAAAATCAGGGGACAACTTGAGGGTGCTGCGCCTGATCAGGGAGCTGGCTACGAGCTTGCTCACTTTGAATATGGAAGTAAGAGCCAGACACATACCGGGTGTAAGGAATGTAGCGGCTGACTCTCTCTCTCGTTTACAGTTCACAAGGTTTCAAGAAGAAAGACCAGATGCAAACGAGAGGATGAACCCGCTCAGGAGCCAGTAGTGAGGCACGATTGGGAACATTTCAGCATACCGATAAGTACGGCTCTGTTGCCAGGCACAGGGAGGCTATAAAAGGCATGTTGTGAGAGATTCCTGAGATGCAGGAAATGTTATCTGGCAGAGTACAAGCAAAGATTTTCGATTCGTGCTTTCATCGGGTGGGGTTGACAAACGCAGAAAACAAGATCCTGGGTAGCGTCCCATCTGGCAGCAATAGCTCACTACCACAAGCTCGGGGGAACCCGGACCCCACTAAGGAGCACTATGTCAGGATGGCGATGAAGGGTTGGCTAAACACACAGAGAGGAAGGAGGGTCCCAAGCGCCCCATTGACATGTTGAAGCTCCACAACTTCATAGTAATCCTGCCCAAGACATGCAGGGATAACTTTGAGGCTGCCGTGTTCAGGGCAGCTTATTCCCTGGCCTTCTTTGGGTCTTTAAAGGTCAGTGAACTGGTTCTGGGCAACAAGGGAGGCGGGGCAAAGGGGTTTCTGAGACTAGAGGATGTCATGGTTACAGAGGAGTGGGCACAGCTACATTTGAGAAGGTCTATAACTGATTTTGGAGGGAGGGGAATACTATTTACCCTCTACTGCATTAAGGGGACCCCATGCTGTCCAGTAACAGGCCTAGCTACACACCTGAACATAAGACCTCTGGCAGGAGCTTATGCATCTCTCTTTTGCACATGGACGGGACTGCGCTGAGCAGGTACCAGTTCAAAAACGTACTGGATATGGCATTAAGGGGCATAGGAGCAATGGAAGGGGTCTTTAGAACCCGATCATTCAGAATCGGGGCAGCTACCTCTCCAACAGGGCTGGGCATGATGCCAGAAGCAATTAAGGAGATAGGGGGGATGGAAGTCTAACTGTTTTAGAAAATATATAAGGCTGGACGAAATGTGATGTTAATGCAGTCCCGTTCTCAATCTCTCCTTAACAAACAGCGGCCACAAGGAGGCCTGTTTGGGTGGTAGGACACTCCTTTGTGACAAGGGCCAAGGGAAAATGGACCCCGGAGAGGGAATGGATGACAGCAAGCGAATTTAAGATCTGGTGGCATGGGGTGTCGGGTACGAGATGGGGTCAGCTGGAAGGTCATGTACAAAGGCTTTTTAAACAACACCCCAAACCCGACATGCTAATGATTCACCTGGGACCTCACAAGCTGGGACAGAGGAGTGCTGATGAGTGAAATGATGGACACCCTCCGAAGATTGGCTGCCCAGTTGGAGGAAACGGAAATCATGTGGTCAGAGTTTATACCGAGACAAGCATGGAGAGGAGCAGAGTGTCATGCAGCAGTGGAAAACTCAAGGAGGAAATTGAACGGGGCAATGGCTAGGTTCTGCAAGGGCAGAGGCTTCACTCAGGTCAGTCATGGCCTGATCAACCTAAAGTCACCTGAATATTTCGAGGAGGACGGGGTACACCTGTCAATGGCTGGCATGGAATTGTTTTTTCGGGAATCTGTTCACAAAACTGCTGTAACTATCAGGTCACGGATGGGGGGAGCCATGGATGGGCGTGGACCCATCAGTGGCGCGGCGGTGTGTAAACAACCAATGGCACTGTAGGAACTACAAATGAGCTTTGTGGGAGGCACTTTCGCGCCTCCCGCGAACAGCGCTGCTCTGAGGCCTAGGGGCAAGGGCGCTGGACGTATCGAAGAGGGCTCGGCTTAATCCGGCAGGAACGGCACTCCTCCAGCCCAGGATCACCTGCAAGGGCAGGTGGAGCACAGACAATGATCAGTTGGGGGAACTTTGGCCTACAGTGGAGTTGGTTGGAAAATGGGGGAAGCAAGGTAGAGATGAGGCAGTCGACTGATCGCCGCACCTGGAGAACAATTACACAAAGAGTGTTTTGCTGTGATAACAAACATGTACTGTTTAGTGATTTGAGTGCTAATAAATCTGCAGCCTTTTACGCCAACAAAGAAACAACTGTCTGCATCTGCCTTTTCATACATGGGGTGAGGCAAGGGTATCAGATGGAGAGATGCAAGTATGTTGGTTTATTCCATGGACAAGTGCCCAGGTTATGGAAGTGATGACGGGGGACCTCAAGGTGGCATTCAGATAACAAGTCTGTGTCCCGCTTTCCCCCCGGTGGGAGAGGGAGGCCGGAGAAAGTCCGCAAAATTGGGTCGCCAGACAGCGAAAAAAGGGGAAGGAGAGTGACGTCCAGGAAAGAGGGCAGCAAGCCTGCGAAATAAGAACAAAGGGCAAGGGGGGAGCCACAAGAAGCGCCAGGAGTACAAAGCGCTGCCCACGGCCAGCAGCACCATCTTCTGCTACAACAAGGCTTGAAGACAGGAGATCCTGAACTGTTTTCCCTCCCACCCTCCCTACAGAAGGAAAGATTCACCATTGCAGTCGCAGAGCGGTGAGACGGTGAGTAAGCGACCAGTGGCGCTGTAGGAACTACAAATGAGCTTGGGAAAGCGAGAGGCGTTTTCGCTCCTCCCGCGATCAATGCTTCTCTGAGGCCTAGCGACAAGGGCGCTGGAGGTATCTAAGAGGGCTCGGCTTCCCCTGGTAGGAACAGCACTCTTCCAGCCCAGGATTACCTGCAAGGGCAGGTGGCGCACAGACAATGGCGGTTGGGGGAGCTTTGGCCTACAGTGGAGTTGGTTGGAAAATGGGGGAAGCAAGGTAGAGATGAGGCAGTCGTCTGGTCGCTGCACCCGGAGAACAATTACAGTGTTTTGCTGTGATAACAAACATAGTGTTTAGTGATTCGTGTGATAATAAACCTGCAGCCTTTTATGCCAGAAAAGAAACAACTGTCTCCATCTACCTTCTGATACACAGGGCTGTGATAACAAACATAGTGTTTAGTGATTCGTGTGATAATAAACCTGCAGCCTTTTACGCCAGCAAAGAAACAACTGTCTCCATCTACCTTCTGATACACAGGGGCGAGGACGGGGGGGCGGGGGGGGAGTCAAGGGTATCAGATGGAGAGAGGCAAGGATGTTGGTTTATTCCCTGGACAAGTGCCCAGGTTATAGCTTAGGCAGAAGGCACGCCTTGCCTGAGCCTCACGAGCTCAGCCACACCAACGGAGGAGCCAGTCGCCGCGGGCCCATCACCCTCTCCCATCCATAAGAGTAAGAAAAGCGCTCACCCCTTGATCTCTGAACAACTTGTTATGTTTTCTTCAGCAGCAAAAGTATGCAAACCCCCACAAATGACACCGTGCAACAGCGAGGCGTTATAGCGTTATGCTACAGTCAGGCACTGCGATGCCAATAACTGCAGCATGGTTCTGTGAGACCTCCATCAAAGACCGGAATTAAAATCCAGTGCGCAGCAGTAACTTCATTATAATACCACGTGCGATGCCTCGGGTGCCTCTGCCCATTGACCGACCTGGACGCTTAATAGTAAGTACATGTGATTCCTGGTTGTTAATAAGGCGGCCACGGCCTGCGTTTTCCAGGAGGGCTTGCTTGCCTCGTGAGAGCATGCTTTCTCGCTCATTTATCTCGAAATGATGGAAGATAAGTTGGGAGGATATGCGAGGGTCGAAGGTCAAAGGGGCATTGATCTCCACCAGCGGCCAGTGATCAGTCACGCTGGCACCATTGACACAAGTCCCAGGACCCTAATAGATGCTGGGCGCATATCCCTCAACTCCATGGCGGAAATCAATGGAATCAGCTAGCACATGAAGATGATAAACTATGCATGGGGTGCACAGTGCTCCCACAAAGTACCGCCGCTAGTGCCACTGCGCTCATTTTCTGAGAAGGGCGAGCGAGTCCATTGAGGTTTGTTTGGTAGCTCAGTGGACACATGCAGACCAACACGTTTAAGGCTAAAATGAAGGATGGCCCAGAGGGCCTCAGGGGCGGTGAAACAGTGTGGCTTAGGGTTTGGCGGGTTTGCAGCAGCCTTGAATGTGACCCTTATGCATTTTAGGGTTGAACGTTTAAATGTCTTCATTTTTAAGGCCTTCTTTGTTGAAATTGAGAGCTAGCTTCAAGCCACTCTTCTCTAAAGTCTTGCTGAGCATAGAGTAACACATGGCTTGCATGTTGGTCCATGGAGCCAGTACATAATGGTATCATTATTCATGCCTGGCAGCATAGCCTAGTAAAAACATATGATCACAACCAAAGCAGACCAACAATCGCGAATCAAACGTTCTGTCTCGCTTAACCATCCTCTCTCCTTCCTCAACTAACCAACTCATGTCCCATCTTCACCCCAACGTACACTACTCTCAGAATCAAGCTAAGCACATGGCAGGGGCCTGCATACAAACACACCGTATTAACAGACCAAATGCACTGCTCACCATAGCCCTATCACCCTCCTCCCCTAAACACACACACACCCCAATGGCTAACCAGCTGCTTGCAGCGCTGGCTTCAACGTCTCTCTCTTGGGTTCTCCCTTCTGGATTAAAAACACACCCAAGTGTCTCTTACACAATCCACCTAGAATCACAACACCACTCATGGGTCGGGTGAGTCCAGCATGCACTTATCAGCACCACAGAATGACACCAACACAGAAACAAACTGTCACTCAGGGTGCAGGCACTTCCAGCCTGCATTCCTCAACATCACAGAATCACACCAACACCATGACTGGGTTACTCACAGCGTGCACTCATCATCACCACAGAATTACAGTGTCAGTCAGTGTGCAGGCACTTCCAGCCTGCTTTCATGAACACCACAGAATCGCACCAACACCATGACTGGGGTACTTCCAGCGTGCACTCACCATCACCACAGAATTACAGTCACATCAACACTAACAACCCTCCCTCCCCCATTCACTATTCCTTGGCTGTTAGTGTTTCATTAAGATTTCCAAGGCATGTATATCACATGATTCCCACAGCACTCAGAAATGAAACGTCCTACACAGTCTTCCGCAAAGTATTGAAAACCAAACTCTTCAATTAACTATGCCTGCTGCCACTTGTCTGTAACCTGCAACAATGGACCATTCTTGCTATTCGGTTCCACTGTAACCAAGGAACATGTACTGTTGTTAGGGAAAATTCTCTGTAAGGCTAATTTCCCAAACCTAGCGAGTCCCCCAGCTGCTTTGCTGGATTTTTGGGGTTTATTTTTTTCTCTCCTGCTAAGAGTGAGATTCTTTTGCTCCCACTCTTAGACATGATTTGAGGCGTTCCTTTAACTTTCCATGTGTTTTATGGGCTATGGGGTCTTTTACTCCATAGGGTCTCATGTGTTTTTTTGATGTGGGTTACACAGCACCCTCCGTGCCGTAACCCAGGGGTGTCGTAGCGACCCCCCAACATAGACTCCATACCCTGGGCCTACTACATGGTGATGAGGTCCAACCAGACCGAAACACGTGTCTGGGGTTTCTGTTGGTACTCTTGTTCAGAGGAGAATTGCCTAGCATTTCGGTGCTGGACGAGATCTTCTCTTCCTCTGGACGACGCTGCGACTTGCACCCGCTGCCAGGAACAACTGCCCCCGCTGGAGGATCCTCTCCATTTAAGGTACTGTGGTCCACCTGGCTTCCCTTGCAACCGTTTGACCGGGGTGTATTAAATCCTCGTCTCTCGAACCTGGGTTAGCCTGGGACAACTTAGCTAACTTTTCTGCACTGAACTAAACCTTTTTCGAAGTACCTCCACAAACTTCGAAGACTCTGTGTAACTGTCTGATCTTGGGCATCTTCCGTCCGGCTCCCTTGAAAGTGGGCCGGGGGCCTAAACTTCCATGCTCACCAGTAGACTGTGCCTTCCTAGAACTTGCTGTGGTTCTTTAAAAAGTGTTTAGTGTGTATGCTTCCATAATTCTGCTTTTCCCTCCCGTTTTATTTAACTTGTTGGAGTGCCATTGAACGTTAAGCGCTCACCTGGAAATAAGTGGTGTTAACTAAGACTTGTCCAACAAGTAATCAGGGATGTACATATGATAATAGTGATTGTGTTTTGAACTTATCTTACCAATTTAGTGCTAGTGTGTTTTATAAGAGTGTGTTAAATAAATAAGTATATACTTTTACACCCAAGCTCTGGTCAGTGTTTGCTTCTGCTACTGTATTTCTGTACCTATCTTGTATGCTCGGTATACTGCCTAACTCTTCTTGAGGGAAGTCTGACTGCTCAGCCACAGCTACCAAGTGAATCTGTGTGGTACAGACTGCTACCAAGTGGGTTTACTGCCAAACACCTGTAGTCTTAAATCTTTTGCAGAGGTCCCTAAGGGAACTGCACAGGTTTCTGCCTAACAACTGTCCTTTCTACTGTTGTCAATATTGTTTGCACTGTCATTTATCTGAAGCAAGTTTCAAACAAGCAAGTATTCTGTATCAGCGCCACGATGCCCCAGGGCAGCTGTGTGCTTTATAAATTTAAATACATAAATAAAAAATAATGACTCAACCTACAGTTCAATAAGAAAAATAATAAAAACATACTAGTCACAATGAGTATGATTCACTCTCAAAGGGATGTAGAGCACAACCTGCGGCTCTCCAGACTTCACTTGAGGGCAGGGTCAAATGACATCAGTTCCTGTGATGTCATCAGAGGTCAAGGGCCATGTGATGTCACTTCCACCACCCCTGGCATTTTGGTGAAATTACGTCTCTGATTGCTCTCAGTAAGTACAGCCAGGGCAGCGCGGCTCTGTATAAGTGCAATGAGTCAGGAGGCTGTAGGGTTACAGTTACAGCCCCTAGGTGCGCAGTAGGCCCGGAGGCATTGCAGGGGAGACTGATCATGGAGGAGCCTCGTACCCAGTGAGAACCTGAGGGTAGCTAAGCAACCAGTCAGCGCAGCAGACGGGTAGATCAGCAGGGGAAAGAGAGAGAGAAAGCAGAAGAGAAAAGGAAGATCTTGAGCTGCTTCCGGAACTTAAGGTGGTCCCGCTCCAATTTGAGAGGGGCAGGGAGGCCATTCCAGAGGGAGTCACCTGCAGAGGTGAGAGATCTACCCCCGACTCTCTGCCTGGAGAAGCATCTGACTCTCAGAGAGTTTGAGGTAGCTGAGCGAATGGCTCGAGAAGGAAGGTATTTTGGAAGAGAGAGTTGGATGTAGTGCGGGCCCCTGCCCCAGAAAGCCTTGTGGACGATGCAGAGGGTCTTGAACTTGATCCTTGCAGCCACTGGGAGCCAGTGGACAGATTTCAGGGCTGGAGAGATACAGTACCTGGGCTAGAACACAAGGACAATTCTTGCAGTCCTGTTCTGGATTAGTTGAAAAGGTCAAAGGGTAGAGGAAGGCAGATTGAGAAAGAGGCTATTGCAGTAGTCCAGCATAGAGAGAACCAGGGCTCTGGAGACAGTGAGCTTCTGGAGGAAAGTGAGAAAGGGAAAAATACCTCTGAGGAGGGGCAGCAGGTAGAGGGCCTTCTTGGCAAGGTCCGTTATGTGAGGAGAGAAGGAGAGAGTGGAGTCGAAGATGACACCAATGTTTTTTGCTTCACAGGAAGGCGAAGGAAGAGGGACATATCTCTTCCTTGTTGTTTGTTTGTCTGATTTGATACGTTGAGTCTTGTTTTTATTTCTCTTTTCTAATGTATCTGAAAATTCAATAAACATACTTAACAAAAGAAAGCAAGCAATAGTAAGTTCCATCCCCCCATCAGATGCCAATGGCTGCTTTTGCGAGGACACCCTTTACTAGATGCTGTAAGATTGACAGATTATGCGGTAAAACCCAAAAGTAGGTTAAACCTTGTGGTTAAGGCCAGTACAGATATCCCACCAGTAACTGCTTTAGGCATAAAATCGAGTCTTAGAAAAATCCATAGAACCCCTGCAAGGAAAAGAGGATTATGGAGAAACTACCAAATCGAGGCACACACCTGACCAAAAACAAAATAATAGATATAGAGCCATCTCAAGAACCAGAAGAAGAAGTGTTTTCATTCTCAACCAAACAAATGGAAAGTCTTATAAGAAACCCTGATCTTTACACTTTTGTAAAAGACATTGGGGGTAATTACGAGTATGCTAGTCTGGAAATAAGGTCCCAGTAACAAACTGTACCAGCACCTTTTCTGGACCGGCATACTCTGAGTCTGCCGGTAGTTCAGGCCCTTACCAGCAGTAAATTCAGCAGGACTCCATGGGAATGGGAGCTTACTGTTACTCCGCCACCCGTAATATCCCAGCAATACCGGATGTCAGGCAGCTGAAACCGTAAGCCAAGATAGACGGTAAGCCGCTGGTACTACTGTTACTATCAACGACTTACTGGCAATCTCATAATGACCCCCATTTACTTTAGTACAGAAGAATATTGTACTGAAATCCCCACCATAACAGAGAACCCCGAAATGGCCACTATAGAAAATATTTTGACTCAATTAACGTCCCACCAGATCCAAACCAAAATACGGTTCCAAAGCAGACTGGATCAAATTGTGGCCTCCCAGCAAAGACCTATACTGCCCCATGGAGTATTGCAACCTTAAAAAGAGGGAGAAGACCTGGAAAAAAAAGATCTCAATTTTGAAAGGTTGGCAAAGCAATTTTGCTGCGGAGAGGACTTAAACATGTGTTATCTGGGTCCTCTATTGAAAGGAGAACTATCAAATTTGTATCAACTTTTGAATCCTTTGGGAGCAGCCACATTTAATGAAATAAAACAAGGATTATAAGAAAGGGCTGGCCAAACAGATAACTTCTATAAACAGAAACTGAGAGAAATAAAACTAAACCCCAGAGAATCACCCATAGATTTGGGGGCCTGAGTACAAAATACCATCTCTTTATGGCTCAACAAGAAAACCTTACCAGAGGTGATAAAAGCTTTAACCATCGAACAATATATAAACTCCTTGCCATTTTACTAACAAAGGGCAGTCCTACAGTTAAACAAACCTAATTTTGCAATGGCTGTAGAGACAGCCCAAAATTATGCCGAAGCCAAAAGACACTTAAAAACTATCCGCCAGGGTGAAGAAACTAAGAAGGATTAAAAGGGGTTTTCCAGTCCTCCTTTTTCCCAACAGATAGAAGACCCATCAGAGACAGTTTCTATAAACCCGTACTAAAAGATCTTGGAGGGGGAGAAAAAAAACCCATAGTAGGCAAAGAAAGAGGGGAAATAAAATCAGAAGAAGGACGAGCCCTTTAAACCAACCTCAATCGTGTGTTTCTCCTGTGGACAGTTCAAACATTTAGCTAGGCAATGTCCATTAAATAAAAAGGAGCAACCCATGGACGTTGGGTATATGACTGGAGGACAGTGGGATGAAGGTAGGTTCCCTGAAGAGGAGTTTGTTGAAACTACAAGTCATTTCTTTCTGCGGAGTTACTGTCATGTCCTGGTCCTGGAAGGTATGGCATTGATGGGTTTCTGCTCATCGCAGGTTGTGATTGCCATTCAGAAGCGTCAGGCGCAGTCTAGCCTTCCAGCAAGATGGCCGCCGCCTTACGGCGTTTCTATAACAACGCGTAGAAGCCTACGTCCTATGCGTTGTATCGCTCCTTGGTACCCGCTGGCATTCTGGTGCACCATGCCGCTCGCCTTCACTCCAGTGGCAGGTTTTTCGCCTTCCTTACCCGCAGAGGCCCTCGGTCGCCGCTCCTCGTATTTCTCCTCCTCCCTCCGCTTCAGAGACTCGCCGCCTCCTTTTCAGGCGCGTCTCTTAGCTGCACACTCCTTCTCTCCTGTGACCGGCTTTTCTGATCTTTTTCTCCTCTTGAGTCTCAACCCTTCGCACGACACACTTCTGGGTTTACCGTGATCTTCCTCCTCCGCCTGTGCTCCTGCACGCTCTGCAGCCATCCTGGCATTCCAACTCTAGCAACCTTCATACTCACTCATTCATTCTTTCATCTCCATCATTTTCACTTACCTTTCTCATACTTATGGTTGAATCCATCTGGCCCGTCTAACAAGATTGAGGATTGCCGTGGCATACCTCCGCCTGCCTTTCGGAATACCAAACTCTTCAGAAGTGGAGTCATCCTCCGGAGCTGCCAGAGTCTATCAGGGGTTTTTGGTGCCGAAGAAGCTTTTACCCTGAATCTGAGGCGGGCTTTCTGGGGGTCCCTTTTGGTTAGGAACTTGTTTCCTGCAAAGGTGGCCTCCAGCGGAGCTCCTCCTTATCTGCATGATAAGAGGGTAAAGGTCAAGAAGAAGACCAAGAAAGTGACTTCCCGAAGGAGAGAGACCTCGGAGACAAGAAACTCTTCATCGGAAGAGACAGATGAGGAGGGGTCACGGGAGAGTTCCATAGACATTTCTAGCCACGACAGTATACAACGCCCACAATCCCCTATGGCTTCCCTGGAACAATATCAGGAACTGGTGCCCGCCATTCAAGGATTAACTGTTTAGATGCAGAATATGCAGGCAGAGAACACTACTTTAAGACAGAAGGTGGGCGTGCGCAGTGAGGAGGGAGGAGATCTACCTCCCATGCCACTGTCTTTTGGCAAGTATGACGGAAATCCCAAGTCTTGGAAGGAATTTATGGACACCTGCCGGGTATATTTTGCATTCAGACCGAAGGCCTTTGAGACTGATAAGGCTAAGGTGGGATTCCTCATTTCCAATATGGTAGGAAATGCTTTGGCCTGGGCCACCCCCTTGGTAACTAATAATGAACCAGCATTACTGAATTTTGACCAGTTTTCACAGCAGTTCCAATCAAGATTTGACCGACCTGAGGTGGTATTTGCATCATACGAAGCCATGCTCAACGTCAGACAAGGGGGTTCTGATGTTCAGACGTATGTCTCTAAATTTTAGAAGTTGGCTACCAATTCTGGTTGGCCCGACTCGGTACAACAGACCATATTTAGAAGGGGACTTCATGAAGATCTTAAGGATGAGTTGGCACAAGTACCCCAACCTGGTTCTTTTCAGGAAGTAGTAACCCTGACCTTACAGATTGAATTTAGCCTAAACGAGAGACGTATGGAGAACAAACGGCAAAGAGGATAATCTCCCTTGCATGACCTCCCTCCTTCTTCTAAGGAAATAGCCAAGACAGAACAAAATTCAGAGGAACCAATGCAGATCGGGTCAGCTCTGGGCCCCCTCACTCCAGCAGAAAGAAGGAGGAGACGAGAGTTAGGCCGCTGTATGTATTGTGGGTCCTCTAAACACCTGCTTTGCAACTGTCTTGATGTGCCTCCCAGGAAGAAGGGAAACGCTTTCCCCGAGTCTGTGCAGGGGCGACATCAGGGGAGGCCAACGAAAACCCTGTAACGACCCCCAAGCAATAGGATTAGCTGACGATTCCAGACTGATGGTATTCCTTGTCCAGCTACAGTTGGCATACAAGAAGACTGTGGAAGTCTTAGCTATGCTGGATAGTGGAGCTGCAGGACATTTTGTTGACATCACCTGGGCAAGGGAACAGGGAGTACCTGTACAGAACAAAAACAGAGCCATTCCGGTGGAGGGAGTAGACAGCTCTCCTCTTACTTCTCGTCCCATTGTGTTGGAAACTGAACCGATACAGGTGCTGATGGGAAAGCACCAAGAGTTGGTTAGATTCAATGTCATCAGAGCCGCACACTTCCCCATAATTCCGGGGATACCCTGGCTAAGGAGACACAATCCTCGCATTGACTGGTCACTCAACACATTAAGTTTTGATTCAGGGTATTGTCAAGAAAATTGCTTCAGACAGTCTTCACAAGAAGAACAGGTGGGTCAGGATACCACGCTTCCATCTACTGTGGTATTGAGTGTTCCAGTAGCCTATCAATCCTTTTCTGGAGTGTTTGAGGACAAGGTTCCTCGCCTGTTACCACCTCATAGACCCAAAGATTGCTTAATTGAGTTGCAAGAGGGAGCAGTAGTACCCTTTGGAAGAATGTTTCCTCTCTCTCTTCCTGAGAGGAAGGCTCTCAAAGAATACCTCGAGGAAAACCTTGAAAATGGCCTCATATGTGAATCCCGATCATCCGGGGGAGCCTCATTATTCTTCATCCCCAAGAAAGGCACCTTCGAACTGAGACCTTGCATCGACTATCAAGGTCTCAATAGGATTACCCTTTGGGATAGGTACCCTATGCCTTTGATCCGGGACATCTTAGAGGTAGTGCAAGGTTCTACCATCTTCACCAAGTTAGACCTCCGGGGGGCTTACCACCTTCTTAGGATTAAGGAGGGAGATTAATGGAAGACTGCTTTTAGGACCCCCCTAGGTCTATTTGAATACCGGGTGATGCCATTCGGCCTGGTCAATGCACCAGCTATCTTCCAGAGGTATATGGACAAGATATTTTCTGACCTTTTATTTTTGTCTGTGGTCGTTTATCTCGATGACATTCTTATTTTTTCTGCGGATCCAACAGAACATACCCAGGTTGTGAAAAGTATTGATACGCCTCCAAGAGAACCAACTTTTTGTGAAGCCTGAAAAGTGTCCATTTCATGCAGAATTGGTTTCTTATTTGGGGTTTATTATGTCCAGTGAAGGTATCCGGATGGACTCAAGTAAGGTTGAAGTGATCTTACGATGGCCCGAACCAAAGAGTGTCAAGTAGGTCCAGAGGTTTCTGGGTCTGGCTAATTTCTATCGCCGATTTATTCCCCAGTTCTCAAAAATGGTTCTTCCGATCACCACCTTACTAAAGAAAGGAGTCAAGTTTCATATGGATTCTTCAGCCATCCAAGCCTTCCAACGTCTCAAGGAATTGTTTACGTCAGCTCCAATTCTGGTCCAACCGGATCAGTTGCGTCCTTTTATATTGGAGACTGATGCCTCAGATGGTACTATAGGGGCCGCTCTTCTCCAAAATACGGAGGACGGTTTGGAACACCCAATCGCCTACTATTCCAGGTCACTGACACCCAGCGAAGAGAACTATTCGGTGTTGGAAAAGGAATTGTTGGCCATTAAGAAATCCTGTGAGGAATGGAGACATTTACTGCAAGAATCTATTGAGCCCTTTATCATCAGAACTGACCATAGAAACCTTCAGGTACTCCAACAAATGGAATGTGTCAACACCCGACATGCCAGGTGGGCTTATTACTTCTCACAGTTTGATTTCCATATCACATCCCTAGCTCACAAAACACCTTGGCTGACGCTCTATCCAGAAGCCGAGAGGTAACCCAAGAGTTCCACAGTGGAAGGGAGCTGCTCTTGGCAAACAAGAGGTTTATAACCGTGGTTTCTGGGTTTTTTCAAGCAGTCCAAGAAGGGATCCAGAATGAAGACAGGAGAAAACCCAACTTGATTCAGAAGGATGGGTTATTGTACCATAAGAAGGCTCTATTCATCCCTACTTGTTATTTGCGGACGCAAGTGCTAACCTGGTGCCATGGGTCGTCTCTGGCAGGTCATAAGGGCTTAAAGAACACAGTGGAATTGGTGAAGAGACTCTTCTGGTGGTCGACTCTGTCACAAGATGTACAACAATACGTTTCCTGCTGTCCGGTTTGTGCATCCAGTAAGTCTCTGTCAGGCAAACCTTTGGGACAGTTGCAACAGCCCCCATTACCCTCACAGACTTGGGAGCACGTGTCAACTGACTTTATTGTGGATCTCCCCCTGTCGGAAGGTCATCGAGCCATCAGTGGACTCCTTTAGTAAGATGGCTCCTTTCACGGCTCTCCCAGGTCTTCCCACTGCTCCAGAAATGGCGACTGTCTTTCTCAGAGAAATAGTTCGACTCCACGGGCTACCCAGAACTATGCTCTCGGATAGAGGGTCACAATTTACCTCCCGGTTCTGGACTACCTTGTGCAACCGACTGGGGATACAGAGGGAGCTTTCCTCTGGATTTCACCCCCAAAGCGATGGCCAGACAGAGAGGCTAAATGCCACCCTAGAACAATACCTCTGATGTTTCTGTAACTGGGAGCAAGACAACTGGTCCTCTCTGTTACCATTGGCAGAAATTTCCTATAATAACACCTACCACTCTGCCATCAGGATGAGTCCCTTCCTGTGTACTTATGGTTTCCACCCTTCACACGTACCTTGGATGAAGAAGGGCTCTTCAGATTCCCCGACAGTGGACAGCCTCTTGGAATCTATACGGTCTACCCAGAAGGAAGCTGTGAGAGCCCTGGAAGAAAGTCAAAGGAAGAATAAAGAAGGTGCAGATCGTGGCAGACGGGCCAATCCTGATTGGTCCCCCGGTACCCTGGTCTGGCTCTCAACAAAATTCCTCCCTCGTTGGTTGCACTTAGGCAAGTTTGCTCCTCGATACTTGGGTCCCTACCCTATATTGGAACAGATCAACCCGGTGGCCTACAGATTACGGCTTCCACAGAAGATGAAGAGAGTGCATCCAGTGTTCCATACCTCTTTGTTGAAACCATTTGTTCCAGATCCATATCACAGGACTAGATGTCAACAAAAAATTCAGTCACCAACAGAACCTACAGAATATGAGGTATCTCATATCGTGGACTCCAGATACCACCGAGGTACATTACAGTATCTAGTACATTGGAAGGGGTACTCTGTGTCCGAACAGACTTGGGAACCCAAACACTACATTCATGCACCTCGACTTCTACAGATCTTCCATAGAAGACATCCCGGCAAGCCGGGGCGGACCCCGATGAGGAAGGGTCATACTGTCATGTCCCGGTCCTGGAAGGTATGGTATTGATGGGTTTCTGCTCATCGCAGGTTGTGATTGCCATTCAGAAGCGTCAGGTGCAGTCTAGCCTTCCACTAAGATGGCCGCCGCCTTACAGCATTTCTATAACAACGCATAGAAGCCTACGTCCTGTGCATTGTACCGCTTCTTGGTACCCGCTGGCGTTCTGGTTCTCCATCCCGCTCGCCTTCCCTCCAGTAGCGAGTTTTTCGCCTTCCTTACCCGCAGCAGCCCTCGGTCACCGCTCCTCGTATTTCTCCTCCTCCCTCTGCTTCAGAGACTCGCCGCCTCCTTTTTGGGCGTGCCTCTCAACTGCACACTCCTTCTCTCCTGTGACCGGCTTTTCGGATCTTTTTCTCCTCTTGAGTCTCAACCCTTCTCACGGCACACTTCTGGGTTTACTGTGACCTTCCTCCTCCGCCTGTGCTCCTGCACGCTCTGCAGCCATCCTGGCATTCCAACTCTAGCAACCTTCTTACTCACTCATTAATTCTTTCATCTCCATCATTTTCACTTACCTTTCTCATACTTACGGTTGAATCCATCTGGCCCGTCTAACACCATTCAGGATTGCCGTGGCATACCTCCATCTGCCTTTCGGAAAACCAACCTCTTCAGAAGTGGAGTCATCCTCAGGAGCTGCCAGAGACTATCAGGGGTTTTTGGTGCAGAAGCTTTTCCCCTGAATCTGAGGCGGGCTTTCTGGTGGGTCCCTTTTGGTTAGGAACTTGTTTCCTGCAAAGGTGGCCTCCACCGGAGCTTGTCCTTATCTGCACGATAAGAGGGTAAAGGTCAAGAAGAAGACCAAGAAAGTGACTTCCCGAATGAGAGAGACCTCGGAGACAAGAAACACTTCATCGGAAGAGACAGGTGAGGACGGGTCATGGGAGAGTTCCATAGACATTTCCAGCCACGACAGTTACACCCTTTAAAACACACGATTCCGCAATAGTGAATGGGGTACCAGTTAAGGCCTTAATCGATTCAGGCAGCATACAGAGAGTGGTAAGAGCAGACCTAATCTCAACCAGGGACCTGAGAAGGGCACGTCATGTAAAAATCACCTGCATCCATGGGGATGAGGAAGGATATCACAATACCCCAGTTACCATCTGAGTCTAGGGAGAATCACCCCAAATAAATGCCACTGTTATTCCCGGAAGAGACCATAATTGGTACAGACATTACCAGATTCGACACACTCCAAAAAAACACGGAGTCCTCCCTTCCACATTCCCCTTTTGATTCCTGGGAAGAAGATGGGTTTATACCTGACAGCCCTGTCTGGAGGTGGGATACTAAGGTTGATGAAGGAATTCCTTCCCTGGGAGAAACCACAGTTCAGAGCAGAGAGAATAACACTTGGGCAGGAAGCCTGGTCTTTAGGGGAAGGGTACGTGATGAATCCGATGGTGTTATCACTTCTTTCTAGGCAGCGACGTCTCTCCATGTGGGCAGGGGACGGCAGCTGCTACCTGATCCTAACCGCGAGTGCGGCTATATGAGGGCAGATCACCTGGTGGGAGGCAGCCCTCAGGGAGGTGTCATGACATCTTGAAACGAGACATGGTATCCCCTTTCCCTTTTGAGGGTACTCCCTCCATTCCCCATGTCTTAATGGCATATTGTCATACATTCCCTCACTCACCTAGGAAAACACTGAAAACACTTACAATCTGTATACAAGTCACCAAAACCTGACTTGCCTTTCAAGACTCTTAAAAGCACCTTCCCATACTCTGCATACAAATCATTAAGAACGGACTTGCCTTTCAAGACTCCTGAAAACCCCTTCCCATACTCTGCAAACAAATCATCAAGAACTGGCTTACCTTTCAAGATCACTGAGAACACTGTCCCAGACTTTGCATACAAGTTATCAAGAGCTGACTTCTATTTCCCTCAGTAAGACAGTACTGTGACGAAGAAGATGAGCAGAGTAATAAAGATCAATGTATGCCAAGAGCACAAGCTGTGCTTCAGTGTTTGCAGGAACATGCCTAATGCCGGGTGATTTAAACCAGCAAACCGCTGAAGGAGCAAACACTTTCTGGAGAAATCTAGTCCTCTTGGTTTCGACCGAAGAACTGCAGCGCTGGTGCGAGGTCTGTGGAGCCAACCGGCTCACCGAAGATGCTGAGAAGAGCTGACAGAAAGGTACAGTATGTTGCAAGGATGCCCGGGGCAGGAGAAAGCTCCAGAGCATTTGCATGTACTGTGATGCAGCCTCCACACCACCCGAGTCTAAAGAGACGCCGAACAGACAAGCGGGAGTCACGAGAGACACAGAAGCTACAGCGCAAAGGCAGCACAAGGGAGCAGAACGCCAAAAAAGCCAAACCAGGAATACCGCAGAACAACCTGCATGCCCCATCAAGAGCCGGTGAGACCACTGATGGGAAGCAGGGATACCGGGGCATATTGGCAACCCTGCCGTAAGCCAATAATGGAGAATGCAGTATATCTGAAAGGACGAGCAAGTGATTGTCACTTAAAGAGTAAGAACAAAGTGAATATTAGAGGCTGACAAGTTTGTAAATGTTCAAAGTGCATATATAAGGGCGGCCCTGGCAGGATAGTATATCAGGCCAAGTCAAAATAGAACAGAACAAATATAGAAGACAATCAAGTTTGTAAATGTGAAAAGTGCACATAGAAGGAAAGCCCTGGCAGGAGAGTATGCCAGGCAGACTCAAGACACAAGAACATACCTCTGAGAAAAGCTCTGACAGGAGAATATACCAGGCAGGTTAAAGTTGCAAGAGTATACATGTGAGAGAATTCCTGGCCAGCGAATATACCAGCAGATTTAAATTATAAGAGAAAATCCCTGGCAAGAGAATATACCGGGCAAATTCAAGTCACAAGAGAAAAGCCCTGGCCAGAGCATATACCAAGCAGATTCAAGCCACAAGAGAAAAGCCCTGGCAGAAGAGTATACTAGGCAGTTGCAAGTGTGTTCAGATAAGAACGCCCTGGCAGGAGAGTATACCAGGCAGTTGCAAGTGTGCCCATATAAGAAAGCCCTGGCAAGAGAGTATACCAGGCAGTTGCAAGTGTGTTCATATAAGAAAGCCCTTGCAGGAGAGCATACCAGGCATTTGCAAGTGTGTTCATATGAGTAAGACCTTGTAGAGAAGTACACCAGCAAGAACAAATTGAACAGTGTATGTAAAATATACCATCTAAAGAGGTCCTGAGAAGGATACATCAGGACTAATAAAAAGCTGTGTTAAAACCTATTTAAAGGGATTGAAAACCTAGCAGGAGAGTACACCAGGTATCCTACCAATATACAGACTAAAAGCCAAGTTGTTTTGTGTACCAGTTGTGTTGTTGATCAAGATAAACATAAGGATCTAATATTCTTGGAAGTATAAAACAGATTGAAGAGAATTCCAGGGGAAGAGAACCACCCTCTGGAACAAGGAACTCTATCCTTCTGGAACCTTTGTGTTGTAGTTACACATTTCCTTTTAGAACATTTGTAGACTACTCAAGGCCAAAGACATTGTCCCTTTCATATTAGAGTTGATTTTTAGAATGTGAGGGCCAGAATAGTACTTTGGACACGGGACGTTTTGCTTTGGACATTCTGACATCGGACAGACCCTTAGTTTTGTTTGAGGTAGGGAAAGACCCCTTAGTGTGGGTACAGAGAGGCATTTCCCAACCCCCCTTTTGTTTTGTCAATAAAGGTTTATGGCCACAACCATAAGCCTCTGTCCTGTGTCTCATTCATTCCTAGTTCCTCACAGGGGGTTGTCATGACCACAGCCCCTGGCCTTGGCAGTTGGGCCCCTGGGCCACACCACAGTGTCCCTTCATGGCCCCAAGGGCCCAATCATGTTCCCCAAGACTCTCTTGGAGTCAGTCCTGGCGCCTTTGGCGCCAGGCTCATATGGCAGAAGGGAGAGCTGGAGCTCCCAATGGCAGTGTCACAACATGGATGTCCCCACATGGTTCAGTTCCAGAACTGAACTATGCGGTCTAGCATTTAGGGTGGGGTAGGGTGTGGTCGGGCCTGAAGACACTTGGGATACCTGCAGGCTATATAAGCCACGCCCAAGCTGGAGAACACGCTTTGCTTTGTTCTGCTCTTGCAGCGTGACGTTCACCGCGGTTTGCCGGATCTTCCTCAGCCGACACCTGCAAGAAGAAGAAGAACACCATTAGTTACTCTTACCTGTTAGCGAGCCCAGCTCCTGTCATCCGCTCCAGTGTCCCGAACATCCAGCATCTCGGCGAACGCTCGCTCTCTCTCCTGGAAGCCGCAACCTGGGGAAAATAGAAAAGCAGTATCAGTAAGCGTTTATTCCTCACATTTAAACAACATTCGGAAGGCTCACGCTTACCTGAGTTGAACTTGCTGTTGGTTCATGCCCATTCCGGCCTTCCGACAACCTGCAACAGGAAATTGCACGGCTGATTAACACGCATAATTACTCGACAGTGATTCGAACAACATATTTTCACCGCTCCGCATCCTCTCGGCAGCTTATCACCTGGAACATCGCGGCGGCCTGCAAGAGAGGGACAACACAGGTTAGCACACCGCAAGAAAAGCACATAGCACCACACTCCGCCCTTTCACTTACCATCTCGAGCACAACCACAGCCAGCACGGCATCTTCAAAACTCCTTCCGCACCTAGGAGAGAAGGAAAGACATAAACAGGGGCAATTACAATTAAGGACAAGCTGTCAAAACAACAGACTTACCTGAAGAACTGAGTCGCAGCAGGTCTGGACTCACAGGGCCCGCACCAGTGAAGCAACTCGGTTGCGACGCGCCCATCCATGACGCACCCCTGCACAGAACAGCAGGACGGAGAGCGCACCATATCAAAAACCAAGGTGAGGAAAGCACTAAGGGGTCGTTGGGTCCACAAAGGAGGTGGGTTTAGGGAAAAAAAGAGACTATAAACTAAAACCAAAACTCCTGTATTCCAGACTAGGTCCTCGGCAGAACAAGAACCTGAGGGAGTGGGTCCAGGTCGAAAGCAGTCAAGCCAGATTGGGTGGCGGTCCTGTGGATATCAGGTGAGCGTTACAGGGGTAGAAATAAAGGTCTTCAAAGTTCTTGAGCTATCCAGGCCAGTATACATAAAAGAAAAGGTGAAGGGAGATGTATAATAGCTAAAGGTCAGAGATCAACAAGTGCAAAACAACAATGATACACAATTTAGGAAGTGCATGCGGAGAGGTTCTTCCAGAGTCTGAGGCAAATGTCCGAGGGTCCCCAGTTTCATGTCTACAATGGGGAGGACATCCTCAGGAGGGAAGGTAGCAGTTCAAGGGCCAATAGAGTGATGAGTAGTTTAGAGGTTGGACTATTCTGAAGAGGTGGGTTTTCAACAGTTTTCTGAATTTAATTTGGTTTCCACTGTTCTGATGCTTAAAGGAAGAATGTTCCAGATGGATGCACCAACAGAACAGTGCTAGTGCAGTCTCTTTTTGATGAAGGTCACCAAGGATAACCTTTTCCTACTGGCCCATCCTTGTTCACACTGGGGGCTGAACATTTTGATGTAAGGTTTGAAGAAGTTGGGCATTGTGGTGCATCAGAAGAAGGACGCAAACACTGTAAGGCCATTTTACAAAGTGTTTAATAGAATAAGGCATTTGGTTCCCTATTACTATGGGGTATTCCCTTCCTACTTTACTAAATAAGGTGCTCATCAATCGTGTTTAATAGTCCAAATAAATCAGTCTGCTGTCCAAATCTAACTTAGCTGACCCTGCCACCATAACCAACTAAGGTCAGGAGAAGGGAATCATTGCTGTGTCTTGCCCCAGATGCTTTCAAGATTTTAATGTTCTATTTAATAGATCATATGTAAATAGTCTATTGTAACTTGTTGAATCCATTTCTTCAACTCCCTCAAGGGATTGTCCATTTCTCTTTCCCCTTTCTTAGGTAGTTTCTTAGTCCTAGTAAGATTCCTTCCCACAGTCTTATAGGACTCAAAGTTCTCTTGTATATTATCCTTCTCTCTTGATTGGTGATAGGCTCTCAAATACTCATTATTCACTTCTTCCCAAAGTGTTCTTCGATATGTATGATTTATCCTTGCGACCCCCCTCGGTCTTAGTTCCCAAATGTCTCTCTCTGGTGTCTCCTCCTTATGCCAATTTCTTGGATATTGAGTGGTCTTTCCCTTTTCCCACTGTGATTGAGTTCTAGTTCTATTTCTCTCACTCTGTGATTTTTATATTTCTCTGTATCCCGTTCACACAGTTTTGACTTATCAACTGGTTTCTCACTCTTCTCTCATAGGTACTGGGACGAGGTTCTCTCTGTTTATAATAACTCCCTCTCAGTGTTACCTGTTCCCCTTATTACCTTCTGCACTGTGGGGTAACGTCTGCGGTACCTGCGGTACCTGTAGGGGTTTTCTTTTTTCCTTTGCTTCTTGGCTGCTCCGCAATTCATTCTCTGTGGTGTCTGCTTCACACACAGTCAGCTCCGGTGCTGCGTCCGATCAGTTCGGGTGTTGCTTTCTCCCAATGGCTTTGTCAACATCATTGCACCGGCTGGCTGCCCACCACATTTCTTGCGTGGTCACGCCACCACCAAGCTCTTTACCTGTGGGCGCTTGGACTTCTCTTCTTCCACGCTGGCCTCGCACTGTTTCTCAGAGCATCTCTCGCCCTGTCGTCTAAGAGCTGTTTCAAATAATGCAGGCTCCACGCTTCACGAAAGCCCTGACTCCTTTAGCGTATTACGCACAGGTGGCCTTCCCTGTCTCTATCGGCACTCACTCTAACTGGTGAGCTGTGTCTTTTCAAACTCCTCTGCACAGTGCTTTGCGAGTTCTCATTTAAAGAGAGAGCTTCAATTTCATCTTGAAAATTATATTAGTTCATTTTTATCCTTGTTTAAATTCATGGAACGTATAATGTTCTGGTGATTCAGACAAGTCCATATAAGCCATCACGTGGAGGGCATAAGGGAGTTCCTCATGGAAACAGTGCCATGGCCTCAAAGGGGAGTCTCTTCTGGTGAGGTCCCACTTGTCTTGACCCCTAGGGAGGGTGTTGTGCGGTGTGCTTACCTCCCTAGCCTCACAGGGGGAGGGTCCCCCTTGGGGAGAAGGGACAAATTCCCTCGATCCGTCACAGCATTGTCTAAATTAGCGTTAGCGTCAATGTCTTGGTATAAGAAGTTGTAATGGTGGCTGCTGATCCACTGTTGGATTGCCTTGAAGAGGGAATTGTTTTCAATGTTTGCTTTGGCTATTGACTCCTGGTTGCAGGAGGCATTTGCTGTGGTGGTAGTTTGACTATTGTGAGTCTACAATTATTAAACTAGAATTTGGGCAGATGGGGTTTGGACTTGCGCCAGGTTTTCTCTTGCTACTGGATGACATTTTTGCTGATACCGAGTTATTGACAGAAACAGGGAGCATTTGATTTCAGTCCTATGGTTTGATGTGTTTCTGAAGCATCTATGTTGATGTTTGACTACAGGGTGCTGCTGAGTGCTTCCAGTAGGATGTTGCAGTTGATGTTGTGGGGACATCACAGGGTGGTGGTGAGGCTGACCAAATCCTCTGTGAGTGGTTTTAAAGGGAAGCCTTTGCAGGATCAGGATGTTTGCTTGATAGGGTTGCATATGGTTGGTTGGGGTGAAGTGGTTGATGGTGAAGGGAATGACGAGGTGATCTCCCCACTTAGAAGTAGGGGTATCTTTGACTAGAGTTTGGGTAGGATTTTGCCTTTGGTGTGAGTTGAGTCGAGTAAGTAGAGTAGTCCCTCTTGTGGTGCAGTTTTGCCTGGGAGGATGTATTCCCGGAGGAAGATGTTGTTGACATGTGTGAGAGACATGGTTGTGACAAGGTTAGTGAAGTCAGCCCCGAAGGGTGTTATGGGCTTGGGTGGTCTGTAGGTGCGGTTCAAGGTGACAGTATCTGTAGGTGGGAGGGGAATTTACAGGAGCATGGTTTGAAGAAGCTTATGATAAAGAGTGCATGCAGATCATTGGTGCTGATGGTGTCTGCATGGCCGGCTGCTTGGAAAATTGCTGAGCCTCCATTGATGAAGATGAGCCTCTGCGTTCTTGTAGGAGATGCTGTGTGGGTTTCTTTGAGGGTGATGTGGTTGAGAATGATAGGGTGTCCATACTACAGTTGGTTGTGTGCAGTGCTTACATTGGGCCTCATTAATAGCTAGGCGGTGCAGTATAAATGTGGCGGTAATACAGTTACTGCTGCATTACCACACAACCCAGCTATGAGGTGGAGGTAAATCTGCCACCTTTCTGCCAAATTTTGGCAGATTTACTGCCAGCAGAATTAGTGCTGCAGTAATTCTGCCGAAATCCCCCATGAAGTCCTATGGACTCCAATTAAATGGGGACTAACACCGCCACCACCACCACCACCACTTGTAATCCGGCGGTAATACTGCTGGACCAAGTTGCGGTAACCATAATTCCATTTGGTGGCATCTCGGCAGATTTACCGCAGAGATTCTACCAAACTTGTAATGAGGCCATTGTCTGGTGATTGTAGTAAGGGGTTGTGGATTGAAAGTGGTGAGAGACATAGTATAAGGCTTACCTGAAATGTGGGATGTATGCGTCCTGGCCCTTCCAGGTCCTAAATTCACAGAAATTGGATTGCACGTTTGCTTTGGACCCCAAGACGAGTGACACACGATAAACTAAAGTGATGAGCGGTGTAGAGCGGTTGAAACAGGCAAAAAGAGGGCAAAAAGCTCACATATCCTTCATTCACTTGCACCAGTTAAACTGCTAAAGAAGAAAGGCTTCAAGCTGGTTAATCGGGGAAGGGATGGTGCAGAACAGGCAGAAAGAGCAGAAAATGACAAGTAGAGATTGGCTGGTGTGTGTCTTCTTCCCTAGGGAGAGCCACCCTCTTTAAGGATAGGGAGATGACCATGCTAAGCAAAACCCTCCCGAGAGGTTTAGGAAAACGGGCCCTCACTAGGGGGTGACTCCCATCCAGGGAACAAGGACTCCCATTCCCATTATGAATTCCTCATACACCAGATCGTGTCTGCCTACGTGGGAGTCTGTAATAATAATAACACATCTATGTGTGTGGCTGAATAGAAGACAGACAGGACCTCTCTGTGCTTGGCTCAAGGTTATGATGAACTTTAAACCTGTTGGTGAACTTTACACACTCACTCATTACAGGAGGGAGAATAAAGGACCAACAGTCCTTGAGTGGAGGAGAAACCACATGCAGAGGCTCGGCTCCGACATGAGTATGTCAGCAAGGGGCGAAGCCGTGCTTCACAGCAAAGTCGATAGTGGCGCAAAGCGAGGCGAACGCCAAAGGGAGATAGGCGAATGCCAAAGAGATAAGCCACTGTCCCAATACAGAGGCATACTGGGGTGGAGAAGCCCAGGCCAACCAAAGCAAAACGTACCTAAAGGCATGACCACAGTGAGGGTGTGGTGGGACCGGTGCCCATCTACAATCGCCAGAACCAGGAGCCCCGGAGGAGTGAATCCTCTGCTCCCAACAAGAGAGCAGAAAGGCGAAAGAACACCACAACAAGCAGAGTCTGAAGATCGCTTGTATCCAGTCCAGAAGACTGGCAGGCGGGAAAGAGGCACCCCCTCTCTGGAGCAGACTCTGCAAAGCGGAAGGTATGCAGGTTGCCCAGGTTGAGGGGGAACAGAGAGAACTAAGTGAAATACAGGGTCACAGAGGCACCAAGCGAAAGACTGAACAAGAGAAAGGTTACGAGAGCCTGAGAAACTCAAGGGGGATAAACCTCCAGGAGGGTCACAAAAACCCACAAAAGCTGAGAGAACCACATATAGAAAAGAGGGGTTACTGATACCCCAGAGAGTCAAGTGAAGTAGTGAGACAAAGAAACCTGAGGTAGCCTGAGGCGCCCATTAAAGAAAGCAAATAACAGGCACGAGAGGAGGCCAGAGGCAACCAACCCCTTAATCTAGCAGGGAGAAAGCAACACAAGTGGTGGAGAGGGATAGGGAAATATCCCTCTATCTAAGGAACTTTGGACATTTTGTTTTCCGTGGCACTTAAGACCTTGCTTTGTTGTGGAACTTGAGAGACTGGAGGAACTTTGATAATCTGCCAGGAACTATGAAGCAGTAGAAATGTTAATCTGAATAATCCTGAAACCAGGAGAGATTCCTGGAATCCCTTTGGAAATATTCCAGTATCCAACACTATATTTATCGCTATTTATATTCCCCCTCGTAATTTACATTCTCAGAATCATTTTCTTTTTGTTGTTCCTAAACTGCCCTGTGGTCACTCAAGTTTTCGTTTTCTTTTCTGGCTCCTAAACATTGGAATTCCTTACCTCTGTCTATAAGGTCTCTGCCTATGCTTTCTTTATTGTATTTCCATTTTAAATCTTATAACTTATGCTCTCTACCTTAATGTGCTTTATTATGGATGTTTTTCTCCTCACAATGCTCAATTATTACTGGAGTATGTTTCCCATATCTGTACAGAACATTGGCAAAAGCACTTTATTCATTAATAGATACAAATACCGTCCCTCACTACTGTTTTTTAAATTTTATTGCCATTTTTCATATGATTAAAAGCAATGCTTTTACTAAGGAAGAAGGTCAACACATTGACCAATGAACAGAATCATATTCCTCCCTATTGTGTCTCGCCTCAACATCGCATAACATACATTCTCATTTGCTCAATAGGATATAGCTTGATCTCATAGCATGATTGCCATCTGAATCATACTAGGGTCATGTACAGATATGCAAAATATTGAAACATTTTAAAGACTTTACTGCCATGTCCCTCATACAATTCCCAATATGTATTCATGAAGAGTTCCGCCCATCCCAGTAGCGATCTTGGGGGCCTGTTGGGCTGGCCTCATGATGCTGGAAGGTCGCTGCTGTCGCTAGGCTGTGGAAGAACAAAGAAGGGCTCCTACTCCCCTTGCAGGGCAGACAGGGGTAGGAGTAGTGAAGGCAAATCATTCCCAAGGTGAGCAGGGCCATTTATGGAGCCGAGCTGGGCTGGTAACTTAGATGGGCCTGTGGCACCACGTTGTCGAAGAGGGACCAGGATGATAGGCCCTCCTTGATAGATTCCCTGGTGCCGGGGGCCAGGTCAATGCTAAAGCTTGGACCCTCCTCACTGATGCTAAGTTAGTCGGAGAGGGGATGGTCGAGCGGTACAACCCCTGCCAACATGATGGGGGGATGGCTTTCTTTCGCATGTCAAGCAGTCCTACTGGCGTTACCTAAAGCAGGCCAGAGCGCGCTGAAGTAACAATGGGAGGCCGCCATGTTAGTGGCGGACTCTTGACAAAACCACCTCGGCAGCGGCTCCATTCATGACTCAAAGGGCAGGGCATGATGGAGGGGAAAAAAGGATGTGGTGGGGGGAACAGTAGGAGAGGCAGGACCTCCCCTATTTTAAGCAGATCCAGGTTCCCGGATGTGTAGTACCAGTCCACCAGGAGTCGAAAATGGGTAAGCATACTTAGAAGTGGCACCATGTTGAAGAATCATCCTCTTCCTCAGTCACTCGGGATTTGCCCCCTCTCCCAGGAAGAAGAGTAAGGGGGGTTCTTGAATCTTATCACAGTGGATCTTCATGAAAAAAGGTCAAACCAAAACAATCCAAGAGAAAGGTGTTGACTTCTTGTTCATTCTCGTCTGCCTCATCTTCCGTATCCTCTAAGGATGAGGAAAAACCAAAAGAGAAGCTAACGGATGAAAATGGAAAACATGTCACCATGTCACCATGCATGAAATTGAAGAGTGATCTGACGAGGGAGACCCTGATATGGCTGGGTAGCCGTTTGAGGAAGAAGTCAAAAAAGGGCTTCCCCCTGATCCCAGCAATTATGAAGAAAGCGATCCAGGATTGGAAGGACCCAGAAAGATTATCAGTCCCAAGGTTTATGAATACATTACACCTGCTACCTAGGAGGCGAGGAATTGGGCTGGAACAAGACAGAGCTACGCTCCAGCAAAAATCACCTTGCCGGAGCGTCATTCCATGTAGACCTGGAGCCCAAACCCACCCCCCAAGTTCATTAAGCTGTCTACACCAAAGTTCTACAAATCTTTTTAACGCTGTGCATTTAAAGTCTGCTGTGCATTCGAAATCTATGTGAATCTCAACTGTAAAAAAAAATGCAGCAGTAATAGTGTTACCGTTGCATTAGCGCACCGCCCAACTATGAGTCAGGCGGAATGTTGAAGGATTCACCACCAGCTCTGAGCTGGAGTTAAATCCGCAGACTTTCTGACTATTTGTGGCGCAATTACAGCAGTGGAATTAACGCTGTTGTAATTGCACCGAAAAGGCCCCATTGAGTCCAAGGGACTCCAAAAAAACAGGGACCTAACCCATCCGGCAGTAATACCACTGGACCAAGTGGTGGAAACTGGTATTCCAAGGCAGATTTAATGCCAGCTCAATATGTAATATTTACAAACTGCCTCTGAAAGTCGTTGTTAACTCACCAGGACAGTCGTACCCCAAGCAATGAAACGGTTCAAAGCTGTATTTATGTCTCATGTTTTGCACACATTTTACTGTCAGGGTGACTATTCTGAAATGAGCACCAGGCCATGCGTTAATTGCATGCTCTGAAGGAATGGGCGCTTGAATTACTATTACATAAATGTTTAATAAATTGGTGGCCATTCTTACGTTCCCAAAATGTACTTTGTTTTTATGCAAAGTAGCCAGCGTCTTGTGTTCAGGGCATCCATATTATTCAACACCTAGCTCTGCCCCTCAGTCCCACCCGTACTAATGACAAATCGCCCCTCCCCACTTTCTACCCCCACCCCTGCTCGTGAAGTGTGTGGGGGTGAGTTCCTCCAGTAATGTCCATTTCCAGCACTGCTACTACCTATTGACTCCCTTCTATAAAGCTTGACGGGAAGACCTGTCATGGCGGAAGAAAAGGTGGCAATCAGGGATTCTATTGACCACAAGGGGGACTCATCTCTCAAGAAGACATCTGGAAGGCCCATTCATCGTAACGTCTGGCACTTTTGCCTACCCCACAGCGAAACCCTTCCTGCAAGACTTCCGGAAGTTGTATGCTAGCATGGAAGCAGGCAGTGAATACTCCAATGTAATTGAACACATGCACCAGTAGGCCACATTACTTTCTGACCAGTTATATGACTCTGCAAGGGCAGCAGCACTGACAATAGTAACCACAGTGTCAGTACATAGGCATATACATGTGAAGGACTTGAAGAAGGATAAAGCACAGAAGATGGTAGAACTCCACCTCCTATTTCAAGGTGAAATGCTGTTTGGGGATCGACTTGGAGGAAAAAGGGCATGAGGTCCACAAACATCACAAACATACGGGGACACTCAGGACACGCCCACGTGTTCATTCTCACAGAACATATAAAGAAGAAATTGCTAGGTTCTGCTATCAGGCAAATTCAGTGGCCTGCAAGCCAGTCTTCAGAGTAAAGCATGGAGGCCTCCAGTCTCCAGACGCGTGACCTCACCACCGAACCATGTGCAGCACTCCCGACTATGTCTCAGTCCCTCAGGTGGGGGCCAGAAATCAGCAATTCACTCTGACCTTCGAGACAAAGACATGTAACCCGTGGGTCTTGAACATTGTCCAACAGGGGTACCAGTTGCGATTTTCATATCTACATCAGAGACTTGTACTACAGTGGTAACTTCCTGGCCAAGAGACCTGGTGGAGCGGGAGACGTTACTGGCAGCGATTCAGATACTGTTACACAAATGGGCCATCATGAGAGTCTCTGTCAAGCAACAAAGGACTGGCTGCTACTCGATTGTATTTTTAGTACAGAAGGTGCCCGGGGTTTTGACTGGTCATCAATCTCAAAAATGTGAACATCTCTGTTCAGAAAATCACATTAACACTTCAGAGAATGGAAACACTTCAGAGAATGATTACGCTGATAGCTCCAGGGGATTGGCTGGTACTACCTTCCACACAGACTGTGCTCTGCCCCAAGAGTATTTACAAAGGGGCTGGCTTCTCTGGTGGGTCTCTTGCACACGGAGTGGTGGGTGGGGGTGCAGGGGTTCTCCTATATCCGTATCTGGATGATTGGCTCATCTAGGGCTTCTCCTGTCAAGAGCTGAATGCAGGGGTGAAAAGAACTGGTGTACTCTTCACAAGGTCTTTTGTGGATTTTTAATCAGTCTGTAAAAACCGGAGTTCACATCCCGACACAAAGAAAATAGTTAATTGGTGCTTTGCTTTGCACACACATTGGCAGAATCTGATCTATGGAGGACCAGGCAGCCCGACTACCGGACTCTCTGCACCTCCTCTGCTTGGGGCTGCAGACATCAGCTTGCAGGTTCCTGGGTGTGCAGGAGTTGAAGGCAGCAACCGTTTTTTATCATGCCTTGGACATGACTATACCTATGTCCTCCCTCGTCACGGTTCCACTGATAGGGAGTGCTAGGGCTGCAGGGCCTCAGCTTTCCCATCTGTGACAGATGACACAGAGAACAGTCTAATTCTTTCAATTTTTGTGGGCCCTTGGGCCATCCCTCTCTCGCTTTGCCCTCCCTTAGTACCCCTTTCCCAACCTAGGCATCCGTAACCCTGGTTAGTGCTACCAAACAGTAACCCCTAATGTTTAGTCACTCTTCTTCGGCTAGGTTATCTCCCTGAATGGAGGTTACCTAATCTCCTTCGGAGACTTACTTGCTGCCCCTACTCTAACAAGTTGTTAGTGTTCCAATGGGAGAGTGGGATAGTGCCTTGCACTTACTGAGTTGGATTCAAGCTCACGCTTACCTCTTCTCTTCTACTGTCACTACTATACCACTCTTCGGCCTAATCCCCCCACTCTTTTGCCCCTCTGATGTTTCACTCCTCCTATCACGCATCCACCCTTTGATCTTACTTCTCCTCCTGCACCACTTTACTACTCTTGCTCCCCACTGTTACGTTCCTCCTCCCACTACTACTTCCATCACTGCTACTCTCCTACACCCACTACCCTAATCAGACACCTTCTTTCACCCTGTGCCAGACATTTCACATTCATTCCTTACATTAACCTTGCTACTCACTCGTCCTACAAACATGCACACTCACAGCGCAGAGGCACTATCACTTGAATACCAACACCTCATTTGCTCCACAAATTCTCTCCACAAGCTGCTGCTCCCTCCTTCCTCCTGCTAGTCTCTTATTCGTCCTCCACCTCTCACCTCACCCGAAAACCCCACACTTCCTGCTTGCTGTCCAGTGCTTAAATACCCCTACCCGTGTGAGGATTGGCCAATTTTCCCAGACTAATCTGGCACTGTTTTCCCCAGCCAGGGTGAGTAAGTGTAAGGGAAAGTCTGAAAAGAGGTCTGTGCCTGCACACTTCCTCGGCAGAGGCTGGCGACATAGCAAAGATGGTGGCATAGGTAGTTCAGTGCCCAAGTTCGTAGTTCGGGCCTCTTCCTGTGGGGCATCCGGGTAACCTTGGGGTGGATAATCCCTTTCCCCTGCTTTGTCCCTGGTGGTCTAACGAACTGCTGATTGACTGTGCGAGGTTACTGGCAGACTCCGCCGGCCCCGCTATGTGGGTCTTCTCATGGTAAATGTGCGTTGCTGCTGCCGGTCTCTCTTTCTCTCACTGGTGTGCTGCTGTGAACATCTCTCTGTGGGGCTGAGGCTGTTCTTTGCGGCCCTTCTTTTTTGCTTGTTGCATGGGGCGCTGATATTAGTTCTCCTGTCTGGCCTCTTTGTTTTCCTTTTGCATCAGTCTAGGGCTCACCAGACAGTATCTGAACCACGAGGAAAGGCTGGAGAGAAGTGTCTGCAAATAAGCAAGCTGGCACTAGGGGGGGGGGCAAGAATTGGGGCCCCCCTTCTACCATACGCCTCAGGGGTAGGACTGGCTTTGGATTCCACCTTGACAGTCCTCCCATGCCTGGCTGAGAGGGGATCTTGACCCCAGCCCTTAAAAAGGCCAGGTTACTGGCATTGTCACGCATTTCGGTGCCAGAAGGATTGGTAAATAAGCTTAAATGGTGGTTGAACCCAGCAAACCTGTTGCAGGGGTTTCCATCAGATTCTCTGCCATCCATGGTCATCACGAATGATACCAGAAAAGAGGCTGGGAGGGTTTTTCTGGATCAGTCTAGAGCACAGGGGCTCTTGTCCCACTTGGAGCAGTCAATGGTCCGCATCATAAGTTTGCCGGTCCGGGAACTACGGTACCGGTGAAGCTTGCCAGTATCGTAGTTCCCGGACCGGCAAACTACGAGTTGTGCTCGCGGGTGCCTTTCTGCCTGCCAGGTTTGACCTGGCGGGTAGAGCGGCACCCGCGAGCACAGCAGCATGTTGGATGCACTGGCACCGTTTATGACGGTGCATCCGACCTCGCCATCCCCATTGAGCATTCTGTTCCGGCGCCCGCGAAAGGGCAATTACCGGGTCCGGCAGGGCCATAATGACCCGGTAATTGCCAATTGGTGGGTGATGGACATTTTTGGAAGTTTGGCAGCAGCCTGCCAGTTTTACCGGCAAGGCTACCACCAAACATCTAATGAGGCCCAATGTCTTCAAATTGCAGGGAACAGAGAGCGATCCATCGGCATTGTTGTTGTTGCCCATCTAATTCCTGGGTCCCCTGTCCTTATCAGAACAGACAACACATTATTGGCCCTGTCTCATGATAACCAGCAGGAAAGACCAAATCCAGGCCACTAGAAGGGATTGCTCGGGAGATAGGGCTCTGGGCAAAGGCCAACCTCTTGGACATACATGCCGTCCACATTCAGGGGGTAGAGAACTCCCAGGTGGACTTGTTGAGCAGGTTGTTCCTTCCCTCAGCAAAATGGTTCCTTTCCAGAACAGCATTCAGGTGGATCAATGGCAGACTGGCGTCTCCCGAGATAGATATGTTTATCCCTCCTTTGAACTCTTTGCTTCCCCGTATCTGTTCCCAGTTCTGGGTCTCAGGGTCATGGTGAGTGGATGCATTGACGATCGCTTTAGTTTACGCCGTTCTCCTGATCCCTCTACTATCCAGAGTGATTCACAAGATCCAGAGGGAGCAGGCGTGGGTGATTCTGGTGGCCGCTCTATGGCCAAAGCGTGCCTGGTGTCCCTCTTGATTCAATTGGCCATTAAGCCCTAGTTGCTGTTTCTCTGGTTCTCTCCACCAGTGCAGGGTCTGGGGGCCTGTTCACTGAGTAACAGTAGGGATTGGGGCGCTGGCCCTTGAAACAAAGAGGTTACGATGCCAGAGTCTGCATGATGAGGTATCTGCATCACTTCTGGCGTCAAGGAAGGTATCCACATTGAAGTCTTATTGTCTACATTGGGAATCCTTCTGTAAAAGGTCTAGGAAGCTAGATCTCCTGCCATTGGAGTGTGGGTCAACATATATTTTCCGATTCCTTCCATAAGGTTGTGATCTGGGCCTTTCTGCTCCTCGTGAAGGGCGCAATGGGTGGCGGTACATGCCTTCAGGGCTCCATAAGGCTCCATAAGGAGGGTTGAAGACAGCAGAGCCCTTGATTGTTCACCTGCTTGGTCCATTCCTGCTCCAGGGTGCAATAGATTCCCCGCGCCTGGGACCTACTGTTCATTCTTAGCACCCTTCAGGGATCCTCCTTGGAACCAATAGGTACAGTGGTTCTCAAGTGTCTGGCCTACAATACTGCCTTTTTTTTTGTTAGCAGCCATAACCATAGTCATCCCTCTTTTTGGTTGTATCCACTAAGCACATCATGTTGTGTTGTGATCCCTCCTTTAGACTGCCAGTTTTAACAATTTCTCCCTTGTCCTTGGATATTGCCTGCCAGAATCTGAAGCAACGGATATGCAGAGGCTGGATGTGAGACAGGGCATCCTCACTTACTTAGCCAGAAGGGCTAGCGCACAGACTCCCTGCATCACCTCTGCATGGGGTCACAGACATCAGTTTGTTAGCTCCTGAGGTTGCAGGGGTTGATGTCAGCAACCGTTTTTATCACGCCTTGGACCCAGCTATACCTCTGGCCTCCCTTGTCACATTTCGACTGGTAGAGGGTGCCTGGGTAACTAGGGCTTCTGCAAGTGGTAGGAGGGCCTCCCCGTCACCATTAGTCATTGTTTATAGCCTACATGTGGTGCAATGTCCATCAAATGTGCTAGGGCAGCCTACCAAAGAGATGGCGGTTTTTCTATCCTCGTCATATATAAGCAGCCACTTAGCCTCCTCTTATGTTTGTGAAGCCTTTCAGAATCCTCATATCAGGTCAGAAGGATGGGTGATTCTTTTTTTCCCCCCAAAACATGTTATTGTCATTTTAACACTGTTAAGAACACAGATAGGTACAAATTTGACATGAACTATAAATGTGAGAACTGTAACATATGATAGGTTATTAATAACGCACTTAATACCCAGGGGTTTCTAAGAGCGGACCCGGGAATTGAACCTGTGTTTTGCTCCATGTCGACTTGCTTCCAACACAAGCATGTTGCCCCTGAGCTATCCTCCCGAGACCGGAGAAAAAATATAGAAAAAATAACCACCCCCCACATTCCCTTTTACTTTAGGAGAAGTGTCTGAACATCCGATATTATGCAGATTAGCAAGAAGAATAAGTAATGGAGAAAGAGGGTGACGAACAACGGGGAGTCTGTTTGGTACCGGACCCAGAATCATTTTGGCTTACTGCACAAAAACCCAGACTCATTTAAAAGTGGAAAAGGTCGCTTTAATGTGACAGGCCAAAGCTTACAATCAGAACGCTTAACTGGCTCCATGGCCTAACAAACTAAATAGCTATTTGAACAATCAATTAAATAACTTAAACATTTCCCATTTTCCCCCAACAGTTAAATAATTAAATAATCCATTCCTCCCTAATGATCCCTTGGATCCTACCGTATCCTTGCCCCTTTTCCAGGCGTCCCGCTTTCTCCCCAGGGGCCATGCCCCTCCAGGCTCAATACCTAATCCCCCGGGGTGACCTGCTTGTGCAAACAGCGCCACCCCCTCCTTTCCCGTGTCATTCCCCCATTGTGCTTCCCTCCCCCCACATCAAAAGGGGCCATGCCCCCGGCACCCCGACCAACTTTGACCCCCTGAAACTCCCCTCTACACCAAACTCCTCTTACCTGTGACCTGCAGCCAGCCTGACCTGCCACATCAGCAACAATATTACACACACCTTTCCCGATGCCCTGACCTGTCACACCAAACTACCATCCCTACCCTCTTAACAGACCCCTAAACCATAAACCCCCCCCTCCCCCTCATAATCCTCTGACAAACGTCCCCCCCCCATTACATAACTAACTTCCCTAAACAAAAATGAAGGGGTGGGAGGGCGGGACAATCGCCAAGTCCTAACCGTCGCCTGCCTCCCGAACCTTCCCTGATCCCTTAAATACCCCGGGCGGGGCGCTCTACACCCCCACGGCCACTCGCTGGCCATGTGCAGCGCCAAAATACTCCCCGGGGGGAAACACTTCGCGTTCCCCCCGGGGCCCCCCTTTTGGCTTACTGCACAAAAACCCAGACTCATTTAAAAGTGGAAAAGGTCGCTTTAATGTGACAGGCCAAAGCTTACAATCAGAACGCTTAACTGGCTCCATGGCCTAACAAACTAAATAGCTATTTGAACAATCAATTAAATAACTTAAACATTTCCCATTTCCCCCCAACAGTTAAATAATTAAATAACCCATTCCTCCCTAATGATCCCTTGGATCCTACCGTATCCTTGCCCCTTTTCCAGGCGTCCCGCTTTCTCCCCAGGGGCCATGCCCCTCCAGGCTCAATACCTGATCCCCCGGGGTGACCTGCTTGTGCAAACAGCGCCACCCCCTCCTTTCCCGTGTCATTCCCCCATTGTGCTTCCCTCCCCCCACATCAAAAGGGGCCATGCCCCCGGCACCAGAAAAACCCTCCCCCGAGGAGTTCTTTCTGCCCCAACCCCCCCCAACTTTTCTACCTCAAACTTTTTACCCATTCTCCCAGCCAAGCACCCCAGTCCGCCCGGTAGTGATTATTCCCATACACGGACAAGTGTACCCCCACCTCTCTAAAGATAAGGAGACCCTCATATGTTATTTCCTTATGGTCCATGACCTGCACTGCCACCGAGGCACAAAATTTTACCCTTTCTCTGTTTATCCCCTTCCTGGCCCGTTCTATTGCTCCCCCCTTTTCACTCCCCTCCACACTCATCGCGGCAACAGCTTAGTCCATCCCACCACTGCTCGAGGCCACATTTCCCGCACCCACACTAAGTCCCTCTTCATTTTCCTTAGCAGAGCCAACCCCGTATCTCTCACCAGGTCATTCTCCCCTGCATGCATAATCACCACCTCTGGAACCCCAAGCATCCCTCAACCCTGCCAATATAGGAAGCAGGTGATCCCACCGCAGGCCCCCCAACCCGTGCCGTCTCACCACCACTTCCTTGTAACTGCACCCCTGTTACCTTCCAAACCCCTTTTCCCCCACTTCTTTCCCCAGCCCACTTAACAATTGAATGGCCAACAAATCAAAACTTGCGCCAACTCCCCTTCCTTTCGCGCAGCATCTGAAAAAGAAAATACAAAATCACTGACAAGTCAAAATATTTCAACAACAGTTGGCCCGCAAAAACCTAACCACCTTTTCAGCATCCCCATCATCAAACTCCCTGCCGTACCCCTTGTATTTCCCAGCCTCCAACGACCCAATCTTTTCACCTTGGCTTCTGAAAAAACCCAGCCCGGTACCCTCAGATGCTGCGCCCATCCTAAAGTAATGAGTCCCAAAAACCTATTCCTTTTCACCCACTGCCACCAACTCCTTCCACAATACCCCTAGCACCTGAAACTGGGCATAAGACCTTGCTCCCACGACCCAGCCGAACCCAAGAGTCCCTTCCCTCCTTATCCTACTTAGCCTTTTAATCTTGATGTCTAAACCTACTTCTGTAATTTGAACATCTTCCCATTGCAGTCCCCCTACCCCCCCTTTTCCCCCGACCAACTCAAAAACCCTGAAAGCCCCCAAACAATACCCACGTAAAACACGTCGCAAACCGCTCCCCTACAAGCAATAAACCATTTGCTCCACTTGTTGTGCCCAGTTTATTCCTTTACATTCCTGCATTGTCCCCCCGCACCCATTGTCCCCCCTGCACCGGGGGCCCACGTGCACCCCCGTCCATGCAGGCCCTTCCATATAACCCTTCAAGCTCCTCGCATCCCTTACCACCTTTTTCCCACCTGCACCAGGGGCCCTAATGCACCCCCGTCCATGCAGGCCCCCTTTCTTCCTTACTCCTCTCCACCGCTGCACCATGGGCCAAACCTGCGCCCCCGTCCATGCAGTCCCTTCCATATAACTCTTCAAGCTCCTCGCATCCATTACCACCTTTTCCCGCCTGCACCAGGGGCCCTAGTGCACCCCCGTCCATGCAGGCCCCTTTTCTTCCTTACTCCTCTCCACCGCTGCACCAGGGGCCAAACCTGCGCCCCCGTCCATGCAGACCATTACACATAAATTCCTCTTCCGGCACTTCGCTTCTCTGCCCCACTTTTTTTTTTTTTTTTTTTTAATTTTAAATTTAGCTGCACCAGGGGCCCTAGTGCACCCCCGTCCATGCAGCCCCATCTCCTCACTTCCCCCCCTGCTGCACCAGAGGCGCTCCCGCACCTCCGTCCATGCAGCCTGAAGCCTACTCACCTTGTCGTGCGGCAAGCGTGAGGGCTTCCCCACCGTCGACCCTGCCCTCCCAACGACAGCTACCTCTCCCTTAACAATTTCCACCGTTACCTCCCCCCTGGGCCCTCCCCTACCTACGCATCTTCCTCCTCACCTTTCTCCTGCCCCCTTTAATTTGCTCCCAACAAACCTTTCATCAAACCTTGTGCCCCCCACCTCCTTTACGATAAACTGAGCCCGACCTACCAGCACACCCCGATTTACCTGGCATGCGGACCTTCCCCCCCCCTTTCTTGCCCCGCTCCTCGCCCTGACCCACTGTCCCCTGCCTGAAAACAATCTGTAACCGGATGCCGACCCGCACACCTGCTGCACTCGTGTTTAAATTTGCACATCCACCTCGTGCAGTTTTCTTTATTGAACGCCCAACATGCTGTTGAGGGTTGTCCTCCGCCTCCTCCCCCCGCCCCCTCATGGGCGGGGCGACCAAGAAAGGGCCGGTAAGGCACAGGCAGCCCACTTGCTGTGTGTAATGTCGGGGCAGGCCTCGTTGGCGCCATCCATTGCAGCCAAAGATCCATGTCTATCTCCCCCCAGACCACCTGACTATCCTCCGCCATTCTCGCTCTGAATTCCTCATCATAGCGTACCCAGGCAAAACCCCCAAAACTCGTGAAAGCCTTCCTAATTACGTCCATATATTTAAGCAGGGCCACGCAACGCTCCGGAAATTTTTCACAGTACACACTGGCATAAATAATAAACGCCGACGTCCAATTCTCAATAGTCACCGGGACCCTTGGGCGTGACGCCAGTTCCCTCTCTTCCTCCTTAGACCCCTCCTTTGCTCTCACTTCCCTATGGAGCAATTTAAAGACATCCACAAATTCCCCTGCCTGAATCTTCTCCCTGGTCGCTGCCATCAAGTGCGCCCCCAATGGTTTTGTTATCCCCATGTATGGCCATTTTTTCTCTTTTCTTTTCACTTCACACTCCTTATTCTTTCCAGCTTGAACTTCGAGCACCAATGGCTCCACCAGTTTGTCCGTTTGGACCTCCACTGAGCAAATGTTCTTTCCAACCCCTTCAGCTCCAAACGCCTGCACCCCTACTTCCTTCAACACACCTTGTAGACCACCCCGGTCATCCCCCAACCCCCTATTTGTGACCCCTCTCTGCCATGCAGATGACCATTCTCTTTCCCTCTCACCTCTTTCCACGCCTGCCATCTGCGGCCTGGCCTCCACACCGCTGCTCCTCCTCTCCATTCTCAGAGGGCTCCTGCTGCGGGGACAAAACATGTCAGCACAATCGCCCAGCCAATAATTTCCTCGACCCGTTTCACCCCGACCCCCTTGTACTTCCCTTTCCCCGTCCCACCTTGAACTTCTTCTCTCCTCCGCCCTTCCCCTTTCCGCCCTGTAATCCTCAAATTCCCATTGCCCCCCATATTCATCCCAACCAACTTCATCACCCCTTAAATACCATTGAGGATGCGGGCTCCTGCCCGAGATTATTTGCAGATCTTCCTCCGAGCCCGGGGCGTCCGCCCCGCCACTCCCCTGACGTCTTCTCGGCGGGGCTGTGGGAACCTCTGCCTGGTCCTCTTCTCTTGGGCGAGGCGTTCCGACCTCCACCCTGACATCCTCGTTGCTAGGGGCCGTGCTGTGCCCTCTAGGCTCTCCTTGCGTTGACTGATGAGGGGCCGTACCAAAACCCTCAACCTCCATCTGCACAGCGGGGGCTGCGCAGCGCCCTCCGCCCCCACTCCTCCTATCCGGGGGGGCCGTTCCGCGCCCCACCCTACCCTCCTCAATTGACGGGGACCTCTCCCTCCTTCTCCCACCCGCACTCTTCTGCAGGTATGTTCCCCCTCTTCCTCTCTGCCCTGCCACATCTCCCTCCTTCTCCCACCCGCACTCTTCTGCAGGTATGTTCCCCCTCTTCCTCTCTGCCCTGCCACACCCACCTGCCCTCCACCCCTGCCCCCACTGTTGTTCCCTCGGTCTCTACCCTCACGAGAACTCCCCTCTACCCTGGAGCTATCATACCCTTCCTCCCTTTCTGGCTGACCCCCTGAACTCATTAAACCCCCATCTGCCCTCCTGTCTATCTCCCTCCTCATCTTCTTGCCCCTAGATTCCCAAATCTCCCCTTTTCCTGCCGTAGGGGTGCAAGCTACCACCGCCGCCAATGCACCGTCTGCCGCCGCTCTGCGCTGCGGCCGGCCCCCACCGCTCCCTTCCTCTCCCGTAACTTCCCCTACCGCACTTTCCAACTGGGCTTTAGTTGCCCTGCTAATGATTTCCAGGGCCTTCTTCAGGGCCCCGGCATCCACCAGCCCCTTCTTGCTCGCCCCCCGGCCTGTCATTGTGCACACTAAAATGTGTGTGCCCAGCAGATATCACCCTTTAAAAATTCCCCTAAACACCCTAATGCCCCCGAGCCGAGACCTACCCGTGAACTAGCCCTTTTGGCCCTGAAAAACCTCAAACCTGAAAGGAGCTAAACGCCCCCAAAAAAACCCAATAAACACACCCCACCTAGTTGACACCCTGCAATAAGTCTCCCTACTAGTGCCAATTAATAAAGGCAACAAATTTTAAACTAACCTACCTAAACTGGAAATTTTTTTTTTTATTTTTTTATTTTGTCCTTCCTAGCTGCTAAATTGAAAGTTATGAATTATAATTTTTTTTTATTTTTTTTTTTATTATATACCTCCCTAACTACCCCTAATTACTTTACCCTCTCCCTCCCCACCACCCAATCCAGGAGCAGGAGTCCTGAACGTCCAGGAGCCTGGCCTAGTTAGCACTTGCTAACAGGCCCACACTGCCACCTGTCTGTGTCCCGGGCGCACCGCACTACAGCAAGCCCAAACGGGACACGGCTCCTTTAACACGCCGCCCAGCCCCCTATGCGAGTGAGCGCTTCTTAACACGCCCTCGCACACGGACCTGACGCTCACAGGCGGCGAGGAAGTAGTACCAAGGCGCCCCGCGGACAACGCTGCTGAGCCCAGACACTCCGCTCCTCCCTCGGCCCCAACGCCCACACGGACCGCGGTTTGGAAAGGAAGTAAACCTTTCTCTAACCAAATAAAACGGCGCCCCCACGCCCCCCCGCCTCCCCCGATCGCGCACTACCGCTTCAACGACACGGAAGCAGGAGAAAACGGAAAGACGAGGGGTGTCTTATTTACGGCACCCCTCCTACCCTGTTAATTTTTTTTTTTTACATACCTAACCTCCCTCCGCTACTAAACTCCCTATCTCACCTGCACTAAACCGCCACTAGGCCCAGGGGACACAGGGAAGGCTCGGGAACAGGCAACGGGACCTGTACAATCGCCAAGTCCTAACCGTCGCCTGCCTCCCGAACCTTCCCTGATCCCTTAAATACCCCGGGCGGGGCGCTCTACACCCCCACGGCCACTCGCTGGCCGTGTGCAGCGCCAAAATACTCCCCGGGGGGAAACGCTTCGCGTTCCCCCCGGGGCCCCCCTTCTGATGGGTTTCCCATTGATAGAATGCAGAGGATACACGGCTTTTACAGGTAGCCCTAAAGGTATGACCCCTGGGGCCCACGGAATGCTGCTCTCCACAACTGAGGAGATGCAATCGACACTTGCCTCCAGAAGCCCAGCAGTTTGTGGCAATCCCACCAGGTGTCTATCATAGAGCCCCCGCTGCTACATTCGCAGTTTGCGGCAACCCCACCAGGTGTGTATCATAGAGCCCCCACTCCTACGTTGGCAGTTTACAGCAACCCCACCAGGTGTGTATCATAGAGCCCCCACAACCAGGTGGGTATCATAGAACCCCCGCTCCTGCATTTGCAGTTTGCGGCAACCCCACCAGGTGTGTATCATAGAGTCCCTGCTATTGCGTTCGCAGCAACCCCACCAGGTGTGTATCATAGAGTCCCTGCTATTGCGTTCGCAGCAACCCTACCAGGTGTGTATCATAGAGCCCCCGCTCCTGCGTCCCCAGTTTGCGGCAACCCCACCAGGGTGTATCACTATCATAGAGCCCCTGCTACTGCGTTCCCAGTTTGCGGCAACCCCACCAGGGTGTATCATAGAGCCCCTGCTACTGTGTTCCCAGTTTGCGGCAACCCCACCAGGTGTGTATCATAGAGCCCCTGCTATTGCGTTCGCAGCAACCCTACCAGCTGTGTATCATAGAGCCCCCGCTCCTGTGTCCCCAGTTTGTGGCAACCCCACCAAGGTGTATCATAGAGCCCCTGCTACTGCGTTCCCAGTTTGCGGCAACCCCACCAGGTGTGTATCATAGAGCCCCCGCTCCTGTGTCCCCAGTTTGTGGCAACCCCAGCAAGGTGTATCATAGAGCCCCTGCTACTGCGTTCCCAGTTTGCGGCAACCCCACCAGGTGTGTATCATAGAGCCCCCACAACGAGGAGGGTATCATAGAACCCCCGCTCCTGCATTTGCAGTTTGCGGCAACCCCACCAGGTGTGTATCATAGAGTCCCTGCTACTGCGTTCGCAGCAACCCCACCAGGTGTGTATCATAGAGCCCCTGCTATTGCGTTCGCAGCGACCCTACCAGGTGTGTATCATAGAGCCCCCGCTCCTGCGTCCCCAGTTTGCGGCAACCCCACCAGGGTGTATCATAGAGCCCCTGCTACTGCGTTCCCAGTTTGCGGCAACCCCACCAGGTGTGTATCATAGAGCCCCTGCTATTGCGTTCGCAGCAACCCTACCAGCTGTGTATCATAGAGCCCCCGCTCCTGTGTCCCCAGTTTGTGGCAACCCCACCAAGGTGTATCATAGAGCCCCTGCTACTGCGTTCCCAGTTTGCGGCAACCCCACCAGGTGTGTATCATAGAGCCCCCGCTCCTGTGTCCCCAGTTTGTGGCAACCCCAGCAAGGTGTATCATAGAGCCCCTGCTACTGCGTTCCCAGTTTGCGGCAACCCCACCAGGTGTGTATCATAGAGCCCCCGCTCCTGCGTTCGCGCCTGCACCTGTCGGAGTGTATGGGGGTAAGAAGGTGAGAGAGTTGGATACTTTGTCCTCTGTGCAGTCTCTAGTGAAGTCTAATCAATAAAAGTCACTGGTGTGCCCCATTGCAAAGGGCTAATGAATGACTGTGTGGACACCATGAATAAGTACTGGAATGATGGATGTGGAGGTAATGCCTGGATTACTTATTGGTATTGTGGATTAAAGGAAACATTAGATTGCTGCTGGGAAGGACGGAGCCCTTCATGAATAAGTACTTGTATTAAGAAGTGTAGGACTAGGTGCAATGATAAATAATCCAGGCATTTCAGCTGATGCAAACCAATCTCATATTTAGTATGTGTACCATTGTTGTACATGTCTCGGGAAGATAACTCAGGGGCAACGTGCTCACGGAGCAACACAGATTCGATCCCCAGGTCCGCGCTTAGAAACCCATGGGTATTTAGCGCATTATACATAACCAATACGTGTCCTGGCTTCCGGGCCAGTGTAACCTTGGGTTTTCTCGTACTCAAATGAAGAGGTGTTCTGAGGGGCTAGAGCATAGAACAACGAGTAGGTAATACTACTGTATGTCTAAGAAATACACAATTCAATTTCATAATAATAACATTCGCAATTACCCGATTGATATTAATACCATAGATCGGCCCGAGGAGAGAAATAAAATAGAAGAGTAGGCGGCTGCCCCTCCTCTTGAACTTGCCTTTGCTTGCCTAAAAATCACCTTTCTTATGGCTCACATAGCAAACTGCACAAGGATAACACAAGGCAAAGCAACATAATGTTCTTGGATGACTACATGTTTAGTTCTTAGCAGACATCCTCCAGACAAAAATAATCTTTGGAGGTCAAATTGCGCGGTCCGCTGTTGTGTTCCATAACCACGCACGAGTGCTTCCACGGCTAGCAAAGCAAGAACTTGGCCTAGAATCACAAACTGCTCTGGGTTTCCAGCTGCCCCTCCCTACCACGTGACGGAAGACCCGGGTTGCACGCACGTGGGTTGTCATGGCGGCGGGAGGAGGATTGCGACACACATGACTAGGATTTTCGGGTTCTAACGCTCATGTTGTGCTGTTGCCACATATCGGAAGGCACGCTGGATCTTGCACCCGTTAATAAATGCAAAGAGTACACTGTTTTTCCTACTTCATTTATGCAAATACAGAATCTACACTTTTTTTCGGATGCAGTGACATAGCCATTGTACACTCACCCACAGCTGACTATCGGTGTCAGAAAATACACTCACCCACAGCTGACTATCGGTGGCAGAACATGCACTATATTTTCTGGTTATTACTGGTCAATATGTCCCTTTTTAATGAGAAGTCATTGTTTATACCAACAAGGGCAAAGCAGAAGCTTTTTCTCAACCCTGTGCTTTTCAATAGTAACACACAGCTTATTTGGCTTTAACCATTTTAAATAAACGCCATATAATACAATTAAAATTCAGTTGTATTAATGTTGGTATAATTCTTTATTCGAGTTTGATTCTTTAGGTACAAGAAAAAAAATACTTCACTAATAAAATTACAAACAATGTCAAAGCACACGGCATTTTTCATTCTATTTGGGAGCGTTACATCTTAGTGTATCATTGTGACAGGAATATAAATGAAAAGGTCAAATACATAAGAGATATCTAAACTCTTAAGTAATGGGACAATTCATAAGTGGTCAGCTGCCTTCTTTTAAGGACTTGAGCAAGGACCTCCTCTTTAGCCAAGACCGGTAGATAAACTTTGACACAAAGTAAACCACGTCCAGGTTCAATGTAGATTTACAGAAACCCATGGCCTGCGAATACCATAGCATTTAAACAAAGGTTTAAGCTACCTGACTCTCAGGATCTTCAAACCATCACATATAAATAGACGCTTCCTCAGCACCACATATCAGACAACTATCACCCTGCATTTTTGTCCAATGATTAGTAAACTTTCGCGCTCTCAAATAACCGGTACGAAATTCTAAATAGAGGGCACGTGCAAGGGTAAGAGTTATGACGTCAATGTAATTTTTGGTTCCAAAGGTGACTTTGTGGATTAAATATTCAGGACCTTGCATCTGGGGAAGGCAGGAACTTTCCATAATAATCCATTTGTAAACTAAGAATGCAGTGCTCACCCTGGATTTAGATTCCTTACTGATAGATGGGGTCATACCATTAACAGCGCAAATCCAGTGCCAGAACCTCCTGACATGTGCGAAACAAACAGAACCTCCTCACATGTGCAAAACAAGGGATTCGACGCCCCTCCAGCCCCCCTCCCGCTTTCCAGGGACTTCATATGCACCATTGCTATGCAGCATTTTGCCAAAGTCGGATTGCCCCATATCCTTAGCCAATAAAACACTGGTCTTAACCCAGCCTCCTCATCAATGGGGCTCAAATCACATTCCATCTGCACTCTCATGAGGATAGCTCAGGGGCAACGTGCTCACCTTGAAAACAAGACGACGCGGAGCAACACAGGTCCGATCCCTGGGTCCGCGCTTAGAAACCTCTGGGTACTAAGCGCGTTATAAATAACCTATCATATCATATCACTAGCGCATTACTACTTTGCGGTAGTGAAAGGATGCTTTTCAAACATTTATTTTCGCTTATGCATAGCGATCGAGTGCTCGCATAGCCCCAAATGTTGGCACCACATAAGGCTGACACCTTTGCCCATGACTTGTAAACTTGTAAGGCTGGTGTAAGTGAGGCCCCTCCGTGAATGAAAAACACTTTTGGGAGCACCCACTGTTTTTTTGGGGTAATATTGGACTTAAGTATCTGTGGGCCCCAATTGGTATTGCTTGCAATGCCCAAATAGGATCTATGTGATGACTGCAAACATTTTACTGCAAATTACAAAAATGTGCAATTTTGGGGGATTTCCCCACTTTTTCTCCCCATATATATGCGGGGGAAGACCCCCGCAACGCCACATATATATGGGGTGAAATTTGGATGTCACAAATTTGACACATTTTGCATTTGCGGTAACTGTATGTGCAGTGATGGACTGATACCCCCAAATAGACATACCACAAGACCTGTTCTAATTCAACACTACCAACACTTACATGTAAATCCTTCTTTTTGCAATTTCTGGGGCAGAAGACCATGCCTTTGGTTTTGCAAGAATGTATTTCCCGCTCCAACTCATCACCCTTTTGGTCAAAACAGTGTAGTGATGCAGGAATACCTGCCAGAGTAGTTGACAGGAGTACGGCATCGTCTGCAAAAAACAAAGCCGGAATGTTCTCCTTCCCTAGTCATGGGGGATCGTGACCAAACTTGGCAATAATACAATTGATGTATATAAAGAACAAGAGGGGCGCCAGGACGCTTCCTTGCCTGACCCCTCTGGCGACATTTAAAGGTTTGGTTACGTCTTCTGCCAGACTTCAGCAGACTACCGCTGTATTGTTGAAAGACTTGGAGCGGCTTCTTCAAGTTGTCTGGTATGCTCTTAGCTCACAATACCTGCCATAATAACCATCTGTGCATGCTGTCGAAAGCAGTTTTCAAATCGACAAAAGCTGCATACAGTTTAGTCTTGGTTAGGATTGCTTTTTCTTTAACTATCATATGCAATCGCAAACCCTGGTCCAATGTGCTCAAACTAGATTGGAATCTCGTCAGAATGTGATTCAGCAGCCCTTCAGAATCGACCCATTCCGGAAGATGGTGTATGAGTCCTTTAGCAAATACTTTTCCCCAAAGCATGCAATAAGGATATTGGCCGGTAATTAGCTGGTTGTTCCCTTTCACATTTTTTGTAGATGGGAACTATTTCAGCACTCTGCCAGGGACTGCGAATCATATTCATGGCTAGCATTGCGTTGAAAATGTGCATTCAAGCTTGGGACCAAATGTTAGATTTTCCCCTGAACAAGTCAGCTGGAACTTTATGAGGGCGAGCTGCTTTTCATCCTGTCTGTGTATTAATGGCTGACTCGATCTCCTTCTTGTTAAGCTCAAGACTTGGTGCCCTTGGGCATTGCACTCCATCTGTTATGGATGTAGATACCGGTTTAGGATTATAATTGCCATGGGAATTCTTGTACAAGGCCTCAAAGTGCTTGTGTGACATATCTGGGGTTATACAAGCTTGAATCCCTGTATCACCCTTCAAAACTCTATCCATCACAGTTATACAGAAGCTGTCAGAAGCGCCCCTCTTGGCAGCCTCCTCCAGCATGTTGTCCCATTTATCACTCAGGAATTCCATTTTCTTTGCCCTAATAAGATTTTTATGATAACCTCTTAGTACATAGAGATGATTCCGATCCGCCACTAAGTTTGACTTTAAATGTAAATACAGCACTTCCTTGGCCCCCCTACAATAACTATCACACCAGACTCTTTCCTCCTGGCACCCTCCTAAATTATGGGTCTGGAGCTAGTGACCAAGGGTTTGATACATTTGGTCAATTTGTCAAATTCCACAATGACTTCCCTAGCTGAGCGAACGCTAGAACATTTATGTTCAATATGCCTAACAATTGCGTTTTAGATGCCAATGATCCGATTACTTTGTTCCATGAATGACCATTTGATTGTACAGCAAGCATGGCCACTCACAGCTATACCAGTGGTGTTGGAAGAGTTCTGATGCATGGTCTCGATTTTAGTCTTTAAAGTAAGCAATATGGGCTTGTGATCCCTATCATGACAATCTATAACCATAAAGCCACCAACCACGTGCCAATCGCGGGCCAGGACAAGTGCATGGTCAATCCTGGACCTTTCTTCGGCCTGGTTGGTCTTCTGGGAGGCGCCCATTATAGGCTTGCAATACAAGATTATACAAGATCCGAGTAGTATTTACCGTACTGCTGTGGGATTTGGGGGGAGGGCTTGCTGACAGGTGGGGAATGCCCCAGGCTGCATCTTGATCTTCCCAGAGGCCGTCTAACTCTATTAGAGGCTCTAACTGAACATTCAAATCGCCCATAACAATGAGCTGAAAACTCCCACCACTGATGCTGTTCCAATTGGATACACACTCTTTTAGAATGGAGACCATATTTGTTTAATTAATATCGCTCACACAACAATACAATATTCACTTACTACAAAAAACAGTTTTAATCTACACAAAAATGTAATTTACTCCATGTCTCTCTTCCTCATCCCAGTGCTTACATTTGAGGCCTCGCCTCGACTGATAGGAACCGATTTCCAGTTTGAATTGTTCCGCCCGTTCGCAGAAGGTGTAATACCTCCCATCCCCATTTCCCCTCAGTTAATTATTTCCTGTCCTCTGGACAGGGACCTTGATTCTCTCACTGCCTGGCTTTGAGGGTCAACGGTTGCTGGCTTTGTGGGCACCCTACCCAGCAGATGGGCGATGAGAGGGGAACGCAGCCTGCATGCCTCCCGGGTCCCCTGCCGAGAAAGGGGGCCAGGTTGAGGCAGGGTGATCGCACCAGTAGCCTCTCTGCTGGGCTAACGCTGACAAGATCATGGAGGCAACAGCTTCTGCCCAGGATGGATAAACGTTCTGCGCACAGGCATAGGTGAAGGATATCGGGCCGGCCCAGTGTCTGTGTTTGCTGGTGAACGGACCGAGTGGGTGGAACCAAGCTCCACTTGGTCCGTGTTCTAAGGCACACCGCATAACCAGTAGGGAGGAGCTGCAGACAAAGGGGGCAAGGCCTATGTTGGCTCTAGTAAGTAAAAGGCGGGGTGAGCAAGTGGTGCTGGGTTCCGCTTGGCAGTGTGCGCTTTAAGTGTGAAGATCGATACACATCCACCAATGTCTGCATGACAAGGAAATCGCGATGCATTGTGCAGAGAGCTCTGGAGGGGGTAGCAAGTGAGTGGGGAGGAATGTCCCACTCGGCCCGCCTACTAGAGGTCACCTGGTCTTTTACTCTCTCCCAGACAGCCATTATTTACCAAGGGCAGGGAAGAAGGGTGAGTACTTTCCCTGCCTGGGCGAACGGGAAAAGATAAGAAAAGTTCCCCCTTCTGGCTTTTCTATGCTTCACAGGGACCGGCTGTAGGTGCACGCTGCTCGGTCCCTGCTCCATTGGATCCGTTCATATTAGGGTCCTGCTGAACTATGGCATGTGTAAGGAACTCATGGTGGCAACAGTAAAGACAGACACAAGTCATCACAGTTCAAGGGTATTTATTAAACTGTATAATGCGTGAAAAAAACACCTAATCTAAACCTAAATCTAATATGGGAGCAAGCTACGACCATCAAATAATAATAAGGCAGTCCTAGTGGCGTCTTGTCAAATAAAAAGGGCCTATACTAAAAAAAAAACTATTGCAAATCCTTACAACTAAATTACAAAGTAGTGTGGGATAATATTCACAAGAAAAGATGTTGTTTGTTTAATTTATTTGTTTACGATTTTACAAGGAAAACCTTTACAAAACGTTCAACAAAGAGATAAGGAAAGAAAATCAAAACAAGAGAACTCAAGAACTTTTACAGAAATAAATGTAAAATCCTCTCAAAATACAAATGCTTAAAAATTCATTTTCTAAAACACAAAACAAAATTACAATAAACAAAATATGTTGAGTTGAGTTCACAAAACTACAGCGCAATGTTCATCAGTGAACCTAACTTGACCAGTTAAGACTTCCCCATCAAACACAATATATATTAGCTATAATTCTTGAAGTGAGATAAAGCCTATATATGCAATAGACCACACTTTTCAGCGACAAATCTCACAATCGCTAATTGCAAACCTATCTTATTATCATAAAGCATGCAGTGCCAAAAAGTGTCAAGGTCGACTCTCTCCAGATTCCCTACAAATTTACCAAAGTATTGGGATCTACACAAAGTTAACGTTGGACAATCTATCAGGAGATGTCTCAAGTTTTCCAGAATACCATGCTTCTTACAGTGTCTGCAAAGGATAGAGGCTGATGTAAGTTTACCTCGAATTTCCATAATCTGACCAGTTTGCAGTACATTGAAGCGGAATCTCATAAATGAGTTTCTCCAATTTCTATTGGGGAAACGACACATATACGACTCTGTACAGCCCAGGCTTTTAAAGTGGGATAGTAGTTGAGAATGTAGGTTCGACCATGACACTTCGTGCATCGTATTTGCCCAATCCGCATATTGCAGCAATTTCTTAACTCGTTGGGGGTTTTGCATTAGCGTTTCTACATTAGACGTGAATTTCTCCAATAATTGGTGTGACAAGTTTGCCAACTTAATTAAAAAAGATGATTTAGAAGCATCAAGTCTAAGTTGATGGCCTAAATCGAAGTACACATTTTTGCAGTCATCCATCCTCAATTTTCTATACAGGCAGAGACATTTCCATTCGATCATACTTTGTATTGATTGTAAGTCAAATTCATATCTCAATGCAGATATGGGGATGCCTTTTGGAAGGCAGAACACCATTTCACGCCATATTCTAGCTTCCAGTTTTCTCAGATCAAGATTACCAGCGATATAACATAGCTCTAGGCCATAGCAAATTTTGGGTAACACTTTTAGTTTATAAAAGCGTAACAGAGGCATCAAGGAAACGGCACAGTATTTACGTTCCACCATCCCCATTTGAACTACACTCAACTTTTCTCTCATTAGAAAATAATTTTATAACTGCCCAATGTTTGAGTTATCGAAAACTGGGAAGGCCAGGTATAGCATAGATTGTTTAACTTCCAATTTTTGCTTTTCTAAGAACCAGCTATATGGGCATGTTTTTTTCTTTAAGCTAAATCGCATTACATGGGATTTCTTTGCGTTTACAATAAGCCCATTTAGCGAAATGTAGTTTGCGAAGGCCGATAATAACTTCTGAAGACCCAGTGGTGTTTTGCCCATCAGTAAGAAATCATCAGTGTAAACGCACCAGCTAATTCTCATGGCTTCGAGAGTAGGACAAATACATGAGGCATTCTATAAACAGGGGCCAATGTCCGACATATATAGACTGTAAAGAGCCGGCACAAAGATGCATCCCTGTCTTAGTCCGTAAGAAGTCTTTATGGGAAACAACAGAAGGCCTTTGTTATTTAGTCAGACCAGAACTTTGATCCTTCGTGAAGATGAATTAAGATTGCCAGGATCTCTCAAGGAATTCCTAAAGAGTTTATTCGTGTCCACAGAAGAGCTCTATCTACAAGATCGAACGCAAGAGATGGATCCATTGTAGCAAGATAAACAGGAGTGGCGTTCTATTCCACCCTAGTTCTTGTTATAGAGCAATCATAAGACCACCAACCTCAGTACCCACTCCTTTTCGAAAACCAAACTGCAAATTTGGAATAACCTCATGGGATGTCACCCACTTTTCTAGTTGTTGTAATATGAAACTATCAAAGATTTTAGATTCAGCATCTAATAATGCGCTAGGCCGATAATTGAGCTGCAAGGTTCTATCGCCCTTTTTATATATATGGGAACTTTATGTGAAAGGTTCCAGGAATTGGGAATGCTCTTTGTCATGGCTATATTTGCAAACAAGATACTCTGTGCTTTTTGCCATGTATTCAGTTTACCTTTCAAGACAATGTTAGCAAGACCATTCGGGCCACATGCCCAGGATGAGCTCGCTCGCATGATTTGAGTGTGAATCTCTGCGCTAGAAAAGTTACAGTTCCAAGGGGCTTGGAGAATTGGCTGCATTATTTGAAAGATGGGGGCTCTCTTCGCATACAGAGAGCCAAAATGCCCTGCCCATGTTTGTTCTGTGATATGATTTAATTGCAGCTTCATTATGGGGATGTCCTTTTCATCTATGAGTCTCCAGAATTGACGTGAAGATTCATCTTTCAGAGCCTCTAACAATTCTAAAATTGTTCCCACTCTTGTTAGGTCCCCATAGATATCTAAAGATCTAAGTTTCCTTAGATGTCTTGATAGCTAATTTGTAGCCATGTGTACTGAATTATCATATCTGTGAGCATGGGTCGGTGTAGTAGATGTTTTTGTATTTGGTTTGATTGAGTTCTCGATGAGCGATTCGATATATGGAATAAACTTTGTATGGGTAAATCTTACAAATTTCTCTTCCAGTGTTGTATTATAGTGGTCCGACATGAATACTTTATTGCATTCCTGTACATTTCTAGGATTCCATGTTATGCAATTTTTTGCAAAATTTACATATACATCTTGTGTCATACGCGAGTGTGGAGACATAAATCTTGTAATGCAAATCTCAGCCTCCAAGAATGTATTGTCACTAAGTAAGGATGGTGTTATAGAGAAGAGGTTTGGCAAATTGAACAAGGAATCAGTTAGATAAATGTGGTCAATGGCAGAAGCTCTGTTTCCCATAGACCACTTGTTAGGATCTTTCTGACAGCTTAAGGTCGAGTTCAAGGAGCGTAAACCCCAAGTAGTAAAAAAGATATTCCAAAATGAGCCATCATGTTTGTTTTGAGAAAACACTTTAGATTCCGTATTTGTAATGCCTTCACTGTCACTCATGGTTTGTTAGAGGTACTCAGGGGCTACATCGAACAATAAAGAGTCACCATTAATATTTGCAATTTCGGCGTTTAAGTCCCCAAGTACCTTCACATGAGTGCCCTTATATTTGGACATAGAATTCTCTATTGATGTCTCCATCTTAGCAATCAGTTGCAGAAGGTTGTGACCCGGGGACCAATAAACATTAAAGATTAAGAAAAATAATGATGAGCTATTGCTTTCAATTTCCAGTATTATGGCCAACACATTTGGAGGGAAAGTAAATGTTCCCCTGATTATTAAACCCTCTCCCAACTTGATTGCAGTAAGTATCCCACTAGATGGACGACCCCTTAAGCCTTTCCTGGCTAGAAAATGACGACATTCGAAACCATCGAAGTGCCAAGGGGACGTCATCCAGGTCTCTTGTATACACATCAGACTTCTTCCCGTCAATTTGTGGCATAAAATGGGAGAAGATGACAGATGCGAATGTCCCCGTGAGTTCCACGAGAGTAGTACTATGGCATATTTTTGGTTAAAATTGCAGTTTCAAGGATTTTAGTTGGGAGATGGAGTCTTGCAATGATAGGGCCAGCCATCTCCAGTTTGGTTCTAATTCCATATTAGTCACTTTGTCATTAGTTAATTTTGGTACTAAAGGAGCACAAGACTCCGCCCGGTCTCTTTGTTTTTTGTCAAGTGGAGGGGGCCCACCTTTCCCAAATATCAAAATATCGAAACCCCTACTATTAAATTGGTCCAGTTCTGCTAAGACCTTTTCAAACACAAGCCTTGAATGAAATACCACCCTAACATGATCATAGCATCTCGGATGGATGAAATCAATCCTCTTAATGTCAGCTGAGGATAGATTTCCCAAGGCTTGAACATCATTGAATAATGCTAGTGATCTCTCTCTATTCATTGAGTCTTGTCTGCCACAATCGAATAGAGGATATAAAATGATACTTGGGTGGTCCATAGTGCAGGGCTTTCTCCATTCAATGTATTTTAAATCTGTTTCCAGATAGGACTTTGAGATTCTTTGGTTAGAATCACTTGCCGGTAAATGCTTACTACTGACTGATTGATTTTCCACTGGGGTAGTTCTCAGGTTCCTTCATCAGAGATGTATTTTGGTGACCTAGTCGAGTTGTCAATTTGACTTTCTCCAGGTCTACCAATTTTTCTATATTCTGGACCCCCTCAGGATTTTGTTGTAGGGGGTCCTCTATTATACATGAGTTAGTTCCCTTTTCGGCTGGGGTTTTCCCTGAAGTTAAGATTCGCTCAGGTATAGCTCGAATCAGAATTTCCAGGGATGGATCCACAGCCATTTGGCCTTCAGGTTTAGTTGGTTCAATAAGGCCACTCTCAAATGTATTTTCACTTGTTGTTAAATCCACTACAGGAGTGGTCTCTTTCTGTTAAGCTAATAATACTTGAGAATGTATTTGATTTACATGTCCTGGGAGACCATGTTTGATTGGGGTACCATATTTCCAGTCTGAGTGGGTATTGAAGGGGCACAAGTCCCATTTATTTGAATTTGAATTTGTATATTTGGCGGATTTGGGAAAGTATGCAGAGGCGATGCTGCTTGATTTGCGACTTTGCATTTAGAAAGCACTTTATAGACTCCATGATTATCATCACCACTTTGGGGCTTTGCCTGAGCGGGAAACCTAGCAGGTTTTTCCATGGACTTTGTCTCACTTTTGTCTTTACATTTGTGGCCTTTTGTCTTTTTGTGAGACATTTCCTCCGATATAGTGTTGGTTTTAAACACCCCGCCCCTCATATTATTAGTATAGCTTTCTTCTGATTTGGAATCTAGGTCATGTCCAACATTCTCTAGTTGCTCACGTTCCACCCTAATAAAGTTTCACCATGATTTAGTAGACGTTTTTTTGTTTTTGTTATTTAATAGCAGATTCTGTTTTTTTTATATTATTGTGTTTTTTAAAAAATAATTATTATTCCAGATTGTATAACCATCGGTGAGGGAGCAGTTCCAGTCCTAGTTGAAACCTCGGCAGTAGGAGATATGGCTGGCGATTCCTTCCCTGCTATCCCTACCCCACCTATACCAATTGGAGCCGAGGAGTCTCGAGAATTGGAACCTGGGAGTATAGATGTATTACCTAAGACTGGTGCATTATTTATATGGATAGAAGACAATTTTGCAAGTGTTATAAGTCTTTCTAAAACTATCCTGATTTACATAAAGCAGGTTGAATGTTTTTTTAGTTCCTCAAGCACAAGTCCCATCACCTTGGGACTATGTATGCAGTCTCTGTGTTCGTCTTGCGGACTACGATGGCAGGGAGTAGTAGATTCATCCTCCAGATGTTGGGATAGTGCAAGGGGGGAATGCATCCACTGGGAGAAAGTCAGGAGGCGTGTCCAAAAAGGACACTTTTGATATGTGAGGTGGCTTTCTCCACATTTGGCTGTAGAATAGGCTAGAACTTATATTCTCTTTATTTTGTAAGTGTACGTGGACTGTGGGCGAGAGACTTGAGGGGTAGGGTAAACCCTCAGACTCCATAAGGAGTGAATCGCTAGGATCGGGAGGAGAAGCGGGGGAAAAGGCATATTTAATGCCATATGCATCGTGTTTTTTTGGGGATAAATACTAGGGGTGTGGATAAGATGTCATCGTACATCCGCGCCCCCTGTAACTTAGTGCTTCTTGTCGCCGGACACGTTGTGTTGGGTCTAGAGTAGACATACTCAACGCTGGCCCGTCTTCAGGACATGGCACGTTTCCACACGGCTGCTAATATAAGTAACTACAAGCGTAACAAATATTTAGAATCTCTTAATCAATGGAAACAACCTCTAGGTAAGAATAACTTATAATTTATACTGCCGCAACATAAAACCACTCATCCAAAACTCACCATAAGTGTAGAAGGCGGCACAACTCAACAGACTTACAATGGGTAGCTGAAAGTAAAGCCGCTATTTTCTATGGAAATTTTAGTATAAATGAATTAGAAACAAAACCAGTTTAACATGCTAAAGGCTTACTTCGTATCAGTGTGCCTCCTCAGTACAATCCTTCGTTTCCATGTATATTGAAGATTTCAGAAATAAAATGTGATTTTGATTTTTGTTTTGTTTATGGTCTACCTCCCCACGGCCCCAGGGCTAACAGGCGTAACAGGACACTTAATGCAGGGCATTTCCTGCTAGGGCGCACGCGTTAGGGCACGTGTGCCATGGTCTATGTAGTGACATGGGTGTGGGCGGGTCACTGGAACGAGAGAAAAACAAATGAGTACTCTTATTACGTGTTGTAGGCACTCCAATAAAGTTAATATAGTTTCTTCTATTCTTCACCGACCCATCAGCAATCCAATAGGGTCAAAGCACGTAGAGTAGGCGGAATCCTGAAAGTTCAGACACACGGTGCCCAGCGAGTGCAGCAGTCCGCAGGAGTAACAGGACACTTAATGCAGGGCACTTCCTGCTAGGGCGCATGCACCACAGGTTATGTAGTGACACGGGTGTGGGCGGGTCACAGCAATCCAATAGGGTCAAAGCACATAGAGTAGGTGGAATCCTGAAATTTCAGACACACAGTGCCCAGCGAGTGCACTAGTCCGGTGGAGTAACAGGACACTTAATGCAGGGCACTTCCTGCTAGGGTGCAAGAAAAGAAAGAAGTATTCACCAAATTATAAGTCAGGATGGTAGGGCTGGGCTCTCCCTTCCCCACATTTTTAGAACGGGACAAGGCAGGACCTTTGAGCACAGCACACTGCTGGGCCTCACCAACACAAGGTTACAGTTCCTTTCAATGAGGCCAGGACCCTCTGGGGCCAAGTCTCTTTCCTGCAAAGTCTCTTGCCTTAGAAGGCCGGCTGACGCAAAAACAATAATCAAACAAATGTTCCTTTATTAATCTTTCATGTTGAGAGATTGCTCTTAGCCCCTTTGGACCCCCCTAAGCCAGGCTTTGATCCCACTTGCAATGATGGCCCCCCTCAATTGGGTTCACTACAGCCTTTTCCACAGTTCATTCAGCTTGCATCCCTCTGTCCGGTTCACGTTTGCAAGTTTCACAGTTCATTCAGTTTGGCATCCCTCTGTCGGGTTCACAGTTGCCAGTTTCACAGTTCATTCAGTTTGGCATCCCTCTGTCGGGTTCACGTTTGCCAGTTAACAACTATTCATTGTGGACATCCCTCAGCCGGGTTCACACTTGTTGCCACAATGTTCATAGGTGTTTTAACGCTATGCAGGATTCCCTTCCCTTGGTTTTCCAGCCCCCAGTCAGGCTGTCTCTCAAGCCCCCAGGCAGGCTTCACATATCCACAGCTCAATCAGTTTTCTCTAATATGTCAAAGACTTTCAAGTGTACGAGAGGTTTTGCGCGATGTTCCTAGGACCACTTTGACACTTCTCTCTGGCCTCTCTTAAGGCCTCTTGGCTTCCGTAGCAACAAAACAAAAACACAACCAAAAAAAAGGCTTCAGTGAGAGTTCTTTGAATGAGCGCCCGCGACGCCTGACCACTCTGCTTCTGAACCTTGGGGTTTCTTTAAAGTTCAGTTACACAAGTTCTTTGTTCAACTTGGGCCCAGCACAGTTCAGTTTTACTATCTATCTTCTTTGACTGACCGACTGTGCTGAACTGTCAGAGTTTTCTTGTCTTGGGAGTCAAGGAAGGCACCACAGCGGCAAGTGCCTCCTCCCGCTTTGACTATCAGTGTGGGGGAGCCTTGTGTAACGTTGATACCTGTCACACCACATGCCAGCTGGACTTTCCGGTCTTATGATTTCCCTTTCAGAGGCTTCGTGGGTCTGAGTTGAAAAGGGCATGGGCAGCTCCCCCTTCGTCGTCCCTCCAGGTGTCACTGCCTTTCTCCTCCATTTGAACTGCCGGTCTGGTGTAGTTGTTTCCTCGTGCGTTCGGCCTTGTTCGAAGTGTGCTTTCGTGCTCCACATTTTATCCCTGTGGGGAAGGGAAAGGGCTGTCAGGTGTGTGTAGTTATTGTCAATTGCCTGACTCTGCCTGACCCTAGTGTTGGGACATGTCAGGTAAACGGCTCTGGTGTCAGTCCGTTGTCTGTCACGGTATAGGAAAGTGTTTGTGTTGGAAAACGGGGGAGTGGTAGATCTGTATATCCTACCGGGTAGGTAGGATGGGGAAAAGGTGGTATAGGGAAGGGGGTACTGCATCTCATCCGTCGGTGTCCCACTTACACTCCCGGAGGACCCCTCATCCAGGTGATCCTCCCCCACTGGTCCACCCTCAGGAACTGGATCCAATATCGATGGCCGGGTCCTGGCTACCTGGATGACAGATCTCTGGGGACTAGTAAGTGAGACACCTTCAGGTTTCTCACACATGCCTGATTAGCAAGTGTTTGGACGCTGAATGGCTGGCTGCATGTGGTGCTTACAAGCAGCCATTGGGCTTGATTACAACTCTTTTGTGTATTTCTCATTCTCTACAATACAAGATTAAACTCTTAATGATAGTAAAAAACATATTTTATTGTTCAGCAAATTGTTTCTTCTGGGCTATCTTGCCTTAACTAACTAGTGTTATTGACTATACCAACATGTGTTTCAACCCATTAACGTCCTTTTCAAGGTTATCAAATGACAAATCACAGGTTCATGTATATGCCTTTGTGGATTACTACAACATTCAAATTGGATACAAAAACCCTATGGCTTTACAATGTCACTGCTTTAATAAATTCTTATACAATAATATAGAAATAGTAGAATCGGATGGAGAAAAGAGGAAAAAAAACACAAGAATTTAAAAAAAATTGTAAAAACAGTATTACGCATTTGACAAATATCAATTAATCTGTAAGTAATTCAATGTGCAATTAGTATACTTTCCCTTACCAGAACATCATTTGAAGTAAAAACTCTCAAATAATAATTCTCAAATAGTGCTGCTAATATAAATCTTGACGCAGACACAGATTATGGCATATACTACGTATTTAGTTCAGCAATTGATAAACTCATTTGTACGTACTTCTATTTTCAAATTGGTAATCAGCATTTATATCTCGTCCTGAGCGTACCAACGCATATTGCAGCTACCACATTTATAGAACCCATTATTTGTCTCTCTCATCCACCCTACCGCTCTTCCTATTTGGCCATCCATATTGTTAAAAAATCATGGACTCAGCTTATTTGTCAGAGAGGGTGCTTTAGTGAATATAATCCCAGGTTTTATCCCTAAAACCTTCTTGACACCCTCATCCAATAGTAGCAGCTGCCAGTACTTATTGAGGATACCATAAAGTGCATTGCTATTTTCCCGATATCTCTTAATCATTTTTACTTCCTTCGTCTGGTTACTTTCCTCTTTATTCTTGGGCACCAGAAGTCCCTTCCTGTACAAGCATAGTCTCTTGTTCTTAACTTTGTTCAGGCAACTAGATGTATACCTTCTTGCTTGGAATCCTTCTTTAAGCAAATCACATTCTTGTAAAAAAATGAAAATCTCGCTACAGTTCCTGTGCGCTTTTATAAATTCCTCTTTGGGAATATTTTCACATAGTGCTTTTTCAATGGCAACTTGTCGCAAACAGAGTTGTGTTCACCTGTTTCTTTACGATGAGTTCTGCTCAGTAGTAAATGTGAAGGCCTGGAAAGTCTATCTCAATGTTACTACTGCTAAGCTATATACCAAATGTGTTCTCATTGAGTACTATGACAAATTCAGATAGTTGTTGTGTTCCCTGCCACATCATAAAGATATCATCATCTATATATCTAAGCCATGAAATACTGTTAGATACATATTAATTATTCATCAGGGCACGTGATTGCTTGTAATGTCCCATAAAAAGGTTAGCCAATGTTGGCTCATATTTAGCCCCCATTGCTTCACCCTTTGTCCTGTCTATAATAGACATTGTTGCATATGAAGATGTTATTGTCTAAAGTAAATCTTAGCATTTCTTTAATTATCTGTAAGTGCAACAAGTGTGATGCAGAACTGTTGGCATAGGTGTAATACAGGGCCTTGAGTGCTAGATCATGTTCATTCACAATGGATAATGCCTAAACATCTAAGGTAACAAGTAGATAGTCACGTCTCCAAACAACATTCTCTATGATTTGTAAAATGTGTGTTGAGTCCCTCACGTAAGAGGGCAGCATAGTAATTTGTGGTCTAATTGCAGTATCAATATATTCTGATAACTTCTTTGTTGCCCAACCTATACCATTCATATTGGGCAGAACCTCTGTCAAATGTCTTATGGACCTTTAGTAGAAAGTAGATAGCTGGCATTATAGGGTGTTCCTTAATGAAAAATGAGTTATCATTATCTGTTAGTAACCCTTTAATGCACCATTTTAGAACGAGGTCCTTCATTTAGAATATAACTTATTTTGGGGGATTACTCTTCAATATCGTATAACATTCAGGTGTCTGAAGGTTAGAAATACCCATGGTATGTAGACGTGTTTATTCATAATGTCTATGTTCCCCTTTATCAATTTCCTTGATAATTATGCTGTTGTCCTCCTCTAATGTCCTCCCTCAGAGCCCCTCTTTCATCTTTTGATAAGCTGTTAGTTGCTGTAGGTCTCTTATTATGTGCTGGTTCTGCTATAAATGTTGCTGGGTTCACTACTTTACATCTTACAATTTTGATCGCTGGGTTTGAAATGATTACCTCATATCCTGATGCTCTTTGTGTACTCAATGCACTTTTGGGTTTTTCTCAAATGGCAAATAAGGAGTGCTCGACAAATAATGTAATTGAGCACTTTCTCAATTGCGCAAGCAGCAGCAGCTGATGCTTGTTCGCAAGAATAGTGTCCTTTCACCACTGAGTCTAAAATCCCACTATAATAAGCAAATGGTTTATGTCCATGTCCTAATGTCGTTTTCTGCGTAAGGACTGTTGTCATCACTTCTCCATTCGAGTGTGAGAATAGAAAAAACTCTTCGTTATAGTCTGGAATTCCTAACACAGGGGCTGTATAAATTGCCCTTTTTAATTCTTCAAATCATTCAGTCATTTCATCTATCAATGTTATCTTATTTTTCCCTACATGTGCGTCCTTAAATCCTTTTAAAATGGTCGAAAATATGTACTATAATCAAAAACCCAGGCCCTGCAATAATTACATAGGCCTAGAAATGGTTGAATTTCCCTCATTGATTCTGGTGTTAGAGTTTTCATGATCGCTTCTGCTCTCTCTCAGGTGTCACTTTTCTCCCTTCTTGAGAGATTTACTGTCCTATGTACAGGACATCTTACTGGCAATATTGCAATTTCTCTGTGTCTATTTTATATCCCTTTCCTGCTAATATGGTCATTAGTTTAACTGAGTCTTTTCTGCACTTTTCTTCTGTCTCGCTGCACACAATCATCCACATACTGAATTATTGTGCTCTCGAGTTGTATGTTAACCAGGTCCATCTGGAGGACCCTATTAAAGATCGAGGGGGACTCACAGTACCCTTGAGGCAGTCTTGTATGTTTCCAGCACTGATTGCTATACGAAAACAAGGTCTAATCCTGTGAGTCCTAATGAAGGGGAATTGAGAAAAAGGTGTTCTTTAAATCTATTACTGTAAAATACTTGTCTGTGGCTGGAATATTGCATAATATCATAGCTGGATTCGCAACCAGAGGAACTCTGCATTGACTATATTGTTTAGGGGATTGAGATCCTGGATAAATCTCCACGACCCCCCTGGTGATTTCTTCAGATGGTACACAGCTGTGTTGCATGGAGATTCTGATGGAACCAATATTCCCTACTGCACTAAAGCGCAAATGGTTTCAAATATATATTCATCTGCTTCTCTGGACCTGGGGTACTGTTTCTGCTCGCATCAAAAATTGCTTGTGGTTTAGGCTTGATTTGAACTGTTCCTGTTCAATTCAATAGACCCACGTTATATGGACTACAGGTCCGCAAGATGCGTGGGATCTTTTCTAAATCTTCCTGGAAAAATGACAGTTTCTTTTTTACTAATGTCATTCTCTTTGGTATTTCTCTATTCTCTACTTTAATACAATAAGTGAGACTTAAAATACTAATTCATCATCTGAATAATCATCTCTAACCAATTCCTCATCTGTCAAGTCTGTTAGTCTGTATCCTTCACCAAGAGCTATTATTACTCTCTATCCTCTTCCCTCATCATCCGTCCCACTTCCTCTCTTACCGCTGCTGCTTCTAACTCTAAAGGGATAACCTGTCCTTATTCGTCATCCATAGGTATTTCTGGCCTAAACAAAAATTCTTCAGGTATTCTCAACATTTTACCTACCAGTCTAGGAAGCCATGTCATCAAAATATTCACTCCATACGAAAATACTTCTCAGTCTAAAGGGACACCTCCTAATGCTTTTTGGCCTGCAAATGCTAATGTAACCTCTCTTACACTCATATAATGTATCACTGGAGTGGAACACACTATTGCTTTGTCAGTAAAATATATCGTCATGTTAAGTTATGTCATCAAGTCACACCCTAATATGTTAACTGGTGTCTGCCGAGAATACAATAGTGACATAGACACGTCATGTTCTCCTATAGAAATTGGTAGTTCATCAGTAAAAGAAACTAAACTCATAGCCCCAGAGAATCTGTGCGCATTCATGGCAATGCCAGACATTGGGTACTTCCCCTTTCGAACACAGAAACTAGTCGCTCGAGTGCCTAGAAGAAACAAAAATGTCTTGCCTCCTATCGTTACACTAACCTTTGGTTCCTCTTGGGGTCTGGTATCACTGATAGGACTGAACATATCAGGTTGCTCAGAGGGTTTTCCTATTGTGGATATAAATTCATCCCTGTATCCATGAAAGGATTTCCTCCTACCACAGTCACACTCCCTATCCTAGGTATGAATTCTTGTGGGACAACTGTGTTTCCATTCCATTGTGGCACTATTGCTTGTTATGCATGTGCTTGCTGGCTCTGTACTTGTTGCGTCTGCATGGGTGCTTGCTGTGGTTGCCCTTGTGGCGGCTGTGTCTGTGAGGGACCTTGCTGTGCTTGCTGTATTTGCGGCGCACATCTCTGATTCTGCGTGTGATCTTGGGCATAATATTCTTGTGGTTCTGCACTGTACTGTGGAGAATAGCTCATCCCCCTTCTTGGAGCTTGCCAATTCTGCTTCATGCCCCCTCTACTTCTACACTTTCGGGCCATATGTCCTATCCTCCCACAATTCCAGCATTGCTGCGGCTTTCCTCCATTAAATCCTCCTCCTCCCTGGGGGTTTTGAAATCCACCTCATCCTCCTCTAGGTCCATTCCCTCTACCTCGTGGACAAATATTATACCCACTTTGAACTAAAGGATATCCTATATTGTTTGGTTGTGCTAGCTGTACCCCCCGTGTTGTCACATCTTCACCACTTGTCTGAACCAACTTTGCCTCTTCCTGCTTTCTACTGTCTGCCTTCTTTTTATTCTTTTCTTGAAACAATCGACCATTTTGTACAATAGTCAACTGTATTTCTGGCCAAGGCTTTGTTTCCATCCCTACCTGTTTCTTAATTTGCTGTTGCATTGACTCGGGCAGTCCCTGACATAAAGTATGATACCATAATGCTACTGTTTTATCCCACGGTTTTCTCATCTCGAGACACCAAAGTTCTTGAATCTCTTAAATAAAGGCAGCAGGACCTTCATCTTCACCCATTTCCTGTGTCATAATCGCACCCATGTCTGATGTGTCAGCATATTGTACTCCAAGCGCCTTCCATACCTCTGCTCTACAATTATTAAATGGCCCTGTGTCATGTGTCATATTTTGTGCTGTTACACTCGCATATGTTATGTTATTTAATTTGTAAAGCGTGCCAGGTACCCTTGGGCTCAAGGGCACTGAAACAAAAAGACAGACACATTCCAACAACACAACAGAGAAGAAGTGCTACAGATCAGGAGGTATCGGAGGCGACCAGATAGGAGGAACATAGCAATGTTTAGGAAAACAGGGCCATTTTTTGTCCTTTCTTAAAAACTTTTGTCGATGTTGCAGCACTTAGCAGGGGAGTAAGAGAGTTCCACGACTGAGGTGCTGCAGATACAAATGCAGCTTCTCTTGATTTCTCAGTCTTAAGACGTGAAACCAAAAGGGTGTACAACTCAACGGATCTGAGATTTCCGATGTTTTTCTTGAATCTGAATGATACCCTGACTTGAACAGGGAGCCAATGCAGGCTTCTACGCGCTTCTGATACATGGTCTCTTTTTGAAAGGCGTTTAACAACTCGAACAGCACCATTTTGTATAACCTGGAGTCAATGAAAATCTGATAGGGGTAAACCAACCAGGAGACTACAACAGTAATCGATCTTAGCACCGATTATAGCCCTTGCCAGGGTTTCAGAATTCTTTTCTGACACAAATGGTCTCAGGCAACGGAAGAGTTTAATGTAACAGGAAGCCGAGGAGACTAGGCTATTGACCTGAGCCTTCATGTTAAGATTTTTATGCAGATAGATCCCCAAAGTTTTTACTTTGCTCTCGACTTCTATTGTACAATTGTCGATAATAAAGTTCTTATAGCAGGGGCCCAACTTCACGATTTTGGTTTCTGATCCCACTAGAAGAAGCTTGGTTATAGCACTATTAATGGCTAGGCCATTTGTCACCATCCAATCCTGGATTGTTTGATATATGGAGTTAATCAGTATCTCATCCTCCACATGGGCGCCTGTTATCGGGATGACACACTGTGTGTCATCTGCATAGTTTGCAAAAATGATCCCTTCCTCTTCCAGAATCTGGAAGAAGGGGATCACAAAGATGTTATAGAAACAGGGAGACACACAGGCCCCCTGTGGGACACCGTACGTAAGGGGAAAAGGTTTTGCTTCTGCACTATCGCTGGCCACTCTGACTTGCCTACCCTTCAAAAAGGAGGTAGTCCAATCCACAGCCGCTTGAGAGAATTTAGCATTATTTTCTACCCTGGTGGATAAGATGGAGTGATCCACCAGGTCAAAAGCTGCTGATATGTCAAGGATCACAAGAAGCGAAATATGACCACTATCCATCCTGTGATGACGATGGGACTTAAAAGCCAATAGAGCAGTCTCAGTTTCGTGATTTGTACGGAAGCCTGACTGATAATCATGATAGATATGATTTTGCTCCACAAAGGAAAAGATCTGATTATATGCCACTCTATCCAAGATCTTTAACAGGAAGGTGGTATTAGTGATAGGTCAATAATCCGAGGCAGTCAGAGGGCAAAGATTTGGTTTCTAAAGTAAAGGGGTGATCCAGGCATTCTTGATGTTATCTGGCACCTTGTTCGTGGCAAAGGAGGAATTGACAAATTTCGTCAAAGCCGGGATTAGGGTAGGAGAGCATTATTTAATTATGACTGAGGAACAGGGATCTCCTTTACAACTAGTGATTTTAGTTGCGAAATGACCTTGGACAGTTCTTGTTCCGATATAGGCTGGAAACTAAAAATAAGTTGGTCATCAGCTTTGTTATTAACAGTAAGTAGATTAGCTGATAAAACTTGTTCTGTCGTAGCAAGCTTTTTTTCCTCTATTCCTGCTCTAATTTTAAAGAGCTTATTGGACATGGCATATTGGATTTTTGTGCACCATGATTCATCTTTAGGAATGGTGTCTTGCGTAGGACTCAGAGACTGAGACTGCTCCTTCAGAATTTTGAAAAGTTCTATACTATTCGACTGAGCATTCAATATTCTCATATTAAAGGATTCTTTTTTGGCAGAATATATGGCTGATTTATATTCAGATGAGACTTTCTTATAGCTAGCAAGGCTAAGCGGGTCTTTGGAAAGACGCCATGCATAGACATTTTTTTTTCTTCAGATTTGAGAGCTTTCAGGTCATCATTAAACCAGGGAATACGTATAGCTGGAGGAAGAGTTTTGTTTTTAATAGGAGCAAGTTTCTCTGTGACTGAATCCAGAGAATTCATAAGCACATTAGAGATTTCTTCCAAGTGTCAATATTGCATATCTTGCTGTTAAGAGAGGAAGCCCACTCAGCAAGGTGTGTAGAGGTCAGCTTTTTGCAATTTCTCGCTTTTATTGTGAGCCTAGACGGCACTACTTCTTTTGAAAAAGAATCAGTCTTTATTAGGAAGTTTATAAAGAAGTGGTCAGACCAAGGACAAGCATTAACCTCTAGATTTGAGAGAGTCATATTCAAAGAGGAAACCCAATCCAAAGTGTGTACCTTGGTGTGAGTTGGGACTCTAACATGGTGTGAAAAGCCTAAAGACTCTAATGTCTTCTCCAAGACTTTAGCTGAGACATCCGTGGCACATCCCAGCCACAGATTAAGATCGCCCAAAATAGTGATTTTGGTATTGGGTTTTAGAATGGAGAGAAGAAGGCCGTTCAGAGTAGCTGGGAAAGTAATATCCGCTGTAGGGGCTCTATATAATAAAAGAAAATTAAGAGTGGTTTCTGCACTAACCGCTAATTTAATGAGAAGTAGTTCAGTACCTTGAATGGTATCGATCTTACAATCCCAAGTTTTAAAATTAGATTTTATAATGAGGGCAACACCCCCCCCCACTCTATTAGAGGTTCTATCCTGTCTTAAGATGTAGTAGCCCTCTGGAGTAGCTAGCTCCAACACTGGATCTGCTGCCTCATGGGCCCAGGTCTCAGTAATGGCACATAAATCCAGGTCTTGCTCCTAAATAATGGATGTGACCTTGGTTGCATGTTTAAGCAGCAATCTGGTATTCAACAACATCCATTTCAGTGTGCACACCGACTGTGTAGCTGTGACAGTGTTTGGCATAGCATGAGGAGAGGGTACAGGAGTGCATGCTGTGGACTTCTCCAACAATGTAGATACGGTAGCTGTAGCTGACCTACATTCCTTTGAATCTGCCACATTTGTAATCAAGGGTACCTCAGGGGCACTTGTCCCTAAATCAGTTAAGCCATCCAACACAGATGTGCTGCTATGCTGTGATGAGAGATTGAGTGATATAGGAGGGTATTCCCTTATGGAAACGGGGTCAGTAGCCAAATTCAGATCAGATGCAGTATCTGATGGGACAGGAACGTGATCCCTCAATTCCATGCGAGCGGGTTGCTGAGTTAAGGCATCAAGCCTTTCTCTGGCCATTTGAATGACCTGCATGACCTCTAATATGCCGATATTTCTTGCTTACCCGTAGATGCAAATAACCTTGGCTGCCTGCTGCCTTCCGCAATGAACCAGAACAAACCGGCTCCTATGCGCCAGCGCTTACGCGCCTGATGTGATATTAAATAGAGCCTGGGACTACAAATCCATTGGGATTTGTAGTTCCTAAGTGTTTCTAGCTCCGAACAGGCCCCGGGACAAGCGTATGAGCGTGAGAACACGAGAAACTGCTAACAGTTTAAAAACAAATTAAAATACAAAGACTAAAAGAGTCTGAGCCGTAATTATATTAAACTATAAGGTAAATGCTAAAGCTAAAATACACTGCAAGCAGCGTTACGGCGACTACAATTTTCGTAAATAGCAAGCTACACTGTAAATACACAAAGCACAATAAGAACAATCAATGAATGAAAACAGGCGTAGGGGGCTTAAATACTAGAATAAAACGGCTCCTACGCGCTCCTGCTTACGCGCCTGATGTGATATTTAATAGAGCCTGGGACTACAAATCCACTGGGATTTGTAGTTCCTAAGTGTCCCTAGCTCCGAAAAGGCCCCGGAACAAGCGTATGAACACGAGAAACTGCTAACAGTTTAAAAACAAATTAAAATACAAAGGCTGAAAGAGTCTGAGCCGTAATTAAATTAAACTATAAGGTAAATGCAAAAGCTAAAATACCCTGCAAGCAGCGTTACGGCGACTACAATTTTCGTAAATAGCAAGCTACACTGTAAATACACAAAGCACAATAAGAACAATCAATGAATGAACACAGGCGTAGGGGGTTTAAATACTAGAACAAAACGGTTCCTACGCGCTCGTGCTTACGCGCCTGACGTGATATTAAGTAGAGCCTGGGACTACAAATCCACTGGGATTTGTAGTTCCTAAGTGTCTCTAGCTCTGAAAAGGCCCCGGAACAAGCGTATGAGCGTGAAAACATGAGAAACTGCTAACAGTTTAAAAACAATTTAAAATACAAAGACTAAAAGAGTCTGAGCCATAATTAAATTAAACTATAAGGTAAATGCTGAAGCTAAAATATCCCACTGGTCTCCAAATGTCATCAGCTCTCTCCCCTAGAATAGCTGCTAGTAGGCCTTTTTGTTGCCGACTGCTAACATCATTCCATCTGTCATTCTTTGTAACTCATAAATCCATTTTCCCACACCTGCCGTCAAACTAGGTTGTTTGCATTTCAAATTGTCTTTATCCATTTGTGGCCATGGAATATATTGTGGTTGTCCTGCCCCGTTCTCTAATGATGGGAATTGTGTCAATCCTGGTCCACAATCGTACTCACCTACACTCCTTGTCTTCGAGGTGAGGCTGTTTCGCCTGTTCGTCTTCTTCCTTGTAACAACCTTAATCTGCTTACATATGGTAGGGTTACATCCCCAGTGCTGCGCAACTGTGCTGGTGGTCGTTCAGTGTATGGTGTTGGTTCTGGTGTTTAACCTTTAGCGTCTTCTAAATCTGACAATTTTACCTCTCTTTCTATCAAAAAACCACATGCGCCTTCTCCTCGTGCACTTTCATTTTACTACCTTTCTCCGTCTGGCATCATTATACCCTAGCTTGTAGGGCTGTGATCCCTTTCCTCATCATCAAGATCTAGTCTACTTAAGGTACACCTTTTTATGCTCGTCCGTTATTACGTCATCCAATCTACCTCCTGTTCCCTTTGGTGGAGATCCTACAATACTCCCTTTGGTTTTATAACCATCCTTATCCTGCATTTTGCTAAATAAATCCCCAATCCTTTCCCCTATGTCTTCTGCTTCATGCTCATCAGCTCATGTCTGTGTTCTCGGTATCCGTTGTAGCTCCCTGCGAGGTTGTTGTAATCCTCTCTCTTCTTCCCACCGTTCTCGTTCTTCGATTGACACTATGCATCTATTAAACAAGTGATCTATTTCGTCATTCCTTTGTCACCTACTCCTCATTTCTTCTTCCCGTCTTCTCATCTCCGTTTTCTCTTCTTCCTCGTGCCTTCTTTGCAACCTATGTTCTTTCAAGTTCTTTCAAGCTGTGTGTTTCTATTTAATCCTTTTTCTTCTCCTTTAATCTCTCTTTCTCTTTCTTTTGTTCCTCATACCTTCTCCGTTCTTCCTTTTGGACTTAAGCAATTTTGACTTGAAAGTGTTGTGTTGCAGTACGTGGATGACATACTAGTCTGTAGCACGTCAGAGAAACAGTGCAGACGTTATTCAGTCCAGCTAATGATTATCCTTGCAGACAAAGGATATAAAGTAGACAAAGAGAAATTGCAGAAGAAGTGCTGTACATAGGCCAGTTAATTTCACATGAAGGAAAGAAAGTTACTCCTGAGAGGGCTGAGGCCGTTTTGAAAACAGTAAAGGAGCTCACAATAAAGCTCATGCAGAGATTTTTGGGACTATGTAACTATGTAAGAGCATGGGTCTTTGATTACAGTTCATACATAAGGCCCTTGTTGCAAGCTCTGAAGAAAGCACAGATGAATCAGGGAAAAATAGTTTGGACTGAGGAAATGGAAGAAGGGTTTGATGAGTTAAAAAAGGCAATTTGCACCTTGCCAGTTTTAGGGATTCTCAATGATGCTGAGGAATTCTTCTTATTTTCGAATACGAATGGCACTGTTATGACAGCCGTACTCACAGAGAGAACCACGTTGGGGTACAAGCCCCATGCATATTACAGTGGGATTCTAGACCCAGTGACGAGGGGTCATTTTCTTGTGAACAGTCTTTGGCTGCCACTGCGTTCGCCATTGAGAAGGCTGCTAGCATAGTGATGGGATGTTCCATGACGTTATTTGTTGAACATGCATTATCTGCCATTATGACTTCTCAAAGGGCTTCTGCCTACGAGGTAGTCATATCGAATCCAGCGATTTAAATAGTCTGATGCAGAATAGTTAATCCTGCATGTTTGTAGCAGAACCCCTGGCATAGGACGATCATGCACATGATTGCTCGAATTATGAGGAATTCTATGATGAACTCCCGAGGGCGAAGGAAAATGCGTTGGCAGCTGGGGAGATTCTCTTTATTGACGGTTCTTCGAGAATCGATCAAAATGATGGACAGAGATATACAGGTGCCGCTGTGGTGAAGCACACTGCCAATGGAGAATTTGAAGTACTGATAAGTGCACGACTACCGTCTCACTTTTTGGCACAGGCTTCTGACTTAGTGGTGCAGATTATCGTCCTCAAGAACCATGCAGACCAGGAAGTATCAGTGTACAGTGACTCCGCCTATGAGACGTCGACAGTACACGCAGGGCTAGCGCACTGGAAAAGGAGGGGTTACCTCTGAGCGGACGGCACTCTAGTGCAACACGCAGCCTTATTGGACAGGCTTATTAGAGAACTACAAATCCCAGTAGCCATTGCAGTCGTTAAGTGCGCAACGCACACTAAAAGGGCTGACTTTATCTCACGTGGAAATCAAAAAGCAGATGAGGAAGCAAAGCGGATTACATGTTCAGAAGTTATCATGTCATTTGACAAGCCTGATGTGAATGAAAGCATGGTGGTGATGATGAGTGTGTCTGAGTGTTATAATAACTTGTCTAGTTCTCAGTTAGCAGAGATACAAGGGGAAGCGCCCCAAGATGAAATTGACTTGTGGGTTCTTTAAACCCCTCTGAAGCATTGTGGCAACAAGACAGCACTGGTAAACCGGTGATGCCTGTAGCCTTATTAAGGGTGGTGTTGGAACAGCTACACTACCCTGCACACGTTACTAAAGAGATCCTCACCGCAACAATTGCGGAGGATTGGTTTGTTCCGAATATAGTAGAACACGTTGCATTTTATGTAGTAAATTGTATTGTATGTCAAAAGTTTACTGCTGGGCACACATCGCGCACAATTAGAGGAGTTATTCCAAGACCTAATGGTCCCTTTCAGCATTTACATATCGACTATGTCGACATGCTGCAAGTATGTAATGGATATAGATATATGATAGTGGTAGTATGTCCCTTTTCGAGGTGTATTTAAGCTGGACTGTGTACACATCCAGACGCCACCTATAGAGTCACATTGTTTATATGAGAAGTGTTTCCTAAATGGGGATTATGTGAAGTATTGAGATCAGATAATGGCTCTCATTTTGTAAATGAAGTCTTTGAGCAAATAGGCTTGTTGCTTAGTATAAAGCACAAGTTCTCATCAGCATATCACCTGTAAGCGAACAGTGTCTGTGAGAGACTCAACGGCTTGCTTAAAGAGAGAATAGCTAAATTGAAATTGACCCTGAAGGGATGATTGTATTGTCTACCACTGGCATTGTATGCATTGAGAAAACTGCCAGGTCCAGACCACCATCTTACCCCCCACGAGATAGTGACAGGGAGGTGAATGAGGTCTAGAACTAGAAGTGATGCCCAGCCGACAGCAGAATTGTTAGGAAAGGAGTTACATGATTATCTTACATGCATGACCTCAAGTATCTCTGTTATTTCAGATCTGCTCAAGCAGGAGTGTGGGGAAACTCGGAACACAGAAGGAGATGTTACAGCAAACAGAGTTAAAGAACTATGTCTTCCCAAACTTTTTCCCGGAGATGCTGTCCTAATCCGCAACTTCACTAGAAGGTGGCACGAGCCTCATTTTAACAGCCCCTTCATAGTGGAGGACGTTACACCGTCTGCAGTCAAAGTGCAAGGCAGACGCGCTTGGATATTTCATGGAGACGTGAAGATCTATGCTGGAGAACCCCTTTAATCCCATCAGAAGTAAGAATCAGGGAAGAAACACAGCACGTGCAGACTAGGCCTATTATGAGGAAGAAGAAAGCAGAAGCTGTTTTATAAAGATAAAGAGTTCATTCGACTGTGGCTTGTTTCGAGACACTCTTTTCAATCACTAAAAAGGAGTAAAGGGTAGCTATTCGTTCTTGAGCCACAGGAGTTTGTTGACATTGGACTGAGACATGCTTACATCTCGAGCATAAAGTAGAGTATGCCAAATTTGGAGGTTTTTTTGATGACTTGAAGAGGGAGCAGTTCCCCGATTCTTTTCACACTGAACTTCTGTTTGGAGGGACCTATGGTGGTGCCCAATGACAACGTTTCATGGGTAGTTCTTGCAGTTTTCCTTTTCATTTTGCGCACATACCACATACCATGATTATAGAGGCTCATAAGAGAAGAACGAAATCTAAGAGAAATGCTAGGGAGGATGATCATGGGCTGAATGATTACCTGGACCATACAGCACACTTGGGGAATAACATATGGTATTAGCATATGAAAGAAGGGGGAAGAAGGCCCTCAATGGAGGAATGCTTTGTATGTGCATTCCTGCCTCATAGCAAGGGGAAGTCTAAGATCCTCATAGCTATTGAAGTAGACGTCAGACAGCACATTGTCTTTCATACATAGCATTCTGTCGTACAAGAGGCCAGTTCTTGGACTGAGATGCCTATCTCAAATGGGCAACTGAATGGGCAGATCCGGATGAAGATGATTATGTTCAGGATACAAAGACAAGGCTAAGAGATCATACTAAGAATCACGTAATCAGATATAAAAAGCCTGGAGTGAAAGGAGCTGGAATCAGATAGGAAGTAAATAAGAAACTGGAGAGTCCAGGAAAATCTGCAGACGACATTCAAATTTGGAAAAACAGAGGCCAGATGTAGATTTGGGGAACAGTATTATCACCAGACGGCTGGGAAGAAGCAGTGGTTATCTGCAGAGCCTGGATGGTAACTTATCATCCTGAATCAACTATTTGGAATGCACAAGTGCTGTGCAAGCCATTGTGGCTGAGACTTGCTAAACTACTGACCTGGCTCGAAGACAGAGGAGGACCCTTGCAGATAGTGCCTCTGGCGAGTGCAAAGCTGTGCTTCAGAAGCAATGGCACAAGAAAGGTTGGAGAGAATCAGAACTGTGATTGCATCTTTGAGGCATCAGGAATGAACATTGGGACAGCAGTGATCATGGATCACTATTGGGCATGCTGATCTAGAGCATATATGAGGCTACCCAAGGATTGAGGAGTAGCATGCACATTGGTGAATGTTCATGTTCCAGCGTTGGTGATTCCTAAAAGTGATTTGAATCTTTACAGTTTCCCGAAAGCAGATGCTCACCTGAGGAAGAAGAGAACTGTGGAGCTAATCAGTCGAATAAAGAGGGAGAACTATTTCTCTGACAGGTCAATAGAAGCCTTTGACTCTATCCCTTATGAGCACAGACTGTTCAGTCAGACTTTGTCAGTATTCACGTTGATCTTCATGCCGAGAATCCAGGTTGGCACAAATACCAAATGGCTGAAGATTAGCAGATGGGAATTGCTGCAGACGATCAAGACAACCATAAAGGGATTCAATGCTATCAGAGAAGAGATGAGAGCCATAAGACTGATGACTCTTCAGAAATGATACGTCTTGGACATTATCACAGCTATTGATGGAGGTGTTTGTGCAAAAATCAGAGGATCATGTTGCACAGTCATACCTTCTCACGTTGACGAGAATGGAATCTTGACAGAGGCCATAGAGATGCTAACAAAGCTACACGTCCATATGATAGACGAAGTAGAAGACATTGCTGATGACAGTTGGTTTGGATCACTCTTTTCTTGGGTTCCACAATGGATGGCAGACATGATCAAGTTCCTTGGATCCCTGATCGTGTTGGGGTTGCTTGCCGTCTGTGTGATCAAGATAATAATCACACAATGCAAGAAGAGAGCAAAGAAAGCCATAGGGATGAAGATCATGATCGATGTTGAATCAGGATGAAAAGCAAGAGATTTAACAGATGAAGAAATAAGGGACTTTGTGAAGGCCAGTATCCATGCACCTGAGGGAACAAAATTCCTGTATCCAGAGAACCATAAGAAGTATGTGGGAAGATGGATCTATTGCACCCCAAGTGGACAGTGCATGTTCATGACTTGGAACAAGGATGAGCATGTGAAATCAGCTGGATGCCTGAAGGGAGTCATAAAGATATGGATCCCAAAGAAGCATTTCTGTTGACAAGGATGTCTAGACGTGAAAGATGATGGGAGAGTGGTTGATGAATTGGCCAGAGGGGGGGTGTGTAGAGAAAGAGCTAAGTACCCCCACCTCAATCACCTCGCCCATCTTGCCTGTATGTTGGGAGCCAGAGTGTGAGACACATGCGGTACCAGTGAAAATACTGATACCTAGGAGAATCCTGGAGGCAAGGTTCCCATTGAGAAAACCATACCTGCATACGAGACAGTATGATAGTACGGGATTTCATTGTTGAATGAAATCCCAGAAGAAGCAGGACCAATGAATGACGAAGACAAATGGTGACATCATACAGAGTCGAGCTGATGTACATAGAAGAGATGCAGAGACTAGAGAATGCGGATAGTCTATAAGGCATCAAGAAAGTAGTGAATATAAGTGGCATCTTGGGATCAATATGAATGAACTTATGCTACAGAAAATATGAAGATGTCAAACTGTTTTACACGTGCACAGTTACAGCTGCAAGCAGACAAAATATTCTTGATGCTAGCCAAGTAGTGAATAGATTGCGGCATGCGCCAACATATATATGTTATATATATGTGAGTAAAGAATGGATGTTTCCACTACATGTTATAGCAGAGGTGGGTTAAAGAAGGAAGTCCTTGTTTCCAGTGTGTCGCAGTTAGAAAACAAATGAATTACAAAGTGAATCTCAGAAAGGCGAGACTGGATGAGCCAGGAATCCAAGGTCTTATCAGGCTGGAGTGAGTAGACATTGGATACAAATTGTCTGAAAGAACAAAGCTCCTGTTCAGGAGGCATGAACAAAACAAGAAAGACGTCAGAGGTCTATTAGAAAATAGTATTTTTAATACATGAGAGGGTCAATTTTGTGGTCTTCAGTCACGTGGAGGGATGAAGTTGGACGAACATGATGGTCAGATCTACGCATGAGGGCAGAGCGTGCCTTCACTCCCCTGAATTCTCTTGAGCAACAAACACTCCCAAGGACAAGTTCAAAGCCCTAATTGACAGCAGACCACTGAGGTGATGATGGATGAATATGCTAATTGGTGGGAAGCTATGGTCGAAGACTAGCTCACCAGCACTTGGAAGCCCAGTCTGCGTGTTGCTAGACGTAGGTGGAAAGTACTGACAGAGGTTAGAGTGCCAACCAATGGTAGAGGACTGCATGATTAGGGGTCCTATAGTTTGTGTAGCCAATGGGACGTTGTGTATTTAGTGACGTTCATAGTGACTTGTTTTAGGGGACGGCTTAGTTGCCCCACCTGATGTTAAGAAACAAATCACTTTCTTTCACTGCCTTAGACGAGTATGGATAGCATACATAGATATTCCCTTAGACCCTATCGCACTTGCCATTAGGTATTTGTAGTTTGCCACGTAGGATGACGTTAGTAATACATAGGTTGACGTCATCTTTGACAATATTTTTCTATAAAAGAATGCTTTTTTCCAAGATGCATTGAGAGTTCTTACGCTGAGACGTCTGTTGATGTCTGTTGTACTCCCTGTTTTAGATAATTGATATTAAAACAGTTATCCTTTTGCCAACTACCTGAGTCGTTTCAATTATTGATGTTTGAGTAACTTCTGCATCCCCATCTATCTTAAGGGTATTGCTACCTCATCTTAAATGGCTGGAAGACCCCAGTTCAGATAAATGGGCCTATAATCATTTTTTTTTTAGTCTAACTATCTGACAATGATTGTCCAAGAAAGACTGAACCCAAGCAATGGTTTAATCAGAAACTTCTGCCATTTGAGGCAGGCGGAATAGGAGAATAGCATGGTCAACAGTATTGAAGGCGGCTGAGAAGTGAAGCACTGGCAGCAACGTGAGATGCACCTCATCAGCATATGTCAGGATATTACCTGACGCTGAGGCAATGTCAGTGCCATGGTTCGCAAAAAAAAAGAAAACACTGATTATTGGTAAGGGACCCATTTGTTTTACAAATGTTGTTGGAGCTGAGAGCTAACAATTTGTTACAGGAATTTAGATGGCCAAGGGAGACCAGCAATCGGATAGTAGGTATTAAGAACAGTAGAATTCAAGGAAGATTTTTGGGGTAACACCAGATTTATTTAGAAAATCTGGAATGGATCCTTCAGACAAGGATTTATTGATAAATTCAACCATGTGTTCTACCACTAGGTCGGCATAATGGATAACAGCCAATGCTGATGAGGCATCTTCAAGGTATCAAGTGATATGATATGGTATGACATGATATGTCATTTATAACGTGCCTGTACACAAGTGGATGAAGACACTTGAGAAAAGAGAGAAAATTGGAAGAGGTTACAGAATAAAACTTGATCAAAGGAGAGAGATTAACTGAAGTGACAGGGATTCAAGAACTCAAGACAATATAATGTAAAGAGGTAGTTTCATGAATGCTAGAAATGTAAGTCATAAAAAACAAATAAAGTACATCAGAATGCTCCCGAGAAATGTCAAGAATTGTTTGCCCACCTTTGGGAGAAAAAAAGAGCGTACTGCCTGCAATAATTATGTGGGCTTATTATTAGCTAATTAAATTAATTTGACTTTCAAAATAGCAATTTTAAAGGTTTTAGGATGCTTTATAAATCCAGATAAGGGTTCCCATGAATGCATCCTTTTCCAGAGTTTTATTTTGATTTGCTTTGCTCACTGGGAGGGTGATAACAGAGTCATGAAGCTTACTAAACACATTCTGTATTGCATCGAACAAGGTGACACAAGAGGATGGTCTATCAACTAAAACACACTCAGATGAAGAGTGTTCCATATAAGAGATCAATAATGTTTCCTGTTCCTACTTAATGTCTGAAGTATCTTTGTTATGATTGTGACAATAAAAAGAATACCTATCCACCAGGGGGCGCTGAGATGTGTTGAAGCATCTCTGCTCGTCTCCCCAACAGGGCGCTGATCGAGGGACCTGAGCCCCCCCCGACACCCCCAGAGCGAGACAGCGAGACCCCCCCCCCGTGTGAAGGTGCCGGGCACCCCCGGTCCAATTTTGAGAGCCGAGTGTGGACCAGAGCCGGAGCTCTGAGCCTGCGAACTTCGAGGGTGCGAGGCCCCTCCCCCCTGCGGCCCTGCGGCTCCGCGGAAAGCAGCGTCGAGCCCGGGCCCGAAGAAAACTTGCAAAGGCCCAGGCGATCGTGGCCGAGGGCTCCTGCCCTGACCAGACGACCGTTCGCGACGGCGTAACGGCCCAGGAGGTGGCCCAAGGAGCGGGAGAAGGAGGCACCGCAACAGGTCAAGGAACCCCCCCAGCGGGGAGTCAGCAACGGAACAGCACCCCACGAGCGGCGGGGGAGTGACCCCCCCGAGGTAAGGAGACCCACCCTGGGGCTGGGCACCCACCGGGGGAAACAAAACCCATAAGGGGGAAGGAGGAGAGAAGCCAGGGACTGCCCACGCAAGCCCCGGAAGCACCCTGAGACTGAGAGGGGCACGGGGCTCAATCGGAGGCACCCACCCCCCGCAAACGCCGCAAAAGGACAGCCTGCAAAAACGCAACAGGTCACGGCCCCCAACTACGGGGATAAAACAGCGGGGAAAATCGGAGAAAGGGAAACCACCGCCCTCGACAGGGGAATTGACTGGGGCTCCAGCCCCCCCACAACCTTGTCCCCACCCTCGGCCGCAGAGCTACCAGGGGCCCCCGCTCCCCCCAGGACGCAAAGGAGACGAGTAGGCCCCGTTGGCCTCAATCACTCGGTGGTAGACACCGGGGAGCAAGAGCGCCCAGGGAAGGCCTATGACCTGGAGGGAAACACTGCAGAGGTTTCGGCGCCCGTCCTTTGAGCCCCCTACAGCCCCTGAAATGGCCGCCCAAACGCAACAAAAAGCGACAGATGCCAATTCAGTCTCCAGGGGTATGGCGGCCCTGCTGGATGAAATTAGAGGATTCCGTGCAGATATCACCCTTAAGCTGGACACCCTAGACAAAAAAGTGGACAATATAGAAGACAGGGTGCAGGCATTGGAGAACACTACAACCTCGAGTGACATTTTCGAGACACAATTTGACATGCGCCTGTCGGAGCTTGAGAGAAGAGAAGAGAAATGCTCATTAAAAATGGACGATTTGGAAAACAGGGAAAGGCGTTGCAACCTACGTTTCCTAGGCTTCCCGGAACAAGATGGTGAAACTCAGGCAGACATTGTCAAGGCAGTCAACGTGGTGGTGAGAGTCCTTTTCGACGGGGCTAACACTAACGAACCCACTATTGACAGGGCCCATAGAGCAGGGGCAGCCTCCAGAGGTCCTAGTCCGCTTCCATTACTTCTCAGAGAAAAGCAGGATCCTCGAACTGGCTCGCAGGAAGGGCCCGGTGGAATGGGAGGGGACCCAGATCTCGGTGTACCAGGATCTGTCGGCCTTCACTCTGGCAAGACGCCGCCTGTGTTCCCCTCTGACGAAAATGCTCCAAGCCAAGGGAGTCCGATACAGGTGGGGGTATCCTTTTTCTCTTTCATTCGAACTCGAAGGATATAAGTATACCCTGATCACCGAAGATGACATCCAAAGAGTGACGGGCGAACTCCTGGATAGTTCGGGTCTGGAACCGGGAGACCGAGACCGGGAGCGCGCCCCGAAGGGCCCGAAAAAGAGCAACGCTCCAAAGGAGAGGCGCAGAGTACGAGGCCAAAGGAAATTCAGGAGAGTCGCACCAGCGTCGCCGGACCCTCAGAACGGCTGAATCAAACTACTGGAAACCGATGAAAATGTTATGCACTTGACTATGCAAAGGGGGGATGTTGCTAGATTTTACTTCCTTGCATTCATTCCGCAGAGGGGGGGGCTTGATTGGGTTTGTATAATGAGGTAACGAGCCCGGAGGGGGGAGACATGGTTGGCCGGTTGTGTGTCCTCGGGACGATGCCTCAACACAACCAGGCGATCTGGGGGGAGGGGGGTGGGGGGAGAGAAGAGGGGAAGTTGGGATGTTGGGGGATTTGTTATGTCACGCCTAAGTTTGGGGATTTGATCACACCCTGGGGGTCGTTACTAGCCCCCTGCGAGGTATTGAAACAACTAGGGAGAAACGGCACTTGCATCCTTGAAATTGGAGTTATGTGCTTTAAAACGCGTCCTAATGGATGACACACTCCAATCCTTGTCAGTGGGGTCTCTAAATGTTCGGGGGCTCAACTCACCCACCAAGAGGTCGCTGCTCATGCGGGAATTCACGAGGATGAAACTACAGTTCCTCTTTGTGCAAGAGACCCACTGGGTTCGGGGGAAGGAGCCCAAGCTCAAGGCTAAGAACATAGATCAGGTATTCTCAGCCTCTACCCAGTCCAAGAAGAGGGGAGTAGCTCTGCTGGTGTCCCCCGGGGCTCATTTTGGGTTCAAGGTGGCCCAAACTGACCCAGAGGGTCGTTATCTCATGGTAAAAGGGGATGTGCGGGGTCGTTTGTTCACCTTGGTCTGCATATACGCCCCAAATGAATCGCAGGACGTCTTCTGGGAAAGCATGAAGGGGACGATAATGGCATTCACGGAGGGTACCCTCCTGGTGGGAGGGGACTTTAATATGGTGCTGTGTCCCGAGAGGGATAGAAAAGCTGTGAACCCTTGCCCCAACATCCGTCTCCACAAAAAATTGGCTTCAACCTTCCAGGAAGTGAATGGGGAATTGGGATTGTGTGACACGAGTACACCCAGGAAAGGCCTAAACCCCGACTACACTTTTTACTCTAAGCCTCATGATGTCTTCTCGCGCATAGACTACATTCTGGTAGACTCAACTATGCAAGGAGAGGTCTCCAGCGCGGGGGTGGAAACCGTCCCCTGGACGGACCATGACATGGTTAAGATTAGGATTGGCCTCCCCCCTACCCCTGCAACCAGCTCCCGCTGGAGTTGTAACGACCTCCTTCTGCATGACAAGGAGACGCGCCAAACTCTTCTGACAGCCATAGAAGATTATTTCGCCCTGAACGACAACGGGGAGGTAGGCACTATGGGAGTATGGGAGGCGTTTAAGGCAACCATTAGAGGTACCTTGATTGGCATAGGGGCAGGGAAAAAAGGGAGAGGGACCGGGAAGGGAAAGACCTGAAATCCAAGATAGGGGCCATACAACCGGGTGGTAAGCTGAAAACACAGATGTTCCCCGGGCAGTGGGAGGAATTGCAGAAGCTACGTACTAGACTGGCTCACCTTCAAGTAGGGCAAATGGAAAGGAAGCTCTCTTTTCTGAAACAAAAATATATGGAAAAAGGGGAAAAGGCCAACAAGATACTGGCCTGGAGACTTCGCGAACTTAGGAACAACAGAAGAGTGAATTCTATCCGCTCTGCGGACGGTAACTCGACTGCAAGGGACTCCAAGATAGCGGAACAATTCAGGCTATATTATGAAAAATTATACTGCTCAGAATACAAGGGGGATGGGATAGACGTTGATAGATTCCTGGATTCTCTCCCTATCCCGGGCCTACTACCGGACAAAGCCGACACTCTGGAAATCCCCATTTCCCCGGAAGAAGTAATCAACACTATCTCCTCCTTAAAAAGTGGTACGGCCCCGGGGGACGACGGCTTCTCAGTCAAATTCTATAAGACCTATAGATCCACACTCGCCCCCTTTCTGGCCAAGCTGTTCAACAGTGCGCTTAGCCAAGGGTCCCTCCCACCCACAATGATGTCAGCCCTAATAGTGGTCCTACCAAAGGAGGGCAAGGACCCAACCTTATGCCAGTCATACCGCCCCATATCGCTTCTAAACACCGACGTCAAAATTCTAGCTAAACTTCTGGCGAACAGATTGGCAAATTTCCTCCCTACCCTGGTTCATGGAGATCAAGTGGGCTTTATCCCGGGGCGCCAGGGGTCAGATAACATCAGAAAAACCCTCGACCTGATGCATGAGGCAACCAAGCAGGGAGTGGAGGGGTACCTCCTTTCACTCGACTCAGAGAAAGCCTTCGACCGGGTCGAATGGCCTTACATGATCAAGGTTCTTAGGAAAATGGGACTGGCAGTTAACTTCTGCAGGTGGGTCGCAGCACTATACAACTCGCCCTCGGCGAGAGTATTAGTTAATGGGGGCACATCTGAGTCTTTTTCTCTTTCCCGAGGCACCCGGCAAGGCTGTCCCCTGTCACCTCTCCTATATGCCCTGGCCATGGAGCCCCTGGCTATAGCGGTTAGGAACGACCCGGAAATTATGGGTATACAATGTGGTGAGTGCGAGTTTAAGCTCTCCCTATTCGCAGATGATATACTAGGATACCTGACCAGCATTCCAAAATCCCTACCGAGGCTGTTTGATCTCATACACTTATTTGGTTCCTTTTCGGGGTTGAGAGTAAACACATCCAAATCAAGCATCATGCCAATGGGCCCAGGGGAACAAGATATTGAGAATAAAACCGACATTCAGGGGGTTAGAATCGAGCGAGAATCCACAAGATATCTGGGCACCATCATCCCCAGAGACCTGTCACAACTATATCAATGGAATTTCCCTGGAATCCTTGCCCGGGTCAGTAGCGATCTCAAAAGATGGGCCTCCCTCACGCTTTCCTGGCTTGGACGCATGGTTTCGGTTAAGATGAACGTTCTACCACGCCTTCTCTATCTCTTTTCAGCTCTCCCCGTTGTGATACCTGAGGCCTTCTTCGAGGCGCTCCAGTCCCGTGTCCTCCACTTCATTTGGAATGGCAAAAGGCCCAGGGTTAAAACTTCCACTCTGACCCTCCCAAAATCCCATGGTGGCTTTGGACTCCCCGATTTCCGGCTTTATTATAAAGCAGCTCAGCTCAGGGTGATGTTGGAGCACATGCGGGACGATATGCGTACATTTTGGACGTATGTCGAAGACACCCATGCACATCCGAGGAAGGTTAGGGACTATCTCTGGGCCTCCCCCAGGTCAATCCCCCCACAACTCAAGACACATCCTACCCTAGCAGTCCTCTGGACGCTATGGAAACCCAGCAAAGCCAACAATTTGTTATCTACATGGCCTTCTCCCCTGTCATCTCTCTGGGGCCCGCCCATCGATCTGGACATGAGAGGTTTCCGGGACACGCAGGCATGGTCTGACATGGGACTGGAAAGAGTCTCCCAGCTTACACAAGAGGAGGGCTTTATTGAATACGACAGTTTGACAGAGGCTCTGGTGGATAGGCCCCCCACGATTTTCGAATTCCTGCGGTTGAAAGGGATACTCACCCAACCAAGGTGGTCCGAGCAGCTTAGTCGTCCCCTCACCCCATTCAAACTTATTCTGGCCAAAAGTAGATCCCGCAAAGGTTCGCTATCTAAGCTCTATAGTGTGCTGATTACAGCGGACCTAGAAGGCAAACAACCCTTTAAGCGCATATGGGAAGAGAGGATGGGAATGTCAATAGATGATCACACCTGGAGGGCGGTTTTCAAGTGCATCTTCACGGGCTCCCTATACACACCAGCTATGGAACATAGCTTTAAGATCCTTCATTCATGGCACCGCCCCCCGGCTCTATTGTCTAGAATGTACCGAGATGTTTCCCCCCTCTGCCCCAGAGGATGTCACCAACGGGGAACCTGGTTTCATATGTGGTGGAGCTGCCCGTCCATACAGGTATACTGGACGGAGCTTCTTAGCTGGATCAAGGACATTGAGGGCTATGGTCCATCGCTGCACCCGCTGGAAATCCTACTGGGCTCCCCCATGCCTGAGTCAGAGGTGAATGCCTTCCCCAAGGTCATCGGCGCCATGCTGCGGGCAGGGAGATTGGCGCTTGCGTAAAAATGGAAGAGTGTCCTGGCCCCCTCCAAAGAGGAATGGCTCTGCAAGCTCAGGGTGATTTTCAGCTATGAAAAACTCTCGGCAATAGCAAACGATACCATGTCTGACTTTGTCCAAGAATGGACAGCAGTGCTGCTGCACGATGACTGTATTACTATGCGATTGTAGAGGGGCGATTGAACAAGTGTGTAAACTGTTGGCTGCAAGGCGCGCGTCCCCACACTCCTCAGAGGGTTGGTCTTGCCCTGGCCCAATCGCTTCATGGTCTTACCCCACTGTCTCAAGGATCACTTTTATTTGTTGAGTGCTATACGAATGTTCTTCCCTATGCTTAATGTAGTTGCATCTTCCCCAAAGCTGGCGTGACAATTGTTCGGGGGGAGGGACCGGGAGGGGGGAATAGGGGTAGGGAGTTATTCAGAAAATGTTCCTGACAATGTGATTTCTTGTGCATTTATTGTTGAGGTGATGTGCCACTTGGCCCACCCTGGCTTGTATATTGTCAATAAAAAAAAAATTAAAAAAAAAAAGAATACCTCTTAAATGTAAACAATCCAATAAAGGGATAAAAAAAAAGATTTACCAAGTTAAGGGAGAGATCTCTCGCAAGATCCTGTTCTAAGCAATGGACTTTTACATGGCAAGGTGTATTCGCCAGTGTGTGCAAATCATGTGAAAAAAGTACATCTTTAAATGTATTTGCATCAGAATTGTCATCACAATTGGTCCATAGATCAAACATGTATTACTGTTCCCTTAACAGAAAAAAATGCTGAAAATCAAAAGCCTGATGGTCCAAGAAAAGATCCAAACCGCCCAAAAAGATAACCCAGGAGGCTAGTAGCACAGCAGTATTTTAACTATCATGGAATTATTCAGGCTAAGATTAAGTAACATGTAATCAGATGAATCATTCAAGGAGTCAATGGGGAGTGGGTTGATCAAATAGTGGCCCTCGTGAACGACTGCAATTCCACCGCTGCGTTTCTAGGCCTTGTTAGCCTCTTAATAATAGCATAGTTGAAGGCACTATTGTAGAAAAAATTGAACTACAGCCCATGGACCAAGCTTCTGTGATAAAAGCATCATAAAGTCATGAAGGGCAACATCATTTGAAATTGCTGATCTGCCATTTAAAAGGCGACATTTCAAGTGAGGAATTGGGTGAACAATAAAATGCCAAGTGTAATAACAAGCGGTTTAAGATAATGGGGTACCCACTTCAATCCGTAGCGAACAGTTGTCCCCAGGTATGCATAGAGCTAGAACCAAGCCCATTCTTAAACTCGAGAAAATCAGACCTGAAAAGAAGGGGCATGGTGGTCAAAGAATAAGCACAAGAGAGCGCCACTTCACAACCAAGCGGGGAAAAAAGCCTAAATAAGAGATCCCAACAACAGTTATGCTATCAGGTGTAACACATTATTGAAAGAGCACTTTTCTGCACTAGGGCCAGGTTTGCACTGGTGATAACAGGCATAACTGCACTTCAACCTGTGCAGTTTCTCTAATATGGCCCCGGATAGGCGCCACTGCGGTGGTGATGGGCGCAGAATCAATGCTTAATAACATAACATCACAAGTAGACATTCGTCTAGCCATTCTGCCAGGCACTTTGCATTACTTTATCCAAATCAAATGCCTTTTGGAACAGGTGCAATACGAAAAGAACACACAGTTTCTTATGTACGCCCGGGAACACATTTTGCATTGTGAGATTATGTTTGCTGATGACATCATATATGGCAACATGATAAATTACCGCACTAATGGCAACAGTCATATAAACAGAAATACTCGGTCAAGTATGGGGATTTCACATTCAAAGTCGTTTATTGTGTACATTGCACATACTCGTGTCAGAGAATCACCCTCCCTGGTACCTCTCTGCGATGCCATTTGCATCACTCTTTAATTGGCATGTTTTTTTTAAATCACAGAGTTTTTTTCATGCCACATTGGCGCCTTGCGGCTACTTCAAAGAACGTTTATACACAGGGTATACATAGTGTATAAATCTTTTCTAATCAATTATGCATTAGAAAGTCAGCTCTTCTGGTTCTTGTATAGTGTGGCGCGTTCTCCGTGTTAAGCACACATGGACAAGGGGTGTCGAGAACATAAACAGAGGAGCAGGACAGTGGAAAGAACACAGGGAAAAAGCGCATGGAGCGTTTGGAAGGCTAGGGGAGAGGACACAGGCTATTAATGTGGATCAGAGAGCAAGAATCGGCTGGCATGATATGATATGATATTTTATTTATATCGCGCTCATACACAGGTGTTTCAGAGCGCGACCAGGCAAAGGGAGGGGAACAGTGGAGAGAACAAACACAACGATTTTACTAGGCCCAGTGACATTGAGAACGCGCAAGTGCAAGGGGAAGGGAAAAGGGGGAAAGTGCATGGGAGGGGGGAGAAATTGGAAAGTGCAGAGCATAAGAAAGGACAAGATAAATAATAGTAAAATAAATCAATAAATACAGTGATCAGAAACAGTGGTAGCGCAGCCTGTGCGGGCCAAGTGCAAAGTTAGTCAGATAGGGAGTATCTGATCAGTGCAGACAAAGAGTGGGGGGCCTGTATGGGTACAGATGCAGGCCCCAGTGCAAGAGGTGGCGCCAGGGGGCAGTGCAGGAGGGCAACAGGGTGAGTAGGTACCTGGGCCAGAAGGGCAGGCGGCGGCCAGGTGCAGCATTGCTGAGAGAGAAAGCAGATCAGCACGGGAGAAGAGGGGGAAAGGCAGAGGCAAAGAGGAATGGCAATGAATTCTCACCAGATACATAGGTGAGGCCTCACCCAAAGCCATAAGCATGATAGGGCAAGGTCAGAGACGTTTATATGGGAGGGCAAAAGGGGCACTTGCCCAGGGCCCCCACCTTGGAGGGAGACCCACAAGGCTAGCTGATCTGAAGAAGTAAGATTCCATTGTACACCAGTCTTAAATAGCTCACGTCAGGGTATTTTATGCGGTGCTGCTGAAGCTCTAAACCCATTGCCTTTCTGTTTTGTCAAGTGCATTCTGCCTTGATCAATTCATCATGTATTGCTTTCTGTGTTCACTGTGGTATACATAGTTTATGTGTTCCGTATGTCACAACTCTGTAGCATTCTTTCCTTCCTGTGGGAATTATGTTGATCATGTGCATTAGGCAAGTGTGAAATGCATATCGATAAATTGAGTGCCACAATGGGTAAGAAGTTAGCTCAGTGTGTAAAGCACCCATTGCAGAGATATGTGTTCATAATTAGAATATCACATTCCAAATAGGCTGGCTGAGCCTTTCCTATGTCTGAAGTTTATAGACCTGCCTGCATATGTACTTGCTTTTGCAGAACAACATCTGCTATTATCAGCAATGTACCTGTACGTATGGTGTAGGTCTAGAAATTGGTTTGTTCAGATGGGGTGTTGTAAAACCTAGGCAAACGCCTCCAACAATGGCATAAACTGTTAGTCCAAGAGGTGAATAAGTTTCCAAATTCAAGACTATGGAACGACAGCGTTCATGTTTGTATCCTGGATTTGCCAACAGACGATACAGTGATCCTGGTTAAATCATCTAATATATTTTACATTACTGTGCTGTCTTCTGTGAGGTTTGTCTTCTTGCATGCTGCTGGTATCGTTTAGCCCATTACATTCTTATGCAGGCCATTTGGGTGGAAGGGCTGGTAGAGAGAAGAGAGCAGACCATATGTTGCAGGCCTCAAGCAAGCATATTTTAAGGTCTGCTTGTTTGACACAAAAGACGTTTTGCTTTTTGGTAAAAGTCAAATGTTTTTATGCACGTTTATAAATGAAAATGTCACAAGCCATTGTCTTGGAAGTATTAAAAGCTTTAAAATACAAAAGGCAAACTCAGATTGAATTTGTTAAATCACATTGATTGTTATGCTGGTTCTTATATACTTTCCTTGATGATGGAGAGAATGAAGCTAGAATCATTCCCGTTTTGCATAACACCCTTCTATAATATTTTGTTTAAAAATGGTCATGTTTGGTAATGTGATTTGTGTACTTTCCAAGTTTGTTTTTTTTATAAAATTAGATTCTTTTCCAGTTCTTACTATGAACTAAAACAAAGTGTTCAAATGCAGAAATGGCATAGTTGGCACAAATCCCAGCTTCACTCCTTCACCCATTAATCAATGTGTGATCCTGGGCATCTCATTTAATCTTGTATTGCCTAACCTCTCAATATTGCCAGTCCCGAAACCTTTCAAAATTGTCAGCCCTTCCAAGTGATTTACTTCTCATGGAATGATCTTCATAAAAGCCTTATTCATGGTTTCACTGTGTTAATAGTGAGCATATCTATATCGCACACCACATGCATTTGTTCCTTTTGATATCTAATGGCAATACTATTTGAATACCATATCCCACTTCTAATCTCAGTCTGTCTGGATAAAGACACCTTGCTGGTAGCTTCTAATCTGCCTCCACTTTCCATGCTACGGTATGTGTAGCGTTCTCCTTCCTTCGAATTGGTGGTCTCTATCCATGCATGCGCACTTTTTGCATTCTGTGAGGCAGCTAATGTGAGTTCCTTGTCTATTATGAGTAACATGTACCTTTTACATACCTTCCTGGATGTTATTGATAAAAAGTATCCTGCATGTACTAGAACAGTAACCCCTTTGTAGACTGCTAATGTTGGTCTTCAAATGCTACTTGCTTATCATTCTGATTAGAGCAAGAATGAAGAGGGCAAGGGGGCTTAAAGGGAGTAAAAGGGCTTGTTAGGCTGCAAGACAGCCTATGAACACATAGGTTGTGAGTGCGATGGGTGGGAGGCGCAACCAGTATTCTTGATCCCTTAATTCCTTTGGTTTGGTTGAGGGGGGGTCCCATAGTGCTTAAGATGGCCCTGGGCAAGGTGCATACTTACATAGATATGTACTGCCATTATGGGTCCTGGTAGTGCTGTTGAATGGCCAAGTACTTCCATGCTATGCCAGCTATTTGCATAATAGGCACATTTGCACAAAGTGCCCATCGTATGGCCACCTATTAGAGTTCAGGATCTGAATTGTTACCTATAGGCATCTTTTCAAAGATGAATGGTCAGGAACAAGTGACTAATGTGAAGTGATGAGTTCCTCCTTATCACTAGAACCTTTGATATCTGTGGCAGTAAGATCGAAGATTTACAGAAGAACTCGAGTAAGTTTCAGGACATTGTTGCTAAAAGACAGAGACCCCCTTGTCATGATGTGAAAATGCTTTTTATTGTGCCTTTATGATTGAAGTGTCACGTGATGTTTAGTTTTAAATGAGTAACCAAATATTTGCAGTATACACTTCCAACAGCAAAAGAAAGATAATGTGAAAAAGAACAATGTGTCTAGATTCAAATTGGTTCAACAATGCAGTCTTATGTGACTATGTAATGTTATTTGAATTGTTTCAGCCGCAATGATGCCTGCCAAATGTGTCTCAATGAGTGAAAGGTCACGTGATACATAAGACGAAAAACTGTGTTACGGTATAATCTCTTACTTCCATAATACAATTAATGAAAGGACAACAGGAAGAATTTTTGCGTGTTGAGGGAGAATATATAATTAATATTCTCATCGCGTTGTATTACGTAACTTTTCTATGCCTCCTAATTATTCCATGCACACGTATTGAGATTATTTCATCTAGTGGTGAGACGTTAAGTCTATATGAGAATCTCGAGTGGTCATAGCCACTTAGAAAGAGGGCTTTCGATTTAGCTTAACATCCGTGTTCTCCCAACATGGCGCCCGCAGTAACATCTAACAGTATAGTGTTTATTAAATGGACGACGAACTGCCGCGGTTGCTTAGCGACACGCGCCGCAGCCCGGCGTCTCCGATTTTCCCAATGAACCTAGATGCACGCGGATCTTCCTTAACAGGTAAAAAGCTATCTACAAATTGGATTGCGCATTTAACTATTGAAAGTGACACTTAGTTGTAGCTCTACTACCAAGTTCTAATAGTATAGTGTTTCTTAAATGGACGACAAACTGGCGTGGTTGCTTAGCGACACACGCTGCAGCCCGGCATCTCCGATTTTCCCAGTAAACGAGCACTCGCGGTAACACCTAGATGCACGCTGATCTTCCTTAACAGGTAAAAAGCTATCTACTCATTGGATCGCGCATTTAACTATTGAAAGTGGCACTTAGTTGTAGCTCTACTACTGAGTTCTAATAGTATCCCATTATTGCAGGGGTTAAGAACGACTTAAAGCGTGAATCACGGCGGGTCGACCGTTAACCCTCCGAGAACTACAAGACTAGCACAACTTGGCAGCAGTAAACTAGATTGTGCATAATCAAAAGGTATGAAATCATTCAATCCAGTGGCACATCAAACAAAAACACAAATCTAATGTGTTAACTATATTTATTTAAACTTAAAAGGACCACACGTGATTTATTCTCAGGGTTCTTCTTAAATCGAAGCAACAATCAAAGAATATAGGAGCTATTACCAACAGACAGGAGTACTCCACAAGTGGTGAGTGATACCTGTTATCTTAAAAATAACGCACCGCACTTAGAACTTGTATGAATTTGGTGGTACGCAGGGGCACCCAGCACCTTAAACAGCGACTGGTCCCTCTGAGCACCACCGCCTCTCTTAATTCACATCACTCAAGAATGAAACATTTTCTATCTTCATTCGACAGCCTTTGAAATTTACCCTGTAAGGGCAACAAGCTTTTCCTGAGAGAGGGAGACGAATTCCAAGGTTAGTTTATTTGAACAGAGCCACTATTGGTGTATTTAATCTTATTATTGAAACTTTTTACAAATTAAGTAATATAGATATACCGATTTATGTCTTACAGAAAATAATCCAATACTCTTAAACCTGAAGAAGGGCATTAATTGCCCGAAACGGGTAGTTGAAAGATAGGAAACTTCATTTGGGGACCTATCAGGATTATTGGATCATGGCAACAAACAAGATTTGGAAACATATGAAAAAGATGTAATTGTAACTTTTTTGTAAAAACATATCGATTAATATGTCAATACCTTGTTTATGATGTATAACTTTTATTTTTATTGCTAGGAAATGTGTGAAATACAAAAATAAATGTTTTCTTTCATATAAAGGATGTGGAATATGAATGAATATGAATGAATTTGCACAAAATGAATAACTAATTGAACCAGGATATTCTAAAATATTTGTATTGATTTGAGTAGCAAAATTTGTTTTGCCCTGTGCTGTGTCCCAGTTTGCACAACAAGGTTATCGTTGTACCATTCGTTTTTCACATTTGTTCAAGTAGAGGTAGCACTCTACTAATTGGGAGCACCCATAAGATAAACTGAAGAACTATTTAATTGCAATATACTATTACAATTAACTTTATAACATTGAGTGCGCCTCCACATATCCAGTATCTATATTAGTACCTAAAGCCCCAGAGTCCACTGGGGGCACTATGCCATTTTAGCTTGTAACATCTGATCAAGTAACATCCCTGTTCTACCCTTGCTGTTTTAAGTAAATTTTGAATTTCCTGAATAGATGTCATGCTAAAGAGGGTATTAGAATCTGGATTCATATTAAGATTGGCTTGGCAATCTGTCATGACACGAGGATCACTCAAAGAGTCAGCAACTCGATGTTCATCCTTCTGACCTATGTAAAACTCCCCGTCAGAGAGTAGGAACAAAGATCTCCTGAGAGAGGTAGGTCCCCGGGGAGACAAGGGAACAAAACAAGGGGGTGTCCAGTTCGGAGTTCTTCACAAGGTCTCTGTAACAAAAAATACTTTAGTCAAAATCCTTTCTAGTTAGTACTGCAAATAGTCCAAATTAAAAGTAAGGGAAAACCTTCCCCAGAAGAGAGCTACTGGTTGCGTGACTCTGCTAGCACCCACTCAACCCCTCCTGACTTGCATAATCTGGGAGCGAAGGGGACCCAAAAGCAGAGGCTAGTATAGATATCTGTAATCTAAAGGAAAAGATTCCAGGGTGAAAAAATCCACCGAAAGGAAAGTATAAGCATGTCTCATGAGTGAAAGCAGAGGGCCATGGAAGACGCACTCAAGCGCAGGCAGTGAAAAACATATTAGCTGATTCAGGAACCGGGAACGTTGTGCAAAAATGGAGAAGCGTGAGACAGAGGGGAGAATGCGTATCAGACACATCAAGGTAAGTGACAAGGAAGGGCAAGCTGGAAGCATGTAAGTGTGTGAGCTGCAAATATGTGCGAGTACAAGGGGAGAGAAATGAAAATGAGGAAAACACAGAGGGAACTAAGAGAACGAAAATCTTGAAGCCAGGTGTCTACAGCAACCACAAGGGAAACCAAACCGTTGCCAACCATGGGAGTCTGAGCCCTGTGAGGATGTAGAAGAAGGAGAATGGCAAAGAGCATTCAATATTTAGGCTAAAGACGTTTATTAATACCCACAATTCTAACTGTCCCTATGTCTATGAGGGGATTGCCCTGCCTCAACCTAGGAAAATTCAGTGATCTGTCAGGATGTCTGTCAAAGTAAAAATGTTCTCACCATCCTGTCAGTCACCAACTAACCCTAACACTAAAACTCAGGCTGATAACTAAATCAAAGTTTGTGAGTTCGTCAACCAGGAGAATGACTCCCTTCTCCTGGTTTTCTTTCTCTAGTCTTCCAGTAGAAATTATTTGGTAAATGTTCCACCGCAAGAAGGGGACCAGGCGAATGACTCTCTGCTCTTGGTCATTGGTTCTTCACTGTATTTCTAACTCTTTAGCAGCAATATTCAATCCATGTCTCTAACTCCTTCCAGGCAGTATAGAAACATGGGTTGCAATCCTGATGAGGGTCTCGTATCCTTAAGCCCTCTGATTCTCTAGCGGGCCTGGTCTTGTGGTTTATATATCCTCATGAATTATCACTATGACAGATGAGGTCATTTGTGATAGCTTCTTGCTTTATTTTGTCCTCTCTCTCCTTATCTTCACTCTGTTGAAGGAGACTCTTCCAAATGCACTTCTCTGTGCTGTTCTCCTTATCATAATTACTAGGATGAGGTAGATTACTCCTGATGCACTTCTTCAATGGCGTACTGCTTTTTGTGAGTACAGGTATGAGGGAGATTACTCCTGATGCACTTCTTCAATGGCGTACTGCTTTCTGTGAGTACAGGTATGAGGGAGATTACTACTGATGCACCTATCAGTTATTTAATCTTTCTGGTGAGTACTGGTATGAGGGAGATTACTCCCAATGCCTTTATCAATGGTGTACTCAAACTGCTTAGTATTAGAATGAGGGAGATTGCTCCCGATGCACTTCTCTGTGACCCATATACCCCTACCGGACTTCCCGTGCCTTACGTTACATTCTTGCATGCAATGCCACTTCACTGGTTCTTCCTGGGGCTGGGTTTCACAGAATTGGGGTCCTCGCTCTTCTCTCCTTCTGTTCTGGATCTCTTGTGGTTGCTGCATAGTCTGCCGGAGTCTACCATTTCAGCAGGGTTGTTGGACCCACTGGTCCAACTCTGTAAGGTCCCGCCACATGTTTCTGCTTCCATCTTGTTGGGGTGGTCAGGAAAGGCCCCACTGAGTTAGAGGGGTTCATGTTGTGCGTGCCTTATTTGTGACTGGGGGTGTGGCGAAGTTGGGGCGATATTGCAATTTTTTATGTATCCAGTGCAGTTAAATGTGAATGAGATGTGTTACTTCAAGTGTTACTTGGTGTTCAAAATCTTTACATATTAGATTTGCACGCATGTAGCACGATAAATGCCAAAATCACCAAATGAAATATAAATATGATCTATGATCTATTCGCATGTTACGAAGTGCCTACAAGCTGGGCAACGAGGAGTTTCATAATGTACATTCGAGGAAGTGGACTTGTTATGGAGAACCCACTGTAAAGAGGACACAACAGGTTTGTAAACATTTATGCACAATGACATATGTACATAGGGAATTAACAAATTTATAAGGACTATATTCTTTTTATCATCTTGTTACGCTCTGTAAATCAGAGCTTGCAAGATGAACTCTGAGTGACTGAAAAACTGGTTTGGCAAGGCTTGAAGGCTGAGGCAACTGCAACAATAATTAGCCAGTCACACACACGCCGGCCTGGTGGGTTTATGGCTTGGCAGTATCACGAAGGAAGATGTAATCTTTTTAAGTACATAGGAGCTTGAAGAGGATTCCGGCCATTTGCTTTTGACCAACAATAAACGTGGAGTGAAGGACATCTGAGGCCAGAGTTCACTGATACTCCCTGTGTTTTGATTGTTTTCTCAGGATGAGCCAATGCGTGCTCAGTTGGTAGTCATTTAAAGTTAGAAGGTTTTGGAGACCCAGTAAGTCGGGTTGGGTGAGATGGTTATCGACAGTTCAAAGGGAACCTATTTATTCTGCCCCGGCTCATGTGGTTTTAAGTATTTGTGCAAACCATGTGCACCTACATTTAGGGTTAGGAGGTCTCAGACCAGTTGGGACTTGTAATGAATGTCAGTATGTGAATGTGTACCTGTATGATGATGTCATGACCTTCCACAGAAAAAATCCTAAAAAGGGGTGTGTTCTACACATGAGCTGAAGATGGTAGTTAGGATAACTGCAACCAATGAGAATGGGGAATTTGAGAAAGATTGGATTTCGTTGTATAGGGTTTAAGCAATCACATTTGGGAGTGGTTTGTAATAAAATAGATGGGAGTATTTTAAGTGTGGCAAAAATGTATATAATGTGTCAACTAGTGTGGTTCAGGGAGACTCGGGTTAGTTTGACTCTACAGCGTCATCTTGCCCCCCCCAACAATAAACTTTATTTACATACAAAAGTGCGCTCACTTTTAAGTAGTGGGCCCGCTGGGGGTTATGGTGATTATAGGCCCATCTGCACATTTGGTGTCCCTGGGTGGGCCCCAGGCTTTCTGAGATGTTGGGGGTCTCCTGTCCACACAACTCGGTTGCAGTGCTTCTCTGCGAGAACCACTCTTCACTGCACATTGAAAGAGAGGTTTACAGGCACCATATTGGTTAAAGGCCTGTCTGTTCCGTGGAGGCGTGGTATCGTTGTCCGGCTGTGCAGGGCAAATTGAAGGAGCACCATTACGGAGCACTTTGGGTATGAGTGAGCTCACTTTTGGGGGTAAAGCAAGAGGGGAAATAGGGGGAAAAGAGGGTTGTTTCTTTGATTTAAGGGGTTTTGGCAAGGTGTGTGTGTGTGGAGTTATTTGAGGTTACAGGGATGGAATGCTTTGAAGAAGTGAGTGAACTGTTTTGTGTTGTAAGTCCTTTGTATATATTTGTACCTAGTTTGTTATTTTAGAGGTGTGAGTTGGTATCTTGCACCATCACATCCATTGTGAGGTTTGCCCTGGTACCCTTCAGTTTGCTCGCCTGGTTGGCTGGAACCCTCACTTAGGGGTGAGGTGGCATCTTTATAGTAAGCCCACACGTAGACACCTCCCTGGAGTACACCCTTGACACCATTTACTTTGTATTGACTGTGCGGACAGAGCCCTCACCTCGCTTTTCTTGGTTAATCGAAGTAGTGAAGGGTATCAAAAGTGGGTCAAAAGTGGAGTTATTTGGGTGGAATCTTTGTGCTGCAGGTTCAGCTTTGATGTTATTTTTTGTGAAATTATTCTGGGTAAATTGGGTTGGATTATGGAGACTCAGCTGAATCATTTGTGTCAGGTACTTTTTGGCTATACGGTGAAGATTTTAAAATACCATTGGGAATGGCTGCAAATAACTAAGGGTAAACTGCTCATAGGCCTACTGAGGGGACCTATGATAAGGGGATATAGAAAAACATGCATACGTTTTAACTACATTGCACAAGGGCTCAAGTTAGAGAAGCGGTTAAACATCCTAGAGGTATGGAGGATGCAGGAGAAAGGTGGGATGGCTCATAATGTCAAAATCTTGCAGAAAGGGGTGAAAACGGAGGGTGCTGGATTTCCTTCTGCACCACCCCCATATGGGGACTATCCTTTATCGCCCACAGACTTTTCTCCAGTGGCCACTTCAGTGCTTGCGTGCCGAACACAGGTAATGCCTCCATCAGCTACAATTATTAGAAAATGGGATATTGAGGAAAGCACAAAGAATAACTCCTTCAATGGTTACGGCTGTAGAATGGTTGAGAACAGAGAGTGGAAAGGAATAACTCCCCTGACTACTAGGTTAGCAGAGACATTAAGCGTGGAGGAACAAGACAGAGTGAGGCCAGCAGTCAGAAGAGTAAATGAAGGGATGAGATTGAGTGCAAAAGAGGAGACTATGGGCGTCATTACGAGGTTGGACTAAGTAACCGTCCTTACCAGCATGGAGCAAATACCGTGTCCGTGTAGTAAAGAGCCCGCTAATAGAGGGCAATTACGAGTTCGCGTGCACTAGCTTAGCGGCATGCCAGTAACGACATTACCGGTAGGCTGCTAAAGCCCTAATTATTCCCCTTAACGGCATCATGGAAAGCGCAGACAGCACTACCGGCATCAATGGATACGGCATTAGTGGGCACCGCTGTCAGCGGTGACCGCTATTAGCAGTGCTGGTAAATAAGTGGAACCGGAAGTAGCGTCATCGCACAGGAACAGGAAAGAGCACGGCAGCCATCTTGAAAAACACAATCCATTGCCATCCTCACCACACAGGATCTGGATCCTTTTTCTCACTACAGAAATCAACCCACAGCACCAGCATCATGCCCGAGGCAGTAAAGAAAGGCGCTTCCCGGCAGCGCAAAGAGCGCTTCAATGAGGATGAACTTACTATGCTGGCCGAGACACTTGCAGACAATGCAAACAGCCTCAAGAGGGAGGCACAGATAAAAAAGAAAGAGATCTGGCGACTTGTTGCCCAGAAAGTAAGTGCCGTAGGCAACACCCCCCGCACCATCAAGTATGTCCGCAAGCGATGGGACGGCTTGCGCCTGATGGTCAGGAACATTCTGTCCGCAAACTGGAGCCAGGCAATGGCTACTGGCGGTGGTTCTAGCTCACCCATAAAGCTAAGCCGGTGGGAGGAGATCTGCACCAGCACGATTGGCATAGAGGCCATAGTAGGTGTGGGCGAGATGGAGCGTGGCGCCACCTCATCGGCGGAAGGAGGTGAGTGTCCTAAGAAAACACTGTAATGCTAAGTATGATGATAGTCCACCAATTTGTCCGTCCAAAGAGGCAATGCATGGCCCAATACATACTCATTGACACATCCCTGCCTAGATGCTGTCTGCAGCACAGACACATGCACATGCATGCAGCATAGCAATGCCATACCTGACACACACCACACAAATATAAGAATGGCATAAGTCACACTGCGCGCATTCCACAACAGAAAAGCATGTCACATAGCATACGCCAGCTCCAACATGAGTGACCCCGACGGATGCCTGCATGCTCCACCCATATAGCAAGCAATGTGATCATCAAAACTCCACTGCCTAATCCCCTCTAATGCGTAGAAGAGCAATAATACAAATGTATGCATGATGCTTGTCAAACCATCACTTATGCCGTCCCTCTCTTGGTCCCCCACAGGCTCAGATCCTGACAGCGAGGCCCGGGACTCACCCCCACAAGCAACTACACCACAGAAGAGGGCCAGGGATGAAGGCAACAGGCCATCCACTTCGAAAGGCCCAGACAAGCCACGACAGGCACTGAAGTCAAAACCAGCACAGGATGCCACGGCACTGGTGCTGCTAAGGGCCATTACCACAGTCCCCACAATACCTGTGTCACCTGCACAGGAGACAGTGGGGGATATGGCACAATCAGCAGAGAACAGCTCTGTTGGGGGGCGGCAGCTACGGCACACCAGACATGATGTGCAGGGCCAGGTGTGTGTTCCTGTCGAGGACGACTCCTCAGACCTTCCTGCAACATCCAGTCCCGCACCATCCCCCCAGGTCACACCTGTCTACTCCTATCACGACACCACACCGGAGCAGTCTGGAGGGGAGGCTGTACAAGGGAGCATGAGTCCCACAGAGGACCCACATGGATTTGGGGATGTCACACATGCACCCTCCACCTCCACTGATGTACAGGTGGGGGTGCAGCAGATTGGACACACAGTGCAGCGCCAGGAGGAGCTCACAGCCCTAGTGAGGCAGTTTGTCACAGACAGTGCCCAGGCAAGGCAGGAGGGGAGCGACAACACTGCTTCCCTGAGGCAGGCCATAGAGGCAAGCACCACAAGACTATGCGAGGAGGTGTCTGCACTGAGGCAGGTCCTCTCCCGCATTGCGGATTCCATGGAGGCTGAGCGTCCGGCCCCCAGACAGGAGCAAGCGGCCACCTCTTCTTCATCCAGCTCCACCCAAACCAGCCCCCTACGCAGGTCAGCGCGTACCTTGTGCCGCTCGGACATGCCGCCACCAGGTGCAGGAAGTGGAAGGATGTAGACGGGGCAGCCTGATTAAGGCAATAGACGCAGACACATGAAGAATTGGCTTGGACACCATGTGTGGGGGAGTTGTGGGGGGAGTTGGAGGGGGGAGAGGGTGTGTGGGGGAGTTGTGGGGAGAGGCGGAGGGGGGAGAGGGTGTGTGAGGTGGAGGGTTTGAGCACTTAATTATTTTTGGACAGTTTAATACACCCGTTGTGTGAAAAAAAGATCTTGAGTGGACATTCCTTATTGCATATGTGTCATTTATTGATATAAAGTGCATAGTGTACATGTACTCCCACACCCAGTGCCCTTTGTCCCATTTTCATGTCACCCTCTGCACCATGTGTGTTAGAAATATTGTGAAATCACTGACTGACGCACAGCACGTCCCTCCTGTGCATCGGCACCGCGATGATGTGCTCCCACATCTTCTTCATCCCCTTCATCATCACCAGGTGGTTGCAGTTCAATGTCAGGGGGCAGGGGCACGTTCCATTGGATACACATGTTGTGCGGCATGACACATGCCATGATGATCTTGGCCACCTTCTCATGCCTGTAGAGGAGGTGACCAAGCCACCTTCTCATGCCTGTAGAGCCCCACTCGACCGGCTAAGGCAGCGAAACCGTGCCTTCAACAGGCAAGGGTCTGCTCGATGACCATACGGGTACGGGTATGGGAACGATTGTAGTCCTCCTCGTGCCTGTTCTGCGGGTTTCGGACAGGGGTGAGGAGCCACGGCTTCAAGGGATAGTCACTATCACCTGCATGAGAGGAAATTAAAGGTATATGTTAGTCGATTCATGATGGACAGCTGTACTTGTCACAGATGCCTGCAGATAATTGATGGTCACATGCACATGTCCATGGTTGTATGCACACATTTCTCATGCCCTCAATGTGTTCTGTGCCATAGGCTTATGGTGTGTGTTGCATTTTCAATATGATACACGGTGTACACTTCCTTGATGTTGGTCATGCATTGTGGGCACATACCGCTGTGTTTATGTTGAATATGTGATATGTAGTGTTCTGTATGACTTTCTAACTGGCAGCGTTGCCAGTACACTATGCATTAATTGCCTTTCAGCGCTGATTATTCCCATGGTGACATGCTGCACTTCTGTGGTGGTGGCGGCCCTGTGACATGCAGTGGATTCCCTTGGTGGTTTTGTTCAGTGCACTCCCATGGATGCTTGTCCTGTGTGGTGATGATTTGCTGCAGACAGCTACATAGTTACATTCACAGCATGTTGCTGGATTGTGTTACGGAGGGTGAGGTGCAAGGATGGGTGGTGCACGTGTTGTGGGATGTGGGGTGGTTTTAAGTTTGGCATGTTGCGATAGGTGTGCAGCTTACTTCATTGCTATGGGATTTGGCTGTCATGTTAATTTTGGGACGGTTTGGGGAACAGTGTTTTGTGATGTGCACATCGTGCTGTCACAACAACAATGACACCATGGTGGTGTGTGCATCTATCCCCCCATTTCACTGCCATGTGCCTGTCATGCAACTTACCAAGCAGCCAGGCACGTTGTCCTGCATGTCGCTCCATGTACTGTGGTAGCGTGGAGTTCCGCAGGACCATTGAGTCATGAGTTGATCCGGGATATCGGGCACAACAATGTGTGATGATCTTGCTGGCGTCACATACCATCTGCACATTGATGGAGGGGTATTGCTTGCAATTGCGGTACACCACCTCCATGGCAAGCGGGACCACCAACTCCTCGTGGGTGCAGTCGAGGGCACCTATACAATTTGGCATGCCTGCCAGTGCATGGAAGCCAACTTTTGTATCAAAAATCTCCTGGGGAGTCCGTGGTAGGGATATGTAGTCCTTTGTGTGCTTCTGGAGGGCATCCAGCACTTGGTTCAGCATGCGAGAAAATAAGGGTTGTGATATGCCATGCATGTGCCCCACTGTGTGCTGGTAGGTGCCTGTGGCAAGGAAGTGGAGCACCAACACTTCCTTCAGTAGAGGGAGGATGGCGATGTGTATTTCAATGAGGCTGACAATGTCATTGTGTATCATGTCCACAATGATGGTGATGGTGTCCCAGTCCAGACGGCACAGGGTGTGGATCTGCTCAGGGGTTAGGTTGAATGGACTGGCTCTGATGCGAGGGATTGGGGGCTGCCTGCGTGGTACCACTGGCTGCACTGGTGGGGCATGCTGGGCCTGTCTCACCCTCCTTGTCCTCCTGCATCTCCTCTCTGGTGCCTGCTGTTGTTGTTGCTAGTGTGGCAATGCAAGCATGTCCTCCAGCCCCAGTATTGATACTACTAGTGGAATCATTTTGGTGTGGGAAGGGGTGTAGTGTGTGTGTGTGCTCCTTTTGTGCTGGCCCAGACTCCATTGCCTCCACCTGTGTTGATTGTGTCCACCTGTGGCAGTTGGGAACACTGCACATAGCAGTTTACGGGTGGTTCGAGATGCCAGTATCCCGTATTAGCGCCTTCATGATGCCGGTATTTGCATGTCCGCCTGACTTGTGATGTCCTCCTGTTAGCAGCATCCCGGTATTGACGGCCCGAGGGCCTACTGGCCCACGCCCATACCGCTATTAGCAGCAACATTATTAGTGGTGCCTCTAATACCGGGTTCTTGGGTCGGAATAGCCCGGAGCGGTATGCAGTGCCGGTAATCCTTTACCGGCATCGTTTTTCAATTACCTCCAATCTCGTAATGACCCCCTATGCCTTTTACCACTAGGATAGAAGATAGGCTGCGAATGGCAGTAGAGGCATAGTGTCCGGTCCTGTAATCTTCTGTCTGCAGAAGCTGCTGAGCCCCACAGTCTCCCAAGAAGGTATGAGCAACAACTGATCTCACTAACAGCTGTAGTTTCCACCCTCTTAAGGGAAAGGGGAAGTGGAGAAAATAAAAAAATGGCACAGATCACTTTCTTCAGTCAGGCATCAATCTGCAGAGGAATAAATGAACAATAATTACTCACAAACTCATTGACTTTGGCCTCCCCTTTAACCCCTGCTGAGAATCTTCATACCTGTGCATCCTCTGCCACTAGCTTAGAGGATATGCAATTTACAGTTCTGGGATTTCTCATTTCTTTTAGTGTCACTTTCAATCTCGTTCTATTCTGAAAGTCTTTGCAAAGGTACTCATCAAAATTCCCTTCTTTATATTTTTTGTAGGTTAACTAGAGTCTTTATTGCGTGTCCCTCTTTTCACTGCAACGCTGTGACGTGACCTTACTTCAAGACTTGAAGACTTAACTTCTAAGTTCCTTAATTCTGGCTTGTGTTGAACTGGATATCCTTTGTGAATCAGAGCAGTTCTTTAAATATTTTCTCTGCTTAAAGTACTAATATTAGTCTTTGAAGTCACAAGTGATTTTATGCTGAAACCCTTGAGAACGTCTATTTGCAGAAAGAACTTGCAGCTTAATCCTACCCACGTATGAGCCAAAATAACTAATATCAGGTAACTGACTTTCAAACAGCTGTTGCACTAACCAGTTCCAACGTTCAAACACTAAAACTAAAAGCGTGAAGCCAGATCGCTCTTTGATTTTGCTTTGGGGAAATGAACTTGCCTACGCTAGTTGCACCTACGCGCACACGCATTAAAGAATCAACTGCCTGACCATTATAGACAAATTACTGCTGCGCATGCGCCAGACTGAACCTGACTAGTTACGTGCACGCGCATAAAGGCAATAACTGCCTGTCGTCCTTCCTGGACAAATGACTGCGGCGCATGTGCGAAGCAAATTCAGGCCTGCTATTATCAGACAAGTTGCGTGTACGCGCTCGTCACCTCTAATGTCAAACTAGCCTTCTACGGCTGCGCATAAATCACAAGAATCCCTATCAAAGTCTCTCACAAGCATTTACTAACCTGCCATACCTCTGCCTTGCCTCTTACTAATTTAATACTCATGTGAACTTGCACTTCGGAAGAACGACTCCCGCGGCAAACAAACAAACTTTTCATGTTCCAAACTACCTTGAAAACAAGCGCTTTTAAAATCGTACTTTGTCAAAATGCTCTTGGCTAAAACTCAAATCAAAAACCACAGAATTGAATACTGACAAAAGGTTCAAGACAGTTTTAAATCTTCTCATGAGACTTTCTCCTAGCTAAATACCTAAACTAAAACACATTTCAAATTTCTTCAGAATCTTCTTAACAGTCACTGGATTCCAAATGAAGATTTCTCCACAAGTTAAAGAAAACAAAACAGTCCCACGAAGTGCTACTGGTTGTCTTGTCCCACGCTGATACTTCTCAAGTCTTCTCTTCAGGATAAGAAGCCAGGAAAGCCTTTTTAACTAAACTTAATAACTTGTATATAGGAACAAAATATACAGGACCTTCCTGATTCAGACTGGACGATGAAAGGCAGTTTAGAATGTTGCCAAGTCCACCAGGTGACTACCTGGACCAATCAGCACTCTGCCCCTCTCCTCAATGTTGGATTGGGTTACTTTCACTCTGAACACTGTAGTTAAGACAGAATAAAAACTCCTCCAAATAAACAGATTCAATCATCCAAAGACAGAACCCCACATGCTCCCAATCTCATCACAGAGCCAGCCTTGACACATAGGAGCGGGAAAATTAGGAGGAAGCGCTGAGGCTAGTGGAGGAAGAAGCAGTGCTGTTACAGTAGCAGAGAAATGAAGAGCGGGAAGAAGTGATTAGACAGGCAAAGGGCGTAGAGGAACAAAGGTGGAGGCATGGACAAGTTCATGTTAGGTTGGATAAATCGATTAACAAAGAGGTCAATGTGGACCTGGAGAACATACTGCTATGGGTACAGGATTCGAGCAGGGAGAATGGGTGCTGGTGCCCTATGGTAGTTCTGAGTATGCTTCGGTGCCTCTGGAAGTGTCAGGGGAAGTGATAACAGGAGTAGGAGACGAAGAGGAATGGGCAGGGGCATGGGAATCGGATGATGAGCGGGAGAGCAGGGTGTAGCAGCCACACCTCCTGCTCCAGTAGCAGCGACAGAGAGTATAACATGGAATCGTAGGATTTGTCGTGGTACTTGCATGGCTGTAGTAAGAGGTAGGGGAAAGATGGGGGAAGCACAGTGAACATGGGTGTAACTCAGTTTCTGTTTCTCCAGAAGGATTTGGGAAAGGTGTATTAGGTCCCGTGGTCGCACATGAACCGGAATTATTTGATGCAGACACTTCCTTCGCTAACTGCAGGGGCGGGGAAGTGGATTAATGCAATAGAGGAATACACTACCAGTGTCATGTTGACCGTAGGGGATATGAAAAGCTTATTCATGGCTCTAATGGGGGAATGGCCAGACGAGTTTTGGAGGAGAGCGGGGTATCCAGGAGTTCAGTTAAATACAAATTCCCATGATGGAGCAGCTTTTAATAATTGCAGGGTGCAGGTTTGGAGGGCCCTGTGCATTATGTATCGCATGATTTCAATTCTATTCCAGCTTAAATGAGGAAATTGGGTGATGATCCTGCTGCCCACATCCAGTTAATTCAGGAGATGAGGAGGGAAAAGGTGGGGCAAGTGTGGGACAAGTGTGTGGTGATTTTTCACCATCTGCTAAGGAAGGGACTTCCTAACGAAGTCCAGCACGATCAGATAAAGTAGTAGGGATGGAGGGCAAGTGTTGGCTGATACTTTAGGCACATATTGTGCATTTTTGTTAAAGGAGGCAAGAGAAGGAAAAGGGGAATATAGAACAGACACAAAAGGCAGAGGCCAAGCTTTTTCAGAAAAAGCTAGTGAAAATCTGTTTGCAAGGAGTGGCGATTACCAGTTCCATGAAGCGACAGCAGTGACAACTGGGACAACAGGGAAATAGTTATTCGAGTATGACACAAGGTTGGAAGAACGGGTATGCTCCAGGTCTGAGGCAAATGGGAAGTTTTCCAAAGGGTACGGGAAGATTTTCACAAGGAAGTGGGTCATTTGGCGGGTTCAGAGGAGTGGGGTCTTGGTTTAATGGAACAATGGGAAATAACTATGGAGGGTTGTATGGGATTCAGTGTTGGTCGTGTGGAAGGATGGGACAGATTGTCAGAGCATACCACAGTATTTTGACGTGGGAGCTTGGCAAACACAATCACTGACCATGCCATATGCCCCAGGCTCTGTGCAATCGCTGTAGGCATAGGTTGAACAGAACCCAGTGACTGGGGCTGCACAGACCTATGTGATTCAACTGACCATGCCAGCACAGGGACCGGTACAAACATGGGAGAAAAATCCTTTGCCTCAAGGAACAGTCACTCATTACACTGGATCAAGTGTTTTTGGAGGGAGTCCTTTCTTGCTTCCCAAAGATAATATGTACCAAGAATAGGAAAGCCCACAGGGATCGCTGATGTGTCCAGACTTGTCTGTTATCACCAATCCAGAAGAGGAACCCCTCATTAGTTTGCAGGTTGGTGACCGAACATTTTCATTCATGGTCGATATAGGGGCTACAAAAGCTTGCATTAAGGAAGGGGAGTTTCCCTTGTCAGACAAAATGATGGACACACAGGGATTCTCTGGGGCTATCCTATTGGTTCCTAACATTGAAGATCTATGTATTAAGTTGGGTAAACCAAATGTATCTACTCCTTGTGGTATTGCACAGATACCCCAGCAAATCTCTTGGGCAGAGATCTCCTCAATTGACTCCACATGTTAATTGCTTTCATGGGGGAAGGTATGGTATGCTCAACTCCAGGTTTGTATCCGGTAAGGGAAGCAGCATGTTTGCATGCATACTGTAGTGACAGCACGATAAGGGAAGAGCATGTACATTAAACTTTATTTTCTTATGGGGTAATGGTTTTGCTTAGTTGGGTCCTGGGAATCAGTGATCAGACATGATGGGTACAGTTTGAGTTCTTGTTCTGGCCAGTTGTGCCACAGGAGGCAACCATTGTTACGATTCTTCTAGAAGCAGCAATTAGCAAGAAGAACAAAGTGGTTTTCTCAGACACCAATGAAGAAGGTGGAGAGTGGCGCACCGTTTTGTGCATTGATTCGACCTTATCGCTAAGAGACATGTCTGACGAGCAATTGTTCGAAAACACCAGAGACACAGGAAAGATGGTTTTTGAGATTGGGGTGACTTGCCAGATAGCGATAGAGAAAAGGAAAGTGCCACAGACCATGATCGTTGGTAGAAAAACATTGCTACTTTGGAAGGAGGATTTGGGAAAGGTGCTTGACCATTCATGGACCAGCAATCCTCATGATGTGGAGGTGCTAGCTGGTGTTGGAGGAGCGCCGATAAAATGGAAACATGGTGCGATATTAACACAGATTAAGCAGTACCCCAAGTCTAGAGAAGTGGACATTTATGAGACCATTTTGGTATTGTTGAAGCAAAGCACAATACAGCCTTCTATATCCCTATGCAAGATGGCCACCTACTCAAGGTTCCCCCAGGGGTAATGTGAATCTCTTAGTGTTTTCAACAGGGTGGTTCAAATGGATTTGGGGAATTTCCATGTGTCTAGTACAGTAATCTAGTATGTGGACGATTTGCTAGTCTGTAGCACTTCAGAAGAGCAGTGTCAAGGAGATTCAATAATGCTCCTCACCCTGCTTGCAGAGAAGGGGTACAAAGTGGACCAAGAAAAACTGCAGTACTGCCAGACAGATGTAGTATATTTGTGGCAAATGATTTCACCCACAGGACGGAAGGTAATGCCAGAGAGAGCCACCGCAGTTCAGAATATGCCTCAGCCAGGCACGGTAAAAGATATGCAGCAGTTTTTGGGACTCTAACTATTGTAGATCATGGATCTTTGACTGCTCTAGTTATGTGAGGCCCTTACAGCAGGGACTTAAGGAAGCGCAGAAGTTGAAGGATCCGATAGAAAGGTCTGAAGAAATGGTGACTTGTTTCCAGGAACTCAATGCTGTGATCAGCAATGCACCAGTCCTGGCGACCATGAATTACAAATAGCCATGTTATTTGTTTTCTCGCTCAACCAGGCAGGTGATGACAGCGGTCCTAACCCAGCAAACATCGCTAGGCCATACACTTTTAGCATACTATAGCAGACTCCTAGACCCAGTGACGCAGGGACAGTTTCCTTGTGAGCAAGCTTTCGCAGCAGCAGATTTTGCAATTCAAAAGTCTACAATGATTACCATGGGTTGCCCAGTGACATTGTAAGTGGCACATGCGGTCTTTGCGATCTAAGAAAAGTACAAGTCGACTTTGATGATCCAAAGAGTTTTGGGGTATGAGGTTATTTCATCAAAAACTTCAAATGTGGCACCTACAACATCTGCCAATTTGCACTTGACAACAAAAAAAGCTATGAAACTTCCCAATGGTAAAGACTATATCATCCGTGACTTCATCAATTGCAACACCAAATTTACAGTGTATGGAATTATATGCCTCTGTCAGAAAATCTACATCGGTAGCACGATCAGGAAACCTAAACACAGAATATCAGAACACATTTGTTATGTAAAAAATAGAGATATGACATCACCATTGGCATACCACATCCACAAGAACCAATTGAGGCAATAAGATATTTTGGAATTCAAAAAATCAGCAAACCCCGAAGGGGGGGGGGCAACTGGGAACTTCAACTTCGAAAACAGGAGGCAAAATGGATCTGCCTTATGGACTGCTGCCATTCCGGTTTAAATTCAGATAGTGAGATGATCCATTTCCTATAATCAATCAACAAACTGAAAGTCCTATTCCGTGCAAACAAAAATCTTTAGGTTCACCACTATTCTCTTATAATTCCACAATACAACATGAGATCCTGAACTCTATATTTTATACATCACACCATGGATATTCCCAACAATTGCCACAAGTGAAATCTATTGACAGCTCAATCATTTCAGGCACGGCATACCTTTCCATTTTGACATCAAAACAGCACTTTACAGTCCTTTTACCGAACCCCAAAAGGCATCAGTCACACACATGCTGTAAAACTGAAAACTGACTTTGCGCAACGTGGTCACGTTGCTTCCATGAAAACCTGGTATTCAAATTAGATTAGCGCGAGAAATATGGGCGCTCTTAAACCGTTTCTCTATAATTGTCTTTATTCTGCAAACTTTACACAAGCAGAATTATTAGTTGTTTTAAATGCCTCCCAAAACTCTAGAATCATCTAAGCATAGGCAAGCGTACTTATCTTTACCTGAACTCCAAGTTAATTCCCTTTTACCCTATCCAAAATGGCGATCATAATGCTTCAATTATCACGTAGCTGTTAAACTGCAGCAACGTGATCATGGCACGTTACGCGTCATCACGCCATTTAAATTAGCCCAGAATGTATTTACAATGGCGTTCCAAACACTGGATCTAAGTTCGGCTAGCATAACATCGCTTTTTCATTCATCCAAAACTAAGGTAAGCAGGGACATTCAATACGACATCTGCTCCGGCATTTTTAGTATGTGCTGCAATGCTTTTTCACCCAGACAGAACGCATTGTACTCATCCGTCTGCAATATATCAATTTTCTATCAGGTGTTCACACACGCAATGACTGAATCCGCATAGCTGAGAGGAAACAATACCTAACTAAGGAATTCTATATCGGTGTAAGACCTCGGAACTCCACCATAGCAACTCCATAGGTAAGCGCTACCTTTTATCCAGTTGACAGTATTCAACGTTTGTGTACGCATCCAAAAGTACTTATAGATATCATTCACCTATTTTTTCAACTGAGCATGAATTAACCCAAAGAATGAGCACGCTAAACATGGAACACCCAAACCCTTTCGTATAATCAACATTAGAAAACGGCAACCACTTAACTGATGTGACACCTGTGTTTTTCTCTACAAATGTAAGTACTCTCTCCCAAGCTTTAACTAATTCACTATTGCAAAATCCAATCTGGTCTTTACCATATAATGCTACTAAGCAGTTACACATCTATTTTTTGTTCAGTCTCTTTAGCTACGTAAGCAAATCATTTTGTTGAGCTCCATTCCTCAACCACACATATTCATCAAGCATAAGCACACACGGTCGTACCAACTAATAGACAGTTACACAACTTATCACCTCTTCAACTCATCCTTTTTTATTCTTCTTTCTTTGTCATCAGCAACCCAAAGAACTGTATTTTTATAAAGTTCAAACAACAAACCGAGCAAGCCAGGATATAATCAAAGCCCAAAAAACACTGGACAAGCTACTTGCAACCCTCCTGAGGAACCAATATAACAATATTGGAGAAACACATGTCGAGGGAACTAAGTACTAAAGGACCTTATTATGAAGCAATAACTAAGGACCCTGAAGGTTTAAGCAAAACCAAGGACTTCATTTGTGGAAACAAACCTAAGAGATATAACTTGACAAATAATGAATGAGGGAACTAAGTACTAAAGGACCTTGTTTTGAAGCAATAATTTAGGACCCTGAAGGTATAAGCAATACCAAGGACTCTACTTGTGGAAACAAACCTAAGAGATACAATTTGACAAATAATGGACCCTGAAAGAATCATGGCAGTCAAAACCTTACTATGAATAAACTATAAAGACCTCAAGAACACAAGTAATAAGAACGATCCCTTACTGTGAAAATAACACTAAGGGAAACCAATTATAAGAACCCCTCTTGGTACAAATTCTATTTTCCCCTATTGTGAACGTAACACTAGGGTTCTGGACATCTACTTTATTCTAAACCTACCAAGATCGGATTATCAATAAATATCAATCCTTACTCATTTTTTGTGCTTCTGCTTGTTATTTCTTAATTATTCCCCATACGGAAGTCTGCAGGCGCAACGCTAAATGTAATATAATTTTCTTTTTTAGAAAATGGCTGTAATGACCCAGTAATTGCCCATTCCTGGGCGCCGGGAAAAAAAATGATACCGGCGGCAGCCGTGCCTATAATACTGGCATGGCTACCGCCGGTATTGTAATGAGGCCTTTTGTCCACGATTGTGCAACATATGAGGGAGAAGAAGAAGAAAGGACGAGTGTTAAGGCGGATGCTTTGGAGGGAGGTGAGGTACATTTAGTTGATGGGTCCTCAATATTCAATCAGGACACTGGTTAGAGACATACGGGGTGCATCTGTTGTGGGCCTTGTGGATGGGGAATACCAGGTGAGACAGAAGAGACCGTTGCTTTTGCCTTACTCTGCATGATCAGTGGAACTTGTGGCACTTATAGGTGCTAGAAATTAGTATGGGGAAGGCAGTCACTATTTATCCTTACTCTGTGTATTTAACCTCCACTGTGCATGCAGGGTCATCAAGGTGGCAGAGAAGACTTTTTAGGAGATCTGCCAGGATCCCTGTCCAGCATGCTGCACTGCTATCCAGACTAATCAAAGCGTTAACCCTGTCCACAGAGGTAGGCATCGTAAAATGCGCTTCGGACACTAATTGTACTAACTTAATAGCACTTGAAAATTATGCCACAGACAGGATGGCAAAAGAAGCCACATATTTGCCATTTACAGATTCCCAGAAAATGGAAAGCGTGTCCCATCAGGTATACTTGCCAGCTCCATACACTGCAGGGCCATTGCTTCAAATTATAGAAATGCAAGCAAAGGCACCTAAAGAGGAGCAGGAGCTTTGGGCAAAGAGAAGATGTATTCTCTCGCCCACGGAATTTGATGTGGAGACAGGAACTGATGGGGAAAGTAGTAACGACTGTAGAACTGCTTTGTGTGGCTCTAGAGCAACTACATTAACCGTTGCACACTTCTCAATGACAAATTGCAGCAGAGCTCCCGGAGGAATGGTTTATACCAAACCTCCAGGAACAGGTAAGTAGATTTGTAGGAAACTGCATATAATAAAATCCTGGAAACACCATGAGGGCAGTAAAGGAAGTTTAGCCTAGGCCCTCTGGGCCATTTCAGGAACTCCATATTGACTTTGTAGATATGCTTGTGAGGTGTAACAATTACCAGTACCTTGTAGTCATAGTTGTCCATTCTCACGGTGGCCTGAGGTTGGTCCCTGCAAACAATGCATGGCCCATCATACACACATATACAGATCCATGTCCAGATGGAGGCCCAAACCCTGGCACAATGAAATGCATGCTGTGTGCCAATCCCATACCCAACCGACATCCAACACACAGGGACCATTTGCATGTCATATATCACACAAACCTCAATACAATGGCATGCCACCTGGTACGCATCAGTGCCGAATGGAGATGCCACGGCTTATGCCAATATGTCCCCCCCCCCTTGAAAGTACCCTGTGTGACACACCTATAAGATTTCAATGCATGAGAAATGAAATACTGTACAGCACCAACTCATGCATCTTGCATGTAACACCATCACTGATGCCCTGCATCTCTTGTTCCCCCACAGGCACTGATGCAGAAGGTGAAAGTCAGGACCCTGCCCCAAGGACATCTGCAACCAATGCAAGACCACAGGGCACTGGGCATTACACCTCCGGGGCAGCACCACGGTCCAGATTGCTACCTAGGGCACCTGTACAGGCCAGGCAGGCTGATGAAGAGACAACAGCAGCGGACGGAAGTGCGAATACAGAGCTGGCAACAACAGCTGAAGGGGAGGCTGTTGGCACGCAGTCCGCTGCCACAAGTTCAGTGGGTGAGGCAGCAGCCACAGCCCCACTCAGCAATGTGGATGTGGAAGCGGAGGAGTACGAGGACATTGATGGCACAATCCATGTGGAATGTCCCCACACCTCAAGCCCCCCGTCCATCCCCCAACACACCACTCAGGGCACACCATCCAGCTCCATGCAGGATTCTGCGGTTCAACTGCACAGTCTGCATCTCACAAGCACCCCAGAGGCCAGCCATGCAATGGCCCACCCAGCCGCAGCACCCTCTACCTCCACAGTCCCCACTGACATGGAGGCACGCCTGTCAAGGGTAGAGGCCCGGCAGGACTCGATGATCGAGCTGGTGCACCAGTATGTGGCCGAGAGCGAGGAAACACGCTGTGAGATCCGGAAGGCCAATGCTGGGACCATTGCGGCCATCAATTCAAGTGCCATTATGATCCGTTTGGGGGCCATCACACAGGTCCTAAACAGCATGCTCGAACACATGCAGCGCCAACAACCTGCACAAGCGGTGCAAATCCCATCCGCATCCACCTCATCGTCCACACCTGCAAGCTCCACTCCCTCAAGCCCTGTGCGGATGACGAGGCGCAGTGCAAGGCAGACAGAAATGCTGCCCCCGGACACAAAAAAAGTCCGGAAATAGTGTGGGATGACAATGGTGAGGGGGGAAGTGGTGTTGGTGGTGTTGAGGGGATTAAGGGGGTCTTAATTGGGGATATGGGGTGTTAATTGGGTGGTATGGGGTGTTTATTGGGGGTATGGGGTGTTTATTGGGGGTATGGTGTGTTTGGGGGGTATGGGGTGTGGGGGTATGGGGTGTTTGGGGGGTATGGGGTGTTTGGGTGTTTTGGGGGAGGGGGAGGTCGTGTGAGTGGTGGAGGGAGGAAGCACTATGATGTAATTTTTCTTAATACACCCGTTGTGTTCAAAATCATTTAATGGCTGGACATTGTTCATTTCGTGTGTGTTCATTCTATTCATGACAGCGCACAGTGCCCAACTCCCCACACACCCTGTGTCCATGTCCACACGGCTCCAGTGCTCAGTGTAGCACTGACACATAACCATCAACGTCCCTGTGGTTCAGAAGTAATCGTCAATCAGTGATTGGCGTACAGCACGGCCATCTTGTGCATCACGTACTAGCAAGGGTTTTGCTTCTCCTCCATCATCATCCTCATCATCCTCACCCGGTGCATGCATGTTAATGTCAGGTGGTAGTGGTACATTTCTCCGGATGCACATGTTGTGCAGCATGACACAGACCATGGTGATCTTTGCCACCTTCTCAGGGCCATAAAGGAGTGCTCCACCAGACCTGCTTAGGCAGCAGAACCGTGCCTTCAACAGGCCAAAGGTGCCTGTTACGCGGGTTCCGAACAGGGGTAAGTAGCCACGGCTTCATGGGATAGCCCCCATCACCTGCATGGGAGCACAAAGAGGTATGTGTGAGTCAATCTGAGCTGACACCTTTAGGATTCACGGCTATGGGTGCAGCTATTTGGTGTCGACATGTATGTATGCACACAGGTTCATTTGATGCATTGTGTACTGCACTATGGTCTGCTAGTGTGGATTGCATTGTACAGATGATGCAGGGTGTTCACTTGTATGCTGATGCGGATGTACTGTGGATGTGGAACGATTTCTTGCCACTCATAATTGCAGTGTATGCTACTCTGTACCTAATCACACTAGCGGCATTGGAACAGTTGTGATCATGTTTAGTCATGCATCGCTTGACATACCCATGGTGGCCTGCTTGTGCGTCTTGCATGTTGTCATTGATGTACGGCATTGGTCTTATGTATGGCATTGATGTGTCATGTTCAGGTTGGGATGTTCAGGACAAGTGTTTAGCTCTGAGTGCATTGTCCACTCACCGCCCAATCCCACCCAGGTGGAGTATGCATGCTCCCAATCCCACCCAGGTGGAGTATGCATCCCCCCTAATCCCACCCAGGTGGACTATGCATCCCCCACCTCACAACCCCGATGCACTGTCATGGTCCAGTCAGGCAATTTACCGAGCAGCCAGGCACGTCGTCCAGCATGTCGCTGGGGGCAGATGCTTTCAAGCTGCCGCTTGTCAGCATTTCTTACCCGAGTGGCGGGAGACCCAGGGAAGCCTGGCAACCACCAGAGATGAGCCACTGAAGAACCAGCCGCTGCAAAGCTGTCAAGGACGCAGTCGTACCAAACAGCAACAGCTTCACCGGCAAGTGAACATGGAGCCGGTGTGAGAGCTGAAAGTGGGTCTGCAAAGCAGGAGATGCCATTCCTGAGTGAAGACTATGCTGCAGCAGTGTGCCAAATGTTGGAAACGCTTTCAAACACTGGTGAGTCGGCCCAGTGATAGTTGGAACCCCGGGCTTTACCGACAGGCACATGAACAATTGAAAGTTAATTGTGAATACCGACCAAGTAAATTAAAGAGAGAATTTGCACAAATCCTCATGCATGAAATGTCAAGATGAGGAAAGTTGGAGAACGTTTTATCAGAACCAGATAAATGTTAATGAAGAAAATGAAAGACATCATTTGTACAAGTCTCCATATCTGAGAAGCCAATATGGGGAAAGTTGGAACAAGCATTGCCACAAGCAAATGAACCTTTGTGAAGAAGTTAAAAGATATAACTTGAACAAGTCTCCATATATGAAAGGTCAACACGTGGAAAGTTGGAACAAGTAGTGTCTAAAGCCAATGAAGTAAAAGACAGTGCAGGAGTAGAAGTGTGCTATACTGAAAGACTGAGAGAACATTGAAAGAAGTCCTGATAAATGAAGTACATCAGGCACTGAGCCTTTGGGGTAAAGATACCTGGCAGGAGGGTATACCAGGGGATCTACAAAACCCAAAGGGGGATTCCTGGCAGGGGAGTACAACAGGTAATCCTTGTAAAGTATATGAAAGAAAAAGACATTTTGAAAAGATACTTGGCAGGAGAGTATACCAGGGGATCTAAAGAATCTAATGAAGGATTCCTGGCAGGGGAGTAAACCAGGAAGTTATCATTGAGAAGTTGCTATATAAATGAGACACTTTTGTCATCCTTAGAAAGATATTGTGTGGAAGACACACTTTTGCCATCCTTGAAGCATTTGTTGCATAGAAGAGACATTGTTGCCAGCTTTAAGAAGTTGTTGCATGTAAAAGACATTCTTACAATCCTTAAGAGAACATTGGCTGGAAAAGACACATGGCCATCCTTCCTAAAACATTAAAACAATCCTTAAGAGAACATTGTTTGGAAAAGACACGTTCACCATCCTTCCTGAAATAATCCAGGGGAAGAGAACTATCCTCTGGATCCAAGGACGTATCCTTGGAATAAACCATTTTTGGTGAATTTATCTATGTACTTTACATTTGAACACTTTTTGGCTAAACCTAGATCAGAGACAATTTTCCTTACACTTCTTAGTTGTTTCATTTCTAGTTTGAGGGTCGATAGGTTCTGGACACAAGGACCGTTTACCTAAGTTTGATAACAAGACACAGAGTGACAGACTGATTTAGTTTTAGTTGATAAGGAAACTCTCTTTAGGATAGGTACAGAGAGGCCTTTATCCAACCCTTTTCTTTTAATGAAGATGTCTGATCTTGAAAACACTACCACTTTTTGTCCTCCTCTCATTTCTGACCTCTCACAGAGGGGGATTTGTGTAGTAGAGTGGGAGGAGTGGTGACATTGAAGGGTGGAGGCGAGTACTAGGAGGAGTTAGCATCAGAGTGCTAGAGGATTGAGAGGAGGAGAAAAGGAAGCACGCAGGAGTGAGAGGTGTACCTTAGTGGGAGTGAATGAGCTTGAGTCCAGATTAGCTAGACTAATGCACAATTCCAACTCACATTAGAACACTAACCTTTGGTCAGAGTAGGGAAAACTATAAAGTCCAGGGAGTTTAGATAGCCTGCACTTAGGAAACCAGCGGTAGCCAAAGCCAGCTATTGGATAGTAGGGGGTACCAGTTAGTAGCACTAACATGGGGTTACAGATGCCTAAGTTAGGGAGAGATCCTAAGAGAGAGATGAGAGGAAGCGGGAGCTGGACCACCCAATGGCCCACAAAGATAAATAAAAACCCTTAGACTGTTCTTGTGGCTCAGTGTTTTCTGTACCATCTGTGACACAATAAAGCAAAATCCTATCACCCACTTTTTTTTGGTAAAGGGTCTTCTATGTATTAATCGAGTAACAGAAATCTCTTTAAGAGGGACCACTGGCATCATGAATGTTTGATTGATGACCATGTCTGATAAGAACAAATTCATGCCCTCAAAGAAAAATTATGCTCAGTGCTATTCTGTGGGTTCTTTATGTCACCTGAAAATTCATCAGGGGCATGGGCAGTGCTCCTCCTGTTGTGAGGGCGGTGCACCAGAGGGTGGACTGAAACTGCTGCGGGTGCAGTTACTCAGTGGTTGATGAGATTGGTGGAGGACGGGCTGGGGAGGAGGGAGAGGCGGACTCTGGCTGAACATCACAGGGTCAACTGATGCAGGTACGGGTCTCAGAGGCTCGTATTCCATTTTGAAGGTTAGCGGTGGGCTGGGGGCTCTATTGTTTGCTGTTGTACCCTGCACTGCGCTCATACTATACTGTTAGATGTCCATACCAACCTGAATGCATTCTAATGATCCTGTAGATGAGCTGAATCTCATGTGTGGGAAATTACAATACGAGCTGGGCCCTCAGGCGACACAGCCGCCGTGACTCAGGTTACCAACATAAATACTGGGAAGTAGAGGCGCCATATACATGCCAAATCCCAAATTCAAAGGAGGGTCGAAGCAGACCAAAATTGCCTCCTTTGCAAATAAGAATGCTCAGAAGGGCCCTCCTCAGTGCATCTGGAGGTCCAAGATGCAGAACAAAAAGCAAAGCAGGAACATGGTGATGATAATAAGGTCCTTGAGGCTATTGCGGCATTGCACACCTCTGTTGAGTCCAACATTGATGAGGTGAAGGTGGATGTTGGCCTCCTGTGGCAAGATGTTCGATCATTAGTGGATAGAGTGGATAATACTGAAGTGAGGTTCTCTAACAATATGGATGCCACAGAGACAGTAAGGAATGCTGTAGAGGATCTTAAGGCCAAGAATAAGGTTTTGGAGTATAAAGTTGAGGATGCTGAGGGGAGATCAAGATGCAACAATGTTCAAATTATGGGACTCCCTCAGAGTAAGGAGGGGTGAGACCCAATTAACTACATTAAAAACTTGCTCCTCCAGGAAATCGGCCCGGGTAAACTCTCACAGGGGTTTACAATAGCCTATTATAGCACCTGTGCTCAACTTTAAAGATAGAGAACAAATCCTTAGCTTTCTCAGAGATGGTGGCAGCATAAGGAGGGGATCCTCCACATTTGCAATTTCTCCAGATTACATGGCACAAGTACAGAGGAAATGCAAAATGTTTGTTCCTACTAAAGAGAGGCTGCTCCAACTGGGACTTAAATATATGCTAATATATCCGACGCAATTATAGATGTATTTATTTTATTTATTGCGCATTTGTTAGGCGCTTATACAGTAAGTCAATTCTGTTTCAAAGCACCCACAGGGCAGCAGGGAATGAATATGGGATTTTAAAACAACTAATACAGTGGAAAATAAAGACAAGCCTACTATGCCTTGTGAGTATTCAGAACGTGCAAGTGTAGCAAGAAAAGGGGAAGTGGGGGGTAGGGGTAAGTGCTGGAATGCCCGTGCTCGTGGGTGAGCACCAGATGAAGTGCATAATGAGGTAAGTGCTATGCGGCCTGGGGCCGCATTGGGTAGAAAGTGCAAGCCTACCGGATAGAGGCCGGTGGGTGCCGAGGTAAGTGCTGAGAGGTAGACATAGGCTGGGGCAATTGGGTATGGAAGGCCAGGTCCCCGGGGGACACATAAGGGCCCAGGCCACCAATCACAGCGACTGCGAGTTAGCAGAGGAGGGGCGAAGGGAAGGAGGAGGTGAAGAGGAAAGTCTTGAGGAGCTTCCGGAATTTGAGAACGTCCTGCCCAAGACGGAGAGGGAGGGGGCGGCTGTTCCATAAGAGGGAGCCAGCTGAAGAAAGTGATCGCCCTCCCGCCCTCTGTTTAGCGAAACACTTTACACACAGAGAGATGGTGCCAGAGGACCGCAGAGTTCTAGAGGGAGAGTATTTAGTAAGGGAATGTTGTAGATAGTATGGTGCCAGGCCCCACACAGCCTTGTGGATGATGCAGAGGGAATTGAATTTAATCAGTGCCGTAACCGAGAGCCAGTGAAGAGTTTTTAGGGCAGGAGAGATGCAATCCCTGGGCTTAGGTCAAGGATAAGTCTTGCTGCCATATTCTGGATTAGCTGGAGGGTTCGTAAAGTGGAAGAAGGTAGATTCAGGAGAAGGCTATTGCAGTTCTCAAGCCTGGAGAGAACCAGGGCACGGGGAACATTGAGCTTCTGGGGGAAAGTGAGAAAAAGGAGAATTCCTTTGAGAAGGAAGAGTTGAAAGTGCAACTTCTTGGCAATGTCCTGAGTGTGAGGGAGGAAGGAGAGAGAGAAGTCGAAGATGACTCCAAGGTTTCTGGCTTCAGTAGAAAGAGCAGGGGGAGAGCCCAGAGAGGATGGCCAGAATGGTAATGATCAAGTCTTGCTGGAATTGAGACAGAGATCATTGGAAGTACACCAGGACTGGGTGGCAGATAGGCAGTCAGGGATGATGGAAGATGCAAGAGGGTCAGCAGGGAGTTTGAAAAATAGTTGTGTGTCATCTGAGTAGCACTTGAAGTTGGCAGAGAAGGAGAAAATGAGGAGTGTTAGCTGAGCAATGTAAGTGTTGAAGAGCCAGGCGGAGAGGTTTGAGCCCTGGGGAACACCAAAGGTGGAGAAGGAAGTAGGTGAGGAGAAGGTGCCCAAAATGACTTGGGACGAACGGTCAGTTGGGAAGGAGGTAAGCCAGTCCAGTGCCTGCTCCAAGATACGAAGGGTATCATGGAGTCGTTTAATGAGGATGGAATGATTAACCGTATCGAAGGCAGAAGAGAGATCGAGTAGGATGAGGACAACTTGAGAGTTATAGTCCAGAGATGCGAACAGTTCTTCACAGGTGTTCAGAAGAGCAGTTTCCGTGCCTCTAGATGCTCGGAATCCATATTGATGGTCTTGGAGACCACCAAAAAGTTCAGTGTGTGAGGTAAATTGTGGAAAGTCCGGCTTCTCCAACAGTTTCCCAAGGAAACGGGTGATAGAGATAGGGCGGTATTTGGCTGGACAGGTAGGGTCTGCTGAAGGTTATTTCAGGAGGGGGCGCACAAGGGAGTGCTTGTGGGAAGATGGGAAGGATCCAGTGGCAAAAGAGTGGTTGCAGAGATCAGCGAGTGCAAGAGTAAGAGAGGCAATGTTGTCCTTGATGGTTCTGGAGGAACAAGGGGAAACCTGTTTGGAAGAGATCTTCATGGAGCGGCCAACACTAGTGCCTTCTTCAGGTGTGACAGGGAAGAAGGAGGAGAGAGAGGAAGAAGGAGGGTGAGGAGCTGCAGGAGGCAGGGGAGTGAGGAAGAGGTTGGGTAGGAGGGTAGCAAGGGTGCTCAAGATGTCCAGAGTTTTATTAGTAAAATGTGTGGCCAGTGTGTTGCAGAGGGCCTGGGATGGAAGCGGGGAGGATGAAACTGCGGAAGGGTTGGCTAGTTCCCTGCAGATTTTAAAGAGTTCAGCCATTTTGTTGGATGCACCCGATACCCGTGCCTGGAATTGGGCCCTTTTCTTGACGCAGATTGGAGAGTCTGTATTGCCTTTGGAGCAGGCGGCAGGTCAGTTTGTCAGAGGGTGATACTGAGGTTTGCCACTTCCGTTCCACAGTTCTGAACTTGCGCTTCAGGGCTGCAAGTTCAGAGTCACAACAGGTGTTACGTTTGGAGGCGGGTTTCAGGCTGATCCTCATGACTGGGGCAAGAATGTCAAGGGTGTTGGTAATGGCCAAATGGAGGTCGCTGAGAGCAGAGTTGGTGGTAGAGTCTGGAGGTGGGGGAAAGGGGGCGATGAAGGTAGATGCGAAGGCAGCAGCTGACAGTCGTTTCATTGGACAAACGTTCATGTACAAGGTTGGCAGGGATTTTGGAGAGGCGGTCAAAGGGCACCCAGGTGAGGGGAGAGGAGAGAGTGGTCTGACCAGAGAGTGGAGTGACCAGAGGGGGGGAGAGAGAGGTCAGAATGGATGAGGTCGTCCAGAGTGTGTCCAGCCGAGTGGGTTGGGCCAGAAGGGAGAATGGAGAAGGATAGTGATGTGCAGAGGTCAAGGAAGAGAGTGGATGCTGTGACAGGGGAGTCCGATTGGATGTTGAAGTCCCCCATGAGGAGGAGATTAGAGGTGGTTGAGAACAGGGAAGAACAGAAATCAGCCCATTCAGAGAGGAACAGCGTGGTAGTGCCAGGAAGCCTGTAGATGGTAACAATGATCAGAGAGGAGGAGGAAGAGATGACCAGCTTGCAGACCAGGCTCTCAAAGGAAGAGTAGAGCTGGGTGGGTATGACAAAAGAAGGAACACACTCACGGAAGATTAAGGCAACCCCACCACCAGCACGGTGAGGTTGTAGTTTGGAGATGATCTTGAAGCCATCAGAGAGAAGGGAGTCAAAAGCAGTGACTGGGCTAGCATTGAACCATGTCTCAGTAAGAGCGAGAATGTTGCGGTCAGTGTATTCAAGAAGGAGGCACGTGTTAGCAGAGTATTTGTTGGCTGAACGGGCATTAAGAGTAGCCAGGTGAAGGAGGCCTCCGCCTTTGAAGGTTTTCAGAGGTGGAGTACAGGGACGTGGTACACCAGTCAGAGGGGGATGGACAGAGGGAGTTGTGGGGGAGAGGCATCTGAAGGGAGTTTATGAGGGACAGCAGGCGTCAGTGAAATAGGAGGAGTTTGGGTTGAGGACCCTGAACCAAGATAGTGCCTGTGCGGTAGACATTAATGATGCATTGTGATGATGAGAGGCCGTCCAAGAGGACTTGATGCCACCATTAATGGGAGAGGATGTGAAAGAATGGAGATGAGATGAGGAGTCCATAGACCTGGAGAAGGGACAGAGAAGAGGATATCAGTAAATACCTGTCTGGAAGTTGTGCTGATGTAGATGTCTGCGATGGGTAGGCCAGGGTTCAAGGACAGGATGGGCCTCATTACGACCCTGGCGCTAAGTACCGAACATTACCGCCATGGCGTAATTAACGTTTACGCCATGGCCGGATGCCGTAAAGTGCGGCACATTCCGACCCATCGTGCATGAGCATTACGCCATGGCGGTAATGCAAAGAACGCGATGCCGTAAAAGACCCCAAAATGGCCCCTACCAGCATCGTACGCTGCGCATGGTGCACTACCGCCACCCATCATAGCGGTGACCGCAATTAGCGGTGACCGTAATTAGCGGTAACCGCAATTAAGCGGAAGCGGAAGTAGCGTCATCGCGGCGGAACGGGAAGGAGCACGGCAGCCATCTTTAAAAACACAATCCATTGCCATCCTCCCCAACCATACCAGATCCGACCCTGAAACCTTTCTAAACCCATCACCCACCCTATTACCCACCCAAAAATGACGAAAGTTGTGAAGAAGGTATGCGACCGGCAGCGCCAGGACCGCTTTACACGTGAGGAGCTCACCATGCTTGCCGAGACACTGCAGGACAATGCTGCAGTAGTATTTTCCACGCAGATGACCAGGCCGGCAATAGTCCAAAAGAAGGCCATATGGGCCTTGGTGGCACAGCGTGTCAGTGCGGTGGGGGCCGTACCCCGCACTGCACAGCAGTGCAGGAAGCGCTGGGACGATCTGAGGCTACGGGTCCGGAGCATACTCTCAGCAAACCGGAACCTGGGGACGGCAACCGGGGGTGGATCAGAATCCCCCATCAAGCTTCAGGCATGGGAAGAAATATGTGCCTCCACCATTGGGATGGAGAGCATCGAAGGAGTCGGAGGGATGGAGAGAGGAGTCCCGACATCTGGAGATGCAGGTAGGTGGCCAAATCAAGCCATGCTAAAAGCAACAAAGTTCAATCATGTGAAGTACCATGTTGACCCATAGTGCATATGCAACACATCGGCAGGAGAATGCCCACAGATACATCCGGAATACACCCTGCACACATGCAGCATGCACACCCTAACTGCTGGCACCCACATACCACCATGCAACTTCCACACAAAAGGCACAAAACCTGTATGGCCCTGCTGGAAATGTTCTGCATGTACCTACTGTTAAGATGTCACTCGTCACAATGCACGGCCAATGTCCGCAGACCCATCAATAACAGTATCCCACCTTTGCTCCACCACAGGCTCTGATTCAGACCTCCAAGATGAGGACACCACTGCCTCCAGAGCCACCAAGAGGGCCAGGACAACAGTGGCAAGGCCGCAAGCCTCCACCTCAGCCGTCCCTGGAAAAACAAACCAGCAGCCACAAACCCTGCCAGGGGAAGAGGCCAGGCCAGTGACATCCACCACAACAGTCATCGGAGACGCAGCAGCAGCACCGCACACGTCAACAATTGTGCCCACCGAAGGGACAGGCTCCGCTGCGAGCAGCACCCTGGGGGAAATTGCTGCCATAGCAGCATCCTCAGACAGTGAGGCAGGGAGCATCGAGGACATCGATGATGGAAGCCCCACTGCCCACCCACATTCCCCCCACACATCCCTAAGCCCCCTGCAGGCGGATGCCACACAGGGGCATTCGGAGGGCGAGGATCGGCCAGCCACCCCATCCCCGCAGCCTGAGGCGAGCAGCCCAATGGACATGGCAATGCCACTGGGCATGAGCCAGCGCAACCAGCAGACCCTGCAAAAGATAGTCACCCGCCAGCAGCAGCTATCCACCCTCCTTAATGAACACGTAGCAGAGTGTGGGGGTGCAAGTGTTGCCATGGAGAGAAGTGCGGACCGAGTCACGGATGCCATTGAGTCCTCCACAAAGGACATCTGTACAGAGCTCGCTGCTGTGTGGCACGTCCTCACAGAACTAGTACAGGCCATTAGGGACACACGTCCAATCGTGCAGCCAGGACCCTCCTCATCAACCAGCTCGGCACAGAGCAGCCCCATCCGCAGATCTGGGAGGAATCTGCGCAGCACGGGCAGGGGTGCCCCGGGGGTCAGGGGAGGGGACTGTCAGTAGTGGCTGGACAGTTGAGCAGGACTCCTTCACACACTGCTGCACAGACAGTACCACACCTTCATAGGGATTCCAGGGGGGTGGTGGGAGGGTGGAGGGGGTGTGTTGGGGTGTTCAGGGGGGGTGGGAGGGTGGAGGGGGTGTGTTGGGGTGTTCAGGGGGGAGGTGGGAGAGTGGAGGGGGTGTGTTGGGGTGTTCAGGGGGAGGTGGGAGGGTGGAGGGGTGTGTCATTCCTTTTTGAAATCACAATACACTTTTTCGTTTTGCACAAATCATATGTGTGGACATTGCTCATTGCGTATGTGTGCTTTATTGTTGAATAGTCCGCAGTGTGCATTTTGAAGACACACACATTGGCCCGAGTGCCCTCTCCATGTCACACGCACACGACGTGTGTGCTAGAAGCATTGGTCAATGAGATTCTGACGCATTTCACGCCCCTCCTGTGCATCGCTGCCTCCTTGAGGTGCTGCACCATCCCCACCCTCATCATCCTCATCGCCAGGTGGTTGCAGGTCTGCGTCAGGGGGCAGGGGCACATTTCGTCTGACGCACATATTGTGTAGCATGACACATGCCATCACAATCTTCGCAACCTTCTCATGGCGGTACAGGAGTGCCCCGCCAGACCTGCAGAGGCAGCGGAAATGTGCCTTCAGTAGGCCGAATGCCTGCTCAATCACCACACGGGTACGTGCATGGGCACGGTTGAAGTCCTCCTCATGCTGGTTCTGTGGGTTCCGGACTGGTGTAAGGAGCCACCTCTTCAGGGGATAGCCTGCATCACCTGTAAGTGGACAACAATGTATGTGTCAGGGATGAGAATGATTACTGAACATGTCGTGACGCCATGCCTTGCATTAGACTGTTACTTTGCACCACTTTTAGTCGCACTAATGGATTCACACTATGCAACCGGTATATGTTCATGGCTCTCATGTACTGTTTTGCATGCCAAGTCACAATGAAGGGGTGACAAGTGCCTTGTGAGTGCACATCCACTGTGTCCGTTCAGGCCGTATTTCAGGTGACCTGGCACGTGTCCTGTGAGGTCAACGCTCACATGATTGCAACATTGATGTCAGGCACATTATGACCCCAGTGAACAATACTGATGTCAATGTGGACAGTTTGTGGGCCTTGCTGTCTGAGTTGTGGTGTATTGATGTTCCTGTCCGTCATGTGCCTCCTTTGTGCGCAGTTATGGGGGACAGGCCTATCAGTAGATGGTGTTTGGTGACGTGCATGTAGCTGCTATTCGTTGGAGTCAATGTTGTCACATTTTGTACAATACACTTGCAGATGGTTGTGTCATGGTTGGGACACACCTTCATTCCCATGTTAGGGCTGCTTAGGTCAGGCATCATGTATACAGTTGTCAGATGACGTAAGTGCTGCCTCAGGGTACGGTCTGGCTACTGCTAGCCGCAGCCAGGTGAAGTATGCATCATCCCCCCCCCCTTTCTGCCAGGTGAAGTATGCATTGGTACGTCGATCACCTACCCACTTCGCATTTCCATGGTCATGACATTAGACTCACCGAGTAGCCAGGATCTTGGGCCTGCATGTCGCTCCATGTAGCGTGGTATTGTGGAGTTCCTCAGGACCATTGAATCATGGGTTGATCCGGGGAATCGGGCACAACAATGTGTGAAGATCCTGTTGGAGTCACAGAGCATTTGCACGTTGATTGAGTGAAATAGTTTACGGTTGCGGTACGGTACCTCCATGGCATGTGGGACCACCAATTCCACATGGGTGCAGTCGATGGCACCAATGCAACCAGGTACGTCAGCTAGTGCATGGAAACCCACTTTGGTGTTAGCAATCTCCTGGGCAGACCGTGGCAATGAGATGTGGTCGTCTGTGTGCTTGTGGAGGGCATCGAGCACTTGGATCAGTGTACGTGAGAATAATGGTTGTGATATGCCATGCAAGTGCCCCACTATGTGCTGGTAGGTGCCTGTGGCCAGGAAGTGGAGCACAGACACTACCTTCAGTAGGGGGGGATGGCGGTGGGTGTTTCAATCATGCTGACAATGTCGTTGTGTATCATGTCCACCATGGTGGTGATGGTGTCCCGGTCCAGTCGGTACAGGGTGTGGATCTGCTCAGCGGTGAGGTTGAATGGACTGGCTCTGATGCGTGGGATTGGGGGCTGCCTCTGTGGTGGCACTGGCTGTGCTGGTGGGGCTTGCTGGCCCTGCCTTGCCCTCCTCCTGCGTCTCCTCTGTGCAGCCTGTTGTTGTTGTTGTTGTTGTAGTTGAAGTTGTAGCACTTGCATTGCTATCAGGTCCTCCTGCCCCAACATTGCTAGTCCTATTGGTATCATTGTGGAGTGTGACTGGGTCTGGGAAGGGGTTGGGTGTGCTCTTTTTCTACTTCCTGAGTCTGTATTGCCTCCACCTGTGCTGATTCTGTGCACCTGTGGCAGCTGGATTCACTGCACAAGGCCCTTTACGGTTGGTTCGCGATGGCGTTACTAGCGCCATGGCGGTAAGGTACTTTACGGGCTGGGTGATGGCGTTAGGTGCATGTCCGCTTGGGTCGGCATTCGCGTACCTTTCCGCCATGGCGGTGATTACGGTGTGGGATGCCGCGTACGCGCGTCTTTGGTGCAGTTAGCGGCAGCGTTAACTACGATGCCGCTAATGGCATCGTAGTTAACGGTCAGGGGTCATAATCGGACCTAGCGGAAAACGATGCCGATAATCTTTTACCGCCATCGTTTTTCACTTAGCGCCAGGGTCGTAATGAGGCCCAATGTCTTTTTTTGTACTTTTCCCTTCCAGACTTTGTGAGAGAGGGGGGATAGGTGATAGTGTATAAGTTAGAGAAGATGGGTGAGATGGAGAGAGCCATAGGGGTGGCAGAGGTTAGTTGAGGAATGAAAGAAAGAGTGGCTGCACAGCACAGGTCTAGCTAAACCCACCAGGTGGCCCAGTAGTCACAAAAGGCAGAAATGCAATCCAAAAAGGAAAATCAGTGGCACAAATACGATGCAAAGAGGGTGCAGAAAAGTAAAAAAGCGCACAAATCTGAATTCGAATTTTTAAAAAAACAGTGGCACAAATGCAATGCAAAGAGGGTGCAGAGATGTACAAAGCACACACACCTGAATTCGAATTTAAAAAAACAGTGGCACATATGCAATGTAAAGAGGATGCAGAGAAGTAAAAAAGCACACACACCTGAATACACATATCAAAAAACAGTGGCACAAATACAATGCAACAAGGGTGCAGAGATGTAAAAAGTGCAAATACCTGTATTCGATTATTTTTTTTAAAACAGTGGCCCAAATGCAATGCAAAGTAGGTGCAGAGATGTTAAAAGCGCACACCTGAGATGCTCCATAAAGGGAAAGCTATGTTCACCAATGGATGGACAATAGCAGAATAACAGTGTTGTATCTAAATCCTAACGTGGAACGATTGAAAGGTTGAGATGGGGTCGACCTCCTGCAGGGTTGCTGTTGCAAGTACCGCTTCAAGTAGGCATTAGATGCATTTGATAGTTGGAAAGGACACACTCGTAAATTCTGAGAGATCACCCGTAGGATCTCTGACGGCTTACGCAATCGGTAGTCTATTGGACATTGGCACATGACTGGGCACCTTGTTACCTTCTTTGGTTTCTGTTCTGTATTGAACTGAAAAGGGAGGTTGACTTGAATGATGACATACCATTGAGCTTCTTGTTCAGTTTTGTGTTCTGTTTTTCTAGTTTGTACAGCTTGTCTAAACATGATGGAATTTGCTCAATGAGGATGCGTAAACCCCTTCAATATTATGGGTTGAATAGTCAGAATGAGGTTTTATCAGGGGTCTCTTGGAATCTTAATATGTCTACTCCCAAAGGAGTAGGGATATGTGGAGGAGGAAAGGGTGGCATAGATGGAGTCTGGGTGGTTTAGGCACAAATGGCATGCATTAACATTATGACATGGAATGTTTGTGAGTACAATAGTTTTCTCAAACGCAATAGGGTGGGCTCATATTTGCGTACGAAAAAGGTTGAGTTTGCACTATTGCAAGAAAAGCACTGCTTGTAAAATAAAAAAAAACAGTGGTGTGGGACATGGATCTAATTACTCTACATATGCAAGAGGAGTCCTATATGGGTGGCTGGCTCTGTCCCCTTTAGGCTGATAGACGTATATTCAGATGATGCGGGCAGATTGGGGCTAGTGCGTTGTTATGTTGAGCATAGAGAGGTGTGCATTGACAATGCATATTCCCCTAATCATGCTGCACCCAGTTTTTTCCTTTCACTGTATGGTAGATTGGCACATGCGCAAGATGTATTCTGGATTTATGGGAGATTTTTAATGCACATTGAACCCCAAACTGGACAGGTGGGATGATAAACATATGACTCCATCTGCGCCAGCTAGGACTTTAAATAATATACTGCCGGATTTATGCTTGGTAGATATTAGGAGGGCTAATGATGTGGCTGGCTGGAGATATTCATATAACTCTGCCCACCATAGAGTTGATACACGCATTGATAACTTATTCTCAGAGGTGGAACATATATATGAGTTAATTGATGTGGAATATATGGGAAGATTGATATTGCACCACTCGCCATTACTTGCAAGATGGAGTCAGAGAGGGGCAGTACCACCTGTACCAACCTGGCATATGCAGGCAGAACCCTTGACTGATGAGGGGTTCAAAGATCACCTGGAGGATAGGATTATTGATGTTTTTTTAGAACAATGAAGGAAGAGTTTATAAATGGAGACTCTCTGGGAAACATTTAAAGTGGTGGTGAAAAGTGTGTCTCCTTAAGAGGTGAGGTACGGATTTTAGATAAAGTTCTTAAATAGGTTTATTAACTGGTGAGAGTCTGATGAGAGCCTGCTCAGTGCCTGGTGAGGATTCATGAGTATGTACTACTGAGCTAGAACGTCTCTTCTTATTTGATAGTATGTATGGTCTGAGTATTGGATTGCAGATTGGGGTAGTGGGTAATATTGTTTGCAAAAAAAGCAGATGCTTAGGGTAGGGAAAAGTAGAAAAGAGCTCTAAGTGGGAGACTGGGTTATTATACATGTGCTCCCTCATTCTGTCCTTCAATAAGTCCTTTAATTAGTTATATGCATGAAGTTAGACTTTAATAGGGTTTGGCTTTCAGTGTGTTTTTTTGTGTGTGTGTTTATATTGTCTTTTTTCCATATGGGGTTTATCAGACATATTGTTTTAGTACACAAGTTAAGGAGAGCTCAGGGGCAACGCGTATGTCTTGGAAACAAAACAATGCGGCACAACAGGTTTGAATCCCGATCGTGCTTAAAACAGTTATAAATGAACAATGAAATAAAAATAAAGGTCCTCCATACTTGGGAACAAAGAACAGAGCCGATGGGTGGTTGTCCAGCCTTTTATTATCTGTGCCTTTCTCACCTGATTAATTCTCGTACCTCAATGTTTAGTTAGTAAAATTGCAAAAACAGTCAAAAACACGCTTCAATTAGAGAAGCTGCCACACATGTAGACATACAAATATATATTTAACACGTATATGCTCCTTTTAAATGAGCTATAATATCTGCTGTAGCGAACTGCCTACCTGACCAAGATCTTGTCCATGGTGGGTGGTGGCGGAAACAAGGTAGAATTATGGCTTGGCGGCCGCGCGTGTCAGCAATGTGCGGAACCAGTGCCACTGCCATCACAGTAACAACGGCGGATATGGATGTACCGCCACAAATGTTGGCGGTGCATCCACCATTGCCGCGTGTATGTGTATGCCGGACATGGCGGCACCGCCTACGTGGAGGTGGAAACACTGTAGCCGGAAATACTGTGAACGTCGAAACCGGAAAGAGCATGGGTCATTACAAAAATCACAATCCACTGCAATCCTCCGGTTCCAAAAGGCATCCAGCTACTGTGAGTGTCCAAACCGACTGAGGGATATGTCATCCAGAATTCCACAGAACCGTGTGCGCAAACCCTGCTTCAGTGAAGCGGAACTCACCCTGCTTGTCGACCACATAGTAGACAATGCAGGGGAGTTATTTACATCAGACCAGAGGTGCAGCACGCAGCTGAGGCACAAGTCAATATGGGCTGAGGCTGCCCTGAAGGTGTCAACTGTGGGGGTCACAGCTCGTACGGTCAAGGACTGCCATAAGACGTGGGATGACCTGCGCATGAGGATGCGCAACCTACTGGCAGCCCACAGACAACAGTGCAGTGCAACAGGAGGTGGAACACAGTCACCACTAAAGCTGCTCCCATGGGAGGAAAAGTGTAGCAGCGTGCTGCACCTCGATGGCATTGAGGGAGTCGGTGCAGTGGAGGCAGGAGCAGTGACACCTGGCGAGGCTGGTGAGTAGAGAAAGAGCGAAAAGAAGATTGCGAATCAAGATAAACCTGCCCCCCCAATCAATGCACAGAAATACACATATCACAGTCCCCGTCACCCCAAGCACATCCAGTACTCCCATGGCCCTCCCAAGCCGTGCAGATGGCCTGCACCCAAGTATGACCCATACGCACCCACATTACTGCAGCCCACATCAATGCATGTTACCATTATTTGAGGTTGCTTGATGAGTGTGTTGCATGTAAAAGTACTATACACATCCTGTCAGACCACTTACAGCATGCCTTTCAATCACCTACAGGAACATCATCTGAGACCGATGTGGCTCAACCGGGGATGTTGAGGGAGACAGGACGTGCACGTCGGCAAAGACGTCAATCAACATCAGGTGCAGGCACCTCGGCCATCCGTGGGGTAATGATGGCCCAGGTACACCATGCCCAGGAAACCACCACTCCTGCTGCCCCTGGGACCCAGCAGGCACCCCAGCCAAACACCCCTGCTGCCCCGGTAACACAGCAGGCACCGCAGCCAAACATCCCTGCTGCCATTGTTATTCCACTGGGAGGTGCACCAACACGCCTGTCCGAGTCAGATGGCACAGACAGCAGTCAGGATAAACAGCCTGGTGAGGCACCTGGATCAGCCAATGAGGAGAACCCTAAAACCCCGGATCAACTGGGCACATTTAGCCCAATTAGCCTCATGAGTCCAATGTGCTCGCCAACGCCATCACTGTAGGAGATCAGCAGTTGTCTCCAGCGCTTTGAGGAACGGCAGGACATGCTGGCCACACTGGTTGAGCGACACCTTGAGGAGTCCAGGCTGCAATGCGAGGAGTCTAGGCTGCAACGCAAGAGCAACCAGAAAATAGGCTGCAGGGTTGTACGTGCCATTGGCCATTGTGCCACTTCGAACATGTTAATGTCACGGAGGGTCCGTGAGGGCAATAGCATGCAATCAAATATTGCTGATCAATGTCGCTGGCCCTGCAGGCCATCATGAGCCACCTACCCCACAGAACCCCACTATGCCCTCCACCAGCACCACTCCATCCACCTCACAGGTGGGCAGCCCCAGGAGGCAGTCCATGCGGCTTTGTGGACCAACTCAGAGGGACATACATGGGGCCAAGTGTGGCAAGAGATAGTGTCATTTCATTGACTAATGCTTCTTCTTCCTTCACAAAACAAGAAGAATCCTACCATTCCTCTCCTTCAACCACAAAACACTGACAATCGTCGCCATCATCATGTCAAGAATCGACTACGCAAACAGCCTCTACCTCGGGATGCCAGAATACCTCCTGAAGAAAATACAACGCATCCAAAATGCAGCAGCCAGACTCCTCCTCAAACTATCCAGAAGAGACCACATCACTCCAGCACTAAAAACACTACACTGGCTCCCAATCAAACATTGTATCACGTTCAAAACAATGTGCATAACACACAGGGCAATCAGTGGACAGGGAGCTGAATTCCTACAAAAGAAAATAACAATCTACAAGCCTACGAGACTCCTCAGATCAAGCAATGAAATCCGCCTGGAACCGAAACCATCCATCAAGAAAAAACTAGGGGGCTCCTCTTTCTCCCACCTGGGCGCAAAACCCTGGAACAACATCCCGAAAGAAATAAGAAACACCAAAGACCACCTAGAATTTAGAAAACATCTAAAGACCTGGCTCTTCAACACCTCGGAACCAAATTGAAACAACTGAACAATCAAAAACAAAACACAAAGAACAGATTGACAGAATATAAGATGGCACAGATAACACCCAGAACAGACTAATGGAAACTCCAACAACTACAAGAGAGACAACGCTAGGTGGAATAAAACACAAGCGACAACCCCATGAGGACAGAAATGAGCATACATGTCCAGACAGAAGTGTGAATGATAGCAAGTAACACATTTAGATAGAATCGTGAACATTAGCCTGTGCCGGACCTGGACTGAATTGTGGATGATGGCAAGTGCCACATTTGGTTAGAGTTGTGAACGCTGGCCTGCGTCTCATCTAGATAGGATTGTGAAGGTCAGCAAGTGACACACTTGGATAGAATTGTGAATTGTGAGCAAGTGGCGCGCTCAGATAGAATTGTGAACGTTGGCCTGCGTCACATCTAGACAGGATTATGAATGTCGGCCAGTGCCACATCTAGATAGAATAGCATATATTAGCCATTGCCATATCTGGACTGCACTATGAATTTAACAATGCCATACTTGGATGGAATTGTCAATGCTAGCCTGAATCGCATTTAGACAGGTTTTGAAGTTAGGTCAGTGCCACATCTGGATATATTAGTGAATGTTGGCGTGCGTCATATATAGACAGGTTTGTGAATATTAGCCAGTGCTGGATCTAGACAGAAATGCAGAGATATTCACGAGCCACACCTAGAAAGTATGTGGAAATTTAGCACATATCGCCTCTAGATAGCAAGGACAATAACCAACCCACTAACAATCTCACCCATCTGCATACATCTCTCAAACTCTAACCAAACACAACCACAAACCTTAAGCACAACAAACCGCACAACCTTCACTACACTGCAACAACAAAACAAACCACACATAGCTCCTCAAAACAGCACACAACGGCTACCGACCGGAAAAGCACCCCCAAGCTCAGCGAACAGTGTTAACCGCACATCACTTCTCTCTTGCACTCATCCCGCTCATTCCCACTAACCTCACCCCCCCTTTTTCTTTTCAGATCCACCAGAGCGCAAGGGGACCACTCCGGTGGTGATAGTGCACGGTACAAATATCCTTTAACATTAACATTAACATATTGCGATTTTGGGCCTGGGAGGTGGGTGGTTATGTTTGGGAGGTGGGGGTGGGGCCATAGTGGGGATAGGTAGTTGGGGCCTGGGAGGCGAGTGGGTACGTTTGGAAGGTGGGGGGGTATAGTGGGGATAGGTAGTTGGGGCCTGGGCGGTCGGTGGGCAAGTTTGGGAGGGGAGGGCATAGTGGGGATGGGTAGTTGGGGCCTGGGAGGTGGGTGGGTATGTTTGGGAGGTGGGGGGGGTATGTGTGGGTGTGTATTCTTGTAGCACCTGTGCCAATGATTCTTTGCCATAATACACTGGGTTGCAAATCAGAATTACGAGTGGACAATCTTCTGCCGTGTGTGTATCAATCATTTAATGTAAGTGTTACAAGTAACGTGTGTTTTAACGTGCTCCATGTGCATGTGAAGTTCATTCAGAAGCAAAAATTGTTGGTAAGTGCTCCCCGTGCATGTAGTCCATCCATAGCACCCCGCCCTGGTTGCACACCCATCCCATCATCATCGTCCTCATCCTCTTCCTCATCAACTGCTGGGTCCATGTCCGAGGGCAGTGGAATGTTCCTGCGTATACACATATTGTGCAGCATGGCACATGCCAGCACAATTTTGACAACCTTTACGGGGCTGTACAGCCAGGGCCGGTCTTTGCATAAGGCATCCCAGGCAGGTGCCTTAGGTGCAAACATGTAGGGGGGCGCTAACACCAGGGTGAGAAAGTTAATCAAGTCCACAATGTTCTCTGTAAAATGCACGGATGGGCGCCCTCACGCTTTGTTTTCTAAGGCTGCGCATGATGTGTTAATTACAGCACACAGTATGTTTCTTCCAAGCCTGTTACGAGTGTAGCCAATCGTGAGCTGTACAATTAAAAATCATGCTTTCCCTCAGAGTGGCTGCAGTAGTGCGTAACTGTACATGCTGCATTGATGCAGATATTGAAACACAGCCCCTTCAGTGCTAATGCAGCATGCTGCGAATTTTTGACCTGGTTTGAAAGGCTTTGTGACTTATGCAGCTTTGCTTTTCTCCCTCTGACTGTGTTAGCCTGTCATTTTTAGGCCCATGCATTTGCCAGATTACCAGTGTGACAGGGAACTATTTCTGAGACCGAACATTGAATTTTGCACCAAGCCGGGCTACCTCTTCACAATGGGAGTTTACACCTTCTATTCAGTTGATCGCACATTAGACAGCAATAGAAGTGCAACGTGTGCTTATTTGGAAAGACAAATGGTGAATAACCGGAGCAAATGGTGTTTCTTACACATTTCAGCGTATGTGGTACCAATGGGGTTTACTACATTTACCTCTGAATAATGAACCTAACACATGGTAAGTTTTGCTTTCATTTTAAATGCAAAAAGATACATCACACAATGAATGGTGGTTGCTGGATCTTTTGCCATGGAGCAACATTGTGATCGACGATGGGAGGCCTGATGTGGTAGTTTTGAAATGTTGGGCCTTTTCTGTGTATTTGCAACAACCGTGTAATTTCTGGTTATTAGTGTCTGATTGCGTATTACATGCGCCTTCTTCTTGTGCCCTGCACATGTGCACTGCCTCCTTTCTTAGCTTTGTGGCACAGGTAATGTGGGGCAGTGCTCATGAAGGTCTGTGACAGCATATGGCTGCACATGCTGTGTAGGGTATTACACACCTGACTCCATAGTGAAGGACAGGCCACTGGAGCACTGGAGCTCACCAGCTGGCCTGCTCCATCCCTGTCAGCTTTTCCCCTTTTCTCACCCGATGTTGTAGGACCTGGAATTTGCTGAAATTCTTAACAAGCACAGCAACTGCTGGCCTACTAGTTGTTAACAAAACAATTGCACAAGGAACGTAATGTTTCACATTTACAGGCTAAGCAAGAAAGTCTTAGTGCACAAGCAAAAAAGTCAGGTAGTGTCCAGCACTTGCTGGCTGCACTATCACTGTCTGTTGCCCTTATTATTTATGTATTTATTATTTATCTGTTTATCCTTTGCTTCGCACTTTCCACTTCTCCCCCCTTCCATGCACTTTTCCCCTCCCTCTCTCCCAGGCACTTGCGCGTTCTGAATGTCACTGGGCCTAGTAAGATTGTTGTTTTGTTCGCCCCTGTTCCCCTCCCTTGTCGTGCTCTGAAACACTTGTGTACGAGCGCGATAGAAATAAAATATCAATATCCCACAGTGAAAAGGGTAGATTTCTCCAAAAAGATGTGTTCTTAAGGGGTCGTCACACTGATTAAACAAGGAATGCCGTCTGATGGAATAAACAGTAATGTGCTCTGGGCCTGTATCTACTGCGATCATGCCAGCACGCTACATCCGACCGTATTACTTGGAAGCAGAAATGATTTCAGTAATTATGAACTTTAGTAAATTATGGTCTCTGGTAAATAGTAGGGTCACCTCTGTAATGCAGAAAGGTTTCAAGGCATTTTGTATCAAGTGCTAATAAACTGTTCCTAACAAACGGTTTAAATAGAAGCCTAGGTCATGACCTTAAAGGGGCCTGATAAACGAGATATTGCTCATGCAAGGTGGCTGCCTTCTTCATACTGCAGACAGCACTAAATCACACCAGATTCCCTCTCACCTGGACTTGGCAGTACTCAGTCATCCCCTCCCTGTTTACAGTCATTCGGCTATCAGCCAGGTTTGACAGAACATCCATTGTATGTTCTGTGACCATGCCATATAGATGAAGTTGTTTTGATAGAAAGTAATCGGTAAAGTATTTGCAATTAATGGATGGTCGATGGCTCTGTGCTGGTGTCCCCTTTGCAGTAAAGGACTAATGCGTCTAGAGTCAGAAGAGGTACTGTACATTGCATTTCTGAAAAAAATATTCTTTGCGCCTTCCCCATTTCCAAACTGTATATCATTTCATTTCATGAAAAGCAAGACAATGCACTTGTAACATCCACGGCAGTCAGTTCTCCACTTTTGGGGGTGGATTGTATAGTTGGATAGCACAGGGGCAACGCGTGGGTACTCAGGTACGATATTACGACGCGCATTATAAAAAAAACAATTAAATTAAAATAATTTGTCAGTGTAATGCAATGCAGTCTGCTTTGGAATGACAAATGGTGGGACACTGAAGTGACAATAATTCCTGTAAAGTATGCACATTATTGTAAGGATAATTAAGTATTGCATGAGCTGTGGGCCTGCTCTGGCCTTTGTGATCAAAGCACACCATAACACAATCTAAAGCCATATCATGGATCTTAATGTTTCATGAGCATACCCACCGCCCCCTCTGACCCTACTGCCCAGACCTCCCCACGGAGATGATAAATATGTTACTTTTCACCATTTTCTCTCTATTTACAATTAGACTATCTTTCTTTGTATAGCTGCACATTCTGATTTAGTGTGCATGTATGGAGTCAGGGAATCAAGTCTCCCTCCCGTTTATTAATAGCCTATTTTAATGTGAATTTTACAACCAATAACGTGTCACTTTCTCTAGCTTGTTGAAAAATACAGATCTTCATTAGTGTCTTTCTATGCTGGTTACTGAGCCATACAGCCACACTGTGGCTATGCTTAGAGGTGTCGTATCCCAGTAGCGTAATGCACATGCTGTAGCCTACATTACTTTGTGTGGCCAGCTGGTCACAGATGCAGGTCCTTACACGAATAGGAGTATCTTCCATGTTTTTAGAATTATACACAGTTTACCAACAAGTTGGATAACTAATCAACTTCTATTTATGATCCTAGAAGAATTGAAGAGTTATACAACACCGATCGACTTGCATTTATCCAGATTTCGAACTGAGAAGGTGAAATACAGTGAGATTCTACTTGCATGATGCTGGAGGTAAATCCTCCATGCTTCCTCCAAAGGTTGGCAGAATTACCACTCAGTAATGCAGCCAAAAATTACCAACTCCATAAATGGGGACTACCACTGCCCTACCACCACTTGTAATCCCTGTGGTATACCCACGGGACCAAGTGGTGGTTATGGTAACTAATAAACTCTGGCAACATTTTGGCAGATATACTGGTGAAATACCACTAACCTCCGAATGATGCCCACTGTGTGGCAATGTATATTTACAATAGTTACAGAATGCATTTTTTGTGGTCATTTTGTAGACCCATATACCAACTGTTTAGTACAAAGATCCGGCCGCTGAGGCATTATCTATTCCCGTTCCAGACTAAAACTAGGAAGACAGGTTCAAACAGGCTTCCAGCCTGGACAAATGGATGACATCACATACCAATACCTTTTTGTGATGCTTCACTGATTTATTTATGTTGTATGCACAGATGAAATGTCTTATTTGCCACATTCTGCATTATGTGCACTGTATATAGTAGGAGTCTAATTTGTCTCCAACCGGTTTCTTTATGACTGTATATATGTAATAACCGAGGTCCCACAACAGTAATAGAGAAAAAGAAATGAAACGACATTGAATAAAAACAATGCTAAAGGTGGGAAATAACCCCCTCCTGAACATAACATTTGGTAAAAGCTTAAGTGAGTATGCTTTTTGTTCTGCTGAGTTGTAAATAAACAGCCACTAACCGGCTTCTTTAAGAACAAATGCACATCCTGTGCACAAGTAATTCGTTTATTAGAACACACCCCTTTCGTTATAGAGCATTTTGGTGTCCTGTCAGCAGGGGGGCGCCAAGGATGCTTCCTGCCTGGGGTGCAGTCTGGTCTAAGACCGGCCCTGTGTACAGCAATGCACTGCCGGATCGGCTGTGGCAGCGGAACCTGGCCTTCAGCAGTCCTAAGGTCCGTTCTATCATTCCCTATGTCCGTATGTGTGCCCGGTTGTAGGCCTCCTCATGCCTGTTCCATCTTCGTCTGACGGGTGGCATGAGGGGGTATTGGGCATTGCCTGCATGGGAGTGACAGAAAGGTGATAGGATGTTTGTGGTGGGGTTTTGGTGTTGGCAATGATAGCATGTACACAGGCTCTCTGTTATATTAGCACACAACATAGTACAGGCCACAGATTTCTTTATGCATTCTGGTAAAATGACTTGGATCAATTGTTCAATATTACACACTTGGGTCACACATTCCTACTGTGACTGTTTGGCCTGCTCAATTTCTCCATTCGTGATGGCCTCATAGGCAACTACATGTCTCATTCCATTCATTTTACGACTTGGTGTATCCCTATGTACTAGGTGCTTCATGTCTTGTAAGGTGCTGGCGGCAAAATCAGCGTCAGGCAGCTGCAGTACACAGGATTGAAGAAACTACTGTGCAGAGCAGGATAACTAGCCATCGAGCACACGGGTGCACCTACTACTTTATCACTGGTGACGATACTCCCTTCCACATGTTGCCATTGCATGGTGTGCCACTCCATGGCTAGGGTTTTATTTCATTATCCAGTGTATGTTTTCCTGTGACATGGCATACTGGCATGTACCTATTGCGCGGTAAACTGGGTGAACTCTGGTGAGTGTCTATTGCCCCCCGCTCCCACTACACAGAGGTCATGCATTGGTCAATCTACTCACCCAACAGCCAGGGACACTCTGGTGAGTGTCTATTGCCCCCCGCCCCCACTACACAGAGGTCATGCATTGGTCGATCTACTCACCCAACTGCCAGGGACACTCTGGTGAGTGTCTATTGCCCACCCCCACTACACAGAGGTCATGCATTGGTCAATCTACTACCCCAACAGGCAGGGACACTCTGGTGAGTGTCTATCACCCCCACCCCCGACTTCACAGAGGGCATGCATTGGTCAATCTACTCACCCAACAGCCAAGGACACACTGGTTAGAGTCTATTGCCCCCCCACTACACAGAGGTCATGCATTGGTCAATCTACTCACCCAACAGCCAGAGATACACTGGTGAGTGTCTATTGCACCCCGCCACTACACAGAGGTCATGCATTGGTCAATCTACTCACCCAACAGCCAGGGACACTCTGGTGAGTGCCTATTGCCCCCCCACTCACTACATAGAGGTCATGCATTGGTCCAGGTTCTTTCTCCCGCGTAACGTGCCATATAAATAAATAAATAAAATATACCTTGGCAACGTGGAGTTCCGCAATACCATTGAGTCGTGTGTCTACCCCGGGAAACGTGCACAGCAATGCGTGATGAGTTGTTGTGCATCACAGACCATCTGTACCTTCAGGGAGTGGAATTGTTTCCGAACTCGATAGACCGCCTCAATTGCATGTCTGGCCGTCAACTCCACATGTGTGCAATCTAAGGCACCAATGCAATTGGTCATACCGGAAAGGGCATGGAAGGCCACTTTGATGGCATTGACCTGTGCAGGGGTTTGGTGTAGGGGCAATGTGGTCTGACACATGGCGCAGCAGCGCATCCAGTACCTGGAAGAGTATCCTTGAAAAACAGGGCTGTGACAGCCCGTGCAGCTCACCGACGGTGTGCTGATAGGTGCCAGTTGCAAGGAAGTGCAGTAATGACACTACCTTCAGCAAGGGTGAAATCGCAGTCCGGATGTTGATTATGCTGCAGATGTCTTCATTGATGAGGGTGACAATTGATAATATTGTGGCCCTGTGAAGCCGGTATAATGTGTGGATTTGACTTGGGGTCAGGTTCCAGGACGAGGCCCTGATGCAGGGTATTGGTGGCTGCCTGCAGGGTGGTACCTGCTGTACGATGATGTTTGGGATGGCCACCGGGTTCCTCCTTTGCCTCCTGCATCTATGCCTCCTTCTCTGCCTCAGTGCTGCTTCTAACTCCATAGCTGCTTGCAGGTTCCTCATCCCAATTGCTGCTAGACAGACTGCCAGCATGGTTGTGTTGGGAGGTCGGTTGGGTGTGGCCCTTTTGTAGGTTCCCAGTTGCCAATGATGTGCAACTGGGCTAATTTTGCACACCTGGGGCTTGTTGCTGCTCACCTGGCACTGTTTAACGCCTGGTCCGCGATGTCGGTATTACAGGTGCAGTGGTCACGGTGCTACCTGTACATGGTACCCGTAATGTATACTGCCTTGCCGGTAATTCAGGGACGTCTGCCTGATTCGTTCCGCTGTTTGCGGTCATGGGGCTACCGGGTGAGATAACACAATGTGGGTCACTTTGTGGTGACGGTGTTAACGCCATTGTGGGCCTGAATGTGCCAGTCCAGGAAACGGTACCGGTACGGTGCTACCAGCACTTTTCTTTCCAGAATGCCACACTTGTAATGAGGCCCACTGTTTCCTGTGATTCTTACAGCACTTACCAGGCAGCAAACAGTAATTCCGGTCACCACCATTTACCTGCAAATCAAAGAATTTTTTTTTTTTTCTTAATTGAAATTTAGCTGAATTTAATCAACCTTTCTCAACAAAATTTGATTGTTTTCCAAACAGAAATTAAAACATTTTCATTAGTATTTTTTTTCTCCATAAAAAACCTATGTTACAGAACTACAAAGATTGCAAAATTACACATTTAGCAGAGAAGGAGGTGACATAGCCTAGATTTTGCACACATCGCAAGATATTATTAAAACAAAGTGTTTTTATGCGCTCCGCCTGATTTTGACAGCTTTGAAAGCCTCTCCCTGCATGAAAACATTTGATAAAATCGGAGAGACTGCGAGTTCTCCTAAAGGAACAAAAAATGCATGGAACATATTTCCTGCTCTGTAATGGAAAACCTAATAAAAATGGTAAGGATGATTAAAAAACGAATGGGAGAGACTGTCGACAGTTTTTCTGTGTGTTTTTGTCATCCAACCAATTTCCGCCTCACTGAATATGAGGGGCCCTCATTAAAAGAAATTCAGATCTATTCAAGTTCACACGTCATTAATAATGCTTAACATGGTTTCTCATACCAAGAAGAAAATCTTTAACAAAATAGGTGCTCCTAGTTATCAAGCGTCCCATGGTTCAAATGCACATGTAAAGCAGATAATAAAACAAGAGCTGAACAATGAACAGTAGTAACATGCTAACATGCAGGCTGACATTAATTACCTCTATGAGAACATTCTAAGCAAGGTTTGTGAGAGGGTCATTTGTTTCTTACCACGCCCCGTTTCCTGTAGGGCCTGCCTAATATTATTCCTTTCACAAAAATGTCAAACTCGGACTTCTATCAATGATCCACTATATTAAAGCACTCATTTCAGCTCTTTGAAGTGAGATTATGCCTGACTAGCATCTCATCCAAACGAGGATCGGTTTTCAATCTTATGACTGCAGTAAGTAGTGTGCAAATGACTTTCAGCAGACTAGATAATGCTTCCTGGTAGCAGTGCTCATATCCGGTTTTGGCTCGTAGGTGCGGCGCCGGCTGGGTCGTAATGAGGCCCACAGTATGATTGGTTATATCATACAACATCTAACAACAAACTAAAAGGCCTCCTTTCACTTGAAAAATAGCTCAATTTAAGGGTAATCATTTTACCGACATCAGTGTAAACGTTTCCAACGTCACCCCACGCCTGTCCTATGCAGCCAGATGAAGCCATGCCTTAGCTTTCTAAAGACAGGCCTTAACAGTTCTGTGCTCATAATTCGACTATACTACCTTTGTGATCCAACAAGCAGCCACATGACAGGTGTGCTGAGTCACATGGGTAATGTCACATTTATTTATTGTTTGCTTATTAGGCTTAAACAGCAAGTCAAATACGTTTCAAAGCGCCCACAGGGGGAGGGAACAAGGGAGTGAAATACATCACAAAACACAATAATGAAGATTCCCCCTGCTAATAGCGCGGGGAGCTCTTGATTCTATTAAAGACAAGGGGCCTCATCACGAGTTGGGCGGTAACGCCGGCGGTATTAGCCCTACCGTCAAAGCCCCCGGCGCTATTAGCGCTGGATCACAGGTTTGGTGGTAATGGAATTCCCCATTCCCCACTGAGCCCATTCGGGAATGCCCCATTCCCCATTGGGCTCAATGGGGAATTTTTGCGCTCTTACCGCCGGCGGATTTCCCACCGGCGGTAATAGCCCGAATTTTCTGCGGATTTCCCCCCAGCTCAGAGCTGGGGAGAAATGCGCCGAAGCCCTGATTTGGCGGACCCTTAAATCCAGCGGTAATAGCGCGACTGCCGGATTTAAAGGTTACCGCCAAACTCGTGATGAGGCCCAAGGAGGCGAGCATTATGCTTCATCTTCTCTTTATTCTACTCTCCAGCAGTTTCAACAAATAACAGAACTTTCAATTTTTTTCTTTTTGAAAGAAACTTTTTTTTTTTATCAAAAAACTCCATGTCCCATCAGTCTCAGGCCCTTGTAGTCCCAGTGTTCTGGCCATGTGACCTAGTCCTTCCTCTTCTTGTGTTCCTCCTCTCTTGACTGCTTCCAACTGCATTCTAATCAAAAACTGAACTGCCAACCAGATCAACATAGTCTCTGAACTTCGAGCTCTCTGTCGAGTCGATATCTCGCATTCCAACTTGCGGTTTCATTCCACGCGGTTCGCTCTCTTCCAGGGCAATTTCAGCCGTTCTTCTGCTCATCTCCTAATGTCAGAAAATAACAGCATATGTTAGGGTGGCGGATACACACCCTATTCTGGGAGAAATTCATGTAAGTCACTTTGAAGTTCATCACTGCAACCCATCCATCACTACTTAACCCTCCTGTGCATCTAGGGCTGGAAAGTAATGCTCGCCTCCTTGTCTTTAATAGAATCAAGAGCTCCCAGCGCTATTAGCAGGGGGAATCTTCATTCCATGGCAAGACGCAGGCGAGCATTATGCTTGTTCAAAGCTTCTTACCACAGTTTCTGCTAGAGTATTAACTGGTCTAAAATAAAACGTTCTAAATGTGGTAACACTAGCCCAATCAGCTGCTTTCAGAATATCTTGCAAAGTCGTGCCTTGCCCCAGTGCTTTAGATGCCATTGCGCCCCTAACCAAATGAGCTCCAAATTTTGACATATCTATGCCTGCTAGGCTCATGATCTCTCGGACCCATCTTGCTATGGTGGCTGTGGCTACGCGTTTATGTGGCTTCCTGCGTGCTATCAACAATTGGGTTGTCCCCATCGGTCTCAGCTCAGCTGTTCTACTCTCGTATTCTTTTATGCATGCGGCCACACACCACTTTGGATGCTCTTGCATGTAAGGGTAAGTTATCATGGAGGAGTTTGTCTTTGTTCTCCTGGCCAGATTGAACGTCACTCCATCTGGTCCATATACTTTTCTATTCACTTCTAGCGCTTTGACGTCTGCTACTCTCCTACATGATACCATACATAACAGCATTGCTAATTTTCTTGATAATCTCTCTAAGGACAGGTATTTATTACTGGGCCACTCTGCTAGTAACTTTAGCACTACTGCCAGATCCCATAAGGACTTGTACCTCGGTTGTGGCGGTTTCCTAAACCTAATTGCTTTTAGAAGTCAGATTACTGCCACATTCTTTCCTACTGGCACTCCCTCTACGGGCGTGTGACCTGCCGATATCGCGCATCTATACACCCATATTGTTCTATAGGCTTTCCCATCTTGTAAGAGTTCCGCTAAGAAATTCAGTATCTCAAGTAAAGGGGCAGTAACGGGATGAATACTTCTCCTTTTGAACCCTCACAACCATCTGTTCCAAGCTGCATCACAGCTCCTTCTAGTTGAAGGAGCCCATGACTCAGCGATGAGGATCGCAGCCTGCGCCGAAATTCCTGGGAGGTTCCAGCATCTCCTGATATCTTGCACGCCATCAGCGGCAGAGTCCCCTTCACTCTCAGAGGGTGAAACAACCCAACTGGGTCAGTGAGAAGGTTCTCTCCTCTGGGTAGAACTCTCGGGTAATCTGTCACTAGCTCCATGAGTGCTGGAAACCATACTTGTGATTTCCATATCAGAGTTACTACAATCAGATTCGTGGCTTCTCTGTGTACCTTTGACAGTACCCTGCTCATCATCATGAAAGGTGGGAATGTGTAGAGAATCTCTCCTCTCCAATCTTGCAGAAAGGCATCTACTCCCGCTGCTACTGGGTCCAGCCCCCAGCTGAAAAATGTTTCCTTCTGTGCGTTCAGTCTGGACGCAAACAGGTCTGTGTGAACTGGACCCCACCGCTCTTCTACCTGTCGAAAGATCTCTCTGTCCAGTATCCAGTCGCTGGAGTCTGCTAGATGCCTGGAGTTCCAGTCCGCTATTACATTCAGCGCACATGGTAGGTATTCCGCCACTACTGAGGTCCCTGACTCTAGGCAGGAGTGCCAGAAAACCTTGGTTATCTCCACTAATAATTTGGACTTCGTCCCTCCTAAGTGATTGATGTACCTGACTGCTGAAATGTCCATTTTCAACAGAATACATGAATTCACTTTGTCTTTCGTGAAAGCCTTGAATGCAAATGATCCAGCTAACAGTTCTAGACAGTTGATGTGCAGTCTGAGTTCCTCTGCACTCCACCTGCCACCCGTTTGGATCTCTCCAGACCGGGCTCCCCAGCCCGCTCTGCTGGCATCTGATTCTATTATTATGTCGGGCCGGTCGCCAAAGATGGCTCTCCCGTTCCATGCTTCCATGTTCTATAACCAGCACTCCTGCTCTGTCCTGGACTCCTGATCTAGGTGCACCAGTTGGTGGTAGCGTAAGCCTTGCTGAAGGTGTCTCATCTTCAGCCACTGGAGCGCTCGGTAATGCAGTGGCCCAGGGAATATCGCTTGTATCGATGCTGCCAGCAAGCCTACTACTCGCGCTATTGTTCCCAGCGGGATAACTGTTCTGCTGAGACAGATTCTTATTTCTCTTTTTATATCTCTTATCTTTCTGCTCAGGAGCTCTAAAGCTGATGTCCGGGTGTCTATGACGAACCCTAGGAACTCTATCCTCTTTTCTGGTCTCATCTCTGACTTCTCTCGATTCACTAGAAACCCGAGGGAAGTCAAGAGGTTCACCACCCAGTTGGTCTGGTAGAGGAGCATATCTCTGCTGTTTGCCATCAGCAGGATATCGTCTAGGTAGATAATGATTTGGATCCCTTTCTCCCTGATCGCTGCGGCTACTGGCTTCATGAGTTTCGTAAACGCCCTTGGCGCCAATGCCAGTCCAAATGGCATTGTTGCAAATTGCCATAATTGCCCATCCCAGTCGAACGCTAGAAAGGGACAGTAATCTTCTTGCACTGGTATTGTAAGATAGGCATCTTTCAGATCTATCCTCGCCAGCTAGTCGCCCTGTCTGAGCGTGTTCCTGAGCTGGTGAGTACCTTCAATTTTGAAATGGTTGTAGACCACCCAACTGTTATTTATCACTGGTCTCACCTTGTGTTTCCTGTGAACCAGGAACATATTGCTTATGAATCTCGGCTGTGCCTTGCACGGTTCGATTGTTCGCTTTTCCGCTAGACTGCGCAGCTCTGTGTGCAATAAGTCCTTCTCTGCCCGTGCTGAGACTAGTGTGTGGGGGGCTTGGTACTGGGTAGGGGTCTCTGTAAACTCTATGCACAAGCCTATGGCTGTCTGCAAAACCCAAATGTCGCTGGAAAGCACGCGCCAGTTCTCCCAGAATTCCGCTGTCCTCCTCCCTACTGGTGGATATGCGAAAACTCTCACCTGCAGGGAAGTTTTGTCCTCTTCCCTGACCTCTGCTTCGCCTTCCTCTAGGCAAACGGCCTCTTGGCGGGAAGAAGGTGTCTGGCTGCCTGTTTTCCCAGTTTTGGGATCTATTGGCTTGAGGTATTCTGAATGTCTGGTAGAGACCGGTCGCTCGGCCTATGTACCGACCGGTCCCACCAAAAACTCTTCCAGGGAAGATTTTCTTTATGGAGGCCTGAGCCTTCTCTAGGGAGGTGTAGGTTCCCACGAACCTCCCCATTTCCTTCCGAAGGTCTCTCCAAACAACAGCCCTTGAGCCTCTTCTCCTGCTTCTCCTGCTTCGTATGATGATAAGTCCCCTAGTTTAGGGTCTATCTTGAGCAGAAGCCCTCTTCTGCGCTCAGATGACATACCACAGTTGACATTTCCTAAGAGGCATACAGCTCTCTGCACCCAGTTCGCTAGTACTCCTGGGTCTACCTCCTCGCCTGTGTTTTTAGCTCGCTCAGCTAAGTCCATGATCTTTGCCAAAGGCCTGGCTAAATCTAGAACTTTTTCCTGACAACTTCGCCATGAGCGATCAATCCTCTTCCTGGGCTCCCTGTTGGACTTGGACACGAAGGCCAACATCTTCAGATCTAGCTCTGGAGCTTCTGCCACTTTGCCCGGCAGTTCCAGCTTAGGGCACTGCTCCCTCATTCTCTGCCTCACTTCTTTCTCCAGGGCCTTTCGCAGTCTTTGAGTCATGATATCCATTCCGAAGATTTCGTATTCTGAATGTCCTCTGGGTGGAACATGTCCGAAGTGTCCTCCTCTTCTAGATTATTGAGCTTTCTCAGCTTTTTCTTTGGTGGAGGCAGACTTCCCTCATCCCCTTCATTATCCCCTTAGTTATCGCCTTCCTCCTGTGCGGAGGTCGGGGACTCTACAGGTTCCTCTTCTGGGAAACCTTCCATATTGTCCATATTATCCTCCCCCGGGTAGGGGGTCTCGAGGCTCGGCACCTCTGACTTCTTCATGAAAGCTTCCTGCAATCAATTGAAAGCGTCGGTAGCCTCTGGGGCTGTTGAACCTGCCCCTACTGTCTGGCCCGGGGGGTCAGAAGAGTTCTTGCTCTCCGGGCCTTCATACACCGCTGAGGGTTCACTGGCGTGACCCTTGTGGACGTGCTTTCCTTCGGTATGGTGCTTTTATCCTTCTGGCTCAGAAACGACTCAATTGTCTTTAATCTGTCTTGAAGTGGTCTGACCCCTCGAGCCACTGCCTCAATGAGTGAGTCCCCCAGCACTTCCTTAAAACTATAAGCTAGGTCTTCTGGGTAGACTGCCTCTTGCTCCTCTTCACTTCACTCAAAACTTGCCATAATTCTGTGCTGTTAGGTGCCTTATCAATACCTTTCCAGGTGTAGTGGCATGTCCACTAACTCACTTGATGCTTGTATGAGGCTGCACCTTGTCTGCACAGCAGTTCTGGATATGCCAAGAGAGATCTCTGTGTGTTTAATAATGCTCTCTGCTGTCCAACGCGTGTTTTATGCTGATTATTGTCACTCTGTGAGCGTGAAGAAGCCCGAGGGTGGGGGCTTCGTGCTCCTTAATGTGCTCACTCGGCTTCCCGCTGGAGGCCAGGCCCCCGCGAGGGTGGGGGCCGCTCTCTCGGCTCTCTGCAAGGGAATCTTCCTGCTCTCTGCGAATTGCTTCTCCCCACGAGGGTGGAGGTGTCTGCTCTTTTCCGTGGTGACTGAAGCGATCCGTAATTTGTGAAAGAGGCTGCCGGCAAGCCCCTGAGGTGCCGGGTAGTGCGGCACGGGGCCGCCGGGTCCTCTTACTACGTTAGTATGCTACAAAGTCAGTACGCTGCACGCTGTAAATCTTGTTCCTTCTAAACACTCATGGGGCCTCATTACGACCCAGGCGGTAAGGGGTTAACAGTGCCGTAAAAGGTAGTGGCGCCGTTAACCCTTTACTGCCTAATTACGAGGTCCCTTTGCAGGTCCCCGCCTTAACGGCTGGTAATTTTTACTTTTGAGGTAATTACGGTACCGCAATTTGCGGTACCGTAATTACCGCCTTCCCCATTCCCATTGAGCCCTTGGGGGCAAAAATGGGAATGGGAAAGGGCCAATGGTGAATGGGGAATTACTGCCCCGCCAACCTTGGAATGGGGTGGTAATTCCACCATCCACCATGGCGCAATCGGTAAAATACCGGCATCAACCATGGTGCTAAGAGCTCCATGGTTAACGCCTGGGTCGTAATGACCCCTTAGTCTTACTACATTGTAGTCCGTATAACGTTACCATTAAATCATTTAGCTAGGTACATTACGCAGCTAAAATAAATAGGTGCTTATCTCTGGAGAGCAGGAAAGAAGAGGAGGAACACAGGAAGAGGAAGGACTAGTTCACATGGCCAGGATTCTGGGATTACAAGGGCCTGAGACTGATAGGACATGGAGTTTTTTGATAAAAAAAAAGAAAAGATTTGAAATTTCCGTTATTTGTTGAAACTGCTGGAGAGTAGAATAAAGAGAAGATGAAGCATAATGCTCGCCTCCGTCTTGCCATAGAATTAATAAAAAGCAGTGGAGGGAAAAGGAGGAAGGACGAACCTACTATTCCTTGTGAGGGTGTCCGGTCAAAGGATCGAATGCAAAAGGATCGAATGCAATAGGGTCGAGTCAATAGGACCTAAAACAAAAGGGTTGCATTTTTTTTTTAAATGTATATTTTTTTGGGGGTTTCCGTTTTGGAAAAAAAAGTTATTTTTACCCCAAAAACAGGGGTTGGGGGGGACCTTTTGATTCAACCCTATTGTATTTAGATCCTTTTGATTCGATCCTTTGACCTACAACCCCTTGTGAGTATTCAGAACGTGCAAGTGCAGCAAAGAAAAGGGCAGAGGGCATTAGTGCTGGGGAGTCCGCGCTCATGGGTGAGCCAGAAGATGAAGATCTTGGCTTGATGAGTTCTACAAGGCCAGGGGCCAAGTTAGGAGTAAGTGCGAACCTCAGAGGCAGAAGGTATGCCAAGGCAAGTGCTGAGGGTAGACAGAAGCTGGCCAGGTTGGGTGTGGAGGTCAGGGGCCCTGAGGATGCATAAGGGCCCCATACACCAATCACACCAACTGTGGGATTAGCAGAGAAGGGAAGGAGGAGGTGAAGAGGTAGGTCTTGAGGAGCTTCCGGAATTTAAGAAAGTCCTGCTCAAAGCACAGAGGCAGGGGGATGCTGTTTCATAGGAGGGAGCCAGCTGAGGAAAGCCATCAACCACCCACCCTCTGTTTAGTAAAGCACTTTACACACATAGTGTTGGTGCCAGAGGAAAGAAGTGGTCTAGAGGGGGAGGATTAAGGAAGATAAAGTTGGAGATAGTGCTGGTGACTAAGTTAATAAAAGTGCCGACCGGTTTCCCACTCAGCAGTTACAGAGACACCATCCCTGGTCTCCGCGTCTTCTTGCAGCTTGGTGCTACAAGCTGCGTCATGGCCCTGCTGGGCCGCCCTGCACTGCTGGGCACCATCAACACGATGGGGCTGGCCTCTTTGGCCCCATAACAACTGGTGATGTGGTATCCGCACATGCGGTCGGTCACCCGAAAAAAGAAGAAACAGATGGGAAATGGACACTCTCTGGAGCGCTGTCACCATCGCATCACAGGAGCCGTGACCGGACAAAACAGTGCTGGTCTTCCTAGCCTATCAGCCCACAGGTAGGGCGTAAACTGGGTGCACGGCTCGCGCCACACCCAGTAAAACCAGCGACGAGACCTGCTGCCATGAAAAAATTAAAACAGCAGTTTTCCTGTCCCGGAGGATAGAATGGGACACAGCAAAATCTCTCTTCTGCCTTTGACAAGGTCAACCAAGCCATCCTGCGCAACCGTCTCCGTGATTCCTCTCCTCTATCTCCATCTCTACCTGTGATGTTCCCTAGGGCTCTAACCTCTCTCGCCAGCTGTTCAACCAATACGTGGCACTTCTCGCCCACCGCATTGCTGCTCTCTGCCCCAACTTTCAGTGCTATGTGGATGACACTCAACTCCTTTTCAGGCTCCCCTCTGCCACCTCTTCTCCTTCTCTCATCTCTGACTGTCTATTCGCTATCCATGAGTGATGTGCCGCCAATGATCTCTGACTTAATGCCAGTAAGACAGAGATTCTCTTCATCGGCACACCTGCCCCCTCCTTCCCTGTCACTCTCTGGCCGGCCTCTCTTGGCCCCCTTCCTGCTCACACCTGTGAGGCTAAAAACCTCAGGGTCATCTTCGACTCCTCACTTTCCTTCCCTCCTCACATCTCTTATGTCTCTAAGAAGTCACACTACCAGCTGCGCCTCCTCCGAGGTATTCTTCATTTCCTCTACTTGCCCCAGAAGCTCACTGTTTCCAGAGCTCTGGTTCTCTCCAGGCTGGACTACTGCAACAGCCTCTTTCTAAATCTGCCTGGCTCTACCATCCGCCCTCTGCAACTCATCCAAAACAGGACTGCGAGCCTTGTCCTTGACCTCAAGCTCTGGGATCGTATCTCTCCAGGACTGACATTTCTGCACTGGCTCCCAGTGGCGGCGAGGATTACGTTCAAAACCCTCTGCATTGTTCACAAGGCCTTCTGGGCCCTGGGACCTCAATACCTACAACTCTCTCTTTCTAAATATCTTCCTTCTCAAGCTCACTTATCACTCTCTTTGGATGGCAGTGCGGCCGCTTCCTCTCCCCCAGGCAGAAGTATTAATTTGCATAATGAAGGGGGTAAGCAGGCTGGAGGTGGATGAGCTCTTTGCTCATCCACCTCCAACGCCCTCAGAGTTAGTTGCTACTCCAAGCAACGAGTTGGTGGTAGATATCTTTCTTCTGCTGGGGTCTCCCTTTGAAACAGCCTCCCTGCCTCTCTGAAACTTGAGAACCTTCTCTGGTTCCGGAAGCACCTCAAGACCTTCCTTTTTGCTTCTGGTTTCTCTTCCCCTCTCTCCTGCTGATCTCCTGGCTGAATCTGAATCTGCACTGGTTACCTGGCTACCTGCTGATCTCGGGCCCAGGTCCCCTCCCCGCCAGGTGCACACCTGCACTGCCTTCCTGGCAACCCATGCACTCTGGGACTGTTTCTGAATCCCCACAGCCCCTACTAGCACTGGACAACACCTGATGTCTGCACTTACCCTGCACTTGCCAGCAGCTGCCCGCTCTCTTATTTATTGTTTTTATTTATTCTACTGTTATCCTATGAACTGCACTGTCCACTCCCTCTTTCCCCAACACTTTTCCCCTTCCCCCTCCCCTGCACTTGCGTGATCTCAATATCACCTGGCCTAGTGGGATCGCTGTCTCTGTATTTCCTCTGTTTCCCCTTCCTTGCCTCTTCGAGCCTTGAAACACTTGTGTACAGGTGCGTTATAAATGCCATATCATATCATCAGGTCCGCCGCCGACTGCAGAGCTCCAATTAAGGCTCCAGTGGTCAGGAGCGAGAAACACTCGCTGCTGCAATAAACATTGAAGCTCCTGCATGGGGGAGAGCAAGCAGCAGGGCCCTGCTGCCGGCTCCCACATGGGGGAGAGACTGCAGCCTGCTTACCCCCTTCATTATGCAAATGAATACTTCTGCCTGGGGGAGAGGAAGCGGCCGCACTGCCATCCAAAGAGAGTGATAAGTAAGCCTCCTGCCTGAGGGGGGGGACATAGGAGGGAGCAGTATGCTCTCTGCATGCAAGCCACATGCTCCTGCTACATTTGCCATAATACTCCTGCCTGGCGGAGAAGTGCAGCCTATGCTGTCCCATCAATCCGACATACTCCTGCCCGGGGGGAAGAAAGCAGCTGTGCTGCTCCATCAAGAGGATATGTTCCTGTCTGGGCGAGAAGAGCAGCCAATGCTGCTCCACCAATGGGACAAGCCCCTGCCTGGGGGAGAACAGGCAGCCCATGCTGCAACAGCGCTATTAAAGCCTACTTGGGGCAAAAGACAGAGGAGCACCCTGCCCCTCTGGAAACTCAATACAGGCACTCTTGTCTGGGGTAGAGGTGCACCACATCAAGAATAGGCACTCCCGTTAGGGAGAGAGGTGCACTGCCAAGAAAAGCTCCTGCCTGGCACAGAGGCCTAGGGGGAGAAGAGAGAACCATGCCACTACAGTACTGGACACTCCTGCCTGGTGGAGAGGCCTGGGAGGAGAAGTGTGGTTCAGCAAGAACCGGCGCTGCAGTGGCTTTAACAGGAAGCCACCAACATGACTCTACCTATTTTGTGGCCAAAGTGCCAGGAGCAGGTCATGCATTGGGGTACGTCCCCAACATTCAATGAGAGAAGACCGGTGTGGCAAGAACCGCTGCCGCAGTGGCTGTACCCCGGAGCCCACAGCAGGGACCACCCCCTGGAAGGGAGCCTGCAGATGGCGCAACCTGGACCACTGCCTATCCTGCACCCGTCACCATAAAACACTCCCGCCTGGAAGGGAGCCAACAGATGCCATGACCTAGACCCCTGCCCATCCTGCACCCAAGCACCACAAATCCCTGCCACGACGCTGGCATGACTGTGACTCTCCCCAGTGAGAGTGCTCATGCGGTTATGCAGATGATGAGCAACGAACGAGAGCCTCGCCCAAACAGGCTGCTATCAGTTCCTGCCTGGGGGAGTAGAATGGTGCGGCAGCGGTTTCCTGCTCTGCAGTTACAGAGACGCCAACCCTGGTTTCTGCATCTTCTTGCAGCCCAGCAGGATGGGGCCAGCCTCCCCGGCCCATTAACAACAGCGTTCAGAGCATTGCTGTGCACAGACTAGTGTTTAGTCGGTGCACTGCAGTGTGGCACAATTGAGCACGCAAGGTAGTATGGTAGTTTTTGATGGAGCGCTGATGTGGGTATTTGCTTGTGTCTCGATCACAGTTTGGGTGATTTCTTAGTATGTTGTTGGCAGTTATATCCTCTTTCTGTAGTATATAGTACCTTCCACAGTACCAGCATGACTCTGCGCTGTTGCCCGCCACCAATGGGTTAACTTGCTTAGCCCCCGCCGTTGGAGAGGCAGAGTTTATAACGGGGAGTTGGGGAACGAAGGGAGTTCTGGGTAAGGCGCGAGAAGCGCCAGTTACCGTTTGTGAAAGTGAAATAAAGACGTGTTGAGAAATCCCTCCGTGTGCGCATCCTCCTTTCTGGCCTTGTCAGAGGCAACACTGGCGACGAAGGCTGTCCGTGCGCACAACGGAGTCCTCCTTTGGCAATCCGCCTTATCCTCCCTTGGATGTCCGCTGAGACTCCTCCTCCAGTACGAATAACGGCAATCCGCTGCGTGCGCGTGGGCGTTTGCTTACACGCCGAACTCCTCTCCTCCTCCATCGTCACACCTGGGACGGCGTTCCAGACAGCTGCGCAAGCACTGGGAAGTACGCATCTGGTCCTGGCAGTCCACCAGGTCCGCTCCAGCGCGCGTGCCGGTGATCCCACCCACGCCCTCCAGCTGCACCTCCGGCCTCTTTCTCCTAAGGGCCCATCCTTGTCGCCGGACTCTCAAGTGAGTGCAAGTCCACTCTCACCTGCGTGTTAGGCCTACACCAGCGTACGCCATCGTCTGCGGCGCGGTCGCGACTCCGGCCCAGAGAATTGAGGCAGCATTTGGACTGACAGTACGCCCACGGCCCCCACCGCCCAGCAACATGAGCAACCCTGTGTCCAATCCTGGATCCCCCAACTGGCCCGCGAGACGAAACCAATACAGCTGCGGTTACCCCCGCCATTCACCATGGTGCCCCAAGCCACCAAGGGGCCGAGATGGACTGACTGGACGGAAGACTTTCAGCACTACGTGCGGGGGTCTGGTGATGGCGACTCCCCCAATATCAGGGACAGCTTCCTCAATCTGGTGGGGGGGGGGGATTAAGACAGTTGTGAAAACGATCCCCGCAGCTCAGCAAACCACATTCACGAACTTGATTGTCAACCGCGACTACGAGCGGTATCTATTCAACAAATGCACTCAATTGCCACAAGAGACAGTCAATTAATTTATAACCCACTTGAGGGTGAAGGGAGCAAACTGCCAGTTCGATGCATTTTCCCTAGAAGAAGCGATAAGGCTGAGGGTCATAGAAGGGTGCCTATCCCCCGCACTCAAGAAACAGCTACTGAAAAAACCCCTCACCATCCCAGAAGTCAGCAAGCTTGCTCGCATACATGAGAGGGTTGATGCCCAAGCCTCATCCATGAGCAACACAGGCAACCCCAAACAAGACTCCAATGAACTCGTCGCAGCCATACAGCCCCCTCGTCAAGGCGACAGAGGGTCACAACCATACAGAGCACAAGCTACGCAGGTTCCGCGCCAACAGAGACAATGCTACCGCTGTGGGATGTCCTTCCCACACTCCGGGTCATGCCCAGCTCTATCCCAACGATGCACAAACTGCGGAAGAGAGGGACATTTTCACTCTGTATGTAGAGAAGGCATACCATTCCCTCCAATGCGCCCCCAAGCGCCCGCCAGGACGCCTCTCCGCTCGCCGTCCCCACAATACAATCAACCAAGATACTACCAGCAAGGGCAAGGACAGAGGCGATATGTCAGAGCCATTGACGAGTACCAAGCACAGGGGTACCCACCACAGCTAGACCAGGCAGACCAAACCAGATATTTCACGGACGAGTATGACTACCCACCAGCAGAATATAGGCCTGAAACATTCTACCACGACGAGCTGGAAACAGCATACAACACGCCATATGATCAATTCGATCAGGACGAATACGTCAATCTTATACTTGACAATGAAGAGGCCAGGGAAGCCCCCAAAATCCCGATCAAAATGGGGAACTGCCAATTCCAATTCATGGTCGACTCAGGCGCTACTGTTAATATCATGGGCGAACAGGACTGCGCTAAAATACCAAACCCGCCGACGCTCGAACCATCACACTCGAGAATCTTTCAATGGGGAGCTGCCACCCCCCTGCAGACAGTGGGGCGTTTCACACAATGGCTCCTCTTGAATGGTCGGCAAGTGGACACAACCATTCACATCATCCGCTCACTTGCCAGAAGCCGATGCCTACTCAGCTATCATACGGCATCCCGCCTAGGACTGATTGAGATACACGTAAAGGTGGGAGACACCATTACCGCAACCTCGAACAGACTGAATCCGGGAGACTCTGTCGGCACTATAGCATGCTACCAATCCCAGAACCTCATCACACAAGGCGACATCACAAGAACATTCCCCAACCTATGCACAGGGCTCGGTAAACTCAAGGCCCCTCCCATCAGACTCCACATCAACCCCTCGGTGAGACCGGTGCCACAACACCCCAGAAGAGTTGGGTTCCACATGCAAGCGGCAGTGTCAGAAGCCCTCCAACAACAGCTTTCCGATGGTATCATCGAACCGGCAACGGAGCCAACGCCATGGGTATCCCCTCTTGTGGTCGTGCCCAAGGAAGGAGGCAAGATCCGGTTGTGTGTGGACATGAGGGTAGCGAACACCGCCATTCAACGGGAGAGGCATCCAGGCCCATGCATTGAGGACAGGATTGTGCAACTAAACAATGCCCGGATGTTCTCCAAGCTCGACCTAATCCAAGGCTACCACCAGCTGGAGCTGCATCCTGACTCCAGGCCCATCACAACGTTCGCGATGCACGATGGTCTTTTCAGATACCGGAGACTGAATTTTGGCATCTCGTCCGCCGCAGAGATTTTCCAGGAAGCCATACGCCAGGTCATCAAGCCCATAAGAGGCACGCTGAACTACAGTGACGACATCCTCGTTTTTGGGTGTTCAAAAGAGTCCTACAACCAAGCACTACACGCCACTTGTGCAGCGCTTCAGGAGGCGGGCCTCACACTCAACATCACCAAATGCCGATTCAGCAAGACAAAACTAACATTTTTCAGACACATCTTCTCCAGTGAAGGGATAATGCCGGATCCCGACAAGGTCGACACAATCACCAACCTCGGCGAACCACAGCAGGTTGCGGATGTTCGCTCCTTCCTCGGCATGGCGGGATACTGTGCGAGGTACATACCCCATAACGCCTTTCTCACTGACCCGTTGAGGAAGCTACTGCAAAAAGACTCAACCTTTGAGTGGACCCCCGCATGCCGCCAGGCTTTTACCAGCATCAAACACGCCCTAACAGAAGCCCACCGCCTTGCCTACTTCAATCCCTCATGGCACACGGAAGTGGTGGTTGACGCGAGCCCGGTTGGCATTGGCGCCATTTTAGCCCAAACCAGCGGCGAAGACATCAACCCCAGGCACGTGGTTGCTTATGCAAGCAGGGCATTGTCAACCCCAGAACTGGCCTATTCCCAGGCGGAGAAGGAGAGTTTGGCAGCAGTCTGGGCATGTGAGCATTTTCACAACTTCCTCATTGGGAAACGGTTCACGTTGATCACTGACCACCAGGCGTTGTTGTCGTTGTTCGGGAACCGCACACCAAGATGCCCCCGAGGATTGAGCGGTGGGGCATCCGTCTACAGGAATACAACTATGACATTATACATCATCCCGGGGGCGACCTCAACCCCGCTGACTATCAGTCGCGACATCCAGTCACATCTCCATTGACCCAGAAAGGCGATGTCGCCTATGTGCAGTACGTAGCATCCACCTCGCTACCTCCGGCCCTATCCCTTGAGATGGTCGCCAACGCATCAGCTGCTGACCCTACGACAGCCCTCGCTATCAGCCTCACGTTGACCAACAAGTGGAAAGACCATCACAGAGCAATGCTGGCACACCCGGGAGTGAGCAGGCAGGAGATCGAAAGACTGGCTAGGGTGCACAGGGAACTGGCTGTCAAGGACAACAACATTCTTCTCAGAGGGTGCAGGATTGTCATCCCTGCCACACTAAGGAGCGAGGTTGTCCGAACGGCCCATGAGGGGCACAGAGGGGCCGAAAACACCAAAAAACAGCTGAGGTGCCACGTCTGGTTCCCTTTCTTAGATGCAGCAGTAGAGGAATGGGTGAAGAACTACCATGCCTGCCAGTGCACAGCCCCGGCTGAAAACCCACCACCACTACAGCACATGCAGATACCCGATCGCCCGTGGGAGCGAGTAGCCATGGACTTTTATGGGCCCACGGAAGCAGGTGACTATCTCCTGCTGCTAATAGACGAACATTCCAGATTCCTGATCGTCAAACTAGTCACCACCACAGCGTTTCCCCAAGTAGCAGCGGCGCTGGAGCAAGTATTCAGCGAGTGGGGAATCCCCAAAACAGTCAAGTCGACAATGGACAACCGTTCTGTGGCCACGACTTCGGGGCACTGGCGAAGCATCTGGGCTTCACACACATGAAGATAACCCCCCCGCCACCCGCAAGCAAACGGAATGGCAGAACGCTTCATGGCGTCAATTAAAAAGACGATACAGAGGGCCAGGGTCGAAGCAGTCAATCCCCACCAGGCACTGTGTCGACTCCTACGAGACTATAGAAACACACCCCATGAAGCCACAAACAAGACACCTGCCGAGCTATTGCTCCGCTATGAAGTGCAAACCCGCATGAAGCGGCAGCTGATAATCCAGGTCAAGGCTTCTGCTGGGGTCTGAATACATAGATAGATGTATAATGACAAGTACTGAACAGGAGTCTCTGTGCCAGAGATATGACCGAAAGAGAGTCTGGTCCTAGAGGGCGAGAATCTGGCAGCAAGAACCAGGAAATTGGTGTTGGGCAGAATCTGTCCAGCCTGAGAGCGAGCAAAGAAAGTCTGTCAGCAGTACTACTAGATGGACAGCTGTGATAGATTTCCCTTTGGCATGGGTGTAGAAGTCCTGGGTTTTTTGATTTTTTATTAATATATTCATTAGATACTGGTAATTCCATCTCTGGTTTGGTAACCTGCCAATCAGATTCCCCTTTCATATGCGCCATGCCAAAATCATAATTTGTACTTGTGCCCTGCTGCATCAGTATTTTGGACTGCAGCGCCTGCTCTATCAGTAGCACAGAGCAGGTCTCAGAAGTAACAGGTGCCCATTTGACAGCTGTAGTGACATCCAAGAGTCTGTAGTGCTGGGGCTGCAGTACCAAAACCCTATCATTAGGAGCCTACTGTTCGATGTCTGAGTTATGGTATGATGGATGGTATTTCTCATAATTATTACAGCCACAACAATTTGATATCACACATGTGACAGCCCTGTGATCCCAGATCAGCTGTGAAATGTGTATTCTCCCCCGACGTATTGGACCTTGCCAATGCTGGCAGGACTGTAGCCTTGGGGATTGCCTCTTTGTTGCTTTGTGAGGGCTGTTCCTCCCCAGAGACAGCTACTGCACGGGAAGCTGTCCTGGGAACAGAAATCTAAGGGCACACGCATTCACAAAAGTCTTGGCCTCACACGAGTGTGCTGCATGTCTAAAGGTCTTTGATTCTATTGAGAAGGAATGGGATGGGGTTAGTGTAGACACAGGGAGTATTTTACAGCTGGAGAAAGGTTCCACCATATTGTTTCTCTCTGCCTCAATCTTTCCTTTCTGTCCCCTACTTCCTTTAGCACAAAGCACTTTAGGTGTGATGTTAAAAGGAACAGTCCACTTATTTCAAGAACAGGTATTGGACCTCTAAAGCAGACTAGCCTTAGTCCATTTCCTATGGGCTTTGGCCTTTACAAGAAGGTGGCTCCCACTCCTTCTGGGATTCACTTTTGGACAAACACTTTGGGAAGAATTCATTCGACCTCTGTTGTGAAAGTTGAATCACCACATCAGGAAGCTCTTAGAATCCTGACTTGATACTGACAAGCGCCCAAATAAAGGAATGGAGTACTGTGCGGAGGCCCTGTCCCTGGTCTACTTTTGGGACCATAATGACTTTTAAGACTCCCCTTCTTTACCTTGTTCTTAAATATATATCCTTTGATCACTGACTTTGTACCAATGTGCATGTACACCCCTGCTAATCTACCTAGTGTGCCATTCTATAACAGTCTGCATTTTCTGTGTTTTCTTTACACGGTTCGATTTTTCTAGTTAGTTGATTTCGTTTTACTGTTTGATTAAAAGTCTATATTTAATATACAAACCTGATTGGACATTATTTTATTTTGGAACTGTTTGGGCTGCTGGTATTCTCTCAGACCCCTCCTGAAGATATAGCCTGCCCAACACACAAGGTAAAGGAGGCATACCTTCCAAGCTGTGCCTGTTTCACATTTATGATTAGGATCACTGATAGTTTAGTAGTAGTGTGGGGATGAGTAGGCAGTAAAGCCACTACTCATACCTCTACTCTTGCAGAGCAACAGTTATTTCATCACCACTTTTGTGACAAATTGACTTCTGCCCTGTACAAGTGAAATGAGTAGGAGCTAAAACACCCCCTGACCTCTCACACTTCTACAAACCAAGAACCAACACAATCATAAAGGTAAAACAGGCACAGTCAAGAGATGTACCTCCTTCACCTTTTTTGGTAGCATGGGCCGAGGGAAGGCTATACTCTTAAGATGAGTGTGAATGTGATTCAGTAGCAACCCAAACAGCTAAGTATAACAGTCCAAAATAAAGGAATGTTCAATAAAGATTCTATAAAAGTATATACACTTTAATTGAACACACCATGCACAATTTTAACTAACTAGACAGACAGCCCGGGTGCGGCGGCGGAGGCGTGCCGGCCCCATCAGGTGCCTTCCGACTCGCTGGGATCAGCGATTCCTGCGGCTGACAGTTGGAGGGAAGGTAGGAGGACATATTGGGAGGTCGGGGGGACTTTACCCACCAAACGGCGCAGAGCTGGCGCAGTGGCGGCGACGGGCATGGAGGTGTCTCTCCGCCCCCCCCCAGTGAACCGGAGAAAAGGCCGGAGCATAACCGCGCTCCTAGGGGGCTAAGAAATCCTCAGAAAGGGGGCGCCTGGGTGAGAGGCACAAGGCAGACCAGGCCCAACCCAGGGAGGAACTACTGGGGATTTAAAAGAAGCAGCAGTCAGTACAACAGACCCACCCTGCTTACGGATTGCGCAGGGCCAAACATTTACTCTGAGTAGCTGCGGAGGATATAAGCATGGCTCCCGTTTAGGTACTCACTGAGCCTAGCGAGGAAGCAAAAAGGCTGAGAGAATACTCCGGTGGAGGAGCATATCGTAGGATACGCGCGCAGAGGGAAGAGGAACAAGGGGAGAAGCCCGATATCTGGATAGAGTGGAACACCGCAGCAATACAGCCCTGACCTCCTGGACTCAGGAGGGGACTAGTGGGACGAAGTTGGTCCATGGACATAATCACTGGTGAGCTGTAGAGGCGCTAAGGAGGGGGGAGGTGAGCACCATGACCACGAAAACCAAAGGGAAAGGGGGGAAAGTGGTTCAAGCTTCGGGAGACTCTCTGGGCACCCTCCATGCAATGTGGCCTGTGCATAACCTGAATGAGGGTCCTGGGGCCTCCCGAGAGAATACAGGAGAAGACACCACCCAAGGGGGGTAGAGGACTTGGCGGTAATGCCTAGACAGGAATTCCTGGGGGAGTTGCACGCTTTACAAGCGAACTTGGCAAAGACTTTTCAGGAGCAATTTCAGCTGATGAGAGCCGATCTAAATGAGGCTATAGGGGAGATAAAACAAGAGATGTGGCAACTAGGGGAAAAGACAGACACCCTGGAGAAAGGCCTCCAAGAAGTGGATAAAGAAACTACAGATAACAGTGAAGCTATAGAGAGGTTGGATATAGCCACTTGGAATCTCGAAATTCAGATGGAGGATTTGGAGAATAGATCCCGTAGGATCAATATAAGGGTGAAAATGGATAAGGACTTGAAAACGGTAACCCAAGGTATTTTTGCCGATATCCTGGACGAAGGGAGCCCTGAGGCGATAGAATTAGATCGAGTGCATAGAACCGGGCGATTGGCCAAAGGCCAGACGGCAAGGCCTAGAGACGTTCTGGCAGCTTTTACCAGATATGCCCAGAAGGAAGCGGTCCTCAGAGCAGCAAGACAATGGGAACCTATTATGTTTAAAGGGCAGCAGATTGCGTTATTTCAAGATCTGGCGAGCAGCACACTCATGAAAAGGAGACAAATGGGCCCACTGCTAAAGGTATCAAATAAGAAAGCTAAACGATACAAATGGATCTTTCCATTTGGATTGCTTTTTGAATGGGAGGGGTCCCAGAGGCGTATCACCTCACTACAGGAAGGGGCAGACCTACTTTGAAAGTATTTGGAGGACGCCCCCTCAAGCTCAGGTTCACAGGGCACGAGTGGTCGACCTAGATCGAGACCCTGGGAGTGGACGACAGTTGGAGATAAAAGAAGAAGAGGATCCAAGGAAGGTGAGCCACAGAGAAAAGGAAAACTCAGAGAAGAGAGGAGTGAGACACTATCAGATCCCTGAGTCGGATCAGTAGTAAAAGGGGTGGTGGGCCTCTAAAAGGAGGATTGAATCTTTGGGGTTGTAGGAGGAGCAACCATTTTGGGAACGGAAAAGGCGGAGATGCCCGGGTTAGGAGTGGAGAGTAAGCAGGAAGGTGTCCTTCAAGTGGGGGGGGGGTGGGGTGGAAAGGGGGGACAAGGGGAGGACAAGGGGAGGGAGTTGAACGAGAAGTTGGCTGGAGGGAGGGGCAGAAGGGCACTACCACGTAGCGGTGACCAATTTTCAAATGGTGACTCCTCAAGTGGCTAACGCATAATGTAAGAGGGTTGAATACCCCTGTTAAAAGGAAAAAGTTGGAGCACTTCATGAAGAAAGAAGGGCCAGATATTATGGGGCTTCAGGAAACACACCTAGTGCACAAGGACCAGGGAAGGTTGAAGTTACGAGGCTTCGACCAGATCCTTCATGCCTCAGGTCAAAGTAAAGCAAGGGGGGTGGCCCTGGCTATTAGGAATACGGTTGATTTCAGAATTTGTGATGTAACAAGGGACAAAGAGGGAAGATATATTGTGGTTAGGGGGAAGTATCAGGAGACCCTGTATACATTAGCTGTAGTATATGCCCCTAATTCTGGTCAGGAGCAGTTTTTACAGCGGGTTCTGAAAGCGCTGGAAGAGCAAGCGTGGGGTCAGATTGTTCTGATGGGATATCTTAATATAGCTTGCGACAGGGAGAGGGACAGGGCCGGAAGACGAGTAGGGGGGGGCAGTAATGTCTGAAGAGTTGAAGGATAAAATCAGTAGGATGCGGTTGCGAGATGTATGGAGAGAATTAAAGGGAGAAGAGGAGGGTCATACCTTTCTATCAGGGGTCCATGGATCGCAATCCAGAATAGATTATATATGGGTTTCGGTGGGATTGGTGGGAGGCATTCGGGAGGTGCACACGGGACCGATAGGGATAGCGCACCATAAGACAGTCTCAGTTGTTCTGGATCTGGGCCGAAGGGTGAAGGGAGTTTGGGGTTGGAAATTCCCAGGGGCCATCCTGAGGGACCCGGAAGTTCGGGGGGACATTGAAGAGAAGATCAAGGTCTTTTTTGATATCAATAGGAAGGAGGATACAAGAGAGGATATAAGGTGGGATGTGTTCAAGGCTACTATCAGGGGGGACCTAATTGGAGTGGCTGCTCATCGAGTGAAGCAATTGAAAGCACTAAAATATCAATTAGAGACTGAGGTGGAAGCAGCTAGAAAGGCGGCGGGTAGGACCCCTTCCCGGGTAGCTATGCGGGAATATAGGAAAGCGTTGGGGCAGCTGGAACTTTTGCATACCAAAAAGGCAGAGGGAGCGCTGCTCGCTGTGAGGCAGAAATATTACGCTAAGGCAAATAAGGCAGACGCGCTTTGGGCACGTCTATTAAGGGGGAAGAGGGCGAGAAATGTGATTACGGCGTTGAAATTAGGCTCAGGGGAAAGGGTCACAAGGCAGGAAGAACTACAGGAGGCTCTGGCGGAGTACTATGACTCCCTTTACGCCTCTCAATATCCCCTAAGCGACATGCAGGACAAATAACTACAAAAAGTACATCTGCAGGAAATCAGTAGGGAAATGAGGAAGGTCCTTAATCAAGAAATCTCGGAGGAGGAAGTACGAGGGGTGATTAGGGCTCTTCCAGTAAATAAAGCCCCAGGCCCGGATGGCTACACCGCAGTCTTTTACAAATTGTTTATCTCGCAGTTGGCCCCGCAATTGACCTCATTATTTAATTAATTTCGGCAGACAGGTAGAATTGCCCCATCCATGGAGGAAGCTAAGGTTACCCTCATCCTTAAACCACATAAAAATCCGGAGGAGAGAGCATCTTATCGCCCCATTGCCTTGATTAATATTGATGCCAAGATATATACAAAGATCCTGGCAAATAGACTTGACACCATTCTCCCGCACTTGATACACCCCGATCAGGCAGGGTTCGTCAGAGGCAGGCAAACCGCAGATAATATCAGGCGAGTGGCCCACTTAGTCGAAAAGGTGCAGAAAACGAACACTCCCGCGGTCCTGGTGGCGCTGGATGCAGAAAAGGCATTTGACCACGTGGAGTGGGCCTATCTGTTCCGGGTAATGGAAAAGATGGGTTTTGGGGGGGAATTCATGACAATGGTTCGGGCTAATTACCAAGCCCCCTCCATTAGAATAATGGTGAACGGGACAACTTCAAGACGAGTAAACCTACAGAGGGGAACAAAACAAGGCTGCCCGCTATCGCCAATACTTTACGCGATCTACCTGGAACCGCTTTTACAAGCAATAAGGGAGGCTGCGGAGATACAGGGCATCCCCTTTGGAGGAGAGCAACAGAAGGTTGCAGCTTTTGCGGACGACATGTTACTCATGTTGACTGCGCCGAGGGAATCGCTCCAGGCTAGCGTGACCCTGCTGGAGAAATTTGGGGAGGTCTCAGGCTTAAAGATCAACGCTAATAAGTCAGAGGATCTGAATCTAACGTTAAGGGCAGTGGAACAGGACAGGCTAAAGGAGAGTACTCCCTTTCTATGGAGCCAGGGAGGGATCAGATACTTGGGGGGTGAGAACCACGGCAACTTTAGCAGGGTGGTACTCGGGAAACTTCCCCCTGCTTCTTAAAGCAATCAAGAGGGACTTCCAAAGGTGGAGAGGTCTTAGGGTGTCATGGTTGGGGCGGATAGCCGCGGTTAAAATGGTAACACTCCCTCGGCTGTTGTATTTATTTCAAGCGATCCCGCAGCCAGTCCCTTCGAGCTTCTTTAAGGAATTGGGAACACTGACTAGAGGATTTATATGGGAAGGGAAAAGAGCTAGGGTGGGCGTCAGCTTACTGATGGCACCCAAGGGGGAGGGAGGTCTAGCTTTGCCGAATTTTCTGCGATATTATGAAGCAACACAGCTCCGCATCATCAGGGAATCGTTGAAAGGGGAAGAAGGTATGCAAGATAAACTATGGGTGAGGATGGACAGGGCGGTAGCACACCGCAATCTGGCGGAAGTGTTATGGCTGCCTAAACCGCATAGAACCTGACATCTCTCTGATAGTTCTATTACCAAATTTATGGCTGATACCTGGGATAAACTGGCGGGACCTAAGGGAATAACCACGTTTCCGTTGCCCTTCACCCCCATCTTTGGCAATGGGGATTTCACCCCGGGCCTGGAGAAAGGGGCATTTGCGAGATGGCAGGAGGGAGGCTGTTGGAAACTATGCGATATGTTTCGGGATGAGAACTGTTGTCGTTTGACGATTGTAAACGGGAATTCGCAATACAAGAGGGGGAAAGGTTACGGTACGTGCAGATACGACACTGGGTATTACATCCAGGGGTTAGAATGGCGGCTATAAGAGAACCAACACAGTTTGAGAGCTTCCTACTAACTAATGATGGAACGAAGGGCCTTATTTCCAATATTTATAAGATTCTGGATAGCGCAAATGCAGCTCTCAGTGCGTTTATATGCAGAAATGGGAACAGGTCCTAGGACGAGAGATTAGTAGGGCAGAATGGGAGAGGCTCTGGAGGAGAATTCCTAAACTGGCTAAGGCGTCCCAATTACAAGAAGCGTGGTATAAGAAATTAATCGGGTGGCACTATACCCCAGCCCGGCTCCATAAGATGTTTCCAGCAATATCAGGGAAGTGTTGGAGGGGCTGTGGATCGGCAGGAACAGCGGAGCACATGTCGTGGAAATGTCCAAAGATTGAACCTTTTTGGGGAGAGGTACAGAGAGTGCAGGAGCAGGCCTTTGGCCCGGGAGATGAAAGAACGCCGGTACAATTCCTCTTAGGCATTCAAGGAGCTTTGGGGTGGGGGAACCTAGAGGAAGGGAGAAAGCAAAAGCGATACTGACTTTAGCGGCTATGATGTTGATAGCTCAGAGATGGAAGGGCCCTGATGTCCTCATGTGTCAGGACTGGCTCGGGAAGATTTGGGAAATAGTGGCTCTGGAATGGGCAACTTATGCCATGAACAATAAAGTGCAGAGCATTTCTGCGGATTGGGGGGAAATAATGAATCTTCTTAAGGATGATTTCAGGGTGATGTGGTGCCCGCAGCGCCTGGGTTTATTGGACCTACAATGAACATGGAGTGACTGCCCGGAAGAAAGGTGATCTAAGATTTCAAAGCTTGTTACCCTGGGGGGGGGTGAGGGGGGCAGACGGGGGGGGGGTGGAGGGAATGTTTCTTCTTTTTCTTTTGGCATGTTGTAAAATGTAATAAAAATTGTTTTTAAAAAAATTGAGGCTATCCCAAGAAACTGCTAACACACTCCAGGAAGCAAGCTAGATACTGTGACGAACCTGATGGCATCCTCACTTCTTTTCCCCTTATATCATCCTCTCTAGTGGCCAGGGAAAGGCCCTCGCTTTTGGATCCCGACCCTGGGGCTGGATATGCGAGAGAAGGATCACCTGGGCGGAGGAGACAAAGGGAGTGGGGAGACAATGTCCTTAGGTGAGATATGGTATCCCCCATTTCCTTTTCATAATGAACCCTCAATCCCTCAAACCTTTGTAGGCTATTATCAGCCCTTTCCCTGTTCTTCCCTTAAAATATTCCTCAAGAAACATCATGTCGATACTGAGCCAACAAAGAGACCAACTAGTAAGACACATGCTCGTTTTGTTAATAGAGACACATATCAGCCTCATTTTATTAATACAGACACATATTAGCCTCAGCTGTGTACTGGGATGAGGAAGAGGACAACACGAGTAAGGCAGGACTACCGTTCTGATGGGGAGCGGTCTAGTCTTTTCTGGACTCATTATAGTGGGGGGAACTTTAAAAGCAGACATCCATTTGGAAATGGAGTGCAGGGTGCAGGGAGACCTCTCCGAATCGGAGGTGTGGCAAACGGTGCGCTCAAGATCCATTCAGAGATGCAGAGTTTATGCAGCGGAATGTGAAACTGAAGGATGGTGGAGGCCGGTTGCGGACTGAAAGAGGGAGGCCGGCATGATCGAGCGATGCAGTCGTAAAGATCCCGAGCTGCAGATGGAGCATCGTCAGGTTGAGCAAAGCCGCCGAAGCCGCTGGGAAAGACAGCGAGGTACCTCCCGGAATGGAACAACCAGTGAGTGAACCACAAAGTGGGAACACCTGGCTGGCCGGCGCATTTGAAAAGCAAGTAAGGAACATTGATTTAAACTGAACAGAAAGCAATTTTGTCCTTTTGAATATCGAATGTAGTGAAAACAGTTACCAGCACTTTTGAATACCAAATGAACTGGAAGCAAATATAAGTATTGTTGAATACCGTACAGAGCAGATGCAATTGTTGAGCACTCTTGAACACTGAGCAGAGTGAAAGAAAGTTGGGAATCGGCCTGATACAAGGAATTGTGCATTATATGAGAAAATATATGAGAACACAAGCATTGGCAACAGCCAAGAGAGTTCAAGGAACTGTATGCCATCAGGAAACAAGGATTGGTACAAGACATTAGAAAGCCAGAAAGCGTGACAAAGGTATAATGGCCAAACAAGCCACGACACACTGTCAGGAGAGTGTGACACAGGTGAATGAATCAAGCATCACGATCATGTTAAAGCAGTGGAACACAGTTGATGCAAAAGCATCCCAGAAGGGATATCGGTTGCGTGACCTGTAATGGCTGGACCGTGCGGTCCCACAACTGCACCTAGACTGATTGCATGACTGTATGGAAAAGCCACTAAAAGCACCTATTAAGAAGCTTGTGTTTTTTTTTTTTTTTAACAAGGTTGATTTTTATCTGCAGAGGCATACAGAGATTACAACAGTTAGAACTCTTATTCTTGGAGTTGCTTACATTACATAAGGTTCTTTCACCTCTTTAATACATTTCACGATGAGTCTGCAGATTGTGTGGTTTTTGTCTTATTTCTTAACACAAAACTCCTATCCCCAACAACCCCCCCTCCACTTCCCCCAACTTGCACGTTTTCCGAGTCCGTCCTTTGATCAGAACTTTCAGATGTATCCTGTCGTTTGGTTTTGTTTATCTTCAGTGTTTTAGCAGACGTGGACATTCTTATATATCTTGTGTTTGTGGAAGTTAGCTTCTTTGTCCTTCACAAATTCTCTAAAAGGGTCCCATATAGCCAGGAATCTTAAGTATTTCCCAGTCTTAAGGGCGCATATTTTTTCCATTGCCATAATCCCCCATATTTTACCCACCACCAAACTATTATCGGGTCCAGTTCAGTTTTCCATCCTTGCGCCAGTGTTATTCTTGCTGCCGACAGTAAGTGTGTGATAAGCGCTGCGTTATGCCCTGATGCTGCGTATGTATTCTCGACCACCGTTCCGAGCAAGATTACTTTTGGCTATGGCAGGGTCATTCCTGTCATTTCCTTTATATGCCCCAGCACCTCTTTCCAGAATAGCACAGCCTTTGGACAAGTCCACCACATATGATAGAGGTCCCCTTTCCCCCACATTTCCTCCAGCAGTCCGGAGGGTATTTTGGATTTATCTTGTGTAGGCGGTAGGGAGGCATATACCACCGGTAACACAGTTTGTAAGCTGCTTCCTTGATCACAGTGCATTTCGAGGATTTGTGCACCCTTGTCCAGATCTGCCCCCATTCTTCTTCAGTGATTGTTTCTACTACATCTTTCTCCCAGTTTGTTTTATACATGAGTTTATCTCCCACTTGGGCCTTGTCCAATAGCTTGTAAATTCTAGAGACCCCTCTCGCGGTGCACCCTTCCTGCATTGTGAGTTCTAGGCCTATCAGGGTTCTTGTACCCGCCCTTTTAATCGTAGGATGAGAAATCCAATGTCTAATTTGTGTGTATCTGTACCTCTCTGTCTCCCCAATGCCAAATTTTCATTTACATTCCTCAAATGATAGTGGTTCCCCCCTCTGGTACATGTCTGCTAGAGTCAGGTTTTCTGCATCTTCCAGCCCTCCCAGAATCATGCTTGTAGCCCTGGGGTGAATTCAGGATTATGCGCTATTGTGGAGTGATGGGTTCAGCCCATGTCAGATTTCCTCCACCCCCCTCAGTGCTTTGTCCCAGCTGCAGAGAGACATCTTAGTGGTTCCCAACAGTTGACCTCCTCTTTCACGGCCATGACAGTTGAGAGTGCCCAGTGCTTTCAGGGGCGTCGTAGTGACATCCTGCTCTAAGTCACACCATCCAGCTTTCTTGCCCTGTCCGGTCCATTGCAGCATAGGTGATATATGAGCTGCCAGAATATATCTTTCTATATCGGGTACCCCCAGGCCACCGAGGAGGGGTGGGCGCATCATGAGTTTCTTTTGGGGCCTGGGCCCTTTTCCCTGCCATATGAAGGTGAATATTGCTGTCTGCAGGATTTTGGGCATACGGGGCGGTACCTCTACTGGTATCGAGCTGACTACATAGAGCATGCAGGGGAGGAGGGTCATCTTTATAGCTGCGATTCTGGCGAACCAGGACAGTTCCTGAATATCCCATCTGTGCAGATCATCCTGGAGCTGTTTCCAAAGAGGTTTGATGTTCGCTTCGTACAGTTTTCTCGTATCCTTAGTTACTCAGATTCCCAAATATTCTAGGGACTCTTTTTCCCACACTAGTGGATGTATCTTTACTAGTTCGGTAATCTTTTCTTTCTCTTCTGTTATGTTTAAGGCTTTTGACTTGGCGTAATTTATGGTGAATCCTGAAACATTGGCAAACTCTTGTAGTTTTAGCATTGCTCAGGGAAAAGTGGTTCGGCTGTCGTTCATAAATAGCATTACATTGTCCGCATACAATGCAATTTTGTGCATAGTTTCTTCCACTTTTAACCTCTTTAATGCCCGGATCTTGTCTGATTTGTACTGCAAAGATTAATGGGGATAGGGGACAGCCCTGTCGTGTGCCTCTCCTTATATCAATTTCGTCCGAGCTTTGTCCGTTAATCAGGAAGCTCATAGAGGGGGTCTGGAAATTCGCGAACATCCGAGCCCCTCCAATACCCGTTTCAAATATTCCCAGTCCAGGCTGTCGAAAGCTTGTTTGGCATCTAGTGCCGCAACCGAGAATCGTTGGCTCGTTCTAGTTCCTAGGTTAATGATGTTTATAGCTCGTTTTAGATTGTCCTGAGTGTGTCTCCCTGCAATAAACCCTGTTTGATCTACATGTATGATTCGAGGAAGAATCTTCCCTAGTCTGGTTGCCAGTATCCTGCCGTAAATCGTAGCATCTGAGTTTAGGAGCGCAATGGGGCGATAATTAGCACACTCGGTCGGGTCTTTCCCCGGCTTCAGGACTAGTAGTTTTGTGGACTTCCCCATATTTGGTGTGACTGACCCCTTTTCCCTTATGACGTTGAGGAGCCTTGTGAGTGGTGCCAGCAATTGTGCGTGGAACGTTTTGTAATAACCATTCCCTAGCCTGTCAGGTCCCAGTGTTTTATTTGTCGGCAGCACAGTAATTGTGTCGCTGACCTCCTAGGTCGTTATCTTGTCTCCTAATGTGTTTCTCTCCTCCTCTGTAATTTGGGGAAGGGAGACGTTGCTAACATATATGATTTTTGTTTTTTGGGTGCCAGGTTTTCCCGTTTTAGTAGTTCTTCATGATACCTGACCATTATTTCATTTTTCTAATTTTCTCTAGTACATAATCCCCCCCCCGATTACTTTTAAGCTGTGTAATGAAATTGTGGGACATTTGTTTTTCTTTTTTGGCCGCAAGGAATTTGTTCGCCTTACCTCCATGTACATAATATGATTGTTTTGTGTGTAGGATTGTTTGTGCTACCCGACCGGACGTGTGGGCTTCCAACTGGGCTCTAATTTTCCTGAGTTCTCTAAGTGATTTTTGCGTCCGTCTGGTTTTGTGCTGGTATTCGGCTTCTTTTAGTTCCGTCTCCAGCTTTTGTGTGACTAGGCATTCTCTCTCTTGTATGCCACCGCCTGTGAAATGAGTTCCCCCCCACCACCGCATTCCCTGCATCCCACACTGTTCTCCAGTCTGTCTCCCCGTTACCATTCTCTTTAAGGTAGTTGTCAATTACCTCTTCCATGTATGCTCTAAGTGCGGTGTCCTTCAGTATCATCTTGTTTAACCTCCACCGAGACTGCCCTCTTCCTTTAGTCCCTCCCACTTCAATGTTTACTATCACTGGTGCATGATCTGTGCAGTATTGTACTCCTATTTTAACTTTTGTCACTTGTGGGATCAGAGACGCTGATACCAGGATCATGTCAATCCTAGAATAGCCTCTATGTACTGCCGAGTAGTGCGTATATTCCTGACTCTCTTCTCGGAAAAACCTCCATGTCTCTATCACCCCTAGGTCCCTAAAGAGCTTGCCCAGTGCTTGCCTATTTTTCTTGTCCGTCAATGTTGGTGGCAACATTTTATCTAGTGATGGGTCCATTACGCAGTTAAAGTCTCCGCCTATTATTGCTTGACCTTCGCACCAACCTCCCAATTTCTGCAGTATCCCACCTATGTATGTGTCTTGTTTCTTGCTTGGGACGTATCGTGCTATGATTGTATATATCTTCCCCCTGATCCAGCCCTTGAGGCCTAAGTATCTCCCCTCCGGGTCCCTAAGTAGGTGCTTTTTCCGAAATCCCAACTCTCGGTTAGGCAAAATAGCTACTCCCTTCGTCTTACTCCCACTAGAAGCATAGTATTGTTGGGGGAACATTTTATCTATCATTCTCTTTTCATCCTCTGGGAGGAGGTGCGTTTCTTGTAAAATCTCTACAGATGCTTGAAGTTCTATGAGCCTCTCCAGTGTTGAGCAGCGCTTCATTGGGGAGTTCAACCCTTGTACATTCAGGGTTACAATTACCGCTTCATCCATAGGGGATGTTCTGTAACGTCTGCTGCCCTTGTTTTTTGCCCTTAGGCCGCATTAGGTGTTCTGTTTCTGGGGAACTATTTTCCAAACTCATTTTCTGGACTCGGCTTCCACTCTCCTCCCCTTTCTTTGTTTCCAACTTCCCTTCCCCTTTCTTACCCCCCAGCCCCCAACTTCCCCTTCTCCCCTTGACAATTTGTGGTCAGGTTCCCTAACACCAACCAACCCCAGAATCTGCCGGTAGGAGTGGAACACAGAGCTCGGGGCTCTAGAACAGTGCGAGCGAGCAGAACAGCTAGGAAGGAGTACCGGAGACCGTAGTTACCCTACTCAAAGAAACAGAGAAAAGCCTGCTTCGACTGTGACGCAGAGAGGGAGAAGAGCCGAGGGGGGCAAGATATAACGCTGCAGCAGAAGTTGATACCTGACACATAAGCAGGTACGAGACCGGGCCGGGACAGCAATTAAAAGTTCAGGAATAATACTGGGAGATTGCCACAACCTCATAGACACTAGAGGCCTTGTGCTACCAACCAGGTCGCGCTGCAACGTGGGAACACTGTTCGGAAAGGAACTGTGGGAGAAAATAGAATATGATCCACAAACTGACCCGCAGAGCCCAGATATAAATAGTGAGAAAGAACCAAGCAATGGGACATGGAAAGGGAAGGTGGAAGTACTATCCCAAACTAAACAAGACACAAGTAAAATCACAGAGGAAAACAAACCGGAAAGTTACTGACGGGTCAAAGTGCGAAGCACCCCTAAAGAAGGTGTAATCAGTGCCCAGAAAGGGGAAATCTAAGCCGCACAGACCCCACTGGACCTTGTGCACCGTCGGCTGATGAAATAAACCATTGAAAGCCAGCACCAACAAGCCCAGCCCAGACGCCCCTGATGTCAGGGGTAAAATCCAGAAGTGCTATAACGAAAGCCAGTGGAGCGCCAAGACGTCAAGAGGGACAAATCAAGAGGTGCTGGAAACAGAGACAGACAGAGGATAGCGCTCGTCCTCACCCCAACAAGAAACTATAGAACTGGGGAACAATAAGACAACGGTTGCAATGTCAACTGACAAAGAGGAGCTAATGAACTGCCTGAAGGGAAGGGAGGCCTGGGTCCATCGTCTGCTGAGGTGGGTGTACAAGTTGAAATTGGCTTCCCCCCTGTTCTGTCTGATCCGATCCAGACACCCCTTCCCAGGTGCCCTGTCAAGAGGTTGGTCATGCAGCAGGTGCTAAAGTGTTAGAACACCCACCTATCTGAGGATGCAGGGTGGACCCGCACGATGGGACCGGGCCTGGAGGGTTTACCCTCGATTCCGTTTGTGGGGGCCACGCTTCTTCGGATCCTCCGTTGCTTATGGCAACGCTGGCTCCGGTTCGCGCATGCGCATGCGACTGTGTCCTGTCCTTTGCACATGCGCTTTCCTACTGGAATCAGCGCACTGGCTTGTGTTCCAAGCCTCGTTTTTTTTCGCGATGGCTTTGCCGGCGCTAAATGGAGGACGCGGGTTGCGCGTCAAGCCTCACTTCCCCACTGGCCACTTATCAAGCGGTCGGATCAGGAGCCAGCCGCGTCCCAACACGGTTTGGTTCCTGACCCTCCACTTTGCTCCTGGACTTCCAGCCTGCCTGATTTCGCTACCTTGCTGCCTGTCCCTGTGGTCCATATCCCTGACCCTGAGCCCCTTGCTTTTCCTGGATCCTGAGTCCCCTTTCCCTGGCCCCGGCTCCTGTTGGCTCCCTGACTTCCTGGTTCCCTGGTTTCTAGGTTCCCTGCTCTCTTGGCTCTTTGGCTCACAGGCTCCCTGGCTTTCACCCTTTCTCCAGCATCTTGGGTCTCTGCCTCCTACCCTCTCTGGCTTACCAGGTTTTTCTAGTCTGCACTGGTTATTGTCAGTAGTCCTTGGTTGGGGTATTCCTCTTCTGCCTGTCCTTGCCTACCTCCTTCCTTCAGATTGGTTACCTGGTCTCACAGGACTCCTCCACGCTTCTACGCACCAGTAATAGACAGCGTTCATCGATCAGTCCAGTATACCACCTCAAGACGGCTTTCCCTGCCAGTGCTTGCACTATCCTGGCATCATGTTAAAAACTGGGAAGCGCTCATCCGCGGCGTCAGGCGCTGGTCCCCCTTCAACCCTGTATTGTATGGGTGGAAGTGGTGCTGGTTCTTTGCGTCAACTTTCATCGTTCCACCGATCTACTGGACAGACTGGCTACTCCTCAGCGTGTGTCCCCTGGGAGTTCAGGTACGCAGCGTTCACGGGACGCACACCTTAACAGATTGAGATGCCTCACCACCAGTTCTGATTCCGAGATGGACGACACCCAGGAATTTCGAGAGGAAATCAGGGCGTTACGGTCTGAGATGGCTGCACTACATCAAGAAAACATCACCTTGCATCAAATGGTGGTTCAGGGAACCGGTACAAATCCCCAGGCCGAGACCACCATGGCTCACACTGCACCATTTGAAGTTCGATGGGGATCCCAGACGTGTGGCTGAATTTTGCAATCATTATAAGATCCATTTTCCTTTTCCGACCTGCACACTTCAGTCAAAACAAGGCGAAGATTGGGTATATTCTGGGGAATCTAATCGGGAATGCCCTTGCTTGGGCAGCACCTTTGGTTTCAGCTAACAGCCCCATTCTCAATGACTTCGGGGCCTTCGCAAAAGCATTTTTCAGTCACCCAATCTGGCCGCTGCCGCACAGAATCAGTTGATGGACATTAAACAAGGCTCAAGTGATATCATAGCCTACATCAGTCATTTTCGTCAACTAGCAATGACTCACAATGGCCTAAAATAACCCAGAAGACCCTGTTTCGTTAGGGGGCTAAGAGAAGAGTATAAGGATTAACAACTTCATATACCCGAATCTGATACCTTACAAGCCCTCCAGGAACAGGTGCTTTGGATCGATCACAGGTTGGCTGAACGAAGAGGCGAAAGGCGTCGGTTGGAAAGAGCTTTTTCAAGGACTTTGACCTTACCAGCAGGAGTACCCGCTCCCATGGAAGATGGATCAAAACCAATGCAGTCAGGTGCAGTCAGAGGCCCCTTGACCGAGAAGAAACACAGAAGGAACCTTTGTTTATGCCTATATTGTAGAGCCACCGGTTATTATTTGGGTACCTGTCCTTTGCGACCACCAAGGAAGACGGAAAATTAATAGGCCTGTCGTATATGGGGAAGGCAACGACAGGCCTTTCATCTCTTTCAGCCTTCCAGGTTCTGAGACAGTTCTGCCACCCATGCAGCCAGTGGTCCTAATGGTATTGAAGATCGGAGTATCCTGGCAGAACAAGTTGGTAGAAGTATTGGGTCTCTTGGACTTTGGTGCCTCTGGCAACTATGTGGATGCAGACTTTGCCACCAAGAACGGAATACCCCTTCTAACCAAGGATTGTGTCACGCTGGTGGAGGTCATTGACGGGACTCTGTTGGCTTCTGGCCCAATTCGACAACATACCGGGGCCCTACAGCTCCAGATTGACGGACTTTGGGAAATTATATCCCTGGATGTGATTAAGTCACCTTCTTATCCGATTGTTCTTGGGCTGCCCTGGCTGTTGGACCACAATCCCAACATAGATTGGGTAGCCCGGATTCTGGTATTCACTTCTGACTGCTGTACCCAGGAATGTTTTTCCTCCAGGCCTGCTCCGAAGTCTCCCACGGCTGCGATGTGCTCTGAAGGTGGTAGGATACCTCGGATATGCTCTTTGTCTTCGGTCCCACCTAAATATGTGGAGTACCATGATATTTTTTCGGAACCTGGGGACATACCTCTGCCTCCTCACTGAGCTTTCGATTGTTCCATCGAACTGTTACCTGATTTCGTGATGCCCCATGGAAAGGTGTACTCCATGTCTCCCAACGAAAAGGCAGCGCTACAAGAATATCTGGAAGAGTGCCTTTGGAAAGGGTACATCACTCCTTCCAAATCTCCGGCAGGATTTCTGTTGTTTTTTGTCAAAAAGAAGGAGGGCATCCTACGTCCATGTGTAGACTACCGGCAGTTGAATGACATCACATGGAAGGACAGGTACCCACTGCCCTTGATTCGTGACATCATGGAATCCCTGAGTACTGCTCATGTGTTCCAAAAGCTGGACCTTCGGGGGGCCTACCATTTGTTTAAACCAGGTGACGAGGATTAAACCAGGTGACGAGTGGAAGACGGCCTTTAAAACGCCATCTGGGCATGACCAATATCGGGTTATTCGGCCTGTGTAACACCCCAGCCGTCTTCCAACTTTTCATGGATGACATCTTTTCGGACCTAATTGGGATTACTGTTTGAGACTATCTTGACAACATTTTGGTGTTTTCCACAAGTATGGAGGAACACGTATCCCATGTGAAGGAAGTCCTCAGATGGCGGTTCCTGAACCACCTATATGCCAAAGCAGAAAAGGGTCTTTTCCATCAAGACAGCATTGAATTCCTCGGTTATGTGGACAGCAGCTCTGGCATTCTTATGGATCCTGCTAGGATACGAGCCATTCAAGAGTGGAGACAGCCTTATGACTTGAGATCCCTTCAATGTTTTCTGGGGTTTGTCAATTTTTATCTATGCTTCATACCCCGGTTTTCTCAATTGACCACTCCGTTGTCTCGTCTGACCAGCAGCAGGATACCCTTTGTGTGGGATACCGAGGCTACAGCCGCCTTCAAGAGTCTCAAGAAAACCTTCAGCACCTCTCCGATCCTGCATCATCCTGATGAAGAAAGACCATTCATTGTGGAGGCTGATGCATCTGACTTTGCCTCGGGTCAGTCCTTTTGCAAAGAGACCCAGACTCAGGAATGGAATTCCCTGTGGCATACTATTTCTGCAAACTGACATCTAGCGAACGGAACTACGCAGTTATCGAGAAGGAGCTCCTGGCCATAAAGACAGCGTTTGAAGAATGGCGGCACCATCTATTGGGAGGGCGGTTTCCTGTGGAAGTCCACACTGACCATCGCAATCTGCAACACCAGTGTTCTCTTTAGTGTCATACTTCTCGTCAGGCCCGATGGGCCTTTTTCTTTTCTCACTACGACTTTATCATCACTTATATCCCCAGTACCCAGAAACAGAAAGCCGATGCCCTTTCCCGTTCTCCGGAGGATGATGTCGAACGGGACAACCGGGACCTGCCTTTGATCTCCCCGAAACACTTCCTGCTGGTACTCTCACCCTACCTGCGCTCCATCTCCCAGGACACTCTGGTTGACCCTGAACGAATGGCTTTGCTGAAACAGTCTCAAGTAAGCGAGAATAACGGCTTACTCTTCTTCCGCCACAGACTGTACATCCCCTCCGACCATCTTTGTGCAGCAATTCTACAAGGACTCCATGATTCCAAGATTGGAGGGCACTGTGGTGTCCGTGCCACCCAAGAACTGATTGCCAGACAATTCTGGTGGCCAGGATGGGCTAGTCAGGCCAAACCTTATTTGCAATGTTGGCCCATTTGTGCCCAAACTAAGATACCTCGAAAGAAGCCCTTGGGACTCCTTCAACCCACAGAAACACCACCTTGCCCCTGGCATACAATCTCCACAAACTTCATTGTTGAACTCCCACCACCCAAGTGCTACACCTGCATCATGGTGGTTGTAGACTGCTTTACCAAGATGGACCATTTCATCCCCTTTTCCAGGATTCTCACCGCAGTCCAAATGGCACAGGCATTTCTCCATGATATCTACCGTCTGCATGGGTTTCCTGAAAAGATAATCTCTGATCGTGGGTCCCAGTTCATCTCCTCCAGCTTTGTCGCCACCTTGATGTCCATCGAGCCCTCAGTTCAGGCCATCATCCACAAACCAATGGCCAAACTGAGCGGACAAATCAGACCTTGGAACAATACTTACGCTGCTCCGCCAACGCCTCCCAGAACAACTGGGCAGCACATCTGGACTTAGCTGAAGTGGCATATAACAACTCAGTACATAACGCTACTGGACTAATCCCTTATCTGTGCTCTTTTGGGCAACACCCTAAACTCCTGCCATTTAGTCCATCCAGCCCAGCGCCGTTCCATCTGCTGATCAACTAGTCATCAACATCCAGGAACAACACGCCCAGGCTACTGGTACCCTCGCCGAGGCATGCGAGTGCATGAAGGCGCAGGCAGATAGACGGCGGAGCCATGAACCCACGTTACAGGTCAGGGATCAGGTGTGGCTCTCTTACAAGAATTTGCCTGTCCGCAACCTACCCACCAAACTCACTCCACGTTACTTTGGGCCTTTCCGGATAGTGAAGCGAGTTTCCCCTGTGGCATTCAAGCTATGACTACCCTGATCATTGCGGGTTCATCCGTTTTCCATGTTTCTTTGTTGAAACCGTATTTGCCTGATTCATACAAACGTTCTAGCTCTCGCCCCTCTGCCATAGACGTGGAAGGCACACCTGAATTTGAGGTACAGGAGATTTGTGATTTGCGTATCCGACAAGGGGGGTGTTCCAGTTTTTGGTGGACTGGAAAGGTTACCTGCCAGTGATCGCACCTGGTAACCTCGGGGGAATGTGCACGCCCCCCGTCTGGTGCGTGAATTCTTTCTCTGACATCCTTGGAAGACTGGGGCACCTGGTCTTTCTGGGAGGGGGCATAGTGTTAGGACACCCACCTGTCTGAGGATGCAGGAAGGACCCGCACATCTGGTCCGGGCCTGCAGAATTTACCTTTGATTCCGGTTGTGGGGGCCGCGCTTCCTCGCGTCCTCTGTTGCTTGGGGCAACGCTGGCTCCAGTTCGTGCATGCACGCGTGACCATGTTCTAACATTCGCGCAAGCACTGTTCCTACTGGATGTCACTGTACTGGCTTGTGCTCCAAAACTTGTTTTCGCGACGGCTTTGCCGGTGCTGAATGGAGGACACGGGTTGCGCGTCAAGCCTCGGTTCCCCAAAGGCCCCTTATCAAGCGGTCGGATCAGGAGCCAGCCGCGTCTCAACGCGGTTTGGTTCCTGTCCCTCCGCTTCGCTCCTGGTCTTCCATCCTGCCTCATTTCGCTACCTTGCTGCCTGTCCCTGTGGTCCATATCCCTGACCCTGGGTCCCTCGCTTTTCCTGGATCCTGAGTCCTCTTTCCCTGGCCCTGGCTCCTGTTGGTCCCCTGACTTCCTGGTTCTGTGATTTCTTGGTTCCTTGCTCTCTTGGCTCATGACTCCCAGGCTTCTGGCTTTAGACTTACCTGGTCCTTGGTTTTCACCCTTTCTCCAGCATCTTGGGTCTCTGCCTCCTACCCTCTCTGGCTTACCAGGTTTTTCCGGTCTGCCCTGGTTATTGCCAGTAGCCCTTGGTTAGGGTATTCCTCTTCTGCCTGTCCTTGCCTGCCTCCTGCCTTCAGATTGGGTACCTGGTCTCAGAGGCTTCCTCCACACTTCTACGCACCAGTAATAGACAGCGTTCATCAATCAGTTCACCATACCACCTGAAGACGGCCTTCCATGCCAATACTTGCACTGTCCTGGCGTCACGTTAAAAACAGGGAAGTGCTCATCCGTGGCATCGGGAGCTGGTCCCCCTTCAACCCTGTATTGTATGGGTAGATGTGGGCCTGGTTCTTTGCGTCACCTTTCATCGTTACACCGATCTACTGGACAGACTGGGTACTCCTCAGCGTGTGTCCCCTGGGAGTTCAGGTACGCAGAGTTCACAGGACACACACCTTAACATAAAGGAACTTCGCTCCAAGAGGGTCATTCAGCAAGTGCCTCGATCAGAAATGGGTCTCGGGGTTTACTCCATTGTCTTCCTGGTGTCCAAACCTTCGGGATCCTTCCGTCTGATAATAGACCTCAAGATCTTGAACCGGCACATATTGACTCGGAGGTTCAAGATGTAGTGTCTTCAACAGGTCGTTCCTCTGTTAAAGGACTCAGATTTCCTGGTTTCCATGGATCTTCAGGATGCCTACTTGCACCTTCCCATTTGGCCTGCCCATCAGAGTTTTCTCAGGTTTGCGGTGGACAAGGATACTTTCCAGTTCCTGGCCTTAGCCTTTGGTCTCAAGTTGGCCCTCTGGTTCTTCACCAAGGTTATGGGACTGGTCATAGTTGGTCTGCACCACCGTGGGATACAGGTGTTCCAGTACCTTGACGACTGGCTCCTGAAGGCTCGGTTGAGAGGTCTTCTGCTGCGTCACTTGGGACTACTTGTGCCCTGCTGACCTCACTGGGGTTTCACATAAACTGTAACATGTCTCATCTTCAGCCTTTGCAGGATCTTTAGTTCATTGGGGCCAGGTTTTTTGACTGTGGAGGGGCATGTTTTTCTTTCCTTTATCAGAGGCCAGAGACTGCAGGACTGCCTGGTGCATCTTCTGGCTCAGAAGTCAGCCCTGGCCAGGGACTTTGTTCAGGCTCAGGGGTACATGGCAGCGTGTGTCTTCCTTGTATCCTCGGCGAGACTTCACCTACGTCCCCTGCTTCTCCACATACACAGGTTCTGGAAGGAGTCATCTCTGGACTTCGAGGCTCTTATCCCTGTGGGTCACTCTCTCAGGGACTAGCTTTGATGCCCAATCTCTTGGTGAGGTTCCCGCTTTGTCCGCCCTCTCCGATCATTGTTACCACGGACCCCAGCCTGGTGGGGTGGCGGCAGTGGCCCTCGGATGGGAACGTCAGAAGAGGTGGTCCTGGGGGAAGCAGCCAGGTCCTCTTGGCGGGCTTCAAGGGTCTGTAGTCATTTTGCCCGGTCTTGAATGGGCAGGCTGTTCTTCTCCGCTCGGACAATACTGCCACAGTGCTGTGTATCAACCGCAAGGGGAGCTCTCAGTCTCGCTCTTTGCTGTCTTTTGTTCTTCTCCTCTCTACTTGGGCGGAGTCTCAACTTCAGTCGCTGTCTGCATGTCACATCAGGGGCTGGGACAATGTGGTGGCAGATGCCTCAGCAGGGTGTTCCCTTTGGAGGAGTGGGTGCTGTGGGAGGTGGTCGTCTGGAGGATGTGCAGGGTTCTGGGGTGGATTTCTTTGCCTCTCCCCTGTCTGCAAAAGTCCCCTCCAGATTCTCCTCTCCAGGGGTATGGGGGTGGATGCTCTGACCTGCCCGTGGCCGTCAGGGCTCCTGTATGCTTTTCCGCTCCTTCCTCTCATTCAGAATGTGTTGCTGTGCATCCGTGACTCTCAGGCGGTGGCGAAATTCGTTGCCCCGCTTTGGCCTTGCAGGTGCTGGTTTCCCCTTCTCCTGTATTTGGCTGTGTCCCCCATGCTCCCTCAAACTGGGAGTACAGATCTGGTGGTGGGCCCCTTCGGGGTGGAGGGTCCCAGGAACTTGGTCTGTGGGGCTTGGAGACTGAAAGGACACACTTAGTTTCGGGGGGCTCTCTGATGAGTTGGTTTCTCACATTCAAAGGGACCGGCATCCTTCTACCTTGAGGACCTACGAGAGACACTGGGGGCACTTCATGTCCTGATGTCTGAGTGACGTACCTCCTCCTTGGGTCCGGGAGCTTCCGAGCGGCAGTTTGTTGAGGATGGTTTTAACTTGGGTCTCTCTGTCTCCACCCTGCGGGCTCAGTGGGCTTTGATCCACTCCTTTCGGGGTCCGGATGTGGGTGGTCACTCTTTAGTGGGTGGACTTCTCTGGAGTTCTTCTCTGACCCGGCCTGTCTCCACTTCTAGGTTGCCCTCCTGGGATCTCCCACTGGCCCTTCAGGCTATGCTGGCTTCTCCTTTTGAGTCTTTGCAGGAGGTTTCCCTTAGGGTCCTCACAGTTTTCCTTGTTGCTATCAAGGCGATTGGGGGAGCTTGGCGCCCTCTCCTGTGAGGCGCCCTACCTGGTGGTTTACCCCGATGCATTGTTTCTTAAGTATCATCCGTCCTTTTTTCCTAAGGTGGTTTCTATGTTTCATGTTAGGGCTTTTAATTCCTCTCCTAGCCTCTTTGTTACCTTTGGGGGGGGCGGTCCCTGGGAGGAAGGCGCCTGTGCCTACCATAAGCAGTTATCTCTAGGATGCTATCTCTTTGGGTTCTCCCCTTCCGTCAGGCGTGCAGGGTGGGTCCACGCAGGGGTTGGCTGCGTCCTGGGCTAAGGCCTGTGGTGTTCCTATTCAAGACATTTGCTGTGCCGGCACCTGGTTGGTTCCACACACATTCATAAACCGCAATCGTTTGAATCTTCACTGCCGGTAGGCTGGTGCCTTTGGGGCTGGTGTTTTGAGTGTGGCGCTCTTGTGAAATACCTTGTTGCTGCTGTCTGGAAATGTTTATTTCAATAAATTAGTGTTGGTTGGGTTGCAAATTCCATTAGCCTTCTGGTGTCTTTTCTTTACGCTCTGCCCAATGTCTTTGGAGTCGGCACGCCTCATTGATAAGTGCTGGGAGGAGGAAGAGTGGACATGGAGATAATGCCCAGATTACTTACCAGTAATCTTCATTACTCCTAGTCCTACTCTTCCTCGTTCCAGCACGAGTTTCCTGCCTCACCTTTCCCTGTATTGAATGGGCCTACTTGTGTTACGTACTGTTGGGTCTTGGGGAAGGCGGACTGTTCTGCCCGGGGGTGGGAGGTGGAGGGCGCAGGGCCTGAAGGAATTGGAAGTAGAAACATGGTTCCTGTGGAAGAGTAGGACTAGGAGTAATGAAGTTTACCGGTAAGTAATCTGGGCCTTCCCAAGGCAACCACAGAACACTGTGCATTGTAACCAGAAGCTTCTGACCAAAGCCCAGCATCGCTGCGCTCTCCACTTCAAAAAAGGCCTTTTTCACACAGGCAGACCCTCTCAGAATTGTAAGAACAAATACAAAAAGTCTATGGGCCTCATTCCGGGTTTGGAGCTAACCATGGAGTAATTAGCTCCATGGTTGCCTCCGAAACCGTCCCAAATCCGGCATGGTGAATGGAGTAATTACCAGTCCATTCCAGGGTTGGACGGACCGGTAATTCCCCATTCACTTTTTGCCCTTCCCCATTCCCATTTCTTCCCCATAGGGCTCAATGCGAATGGGGAAGGAGGTAATTACGGCACCGTAAATTACGGTACCCAATTACCTCCGAAGTACCTTTGCGGGTCCCGTACTTAACTCCTGCTAAAAGCAGGAGGTAAGGAAGGACCCGCAAAGCGACCTCAGAATACGGAGGTAAGGGATTACCGGCATCGGCACCCTTACCGGTGCCGGTAATTCCTTACCTCCAACCTCGGAATGACCCCCTATGTTTATTAGGGCCTTTCTAGCCCTTTTGCCCTCAATGTTAACTTAGATGAACACCATTTTCTTTTTAACATGGTTATTCTTAACCTTTACCTTTGTGTATATTGTCCCTTATTCCAAGCAGATTCCTTACTATAACCTGCTGTGACGAATATTTACAGCTCCTAACAGCTGCCTACTGATTCTAGGGTGCTCAGCTACAATCAAAATAACATCTGCCATGCTGTAAGTGTTTTGCATTTTATTCTATACATATTATTTTCTTCACTTACTCATCCTAATATGACATAAAATGTCACAGATGAAATATGATCTCTCTAAATTAATATAGGTCATTTATTCTTTCCTCCAGATTCCAATCTCTTCGATCTCTGCTTAAGTGTGCGCCAGTATTTTTCCAAGGAAGAAATAATCTTACATTGACAACTTACCCTGCAACAATACATTGGCTCCTTGAACTACCCATTTCTAGGTGGTGATATCTTTAACACAATCTTGATTTAATCAGACTTCACTATATTGGCCACCCTCACTCCTAAAGGGACCCATTCTCCCCTTATTCCTGGTAAATCACTCCTCTCCCTAGAATTAACATTAGAAAGATGACAAGTACCAACTGGTGAGCCATTCATTGACTTCTATCATGGAAACTAAGACCACTGGACTCTGAAGATTCTGGTGAGAAACCCAGCAGTTGCCTGAATAATTAAATTATCCTACATTCAGGTTATAGCCCAGTAGGTAATTTATTCTTCTGATTTCTTTTGTGTGACTCCCTATAGGGTACTTGGTCCTGCAGAAGGTGATACATTCATCTCTGCCGAAACACTGTATATGCGTCTACCTTGGAAAATCCTGCACTTACATTGAGTCAGTTTTTTAGAACACTTTATTTTGATGTTTACAATTGATAGATAGGTTCTATCTGTTGGTCACTTTGTGCCCTGTGTCTCATCACAACTGGCTGATTAATATACATGTATTATATTATGCAAATGTGCAAAAGTGTGGATAAGAGAACACATCCATCTGGGTTGTGACTGTATCTATATGTGTTTGTTTTTATATTTATGCTTTCAAAAAGTCATTGAATAAATATTTGATTAAATCATAAATGGAAAAGGTGTAGTAACATAAACTTAACTATCATTCCTGTGAAATATAAGAGTTGACTTATGCATCAAAAACAGATCCAGATTAATAAGTAAAATAATAAGCGGATCTCTGTTTTCCACTGGTAGGACCCTCTTTGATGTAGTGATCTCTTACTGTTGTGAGAAACCAAAGGGTGTCTCACCTACTTGTCCTTGGGGATCACTCCCTCAGGTGGCCAGGGCACAGCCATCGCCTTTGGATCCAGACACTGAGGGTGGACCAGTGTGGGATGATCACCTGGGTGAGGAGTCTTCGGGAGTGGGGATGAGACAACCGATAGTGAGGCACGGTATTCCCCCTTTCCCGTACCCATGACCCATCCTATTTTATAGGATTCCCCAATGCCCAACTCACTCCCACTTTCTACACAAACACTGGGCAGAGGAAGAGGGTGATTGATAGTAAAGAGGCTAACCCTTACATATCTCATCGGACATGCCCCGCTAATCGGGTCAGGCACTTGACTTTAATTGCATACTTCTGATACCCATTAGCTCTCCCCACACGGATAAAAGACAGAACATAGAGACAGACTCTGAGCAAGGTGGAACATGAGAAGGAGCAGAACTTCCGGGGTGAAGGTGAACCTACTGGAGCAGAGCAATCGACAGAGGGACGAGAGCAAAGGGTAGAGAAACCCAGGAGATCCCTGCAGGAGGTTGTTGCCTCTGAAGAGCCGTGAAAGATACGCAGAGAAGGCCAAATCCCAGACAAGCAGACTGTATTGGGCATCAAGGACGCCAGCAACCCTGCTGGGTAAACGACAGAGTTGGGGAGGCGAGGCCAAGCCTGTGGTATTAACCTTGACTCGTGAATTTAAACCCCAAAGACAAGAAAGGAATGTACACAATCAGTGAGTTGGCGAGCGACATGAAAGACCAGTGTGTGTTAAGGAAAGATTGAAGGTGCAACAGTATATCTCACGATTGAAGGCTGCATGTGTGTGGATGAGACACGAAGGAAGGCAGACCTGTGGGGAACTTTAAATTATCGATAACTGTGAAGCCAGTGATACAGAGTAGCAAAGTGGTCCGGCGAAAGGAAGAAGCCCACTCAAAAGTCTCTGCGAAAGGTGAAATGTTTTGTTATACAGCGAAAAAGTGAATGAACCCTAAAATGCGTAATGATCAAGATTAACCCAGACAAAAGGGGAAGTGAAAAAGTGAATGTTGAACTTTTGTGCTTGCGATACTGAACTACCCAGACCAAGAGACACTGGGGCCAATAACACAAGTGTCTGAGCTGAAGGGAAAGTCGAAGTGATCCTACGGAGGTCTATAGAAAAATAAACCTTGCACATTCGAAAGTCTTCGACATCAGGAAAAGGTCTGAGCCTGACCGAGGGAGACCAAAAGTGTGATAAATTAGGGGAAGGGACCCTAAAAGAATGTGAATTAAGCATGCGGAAGGGAACCCCTGAAAGTGCTGTGATTGAAAGGTCCAAGCCCGACCGAGGGAGACCTACATGAACTTTTTTCTTTGAGAGTTTCGTGACTGACAGAGGGAGACCTGTGTGAACTTTTGTTGAACTGTGAAAGAACTTTTGAAAGCTGGAATAAGCGACTTTAACATGGAAGGCTAAGCGGGCCTCGGCCCACGTTTTAGAACTGCCTTTGTTTTGATAACCTGAGCCAGATTGTGACATCCTGTGTACGGGGACCGCCTTACTCTGTGCTGTCCAACGTGGGAAGGAGAGCTGTCTCGGCCACATTGATTCTTTATGTTATGACACTGATTTTCCTTTGCATACATATTCCCCTTTATACACTTTTAGTATATGAAATGAAATATTTTATTTATATCGTGCTCGTACACAAGTGATTTAGATCGCAACCAGGCAAATAGGGAGGGGAACAAGGGAGAAAAAACTGAAAAACCGCGATCTTACTAGGCCCAGTGACATTTAAGAAAGCGCAAGTGCATGGAAAAGGAAAATGGGAGAAAAGTGCATGGAAAGGGGGGGGGGAGTGGAAAGTGCGAAGAAGAGGAGAGAAAACATAAATAAAAATTAAATAGAATAAATAATAAATAAGGGTGATAAACCATGGTAGTGCAGCCAGCAAGTGGCAGGTGAAAGTTAGTAAGAATGGTATATCCGATAAGTGCAGAAGAAAAGTGGGAGGGGGACTGTATGGGTACAGATACAGAACCCTAGTGCAGAAGGTAGCCTGGAGGCAGTGCAGGAGGGTGGCAGGGTGAGCAGGTACCTGGGCCCGAAGGAACAGAGGGTGGCCAGGTGCACAATGCCAAGAGAAGAAACAGATCAACAGGGGAGAAGGTAGACAAAGGCAGAGGCAAAGAGGGAGGTCTTGAGAAGTTTCCGGAATCAAAGATGTTTTTCCTCAAGTTTTAAGGTGGCCAGGAGGCTGTTCAAAAGGGAGGCACCAGCCGAAGACAGAGCTCTACCCCGAGCTCGTTTTTTTTGCAAAACGACTAACCCTGAGGGAGTTAGAAGTAGAGGAGCGAAGGGCTCGAGAGGGGAGGTATTTACAGAGGGATAGTTGAAGGTATTTTGGACCCAGGCCCCAGAAAGCCTTGTGGACAATGAAGAGGGTTTTACATTTAATCCTTGCATCCACTGGGAGCCAATGAAAGGATTTCAAGGCTGGAGAGATACAATCCCAGGGCTTGAGGCCAAGGACAAGTCTCGCAGTCCTATTCTGGATTAGTTGTAGAGGGCGGAGAGTGGAGGCAGGTAGATTTAGAAAGAGGCTGTTACAGTAATCCAGTCTGGGAAGAACCACAGCTTGGGAGACAGTGAGCTTTTGAGGGAAGGAGAAGAAAGGCAGAGTACCTCTAAGGAGGTGAAGTAAAAAATGGGATTTTTTGGAGACTTCAGAGATGTGTGCGGTGAAGGAAAGTGTACAGTCAAAATAACCCCATGGTTCTTAGCTGCGCAGGTGGGGATGGGAGGAGGGCCAAGGGAGGCCGGCCAGAGAGTGAGACGAAATGATGGAGATGGTGTACCAATAAGGAGGATCTCAGTCTTGTTGGCATTTAGACATAGATCATTGGCGGCACACCAATTTTGAATGACGATTAGACAATCAGAGATGAGGGAAGGAGAGGAGGAGGCTGAAGGAAGCCTGAAAATGAGTTGGGTGTTGTCAGCATAGCACTGGAAAGTTGAGCAGAACACTGAGATGCAGTACGCAAGAGTTGCCAGGTATTGGTTGAAAATCCAGGGCGAGAGGATAGACCCCTGCGGGACACCACATGTGGAGAGGGAGATAGAAGATAGGAAGGACCTAAGTTGTACCTGGGAGGGTTGATCAGAGAGAAAAGAAGTCAGCCAGGCGAGAGCCTGATCAGTGATACCCAGGTTGTCACGAAGACGATTGAGCAGGGTGGTATGGTTGACCGTATCGAACACAGAGGAGAGATCAAGTAGGATGAGGACAGAGGGAATGTTAGAATCGAGGTTGGAGAGTAGGTTTTCACAGATGTTCAGGAGAGCAGTTTCCATATTTCTGGCAGCTCTGAAGCCAGATTGGTGGTCATGGAGGGAGCCAACAGAGTCGGAATGGAGATTAAGCTGAGAGATGGCCATCTTTTCCAGGAGCTTACCCAAAAAGGGAGTAATGAAAATTGCCGGACATGATGGATCAGCAGTGGATTTCACAGAGAGGATGCACAAGGGAGTGTTTAAGAGGGGAGGGGAAAGAGCCCGAGGCAAAGGAGAGGTTGCAGAAATCAGCAAGGACCGGCACAAGGGTGTCAATGTGGTCCTTAATGGTTTTAGAGGAACCGGGAAGGACCTGCTTTGATGAGGTTTTCATAGATCGGACTTGTCTAGATATCTCATCAGGAGAGAAAAGAGGAAATGAGGAGAAAGGGGGATGGGGTAGCTGAGGGAGGTTCAGCAGGCCGAGAAGGAGAGGAAGGAGGAGGGGGAGTGGAGGAGAGGGTGGACGGGATGTCCTGGGTTTTAGAGATAAAGTGAGAAGCAAGGGAATTGCAAAGATCCGGGGAGGTGAGAGGACGGGTGGAGACTGCAGCAGGGTTGGCCAGCTCCTTGCAGATTTTGAAAATTTCGGCCGAGTTGTTAGATGCCGCAGAGACGCGGGCTTGTATGTGGACTCTCTTCTTAGTGCGGACAGCAAGTCGGTATTGCCTTTGGAGCAGGCGGCAGGCCAGTTTGTCAGAGGATGAGCAAGAAGCCCTCCATTTCTTCTCCGCCACCCTACACTTCTGTTTAAGTGTAGCTAGGTCAGAGTCATACCAAGAATTGCACTTGGCTTTGGACTTCAAACGGATCCTCATGACAGGGGCAAGAGTATCAAGAGTAGCAGAAATAGAGGAGTAGAGAAGAGAGAGGGCTGTGTCAGGGTGTGAGCCAGCCTGGGGTGGAGGAGGTGGGGGAGAAGTTTGCAGCGAAGGCCTGGACTGACACACGCTTCATGGGCCGGATATCTGAGAAGGTGGGTGGCAATCTAGGAGTGGACTTGGCTTGGGGGGAGGAGATGTAGAGATGAGAGGAGAGGAGGCAGTGATCACTCCAGGAGAGAGGAATGGTAAGGGGGGTAGAGAGGGGCAGGCCGGATGAGATCAAGACATCAAGTGTGTGGCCAGCCAAGTGAGTTGGGACGCAGGGAAGGATAGAGAGGGAGAGTGAATCGCAGAGGTCGCGAAAGAGTGAAGATGAGGGACAAGTCGAATCAAGATGGATGTTGAGGTCACCAAGGAGGAGAAGTTGAGTGGTTGAGGCCAAGAGGGAAGAGGAGAGGTCAGCACACTCAGAGAGAAAAGAGGTGATTTGACCAAGGGGCCGGTAAAGAGTAGCAACAGTAAGAGAGTGGCTAGGAGAGAGAGAGAGCCTGCAGACTAGGCATTCAAAGGAGGAGTAAGCTTGAGTGGGAATGAGAGAGGCAGGGATCCACTCAGGGAAGATAAGGGCTACACCCCCTCCAGGCCGATTGGATCTGGGAGCTGAGAGGATCTTGTAGCCGTCGGGGAGGAGAGTGTCAAAACTCGTGAATAAGCTGGCTGTGAACCATGTCTCGGTGAGACCGAGGACATCAAGGTCGAGTTCTTCTAGGAGGTGACAGATGTTAGACGAGTGTTTAAAAGCTGAGCGAGAATTGAGTGTGGCGAGATGGAGAAGGTTGCCAGCCTTAAAGACCTTCCGGGGAGGGATACAGATCATAGGTACGCCCTGCCGAGGTATGGAAGGAGCTTGAGATGGGGCAAAGGAGGAAGCGGAGGAGGGCAAGGTAGCCAGGGGAAGAGAGTAGGGGACAGCTGGAGATGAGAGGAAGTTGATGAGGCGAGGGAACTGCCTATCAAAGAGGAGGAGGTTATCCCGAGGGCCTTGCACCATAACAGTACCATTTAGATAGATATTGATAAAGACTATGGAGGAGTCAAAGAGATCCACACATACGTTCCAGTGGGTGCCACCATTAATGGGAGAGGAGGAGACAGGACAGAGTATAGAGATCATGTGAGGGGTCTAGAGATCTGTTGAGGGAACGAAAAAGAGGATGTCAGTTAGGGTTTGTCTTGCAGAGGCGCTATAATAGGTATCACTGATGTTAGAAACCAAGATATCCTTTTTGAATTTCTACTTACCAGACTTAGTGAGAAGGGAAGGAAAGTTGATAGACAAACAGTTGGAATAGATAGGAGAAACAGATAATGCCATGGGCAGGTAGAGAGAGGAGGCAGTAGGAGAAATATACAAGATCAGAGGTATGGAGCGGTCACTGGGCTAGCAGGTAACAATTTAGGGCCAAAGTAAAGTTAACAAAAAAGCACCCAAATTTGAATTTCCCAAACACACCCAAACATTGAAATTCAAGGCAATAGCTAAGGCACCAATTGGTAAAAGAAATGAGGTGGGATTATAGGTGAGATCTTAGACGAGAGCATGAAGGGAAGACCAGTTCAAAAACAAGAAGACGATAGAGTGAAGGTCAGTGAAGTGAAAATAGAAAGGGTAGGCAGAAAGAGGGATACTAACCAATAGATGGGGAAGCGGGACAGTCTTGGAAGTCCAGGTTCATAGTTGAAAAGAGCTGGCAAATCCAGGGAGGGTCACGCTGTTGTATTAGCATCCCGGAAAGCAGACAGGAAATCTGACGGGAGCCTTACAGGTGGGCCTTGGGTAAGGGGGCCAGCTAAAGCCTGTCGGTCCCTCGTTGGTCAGGAAGAGATTACCCAGCCAATGGCAGAGCCCCATAGAGGCAGCCAGGAAGACACACACAGCCTCAGATGAAGATGAGGCCAGGGTGGCCATGTTGAAAGCACTGCGTGGTGCACAGAGTTGCAGGCAGAAATCCAAAAAGTTCCCAATTTCGTGGTGCAGAAGGCAGCAGAATGTTATAAACACTGCCAAATGGTGCGATATGGAAGCGCTTCAAATAATGGCATTTACATTATATAAGAGATAAGGCTGGCATTAGGTTGTCTTAGTATAGTCTATCTTTAATTTGACAGAGACTGACTAGGACTGTTTCTTTATTATTTGATGGTAGAGATTACTCCCATCGTACCTATAGGGCAAAGCAGGAGTTTTTCCAAACCCCAAAAATTGAATAAAGGTTTTGAAATTGTATCTCTTGTGTCAGTGTGATACTTGTGATACCATGCCTCCCTTATACTGTCCCCAATCCTACCAGGATAGTGGTGACCATCCCTTTGAGTACATGACTTAGTAGCACAGCCTAGCTGCTTCAGGGATTTCCTCATTCATTTTTTCATTTAATACCCTTGTGTCATCAATACATGATATTCACTTTACAGGCAATTTCCCACCATACCTTCTTTTCCTCTGCCTGAACAGTTAACATGTTAAAATCCTCTGCCTGAACAGTTAACATGTTAAAATGATCAGGCTGATGTTAATCACCTCTATGAGGGGAACATTCTAAACAAGGTTTGTGAAAGGGTCACTTGTTTCTTCCTACGTCGTGTTTCTAAAGGGGGTTGCCTAATATCTTTCCTTTCACAACTTTGTCAACCTCGGACAGTTATCAATGATCACCCCCATATTCACGCACTAATTTCAGCTCTTTGAAGTGAGATTATGCCTGACTAGCATCTCATCCAAACGAGGCTCGGTATTCAATTTTATGACTGCAGTAAGTAGTGTGCAAATGACTTTCAGCAGACTAGATAACGCTTCCTGGTAGCGGGGCTCATATCCGGTTTTGGCTCGTAGGTGCGGCGATGGCGGCCTATAATTTATCTCGTGCAAGACCGTCAGGCGCTTTTGCTGGAGACATCCTGTGATTTGTAAACAGTGACAAAAGGCAATTGTCTGGAAAGGGGCTGTAGTAATCCTCTGGTCGCGTTGAAGGATGTTACACTTACAGTATTCTTTGGTTATAGCGTACAACAACAAAATAAAAGGTCTCCTTTCACTTGAAATTGTATAGCTCAAATTAAGGGTAAATCATTTTCATACTCGCCAACATTTTGTCACCAAAAAGATGTAGGATTTTTCAAGTTTCAAAAATAATTCCCATAACAATGACATCACAGGAAAATACAAAGCATACATTGTTGGCACCATTGAAGCATTCTAAAATACACAACCCATCAAACATCACAACATGGAAAAATGTTGAAATGGTAAAAATGTATAATTCTGAATGGTAACTTAACACCAAATTCAATAACCTAACTTCACAGAAGGTAATCACACAGAGCTGGTAGGCAACGTTTGCCACTGCTCTGTAGCAGCAGCCCAGGCAGTACATATTTATTGCAAGTTGAACACTGAATGACATGGTGACTGACACCTCCCTTGGTCTGATAGGCAGATGCTGTGTTACACTCTGCCACTTGCCTTCAATGGTGGTTCACCTAAGGGTTGTCCCAGCAAGAGTGCAGGAAAGTGTCAAGTGGATTGGTCTGAGCAAAATCAAAGTAATCACCTACCAGTCAACTGTATAGACAGACTAATTAATGTGTTGCATGCTTTGTCCTGGAGCCTGCCTTAGATTCACATACTCGCTACTGTAAAAAGCAGTAGGATCTGTCACTGAAATCTGTAGGCGGTATGACTGCTTAAAAAGCAGTAGTCTACTGCCTAAATCTGTAGGGTTGGCAAGTATGCATTTTACCAACATCAGTGTAAACGTTTCCAACCTCATCCCATGCCTTAGCTGTCTAAAGACAGGCCTTAAGAGTTCTCCGCTCATAATTTGATTACATAACCTTTGCATCCAACAAGCGGGCGCAAAACAGGGTTCAGAGCACTGCAGCGTGAATCAATCGAGTACTGATGTAATCGGCTGCATACCTGTGCAGTGTAAAAATGGGATTTCATGCTGCATAAATGATGCACGGTTGACGAGGGCATAAAATCAATATGAGAATCCATGAAGATTTTTTATGTTAGTGTTGGTAGAGTTTTGTATGAAGTTAACATCTAACGTCTCATGATAGAGGGTGTCAAAAAGCAAGAACGCAAACCATATGCCACCACAAATCTCCTAAAACTTCTCCCCTCCCCTGATACTATCGGTACTCATGCTAAATTAATCGCAGCTTTCCCAAACCTGAGGGTTCCTTCATTGACAACCAGCCCCTGAAACACAGAGAATTCCTTGAATCCCTTATGAGAGAAATCTGTATGGTCAAAGGCAGCATAAGGGGTGACAAGCCTGCAGCAAAAACTTGGAAACGAGAAAGTAAAGACAGTACGCTGGACTACATCTTTGTCAGTGAAGGATTGATGGGGAAACTCAGGGCCTTGGTAGTGGTACTCACGGACCAGAGTGATCATAACATTCTTGAGTTGGAAAGTGAGGTTTGGGATAGGTGTGTTAAAACCCCTGAGCGGCACCAACCAGACCACCACTACGAACTGACATCAGGAGGAAACAGGCTGATATTTTAAATTATCCAGACGTACTTGTGGCTTTTCGTGACAAGGGAAAAGGGAAGGCCCAAACCATTGTACACCGGCATGCTTTTGATGAACAAATTGCAGCAGAACGGTAGAGGCTGTGTAGTTATGGTTATATTGCAAATCCCATAGGAAGAGCACTTTTTGGGTGGTTTATAACTTCCCTCTCCCTGGACAAATCCTCACCAAACTTTGCAAATATAGTATATGGCCCACTCTGAATTGTTTTGCAAAGTTTGGTGAGGTTTGGTCCGGGGGGGGTCAAAGTTATATGGGGGTCCCAAAATTACTTTTTTTCTCATAGACTGAATGGGGAAAAAACTTTGCGCATGCCTACAGCCCAAACCGCTGGACGGATTTTCACCAAATTCGTGGCAGGAGCAGCGGCTTGGTCCTGAAAGCGTGCTTTTGTAAATTTGGTGAGAATTCACCCAGTAGTTTTTTTTTAAATGATCAAAAAGTATGTCTAAAAAAATGTGTGATATCTATGTCCGCTCTGCGGATACACTTCCCTGTTCGCTCCGCGGACAGGAAACCGATTGGCTGCTCGGCTCGCGTCATGTCCGCGGACATGTGACGTATTCACTGAATGGATGGTGAAGTGCGTCAGATTGTTCCGATGTGCCCGCCATCTTGGATCTGCCAACAGCGCGGCGGCGAACAGAGGCAAAATGCAGTTTTGGGGAGTGTTTTGGTGTGCAAGATTGCTTGGGGAGGTTTGGGGAGTAAGAGATGGGTCAAATAAAGTATTTGTTTAGGTGGCAGGTGCCCCTGATGTATTCGCCATGCCCGTGTTGTCCGGGATGTCCGTAATTAGTCAAAATGAGGGGTGTCCTAAGGACACTATTACTGTCCGTGCTGTCCGCAGGCAAGTTGAAACTGTTCTAAGGACACGTGCGGTGTCCGCGGACATAAAAAATGCCCATATGGCACAGTTAAAATGTTCGATTCTATGGGTGTGATTTATGGTTGTGATATGCTGCAGTGGTTGTGGCCAGAGCCTAGAGTCTTGGGTGCATGGCCTACGGCCCTGGCCACAACCACTGCAGCATATCACACCCATAGATCACACCCATAGAATCGAATACCTATCAAATATTTGCAAATCTACAGTTTGTGTACTGTTTGATTTGTATAGTTTGTATGTGAAGTTTTGGCTACGTCATGTCATTAAGATTGTAGAGTTTGGTAACACGCACTGCAGTATAACATATCCATGGAAGTAAACATTTTGTATTGTGGTGTATGGTTAGATGTTTGCTTCAATGGTTCTGTGCAGCATATCACACCCATAGATCACACCCATAGAATCGAATATCTGTCAAATATTTGCAAATCTACAGTTTGTGTACTGTTTGATTTGTATACTTTGTATGTGAAGTTTTGGCTACTTCATGTCATAAAGATTGTAGAGTTTGGTAACAAACACTGCAGTATAACATATCAATGGAAGTAAACATTTTGTATTTTGGTGTACGGTTAGATGTTTTCTTCAATGGTTCTGTTATTGAGCAGTATTTATGCGTTCTATTAGAATATACTTACTGTTTGATTTTTTGTGATAGGATATTTTTTTTTCATGAGTTGGGTAACTAGAGCAGATATTCTTTTTCAATTTCTGTGATAAAAGAAAAGATCATGTTAGTGTAGGTCTTTTATAAAGACTTATTACATTGCAAACATTTTTTTCAGCTTTTTTTCGACCCTCATATTTAGTCGTTTACAAACCAGTGTACTGTGCAATTTGCTCAGGTTCTGTGTTTGTTTTTTAAATCATAGGGTCTGTGGAAAAAAAATCCACGTTGGATAAAAAAAACCCTTTTTTTGTTATGCTACAGTCTATTTGTTTGTTTGTTTTCAGTGTTCACTTGTTGTTTCTGGCTAATGTTCTATCTTTTGGCTTGTTGCAGATTGTTACATACCTGTTGTTGAATTTTAACTGGTTATAGTTTTTTATTTATATTCTCAAGTATACCTGTTGGCGTATTCTGTTTATTTCTTGTTATTTTTCAGTGGTATTGATTTATCTGTTTGGTTGTTGCAAAATCTTGGGGCAGTTAGATACCTGTTGGCGTATTCTAACTGTTTATTTCTTGTTATAATTTAGTGGTATTCATTTATCTCTTTGGTTGTTATAGAATCTTGGGGCAGTTAGATACCTGTTGGCGTATTCTAACTGTTTATAGTTTTTTAATTGAAGTTTTATTAATGTTTATGCACAGATTAGTTATTAGTGGTATTGATTTATTTGTTTGGTTGTTGAAAAATCTTGGAGCAGTTAGATACCTGTTGGCGTATGCTAACTATTTATAGTTTTCTAATTGAAGTTTTGTTAATGTTTAAGAACAGATTAGTTATTACATTTTGGTTTTAAGAAGATTAAATAAGCGTTTGTAAGATTTTCTGGTAATCTCTGCTTTAGAGTAATGGTACTATCATTACATTCGAACCATCCACATTTCTTTTTGATATATGCAGCGAAGTGACCTGCATTAGTTGTGGCTCCTGCGTGGTAGATTATACCTATTGTTGTGAAGGTTTTCTTTACAAGTGATACTTTACCATGTGTGAATCCAGTCAGCTTGCAGTTGTTTTTGGTACCATCTGCATTGTAACATAGAAGCATTAGTATTACGTATTTACTATGTGTTTGTATTAGTAAGGTGGAGCGATTATCTGAATTGCAGGTAGTACATAATCTAACATGGTTCGCATTTTGTACAAGTTGCTGAAATGGAACAGATTCACAATTAGCTATGGATACATACACGAACCGCTCATTAGGGATTTGTTCCTGTGCCACATTGTTGCAGAGAGTGCATGTATGTTTCCACATGTATGAAATCTGGAAGATTTCCTTTATAGGTATGTTTTTGTTTTCCAGTACTTGTAGTAAGTACATTAGAAATTCTTGGGGATCTTCTTGTGAGTTTATAGTGAATTGCACCGTTCCAGCACAGAAGTCCAATTCTTGTCTTATTCCATGAACACTATATGTGTTGTCAGGATTGTTTGTTGCGTTTCTATGAAGGACTAACATTTTTGAACACAATTGGTCTGTACTGTGTAAGTAAATGTTGTCAACAATTGGTGGCAATTGAAACAGAATATTGATTGCTACATTGCATAGCAATTTACACCAGTTATATTTGAAAATTTGAATGAACCAGATAGTTCTGTGTCAAAGTCAGTTTTTTCGGAGTGTGTGTTGCTTCTTTGAAGAAGTACCTGAGTTACTCTGAGCGATAGATTCTTCTTTGGTTGTGGTAATTGATGAAGTATAAGCTTCTTTTACTCTCTTTGGAGGATTTGCAGAGAGATTCTGTTGCATTTCTGTTTGAATTAGTTTTCTTTTACATTTAGATAAAGTAGCCACTGAACAGCTCCAGAACTATGTATACAAGAACAACCTGCTGCACCCCCAACAGTCGGGCTTTAGGACAGGCCACAGCACCGAATCAGCCTTACTAGATCTGCAGACCGAGATGCTAGGTATATTGGACAAGGGCAAATCAGGTCTCCTGATATTACTGGACCTCTCGGCAGCCTTTGATCTGCTCGATCACAAGAGGCTCCGAGAGGCCCTACAACTCTTAGGAAACTGCTCACTAGAGGCAACAGAATGGATATCATCATTTCTACAAGACAGACAATAAAGAATTGTCTGGGGAAATAAGGCTGCCGGAACCAAACCAGTGGACTGTGGAGTCCCGCAGGGAGCTAGTTTCTCTCCCCTACTGTTTAACCTGTATATGCAATGCCTATGTACCATGCTAACTCAACTGGGAATATTCTTCACTAATTTCACCGACGATACTCAATTGGTATTCGAGTTTAGTGAAGACTATAATCAAGACAGTGAAAAATGTATGACTATATACAACATCGTCGAGGGCTGGATGAAAGACAACTGGATGTGTTTGAATGGGACCAAAACGGAACTAATGATCTTTGGATCCACACACGCCAGGAAAAATCTAACTCTTTCATACTCCGCATTCAGTTTAAAAAATGCCCTAATTCCAATATCCGAGAAAGTAAAGACAGTCTACTTACAAGCCTCACTAGGAGCAGAGGCCCATACAGCATATTTAAAAAGGAACTGTCAATACCACCAAAAATTCCTGAGAAAAATTAGACCCTTGCTCAACCAAAAAAACAGCATTATCATAGCCAGAGCAACTATACTGTCAAGACTGGACTACGGCAACTCCTTGCTTCTGGGAGCTAATATGAAATGTCTGAAGCAATGCCAGGTAATTCAGAATAATGCCGTTAGGACAACCACGGGGAGGCCAAGGAGGGAACACATCACAGGCGATAGGAAAGATCTACACTGGCTGGCCATGGAGGAGAGAATTACTTTTAAATCCCTCACAATGGTCCACCGATGCTTGTATGGCAAAGCCCCAGCATACTTGAAAAAACACTTCAAATGGCATGAACCATCTAGAAATTTAAGATAATCCAACAAAGGTCTTCTCCAGACAACCCCAGCTAAAAAGCAAAATGGCCTGGGAAAGGCCTTTCCAAACAGAAGCATCCATAAATGGAATGAACTGCCCGTATCCCTGAAATTAGAAACCAACTACATACTCTTCAGAAAGAAGTTAAAGACCCTACTCTTTAAATAAACTGGACTAGCGACTTCTCTCAGCTCCCCATGACACGATCTTCTGTGTGTCTATTCTTGTCCCGTTTTTGTAATCACTGTCCTGTCTTTTTGGAATGCGCTCTGATGCCTGCGGGCTTTAGCGTTATATAAATAAATAAATAAAATAAATAAAATAAATAAACAATTTCCTTTTTGTGGAACAGGATATGTTTTTAGATGGGGGTGTATAGTGAACGTAGTCTATTGTATGCTAAAATGCAAGGAATATCAGCATTTACTTTACTTGCATCAAAGTTGATTAGAAATAGACCGTCAAGTGTACGTAAGCGTGATAGTGCTACGTAGCTCATGCCTTCTTTAAAGACTGTGTTCCCAATATCTATCAATGCTTTATCTAGGGTAAGACCTTGTGATTTGTGAATGGTGACTGCATATGCTAAAGTTAGAGAAAATTGTTCTCTGTGTACATACATGTCTTTGAAAAGAAGGAATCGAGCTGTTGAGCGCCCTATCCTTTTTACTTCTGAAAGTTTGTCAAAGAGAATATTGACAAACTGAATGTTGTTGTCATGTGTGTATGATTGAAAGCCAACAACTGTACCCAGTTCTCCATTAACTAGTCCTTGCTCCACGTCAAGGTTACGTTTAAGCATTACTCTACAGTTTTAGGATAATTTTAATATTTTCTCCAAACCAGCTGTGTTGGAGATAGAATTTTCTAAGGTATTTAGTCTTGTTGTGGCTTGTTGACACATGGGTAGTGTCATACCATGTACGTCCAGTTTGTCTGTGGAGCAAATTTCAATTATTGGTTGCATTTCTTTTTTCAACATTGTTTCATTGAATTTGGAACAGCTTGCAAGAGTTGGCATTAAGGACATACAATTGACATTTTTGTGTGCTAATTGTTCCATGACATCAGTAGCACATGGGTTATGGCCATAAAGTGCATGGATGTGCCAGGTTTTTAATATTGTGTGTGCTTCTTGAGATAGTCCACCAACTCTAATACTTTTTAAAATGTTGGCGTAAGTGAGGTTTGCAGATTGGCGCATGTTTTCTGTTAATTTTCTGTATTGGAAATGTTGCCAAAGGTTGACATTTCCTATGCTGCCAACAGTTTTACGGCAGAGTTTGTGTCCTAAGGTTTTGAAAATGGATTCACCTTTCACTGGTGTCAATTGAAGAAGATCTCCGAAAACAATAATTTGTTTTCCTCCAAAGAGCTCTTCGTAGTTTGTTTTAAGTACTTCTTGCAATCTGAGGTGAATCAGAGCCAACATTAGGTTGGAGACCATGCTCACTTCATCTATTAGTAGCATTTTCATTTGTTTTAACACACTGTGTAGTTCCATTGCAGCTTCTGTAGAAAGCTTATAATATTCTAATTTGTTTTGGTGTTCTATTGGAAGGAGTAGTAATCGGTGTAAAGTGACACCGCCTATGTTGTAGGCAGCTAAACCTGTGGGGGCAGTTACAACAGCTCACAGTTTGTTGTTTGTCAATTGTTAAAGGAACTTGCTGATGATTTTGATTAAGAATGTTTTGCCTGAACCAGCTTCACCACTGACATACAATAGTATAGGTTTGTAATTTTGGCAGGTGCATTCTTTGTTTTCATGTTGCACACCATGTGCAATTTCTTTTGTTATTTCTTGAAAAATGCTACGTTGCTCTTTGTTTAGTTTTGATTGTAGTGTAGTTAAGTCTTCTTTATCTTCATAGTGATACATGGTGTTTTCTACTTCTATCATAGCTAATTCTGCCTCATTTGTTATTAGTGGTTCTCCCAGTGGTTCTTGGCTTCCTGTGACAGAAGGTTGACTACTGTCAGGAGTGTCCTTATCTAGTTGGGCCTGGAGTTCCTCTTCGTGTTGCTGTTCATTGTGCAACATTGTTTTGTACTGTGCAAAGTTTACATCAGTTATACTGCTTTCATTGGCTTTGAAAGCGTCTTCATATGAGTCATAGGTATCTAGGATTTCTTCTTCTTTTCTCCATGGTTTGAAGAGTTGTAGCAGGGACATGTAATATATTTCTTTATGTTGAGGAGTCTTTAATGACAATTTGATATGATTAATTAAATTTGGTTTGGTGAGTTTTACTAAGCTGCCATCACAGTTTGTCACTTTGTATTTACGGTTTTGCTCATCAGGTTTTATATTATTTTTGTATGTGTAGTTTTGGGCTATGTGGTATGGACACATGGTTTCCAAAGTGGTACTCCTGTTTGGGTATTATGTGTCCGATAAATTGTTTTTTAAAATGTCTTGGCTGTTGGGATCATGTTTGGCTATTGTTTCTATATCTTTGTATGATTTTAGAACTCTTTTTCTAGATTTAGCTGGACCAAGACTTAGCCATACTATATTTGCAGATTTACCATACAATACAGTACCAGTTAATCGATCAGCTGCTTCATAGGATCCACATTCTCTATGGGACAGCATTTTTATGCCCAAGCTGTATAATTTCTGAGACACTGTTTTATCTGATGACGGGTCATTCCAGAGGTCTTGGAGCTCTGTATTTTCTGATTTGGTTAAGTATGCTGTGACATATCGTGCAACTGCAGTAGAATTGTCTGCAATGTACTGTGGGGGCAGTGACAACAGCTGACAGTTTGTTGTTTGTCAATTGTTGAAGGAACTTACTGATGATTTTGATTAGGAATGTTTTGCCTGAACCAGCTTCACCACTGACGTATAGTAGTATAGGTTTGTAATTTTGGCAGGTACATTCTTTATTTTCATTTGTACACCATGTCTAATTTGTTTTGTTACTTCTTGAAAAATGGTACGCTGCTCTTTGTTCAATTTTGATTGTAGTACAGTTAAATCTTCTGTATCTTCTTCATAGTGACACATGGTGTTCTCTACTTCTGTCATAGCTAATTCTGCCTCATTTGCTATTAGTGGCTGTCCCAGTGGTTCTTGGCTTCCTGTTACAGAAGGTTGACTACTGTCTGGAGTGTCCTTATCTAGTTGGGCCTGGAGTTCTTCTTTGTGTTGCTGTTCATTGTGCAACATTGTTTTGTACTGTGTAAAGTTTACATCGGTGATAGTGCTTTCATTTGCTTTGAAACCGTCTTCATAGGAGTCATAGTTTTCTAGTATCTCTTCTTCTTTTCTCCATGGTTTAAAAAGTTGTAGCACGGACATGTAATATAGTTCTTTATGTTGGTGAGTTTTTAATGACAATTTGATATGATTAATTAAGCTTCGTTTGGTAAGTTTCACTAAGCTGCCTTCACAATTCGTCACTCTATATCTACCTTTTTTTCATCGGGTTTTATATTATTTTTGTATGTGAAGTTTTGGTCTATGTGGTACAGACACATGGTTTCCAAAGTGGTACTCCTGTTTGGGTAGTATGTGTCTAGTAAATTGTTTTTCAAAATGTCTTGGCTGTTGGGATCATTTTTGGCTATTGTTTCTATGTTGTCGTATGATTTGAGAACTCTTTTTCTAGATTTAGCAGGACCAAGACTTACCCATCCTATATTTTCAGATTTTCCATACAAAGCAGTGCTGGTTAAACGATCGGCAGCTTCATAGGAGCCACATTCTCAATGAGAGAGCATTTTTATGCCTAAACTGTACAATTTCTGAGATAGTGTTTTGTCCGATGATAGGTCATTCCAGAAGCCTGGAAGCTCTGTTTTTTCTGCTTTTGTTAAGTAGGCTGTAACATATCGTGCAACTGCAGTGGAATTGTCTGCAATGTACTGCACATCTATGTTTGCATTCCATAAGAGGGCAATGATTGCATTGTAATCATTGATATATTTTGCTTCTTCTGTTCTTTTTATGTAATATGTGTTCTTAGGTGATTTAACTTTAACACTATGTCTAACTGAAGACATGAAGTTGTTCATTTCACCTGTTTCTGTAACTGGTCTAGGGAAACCAAAGCGGCATTTGGTATAGTATTTCCCTTTGTTTTTGTATTTGCGACGTCAATATTTGCCACATTTGTGTCTTCGAAATTGTACAATTTGTGCATGAAGATCACTATTTGTTGCTTCCGATGTAATTTCACAAGTGACATATTTTTCGATAAACTGTAAAACAGTGGCATCACTGTCTTCACCAAATTTAGGAGCATCTTTAATCCATAAAAGAATGTGGCTATGTGGTGCTCCTCTGGCTTGGTATTCCTTTCTCCAAAAGAAGTGTTGCACTTCTCCGAGAGGAGGAACTGTTTTATTGCAAATAAAGGGTAGCATAGACATGAAACGATGATGGAAATATCTTGAAACATTAACAGGATCTAGAGAGCAAAGTTCTCCAGGTGTTAGTATATCTATGTTTGTTTTGTTTTTGTTTTGATATGCTTAGGAAATCATGTAAATCTTCCCATGCATATTCTGCACAACTTAATGTAACAAACCAAGTGGGTGGGCCAAGGTTTCTTATCATACAACGTACTTCTCTGTGACGTCGGAACCAGTACTCTTTCGTACCACGCATGTTTACTAACAGATTTGTAATGCTTGATTGTAAAACCTCATCTTTTTCTTGCACTTTTTGTATTCATTGCATAGCTGACATATTTTGAAAGTGGGTTCCTGATTTCAATGTGTGTGCAACTCTGTAACATAGAGTTGCTAGTTCACTTTCAAAGAGTAGGTGGAATATGTATTCCACATTTTCTCTAAATCTGGGATCTTCAGAATACATTCGTAACGAGCGGTATTCTGATGCTGTTATCTGAATAGGTCTATCATCGTACCTTCCTCCTTTGCCAGTAGGAAAGAGTAGAGGAAAAGCATGTGCTTCTATACTTTTTTCCATATGCTGATTGGTGATCCTTTGGTTTGTCGCATTTGGTACATTTCTAGTGCATCATCTATGGTGTCATTAGAGTGTAATGAATGAATTGTATAATGGTGTAAAATATTGGATACTGTAGCAGGATCTAGAAGTTCAAATTGACCAGTTTCTGGTGACTCTTGAATTATTTCAGTTGTTTCCCTTAAGTTTTCTTCAATATTTATTTCTTTGTAGTATTCATTATTGTCTTTTAGATATTGCAAGGCTTGTCTAACTTTATGTAAGTCTACGAGTTGTTGCCAAATTATTTTGTCTTTTGTAGGTACACCATTTACTAAGACAATTAAAGATTGCTCTATTGGACGTTGCACTCCCAGAGTGTGCACATTTTCTTTCAGATCTAATGGTAAATAAACTACTTTGCCACAAATGCCTTTCACCTATTCAGAGGGAGGTAATTTTGCTTTTTTTGGTTGAAGGCGTATTATTGCTTGAAATGGGTGCACTGTTTGAATTATGATGCTCTCATATAAATTGAGTTGTTGCAGGGGTTTTGGTAGTGGGAATAATTCCAAGTTATTTGTGATAGCACGTGAAGGAGTTTGGTTGTTGTCAAGTTTTGTAGTGCAGTAACTGCAAACTATTAAGGGGTCAGTTAATTCATATTTGTTTTCTGCTATAAGGTAGAGAGCTAATTCAAACCATTTGGAATCTTCATTGTCTTCTATTTTGTATGTTACATCTACAGTTTTTGTGTTACTTTTATAAAAAGTTCTGTGGCAACACACACACACACACATGGTTTGGTACTTCAGCGGATGTACTTTTACATTTTAGTATTTCTTTTTTGTATGTATGTAGTAGAAGGTTGCCATGTGTAGAATTGTTGCTAGTCTGTTGTAAAGCTATTGCATTTTGTAAATGGCTTTCACTTCCAAAATATTTTTTCTGGATATGCTCAATTTCTTCGAGTAAGTCTTTGGCTGTACCATGTAGAAGATTGTTATTTAAATTGGCTAGTGCTAAAGCAGGACTTTTAGCATAGTACAGTTTATATACTAGATTTCTTATAGTTGAATGATGTGTTGATATCATTTTGATATGATGGAAGGTGCTTTTGCAAATAGGTCCTGAAATGCAGGCTAATGAATGTCCTTGTAGTCCTGTGTATTTGCACACTGGACAGGTATCCATATTTTCCAGCAACTTCATTTTGATTTTGTCCTTGCCTTTCACATACTGATTGAGGTACTGGCGTAAAGATTTGAAAGATTTTTTGGGAATGTTACACATTGACGTGCATGGCCATTTGTATACTGGACGTTCTGCTTCAGTCGAATGGAGAGGTAATTCTGAGTTTTCTCGGGATATTTTTGTAAGCAGTATTTCTTGTTGCATTATGGTATTATTAAGTTTTTCATAACCTCGTCCACTGCTATGTATGGCAATTGTGTTTCTTTGGTTTTGTTTGTATGCTTCTTCATTAAAATATGGTTCTGTGCTTGTGGTGTGACTCCATTCACCTCCACAGATATTTAAGAAGTTACTTTTGTTGACTTTCCGTTTATTGAGAAGTCTTTTTTGTAATTTAGTAGTTCGTTTTGTTAGTGGTTTCATCTGTTTAACACTAAAATAAAGAACTTTCTTTTGAGAAGGATTGCCCTGTCTATCAAAGCTTCTAAGATTAATTTTCTACGGTAGGTTTTAAGGGTTGTGCATTATTTGTCTCCTATTTTTATAAGATTCTGAAGGACACTGTGGTGGAACATTTTTGCTAAAATACTTTTTTTGGTATGGTTACTTGCTAGTATATAAAGATTTATAGGAGCAGTTTTAGCAGCAGTGATAGCTGAATTCTTGTTAATCATTTTCTGTATCGTTTTACATTTTGATAAAGGAGGCAAAGTTTCTGTACTAGAAGCTTGTTTTGTTTCACTAAATGACTTTATTAGCTGTTTTGTTTGAACTTTTTGTACAAACTCTGCTAGAGATGGATGCTTATTTTGGACACTTTTATTTTCATTTGCTCTATTTCTGCGTTGCTTTCTATGGACTTGCGTTTTGGTAGGCATTCTTTGGGGTCTGTTGAAAAAAAAAGAAGGTATGGGTTGGGCCGTTCTGTAATGTATGTGTGCTATGTGCATGAGTGTCTGAGTATGATGGTAAAGATGTATGTGGTGGTGTGTGATTGTGCATTGGCAGCTACAATTAGTTGGGAAGGCTATTCTTCTATTTGTGTGTTACTATACTGTGGTTCGGATGACAGTAGAAACTGAGCTAGTGGTGAGGAGAAGCACTAATAGTAAATCTAATGTTATACAATTAAAACAGTTCTTTGTTTTGTAGTACTAACATTCTAGGGGTTGAGTTATGTTATTTGTGTTCCAAAAAACAGGGATGTGTGTGCCATTCTGCCTGCTAATCCCTATTTAATAAATGGGGATTTGTGGGCAGAATGGTTCAGAATCTCATTTTTTTTGGTGCGCAAATTACATGAATGAACTACACAGTGTGTTTGAGTAACAGTAATAATATTAAGGTAGTATTGTACTTACTCTTTTTTGTGGAATGAGCAGGTTTCTTTGGATATGTTGTTTGTAGTTCAGATGCTGCTGCTTTTCAGAAGAGTGCTCTTCACTGCAATTGTAAAAGAAAGAAGTTAGTCATTTTGTGTGTTTATAGCACTGATGTTAATTTAGACGTTGATTTTTATGTTTTTGTTGTAGTATTCTTGTTTGATATCTGAACATAGTATATGCATGCATTTTATTTGACTATGTGCAGCCTTTATATTTTATTTACAATATGTTAGTTCAACATGGTTTGCAAATGAGTAGAATTTTAAGTGTATGACATTCATTTGGTTTCGAAGTGACAGTTGATTATAGTAGATGGGGAAAGCTGCAATAAGCTCATTGTATAGGTTATGCAGGTTTAGTGGCCTTATTCTGTTTATATGCATTCATAAGAGTTGTACATGTACTGTGAATAAAATATGCATACCTGTAGTTTGTATTCATGCATGTGGATATGCATGCAGTTGTAAGTGGAAATCTTGGAGACTTGTAGAGTAGGTGCTTTCCAATGATATGAGACTTGTACTCAGAGTGATCAACAGTACATTTGAAGTGCAGAAACTCTGATGATGGAGTTAGATGTAGAGGTCTTGGATGTGATTGGTGGATGGTTGTGTGCCTGCTTAGCTGTAACCAATGAGGGAATGGCACCGAGAGTGATGTGGAAAGGGTAGAAGGGCTGGGTAAGAGTTACGCGCTTCACGGACACCGCAGCTGTCCGTGGATAGGGTGTGCCACATCTGGGGGTTTCCAGAAAATCCAGCATGGAAAGGGGACTGTAGGGATCAGCCAATCAGATGTTGAGGTTGTAGATTTGTGTTGAAAGAGACTGTGTGTAGTGAAGATGGCAGAGGTGGAGAAAGTCAGGGTGTTGGTGCTTGGAGATATGTTTGTGCATGGTTTACAGCAGTATGCTCAATGCAGGCATGTGGCAAACAATTTCGATGTTAAAGGAGTGGATGTGGTGTGGGGCACTGTGTTTGATTGCAATGTACAGGGAATTGTACACATTTGTGAAGATATGGGCAGTATGAACAGTCCGCATCTGGTAGTTTTGCACTATGGTGCTATCCATTTGGGCTACGTCAGTGCTGCTACTTTGTTGGCAGATTTGGAACACTTGGTTCAAGCAGTAATGAACATCCTTCCAAATGCCAAAGTCATTTTTTCTGGATTACTACCTAGGGCAATATGGGACAATAGTTCTGTTTTTTGTCCTCAGCAAAACATTGGTAGGTGTGCAATAAACAGAGGCATGTGTGCTTTCATGCTTAGAGCTGGTATGTTTTTCTGTAATAATGAGAACATTGATTCCAGTAATGCTGTTTATTTTAAAGAAGATGGCATTTCCTTATCTTGTTTGGGAAATGCTATGCGGTTTTGGAATATAAGGGTTGCTCTGGAAAAGGTTATGTGAAGATTTTAGTAGTAAAGTAAGAAAAAAAACCTCAAAAAATAAAAAAATAACAGGTGTCTGTCAAGCATCTGCAAAAAAAACAAAAAAACGTCTCTTTTCAGAGCCAACCTCAAAGGGGAAATGGGGCACACTATTTAAATTTACATTCACCACGCTCAGATTTTCGATATGTACGCGGACATGGCAGTAGTCCGCAGACACTGCGTATTACATACAGGGGTTTTGGGGTGGAGAGGCATGCAAATGAGAATGAGCAGAGCTAGGGATTGATCAGTAAAGTTTACTGGGTGTGTTGTGTAAGGAGAGAGTTTGTCAGAACGTCTTTTTCTTGAGAGAAGAACAGATAGCTTTGGCTGTGTGTTTCCGAAACTAGATTATCTGGATTTTGGGAGACTCATGGATACATTGGTTGGAGGTGCATGCAGAACGCTGTGGAGTAGCTGCAGATCTTGGATTCCCTCATGTGGAAGTGCACTGGCATGGAGTGCGTGAAATGAAGTGGCTGGACTTGGTACCTCTCTGTGCTACTTTAGAGACAGAGCATCATCCAGACATAATTATAATTCATTGTGGAGGGAACAGTTTAGGACATGTGTCTGGAATTTCTTTGCAATTTGCAATGAAAGAAGGACTTGGGAAGGTCATGGACATGTTTCCAAATTCCCAAGTAATTTTTTCTCGTATTGCACAAAGACAAATGTGGATGCGTTCTTCTTCATTTGGTCCACAAACGGAGAAAGCAAGGCACAATGTCAATAAGACTGTTTGTGCTTTTCTACGAGATGTTAGCATGTCCTCTTTTCACAATGAAAATATTATGTTTCGTAGCACATTGTCATCCGCCGCCGCCGCGACTGGTGGATTGTTCCACATTGGCGCTTGCGGTATGGGTTTAGAGGGTGGTAGTCCTTCCTCTTTTTCGCTGCTCCGGGTTCCGTTCTAGCTTTTGTAGAGCGGAGCCCGCCGGGAGTATTTATTCCTCCTCCTCCCGGCGGACTCTGCGTTGCTACCCCTCTGGATTGTTTCACAGCTTCCAGGTCAATGTCAATGCTTGTGTGCTACTGACACTCCGCTCGGATCGTCAGTTTTCCTCCTCTCCCTCTGGCTTCGCCTCTTGTGCGAAGTTCTTTCGCTCCGCAGCTTCGCTGCATCTTACCTGTCTCCTGAATTCTCTCGGGCTCGCGTCTCCATCCCTCGAGGCACAGTGTCCGTTCTTTCTTCCGCTTCCGTTTCTTTACTCCTCTCTTCCTGGTTCCTCCTGCGCCAGTGCTCCGGATTCTTCCTATTTTCCTCCACTTACCTGTGGTCTGTGTTTCTTGTGTTCCGCCCGGGATACCGGACTTTAACCACACCTAACTGCTCAATGTGTGCTGCTGATTCCCAGCGCCATCTTTGCCAGTGACTTTCTCCCTGCTGCACTATTCTTCCTCGCCTGCCATGCCACCTCAGAGGTTCTTCCGAGGAGTTGGAGAGAGTTCATCGTTGTGCCACAGAAGGGTTTTTTCTGCCAGCTTGGCTTTTTCCCTTGAATTTCGGCTTGCTTCCAGAAAAGGAGCCACAGGTTTGCAGTCCCATCAGCATTCACTGTGGCTTCCTTCCCTGACATGCATTTACCACCTAAAAAGGACAAGGATTACCTAACCAGACTAAACCTGTCATCTGAAAGCATCGATTCCAGCAGTTCAGGTGAGGAGAGTGTGGAAACAAGGGGTGAAGAGGGAACTAAGGGGTCACAGAATGGACAGACTGCAACGCCCAAACATTACAAGTTGCCCGCTGCTCCACAGTCCTCACAATCTGTAAAAGACAGCTCAGGTCTTCCGAAGGTCTGTTTAAGCAGGTTCTGGCAGCCAGCAAAATACTAAAGGATCGCATTAGCGCTTGTTCCCAATGGGGTTGCCCAAGCCAGTGCGTTTCTGGTCATATTTGATATTAGGAATCCGACCTTGGCCTGATCAGTGGCAAAGGTGCGGGGCCTAAAAGTGAAATACACTGTACAGGCCTCCAAAAATTCTTTCACCTTTTTGGGAGAGCCGTCATACTTTCCCGAGGAGAGTGCCATGGGTGGTAATTCCATCAGAGGATGTTCTCTAACAGACACCATTTGTTTGAGAAAGGCATTCTCTGCCTTCACTCCCTGTAGTTCTAAGGACATAGCTTGAAAGGCTTTCCATAGCTCTTGAACCTGTTCTTTGGCAGACATCTTGTACTGCTTACTCAAGCGGAACTACCCTCTCGACCTTGGGGGCTCATAGCCACGGATTTTATAGTGGATCTTACCTTGTCCGAATCGTGTACGTCTATTATGGTCACGGTGGATACATTTTCTAAAATGGCACATTTCGCTCCCCTCCCGGGTCTTAGTACTGCTGCAAAGATGGCTGAAGTTTTTGCAAGAAACATCTTCAAATTACATGGACTTCCGGATAAGATCATCTCGGATCGAGGGAGCCAGTAAGTCTCCAAATTCTGGAAAGCCCTATGTATCCGGCTAGGTATCGAAAGAGCTCTCTCCTCGGGGTTTCATCCTCTATCTAATGGCCATACAGAATGCCTCAATGCTACTCTGGAGCAGTATTTGAGATGTTATATCAATCGACACCAAGACAATTGGGTCTCCTTGCTCCCTACAGCAGAGTTTACCTACAACAACACCATGCACTCTGCCATTGGCCTTTCCGCTTTCTACTGCACCTATTCCGTTCACCCAAAATCTTTCCTTCCTAGTGTTTTCAGTCTTACTAATTCCCCAGCAGCAGAGGAGGTTCTACAGAACATTACAGTAGCTCATGCCACTGCGTTGCCATGTCTGGAGACCAGCAGAGGACACAACAAGGGTCAGGCCAACAAACGCCACAAGGGATGCCCAGAGTGGAAGGTAGGCGACAAGGTGTGGTTGCCTACAAGGTTCTTACCCAGATGGACACATCCTTCTAAGCTATCACCTTTTCCCATCCTCTCCAGGATCAATTCTGTCACTTATAGGCTTCAGCTCCCTCCTACCCTCAGTCGCATCCATCTGGTTTTTCATTCTTCCCTTCTGAAACCATTCTTTACTGACCCATACCGTAGAACGGTTCCCCGCCAGGTCCTCTTCCCTGAGAAGAACAAGGATGAATATGAGGTATCCTCCATATGGGACTCTAGGTATTACTGAGGCCGTTTGGAATACTTGTTGTCCTGGAAGGGCTACCCTGAGTCGGAGGACTCTTGGGAACCAGCTTCGCAGGTACACGCCCCCGGTTGCTTGCCAGATTCCACTGTTTACATCCGGGTAAACCAGGGGTTCTGCGCACTGGGGGGGGCATACTGTCATCCGCCGCCACCGCGACTGGTGAATTCTTCCTCATTGGCTCTTGCGGTGTGGGTTTAGAGGGTGGTAGTCTTTCCTCTTTTTCATTGCTCCTGGTGCTGTTCTAGCTGTCGTAGCGCGGGGCCCGCCTGGAGTACTTATTCCTCCTCCTCCTGGCAGACTTTGCGTTGCAACCCCTTTGGATTGTTTCACTGCTTCCGGGTCAACGCAGTTTTCCTCCTCTCCCTCTGGCTTCGCCTCTTGTGCGAAGTTCCTTTGCTCCGCAGCTTTGCTGCATCTTACCTGTCTCCTGAATTCTCTCGGGCTCGCGTCTCCATCCCTCGAGGCACGGTGTCCGTTCTTTCCTCCACTTCCGTTCCTTTACTCCTCTCCTCCTGGTTCCTCCTGCCGCCGGTGCTGCGGATTCTTCCTATTTTCCTCCACTTACCTGTGGTCTGTGTTTCTTGTGTTCCGTCCGGGATACCAGACTTTAACCACACCTACCTGTTCAACGTGTGCTGCTGATTCCCATCGCCATCTTTGCCAGTGACTTTCTCCCTGCTACAGTATTCTTCCTCACCTGCCACGCCACCTCGGAGGAGTTGGAGAGAGTTCATCGCTGTGCCACAGAAGGGTTTTTTCTGCCGGCTTGGCTTTTTCCCTTGAATTTCGGCTTGCTTCCAGAAAAGGAGCCACAGGTTTGCTGTCCCATCAGCATTCACTGTGGCTTCCTTCCGTGACAGGCATTTACCACCTAAAAAGGAGAAGGATTAGCTAACCAGACGAAACCTGTCATCTGAAAGCATCGATTCCAGCAGTTCAGCTGAGGAGAGTGTGGAAACAAGGCGTGAAGAGGGAACTAAGGGGTCACAGAAAGGACAGACATACATTTTTCGCAGAGATGGAGTCCATCTTACTTATGCTGGAAATCAGATTTTTCCGAGAAATGTACAAAATGCATTGCGACCTTTTTTGGAATTACAGTCATCTTTTTGCAGTAGATGTTGACGATTTCAAGTTTTTCAAACACACAAAACCACCACCAAAACGCTCTTTTCAGAGCCACCACTTCCTCCCAGAGAAAAGTACATTGGTTTTGCTAGGGCAGCACGCTAAAACTTTATATGTCCTAGGACTGTCTGCGGACTTCCAAAAAATGCACAGGGCCGTGCACTGTTTATTTGCCACTTCTATTTTTAAACTGTGAAAGGCAGCTCTGAAAAGAGCCTTTTTTTTATTTTTGTTCTTTTATATTTTTTTGGGTTTTTTACACACGACACACTAGGAGAGGAGGGGAAAGGAGGATAATGAAGGGACACCAACCACGGGGATAAGAAAGGGCAGGTGGAGAGAGAAAGATGTAGGGTGGGCCTTACTTAGGTAGGTAGCAGGTCTTCTGGTGCTTCGTGACCGTAGTCTCGAAAGCACTTCGAAGACTCTCCCCCCTGCAGAGTACTGCGTTGCAGTACATACACAATACTGTGACCCTCAAAAGGTAAGGGTCAACAGCATCGTGAATGGCCTGTGAGGCAGCTGGAGGGATGCGCTCTCCCACAGGAGTGTCTCTTTGGTGAGAGGAGCAGAAACGGAGGATGTGGTAGAGGAACTCAACCTACTACGTTGATCACAAGGTACAACCTTGCGAATGGCCCCACCGTGGAACGACGTTAGGTGTAGCTTCATGGATGTTGTACCAAAGCAGTACGAACCACGTCTCCCACGACTCAGCACCATTTTGCACTGTTTGCAGGTGACCTTGTTCGCACGTGCTTTTGGTACGTTACCATGAATGGTAAACAACCGCCACACCCAAGACTCCCAGCGAGTGCTGGTAGTAGGGAATTCCTCTACCTCATCTTCTTCATCCTGTTCATCCTCGTCCTCTACATCCTCACGCCTGTTCCCCTCTGCAGGCCCTTGGAGAGGTGGTGGTGGTGGAGGGTTTGGGGGTGGTGCTGAGGCAGATGTAGCAACAGCAGCCAAGGATGCCATCAGGGTTGATGAGATAATCTCAGCAAGAGCAGCAAAGGCAGAAAAAGTCAATCTGCAATAGCCAGAAGTACAATGAAGATCAGCTCTGGGGTGTGTCCTTTTATAGGGGCGGAGGGGTGCGCTTTGTGGATAGATCGAACACCCCAAAAAGGTTCAAAAAGTTCCAAAAAGTATGTGGAAAGCCAGGGTCATTGTCTGGGACAAGTGCAATGGTGAATTTTACTGTAAAATAATTTGGATTGTCTGAAAAAGTTCTTTTAAAATGTTGGGGAACTGGACAGTGTCCGCAAATTAGGACACACGCTCAGCGTGGGTGCAGTCACATGATGACGTCAGGAAAACGTCTGCGAAGGGAACGGGTGTCCGCAGGACACCAAATGCACGGGAAAGGTCGTGCGCATGCGCGCAGGTGTTCTAAGGACAGTGTTCGGCTCCTCAAATAAATTAAAAGTGCGACACAAGTGAGACGGACAGTTAAGGACAGGCGCGATGTTCACAGGACTTATGGGTGTGGTGCGCATGTGCGTAGATGTTCTGCAGACAGTACGGACAGGTATAGTGTCCTTAGGACACCTCCATTTTGTTCACTTACAGACATCCCGGACACCGGGTGTGTTCTAAGAACAGTTCAATCTTGGTTGCGAACGGCACGGACAGGTATAGTGTCCTTCGGAGACCCGCATTTTGTTCATTTACGGACTTCCCGGACCCGAGTGTGTTCTAAGAACAGTTCCATCTTGCTTGCGAACAGTACGGACAAGTATAGTGTCCTTAGGACACCCCCATTTTGCTAATTACGGACATTCCGGACAGGCGCGCTGTCCGCGGACACCCCAACTGAGTTTTAAAAAAAATAAGACACAAAGGATTGAATTAAAAGACACATAATATGTGTTTTTTTATTATATACAGATACACAATTTAGGAAAGAGAGGCAGAAGCAGAAACTGGTACAAATACAGGGGAATTAGGTGTTTGGAGAGGATGGATGGGAGGGGATGAAGGGATGGAAGTCTCATCAAAACGTTTTTCTTTGTGTTGAGGGTTTGGGGATAGTTGACTGGGACATGGAGAGGGGGAACAGGTATTTGTGGGACAATGGTTTTGAATTTTTTCTTTTATGTGGTCCTCCACAAAATGTTTCAAAAGATTGAAATTTTCCATGAGCTTGTCCATTTTTTGTTCCATGCGCTGCAGAGTATTTTCCAATGTGTCTTTTGTATGGTCTGTTAAAAACAAATATATCTGTTAAGTGCACATAAAGTAATGATTTTGAATTTGCTTATAAAGAGAAGTGTCTACCATTAGTATTACTGTCTTCAGACATTTCCTCACGTGGGAAATTTTCCTCAAGCCATTCCAAAGTACTGGACATTTCTGTGTAAAAAACAAAAATATATTACTTTTAGTTAACCTAATACAAAAAGTTTAGAAATATATAAGAAAAATGAAGTTTACTTACTAGTTTCTGGTAAGATGTATTCTTACTGTTGCTCCTAGCTGTGCAGTTTCTATGAGGTAATTATGTTGGAGGCATATCTTTTTTGTTTTGGCATATTACATTTTAGTACATATGGTATTTAAATGGATGGTTGATGTGTTAGATAAATAGGTTCCACTTCTTATTTATTATTACATATAATGTGTTTATGTGCTGCTTTTTGAACTTGTGCAGTGTTTATATGGCATGATAGAACAATTTAAGATACCCCCTGAGTGTTCGGGTAGTGTTGATGTTGTCCGCATCTATTCGCGGACATACGCACAGTCCGCGGACATCAAAATCACTAGCAGGGGGTTCATTATGTTCTATGTTACATGTATATACAGTAAGGGATTCCTAGTAAACATCTATCAAATTCACACTATAAATATGTATATTCAGTAAAATAAAATTTGATAAAGGGACGTTATGGTTAAGTTGTGCTACTAAAAACCTATGAAATTCAGTAAAAAAACATTGTTAAAGGGATGTTATGGTTCCAAGTAAAACTGAAAACCCCCTGAAATTCGCCAGTTATGGTAAGCTAAGCAACCATAACTCGCGCCCCCTCCGTGCACTGCTAAGACTAACACCCAGGACATCAAACATGACATCACAAATGTCATTGATGACATCATTGATGATATCACATGTCTGACTCGCTGTTTTTTCCTTTAGATATTTTTTGGGCGAAAATCGTATTTTATTGAGTTTCATATATGCGTTACAACAATACAGAGGATGTATAAGCAAAAGTGAACAACAAAAAAAAGCCAATTGTAACTTGTCGCAGGGCAGGGAGACTGCACCACCCCGTCCACCCCCTTTATCCAGGTCAGTACCTTTCCCCAATATGTTTGGACCACTGGGCACCCCCACCACATGTGGAAATAGTTTCCCCTCTCAGTCTTGCACTTCCTGCAATGCGGATCGTATCCCGGCTTCATTCTGGCAATCCTCTGTGGGGGGTAGTGACATTGATGTAACACCTTGAGGGCTTGGTGGCGATAATGGAGTGAGGCCGTGGAGCGATTAGCCCATCTACACATTTCCGCCCACCTTCCATCATCAATCTCCTCTCCCAGGTCCCTTCCCCATTGTGTGCGTGCCGGTGGAGGTTCTCTTGGGGTAGAAAACATGAGGAGCTTGTAAAGGCGAGATATTATCCCCTTAGAGCCCCCTGTGTAAAGGAGGAGTTTTTCGAAGTCTGTGAGGTCCCTCCTGAGAGTGTCCCCCCATGATGGATCAGTGAGGACTCCCTTGAGCTGAAGATAGCGAAAGGGGGACAGGTTCCCTATTCCCAGGGCCTCCTCCAGGTCTCCTAGCGGTAAGAACGAGCCCTTCACCCAAAGGTGGCCGGTCCTACTAAGGCCCGCCTCGAACCATGTCTGGTATGCCGCTGGCTCTGCTATCATGGTTATGAAGGGGGGGCCCAGATACAGCTCAATGGGGAAGGCCAGGTTGTGAGCCAACAGTAGTAACCTAAAGAGACCACAGCACTTTTAGGACTGGGTGGTTCAGGATACTTCTGTGGATCTTCTTCGTTGGGACCCAGAGCCATTCCTCTATTGTAACAGGCGCAAGGGGCACGTTATCCATGGCTACCCATTGTTTTTTAGTACCCTGGGCGAAGTGGTCAACCAAAACCCTCAACTGGGAAGCTCTGTGGTATGTTTCCAAGTCGGGATATCCCACCCCATCATCTTCCTTCAGCCTGGTTAACACCTCGTATGAGATTCTATGCTTATTACCAGCCCAGAGGAAGTTGAAAAGGACTCGCTTCGTTTCCGTAAAGAACGATTTAGGGATCAGTATCGGGAGCATTTGAAAGAGAAATAAAAATTTTGGGAGGATCACCATTTTTATAAGATTAACGTGCGGCATCCAGGAGAGACCCGACCTCGCCCACCTCTCCGTGTCTCTTCTGATTGCAGCTCAAAGGGGGGGGGGGGGGAAATAGGCCGAATATAGACCCTCGGGGTCACGTGTGAACTGGATCCCCAGGTACCAGAATCCCTCCTCCCGTAGCTGAAAGGGGAGTTTATTCACAAAAGTTGTCTCCGGATCTGACAAGTTGCCCCCTATAAATACCACCGATTTCTCAAGGTTGACTCTATACCCCGAGAGTTCCCCATAGCGCAAGAGACCCTGCAGCATCCGGGGGACTGTTTGGGATGGTCTTGAGATATAGAGTAGCGCGTCGTCCACGAAAAGGCAGATTTTGCATTGCGTGTCTCCTACCTGCACTCCCTGGATGGCCTCATCGTTGCGGACCGAGATTGCCCATGGTTCCATTACTAATGCGTAGATAAGCGGGGACAGTGGGCATCCCTGCCGTGTGCCACGTTGGAGGGGGAACATTCTCGACTCCATCCCATTGGCCACCACTCGCGCGGAGGGGGAGGAATAGAGCACAGACATCCAACCAAGCCACCTCGGGCCCATCCCCAGAGTCGCAATGACCTCCCCCATGAAAGCCCAACTGACCCTGTCGAAGGCTTTCTCTGCGTCGAGGGCCAATAGGAGAGCGCCCTCATCCCGGACCCCTCTTGAGGTAAGTACATGAAGTGTCTTCCGCATGTTATCAGAGCCCTGCCTGTTTGAAACAAATCCCACTTGATCGGGGTGTATCAGGCGAGGGAGGCAGCTCTCCAGTCTAGAGGTCAGGATTCTAGCAAAAATCTTGGCATCGAGGTTTAGGAGTGAGATGGGTCTATAAGACCCACACTCTGTGCGATCCTTACCGGGTTTGGGTATGACGGTGATAAGGGCCTGCAGGAATGTCGGTGGGATCGAGTCTTGGTTCCTAATCTGATTAAACAATTTGGCCAAGGGCTTCAGCAGAACAGATTGGGTCTGTTTGTAGAAATCAGTTGTATAGCCGTCACCCCCTGGTGCCTTTCCCACCTTAAGTCTCTTGATGGCGATCTCCACCTCCTCCTCCGATATTTCCCCCTCCAAGACCCCTACTTCCGTGTCTGACAACCTAGGTTGAGGGTGTTCCGCCAGGTAGGTGCGGATGTCCTCTAATGATTCGCCGGGCTGTCTGGAGTAGAGTTTGCTATAGTAGTCAGCGAAACATTCTGCTATTTCCTCTGGGCCCCCATAGGTTCCGCCTTCCCCGTCCTTAAGATGGGCAACTCCTCTTTCAACCCTGCAACCCCGGGCTCTTTGTGCCAGGAGAGTCCCTACCCTGTCTCCCCGTTCATAGTACCTTTGCTTGGTGTATCGCATTTTCTTGACGACTTCCCCTATGAGGACCGTATGAAGCTCTTGTTACTTGCCCTGCATCTCCTCTAGGAGAACCTCTCGATCTACCCCGGGGAGGCCCAGTCTTGCTCGCAGACCGCTGAGCTCTGTGCGGATCTTGCTTTCAATTAGGCCCCTTTCCCGTTTGCGCCTCGAGCCCTCCGCTAGGAGGAGACCCCTGAAAGTAGCTTTTGCGGCCGCCCATACCATGGACATGTCAGTCTCACTGTTGTCGTTTGTCTCAAAGTAGGCCAGCGTTTCCCGCCTCATGAAATCCCGGAATACAGGGTCCCTGAGAACGGTATTGTTGCATCGCCACCGGGAGGATCTTGGGGAGATGGGCAGTGACCAGTTGGCCGTGAGTAGTTCGTGGTCAGACCATGTTATAGGTTCCACCCTTGGCTGTTGGACTGCCCCCGTTCCCCTCCTCTGAGATTAACAGGAGGTCAATTCTGGTGTAGGTGCAGTGGGGGGATGAGAAAAAGGTGTATCCGCCCTGGCCTGGGTGAGCTTTTCGCCAGGTGTCCACCCAGTAGTGTTCCTTCAGGAGGGCCTGCAGGGCAAGATTATCTTTGGAAGGTCCCTTGGGTGTCCCCCCCTTCACAGACCACCAATCTAGACGGGGGTCCATTATCAGTTTGAAGTCTCCGCCCAGTATCATGGCCCCTTCTGCCCATTCATCCATGACATTAAAGATCTGAGTAAGGAAGTGTAGCTGCCCCGAGTTGGGTGCGTATAGAGTGGCCAGGGTAATGCGCTCCCCCTCGTATGTTCCCTTAATGCACAGAAATCGACCACCGAAGCCCCTCTTGGTCTCAACTCCCGTGAGACGAAACGACCTGCCTAGGCGCATACCCACCCCCTCCTTCTTAGAACTCCTATGCGACGCCCAGTAGTTGCCACCAATTTCTTTCCCCTTTATTCTCGACTCCCTTCCCTGCCTGTAATGTGTTTCCTGCAGGAAAAGGACTGTTAGGTGTTGCTTAAGGAACATATTGCTCGTGAGGGACCTCTTATTCTGGGAGTTGAGGCCCTTGACATTCAGCGTGCCTAACCTCCCTTCAATCATTATCGTCTTTTGTTCTGTGCACTATAAGCACCTCTAAGTGTCTGCTATTTGGGACCCATTGCAGTGCAAATATCTGTGGTTTGAGCTGGTTTTTCCCCTTCCCCTTAACCCCATGGTTAAGAACAAGAACACGTAAAGAACACCGTCCCCCTTACCCATCTTGTAGGGCGTTCGCCACTGGCTCCCTAAGTGGGAGTGTAACAGGCAACGTACCGCCAGGGTTGCTACCCCGCACGAGGCTATGAGCCGGTGTCACTTCTCAGTGGGGGGCCACCATGTGTCGCTCTGCAAAACCATAAAACAGCCTCTAAGTGGGCAACCTGGTAACTCTGACCTTGGTCGTTTAAACAAAGAACTCGCCACTGGTCGTGGGAAAAACATGTCGCGGTTAGCGGGATCCTCACATCACTGCAGGCTCCAGAAGGGATTGACTCGAGCCTTGTCGTAGGAATTTTAGCCTTGATTGCCTTTTATGTGGTCATATTGTGCCCCCCCGATCTGTGGGGGGGTGTCTGGTTTTTCGAAATTTGCGTGAGCCTTTGACCTTTAATTTCCCCTGGGAGAAGTCCGGGCCCCGCAGGGCTCGGCTTGCGTCCCTATTGGTCCCGTTCTGGACACCCGCAGTTCCCTCGATATCACCCGTAAGATCCTCTGTGGCCCTTCGAATATCCACCTCCATGACCAGTTGGTACCTCTGGCCATGCTATTCGAACGCTAGGTGGAATGGGTGACCCCAGCAATATCGTATTCCCTTCTCTTGTAACCATCTGGTGATAGAGCCGCATTTCTTTCTCATCTGGAGCGTGAAGGCAGAGAGATCCTGGTATATAGTCACCTTGGAGTTGCCATGTTGAATATCTCGTAGTGTTCTCGCCCTCTCCAACACCCTGGCCTTGTCCTTATAGTAATGAAACCTCGCCAGGACTGAGCGCGAGCCTCTGCCTCCACCATCAGCCCGATGGACCCTGTCAAGCAAGAGGGTTTCACCTGAATCAGACCCCAAAAGCGATTCTAATGATGTCTTGAATTTTGCTTTCCAGTCCTGCCGGGGTTTCTCCCTCAATTTCCTCAAGGCCAAAAATTCTCAAGTTGTTCCTCCTTTCCCTATTTTCCATATCGTCGACCTTGAGCTGGAGATCTTCTTCGCGGAGCTGCAGTTCCTGGAATCTGGTTTCCATTTGCGTTTCGAGGAGGTCTGTTGATGTCTGATTGCATTCGACCCCCTCTATTCGGTCCTCTAGCGTGGAAACCTTGGCTGTGAGGTCCGCCAGCTTAGCCCCCATGTCCGTCCTCATGCCCCTGATCTCTTCAAGGATCGTTTGGATATTGCATTGCATAGCGTTCATGTCTGGGGGCTGTGCAGTGGAGGGGCCAGTCTCCATCTTGCAGTTTCCCGGGGTAAACTGGTATTTCGCTAGAGTTTCTCTCCAGTTCATGGGGTGTCGATCGCCTTGGATTGCCGGGATCTCTTGAGGTATCTATTTGGGAGAGTCTTGGGGTAGGTCGCTAGCCCCGCTGTATCCTTGGGATTGTTTTTGGGTAGTGGGGCCACGTGCCCGCGTCCAGAGTCTGGTTTATGGGCCTCCCTGTCGGGTGCGCTGGGGCTGCAGTTTCTCTCAGCTCGTCCCCGGGTCGCTAGGGCCCTCTGGCACACACTAGTGAACCCCTCTGGTGGCTCGGGGAGGTCTCTGTTAGTGGTTTAGTTCCCGTGGATGAGTCCAGCCCGGTGTAATGCCCTGACCCCTAGTGTCGGCGTGTGGGTTGCAGGCCCCGGGGGAACCCCCCCCCCGGAGGGCTGGGCTGCTTCTCACCTGTGTTTTCACAGCGTGGAACAGGGTGCGGCCAGTGAGCAGGAGGCCCAGTGTGACTTCGCCGCACTATGTGGGCCCGAAGGTGTAGAGTCCAGCGAGGGGGCACCCTCCTGGGTGACCCACAGCAACAAGTGGGCGGGTTGGGGGGAGATGGGGCCCAGGCGCGCTCCCGCGACGGCCCGAGCTTGCCCTGGTGATTCCGTGAGTTCTTGTGGTGGCCGTCGGTCCCCACCGAGAGGTTATGCAGGGCGGGCCCCTGGTGGTCACACGGGGGTAGCAGGGGACACGGGTGTAGGCCACCAAGGTAGGCCCTGGCGCGCTATCGCATCGGCCTGGGCCAAAACGTGTCTGTGGTGGCAGGATCAACTGGGGGGGCACAGCTCCTCAAATGTCTCAAGTTGTGGTCAGTTTGTTGTTGCTGGTGTGTCGGGCGTTGTTCGCCTCTCGATTGAGAACGAGTAGGGGGCTCGGCTCCTCCTCCCTCGGCGGGGATGGGTGGTCTGTTGCTCCCGGCCCGGAGCCTCTGCTGGGGCGCCTGGCGGAGGTGGGAGGCCTCGAGCCGCAGGCTGTCTGTGTCCTCCGTGTCAGCGGCCGTGCGCCGCCCGCCTCCGGGTGCGCCCCCGGCCGCCAGTAGGAATCTTCGTGGGGCTCACCCGGCGCCGCAGCGATGTGTCTGGAGCTATTCACGGCGCTGGCGGGGGCGGGCTAAAGGGGCCGGCTCCACCAGCCTCCGCGCGGCTGATAGACACACAGCGTTTAAAGTATGGCTTTAAGCTTGTTTCCCAGGGCCATGCGGGGAGCTTGAAGTTCAGACAGCCATCTTGCCTGCGCCCCCTGGTGGCCTCCTCCTTTAGATATTTTTGACAGTAATAGTTAGCAATAAAGAAATCAAAAAGTACTATATTTGTAGACTTATACTTCAAATATGTTCTTACAATAATTGACTTAGGGTCCACTCACAGCATATGAAACATATATATAGGAAAAATACACACTTAAAAGATAGCAATGCTTTCTGTGTACGAACACAATCAGTAAGGTTATCAACACTTTCTTATTGTTCTGCTGTTTTTTTATTACTGTACTTTCTCTGGATGTGCTCATATTTGTATTTGCATTACTTTCTTTAGGGTGCAGTCACATCATGTGATATTTGTCCATAATGAAGTAGTAGTTTGAAGCAGAGAAAGGCTTTCTGTGCATAAAGATAATCAGTTAGGTTGTGAACACTTTCTGCTTCTACTACTGCTTTTTTGCATACTTCACTTTCTCTATATATACTCATATTTGTATGTGTTGTTGTGTCTTTGTGTTTTGTATGTAATAATGGAATTATGTAGTAAGTGGTTTTATTAGCTACTTATTACATATTGCACAGTACACAAAACTCTAATAAGAAAGCATTTATGAATTCACTATTCAACATGGTAAGATTATGAATATTGCACCTCCGTCATGTATGCTGCACACAAGGCTTATATTTATACATGAGTAGTTTAGTATACTGTAAAGGACTTCATAATAGAATGCTATTTATATCAATGCATTGCCTAATGCACTACATAGCTCAAGATATCTATTCCAATGATCCTTGACACTTTTTTAAACAGTGTTTTTATCAACATTATAATAAGAATCCCTTGTACAGACTTTTTATGAAAAGTAAATGCACATGATGTCATCAGTGACGTCATCAATGACATTTGTGATGTCATCTTTGATGTCCTGGGTGTTATTCTTAGCAGTGCACGGTGGTGGCGCGAGTTATGGTTGCTTAGCTTACCATAACTTGTGAATTTCAAGGGTTTTTCGGGTTTACTTGGAACCATAACGTCCCTTTAACAACGTTTTTTTACTGAATTTCATAGGTTTTTAGTAGCGCAACTTAACCATAACGTCCCTTTAACAAAGTTTTTTTTACTGAATATATATATATATATATATATATATATATATATATATATATATATATATATACACACACACACACACTTACATGCACGCACATACATTTAAAGAAAATACATTTTCTTACCTTTAATCCGTTGGTCCAGGGAACGAGTTCCCGTGTTCTGCAGAGGATTTGGAGGCCTCCATGCAACAGGGTGGAGGAGAGCCCTACTACTTCAAAAAGAAATGGTTTCTTATTGTAGTCACTCTGACTTCATAAAGAAATTATTTCCATTAGAGTACCGAACCGTAACAGAAATAATTTCGTTATGAAGGCAGAGTGACAACAAAAAGAAACTATTTCTTTTTGAAGTCATACGGCTCCCCCGACCCCATGACATGGAGACCTCCTGCCTGGAGGCTCCATGTCATGAGGTGGGGGGAGTCCTCAGACTTAAAAAATAAATCATTTATTTTTGGAGTCACTCTGCCTTCATGAAGAAATAATTTCCGTTACGATGTCAGAGAAATAATTTCTTTAGGAAGGCAGAGTGCCTTTAAAAAGAAACAATTTCATTTTTTTGTTTTTTTAAAAATGTTTTTAATTTTTATTTTTTAGTCTGAGAGGGCCCCCTCACCGTGGGGTTTGCGGGGGCCCCTGCTATGCCTGTGGTTGCTGCTCTCTCCTGAATTTCCTCCAAACTATTCTCAGTTTCTACTGTTTCTAGTTCTTGGTATGATTCTTGATATTCTGCCGTTGATTCCTCATGTGATGATTCTCTCGCCTCAGGGAGATGGCTTTTGAACATGGTGACTCTCTCTAGATTCCACCTTTTTCCATCAAGGGTGTAGATGTGGTTTGTTCTTTTTTTTGTGCAGCTTCTACAGGTTGACTGTACTTGGATCATGTTACCTGATCCTTGTGTGGCAATTTTCTTTTCACTAGGTCTCCTTCATTGACCTCAGTTCTTACAGATGCCCTTCGGGTGTAACTCGCGTTCTCATTTGGCCTTTGTTCTTTTGGATTCTCCAGACCACATCCTTCATGTTTATGGTGTCATCCTCACCCTGGATACCCAAGGGGGTACTAAGGTGGAAGCGGCTCTCCTCCACCTCAGCAGTTGAAAAGGCGACACATTAGTGATAGCATTAGGGGTCAGGTGGTGGGATTCTATCGCCTCCTTGGTTGTTTTGTAGGGGTCCATCCCAGACGTTGCAGCTCGTTGTAGGGCTCATTTTATTAACCTATTTGTCCTTTCAACTATCCCATTTGCCTCGGGGTGATAGAAGCTCACTCTAATTTGCTTGATGTTGTGCTGCCGTAGAAACTCTTCCATTTCTCTCAAGACCAGCTGGACGACATTGTCTGTGACTATTTCTTTGGACAAGCCTTCCCTCTGAAAGACTTTGTTCAATACTTCTATCACAGTAGTCGTGGTGATGTTGGATACACATTCTGCCTCAACCCATTTTGACAAGTAGTCTACTATGACCAGCCCATATTTGTGGTCAGGCGACATTGTGTCCAAGGGACCGATAAAGTCAAGGCCTAACTTATGCCATACTCCTGTTGGAATTTCAGTGGGGATCATAGGGGCTTGCCGTACTTTGAGCCTCTTGTCACTGTTCATACACTCGTGGCACCTTTCGATCATCACTCTGATTTCTTGGTCCATGCATGGCCACTAGTATGCTTCACGCACTCTTTGCCTGATAATGTTGCTGCCAAGAAGACCTGAGTGTGCTCTGCATAGAATTAACATCCGCATTCCTACCAGTGCTATTACCTGATCCCCTCTCATCACCAACCCGTTGGCTTCAAAAATATCTTAATTTACTTTCCAGTATGTCAATCCTTATGAAATGGTTCTTTCACTGGGCTACCCACTCCTGGTCCACCTGGCCACTCCAGGAATTCCTGGCTTCTTAGATCACTCAAAGATGCTACTACACATTCATCCTGGAGAAACCTGGTGGTAGGACTTCCTTACTCCAGCAACCGCAACATGTAATCCGCTTGTGCGTTCTTCCACCCTGCTATTTGCATGATTTCATAGGTGTATTCTTACAGTTTGGCTGCAATCCACACCAGTCTCTGCGTTTACGTTTTTGTGCCTGCTGGAATTAGCATATGAACTAGGGGTTTGTGGTCGGTGACCAAGAGAAACTCTGTGCCCCATACATATGTCTGAAATACTCCATGGCCCATGCAAATGCAAGCATTTATTTTTCAACCGTGGAGTAGTTATTTTCTTCTGCGTCAGAGAGGGCTTTAGACACAAACGCAACTATTTGTTAAACATCACCTTTCTTCTGGGTGAGCGTGGCACTTGTATTCATGGTGACAGACATTTCCCATGCTGGATTGAACGGCTTCAGGCATGGGGCACTGACTATTCTCGTTTTGACTTCTTCAAAGGCAGTCTTTTGTTACAGGTCCCACTCATACTCTGCACCTTTCTTCAGCAATTCTCTCAAAAGAGCCGTAGTCTCTGAGAACCATGATACAAATTTTGCGTAGTACTCTGAGAGTACCAAGAAGGACCACATTGCATCTTTTGACCTAAGGGCTGGGGCTTGACTATGGCTTGCAAGAGGTCCTTCTTGGGACTTGACTATGGCTTGCAAGAGGTCCTTCTTGGGACTGACTCCTTCCCTCGAGATCCTGTATCCCAGATATTCTACTTCCTTGGCTTTCATTACACACTTTTCAAATTTCAGGTGCACTCCTGCTCCTCACAGCATCTCTAATACTTTCCTCAACACTTTTCTATGAATTTCGGCATCTTCTGTGTAGGTGAAAATGTCATCTTGAAAGTACGACACATCCCCACATTGTGCAGTCTCTGGAACGCTGAGGCAGCTGATAAAAACCCAAACAGCATGCAAGTGTATTGATATGTGCCAAAGGGCATGATAAATGCTGTGAGCGGTCTGGAATCTTTGTGAAAGCTTATCTGGTGATATGCATCACGCAGATCCAATTTTGAAAAGAACTTTGCCTCCTTCATCATAAGGATAAGTTTGTTGATGCTGGGGAGAGGGTAGCTGTCAGTTATCACCTCCATGTTTAGGCTGTGCAGGTCGATGACAACTCTTATGCCATTTGTCTGTTGCTTTTTGATAAGTACCACCGGACTCAGCCACTCAGAGACTCCACTGTCTTGATAGTACCTTCCTTGACCATCTTGTCTAGTTAGGTCTGTTTGGCACTTCTTGCGGTTGCAGTCACCGGCCTCACTTTATGTTTGACTGGTACTGCATTGGGCGTGAGCCGAATATTGTGGATGTAGTTTTTTATCTTCCCTGGTTCCTCAGAAAATAGGGCAGGAAAGTCCTCCTGATGCTCCTCCTGTTTTGACCGTAAGCACTTGATCACTTGATCATCAGTGCTGGGATCCAGTCTTATATTTAGCTTGTGCTGCTCAACCCATACCAACACTTCCAGACCCTCTTCCGAGAAGTACATTTTGGTCGTGGTCTGTCTGCCTTTGAACTCTATTTTCGCATTGATGTAACCCAACAGATCCACTGAAACTCCTCCGAAAACCATTGGTTTATGTTTAGGTCTTTTGACTTCCCCACCATGTTCTTATATGACTGGATGAGCAAAATTGTTTAGTCCGAGCCTGAGTCGCCATTACTCAGGTCTCGTTGCCGTCCACTTTTAGTATGCAATGCGGTTTCTCCCTTCTCACTCCTGAACAGTTCACCATGATCAGAAACATAACAAAAAAAACACACATTGCCCTCTCCTCCTGTTCATCTTCTGAAATTCCATAATAGTAAACTTGTGAACTTTACAGCTTTTCATAATGTAGTTGCTGTATATAGAAAACTCTGGACCGTTTTTCTAAGATAATATATGCAAATGTAATATTCTTGAATACATGTACATTTTTCCTGAAATATTATTTCTAAAAACCGCAATACATTCAATCATAGACATTTTTTGCAAAAAAAGGGGGGGTTAGTAAACAGTGCTGAATTATGAATGATTTAACACCTAAGTTTGTGGCTTGCTATGACAAGCCTTTATTGAGAGTACGATATTTTCATTTGTTCATTTTACATATTTTTGGACGTGAGGTCAATTGTTTATTACAATTTTAAAAAAAATGTTTTCAAACACTCTCATTGTATAGTCCTATTTCATATATAACATCACATCTTACAACTTCCCACAAGAGCGATTATTCCATCATATCTCTATGTTCCTTCGTTAAAAAAACATTAATTGGATAAAACAATGCTGATACTCATCCGTTTCGGTCCTTTGTAACAAAATCCGTTCATCCACTATGGTTTTATTGATAGATGGTTAGGCCATCGTCAGGACAAAAGTTCAATTTATAAATATCTTGAACAAATCATTCAGCCCCTGGACTACTTCATTGGGTTTCTTCTTCTCTCATGCGGGGAGTACAGCCAAATCTTTGTCTTAATCTTAATCGCTGCTTAATTTCTTGCATTTCACAGTTAAATCCTTTAATGTTTTATTTCCTGCTGATACTTCTTCAGCGACATCTAGATGGTCGAAATCCATCTGATTTGTTTGCAATTCTTATCTAGTTTCTGCTTCACTTTCTTTGTTCGAGAATTCCTTCAGCGTTGCACACCTGCAGGCTGTCTCCGCTCTGAATGTTGACAGTGGCCTGTCATCATCACCCTCATCTCCACATGCGCATCCATCGCCCTCAATATATGTGACTTTCCTTCCTCTCCATCTGCACGCTATTACGATGTGGCCGAACCTCCTACAGTTCGAGCATTCTTTGCTTCTCGCAGGGCAGTCTTTGTCATTTGCAAGGTTTCTAGTGCTGTACACCTGTGACACTTAACTCTTTTTCACCCCCTTTCATCAGGAATGTCCCTCCTAGGCTTGTCACGTTGCCCCTTCCATTGTACTGCTGACAAGTCAGTGGTTTGCGCGGTTCCCGCCATTTCCTTTCGCGGTCACAAGATTTCTCCCTCAGCTCGAGCAATCAGAACAGCTTTGTCTAAGTTCAACTCTTTCTCTAGGATAAATTTCTCTTTAACCTTTCTGCAGTTTGTATTCACCACAAACATATTGCAGATCATGTTTTCGGCATTGTGGCCAAACCCACACTTTGCTGGCAACTCACTCATGCCGGTGATGTAATCATTCACCAGTTCACCATCCTACGGCTTCCTAGTGTAAAATTACAACCGGTACACACAATGTTCTCTTTTAGAACATCTCTTAACAAAGCAATTAACTGCCTCCTTCAATGCATTCTCATCATCCCCCTGCACATGCTCAGGTTGGTTTAAGGCCTGCGAATATCCTTTCCTCCTCGACACCCATGGGAATCAGCAGCATGGGTATTTTCATCCTGAGCATGTGCAGGGGGATGATGAGAATGCATTGAAGGAGGCAGTTAATTGCTTTGTTAAGATGTTAATGGTTTTCATTGTAGCCATGATATCGCGGGCTTAACTGGGGAATGAAGAAATGCTGCAGGGGTGCCGCTCCCTGCATGTTGGCTTCGAAAAGGCCTCCCTGGCAATCGTCCCCAGTTATGTTATGGTGTATCTAAGACACAACACAAGGTGTTGATTGTGGGGTTTAATCAAACTCACATCAAGTAGCAACATGGCAATAACAGAGGTAACTGAAGCTCTGGTGTCAGGCATAGCATTTTCTCCACTGCTGTGACCGGTGCTGCCTAGGTATGTAGCTGTCTCTAGTCATGCATAATGTCTTCACAGGTCCAGGACTGTGCTCAGGAGGAGCGCTGTTGAGCTTCCACTTTGTCCTCCGCATGCGCATTGCAGTCTCACGAGATCACGACGAGTGCAGTGTTCTCGCAAGGCTGCTTCCCCACAGGGCCCCTCTGTAGTTAGTATGGTCATTTGGATGGAATGCTGATTTGTGTATATGCTTTTATCTCGATCACAGTTCGGTTGATTTCTTAGTGTGTTGCTGGCACCTATAACCTCTGCCTGTAGTATAGTTCCTTACACAGTACCAGCATGACTCTGTGCCCAGTACAGTATGTTCAAACCCACCACAACAAAGCTGTGAAGCTGTAGCTGCTAATGCAGGTGAAGGCTTCTGCTGGGGTCTCAATATATAGATTGATGCATAACAACTAGTACTGCACAGGCTGTCTCTTTGCCAGAGATATGACCGAATGAAAGTCTGGTCATAGATGGCAAGAACTTAAACGCAAGAACCAGGAAATGAGTGTTGGGAAGAATATGGCCAGTCTGAGAGCAAGCTAAGAAAGTCCATCAGCAGTATTACTAGATGGACAGCTGTGAAAGCTTTCCCTTTCGGCAAAAGTGTAGTAGGACTGGGATTTTTAATTTTTATTAAAATAATAGGATACTAGTAATTCCATCTCTGCAAGGGTAGCCTGCCAATCAGATTCACCTTTCATATGCGTGCCTGTGCCTTGCTGAATCAGTATTTTGGGCTGCAGCACCTGCTTTACCAGTAGCACAGAGCAGGCTCAGAAGTCATAGGTGCCCATTGGACAGCTGTAGTGACATCCAAGTCTCTGCAGCACAGGGTCTGCAGTACCAAAACCCTATAATTAGGAGCCTACTGTTCTGGGGCAGGTACATCTTTAAATATAAGTGATACCTGAGCTATGGTATGGTGGATGGTATTTCCCATAATACAGCCACAAAAATGTTATATCACACACGTGTCAGCCATGTGAGCCCAGATCAGCTGTGAAAGGATAATGTGTATTCTCCCCAGACGTATTGGACCTTTCCACTACGGGCAAGACTGTAGCCTTGGGGATTTCCTCTCTTTGTTCCTTTGTAAGGGCTTTTCCTCCCCAGAGACAGTTACTGTACAAGAAGCTGTCCTAGGAACAGAAATCTAAGGGCACACACATTCACAAAAGTCATGGCCTCACACGAGGGTGCGCCATGTCTAAAGGTCTTTAATTCTATTAGAAAGGAAGGGGTGGGGTTAGTGTGGACACAGGGAGTATTTTACATCTGGAAAAAGGTTCCAGCATTTTGTTTCTCTCTGCCTCAATCTCTCCTTTCTGTCCCGTACTACCTTTAGCACAAAGCACTTTAGGTGTGATGTCAGAAGACAAAGTGCACTTATTTCAGGACCCCTAATGCAGCCTAGCCTTAGTCCATTTCCTATGGGCTTTTGCCTTTAAAAGTAGGTGGCTCCCACTCCTTCTGGGATTCACTTTTGGACAAATACTTTAGGAAGAATTCATTCGACCTCTGTTGGGGAAGTTAAATCACCACATCAGGAAGCTCCTAGAATCCTGACTCGATACTGACAAGCCCCCAAATAAAGGAATATGGTACTGTGAGGAGGCCCTGTCCCCTGGTCTACTTTTGGGACTATAGTAACTTTTTAAAAAAAATATATTTTTATTGTGATCAACCTCAGGTAATCTACCGTTACAGAGCAGATCAGTCTTTATGATCAACAAAAGTAGATTTTAACTGTATCATAAAAAACCAAACCCCTACCCTCTCCCTCCATGGCTCCATCCCTCCTCCCGCCTAGGTCCATTCAGTTCACGTGATCGGGAAACAATGCTTGGGACTATGAACTGCTTCGTAGGCTCTCCCACAAGCCGGTACACAGCAGAAAAGTTCTGACGTCAGAGTGGGAGCAACAGAGTGAAATTACAAAGTAGAGCCGAGAGAGACAGAGCCTATGGAAACGGTTATCGGCAGAGTCGCGTCCAGTGGGGTAGCAGTTCATGGCGTAGGGGACGTTTCACTCAGAAATTCAAGAAAAAGTACCCATTGAGCATCTATGTGTGTGTGGGATTCCATGAGCAAGGCTGTAAGACTCTCCATATCGTAGATTTCTTTGGCTTTTCGCAGCCAGTCTGCTTTAGTCAGGAGGGTATTTCCCTTCCATTTTATGGTCACGCAGACACAAGCCGCTAAGAGAAGGTTTCTGGGCATGTGAGGGAGGACTTGGTACTGTTCTTTGACTTTCCCGACCCCGAATAGAACTGTGTCGGGGGTAAGCTCTCTATACCCTCTATCTGGTGAATCCACCCAAGGACCTCCTTGCAAAACCGCTGGATGCTAGGACATTCCCACCACTGATGCCAATAAGTACTGACTATGGTACAACCTCATAAGACACAGATGAGCAAGGTTCTGGAACCCCAATATACACTAACTCCTGACTGTCAACAACATCAAATAGTGACAATGACTGCTACTTTTTGCAAAATTTTATACATGAGAAGCATATGTTATAAATACATGTAGCATTATAGGACACTCGAGCAACTAACATATAACGTACACAACATGGTACAGTAAGTGTTCATCCAAAACAAGTTCATTGGATCACAATTTTAACAACAAAACACATTCTCTATGCAAAGGCGTAGAAAGGGTATGGCCTGAGGGGCAAGGCCCACTCACATTCTGTAAATGCCTACTCAGCAGCTCTGTGTGGGCATTTACAGATATTTTTGCCAGTGCAGGGGGCCCAACTACATTAGCTTCAGGCCTCATTTGCTAGGGTACGCCTCTGTCTCTATGGTTCCTTTTTTAAAAGAAACATGAGAAACAAGTGCATTTGTAATACAGGGTGCCAGTTACTGAACTGGTTTTGGATGAACTGTTGACAGTCAGGAGTTAGTGTATATTGGGGTTCCAGAACCTTGCTCATTTGTGTCTTATGAATATGAACCCACCTGGGTAGAGCAGGGCCTTAACCAGGTGCCTTTCCTTCCGAATTAGTTACGGTACAACCTCTCCAACAATACGGGGAGATGCTTGCATACGTTTTGGCCAAGCATTGGGGGGATAGGTGCCATTGTGTCAGAATCCTGCAATTGTGTATTTTGTATTGTGTTGCAATGGATGATTTCCATACTGCCCTGTATATAGCCTTCCAGTCCTCGTGGTTGTCCTCCCACCCTAGGGCAGCCTCCCAGTTTGCCTTTGCACGTGGTGGTGGCAGATGGTCTCTATCTAGAAGCGCTAGGTACATTTTCAATATGAGGCCTTTTGTGCTTATTTGGGTGTTTAATATGTGCTCGAAGGGGGTAAGCTGGCGCTGTAGCTGTCCCTTCCATTTCCCATCCGTGTGGACTCCTTTCAGTTGCAGGAATGGAAGGGGTCTAATGGTTATGCCCTGCTGTGCCATCTCTAACTCCTCTTTGGTCAGGAAAACCCTGTTCCTCCACATCTGGCCTGCCCTCACCAGCCCTTGTTCATATCGTGCTTGGAAGTGATTTGGGTCTACTACAAGGTCTCTGATGAGGGGAGTGCAGATACAGCTAAGGGGGGAGGCCCAGGTTGTGACCCCTGCCAGATTTGAGTTTTTCGGGTACCAGATGGACCATAGCACCTTCAGAACTGGGCGTTCTCGAGCTTTTCGTGGGATTGATCTAACAGGGGCCCAGAGCCCCCTCCTAGAGTTACCGAAGTGAAGAGGCCATTTCTCTAGATGGGCCCACTGTTTGGTTGTTGACTCTCGAATGTGGTCTACCGATATGCGTAATTGTGCTGATTTATAATACACCAAGAGATCGGGCTAAGCTAAGCCCCCCTTCTTTTTCGGGAGAATCAATGTATTGTATGCGATTCTGGTTTCTTTCTGATCCCAAAGGAATGCCAACAACGCACTCTTGGCCGTAGAGAGGAAGGGCTCTGGAATAATCACTGGGAGTGATTGAAACCCAAAAAGGAGTCGTGACAGAACGTTCATTTTGATGGCTGCTAATTTACCCACCCATGAGAGTTTGAGCTTCTCCCATATTAGTAAATCCTGTTGTATTTCAGCCCAGAGTGGTTTGTAGTTGGCGTGAAATAATTCCTGCAGTTGTCTAGTTATCATTACCCCAAGGTAGCGTAAGCCTTCTCGTGCTACTTTAAGGCCCCAGTTTGCTGGGTTTGCTGCCGCTGGTGTGGCATCTGCTATTAGGGGGAGGGCAACTGTTTTTGTGCGGTTTATGCAGAATCTTGAGTGGGCTCCGTAGTTCTCTATACGCTCTAGGAGGGCAGGGATCGACTGTGTGGGGTGATTGACGTAGGCAAGTACATCGTCTGTAAACAAGGGAAGTTTATAGTGTCTGCCATATTTTTTTAAGCCCTGTATCCTGTCGTCACCTCTTATGCTCTGGGCTAAAGGCTCCATAACCAAGACGTAGAACAGCGGTGAGAGGGGGCATCCTTGCCTGGTCCCTCTTGTAAGGGTGAACTGCGGGGATGCGATTCCATTGACCACAACTCTTGCTCGAGTGTTGTTGTAAAGAGCTAGAGCGCCTCTTATCCACTCCGAGCCTAACCCTGCTTTTCGTAGGATTTGTATCATAAAGCGCCATTCTACCCGGTCAAAAGCCTTTTCGGCGTCGACCGAGATCAGTGTGGGATTGATGTCTTGCACATCGATAGATGCTATTAGGTCCAATGTCTTCTATAGTAACTTTTAAGACCCCCTTCTTTACCTTGTTCCCAAAGATATAGCCTTTGATCATGTACATTGTGCCAATTAAGTGCATGTACACCCCTGCTAATCTACCTAGTGTGCCATTCTAGAACAGTCTGCATTTTCTGTGTTTTGTTTACGGCGGTGGTTTTTTGCTAGTTAGTTGATTTCGTTTTACTGTTTGATAAAAATTCTATATTTCTTTACACACTTAATTGGATATCATTTTATTGCAGAACTGTTTGGGCTGCTGGCATCATCTCAGACCCACTACAATTTACGAAAAGATCCTGTTACCTCTTACACTCCCCTCCATAGTGCATTCATTATTTTGAAAAAATATATATATTTTATTTTATTATAGATGATATTTTGTTAATATGGGATGGTAGTACATCAGCATTTGAGGAATTCTTGCATTGGTTAAATGTACAGAATTATTTATTTTTTAAATTTAGAGCTACAACCAGTGCTGTCGAAATCAATTTTCTAGATCTCACAATTTGGGCAGACACAACTCACGGCATTTTGAAAGTCAAACCTTATCATAAGGCCACAGATCTCACCTCCTTATTGCAATTCAACAGTTGCCACCCAAGACACACAAGAGAAAACCTCACTGTAGGCCAATTTTTGAGATTAAAGCGCAATAGTTCAGATATACAAACCTTCGAACAAGAAGCAGCAGTCCTTAGCTCTAAACTAACTGCGAGAGGCTATCTGAAAAAAAATGTAAAGACAGCTTGGAAGCCAGCGAAGAACAACAATAGAGAAGCCCTATTAGAATATAGAGGCAAACCTAAAACGAAAGATCAGATTGTCTTTGTGAGCACCTTTAATTCACTTTCCAACAAAGTCAATGCCATTATTAAATGCAACTGGCACATACTAAGTGGAGGCAAATGCCCTCTAGAACGTCCATTATGCACGTTCAAAAGAGGTCCCAATATTAAAGATTTGGTTACCAGAAATGACATCTCTCAAAAACAGTCTCAAAAGACTCTTACAGAATCTTGGGGTATTAGTAAGCCGGTGGGACACACACCTTGTGGCAAATGCAGCTGTTGTTCCAGTACCAAACGCAATAGAGAAGTTGATGTGGTTCTCAAAAAACCTTGGCAGCAACGCCAATTTACGAATTGCATTCTAAAATGGTCATCTACGTCATCTGGTGTCCTTGCCGCAAAATTTATATCGGGATGACAGAAAGGAAAGTAAAGCAGAGAATCAATCAGCACAAGATTTGCATTAGGAATCACAACATGACTGCTCCAATGGTAGGTCATTTCCTGGCAATCGATCACACACCAGAGTCACTCACGTGGAGCATACTCTCACAGCTTAACACAACGGCAGATACGATAGCTAACAAGAAGAAACTATTCAATCTAGAACAGAGATTAATCTATTTTTGTAATTCGGTCGAGGCAGGTCTGAATGAATTGATGGATTGGAATCTACTGTAGAAGGTCAATGGACACGTTTCACATTGACTTTCAGGAATATCAGATAATAACGATTTCTACAGAGATCTCTAATTTGAAGTTATGACATCAGCAGAGGTATGCCAATGTTTTTTTGGAAGTGCCATCGCCCCCAAAAGTTTACTTTTAAAGGCTTTTGCTCTACACTTGAATTATATACAGAACTGAGCAGGACTGATCCGTTTACCTTTATTGCCTGCCGTTACCGCCAATATTGTACAAACCGTATAATTCAATAAGGAAAGTACAAGCTTAGCGAGAATTAACTCACAGTGACACAACGCCAGCCTTTTAGACTTCGGTTCGCAATGGAGTGTTTGATGCACTTTGATTGTGATCTGGGGGATCAACCCAGTTTTAGGACATCTGTTATGTCCTCTATGGCAGAGTGAGGCATCCACAGCAGTCACCCGATTGAACGGTCTAGTGTTGTTACAAATGGCAGCCAATACATCCAACTTCCGGAATGCCGTGACAAATACGACGTAATTACGCACTCGAAAAGTGTTTTTCAAAATCAACCGGGAGCAAAGCAGTCTCAGAAAACCATTCCGGACGGACTGGTAAGCAATTGTGAGACAGAATCTAATAAGAAGTTTAGATCACGTGAGATCGTTTAAGAGCCTGCACACATATTTATACCCTGTAAGTGAACCGCAGCTAGTGTCAGACCTGGAAAAGTGAACTTTCCGCTACTTAGTATTCAGAAGCCTGATTTTCTAAACAAATTTAAATTGCAATTGTTGCCCAGCGGACTAAAATCGACCTTATGTAACACTCTAGATTCTATAAAAGGTAAATAGAAAAAACAGCTTAGACTCGTGTCTGTTGATTGTTTTAATAGAAAACAACCGGAAAGAATTCCAACATCTCTCCAACGACAATGCGGAAAAGGAGATTTAATTACTTTTACAGCTGTGCGGCATCTTGTGACATTGTGCACGCCCTTCCGCGCACCTATAAGCAAAATAGCTTCTGTGTTCAGAATGGTAAGGACTTTACTTCTTTGTATACAACATTCTGCAGTTCATAGAGGTAATTGTCCCATGTGTGTAGAACCAGTTTAGAGTACATCACATTGAGTACAAGACCATTAGGAAGATGGATACTAATTGTTGTAGATAACCATGTGCCACCACCTCCTTTCTCAAATTCTAAAAGAGTGGAGTCCCAGGCTATCACATCTTATTGCCCCCTTCTCGCATTAGTTTTTTCTTTTAAAAAGACTGTGCGGAATCGGACAACATGTTTAAATAAAATAAAAACATGTTTTAGAGTCAGTTCTTCGTTTGAAGTGTACATCGATAATGTTTTTGTTCTCCTTTAACCCTGTAGGGCACAAGCGTTCTACTAAAAAGAAGCGCCTTCTACCACCCCTGCTAATAATCAAGATTGCAGAGCGGTAAGCCCCTCCCAGAGAATTATATACTCAGGGTAGGAAGATTGTTTTGACACTTTTTTTTCCAGAACAAAACAACCCATTTTTTGTGTTGTTTTCTCCCTTTTAGGCCACTGTTAGTTTCTAACAGGAAGCAACCTCATGAGGCTGCCACACCGGTCTAACCCAGTTTTTATAAAATACACTAGACAAGTCTGGTAAATGTTAAATCAACCAAGCATCGAAGTAGTCCCCTGAAGAATTTCACTACACAAGACTCACAGATTTTGGGAAAGAAACATGTCGGGACAATGAAACTGTGTGATTGTTGACGCAGATCAAATAGAACATTAAAAGCTTTCAGCTACTTAGAGTTACTCAGGGATCCTATGAATTAAATAAAGGATTCAGTACTAGACATCAGAACGTTGCATTCGCTATGTTTTGCTGGTAATGAAGGTCGTATCATTTGATTTGTATCGGAGTATCTTAAACGTTTGTTTTGAAAAAATGTACCCTGTTTTTTCTATTTACAAGTAGTGTTTCGGTGTAACAATCTGGCGAATACCGTGGTTTCCATCTGGTAATTCGATTTGAAATCGAGGTGTAATTTGCCTTCCTTTTTCTGTTCTCTTCTTCTTTTCCCTCTGTTCTCTTTTTCTTTGAAAAAAGTTTTTTTTAAAAGAGATTGCATATGTACTTGTGGTATTATGCATTTTTAAGGTGTTATAAAATTTGTTGTAATAAAATAAAAAATATATATTTTTTCTAAATAATGAATGCACTATGGTATTTTGGATTCTGACCAGGTGAAGCAGTCCTCATGGTGGTTTGTTGAGAAATTGACTCATTGAAAAGGGGAGTGTAAGAGGTAACAGGATCCTTTCGTAAATTGTAGTGGTTTGTGAGGGGTCTGGACCTGTCCCCATTTTTCAACAAAAAAACAGTCCTTCTAATGTTTAGAGGAGATCAGCTCAGACCCAGCCTGAAGATATAGCCTGCCCTACCACACAAGGTAAAGGAGGTACACCTTCCAAGCTGTACCCGTTTCACATTTATGATTAGGATCACTGCTGTTTTAGTAGTAGCATGGGGCTAAGTAGACAGTAACACCACTAATCATACCTGTACTCTTGCAGAGCAATAGTCATTTCATCACCACTTTTGTGACAAATTGACTTCTGCAATGCAGGAGTGAAATGAATAGAGGCTTAAACACCCACTAACCTCTCACATTTTTACAAACCAAGAATCAACACAATCATAAAGGTAAAACCGGCACAGTCAAGAGATGTACCTCCTTCACCTTTTGTGGTAATGTGGGTCGAGGGAAGGCTATACTCTTAAGAGGGATGTGGATGTGGTTCATTAGAAACCCAAACAGCGGAGTATAACAGTCCAAAATAAAGGAATGTCCAATCAAGGTTCTCTAAAAGTATACATACTTTAGTTAAACACACCTTGTACGATTTTAAATAACTAGCAAAACACTACACAAAATCAACCAGCAGGAAAGAACACAGAATAAGCAAAGATAGCAGATGCTTCACTCTGGGTAATGAATCATGGGTGAAAGGAAAGCAAAAGCAACAATGTTCTTGATGTTCTTGAAAAAGGATATGTACTTGTGAGCAAAAAGGGTTCAAAGTAACCTAGCCAGTCTTAGGGCCCCAAAATGTACCAAGGGGGAAGTTAGCAGTCAATAGTCCCTACTTTGCGGTTCTTGGTGGTTCAGTAGTGCTGAACCACACTTCTTGGTGCTGTGTGAAGATCAGGAGAGAGCAAAATGCAGCAACGGAGTGTCCTGCTGGTTCAATTGTGCTGAACAGTTCTTGAAACAAACTCCAAGCAGTTCAATGGCAAAACACTAGGAACCTGCTGTCTTGGCTCTTAGGGTGCTGAGAGACCCAATTCAGGGGTTCAGGGACAAGACAAGTCATTTTCTCATTCTCCCAAACACGGGGAGGCTGCCACACAAATACAGGGGTCCTCCAACACGGTGAGGTCCTAGGTACTCCAGTGGCTGGCAGAGAGGCAGGTCCTGTTCCAGCAGCAGATCAACCCCAATGGTCTCTGGGGAAGGTTAAGGAACAGAGCTGGTCTCTGCCTTGGAACACCTGCCTCCCCATCACAACTGGAGTACTTTAGAGAGGACTGCTCTCACAGCAGGGTCCAGCGAAATCTTCAGGATGGTTCAAGAGGAGACCAGATGATTCCAAGAATTGGTGGGAGACTCCTACTTTTATAGGCAAAATACCTCAAGGTGATTCGACTAAAGCTAGCCTGCTTGATGGGTCCAATCCCTGCTCTTGAAATGAATAGACTTTGCCCTTATGATGTCACACCCAAAGTACTTTGCTCCTGAGGAAGTGTCAAGGACAGGAAAAAGAAAGAGGCAGAGAGAAACAAAATGGCAGTACCCTCCAAAAACTGCATACCCCTCTCAGGTTATGCTAGCTCCGTCCCTCCCTTTCTCAATAGGAACAAAGGCCTTTAGAAATGCAGCACTGTGGTGTGAGACTACTCCCTATAAATGGGTGTGTTCCTTTGCCTGCTGTGCGGATGTCCCTGCCGAAGGGTCTTGTCTGCCCTCACAAGCAGATCAAAGAAGAGGCATGGTCATTAAGGTTCCTGTCCTGTTAGGCTCAACCCATCTAGCTCGAATACACATCACCTTCCACAGCTGAGCTTGTCTCACAGGAGCTGACACATTGTGATATCTTATTGTATGTGGCTGTAATAATTATGAGAATACTATAACTCATGAATGGCTTATATTTAAAGATTATTCTGCCACCAGGCGGTAGACCCATAATTATAGGGGTTTGGAACAAGGGTGCATATACATGCATTCCCAGTGCTACAGACACTTGGCCGTCACCGCAGCTGTCAAATGGGCACCTGCAACCTCTGAACTTGTTCGATGCCACTCCTAGGGCAGGTGCTGCAAATCAGGGTACTGGTACACAGGTACACAGTATGCTTTGGCATGGAGCTTATGAAAGGGGAATGGGATCAGCAGATTTCCAGTTCAGAGATTGAATTAACCAGCATCATTTTATTAATTTAATACAAATAGAAAAAGCCAGGGCTTTCACACCCTTGCCAGACATAAATTTATCCCAACTTTATAAAAGAAGTCTTAGATAATTAAAATTTCCTACATTGGCATAGCACTTTACCGACGGCTCCTTGCCACTGGTTTCCCCAGCATTCCACTCTTGGTGCCCACAGCGCTTCTTTACTGTTGCCTATTGGACTTTATGCCAGGTTAATCTGATACTTCATTTCTAGTGGTTTCAGAAGTTTACATGCGGTATCTGCAATACCTCATTTCTATAGTCTCAAGGGCTTTGGTGTGCATTTTCACTGCACGCCACATCCTAGTTTCTCTCTGCAGTGCAGAGTGATTGCTTCCACTGCCCACGTAACAACAGGCGGTGCAAAGCAAGAGAAAAAGTGCAATCCACGAGCTGGCGTCTACAAATGAGTCACATGGCTCCTGTGCCCAGTACGTTCCTCCCTTGTGTGCTGCCCATCGGGAATTCCAATGTGCAGCAGGGATGCAGCATCGCTGCTCTTTTGGGAAAACCAAAATCTTTTCTCTATGTCAATGCTTGTTCTCGCAGTGCCATAGAATTTGATCCGTATGCAGATAACTTGCACTAAGAGGGTAAGGCATGTTCTGTACATTTTGTACTTGGCTCGAACAATTACATCGTGCTCATAAATGCTGTGCCACATGCCATATACAGTACAAAGACGGCAGACTAAGGAACCATTCTGGTGGAAAGAGTTCCCACTCCAGACACGAGGCTCAGGCACTGATTGGGATTTGGGTGCTGTGCCAATATACTGCGGCGCTCATTACCAATAAGTGGAGTACCCAGGGGTGGAATGGGAACCAAAAGAGGCCCTGGTAATCATTTTCGAAGTGACCCCATATTACGCATTTTCAGCAAGCCCAACCCTTTTCCTATGGGAACATTTTGGAAAAAGGGGCCCAGTGTGCAGAGGCCTACTGGGAAATCTCCAGAGTTCCCTAAACGCCAGTTTCATCAGTGTTTTTCTATGCCATATCAGTGTTTTTCTCTGTAGCTATTTGGATCTGAAGACCAAATTCCCCAGTTGTTTTCATGTTTTGATTATAAATGCACCAGTAGCTGTAGAAAGGCAGAATTACTGCGTATGTGTGTGTAAAAGAAACTGCAACAAAGCCATCTGTGATGGGGTATGTGTACCTCTCCTCAATGGTGGTATACTGTGTCCACCATGCCTTATAGTTTCACATTTCTTCACTTTAGTATGTGTGGAAGTGGGCAATGGTGTACTAGGATGCTATTTAACTTGGAAGGACCCTTCTGTGAGTAACCAAAAAAAGAAACGAAAGACAGTTGTGAAACATGGTTTTGACAGTTGGATTGCCATGGGGTAATGGTGATCCAGAGCTTTTTAGAGATGTTACCTCTGGTAAGGGGTAATGATGGTGTCCCAGGACAAGGGGGGGGGGTTCCTTTGCAAACCCCTCTGGGTCCCAACCCTTAGGTGTGCAGGAAAACCCAAAATACAACTGTATTTTACGTTTTTCAGCTTCCAGGTATACCATTCAAGAGGTATACTTGAGCCTTAGCCCATGCATAGCACCTGGCGAATTTCAGCTGAGAGGATTAACTGACAGATTGACTTGCTGGATGACGTTACAAAAAAAGAAAATGTATTACTGTAAAGGATTACAGGTTTAGAGGATCCTTCTTATACCCAGAGGTAGAAAGGGGCAACACATGTATATCAAAGGAACATTAGGGTTCTTAGGCACCCAGTAAAAAAGCCTTATAATGCCTGTTGGCCGCGGTGATAGTCTAGCAATTCTTAACCTTCTCTACACTCATCTAGTTATTCATGTGTATGCAAACTCAAGGCAACACTATTATTTTGAGGCCGTGCCCGCCCTCCCATTTCTTTCTGCTGTTATGATTGGATAGAAGGTATCTCATCAACATGTGATTCACAGGTGGCCCTATTCCGTGTACATTTTGTTGTAAGCACTCCTCGGGCATCATCTCATTGTAGTGACAGATCTCACTAGGGCAGCCAGTAGTGACCGGTCAGTGACCAAGGATGTGGAATAAATATAGAAAGGGATATTTGATTTGGCTCCCCTGTATGCAGCCGTTTGGTGCCACAAAAGTGGTAAGGGGCGCTAAGAGTGTTTTTCTGTTAGGGTGCGCCGGGTGTGATTGTACTGGAATTGAGCTAGGTGGGTTGAGAGCTCAGTAGCAAGGTTTATGTGAGTATGATGAATAATGGAGTGATGGGTACCCACAGAAAAATTGTGCATTTATTTATATAATGGTGCACGACTGAAGTTAGTGTTGACCAAGGATTTAAAATCCTGGTCAGCCATTTTGGAGTCAGTCTGAAGCACATGACTGTCAGCGCAGCTCTCCAATATTGTGGTCTGACCTTGCTGTATCTCGCTCACAGATCCTAATAGCATGCCTTTACGGAAGAGATCTTTGTGGACCCCCAACTTAGAGGCTACATACAACTCATGTGGGAATGGTTCAATGTAATAAAGTCCTTGCAAAAATGTCTACAGACAAAAAGTCGCAGTTTTTTGTGGAGACACGATTACATTGAACGTGCGGGGGACACCCCCGATTTTCTTTTTTTTTTACAAGGGGAGCAGGGGACATCCCTGCAATCTGTCCCCATACATAATATCTCCATATATAATGTCACCAATGTCTTTTCCTGGCAACATTATGTATGGGGATATTATTACCCGATACCGTGGGAACTGCAGACTTTCTATGCGGGTGGCTGACATGCCTCTACCATGGAACATACAGGCTAGTGTATGTGCGTGTATGAGCAGACTAGAGTTCGTTGGGCTCCTGGCACAGGTGTCTTTCATTGCATAGGTATTTGGAGGATGTCACTTAACAAGTGTGTGTGTGTGATCTGTTTGGAACTAGTACAGCTGCCTTTTTCATTTGATCTCTCCCTCCACTGAATAGGTGTGATGTGGCCCGCACCATGGGCGTAGGGCAATTTCATGGCGGGCAATTTCATGGCGGGCTCAATAACCTAAACCGACACAAGAGCTCTGCAATTGTGTGCTCTTTATTTCAATATCTTAGACTGCGTTTCCTGTCTGGTCACGTGTTTCTTGTCCTCACGTGTACAGAAACGTGGTGCAGTCACTCCATCTCTTCGATCCACTACCCAGGCTTCTTGATATTCTCTTTGAGGGACTCTGGCTCTCCGGCATGTCATCTATCTCAATGTCACTGCTGTCAGTAGCGTCTGCATCCCGTCCATATAATCAGAGCAACTCTCCTGTGAATTAGAATGGTCCGAATCATCTGTAGGATGAACTGTGCTCGTACACTCTTGTTCAATCCTGCGGAAGTACGACGAGTTGCGAGTAATGGCATGGTCTTGATTTTCTGATGATATCATGGAACTTTTGACGTCAGTCACTCGCAACGGACTGGAATGAAACACAGACAAAAGCTTAGAAGCCGTCTTTTTAAAAAAAAATGTGTCTATTGAATTTTTTTCACAAAAACAACATTAATACATGTTCAATTCACCATACCTTTATATGGCTTCTCATATTGGTAATTACTAGGCAAATGCGTAACCGTATACCACTTTGAAATCATGCTCTAACCCCCCCTCCCTTCCAACCCAACTCCCCTCCCCACTCATCTCACTGCATCATTAATAGAAAAATGTAAATCAGAAAAAAACAATGTCCAATCAAATCTTAACACTGCGCTGGTTATCATTAATACATTTTGGTCCGTATTGTATCAAGGAAAAGTCTCACTTGTGGTTAATCGGTGACCAATGTGGGGCTGCACATTTAGCTTCGCTCATTATTTACAATAATGGGTTCAATTGGTTAGTCTGTGGGTTCCCAGTGTGCTGTGTAGTATTCTAAGAAAGGCAACCATATCATGTCTATGTTTCTGCGGGATTTGTGCAGTGCTGCTGGGAGGCTTTCCATCTCATAAATGGCATATGCTTTAAATAACCATTCTCTTTTTGAGGGGAGTACGGATGATTTCCATTTGATGGTCAAGCACACTCTGGCCGCTAATAACAGGTTCCGTGGCATGTGTGTCAATAATTCATTTGTTTCTTCCCCATCTGACTCAACCCCAAATAGAACCAGTGTGGGCGATAGCTCTCTGAAAACCCCATCTATGGCCTGGATCCATCCCAGAACTTGCTTCCAGTACATTCTGAAAGATATCAGACAAAAGAAACGCCTAAGCGAAAAAATCTGGAGATCAGACCCTTCAGACATCAATAAAAATAACTTGAAGAAATTAGCTACCCTTTACAAAAAAGAAATTATCCTTGCTAAATAAACATCCTACAACTCCTGTATCACTCAAGCCAAATCCAACACCAAAGAATTTTTCGCCATCTTTTTAATCCTAATGACTGCATCATCAGTATTGGTGGGGTGTTCTTTCAGGGTTCGCTCCAGCCAGGCAATGTCTGCCCTTAGCTCTGCTTCCCTGGGTAACCTGAGCCTCTTCTTGGCCGCCCCTTCCGATATTAAGATTCCTCTTATTGTGGCCTTCCCTGCCTCCCAGATCGTGTTGAATGACATCCGGTCTGTGTCGTTTGCCTCAAAGTAATTTTTGATAGTTTCAGAAAGGGTTTCTTTAAATATTGGATCTCTGCACAGAAAGTCGTTACACCGCCACCCATGGTCAGGGACTGGGTGTGGGCCTAGGTCCAGGTCCAGGGTGCATAACACGTGGTCAGACTAAGCCACTACTTGGATGGAAGTTCCTAGGATATCGCTTTCATTTTCTGCTCCCAACAAGAGATAATCAATTCCGGAGAATCTATGGTGTGTGGGTGAAAAAAAGGTAAAGGACTTTCCTTCCGGATATGATATGCGCCAGGTGTCTATTAGGTGATGTTCCCCCAACTGGCTGAGAAATCTATTTCCCTGGAGACTGCTTGGGGTGGAGTGTTCTGTTGTAATGGGTACCAATCTCGAGCAAAGTGTGATTGGACTAGTTCTCAATTTACCCTTGAGAGCCACATATCTCCTTTGAGTATCTTTGTATGCATGTTCTATTTGGATCCCAAGAGATTTCCTCAACAGGATGCCCACCCCGCCTTTCTTCTGGGGGCCTGATGCCCAGATCACCTCACCGATCCCTTTCCCCAGGATTTTCCTTTCTCCACCACTAATGTATTTTGATTCTTGTATGAAAAGGACATCGAGTTTGGATTGATCAAACTGCCCTGCCAGCATCAACCTTTTCTGCGGTGAGTTTAAGCCTTTCACGTTGAGGGAACTGAAAATATGCCGTCAGAGCGAGCCGTTCCCACTGAGAAAGCTTGCAGTTAGTGGCCCATTGCCTTGTGAGTTGCAAAGTTTTTGACCCCTTCCCTTTACAGTGAAGTGGTAGATTAGTCGCATTGCTTCGGGGTGTGTGCGCAGAATCTTAATGTGGTTCAGACCGATTGTTTTGAGTGGATGAGCGGACCCTCCCGCCCCCATACTCCCCCCTTCGAGATGCTATCGAGAGCATTCTCGTTTGTAGAAGGAAAGAAAAAAACAAGACCCCCAGCTCAAAAAGGGCCACCCTGGGTGGACCCCTCGCCGGGCTTTCACTTAAACTATAACATTTGCGCAGGTAGAGAACAACCTGTAAATTGGTATGAAACAATGCGCAGCTAACATCTGGAGGTTTACGCAACACCTGAATCGTTCTGTTAAACACTAGTCGACAGGCTGCTTCTGAATTTTGCAGTTTTAGATCTAGCAGAGAATGGATCATGATGACTCTACGTGTTATGAAAGAGCGGTTCGAGCTCCTTAAGGAGTATTCAGTCGTTTATATTTCCATTTTTGCTGTGCACGGCCTCATTTTGGTGGCCTGCTGGCTGACTTTCGGTGCGGGCCTGTGGGTTTTCTCCGACTGTCCGTGTCTGAACCTGTGGCAGGGCTTTGGAGGTGACGGCGGGCTTGCTCAGCTTTCTCCATAGAGGTTATCCTGGATTCTTCTCCATTGTACTCAAAAGTTGAGGTGAATCGGGTGGCCCAATCGTTATCTCACTCCCTTCTCCTGCAGCCAACCTGTACGGGGACTACATCCTCTTCTTTTTGCCAATGTCATTGCTGATAGCTCTTGGTAGAGTCTTACTTTCGATCCCCGAAATGTTTGCGTTCAGCTTCCCGTATATCGTGGTTAACGATTGGTGGTCGGTCACTATTGTAAACTTTTTCCCAAACAAGAACTTGTGGCCATGTTCACAGGCCCACAAAACAGCCAAACCTTCCTTTTCTGGCTGTGAGTAGGCACACTCAGTGGTGGATAGTCTTCAGCTGGCATATGAAACGATGCATTTGGGCGAACTGGATCCTCTTTTATTGGTCCAGGATGGGTCCTAATCCGGCGTCCACTGTTGGGTCTGTTTCCAGATCAGGGTCATAATAGGCCATGCACTCATCCGACGAGATACATGACTTTATCTCTTAGAATGCGGCCTCACACTCATGGAACCAGTAGATTCCCTCTCCTTTTCCTGTGAGTAGCCTCAACGCTGTACTGATTGATGAAAAATCCTTTATATACCTCATGCAATTACTGGCCATTCCCACAAATGACTGCACTGCAGAAATGGACAACTGTGTGGGTGTCCCAACCAGCACATGTACTTTGGCAGGATTCGGCTGTAGACCGTCACCCGAGAAAATGTGGCCAAAAACTTTGAGGGTTGATTTACTGAATTTGCACTTGTTGGCCGATCTTCTAGGGCCATGCATACCCTTCTTAGCCTGTCATCATGAGTCTCTTGGGTCGCAACAAAGACCAAATTATCATCACTATAATTTAAGCAATGGGGAATGTGCCTAATTATCTGTTGGATTTCATTCTGAAAGAGTTCAGCCACGGAGGAAACACCAAAGCTTAGCCTTTTATATCGAAAATAATCCTGTGTATACGATTGTGCATCCCTCTTGGTTTTTTCGCCCGCTTCCTTGTTTACTGAGGCCACTGCATACCTTTTTGTCTTTGAAGGGGTGTCCTGGAAGGTGTCCGGTGTTCATCGTTGCTGGAGACATCCGGGACCAGCGGGAGTGCTGGTTCATCCTGCTGCTCTGCTCTTCTTGGGCAATTGGGGCGAGGATCGACCTTGGGCTCTACCTGCTCTGGGTTCGGCCCTGTCAATTACAGTGACCACAGATGCCTACATCTAGAGAGAGTAAAAGAGAGCTAAAAAGCCCCAAAATCGGAAGAAAGAGATGAGAGTTTCCCGAAGTGGGGTAAAGAAACAGCAGAGACACTGTTGTGGCGTAGAGGGCACCAATAGTCCCCAGGGTGGTATAAAGGGAACCAAGAGACCCCAGTGTGGGGTAGAGGCAACCCATAGACCCCAAAGTGGGGTAAAGAGAGATGAGAAACCTTAGAGTGAGGTAGAGAGATCCAAGATAACCCCAGAGTTGCGGGGCGGGGGAAAAGAGCCAAAACGTTGCAGAGTGGGAAAGAGAGAGCACAGCAACCCAGAGTGGGGACAGAGAGAAACAGGACATCCTAGCTGGGAAGCAGAAACCCAGGAAAACCCAGAGTGGGGAAAAGATGTAAGAACGAATATACGGATGAGGATAACCCGAGATAAAGAATGTATCCTGTAGAAGTGTAAAGTCTTGAATATAAACCATGCTGGAACTGTAAATGGAAAAGCCCAACAACCAAGAACTAATTATTTTGGGCACAACTGGTAACACAAGGGGTGGTGCCAGAAGCTTTAGCTATTCCCTAACAATGGGGAGGTGATCCCAGAGTATTTCTGTTTGCTATTCTTTGTGTTTTAGAGTATGGGACAGGGTAGGTCAGAATAGGTTTCTGGACAGAAGACTTGCATTCTTTTATATTTAGACACTCTTTCTCACACTTTCCTTCTAATAGAATAGGGTGTGTCTTTAGATATTAGGGAGAGAACAGGTTTTTCTTAAACATTTAATAAGCCACACTAAGAAGAATATGGCATCGTGTCTGTCTCCTGATCCTGATCTACCACACGAGTTTAGCCATTACTCATCCACTCCTGCAGGGCAGTAGTCATTTTTGTCGCAGTGTGATCCCGGGCATATCATTGATTTCTCTCTGCCTTATCTGACAAAATGATAAGTTTTAAGAAGTCATTCAATTCACACTGCATGAGATTAAAAAAACATCACTCATGGTATTGCCCAATATATAATAATAATAATAATAATATTCGTCACCATTCATATATTGCAAATCACAAAGTACACTCTTCGCTTGTCTTACTGGTGACAACTTATTGTGATGCAACTTCTCATGACCACATTCATTATCAAAGAGTCACCTCGCTCCCTGTGACATAGGTTTCTGTGATGTCACTTGGTGATGTCACGACATTTGCACATTAGGGATTCCTCTATGTCTTTTGCCATAACTGGCCCTAAGGGAACTCACCTGCTGTAAGTCCGTTTTAAGCAGCAGGTGCAGCTACCATGTGAAACAGCATTAGACGATTAAGGAGGACTGGATATGCGGCATCTCTTGCTGTGGCACTGAGCCTGGCAGTGATAACGATTTGTTAGTGGCTTTATTTTCACGTAAAGATGTGATTCACGTGAAAATAAATGCGTCAAGAAAGCAAAATAGAAATCTTTCAGCAAAAGCGGGATTCCAGCGATTTAGTATGTGCGCCTGCGTGCAACGCAGGTACTCAGAGATGATGGAGGGAGGACTGTAGTAGGCTCAGTGCCTGGGTCAGTGTTAAGCAAGCAGACACGTGAATCGAGAAGTGCCACCGTCAAGTAACCAATTAGCTTAATGTTTTTATTGGGAACCTCAACTAGCAACCAGGCGCGTGACACAAGAACTCGTGCTGCTTGACTGATTACCTATGTCAGCCTGTCATGGCTGCCGAATTTTGATTTTCAGCACGGGGTACGAGCTTGTTTTATTTCGCACACATTAAACCCTTTAAAGCTTTTGGTTCAAACATGGGATTCTGTTGTGGCTAACATAAAGTCCGTGTTAGATTGGCAGTCCTTCTGTGCCCCTCTCACATCAAAAGCAAACATCCAGGGCTGCATGTGGCCTGCTCTTTTTTAACATGTCCCACCATTTGATTATTTACAACAGGAAGCGATTGGTGATGGGAATAGGTAGCAGATAGTGGCAATTGGAGTGTAGCTCTATTGTTTTTTGGAAATATCCAATTGATCCAGTTCACCCAAATGCATGGTTCCATATGCCAGCAGAAGTCTTTCCACCACTGAGTGTGCCTACTCACAGCCAGAAAAGGAAGGTTTGGCTGTGTTGGGGCCTGGACGTCAAAGTTTTTATTGCTGCTGCTACTCTTATTTTAATTCAGTCATATTTTTCAGGGCACATTCATGTTTGTAAATTGAGTTTTTCTCTGTGTGCTGGTTTTCTCACAATGAACATGGGCAGTGTAAAGACTGGTAGGGGGTGTATGTACTTCCGCTCTCTATATGGTAGAGGAGAGGCACAGAGGACCCCATCCAAGATTCTCTATTATTGGTACGTGGTCGAGCAATCAAGGCCTAGCTTCTCAGGAGGTGATGCGGGCAGGTTCTTAAGTACAGTGTAGTCCCCGAACCCCCACAAAGGAATGTCCACACACTGTATTACTGAAAACACAGTCTTTATATAATTAATATTCAAAGGTATGTACACGATCACAATAACGCACTTTGTACTCGGAAGTCAATAATGATAAATATATACAATTCTAAATTGGTGCCACTAATGTTATCAAATCTCATTAAAGTGCATCAACTGTACGGTTAAAATGTCACCCAGATTAACAACGAGGAAACCAGCAATAGAGATAGGAAGGAACGTAAGATGGTTGAAACAATAGGCAGAATGCTGACCCCTACCCCTAGGCATAGTTCTGTGTGGAGATCCCCCCACCTGAGCAACCTGCAAATAAAGATATATAGCACAAGCCCAGTCCATATAATGTTTGATAGTCTTACTTCTTCCTATTAAGGTTTTACCCCCCCCCCAATGTACCTGGTGGAGTAGAGTTCCCCGACGATGCGCCGACCGATCCTTCTTGAGTGCCCTCCCTTTAAGGCAGGAGTCATGGGTCGTCAAACGTCCGACGGTGAACAGGGTGAACTACTGCAGGGAAGTGGCAGCTTCATTCCTAGCGGTGCTCATCGACGACAGAGCGTTGGCATCCTGCAAGGAAGAGGCGTGCGGGGCACCTCGGTGACGATAGTTCTGGACTGCAAAGAGATGATGAAGAACTGTGGCCCAGCAAGGGCGTCGAGTCGTCGGCGTCGCTGTGGTCTTTAGGTGGCGGGAAACCCACCGATGGATGCTCCTCGGCGCGTCGACGGTCGGGCCTTCTCCAGCGGGAGACAAGCGGGGGACGATGCAGACGAGAGCGTCCGATGATCAATTGAAGTTCTTAGGCAAACGGGAGAATGGCACCTCCGGTCAGCGACGGCGGTCGTCGACGGTGGCGGACAACAGTCCAGGTGCTTCTCCTTGGAGTTCTGCAGCAGTCCCCGTATCGGGTGGGCAGCCTGTCGAAGGTCTGTCTACCAGGGAGCGTTGGAAAAGATCAGCTGTGCACGATGGCCCCTCGTAGCTCGGGAAGAGGGCGCCTTATCAGGTCCTCTCTGGGTCAGTCCTTGGAAACACAGCAGCCTTCAGATTGCGAGGGAGAGCCACAGCACTCCTTCTCGTCCAGCGGGGGTTTCAAGGTCAAGCGTCAGTTACTCCAGTTACTCGTTGTAGTGGAATTCAGCTTCTGAACACGATTCCTAGCAGTGAGAGGTCCCCAGATATACTGTTGATCTCCCATTCATTCCACTGGGTCACACTCCAGCATCCAATCACGACTACGGGCATTCATGCAGGCAGGCAGCCAATCAGGCACACGAGGTATTCAGGATATTCACTTCTCTCCAGACACTCACAACAAGTTATGTGTATTGGGACAAGTACCGAGCCAATCAACACTCCAAGCCGCATTCATACCGGTTTCGCGCAGGGTTGTCTCAGTCATTGTGTCAACCACCAGATACTAGACACCCACAACACAGAATGCATATTTCATCACACACTCTATTCACCCAGGTCCCACCCACAGGAGGTACCCACAACATACATCACCTGGATGGCTCCAGCTAGTCTGGCCGGGTCTTCACAACAACACCATATATGGCATTTCCACCCAACAGCCAGTCAGGGGGAAGGGACAGAGTCAGGGCTTCCCAGGACTTTGGGAAAACAAGGTTATGGGTAATAGAAAGCAAGAGGCCACTGGGGCCATCTTGTTTTCCATCAGTAATCAACTGATCCCAAAGGCAGGGCTGGGGTATCCCAAAATTGAGGATACTCCGCGCACCTGTCAAATTCAGCATGGAGCTGCCACCAGCCCATACCCTGCTCTGTGGGCCACCCACAGGTGCCCAAAAACATACACTAGGGGCACAGGGTTGTACCCCCACCCATGGGTGCCATAAGGGTATCCCACGGGTCCGCTCACCAAACCAAAAGAAAGAGAGCTGCACCGCCAGGAGTCTCACATGAACTCCTGCACGGAAAACATGACAGAACACACGATAAAGAGCAGTAAAGGACAAGGATACGGAGGCCCTGTCCCTCCAATGCATTTCCAGCATCACAGTCGCCCCCCCCCGGACTGAGGTGGAGGGTGCCTAATCTCCCACGGGATAGACACCCTCATCCAGACGGTCAACATACCTTCTGGAAAGGCCATCTGCATTATCGTGACTCTTCCCTGGTCTGTGCTCTATGGTGAAGTCTAGCCCTTGCAGGCTAATGGACCACCTGAGCAGTTTCGGGTTCTCACCCTTCATCTGCATAAGCCACTTCAGGGGCTTATGATCTGTTTGGACCTTTAAGGTAGACCACGGAAGGTAGGGCCTAAAACGCCTAAGGCTACAAACTATACAAAAACATTACTTTGCAACAGTAGCCCACCTAAATTCTCTACCCTTGAGTTGTCTACTGATGAATATGATAGGATGTTCTCTACTTTTGTCATCTAACTGGGACAAGACAGCTCCAATTCCGGTGTCGCAGGCATCCGTCTGGACGAAAAAGGGTCGGCTGTAGTCAGGCGCACACAACACGGATGCCCGACACAGACTTTCTTTCAAGCCATCAAAGGCCCTCTGACAGTCTTCAGTCCAATTGACTTTCCTAGGCTGCTTGGGTGAAGTCAGAGTTGTCAGTGGTGCAGCTATGGTTCCATAGTCCGCCATGAAATTGCGATAGTACTCAGTGAGGCCCAAAAAGGCTCTCACCTGGGTTTGAGTAGTGGGAGTCTCCCAGTCCTGTACATCCTGTACCTTACTGGGGAGAGGTTGGTTTGACCCCCTCCTACCTCATGACCAAGATACGTGACTTTCCCTGAGCTATCTGGCACTTGGTTGCCTTGATAGTGAGGTTAGCCCTCTTTAATGCCTGCAACACTCTACCCAGATGTGTCAAGTGCTCTTCCCAAGAGGAACTGTAGATGGCAATGTCGTCTAAATAAGCCACACAAAAGGCATCCAGCCCACTGAGAGCATGATTGACCAATCTCTGGAAGGTGGCAGGGGCATTCTTCAACCCAAAAGGCATGACCCTAAACTGGTAGAGTCCCTGTGGTGTTGAGAAGGCCGTCTTTTCCTTGGCATGGTCCGTCAGAGCTATTTGTCAATAGCCTGAGGTGAGGTCAAAGGTGCTCACAAATTTTGCAGAACCTATGGTGTCCACAAGCTCATCAGCCCTGGGCAATTGGTGCGCGTCAGTTTTGGTGACGGCATTGACTCCTCGGTAGTCCACACAGAACCTCCAATCCTTGGTACCGGCCTGGGAACTTGCTTTGGGGACAAGGACCACTGGACTGGACCAGGGACTGGTTGAGGGTTCAATAACACACAGATCCAACATCTTGGCGACCTCAGCCTGGATTTGGTTCTTAACTGTATCTGACATTCGGTAGCTCCTGCTCTTGACAGGCACGCTGTCACCAGTGTCAATCTCGTGCTTACACCACGGTGTAAGGCCTGGCATCAGCGAAAACAGAGAGGCATACTGCTGGAGCAAAGTCCGGCAGGCCCTCTGCTGCTCGGTTATCAAATCTGAAGAGAGCTGCACTCCCTCCACTGAGCCATCCTGAGAGTTGCTATGCAGCAAATCAGGAAGGGGCTCACTCTCATCCTCTTCTTGCTCTGAAGCCAGCAAGAGACATGATACTTCGGCACGCCTGTGGAAAGGCTTGAGCCTATTAACATGGAATACCTGAGGGGCTACCCCTGGGATTCCCATGTCAACCAGATAATTGACCTCGCCCATCTTGGAGATTATCCGGAACGGTCCAGTCCATTTATCTGCCAATGCCCGAGGCTTGGTAGGCTCCATCACGAGGACCTCCTGTCCTGGAGTCCAATCCACTTGCGATGCTTTAAGGTCATGCCAGTATTTGTTCAATTCCTGGCTGGCCTGAGATTCGCCGTTGCTTGACCCATCATCTGTGTCATCCTCCGTCTGAGGCCTAACACATAGTCCCCCACTTGCTTGGCGGGACCGGGAGGGGTGGCTTCCAAGCCTTCTCTGATCAAGGCGGACCCAGCCCGTCCGGAGCATGGATCCCAATGGGTGCTGTAGGAACAGCAGGAAGAGAAGGAGCTCCCTCCACAGAGGTGGACTTCTTGCTCTTCCTTCGTCGTGCCTTAGGCCGCGCCTTCAGCTCGGGTACCTGACTCAAAGCCAGACCCGGTGTCACCTGTGACGTAGTGGCCGCAGCAGCAGTCATGGGAAGACCATCCGCGATCAATCCCAACTCGACTAGATCATTACCTAACAGAATGTTAGCAGGGACGTTGTCCTGAACCAGGACAGGAAGCTTTGCTGTCTTGTCTCCAGTTAAGAGTGTGACTCGGGCTACAGGCGATAATTTGGGAGGCCCGCCAGCTATCCTGGTGGTTCTCAGAGGAGCATCTACACAGTCCTCTGGCTTGAGCAGGGTCCTGTCCACCACTGTCATGCTTGTCCCAGTGTCTCTCAAACCAGTAGAAGGCTGGCCATTCAGGAGGACACTTCTCAAAAATCTACGGGTGTTCTGTGGGATAGTCGCCAGTACTTCCGCGTACTGGTCCCAGGCCCCAAGGGACACTAAGGAAATCTCTACGGGAGCACCAACAGTGATTCCTGTAGAGGAGGGGAGGACAGTGGCCTCCACCTCAGACATGGGGTAAGGGTAGGTCAGGCTGACAGCCTGTACTCCGAGTGCCTTACCTTTACACTTGGAGTCACCCATTTTGTGATCCAGAGCCCCACAGTCCCAACAAGTGCTGGGTATGGGACTGGAACCACCGGGAGCATGCTTTGCAGCAGGTGGACCACTACTCTTATTCCCACCCACAGATGACTTATCCCCACTAGATTTTTTGGGTCTTAGTAGAGGATGGTTTAGGTTTATTCGACTGTGACTGCTTTTGGGACTCAGCTTTCTGAGAGGCCCCCTTTTCTTTGTCCTTGTCCTTCCCACTGGATTCCTTAGGGGACACCCGGTGGGAGACCCACTTGTCAGCCAACCTAGCCAGCTTTAAGGGATCCAAAATGTTCTGGTCAGCAACATACTGACACAGCTCTGGTGAACAGGCTTCAGAAAAATGCTCAAAAAACACCAGGTGGGACAATTCAACAAAAGTTTTCACCTTGTAACCATCAATCCACCCCATCATATTCATGTGCGCAGCACTCACCCAGTCGACCCAAGACACATTCTCTCTTTTCTTAAAATCCCTGAACCTTTTAAGGTTTTGGGTAGGCGTCTTGCCAAACTTGGCAATCAAAGCAGATTTCATACACTCATACTAACCCCTTTCTTCCACAATCAGCTTCAGAATACAGTCATATCCAGTTTGAGGCACTCTGGTTAGCAAACACTTAGCCCAATCTCTTTTGTCAACATCATGAATTGCACAAGCCATTTCAAACGCTTCGATTCATTGGAGGATATCAGAACCCTCCGAAAACACACCAACCAAATCCTTCATAAATTTAGTTGCTGGGGACCTGAAACTCTCACTGGGTTTCGCTGAAGTCTCCACTCGAGCTTTCTCCAGCTGGATTCTCTGACATTCAGTGTCCTTGGCTTTGAGTTCAAGATCTCTATTCTTGAGTTCAACTTGTTGAGCCAGCTCCTCTTTCTTAAGCTCAGCATCTATTTCCAACTTGCGATATTCAAAGGCCAATTTCATCCTTATTAACTCAAGTTCCAAGGAATTGCTGGGGTTCGGAACAGAGGCAGCAGGAATGGTAGCATTCCCAGAAACAGATTCAGTAGAAACCCTAGGGGCAGAGTCCTCATTGGTTGCATTCCCCCCCTCATCAAGAGTTTCACCATCGGTCTGGTAGTCCACCAGGGCAGCTATCAGCTCAACCCTAGACTTAGCCACAAAGTCTAACTCCCTGGCTTCACAAGCACTCTGGAGAGCCTCTAAGCTCATCCGAGTCAATTTACCATTCGCAATCGACTCCATTGCTTGTAATGCAGTTATTTTGTACACCCCCAAACCTTAATCTAATAAAGTGTGGATATTTTGTCAGTGGCACGGTTATACACTGATTCTTAAAACCATAAGCATCCCACCGCTGCCACCAGTGTAAAGACTGGTAGGGGGTGTCTGTACTTCCGCTCTCTATATGGTAGAGGAGAGGCACAGAGGACCCCAGCCAAGATTCTCTATTATTGGTACGTGGTCAAGCAATCAAGGCCTAGCTTCTCAGGAGGTGATGCGGGCAGGTTCTTAAGTACAGTGTAGTCCCCGAACCCCCACAAAGGAATGTCCACACACTGTATTACTGAAAACACAGTCTTTATATAATTAATATTCAAAGGTATGTACACGATCACAATAACGCACTTTGTACTCGGAAGTCAATAATGATAAATATATACAATTCTAAAGTGGTACCACTAATGTTATCAAATCTCATTAAAGTGCATCAACTGTACGGTTAAAATGTCACACAGATTAATAACGAGGAAACCAGCAATAGAGATAGGCAGGAACGTAAGATGGTTGAAACAATAGGCAGAATGCTGACCCCTACCCCTAGGCACAGTTCAGTGTGGAGATCACCCCACCTGGGCAACCTGTAAATAAAGATATATAGCACAAGCCGAGTCCATATAATGTTCGATAGTCTTACTTCTTCCTATTAAGGTTTTACCCCCCAATGTACCTGGTGGAGTAGAGTTCTCCGATGATGCGCCGACCGATCCTTCTTGAGTGCCTCCCTTTCAGGTGGGAGCCACGGATCGTCGAGAGGTGTCGGGGAACTTGGCGTTCGGTGTCGGGGAATCGACGACCCTTCTTGAGTGCCCTCCCTTTAAGGCAGGAGTCACGGGTCGTCGAACGTCCGACGGTGAACAGGGTGAACTACGGCAGGGAAGTGGCAGCTTCATTCCTAGCGGTGCTTGTCGACGACAGAGCCTTGGTGTCCAGCAAGGAAGAGGCATGTGGGGCACCTCGGTGACGATAGTTCTGGACTGCAAAGAGATGATGAAGAACTGTGGCCCAGCAAGGGCGTCGAGTCGTCAGCGTCTCTGTGGTCTTTAGGTGACGGGAAACCCACCGGTGGATGCTCCTCGGCGCGTCGACGGTCGGGCCTTCTCCAGCGGGAGACAAGCGGGGGACGATGCAGACGAGAGCGTCCGATTATCAATTGAAGTTCTTAGGCAAACGGGAGCACTGCGGCTCCGGTCGGCGACGGCAGTCGTCAATGGTGGCGGACAACAGTCCGGGTGCTTCTCCTTTGAGTTCCGCAGCAGTCCCCGTATCGGGTCGGTCTGTCTACCAGGGAGCGTTGGCAAAGATCAGCTGTGCATGATGGCACCTCGTAGCTCGGGAAGAGGGCGCCTTACCAGGTCCTCTCTGGGTCAGTCCTTGGAAACACAGAAGCCTTCAGATTGCGAGGGAGAGCCACAGGACTCCTTCTCATCCAGCGGGGGTTTCAAGGTCAAGCGTCAGTTACTCCAGTTACTCGTCGTAGTGGACTTCAGCTTCTGAACACGATTCCTAGCAGTGAGAGGTCCCCAGATATACTGTTGATCTCCCATTCATTCCGCTAGGTCACACTCAAGCATCCAATCACGACTATGGGCATTCATGCAGGCAGGCAGCCAATCAGGCACACGGGGTATTCAGGCCATTCACTTCTCTCCAGACACTCACAACAAGTTATGTGCATTGGGACAAGTACCGAGCCATTCAACACTGCAAGCCACATTTATACCGGTTTCGGGGAGGGTAGTCTCAGTCATTGTGTCAACCACCAGATACTAGACACCGACAACACAGATTGCATATTTCGTTACACACTCTATTCACCCAGGTCCCACCCACAGGAGGTACCCACAACATACATCACCGGGAAGGCTCCAGCTAGTCTGGCCGGGCCTTCACAACAACACCAAATATGGCATTTCCACCCAACAGCCAGTCAGGGGGAAGGGACAGAGTCAGGGCTTCCCAGGACTTTGGGAAAACAAGGTAATGGGTAATAGAAAGCAAGAGGCCACCGGGGCCATCTTGTTTTCCATCAGGAATCAACTGATCCCAATGGCAGGGCCGGGGTATCCCAAAATGGAGGATACTCCGCGCACCTGTCAAATTCAGCATGCAGCTGCCACCAGCCCATACCCTGCTCTGTGGGCCACCCACAGGTGCCCAAAAACATACAATAGGGGCACAGGGTTGTACCGCCACCCATGGGTGCCATAAGGGTATCCCACAGGTCCGTTCACCAAACCAAACGAAAGAGAGCTGCACCGCCAGGAGTCCCACATGGACTCCTGCGTGGAAAACACGACAGAACACATGATAAAGAGCAGTAAAGGACAAGGATACGGAGGCCCTGTCCCTCCGATGCATTTCCAGCATCACAGGCAGCAGCAGTCATTATACCCATGTTCTTTGATCCTTGCACTGGCAGACATTGTTCTATACAAAACCCAATAACAACATAAATGCAGGGCATACCACATGTTTTTACTTATTCTACTGTGGGGAAGAGCTCTGCCTGACCCATTGCACTCTGGTGACTGAGGAGGAAATGAATGTTCGCTCTCCTGCAGTCCAACCGCTTTATTAGAATCTCTGGTGACCCGCTGAGCTTGTGAGTCTGCATATATTACACGGCCACTAGTGTGGCCGCGTAGTTATGGTTAAGTTGCTGTTTCCATAGGAAGAGCACTTTTTGGGCGGCCTATAAATCCGCTCCCCCTGGACGAATCCTCACCAAACTTTGCAAAAAAAAGTATGTGGGGCACTCTGAATTTTTTTGAAAAGTTTGGTGAGGATTCATCTAGGGGAGGGAAAGTTATAGGGGAGGGTCCCAAAACGCCTTTTTTTCCCATAGACTGAAAGAGGGAAAAACTTGCACAGCTAGAGGCCAAACCGCTGGACGGATTTGCACCAAATTTGAGGCAGTGGCAGGGGCTTGGGCATGAAAGCGTGCTTTAGCAAAATTTGTGAGTAGTTCCCTTAAAAACGATCAAAAAGTATGTCTTTAAAAATTAGTGATATCTATGTCCGCTCCGCGGTCACACTTCCCTGTTCGCTCCGTGGATAAGATTGCAATTAGCTATTCCGTGGCATGCTGGCCGCGACCATGTTGCTCTTTCACCGATTGGTTGGGGCACAGCGTGAAGTGCGTCGTAATCTTTCGATACGTCCGCCATGTTTACTCCGTTTTCTGTTGAACGCAAACATCGGCGCTAACATACCTGAACGAAGAAGGCACCAATGCACTTATAACACTTATGGAACACTGTTTCGAAAGGTGAGCGTTAATGAGACGTGGTAGTAGAAAGTCAAACATTGAAGTATTCTTTTTAACACTGTCATACGGTACAGTGGGACTTTCTACTCACTGGGCCTCATTACGACCCTGGCGGAAATGGAAAAATGATGGCGGAAATGCAATACCGCCATCGAACACCGCTCGTTGCGATTATGACCCGTCACCGTAAAGTACGATGCCATTAGCGACACCGCAGTGAACGGCAACGCTAACTGCACCAAGTACGCGCACGCGCGCCTTGCAAAACCGGAATCACCGCCATGGCGCAACGGTACGCGAATTCTGACCCTAGCGGACATGTACTGAACGCCATCAAGCACGTCGTAAAGTACCATTCCGCCATGGCGAGAAATACGGCATCGTGAACCAACCGTAAATGGCCCACTGAGTGCCTGTACTCCACTCCCTGGCCACATTGCACAACTCCTGGCAGGCGCAATGTACTCACACTATGCAACCAGTGAAATCTACAATTCACCCATGCATGCCAACGTAGAAATGCATGCAGGGGCTCAAAGCGCCCCGTGAGTGGGCATCCATGTACGGCATGTCACCATAGCCGTACTGATGCAGCACAGGCATGTGAAGGTACAATACATCAAAATGAAAATCAAGAACACATGACACAAAACAACAGTAGTCCCCCATCGCTTGCCACCAGCGCAAGGCAACATCCAAAACAGCATCCTGAGGGGGATTGCACCAGCCCTGTACTCTTGCCAGTAAACAAACCAACCATCAGCAGAAGCATGTACCACACAAGTTGGCAGAGTGACTGAGCAGCCAGGCTCATCCCAAGAGGGGCCGATGGGAGCTGCAGGGCACAGATGGCATGAATACAGAAGCTATTCCAATGGACATGACCCCAGTCCCCCTCCAACAAACGCACGCAAACACAGGCACCTGTGACCAGCCACATTCTGAACATCCCATCATTCCACCAATCGACCTGGCTGACAGGCACCAGTCGGCCAAAAGCCAATCCCCCGCCCCTGAACAGCACATCATGTAAACAGTCACAATGGCAGCCCCTATCCGTGACCATACTGTGCTACGTAGGCAAACGCGGCCAGTACTGTACCACACAACTCAACTCAGAAGGCGGAACACAATGCAGATCATCTCGCAATACATACCGCCACAAATCGAAAATCGCCACATCACCTGCAAAGAATAACGCAACACGACAAATATCGGAATACAATTTAAATGCACATCCAAATGACAAAGGCCCCACAGCAATTTGCAAAATAACACCAAAACAACCATCATCACCGAGGGCTGCATCTGCAATAATTGACCAGCTTCCACTTGTGTGACGCCCTGTACCATCATGGCACACAGGGCCTACATCAACGTTCCAAAAGGCAACATGGAAGCGGCAAGAACCGCAGGTCCGTCCCATGAGGCAGGCACTAGTCGAGCTGAAAGGCCGAAATGTTGCACCTAGCCACCAGTACAGCGTAAGGGCATGTGGCCCATTGGCGATCGTCCCATAAGATCGAAATGGTGCTCCACTGATTCACCCGAAGCTGCAGGTGTCGAGAGTAAAAACCATCTGGAGGAGTGGCGTAGAGATGGCATCTGCAATAGGGCAGGAGATACCTGTCACCCAAAAGAAACACAAATTAACCGATTGCATTACGGGACTCATGATGCATTACAATCTTCATTCAACACACCAAATCCACACCCATATGCATGCTAGCCCACTCCAAAGGAATATACAGACCCCTAAATCAGTATCGATTCATAACGAAATCAATCGAGGTAAATACACCATTGGCAACGTTGGTTACTGTGCATGCGTCCGTCAAGATAGAACCCATGACATGGGATTAGTAACGTGCCTAGACACAAGTGTATGAAGGCGCGTCGAGACAGGGAGGATCCGACAAGGGCAGATAGACGTAAGTCCCACTATGGCAGCCTTGCATCACATAGCGCAGGGGAAGGGGAGTGATTCAAAAAACCCATGTACATGGCAGACCCTAAACGGAATCATCTGTCCATGCATCCATTCATCATTCCCTCATCCCGCAATGAAAACGCATGAATATTCACTCACATAATATGTGAAACTTCCATCGCGTCTGTGCGTAATGCAGTCTGCAAAAACCACTGTGCTCCTGGCCGGATCTGTAGTGTTGTGAAGCAAGATGGATTTGGGAACGTCCTGCCTTATCGTCCACTACGCTATTGCGCATCCCATTCAATTCATATCATTCATTGCTTGCTCGTTATGGGCCATGTCCCAAGGACATTCTACAATAGAACGTTACATTTCCAGCCAGACCTGTGGGCGTATCCTCGCCGCTACTTCAAAACCAAAAATGCTGGCCTTCGAATTCCTCACTTGCAACATTACGTCGAAAAGGCTTCTGTGAACGCTTGCATTCACAATTACATCAATGTAGTGCGGCTGTGTGTCATAATGCTAACTGGCTGCAATCACAAATGGGACGCCACGCCCGTCGGCGAAGTACGTTACTGTGCTGCATGAGGGTCGGCCATCGATCGAGCCCTACATACCACTGACTCTTCACAGGTATGTAAGCGGCTGCAATCATAGCATGTGTAACAATGGGAGCATAGCATGAAAATCAGTCAAAGTACATCACACTGCCATCGGGATTTGATACATGATTCCAATCCCAAGATGCCATGCGGACAAATGCAGCCTTACGTGCGGGACGTGCTCGGCCAGAAGGGATTGCATCTGCCACAGATTCATTCAATCAGCACAGGTGGAGGCCATACAGGCCGACAGCACATATATAGCAGACCCAAACCCCTCCCACAACCACTCCCACTCCAAAATGCTACCGGCAGGACTAGCGATGTTGGGCCTGGGGGACCAGATAGCACTGCAAGTGCTACAACTACAAGAAGACGACGAACAACAACAGGTACAACAACCGGGCGCACAGGGGAGACGGAGGAGAAGGAGGAGGAGGAGGGCAAGGCAGGGTCAGCAAGGCCCACAAGCACTGCCACTACCACCACGCAGGCGGCCCGCAATCCCACGCCTCCGAGCCGATCCGTTCAACCTCACTGCTGAGCAGATCCACACCCTCTACCGTTTGGACCGGGACACCATAATCGCCATTGTGGACATGACACATGCTGACCTCGTGAGCATGATAGATAGCCCAACCGCCATCCCACCCCTACTGAAGGTGGTGTCTGCACTCCACTTCCTGGCCACAGGCACCTACCAGCACACAGTGGGACAGTTGCATGGCATTTCACAGCCACTGTTCTCACGGACACTCTTCCAAGTGCACAATGCCCTCCTGAAGCACGCCGACGACCACATCACACTACCACGCACGTACCAGGAGATTACCAACGCAAAAGTGGGATTCCATGCACTTGGCGGCATCCCGGGTTGCATTGGTGCCATCGACTGCACCCATGTTGAATTGGTTGTCCCACATGCCATGGAGGTCCAGTACCGCAACCGGAAACAATTTCATTCAATCAATGTGCAAATGGTGTGTGACTCCAACAAGATATTTACGCATTGTTGTGCCAGATTTCCAGGATCTACCCATGATTCTATGGTCCTGAGGAACACAAGAATACCACGCTACATGGAGCGACACGCAGGGCACAGATCCTGGCTACTCGGTGAGTCTCATTCCATGCATGACATCGTGGCCCATTTGATGCGTCAATGACCTTGCAGGAGGGGGGGGGGGCTACTTAGCACTATCATTCCACTGACACCCTTTATTCGTCTCATACAGGTGATGCCGGGTATCCACTGAAGAGATGGCTCCTTACACCAATCCGGAACCCACAGAACGAGCATGAGGAGGACTACAACCATGCCCACTCACGTACCCGTGTGGTCATTGAACAGGCATTCGGCCTACTGAAGGCTCGTTTCCGCAGCCTCAGCAGGTCTGGCGGGGCACTCATGTACAGCCATGAGAAGGTTTCTAAGATGGTCATGGCATGTGTCATGCTGCACAACATGTGCATACGTAGGAATGTGCCCATGCCCCCTGACGCTGTACTGCATGCACCTGAAGATGATGATGATGATGAGGGTGGGGATGTGGAGGCACCTCAAGGAGTCCATGAGGCACAGGATGCACGTGCAATCCGACAGAGCATCATAGATGCATGCTTCTAGCAACCACGCATGGTGCCTATTACACGGAAAGGGGACCTGTGGCACTGTGTGTGTGTAGTACAGGCACATTGTGGACTGTACGCCTATGAAGGCCTCGTACGCAAATATCAATGTCCACACATGTCATTGGATGATAATGAGGTGCTGTATTGTTAATGTGATTTGATTTATACACCCTATGGACCCGCCACCCAGTGAAGCCCAACACACCCCCTCCACCCTACTACCTCCCCCCCCAACACCAGTGTCCAAATATGCATGCTGTCCGTGGTTGGACGCTATTGCAAGCCCCCTCTACGGGTATCAGGGGCACCCCTGCCCGTGGAGCGCAGGTTCCTGCCAGATCTGCGTTGGGGGCTGCCCTGGACGGAACTTGCCACGGATGATGTCTCTGCCTGCTCGCGTCCATGCATGTCTCTGAGGGTTTGTGAGAGCTCCGAGAGCACACGGCGCACAGCAGCAAGTTCAGCACAAACGTCTTTGGACGTCGCATGCAGTTCCCCCCTCAGGCTCTCGGTGCTTTTCTCCATTTGTGCTCTCAGGCTCTCGGTGCTTTTCTCCATTTGTGCTCTCAGGCTCTCGGTGCTTTTCTCCATTTCTCCCCTGAGGCTCTCACTACTTTTCTCTATTTGTGCCCTGAGTGTCTCGGTGGATGTTTCCATGGCTGCCCTGGAACCCCCGCATTCATTTGCATGGTCCTTGAGTAGCGTGGACACTTCCTGCTGTTGCTCGATCAGCAGGTCGAGGGACTGTTGCCTCTGCTGGGCCATGGACATTTGCGGTGGTGTGACAGGGGGGCTGCTCAACACATGTTGCCTTGGCACAGGACTTGTGGGGGTTGGCCAGTCGTCGTCTTCAGGGTGCCCCTGCGTGGTTTCGTCATGGTGTAGGGGATGGAACATGCAGGGGGATTGGGAAAGGTCATGGATGGTACCTACGTCGCCAGCACTGTTTTCCGTGTCGGAGCATGCTGGCATGACAGCTGTGTCACCTATGGTGCTGCTACCACCAGAGGCAGTGCCATCAGATGCGTTCTTTGGGGGGACCTGTGGTGCTGGGGTTGTGGACTTGCTGGCTGCTGGGGTGCCTGTTGCAGTCCCCTCCAGTGTGCTGCCACTTGATTCCTGCTGCTGCCGTGTCTTGATCCTTGCACCTGAGGTGGAGGCTCTTGGGACGTTGGTCCTGGCCCTCTTTGCAGGCGTGCTGGTAGGGGTGTCCTGCAGCTCGTCGTTGGTATCGGACCCTGTGGTGGAGTAAAGAGGGGCGAGCGTTAGTTATGGGTCTGTCGGATTTGGAATGGCAACGTATCAAATGCATTGGGGTGGTACATGAGGCTGATTTGGGACTGGGCCTTGGAGGTGGTCTCATTTTCGTGTGGATTGAGGATGCATTCATTTGGCTGCCTGCAGTTAGGGGGTGCATGCTGCACATGTAGGGGTTGTTTATGGCATCTTGATTGATTTGTTTATTCATTCTGACTTTTAGAGGGCGCTGTCAGGGCAAAGTATGTATTGCACTATGGGGTCACATGGTACTGCACATGTTCGTGTTTTGTGGATTTCGCATTGTTTCTCTTGGCCAACCTACCTGATTCTCCGGATGTCGGCACTCCTTTCTCCATCCCTCCGACTCCCTCTATGCTCTCCATTCCTATGGTGGAGGCGCAGATATCCTCCCAGGGGGTCAACTTGATGGGCGACTCTGAACCCCCCCCGGTAGCTGTGGCGATGTTCCTGTTCGCAGAAAGTATGCTGCGTACGCGGATCCGCAGGTCGTCCCACCGCTTGCGACATTGCTGTGGCGTGCGGGGTGTTGTCCCCACCGCACTTACGCGCTGTGCCACCAGGGCCCATATGGCCTTCTTGTTGGCAAGGGCCGTCCTGGTCATTTGACTGGAGAAGACGACGGCGGCATTTTCCTGGAGGGTCTCGGTGAGCACGGTCAGTTCCTCTCGGGAGAAGTGTACCTGCCGCTTGCGATCACACGCTTTCTTGGCTACCTTTCCCATATTTATTTTTTTAACTGGGGTTGCTAACGGGTTGGGATGTGTGTCAGGGTCGGATTTTTAATGGTTGTGTTGGGATTCGGATTTTATAGTTGTGCGGCGTGCTGTTTCCCGTTCCGGCCACATGCTTTTACTTCCGTTTCCGTATATTTACGGTGCCCGTAATTTGCGGTGCCCGCTCGTTACGGTGACCGCTCATTACGGTGACCGCTAAGATGGGTGGCGGTATTGCACCTGGTGCAGCGTACGGCGGCGGTAAGGGCCGTTTTGGGGTCATTTCCGCCATCGCAGCCTTTCGGATTCCGCCATGGCGTAATGCTCGTGCCCGATGGGTCGTAATTAGCCGCACTTTGCTCCTTCGTGCAATGGCGGAAACGCTATTTACGCTGTTGCGGTCCGGTCAGTCACTTTCCGCCAGGGTCGTAATGAGGCCCACTGTACGAAATGAACTTAGTGCGTCCATTTCACAATCCATAGACAACATTACTGCAGTCAGACTGGCGGGAATCTGAGGCAGCCACCTGCTCCATTTCGTACACACAGCCCTTCTGCACGTGTACGCCAGTAGCGGTTCTCATAAATAGAAGCTGATATGTTGTTGCAAAATGAAAATGTATTTGCATTCGGAGTGAAGGCCACTGCATTTTCTGTTTTCAACACAAGCTCAGTACGGCCGCATATTTGTCGACACCCATTAGGGTCCCTTGTTTTTTAACCTTGAGGTAGAGGGAAAGAGTAGAAAGAATGTAGGGAGTAACAGTTTGAAAAACATATCGTTTGATAAGGTTATGCTTCGAAAACTTTTGCACCGACCATGAGAAATTAGTTCCCGAACAGGCAGTCTTCTACATACACTAGTGTCGGACTACAGAAAACGCAATGGAGGCACTCCACATCATGTAAGTGTATTTTTGCCGCCTATATTCTGAATTGACGTTATGTTTTAGTTCGTAAAAAAATATATATATTTACCTAATGTTTTACAAGTTTTATGTGCCGTTGCAATTTTTTTCCTATTATGGACATTGCACATTGTCGCCGTTTGTAGGGTGATACTACATTTCCCCAAATTAAAATACTATTTAATAAGAAAGATATGTGTTAGAATTTTTTTGTGTGCACAGGTTGTGCAGTGATACACGTTTTATTTCCCCTTATACCGCGCAGCTACTTCCAAAGGAAAATTGTATTATCAATAACGACGTTCCAGCTTTCTGTGCCGTTCGATTTATTTTTCCAATTATGGACATAGTACATTGTCGCCGTCCCTAGGGTCCCACTACATTTCCTCCTATTGAATGAATTTTTTACTGAAAATGTTATGTAGTACAACTGTGGTTTATCCAAAGGATGCGTATTCACAAATCTTTTAATTCCCAGTTCCTCCTCAGATACTTTCTTCCCTATTGTGATTGTCACGTATTATAGATGCCAAGTGACAGGTTCTTTAACCGTCGAATGGAACTGTTAATAACCAGCTGTCTGAGCATCATAATTCACTGGGATGATCGTGTTGGCCCTCTGTGTCCCTACGCTGCTGTCGCTATAAGAAGTAACATTCCATCCTTTCTGGTGCTGTAGATCACAGCGGTTGACGTCGTCTTGCACATCAATGTGGGAGGAAAACGACTATTGTGGCGGCAACGCATACTTTGTGTGTGTGGAAAAAAACAACGTGACCTTTAACATTGTCATTGTCGACCAAAGAGACCAACTTAATACTTCTATGGAAAAGTGAATAGTGCCATCTTTTCACACAGTTCATTGTGAAACAAAACTACTTTACTACTGGCATAGGGCGATGATTTCGCTCACTTTATTGTGAAATAGAAGTACTGGACAAATTGTTAAATGTTAGTGTTTTCTTTGCAAATGCACTCTCTGTTTGCACAATGTGGCATGTCACTTACAAATGTATGTGTCGAAAGGTGTGTGCTAAACAGCATTCTGGTGCACAGCGTATTCATGGAATATCAAAGCCATTTTGAGCGCTGGTGCAGAGAACATCCCGCAGCGCCAGTTACGCCCCCAGGAACGCCCCTTGCGCAAGGATAAGGCATTGAAATCCCCAATACAGCACAAAGGGCCGTGCTAACCCTGGATCAGCTAACAGGGCCGCTACACTGCAATCGCGCGAGCGGGGAATGTGTATTACTGGGGTGCGCTGGAATTATCACACGCGATAGGGCTTGTGCGAGCGGGGTACGTGTATTTGTGGGGTGCGTGGGAAGTTTCATACGCGATAGGGCTTGTGCGAGCGGGGTACGTGTATTTGTGGGGTGCGCAGGAAGTTTCACACGCGATAGGCTATGGGTGAGCGGGGTACGTGTATTTGTGGTGTGCGCGGGAAGTTTCACACGCGATAGGCCATGGGTGAGCGGGGTACGTGTATTTGTGGGGTGCGTGGGAAGTTTCACACACGATAGGCCTTGGGCGAGCAGGCTACGTGTATTTGTGGGGTGCGCGGGAAGTTTCACACGCAATAGGCCATGGGCGAGCGGTGTACATGTATTTGTGGGGTGCGTGGGAAGTTTCACACGTGATAGGCCTTGGGCGAGCAGGGTACGTGTATTTGTGGGGTGCGCGGGAAGTTTCACACGCGATAGGCCTTGGGCGAGAGTGGTACATGTATTTGTTGTGTGCGCAGGAAGTTTCACACACGATAGGCCTTGGGCGAGCGGGGTATGTGTATTTGTGGGGTGCGCAGGAAGTTTCACACACGATAGGCCTTGGGTGAGCGGGGTATGTGTATTTGTGGTGGGCACGGGAAGTTTCACACACAATAGGCCTTGGGTGACCGGGGTACGTGTATTTGTGGGGTGCGTGGGAAGTTTCACACGCGATAGGCCTTGGGCGAGCGGGGTACATGTATTTGTGGGGTGCGCAGGAAGTTTCACACGCGATAGGCCATGGGCAAGCGGGATACATGTATTTGTGGGGTGCGCCGGGAAGTTTCACATGCGATAGTCCTTGGGCGAGCGGGGTACATGTATTTGTGGGGTGCGCAGGAAGTTTCACACGCGATAGGCCTTGTGCGAGTGGGGTACGTGTATATGTGGGGTGCGCGGGAAGTTTCACACGCGATAGGCCTTGGGCGAGCAGGGTACGTGTATTTGTGGGGTGCGCAGGAAGTTTCACACGAGATAGGCCTTGTGCGAGTGGGGTACGTGTATTTGTGGGGTGCGCAGGAAGTTTCACACACGATAGGCCTTGGGCGAGCGGGGTACGTGTATTTGTGGGATGCGCGGGAAGTTTCACACGCGATAGGCCATGGGCAAGCGGGGTACATGTATTTGTGGGGTGCGCCGGGAAGTTTCACATGCGATAGGCCTTGGGCGAGCGGGGTACATGTATTTGTGGGGTGCGCGGGAAGTTTCACACGCGATAGGCCTTGTGCGAGTGGGGTACGTGTATATGTGGGGTGCGCGGGAAGTTTCACACGCGATAGGCCTTGGGCGAGCGGGGTACGTGTATTTGTGGGGTGCGCAGGAAGTTTCACACGCGATAGGCCTTGTGCGAGTGGGGTATGTGTATTTGTGTGGTGCGCAGGAAGTTTCGCACACGATAGGCCTTGGGCGAGCGGGGTACGTTTATTTGTGGGGTGTGCGTGGAGTTCCACACGCGATTTCGCTGGGCGAGCGGGGTATGGGTATTCCTGGGGTGCCCCAACGTGAATTGGCAGTGTATGTCCTCCCAGGTGAGCCTTCTCCGCCCTCCCCAGGGCCTGCAGGCAGCCCACACCACAGGGGACTACCCTGCACCCCTGGCCATGCCCCGCAGTCAGCACATCCACCCTGGCCATGCTGCCCAGCCAGCCCACATGTCACCATGCACAAGTGAGCACCGACACATGTCCCCCTGCATCACCCACCCAGCAGTGATGGGCACCTTCCAGCAGGTCCCGACTCATGTCCCCCCACCCACTCACCCACCCAGCAGTGATGGGCACCTGCCAGCAGGCTCCGACTCATGTCCCCCCGCACCCACACCCACCCAGCAGTGACGGGCACCTGCCAGCAGGCCCCGACTCATGTCCCCCCCAACACGTAATCATGATCCACAATCATGCCCTCATGGCCACCCAAATCACACTGTACACCACCCCTGCCCAAAGAACCAACCAAGTATTACATACACCCCACATTGAAATGGCCATTACATGAAACAACCCAAATGGCATGTATGTACATCAACACATGTCCATCACACACACACAATGGGTCCCATTGAATGTGAAAACCCACATCGTGACATGCATGAAACCAATCAGAGAATACCACACATTGAAGTATGAAACAAAAACTGTATTGAACACAAAATGCAGTGAATCGAATGAAAACACACAATAATGTTAATGAGAAATAAAATGCTGCATGTTCCAAAATGAGAAAAAAATTAAATCAGAATCCAAAAAAATCAAAAATGAAAATGTGTCCAAAGTCTCCGTTCAACAAAGCAAATCCAAAGGGAAAGAAATTAGTAAAATCCATTGCTCCATGGTAAAAAAAGAAATAAAATGACGATGAAACCACTGTTCTACTATATACAAATAACAAATCCAGAGTCCATGAGCCCAACCATTAAAATAAAACCCACAGAAAAAACTACTTAATAAAGAACTTTCTACAAAAAGGTGGGGCATAGTCCAAGCGCCCCAAATGAAAGAAAAACATAAATCAAACCTAACACTAACTATATACAATGGCGGCGGGCAAGCCCTACGGCTCAATTGCCGATTTCCCGGGCCAGGGCATCATCGAACTCCTGTTCTATGTCCTGGAGGCGGGCCTGTTCACTGGCCCGAGGTCTCGCAGGGATAACGCCATGTTCACCTCCAAATTCCTGCAAATTCCCTCGAGGCACTCAGCCCGCCTCAGCGCCCTGCGCATGGAGTTCTCCGCCCTGACCATAGTGAGCCGTGCCTCTTACGCCCGCCGCCGCTCTGCATCTATGGCCTGGCCCAACCGCTGCCACACGGAATACACTCCCAATCCAGGGTCCTCCTGCCCTCTGGCCGATGCCTGCCCCTCTGATGTTGATGTCCCCGAGCCATCATCGCTCCCACCTTGAGCCTGCTGCTGCCATGCATGTCCCCTGCTTTGTGATGCCTGCACGTCCTCCTCCTGCTGGGGTCCAGTTGTTGTGCTGGCCACCCATGCTGGACCTCTGACTCCCGACTGTGACAGGAATGTGTCCTCCACCAGCCTGGCCACTGGGTCAGGGCCAGCTCCACAGGGTGCCCGGGTGACACTTGGGCAGGGAGATGGCATGGAGGACGACTGGCGCATAGGGGGTTCAGTTGAGGAGGGGGTCGGTAGAAGCTCCAGCACACGGAGGAACCCAGCACCGGTGATCCCTCCTAGCCGGTTGACGCGGTCTTCGAGGCATTCGAAATGACATGCATTGTCCTCATGAGAACCCTGCACGTCACCCCGAATGTCACAAACACACAACGCCACCCCAGCCAGGACAGGCTGAACACAGTCCCGGATTGCCACATCCGCAGGGAGACGAAGGCCAGTTGTTGTGCGGCTATCCCCTCCCTGAAAATGAGTCTGGACAAAGGCATCCCTGCTGGCGCCGGATGATCCAGTCACAGGATCAGGGACAGGATTACACACAGGCACCTCTGCGGTGGCCTGTGCTGCCTCCTGTCCCTGGCCCTGGACTGCACCACTGGCACCAGTGGAATCCCCCCTCCAGGCCCCGTGCGTGTGACTTCCACGGCCTCCTCCTCAACCAAACCCCCCACCAACTGGATGACTCCGTGCCATCTCCCTCCGTAGGACCCTGTGAGGTCTCAGCTGACCCCTCTGTTGCCGAGGAGTCCACCTCTGACCTCCGCCTTTTGGACCTACCCCCGGCAGCTGCGGCCGCGGACGTGGCACCAGGCTCCTCACTCCCCGAAGATATGTCAACCTGGGAGGGGAGCTAGGCCTTGCGTCTCCGGCTGGTGGTGGGATCCCTGCCACTGTGCTCCACAGCACCGTCTCCGCCCTCTTCATCAGTTGACGCTGCAGACAGGGAGAGACAGAGAACAGGCATCAGGGCAATGTAGAATGGTCTGATAGACACATGACAGTTGCAGATGAGTGGCAGTCGCAGACTTCAGACATGGCATCACACACCCCAACACACATGTCATTTCAACTCACACACAAGAGCAAAACAACAGGAATGTTGCACCAGGCAGCACCATCCACACACAAACAATAGCATGAGTAGCCGAAGGTGAGCCTGACGTCACATGCAACAAGGGGAGTGCAGAACACATGCACAGACGCCACCAGACATACATGCATCTGTACATCTCCACCACCCGTCGCAGTGATAACTTTGCCATCCATGTCACATCTGGCAATCAGCCTCCTACATGTCATCACATGCATCCATGGTGTATCACAGTTGCATGCTTGTCATATACACACACATGCACATGTACATAGTGCAGATACATGCAGGTGGAACCAGCATCCATGTGTGACACCACAACCATACCACAGTACATACACAGAAATTCACAAATGTGTGCACCCACACCTGCATTTGGCCGGCATGCTTACTAACACATACACCATCGCTGTGTCTCACACATGAGAGACTCACATGTTGCAGGTTCACGTCCCTGTACAGACACATTCATACATGGCCCTACAAAGACATATGTGCAACCTGCACGCTCCTGGCACACCTCAACATGCACAGCGTCCAATCAGTACGCATGTACACTTACCGCTCGACACCTGACGGGTCTGCCTCTCATGGACCTGGACGTGGAGCGCTGGGCGTATATGTTCCAGGGCCCTCATTTGGTTGTTGGTTAGGCGGACCCGGCACCCCTCAGCATCCGTTGCCTTCAGTAGGTGCCGAGCCTTGGTGAGGATGCTGGACCTGAAGTCCTCCCAGCGTTTCCGCTGTCGCGGGCTGCTACCTCCTCCATGTTGATGGCAGCCGCAATATCCATCCAGATCCTCTTCCGTCCTTCATAGTCGGCGCGCAAACTTCCAAAGAGGGCATCATACTGCCCCAGGACTTGCTCCACTAGGATACCAACTTCATTGATACTGAAGCTGGTAGCCCTCTGCCTCCCTGCTGGGGGGTTGCCACTGGTGCCAGATGGTGTTGTGTGCGACATGGCAACCGCCGAGGCAGGTGTGGCTGGGCAACTGGGTCCTGTGGCTGGGCTGTGGAGCGATGGTATCCCAGTCAGAAGTCTTCTGTTCCAGCAGGGGTGGTCACAGCAACTGGACCCCTGCAGATGGCTGACGTGCAGGCACCAAAGAGCAGGGCAGGTGTTTTGCAGGCAGGCAGGCAGCAGCAGATGGCAGGTGGGAGCGTGCTCAGGGCTCTGGGGGGGGCAGGTAAATGGCCTTCTGGGCAGGAGCATGGTCTTCCGTGTGTTGTCGCGAGGCCAGCTTGATACGGAGTGATTTGGCAGGTGAAAAAAGTGCACATCAGTGTGAAATTCGAGGAAAGGCCCTTAACGCACGCGGGCGTTTCCCACAACATGGGTGCATGTTTCTTGTACACGTGAAAAAACTGCACGTCCGGGTGTCACTGCGTGTAATTGGAGGAAAGGCCCTTAGCGCGTACGTGCGTAAGTGATGTTGCACGTGTGGACTGGCTTAAAAGGTACGTGTAGGATGCCATTTTCTTGTATGTGCTTTTTGTGGACAGCGAGCAGGTGATTCTTGTACTTCTTGTCAGTTCACACGCGATTCCTTCACAACGGTTCCAGTTCGTACTCCCTGTTTACTCAAACAGCGTTCAATTCTTTTTTTGGCGGGGGTGTTGCCAAAGCGCATCTTTTTCACGTTATTTTTCCAGGCAGAAGGTAAGTCGCGCACGTATTTTCCAACTGTGGTTGCCCCTGTGTGTCGCGTACCCCTTCAGAGGTCATTGTAGGCTGCGTGCATCATGCATACGCTTATTTTTGTGTCTCTGGGTGCCTACAGCGTAGTGCGGGTTCATTTTTCCACGCACGTGGTCTACCAGAGGTTGCGTGCACATTTAGTATTGTTTTTGGGGTGCCTGTGCGTTGCGTGACCCGTCATCTTCCCCTAGGAGTCACAGACAGCCTTGCTAGAGCACTAGGGTACGAATTCCATCTAGTACCCTACCACTTTCACCCCAATTGCCCAGGACAATTATTTACTGCAACTCCCATACGCACAACAACATCAGTGCCATGGTTGGGAGGCGACCAAGCAATAAGGAAGGCAAAGGTGGCCGAGCTCAAAGAGGTGGGCGCGGTTGGGGACGTGGCCAGGATGTGCAGGGTGGGCCAAGAGGCCAGTGTGTGGAGGACCAATCGGGGCCACCTATGCCCCCTCCAATCTCCCCAAATGGTTGGGGGAAATGTAGCTGACACCATCCCAGCTCAGCCCTGGCCCATATTGTCAACTGAACCGGCACAGGATGACTCCCAGGCTGACTTCCGTGTCACCAAGTCTAAGCCACGTGTGGCGGTGAAAGTTGCTGTCACCAGGCCACGTGGATCTGGGGCAGCAATGTCATCTGCTGTCCCAAGTAGCCAGGGTGAGGAGGCTGCAGGGGCAGCTGCAGCTCAATCCACCCCAGCTCTGAGTCTCCCAGCCGGGAGAGTGTCGGTCCAGGTTCATCACACAGAGGTTGGTCCTGCCAACATCACCCTGCAGCCAATGCCTGCAGCGAGACCTTAGGTCATGGTGCCTTTGGAAACTTCCAGTACCCAGTCCACCTGCCCTTTGCCCCTACCAACCATAGCGACGTAAGCCACTCAGGGACTGCACCACCTTCCAAGAAGAAGGGTGCTCTTGCACTACAGCCTGGGGCCCAAGACACGGCTACACACTCTGTCACGTCAAGGAAGCCTAGCTTCAATGACGCCGAACTAGATGCACTTGTGGCGTATGTGTTGGCACATAGCTGCGAAATGGTGATGACTGCAGGGTGCGAGACTACGGCTGCTCAACGTAGGGCCCACTGGCATACCATCGCGGATCACATTAGTGCCCTTGGATTTGTGAGGCGCACAGCTGATGATTGCTATAAGCGGTGGAATGACCTGAAACGCAGAGCAAAGAACAAGCTGGCTTCCAATCATGCCTCTACTCTGGTGACTGGCGGTGGGTCTCCACCAGAGGACGACCAACTCACTAAACATGAGTCTGTCACTGGAGGCTTCATCACAGAGGAACAGATCCAAGGCGTGGGAGACCTACCAGCTCTTGAAGCATTGTCCGATGAGTGCCCATGCATGTGTGTGCAAACCATGTGTATGTTGCTTGGGTGATGTGTTCTGATTGAGTGCCAGGTGAGGCTGTGTAGTCACGATTGGTATGTGTCACCCATGTGGTCCCTCCAAACCATTCCCCGGCCTTGGGTTTGGGTATGACAGTATCCCTTCTGACCACAGTTGCCAATTTGCACCTGATTACTGCAGTTGCACTTCAACTGTCATCTTGCAACAACATTGTTCAAAATGTTTTCCTGTTCATTCAGCCTGATTGTTTCAGTCCTTGCCATTTTTAGGACACATTTTGTTGCCGTACTGCCACAAATGTAACATACTTCTGTCATAGATTACACCCCACAATGGCCCACATTTATTACCTTGTTATGGGAATGATTTAACCATTCAGGCCGATTGAGTAATGGCCTACACACAATCATTTTTGGGCCCTGTTTGAATGTTGAACATGACTGTTGTCTTCTGTCATGTTGAAGTGACCAACCATTGATGTATTCATCTGCCTGCCATCACTATATCAGTGAACATTGGATCTGTTGCAGCGTGTGGCACATGCGTGTTTTGTCACACTGTTTTGCATGTTTTATCTCATGATGTCCATCTCACATGGATGGGTGACAGTACTGATTTCCTACCATATAGCTGTACTTGTCAAATGTACCATGGCTATGCTACGTGCCATCTGTGTGCTGGCATTTGTCATGCATGTGTTTTAGACATGCCACTCACAGGCTAATGTGTGATGCCAGTGCTATCCAGCATGCAGCACATGTGTTGCTTTTCCATCTTGGTTCCTCAGTGTCTGCTTTTTGTCTACCCATCCAACTCATTGACAGTGCATGCATGCCAGGGTTATAGTCATGTGGGACATGTGTAATTTATGTACTGGATCTCTGCCTCGTCAGGCCTATGTGTGTGCTATGGTGCTCATGCCTGTTTCCATTTGTTATCTTTCATGTTTTTGCAGGTGATGAGGCACTTTATGCTGTTGAGGAGGAGGAGATTGTGCAGACCCAGGAGGAGTCACAGCCACAAGCGGGCACCACTGGAGGACGTGGGGTGGTGGTGGGTGAAAACCCATTTGTCCTACAGACCATGCTGTCCATGGGTGTCTCCGGGTACACCTCCGCAGACCTCTATGAGTCAGGTGCTGAATCGGACAGTGAGACATATGTGCCGTCGCAGGTGAGTGTTTCTGGCAGGGATGCTGTTCTGTCCAACCCACCTGCACCGGGGGTAGACCCCTCTATGGGGATTTCAGTGTTGGTAAGTCCGCCTTTGGCGGTTACGGATGCAGGGTCACACTCCACAATATTTGCTCCTGTTCCTGGGTCAGTAGATCAAAGGAGGAATGCAGTCCTGCAGCCTTAGGCAGTGCCAGCACAGCAAGGTGCAGATCGCCTTGCCCCAAACAGGTGTGGTGCCTGCCAACACGGTGGCCGTGCGCCACGAGGCAATACTGGGTGGGAGAACTCCATCTACACTATAGCAGCACAACAGGGGGCATTGTGTGAAATGATGGCTCAGGCAATGGATAGGGTGGCCACTTCCATTCTCCCCTCTGAAAAGCAGATGGAGCTCCAGCAGCAGGCAACAGACTACATTTGCCACTCACACAGGGAGGACATGTTGGCGTCTAACAGGGACCAACAGGCTGGACTGGAGACTCTGCGCGCAGCCATATCTGTAGAGTCACTGGCCCACAGGGAAGCCCTGAGGTTAGAACACGGGTCCCTCAGAGATACTCTGGGTGAACTTGAAGTTTCCCAGAATTTTAGGTCAGAACAGCAGCTGGAGCAGCTCACACGTTCACTCTCAGCTGAGCTCCAGGCAACCTGTGCGGAGATCCAGGCATCACGCGAGGCCATCCAGGCAGAAATGCGTGCTACCCATGAGGTGCTGCATGGGGATCTCCGTACCATCATCCTGCAGAACCAAACCTTCCAGACCTGCATGCTTGCTGCCATGGAGGACCATACCAGGGCTTCGTGTGGGCTGCCTCCCATATTACATTTACAGCCACCTCCTGATGTAGCAGCAGAGGGTGATGACAGCGACGGCAGTTCTCAAACTGTAGCGTAGCCGTGCAGGCCATGAGCCCATGGAGGTATTTTTGTCTTTCTCAACATCCACGCATGCCGTCTCCTTTGCAGATGCAGTTCATGTTGTATGCAGTACACTGAGACATTTGCCTGACAGCAAACCTCTGCAGTTGAAAGGGGTCGATGTGCTGCCTTAGTCAGGTTGTGAGACTTGCACTACTTTAATTTTTTTCTGTCATATATTGCCACAGTTTTGTGTTGCTGAAAGTATTTGTTCAGTTGTGTTGTGTTTCTTATTGATTACTGAGAGCATATTGTCTGTGGCCTATTTACATTAGGGACAGTGCACTGTGTGACACTTGTGTCATGTGTTGTGCATTCATTTGGTTGCTTTCACATTGCATGCCATGCCATGGTGTGTTGGATAGCTGAGCTGGGGAGGGGTCGGGTGACATGGCACTATTTTGATGTGGTCTTTTGCAAGGGGGTAGTAATTCCTGCTGCATGAATGTGTGTATTTTTGTGACACAGCATTGGGTGTCTTTAAGTAGGTAGGGATGCACACAATGTAACACTTCCAGGTGAACAATCTAGGCTGGTATGGTTGTGACAGTTGACTGTCCCTTTTGTCATCATCATTGATTGTCAGCTGTTATGTGCCAGGCCTCTGTGCACTCCGCAAGGGTGGGATTTTAGGTGAAGTAATTTGCCACAAGCTGGGTACAGGCTGCCTCACCACGTGCCCTTTCACCTCCCATGTGCAGCGGCCGTGCATGTGGTTGGGGATGTGGGGGCACCATCATGTCCACCGGCACATCCCGGCGGGCTGCAACGTTTTGCAGGACACATGCTGCTTCCACTATGATCCTGCACACTACTGGGGGCGCATATAGCAGCTGCCCACCAGAGCAGTCAATGGAGTGAAAACTTGACTTGAGCACTCTGAATGTGCACTCCACTATGCCCCGGGTTGCAATATTGGCTGTGTTGTATCTTACCTCGGGTGGTGTGGTGGGGTTCCGGATTGGCGTCATCATGTCGGTGCTCAGAGGGTAGGCACTGTCCCCTGGGGAGGTGATGATGGCTGTCATTAGTGGGGTTGTCACATTACTCAGTATCTGACATACATGCATGCATGTGCAGAGGCATTTATACTCACCAATCAGCCATGTGTCGCCATGCCGCCCAGCTTGCAGGTCCCGGTTTAGGGGTGACATTCTGAAAATGAAACCATCATGGCTTGACCCTGGATAGTTGGCATATACTGAAGTGATGATTGCCTTGGCATCACATACTACCTGCACGTTGATTGAATGCCAGTGTTTGCGGTTTCAATATATGTGCTCAGTGGCCCTGGCAGGGCGTAGAGCCACATGAATGCAATCAATGGCACCTACCACTTTGGGGAAGTGTGCCACCCTGTAAAAGTCCTGGACCACGTCCTGCCTTTCTGCAGGTGTTTTGGGCATGTATATGTGCCTGCGGACTGAGGGGCGTGCAGTCATGATGGCCAACACCTGGTGTAGACAGCTTGACTGCGTGGCCTGTGACTCACCCCCCACTATGGCACTTGTCCGGTGAAATGAACCAGTAGTCAAGAAGTGCAGTACATTGAGCACCTTTTACAAGGGGTTCAGTGCTTGCGAGCACAGGGTGGGTGATGTGAGGTCATCCTCCCACTCACTCACCAGGTCGAGGATTATTTGTGGTGGAAACATGTACCTCCCATACACCTGGTCATCAGGCACCCCAAAAAGGCTGGTCCTGGGTAAAAAAATGCAGGGCCTGGCCATCCTCCTCCTCCTGCGGTGTCCCACGACCACTGCTGCGAGGAACGTTATATTCATTGTAGCGTCTGAGCTTGTTTGTTGTTTGCGCGCACTTTTATGCTGCGTGGGGGCGCTTATGCCTGCTTCCTGCTGGTGTACATGTTTCCGGATTAGCGCGTCTTTTTTGGCGCACACCTTTCCCCTGTTCGATTCCATGAATACGTGTTGTTGGCGCGCGTGTGGACGTTGCGAGCATTTACCTCCTGTACTTCCCCCGTAACGCCCACATTTTCACACGTTGTTCCACATTCCGCATGTTACGCCCCGTGTTCCGCCCACTTTTGTTGTGTGCGCTGCGCTATCCCTGTGCACGTAGCGCACTCCATTTAATGACGTGTGCGCCCACGTGCGACACCCACGATTTTGGCGCACATCCCAGGATTTACACGCGCACTGAATTCCATGAATCTATGTGCGCGCCTTTGGCACGCGTGCGCTGCGATTTTCACACTTGCGCTGCGATTTTCACGCTTGCGCTGCCCTTTTCGGCGCACATTTATTCCATGAATCGGCCCGTCAATTGTTTATAACTTTGTTTGCTGGGCCAGCCCCATTACTTCAAAGGTGTTTATTGAACTTCAATTGGGTTTGAGAAACCCCTATATAATCATAAATCTAAAGATGAGAGCAAGCTACGACCATCACATAATAATAACACAGTCCTAGTAGAGTCTGTCAACATAAAAGGGCATATACTAATAAACCTATTGCCAATTCTTACTTCTAAATACAAATGATGTGGGAAACAAATACAAATAGTGTGGGAAACAATGTTATGCAAAAGAAAAGTGTTCAAGAAATGATATGTTAGGATAGTTGAGCCGTTAGTCTCCCGTCCCCCAGATTTTCACAACGGGACAAGGTGGCGCACTCGAGCTTAGCACATACTCTGGCTTTTCTAGCATGAGGATGCAATTCAAAATCTCAGTATCAGGACCTTCTGTTCCAAAGTCTCTTTGCCATTCAAAGTCTCTTATTTCAGAGGGCCTGGTGCGACAAACAAACATTCAAAGTTCCTTCCTCTTCAGGATTCTCATATACACAACTTCTCTGGTGATTCACTGATCACCCCAGGACCCCCCACCCAGCTCTGACCCAATTTAACACAAAACCTTCAATTGGTCTCCCTCTGCCGGGATCAGACCCAATTTATCTCTTTTTCCAAACTTTCTTTACTGTATCAAAATCGAACACTTTCGACTGTGCGCAGGTCTTTGGCCTGACCCGTCGCAGGACCACTTCGATTTACAATTCTTTGTTCTCTTCTTAATATAACCTTAACTTTCACTTCTGTACTTCTCAGCTGGATTCCTTACAGACACCTTCAACTGAGCACCCATGCAGTGCCAGACCCTTCATCAAAGGTATTGTATCAAAGTCTCTTCAAAGGTCAAATACTCATCAGCAGTTCAACTTTACTTCAATTTTACTTCCGTCTTTTATAATACACGTTTTAACAATGTGCATTCCAGTGCTCACCATACAATGTAGCTGCTTGCAACCTTGGCTTCAACACAGACCAGTCTTGTATCAGTCTACCCAACTGTTAATATCTCTGATGCTTCTTTGTTCTTGGAGCCAAGGACGGTACCATTGCGGCTGCTGCTTCTCCCCGTTTCCTCGTGTGCTTTGCCTCGCTTAGCGTGTGCTCTCATGCTCTGCCTTTTATCCGTGTGGGGAAGCTTAATGGAAGTCGGGTGTGAGTGATGGTCAGTAATTGCCTAACCTCGCCTGACCATTGTACTGGGACATCTCAGGTATACTGCTCAGCTGTTAGTCTGTTTTCTCCCACAGTGGGCTGTCCGTGTGAAAGTGTTAGTGTAGGAAAACGGCGCGGGTAGAGTTCTACATATCCTACTTGATAGAGTGGGGTAGTGGGGTAAAGGTGTTACAGGGTACCATATCTCGCCATACGATGTCCCACTCCCACTCTCTGAAGACCCCTCACCTAGGTGATCCTCCCGCACTGATCAACCCCAGGAACTGCGGTTATCTGTAAAAAGTGTGCTAAATCAGAAACTCTTGCCTGCCCTCCTAGGCACCCAGCAAGTGCCCCCCTCCTTGGAATGTTCTCCCACTCCCTTCAAATCTTCTGTCCCTCCGCAGCCCTCTGCCATTCCTCTCAACCCTTGTTGTTTTGTGTGACGCACTTTCATTCCCGATCGCAAGCTCTTTTATAACCGCGGTTATCACGCTCAATAACCGCAGCTATGAGAAAATGTTCAAGCTCTGAACTTTGACTCCAACTCCCTAGCCCCACAATTCCACATGGTGTCCTCTTTCCACCTCCCCACCTGTAGCTTGATGCCATTGCATCCTTTTCCCCTTGAAACAGCATTTATTTCACTTTTCGTTTTCAGCTAGGGTTGGTTATTAATCTAATAACCGCTGCTATCTCTCACATTGAAAAAAAAGTAAAATGGCAGGTTTTCCTTTCTGAAAAGCCTCTCTCCTGCAAGGCTCCATGGGGGATAAAGTTATAATTTTTCCATCAAATATTTTAAAAACTACTGGACGCAATAACACTCCACTGGAAATCGAGTCAACGCTTCATGCCCAAGTTGTTTTGTACCTGCCATACACCGGAATACCCTCCCTAGCTCCCTGCGCTCTGAACCCTTACTGACCGCCTTTCGGAAAACCCTGAAAACGACCCTGTTCATCTAACAATTACATGGCCTAGCCCTCATAATTGTACTGTATGATGTATTATGTGATATATCTGATCACAGGTCACTGCCTCACTGTAACCCAAGGCACAACCTGCACACATTGTAACTAAGTCTTCCTTGCAAGTAACAGTGCCACAATGCCCCTGGGCTGCCTGCGCGCTATATACATTTAATAAATAAATAAATAAATAAATACCTGGTCCAATTCCGTCCAGTGGTTTTTGCAGTGCTCTGCGAAGGAATCTGGACTTTTTCTCTTTGGGAAAAAGGATGAATGGATGGGGATTAGGCCGAAACAGTGTTTATTTACTTCTTAGTAACATTCAGATTTTTTAACTGGTCTTTTCCAAAATATCCAGTCTGGGAGTGTGGGTGTGGCGTGAGAAAGGTTTGTTTGCAAAATTACAACCAAATCAGTCATGCGTATAAAAAGCTATTATCAATTCATTATTCGGGTTTCCTATGTATCTCAATACTCAACTTAAATAAAGGCCAGCGGCCGACGCACTAGAATATATCCTCTAGTTAAAGCAAGTGACAATTAACTGTTTTGGGGTCAGTACTACAATAAACCAATTCTAGGAGACAGCATGAGGGGACAGAGCAGAGGAGCAGGAGGACATCTGCCAGTCCCTAAAAACATTAAAACTGCCCCATTGTAACATGTTTCTTATGAATAACGTGAACTTAATCACTTATAGGGACGCATAACTAATGCTTGATAAAACACAGTTGATCCATTTTCTATGTCCTGGAGCAGTAAATAGAGGCATAAAACCAAGGTGTAAGCCTTTTATGCCTCAATTTACTGACCCGGGCCATCTTTGTCATATTTTGAAGTAGCAGATGAGAAGGTAAGAATGTTTCCTCCTCCACATCCTGCCTGCAAAGCCACTCAGTTTTATGCAGGTGGCCTTTGCATTTTTGTGAAATGGAGTGCAAAATTGAGGTGTAATGTGATTATGTCACATTTTGCGTGTCACTTTGCATTTCTCTTTACACAAGTTGAAAATTGCATGCAGTGCACATGACAGCATTTAAGTGCTGATGTTGGCTATCCCCTGCATGCAATTTACACTTTCTAAAAATGTAGCTTAGTGATATTAAATTATTTGCCCAGGATAACATACTTGTGTTAAGCAGTAAAGACAGCATTTGAACTGCTCCGAAATGCAGGCACTTGAACACATACTTTCTGAAGTCTAGATGGCACAAATATTACATTTTCACTTTTCAAGAACTGCATAACTTCTGTATTATAGAGTTTGCTTACAAAGTGCACAAATCAGCAATCTGGCAATATACAAATCCATATATTAAGCAGAGTATGCTTAGAGGTTTATTTTCCACATCTTGAATGCAAGATTATAAATGCTAGAATGCAGTGTTGAAGGCCTGAAAATCAGAACTAGGCATTAACGAGATGTTTTTCTTACCACACTTTAATTGTCTTGGAAGAAGGCACAGAATGTGTAGTGAACTGTTGCTCGCCTTCTGCCTTTTAGGTGCAAATGCCCCATTACCTTGATAATATGCTATTAATCGCCCTGGAAGCAGCACGGTCTGGCACTGTTGCGAGTTGTAGAGCTTCTGCAGCCTCTATGTTATATTTTGGGCACCTAATTGGGCCCATAAAGTGCCATAATAAAAGGTGGAACACGTGCTGCAGGTTTTGCACCTAGAGAGCAGCTAATGGTGGAGTGCACTGAAGCTCAGATGGATTAAAGGCTGGGGTCCCATTGCTCAGCCCTCGCAGTGGAGAGGCGTAATACTTGATTCTCCCCAGCCAGGACACAAAAACACAATGGGGGTGCTTGTACTGTATTGGAGTGGCGGTAGGGTGGCATGTTGGTAAGAAGGAGCGGATGTAAAGCGACTGGAAGGTCAAAGGTGAAGGAGGAGTGGGTGGAATAGAAAGGTGACGGCAGGTGGGAAGGGATGCTCGGTAGACTGATATTGCCACACTATTGTTCTTGCTTCTCTTTTGCTCTTGGTTTGTCCTGTTTTTATAGTACAGTTAATGCAGATATATTGAATAAAAGGGGTGCACACCTTTTATTCTTAGGGCATGATTAAATGAGATTCACCTCTCAGGCTCTTGTTCATGGGTGTGCTGTTTACAGTTTTCATTTTTCATGCAATGTGTGGTAGGTCAGAAGAGGGAAACAGACGAGGTTTTGGCATTCTTGCAGATGTTTATATAAAATTATAAGTGAAATCTGTGGATTTCCCTGCCTAACAAAACTAACGAGGGTGGTCATCTCTTTTGTGGAGTACAAAGCAAACAGTCCGTACTCTGTCAAAAACTATGCTGCACTGACCCTACCACTAAGACTAAATAACTAAAGTCCAGGAGAATGACTCCCTTCTCCTGGATAGGCTTCCCCAGCCTTAGTATATAAGTCCCAGTTTGGCTAACTGTTGTATTAGCTTGTTCCTTTAGGGGACATTTCCAAGTCTTTGATTCCCCTTTCTCTTGAATTTGTAAACTTCTCCTCCCCAGCATTCTTGGCCTTTGAATTTCTCTTATTATGCTTTTCTCAAGTGTCTCTGAAGGTCTCTCTTTTTCTGGGGAAATAGAATCCCTTTTTGTATTATTCCTGTTCTCCATATTCCTATAGTTCTTTATCTCCTTAGGAGAAATATATCCGATATCAGGATTCTCCTCTTCTCGTTTACTCATTTTCTCTTTGGGGCAAGTATAATAGACCCAAGATTTATTCTTATCTTGTTGGTCCCATTTGGTATTATTGAGACAAGTAAGATGAGTGCTGTAATGATTCCCACCTTCTTGGTGCTCTTTTGTGTCAATAATTCTCACACTCTCTGCTCTTTCACGTATCACTGTGATGAGTAGGATGAGTCCAGTGATGAGTTTCACTCTCTTTCCGTTCTTTCTTGTATCACTGGGATGAGTAGGATGAGTCTTTGATGTACTTCACTCTCGCGGGTTCTTTCTTGTTTCACTGGGACAAGTAGAATAATTCCCATGATGGGTTTTACTCTCTTTGTTCTTTCTTGTATCACTGGGACCAGTAGGATGAGTCCTGTGATGGGTTTCACTGCTCGGTTCTTTCTCGTATCACTGGGACAAGTAGGATGCAGGCACTTGTTATACCCATGTTCCCCCCCGGGTCTCCCACCGTCTGCGTTACCTTTTTTCCCAGGGGTTGGTATCACCGATTCTGCAGGCAGGAAAGGGACTTCTCTGCCTTTGGTCAGGAAAAGCTTCTGCTTAACCTCCGACTCTCTCTGCTTCTTGTCTGCGGCTCCACAGTGCCAGCTTTACAGCAGTCTCAGCATTGTTGCCAGACTGCAAGGTCCACCTCTCATGGGTCACGCCACCACTCACGGCCGTCTCTTTCCGTTGGGGGTTTCTTCCCCTGCTCTCCTCTGCTTTCAGCTCTCTTCATGCCTTTTGTGCACGCCAGCTGTTTGCTTCCTCCCTGCAGAGCATCTCCTTGTCTCGGGCAGCTTCCATGACACGGCTGATTTGAAACTCTCGGGTTTCACTTCTCTCTGACAGTGGTCCTTCTTCTATTTTTATGATACATTGCTGGGCCCTCCCCAGCGAAGTTTGTATAGTGCTTTTTCTGTTGCAGTTGAGCACTTTCCATTATTCGCTAATTTCTCCTTGTCACAGTATTGTTGGTTTCAAACCACTGAGCGATTGGTATTACTCACTCACTCTTCTTCTTCACAGTAGTTTTACCAGATATTTCTTCAGGTGGGATCTTGGATTTTATGGCACAATAACAAACAGTCACTTGGTCAGCTTAAGGAGACCCTTTCTTCTTTGATAAAATTAGGTTTGAGGCTTTTATAACACCATTTAGCATGGTCCATATAGTTATGAATATCTGTCGTAACTGCTTTGTAGAATGTATCAATTACAGTTGCATTGCCCAAAGAAGGACTACATTTGTATTTCCATTTGAGTTCTTGAAATTCCAGATTCCTTTGAGGAACTCCAAGTTCTTGTCGGATTATCCTTTGGTCTGAGGTGTGTCCGTAGTAAGGGATAGCAACAAGTGTGTACTTTCAATGTCAGCTATGGTAAGAGCACTAAGTAGCAAATTTATAGAGATCTATTTGGAATTCAATCATGTCTGCCATCCTGCTTGGAGCAAACAATAGCTCCCTATTGAGTAGTGTAACATCACTCTGTGAAAGCGCCCTGTTGGATAAGTTGATAACTAAGTCTTTAGGGCAACCTTGCCCTTCAGGGATCTCATACTCGACCTTCTATTTTCTTTCTTACCAATTCTAATTAGATTTTATTTGGTTTCTCTCTCCATTATTTTTTTCATTCAATCTCCCTTCTCCCCCTTTTTCTCCTTATTTGCTCCCCTTCCTATCCTCCTCTTTATCAATTGATGAATATTATGACATTTGAATGCATGATGCGTCGTCATACTTGTTATCCACCAGACACCACAACGAACATTATACTAAGCCGGGGACACACGCGAGTCACGGACAATACATTTTCCTCTGTGCCTTGAAAAAGACCGTCAAGGTCGAAACACACATCAGCATTATCATTTATGACTATGAAATACCATATGTCATTTATTTTCTGTTACACTGTTATTTGCCAGCGCATGTATATGGAACCAATCTGCTTTTTCTAATTTTGTTAAAACTAGGCAGGGGGAGCCTAGGTTTCCATTATCTGCAGCCAACAATGTACCTGATATTCTTGTTACATCCAATAGCCACGACGCCCATACACCTCGTCACCCCAATGACTATTTACCATTATCTTACTGGATGGTAAATGCTATTAGAAGCCTGTTTGCACTAGAATAAAATTCGACTTTCTTTTTTTTTTCTTTGTGTTTAGTCAACAAAAGACTTTATACAATTTATAGTAAGAAAAAAAGAACATAAAAAAACATACAAAGTCCATGTCAGAAAAGTGTATTAATTCGATGGAGAAAAATAATTTAAAGTTTGGATCAGGTCTCACCCCTTACTTATAGGAAAACACAGGGCTCACAGTCCTTGATTTGATAGGACAGCAGCATACTGATTGGGGACAAGACTGCATATTGCAAGGGACTGTGTCCTGAGAAGGAGCTGGGCTCCCTGTTGTTGGTCCTTGAATGGAGTGGTGGGCATGTGACACTTCTGCTCTGAAATGAGGATTCCTAGATTCATGATGTAAAGCAGGGTACAGTGATCAGGAGGGTGCACTGCAGTCAGGCATTGGAGGGCATAGGAGGGGTTTGCACCCCACAAGGGGAAGGGGCATGGGTGGCACTCAATTATACGGCACAATAGAAAAAGTTTAAATGTATAGGTACATCAGTGCTCTATATATCAGGGTGTTGAATTGCCTTTGCTGATGAAGATGTGGGTACCAAACAGAGAGTGAGTGAACCAGGAAGGTTCCATGAGGCGGTGGTGAGGGTTAGGAGCAGGATTAGGATTAGAAGGTGTAGGGTGAGAGGCGTTTACTCACCATTTAAGAGAGAGAGTCAGGGAGACAGAAACACTGCCGGAAAATCATGTGATTGTGAGAGGCAGATGAAAGATTCAAAGAAAGGTTGAGGGTTGACAGGTGAGATGGACAGAAAAAAATAATAAAGGAAAGAATGAATGAATGAACAAAAAAATTGAAATGTAGAATGGCAACGCATGAAAATGAAATGGTAAGAAACTAAACAATGATTGTGGTGGTGAATAGGCACTGCTTGTTTGGATTCAGTCTTGAAAATAGAAAATCTGTGATTTGCATAATTTCTATAGGGTGCAGTCCACTGTTCAGTACCACCGTGCTGGGTACCTATAGGTAAATGTGCAAAAAAGAGACCAAGCCATGGACCGCACACCCTTGTGCCCAAGAAAGGTCAATCCGTTATCAACGGGTATTTACTGTAATTATTAAAGTATGAAATTCATTGGATAAAGAGATTCTTTCAAGCTCATTTGTGTGCAAACATTCGATTTTTTTATCAAGTAAATCACACCAAACAACTAAACAATGAACATAAAAACTATGAAGTACAACCTTTAATTCGTTTATCATAAAAGCAACACATAGAAATGTATAGTCTTAATTGAATATAGCTTCGGGAAGGCATAATGTTAAACGCAAAAAAAAATCTTTCACCAAATATCTGAAATACCATATTGAATAACCCCAATTTCCCCACGAACATACCTGAAGAGTCTGACAGCAGGGACCATGGAACTACCTGGTGACGCTCTGTAGGCTGTTGTTCAGAGAGAGCCTCAGCTGCACAGGCTGATGAAGGTGTGGGTTTCATAAGAAAGGCACAGGGACAGGGAGCTGTTTAGGCTTCGGTGCAAAGTTCATCATGCTGGTGGATCGTTCTTCCTTCTGACCACTGCTCCCGTGCCAGCCAAACAGCTTTGGCATCTCCCCCCATTCAAGGCTCAGGTCATCCATTGACAAACATTAGCCAGCTTGGCACCAGGTAGCTTTCCCACTTTGAAGTGCACAGCACTTGCTAATTTGGCAAGATGCGTGCTAACACTTCACCAAGCCTGAGCCAAGCAGGAGAGGAGCCAGAAACCATGCCACCCATTGCTGAAGGCAGACTTTTTTTGGACTAGTGAGAACATTTTCACTTGCAGAACAAAACTACAAACAATGACAGGGAATGGAATGGGACACATCTGGGGATAGGGGCAGTGGTGGCTGGTGAATTTTTAACCTGGATGGGCAAACATGTTTCCCACAAATATGCGGAAGCGACCCAGTGTAACAAGGAAGCACAGACCAACCCAAGTTGGTTTGGTCGGGTCTCTCCCAGAGAAAGTTTAAAAATTATGGGTGAAAATGGTGCATTTGTCAGCATATCATTTGAGAAATATTTGGTAAAAGACAGTTTGTAATCGATGTTGTAAGTGTGAAGGGTCAGAAATGTGAGGTGGACAGATTGGTGAAGGTTTTTCACAAGATGTCAAGGGTTTGACACATGCCTCACTATCCCTGACCTAAAGAAGATTTCCCTACCCATCAAAATAAACTAAAGGCAACACTCTAACAAAAAGAATCTGCCCCTCACACTTATGCATACATCAAACTCATAAAGGGAATATATGCCAATTCAAATATAACAGAAATACAGGTGTGCTCAACATACACCTAACAACTGTGTATCCTTGTAACCTGGGTTGGATCCCCTTCCCCAGATTCAAAACAGGATTTTCAATCACAAGTTCAAACAGTAAAGTTCTGTTCTGTAACCAAGTTCTGATTATAAAGTTCTTCTTGCTCCAAACGTCTTTCACTTGGATTTTAACCAACAGTCTAATTAGATGACAAGTCTTTATCTCTCCACGTATAGCAAAGAGTTCAACACAACTTCTTCTTCTTAAGAAACAAAACACTGTCACAATTCTTCTGTATAGGATTCCACAACACTCTCCACTTGTAGCAACGAGGTCCACACAACTTATTTTTTTACGAAACAAAACACTTTCACAATTCTTCTGTATCAACAACAATGTTTTGTAAGGATAATTCCACAACAATTCATGAAACACTTTAGTGGATGTGTCAAACCACAACACAGTACTTAAATGATTTCTTCCTGGTCTACTAAACTGCGAGGACTACCACGAAAAAATCCCTATCCTGGTATGCTCGCCTGACAGGACAAAAGACTCCTAACACTACTACATGTAATTCTTTGGTGAGGTTTACTTCAAATCATTTGGGAAAGTCTTTGACTTTCAACATTAAAATGTACTAATTCTTCTGGGAAGACAAGATACACATTGGTGCTGTTTGTTCCACTCTTGTTATTGCCACATGCAAGCAGGCTACATTCCTCTCTTCCTGAATACTTTCTATCAGGAGGGCATCTCTCCCGCCACTCTTGTTTTCCCACCATTACATCAAACAAATGCTGACAATGTCTCTTTGTTACACTTGCTCTTCTTTGGCTTAGACAATGCATGTTGAAGTCTTTTTCAACTATTGCCTCTTCCTCACTTTCGCAATAAGAGTTATAATTAGCTGGCTTCAGTATTGCCCTCTCTAGGCTTTGGCAATGATGTTTATGATTACCTTGCTTCAGTATTGCCCTCTTTTGGCTTTGGCAATGATGTTGGTCTTTATAGTAACAAGTATAACCTTTGCTTTCTTGAATGTTCACACAGTTCTTATGTCAATTCAACTTCTTTACATTAGTTATGTATTGAAAATCACGATTATTGGCGACAGCGGTCGATTATGGAGCATACCGGGGTTACCCGAAAATGGTGAACTCACCGGTTTCTGCATACGCGTCCGCTCGCTCTGCTGCCACTGTCCCTTCTGCTTCCTCTGCCACCTCCTGCACATCAGACTTCTTCGATTTGCTTCCACACCAGAACCAGTAACAAACAAATCGCAATTCAAAGGAGTATAACAGCGGCCATGACCAGTGACATCCCTACTGGGTACAAACCCTTTCAACTAGTCAAGCCAGCCGTGCAGTCCCCTAATTGCCTCATCTCCCCCATCCTACCCAACAGTGACCCATTGTTTTTGCAACTTAACATACTACAGGCCCCAGGGAGATACACCCCTCACCAACCACGTCCCCCTTCATCCCGAGGGCCCTTTCTCAGTCTCTTTGGCCCTCCTCCCAGCACCTGCTGCCAAGTCCCATTCTTGTCCCCCTCCCCAGGCAAACCCAAATATACTCCCAGAATCTTGGCCGCCTCCTCTGGAGCAGTGCATCTCCACTGCTTACCCTCCCAAGAGAAGAGCAAACTGAACGGAAAGGTGCATCTGTATCGTATCTGCTCATGCTGCAATTTCTCAGTGATGGGACGGCATGCCTGCTGCTTTTGGAGGGTCAGCACTGCCAAGTTCTGGTAGATGAGGACCTTCTGGTTGCTATAGAGAATCTCTCCCTTCACCTTTGATACCTGGAGAATCCTCTCGTTGACTTGACTGTATGTGCATGTGTTATGCTTGAGCTAATACATGGCGCTGATGCGCAGTGCATTTCGGGGGCACTCAGAGCTATAATGGATATTTATTCCATGCCTCAGTGAAAAATGCACTTGCTTTGCTAAAATACCTGCTTTCAATGTGTTCTGTTGATGAGCCTGGTATGCAGACTTTAGTCAAGGACATTGTGCTGGGAAATCTGGTTTTGTTATGTCTTGCTATCAGTTATGGAATTGTTTTTCCGTGGTGTTTAGAAGAGAGAAGCTTTGCTCCTTGGGGGTTACTGTCGGTTGATCCGGCCGGCAACCAACGGTCACTCAACAATGCGCAAGTGCAAATGCCAGAAGGTTCGAGAAATTGCCACCCCTTTTGAGGAGGGCATATATTGGGAGGTTCTGGAGAGGTCAGCTGGAAAAAACACAAAGACCTCAGTCGGAGGGGGGACGCCTTGTTCCGACCTTCCTGTGGGCTGTTGTGCTCTCTGCATGGCTGTTACCGGGGTCTTCCAGCCGCTTCTGGTGAGATGAGGGATTCAGTTACGCCCACGGTGATGTATCTTCTTTTGAATTCTCTATCTTCTCTGTGATTTATTTCTGTTTTATCACTTGTTGCTTCTTAGCTATGAACAATTAGCCGTATAAGTGCTCATTATTTCTAACTGCATATCTGGTTGTGAGTTATTGCTCCGTCTACCTGCGTTCAAAATATTTTCTTTGCTCTGCAAATGTACTGGTGATAACTAATTGTCCGTGCACTCTTGGCAAGCAATACAGCATGAAACTTCATTATGATGGTTTGCAGCTGGCCTCTGGGACCCCACCTGCTGGGGCCGACCCGATGCACATGGTCAAGGGTGATGCCCCCCATCGCCACATCGGGAAAAGATTCTTCAACGAAACAGAGAACCCATGCATTTAGGGCTACACGTTCAGCATTTTCTTTCAGACCCCTATTTCTCAGGTTCTCCCTCCGATGTCTGTTCTACAAGTCCTCAATGGTGGCAAGTAGGTCGTCCATTCCCTGTCTGTCCCCCATCCTTTCACCCTGTAGGTGTATGATATCCTCCTGCAAAGGTTGTATAGCTTCCTCCACATCCCCCAATTGCGTACTTATCTGCTTCAGTTCTTTTGACAGATTTGCAAGTGATTTCTTCAGCGCTGCCATGCATTCCAAGAGATCCTTCTTAGAGAGGTGCTCCATTCCCGGGCCACTGGGTCCCGGGTCAGCCATCTCCACCCCCACCTGACTGCCATCGAAGCCCTTTTCTGCTCCGGCCATTGTTATGGAACCTTGCTTGCCCTGGGTCTCGCGTCAGGACATAAGGGCCTCCAACGTCCTCCTAAGTGTGCAATCCTGCCCTGCTGCACTAAGTGCTATGGGATAACAAGCGCTCTCCTGCCACGGAACACACTCATCTTTGCCTGGGTGGATGGTTCCTATGCTCACACCAGTATGGGCCCCAGCTGCCTGATCCCAACTTCTCAGTCCATCCTAATAGGCTAGCAGCCTCTAGGCCCTCTCCACGAGGTTGCCCTGGGCCAGGGGTGCTCCTGCTGCCTCACCGCCATTGGACGCGTAGACACACCCCACCTCTGGCCTGTGGCAGAAGCAATCACACCCCCAGGGGTACACACGGCAGGTGCCAATATGCCTCTGGCCCAATCAACTCAAGGCTGCTCCTCAGCTCCCAGCTGCCACTTCTGTGCTGCAGCTGCGGGTCCTCCATCTGGTCTCTCCAACTCACTCGGTCCTCACCCATCGGCTGAACTCCCCCAGAGGGTGACGCTTATATCGCCTAGTAGTTTGGGGGATGGGGGTAAGCCGAAGCCCAGGCACCGGAGCCTCCAACCAAGTCACAGCAGGGTACCAGAAGCCTCTCTGCGCTCCAGAGCATGGATGCTCTCACAACTTCCCAGCCCAGCGGCCTGGCCACATCTCTGATCGCCACCCGGTATCCCCCGGCACCATGCGTATCTCCGGATTCATGGGCCAAACGGCCACAAATCAGGCCATTTCATTCCTGGGGGGGTCACACGACTTCTTCAGGCCTGGGACGATGCCTCTTGGACCTGTGCTCTGGGACAGAACAGGGAAACCAACAACCAGGGTTGCCAGGGAATCTCTTTTCCTGTCTGGCCTCTTGGAGTATGAGGGCTGCATGCTGTAGGCGCCCAGGCACTCCACCACCATCACTATGCCTGTGCCGGGAGTCTGCATGGCCACAAAATCTTCTGCTGTTCTGTTAAGGTAAGCCCTGCTGGGCAGGAGCATTTCCAACTGTGGCTCCTGGCCTTTTCCATATTGGCCACTGCCATTTCCATCGGCTTGCAGCTTTTCCTGATGCTGCTCCACATACCTACCTTCCTCGCTGCGAATTGGCCACATTCTACACTATATGATCCAATCCATTGGAGCCGGCAGGCCGAAGCGGCCCTAAACTAAGGCGCACTCACAAGGCCTTTGTTTCTTTCCTGTCTGGCCTGTTTGAGTATGAGGGTTGCATGCTGTAGGCTCCTGGGCACTCCACCACCATCACTATGCCCTGTGCCAGGGGTCTGCATGGCCACAACATCATCTGCTGTTCTGTTAAGGTAAACCCGGCTGGGCAGGAGCATTTTCAACTGTGGCTCTGTGCCTTTTCCATATTGGCCACTGCCATTGCCATCAGCGTGCAGCTTTTCCTGATGCTGCTCCACATACCTACCTTCCTCGCTGCGGATTGGCCGCATTCTACACTATTTGGTCAAATCCACGAGAGCCAGCAGGCAAAGCCGGCCCCCTCCTAAGGCCCACCCAGAAGGCCTTTCTTTCCTGTCTGGCCTGTCCAGCGGTCGCCGGGGTGCTGGGCTGGCCACCCTTTCACAATCCGATCGCAAGCTACCCTTGCACATCTACTCGCTATCCACGCATGCACTGCCATGCTCCTACCTAAATGCTACCTACCGGTGAGCATATGTGATACAGGTAAACATGGCTGCCGGTAATCGCTTGTCAGCATACATCGCCCATCGCTAATTCATTATGTGCCCATAAAATGTATTATATGCTTCTCTCCCACAAACCCGCCATTGCCGGCACTTCACTGTCTGTCGTTTATTGCCTGCTACATTTGTAAGAGGATTCAATTCAACACTACAGCTAACTCAATGCCTAGTCTGGGATACTGAATGGAAACCCTTATTGATATATCTTTATGTCCAGTTCATAAGTTCTGGATGACTACCCCTATATAACACCCCTCTCTGGGAATCCCCCTGACCCCACTGAGCCAAGAAGTAGTTCTGTTTTGCAAGTTTAAAAGGTTTATTTGAAAAAAAATTAAACAATATATATATATATATATATATATATCACACTTTTATGATAAATTAATAATTAATATCACACTTCAGAACATGAGCAGTTAACAACAATGGGTAATGTTCTTCTAACAAACTGATTGGGTTACTCAGAAATAGTATAAAGGATGAGGTAGCACGCTTGGGAATAGGAAGATATATAAGAAGAATAAGGTGGTAGAGAATGCTTTATCTAGTTTCAGATGGATGCAATGTTGAATGAAAATGCAATACAGAAAATACTCAATATGATTTCAACAAAACAATGTAATCACTTTTCTCTGGCAACCCACTCCCCCCCCCCCCTTATGCAATGTAAGGAAATGAAGAGGAGAGCACACAGTTCTTAGAAATGCAATCACATGTAATTCAGTTCACCCCAGCAAGCTTAGACTACAGAAGTTTGAAACACAGGCCCAAAATGCTTTTATATGTGCTGGCAATGAAGTGAGGAATATGCTGAAAATGGTTTGAATTCCCTTCAGGAGGTTCAGGGTAAGTGGTATCTAGTTAATATGAGTTCAGGCTCACTCTAGCAATGATTCAGGGATGGTTCTTAAGAGGCAAACGAAATTTAGCAGTTCAGGCAAAAGCAGCTATCTTTTTACAAGTAAAGAAATCGGGCCAAATCGCAAATCGCGGCAAAATTCGCGAATGCGTGAATCGTGATCGCGGAGAAAGTAAAAGGAGTAGGAAAGGTAAGATTCTAAGCTTTCAGAGGAAAGTTAAACCAAGTTTCTAGCACAAACGGTTACTGAGTTATGAACGATTAGGTGAAGGTTGTTTTTTGGATTTGAAATTTTAAAAGTTCAGAGAGACAGGTTACAGCTTTGCAGCTAGAAAATGACAGGTGACAGCTTTGAAAAATGACAGGTGACAGTTAGGAGGCAGTTCTGGTTAGATTAAAATAGTTTGGATTAGATTATTTTAACTAAGAGATTGGTTCTGCACAGTTCTGCTAGGTACTCACAATATATATTTGAAATAGGCCTCGCCACGGATCTGGTCAGGTTTTGGACTGGACTCCGGTTCTGGTCTCGGCACTTCACAGTGATGTGGGTCAGCTCTCTGGTTCTGCTAACAGCGGTCTGGGTCACTCTGGATCTCTGGCCTCTGGTTCTGGATACTGCTCTGCTTTCTCTGGGTACAGCACTGCTTCTGGATCTTTCTGGCACAGGGTTTTAGGCCAGAATCAACAGCTGGGTCCGGCTGTGAATAGTCTGCAAATGATTTTTGGGCCTGCTGACAAATACTTTTGCTTGCAGTGGGCCTTCTTGGTTCAAAGTTCTGTAGTCTCTGTTTAGCTTGGAAGTCTAAGTGTAGGATCTCTGGATGTGAAGTCGTCGGTCAGCATGCTCCGCAGCAAATGGAATTGAATCTCTCTACCTGTCCCAGCAGTCTCTTTTTATGTGTTTTGAAAGTGGGTGTGTGTGCAGCATCACTAGCCAGCCCCTCTCTCAATTGCCCATTGGTCAAGCTTTCCGCACTGCTTTGATTGGGGGAAGGAAATGTGTGTCATGGTGATGCTGTTTTATGGTCTGCAGAAAGGATACTCCCCTGTCAAATGGCACACAAATCTATATTTGACCCAAATACATATTTGCACAGGTACCCCTTTGTTTAAAATTACATGCACCCATCACATATCACATGAGGTATACTCTGATCAAACTCTGCTCTTCCTGGAGGCTTGCATTCAGAAATGGCAACATTTTGTGCTTTTTAGTGGGTTTTGCAACATCGGATTTTTCTCCAGATTTATACTCATATACACCTCCCTCCCACACATATCTCAGTGACTTTTCAGGTCGCTAGCTTAAACACAGAGTATGTGGTGTCAATAAATAGCGGGGTTTTGCCCCAGAACATCACACAAATTCCCAACGCGTCTTAAAACGTGCACAGAAAAATCACAAGAAGCATGGTATCATTTAAATAATTTTGACAAGTCCGCACTGTGAGTTATACATCTTTCTTAGAATCATATTCTGGCCAACAGGGGTGTGTCTTTTCAGGTCACATGGTGTAGAAACCAGTTTATCCAGTTTCTGCCAAGCTCAGAGACCCTGCCCCTCCCAGCTTCTGCCAAGAGGAAGCTATTTTACGGTCCCCCCAATAAACCATCTGCCTGAGTCAAGGCAGGGCTTTGTTCAAAAGGAAGCCATTTACGATCACCCCAATAAACCATCTGTCTGGGCCCTTTCTTTAGTTTCTTGCAATCCCCTGGTCATTCAATCAGAGAGTGTGTGACCTCCTTTTGGCAGGAGCAACAGAATGCAGCCAGGCCTGGGAATGCATTTTTTGGGCAAGCCCCCACTCCTGTCGGGGGTAGCTGTCTGGCAGAATTCCAGTTTCCTTAAGCCAGGTTTCAGGTAAAATGTCACTTTTTGTTCCCCAGTTTAAGTCAAGACAATTTTTACATATGCAGCTAGAATGCTGATTCTAAGTTCAAAACTATGACATTTCAACAGTTACAAACTATGTGACACTCAACAGTAGGTCACTCAGTTAATTTAAACATTTTCGATTTTTGGTAGTTTTAAATCCAGTTTCAGTTAGGCTGCTGCAGACCTGCAGAGCTCAGCCAGTCTTGTTATGAACATTGTTTTGGGGCTCTTCAACTTCCCAGATTTAGTATGCACACATACTTCATTCTGCCAGATGTCCGCTGGTGTTCAGTGAGATTTTTGTATGTGTTGCAATGTTTGAAAATAGGCATTTTGAGCTGGCATTCAGAGAAACCAAAGGTAGTTTTAAAGCGCGGTTTTTCCTTTGGCACACATTTCACTCATGGCACCCCGGCCCATCCTGCTCGCACTGGTGGGTGGCAAGTTAGGCAACCATTTTAGTGTGCACAAACTGCGTGGTTCTCCTGGATTTTGGCGCACATGTGGGCTTTTTGGCCATCTTGGATTTTCTAAGCCCACAGCACCAAATGTTGCAGCATGATAGCTCAAACGTGGGTCAGGACACCCAACATCGTCCACTAAGATCTATGCAAGTCACTGGTTGCTACAGCCAGATCATGTCTACTTACCGCTTCACTTCATGGATTTGTCTGTTGCCGATCCTACTCCCCGCCTTTTATTGCATCCATCCTGCTGGCAATCTTCCTACCAAACGGACAGCTCCAATGCTCCTCATCCCCCATTACCCAGATACAGATTTTTTGCCAACTTAGAGCATGAAATGAGGTATTACTCATGGCTCTTTCCAGCTCGCATGTCCTCCTTTCCACGCACATGCAACCTACTGACCTTTTGCAGCGTGTTACTGCTCATTGATTTTACTTGTAAAAACACTTTATCTGACCATATGCTGCTCTCTGATGCATGTATCACCTACCTGATTTTTTGCAGTGTTACAGCACATGGATTCTCCCTGGAACTGTCTTTATGACCACATACTGCATTTATGTACCGTGAGGCCTGGCTTTTATATGTATACCTGATGTAGTCCCCGTACCATGAGGCATGGCTTTGCCAGACTGTGCATTAACAGTAATGTTGTTCCTCATGTATATGTATACCTGATGTAGCCCCCCCGTACCATGAGGGGTGGCTTTGCCAGACTGTGCATTAACAGTAATGTTGTCCCTCATGTATATGTATACCTGATGTAGCCCACGTACCATGAGGCGTGGCTTTGCCAGACTATGCATTAACAGTAATGTTGTCCCTCATGTATATGTATACCTGATGTAGCCCCCCTGTACCATGAGGCGTGGCTTTGCCAGACGGTGCATTTACCCGAAATCTGTCCGCAGCTTGTACTCCAAGAACCCCCTCTAAGTCGAATTTGTATGCATGGCTTGCACTTTCTGCGTCCTGATGCCTGAGGGTTTGTTGTGCTCCTATGAATTAAATAAATAAATAAATAGCAGCCGTCTTAGGTGTAGCCAGCCAGGCCTTCCCTTTTACTTGTTTCTTTGTAGGGTAGGTCGTAGAATCTTAGGCATAGGTGCAGGTTGGGCCTTGTTTTTGTTAAAGAAAGAATAAAGAAGTGTTCAGATAACATGCCTCCTTTGCTGCCTCCTGAAGCTGAACTGCCACGCGAGACACAGAGATTGCTAACGCTACATACCTCTGCCAATGATGTGCCAGCTGGACAGCGGGACATTTCTTACATTTGTTGGCATTCCTGTGTGCTTGTAGGACCGGTGCTCGGCTCCATTTCATAGAGTTCCTAGGGAAGGTGTATATGCATGTTTACATAAACACTGCTGGGTTTCCCCAGACAGAGGTGTACCACAAACTGTTGCTACCACTAGCATTTAACAAGTAGCACTGCAGAGGATGGTTACTCGACAACGCCGGTCAGTGACTTGTGTGTGCTCTGTGTTTCTCTTATACTCCCCTTTCTGCCAATTGTCCCAAGAGGAGGACACTTAAGACTGAATACTTAGGCAGACCAATGACGGAAGCACTTGGACGATTCATCAATAGCATCCTGGCCCTGTACCGCACCCAAGCTCCAACAGACCTATTTCACATAGATAGCAAGGGAATAGGGGCCACACAACCCCCAGGTGTGATACCAAAGGAGGAGAATAGACGCACCCAATCACATTATAGAAAGTTCATTAGAATACAACAGGGAGTGCGCCGCGCTAACACCCACAACAGTCAGACGGTCAAGAAAGGATAGTAGCGACTAATCCCACCCATAGTAATACAAATTAAATCGAACAAGATGTGCCAGAGCCAGGATTCTCACCCTACTAACCCTACCTTCAAATCTCTGCATACCTAACTCACCCGGAAATTCACACAACCAACTCTCGCCCAGCAAACTGCATACAATTTACCACACTGCATCAATAACTCATAAACAGCACCAACAGTACACAAGGTCTCGCCCCGGTCCAATACTTACACCAAAGCACAGGGTGCAGTGTATACCAAACTAAAGCCGCCAACAGCACCCCACCTCTCTCACTCTCCTACTCCCTGTCCTCCCGACTAACCCAACCCCGCCCGCCCTCATGTTTTACAGATCCGCCAGAGTGCCTGGGCACCAACGGCATTGGTGATGGTGTGCAATATAAATACCTTTAACATTTAACATTGTCCTCATCTGTCACTTGGGCTCTGCTGACTCTGTGTAAAAGATGCCTGGCTTACCACACTGCAGAGGCCTCTGGTGACCTTCTGTGCCAGCCCCTTGACCTGTCATTCAGGACTTGCCTTTGTGTGATCCTCTACTCTTTGCTGCCCCTTTGAACTGGACCTCAGCCTGTGTACAGACACACCTTATTTTAACGTCCCTTCTGTACTTGTCCTATGAACCAGTTATTTGGCTTGCGTTCTTGACCTTCTTTCCTCTAGCTCCATCATTCCAGCAACGTCTTTTCAGATGTTCCTCATCTCCACCTGTAAGCCTGTCACTACCTGGAACCCCTTTACATCCAGAACCTTCGGACTTCCAAATGAAACTGACACAGACTATATGAGTTGTTCCTCCACTGCAGTTCTCCGCAGTCTTCTGCTGCAGGACTCCCATGTTTGTTAAATCATTGTACTGTGCCTAGGACCAGCTCAACCAGTCTATTGTTACATGTCCATGTCATTGGTACAGTTGGGTCTGGCCTATGGTCTTCTTTTCCTTTAGTAGACGGCATCCAGCCATGTTAGGTTACGGTCACAGTCATCACCCTTCTCAGGTACTTAGGCATACTTGGGGTCTTGGGGATTCCTATGTTGTGTTTGTTAGTACGCACCTTTCATAACTCTTCTTTCCATCTTTCTCTTACAGCTTGGTGAATCCTACTGCAGTACTTTCCCTACTACCTTTCATGCTAATCCCTCCACAAATTACTCATGCGATCTTGGTTTGGCAGACTTGCCAGGAAGGTGCAAGGGACTATCCCTGTGGAAACAGCATGTCCAGGGACGTCTGACTTGGAGCAGTAGAACCCTGCTCATGCTGCTGTGGAGGAAGGAAAGATGATAAGGAGTAAATCTTCAGAAGGCTGGTCTGTGTTTGACCTGCATATGCTGGTGTGGTGCGGACAGATGGTGGGCCTAGTGACTGATATGTACATGATATGATGGTGATCCTGAAGAAATTATTTAATGTTTCTATGACTCACTTGCCAAATCTGCTAAACATATGAATGCTTAGTAAAAAGGTGAGTTGCGGTATTAAGTGTTTTATAAAGAATAGATTGAACTGCGACAAGATGGATGAACATTGAGTGGTGAAGGTCTGTTTAAATGTGTCTGTGCGCAGAAGTGAGCGCAGTCATCAGCAGTTAGCAGCCCAGGCTCTTACACCGTGTTTTCCTTGCTGAGAAGTCTTTCTAGGCTCTTTACTGTGTGGGAGGACTCTAAGACACCCACTGGTACCGCAGAGCGGTATGCAGAGCTGTGCACAGAGGTGAGCGCAGTCATCAGCAGTCAGCAGCCCAGGCTCTTGCACCGTGTTTTCCTTGTTGAGAAGTCTTTCTACACTCTTTACTGTGTGGGAGGACTCTAAGACATCCATTGGTACCACAGAGCGGTACGCGGAGCTGTGCGCAGAGGTGAGCGCAGTCATCAGCAGTCTACGGCAGCCTGCGGAGCGGATGGAGTCGTCCACCCCGGAATCTCCACGCCCTCTCAAGGGTAAGGCTGGAACGACGGATTTGGACTTGGACGTGGGGAAGATTCCCTCCAACGATGCTGCACGGGGCAGGCGGCTGTAACGCTCACCTTTTATCCACAGGGACGACACCCGATTTGACCGGTTCGCTTCCGATTCGGATTCTCCTCCCCCGGTGACTTGTTCTGCCGTGGATCTATTCTTGTATCTTGATAACATGCGCTCTCCGTCCTGCTGTTCTGTGCAGGGGCACGTCGTGGCTGGGCACCTTACAGCCAAGTTACTTCACTGGCGTGGGCCCGGGAGTCCATTCCTGCTGCGACTCCGCTTTTGAGGTAAGTCTATAGTTCTTAAAGAGTGTGTGTCCATAATAGTAGTTGCCCTGTTAATCTCCTCCTTTTCTCATAGGTGCAGAAGGGATGATGAAGACGTTGAGCTGATGGAGAGGGCGATGCTCGAGAAGATAAGCAAATGCGCGATGTGCGGCGCTATGAGCGTCTTTGGAATTTGGCTAACCTGTGCTGTTCTTCCCTTGCAGGTCGCCAAGTAGTTCCTGGAAGATGTGCGATCAGATGGAAGTGGAACGTAGAGTGGAAGATGTCCGGACCGCTGATGAATACCAAGAGAGCTTCGGTAGGTAAGCACGAGTCTGAAAGGTGTTGGGATCAGAAGCCGAACGCTTACTAGGTTGTCCTCTTCTCTCTCACTCCCTAGGATGTTGCTTTCTGGAGAGGACAGGTTCCATAGAAGACTCCGGAGCGATCGAGGAGCTGGGTTGCTGAACTGGTAAGGAGGAATAATGGTGTTCTTCTTCTCTCCCCAGATGCAGGCCTGGAATGCTGTGAGCAGGTCTCGGTGAACGTCACGCTGCAAGTGCAGAATAACGCGAAGCGCGTGCTTCAGCTCGGGCGTGGCTTAAATAGCCTACAGGTATCCCATGTGCCTCCAGGGTGGACCACGCCCTAAATGCTAGACTGCATGGTTCAGTTCCAAACTGAACCTTGTGGGGGCAGACATGTTGGTCCATTCCCCAATGGGAACTCCATCTGCCGTATGAGCCTGGCGCCAAAGGCGCCAGGACTGGCTCCAGGACAGCCGAGAGGGGCATGATTGGGCCCTTGGGGCCTTACAGGAACACTGTGGTGAGGCCCAGAGACCCCGAGTCCCAAGGCCAGTGGCTATGGCCGTGACAGCCCTCTCAAGGTGGTTCTTCTGTCTGGTCCGGGCTTGGTGGGTACTCCTGATGAAAATGTTGTATTAGACGTGGTGCATGAATGTAATCACTGGGCTCCCATGTTTTGTCCTGTGGGCCATACCCTTTCCAGTCTACTAGATAGTAAAGTTTTGTTCTAACATATTTTGAGTCTAGAATGTCCTTTACTTCAAATTCTGGCTCTCCGTGGATCATCACAGGTCCCGGTGGGGTAGTTACTCGAGTCCCAGGCTGAACTGGTTTCAAAAGGGATACATGAAACACCGGGTGTATCCGCATGTTGATTGGTAACGTCATCTTAACTGCTGCTGGGTTTATGATGGACTCAATGGTGAATGGCCCCAGGAATCATGGGCAGAAAGTCTGGGTTCCTTTTAGAGGCACATGCTTAGATGGTAGCCACACCCTGTCCCCTACTTGTAGTCGGGGGCCTTTTCACGATGCAGGTCTGCATATTTCTTCTGGTGAATCTTAGCTTGGCTCAAATGCTCAATGGCTCTTGTGAAAGCCTGCAAAATGGTCGCGTGTAGGGTCTTGATGGCTGGCATTTCCACAGTCGTAGGAATGTCCAGTTCTGACGTGTGTGGGTGTCTGCCATATACAGTAAGGAATGGAGTCTGCCCGGTACTGCTGTGTAGTGCATTATTATAGGCATACTCTGCGATCCACAATAAGTCTTTCCAATCCCCTTCTTCCACTTGGTGAAGCATGCAGCACAAGTATTGTTCGAGCGACTGGTTCGTCCTCTCCGTTTGACCGTCCGTTTGGGGGTGATGGCTAGTGGATAGTCGAATGTCTATTTGGGCCAACGAGCAACATTTCCTCCAGAAGTTGAACACGAATTGGGTACCTCGATCTGAGATCAAGACTGATGGGAACCCATGTAGCCGTACCACATGTTCAAGGAAGGTTTTAGCCAGACTGGATGCGTTTTGTAGTCTTTTAAACTGAAAGAAATGCGCCTTCTTGGAGAACAGACCATACGATCACTAGGATGGTGTTATAACCTTGACAAGAGGGTAGGTTGGTGATGAAGTCAAGGGACAATGTGGGCCACGGAGCCGGCGGGATGTCCAGTGGTTGCAGGAGCCCAGCTGGTTTTTGTTTTGATGATTTATTTTGAGCACAGATATCACAGGAGGTGATGAATTGAATAACGTCTCTGCGCCATGTTGGCCACCAGTAAATTAGTTTCACCTTGGCCAGGGTTTTAGCAATTCCCGGGTGGCCTTCCATGAGGGAGTCATGATACTCCGAAATAACCTGTTCTTGAAGCTCTTTTTCAGGCACGAATAACTGATCCCTGTAGTAAGGTAATTGGTCCTTAACACTATAGTGTTCTCCTCTCGAATTCCGTTCATGTAGTTGTTCCTGAATCATTACTTGTCGGATTTCTTGCAGCAACTCATCTTGAGTCATGGTGGATGTAATACCTAAAAGCCTGTCACCCGGAATGATGTCCACGGGATCAGGAGGTGTATACACCAGCTCGTCGGTGCCCATGTGTGAAAGGGCATCAGCTTTGCCATTTCTGACTCCAGTCCGGAATGTGGTCACATAGTCATACTCCGCGAAGAAAAGGGCCCAGCGTAGTTGTCGAGAGGATTGAGCCTTCGCACTCTTCAGGTATTGTAGATTTCAGTGGTCAGTTATCACCGTAATAGTGTGTCTGGCTCCCAATAGATAATGTCGCCAGGCCTTGAAGGCTGCTTTTATGGCCAGAAGCTCTTTATCAGTGATAGCATAATTGAGCTCAGGTGGTGAGAATTTACGTGACCAGAAGGCCACAGGATGTAATTGGCTGGTGGGTGGGTCCCTTTGTGAAAGTATGGCAGCCATCGCCATGCTGGAAGCTTCTGTCTCCACCACATATGGAAAGTCTGGGCGCGGATGACGTAAGATTGGAGCGGTAGTGAATTTCGTCTTGAGTTCTTGAAAGGCTTTTTCAGCCTCTTCAGTCCATTGGAATGTCTTGTTGCACTTCTTTAACAACAAGGTGATCGGGTGCACTATTTGCGAGAATCCTGGGATGAATCAGCGGTAAAAGTTTGCAAAACCTAGCATGCTCTGGACTCCCTTGAATGAGCTTGGGGCTGGCCAATTGAGGATGGCATCAACCTTGTGCATATCCATTCGTATTCCTTTTGGAGAGATGATAATCCCAGGAACTCTACTTCTGTAACGTGGAATGAACATTTCTCAAGTTTGGCGTAGAGATGACATTGACGGAGCTTGGTAAGGATGGACCGTACATGTTTAACATGATCTTTTCCTGAGGCCGAATATACCAGGATGTCATCTGTATAGACTAAGGCGCAGACATCAATCAGCTCCCTCAGAACATTGTTCATGAAATATTCGAATGCGGCTGGGGCATTGCATAGGCCAAATGGCATTACTTAATATTCATATAAGCTGTATTTGGTACAGAATGCCGTTTTCCATTCGTCCCCTTTTTTAATGCGCACAAGATGGTAGGCTTCTCTAAGGTCCAATTTCGTGTAGATTTGGGCATCTTTGACTTGGTCTAACAATTCCAGGATCAGGGGTAAGGGATAGCGATTCTCAACAGTAACTTGGTTCAATGCACGGTAGTCGATGCAGGTCCTCAATTCTGCTTCCTTCTTCGGCACAAAGAATAAGGGAGACGCTGCTGAAGACTTTGAGGGGTGGTTGAAACCGTTGGCCAGATATTGTTTCAGATATGACTTCAAATGTTGGTTCTCGGGTTCAGTGAGTGCGTAGATACGGCCACAAGGAATTCAGGGACCAGGTATCAGATCGATCTGGCAATCATAGGGTCTGTGTGGCGGCAAAGTTTTTGCTTGCTCTTTTTTGGAACACATCTTGAAAGTCCTGATATTGAATTGGTAGGGTAGCAACCACACCTAAGACACTTATCGCCCCTTCCTGAACAGATCAGCCAGTCTGCTTACTCTTCCTTCCTTTGGGATAGCAGGTATGTGTGCAGTCATGGGAGAAGACCAACTCTCAGGCACGCCAGTTGATCCGTGGATTATGTGCAACCAGCCACGGCATCCCTATGATTAATCGAAACTACAGTGCCTTGATGAGGTCAAAAGTGATTGATTCTTGGTGACCATCCTGGCATAGGAGGGTGAGATCAGTGGTACATTCGGACACAGGACCGGAGGCGATTTCGGTGCCATCTACAGTGGTTACAGTCTCTGTGGTGGGGTTTGAGCAGAGTGGGAGCCCCATCTCTGCTGCAAGATCCTTGTCCATGTAATTCCCCATGACTCCGCTATCAATGTAAGCTAACGAATGCATCTTTTATGGCTGTTGGTGGGTGATCAGGATCACGGGTAAAGCAAAATGCGAGGTCTGTAATTGGATTTCTTCGCTCGACAATTGGACCCCTACAATTGCAGGGCTTGGTAGTTTTCCGACTCCTCACTTGGCTTCTCCTTGTCTGTAGCTCCTACAGTTCTTCGTGGTGGTTTTACCGGGCACTCCTTGAAGAAATGGCCTGCCTTTCCGCAGTACAGGCATAACTTCTGTTCCCTCCTCTTGTCCCTTTCTGCTTTGGTTAGAGGGGGTCTAACTCTTCCTAGTTGCATTGTTTCTACAGAACTTTCGGTTCCCTGCTGGGCATGATCTTTGGGGCGCACGAACATGGGGCGTGCATCCGGTTTACTTCGAACGGTTCTCCGATCTTGCAACCGATGGTCAAGTTGAACTACCAGATTAATGAACTTGGCACAGTCCTTGGGTGGATCCACTACTTGGGCAAGTACATCCTTTAACTCCCATCGCAATCCCCGGTGGAACAAGGTAGTTCTCTTTTCCTCTGGCCACTCTGCTTCGACCACAAGCCTATTAAAGGTAGCTATGTATGACAACAGATCTTGGTTTCCGTGACGGAGGGACAAGAGTTCGTTGTCTAAGGCCTGTCCATGAGAACGATGGGCGAAGAGCTTTTACAACTCCTGTTGAAAGCCCCCAAAATCGTGTAACAGCGGATCATCCCGGCTAATGAAAGGTACCCACCAGTCTGCTGCACTGCCACTCAAGTAGGACAACACAAAGACCACTCGCGACTGGTCATTGGGAAACGCCCCAGGTCTGCGCAAAAAGTAGAGGCGACACTGATTCATGAAGGTCGCGTATCTTTGGGGGTCCCCTGAAAAACGCTCCGGTGGAGTGAGTGGAACTCCCCCACGAAGGTTGATCAGCACCGGATTGCTCGTGGGGGTTGGCATTGATGGGCTAATTCCAGGCAAAGGGGCTTATCCGGAGACCTGTCTGTGGGGGAAGTTCCCGGGGGAAGCGAAACAAGGTACGGAATAGAATGGGCCGGTTTCTGCTGATATTGGCTAAGCGGCGAATGGCGATAGCGTGGAAATCTGTCATGACCCACATAACGCGCCCATTCTGGACTTCCTAGTCCTTATCGCGACGGGGCTTGTATTCATTGTTTCTTCCAACATGACCGTATCACATGACACACCTCGCACCAGCGTTTACGGCAGACGTTGTACGTCCCATAAATGTGCCACGGCTCTGCGGCCCCGTGCGTCTCAATGCTATTGCGAAGTAGCGACGAGACGTGTGCTCCGTAGCTCGTAGTATTGTGTCCTTTGCTTCTTCCAGCTTACCCCATCCTAGTCCCTTTCCTTCCTTTCTTGGTTCCTGGACTCGTGTGCTTGTTGCGCACCCTGTTACTTTCCCGGACTCCTGGATTCCTGCATCCCGGAACCTTGAACGCACGCTGGAGTCGGAAGAAACTTGTGCAGCTTTATTCAAGACTCGATCAGTTCGCAAGAAGGCATCAACCAAGAAATCCAGCAAAGATCGAACTCAGGTGAGAAAGGGGGAACTCCTTGACAAAATCGCCCCAGGGCCTGATGATCAATTTATGGCGGAAGGATGTACAGAGGTGGGGGCTCACAGAACTAACAGTGCTGCAGAATTGGGAGACGGGAGAGGACCGGAGGAGGTGACGGTCCATTTGTCCCAACTGTTAAATGATCTGGCAAAGGACAATGATTTACATCCACTGTGAAGAGGCAGACGCAGGAGGGGAAATATGAGAAGGTTACGGGGGAGGAGGGAGCCTGGAGGTGTGAGCAGAAGGTGGATAGGCTCAATTCTCAAGGAACAATTGAAACTGAAGACTGTTGTGCTGTGACCAATGGAGACAAAAGGAATTAGATGGGACACTAGGAAGCAGCGAGGGGGGGTGGGAATGGGGATCAGTTGGATTGTTTGATTAATTATGTTCATGTATGTGGAGGGTATTTGGGGGTTTAAGGAGGGTAGGGGGGGAAGTTGTGGGACTGTTATAATGAAATGCCAATAAAGAGTGTTTAAAGAAAAAGGGGCTTATCCGGCCTGTGATTGAAGGAGTTGTCTGCCGAGATCATCAGTTCGTTCTTTGGCCACAATTAGTTCTTTCCGCAAGGCATCGGTTTCTTGTCAGGCTGAATGTACCTCTGCGCATAACTGCCCCAACAACTGAGCCAACTGGTCGGTTTCTGAGGTTTCCATACTGGGCGCCCGGGTGGATTATAATGTTTAGGCGTTGCGTTCTGTAACGCTCACCTTGTATCCACAGGGATGCCACACGACTTGACTGGTTTGCTTCCGATTTGGATTCTCCTCCCCCAGGGACTCGTTCTGCCGTGGATCTATTCTTGTATCTTGATAAGATGCGCTCTCCATCCTGCTGTTCTGTGCAGGGGCGCGTCATGGCTGGGCACCTTACAGCCAGGTTACTTCACTGGCTTGGGCCCGGGAGTCCAGTCCTGCTACGACTCTGCTTTTGAGGTTAGTCTATAGTTCTTAAAGAGTGTGGGTCCCTAATAGTAGTTGCCCTGTTAATCTCCTCCTTTTCTCATAGGTGCAGAAGGGATGATGAAGACGTCGACCTAATTGGGGGGACGATGCTCGAGAAAGTAAGTGAATGCGCGAAGTGTGCCGCTATGAGCGTCTTTGGAATTTGGCTAACCTGTGCTGTTCTTCCCTTGCAGGTCGCCGAGAAGTTCCTGGAAGATGTGTGATCATATGGAAGTGGAACGTAGAGTGGAAGATGTCTGGACCGCTGACGAATACCAGCAGAGCTTCGGTAGGTAAGCACGAGTCTGAAAGGTGTTGAGATCGGAAGACGAACGCTTACTAAGTTGTCCTCTTCTCTCTCACTCCCTAGGATGTTGCTTGCTGGAGAGGCAGGTTCCATAGAAGACTCCGGAGTGATCGAGGAGCTGGGTTGCTGAACTGGTAAGGAGGAATAATGGTGTTCTTCTCTCCCCAGATGCAGGCCTGGAATGCTGCGAGCAGGTCTCGGTGAACGTCACGCTGCTAGTGAGAATAATGGGAACTCCATCTGCCGTATGAGCCTGGCGCCAAAGGCGCCAGGACAGCTGAGAGGGGCATGATTGGGCCCTTGGGGCCTTACAGGAACACTGTGGCGAGGCCCATAGACCCCGAGTCCCAAGGCTAGGGGCTATGGTCGTGACAGCGGCGCCTGAGAAGCTGTAAAACTCAACTGGACAAAAGATGACTGACCGGGAAAGGTAAGACCGCGGTAGCGGCGCATGAAGCCCCTCCCACTAACATCGCAGCTGTACTCGCACCCACTCCTTCTGGCGATGCCCCTATTCAGATGGCTGTCAGTGGAGCCGAGACAGTAACTGAGTCTGATCGCACAGCGGCATCCTGTCCAACGGTTCCCACCCCAGTGGAATCAGCCGGAGGTACAGATCTCTCCCATGCACAAACCAGCCACCCAAATACCGCTGAGGCGAGTGGCATGCCAGCCGGGACTACCGTAGGGTGGTCCCCACAGGTCCCAGAGCGGGTTACCTGGAAAGTTGTAGGGAGCAGAGCCGAGATCCCTTCAACATTGGTCCTTGAGCAGGAACAAGGAACCAGCGACTCAAACGACCTTCGGCACTGCGAATATGCAAGTGCGAACGCATCAAAGAAGAAATGCAATCCCCTTTCAGAGGAATCCTGGGCTCGCCCAAACCGGGAAGCAGAAAATGCTGGGGGGTCACCGGTTAAGGCTACCAAAAGTAAAACTGCCCAGATTCACGCTCACCCGTTAGTTCGGGAAAGCACTTTGAGAGAAAATCCTCAGCAGCTTGGCAACGGCGATGACGTTGTTGCAGACCACTCATTTAATGCACCCCATCTACACCCAGCAGTGGCAATACCCGATCTTGAAGAGGTAGTCCAAAACGTTCCCGGTGAGAGCCGTGACACCCACAAGCCGGTTGTGGATCAGCCCTTCATGAGACCAAAGCCACAGACAATCTCAACCCAGAACAAAAGAACACATAAAACAAAAACCAAAGAGAAACTAAACACAAAACAAAACGCTGAAAAGCACGGACTGCAAGAAGTCAAACCTGTTTCACGGAAAATCTCAAGAAAAAAACCCACTTAGGTCTCGTAGAAAATCAGCATTAGTCTCCAAATTCTTGCCCAATCCTCTGATATCTTGTTCAATAAAAGACTTCTTCACAAAGCAACAAAAGCGCAAATTTGATACGGACATAGAATTGTCCGATGCCGAAATATTGGAGGCTATCCCAGAAACGTTGCCAGCAAACAAATCGCGCAAAACAGAATTTTAGAAGAACACGATGGGGCTCCCTTGAAATTGCTGACTTCAAGTCTAGTGCCACCTGCTCTACCAGTTTGACACACACGCGGATAATGACCTAGAGATCATTGTTCCTCTGCAGTCCTCCTTTCAACTCAATAAAGTGCCAATGAGCAAAAGGAACAAAGATAAAGAAAGCACAGTCATTGAAACCGACGGTCGGTCCCCCCTGTCCGGCCGGGTGAATAAATCCACCAACAAACAAGCAAGTGGCATTCTATCAGAGGCATACACGCCCTTGAGGTCTGACAGCGCAAACACAGAGCAAAACTCTCGGTATTCTTGGAAAAAAGTCCATCTTCAGGTGGGGCAAAAGTACAAAACACACAATAACCGATGGGACGTCACAGGCAACACTCCAGAGAACTTAAGACTTAAGAAAGCTCCTTTTCCAAACACATCGGACCTAGAGATAAGCCATCTAGACGATGTACCAACTTCTGATTCGCCTTCAACAAATCGGCACCCAGCTACCATCCAGACACCTTCAAAGAATAGAAGATTCCGCGAAATATCACTAGCGACTCAAAAGGATTCCTCAAATAAATAAAAAGCCTTATTAACGATCATGTCTGCAGTGACAATTTCTTTGGCGCCGTTTGGCAAACTATATGAGGCAATAAATGACTCGCTGCAAGAAAATACAACATTAATCGCGACTACGAACTCCAAGCTCACCTTCGTAGAAGGCTACATAACAGAAATGGAGTCAAGGAGTACTGAGCAGCAAAGGTCTTGGGAATTAAAACTCGCTGCATTAGAAGACATACTACATTCAACATGGACGGCTACTGTAGCCCAAGCAAACAGTGTGATGAAAGAAATGCAAACGCTAAACGCGAGTAGCTATCGCGAATTAGCCACAATCGTCACTAAACCCAACCTGGTGCTGGGTACAGCGGCAAGCCCAGCTTCAACCCCAATCACAGTCAAACCAAAAACAGTCCTGAAACAGGATGTCAATAAAAAACAGACAATCACACTGAAATGAGCTGAACCAGCCGCCGTTGATGCAGTCAAACATAGCAATTCGACTCAGCTATCGCAGATTAAACCACTGAGCTCAAAAATCACCACACACTGCGAAGGAATACGGGATGCAGCTCAGATGCCCCAAAAGGTGGTAGACCTCACTAGATCTCCCAGAACAGTCGACAAATTTATGGCAATCACTGCCCTGATAGACACGACCCAGCATTGGGAATCAGGGGCCAGACCAGACGAGAGGCCTGAAGAAATTCCTCAGACGGAAAAGGCAGTAGTTACTTTAAAGACCCTGCAGCAGTTACTGCCAATTGAAAACAAATCACTACCTAGACCAGCTACAGATGCAAGGGCCCGAAATGAATCGATCAGGGACGCAAAACCATCTCTCCAATCGAGTAAGAAGGGGATCCGCCCAACATACCACAACATGGAAATGCAGAAAACGCAGATAACCGTAAATTGTCAGAAGTCTTCGCCGTGAACCATGCGGATCATCCCCGAGTAGGCAATAGCGACAAGCGCTTAGGCAGAACGCGGATTTCAAATTGGAACAAACATCAAGCAAAGATGGATATATGGTCCTAAACAGGAAAGCAGTCTTGAAAATAATTAATAAAACTCACATGCTTCGATCACAGAGATCAAAAAGCTAAAGTGTACCTACAGGTACAACCGTACGCACTTCATGACATTCGTAAAGAAGCATACAAAGAAATTGAACACTTGGGCTTTTTCCTTTCGGAACTGCGAGGCCCCTTCACAGAAGCTCTCAAAACATGTAGAGACAAAGACGGCCGCCCTGCAAAACACCGATATATATCACGTACGGAGGATCTCTACAGACACAAGCGGAAGGAAAATAGTCCCAGATTCACTGCTGGCAACTATTATAGACCGAATAGAGCGCAGGAGGACAGGCTTAAGCGAGATACCCAAGCGAGATACTCAATACTCACATGACGAGTGGGAATACAAAAGAACCAATGGGGTCAGGAGACTCAAGATGTTTCAGCGTTCCCGCATCACAAGCACTAAAGCGCCCTCGCCACAACGATGTCTAGCAACTTCGTCACTACTCTCTGTGGTGGAGGACCGCAAAAAACAGAATGTGCGTAGAAGCACAAAGCGCGTCATCTGATGAAACAACTCCAATAGGACCTTGGAAGTGGATTAAAGCAGCGAACCACCCCAAATCAGTGAGATAGCAATGACCCTTGTCTGACACACCTGTCCTGGTTCGACACCTTTCAAGAAAGTGATTAATATGGGCTCCTGGAACACCAGAGGACACACTCATCTAACCAACGCAGGTGATGTGACCTTGGGGGATTACGACATCTTGTGCCTCCAAGAGACGTGGCTGGTGGAAAAACCTTCTCTTGACAGCTTCACTGTGGAGACATTGCCTGCCTCAAAGGGCATGCTGGGCCGTCCATCATTGGGCCTATTGACAGTGGTCCGAGTAGGCTCAGGGATTACCACAAGAGAAAAAACTGGTGGAATATTACAAAATGCTGGTCGTTTTAACATCATGGTCCCACCAAGCGCTAGGCTCTAAACTATGGATTGCCACGCAGATAGTTGTCATCAACCTATACTGGAACCCACAGCGAACAACGACAAAGAAATTCTGTGCTACAATTGCTGACACGATTGATAAAATCTACATTGAATATGAGTCCACCGACATTATTATATGCGGCAACGCTGCCAACTCTACCACGCAACCAATTCATTGTTCAACGGAAGAGAGAAGTAAAGCGTGGATGAGTTTAATGAACTCCTAAAACTTTCATAACGCAGCACTTCTGTATTCTCATCAACCCATGATTCGAACATGGGAACGTCTAAACTCCAAAGCAACTCTGGACTACATATTTGTAAACCATGGACTGTTACCATACATCGCGACTTTCGAAGTGCAAAGAACTGAACACAGCGACCACAATTAGCTGATTATGTCATGATTTGGTAGCCGCCCGGAACAAAAGACCTACAACTCGAAGGTAGAACTTAACAACCACCAAACGCGCCTGCACCTGACAGCAGCTGACTTGACAGAGTTAAATGCAAAATACAACTTAGACCTTTCAAATTATCTAATGCAAAAAACACTAGCAGGACCAAATTATCTCCCTCTGCTATTGGCTTACAGAGTGGGCACTAAAGGACGCAAAAAGGCACATGTATGACAAGATCGTGGTCCTGAAAAGAAGGTATCTGCAGAAACTGAAAATAACTGCCAAAACCACAAATACAGCAGAATCATGGTTGGCCTTCCGAAGTGAGTCGAAGAAATACACTGCATAGCTAAAACACCAGAGAACCATGCTGTATCAAAACGACTTAGCGGAAATGCTAAGGACTCTGAGTACCAAGAAATCGCACGAATTTTGGGCATTAATCAAAAGAACTGCCAGCCAAAATATGACCGAGCTTTCTAACTCAGTCTCCGAATCAAACTGGATCAGCTATTTCTCGTCGCTGTTTGCCTTCTCTTCAGCCAGTACCCAAATCCTTGATAGCGACTCAACAGCAATATGGGCAGATCTTACAGGCGTAGAGGAGATCAGAAGAGTCATACTTAAACTTAAATCTTCCAGAGCACCTGGCCCCGATGGTCGGACGAACCTTGATTTAAAACAACATCCATATGAATGGGCCGCCTTGATTAGCAAAATCTTCGGTCACTGTGGGACGGTCAAAATGATTCCCGATTCTTGGCTCCAAGCAGTGGTCGTGCCAATTTACAAAAAGGGTTGCAGAGAAGATCCAGGCAACTATCGACCAATTGAGCTCTTAGACATCATTGGGAAGATCTATGCAACTCTACTACTTGCGTTATTTCAGAAATGGGCCAGAAACTCGCCTAGCGTAGACCACTTTCAAATGGCTTTTCAAAAAAATGCAAGTACAGCGGTAAACATCCTGCTTTTGAACATAATAAAATAAAATGTCAAGTCAGTGGCCCCAAAAGTCTTTTTAGCCTTTGTTGACTTATCACAAGCTTTCAACAAAGTAGATTGTATGAAACTATGGTCCAAATTGAAAACTTGGGACTGTCCTACTTCACTTTTGGAGCCAGTACTTGCTCTACATATGAATACAAAGCTACGTGTCCGCTTAAATCGGCAAGGCGCACTGTCAGATGATATACCCTCCAAACAAGGAGTAAAACAAGGCTGCCCTTTAGCACCTGCACTCTTCATTGCCTTCTTAGGTGATTACAAAATTTCTGAAGCTAAGATAAGATCCTTTACACCTAAAATCAGCAAAGCTGCTGTCTCACGTATGCTGCCGACCTGATTTTAGTAGACCAAACTCAAATCGGTCTACAGCGCAAATTACAAACCTAGCACGATATATAGAAGAAAATAACCTGTAAAATCAATAAAACAAATACAAAAATCTTGATCATTGAAAAGTCTCAGGGAAAAAATATAAAAAGCAAAAAGAAAGTCAACATCAATTTGAATTGGTTCTTGGACAACACCAAAATTGAAGTCGTGACACACTTCAAGTACCTAGGAGTGCTGATCAACGGATCAGCAAGGGAGATCACAATGCAGAAGACCCTTTGGGAAAAAGCAAAACACCTTACTGCACAAACAAGAGCTATTGACACTAAATCCGGTAGATTCTCGCTTCTCCCAGCTATTCAGTTCTACAAGACCAAAGTGGTTCCCTCACTCTTATATGGAATGGACGCCACCCTAAACATGCCAACTTCGATATGGCCAAAATTGGAAGGTCTCTTATGGAAATCAGTTTTGGGCATGCCCAAGTCCACTTCTATGGCAGCAATCAGGCGCAAGCTGGGTCTCCTGTCTCTAGGAGCAACAGTGGAGCAAAGCACCATGCAACTATTTAGGAAAACACTGAGGCCGGACAGTCTGCCGATCTACCAGTTGATCGCAGAAGAAATCAAAGGTGGGAAGTGCAAAGTGCTGAATGCATGGGTGACGCCCCAAAAAACCAAATTGAACGAGGTAGCGTGCACTGAAGAAGATCTGAAATCTAATCCTCAAAGAGTAAAAGTCAAATTGGAAAACCAAGACTGTATTGTCACAAATGAGAAAGCAAAAGGAAAAAATTGTTGAATAATTTACCTTCAACTTTTAACAAAGTGAAAGTCCCTTTGAACTATTGTGTAAAATGTCCTGATAAATCCCTGTGGAAAACCTTCATGAGGGCTCGGTTGAACTTGCTAATAACCCATGAAATTCTGGCTATTAGATCATCTAGTGGGCCAAACGTGTGTCGTCTGTACAAGAGCCCCGACCAACCCGAACCTTTAAGACACCTCGGGATAAGGTGCTCACAAATGAGACAAGAAAGAGTGGCGTATTTATCACTGCTGCTGGCGGGGTCCTAGATCGTCGAAGAAGACATAGGGGTCATTACGACCCTGGCGGTAGGGGGTTAACGGGGCTGGTAGAACTGCCGGCACTGTTAACCCCCTACCGCTGCATTACGAGGTTTGCTTGCAGGACCCGGTAAGGACGCCTGGTTTTACCAGGCGTCATTAGAGGGTCCAGCGATCAGACCAGCATGCTAACAACGAGCCCGTCATTAACGGGCCCGTTGTTAGCATGCTTCCCATTCCCATTGAGCTCTATGGGGGCTTGAAAGGGAATGGGTTCCTGGAATGGAGAAATATCGTGCCCTCCAAGGTCGGAATGGCCCGGTATTTCTCCATTCCAGAAACCCAGACCCGGTACCCGGAATGGGGGTAGCCATGCCGCAAATAGCGGCATGGCTACCTCCAAGGTCATAATGGGGGTCATTACGACCCAGGCGGTAAGTACGCCAACTTTACCACCATGGTGTAAACTACGTTTACACCATGGTGGATGTCTGATTTACCGCCCCATTCCAAGGCGAGTGGGGCGGTAAATCCCCATTTCCCATTTTACCCTTCCCCATTCCCATTTTTTCCCCATAGGGCATAATGGGAGTGGGGAAGGCGCTAATTACGCCACCGTAAATTACGGTGGCGTAATTAGCACCAAGGCAGTTTAGCGCCATGGATTTTAACAGCTGCTAAAAGCAGCCGTTAAAATCGGAATCAGGCGTTAAGGGTTAACGACGGCGTTAACCCTTAACGCCTGAGTTGTAATGAGGCCCAATGACCTCCAAAGTGTGGAACCGCTTGATCGCGGGCGAGACCACAAGATGGACTTGGCAACCGTTAAACTGCTAGACATAGGGCCTCATTACGACCCAGGCAGTAAGTTACCGCCTGGGCCGTGACTTTACCACCATGGCGTAAACTACGTTTACGCCATGGTGGTTGGCGGATTTACCGCCCCATTCCAACCTTGGCGGGGCGGTAAATCCCCATTTTCCCATTTACCCTTCCCCATTCCCATTTTGCCCCATAGGGCATAATGGGAGTGGGGAAGGCGTTAATTACGCCACCGTAAATTACGGTGGCGTAATTAACTCCATGGTCCCTTAGCGCCATGGATTTTAACACCTGCTAAAAGCAGGTGTTAAATCCGCCATGGCGCTAAGGGACCTCGTACTCAGGCGGTAAGGGTCGGCGCTGTTTACGCCGGCGTAAAACCCTTACCGTCTGAGTTGTAATGAGGCCCATAGCCTTAAAAAAGATCAAATAGCGACCGGTTTTGCTGGAACATCGTGTACCATACTGCCTGCCTTGAACGCTCTTTCCTTTATAACTCGTTGCAGCCGTTTTTCAGTTTCACAGACTTGAACATTTTCTTCTCCTCCTCTTCTTCTTCTTCTTTCTTTCTGTCTGCGGTCTTGTAAAAATCTTATAGATTAAACACAAGTAAATCAAATAAAACATTTTTAAAAAATGTTACTTTTGTGTGCATCGATTCTATGGTTAGAGCAGTGTTTTTAAAATAAAAAATCCTCAATCTCGGTTTACCAATGTAGCCATGCCTATGTACATTCCCTGTCAAGTTGTTGACATGCACAAGGCCTGGAGGTCCTCATTCATTTCAAGAGAGGGGGGAGTAGAGAATGGGAAGTGGGGGTGGGGCCGTGAGTTGGGTGGGTATGCCCATGTGAGACATGTGCATTCACAGGGCTCTGCCCAGGCTTGTGGAAGAGACACATGCAAGTGTGAAGAGTAAAATAGATCAGGGTATCTCTGTGTTGGTTTATATGCTGGTATACCGGGCAGGAGAAGGCATGGCCTAGTGGCTGATTTGGCGGTGTGGATCTAGGACAGCTGGTTTCTAATCCCAGTTCATCCCCTTGACAATACTGTGTGATCCTGGTCAATTTCTTTATATCCCAAGGATATTTCTTCTTTTCTGGCTTTTCGTGTATTAAACGTGCAGATGAAAATAAGAAAAGTATAGAATACCTGACAATCCGTTCTTTATACCAAATATAATATTCGGTACTCTCCTGCAGCTTTCTATAGCACATGAATGAATATTTTCTGAATGAAATGTGGTGACTTTGACACAAAATTGTAATCGCTGGTGCAACAAGCAGGCATTAGTGATGGATATTGAGGTGCCTTTGTGATAATGTACGCTTTACCACTGTTTATATGTAAAGACGCTTTGCAGCTGGAAAACAAACACCAACATCCAACGGTGAAGATTGACACATATCGAAATGTCTGAACCTTTTTCGCCTTCTGCAAATGTGCCTTGTAACACATTTCAATACATTCTTTGCACATTAGAATAAACCTATCACTTACCTAATAGGACTGACACACAGCCATGCTATCACCCCCTCTGACCCTCTTCCCTTCATCTCTCCTTCATTCTATCTGTGGCACCGTCCCCTCTTAGATTTCCCCTACCCCTTTTTCTTCCCCACACAAGGCCTGGAAAGTAGGAGGGGGCACAATGGGCCTCATTAAAAGTTTGGTGGTAAATCTGCTGAGATACCACCAAACAGAATTCCCGTTACTGCCACTTGCTCTGGTGGTATTACAAGTGCGGGTGCTGGTCTTAGTCCCCATTTATTTATAGTCCAAAGGACTCCATGGGGCATTTCGGTGGAATTACTGCAGCAGTAAATCTGCCAATCGGGCGGAAAATTAGCGGGTTTACCTCCAGTTTATAGCTGGAGGTAAATCCTACAACTTTCCGCCCAACTGCAGTAATGCGGCCCAACTGGAATGCCTGCTCGCGGATAAGGCAACGCACTCTGAGGCTACTTCTGGGTGATTTGCTGTGGTACAAAGAATTTATTTTGCTATTACTGTTGTATTTGGCAACAGAGCAATCCCTTTCTCACTGAGAACCCGTCTCATGGAAGAGTGAAAACATGGGGGGTGACCTTGGAGGAAAAAGTCTGGCAGCACCGCAGAGGCAGAGTTTGTTTTGACCTCAGATGGCCATCAGTCTGGGTACATGGGTAACGCTAAATAGTTTCCTTTCTCTCTTAAAATAACAGGCCCGCCCTCGTCAATTACTGACGAGCAATCACGCCGTGATGCTGCAATACATAAAAAAAACCCTCTCACGCAGTATGTAAACATACTCACTTATTCCAAACAGACCTAATCTGCTGGCATTACTCACAGCTGCCACGAGGCAAACATTGAAGACAACACCATGGAAAGGTGCTAGACATGATGCTTTGAAAGAAGCCCGAAAACAGTAAGTAAAGAAAGGAGGGTGCGTAAAGAAATGCAACATTTCTCGAACTACAGCCATTCCTCAGGTTGACTAATGAAAGTATGCATTCAATTAATAGTAATGGAACTAACGCTGAAACCAGCATTTAGCTAGAACTGTGAACTTGTGCACAACCTCTCAGCTCTTCTTTTCTTTTGTAAAAATCTTTAAGATTATATACAAATAAATAAATGTAAAATAAATAGTAATAATGATATTAATCATAATGATGAAACACATTTTTACTTCATGGTCTATTCCCCTCCACCCCCTTCTAAGCGCTGTAATGGTAGGTCATATCCGATATCAGACCTCTTAACAGACTACACTCGTAGCATCTCTGCTAATTAGTTGAAGCCAGGGGTTTACCGAATAGCCTAGGAAGTATTCGCCCCCGAATAATGCGGGTATTCGGCAAATTATGAATAGTGTTTTTAATAAATCCTGTTCTAAACTTCAAAAATACACGGTTTAAAAAAACGAAAGCATTATTTTAAATGTTAATATATTTAATTTCTTTCTCTTTATTTGAATCATCTTTTCTTCATTTAAGTCACACAAAAAAACAGGGAACATATCTATGGAAGGATGTTGCATACACAGAAGCAGTACCACTCACACTGGCAGACTTCACAAATGCAAACTACTATATTTCCATGGAACACAAGGGATGCCGCAATTTGCAAATGCCTTTGAATATTGCACTCATTGCAATCATTCTCTTGAGAGTTTCAAGTTATCTTAGGTGGAAAGTGAATTTTAAACCTTCCTTCAGCTCACACACAAATTTACAAATGGTTTTTTTGGGCCTGCTCACGTGGGACACAAGTGTTGGGATAGACATTTTAGGTCCCAACACAGGAAAGAGGTTCACACTGCGTAAATTGTACTAGGCCAAGGTGCGGCTGGGGTAGATGCAATGTTGCAACTAAATATGTGTTCAATTACTTAGAACAATTGAAATGAGTGTTACTTTGGGCCTCATTACGACCCAGGCGGTAAGTTACCGCCTGGGCCGTGACTTTACCACCATGGCGTAAACTATGTTTACGCCATGGTGGTTGGCGGACTTACCGCCCCATTCCGACCTTGGCTGGGCGGTAAGTCCCCAATCCCCATTTACCCTTCCCCATTCCCATTTTTGCCCCATAGGGCATAATGGGAGTGGGGAAGGCGTTAATTACGCCACCGTAAATTACGGTGGCGTAATTAACTCCATGGTCCCTTAGCGCCATGGATTTTAACACCTGCTAAAAGCAGGTGTTAAAAGCACCATGGCGCTAGGGGACCTCGTAATTGGCGGTAAGGGGTCGGCGCAGCTAACGCTGGCGTAAACCCCTTACCGCCAGGGTCGTAATGAGGCCCTTTGTGTTTTAGTTGGATACATTTTAGAGTCAAAGTAGGCAGCAACATGAGTAGCAGTAGCATTGATACAATGTATTGTGCAATGTACAATTTGTAGCACTGAGATGTATGTATGTATGATATGATGTGATATGGCATTTATTATGCACCTATACACAAGTATTTCAAGGCGCGATGAGGCAAGGGAGAGGGAACAGAGGGGAGACAAACAGCGATCCTACTAGGCCAGGTGTCATTCAGATCGCGCAAGTGCATGGGAAGGGGGAAAGTGCGAGGGAGAGGGGGGTGCTGTACATGGGATAAAGAATAATAACAATAAGTAAAGTACGGCCAGCTGGTGGCAAGTGCAAGCGTAAGCGCAGATATCCGGTGTCAAGTGCTGGTAGTGGGACTGTAGGGATACAGAGACAGTCACGAGTGCGGGGGGTCACCAGGAAGGCAGTGCAGGTGTGCGATTGGCAGTGGAGGGGACCTGAGCCTGGGAGCAGAGGGTGGCCAGGTAACATGTGCATCAGCAGGGGAGAGGAGGAGAAAAAGCAGAAGCAAAGAGAAAGGTTTTGAGGTGCTTCCAGAACCGGAGATGGTTCTCCTCAAGTTTCAGTGAGGCAGGGAGGCTGTTCCAAAGGGAGGCCCCAGCCGAAGCGAGAGATCTACCACCAACTCGTTGCTTAGAGAAGCGACTGACCCTGAGGGAGTTGGAGGCGGATAGGCGAAGAGCCTGAGAAGGAAGATATTTAGGAAGAGAGAGTTGAAGGATATTGAGGCCTCAGGCCCTAGAAGGCCTTGTGGACAATGCAGAGCGTATTGAACTTGATCCTCGCAGCCACTGGGAGCCAGTGCAGAGATTTCAGTCCTGGAGAGATACGATCCCTGAGTTTGAGGCCAAGGACAAGCCTCGCAGTCCTGTTCTGGATAAGTTGCAGAGGGTGGAGGGTGGAGGCAGGCAGATTTAGAAAGAGGCTGTTGCAATAGTCCAAAACTCAAACATAACCAAACCTGGAAGGAGAGACAAGCCCTCACAGACCTCCAAAAAAATAAGAACATCATAATTAAACCCGCAGACAAGGGAGGGGGCATAGTCATCATGTCAACAACCCAGTACAAACAAATGGTACTTACCATACTGGAAGACCAAGAATGCTACTCTACTCTTCGAAATGATCCTACCAAAGACTTGGAGCAAGAAATTGCAGAGGCAGTGGACTATGCAATGCAACGAGACTCGGTGACTGAGAAAGAAGCAGCATTTCTGATTAGGAAGGGGGGGCGTACACTATGCTTCTACACCCTACCCAAAATTCACAAGGACCCCATCAACCCCCCGGGACGCCCGATAGTGTCAGGATGCGGCTCAGTTTTGGAACCTCTATGCAAGTTCGTAGACACTTTCTTACAACCACTGAGCACGCAAACAGATACCTACCTACGGGACACCAAACACACGATTACGATATTCGAAGGCAAAGAGTTTAATCCTGAAACAGATATCCTAGTTGCAATGGATATAAAAGCCCTCTACTCAAATATACCTCAAGAAGCGGCCATTGAATGCACGCGAGAATGGCTGACCAGGAACACATCACAACAAAGGGTCCCAACAAACTTCATACTCATATTAATGACCTTAGCCCTTACTAAGAACTACTTCACTTTTGATGGACAAATGTATCTGCAGAAAAAAGGTACGGCCATCGGGGCAGCGTTTGCACCGAGCATGGCAATCCTATATATGGCTTCATTTGAAGAGAAACACATATTATCACAAACCAACCAGTGGAGGTTGTGCATAAGTTCCTGGTTCAGATATACTGATGATGTCATCTTCATTTGGAAGGGGGATCAGACCAACTTCACACGATTCTGGCAATGGCTCAACACCTGTGACCAGGACATTCAATTCACGATGGAGCACATTATTGACAAAATCGCATTCCTTGATTTGATGATCCAGCACAAAGACGGGAGACTTGAATGCGACCTATACCGAAAACATAACGACCGCAACACCCTACTGCATCACACCAGTAATAATCCGAGTCACACAAAAGCTAACTTACCGTATGGCCAATTTTTGCGCATTAGGATAAACTGCACATCCAAAGAGGACTTCAAGAAACACTCCCATGACCTTTCCAACAGGCTCAAGACCAGAGGATATCCAGCATCTACACTCAAACAAGCAGCCAAACGAGCTCTACACACCAACAGAGACACACTATTGGAACAAGACAACACTACACGACAAGCCGCAGGAGAGTAAGACCGGCTGACATGTGTGATCACACATGGACTACATACATCGCAAATGAAGAAAAGCATAAGGAAACACTGGCACATAGCCAAATTAAATCTACCAGAAGATCCACCTCCTCGTTTTGCCTACAAAAGAGAGAAGAACCTGAAGAAGTCCCTGGTCCACTCTCTGTTTCAACCTGACCTGAGACATCAATCTCAAAGGGTTCTACGACCACTACAAGGTCATTACCCATGTGGCAACTGCACTTCATGCAGGTTCACGGGTAAATTGAAATCATTTCGAATAGGTCAACGCGAATGGCATCTCCGAGACCACACGAATTGCAAAAGCGAGTGTGTGGTATACTGTATTCAGTGCCCGTGTGGTATGAAGTATATGGGCCAGACCATGAGAGCAGTCAACCTACGCATTTCAGAACATCGCTCAAGGATTAGGTGCAAGAACACAACTACCCCTTTGGTGACTCATTTCATCGCAGCGAAACACACACCCAACGATCTTTTTTGGTGGATACTGGAGAAAGTGAAGGGAGGCCCCAACCCCTTGAAAAGTCTTTTACATCGGGAGTCCATATGGATACATCGACTGGACGCATATCATCACGGGCTGAATGAGTCATTTCAACCAAGCATATCCTGATCACATATGCTTGCAGCAATATATGTGGACCCGCCATCAAGCAGAGGGACAGATCACGCATTAATGCCCCGCAGCCTTTGCTACCTCTAATCCACACAGATTAGGTCTACCATGCACACTACTGGCCATCAGGGGTGCTTAGTGTTCCACTCCCTCAGGGACAGACTCAACCAACACCCCGTACCTTGCAGGTCACTAGCGATGCAGATGAGACCCAGTGGATCTAGACATTTTTTTCTGCAACTTGACTTTAGGCAATGCGTTTACCCACTCCATCTCTGTAGCCACACAGCCCACATTAGTTACTTCGACATGGACACACTCCTGTGTCACATTCCTGGTGCAGACTCTCACGTCCTCTCCGGTATGAGCACAACACACTGTGGCACGCCCATTTCCGCGCTACACCCGGGCGCTCTCCACTGTCCGTGGAACACACAACAGCCAATCAGGAGAAGCGCCACGTTACGAGCCCCCGACTCACCGGCGGGAGTACAATGCTCTGCGGCACACACCCTTTTTCCGCGTCACAACTAGGCGCTCTCCACTCTCCGTGGAGAACACAGCAGCCAATCAGGAGGCACGCCATGTTACGAGCCTCCGACTCGCAACGCAGCACCATGTAATTCCTTCCTGCTCCCCATGGTCGCCATAACGACCCGTTGGCGTCCGAGCGCACAGAACTACTGTGCAGCGCTCAGATAGCCACAGAGAGCCGACGCGAGCGCAGCAGCAGACAACAGAGACCCAGGTGCTTTCTCCCACCCCGGTAAGATGCGGCAATTCTGTCCAACTCCATGCCCCCGCACACATTAGAAGCACGGGGAGAATGTGAGAGACACGCACATATTCTCCCCCACTTCTGCCGCAGTATACATACCAGTAACACGCTTTCTCTTTGATCCCAGATATTTTCGGAACACACAGAAGTAAGCAGAACAGCGGCATGGCCGCTCCTAAGCAAAGACTCTGCAACTGAATATAATCTGAAAATTGCTTGAAGCAGGCAATTTGGGCACAACGGACACATAGACAGTTACCAAGACACCAGGACAATCTGTCACTATTGCCCGGCACTCTACCAACACCCCATCCACCTTTAGGGTTTTTGGCAAGAGTTGACCCCCTTCTTTCCTCTCTCCTTTTCCTGTCGCCTCCTCCCTTACCCTCACAGGCCCCGAGGAGTACTCCTGGAAGTTCCGTGCTGCCCACCAGCAGAAGCCACCTGCATTGGTCCTATACGAGTGCCCGACCCTCCCTGGATTACCCAGGACACTTGGGATTGTGATGCCGACAACGCCATGAGCATAGCCGGTACAAAGAGCGTCTCTAATTAATTTATATAAACTGCACTAACAGCTACTCAAACCTGAGGTAACCCCACATTTCTCTGCTCCTCCACACAGGGTCTACCAATTGGACGCCCTGAAGAAGGTGCCTTGTACTGGGCAAGTACTTTCAAGCACCGAAACGTGCACCCCTTTAACAAACACGCAGATGAAGACTAAGGACAGACTGTGTACCCTTTTTGTCTAGCCCCTAGTGTGCTAAATGAATGTTTAAATAGCACGTTGGCCTGAACACAGAGATATCCTTCAAGTCCAAAACTTCAGACCCTAAAAAATCAACCCTGAGCACTGAAGTTGTGTGAATTATTATGAACACTTTGCTCAATGCACTAACCCTCGAGGCAACAGAGCCTCAAGATTCATGTGATAACTCATACATGTCCAGTAATTGTTCTGTTTGATGATATGTCACACAAAATACACTGCAAGAAGCATTTAGGCCAGATTTAGGCTTATCGGTTCACTGCACACCAGTTGTTTAGCACTGAGGATTTAAAGTGCAACATCGTTATTTTTCATTTTACATTTGTTTTACCTTTGTATATATGTGTCACTGTAAACTGTTCAATACACATCTGTATTATATAATTTGGTTCTTTTTACTACATAAATCACCCCTTTTTTCATTAGAATTGTTCGCATATGGTCTTTCTTCCTTTCAGCAAATATAGAGCCCTCCCCTTTTTTGGAATAATGACCACTAAAGGAAATACAGGTTAAGATACTGACCACAACCACGTGCAGAGTCATGTGAGAAGTCCCTCAGTAGTCCCCTTGTCTGACAACTAATGGTGATTCAGCACGTGACAAGGTAGGAACAAGTTTATGCCCCCCTTTAGAATGGGAGGGCTACTAATAATTGGCTACATGGGAGAGGGGACAACTTTTTCTTGTTGACATTTGTTGCAATAGTCCAGCCTAGAGTACCAGAGCTCTGGAGACAGTGAGCTTCTGGGGGAGGGAGAGGAAAGGAAGAATACCTCTGAGGAGGTGCAGCTGGTAGTCTGACTTCTTAGAGACGTCAGAGATGTGAGGAGAGAAGGAGAGTGTGGAGTCGAAGATGACCCTGAGGTTTTTTGCCTCACAGGTCGGAGCAGGAAGAGGGCCAAGAGAGGCCAGCCAGAGAGTGACAGGAAAGGAGGGAGTGGGTGTGCCGATGAGGAGAATCTCAGTCTTGCTGACATTAAGGCAGAGATCATTGGCAGCACACCACTCCTGGATGGCAGACAGACAGACAGTCAGAGATAAGAGAGGGAGAAGAGGTGGCTGAGGGTAGACTGAAAATGAGCTGAGTGTCATCTGCATAGCACTGGAAGTTGGGGAAGAGCGCATCAATGCGGTGGGCAAGAAGTGCCAGGTATTGGTTGAACAGCCAGGGAGAGAGGTTGGACCCCTGGGGGACACCACGGGTAGAGATAGAGATAGAGGAGAGGAAGGACTCAAGTTGAACCTGGGAGGGTCGATCAGAGAGGAAAGAAGTCAGCCACGCCAGGGCCTGACCAGTGATGCCCAGGTTATCACGGAGACGATTGAGCAGGATAGCATGGTTGACCATATCAAAGGCAGACGACAGATCAAGTAAGATGAGGACACAGGGGGTGTTGGAGTCAAGGTTGGAGAGCAGGTCTTCACGGATGTTCAGGAGAGCAGTTTCTGTCCTTGTAGTGTGGAGCTTTATGCATGTGATAGAGGAGTTGATTGGAGGGGAAACTAACGTGGGAATTGAACAAAGGTTTAGATTGCAGATACATTTGGGGCACTGGGAAATTTGAGTACATTATGGGTACATGAAGACATCATAGAATGCAGGTTACACCTACTTGTTAGTATGCCGTAAGTCCCTGGATTCGCAGGAATGGGTTTTGCCTGGTTTGGAGAGCTGGATGACCAAGGTCATGCAAGGGGGTAGGAAGAAAAACACATATAGGCAGTTGTGATGACATTGCAAAGGGCTGAAGGCGAGAATGGAATGGAAAGCCATTTGTTAGATTTTTTTGACTAGATTGGATTTATAGATGCAAAGTGAAACTTCCATGGGAGCACAAAGGATTGTTTTTTTGATGACAAGGAAGGGCCGGTTACATGGAGGGGTAAATTGAGGGCTGGTGATTCTTGGGCTTTCATGGAAATAACTAGACTGTATGCCGAAAGCTATATAACTTGAGATAGCAGTTGCAAATCGGATTACATTAAGGAATGCAAGGAAAATAGTATGGGACGCTGAAGCATCTAAAGTCTTGGTGGCTTGTTGTCACCCCACAAATCCCCCTTATTGTGAAAGACAGCAATCCATTCCTTTTTGTCACTCTAGACAAAAGACAGAGAAATACACTGCATGCGGCATCCATGTATTTTACAATAAGACTGAGTCTTGCAATCATGTTTTGATGACTAAGGAATACATTGGGGGTTGTTACGACCCGGCGGTAACGCCGCCGGTATTTTACCTATTCCGCCATGGTGAATGGTGGAATTACCACCCCATTCCAAGGTTGGCAGGGCGGTAATTCCCCATTCACCATTGGCCTTCCCCATTCCCATTTTTGCCCCATAGGGCTCAATGGAAATGGGGAAGGCGGTAGTTACAGTACCGCAAATTGCGGTACTGTAATTACCTCCAAGGTCCCTTTGCGGGTCCAATCCTTAACGGCTGGTAAAAACCAGCCGTTAAGGTAGGGACCTGCAAAGGGAACTCGTAATTAGGCGGTAAGGGGTTAACGGCGCCGCCACCTTTTACGGCGCCGTTAACCCCTTACCGCCTGGGTCGTAATGAGGCCCATTGAATCACTGATTTATTGTGGTAAAAACACCTCCATTTGTGGATACGCAGTGAGGAGCTAATGTATAGAGATAGACAATGCATGCTATGTGTCTGTAGGGCTTGAGAATACAGAGTCTTGCGATCACTTCTCGATCATCAAAGAAAATACAGAATCACTGTATGAGAAGAATACCTTAATCCAGTGATCCCCAATATGTAGCTTGCGAGGAAAATGTAGCTCTCCTGACCCTACAATGTTGCTCATCAGTTGCTCTGGATCATGGTCTGGGGCTAAAATAGAACTGTAGGGACGAGACATCAATGGCAGTGTACCCTGAGCCAGGAATCTGGAAGCATTAGCTGTAGAGGCATCAGTAGAGTTAGCTGAGTGGTGTGAATGGCCAATTGGGTGCAGGGAGTCAAAGGAGGCGGCTGCTGAGATGAATCTCTCAGGACATCAGATGAGATGGACCCCAGCGATTAAAGAGAAGGAAGCTAGGCTAGCCTGCTCATCCATGTGAATACTACAGTGCTGTACAAATGACTCTGACTGCACCCATACTTATTGGGACAGCTGCAGTCTTCAGCACTCTTCAATGTCTTGGAACTCTGGTACACTATGAGGTGCAGCGCTGGCTGGATACACCATTGGTGCAGAAAATGTTGCGGCCAAAGGAGCCTTCTCCCGCTACTATAAATGACTAGAATGCCCAACTGTCAACACAGTTCCAATAAGCTTTGTTTGTACCTGAAAGATACACATTTGTTGCCACAATGCTTTTTTGTGTCCAAAATGTGCCACACAAAAATGCATTGTCTTTGCGATTAATATTTGTTTTCTTATTCTTTGTCCACAAAGGAAGTGCACCAAGGGCAAACGTATTTAACCAAATTCCCATGTGAGTGTTCTGGTGAGAATTGCCAACTTCTGTGCCTTTCTACAGCTGGTACCTGCATATAAAACAAAAAAGTGGCATGCATGCCCAATCTTTCATTTTTTAACCAATCCGCATATGCCAATTTCTTAACATGTGAGGCTTGTGTTTGTGGGCCCCAATGCCTAATATGCACAAACGTTACATACTTCTTGCACTGCAGAGTTCCGGTGGAAAAACCCATTGTATGATGCTTTGCCTATCTGGCATGTGGATAATTGACAAATAGTGAATAAGTTCCAAATTGTGCAGGATAAATTAATTAGTGTAGTTAGGATTGAAATTCACTTAAATTACTGAAAATTATTTCTACGAGACCAAACGATCATTTTTGCTTTAATATTGCGTTTCGGGCTACATTCTTCCTGCATCCAAATGTTGTCAGAACAGATGTTATTAATACCAAATGTAGTGTACTCAATTCATCGACCAGGAAAGATGAATGGCTAAGTCGGCTCTGCCACAGGTTTGAACTTGCGAAGTGCAGGCTGACCCGATGTCAAGGGTGAGCACTTGGCAGATGAGGTATACACACATGAACATATAAAATGAAAAATATCAAGAAATACCACCACACCCGTCTGTAAAGTGGTCTTCAAAATTTCCAGGATGTGTCCTAATTTAATGGCCTATTAATGCACTTACAACTACATTTTCGAGAAGATCGCTTGGGGAAAGAGTATCCAAATCCACCAGAAAAAAAATATTATTCTTCCTAATCACTTATCTTCAATGTAACAGGCCTTGAGTGCTTTAAAAAGCTCAATTTGCCACAACATTTCCCAATAATTCTTAGGGGGATAATCCCCCCTTCCCCTTTTCCGCAAAGCCTGGTTGAAGTGATCTTTAAATTATACCATATGCTGTCCAGTATTCCTAAAAATGCACCATTTGCTACTAAAGATCCTGACTATCTCTTCGGGGGAGCTCAAAATGAGCCTTTACATTTTGTTATTGTTCAAACATGCCTAAAATGAAACATTTGCCATTAAATGTTATTAAGATTTCCTGAGAGAGAACTCCAACCTTTCTGTAATATTTCTTTCAGGTCCTGCAAAGTGTTTGAACAATGTTGCAGCCCTCATGTGTCTAGAAATTAATGATTTGTCACTTAATTTACTAAACCTTCGACTTATATACCAACTTAATGTCAAATAAGGCCATTATGAATGGCATTGACTAGATTACACTTGGATGAGATTAGTATGAATTACTTATCATTATCTTGTTCTATTAGCAATATTGAGCTTAGTGCAGTTATGACTTGTGTTGCAATTTTACCACCAACTGAAGGCCTATACCTGACATCCAAGTACGGAAGTTGCTCAGCATTCCATCCAACATGGATTCATTGTGGCCCAGCCCTCGACGTACTTTGGGACCTGCACATGCCACATTCGGCGCTTTTCACCATGCTGGCCTATGGAAATGGGACTACAGCGATTGTCCTCTCAGGTTGTGCTCAGGGTGTGCGTCACAGGAAAGTGCACCAATACGAAGAAGGTCACCTCCTCCTGCTGTACTGGGGCGCGGCCTGTGCGGTCCTTGGGAAACCACACGTGCCAAATTCTGCGCTTCTTAGCATGCTGGCCAATGGAAATGGGACTATGGAATTTGGCCAATGAGGTGCTCAGGGTGTACGTGCAGGAAAGAGCTCCAATAGGGAGAAGGACTACTCCTGCCTCATTGGGGAAAGGCACGTGGCACATTTTGCGCTTGTCACCATGGTGGCCAATGGAAATGAGACTATGGATTTTGGCCAATCAGGTGCTCTGGGTGTGCGTCACAGGAAAGGGCGGCATTCAGTTTCCCCAACTAGTCAACTAAAGATTATGATGAAAGCAGTGCAGCAAATTTTTCCTACTGACAAGGTGCTTTTCTCATGTATACCCTTGAGAATAGTGTGGAAGTATTCCAAGGATTCCTGCCGCCAGCCAGAGGTCAGAAGGGGTCTCATCAACAGAAACATGTGTGATTTTGTGAGTGCTGCTGGGTTGTTCTCTTGTCAGAATGAGAACATTGGTTCGCAATACATACACCTTTGCAAGGCAAATGGCATGTCTTTGTCGCACAGTGGCAATGAAATGTTGTTTCACAATCATTTTCACACTGCAGTGAAGACCCTATTATAAGAATATCAGCTGATGTTCAAAACACACATTTACGTGTGCAGACCGCAAACAAAGTGTTTCCACGGAAGCACATTTACAAACAAAAAAACAATTAAAAAAAGAAAACAAAAAGGTTCTTGTAAGAGCCACCACACCTAATGACGTCCTCTCCTCTGGCTGAAAGTTATTCCCCACTCCTGCGCTCGTCCGGCAGAAAAAGTCTGCAAATATTGCGATAGTTGCAGGGTGGCAAGTGTTACATACAACTCTTTTGCAGATGACGGCCATAGAAAGGGGCTTGCAGAGGCTACACAATTGGGCAATAAAGTTTGTGGGTGTGGTGTGTAGAGACAGTCTGTGTTACACAGTGTATTTGTCGACAGAAACGCAGAGGGTGCAGTTATGGCTGTCTGTTTCACGAGGCACAGCGTGTGGGTTTTACGGGATTCTGACATACATTGAGTGAACGTGAATGCAAAACACTGTGCAGTGGCTACTCATTTTGCAATCCATCATGTGCATGTGTAGTGCAATGGAATAGCTGCAAGGAAGTGCCAGATTTTGGTTTCTCTGTGTGACACTTTGGTGACACGCAATCATGACGATATTATTGCTGTTCATTGCGCAGGGAGAATGGCGCAGCATGTTACACAACCTTAAGTGCTGTTTGCGATGAAGGAGGCACGTGCCCATTTATGTGTTTGTTTCAGATCTCTTGCAGATGTTTGTAGCGCATTATGCAGCCACCGATGTGGCGGCATAATTTCCTATTTGGTCCGTAAATAGAGACAGCGCAGTACATTGCAAAGAAGAGTATTTCTGGCTTTGTTCGACATGTGCCAATGGCATCCTTCACCCATGGGATTATGACGTTTCACAGCATGGATACTTTTCCCCAGCTATAACGTTTCTCTTACTATGCCAGCCATCCAGATTTTTGCACACCCCATCTAAATTGGCTTGGTGCCCTTCTTGAAAGTAGTGATATTTTGTTGTACTTAGTGTTGCGCTGTGGCTCTCTTGAAAAGGCTCTGGTACACCTACAAAAACCTCTTTGTATAGCAACCCCCTTTGTAACCAATTGAACTACAGTGTTTACTACACTGCCACACCTCCCGCCCTAATGCGTTCTTTGGCAATTCTGTTGTTGATCTGTGAAAGGTGCTTTCTTCATTTACCTTTTTGACTTTCACAGTTCATTTTTATTTATTGTGGTGTTCTCAGACACGCCATAGAAGGAACGGCTGGAATGGTCCGGTACAGGGGCAGCACCTGTCTGGATACTATAGGGGACATGCCGGGAGACGGAATTATTGGGTGGTCCTCACCTACATAGGCGCCAGTCCTTGTAATGCTCCTGTAAGGACTGTTACCACGCCCTTCCACGTACCTTCCCTTTGTACAGTAGGGAGTTGCAATACATGCACAATACAATGCCCTTTGTTGGGTAAGGGTCTGCAGTGCGGCATATGGTTTGCAAAGGTTATTTTACAGCTCTGCTGCCCTACAGGAGTGCCCCTCTTGTTGCCCCCAGCAGATGTGAAAAATGCTGCACATGAAAGTACCCTATGTAATTGCTGGAAGGGTGGTAGCCTACCCACTGATCCCTTGTGCTTTGTTTTCAGTTGTCGTCATATGCAGTAGAAACAGTTTATGCTACGCCATTACTGTTAGGGGTAGCATGCATGGATATACATACATTGTGGAATACAAGAATGTTTACAAGGGTGGGAACTACAGCTTCATTGCGTGCAGCGGAAAGCCATTTATTCTGTGCGACCCATGCAGCTACATCGCTTTTGTAACCGGCACTAAAGTTGTTTGCGCTCTGCATATTTTGCTGTTTCCTTGCTTGCCTTTACATGCAATAGTATGTATGTGAGGAAGGTGCAGCAGCTTGCCATTTTCCAGACTAAGTACAAACTGTCCCACCTGCACTTACATGTTTTCTTCAAATGTACGACCGGCAGGCGACCTCTTTATACTTTCCGTCACACCGTTGAGTGCAGACATAATGTATTTTTTTCACGGGTCATGGAAAGGCAAGCAGCAGATAAATGAAAGTAATGCAACATTTAACACGGCCATGTGACAATGCCGGTTGCTGGTCCTTGTTTCACAGTGGCCGTTATACAGTTAAAAGTACTGTATCCACATATTGGTAGGTTTGCAGAGCCACCCACAAAGTCTGCAGCAGTTCTTTAAATGCAGTAGCTTTCTGCATGATTCCGTAGGGCTGGCGACAGAGGCACTGTTACCTGCATACAGTGGATGACCTATGCATGGGTCTAGGTGTGTAATGGAAACACGTGCGCTTCCACAACTACTTAAAAGTGCATTTGAAGATGCGGCCATGTGGCCACTAATGGAGTCCTACGGATACTTGCAGTGTGATTGCACATACACCAACCAGGTGCAGTGTCCCTAGAAAACGTTCAGGAAACGTCCATATTGCTCATTTGTACTAATCTCGGCCAGTAGTGTGCGGTACAGATTTATCATGCCCTGTTAACACAAAAAGAGAGCCTACTGCCATACTACACAACATTTACTATGCACATGTATAATTGGTATGATACGCCAACACTATTCGGAAAAGTAAGGGGCAGCACAAATGGATACATACACCAGACAATGTGCACTTTCCACACGTTTATCATGAGGGCAGTCAAGGAATTAGTAACAAACCGTTATTAACAGGACATTATGGTTATGTTGCCGTACAAAATACCTATCCTCTTTACATAAAACGCTATGCTAAAGCAACTTTCTGCTTACAGTGCCCTACTAAAAACGCATGAAATTCACTAACAAAAACCTTGTTAAAGGGACGTTATGGTTAAGTTGCACTAGCAAAAACCTACGAAATTCTATGGAAAAACGTTGTTACAGGGACAATATACAATCAACTTCTGTCCTGATGAAGGCCTAGAAACTAATAAACACAATGCTGTGGATGAGCGTATCCCTGTAAAGAAGGGCCGAAAAGCTTTGGTGTCGTCAATGTTTTTATTATATCTCTGTTTTGTTATATTAATGGAATGCCTAGAGATATTCAACAACAACAATCTCAAGGGAAATGATAGAAATATGAGGTTCTCTCAAAGGATCGAGACATGTGAGGAATGTTTTTTGAGAATATAGTTTGGGCTAGATAAACAAGTGTATCTCACTGTAGCCACGAAGGTCTGAAAACCACATTTGAGAACAATATTGCAAGAACATGTGTGAACATGGACAACATTTCACAATTGTATTGTATTACGCACATGAGGCACTTTAACTAACCCCATCCACACTTTTTTGCACTTTATATTAGTATATGTTTTTTAAAAGAGTTTGAAAAGTAGAGACGTATAAATCTCAAAAAAGAATAAAATGTGTATTTTTATATTTTAAGAAGGAGTTGTAACGCTCACCTGATTCCCGCAGAGGCGCCGGTCTTGACTGGGTGAATGCCGTATCTTCAAAGGTGATGTGTAACACACGGTTGGCACTTTGGGCTGGACCTCTGTGCACTGTATGTCTGACTCGAAGAGTAAGATGTCTGCAGATAGAAAATATGGGATTAATGAACTGGGGTTATTGGGTGCCTCTCTCCTCTTCCCTTTCTCTTTTCCTGTAGAACCCCAAAGGTTAACACCCTCACCTTAGGTAAGTGAACGCCGAGCTCTCCATCTGCCTCGGGGCAGGGTGCCGTAACCAGTTTCTTCACTGGATAAGGGTGCAGGCCTCTTGACCTCAGAGGACTGCTATCCGTCGTTAACTGCACGAACGGTAAGTTCTGGGCACTTCAAATGTCTTAAAAGTCTTTTGTAATGATATCTCTTGTTTTGCAGGGTTCCGGCGATGGCGGATGGCTGGCTGATGAGAGTTGAGGATCGAACCCGCGTGAGGAATAGCAGCGCCTGGAAGCACGTAAATAAGCGCTTGTAGCCTGCTTCACGATGCGCACTAACTGTCCCTTTTATCTTGCAGGTACAAGTTCGGAGCTTTAGAGAAGCTGAAGGGTGCTGGAATACCCACTGGATTCGGCGTGGGAAGGAGTAATGGCACGTGAGTAATAAAGTTGCCCAATGTCTTTAAACGCACCTTCTTTTGTCTTTCAGATGCGGGATGCAGCGCCGAAGGCCTGCGGAGCGTGCGAAGAGCTGGTAAGCTTTTGTCTTTCAGATGCCCGAATGCAGTGCGAAGACCTCCGGAGCATGCGAAGAGTAGGTAAGCCTTTGTCTTTTAGATGCCGGAATGCAGCGCGAGGCGTTGGTGACAGCCGATGGACCAGGTAAGAGATGCGCTGCCACTGAAGACCGTAGTGCTAACCTGTTCTTTCTTTGTCTTTACAGGTTTTGCTGAAGACTGGATTCCAGGATGGTAAGCCGTTGTTCCCTTAGGCCCAGGATCAGAAGCAGAAGACACGATGAGCGTTCTGCTGCAGAGAATGCAGAATAACGCAAAGCAAGATTCATCCATCGGGTGTGGTTTAAATAGCCTCCTGTAGTGCTTAGGTGTCTCCTTCCACAGCCACGCCTAGGTAAGAAAAGAGTTCCTGCTTTCCAGAAGAGTTCCAGTGTTCTGGACCTAGGGAGTGGCTCCTGCCCCACCCAACAGGAAAAGTAGTCCCAAACAGAAGAGGATCAGGGGTTCAACTGGCAGGTAAGTAAGCAGCATGGTCTGCTGCAGGTAAGTCCACCCAAGCACTATGAGCCCGGCGCTTCCAGCGCTGGGACTGGGCATCTTTATGAGCCTGGTGCCACTGGCGCCAGGACAGGGTCCAAAAGGTCCCAATTGGGACTGGCTGGCACTCGGAACCGGGGTTATGGGTCTGCTTCCAAGGGTGTCGGGCAAGTCCTGATATTTTGGAAGCAGAGATCATGACAGGAGTTCTGTGTGCAATGATTAAATAAATAGACTGCTATGTTGTTCGCATGATAGTTATCTGAAATCAGTAAAGGGAGGAGGAGGGGGTAGTGGGTGGTGGTTGTTGTTATACTCTAGACAAAACTCCATGCATAACCCAAACATTTCCAATACACACAAAACATCTTATGTTTCTGACATTTCTTCCTGTAAGATTTTTGAATAACAACAGTTTAGAAGACCACCTAAATCTATGGACTAAAACTCCCATAAAGCCTCAAGTACTAAGACGAAGAAGAGGCGGGAAGTGTGGATGCAAACCAAATCAATCCCAAAGATTAATAGGTAGACTAGTTGTTCTGTGGGAAATAAAGTGCCTGGGACCTTTAGAAATGGCATTCGCAATAACAAGGCAGGCAGTGTTGGAGAGATCCGTGAAGGAGAAAGCTGACAGGAGGAAGACGGCTAGCGAATGCGAGATACACACACTAGCATGGCACGTAGGAAGGAGAAGAGCAGCAGACGTTCCTGAAGGACCGCAGGGCCACCGAGAGACACAGTGGAGCTCTCAGAAGCGCAGTCATCATAACCGGGTTCAGCATTCTCCAGTTGTCATGCCCGCGCCGCTGGCGCACGCATTGGCAACCATCATGGACTACTTGGTACTCATTTATCCTCCTAATACTCCTTGAACAACTCCTTTTCACACCTGGGTCTTTTATTTCCATTTGCTCAACTTTGGTTCTTTCTTATTTTATTCAATTAACTACATTTACCATAATGCACCTGGCTGCAGTCCTCAATTCCTGGCTATTCTCATTCATCGTTATTGGGACCACAATCCCCAGAAGCCCTAGCGGCCAGTGCTGATTCCACCTGCTCAGGACCAAAGAGGGAGGAGGCAGATTGTCTTCAGTTGTGCTGCTACAGGTGCTGTCAATTAGCCTGCCTCAGAACAGGGCATGGCTGTATATAAGCAGCTGCCTGCAGGAGCATAGTGTCTTGCATCTTGAGTTTCCCCCGCTCCTGTTTGCCTTGACCCTTTACTTTGTATGCTGTTCCTATTGCTGCATTATCCTGTTTTGTTCCAGTGCCCTTTCCATGCTCCCTGCCTTGCAGCCGATCACGCTCCGCTGCTTTCTACCTACAGCCCTTGTTCTCTGGGCTTCCTGCCTTGCAGCCTATTACAGTCCTCTGCAGCCCTCTACAGTCAGCGGTCCTGCTCCTCTGGGCTCACTCCTTGCTGCCCTGCTCCTCTGGGCTCCTTGCCCTGCAGCCTGCCTCACTCAGGCTGCCTACAGTCCTTGTCCTCTGGGCTCCTGGCCCTGCAGCCTACCTCACTCCGGCTGCCTACAGTCCTAGTCCTCTGCAGCCCACCTTGCAGCCTGCCTCACTCCGGCTGCCTACAATCCGTGTCCTCTGGGCTCCCTGCCCTGCAGCCTGCCTCACTCCGGCTGCCTACCGTCCTTGTCCTCTGGGCTCCCTGCTCTGTAGCCTGCTTCACTACGGCTGCCTACAGTCCTAGTATTCTGCTGCTCGCCTTGCAGCCTGCCTCACTCCGGCTGCCTACAATCCTTGTCCTCTGGGCTCCCTGCCCTGCAGCCTGCCTCACTCCGGCTGCCTACCGTCCTTGTCCTCTGGGCTCCCTGCCCTGCAGCCTGCCTCACTCTGGCTGCCTACAGCCCTTGTCCTCTGGGCTCCCTACCGTGCAACTTGCAACCTTCTGCTGTCTCCAAGCCCTTGTTCCCTGGGCTCCCTACCTTGCAGCCTGCACCTCTTCGCTGCCTACAGCCCTGCTCCTCTGGGCTCCCTACCTAGCGGCCCTATTCTTTTGGGCTCTCTCTCTATCCTGTTCTTCTGGACTCCCTGCCTTTCCGCCTACTACAGTCCTCCGCAGTCCAATACAGTTTGCCTGCACCTAGTGCCACTCTTGACTGCAGACCTGCTTCCTACTTTGCAGCCTTCTGTTTTTCTGACTGCTGCTCCTTGTTCTCTTCCTTGAGTCCTCTGTACTCCACCTTAGGTTATCTATTTCAGTCTAACTGCCTTTCCTTCATTTCCTTCTGCTAGATTGCTCATTGACTTCCTTTTCGCTGGATATTTCTGTTCTTGTCTTCTCATGTGTCTTATGTAATCCCTTTGTATAGAGCTTGCCTGTTGGTTTCCGGCAGGCAACCTCTGCCCCTTCCTTTGTCGCGTTTTCAGTGTTACAGACACCCACTGCTGTTGTTCCCAGCCATGAGCATACAGCGTGGGCCTCTGTTAGAGCAATCTGTGCAGAAGGCTGGAGTTTCCTAAGGTTCGTGGAACACTCTTTCCCATTTCAGCCTCCACCCCAAGAGGGAATCCAGTTTGTTTGTACCTTTGTATCTTTTGCCCCTTTTGGCTCACAGCTACTGTTTCCTACTCTTCTTTCTTGTTGAACTTCCTGCTGTGTGTGGTTATCTGCTACCTTACCTCAGCACACCCGCCCAAACCCTACTTGGGTACCCTGTGCCACTCTTGACAGAGTGCCATTCCTGACACCAGTCCAGGCCACAGAGACAAGCCGACGGGTAGGCGCAGAGCCCGAGGAAGAGCTGGGGAGATGTCTGCTGCCTGTCAGAGGCCAATCCAGAAGGGAAGCTTCATCATCAGTGATGCAGCAAACAACTAGTGTGTATGCTCAGAGCAATTGGTGGCCCCGGGGCATTCCGACATCCATATAATCGAGTGAATGGAGTACATGCGACTGATATTACGGACAATACTCAGAAGGCGCATCAGAGCCAAATCTGTCCTTTAAGAGCTCTACCCAGTACTAGATTTCATCCTAACTTCCTGTGTGCAATGCTTCCAAACTTTGCAGCCGAAGGAATTCAACCATTGGTGGTAACATTATATGATCCCCCTGTGGGCAGAATTACTGAGGAATTAATTGGTGGTCTTTGATGCATTAATGTATAGGTCTACCCAAGGCACTTAACGTGGCATAATATTGTCGGGGGATTTTAACACTGAATGTTCACAGGGTGGGATGAATGCCAAGGATTGGATTTATATCCCAGGTGAAGTGGATGAAGATCTGTGCAAACTCTCAAAAAAGAGGAGGTGTATGGTTGGACTTACTGTTTGAGTTTGACGCCAGAGTTCAAGGGATCTTCTGTCAAGTAGTAACTGGGACTTAAAGGAGATGACAGACAATTTCTGGCCAAAACAGTGCAGGCACCTGGTAGCATGCACATTGATGGGAAAGTCTGGGGTCCTTTTTGATTTACATCACACAAGATGGGTATCCCCTAAACCATGGAACTGGGGAGCAACAATAGGACAAAAAAAACCCCGAAGGGGAGGAGTTCACATGGAGGAGTACTATATTAATTTAAGTACCCAATTATAGGAATAGAGGTGGAAAAGAATAGTGGCCCAATCATAACAGATTCATATTTTCATATTTTAATAATCATCGCAAAACATTTATAAAATTACATAATATATAAACAACATAACAACAATAAAATAGATGAATTAATGTTAGTATAAAATACTTGTCCAATCTAATACATTAAACCATTCAATCGCAGTTTAATTACCACAATTCATGACCCAGTATTAATCAAGGTAAAGCATCACTGTCTCATATTTTTAAATTTCATTCGAATAATAAGGATGCTGTAGAAAAGAAAATTACTGCCAATGGAATAAAGTGCTAGGTGCAAAAAAGTAATGAGTGCCTAATCAAAATAAAGCATCACTGTCTCATATTTTTAAATTTCATTTGAATGGTAAATGGTTGTTCTGGGTCGAAAAACGTGTCGGCAGTCTTGTTTTTGCATCATTTCATAAAATCTGTTTCAACAGCGTATTTTGACTGAAGAATCGACTTGCTTTGGACTCTTTGTTTCACCGTATCTGTTGTCCAGTTACACACTCAATTTGAATAGGACATTTACCATTTGCTCAGGGCTGCGCAATCATTTAGAGGTGACAATTTCAAGTGTTTGTATCTATTAGCAGTTTATGAGGTGACTGCTGGTCCCTCTTTCGTGCAGCAACCCAATCTTATTTGGTTTGTAAGGGTCTCATTGACTTTAGTTTGTCTTCTCAAATTTAGTTCTAACCCAGCGCCTCACCACACCGGCACACCTCAATTTTGTTTTTCAATATAAGAATTGGCTTTGTAGTCATACATTTCAAGAGGATTCTTCCAACTGGAAGAAGATGCAGACTTTGATTAGAACATATGATATCAAAAGGTTTTGGCACCTGCTCTGTTTTCACAGGTCTGTAGATGTTGCAATGGACCTATGCAGCATTATGAAGGAGGCTTGGGGTATACACATTTCAGGGATGTATTGGGATACTCTGCATCTCCAAGTGGAAAATGTATTGCTGCAATTATTGGGTAACTCAATTTTACCCTATGTCAAGGAAGATGACATGGGAAAGATTATAACAAAATTAAAGGCTTCGAGGGCCCCTGACCCAGACGGGCTCTCAAATGCCGTTGTCAAGAAAAAAATAAATTGTGGGCCACCATCCTGCATGAGCTCTTCCTTTTCATTATCAAGACCGGCAAGTTTCACAAATTCTGGCAACAATCAATTCTTATATCAGTCCATAAAAAGGGTTTGTGATTGGATCCTAATAACTACAGGTTTCTAGCAATGCTAGATCCAGGTGCAAAAATATTTGCTTCCCTGTTAATGGAAATGCATGGACGAAGGCAAACAACCTTTTGAACCATCAACAGACTGGGTTTAGAAAGGTTTGCAGCACAGCCCACACCATCTGGGTTCTTCAATCTTTAATATGTGTCACATATCAGAATACGGCGTCCTGCCTATATCTCTGATATGTAGATTATTATGCTGCATTCAACAGTGTCCCCCGCGTACAACTCTGGTCCGGATTAGAAGCATGGGGTATTGATCCTTCTCTCCAGTATTTTATTAAACTATTATACAGTAATACATTGGTCAGGGTGAGGCTGAATCAGGAAGGGAATACCTCTAAGATTTATACAACTAACACCGGCCTTAAACAAGTCTGTGCTTTTGCTCGCCTCCTTTTCAACCTCTACGTGGCCGATTTAGATCTGGTATTGAAAAATCATGTCAATCGGAAGAAGGGTGTATTGCAGTATTTACATTTCCTGGTCCATGGGCTCTCTCTCCTGTACACTAGTCGGAGGCTCTCCAGCCCAACGCATGGCGCAAATGGCTGTCCATTAAACGTGTGATTGACAGGTGTGGGGGCCATACTTTTGAGGCTAAGCTTGAGGCATACAAGAAATGTATTATTCCGGGCATTTTATATGCGTTAGAGGTTCTTCCAGAGAAAGCAGTGGATTGGTTGCACAAGTTGGAGGCAAAACTACTGCGTTCTCTGTTTGGCCTCCGGGGACAATCCCTGTGGAAGTGATAAGATTAGAATTGGGGCTCCAGTCCCTCACGTCGCTTTGGAAAATGTGAAAATGTATGTTTCTTTTAAAAATCACCACAGTGGCAGGTGTCAAAGGATCTTTATTGGGCTTAACAGTGGACCACGCTAAATTGAAGTCATTAAAAATGATGTAAAAGGAATTGGTGGCGACAGTAAAAGCCCATCTTGATAAGATTGATTTGTCCCTCCCCACTGAACATGAACTTGCGTTGTACCCTCAGACAAAGAAATAATGGAACCACGCTCAATCTCTTTCAAGACTTGGTAAAAAGAGAAGGGATAATCTTTACACTGTGAAAAACAAACCAGAGGGTGTTTCACTGCCTAGACCCCAGGGATACTTTACTCAGGTGGCCAAAGCACCGCCATCGCCTTTGTATCCAGACGCTGGGGGTAGACAAGTGTGGGAGGATCACATGGGTGAGGAGTCCTCAGGGAATGGGGGTGGGACGCCTGATGGCGAGACGTGGTATTGTAAGGGAGGCATGACACTGACACAAATGATACAATTTGTAAAACATTTATTGAAATTTTCAATGGGGTTTGAGAAACTCCTACTCTACCCTATGTAAGAAACTCATGGTGGCAACAGTAAAGACAGACACAAGTGATCACAGTTCAAGGGTGTTTATTGAACTTTATAATGGCTGAGATAAACACCTAATCTAAACCTAAATGTAAGATGGGAGCAAGCCACGACCATAACATAATAATAAGGCAGTCCTAGTGGTGTATGGTCAAATAAAAAGGTCCTATGCTAAAAAACGATTGACAATTCTTACTACTAAGTTACAAAAACAGTGTGGGATAATGTTCAACAGAAAAGAATGAAGTGTTCACAAAATGATAAGTCAGGATGGCATGGATGCGTCACCCTTCCCAACGTTTTTAGCATGGGATAAGGCATGACTTCTGAGCACAGCACACTCCTGGGCCTTTCCAGCACGAAGTTCATAATTCCAGTTCAATGATACCAGAACCTTCAGGGGCCAAGTCTCTTTCCTACAAAGGCTCTTGCTTTAGAAGGCCTAATGGATCAAAACAACAAACAAACAAAAGTTCCTTTGGTAATCTTGCACCTTGGTCGATTGCTCTTCGCCCCTCAGGTCTCCCTCTGCCGGGCTCTGATTCTCCTTGCAACTTGGGCCTCCCTCCGTCGGGTTCACTACAGCCTTTCAAATGCAGCTTGCAATATTCAAAAGCCTTAGGGCCTCATCACGAGTTGGGCTATAGCCCTTAAATGCGGAGGTAACGGTATTACCACTGCCTTTAAGGGCTGGCCCTATCACGAGTTCGGCGCTAAATTTGGTGGTTTACCTCCAGCTTTTTTCTAGAAAGTGAAAATACCATTTAGTGCTCTGTTTTCGGCAGTGTTACCTCCGGCTGTATTAGCCCGCTGTATTAGTGCAAAAATGCCCCATTTGATCCAATGGACCCAATGGGGAATGGGGATTTACCGTTAGCACCCAACCCGCGATCCGGCGGTAATACCGCCAGACCAGTGGGTGCTAAAGCTATTACAGTCTGGCGGTATTACAGCCAGGATACAGCCCAACTCATGATGAGGCCCTTAGCGTCTTTTTAAACAACTTCCTACTGCGGACAACCCTGTGCCGGGTTCACTATTGTTGCACAAAGTTCATGGGTGTGTTACTTTTCACCCCAACTCGCAGGCATCCCTCTGTCGGGTTCACATCTGCCGCTCTCACAGTTTACTTTGCTTTATCACAATACAGGATTTACTTTCTTAGTTTTTCCCCTTTGCTTCCCTCCGTCGGGTTCACTTAGCCATCGTTAGCACAGTTCATGAGTTTCTACACATATGTCATGTTTTACTTCATATTTTAAGAAAGCGTGGTTCTTATTTCCCTAGTTTTCTCTCGGCATCCTCTGTTGGGTTCACGCTTGCAGTAGTTCACAACCTTCTTTTGGAAAGCGGGGTTTGCCCTCCCCTAGCTTTTCTTTGGCATCCCTCTGTCGGGTTCACACTCGCCTTAGGCTTGCCTTCAGTGTTTTCTCAGGAAGCAAAGGGTTTTCCCTTCCCCTAGCTTTTCCCTCTCCGATGTGTCTGAGACTTTCGATTGTACAAAGGATGTTTATGTGACCTTTGTAGGACCACTCTGATCCTCATGCCGTCCTTTCCTAGGGCCTCCTGGTACTTGCAGTTTCAATACACGAGGGCCAGCGAGAGTCCTTCGACAAGTACTCATACGGCACCTGACCACTCTCCAGCTGGCCCTTCTCTGAGCTTACTCAAAGGTTCAAACACTCAAGTTCTTTGTTCTCAAGTTTTTGCGGTCATCTAGTGTTACCACTTTTAACCTTGGGCTAAAACACATTTCAGTGTCCTATCGGTTTCCTTCGACTCACTTACTGTCTTGAGTCCGCTTGGCTTGGCTTGTTGCTGGAGTCAACCAAGGTAGCCCGCATGGCTTCCCGCCTGTGTTATCAATGCAGTAGGCCCCCGTGCACTGTTGACACCTGTCACACCACATGCCAGCTGTACTCTCCGGTCTTATAATTCCTTTCTCTGAGGCTTTGCAGTCCTGAGTTGAAAAGGGCTAGGGCAACTCCCTCCTTGTCATCCTTTCAGGTCTCTCCGCTTTTCTCCTTCTCTCTCGAAGTGTGCTCTCAGGCTCCGTCTTTTATCCCTATGGGGAAGAGAAAGGGCTGTCAGGTGTGTGTAGTTATTATCGGTTGCCTGACTCTACCTGACCCTTGTGTCGGGACGTCAGCTATACGGCTCTGGTGTTAGTCCGTCTTGTTTCAAAACTGGGACACCTTGGCAGGCTTTTATCAGGACTTATATCCCTCGTATTCCCCTGGGGATTCTTTCAACCTCCTGTTTCATTAACCCTCGTCCTAGAGGGGTTGGTAATTTCAGAAGTGTGAGATTTGTAGAATTCGTAAAATGAATGGGAATAATCTGTAAAATAATAGTTAGACAGTTTGTTGAGGGGGGGACCAGGATTATTGTTGTGAAAGGAATAGGGGGGGTTGTAAAAATAGTGGGTGGTGTTTGGTTAAAACCGACTGGAAGTTTGGGAAATAATAATCAGAGTGACGGTGAGAGGAATGACTGGGAGTGCTAGGGTAGATAAAAGGACAAGAAGGATTCTAAGGGATGTAGATTCCCACAGCAGTAGGGTTTGGATTCCTAATAGGTTTACCAGATGCGGAGGGGTTGTTGGATTTGGATATGGGGATTTATTGGGCGGAAGGGAGGTTGATCTAGAACTGCCTATAAAAACCTCAGGGACATGGTCCTCCTCGTCTTCCTCCCTTATGTCATACCGCGTCTCACCAGGGATATTCCCCTGGCCATAACTCTGTGTTCCCCTACCCAGGTGATCCTTCCCCACTGGTCCACCCCCAGGAACTGGATCCAACAGCGATGGCTGTGTCCTGGCCACCTGGATAAGGGATTCCTGGGCTCTACACAGGAGAATAGCCTTAGGTTTCTCACACCTATAGCTAAGATGGGAGTAGTCTCTACCATCAAATAATACATAAAACAGACCTAGCTGATTCCGTCAAATCAAAATGGCCTATACTAACAAAACCATGTGCCTGCCCTATCTCTTGTACAAAAAGTGTGAAAAGGAGAATATGTATGCAAAGGAAAATCAGTGTTCAAAATATAAAGAACAAATGTGGCTGAGACAGCTATCCTCCTCACATTAGACAGCAACAAGTAAGGCAGACCCCGTACGCAGGATGATACACTCTGGCTCAGGTTCTTAACACAAAGGCAGTTCAAAACGGGGATCAAGTCCTCACCTTTTACTTTCCCCTTTTCTCAGAGTTAATTTTGATCACTTCGCTGCAAGTCATTAGAGACGTCATGACGACATAGCTACGTTAGACAGGAAGCACACGTGCACTCTGCACAATTCAGGACATTCACACACCAATCTACATGAAGAATACATGCGCACAGTTCTATGAGATAGAGGACAATGACATATACATACTGTCTGCACGTTTATAATTATTTTACATCTTAGGTTCGCTATAGCCAGAAGAGCTTGTGTACATGCTTGCAAATGCTACTCGCTATTAACCCTATAGAAGGACAGGAGCACTGACCGACCATGACACATATTAACCTATTAACATTATGCAGACTGCATATTCAAAGCTAGAGTAGAACTTAGGAAAATCCAGCAAGCCAGGATCGTCTCAAAGAAATCTCAAGCCGTAAGATGCTGTGCAAGCAGAGTAGTCCTGGTGGGAGCCACAGCAGCCAAGGCCACAATGTTTCAAATGACATTCCACAGAACCAGAGCCAAGATGACACCGGCTGCAGCCAAGAATACTCCCTGCAAAATACAAATTAAATCAAAGCAATCAGGTTCGAATGGATGGTCTCCGAGCAGGTGATCTGGCCAAGCTGGTATCGGGCCAAGGATCAGAGGCTGAGAACAAGCCACTGTCTCAAGGGTAGACAGCGACTTCGCAACATAATCGTTACTCTCCAGCACGCTTGTACTATGGGAATGGAATGCTCTCATGGCATTAGTCCTACACACACTATTGTATAGCACAGTACATAGCTGCACTTCACTGAGACATAGTATACGAGTATCACAATGGTGCTGTTAGTCGATTCGGTCCACGTAGTCCATGTAGTCATCTCTTGCTTGGTCTTGTCTCTTCTCGCTCACTTTGGGTAGGATTCGTACCACCGCAGGGTTTTATGGTCAGTTGGCTTGGTATCTTTTGTGGTGGGTATCTATGGTATCTATGCTGGGAGCATAGGGAATTGGTGCGAGCTCATACAATCGGTGGTCATTTTATCGCGAATGCTTCTTCCGGTTGGGGGTGGGTCCATCGGGAGAGAAGGTATATTCAGATTCTCCCTCTTCAGGCCCCCTTCTGGTTGACTTGTCGACCACAAAATTGTTACTTCTCCTGTCGTCTCTCAGGCGCCACACCTTGGTGATCCCAGATAGCTGTCCATTGTGGTTGACATGATCTTCGAACGACCAATACATGTATACGCACCCCCCTCCGGGCTTGCAGCAGACCCATTTTCCGACATACTTCTTCGGATTTCTTGGATTCTCTCATTTTATTGAAGGTGGATACATGTCTGATTCTGTTAGCTGCTCCTCTGCTGTTGTCTTGTATTTTCCCATGCATGTATGAGAACCAGCTTCCATCCTTCTTGGTACCTTCAGATTCTTCTTCCATTTTAGCGTGCATCTTTGCCAATTGTGCTACTGCTTCTGACAGTGTCCCGTTGTCCTTGCCGTTTGCTGTTATGAATGTGCAGCAAGAACTCCGTATTTTTGCGTACACTACTCCTTCCATTGCTGTGAGGAGCTCCATGACATATCTATTTTGTAGTGCCACCAGCCGTATTGCTCTGACCTCTTCTTTGATGGCATTGAACCCGTTCACTGTTTATTGTCATCATTAGCTCCCATCTTGTTATCTGAAGCCACTTGACATTCGCATAAGTTTGAAAACCAGGATGTATTATTGCTGAGAAAAATATAGCTGTCCTGCTGAGTAGTCTGTGTGATGGGGGCATGTCATCAAGTGCCACCTCCGACCACCCCAAGAAGTAGTTCCCTTCTCTCTTCTCTCCCCTCAACGTTCCATCCTTTGTTGTTGTATTATCCGAAGTGTTTTTTGTTGATGATAGTGACCTCTTCTTACTGCTGTTGCCCTCATCCATTTTAGGGAAGTCATCTATTTTGACATGTTTCTTGGGCACTACTAATGATGGTATTTTGACCAACGGATGAATGCGACTCATACCGCCCCTTAGCCATGCTCAATTATGACGTAAAAATATTAACCACTATACTAGCCAAACGATTGTCCAGAGTGATAGGAAGCTTGATACACAAGGACCAGAACGGTTTTGTGCCAGGGCGCAACACAACTGCTAATTTACGCAGACTGCAACATGTTATTGCACAGACAAAGCAAGATGGGGGAACAACTAGCATAGATGTCATGTGATGCTATTAAGGCATTCGACTCCATATACTGGGAATGGTTGGTGGAGGTCCTACAATAATTTGGTTTGGAGAGGGCTTTGTGTGATGGGTAGAGGTACTATATAAAGACCCAAAGCGAAGAGTAAAGACAGGGAAGGTGGTGTCGGAGGCCTGGGACATAAGTAGGGGTACCAGACTGGGATGCCCACTATCACCCATGCTTTACATCCTGGGACTAGAGCCCATTGGGATATACATTAGAAAGCAATTTTTTTACGCTGGGATCAGACTAGGGGGATCACATTACGCTGAGGATGCATTACTCTACCTGAGGGACCCAAGGCAAAATGCAGCGACAATACTGGAAGTATTAGATAACTTTGCCCGCTACTCTGAAATACACTTTAGCAGACACAAATCTTGCATGTTTCCACTAGCAAGCCTGATTGGGAAAGGAATCGAGGAATTACCGGAGGTTGGAATAAAATGGCAACAAGACACGTTCAGATATCTTGGGGTTAAAAATCAAGCACACGCCAACACTTACACACGAGCACAACACAGTAGCTGTGATACAGGGTTTGTGCAACTCAATGAAGTTCTGGTCTATACTGCCGCTGTCAATGATGGGTAGGACATTGATTGCTAAAATGATCATATTACAGATGTTTTTGTACTACTTTCAGAATGTTTGCTACTACGTTGGGCGCCTTTCTTTCGCACCTTGGAAACATTGGTTAAAGACTTTCTTTGGGGGAAGACGCACCACAAACTGGCACTATCCACGCTAACGCTATCCCATAAAGAAGAGGGCATACAACTCCCGGACTTTGTAAGATACTACTTAGCGGCACAAATGAGCCATGTAACAAGATGGCTATCGGATGAGGTCAATGTTGAAACGAGACTGCTGTGCGAACTGGTAGCACCAGCGCATATGAAAGAAAGCACATGGATCCCACAAACCCGCATGAAACAAGAACCCATGCTGGTGGCACTGGGGAGGCAGGTGTGGAACAGGGTCAGAACAGTAAAACACTTGGTCCACCCTTACTCACCTGAAATGCCACTATTGGCAGTGACAGGAATGGTCACTACTGACCTCCCCGCCATTAGACACTGGGAAAGACTGGGCCTGTACACCTGGGGAGATATGTACGAGGTCGGTACATTTAGAGAACTGAATTCCCTACATGAAAAGGAGGGGTGTCCAAGTGGGCAATTTTTATTGTATCACAGAATTAAGCATGCAGCTAGAACGAACTGGGACGAGTGGCCGGAAGAACCAGTACCTCATCCTCTGATAATGGAAATATATAATCTGAGTGATGGATGGAGGCCAGTGTCAAGATTATATGCCCAACTGAATGACAGGCCTAACCCCCACGCCACCATGGTAAAAGCTAAATGGGAGAAAGATATTGGAGTAGATATCACAGAGAAAGAATGGGAGAGGGCAATGTCGCACCCCAAGGAGGTGTCTAGAAATGCCAGATTTAGACTGATACAAATGAACGTTCTATATAGAACTTATATGACCCCTAGTAGGGTGACAAGCTTCAACAAACAAACCAGCCCAGTGTGCCCATGGTGTGGTAGAGGGGAGGCCGACCTGATGCATATGTTTTAGGGGGTGTGATAAAACACAACTTTGGGTACAAATTGAGCAGGAATGTAGGAAGGCCAGAATTACTAGATATGAATGGTCCCCAAAAGAATGCCTCCTGGGCACATATCCCAAATTGAGTAAGAGCAAACACATTGCCAAATGCATGAGTATGGCGTGTATATTGGCAAAAAGATCTATAGCAATGGCATGGAAATCGAAGGCGGGCCCACAAGGTGGAAGAGGGACATGGAAAGGTGGGCTGCGGCGGAAACAGCTTGGGGTGTGGACACAGTTGGAAATGCTGGAGATATTAGTGTCACATTCGAAGCATGGAAAGCCCTGATTAGAGATATGTTTCTCCCATCCGATGACATGCCCCCTTAAACAGTCAAACTTACACGAAAACATACTGAGTAACACAAACTGTAAGTAGACCCCTGGCCAGTCCAAGCTGTCCCCCTTGAACTTGGCGAAATGAACTGGAAATATACCCCCCCCCACATTGTCAAGTAGAACAGGGTGATGAAACGATATGAAGACAGTTGTTGTTTTTTTTATTTCCTTTCTGTAACGGCAATGTGATGATAAATATGAAGAAATAACCTGGAATGGGCAATTAATAAATGCCAATAAAAAAAGTTTAAAAAAAGAAATGATGGTATGGTGACTTGTGCTAGGGAGCAGATTCGTCCCCAGTTTGGTGGCAGCTTGTCATAGGCCTTTGACCCACAGGCCCAATAGTGATCCAGCAGCACCGCCGTTCCGGTCCCCATTTCGGCAATCTTCTCTATTCTTTTACACCCTTCATTTGTTCCCACTTCGTTGTCTCTGTCATGCTGGTAGCATAAGGCCAGTGTTGTTAGGGGTATTATCGTCAGTGGTCCATCATCTTTATCCACCCTTGTCAGTATGCTTGCACTCTTGGCCCATTCCTTGAGGCATTTGCCATTTTCTTCCTGCACTTTGTTTACTGCTGCCTTTGTCAATGTCAGTGCCTTGCTTCCCACTACTCCGTCCTTCCTTCCATCCTTTGTGTATACTTTCCCATATACTAGCATCTGTAGTCGCTCCTAGCAGCCGGGCTCTCTACCTATCTCTTTTAATACCCATTTGCATGGTAAGTATTCCAGTGTTACTGTTTTTGTTTCGTCCTTTTCTGGACCATCAGTCATGTACCGGAGTGCTTCAGTATGTTGCCAGTTATTTTCCATCATGGGTAGCGTCTTGATGAAATGATCTTCATAGCGGTATGTTGCTTCTGATCTCCATTTTAATGTTGCTTGCTTCCCTTAATATCTTCCGCTTGTTTGGAACATTGCGAGGTACAGGAGGCATTGTACTGTTTCTACGGGTACAGCTGTTGCTACAAATGTCCTGGAGGCGCTCATGGCATATGGGATCAGTGAGCAGACATAGCTGCTGTCCCTAGTTGTATCTTTACCAATTTTTGATACGTGCTTATACCACATATTGTTGTTTATGTGTGCAGTGCCAGTGAGATATGTGTCAACTCCATTGACATCTGTGCCAACACTAGGCTTACCTCTCCTTACCTTAGCTGTGGTGTCTTCTGTACCACCTTACACAGTACTCCTTGCAGTTTGGGTGGGGGAAATATTAGTCTTGTGTGTTGCAGAGACATGCAAAGCCATGTAAAGCTGCCAAATGGCTGTCGCTAGCAATCTGGTCGACAGAATTAACCATAAAGTTGTCAAAACCAGTTTATTATTACAACCATGATTTTACTTACAGCGCCTTTGAGCGGCGGATGAGATGTTAAAGTTGCCCGCCTGAAAATCAAGATTAAAAGCTTTATTGCGTTAGTATTTGTGAATACTTTAAGTTCTGTGAACTAAATAGTAATTCAATGCCCATGCAAACATTTCTTCCCAAATCTTCCATATCGACCGGTGTCTAAGCGTTGGCAGGACGTGGTGAAGTTGTGGGTATGTTTGGGCTATGTACTCAAGGAATGCATAATAGTAAATTCGTGGTGGCCTTGGTCTGGAATGTATGGGCCTTCGTATAGCGTGGATATATTGATGATACAACGCTTTAGGATGGTCAGTAGAGGACAACATCTAAATCAAATACTGCAGTCTATCTATTTATACCATAATTTGTTCATATACAATGAACAGTCGCAGAGCCCTGCATGTGTGAATAAGGAGAATGTTAAGACAGTGTTAACACAGTGTATTCACTAGTGCGATATGGTCATGTCTATATTATATTTGTCAATTTCCAGTTTTCACTACTTAATATTTCTTTGATGTGAGCACAATGTTCATTTTATTCATTGAGTTGTATCAACATTTCAGTGGGTTCATCAGGGACTTGTGAGCGTCGGACCATTGGGTGGCTGGCACTCTCTTGTTCACTGGTTTTAGGAAATCGTCAATTTGTGCTATATTTCGGATTGGGGTCCTACAACTGTCTAGTGCGTTGTTCGTTACTGTATCGTTGGCCCTGTCGGTTTCTGTGGAATCGATTTGGGTGAGGCTGATGCTTTGTAGATCTTGATGTCCTGCAAGTGGTGCCAGACAGATCGTTCTTCAATTTTTACAGCTCTGTCTGCTACCGCCTCTACTATGTGAGGGCCGGTAAAACTAGACAAATTCCAACGCCTCGTGAAGTTCCTAAGGAGCACCTGGTCTCCTATTTGAATAGGTAGTTCTTTTCTAAGTTCCTAAGTAGTGTCACTCTCTTTTATGCTGTTCTATGACCTCCCCTTTGTCTGTCGAATCTGTCCAGAGATAAAAGAGGCGATAGAAACAAGTGAATTCAAATACTCATGTATTTCCGTACCAAATACCACAGCAGCCCCCTCACAATCCCCTTTGTGGGTGGAGCTAGTGGGAGGTGCAAATGGCCTCCTGTCACCACCTCGTGGGGTGTGAGATGGTGATTAGAGCCGGTTTATTCCGTAGTTCGAACAGGGCCAAGGGTAAGCAGTATAGCCAATTTTTCCTTGTGCTTTGCTTTGTTTTGGCTATGCTTTCTTTCAAGTGTCCGTTGAGGCGTTCACAGATGCCATTTGCTTGTGGGTGGTATGGACATGAACATTTATGTTTTATCCCTAACAGGGCAGTTATGTGCTGGAACATTTCATTGGCAAAGTGAGGGCCGTTGTCAGACCGTAGGACCTCACAGATGCCCCATCTTGGGGAAAATTCTCAAAGTAGGAATTTTGCTGCTCTTAAGGCGTCAGCATGGGAGCATGGCCCAGCTTCTATCCACCTTCAAAAGGGGCAGAGCACCAAAGCCATGTATCGGTAGCCTTAACACACGTTAATCATATCCACGTAATCAATGTGGAGGTGCACAAAGGGGCCTTCGGGACAGGGTATTGTTCCTCTTATTACTCTTAGGGTATGTGCTGCAGTGAATTGTTGGCATGTTAGGCAATTACTGATGAAACTGGATACATGAGCATTTAAGTCAGGGCAGAACCATGATTCTGCAATGGGTTTTGCAAAGACCTCCTTCCCTGTATGTGTAGGATGGTGTAGTTGTGTCAAAGCTATTTGTAATACTACAAGGGACATTACTACCTTTCTGGTGTTATTTTACCACCACAGGGCATCAGTAGGGGACATTGAGCACCTCTTTTTAGCCAGAGTTCTTTTTCATCCATTGGTGCCGCTGCCTGTAGTTTCATTAATTGAGTTTGTGGTAGATGGTTGTACCCTTCTTTCATTAGCATCTGTCTCACCCCTCCCCTCTCTTTTTGTTTTTCTTTGAAAAGCCACATTTCCCCAAAGTATGATGCACATTTTGAGTGGTAATCAGCTGCTTCGTTCCCCTTTGAAGTTTGGTCTTCTCAATTAGTGTGAGCTTGGCACTTTACTAAGGCCAATTCACTGGGATACGTGATGGCCTCTATCAGTTCCCGCAGCAGTAAAGCATGTTGTATAGGGGTCCCATCTGCTCTCCTGAACCCCCTTCTTAACCATCTTGCTAACCCAGAGTGTACCGTTGATGTTACATAGGCACTGTCAGAGTATATAGTGACTCTCTTACCTGCACATACCCTTAGGGCTAGTATCAAGGCTACTAATTCTGATGCCTGTGCTGAAGATTGTGTTGTGGAGGTAATCGAACAATCTTCACTACTTCATTGGTCCAGTCCTCTCTCAATTTGAACACCGCCACCCCTGTTCTCCTGATGTCATCACCCTGACCAATTGTTGATGACCCATCGATGTACCTATCCCCCCTCAAGTGCGACTTCCTCCACTTTCTGTGTTTCTGTGAAATATTTACTTGTTTTTGTGCAATCATGAACGTATTCCCCTTTCTCATACTCTTCTGACAGAAATTGTGTGTGCAGGATTAACGTTTTTACATTTTACTATTTTTAATTCGGGCCTAGACAATATTATTGCGTACTGTCATGACCCTTGCCCCTGTCCCTCACTGGCAAATCCACCTTCCAGTTACAGCCAGGTCAAAGGCCTTAACACCTCATCCAAGACTCTCTTGGAGTCAGTCCTGGCGCCTTTGGCGCCAGGCTCATAACCATCATGAAGACCAACATTAGAATTATACTATTTACTTGGCACTATTTAACTTGGGGGGGTTCAGCCAACATGGAGGCACACACATAGCTCAGTTACAAGGAACTGAGCTATGCGGTCTAGTCTTTTGGGTGTGGCAGGCCTGGGACTACTTTACCTGGACTACTTTGGGTGTGGCAGGCCTGGGACTATTTTACCTGGACTACTTTACCTGAGACTATTTAAACCATACCGAAACAGCAGAACATGCTTTGCGTTATTCTGCTGTGGGCAGTGTAACGCTCACCGTGTCCAGTTCTTTGATGCCAGTTTACCTGAAACCAAGGACCTGTAGAGAGAGAAAGAACACTACGAAACTTAGCTGGAACAGTATCCTGTCTTCAATCCATCACCGACTTCAGTTCTACTCACCTGAAGGTGCGAACTCCATCATCCGCCACTGCATGCATCCTGGAATACCATAACCTGGAAAGAGGAGAAAGAAAGAACAAAAAGTGGTTGTTCCTAGAGATGTAGGAACTCCCGTCCCCTGCACACTATCTAGTATCTGTGGAGCAGATCAGTAATTCAGTGTTATATATATATAAATTCACATTAACAATTTGATGCATTAAATGCAGTCCATAATTCAGTTGGTGGGGCAGTAGGAGTAAATACCCAGCTCACAAGATTTCATGTAGAAAACATTTCATAAATGTATTTGTACAGTGTTTTTAGGCCCAACACGTTTCGAGTATAAACTCTTCTTCAGGGGCAGAATCATATTTCACAAAATTCTTAGTATAGCTGCATATGTAGTGTGCAATACAATTTCATTTCGATCATTATTGATTCGATACAAAACAACAATTTATTAAATGTCAGATGTATTCAACAAGTATGGTAAAGCTAGTAAGATACAGTCAGCTATTTCTAACTGCAGTAGGATTAGATAATCCTGCTAAGAGGATTTTAGACATGGCTTCTAACCAATCTAGTCTGTAAAAAGAGGGGTCCTAGGAAGGTAGAAAGAGCAATTTGACAAAATGGAGTCAAGAGTGAACAATGTAACTTACCAACTATGGTGGTCACATAGTTGAAAAGAAGTATCCAATGGAACATAAAGTGGAAGCTCTGGAATGATCATTCGTCTCAACCCTAAAGAAATGAAACATGTGTAAACCCCAAGTAGTGAGAGGAGTAACGCTAAGGAGAAAGAAGAGAAGCAAAGTCTCTACTTACAACAAGTTCAGAAAAAGACGGACGGATCCGTGCAAGATAAAGAGGGATCTTTCAAAAGATAACACTCAGTAGGCAGTACTTCAAATGAGTAAAGTCATCTAAAAGGGGGAGAAAAGGATAAGCTAAAGCTTATTAAGATGAAGAGAACGTACTGGTAAGACTGACAGAATCAGTCATTGCACTTACTTGATACTGTTCAGAGAATCCGTGCAAGCGATCATGGTGCGCCGCGTCCCACCAGAGGAGGATGCGGTACACTCAATGTGCGCCTTCTTACATATCTGATACTTGAATGACGTATGCACAAAACATGCGCGTAGGGAACCGTCTCTACGTGCATGCGTAAAACCAAGACTAAATGATTGGGCCACGTCATAGATCTGACGACACGGAAAAGTCGGCGTCAGAATTCCATGACAACAAAATAACCGCGCATGCGCGGGATGGAAAATAGACTGAATTTAGAGTAAGGAAAATGTAAAGACGTATTTTTAAACAATGGGAGAAGATGCGTGTAAATCAGCATAAAAATATGAGTGATAATAGAGATACGTCATGAATCTGACGACACGGAAAGACTGTTGTCTGAATTTATTTATACAAAAACACCGCTCATGCGCAGAATATAACGAGGAACGTCAAGTGAGCATGTATACTTAAAAGGATAGTAAAGGAGAGAATAAGTAACCCATACTCGTATGGATGTGAAGAAAGTTTGCGTGAGAGGAGATATGGTGGAGTCTAGTCCGTAGAAACTACCAGTCCTCTAGGTGTACATTAGCTTTAAAGTAACAGATGTCTGTTTGCATAATTAACACTTATCTAACATGCAAAAAACAAATGACACCTTGTTCACATATATATTCCATCACATGTGGTAACATTTTTATTAAACATTTCCAAATCAGATATAACACATCTCCACAAGGTGACCTAATGTAAACAGTTTTTATCAAAACAATAATAACTTCCACCATCTTAGGTGTAATTTGTAAAACAAATGCAAGTGCATATTACACAGGGATTTGGTCATAGCAAAGGGAATGCAATCCTAAACAACATCATACACCAAATGAGGTGTATTTTGTAAAACATATGCAAGTGAGTTTAAATCTGAAATTTCACCATAGCAGAGGGTAATGTAATCCTAATGAGAGATAATGGGAACTTGTGGTAAAAATGGAATATTCATCACAGGTAGGGTCCTAGATAGTAGTCCTCATTCATACCAAGGGGAGTGAGTGAGTCTAGGCAATGGGCCTCATTACGACCCAGGCGGAGGACCATGGTGCTATTAGCACCATGGTCCATGCCGGTGTCCGCCATGGCAGAATGGGGAATTACCACCCCATTCCGAGGTTGGTGGGGCGGTAATTCCCCATACCGCCATGGCCCTTCCCCATTCACATTTTTGCCCCATAGGGCTCAATCGGAATGGGCAAGGCGCTAATAACGGTACCGCAAATTGCAGTACCGTTATTAGCACCAAAGTCCCTTTGTGGGTTCCTGCTTTAACGGCTGGAAAAACCAGCCGTTAAGGTCGGGTCCCGCAAAGGGACCTCGTAATCAGGCGTTAAGGGTTTAATGGCGCCGACACCTTTTACGGCACCGTTAAACCCTTAACGCCAGGGTCGTAATGAGGCCCAATGTATCCAAAAAAGTTCTCTCTGTGAAAGCAGTCTTTGTAGATCTCCACCTCTGGGAAGTGGGTGTACTACTTCTAGTATTACCATCCTCATTTGAGCCAGTGTATGTTGGTGGTCTCTAAAATGTCTGTACACTGGGGATTTGATGTTTTTGGTGCGAATATTAGACTTGTGCTCAGTCCATCGTTCATTGGCCTTTCTGGTAGACTTCCCTACGTAGTATTTCCCACAGGGACAGCGCAGAGCATAAATTACATTTTTGGAATCACAAGTTGCAAATTGTTTAAGATGAATTTTCTTCCCAGTTTTACCATGTCGAATATGAGCTCCTTTTATTACATTAGAGCAATGTTGGCAATTGAGACAAGGGTAAGTACCATTTTTGGGTTTGGACATGAGGGGTTGGTTATTTGGTTTCAGTTTTTCTGCTTTGATCAATTTGTCACGAAAGTTGTTTCCTCGCTTGTATGCTAGCATAGGGGGTTCCGGGAAGAGGCGATTCAATTGTGGGTCTGTTTTGATTATATCCCAGTTTTTGTGTATAATCCGCTTGATCTGAAAACTCTGACTAGAGTACTTCAGTGAATGAATCAAGGTGGTTCTTTCATTTTTGATCTTTGGCTCTAATAGGTCTTCGCGGCTTTGTGCTTCCGTTCTTAGTATGGCTTTGTTGATCAGATCCTCTGGAAAACTCCTATCTTTGAATCTGGACTTCATAGTGGTGTACTCATCCTGTAGTCTGTCTACTTCTGATGTGATTCTTTTGACCCTGAGTAGGTTTTCTTTTAAATGTTTTGGGTGGAAACTTTGAAAATGAAGGGTACTGTTCACATCAGTTGGTTTCCTATAGATTTGAGTTTTAAGTCCTGTGCTGGTTATTTCAATAGTGACATCAAGGAAATTCACGCTCGGTTTGCCAATGTCCATTGTAAACTGAATTCTCTCATTACAATTGTTTAGATATTCCCAAAATGTTCGAAGTTCTTGCTCAGTTCCTCTCCAAATTCCCAAAATATTGTCGATATATCTATACCAACTTTTGATTTTATCTTTCCACATTGGTTCATTAAGAACATGAGTGCACTCGAAACAATACATAAATATGTTGGTGTAGGAGGGTGCGACTGATGACCCCATAGAGGTACCTGAGGTTTGCAAAAAGAATTGCAAGAATTGTCCTTAGCGTTACTCCTCTCACTACTTGGGGTTTACACATGTTTCATTTCTTTAACGTTGAGACGAATGATCATTCCAGAGCTTCCACTTTATGTTGCATTGGATACTTCTTTTCAACTATGTGATCACCATAGTTGGTAAGTTACATTGTTCAATCTTTGGTCCATTTTGTCAAATTGCTCTTTCTGCCTTCCTAGAACCCCTCTTTTTACAGACTAGATTGGTTAGAAGCCATGTCTAAAATCCTCTAAGAAGGATTATGTAATCCTACTGCAGTTAGAAATAGCTGACTATATCCTACTAGCTTTACCATACTTGTTGAATACATCTGACATTTAATAAGTTGTTGTTTTGTATCGAATAAATAATGATCGAAATGAAATTATAATGCACACTACATATGCAGCTATACTAAGATGCACTTTTTTCTATCTTTTTCGAGAATTTTGTGAAATATGATTCTGCCCCTGAAGAAGAGTTTATACTCGAAGCACGTTGGGCCTAAAAACACTGTATAAATAAATGTCTGAATTGTTTTCTACATGTTATCTTGTGAGCTGGGTATTTACTCCTACTGCCCCACCAACTGAACTATGGACTGCATCTAATGCATGAAATTGTTAATGTGAAATTATATATAAATAACACTGAATTACTGATCTGCTCCACAGATACTAGATAGTGTGCAGGGGACGGGAGTCCTACATCTCTAGGAACAACCACTTTTTGTTCTCTCATTTATCCAACCTAGTTGCCAAGGTTGAGTTTTGCTACCCCGCACCTCAAACAAACCTTAATCTCTAAAAGGTTACCATAAACCCATCTTGTGAGTTTTTTTCCAAAACATAGGTGTGCCCTGGTATTTGTGCTTATTTGCTTAAGAGGAGAAAGAAAGACAGCATTAGTAAGCGTTTAGTCACGTTTCCTCCCGAATGATGAAAGCCACACAATTCTCACCCGGGTAGTCATCTCCAGGTCAGTATCATTGCTGGAACATTATGGCGCTCAGCGAGGAGCATCGCAACCTGCAAGGAGAGAAAAGACACAGGTTAGCAATATGAAAGGCGAAACAGCGCCGCGCATCGCGCATTACTCACCGGACAGCATCGCGCACACCGCGCTTTCGCCTACCGGCCCATGCTCATCTTCAAACTGCATGACAAGACTAAAATACCTTTCCATACCTAAAAGGGAAGAAGTAAGACATTATTATTCGAACTAAGAGGAACATAAGAACTGCATATAAAAACTGTAAAGTAGCAAACCTACAGAGTCACAGCAGGCTTGGATTCCCACAGGGGACTTGCACCAGTGAAGGAACTTGGTTGCTGCTGGCCCCCTCATCTACGCGCCTCTGCCACGAGGAGCAGCACGGAGAATCCACCTTTTTCAATATTAAGGTGAGGAGAAGGCCCAAGCGGGCGGAAGGAGTTGAGGCCAAGGGAGGTGGGAAAACATAAAGACAATCTGGTATTGAATCCAGCTATCCTATATTGCAGACCCATCTTTAACCAGAGGCCTTACCAAGGGACCGGGAGAGGATTAGAGAGTGCAGATCATCCAACCAGGGTGGGGTGGCGTCCCCGTGGATACCAGGTGAGCGTAACACGTACCCTTTTGCTCTTTGTGTTTTGAGGGTGCTTTTTGGCTCGTGCAGAATCGCAAAGAGGGCATGTTCCGCGTATAGTGTGGTGGAGCATCCCATAATTATTGAAGATGTTTTGTCCACTGCGAAAGCTGCATCAGCCAAGTGTTGTTCGCAGGGGAAGTGCCCTTTCATTACATCATCTAATTGTCCACTGTAGTACGCGATTGGATTGTGGCCCACGCTGGATTTTTGTGTTAGCACTGTTTTCATGGCCATACCATCAGAGTGTGAGAATATAAAGAACTCTTTTTGTAATCTGGTGTCCCTAAATCCGGGGCCTTTGATAGTGCTTCCTTCAGTTCATTAAATGCATCTGTCATTTCCCTTGTCCACCCCAGTTGTTTTCTCTCCCTCTGGGCTTCCTTGAGCACCGTGAGGAGAGGGCATGTATAAGTACTGTAATCAAAGACCCATGCCCTGCAGTAGTTACATAAACGGAGGAATTGCTGTAGCTCTCGTACCGTTATTGGTTGAGGTGTGTCAAGTATTGCCTGTACCTTCTTTGGTGCTATATGCCTGCCGCTTTGAGAGATAAGATGACTTATGTATAGAACTTCCTTCTGGCAGTATTGTAGTTTTGCTTGTTCTACATTGTATCTTTTTTCTGCTACTACAGTAAGCAAATGTATAGAGTCCATGTGGCACTCTTTCTCAGTGGTGCTGCAGATGAGAATGTCATCTCCGTATTGTAGAATTGTGCTTTCTGTTTGAACATTACCTAGATCCATCTGGATGTACTCTGTTAAAGATGGATGGTGACTCACAATACCCTTGTGGTAGCCTAGTGTGTTTCCATTTATTATTGCGGTACATGAAGCTAGTCAAATCTTGTGAATCCGGGTGTAGGGGTATTGAAAAGAAGGCATTTTTTATATCGATGACAGTGAAATATGTTGCTTCAGCCGGGATGCCACAAAGTATTGTGGCAGGATTAGCTGCCTCGGGGTATTCTGACTCTACAATGTTGTTGAGAGGTCTTAAATCCTGGATAAAATGCTATGACACTCCGTTTGCCTTGTGGACGGGGTACACAGCGGTGTTGCATGGGGATTCTGATGCCACTAGGATGCCTCTGTCTATGAGAGCGCTGATTGTTTTGTAAATGCCTTCATATGTTTCTTTGGTCAGGAGGTATTGCCTAACTCTCTGCAAAATGGCTCCTTGTTTCAATTTTATATGTACTCCCCCCTATGCTTTTTATGGTTCCATGTCATTTCATGGTGGGATGTTTTTTCACTAGGGTTTTTTACTGCGATTTTTTTAAATGAAAATCCCATTGAATATATTTTAAAATTATTTTTGGGGGTTCCTTCCCAACCCCCCCATTTTCTATTATTTGTATTCACAAACACCCACACCCCATATACATAATTTACTAACCCCCCCCCTAAAAAATTTGATGGGTTTCTTTCGAAAAGAATTTGCAGCAAAAAAGCCTCCGAAAAAACATCCCGCGAAGAAAGGACGTCATACCACTTTTTATGCACCCTACGTCATAGGGACTTGTCGTCCATAGTGTGTTGGGTGCCTTTGCTAAATCTTCTGTGCAGAAAGGAGGTTGTACTGGGAGGGGTGCTTCTAGCGCCTTTGCCATCTTTAGTGCCACCTCTCTGTATGTTATGCTCAACCAAAAGTATACGCTCATTCTCAGCATCATCTTGCTCTCTCCTTTCTCTTGTGAGAAGAGTTCCTCATCAGCCACTTGAGTTAATCAACGCCCCTCTGATTATCACCCTCCATGCCTTTCCCTCGTCATCTAGGGCGTGCGCTGCAACCCAATCCTCCTTTGCCACAATTCCTTCTATGTAAATTGACACGTATGTACCCTCCTTCTTATCTGCTGGTGTCTCTGGCCTAAAGAGGTATTCCCCTGGCCTGCTCCAAACCTTTCCCACTATTCCTGGCAGCCATGCAAGTACCATGTCTGTTCCGTATTGGAACATTTTGGGGTCAACCGGCTCCCCCCTCTGTACACTTTTCCCGCAATAAGCCTGGAGTATTTGCCTAGCCGCAAGCATGTAAATGCCTGGTGTGGAGCACACTATGCCTTTGTCTGTGAAGGAGATAGTCATGTTCAGTCTACTCATTATGTCGCATCCCAATATGTTTACAGGTGCTTGCTTAGAGTAAAGTAAGGGTAAAGATAAGTTGTGATCTCCTATGGATAAGGAGATGTTATGATATGATATGATGTGACAAGGCATTTATAACGTGCCTATACACAAGTGTTTTATCAGTGAAAGGAACCACTTCTCGAGCCCCACAGAATCCATGAGTGTTCATGGCATCGCCTGACAATGTGTATTTTCCCTCCCGTACGCACAACCTAGTGGCCCCAGTGTCAACAAGAAAGGACAAGGTTTTGTTACCTATGGCCACTTTTATGCAAGGTTCCTCTGCAGGGTTAGGTGTTACTGATAGGATTGGACACAACAAGTTTGTCTGTGGACTGTCCTATTGTGGATACAGTGATTGTCCATTTCATGTGTAAGGGTTGTGTCCCACTATTGTTACCCCTCCCATTCTACTTACTGGTACCACTGCTGTTGTGTCCATGGGTTGTGATGTGTTGTCTTGTAATTGTGCCAGTTGTTGTGCTGTTTGTATTTGTTGTGGTTGTGGCTGTTGTGTTTGTGGCATTTGTAGTTGTGTCACTGGCATTGTTTGGTGTTGCATCTGTGGCTGAGGTATGTTTTGCTGTGGTATATTATTTTGTTGTCCTGTCTGATGAGTGTCTTGCGTATAGTATGCATTCTGACTGCCCTGGTAGCTCTGCTGCCCTTGTTCACCCCACCCTTGTTGCATGCCTCTACTCCTACATGGGCGGGAAATGTGACCTAGTTGCCCGCATGTCCAGCACTGGGACGGTTCACGTGCTTGCCATGTGAACCCTCCTCCTCCCCTGTCCCTGTTGTCCTTGCTGTGGGTATCTTTTGAACCCCCTCCTCAGTAATGTGATTGTGGCCCAAAGCCCTGCCCTCTGAAGAACCATCCTCTTCCTCTATAATTGTTTTGATACTCGCCCATTCCCATGTATCCCTCTCCCATTTGTGGTGTGTATTTCTGTATTGTATTGTACTGCTGCTGTGGTTGGAGTTGAAGTTGGGGTTGTGATACTGCTGTCTGGGCTTGTGGTGCTGGGCTTGTTATGATTGCCCCTTCTAGAGCGTATTTTGATAGTTTCTTTTGGACCAACTTGGCTTCATCTGCTTTTCTATCCTCAGACTTTTGCTTCATCTTTTCTTGCCACAACCTACAATGGTGTACTATTGTGAGTTGGATTTCTGACCATGCTTTGGCTTCCTTTCCTACCAGTTTCTTCAGCTGTCTCTGCACAGGCTCCGGTAACCCTTGTATCAAGATGTGATAGAAGATAGCTATCATTTTATCCCATGGCTCCCTAGTCTCGAGGGGCCAAAGCTCTTGAATCTCTTGGATGCAACTAACAGGGTCCTCATCGTCATGCATCTTGCGCAACGTAATTGCTCCTATATCTGATGTGTCAGGGTATTGTGTCCTCAGTGCCTGCCATACCGCATGTCTACAAATTGCAAATGGGGATCCGTCATTTGTTGTGTTTTGGGTTCTTACTCCCGGGAACCCTGCCCTTTTCCAAATGTCATCCACTGTGTCACCCAATATGGAAATCACCAAGCCCTTGACGTCACCCACCACCAACTGGTGTCCGGCCATCAATTTCTCCATTTCATATATCCATTTCCCCGCTCCCCCACTTAAGGATGGTAGCTTATACTTGATGTTTTCCTTATCTGTGTGTTTCCATGGTACATACTGTGGTCGTGTCCCTCCTCTTTCCAATAGGGGCATCTGCGAGAATGCAGCCCTCTTTTCAGGTGTGAGTCTATATTGTCGTATCTGGATGGGCCCTCTCTCACCCTCTCTGTCTGCCACTATGTCCATCAGGTCTATTGTGTGTGACCGATGTGTGTGGTCCCGTGTTCCAGTGTGCCCACCCCGTGGGCATGAGTGCCCTCTGTTGTTTATTATTGCTGCCCCATCCCTCCTGAGCCCTGGGAGTTCCCAGAGCCTGTTAGTGTATGGCGTTTCCTGGGCCATACCTTCCGTTGCGGCCTGAGTTGTGTTGTCAATGTGTTTCCCCTTCCCCTCTCACCTTGTGTTCTACACTCCCATGACATTCCTGTGCCTGTTCGTGCTATATAGAGTTTATTGGGCCCCTCCGTCTCAGAAAATGTCAATTTGTGTGGAAGTGGATAGCGTACAGTTACTGTCTCAATATCAATGTTCGCGAAGCCACATTTGTTCTCCTCTCCTCTTCTCCCCCAAGCCTGGGACATCGGTCTCCTTCGTATGCACCTTCGAGGCACTTGCATTATCTACTGTGCATCCGTTGGGGACCCGCCTGTTTTGTTGTCCATCCCGTTTCCCCTTACCCCGTCTGTTCCTATCGAGCTCCTCCCTTACCGCTTCGCTCACCCTTTGGAGTACCCGCTTGTCTTCGTCTCTCTGTTATTGTGCTTTTCCTACCCTTGCCAACCGTAACTCCTCCAATCTTCCCTCCTCATACTTACGTGTTTGGTCTGAAAATATCTTTCGTCTCCAAAATGACATTTCACTTTCGGCCTCATCCCCTCCATCCTCTTCTATTTCCGTTCTCCTTGTCTCTGCCTGCACCTTGCTCCTCGAACCTGTCGTATTCCTCTCTATTACATCTCTCTGCTCCCTTTCCAATGATGCCAAATACTACTTTCTTTCCTGCCCATTTAGCTCTAGCTGTCTTGCTAACACATTCCTCTGCTCCTTAAGTTCTGCTATTTTTGCTTCCAATTTCACTTCCTCATCTTCCCGGAATTGCCCTTCCCTTACTACATGCGTTGACCTTCCTCTACATCCCTGTCCCAGCTCCAACTCCCCTATGGCCCTCTTTGCACCTTCCGCCTCCCCTGTAGTGACCAACTTCAAGAGCACATGTGCCGCTACCCATTCGTCTGGACCTATTTCTGCGATTTCATTCTTTGCTTGCTGCAACCCTTCCTCGTCGAGGCCTGAACTGTTAGGCCTCTGACCTTGCCCCCTCTCGCGGGGCGTTTGGGGCGTGCACCTTTGGAGCGTATGGGGGTGGTTTGTATGTGGGGTTTAAGTAGCCTTTTGCTGCTGTCAATTCTCGAGGCTCCTTAACTTCTCTTAATTCTTGCACCGAGTATAAGCCCTGCTCCTCCTTTGTGTCATCAGAGACAACGCTGAGAGGTTCGGGAGGCGGAGCGCAGGAGTCCCCCCCCTCTTTCAACCCCCTTCAAGCTCATCATCCATGGCCTGTCCTCCTGGAACATACGCCACAGCTCAAATATCTCCATACGGTTATCTAATTTCCTCCCTTTGTATGTGTTCTGTAAGTGGGTCAGCAGTGATTGCAACATGACTTTGGAGAAACTGCCGTTAGGTGGCCATGGTATGGCTACCTTTCTGTCCGTACTTTTTGTCCATTGTATGCTATACTTCACTATTCTATCCTTCTTACTGGGCAGCGTTTTACAAAAGGTGCTGGATGGAAGTTACTAGTGTTCGAACGCGCTGTATGATGTCCCTCCCACCCCTCTGTGGCACAACATAGTTTGTTTGTATGTTACCTGACCTCTAATTGAGGATTTTGACTCTCCACTGTCAGAACAGGGATAAAAAACTTTATGTATTAAACAATTCAGGTTATTGTTAATTATCTATGAGCCTCCATGGTCCCACACCGTACGCAGCATATTCTAGTACTGCCCCGTCTTCACCGGAGCTGCCGTTGTCCAGCAACCTACCTCAACCACACGCAGGTGCCTTCCATGCACTGCCGCTCATTCTCGTAACACAAGAACCTGTTGCCTCGCGACCTGAATGCTCACTAGACACAGAAAAGGGACTACCTCCACTCCGATCCCTGCATTCGCACACGTGCTGTTAAACACTGTAACACCAATCATATATTACAATTTTACATTCTCCCCGGTCTTAGTTACATATCCCCCCCACCCACGCAAGTTGGGTTGCTAGGTGTGCTGACCACACTTACTTTTATTTCCATGTCTGCCGGCGCCGCTCTGCTGCTGACTCCACTCTCTTGGCTCGTCTCGCCCCTTATGGACGGCTTGGACTCCTCGCCAACCGCAGGCAGGATCATTTTGAAGTCGGCTCCCGACGACCACGGTCCGGTTGCACTGGCCGGTTATCTCGCAATTCCCGCAAGGGTCCTACAGTCCTCCAAGGTCCGACGGCTGAGGAGACCGCAACTGGGTGAGCTAACATCACAAACGATCTTGCTGGGGCCTCCAACTTGTTAGGGTAATTTCTGAGCAGGCAAGGCCGTGCTAGTGGTCCGCGGGCTCCCAGCTCACGGAAGGCCCTAACTCCTTCCTTGTCCCAAAGAAGTCGAGATCCACGCAAGGAGCAAGAATTACTGCGGTTCATTAGAACAAACACACAGGGGTTACATGCGCGGAGCAATCCAGGCACATGTCGCCGTATTCTGGCTGGCAGGCCACTTTTGTAGACAAGTGACATCACAACCTTCGTCACTCAGCATGCTCATCCCCGAACCTACCATCACCAAGGATTGGCTCCTGGATTGTCAGGTGGTACACTTGCATCATCCCAAGAAATTTCTAAATCTAAACTGTTACATTAGCTGAGCCCTATGATTGGTCAATAGCCTCCGCCATCTGCCCCCGAGCCCAATGGTCCTGATTGGTCAGGCCATGGACCTCCAAGCCTGAGACAAACTCTGTTCCCAGCCTGCGATATACCTGTTTGTGATGCTCGTATACTATGTCTCAGTGAAGTGCAACTATGTGTCTGTGCTATACAATAGCCTGTGCAGGACTCTTGCCATGAGAGCGTTCCATTCCCATAGTACAAGGGTGCTGGAGAGTAATGATTATGTTGCAAAGTCTCTGTCTACCCGTGAGACATCAGTTTGTTCTCAGCCTTTGAGCCTTGGCCCTATACCAGCTTGGCCGGATCACATGCTCAGAGACCATCCATCCAAACCCAATTGCTTCGATTTAATTTGTATTTTGCAGGGAGTATTCTTGGCTGCAGCCGGTGTCACCTTGGCTCTGGGTGTATGGAATGTCATTTGCAACATCGTGGCCTTGGTTGCTGTGGCCGCCAGAACTACTCTGCTTGCACAGCGTATTATGGCTTGAGATTTCTTTGAGACGATCCTGGCTTGCTGGATTTTCCTACTCTGGCTCTGAATATGTAGTCTGCATAATGTCCATAGGTTAATATGTGTCATGGTCAGTCAGGTCCCTTGAGTGCTCCTGTCCTTCCATAGGGTTAATAGCGAGTAGCATCTGCAAGCATATATACAAGCTCTTCTGGCACCTTGCTTTTCTGCGTTGATGTAGCGAACCTAAGTGGTAAAATAATAAACGTGCGAACAGTATGTTTATGTCACTGTCCTCTATCTCATAGAACTGTACGCATGTATTCTTTGTGTAGTTTGGTGTGTGAATGTCCCTAATTGTGTAGAGTGCACGTGTGCTTCCTGTCTAACGTTGCAATGTCGTCATGACGTTTCTAACGACTTGCAGCATGGCTTTGTGGTGCTGTTAATCGATTCGGTCCATGTAATCGTCTCCAGCTCGGTCTCCTCTTTCCTTGCTCACTTTGGGTAGGATTCGTACCACCGCAGGGTTGTATGGTCGGTTGGCTGGGTATCTTTCGTGGTGGGTGTCTATTGTGGGAGCAGAGGGTATCGGTGCAAGCTCATACGAACGGTGGTCATTTAGTCGTGGATGCTTCTTCCGGTTGGGGGGTCCATCGGGAGAGAAGGTATATTTAGATTTTCCCTCTTCAGTTGTCAATGTACTTTTGAGCCTTTCCAGTATTGTGAAGTGAGCAGGCTCCACATAAAGAGTGGTGCTGCATCCCATGGTAATACTCTCTGATTTGTCAACTTCATATGTGGCGGCAGCCAGTGCCTGTTCGCATGCAATGTTGTCCTCTCATTACTGGGTCTAATTTCCCACAATACTATGGGTTCTGTTTGCTTCACAGAAAGGACAGCAGCCACTATCCCCTTTAGGCAATTTGGCAACCCTTTAGCCTCTGGGTCTAGGGAGGTAGAAAAATAGGCACATGCCCTATTTTTCTCCCCTTGTCATTGAGTTAGTATGGACAAGGCACACCCTTTTTGTTCCTGCACAAACAAAGAAACGCATTTAGTATAGTCTGGTGTTCCTAAGGCAGGAGAGTTACATAGCCCTGGCCTCCTGATTAGGTAATTAATAGTACTGTGTATGCTCTGCTCCTGCGAAGTGTTTAGTTTGGAGAAAGTTATGTTTCCATTTTTTTGCCAAATGAAGGCCTGCGGAGCCCCCTTCCTCCACCCCCAGCCAGGTAGCCACCTGAAAAGGTATTTGTTTTGTTAGTGTGTGCTCTGCTCCTGCAAAGTACTTTGTTTGACAAATTGTAGCCTTTTTGTAATTTTCTGACTGTCTCAGGGCCTGCTGAGCCCCTTCCTCACACCCCCTCTTCCTTCTCTCCCTCGCCCCTGCCCTCCGCCCTGCCTGCCCTGTGTAATGATTTGGCCTTTGTGCCCATATTACTGAACTCACTATGGCAGCCCATGGCCCGTTGCAGCCCCCGTGGTTAAGGGCAGCTCATGAAGAGGCACTTCCAGATTGTGTCTGCAGGTGTCAATAGGGGCGGTGGGAAGCGAACATCTGTCACCCAGCAGCGACTAACAAAGTACATGGGGGTACGGCCGGGGGATGACAGCAATCACTGCACCCCATTAAACTAACCCACCTCTCTACTTATCTCTCTTTTCATCTTTCATATCTTATAGTTTATTCCCATGTTAAAACCACAGTGGTATGGTAGCCTTTACTCACATTTAAACCACTATGTCAGCTAACCCGGCTATAACCACCCCTCAAATTCTCCTACATATTCTTACCATCCAGGCACTTAGCCTTCTTCCCCTATCAGCCGCAGCCAGCTTTCTTCTCACATCTATAAGGTTAACCATCTTGTAACCAGTCTAATCTAGATAGAATTGTGAAGTTCAGCATGTACCACATCTAGATAGTGATGCCATCAAACAACCTTACAAAAAAATCTCACCTCTGCATACACATCTCAAACTTTAACAAAATACAACCAAGCCTCTAATGCACAACAAACCTCACTCACTTCCCTACACTGCAACAATAAAACTTACCACACATAGCCTCGCACAACAGCACATGACGGCTCCAAACCGAAAAGCACACCTAAGCTCAGCAAATGGTGTAAACCGAACGGAGGCTGACAACAACACATCACAGCTCTCTTGCCTTTCTCCCGCTCAGTCCTACTAACCTTCCTACCCTCTTCCCTTTTCAGATCCGCAAGAGCACCAGGGAACCACTCTGGTGGTGATAGTGCACGCTATAAATACTCTTTACCATTAAACATTATCATTGTCTACCATTTTGTGAACCCTAGGCCTTTTTTCTCCCACTATCTAGGAATCTCGATTCCAGGTGTGTTTTTCTCATTGTTTACCATTTTGAGAACCAGAAGGAAACGACTAGGAAGCATAGACCCAGCGGGAAACAAGAATCCGAGGGAGGAACCCATGACCTCTAACTTCATCTTCCCTAACCAGAGGGTGGGGTCGGGGTGTCCAGATTCCCATATCCACATACCGCTAGCTCACAGAGGAAACTTAGGTAGGAAAGGACCACACATGGAATTGGCAGGGAGGGAAAATAATCTGCACACCTAAAGATTGCCAACCCAGGGTGTGGTAACATGCCCGCATCTGTCTGGTACACATACCACTAGAGTAATACTGGGGAAAACTGCCACTACTCAACATGACTGCCAACTAGGCAGCCAAACAACAATTCCAATCACACAGGATAATCATAGATGTTGAGCGCAGAAACACAATGACAAAGAGGTAAGGAAAATCCACTAACCCAATTCTAAAACCTCATCTTTCCGCATACACTTATCATACAGAAACTCACACAACCGCTTCTATGCACAGCAATCCGCATGTACTTTACCACATTGCAACAACAGACTAACCACACATAACTCGGCACAAAAGCACATGGGAAACCCAAAAACTGCACTTAAGCTCAGCGAACGGTGCAAACCGAATTGAAGCTGCCAACAGGACATCACAACTCTCACTTTCCTATTCCCACTACACGCTACTAACCCCCCCTGCTCCCACCTTTTTTCGCACCCTCCTTTTCAGATCCGCCAGAGCCCCTGGTGACCACTCCGCTGGTGACGGTGCACGGTACAAATATCTTTAACATTAACATTAACTGTAATATGCTAGTGGTTTGTGCACCATGCTTGTCTTTTGTGTCAGTACTGCAGTCATAACCATTCCATTGAAGTGCGAGAATAATAAGAATTCACTTTGATAGTCTGGGATCCCTAATACTGGAGGTATGCATATTGTTTCCTTCAGTTCGTCAAATGCCTCAGCCATTTCTTTTGTCCATTGTAAGGTACCCTCCCCTCTTTGTGCTTCCTCCAGTGCACTCAGTAAGTGCTGTAGTCAAATACCGATGCTCTGCAATAATTAAATAGTCTTATGGGTGTGGGCTGGGCTGTCTTACGTATCGCCTCTGCTCTTTTTGGTGTCACTTTTACCCGTCTTGTGATGTCAGTTGTCCAATATACACCACTTCTTTCTAGCAATATTGTAATTTAGCCTTGTCTACTGTAAGGAAGGCATGGTATCAAAGCAAGAGAGACACAAGTGATCACAGTTCAAGGGTGTTCATTAAATTGTAAAATGGGTGAGATAAACGCCTAATCGAAACCTAAATCTAAGATGGGAGCAATCCACAATCATCAAATAATAATAATAGTCTCCAAGAGTCTAGTTAAATAAAAAGGGCCTATACTAAAAAACATTTTGCCAATCCTTGCTATGCTGCAAAATAGTGTGGGATAATGTTTCACAAGAAAAGAAAGAGGTGTTCACAAAATGATAGGTCAGGATGTTATGGCCGGGTTCTCCCTTTCCCACGTTTTTAGCAAGGGACAAGGCAGGACTCATGAGCACAGCACACTCCTGGGCTTCTCTGGCTCAAGCTTACAGTTTCTTTTCTCTATATCAGGGCCTTCTGTGCCCAAGTCTCTTCTCATGCAAAGTCTCTTGCTTCAGATATACCAAAACAACAGAACAAAAAGAGCTCCTTCTGTTAATGTTCACGTCGGGTGATTACCCTTCACCATTGGATCCCCCTCAGCCAGGTTCCAATCCTTTTATTTCTCAATTGTTAGACTCCCTCAGTCGGGCTCTGACCAACCCCTCACTGTGGACATCCCTCAGTTGGGTTATCACTATGTAGTTCATTTTGCTTCTTCACAAAGTGGGGTTCACTTCCCTTAGCTTGACGTCCCTCAGTCGGGTTCACTACCGCCTTACAATCACAATATTCTTATTTGGAATATTCAAAAGTCACAATGCCCTTTCAAATGATCATTTTGGTTTAGTTGGGTCTCCCTCATCCGGGCTCAGACCTTCCAAATGACTTGCCAACCTTAAACAAAGCCTTCCATGGGGCAATCACGTCTCGCTTGGTCACTCTGTTAACCCATGGCAAGTGCGTGCTTCACAGAACCACAGTTCGCACGTGTTCCCCTCAGCTAGGCGCAAACATCTATTTCACAATTCCCTCAGTCGGGTTCACTACTTCACGATCATCAACACTTCTGCAAGGTGTGTCATGATGTCTTCCCCCGGAAGCCTTTGTATTGTCATATCTCATCGGCAGTGCAGCTGATTGGTCAATTCCACTAGTTACTCAGGATGACCCAATTCTTCGGGATTTTCCGGGCTTTCAAACGAGCATGGAAAGAATGTTTGCCAGGCACTCCCAAGGACAGGCCCTGGATAACGAACTTTTGTCCCTACGACAGGGTAACCAGTACCTTCTATCCTTTAATAGGTTGATAGTGGAAACTGGATGGCCTGAGGTAAAACGAATCACGTTATTTCATCAAGGGCTTCGAGGAGAACTCAAGGATGTCTTGGCTCAAGTTGTGAACCCACCTCAAGACTGTGCTGAATATATAGACTTAGTGGTCCAGTTCGATCACAGACTTCAGAACAGAAAGGCTGATCGAGCCAAGTTTGAGAATCGGGTATTGGTCAAAACCCACGCTAACCCCAAAGGAGCAGATGCTTCAGAACCCATGCAAATCGGAGGGGTTAAAGGATCCTTAAACGAGAAGGAAAGAGAAAGGAGACGGCAAATGCAATTGTGTCTATATTGTGGAACTTCTGGGCATTTTCTACGTGATTACCCTGTAAAACCACCCAAGAAGGTGGTAGGAGCTGCTGATAAAAGCCATATCGAGTCAGACTCGGGAAACGACCACACCTGACAAGCGTAGAGGTCCGCTTGCCGAGCTTGAAGAAGGATACTCAGACCTTGCATTTCATCATACCAATGGTCCTCATAGATCCAGGGCAGCCATCGCGTATGCACGCAGTAAGGGCATACATTGATAGCGGGGCCATAGGAAACTATGTGGACTATGAATTGGCTTCCAGGATGAATCTACCCATCTGCCGAAAAAAACACCTCAGATGTCATCACCACAGTCGATGGAACCGAAATTGCCTCTGGGCCTGTAACTCATTCCACCGCAGAGATGACGCCGGTCAAGTGGCACAGCGAGTAGATCGCTCGCTTTGACATCCGTGCAGAGCCTGTTAAGGCAAGTTCGAATCCTGGCAGGGCCAAACTCAGCCTTTCATCCTTCCGAGGTCGATAAATGAGCACCACACACCGTGGGTAATAATAAGCAGCGCTCAGATACCTGAGGGTTTGTAGCGCTATATAAATGCCAAATTATTATTATTATTATTTATTTATGACACTGTTGGGTCAGGATGAGCATAGAGAGACTATTGTGTTTGATCTAATCAAAGCCCCACAGTTCCAAATAATACTGGGGATGCCTTGGTTGGAAACACATAATCCTTGTATTGATTGGCGAGAGAAGAGAATAACCTTCCCGGATTGTGCACAAACCTGTTACCCAAAGAAAAGTCAGAATGCAGGCCTGGCCACAGTAACCACAGCAGTCATGCAACTACCTCCAGAATACCAAGAATTCCAGGATGTCTTCCAAAAAGAACAGGCAAACACCTTACCTCCTTACAGATTGTATGATTGTCAAATCGATCTCATACCCGGTGCACAACCCCCTTGTAGCAGGATCTATGCCCTTACGGAACCTGAGAACCTTCACCTACGACAATACTTAGACCAGTACCTTGCCAATGGCTTTATTCGCCCATCCAAGTCCCCTGCATCTTCAGCTTTGTTCTTCGTGCCCAAAAAGGAAGGTGACCTCAGAACGTGCATAGACTACAGCGCATTGAACCAGATAACTGTTAAGAACCGATACCTATTGCCTCTGATCCCTGAACTACTAGACCAAGTGAAGGACGCTTATATATACACTAAATTAGTTCTCCTGGGGGCATACCATCTGGTACGTGTAAAAGAAGGTGACGAATGAAGACTGCTTTCCGCTCTAAGTATGGGTTATTCGAATACCAGGTGATGCCTTTCGGGTTGTGCAATGCACCAGCAGCCTTCCAATACTTCATGAACGATGTCCTTTGTGAACTCATTGACGTTTGTGTTGTCGTATATATCGATGATATTCTAGTATACTCCTCTTCAGAATCTGACCATGTGAAGCACGTCCGAACAGTCCTTGAGAAATTGCGCCAGCACAAACTATATGCAAAACTGGAAAACTGTGTTTTTCATGCCACAGAAGTGAATTCCTTGGGTTTATCCTGACCCCAAAGGGAGTCCGAATGGACTCACGAAAGGTGGACGCAATCCTTAAGTGGCCATCAACAAGTTCAGTTAAAGGAGTACAAAGCATGCTCGGCTTTGCCAATTTCTACCGCAGATTCATCCCGGATTTTTCACATGTTGTACATCCCATCACAGCACTCTTGTGAAAAAATAAACGCTTTATGTGGACTGAAGAAGCTGAAAATGCCTTCCAAGAGCTGAAAGCGAAATTCACGTTTGCACCTTTATTAAAGTACCCGCGCCCTGAACTTCCATACATAGTGGAAACTGATGCATCCAGTCTAGCCATGGGAGCTGTCCTGTCTCAAAAGGACCCTGAAACTGGCCAGCTTCATCCAGTAGCATTTTGGTCCAGAAAGTTCTCGGCACCCGAGTTAAACTATGCGGTTACCAACAAGGAGTTATTAGCCATTAAATCCACCTTCAAGGCTTGGCGGCACTATCTTCTCTGTGCCAGGCATACCATTACTGTGATCACCGATCACCGGAACTTACAGTATTTAAAGACAGCCAAGGCCCAATCGTCACGTCAACTCCGATGGGCATTGTTCTTTGCCGAGTTCGATTTCGTAATAACCTATCGACCAGGTTGTAAGAATGGTAAAGCAGGCACCTTATCCCAAATAGGGATGGGAGAGGCAGAAGTGAACCCAGAACCACTACCTATAATTTCCGAACAAATAATTCTTGCCATGACTACTCTACAGACACTAGAGGACATTCAGGTAAAGATCCAGCAACTCTTTGATCCTACAGCCCTGCAGGACTGGGTAAAAAAAGGCCCGGACTACTCTGTCACCAATGATCTGCCTTATTACCAAGGGCGGCTATTTCTGCCACACAAGGAACTACAAGAACTAGTCATTTCCCGTTATCATGATACCCTAATGGAGAGGCACCCACGTATTGCAAAAACTGAAGCTAAAATTAAAAGACAATTCTGGTGGCCACCTGGCGAAAGGATATTAAATCATTTGTGATGTCTTGTGGCATTTGCACCCAAAACAAAAGTCAAAAGAAAAAACCAGCTGGACTCTTACAACCTTTAGACATTCCGCCTACACCATGGCACACCTTATCGCTAGACTTTATTACTGATCTACCCGGATGTAATGGATTTAACACCATTCTAGTTATTGTGGATCTTTTTTCCAAGATGGCCCACTTTATTCCTTTAAAGGGATTACCTTCAGCTTCAATCCTGGCCAAGGAGTTCCTCGAAAACATTGTTCGCATACACGGATTTCCATCCATATTGGTCTCTGACCGGGGCAGTTAACTCCTTTCACATTTTTGGAAAAAATGCTGTCAATTGGCGCAAATCGATGTGAGGTTATCGACCAGTCACCACCCCCAGACCGATGGTCAAACGGAGAGGACCAACCAGACTCTCGAACAATACCTGCATTGTATGTTACATCAGACTGAGAGTAATTGGAAAGACATTCTTTGGATCGCCGAATATGCATACAATAATTCAGTACACTCTGGAACTGGACAAAGCTCCTTTTATACCTTATATGGGCACCATCCTCGAACCTCAGACCTTGACTCACCCCAACACTTAGAAATGCCCGCAGTGGAACATCTGCACGCTACGATTACACAAGCCTTTAAGGAAGCAACTACACATTTAAAACAGGCGAAACAAAAATACAAGAAAGATGCTGATCGGCATAGAAGTGATACTCCACAATACCAGATAGGGGACCAAGTATGGTTAGCCACAAAACATATACCTCTAAAGGGAACACAGACCTTTAACCCCAGATATTTGGGACCTTACTCTATTAAGGCCATTATCAACCCGGTGGCTGTCAAGTTGGACTTACCTGCTAATATGCGAATTCATCCCGTCTTTCATGTGTCACTTTTGAAGCCAGTGCAACCACGGACAAGACTAACCAAGCCACCAGACCCTATCCTTGTAGACAGAGAACCCGAATTTGAAGTTAAGAACATCCTGGACTCCAAGCTGATAAAGTCAAAACTCTTTTATTTAATCGACTGGAAAGGGTACGGACCACAGGAAAGGTCATGGGAACCTAGTGACCATGTTCATGCACCCCGATTGGTGAAAAAACTCCACCGAAATTTCCCAGAAGAACCGAAACCACAGGGAAGAACGACTTTAGGAGGGGCCTTGGGGATGAGTGCTGTCATGATGCCTACCCCCGAGGACCCAGACCAAGTCCAGCAACCCCGGAATCAGGGATCAAGTTATCCTAAGCAAGCCCAACAACCCCAGCTTGGGGCTATTTGGGTCCAGTCCTGGCGCCTATGGTGCCAGGCTCATATGGAGAGTCATTCCTGACCATGCTGCAAACTTACCTGATGCAGACCATGCTGCAAGAGCTCCAAGCCAAAAGAGGCTTGGAAGGGACTGCTTTACTTAGGGACTATTTTTTTACTCGGGTGGGGCTGGGGAGGAATACTTACCTGGGACTACTTTGGTGGCTATTTAAACCACGCCCGAAGAGAAGCACACGCTTCGCCTTATTCTGCATCCAGCAGCGTAACACTCACCATGCCTGCAAGTCTGCATCCAGCCTTCTGCCACGCCCGCCTCGAGTTTGGAGCTCCTAGAAAAAGGCAGAAAGAAGGAGAAAAGGTTAGAACAAGAGCAATACCTTTGATCCTTACCTGAATTCCCGATCCATCGTGCCTTCGAGCTGGAAGAAAGAAGTTATTTTATGCGCGTCGCCTCGCCTGCTGCAGCGCCGCGCTGAACTCACCGGCCTTCGCAGCATCTTCATGTTCCACCGCATCCTCCTGCATGTTCCTGCCGCACTCCGGCACCTAAGGAGAAGACAAGAACAGCAAGGTGAGCCAAGGGAATACACAGAGGAATATTAGTTACCCCCCCATAGACTTACCTGATTTTACCACCGGGGGTACTATTCCTCTTCACGGGTCGGCGCAGCTTCCACTGCATCTTTGCCGAACCCCGGCCCCTAAGGGGAAACAAAAGGACATTGAAAGTGAAACAAAGGGCCTAACAAGGGGAACCCTCCTCGCCACAATAGAATTACCTGATTTTATCGCCGGAGGTATAATTCCCCGAGACTTCATACTTTCTCTCAGCGCCTGAATAAGGGAGAAAGCAACAGGTTACATATTGACATTATTTTATTGAACTGTGTTGGAAAATACAAATCCTTACCAGAATACTACCGGTTGCCACGAGGAACTCTTTAGGGTCAAGCTGCAACCTGCAAGGAATCGGACAAGAGTGAAAGTCAGGCATTTGAACTCTTACAAACTTTATACTTACGGTGTCTTGCCGGGAATCTCAGAGTCAATATTGTTCTGGAACTCACCAATTCCTTCGAGCCAGTGAAGCAACTGGTTATCAACGCGCCCCTGCGCTCAATGCAGAATGGAGAGCTCATCTTTTCAAACCATCAGGTGAGACTATAAGAGGGGACATCAAAGGTGATCTGTGGGGAGAACAGCAGGGGTTGGGGGATTTATGCTCAATGCCACGGGTGGTTAATTCCCTTTCTCCATTTGCAGAAGAATATTTCTGCGGGCCAAGCAAACGAAGCTAGGTGGGCCAGTCCAGTCCGTCATCTCGGCCCTATGCGTCACATTGGTGGAGACCGCAACTGTCCAGTTCCGATCGACGCCTCTGTGGGAGCCAGGTGAGCATAACAGGTGTCAAGGACTTTCGACTGTACAAGGGTTTTGACCCTTGTATGACCACCTTGACACCTCACACCGGCCTTCCCTATGGCCTCTTGGTATTTGTAGTTTCAATCAATGTCTTTTTAGTTAAACACAGTCTCTCCGTTCAGGAGAGGGGCACTAGCCAGAGACCTCCGAATGAGCACCCACGTGGCACCGGACCACTCTATCTCTGGTACCAAGCTCGTTCACAAAAGACCTCTGTCTACTAATCTGCTTAATGTTGCCACTGGAACCTCGAGCTTAACAGAGTCCGGCCACTATCTGGTTCTTCCAACTCACCGGCTTTGCTGAACTTGTTGGCATTTCGTTTGCCGCTGGAGTCAGGGACGGGACCATGATGGCAACCATGTCTCCCCACCCTGGCTATCAGTGTGGGAGGGTTCCATGTACCGCTGACATCCGTTACACCATTCGCCAGCTGCGATTCCCGGTTTTATGTTTCCTTTATCAGAGGTTTTACAGGTCTGGATTGAAAAGGGCAAGGGCAACTCCCTCCTTGACGTCCTTTCAAGTCTTGCCGCCTTTCTCCTCCATTTAAACTGCCACCCTAGAATAGGTGCTTCTTTGTGCATTCGGCCTTGCTCAGAGTGTGCTTTTGTGCTCCGCCTTTCATCCCTATGACGAAGGGAAAGGGCAGTCAGGTGTGTGTAGTTGTCGGCAATTACCTGACTCTTGTGTTAGCACATGTCAGGTAAGCGGCTCTGGTTTTAGTCTATTGTCGCTCACGGTGTGAGAAAGAGTTTATGTTGGAAAAGGGGGGGTAGAGTTTCTAAATTTCCTACTGTTCAGGCTAGGGAAAAGGTGTCATAAGGAAGGGGATACCGCGTCTCACCCTTCCGTGTTCCATTACCACTCCCCGGAGACCTCCCCATCCAGGTGATCCTTCCCCACTGGTCCACCCCCAGGAACTGCATCTAATAGCGATAGCCGTGTCCTGGCCACTTGGATGACAGATCCCCAGGGACTAGCGAGTGAGACACTTTCAGGTTTCTCACACTACCTTGTACCCCTTTTCTACTAGTACAGTCAACACATGAACAGAGACATCTCTACACTGTGTCTCTGTCTTGCTGCAAATCAATATGTCGTCTACGTACTGTATAACACTCTCGAATTTTACATTTCCTAAGTCCATTTGAAGGACCATGTTGAATATGAAGGGTGATTTGCAGTACCCATGAGGATGTCTAGCATGTTTCCACTTCTTATTTCTGTATAGAAACGAAGTTAAGTCTTGTGAGTATGGGTGTAGTTGTATAGAGAAGAAAGCCTTTTTCAAATCTGTGGGCCTCATTACAACTTTGCCGGTCCGGAAACAACGGTACCGGTAAGCTTGCATGTACCGTTGTTTCCAAACTGGCAAACTACGAGTTCTGCAAGTGGGAGCCTTTCTGCCCGCCAGGCACCCGCTCGCAGACCTCAACTAATGCACCGGCACCATTCAATGCACCGGGTGCGCCAGGGCTGGAATGCCCCGATAAATCCCCATTGCCGGGTGCCGGTAAATTCATGACTCCGGCTGCAGCCATGCCGGTATTTACCAGCAGGGCTACCGCCAAAGTCAAAATGAGGCCCTTTGACTATGAAGTAGGTAGCGTCTGTGGAGATGCTACACAAAATTGTCGCTGGATTCGGAACTAAAGCAAACTCTGCCTCGACGATGTGGTTCAGAGGGAGCAAGTCCTGTATAAAATGCCAGGATCTCCCTGTTCCCTTTTTGACAGAGTACACCCCCGTGTTGCACAATTATTCTGATAGTATTAGGATGCCTTGATTCATGAGTGCTGCGATTGTCTCATAAATACCCTGGTCTGCCTCCCTGGACAGGGGATATTGCCTAGCTCGTGGTAAGAATGCTCCTGGCTTTAGTTTTATTTTCACTGCTCCTATTCCTTTCAGAAGCCCCACATCCTGTAATGTATTTTCACCAAGTATGTGATGCTAATTTCAAACACTACCTCGTGATCTGATTGTCTTTGAACATTTCTTCATCTGTAACTATAGTCAATCTGCACCCTTCTGCCACAGCGATCACTGATCGCCATGCTCGCCCTGTGTCATCTGTCCCATGTACTGCTACCCAGTCATTCATCACCATTTACTGCCTCTAATTCAAGTGGTACCATCATCCCTTCTTTTTCATCTAATGGTAATTCTGGCCTGAACATGTACTCATTTGGAAGGCTCCACATTTTTCCCTGAATTCCTGGGAGCTATGCTATTATTATTTCGGTCCCATATCAAAATAGTTCCTCATCTGCTGGCACCGTCCTATGTGCCTTGGATCCACAATAAGCTTGAATAATTTCCCTCACGTTTAGAAGGTGCATCCCAGATGTAGAACACACTATCCCCTTGTCAGTGAACGGGATGGTCATGTTAAGTTTGCCCATGATGACTCTCCCCATTATGTTTACCGGTGTCTGTACGGAATACAGTAAGGGTAGAGCTAGGTCGTGCTCTCCTATAGAAAGTGCAATATTGTCTGTAAATGGAACCAATTCCATCGCTCCAGAGAATCGCTGAGCATTCATGGCGTTGCCTGACATTCTATACTTCCCTTCCCGGATGCAGGATCTAGTCGCCGCTGCATCTAAAACAAAGGAGAATGTTTTGGCACCTATCATCACCCCAATGCATGGTTCCTCCGCCGGGTTGGGTATAATCGATAGGATGGAACACCTCAGGTCTGTCTGTGGGCTGTCCCATTGAGGGTATAATGACATTCTGTTTTGTTTGACTGGGTTGCCGCCACTACGGTAACCCCCCTAGTTTCCTAATGGGAGTTATTGCCATGGAGTCCGTGTGTGCCAGTGTCCCGTCATTTGGCTGTGCCGTGTATGATGGCTGTGTGTTCTTCTGCATCTGTGATATCTGGGATGTCTGCGGGTAATGCTGCACTGGCGCCTGCATTTGTGGCATCTATATCATGGGCTGGTGTATCTGCGGGTATGCGTTTGGTGCCTGTCCTTGTTGTTGTGTCTGATCCTGGGCGTAAAACTCATTCTGCTCCCCTGGATATGATGGCTGGTATTGCATCCCCCCCTCTGCTTCTACATACCCTACATATACCTATCGGTCCACACATGCAGCACTGGGGTTGTTCTCTTATTGTCCTCTGATACCCTCCAGAAAACCCTTCTGGTCCCTACTGCATTAGTTGCCCATACCTGCGAGACCCTCCCAAAAATTCCCCTTGGCTCTGTTGCATTTGATGCCCATACCTGTGTCCTCTTGGTGGCCCCCTCTTCCTCAGAACCCATGCTGCGAATCTCCCTGCCCATGAACCCTCCTCCCGCGGGCTGTGGTGTGCTCTGTCCTCCTGTGCTGGTTAACATTGCCCCTTCCATGGCGTATTTAGACAGTTTCTTCTCTACTAACTTCGCCTCCTCCTGCTTTCTTTCCTCGCGCTTTCCTGCTTTACCCTGCAGTAATCAGGGCCATCTTAAACACTTTTGGGGCCCTGGGCAGGGACATCTGTGGGGCCCCCCTCCACCAAACCAAAGGAATTAAGGAATCAGGAATACTGGTCGCACCCCCCACCGGTCGCGCTCACAACCTGTAGGTTGATATGCTGTCTCGCAGCATTAATAAGCATGTTTACTCCCTTTAAGTCCCCTTATCCTCTTCATTCTTGCTCTAATCAGAATGATAAACAAGTAGCATTTGAAGACCAACATTAGCAGTCTACAGGCCTCATTACGACATTGCCAATCGGGTAACAATGGTGCCAGTAGGCTTACTGGCGCTGTTGTTACCAGACCGGCAGAGAACAAGTTTGCGGGCCGGATACCCTCTCGCCCGCCAGGTCTGACGGGGCAGGCGGAACGGCACCCGCTCGCAGACTTTGACGGTAGCACCGGCACCATTATTAATGGTGCCGGTGCTACCGTGCTCCCCATTACCGATGAGTCCTATGGTACTCGAATGGAAATGGTGAGTTACAATTTGCGACGCCTGGCTTCACGGACCGGTGATTCCCTAAAGCCAAGCACTGGAGAAAAAAACACAACTTCGGCAGCAGCCTGCCGTTTTTACCGCTAAGGCTAGCGCCAGAGTTGTAATGAGTCCCTATGAAGAGGCTACTGTTCTAGTACATACAGGATCATTTTTATCAATAACATCCAGGAAGGTATGCAGCCTGTAGTATTAATGCAGGACCGTATGTAAAAGGTACATATAACCCATAATAGACAGAGATCTCACGTTAGCTGCCTCACAGAATGCAAAAGTGCTCATGCATGGATAGAGGAGACCAATTGGATTGGAAGGAAGGAGAAAGCTACACATTTTGTAGCATGGATAGTGGATGCAGATTAGAAGCTACCAGGAAGGTGTCTTTATCCAGACAGACTGAGATTAGAAGTGGGATATGGTTTTCAAATAGTGTTCCAATTAGATATCAAAGGATAAAATGCCTGTGTTGTGCCATATACATATGCTCACTATTAAAGTGGAATCAACCCTATGGCCAGTGAAACCATGAATAAGACTTTTATGAGGATCATACCATGAGAAGGAAATCACTCTGAAGGGCTGACCATTTCGAAAGGTTTAGGGACTGGCAATATTGAGAGGTTAGGCAATACAAGATTAAATAAGATGCCCAGGATCACACATTGGTTAAGGGGAGAAGGGGTGAAGCTGAGATTTTTTGCCAACACCGCAATTGAACACTTTCTTTTCCAGTTCTTACCATGAACTAAAACAATCTCATTTTATACATTTTATAAAAACAGACTTGGAAAGTACACAAATGACAATTTTTAAACAAAATATTATAGAAGAGTGTTATGAACAATGGGAATGGTTCTAGCTTCATTCTCTCCATCATCAAGGGAAGTATATAGGTACCAGCATACCAATCGATGTGAGTTAACAAATGTAATCTGGGCTTGTCTTTTGTATTTAAAAGCTTTAAATACTTCCAAAACAATGGCTTGTGACATTTTCATTTATAAACGTGCATAAAAACCTTTGACTTTTATGAAAAATTAAACCTTGTTTTGTGTCAAACAAGAAGACCTTAAAATATGCTTGCATGAGACCTTCAACATCTGGTCCGCTCTCTTTGGTCTACCAACCCTTCCACCCAAATGTCCTACATAAAAAGAATTATCAAGTAATAGGCTAAACGATACCAGCAGCATGCAAGAAGGCAAACCTCACAGAAGACAGCACAGTAATGTAAGATATATCAGATGATTTGACCATGATCAAGGTATCATTTGCTGGCAAATCCAGCATCCAAGCATGAACGCTTTTGTTCCATAGTCTTGAATTTGGATACTTATTCACCTCTTAGGCTAACAGTTTATGCCATCGTTGGAGGCGATTGCCTAGGTTTTACAACACCCGATCTGAACAAACCAATTTCTAGTCCTTCATCATACGGGTGATATGTTAGTTTTTACAGCTTTTTTATCTGGTGCAGATAAATTGCTGATAATAGCAGATGTTTTTCTGCAAAGCCAAGTACATGTGCAGGCAGGTTTATATACTTCGGACATAGGAAAGGCTCAGCCAGCCTTGATGGGATGTGATATTCTAATTTTGCATATGAACACATATCTCTGCAATGGGTGCCTCACACACTGAGCTAACCTCTAAACCATTGTGGCACTCAATTTATCAATATGCATTTCACTGTTGCCTATTGCACATGATCAGGGTCGGATTGGCCCCTCTGCCTTTCGGCCTGTGGCCGGGCCGAAATAAATCGTCCCTGGGTAGTGGGGGCCAGTTACTGGCCATGCCTGGGCCGGTTTTAAAAAAAAAGAATTGAAAGTTTTTGTTTTAGTTTTCCAATTTTTCTTTTTTTTCAAAAAGACTTTCATCCTTCTTAGGTCGATAAATGAGTACCAACACAGGTTGGATGATATTGTATGCATATTTGTTCTATAAAAAAAGAGCTAAAGAGTAAGTGCTATACAATAACATATCATTTGTCCTTGGATGTCTGCCTGGATTCACAGTAATTTAGTGTACTTAGGAACTATGCTATTTGATGCCACTTCCTGTTTTTGTCAAGGGGTGAAAGGTTGTGTTTCATCGCTTCCTGGGATGTCACTTTGGGGTGGGAGTCAAATGACATCACTTCTGGTGATGTCATCAGAGGTCAAGGGTCGTGAGTTGAGGGGTGGGCCAATTCTTTGAGACGAGAGGTGGGACACTTTTTTTGGGTGACCGTGCCTATTTCTTGTCCCAATCCGACCCTGCACATGATCAACATAATTCCCACAGGAAGGAAAGAATGCTACAGAGTTGTGCTGTAAGGAACACACACACTATGCCACAGTGAACACTGAAAGTAATACATGATGTATTGATCAGGACAGACTGTACTTGTCAAAATAGAAAGGTAATAGGCTTAGAGCCTCAGGAGCATCTCATGTAATATCCTGGCGTGTGCTATTTAAGACTGGTGAACAATGGAATCTTACTTCTTCAGATCAGACAGCCTTTTGGGGGCGCTGTCCAAGGTGGGGGCCCTGGGCAAGTGCCCCTTTTGCCCTCCCATAAAAACATTCTGGCAGAAATGTGCTATTGTTAGTTGTATGTCTGACCACTGTTTTGCCTCCATACTCACCAACTTCTTTAGTTGCCTTTGCAGCTGCTCTGGTAACCCTTGGCATAAAGTATGATAGAATAATGCCACTGTTTTGTCCCATGGTTCTCGCGTTTTCAAGGTGCCATAACTCTTGAATAACCTGAATATATTGTAGGGGTTCTTCGTCTTCCCCTTTTCTGCGTGCCATAATGGCAGTAATATCTGTTGTGTCTGGGTACTGTGTCGGTAGAGCTTGCCATATGGCTGCTGGGCAGTTATCAAACGGTGAACCATCATGCGCTGTGTTCTGGGTGGTTAATCCTGGGTATACAGGCTTTGCCATATGTCATCGGCAGCCTCTCTGAGGGTTGCCACTAGTAAACCTTTTATGTCTCCCACTGCTAACTTCTGTCCTGCTGTCATCCTTTCCATTTCATATATCCATTTCCCGACAGCCGCGGACAAAAAAGGTAGCCTACACCTAACATTTTCCTTTTTTATTTTTTAAACCTTTATTTATATTTTACAATAGAAATGTAAATTACAATTGACAGACCAACAACCGTGACGTCAAACAATCATATCACAGCAACAAAACTATATACAAGTACATGAAGCCTATATACAATCACGGAAAACCCCACCTCCCTCACCCCAAAAGATGGACATAAATTCGAAATGAGACTAGTATAAATCAGTACATTTCCCCCAGATCTTCTCATAAGTGACCAATCTACTGTTCTACCTATAAATCACCTTTTCAACATTTGCAAGAGTGTTCATTTCATCAATCCATTCATCAAGCATCGGAGCAATCTTGGATTTCCATCTCCGTAGGATTAACCGTTTGCCAACAATAGCGCCTCTGAACAGCCACCTTTTCTGAGAAACAATCAGGACATCTAACAACTCGTTGTCACCCAGGATCCTCATTTTGAAATCAAGATTCTCACCTAACACAATCACACAAGTCTCACACACTTTTGTCCTGAAACCACAGACTCTAGCACAGCTCCAAAGCATATGCTCAAGTGTACCGACCTGATGAATACAACTCCAACATTCATCCGTATCCGAAAGACTGCGCTTCTTCAAACGCTACGGGCATCAATAAACTCTATTCAAGATCTTAATTTGCCTGGATCTCTCTCCAAGATTAAGTGAGCAATGCATTACATTCCTAAACATCCCATGCCAAACATCTGGGGTAACATTGAAGTCAATTCTCCTGCTCCATTCCTCCCGTAGGTCGTCATTTCCCCTGTAATAGGCAACTATCAGCTTGTACAATCTACTAGCCAATACCCCTTCTCCATGTTCGGCTTAGTCGAGAAAAGATTCAAGTCCAAGATATTCGACTGGTCAACTTCACCCACAGATTTCTTCAAACGCCTATAATCAGCCTTCGAGAAACCCAAAATATCCCATTTCTCTTTCACTTCGTCTGCAGATAGCCACCTTCCATCTCTCTCAAGATCACCAATCCATTTTACTCCACCTAAGAACCACTCGGGACAAAACAGCATCCTTCCGTTATCTCTTATCATCAGATTTAACCAAATGGAAGCTTGCAGTGATTTTAGAGCATCAACTCCCAACAGCTCCAGTAGATTTCTCCAAGCTTCCCGTAAATATTCTGTGGTAGGTAATTTCACACATCCCAACTTCGACTGAGTAGTCAAGAGTGCTCTCGGGCTCAGCAGGCCTGAAAAACCTGCCTCCGCAATAGACCAATCATCCGGATCATTATCCAAAAATGGAAGAAATGACTGGGCCGAAAACGCCAAGTGATAGGCTCGGAAATGTGGTACCCGTAGCCCACAACAATCCACTGGCAGCTGAAGTTTCCAGATTTTAAGCCTGGGGGGCTTGTGATCCCAAATAAAATCCTGCATGAATCACCCTAATTCCTTCCAATAGTGCGGACTGATCCTCAGAGGCAACATGCTTAGAATGTAATTCACCTTTGGGGCTGAAGTCATCTTGAGGGCATTGGCCTTACACCACAGTGAGAGATTCAATAATGACCATCTCTTCAAATTCATCTTGAAGCCTTTGCAAACCTCCTTCAAATTCTCATCAACCATGGCGTCAATCAAAGGTGTACCTAATTAGATACCTAATTAACACATTCTCGTTTCGCACCACCGGAAATCCAAGGACATGACCAAACACTTATCACACGAATAGGTGAGAGGCATGACTTCAGATTTTATCCAGTTAATTTTGTGACCAGAGGCCTCATGAAAACTGATTAAAAGTCACATTAAAATGGGCAGTGAACTGCTCAAGTCTTGCAAGACAAGCAAAAGATCGTCCACATAGAACCACACCTTCTGCATAACTCCCTAACAACTTACTCCACACAACTCTGATTCACTCCTGAGCTCAATAGCCAACGGCTCAATTGCAAGAACGAATAAAAGTGGCGAAAGCGGACCTCCTTGCCTGGTACCCCTTTCTAATTGAAAGGAATCTGATCTCAAACCGTTTGTTTTCACATCTGCTGTAGGATTTGTATACAATAACGCAATCAATGAGATGAAGTCCTCACTTATATTCATCTTGCATAGAAAAGAGTACAAGTATTCCCAATTAACTCAATCAAATGCCTTGTCGGCATCAAGAGAGAGGACTGCAATATCACCATCTGAGTTCGAGGCCTGACCCATTGTTTGAATTAACCTGCGGATATTACTTGCAGTACGCCTGGTCTTTAGAAATCCTGATTGATTATCATGAATCAATGATGGAAGAAACTTTTCAATTCTCAAGGCCAGGACCTTGGACAAGACTTTGTTATCAGTATTAATAAGACTGATAGGGCGGTAGCTTGATGGCAAATTGCCATCCTTCCCTTTTTAAGAAAAAATGAAATTGATGCATGACTAGTACTCTTAGGCAACAAGCCGTACCTTCGGGATGCCAAAAACATATCCTTCAATAACCCAATGGCCGAGTCTGGTAGTATTCTGTCAAATTCGACTGGAAGCCCATCCGGCCTCGGGGAACTACCTGTATTAAATTTTTGAATCGCAGTCCTCAGATCATCACCCGTCAGTCCCTTTTCAAGCAGCAAACTATCTGCATCAGAAATCTTTGGAATATTAAGGTTATGAAAGAAATCTCTCCCTGTACCTGAAATGCCTGACTCATTACAATACAAATCCATATAATATTGTCTGAATATACCATTAATCCGTTTTGGATCGAATGTAACTTTTGCATCAGGATCCAAAATCAAAGTGATTGTAGCATCGGAATTACTTTTTCTTAATCAATATACTAGCCACCTATCACATTTCTCAACTCTTTCAAAATAGGTTACACCGTGAGTAATGTAGGTTACATTCCACCCTCTCCGACAAAATATTATCCATCTCTTTTTTCAGTTTCCGTAGTTCTTTCAATTTTACAATGTCCAAGCATCAAATCTCGAGAGACATCTCTTATTCTCAGATCTAATTCCAATCTAGTTCTCTCATCCTTTTTTAGCTTCCCGCTTGATATACCCAGCAAAAAAACCCGCATGGTGCATTTAAATTCTTCCCACACGTGTTGCAAACTTATCTCATCTGAACGGTTCTCTTCCACAAAGTGGTTCGCCTCAGAAACAATTCTGTCAAGAATATCCTCGTCGTACAAAATGGATGTGTTCATTCTCCAAGAAAATTACTTACACAAAGCAAATTTTGGTTTCAGATGCATTGTGATCGGTGCATGATCAGCTAATAAAATATTTCCAATATTACTTGAAAGATTATTCTCAGTCAAAGCCACACTAGTGAATAGCATATCCAGCCTGGAATAAGTTCCATGTGCCCCGAAAAAGAAACTATACTCTCGCACATTAGGGTGTTCCAACCTCCAATTATCCTTTAGATTGTGTTCTTCCTAAAGTGCCTTTAGAGCGAGGCGATGAAAATCCATGTTCCCATCCCGTCTTTATTTACTCCTACACCTCACATTTTCCTTGTCAATATGTTTCCATGGTATGTATTGTGGCCTCCCTCCCTTTCCCAGTAAGGGGAACTGTGTCAGCCCAACCTCCCCATCCAGTCTCCCAGTGTCTCTGGTGGCGGTGAATGCCCTTGCCACTTCACCCCTACTTCGTGCTGGAAGGTCTCTGCCCTACTCCCTCCCTACCAAGTAATCTTCTGGCTCAGTGTCTCCCAGGTCACTGCCAGAATCATCATTCTGCTCCCTGTGGTCAATCAAGTTCTTGACGGCCCCCCTCACGGAGAACCCAGTGCTGGGTTTGTCCTTCAGCTTAGCTGCCCTATTACTTTTTCTGCCACAATCTTGCTCTGCATGCTCGTCTCTTCCTTCGTCATCGTCAAAACTTGCTAATCCCACTCTCAGCCTTACATCTCTTAATGCACGCTCCTCCTCCTTGCATTTGCGCTCTCTTACGAGCCGCTCTATTTCCCACTTCCTCCTTTCCCTCTTTACCAAAACCTGCTTTTCCTCCCTTTTCCTTTCTATCTCCTCTAACTCTCTTTCTCCTCTTCTCTCACTGCTCCCGCTCTTTCTCTTCTGCCTTTTGCTTTTCTCTTCGCACTCTCTTGCGTTCCTCCTTTTCCTCTTTTTCTTCACCTCTTCCATTATCTCTGCCCACGCTCGTGCTTCACTGTTGTCTTTGTATCCAGCTACTTTCTTGCTCCCCCCCTCCTGTATCTCCCACTGTCTTCCTGTCTAATTTCAGGAGTATTTATCCTCCTACTCACTCGTTTGATACTATTTTCTCCAGCCCCTCCCTTGTGCTTGTCTGGGTCTCGCTGTGTACCCCTTTTCCACCTCCTGCGCTCATTGCTCCCGACCCCTTTCTGCCCTTCCTCCTTGGTGTAAGGTGGAGGCATGGATGTTGGATTTGTGTACTCCTCCCCTGCTCTCAATTCTTGTATATGGTATAGTCCCTAGGCTCCTGCTGCAGTCACTTTGTTCCCATATTCAGGAGGATGTGGGGAAGCGGGGGCCGAGGGCTTTTCGTCCGGGGTCTCCTGTTGGCTCAGCATCCATTGACGCCTCGCCACATGGCCTCCGTCATCCTGAAACATTTCTCAGAGCTCATATATTGCCATTCGATTGCTCAACCTTTTCCCCTTATAAACCTCGTGTGTGTGTGTGTGTGTGTGTGTGTGTGTGTGTGTGTGTGTGTGTGTGTGTAACAGTTGCTGCACATATTTGGAGAAGCTCCCGCCCTTTGGCCATGGCTTGGTCAATTTACCTTCTGTGCTTTTTGTCCATTCCACAATATATTTACAAATCTTGTCCTTCTATCACAGAAGGGCCTTACATATGTGCTGTAGGGCTGTGTCCCCCACACCTTTAATACAGTAAATTGCTTTTTAATACTTACTTGACCTAAAGTCAAGGTTTTTGAAACTTCCCTTGTTATTCAGGCATAAAAATACATTTTATCTTGTTTTTCCTTCAATTTTACAGACACCAGTGCTTTTCAAATATCACAAGCCTCTCAGGCTCCCAACCAACTTTGCAGGCGTGCTCCGCGAACCGCCTTCTGCAACTCTCTGCCTCCTCAGGCCCACCCACCAATCTTGCACATGCGCCTTCCATGCACCACCACAGAACAGCGTGCTGGCAATTTTTTGTTTGCCAAAACCGAATTCTGCAACTCCTCGTGCTCTCCTAGTCCTATACACAGACCTCACTGGTGACGTCACCTCCTCAGTAAGTAAGGGAATTATAGAACTCACTAACAGAGCTTGCAACGATATTGTCCCATCACACAGATATTTTCAAAAACACACCCAACATATACCCAGGGCCGCCGTCCTGCCTCATAACAGGGGATACCAATATTCCACATGCCCAATCTGTACCTATAGCGTTGTCTTGTACATAAAACACCTCCGCAAGACTTAACCAGAAGAACACCTTGCGCAATTCAAGCTACCGCCATTTGCTAAGCCCTATGCACAGGGATGCCATCATCCATGACCTGAGCTAAAACGCCAAATCCACAGGAAATCTAATATTTACATAACTTCTGTCTTCCGTACCCTTAACTCAATAGTCTAGGCTAACTGTCTGAACCTTTTACCTCAAGATCAAACTTTCCCCAATCACGAACAAATGACATCTACCTCCGCTCCTTTCTCCACTACACCGTACAATACTTAACAATACTTTAACGAGACTCAACAATACTCATCAAACCACACACTCAACATCTCTTTACCACCCCCCTCAATTGCGGTGTGGCTGATTCAACATTTACACTCTGTGATCCACTGACACTGCTCGGCCACCAGCTCTCCCCAAAATTGCCACACCGCCTTTCTGGTCTGCTGGGCTCCTCACGGATGACGGGCAGGATATTTACCAAGATGGCTCCTGACGGCCACTGCATGGGGTGCACTCCTGTGTGGTCTTGCACTCCCCAGGGCACTTCACAATCCTCCAGGCACTACGATGGAAGAGGTGGCTCTATGCCGAACGGGCATAGTGAACCATCCCTCTGTTACCAATTGTTTGGGTATACTAGAGGACCGGTGTTCGCACTACACAATCACTGTTCGGACCACCCAGGGCCCACCGAACCATCCCCCGGTAAACAGACAGAGGACTCACCGAAGAGCAAGTTAGAACTGTCCTTTATTTTCCATAACAGACAGAGTTCATACAGGAAATAGCAATCACAGGGGAACAGCCGTGTCAGGGGCTTTTGTTGGTGTGTGGCTTCACAAGTTGGGGCTCTTCCCCAAAAACCTAAGAGCTTACACTATTGGGTGGCTGGGGTGGTAGTGCCTATAGACGGCACCTACAGAGGTTAGCTGACTGGTCCTAACATGTCAGGTGGCTTTGCCTGAGCCTTCCCCAAGAACTATCTGTGACATTGTCGCAGGTTTACCGTTATACCTTGCCCTTTGCCATCCAACCCTGGATTTGTGTTCCCTGATTTGCTGGAGCGGGCCTCCTCAGGCCTGGGTCCTAGCTCTGTCCTCAGTGCTCCGTGTACCTTCTCAAGGTGATGAGAAAGACTATGGGCCCCATTACACGGATGGCGGAGAACCATGGCGCTATTAGCGCCATGGTTCATGCCGGTAAAATACCGGCACCGCCTTGGCGGAAAGGGGAATTACCGCCCAATTCCAAGGTTGTCGGGGCGGTAATTCCCCCTTCCACCGTTGCCCTTCCCCATTCCCATTTTTGCCCCATAGGGCTCAATGGGAATGGGGAAGGCGCTAATTACGGTACCGCAAATTGCGGTACCGTAATTAGCTCCCTGGGTCCCTTTGCGGGTTGGTTTTTAACACCTGCAAAAAGCAGGCGTTAACTCCCCCAACCTGCAAAGGGACCTCGTAGTAAGGCGCTAAGGATTTACCGGTACCGGTAAATCCTTACCGCCATCCGTGTAATGAGGCCCTATGCGTCCCCATTGTTGCTACTTGTATAACCACTTTGCCTTATAGAGTGCCCGCAGGTTGCAACGTTGTAAAACAACACATGTATCAGTTCCTGTGTGCTTCGCTGGGAACTGCTGTTCTTCCGAAAGGGTAAATGGCTATTGTTCGACACGGCTCGACCACGTGGGTGAAGAAATTAAGCTTTTCCATCTGCAATTAGTGAGGATTTAGTCTGTTATTTTGCAGGTGGCTCCTTGTCTCTGGGGTCAGGAATGTTCTCTGACCTTGGCTGCGAGCACCAGCCCTGGACAATGTGCTGCAAAATCTGTTTTTCTTCGTCCCATATTCTGAGGCCTGTGACTTCATGTAATTCTACTATAGTTATGCTATGATTTCAATATGTTCCTTATACGACCCTGTAGTTCCATGTGGTTAGTTGCAATAAGCAGTTGCAAGCTTGCTCTGCATCTTTTGCTTTTCTTGCATTTCTGTGTTTTGCTAGTGAAAGAGAGAGGTTTCTGACAGTATGTATATATATGTGTTCTCTATCTACAGAAATGTGTAAGCATGCTCTTCGTGTCTGCAAGTGTGTGTTTGTGTAACTTCATGCAGGGATAAGAGTTTGCTTTGTGGCTAACGGTAATATTTTGTGGTGTCTCTAATGATGTCAAGATATTTATCATTAGTCAATTAGGTCCAGTGAGGCACCTGCATCCATGATCAGTGTTGAGGTACCTGAGAGACTATCTGTTTGCATATGTAGATGTCACTGGCCTGGGGGCTGGCCAAACAGTGACTGGCATCTTGAATTTCTGGTCTTCAGGCTGTCATGCTTATGGGGGGTCAAGAGGGGCATTCCAGGGACCCTCTCTTCACAATTACCCACCTGAGGGGCATAAAAGGCTGCTGCAGAGAGGAGCAGTAGGAAGAAGCTGGAGTGGGAGCTGGAAGGTCGGCAATAGCAGAAGTAGAAGGAGCAGAGCATGAGGCTGGAAGTTCACAAGGAAGTGTGACCACAGAATGGACGACGGAGGAGAGGAGGGGCAGATTTCACTTGCAGGCTCTTAGTTGGTCCTGTACTCAAAAACCCTGTTTGGCTGTGGCAGCTTTGGAAGAGACTGGAGGAAACAGGCAGTCCTTCCAGGAGTGCCTACTTGCTGTGAATGCAGAGCTGAAGTTGTGTATCCACCCTAGGCCTGTGTGCAGAAGCAAGCCAAGGGGGACAGGAGACGGGAAGTCTCTCCTTTGATGAGGTTGGATGCGAGACACCCATGCAACAGAGTGGTGTGGGTCCCAAGAGTGCCTGCAGCAGTAGTAGTTGAAGAAACCAAACCAGGAAGGAGAAGCAGTCTGCAGTCGCAGTGATTGTGGAGTTGGGAAAGTGAAGCTCCCTACTCCAAATCAACTCAAATACTTTAGCGGTAACAGTAGCCAGCTTTCTAATCACTCGCGTCCATAATTGAGCAAGATAAATTTGTTCGTAGAAGTGTGAAGTCCTATTAACATGGGCAATGTAACACGCGATGATAATATAAAAGCCAAAAAACACCAGCGTGTTGTCAAACCCTTTTCTTTTCCAATTGTTAAACATAACTCAATGCTGAGCAGTAGCATGGCTCTTGTACATGGAGAATGCTGCCGGTTAAGCTACTGAATCACAATTGGCTCTCACGAAGCGATACAAGCACAGTTTTCATATCTTGAAAAGTCACGTGTGAAACATTGTTTCCCAAGTGCCTTGAGACTAAGAGCGGACTGAAAGCTGGGAACACGTAACTTTGAAGTTCAAAGGGAAAACAAAATCATGTGTGCTTAATTGAATTTGTATAGGAAAACTGATCTCTTCTAACATCCCGAACAATGAAGCAGAAGTTCTAAAAGAAGTAGAAGCTGAGCAGAGAACGAGTACAGCCCAAGCCAAACCCTATTAAACCACATACAGCTAATCTAACAACTGAACACTATTGTTTAAGAGTTGTTGAAGCTGTGCTACCTCAGAGACGTCCAAAGCCAACGGTGACAAAGGTTATTCAAGGCTGGAAAGAGTGGCACTCCTACCTTGGGATAACCACTGAAGAAACAGTATCATTGAAGCTGGGGAAGGGGACTGTACACTTGTTCAACATGACTGTAGTTGGTAAGTACAAGGCCGAAGGAAAGGCAAAGAGGCTGCCCTTTCTTGTGACACAAGAGAGAAGAGTGCATTGCCAACCTGTAGAGGTCGAAGAAGTTGCGTGGAAGTTGCCTAACCTTATAAATTGCAGTAGCACCAGAGCAGCAGAACTGTGGAAGCAAAATACAATTGTCAGAGCTGAGTAGTTGAATGTAGCAGAATCCAAAAGTCAACTGTGGGGCAAGGGAGCCTGATCTCCCAGTTTCATCAAGGGAATTGCTGGAGAGAGAGTAATTCCTAAACAGAAGCATCCTGACAAAACTGTATATAGCAGACGCTGCAGAAGTTGCAAATAGAAGAGTTTTTAAGCAGAAGTTATACTTTTGTCTTCAAATTTGTTCATCTCCTGGAGAACGACTTTCCAGGAATTCGATTGGTACTGGGGTTTTCTTTGTGGAACTTAGAAAGGGGATCATTTCATCAATCAAAGAACTGCTACCAGTGGATTTCTATTTGTTTGAACTTTTGTTTCTTTGGAGCTTTTCAAGACTTTTCTTTTCCTTGGAAGCATTGACTTTGGGACATTTCTGGGGGCGCAAGATCTGCCGGAACAAATAGAAGTCATCCAAGACACTGGTTGTTTGGTAACCTTTCATTTATATTGTTTTCATGTTCATTTAAATGTTTATGTTGTTGGGTGATTTCGGTTGGGTGATATTATATATAAATATGTGCTCTGTAAAGCGCTTTGGATTAAGGTGCTATATAAATAACACATCATTATCATTTAGTGTGAGGGTCAGTATTGTGAATGCTAGGAGGTTTTCCCTTAGATCCTAGACTAGGTAGGGAACCCCCTGGCAGAGTAGGTTTAGTTATGGTTTATTGTTTATTTGTGTTACAAATAAAATGTTGAACCTTGAGAATACTAAAGAAAGTCTTGAGTCTCGCATTACTGACCCCTCAAACCAGGCACTACCTACATTGTTGGTCACACACTGAGCTGAGCTTCATTAATGTGGCTGGAAGGAAATGAACAAAATATGTATCTTCACAAGAAAGCATAATTTAAACAGAAAACGCTGATGGGTGATGGCTTTACTGGGTCAGTTAATGCCCATGGCCAGTTACAGTTAATGTTAGCCCAGGGATTATCAGATTCGGTAAACACTACCTCCCCACTCCCTACCCTCCGGGGGTGGGGGAGTGTGTATTGATTTTAGCATCGTCGCATGGTTTTCCAGGAGGCTGAATGTTTTTTTTTTAAGTTGAGAAATGGTATGCTTGTCATTTCTCAACTCTAAAAAAACTACAAACCAAGATGACAATAGTGTTTCAGTTGGCAGGGAGGGAATAGGCAGCTTCAGGTAAGTGGGGTGAATGGGAGGTGAACATTGGGGTGGGTGGGGCACAGGGGAGGACCTAACTGTTTACCGCTGCTCTGGGGACTCAGAAAGTGGGTTTTACAGTGCTCTGAATCTCCTCGTGGGCTGGGAAGCTGTCTGGCTTTTGACTTTTTAAGCGGGCAAGGCCCTCCTTAATTGAATAATCTTGAAAACTAATTTTTAACCAACTTAAAAGAGGATTTTTCCAGCAACATGTTGGTGTAAAGTCTGTCCAAAGTCCCTAGCCATTGGGGTGTTGATCATTTCCAAAGAGGGAGAAAGGCCCTCCATATACCCACATTCAGGGAACATTTGAAGTAACATGATGTTGGAAAAGGCCTTTCTGCTGCTTGTGAGAAACCAAAGGGTTTCTCACCCGCTAGTCCTCTGGGACTTGGCATTCAGGTGGTCAGGACACGGCCATCGCTTTTGGATCCAGTTCCTGGGGGTGTACCAGTGCGGCAGGATCTCCTGGGTGAGGGGTCTTCAGGGAGTGGGGGTGAGGCAGCCAATGGTGAGACGCGGTATTCCACCCTTTTTTGTTCATCTACCCCATCCTATTTTGTAGAATTTTCCAAAGTCCCAACTCCCCCCTTTTTACACAAACACTTGGCTGAGGAAGAGGGTGACTGAGTGTAACCAGGCTAACTCTCTCACATCATACTGGACATGTCCTGTTAATCGGGTGAGGCAAAGCCAGGCACTTTACACTAAGTGCATACACCTGATACCAGTAAGCTCTCCTCACAAGAATAAAAGGCAACACCCAAAGAGACACTCTGAGCAAGGCAGTACACGAGCAGAACTTCCAGGATGAACGCAAACCTACTGGAGCAGGGCAATGGACCAAGGGACAAGAGTAGCGGGCCGGAAACCCCAAGGGTTCCCTACTCGAGGACGTTGCCTCCGACAGACCGCGAAAGACACGCAGATAAGACCAGATGCCACAAGTGAAGATTGCATTGTGTTTCAAAGACGCCAGCGACTCTCTATGGTGAACGGCAGAGTTGGGGAGGCGAGGCCAAGTCTGTGGTAGTAACCTTTACTCATGAATTGGAAATAGCAAAACAAGAAAGAAACGCACATAGCCTTTGAGTTGGCAAGCGACTTGAGAGACCGGTGTGTTAAAGCAAATCAAGTAGCAATATTATATCACAAATGAAGGCTGCATGCGTGTGGATGAGATGTGAAGAAAAGCAGACCTGTGAATAAACTTTGAAGTAAAAGGTAGCTCTGAGATCAGCGATACTAAGCAACGGAGTGGTCTGGGGGAAGGAAGTAGCCCATTTGAGAATCTCAGTGAAAGGTACATTGTTTGAAGTTATAAAGCGAACAAACAGCAAAAGTGAATTAAGCAAGAGTAAATGTGGACTTTGAGTCGAAGTAGTCTTGCAGTGGTCTGTAAAAAGAGCCACGCACATTCGAAAGTCTTCGACATCCGAAAGGGGTCAGAGCCGATTGAGGGAGACCCGAAGTAAGGTTGGGGAAGGGGGCTCTCTTGCACGTTTGTGTTGAACTGTGACGTGAGAGGTCTGAGCCCGACGGAGGGGGACCTAAGTGAACTGTGTGATGTAAGGTGTGAGCCCGGCAGAGGGGGACCTTTGTGAACTTTACATTGGAATACAATTTTGAAAGACAAGAAAGAGACTTTAACGTGGAGGGCCAGGCCGGCCTCAGTACACGGTTTGGAATCTTTAAAGTGTTAGAAACCGAGCCACAGTGTGTTATCCTGCCTACAAGGACAGCTTTACTCTGTGAGGTTTAACGTGAGGAGGAGTGCTGGCTCAACTACCTGTATTCTTTTGAACACTGATTTTTCCTTTGCATAGATTTACACTTTTTGTACAAGAGATAGGGCAGGCATTAGGTGTTTGTTAGCATAGGCCATTTTGATTTGACAGACTCCACTAGGACTGTTTTGTTAATCGTTTGATAGTCGAGACTACTCCCATCCTAGTTATAGGGCAACATAGGAGTTTCTCCAACCCCAACATTTTGAATAAAGGTTTTACAAATCTTATCCATTGTGTCAGTGTCACACTTGTGATACCATGCCTTCCCTACATGCTTGGACATTGGTGCCCAGGACTTGGCCTGCTGAAGTGGCAAGCCTTAAAATGTTCTTGACAACCTTCTTGACAACCTTCCTAGCTAGAAAAAGGCAGACAACATTCCCCTTTCCTCAGAGACCCAGTGCAGGGTACCACAGTACACCAACAACTGCCTACCTGCTGCATGGATGCTGGTAGAAAGAACTATCCCTGCTGAAGTGTCAAGCCCTGCAAGTGTCCCTGGCAACCTTCCTGGTTGGGAAGGGCAGCTGAAGGACTAGCTTTCCTCAGAGACCCTTGACAGGGCCTCACAGCACCCCAGAAACACAAGAAACTGCCTCTGGTTCTCTGCAATTTAGAACCACTATGCCAACCTTAACATCACCTGCCTGTCCTAAGCTTCTCTGAGCCAATTGCTGCCGCCTCTTGTTGAATTACACTGCGTTTCTGAATGCCGTTGCATTATCTGGACCCACCAGAAAGCCCCTAGAAGCTCAGTTTGATGCTGTTAAGCCCCAGTGTGAAAAATTGACTCATGCCCTTCAGGAGTAAACTGATGAATAGAGGCTAAAGAGCCTACTCAGTCCTCACACTTCTACAAACCAAGAACCAACACAATCGTAAAGATTAAACAGGCACAGTTAAGAGTTATGTTGCCTTCAGTTTTGTGATAACGTGGCTGAAGGAAGGCTATCCTCTAAAGAAGGGTGTGGATATGGTTCAGTAGCAATCCCAACAGCGAATCATAACAGTTCAAAATAAAGTAAGGTCCAATCAACGTTCTATAAAAATATATATACTTTCATCAAACACACCACCTCCAGTAATAACTAACTAGAAAAGCACTACACATAACCCACCGCTGTGGCAATAAAACAGAATAGACAAAGATAGCAAGATGCAGCACTGTGCTTAAAGGATCAAGGGTGTAAGGAAAGTAATAACCACAGTATTCTTTAAAAGGATATGTTCTTGGGTGCAAAGGGGTTACAAGCGAGCTAACCAGTCTATAGGGCCCCAAAATGGATCAAAGGGGGGCCTTTAGCAGTCAATAGTATATTCATGCGGTACTTGGTGCACCAGCAGCACTGAATCAGACGTTTTGGCACTGTGCGAGAAAGCCAAAGATTCAGCGCATGCAAAAAGCAGCACCAGGGGGTCCTGGTGGTTCAAATGTGTCAAATAGTTCTTAAACATGGCTCCAATCAGTTCAGGGGTGAAGCACACTTGGCTCCCAGCTTCCTTGGCACTCACAGTGCTGTGAATCCCAATCCAGGGGCTCAGGGACAAGATGAGTCATTTTCATTTGCTCCCAAACACAGCGGAGGCTGGCACACAACTGCAGGGGTCCTTCAAAATGGTGAGGTCCTTGGTAGTGCTGTGGTTGAAAGAGAGGCAGGTCTTCATCCAGCAGCAAGTACACCTCCTTATGGTCCCTGGGGATGGTTAGGGGACAGAGCTCACCTTTGCCTTGGAACACCTGCCTTCGCCTCACATATAGAGGACTCTGGAAAGAACTAACGACATCTTGTTCAAGGGTTGGAGTCCATAAAATATGATTTAAAAAAAGTTTGGGAGACCCCTTCTTTTAAAGGTTAATGTTCACAGGTGATTGGACTTAAGCTAGCCTGCTTTAGTGGTCCAATCCCTGTTCTTGAAAAAAAGTGGACTTTGCCCTTCTGACATCAGACCAAAAGTACTTTGCTGTAGAGGAAATGAGTGAGACAGAAAAGAGAGAGAAGGATAGAAAAACAAGATGGTGAATTCTTCCTCAACTGTACAGCGCCCTCCTGTACTTCTCACTAGGATGAAAGGCACTTAGAAATGCATTAGTCGGGTGTGAGGCTCCCTTCTAATGTGTGTGCTCCTTTGATCACTAGGCCCAGAACAGCTGCCTGTTGTCCAGCTGTCTCTGGAGGAGGATATTATCTACCCTCACAAAGAGATCAAAGAAGAGGCATGGCTGTTCAGGTTTCTGTCCACTCACTTTGGCAGGATCAGACTGTCTGGCCAGAATACACATCACCTTCCACAGCTCAGCTGGCTCCGAGGAGATGACTTCTGTGATATTATATAATTATTATTATAATTGTTCTTTTATAACACGCCCAATACCAGCGAGTGATTTCTAAGCGCGGTATCGGGATTCAAACCCGTGTTGCTCTGCGTTGTCTTGCTTTCAAGACAAACGCGTTGCCCCTGAGCTATCTTTCCTCCTATCAAATTGGACATGGCTGTAATGATTATGAGTAGTACCAAGCCTTTACCCAGGTATAGCTTATTTTTAAACTTTACCCTACCACCAAACTGGAATACTTATGATCATTGTAGTTATGGTGCAGGGGTGCATATCTTTAAGTGCAGCCCTGGCACTGCAGCGACTTGGCTGTCACTGTAGTTGTCAAATGGGTAACTTTGACCTCTGAACCTGCTCTGTGCTACTGGTAGAGCAGGCGCTGCAGATCAGGATACTGATGTAGCAAGACACAGAAACACACTATGCTTTTGGCACTGAGCTTGCTAAAGGAGAAGCTGATCAGCAGATGACCCTTTCAGAGATGGAAGTACCTGCAGTCGTGGCTACCCGCACACATCAAAATACAGCAGGGACTAGACAGAATTTGGTTGTGCTGTTCGCATAACTCTCTTCCTACTCACACCAGACTAAGCCTCAACACCTTTGACATCAGAATGCAGCGCAGGTCTATTAAGCCTTATTTGGCCAAATGCACACATGCATCCTAATTTTACTCCATGGCCTCCAACACTCTGGACTTCAGTCCTCCGAGGGTGTTCCCACTAACAGCGCATTGAGACTATAATAATGGTAAATGGTGCTATATAAACGACAAGTACAATACAATACAATTGTCTGCATAGCCCTGTCTTCATATCCAGAGTGCACAATCAAAATCCTGTGTCCTTCATTACAAGAGTGTCTCCTAAGATTGGTTTGCCTGTCCTTTAATTTTACTAAAGTCTTGTATTTTTATAGAACCTTGATTGGACATTTATTTTAGTACAACAGTACTGTTGTTCTCAATGCTTTCTTGGTTACTCACACCCCTCTTGAGGCATATACCCTGCCTTCTGCGCCCATGCTACTTTAAAGAGGCAAAGGAGGTGTACCATTCATGCTGTGCCTGTTACACCTTTATGATTGAGATCACTGCTGGTTTAGTAGTAGTGTGCTGCTGAGTAGGAGTGCAGAAACCACTACTAATCTCTGTACTCCTGCATAACAGTAGTCATGTTATCAAAGCAGCACACATGATAAGAAATGTAGGGTTGGCCATTTCTTCTCCAAAGTCTCAGCTCTTGTTGCAACTGCTTGTTTGATGTGCAAATGTGTACATTATGCATAGCAAGAAAGTGCATAACCTTTGTCAAACAGGCACAGTATACAGATGGGTTGCCAAAAATGCTCTTCTGGGGTATCTATGTCTTGAACTTAGTAGGGCCTAAAGGACAGTTGTGAAATAATGGCTTTTAAACTCATGCATGTTTGCACGAATGGGTATGTGCAAATGCATGTCAAGTTCAAAGACACCGCTTGTGGACATGCACAGCAACGTTATGCATTATTAGACTGCATGAGATGATATGGGCACTAGCAGCATGAAGGGAGAAGTGTGGACCTATTGTTGAGACAGGACTCATTTTTTGGGGGGACACTAGCAGAATAACATTGTACTACAGTGGCAATGCTGGCATGTATTGTTGAGACCGCCTCGTTCAGTTATTTGGACACCACCAATTTGAAAGGGGGGCAAACCTCATGATCCGATTCGCAAAATCCTGAATGAAAGCAGAGCAATGATGGCGTATGTTATGTTTTAGGGAAGCCAGGCCTCAGGAAGTGTTGCAAAAATGTTCTGTTGTTAACCGGCATTTATGTACTGGTGTTTCATGTGTTGCCCTGTCACGTAAACAGTATTGTTGCGTATTTATTCTGCAATTTGTGCTGGAAAAGGACTGATTTTAACCCAATTAAAAAAAAAATCGGGGGTTGTGGCGTTGGCCCTTTAAGGGTACGCATGCAACGGGGTGACGTTCACTCCGCCGCATGCGCAGTTAAATAAACGGGGTGTTCCCGGTGACGACACAATCACCGGGGAGCCCACACTGGTAACACCACTGTCTCTGTGTCACAGGGGTGGGGGGCTCACGGACGGCGGCATCCGGAGACCGCCAACAGTGGCGACGAGTGCCAGGATCACTTCCTGGAACAGGCGGAGACATTCGCTCGGAGCGTAGATGATCCTACGTGAACGCTTCAGCGAATTCTGACCGCGGAGAAGGAAGAGACACACGCGGCCGGCGGCCATCTTGATGAATAGGCCTCGGAGACTCGCGGCTTCATAACGAAGCGTCGGTGAGCCATCCGGACATAAGTTTTGGATATTTCAGCGGCGGACAGTCGCTGGAAACAGCATGTGTCAATTTCAGAATGAATCATTGACATTTTCACTTTTTTTTCACCGAGTAGATGGGTCAGACTCTATAGGAAGCCTGCTGAATGCACTAGGGGTCTTCCCCCCTGCTCAATTTTTGGACGCTTCATTGTCTGCCTGCTGGCTGGAGCGATACATCTGCGAGGAGTGCGCCTGGTGAGAGGCAGAATTCAAACCATCTCTGGAGGCTGATTGCTGGTGGTGAGTTGCGGCCCCATCAATTATATCTTCTGGGGTGCCTGTGCGCTATCCACCATGAGTCAAGCTGCTGCTGCTGCGCCTCCGCCTGCTCCCCCGCTGAAACCACCTGGGTCCCTACAGCCAATGCCTGAGTTTGATACCTCGGGTGCGCCATCAAACCTGGGACAGAGGTGGAAGATGTGGATGGATAGGCTCGAGATGTACTTCAGGGCCACGATGGAGACAAGCGACGACAGCAAGCTGGCCACTCTCCTGTACTCTGCTGGCCCAGCAGTGCATGAGATATTTCTGTCCCTGCAGCCGGCGGATGGGTCGTTTGCGGCGGCAAAGGATGCACTCCATAATCATTTTCTGCCAATGGCCAACGCAGATTATGAACGTTTTCTCATGGGAACGGCTCGACAGAAGGATGACGAGACTCTGGATGTGTTCTATGGGCGGCTGCGGAGACTGGCGGCGCCATGTGCGTGGAACGACCCTGAAGTCATGATTCGCAACCAACTCATTCAGGGGTGTGTCTCTGGGAAACTGAGGCGCCAGATATTGCGCGAGCCTGGCATCACCCTTCCCCGCATCCTAGAACTGGGAAGGTGCCACGAAGTGTCGGAATTGCGGGCAACCAGAATGGAAGCTGGTGCCCGCCCAGGCAAGGTGGAGGAAGTCTGCGCGGTTGGAAGAGGCCGTGGAGCGAGGCGCCCCATGAACACTCAGAGCCCGCGCCCGCCTGGGACTACTTCCTTGTGCCCAAAGTGTGGGTACGATCTCCCGCACCCAGCTGAATGCCCTGCGACTGGGGTTAAGTGTGGCAGGTGCGGAGGCGCGGACCACTTCGCCAGGATGTGCAGATCTGCAGCTCCCAAGGTAGTGCCTAGGGGGCCTGTTTGAGCCGGTTTCTTCCGACCCCAAAGGACGTCCAACGTTGCTCAGGTGGACCAGGGTGACGAAGGGGCCCCTCAGGAAGGGGAGGAAGAGGACGAGGAAAACGTCTTCTTCGTGTCCAGTGTGAGCATGCTGAAATCCCGCTCCAAGAGACAGCCCAGGTGCAACGTGCTTGTCAATGGAGACTCTGTACCAATGCTAGTAGACACCGGTGCGTCCGTGAATGTGATGGCCAGACAGCACTATGATACCATGCAGGCCCCGCCCACGCTGACCGCACCGAGAGCACGCATATTCGCTTTCGGCGGTGATCAGCCCCTTCCTCTGGACAGCGTATTCGTGGCTGATGTTCAATATGGTGACTCACACATCCGGGCAAGATTCTATGTCACACCGGTGAGCGACAACACCCTGCTTTGCTGTGCTGTGGCTGAGGCGCTGGGAATTGTCACATTCGCATACTCAGTGTACTAAGACGACATTCAGGTACTCCTGGCCAAACACAGCTCCCTGTTTGAAGGCATTGGACAGTTGGTGGGTGAGCCGGTCTGGCTCCACATCGATGAGTCGATCCAACCAGTGGCGCTGAAGCACCGGCGAGTTCCTTTTCATCTCAGGGATCTGGTGGATCGAGAACTGGACAATCTGGTGGGGCTGGACATTATTGAAAAGGTTGAGGGCCCCACCCCCTGGGTGTCTCCCATTGTCATCGCGCGCAAGCCTAAACAGCCAGATGCGGTGAGGATCTGTGTGGACATGCGACTCCCCAATAAGGCCATAAAGAGGGAGCGACACTTGACCCCTACCATCGATGACATCATAGCAGAACTGCAAGGGGCGAGGTTCTTTTCCAAACTGGACCTGAGAGCAGGCTATCATCAGGTGGTCCTGCACCCCGAGTCCCGCTACATCACAACCTTTACCACTCATTGAGGTCTTTACCGATACAAGAGGTCGAGTTTTGGGGTGTCTTCCGCGGCGGAGGTTTTCCAAAACATCATAAGAGGGGCACTAGTGGATCTGGATGGAGTCCTTAATATTAGCGACGACATCTTGGTGTATGCCAGGTCGGAGACGCAGCATCTGGCACGCCTGGCCAAGACTTTTGAATGCCTGCACTCGCTGGGACTCACCCTGCACAAGGACAAGTGTGAATTTCTGCCCTTTAAGGGTATGCACGCGACGGGGTGACGTTCACTCTGTCGCATGCGCAGTTAAATAAACGGGGCGTTCCCGGTGACGACACAATCACCGGGGATCCCACACTGGTAACACCGCTGTCTCCGTGTCACGGGGGCTGGGGGTCTCACGGACGGCGGCATCCAGAGACCGCCAACAGGGGTGAAAAACCTTTACTTAAGTTGCGCTCAATCGGCCAATTAATGGAAAACGTTTCCATCAGACTACAGTGGTATTGTCGGAGAGGGTGGGGCATGGAAGCCCAAAAAGATGTCTTCTGTTTAAACCGGGGGTGTTAGGTCTCGCTCCATTCACTACAGATTAGGAGTGTCAGTGCCTCATTATACCAACAAACAAAAAGAAATACTTTGCTTATTCTGTCTCCCGCCGGCTACCTTCCACGTATGTGTGCATTGTACTTACCACAGAACCTAGTAGATGGTATATTGAATTACCTAGTGCATACTTGCCAACATTCTGTGACCAAAAAGATGTAGGATTTTTCAAATTTCAAAAATAATAATTCCCATAGCAATGACATCACAGGAAAATACAAAACATACAATCAGCACAACATGGAAAGATGTTGAAATGTTAAAAATGTATAATTCTGAATGGTAATTTAACACTTGCTTTCACTGGTGGTTCACCTAACGGTTGTCCTAGCAAGAGTGCAGGACAGAGTCAAGTAGTTGTCAGATCAGTGGAATGGTCCGAGTCCAATCAAAGTAATCACCTACCAGCCCACTGTACAGACTAATGAATGTGTTGCATGCTTTGTCCTGGAGCCTGCCTTAGAGTCACATACTCGCCACGGTAAAAAGAAGTAGGATCTGTCACTGAAATCTGTAGGCAGTAGGGCTGCTTCCAAAGCAGTCGCCTACTGCCTGATCTGTAGGGTTGGCAAGTATGCTAGTGTTGTGCGACGTAGCTCTGTGTCCCACCCAGTTTTAGGCACTATTCAGAAGTGCGCGCGGCTCCTGGAGAGCACACCTCGAAAGCGCTCACATTACAGGCAAAGAGGCGGAGACCAGGGTAAGAGAAGCAAGGTCCGATGGGCGGCGCCGGGAGTAGTCTAGAGTGCTAGCCTGCGCCAAGTCTCCAGCTCTCGGGGGTGACAAACCGGATCGGTTATGGGTAAGCATGCACCTCTTGGTTCGCGCGTTATTGCAGAAACTACGTATGTGGAGTTGGATAATCGGCTTGGGCTGTTCTTGCGGCTCTGGGTACTTTAGTCCTTGTAATTGACTGCATCCCTTGGAGGGCGGGGTCTAGGTTCACTCCTTCCTATACAACAGTAATAACACTGGGAAAGTTTACAAATGCTATTGTGTACCACGAGAGGCTGCCACGCTTCCGGTAGCCGTGGCACCACTGCCGACTCTGCTCCCCTCATCCACACTCCTTGGCCTGAACGAGAGCACCAACACACACTCTCTGCTGCACCGTCCCCGGCTCCTTCCTGCTCACATGAGTTTATTTCTCGTTCTTCCTGTCCCGCCCGCTACGTTTTCTGCAGGCACAGCATATTACTCCCATTCGGTTCCTCCATTCAATGTGTGATACCTTGGCCACAGATAGGACCACGCTCGGTCGCAAAATACTCGTGTGGTACATTGTTCCGCTGTTCGTTCATGTTTTTCACGTATTTACAAAGGCCAATTTCAAGCCTAAACCGTTCATGTTTCCCTTTTGTAGCCAACGTCTTTGATGAGAGTGCGTGTTTAGATTGTATCAAAAGAGTAGACCGAGAGCGAGTTTTGTGTATGAATCGCTCTTTAACCAGCATTAAAGAAACACGATGTTTTGCAGACCTTGGAAAGCAAGAAATAAACATTTTATAACACAGGAAGGGACTTTCAGTAACCAAGCCAAAAACGGAAGATCAGCTCATTGCCTCTCAACAGCCTCCCAGAACATAAAGCCCTATTGAGTTGATCTCCTATCCTCTTTTTCTAGGTGCGAGAATAAACCGGGCTACCAGAACAGTACCCAAACCAGCAAAGTACTCCACCCTATTAAAGATTTCTGGCATATGCTCCATCAGCACTCCATACTCTGATGCCATGGCAAACTGCAGACCTGGAACCACCCCTATATTGATAAAGGTTATATATACTACATCATCTTCACCACAAGGGGTTGGTTGGCATGCTACTTTATGGGCGGCACAACTCTTAAGGATTCTGATAGGTTGACACATTGCTCACCAACCTTGGATACTTGACCGGTCATCAGGATATGAGCCAGACGGTAGGGGGAGAGAGGCCCATGGACTGTAATACTTCCAAATGAAGTTACCATCCCTCATTATCAAGCCATGAACCTGAGCAAGCTCTTTGTACTTGGCCTTGTGTGGTGCCTCATGTCTATGGGCGCGTTTAGAGAGTACTGCAGGTGTTCTATCAGATCTATATGATTATTGTGACGGCCAAAAATGCCGACTTTTTAAAAACATTTGCTCCACATATATAGGCGGGGGAAACCCCCCCCCGCAGCCTCCCATATTAATATTATACTCTACACCCCCCCCCACACATATGTGGTGTAAGGGGGGGGGTTTAAAAAAAAGTCAGCATTTTTCGGCCATCGCAATTCCTAGGTGGACATTTTAGTACGATTCCGTTCTATCTATGCTCACTTGTAATGAATGGACAGTGTTCTCTATGCATGAGTCACATGCTAGGAGACGTGTACGAAATTGAATGACCTTCTATTTACTGAGGGTTTAGCTAATATTAATGAGTATGTTACGGTTTCTGTAGCCACCAAGGATGCGCTTGAGTTATTCTTCATGGAGTCTTTTGGTTTACTGTTTCATTGCACCTGGCTAACAAAGGCTGGTTGTGCTCTTATAAAACTTTAATCTGGGAGTATACTGCTTTTGTCTTGGGAATTGTTAACTCGTGCCTTCATTCCACCATTCCAATTCTCCCTTATTTCAATCTAACCTTGGCACCACTGGCGTAACACAAAATGTGGAGGCCTCAACCCATCGCCACTGGGCCCCCTGTTGGGTATGGGCAGTATGGGGCACCATGCACAGCGAGTGCTGCCACGGCCCCCGTTTCGCCAGTGCTTGGCACTAGTTGCCAGCTACTGTCTAACTGCTACATGAATATGTGTTTCTATGGATTCAGCCTTGAGTCTTCCCCACGTCGTTCATGTTGCATTCACCTTATGCATTGGTCATGTTAGGGTTCTTCATGTCTGTGGATGCTATGATAATATTCTTCATGTCTAAATGCATATATTACCTATTGTGCGTGCTCTTCATGTTGTTTGCTTTGTGTCTAATGCATGTGCTTTTACTTTTACAATGTTAGTTTGAATGCTTTTGTCATCTTCAGCTCACGTTGTCCCCAAGCCCTGCAATTCCTGAGGGATATCAGGGCGGAACGTTTGTCTGTGAGTAACATCTCTCACCTTTGCAGTATTGGTGCGGGTGAGGGGGAGAAGCTATGGATGATCTATTCATCTGCCTCCCAATAATCTCAATGATTCTTGATTTCGCAGACACACAATCGCGCAAAAAGTGTAAGGAACCGGTAAGTTTAGACATTCCACTGGCCCCCCTCCCATGGCTACCTGCCAACAGCTGATCTCAGCGGCACATGCTGCTACCCTCCACCTTAGTAAGCTTATTCTACTAGGATATGTCAGTGCACATTCATAAGCTCACCACTCGCCCCCCAACACCAGTTTTTAATAAACCAAACTTCACACAGGGCCTGGGTGCCGATAGCTTAGTCGATTAGAGTGTGGACAGCCTAAGGGAGTGTTAGGGAGAATTCTCCTTCTAGGGCTAATTTCCCTCACATAGTGTGTCCCCCAGCAGCTTTGCTGGATTTCTGGAGTTTATTTTTTCCACCTGGTAAGTGTGTACATCTTTTTCCCACTCTGGCATGTGTTTTGGCCTATGTGTTTTTACTCATTGTGTGATCTTGGGCACTGGAGCACACCACTACAGGTGCCCCTTTTCTTGTATGGGTTATACCGCACCCTCAGTGTAGTAACCCAGGGTTGTCTTTAAGACTTCCCTCTGACTCCATTTCGCTGGGGCTGACTACTGTCCCCCAGAGAAAGGTAAAGTTGCCATTTACTTTACATAGTCATTTTTGCCACCGACCCAGTACACCCCATATTACATGGAGTACTGGAAAGGGCTACTCTGTACCCCTTTTCTGTCTACCACCCATAGCATTGTTTCGCTCTTTTAACATTTAGACTTGGCTGGTGGCAGTGGTATCTACCCTAACATTTCTACTGCGATTATATTAGATAAATGTGGTACTGTTCCTGGCTATTATATTAGCCTCAAACATAATCCCCTTGACCAAATCATCTTTCTTTTGGCTCTGGTTGGGTTTATTCGCCATTTCTTTTTGTTAAAGTCCTTCTTGTGTTTTACTTTGCGCGGCAAACTGGGTTCGCCTTCTTTGTTCACCGTCTTTTTGGCGGGCTTCTGCAGAGAAGCCCTCCTCAAGTCGCCTGGGTGTCTAGGTGGGCTGAATGTGAGGGGGTGGTGTAGTCAGCCCCTGCACAGGGTATCCTAGGAAACCCAAGTCGTACTTTTCCATGATTGGCTGAGGTGGTTGTCCCGGCTGAACAACCCCCCCCTGCTGCGTGATTGACAGCCAGGCTGTGTGAATGAGGGTTTTGTGCATAAAAGGCAGGTCTCTTGGGCTAGAAGTCAGAGTCGGCTCTGGAACTACAAGGAACCGAAGAGAAGCAGAGAGAACGACGGCTGCTGCAACTACCCCGTCCCGGTGAAGTCCTGCTGCAGTCCCGAGCTATCTATCCTTCGATGACTAAGAGGAGGTCCAGTCCGGAGTCTTCTTCACTTGAGCCTGGTGGGGATAACCAGCTCATCTTCTTCAGCCAGAGATCTCTGGCGTGGTCGAAATCGCTACACACTGCTGTAGTGGTCCGGATAGCCACCTGCTGAGCCTCTCCTGTTTTTAAGGAGCACACCTTTTTTCATTGTCGCTACTGCCGGCTTCATACCTGTGTGGTGCAGACCCCCTTCAGATGTCCTCCTTCACAACAAAGCTCCAGCAATCGTGGGTCTGCGGGAAACCAACAGGAACAACTGCCAGGGCACCAGCTGCATCGTGGGAATAGAGTACTGTGTTCTACTCTAGGAAACTGGGTTAATCCCTTTTCTTCATCCTCAAGGCTCGGCCTTGTCTTCCCTCCTTCTTACAACTTTTGCTTCCGAACATTGACAATATTCAAATACTTTTGGGCTATGCTGGATCGTGAACTGTCTAACAGTGTGTTCTTCTGCACAGGTCTCCGGTGTCACTTAAACCTGGCACCGACCCTTTGACTTTCGACTCCTGTTTCTGAGTGTTTCTCGATACTGTCTGCCTAACCTAAATATTGCCTGTGATTTTTGCCTCCAACTCCCTCTGGGTATCTCAGGTGCTAAGTGTGCTTTTGCCCCGGTAGCATTTCATGTCACGAATACGCGTTTATTGAGTAGACCGAACTGTCAAAAAGTGATCGCAACCGTATCCGCGGTATCGTGTTTTGTTCATAACACCGGTTCATTCAAACACGGGGCACTTACCTTGAGACATACTGTACAAAGTGAATTGGTTAGTTGTAGTATATTTAACGTGTGGTTTTGTTTAAAGTTTAATAGAAGTGTTGTGTTTATAACTGATGGTTTAAAAATAAATGTACTTATATTTTTTTACCTGAAACCTTGAGTCAGTGTTTGCTTGAGTCACAGTAATTGTGGTCCCTTTTGTGAAATCTCTGCTGCTGCTCATATACTCTTGAGATAGGCCTGGCTGCTCCGCCACTGCTACCACTCTGACATAGTACAGGCTTGTACCAAAGGTAAAACTTGAATTGCCGCCTATAGTCTTAATTGTGTGTAGTGGTCCCTAAGGGCACTGCACAGGATTCTGCCCAACAGGGAGTTGGGCCAGTTATGAGGATGCAATACCCCTCACATTGGAACAATGCAAAGCAACATTCACATTGCCAGAATCAGAAAGATTTAAATAGACACAGCTAAAACACGGGTCATCTCACCCTGAGATTAAGACTGGGGGCTGTAGAGATCTGACCCCCTTTGAAATGCTGGTGTCATTTACCCTTTCTTGTCCCAAAATGTCCAATATATTTAAAATACTGAAAGAGGTGAAGTCGGATGAGAAGATGAATTACATGGGGAATTGGGAGGATGAGGTGGGACGTGAGGATGAGCTGGGACGTGAGATTTTGCCTTCCTCATGGGACAACTTGGGGAATGGAGTCGCCAAAACATCCAAATGTACCACGGCTTTGGAAAATTCTTATAGAATTATATATCGTTGGTACCTCATGCCAGACAATCGACACAAAATATACCCTGACCTTTCCCCTCTCTATTGGCATGGTTTTGGAGGGGCTGGCATCATGCCTGTATATGGTGGCAATGTACGCAAATCTTTTTGGGTGGCAATCATTGATCTGATTCACAAAATTGTGGGCATTCAGCTGCCCCTGGACCCCACAGTTATTTTATTGGGCAGTGTAGATGAACAAGATATATTTACCCTTGGGGCTTCACACTCCATTCTTTCAGGCCACATGTTAACAGCAGCCAAACTTACCATAGCCACACATTTTAAAAAGCCAGAAACACCTTAGCTGAATATGTGGTGGGCTAAAATATGATATGATATGATATGGCATTTATAACGTGCCAAAACACAAGTGTTTCAAGGCGCGACAGGGCAAGGGAGGGGGAACAGAGGGAAGACAGACAATGATCTTACTAGGCCCAGTGTCATTCAGATTGCACAAGTGCATAGGAAGGGGGAAGGGGGAGGGAACAGTGTAGAACATGGGATAAAAGAATACATGGAGAAATACAAATATGGCCAACAGGGGCAAGTGCAAGGTAAGTGCAGACATAAATACTGGTAGGGGGACTGTAGGGATACAGAAACAGTCACCGAGAGCGGTGGCTGCCAGGGAGGCAGTGCAGGTGTGCAACTGGCGGGGCCAGGGCCCGAGATCAGAAGAATGGCCAGGTAACCAGTGCAATCTCAGTTTCAACCAGGAATTCAGCAGGGGAGAGGGGAGAGAAAGTAGAAGCAAAGGGGAGGATTTTAAGGTGCTTCCGAAACCGGTGATGGTTCTCCTCAAGATTCAGGGAGGCAGGGAGGCTGTTCCAGAGGGAGGCCCCCGCCGAAGAGAGAGATCTACCACCAACTTGTTGCTTGGAGAAGCGGCTGACCCTGAGGGAGTTGGAGGTTGGGTGAGCGAAGAGCTCGAGGAGGAAGATATTTAGGAAGAGACAGTTAAAGGTATTGAGGCCCCAGGCCCCAGAAGGCCTTGTGGACAATGCAGAGGGGTTTGAACTGAATGCTTGCAGTCACTGGGAGCCAGTGCAGAGATTTCAGTCCTGGGGAGATGCGATCCCTGGGCTTGAGGCCAAGGACAAGTCTCGCAGTCCTGTTCTGGATGAGTTGCAGAGGGCGGAGAGTAGAAGCAGGCAGATTCAGAAAGAGGATGTTGCAATAGTTCAACCTAGAGAGAACCAGCTCTAGAGATGGTGAGCTTCTGGGGGAAAGAGAGGAAAGAAAGAATACCTCTGAGGAGGTGCAGCTGGTAGTGTGACTTCTTAGAGACGTCAGAGATGTGTGGAGAGAACGAGAGTTTGGAGTCGAAGATGACCCTAAGGTTTTTAGCCTTGCAGGAGGAGGGCCAAGAGAGGCCGGCCAGAGAGTGGCAGGAAAGGAGGGTGCAGGTGTGCCGATGAGGAGAATCTCAGTTTTACTCGTATTAAGGCAGAGATTATTGGCGGCGCACCACTCCTGGATAGCAGACAGACGGACAGAGATGAGTGAAGGAGAAGAGGTGGCTGAGGGTAGCCTGAAAATGAGCTGAGTGTCATTCGCATTGCACTGGAACTTGGGGCAGAGAGTGGCACTGCGGTGGGCAAGGACTGCTAGGTATTGGTTGAACAGCCAGGGAGAGAGGTTAGACCCCTGGGGAACACCGCAGGTAGAGATAAAGATAGAGGAGAGGAAGGACCCAAGTTGGACCTGAGAGGGTGGATCAGAGAGGAAGGAGGACAGCCACACCAGGTCCTGACCAGTGATAACCAGGTTATCACAGAGAAGGTTGAGCAGGATGGCATGGTTGACTGTCAAAGGCAGAGGAAAGATCAAGCAAGATGAGGACACAGGGGGTGTTGGAATCAAGGTTGGAGATCAGGATGTTCAGGAGAGCAGTTTCCGTGCTTCTGGCAGCTCTGAAGCCAGACTGATGATCATGAAGACAACCAACATATTCAGTGTGGAGATTGAGCTGGGAGATGGCCAGCTTTTCGAGGCGTTTGCCCAGGAAAAGAGTGATGGAGATTGGGCGATAGTTAGCTGGGAAGGATGGGTCAGCATATATGGAATATATGCACCATTGGAAAAAATCACTGCCACACTTTCCGATACCTTAATTAAATACCGGAGGACCTGGGTTAATTCCAATGACTATTGTCACTTAATCCCTAAAGAATTTAGATCGTTTTCGCTATTATAATTGGGCTGCTTGTCTATTTCCCACCATTTCCTGTGTGATCTGATGTATGTGAACTTTACTCCAAACCTGATGAACTAGATCTCAATTACTTACCTTTATATATGTTGGTCTCCAATTGCTTCAGGGTTTTGAACATGTGTATAAATGGAATGTTATCTCCTGGATTGTTGTTTTATTTTTCCTTTTGTTTGACTACAAAAGCCAAAATGCAGAATATTTGGCCTTAGGCATAATCTAGATGTGAATGGACCACAGTACTCTCTTCACCAGAAAATACTGACCTTCTAGTTCCCCCTTAACCAGAATATAGCCTGCTGAAATTGCAGACCTGAAATCATTGATGGTTCTGTTTGCCTTGCCTTATTGAAACAAGGAAACTAAGAAATGTAGTACCACCACTGGTAGGGCAGAAACGGGAGCAATACCCCTATCCATGCACCAGACCACCAACTTTGCACCTGCCGATTAATAGGAGGATTTGGTGGACTTTCTGAATCACCTGAGAAGCGTCCTCCTAAAGGCCCAGGAAAGACCAGAACCTGTAGAAATCTTCTGTGCCATGAGGAGGGGTGGCTCATAAGAACCATCTTGTAGAACCCTTCCCGCCCCTCTTTCTGACCTCCAAGTTTAAGAAATGAGGAAGTGATTGTAAAAGCTTGGGGCAATCCACTTCAAGTTCCAGAAGGGCAATGAATCGAACTTGGGATGGTCAAGACTGAGGGAGAAGAACCAGGGATACCAGTACACCAGAACCAGCAGTCTCCATATCATTGAGAATGGGGGAAACTTCTAACCGCAGCTGTTTTCAGACCTGCAGGAAAGCCTCAACTGCCAGGCCTCTGGGTCGAGATGTGTGACTGAGCAGCCAGCCCTATCTCAAGAGGGGTAAATGTGAGCTGTAGCAATGAAATTCGTCAATACAAGTAACACTTGCACTCAAGGTTTCAGTTCTAAATATTTATTTAACATCCAGTTTTAAATAAGCATTCTTTAAAAAGGCAATTTATGTAAGTGTTACGTGTATTGACGAATTTAATTGCTACATCTCACGTTTACCCCTCTTGAGATAGGCCTGGCTGCTCAGTCACACTACCAACTTGTGTAGTACAGACCTATACCAAAAGGTGGGTTACCTAATATCAAGCAGGTAAGTGTTGTATAGTCTCACACAGTATGACTGCACCAATTATTACCTAACAAAGAGGAATCTGAAACAGAAACTGCTCTTGATGGGCGCCCCTTTTAGGTCGCCTTTTTAAGAGTGTCACCACTCAACCTGAACAAGCAGCTCCACATTCACCCTCTTCTTCATTAGACATGGCACACCAAAGTGGAATGCCTAGGAGACATCCACCCCTCTATTCATCTCCAAATGCTTTGTCTTGGCAGAGCGCTTCTGTGGGTTGGATTATGAAGTCTCAGTTTGCTCTGAAGGACCTGGGTCATAATTTATTTTCAATTAGTTGGTCAAAAGCCCCAACTAAAGTGTTCAAGTCCAATGGGGCATTGTCTTCGAACTTTTGAACCACCTTATGGAGGCTGGAATAAGAGACCCCTTAGTGGGTGGTGTGGGCATTGTCCCAGAGGACACCATTGCACTCTGAAGAGCTGTATTCTCTCTGTACTGTAGAAATATTTTTGCCCGAAGGAGCTACTAATTTCTGTCTAGGGCCCGCCTCCGCTCTTAAGGTCACTATTCTATTTATCCCCCACCTGTTTTCTTTCAAGACCCAGCCTCTTTAAATTCCTTGCACAGGCAGGTCAACGACGAGCCCCAAGAAGAGGCTCACCAGACCATCTACCAGCCACACAGCTGGAACCTTGGTGCGGAAGAAATACTGGCTGAGTAGGCCGCAGGTATCGGTGTGGGACACCTACTAGGCACCCAAGCCCAGCAAGCTAAGAGTGCAGGGCGCGTGTTCAAGAACAGGCAGTGCAGGCTTAAATATTGTCACACATCTACTAAAATATATCGCCCAAAACTGCGACCAGCAAGCTCTCTGTCCAACCAGTGGCAAGACCCGTGCTGAAAGGGCTTGCTTAAGCTGTTACCAAGCCACATTTGTGACCCATCACTCGCTGGCAGCTCTGCACCTATAATGCCAAACAAATTGAACCAGCGTGTGCTTTAGAGTATATTTAAACAGAACCATTATCATTACAAGAAAATACAAAGATAGATTTTGTGTCACAAAGCCCCTCCCCCTTTACACACTGCTTCTGGGTACTGTGGAGAGCTAGGACAGGAAGTTGAGCATGGACCTCACGGGTGGTAGTCCCCTCCTGGTAGTACTTAAGAATCTGGCGCTGATTGCCCAGTTCTGTCATAGGCCTCACTGCCATATTTAGACATAGTAAAAAGTCTTGCAGGCATTTCTGTTAGTTTTCAAGTCGTTTCTGGCTATGTAGGGCCCAAGAAAGCTGTTAGAGCGATTTTTATAGTGTGTGTTTAGATGGTAATATGACTATCCGACAATGCAGTCATTATTTGGAAGAAACCCACAATTGTTTGCAAGTTAGTGTTTGTAGGACCATAACATCAGTAGTAGACAAAGCAAAAAAGACTTCTGTGCAACGCGGTGAAATGAAGTATTTTTACTATACCAATTACTTGGGCATTGCCTTTGTTGGCCACCTGGTTTATGAACACATATTTAATAACTGCCACAACGTACATGCCTTCGTTTATTAAATTGTTACCCAACCATTGTACAGTCAAAAGTGCTTTTCTTGGATGCTGAAAATCAGCCAATCGTAAAACATAAATGTGTGTATCTGAACTATCTTTTAGTGTTTAAAAAAACTTTTAGAGCGATAGAACCCGAGTGTTGATGCATTATATTGTATCAATCTTTTAACTTCCGGTTCTTCCCTCATACCCGGGCACTGTATCGCTATGGCCTAAGCCTAGGTTCTTATTGTGATTGTGGAGATCTTCCCTGTGGGATCAACGCTCAGCAACGCAACTGCCATTGTGAGTGAATTTACGGCTTAGTACATTAGTTGGATAGCCATCTGAGGGGAGCTTCTTCAGTTATGACCAAACTGAAAAAGCTGCCTTTAATGCCCTTGAAATGCACCTGGTAAAGTTTTATAAATTGGACTGGTGCGTTTATAATATGAGCGAAAGGGACATACCCTGCCAGAGAAAGCGACATATTTAGAGCACCTATTGCCATCATTTTCTTCTCCATTATGCGTTGTATATGGTTCTTTTTTCACTGCTGTGATTAAAAAGCTGGGGACTGCTTATTTTAAAATGGAAGGATCTCAAATAATTTTTTTATGATGGAGTTGGAAATGTTAAACCTTTTTTTGCAAAAGAAACTAAGGGAATGTTTTTACGCCCGACTACTGTTGTTGCAGGCTCTTCTTCTTGTTGGGCTAGCTAATCCTAAAACCAGTATGGCACAATGTGGATTTTTCTGTTGTGCAGCTGTACTCCAGTACGAGAATATATGGGCTTCTTGAACAAAACCCACAAATGCTAGTCACGGCTCCCTAGTGGAGTAACCCTTGCACAGTGAAGCAACGGCTACCAGGCATGCACTATCCTGCTGGAAGGTTACAATTGTGGGAGTGTCAGCATATCTCCGTTTGCATAACGATGAAGATATCATTCTGCACCTTCTGACAACAGGCTCTTACAGTGAGGAAAACATCTTCAAATGTGCATGAAGATTTAGATGCAGCCATTTAGTTCACAATAATATTCTTGTACTAACTAGATATGGCAGTCCCAGCGCAGTCCATTACTCATTGTTCCACCTACTGCTATGCCGCAGTACGAGACCCAATCATTGGCCAAAATGTTTGGCTTTGCCAATGCTTATCTGAATTGTATGCCCACAGCCTCTGCAGTCATCCAACCACGAGAGAAACTTATCTGAGGGTTTGCCGAGATTGAGTCCGAAGGAACTTTGGAAGCAATGAGCTGTAAATTATGACAGGAAAGACCCGGCTGAAGGTCGTAGTAAAAATCGTTATAATTGGAGCGAGCGTAAAGGTCCATTAACTCCAAAGCGCTCCATATGTCTGTGTAGTTTATTTGCTGTGTGCGGGCAAAGGTTCTGTTCTTGCTTAGCATAGTGCACCGGGTAAAGCGTTCCGCAGCTCCACTATCCCCTGTGCTATATTTTTTCCGTTCTTTTTCAGTGTGATATGGTTAACCATTAAAACCTTTAAATTCACTATACAAATGTATATTTCTTACAGTTAAAATACTTATACATAGTTCAATGATGTGACATAATTACCATACAGCTAACATATTTCTTTAACAGATTCAAATAATATCATTACATGGTTAGACATCACGTGATTGCTGTCTGCTCTGTTACCTGGCCCAACTCTCCTCTGACTCTGCCACTCCTAACTTTGATCACTGCGCCATCCCAACTGGCATTTCTCCCATACACTACTTGCTCAAACCGTTTCACCTTTGTCTTCTCCCGCTTGAGTTCGCATCTCCATTGCCTCTACCTCCGTACTGCTGTGTTGTAATACCTTTTAATTGAAAGAAAAAAACCTTGCATTGTTTGTATGCCTGTAGTTTAACATCGAATTTAGGTTGTTGTCACACCCTGCTTTGTTTGTATGCCTGCAGCTTAAACTCGATTTTAGGTTGTGCTCACATTCTGCTTTTTCTTGTGACTGTGCTGACTGGTCACTCCTTTTGTCTCGTCTGTTTTCTGCCACTTTACCCTTTTCAGTTCCCATTGTTTTTTTCCCAGTCCTATTTCTATTTCCTTTGTGCGCCTCCTGCCTACCCCCCCGCAACCCTCCATACGTCAGCAGCTCTGCCTGGTTAAGTGTACCACACTCCGTGCCCTTTCTCTTTGGCGCTTTCTTTCCCTCCTATCTTCTCTAACTGCTTCTCTTATCTCCTATCCTTCACTCCTTCACCTCTCATTAAGTATGGCTGGAAGAAACTCAAGAAGGATATTCTGGGCTCCAACCCAGGCCTGCCTATCGCTGACACCTACGTCAGTGGTTCCGCCAGAGAGACTGTCACTGACATCCTCTTTGTTGTTCCTTCTCCCGACCTATGGACTCTTGATATGGTTGCTTTGTTCTCTCCCTACTCTTCCTCACACATTAACGGTGGCACCCCCTGGGAGGTCCTTCTTGCCTTCTCCACTTCCAGGGCCATCATAAATGTATATCGAAATGGTACCATATGGGCCTCAACCCAACCTCCTACTTTTTGATAGGCTCCTCCCTCGCCTTATCAACTTTCCACCTTCCTCCTCACTGGCTCCTTTCACATCTGCTTCCACGGCCTCCCTGGCTCCCTTGACGGCTCTACCCCACTGTTCCCCCTGACCACATTGACTCTTTCACTGCGGTTCACTTGCCGTCTTCAATCCGCCTGGCTCCCTTGCCTGCACTCTCCTCACCGACATCTGTGTTATTTTCAGGTCCTCTACCTCCTATCTCTCAGGCACTCTCACCGCTTACGAGGGGGGGATTTCTGTCCCCTCTACCCCGTAAGTCTCTCAAAAATAACCCCCTGCTTCATGTTACCACGCTTAACTCTCGCTCTGCTTTCAAGCACCCCTCTGACATCTGCCACCTCCTTGAACTCCTGGATCTCGATGTTCTTGATAGCCATGTTTTAAGGACAGCTCTGTCATGAGTTTTGACACACTTCTCCCTGAAGACTAAAAGATCCCTTCCTGAGTGGATCCCTGTTTGTTATTCCCACTCGATCCTACTCTTCCTTTTGAATGCCTGGTCTGCAGACTCTCTGTCCTGTCTCCTCTCTTACTCTGGCCACCTTCTATCGGCTGCCGGGCCAGTCCACCATCTTCCTCTTGGAATGGGTGGACCTGGCCTCTGCTCACTTTTCCTCCACTCCCCAACTCTCTGTCCTCCTGCTGGGGGTTCTTAACATCCATCTTGACTCTCGCGACTCTTCTGGACCTTTCTGCAACCTACGCAGCTGTAAGTGATTTCAATCCGACACCCACCCAAGTCACGCCCAGCGTGTAGTGCATAATTGAAACCCTTATTTATTTTATCTATAAGTTCAATATTCTGAACGATATAACACTCATATCACACCCTTCTCCTGGAACTCCCCCAAGCCCACGGTCACACTGAAACAGGAATCAGGCTGGTTTGCAAAGGTAAATATTTATTTATGTATTTAGAACTGATATTTATCACAATATGTTTTAATAGGTAAATAACAATCACCAATGGGGTGATAGAACACTGAATAGTACCTTTAATACGCTAGAAACCAAAGAATGAGCATAAGACAAATGCAGCACAGAGAATAATACTTTTGTGTTGGTTTGGTATAGATAGCCCTATGGTTAGGGGTTCCCCCCTGTAACACCCTTCATCCCCCCAATAGGCAATGTAAAGAGATGGGACGAGAGGGCAGGTATTCAGGAATAGCACAAATCAAACAGAATATCAGTCACACCTCCCCCCTTCAAACACAAGAGAAAAACGGAATTGACTTTTCACTGTCAGAATGGCTTTGAAATTGTCTTTGGAATTGACTGGGCAAAAACACCAAATATGGTAAAAAATACTTACATTGTTATAAATTCCTATGGGAGCCGCTTTGAACAGTTGCAAACAATCTCAAGCAATGATTTAGTCAGAAGAAAAACTTTTGAAATCTCAAAGTCCCAGTGGGAAATAAATGAAAGCTATTTCACACGTGTAAAATTTCTCAGAATGTAAAATCGCGGCAAACCTTTCCTTACGCGATATTCGCTATAACGGGAGAATTAGATGTTTTGCAATGTATTGGGTTCTATGGATAGCTGTGGATGGTAGGTATAAGTAGGAGTTGAGATTTCGTTTCTATCGTAAAAACTAAAGGAGTTATAGAGGTTTTAGTGAGAGTCGTTTTTGCAAAATGGGCGCGAGAACGGAAAACAGAAATGCACTTTGAAGATGACAGATGGGTTTGGTCACGCTATATTATGACTATGAAAAAGAGGATGCCACACCTAAATCTCCACAGTTACATAGCCAGCATAACCCTTCATGTGGTGGATGCTCAATTTCTTTTGGAATTTACTTGAGTCACTCAAAATCACTAATGACTTATGATTTTATAAAACAAATGAGAGAAAATCAGTGCAAGAAAGGTTCTGACAATTATGATTCTGAATTTACAGATAGGATGGGTTGAGATTGGGATAAGACAATGCAGAGATATTAGGGTCACTTTTCTTCCTATTAATACTTACAAAATAAGTTATTAAATTGGACTGTCAGTTCTGGTCATGGATTGGATCTGGTCTGGGAAGAACAGCACATCAGGCACAGGGTCGGATCAGCTAGGCCGGTCACCGGATTTGCACAGGATCTGTCCTTCTTATTTGTGGATCTATAAATCAGCTAGATAGTGAGTTCCTCAGGCAAGCCTTGTGGTAGCAAGACAGAGAATTTCAGCATACTAGTTCAAAAGGCCTTCTCACACCACAGCGCTTCACTGGCTTGCAAGAATAAGTTGAGGATTTAGGCCTTGCAAAAAGTCAATAGTTCTCTACTGCTTGCAAGAGTCTTGGCATCTGGATCTGGAAGGATGTTAGAGCTGAATGTGGAAAGCTGGATCAGAGTGCTTCGCCGGAATCAGGAAAGTGAGTGGATCAGTCAGTCCCTATGTGTTGTCAGCTGTCTCTATTTATCCTTTCAAATGACATCACAAAAAGGGTGTATAGGCCGGCTTAGCTAAGTGTGCTCCTGTGCACTGGGATTGGATCAAAACTTCATCTCCGCCTTGCATTTGAGTGACTGGATCAAGGCCGGATGATGTCGCATTTTATGGTTTACTTTACAGTTCTTAGAAACCTCCCTTTAGCCACTGGTCTCAAAATCGAATTTTATACTAAATACACATTTCTACATTGGTCACCTTTACACAAATCACACACAAAGATTCCATATTTTATGTAGCATCTGTTCCTCAAAACCCTGCATCTGTGGGATCTTGTCTCAACTTTCTACAGAATTGTGTCCTTTTTGCTATGAACACAATTTCCAAATGTGTGTGTTTAACATAGGAATGTGTGTGTAAATTTTCACAATTCCAAATTAATACATTTCACATAAACCCACATACACTGCCATTCCTGTCCAGATCTGTCATGCGCTGAACGCAACAGCAGCATGGACCAAAGACACCCTCCCACTTACCTGGTCTGGCGGCATCTGAGCGGCAGTGCGGGGCGTGGACCCCATTCGGTCCTGCACCCGCCCAGCCTCTGGGAGCATGCTGCACGCCATGTTGTCCCTGGCGCCTGCTCCCCTGATCGCATTGGGGTTTACCCTGGTGCCTACAGGCACGCAGAAGTGCCTTCCTTCATCGCGGGTGCCCATTGGGCACAGCGCTTTGCAGGAGAATGTCACGTGACCGGATTAGCAGTCACGTGACCCGGAAACAACACAGAATGCAGTCACGTGACCAGGTGGGCAGTCATGTGACCCAGAAGAACGGCATAAGAGAGCTCCAGCCCTCTCAGTCAGTGCTTCTCATCTGTTCCTTCGGTGAGTAGCAGTTCTTGTGCCTCTCGTGTTTCTGCCTTTGGACTTCCTGAGCTTGTTTTTCTACTGGATTGCCTCTTTGGATTTGTCCCTTGGAACCCTGTATACTGGAATTGACTAGACCCCTGGATTACTCTATTGGACTGCCTTTGGTTTTTGCCCTCTGGATTTGGTTGTTTTTGGACTGCCTCACCTGAACTGCTCAAGACCTTTGGATTGCTTCCTGGACTGCCTTGTTTCTTACCCCTTTGGCTCAGATACTTGCATTGGAAACAGAGTATTGCTTCTTAGGTGATACTTCCCGACCACATTGGACCCTTCTGCCTTGTGATTTCTATAACCTCACTCTCCACACCTTCAGAGGGAACACTTAGGTTTCAAGCTGCCATCGGTCATCCCTAGGATAGGTGTTCTTTCTGTCTACTTTTCTGTGCTTATTGTAGTTTCCTTGCACCTGCCTGATAACTGTGCTTTTCCCTTACAGCCATCCGGGACCCGGTGTTCTCTGTTCCTGCCTGGCACCTGTGGCCCCAATAATCGGTCGGCGAGTTAATAGCTCTTCTCTGACTGGTACTTGGGGACAGAGGTATAATAATCCTTGTGGACCTCCGATCTTGACAAGAACATGATCATCCGCCTCTTAAAACGCGCAGCCAAAAATTAGACTAACAGATATGTCCTTGGTATATTTTTCACTACTTTGAATCACAAGTTATGAGTCTCTGAAAATTGTTCATGTTTAAAAGCAAATGGTCGCTTGGCTCCACCCCTTTGTCTCTCCCGGAAGTCCAGTACCATCCCCCCTCCTTGGGGAAGTTCCTTCCAGGAGCAATTTACAACCCTCTCGCATCTCCGTTTCCTGGGCTGAAGGTCCTGCTATTGTTTATTCTCTTTCTCTAGACAAAAGTCTGGGTTAACCCACAATTACCATCTCCCCGTGAGTTTCAGCTGAGAGGATATCCCTCCCCCTGGGAGAAACCCGTTTGTCCACTTCCAAAGGGTTACAGCTCAGCCAAGCTGATTTATTCTTAGTTAAAGATCCAGGAAAAACCAAACTTGTTGCATCAAACATAAATACATTACTTTCTTGGCTGTAACTCTGGGATAAAAAGCAACTGAGATCTGTATTCTTTTTAGCCACAATCCTTTTTATGTTTGCTAATCTGGCAGACTTTTTAGTTTAGATCACTGAAGTTTTATCAGTAACTCATCTGACAGCTGTCATTCAGGTAGCCCAGGGTACTGCACCCAGATTCCGACAAGGATGTCAGTTTACAGACAATCCAGTTTTTCAGAAGAAATGTTTTGCTCTTCACATTAGAACTTTGTATGTTCGCAATGTTTCATTAGATTACATGAATTCTAGTGCCAAGCAAGGTTTTGGATGTTGAGAAGTGTTGTGTTATAGACATTTTGGAGTTTTTAGCAACAAAGCAAATGTCATTTATAGGCACATTTTGGAGTTTCATTTGCAAAGCCCTGCTTCTCCCTCTGCACTCTGCTTGCTGGTCATGGAGCCCACTGGCGCCTTTTCTGTAGGGTGTGCTCTATTCCACCACACATGCACCATGGGTGGCAGGTCGTGCATCCATCTTTTTGTGTGTTGCAGAACGCAGTGTTTTGTAGGTTTTTGGCGCGCAGCAGAGTTTTGCCGCCATTGTTGCAGTTCCTTGCACCATACTATCAGAGTGATGCCGCATAGCATAGCGGAGTGGGTCCATACATCCCACACAACTTTCACTCTCCATTCTACCTTTGGGTCCGACGCACACCACTGGCCACACCTTGGATGCTCTCATCTCCACAGACATCCCTCACCCCTGGACCGATCACTCTCTTCTCTCTTCTCACTTAAAGCTCTCTTCTCCTTTAGCACCGGCACACCCTGCGCCACCGCCTGCTTTCAAGGTCTTCCGACCCATGAAAGCCATTGCCAGCCCTTCAGAGGTGGTAGTTGGGTTCAACATTTTTTCCACACAAGTCTATGATTCTATTAAAATATGCTCTTCATTGAGACTGTAGGGCCGGACAATCCATGAACAGGTGTCTAATGTTCTCAACAACTTGATTATCTTTACAATGTATACAACAAGAGTCTGAGGAATCAGTAAGGCCTCGCCTTATCAAAATCCCTTTTGTATGGAATAAATTCCAGCAAAGATGGCGTATCATGGACCGAAAATATTTATTTTGAAAGAGTTACAGGTATGGGGCCACTGTTCCTCTTATTTTCATGAGACAAGTGTTGAAGAGAACCACAACCATGATAGGTGTCCAGTGTTGGTCCAGTCTTGGTCGTATAAGGCCGCTTTGACCTTCCTCTCTGTTTCTATCAGAAACTCTACATCGAAACCCAGTTCTTGAAGTAGAAATTCACTGTTGAATTTCAACTTCCCTAAGAAACACCCCGGTCGAGATCGCTTCAGTCCTTCCAGTGAAGTTCTGGCTTCTGAATATAATGTGCCCTGCTCAGCTGTAAGACTTTTATAGTACAAGGATAGGATCTGCCATTGCACACAGACATCGGGGGAAAGAAGCGCTGATTCATATCTTGAAGCTACTACCGGAATAGTGTTGGGGATTCTCAGTACATGTCTCCACATTTTCCCCTCAATTGTGATGTGTGTTGTTGGTTTGTTTCCTAGGGGGTTTCTCGTAAGAACGGGAGTCCTTGTCCCCACGGGAAGTTTCTCCCAGTGAAGTCCCGCTTGCTTCTACCTGTATGGAGGGTCTTGCAGAGCAGGCTCACGTCTCTAGCCTCACTGGGAAAGGCTCCCCCTCACACCCCTGGGGAGAAGTGACAAATTCCTGTGATTTGTCATAGCTCCCACACTTTCAATGCCTCCTCAGCACTACTGGAGACAAAGCTATCTAGTACAGATATTGTCGGGAGAAGACACTGTCCACAGCATTGGTCAGCTGCAGAAGTTTTGAAATGGACCAACTGGGTTGTCAGTTTTAATTGTAATACAATCGCCCCTTCGATGGAATCCTCTTTGGACTTCAGAAGAAGGAATTTGCCTTGTTTCCCCATAGTCATAAAAGTAAAGGACAAACTGAAAACCTGGTACAATCAATGTAGGGCCATAAAGAGAACATATGTACAAGAGGGTGACATGCTAAAGATAAGGATGTCGTATAAGGACAAGATCACTGGATCAAACTACATTACGACAGAAAAGGTGACGGCAAGAGTAACATATCCCATATGTATGCAAGGTGGGAGAAAATGTAACCTTGAAAGAGTGGTGTTTGCTATGAACCGTGCAGAACCTCAAACTGAGAGTGAGCATTCTGAAGACAGTACCTTGGAGTAGCCTGAAAAAGACACTGGACAGATAAAGGACCTAAGTGAAGAGAAAGACTGCATGCTTGATGGACCCTGGAGAATATAGAGATGACGCACAGAAGCACATGTTTGCCTTCCTAGGGCATGAAGGAGGACTGCTCACAAGCAACTGAGTAGGAATATAAAAATGGAATAATTGCAACACTGCCAGACCGTGAGCATGGTAGACTTGCTGAAGTGAGAAAGAAGGTTTTACGTGTTTTGATTCACTTTTCAATGTTTTTATTTAGGTTGTGCACTTTTGTTCGACCAGATTTCAACAGTTTTTATTTTAATTATGAGGCCCAGAACCCCACCCAGCATTACCTTACTCACACATACCTATAAATAAACACATTTTAAGTAAGCCGTTCAAAACACAGTATACATGGAAAAAGCACTCTGTTGAGGTGTGTGTCCCGGGATTGGGTAGCACCTGTGGAGACAGGATTCCTGGAAGGCGTCTGAACTGGAGAGGCCAGGCTGGTGGGGAAGTGTCACCGGCTGATTGTATACAATAGTAGCAACTCCAACCTTGCCCAGTAGGACAAGGGAATAGGGGACACCCCCAGACGTCACAAGACTTTCCCTGCGGGTCTGATGAAGTGACTACACCGGGAGGGATGGTGATGCTACAGACGAAAGGTGTGGAGGATGCACTGGAGGTTCTTGCAAAGTATGGACACGACAGCGAAATGGGCGAAAGAAGAGCCTGACAACGTGGGGTTCTGTAGTCAGGAGAATTGGAGGAGCAGGCAACTTGAGAAACCAAAAGGAAACAGGAGAGGAGAACCAATTGGCGAGGCAAGGTAGTAGTCAGTAACCAACCAAGGTGGTTGATAGGCCAGCTGACCCCAGGGCAGACAGCGCAGGAGTCCCCCAAGGGACCAACCGGGGAACCAAGGGAGACCAGGAACAGGGAACCGGCTGGAGAAGGCTGGAATCAGGTAAAGGCTGGCAGAGCAGGAAACAGTGAACCAGGGAACCAGGCAGGGGAGGGCTGAAGCAGGAGATTGCAGGCAGAAACTGAATACGGGCGCCGCTACGGCTAGTCAGGAACGAACCGCGTTAAGACGCGATTCGTTCTCTGCCTCAGCCGCTATTTACGGCCCTCGGCATGAAGCCGAGGCCTGAAGCGCAGGCTGGACCGCGCATGCGCAGCCGCCCTGGCCAGGAGTGAAAACGAGGCTTGACACACAAGCCGCCGGCTTCCGCGGATTGCGGCACATGCTCTTCTCCACTCTTCTCCCGACTAGCCGAAACCTCGGATAGACCCGCCAAGACTGGCAGCGTCTCGCCGTCCCCCAGGTAAGTGGTCTAACACCATGACCCCCCGCAGAAAGACCAGGAGCACCAGGCTTCCAGGGATGAGCGAGATAGAACTCCCGAACCAGACGAGGTGCATGAACATTGGCAACCAGTTCCCAGGTGCGATCACAGGGGGGGTAGCCCTTCCAGCCCACCAAATATTTCAAATTTCCCCTATAAAAACGAGAATCACAAATCTCTTGGACCTCAAATTCTGGCGTACCCTGAACATCAATGGCTGCAGGTCGAGGATGGGAACGACCATAGGAGTCGGGATGATAGGGTTTCAGCAGGGAAACATGAAAGACTGGTTTAACATGCCAAGAGGTAGGTAAAGCCAGTCTAAAGGCTACCGGAGACACCTGCTTAATTATACGGAAAGGACCATGGAATCTAGGGGCCAATTTCAGTGGAAGATTTCGGGCAGGAAGATTTCTGGAAGATAACCACACCAGGTCTCCCACTTGAAACACTGGACCAAGCCTCCGACGCTTGTCAGCAGCCTTTTTCATACTATTCTGCGCCATGGTTAAGGCACCTGTCGCCTGGCGGTGACAACCTTGTACATTGGCTATCAACCGATCAGCCGAAGGAACTGAGCTGGGTTGCACGGGAGGGAGAGGTAGTAACTTGGGGTGTAGGCCAGAGGAACAGTAGAAGGGACTAAACCTGGTAGCTGAGTGCACTGAGTTGTTGTAAGCTACTTCTGCCAGGGCTAAGTGAGACATCCAATTGGACTGGGAAGCATTGGTGAAACAGCGTAAATACTGTTCCAAAGTCTGATTGGTCCTCTCCGTCTGCCCGTTAGTTTGTGGGTGATGACCAGAGCTAAGTGCTCTATGTATACTCAAATGTTGGCAGAGTTGACCCCAAAAGGCAGAAACTAATTGAGAGCCCCTATCCGATATTATCTTTTCTGGTAAACCATGTAGACGGTAAATGTTCTGTAAAAAGGAATGGGCCATCTGAGCAGCTGTGGGTATCTTCGGGAAAGAAATGAAGTGGGCCATCTTAGTAAAGCAGTCCACTACTACCATGATGCAGGTCAGGCCCTCGGAACATGGGAGATCCACAATAAAGTCAGTGGCTAGTGTGTGCCAAGGGTAAGGTGGTATTTCAGTAGGATGCAATAGGCCTACAGGTCTCTGTCTCGCAGTCTTAACCTGGGCAAAAATCGGACAGGACTCCAAGTATTGCTTGACTTGGGTAGCCCAGCCAGGCCACCAAAACTGGTGGGCAATCACCTCTTGTGTAGCTCGAATCCCACGATGTGCTCCTATTTTGGAATCATGTAGTCCCTGCAATACAGCTCTACGGAGTTCTTCAGTTGGTAAGTACAATCTTTTCCGAAAGAGCGGAAGGCCATCTCTTTCGCTTATTTGTGGAATCTTCAATAGGGTGGTACGTTTAGGATCCATTGTCGTCTCCTGGGCTACTCTCTGTAAGTAGGGTACTAGGGCTAGGAGAAAATGTTTCGAGGCTAGCACTGGTTCTCCCTTGTTTTCCTGTGCAATATCGTCTTCCAGAGAGCGAGATAAAGCATCGGCTTTGACATTCTTATTGTTGGATATGTAAGTGATATGGCAATAGAAATGTGAAAAGAAGGCGGCCCACCGAGCCTGGCGTCAAGTTCTGCATTGTAAGGAACGTAGAAAATGTAAGTTTCGGTGGTCCGTGCGCACTTCCACTGGGAAACGCCCTCCTAATAGATGGTGGCGCCATTCTTCGAAAACAGTTTTTATGGCTAGGAGCTCCTTCTCGATGATAGGATAGTTCTGTTCACTGGCAGTGAGTTTTCGGGAATAGTATGCTAGGGGAAATTCAGTCTTCAAATCTGGATCAAGTTGTAACAGTACAGCCCCCACAGCGTAGTCCGAAGCATCAGCTTCCACAATAAAGGGTCTGTCCTCCCGTGGGTGTTGAAGAATGGGAGAGGTGCTGAAGGCTTCTTTTAATTGCAGAAAGAAAACAGCGGCCTCTGGTCCCCACTCCAAGGCCTTCTTGACACTGGTCAGATTAGAAAGAGGAGCTACCCATTTGGAAAATGATGGTATGAATCGACGATAAAAAATTTACGAATCCATGGATGTGTTGTAGCGATCGCCGATCTCTGGGAGGCTTCCACTCCAAAATAGCACGGACTTTAGCAGGATCCATATGTATACCTGTAGCACTGATGACATATCCCAGGAACTTCACTTGGTCTTGATGGAAATGGCTTTTTTCTGGCTTGATGTATAAGTGATTCTGCTGTAACCTCTTTAGAACCTCTTTAACTTGAACTATGTGTTCCTTGCGGCCCTTAGAATACACAAGGATATCATCCAAGTAAACCCAAACTGATACTCCGATTAAATCAGCAAATACGTGATCCATAAGACGTTGAAAAACTGAGGGAGCATTGCACAAGCCAAAGGGCATCACGCTGTACCCGTAATGCCCCATTGGAGTCTTAAATGCCGTCTTTCACTCATCACCAGATCTTATGCGCACTAGGTGATAAGCTCCCCGGAGGTCTAGCTTGGTGAACACCCGGGCTTCATGTAGCGACTCCATAATGGTTCGTATCAAGGGGAGTGGATACCGGTCTTTCTTTGTGATATCATTTAATTGACGATAATCGATGCCTGGCCGAGGAGTGCCCTCTTTCTTTTTAACAAAGAATGATGGAAATCCCGCAGGAGAGGTGGAGGGTACAATGTATCCCTTTTGTAGGCAATCCTGTAGATATTCCTGCAGTACCTCCTTTTCTTGTGCTGTTAGGGAGTACACCTTGCCATGTGGTATTGTAGTGTCTGGAAGAAGATCAATGGAACAATCAAAGCTTCTGTGCGGAGGCAACGGAATATCCTTTGGTTCCGAAAAAACCTCCTGGAATTCAGTGTATTCTGGCGGTATTGTAGAAACCGAGTAAAGACTTGTTCTACTACATCCATCAGTCTGAGTTGAGGTCGTAGTTTTCATTGCCGGATGGTAGCTGCCTAAGCATTCTTGTGTGCAACGGGCTGAACAAAACTCTAGAGTCCTTGTCTCCCAATTGATGTTAGGATTGTGATGCAACAACCAAGGTAAGCCCAGGATAATTGGGTACGAAGGTGTCTTGATGACATCAAAAGAGATCAGTTCCTGATGCTCCTCAATTTGCAGTTGTAGAGTTCCTGTATGCTGATGCACCAGTCCAGAAGACAGAGGAGTCCCATCAATAACTTCCATCACGGAAGCACATCTCTTCTCCAGCAAAGCGATCCTGTTTCTGGCTACAAAGTCGGCATCAATATAGTTACTGGAAGCTCCACAATCCAACAGGCCAAGGACCTCTACAGGTCCGTTTCTTGCCCACGTAACCTTGATTCTTAAGGCCATGAGTACCACTGGCTGCATTGGTTGTTTTTCCCGGTGATCATCCGGAAGGACTGGAATTAAAGAAGAGGGGCCTGTCGTTGCCTTCCCTACATACAACGGGCCGTTTAGTTTTCTGACTTACGGAGAGGTTGTTGAGGGCACGTAGAGAGGTAATGCCCGGAGGCCCCACAGTACAGGCACAACCTGAGATCTCTCCTTCTTTGCCTTTCAGAGTCTGACAAAGGGCCCCTTAGGACTCCCAATTGCATGGGTTCAGATGCTGGTTCTTGAGAGCTTGAGACTTTAGGGTGTACTGGCAGGATTCTCGAAAGCGTCTTTTCAGACCTACGCCTCTCGTTCCGTCTCTCAGTCAATCTATGGTCGATACGTAGGACTTGTTCTTGAAGAGCCTGCAAGGTCTCTGGTTCTGGTATATGTAACAACTCGTCCTTGTATTCCTCCCTTAATCCCCTACGAAAGAGCGTTTTCTTGGTTACTTCTGGCCATTGGGAATCTGTGGCCAACTGGCGAAAATGACTGATATAAGCAATAATGTCACTGGAGCCTTGCTTTAAGTCTATTAGTGGGTTCTGAGCTGTTGCTGCTAGGTTTGGTGACTGGAACACTTCCAAAAAGGCCTTTTCAAAGACTACAAAATTCTCCAATATTGGGCTCTTGGCTCTCACAAGGGGCGTAGCCCAGGCCAACGCATTGCCAACCAGATTGCCCAAAATATATCCAATCTTAGCCTTATCCTGATTGAAATGGGTTGGACGACACAAGAAATGGATTCGGCAATGATTGCAAAATTCAGCCACTCGTCTGGGATCTCCGTCGAATTTCACTGGGCTGGTCTGTGCCATCACAGTCTCAGGCGAAATATTAGCACTGGCCCCTTGAGCCACCATCTGTCTTAATGCCAAATTCTCCTGATGAAGTGCCGACATCTCGGCACGTAAGGCTCTGATATCACTCCTTAAATCCTCCATGTCATCCATCCCTGGATCAGTACAGATAGGTAGGCGTCTTAATCTGTTGAGGTGTGTGTCCCGGGATCGGGTAGCACCTGTGGAGACAGGATTCCTGGAAGGCGTCCGAACTGGAGAGGCCAGGCTGGTGGGGAAGTGTCACCGGCTGATTGTATACAATAGTAGCAACTCCAACCTTGCCCGGTAGGACAAGGGAATGGGGGACACCCCCAGACGTCACAAGACTTTCCCTGCGGGTCTGATGAAGTGACTGCACCGGGAGGGATGGTGATGCTACAGGCGAAGGGTGTGGAGGATGCACTGGAGGTTCTTGCAGAGTATGGACACCACAGCGAAATGGGCGAAAGAAGAGCCTGACAATGTGGGGATCTGTAGTCAGGAGAATTGGAGGAGCAGGCAACTTGAGAAACCAAAAGGAAACCGGAGAGGAGAACCAATTGGTGATGCAAGGTAGTAGTCGGTAACCAACCAAGGTGGCTGATAGGCAAGCTGACCCCAGGGCAGACAGCACAGGAGGAGTCCCCCAAGGGACCCACCGGGGAACCAAGGGAGACCAGGAACAGGGAACCGGCTGGAGAAGGCTTGAATCAGGTAAAGGCTGGCAGAGCAGGAAACAGTGAACCAGGGAATCGGGCAGGGGAGGGCTGAAGCAGGAGATTGCAGGCAGAAACTGAATACGGGCGCTGCTACGGCTAGTCAGGAACGAACCGCGTTAAGACGCGATTCGTTCTCTGCCTCAGCCGCTATTTACGGCCCTCGGCGTGAAACCGAGGCCTGAAGCGCAGGTTGGACATGCGCAGCCGCCCTGGCCAGGAGTGAAAACGAGGCTTGACACACAAGCCGCCAGCCTCCGCGGATTGCGGCGCATGCGCGCGCCCGAAAACAATCTGAGGTTTCGGATGTCGGGAGACTCTTCTCCCGACTAGCCGAAACCTCGGATAGACCCGCCAAGACTGGCAGCGTCTCGCCGTCCCCCAGGTAAGTGGTCTAACACACTCTCGCTAGAATGTCTTTGTTCTGGGCAGAAGCTAACCTGTTTTCTCAAGAAAAGGGAGTACGTATTGAGCAGATGTCCCGTGAGCCACCATGGCCTGGCACTTTCTGGTGAGACGTGGGATTGAGAATGCTACTGGTATTTGATAGCTACCGTGCGGGAGCCCACTGCTTTCAATTTTATTTATTTATTTCATTTGTTGATAGAGCCCAAACCTTTTCACTGTGCTAGGTTACGTTGGTTGGGAAAAGACAGTTGAAAATAGAACAGTTGCTGGGTTACATAATTGGTACGGTTGCAGCAGTAATGTTAAGAAGGATACAGTTAGGCATAAGAGTTTTTTTACAGAAGACTAGGTAAGCAGTCTTTGATAGATGGAGAGTGAGCATTCTATAGAGTGTGAGCAATAAATGTGAAGCTGGCTTTGGTGGAAGTTCCAGCGAGTACGGCGTTGGAATAATCTATATTGCTGCTGATAATGGCCCTCACCAGAGTAAGGCAGCTGTTGGGGGAGAGGAATTTTCTGGAGTGGTTGATATGTTTAGTGGAGTAGGCGGTGGAGGAGGCAATAGCTTTTACATGGTGAGTTCAGAGTCTAGGAGGACTCCCAAGGTTTTGACAGAGGTGGACACATGGGTGATGTTTCCATCAATGGAGAAGGAGGCAAAGGCATGGTAGGTGTTTGAGATGGTGTGGGGAGCCCATGATGAGGAACTCTGTCTTATCATCATTCAGGCATAGGTGGTGGGTAGCCATCTAGGCCTGAATGATGCTGTAAATCCAGTTGATGGTGGCTGAGTCTAGGCAGTGATTACCAGTGAGTTTGAGGAGAATTTGCGTGTCGTTGGCGAAGTTGGTGTAGGGGATTTCAAGGCTGTCCAAGTGGTTAAAGAGCGGCTTAGCATACATGTTATACAGGGTGGGATATAGGCATGATCCCTGAAGGACCCTGTATGGAATGGGCATATGGTCAGCCGCTTCCTGATCCGGTGAAGATCCTGGAGGATTGTTCACTCGGAAAAGAGTTTATCCAGTTGTTTGCTTCATTGGAAAGGTTGAAGGTGCAAGAGAGATGGTGGTACAGGATATCGTGGGCAACAAGGTCAAAGGCTGCAGAGAGGTTTAGTAGTAGAAGGAGAGCGAGGTTATCTGCGTCCCAAATGGCATTGAGCTGAATCTTGAGGTCAAGGAGAGCATACTCTGTGCTATGTCTTGGTCTAAAGCCAGATTGGTGTGTACCCAGAAGGTTATGGGCTTCAGGGTAGGGCATGTTTGGAGTTGTGTGTATGCTGTGCGGTCCAATATTTTAAGTAGGTAGGGTACCGCCGTGATGGGCTGGTAGTTCGTGGGGGGCATTTGGGGTTGTGCAATGGTTTTTTGAGAAAGGAGTTAACCCATACTTGATGGAAAGTGGAAAATGGATTTTGGCACCGTATTGGAGTTGAAAGAGGCTTGGGAGCGAGGGTTCTGCACACATTTTGATGATATGGGATGGGCAGAGGTATTTTAACTTGATTAAACCCATTGTGCATAACACTGATGCTGTGCTTTGGTGGCTGATGCAAAATGATTTCTTTGTGATTGCGTACAAATCAGCCAATGTTTTGTGCACTTCAGCTTGGTGTGTGTTCGTTTTTTAAACAAGTGTCCTGTGCTGTAACTGCAAGTCAGATAAACCGTAAACAAGAGGCATGCAGTGGATCACAGCGTCCATGAGGAAGCATCGACTGAAGCTGTATCAAATAAAAGCACAAACTGCAAGCATTCCAATATGCTGGATGTACCGGGTATGACAGCAGCACTTTTAGGGCGATAAGCTGATTTGGTGCTCAAACGTTTTTGAAAATGAATTTTTGTTTTTTCAATGTTGCATACTAATGCATATACCCAAAACAATCCACAGTATTCACATGCCCATAGTTAGGATGTGTAGCCCCATAGCCATCCTCCAACCTGTGTGCACCTCTTCCCCCTAAGGACTAGAGATGGATCAGTTCTGTCATGTGCTACCCCATCGCTTAGATATCCAGGAGAGTGTTATAGAAGACATTAGTCAATCTTCTGTGCCGTCCTGCTCTCTTTGTATCCTGGCTATATATGCCCTAAACAGACCCCAGAAGTCTGCAGGCCTCCTACTATTCGGAAGCGTCAGGGCACACTTTATTTCCCTCCCATCAGTCATTCGTACATTCCAGCCATTCCTGAAAACTAGGTAACCATTGTTTCCCCCACACCTTAGCAGTTAGAGAGCGTGCCACAATAGAGGCCATACCCAGCAATCGTTTTTTCCTCTTGGCTTCCAACCTCAAAGATAGCCAAACGCCATGTCACTGGATCTTCTGGTAGCCGATGTGGAACCATTCCATCCATAGTTGATATCATTTTGGCCCAGAACCTGCATATATAAGTGCACTCCCACACCACATGTATAAAATCTGCCAGGTCCTGAGAGCATCTGTTAAATTGTGCGGTTCTATCAGTATAACACTTCTGTAACTGCAGTATACTTGATGGGACTATTTGAAGGGAGTCAGTCGAAATGTATTATTCATAGAGAACCATTGTGTCTGCATACAAGCTATCCACTGTGAATCAGACCGGACAATTCCCAATGACGCATCCTACTTTGACCTAGATTTAGTCTCCCTTTCAACTCTCAGCTTTTCGATCATTTTGTATAAGGATGACAACAGCTTTGTATACAACAGTGGTTCTACCATGTATTGGGCTAGCTGGGAAATCACTCACCTGGAAAAGATGGCCATCTAGCCTGCATTGCTTCCCTAACTCTACAAAACAATAGCCTGGTGACTGTGTTCCACTCTCCTCATCCCTTAAACTGATCCCACGTAATGAATCTCCCGTCGTGTGTTTATCTCCCAAGGTGTAGATCCCTAGTTGCTCAAAATGGATCTGAAAAATCTCTTCAAATGTCACCCCCACACTGTGTCCCCGGTATACAGAATAGCCCGGTGCATATAGATATTCCTCCCCTGTCAGGGCTGCAATGCTATCCCATGTTCGGCAAGCATTATCCACTGGTTGCACCTGCTGTTGAACCAGTCTTTTCTTCGCTCCTATCTGGGTACATGGTTGCCCTTTCTAATCCAACATGAGGCCATTTTGGAGACTGTGACCACCAGCACACACTACATTGTATCTGGGCGCCAAATAGTATATAAACATATCGGGATAGTTCAGCCTGCCTCTTTCATAATGTTGTATCAGAACGTCCTGTGCAAACCTGGCTTGCTTGTCTGCCCATATCAATCGAACCATCATCCGCCGTAGTTGTATCCAAAAGTTGACTGGCAGTGTTATCGGGCCATTATTGAAAATGTATAGGAGTTTGGGAACAATAGCCATCTTGGCTAAAGAGATCCTGGCAGCCTGAAGTAAAGGAAGGAGAATCCAGGCCTCACCCTGTAACTTTCAGTATAGAGGGGCGCAATTGATGTTACTATTATAGCTTGTTGTTTGATGACCTGAGAACACCACATAAACTCCTCGTCAATATCTACTTGCAGAGCAAATGAGAGGGAGCACTTCGGACTAGTCCCAGTTAACTTTGAGCCCAGATAATTCACCAAAGGACTGTAGCGCCTTGATGTCCTCGGGCCTTTGTTTTGCGCTTTATTCATACCCCATGCATGCATGCATACATACTGTACAACTTGAACCATAGGTTGCAGGTTTTGTTGAGGATTTTTGACATATAACAAACAATATGCCATCCGCATAGAGTGATATAACTGACACATGCGAGCAAGGCATAAATTAGTGTTCGTAAATTGATTAGCAGAGTTTGCTAATTAACATTTTCTTGGTTTGCAAACGCACTTAATTTATTTGCAATTTTGTACTGCTATGTTACCAGGAGTTATTTGTACCCAAGGCACAAAATGAGCAACAATACAGCATTTTTGTGTATTGCGAAAGGAAGACCTTAATGAGAGGAGTATCTGTAAAATGTAAAGGTTAGCTGCATGAATGCACACAAATAAATTGTGACGAATCTGGACTATTCGTCCCTTCTCCCCAGAGGGGAACCACACTCTTGGAGGCTAGGAAGGGAAGCCCGCTCAGAAAAAACCTCCCTAGGGGTTTGGGCAAGTGAGACCTCATTGGGAGTGACTCCCCTTTTGGAAACATGAACTCCCCTTCTCATAAGGAACTCCCTGTCCAGAACATATTATCTGCCTACACGTGAATCGGAAAGACTGTTGTTGACCCTGTTTTGGATTCACCCAATGGTGACATTTCTTGAATCCCTTTGGCTTCAGATAATGCTGGATCTTGCCTGAACTCCACAGTCGGAGGAATGACACTCTTCAGTTGGCAGTGATGTACATAAAAGCATGAGGAACACGGAAGCAGGCAGAAAGAATCCTATGTAGAGGCGAACCTCTGACGGGAAGACCTCTTGGAGGGGCGGAGCCATGCTACACTGCCGAGTCAGCGTGGAGAGCGAACTAGGCACTCTCAAGACGCCAGAAGGCTGACGATGCCTGGGTCAAAAAGGAGAAGGGGACAGTAAAGCGACTGCAGCCTGGTGGCGTGACCACACAGAAGCTGTGGTGGACCTGGTCCCCGTTAACTGACGCTGAGATCAGACTGCAGCGCAGAGAACTGATCCCCGAACTCTGCACGCAAAGTGCATTAGCTGCCGATCAGCAGAAGGGAGGCGACACGCTCCTGAAGTGAAGACGGTTGAGAGAGATGAACAATGAGAATCGAGGCTGGAAAAGCCACAAGGTTTACGGGAGCCTGATAATCCTGAATAGAGACATAGCAAGCCCATCAGAAGGCCATACGACTTTGGAGAGCCCTGAGAAAACGAGGGACAGTAATGTTCATGTGTGGGAAAGGCACAAGGGTTGCTGGTGCTAAGAAAACCTAAATGGGCAGATGCCCCGCTGAAGTAAGCCTGTCTGAGGCCCAGACCTATGGCAAGACAGAGAAATATGAAAGATCAAAAGTTGAAATGGAGAGAGAGAATCTGCAGCGTTTCAATCATTAAACACCAAACCAGAACATTGTAAAGTACCAAGTAGGAAACTGTGGTATCGTATTAAGAAACCTTTTCTCCATGGAAAGAGGGAACTTTGTAACTAAGACTTAACATGCAAGAACGGTAGAGGGATTGAGAACTGTACAGAACTGCATTGCAAACAATTGATGAACTTTTAAAAGACTGAACTGGATTAAGAGATCCAAGTGATTAGGCCAGGCAGAAGCCAAGTACAGAGGCTATTCTTCTTGCCTGATTTTTCTGTTATATTTTTGTTAAATGGTAGGGAGGGTATCCAGTGATCAGGTCTCCTGGGTAAAGGTCACCAGGGAGCGACATTTCCCCAAATTTGCAGTCCCATGAAAATCAAGCACTTTCCTCAAATTTTTAAGGCTGGAGTTGGAATACAAAATGTTACCGGTCCTGAAATATGCGGGCTACGACTTATAGGGTTCCAGGGGGACTTTTGCCCAGGTCATTTTAACATGGAACTGGAAGGGACTAGTTGGCTAAAAGGATTTGGATTTGGGATGATATCTTTTCGACTTTAACGAGCACCCTTACTTTTTAATTTGTTAGGCTTGAACTTCTCTCATAGCAGTAGTGCTAAATAGGAGTTTTCTTTTTATTTAAATAAGACGTCCTTAAGCTGACACGTCCGAGTCCTCCTTCTGCTTCGCCTCAAAATACCTACATATGATAAAAAGGCTCTGAAAACTATTTTCGGTGTCAGGCTCTGTGCAACTGAGACTAGTCAGTGTTGCGCGGGGCATTGTTCAGTATATTGAATGCTTGACCCATCATTTGCTATGTAAGGAGAAAGTTGTGAAGTTTCATAAATCAAAACGTTCACAATGTTTAAGGAAAATTATAGCCTGTGACGAAGTACGCAGTTTGATGTTGCTTTAGGCAGGGTAATAGTAAACGTCAGGTGGAAGATGGCCCTTGCTCGTCATTGGTATCAACGGTTTTCAACATAGTGTAAAATACCAATTTCGGGCGAGGGCAGGGCCTCTCACGGTCTTCAAGCCTGAGCCAAGTAGCCCCAAGTGCAGCATTCCAGCACTGTGCACCCATGAAATCAGTATTTATTGCTATTAGTACTCGCTGATACTTTATTTTTTATATTTAAGGGAATAAAGCTTTGCCCAATTCAGGATCCCCTTAAAAAGAACTGACCCATATGTCCACCACACCATTGGAATTAACCATTTCCTGGAGCTGATCTGAGCCAAGAGGTGAGCAGGTGATTAGATGGGGGCGGGGGTTGGAGGTTGGCAGCTTCGAAGGGTGGCACTCTAGTGTAGACTTGTCCTGGGGCACCAAGGACAGGTTGAAGTCTGAGCAGAGGCCCTGCATGAAATGCAGGTGGCTACTTGCACATTCTGCTTGGGTTCCTGCGGTCTCACACAGGTGTTTATTATATATATATATATATTCAGTGAAAAAACTTTGTTAAAGGGACGTTATGGTTAAGTTGCGCTATTAAAAACCTATGAAATTCAGTGAAAAAACTTTGTTAAAGGGACGTTATGGTTCCAAGTAAAACCGAAAAACCCTTGAAATTTGCCAGTTATGGTAAGCTAAGCCACCATAACTCGCGGCACCACCGTGCACTGCTAAGACTAACACCCAGGACATCAAAGATGACATCACAAATGTCTATATAATACACATTTTATATAGTAATACATAAGAAATGTAACCCATATATGTAACACACTAACCATTCATTTAAATACAATATGTTCTGAAATGGAATATATCACAAGAAGATAAATTGGCTTCCAACATAATTACCTCACAAACGCATAGTAAATACGCAATACTAATGCTTCTACGTTACAATGCAGATGGTACCAAAAACAACTGCAAGCTGACTGGATTCACACATCAAATATCACTTGGTAAGAAAACCTTCACAACAATAGGTATAATCTACCACGCAGGAGCCACAACCAATTCAGGGCACTACACGGCATATATCAAAAAGAAATGTGGATGGTTTGAATGTAATGATAGTACCATTACTCTAAAGCAGAGATTACCAGCAAATCTTACAAACGCTTATTTGATGTTCTTAAAACCAAAATTTGATAAATGAACTGTATTTAAACCTTTAAGTAAATTTGTGTTAAAAAAATATAAACTGTTAAAATTCTCCAAAAACTATCTAACTGCTCAAAGATTCTACAACAACTAATCAGATAAATGAATACCACTAAATTAGACCAAAAAATACACAGTTCGAATACGCCAATTGGTATCTAACTGTCCCAAAATTTAACAATATCCAAATAGATAAATCAAAACCACTAAAATATATTAAAAAAATAGACAGTTAGAATACGCCAATTGGTATCTAACTGCTCCAAAATTTTATAATATCAAAACAAATGAAGAATCTGTTACTGCTCCAAAAAAATACAACAAAGCAAAGTATAAAGCATTAGCCAGAAACAACAAGTGAACACTGAAAACAAACAAACAAATAAACTGTAGCATAACAGAAAAAGGTTTTTTTTTTTTAATCCAACATGGATTTTTTTTTTCTCCCACAGACCCAATGATTTTAGCAACGAATACAGAAACTGAGCAAATTGCACAGTACTCCGATTTGTACTCTACTAAATATGAGGGTCGAAAAAAAATAAAAGTATATTGCTTATACAATGTAATAAGTCATTACAAAATACTAATACTAACATGCTTTTTTTTTTATCACTGAAATGAAGAAGAAAAACATGGACTCCCATTACTAGACCAAACAGTAAGTATACAATAATAAGGACAACCATAGCAGCATATCACATCCATAGTATCTAATACCTTTGTTCCTTATACATTTGTTTTTCACCCAAAGTTATAAGCAAATATGAATGTGATATGCCAGGGCATACAGTCTGGCAACAACCACTGCAGCATATCACATCCATAGAGTCAAACATTTCAACTATGATCTATGGGAAACTTTTAATGTCCGCGAACAATGTGAGTGTTCTTAGAACACTTTGAACTTGCCAGCGAACAATACGGACACCGTTTTCAGGACACCCCCTACGAACATTTCAGAACAACGCGATAGTTCTTAGAACACTTTCAACTTAACAACGAACAATACGGACAGTGTCCTAAGGACACCCCCTACGAACATTCCAGGACACCGGGAGTGTTCTCAAAAACGTCTTCAGAACACCCCCATTTTGTTTATTTGCGAACATTTCAGGACACCGCGGGTGTTCTTAGAACACATTCAACTTGACAGAGAACAATACGGACAGCGTCCTCAGGACACCCCCTACGAACACTCTCCGGACACCGCGAGTGTTCTTAGAAGCGTCTTCAGAACACCACCATCTTGTTTATTTGCGAACATTTCAGGACACCGCAAGTGTTCTTAGGACACATTCAACTTGACGGAGAACAATACGGACAGCGTCCTCAGGACACCCCCTACGAACATTCCAGGACACCGGGAGTGTTCTTAGAAGCGTCTTCAGAACACCACCATCTTGTTTATTTGCGAACATTTCAGGACACCGAGTGTTCTTAGGACACATTCAACTTGACAGAGAACAATATGGACAGCGTCCTCAGGACACCCCCTACGAACACTCCCTGGACACCGCAAGTGTTCTTAGAACAGTTTCACTTTGCTTGCGAACAAAACGGACACATATTGAGTCCTTAGAACACCCCCAGTCAGTTTATTTAGAACATTTCAGAACACCCGTGATGCCCGCAAACAAACACAAAAAGAACGTCTAACACATAAAAAACACAACTTTCATCCTATCTCATACACTCCTACCCTCCCCAAACACTCCTACACACCAACCGACTCTACTAAATACACATTTTGAACAAAGTTTCACCGCGCTGTCCGCGGACGTCCGCGAATCCAAGATGGTTGGCGCTACCGAAAAATCTGACGCGCTTCACGCTCCACGCCGTCCAATCAGCAAACACGTTGCATGCCTGTGAACATCACACAAGATGATTGGCCAATCAGGACACTGTCCGCAGAGCGAACAGGGAAGTGTGTCCGTGAACCGAACACAGATATCACTAATTTGTTTTTACTTACTTTTTGGTCATTTAAAAAAAAACTACTGGACGGATTTTCACCAAATTTGCAAAAGCACGCTTTCGGGACCAGGACGCTGCACCTGGTCCAAATTTGGTGGAAATCCGTCCAGCGGTTTGGGCTGTAGGCGCGAGCAAAATTTTTTTTCCCTTTCAGTCTATGGGGGAAAAAAAAAAGTTTTGGGACCCTCCCTATTACTTTGCCCCCCCTGGACGAATCCTCACCAAACTGTGCAAAAAAATTCAGAGTGACCCAAATACTTTTTCTGCAAAGTTTGGTGAGGATCCGTCCAGGGAGAGCGAAGTTATAAGCCACCCAAAAAGTGCTCTTCCTATGGAAAGAGCATCGTAACCATAACTACATGGCCATGTGTATATGTATATGTATATATATATATATTTAAATTATAAGCGTATTGCAAAGCGAGCCCTGGGGGCTAACTACATTGCATGGTTTTGCAGTAGATCTGTAGATGTAGAGGCTGGATGGACCTATTGATCACTACTTTCTGTAAACATCTAGTTAGCTTTGTATAGTCAGTATGTAAAAGGAAAGAAAGTAAGGGACTAAGCAGAGTGGATGACGTAGCAGGCAAAGAATGGGGCGAACTAGGTGGAATATTGTAGTTTGTGGCCATCTCACTTCAGGGTAGCTGGTATCAAGCACCAGGTTGATGAGACAGAATATAAAGGAGTTTGGGTTCTGCTCATGGGTTGTGCACCTGTTGGTCAGATGAATGCAGCCAGCAGGTTGGAGAACTAGGTTTGCCATCAAAAGCATTTGGCCGTCTGATCATGTACATTTTCAAAAGTGTTCACTCGTCAATTTGATGCACCTTCCCCAACAAAATGAAATAATTGACACTATGAGATTTAGACACTAACCTAAACTATACTGAAAAATAGAGAGAATGCATAGTTTTACTGTAGCAATATTGCAATTATGCATAATGTAAAAACTTATGAACGGGATTGCAGTACTGTCTTTTTAAAACAAAAAAAAGTTTAGTTGATACATGCTGGTCTTTCCCAAACAGGATATAGTTCGCTTAATAAAAGTGTCATACTGATTAATTCTGGATTGCAATTATTTGAGAAAGAAAGATATATATATTATTTTGCTTAGAACTCTCATACAGGCCTTTGGCACTTAGAGTGGAGGAGATTATTACTGCTGCACTCCCTTTCCATTAGCCCATTTGAGCTTGCAGTGAACAGAGAATAGAGGGTGGAGAGAGCCCTGAGGGCAAAACAGGAATGCAGGGTGAGCTGTGCCTTCATTGAACATGGTAATTTAAAAAGCTAGCTGTGCTACACAGTGTCTAATTGCTATGCAACACTGTTTATTTTATGCCTTGCGAGTATATCCTCATCCCACCATGGGCATGGTAATCTCTTATGTAGCATGCCAGGGGCTCCACGGCCAGTGCAAAAAAGAATGGAGGAGGGGACAACCCTACCTCGTACCTCTTGTTGGTCATATGGTATCCGAGACTGCCTCGTTCATTAATAGTTTTGCCTTAGGTGAGGAATAAAGCAGTTTTACCCAACGTAGAAACGTCAACCCCAAACCCGACCTTCGTAAGACCTCCAACATGAATAACAATTCCACTAGACAAAAGCCTACTCGGCGTCGAGAGAGGCCACTATAACCGGTAACGCGTCCTATATATCATTAATCACAGTAAACGGCCTTCGCAAGTTGTTCTGTGCAGATCTACCAGGGATAAATCCTGCTTCAGCAGGAAGAACCAATACCGACATGTAAGGTGATGGTCTGTCCGCTAAGGTGATGGTCTGTCCGCTAAGAATCGCACCAACATTTTATTATCTGTATTTGTTAAGGACAGAGGCCTGTAAGGGGCACATTTTGCAGGATCCCTATTTAGTTTTAACAGTATCGTCACCAGGGCGGTTCTGGTAGCACTCCTGTTGCAAGAGCAAATTCATACATAACAATCAAATGGGGTATACGTATCTCAGCATATTCTTTATATTCTTTATAGAATTCATCCGTTACACCATCCATCCTGGGAGCCTTACTGTTAGGGAGGGAATTAATAACCGGTCTCAGTTCCTCTTCCGTTAAAGGTTTATTCAGGGTTATCACCTGCTCCGAGTCTAACCATCCAAGGGTCACCCTATGCAGGAACCCGCCCACCTCCTGACTTTCGGCTTGAGTTTGTGAGGTGTATAGTGCATTGTAATAGTACCAAAACACTATTAATCACTTGTTTATCCCTGATCATACCTGTCCCATCATCGACTTCTACGATAGTTACAGGCTGCCTTTCCTGTCTCACTGCCCATGCCAGTGTCCTAATAGACCTGTCCCCCCTCTCCATATGCCGCTGCTGCCGCATGGCCACCCAGGAACCGTTCTTCCCTCCTAGCTAGGGAGGCGAATTCGCCCCAGGCTTTTTGTAATTTGCTCTTTACCTCGGATCACTGCCGGCAACCTGCTGATGTTCCAGAATTGTAATCTCCCTCCAGCATAGACATGGACCACCTAAGTTCCTTCAGAACCCTGCCTTCTCTGGAGAAACAACACCTTCTAATATAGACTTTAAACGTCTTCCACATCACTCCCGGGCCTGGGACTGAACCCATGTTACTCTGAAAGAACTGCCTAATCAATTTGGGTGTCCCTACTGGTCTGCAGAAATTGATCAGCCCTTGTGAGTGGTTGGAGAGTGTTCTAGGAAGGATCTTGGTATCAGTGGTTGAAGTGCATGAAAAGAAGTAGTGGAAATGTTTCCTACTGGCCTGCCCCCTTCCCCACAAACCCCAATGCCACACCGCTAGCACACACAATACAAACTCTCAAACACATGCGCCTGCTGTTCAAGGGAACTTTCAATGCAGTGCACTGAAGTGCAAGTTTCAACTTCTTCCTACACTTTTATTTTAAAACTAAACGTTTCCGGAATAGTTTATTTTTAAAATAAAAGTATAGGAACAGTACAACTTAATTAAATAAAAGAAGAGGATCACCGTTCCCGCCCACTTTGACCACTGCTTAGTATCTGTCAAAGCCCTGGCTATATTCATGATAACCATAAAATAACCTATTCTGGAGGCAGTGTTATGGACCCCTGAATAAAGGGTATTCTTTCACATTAGGATTCCAGAAACGCCAGGCGTTAACTATCCTTTGATATTCGGCTATAGTGTTCCATGTAGTCAGCGTTTTCGGGAGTCTAGTCTATGAGTAGCTCTATCCAATTCCAGCCAGGGGGAGACATTGAGGTCCCCTGCCCATAACATTTCATACATAGGATATGTGCTCAAACTTTTACAAGCAACAGAGAACGAAAGTGAAACCGTGAAATAGGACCTGCTGTTTGCGTTTTAATTTTCGCACAGCTTCTTTAAATATTCATTTAAATAAAGTGTTAAATAGCTGTATAGACCTCCGGAGGGGTCGTTATTATAGCTTTATAGACCTGCAGCGAGGGCCGTACCGGGTGTTATGGCTCCTGGAGACCGAGTTAATGAGGGAGCATAACGTCCATTATGGCCCGAGGAAGGGGGATGATTGGTCAACTCGGAAAGGTGAGCTTTGTATGGTTTGTGAATTGAATAGGGGAGGCTGTGTCAAAACAAACTGGGAGTTCGGGAAATAATAATCAGAGGGACGGGGTGGAGAATGACTGGGAGTATTCCGGTAGGACACAGAAAAACTTGGATTCTGGGAGAGAGAGTTTCTGAGTGCAACAGGGGTTGGGTTCCTAGGGGATTTGTCATATATGGAGGAGTCGTTGGATCTGGGTAAGAGATTCATTGGGAGGAAAGCAGGCAGATGTGTTACAGCCTACAAAGGCCTCAGGAACCCCCTCTTCTCCTTCCCAGGTTAATACTATGTCTCATCTGGGTTATTCCCCCGAGCACAACCCTTGACTCCCCTATCCAGGTTATCCTCTCTCATTCGTATGCCCCCAGGGTTGGAATCTGAGAGCGTCAGCCCTTCCCTGGCCACCTGAATAAGGGATTCTTGAGGTCTTCTAGGGAGAATACCCTCAAGTTTCTCACAACGCAGAGACTCATTTGATCAGAAATTGGCCCAACTTGAGCAGTTTTGTTTTTCTAATCTCAAGAGGGTAATAATGAACAGTTGGAATGGCAAGTTTTGCTATAAATGCCAATTTTTTTGTCTTTTAGTGTATGTATAGTAGGTCATTTCACTGGGATAATATGTGCCGGTCAAGTAGAGCAAAGTGGCAGAGAATCCAGTAATAAGTCAAGTATAGTCAATACTTTAGCTCCTACTGCAGGGTGGTTGATTCACAATGGCTGCCATAGAACTAGGAAGATGTCAAGTGGAGCTCCGAGTCTTGCCGCTTACGGTACAGTGCACTTTCTACATGCTGAGCGATTGGACTCGGTCCTTTTTGGAAGCCTTGCATGCATTTAAGCTGTAAGCTCCAGAAAAACAAGAAAATTGCTGCACACAGGTGAATCTATGCAGAAGTAAGTTTTGGTGGTGTTGTACTCGCTTGCCGCATTGATTTAACCTATGTTGGATACTGAAGTACCGTTGAAGTAATTGTTACTTCTTATGGTTTGACAGCCCGAGATGAATAGAAAGTTCGTGAGATATTAAGAAAGACAAAGTTAATCCTTCCTGAGATATCCAGAAAGAAAGAGAAAGGGAAGGTAGAGTTGCTTTTTTCCTGATTTGAACCATGCATTTTCGGGTTGCAATATAGTACAAGAGGGAAACATTAATATTTATGGAGACATTTATGCCTGTAAAATGTACACAGCTATTTCTGGTACTTTTTGCAGATGGAATATGCAGTCTGGTTCAGTTGAGGTGTTCGGCTTGGCCTTAAGTTAACTCATTATTTGTCTACATCATTTGTGTGACAAGCATGTACTGTCTCTAGACAATGGTAATTATAGCCATGTTATGTTCCAAATTTCTTTCAGTTTATTTTGTCTTTTAGTTTGTACTTTTCACACCGAAGAAGACGAGGTCTGGTATCTTCGGTCCAGTTAGTGGTCGAAACCAGTATAGTGGCACTGGTGGAAGTGTAGAGAAACCCCTCAACGCTCAAACCAGAAAAAATACAGAACACTACGGAAAAAGGCCCAGCACACCTCTTGCAATGAGAACCAAGTTTTATTTCCACAAAAATAGAGATGCGCCAGCAAAGTACTCTGCTGCCACAGAACATTTTGGCAAAATCAGTATGAGCAACACTTTAGCTCCTACTGCAGGGTGGTTGATTCACAATGGCTGCCATAGAACTAGGAAGATGTCAAGTGGAGCTCTGACTCTTGCCGCTTACGGTACATTGCACTTTCTACATGCTGAGCGATTGGACTCGGTCCTTTTTGGAAGCCTTGCATGCATTTACGCTGTAAGCTCCAGAAAAACAAGAAAATTGCCAGGAAGGCACATAGCGTCATCAGTGATGTAAATTACATAATATACACATCTAAATGGCTGGGTGTTGCGACCCTATACATAGGCTACCTGCTCCATAGTGGAAGCCAGGTCATTGATCCCAACCCCTTCTGTCCGTCTTCTTCCACATGGGTTCCTCCTTGTGTGTCATCAGACATGAAGCTACACTTAGTTGGTTATTAGGCAAAGAAAAACAATGCATGCTCTGTCTTTAACCTGATGTGCACCTGGTACTGCAGACAAGGGCCAAGATACTTCAAGGTCATTGCATCACACACACTAACTTGACTCCAGACACATCACTGTCTATCCAAAGCTCGACACCCTCATTTTAGCTATGTTGTTTTACCCCTCACAGCACCTTGCAGCACAATAGCTTGACCTATGGTGAAGGCAACTGGTCCCTGCTTTCTGATCTTTCTTCATCGATTGGGGAGAGGGGTGGGATCTAACCGGTTAATGGTTGGTGGTCTGGGACTGACTCATAGCTTGGAAAGCTGGGGTCTTGGGACAGGAGCTTTTGGGTGCTATTACTTGGAGCTGGGACAGGGATGGACAGAGACTCGTGCCCTCCTTCTCGTGGGATCGCTTTTTGCAGAGAGATCTCCACCCCCTTGTGGCCTTGCAGGGCACATTCCTTCTGAAACAATGGAGGGTCTATGAATCTCTTCACCTCTAGCCTTTCACACCGGTGCCCAAGCTACACCCTATTCCCGCATGCATTTCTATGTGTGTGGCTTGGGCCTCAATTCCAATATGCTGCTACTATCTAAGATGGCTTTTGGTTCCCCATGTTCGCCAAAACAAAATCCCCCCATCCTCCCTGCATTGTTGCCCTTGCCACCCCACTTCCCCCCCCCCCCCCCCCACTCTGAGCCCATTCTGCATACTTCCAGGCCTCTGTCTGATCTGGAAGTGCTGGGGGGGCCACGGACGATCTTCCCACCCCCACCCCCACACCCCTTCCCAACAGAAGCCATAAAGATACAAATTGATAGGCATGGATATTAAAATCCCTTTTTATTTTAAAAAGGTGGTGCCACTATACTAGGCATATGTGTGTCAATACTGCACCTGAAAATCGTGGCAGTGGTGTAGTGATTGTTGAATTTGCACTCTGTGTATTTGTATGCCACTGTGTATTCTTTGTGTGGTTGCTGAATTTGCCTTTTAATTGAGGACTCTTTTGTACTTTTTTGTTTTATGGGCTTTGTAGTTGTAAGAGATGTATGGTTAGACTGATTTATTTTTCAGGGATAATATAAAATTTAAATAACTTGTCTTGCACTTTATCAATTTTGTATTATTGTCTATTTAGAATGAATGTGCTTTCCCACGAAGACTCTAGTGTTGGAAAGTATATGACATGCATGTTGTTTGCTTTCTTTTTTATAAATTAACATATTGGGCCTCATCACGAGTTGAGCCTTAGCCCTTAAATGCAGCAGTAACTCCATTACCGCTGCATTTAAGGGCTGGTCCAATCGAGAGTGAGGCCCTGCCAGGATGCATTCACTTCCATCTCTGAGCTGGAAGTGAATGCGCCTGCAGAGAGGGTATTTTCGGCGCAATTAGCGCCGGTGCAATTTACGCCAGTGTGAATCGTGTCCCTAGCCCCATTGGGTCCAGTGGATCGTGATCCAGTAATAGTGCCGGACCGATTAACGGTAATGCTATTTGCATTGGCAGTATCCCGCCGCAGTTACCACTGGCCTACGGCCAACCTCCTGTTGAGGTTCATAATAAACAAATGTATATGTAGTGAAGATGGGTGCATCAAGATAATGGAAGAAATACATTGAAAGCAATATTTAATGTAACTGTCTAATGCTCGTATTTGGAGGATTAATGGCTTAATGAAATCTACACTAAATGGATTCATTATTTTTTGCCTCGAAGCTCGTGGTGTTGTTTGCTACAACCCGACTGGAGGCATAGTTGGATAAATTGTTTGCTGAGCACCGCCCAATGCGGGAAAGCTGGAATCCGAATTTGGATGTCCTGCTAACATCCAAACCAGTAGTTCTGCTCTGAATGGACGCGTATTTATCAATTTCTACGTGAGAAAAGGCTACGGTGATTTGCTGTGATTTCGACAATTAGCCGGCAGGCCCTGCAGATATTTGAGTAATTGGTGGGATAAATTGGTGAAAAGTAACCAAACCAGAAAAGCTGGGAAGTTTCCCAAGGAATTGTTATTTCGGGTACATTGAAAGACTTGAACTCTTGGGGAAGGGAACCCCTCTTTTGTAACGTGAACTATTTTAATCTTGGGGAAGGGAAAACCAGTTTTCTGCCCAGGAGCTGGAAGAAACTCTTAACTTTTATTTTGAACACTTCTTATTTGATGCGGACATCCCTGCATATTGTATACAATTAGATGTGTGGGCAAGTATAGGTTTTTGACACAGACATTTGCTTTGGACTTCTTGAGATAGTTTTATGTCGGTAGGGAGATCGCACCTTAGCATAGGGCAAGTTAGGCCTTTTTCCATCCCCTTTGTTTGTTAATAAAAGTTTATAGCCCAAATTCTATTGAGTTTTCTGTGTCTCCTTCATGATGCCTTCACAGTAACCTCTGCCCGATGCATATGGTTCCATGATTTGTGTCTTGATTTCTCCCATAGTATCTCCAATTTGCAGTTATGCAGACCCAGCACTGTCCCAGGATTCTCAGGTTGCCCACACAGTTGAAACAGCCGTTTTCATCTTGTATTCTTCTAACTTCTTCTTTTCCCTTATCTGGAAATAAACCTAGGACCCAGGGAGTTGTAGCCTTGATTCACCAATGCTGGACTATGCCATTGGCACTTGAAATACCTGCACAACTAGTGTACCCGCTGCAATGCCTAGCAACATTCTGCCTCCCGGGATCACATAATGGTCCTCTGCAAACTTCATTGGCTACCAGCCAAACTAGTCATATTGTAGTTGTGTCCACTGATCAGTCTTAGGCAAGAGATCTTTAATACTCAACAAAGTTACCTCATAGACCCCTTTGTTCAGTTGGTATTGGGCTGCTGACACCACCCACATATCGACTTTGCTGTATGGGCAGTAGAGTTGCCTCGGTTGAGGTTGTAACGCTTTGGAATTTCCTTCCACTAGACATGAGATTTATTGAGAATCACCTATGGTTTAGACATGAACTCAAAACCTGGCTACTTACACTCCATGGCATCCATTAAACTCAGCTGTACTCCAGTCCATATAGAAAGTGAATGAAGGTGCAACCGAGTGCTATATAAGAATAAGTAACAAACCAATGTTGGGAAGGAAATGAACCTATCCCACCCCCTAGGCGCTTTAGGGTGAGGCAAATCCCATGAGGATAGCTGTGATGTGCCAGGAGTCAGGGGGGCGTATTAAGAGACCCCACACAACCATAATATGCGAATGTAGATGTTTAGACTTAATGCGCACGTATAAACCAACACCATTTTGTAGCTATGGCAGAAACCTATGGCCTGCATGGCAGAGTGTTAGACACAGGCCGCAAACCTGATGAAGAAACCTGAAGAGGCCCAAGCGCTGATGAGAGAGAGAACCGCGCTGCTAAATCCCACAGAAACCCTCCTTTGTTCTGAAACTGTTGCCAATATGTTCATCCGGAGAACGAATATATCCTGCAAGGCCATGAGACAGTGCTAGGCACCTCGCTGCACGTGTTATCACAACCAGGACACAGCAAGCATCCAACCCCCACTCAGCTAACTAAGCGTTATTGAGTCCCAAGACCCCTGAATTCTGAGATGCCAGCTGGCCCCAGGCCACCGACCATAAACCAGTCAACCATAAAAGATCTAAGAGAATGGTTACCCTATCTGTACTTTACAATGGCATGATTTGCTATGCGAGGTGCAGGGAGGGTTAATTATAGTTCAAAAGCAAGGGTGGAAGCTGGACGACGCATTTGGGATGAGTGAAATATGTGCGGGTTTTGACAGTATATGAATGACGATGTGTCCGCTTTTAAGCTCTTGCTTGCACCCTTTTTGCTCAGGACGTTCCTGAGCAGCAGAGTTCTTTGCAGGCACACCTATTTTTTGTATAATTAAAATTGTTATCCTTGCAAGAATCTCTTCGCCTTTTTTCCCTAGTGGGTTGTATTGTTTCTGGTGTGAGCGTTTAGGGGCATGCCTTCAGTTGGTGACCCGACGTGATCCCAGCATCCTTGTACCTGAGTAGGTGTCCAGGCAGCTTCTCTGAAGGGGCCGCACCCACCTGCAGCAACCAGTCCTGAAAAACACGTATACCTGAGTGGTCTGGCAGGAGCCGTCTTTGCAGAATTCCTGCCTGCTGTTTGGAGCTGGGCACGGCTCTGAGGAGAGTTCAGGCCAGTGTTGTTGGAACCCTGTGACTGAGGAGTTCAGGTGAACACGTTCACTTGAGTATAGCCTTGCAAGTGATCACAAGTAGGGGAGAGTGTGAAGAGCGTGAATGCGCAGAGAGTGAAATTGTTGGTGTGTTGTGAATATGGTTTGGTTTGTTTTTTGGTATTATATTTTTAAGGAAAATGGAATGATGGGGAGCCTTCCTGAGTGAGGGGAGAAGGTGGTACCACAAATGTTGTATAACGGAGGGAAAAAGGAAATAAATAGGAGCCCTGCATAATTAGTGGGCTCAGGAATAGTAGTAGTTCTCATTTTAGCTTATTATTTTAGCTTGTTTTGTTTGTGTCTTTATTGTGTAGAGTGGAGGCCCGCAGAGGGGTGTTTTTTAAGTGCGAGAGCGGGTGAGGAGAAGGGGGATGGGTGAAATTGTGTTTTGTCTTTTTTTTTTTTAGGAGGTAGGGGATGACGGACTGACTTTTTGAAAGGACCACAGCAGCGTGCGCAACTCGTTAACAGAGGCATAGAGATAGTGAGGCACACAGAAGATTACAATGGGTGGAGAGATGCCCATACAGTATACACTCCAAAAAAAACTTTGTTGAAAGGACGTTATGGTTAAGTTGCCCTATGAAAAACCTGTTCACTAAATAAAATGTTCGCCCTCCCCATAATGCTTCAAATTAAAACCGAAAAACCAATGAAATTCGCCAGTTATGCAGACTGAGCCCCCATACTTGCCATCACCACTGTGCAGTGCTAACAGTCCCATCCAGAACGTGAAAGATGTCATCTTAAATGTAACTGATGACATCACTGATGACATCACTGACGACATCAAATGTTTAGCCCCTTTGTTTTCGTCCCTGCAACATCTACGTCCATTGCTAAGACTAACACCCAGGACATCAAAGATGACATCACAAATATCATTGATGACATCACTGATGACATCACATGTCTGCCTCACGTATTTTGGTGCATTGAAAAATCTAGGCCAGGTGGTTTTATTCACTGACAATCACGATATAAAAATTGAAAAGGTGCTGTATATGAAAACGGTAACCTTGTTGTGTGTTCTTAAAGTACCTTCCTTAGGGTCTGGTCTGAGCTCATGATTCATATGCATGGGGCAATAGCAGGCCTCAAACTCACAATTAATTTGTATACAGGAAGATAAACTTTGATGATGCTGTTTCTTCCTTACTTGAGTTTCCCTATATGTGCTTTTGATTTGTATGCATTGGGTCTTCATATGTATTGTTTGTACTAGTACAAGTGTGTATTAAGTCTTGAATTGTTAGCTAGTTATTACATATTTAACATTACACAATCACCCCTGACATCTTGCTACCAACATAATAGAAAGAACCCCTTGTAGGTAGGGATTTTTCGTCAATATTATTTTCACATGTGATGTCATCAGTGATGTCATCAATGCTATTTGTGATGTCATCTTTGATGTCCTGGGTGTTAGTCTTCGCAATGTTCGTAGATGCTGCAAGTTATGATTGCTGAGCTTACCATAATGGGGGAATGTGCAGTGTTTTTTGGTTTCACTGTGAAGTGTAACATCCCTTTAACAAAGTTTTTTTACTGAATGTGTATATATATATATTTGCGCTTCTCTGGCAAAGTCTAGATATGGGTGTAAAACAACAGCAAAAAGTTTGGGGGTTGCCACATGGAGGGAAAATTACATACAATTATGAAATCTTTCCTAACAGTTAAGTTGGTTTTGCCAAAGGGAAAACAGTTTTTCGGTGGCTTGTAACTTTAGTGGCGTTCAGTGAATTGGCACAAAACCTTTGAAAACAAATCACAAAGAGACCTGACAACGAGTTTGTTTTTGACCAAATTTGGTGTGGTTTCATAAAGGGGGTGTAAAGTTTTAGGAATCGAGCTTGACTTTAAATGGGAAAACATTTTAGCTTGTGACTACAGCTCGAACTGCTGGACGCATTAGCACCAATCCTGCACGAGGAGCGACACCCTAGTCCTCGAAAGCACACTTTTGCAAATTTGATGTTGTTCTACCCAACAGATTTTTTAAGAAAATCCAAAAAGTAGGTAAAAAAAAAAGGTGAAATCTCGGTTTGGTCCGCATACTCACTTCCTCATTTGGTGTTGGCAGATGTCTGTGGTTCAATTTGAGAGGCAAATGACATACACAGACATCGTACACATGCACTGATTGGTCAATTGAGAAACATGAGGTACGTCAAAACTATTGAAACAAACGCCATCTTGGATTCGAAAAACTGTGCTAATAGTCTGCAAACATGGTGGTAAAAAATATTTAGAAACACAACTTTACAACTGTCTTACAAGTGAAACAACTTCTGGAGGAAGTGAGGGTGGTGTGGAAGGTGTCAACATTTCCAGAAAATGGCAAAAATCAGGCGTTTTTTCTTCTGATGTCCACGAACATCTGTTGTTCAAGGTCATTGCTCTGATGTCCACAAACACTCATATGCCTAGATATACACAACAGGATCAGCAAAGAGCACTTTTGGGGCGACTTGTAACTTTGGCGTTGTTCGAGTCTGCATGAAACTTTGAAAAAAAAATATATATAGCCCCGACTCTGAATTAGTTTGGAGCGATTTTGTAAAATTAGGGCTAAGTTGTAGGGTGGGTCCCAAAATGTTCAAAACGCAGTAAGATTGGAATGGGAAATATATTTTGCCCGTGACTACAGCCAGAACCGTTGGACGAATTTGGATCAAACTTGCACAAGGTGCTTCAGTTAGGTTCCCAAAGCGTGCTTTTGCAAATTTGCTGTTAATCCATTCCACGTTTAATTTTTTTCAAAAGTGCCAAAATGTAGGTACAAAAAATAGTGAGATAAGCAAGGAGCAAAATTTGCACTCGCCATTGTCTAGTGATAATTGACTCTTGGCGAGTAAGTAATGGTGTGCTGTCTGTATGTATTGAATTGAGGTGGCAAGTTACTTTTTATTGCTGGCTAGAAGCTTGAAAATTGAAACTTTGCATCCTGATATGACTTTGGGGCATTGGGCCTGGTCTATGCCCATACCCAGTGGATTGTCCGGGGCACGGCGAGAAATCTGTTCACTGGGCTATTGTGGCTAAAGCACTGGGCCTAGCCTACAATGATGCCCAGTTTCTGCTCCGAGATAGAGGGGCATGCAAAATGGCAGAAGGCCATGCCCCAGGAATCGTGGCCAATGGCCATGGCTGCAAGCCATGAACAGTGGCCCACGGTCCCATTATTTAGGAATAGTTTACATTGATTGGGCCAGGCTACATGCCATGGCCGTTGTTTACTGTTGGTTAATTCATGGTGGAGGCAACATGGCTGAATCTCATGACTTGAGGGAGTGTGGCCATGACCGCATCATGGACAGATGCCACGGTCCTACAATTGGGCTATAGTGGCCACTCTACTGTGGGTTACTTCACAGGGTGGAAACCTCTCTGAAGCCCATTTCCCATGGTTTGTGCGGACTGGCGCTGAACAAGAAAGACACTAGTATTGTCAGTGAGTTAATGTTTGCTGTAGCATTATATGGACTTGCTGATGGTCACCAGTTTGAACTTCATTGGCATGCTCAAATAAGATCTTTCATTATTTTTCAGATATTTTACTGAAGGACTAGTTGCAACACTATTTGAACAAGCATTGATGAAGCCACTAGGACTGGCATGTATTACAGCTGTAATCTGGCTCCTGTTGAGAATGATAAAACAATGCTGCACCTGTAATTGGTTGTAAAAAGTCAGCATTCTTGCATTCAGACAAGGCCTCAGGGTATTCTCTATTGGGCTGACTGTGGAACCATTTTTTGCTCTGTAGGTTCCACGATCCAGGGTTCGAAATTGCTATAACCTGGGAGCCGTATGAGCATTCCAACATTCAGGTAAAGTTAGACCAGGAGGGTACCCTTTCTCGTAAAATTGAAACCAATGCTGTAGTTAGACCAGTGTGCATCTTGGAACCTTTTTTCTTTTCAATGTATATCTTTCTGACATTGGGGAAGCATTGGAGCCTCTGTCTTTGCTTCTGAGACTAGGTCATCTTGGATGCATATGGTTGGCATATGCAGATGACTTTCTGTTTTTTGATTGTGCAAAAAGGGGTTGCAGCAATTGATCAATTCCTACGCATTGGTGAATTCCATGAAGACAAACCCCCAGAAACCAATTGTAATGCAGTGCACTAATAAAAGAAAAGTAACAAACTATAACTGGACCATCAACTCGGATACATTGTTAAAGGCAGATCGTTTTGTCTACCTAGGCTTCCCAATCCTTGCTAAGCCCCATAAATCACAGTGCCAAGAATGGATACTAAGCAAGACATTGTCTCTTTCTAACCAATTATGTAGATTGCACTCAAAATATGGGAAATACTCAATAATCCTTCTCATGAGATTCTACCTGGGTAAAATCATGCAATACTTCTTCACGGAATTTACTTAAAACCGCTTTGGGATTTAGGGATCCTTCCAAGGTTCGAGGGCCTCCTTTGGTGCAAGGTGCTAATGTTACCTAGCTCCGTTCCTGTTGCAGTAATCGCATATGAGCTGGGGATCAGCTCGTCGCTGTGCCTGGCTCATTGGAATCTGTTGTCATTCCTTTACAAATTGATAGTTCCACCTGCAGGTGCGTTAATTGACGATATAAATATATTTAGAAAAAGAACAATGTGCAGTCTTTGACATGTTTGCAGGAGCTTTGTAATAGTCTATTGAGGCAGTTAGATTTTCCCGAGAAGGATCTGAAGTTCAACCTAGGAAATATTAAGTGTAAACTATAAGGCTGGGACTGGATGGTCACAATTGAGCTGTTTCACGGGGTATCGCTTTCTGACTTATTTACGTAAGGAGCATAAAAAAGTGGTATTTTGGCTCTGTATCGTTCCCTTTATCCAAATCGAGCAATAAAAGGATTATTTTTAAAATGAAGTTTAAATGGGGTACTGGTAAAATATTGCTTACTAGAAGGGGGTGCAGGAGCTTAGTGGTTTTATAACAACCCTAATGAGAGTGAAACCGTGAAACACCTCTTGGTTTATTGTCCCGCCCTCCATGGTCAGTAAATGTCATCATTTAAGAAGTTTGTGTACTGCGGTGTGTCGATAGACTGTGAAGTATTTTGTCAAACATGTCTGTCGGTGGCTTCCAATTCAATTGTTTCGGCAGTTGTGGATTTTATGAACACTTTGCATTTGGTTTATCGCTCTGAATTCCTCTGCTGTGTGTGTATGTGTGTTTATTTTATTTTTCCTACTATGTCTGTATGTCAAAGATTGTGTTTTAAACAAATGACACACAAAAAATAACAAAAAAATATAAACTGGGAGCCGTTTAACTCCTGATTTTAGCCTGGTTAGCTTTACACCAACAGTTACTAAGAGCTACTTTTGACTCCAACGGGTGCCATAGAAACACACCCATATGACTTTAGCGCTTGGTGTTTGGGCATGCGTTTAAAGGAACATTAGGCCAATCTAGAAGGCACTTTAAAACGGGTCTTGTATAATAGACAAAACCTGTAGCCTCCCTCTCGTGCTTTAGATTTGAACCTTGCTAGGGACTAGCTCCTCGTTACCCATTAGTAGCTTTTACTGACATGGTGATGTTGGATAACTATCCTTGCAGATCACAGCAAGGTGCAGCTCTGAAATTAGCATGGTTGGAGGAAGTGTCAGCTGGCTAGGAACACAATCTTGGTTCACAGGCGAAATCCTCTATTCTTCCCTGCCTGTCGGTGTTACCGCTCACCGTGCAACCCAGTGATTTCCCCACAGACCCTCACCAACCTCTCCTTCCAGCTCCATAGCTCTCACACTACACCACTACTTCACAAGACTCCCTTTTGACCAAAGCATGGATGTGAGCAACCTAATATTTAAAGCAAAGGTATTACAGCAGGGTTGGATTAGCCCCGTGGCCGGGCCGAAATCGTCCCTGGGGTTTCTGGCCATCCCTGGGTTGGTTTAGAAAAAATAAATGTGATTTATTTTTTTTTTATTTTTTTTTCTTTTTTTTCACATTTTGTTTTTCTTTCAAAAAGCCTTTCATCCTTCTTAGGTCGATAAATGGGTACCAACACAGGATGGGTGATATTGTATGCATATTTGCTCTATAAAAGGGCTTAAGTGTAAGTGCTATACAATAACATATTATCATTTGGCCTTGGATGTCTGCCTGGATTCAGTGTACTTAGGAACAATGCTATTTGATGCCACTTCCTGTTTTGTCAAGGGGTGAAAGGTCGTGTTTCATCGCTTCCCAGGACATCACTTCCGGTGATGTCATCTGAGGTCAAGGTTCGTCCGGCGAGGGGTGGGCCACCTTTTTGAGGCGAGGGGTGTGCCACTTTTTTTTGGGTGACCAGGCCTTTTTCTTGCCCCAGTCCGACCGTGTTTTACAGTAATGGTGCCGTGAGAATTAAGGTTGAACTTTTAGTGTAATGAACTTTGTACTATAATATTGCCAGTCTCAAAGTTTGTACACTTGGTTTTCCAATGAATTCCACCTTTTTTATTTTGAGAGTGCCCATTATGTTGAATTGCATTACACTTGCATTATTGAATTGTGGTGTGGATATGGTGCAGTCTGGGATGCACTTGCTATATGCAACGCCTTTCATTTGATAATTTGTCTTGTACGTATGGGACTTATGAATTGCAAACCTAGCTGGGAGCACTGTACCTAGTTGTACTATGCATGTGCAAACATCACGAGGTTGACTCATTGACTCTTTGAAATGTTTGCAAAGCAGGAGAATACATAGACAATAAGCCTGACAGAAGCAATTGCTTTCCCTCTTGAAGCATGGAAATGGCTTTGCAGCATTGGTCGGGGGGAGTGGTGCTCATGTAGATTTGTTTTATTTTTTAAGCAATGTTATATTCGACCATTTTATTTAAAAAGGAAACGGTTCCAGTGGCAGGCTGCATGTAACCGAACCCCTTTCTTGCTGACATGTTTGGTCACATGGAATGTCATGTGATTATTATCAAGTTCTACAACTAACTCGCTAGTTTCAGAACTACTGCCCCTGCCACCGATTCAGCAGGCTCCAGCGAAGACGCATAGCTTAGCGCTAAGCCTCACTTAAAAGATGATGTGATGGTGACTAGCCAGTACTATGTCTCTTATTTGAAGTGGATATTTTGCAGCTTTGCTTTCTAAGTAACTGCTGTGGTCGTCAGTCTTTTCGTGGGCTCGGCATTGCTTTGGAGAGCTCCTAGAGTGAATTTCCAAAACACCAAATCATGTAATTTTGAAACTGTTAGTATTTCCCCACTAGCACGCACCCCACAACGTTAAGTGATATTGGAATAAGGGTCAGTGAATAGACAAGCACTGTGCTGAATTCTTCTGTACACAATTGTTAATTCATGTTTTGCCCTGTACTCTTAACACTTGCCACTCATTCCATGGGCATCTGTCGTTTTGTGGAAAATCTCACGTGTACCTTTTTCATAGGTTTAAAAGTTGCATTGTATTTAGTTATGTTGAGACGGTAACAAACCACTCGAATGGGAAGAACGCAAATAATACAAATGGTGATGCCAGACTTTCATATGGGGAACATTAGTGAATAATCTACTGGTGATGAGTTGTAAACATATTTTAACTTTACAGTAATTCAAGTCTATCTTTTGAATCGCTGTTATTTCAATGACCGAAGACTCCCATGTCCCAGTACAGCTACACCAGTACTAGCCAGATCATAAAGTTACCATGCCATTTCATCGCAATGGTATGTTATTGGGATTTATATAAAACAACATAATCTTGATAGATTTAAGTCGTGTAACCTTGTGTGGTTCACATTTTCTTTGCCTCTTTAGCTCTTTTGTTGAGTGTCAAAGACAGGCCTCTATGCACATACCATTGATCCTACTTTAGGGGGTTCCATTGAAATGGAGCACCAGAGAGCAGTCTGCAGCTATCCAGGATTGTGTTACACCTGGGGACGGTGCTGACCAAGGTCTTGGATGGGCTTTCCCTCTCCCCTTTAAACTTTCACAAATGGCAGAGCTGTTCAAGATTCCCAAAATGCCTCTTCTGGATTCATCAGATGGCAGCAATGAATGTCTTTTCACACAGTCTCGGTTTTAAACGGTGCTATGTTACTGACTTTAGTCAGGAAAAAGTGTGGGCAAGTCCCATTCTCTAACAAGTAGAGGTGTCTGTTTTAGAATTTGGTAATTACCACTGAGATGCCACACATGTATTCCAAAACAACCACCCCACAGGATCTCAATTTGTGACTACTGTACATTGTATCGAATTTTTATGTCTTGCAAACTTTTTATCTTTTTCTAAATTGGACTAGCTATTTCTAGTGTTTGAAAATGTTAATTATTTTATCAGAATAGAAACTTGTATTCACATATTTTATAACATCATACCAGAGGGTCTTAAAGTCTTCTCAGTGGTGCAGCCCATAAGCAGTTAACCAAGATCTCAACTTTTCTCATGTCAGTCAGGTGGGAAGTAATTAGCAAGTTCTGACTTTTAGGCTCACGCCAGATTGAGTTGTGGTACTTGTATTTTATCATGCCACTGAAATGTAAAATTACTCTTAAAAAAGCCAGAACTTGCCGGAAAATTCTTGAGCACTCTTTCTGCATAGCTGAGAAAAATGTGTGATTGCTGAAATAAGTGGGTAGTAATGTGTGTTGTAAGTGTGCAGGAGTCTGTCACAGAGGTGGCATTTTGGTTGGTAAATGCTTTTCTTTAAAAGAAAGTAAGGAAAACGTCTACTTGTCCGTATGAAAAGGAGGGGGTTAAGGACTCTGTTGGGATGTGCAGTTGAAATAAAAATAGTCCACCGTCCTGTGCCAAAACGCCTATTTCCAACCCTCACACTTGTAACTAAAAACAAAGGGATTTCTTGGTCCAGAGGAATGACTTGCTTCCTCTAGACAATGTCCAATTTTACATGGGAACTTCACCTGCGAGAATGGCTATCACAGGTTTCAGTTCTCCTCAAAAAAGCCAACATATAGTTCCTGGTTCAATCAAAGTAAAAGTTCAAAGTTCCAACAAAAAAGATCTCTAGGAAACGCCAGGGGGAATGACTACCTTCCCCATGTCACAGTATTTGAATTGCCAAGAGGTTTCTTCTCTCCTGGCTCTCCACAAAGTTCACATTACCAAAAGGACATTGCTTCTCCTTTTGGCTTCTCCAGTTTCTCAAAAACGGCACCCAGTGAAATTACTCTCTTCCCACTGGTTACAATGTTCACAGTGCCAAGAGGACGCGTCTACTCCCTTTGCTTCTTGGGGTTCTTGCAAACAGTAACAGGCGGAATTATTCTCTTGCTCTGGTTACAATGTTCACAGTATTCGCAATATATTCACCAGCTTCTTACCCTCAGCCTGCCTGGTTTACTCCCTTGGGTCCTAGACCCCTTTACTTTGGCTCTTCACGTATGGATTCCAGACTTCGTTCTCAGATTTATACCATGCTTCCCTTAGGCCCGGTACACTATCCTGCAAGGCCTCTCTTGTCTCTTTGGGGTGCTCTTTAACCCCCTCTCAACCACAGCCTCTTTGGTCTTCGTGTGCCTTCCTGGTCCCACTCTGCAGACCTTTGCATTTGGCCCACAAGGTTTCCGGTCCACGGCAACACCAGTAAGCTTTTACTGCTTCTCCTAGGCTCTTGCAGTCTTCTCTCGGTGGTTCCCGAGCTGATTTATTCCAGTGAGACAGTATTCACTTTCCCTTAATCCCTTGCACACTGCTGGAGTACAAGGGTTGGACACCCCCCACCCCCCTTTCTGGGAGGCCCGCTGGCCTACTTGGTTCCCCTAGTGAGGCAGACTCCAACTTCCCTCCGTTCCCCACAGGATGCTAGGGATCAAATATTCCCTCTCTCCCTCTGGGTAGTGCAGTGGTCCACAGCCCATTCTGTTCCAGCACAGGAGTCCTGCTCCTCCGGGAAATGCTCAACAACCCTTCCTGGTTTACCTCCTCTATTTTGACTCTAAACGGACCAATCGGAAACCAGCATCCACTAGACTGTTCCTTGTGCTTCTCAAAGGTGAGCCTCATGCTTCCATGCTTCTCCATAGTCGCAGTACTGATCTTCCGGCTTCCTTGTGGGTCAATGGAGTGCCTTCTCGTCACAGTACTAGGACATGGATCTTCACTTGGATAACTCCTAATCTTATTTGTCCCAGTACTTACTAAGGGACTGTTAGGGTGGCAATATCTCATGACTCCTTGGGGGGGGGGGGGGGCGGTTATTGAGGTCATAAAAAGGGTGTCTAGGGTCAGCTGATTGGCAGGGATACTGCATTCTCCCAGGGCCATTATCATTGGTCCAATGAAGAGTTCCTCTCCTGCGGGAATCCACCCATTGAGTATCACCCAGAGAGGGAATATCAGGTAGCAGCTTCACCTCCCTGGCCGGACTCCCCCATAGAAGCGGTGACAATACCCGGGGATTCCTCGCAGTGTGCAGATTACTGTCTTGTGAAAGAACTGAAAACAGTTCTTCTGTCAATAAAGTGGGTTCATGTGACACACAGATGATATGTAGCTCTCGGAGATCAGTGGTGATCTATGTGCACCCTAAATTGCGGCAGGGCAGTCTTTCATGCTACACCCGTCCATAGGAGCATTCTGTTACACAGGAAATTAGGCATTGTTGGCTTTGAAAAAAACTGAGGAAGGGACAGAGGGCATAGCAGAATCGAGTGGTACTTAAGCTTGCTACCTATGCTGTACATGTTGGGTGGGCGGGAAGCTTTTACTACTGCAGGTAAATTACCGCTTGCGTTTGAAGACGTTTGCACGTTAGCTGCCTTTCTGGGTTGTACTGGCTGTATGAGGGAATCCTGTGCAGCCCGGACCTCTGTTGGGCTGGTTTTGTGAGAAATGCTTGTACTGCTGCCTATGCTGTACAGTGCACCTGCTCTGTGGATGGGAAGCTTGTACTGCAGCTCACCATGCTGGAAATGCTGTGCATGAAAAGCCTTACTCTCTATGTTGGGCGTGAAAACCACGACTTTCAGGGACACTTGCACTGCTGCTCACCGTGCTGGACCTATTGTGCAAGAAAAACCTTTCCCTGTATGTTCTGCATGAAAATCGGTTCCCTACTGCCATTTTTTTGCATAAAAGGTCTTTCCATATAATTATATGCGTTATAGTAGCCTAGTCGTAGTCCATGCCAACAGAATAACTTCAGAAAGGCATTTAATTTTGCTATAGCTATACCCACTAGCACTTTTCGCGCATCACCTTTTTTTCCCCACAAAATTCCAAAATACCACTACTTTTATCTCTGCACTTTGACCAATGCTTTGTATCTGTGTCTAAGTAGCACCTGTCAAAAGCTGCCTTCGCCCTATGCTTCCCAAATAAAGTTTCAAGCGAGTTCCGGGTCACTAATTCCAGCGGCGCCCTATTGCACCTCTTTCGCCCCCACACCAGCTGCAGCCCCTCTTCCGTCTCCCGCAAAGTTCCCCCGCCTCATTTACCTGCTATCAGCTCCCAGCACAACATCTGTCAGACTTTGTGCGGCCTCCTCGTCATCAGCACAGAGGCGCACAAGGAAGGGTTCGTGTATTTCATGTAGTCCTCTGTATTTCACGTAGTCCTCTGTATTTTGGATTCATCTGGGTTAGAATTATTAAGCATTTGATTAGTCATAATGTCCAGATAAGCCCAAATACCCATGTTATTTTTGGTCCTGTACAGTTGGGAAACCCTGGAACTTTTTGCTAGCAACTGGACAGTGCTCAGTATTGGTATTTAGAAATTAAAGTGTATCGCTTCAAGAGAGCCAAAGCAAATTGCCCTACCCCTCCATCCCAGCCCTCATGCAACACCACATGCACGGGCACCGGCAGCCCGCAAGCTCCAGCTCACGGGCCCGGGCAGTCTTCGTCGCCATTGTTGTGGGGGTCTGGATCACCAGGCCCCCTACCCGCTCTGCATCCATGCAGGGCCAGACCAGAGAGAGCACCCCCCCAGCACCCGGCTCAACGGATGCTACATTACAGTTTAGGTGGACCGCGAGGGGCACCCATCGCCCTGCACAGCTCCAAAGCATTGGAACTGCAGCCCATCAGCCCCGGTCCTGGGGGCACCCAGGCCGGGGCACGACAATCTCCGTAGTCACAGGGCCTCACCAATCACCATAGACAGTGTTGCCCAGCAGGGGCACCATCTTCATGCCGGGCCACGTGGTGGGCCCACGGCACGCAGCGCCGCACCAGCATGGTGCAAGAAGACACAGGAGTCCGCTCTGGATCGACTGACGAGCTGCTTGTTCTTCTTCTTGCTGATAGCTTTTATCCATCAGCAGTGATTTTTGGATACCGAGGCTTGAGCCTCATTACTCCATCTTCTCGGGTTGAGTTTGTAGTCGTGGGTTTGTATTCTTCTTGGTCTGTGTGGTCTTGTCACAGTAGGGCTGGTTTCACAGGGTCTTCGCAGTGATGGGCCGCGGGTAGCGGTCGAAGGGGTTTGCAGTGGTGGCAGTGAGTCTTCTGATCAGAGGATTCGGGTTCTGATCCAGTTCTTGGCAGAAGTTCTTACTCAGCTTCGCTAGATGTTCATCCAACATCTCGATGTCCAGGTCTCTGTGAAGGTCTGCTATCCTTGTGAAGATTGGAGCTCCAGACGATATCCGCAGGGCCTTGTTCTGGACTAACTGAAGACTCTTCCGGTGTCGCTCATGGCAGGTCATCCATGCTGGGGAGGCATAAGTCAGGGTTGGTCTGATGATCGCCTTGTAGACGTTGATCTTTGTCCGGAGGGGCATGGACTTGCTCTTCAGGAGTGGGTACAGCGCTGCCATCTTTCCTGTTGCCTTCTGCTGAGTATTCTCCATGTGGCTTTCCCAGTTGAGTTTGCTGTCCAGGGTCACACCAAGGTAGCGGCTGCTGCTCTCCCATTTGATGGTCTCCCCGTTGAGGCTGATGTGTGGGTGCTCCTTGATCTTCTTTCTGGTGAACAGCGTTGCAGTTGTCTTGCTGGTGTTGAGTTCTATCCGCCAGTCGCTGTACCACTTTGTGATGGTATCCAATGAAGCTTGCAGGTTCTTCGCCACTTCCTTTTCGCTGAATGACTGGGAGATGACTGCAACATCGTCTGCATACAGCGCCAGGTTCGTCTTGTGGAGATCTGTCGGGATGTCGTTGGTGAAGAGGTTGAACAGGAAGGGTCCGAGGTTCGATCCCTGTGGCACGCCTGCTCGGATGGGATGTGAAGAGGACATCTCAGACCGCATGGCGACATGGAAGGTGCGGCCTCCCAGGTAGCTTGCAATCGTCTTTACCAGGTAGTTCGGAAAACCCAGGCCAATCATCTTGTGCAGCAGTCCCTTGTGCCAGACTCGGTCGAATGCTTTGGCGACATCCAGGAAGACGATTCCTGTGGACTTCTTGATGTTGAATCCGTGGCTGATGGTGTCCACCACTCTCAGTAGCTGATGAGTCGTTGCATGCTCCTTTCGAAATCCAAACTGTTCCTTTGCTAGTAGATTTCTTTCGGAGGTGAAGTCGCTGAGTCGAGCGAGGAGGACCTTCTCCAGGAGCTTCGATAATCCAGAAAGCAGGCTGATGGGGCGGTAGTTTGCTGGATCCCTCAGTGGTTTGCCGGCCTTTGGAAAAACGATGACCCTGGCTTCTTTCCAGGAACTCGGGAAGTGCTGGAGCCTCATGCATGCATTGAAGATCTCTGTGAGATGTTCCATTGATGCTGGTGGGAGGTTCTTGATTGCCAGGTTGGTTATTCCGTCGCTCCCCGGTGCCTTGCCGTTCGCCAGCTTTTCTGCAAGTCCTGCTACCTCAGAGCTTGTGCAGCTGGAAGCGGCTCGTGTCTTTTATTTACTTGGTCACATGGTTACGCCATGTGACCAAGACACCAAACCTGGAAGTACCATGTCCCCCAGAAGGGGTGACATGCGACTTCACTAAAACATCCTGCTTCCTTCCTTTCAAAGATGGACGTCTCTGGGCAGTAGGCAGTGCCCACGGTTTGCATTGTGGGAGTTCACCTGTCCTCCCTCCCCGCCCCCGCATGACCCATCGTCATGAATCGCCATGCACCGCTTTTCTGGATGCTTGCAGATTAGCTTTTCACATAGTAGGGACTCGATAGAAAATGTCTATTTTCATGCCGAGTGCTAAATGACATGTACATAAAGTCATCCCCTTGGGCTAGAGGGCCATTACAGGCCCGATGAGCCCCAGCACTGTGCTTTTCATGCTGTAGTAACGTATCCCAGGGATTGTGAGGTTCAAAAGCAAACGGCCAGTCTGCCACTGCCATCTAGTAGGTTTTTTTAATAACCATTTCTCCGGTGTGATTATTTTCAATTCTATTCTTCACTTGGAATACATTTTCATGAAGTCCATGACCGTAAAAACCCTAATCGAGTTAAATAATGTATAAAGAAAATAAAACATAATTGCTTTGTGGATTCATTTCCAGTGCCCTGCGAATAAAAGGTCTTTTTAAAAAATCTGGATACATTAAATAAACCACACATCTGGATATGACCTGTTTACTCATTCCTATAACCAAACTAAGTTGTGTCTTTAGCCAAGTACTTAACCTTGCTGGAATTGTGATCTATGATGTGTTTAGCAGTCGAAGGATATTCTAGAACAGGAGGTCATGTTACCACACAACATATAGTGAGTGTAACGCACGTATTTGTCCACATTTACAAAAAGAAACCACAATTGTTTTTAATAATTCATTCACATACAGAACCAAGAAACGTTCTCGAGCATCTCCAGTTTCGTTTTTGTTTTCGCTTCTTGCTCTACTTTTGTTGGCATTGTGTTGCACCTTTACTTCGTTTATTCCCTCTAAATGAAGCAGATGTGTGCACACCTGGAATGGTAGTGAGTGAAAAGAATTCGTTTGTCTTTTCTTTATAAATAGACGAACGAGGACCAGTAAAGTGTCAACACCAGCCCATTTAGTGACATAGCGTCTAGTGGGCTAGATATGCTGTTGAGCAGACAGATGGGGCACTTGCGACACTACAGATAAGCACGGCCAAGCATTCTCAAAGGTGATCTGTGGGCTCCCACGAATATCCTGGTGAGAATCGGGTAGGTTTGAAGGTTCTCGTGCATGTTTTTTCGAGCTGAGTCTTCCTGAATTTCCTTTCAGAGCCATAACTGTTCAGGAATGTTTTGGAGAAGTTCTGGCATATTCCGGTTTATTCAAGCCGGGAAATAACATATTTTCATTTTGATGAGGTTTTATTCGTCAAGTTGTCATTGGCCAAAAAACATATAGTACCACAGATATAATAAAATTGAAATGTAAATACTACGTGACATAACTACAAAAAACAAGACATCATAATAAAATCATGTTATACCAGAGAATAGTACAGAACATGGATACAATTACAAACAACATTCCAATCCTCTGCTTGTGCGGTGGGGGTAATAGGTAAAGACACATATGGCATTTTGAGACAAAAATGGACTATACAGCATACAGAAGTTTATAATTAGTCCTCATCAAATGTGCAAAAATTGCGGAAAAGTGCATTTGTAAATACAAGAGCAGTATCTTTTGAAGTGTGAAGAGCTATAAAGTGCATATACGATTATATTAGTAATAACTGCGCTTAGGGTTCTCAGTTATATTTAACACAGGCATGATAACCATGTCCAATTAATCGGGTGATAACATTTTAATGCTCAAATTCCCCCCTCTTTCATTATTCTTCCTCTTGCTCTTGTACGCTATGCCCGATGGATATAATGTGTCACAACGAATACTGGGTTTATATAATTACTGCACCCAAACAACAAAAGAGCTTCATCACTCGTACAACATATTGCATATTGTCTTCCTAGCCACAGGATAGCCCTAGCAAAAAACAAGAAATGGCCTAAAGTTTCCCTGTCCATACCACATACCATTGTAGTGTGATGTGCCAAATTCAGTTGCCCTAGTCTAAATTTCATATAAAGACTACGGGTAAGGGGGGAATTGACCATATCTAAATATTTTTTAAACCCCAAAACCGGTTTGCTTGTCAAATATGTGGCTCTGCAGGCATTAACCAAATCGACCTCGGCAGCCTCCCGTGAGCTTCTCTTCACTTTTTCCATGTCACATTTAGTCATACCCAATGGATTATGTCACAGGTCTTCAAGGTACATTGCCAACAAGAGTTTATTTACATGTATGAACAGGGCAAAGATGCAAAGATCTGCAGCCAGCACATGGGTTAAAGCTTCACAAAACATTTTAAGTTCTGGGTTTAACCACAGTCTGAACCAATGAAGTACCGGCCTGATGATATCATCGTTATGAATTGGCCTAAGAACCAACTCTAAATAGATGGGTTTGCCAGGGCACCCAAGCATGCGTTTTAGAAAGTTTCTTTCCGCCAGGCCCAGTTTATTACTAGTTGGATGGCCCCAAATCTCTGCCCCATACAGGGCAGCAGATTTGGCCTGAACAACATACGTTGTTAGGGCTGGTGAAATGGCACCCCGGCCGTGAGCAAGGAAAAATCTCTATATTGCTGCCCATATTTTTCCAATAAGGAACTAGATTTGAGCATCTGGGATGCCCAACTTCCCTGGTCATTAAATCGTACCCCAAGGTAGTCGTAACATCGGACCTGCTCAAGAGCAATTCCATTAATGTTCAGTTTGATTTTCCTAAAACATCTGAATTTTGGTCGAAAGACTAATGATTTTGTTTTCCCGATCTTTATCTCAAAATGTAACTCCATATGTTTCTCGACGAATGCTGCCAAGGTAATCACAAGCCCCCTCACAGATGTTGATAGGAGCACTACATTGTCTACAAAAAGAAGTACTGGGATTGCCTCATTGCCAAGTCTCGGCTTATCTAGACAATTTAATCTAATATGCGGTATTACCTCATCGATGTACATCGAGAATAACCGGGGCGAGAACGCATTCTTGCCTCACCCTTTTGTTCAGCATGAATGGTTCAGTTAATTCATCCCTCCATCCCCCATCGCACTGCGGCTCTGTTATTAGAGTACAATTCTATTATCATTTGTAGCAAATTGGTTGATACTCCCCTACTAGACAAAATGGACCTTAGCATCCCTCGTGACACACAGTCAATGGCGGTCCTAAGATCGATGAACACAGAATACACATTCATGTTTCTGAGGACCGTATATTTCTGCGTGACCAAGTATAAATGGGACGCCTGATCCATAGTACTCGTTTTAGGGCAAAACCCTGCATGAAGATGGTCAACTAGTTCTTACTAGATAACCCATGCCTGGAGGTACTCATAAATATTGTTTTTGTTTATTATTTGTAATGCGCCGGAATACCCTAGGGTAACAAGGCGCAGCAGTTACAGGAATTTGCAAAGCTTAGTTGCAGACAATAAAAATCTATACATAACATGTACACAATAATAATAAAAGCAGGGAATATATACAGTTAACACATGTGAGTACAGTATGTCCAAATGGCAGAAGGGAGAAGCAGATCTAGGGCTTCCCATTCCCATATTCCTCCCACTCCATCCAGTAACGAAATGGGCCTAAAATTCCCAGGGTCCCTTCTCCCTCCTTTTTTTTAAATAGGAATTATGGTTGCATTTTGGCAGGAGGGAGACACCTTTATTAAATCTGAGGATTGCATTGAACAGATGCTGTAGAACCCATACACATATAATTGGTTCTTCCTATATTAAATGGATGGGTATTAAATCTGGCCCAGGGGCTTTTCCCCACTTCTGAGATTGTATAGCCTTGGAGACTTCCTGTGAATGAAACTGGATCGAGCCCAAGATATTTCCTCTGCCCTGAGACCACTGTGTTGTGCCCTGGAAGTCTGAGGAAGTTTTCCTCCAGGTGCTTGGGCTAATGTTGTTGGCGATCTTGCTCTTACAACCTTCTTTATTTCCACTGATTATTTTCCAGAACAAACTAGTATTCCCAGAATGGGATGCTTCCCGCAGTCTGTCCCCAATTCAACCCTGTCAATTCCAGCACAACCTTTTAAACTATTTAAGATGTCGAGCTTAGCTATCTTGCAATCCTCTTCAAACCAGAGTTTAAATTTGATGGCCCCTTTCTTTACGTTGTTACTGGACTTAGTAACGAAGGGTTTTAGGGCCAAGTTCATGTTATCATATGAGGTATGGATGTCTACGTTGCCAGGAGTCACTAATAGAAGCCACTCCAAATCGGGCAACATTGACCCATAAACATTTGGTCTCACAGAGTCCAGATCAAGATTAGACCATTTTATTCTTAATTTTGATTGGCCGTGAATTTGGACGGAATTACTGAATCTAATTTGATGGTTACTCTCTTGTTTGCCCAAATTGGCCATCAGTAAGGATAATGGCTTATGATCACTCCCCTGTTTATCCAGGACGTCAAAGTCCATTGCATGAGTCCACATTTTCATGGATAGAAAAATATGATCTATGTGCGAATTACCAGTATTCCCTTGGTAAGTGAATTTTGCTGGTTGATCCTTCCTAAAGCTCCCGTTGTAGACCCTTGGGCCCATGGCAAAAAGCGAGACGGCACAGCCAAGAGCCTGTGGGTGGACCCTGCCGGTGTGGGGAAATTAAATGAAGGGATATCCCATACCTCATTGTGGTCATCCCAGAGCCTCTCCAAGTCGGAGAGCGGTTCAACCCGCAGGTTCAGGTGACTGATGAGCATGGTTCGTGGACCCAGGCCCTCACATGCTTCCTTTTTATCTGCAAGATTCCTTGCCAATTCAACCACATGGGCTATATGTTTATTTGTGACCTGATTATACAAATTGAACATGGCAATGGGTTGATGACTCGGTGGGGCAAGTGCCATATCCTGAACATCCAGAGAGCCAGATTGAATGAATATTTGAGAACTGCCAATTGCCAGCAGTGTTTATCCATATAGCCAGCCCTCCAAAGGCTCTTCTTTCTGGTCCCTTGATAGCCGGGAAAGCTGAAGGACCTCATATCCTTCGAACGAGATCGACCCCAATTCGCAAGTTGCCTGGAAACACACTACATCATATCCCCTTATAAAACTACATCATCCATCAGGATCTATTCAATGTTTCCTGAGGCCAGCTATGTTCCAGGAAAATAAACGGACTCCTCTTACTTTTGGGCTTCGATTTGGCTCGGGCACAGATGTTGGTCAATATACACAGTCCAAATTGTTTCCTGCCTGGCTGCTACCGGTCTCTTGCCTGTTGGACACCTTAACAGGCCCATTTCCATAGTTGTCGAGATTATCATTATAGGTATCCAGGGATCGCTTATTGACTGAAGGGCTTATTGTTGTTCTTGTCCCTGGAGGAAGGTATGCTCGCAGTTCTATAGACAGTAGACCTGCCATCAACCAATCATTTTTTAGAAAAAATAGGATTATATCCTCACTACAATCGGGCGTACTGTGTCTCACATTTTAGTATGTCGCTTCTGATAATAGTAGTGCATCCCCTTACATGCCTAAAGTAGTGGATACACTTATTAATAAAAAACTCCTCGGTTTTATGGAGCCCATTTGTGTTTTTTTTTCGGTACGTTATGTAATGTAACCGATGGATGTTTACCATGATCCCTAGAGGCATAATGTGTTGGCCCTCCCACCTTCCTATACCCCAAAGGGATTAGGTTGGGTGATCCGATCCATGGCGGCCTGGATTTATGGGTGGGTGGATTATGCATCTGTGTATTTCTGTTCGGAGGATAGGGAGAACTTCCCTGCTCTTTCATATGTCCCCCAGGCACCCGACCAGGCACTCTAATATTACCAGCCAAGGGATAAGTAGAGCTTCTCTGCACGTTTGTGTGACTCTTAACCACCTGGTTATGCACGCTACTCTCTCCATTGGTCTGGTGGCTGAAAAATAGCCTGTTAATAGAAGGACGTGCTTTGCCAGGGGCAACTTTTAGGAGTTGTCACAGTCATTAAACTATTATCTGTCCTCTTGTCTGTGATACTACAAGCATTCTTATTTGATAGCTCCCTTGATAGCCTCTCCTTAATGCAACCCAATTGGATTCCAAGGTGGTGGACGTTTTCCTTGATAGTTTTTTCTAATGTTTCACACACAGTTTTCAGTAGTTGTATGTCATCCCGGTTCTAATATACTATCCCCAAATCCCAGCTGGCAAATGCTTGACTCATTAATCCTATCAGTTTGAGTACTTACACTGTTGCCTGTGATAATACCCTTACTATGATTTGGACCTTGTGATGTTCCATTTAACCCTGTGGGGGTTCCTTCAATTGCACAACTCTTGTGTCGTTTGTCACCCCCCATCTAAAAGAAAGTCATCCCCTAAGGTCTGAAAACTATTGGATGTTGGAATCATAAAGTTTACACTGCCCACTCCCTCATCATTAAAGTGGCTATGATTACTTTCACCATCAGATACTATGATGAGTTATCTAGAGTTAATAGGTCCACAACATTTGTGTGTAATTCAATAACTTGGGCACCTGTGTCCCCATTGGCCATAATGGGGATGGCATTGTTTCTCTTTCCCCCTCCCTCCCCCCGCCATTCGAATTGTTATACCTCATAAATATCCTTAGGGTCTTTTTGTTTTCCAAAACATCCAGGGATGTGCATGCGGGAGGTGGGTTTTAATACTGGTGCAACGCTTTCTGATAGATTTCACTATCTTCTATAATAGATATACAATTAGATGCAGCTGCAATCCTGCAGCAATCTAGGGCATCTATCCTTTTGATGTTTGGGCCTTCTATATCGTGTGATAGGTCTTTAATTTATTTCTGTTATGATTGTATTAACATCCCGTATTGGTATTGCTATTTGTATAGCTTTATATAGCTTTTAACACAATTGGAACACAATGGTTCAATAAACACACAATCAAGACAGGGAAAAAAGGTAAAAATACCAAAAATAAGATTTACAATTTCATATCCGCATATTAAAACATTAAAAGAATGAAAAATCACAATCTGTAGCAGATCAATTTTAAAAGGCTACACCTGAAAGGTCCTATGTGTGCAACACTATATGCACAGGAACGCTCCCTGGGAAGAAAAGAAATATGGGCTGAGGAGGCACGCCCAAGAGCTCAGGGAGCACACTAAGTACGATGCTCCCCCATCCTCAGGCCTTCATTGTTCAAAACACTTCCTAGCCTTCATAGGCGTAGATACTCTTTATGCAACTTTTGTGCAAAGTTTGAAGCAAGTTAAATAACCTACACAAAAACAGGGTGCAAAATGTGCACTCGCCACCTGCCACTGGCTAGTGATATTTGACTCTTGGCGAGTAAGAAATGGTATGTTGTGTTTATGTATGGAATTTAGGTGGTACAGGAAACTCAGGTGCTCGCCCGGAAGACTGAGACTCAAAACAAAAAGGCACTGTCCCGGTCAAAAAGGCTCATATTCTATCCCTGTCACTACAACAAAATATAAAGTCCAGCTACTGTTCGGAATCCAGGAGAATGACTCCCTTCTCCTGGATGCAAAGCTCCCAAATGCCTCTCAGGCTGTTGTTCAAAGCAAAATGTGCTGGCTGGTGATATTTTTACTCTTGGTGAGCAAGAAATTGTATGCTTTGTGTATGTGTAGAATTGAGGCGGTGAGTGACTTTTGTATTGCTGGCTAGTAGCTGCAACTTGAATTTTTTGCCACCTGCTGAATAACATAAAAGGCTTCAGGGAGAGAAAGGTTAAGGAAAAAGGGGTTGGATAGGTGGGTTGGCAAAAGGAAATGAGTCCTGTGTATGAAGGTTATCCAATTAGGACAGCACATTAAACTCTGCAGTAGATTTCTCTTTATATTAATGACCCTACTGCAGAGATCGATTTGTAACTTGCAGGTTCAAGGTTTGAAACTGACAGGGGCGCCTCGTCCATAATGGGTGACTGGGCGTTGACCCACTAATTGTGGATGAGCCGCCAAGCCAGCCCAGTAAAACACTAAGTGCTTACTAGGCTGCAACAAGAGGCTGAAGGAGTGTTCCAAGACTGTGTGGCGACAAGTAATGAAGAGCCTGACCAAGTGGTGCCGTAGTCGTTGCTATAGACTTGTATTAAATGATAAACCAAACCTACTTCTCTATCCCTAACTCTAAGTGGATTTCCCTACATGAAACTTGGGTGCTCGTCAGGAAGTCCAGGTGACTCAAAACAAAAAAGGCACCGTCCCCGTCACAAATGCTCCTATTCTTTCGCTGTTGCTACAACAAAACACCATAAAATCCAGCTACTGTTCGTAATCCAGGAGAATGACTCCCTTCTCATTGATGCAAAGCATCCATGTCCCTCTCAGGTTGTTCAAAGCAAAAGTTTCATAAACGTTCTGGGCTCTCCGTAACCCAACAGAAAATCAAATAATCGGATAAAGTTCTTGTGGGGCTAGGAGAAAGACTCCTTTCTCCTAGCTGGTTCTCCAATGTCTTTCACAGTTCTTAATAAGATGTGTAGCTCCCTTAGGGAGGTTTTCACAATCTCTGGGTTTTGCACATCCTTTGACTCACCCCCACTGGGATGATGAAACTGTTCCTGGAGTCCCCCTCAACTCTCCAGCACCACACTTTTGCGAAACTAGCCTGGGAACTGTATCACAAAATGGTTTACGGTGTTCTCTATTTCTTTATGGTTTACAGTCTCGTAACTTCCTGACCCATTCCCGTTAACTTCTCCTGGGGAACTCTTCACTGGTTTCGCCAGGGGTCGCGGGTCCACTCTTCCTACTTCAACTCCTTCCTTAGGCAGTCTTCCGTGCCTTGCCTCTCTCCACTTAGGGTTATTGTGGACCACCTTGGTGTAGCTGTTGGACACCTTGGTCCTGTCGTGACGGATTACACCTCCACCACAGTTTCTCACCCTTTCCTGATGGTCACCTAGGCGGTTCAGCTGCAGGCTACATTAGGTGGTCTCAGCACCGTTTTCAGACCAAACCCCACTACAGGTCGTGCCACCACCTCCGTCTCTGCAAGTAGATCATGCCGGTTCCCACCCGATTCGCAAGACACTTCTCGGGTGTCATGCTCTTCCTCTTCTCAGCCTTAGACTAGTTTTGTTGCAGTCTCCCGAAGCCCTGCACCAGCTTTCCGTGCTTTGATGTGGCCTCCTCGGTCACCTGGTTCTCCTTCTGGTTGTATCACAGTTTGCAGCTTGCCAGAACCGCACAGACGATTGTCGGACGGGTAAGAGGATGACGAAGAACACAGTCCTTCTTAGCTGTTGAGTTTAAAAAGCGGTAACGGCCCCATCATAATGTTCGTCCAATTGACAGCAGCAGCTCTAGCCTTCGTCCCACTCGAATGTTCCATTTTTGAGCGCTTCTCCATCTCATTATCTATGCCAAAAGAAAGCTTTGATATTTCACAATAACACATAGTTTTGGAGGTGATCTTATGTTGATACTGTATGGGAGGACAGGTCTTTAGGACATCCCTCCCCCAGATTCCTCTCCTATGTGAGGCTTATGACTCGTCAGCAGCCACCTATGCACCTGGGCCCGGGATGCGGGATGGCTGCGGATCGACACGTGAGGCTGCACGGCTCACCTTGTAGCATAACCTAGACTCCATTTTGTATACACTTAGACTCCATTTTGAGTATACTAAACCCAGGCCTCTGTGGAACAGGCCGTCTGCAGAAGCTGCAGCTCACCCCCTACTTGATCGTGCACAGCGAGCCTGCACTTCCCCCCCAGCCTCCTCCCCATGGCAGCTCTGCTGAAGGCCCGTTCTCATGAACAGCTAGGCCCAAGCAAGTAACAGAACAAACACTATCATTTACCTTCTGCAGTACATCATTGCCCTGGCGGTGACCTGACTTTTAGTTGGGGTCTGGGAAAGAACAAAGTTGTCCCTATCAAGCATACCTTGACCGCCCACAGACCCCCACATCCGTGATATATACGGTGCGCATGACCCCCCCAACCCTGTTCCCCCGGGTGAAGTGTTAAACGTGAATGATAAACCCCTGTGCCTCCAGTCTCATCTATGCTGCTAAGCCATTTATGAAAAGGTTTAAAACCCATAATGCTGATTGCTCATATTAAAATGATATGACTGTTGCCCACCCCAGGACATCTTTGTGTAAAGGTGTCAAACGTATGTACCCTCGAATCTGCCATTCACTGACCAACGGTTGCTTTTACTGTAAAATGGTTAAAAAAGCAATGTATAAAATGCCTGCACATGATATGATTGTAAGTGTTGTGACACATAGGAGCCATTAAAGTATTGAGCCACACCTGTAGTTGATTGAAATGTTAGTTGAACTTGTTGTTTCCTCGTTCTTGAGCATGTACACCAGCCTGATCATAAGTATAACGTTGTAATTTGTCACCTAGATTGATGCACTCACCAACCCGGTTCTACCTCACTTTTCATGTTCATTTTCCTCATGGGCTCCAAGCAACAAAATGAAGAACATTGCATGATGTAATGCTAATGAAAACGTTCTCTTTATTGATCCTGTAAACATGAGCACACGCGATTCGTAGAGATATGCAATTTACATAATGTCCCCAAGTCTAAGCAACACGTCTCTGTAATAGCGTTCATGCTGCTCAGTAAATAGGGACCCGCGAAAAGTTACAAGGCCATCTCCCCCTCCTTCTAGAAAGCTGCATATCCAACTCCCCTCCTACCCCCCATGGCTCGGCGGGGCTTGAAGGCCCCTGGTTTTCTGTTTCTGGAACATTACGGCTACACCTCCCTGTGTTCCTGCTGGGCCCGCAACAAGTATTTACCTCCTCCCATGCCTCCGACACCAGATGCCATCATAAAATCACTGTGTACTGCCATGGCCAGGCCAAGACGAATTATGAGCCACCCGGCCCCAAATCCCGTCGCCTTTTGAGGTGCCAGCTATGTGCCCCTATTGACCCAATGGTATTTCAGTTCATCCTAAGCTTAACGGGCCATGGAGACAGTTATTCACCCCTGTACTAACATACCGTAAAACTATCTCTCACTACATCTAACAGAATAGAATGATAAAGGCCGCCTAACCCGTGCCCCCTGATAAGACACCTGGACTCATGAGACTGGGTCCTTTGTTAATGGCAACTTTATGATGATGTATTAAGGAAGCCTCAAGTTGCATACTGTTTTTCTGTCTCTCCTTCTTGGTATTAGATTCATGTGTTGTAGGATTTATATGGTACCTTGACATAGAAGTTTGTGATGAATGTGTACGGATGGCCACAAGGGCAAATTATTAGCACTGCAGTAATGTATCCACATGGACAGCTAACACTCCACCCGATGAGCCCAGCTGACCCAAGCACTCTGCAATGCCACCACGTGGATCTCCGCCAATCATGGAGCACTGCACATACATTATACATAGTCTTGGGGATTGGGTGGCGACGACTAGCTACTATGTGCCCCCTATAGCTTACCTCACGCATGACATATTTTTGTAATAAATATGACTGTCTTTGCTATTGTCAGACAGAGCGCTCTCTGATTTTGCAGAGTCCTTTGCATGCCCTATATCGATTTAGATAAAGCCTTTTTATATCTCACCCGCACTTGGTCCTGGTCTCATTCCCTGCTGGGGTGTGTCCATTATTTACGCCCACTGTTGAGTTTAACTGCCTTTTTGGGGACGCTCATGTTCAATAAGATTTGTGTGTTCTCGTCAGCGTAAGTGGTGGGGTTTTACAGAGGATGTACCTCCCAATTGCATCCTAGTCACAGGAGAGGAGTCCCTCTCCATGAGATCCTTCCGCATTTGATCCCACCCCTAGGGTACTATTGGTTAGGGGCCTCACCCCCCCCGAACCTCATGGAAAGGGGTTCTCCCCTGAGAAGAAGGGACGCCAGCTGGTTTTGATTGTCAAACGGACGTACCCAGTGCGCATGTCCAATGGTCATGGCAGACCAGGGACGTTTTGCTTCCCTCAGCATGCATGGCCCTTTGGGGATGTAGGCTGGGGTACTGCGAAGGGGTGCCGCTGCATCTCCCCGCACATTCTGGGCTGCTGAGGCGTACTTTAGAGGGGCGGCCTCTGCTCATGTGCCCATGTGCAGGAACCAGGAAGTCCTCCCTGTTTACTGTGCGCGTTGCACTAGAGCCATTGCGTGAATGGGGCTGCAGGTAAGAAACAAAATGTGAAAGTGTACGTGGCTGCGTGTGTGGTGAATGAGTGTATTTTTGGGAGTTCGTCTGAATTAAATGAGTGTGTATGGGTGCGTGTATGAATGTGTGAAAAATGAACCCCCTCACCTGGGGCCCCCGAATCGGAGGCCCACTCATCAGCACGGTCAGCAGGCCTCTGACTTTGGGGTGCGGAGGAGGAGAAGCTCCCAAATCAGAAGCCTGTTAATTGTTTTGGTTTCTTTGGTACGTGACAACTGATTTTATTATGTTGATACTTCTTCCAGACTTTCCCCAATATTCTTGCCCAGAGAGTACATACTATTTTGTATTCCTGCTGGGGATAAGGGCAGGTGGTGCTACTTCCAGCCCTCCAGTCTGTGGATGAGGCCCACTCTTGTCAATTTTCGTAGGGACCTGTACCAGTAACGCAAGTGTTTGTCGTTTCAGCATAGCCTCTGAGGACTTGTTAATATGCAAATACAAAAGCCTAAATAGAAAGGGAAATGTAGGCTGCGAGAATACTTACAACATGAGGGTTTCTGTCGTTCGTATTGTTGCAGGTTGTTTTAGTGTTTCTGCTGTCAGGTGTCTTGACCCACGTATGAAATATTATGATACAACATTTTGTGCTGTGGGCTTAGAAAATCCAAGATGGCTGAAAAGCCCACATTTGCGCCAGAATCTAGGAAAACCGCGCAGTTTTGCGCACACCAAAATGGTCGCCTGACCTGCCACCCACCAGTGTGAGCATGAGGGGCCAGAAGCGCCATTAGTGAAACATGGTGCCAAAGGAAAAACAGCAGTGCCTGTTAGCTCAAAAAGCGCTTTGAAATCACATTTGTTTCTCTGAAATGCAAGCTCAAAATGCCTATTTCAAACATTGCAAGATATTCAAAAATCTTACTGAACACCAGCAGACGTCTGGTAGAATGAAGTCTTGTGTGCATGCCAAATCTGGAAAGATGAAGAGCCGAAAATAATGTTCATAACAAAACTGGCTGAGCTGTGGATGCCAGCAGCTTAAGTGAAATTGGACTTAAAACCACTAAAATTGAAATGTTTAAAATAAATGAGTGACCTACTTTGAGTGTCACATAGGTTGCAACTGTTTAAATGTCATAGTTTTGAACTTAGAATCAGCGTTCTAGCTGCATGTGTACAAATTGTAAGTTTGATTTGAATGAAGAAAACTGGAACAAAAGTGACATTTAGCTGAAGCCTGGCTTGAAGAGATTGAATTCTGCCCGGCAACTACCCCCGACAGGAGTTGAAACTTGCCCAACAACTGCATTCCCAGGCCTGGCCTGTCTTCTCCTGCCCCCACCAAAAGGAGATTACACCTCTCTGATTGAAGTAGGGTAGGGGTACCTGGGGCTGCAGGAAAACGGAACAATGAACTTTCCTTGGCTCAGGCAAATGCTAAATCAGGGGTCGTAAATGGATTCCTCTTGGAAGGCAATGGTAGGGTCACTGCCTCTGGGAGCCACTTGAGCTGGAGGCGGGGACAGACAGAAATTCCCCCATGTGCTTTGGAACCTAAACCACACCATCTGGGCAAGAGCATCATTTTAAAAAGCTGGATAATTCATAGTACGGAAGAGTCAAAATTACGTAAATAATATAATTATTTCTGTGATTTTTTTCTGTGCACATTTTAAGAGGTGTTAGGACTCTGTGGTATGTTCTGGGGAGTAGTAGCGGAAAATAGGGTGTTACTCCAAGTGTCTGTATTTTAAAAATCTGACACTTCATCATCTGGTGCCCATATTCCTTGCACACATTTGTGTACATTCTGGAAAAGTTTAGAGGTTGTGTTGTGGATGAAAAGGGCAGAATTCTGTCAGATGTGGACACAACATCTTACAAAGACAGGGATCGGATGGTTTGGTGCTACAGAAAATATGTTAACTGGACATATAATATTAGAAAAATTGTACATAGATAAATACACATTTGGATCAAAAATAGATTTGTGTGCAAAGTGACAAGGGGGGTGTGCTTTCTGTATGCCATAAAAATGACACCGGATGACGCACAACTCTGTTCTCCAGTGAGAGCACAGAAAATCTGCTAACCTATCAGGATCTTCAGAGGGTTGGGCATAGAAAGTCAGCCTTCCCACCCACTTTCGAAAGACATAAAAAGGACCACTGAAACCCAGGTAGGGACACTCACTTCCCACTTCAAACTGATTTCCTGCGAAGCGCTTTGCCAGAAGACTCCAGAACCAGAACTTAGAATCCAGACTTCAAATCCAGAAGACTCCAGAACCAGAACTTAGAATCCAGACTTCAGAACTTGTAGCAGAGAGGACTAGTCCACAAGTTGAATCCTTCAGAGGCCTCAGAATCCAGCAACCTAACCAAACTATTCAACAGCCGGGCGAGCTGTTTGATTCTGGCCTAGAACCCTGTGCCAGAACCCAGAAAGCTGTGCAGGGCCAATAGAAGACCAGACCCAGACCAGACCGCTGTGCAGTGCCAGAACTTTTGCCAAAACCAGAGACCCAGACCAGATCGCTGTGAGCAGAACCGGTACCAGAGACCGTCCGCGGCGAGTGAAGCCCAAACGTGACCAGATCTTGATGGCCTATTTCAAATTTATAGTGCGAGTACCCACAGAACTGTGCATAGTCATACCTTAGTTTAAAATAATCTAATTCAAACCATTTCCACCTATTTAAAACTGCATCATAGAAATTGGGTGTCCATTCTGTGATTTCAAACCTGTGAAAGAGTAATTTGTCATTCTGAGCTTTACTTTATTTTGAGAATCTACCTCCACTATATTGTCCGTATCTTTTGAACCGCATGTGCGACTTTCTACTCTTTATAGTTCCGTAATCGCGCTCGACGCACTTGGAAAAAGTGCAGCGAATTGCAATTTGAATCAAATTTCTCCACTTGTCAAAATCGCTGTCTTTTGCTTTTGCTTGCAACTGCTGAAATCCGTTTTCAACCTGATAATCCCTCATGAATCACTGCTAGTGTTGACCTGAACCAATCTTAAGTAGCTATCACCTACCCTGAATCTCCTATATGGAATTAAAATCATTTTTATTGTATTTTCACTTCTTTGCAAATCACATTTTGTATTTTGCCTGTGTTTAAAAACATACCGGTTGCTCTAAGCTTGCTAGGGGGGAACTGAATTGGTATTGCATTTGATTGTATTCCTGAAAATTGTGTGCTCTCCTTCCATCTCCTTATATTGCATAGGGGGCGGAGTGAATTGTCAAAAGAAAAAGTGATCATATTATCTCTGGTGGAAACCATCTCAGTTATTTCTGTGCTGCATTCTTTTCCATCATTGCATTTCCTTGAACCCATAAAAGCATTCTCAGCCACCATATCCTCTCTATACCAACTCCTAAGTAATTAAAAAGTGTGCTAGTGTAATATTATCCATTGTTGATCACTGTCATATTCATAAGTGTGCTATCCAATATTAATTCATTTATAAAAGTGTGATATATATATATATCTTGTTTAATTTTTCAATAAATCTTTTAATTTGCAAAACAAACCTACTTCTTGGCTCAGTGAGGACAGGGTGATTCCAAGAGAGGGGCGTTATACACGGGTTTATCATCCAGATCTATGAACTTGTCATAAAAATATATAAATAAGGGCTTCCCTTGGGCATCCCAGAATTGGCATTGACTTAGTTGGAGTGCTGAATTGAAGTCACTTAACACTGCCATTTTGAATTAGGCCTCTTTTCTGCTCCATCCAAGAGAACTTTTTAAGTTGCTGAGTAATCATATTAGTTATTGATTCAGGGATGAGGTTCCTTTCATCCTTTCTCACAAAGCTTTTCCCAGAGAATTTGAGCACATGGAATAATAATGATCTATGTATTTAGCATTAGTCAGATGGAAATGCATTAGTTGCAAAAGACATGTTCTGGTGTGAGCTAGGCCTCGGACTGAGGAACTGCCAAAATACTGAATCAGGCTTTGGATCTACTGCATTCTAGAGAAGATTTAGGACTGCTGGGTTTGTGGCAGAGTGGGTGGGTAGCACAAATAATACAAGAAATTACTTCGCAAAAGTGGGGCCTCTGTTACATGTTTTCCTATGAGGGTCTCTCTCTCCAAAGAGAGATGAATGTCCTGTCCTTGGCCTAGCTAGACGGATGAATAAAGGGGAAGGCAACATGTGATGATGTGGTAGTTGCAAAGATATGCGTCATGGTGAGGAAACTGCATGGTCTGGGAATGGTCTAGGGTGCCAAAATGTCTGGTGTCGTGGGCAAGGATGTTAGTGTATCTACCATTGTTGCCACAAGGTGCTGGTGGATTTTGAATGTCATGTGTAATGTTCTAACCAATAGAGTAGGGTAATGTATGTTGTTCTTAAGGTTCATTTCTTCACTCTTCCCTGGGTGATTTATATACGTCTGGTTGAAATATGTTTTTTTTTTTTTTTGTAATGTACCTTTCTGTGTCTTCTTAATTTGCTAACCATTGAAAGCCACACATATTAGATGTGTGTTGTCCTGAATAGGTAGGAACAGAATTCTGACATATTGGAGTATGGATTTAACCAAGTTAGTCTGTAGGTTTAAAGGACTGCAGTAAATGTCAACCTAAAACACAGGGCGCCAACTCAGCTGGTGATTTACATTTTTTCTTAAAGATTCCCAAACTGACATGAACTGCCCATCCCCAAGAGCTCTTATGGTGGCCCTTCAATTGTATTCTCTGTAAGAGGTTGGAGCAGGCTGTCGTGCGGAGGGTTCAGGCAGGGGGGTGTAACTAAAACAGCTAAATCTAAGCAGAATGGATCCAGGAAGGTCTATTAAGAAAGGATCTAGCCTATCTATAGTCTCAATGCTTCAGGGAGCCTACACTGGCTTAGCCAACTCCCATTCTTACTCCCTTCTGTTTTAATCCTTTTGAGCTTGGCCATCATGAATGTTCTGCTCTTGATACCTCTCCATCTAAGTCGGTAGTCTGCTACTTTTGACTCACCACATGTTTTGGACAACAACTGCCACCAGCCCTAGCCAGCATAGCCAATGGTGAGTGATCATGGAAGTTGTAGTCCAAAACATCTGGAGAGCCACAAGCTTAAGACCTTTGTTCTAAGTTATTGTTCCCTATTTGGCCCTCTTGGCTTGGCCAAGGCAGGTCCTCTTCTCCTGGTGCTCTATTTCGAACTATTTTCTCTTCAGCAACACCATCACTCAAAAAGACCATGCCATCACCCACCAATTCAGGAGCATTGTATTTTCATGTCATGCCACATGGAGTGTGAACATAATGAGGACCCTGGTGCGCTGGTCTGTTACCCCATTTGGTTTGTGCATTGTAAATGTCCATTGCAAAATGGTTCCAATTCCTAACCTCAGTGGCCAGTGTTAGTTGGCTCCCGAGTGTTGTGCATTTCCTATTAATGAGGATAAGTCTGTGTCATGACCCATGGCCCAAAGTTATACATGTTGAAATCGGTAGGTTTGAACATGGCAACCTACAGACCTCCGCACCAGCTTCTGTCTCTCTGCGAATGTCTTTCCTCTGTTGATGGAGATGAGCGCCGTGCAAACATAGTTTGTGTCCGCCATAACATTTTTGTTTGCTCCATGCTGGAATTCACTTTGCAGCTTTGGCACCCAGCATGTGCAGACTCTTCACTTCCACTCCTTCCATGGACCTGCAGTCTGAGTTCGGGGAATTTGAAAATTCACTGTATTGTTGCATAGGTAAAACACTGAAGCTGCAGGTTGATTCCCTCAGGGTTTTCATCCTGCAGTGCTTGTACCAGATATGGGATTAAACGTGTTTTCCCCTCCATGAAGTACCTGTCCCTCTTTCCAGTCTGGGCTCCTGTTAAGCTGCTAGGCTGTACCTTCAGCTCTGACTCTATAAAGGAATGCTAGGGGAGCTCCAGGAAGTCCTCTTGCCTCTCTGTTTCCACAACTATCCTCAAGTTTTGCAGTCGAACAGTCCTTTTGGGTATCCTATCCTGGGCGCCCCCCTAAACCTTGCTTTCTCTGTTCCAGTGGTCTACTTGCCCGAGATTCCTCATGAACTTTTCCCCCTCTCCCATCTCGGCTCCATCCGAAAATGGCTCATCTGCCATATAACCGCACCACAGTATCTAAACCTATTAGAAAAGCAAAAATGTGATTGCCAATGATCCTTTCCCACCCATTACAATCTGCAGATGGAGATGTTGTTGAAGAAAATTTCAAAGCCTGCTTAAGCTGGTGATTTCAACCAATCATTCGTCACTTTTGTGTTAGAACTAGTTGGACTCTCACCGGTATGTGCTGTCATGCCAGTCCTGCATTTTAATGTATCAGCTTATGTTGTGTACTTTTTATCATTCTCGTCCTAACCGCAAGACAAGGCGCACAAGACCATTAACAAAAAAAAAGAAAAGAAAAAAGTGATGTCTTGGCCGGACATCTTACACCAGGCATGGCATGGCAAGCTTTCTGAGCTTTCAAAAACCAATTCAAACAAGGCAATTCATATTGCCAATTGTAGTCCTCTCCCACTTGGATGATGGCAATGCCCTTGTGGAAGGCCTTGCAGCAACTACCCTGGTACCCCTAAGAAGTGTCCTACATGCTACAAAACGTCTCATCAAAGAGCCACACTGCACAGACTGCTGATAAAGCTGCCTCCCCTTCAACTCCTACAGCATCATCTGCAAGGCTTTCACCTTGAAGTCCTCAAGCTACCTCCCAGAGAAACTCTGCATCTAATGAGGACTTTGATCCACTAGAGCATAAGGACATGTGCAGACTTTAACTCTGTTGGTGCAGGAAGTAAAGAACCATGAGACAGTCCTTCTCTATCTGTGCCCCTAGACCCTGGAACAACCTCCCTGTCACATCAGACTCGTCCCCTCGCTTCTACAGTTCTGGAGGGAGCTCAAGACACTCCTCTTCAATTAATGGCTCCTCCCTAACACCAATGTCCACACACCCTCCGCTCCCCACTTTACCTAAGACTGGGTGATCTGCTCCCCACTGTTAACTTCACAGATTGCTTGTAGATCCCTTGCTACCAAACTGCCTTCCCTCCGCCTCCTCCATGCTCCCTTGTTTCTCTGCTTTCCTCACCGTGTTCTTCCGCCATGATTGTAAAGTGCCTTGTTGCTTCCCGAAGCTATGCCTGTGCTCAACAAATACCCTTATGATAAAGTAAAAGACGCTTTGCATTCTGATACTGGCGTTTCAGTTTCCAGGTAGGTATTGGCCTCCAAGTCCTTTTACGTAAATATGGCTGCGAGTAAAATGCCAGGATTGTCTAAATGTCAAATGTGCTTTGGGACTCCTTAGCAGCCATTGTCCTACTATTTTCTGTTACTTTGTATCGGTTGCAAAGCAGAGATCTTGGAGTTTGGGAGAATAGATCAGATTTGTAGTATTGAAGAGCTCAGTTAGTCACTTGGCGGGTAAGATTAGTTGATGCAATGTGTCACGAATCCCAGGATGTCATCACTGCTTCCATGGGGGTGTGGAGGTATCCCTTTCCCATGAGGCCAGGGAGGTGAGGCCGCTACTCGTAGTCCCCTTTGTGATGGTACTCAGTGGGAGGATCTCATGGGGCGGGAAAAACCTTTTGGGACTAGTGATAACTATTCGGGGAGAACGCTGTATACACAGAACACCCACACCTCTCCTTCAACCGTGCTCTCTGTATACCTCTCCATGTGTTTCTGTAGAGCTAGAAATAGAAACCACAGAGACGAGGAAGAATAGCAGGAGTTATAGGAACTAATGTGTAACACCACTGAGATGATGAAGAGCTGCGGAGCCCTACCAAATAGACAGCCGAACCAACCTGAGCGGTCTAGACAACAGGAACCAATTAAGACCAGTCTAGTGATAATAAGGAAGGAAAGAAAGGGTAGGTCCTCCCAGGAGGACCAGCTTGGGGGCAAAGAGGACGATGCCAAACGGGACGCAGAGGTGACGTCCTTTTTCGGTTTGCAGTCGGCAGCCCAAAAAGAGGTGGAGGAATGGGATCAGACTGTAAACAAGCATTCGAACCATGTGCCTGTGGGGAGAGACTCCAACTGCCCAGCTTCTACCGCTGCAGAGCTGCCACAGAGGGAGTCAAACGCCAGTGGAAGAGAAAGTGTGCAGGAAACGGAACTGAGCAACAGGAACGCTCCTTGCCTGGTGAGAATCCTAGTAACTGGAGTCTGGGACACATTATTGCAGAGGTAGGGAGAGTTCCAGACGTGGACCCTTTGCTCACTTTTCTTAGAGAGGCACAGCTCCACCTCACTGATGAGGCTCAACCAGGCGGAAACACGTGTCGGGTTGCTGTTGGTACTCTTGTTCAGAAGAGAATTGCCTGGCATTTCGGTGGTGGACTGCCCTTGGATATGTAGTGGACGTTTCTCTTCTTTGAAAGGAAGGTGAGCTAAAGAGTCTGGTTAAGACTCTAACCCGGAATATAGGCTGGTAGAGACACTCCCACCAACCCCCCTTGTTTGGGCTTTTAGCGAAGTAAGAACCTAGCGGAGGGAGAAACCTGCAGTTTTATGCAAACCTGGGAGTATGAATGCTTGGATTACTGCATTTAGATGGAGAGGGGGGCGGCCGCAGCACCCTAAAAATCTTGATTATCTCTGAGATTTGGAGTATTCTTTGAGCCATCTGTGATATCCGATAGTCCTTGTGCTTTTGTGTCCCTTTACAAATTCAGGCAAAAGTCACTCCCCTCCTCGGTACTCTAAATACACACAGCAAAATGTTTTTAATTTACCCCGAGTCAATTATCACTAGCCATTGTCTAGTGATGAGAGCACATTATGATGCCTGACCTTCACATGTCCGTAGTGAGTGCTTAATTCATTTAGCCATTTTAGTGACTTTTCTTTTAGTTTTTGCAAGTTGTGAATTAAATTGCATAATTGGTGTAGTAGACCATTCAGCGACTAGGACGAAGAGCAATGCCTGACCATGTTGTGTACCATCATTTTGCTATTCTAGGAAATCCGAAATGGCTCCCAATTCTTCAAAGAGTTTCTTCTTTTGGCTGCAAAGAACAGGAAGGCATTCCCACCTATCTTTATATTTTATAACAAATAGGCAAGGAGTGCACAGGCGAAAGTGCTGTGCAAACGTAGTTGCCAATAAAGAGGCGCCAAGCTAAAAATAAACCTGTTGTGCAATTCAAAGCTCTTTAACTGGAGCCTATAATACACAGTTAGCAGATTTAATGCTGCCATATCTTGGAACAGAATACTGCAAGCCCTTCAAGAAATGCGACCGTAGTCTTGAAGCATTGTGCACTTTGTCATTGTGTTTTGGGTATTTTGCACTATAAGTTTGTAATGGTTACAGGTAGACCGCATTTAGGGACACTCATTACAATACTATGTAGGGGCTCCAGTCCAAGCACTTACTGTGTTCTGTGGAATAAGGTGGATTGGGAGTGGACCTGCTTTAAGTCTTTGAGTAGCAATGAGTGTAACCTCGAGTCCAGCCAAGCGCCTTGTGTAAGGCAGCGCACATCTCTGTTTTTGCCGTTTCAACCCATGGTGCAACTTGCTGACTGCACCTACCAGGTATGTAGCGGTCCCGTCTCATCCTCTGACCTCTGTGAGTTGTTGTGCGGGTCTCTCTCCCCCGAATTGCCGGGTCCTGGTGTCATCCCCTGTGTCCTTCGGGGGTGCCTGGCGGAAGTGGATGGTGGGTTGCTGAGCGTTAATTGGGGAGTTTGCGGAGCTGTCAAGATTCCAGAGGAGATACAGTTAAATGAGGGTTGGTGGAGGATCAGGCAGGTGGCATGCCATGCCCGATATGCTGCTCTGACTTGCATGTGGCGCCTCCTGTCTTCGTTCCTGTCTGTTCTGGGTACAGCCATCTTCACTGTAAGGGCTCGTCTAAGTAGGGGTATCTGGACAGGTAGCAGGTGCCGTGACTGTAGCGCTGCTTTGCCTGTAGTGTGCTAGCGATACCGATATCTGTCCCGATATCTGTCCCTGAGTCTCTCAGAATGCTGATTACCAGAGTTCGTGCCACTAAATGAACAGCTAATCTCTTATCTGAGTTTGCGTCCCAGCCTAAGTCCTCTAGTTCAGATTTAAGGATTGGGCTTTTTCAAGAAGGACATGCTCTTCCAGAGTATGGCGCTTTGACTGCATCTCCAGTATCCAGCGGGAGCCAACTGTTTGAGGTGCTGGCAAGGAGTGCTCGGAGGAGACTGTGCCTTTGGGATACGAGACTCGACGGGGCTAAGTACTGAGTTGGGAAATGAGGGAGTGGCCAATCAGGTTGACTTTCTGATTTTATGAATGCAGTCCCCCATGAAAAAGATGGGTGAAGTAATATCTGTAGCTCTAGTGCAGTCTCCCTTAAATGACATGGGGATGGGTGTTGAGCCAGGTAACCCCCGGAGATGTAATCGCATTACGGAGAACTTCATTTGTGAGCTCAAACAGGGTACAAATGTAGCAGCTTTCTGCTCTTGGGTTGACTTGTTGGATAAGAGGGCACGACAGGGCTGATCAGTCTTGCCAAACTGGCCCGAATCTTTATACGGTCAAACCATACTGTCAGCCAGACCAGAATGTAACTAATAATTTGGGGGACTTTTAACAAGGAATCTTCCGAATATCCGGTGGAGCCAGTATGCCCAGCCCCATGCCCAGTAGCAGTTTCTTACCGGCATACTATAAAATTGTTTTAAAAGTCTTAAACGCCGGATGGATCTGTGGCTGCCTCATGCAGAACATCCAGATTCATGGATCAGAGGGCCATTCATATCAGAAAATACCATATGTCGGAGATCTCTGACATTAACTTAAGGCGGTTTAACAGGGATCTGAGGAACTTCATAATTACTAATGTGAAGAAGCCTGGCAAGTTGGAGCCGAAAGATGCGCTTAGGAATAACGTCCGGGCCTAGTTACATTCTAGAGCTGGTCGAGGCTGCATCATTTAAAATTCTCCACAGTGAGTGGTGCACTATGAGCAACACAGATTGTATCATAATAGGTTGTGGACACAAACCTCCCATTGTTTTTGAGCCTATGTAAGAACCTGAGCAATATGTCTTCGAATATCAACACCATAATCATACTGGACTAACTTGTTTAGTTGAATCCCTTTCCAGTGTTGTTCAGTGAATTCTTTATACTTTTTTCATTTAATATATTCGAGTTGTTGCTTTGCTCTACCCACTGTACATTTTTTGGTTGCTTTTAATTTGTTCTGTTTGTTTACATGCATTTACTTATTTGTTTTGTATTGTATGTCTCTTTTTTGGTGAGAGCGCTGAGGTCTCTGGGCGTGTTGCGCTGTATAAAAAATTATAAAAATAAAATGCTGGAAGCAACTGAATTGTCCGAATCTGCCCGCCTGAAGGACTGAAAAGTTAAATTGCCCGATTAAATCCCATCTGTTGGACATTGAGAATTGGTATGAAAACTGCCCCGCAACAGATTGGTCCAGAACCTCAGTGCCATTCTCTGGAAGTGCTGTCTAGCCACAAAGCATGCATTATTTAGTATGCCTAGGCGACATACTGCTGGCCTTTTAATTTTCATGGATGTCTTACCGGTAGGGTTTGGTGCTGAAATGTTCAGGGGGGAGGAGGGGTATAATTTAGTTGTTAGCATAAAACAATTTGGAAAATGTGTTAAGAGCTGTCTAATGATTTAGCACCTTTTGGATCCTTTTGAAAGGATTGAAAGGGAACACTCTGTTACCTTTCTCAGAATGCAAGGCGAGGGAATGAATTGTTGATGTAGACCAGGGACTTAACTATGTGGTTAGGAGGGTCTGAGCATTGGAAATTCACAGAAATAAAGCTTCAGTGGACGCATAACTGCAGGACATCCCTGAACCAGACTCTGCCCGCCTTTCCCACTATAAACTCTGCCTGTTACCTGCTGCATCTCTTCTCTCAACTTTGCCCTTGATGGTTCATCCTTTTAATTGTATCCATATTTATTTTATTTCCTTGTTGCAAGGCACTCCTTTGTTTCCAGGATAGGGTTTCGCATTATAAAACGCAATGCATGCATGACAGCGTGTCAAAAAGTTACAAGGCTTGCAAAGTCACTCGCCCCCCTTTACTGTCCACATGCAAATAGTACATTATTTCATACTCCACAGCAATAAATTACCACTAACCACTGGCTTGTGGCAAGTGCACATTTTAAGACCTGCATGAGATGGAGAACCAACCGCCGTACTGGTGTGTTCCACGACTGAACCAGTACCTTTGCCGTGTTTGTAAACTTTTTGTTACATAACAACTCCATTAAATGGGTGCTCACATATAGAAAATGTGCCTCCAGCACCGTATCAAGCTGTGTTTAGACCAGAAATGTTTGCTTGAGAAAATGGACCCGACGCCAAGGCTCACGTCTCGAGGCATGCATCACCTGACTCGTGTGTCTGAAGACGTCCGGTTGGAGCTTGTTGCGTTTTAGTTAAGAATGAGGACTGTTGAAATAGAACTCTGGTAATTTCGATGAACGACGCATGCAGACTGGAGGGGGGAATCGTTTTTTTTCTTCAGGCAAAGACGACGGCCTGTAATGTTCAGAGCAATATATTAAAGGAATGTATATTTAATTTGATAATGGTACTTGAATTCCCGAAAAATTTCAGTGATTTAATCCCTTCCCTCAATCTGAGACATGAAAGTCTATTTTAATCACATTTGTTTTTTTGTATTCGAAGTAATAATCAGGAAATATAGGTTGTCCTATAGCTCACAATGCTGGGGAAGCCACTTGAAAACAATACAAATTACTTCAGAGTAGACTTATAATAATGAACACTGAGACCTCCCTAATTTTGTCTTGCTAACATTGTTCACTTGATGTGTATATATGCGCGCGCGCACACACACACACCCACACCCCCTCACCCCCTGAAAATTAGAGGAATGAATGTTCTAGAAAATGTGCTGATTTATTTAAATTTACAAGTCACTTTTGCAAGAGAGGACATCTTGTCGTGCAAAAGGACAATTGCTAATAATGATTTCAAACAAACAATTGACAATGTGAATGAAATATTCTATTGGGCTGTAGAAAAGAAATTCTATCGGCACATACTGTATTCAGAATCCTAAATAAATGCAAATGGCTTTGTTTTATCATTGAGGATTGGAAGGGCTCCCATTCAGAACACGTGGATAGAGTTATTGGAAGAGGTTTGGGTTTTTTAATTTGTGAATATTGAAAAAACAAGTTCAAAAGGGAAAATAAGTTTACAGAAAATGAAATGTTTTAAGCACCAGGTTTGCAAAATCAGATGTTAATCGCGTTAACCTTACATCCTTCAAAGGTCGTTAAACGTAATAATAAATGCAGTGCTTAGGAGTAGGACAAAACTGTACATGAAGCACTACATTAAAGTTCCATGTGAATCTGCATTACCACTGTGGTATGTTTGGCGCAGTTTCTATTTCAGTTGCAAATGTAACCAATTTATTTTTGTTTGTTTTGTAACAACCCTTGCACTGGCTTGTGTTTGAATTGTAGCTTTGAAGATTTGAAATATTTACCACATTGAGTCCAAATTAAGGTTGAATGGAAGTTTAAACTCAACATTGCAAACTCATCCTTGCCCCTGATGAGGTTTGGAAGTGGATGTATTTTATACAGTTTTTATGATTCGAGTGCACATTAAATTGTAAGAGTAAAATTATTTGAATGTATATGAATAAACACACCAAATAGAAGCATCTCGACAATAAATGCACACTACACTGGAACTCTAAAAAATATGTTTGCACAATGCAAGCATGCATTCACTGAACAAAGCATTATTTTTTTCTCATGTAGGATACTTCCCCCTTCTCAGTTGTAGCTATGTTTTCCAAATTATTACTAATATCCTAAAATGCTAGAAAAATAAATATGCATGCATGTTCCTCTCCATGAACATTTATAGACACAAAACACAGCAGAAGTTCCACAGAAAGAAACCCTTATTTATCTCGCATCGTGATGCGTTCTTTCTGGCTCCGTGCACAGATAATAAATGTCTGTGTTCAGACCGCTCGAAGAGGTGTTCTGGTTTCTATCTGCCATTTGCACTGACCTCTGCTCTCAAACTGTGAGTAAATGAAACACATTTAAAGAACAAACGTGTTGTACTTACAGGATTTGAATGCATAAAAAGGCCCAGTCCGACCCTTATCTGGAGGGCCTGCATGTGTTCCCCTCCCCCCGGTCCACATAGATGTCCAAGGTTCTATATTTCTTTAATAAGTCACACTAGCTTTCTGATGATACACCTGACGGGTCGGGAAGGTAAGTCTGTCTACTCACCTTCTTTCCTTGGCTGCTGCTGCCCTTCCCCGGTACTTCATCACGCTGCTCATTACCTCGTTCTTCAACAATGTACCTTTTTAAAGAGGGACACGTTCAGGGTGATCACACGATCCGATCTGCCTGTACCATAGACCCCTTTACCTGTGAGACTGTCAATGGCATTGGATCAAATCTGGAGTCTGGCTTCATCTCCAGCCTGCATTGAGGATTTCCACGCCATGTCTCTGCTGATCAGTATCTCTCTTAATGCCTTGTTTCCCTACCTGATCCTCCACTGTCACCTCTGGGTTGGTAACAGTTATCCGGCCAGGTAGATGAGGAAGCTGTGTTCTCTGCTTTCTCCCAAAAATCAACTCTGCTGGACACCTACTTGTGGTACCATGTGCGAGTTACTATAGTCTTGCACCATGTTGTATAGTGCCTAGTTGAGTGACGTGGAACGTAACTCATTTTGTTGTATTACTTTCTTGAGACTGCCCATGAATCTCTCGACCCTAGCGTTGGCCTGAGGTCACAGAGGAGTCTTCTTAATTTGATGAATTCCCATGTGCTGCATGAATCGAGCCACATACAGTTCACTAAAAGGGGGTCCGTTGTCTGACTTGAGTACATCCGGAATTCCCCATTCTGAAAATGTTATAAGTTCTGAAATTCTTGTGTTAGCTGCAGTAGAGAAAACCATCTATACAATGGAAAACTGGGAGTACTCGTCCATGACTACCAGCCAGTACTTGCCACTGTTGAAGGGTCAGAAGAAATCAACTGCTATATGGCTCCACACAGCACCTGTTAACTCAGACATTCAAAGGGGCTCCGGTCTGTCCAGCCGCGTTGTGCTTTGAAATAGGTGACACCACCTGTTGGTATTCCTCAATGTCTTCACGCACTAAATCAACAATTTTCTGTCAAATCTCAGAAAGATGACCAATAAGGTGCCTCTCATGACGAGCCCTTTTGCTGACTCCGAGAGTTCCTCCTTTACCTGTTTGAACGTGCAAAGTCCGCTATTGAGTTGCTTCTCTCTTGAAAACCTCTTGGAAACACTGACACCTCTGCCCCCCTGTCTTCTGGACACAATTAGCTCTTATACGTTCTGCAGGATGTCACCAGGCTGAGTACACTCTGAGTGCTGTTTTTATTGGACCAGACGGGAGAGTCTGAGTGAGAAAGTTGACGAATTCTTCAGCTATGGAGTAGTCACATGTCAGATCGGGAAGTTGATGTTGAGATATGAAGTCTGCTGGGTTGTATTCTTTGCCTGGCTTGATGAAAAAATGTTGAAAACGTAATCTTGCCTACGAAGGCCCCACATCTCTATTCTCGGCTGCTTCTTGCTCTGTGGGTCCCATGTGTGGTGATCAATGCCTGATGATTCGGAACTATTGTGAAAGGCTTGCCAAGAAAGAACATGTGGAAATGCTTGCAAGCTCAAACCACTGTCAATTCTTCTTTTTCTGTCTTCGAATACCATGTAAGAGTCAATCTGGTAAGGATGGAAAGTGACAATGTGATCTTCAACTTCATCCCCTACTAGATTGATCAACCACATTCTGGCAAATTTGTCTGATGCATTTTCGTTGTAGGCAGCCAGATAGTTCTCAAAACGTCTCAATCAAAGTTCCCAGCGTGGGCCCAGAGCTTGTTGCTTAATCATGTCAAAGGGCACAGGACGACGAAATACAGTGGCATTGGATGGTTCCTCCCCGGTATTTTCAGTGTCAAGCATCTTGAGGACTTTATTCCACAGCGCAATTTAAACAAACATTGGCAATGCCAACAGTTTGGGCTTTTGTGTAGGCATGGCAAAGGCACTTGCCAGGTCCTGCCATGGAGGTATTAGCTGACCATTGACAATAGTAGGTGCAAAATGCGAGTACCTGCACCTCTAATAGCAGTGCCTGGCAGATGCCTTATTCTTATAAACAAGCCAAAACTGTTGGCTTTGCCAATGCTTGTTTTTAACAGGACTTCAATGAATGACACACCTAGTGCTGATATATTGAATGACCGAAGGCATACTGGGTTTAGACATTTTTATTACATGAGTAGTGCATTTACTACTCCAATTAAGTCATTAACTCTGAGAAGACTGCTTTGAAAAAACACTGCCAGGTACTTCAAGTGATATGTTTGATTAAAGAAAGCTCCACGGATTCCCCTGAGTTAGTGTTTTGGGCAGGGAGGGGCAGGATCTGAGGGTGGAGTGAATGTTGATAGAGTTTAGCATGGCTATGGGCAGTCAATGGGTGGTGTGGTGAGCCAGAAGAAGAACTCAGACCAGAGGACATATTTCGAAGTAGTTTTATTTAACTTAAAATTAAAACCCCTCACTAACCCTATTGCTAAACAGAGTTATCTTCCTAACAAAACTAAACCAAGCTGCTCATCAATAGTCCAAATCAAAAGTATTCCTTGGTCCAAATCAGTCTACTAAACTGGCCCTATCGCTCAATAAAACATCAAAGAAGATATGTGGAGTATCCTGCACTTTTGGTTCTCCCAAAAGTGTCTGGTTTGGTTCTTTCCAAAATTGTCTCTGGTTGTCCCGTGAATCCCTCGTCGATCCGAAGCCAATGGTTTTAGAAGTAAATAACAGTTCTGTTCAAAGGAAAATATGTTGTCGATTCATAAAATGGTTCCTCTAAGATTGATCTGAATGTTAGAAATTAACAAAAGATCTTCTCAGTCGTGAGAGTCTATCATAAAGCTCCTCCAAAGTTTCAATGAAGTTGCATTAAAGTCTCAATTCCCTGTAAACACAAAATGCCAAATTTTCTTTAGCTGGGGGGATATATGCCTTAGTCCTCTTCCACCACTTTTTGTGGGTCTTTCCCCACTTGTTTCGCGATTTGGTTATCTGTACTGTTTTTGGATCTGTTTTTCACTTTGTGTATTGGGACTTTCTTCCTCCCTTGGTTCCTCTGTTCCAATGTCTTATTTATCTCTCTGGGAAATTGGTAATCCCTCTTTTAGATAGCTCCTAGCTCTTGTGGGCCTCCGCGAACCCTATGCGGTTTATACTCCTCTGGTTTCTCAAGCTTCCATACCCGTTCTTCTGATCTCCTTCTTTGTTTCTCTCTGGACCTCTATGACCCTGATATGAGGTTAGAGCAATCCTTCCTTCTCCGCCACTTGTTTGGGTTTCTCGGGCTCCCACAACCCTCTAACTCTTATTGCTGATGTGGTATCTTTGGCCCGAGCCAATGTTCAACACACAGGTTTTTGGGACTCCCGTAACCCACCTTACCTTCCTGCTCTTGTTCTTCCAATCGCCTCCCTCTGCCATGGGCAACCATGGTACCTTCTCCAGCATCGGATTTGCCTTCGTGGGATGGCGTACCAGCGGGGTGATTTCCCATTTTGTGTCTCTCCGGCTTCTCCGGTATGTCAGCATGTGCTTTCTTGAATCTGCCCGTCTAAGCAGTCTCTATCCTCGTATTCAGAGCAGAAAACTCATTCCTCTGTATCGGCCCCATGCCCACCATGGTTGCAGTGTGGTAATGTCACCAGATGAGACGGTCATTCCATCCTGTCTCGGTGGCAGCTGTTCTGCCACTCTCTGTTCTGGCCTTCCATCGTCCTTCTCACCGCTCTGATCCTCTATGCTATTGCTGGCTTTGTGATGCGCCCCGTTTCCCCCCCTCCAGGATGTTGTCACTCTTCCTAGGATTCTTCTTCTTCCAAAGCAGGATCTTGGTCCTTTTATCTTCGTTTATGAAACAAGAGGTATTTTATGTCCAGTCAACAGTGCAGTTAGTCAAACAACCAGGCTTTAACAAATTACTAGAGGTAATATGCTTCTGATTAATAAATATTGATTTTGAGGTGAGTTTATCAGTGAAATAAAGGTCTTAACACATCACTAACTTTGGTGGTCCCCATATAGACAAGGGGTATCCAGTTAATTTTTTTGAAAAAATGGTTTCAAAATACAATAATTTTGAAACAAAAGCATCAAACATAGTTTTCGAATGCATTTTTTTTAATGTAAATGTTTTTTGGTTTGTTTTGTATATTACATTTTTTTTTATATTTAAACGGGTTTTGGGGGGACCCACTAAAAAAAAAACCTGCATTAGAATTTATTTTTTTCTCTATATTTTTGTGTCTCAACTTTTGTATGACTGTCGAAAAAGTAACTATAAACCTAGACAAGGAGTACAGACTTTATTGGGGTTCTCGTCCTATCCCACAAGTCCTTGTGAGTCCCTCCCAGTAAGGTCCTGCTGGCCCAAAGCCCTAGGGAATATCTTGTGGTGCTGGCTCACCTCCCTAGCCTCAAACGGGGCAGTTCCCCCTTGGGGAGAAGGGGCGAATACCCTGGATTTGTCAGAGTGAGCAAATAACCAAACAACACTTAAGCTTTATGTTCCTCCTCGTATGCCATTTCTCCCTATCTGTACTCTAATGCAATAGTTTAGTCTTATAGGTGGCTCTGCCACTTTATAGCCCAAGCAAAAAATGTGCGCACACAGGATCTGAGCAAGGCTTTATTAGAGTGGTAATCATTTACAGAATGAAGTACAAGATCTGCATGAGCGCTGTGTATTTTGCCACCTTCATGCTTCTCAAGCAGACTCAGACAGGGTATGGCCACCTGCCTGCTTCTGCAGCACACGTTCAGCATCCCACCTTCCTCTGCAGTTTATGGTATCTTCGAGCATTGAGTGTACCGTGATCTTGAAGGGAACAGATAACGCAGAGCTGTTATGCTGTGTGACCGCCCTTTATTAACTCAGCACACTAACCAATTTTGGTGCGTGGCATAAAACCCCCTGCACGCATGTGCACAACTAACACCACCTATTCTCTTCCCCATCTAGCGTACCCTCGTCCACTACGTCTGCCCAGGTTTAACCCCATCAATGCCAAGACATGACACAAACTGTTTTTTAGAAATATTTGTGTAGTTTGATACCAATTCCTATTATATTAAATGCAGCTGGTCTGCTTCTTCTCATTGCGTTGATCGAAGTGGATATTTTTGAAGGAACATATACCTTTCAGTTTAATGTAACGTCACAGGTTATCAGTGCTACATGATGGGTGTTTTGTCATATTTAAAAAAGAAAATGTTTAGTTTAAATCATTTTTTACTTGGAAGAGTAATCCAACAATATGTCCATCAATAAATAAGTATAATTATGGTGTGATTTCAAATGAACTTTCTACTGTTTTTTTAAAAACAATTTTTATTAATTTTATTTCAATAAACAACACCAACCAAACTTGCAGTGCATATAGTAACATTTTGAATATACATCTCCTTATCTGTGTCCACTGCTTCACCCATTCCCTCCCACCCTTTCGAGCCTACTCTCCTTCATGTACTATTCCTGCGTCTTGCAGTAGGGATTCCTTTTCCATGGTTTCTGTTGGATCCTGGTCACTTGACCAGTCTTGCGTGGGCTCAAATAATTCAGCTATTAGGTGTTTCCAAGCTATCAAGGTTTGAGCCTCCTCCTCCCGTCCAACATTGCTAGCTTCCTGCCATACTGTACTTTCAGCCTCAGCCCAATTCTGTAGGTCTTTCCACCATACTTCTATTCTTGGTCTATGGCATGCCTTCCACCCCATAGCGATTCTTCTCTTTGCAAGTACGTACGCCAGGTCTTTTTAGTTTACTCACATGCTTAAGTTCACGTGGTCTAGGGAACCCTCCTATCAGACAGGCCCACACTGTATCCACCACTATCTTGATCCCTTTTTCTTCCAGCCTATGTGCTATTTCTCCCCAAAATCTCTCTATTATTGGACATGACCAGAACATGTGTACCATTCCGGTGTTTTCTTCGTCAAATTTGGGGCATGATTGTCATCCTGTCTTTTTGAATTTGGCTATCCTCTGGGATGTCATGTACACCCTGTGGGTTATATATATAATTGTATCTGTTGTAGTCTAGCATTTCCTGTGGTACCCTTGGGCTCGTTCCCACATCCCCCCACTCATTGGGGCACCCACTTCCTCTTCCCAGTCCTGTCTCAGTTCTACCACTTCCTTCCCCACCTTGGACATCATCAGCTCATATATTCTAGATATCTCATGTCCCCCCTCTGCTATGTCATATATTGTATCTATGGTGGTATCCGGTTCTGCTGCTAGTACTACTTCGGACCATGTCTCCTTGATTCTCTGCATCACCCTATGGTATGTGATATACTGGCCCGCATGTAACCCGGTTTCCTCCTCCAACACCTCAAAATCCTTTATACACCCCTCTTGCCATATGTCGCCCATTGTTGCTATCCCCACCGGTTCCCAGTGCTTCCTGATCATCAATCTTAGTTGCTTTTCTTTTCCCGCCAGTGCAACTAATGGCACTTGCGGGGTACACAGGGATGGATTCTCCATTATCTGACAGGCTCTACGCCATATCTTCCACCCAAGAATCATCATCTTGGGGCGTCCTTCCATATTCGATCTGGGCAACCACATCATTTCTTTTAGGAAGAATGGGGCACAGTCCAATCTGTACAGCCTGGAGGTTGGTTCTTCAGAAAGCCATTTAGCTACATATTGCAGCTGACTTGCTATGTAATAGATTTCATAGTTTGTCAGTTTTATACCCCCTTTCTCGTGTGAGTTTTGTAGCTTACAAAGGGCCACTCTGTTCCTCGTCCCATGCCAGAGGAATTCCCTGCATATGCTATCTATCTTAGCAAAGAATCGCCTTGATATCAAGTATGGGATGTTCCCAAAATAGTGCAACAGTCTTGGCAGGACCACCATTTTAAGCATTGCCCCTCGTCCCAAGGGGAGCTTCACCCAGAACTTCATACTATTTTCAATATTCTTGATCGCTTTCTCAGTGTTATGTTGATGCTCTGCTTCCACCGTATGATATGTCTATCCCAAGATATCGAAACGTGCTGACCTCCCATGGTATCTGTAAAACTGGTAACTGCTCTAATGGGATCCCTTTATACCTGCCCAATGGAAATATACAAGATTTGTTTTGGGTTCACAGCTATGCCAAATAGCCTTGCAAATCGCTCCATCACCTCTAGGACATACTGGAGGTTTTCTTCCGGGTAACGTAGATACAACAACATATCGTCAGCATACAAGGAAATTAAATGCGGCTCCCCTGTTATGATGATGCCTACTATGTCATACTGTTGCCTCAGGTATATTGCCAGGGGCTCTAGGGCTTGAATATACAGCATGGGGGACCACGGGCATCCCTGCCTAGTGCCTTTACTGAGTTGCCACCTCTCTGATATTACTGCTCCTGTTTTAACCCTAGCCAGCGGGGCGCTATATAATAGTTTGGCCCACTTGAGATACCCAGGTCCTATTGCATAGTTGGTGAGGGCTGCAACCAGCCATGGCCATTTGACAGAGTCAAAGGTCTTTATTGCGTCCATCGATACTATTGCCATTTCGCCCGTATCCTCGTTATGAACTTTCTACTGTTATAGATAACTGTACTATTTCATTTTCCTTTGCTGTGGCAATGACGCTGTAGGAGCCGTGCACTCCAAAGTAGAATCATCAGTGCCATCAAACACATCTAAATAGCCAAATAATGTTTTTATCTTTTCAATTATTTTGTACAGCACAAGTTTTTTTTTTTTTTTTTTACAAAAATCAAATGTCTGCTTGCCTCTTATGTTGATTCTTCTGGACTGACAAGTAGTTTTCTGTTTGTTCCAGGTAATCCTAACCTCACGGTGGCTTTGGAAAGCCATGGCACTGAAAATACGGCCACCACGGCCACCGAGGGTGGACATCCGGAATATGTTGCTTTCGTGTTGGTGCCTGTTTTCTTCTTTATGGGTCTTTTGGGTTTCCTCATCTGTCACATACTGAAGAAAAAGGGATATCGTTGCACCACAGAAGCAGAGTCAAGAAAGGAGGAGGAAAAAAATGCTGAACTACAAATAGGTATGAATAATGCAATGATGTTGGCATGTAATTCATCATTATAGGCACGCAGCATGACAGTTTTCATGTGTCTGCTTCATGAAAGTATGAACTTCAGAATATTAGCAAGAGGGCAGTCTTTTTGACTGACTGTGATGAAGAAAACCTCTGCCTTCCTTCAACAGGAAGTATCAAGCAATTAAATCATGAAGACCTGTTTGGGAGGGTTATTCTCATCTACAAACTCGCTCCTCCAATTCTTTATTCATTTCCGTGCCTTCTTGTATGTAACCGAACAATATCAAAAGCATTAGATGAGGAAAATCTGTTAGAAGTTTGAAAATTGTTTTGGAAATATACGCTGTGGGACACAAATGGTATGGCACCTACACTACTTGTAGAACTCGTATGCTGACAACACTGTGATGTAACTGAGACTCAGATCCCTTGACAAACCGTTCTCCAGAAAGTTGGAGACCCTCCTCCCATAAAACCTGCTGAGATAGCCTTTACCCCAGAACCTGCCCTGTTTAGCTTCATAGTAACTGTAGGTGAAACATTTTATTTGTGTAACTTTCCTTCTATTGATTTCAAAGGAATACCAGAAATATATCTTTCTTTTAGTATCCCGAGTGCCTTTTGGGTGAGCGAGTCCTTTTTTTTAAAATGTATTTTTTAACACTTCCATGATAAACTCGCTTATTTTGGGGGCACTGGTCAGTCCCCATGGCTGCCAGTGAAGGATTGCACTTTGTCCTGTCAGCACAAATAACCTTCAGTGGAGTGTTACAGGGACACTTTGTGTCCCCTTTTTCGTAAAGCGCTGGTGGCAGTGAACAGTGTTGTGTAAAGGTGTCAGAGAAGGAAGCTGAAACAAGGGTGGCATGTTTGTTGTTATAGACTTTTGTTAAGAATCCTCACTCTCCTGATTCCTAAGAAGGGGTTCCCTGCCTCAAACTATTACTAAAATATCTCTCAGAATGTTGGCCAAATGAAAGTTCACCGTCCTGTTTCACAACCCACTTCTATCCCTTATACGACTACTGAAGACTAATATATTCCAACAGAAAGTTCTTCACCAGGAGGATGACTCCCTTCTTCTGGTACACGAGTGGTGTTTCCAAAATGTCCTCTTGTAAAAAAAAAAAAAAGAGGAATGACTCCTTTCCTCTGGCTGGTAGTTCGAGCACTTTCTACAGTCAACATTCTGGACCAGGAAATTGGCTCCCTTCTCCTGGTACTGGTCTTCAATTTCAATACAGTTCAGAACAAGGCCAGGGGGGAATGACTCCCTTGTCCTAGCGCCTCTTCAGTGTACTTGAACGGATTCTGTTTTCTCACTAGGAGAATGACTCATTTCTCCTGGTCCTGGTGTTTGATAATTCTTTTTTAAACTTTGGTTTTATCTTTAGACTCAATCACTATTTCAAAACTTACATCAGTGTCTCAGACCCTTCTCCGGTGGCCAGTTATCTCTACAACAGAGATTTGCAGAGGATTTCCTCGGATACTTGGCTCTCTTCTGTTGGGGCCCCAGACCGTTCTCTGGTGGCCAGTGGGCTTATCTCCGCCACTGGTAGAAGGAGGATTTCCTCAGATGCTTGATTCTCCTCTTTTAGGGTCTCAGACTCTTCTCTGGTGGTCAGCGGAGTTATCTCCGCCACTGGGACGAGAAAGATTTGCATGGATGCACTCTTCTTCTTGTTTTGGATCCCTGACCCATGACAGACATCTGACAGGACTCCTGTTGTCCCGGCATAAAGCAGAGACCTTCTTACTCTCGCCACGTCCCTACCAGTCTGCCCGTTCTTCCTGTTACTTTCTGGGACTTGCTTGCACAGCGCTAGTTTCTCCAGGGACTGGGGTCAGTCTCCGTACCGCTTTCTGCAGCCGGCTGCTTCATTGCTGCTTCTCCAATGGCTCTGCGTGTTGTGGCTTCTTGCAGTCTCTGCACCGTTTGTGGACTGCACGGTCCACCGCCTCTTGGAGTCGTGCCACTGCCTCGCTTGCTTCCTGCTGGGCTTGGTTTTGTCGACAAAGGACCCATCACGGACTCCCACTGCCACATGTCGGCGTCCTCTGCAGAGTGCTTGCTTCGGGTCGAGTGCGGAATTCAGGTTCTCCAACAAGGGAGGGAGAAGACCTTGAGGCCTTCTTTTCTTTACTCTTCATAGTGCTTTCTCCACCCCAGCATAACATTAGGACCTGTTGTCAATCGCTTCTTGGCATTCCTCATGCCTCCTGTGAGCCGCCTCATCTCAGTATTAGTACAGTTCGTAATCCTCATGTTTTCTGTGTTCTTCTTCGTCCTAATATTTTCTATCTCTGTTGTACCCCTGGCAATAGAGAAATACATTGGTTTACTTTCAGTATATTGGTTTAAATTGAATGGGGTGGGGCTAAAGCATGTGGGGATGTGATGATATACAATGGGTTGTACCCAAGGTGATCATCCTTATCCCGAGTTGGTTAGTTCCTCCCCATGAGGTCCTCCCACATTAAACCACCCCTAGCAGGACTATTTGGTAGCGGCTGTTCCTCCCTAGACTCATGAGAAAGGGCACCTCCTTGGAGAGAAGTGACTATACCTGGCGAATCATCACATACCCTTACCCTAATGCTGCTGGCTTCCCTGTCTCCTTTTAAAGGAAAACAGGAAAGGAAATCGACATTTCCCTCGTCTGTCTTTCCTGTGTTCTACATTAAAACAAAGGCTGGAAATCAAGGTACCAGCGCATTATTTGTGGGTTTGTGTCATTAATTACACTAAGCAAGGTGAGTGGAGAGTGGTTGGTACAGCACCCCTGGGTGACCATTTAGTCAAAATGGCCCCCGTCTTCTTTTTTTGACATTTTTTCTTTGTGAAATCTTTCTTTCGTTTCACTCTGCCCGGTGAGACAGATTTGAGCCCTTTGTTTGTCTTGCCTTTGGTGGGCTTCAGCCCTGAATACAACTTCTGGCTCCAGTGTGTCTGGAAGGGCAGGATGTGAGGGAGGTTCCCGAAACTAAACTCCCTTGTCCTTTGTCTCTAGGAATGCCTGAATGCAACCAGTCCTGATTGCCTGGCTACCTTTCATTTCAGGACCGCTACCCTGCTGTGTGATTGACGGCCTAGACTGTGCATGAATGGGAGAAACCTGCTTAAAAGGCGAGGGTTGTGGGACTAGAGGCAGAGTCGACCACTGGGAGAAACACTTGATGAAGAAACCATGAACGAAGCTTGCTGCTTCCTCCTGGACTTTTTTTTTTTTTTTTTTTTTAAACATGTTTTTATTTAGTTTCTGTTAACATAACAACATATCGAAAAAACAAATAGCAAGCAACGAAACCTCCCCCCCATCCCCCAAGCTTCATATCTCAGTCTGTATTCATTGTTCAGCGGAAGATCATTTCTCATTCACGTAAATAAGTCCAATATCCTTATATTGTGAGGGCACCATTGTTCTTTATATTCCCTTTGAAGAAATTCCAGTACTTTTCCCCAGTCTTCTCTGAATTTCCCATGATCCCCTTGGATGTTATAAGTTATTAGCTCAAGAGCCAGATGTGACCACACCCTTCGTGACCAATCTATCGCCAATGGTGGGGAATCATGCTTCCAGTTTTTTGCGATTTCCAGCCATGCTCCTATTAGGAGGCCCATAAAATTTCTTTTTTGGGGGGTGTTTAAAGTTTTGTCTTGCGGATCCCAGAAGCCCCCTAGCCATATTTCCTCTCCCAGATGCTCTGTTCCCGGGAACATTCCAATCATTTGAGTTTTAATCTCCCCCCATTATGGGCGTATCTTAGGGCAATCCCACCAGATATGTTTCCAATCTCCCCGCCCACCACATTTCCTCCAACAGATGTTCGGGGAGGCCGCAAACATTGTGTTCAGTCTCTCCGGTGTGTAGTGCCATTGCACCATCATCTTCACCCACATTTCTCTCATTTGGATGGCTCTTGTCAGTTTTGGTATCATGCCCCATAGGTGTTCCCACCTCTCTTTGGAGAGTGCGTAGCCTAGAGTTTTCTCCCATTTTTTCATGTATTGCCAAGTGGTAGGTTCCTTTAGGGTATTAATAAATTTGTACGTGGTGGAAACACATTTTTTAGATCCAGAATGCGTCATGATGTATTTCTCAAAGGGGGTTAAGTCCCTGGTCATCGCTTCTTTCATGCGTGGAGTGCTGAGCCAGTGATGTATCTGTTCGTACTTGTATCTATCTTTCGGTGTTAAGTTCAGAAGTGTTTTGCAGTCTTCAAATGATCTATTTTTTGTTCTGTTGCATATCCCCCACCATCTTGCACCCCCCTTCCTCCCATTTGCTGAACGCACCCTTGCCCAATCCTGGGGGGAATTTGGGATTTCCAAACATTGGCATGAACGGGGCGAGGTCCTTGGTTAATGTTTCGTTTGTCGTGGCTGCGTCCCATATCTCCAATGCCGACTTCATTATTGCGCTAATCTTGGTGTTTGCATGTCGGAATCGTTTGTTGAGCCCTAACATGTGCCTGGTAGATGTAGTCGCCACCGCCCTGTCCTGTTTTTCCCAAATTTTCTCCCCCTGTTCCGATATCCAATCCCTCATGACCCAGAGTTGAGCCGCTTCGTAGTATTTTTTGAAATGTGGCATGGCGCATCCACCCGCCGTTCTCTGAGCTGTTAATACCACATTTGAAATTCTTGGAGCCTTGTTTTGCCAGACGTACTTGAAGACCGCCTTCCTTAGTGCTTTGAAGAAGGCCTGGGGGGGGTCTTATCGGGAGCACCTGGAATAGGTACATTAACTTGGGGAGAATTGTCATTTTCACTGCCGTGATTCTGCCCCACCAGGAGATCGTCAGAGGGTTCCATTTTAACAGGTCCTTCCTGACCCTTTCTAGAGTTTGCGGATAATTGTGGGAGTATAATTTATTTACATGGTCTGTGAGGGTAATTCCTAAATAACTGACGCCCGCGGAGGCAATTTTCAATTGACAGTCTGTAGCCACTGAGCCGATTCTTTCTCCATTTCCGGCCAGTATCAGCACCTCCTATTTTTGCCTATTTATTTTTAATCCTGAAATCTCTCCAAATCGTTCAGTTATTCCCATTAGATGTGGGAGGGACTTCTCTGGGTCTCCTAAGGCTACTAACTTGTAGTCAGCATAGGCCATCGCCTTATGGGCCTGCCCCGCCATCTCTATTCCCTGCACCGCTGACGAGTCCCTTATTCTTGCTAAAAGAGGTTCCAGGTATATGGCGTATAGAAGGGGGGAAAGCGGGCACCCTTGCTTCATCCCTCTCCGTAGGTGCACTACCTCCGATATCCCACCGTTCACCGCTATTCTCATAGACGGGGAGTTGTAATTGGCTCTAACCTTATCTATAAAACTTTTGCCCATCCCCATCTTCTGGAGAACCCGGAATAGAAAAGACCACTCAACTCGGTCAAATGCCTTTTCGGCGTCTAGAGCTACCAATGCAGCAGGGGTTTGTTTGATGCCTATCTTTTCAACGAGATGTAGGACTCTTCTAATATTATCGTGAGTCTGGCGGTTTGGTACGAATCCTGACTGGTCTTGGTGGATTATCCTGGGAAGTACTGGGCCCAATCTAGTCGCCAAGATCTTCGTGTACAATTTAGCGTCCAGATTGATTAAGGCTATTGGGCGATATGAGGCGGGGAGTTGCTCATCCTTTCCCTTTTTATGGAAGACCAGGAGTTTGGCCTCGTTCATAGACCGTGTCAAATCCCCCTTCTCCCCAAATGTATTAAACAGAGATGTGAGTATAGGGGCTAGTATATCCTTATATGTCTTATAATAAATGGCGGTGTATCCGTCCGGGCCCGGGGCTTTATTGTTCGGGAGGGATTGTATTGCTGCATAGACCTCTTCTATGGTGATGTCCCTATCTAGGGCCTGTCTATCTACTTACGTCAATCCGGGTAGGTGAGTCCCAGCCAAGAAGGCATCTTGATGGTCCTCCCTCGGAGAGTCGGAGGAGTATAGCTTCTGGAAGGATCTACCCAGAATTCTTCCTATCTCTGCCGTTTGTGTTCTAAGTTGGCCTGATTCCTCTTTTAGGGCTCGTATTGTGTGGGCCTGCTGTTTCCCTCTCAGTTGTCTTGCCAGGAGTCTATCTGCTTTGTTGGCCTTAACATAGTACCAATGTTTTGTGTAGAGTAATGCCCTTTCTGCTCTTTTCGTTCTGAGTGTTTCCAGTTGCCCCTGGACATGTCTCATCGTTCGCATGAGTTTCCTGGTGGGCGTCTGTATCAGCTCAGTCTGAATCGCCCCGATTTGCCTTTCTAGTTCTTTTTCCCACTGGCGGTGCGCCTTCTCTTTCTGAGATTTAAGCGCAATGAGGTGTCCCCTAATGACCGCTTTATGGGCGTCCCACAATGTGTTCATATTCGTTCCGGGGAGATTATTAGTGGCCATGTATTCTAGTATGTGTTCTCTTAACGCCTGGCTCATCACCGGATCTCTAATGATGTCCTCTGGGAGGCGCCAGTTCCATAACCGGTGGCCATGTCTTGACCAGTCAATGTCTGCCCACAGCGGACCGTGGTCCGAGAGTGTGATGGGTTCCATCTCGATTTGTTTTATCCTACCCAAAAGCCCGGCCGAGACCCATAGGTAATCTATTCTAGAAGCGGTGCCGTGTACATGTGAGAAATAAGAGAAGGTTTTCTGTGTGGGGTTGCCGTTCCTCCATGCGTCTGTCAGCCCTATGCATGTACATTTCTGCTTCAAATTTTTGGATGGGGTGCCTTGATCTCGCTGTCTGGGTCCCGATCTATCTAAGGATGGGTCCCACGCCATGTTGAAATCCCCGCCCACAATGATGTCCCCTTCCGCTAGCTGTTCTATTCTATTCAAGATGTCCCTCAGGTAACCCTCCTGCCCTGTGTTTGGTACGTATACTGTGGCCAAAGTGAGGGGTCTGCCTTCGATCGTTCGGGTTAATATTAGGCATCTTCCCAGTTTGTCTCTCCATGAAGACTTAACCTGTGCATGTAGGGAGTTTTTGATCGCTATAAGGACTCCTGCTTTCTTATCCTGTGCGTTCGCCTGAAATATTTGATTGAAGCCCCTGAGACGCACCTTCTGCTTGTCCCGATCTCTAATATGTATTTCCTGGAGCATTACTACATCATATGCGCCTTGCCTAATGGAGTGTTCCACTTTTTTTTGCTTAACTGGGTAGTTGAGGCCTCTGACGTTGTGTGTCAAGATCTTTATCCCCATTGATGTGTGCGTGATATCAGGCTTATCCTATGCTCCCTTCTCCCGCTCATCATATTTGAGTTATGCTTGGTTTTCCCCCAGTTCCCAATGCCCCTCCTTTCCCCAAAACTTGCGCAAACCCCAACTGGCGCGTTTCCCTCCTCCCTCCCCCTACAGCCCTGAGGATGGCATGATTTCCTATTGGTGCTCAGGCGTGTCGCCTTGTGCCTCATACCCTCTAACATTCTCAGGGAAAACTTTGAAGGGAATCCTAAACCCTTCCACGTGACTTCAGTGACTCCGGGTCTTCACTGCCCTCCCCTCCCGACACCTTTTGTATCTGACTCACATTTCTTGCCTCTATATTCTGGACTTCTTGCGTACCTCCTACTCAAGCTTCCTGCTCAACCAATTCTGCCCTTCGTCGGCTTTATTTCCTTTTACTAGGGTGCCGCACCCTTTTGTTCATCGTCTTCCACTCCCCCCTGATCTTCCTCGGGAGTGGGGACGATCCGTTTGCCTGTGGGGAGTCGTCATCCTGCTCCTGTAAATTTAGGATAGTCAGACCTTCTTCTTTCGTTGTTATCCTCTTTTGCACACCATCCCAGGAGAATAGTAGACCAAATGGAAACGTCCACTTGTACCTTATTTGACGCGTGGTGAGTTCTTTTGTGATTTGGGCCATGTCCCTTCTTTTCTGGAGCGTTGATAATGCGATATCCTGATAAAATTGTACCTCCTCTCCATTCATCCGGATATGGTCCATTGCCCTGGTCTTTTGTAGTATCTGCTACTTCTGTGCGTACCAAGTGAGAGCCACCAGTACGTCCCGGGGTCGGTTGCCTTGAGTTTTCGTTCTCCTTGGGCCCACTCTATGAATTCGATCGATCGGTATTTCTTCTTCCCCCTGCAGGTCGAGGATGTCAAGGAAGACTTGTTGCACTGCCGATTTGAGATCTTTGTCCTCGACCGACTCTGGCATGTTTTTGATCCTGATGTTGGGCCTGCGCGATCTATTTTCTAAATCTTCGCATTGATTCTCAAGATTATGCGTCAGACAAGTCAGTTGTTCCTGCAATTCTGCCACTTGTTGGGATTCTTCCTCCATGTTCTGCACCACCCTCTCCAGGGTATCCGTCCTCTCACCCAGTCCATCAACCTCTGTTCTTAATTCCTGGAGGGCTGATTTGAATTCGTTCTTCATGGTATCCAGATGCGCGTTCATGGAATCCATAAATTGCAGCTGAAATTCCCCAAACCACGCTTTCAGGTCCTCCTTCGTGGCCATCTCGCCGTGGGGTACGTCTGTTTCCTGAGCGCCCCTCGATGTCTTGTGCAGTGCGGCCTTGTCCGGGTTCGCCTTGTCCCCCCCCCCCCAAAGGTGGACCAGATTCTGGTCCTGCTTCTGCGTATGGGACGAGGGGGCCGTCTGTTTGAGCTTCCCTCTTGTCTGTGACATCTGGGTCATTGTGATTTTACGCTGTCGGGTTGCCTCGAGTTAGATTAAGTCGCTTGCCGTGGTGGCTTAGGTTATGTGGGGAAGGCTCTCTCCCCGCTTCCTTTCGGTAGTATCCTAGACTGTTGAGTCGGCCGACCCCTGTAGTTCGGGGGTGGAGGGGAGCGGTGTAGGCCCGACCGCAGGCCCAAGAGCATTATGGGAGCTTCTCGAAAGTTTGTGACTCACCCGCTGGGGTCGGCGATCCTTCACACTGTTGGCTGGTCCTCGCCCGTGACCGGCTGTTTCTAGCGGCGAGAGGTACCCTCTGTCCCGATCCCCCACCTCTACTCCAATCGCGGTGTAAAGGCCGCGCGGGCACGCAACCCGGCCTGAGCCCTTGACTGCGTCTCCGCCCCGAGGAGGGCGTTGCTGCTATGTTTTCCCGGTCGGCTCGAGCAGATCGCGCCCCCCACGTCCCAGGTCCGCTCTTCCGTGGCGGAGGGGGGGGCCGCCACGTCTCTGCCTCCCCCCGGCTCGAGCTTACGATGCTCCCCGAGCCACAGTTCCTTCACCCGGGCGGGTAGATCCTCCCCCGGGTCTTGCTTGCGGGGTGCGTCGCTGGTTCCGCCGGCGCCCCGGGTCCGTAAGCCGTCGCCGACGGCAAATGTGTCGGTGGGGGTGGTTCGGGCGGCGCCTTCCGAGGATGTGCCGGTGGAGTTCTCAGCGGTAGGCCTCCCGCGTCTTGTTGTGTTCGCCCTCGGTGTGATGCGCCCGGGGTGGGGGGGGCCGCTCAGCTCCTGCATCGATGAGGGGCTGCGAGTTTAGTAGGGGGGGCCAAATTCAACCCTCATGTGAGTCGGATGCTTCCTGCTGCTACTGTGGCGCGGGAGGGGAGACGGAGCTCAGCTCACGCACGTCCTGCCTCCACGGCGGCCATCTTGAAGTCCCTCTTGGACCCTTGAATTGCCCGGTGAAGCCCTGCTGCTGTGCTGAAACTCCTTTTTCATTTTGACAGAAAAGCTGCAGACAGAACAACTTCTCCCCTTAGGTTAGTGAGACCAACTAACCCTGAGAAAACTCCACTGGACCATCTTCCCTAACTGGCTGTACTTCTTCATTGCTGTAAGAACCGAAGGCCAGGGGTCCAGTAATCCGTAGTCGAGTGAAACATCTGAAACCCGGCTAGAAGCTCCAGGAGTCTCCTAAGGACCCTCCAGAAGCAGGACAATTGGCGCTTGAGTCCCCTCACCAGAGTGCAGGACCCAAAGAGTGAAGGAAGCCCAACCGGTATCCGTGAATCCGCGACAGTACCCTCTTGGTCCCCACGACTGAGGCTCAGGAACACAGGGTTTGCACCATTGTAGCAAGACACAATCCAGATGGACCACTCTTCTTCAAACCAGAGGTACTGTTTAGACTTGGGATACTTACCTCATTGTCTTTTAGCTGTGCTTTTCCCAGTTGGGAATTGCAGTGGCTTACCTTTTTTAGAGTTGATTCCCACTCTCCTTTCAGACTTAACAGCTTGTGACTCTACAAGTGGTTTTCTCCAAACTCTCTAACTTTGTGCAAGACTGTTTCTGATCTAAGAAGTGCCTCAGCTCCATAGGCTATGTTCCAATTAACTTTGGCTGTCCTGGCTCCCTGAAGACTCTTCTACTCCATTGACTTTGATATTCTTTGTCCCTCATATGTGGTAAATTGTTTTAGACTGTTACTGCTGGGAAAGGCTTGTCTAGATTTAATTGGAAGATTTAAGTGTCCTCATATTTACTGAGAACCTGTTTAACCTTTTCCTTCCTTAAACCTTTCCTTTCTGTAACCTCAGAATATGCAAAGTATAACTAGTGGGATATATAAATGCCATTACTGTCCTTGTGAATGAAGTCACCTCAGGGTGCAGGAATTGCGTATGAAAAATATCCAAAGATTATCCACTAACTTGTTTTGATTCTGAAAAGTAATAAATAACTATAACTGAAACCTTGAGTGTAAGTGTTACTCGCACTACCAACTTGTGTAGTAAATACCTATACCAAAAGGGGGGTTATCTAATACCAAGCAGATAAGGGTTGTGTAGTCTGTGTGACTGAATCAATTCTTACCTAACAACCCTGCCCTTTTATGTCTACTGTGTCACACCCATACATTCTTCACTCCTACCACCCACTTCTCGGGGTTTGACCAACGTTTGTAGGAGTACATGCCACTGCAAAACATCGCCTACCAGGTCCTGTTGGTGCATATTAGCTACTCGCTGCCACACCTGTCTCATTTGAATGTCCATTTTTGCAAATCTTTCCACCACAAATCAACCAGTAGGCTATTTGCTGAATTCCAAGCCATATTAATACGGTGTTTGGCAAACACATAGGCCAGGTATTTCAATGTACCTACCATCTTCCCAGTCTTTCCCCTCTGGTACAGTCCAAGCAGATGGGCAGCCAGGGATTGAACATTCAGATGAACCCCTCCACCCCTGCCATCTTCTGGGCCACCATCTCCCAGAACCTCTCAACAGTAGGACATTCCCAATACATACTTCAGCCTCCCTTCCTCTCATCTAGCCCCTCTTAAATCGATTTATCGTTCTGCAATCCGTTCTCTCTGTCTTCTCTCCTATCAGAACGCTATCTCCTCATCCCTCACCTCACTGTGCTGGCTCTCCTTCCATTCTCAACTCAAGTATAACTTCCTCTGTCTTGTTTTCAAATCTCTCTATGGACTTGACACCAAACCCCCCCCCCCCCCAACTCGCTTCCCTTCTCTCCTTCTATTCTCCTTCTCGTCCTCTCCACTCTGCTGATAACTTTCTACTCACTATTCCTCCCGCTCCCTGTGCACAATCCTGTTTCCGCTCCTTTCAACTTCTTGCTCCAAGCCACTGGAACCTTCTCCCTCTCCGCTCCATCACCTCTTACTCCTCCTTACACACTTCTTTAAGATCCCACCTCCTTCAGTCCCCTGCTTGACAGCTACCAGCCGATCCTAACCACTGTCCTACCCTATGCAAGTTCACATTACTGTCTGATTCTGGTAAATTGTTCCTTGTATTGTTCTATGCTACATGATTCATGAATTGTTCTCATGTTGCTTTATGTAATGCTTGTTGTTCCATGTAAAGTGCTTTTCCTAAAAGCGATATATGAAATTCAGTAAAAACAAATACAAAAATAAGAAGCATACCAGCGATCACAGTGTTAAATATGGGCCAAAGCCGTCTCCCTGCACCTTTAAATTCCGCTATTGCTTGCAGCATTTAATAGGCCCTGTGCATTATGTACAGTTGTAACAATTGTAGTCTTCTATTCCTGGGCACTCTCTTGTGACAAAGTTTACCTATTCAGCATCTGTAAATGCTTCCCCCCAAGTCTGCCTCCCATCTAGTCCTGCCCCTGAGTTGCTGTCTAGGAGCACTTCATACAGTCTCAAAAAAATATGCCCTCCCACCGTTCTGTTTATTATGGTTTCAACAGCCTCCTGCCTGATCGTGCCACCACTTACTGCTGGCCATCTGCTCTGTATTGTATTCATGATGGAGCGATGCAGGAGGTATTGACTTGTGTGTATGCCAGAGGTCTCCTGTAATTCTTGATGAAGGTGTCATTTGTCATTAGGTCCCCAATCGTGGCAACCCCACACAATTCCCAGTGCAGACAGACACTGGCTCTCAGGCCCCTACCATCTGGATGTACCGCAGCTAGGGGGGGGGGGGGATGTGTGGTGATAGTGGGTCCCTTATCTTTAATTTCTTACAGGCCCTCTGCCACATTTGTACACCCAATTTCACTAACTGGGTATTCCTTCGGCACGGGATTGGAGGGTGGTGCATCCATAATAGGTCTCTTAGCTAAGTGCCTAATAATTGGCTGTAGCAAAGATGTATCTATAGTTGGTTTGTCTGTGAGCCATCCCACTACATACTGGAGCTGACATGCCAGAAAATACAGCTCAAAATTCGGTTTTCTTAGCCCCCCTCCCTCATATGTCCTTTGGAGTGAGACTTAGCACTACTCTATGCCCTCCGTTGTGCTACAAAAATCTTCTGCACTCCCTGTCCAGTCCATCTAAAAACAGTTTGGGGATATTATAGGGGACATTACCAAAGCAGTGCAGTAATCTAGGCAGCGCCACCATTTTCAAGAGTGCAGCTCTCCTATAATAGAAAGCGGAAGCTTGCTCCAGAATTTCATGGAGTTTACCATGCCTTCCCATGCTCTTTGTGCTTTATGTATGTGTACTGCAATGGTTTGTGGTAAATATCTAAACCCTGATATCGGAATGTATCTCTGTTCCATGTGAGCGCCGGAGTAGGCAGAGCCTCGTCTACACTCCTGGCGAGCGTAGCCAGCGGGAATAGACAGTATTTTTCTTTGCTAATCGTGATCCCAGACAAGGCGCTAAAGTTATCTTGCACCTCAAGAATGTGAGGCAGGTTCTCTTCCGGACGGTGTATGTACATCAGCATGTCATGGGCCTACATGAACACCACATGACTCGTGCCACCTATTCTGATACCCGTTTCCTGATATTCGCTTCTTAAGAATGCCCAGATGGGTTCCATAGCCAGTATAAACAACATGGGGGATAGAGGGCAGGCTTTTCTAGTGCCCTTTTTGCAATTCCCATTTGTCAGAAAAGATCTTTCCCGTTCTCACCCTAGCCATTGGGTTAGCATATATTAGTTTCACCCATTTGATGTACTTTGGGCCAAAGCCAAACTTCTCCAAGTCGCGTAAAGCAAATCCCAGTGAATAGAATCAAATGCCTTTACCGCATCTAATGAGTCACCACACAGTGTTGATCCCAAGTCATAGTGCTGTCAATTACATGGTGTAACCATCTTAAATTCCACGTGATATTCCTGCCGGGCACATAGCTCGTCTGGTCTGGGTGTATAAATTCACCTATCGCTCTCCTTAGCCTGTTCACTAATAGGGCTGGAAGTATTTTCCCATCCTGGTTCAGTAAATACAAGGGCCTATAGAAGCCACAGCTTATCCTTGGTTTGTTAGACTTGTGCAGGGGTATAATTACTGCTTCTCTCAGGCTGCCTGGGAGCAATTCAATATCATACGCTTCTTTATGCACCTCGAGCATGGCAGGCGCAAGGATATCAGCAAATTCCTTATAGAATTCACCCAGTAGTCCATCAATACCCAGTGTTTTACCCGAGGACAGTGTTTTAATTGTAGCTAGGATCTCTTCTGCCGTTATAGGCTCTTCAGTAACTCTGCCGCCTCTGCACCAAGATGAGGCAGTTGTATAAGGTCCGATGCCTCTTGCAGCTCTGTAGGCCGCACAGCTCTAGCGTCCTCATACAGTGTTTTATAGTATTCATGAAATGCTTCGTTCACTTCTGCTTGCGTACTGCAAGGAAGGCCATCCCTACCCTGCACCAAGTGAATTACTGTTTCCCTACTGTCTTTCTTGTATAGCCAGGCTAGCAATCTACTCGTGTCTCGGTTAGCATGTAGTTTCTCTGAATACTTCGCATAGTTAAATTTGCCCTACCTAGCCATTTGTGATAAGCAGTTATGCCTCAGCACTACTTCCTTCTGCTGGTCCCCGCTCCCGCACTATTACTTTTTTCCACTTCTGCTAGCTCCCCTTTCATTTTGTTTAGCTCTGAAGTGATTATCTTCCGTATGCCTCCTGATTTGGCTACACACAGTGCCAGCAGATTTTACCCTACCCCTATTAAGTGTGAAGAATTATTATGTGGGTTCGTGTTCCCTGAACATTGTGTCTTGTAGGGTCTCACTTCGTAATCTACACGTAGGTTTCGCCGGTCTAGGGGGAACTTCCCGCCACGTCACTACAAGTGGGGCGTGATCTGACGAAACCCGTGCCTTGTAATTTGCGTCTCTGAATTCTCCCCTGTGTTCCACCACTGTGAAGAAGTAATCTAGTCTTGTGTGAACTTTATGCAGGGCAGAATAATGGGAATAATCACGCTTGTCTGGGTGCAGCGTCCTCCAGACATCTATTATCTCAAAGGATTGGAGTAGGGTCTTCAGGATTTTAGCCGGTGGGGCTGGTTTCCTAAATTTATCATCAGATCTGTCTGTGAGAGGATTCAATGTACAACTGAAGTTCCCTCCCCAGAGCAGAGTGTCACTTCTGTAAGGACCTATTCTAGAGTATATTGACTTAAAAAATGATATGGGGTCATGGTTGGGGGCACAGGTGTTAATAATACATATTTCCCTATTCTCTAAGACCCTGTGGATTAGTGCCATTCTGCCTTCATCATCCGTTTAAGTGTTTAGAATGTTCAGGGGCACAGAAGAGGCCACCCATATTAGAACCCCTCTAGTGTATGCTGAGTATTCTGACCCCACGACCTGTCTGCCCCATTTCTGCACCAACCGTCCTGCTTTGTCCTGGTGAGCTGTGTCTCCTGCAGCAGTGCTATATCCATCTTGTTCCTCTGCAGGTAAGACAAAGCCCTATTCCTTTTTATATAGTTATTAAGACCCCGGACATTCTAGGCCGTTATACCAATAGTGTCAGCCACAATACATACGAGTTCCTGCAGGAGGTTTTGCTACCAATGCTCGCCTATCCCCCTCTAGGGCTGTACCACATCCCTCTGCACACATTCTAAATACAACAGGCCAACCCCCAAAACAAGTTAACTTTCCCTTCCCTCCCCACTCCCCCCCCAGTACCTTCCCCAACAAGAACCGCCTAGCTATGCAGCGCATGCTCAGACATGCCCGTTTCAGGCTCACTCTACTCCCGGCCAGGCGTTTGGTGCACAACAGATGGGCATCTAGTAATTGGTAACCTGAACAAAAGTTGAGGGAGGTAGGGTGCCACAAGGACCAGCACCCCTTTCCTCTGAAGACCGTCCTTACAACCTCCCTCCATTCAATAGACCACTGTTCTTGGAAAGCACCTATAGTTCTGGATACCAGAAAGGTCAGCTCATCTGATCGGGGCAGCCAGCCCTCAGCGAATCGGCCTCACTCTGGGCTTTTGCCAGTGACATGGGAGTGACCATCACAGCTTTCAGCTCTCCCAATCCATTCTACGTCCGCCAGCAGACCTTAGCCACTTCTACTTCCAGTTGTTGCGTCTTTTTCCGGTGCTGACAGCGCATGCTGTCCATCCAATCTTGCGCCTCCTCAGGGCCCTCAAAGAAGAGCGCCTGTCCGTTATGTAGGACTTTCAGCCTTGCTGGATAAATCAACATGTATTTCAGTCCCGCCTTAGCAACCTCTCCTTCGTGGGGACAAATTGGGCTCCTCATTTCTGCACTTGGAAGGTGTAGTCTGGAAAGATTGCCACCTCAGCCGACACCTTTTGTATAGTTCCTGCGTTCCTTGAGAATGCCAGTATCTTTTCCCCATCTTTGTAGTTCAGTATTTTGGCAATGATCGGTCTCGGAGGAGCCCCTGGCGGCGGCCTCTTGGTCAAGGATCTGTGTGCTCTTTCAATCGTAAAGCCTTGTGTGAGGTAGCCGGTTCCAATATCCTGCAAGAGCAAGTTTTCGATGTAGTTTGTAGTGTCCTTACTCTCCATACCCTCTGGCAGCCCCAGGATCCTAATGTTTCACTGCTTTATTATCTTTTACTTGTTCCTCAATTTGTCCTGTTCTTTCTGCTAACGAGCGCACATCCTACCTCAGCAGCCACACATCCATCATTACCGCCTCTTTCTTAGCCTCTAACACTGTCTTCAGCGCTGCGATGGCCGCCAGTATCCGTTGATCATCTTTGTCTTGCGGGCCTACCGTGGCTTCTGCGGCTTCCCCCGAGGGCTCCCCTTTTGGGTTCTCTTAACTTCTAGCATACGTTTCCATGGTGTTCTGCTTTCCCTTCCCTTCCCTTTATTGCCTTTGGACGTCATCCAGAAGAGGGGAGGGAGTCAACTCTCGCTCCCACTGTCTAATTTAGTACAATGGCAGGTGGGGCTCACGTACCATGCAATGAGGACCCAAATCCGCCAGTCCGCTGCCAATCTTATGCGTTCATATGCACACCCCGCTTGCCTCAGACACCCAAAAGGAAGAGCCCAGTGTCTGGTCCCCAGCCAGCTAGCCCTTCTCCAAGACTTGTCTTTTATCTGTGCGCCCCTCAAGTCTATGGCTCTCACTACCAGGGCATTTGGTACTTTATAGCTCGTAGAGTTCCTGTACTCGCAGGCTACACTGGCTGCAGTAAATCAATGGGTGCCCATAATCTGGTGTCAGTCTCTCCCAATGCTGTAACTGTGCTGCTTACACTGCGTGCTCACCCCCAAGGTCCCCTCCTTCAGCAGACCCACTCGCCAGAACTATCAGCTGTGTGCTTGTATAGCCAGCCAATGTGCAATCTCCCGATTGATGCCCCTCCTTGCTACTCGTGTTCAAGTGCTGGTTTGCTGGGGTTCAGTGGTATGCCATTCAGCAATGCCTGGTCCTCTGATTGCACCGCACTCCTTCCGCCAGCCCTGACACCTCTGAAGTACACACAGCGCTGCCTCGTCCCACGGCCGCGCTCTCTGCTGCAATTCCCTCCTCGCTGTCACCCAGCGGGAGACCCGCTCCTCGTTCTGGGCTGATGCCGTCCTGCTCCTGGCCCACAGAGGCTACTGGCCCATCAAAGCAGGCGTCTTTCTCCTCTTCTTCACTACGCCGCTGTATCAGCTGCCATCTTGCTCTCCTTTCCCACTTCAGAGACTCAGGGGAAGTGTCCTTCTCACTCCACACAGCTGCGATTCGACAGCGACACCGTGCCCCAACTGACCTCCGATATCCACACATGAAATTGTTACTGGATAGTCTGTTTTAGTTGTCTTTCTTTACGGATCTGTGTAGGATTATGCAGGAATCGTGGAAGGCACGTCCTCACTTCATGGCTGCTGGCCACACTCCCCTCTGACTGATTCATTATATAAGGGTTTGGGATCAATGTTTAAGAGTGGAAAGACTGGTCTCGGAATTCACCATTTTTATTACGGTTTGGTTTGAAATGTGAAGCATTGCTATCCGAAATTTCAATGGATAAAAGTGTATAAATGTATAAATGGAAAATCTGACTAAAGTTAAAAGGGCCCTGTTGGACCAAGACTGAGTTAACACGACAGAACTATTTCACTCATAGTCCTCTATTAATCATTTGTCACATGAATATAAAAGAATGGGGACACTTTCCTTTTTGTTAACACAGTTCCCCAATCGTTACTATAGAACAACTGTATTAAAGCTACGTTGGAACTTGCTATTGACAAAGGAAATCCTACTTAGGAGAAATGTCATCACTAAAGAAAATGGTGGCTGTAGATTTTGCAATACAGACCCCGTTCCCGAAACAATATAGCATTTAGTGTTGTATTGCAATGTGCTGAATGACCGTAGGAAGATGTTTTTAGGCACATTTCAATCGAAGCGTATGTTAGTGGAAGATGAATCCCCATGGAATAGATGTCTGAATAGCCATAATGTTTCAGAAGGTCTTGCAGTGGCAGGCTTTATTAAATGTATGAATTTGCTGCAGTAAAAGTTTGAACAATGCTTTAAGGAAATATCATACTCCAGACGACTATTCTTGAATGTTTTAAAAGATTTAGTGATGATGGGTTTTTATTTTTGATTTTAAGCTTGCTGTAGTGATAATATTAGTGCTGTCTGTAGGCTATGTGAATTTGAATTTTTTTAATGTTCGCCTGATCTTTTTTGAAAAAAAAAAAAAAATGTTCCAACCAAATACACATTTAAGAAAAAAAAAAAAGCCCTGGCAGGATAGTTTACCGGGGGGGATTCAAGGGACGACAAAACAAGTTTAAGAGACTGTCGAGCTTGTGAGTGTGCACAGAGCACACATGAGAAAAACCCTGTCAGGAGAGTAGACCTGCGAATGCAAGTTACGAGAATATGCATAGAAGAAAAGCCCTGGCAGGAAAGTATACCAGGCAGTTGCAAGTGTGTTAAGATAAGAAGGCCCTGGCAGGAAAGCATACCAGGCATCATCAAGTTACAGTGTGTAAATGACATTACCCAAGGAAATCCTGCTAAGGATACATCCGGACTAGCCAAAAGCTGTGGGAACACAAAGAGGAGAGAGAACCTGGCAAGAGAGTACACCAGGTATCCTAACAAGATAAATAACAGTCCAGTTGTGTTGTTGATGAAGAAAAACATAAGGAACTGATCTTCTCGAATATAAAATGGAGTGAAGGGAATTGCAGGGGAAGGGAATCACCCTCTGGAACAAGTAACTGTATCCTTCTGGAACTTTTGTGTTGGCGTTACACATTTCCCTTTTGAACATTTGTACACTACTAAAGGCCAAAGACATTTTCCCTTTTCACATAAGAGTTAGAGGGCCAGAGTATTACTTTTGGCACGGGACGGTTTTGCTTTGGACATTCTGACATTGACAGACCCTTCATTCTATTTGTAGGTAGGGAAACAATGTTTAGAGCCGGGATAGAGCAGTATTTTCCAACCCCCTTTTATTTTAATAAACTTCTTTGATCAAAATCATGAACTCTTTGTGTCCATGTCTTGTTCCTGACTCACATCACTTAACAGGCCAAAGACGTTACCTGTGCATCCTACTGTACCCCATGTGCCCCCTACTGTACCTCATGTACCCCCTATCTGCCACATTAGAGGCAGAGCAGAAAGCATACAATTGCATATAATTGCACAGGACCTGCACTTGTTTCACCGGGAATGCTTTTGTATTTCTGTTCTGCTTATCTTCCTGGATGTCCTCTTTCCCCACACATAACAGCTACTCAAAAATCATTCTGATCACTGTTAAGCATGTGCTCCTTCGACGTGAAGGTATTATTTATTGGGGAGTCTCCTACACTGGCTACCTTCGCACTGTGACTCTTCTTCTATGCCTATTTGCCTTTGTGGCTACATTGTTTTTGTTTTCTACCCCCCTCAATTCCAATCCGCGGGCATTGACTGTATCTGTGGTGGACGTGAAGATACTTTCATAGTGCCACTGCGAAGATTCCCTTCCATATACTTGCTTGTTTTGCAACGCCTCTGAATTTGAAAGCAAGGTCAGGCAGGCTTGGTGATTGCTCTAAGGAGTATGGTTGATGGCCATGTTTCCTTGCTTGAATGCGGTATTACTCCTTTTGTCCATTAACCAGCATATTGTCACGCTCCACTCCTGTTTCTGGCCTCAGTCCAGATAGGCGGTGTGTTGGTTAGGGGTCCCTTTAATTTTTAGCCGTTAAGTCATTTTCTGTGCAATACCTTTTAGTCCTGTGTCATGTTTGATTTCTGCCTGTGGTTGCTGTTATAGGTGCATACTGTGGATATTGAGTGCCACCAAATTAATTCGCACATCTTTTACACCCATCTCTTTTCTATTGACTGTAATGTTGAACTCTTTAACTCTTTTAACCTAGTCATGTAAAATATTAAGCAGGCCGGTTAATACAAATTAAGTAGATGAAACATTTACCTTTTTTAATATAGAGCCGCTTTTGAGGACACTTAATCATGCTACCTTATAAATTAACCATTCTTTATATTTTGCATTACTGAAATGCCATTGATTTTCAATGATAATTGTCAGCGTGAACTCTAGATTTGTACTTTTTATAATGTGAACATAGTATAAGAGAACTGTTTAGTTACTTTTTTTTTTTTTTACAGAAATGAACGAAAATCATCTTGCTGAAAGCAACAATGACACAGTAGGGCAAATTGTGAATTGCATTATGAAAAATGAAGGTAAGTTAATTCGTAGGAATGTTTTGGACCGCATACCAATATTGGTTCGGACCGCATACCAATATTGGTTCATATTAAGTATGTATCCCACAGAGGTTTTCTCAACATGGCAAGCAGAATGGGGATACCATTAAGTGCAAATGACTTTAATTTCAAAATCATCTGGTAGCATCAGTACTATTTATTGTTCTGCTAACCCCCCTACATTTCAAGTGTTAGTCTCCTGCATTTCGTAGCATGTTAATTCTGCTCTCAGTTGCCGGAGCATTGTGTCCTTTGGAAGCTCAAGTGAAAAATGCGCTGGGAAGGGAAAGTTCACTGACTGGTGCCAAACTTTGAAGAATCATTTGATGTGTTGCCTCTTTTTACTGGCAACCCTAACCTAGCTATAATAGTAGCCTAAGTAGAATCTGTGATTCTTCTAGCAACACTGGGTAGAGTAAGGGTCACTTAGTTGATATGGGGTAATGGGAACACAGCAAATTGCCCACTGGGCAGTAGATTTTCTTAAGCGCATTTTCTTGTTGTAATAACCTTCATCCAGTTGGAAAGCTACAAGCCAGTTTCTCTGTAAAGCTGGTGGCAATAACAGCAATGCCACTGGTTTTCAATTATTGCATTTCTTTCAAACAAGCTGGGGTCGGAAACAAATGGGTCAATCCTTAATCTTAGATGTTAGCAATTTATTTTGTGATCAAATATTCTTCATTGGTGTGGTCTATGTGCGACACAAGAGAAAAGCATGAAATGCAAATGCATTACAACAGCCATTTGGTTAACTGGTCCATCTTCATTTACTGTCCACCGCTTCTTATGTAGCAGGCAATACTTGCTGCACCCCCACAATGACAAATGTTTGTTTGTTTTATTATTTATAATGCGCAGCATACCCTAAGGTAACAGGGCGCAGCAGTTACATGATTATGCGGAGCTTAGTTACAATAGAGTTAATAATTACTTAATTACATACAGGTATTATTATATACATGGGTATATACGAATAGAGCATTCATCAAGGCAGATGCTCAAATAGTAAAGAACTAAATGAAACGTACAACATATTTACAACAGCAATATATACAGGTGTAGGCAATGTTAAGGTGAATGTGAGTCAGGGTGGAAAGGGCAGAAAGGCGGAGTAGCGGTAGCTCCTTACAAAGATTCCTGATTACTTACTACAGTTAGTGGTCATTAGCTTTCTGCCACAGGATAGTGTTGGTCCTAAAGTTTTGGTAGGAGAGGTCGGATCTCAGTGTGGGTGGTAGAGCGTTCCACAGTTTAACTGCTTTCACTGGCCAGCTGTTACTGCCGATAGTGGAGCGATTGAAATTAGGAACGGAAAGGCAGTCTTTATAAGCAGTTCTGGAGGGTCTGAAGGAGATATGTCTATGGAATCTGTTGATAAAGTAAATGGGCGCCGCGTTATTGAGCGATTTGTATGTAAGTGATAAAGTTTTTAGGAGGATTTGGTGGGCGTGGCTTGGACAGCCATGTAGAGGGTCGTGTTCGTGTGGTGCTCCGTTGATCCTGAGATGATCCTGTGGGAGCGGTGCGCGTGCGGTGACCAGCTGGCGCTGGAAAAGTGCATCCATGCGTGTGAACATGGAGGCGACACCCGTTGAAAGTCTGGTGGGTGTAGAAGGCTCGGATCCCGAACTATCCCTATTTGTCTGCCGCGGGTCCCGGATCGGGGACAAGGACAAAATGGCGGCTGTAACAAAGGAGATGGCAGAGATCGCAAGAGTGCCGCTGCAATCGTTCGTCTAGGACTGGCAAGGCCCCTGCGGTGAACTCCGCGATTATCGCCTGCGGGCGGACTGGGAAGCGGAGAGAGAGCGCTGGGAGAGCGCACGACGGAGGACGCACAAACCTGAAGTGGATTTAACCCACGGGCTGTAAGGGCACAGGATCCTGCCGAGCGAACTGCCAGCCGTGACTGGGCCCGCGGCGGAGTCGTTGGAACGCCGCTGGCGAACAGGAAGACACATTGTGGCAGCGCCGGAGGGGAAAGGCCGCGTGATTGTTGCATCGGCAACAAAGTAGCCGCAGACCCTGTGAGTGGTGAAATTGTGGGAGCGGCTGCTGCTGCAGGCCCCTTGGCACTGCGAACCTACTCTGAGAAAGGAAAAAACCCCATTGAGACTGCCGACAGACTAAGGCTGATCTACAGTGCGTTCTGGATACCCTCGGGCTGGGTTGCCTGAGAGGAGGGCAGGCGTGGGCGCTGTGGAGTGCGCTGGGCCCCCCCCCTTGGAGACACGGAGTGAAATGGATGCTGTGACACCATAGGGTCCAACACGGACACATCACACCATATGAGTGTGCATTGGCCTGATCACGCCGGGCCTGCGCCTTGGAACGTCGGCGCGGATCAGCCGAACTGGCTGATTTAAGACTTTTTGTTGATCCTTTGATGCCTAGCCCACCCTGGGCACGTGCGGCGGACAGGCGCAGGTTTGGACAGCAGTGGGTGGTTTGTGACCACGCGGACAGTGGTGTGAAGAAAAGCACGGCAGGGTCTTGCCCAACTGACGCAGCAGGATGTCCTCCAAAGTGGTGCAACCCCGGATCAAGCAGCCCACGATGGAGGCCTAAGCCAAGTCGCCCCCGGGTGCGGAGGGGGGCAAAAGTAAAGAGACCCCTGTAGCGGTGGCGGACCCACCGGGTACTAGGGTACTATCCAGGAGGTGCTGGCAGCAGTTGCTGACTTGAAGGTAGCCTGGGAAACGAAGTTGGGCCTAGCCATGAAAGAGCTGCAAGAGGGTCTGAACCTCAAGATCGGAGCGGTCCAGGAAGAGGTGAACCTGCTGAGGCAAGACGTGCGAACGATAGCGGAGCGCACTGGGGCACTGGAGAAGGAGTTGGCCCCGAACACGGAGGCGTGCGCTGCACATGCTAAGGAGCTCCATGGCCTCGTGCAACGAGTAGGCAATCTGGAGGACAGAGCAGAGCAAGCAGAGGGGCGCGCCAGACGCAATAACATTTGCATAGGGGTGTACCGGAAGGGATGGAAGGACCGAACCCCACTGAATACGTTGAAACCATGTTTTTGCAGGAGATTACAGGCAGGGAGTTGACGCAGGGGTTCGTGGTTGAAAGGGCGCATAGGGCCTTGACCAGGAGACCGGCCACAGGAGCGCCCCCGCGGCCGCTGATCGCGAAGATCTTGAATTATCGTGACCGCGAGAAGATTCTCGAATTTTTCCGGAAAGGAGGAACGATAGAAAGAGGGTCAGCGAAAATAACGACGTATCCAGACTATACGCTGCTTGTACAGTGTAGTCGAATGAACTTCGGATCGGTGAAAAGGAGGCTTAGAGAAGCAGGCCATTGCTACATGTTGCTCTACCCTGTCAAGTTAAAGGTGTTTTACAAGAACAGATCCCTTTTTTTTCGAGACGCCGACTGAAGCGATGGATTGGCTGGACATGCAGGGTCGACCTCAGGAACCGGATGTCCAGATGGAAGCGGCTGGAGATAAGTAGCACGTTGTGGAGGCACCTATGGTGCCATAGTCATGACACTGGGACTGGAATATAGAATGGTATTGCGCTTGTGGGGAGGAAGTCACGGTATCTGCCGGCGGGTCCCGTTGGACGCACTTCTCCTAAATAGATGACCGGGAGCTCCCGAGAAGCACCCTCTGAACCCAATAGTAGTATACTTAGTTAGGTCACTGTTAGATTGGTGACTCCCTGCGGGGTCCTTGTTCTCGGATACGAGACAGGTCCAGATGTGGGTAGGCCTGAGATCCAGGGATGGAGCTGGGCAACTGTTGGGGGTTGGTTGGTAGGGAGCGGGGAGGGGGAAGAGTTGTGTGCTGTGCTGTGGTGTGGATTTGGGGGATGGGGAAGGGCGGGTTTTGTTTGTAAATAGTAGGGAGAGAGCCGGAAAACGAACTAGCAAGGGGAGCATTAAGGGTAGGGTTAGGATGGGGATAGTCCGAACAGATGGCATTGGGTAATCTCAAAGTTGTGACCTGGAATGTACGGGGCCTTAACAGCTATCTGAAATGAAATAAAGTGATGCTGTACTTAAAGAGGATGCATATAGACATAGCCCTGCTGCAGGAGACCCACCTCACTAGGGAGAAGCTGGAAGTGGTCAGGAGGAAATGGAAGGGCAATGTTGTGGGTGCTGCGTACTCGGCGTACGCTAGAGGGATTATTACTTGGGTGGCGCCGCATGTGCCGTTTCGGGTGCTTGGCTCTACGGTAGACGCGGAGGGTAGAATGGTGGTGGTAACGGGTCTCCTGGAAAGGAGGGAAGTGCAGATCATAAATTTGTGTGCTCCCAATAACGACACAACGGCTTATTTTAGGACCCTGTACAGTAAACTTGGCCCCCAGGCAGGGGGTACGGTGGTGTAGGGGGGGGACTTTAATTGTACCCTGAATCACAGGATGGACAGGTCAATAGACAGGGCAGGGAAAACGGCGCCGGTGGCTAAAGCGCTGGGAACCTTACTGAAAGACCTAGGCCTAGAGGATGTGTGGAGAAGGTTGCATCCTATGGATAGGCAATATTCACACTACGCAGCGCCACATGATTTGCACACAAGGCTAGATTATATGTTTGTAACGGCCGAGATAGTGGGAGACATAGTGGGAGCGGAATACAAGGCCCGAGTATTATCTGACCACTCGCCCTTGGTAGTAGAGTGGAGACACCAGCCCCCAAGACCGCGTAGCCCAACATGGAGACTCAGGACTGAGGCTCTGCAGGACGAGGGGTTTCGGGAGGGTCTGAGGGATGCCATCGAAGAATATTTTGATATAAATACGGGAAGCGTACGTTCTGTGGGCACACTGTGGGAAGCGTTCAAGGTGGTGGTGCGTGGGGTAGCCATTTCCAAAGCTAAAGGGCTCCAGGGGGGTATAGAAAAGGAACTCCCAAGAAGCAGAAAGGGAGCTGGAAGATCTCACACGTTGCGAGAACACTGCCCATGATAACAGAACCAAGTTAAAAAAGCTACGGTTGTCCTGCAGTGCACTTTGGGATAGGCTGTGCAGACTCAATTATAGGAAATACACGGAGAGGATACACGCAGGGGGCGACAAGCCGGGCAGATTGCTGGCCTGGCTATATAAGAGTGAGACCCCCCCGCTCGGTGATCAGTGAGATTAGAGATGAAGGAGGTTGCATCTGCAACACCCAAGAGGGGGTAAACAAGGCGTTCCTCAAGTTTTACAGACACTTGTACGAGGACACGGGGGAGGATATGTGTCAAGACATACTGGACACATTGGAGGACATAGAATTGCCCACCCTGGACGACCTAGAACGCGCAGAGTTAGACGCACCTGTCACCTTGGATGAGCTGGAGGCAGTGATTCAGAATCTGCCCACTTGCAAGGTACCTGGTTCGGATGGATTGCTTAGTGAGTTTTATAAAAAATATAAGCAGGAGCTACTCCAGCCACTGCTTGCCACTTTCAGCAGGGGGAACTCCCATTGTCCCTCCGCGAGGCTGTGATCATCCCACTCTTGAAACCAGGTAAGCCGGCCGTGGAGTGTGGGTCTTACAGACCGTTGTCTTGCTCAACCAGGACAGCAAAATACTTGCAGCAGTGCTGGCTAATAGACTGAAGAAGGTGATTGGGAAGTTGATACACCCAGATCAGACGGGATATGTTCCAGGCAGGAACATCACCGATAACCATAGGAGGCTACACCATATCATTGACCAAACTGAGGAAGATACGGGCGAGTTGGCCATAGTGTCGTTAGATGCGGTCAAAGCCTTCAACTCGGTAAGATGGCCCTGGCTGAAAGCGGTCCTGAGGGGATACGGAATGGGACTTGGATACCTCAGGTGGGTCCAGTTGTTCTACAGCACCCCGATGGTGAGAGTCAAAACGGGGTCCACAGTCTCAGACACCTGGCAACTTAGCAGGGGGACCAGACAGGGATGCCCCTGGTCACCCATGCTATATATATTAGCATTAGAGCCGTTGGCAATATGCCTGCGACAACAATATGGGGAGCTGGGCATAAGTACTGTAAGTGGTAGGCACCTGATATCACTATATGCGGATGATATGCTTCTTTATTTGCGTTATCCGGAAGAAAATCTGCAGTATGTGTTGGAGGTAATGGAATGGTACGCCACCCTTTTGGGCATATCGGTGAACCCTAGAAAGTCTAGTCTGTTTCCTTTGGGCAGATATATGAATGTCCCATTACAGAGGCTGCCTATCCTGCCAATACCGTGGCAGATTGAGACATTTAGGTATTTGGGAGTAAATATCTACCACAGGATTGAGGCGGAACACAAACATAACACGGAAAAAGCGATAGAGGGGATCAAGAACAGCATGGTGTTTTGGGCTAGATTGCCCTGGACTATGATGGGGAGAGCGGCCTTGCTCAAGATGGTGGTCCTGCCTAGACTCTTGCACTTTTTCGTGAATGTCCCGTTTTTGATACCCAGGAGCCTATTTGTGAAACTTCATAGCGTGTGTAGGGGTTTCGTATGGGGTAACTCCAGGAACAGGGTGGCTCTGTGGAAGATCCAGAACCCGTGTGACAAGGTGGGTATAGGCCTGCCAAATTTTGAACTCTAGTACCTGGCGGGGCAGCTGCTGTAGGTGGCCAGGTGGCTTTCGGCCGAAGACTCAGCAGAGGCTAGGCTTCTGCGTGGGGACTCGGCCCCATACTTTTTGAAGGAAGTGGTGTGGTTGCGTAGGGACAAGCTGGTGGGCAGGGGGTGGCTGCTGAGGCTGGGCTGGGAGATCTGGCAAAGGACATGGAGGATAATGGGGGATTCGGAGCCGTACTCCCAGCAGGCCCCACTGGTGGCGCTGTGCGGGAGCGACTCAACTATTTGAATCGGTCCGTAGATACTGGGAACAGGTAGGCCTGCCCACCCTTGGAGACATATGGCAGGAAGGGGAGGCATTGGACTTTCAGAGGTTGCAGGAAGAGACGGGGTGCATGGTGGCCAATAAATAACTTACGCTAGGCTTGTGAAAAAGGCTAGAGAAAGACAGTGCTTGCGGAGGATCCTGACGCCTCCCTGGAAACTATGTATGATGTATTGGAGGGCGGGCACGAAATATCGAGGATATGCGAGCTCCTGCGAGTAAGGGCTGGGAAGGAATTGCTCCAATTGAGACAAGATTGGGAAGAGGAGGTGGGAGGACCCATGACAGACCGGCAATGGGAGTGGGCCCAGAGATACCATAAAAAGGTGTCCCGGAACACGAGATTCCAACAACTTCAATTGTACGTTGCCCATAGGGCTTATCTGACTCCCGGGAAAATTGCAAAGTTTGGGGGACCGGCTACGCAGCAATGCCCCAGGTGTGGGGAGGTGAATGCGGGGCTGCTACACATGTTTTGGGCTTGCCCGGAAGTGCACAGGTTTTGGGATGAGGTTAAAACGAAACTGGCTGGGGTGGGAGTGATGTTGGACGTGGAATCGACCTGGTCATGCATGCTTGGGCTTTTCCCTAGACCCCGACATTCAAAACACATAATCAAGATCAAGGACTTAGCTTATGTTTTGGCCAAGCGCAGGATTGCCATGGGCTGGAAGGCGGCCCACAGACCTAGGGTGGAGCTATGGTGGGCGGACCTCTTAAAATGGGCGGAAGCTGAATCTGTGGTCTGGTTGAAGCGGTCACTAGGGGGGGCGAAGAGGAAGTAGGGCCCCTGCTGGCCTGGCGGCAATTGGTGGCCTCTATGGCAAATCCTCACCAGGGTAACAACGGAACAGAGGACTCGGATGATGACCGCTTAAGTATTGTGCTACCCGATAATGCTCCAGTAGATGACATGTGAGAACTGGCTCTAGTTCAGGGGGGGGGTAAGTTGGGGAGTTCTAATGGAAATGTGATGGTCTAATGATGTCTTCTTTGCGTATTGAAACAGTTGTAATGTGTGTTTTGTTTGGTTTTGAAAATATAATAAAAAATATTTTTAAAAAAAAGTTTTTAGGAGGATTTTATCATTGGTAGTGAGCCAATTGATTTGTCGGCTACTCTGAGATGTGGTCTCTTATGGAGATACCTAATGCCGCTGTAAGAGCATTATTTTGTAGCGTTTGTATTTTTCTAATGGTAGTTTTGGATGACCCAAGATAGAGGGCATTGCAATAGTCCAGGCGAGACAGGATGAGAGCCCTGGCCAAGGTGGTGCAACTAGTGTCGGAGAGCAATGGTTTGGCAGTGTGGATGAGTTTGTACGTGTAGGCAGTGAAGGACGCTAGAGAATTAACTTTTGGCAAATGAGAGGTTGGCATCAAGGTAAAAGCCTAATGTTTTTACCTCATGTCCCACCTTGATGCTGTTACCATCGATAATGAACGAAGAGTAGACAGGTCCTAATTTTTGTTGGTCTAGGGGTAGTCCCCAGGATGAGGAGTTTCTTATCATTCAGGCATAGTCCATGTGTGGCCATCCATGCCTGGATGATGATATACACTCTGTTAACCAAGGCCAAATCCGTTACATAATCTCCAGAAAGCGGGAGCTGTTACGCTCACCTGGTACCACAGGGACGCCACCCAGCAGTTGGGACTTCGGGTATCCTTCTCTGCGGTTCCCAGGTGTGACCAGCGGGAGGGTTCTGCCTGGAATACAGGTGGGCAATGTTCAAGACTGGGGTAAACAGTCCCCCACCACCCTGTATACCCGCGGCCCCAGCGGACCTCTCCTCACCTTGTTTTTAATGCAGGTGTGTTCTCCGTCCTACCTTCTTGGCAGGGGCGCGTTGTGCTTGGTGGGCGTTTGCGATTGAGTTACTTCACTGATGCTGACCCGCTTTGAGTCTTTCAGGTCGGTCTTATTGCTGTGCTATATTATTGTCCTTGCATGCCTTTTCGATTTAACTAATCTCTTTTCTCTTCCTTAGGTGCGCGGAAGTCCAATATGTGCCATAGACTGAATTGGTTCTCGCCGGTAAGTAATGGCGTTTTTAGAGCGCCTTGATGTGGTGAGTAGGCGCTAAGCGCAGCGCTACGATGCCTTGCCTCTTGCTAACCTGTTGTCTTGTCTTCCCTTCCCACAGGTCGCGGTGATCAACCGGTGCATGGAATTCCTGAGGCGATGCTGGTCGAGAAGCGACTTGCGAGGTAAGCTTTCGGCACCGTTCATTAAATTGTAAAAATGTCTAATGCCTTGTTGCTTCCTTTTTTGCAGATCCGTTGGTTCGGGAGGAGCGCTGGTTCCAGGATGCTGATCTCAAGAGCCGTGGACAGCTAACGATGCAATTACAGGTAAGCTGCTGCTGCTAACAATGTCCTTTTTCTCCTTTACAGATGCTGCTGCTCTGAGGTTCGCGGGTGCACCTGAACACGGTGAGCGTCACGTTGCAGAATTGTAAAGTAACGCGAAGCGTGTTATCCCAGTCGGGTGTGGTTTAAATAGCTTCAAGAAATTAGTCCAGGTAAAATAGTTCCTATGGTACCACACCCAAAAATACTATACTGCATAGCTCGGTTCCAAGGAGCCAAGCTATGTGGATGCCTCCATGTTGATTGCCACTGAAATAAAGTAGTTCCCAATACAAGTCCTTTATCAAGTATGAGCCTGACGCCAAAGGTGCCAGGACTGGCCCCAAGAAGGCCTAGGCCAAGGATGCCTGGTTTTAGTGGAGACCCTTCTTGGCCCATGGGTTTGCCAGGGGGTCTTCTGGATGGGGGTCGTGACAGGAGGAGGATCTTGGTATCATCTGCATAGTTGGTGTAGGTGATACCCAGATGATCCAGATCATGGAAAAGGGGCTTGGTAAAAATGTTGTAGAGTGTAGGCGAGACACAAGAACCCTGGGGCACCCCACAGGTGATTGGAATGGGGTCGGCTGCAGCAGTAGGCAAAATAACCCTCATAGTTCTGCCATTTAGGAAGGATCTAATCCATGTGATCCCCTCAACCGAGAAATGTGCAGCTGTATTAAGGTGGTTGCATAGGATAGTATGATCAACCAAGTCGAATGCAGCCGAGAGGTCTAGGAGGAGGAGTAGGGCAGCTTTGCCACTGTCCCTGAGCTCATAGACTTTGGTCTTAAGGTCAATAAGTGCTGCCTCTGTTCTGTGTTGAGGGCGGAAGCCAGATTGTCTGGCTCCTAGTAGCTGATGTGCTTCCAGGTGTCTTTGGATTTGTACATAAGCAACTTTGTCCAGAATTTTTAAAAGGAAAGGTACTGTCGTGATTGGCCTGTAGTTAGTTGGTACAGATGGGGGAAGGGAGGGTTTTTTTTAGCAGTGGAAGTACCCAGGATTGTTTAAGATTGGTAGGAATGGTGCCAGAAGAGAAAGATGCGTTGATCAACTTCGTGATGAAAGGGGAGAGGTCTCTGGCGGCATCCTTGATAAGTTGTGCAGGGCAGAGGTCGCCTTGACAGTTGGATGGGTTCAAGGACAGGATAATTCTTTCTACTTCAAGAATAGAGACTTTGGTGAAGTTGAATCGTGTAGAATCACTATATAACTGGTGGGTAAGCTCGTGGACAAGTGACTCTTCAAGAGCTCACAGACACCATGTTGTTTTGCATGTATTACCTATTCAAGACAAACAAACATTAATGATGATGTTTCTGTCTATTGTATTTGTTAAACCTTTGTTACAACAATGTTTGTCACCTTGTTTTCTAATGCATTTCTAGAATAAGATGAATGTACTTTGATTCTAGATGCACACTATGAAAAAGTTCAAAATGCATAAAATATGATGTGTACCCACTAGCACTAGCAAAATAAAAAATGCTACAATGTACTCTCTAAGGGCTCTATTCCTCGTCTTTTAGAACACGTATGACAGTGGCTAAATAAAAAAAGCCACTGCCATACTCAGCATGCGAAATCATTTAGCCTTTACCAAAGCAGACAGGTAAAGAGCCCTAAAAGGAAGTGGTAGGACGCCTCACCCTTTGTTTCGTGTAGAATCATTGGCAGGGGTATTCAGTTGTTTTTGATGGGGGAGGCTTTTTTACTAGAAATTTTGTTTTGTAATCTTGAAATTTTATTGGCAAGTGCATTTTGGAGCACCATTTTTTGTCTTTAGTACATGTGTCAATTGGTGCAATGGGCGGTCTCTATTTCTTTCAGGATGGAGAATAATTCCTTCATGTTAGATTTAGCTTGGGATATGCGTGTATCGAAGGATATTCGCTTAGCTAAGCATATTTCTTTTTTATATAGGGATGAGAGTTTAGTAAGTTTGAGTTTGTTAGCTGCTGAGGGTAGTTTTTTCCAGGCAGCCTCGCAGTTTTTTTTGTTGCCTTAGGTTGTTTAGGAAAGGCATAAACCAATTATTTAAGTGAGTTTTGGACTTAGTTGGTCTGTGTTTGATGGGGGCGATTAAATCTAGAGAAGTGGTCATGATTTTGTTATATTCTTTGACCAGGATTTCATGATCCAAGTTATCTGAGAGTGTGTTGAGGTTGGGGAGTATGGCTGGGATAAGCCTGTCCACAGTAATATTCTTTTTATTTCTGGTTAGCGTGGGTGGAGCTCTGATAGCTGGTGGTGATGGGGGTCTGATGGTAGAGAGCATGAATGACACAAGGTGGTTGTCAGTCCAAGCTAGTGGAGATATAGAGAGGATATTGGCTTGACAGTTATAGTCTGCCACCCACTCAAGTATTCTACCATTGTTGTGGGTAGGTGAGTTACTTCTTTGGGTGAAGCCTATTTCGGTAAGGGTGTTGAGTGTAGTAAGGGCAAGCTAGTCTGAAAGGTCATTGAAACCCATGTTAAGGTCCCCAAGTACGAGTACTTGTGTAGAACATTTGAGGTTGCTGGACAGGATAGTGTTGATGTCCTCTTCAAATGTCCCTGGAGGGTCAGGGGGACGGTAAATCAAGTGAATATTGAGGGTTTGGGCAGTAGAGAGAGGGACTTTGACCGATAGCAATTCACAAGAGAGGACGTCAATGGGAGTGGCTAGTCTCATGGTAAGGCTACATTTGTGGATAATAGCGATGCCACCCCCTCTAGATTTTAGTCTGTCTTGTCTCAGTACGGAATAACCATCCGGGACTGCTAGCATGAGCATGAGCATGGGCCTGCTGCCGAGTGTAACCAGGTCTCAGTGATTTGCGAGGAAATGTAGGTCCTCATTTAGGATAAACTTGGCAAGCCTGTAACACAGATGTGCATACTAGTGAACCAGTCCCGCTACCAGCCTTTTCTGATCCTCCTCCTACTACTTCTTTGCTACTATTATTACGTCTGGTACCAATTCTACTATTATTACTACAACCTTTATACTATCGGTACCAATACTGCTACTGGTCCTATGCCTAATGCTGCTACTGCTACTATGAGTTCTAATACTAACAGGAGACCAATTCCTAGTACAACTACGATTACAACAACAGTCCTACTACTACCTCGAGGATGGGAATGGAGCTTTTGTGGGTAAGGAAAGACCACGAAAAACAACGGCGCAAATCTGTTTGTGTAATGGGTTATATGAGGGAACTTCGCAGAAGACTTGTGTGAAACCTAGCAATCTACATCCACTGATTGCTTCAATGCAAATGTGTGATAGTTATTTGTTAGCCCATATGTTAAGGAAGCCCACCAACCAGGCAATGGACACTCACCACTTCAAATAATGGTTGTACAACTGTTTACAAAGGAGTCATAGTGCAGAACAAGGATTTTCCTAAATATGGACTTGTTGTAGTACATTAGTGTTATATCTGATCCGGGATTTTTTTTGCAGAAGATCTTGCATCTAGATGGAAGGAGGTAAGAGAAGAGCAGAAAGGGGTGTCAGACTAAAAACCTAAGGGAAGGTCATATGCAATACACATGTCTTGTATGTTTTTCATTGACTCTGTTGACTGTCGACGTAGCATTGAAAGATTCTTCTTTTATTGTGTTCTGAGTCTAGGATGCACCTAGGAGAGCAAGTTCCAGCAATGGTATATGTTAAGGAAATGGATTGTTCCTGACAGGACTGTTGGAGGCTGACTAGTGTTGGTGTCGGGAAAAGTGGAGAATGTTAGGTAAGAATTGGTGCAGTCACACTGTGTGAGACTACACAACACTTACCTGCTTGGTATTAGGTAACCCACCTTTTGGAATGGGTCTGTACTACACAAGTTGATAGGGTGACTGAGCAGCCAGGCCTAACTCAAGCGGGGTAAATGTGATCTGTAGAGCTGTACAAATGCAATCCATCAATACAAGTAACACTTACACTTAAGGTTTCAGTTATAAATAGTGTTTTTTTTTAACATCAGTTTCAATGAAACATTCTTTAAAAAGGCAATTGTTTGTAACAGTCAAGCAAGCTTTGGAATTAGGTTTCATAATCCAGTAAAGCTGGTGAATACTCTTTGGAGATGCGAATACCTTTCTCCTACACTCTGAAGTGACTTCAATAACAATCAAAGTATTGCATTAATATATAACACCAGTATACGTTTTAGATTCTGAGTTTCAGAAAGGAAGTGCTAAGGGAAAATAGGAAGGTTAGAACATTTACTTCAAATGTGAGGACCATGGGAATCCTCCAATGAAGTTTAGGTAAGCCTTTGCCAGCAGAAAGTGTTCTACAAATTTCAACCTATGAGGGACAAGCAATGCCAAAATCAATGGATTCAGAAAGGTGCCGTTTGAAAGCGAGGACAGCCAAAGTCACTTGGACAAAGTCTATAGTTCTGATGCACTTCTTGGATAGAAAGTGTTTCACAAAAGTCAGATAGTTCAGAAAATCACTGTAGGAATACAAGCTTTTAAGCATGTGCAAAGGTGAGTTGAAATCCACTCAAAGTTTAAGCAAGTGCAAATCTCAAGTCAGACAGCACGACTTAAGGCACTGTCCTCTCTGTCTGAGGCATTTCTCGAGGCGGCTAACATTATTGCTCCTCCTCGACTGATCCAACCACGCAGACTGCCACCTGAGCCGTGGTTAACGGATCGCTTGAAAGAAGAACGTCTTAAACTTCGTCAGTCGGAACGTAAGTGGCGTAGATCATATGATCCCGCACTTAAAGTCCAATATAAAATACATTCTGCTACCTACTCAGCCAAAATCAAAGCGGCAAAAATGGTACACTTCACCACCAACATGGAGTCTTCTCCATCTCAGCCGAGGGACCTGTTCGCTGCTGTTAAGGATCTTGCCTCGGTGGAGAGACCTATCCCTACTGTCACGCCTACTCAAAAACTCATTGATGCTCTAGCCCATTTTTTTATTTCCAAGATTGATACTATTAGGCAAAACATCTCCTCGATAGTGTCAGGGGCTGGACCTACAGATAACACTGTCTGTTCTTTCGCTACCTCTGATCCTACTACAGTTAACATCTGGTCCACCTTCCCGACTTTTACGGAGATAACTGTCCTGATGGCTATTGAAAAAATTAAGTCATGCTCCCCATTGGATGCTATCTTTTTACGGGTTATGAAACATATTGCTCCTAATCTGTTATCGGAGATTACTAATGCTATAAATGACTCTCTCTAAGTCTGTCCCACGGGAACTGAAGTCTGCTAGGGTGTCCCCCCCCTTGAAGAAACCTACCCTGGACCCTATCTACTACCCTATCTAACTTTTGCCCTATTTCACTCCTCCCCTTTCTGGCTAAACTCTTAGTCACTGCTGGCCCCTTTACTTTCTACCTTTCTGAAATTCACTAATCTGCTGGACCATGTTCAGTCTGGGTTCCGTCCTGGTCGAGGCACGGAAAGTGTTGTGGTCGCCGTCTTGGACGACATGACCAGGCTGGTGGATGCGGGTGGAGTGGGTGCCCTGATTTTGTTAGATCTATCAGCGGCTTTCGACATGGTCGACCACTCCATCCTGCTATTCTTGCCCAGTTTGGTATATCAGGGCAGGTACTAGCATAGTTTAGATCGTTCCTTGCGGATCGTACTCGGACCCTCTCGATACCTCCTTTTCTTTCCGCTCCCCGTCACCTCAGTTGTGGAGTGCCACAGGGATCATCCCTGTCGCCTATCTTGTTCAACATCTACATTTGGGCCCTTGTGTGTCTCAGCCACTCCTTCGGCATCAGTTGCTACTCGTAGGCCGACGAAACCCAGATACTCATCAGATTAGATCTTATCAGTCTGATGTGTCGCCGTTCCTGCAGGAGTGCCTGACAGCTGTTGGAGACTGTATGAACTACAATTGACTCAAATTGAATAGAGATAAGACGGAAGTGATGGTGGTGGGCTATCCCCCTAATCCTACACTCTGGGTGTCCTCCTTCTGGCCCTCTTCCCTGGGACCCTTGCCGATCCCTTTGAGAAAGTGAAAAACCTGGGCGTGATGCTATCTGCATCACTGTCTATGGACCAACAAGTCTCTGCGGTATGTCAGGCTGGTCATTTCCAGATGAACATTTTGAGGAAGGTACTACCTCTGATTCCGACCCCATTGCACTCTCCGGTGGTAGCAGCTATTGTCTTATCACGGATAGACTAGTGTAACTCCTTGTATCTGGCCCAACCCAAGGGCTTGATTAAACGGTTCCAGCGGCTGCAGAATCTGGCCGCTAGGGTAGCCACGGGTACTCATTTTGGAGCTCCCATCTCCCCTGTGCTACGGACTCTTCACTGGCTCCCGGTGGCCCAGCGGGTGGAGTTTAAGGCTCTATGTATATAGTACATAGTGCCCTCCATAATCAGGGAGCGGAACATCTCCAAGCAAAGTTTATTCACTATCACCCCACCCGCAGCCTCCGCTCAGCCACTGCCGAACAACTTGTTGTGCCAAGGCACAAGAGGGACTGGGTTGGTGGTCGGGCTTTCTCCATCGCTGCAGCAGTTCTGTGGAATAATCTCCCACCTGTCAACAAGAAAACCCCTAACTACTTGGAGTTTAGAAGGTGGGTTAAAACCCACTTATTTTGATCCATCGAGGGGCTGTCTCTCTCTGCATCGCGCCATGATGCCTTCGGGCGACCGTGCGCTTTATAAGAAGTGTAAACATAACATGGCAAGAAGGTAAGTACCCCCAAACCCAAACAGTACCTCTAGTTAGAAGAAAAGTGGTCCAGCTGGATTCCGTCATGCTACAGCCAAGCAGACCCTGGTTCCTGAGCCTCAGTCGTAGGGACAAGAGGGAAGATGTCTGGAGGGCTCCTGCGGCAGTACTCTAGAAGGTCGTCGGCAGCTACGGGCTTTCTTCGATTCAGCAGCACTTCACGGCTTCAGCGCTTCGCAAATAGCACTGATGCAGATCGACTATCTCCGGTTGGACTTTCCTTGCTCCCTCAGTCCTGGACTCTGGTGAGGGGACACTAGATTGGGATTTCCTGCTTCTGGAGTGTCCTTAGGAGGCTCCTGGAGCTTTTGGCTGGATTTGTTTTGCGGCAGACGTTGCACTCAGTTATGGACACTCACACCCTGACATTGGGCTTCTGCAGCAACGGAGAGGTACAGCAAGTCGGGGGTTGGGCCAAACTGAAGTTTGTCTCGGGGTTAGTTGGTCCCACTAACCCAAGGGGAGAAGTCGTTCCTTCCGGAGCTTCTCTGTTGAGGTGAAAAAGGAGGTCCGCACAGCAGCAGGGATTCAATGGGTAATTCGAGGTCCAGTCGGTTGCAGTGGACTTCTCTTCACGGTTTCTTCATCAGATGTTTCTCCCAGTGGTCGACTCTGCCTCTAGTCCCAAAACCCTCACGGTTTAAACAAGTTTTCCCATTCATGCTCAGCCTAGGCTGCCACTCACAAAGCAGGGTGCTTGTCCTTTCAAGACAGCCAGCTGGCCAATCAGGACTGGTTTCGTTCAGGCACTCCTAGAGACAAAGGACAGGGGAGTTTAGGGACCCTCCCTCCCTCCCTGTCCTTCCAGACACACTGGAGGGCGGGCTTCATGACTGAAGTCTGCCAAAGGCAAAACGCACAAGGGGCTCAAACCTGTCAACGCACAGAGTAAAAGCCAAGAAAGACCTAAAAAAAGAAAAATGGCGAAAAAAGTCGACCAGGGCCATTTAGACTAAACGGAAACCCATGAGTGCTGTACTGCAGCTGAGGGTTCAGCCTGCAGTAAACAAAAAAAAAGCACACTGGTAGTAAAAATGAAACTGCTGCCACCAGCCATTTAGTGATGGTAACAAAAATGGGTACATGAGAAAATAGGTTAAGGGGCTACTAAGTAACCCCCCAGCACTCCACATAAAATGGTGTGTGCTGGACCTACAAAGGGAAAAGGTAAGATCAATTTCACCTTGCTATTCTTGGGAACATAAGTTCACCCTAGAAAAGGTATTTAAACCTTAAGAGAAATCCAAAGGACTTCTCAGTGACACTGCACTGAAGGTGCTTTGTGTCACTATAACAGAAGCAGATGCCTATGGAGTTTGTCAGACTCCAAAAACAGTGAAAATATAAAATCCAAATCAGGGAAAAACACAGAGTGAGAAAAAGGTCCCACTCTTTCAGGAGTTAGTTTTAAAAGTCCTAAGTCCACTAAAAGAGCTGGGGGTCTCTAAGGTGGGAGGATTTTAAAACAGAAAGAAAATTAAGCCATAGCCGTGTAGCGGTTCACAGGGGTGTAAATATGGACCACATGTTACTTCACAATTCTGTGAGTAGGGGGGCTCATAAACTCTGATAATAACTTTGTGCTGGCTTTGTGGTAGCTGGTGACTACAATGTGTTTAAGGTCTGGTGCTGCATGATCTGTGTAACTAGGTGGATTGTCATTTGATTCTGAGGCTTTACATTTGAGGCTTTTAAAATTGTCAGAATACTTTAGGTTTGGCTCGATTGCAGGAACATCATTTTACCATTAAGATAATGATTTACGTAGTGGGTGATTGGGGAGCTGGAGATGGGCTAGTCTGAAATTGACTTCCACTAATCCTGGTCAGAAGAGATCGGGGAGTTTCCACCAGGGGGTACTGCGGAAGATGGATGCTTGGAGACCTCGCTCCGGCACTGAATCAAAAGAGGCTCTCCATCACAAGCCTACGCCTCTGAGAGGTGTCTGGTGACCCGAGACCCCAGTTGCCTCCGCAGCCGAAGTGGAAGACTCTCAGGGGTTGGGAACATCATTAAAACTGCAGTAAGGAAACTGGTCTCCCTCCACCCCCCTCTCCTGAGAGAAGAAAGCCTGGCCAGCAGCACGCAGCAACAGGGCGAAGCGCTGACGGGACTGCAGGGCTGTGGAGTGCGACCAAGGCAAGGTGCACTGAGCCACAGCGTGCCAAGGAGTTTGGGGACAGGAGGACACAAGTGCTCTCCCACCCTCGTAGAGGTGCTGGCCTTGAGTGGCCTGTAATGGCCGTGGGGTGTGAGACCGCCTGGAACGCTCACCTGGTACAGCGGCAGGCATATCGAGGCCCCTGCTGAGAAGAGTGTCAGCTGGATGCTTCATAGGGGAGGTAGCCCCCCCCTGCAGTGTAAGCCTCAGGCAAAGAAAGAAGTGACGTGACCCTCGGGCACAAGGATTGCCCGGTCAGTCACCTTGAGGGTCTGCATACTGGAGGCACAGAGAGATATGTTGAGGCCCAGGGGGAGCTACAAGACCATGGCGAGAGGCCGAAGGTAGGTGCTATTTCAAGGTGGCAACTAGGGCCGCTCTCCTGAAGGGGAAAGTAAGGCACGTGTGGTAAAAGAAGACAATGGAGCATAAAAGGGGGGCATGACCTGGCACCCTTCTCAGCCAATTGAAACTAAGAGTGGAACAGTGAGAAATGGCAGATCCTGCGTAGCAGGGAGATGTGGTTCTAGCAAATATCTAGACAACAACAAGGCCCAAGAGTGGGGAGCCCGACCAGTGAGCGGCCTGAGCGAGGGCGGTGTCCTAGGAGCAGTGGGGAGAAGTGAAGCCCTGCGGCATGGATGGCTTCCCCTATGAGAGGCGGTTAAAGAGATGGTGGGGAGGGGGGGTTCATAAATCTGAAATCCAATCCATCCTGACAGAAATAAAGGCAATGAACTCTGAGGTCCGAGACTCCATGGCAGAAATGAAGCCACAGATGAATACAATTTAGGACAAGGTGGAAGCCTTTACCACAAACAGCTTTCAGCAGACACGAGGTGAGGTTGGAAGTGAAAATAGAAGAGCTGGATCAGTTGGGCAAGAACGCTCGCCGGAAGACGGATGACATTGAGAACAGAGTGCGTAGATGTAACATCCGTATCTGGGGCTTGCCCCACTTGACGGGGAGACCCAGGATGGCTTGGAGGTTAGGATGAAATGCCTGGTCGTAAAGCCCTTGCCAGCGGACTATGACAGAGAAGTGCAATTCAACAGGGTCCATAGAGGGGCAGGGCCGATGGAGGGCCCAAAATAAGTGGTGGCCATGTGCCACTACTTTAAGGCCAAAGCTGCCATAGTGGACAAAGCCAGGGCCAACCCTGACCTGGAATGGAAGGCACCAAGAGAAAAATATTTCAGGACCTGCCAGCCTATACCCTGGAGCAGCAGAGATTGTGCAGACCCATCACTGAGGAAGGAATACCTTGTTGGTGGGGATACCACTTTGCTTTGGCGTTCAAGGTTGGAAGCAGCCAATACTGGTTGTGGGGGCCACTGAGCAGGTGACCACACTCCTTCATGAACTGAAACTGAAGCATGGGGGAGCAGGAGACGATGAGCAGGCAGCTTGAGACTTTCAGAAGGACGTTCACGCAAGCAAGCACACGGAAGAAGGTGCAGGAGCCAAGGAAATTCCTCAAGATGGGTAATCCATCACTGACGCACTCTGGACACAATTAGCACAGACAAGTTGCATTATGCTTAAAAATTCTTATTATAGAATGTTGTATGCAACCTAGTCCACCTAGTATACCACCTAGTCCCACAACTGAAGATTAGGTTCAGACGCACCCACCAATCCAAATTATACTCAATAGGATACAGTTGGATCAGCGCAACACCACCAAATCGAGTCGGCCCACGAGGAACCAGCAACATCCAAACCCACAGGTATACAACTCTAATGGAATCATAAGTACCTGAACCAGGATACAGAACCCACTAACCCAACCCTCAATCTTCTGCATACTTAAATCCACACAAAACAACACAACCATCTCTCTTCCAGCAATCCGCAAGCACTTTACCACAGCGCATCAACAACACATAAACTTCACCCACAGCACTCGAGGCCTTCATCCGATCCGATACTAGCACCAAAGCCCAGCACTCGGTGTATACCGAGCTGAAGCTGCCAACAGCACACCACTTCTCCCACTCTCCTTCTCCCCTCCTCCTGACTAACCCTACCCCCACCCTTCCTGTTTACAGATCCGCCAGAGCGCCCGGGGACCAATTCCGTTGGTGACGGTGCGCTATACCAGTACCGCTAACATAACGTAACCAATTAACAGCATTGTAGGTGTTGTGGGTGTTTTCTCCGGAATGTTGAATGACTCTTCTGTCCTTTCTTTCCCTTGGACCTCCCTGGTCCTTTGCTTCTCTTTTGAATCTTCTTTTGTTCTTCTCTTTTCTGTAATATGCCCAGACGTACTCCTTTTCTTCCTTTGTGGATGGCTGTTAAGAGAATGAACACACACACAAACCATCAAACATCCAGGTGCAGCCCCTTTTAAATCCCCTGTCTCCCTATTGGAAATTGTTGTGCCAACCCCTCCGAAAGCTGGAAAGGGGAGTGTTGTTCTGCATTATCCCTTTCCCCACGTTCCTTGGCAGGACCACCCCACCAACCCAACAAGGCATGATGTTCTTAAAGATCGTCTCTGTGATGGTATCCTAGTGAGTGCTGTACGGTTTGTTGTTTGCCGGCTTGGGTTGAATGTGGCCTCCCCAGCCACGTCCTGATGCAGCGTGGCTCTATCAGCGTATTTGTGCTGTGTCTTGCTGCAGGGCGGTGTCTCTTCGTGAGGGGGCTCCAACCCCATCCTGTTGTGGGGTGTCGTCCAGTCGCAGGGCTGATCCGGTTGTGTCCCAACCCGGAACAGCTCTGGCAGTGACCCGCTGCGGGGCATGTTTTCTACACGGTTGCTCATCCTTGTGTTGTGCAACCGCTGTGGTGATACCATTGTCTGCGGGGCTAGTCATCGGACGGCCAGCTAGTGGACCGTTACAATCATCTAAGATGCACAGTTGATCAATTTGGGAGTTTGAAAGGAAGACAAGATTATGGTGACTCTGGGTGCGGAAGGGAAAGGAGGAGGCATGCTGGAGTTTGGAGAATGGGAAGAAGAAAGCTTAATGAAGTGATGGGGACTAGGGATTCGGGGGTTGATAGTAGCAGGCTGAGGGGTGTCAGGATGACCCGGATGGTGGTCCGGTGTACTCTGGGTGTCTTAGGGACACTCCCTACCGTTGATTCATGGTGTTTTATTGTCATAATTGGGGGTGATGGGGTGAACTGGCAGTAAGCATGTTTGCGCAGGCAGGCAAGTGGGCATTGGTAGTTTGGAGGTTAAGCCGAGAACGAGAGATCAGCTGCATGTACCATGGCGTCACCCGATATGAACATCAGGTTGGGGACGCTCAATGTGAAGGGGTTAAACTTGCCCTACAAAAGGTGAGGGAAATCGTGAGACAGAAACTGACGATGTCCTTAGTCCAGAAGACCCACTACATAAGGGGGAATGAAAGACACATCCCAGGGGAGACGCATAGGTTTAGCACATAGGGCCTCGAAAAAGGTGACGAAGAAGGGGGAGTAGGCATTGTCGTCAAAGCCATAAAATTGACAAACCTGCAGAAGTCGGCCAAACTGGATGGTAGGCTATTGATGTTGAGGGGAAGACTGGGGAGAGGGGAATTGCGCTGGCAACCCTGTGTGCTCCGAATTCAGGCTAGATCTCCTTTTTAAAGGACGCAGTACTGATGGTGCAGGAGTGGACGATAGGGGCCACCACTCTGAGGTGGAAAAAGGATTGATTTGGTCCCCACAACTGAAGCCTGTGTCAGGCAGGGAACGCAGGGGTAGAGATTGCACAATGTGGAACTGGGGCATTGCCTGGAGAAGAGGGTCAATGGTGTGATGCATGGAGACACCTACACCAACATTCGGAGTTACACATTTTACTCAGTACAGCATGCAACCCTCACCAGAACTGATTACTGGTAGAAAGATCCGTCGCTCAGTGCATATAGGAAGGTAGCGGGGGATTGCTTGGTCGGACCACAATATTTATTTATTGATTTATTTATTCGCATTTGTAGAGCGCACGTACAGCCCAGGGGCATCGTGGCGCTTGTTACAAGAATTTGCAAAGAATTTTCATTGGTGTGGTTACATATGACCAGAAGGTCTCTTAGTTACAGGATACAATTAGTAAACATTTTCTTTGAGCATACAAAAACACAGAAAACATAGCATGTTATGTTGGTTAAGTGAAGAGATGCGTTTTGAGTGCTTTGCGGAACGCAAGGTGGGATTGAATTATTCTGAGGCTAGGCGGGAGGGCATTCCACTGTGATGCAGCTATCGTAGGGAAGCTAGATCCTCCTGTGCGGATTTTTTTGGTTTTGGGCACCTGGATAAGGTTTGAATAACCCTCCCTAAGGGGTTTTACGGCCGTGTGTTTGACAATCCTTTGTACAAGGTATGGAGGGGCAGTATTGTGGAGGCATTTGTGTGCCAGTGAAAGAGTTTTGAACGTGATTCTCTGTTTGACTGGGAGCCAATGGACTTGTCTCCTGATTTCAGAGATGTGATCTTTCCTTGACGTCCCAGTGGCTGCCCTGACGGCATTGTTTTGCGCTATTTGCAGTTTAGAGAGGTTTTTGCATGACGTTCCAGATAGTAGGGCATTGCAGTAATCTAGTCTAGAACCAATAATGGCTCTGGCTATGGTGAGGCAGTTATGTTGTGAGAGGAAAGGTCTGGCTGCATTAATGATTTTGGCGTAGTAGGCTGATGAGGTGGAGATAGCATTTACTTGTCTGTCCATGGTGAGGTTTGAGTCCAGGTAGACGCCCAGTGTTTTAACGTGGTCAGACACTTTGATAGGTGTATTGTCGATGGTGAAGGAGGCGTATTCCTGACTGAGGTTACCCAGGGTGGTAGGTGAGCCTATGAGTAGGAGGTTTGTCTTTTCACTATTTAAACAGTGCCAGTTGTCTGCCATCCATGATTGGATGGTTGAGTATATGTCCGTAAGATTGGCCATGTCAGTCTTGTAGTCACCTGTGAGAGGGATTAACACTTGCGTATCGTCCGCATAATTGGTGTATGAAATACCCATGGTGTCCAGGATGCTGAATAGTGGCCTGGTGAACAAGTTATAGAGAGTAGGTGCTATGCAAGACCCTTGTGGGACTCCACATGTAAGTAGGCTTGGTGCGGCGGTGGCCGAGTCCGAGAAGACTTTCATAGCCCTGCCTTGGAGAAAGGAGGTGATCCAGTCGCGTGCTTTGTGTGAGAAGTTGGCTGCAGAGGCAAGGTGGCGGCACAGTGTGTTGTGGTCGACCAAGTCGAACGCAGCGGATAAGTCGAGGAGTAGGAGAAGTGCAGGTTTGCCCGAGTCCCTCAAGTCGTCCATTTGGTTTTTTAGATCGAGGAGGGCTGATTCCGTACCATGTCTTGGGCGGAAACCTGATTGGCGCAAGCCAAGGAGTTGGTTTTCTTCGAGGTTTTTTTTGGACTTGCATATAAGCTGCTTTGTCAAGACTTTTTAGTAGGAATGGGACAGTGGTGATTGGTCTGTAGTTACCCGGGACAGTGGGGTCGAGTGTTGGTTTTTTGATTAATGGACATACTCAGGCTTCTTTGAGATCTTTAGGGACAATACCTGATCTGAAGGCGGCATTGATGAAGGCAGTGATAAATGGAGCAAGGGCGTGAGCAGATTCTTTGATAAGTTGGGCAGGGCAGGCATCGCCTTTGAAGTTGGAAGGTTTTATAGACTAAGCAGGGTGATGGCTTCAGCTTCTGTGATGTCTCTAAATTCGAATGGAGGGGAGGATTTAGGTGCTGGTGAGGCATGCACTTTACTATGCTGGCTAGCTATTAGCTTTTCTAGCACTTTCTGGTGGCCAGTAATTTTGGCCTGCAGGGTGTCAAGTTTCTCTAGCATTGCAGATTGAATGCTGTTACACCATTTGGCATCCTCGATCAGCGTAGGGGGAGGAGTCGGGTTTTTTTCCAATTCTCTGAAGATGGAGAAAATTTCCTTGGAGTTGGATTTGGCGTCATTGATTCTAGTGTTGAATGAGAGGGCTTTGGCTTTGATGACCTTGTTTTTATATGACTTGGAGATGATTTTTAAGGCTTCCCTATTTATTTCTGAGGGGTTGACTTTCCATGTGGAGAGGGCAGATCTTTTTTCTGAGCGTTGCTTGAGTAGCTCATTGGAGAACCACGAATTGGAGTGCTTAATTTTCTTGGCTTTCTTGAGGGTTATGGGAGCAATTGCGTCTATGGCTTTGGTGATGACACTTTTGTAGGTGCTTGCGAGAGTTTCTGGGTTGTCGGAGGAGGGCGTTTGTATCGCGGGGATCATTGGGAACGGTGCCAGGTTTTCTACTGTGAGTTTACGTGAACTCCTGGCGAGTGCTGCTGGGCAGGGGGTCAGAGTGGGTGCGGAGTCTTTTTAAGTGGCGAGGTTCAATTGGATATAGTGGTGGTCAGACCAAGGGAGGTGGGTGTTGGCGGTGACCAGGATGGAGCAGTTGTGCTGGCTAATCCAGTCCAAGGTGCGTCCTTTGATGTGGGTGGGTTCAGTGATGGTAGGCATGAAGCCGAGATTGGTAAGGGCTTTGTTGAGCGCTTTAGCGTGCTGGTGTTTTGGGTCATTGAGGCCTAGGTTGAGGTCACCCAAGAGGATGGTTTGGGATGTTTTTTTTATGTTGTCCGATAGAGCGTGGACAATGGAATCTTGGAAGTCAGTGCAGGGCCTAGGTGGTCGGTATACAATATGCATATTGATGGTGCAGGTGTGTGACACATTGATTTTAAGTGGGAGGTAGTCACAGTTGAGTCCATTTAGTCCCTGGTGTGCTGGTGATTCCCTAATGCTAAGGGAGTTCTATGAGGGCGACGCCGCCTCCTCTCTGGTTGGTGCGGTCTTTCCTGAAGATAGCATAGTCTGCGGGGATGGCTAGGGAGAGGGCAGGTCCTGAGCTATCGTTTAACCAGGTTTCTGTGATGGCAAGTATGTCTAGGTTGTCTTTGGTGATCAAATCGTGGATGTTGAGGGGATGCGCAGGAATAGAGCGAGCATTAACTAGTGCACACTTTAGCATATGGGCAGAAGGTTGTAGTGTAGGTTGTGTTGTAGTGCGAGGTGCAGGCAGATCAGTGGGCATATGCACAGTGGCAACAATAGGTGCAGGCAGTTCAGTGGGCATAGGCACAGTAGCAACAACAATAGGTGCAGGCAGTTCAGTGGGCATAGGCACAGTGGCAACAACAGTGGGTGCAGGCAGTTCAGTGGGCATAGGCACAGTGGCAACAGTGGGTGCAGGCAGTTCAGTGGGCATAGGCACAGTGGCAACAACAATAGGTGCAGGCAGCTCAGTGGGCATAGGCACAGTGGTGGCATCAGTGGGTGAGGGGCGTGCAGAACCATGATGGTAGGTAGGGTAACTATCGCGTGAGTAGTAACCTCCTTGTGGAGCTTTAGAGTCTCTGCTTTATAGGCATTATACGTGAGCATACAGTATGGTGATTATAACCCTACGTGAGCAACAATATGGTGTTTTTAACCCTAGAGTGGGCTCTCCAAAACACTTGTTCATCAAGATGGTGTTGCAGTGATTCACTGCTGGGGGATATGCCATTCAGGGACCAGCTGAAGATGTAAATTACAATTGTTTTTGAGATTAATGACACTGGGGAGGTAGTGTTGAAATGTGTGAGAGACAGCGAAAGCCACAGTAAGGGGTCTTCTGATTGCAGAAGGGGTGAGAAAAAAAGGTCAAGAACAAACTGTAGGCAGAGCTAGCAGCCCTGGACGGGAGCTTACAGGGGGCCTGCCCCCAGGGTACAGAAATGGTGCTAGCGATCCAGGAGCAGAAACAGGAACTACCAAAGCTGTTGGTGTTATGGATTTACACACAATGAAACTGACCAAGCAGACATATTCTGAGAAGAGGGACAGGGTGGGTATGCTCTTGGTGCACAGGCTTAAATTCCAAAGGTTGGACCGTTTGGTTGAAAAGGTACAAGGGATTAGTGGGAGGGTTCAGAAAGACCCAAAGGATATAGCCACATAATTTGCAGTTAACTACAAAGACCTGTACAGTAACAGATGAAGCCTCCAACTCGAATTTCGAAGGCTACTTCGCAAACCTGGATCTCCCCACACTGACAGCCCATGATAGGGAGTAGCCAAATGCACCCATCAATATGGAGGAGGTGCTTGAGGCAATAAAACATCTGAAGATGGGCAAGTTGCCGGGGTCAGATGGGTTTACAGTGGCCTTCTATAAATGCTTTGCAGGCACCTGGCCCCTTGCTTGGCTAGAGACTTCAATGGTATTGGGGGTAACAAGGCAATTTCACCCTCGTTTCTGGATTCTGTAATTGTGGTTCTGCCGAAGGAAGGAAAGGATCGGATGAAATGTTCGTCCTACCGCACAAGATGCAAAAATCTTCACCATGGGATTTATCCATGATAGGCAAGGCTCGGATAACTTGGGGAAACCATTGAACCCAATGGCCTTGTCACAGGTGAGAACAACGGACATGATGATGCTCTCCCTTGATGATGAAAAGGCCTTCGACCACGTGTGCTGGCCTTTCATGAATAAAGTTCTGGAGAGAATGGGCTCCGGGAGGTCCTGGAAGGAGTGGGTCTGAGCTCTGTACTTTAGCCCTATGTTGCAAGTGTGGGTTAAAGTAAACAGGTCACAGCCCTTTGGCTTGGAAAGGAGGAGGCCGTCAGGGGTGCCCCCTGTCTGCCCTTCTGTACACTTTAATGATGGAGCCATTGACTGCGAGTATTCAGGCTAATGAATGGGTGAGAGGGGTGGAGGTAAAGGAGAGGGTCTTTAAACTGAGCCTCTTGGCCAACAACATATTGCTCTATTGATTTACCACTAGGAATCCATCCCTTTAATATTGGGAGAGCTTCAGAAATATGGGCGATTATCAGTGTACAAAATCAACAATTCTTAGTCCATAGCCTTTCTGGTGGGAAACATAGCGGTAGGGGATAAGGAGTATAGTTGGAGACTTTGCCGTTTACTGCACAGCTGGACGGATTCAAATATTTGGATATAACAGTCAACAGTGTCACCTCCAAGCCGTTTGAAGTGAATGACATGCTTCTATGGGAGCAGATGCATCGAAATCTAGGTAAATCGAAACGACTGATGCTCTCATGGATGGCGAGGCTGAACACGATCAAGATGGCGATTATGGCCAAGCGCCTATCCATATGTTGCCCATCGAGGTCCCCCACGCTTTCCTATGGGCGGCACAAAAGTCCCTCACAAGGTTCCTATGGGTAAACAAGAAGCTACAAATATCTTACGAGACGCTCTGTCTCCACAAGGAAAAGGGATGTGAAGGGTTCCCCGACCTGACTACATACCATATTGCCACACAGTTTAAGTGTTTGCGAACTACCATCATCAGCATGACACCAAGTAGTGGGTTTTGTCATGAATCCTGCAGAGTCCTCACAAAAACCCAACCTAACGTCTCCTCTGAGGTAGCCAGGGGAAGGCAGCCGCTACCTGATCCAACCCTTGGGTGGTATTAGCTGGGAGGATCAGGAGGATCACCTGAGAGTGGGAGGATTCTGTTGAGGCATTTGTCTTCTTCAGAGGAAGAGATGTCAGTAATGCCAGAATATATAATAGCTTGTTGTCAAAGTGAGGATCTTTGTTCGAAGGTTATTCATTCTGGGGTTTGCGCAACGGGTCCTTATCAATCATTTATCACGCATAGAGCTCGCCCTCATTAAGTTGCCAACATCTATAATGGTAAAAACTCTTGTAGACAACAAGAGGAAGTTAAATGTGGACATCGGAACAATACCATCTTAAGTTCTGATGGAGCTAATACTCATTTGATTCCAAAACAATCATTGGCTACTTAAATTTCCTCCTGAAACCTGATTAATAATGAAAGTTAAATGAATCCATTCAAACATAAAAAGATAATTGTAACATTGGGGACTTCAAGTTCCACAATGCCAAAGTACTGGGACGAGGAAGAGGGATTTGGAGGTAAGATGACCCAAGATAGCTACCATACCCAGAGGAAGATGGCACATTCGAAAATCTTATCCTGACCTCAAGGGTGCCGTGGGCCTCCTCTCATCCCTTTATAGGGAAATATTGATGCAGATGCTAACAAACCCATTCACAATCAATGGGGAAAGGATCTAGGGGTAGATATCTTTGACAACCTATGGTCACTTCTGTGCAGGAAGACCTATGAAACCTCTATAGCCACTCAATGCAAGGCCCAAGCTATTAGACTCCTCCACAAGTGGCTCTACACCCCAGACAGGTCTGAAGGGTCAGGAATGAAACTCAGTCACAGGTGATTCATGATTTTATGAAACGAAAATGGGTATGGCAAATGCCTCTGTCCCTGCTCTAATGGTATTTTCCCTACCTGAAACAAAACTAATGGTTTGGTCCTTTGTCAAGATGTCAAAAGTAAACTGTCCTATGTCCAAAGTACTATTCTGACCCTCACATTCTAAAAATCAACAATAATGTAAGAAGGGAAATTTCTCTGGACTTGGAAGGTGTACACACATTTTCAAAAAAGGAAAATGCTTAACTCCAACTTCCAGGTGGATAAAGTTCACAATTCCAGATGGTGGTCCCCTTCCCCTGGATTTTTCTTCTCTCAGCTTAACAATGGTTTCTTAAATTTCCTTTTAGATCAAAAATGTTTACTATACAAAACTGATTGGCTGACAGTATGATTCTTGATAGACTACCTGATGTGCTCCCTTGCACGGTTTCCTCTTCTTCCTTGGTATCTTTCAATCACATGCTTTAGTTACTTCCTGATGTATCCTTCTCTGGACATTCTCATGCAGTGTATTTTATAAATTGTCCAATTTGGTTTCATCCGGTATACTCTCCTGCCGGGTTTCTTTCATATGCAATCACTTCTTTTTATCATCTACAAACACTTATAACTTGCAATGCCTGGTATACTCTCCTGCCAGGGTGTTCTTTTATTAGTATTGTGCACACTTGCAAACGTAGCAAGTTCTTATCTTTGTTCTGCTCTGTTTCTTTGTAATATGGCACTTTCGTTCTTTCTCATTTACTTCTGTTTGTTTTTGTTCCCATTGCCAAAATGCCCCGGTGTGCCCTCTTCCCTCAGGAGGGCTCACCGGTATGCTGTAGCGGGAACGGCTTCTCTCATGGTGAACCTGCAGCGGCTCGATGGCCTCCTGCTTCCTTCTTTCAGGCTTGCCGCCACTGCTTTGGGGTTCCTGTCCTTCCTGTGGCTCTAGCTTGCCTATTCCACGCTCCCTTGGGCTCCAATAATGCAGGGACTGCTCTTCGGGACAGCTGCATGCCAAGAGGCCGTTCTCCCTTCTTTGGAGTTCCCGCTGCATATCAGTCTCTGCACCTCGCTCGGTTTCTCCCGTGAGTCGATTGGCTCCACAACCCTCACATTCGCCCAGCAGTCCCTCAGTCAGCACCGAGAGGACTCTACATCTGCAGCCAGCTCCTTCCTGACTTCTCTTGTCGCTCCCCCCTCTGTCAGCCCTTTACTGCAGGGCTACGATTAGAGGCATGCCCTGCTTGATACTGTTCTCGCCATTACTGCAACACAGGAAGACACAAGCAGCAGACCAGACCCAGATTACTGCTGCTGCTGTCCAAAAAGAAGCATTCCTTTACTGCTCTACAGAAAGGTCAGTCTAAGGGCCAAAGGACCACTAGCCTGTCACTTGTTTTTTATCTAAACCTTTTAATAAGGTCTTTTCTCCAGCATTGGATCTTTCATGGATTCACATGCTTAGAATATTCCCCGTCGTCAGGCTGGGAATCCCCGGTACATTATATAGACCCTTTCCCGTAGGAAAACTTTTTCGACGCTTATGCGTCCTATCCACCTCATTTTGTATCATGCGTGCCCGCGCCGTCAGGACGCCATGATATAAATACAGGACCCGCCCCCGCGCTCCCTCAGATTTCAAACGTCTTTCAAAGTAGTGGGATCCTCGCGGTTACTGCTAATTGAAGTTAGGTTGTGTTTTCGCTTCGGCGAAGTTACGTTCTGAAGAAAATATGTCCGGAAAAGCTTTATTCCGTCCTTGTGCGACATGTGGACTCAAAAAAGTCTATGAAGGTGATGCCCACATGGATTGTATCTACTGTCTCCACCCGCACCACACGGCGGATACATGCGAGATATGCCAGGGTTTCTCCCAAAAAACCCTTAAAGACCGGAAAAGAAGGTTGGTCGACTGGCTTAACGACGGAGCGGGTGCCTATCCGGCATCAGAAGTTGGCTCCACGGCCTCCAGGAGCAAGTCGGAGCCTCCCTCGAAGAAGGTGAGGCCTGTCGAAAAATGCCCTGCGGACAAGCATGCGGGGAAGCATGCTGGGTCTTCCTCATCACACAAAAAGTCCTCCTCCTCCTCATCCTCTAAGACGGAGAGGCAAGCGGCATCAAAATCCTCCTCAGGGGACCGTCCTAGGTCTTTCCGTGAGTCGAGACGCTTCAGCAGGGAAGTCGGCAACGAAATCGGCTACAAAGTCTAAAGGCTCGGTGCCGGCGACTGGCTCGTCGACCCCGGTATCGCTGACGATGCCGATTACTATTCAGGCAGCAGCGGTGGGGATTCCTTCGTCGACGGGGACTCAATTTATGGCCTGGCAGCCAGAGGTTTGTGAACCGGCCCCCCCTGAGGTCCTGCTGCAAGACACGGCCTTGCCGGGGTCGTCGGTGGAAGGAGAAGGCGACATGGTTATGCAGCCGTCGGACTTGGGCCTACGGCCTTCCAATATGTCGACGACGAGTGCGAGTGGGGGTGTGGTCCCTCTATCCTCGACGTTGCTGACCCCCCAGACGGTTTTGTCTCTGGATGTGCTTAATACACTTCAGAAGCTCCTGCAGCGTCTGGATACGCAGATCCCTCAGCCTGGCACTTCATCGTCGATATTTTCTGCACCTTCCGTCGACGAACAAGCTCAAGCAGCTCGCACGACGACCAAAAGCCCTTCGGCCTCCCAGGTGGTGAAGGATCGTCCTCGAGTGCAGGAGGAGGGTGAGCTATCGGAGTCCGATTCTATACGAGGTGACTCAGGGTCGGACATCTCCCTGTCACCGTCGAGTGACCCAACATGGAATTCGGATGTAGAGGTAGAGTCTACGAGGAGCCAGGCACCACCATCTCCTCCGGATGATGTGGGAGCCTTCCATGCAATGATGGGGGAAAGCGTGTTCCGAGTTCGGCTTAATTCCTGAGGAGCAAAAGAAAGATTGTTTTCTTTTTGATCACATGGGTCAAAGGAGGAAATCGGTATTTGCCATCCCAATCCTGGACCACATATGGCAAGAAGGCCTCAAGACGATGCGTCATCCGTTCTCGGAACCGGCTATTAAGGGGCGTATTGAGAAAAAGTTTAAAGCTCCGGAGTCCACTCCAAAATGTTTAACAGCACAGCCACTGTCAGACTCTGTGGTATCGGCGGCAGCGGCTAGGAAGGCCAGAGTACAGCAAAAATGTTCAACCCCTCCAGAAAGCGAGGCAAGGAGACAGGACGCCTTCGGGGAAAAGGTGCTCTCAGTCGGCGCCACGACGGTAAGAGCAGCCAACTACTTGGCGATTGTATCGCGTTACGATAGGGAGATGTGGCATAAAATAGCCCCTATCCTAGAACACCTGCCGGAAGAACATCGCAAAGCAGCCATGTTACTAGTACGGGATGGTGAGGAGGCCTCGAACCATGCAATTAATATTGCGGTGGACCTAGCAGAGTCGGGGTTCAAACAAATCAATCATGGCGTAGTACTTCGTCGACAAGCGTGGCTCAAATGTACTACTTTTAGACCTGAAGTCCAGTACAAAGTTCTAGACATGCCATGTGAAGGAGAACATCTGTTTGGAGACAAGGTTGATGAAGCCTTGAAGGGGATGAAGGAAGACACGGATACCGATGGTCTCTTGGCGCCCTCCAGACAGGTAGAAGTTTTCGCTCTTTTCGCCCCATCAGGGGCGCCTCCGGAAACTCCCGCTTTGGAGCCTCTAGGGACCGTGGATTTAACAGGCCCTCATACTCCTCACAAGGCTACAGACGGGCATCCCAGTCGGCACGTAGAGGCAGAGATTATCAAGCCTCCAGACGACGAGGCTCGGGTCCCTCGTCGACGAAGGACAAGCAAACCAGCAACCAATGACGGCCTTCGGAACGTCCTGGGGGGTCGAGTCTCATCATATCGACCAATGGGAATGCATCACCACAGATCGATGGGTTCTGGACACGGTTCGCATGGGTCATGCGCTGCAATTCAAAAACAAGCCTCCAAGTCTTCCGCCAGTGTTTTCGGCCCAGCCCCACCTTCGAGTTCTAAGACAAGAGGTGGCGCTTATGCTACAAAAAGGAGCGGTAGAACGGGTTCCTGTGGCACAGGAAGGACAAGGGGTTTATTCCCGGTTCTTCGTCGTCAAGAAGCCAAATGGAAAATGGAGGCCCATTCTCGACCTGAGGGTACTCAACAAATGGCTAAAGAGCTCAAAATTCAAAATGCTAAAGCTCCAGGAGGTTATCAGGTCAGTGCAACCCATGGATTATCTGTAGTCGCTAGATCTTCAGGACGCATATTTTCATATCCCAATACGTCCACGACACAGGAGATATTTAAGGTTCGTCGTCGGGCAAAAGCATTTTCAGTTCAAGGTCCTCCCGTTCGGTCTCAAGTCCTCCCCCAGGACGTTCACCAAGTGCTTGGCCCCCATAGCGGCCCATTTAAGGAAGGACGGTCACCATGTCTATCCATATTTAGACGACTGGCTGGTCAGAGGCTCGTCCATGGAACAAACACGAAACAGACTGGGGGCCACGATGTCCCTTTTACAGCAACTGGGCTTCGCGATAAACTTCAGCAAGTCCTCCGTAGAGCCCTCGAGGACCTTGGTCTTTCTAGGAGCGGAGTTTCATACGCACACAAGCCTTGTAAGACCATCCAGTGAAAGAATACAGAAGCTACAAAGCAAGGCGTCGGAATGGAAATGCGGTACCAGGGTGTCGGTGCGCAAATACATGTCCCTGCTAGGGACCATGTCGTCCTGGATTCCGTTGATAAACAACTGCCGTCTGTTTATGAGACCTTGCCAGGAATTTCTAGCGGACCGTTGGATGCAGAGCCAAGGTCGCTGGTCCGACAGACTGGTCATCGACGAACAACTGGTACAAGCACTCCGCTGGTGGAGAGTTTCTACTCATCTAATGAAAGGAATGCCTCTGGTGGAACCGAAGTTCCAGAAGACGGTGGTGACGGATGCATCGGTGAGCGGATGGGGAGCTCATCTGGAGACGTTACAAGTACAAGGCCGGTGGTCGTTACAAGAGTCCTCCCTGCATATCAACCTGCTAGAACTGAGAGCAGTGCGGTGGGCTCTAAAATCTTTTCTTCCTCAACTGAGAGACTGTGGTGCGTGTCATGACGGACAACACGACTACAATGTTTTACTTAAGGAAACAAGGAGGAACACGTTCCAGGTCCCTGTCGACGGAGGCACAGAAAATCTGGCATTGGGCCCTGCAACACAACATGCTAATCTTGGTGTTCCACCTACCAGGCGTGAGAAATGTGGAGGCAGATGCCCTCAGCAGGGAAATGAACGAGGTTCACGAATGGGTGCTGAACGACCAGCAACTACAACATGCATTCAAGAAGTGGGGACATCCTTCCATCGATCTGTTCGCGACGAAGGACAACAGAAAATGCCCGCAGTATGCAAGCAGATGGCCTCAGCAGGGCTCACTGGGAGATGCGTTCTCCTTCCCATGGACGAACAAATTCCTGTACGCATTCCCTCCTTTTCCTCTTATCCGGAGGACGTTGCAATGGATCCTCAAGTACCCATGTCGGGTGATTCTGGTAGCCCCGTATTGGGACAGACAGGTGTGGTTCTCAGACCTGCTGCACTTGGCTGCGGCGGAGCCAATGAGGTTCAGGAAGATCCCCAACCTTCTGTCTCGACAGGAGGGTATCGTCTGGCATCACGACCCGGACAGCCTCAAGTTGACGGCCTGGCTCCTGACTTCGCCGAATTTGGCCAGCTAACGATTCCGGAGGAGTGTCGTTGTATTCTGCAAGCGGCAAGAGCACCTTCCACAAATACTTCATACTCGTACAAATGGAGGAGTTTCTGTCAGTGGTGTGGGGATCAACCAGGTTTGGTTCCGCAGTCGATTATGCCGGAACAGCTCCTTCCATACTTGCTGTTCTTAGCTCAAAAGGGCTTATCGGTGTCGTCGATAAAAGTACACCTGGCCGCCATCTCCAGGTTTACACGTCAACGACATTCCGCACCATTATTCAGCGACCGCCTGATTAAGCACTTCCTTAAAGGGTTGTTCAGGAGTTTCCCTCCCGAGAAGAGATTTCCTCCGGTGTGGAGCCTCAATCTGGTGTTAGCGTCTCTTATGAAACCTCCTTTTGAACCAATGTCATCGTCGTCTCTAAAGTTTTTGTCCTGGAAATTGGCCTTCCTGGTGGCCATCACTTCAGCCCGACGTATTTCGGAAATCCAAGCTCTAATGGTAGACCCACCATACTTAAGATTTTTTAAGAACAAGGTGGTCCTTGCCACTAACCCACAGTTCATACCGAAAGCGCCTTCAGTGTTCCATAAACATTCCTCTATTGTCTTACCTACGTTTTTTCCAGAGCCATGCTCGGGAGCGGAGCGCACGTTACACACATTAGACGTGAAGAGGGCTCTCAAGTTTTATCTTCATCGCACGCAACCTTTCAGGGAAACAAGGCAATTGTTCGTGGCCTATGGTCTGGGTGCTAAAGGCAAAGCCATTTCAAAGCAAGGACTGTCAAGATGGGTATCGTCTACCATTTCGTACTGCCATTCCAAGGCTGGGAAGCCTCTTCTGCGACGCCCAAGAGCTCATTCCACTAGAGCGGCGGCATCGTCGACGGCGCTGTGGTCTGGAGTCCCTCTGGGGGACATCTGCACGGCGGCTACCTGGGCGGCTACACACACTTTTACCCGCCATTACTGCCTGTCACAACAACATGCCGAAGATACTCGGATGGGACAGGCGGTGCTTTGACACCTATTCCAATAAGGTAAGCCCCACTTGAGGGGTTAGTTCTGGTTACAATTATGATTGAATATTGTTCGTTCTCTATGTTAACTATTGCCGATGGGTACACGACCATAGAGAACTGGCATTGTGAGGAAAGTATGTGAGTTTGCATACACGCCTCCTCTTTTCGGGATGGTACTGCTATGTAATCTATTCTAAGCATGTGAATCCATGAAAGATCCAATGCTGGAGAAGGGAATAGTTTCTTACCTGTAACTCCATTTCTCCAGCATTGGTATCTTTCATGGATTCACATGCGCCCGCCTGCCTCCCCTGGCCATGCAAACTGGTTCCCCCACTACTTTGGGGGCCGAAATCTGAGGGAGCGCGGGGGCGGGTCCTGTATTTATATCATGGCGTCCTGACGGCGCGGGCACGCATGATACAAAACGAGGTGGATAGGACGCATAAGCGTCGAAAAAGTTTTCCTACGGGAAAGGGTCTATATAATGTACCGGGGATTCCCAGCCTGACGACGGGGAATATTCTAAGCATGTGAATCCATGAAAGATACCAATGCTGGAGAAATGGAGTTACAGGTAAGAAACTATTCCCTTCCCTTCCCACTGCTTACTCGGCTATGTTCCACCAATGCACTGGTTACTGAGTACACATATGTCCTTTTCTTGTCTTTAGGGAGACCTGCCTATGCATGGCCCCGGAAGAAGGTTGTGACTCATAGAAATGGAAACGTCAGTGATCCACGTGGTAGAGTTTCCAGGACCACGTCCAAGGATCACACCAAATATTCTCTACTTTTTCATAGACGTCGACCAGTCTCTCTTGGTCTTTGACCAGCCTCTCCTGGTCATTCCACAAGCGCTAGGCGCAAATAGACTTAACCTTTCAAGTCCGACCAGTCTCTGTAGGTCATAGCATTAGCGCTAGGCGCAAATAGACTTTACTCTTCAAGTCTTATTGGCTCATACTGTTTGGATTAAAGAAAGCAGATACAAATGTGATAGTATACAAAACAGGAACTAAGAGGTTGAGACTAATATGAAGTAATATTTTGTTTTGATCTCTAGCTGTTTTAATATGTATATAGGCACACCAAACAGATATGTTTTTTGCCTGCTTTTTTGTTTGTAGTTGACTGTATTCTCACTGACTGCTGTTTACATATTGTCACTATTTTTATGTTTAATACGCAAAAAATCATGTTGGTTTTAACATTTATGAAAAAATGAATGAAAAGCTGTATATTTAGCCAAAATAATAAAAAGGCGTATGCAGAACAATCCCAGTAGTTGGTTGGTTCTTCCCCTAGCGACACGTATTAGTCAACTGTTGTTCTGGGTGATTAGGAAGGTGAAAATTATCACTGCAAGAAGTTATTGCAGACTATAATTTGTGAGGACAGGACCACCCCCTGTTTATATAGCTCCTTCCTGTCAGCTGGCTTTGCTGTTTAAATGTCCTGCTGGCTAGTATGCACTCACAACAACTAAAGCGTGGCTTATGCTCTGGGTCTTCACTGATCTTGACAACTCTTCACAACTCGGCTCGGCTTCATCGTGGCTGTACTTCTTTTAGAAGAAGGCTAGTCAGTTTGTGATAACATGTAAGCAGAGTCTGGGAAGGTGTTCTCTGCAGTTTTAAATATTCAGTTTGATGATTTGTATGCAGAATTTGAAGAGGTATTTTCAGTAGTTTTGGAGAGGGAATGAGGAGAGCTACGACGCTAAGCCATAAAGGCATGGGGAATGGAAGAGGTATTCTCACAAGGAAAAGGGGGATACCATGTCTCATCTGATGTCATGACATTCCCGAAGGGTTAACTCCCTCCCTGTGCTTTAACTGGGGTAGGAAATTGAGGGGTGCCCTCATTTCGGGGTGTGGCTTGCCTGATGGGCGTGACCTAAAGAGTAACATGTAAAATTGCACAGGGGTGGTCTGGCCTACTTAACTTAAGTGCATATCGCAACACCATCTGTTTGGAAGTGTGTGATCCTGGGAAAATCATTTAATTGCACTGTGTCTTATCTGCAGCTCTGTAAGTGATTCTGATTCACTTCATAGCTTATCTTAATATATCATGGCATTAAAAAATGTAATAACTATAGAGTTGCGTTGTGTGACGGGAGGCGGCCCACTTTAAGACTGCCGGTGCTCAGCCCCAGTCCACTTAAAGCCCTGCACTGCACCTGGCAACATGTTTGTGTGTATCCTTTTGACTACACAGCAGCTCTGTGTGTCTTTCCCAGGCTCTGGCACCAGGTCTGACTCGCATGCTCTTTCTCGCGTGTTCTCTTCGTCAATCACGTTATTGGTCTGTCTTTCGTGCTCACTTTCTCTCTCTCTCCATCCCTCACGTTTCCTACTCTCTCCCAAAACCCCTCTCAGCACGCCCCCTCCCTCCCTGTGTGCCTCAAGCATATACTTTCCCACAGGGCGCTTCCATGGTCTGTTTATGTTCACCGGTTTTTTGTGGTATTTGGAAAATAGTTCCTATGTATATAGTTTCTGTAGGTGTGTTTTCTTTTTGCTTGTGGGTATTATCTCTATGCGATTAAAATATCTTTGTGAGCGCTACATGGGTGTGATAGTTGCATGTATCTGTTAGTGTGTGCATGTGTTTCTGATCAGAGAGTCCAAAATATAGTGAAACTCGCACACGCTGCGGGGATAGCCCATCTATGCTAAAGCTAAAACTCCCAAAAAAGGGCATCCTTACCTGTGCCCGGCAGATCCAGGCTGTGCCTTTAGGTGCTCCTCCGCTCCCTGGCAGGCAGCAGCAGAGGGCTCGGCCAGCTCTGCAGTTTGTCCTTGTGCCAGAAATGGTGACCAAGCCGTGCACGCAGAGGTCCAAGGCAATAAGCCAAGGGGTGGGGGGGCGGGCAGGGAAAATTACCACGAAGGCCCGGCAGCAAGGGGAAGGACAAAAGGAGCTATTAGCACCTTTTACCATAGTAGGGGTTTCACCATGACTTCAAAAGACGCTAGCCCGGCAGGGTAGTTTTGGGGGGGGGGAGGGAGGGAGTCAGGTTTCGGGCATCCCGACACCCAGAGAGACCAAAGGGCAGAGCCTCAGGCAATTTTGTGGGAATTAAAGGCAGCATTCTGCCATTGTGTCCTCCAGTGATGCAAACCCGAGCGTGCCTTGGAGAGCTGTGCGTTTCCTCCAGGCAGCTGTGACTGACCGATGTGTCATAGCTGCCTGACAATCATGACGTCTGGCTCAGCTCACTTCGCGGCCATGGCGGGATAATGTCAGGATAATGTTGGGCCCCAGCTCAGCCTTGCTTATCGGCTGGACCTGGCCCACTTAAAGCACTGCCTCCTCCCATGTGGTCCTCCCTCATAGCCGCCCCCAGTGTCAGGATCGGGTAGCGGCTGCCGTCCCCTGGCCACATGGGGAAGCCCCCACTGGGAAAGGAGTGCTGACGCCATTAGATTCATCACATACCCTTCTCCTAAAGCTGCTGGTTCTCGCAAGCCCTATTGAGAGACGGGAAAGGAAGTCTACATTTCCCTGTTCTCTTCCTCTGCAGTGTTCTACTGTAAAGCAATAGGGCTGCATATCTGAGAACCAGCGCATGACCCTTGCATTAATGTCCTTATGGAGGCTCCTCCATGTTAATGGAGAGTGATCAGTGATCAATTTGAATTTCCTGCCAGTAAGGTAATACTTCAGGTATGAAACTGGCCACTTTATAGCTGTGACCTCCAACTCAATAGTGGCATAGTTTTTCTCCTGTGGGGATATCTTTCTACTGATATACAGAATCCGTCATAGTCCTGTGAAAGGACCGCCCCTAACCCCACGTGTAAAGCATTGGTCTGTAAGATAAACTTTTTGTTAAAATCTGCCGCTTTTAACACTGGTGCGTTGCACAAGATATTTTTGAGTTTATCAAGACATTTTTATTAATAACTCTGTTTATTGATTTTAATTATGAGTACATATCAACATTAAACAACTAGCAAGGTCACATGATATACATTCAGCAATATAAGCCACTGATTATTTCCCAACCAGCACAAAGGTAACACAGGCGGACCAAGGGGTCTCTCTGGTTGTAGGCATCCGATGCGTTGATATCAAGACATTTTTTATCTTCATCTCTCCTTGATCTATTGCGGTTCTATATTCTTAAACTTATCAGTGAGGCAGGATGTGTTGGAAGAATAACTCGGGATGTATCTCCTATAATACCCCACAAGGCCTAGAAAAACTCTTAAATCTTTCTTAGTTTTGGGCATGGGAGTGTCTTGCACAGCTTTCACTTTCTTGCTTTGGAGTTAAACCAGCCCATTACCCACAAAGAACTTGAAGTACTTAACAGCTGACTGGGCTAAGTGACACTTCTTCGGGTTGAGCCCGGCTTTCTTATGGCTCTAACTAGATCTAGGTGGTGCATGTGTTCTTCCCATATCCCACCATGAATTATTATATCCTCAATCTAGGCCCCAAAGAAAGAGGAGTAAGGGCGAAGAACTCTCTGGAAGTTGGATGGGGCCCTGTGGAGTCCAAAAGGTAATACTCTGAACTGAAATAGTGCAATAGGGTGGAGAAGGATGTTTTCTCATTGTCCTCCGGTTTAACAGGTACTTGCCAGTAACCTTTCGTCAGATCAATTGTGGAAAGGAAAACGGCAGTCCACAATCCTTCTATCAGATCATCTATCCTGGACATGGGACAACTGTCGAATTGGGACACCGCGTTTACCTTTCTGAAGTCAATACAGAACCTCCACGATTTATCTGGTTTGGTAACTAGCACCATCGGGCAGGACCAAAGGCTGTGAGATGGCTCAATAATGTTGGATTTTAACATATTCTCCGCCTCCTCTATAACTATTCCTTTTCTGGCTTCGGGATCTGATAAGGTTTTAAATGGACCACCTTCCCTGGGGGTGTATGTATGTGATGGAAAACCCCCTTTACTCTTCCTGGTTCAGACCTAAAAACATCAGGAAATAGTTCTGGCAACTCCAATAGGTCTTCTTTCTGGTTCTGGGAAGGAATCAGCACATTTTTATCTGATTCTTTGGATAATAAACTGGTCAATACTACTGTGTTGATCGCAACAGGATCTTCCCTCCATTCCTTAAGGCTTCTGCCTCCTCTTTCTGGCCTTCTCTCCATAGAAAATGGAACGATACTGCACCACAACCTGGCGTCGCTGAGCCTCATGGCCAGGCTCCTCCAGCCCTAGAGTTTGAGCACTATTCCCTGCCGCTGGAGTGCACAAGGATCCTGGCCAAAGCCAGAGCTTTCTTTGTTGTCATGCTACAGTGTGTGGTGCAGGACTCCTCCCGTACCGGCTTTTGCTGGCCAAAGCTCGGCTAGCTCAATCCTTCAAGGTGCATCTGGCTTCCATATCCTGGTACACCAGGGTACCTGGCAAGCCCTCTCTGTGGTTGCACAAGCTTTGTCAAGGAGTTAAAGGGCCTCTTCAGGACACTTCCACCAGGGAAGGCTCCTGCCCCGGTTGTGAGCTCAATGTTGTTTTGACTAAGCTTATGGTGCCTCCATTTGAACCAATGCATTGGGCCCCTCTGAAGTTTGTCTCATGGAAGACTGCTTTCCTGGTGGCCATCACCTTGGCCAGGTGAGTCGGGGAGATCCAGGACCTCTCCTGTAAGCAGCCATATTTGACCTTCCACGCTACAAATGTGGTGCTGCGGACCCATTGCACCTTTATGCTGAAGGTGCCTATTTGAAATTCCGTCTCAACAACCCTTTGGGTCTTGCCTGGCTTCAAATGCAAACCTTACCTGCTTCACCTCTGACTCTTCTTGGTTCATACTGCCACTTTATGCGCGTGACCAAATCTGAAGATGACCACCAGGGTTTGAGTTTACGAGGATGACTGTCATTGGCTGGGGGCAGTATGATCCAAAGGACAATGATTTGATATTGAGGAGACCAGCATTTTTCAGTCTGAAGTGAACTTGCTATCTTTTTTACCAAGGATTCCTAGCTGTCAAACTAAGACTAAATGAAAACACTCTAATGAAAGATATCTGTATCTCACACTTATACATACAACAAAATCATACAGGTGTAGTGGGAAATGCAAGCTTTGCACAGGAAATAGGTGTGCACATATCAGTTGCGGGAATAGCCACTTAAAGGGGACGGGGGGATCTCATTTACACCTAAATAATTTTAGGTGCTGTGAAAAACCAGAGGGTGTTTCACAACTTAGTCCCTGGGGATCCAGTACTCGGGTGGCCAGGGAAAGACCATCGCTTTTGGATCCTGACCTTGGGGGTGGACAAGCGAGGGAGTATCACCTGATTAGAGGGTCCTTGGAGTGGGGGGAGAAGCACCCAATGGTGAGACATGGTATCCCCCTTTTCCAACAACCAATCTAACCCCTATCCTTGCTTATTTTATGGGGAACTCCAAGGCCCATAATTTCTCTCCACTTTATTTTAACAGTACTGCTCCGAGGAAGATATGACATGATATGATATGGCATTCATAACGCGCCTATGCACCAGTGTTTCAATGCGCGACGAGGCAAGGGAGGGGGAACAGAGGGAAGACGGAGACAACGTTCTTACTAGGCCAGGTGTCATTCAGATCCTGCAAGTGCATGGGGAAGGGGAAAAGTGCAGGGGGGAATGAGGTCAGAAAGATTACCTCCCCTGACTTGCATTGGCCTGTCCCTGTAATGAGGCCAGGCAGAGTCAGGCACGTAACTCTTAACAATCTACAACTGACAGTTATTAACACTCCCTGTGAAGATAAAAGAAGGTGCACACAAGCACTCTTTGAGCGAGGCTGGGTATGAGAAGGAACAGCTGTTCCGAGGCTGATGCAAACCAGGCTGTTGAAGTTGGAAGGCCAACGGGCCGATCAGCAACTGAGAGGATTAAGAGAAAGCCAGGCAAGATTTCCATGCTTTTGGGAAGCCGTGAGCTTTCGAAGAGCAAAGCCGAGCGAGCGGAGGATAGAAACCTTCAATTTGCCAGAATGCAACCCATAACATGCCCGGGTGAAAGGTAGAGTTGGGGTGGAGCAGAGGGAGGTGTTGCTAACGGCCTTGAGCTGCAGGACATGATAAGTAACAGAGTGGTCCTGCGAGGCGAAGTCGCACATTTGAAAGTCTGTGAAATGTTATGTGTTTCGGAAGATATCACAGCGGAGAGCAATGGAAAGAAAGTAACCACGATAAAGAAATAAAGTTGAATAAGAGAAACGTGAAATATATGAACAGTGAATACACCAAGAGAGTATGCAGGGTTTAACATTAGAACGAGGTACTGTAAACAGGCTTCAAAGCATGCCACTTTACTAGAAAATAACTTGCATGTTTTAATTTAACGTAGCAGCCACTGGGGCTGAGAGCACATTACAAAAGTACACGTTCCCAGGGTTGAGCGAGAGGAAAGGAATGAACATCTTATGATACTTTTGAAGTCACAGAGCCGAGCTCACGAGAGGTAGGGGAAGAGCAGTGACCAGAACCCCCTTTCATAATTCAGCACATTAGTTATGTAACTTGCCTTCTGGCAGTTTGAAAGTGCCCATGGAGGTTTCAAATTACCCTTAAGTACAACTCAGCCTGGGAAGCAGTTTGAGGTGTTCTTAAGATGCAACATTAAAACAGCAAATTATCTTTGGTTCAAGGCTCTGCCAGTGTCATGATCGGTAGTATTCATGTGTGAAGCGGATGGGGATGATCGGCGGCAGATGAATAAAGACCAGCTGGTCATCCCAAATGTTTCAATACCTTGGCTTCATGATGTGGGAATTGGTATTTGGATTGTGACGTCACAATGTGGGTCTAGGGTGGTGTGGTTAGATTTTCAGGACACAAACATTGCAGGCTAATGTATATCTCGATATAGGGGAATGAAATGTTTGCCCGATGAACTTCTTTCAAAGGACGGGACAACTGTGTCAGTTTGCTTTGATGGTAATTCGTTTAGATTATTATAAAAGTTCTGGACCTAGGGGCATTTCTTTGATAGCGCCTTTTCATGCAGTGCTGTTCCGCGTTCTGTTTGAATATTGCTGTCCAAGCTGCGTCTGGGGCCCTGAATAAAACTGTGTTAGTTCTTGCATGGCGTACACTCCTTTTTGGATTACTTTTGTATTTTCTTATTGGTGAGTTCAAAGGCAATCTGCATTACACTGGCATGCTGTTAAAATGCAAGAAAATAACAGTTATTTTCAAACATAAACTCTGTAAACATCCCCTTCCCCAGGATTAATTCAGAATTTTCCGAACTCAAAGTTCAAGTCACAAAAGTTATTTTCAATAGCCCAGTTCTGATTCAAATACAACACAAAGTTAGTTTCACTCCATAAGTCTTCCACTTGGTACTTGAATTGTCTGATTGGTATTGTCTTTTCAAAATGATTATCACAGATGCACAGTTCTTGCTTGATAAACCAAAAGACTCATTCTTCACACTTTCAATCACTATTCAATATACTTTCTCTTGTTTGAAGCACAACCTCTTTTTCATAAACAATAAGGTTTTGTCAGGATGGTTTTCCCACAGTTCATCACAACACAATAATGGACTTGCCACTTTATTGCCGCCACATCCTTCTGTCACATTGCAGTATTTCAATATCTTCTTCCTGACCATCTAACCTGCCAGGACTAACTACTAATGGTCCCTTTCATGGTGTACTCGGCTGCCATGGTAAACGTCCTACCACTACTACAAGTACTTTGTGGTGATACTGCTTCAAACTTTCCACACTTCAATCCTCAATATAGAAAAGATAAATCAACAACTAGTTTGTCAATAAGTCATAACAAATTGACAATATCTCTCACTATGATTTGTTTGCCCCAGGCAATGCAAAGTATATGTCTCCCCCCCTTGATAATAGTTACAAGAAGGACATTGTGTAGAATCCTACAGATCCCTCACTAAACCCCTGACTACAGTCTCCTTCCAGGTGGCCAGGGAAAGGCAGACGCTTCCTGATCCTGACCTTGGAGGTGGTGTACTGTGGGACGATCACCTGGGCGGAGACACAGCCCAGGGTGGTGAGGAGATCCTGTGGGATGAGTCACATTATTTGTCCTTTAAAAGGGAGAACCTTTTAAAGTTGTCAAAACAGGTAATGGCTTATTGTCATTATGATGCATCTAAACTACATATGAGATCTGTGGCTATGGACACAAATGTCTTTAAACTTGAACAGACCTTAATAACAGAAGACTATTTAAGGTACTTCAGGATAAACATTCTCCTTACTCCCAATGGTATAATGGAAAGGAATTTAGAAATATTGCCTTAAATAAACTGTCTTCCTTTGCAACAGTGAATTCTAATGGTTCATCCCTAAATAATTCTAAGGGAAATAAATCTACCCTCAAAATTAAGAAGTTACTAAAAAATAATCAATTTTGTTGTTGAGGACTACAAGTCCCATAATCCCATAAGTACTGAGACGAGAAAGAGGACTGAAGAGTCGGGCTGTAGTAGTAGTCAGGCAATTAGGCCTAATAACCTACACATGAAGGAACCTTGGAGGCTTAAAAGGCCCCCTCAGGTGCAGGCAATAGGAAGGAGCTGGAACTGTGGCTGACGTGTATGCAGTAGTAGCAGATGAAAGAAGAGACAGTGTTGGCAATCCAGGCAGAAGTGGGAGAACCGAAGGGGCGCCTGTTAGGGAGAATTCTCAACAATGTGCTAATTCCCTCTACCTTAGAGACCCCCAGCAACTTTGCTGGATTTTGAGGACTCTTAACCTGGAGAGAGTGTGACCATTTTTCCCACTCTCTCATGTATTTTTGTGGGGGGAAGTCTTTTAGATTTCCCAAGGTTTAAATACCTTCTCTGGGCCCCTCTGAAGTTTGTCTCATGGAAGACTGCTTTCCTGGTGGCCATCACCTTGGCCAGGTGAGTCAGGGAGATCCAGGACCTCTCCTGTAAGCAGCCATATTTGACCTTCCACGCTACAAATGTCTTTTAGATTTCCCAAGGTTTAAATACCTTCTCTGGGATAAACTACTGTTTCCCAGAGTAGTAGAGTGAAATTGACCTTACTTAGCATTATACTTGCTAGACCCAGCCAACCCTATCTTACAATAGTGCTGGAGGGGTTACTTAGGATCCCCTGTGTCTAAATGCTCATGTAACATTTTTATGTTACCCTTTCCTCATTGAAATGACTGGTGGCAGTGGTTTTGTTTTGTACTACCAAGGTTTGTATTTACTGTGACCGTTCGAGGACCCGGTAACGTTAACCGCGGGAGCTATCTTTTTCAAAATGGCGCAGAGCCATCTTTGATGAAATGGTCCCCGGTCTTCTTTTTTCGCCATGTCTTTGTGGAATGGTGCTCCTAGAGATTTTCTCTGTGTGCCAAACCAGGTTTGGTCTTTGTTCATTCGCCTTTGGCGGGCTTCAGGAGTCTTGTCTTATTCAGAAACTCAAAGTGTACAGTATTGAAGTATATTCGTGTGTTACTATTCTATTGCTCCCTTCTGAAGAAGGCTTTATAACTGACTGATAAATTATTCATTGGTTATGAGTTTATTTGAATACCTGTAACTGTGAATCTTTGTGTAACTTCACTACAGCTCACATTTACACAAAGGTTAAGTTGCCTATACCTGTAGTCATACTTGTTTGTAGTGTTCCCAGAGGGTACTGCATTCAAACTTTGCCTAACAATGCCATGACTTCGATGCAGCAGAATTCACCTGCTTGCCCTGTCGGGGTCGTGTTCCCCCAAAATCTGAGGTGCAGAGGTTGCGCCGTGGAGGGCATGCAGGGAGGCTGCTTTTTCCCATGTGAGACTAATTGCAGAGATTGCGCAGCAAGTATCGTGTCGGAGACCTTGGTGAGCAGCTGCCATTTAGCCGTGGGTCTCAGGAGCGAAAGGGGCTCCTTAATGGAGTGCCCGCACCAGAGACCTCTTCAGCGAAGAAGGTTATGGGCCCCAAGTGAAGCCTGAAGTTGTGCAACACATGGAGAAAGGAAAATAGAAGAGAGTGAGTTAGATGTGGTTTTCTGATTCCTTGTGCGAGCACGGCCAGCAACAGTGTCTAGCTATTATCAATTGCGTAAGAGTAGAAGCAAGGTGAAGCCGTTCGTTGAGTCTTTGACATGAAATGCAGCACTCAGGTGTGATTGGGCATTTTCTCTCTTACTTGCATGAAGAGCAAACCGTACAAAAATCAATTGTTAAACCTTTAAACTTTGTAAAACCTATGACGAGTGGTTGCATGTGCCTAATTATGCTTTTCAGAGGAAGACAACAATTTCTTATAAAGAGAAGTCAAGTGTTTAAACATTTTATTTGAAGTTGGAGAGCAAGCATTGGCCAAGCCAATAGTATTCCCCTATTGAGACTTAAACCAGCCTTTCCCAAAGCCAGAAAACAGTTTAAACAGCACAGTAAGCAAAATAGACCTTCAGCATTGCCTAAGATACAAGTGTGCAAGCATTCGCTGAAGCCAAGAGACTGGCACCAAAGCTTCAGGGTAATTATTCTGGCTGACAGGTTGCAGAGAGATAAAGGCAAGGTTGGGGAAGGGAAACATGCTACTTATACATATTCTTTGAATTTGATATAACCTACATTGCCAAAGACTGTAGACAGAAGATAGAGGTGTGTTCCAAAGGCAATTATAGTTGTTTGTTGTTTGCAGACAGACAGGAGAGGCAAAGAGGCTGCCTCTTTGGAAAAGGGATATTCATAGCAAGAGTGTCTTGCCTATTTAAAGGTGTTGATGTTCCTGAAGATGAATCTTGTCATAACAAGTCACAATGTACTGAAGTTGTGGTGGTTTATTTGGTAGTCAGTAAATGTGAGGCTTCAGTAGCACAAATGAAGGCGGAATACTATGATGCCAAGGTGTATGTCCATATGGTAAACATTTGTAGAAGTTGAAGTTGTGCAAGTGAAAGTAGAAGTGCTGTGAAGTCCTCCTGACCAAGATACCTACAGGGACTCCTAATCTTATAAAGATAGATCTATGCTTCACTAACATTTACAACTTTGGCAATTATTCTTGGATAACTGGAAGTGGTGGCAAAGCAATGTGGCTTGGAATAACATTGATGCATTGTTGATGTCGATCTGAATGGCACTGTCATGGCCCAGGACTCTCAGCCCAACCTCCTCCTCCTTGATAGGCGTCTTCCGTCTCATCAACTTCCTCCCTTCTCCTGCCACTCCACCATCTGCCACTCTTGCCCCCTCTCCACCACAGATGGGCTTACTACATCACTGTACCCCTCCTTGGAAGAACTTGAAGGGTGGCAACCGGCTTCACCTAGCTACCCTTAACTTTTTATTTTTTTATTTTATTTTGTGTTTAACTGTATTGACAGTTTTTCAAAAGAAATAGTTTCCTCGTTAGCTTTGTGTTATTTCTTCGTTTTGTTTCTTTAGGTTAGCTTGCAAGGGCTAGGTCCTTTAGTATAGCGCCATCTAAGATAGGGAGTCCAACTCGAGGCTGTGCAGGAAGTTTCCCATTGCTATGACTGGTCTTCGATTTAGCCCGTTCATCAGGAACGTCCACCAGTAATCTTCGTCCAACCTTGAAAATTCTGAATATAGATGGCCGAGATGGATTACTCTGTTAGATAAACCTGGGCAGTCGATGATCTGGTGTTTCAAGCTTTCAATTGTGTCAGGCGTCGCACAAAAGCGACCGGAATTGTCCTCTGTTTTACCACAAATTCCCAGTACCTCGTTTGTTTTCAGGATGTTTAATCTTGCTCTCAAGAAAGTTGAGTGGTTTTTCTTGTTTGGGAATTTCAGTAGGTAACTGATGGGCTTGTTTATTTTTTGCGCTAAGGGGGGGTAAATGAACTGCAGACTTATAGCTCAGCGCTTTTGACTGTGTATCACACCAGTCTGTTTCTTTAAATTTTTTAGTAGTCTTCGCTACCCTTAAATGCCGCTCTGCTGTTAAACACTCCTCTGATATCTATCTCCTTGAAGACTTTGACCTTGAATTTCTCACTCACTGAGACGTGGTTCACTGCCAGCTCTGTCACTGCTTTTGACCTACTCCTTCCAGAGGCTACAAGATCCTCTCTAAGCCCAGGCAAACCGGTCTGGAGGCAGATTGACCTTGACCTTCCCTGAATACTGCCATTCCCACTCAGACCTATTCTTCCTTTGAATGCAAGCTTGGTGTCTCTCCAACCGTCTCGTTGACCCCGGCTACCATCTGCAGGAGCCCTGGTGCAGTCTCCCTCTTCTTCTCTGAGTGGTCTGACCTCACCTCTTCTTGCCTCCACCTCCAAGCTTCTCCGCCTTGGAGTCTTCAATATTCACCTTGACTCTCCTGATTCGGCCACTGGACTCGGCCTCTATGACTTTCTTTTCCTCATCATTCATGCCTACGGTCTGACGAAGTCGGACGGACATACCTTTGATTCTCTCATCTAGGCAGACATCCCCATCTCCAACCCTTTCACCACACTGCTCTTGGTCTGACCATGCTCTCCTGTCCTCTCACTTGTATCTCTTAGGGCCCCCGGCTAAGCATCTGCCTGCAGAGCCAGTCTCTTTCCCCTTCTACATCATTCGACCGATGAAGCGAGTGTCAGTTGCAGCTTTTGCCGCCACTTTCATTCCCCCTCCTACTGCTGCTGCACTCTGAGCCCACACTGACTCTGCCCTTGCTCATCTTCACCACTCTATCACCTACACACTTGACATCCTTGCCCCTGTCATGCATGCCTCCAAGCACAACACCTGGTATGATTCTGACCTAGCCTCTCTGAAACGCAAGTGCAGAGTTGCTGAACAGAAGTGGCAGGCATCTGGCACATCATCTGATAGACTGACCTGCCGCCTGCTCCAAAGGCAATACAGACTCTCCAACCACATGAAGAAGAGGGCCCATATCCAAGCCCGCATCTGTGGCCACTAAAACACAGGCAAACTTGTTAAAAATCTGCAAGGAGCTTGCCAATCCTACTGCCTTCTCCACTTCGCCCTTGCCATCCCTGACACTCTGCACTTCACTGTCCTCCCACTTCTTACCCAAAACTCCTATTCCCACTCTCCTTTACTTCCCTCCCGAGGTCTCGGGCCTCCCTTGGCCCCCCTCTCGCCATCCCTCCCACTCTCCTCTTTCTCGCCTATGGCACCAGAAGAGGTCTCTAGACAAGTCCTCTCTATGAAAGTCTCCTCCAAACAGGTACTCCCCAGCTCCTCCAGAACTATCAAGGACAACATTGCCTCCCTTGCGCCAGCCTTGGTCGATTTCTGTAATCACTCCTTTGCCACAGGCTCCTTCCTGCTACCCCTCAAGCATTCCCTTGGGCATCCTCTGCTCGTAAAGCCCTCTGCCGACCCCTTCTGCACAGCTGACTACTACCCTATCTCCCTTAACCCCTTCCTCGGCTAACTTCTGGAGAAACTGGTCATCTCCCAACTGATCCAACATACTGAATCTGTTGGCTGTCTACACAACCACCAGTCTGGCTTCAGAGCAGCCAGAGGCACGGAAACTGCTCTACTGAACACCTGAAGACTTGCTCTCAAATCTCGATTCCAACTCTCCTTTCCTCTGCCTCCGACACGGTCAATCACCCTTGGCATCACAGGCTGGACATTAGACTGGTTGACCTTCCCAGGTTCAGTTGGGCCCTTTTCTCTCCCCTATCGCACTATCCACCTGCGGCACCCCTCAAGGCTCTATCCTCTCACTGTGGCTTTTTAACATCTGACTTGCCCCTCTTGCCCACCTGATCTCCTCCTTCTCTCCTCACTTCCAGTGTTATCCAGAAAACACATAGCTCTCCTTCATGTATCCCTCTACTGCGTCCTCTTCCTCCTCTCTCAACCCTGACTTTCTGACTGCTATTCAGGCATGGTATGCTGCCAATGATCTCTGCCTTAATGTAATTAAGACTGAGATCTTTCTCACTGGGACCTCTGCTCCTTCCTACCTCCTGGCACCCTCTATGGGCCCCCTCCCCTCACCTTCTTGTGTGGCAAAAAACCTTGGTGCCATCTTTGACTCCTCTCTCTCCTCGCATTGTGGACCTTAACAAGAAGGCCCACTATCGGCTGCTCCTCCTCGGAGGCATTCTCCCTTTCCTCACCTCCCCCCAGAAACTTAATGTCTCCAGTGCTCTGGTCCTCTCTAGGCTGGACTACTTCAACAGGCTCTTCCTCAACCTTTATCTTCCCTTCGCCCCCTTCAATTTATCCAGAATAGGATTGCAAGACTTATCCTTGGCCTCCCCCTCTGCTCCTCTCGCTCTCGCCTTCGCACTTCTTGTTACTGCACTTGCACGATCAGAATGTCACAAGGCCAAGTAGGACCATGGCGGTTATCTCTCCCCCTTCTCTGCCCCTATCCCCCATTTCTTTGGCTTGTGGCACCTTGAAATACCATTTCTTGTATAGACGCCTAACAAATATCCAATAAATAAAGAATAATAAAGAAATGCTATTTTGAGGAAGTGGAAAGTCCTCATTTCACCAAGAAAAAAAGGTTTGCTGTTGTTGGAACTTTGGTTAATATAACTTTACTTTGACATTGAAACATCAAGAACTGAATTGAGACTATATTGCTTACATGGAGTTCCTTGTTTCTTTTTGTTGGAACGTTGGAGCTGAATTTACCTTGAATCCTGGGGAATGGAGTTCAGCCAGGTAGAGATTACCAAGAAATTGTGAATATCATTGTTGATGTGTATTTGATGTTTAAGTGTGAGGGCCAGACCTGCTGTGTTAGTGTTTCCCTTTAGCTTTGTTAGACAGGGAAATCAAAGTCAGAGTAGGGATAGTGAGGCGCTTGATAACATTTCTAATTTAATAAAATATCATATTTTGAGCAATCATCCCACTCGCGTTGCTGACCCCTCACAGCTTGCACTCTGCCATCTTTGTTCCCCCTCAATTGCCCTTCATTGGCAATGACGGTATTGATTTTACTTCCTGCCCCGCCTTGGCTTTGGCAGTATTGGTTATAATTTTCTTGTATAACTGATCTTCCTTTCAAACCACATTCACTTTGTTTGAATATTCGCCATTTTGTTTTTTGGCAAAGATGGTTACAATATTCTTTTACACTTGGGTTAAATATCCCCTTTTGGCTTTGACAATGGTGGATACAATGGTCCTCAATTCTCTTTCTTTTAACATAAGAGTTACGCGTAATTGGCTTCCATTCAATAGTTATGTACTCAAAAACTTGATCTCGAGTAAGCGGGTTGTTTTGGAGCACCCTAGTGTACCTTGACAGAGGCTAACGCACCGGTCTTTCTGTGCGCCTCCAATAGACCCGCTGTGCCTTCCTTTGTCGGATTTGCACTGGCGTCTGATAGCTCCGGTAATGGTTCCCTCGCTCGCGCTTCCTGTTGCTGGATTTTTCACTGCTTTGTGCGCACTGCAGCACCAGGAGAGCTACTCTCTCCCTTGGGACTGCCAGTCCTCGTATTGCTTCCCGCTGTGCATCCTCTGCAGTATATAGGGCTTCCGACCTCTGCTACTTCCACGTCACGGCGTCCAACATCCAAAACCAAGCTTCTTCCTAATGGCCTGCACCTGAGGGGGTTTTAAATGTTTAAACGTCCCGCTCAGGTGTGGGTCATTACGATATATGATAAGTCATTTATGATATGCCTGTACATAAGTGTTTCTAGGCACGACAAGACAAGAAAGGGAAGAAAAGGGGAGTACACAAACACTTACTAGGCCTTGCGCTGGTACCTGTGAGACTCTTGAGGGTAGCCAGCCAGCAAGTCGGCACAGCATACAGGTTGGTCAGCCGAAGAGAGAGAAAGCGGAAGCGAAGAGGAAGGTCTTGAGCTGCTTCCGGAACGTCAGTTGGTCCGGCTCAAGTTTGAGAGGGGCAGGGGGGCAGGGAGGCCATTACAGAGGGAGGCACCTGCAGTGGAGAGGGATCTACCCCCCACTCTCTGCCTGCTCAAGAAGGAAGGGGTTTAGGAGGAGAGAGTAGAATGTAGTGTGGGACCCAGTCCCAAGAAGCCTTGTGGACGATGCAGAGGGTGTTGAACTTGATCCTTGCAGCCACCGGGCTGGAGAGATACAGTCCCTGAGCTTGAGGTGAAGGACAAGTCTTGTGGTCCTGTTCTGGATTAGTTGCAGAGGGTGGAGAGTAGAGGAAGGCATATTTAAAAAGAGGTAGTTGCAGTAGTCCAGCCTAGAGAGAACTAGGGCTGTGGAGACGGTGAGCTTCCTAGGGAAAGGAAGAATACCTCTGAGGAGGTGCAGCTGGTAGTGGGCCTTCTTGGCAAGGTCTGTGATGTGAGGAGAGAAGGAGAGCGTGGAGTCGAAGATGACACCAAGGTGTTTAGCCTCACAGGAAGGCGAAGGAAGAGGGCTCAAGGAGGACGGCTACAGTGAGGGGGAAAGCGGGAGCAGGGCTCACAATGAAAAGAATCTGTCTTTCTGGCATTAAGGGAGAGATTGTTGGAGGTGCACCACTCCTGAATTGCGGATAGATAGTCAGGAATGATCAAGAGAGGAGAGGAGGCTGAGGGTAGCCTGAAGGAGAGCCAAGTCATCTGCATAACACTGAAAGTTAGAGGAGAAGGTAGAGATGAGGTGAGCCAAAGCGGCCAAGTAAACATTGAAGATCCAGGGTGAGAGGATAGAGCCCTGGGGAACACAATATGTGGAGAGAGAGAGAGAGAGAGCGCGAGAGAGAGAGAGAGGTGGTGGAGAGAAAGGACCCAAGGTGGACCTGGGAGGGTCGGTCCAGTAGGAAGGGGGTCAACGAAGCCAGGGCCTGATCGATGTCCAGGTTCTCACGGAGACGATTGATCAGGATGGCATGATTGACCGTGTCAAAAGCAGAGGAAGGATCCAGGAGGATGAGGACAGACGGAATGCTAGAATTGAGATTAGTGAGCAGATCATAGGTTTTCAGGAGAGCAGTTTCTGTGCCTTCTCTGAAGCCAGACTGGTGGTCATGGAGACAACCAACAGATTAATTGTGGAGAGTAAGCGGGGAGATGGGCAGCTTTTCCAGGAGTATACCGCCCGATCTCTATTACTCCCTTGCTGGGCAGTTTGCCGGATTGGCAGAAGGCTTTTTCAGGAGGGGGTGCACAAGGGGGTGAGTGCTTGAGGGTAAAGTTCCAGTGGCAAAAGAGTAATTGCAGAACGTGGCCAAGGAGAGAGAGAGAGTGAGTGAGTTAGTGGGATAGAGTGAGGGAGAGGGAGAGAAGGAGGGAGAGGGAGAGAAGGAGGGAGAGAAGGAGGGAGAGGGAGAGAGGGAGTGTGAGAATATTTTAAAGACTTCGGCTGTGTTATTAGAGGCTGCTGAGATGTAGGCTCTCTTCTTGTTCAGAACAGAGAGTCTGAACAACTAGGCTGCACTTTATAGTTCTGTACCTTTTCCTCGTCGCAGTACCTAGAGGATTATGGAACTTGAAGTCCCTAAGTTTCTTGTTCCTTTTTAGATCACTTAATTCCCTTTATAATATGTACCTTCAGGAGAAGTTTTGAAAGGAATACATTGTTGACTCTTGATCTCCTAATTCAAACCTACAGTGAAATTAGAACTATCAAAAGTGGTGATATTGGTTCCTTGATCCTTAAATGTATAATTCCCACATTTACCATCAGGTTTTCCAGGACTGCCAATTTGGGTAATTTTGGGAAGGGAAGCCTTACTATGACAACAAGCCATCAGGTATTCTGGTATTAGAGAAACCTCACCCTCAGAGGATGAATACTGCGTCTCTCCCAACAGTCTTCCCATTCCCTTGGTGGCCTTATCCTCTGAGGTGATCCACCTGGCTAATACCACCTCCAGGGTTAGGATCAGGTAGCGGCTGCCTTCCCCTGACCTCCTGGGAGGAGACTTTAGGTGTGGATTATATGAGGAAAGCACAGGATTCTTCACAGCTACTACTACATAAATCTGAATCCAATAGAATGTCCTGTAGCTATTGTTGGATCGGAAGCTCTGTTGCTAGGTTTTTTGAAACCTCACGGTTACCCAGTTTGTATCAACCAATCCCATCCTGACACCATTTGTGAAGGTTTAGGAATGGAACCCTGATGCAGGTGATTCATGTCTTTAGCCATAAACCTTTATTGTATGAAAATGGGTGTGGAAAATGTCTCTGTCCTTGCCGTAGAAGTATCTTCCCTACCTAAAACAAAACAAAGGGGTTAGTCCTTTGCCAAGATGTCCAAAGTAAACTATCCTGTGTCCAAAGTACTATTCTAACTCTCACATTCTAAAAATCAACTATAAGCTCAAAAGGGAAATCTCTTTGGCCTTGGAATCTGTACAAAAATGTTCAAAAAGGAAAATGCTTAACTCCAACTTAAAAGTTCCATGAGGATAAAGTTCACAATTCAGAGGGTGGTCCCCTTCCTATAGATTTCTCTTCACTAAGCTTTATAATTGTTTCTTTGAGTTCCTTTAGATCAAATATGTTTACTATACAAAACAGCTTGGCTAACAGTCTGATTCTTGATAGACTATCTGGTTTGCTCTCTTGCCAGGTTTCTTCTTACATTTTGGTATCTCTCAATCACACTCTTTAGTTACTTCCTGATATATTCTTCTCAGGACTTTTTCATGCAGTGCATTTTATGAATTGTCTAATTTGCAAATGAAAGAACCTGGCAGGAGAGCATACCGGATAATACCAATCATGTCTTTTTAACACTTATGACTTGCAATGTCTGATATAATCCCCAGCCTACTTTCTCTTATGTGCAAAACACTTATCATACACAAAACACTTGTGACTTTAAATGTCTGTTATACTCTCCTGCCAGGGCTTTCCCTTATGAACATTGCACACGCAACAAGTTGTTATATTTGTTCTGCTCTGTTTCTTTAAGTAATATGGCACTTTTTGTTCTCTCTTTTACTTATATTCGCTTTTGGTCTCATTGCCGAAATGCCCCATTGTCCCCTCTTCCCTCCGGTGGACTCACTGGTATGATGTAGCGGGAATGGCTTCTCCCACAGTGAACCTGCAGCGGCTGATTGGCGTCCCGCTTCCTTCTTTCAAGCTTGCTGCCTCTGCTTTGTGATTCCTGTCCTTCCCATGGCTCTCGCTTGCCTATTCTGCACTTCCCTGGGCTACAACAATGCAGAGGCTGCTCTTTGGTACAGCTGCATGCCAGACGCCCATCCACCTCTTTGGCATTCCCGCAGCGTACCTGTCTCTGCAGTCTGTACCTCTCGTTTTCTCCTGTCAGCCGGTTGGCTCCACGGACCTCACATTCACCCCACAGTCTCTCAGTAAATATCAAAAGGGCTCAACCTCTCCAGCCAGCTCCTTCCTGTCAGCAGGCTTTGTTGTTCAAATGTTCTGCCAGCTAGTAGGCGCTCGCAACAACTAGAGCGCAGCTTACGCTCTGGGTCTTATCTGATCTTCACAGCTCAGCTTCCTTGTGACAGTACTCCTAGTCTTAGAAGAAGGGAAGTCATTTTGTGATAACTTTTAATCCGAGTATGGGAAGGTGTTCTCAGCAGTTTTAAATGTCCAGTTTGATGATTTGTATGCAGAATTTGAAGAGGTATTATCAGTCGTTTTGGAAAGGGAATGAGGAGCGCTATGACAGTAGCCCATAAAGGCATGTCGAATGGAAAGGGTATCCTCAAGAGGAAAAGATGGATACCATGTCTCGTCCGATGATGTCATGACATTCCTCTGTGAGTTACCTCCCACATGTGGTCCTCCCTCATGGAGCCGCCCGCAGGGTCAGGATCAGGCAGTGGCTGCAATACCCTGGCCACATGTGGGGGAGCTGCCACTGGGAAAGGAGCGATGACACCATCAGATTCATCACATAGGCTATCCAAGATGTACCCATGGGTGAACCAGAGATGCGGGAGGGGGTCCCAAGAGAATGGAGATTACAGTCAAATGTGGTGTGGCGGTGTACACATCCAGAGGTTGTGGAAGGAGATCCTAGCATGGGTAAAGGACCTGGATGGAATCACAAGACACATGTCCTCACTATTTGTTCTCTTTGGAATAGAGGAGGGGGATGATTAGGAGGACTCACTGAATCACAAGACACACTACTTATTATTTTTTAATTTTATTGGTTTAAAACAAACCTTTAAAATATTGCACAAACATCTACACCAAACAAGAGTTTTACCGACTCCGTCATCATTTATCAATGCCCCCGACTGGATCGATTTCATTCTCCCCAAACCTTCGGCCAGAGATATTCACCCAAATTACCCCTTAAAAATGGTTTTTAAGAATTCTCAACCCTTTTCTCCGGCTCCTTATTGACCTGCGTTCTCTTTTAATTTCGCTACGATAATAGCCAGAAAGGAAGTCAAGGGCAAGATTAGTTTCATGTCCAGTCCATTCCACATTTTCCGCCACCACTCTTCTGCGCACGCAGAACGATTTGCATCCGCCCATTGACCCCATTGACCCAAACACTACTTATTCTTGGCTGCAAGGGTGTGTGTGGCTGAATATTGAAAAAGGTTGCAGACGCCCACAAAGAGGGCATGGTTACTGAAATGTGACATTTATGACATGGAAAGGCGAGTCTAGGGAAAACGTAGACAAGATATTGCTACCATTCCTCACAAAATACAGGCCGGCAGGTGAGGCCGAGGGTTGAATAGATATTCAACCTGACACAGGTAGCGCAAAGAAGGTGTAACAAAACAGGTATAGAAAGGGTTTCTGCTGGGGTGGGGGAAGGGTGTGGGTCAGGGAGTTGGGCAAGACTTGTTTACTTATTGTGCTTGTTTTTGTGAGCAATCAAAATTAGATTTTCAAAAAGAGCTTGGGGAATTTGCTTGGAGGTCATTGTAGCTTGGTTTGTCAATGTGGCAGTAAGATAATTTGTTGCATGACAAGCAGAACCTCACCTAAACTGGAAAATCATGAGATCGGCCACAGGTGGTATTAAGGCAACCTGTGACGAGGGAGTGGGTGTTAGAAGGCATACAATTAAGGAGAAATACTTGGTAGTTGAGCATCAGAAAAGGCTTACTCTCTGTAACCCCGAGATCTCCAGATTACTTCTGTACCTGGCAATGTGATATGGGTCCAAACTTATGGGACAAGGTGACGGAGTAAGGCTCGCAGTGGTGATGGTGGATGTCTGCCTCCTGTGTTGGAAGGCCGGAAATAGCCAAAATGTGACGCTGCAACAGACGATATCGGTAGCTAGTAGATGACCGAAGTGGACAGAGACCTGGGGGAGGAGGCAGCTGGACCAGAGTGGATGGCAGTGATCGAGAGCAGAGCCAACAGCAGCGTGATGGACCTGCAACATCAGAGGAAATGGGGATGTGCCGCAGGGGATGGAAAAGCTACAGAGGATTACTGGCACAGGCAACCAGTTGGTGAAATTTATCGTGGGGTAGAATGTGGACAGCCTGCATAGGTGCGGTCTGTGTTTTTAGGACCTCTGCATGGGACTGTACCTGACCCGGTGCTTGTATGGGCCCGGCTTTAGTAGAGACAGAGCAGGCACTGATTTAGAGCACTGTGCCTCCATTAAAAGAAATTATTTTTTCCTATTTCCAGGAATGGAAAGGAATGCAAGAGGTCGGAAAGGGATGCACGGAGTAGATACATTGATTGTAAAAGAGTTGTTGGATGGACAGTGGGAATCCTGAATGCGTTTGACTTTGCCACTATCAGCAGATATGCTATGGGCATCCAGTCAAGGCTGCTGCTAATACCCATGGGCTTTCTGATGGCAGTTTGTTTCTGATCTATACCCTCTAGAGTTGGACAAGTCTAATGGGACTTCAGGGAGGCAAGGAGGCCCATAAGGCTTTGCACGTTCAAGAAGGCGATCAAACTGGTGGGCACCTGAAGGGTGATGTTCTCTGATCAGAAGGGATTCTCGTTGGAGTCCATGCAAGCATGTCAGACTAGATTTGTTTTTTCTACATGGTGAAACACAAAGGATAGGGCAAGCATGGTCAATCCCAGGGGTTATCTCTTGCTTACTCTCTACCATGGTTACTGTGCTTCGGACTGGTTTCACATGTATGGTAGTAATACAGAGTGGGCAGTCCCTGAGGTGGCCTGTACTATACACATCCAAGAGTGGATAACTACACGAGTAAAGTGCAGATTTCACACGGGGTCAGCCCACACTTTTCATTCTTTCAAGGTTGATTTCATCAAGTACCATTCAAAATGGGGTAATAATAATGGCTGTTCTTAGAGCAGTTGGACACTGGAGGATTTGGGCTTTTGTGTGAGCGTAATACAAATAAAATATATCTTTTTTTTTTTTAAATTATTATTCTTGTTTTTAATCAATTATGATTTTTACAAGACAAATTTTCAACACAATAAGTCAAAGTGCATTATTTTTGCAAGAATTAAAAAAAAAAAGGTTTCTACAGTTTTTTCATACTAAAATAAGTTCATCAAGTGCCCATTCAAATTGTCCAATTAACATTAGTTTTCAGGACAAATTAGTCGTCTGCTATCGTGCATAAGCAAAGATTATTTACAAAATTTACAGAGGCAATGAGTAAGCTCATATTAGTTGAATTTAGTAAACCAGACCATCTCAAGCTAGGTTGGACATTGGCAACAGTGGATAAATGTTTCTTATACATATTGTTTCTTATTGAACGTAGTGCAGAGCATTCAACCACTAGATGTTCTGGAGTTTCTTTTTGTGATAAGTTGTTACAAAATCTACAAAAGTTATCAGTAACGACAATTTGCTTTCGTTGTGCAAATATGTCTCGTGTGGACCGCAAATTGAAGCGTAGTCTCATAATCGCTATACGGACATGAGGTGAGGGCGATTTAACCAAATAATTTGCAACAGTTCTCATTTTTTTTATCTGGGAATATACGGCTATTAAAGTTTTTGTAACTCAAACAAAGATCACGATTAACCAACCAATCTTGAAGAATTTTTATTTTTTTTCGCTCGTTCAGGATTTTGAATTAGTGTCTCAACATCCACGTTTGCCGTAGCCAGAATTCGATAGACATAAGTGGTCCATTTTACAACGAAGCAGTCTTTAGATGAAAACCGATAGTCCGACAGAATAGCTATGACAGAATCCGTAACTATGTTTACCAAGCATTTTCTGAATAGTGCACAAAGTTGCCATTGGTATCTAGCGTTGAGTGACGTGAGTCCCAATTCATATCTAATGCATGATACTGGGGTTGATTGAGGTAAGTGCAATAAGCTTCTCCAGTATTTAGCTTCTAGTCTGTCTAGAATTTTATTGTCAGTAATATCTCGAGCTTCAAGTCCGTATAGAAGTATGGGAGTCACTTTTTGTAACCAATAATATAAAACAGGCTTGATGGAAAATTTGCCGTATTTATGAAGTATTAGTTTCGATTGTGATATTGCAGCCATCAGTTTGTTTTGTTGTGATTGCAAATGTTCGATAGTCACTGGGTTTGATTCAAACTGAGTTCCCAAGTATTTATAATTAGTTACAATATCTAAGGTACTATCTTTGACCCTCCATACAAACTTTTAAAATATATCATATATCGTGGACAAAATGGGATTTTTTGGTTATTTCTGTCTTGGGTCTGGACTATTTGTGCAAACCAGACAGTGTGAGTTTGAGTCAATTTCTGTTGCAGAAAAGTACACGTCATGTTGTGACCTTTCTACACTTCTATTTAAATTGGCCTTGGAACTGTAAGCCGATTGGTTAACCCATGATATGATGGGGAAGGGATACAGTGGCCTGGGAGTGGAGAGTTCTATCCTTCAGGCTATCCGGATCTTGTATCAATGTTTTATGAAGGGCATACGTTGTATCCCTCTTAGATGTTAGATTGCTATGTTTATTGATTTTTAAAATGAAGGCAACTTCACCCCACCCTCCTACATAATGTATCCTTTCAACATTACAAGAGGATTGCAAATTGGAATTTATTAAGTGATCTTTGCAAATAAAGATATATCCCCTACATAATCCCTCCGATTCTGCAAGAGGATTTTAAATTCGAACTAATCTTTCAAAATGATGTGGTGCAAATATACATTTGAGTCCTTACTAATAATACTTTGAGGAACATTTAAATATTGAAAGTTAATTGGAAGAATAGCCAGATTGACATTGTAGGACAATTGATAATATTTGCCCAAGAAAACCGTTCTACAGAAATGGGAAACAGAACGTCCAACCCACATGCTTAGTAGATTTATTTCAGAAAAAGAAAGAGCTTTGCCCTATTAAGAAAATAACTATTCTGAAATAATTTGAAAAGCAAATTACTGTAAAAAAGAGTCGACCATGTGGATAGTGGACAATAAACCTACACTGTTGGTACCAACAATACTGATAAAAATACTCGAACCATGATTTACGGTGACAACTCCTTTTTAATTTACATTCAGACTAATCCAGCCCAAGGTTCTTCACATGGTCTACTATAGTAAATTAACCTCTGGTTTAACCACTGCTTCCACATTTTAACCACAGAGGATATGTAGAATGTGTGCCTGATTTGTAGCACAGACATTATTGCAGGAAAAAGTGCCTGCATTGTGCTGCAAATAGCTAGAATTATCAAATGCGGGCCAAGTATTGGTTACTTACTGCACCTGCAGTTCTCCATTGTTGGTATGTTTCATATATTCACATGAACATTGACCGCCAACCTTACGAGGCTGGGGGGCTATACTTCTCTCTAGCCACACGACTTCGTGGCTGTCTTGAGAAAAGCCTAATACCAACTCTCTTGTTGGTTAGTGGTAAAGGACTAAATTCAGGTGGAAACGCTGCAAATTATAAGCTTATCTGTGGTACTAGTGTGGCAGCTGTCTACTGAGGATTCTAAGCCTAATGGGGAATTATTGAAAGATGCCATGAAATATGTCAACACTGTAGAACTACAGCTACAGGCAAGTACCTAATTTGCAATGATCTTGCCAGGCTTTTAAGAAATCATAGTTTTCATTTTGAGCGCAGCGCAGCCTTCTTGCAGAGGAGAAATTTCACTCTGGTCAGGGCTTGCCAAAAAAGTGGCGGGCAGTGCTCCCCTGATGGAGGATAACTGAATTAATGTTAGTGATCATGTGGGAAAAAGAAGCAGTATATGCGTGCAGAGCAATCGAAGTATGCCGGAATGCCAACAGTCTAAAGTTTAGTTTGAGTTTACTATAGGTGCCTATCTTGCACGCACATGCCAAGGAAGTACGAAGCTTGCTGCTCAAAGATAAAGAAAAACCAACCCGACATCAGCAGACCCAATACAAATAAAGATTCGAAGCACATATAAATGCAGCGCAGAGCAAGTGAAATCAACAAGTAGGTCAGAACAATTAATGAGGCAGCAATTGGCTGGCAGCTTGCTCAGAACACTTGGCTAACCGTGCTCCTCCAAATACTGTTCAACTTGTTTTTACTGATAGAACAGGGATTGGAAAAGGTGTGGTGCCACTCCTATGTTACACCCCATTCACGAAGGCACTTTCCTCCCAATGGTTTCCTTTGACCTCTATTAGTGAGTAGCCTATTTCCTGTCAGCTAATGCCGTGCTCCAACCAGGAGATAAACACTGCTAGCATGGCCAGGCATTGTGCTCCAAGTAATCTCAATGCTTTTCATAGCATGGTAAATGCCATCTGCTTAATTTGTTGTGGAATGGCCGACCACTCCAGCCTCTCTTGATACTGAAAGACATGAGTATTTGTTATGGCCCCATACCATTGCACCAACTAAGTTTTAAAGGCTCTTATTTCATGTTCAAGTAGCTGAGCCAAGAACATTTTTCTGCACCAGTTTATCCCAATTTTCAGGGTTTAGCAGTTGGAAACGACTACTAAATACAGCTCGTCTGCTGACTTTGACTTTACCCCTGTGGCTAGAGGAACCCAACTTCTCCATCTATTGCTGCTCTTTCACTTCTGGGCCTGACTGCTCAAATCTCACTTCATGCTGCCTTTTGCGCTCTGTCGGATTGAGGCAGGTTGTGCCTGTCAGTGACCCCCCCACCCCCCACCCCCTGCCCCCTTTTTTGGAGGTAATGCGACCATGAGCCCGATATAGGGTGTGGCAAGAAGACTGCATTGAATAAGGTCTGCTCTAAGGCCGCTATGATTACATTTCTATTACCCCTAGAGCACAACAACTTACCATGTTCCACGTGCCTGCCTCCTTAGGCCTAAATGTACGAATATTGCTGTCTCCTCTGCTCATAGTGATTAATTTGGAACCTGTGGCTCCAGATCTACCGTCGGACTGAGTCACGTGTTCAGTAGCCCCTCAAAAGGGTAGTGGGTCATAGCATTAATGTGAGTTCACCAGGGTGCCCGTCCAAGGCATGGGATCACAATTAAAATTGGATAAGCAGAAGCTAGAAGCATCTCATGGGCAGTGATCGAAGTGTACAGAAAAAAGTAGTGGAACTATGTTTCCTCACAAACCCCATCTCTATGCCCCCTCCCTCCCATGCTCCAGCCAAACACCCAAACAAACGCCACTGCTGTTTAAGGTAATGTTCTATGCCATGCACTGAAGTACAAGTTTAACTTCTTCCTAAACGAAACCATTCCGGAACGTTTTTTGTATTTGTTTGTATATTTTTATAATTTCTTTTAGGTATAGTAAAACCTCTTGTGTTTTTAAAGTAGGGGAGCACCACTCCCACCCGCTCCTGCTCACTTCGACCGCTGCTCATGGGTATCCAGCACTAACCAGTGACAAGGAACTACCACTGGGGAACCAAGAGCTAGAACATAGCATTCCTCAAATCTAACACATAAGATGCATACGTATTTTTCCAATTTTTACTAGTCCCCTATGCAGTGTGTTTTAATGTTTATTTATAGATTGTCCCAAATACATAGTTAAATTTACATAGGTGTGTTTGTTCAGCATGAGTTGGCCTGAGTAGGCAAACTTATGTCCCGGTAGCTGTTGGCATCAAGCTAAGCAGGCTCTTCTAGGCTACAAGCAGGAGATAAATAGCTCTCGGCTCCCCTCAATTTCGAACCCTGCAAGGATTTAAGGTTGTGATGGGGTTGGCCTGTCGGGTATACTAGGTCAGTTAGCAATGCAGCGTCTGCGGTAAAATAGACCTAGGAGATAGACAAGAAGACATGGTTCCACTAGTTTTATGAAAGCAAAGAAAACCTCAACTAACCCTATAGCTCTGATTGTTTTGCTAACTAAAAAAGAAAATAATAAAATGGTGTTCGTTAGGCTGTCTGACAAAAATTCCATCCTTTGTCCAAACCTATGCTCTAATCCTACCTCTAATAACCTATAACACAAACGTCTGCCTCTGTAAGTTGGTTACCTCAATAGTTGGCTTCAAGTGGTGGGTTTCTGACCCCCTCTCCCCCACCTCACCATCCACTTGTGTCTTTGGTTTTCTTTCTCTCATCCCCCGGCCTGCTGATAGAGTTCAAATCTGGGTCTTTTAAGTCTTTCTCTTTTCTTAGAGTATGCAGTTTGCGTGCTTGTATCAAATCACAAAACTCCTCTCTTATTGGGTCTTGCAAACGTTCTCCCAATTGTCTTTTAGCCGCACGCGGGCTATCTAGCCCTCCAGGCCATCTGTGTACTGTATAGCATCCACCCCATGTGGGGTATTCAGTGTCTCAACCCTTCATGGGCTATCCAACCTCCTCATCCCTTCCACTTCTGCGGTTGCTTTCATGCCCTTGTGGGGTACCGTATCGTCTGCATAGGCCAGTAGTGGCAGACACCTATTGCCTAGCCTAGGGATATCTGGAGTAGACTTCAGTAAATTATCACAATAGGCCATTTATATAAAAACAAAAGAGCAGGGGCCCAGTACACAGTCCTGGGGCGCCCCATGCTCCAACTGAAAGAAGGCAGTACACTGTGTGTATACCTCGCTCCTCACACAAGCCATCATTGACGGATGCAATCTCTGAAGAACTACCAAGGCACTTGGGAAATTCATGGATCTGTACATACACCAAAGCTTGTCAGGGTTAACCTTGACAAATTCCACTTATAATTGAAAACTGCACGTTTACATGACTTTAAATTAGCAAGCATGAAAATGCCACAAGATTAGGAAAGAGCCGTCAGAAGAGGACAGTGTTACTAGATCTATGTTGAAGGCAGGGTATGATAGTGAAGGTGACGGTGAGCCATTCATTGCAACTTGCTAGTTGGTAACCAAAGAATCTCTGTGCATGAAAAACATATGAAAAACATGATGAACAATTGAGGTGAAGATGAATTATGGCTAGGATTACCTGAACGAATAGAAATAAAATTGGCCATTTTTGCAAAAGTCATAGGGAGACCAGGATGGATTGTGACTAAATATTTTAATCAGTTGCTTAATGATTGCTTTCAAACATTTGTAAAAAAAATAGATATGGTGCTCGTCTGCATCCTTGTCACACAAAGCATGAATGTCGTGGCTCTCTCCTGGATACAATTACATTCAGGTTGGAAAGTGGCAAAACCCTTTTTTCGAATCCATAACCACCCTATTAGTAAAGAAAATGCATTTCCAATAGACTTGCATTTCAGCGCACATTGGTGACCACTCTTCCCTTTACGATCCTTCATCAATGCCAGTTATGCATTACAAAAACACCATTTAGCGGTTGCTATTGCACCAAAGAAGTAGAAAAGAAAGACTGTGATAGACACATCTGTGTATCCTGCACTTCATTCTCTGGAGCTTATTGATGACCAACCAAACATTTACACTTTTTAACATCTACCTGCTGCTAGGCACAATTGTATGCAGTACCCTTTGGGTGCACTAGAACAACCCTGACCTCCTGGCAATAGGAACCCACCCTTTGGTATAAGTCTGTACTACACATGTTGGTAGCGGGTAGAGCAGCCAGGCTTATCTCAAGAGGGGTCAATGTGAGCTGTAGGGGAGTTATATAGAGATTCATAGTGACAAGTATTCAAATAAACACACACAAGGTTTCTTGAATAAACAATTATTCATTTATTTATCAGTCAGTTAGAATAAGCCTTCTTCAGAAGGGAGCAATATAAAAGCAACACACAAATGCATTCCAAAACCACACACTCTTAGTTTCAAAATCAGTAAAGACCCTTTTGGGATGGCCCATTGTCACAACCTACACCCAAAGGTGACTTCAATAGCTAGGGTGCTGGGGACATTAATATCTTACTGTAACATTTAGAACACTCTTAGGAATTAGTCAAAGGAAAAGGCGATTAGAACAAACAAGAGATCACAAATATTCTTAAGCAGGCAAGTACTTTTGGATCCCCTAAGCAGAGTCATTCAGTATATAACTGGTTAAGCCAAAGTTAATGGGCAAAATTTTGTATGAGCTGAAGCACTTCTGGTAGGTAAGTAGAAAAGTCTTTGCACAATGTAGTCTTTGAAGAAAAGAAGAATCAATGTAGGGCCACAAGCTGTTTAGGCTTGTGAGTAGTAGAAGATGCAAGCAACTCTACAATAAGAGGTAAGTTCTTTCAGACTTTACAGTACCTTTGGATTGAAGAAAAGGTGCAGCAGATGACTCCTGTTCCTGTGCAGCTCTGCAGATCTCACTGTTCCTGGTCCTCAGTCGTGGGGACAAGAGGGAGGACTTCTGGGGACTCCTGCACTGCAATGGGACAGTCACCACTCGCAACCGGCAATCTTCAAACAAGTGGCACTTCAGTGTTTCAGCTCCTTGCGACTACCGCAAATAGCAACACCGTGGTTCCTTGCTGTCGAGATGGACTTTACTTGCTTCTCGGGTCCCACACTCTGCTGGGGGCGCAGGCTGGGAATCCAGAGGATCTTCCTGGAGCTTTTGGCCATTTTAAAAGCAACACACACAATCTAGTGTTCCTCTCCTGGCTATTCGGTTTCCAACAGCAACTCTGTGGAAATTCAACCAGCTCCAAGAAGATGTCCAGGTGGCTTACTTTGGAGTTGATTGGTCCCAACAACTCAAGGGGAGAAGTCCTTGCAGGGGCTACTCTGTCAATACGAATTTGGAGTTTCAGCACAGCAGCAGGGCTTCACCGGGGAAATCAACGGTCCAGGAGTTGCAGCAGGCGTCCTCTTCAAGTTCTTCTTCGGTTCCTTCGTCCAGTGGTCGACTCTGCCTTCCAAGCCAAAACCCTTGCCTTTATTCAGGTTTCTCCCATTCATTCCAGCCTAGCTGTCAGTCACCCAGCAGGGTGGCTGTCCTTGCCGGACATTTAGCCGGCCAATCGCCACAGAGTGCATTTGGTTCTCATAGGAGACTAAGCACAGGGTGTTACTTCCTGCCCCTGCCAGACACCCTGGAGCCAGAGGCAGGCTTCACTCGTGAATCCTGCCAAAGGCAAAGCGAACAAAGAGACCAAACCTGGTTTGACATGCAGAGTAAATCCCAAGAAGGACCTTTCCGCAAAGAAATGGCAAAAAAAGACCAGGGCCATTTTGACAAAAATGGCACCCTTGGGTGCTTTACTGCAGCTGCGAACGTAGCCCACGGTAAATGCACACCACGGTAGTTAAAAGTAAACCACTGCCGCCAGCCATTCAGTAAGGAAAGGGTAACATAAAAATGTTATGTGAGAAGCTAAACATAGGGGATTCTAAGTAACCCCTCCAGCACCAAATTGTAAGATAGTGTGTGCTGGGTCTAAAGTTACAAATGTAAGTAAAGTCAGTTTCACTATACTGCTCTGGGAAACAGTAGTTTATCCCAGAGAATGTATTTAAACCTTTGGGAAATCTGGAAGACTACCCTGTGCCACTGCACTGAAGGTACTGTGAGACAGAATGTAAAAGATGATGCCTAGAGAGTTTGTCAGACTCCACAACCAAAAGAAACACAGAGTACCAAATCGCATTAAAATACATGAGAGAGTGGGAAAAAGGGTCTCAATCTCTCCAGCTTAAAAAAAATCCAAGTCCTCATAATCCAGGAAAGTTGCTGGGCGTCTCTAAGGTGGAGGGAATTGGCACATTTCTGAGAATTCTCCCTAACACATGCAGACTACTGTATTCATATTAAAATTATCAGAGTTAAAAAACCATCCTCCAGAATCACAAAACCTCCACATACTCCCCACTTAAACCATCTCCTGGCTGTAGAACTGATTGTAGAACCCAATGAGAGAAGAAATACCTGCAAAATCAAAGCTTTGCATCTACCTGTGGAAACCTTAGACATCAGTTATCATTACCTCAGTGATCTTCTCAATGCCCTAGATAAGAAACCACCAGCTACCAAGATCTTCTGGACATGACCACTGCATACAACGCAGTTAGTCATGCGATCATACTTGACCAGGGATAGTCGGACACTTTTACAAGACCAAACGTAGCTCGGCATCACTGGATCTATCCTGTGTTCTTTGTAGCCAGTACTCCAAACAATGGCAACATGTTAAAATAGAAAATTACATTTTTTCATCAAAACAATGAAAAGTGTCGCTTTCACCCAATAATTGTCTCACCTCTTTATACAGTCTAAAATGGCAGCCTCTAATTTTATTATATTGAATCTGGTCATTCAAGGAGGTTTTCAACCAACTACTTCTCTCACCTAGGATGCGGCCCCTCACTGCATTTGGTATACTGGGAGGTCACCCAGAAAAACCACCATCGATCGGACTGATCACGGAGAGTTTCCAGTCTACCAACTGAATAAATCGTACTCATCCCAACTATGATGCTGTAACACCTTTATTCAGTAATAAGGAGGCATGTCCTGCCACTGTACAGTAAAAACATCAAGTAAAGGGTGGCCATGCCATTGGCTTCATATGTTTTAACCATTTGGATTTGGTTCATTTACAGAATTTGTCATACGCAATGAGGATATGCAATTGTCATTTTGAATGAGATTTTTGTTTTGCTTTGCAGCAAATACGGATGCTTTCAATGCCATGGTAGCAGACAATTCTGCATTCGGTGACAATAGCTTAATCTATCCTGAAAGGTAAGCTTGTTTAATTCCACTTTATATCCATATTCTAACAAACATTGTATTTTTGTTTTTTAATTCGACATTGCTAAGAGAACAAATATGAATGCACACCATCAGTTATTTTAACTTTCTAAAAATCAGACGTTATACCTGGGTGCGTCTGAGTGCAATATATACAACTGCGTATGACAGGACATGGCAATCAAATATGCATATAAATGAAAAACATTTCACCATCTAATAAAATGACTTAAAACTAAACAGCCGTTATTAAAAATATGCACATCCAAAAAGAAAACAAAGTGCTGCAGGCCCATCCCTCATTGTGGTGATGTATTCTGCAGGAAGGCAGGTTCCTTGTAAGATTTCATATTAAATATATAGAGTACTAGCAAAAAGTACTCCTACTCTGCATGGGTTCTTTAGATAGACATGATAACGCTCATCAGTTGTTGAAAATCAATGATCCTGTAGGTCGCTGTTCAAGTTGCTTATTGCTTCATGTGCTTTGCACACTGCAGGTAAACTGCACTGACAATGGGCTTGTATTGCTGGCTGACATACCCCAGAGCAGAGGTGGAGGGAAGGCAAGAGTTGGTGTGCTGCAGCATACTGGGTACTTCTGTGCGCTCTCCCCACCTGTTGTCTCCCCCTGGCGCAGTGCGTTGTGGTGCAAGTATCTCGGAAATGGTGTGACCTAGGGCCTTGAAATGTTGCTTTAAGTTTTGAACCTCGTGTCGAGACACTCAAAATGAGTTTTGTCTGGTCCTTCTATGACCACATTCATATTTCGCCGATTTCAGGCAACCATCTCATTTGTGAAGGGGCTGAAATCCAGGGAAAGTGTTTGGGTGTCCAAATGTCATCTTGCTGATAATGTCCGGAGGGTCATATAGGGTAACTATGCAAACTTTGGTGCAGATTGGTCTAACAGTGTGGAATTGTATAAGGAACAAACTAACTGATTCCCGGTTTTAGCTAGATAGATAGATAGGTGTGATATTCCTTGGGGGCTGTTGATTATCTGCTCTCTGAGGTCTGGCCTTAATCACACCCTATGATAAAATGTATTCTTTCTCATCAAATCTTAGGATAACCGGGTGTAAGCCCACTTGTTGTACATTTCATGAAATTGGGGACTTTTAGTCGAATCTAAATTGGACTCAAACGAGCAATGAAGATAGAGTACAAAAGTTTGAAAGAAACTGCATGCCCTAAAACTTTGACTTTGTCTTGGTGGAGCTCGATTCCATTTCTCGAGTTTGGGGTTACGCACTGAGAATGTGCAGTAGGCCAAACTGACTAAACTAAATTTAGTGTCATATACAATGTCAATTTATCCGCTTTTAAAGTGATAATTTTGAAAACCATGAATGGTATCCAAATGATAGATGCCACCTATTTACGAAAGCTTTTTTTCACCCATTTAGGTCCCAAACACACAAGTGGAAAGAACACAGAATTAGGATACCATAACCAGGAACAATCCCCAATGCCTGTCCACTCCTAAAGGTTGCAGTGCAGGTGTATTGAAAGAAAGTGTGTGGGGGAGATTGTACGAGAGGCTGAGTTCTCATGAATGCAAAGAGGCACTTATTGGGCAGATACTGACAGCTAAACTTACTCAAAAATGTATCCTTGGCTGGAAGATAAGTGATCTGGGTCTATGGTGTTATTCTATGTTTTATGTTCGAAATTGTAGATCTAGATATGGTATTTGGACACTTGACTCAATTCTTCTGTGAAGTGTCATATTTGGGCTATTCCATTTCGTAAATCATTTAGTGGATAGAGATGAACATATCATAAGTTGCTTTAGTAAAACGTCATTGTTAAGATGGATTTCTAAACTCTGGCCTGGTGGACAGAGTTTAGGAGGCCACCCTAGTTATAGCGAACAGGGGAAACTCTGGGAGTTCAGCCAAACCAATCAAGGTAGCATGGAGACTGGTCTAGGCATAGTCTCAGGAGAGGTGAGTATGGTCAGGGGTCCACAATGAGTCCACAAAATAAAGCAATTGAGGATTGTACTTGAACAGTCAGTATATAAATACTATATTTATTACTGGCCAAAGTATACACTGTTAGGGGAGTTTTCCTGAAGTCCTACTTGGAGGTAAGATTTCAGTAAGCTCTCCCAGTGGTTTGTAGATCCCCCAACTCATAGTATCAGTCCATACTACTTGCAGACCTTGTTAGAGTTTCAGAGCAGTCAGGTTTATCTTAAGAGGAATAATAAAGGTAATTACACTGAACCCAGTTAGTAATGCACATCAAAGAAACACACATACATTTATATTGAAATATAGATTTATTATATTTACACAAAAGTCACTGTTAAATACTTAGCACAATAAACCAACACATGTGGGTATACTTTACAATACTTTCCAAAGGCCACTTCTTAGTTGGTAGCTGATGAACGCGCACAATTGTTACAGGAGTTTGACAGCTCTACCGTACTATCGGTAATAACGTGCACCCACAAAGTAATATGGTAATTGCATTTAGTCAGCATACAGATATAACATAGTGGTTTTTAGGAGGAAAACCCATTGGTTAGTGTTATCCTAGCAGAGCTTCAGGTTCTAGAGGCAGTTTCTATGCACAGCAAGTCCAAAATGCAACCCTAGCTAAAAGGCAGTTTTTGAGACGTCTTGAAAAGCAGCATTCTAGTCTCTTGGAAGGAAGATACAAAAAGACTTAACTAGCGTTGGAGACCCTGTTAAATGGCTCACTAAAGGGACACAGCGATTTGAGTTGGAGGTTAGAGGGGTTGCCCCTTACCCCTCTACGTGCACTGCACTCCAATGCTCTGGAGCGACTTTCAGAAATAAGATAAGCAATACCTTTTTCCCCTCAGTACCTTAGGTTTGAAGAAAATGTTTATGGTGGATACTCGGCAAAGTTAAAGCTCTGGACCCACCCTCCGGATTCGTTGGTCTGATGACGAAAGGTAGGACATTGGACAGTGCCAGCACCCACTCCTCTGAAATGTTCCTCAGCAGTTCCAGAAAGGGGCGTTTGGCTGTCCAATCAAGACAGCCAGACCTCCAGTGGGAGCTGGTCCCATTCAGGCACTCTGGCAGACCAAGGACAGGGGGGTGAAAAGCTCCTCCCCCACTTCCTGTCTGCCCAGACACTCTGGAGCCTAGGCAGGGACACAAAAGGGTTCCCGCCGAAGGTAAAACACACACACCGGCCTCCTCTCCCAGAATGGTAGTGGAAGGGCTGATAAGGAACAACCATACTAATAATGGTGAAAAAAGTAGGGAGGCCCCACGTTGGTACTTGGTTGCCCCTATTGTGCACTACCAAGGCTATGGACATATCCCTCAAATAGTCACAATAGTTGGTAGACCACGCCCACTGCCACCAGCCATAACGAGGAGATTGTCTATGTGACTAATAAATCACAGGAGCAGAGAGAAGGGTGATGCTAGGTATCCTTATGGCACTCCACATAAGGTGGTGTGTGCCAATCTATAACGTTTTAGGAGAGCTACTTAGGACTGTAGTTACTCTAGTCTAGGATAAAGAAAATAATCTAAAAGGAGGACCCCAAGGGTCCCCAGCAACACTGCCCATAAGGAGCTTGTGGTCTGCAATAGTAAAATACAGGTGCCAATAAGAGTTATGGTGGGAAATAGACTCCATAGGACAGGTAAAATACAAAGACTAGAGTTCCAAAAGGCAGAACCCACAGAATGGATGAGTGGAAAAAGTCTAAACTCATTCAGGATTTCAGAAAAAGGTCAGAAGTCCAGCAAAAAAGTGCTGGGGGTCTCGATAGGGGAGGGGATGAAGCATACGTATGATGCATCTCCCTAACAAACACATCTTTGCACTTTGTCAGTGGGAGTTTTACCCATTCCACCCATCCATCTGAAGGGTGTCCCCATAGAAGATCTGGGAGAGGTTCACTCTCCTCTTCTTCGTGATCAGAGGCTAAGAGCAAAGCTCCTATCTCTGGTCTGGAAACATAAGCCTTCAGACGATTTTTATGAAAGACCCTAAGGACCTTGGCGGGGTTGCCCCAGTCTACCAAATAATTGACCTCTCCAAGTTTTCCCACAACTTTGAAGACCCTTTGTCTTACTGGAACCATTATGAGAACTTTTTGGTCTGGGGTAAACTCCATCCTGTTCATCTTCTGGGCGTGCCAATGCTTGACCAGCTTTCAAATTCTCAGAAGCCTCCGTCGTGCAGCTTCTGTCTGAGGCCTAGCACATAGTCAGTAATCCTTATTGGCTTGAGTGAAGGATCACTCTCCAGACCATCCTTGATCAGGGCCAAAGGGCCTCTGACAGGATGACCATAAAGTAACTCAAAGGGACTAAAGACCACTGCAGATTGAAGAACATCTCTGAAGGCAAAAGGAAACGCATACCAGAAGAAGGTCCCACTTTCTTCAAGTGGTTCTTCAAAGTCCAATCATATCCTTCATTGCTCTATTAAGGCTCACTACCAACCCATTTGTCTGAGGGTAGTAGGCAGTTGAGAACTTGTAGGTGACTCCACAGGGTTTCCACATGGCTTGCATGTAGTGGGACATACAATTTGACCCCCTGTCGGATACAACCTCCTTTGGAAATCCTACTCTGGTAAAAATACCAAGTAGGGCCTCTGTCACTGCCTGGGCGATAACAGTTCTCATTGGAATAGCTTCAGGGTACCCAATGACATGGTCCACTACAACCAATATAAATGGGATGCCTGAAGAAGTTGGAGGGACTAGGGTACCAACACTGTCAATCCCCACCCTCTCAAAAGGAACTCTGACAACTGGGAGAGGCACTAAAGGTGCCACATTCTTGGTTCCACTTTTACCAGATAACTGGCAAGTGTGGCAACTCCTACAGTGTTTCTCAATTTCTGCACCCATCTGGTGCCAGTGAAAGTACAATGATATCCTCTCCTTGGTGGTCTTAAAACATAAGTGACCAGCCAGGGCGACTTCATGTGCCAACTGTAGGAATTTGGATCTCAGTTCTTGGGGCACCACTAGTCTCCTGAGGTCCACTGCAATAGACTCCATAGGCTCACTGTAGAGTAGTCCATCCACCCAGTATACTCTATGCTTCCCAGGGTCTTTCCCTTCACTCTGGGGAAGCTGCCTGCTGATGCAGACCTTCTAGAGAGGGATCCCATCTCTGTCCCCTACTGAAATCCGTCCTTGAGGGTCCACCTTCTGCAAGAAAAGTCTGAAGCTCAGGATGGTTTCTATGATCCAGATGTTCCAGACAGGGTTGAATCTCCTCCACCTCTCACTCATCAGAAGATGGTTCTTCTTGGTATTCCTTTGGCACCAACTCAGCCTCAGCTAGAGGTGGGGTCACAGGTGTGAACTCTGGGTTTTCTACAGGAACCTTTTTCCTTGAAGAAGTTTTGGGCTTGTGGACCTTCTTTCCTTTGGAGATTCTGGGATTCCCCTTGGTCTTAGTTGGACGGTCTCTTAAGGTTGCCTCCCTTGCTTGTTCTGATTAGCCCGCCTCTCTTTTTATAAGGGGGCTTGGGATGCTGGAAACTACACCCAGGGCCTTCAAGTAATTGCCCAAGAGTACCCTACCTGGCACTTCAGACTGAAAACTTGGTATCTTAACAGCCATGTCATACATTTAATGATAGCTGGCAGTATGGGACACATTTGGACCCAACCTCCTGCTAACTTGGCATGCCTTTTGGGAGCCTTAGCAACTTCCTTAGGTTGTGTTAGGTATGTATTAGTGCAGTCCAGCTGGTGTGGGACTAGACGAGACTCCTCTCTTGGTATTAGGTAACCCACCTTTTAATGTAGGCCTGTACTACACGGGTTGATAGTGTGACTGAGCAGCTAGGCTTATCTCAAGAGGGGTAATGTGAGTTGTAGAGCTGTGCAATGAAACCAGTAAATACACGCATTCAATTAAACACTTACACACTTAAAGTTATATAATAAATATTTATTTATACACAAAGATATTTAAAGCATTCTTTAAAAAAGCTTGAATTAGCTGTAACATTTAATCCCGAGGTAGGATTCAATTAAAAAAGTGAACAATAAAGCAGGTGAGTAAGTCATTCATATGTTACACATGTTCCAGCACCTGGAGGTGATATCATTTGAGGCCAGTAAAGCATTTATATAGTATCACCTTTGCAATATTGAGTTTTCAAGGAAGGAAAGGTTAGGGTTAGATCAAAACAGACTGATGGGGTTATAAGAACAGTTAGATTCTCCCAAAGGGATGAAGGCAGTCTATTATACCAGCATTAAAGTGTTGAACATTTAAAACCTCTAAGGGAACGCACACTGCCAAAGCCAATAGGTTCAGAAGGAGGCCATTAGGGAGCCACGACAGCCGAAGTCAATGGACAAAGTCAGTTATGATGCTCTTCTTCTTAGAAAAATGTTCTTAAATAGTAATTATTCAAAAGAGAAATCACATCAACTCAAGAGGAATCACCTTTATAAAGCACAAGCTGTAAGGACAATGCAGGTAAGTTGAGGTCAACTTAGTGTAGGGTAAACTTGCACTCCCAAAGATAGGAAGCACCCCAAATGGCAAAAGAATAAAATACCCCAAGCCCCACAGTACCATGAAAATGAAGAAAGTGTTCCAGCTGGTTATCCCCATGATGCAATGCAGTAGACCCTTGTTCATGGTCATTGGTAGTAGTGACGAAAGGGAAGACGTCTGGTGGGCTCCTGCGCCAGCACTCGAGAGAGGGCCTCTGCAGCAATGTATTTGTCGATTCAGCGGCTCTTTGTGGTTAATTCCTTGATCCCTCAGTCCTGGACTCTGATGAGGGGACTCTGGATGTGGATTTCTTGCTTCTGTAGGGACCTCTGGATGCCCACAAAGATCTGGCCTGGTTCAGACTTAGGAAGACAATGCACTCACAAGCGGTAGCGGTTCCCTGGGTATTGGGCTTCTGCAGCCTTAAAGTCACAGCAAGACGGGGGTTGCACCAAAACAGTTTGTCTCGAGGCTAGTTGGTCCCATCAGCCTAAGGGAGGAAGCTTTCCTTTACGGGTCTTCCCTGTCGATTCGAAAAAGGGGCCAGCATAACTGCAGGGCTTCACCGGGCACTTCGTGGTCCAGGAGGGTGCTGCTGGCGTCTTCTGCTTCGGATGTTGCCTTCCAGTGGTTGACTCTGCTCTTAATCCCCAAAACCTCATTTTTTATGCAAATTCCCATTCATTCACAGCCCTAGGCTGTCAATCACACAGCAGTTAGCCGGCCAATTGCAACTGTTTTCACTCGGGCACACCTAGAGACAAAGTTCCCAGGAACTTCCGCAGGAAGTTTCAGGACCCTCCCTCACTTCCTGCCTTTCCAGTCACACTCGAGCCCCTCGCGTCCTGCCTTTCCAGACACACTGGAGCCTGGGCGGGCTTCACTACTGAAGCCCGCCAAAGGCAAGCTACACAAAGGACTGAAACTTAATGCAAACAACAGAGTAAAAGCCCATGAGAAATGAACTAACAAGAAATGGGCGAAAAAAGGACTGGTGCCTTTTTCACAAAATGGTCATCCTTGTGTGCAGCACTGCAGCTGAGGTATCAGCCGGCAGATACAGGTCACTAGGTAGTAAAAAAGAAACCACTGCCACCAGCCATTCAAGTGAGTTAATGTGACACAATGTTACAGTGGGAATGGGTTAAAGGAGTTACAATGTAACCCCCGGCACTCCACATAGGGTGTTTTGTGCAGGACCCATAAAGTAAAGGTGAGTAAGACAGAGGTAATCTTACTATTCTTGGGAACAGTAGTTCACCCAAGAAAATGTAGTTAAACATTAGGAGAAGTCCAGGGCACTTCAGTGGCACTGCGCAAAAGGTGCTGTGTGGCACAATGCAAAAGCAGATGCCTATGGAGTTTACAAGACTCCATAAAACAGTAACGAACATAGAAAATCATAGTCAGGAAAACACAAAAATCATAGTTAGGAAAACACAAGAGGGAGTGAGAAAAAGGTCCCACTCACTCAGGAGTAAACATTAAAAAAAACCTGAGTCCAGCAAAAGAGCTGGGGTCTCTAAGGTGCAAGGGAATTGGCACAGAAATGAAAATCCTCCCTAACCGGTTGAAAGAAACCTACATCTACCACAGTTATACTGGACCCACTGTCTCTAACGGCAGGGGTGCCCTGTCCATTTACAAGCACACTGTCTTTATAATACTCTTTAGTATTATCAGGAATGGAATTATAGTCCTAGAACAAAAATGAATTGGTTGGAAAACAATCTTACTATGTATCCTCCTCCCTTCTATTTTCATTCCAAAGACAGCAAATATAAGTGTATAGAATCACACACAGAGAATTTAAAAAAGTTTTATATTTGAAAAGATTTTTGAATTTCTATTTTTACGTAATGAACATCACATCAAAGACAAAACACATAAGCAAACACAATTTGCATGGTCAGAGCAAAACAGAAACCTGTATTCACAGGGTAATATAGTTAGACAAACATTAATGCAATTACTACTGTTGCTACTGCAAGTATACGACAGGCGTCAAACACAAAGTGAACATTGATAGCGTTTGTGTTTTTGGTACAAAAGACGCTTTTGTACCAAAAACACAAACACTATCAATGTCAATTGTTTGTGTTCTTTAGAAGGTTGTACGATTGATTTGTTTTAGTTTATTTGTTCACTTTGTGTTTGACGCCTGTCATAGACTTGCAGTAACAGGGGCCGGTGAAGCCCTGCTGCAGTGCTGAAGCTCCAGTTTCGTATCGGCTAGAGAAGCCCGGAACAGACATCTTCTTCCCTTGGGTTGGTGGGACCAAATAACCCCAAGACGAACTTTGCTGGAAAACCTCTGTGCTGGCTGTACTTCTTTGCTGCTGCTGGAACCGAGTGCCAGGGGTCAGAGAAACCAGAATCGAGTGCATCATCTCTAAGCTGGACCAGAGCTCCAGAAGATCCCGAGGACCCTCCTGAAGCATGACGACCCAAGCCTGAGTCACCTCACCAGAGTGCTGTACTCCAGAAGCGAGGGCAGCCCATCAAGTGTCCAACATCCGCACTGGTGCTATTGATCAGTAGCTGAAACGCAAAGTGCCGCTGAATTGGAAAGAGCCCGTAGCTGCCACCGACCTTCGAACCGCAGTGCAGGAGTCCCCAGATGCCCTCCCTCTTGTCGCCACAACTAGGGCCCAGGATCTGCAAGACTGCAAAGGGAACAGAAGCCAGCTGGATCCTCTTCTTCCAACCTAAGGTACTGTCTTGACTAAGGGTTACTTACCTCTTGTGTCTGTAGCTTGCTTGCTCTCACTTGAGACCTGCAGTAGATGCATTTTACAGAGTTGATTCTAGCTCTGCCCTTCACAAGCCTTACAGTTTGTGACCCAATAGTGATTCTTTTTACTACAAACTCTCATTGTGCAATACTTTTGTTTTATCTGGAGAAGTGCCTCAGCTCCATAGACATTGTTCAAGTTGACTTTGCCTGTCCTGGCTCCCTGCAGACTCTTCTAACCCATTGACTTTGGTTTTAACTGCTCCTCATAGGTGGTAAATAAGTTTAACTTGTATTGCTGGGAAAGATCTAATCTAGACTTCCTTGGGAAATTTAAAAGTATTCACATGCTCTGAGACTCTGTTAACCATTTTTTCCCCTAACCTTTTCCTTTGACCAAATCTCAGTATTTCAAACAGTGCTAAATTAATGCCAAACATTGTCCTAGCAATAGAAGTCACCTCAGAGTGTAGGAAGTATGTGTGAGGTATCCCAAAAGTGTATCTACTTGTGGTTCTTCAATCTGAGAAAGTGTTACGAAGGGTATTTTCATTGTTGCATATTGCCCTTTCTAAAGGTTTATTTAAAACTGACTGTTAAATAATTATTTTAGTAGAAACTCTTGAGAGTAAGTGTTAGTTGAAAACTTGTAACTGAACCTCTGTGTTGCCTCTCCACAGCTCACCTTTACCCCTCTTGAGAGAAGTCTGGCTGCTCAGTCACTGTACCAACTTGTGTAGTATAGACCTATACCAATAGGTGAGTTACCTATTACCAAGAGGGCGGCAAGGCTTGTGTAGTCTACCACAGGGTTACTGCTGCCAATCTTGCCTAACAGCACGACCATGTTAGGACACTAGCCACAGTTAATAGCCAAATACAGTAAACGCAAGAGAGCTAACTAAAAATACAGTGAAAATGGTAAAAATGTGACTGCTGCCACTAGCCTGCCTTTAGGCACATTTAAAAGTAACCAACAATCCTTTGAGTGTAGGACTAGAGTGATACAAACGTATCCCAGTTGCACTGCATTGGAGGATGCACTTTGCATTATGAAAAAGTTACCCAAAACAGATAACATGTCAAAAGAAAAAGGAAACGTAGTTTCCAAGTACTGGCAGTCTGAAGGACTAGCCAGTTTCCCCATAACAAATTAGCAAAAGGCCACTGTAGTAAAGCTGAAGGACATGTCGGGCCTACCGCCACTCTTATTTACTTGGTGGTATTTAGCAAGGAGACCAATGTTTGAGGTCGTATCATTTTGTTCTACTAAGATCCTAAACCTCTACCCTATATCTAACACATCCATCGGCTCCATGCGTAATATATTTCTACCTTGGGAGACCTGAGCATCCCAACGTTTACTTTCCCTCTTTCCTGTTGGGGGGGGCCTGATCAAATGAGCTTTCGCAGCATATGTCCACTGGTTGTCCTTTTGACTACTTCCAAAGAAATTGTGTCTCGATGGACATTGTGGTGGGTAAGAATTGATGTAGTAACACAGTGTTAGACTACACAACACTCATCTGTTTGGTATTGGGTAACTCCCCTTTTGATATAGGTCTTTACTACAGAAGTTGGTAGTGTGACTGAGCAGCCAGGCCTATCTCAAGAGGGGTAAATGTGCGGTGTAGAGCTGTAGCAATGAAATTCGCAAATATAAGTAACCAAGTAACACTTGCACTCAAGGTTTGAGTTATAAATAGTTATTTATTTAACTTACATTTTTAAATAAGCGTTCTTTAAAAAGGGCAAGATATGTAGCACTGTAAAAATACTTTTCAGAATCAAACAAGTTAGTGGATACTCTTTGGATATGCTTCTCACACACTTCCTACACCCTGAGGTGACTTCATTCACAAGGACAGTAATGGCATTTATATATCACTAGTTATACTTTGCAGATTCTGAGGTTGCAGAAAGGAAAGGTTTAAGGAAGTAAAAGGGTTAAACAGGTTCTCAGTATATGTTAGGACAACTAAATCTTCCAATGAAATCTAGTCAAGCCTTTTCCAGCAATAACAGTCTAAAACAAGTTAACACCTATCCGGGACAAAAATATCAAAATCAATGGGCTAGAAGAGTCTGCAGGAAGCCAGGCCAGCCAAAGTGAATTGGAGCACAGTCTATGGAGCTGAGGCACTTCTTAGATCAAACAGTCTTGCACAAAGATAGAGCGTTTGTAGAATAATCACTTGCAGAGTCACAAGCTGTGAAGCCTGTGAAAAGCAGAGTTGGAATCAACTCCAACAAAAGTAGCCAATGCATGTCTGTACTGAGAAGAGCACAGCTAAAGACACGGAGGTATGTATCCCAAGTCTAAACAGTACCTCTGGCTTGAAGAAGAGGGATCCAGCTGGAGTCTGTCCTGTTGCAGCAATGCAGATCCTGGGTTCATGAGCCTCAGTCGTGGGGACAAGAGGGAGGACGTCTGGAGGACTCCTGCAGCAGCAATTTGGCGGTCGTCGGCAGCTGCGGCTCTTTTTGGATCAGCTGCACTTTGCATTTTCAGCACGCGTAAACGCCACCACTGCAGATTTCGGATACCGGTTGGGCTTCCTGCACTCTGGTAAGTGGACTTGAGCTCTGGTCGTCCTGCTTCTGGAGGGTCCTTCGGAGACTCCTGGAGCTTCTGGATGGATTTCAGACTTTTCACTTGACTATGGATTTATCGACCTCTGGCACTCGTTTCCTGCAGCAGCGAAGAAGTATAGCCAGTCGGCAAAGGTGGTCTAGTGAAGTTCGTCTCTAGATTAGTTGGTCCCACTAAGCCAAGGAAAGAAGTCATCCCTTCCGGAGCTTGTCTTGTCGATCAGAAAAAGGAGTTTCAGCACAGCAGCAGGGATTCACTGGGCAATTCAAAGGTCCAGGAGTATGCCTCAAGCTTCGTTCATGGTTTCTTCATCGGGTGTTTCTCCCAGTGGTCGACTCTGCCTGTAATCCCAACACCCTCACCTTTTAAACCGGTTTCTCCCATTAATGCACAGCCTAGGCTGTCAATCACACAGCGGGTGGCTGTCCTGTCCTGAAAGGACAGCCAGCCAATCAGGACTGGTTGCATTCAGGCATTCCTAGAGACAAAGGGCAGGGGAGTTTCGGGAACCTCCCTCACATCCTTCCTTTCCAGACACACTGGAGCCAGAGGCTGGTTTCAGGACTGAAGCCCACTAAAGGCAAAATTAACTAAGTGCTCAAACCTGACTCAGCACGCAGAGTAAAACCCAAGAAAGACCTCACAAACAGAAAATGGCGAAAAAAGACAACCAGGGTCATTTTGTTGAAAATGGTCACCCTTGGGTGATATACTGCAGCTGAGGATTCAGCATGCAGTAGATGAGCACAATGGTAGGAACATTTAAACCACTGTCACCAGCCATTGAAAGTAGTGAGGGTAAAATATTTTTACATGAGAATTTAGGATAAGGGGCTACTCTGTATCCCCCCCAGCACTCCACATAAGATAGTGTGTGTTTGACCTACATAGAGAAAAGGTAAGTAAAGTCAATTTCACTTTACTATTTTTGGGAACAGTAGTTCACAGAAGAAAAGGTATTTAAACCTTATGAGAAATCTAAAGGATTTCTCAGTGACACCACTGAAATTGCTGTGTGTCACTATACAAAAAGTAGATGCCTATGGATCGTGTCAGACTCCAAAATCAGAGGAAACACATGCTCCAAATCCGGTCAAAACACATGAGGGAGTGAGTGAAAGGTCTCGCTCATTTCAGGGTTAAAATTAAAATGTCCTAAATCCAGCAAAAGAGCTTGGGGTCTCTGAGGTTGAAGGGAATTAGCACAGAAATGAGAATTTTCCCTAACCCATTGTCTGAGACAAAGACATAGACTAGAATGGTCTTAGAGCGGCCATTCTTCCAGGTACATTTAGCCGAGATATCACCGTTAATATTGTTGTTAAGCATAAGTAGTTCCCTCGCCTCCATCTCCTCGGTCCAAAGCTTGACTTGTAACCCCTTAGAAAGGTGTGGCTTGCCAGGGGGTTTAGAGAGCGGGTCTTCTAACTGAATGCATCTGATGTTAAGGTCTCCACAAAGTATAATAAAAGGGTCCGCAAAGTCTACCCGGGCCTGATCTACCAGATCCAATACACCAAACATAAATTCCTTGGAGACAACCTTTACCAGGTTTTAGTACAGGTTTAACCGAATCAGAAGAGTTAAAAGGAAGTCTGTCCTGAGCTGCTGACACCACCAACATTTGAGTCCATGGATTCAGAGAGTAGTGGTCTAGGATTGTCATTCCCAGGCCCATTTTTATTAACGTTAAATGTCCAGAGAATGGTCTGCCCGTAGTGCCCTTGATTTCCGTGTTTAAGTATGGAGAGTAGTCCGTACAGATCGCACCTCGCTCAGCCAAGTTTTTGAAAGATTTTCAAATGATATTCCTCGTTGTTTAAGAGGTGCTTAAAACCCTTTGTATTCCATGATCCAATATGAAGGTAGGCTTTGTCATGCGATGGAAAGCGCAATTCATTTTGAGATGGGGCTAGAACTTTCTGAATCCATGACCAATCTTCTTCTTTTTTGTTTCTCGGGAATGTGGTTTCTAACAAACTCAACCCTCCTATCGTCCATTTTAAGTTGTGAGAAGGTGACTTCCAAAGGGAGAACCATCATATGAGAATTTTGTAGACCATGGGACCCCGAAGTACTATGAGCTTTGGAAAGCCCAGGGTTTGAAGGTAGCTTGCTGGACAATTTGGATTTAGCTCCAAGTTGATTAGATTTTATCTTTGGATCTTACGCACAGAAAGTCTGAAAACTGGAGGCTTCCAGCCCTTTAAGATGAGTAGTAATATCCTGGAGATGGATGGGGATGCAGATTTTGTTCATACATCAATAATCAAGACGACACAAATAATTTGGCAAACGTTTGTCTATTTTAATGCAAGTATCTAAAATGGGGAGTAATACGAACATCAGCAATCGCTCGATACTCTGACTCTATTTCATAAAAACGTTGGGTTCTTATACCCATAATTGGTCATAGCTGCTGTGTTGACCTGCGTCATTACCAATGTCATCCTACATGGCAAACTACAGAAACTTATCTGGAAGTGGCATTGGTTCTAAGTGAATAACTAAGCATAGGTTCTATATCTATATGGAGTAACCGAGAGAGGTAATAGGATAGTTAACATCAGGTGGGGCAACTAAGCCCTCCCTTCAAAATGGCCACTATGAACATCACTAAATGTACGACGTCCCATTAGCTACACAAACTATAGGACCCTCAACTACGTGGTCCCATACAATTGGTTGGCTACTAACCCCACTCAGTAATTTTCCACCTTCGTGAGCTTGTCTTGATACCAGCTTCCCACCAATTAAAATGTAATCTATCATCACCTCGATGGTCCAGTGTCAATTAGTACTTTGAAGTTGGCCTTGAGTCTGTACTGTTCTCTGAGAATTTTAAGGAGTATGGGTACTATCCGGCTTCCGTGAGTAGGTGTGATCTTCTCGCTTGTCCAACTTTCTTCTATCACGTGACTGGACACCATGAATTGAGCCTTTTTGTGCATTTGATTTTATTCTTCAATAGTCCTGACTTCTTTTGTTTTTGCTTGACCTTCTTGAACAGGAGCTTCTGTTCTTTCACTTTAATTGTATCTAATGTCAGCCAACTGCTAGTTTGATAAGCCCTTGACTTTCTTGCCTCAGTGAACTCCTTAGCTGCATTTATATTCTGTTAAATTCAATGGCTATTCTTAACTGCGACACTGAATGAGGCCTTCCTCATTGTTCAGTACTGCTTTATACGTAGTGGAAACATTCATTCTTCACTTAATCCATGTGTATCTATGAGGTATATAGGTATATGTTGGTGCTTGCCACGGTCTAATCTATTTAAGCATGTGGCTACCTTCATGATTGCGTTGCTGCTTGCGTTTCATTGCATCTGTACATGTTTAAACTAACAAAATATCTTCATCAAGTTTATGGCATAAGTCTCTTTATCTTGACCCCAAGATGTCACTTATTCTTGGTACTTCTTTGTTCTTTATAAATCGTCTGCCTCTCTGTTCTGGTTATCTTTCTATCTGGGTGTTGATTCAACTTTGTATGACGTCACCATTCATCCTGGTCATTCAGTTTCTTTGTTTCATCAGGAATCTCGTTCAAATGGCCATCATATTGTCTTGGATGCAAGTATGGTTTCCTCAATGGGTACTTTACCTCCCATATTCTCTTAGGTATAGGTATTCTTATGGGTACTGCAAAGAGTCTGCTCTCTTCTCTTTGCTGGTTCACCTGTTCAGGATGCGTCACATATTTTGGTTCATACATCTCAGGTAATGTAGGTGGGGCAGAAGGAATGGGTGTACTTGGCTCCTCCTCTACAGTCTCCTGACCATTAAGTTCCTGTGTTAACTCGAATCCTGAAGGTAGGAACATATCCGCTGCCTCCCATAATACATTTTTAATTGGGTTGTTTTTAGGTGAAGCAGTACCCAGTCCATCCTTGAAAAATTCAACCACTAAGATGTCTTCTGTGGTTATTGATCATAGGCTAGGAATATGGTGAAGGATCATAACATTTCTTCTGTTAAGTATCATTCGTCTGTAGTCAGCGTTCTAAAGATATGGTTATTGGCTGTGTTTACCAGATCTTCATTTTATTAACTTGACTACTGGCAAAGACGATATATTTTGGTACTGGGTTGGAGGGTGAAGATTCTTTTTTGATGCACTTTTCTTTCTGCCGCTCCTCTTTTTTGAGCCAAAGTTTGAAAAGGCGTCTCCAGAGATGGCAGAACACAGGTGGCCTTGGCTGAATTAGCCATCGGAATGGGTTGTTCATTGATCCTACAGAGTTCTCTTTGATAGAGATCTTGGTTTCCAATTCCTTGTTTGTAGATTCAACAGACAGAAGATAGGACTTTGGAAGGGATTTTGCAGCAAGGATCAACGGGGAAGGCTTTCTTTGTGGCTGGATGCAGCTCTGTGGTTTTGGCACCCTTTTCAGGGGCCAAAAGAAGACTGAATATCGCTGGTCGGATTCTCATCACTTGTAAGGTCCAGCACTCTGAGGTCCAGCAGGATGCCACCAAAGCTTCGGCTCGATTCAGAATTCGGAAGACAGCACACTGGCTAGAGGCCCCAGGGTATTGGGGGTATTGCAGCCCTGCAAGGTCGCAGCACGACGTAGGATGGCTCAAAATGCAGGTCGTCTTGAGTCTAGTGGCTCTCACCAGGCTCTGGGTCGGGTTCGTTTTTTTCAGAGTCCCCAGTTCACTTAGAAGGAAAGGTAATAGCAGGATTTGGTTACACAGCAGCCGCTCTGGTCGCTGGAAATGGTCTCAGCCGCGTTTTCTTCATCTTCCTCGGATTGAGGTCCAGTGGTCGAATATCTCTCCAGCTTCCAGGATCAGACTTTTATGCAGGAACCCAGCCCATCAAAGAGATGTGCAACATTCACACTTGAAGTGGTGGCAGTCCTTTCAGGACCGCCAACCTCCCAGTTTGAACTGGATTCTTGCAGTCAGGCTGGACGACAAAGGGGTGCAGAGCTTTGGACTCCTCCCTCGCTTCCTGTCTTCACAGAAACGCTGGAGCCTGGGCGGACTTGACCGAGGTCTCCTGCTGAAGATAGAAACCACACAAAGGACCCCACCCTGGAGGGCAGGGGAAAGACCTAGAAGGGACAAGAAGTGCGAAAATGGCAAAACAAGAAGACAGGCCATTTTGGTAAATTGGGCACCCATGGGTGCCTTTACCCCAGCAACCAAGTGTGATGCAGATGCCTTTGAGTGATATGGGGCAGACTCCATAGAAATCGAGTAAAACATAAAGAACAAAGTTCCCATAGATGGAAATAATGAATGAGGGGGAAAAGGGTCCAGAAGTCCTGTAAAAAAGTGCTGGGGGTCTCACTAGGAGAAGGGATTAAGCATAAAACTGATAGATCTCCCTAACATTAGTCCATGTAAGCATTAAAGTCACAAATATATAAACAACAGAATCCATAAATTCAAAGTGTTGAATTCGATCCATAACAAAGGTCCAAACCACAGCTATAGCATTAGATAGTTTAAATATCTTCCAGAACAACAGAAACCCAAAAATGAATCTAAAGTTATTTTCTGAATTTCTTGAACACAATTACTCAATCATTGAACATCTAAAAACTTCAAAGTAGGACATTGAGTGAGTAAATGCCTTGTGGTTTTTAAATTCAAAGATTGACATAATCTGCAAAATCTTTAATGTCTAGAAACATGTAACCTAAGACCAAGTACCATTATTGAAGAACGTTGATTAAAATGCAATAGGATAATACATCATTGTAATCTGGAATTGGGAGTCCTTTGTAAGATGCTTCTGCGGGCTCTTAAAAGATAAACCGTGCCTAACAAATTCAACCTTTACCTGTAAGATGGTCTACATTAGAACTCCAATCCCGTAGGAAACATTGTTTAATAATTTCTGCTTTTGTTAATTGTTGCCTAACCGATGGAAATGAAAAGGTGTAAAAATTCATGGTGACTGATTAAACAGCTTTCGAATTAGGCTAGAAAGCGTGTTGGAGGCAAAGAACAATTTGAGATAAAGAGCACTATGCCTAAATAAATGAATCAAACCCAATTTGAGTCTTTTTGGCTGGATTAGTAGAGTTTGGAGAAGACCAAGCTCAGTTCTCCCTCATGGACATCCAATCATTTGAAATTACAATTAGTAATTTACATCAAATTATTGAAGTGAAATACTAGTTTATAAAATGTATATCAAGTTTCAATAGTTCCCATGTGCACACAACGCCACAGTGCATTATCCAGTACTGGTGCTCTGTACAGCTCCTTATCTCTAAACTTTTCTTGAATCTCACCCAGTCTAATTTAACCATTGATCTGTGTAGTCCTATGCTCATTACCACCCTCCCCTGCAAACGGATAGTGGCATCAATGCCTTGCTTTCATAATCGAGGATATGAACATTGAACAATGTGTTAGTCATGGTGGGTTCAAATAGGCTGTCCATAGCAAGTTATGTAGGACACATCAACAGGGAAAGCATGTAAGTTAGGAGTTGCCTCCGCTGTACTCTGTCCGCCTAATGCAGTTTATTTTTCATTAGTCCCATCATCACATGACCGGCCTGCTTATGTATGTAGGTCATCCTAGAGAGCGTGGGTGTTCAGGGCACAATTGTCCATTTCCAGTTCTGCAACTTGGGTTATGTCCATCTTCCAATCTTGTAACACAGGTGACATTTTCATCATCCCGTTTATCCATATCGGTCATCTATCACTGCAATGCTGATAAATTTAGAATTCAAATTCGTGTCATCTGGAAAGTTTGCTAGTAGACAGCCCATTGCTGTCATGGGTATAATCACAGCTTATTGTTTGACCAAGAACTGTTAGTGCATTTTTCTAGTAGTCAAATATCGGTGCACATCAACACTGCATGATCTCCACATGTCTGGCAAGCAAAGTTCCTGGATGGATCTATGTGACGCAGTCCCTGCAGTGCTCTAATTCACTGAACAAAACGTAGTTAAGGTGCAGTTAAGTTGCGCAGGATGTCATGACGAGCATAACTCGGCACACTTCTGTTGATGTCCCCCATAATGCTCTGTACCCCAAAATGCCATTTTGTATGTCATTGTGGATCCTTTATCTTATAATATGTGCGTGCTGGTCATGGGCTTTGCAACGGTAACGCGCTGAGTGAAGTTGGTCATGACTTCCCAGTGAATTAGAAGGGTTTTGTTATCGTTTTTTTATGGGCCACTAGCCATGGCCCACTGTACATTTTCCCCTAATGTTTCTTTTGGACCCACTAATGTGGCCACATTACATGTCTTTCGACCCACTAGCCAGGGCCTTTGGCTCTGGCCATTGAGCATGGCCTCTTCAGCTCTGTCCACTGTATATTTTAAAACACTACCTTTCTGGGGGCGGTGTTGCGCTACTTGGAAATGGCCACCTGATTTTGCAGCTCCGTGTTGGGATACATTCTGTTGACCGAATTATCCTCTTTGGTGCTGCGTTTTATCCTGCAAAGTTGCTCAACTGGTACCTGACAACACAGTGCAGGGGCTATCTGATCGCCGCCCCCCGATTTGAAACCAATCATGGGAAATCCGTCGCTGACTGGACACCGCCTGCGACCGAGACTCTGTCCCGCAGTGCGCTTCCACAGTGCACGGGTTCCCGCTGCTGTATAGAACGAGGCTTTTAAGGCCTGGTTGTGGGAGGAGCCTTCACCGACCCAGTCTACGCGACTTGCTCCTGGCGACTCCCGGCCATCACAGTCGGCACAGCGGAGACCACTGGTTCTCAAAACAGCTGTAAAATTACTGTATTCCCCCCACGGTGGGGCCTTACCTCCGGATATATGCACCTGACGAACCCTGGTGGAGATCCCTCCGGCCCCGGGTAGGATCTCTGATCTGTGTGGACAGCCCCCTCTACAACTGTCTTGCACTAGCGGATCCCGCTGCGACCCGCCTTGAACATCTGCACAGACGACTCCGGCTGAGGCGCTGACCACGAGAACTGCAGCTGAGGCAGCCCGACAGAGAGCAGCGTCCTGATTTCCGTGAAGACCTCCTTGCATTTAGACTGAAGGTACATGACCCCCTGATTACTTTGTTGCCGGGCGGGTGCGGGCCCATACCACAGTTATTCCGCCTCTGCATCACTGACCCCTGAGGGGCACAGGGGGTACCACACATTCCTGGCCTCCAGTTGCCATTCTGGAGAGGGAACCTCCACGTCTTCTACCACAAGATCAGCCCCACTGTGAGCTGGGGCACCAGAACCTGGATGGCTGAGCGGCCCTGCCGCAGTTTTCTTTCCCCACATGGCCTTTAATTTAGCTTTGGACCCCCACCGACAGTCAGCATGTGGATCTTCGCCCTCTGGTGTCTGGGGCCAACGGGGATCAAGCAGTGGTCACTCCACACCTCATTATAGTGCACACTGACTTCTGGAGCTGGTGGCCTTCACTCTACCCGGCTATCACTGAGCAGAGTGGGAGCACTACCCCTCATGCTGGGGTGACATCCCTGCACCGCCTCCCTTACATCAGTTCTGGGTTACCCCGGTTGAGATATATGCCCCCTGGTATATGTATCCCACGTAGCTACAAATAAGTGTACCTGTTACCTCGGTTGTTTGTCCTTCCCAGCTGTGTGAGGCTGGGAGCTGCGGTCTGTCATGGACGAGTTGTGTTACACACTTCATTCACCCACATTGCGGTTAATGACTGCTTATCGCAGCAAGGTGTACGGGGGAGAGCACAGCCCATTCTAACTCAAATGGAGAGTGAACTGTTGGATCCTGTCGACAGAACGAGGCGAATATCCTGGTTTTATACCGTGCTGTGCAATAGCCCTCATTTCTCGACAGGGCTGACCTGATTGACGATTTGCACAGCACCTTTGCCTCTCCCTATGGAAGCTTAACCACCCATCTCTCTCACTCGCTGGCCGCCCTCGATCTCACACTCCCGCCTCTTAACTCTGTTGAGCCATCTCACCATATCCAGCTATCCCCGCCTTCACTCAGGGTTGCTCAGCCCCGTATCTCATCGTCTTTCCAGATTGCACCACTGACTGCCTTTACATCAACTATTAGGGACCGGGGCAGCTCCTCTGTCTTCGCCTTCCCGATTCACCTTCACGTGTGGACCCCTGCGGTAGCTTCTCATACTCTCTAGCGCGGCCATGACCGAAGGGCCAACAAAATACAGAATTCTATCAACATGTACGCCAATGCAACCTGAAACCAAACGAAACCCTACCAGAGGCGGAGGCACCCCTGGCAGTCTTCTTCGAGCCCACAGAGATGCAGAAAATTATGGACTACATGCTGAGGGTTTCACTGCCCTTCACTCGAAACTTGACGATATGAGCAGAACCATCAGCTCTATTAAGGCCTGGATGGAAAAGACTGACACCCGGGTGACGGAGGTGGAGTCCAGGGTTGGCTTGCCGGAGGACGTCATCACTCTTCGATTATAGGTGGCCACGCTCTCTAGACCAGTCCAAGTGGTAAGCAAAAAGAACAAAGACCTGGAATCGCGCTTGAGGTGGAACAACTTGCTTATCATCGGCGTTCCGGAAGATAAGAATGACTGCCCCATGGAACAATACGTGGAATACATCCTACTCTCCATGCTAGACTCCACGAAACGGTCACCTCAATTCGCAATTGAACGTGCCCACCAATCCCTAGCCGTGAAGCCCAGGCCAGGCGCTTCCACCACCCCATCATAGCAAGAGTGCTGAACTTCCGAGATAGGGAGGCTTTGTTGCGGGTGGTAAGAGCCAAGGGCGAGCTTTTACTCTGCTCCGCCAGAATCCATCTTTATCCAGACTTCTCTGTGGCCATCCAGCAGGAGCGCAAACCCTTTTTAGCCACCAAGAAACTTTGAGATCTGGGGATCAAATACTCCATGCTATACCCAGCAAAATTGAGAGTGGAACATGCGGACCGTGTTTTCTTCTTCACTATCCCAGAGGCGGCCTCCAAATTTATCGACTAACATTTCCCAGGCGGACAGCTGGTGGATACCACTCCTGTAATCACTCCTGATGTCTCTGCGGAGGGAAACCTCCTCGGTATGTTCATATGATCAGCGCTGGAACTGCTGGTTCGATACTTCCCCGCAATGCTCCAGTCTTGCTGGGTCTACTTGTAACCGGTTCCATTCCCATTCTATCTCCATATTACGCACCACCCCATGTTTTAACAATGCCCAACTTCGGTTGCAGCCGTTCCTGGCTGACGACAGCCCCCAAGGAAAAGTCCCCACTGTTAGCTGTTTGGTTGATGTTCTATTGGGTTGTCACCCCTCTGATTGGGAGGGGGTGGGTGGAGATGGACAAATGTTTAGAAAACTGATTGCCACGCGACTGAGGGTACGAGTGGCTAAAATCTCTTATAATGACTACATCAGATCACGGCCCTTTCTAGCCGGGATGAACCCCTCGGAACATGCTCCTGCTCGGATGCGTCTCCACTGATAATAGCCTACCGTTTAGATGGCGGATTAATGCATTGTGTGTATGAGTTGGAATATTAGAGGATTGGGAAACCACACTAAAATGCGAAAACTACAACTGTACGCTGAGCGACACAAAGTTAAGATACTTTTTTTACAAGAAACTCACACTCTGACCAGGGGTTGCGAGGGGTTCGCTAGATCTTGAGGTCCCCAGCGCTACTACACCACCTACTGTACCCAAAGCCATGGAGTTATGATACTAATCCACAAGACTCTCACATTTGTACATAAAACACATGTGGACCCCTTCGGGCGTTATGTCTTGCTATTTGGCTCTCTTCTAGCGAGGGATGTGGTTTTGCGTAAAATCTATGGCCCTAATATTGATGATCCTGATTTCTACTCCCATCTTTCGTATCTACTAGCTGGGTTCCCCCTCATCCCTATACTTCGGGGTGGTGACTTTAACACTATTGTCGACACTAACCTAGATAGGTCTGGACCTAGGACTTGCCAGCTCTCCAAGTCGGCTAGGACCATCATTGAGGTGCACTCCCAGCTAAACATAGTTGACGCTTGGAGACTGACACAACCTGACTCCCGGATAATTTCCCTTTACTCCTCAGTACACGACTCGCACTCAAGTATTGACAGATGGTTAGTCTCCAACATTCTTATGAGAACTATCGTCCAGATGACCATTTTGCCCAGAACATTTTCAGATCTCTCCCCGGTACCTATGTCTCTAAAATGGGGTTTGAACAGTGGGGGGACGCGTTCATGGAGACTGAAACCGCAGACTCTGCTAGATATGGTATTTGAATCTGAACTCTGGTCTAGTATCGATGATTTCTTTCTGCTAAATACCGGGTCTGTGGCGTCAAATGCCACTCTCTTGGAGACGTTTAAAGTCTACATCTGGGGTGTCGCACTATCCAAAGAGGCTGGGATCCTTAGAGCAATCCGGAGGACCATTGCTGAGGGCGAGTCCCTGCTTATTAATCTAAAAACCCAATATGCCTTGTCCCTGTTTGCTGTCACACTTGCTGAAATAGGGACCGCACTGGATACCTTCTGAGCCCAGACAGACTGGGAACGGAAGTTCCTTGATGACCACCAGACGGGCAGGAGATATGGGGAAGGGGAAGGGAAGTGCACTAGCCATCTGTTGGCCAGATTAATCCGTCAAGAAAGGGGAGCGCCCCATATCTCTGCTATTTAAAGAGCAGATGGCACCCTGGCGCTCTCATCCCACGACATCAATAACAGGTTCTGCTCCTTTTATGAAACACTCTACTCTAATTTGGATACTGCCTCCACGGATGATATCGGAACCTTCTTGGCGCTCTCGACACTGTCCGCAGAGACCAGAGAAGCCTTGGACTGCCCGTTGACGGCGGTGGAGCTATCCAACGCGATAGGTGCATTATCCTCAAGGAAAGCACCCTGGTTGATGGCTTGTCTGGGAGGAGACGTCCGTGATTGGTGTGCTACCCCCCCTCCCTTGGTGAGGCGGTTATCAGTGCTACTCAAACCAGGTAAACCGGCTACGCAATGCGGTTCATACCGCCCTCTCTCCCTCATCAATTGTGATGTTCAAATATTTGCCAAGGTACTGGCCCTTCGACTGGCGCCTTTGCTTACATTTGTTGTTCACCCAGGTCAGTCTGGTTTCATCCCGGGGTGCTACACTTCTCTCAATCTGCGCAGGTTGTTTAACATCCTTGCCCCCATCGACCCGTACACACAGGCCGTGGCAGCCACCTTAGATATGCAAAAAGCATTTGACTCGGTCTCTTGGAGGTTTCTGTGGCTGGCCCTGAAGAAGTGTAATTTTGGCCCCTGCTTCCTATCGTGGGTGAAACTCTTGTACTCCCCTCCTGTCGCCAGAGTCCGTACCGCTTCTCAACCCAATTTGAAATAGCTAGGGGCATGAGACAGGGCTGTCTCTTCTCCCCATTAACATTTGCATTAGTTATTGAACCTTTGGTGGATAGATTAGTCAGCGACATGCCCATGGAGGCATTAGACTGACTGGGACCCCCGAGATCATGTCCCTCTATGCGGATGATGCTTATCCGCTCTCCGGAAGATAACTTGGCACCAATCCTGGAGGATGATAAACTTTTCAGTAAGTTATCTGGCCTAAAAGCGAACTGCTCCAAATCCGAACTGTTCCCGTTGACCGATACCACCCTGGGCCCCCGTGATCTCTGTGGGTTTGCCTGTTCCCAGACAAAGATTAAATACATTGGGGTAGTGGTCACACGTCATCAGTCCTCGTACGATTTGCATTTTCGGGGAGTACCTCACCTCCCTTACCCGGAAGACTGCGGATTGGGCCAGGTTACCAATTACCCTGGCTGGTACGGTGGGCGTTCTTAAAATGATAGTGCTACCACAACGCTTGTATACATTTCAGAGTATACCGCTATGGCTGGGTCGCAAATTCTTCAAGACACTGAGCCGGGCTATTAATGCCTTTCTTTGGTATTCTGGGGCTGTTCGCCTGAAATTAGAAACATTAGCTACTCCAGTGACACTGGGTGGGTTTAGCACCCCTAACTTCGAGCGATACTGGATCGCCGCACAGGCCCACTTTGCAGAATTTTGGTTTGAATCCAGTGACTCCCCTCCCCACGTCAAACTCGAGCACCTGGCCGCTAGTGGGCGAGATATTCGTTAATTGGTTCTTCCTTCCCCATGTCTCAAACTAGACCCCCTGCATCCCACCGGATCCACGATGATGGATTGGAACAAAATATGGATCCTGACCAACACCCCTTGCCCATTCCATGGTGACTTAACTCTTTGGAACTTTCTCCTGAATCTCCCCGAGTGGACGCTACAACGGTACGCCACTGGCCCGATTCAGGCCTTAACAGTATACGTGAGGCCTTTACCTTTGGTACCTTCATTGAATGGCCTGACCTGCCTGTATGCCTGCCAAGACGGCCTTCCCACGGGCTTCAATATGCTGGTCTGCGCTGATCTCTCAAACACAGATGGCCTGAATTCCCCTCGGCCCCACCTGATGATTCAATTTTGTCTGAGATTATGATGAACGCTCCCTGCAGAGGTAGGGTCTCCAGATTGTACAGCCTCCTCCAGGGTAGGGCAGCCCCCTAGACTATTTATGACTCTATGGATGCGTAGCTCACTGGCTATAAAGCTCATAATTTCTTTATCACGGTCCAGCGAGGCCATACTACCAGACTATGTACCTCTTATGTAAAATCTTTGATTAACCATATGTTGCTCGCTGTCCTCTGTTGTATTATCAAGCATAATAAATAAAGTTAAAACATTTTTTAAAAAACACTACCTTTCTTTCTTACTCTCTAGCCATGGCCTTCGCCAATGGGCATTGGCCCTGGCCTTTGGCTGTGACCCCTTTACTTGTTAATCCAATAGCTTTCTTCCAGTCCCACTTGCCATGGCCTTCGGCCCTGGCCATACTACATATTCCTCCAATAGGTTTCCTAAACAGGCCCACTAGCCATGGCCTTTGGTCATGGCCAGTGCCCCATGGCCACACCACTAGGTTTCTTTTGGGCATACTAGCCATGGCCTTTGGCATTGGCTACGGCCTTTGGCCGTGTTATTAATGACTCCAATCAAGCGTTCCCACTAAGTCAGTGCCTTGTCTGGGATTGCTCAAGGGCAGCCCCTATTTATATATTTTTATGTTCAGTTCGTGTACTCTGGATGACAACCCTTATATAACACCCCTCTCTTAGAATCCCCCTGACCCCACTGAGCCAAGAAGTAAGTTTGTTTTGCAAATTTAAAAGGTTTATTTGAGAATCAAACAATATATATATATATTTCTGAGGCTTGTGGAATCTGCTTAGATCACATGCTGTGCATAGGCCGACATCTAGTGGAAGCTGCGGAGTATTACAGTTTGTTTTTCGAAACTCGAAAATGGGCGTCGAGACAGGCGTGCCAGTAATACTATCCCTAGTGTGACGTCCACTGTACCCAAGATCCCTCACGCGTCTAGGATCCTCAGATTGTTTTTTTCCGCCATACTGGTCGGAAGCATCTTGCGGAGTCCCCTGGCCTTAGCCATACTTTTGCTAATTATTGAAGTTTAAAATTATTTATTGACATCCTTCCCCACCCCAACGTCGACCCTCGACACTCGATGACGGCTGGAGAAGACATCGACCGTCGGCTGCTGCACGACGGATCTGGGCCTCGGAAGGCCTCTGGCCTCTGGCCTCGGCCCGGGCCTAGTAGGCCGCTGGCCTCGGCCCTGCAAGTAGGGAGAGTGGGGGGTGGTACATACTCTTCACTCTTGGTATATAGGTACACCTTATATATTTCCTACACTTACCAGCCCGCTGCCTCAAGGTGCGTATGGAGGGTACCCCTTTCCAATTCTGCCCCAAGTGCAACCGCAAATACCCTTGGGTCGACGGGCACACCACGTGCAATCTCTGCTTGCCAAGGGACCACCCCGAAGCGAACTGCAGAGCGTGTAGTAGGTTTAAGCCTAAGACACTTAAGGACCGTTCGACAAAGCGTTGGGCCCACCACGCCAGGCAGGCGGCCATGGCAGCGGAGGGCGCCTTGAGCGATGGCAGCGACGCCGTACTTTCGGACGGCGAGGGCATTACGGCGTCGAAAGACTGCCGAGCGCAGGTCCCCGACCTCGGAAGGTTGTCCGGCAGGGCGGCTATGGGGAAGACCCCCGGCGACGCAAGCGCTACACACCCTACACACACACTAAACACACTAAGCCCAACCGAACCTCGACGACGTCGATTTCTCGGAAAGAGGCACAGATAGAACGGTCCGACTCGGTGTCCTCTGGGCGCTCTCGATCGAGATCGCCTCATGACGCAAGGCAATCATCCACTCTTGCCAAGAGTGCCTCGCTCCCTAGATTAACGGAAGTTCGATCGTCGGAAGACGAAGACGACTTCCACCCCCAGGCCGCGCTCCAGGAGACCGAGGCCGCAGTTAACACCAGCGAGGCCCCACGCTCGAAACAAGTTACCTCTCCCGACCCTCGACGCCAGGCGTCGAAAGTCTCTGGGGCCTCCAAGGGGCAGGGAAAACATTTTTCCACGCACGGGGAGGGGGGGAAACAGCGGAAAGCACAGCCTTCCACTCCTGTAAGACCATCCTTCCACCCTAAGCAGACAGACACACATAAATCTACTGGGACATCAACATCCAGCAAGGGTACCCTTGATAAGTCCTCTAAGTTGCCTCCTAAAGTCATACCCTGTTCCAAAGAATGGTCCAGTGAAGACATAGACAGGGTCATGTCAAGGATGTCTTCCTTAGCTGATTTTTATGACAAAAACCCAGAACATTTCCTTTCGTATGACCCTCAAGGGGCCACACCCTCAGGCTCCTCTGATCCTATCCCCCTAAGTAAAAAGGCCCGGTTCGAAAGACCTGAACCCTTCGAGGTGCAGCCTTACTCTACTCCATACTCTACTCCACACCCCAGATACCAAGGACAGCCTTTCCCTGAAGGGGACCAGGAGTTTACAATTATGGAGGACCAAACCGGGACTGAATACTATGCGGATGATGAGGACCTGGAGGAGGTAGAAGATGAGCAGGAAATTTACAGAGTAGATTCCCCGGTAGAGAGCGAAGCCCCAGTTACCGACTCGCCAGTTGATAACCAGCCCCTCCTTAATGAAGTTCTCGCTCGCGCAGCAGAACATTTTCACATCGACACCCATGGTGTACAGGAGGAAAGGGACTTCGCAGAAGAGTTGGTGGGAGAGAGGAGGCCGGTCGCTCAGACCATCCCTATCCTTAAATCCATCCAACGTAGAATAGATCCATCCCTGGTGAATCCTAACCTCACCAGAGCCGTCAACCCCAGAGTCGAAAAACTTTTTCGGGCAGCCCAGTCTAACCCTCTTTATATAAGAGGACATCTTAAACCAGACTCCCTAGTGGTTACCAACACTCGGAAGAGGGCTGGGACACCCTTATCGTCGTCAGAAGCTCCTCCCGACAAGGAGAGCAAAAGACTGTACGGGTTTGGCAGGAAGGTAGCCTCAACGTCCGCCTACCAAGCAAGGATCGCAAACTCTACCACCCTGTTGGGAAGTTACAACTGCCATCAATGGGAAGAGGTCGCGGCGCTCATAGCCTCTGCTCCTGAACCGTTAAAGGGCCAGTTGGCTCGGATCTCGGCAGAAGGGAGAGCCGTGTCTGGTTGCATATTAAAAGCAACTTTCGACGCCGCGGACAACGCAGGAAGATTGATAGCAGAAGGTACTGTTATGAAGAGACATGCGTGGTTACGGCAGTCGGGGTTCAAAACAGAAACCCAGGCTTCATTAATAGACAAGCCGGTGGAACCCGATCTATTGTTTGGGAAAGCGGTCGAAGACGCACTTAAGAATGCCAAGGACGAGTACGAGACTCTCAAATCCCTTGGCCAGCTTACCAACAAACCCCCTAACCAGAGGGGGAATAGTAATTTTCGTCGCCCACGCGGCCAAAATTCACAAAGAGGCAACTATGCCCAAGGACAGGGTACACAATGGAACAACAACCAGCAGTCTACCCAAAGTTACGGCAGGGGTAACAAGAGAGGTCGTGGAAGAGGCAGAGGCAGCCCCAACAAGGGAGGGGGCACGCCTCCACCAAAGCAGTGACGCTCAGTTCAAGGTCCCTTCTCACGCAACCCCAGTAGGGGGACGCATTTCCAACTTCACCCAGGCTTGGGAAGGGATCACCTCAGACAGATGGGTGCTGTCAACAGTGTCCACAGGATATTGTATAGAATTACTGCAGCGTCCCCGGAACCACCCTCCACGACAAAGAATACACTCCTTAGAACATCAGAAGATCCTTCTCGAGGAGATCGCCATTCTGCTAGAAAAGGACGCAATAGAACTCGTCCCAGGACACCAGGTAAACAAGGGTATCTATTCAACTTACTTCCTTGTGCCAAAGAAAGATTTGACAATGCGCCCAGTATTGGATTTACGGCCTGCCAACAAGTATGTCAAGCCCCAAAAATTCCGTATGACCACGCTACAAGAGGTAATCCCCCTCCTAAAAAAGGGGGAGTACATGGCAACCTTGGATATGAAAGATGCTTATTTTCATATTTCCATGCTCCCAGCCCACAGAAAATACTTGCGCTTCAAGGTAGACAGTCGCCACGACCAATTCAAGGTACTGCCCTTCGGGATAGCTTCAGCACCAAGGGTATTCACCAAGGTACTGGCGGTGGCAGCTGCACACCTACGCAGGGAGGCAATCCCAGTGTACCCTTATCTGGACGACTGGCTCATAACGGGGGAAACCCCAGGAATTTGCAGGTCAAACATTCAGAGGACTATCGACCTCCTCCACGAATTAGGCTTCTCTATCAACGAGAAGAAGTCAAGTCTGGTGCCAAGCACCTCAAAACCGTTCCTAGGAGCAATCCTAGATACTCAGAAAGGGTTGACCTTCCCTTCGGAAGAGAGAATTCGGAATATACTACTGCAGATTCCACATTATCAGTCAGGTCAACAAATAACGGTACGCAAAGCAATGCGGTTACTGGGCATGATGGCGTCATGCATTTACCTGGTCCCCCACGCGTGTCTGCGCATGCGTCCCATGCAGGAATGGTTGGCGAAACAGTGGTCTCAGGCAAGTGGTCAGTGGGACGATCTAGTGGTCGTTTCGCCAACACTCGTACAGAGCTTACACTGGTGGACAAGAGAGAATCTCGCAAGGGGAAAACCCTTTTACGATCCCGAAGTACAAGCAGTGGTGACTACAGATGCATGCCTGACTGGGTGGGGAGCTCACCATCTCCACCACACAGCTCAGGGTCTCTGGTCTCACTCAGTAGCCAAGAACCACATCAACCTGCTGGAACTTCTGGCAGCATTCCGAGCGCTTCGGGCGTTCGAGCCCCATCTGCTAAACTTGTCGGTGCAGATCCGGACGGACAGCACGACAGCCATGTTCTATCTGAACAAACAAGGAGGGACTCGTTCGCCAAATCTGTCCAAGCTTGCCCAGAAAATCTGGATATGGGCACTCAGACGGAACATCTTCCTGTCATCACAACATGTTCCAGGGGAGCTCAATTCCCTAGCGGATGCCCTAAGCAGAGACTCCCTCCCAGAAGAACACGAATGGGTCCTTCACAGAGATATCGTAGAGGATCTCTTCTCTCAGTGGGGTTTCCCCACTATAGACCTATTCGCCACAAGCGAAAACAAACAATGGCCAGGATTTGCATCCAGGTTCCCCCAGCCAGACTCCCAAGGGAACGCCCTGTGGATGAACTGGTCAGGGATGTTTGCGTACGCTTTTCCACCAACTCCTCTCATCAGGAAGGTGGTGTACAAGATGAACAAGGAATCGATGACGCTCATCCTAGTTGCTCCCATGTGGGCGAGACAACCATGGTTTCCACACCTACGCAGGATGGCGGTGTGCGAGCCCATCAAACTCCCAGCCTGGTACAACCTACTGTCCCAGCAACAAGGTCAAACAGTGCACCAGGAACCCAACTCAATGAACCTGGCAGCATGGCTCCTGAAGTCATAGAGTTTGGCCATCTCAATTTACCACAGAGGTGTATGGACATCCTAAAAGAATCCAGGAAACCAAACACAAGGCACTGTTACTTTGACAAGTGGAAGAGATTCGTTATTTGGTGCCAGAATAAACAAATCAACCCAGTTGATTGCACTCCTTCCAACGTTGTAACATACATGCTCCACCTGCTGGACGCAGGTTTGGTTTTTAACTCTCTGAAAGTACACCTGGCAGCCCTCTCGGCTTACACCACATCCCATAACAAGGTATCGTGGTGGAAAGTACCAGTAGTTAAAGCCTTCATGGAAGGAGTAAAGAGACTTCACCCTCCTATTTCGAACCCACCGCCAGGATGGGACCTCAATGTGGTGCTAGCTAAGCTCATGGGCCCCCCTTTCGAACCCATGCATAAAAGTAGTCTCAAACACCTGACTTATAAAACGGCCTTCTTAGTAGCCATTACCTCTATAAGAAGGGTCAGTGAAATTCAGGCTCTGTCAGTGCAGGATCCTTTCTTTACTATCCACAAAGACAAACTGGTTTTACGCACAAACCCTAGGTTCTCACCTAAATTTATATCTAAATTCCATGTTAACCAGTCCATCGAGCTTCCGGCTTTCTTCCAGAACCCGCAAAGCTCGGCTGAGGTGAAACTACACACCCTAGATGTGCGTAGGGCGGTCCTCTACTATGTAAACAAAACCAGACCGCTAAGGAAAACAGATCAACTGTTTGTCTCCGTAGCTACAGGCAGAGAGGGAGATCGCGTCTCTAAGGGCGCTATCTCGAAGTGGATTATCAACCGTATACAGCTGTGTTACTCTCTTTCTGAAAAAACTCTGCCTTTTACGCCAAGAGCCCACTCTACTAGAGGCATTGGGGCCACTCTGGCTTTCATTGCAAATGTTCCCCTCGACACCATTTGCAAAGCAGCTACTTGGAGCTCTATTCACACTTTTACTCAGCATTACTGCATTGACACTCATTCCAAGACAGATACACAAGTGGGACAAGCGGTTCTGAGACACCTGTTTGCTCATGACTCTTCTCACATCCCACCTCCTTCTTCTGGTACTGCTCGCTAATCTATGCACAGCATGTGATCTAAGCAGATTCCACAAGCCTCAGAAGGGATACATTACTCACCGTAATCGTATTTCTGATGCTTGTATCTGCTTAGATTCACATGCGACCCACCCTTCCTCCCCTCCGAGAGAAGGCGCATGATTGCTGGTAGTCTTACCTTTCTGTCTATCTGCTTGGATTATCAGTACTCACGCTACTCCTCATGCTTCCTCATGTCAGAAAAAATACAATCTGAGGATCCTAGACGCGTGAGGGATCTTGGGTACAGTGGACGTCACACTAGGGATAGTATTACTGGCACGCCTGTGTCGACGCCCATTTTCGAGTTTCGAAAAACAAACTGTAATACTCCGCAGCTTCCACTAGATGTCGGCCTATGCACAGCATGTGAATCTAAGCAGATACAAGCATCAGAAATACGATTACGGTGAGTAATGTATCCCATATATATCGCACTTTTATAATAAATTACTAATTGATATCACACTTAGACATATGACAGTGAGTGATCAACAATGGATGATGTGATACTAGCACACTGGGTAATTACTTAGGAGTAGGATAGAGGATAAGGTAGCTGAGAATGCTTTATATGGTAAAAGGAAATGCAAGGTGGAAAAGAAGCAACACAGGAATAAACTTGATATGATTTCAGCAAAATTTAATATAATCACTTTTCCCCTTTTGGCAATTCACCCCCCCTCTATCCAATGTAAGGAGGTGGAAGTAACACACACAGTCTTCAGGAATACAATCACAGTACAATCCGAATTCAGTTCCCCCCTAGCAAGCTTAGATCACCAGGATGATTTTAAACACAGGCAAAGTACTTTAAATGTGGAATGCAAAGAAGGGAAAAATATGCTAAAATGATTTTAATTCCCTCTAGAGGTTCAGGGTGGGTGACAGCTACTTTGTATTAGTTCAGGATCACTTTATTACTGCTCTATGAATGATTATCAGGTTGCAAACGAATTTCAGCAAAGGAAAGCAAGACGCTGCTATTTTGACAAGTGAAGAAATTGAGCCAAATCGCAAATCGCGGCAATTTTTCCGAGTGCGTCGAGCGTGATTACGGAAAAACTATAAGGAATAGCAAGTCGGTTTTAGGTTCGCTGGAAAGCTTAGAATCTTAGCTTTAAAATGACACGACTAAATTTCAGCGATTTGACATTTTGCTTCATTCCAACCACGTGTGAAAACATTTATCTTTTGCTTCCATCATGGAATTCTTTTTTCAACTTGATAACCATCCCTGAATCATTGATAGGGCTGGCCTGAACTGATTTAAAGTATCTCTCACTCACCCTGAACCTCCTATAGGGAATTAAAAGCAATTTGAGTATATTTTTCACTTCATTGCCACCACATTTAAAAGGATTTTGCCTGTGTTTAAAATCATACCTGTTTTCCTCTAAGCTCGCTGGGGGGAACTGGAACTTTGTATTGCATTTGTGTGTATTCCTGAGAATTGTGCGTGTTACTTCCATCTCCTTACATTGCATAGGGGGGGAGTGAATTGTCAAAGAAAAAGTGATCACATTATCTTTTGCTGAAATCATATCAAGTTTATTTCTGTACTGCCTTTTATTCATCTTTGTATCTCCTTGAAACTATAAAGCATTCTCTGATACCTTATTCCCCTGTTCCTAGTCATAAGTCACCAGAACTGTGCTATTGTAGGATTACCTATTGCTGATTACTGCTCATATTCACAAGTGTGATATCAATTATTAATGTATTATAAAAGTGCGATATATATATATTTTGTTTAATTGTCAAATAAACCTTTTAAATTTGCAAAACAAACTTACTTCTTGGCTCAGTGGGGTCAGGGGGATTCTAAGAGAGGGGTGTTAAATAAGGGTTGTCATCCAGAGTACACGAACTGGACATAAAAATATATAAATAAGGGCTTCCCTTGAGCAATCCCAGACAAGGCACTGACTTAGTGGGACTGCTTGATTGGAGTATTTAACAGTGTCCCCTTTCCATATTGACCTCCTTGACATGTTGCCCCAATAGGTTTTGTTGGGGCCCACCAGCCATGGCCAGTGGCCACAGCCTTTGGCTGTGTCTGCTTTCCATATTTCACTGTTGGAACCTTAAAGTAACCCAGTACCCATATCCTTCAACCACACTGTAAAATACAGGACAGGAGATGGTATTGTAATGCCAAACAATACTTTATTCTCTTAATAATTTTCTTAATGTTACTTAAAGTGTCCATAAACAAGTTGCTTCACTGTGGTTAAAGTCTGGGAGTAAGGTTACTCCTTTTGAGCCTTCTCATAGTGACTTCAGCCCGGGTACGCACACCAGTCGCTTCCTCTCTCCTCTCCAGCTTCCTGAAATGAGCAACAGCAGGAGAATCAATGTTGGTAATTTTATCCTTTGTAATAGGCTTGGTATTAAGCCAATCAGGGATAGGTCCTGTCACCCCAACCCTGATTGGTTGGTAGTGTGAAAGCCTTCCCCTTAATATAGGACCTGCTGTCCCTGGCCGCTCCAAAGTGATTGTCATGACTGCCCACCTTCCTCTGACCCCCATGTGGCAGCCGCGTTCCTGCTGTGCACGCCACTGCTTGAGCCCTGTGCAGGCTCGGCCTCTGGTGTACAGCGGGCCAGCAGGAGCCTCCCATCCCACCCTGGTTGCAGCCGTCCGGTCCCACCTCCTGTTGGGGGCTTTCCCCGCTGGTCGGTACGGTTGGGGAACGCTGTGTTTGCCAGCCATGTAGGTAAGAATTTGGGCCCGGGGTAGGGTCTGAATCGATGTCTGTTAGTCGGACAGGTTGAGCATGGAACATGGGTTCCCCTTGTTCGCTGCCGACCCCCATCGGAATGGGAGGGCGGTCTCTCATGTGCATACTGTGCCAAGCGCGGTCTGCCAGCTTGTCTCCGTACCATCGGCTCAGCGGGTGCCAACATCTTATGACCAAGAGCCTGAGTTACCCCTGCAGTCCGTGACAACCTCAACCCCACCACCCCCCCTTCAGCCCCCCACTGCATCCCGAGCCTCCACCATGCCCGCGCCTTCACCTCTGTCACACACACCCATTACCCCCATGTCACTGTAGCTGTAAAATTCCTCCTCGTTTGTTTGCTTGTATTAATATAATATTTAACTTATTTTTAAAAAGAATAACTTTTTTAACCATAACTGCGGTTATATTGGCAATGTACTACAAATAACCTTGGTTATCCATAAACACCTGCAAATAACTGCGGTTATTTTAATGCGACAAACTTTCATTCCTGATTCACTTTTCTACGATCACTGTGGTTATCCCAGTATAAACCAAGTTATGCAAAAACGTTCTAACTCTGAACTTGGTCCCCAGCCCCCCCCCCCCCCCCCACCTCCCCAATTTCTCATGGCGTCCTCTTCCCCCTCCTCACCTCTAGCCTGATGCCATTTCATCCTATTTCCTCCTCCAAATGCAATTATTTTCCACTTTTCATTTCGGCTAAACGCGGTTATCTCTCGCATCGAACAAACATAAAAAAGGTGACTTCATTTCTGAAAGGCTTCTGCTGCAAATCACCATGGGAAAAATGTAGCAATCATTTTGGGAGAAGGGGGCACCCTCTTCTCAGTCAAATATTTTAAAAACTACTGGACGGAGTAACCCCAGATCCCTGCTGGAAATCGAGTCAACGCTTCATGCCCAAGCTGTCCGTCCAGTATTTTTTGCTGTGCTCTGTGCAGAAATGTGAACTTTTTCTCTATTGGCATGGTATGGGAGTAGGTTGAAAACGGTGTTTATTTGTTGATAACTTTTTCATTTTTTAACTAATCTTTCCCAAAATACCCAGTCTAGGGGAGGGACGGCCGTGACGAACACAAAATATCAAATCGGCGGAGTGTGGCAGGAGTGTGTTGCCTGTGAGGAGTGCTGACCCAGAGAGCACGAGAAGTAGTATTTTTTTTAATTTCCATTGCCCAAGGTGGAGCTACCTTACCAAACCCCCTGCACTATGCGGAGCGTAGCGGAGTGTGGCAGGAGTGTGTTGCCTGTGTTTCCTGGGGGGCTGCAGGTGGACCAAGAGATGAGCCCAAGAACGGGCTTTTCAGCTACCCGTGCTCAAGTCAAACAAGCCCTAAAAACACCAACACCAACACACCATACGAAAGAGCTCCTGAAATTGGGTGCTGTGAGTGCTAAAGGTAGTGCACCAGAAGAGGATTTGCACTTATTATCAACGGAGAGTGTTGTGGATAAACCCGCACCTATGGGTAGATTCGTCACCCGACAAGTAAGTGCAATGGGGGTGGGACGGTTGACCTGTGGAGGTGGAGGTGGAATGGGATTGCCGCAGCGCGAAAATGCACACAGCTATGAGACGAGTGAGAGCACGCTAAATAACCCTCCCTCCAAGTCCCCCAAAACAACGCTAGCAACAAGCTTGGAAATGAGCTTACCGCAGCTCCCTGCAGAGCTGGGCCATGGCCGCGAGTTGCATTCTGTCGGCGGAGTGAATTGTGGAGCTGTGAGTGGCGGAGGCAGAGGGGAGGGCCTCGGACAAGCGGGAGCCCAACAATAGATCTAGAGCCCCGGCTGCCGTGACACTGGTGACGGTTCCTCCTGCGGTGAATGGGCGGGAGTGGAGCTGCTGTGTTCTGCGTCAGAGGGCTTGTCGGAGAGCAAAGAAGCCGAGGGGGAGGGGGAGCTGTCTGCAAGCACTGCAGCCTCGATGAATGCAATCAGACAGAGAGCCAGCATGTGTGAAGTGCCCAGAGTAGAGCTGAGTGAAATGAACATAACATAACCATTCCCCCTCTAAAAACATTGGCGTGGACAATTGTGGCAAAAGTTAACAAACCATGTCCCACAAAAAAGAACGGATGCATACGCACCATCAAGGGATCTATCTTCAAACAGCAGCTCTCAGGTGACCATTGTTCAGCTGCATGGCAAACCAGCGTCTTTCCGAGTCAATCCACTCAAGGAAGAGGATATGATCTCCAAAGATGAATGGGAACCGTTAGATTCGCAGAAAATCCAGGACATTTTAAAGCAAAAAGACTGCTCCACCCGTCGTAACTCGCTGGTAATAGCTGACCAAGCCATCAGAGACTTGACAGACATTAATAGCAAGTTAGCTAATGCTTTTAAAAACAACAGCAAAATAACAAAAGAACTTACCTCGAAAGCTGCAGCGGACCAGCACCATCAAGGAAAAGCGATGAGATATCTTGCAAGTCTGAAGGCGAATGCGCCAATCTCTGAGCCAAGAAATGATGAAATAATGATTTCTCAAAAAGGGATCAGACAAGACCTAAGCTCTGAAAGCGAAGAGTGTGGCTCCCAGAAATGGTTTAAGAGCCACAATAGAACTCTGACGATAAATCCGCTTATTGCACCAAGAGTTGTATCAGTGCCATCTCAACATCAAGAGAAAGTGGATACGGCTACATCCTCTCCATCCTCGGATGAGGAGTACAACTCACCGAATAAAAAACACCAGAGAAATCAATACCCGAAGCACTACATGACAAAAGAGTAAGGTGACCAGCGGTCGACGGTGGAGATAGTGGAAAAAGTTTAGTGTTCTGCGCCCAATTCTGATGTCTGCCAGCACAATAGCAGTGGCGCTGCTAACAAAGCTTTATGAAAAGCTGCATGAGAGTTATCGAGAGCAGTCCACACTAATAGCACTATTAAATTCAAAAATGGTGAAATTGGAAACTGATCTGGCAGACATGATGACGCAGATTACCGTCACCAGACGTGGTAATGATATCTCGTTAGCAGTTCTGAAAGACTCATTGAAATACAACTCAGAAGATAAGACTTGTGGCGGAAGTAACAAGACAGTCCCTGAACCTATTACAGAAGGAACAAGATGGAAGGGCCACTAGTGTTGCACACCAAAATGCAACTGAGAAACGATCATTGACCTCTCTGGAGCCGCAACCGGGAATAATGAGGCAGGTGGCAGAATGTCCATTAACCTCAAGTAAGAAAGAATCTGAAGCCAGTAACGAGAACCGGTCACCGCTGCTGAATACAGCTAAGGAGAAAGAAGTGCCAAAATTGGTGGTCATCGTGGAAAAAGGCCCAGAACAGTACTAAAGATAAGGCAGCGGCAAAAGCGATGGGAGCTGTGAGTAACAGTGATCATCTCGCTGCCAATCATAGATCTCACCAACCCCACTGGCCCGGAGAACAACGCAGGATGAGTCGCCGATTGGGGCTTGTGAACCTTCGAGTGAGGTGATGGAAACTGTGCAGAACATTCACCCCAATCCTAATCCGATTGCAGGCGCTTCTGAAGCGAAAGAAGCCGGATGGTTCGACATATTCGAAAAACCGCAAGCCATAAGCAAAACTCAGAAGTCGACAAAAAAGCCAGAAACTGACCTGAAACAAGCCAAATGTAAAAAAAAAAAAAACAAAAATCTCGATGCCAAAAAATAAAAACGCTAGAAACTCGGCTAACTTCTTCAGAAACATCAAAGCACTGAATGTCACTTTTAACAACACTGATGTGGCAAATGATGATGTGCAAAAGACACCCTCTGAAATAAAAAGGAAAGCGGGATCACCAAGTATGAAGGAAACAAGCAGAAAGGTGATCAGCACAAATCACAGAAAGGAGAAGAATGAGGAGTTGAACGAGAATGAGGAATTACTAAACTTATCAACTTACAGTAACGAGGGAAATGAGGACGAAGAAGAGTGCCCAGGTAAGGCCGATGAAAGGCCTGAGGAAGGGGAAAGTCAACAAGAGTGTGATGACTTGGAAGGAGAAGGTTCGCCGTCATCCTCGACGAGCTATCAGAGCCCTAAAGTGCGGTGCCAATCGGTGAAGCGGGTGATTTACATGGTCTCTGTCCCCGGATAAAAAAACTGCTAAAGACAAAACAAGTGAGGTGAGAATTGAAGTCAAGACAAAAGTCTTCCAAACCATCGAAGAAAAACGAAATTTAAGCATTCATAATTTCTGTGCTGGTTGGGGTGTAACTGACTATGAATTTATACAGTCAACGGAAACACGGAAGCTAGCAGTTAGAAACCAACAATGCACAGAGTGATGCCCCAAGAAACCTCAATTTAAATTCGAACTCAAAAAAACAAACAAATGTAACTCAAGCTTATAGGATCTTGATTGAACGCTTGGAGCATAAGAGGTGATCAGCCCATAAACAGAAACCTAATACTACAACTGTTTGAGAACAACAAACTATTGAGAACAACAAAAAGCATGGATATTGAGTGAGTGAAAATTTTGGACGACTCAAATTGTAAAAGTGCTTTGTTACATATGAAAGATCGTAAACTAGTTGAAACAGTGATGATAAATAAAATAATAATAATAATTTGGCATTTATATAGCGCTATGAACCTCAGGTATCTGAGCGCTGCTTATTACCCACGGTGTGTGGTGCTTATTTATCGACCTCGGAAGGATGAAAGGCTGAGTTTGGCCCTGCCAGGATTCGAACCTGCGTTAGCAGGCTCTGCACGGATGTCAAAGCGAGTGCTCTACTCGCTGTGCAACTTGACCGGCTATTAGGTGTGAGAGACAGCTGATGGAGGCCGGCTTTCAGGTTTATGAGGTAGACAATGCTTTAGCAAAAACTGAAACACCTGAAAGTCTAAAATCAAGAGTTCCAAACCAAAAGTTAAATGATGTCACTAAAAAAAGTGTCTTGGGGAAACCTACAACAAAGGACTATCGAAAGACAAGTGAAGTAAACACAAAAGACCCCAAACAAAAATCAAGTGATCAGCCAGAAGGTGAAAAGTGGAGAATTGGCAAGAGATACGGTTCTGAGGCACAAAGAGGCGACTCAGCTGATGAAGACCAAAACGGTTGGGCTTGGGTGGCCAAATCCATAAACGACATTTCCGAAAGTTAATGCCAAGCCCAACAGAATGGCATAGTGTGGGCGACCTGGAATAAAAGAGGCTTTGCGCATCTAGTAAAATCGTTCCCAAAGGTTCTAACATCGGCCGATATAATTTGTCTGCAGGAGACACGGCTGGACGAAATGCCATGTGTTGAGGGTTTTGAAGTGGCATTAAACCCAGCAATTGTACAACGAAAGGGCCGTCCGATGTCTGGTCAGCTAATTTTGGTTAAGAGAAAATGTGGGTTTAGCATAAACTGCAGATGACATCTCGCCTCACATCCAGTATGTGACTTTAGAAGCCAAAGAAATGTCAAGGGGAATAACAATCATAGTGCATGCACTAAATGTATACTGGAACACCACCCCAGTGGATCATGTAAGGTTTGAAAAGGAACTGCTAGACACAATTGATAGCATTTTGATTGGAAATGCTAATGCGCAAATCGTCCTATGCAGAGATTTTAACATGAAGTTATTAGGTATCCAAAGTCATAAAAAAGGCCCTAAAGAGAAGGAGAATAGAAAAAGTGTATCATGGCTAGAGGAAATGACCTCTCGCTCCTTACATATGATGAATGGCGCAATAACAGGAGATATTCCTCCGAATGTAACCTGGGAAAGAGGTGAACAAAAATTGATAATAGACTACTTTTTTGTGTCCGAAGGAATATCACATGAAATTAAAGCCCTTTGTGTAACCAAATCACCACAAAGCGATCATAAAGTGGTAACAATGGAATGGAGGCAGAGTCAGCACTAGACGTCTGAGTAATGGAAGACGCAGATATCACTGGAACCAGGAGGTAATAGTCTTCGTCTAAGGTCCACGCCGTAGACATACCCGTATTGGCAGAAATGATAAAATCGAAAGCGGGAGGTAAAGGGAATGACCCAATTGAATATCTTAATTCTATATACCTGCTGGAGGTATATAGAATTAAAAAAAACACTCCTGTAACAAATTGTCCTTCCAAAGGCATAATTTTGACCCTCAAGTTGCTAGGAAAAAAGAGACCTACGCTCCAATATAAGAAGAATCCTAATAAAAGCAAGGCCGGACCAAAAACAAGAAATAAAAAAAGTAAAGAACATCTATAACAACCGGATCAAGGCCCACCGAGGGCTCTTAGAACAAAGAGATGCCGAAGCAATGCTAGTGGCACCGAATAAAAACAACCCACGAAGCTTCTGGTTGATGGTGAATGAGTGGGAGAACCCACAGCAAGCTAGGCTTGCAAATATGGTAACCGAAGACCAATGGTCTAGCCACTTTGGTCAGCTATTTAAAAAAAAAAAAAAGAAAAACGCCTCTTTTCCAAGCCTGAATGTAAGTCTGCCTTGGGATCTTGTTTTTGAACATGGAGAGATCCTGAACACTATAAAAAAGAGCAGCTCCTCAAGAACGGCAGGTCGAGAGGGGCTCTCAAACGCCACTCTAAAAAACAACATCGAAGAATGGATAGACTTTTGCAACATACTTTTCCAACAATATAACGAAAGAAGGCCACATTCCATCAACATGGAAATTGGGCATTATAGTATCAATTTATAAAAAGGCGACCGTACAAATCCAGCTAACTACAGGCCCATAGCCCTATTGGACATTATAGGAAAAGTGTTTGCTAGTCTCCTCCAAAAACAGCTGTCAAACTGGATAAAATCAAATAAGATCTTTGACGCACAGGAGAATGGTTTCGTCAAAGGCGTAGGGTGTAATCTAAATCTATTGATTTTGAACCTGCTGAAAATAGTTGGCATTAAATCGGGCAACAAAATCTACCTGGCATTTATAGATTTAGCCAACGCCTTTGATGGAGTAGACCGTGAAATTCTGTGGACGAAACTAAAATCAAGAGGCTAATTCAGGCCATTAAAGAACTATATACGCAGGCACAAATACAGATTTGTCTCGACAGTGAGGTCACCTTACTAATCCTATTAAAACAGAACGAGGAGTGAAGCAAGGGTGCCCATTGGGAGCGACACTCTTCAACTTTTATATCTCCGAGGTAGGATCCACATTCAAAGATAGTGTCATTCCCCCGAAACTAAATGGGAAACATATCAGCTGGATACTATATGCCGATGACATGGTCATTCTGGACTTAACACTTTAATCGGTCTCCAAAGAAAGCTAAATGCTTTAGAGGTGTTCATCGAGGACTTGGGTCTCGAGATCAGTGTCGTGAAATCAGAGATACTCGTCCTCAAACAGAAAAGGTGGTCAGCCCAAGACAAAGAAGCTGAGATGGACATTGGGGACTGAAGCCCTGAGAAACGTAATACACACAAGATACTTGGGGACGGTGATAAATTCAACCATAAACGATGACCCAATGATGAAGAAGATTGCAAGCAATTGCAAACAGCTAACAACGCAAGGCTTGATCCTGCACAAGAAATACGGGAAATTTTCCTATGTTCCTATTATAAAATTTTACAAGAGTGAGGTGACTCCCATTTTGACCTTCGGAGCAGAAAGTATGTTTGGGTGCTCGTGCGAGCTTTGGGCCAGATGTGAAAGCAAGTTCTGGAAACACATCCTTCAGCTACCGTTGAGTGTTCCCACTGCCTGTGTGTTATATGAGGTAGGGTTAACCTCATTAAACGAAAGAATAATGTGGAACAAATTGTCCCTACACAGGAAGACTCTGGAGGAAGAGGAACTAGCGCCCTTTGAAATTCTAACGGAACCTAACAGTACATATGAATGCAAGACAGCTCTAAGCATGTGGAGACAGCAGTGAAAAGACATATTGGCACAATTGACATCGGATGAAAAAACCTTATGGGGTAATCCAAATGCAGTGAAGAAAAAACTGGTGCAAATGGAATGGATAGAGACTGTTGAAAAAAGATTGAAGCACAAATGTATGGCCAATGCGCCGGTGGAAGTAAAAGGAGTCAACATAATTCCCAAATACATGGTCATTAGCCCTTGTAAATGCTTGAGGAAACTATATCTGAAATTCAGACTGAATTTATTTGAAACAAAGGAAATCAAAGAGGAAGAATTCGGCCTGAAAATAAGAACTGCAGATTTTGTAAGCAAAATGAGGAAAACCTAAACCTAGTACTTTTCTGCCCGAACCTAAGAAACTCTAGAACAGTCTACTTGGGGAAAGAGATCGACAAGTGCACGACCTACAGTAGTGCGGACTGGTGGTGCCAAATGCACAATAGTGATTGCAAAAAATTAACCCTTGCACTTATGAGGTATCTAGAAGTGCTACAGACTAAGTTGGTGTTATGCTCACCTCAGGGCTTTAAGTGCGGTAAGAAATCGAGGGGGGGCCCTCATTTGGGGGCGTGGCTTGTCGGAGGGGCATGGCCTAAAAAGTACGCAAATCGTAGGGTATACACACAAATATATATAAATGTTATATATTTGTGTGCGTACCTTACTATGGTTTGTGTACTATGCAAGCCATATTTTCTAAACATAGAAATATGTAACATATGTCTACGTTTATAAAAGATGGCTTGCAAAGTACACAAACCATAGTAATGTACACACACAGATATATAACATGTATATATATTTGTGTGCATACCCTACGGTTTGCCTAGTTTTCAGGCCATCTTTTATTTTAATAAAAGATGTCTTTGAAAGTACACAATTCAAGCCATCTTTTATAAAGCTTTGACTACGGACAAAATTGTCAGTCGGCAAAGATTTATAAAAGATGGCTTGAAATGTGTACTTTCAAAGCCATCTTTTATAAACCTAGAAATATGTTGAGGAATCCCCAGGTTCGCCGAGGGTTAAAAACGCCTCGGCGACCTGGGGAAACAAAGGGACAGTAACTGCCTCTGGTGACCTCTCTCGCAAGAGGGGTCACCAGATGCAGTTACTATGACTGACGGAAGTGGCAGCCAGTCACAGCGTCGCTCTGGCTGGCTGCCACTTCTGTCAGCTTGCCTGACTTCATTGCAGGCGCATCTCCCGTCGCGGCCGCGACGGGATAATGCATCCAGCCAATGTTGCGGTAGGACGGGGGCCCCGGCAGGGCCCCGGCTTAGTCCCACTTTTTGGAGACTGCCGGGGCCTGGCCCCGGCAGGCCCCGGCCCACTTTAAGCACTGGCTCACCTGGACCCCACAGGGGTGTCGATCGGACCCAGACAGCTGCAGTCTCCTTCAACGTGATGCGTAGTGCAGAGATGACTGTCTGGACTGGCCCGCCTAGTCTTGTCTGCTGGACCCGAAGAAGTATTTTCCTGCAAGTGGAGACAGGGATTAACCACCTGTGGGTTTTAGTGATGGCCTCCCAACTGTTCTCACTCTCCCCCACTAATCACCTCCGATATCCCCTTAGTAACCTCTCCTTATGTTCGTAAAAGATGAGCTCTCCATCCTGCGTGTCTTGCAGGGGTGCATAGATACCAGTTACTTCACTGGTTTGAAGGCATTGGGAGAGTTCCGGTAAGTATTGACTCTGAAGTCCCTGGCGGGATTGGTAAGTATCAAGTTCAAAGAGTTCAATGTGCCTGATGTTCACTCTTGTCCCCTTCCTTCCTTAAGTTGCAACTGAGTTCGTGAGAAGGTCTCGTAGCTGCTGCTGGTGTTCAGGTAAGAGTCTGTGTTACCCAACACTGTCCGGTAACTATTGCATACGTTAACGTGTTGTTTTTCTCCCTCTTTACAGATGCGGCATATGAAAATGTGGAGAGTTATGGAATAATACCGCCGGTGGTAAGTCTATGGTGGTAAGAGGTTGTATTTGTTGATTCCCTTGGCTCACCTTGCTTTTTTTCTTGTGTCCTCTAGGTGCCGGATTACGGCGAAGAAATTATGGATTCAGTGCCGGATCGAAAGATGCTGTGAGAACTGGTGAGTATGGCGCCGTGCTGGAGCTGGGGAAGCGACGGGTGCAGGACGGATGTACTTTCCAGGTCCAGAGATTAAATGGTTCCGGAATTAGGTGAGGAATTTGAAATAAATTCGTTTTCTAACCTTGTCCTTTTCTTCTTCTTTATTCTAGGAGCTCCGGATTCGAGGCGGGCGTGGCAGAAGACTGGATGCTGGCTGCAGGCACGCGGGTGTGGCAGAAGATTGGGTGCTGGCTACAGGCACGGTGAGCGTCACGCTGCTGGATGCAGAACAACGCGAAGCATGTGCTGCTGTTCGGGTGTGGTTTAAATAGCCTCCAAAGTAGTTCCAGGTAAGAAGTTCCCTAGAGCCATGCCCGAGTAAAAAATAGTCCCTGTAACAAAATAGTTCCATCCAGGCCTCATGTAGGCTTGGACTCTTTTGCAGCATGTTCTGCATCAGGTAAGTAAAGTCTATGAGCCTGGCACCTATGGCGCCAGGACTGATTTATATGATGAGCCTGGCGCCTAAAGCGCCAGGACTGAACCCAGACAGCCCTTAGCCGGGGCTGCTGAGGTTTAAACAAATGTCTGGATGCCTGCTAAGCTGAGGGCCTTGGTCCTGATGCCCGGGGGTAGGCATCATGACAGTTGGAATCAGAGAAGAGGTCTTTCTGTGAATAAGCCCAGAGTGTGCATACACAGCATTTAAACTTTCTTTCCTGCTGTCCTTTTATTCTATCAATGTTAATGTGAGAATTTTATGCAATATTACTTTTTGCAGTAAGCGATGTATCAATTTCAAATGTTTTTGTTTAAACTGTATGAAATAAAAAAAATATCAAATCTGTGATGCAAGTCAAGTTATCCAGTATTGAGTCTGGCATGGATTCACATGAATATTTCCCGTCGTCCGGCTGGGAATCCTCCGTAAAAGAAAACATCAGTTTGTTTCATTTCTGAATTGTCTTTCACCTAACAACCAATCACTGAGCTCTGGGTCATATTGCCCCCAGCCAATGACTACCCTCTACCTAAGCCCCTCCTCTGGCAGCCATCTTCAGATTTTTACCACACGTTCAGGTGTTGGGCGTCCTCGTGCTTAGCTCTCGAGCTTTTACTGCGATTTTCACTTTTTGGAAGAGTTTTCCTCTATTTTCCGGTCAATCGAGCACATGTGCTACATCGATCAACCTTCTGATTAATAGGGACCCATTTTTCAGATTTTTCAGCGCCCCTCAACGGTGGATTTCGTCTAGTTTATTCGTGGAGGCTTTTAGAAGATTCCTCAGGCCTACAACGCATGGACCGTGTTGGACGAGAAGGAGGATTCCCCCTCTCTTTGCAAGTTTTGCACCGACTGAGGTTTGCACTATGTTTTTATGGACGATAAACATTCCCAGTGCCTGTACTGCCTGTACCCAACGCACAAGGAGGCGTTTTGCCATGAGCTCTCGACTCGCACGTTGAAGGATCGGCGTAAACGGCTGGGAGAGTGGCTTCAGGCCCAAGGCCTCTGCAACGGGTGGTTTCCAGGGGCATGCCTCTCCCGGTTCCGAGAAAGCTGAGCGGGCTTCTAAGTCCTTTTAGGATGTCCCGCCTGTGGAGGTCCAACAAAAGGACAAGCACTGCGAGTCCGCTACCGTCAGGAGTGCCGATGCAGCGGACTCCCCGGAAGCCGGAGCGTGGTCGACATCACCAGCTGCATCGGTCTCCAGTCAACGCTCCGGATCTTCATCCAAGAGGAAGTCTGATCACGCTGGCAAGTTGAAGGTGGCCCCGGAGGCGACCAAGGAGAAGACCAAGCAGGGTACGTCGTCCAGCCTACCCCCAACAGAGAAGGTCAAAGGGGACAGGGCTGCTGAGACAGCCCCTAAGGAGAAGGCCAAGCAGGATAAGGTGTCTGGGGCGACTACGAAGGCCAAGCAGGGAAGGCTGGCTTGACCGTGAAAGCCCAGGTGCACCAGACAAAGGCGGCCCCTTCCATTGAGGTGGTGGTGGCATCCCTTTCGAAGGCCGCAGGGGCGGACCCGCTAGGTGCCGCTCTGGAGGCAAGAGTGTCACTCCCTGTCAGGAGGGAGTCTTCATTCCGGCCCATTGAGAAGACCCCAGAGAAGAAGATGCCGGTCATCTCCCCGAGACTGTCCACTCTGGACGCGAAGAAAGGGAGGCGTGGCGTTTAAGTCCTCCAGGGCACGGATATCTCCTCGGCTGAGGAGGAGGAACTTGTCTATCTCCAGACCATCCAGGAGGAGAGTAGTGACGAGAAAAACATCAGATTCGAGCCCTACGACAAGGTAGCCGATGAGGGTGACTATGACATCTATGGAGATACCGTCGAGGATGGCGACAGAGGGCCTCAGGATGAGGAAGTCATGGGCCCTGCTCAGACACCCCAGCTGCCGGTCCCTATACCACAGCTGCCACCTACAGATCTTTTGATGGACATTCTCTCTACCCTTCATACACTGTTACGCTCACCTGGTCTCTGCGGAGGGGTTGGGGCACAGTTGCAGCCCTCCCGGGGGTGAGGTTGCTCGGGTCCGACTTCGCTCTCTGTGCTTATGTGGTGACTGGTGTTAATAGGTGATGCTGCTCGGGACTGTTCCTGGTGGAGAATAGGGGGCGCGAGTATGCCAGCTTGTGCTCTTGATCCCCTTCCAGACCCCTTCTCCCAAATCGTGGTACCCGTAGAATGCGATGTCCCTGGAAAGCTCACCTGTTGATTAGTTTTGGCAAGCACTCCGTCCTGCTGCTTCTGGCAGGGGTGCTTGTATGATCTAGACCAAGTTCCTTCACTGGTCCCTTGCACGCGGTAGTCAAGTCCTGCTAGACTAAGCCACTATACTTCAGGTAAGTCTTCCTGCTTGCCTTTGTCTTTTCTCGTCTGTTTTTGTTGTATTATGAAGTTTGTTGTCTTGTATTGCTGTCCGTTCCACTTTTGATGTTTGCTCTTTTGCTTTCTTCCCTTGCAGGTGATGTTGCCGGCTCATCAGAAGCTGCAGAACTCGAGGCGACAGCCGGAGGGAATGAGGAACGAAGCTGCAGCAGTACAGTAGCTGGTAAATTGTTAACTAGGGGGCGCGCAGGGTTCAAATGTGGCGCGGCCCTAGGACGGATGTTCATCCCTTGTCTTTCTTCTTCTTCACAGGGTCCAAGTTCGTGGATGCGGAGTGCGGTGCTGCAGCGTCGGGATCAAGATCACTGGATGTCAGGAGATGAGTCTGCAGATGAAGCGATGAAGCACCGGTTTCCTGGAGGTGAGTATGCAGGAGAACGCCTGGTTTCAAAGGTAAGTAAACTGGTCCAAGCGGCGGTGAGCATCGCGTTGCACGCGAGCACAGTAACACGAAGCACCAGCCTTAAGGATGGCGCAGCTTATATAGCTGAGCTTCTGAAGCCACACCCACTAGGTTCAGCCTGCCTGCCACACCCGATGAGTCAGCACATGAAGACCAGGCCTAGGGAACCACACCCGATGAGTCAGCATATGAGGATGGTCTCTGGAATAAAGGCTTTCAGCTCCTGAAAAGTTCTTGTAAAATAAAAGCACTCCTGCACTGAAATAAAGTAAAGGCACTCATGCACTGAAATAAAGTGTTCCTGCTCACATCACTATATGCACCTGAGTCCAGCCATGGCCCCTGTGTTTATAGGTCCCAAAGGGACATAAGTGAGTCAAGTGACCCATTGCCCCCATCACTAGATGGTGTGGTTTTTGTGTTCTGGGGCCTGTGGCCATGATATACACTTGTATCTGAGATACAGAAGAGGATGCTAGCGCCGCCATCGCCCGCCCTCCCAGTTGCACCGGTTCTGACCGCTCCGCTGATGGGGAAACCCACATGAAAGAAGAGGAAGAAGCACCCGTTGCCCCCTTGCCACCCATCACCTCCTTCTCCGCTACCCCCCACAGGTGAGACGAGGTCGGACAGAGCGGTGATGGCGGGCACGGAGGACGGCAGGTGGGGGACCTCCCGTGGCCTCCGCCCAGATCCTCTCTGTCAGATGAGTATGTTCGTTCCATGCGATGATCTCCAGAGCATCGGAGCTCTTCCAGCTCGTTCCAGAGGAGAAGGAGGAGTTCTTGTACCAGTGCCACGAGGCGAAGAGGAAGACCATCCTTTCAGTCCCCCTCTTGGATGACATTTGGGACAAAGAACTGGCGCTTATGAAGAACCCGTCTACAGCCCCAGCAAAGAGGGACCGCTTAGAGAAGAAGTGCAGGGTGCCGGACTCCGCGTCTACGTGCTTGTGGGCCCAACCGTCACCGGATTCGGTGATTTCTGCAGCGGCCAAGAAGAAGTTCCCGGCCTCTACCTCTTCGGCAGCATCCTCCCCTCCGGACAGTGAGGGGGAAGAAATTGGATGCGATGGGAAGGCGGGTTATCTCCTCTGCAGCGACGACCTTCAAGGCCGCCAACGCCCTTGCTATCGTAGCGTGCTACAACCAGGAGCTGTGGTTCAAGCTCGCACCTCTGCCGGACTTCCTCCCCGACGATAAGAGGTCAGTGTTAGACGGAATTACATGCAGTACCCTCTGGGACCACCACATACAATGAGGACTACAGGCGTAAGTAAAACCAACCTTTGGTATAAGTCTGTACTACATAGTTTTGTGGTAGCGAGCTGAGCAGCCAGGCTTACCTCAAGAGGGAATGTGAGCAGTACAAGAGGTTACACAGAGGTCTTACAATCACAGTGGTTCAAGTAGACACTTACTCTCAAGGTTTCTTGGTAAAACACTTATTAATTAATTACACAATCTTTTAGAAAACATTCACTAGAAGGAGGCAACTTAATGTTATACACAAATGCACTTCAATAATAAACCAATGAGTTTCTGAACCAATTAGGCTCCCCTGAAATAGTAGCAAAATGGCATTTCAGTTAGTTTCAATGGGAGTGAAAAGGAACAAGTTAGCAGAATAGATCACAAATACTTTCTTAGGAAGTGCAAGTAGTTTTAGTTCACTAGAGGACTCAATTCCGTTCAATAGGCCTAGGCCGAAGTCAATGGACTAGTGTCTTGGATAGGAAAGAGCAGTTCTTGAAGTAAATGGTAAAGTCTTTGCAAAAGTTCTCAGAAGTACTTTGTACGAAAAAGAATCATATGTTGAGTCACAAGCTGATTAGGCATGCAAGTTGGGAAAGTTTCACAAACTTTCACTGCGAGAGAGACGTTCTCTCAATCGGGTTGGCACAGTACCTTGGTATGAAGCAAAAGATGCAGCTGAAGACGTTGGTTCCTGGCAGTTCCTGCAATCTCACTGTTCCTGAGCCTCAGTCCTGGGGACAAGAGGGAGGACGTCAGGGGGACTCCTGCATTGCACAAGATCGTCGGAAAACACTGACAAAATGGAGTCACTTCAGTTTGAGTAGCTGTAATTCAAGCACACAAGCTTGTGTCCAGGTATCTTACGGGTTGATTGGTCCCACCAACTCAAAGGAAGAAGTCGTCCTTGATGGGGCATCTCTGTCGAGATGAACTTGGCAATTCGGACCTGCAGCAGGGCTTCACCGGGCAAACCAACGGTCCAGGAGTTGCAGCAGCCGTCCTCTTCCACTCGTTTTCAGGTCTTTCGTTCCAGTGGTCGACTCTGCTTTCCAGTCCAAGAGACTCGCCTTTTAAACAGTTTTCTCCCATTCATTCCAGCCTAGCTGCCACTCACCCAGCAGGGTGGCTGTCCTTGCCGGACAGTCAGCCAGCCAATCACGCCAGAGTGCATTTGGGTCTCCTAGGAGACTAAGCACAGGGAGTTTGGGGCACCTCCCTCACTTCCTGCCCACCCCAGACACTCAGGCACAAGGGGCAGTCAAAGGCATAGAAACAAAAAGACCAAATCTGGTTTGACGCACAGAGACAAACACTAGAAGGCCCTTTCCAAAAACAAATGGCGAAAAAAGAAGACCGGGACCTGTTTAAACAAAAGGGGTTAAGGCGCCACCTTGAAAAACATGGCTCCCCCGATTTTTAGCTACCAGTGTTCGCGGTCGGGTAAAATCATGGTAGGTCGTTGTAAAACCACTGCCACCAGCCATTTCGATAGGAAAGGGCAGCATTTGATATTGACATTTTATTTCTATCGCGCTCGTACACAAGTGTTTCATGACTGCTACATGAGTTTCTAGACACGGGCTACTACGTAGCCCCTCCAGCACTCTATAGGGAAATAGTGTGTGCTAGGTCTAGGAATTTAAAAAGACTACTAAAGTCAATTTAACCTTACATTCTCTGGGAAACAGTGGTTTATCCCAGAGAAGGTATTTAAACCTTTGGGAAGTCTAAAAAGACATCCTGTGTCACTGCACTGAGGGTGCTGTGTAGCACACATGAAAAGATAACTATGGAGTTCTCTTAAAACTCCTTAATCAAAGAAAAAAGAGTAAAATATACATCAAAATACATGAGTGGGAAAAAAGGCTCACACGCTTTCCAGGTAAAAAAATCAAGTCCTTAAACTTGCTTCCTTCTTGGTTTAGTCCATCTTGTTTACTAGTATGCCAGATGCCAGGTAGTGTAAATGTGATGCGTCAGGATGCTTTTACAGTTATAGGTGTTCCTTATCGGAGTCCAAGACCCTTGATTCCTGCTCTCCTACTTGTTCCCAACTTTTGCAATATTGCCTTGGGGCCCCTATGACTCTCCTCGCACCGCGTACTTTTGTCCACGGTCTGTGGTGATTTTAGGGCTTTTGGGATTCTATTGGTCAGCGTTTCCCTGCCGTGTGCAGCGGCTCTGTGAAGAAACTGTTGTTCGGTTGCTGTGTTCTTCTCTCCACACACCGGCCGACTACTGGAAATGCCAGGAGATTCTTTTTCCATCTTCCTGGAGCAGCCTCTACACACTGGACCCCTTATGGTGGTGTGCTCCGGCCGCAGCTTCCCGCTCTGTCTTCTCTCTGCTTCCTTCTTTCCCAACCTCGTGGTTTCTCCTGGGAGGGCTTGACATTAGGTTGAGTCCTTCCTCATTTTTTATGCTAACTCATGTCCATGTTGACTAGACTGATCTTGCAGCTTGTGCATGGTGCTCCTCCTTCCTCTGCACCTCTTCTTCGTCACAGTACTTCTGTTATACTTCTGCATGTTGTTCTGAATCTTCTGTGTCCCAGTTGGACACTAAGACTCTTATGCATAGTCCCTCCTCTTCTCTGCCTCGCTATGCGTGTTCAGGTATTCTACCTTAGAGGTACATTGAGCTTTAGGTAGCTGTGGTACCATTCTCAGGGTGCGATGATGAGGGAGGTTGATAAGGGGGGGGGGGGCTGTGGGATACTGTGTTCTCCATGGATAGTCCTCCCTCATCCCATAAGGGGTTTCTCCTCCGCATGTGAACCTCCCACGGTATACCAGCTGCAGGGGGACTATTGGCTTGGTGCTGCACTGCCTTGCCCTCATGGGAAGGGTTCTCCCCTATGGGAGAAGGGATGACATCCAAGGATTCGTCACAATACCCAAAGTACGAAGTAAGATAATGATTGTCGGCACATTCGCTAATAACCAATCCCTGTGTTGAATGTGTCTGATGTTTCTTGTAAGCAAAGTATATTGACTTCATGCCGCTGTGTATGACAATACTTTTCTGCACCTTTCTATGATCGTTCATCCCATGTACACTTCAGATTAGTAGTATCAACTACCAGCAGCTTTGTATCGGCATCACAACACAATATACATTTGTTCCTCACATTCCAGCAGCCTTTTTAGATTATTGATTGTATATATTTTTACTCTTATAAAGCACACAAAATCCTGAGGGCATTGAGGGGCTGTTAGAACCAGTTGCATACACATGAATGTCAAGAAAGGCAGTAAGGCTGATTCTCAAGGCCTTAGTCATACAGTTTTTAAGGCTTTTCTGAAGGCCCAATAGGATTGCTCGGCTCTCAGGCTTGGTGGAAGAGAGTTCCATTGTCTATCTGCCATGGTGGGGAAGATTGTACCACCACCTTTAACTTGGTGCAACATCGGTTGGATGAGCCGATGTGCGTATACCTTTCTCACTGGCTCTGACAACTGGGCTTTCGTGAACTTCTAAGAAAGGTAAGGAGGCACAGAGTTGGATAGGTATCTGTGTGTGATTGATAATGTCTTGAAGATGATTCTTTCTCGGATTGGTAGCCAGAGGGCATCTCATGTGGCCTGTGAGAGGTGCTCTTGTTTAGAAATGTTAAGGGCAGCACGAATGGCATTGTCCTGGCTCACCTGCAGCTTGCAAATGTTGTATGTGGAGGTTCCAGTAAAGGGAGCATTGCCGTAATCGAGCTTCAACCCAATGAGCGCTCTAGCCATTGTAAGGCAGTTTTTAGGTGATAAGAATGGTCTGGAAGCGTTGATTAGCTTAGTGGTGTAAGCTGTGGAGGCGGCGATGGCATTAATCTAGCGAGTCAGGGAGAGCGTGGCATCAAGGTAGACACCCAAAGTCTTCACCGAGGAGGAGACTGGGATCTGGAGGCTGTCACTGTTAAGGTGGTCGTATGAGTTCAGTTTCTTGATCACTGCTGGCGGGCCCACCAACAAGATCTGTCTTCTCGTCATTCAGACAGGGGCCATTAGTAGCCATCCAGGCTTGGATGGTTGTGGTGTTTGCTAGGGGAGATTTCCTAAAGTCCACTTGAAGTAAGACTTCATAAAACTATCCCAATGGTATACAGGTCCCCAAATCTTAGTAACAGTCTGTACTACTCATGGAACCTTGGTAGAGTGGCAGAGCAGTAGGCTTATCATAAGAGGAAGATGTGAGCTGTAGGTAAGTACACTGAACCCAGTTAGTAAAGCAGATCAAAGAAACACTTAAACCAATACATGCATATTAAAATATATATTTATTATATCTACACCAGGAATGTTTCAAAATACATGGATAATTTAACCAACATTCATAGAAATTATTTTAGATACTTTTCAAAAGCCACTGCTTAGTTGGTTATTTTCTTGTGGTTCCAATTGTTAGTTTGTCATTAAAGACAGCTATACCGTATTATTGGTAATAGTGTGCACTCGCGCACAGACAAATATATACAGTAATTGTATTTAGTTAGCAAAACCACATTAGATAAAGTCATTTTGGAAGGAAAACAGTTGGTTAGTCGAATAGTAGCCGAGCTTAAGGTTCTAGGGGCAGTTGTGCAAGGTAAAACTTTTTAAGTCTGATCTCTAACCCCAGTACACAAAAACCATTTCACTGATCCTACATGATTCTATTTCTCCTTGGGTCTGCTCCATGTTGTCCTGTTCTTTGTATGTTAGTCAGCGCCAGTAAGCCTTAGGGTACCAGGAGCACTTTACAAATATACAAACATAAACATAACTCTATGTAAAAGTCAGCTTGGAGAGTGCTCAAGTCTCATGAAGCAGCTAAACAGCAAATGTTCTTGTGGATATTTTCAGTCTGTAGGTAAGGATACTAGAAGAATAACTCAATGGTGGAGAACCTATTAAAGGACTCTCAAAAGGGACACAAGCTGGCAGCTTAGATCAGAGGTAAGAGTGGACATCCTGGATACCTCTAATATGCACTCCAATACTCGTGGAGCGACTTCTTTAGGTAAGCATTATCTTTTCTCCCCGCAGTCCCTTAGGTTAGAAGTAATGTGTGTGGCTGGATTCTCCTCTGGATATCAGCGCTGGACCAGGCCTCTGGATTCCTTGGTCTTTATCTTTCAATCCTGAATGAGTGGAGCCTTTTTCCACCCATTGATGCTAGTGGGTTCTGTCTTTTGGAACTCTATTCGTTCTATTCTACCTGTACTAAGGAGTCTGTCTGCTCCATAGCTCTTAAAGGCATCTGTGTTTTACTACTGCAGCACACAGCTCCTTATGGGCAGTGTTGCTGGGGACCCTTAGGGTCCTCCTTTAAGATTAGTTTTCTATATCATTAAGTAAATTACAGTTCTTAAGGATAGAAGTGTCTCTCCCAAAACCCTATGGTCTGAGACATTGGCACACATCACCTTCAGTGGAGTGCCAAAGGGATACTTAGTATACCCCTTCTCTCTGCTCCTGTGACTTTTTAGTCACATAGACAATCACCTAGTTATGGCTGGTGGCAGTGTTCCACAGCCTCGGTGGTACACACTGTGGGTACCCAAGTACTAATTTGGGGCTTCCCTTCTTTTTTCGCCATTAGTAGCATGGTTTTTCTTTGTTAGCCCTTCTTCTACTATTCTGGGAGGGGGGGGGTCTGTGGGTGTGTTTTTGCCTTTGGCGGGAACCAGTAGGTATCTCCGCCTAGGCTCCAGAGTGTCTGGGCAGGCATGAAGTGGGGGAGAAGTCCTCCACTGCCCCTGTCCTTTGTCTGCCAGAGTGCCTGAAAAGGTCCAGCTCCCACAGGGGGTCTGGATGTCCTGATTGGACAGCCAAACGCCCCTTTCTGTGAAATGCTGAGTGAGATTGCAGAGGAGTGTGTAATGGAACTGTATAAAAGGCGAGGCTTCTGGAGTGTAAAGCAAGACGATCACAGGAAACATAAGTAACCGAAGAAGAAGACTAGAAACGCCTGCAGACCCTTGCAAGACCGTTAAGCGACCACTGCTGTCCCAGCCCTGTTTTCTATGCAACAGAGGTGCTCCAAAAAGGATGACTCCTTCCCCTTGGCTGGTGGCAACAACCAGTCCCAAGACAAACTTTGAAATGATCCATCTCCCGAGGTCCTAGGAGCTTCCAGAGCTGCAGAACACCAATACCAGGAGACCTGCTGTCCATTTTGAGTGCATCATCGTGGAAAGGCCGAATCCATCCAAATCTTTGCTGAAACCGTAAGGACCCTCCAGAGAACTGATCCAACTCGCCCAGACCCCCTCACCAGAGTGTGGGACTGCAGAAAGCGAAGAAGATTGACAGGGGCGATCTGTGTACTTAGTAGTTGCTGCTGAAAAGGCGCCAAACCGTAGTGTGATCCAAGAAGTTGCTGAAAGTCAGGCTACAGGTTCTCACTCGAGACTGCTGCTGAGACACCATCCATTATCCTGCCTTTCATCACCAGACCAAGGAATCCGGAGGTCAGGTCCAGAGCTGCCCCATTGCAGAGGAGCCAACACAAACACTTTCTTCAAGCCAAAGGTACTGTGGGGGAAAAGGTATTGCCTACCTCATTCCAAGAAGTCGCTCCAGAGTGTTGGAGTGCACATAGGTGTCCAGGGTAACCCACTCTTACCTCTGACCCGAGCTGCTGCTTTTGCTCCCCTTATCGAGTCAGTTTTTAGGTCTCCTTTGTTAGTTGCTAGCTTGCCGCTTCAATACATTTAGGCATTGGAAGAAATCCGCAGGAACTCTCCATTATTCGCAGTTTGCCAAGACTTCAAGCCCTCTCCGAACTGTCTTCAGCTAGGGTGGCGTTTTTGGACTTAAAAGGCTTGCTAGGCAAAAAAAAAACAAACATCTCTAGAACCTTGAACAAAGCTCATGTTGCTCTAACCACTTATTTTCCTCCGTTTCTATATGTGTTTGCAGAGTAAATGCATTACCGTATGACCTGTTGAAAACTGAATGAGTGCGCAATAACCAATGATATGATAACCTTGCATTTTCCCTTTCTAACATTGCTACAAATGTAACCGCGAACAAACACAAGAGTGAAAGTTCCCTTTGAAGTGTATTATCTAGTATTCCTAAGGGTTCTACCGTAAAAGTCGGAAGTATTTAAAGTAATTCTGGTGTAAATATAATACATATTTCTGAGGCTTGTGGAATCTGCTTAGATCACATGCTGTGTATAGACCGACATCTAGTGGAAGCTGCGGAGCAGTACAGTTTGTTTTTTTGAAAATGGGCGTCGACACAGGGCGTGCCAGTAATACTATCCCTAGTGTGACGTCCACTGTACCCATGATCCCTCACGCGTGTAGGACCCTCAGATTGTTTTTTTCCACCATACTTGTCGGAAGCATTGCGCGGAGTTCCCTGGCTTTCAGCCATATTTTGCTAAATATCATATAATTTCCCCGTTCTTCCACTCCCACATCGTGACATCGAAGTTCGAAGATCGACGCCGGTCCGGAGAACAAACAACCGTCGAGAGCTGCACGACAGACTTTGGGCCTCGGAAGGCCTCTGGCCTCGGCCCTGCAAGAAGGAGAGTGGGCGGTGGAAACATACTCTCCACTCTTATTTTTCCTACACACACTAGCCCGCTGCCACAGGGTGCGTATGGAGGGTACCCCATTTAAATTTTGCCCCAAGTGCAACCGCAAGTGGGTTGACAAACACGTCACCTGTAACCTCTGTTTGCCGAGGGATCACCCCGAGGCGAACTGCAGAGCGTGTAGCCGGTTCAAGGCTAAAACACTAAAGGACCGCTCGACCAAACGTTGGGCCCACCACGCCAGGCAAGTCGAGGTCATGGAAGCAAAGGACACCTTCAGTGATGGCAGCGATGCCGTACTTTCGGACGGCGAGGGCAAAGAGGTGTTGAAAGACGCCCAAGTGCAAGTCCCCGACCTCAGAAGATTGTCCGGCAAGGCAGTTATGGGGAACACACCCGGCGACGCGAGCGCTACCCACACCACTTCTACACCTAAACACTCCAAGTCCAACCGAGACTCTACACGCGTTTGGAGTTCTCGGAAAGAGGCACGAAGAGAGCGGTCCACCGAATCGGTGTCCTCTCGGCGTTCCCGGTTAAGATCGCCACACGATACGAGGCAACCGTCCACAGTTGCCAAAGGTGCCTCACTCACCAAAGTCACGGAGGTATTCTCATCAGAAGACAAATCCGACCTCCAGCCCCAGGCCGCACACCTTTCGGTGGCTGCTTCCGAGTCCCGACGTGCTCACTCGAAGGAAAGAGACACTACCCCCGAATCTCGACGCCAGGCATCGAAAAGCTCAGAGGAGGAGAAAACATCAGGGAAACACTCTTTTACTCATGGGGAAGGGGGTAAACAGCAGAAGAAACCATCTCACCCTTCTTCTGCACAACAGACACATAAGGACAGTTCAAAGACTTCAGATAAGCATAAATCCAAGACCCCTGTCCAGGCCCCTAAGTTCAAACAAGGAATAGAAGGGGAACCCTCTTAGGAAATGGTCATTCCCAGCTCAAAAGAAATGGACCAGTGAAGATATAGACAGGGTAATGTCTAGAAGGTCCTCCCTAGCTGATTTCTACTCCAAGAACCCAGAGCACTTCCTCACCTATACCCCGGACAGTGCTACTACTTCAGGATCCAGGGACCCTCAGCCCCCTACTAAGAAATCTCGGGTTGAGACTCCAACTCAGGGACTGACTTCAGACCCTTTTTACATACAGCCTTACACTCAGTATGGTGAGGATCCACAACAGAACGATGAGGATTCAGACTTGGTAATGTTGGATGACCAAACTGGGGTGGACTATTATGGGGATGACGAGGGCCAAGAGGGGTAGGAAGATGACGTCGCAGAAGTCTACAGAATAGACTCTCCTGTTCACAAAGAACCTAAGGTTACAGACTCTCCAGTAGACAACCAGCCTCTCCTAAATGAGGTCTTGGCTAGAGCGGCGGAGCACTTCCGCATAAGACACTCAGGGGGCACAGGAGGAGAGGGACTTTGCAGAACTAGTGTGAGAGAAGAGACCCATTACCCAAACCATTCCAATTCTCGGAGAATTGATCCTTCCCTTCTTACTCCTAACCTCACCAGGGCCGTAAACCCCAGAATCGAGAAACTCTTCAGGGCCGCCCAGTCAGACCCACTTTACATAAGGGGTCAACTGTAGGCCGACTCCTTGGTAGTTACTAACACCAGAAAGAGGGCGGGGACACCTCTATCATCATCTGAGGCCCCCCCAGACAAGGCGAGCAAGAGAATTTACGAGTTGGGAAGGAAAGTAGCCTCCACTTCTGCTTACCAGACGAGGATTGCCAACACCACCACTCTGCTGGCAAGTTACAAAAGCCACCAGGGGGTCAGGTAGCTGCCCTCATTGACTCTGCACCGGAACCACTAAAGGGTCAGTTGGCCGAGGTCGCGTCGGAGGGGAGAGCCGTGTCCAGGTGCATCCTTAAAGCAACCTTTGATGCCGCCGATAACGCGGGCAGGCTCATAGCAGAGAACACGGTCATTAAGAGGCTTGGTTAAGACAGTCAGGGTTCAAACCCGAGACACAAGCATCCCTAATTGACATGCCGGTGGAACCGAATCTCCTATTTGGCAAGGTGGTGGAGGACGCATTAAAAACTGCCAAAGACGAGTATGATACTCTGAAATCCCTAGGACAGTTGACCAACAAGCCCCTAAATCAAAGAGGCAATGGTAATTTTCGTCGTCCACGCGGCCAAAATTCATAAAGGGGCCCCATTTATACACAGGTGCAGGGTACATCATGGGGTAACAACCAGCAGACTACCCAGAGTTACAGCAGAGGAAACAAAAGGGGCCATGGTAGAGGTTGAGACAGCCCTAGCAGAGGCGGCACGCCTCCCGCAAAACAGTGACGCTGCACTCAGGGTCCTTTCTCACGCATCCCCAGTAGAGGGACGCATTTGCAACTTCACCCAAGCTTGGGGAAGGGATCACATCACACAGATGGGTGCTGTCCGCTGTGTCCGCAGGATACTGCATAGAACTGCTCGAGCGTCCCCGAAACCACCCTCCACATCAAAAGATACATTCCTTGGACCACAAAAAGATCCTCCTCGAGGTGATTGTCAATCTTCTAGCAAAGGACACGATGGAACTCATCCCGGGCAACCAGGTAAACAAGGGTATTTATTCAACTTACTTCCTTGTGCCAAAGAAAGATTTGACAATGCGCCCAGTATTAGATTTACACCCTGAAAACAAGTATGTCAAGCCCCAAAAGTTTTGCATGACTACTCTCCAAGAGGTAATCCCCCTCCTACAAAAGGGGGATTACATGGCAACTTTGGATATGAAAGATGCCTATTTTCATATTTCCATGTTCCCAGCGCACAGAAGATTCTTGCGCTTCAAGGTGGACAGTCAGCACTACCAGTTCAAGGTGCTGCTCTTCGGTATAGCCTCGGCTCCAAGGGTATTCACCAAGGTACTGGCAGTGGCGGAACACCTGCGCAGGGAGGCAGTCCCAGTGTACCCTTACCTGGACGACTGGCTCATCACGGGGGAGACTCCAGTAATTTGCAGATCAAACATTCAGAGAACGATTGACCTCCTCTTCGAATTGGGCTTCTCCATAAAAGAGAAAAAATCAAGTCTGTTGCCAAGCCCCTCCAAACAATTCCAAGGAGCTGTCTTAAACACTCAAGAGGGGTTGGCCTTTCCATCAGAGGAAAAAATTCGGAATCTACTACTGCAAATTCCTCTATACCAGCCCAGCCGCCAGATAAGGGTGCACAAAGCGATGCGTTTGCTAGGCATGATGGTGTCATGTATTTACCTGGTCCCCCATGCGTGCCTGCGACCCATGGAGGAATGGTTGGCGAAAACAGTGGTCTCAGGCAAGTGGTCAGTGGGACGATCTAGTGGTCGTTTCGCCAACACTTGGACAAAGTCTTCACTGGTGGACAAGAGAGAACCTGTCAAAGAGGAAACCCTTTTACGATCCAGAAGTACAGGCTGTAGTCACAACAGATGCATCCCTGTCAGGGTGGGGAGCACACCTCCTTCACCACACAGCTCAGGGTCTCTGGTCTCACACAGTAGCCAAGAATCATATCAATCTGCTATAGCTTCTGGCAGTATTGGAGCACTTCAAGTGTTCTAGCCCCACCTGTTGAACCTGTCAGTGCAGATCCTGACGGACCGCACAACAACTATGTTTTACCTGAACAAACAGGGAGGGACTCGTTCGCCAAATCTGTCCAAGCTTGCCGAGAAAATTTGGATATGGGCACTCAGACGGAACATTTACCTGTCATCTCAACATGTTCCAGGGGATCTCAATTCGCTAGCGGACGCTTTGAGCAGAGATCCCCTCCCAGAAGAACACGAATGGTGTCTACTCAGAGAAGTCGTAGAAGACATCTTCTCACAGTGGGGTTTCCCCACTACAGACCTATTCGCCACAAGCGAAAACAGGCAATGGCCAGGATTTGCATCCAGGTTCCCTCAGCCAGACTCCAAGGGGAACGCCCTGTGGATGAACTGGTCAGGAATGTTTGCCTACGCTTTTCCACCAACCCCTCTCATGAGGAAGGTGGTCAACAACATGCACAGGGAATCGATGACGCTCATCCTAGTTGCTCCCATGTGGGCGGGGCAACCGTGTTTCCCACACCTACGCAGACTAGCGGTGTGTGAACCCATCAGACTCCCGTGCTGGTACAACCTACTGTCCCAGCACCAAGGTCAAACAGTGCATCCTCAACCCAGCTCAATGAACCTGGCAGCATGGCTCCTGAAGTCATGAATCTAGGAAACTTAACACGAGGCACTTTTACTTTGACAAATGGAAAAGATTCGTTATCTGTTGCCAGAATAACCAAATCAACCCGGTTGATTGCACTCCTTCCAATATTGCCACATACATGCTCCACCTGCTGGATGCAGGGTTGGTATTTAACTCACTCAAGGTACACCTGGCAGCGCTGTCAGCCTACACCAACTCCCACAACACGGTTTCGTGGTTGAAGGTACCAGTGGTTAAAGCCTTCATGGAAGGGGTAAAGAGACTCCACCCACCAATTTCAAACCCACCACCCGGATGGGACCTTAATGTGGTGCTTGCTAAGTTCATGGGCACACCCTTTGAACCCATGCATAAAGCCAGTCTCAAACAACTAACCTATAAAACTGCCTTCTTAGTAGCCATTACATCCATAAGAAGGGTCAGTGAAATTCAGGTTCTGTCAGTGCAGGATCATTTCTTTACTGTTCATAAGGATAAACTGGTTCTACGAACACACCCTAGGTCCTCACCTAGTTCATTTCTGAATTCCACGTTAACCAGTCCATTGAGCTTCTGGCCTTCTTCCAAGAACCCTAAAGCTCTGCTGAGGTGAAACTACACACTCTAGATGTGCGAAGAGTGGTCCTCTACTATGTAGACACGACCAGGCTGCTAAGAAAAACAGACCAACTGTTTGTCTCCGTAGTTACAGGCAGAGAATGCAATCGCGTCTCCAAAGGTGCCATCTCCAAGTGGATAGTCAATTGTATTATCCAGTTATGTTGCTCCCTTTCTGAAAAGACTCTGCCTTTTACGCCAAGAGCCCACTCTACAAGAGGCATTGGGGCCACTCTGGCTTTCATTGCAAATGTACCCCTTGACACCATTTGCAAAGCAACTACATGGAGCACTATTCACACTTTTACTCAGCACTACTGCATTGACACTCATTCCAAGACAGATACTCAAGTGGGACAAGCAGTTCAAAGACATTTATTTGCTCTTGACCCTTCTCACATCCCACCTCCTTCTTCTAACACTGCTCGCTAATTTATGCACAGCATGTGATCTAAGCAGATTCCACAAGCCTCAGAAGGGATACATTACTCACCGTAATCGTATTTCTGATGCTTGTATCTGCTTAGATTCACATGCGCCCGCCCTTCCTCCCCTCTGAGAGAAGGCGCATGGATGCTTGTAGTCTTATCTTTCTATCTGCTTGGATAATCTGTACTCGCGCTACTGCTCATGCTACCTCATGTCAGATAAAATACAATCTGAGGGACCTACATGCGTGAGGGATCATGGGTACAGTGGACGTCACACTAGGGATAGTATTACTGGCACGCCCTGTGTCGACGCCCATTTTCGAGTTTCGAAATACAAACTGTAGTACCCCGCAGCTACCACTAGATGTCGGCCTACGCACAGCATGTGAATCTAAGCAGATACAAGCATCAGAAATATGATGAAAGTGAGTAATGTATCCCATATAAAAATATGTGTAAGTGCTTCTTTGTTGTGCCTGTCTAGCTAAGATTCAGAGCACTTACCCACACCTCACATCTTACTCTTAAGATAAGCCTGGCTGCTCTGCCACACTACCAAGGTCCTGAGCTAGTACAGACTGATACTAAGAGTTGGCTATATACAAACCACCAGGATAGCTTACTAAAGTCTTACTGCAAGTAGGACATAACTCCCCTAACACATGCCCAGTATGTGGTTGCTTTCATGGTAGCGCTGGATTTGAATGTAGGCCGGCCTGTCGAGCATTTTTAGGAAGAAGGGCACTGTTGTGATCGAGCAGTATTTGTTAGGAGCTAGGGTGGGTCTAGCATGGGTTTTTTGATTAGAGGGAGGACCCTGGCGTTCTTCAGATTAGTTGGGCCAGAGCATGAGGAGAAATGGCATTGATGAAGCTGGCGAGGACGGGAGTTACCAGTTCAGCACAATTCTTGATGATGATGGCAGGGCAAATATCCCATTTACACCTGGAAGGTTTCAGGTTCTTGAGGATGGCTGCAGTACTGCAGTATCATCACCTAAAGTTCCCAATTTACCAACAGCTTATCCACTCCAACCCACACCGGCCTCCTGAAATCACCAGTTTAAAAAAAAACATAAATCCAATTCCATGAACCCAGTACTTTGAAACACTCACTTCCCACATCTGCTAGTTCACATACATCCCCAATCTCCTCATCAAGTTTTTTTTTTAAAATTAATTTTATTAATTTTAATCAAACAAAACAAAACCAAAATACAGCCAAACACGCAGTGCATTTTGCATCAACATAATCACATTAATTCTTTAATCTTGGTCACTGCTTCCCCCCTTCCCACCCCCCTTCATGAGCCTGTCTGTTCATCGTTCTCCGTGTCCGCCGCATGCGGCGGGGTTACGCTTCCTGTAGATTCGGTCAGATCTTGTATTGCTCCAAACAAAACAGCTAGTAGTGATTTCCATGCCATCAGGGTCCCTATCTCTTCTTCCCCCCCCTACAGTGTTCGACTCTTGCCATACCATTGTTTCTGCCTCTGCCCATTTCTGTAACTTCTTCCACCATACCTCCACCCGTGGCCTGTGACAAGTCTTCCATCCCATGGCGATCCTCCGTTTAGCAAGCACATATGCTAGGTCTTTCAGTTTATTAACATGCTTAAGTTTTGATTATCTGGGGAACCCTCCCAGCAAACAGGCCCAAGCTGTGTCTATAATCAACGTGACCCCTTTCTCAGCTAGCTTTTGTGCCACTTCTCCCCAGAAACGCTCAATTACTGGGCATGCCCAAAACATATGTGTCATATCAGCGTTCTCCTCGTCACATTTGGGACATGCTTGTCGTGCAGCGTTTTCAAACTTGGATATTTTCATGGGCGTCATATATGCTCTTTGCGTTACATATAGTTGTATTTGTTTTAGTCTAGCATTCCTTGACACCTTCTTATGGTGTCCAAGTGCCCGTTCCCACATCCCATCCTCCATCGGGGTTCCCACCTCCGCCTCCCAATCTAGCCTCAGCTGCGTTAGGTCTTTCCCAACCTTGGTCATCACCATCTCATACAGCCTGGAAATCTCATGCCCTCCATCCGATATGTCATATATTATTTCTATGATGGCATCTGGTTCTTCTCCTAACACAGTTTCAGGCCATGTCTCCCGGATTCTCTGCACAATTCTGTGGTATGTGATGTACTGGCCCGCATGCAATCCTGTCTCCACCCCAAAGACCTCAAAATCCAAAATGGCCCCCATCCGCCAGACGTCTCCTAACGTTACTAGCCCCACAGATTCCCAATGGGTCCCGAGTATAGCTCTCAACTGCATATCTCCCCCTGCCAACGCGACCAGCGGTACCTGCGGGGAGCAAGGAAGTGGGTTCTCCATCATCTGGCACGCCCTACGCCACATCTGCCACCCAAGCATCATCATCCTGGGGCGCTCTTTCATTTCGGACTTGGGCAACCAGATCATCTCCCTCAAGTGAAATGGGGTACAGTCATGTCCAAATAACCTAAATTCAGGGGTCGCCTCGTCCGAAAGCCACTGAGCCACATATTACAGCTGACTTGCCACATAATACACCTCAAAATTGGGCAGTTTTATCCCCCCTTTTTCGTAAAAATTCTGCAGCTTCCACAGCGCCACTCTATTCCGGGTACCATGCCACAAGAAATCCCTGCACATACTGTTAAGCTTAGCAAAGAACCCCTTGGGTATCATGTATGGGACATTGCTAAAACAATGCAAAAGCCTAGGCAGGACCACCATTTTCAGCATTGCACCCCGTCCCATCATTGCTAAGGGCAACTTGACCCAAAACTGCATACACTTCTCAATTTTCCGGAGTGCCACCTCGGTGTTATGCTTGTGCTCCTCCTCCACCGTATGGTACACATCTATCCCAAGATACCGGAAAGAACTGACCTCCCACGGTATTTGTAACACCGGAAACCGCGTCTCAGGGGTTCCCTTATAGTCGCCTAGCGGAAACATGCTGGATTTTTGGGGGTTCACCGCTATACCAGACAGTCCTGCGTACCTTGCCATCACCTCCAGTATGTACTGGAGATTTTCTTCTGGGTATCTTAAGTATAGCAACAAGTCATCTGCGTATAAGGAGATCAGATGTCGTTCTCCTCCCACTTCAATACCTATTGTGTCGTATTGTTGTCTAAGGTATATCGCTAGGGGCTCCAGGGTTAATATATAGAGCATCGGGGACCATGGGCACCCCTGCCTAGTGCCTCTGCCCAGTTGCCACCTCTCAGATATTACTGCACCCGTTCGAACTCTGGCCAGTGGCTCACTATATAGCATCGTCACCCACCTCATATAACCGGGCCCCATGCCATACTTCTCCAAGGCCGCCAACAACCACGGCCATTTGACCGAGTCGAAAGCCTTGACTGCATCCAGGGACACGATCGCCATGTCGCCCTCAGCCGTACTACCCCATTCAATCACCCGTCGGAGTCGCCTATGATTATGGGTTATATTCCTATTCGGGACATAGCCCGTCTGATCTGGGTGTATCAGCTTATTAATCACTCTCTGTAATCTGTCTGCCAGGACAGCCGTCAATATCTTGCTGTCCTGGTTTAACATTGAGAGAGGTCTGTAGGAGCCGCAGTTGTGTGCAGGTTTATTAGGCTTGGGGAGCTGTATTATGACCGCCTCTCTGAGTGATTCCGGCAACCGTCCCACCTCAAATGCTTCGTTGAGCATATTCAACATCGGAGGGAGCACCTCTGCCTTGTATGTCTTATAGAATTCACTCGGGAACCCATCCGCCCCTGGGGTCTTGCAGGTAGGTAATTGCCTCACCACTTCTTCTAACTCCTCCAGGGTGATCGGTGCATCTAGCTCCTCCCTTTCCTCCTCACTTATCATGGGTAATCCTATATCTCCTAATGTTTCCAATATTTCCTCTTGGCTACCCCCATCTCGTCCGCATACAGCGCTTTATAATATTTTGCAAACTCCTCGTTGACACCCTCTTGGGTGTCCACTGCGCTACCATCTTCCCTCATTATTGTTCTGATCGGGGGTCTGGGAGCCTCGCTTTTGTGTAGCCACGCTAACAACCATCCTGTCTTATCCCCTCCCGCATGCTGTCTCTCGATGTACTTCTTATAATTAAGGTTGCTGAGCCTCTCCCAGTGTTCCGCAAATTTCTGTTGCAGCCCCCGTACCCGCTCCATATCTTCGCATCCACCCTTCAATATTCTCTCCAGTTCCTCTGTCCGTCGTAGGTCAGTTAGCACCCCGCCCTGCAGGCCCTTCGATTTTGCTATCGCAACCCCTCGCATCACTACCTTAAAGGCTTCCCATAATGTACCTGCCGAGTCAACGCTGCCCGTATTCTCCTCAAAATAGTTTGCGGTCTCCTCCCTTACATCCTCTCTGAAGACTGGATCCTTGAGCGCTTCAGCACGAAGGCGCCATGTTGGGATCCGTGCCCTCATGGGGGCGGTACTGCCACCCCAGAACCAATGGCGAGTGATCAGAGAGGACCCTTGCCTTATATTCTACCTGGGTAACCTCCACCATCACATCCGACATGGCAAAGACATAGTCCAGCCTTGTATGTAGCTGATGAGGGGCGGAATACTGAGAGTACTGCCTTTCTTGGGGGTATCTAGTTCTCCACACGTCCGCCAGATGAAAGTCATCTAGCAGTGTCCGCAATGCTTTCGCGGCTGGGGAAGGCCTCTCAACCCTGCCATCCGATCTGTCCAAGTTAGGATTGAGTACACAGTTAAAATCACCACCCCTAATCACTGCGCTACCCATACATATGCCGAGGTTGGCACTCAGAGTCCTGAAATATGCCGCTGTATCCCGATTGGGGGCATATGTATTTACAATGCTTATCTCTTTATTCTCCACCAGTCCTCTCATCATGACCATCCTCCCATCTGTCTCCGCCATCTCCTGCAATGGTTGGAACGGAACATGCGGCGCCACCCACATTAGTACTCCCCTAGCATACGCAGAGTATGTCGAGCCCACCACCACCCCTTTCCATTTCTTAACAATCAGCTTCATCTTCCCCCGTGTCAGGTGCGTTTGCTGCAACAGCGCAATATCTATCCTCTGCATCCTCAAATACAGCATGACCTTGTTCCTTTTCAAGTAGCTGTTAAGTCCCCTGACATTCCACGTAATTATTTTAAGATCCCCCCATAGCTCATTTCCGTCCTCCTTTCCTACCTCCAGCAAATCCCACCCTCCTACGCGACACGGATTCAACCATACAATTCTGCTATATAGGCTCATGTTCGAACTAGAACTCAAACTCCCCAAAACTATATACATATCACACTCCCCGCCTCCCTCCCCTCCCCCCTCCCATCCCTTCCCCAACAACACCCTTCCCAACTGTTGCCCAGCTCCATCCCTGGATCTCAGGCACCCCCACATCTAGCCATGACTAATATATTCAGAGCTCAGTAGGGTGAAGTCGCCCTAATGGCCACTTAACTATTAATACTAAATGGGGTTGCTAAGACTAGCTCTACAAGGCTCCTTAATAAAGCACCAGTCTCAGTGCGCACAAAACATGATCTATCTTTGTCTTGTCTCATCCGCTAATAGGTCATATCAGTGACTATAGTCAAGTCCCATAGTCTTAAACCGTTCCCTCTCCCAGTGTTCTCGTTACTCATTACTTATCTCGTCCGTCTCCTTCTCCCGTCTGGATATCAGGCTCCAGGGGGGAACCCTGCATGTCGAGCCATCCCATGGCATCCTCCGGAGTGTCAAAAAACAAAGTCTTATTTCTGTGAAAAACTTTCAGTTTCGCCGGGTAAAGTAGCATGTACTTATGGCCTGCTTCCCTCAGTCTCCTTTTTACAGCCCCAAAGTTCATTCGGCTCCGCTGCACCATCAGGGTATAGTCTGGATAGGCCGTTATGTTTGCCTCCCCTCGCTTAATTGTTCCACCTTTGCGGAAGTGTTCCAGTATCCCCTACCGATCCCAGTAGTTAAGGATCTTGGCAATAACTGGCCTAGGTGGGTTGCCTGGCGGCGGCCTCCTCGTTAGAGCCCTATGCGCTCGTTCCACAGCGAATCTCTGGGACAGGGCTCCTCCAGGTATCTCCCGCAGCAACATGTTTTCCACAAACTCCGTGGGGTTATGACCCTCCGTCCCCTCAGGCAAGCCCACAATGCGGATGTTGTTCCTTCGGGCGCGTCCTTCCGCTTCCTCCGCCCTACTCTCCAGGTTGCCCACTCTCTGTACCAGGGTATGCAAGTCCGACTTGTGTGAGGCACAATCCGCTGTATTCGAGCTCGCTTCCTTCTCAAGATTCTCTGTGCGCTCCGCCAGAGACCTTACGTCCTGACGGAGTAGATTCACTTCTTCCTGCACTTCACCGACCTTAAGGTCCAACGCAGTTTTCAGTTCAGACACCACTATTTCGAGCTTGGCCTCCGAGGCCGCTTTCAAGTCTGCTTTCAAGTCTGCTATCGCAGCCAGGACCTCCTGATTCGTGCCCGAGGCAGCCATGCCGCCTGCAGGGGGCTTGTCTTTGCTCTTGGCGCTTTCCGGGCCTGGTGGTGTCCTGGCAAATTCGTCCAGCGTGGGTTGCTTCACTTTCAATCTTGAAGGCTTGTTAGACATGACGCTGCAGCCGTATAATGTGGTTTAACCCACCTCTTATGTTCCACCAGTGGGGGGGGCACACACTCAGTTTCAATATCTTAGGCCTTGCCCAGGCTTAGAGGCATCAGCGCCACACCAGCTCATCCGGCCTCTCCCTATGCACATCCGGATCAGTCTGCCGTAACCACCAAATCCACTCACACCCACCCACTGCTCAAACTGGGCGCCCTTTCATTTCGGGTCCGCCCATTCCATGTCCCAGTTAGTTTGTGCACTGCAAAAGGCCAGGCCAGTGTGCCGCCCTCCTGCCACTGATACAGTGTAGCGGGGTCCCTGTATTTCTTGTGTATTGGCAGCTCCTCCTTATATGTAGGGAGGCTACGTGTGTTGTGCTTGCCAATAATCGTACAGTTTTGCTGGGCAATAGTTTATTTTAGCTGCCTTGCAGTCACTTAGCTCATTTGCATATTCTTCCCTGGGTGTATTGGCTACTTGCTAAACATATGTCTGCTGCGATCAGCCCCTTTTTCGGGTGCTTCGCATCCAATCTTCGGGGGCCTTGGGCTCCTCAGCGCGATCACACGCGCACTCTCGCAGGGTTTTGTACCCCGTTCCCCGCTTTCCACAGGGTTTCTTACGTCCCAGGGTGCCTTCGGCACAGGCGGCGGTGCTCGGCCGCCCACTCCGCTGCACATCTGGGTGTGCCAGCCAACGTCCGTCCTCGTGTGCACTCACCCTTTCCCCTGTCGCAGCTGTCCTCACAACAGGCTCTACACGCCCGCTCGGCGACCAATTTGTTCAGAAACTGCCTCCGTCGTGTTCCCGGGCCATCATTACCTAGTGTTACAAAGTTTAATTGCCCGCGTCTGTTTCGCTCAGTCCTGCTACAGCCGCATGTCCTTTTCGCATCCGCCCTCCAGTTTCCTTTCAATGTGCACGGCCGCTCAGTCCTCTTATATGCCGCAGCGCATCACGGCGCATGTGGCCGCTGTATTCTACCCAATTTCTGGGCGCTTGGCATCCGTGCCTTGGGGGGCTCCTAGCTTCGCCACACGATCCTGCTCACGTTTATAATGAGCTTCGCTTTCCGAACGCTGCCATCTGCAGGGTCCCTCTCCGCATACGCCGCGACCCAGATATTCCGGTATGGGCCGCGACACACAGTCGCTCACTCCTCTTCTTGTCTGGTATCCCAGCCGTGGTCCGCCCTCACGAACACACGTCTGTTTCTCCACTACAACGATCTGCACATAGGGCACAATCCACTGTGCCAGCAGTTCCTTTGTTCGGGTTCCGCCGCCATCTTTTCTTCAGCCCCGCATCAGCCAGCAGAAGTATCACAACTCCTGTGAATTTCACTCGATCCGCACGCGTAAGCGTGCATCAGGTTCAGCTGACTTTCCCATTTCTTCTGGCTACATTTCTTGCTGCAGTAGACGGTGTAAAAACTCATGCTCGTCCGGATCCGTTGTCGGATCGAGGAGCACACGAAGAGAGCAGCCTATTCCATGGCTGGCAAGCCACGCCCCCCTACTCTCATCAAGGTTACTCGGGTAATGTACAATTTTTCCCACAATTTACCAAGATTCTTCCTCACCATAAACAACCTATCTGAAAGTGTCCATCTAATAGTCTCCCCCCCACCTCCCCTTTTCACAGCACCCTTATTACAGGCATCTAGGTCATAACCAGCTTGCAGCTTAGCTGGATAGATCATGGACTATTACATAATTTCTCTGTTTAGGTATGTTTGGCTGAATTAATTTTGAGCACCGCAAACTGACCACAATTTGTTTGCTCGGGGGGCCAATTTAAATGCTCGTTTTTTATTTATTTATTTTTTCTTTGGTCCCTCGCCTCCAATTGTAAGGAACCCCAAAATTGCAAAATGCCAACCCTGGGGAGCAGGGGACACCCCCTCAAACCCTGCTCTTCAGTGTTGGTATTTTGCAATATATGTGACCAAATTGCCCCGAAGGCCAAATCACCCATGCAGAATTCAATCAAATTGGTCATAGGTCAATTGTTTTAGATCAAATAGGCTAATGCCCGATTTCTCGCATAGACGCTTCGTAGTGTCAACTTATGAAACTTTGTACTCTGAGGTTAACGGCCGGGAATAACTTCAATTCAGTATTTTCTGATCCCTTGCAGCCTTGAGAATAATTGTTGCCATCATAATATTTGAGAAGGCACAGAATAACAGGAAGAGGTGGTGCGCTGGATTTCAGGCGTGGCCTAAACAATCTCTGCACTCTCTGAATCGGAAAGTGTGTCGACAGCTTGGCATCTGGGCGAAAACCCAAAATGTTGTTTTACAAGTAACTGTCCATTGTGCCCTTTCAGCGCTTTCCCTAAAACCAAATATGCACGTGATGTTGTGGAATGACCTTCCCTCCAAATCTTCAACTTTCTCCGCCACAATTTTTGTATTTTTTTAAACACTTTATTTAAACATTGGCAGCGTTCTTAACACATTATCATTCATGTCTGTGTTTTGGAATTCACATAGCAATGATACAGTATATTACAATTTTCAATAAGCATGAAGTTCATCAAACGTCCTGTGTTCCCTCATAACATAAAGTCAGAAGTGGGTGGATGATAGATGGAGTTAGTAAACAGATAAAGATCATTTAAATGCAATCATTCATTTTCCTCCTCCTCAGGAACTCTGGTTCAATCAACATACTAACTGGAGTGAACCATGTGTCCTTCGGTTGACGGGTGGTGGGTAGCAGTGAACTATAAATCTCTCCCTATCATTTGTGTAGGTTAGGTCCTTTAACCACTGACTGTGCGTAGGCGCTCTCTTGGACTTCCAATGGTGTAATATGCATTTCTTAGTCACTATACATGAGATATCAAAGCATCTCCGTCTTGCCTATATCTCCTAGCAGGTGTTTAATCAGGGATGAAATGAAATGGTGTGATGCATCCTACGGATTCCCCACTAAACCCTTGCCTAATGTCTCCACCCAGGTGGCTGGGGAAAGGCAGACGCTTCCTGATCCGGACTTTTTCTTCGAGAAGATCACCTGGGAAGAGAAAAGCCCAGGGGAGTGAGAGGAGTCTGTGGGATGAGATGCAGCATTTGTCTTCCTCTAGGGAAGACATATCACAAATGCCAAAGTATTTAATTGCTTGTTGTCATAATAATCTGTCTATTCCACAAGTTGAACATCTTACTGTGGGTAAAAATAGTCTGCAGCAACCCTTTTCTATAAAGAGAAATAAAAGCCCTTCTCAAACCAGAGGAACTCCTACAACTAAAAGCTCCCGCAACTCCCAAAAGTATAGTGAAAGAAAGTGTGTGAATATTAACAGTCTAAATTCTAAAGAACGTTATTCCTCTTCTCAATTAAGCCTGATGACTGACCCTTATGACACTCTTATGAATAACAGAAAAAACAACTTTGTTACTAGGAACTTCAAGTCCCATAGTTCCCTAAGTGCTGGGACGAGGAAGAGGGCTGAAGAGGAACAATGCAGGAACAGTGAACTAATTAATGTAATGACCTACACCTGAGGGAGACTAAGAGGCATAAAAGGCTACCTTGGGTGCAGGCATGGGAGAGAGGAGAAGCAGAGGCCAAAGTGGAAGGAGAAGGAGGAGAGCAGTGTGAACAGAAGGTGCCATGCATACCGTGTTTTCAAATGCATATTTCTTGTTCCCAGAAGATGTTCCTGCACTGATATTTTCACACGGCTGATGAGACATACCATTGCCTTAGGAAAGATGTCAAAGCACGCCAAGGTAATAGAGTTCCTTCCAGTGGCAATGCTATGCCGGTAGTACTGATCCAGAAATATCTCTGGAGCTGTGTTTTGGAGGCAGAAAACACACTCCTATGTGTCAGTAGATACTATTTTTTTTTTTTTGCTCACAGTATTGTTACTCACTGTTATTTGTGTTTTAAGGGCATACATGTCTGCTACTCCTAGCATATGTAAGGGTTGAGTTGGTAAAGTGTGTATGATTGTTCCTGCTCCCATGGTAAACTAAAGGGTGTTTTAGGTCTTTTCTGAACAGTTTGTGGATCTGATCCAACCATGAAGATACTTCCAGGTTGATCCGTAGTGTGCCACTTAGCATGCTGGATGACGTTGCTCTTCTTTTTTCTTATTTTTCAGCCAATCAATAATGGCTATCCAAACCAAAAGTTCAGGGTGGAAGCTTAGTTGATTTCCAGATTGTTTAGGTAATGTATAGCTCTATTCTGAAGGCCTTATGTAGATTGTCTGTTATTCTTCCCACCAACGCTCATCAGTGAATATTTTAATAACTGGGTGAGTTTAGTATTTGTTGAGGGATGTGTATGTTTTAGCCATTCGTTCTAAAGGTTTTTCAATTTCTGACTGTCAAGGCATTGTTATGGAGTGTTATGGAGTGTTGCAGTAGACCAATCTCAATGTGATCAGTGATCTGACAAGTTCAGTTCAGTGGTGGGAATTCAATAATGGGTACACATTCCCGAGCACGCTCATTTTGTGTTTCACGCTCTTAACCATCACATTGACCTGGCAAACAGAGGCCAACTTGCAGGTCTTTGTCCCTGGCTATGGGTTGTATCATCTGACAGCTGTGTATCCAAGTGAAATGGGTGTTGATGTAGGCTGCTACCTTTTGTTGCCACCATCATTTTACTCCCATTCATGCATATGCAGCTATGTTCCCTTAAGATGTAGTGTTGATGTGATGTGGAGTCCAAATACCTGTGCCTAAGAAGAATGTATTTTTCCATTTATATCTTTGTGAGGTAAATTGGCCATGAATGTTCATTAACTACCCATGCCTTGCCAAACCTTGACTGGCAAGCTCTCATTGGACTTTCAGTAACTCATTATAAAGACTTTGCGGTAAATTTAATCTTTGCAAATGGTTCTACTTAAAAATATCTGGAATCTGCTCATTGGTTCAGAATTCTTGAACTGGAAATCTGCCTTTAAAAAAATTGTGATTGCATCAGCATTATTCAAATTCACATGCTAATATATGAAACCTTCCCGAAGGAAATTGAATTGAGCTTTCTGTTTTTCCTTTCAGCCCAGGAACGCCGATAACGCCAAATACACCTGGAACTCCTGTTTCTCCAGGAAGTCCTTTGTCGCCAACTGCAACACCATCGAAACACACCTGTCGAGGGCAACATTTCCACACTGTAGGTGGAGTAGCAGAAAAGAATGTCTGCAACCGATGTAGTCACAAAAAATGGCACATAATGAAAGCATCCCCAAAATTTAAGGAACCAAAGAGGAATCGTCAAGCAGTTACTGTGCTATCTGTAGGAAGGTAAACCATTCTTTTTCAAATATTTTGTTTTTCCTGATGCCCCTCTTAGTGTGGTGATGTGTTTAAAGTGTTACCTGTTGGTGTAGGGTAACCTTGAATTGCAACATTAGGTTAGTTAAATGTCCACAAACTGGACCCATATTGAAAAGGCTTCATGTGCTTGCTTGGTGGAGTCGGTGCTGAAAAGCTAAACAATTTTGTATGCCATCTTTAGAGCAATTGACAACCACATTTGGCCATCCTGGCAGATGGTCTTCTTGAACTGATCACTTGGAGTCTACAGGCTGCAGTGTCGTCATTTTAGATCTCATCCTTGAAAGTGGGCACTGTATCAGCTCACTAGGGTATTGTGTATCCTTCTAAAGATAGTACCACTACATCCTGCTTCCTCTAGAGCTATGAGTTGCCTCATTAAAAGAATTCTAAATCCACTCTACAGGATCCCTACCTATGTTTGTTCAAAGTCAGTTAATAAGGCAATGGCTAGCAACAGATCCATAAATTTGGTATTAAGTAATGTCCCACTGCCTGGCAACAAGACATGTGGCAATAGTATTGAATAGGGAGTTTGTTATTCTGTATCCAACACCTGTTTGAAAAGTGATCTGCTATTAGGTCACAGTTAAGGAGATTTATTTCCACAGCCCTGAGCCGAGGAGTGTGAAAACATCTCTCCGAAGGGTAAGGTTGGGTTCCAACCAAGAGATAGGCCAAAGTCTCTCGTAGCAATGACAGCACAGTCGGACTTCACTGAAGAGAGGGTAGAAAGCTGGTGGAGAAGTTGTTCGTCCCAATAACTTACACAAAAGAGAACACTACAAAGATGTATGGAAAAATATATACTCATATATGAATCACATTAAGTTCAAATACATATTTTAGTTAGGTACACTAGAACAATTATATATATAAGAATGATCAAGTACCCATTCTCATATAGATAATACCAGGTGTATGCCCATTATTCCCTAGGCATAAGTGAAACATATTACTAGGTTATGTTCAGAATGTACAATGTCAAGATCTAAACAAACCCAGTAGTCCTCAAAAGCTCTACCGGCTATATACTTGGGTATAGCTCTTAGAGGGAGTTGTAGGGATTAAACAATGTTGAGCACTGCACAGAGGGCCACCGAATGTCACAGTACAGTTCAATACACAAAATAACCCAAGTTAGATACAGTAAACTAATACATTTCTGTGGACAGGCTGGCAGTGCAAAGATGTATTACTTTAAACTCTCCATAAAATCACAGGTACTAACTAGCTTTTGGTGTAAAACTCTAGACACCCTGTGGGACCCCAAGAAAAACATCTAAGAAAAGTACACCTTTTAGTCATTGTATGAGCATTTTAAATGTTTGCCCTATAAATTCCTATGATGAAGCTTTCACAAAGTCTATAGCAAAGTGTAAGGACAGTTTTTCTGAAGTTCAACTAAGGTCTTAGTAAAACCAAACATCTGAGACAGTGCAAAGCTCCACTCTCATTAGGCTGCACCACCTGAGTATTTGGTAGCCTAGACAGAACAGCCAGGCGTATCCTAGGGGGCTGTAGGGAGCTACAAAGAACCTGTATTATACCAAGGGCTCAACAGAAACACAATCAGAAGTATAATAAAAGAAGGTTTATTATTGATACAGTTAGGCCAAGTTAAGTATTGGGGTAAGTACTTTGGCATAGTCATAAAAACATTATAAAAACACAACAGAATGCTTGAAGGTACAGAGACCAAAGCATAAACCTTCTTTAGAATAACCAACAGGAATGCTAGGGAAGTCAGACCTTATCAAACACATTTAGTATAGGCCACACCTATTCATGGGGAGTAAAACCATCAGGTACTTTTAGATTACTTTACAGTAAGTCAAGGGTAGTAGATTGTCAGTCTTGCAGTGACTCTCAGTTAGGGAATCACTTGGTAAACCAACCCTGTTAGCAGGATACTTTTTTGAATAGTGTAAAATAGATTCAAGGAACAGTATAAACCTATAAAAATATTTAGGATAAACACTCAGTTATACCAGATGAGTAAGACCTTATGGTTTAATATACATGTACAGTTGCTTTTCAGATCAGTGGAACACAGACTAAGGTACACAATAACCCTTTAACGTATTTTAGGATGGCACACAGCTATGCAAGTTAAGTAAAACCAAGGCAGACTTAGTCTAGACAGGCTATACAGCAGGTCAGGGCAAGCAAGTCCCAGTTAGTAAATGTATACACTTATTCTGAAATAAATAGTTAAGTGAAGCCAACAGCATTACTTTTCGGAAAGAGACATAACCAATTCACAGGTGAGTAAAATAACCTTACATATACATTTCAGAATGTCAGAACACGTTCAAGGTAAATAAGAACTTTTTTAACTGCTCATCTCAGAGGGACAGATACCAACTAACTATTTCACAAGTAAGTGACTTTTAAACACGTGTTATAGTTTTCAAGGCAGAATCCTTGTCTTATACAGTCCTTCCCTAGTCTATTGCATGGGTTCTCTGAGGCAGAAGAGGGACCGTAGTGGCCAGCTGTATGCACAGCCTCTTCAAATAAGTACGTATTTCACTTTAGAGTTAGTTAGGGTCCAGGACTTCTGGGAAGAAACCCAAGGACGATTCCAGCAGTAGAGCTGGGTGAACTGGATGAAAGGACTCTGAATCACTAGAAACACCCCAAATCAATACAGAAATCACACAGGCTTAAGGTAAGTAAATACCCCAGCCAACACAGTACCTCGGCTCAGAAGAAGAGTTTGTAGTGGGACAGACTTAAGGATCTGCAGCCAAAATCCTGGTTGAAGAATTCCTTGTCATGAAGACTGAAGACAGGACACGGATGGATTTTGCAGCAGGGATAATTTGTAAGGCTTCATGCAATAGTTTTAGTGGCTAGATGTGGCTATGTGGTTTTGGCGTCCTTCTCAGGAGCCAGGAAAAGACTGAATATCGCTGATCGGATTCTCGTCTCTAATATGGTCCATCACTCTGGTGAGGGGGACTACAAGTACTTAAATCTTGTTTCTTGAGAGCCAGGAGGAGGCCACCAAAGTTTCAGCTCGATTCAGATTTCGGAAGACAATGCACCGTGCAGTGGCTCGAGCTCTGAGGGTATTACGGTGCTGCAGCCCTGAAGGTCGCAGCATGACGTGGGCTGGATCAAAATGCAGGTCTTCTTGAGTCTAGTTGATCTGGCCCGGCACTGGGTCGGGGTCGTCATTTTTGGGACGCCCAGGTCGATTGGAAGGAAGGGTAACGGCAGGCTCTGGTTACACAGCAGGCTCTCTGGTCGCTGGAAATCACTGCAGCCGTGTTTTCTTCATCTTCCTATTCGGTTTCAGCTCCAGCGGTGGACTTGTCAGCAGCTTCCAGGTCCTGAGTATTTAACGGGAACTACAGCACATTTTCTGCAATCTCTCCCTGCATTTTACACAAAGGGGTGGCCTGGCTGTCTAGTCAGTACAGCCAACCCCCCATTGAGACTGACCTCCTTTCAGGCAAGGTGAAAGACAAAGGGATGCAGAGTTTTGGACTCCTCCCTCCCTCGCTTCTTTCCTTATCAGACAACTCTACAGCCTTGACGGGGAATACAAAGCATTCCTGCCGAAGACAAAACTCCCACTGAGGCCATTCCCGCCAAAAATGACAGGGGAAGACCTCAAACTACAAGCAAGTAAGAAATGACAAAAAAAGGATCCCACCATTTTAGAAACATTGTGGCCCTTCTGTGCATTACCAAGGCATAAAGGTAAAACCACTGCCACCAGCCATTGAAGCAAACTTGCAATTGTAGCAAACATTGTGCAGGTAAGGAAGAAAGCAGCACTCCACATAAGGTGGGGTGTGCTGGCTCACTATATAAAATCTAAAGGGGGATGAAAGTCCCTCTTTTCTACTTGGGAACTGTAGTTCACCCAAGTACATGAAAGAGAAATTAACAGGGGAGCCCATAGGGGCAACCGAGCCTGAGCCCAAAAGTTGTAGGAAACTATAACTTCAACCATAAACTATGGCGAGACATAAAAAGGTTAACCATAAAAGTGTAAAAGACTAGGTGATAGGAGAAAAGATTCCCCTTCACCTAAGGACAAGGTAAAATAGTTACCTAGTCAAAGCAAAGAGTTTTCGGGTTGACACAGGTCAGGAAGATTTATCATAGATGTGAAAATCTTACCTATCGGCAAGCAAAGGTTATCTGTTAAAGAGAGGCATGTACTTGTTCTAAGCCATAAGCGTGGCTAAAGAAGCAACCAAGCCCAAGAAGCACCTGAGGAGATCTCATGAAGAGCTTCCGATCCAGGTTCCAGAGTCAGCCAGACAGAGAAGGATGGATGCCGGGCAAGCTTCCGACCAATGGAAGTCTATGGCGATTTGTGATAAAGGTGTGGCCTGCGGCACCACACTACTCCCAGACCTACGAGACACCTCAGATCTAAGAAATATTTCAGGACCCCAGTACCCGGCCACAAGTACTTAAAATGCCAGTCCCTGAGGATTCAATTCCTAAACAACTGGAGAAACTGGTAAATTCAGGGATTCTTTTACATGGCTGAGACAAGAATCTGGTTCACAGGGAGTTGAACACTGGACCAGCGATGAAACATATGGCCGAAAAGAAGAATGCATTCCCAGGAGTCCGACCCACTAGTCAGAATCAGTAGCAGATACAAGAGTGAAGGCACTAAAAGGACTGAGAAACTTGTGCAAGGAGTTCCAGGCCACTCGAGGGGCAACAAAGGCAGCCAGCCAACAAATAACAGTCCCACGATCAGAGCAATGGATGACCCCAGACAGAGCTGAATTGGAGTAAAGGTAATCCTCGGAAACATATAAAATGACCAATTATAAATGACAGAGTGCGATTCCAAGATGGCCGCTGACGTCCTCTGTCCAGCTGGAACTCGAAAGGAGTTAAAAGCAAGTTAAAGCATCCAAACCCAATGCGATTGGCACCCGAACAGAACCGAGACGCCGTGCCTGGAAGCTGATTGGAAACGGTCGGCTCCTGTGGAGAAAGAGACCCTGGAATGCAGCGCACCGAGGAGGGGCTGTGGTTCCTATTCTTGAGAAGCATGGAAGAGGATGCTGCAAAGCCCTGCTGGATCAGATTAAGGCGGTCCAAAGTAGCAGACCTTTTTTTGGGACTGCGGGATTGGAAGGCAAAGATCCGGGATAAAGTAATTGCAATACGGGGAACGGTTCGGCGATCTGGGGACTCCTGCCAGGGGACGATCAACTCCGACAAGGAAGTGGGAACCCCTGACAGCGCTTCCGGTCCGCTCAATCGAGTCACAAGGATCAACGTGGGGACTAGTCTGACGGACCGGAGTGAACGTGGACACTCGGACATGCTAAGCTAGTTACTGAGCCGGTCTTATCATCCATCCACGAGAGGTCTGTGTGCAACAGAGCTAGGGTTCCCCGGGGGTGAAGGCGGAGATGGCGCCCATTTGAAAGTATGCGCTGTGAGCCGAACACACTACACCTGTAACGCTCACCTGATTCCCACGGAGGCGCGGGTCTTGGCAGGAAGGTGTCTGTAACACGAAACGTGATGTGCAGGATTCGGTTGGCTTCTGGGGTCGAACCTCTCCGCACTGTGTGTCGGACTCGAAGGGTGAGGTTTCTGCAGGTGAAATAATATGGGGGTTAAAGGTCTGGGTTGTGAATGTCCCTATCTCTCTCCTCTCAGCCTGACTGTTGAGCCCGCCTCCCAGGTCAAGGTGCTCACCTTAGATAGGTGAATGCTGGGCTCTCCATCTGCGTCTAGTGCAGGGTGCCGTTGCCAGTTCCTTCACTGGTGAAACGTTGGCCTCTTGACTTCAGAGGATGGGTACCGTCGTTGTCGGCACGACCGGTAAGTTTCTGGACACCTTTACTCTTTATAGTCTTTTTATGCGTGGCGGTGAAGCGCCTGGAATTGTGTAAGTATGGCAAGCGCTCTTACTGTCTCTTTCTTTGTCTTTGCAGGCGACGATGCAGAATGAAGAAATCCGGAATTCGCCGCGTGCCGGTAAGTGTAACACTGCTGTTTATCTTTGCAGGTGAAGATGCAGCGTGAAGAATCCGGAATGCACAACGTGCCGGTAAGTAGAATAATGCTGTTTATCTTTGCAGGTGAAGATGCAGCGTGAAGAAGCCGGAATGCACAGCGTGCCAGTAAGTATGATAATGCTGTTTATCTTTGCAGGTGAAGATGCAGCGTGAAGAAGCCGAAATGCACAGCGTGCCAGTAAGTATGATAATGCTGTTTATCTTTGCAGGCGAAGGTGCAGCGTGAGACGCGGCCGCTGCCGATGGATCAGGTAAGTAAACACTGCGTGTTAAAGTTCGTTCTGCTAACCTGTTGTTTCTGGTCTTTTGCAGGTGCTGATGTTGATCGGGTACAGGAATGGTAAGTATAATTCTTGCAGGTTCAGGATCCAAAGAAGAAAAGCTGGAACAGACTCGGTGAGCGTTCTGCTGCAGATGCAGAATAACGCGAAGCACATCCCATAGCCTAGGAGTGATGAGGCCTCTCCTTCCACGGCCCCGCCTAGGTAAGAAAAGAGTTCCTGCTTCCAGAAGAGTTCCAGTGCTGTATCCAGTGGAGCTGCCCCACCCAGGTAAGAAAGTAGTCCCAGTTCACCGAGGACTTCTAAGAGTCTGGTAAGTAAGCAGCATGGTCTGCCACAGGTAAGTCCACCCAAGCACCTTCACACCAATGATGAGCCCGGCGCTTCCAGTGCCGGGACCGATGCTTCTGATGAGCCTGGTACCACCGGCACCAGGACACGGTCCAAAAGGTCCCTCTGGGGACCGGCTGGTGCCTAGGATCAGGGTTAGGGGCCTGCTTCCAAGGACGTTGGGCTGGTCCTGACTCCTTGGAAGCAGTGATCATGACAGTATCCCCCCTCAAGGCCCCTCCTAAGTGTGTCTTTCCCGGGGGCTTTGGCTTGTCGGGGTGATTCAGATGGAATCTCTTGACCAGACGAGGTGCGTGGACATGTTCTGAGGGTTCCCAAGACCTTTCCTGGGGACCATATCCTTTCCAATTAACCAGTATAATTTAGACCTGGAAATTTTGGAGTCTAGGATGTTCTTCACTTCGAATTCCAGTTCTCCGTCTACCAAAACGGGTTCTGGGAGTTTAGTCAATCGGGTTTCTGGTTGTACTGGTTTTAATAAGGAGACATGGAATACTGGATGTATTTTCATATGCGTAGGTAATTCCAATTTGGCAGCCACCGGATTAATTATGGCAGATATGAGGTAGGGCCCAAGGTATCTCGGGATGAAAGTGCGGGGTCCTTTTAAAGGCAGGTGCTTGGTGGATAACCAGACTTGATCTCCTACAGCGTAGTGAGGGGCCTCTTTACGGTGCCGATCGGCTGCCTTTTTGAATTGAGCTTTAGCTCTTTGCAGATGGGCAGTGGCTTCCTTAAAGGCACAGGTGATCTCCGAATGCAAGTGATGCATAGCAGGTGCTTCAATTTCTTGGGGAGGATCCAGGTTGGAGGTTCTAGGATGGTGTCCATATAATAAGAAAAAAGGAGTCTTCCCGGTTCCAGAATGAGTCGAATTGTTGTAAGCGTATTCAGCGATCCAAAGAATGTCCTTCCAGGGTTTTTCTGTTTGGTGGAGCATGCAGCGTAGATATTGTTCTAATGTCTGGTTTGTCCTTTCGGTTTGTCCGTCAGTTTGGGGATGGTGACTGGTCGAAAGTCTTACATCAACTTGGGCTAGATGACAGCAACTGCGCCAGAAGTGGGAGATGAATTGACTTCCCCTATCGGAGACTAAAACCGAAGGAAAACCGTGTAAGCGAACGATGTTTGCTAAGAATTCCCGGGCCAATACTGAGGCTGAAGGCAGACCCTTCAAGGGTATGAAGTGAGCCATTTTCGAGAATAGATCCACGACTACTAAAATGGTAGTATATCCCAAGCATGGAGGTAAGTCCGTAATAAAATCCATGGACAGGGTATGCCATGGACAGGGAGGAATGTCAAGTGGCTGTAATAGGCCGGCTGGTTTTTGCTTTTGACTTTTATTCTGGGCACACACACCGCAGGAGATTACAAAGTCTCTAATATCCTTTTTCCACGATGGCCACCAGAAATGTCTTTTAATCTTTTCCATGGTTTTGGTAATGCCAGGGTGCCCCTCCTTTAGAGAATCATGATAACCGGAGATTACTTGTTTTTGTAGTTTCTCACAGGGCAAGTGCAATCGTCCTCGGAAATATGGTAGGTCTTGATCTACTGAGAATTCTTTTCCCTTTAATTGCCAGTCCTGCAACTCGGTCGGAGTTAGGAGCGATTTCACCGTGGTCTTGATGTCTTCAAAAGATTGAGTGCTGACCAAACCCAAAATCCTTTGTTCTGAGATTATGGGTATTGGATCTGGATTGATCAAATGTTCATCTACTCCCATCCGGGAGAGGGCATCCGCCTTTCCGTTCTTACTACCTGGTCGATAAGTAATTATAAAGTCAAATTCTGCTAGGAACAGAGCCCAGCGAAGCTGTCTGGAAGACTGAGCTTTGGCTGTCTTTAGATATTGTAAATTGCGGTGGTCAGTCATTACGGTGACTGTGTGTCTGGCTCCAAGAAGATAATGCCGCCAGGCTTTAAAGGCCGATCTGATGGCCAAAAGTTCCTTGTCAGTAATTGAATAGTTGATCTCAGGAGGCGAAAACTTGCGGGACCAAAAGGCAACCGGATGTAGTTGGTTTGTGACCGAATCTCTTTGTGATAACACTGCTCCCATTGCAAGACTAGAAGCATCTGTTTCCATGATGTAAGGAAGTTCTGGGCGAGGATGTTTTAAAACAGGTGCAGAAATGAATTTAGCTTTTAAGTCTTGAAAAGCTTGTTCCGCTTCAGAAGACCACTCAAATTGTTTGTTCTTTTTCAACAGAGCGGTGATGGGCTGGACTATCCGGGAAAATTCAGGAATGAATCTGTGGTAAAAGTTAGCGAATCCTAACATGCTTTGAACTCCTTTTACAGAGGTTGGTGATGGCCACTTGATAATTGCATCAACTTTCTTTGAATCCATATGGACTCCGTTAGGTGACAATATGAATCCCAGGAACTCGACTTCTGTTGCGTTGAAAACGCATTTCTCAAGCTTAGCAAAAAGACTATGTTGACGCAATCTCTCGAACCTTTTTAACGTGTCTCTGATGTTCTTCTTCAGATGATGAATATACGAGGATGTCGTCAATGTAGACAACTACACACACGTCAATGAGCTCTCTAAGGACATCGTTCATAAAATATTGGAAAGCAGCAGGAGCATTACACAGTCCAAAGGGCATCACTTAATATTCAAATAGCCCGTACTTGGTGCGGAAGGCCATTTTCCATTCATCGCCCTCTTTGATCCGTACCAAGTGGTAGGCTCCTCTGAGATCCAGCTTTGTGTATATACATGCATCTTTTACTTGGTCCAGGAGTTCAGGGATCAAAGGTAACGGGTATCTGTTTTTAACAGTGATCTGATTCAGGGCGCGGTAATCTATGCAAGTCCTAAGGTCTCCTTCCTTTTTCGGAATGAAGAACAAAGCCGATGAAGCTGGAGATTTTGAAGGACGGATAAACCCGTTAGCTAGGTATTGGTCCAGGTACTGTCTGAGGTGAAGGTTCTCTGGCTCGGTGAGGGCATAGATCATGCTGCAAGGAGGAGTTGTTCCAGGTATCAGATCTATTTGACAGTCGTAAGACCTACGAGGAGGTAGAGTGTTAGCTTGATCCTTCTGGAAGACGTCTTGGAACTCCTGGTATTCAGGAGGTAATTTGAGAATCTCCTCAGAAGAGATCGCCGCTCATGAAACATCAGGTCGAGGATAAGTGGTAGAACACTCTGGAAACTGAACCGTCTTTGCTCGCCAATCAATCTGAGGATTGTGCTTCTCTAACCAAGGGATTCCCAGAATGATCTGGAACTGAGGGGCCTTGGTTACATCGAACACTATTCTCTCCCGGTGTCCATTGTGACTCAACAACGTCACTTCTTGGGTGGCATGCGTTACTGGTCCGGAGGCTATCTCTGTGCCATCCACAGTAGTGATGACGTCTTTTACTGCCTTAGGGACAAGGGGTAGATTCATCCTTGATACCATTTCACGGTCCACATAGTTACCGATTGCTCCGCTGTCAATGTAAGCTTCAATTGCATGCAAACGATCCGGACGTTCAGGACTAATGAGGACCATGGGTATCACGAAATGCGAGGTCACGGGACAGATCTTAACGCTCGGCAAGAGGACCTCTACTCTTGTCGGACGAGGTCGTTTCCCTGCTCAGAATTTGTGGTACAGGTATCCGCGGCTCCCACAGTCTTCTTAGCTGGTTTCACGGGACAGTCCCGAAGAAAGTGTCCTGAATTACCGCAATAGAGGCATAATTGCAGCTGCCTTCTTCTTTCCTGCTCTTTCTGGGTTAAAGGTCCTTTCATGCCCCCTATTTGCATGGGTTCCACAGTGTCAGCTCCCTTATTCGAGGTCTGTGGTTTAGAAAACACTCGGGTATCAAATCTGGAACGGTCTGCCTTCCTGTTCTGTAGTCTATGGTCCAGTTGGACAACTAAGTCAATATAGTCCGAACATTCTTGTGGAGGATTCACAACTTGCGCTAGCACATCCTTGAGCTCTCCACGCAGGCCTCTGTAGAAAAGCGTTATTCTCTTGTCCTCGGGCCATTGTGTTTCCACTATGAGTCTATTGAAAGAGGCTATATAAGTCAAGAGGTCTTGGTTACCCTGTCGTAATGAGAGAAGTTCATTGTCCAAGGCCTGCCCTTGTGCATGTCTTGCGAACAGTTTCTCCATGCTGGACTGGAAGGCTTGAAAATCGTGTAAAACCGGATCATCCTGGGTGACTAAAGGGATCGACCAATCTGCAGCGCTGCCACTGAGATAAGAAAGCACGAAAGCCACCTTGGCCTGGTCTGTTGGGAATGCAGCTGGTCGACATAAGAAGTGCAGGCGGCACTGGTTGATGAACACTGCGAATTTCTTTGGATCACCAGCAAAGCGTTCGGGCGGAGTCAAGGGCACATTACCGGGCAGATTGATTTGCACTGGATTTGAAGCTGATGCAGAAGGATAACTCCCTCCTGGAACGGGCAAAGGTGTCTGTCCTGCCTGCGTTTGTAACAACTGCCTAGCAAGGTCCTCTGTTCGCTCCTTAGAAATTATCAGTTCTCTTCTTAGAGAGCTCGTTTCCTGGCGAGCTGCATGTACTTCTGCTCTTAATTCCCCAAGCAACTGGGCTAGTTGATCAGTATCTGAGGTTTCCATTGCGCCTGGGTAGGAGTTTTGTGGTGGGCTTCGCGTTCTGTAACGCTCACCTGATTCCCACGGAGGCGCGGGTCTTGGCAGGAAGGTGTCTGTAACACGAAACGTGATGTGCAGGATTCGGTTGGCTTCTGGGGTCGAACCTCTCCGCACTGTGTGTCGGACTCGAAGGGTGAGGTTTCTGCAGGTGAAATAATATGGGGGTTAAAGGTCTGGGTTGTGAATGTCCCTATCTCTCTCCTCTCAGCCTGACTGTTGAGCCCCCCTCCCAGGTCAACGTGCTCACCTTAGATAGGTGAATGCTGGGCTCTCCATCTGCGTCTAGTGCAGGGTGCCGTTGCCAGTTCCTTCACTGGTGAAACGTTGGCCTCTTGAACTTCAGAGGATGGGTACCGTCGTTGTCGGCACGACCGGTAAGTTTCTGGACACCTTTACTCTTTATAGTCTTTTTATGCGTGGCGGTGAAGCGCCTGGAATTGCGTAAGTATGGCAAGCGCTCTTACTGTCTCTTTCTTTGTCTTTGCAGGCGACGATGCAGAATGAAGAAATCCGGAATTCGTCGCGTGCCGGTAAGTGTAACACTGCTGTTTATCTTTGTAGGTGAAGATGCAGCGTGAAGAAGCCGGAATGCACAGCGTGCCAGTAAGTATGATAATGCTGTTTATCTTTGCAGGTGAAGATGCAGCGTGAAGAAGCCGGAATGCACAGCGTGCCAGTAAGTATGATAATGCTGTTTATCTTTGCAGGTGAAGATGCAGCGTGAAGAAGCCGGAATGCACAGCGTGCCAGTAAGTATGATAATGCTGTTTATCTTTGCAGGTGAAGATGCAGCGTGAAGAAGCCGGAATGCACAGCGTGCCAGTAAGTATGATAATGCTGTTTATCTTTGCAGGCGAAGGTGCAGCGTGAGACGCGGCCGCTGCCGATGGATCAGGTAAGTAAACACTGCATGTTAAAGTTCGTTCTGCTAACCTGTTGTTTCTGGTCTTTTGCAGGTGCTGATGTTGATCGGGTACAGGAATGGTAAGTATAATTCTTGCAGGTTCAGGATCCAAAGAAGAAAATCTGGAACAGACTCGGTGAGCGTTCTGCTGCAGATGCAGAATAACGCGAAGCACATTTCATCAATCGGGTGTGGTTTAAATAGCCTAGGAGTGATGAGGCGTCTCCTTCCACGGCCCCGCCTAGGTAAGAAAAGAGTTCCTGCTTCCAGAAGAGTTCCAGTGCTGTATCCAGTGGAGCTGCCCCACCCAGGTAAGAAAGTAGTCCCAGTTCACCGAGGACTTCTAAGAGTCTGGTAAGTAAGCAGCATGGTCTGCCACAGGTAAGTCCACCCAAGCACCTTCACACCGATGAGCCCGGCGCTTCCAGTGCCGGGACCGATGCTTCTGATGAGCCTGGTGCCACCGGCGCCAGGACAAGGTCCAAAGGGTCCCTCTGGGGACCGGCTGGTGCCTAGGATCAGGGTTAGGGGCCTGCTTCCAAGGACGTTGGGCTGGTCCTGACTCCTTGGAAGCAGTGATCATGACAACACCACAACGATCGGAGGCCTTCCAGCTCCTGAAATCCCCCTGAAAAGTATTGCAAGCCCCGGTTTGAGGAGCCTGACTAAGTAAAGCTTCCTGCGGACTCACAATCATCGACTGTTGCCGATCCTGAACACCGAACAACCCCTGGAACTGGCTGGTAAGAGGGAGACATAAGCCCTGGGGCCCAAAGCAATGCGGGTACGAAATACAGCTGGGCTGGGGTACCACAGATTGTAGATCCTGGCCCATCTTAAAGGAGCGGTGAGAATACTGTTTTGTTGGCCCCACGGAGGAGGAGGGAGCCTTGAAGGTTTGGACGGTGCGCTGCAGTGGATAGTTAACCCGAAAAGTACAAAGTCCCAAAGTTCAGCAAAAGAGCTGGTGGTCTCTAAGGTGGGAGGAATTAAACACTAAAAATGAAAATTCTCCCTCACAACAGGCAATTACTGACCACCACACACACCTGACTTCCATTAACCTTCTCCATATGGATGGATAAAAGGCGAGAGCATTCTGAGCGAGGCAAAGCACACGAGAAAACTGCAGTTTCAAGACAGCAGCTGAACGAGAGAAGAAAGATGGCAAAACAGAAGGGGATTGCAAGGAGGGAAGTACCCTTGACCTTTTTGACAAGGAACCGTTACTTTCCTGAAACCTCAAGAATAGAAAGCATAAGACCAGGAAACCAGGCTAAAGAATCTTGCATTGGGTGTCGGAGGTACCCGGGGCCCTCCCGCTTCAATAATCAAGACTGGTAGACGTGTCGGCCACTGTGGTACCGTCCTTTGCTCCAAGAACAAAGCAGCGTCCGTGAAATCAACACAGTCGGTGAGTTGGAAAGACCGATACAAGACCGGTCTGTGTTGAAACAAAGGTTGCAAGCAGCAACATTGTATGGCAAGCACTGGAACGAACACTGTTAAGGCACATTTGATAAGAGACACAGGTAAAGTTGAACTGCTGATGAGTGATTGAACTTTAAAAGCAAGATACAATACCTGTGACAGAGTGGTCTTACACTGCGGGGGTGCTCAATCGAAGGTCTCTAAGCTGAAAAGTGGCAAAAGTGAAATTGAGAAAAAGGTTATATCAAGAAGAGAAAGAGCAATCGTGAATCAAAGTGGTCCTAGGACGGGTCAAGAAAAATCCTGCACATAGTCAAAAGTCTTTGATTTTGCGGAAGTAGATACACTTGGTGTGAGCCCGGCGCAGAGGGACCCGGGGTGAACAGTAAACCACCCGAGAAGTTGTGTATGTGCAATCCTAAGAAGAAAGGAACTTTAATGTTTGTCGTGTTGTATCCGGCCCTCTAAAATGAGAGACTTTGAATGGCAAAGAGTCTTTAGCACTGAAGGCCCTGATGTTGATTGAGGTTTTGAACTGCATCCTTGTGCTAGTGAAGCCAGAGTGTGTGCTAAACTCGAGTGTGCCGCCTTGTCTCGTGCTGAAAACATGGGGAAGGGAAGCCAACGGCTTGAATAGCCTGACATATCATTTATTGAACACTTTTCTTTTGTATAAAAAAAATACACAAACAATTTGTATTTAGATGTAACGATTGTCAATAGGTTAATTAGTATAGGCCCTTTTATTTTGACAGACTTCACTAGGACTGCGTTATTGTTTGGTCGTAGCTTGCTCCCATATTTAGATATAGGATTAGATAGGTGTTTTTCAAACCCAATTGAACTTCAATAAGCACCCTTGAACTGTGATCACTTGTGGCTGTCTTACAGTTTGATACCATGCCTTCCTTACATAAGGGGCAGCAAGATAACGAAGACCAGGCTCAAGTGTCTTTAAAACGCACTACGTGCCACCCTGTTTGACAAGATTGGATGCAGTAACCCTGCGGTAGACTACACCAGCCATGTCCTCTTGGTAATAGGTAAACCACCTATTGATATAGGTCAGTACTACACAAGTTGGTAGAGAGACTGAGCAGCCAGCTTATCTGAAGAGGGGTAAATGTGAGCTGTAGAGATGTAACACTGAGATTCACAATTACAAGTTCCAAATAACACTTGCACTCATTGTTTTCTAGTAAAATAATTATTTATTTATTTAACGGTCAGTTTTAAATAAGCCTTCTTTAAAAAGGGCAATATGCAACAATACAAATACACTTCATAACCCTTCCTTAGATTGAGCAAGTAGATATTGTTTTGGGGTGCCTCACACACACTTCCTACACCCTGAGGTGTAGCCTGGGAGAAAGAACCCTGCACACAGTGGATGTACGCAGAGCTGTCATGTTCTACATGGAAAGAGCTCGACCACTTAGAAAGACTTATCAGTTTTTCGTTTCAGTGGCGGCAGGAAGAGAAGGAGACGCAGTCTCCAAATCCACTATCTCTAAGTGGATTGTCAAATGCATCACACTCTGCTACAGTCTTGCTAAGAGAGAGCTGCCCTTCAAGCCTACAGCACATTCCACTCGAGGCACTGGGGCGTCCATAGCATTCATTGCAAATGTTCCCCTTGAATCCATTTGCAAAGCGGCAACCTGGAGTTCTGTACACACCTTTACAAAACACTATTGCCTAGACGCTCATTCTAGGTCTGATTCTCAGGTGGGACAGGCAGTACTAAGACATATTTTCACTACTGTTCCTTCTCACAACCCACCTCCAACTCCGGGTACTGCTCGCTAGTCTATTCACAGCATGCGATTCTAAGCAGATTAACAAACATCAAAAGACATGCATTACTTACCGTAAAAAACTTTTCTGATGGTTGTATCTGCTTAGATTCACATGCGCCCACCCTTCCTCCCTGCTCGGATGGAAGGAACATAGACATCTTAACACTTTCTCTCTTTCTGTACTCACTCATGATAGTCGTAAGGCTCCCTCTCGGCAGAAAAAATACAATCGAAGGGACCTCGACGCATGAGGGATCTTGGGTACACTACGTGTCACGTAGGGATAGTGTTACAGGCACTCCCATGTCGCCGTCCCCATTTGGATTCTCGAAAGACAAGATGCAATACTCTGCGGTTACCACTGGATGTCGGACCATATCACAGCATGTGACTCTCAGCAGATACAACCATCAGAAATGCTTTTACGGTAAGTAATGCATGTCTTACTTAAATTTGTAACTTTCTAGACCCAGCACACACTATCTTACAATAGGGTGCTGGAGGGGTTACTTAGTATCCCCTTTGTCTAGCTTCTCATGTAACATTTTTGTTACCCTTTCCTTGATGAATGGCTGGTGGCAGTGGTTTACTTGTAACTACCGTGGTGTGCATTTACCGCGGGCTGCGTTCGCAGCTGCAGTGAAGCACCCAAGGGTGCCATTTTTGTCAAAATGGCCGCTGTCTTCTTTTTTTGTCATTTCTTTGTGGAAAGGGCCTTCTTGAGATTTACTCTGCGCGCCAAACTAGATTTGGTCCCTTTCTTCGCTTTGCCTTTGGTGGGATTTACAAGTGAAGCCCGCCTCTGGTTCCAGGGTGTCTGGGGTGGGCAGGAAGTGAGGGAGGTGCCCGAAACTCACTGTGCTTAGTCTCCTAGGAGACAAAAATGCACTCTGTGATGATTGGCCGGCTGACTGTCCGGCAAGGACTGCCACCTTGCTGGGTGACTGACAGCTAGGCTGGAATGAATGAGAGAGAACTGAATAAATTATTATTATCCTTTTATTGTTTGGTTTATATAAACCTTTTACCATTTACAACATTTTCATACAAAATTTCAAATATTTGCTTACAAATGTTTGCCTTTTTACAGCCACTGATATTTACACATAAATTCACATACTTCTAACCTCTAAAACTTTGGGAAATCATACTATGCATACAAATCTTTACTAAAATAGAATAAAACATTCAATCTTATTTCCATGCTTTCATGGTGCCAATTATTTTTCAAATCGTTCATTTCCTCTTTGGCATACTTCTTTTTTAATTCTAGTGAGTACTAATTAAAATCCAACTGAACAATTACCCCATCCTATAGTTCATTCTGGTACTTAAAAATGAGAGCACTTTCAAATTCAGTGCTAGAGAGCTACCATGTAGCATATCGTGCCATAATTTCTCTCTATTGACATACAAAGTGTCCCTTACAAACCTGGAGAAGTATTCAATTCTTGAGACATTTAGATTGGTACACACCAACAGTAGATGTAACAGTGATATTTTCATCTCGGCGTCTTTGCAAAATCTACATCCAGTAAAGCCCAAAGCATTTATGCCTCTAATTACTAATATTTAATTACAGTTCATAACATTAAAACAAAAGTGCATCATCCTGTTTCTAAACGACTTGGAGGGGTATTTTAACAGATAATTCTCTGGCTTTGGGCACCATTTCCAAAAGGATACCACCTGTGCATATAATTTCGAATTCAACAGTATGATATTGTTCTCTAACCAATCAAACGCTTTTACTGTTTCTTTTACTTTTGTTGGTTTGCTTATCAGTGTTTGAAACGACATTCCCACGCCTACCAGCGTCTTGAGACATGACTCATTTAGGGCCATCATAAATTTGCTCTTCTTATCTACGTGCATATAATAGTAAAAGGAATAGTTTTTTGCCGTAAGACATTTTCTCATCAGAGCAAGTTTTTTAATCTTCATGATGCAGGCCAAAGAGGTTAAGCCCAACTCATACCGGATCGTCTCAAATGGTCCGCAAGTTGGTATAATGAATAGGATTTTGCGCCATATTGTAGCTTCCACCTGTTTCAAAAAGTTGACAATAGAATCTTGTAGGAATTCTATCCCATAAATTAGTAATGGGATAATTTTTAGCCTGTGGAATTGTATGCAGGGTGCTATGGTGAATTTTTCGAACCTTCTTTCTCTGGCTTTAATTTGGAACAGAGCTTCTTTTTTTTTTGCTTTCAGTAACAATGTTTTTTTTAGTATCTTAGTCGACATTGCTAATGTATACATATCCACTGTAAATTCTGTATTCTATGTAATTACTGTATCCTATGTAAGATATTGTCTGTAACAAGCGCCACGATGCCTCCGGGCTGACGTGCGCTCTATAAATCTGAATAAAATAAAAAATAAATAAAAGAATAGGATTTATGTACAACATAACTCAAGAATCTTAATAGCGTTTGACTTTTTATTTCCATAACACCACAATGCCATGGGTACTTCTCCTTCTTGCACCCTACATGAAAAATGACTTTTACTTGGGTTGATTTTTAGTTTTCGTTTTGAGATGTATTCGCCGAAGGCATTTATTAGTCTTTGCAGTCCTATTTTGGAGCCATCTATTAACAGAAAATAATCAGCATAGGTGATCCAACGTATCGTAAGACCACCTATCTTTAGACCAATTAGCCCACGAAGATTTCATTTTTCCCAGCTTCAGTCACATCTAGGTTAAATAAAGTGGCTGCAAGCCTGCAGCCTTGTTTTAGTCCATTTGAGGTCTTTATGATGTCAGTTGATAATCCCTTGTCATTTAGTTTGACCCTCATCACTGTGTGAGTATAGATTGATGATAATATTTAGTAATCCATTATCAATCCCCAGTTACACTCAGGCTTTGCACAATGTAGGTCTATCCACTAGGTCAAAGGCTGACGTCGGGTTCATTGATGCTACGTACAGATTCTCAGACCTTTTATCTTTCACTGAGTTCAACAAATGGTGTAGTAAGAGACCCCCCGCATCTGTACCAATGCTTCGTCTGAACCCAATCTGTCTCACATCTAATACCGCCTTTACATTAATCCATCTAGTTAGTTTTTCTAACACAATGGCCGTGAATATTTTAGATTCGACATCCAGAAGGGTAATAGGTCTATAATTGTGCGGACACATCCTATCCCCTTTTTTAAATATCAGTAAGACATAAGACATTTTCCATGATTCTGGTATTTTTTTTTATGACATATGTCCTGAAACAGTACTGTCATTAGTTTTGCCCATATAAGTGGGTCACTCTTCATATTAGCAAATGACAGCAAATTCAGTCCTGGGGTAGAAGTGCTCTTACATTTTTTAATATAGTTCAGAATATTTAATTCTGTGATATCCAGGCGCCAACAATTATTCCCCTTGTCATTGTTCCAAGACACAGTAGAGTTAGTGTATATTAAACTGAAATGCCCCTGCCATGTGCTAGCATCAATTGGGTTCATTTGCAACTGATGCTGAACACTTTTGTCTTTGTTAGTAATGGCCCAATATTTATGTGGATTAAATGTATTCCTGGCTTTCAGCATTTGTTCACCATCATCTTGACTAATATCGGCCTTGATGCTTTTATGCCAATTTTTATAGTTCTGTTTACATACCTTGATCTTCGCTATTCCCTCAATCGACATCCCTGAAACCTTTTGTATTTTTCTGATAGCATGCCTAAGCGCCTTTTTCTTTATTTTCACTGCTTCACTAAAGGAATTTTTTTTTTGTTCACGTTGTGAAGCGTTATTCAGGACTTTGCATCGATCTAAGGTACCTTCTATATATTCAGCGTACATTTCTACAGAATAATTGGCATATTTCAATTCATATGAGGAATATGCATACTCTTGTGACAGCATGCCATTGAATATCTTTACGTTGTGTTGAGACCACCTTACACACTTATCATTATTCCCAGTAATTATCTGAATGGGGAAGTATACATCATTGTCTTGAGTTTTTATCCATGGAAGATCTATAGATAACATTGCCTGATCACTGCGTGCAGAGGGTATGACAACTAGATTATTACATCTCAGTATTTCTTGAGCACTAGTGAAAATATAGTAAAGTATGGAGCTCTTACCCAGGGCATGCCAAGTGGGCTTATTATTAAAAACTAACATCAGGTTCCTACTTTTGGCAAAGTTGAGCCATTGACTACCTCTGGTTTTTCTCTCCTGAATAGTATGCAAACCCATGCTGTGCACCAATTGTTCTTGTTCAGATACTTCACAATCTGCATTCAAATCTCCACCCAATACAATAAAGCCAAACGGATGAATTTCCAGCCAATTATCAAACACTGCATGTAGATTTTCAAACAAGTCATCCAATTGTTCATTTTGCTTAGTGCAGTCCTTCCAGTATATATTACATGGTAAAATATGAAGTCTAGAGTCTTTGGAACATAAATCGAAACCAGCTATTATCGCACAATCTAGCACCATAGTACAGATTTCGAAAACTATGTTGGCCTCTGTTTTGTATGCAATCATGTGCCCGCCACTTGGTCTGCCTAAGCGTCCTTTTTTAGCTGGTAATCCCATTATAGTATATCCATCTAGATATAAATGACTTATGGACCAGGTTTCCTGCAGCATAATAAAATCAAACTCTTTCAACTTAATGAAATCTTCCTCATTTTTTAATAACTGTTTGTCCCCTGGTATTCCAGGATACGAGCTGGAAGAAAGATTCTTGGCTAAATTGTTTTTTGGGTTGATTTTAGCATTTCTATTGACTCTCTCAGAGAAGAGGCCAGGGTTCTCTATTCTTGCATATCTTTAAAACATGCCCTGGCTTCATTCACTACAGAAAACCCTTCACCTTGAACAGACCTTTCATCTGAATATCTATCTTCATATTGTACCCTGTTCTTAGTTCTTGAATTATCCGTTTTTTTGCACTCCCTACGAGTATAGGTCATAACATCATAGCCTTTTTCTTTTTTTTAAGAGAACCTGCCTCTTTCAGAACTGAATAAAAGGCAAGGCTTTTGGCTTGGAAGGCAGAGTAGACCACCGAACGAAGGAACCGAAGAGGACGTCTGCTGCAACTCCTGGACCGCTGCTTCACCCGGTGAAGCACTGCTGCTGTGCTGAAACTCCAGATTCATATCGACAGACAAGCCTCTGCAAGGACGACTTCTCCCCTTGAGTTGGTGGGACCAATCAACTCCAAAGTAAGCCACCTGGACATTCTCTTGGAGCTGGTTGCATTTCCACAGAGTTACTGCTGTAAACCGAAACGCCAGGGAAAAAAACAGCAGATTGTGTGCGTTGCTTTTAAGTTGGCCAAGAGCTCCAGGAAAATGTTCTGGGCTCCCAGGAAGCAGGACTGACTGAGCCTGAGCCCCCTCAACAGAGTGCGGGACCCCAGAAGCAAGGAAAGTCCATCTCGACAGCCATAAACCACAGTGTTGCTATTTGCAGTATTCGTAAGGAGCTGAGACACCGAAGTGCCACTTGTTGGAAAGATTGCCGGTTGTGAGTAGTGACCGTCCCATTGCAGTGCAGGAGTCCCCAGAAGTCCCCCCTCTTGTCCCCGCGACTAAGGGACAGGAATAGTGAGATCTGCAGAGCTGCACAGGAACAGGAGTCATCTGCTGCACTTTTTCTTCAATACAAAAGTACTGTAAAGTCAGAGACAACTTACCTCTCATTGTAGAGTTGCTTGGATCTTCTACTACTCACAAGTCTAAACAGCTTGTCGCCCTACATTGATTCATTCTTTTCTTCAAAGACTTCTAAAACATTGTGCAAAGACTTTTCTACTTACCTACCAGAAGTGCTTCAGCCCATATAAGTCTTTTGCCCATTTACTTTGGCTTAGCCTGTTATCCTGATTGACTCTGCTTAGGGGAACAACAAGTATGTTCCTGCTTAAGAATATGTGTGGTCTCTTATTTGTTCTAATAACCTTTTCCTTTTACCAATTTCTAAGAGTGTTGTAAATGCAACAGTAAGATATTAATGTCCCCAGCACCCTAGCTATTGAAGTCACCTGAGGGTTTAGGTTGTGACTGTGGGCCATCCCAAAAGGGTCTTTACTGATTTAAGAATATTAAGAGTGTGTGTTTTGAAGTGGATTTGCGTGTTACTGTTCTATTGCTTCCTTCTGGAGAAGGCATATTCTAACTGACTGATACATTAATAATTGTTTATTCAAGAAACCTTGTGTGTAAGTGTTTATTTGAATACTTGTCACTTTGAATCTGTGTAACTCCCCTACAGCTCACATAGACACCTCTTGAGATAAGCCTGGCTGCTCAACCACACTACCAACCTGTGTAGTACAGACTTATACCAAAGGTTGAGTTCCTATTGCCAGGAGGTCAAGGTTCTTGTAGTGCACCCTAAGGGTACTGCATACAATCTTGCCTAAAACGGGAATACCTGGCATCCCCCATCTCTCTTCTCCTGTGGCTTTTCAGACACATAAACAACCTCCTAGTTATGGCTGATGGCAGTGCACATGTTCTACCAACTATTGAGTAATTTGTATACTGCAGGCTATATCCATAGCCTTGGTAATGCACAATAGGGGCACCAAAGTACCAACTTGGGGTCTCCCTTCTTTTTTCGCCATAACTAGCGTGGTTGTTCTTTGTTAGCCCTTCTACCATTGTGGGAGGGGGAGGCCTGTGTGTACGTTTTGCCTTTGGCAGGAACCCTTGTGTGTCCCCGCCTAGGCTCCAGAGTGTCTGGGCAGGCAGGAAGAGGGGGAGGAGTTTTCCACCCCATGTCTTTTGTCTGCCTGAGTAGAACCAGCTCCCACTGGGGAGGGGGGTGGTCTGGCTGTCCCGATTGGACAGGCAAACACCCCTTTCTTTAAATTGCTGAGAGAGATTGCAGAGGTGTGTTTGCTGAAACTGTATAAAAGTTGTGGCTCCTGGAGTGAAAAGCAAGTTGACCACTGAAACCTGAAATAACCGAAGAAGACGACCAGAGACGCCTGCAGACCCTTTGCAACACTGTGAAGCGACCACTGCTGTCCTGACCCCATTTTCTGCGTGACGGAGCTCCGAATTGGACGACTCCTTCATTTGTACTGGTGAGAAAAACCAGTCCCAAGCCGAACTTTGATTTGAGCCATCTTGTGCGGTCCTTTGAGTTTCCAGAGCTGCTGAACCCCAATACCAGGGGACCTGCTGCCCATTTTGAGTGCATCGTCATGTAAAGGCTGAATCTGCCCAAATCTTTGCTGAGCCCTCAAGGACACTCCAGGGATCCAATCCAACTCACCCAGACACCCTCATCTGAGTGAGGGACTGCAAAAAGCGAAGAATATGGACCGGGCGAATCACGTCCTTTGCTGGTGCTGCAGAAAAGGCGACAAAACCGCAGAGTGACAAGAGAAGTTGCTAAAAGTCGTGCCAGAGATCCTCCCTCGAGACTGCTTCTGAGAGATCCCATACATTGTCCTGCCTTCAGTCATCCAACAAAGGAATCCGGAAGTCGGGTCAAGAGCTGCAACATGGCTGAGCCTCCACCAGGAAAATGTTCTTCTAGCCTAAGGTACTGCGTTGAAAAAAGTATTGCTTACCTGATTCCAGGAAGTTGCTCCAGAGCATTGGAGTGAACGCATATATGTCTAGGGCAACCCTCTCTTACCTCTGACCCAAGCCGCTGCTTGTGTCCCTTTAGCAAGTCCTTGAAAAGGGTCTCCAACGTTGGTTAACCCTTCTTGTATCTTCTTACCTAGAGACTAGAAAGTATCCACAGGAACTTTGACCTCTGCTGCTTTTCAAGAATTTAAGAATGTCTGAACTTTTAGTTAGGGTTGCGTTTTGGACTTTGAAAAACATGTGCCGAAACGTCCTATAGAACCTGAAGCTCTGCTAGGATAACACTAACAAACTATTTTCCTTCCCAAAAATCACTATCTTGTATATGTGTGTGTGCAGACTAACTACAATTACTCTATTACTTTGTGGGTGTGCGCTATTACTGATAATCCTGTAACAATTGTATGCGTTCAGCAACTACCAACTAAGAAGTGACCCTTTGAAAGTATTGAAAAGTATCCATTTGTGTGTTGTTTTATTGTGCTAAGTATCTAACAGTGACTCTTTGGGATCGCTTTCTGAAGTCTTACCTCCAAGTGGAACTTTAGGAAAGCTCTCCTAACACCACCTTAAACTTTACCCCAGCCCTTCAGTCCTTTGAGGTGCCCTTATGGTGGTGTAACACATGGTGTACAAGCAACAAAGCGTCCTGTAGATTTATGGTAACAGTCAAAACATAGTAACATAACAGAAGGCTGCTAGACTGTCACTACAAACAGAAGTACAGACTTTTCGTGTTCTCTCCCTGCTCATCCTGTTTGCACATCTACCTGCGCCTTTCATACAGTATAATTAACACAGGCTGCACTGGTCGCTCAGGCTATTTTGTCTCACCATATATGGCTATGTATTCCGATACTCTGATTGCCTAGTCCCTAGTAAGCAATTACCTCTCTCATCAAGAACTGACCTAGACTAAGAGGACATGACACAGAACAAACTCTTAATAATAGTCTTTTTGACATCTGGGTGCCTGGCATTCCTCAATTATACCATACTTGTTTGTTCCCTTACCGTCTTTTAGCAACATTTGCCTTTATACACATTTTCTTCTTATCTAAAGCACTCTTGGCTCAGGCTTGGCAGTCACAGAATGAAAGAGGTTTGACCCGTGTTACAACATCTAAAGATGGCCAACCAAATAAGCCACCAAGCTTCCAGGATTGCCACATACCACTCTCAAACCCATCATGGATCCAAGATTTACTTTACGTACTAATTCATAATTCTCATAACAGAAACTTGTCAACCCAACCGAGTTACTGCAACTCTTTAGAATGTATCCACCATTTGCGATTTTGCAGACCTTCGGTCCACCTAACAAGTGTGACATGCACCCAGGCTATCACAAAACATACTTCAGATTCATCCCTCACTCACGTACTCACGTAGCATTCCTTTCCAGCTTTTCCATCCTCTTATATTCCCCTCACTCACTTTCTCTCTTTCAGCAAACTTTGGTTTGAAGAATACCTCGCAGGGTCACAGTACGCAGCTCTAAAGACAAGCCTAAGCACTCTGAAATCACTTTGGTGGTGATTTGGCACAGTATAAAAGCAGATGAACATAACTTTGAGAGTCGGGTGGCTTTAGGGAAACACCGTACCTAGTTGTGGGCAGCTTTCTCTGGCCCAGGACACTGGGCTGAGGAAAACCCTTAAAGTACGTGCCTCAGTATCAGTGCACCTGGCTGTAATTACAAGATGTGTAAAGAACTCAGACTCGCCGACTTTCTATTCACAGGGAATCGTCATTCCCTCTGGTAAGAAAGGTCCCAACCTCCACCTATATGTGAGCTTAGCAACGTGTTGGCAAAGCTGGTGGGAGGCTGATTGACCCTGCGCATCCGACTGTCCTCAGGTATGCTTTCTGGAAAAGCATGTTCATAGATGTCATCGTATTGGTGAACATTCCTGTCTTGTAAATTGACATTGTCCAAAATCAGGGGTGCCCACCCCCTTTGACCCCCCCCCTTTGACCCACAATCTTTGCCAGCGCGTCTTCAGGGAGAGAGGCTTCTTTACAAACTTCATATGAAGAAAGAAATTAAATACTACTTGGACAGAACTAAGAGCATCAGAACATCTTTGCAACAGTTCATTGCCATTGGGCCAGATTCAAGGCGAAACTATTGTGAAGCATGTTTTGGCAAGATAGGTTGCTGCTTGCATAAAACTCAAGAAAGCCAATAGTCATGCTGAGGGTTGTCTCAGAGCCCACTCGACAAGTCCAATGGCAACAGCGACTTTGCTTTCAGGTACTCACTTGGATAGATTTGAAGTGCAGCAAGTTGGGCTGTGCTGCATACTTTTACAAAACGCTTCTTCCTTGATGACCATATGAGTTAGGAAGAGAATTGTGGATAGTCTGTTCTGAAGACCTTTTGCAGACGAGGCTCACCACCCCCTTTTTTGCCATTACAAGGTGGCGTGGTGCACTGCTCGTTTTATCGATCTAAAGCACCTGAGTATATGAAATATACAATGCTGATTAGTAAACATGTTACCCATACATATAGTTCTTCAGCAGATACTTAGAGGCTCTTTGGGTTCTTGGCTGATTCCATACTGTTAGGAATCTCAGTATGAAGGAGTATAAAGGAATAGGGCCACCAAGGGTGGAGCTAAGGCTTTCCTATGTCAATGGTTGCAGTGAAAATGTCCAGCAAAAAGGTGGATGGGCGGCTTAGCCCTGTATGCGCAAAACCCCCTTATCATGGAGACCATATTTTAGTGGTATTTTAGCCATTGCTCCTCAAACCGTGCATGGGACTTGTGGGGTAATGGTTTTAGAGGGGGTTGCATTAGATCGGGGAACAAGGGAGCCATGGGGGGGCGCTCTATAAAAGGAAAGTGTATTTAAATCAAAAATGTTCTAAAATAAAAAAAAAGGTTATTAAAAGAGGAGTTTTTAGCTCTGCCATAGAGCAGGACAGGCTGCACGTAGAAGTGACGTGTCCTTTTATTTGCTATGTTAAACCTACCTGGTGAAGGGGAATCTAAAGGAAATGTGAATCTGAACAATAGCAACACTGGAGAACTGTATTTGGATATGTTTTATGTTCTTGCAATGCATAAACAAAGGCAGGGTTACTATGATTTCATCAAATATAAGGGACTAAGGTCATCCACACCACAAGTGGAGTAGATTGTGTGTTCACTCCTGTTTTGGTTAGGCACCAGAAAAGAAGTATTTAAATACCCCACTTTGCCACTTACCATTGCAATGGGCTATGTTTTTATAAAAACGTCAATCCATAGGCAAAGGAACTCCAAACGGACATGTATATTTTTTTGCGATCAATGGCTTTTATATGTTGTCTCCAGTGAAGAAAACATTCACCTTTTGGCTGCAAATGGGCTTTATTCCATTTACTGTTATCGAATATAGACCTTCTCCTTAATTATGTCATATTTTTGTTTGTATTTGTTATTAACAATTACGGGTTAGTAATGTGATGCTGTTAACTGAATGGGTGAAGAATCCTTTTTTTTATATCCAGGTTCAGAGTAACAAAAGTAGAGAGCAAAAGTAAGGAACAGAAAAGATTGATGTCTGACAGCGGAGAAGGTGTGAATGGTGAGGCCCCTTCTACACCAGTAAAAGTGGATGGGAGACACAGAAGTGGGACTGAGTCAGAGGTCAGTATAAAATGATGTTGACAAGACGAACCTTTGAACATCTCCCATCATTTCCAGGCACACAATACCCATTTGGTGTGTATGTTTTCTTTTTATTTTTTTACTTCATAGTTGTTGGGAACCGTTACTTTTGTAACAATAAATTAATAAATAGGCAATTCTCTACTTGATCTCTGCTGGGGAATCTGCAACTTGTCTATACTGCTTACCAATGACTCACTGGTCTTTTTGCTCCGTGGACTTTGGATTTTCAGGTTCTGATGATTCTTAATGACCTTTTTTCTCATCAAAATCACACATAGTCATGCCATTCAAATCAGTAGTAGATCCTTGATTTGCGCACTTCAATATTAAAGGCTGAATAGAAGTTCAGCATCATTGATAATGAACATAAGGCCTAAGCTTCTGCAATTGAATTGATGCTGTACCTTCCATTGTCTGGGATCGCTGCTGAGCAGTACTGCACAGTTAATGATTGCAGACTGTATTTGAAGATCTCTTTTTTGGTTCCAGTAATTCTGGGATTTATATTGGTGTGCTCTGATCAAAATCATGTGCTATTCCTTTCTGCATTAAAGTGTAGAATGAGTTCTTGCCAATTTCAGCACGGAACTCCCAGTTTATAATGGCATTGTTGCGCTAGAGCTGTCCTGTTTGAAGGGTGCCAATCCTATCCAGTTCTAAGATCACTCCCTGTCGGGTCAGGAGCTGCAGAGTAAGGGCATAGACTTTGTTCATCCACTACACTCTTGTGATCTGTAAATTACTCATCTGTTCATCATTTGAGAATCTCTTGGCAGAAGGCTTCTTAGTTTACATTTGTCCTTCGGACTTAAAAAATGTAAGATTTTACCCTTAAAATGTGCATCATCAGGCACTGAACGTCCTTCAGGAATTATCTAATTGAGCCAGGTCTTGTGATTGCTCATGCAGTTCTCTGCGAGCTAATATGTTTACATATTTGTCTGTTCTCTGATTTACATGTTCGTTTTTACATGTTAGTTTACTGGTGATTTCTGCTGCCATTATTGGCTCCAAGGCTCTGGAAAATAGGATTTATGGATGGGCGATGCAGCAAGTCAAATAATCTGACCGATTATCCTTTTAATGCAACTGTTATATTTGTATTTATGATCTTTTGTTTAATCTAATAACTAATGCATGTGTTTTTTTTTAATTATTATTACAGATCCAGGACCAGAGTACCATAGAAACATGAGGTAACCAAATGGAAAAATACATGGTTTGCCTCAATGTGATCGAAAAATTTAGCTGTCCTTAACAATTGAATATATCTTAGATGAAGTGCCGAAACGTAAACACATGTAAATTATTTTCATATTTCAGTATGTTTTTAGATAGAAAGTTTAGCACAGTGTAGTTTTAAATGGTCCGATGGGGATGTATGAGTTGGGTAGTTTACATGCAGAAACAATGACCAAGAAAACAATATTGTTTTGAAATAGGAGAGCATTAAATATGTGGTATGATGGAGGTATTCAAGCTTCTGGAATTTTGTAAAATGCTGTTTGACTGTAAGTAATGCATGGTATGCATTAGGTTGAGTTTCTAGTAATGTGGTGCAAGGCGTGCACAGGACGGAGAGCAAGATCCAAAGTAAAAAGAGCAGGTAGAACACTCACTATGCAAAGGGGAAACACATTAGATGTGTAGAACAAATGAAAATGTAAAGGAAAGACAGCTGGTAGAGTTCTGATGGCGTACGCAGAGATGGCAGGATACCATAAATGAAGAAAATGATCCACAGGGAAAGGAATAAGAGGCCTTAGTAAATAGTAAAGGGGGCAACAAAGAGATGATTTACAAAATGTTGGCTTAGTGAACCCACATTCAATAATCATGGTTTTGGAGGGAGGGAAAAGTGAATGAGTGTGCACAATTGTAAAGCGACATCACAAACGTTAGTTGCAGGTCATCAACCTTACATCTAACCATGCTAAGTGGAGACTGTAATATGCATTGCAAAACTAATGCTTTAGATATTTCTGAAATAGTGAGTAAGCGTAAGAATTTTGAGAAGAGGCATGGTTAGCTGCTGGTTACATTGATGAGAATTCCTGGGCATCCATTTAAATCTTTGTAATCACCTGCACACGATTCAATGTTTTCTTCCGAGATGCATGCACCATTATTTTTAGTGTTTTTTTTTTAAGATCCTTTTGTACTTCAGAGGTCAGGGTCTTGAGGTTCTAGCAGTCTGTGGAAAATACAACCAGCTCCGAGAATGGTGTCCAGGTGGCTTATGAGTTGATTGGTCCCACCAACGTCCTTAAAGGGCTTCTCTGTCGAGATGAAAGTGGCATTTCGGACCTGCAGCAAGGCTTCACCGGGCAAACCAACGGTCCAGGAGTTGCAGCAGCCGTCCTCTTCCAGCTCGTCTTCGGTTCTTTCGTTCCAGTGGTCGACTCTGCCTTCCAAGCCAAAAGACTTGTTTTATATCTAGTTTCCTGCCATTCATTCCAGCCTAGCTGCCACTCACCCAGCAAGGTGGCTATCCTTGCCGGAAAGTCAGCCAGCCAATCACGCCAGAGTGCATTTGGGTCTCCTAGGAGACTAAACGCAGGGAGTTTCGGGAACCTCCTTCACTTTCTGCCCACCCCAGACACTCAGGCACCAGAGGTGGTCTTCAGCCCTGAAGCCTGCCAAAGGCATAGGAACACAGGGACCAAACCTGGTTTGGCGCGCAGAGACAAACTGTAGAAGGACTTTTCCAAAAAGGAATGGTGAAAAAAGAAGACAGGGACCTGTTTAAACAAAGGGGGCTGAGATGCCATCTTGAAAAACATGGCTCCCGCGATTTATAGCTATCGGTGTTCGTGGTCGGGGAAAAATCATGGTAGTTCATTGTAAAACTGCCACCAGCCATTTCAATAGGAAAGGGTAGCATTTGACTGCTACATGAGTTTCAAGACATAGGGGATACTAAGTAACCCCTCCAGCACTCTTTTTTTAAGATAGTGTGTGCTGGGTCTAGGGAGTCAATTTCACTTTACTTTCTCTCGGAAACTGTAGTTTATCCCAGAGAAGGTATTTAAACCTTGGGACAGCCTAAAAGGCTTCCCTCTGTCATTGCACTGAGGGTGCTGTGTGACACAAATGGAAAAATTATGCCTATGGAGTTGTCTAAAACCCCATAATCAAATAACAAAAGAGTAAAACGCACATCAAAAATACATGAGAGAGTGGGCGGGGAAAAAAGGCTCACACTCTCTCCAGGTAGAAAAATCAAGTCCTCAAAATCCAGCAAAGTTGCTGGGGGGGTCTGTAAGGTGAAGGGAATTGGCACATTTATGAGAATTCTCCCTAACACACGTACAGCCCATTCTCCATTTGGTTCTGCTGTCTTCTCATTCATCTTCGCCCCACGTGGTTGACGTCCTTGTCCAACTTGAAACACTGCAAAGTAATTGGTTACATTCAACTGGCACCACCCTACCTTTAATCGTAATCACGTGATGTACACCTGGTTATCAATGTGAACTCAGTCGTCGACTTAGAGGTCAGTCTGGCCCTTGCAAACAAAGCATCCTTCTTCTCATCCCAGACACGTTGGTGCCCCCATCATGCCCTCCCCACTTTATGGCCCTTACTCTTGGCTCAAATCATAGATCTTGTTGTTCTACGCTTTCCCCTTTATCAGTTCTCACTCCCAAGAGTAAACCTAGTGTCCCACTAATCAATCCAGTTCGCGGAGGATTTAGGACCCATTTTCCTACACATCTGGTAGTCCAAATAGAATGACCATCGTTCTGGGGGGGCGATCGTGTCTTAAATCTTAGTTCAAGTTTTGGCAACCTGAAACCTGGCTCGTTTCCCAAGAGTATGAACTTTGTGCTAGGCCGCAGCCCCTTGCCTGTTCAGCTGCTCACATTCCTGCCTAATAGTTCAAAAGCCCATTCTGGGAATCGAAATGTGATCATCAAACAAGGGATAAGGCCTCATTGATCTGTCTTCGACACAGCTTGTGAGGATTCAGGCCTACTCTTAAATGCAACACTGCTTCTTTATATTAAGACTACTGTATATATATATATTTCTGAGGCTTGTGGAATCTGCTTAGATCACATGCTGTGCATAGGCCGACATCTAGTGGAAGCTGCGGAGTATTACAGTTTGTTTTTCGAAACTCGAAAATGGGCGTCGACACAGGCGTGCCAGTAATACTATCCCTAGTGTGACGTCCACTGTACCCAAGATCCCTCACGCGTCTAGGATCCTCAGATTGTTTTTTTCCGCCATACTGGTCGGAAGCATCTTGCGGAGTCCCCTGGCCTTAGCCATACTTTTGCTAATTATTGAAGTTTAAAATTATTTATTGACATCCTTCCCCACCCCAACGTCGACCCTCGACACTCGACGACCGCTGGAGAAGACATCGACCGTCGGCTGCTGCACGACGGATCTGGGCCTCGGAAGGCCTCTGGCCTCGGCCCGGGCCTAGTAGGCCGCTGGCCTCGGCCCTGCAAGTAGGGAGAGTGGGGGGTGGTACATACTCTTCACTCTTGGTATATAGGTACACCTTATATATTTCCTACACTTACCAGCCCGCTGCCTCAAGGTGCGTATGGAGGGTACCCCTTTCCAATTCTGCCCCAAGTGCAACCGCAAATACCCTTGGGTCGACAGGCACGCCACGTGCAATCTCTGCTTGCCAAGGGACCACCCCGAAGCGAACTGCAGAGCGTGTAGTAGGTTTAAGCCTAAGACACTTAAGGACCGTTCGACAAAGCGTTGGGCCCACCACGCCAGGCAGGCGGCCATGGCAGCGGAGGGCGCCTTCAGTGATGGCAGCGACGCCGTACTTTCGGACGGCGAGGGCATTACGGCGTCGAAAGACTGCCGAGCGCAGGTCCCCGACCTCGGAAGGTTGTCCGGCAGGGCGGCTATGGGGAAGACCCCCGGCGACGCAAGCGCTACACACCCTACACACACTAAGCCCAACCGAACCTCGACGACGTCGATTTCTCGGAAAGAGGCACAGATAGAACGGTCCGACTCGGTGTCCTCTGGGCGCTCTCGATCGAGATCGCCTCATGACGCAAGGCAATCATCCACTCTTGCCAAGAGTGCCTCGCTCCCTAGATTAACGAAAGTTCGATCGTCGGAAGACGAAGACGACTTCCACCCCCAGGCCGCGCTCCAGGAGACCGAGGCCGCAGTTAACACCAGCGAGGCCCCACGCTCGAAACAAGATACCTCTCCCGACCCTCGACGCCAGGCGTCGAAAGTCTCTGGGGCCTCCAAGGGGCAGGGAAAACATTTTTCCACGCACGGGGAGGGGGGGAAACAGCGGAAAGCACAGCCTTCCACTCCTGTAAGACCATCCTTCCACCCTAAGCAGACAGACACACATAAATCTACTGGGACATCAACATCCAGCAAGGGTACCCTTGATAAGTCCTCTAAGCTGCCTACTAAAGTCATACCCTGTTCCAAAGAATGGTCCAGTGAAGACATAGACAGGGTCATGTCAAGGATGTCTTCCTTAGCTGATTTTTATGACAAAAACCCAGAACATTTCCTTTCGTATGACCCTCAAGGGGCCACACCCTCAGGCTCCTCTGATCCTATCCCCCTAAGTAAAAAGGCCCGGTTCGAAAGACCTGAATCCTTCGAGGTGCAGCCTTACTCTACTCCATACTCTACTCCACACCCCAGATACCAAGGACAGCCTTTCCCTGAAGGGGACCAGGAGTTTACAATTATGGAGGACCAAACCGGGACTGAATACTATGCGGATGATGAGGACCTGGAGGAGGTAGAAGATGAGCAGGAAATTTACAGAGTAGATTCCCCGGTAGAGAGCGAAGCCCCAGTTACCGACTCGCCAGTTGATAACCAGCCCCTCCTTAATGAAGTTCTCGCTCGCGCAGCAGAACATTTTCACATCGACACCCACGGTGTACAGGAGGAAAGGGACTTCGCAGAAGAGTTGGTGGGAGAGAGGAGGCCGGTCGCTCAGACCATCCCTATCCTTAAATCCATCCAACGTAGAATAGATCCATCCCTGGTGAATCCTAACCTCACCAGAGCCATCAACCACAGAGTCGAAAAACTTTTTCGGGCAGCCCAGTCTGACCCTCTTTATATAAGAGGACATCTTAAACCAGACTCCCTAGTGGTTACCAACACTCGGAAGAGGGCTGGGACACCCTTATCGTCGTCAGAAGCTCCTCCCGACAAGGAGAGCAAAAGACTGTACGGGTTTGGCAGGAAGGTAGCCTCAACGTCTGCCTACCAAGCAAGGATCGCAAAATCCACCACCCTGTTGGCAAGTTACAACTGCCATCAATGGGAAGAGGTCGCGGCGCTCATAGCCTCTGCTCCTGAACCGTTAAAGGGCCAGTTGGCTCGGATCTCGGCAGAAGGGAGAGCCGTGTCTGGTTGCATATTAAAAGCAACTTTCGACGCCGCGGACAACGCAGGAAGATTGATAGCAGATGGTACTGTTATCAAGAGACATGCGTGGTTACGGCAGTCGGGGTTCAAGACAGAAACCCAGGCTTCATTAATAGACAAGCCGGTGGAACCCGATCTATTGTTTGGGAAAGCGGTCGAAGACGCACTTAAGAATGCCAAGGACGAGTACGAGACTCTCAAATCCCTTGGCCAGCTTACCAACAAACCCCCTAACCAGAGGGGGAATAGTAATTTTCGTCGCCCACGCGGCCAAAATTCACAAAGAGGCAACTATGCCCAAGGACAGGGTACACAATGGAACAACAACCAGCAGTCTACCCAAAGTTACGGCAGGGGTAACAAGAGAGGTCGTGGAAGAGGCAGAGGCAGCCCCAACAAGGGAGGGGGCACGCCTCCACCAAAGCAGTGACGCTCAGTTCAGGGTCCCTTCTCACGCAACCCCAGTAGGGGGACGCATTTCCAACTTCACCCAGGCTTGGGAAGGGATCACCTCAGACAGATGGGTGCTGTCAACAGTGTCCACAGGATATTGTATAGAATTACTGCAGCGTCCCCGGAACCATCCTCCACGACAAAGAATACACTCCTTAGAACATCAGAAGATCCTTCTCGAGGAGATCGCCATTCTGCTAGAAAAGGACGCGATAGAACTCGTCCCAGGACACCAGGTAAACAAGGGTATCTATTCAACTTACTTCCTTGTGCCAAAGAAAGATTTGACAATGCGCCCAGTATTGGACTTACGGCCTGCCAACAAGTATGTCAAGCCCCAAAAATTCCGTATGACCACGCTACAAGAGGTAATCCCCCTCCTAAAAAAGGGGGAGTACATGGCAACCTTGGATATGAAAGATGCTTATTTTCATATTTCCATGCTCCCAGCCCACAGAAAATACTTGCGCTTCAAGGTAGACAGTCGCCACTACCAATTCAAGGTACTGCCCTTCGGGGATAGCTTCAGCACCAAGGGTATTCACCAAGGTACTGGCGGTGGCAGCTGCACACCTACGCAGGGAGGCAATCCCAGTGTACCCTTATCTGGACGACTGGCTCATAACGGGGGAAACCCCAGGAATTTGCAGGTCAAACATTCAGAGGACTATCGACCTCCTCCACGAATTAGGCTTCTCTATCAACGAGAAGAAGTCAAGTCTGGTGCCAAGCACCTCAAAACAGTTCCTAGGAGCAATCCTAGATACTCAGAAAGGGTTGACCTTCCCTTCGGAAGAGAGAATTCGGAATATACTACTGCAGATTCCACATTATCAGTCAGGTCAACAAATAACGGTACGCAAAGCAATGCGGTTACTGGGCATGATGGCGTCATGCATTTACCTGGTCCCCCACGCGCGTCTGCGTCCCATGCAGGAATGGTTGGCGAAACAGTGGTCTCAGGCAAGTGGTCAGTGGGACGATCTAGTGGTCGTTTCGCCAACACTCGTACAGAGCTTACACTGGTGGACAAGAGAGAATCTCGCAAGGGGAAAACCCTTTTACGATCCCGAAGTACAAGCAGTGGTGACTACAGATGCATGCCTGACTGGGTGGGGAGCTCACCATCTCCACCACACAGCTCAGGGTCTCTGGTCTCACTCAGTAGCCAAGAACCACATCAACCTGCTGGAACTTCTGGCAGTATTCCGAGCGCTTCGGGCGTTCGAGCCCCATCTGCTAAACTTGTCGGTGCAGATCCGGACGGACAGCACGACAGCCATGTTCTATCTGAACAAACAAGGAGGGACTCGTTCGCCAAATCTGTCCAAGCTTGCCCAGAAAATCTGGATATGGGCACTCAGACGGAACATCTTCCTGTCATCACAACATGTTCCAGGGGAGCTCAATTCCCTAGCGGATGCCCTAAGCAGAGACTCCCTCCCAGAAGAACACGAATGGGTCCTTCACAGAGATATCGTAGAGGATTTCTTCTCTCAGTGGGGTTTCCCCACTATAGACCTATTCGCCACAAGCGAAAACAAACAATGCCCAGGATTTGCATCCAGGTTCCCCCAGCCAGACTCCCAAGGGAACGCCCTGTGGATGAACTGGTCCGGGATGTTTGCGTACGCTTTTCCACCAACTCCTCTCATCAGGAAGGTGGTGTACAAGATGAACAAGGAATCGATGACGCTCATCCTAGTTGCTCCCATGTGGGCGAGACAACCATGGTTTCCACACCTACGCAGGATGGCGGTGTGCGAGCCCATCAAACTCCCAGCCTGGTACAACCTACTGTCCCAGCAACAAGGTCAAACAGTGCACCAGGAACCCAACTCAATGAACCTGGCAGCATGGCTCCTGAAGTCATAGAGTTTGGCCATCTCAATTTACCACAGAGGTTATGGACATCCTAAAAGAATCCAGGAAACCAAACACAAGGCACTGTTACTTTGACAAGTGGAAGAGATTCGTTATTTGGTGCCAGAATAAACAAATCAACCCAGTTGATTGCACTCCTTCCAACGTTGTAACATACATGCTCCACCTGCTGGACGCAGGTTTGGTTTTTAACTCTCTGAAAGTACACCTGGCAGCCCTCTCTGCTTACACCACATCCCATAACAAGGTATCGTGGTGGAAAGTACCAGTAGTTAAAGCCTTCATGGAAGGAGTAAAGAGACTTCACCCTCCTATTTCGAACCCACCGCCAGGATGGGACCTCAATGTGGTGCTAGCTAAGCTCATGGGCCCCCCTTTCGAACCCATGCATAAAAGTAGTCTCAAACACCTGACTTATAAAACGGCCTTCTTAGTAGCCATTACCTCTATAAGAAGGGTCAGTGAAATTCAGGCTCTGTCAGTGCAGGATCCTTTCTTTACTATCCACAAAGACAAACTGGTTTTACGCACACACCCTAGGTTCTCACCTATATTTATATCTAAATTCCATGTAAACCAGTCCATCGAGCTTCCGGCTTTCTTCCAGAACCCGCAAAGCTCGGCTGAGGTGAAACTACACACCCTAGATGTGCGTAGGGCGGTCCTCTACTATGTAAACAAAACCAGACCGCTAAGGAAAACAGATCAACTGTTTGTCTCCGTAGCTACAGGCAGAGAGGGAGATCGCGTCTCTAAGGGCGCTATCTCGAAGTGGATTATCAACTGTATACAGCTGTGTTACTCTCTTTCTGAAAAAACTCTGCCTTTTACGCCAAGAGCCCACTCTACTAGAGGCATTGGGGCCACTCTGGCTTTCATTGCAAATGTTCCCCTCGACACCATTTGCAAAGCAGCTACTTGGAGCTCTATTCACACTTTTACTCAGCATTACTGCATTGACACTCATTCCAAGACAGATACACAAGTGGGACAAGCGGTTCTGAGACACCTGTTTGCTCAGGACTCTTCTCACATCCCACCTCCTTCTTCTGGTACTGCTCGCTAATCTATGCACAGCATGTGATCTAAGCAGATTCCACAAGCCTCAGAAGGGATACATTACTCACCGTAATCGTATTTCTGATGCTTGTATCTGCTTAGATTCACATGCGACCCACCCTTCCTCCCCTCCGGGAGAAGGCGCATGATTGCTGGTAGTCTTACCTTTCTGTCTATCTGCTTGGATTATCAGTACTCACGCTACTCCTCATGTCAGAAAAAATACAATCTGAGGATCCTAGACGCGTGAGGGATCTTGGGTACAGTGGACGTCACACTAGGGATAGTATTACTGGCACGCCTGTGTCGACGCCCATTTTCGAGTTTCGAAAAACAAACTGTAATACTCCGCAGCTTCCACTAGATGTCGGCCTATGCACAGCATGTGAATCTAAGCAGATACAAGCATCAGAAATACGATTACGGTGAGTAATGTATCCCATATATATTACATGGACGCAGTAGCGTCCATGTAGTTATGGTTAAGTTGGTGTTTCCATAGGAAGAGCATTTTTTGGGTGGCTTATAACTTTGCTCCCTCTGGACGAATCCTCACCAAACTTTGCAAATAAAGTATATGGCCCACTCTGAATTTTTGCAAAGTTTGGAGAGGTTTGGTCCAGGGCGGGCAAAGTTATAGGGGGGTTCCAAAACTTTTGATTTTTCCCATAGACATAATGGGAAAAAACTTTGCGCACGCCTACAGCCCAAACCGCTGGACGGATTTACACCAGATTTGCGGCAGGAACGGTGGCTTGGTCCCGAAAGCGTGCTTTTGCAAATTTGGTTTAAATCCGTCCAGTATTTTTTTTTTAAAATTACCAAAATGTAAGGGAAAAAAATTAGTGATATCTCCGTTCGCTCCGCGGACGGACTTCCCGGTTCGCTCCGCGGACAGTGCCCTGATTGGCCGAGCGGCTTGCGTGATGTCCGCAGACATGCAACGTGTTCGCTGATTGGACGGCGTGGTGCGTGAAGTGCGTCAGATTTTCTGTAGTGCCCGCCATCTTGCAATCGCGGACGACCGCGGACAGCGCGGTGAAACGTGGATTAAAAATTGTGTTTAGTGGAGTGTTTGGGGAGGGTGGGGGAGTATGAGATAGGTTCAATGTTCTGTTTTTTTATGTGCTAGACACTTTTGTTGTGTTCGATTTTTCTGAGGACAACACGGCTGTTCTGAAATGTTCGTAAATAAACAGAATGGATTTGGTGTCAAGTTGAAAGTGTTCTAAGAAGACTCGTGGGGTCCTGGAATGTTAGCAGGGGGTGTCCTGAAGACGTTGTCTGTATTGTTCGTTGTCAAGCTGAACGTGTTCTATGAACACTTGCGGTGTCTTGAAATGTTCGTACATAAAGAAAATGGGGGTGTTCTGAGGACGTTCTCCGTATTGTGTGCCTGCTTAGCTGTATCCAATGAGGGAATGGCACAGAGAATGAAGTGGAAATGGTAGAAGGGCTGTCTAAGAGTTATGCGGTCTGCGGACAGGGCGTGCTACATCCGGGGTTTTCCAGCAAATCCAGCATGGAAAGAAGACAGTAGGGATCAGCCAATCAGATGTTGAGGTTGTGGATTTGTGTTCAAAGAGACTGTGTGTAGTGAAGATGGCAGAAGTGGAGAAAGTCAGGGTGTTGTTGCTTGGAGATATGTTTGTGCATGGTTTACAACAGTATGCTCAATGCAGGCATGTTGCAAAGAATTTTGATGTTAAAGGAGAGTGGAGGTGGTGTGGAGCACTGTGCCTGATTGCAATGTACAGGGAATTGTACAAGTTTGTGAAGATATGGGCAGGATCAACAGTCCCCATGTGGTAGGTTTGCACTATGGTGCTTTTCATTTGGGCTATGTCAGTGCCCCTACTTTGTTGGCAGATTTAGAATACTTGGTTCAAGCAGTAATGAACATCCTTGGAAATGCCAAAGTAATTTTTTCTGGATTAGTACCTAGGGCAATATGGGACAATAGTTCTGTTTTTTTTTCATCAGCAAAACAATGGTAGGTGTGTAATCAACCGAGGCATTTGTGCCTTCATGCTTAGAGCTGGTATGTTCTTCTGTAATAATGAGAATATTGATTCCAGTAATGCTGGTTATTTTAAAGAAGATGGCATTTCCTTATCTTTTATGGGAAATGCCATTCTATTTTGGAATGTAAGGGTTGCTTTGGAGAAGGTTATGTGAAGATTTTAGGAGTAAAGTAAGAAAACAAAAATACAAAATAACAGGTGTCTGTCAAGCATCTACAAAAACCCCCCCAAAAAACGGCTCTTTTCAGAGCCAACCTCAAAGGGGAAATGGGGCACACTATTTAAATTTACATTCACCACGCTCAGATTTTCGATATGTCCGCGGAAATGGCGGTAGTCCGCGGACATCGAAATCACTAGCTAGGGGTTCAGTATGTTCTATGTTACATGTATATAAAGTCAGGGATATTATGGTTAAGTTGTGCTACTAAAAACATATGAACGTCAGTAAAAAACCTTTGTTAAAGGTACATTATGGTTAAGTTGCGCTACTAAAAACCTATGAAATTCAGTGAAAAAACTTTGTTAAAAGGGACGTTATGGTTAAGTTGCGCTACTAAAAACCTATCAAATTCAGTACAAAAACTTTGTTAAAGGGACGTTATGGTTCAAAGTAAAACCGAAAAACCCCTGAAATTCGGCAGTTATGGTAAAATAAGCAACCATAACTCGCACCACTGTGCACTGCTAACACTAACACCCAGGACATCAAAGATGACATCACAAATGTCATTGATGACATCACTGATGACATCACATGTGCATTTACTTTTCATGAAAACTCTGTAGGAGGGATTCTTATAATGTTGACCAAAAAGTGTCAAGGATCATTTGAATAAATATCATGAGCTAATTAGTGCATTAAGCAATGCATTGATATAAATAGCATTCTATTATGAAGTTCTATCCAGTATACTAAGCAACTCATGCAGAAACTTAGGCAGTGTGTGCAGTATACATGATGAAGGTGCAATATTCATAATCCTGACATGTAGAATAATGAAATGATAACTGCTTTCTTGAGTTTTGCGTACTATGAAACATGTAATAAGTAGCTAATAAAACCCACTTAATACATAATTACACTTAATACAGACAAAACACAAAGAGACAACAACACATACAAATATGAGTATAAATATGAGTATATACAGGGACAGAGAAGTAAGCAAAAAAGCAGAAGCAGTAGCAGAAAGAGTTCATAACCTAACTGATTATCTTTATGCAGAGAAATGATTGCTCTGTTTCAAAGCTGCTACTTTCTGTATGTATGTGTATCAAATGATGTCAGTGAACCCTAAGGAAAGGAGTGTGAGTACCATGTATACAAAGATGAGCATATACAGGGAAGGTATAGTAATAAAAATAAAACTATGAGAAAGTGCTGATAACTCTGATTATCTTCATGCACAGAAAGGATTGCTCTCTTTCAAGCATGTCTTCCGCTATATATATGTTTCATATGATATGACTTGACCCTAAGTCTACAAATATAGTACCTTTTCAATTTTTACTTCCTGACTGTTACTGAAGAAAACTATGTGGCTTAGATATGTCAGTAAAGGAAAAAAAGGGAGAGCCAGCCATGTGATGTCATCAGTGATGTCATCTTTGATGTCCTGGGTGTTAGTGTTAGCAGTGCACGGTGGTGCGAGTTATGGTTGCTTATCTTACCATAACTTCGAATTTCAGGGGTTTTTCGGTTTTACTTTGAACCATAACGTCCCTTTAACAACGTTTTTTTCACTGAATATATATATATATATGTATGTAATGTATCTTATGTGATTCTATTGCAACGCTACTGATTAGTTTGCCCCTATGTGATTCCCCGCTCCCGTCAGTTAGTCCCATCCGTGAAGCACCTTCCACCCCCACTCCCTACACCATGTACCCATTCACCATATTTTTGTTTGTTTATTATTTATATATACGCACCGAACCCACAGCTAACTGAGCTCATTACTTGATTACATGGGTTACATACAGATCGTACGTACAGAACAGTTACATACATGATGGTGACGAAACAGTTCAAAATATTTACATGATTATCATAATTACATGTGTTACATTACATACAGATATGTACAGGGTTGAGGGGATATAGCGATTATACATCAAGGGACAGGAGGCAGGATTTCATGTTCTTCCTGAAACTATAGTAGGAGGGTTCTGCTCTTAAGTCAACAGGAAGTGAGTTCCATAATTTAGAGGACATCACTGGAAAGCTACTACCACCTGCTTTCTGCAATTTGTATCTTGGTACAATCAATTGGTGTGAATGTGCAGATCTTTTAGGGCGTTCTGAGGTTTTTTGGTTAATTTGTCAACTAGATATAAGGGGGCAGAATTAGCTAGACATTTGTATGTGAGGTTTAGAGTTTTTAAATTGATTTCGTCTTTCACTGCGAGCTATTTAGTACTGTGTCTGACAGTTGAGATATGCTGAGTTTTGGGAACATTGAACACTATTCTTAGCACATTGTTCTGTAGGGTTTGAGGTTTGGTTATATTGTACGTGCAAGGGCCTTGATAAAGAGCCTTATAGTAGTCCGCTTTTGATAGAATTAGCGCTCTAGCCAATGTAGTAGCGCTGGAAGTTGAGATTGAGGGTTTACAGGCGTTAATTAATCTGCACGTGTATGCTGTGGCAGATGCCGTGGCATTGACCTGTCTCTTCAGGTTTAGAGCTGAGTTGAGGTAGAAGCCCAAGGTTTTTACCTCCTTGGAGACTATAATATTGTTGGCGTCAATATTGAAGGAATTCAACTGATTACTGAGGTTAAGTCTTACTGATGAGCCGACGAGGAGAAGCTCCGTCTTCTCGCCATTCAGACAGAGGCCATGGATGGCCATCCATGCCTGGATAATCAAATATATTTTGTTGAGCAGGGTACAATCCGTTTAATAGTCACCAGTGATGGATATGAGAATCTGAGTGTCATCCGCGTAATTAGTGTAGGTGACATCCAGATTATCAAGGTCATCAAATAGGAGCTTTGTGAAGATATTATACAAGGTCGGTGAAATACACAACCCTTGTGGAACTCCACAGGTGGTGGGTATGGGATTGGCTGAGGCGTTGGATGAGAAAACTCTTGTAGTCCGATTGTCCAGGAATGACTGAATCCAGGCCAGGGCTTCATTAGAGAAGTGTGCCACTGAGGTAAGATGGTTGCATATAGGACCTTATGATCAACTAGGTCGAAGGCAGCCGAGAGATCTAGGAGTTAGGAGGAGAGCCAATTTCCCTTTGTCCTTTAGGTTGTCCATTTGATTTTTTAGGTCAATTAAGGCCAATTCTGTTCCATGTTTAGGCCTGGAGCCATATTGTCTCAGACCAAGGCGATTGTTAGCTTCCACATATGACTGTATCTGGAGGTAGGCTGACTTATCTAGAATCTTGAGGAGGAAGGGGACAGTGGTTATGGGTCTGTAATTAGTAGGAATGTTAGGATCTAGGTTGGGTTTTTTTAATGAGTGGGAGGACCCACGCGTCGTTCAATTAAGAGGGGACAGAGCAAGAGTCAAATGAGGAATTTATGAGAGGTGATGAAGGGTGCTAGTTCTCTGGTTGCCTCTTTAATAATGGGCGCAGGGCATGGGTTTCACTGGCATCTTGAAGGTTTTAATGATGATATTATTTCTGTTACTTCCTTGATGGGGACAGGGGCGAATTTGAAATGGTTGCAGAATTAGATGGTGTTGTATGAGATTTAAGTACGGGCAAGTCCTTGGCTAGATTACTTTTTTTATTCTGTATTTTCTTTTTTTTTTTTTGTAAATTTGATTTTATTAAGTTTTACAAGTGTGAGTCATGGTACAACAATAAGGAAACCAGTACATATCTTATAACAGTAGAACTAAGCTATAAAACTCCATGTATTCCGTGTTTGTCCGGCAGACACGATCTCCATACATAATGTTCGAGTATAAACATGACTTCCCCCCTCCCCTGTTTCCCACCCCCCTCCCTCCCCGTGGTCAGGCAGTGTTTAGTACAATTCTTGCAGCATTCATCGTGTGGTAATCAGAGTTAGTATATGTTGTCGGGAACTTTCGCAGTCCTGAGAGGACATTTTAGTGTGGGCGGACTCAGTATTATTTAGGTCTCGTTTCGCTCTTCTGTTCTTGGGGTGGTCAATTTATGGCTGAGGAGTCCGTTGGGTAGGTGTATGTTCTTGTATTCGATCCAGAGGGCTTCAATCTGCGACGATCTTCCGTGTAGTGACGCTGTGATATGTTCCATTATGCAAATGTTGTTGGCAACGTTGATCCATTCGCTTTTCGTAGGGGTTATGGGGGCTTTCCATTTCATTACCAGCGTTGCTCTTGCTGCTAATAGCAGTTGCGGAGCTATATCCTTTATTTTGATCCAGTCATCCTCATCCTTCTCAAGGCCGAAGAGCATGAGGTAGGGATTAGCTGTTCTGGTAATGCCGTCAACCTCCTTGATCCAGCCCAACACTTCAGACCAGAAGACTTTTATTCGGGGGCACCCCCACCACATGTGCCAATAGTCTGCTTTTTCCCCACATCCCCTCCAGCATTCTGGCTTGATTGTTTGGAACATTTTGGATAACCTGACTGGGTCGTATTGCCATCTATGCAGTAACTTGATTGCGTGGAGCTTGTATTGGTTTGAGATGGATATTTGTGTGGCCGCTTGGCATATGGTGTCCCATAGGTCCGGTGTGATCTGTTCAGCAAAGTCTTTTTCCCATCTCCCTTTCAGTGCGTCCGTGTTCACTCCCTCCCCTCCCCTCCTATCAGTGCCCTGTAAATGTCGGATATTAGGCCTTTCATCTCAGTTCTTGAATCAAGTATTTTTTCAAAGGGAGTGAGATCTCTCATAAATTTAGGCTTCCACAGAGGTCTCGTCAAAACGCCTTTAATTTGTATATATTGGAAAGTGTATAGTGGACCTATTCCGAGGGCTTCCGTTAGTTCTGGGAGAGGGATGAAGGAGTCTTTTCTTTGTAGTTGCCCAACTCTTTCTAATCCTGCCTCATACCATGCTTGGAATCGTCCTACATTTGGAATGTGGTCGTTGATTCCGGGAGACCATAAGTGGCTCAAAGGGGCTGGCCAGGTGGTAATGTTTTGCATGTTCTTTCCTTGTGTCCAGATGTCCCAAATGGTGCTCAGTATGGGGTGACCTTTGAGTCTTCTTCGAATTCTGTCCTTCGGAGCCCAGAGCCATTCCGAGACCGTGGCTGGTGAGAAATAGTGATTGTCCATATTGGCCCAATGGATGTCTGTTTGATTACGCAGATGTGGGATTAGAACTCTTAGTTGGGATGCTTCGTAGTATTTGTGTAGGTTAGGGAGTCCGACCCCTCCCTTGTCTTTGGGGAGTGTTAAGATCTTATACGGGATCCTCGCTTTCTTCCCTTGCCATAAGAATCGGAGCATGGCCCTTTTGGTTTCAGTAAAGAAACCAATCGGGATCGTGATGGGTAACATTTGGAAGGGGTATAGGAATCGCGGGAGGGATACCATCTTTATTGCATTAAGTCGACCGAGCCAAGATATTGTGATCTTATCCCATCTTGCCAGGTCGGACCGGAACTGGTTTAGTAGGGTAGGGAAGTTGGCCTCGTATAGGTCACTCAGCTTTTTCGTAATTTGTATCCCCAGATACTGTAGTTTTGTGTGTTCAATTTTAAGGCCCAGGGGAGAGAATTTGGTGATATTTTCATCTTCTGAGCCTTGAAGGGGGAAGAGTGTCGACTTAGTTTTATTTACTTTGAACCCTGAAAGTCTACCGTATTCTTCCAGCAGACAGAGGGCTCGAGGGATGGAAGAAAGGGGGTTAGTAATGTGGAGGAGGATGTCATCTGCATAGAGGGCAATTTTGTATTCCGTCAACCCCATTTGAATACCCTCTAGGATGGGGTCGGCCCTCATCGTTATTGCCAGGGGCTCTAGTGAGAGTGCAAAGAGAATTGCCGAGAGGGGACATCCCTGTCTAGTCCCACGTTGCAAGTTAAACCATCTAGAATATTCACCGTTCACGAATATTGAGGCTTTAGGGTCTGAGTATACTGCTTGTATTGCTGTCCTAAACCTCGTGCCCATTCCCACTTTACATAATACCGCTTTTAGGAATCCCCATTCCACCCTGTTAAAAGCCTTTTCTGCGTCGATAGAGAGTAGGACCGGGTCATTATCCAGGGCCTGGGATGTATGAATGAGATGGAGGGTTTTGCGCATCGTGTCAGCCCCCTGTCTCCCGAGTATAAATCCAACCTGGTCTGGATGTATGAGTTGCGGGATTAGCGTTTCCAACCTTGCAGCCAGGATTCTAGTATAGATTTTCGCGTCAAGGTTAAGCAGGGATAGGGGGCGGTACGAGGCACATTTCGTGGGATCCCTCCCTGCCTTGGGGATCACTGTGATCAGTGCCCTGGTAAAGGAGTCCGGGGGCTTCCCCGTGTCCATTATCTCATTGAAAAGGGTTGTCAGGAAGGGAGACAGTATTGCAATGAAGGTTTTATAGAATCCGGCAGTGTAGCCATCTTCTCCCGGGGATTTACCTAGGGTTAGTCTCTTTATGGCAGCTTGGACTTCCGATTCTGTGATAGGGGATTCCAACAGTTCAGCATCTTGTTGTGATATGTGGGGGACAATTATTGAGGACAGGTACGTTTCAGTATCTATTTGTTCAGGGTTAACTTCAGAGGAATAGAGTGCCTCGTAAAAGTTGGCGAAGGATTCTGGAATAGTAGTGTGAGCGTATGACGTTTGGGAGTTATCCTCAGAGATTTCTAGTACTCTTTGGTCAGCTCTCTGCTCTCGAAGCCTGGCAGCGAGAAGCGCATCTGACTTGTCCCCCTTTTCATAGAATTTTTGTTTCAGAAACCTCAATTTGCGCACCACTTGCTCGTGTTCTAATAGTTTCAGTTCGTTTCTTTTATCTCTGGCTCTACTCATTTTTATGGGATCTAATTCTGCGTCTGGGTCGGGTTTGCTCTCCAGTTGGTGAATTTCTGTTCGTAGCTTCTGTTCGATAAGTTTACGTTCCCTCTTTTTTGAGGAGCCTTCTCTTATCAGAATTCCCCTCCAGGTAGCCTTTCCTGCCTCCCAGACGGTCTGTTTGGACGCCTCCCCATTATCATTTGTTTTGAAGAATTGGGAGATTTCCATCTCCATTTCGGCTCTGAAGACAGCGTCTTTCCAGAGGCTCTCATTGCAGCGCCATTTGCCACTCCTGGTCGGTAGATTCGTCCACTGAATGTCTGTGAGGACCATGTCGTGGTCCGACCAAGTGATTGGGGTTATGCCTGCTTTAGCTGTAGCCTCAGCGAGGTCTCTGGATAGGTATATGTAGTCAATTCGGGTATACGTATTGTGTGGAGCGGAATAGAAGGTGTAACCTTGTTCTTCAGGATGATGTGCCCTCCACGCGTCTATCATATTATACATTTCCATCATTTGCGCAAGCTCAGTTGGCTCAAGTCTGTTCTGGTGGCTCGTGTTGGGGTTCCCAGGTTTTCGATCTTTGACCGGGTCCGCCCATTGGTTAAAGTCTCCGCCTAAAATAATGTGCCCGGTGGCTTCTAGTAATATCTTGGGAATCGTTCTGGAGAGGAATCTCGATTGTCCCATGTTCGGGGAATACAGGGTCGCAATCGTTACGTTCACCTTACCTATTTGCCCATTTACGAGCAGAGCTCGCCCTTCCACATCAGACCATGTCCTGGCAGGGGTGAATGCTATGCCTTTTCTAAAGAGGATTCCCACTCCTCCTTTTCTAAGCGGGCCAGAGCCCCAGTATTCGTTCCCAACTCGTTTCCCAAGGATTGGTCTTTCTTCTCCTTTTATATATTTCGTTTCCTGCGGGAGGAGGATATCTTTTTCAGCCCTACGGAATTCTCTGGCGACGAGGGACCGTTTCGTCGGTGAATTGAGTCCTTTTACATTGAGTGTCCCGACTCTCAAGGAGACATTTTTCCTTGTGTTAGTGTCAGTTGTCATTGCTCTTTCTCATGGGAAACAGTCTCTTCGTGTGTAATTGGTACTGGTTTTTACTCGTGGAGTGCTTGCTGCTGCGCTTGTTTTGGTTTACTATGTACGCTGCTTTGACCCGCCTCGGCCCTGTGGCCTTTCCCTCCCCCTCCCTCCATCCCCTCCCCATTCCTAATTGAAGGCGTCCGATCGAACCCGGCATGTTGCTCCAGGTCGGCATCGGACCACTTGGGGGGGCCGTTACTTCACGCCCCTTAACCAAATAAGTTATCCTTGTCCGGAGTGAGCCCCTCCTTGATTCCCCCCTAATTTTTGTCATTAGAGTCAGGAAAATGTGTATGTGTTCGTATCGCCTCATTACATCATTCACTTATTTAATTGGAACTGTCTTACCAGTGTCGCTTGGGTTCAGTGATCTGCTTCTGGGGAGATAATGCCTCTCCGGAATTTTCGTGACCCCTTTACTTTCTTTCTCCTGGGGCCTTGGATTCACCACTCTCGTCCTTCTCCATGCGTCTCTCCTAGGCTGGCCACCTCTCCCCGAGTGCCAAGAAGGTCAGATATGCACGTTTGTATTTCTTTCTCGGATCTCAGCCTGAATCTGGTTCCCTCGTATTCGAATGAAAGTGAGAAGGGGTAGCCCCACCTGTATCGAACGTTCTTTTCTTTGAGCATCTTTGTGAGCGGACCACATGTTTTCCTGAGAGCCAGGGTCAGGGAGGAAAGGTCTTGGTATATTGAGATTTGTGCTCCCCCTAGCGTGATCTCGTCGCTCCTTCTGGCTTTTTCGAGAATTCTAGCTTTGTCTCTGAAGCGATGGAATCGGGCAAGAACCGATCGTGGACCACCCGTGGGGCCACCTGCTCTATGTATTCGTTCCGTTATTGGTTCATCCACTTCGTCTGCTGTGAGGAGTCTGATAATGTTGTGAAGTGTTTCCTTGAGGTCCGCATCCGTTTCCCCCTCTTTCTCAGGGATTCCAAAGATGCGTATATTGTTCCTTCTTTCTCTATTTTCCAAATCGTCCAGTTTGAGTCTGAACTCATCTTCTTTGCGTTCCAGGTCCTTCAATCTCTGTTCATGTTGTATCTCTAACGTGTCGATTGAGGTCTGGTTATTTTCCACCCCTTCAAGCCTGTCCTCCATGCTGTCGAGTCTTTGGGTGATCCTGTCTATTTTGCCTCCTATGTTAGTGCCCAAGTTCTTTATTTCGCCCAGAAGGGCAGCAATGTCTCCTTTCGTTGCCGCCGCCAGTTCATTTCCCATAGTGATGTTGTTTGCCATTGCTGGTTCAGTCAGGGCGGGAGAAGTGGGGGCGTAGGCGAAGTGCAGGAGCTTGTGCTTGAAGTTCATGCGGGGTTTTGATGGTAATGTCGTGGTTCCTTCAAAGCGACAGGCAGAGGAGGCACACGCCCCTGTTTTGGGGGCCTTACCCTCTGTACTGGTCCGTTACAAGGCACATGGGGTAGTACCCTCTTGGCAGTGGTGGATTGGTTGCCGCTTTAGGTTTGGGTATTGACAGTATACTGCTGTGATGATGGCGGGGAGTGCGTACTCGGTTCCTTTGAATGGAGGAGGCACACGCCCTGTGTCCAGGGGCCTTAGCCTCCGTTTGGTATGTTTTCTGTTTCTCCGGCGAGGTGTACTCCGGGGGGGGGCCTCCGGATTGGAGATGCCTCGCGCGTGTTCTCAGGTGAATCGCAGCACCGTTTGGTACACGTGCCAAGATTTGGGGTCTCACCCCTGGTTTACCTCTAGTGTCGCTTTCTCCGTTCGACACTACGGCGTTCTGTGCCGGGGTTCGTGGTTCGGAGGGTTGTCCCGCGCACCTCCACTACTAGTGGGGCCAAGGCAGATTGTAATTCTGGTGGGTTTCTCGTATCACTTCCAGGAGTGTGTGTGGTTTACCGGTGGGGCCCCTTTAAAGGGTGCAGGAAGCCATCAATTACCTTCTGGAGGGCCAGTCCGTAGTGGGGTGGTTGTTTCCACGTACCTGTTTGCCGTGGGTGCACCTCGCTTCTGGAGTGGAGCCGAGCGTGTTGTGTAGACTCTCCCCGTTTTGGCTCCTGGGTGGTCCGTTAGGTGGTCCGTGGGTCGCTTGGGGCAGAGGCCTCTTCTCTGGTAAGCGCAGAGTGCTTCAGCGCCGTTATGTCCCCCTCTGGAGCGTCGGGATCCACCGGCGAGTTTGGGGGGAGGGCCAAGATGAAGCGTCGAGTCCCAAAACCACTCACGAAGAGTGGGTCCGCAGCTGCTACCCGACGCGGGCCGGGAGCGGTGGAGTGCAGATGTCGGGTGGCCCTGAGCTCTCAATGTTCGGCTGCTTGAAGGGGGGCGGGCAGTGAACAGGCCTCGCCACGCGTTATGGGTCCTTCGTGGATGCCAGGCAGGGGAGGTATCTTGAACGGGGGTTCGGGTGGGTTCAGGGCTAGGGCACCCACCTGTTCATGTCAGGGATCTGCTCAGGGCCGTGGTCATCCGCGCCCGTTGCGGGTTCGTGTTGTGGGCTTTTCCCGAGAGTGCCCTGCAGCGCACGTGTGCCGGGTTGGTTTCGCTTTCTCCCCGGTCCGGACGGCCGCGGCTTGTGAGTCGGATTTCGTCGGGATCCCAGGCCCGTTTTCGCTCGGGGTTTTTCCCAGTGCTGGGGGAGATATTCGCACAGCAGCTTCACGCTTTTTCTCCGGTGGGGGGGTCCAAAAAGTGGGGGCTCAGTCCATCTTTTGGGGCGGCTGCAGCAGAGCTCACGCAGAGTTCATGGATGTCTCTGCGCCCCCTGGTGGCCACCCTCTGTATTTTCTTTTGACGGAGAGAAATTTTGTTAGCTAGAGCAGTTTGAATATTAGAACATTATGTCTTGTCCTTGGTACATGTTTGTGTAGTAGGAGACTCTAATTCTTTTAGGCGAATGAAGAGTTCTCTGGTGTTGGAGTTGGCTTTGTTAAGCCTATGCTTGTAGGTGTCTTTTTTTGGTTTGAATTATTTCATTCTTGTATTTTAGATTTAGATATTAGGGCCGGTTTTTCCTTATCGGTCGGGTTAGACTTCCAGAGGGTTTCTACACTTCTTTTCTCATTGCGTAAGGCTTTAAGATTTGGGGTAAACCAGGAATTGAGGTGTGATTGGGGTTTCTCTTTATGTATTTTTAGAGGTGCTGTTTTATCAATGGCCGTGTTGATAGTTTTGTTGTAGAGTTCAACTAATACTGTGGGGTCAGCACTTGAAGGTGTATAGTTGGTAATTGGTTGGAGTAAAGGCAGTAAGTTATCCAATGTTACACTACGCTTGTTTCTGGTCAGAGTAGGGGGGGTGGGGGGCTAAGGGAATAAATGTGGCTTGGGATTTGGCTGGTAGGGTGCACGAGATTGTGATGGTCAGTCCAAGCACATGGTTCATTAGTGGTAATTTTAGTGTTGCAGTTAAGATCGGCCAGCCAATCTAGTGTCTTTCCTTTGTTGTGTGTAGAGAGGTTGATCTGGTTGGTGAAGCCTAGTTCTGTGATGGAATTAACCAAAGTTAAAGCATTGTTGTCGTTGATGTCGTTGAGATCTAGGTTGAAGTTTCCTAAAATTAAGATTTGAGAGTTGGGTTTTGTGTTGTTGGAAAGTAAGGACGTATCTTCCTCAAAGGAAGAGATTGGATCCGGGGGTCTATATATGAGGTGTAGTTTTTGTATATTTTTTACGCAATCTAAATCGCCTGGGATGGGGCAGCAATCGGTACATGCATCCCAACAATAGTTACATCATTGTTCTGAAGGAAGGTGCCCTTGGAAAAATAAAATATTCTGTGCTTTCTTCAATGATGCATGATTGAATAATGCCCTCATATTTTGGGGCCAGTGCATAACAGAGGCAATGGCCTACTTTCCATCAGAATGTTTTGACACTGTTTGGATTACGTCTGGAATAGCTCAGCATGGCATAAAATAAGCAGTGTCTCTGTTAGGGAGAATTTTCATTTTGTTGTTTAATTCCTCCCTCCTTAGAGACCCCCATCTCGTTTGCTGGACATTGGAACTCTTTAATTTTAACATTGGAGTGAGTGAGCCCTTTTTCTCTCTCACCCAGGTGTTTTGGTCTGATTTGGTTACTGTGTTTGGTTTTGGTGTCTGACAAACTCCATAGGCATCATCCTTTTACATTGTATCACACAACACCTTCAGTGCAGTGGCAAAGGGAAGTCTCTCAGATTTCCCAAAGGTTTAAATGCCTTCTCTTGGATAAACACTGTTTCCAAGAGCAGTGAAGTGAAATTGACTTTACTTAGATGTGTAACTTTCTAGACCCAGCACACACTATCTTACAATAGGGTGCTGGAGGGGTTACATAGAATCCCCTTTGTCTAGTTTCTCATGTAACATTTTTATGTTGCCCTTCTTACAATGAATGGCTGGTGGCAGTGGGTTGCTTTTTCCTACCATTGTGTGTTTCTACCACAGGCTGCAATTGCAGCTGCAGTAAATCACCAATGGGTGCCCATTTTGTCAAAATGGCCCTGGTTTTCTTTTTTCACCATTTCTTGTTGGAAAGGTCCTTCTTGAAATTTTCTGTGCGCACCAAACCAGGTTTGGTCCGTTTGTTCTTTTTGTCTTTTGCAGGGTTCACTGCTGAAGCCTGCCTCTGGCTCCAGGGTGCCTGGCAGGTCAGGAAGCGAGGGAGGTTCCTGAAACTCCCTGTGCTTAATCTCCTAGGTGACAGGAATGCACCCAATGGTGATTGGCCGGCTGGCTGTCCTTGGAGGACGGCCACCATGCTGTCTGAGTGACAGCTAGGCTGCGAATGAATGGGAGAAACCTGCATAAAAGGGGAGGTCTTTTGCTTGGAAGGCAGAGTCGACCACTGGACGAAGGAATCCGAAGAACTTTGAAGAGACGCCTGCTGCAACTCTTGGACCGTTGATTTGCCCGGTGAAGCCCTGCTGAAGTGCCGAAGCTCCGAATTTGCCTCGACTAGAGAAGCCCTGCAAAGGATGACTTCTCCCTTTTGGGTTGGTGGGACCAATCGACCCCAAAGTGACCTCATCTGGGCATCCTCTCGGAGCTGGCTGTACTTCCATTGCTGCTGCAGGAACCGATTGCCAGGGAGAGGAACACCAGAGTCGAGTGCATCATTTTAAGTCGGACCCGAGCTCCAGGAAGATCCTCCGGACTCCCATGAAGAAGGACTGACCAAGCCTGAGCCACCTCAACAGAGTGCTGGACCTCAGATGTGAGGATAGTCCATAAGGTATCCGAGAACCGTAGTGGTGCTATTCCCGAGAAGCTGAAACAGCAAAGTGCCACTGATATGAAGTTTGCCCATTGCTGCCGCTGACATTCAAACCATAGTGCAGGAGTCCCCAGACATCCTTCCTCTTGTCCCCACAACTGAGGCTCAGGAACAATAGGATCTGCCGTAATACAACTGGAACAGAAGCCAGCTGAAACCAAATTCCTCAAATCTAAGGTACTGTAAACTAAGGGGGACTTACCTCTTGTTGTGCAGCCTTACTAGCTCTCAGTTGAGACTTGCCTTCCGTGCTTTTGCAGAGTTGCTTGCAGCTTTTGCCCCTCAAAAGTCTCCCAGCTTGTGGCCCTACAGTGATTTCATTCTTTTACAAAGACTTCTAAAACATTGTGCAAGACTTTGTACCTACCTGCAAGATGTGCTTCAGCTCACCTAGTCTTTTGCTCAACTAACATTGGCTGTCCTGGCTCCCTGAAAGACTCTTCTAACCTCTGACTTTGTGCTTTAACTATTCCTCAACCAAAAGTCACACATTAGATAAATTGTGTAGCTGGGAAAGAGTTAATTTACTTTGCATTGCAGGGTTCAAAAAGTACTTACCTGCTTAAGAATATTTGTTAACCATTGTTTTATTCCCTCATCTTGTCCTTTTGACACTAACCTCTGTATTGTTCTAAATGTGCCAGTGATATATCAATGTCCACAGTGTTTTTTTAAGTCACCTCAGGGTGTAGGAATTGTCTGTGTCATCCCAAATGGGTATCTACTAATTTAGAGAATTCAAGAGTGTGTATTTATTGAAGTATATTTTTGTGTTACATGATTGCTCCCTTCTAAAGAAGGCTTATTTAACTGACTGTTAAATTAATGATTGTTTAATCAAGAAACCGTGTGTGTAAGTGTTTATTTGAGTAACTGTCACTGTGAAACTCTGTGTTACAACCCTACTGCTCACATTGACCCCTCTTGAGACACGCATGGCTGCTCAGTCACTTTACCAACTTGGGCAGTACATGCTTATACCAAAGGTTGGGTTAACTATTGCCAAGAGGACAAGGCTGGTGCAGTCTACCACAGGGTATTGCATACAATCTTGCCTAACCGTTGGTTTGCCCGGTGAAGCCCTGCTGCAGCGCTGAAGCACCGAATTCACCTGGACTAGAGAAGCTCTGCAAAGCATGACTCCTCCCCTTGGATTGGTGGGACCAATCGACCCCAAGACAAACTCATCTGGAAATTTCCTCGGTGCTGGCTGTACTTCCATTGCTGCTGAGGGAACCAATTGCTAGGGAGAGGAACACCAGAATCTAGTATATCATTTTTAAGTCGGACATGAGCTCCAGGAAGATCCTCCAGACTCCCTCGAAGCGTTACTATCCAAGCCTGTGCCACCTTAAGAGTGCTGGACCCCAGAAGCGAGGGACGCCCATAAGGTATCCGAGAACTGCAGTGGTGCTATTCGCAAGAAGTTGAAACCGTGAAGTGCCACTGATCTGAAGTTTGCCCATTGCTGCCACCGATCTTCGAACTGTAGTGCAGGAGTCCCCAGATGTCCTCCCTCTTGTCCCCAGTACTGAGACCCAGGAACAACCAGATCTTCCATACTACAACATGAACAGAAGCCAACTGGAACCAATTTCTTCAAACCTAAGGTACTGTAAACTAAGGGGTACTTACCTTGTTGTGTAGCATTGCTAGCTCTCAGTTGAGACTTGTCTTTGTTACATTTGCAGAGTTGCTTGCAGCTTTGTCCATCACAAGCTTCCCAGCATGTGGCCCAACAGTGATTTCTTTTTCAACAAAAACTCTGAATAACATTGTGCAAGACTGTTTACTTCCCTTCAAGAAGAACTCCAGCTTCCCTAGACTTTGCTCAATTGACATTGGCCATCCTGGATCCCTGAAGACTCTTCTAACCTCTGACTTTGTTTTTTGATCTGTCGCTCCAAAGAGTCGCACATTCTTTACGTGTAGCAGGGAAAGGGTTCATCTATATTGCATTGGGGGGTTTAAAAGTGCTTATCTCTTTGAGAAACTTGTTAACCGTTGTTTTCTCCCTTAACCTTTTTCCTTTTGATGCCCAACTCCGTATTGCTCTAAATGCACCAGTGATATATCAATATCCACAGTGTCCTAGTTATTTAAGTCACCTCAGGGTGTAGGAAGTGTCTGTGTGCCATCCCAAATGGGTATCTACTGATTTATTGAAACTGAGAGTGTGTATTTGTTGAAGTATATGCCTTTGTTTCGAGCATCTGAGCCAGTGTGTCATCCGGTCTGTGGGGACAGCCTTACTCCGTACTGTCCAAAGTGGGGAGGAGAGCTGACTCAGCCACTTGGATCCTTTGTTATAACACTGATTTTTCCTTTGCCTACATATTCCCCTTTACACACTTTTTGTATAAGGCATAGGGCAGGCATTAGGTTTTGTTAGTAGTTTTTAAATCAAAATGGACTATACTAACTAGGACTATGTGTTCTTTATTATTTGATGGTAGAGACTACTCCCATCATAGCCATAGGGCAAAGTAGGAGTTTCTCCAAACCCCAAGAATCTAATAACGGTTTTGAAACTTGTAACTCTTGAGTCAGTGTCATACTTGTGATACCATGTCTCCCTTTTATATGTTATCAGGAGTGGGATACTACTCAATTGATAAATTGAAACCGAAACCCCATGCTGATTATCGTGATACCACCTGAAGGGGAGACAAGAATTATTGAAATTCAGAGTTCTGACCACATTTACAGCATTAAAGAGACTCTGTATTCCAAATCCATATCCCTATTATCCAACAGGATTTATTCTTTCGAGGCCAAGTTTTACTAGATATCCTTCCTCTTTCTCACTACTGCATACAGCAGTGGGGTCGAATAATCCTGAAGGTAAGACCATCTCAGGTTTTTATTAGACCTAATACATTAGGCCCCCTTTTTCCAGAACCTTTCTTCTTTGGCGCTGAATTGCCCTCTGGATCAGGCTTGTTGTGTATAAATCCTGATGCTCCGAGGTCTTCTTCTCAATCAGAATCAAGCCTCTGAAACTTATATTTATTTTTCAGAATTTTAAAGTACGACTGAGGGAACTCTTACACCTCAGAGAATATGGCCTCAATAGAAGATGTGTTGGCACAACTGGCAGCCCATCAGATACAAGCTGAAAATGGTCTCTAATCAAATGTAGAACAATTAGTGGATTTACAGACCAAACCCGTATTACCTCAAGGGGTATTACAACCATATCAAGATTGACAAGATCTAGGGAATTTCTTTTTGAATTTTGACTGGCTAGCAGAGCAATTTGAATGGCCTGAAAATATAAATGTGTTACCTGGGACCATTGCTGAAGGGGGAATTCCAAATTACTTACCCAGTTAGCCAATCTCCCAGTGGAGGCCACCTTTACCTCTATTAAAGAGGGACTTCTTAAAAGAGTAGGTCAGATCAGCAACTTCAATAGGCAAAAATTAAGAAGTATATGACTGAGTCCAGGAGAAACTCCATTAGAATTAGGAGAACTAATTAGAAATACAATAACCTTATGGGTGGCTAAAAGAAATCTTTTTGAACGGATAGAAATGATAACCCTGGAACAATTTGTTACCTCTTTACTTCAGTATTTCTAAAAGGCGATGTTGCAACTAAATAAACCAAGTCTCGCTCTAGCCATTGAAACGGCCCAATCCCATTCGGAGGCCGTAAAATACTTCCATACCTTACATAGTGGTGAGGATAGAAAAGATCAAAAACCACTGGACTGCTGTATGCCACATATGTCAGAGCGAGGGGGGGGCTTTTTAAACCAAAAGAATGGATGATGAAAGAGAGGGTGGAGTTAAAAGAAACTAGAACCTAAACTTGGAGAAGAGACCAGAAGAGAGGAGCCATAAAGTGTTAAACCTCCTCCCCCTATCTGTTTCTCATGTAGAGAAACCAGTGGTTTATCAGGAAGATTTGGTGCCAAGACTCGGGCAGATCAAAAAGATTTTCTTTAGGACAGATTGGGCTGAGACAGTGGATTGTATCTTCTCCTTTTCCAGCTACGAGGAATATTCCCAGTTTGTCCATGCAAAAGATTGCATACCATTCTATCTTCAGTGATTTCCTTGTTCCAACATACGTATGACCTACATGCGCTTTAGGCTCAACCAATTGCCTGTTTATTAAAAGATCAGGCATTGTAGGGAGCCCACTATCTTGGATCCTATGCATACATCCAATCGCAAATGTAGGTTCTGCAGAGTAATTGATTCCCTGGAAACCTTGAAGCACTTGGTTGTCGTCTGTCCTTATTTTGACAAAGAACGTGCTAAGTGCTTCAAGGATAAGTTTGCCGACATTTCAGAAGTGTCCAGAAACTTGTTTTGGTGTCGGTGTATGTGAGGTACAAGTATTTCTTTGGTTTTAGCTTTGAATCTTTTTCTTATCCTTCTTAATTCTGAATTGGTTAAGAACATTTGGAATTAGGGGCTGTTAGGTTAATGTGATTAGATGCTGCTGATTAGATGTGCACTGAAAGGAATGCTTTTTTTTGTTCAAACATCTTAATTTTATTAGAATGATGAATTGTGTCTCTGTGTGATTTTTGTATTTTTTTAAAATGTTATGGACATTTTTTTTCTTATTGAATTTCTAAATGTTACACTTGACTGGATCGCTCAGCACAACTGCCCACTCATCATCACTGGAAACACTCCCACCCCATGGTCTGACCACCATATCATCACCTTTAGCATCCTCACCACCAGCTCCTCAACTCCGCCACCCCAACCCCTACCACCCTGCTTCGCAAGAAGCTCGCGTCAGCTCACTAAGGAAAGGCTACTGCCCTTCCTCCAAGGCCCAACCTTCAGACCGCCTTTCTCCTCCGACCCAGAAACTCTCGCATCAACCTATGATGTTGCCATCAAAGCAGCTATCAATTCCATTGCCCCACTTGAACCTCGTAAATCCAAACCCACAACCCACACCCCAGACTTGCTCACACTCAGGAATGAAAAAAAGGCAGCTCTTACACAGTGGCAAATATCCCACACTGACAAAGACAAGTTGATCTTTAAAGCCCGCTCTACGGTTTACAAAAAAGCTATCACCCAAGCAAAAGCCAAATCTTTTGAATCCAGAATCTCGGAAGCTCAATCTAGCACAAAAGAAATCTTCGCCATTTTCAGGGAGCTAGAGACTCCCATGCCCACCCCCCAGAACTTCACCAAAGACAAAGCCTGGTGCGACGAAATTCAAACAGCCATGCAAACCAAACTGAGCCGCCTCCAAAGCAAAATACTAGCTACTAAACAAGCCCTGCCTAATACGCATATCCTTGCCCCACCACCTACCTCGGACCCCCCCTCAACCCTTCTCCTTCAAACCCATACAGGAAAAAGACATCATTAATATAATGAGGAATATCAAACCCTCTAACTGTAAAGGTGATGCTTGCCCAGCCACTCTCATCAAGGACTGCACAGAAGCGCTTGCCCCCTTCCTGACAGCCTTTGTCAATGCCTCCTTTGCAACAGGGAAAGTCCCCGCCTCCCTTAAGGAAGCATGGGTCCGTCCCCTCTTAAAAAAACCAACTCTCGATCCCACCTCCCCCAACAACTATAGACCCATCACCACTGTCCCTTTCCTCCTCAAAATACTGGACAAAGCAGCCTACCTGCAGGTTCAGCACTTCATCGAAGAGAACAAACTCCTGGGACTCCGCCAATCTGGCTTCCGCCCCAGACATGGGACGGAAACCGCCCTACTTGATCTGAAAAACCAGATGGACGATGCTAGAGACATGGGCAAACCAGCACTTCTCCTACTTCTTGACTTATCTGCGGCGTTCGATCTCGTTGATCATGACGTCCTATGCCATCACCTCTCCTCCACTGCCAAGTTCTCCCCTGACGCCACAGCATGGATCACCTCCTTCCTACAAGACAGAACCATGCAAGTATTCTCTGACTTAGCTTCTGCCTCACCCACCATCATACTATGTGGTGTGCCCCAAGGCTCATGCCTCTCCCCCACCCTCTACAACATCTTCACACGACCCCTCTTCCTCATCCTCGACGCTATGGGTATCTCTTACACTAACTACGCGGACGATACCCAGATCCTCCTCACCCTCACCGGCAACTATGACACTGACTCTTTGACCCTTAACAATCTCTACAACAACATCCAAGCCTGGATGGCAGACAATGGACTATGCCTCAACTCTGACAAGACTGAACTCCTACTGGTAGGTTCCCCCGACAAGCTAAAAAATCTTGACTCCCAATTCAGTCACTTCACCATCGACACAATCAAAATGCCTGTCTCAGACTCAGTCAAAACGCTTGGAGTTTATTTGGACTCCAACCTATCCATGGACAGACAAGTCAACGCAATTGCCTCCTCAGCTGCATATCACGCTAAACTTATCAACGCAGTCAGGCATTTCTCTCCAGAGAGAACTGCACAAACATAGCCAGAGCCATCACCGGCTCCAGGCTAGACTATTGCAATGTACTATTTCTAGGAACATCAAAAAAAAACCTTGAGAGGCTACAAGTCATCCAGAATAGTACTCTCCGTGCAGCCCAAGGCATTGCTAAAAGAGACCACATCTCGGAGGCCAGAAAACTGGCCCACTGGCTCCCAATAAAAGAGAGAATCGTGTTCAAAGCGCTGACACTGACACACAAGTGCATCCATCTCACTGCTCCCGACTACCTCTCACAAAGAATCCACCCCGTCGCCTCTACAAGACCAACCAGATCACCCTATACCAACATGCTCTGTGTGCCACGAGTAAAAAGAGCTAGAGCGGGTGGATCCAGCTTCCCATATCTCGCACCTACTCACTGGAATGCCTTACCTCCCACCATCCGAAGTGAGGCCTCCCTCCTCGCTTTCCGCAAAGCAATGAAAACCATCCTCTTCTCATAAGGTCCTTCGTAGCGGCATGAATACCAACCATAGGACCCACTGCTTAATCTGTATTGACCAATCAAATAAGCTGCAATGATACCTATGTCTGTGTTTGTATGCAATGTGCCATTTACTGCTACCACGTCTGTACCCCTGTAACTAAGCTCATGCAAGTAACAGCGCCTCAATGTCCTTGGGCTGCTTGCGCGCTATATAAATATAAATAAATAAATAAATAAATTATCTATGTTGTGTAAGGTTTCTTGTAAACTATATATGTGCAACGATAAAGAAAAAGAGAAACCGGTCACATGGCAAGACACTGTCCAAAACAGCATAAGGAAGGACCTATGGAAGTAGGATGTCTGAGAGGTAAAGAATGGGAAGCTCTGGAAGAAATTAGCCTCATTTATCATATATTTGTCAATCACTAACAGAGTTCACCTATGAAACGGCTGTGGTTAACGGAAAGGTGGTAAAAGCCCTAATAGATTCCAGGAGCAAACAACCAGCAGTATGAGCCGATCTACTTTCACAACCAAATCTTGAGAAGTTATCCCTAATTGAGGTTACCTGCGTGTATGGGGACAATGAAATCTACAACAACGTACCCATGTCAATTAATATTAGAGGGGAGCCAATGCTCATTTCACAAGAAGTTATCCCAGGGCTTCCAGAAGAGGTCATCATAGGCAGGGACTTCACTAATATTCCCACCTTCCTTCAAGACTGAACCCCCTCACCAGGCACATTTTCACCTCACGCCCAATGGCTAACTGATTGTTGTTCTTACAGGGATTGGACCAATTTGACCTTCCAAGATGAGATGACCCACAGTGAGTCCATGGTTAACTCTGATAGGGAATACTTAAGGAAGCAAACGACTCACTCAAGTTTAATGGGATATTCAAGAAAAAGTACCATCAGATCCGAATATATACCAGGACCAAAAGAAGAACAACAGAGTAGTATGCGATGGTCCCTAGACCCTTCATCTACCTGTTCTCTTCAAAACCCTAGGAAAAGGAGGGTCCAGAAGAGAACAGAAGCAGCTACATTGCGTAGGACAAGGGTATCTGAGAAACAAAAAGGCTATCTCACTTTCTAGTCCTCGGGGATCTCTCTCAGGTGGGCAGGGCACAGCCATCGCCTTTGGATCCATTCCCTGGGGTGGCCCAGTGCTGGAGGCTCACCTGGGTGAGGGGTCTTTGGTTAGTGGGGGTGAGGCAACCAATGGTGAGATGCAGTATTCCCCCTTTCCCATCCCTATTCCTGTTTTATAGGATCTGCCAACATCCCAACTCTCCACAACCCTCCCCTTTCTACACAAACTCTGGGCCAAGGAATTGGGCGCATGAGAGTGAAGAGGCTAACACTTGCATATCTCAATGGACATGTCCCACTAATCGGGTCAGGCAAAGTTAGGCACTTGACTTTAATCACATACATCTGATACCCATTGGTTCTCCGCGCACAGATAAAAGGCAGAACATAGAGACTCACTCTGAACAAGGTGGAACACAAGAAGGATTAGAACTACCGGGGCAAAGACGAGCCTACTGGAGCAGAATGACTGATCGAGGGACTAGAGCAAGGGATAGAGGAACCCTGAAGTTCCCTGCCGGAGGTCTTTGTCTCTGGGAAACCATGAAGGAGACACAGAGAAAGCCAAATCGCAGCTAGAGGAAACCTGCATTGTGTTTCAAAGACGCCAGTGACCCTCCCGGGTGAAAGACAGAGTTGGGGAGGCAAGACAAGCCTGTGGTATTAACATCATGAATCAAAGCCGCAGAGACAAGAAAGGAACGTGCACAACCGGTGAGTTAGTGATTTGATTTGATTTTGATTTTGTTTTATTTATAAAGTGCAAAAAAACCAGGCCCAGGGGCAACCGGGCACTGTAACGCTCACCTGATTCTCGCAGAGGCGCCGGTCTTGACTGGGCGACTACCGTATCTTCAAAGGTGATGTGTAGCACCCGGTTGGCTCTTTGGGCTGGACCTCTGTGCACTGTATGCCCGACTTCAAGAGTAAGATGTCTTAGGTAAGTGAATGCCGAGCTCTCCATCTGCCTCGGGGCAGGGTGCTGTAACCAGTTTCTTCACTGGATCGGTAGCGCAGGCCTCTTGACTTCAGAGGACTGCTGTCCGTCGTTTACTGCACGAACGGTAAGTTTCGAGTAATTCTATTGTCTTTAAAGTCTTTAGCAATGATGTCTCTTGTTTTGCAGGTTCCGGCGATGGCGGATGACGGGCTGAAGTGAGTTGAAGATGGAGTCCGTATGATGAATAGAAGCGCTTGGAAGCACGTAAGTAAGCGCTTGTTGCCTGCTTCACGATGCGCTCTAACTCTCTTTTATTTTGCAGGTACGAGTTCGGAGCGGCTGCAGGGTGCCGGAATACCCACTGGGGTTGATGTGGAAAGGAGTAATGGCACGTGAGTATCAAAATTCCCCAATGTCTTTAAACGCACCTTGTTTTGTCTTTCAGATGCAGGATGCAGCGCCGAAGGCCTCCGGAGCGTGCAAAGAGTCGGTAAGCTTTTGTCTTTCAGATGCCGGAATGCAGTGTGAAGACCTCCGGAGCGCACGAAGAGTAGGTAAGCCTTTGTCTTTCAGATGCCGGAATGCTAACCTGTTCTTTCTTGTCTTTATAGGTGTTGCTGAAGACTGGATTCAGGATGGTAAGCCTTTTTCCTTAGGCCCAGGATCCGATGCAGAAGACACGATGAGCGTTCTGCTGCAGAGGATGCAGAATAACGCAAAGCAAGATTCATCCACCGGGTGTGGTTTAAATAGCCTCCTGTAGTGCTTAGGTGTCTCCTTCCACAGCCACGCCTAGGTAAGAAAAGAGTTCCTGCTTTCCAGAAGAGTTCCAGTGTTCTGAATCTAGGGAGTGGCTCCTGCCCCACCCAACAGGAAAAGTAGTTCCAAACAGAAGAGGATCAGAGGCTCAGCTGGCAGGCAAGTAAGCAGCATGGTCTGCTGCAGGTAAGTCCACCCAAGCATCATGAGCCCGGCGCTTCCAGCGCTGGGACTGGGCACATTTATGAGCCTGGTGCCACTGGCGCCAGGACTGGGTCCAAAAGGTCCCAATTGGGACTGGTTGGCCCTCGGAACCTGGGTTATGGATCTGCTTCCAAGGGAGTTGGGAAAACCCTGACCTTTTGGAAGCAGAGATCATGACAGGCACATACTCTAAAACATGTTACAAAAAGCAGTAGTTACAGAAGTTACAAAAATATACAGCATATATACATGTACATACTCTTAAACATGTTACAAAAAGCAGTAGTTACAGTGAGTTACAAAAATATACAGCATATATACATGTACCGAAGGGTACCATTAACAGTGTATAATACAGGGACAGAGCAGAGAGAAAATGTATATTCAGTTCTGTACCCCACATGGAGTCTGGACTGTGTCAAGGTCTCATGAGTCTTGGGAGAGCAGCCATGTTTTAGCATTGTTCTTGCAGGAGTGGAATGATGGTTCAATTCTGATAGGTGTGGGCAAGGTGTTCCAGAGTTTGGAGGCCAGGACGGGAAAGCTCACCCCACCAGCTTTTTGGAGTTTGCATCTAGGCACGATGAGGCTGTGAGTTTGGGCTGCTCTGGTAGGTCGAGTGGAGGTGTAGCGTGAGAAGCGAGTGGACAGGTAAGGTGGGGCGTTGTTGTTCAGACATTTGTGAGTCAAGGCTAGGGTTTTCAGGGCAATTCTCTGTTTTACCGGTGAAAGACATGAAAGGCCGCTTTGTGTCAAGAAAATATTGGAGCCGCAACTGTGTGTCTCACAAGTGAAGGTTGCACACATGCTGATGAGACGTGAAAGAAAGATAACCAGTGATTAACTTTTAAGGGACTGACAACTTTGAAGCCAGTGATGCAGAGTAACAGAGTGGTCCAGCCAAAGGAAGTAGCCCATTCGAAAGTCTCAGAAATGTTTTGTTATAAAGCAGCAAAGTGAAAGAATTCTGAAATGCGTAATGGTCAAGATTAACTCTTCAAAAGGGGAAGTGAAAAGTGGAATGCTTGAAGAGAAAGATTTCTTTGATCTTGTGTGCTTGTGGCACTGAACTACCTAGACCAAGAGACAATGGGTCAAATAACAGAAGAGTGAGCTGAAGAGAAAGTCAAAATGGTCCTGCAGAGGTCTATGGTAAAAGCCTCGCACAGAACTCCTAACAATTGTGAATTAAGCTTTGGGAAGGGAACACCTGCAAGTTTTGGGATTGCGAGTTCCGAGCCCGGCTGAGCGAGATCTGCATTGAATCAGGTATTTGTTTATTGAGAGGTGCAAGCCTGATGGAGGGAGACCTATGTGAACCTTTTGTTGAACTATGAAAGAACTTTTGGAACAATGGAATAAGTGACTTTAACGTGGAAGGCCAGGTGGGCCTCGATCCACGTTTTAGAACTGCTTTCGTTTTGAAAACCTGAGTCAGAGTGTCATCCTGTCTATGGGGGCCACCTTACTCTGTGCTGGCCAACATGGGGAGGAGAGCTGATTTAGCCAGTTTCATCCAGTGTTATAACACTGATTTTCCTTTGCATGCATATTCCCCATGACACACTTTGTATGAGAGATAGAGCGGGCATTAGGTATTGTTAGTATAGGCCTTTTTGATTTGACCAAGCCTGACTAGGACTGTGTTTTGTTTATTATTTGATGGTATAGACTATTGCCATCATAGCTATAGGGCAAAGTAGGAGTTTCTCCAAACCCCAAGGATCTAATAAAGGTTTTGAAACATGTAGCTCTTGTGTCAGTGTCATACTTGTGATATCATGACTCCCTTACGTACGCCACTGGTCTGGGGATGCTTGTGGTCTTGTGCAGAAAGGATGTGACCTAGCAGTTTGGGCTGGACTGCCCCTTTTGCGGTAGGACCAAGCCTGATTTGCATATGGTCTTTCCCCCTTCTGCAATGGTTTGGCAGGCGAAGAATGATGGTCTGCATGGTAGCCCAGAGCAATGCCAGAGGTTACAATTAATTCCAAACCTTCCAGCCATCACCTTGTATTTGGTTATCTATAGGAGGCATAGATTGGGGGTTATGGGTGGGTCCTGCCCTTTGCCCATTGTGGGAGAGGGGACAGACAAATGGAAGCAACAATTTGGTACGCATTACCTGAGCAACATGATTTTCATTTTAGATTCATTTAGGCATGGGTGATGGCTTCCATAATATGCTGCTGCTGATCTACTTTATCCAGTGATATAATGTACATCTGTGTCAACAACCTACTTTGGTTGTGAATGGCTAGGGAGTGTATAAGGGTGGCCATTCTATGCACAGAAGGGAATAGACTCCTTGCTCCGGTCATAGAAGACCGTTTGACTGCAAGAGGAAAGGTCCCAGAATTGAATTACTTGATGGATATGGGTTTAGAATAATGACTTAAACCACTGCTGAACCTTCCCCAATTCTGCAGGATATCTCGCAGCTGCAGAGGGGTTATTATAGTCCAGTACTTAAAGACCAGTGGCGAGATCAGTTCAGCTCAGAGCGCAGGCATAGCCTTTATCCCTGGAATTAAGCAGTCATTCTCTGATTTCATAAAGATGTTGACTGTTCCATAATGTAGCAAGAACACAGTTGACTTTATCAACAAATGCATGATGAGGACCACCATATGTTGAGGCATGGGCATTAAGTGATGTGTTGCACAAAAGGAGGGCAACCTCTCCCGATGTGTATTTACCTAGTATGTGTTGCCACTGTTTTGCAGGCACTTTGCAGCACTGTAAAGAGGCATCGTTCTTAAATCATTCCTCAATTTCTCGACTTTAAAAGAATTCAAATAAGACTGGAAAGGTTCCAAATATTGGTGTTGGTGTGGTGGGCGAGAATACAAGATAGATGCATGCTAACTGGTAATGCTCAGGCACAAAAGTCTTCAGCTGTGATTTTTGTAGAGTGTATCCTGAGAAAGTGAACTAGTTAGATGGGTTGTACACTTACCTTATCAAATTGAGTCTTGTACTCCTGGTCGACATTCCCCCTTCTTCCATCCTCTTGGTATGTCGTCCATGCACTTGCGGCACAAGACCAGAGGATGTAGTCAGGAAGGAAAAAGCCAAATATGAAGCCAGGTGGCACATATGGAGTGCCTGTGGTAAACTCCTCCCACTGCTTCATCACGCCTGCACTTCTCGTAGTAATTCCCAGTAACATCAGCACAGAACTGCAAGGTCCAGAGTATCTAAATGTAACTTGTGCAAACAAAATGGAGTAAATGAGCTTAGTACCAGTTGTGCTGCTTGTGTAAAGGAATCGAGCAAGCAGCTTTTGCCTCAATTTAGATCACCTGAAAACACTGGCACTAAGGTAAAAATTAAGCTGACTGTTTATTTGTTTTCACTGTTTCCTACGTGTACAAGTAAAGTTCTATTAATGGGAGTTCTGCAGTCCTATTTATCCGACCTCTAAACGTTTTTTTTCCTCTTTGGTTTTGTAGAATTTTGGGTACATTTTTGTTTTGAAGGGACTTTTACTGAAGACCACTGCCATTATTTTTCCTGTATGGCCCTATTGTAGCCATAGGTCTCCTAGCCTCCCATTTTGGCCCAAAGATGATTATATCTCCCAAATATGATTTTGTGGAGTACGCTGGTGGCAATTGTAATTTAATTTTGTTGTCATCCGGGGTATTGCAGGTTTTTCCTAATTAGCAGGTCAGTCTACCAGCATGTTAGCCATTGGGCTACTAATGTTTTCCCATCCAACCATTTTTTAAATTTTGCCCTTTTCCTTGTTTTGGGAATCTGCGATGGAGACCTACAATAAACACACACTCGCTCACTTTTAGGGTCAGCCTGTTGCCTGATGACTTTTTATGTCTTTGGAGGGCTTTCCTGGGCCAACCCATGTAATTCTGTAGTGGAGACCCTGTAGTGGAGGTAGTGTAGTGGAGGTTCATATACCTGTTGCTAGAGTATGTTTTGTCTGTGTGTTGCTGCATTAAAACATTTTTTTATTTATTACATTTTTTTAACAATTAATGAAATGCGTGCGAGATATGATACACACATTGTGCATATGTAGCTATCATATAGACCATCAAAGGGATAGAGAATTGCAAACAGTGCGTTTCAGATAAAGGTAACACCAATGTTATGAAAGCGGGTCTGCCCAGGGTTGGCCGGGATTGACAAACTAATGTAATGATTTGGTTATGAACAATTTCTGGGCCACTTTGGGCTCCATAATCGAACCCCAAAACCCAGGGTACATCATATTAGTCTCAACTCAGAGTTGGTTTAATCGCCCAGGTTAAAAAAATTGGAATAGAAATCATGGAGGGCGGGATGCAATTTTGTTACATTTGGGGAGGTGCCTGAGAAGGGTAGCCATTATGTTTTCATCTGAGGCGGTCTCCCACATCTTGTACCATCACATCTTGTCATTAGGGCCGTCCGCTAGTCTCCAACATCTAGCCAGTGTAATATGGCCCGTACATAGGAGGTACGTGATCAAAAGTGAAAATGTCCCTTTCATGGGGGTATTGGCCCTCTACCACTTCTCCAAGCAGCACCACAGTGGGATTGAGTGGCAGTTGCATCCCCGTGATATCTTTGATGAGGGCGAGCACCTCTTTAACGATCCAGGCCTTGCCACATTGCCACCACTGGTGAAGGAAATGGCATCTCACCCCGCACTTTCTCCAATCAGGATTGATTCTGTTGGCTCGGACGGGATAGAAATACCTTCTATATAGAATTTTTAACAAGTTTTCTTTATTTGTCACGCAGCTAGAGGAGAGGAAGCAAAGGCCTTATGACCAAATCCCACCCCACATTTCATCCGGAGCGGATCTTTTCAAGTATCTCTCCCATTGGGTCATGTAAGGGAGTCTGTTTGAAGGGTCGTCCCTTTCCAGTATTTGATAAAACCTTGAAACGTTGTCTTTATTGACACCTCCTTGTATTTCTAATTTCAGGGCAGTAGTGCGGTGGAACCAGCTCTCAGGATTGATGAGTTTGTGATCCAGTGACTCAGTTGGAGGTATCAGAATCGGTCTTCCTCTGAGATCTAACATTTGTTCTTGCATTCTAGGAACGTGATCGGGGAGCCATCGTGGTATAATTGTCACAGATACGACAGCCCCTCTCTCTGCCATTCAATGAAGTCACTGGCCTGGAGGCCAAGGGAAAAGTTAGGGTTTCCCCCAAGACTGGCCATTGGGCCCAGACCAGGGTTATATCTTCCATAGCCTAGGGACCTTAGACCAATAGTGTAATGAAGCGAAGGTCAAGGAGAGAAGTGGGCCCATTTTGTTTTTATGTGGACAGTGAGAAAGGGTAAGTGTCTAATGGCAGTTTGGTGACAGATTGTGTGCCTAGATTCCAATTGAGGGTATACGAAAGTTGGGTTGCATATATGTAATTTGACAGGATGAGGAAACACAGGCCCCTGTTGTATTCATTGGATTGCTGGGCTGATTTGCCTTCCCTGGGTTTCCGCCTGCCTAAACAAACCCTGTTAACTATTTGTGGAGCTTCCGTTTTATGGCAGTTATCAGCCCTAACCAAGATATCTCTTAGTTCAGCCATCTTTGTAGATCCGGTCCTAGTATCTTAAACAGGGAGGGGTGTTAGGCAAAGTTTGCATGCATTACCCTCTGGGACCACTACACACAACTATGATAAACAAAACCAACCTTTGGTATAAGTCTGTACCACACAGGCTTATCTCAAGAGGGAATGTGAGCTTGTAAGTGTGTTACACAAAGGCCTACACTAACAAGTATTCAGATAGACACTTGTACTCAAGGTTTATTGGTAAAACAATGATTAATTTATTACACAATCATTTAGAAAGCATTCACTAAAAGAGGCAACCAATATCGCACAAAAATTATACTACAATACTGATTACTAAGCTGTTGAGCTCCCTTGAAGTCGGAGAAAAATAGCATTGAAGTAGGAGCAAAAAGGCATACGTTGATAAAAAAGAATATTACAGTTACTTTAAAACAATGCAAATAGTTTGAGTTCACCAGAGGAATTTATTTAATGCAATAGATAGGCCAAAGTCAATGGACTAGTGTCTTGTGTAAGTAAAAACGGTTCTGGTATTTAAAACGGAAAAAGTCTTTACCACGGTTCTTTTTTTTTTTTATGACTCTGTTTATTGAGTTTTAAAGCATAACAACATAACAAGAAACATGAATCATCGGCATTCAACAAATGAGAAAGGCATAGCGTAGCAGCAACAAAGACAATATCAAAGGCAAGAGGGGCACCACAGGGCCAGGGGCCAAGGACAGTTGCATGTCAAGGCAGGCAGGTAAAGTTAATCAAGATGTTGAGCTGTATCGACCGGCGGGGCTTACTGCGCATCGAGCCATTTGCCCCATATTTTCCTGAATTTGCGGGGGCAACCCCGTGCATTGTAGATCCGGCGTTCCGAAGCCGCACACCTGTCCATGTCATTCCTCCATCGGTTCAGGCGCAGTGGGTCAGCGGAACCCCATTTAGCCGCGATAAGTCTCTTGCCAGCCCCAAACGCTATTGACCGGAACATTTTCCCATGTTTTGTCAGGTCTACTTCCCCCCCAGATGCCCAGAAGTACCATTTTGGGGTCCCTAGGGATTGGTGTTCCCATGGCGGCCGAGATCATATTAATACAGTCCCCCCAGAAGAGCTGTAACACTGGGCATTCCCATATCATATGGTAGAAGGTGGCGGGCTCAATTTTGCATCTGATACATGTCCCATCATCTAGTCCCCCCCCATCTGGCCATCGCAGCCCGTGAGTGATACGAGCGGTGGAGAATTCTCAATTGTATTAGTCTGAGTTTATTTTCTATCCCAATTTCCCTGGGGGACATCAACGCATCTATCCAGTCCTCCGGCTCCAGTTGACCCACATCCCTTTCCCACTTCGCCTTGAGCCCATCAAGCTGCGTAGTCCCAAAAGAATTGAGGGCCTGGTAGAGAGTGGAGGTGACCTTTGAAGGGATGCCTTGGGGGAGGATATTGGTCTCAATGGGAGAGCATGGGGGTATGTCTGTCGTGTCTGGGAATTGGGCGTGGATGGCGTGGGCCAGCTGCGCATGTCGAAACCGGTCCATGGGCGTCAGACCAAACTGCACTTGCATAGTCTCGAAGTCTAGGAGGCGCCCCCCCTGTATTACATGTGCCAGTGTGTGTATCCCTTTTGCGTGCCAGTGAGCGAAAGCACCCATTTTCACTACTTCTGGGAGGAGTACATTGTGCCATATAGGTTGGGACAGTGTTGGGATTCCCTTCCAGCCGACCAGTTTGTGTGCCTCCCGCCAAGCTCGGCGGACGTGGTGAATCATCTTGGGAAGCCTCGGGAGACGGTTGTGGGTGGCATACAATGTCTGGAGTGGGGATAGCGGGGCCATAGTCTCCAGCTCGATACGGATGTGCGGTAGTGTGGGGTCTGCATGCATCCAATCATTTACCACACCGATCTGTGTTGCAAGGTAGTATGTACGTATGCAGGGCAAGCCGATACCCCCTCCCAGACCGATCTTTGGAGCGTATCAAGGGCAATTCTGTATTGCTTCCCTCCCCATAATAGTGTGCTGAGATTCCTATCGATAAGTGCAAAGATTTCCTTGGAGATGGTGAATGGGGCGTTCTGGAGGACGTGGAGGAGTCTGGGGAGGGTCATCATCTTAAATAGTGCGGCTCTACCCAACAGCGACAGGGGGAGTGATTGCCAGTGGGGAGTGTCTCTGTTGAACCGCTCAAGCACAGGTTGTAGGTTCAGTTGGGGAAACCTTTCAAGTGTCGGGTCGAGTCGTATGCCTAAATATGTAAATTCCCTGATAGAGATGTGGTATGGGCAGGACTCAGGGATCGCGGAATCACCACCCTGGACTGGGAAATAAATAGTTTTGGTTTCATTCACTTTCAGACCCGCAAAGTTCTGATATTCCCTAAGGATGTGGGAAACAATAGGGCATGAGATGCATGTGTTACTAAGATAGACGAGGAGGTCGTCCGCATATAGCGAAAGAAGGTCTTCACCCCCCCCGGCCAGGCGAACCCAGACCAGTTGGTGTTAGCTCTGAGCTCAATAGCAAGTGGTTCGATCGCCAGGAGGAAGAGAAGCGGAGACAGCGGGCACCCCTGTCTCGTACCCCTACCCAGTGGGAATGATTTAGAGGATCTGCCGTTTACCCTTACCGTGGCCTCCGGGAATGCATAGAGCAGCCTGACCCATGATATGAATGCGTGTCCCAGGTTCATCCGGTCCATGATCGCCCACAGAGCGTCCCACCCCACCGAGTCAAATGCCTTTTCAAAGTCCACCGCCAGGAGGGCTAGTGGGACCGGTATCTCTTTGGCTCTGCACAGCGCCAGCTGGACCCTGCGTAGGTTCATACGAGTGGACTTGTTGGGCATAAATCCACACTGGTCCGGATGAATAAGGGTCTCCATTACTCTCAGGAGCCTGTTGGCGAGTGCTCTGGCGAGGACCTTGGCTTCTCCATTAATTAATGAGATGGGGCGATAGGAGGCACATTCCTCCGGAGGTTTCCCAGGTTTATGTATAACTATGATGCATGCCTTCCTGAGGTCCGGGGGGAGCGCCACGAGTTCTTTGCTACGTAGGAACATGCGGTGCATATGGGTCGATAGCCCACCTCTGAGGTATTTCCATGTTTCTGTGGGGAAGCCGTTGGGGCCCGGGGTTTTCCCGGGTTGGAGCTGCGTTAGCGCCTCTTGCACCTCGGTCTCTGTGAGTTCCGCGTTCAGGAGTTCCGACTGGCGTCGTGAGAGTTTGGGGACCTCGATCCGGTCGAGGTAATGGGAGGGTGCGGCCGGAGAGCTCTCGGCGGGTGGGGTATAGAGCTTCTCATAGTAGGTGGCAAATGCTTCGACAATGTCAGGGTCGTCCGTGAGTAGTGTGCCATCCGGTGACTTGATGGCGCGCACATGTCCTCTGTTTTGTTGCCGCCTCTCCAGCCAGGCCAGTGTCTTATTTGCTTTATCGCCGCGTTCATAAATTTGGCTCCGGACGAGCTGGTGGGCAGTTCGTGATGTGTCCAGAGCTAGGTTACTGAGGGCATCTTGTGCCGTGGTTCGGGCATCCTTCGTCTCTCGGTCGTTGCGCTCCAGGGTCTGTCTTTCACACTCCAGGACATATGCCTCTGCCTCTCTGATCTTCTGGGCTTGTCTTCTTTGGTGGGCAGAAACCGCCGAGATAGCCTCTCCCCGAAGAACTGTTTTATATGCCTCCCACATCGCGATCGGGCAGTCCACTGAGCCCTCGTTGAGGTTGAAAAACTCTGTTGTCTTTTTTTCCAGTTCCTCCGCTATCTCGGGGAGCCGCAGATGGTATGTGTTCAGACGCCAGTTGCGATCCGGACCTGGGCAGGCGCTCTTTAGGGTCAAGAGGAGTGGAGAGTGGTCCGAAACGCCCCTTGCGAGGAACTCAGCCGCTAGGAGTCTGTGGTTTATGCTACTGGGAATGAAGGCATAATCGATCATGGAGAACGATTTGTGCGCGCCAGAGAAGAATGAAAAACCGGCCTTGTCGCCATGGAGTGAACGCCATGTGTCCGTCATTCCCAGGGCTTCGGCAAACAAGGCGAGTGGCGTAGAGGCGGGGCGACCTCCGGATCTCCTATGAGATCTATCAAGATCAGTGTCCATGACCTTGTTAAAGTCCCCTCCTATCACCCACAGATCGGCCTCTTCCTCCAGGAGGACATGTCGCAGTTCAGACAGTAGTTCCTTCGTGAGCGTGGGAGGGGCATAAATTGCTGCGAGGCCCCATTTTTCGCCCCAGACATCGGCGAGCAGCAACACATAGCGGCCCCGGGGGTCAGCTCTGACCTTACTAACCTGTAGGGGGACGCGTTTGTGAACGAGGATCATCGTGCGCCTTTCGTGAATCCGGCCTGGTAGGTGTGTGGGTAGTTGGACCTTTTGAAAAAATTGGAGTTCGTACCGATCAGGTGTGTTTCGTTTAAAAGAGCTATGTCCGGCGAGTAACGATTAAGATATTGGAGCACCAGCCTTCGCTTTATGCAGGAGCCCAGTCCATTAACATTCCAGGATAGTAAGGAAATCTTGTTGGAGGTCATCCTATCTGCGTGGGTGCTGTGGCTCGTCATCTGGACGGATCAATGGCAGGTGCATAATGTTCAAGCGAGCGCAGGGGTGCTCCCGCAGAGGAGACGCCAGTGGGTCGCTCCATGACGACCCGCCAGTCGCTTGGAGAGCAGTAGTGTTATTAGCCGTTTCGCCCGGAGGCCGTGCGCGCCCCCCTCGCCAGTGCCCGTCGGTGTCATGCCTTCTCGATTCATAAATCAGATTCCTTATATGGCTAAGTGAGCGTTCCCATATTAACGTGTTGCAGAATCGTCCCCACATTGCGTAGAGTTTATCCCTTCTCTGTAGGGTTTCCAGCCGTGCCGTCGCCTGCATTAGTCGGGGATCGAGGGGGCGAGGGCCGCTCGGGCCGGGGTTTCTGTATGGGCGGGCCCAGTGGTGTGCGCCTCGCTCCAGGGCCCGAGAGGATTTGAGTTTCAAGCTAGTCCCATGCCTCCCTGGGGTTGTGGAAGAGGTAGGTGGTGCCCTCGTAGTAGACTTTGAGTAGTGCCGGGAAGAACAGGGCGTATTTGACTGATAATGACTGGAGTTTCTTCTTAACCGAGTCGAACGACTGGCAGGCCTTTTGGACTTCCTTGGTGTAATCGGGATAGAATCCAACCTTATATCCATTGTAGGTGATCGGGCCGGAGGCCCTGGCCATTTGCAGGATCATATTGTGGTCCCGGTAATTGAGCAGCCTTGCGATCATTGTTCTGGGTGGGGCTCCAGGGGTAGGTGGGCCGGTGGGCACCCTATATGCTCTCTCTATGGAGAAAAATTTGGATAGCTGTTTAGGAGCAAAGACGTGGGTCAGCCAGTCCTCCAGGAACAGTTCGGCACAGGGGCCCTCCTCTTTCTCCGGTATTCCAAGGATCCTCAGGTTATTGCGCCGTGCTCTCCCCTCATTGTCCTCAGCGCGGTATTCCAGTTGGGAGACTTTCTGAGCAATTGCGGCGAGGTGTTGTTCCAGGCGATGGACGGTGTCTTCTGTGACAGACACCCTTTGTTCCGCCTCGCCCACCCTGGTGGAGAGGTTGCGTAGATCCTGTCGGATAAGGGAGACCTCTGAGGACAGGCCGCCAATTTTGAGTTCCAGCGACGTTCTCGAGTCCCCAATCGCCTTCATGAGATCGGAGAGAGAAATTGGGGGATCCTGAGTCTCCTCACTGGCAATATCCTCTTCCGGAGTCTGCGCTCCCTGGCGGGGCCCTGTTGTGTAAAAGTCCATCTTACTTTGGAGAGTTTGGCGTTTGGATTTTTCTTTCCCCATGTTGTAGGTGGCAAACCCAGTATGGCAACCGGCACGGGTATAATACGAAGTTGGGCCAGGAGTGACACGAGGGGACCCTGGTGCATTCAGGCCTCAAGGAGAGCGGGGCGTATGTCTCCGGGGTGTGGGTCTCTCGTACCGACTGGCGGGCCAGGCCAGTGGGGGGGAGCCCACCCCGTAATTGCGGTGTCCTGGGGGAGCTGTCTCTCAGGTCGACCCTCACATCCGTGCCCCCATAGCAGATCCGGTGTGGTAAGACGCTGATCCAAGGGAGATGTCTTGGAGGGAGTGCGGGGTCGTGCCCCTATAAAGTTCCCAGGGCGGTTATTGCCTGTTACGGTCCACGAGAGTTCTGGTCACAGGCTGCCTGGGCCTTGTCGCCAGACCAGGGTTATAAGGGGTCGTATGGGGAACAGGGGGGGAAGAAGCAGGGTTGGCACCTGGGGCTCACTCACACCCCTACCTGGCCGTATTCAGGTCCCCGCCGACGTGATGTCTTCCGGATGGGGAGCGCGGCACTAGATCTTCCCTGGTGTGCCGCAGCTCAACCCTGGGTGGTGTAGTCTCGCTGATGGGGGGGGGGGGGAAGAGGGGAGAGACCGCCGATGAGAGGTTTGTGGCAGGTCCAGGCGAGGAGGCGTCTGGGCTCTTCCCGCGTAATTCTCCGGCGGCACTCCGGTGATCTCAGCGGAGCTCCCCAGGGAGTGTTTTCTTGTCTCGTGGGCGCCCCTCCAGCGCCTATCACGGCTGCGAAGCGTTGGCGTGTCCCGGGGGGAGGGGTGAGGAGCCGCCTCCACTCACGCTGCTGTTGCGGGCCACGAAAGTTCTGGTCTCAGGCTGCCCGGGCCCTGGCACCGGATCAGGATTATAAGGGGTCGTGTGGGGAACAGGAGGGGGAGGGGAAGAAGCAGGGTGGCACCTGGGTCTAACTCACACCCCCCCCTGGCCGTGTTCCGGTCCCCGTCGCCGTGATGCCATCCGGATGGGGAGCGCGGCACTAGATTGTCCCCGGTGTGCCGCAGCTCGACCCTGGGTGGTGCAGTCTCGCTGATGGGGGGGGGGGGGGGAGAGACCGCCGATGAGAGGCTTGTGGCGGGTCCAGGCTTCCCGCGTACTCCTCCGGCGACACTCCGGTGATCTCAGCGGAGCTCCCAAGGGAGTGTTTCGTTGTCTCGTGGGCGCCCCTCCAGCGCGTATCACGGCTGCGAAGCGTTGGCGTGCCCCGAGGGGGAGGGGTGAGGAGCCGTCTCCAGTCACGCCGCGCGGGCTGTGGCGCGCCCGCCCGCCAGCCGGCCGATGGTTTTCGAGTCGGCGTTGGGGTCCCACGGGTCCGATTTGGCCCAGCAGTGCGTCAATCGTTGCCCAGGTGCATTCGCCAACGGTTTTAGGGAGATGTGGTGCCTGATTTCAGAAAAAGAGGGTATATTTTAAAGGATAATTGCAGCGGCCGCCGGGAGCCAGAGAGTTTAGGTCCGCATGCGTTGCTCGCGCATGCGCAGTCCTTTACCAGAAGTAGTTCACGGAAGAAAGGTTTGTATGTCGGGTCACAAGCTGACTAGGCCTGCAAGTTGCAAAAGTGGCACGAACATTCGCAGGGAGAGGTAAGTTCTCTGTCGGGTTTTCACAGTACCTTACATTGAAGAAAAAGATACAGCTGAAGACTTCTGTTCCTGGTAGTTCCTGCAGATCTCGCTGTTCCTGAGCCTCAGTCGTGGGGACAAGAGGGAGGACGTCGGGGGACTCGTGCACTGCACGAGGACGGATCACAAAGCTGGCAAATAGGCAAATCTTTGATTCCGGGTGCTGTTCTTCAAGCGCACAAGCTGGTGTCCTTCTCCCTGGTTAATCCTAACCAGCTCCGAGAATGGTATCCAGGTGGCTTACAAGTTGATTGTTCCTACCAACTCAAAGAAAGAAGTCGTCCTTGAAGGGGCTTCTCTTTCGAGGTGAACTGGGCGATTCGGACCTGCAGCAGGGTTCCACCGGGCAAACCAACTGTCCAGTAGTTGCAGCAGCCGTCCTCTTTCAGCTTGTTTTTGGTTCTTTCGTTCCAGTGGTCGACTCTGCCTTTCAGTCCAAGAGACCCGGCTTTTAAACAGCTTTCTCCCATTCATTCCAGCCTAGCTGCCACTCACCCAGCAGGGTGGTTGTCCTTGCTGGACAGTCAGCCAGCCAATCACGCCAGAGTGCATTTGGGTCTCCTACGAGACTAAGCAGCGGGAGTTTCTGGCACCTTCCTCACTCCTGCCCACCCCAGACACTCGGTCGCCAGAGGCGGTCTTTAGTCCTGAAGACCGGCAAAGGCGTAGGAACAAAGGGACCAAACCTAGTTTGGCGCGCAGAGACAAACTCTAGAAGGACCTTTCCAGAAAGAAAAGGCGAAAAAAGAAGACCGGGACCTGTTTAAACAAAGGTGGTTCAGACGCCATCTTGAAAAACATGGCTCCCGTGATTTTTAGCTACCAGTGTTCACTGTCGGGAAAAATCATGGTAATTCGTTGTAAAACCACTGCCACCAGCCATTTCTATAGGAAAGGGTAGCATTTAACTGCTACATGAGTTTCTAGACATAAGGGATACTAGGTAACCCCCCCCCCCCTTCAGCCCCTCAGCACGCTATTGTAAGATAGTGTGTGCTGGGTTTAGGATTTTAAAAAGACTAGTAAAGTCTATTTAACTTTACATTCAATGGGAAACGGTAGTTTATCCCAGAGAAGGTATTTAAACCTTGGGACAGCCTAAAAAGGCTTCCTTGTGTCACTGCACTGAGGGTGTTGTGTAACACACATGAAAAGATGATGCCTATGGAGTTGTCTTAAAACACCATAATTAAAGAACACAAGAGTAAAACACACATCAAAATACATGAGTGAGTGGGGGAACAAAGGCTCACATTTATGAGAATTCTCCCTAACAAGGGGGAGTTCTACCTGAACAATGAATTGTATGAAGTGGTTAACGTGACGCCTAAATAGTTCAATTCCTTCTCGTTCCATTGGAATGGGAAGGTTTGTTTAATTCTGATGAGAGTATTAGGAGATTCAGAGATATTTAGACCTATTGACTGCCCTAAATGAATTGTGTGGCCTGAGGCAGATTTAAAAGCATTAAGTTTAGCTAGGAAGACTGGGCTAGTGAGCCTTTGTGTGTGTCTATGTGTGTGGCCCAGGAAGGGGGCTGGGCCAAGAATCCCTCAAAGAAGAGAAGACTGCTGAAGATCCGAAGAAGACCACTGAAGGGGCCCAGCATCCCTTCCAGTATCTGGCCCGGTGAAGCACTGCTCCTCGGCCTGATCTCCGAAGACCCTGAACAGTGCTTTAGCCCTTGAACTAGTGGGACCAACTAGTCACAACACCTTCTCGAGGATCCAGCCCTTCAGAGCATTTGGAAGTGTCCCCGGACAGCCCAGTGGACTGACCATCTTGCTCATGGGATACCTCACCAGAAGTGTCGCCATTCTGCAATAGAGTCCAGAACTTTGGTGAACCCAGCTTGTGCCACAAATCACTGACCCCCCCCCCCCCATGACCCAAATTCCAGCGTCCTGTCTTTAAGGGTACCTGTCCTGGAGCAGCTCTTGTGCCCATAACTGGAAGGGCACCTGTTGTCAACTGCATCCAGTGGTAGTCACTGGAACGCTTCTTCCTCCATCCTGTTAAGTGTCCAAAGGAGGCCTGCATTGTTGGATTCTGCATTTCTTCACTGACAGGGGTTGCATCTTGCATTTGCACCCGACGGGAAGAATCCTGGAACCTCCAACAATCCTCAAACCCACAACTCCTGATAACCTCTCACTGTAACAAAGGGTTTAAGATCAAACCCCTTGCCCGTCTCCCCATTCCCCAGATGATCTACAAACACCTTGGATAAGATTGGGAACAAGTCCCTTTGTCGCCTGTCTCACCTCCACTCACCTTCGTCATCGAACTTGGGTCAGGTATACTTGCGTTAGCCTTGGGTCTGGAAGAAAGGAGTGAACTTGGGCATCATTGGGTAAATTGTTGTAGAACGTTTAAATAGTTTGAAACTAATCACTACCCCAAGCCCATTGCATCGTTTCTACAGAGAACTCAACTCATACCAGTGAGAGAAACGTTCTGTTGGACCCTGTGACTTTTGGGCGCAAGGCCCCATTCATCGTAGAGTTTGGATTTTTTAAATGTTTTTATTATTTGCTTTTTTTACACTGCACATAAACCATAGGTGTCTAGGCGCTAGTTTCATTGAATTGTGGAAGGGCAGGTTATTTATAACTTGTTCGTTATTTTAAGGGCGGATCCGGGATTCGAACCTGTGTTTGCTCGGTGTTCTTGCTTCTAAGGGCCATGCATTGCCACAGAGCTATCCCACGTCATGACTTATAAAGTTAATATATTGTGTTTGTGACTGCTCCCCATCATACTGCTGCATCTGCATTAGTTTCCTGTGTTGTTTGGTAGAGTTATTTGATTAAGTATAATAAGGGAACATACTTGATTGTATGTATTTGTATTATACAGTGTGGTGTGATAACACTACCTGCAAGTTACAATTTTTTGTGCGTTTTAAAGTTCTTTAATGAATAACTGCATTTTTATAATTTACTGTCTAAATTGAATCATTGTGGCCACACTGTGTGGCCTCCTTGAGCGCCCCTGACCCCCACTCACTCTCCAGAGACCAAGCCTAGACTGGTCTCCACTCTACCTTAATTGGGTTTTGGCTAGTCTCTCAGAACTCCCTGTTCATCGTAACTAGGGTGGCCTTCTAAAATGTGTCCACCAGGCCAGATTCTAGGAATCTATCTTAACAGTAGTAGAGTGGTAGCTGTTTTCTGATGCCCATAGAACTTCCAGGTTTGTCTTAGCCAGCCTCAGTTCCCTGTAGGCTTTTTGAGCGCTCCTTTGTGAGTGCACCACCTCCTTCGCACCAAGGCCCCTAGTTATTATTTAGCTTCTCTTTTTGCCTTAAAATGGACTGCAGAACAGCAGATGAACTCCCCCTGATGACCGCCCACATGGTGTCCCACAGTACCCCTAGGGCTGTTCATCAATTGTTGCCTGTAAAATGAGTGTCAATGGCATTAGCTATTTCATTTCGAATTACGAGGTCCTGAAGGAGGGAATCATGTAATTGCCAGCCATGGGAGGACTGGGGCCTAGATCCGACGATTCTTATGGTAGATGTTACTGTGGAGTTGTCAAAAAAAGTCTTGGACCAATGGCTGTGTTTGACACAAATTGCTTTAGCCTGGCGGGGAGAAGGAGATCAATCCAAGGGAAGCCTGTGTGAATGTGGGTGAAGATTGTGTGTGTGTGTGTGTTTGTGGTAATTCTCTCCCCTCCTCATATAAAAACTGTCAGACCTCGACAAGCCCAGCTCTTGCATGGTTCTTGCCAGGGCAATGGCGTTCTTAAAATCAGTGGTGGTAGGGGAAAGTGTCTTACCCTGAGAGGGGCCTGGGACCAAGTTAAAGATGCCACCAATTATTACTTTGCCCTCCATAAATGCAGCCATTTTAGGGAGGAGAGTCATCGGGGACTCCCCAAGTTTGTAATTCGAGAGATATCTGAAATCATTGTCAGCGGGAGGCCGAATAGCAGCCTTTTGAGCATTAGGAACCTCCTGTCAGTCTCTCAGAATTCCTGTATTTACGAAAGGCATTTCCTTTGAGATGAGGATAACTGTACCCCTTTCGTTTGAGGAGGCAGAGGTGAAATATTGGCTAGGGATGTTTCTGTGGCATAGCCTATGCTCATCTTGTGCGATAAAGTGGGTTTCCTGGAGCATAACTATGTTGGCATTGAGAGCCTGGAGTCTCTTTAAATTTGAGCGCCTTTTGACTGGGGAAGTTAGGCCTCTGGTGTTCAGGTTAGGCGTTTGACTGTTTCTGCCCAATTAATTTGAGCCAAATTAATCATAAAGTAAAGTTGAGAGTCAGACTTTCGGCCTGAATGATTGGGGACCTGAGTGCCATTTGTCACAGAAGCCCCCCAGATTTCTATTTGTCATACCACATCTTGCTGTAAGCGTTGAAGAACCCATGACAAATAAAATGAAGAAGAAAAAAGTTAACAAACTAACCTCCTATGGTGCTTGGGAAGGAGTGCAGTCTCATGCTTGAGGAACATTAAATGCCCTGACTAAATGCACTAACTCAGTGAGGTTAATCCTGAGAGCTGCCGAAAGTAAGAGGCAACTAGATATAGTTGAGCCTTCTTTATGTGCTAATGCATCAGGTAAAAATGTGCATAGCCACTCTAGATGAGGGATATTGGTGGCCGAAGGCGAGTTACTGATGGGCCATACTGAAAGAAATCTATAGTCTTGAAGAGCCAGGCGTAAGGAAGTTCCTTCTCCCTCCCTTCCTCCTCCTCCCTTTGGTTCCGTCGACTTTTGACCAGACTCCTAAGTAAGGAATATGTTCCATCTGTATCTTGGCAGGAGCTGGTGCCGGTGGTGGAGGTAGGCAGCTGGAGTTGGGAGTACATTATGTGGATTGCCTATTGCATGGAGATTGATCAGCGCCTTTCCTTGAGAGTGAAATTCGTCATGAAGGAAAACCATGCAGCCAAGATGTGAATTTTCACATGGCCTTTCTCTTGAGCAACGTAGATGTAGCCAGGTCCCGAAGCAAGAATATCTGGGAGCCACTGGAGACCAGTTGTGGCTGTGACCTTGCAGCGAACGTGATGTTCTCCTTTCTAGTAGTGTACCCTCATCAGAACATCCGGTGTCAATCCAGACCGATGAATAAATAGGCCCAGAACAATCTAGTCGTCTTTAGTTCTCAATTTCTTCTCAGCATCTTCCTGTCGTTGCAGAATCAAGGTGCTTTATAATTCTGTTGTTGAGTTGTTCGAGGTCGTCGTTCTGTTTGCATGCTGGTTTGCATGTCCTCGATGTGGGACTCTGCTGCGACCACACGTTTATCGATTGGCACCACCTTCTGGGATATGCCTGCGATTGAGCCATGTATCTCTTTTGATTATTGCCACATCTGGAGGGGATCTGATTTCGTGGCTTGGCTTCCGGGTCTCACCCCACAGTATAGCACTGGGTGAACCTGCGCCTTCACCATGACTTTCTTGATTTTTTTCCTGGCTGTCCATCAGGGTTAGGACATGCCCGCTCCTGGTGCATTTGGCTGATTTAGTGGCCATTCTTTCCAATTTTCAATGCCTGTGCTGGACAACGGTTAGTGTTTGAGAGGACTTGGCACAGTGTGTGCGAGAGGACGCAAGGGTGGTGGATCGACGTGGCTGCTTAGCTAAACTGGAAAGGTCCATAGGACCCTCACTGTCAACCCCTCTTTTCAAGGGAGCTAAATGAGTGAATCTTCTAGAGGTGCCAGTGGTCAGTCCGAGCTGTGGGTAAGTGGCGCACTACTGCTTTATTCAGTCAGGAATAACAGTGTGTGGTAAAGTCCAAGAGATGGAGGTAGCCCTGAGTGGCACAATCAGGTGGTTGTCCTATCTGGGAGGGTGTGAAGTTCCAGCATTAGGTGGTCCCACAGCAAGGCTGGAGCAGAGAGGGGGGCTGTACTGTGTAAGCCTGTTGTCGGGCATGTCCCCAGGGTAAGAACATGTATTGTGCTCTTCCATGTGGGGCCAGTGAAATGTGAAGGATCTGAAATGTGAGCAGGGACAACTTTGTGAAGATTTTCACTATACCTACCCTGACGAGGTTTGCCCTGCCTAAAATAAACTCAAGGAAAAACTTGAACAAAAGGATTCTGGCCTGCACACTTATACATAGAATAACTCAACAAGGTAATGTATGACATATAACAAACGCAACAGTTATATTCCCAACCTGATAACTGTCTCTCCTTATAATCTGGGTGAATCCTTCTTCCCAAGATTCCAGCAGGATTTATTCAACAGTTCAAAAGGATGAGGAAATCCTGTTTTTGTAATAAAGTTCCAGTTCAGTACTTTTGGTTCCGACTTGACAACAAGAGCTCCAACTTGAATTCCACCAACAGTACAAAATTGCTGAACAAGGTTTTTCTTCTTTCCACTTGTGAAAAAGCGCTCAAAACAAGTGAGCATTAGACCCTTTTTTGGTAACACTTATGCAGTGGATGGAAGACAGAATAATAATCAAATAATAATAGCAATATCAATTGTCTAAAACATGGAGTTACAACGGATGTTCATTTGAGCTCTCGGCGCAAATCACATAAAGCAATCTTTTATACAAAAATGTCATCATACGTGATGTCATACTACGTGGCAAACAAGAAAAACCTATGGGGAATTGTGATAGGACTAAGGGGAACATCTAAATATACTTTCTATAAGGGGTAGGGTTGTGATTGTGTCTCTGCTATCAGGTGGAGAACTTGTGCCCTCCTCTAGTGCAAGTCATCCTCAAAACTATTAAGAATGCAATTTATTTTTGGCTCTCAAACTATATGGCCCTTTGTTATATGGCCCTCTACAATTGGTTGGCTTGCTTGTGCCATGTCTGGAACATTCGGTTCATTTAGCAGCATATAAGCTCATACCCAGGTGCTAGGAGGCGGACTTGACTTTACCTCCCCATCCAATTAGCCCAAAGTCTCATCACCCATGCCTTCTGCCATGACGATTGTCTTTGAACTTGGCCTTGCACTGTATTCTCATTGCTGGGAATATAAGGGAGTATGGGCACATACTTAACTTAGTTGTGGGACTGCATGACCATCTCTATTTTCATCCTTGGCTCACGTGACAAGAGACCACAATCTGGTCCATTTTACAGTAATTAAATGTCTTTTAAACAAACCTGGCACACATGGTATATTCTATTTCTCTTCTCTTAACAAGGGAGGGTCCCGCTTCTCACGTTCACTGCCTTTGAGAATAGATAACCGGCCTTGGATTGCTCCAATTTTGGCACCAAGACAGACAGCTTCACCGTCCAGGTCTGTGGTCTTCACTAATTTCTTGCTGCAACACAGCTCTCAATCCTGGGTTTGAGTTTACTAATATATGATTCTGATGTCCAGTTTCTATATAATCGCGGCTTTGCCTGCAGTCTATTTACTACGTATAGCCAGCTTCTATGGTTGCTTAATCTACTTGCTTTACTGCATCTGTACAGTTCTTGAACTGGTTGCATTTTCTGCAGTGCTCTTCATGCATGCAATCTCCTTTTCATATATGAATGCTCGCTTAATTCTTTATTTCATCATCAGGGTTCGATAAAGTGTGTACATTTTCTTCAGCCTATCTTCTCAGTGTGCCATGCTCATCTCTTGGGATGTCATCAGCTCCTCTAGTTCTCATTTTCATATCCCCTCTGGGTGCTCCTCCATTGTATTGTCATCTCTTTGGGCATATTATATGATATGGCATTTATAACGCGCCTATACACAAGGGTTTTAAGGCGTGACGAGGCAAGGGAGAGGTAACAAAAGGGACAGACAGACAACGATCTTATTAGGCCAGGTTTCATTCAGATTGCGCAAGTGCATGGGAAGGGGGAAAGGGCAAAGTGCGAGGGAGAAGGGAGAGGGGAAAGTGCAGTACATGGGATAGTAGAATAAATAATATAAATAAAAACAGCCAGACTGCAGGCCAGTGCAAGGTAAGTGCAGACATAAGTGCTGGTAGGGGGACTGTAGGGAAACAGAAAACAGTCCCCAGGTGCAGGGGTTGCCATGGAGGCAGTGCAGATGTGCAACTGGCAGTGCCTGCGCCCGAGGTCAGACAGGGTGGCCAGGTAACCAGTGCTGTTTCAGCCAGGAATTCAGCAGGGGAGAGAGGGAGAGAAAGCAGAAGCAAAGAGGAAGGTTTTGAGGTGCTTACGGAACCGGAGATGGTTCTCCTCAAGTTTCAGGGAGGCAGGAAGGCTGTTCCAGAGGGAGGCCCCGGCCGAAGAGAGATCTACCACCAACTCGTTGCTTAGAAAAGCGACTGACCCTGAGGGATTTGGAGGCAGATGAGCGAAGAGCTTGACAAGGAAGATATTTGGGAAGAGAAAGTTGAAGGTATTTCGGCCCTAGGCCCCAGAAGGCCTTGTGGACAATGCAGAGGGTTTTGAACTTAATCCTCACAGCCACTGGGTGCCAGTGTAGAGATTTCAGTCCTGGAGAGATACTGTTAAACGGTATATCATATTGTGCCTCCTTTATTGTATATATTGGCCTAAACCCAGTCGCTCTGCGAAGAAACCCGCGTTACAAAGTTCTGACCTTAGATTGACTTAGCCGCCATTTTAGGTCTATCTGCCATTTTGATTTCCACCTCAAAGTCACTCTGTATTCCAAAATGGTGAACAGTTTTCTCCTGCCCGTAACCTTAGCCGTCCTGACCTTTACACAGGTTAATGCCTAAACTGCCTGTAGGCTAAATGTTTGGGTCGTGTAATAAGACTATGTCTATGTCCTATGTTTGTCCTGAAGATCAAAGGAGTACTCGCGCCAACAAGTCCGATCCGTGGGCATACATTGAATACAATGTTGTTTAAATACTAAATGTGAGCACTTGTTGAACTACATTGTATATGTCAAATTCTAAGATATACTGTTGCCATTGTGACTTGTTTTATAAACTAGACGTAATCCACATGCATATACTTGAATAAATTAGAGGTGAACTCGGCACAAACCCTAGACTGAAATTATTAACTTGCAGAGGGGGTGGACATTGCGATTGAGAATTGTATAAAAGATGTGAATATGTAGACCTCCAGTACCTCTCACTTCTCACTCCGAAAGGGCTATTCGTTGCGATGTACTGAGGGCCAGATAGCTATCTGATACTTTGTTCCTTTGAAAACTGTACAGTTTTAGAATAAAGATCTGTGAATCTTTATAAGCCTATGTTTGGTGTATTTCCTTTTGGTGGTACTCGTCCTCGATATTTCTCTTTTTGTTTTTATAATATGATCCTTGAGGCCAAGGACAAGTCTTGCAGTCCTGTTATGGGTAAACTGCAGAGGGAGGACAGTAGAGGCAGGCAGATTTAGATAGAGGCTGGAGGCTGTAACAATAGTCCAGCCTAGAGAGAACCAGGGCTCTGGAGACGGTGAGCTTCTGGGGGAAGGAGAGGAAAAGAAGAATAGGAGGTGCAGCTGGTAGTGTGACTTCTTAGGACGTCATAGATGTGAGGTGAGAAGGATAGTGTGGAGTCGAAGATGACCCCAAGGTTTTTAGCCTTGCAGGTGGAAGTAGGAAGAAGGCCAAGAGAGGCCGGCCAGAGAGCTGCAGGGAAGGAGGGAGTGGGTGTGCCGATGAGTAGAATCTCAGTCTTACTGGCATTAAGGCAGAGGTCATTGGCGGAACACCACTCCTGGATAGCAGACAGACTGTCAGAGATGAAGGAAGGAGAGGAGGCCGAGGGTAGCCTGAAAATGAGCTGGGTATCATCTGCATAGCACTGAAAGTTGGGGCAGAGAGCAGCAATGCAGCGGGTAAGGAGTGCCAGGTACTGGTTGAACAGCCAGGGAGAGAGGGGGACACCACAGGTAGAGAAAAAGAGGAAGGACCCAAGTTGGACCTAGGAAGGTCGATCGGAGAGGAAAGAAGTCAGCCACGCCAGAGCCTGACCGGTGATACCCAGTTTATCACAGAGACGGTTGAGCAGGATGGCATGGTTGACAGTGTCAAAGGCAGAAGAGAGATCAAACAAGATGAGGACACAAGGGGTATTGGAGTCAAGGTTCGAGAGAAGGTCTTCACGGATGTTCAGGAGAGCAGTTTCTGTGCTTCTGGCAGCTCTGAAGCCAGACTGATGGTCATGAAGACAACCAACAGATTTGGTGTGAAGACTTAGCTGGGAGATGGCCAGTTTCTCCAGGAGCTTGCCCAGGAAGGGAGTGATGGAGCGATAGTTAGCCGGGCAGGAGGGGTTGGCAGAGGGTTTCTTAAGAAGAAGGTGCACAAGGGAGTGCTTCAGGGGGGATGGGAAGACTTCAGTGGCGAAGGAATGATTGCAGAAATCAGCCAGGGCAGTAGCCAAGGAGTCGATGTGGTCCCTGATGGTTTTAGAGGAACGGGGGTGAAGGCAGAGGAGGAGGGAGGGGGGGGTGGCTGAAGATGGGCCAGAGGATGAGCCCGGAATAGAGAGAGAGAGTGAGGACAGGATGTCCTGAATTTTCTGTGAGAAGCCAGTGCCGTGCAGAGGGCCTGGGAAGGGACAGGAGAGGTAGAGACTGCAGCAGGATTGACCATTTCCTTGAAGATTTAAAAAAGTTCAGCCGAGTTGTTAGATGCTGTAGAGATGCGGGCTTGGATATGAGCTCTCTTCTTGGTGAGGACGGAGAGCTTGTATTGCCTTTGCAGCAGGCGGCAGGCCAGTTTGTCAGAGGATGAGCATGAAGCATGCCATTTCCTCTCAGCCACCCTGCACTTGCGATTTAGGGTGACCAGGTCTGAGTCATACCAGGAGTTACACTTGGCTTTGGGCTTCAGGCGGATTCTCATGACAGGGGCAAGGATATCAAGAGTATTAGATATAGAAGAGTGGAGCGTGGAAAGGGCTGTGTCAGGGTGAGAGTCAGCCAAAGGGGGGGGATGGGGTTAGAAGTTGGTGGCGAAAGCATTAACTGAGATGCGCTTCATGGGTCGGATGACCGAGAAGGTGGGTGGCAGTGATGGTGGTGGCTTGGCTTGAGGGGTAGGGAGGTTGAGGTGGGAGGATAGGTGAAAGTGATCACTCCAGGAGAGAGGAGAGGAGAGAGGGACAGAGAGGGGAAGGTCTGAGGAGATCAGAACATCGTGAGTGTGCCCTGCAGAATGAGTCGGACCAGAGCGAGAATGATGAGAGAGAGAGTGTCGCAGAGGTAGCAAAAGAGTCCAGAGGGGGCACAGGAGGCATCCAGGTGGATGTTGAAGTCTCCAAGAAGGAGTAGTTGAGGCCAGGAGTGAGGAGGAGAGGTCCTCCCACTCCGAGAGGAAGGAAGAAATCTGACCAGGTAGCCGATAGATAGTAGCCACAGTAGGGGAATGGCTAGAGGAGAGAGAGAGAGAGCTTGCAGATGAGGCATTCAAAAGAGGAGTAGGTCTGCGTAAGAGTGACATAGGCAGGAATTCACTCAGGGAAGATAAGGGCTACACCCCCACCAGAGCGGCTGGGCCTGGGCACGTAGAGGATCGTGTAGCCGTCAGGTAGGAGCGTGTGAAAGCTGGTGACAGAGCTGGCCGTGAAGCATATCTCAGTGAGACTGAGGACAAGTTCTTCAAGAAGGCAACAGATATCAGAGGAATGTTTGACAGCCGAGCAAGAGTTAAGAGTGGCAATGTTGAGAAGGTTGCCATCCTTGAAGGACTTCGGGGAGGGGGTACAGATCAGAGGTACGCCCTGTGGAGGTGTAGAAGGTGTAGAGGGAGCCCTAGAGGGGGCTGTGAGGGAGGGGGAAGGCAAGGTAGCCAAGGAAAGGGGAGGGGGGACAGCCGGAGGGGAAAGGAAGTTGATGAGGTGCGGGAAGCATCTATCGAAGAGGTGAACTTTGGCCTGAGGGCCTTGGACCAAGACGATTCCATTAGAGTAAAAAATGATGACCTTAGCAGAATGGAAGGAGGCCAGGAGGGCGTCCCAATGAGTGCCACCATTAATAGGAGAAAGGAGAGAGAGTACAGAGACCATATGAAGGGTCCATAAGTCGGGTGAAGGCACGACAAAGAGGATGTCGTGAGAGTTTCCTTGGAGGAGGCACTGGTGTAGGTGTCAACGATGGGGAGGCCTAGGTTGGAGACCAGGATGTCCTTTTTAAACTTCTTCCTACCAGATTTAGTGAGGAGAGCAGGATAGTCAATAGAGAAGCAGTTAGAGAAGCTAGGAGAGAGAGAGAGCACCATATAGTAAGTGGAAGGAGAGGGGAAGACACTGGCGAGAGTAAGCAGACAAGATGGCGGGCGGCAGTCAAGTTGCACAATAGGACCGACTCTCGGCGTTAAAGAGCTCAAAACTGCTCAACTTTAGAACCGGTGAGAAGCCACCTAAGTTTGAGAATCCTGTAGGGGAGAAAAAGGCCTAATATTCACAGTGCAAAAATGTTAATACTGATACAGTGCATATTACAACAACATGCGGAGAACCACCTAAGTTTGAGAATCCTGTAGGGGAGAAAAAAGCCTAATATTCACAGTGCAAAATTTTAAATACTGATACAGTGCATATTACAACAACATGCGGAGAACCACCTAAGTTTGAGAATCCTGTAGGGGAGAAAAAAGCCTAATATTCACAGTGCAAAATTTTAAATACTGATACAGTGCGTATTAAAGCAGCATGGGGGACAGCACAGCCGTGTTTAGGAGTGGTAGGCAGAGAGGCTAGTAGGACTAACCTGTGGCAGACTGACTGGCAACTGATGTCCCCTGCGGACACTTGCAGACACAGCAGGAGCCGCAACCGTGGGAGCTGCCCTTTGCCTTAGGGGCCCTTAGCCATTGGGCTGCCGGGCAGGGGCTGCCCCGTTAGCACCTGTAAGAGGAGGGGGGAATGGGATTCAGCTAATCAGGGTGTGCTTGGAGGCTCGGAGGAGGGAGGGAGGGGGACACCTGAAGACCACGGAGTGGGAGAGGGGGCAGGGGAGAACACAACGAGGGAACAAAGGAATAAAAGCAAAACTTTTTTTAAATACATACGGCCCACAAAGGGGCAGAATACCTTCTGCTGGAGCCTGCAGTCACCTGCTCAGCCCTGGCTGGAAGTGGATACATCTGGTATGGTTTTCTCAGGGGATACCTTTTCTCAAACACTAGCCATGGTATGGTCATAACTACTGGTGTCGGGCATGGTGAAGTCTCCGATTCACAACATATCGGAAGGAGGGGTGCAGGACATCCTCCAGAGGCATTCAACTGCTCCTCTACACTTCCCACCTCTGGTCGATTCATTGACCACTCCTTCATTGTTTCCCACATCTGGATACCTTCTTTTGAAGAAGTGCTTTTTCGGAGTCCAGATCTTCATAACTCCTTTCAATGATCCAGCCGATTTGATATGTTCATCCAAACTCCAGGTAATGTAACTGCACTGTCCATTCTGATTACAGTAGACCCATTCTCCTACATACTTCTTGTGATTCTTTGGATGCAGGAACTTTGTTCCTTCAGGTGCTACGATACTGGTCTCTATGCATTTTCTGATTTCTTCATCAGTCAGCTCCTTGGGTCTAAAACCTGCTTCGACATCAATCATGATCTTCATTCCTACAGCCGTCATTGCTGTCTTTATACACTGAACAAGTATTATCCTGATCACATAAAATCCAAACATCACCATCATTAACAGTGCTCCAAGAAGCTTGAACATGTTTGCCATCCATTGCGGAATCCATGAGAATATGAACGCAAACCCAACTGTCATCTGCAATGTACTCTGTCCCGTCTTCCATCTTGGTATGCAAATTTGTCAACAATGTTATTGCCTCTGTCAAGGTCCCATTCTCTTCATCATGAGAAGGTATGACTGCAACATGATGGCCCGATTTGGCACAAACTCCTCCTTCCATTGCTGTGATCATGTCAAGGACATATCTGTTTTGGAGGGTCTTTAGTTGTATGGCACTCAGCTCTTCTTTGATAGAATTGAATCCCTTTATGGTAGTGTTGATTGTCTTCAGAAGCTCCCATCTGGTAATCTGTAGCCATTTAGCATTGCCCATCGTCTGGATCCCAGGCATGAAGATAGTCTTGAAGATTGACACAGTCTTTATGAACAGTTTATGTTCATATGGAATAGCTTCATACACATCTATTGATTTAGCCAAAAAGTTGTTTTCTCTTCTGGTTCGATTTAGGAATTCAAGCGATCTTCTTTGCTTCAAATGATCATCTGCCTTTGAAAATTCACCACTGTTCAGGTCACTCTGAGCAATCACTAATGCCGGAACATGGATAAGCACCAGGGAACACGTTCCCCTCCAATCCTTGGGCAGCTTTGTGTAAGCTCTAGGCACACAAGTAATACTGATCCATCAGGACAGCTGTCCCTGCTCCCATTCTGGAAACATCAACTGTAGTTTTGCAGCCTATATTGTCTCCCACACACTTCTGTCCTTCTCTTCGGAAGCACAGTGTCGCATTTGCCAGTGGAATCACAACCATTGGACCTGATTCATCTTTCACCCATGTCAGGAGTTTGACATGCTTTGCCCATGACTTCAAACATCCATCATTTACTCTTTGTACTTCTTGCACGCATTCTGCCTTTAATAAGTGAAGCTGTACAAGACATCAGCCCTTCTTCCCATCCTTTCTTGGACTTCACTCGCCCATAAACTAAGACTTCAGTTAGTTCCCAGCATCAAGGCCATCCTGCCACTTCCTTTTTATCAGGACAGTGTAACGTCTTCATTTCTGAATGACTATCTCTTTCTGTCCTGTCGCAGGATACGTGAGCATCTTGCTCTTCCATGCAGGTTCCTTTTCCATCTGCGTAGTTTTGATATAATCATCCTGGAATGGAAACAACCATTTCGGTATCCACTGCAAAGTGGCCCAATTTCCTTAGAATTCTCCTCGGGTCATGCATGCTGCAAGGTGAACAAGACATCTGGCATCATGTTCTGGAACGTCTCAAGAAATGAAGTTTGGGCAGTATTCATGGCATAGGGTATGAGAGTGAAGACATAACAACTCTCCTTAGACACTCTTTCTCCCACCCCTTTCATGTGCTGATACCAAATGCTATGACCCAAATGTGCTGCATTATCTATGTATGTGTTTATCCCCTCAGTATCTTCCACATTCCTCTTATGTCTTATCTTTATAAATTCAGAACTTGCATAATAATCTGAAAGTATCTCAAAAATAGTTTTCTTAGTGGGGAGAGCTATGGGGACTTTTAGCTCTGTGGAAGTAAGCAAATCAAAGGTAGATCCTGTGATATAGGGAACCATAGTGGACTCTAACTCAGTAGGAGCACTTGTACGATGGAGACTAAAACCAAAAAGAGACAGAGTGCAATTGTGCAGACATATATCAGGCACCAAAGTACTGACATCCACCTTTTGTGACATCCTGGTACTGGTTGTTCTTTCTCTAGAACTGTGCTAGCTTCTGAATTTTTCATTTGAATATACTTCACCAAATTAATGTACAATTGCAGTTGTAATACTGGTTCAATGATTGCGATTAACAGCCTTCTAATCACTGAACCATTTTTAGGATCCTGCAAAAAAGTGCAAATATCAATGTCTCTCATAACAAGATCAGGATAAGCTTGAAGTACAAACACAAAAACAGCAAGCACAAACCTATGTACAGCACCTACTGTGTGGACCATAGAGGTTAATTACTTAAAACAAATATGCACCGAGAAATGATTTTGGATACTGTGCTCTTTTTCAAATCTTAATTAGACGTAGTTTAGGCATGACTTTAATGTATCAGTGAATTTTTAAAGTAAAATGTATCAAAATCCCTAAAGTTCTCACCAAGAGGTTTGCACTCCTGCTAAAATATGTATAAGGAGTGTCAGATTGAACCTTAGTCCAAATGCAAAATCTGCATGTATTAGCTAATTGCCTTTTCGTCCTTCTTCCTTGTCATTGATCGAGTCTGCACAGGCTGAAACTCTTCTTCTTGTCTTGCGTCTGGCTTGGCAACGGTGGGTGTGGCCGGTCTCACTTTTGTAGATTTGTAAGTCTTTCAAATGAAACAAAGCTCGCCTTCTTTGGACCTTGGCAGCTGAGGGAGTTATAGTTTCAACGCAAAAGGGGCAATGAAAATGTGGCTCATGCCACTTTCTAGTAAAAACCTTTGAGGACCGAGTCCCCAACAAATAACTTGTGTGCCAATAAAAGTTCAATTGGTCTGGTTGCTGAATCATCTTCATCTCTGTTCTGAGACCTACCCCCCCTGGTGCTGAATTAGATCTGAAATGAGAGAGATGGCAGACGTCATACATGTCAAATAGTCATCAACTCATCACTTAACATTTAAGCTGTACTCTGGGCATCACTTCAATTTTTAGATGGAGGAGTAAGTGGCGTTCTCATTCGCTGTCCTGTCACTAGCTTGTGGGGGTTGAGGTGATGGTCTGATCCAGGCTGATTCCGTAGGGCATATAAAGTTAAGGGTAGGCAATATAGCTATCCCTTTTCAAAGTTAACTTTATTTTGGCAATCCTTTCTCACACATTCTGTTCGCTTGCGGGTGATAAGCAAATGAAAACCTGTGGTTCATATTTAACAAGAGTCCTATCTGTTCAAACACTTCATTGATAAAATGTGGCCCATGTTGGATCTCAGCACTTCACACACACCCCATCTCGGAAAACTTCTCATACTAGAAACTTTGCTGTGCAAGTGCCTTTAGGGTGTGTACATTGCCCTGCCGCGATCCACCTAGAGAAGGGAAAACACCACCACTATCAGATACCTGTATCCATTACATACTTGCAGCATATCAACATAATCAATATGTAAATGCTGAAATGGACCATTCGGGTGAGGTATTACCCCTCTAATCGTCCTTCGTGTATGCCCAGCAGTAGATTTCTGACACACAGCGCAATTGGTTATTAAAAAAATGCAATGTGTTCTAACAAATTTGGAATGAACCAGTCTTCCGCATTCATTGCAGCAAGACTCTCCCTAGTTAGATGCGTGGTGTAATGCAGCTGTTCGAGTTTGACTTTCAATAACGCTACTGGCATCACCGGCTTTTCAGTGCTATCTTATTGCCACAATGCTACTGTGGAGGATAAAAATACCTCCTTTGTTTCCATAATTCCTGCTCTTCCTGCGGTGTGCTTCCTTTAATCTCCGTTAATTGAGTTACTGGTAATTTATTAAACTCTTCTTGCACCATCTTGGACATGACTACCTTCTCCTTAACATTCGGAGTATCAAAACTTGAAATATCTGGAGAATATGCAAACCTTTTGTCTTCTACATCTGCGGCTTTGTTCCCGCAAGAGATAAAATCTGTTCGCTTAGCATGAGCTGTGCATTTAAAGACCGCTCTGGCCACTGGAAGCTATAGTATTTTGTATTTTGTTTATTTGTATAGCGCACAAGGCCCGAGGGCAACCAGGTGCATTATTTAGTTATGTGATTATTAACTATATCACATAGTGGCTTACTAAGCCTGTCCATTATGGATGCGTGCTGCACTGGAGTGCCATCCGCACGGAGGTAGCCCCTCCGCTTCCAACGTGCTAACCCTGCATGTACGGTTGACTTCACATTGGTGGAGTCGCTGTACACCGTCCCTTCCTGCCTTTCGTTTGTTTGTTTGTTTATTTATATTGCGCGCCAGACCCTGGGGTATCAGGGCGCATTGGAAACAGGAAGTTTTACAGCTTGGGTTACACATAGGCAGAAAATACAAATCAAGAGGGTATAAATACATCAAGAATAATAGGAGGTAGTTACAAATACATCATGCATAAAAGGAGTTATTTACAGGCAATCAAAAAGGGGCTATACAGGTAAGGTTATCATACATCGAAAGCTACAACTTCAAATTTTCCATTCAATCTGTGCCTTACTATCACTGAAGCTGAATGCCTTTCCCCACTAGTCTGGTCAATTTTCAAAAAAACATCAATAAAGAGAATCTCCCCTCCTGACAAAGCATTTTCCTTCACACGGGCCATTTCATCATAGGACTCAGCATAATTAGCACAGTCATGTACATGGTCACCATCAACTAATGGTTCAGCTACAAACGTGGCAGGATTCACTATTTTACGTCTCACAATTTTAATCGCTGGGTTTGAAATTATTACTTCATAAGCTGAAGCTCTTTGGGATGTCAACATTCCTTTCGGTTTTTCTTAAATAGCGAACAGAGCATTCTCCATGGAAAGGGTCATAGGACCGCCCATGACAATACTTGTAGACTTCTCAATTGCAAACGTGGCAGCTGCTAATGACTGTTCGCACGGAAAGTGTCCCTTCATTACTGGGTCTAAAATCCCACTGTAATGTGCTTAACGGTTGTACCCCAGTGTAGTCCTCTGTGCAAGCACTGCTGTCATGACTCCCATTTGTGTGTGAAAACAAATAAAATTCCTTGGCATAATTGGGGATTCCCAAAACAAGAGCTGCACAAATTGCTTTTTTCAACTCTTCAAGACCTTCCTCCATCTCTTCGGTCCATTCTATTTTACCTTATCCAATTGTGCTTTCTTTAAGGCTTGCAAAAAGGGTCTTGTGTATGAACTGGAATCAAATACCCATGATCTATCAAAGTTGCATAATCCCAGAAATGGTTGCATCTGTTTCACTGTATTTGGCTTTGCGGTGTTCATAATCACCTTTCAGGTGTCACTCTTTTTCCCTCATGTGAGATCAACTGTCCTATGTATAACACTTCTTGACAGTATTGTATCTTTCCCTTCTCTATTTTGTATCCCTTGTCTGCTAGAATAGTCATTAACTGCATCAAATCTTGACTGCACTCGTCTTCCGTGGTGCTAAAATGTCATCTACGTACTGTATCGCCACACTCTTACGATCAATATTGCCTAAGTCTATCTGCAGGACTCTGTTCAAGATTGTTGGAGGCGCGAAGTACCCCTGGGGCAAACAAGTTTGTTTGTCAAGTTTGGCGAAACGTAAAGGAAGTCAAGTCTTGTGAGTCTTTATGTAATGACATTGAGAAAAAAACATTTTTCAAATCGAACACCGTGAAATATCAAATCTCCACCGGTACACTGCATAGTATTGAAACTAAAGGAAACTGCTCTGCAATCTAGTTGATCGGTCTTGTTTGAATCTCCACGATCCTCCTTTAGATTTTTTGATAGGACACTGCGGTATTACATGGTGGGTCTGATGGACCAGAATACCTTGCTTCATCAGTGCTGAAATAGTCTGGAATATACCCTCGGCAGCTTCTCGGGACATGAGGTACTGTCTTTGTCAAGGTAAAATTGCCCATGGCTTCAGCTTTATTTTGACTTCCCCTATTCCTTTCAACAGACCTACGTAATAAGGGCCTGTAGTGCAAAGAACGCCTGGCACCTTTTCTAAGTCTTCCTCAAAATACACTGTGTGTTGCCGTTATATTGCAATTCGCTGTGGATTTCTCTTTTCTCTATTTTTATCAAGTAGGTGATGCTCATGAAAAACACCATTTCATCATCTAAACATGTCATTGTCGGTAATGTCAGTCCATCTGTACCCTTCTTCGAGAGCTATTACTGTTCTCAATGGTCTACCCTCATCGTCTATTCCTTCAAGCATTGCCATTTCCTTTCGTACTATGGATGCTTCCAATTATATAGGGATTGTCTGTCCTCCCTTTTCGTCCATAGGTATCTGTGGTCTGAACAAAAAATCATCCGATATCCTCAGTTTTCTCACTAAGCCAGGTAGCCATTTTAGTAGAATTCTCCCTCCATAAAAGATAATCTCAGGCTCTACGGGCACGCCCCGCAGAGCTACTTGCCATCTGAATGCCAGTATAAATTCGTCCACATTTAAATAGTCTATTCCTGGAGTGAAACAACTATTCCTTCGTCAGTAAATGAAATCGTCATGTTAAGTTTTGTCATCAAATCTCTTCCCAAAATGTTAGATGGTGTCTGTCGTGAATATAACAAAGGAACAGACATGTCACACTCTCCTATCGAGACTAGTAATTCATCAGTAAAAGGAACTCAACTTGTAGCTCCAGAGAAACCTTGAGCATTCACGGCAATTCCCGACATTGGATATTTTCCCTACCATGTACATGAGCGTGTAGCCCAAGTGTCTACTAAAAAAGAAAAGGATTTGCGTTACATCGACCCTTGGTTCCTCTTCAGGGTCTTGTGTCACAGATAGTACTGAACACATCAAGTCACCCTGTGAACTGTCCTATTGTGGGTATAAACATACTCCTGTTCCTGTGAAAGGATGCCCTCCTACCACAGTGGCACCTCCTATCCCGGGTGTCAGTACCTGTCCTGTGTTTGTGTATTGCTGTGTCTGCATGGGGGCGTGTTGGAATTGCCCTTGCAGCAGATTTATTTGTACTCGCTCTGGTTGTACCTGCTGCACTGTTGGCGCTTGCGTCTGATAGTGTCTGATCTTGAGCGAACCCCTCTTTTGTCTGTGCGCTATATAGTGGAGGATAACCTGTCCCCCCTCTTGAGAATTGGCCATTTTGCACATTCCCTTGGCTCCCGCATTTGCGTGCAATATGCCCTGTCATTCCGCAAGTCCAACATACTGGGGGCGCTCGCCTAATAAGTCCCCCTTGGTGAAATCCTCCCTGTGTATTCTGGTTCTTATTCTGGGCATTCTGAAATCCACCATGGTTATTTTGGAATCCACCCCTTCCTCCTCTATAGCCCATACCTCTGCCTCGTGGCATGTATCCATATCCTCCTTGATCTATCGGGCACTGATTATTTGCCTGCTATGCACCTATTGTTTGCTGTATTCCCAACCCTTCTCCACTTGTCAATATTCCTCCTTCTATGGCATATTTTGACACTTTTTTCCGGACTAGTTTGGCTTTCTCGATTTGCCTAGCCTCATCGTTTTTCCTATTCTTCTCCTGTAATAGCCAGCAATGATGCACTATTGTCAACTGCATCTCAGACCATGGTTTTGCTTCCATTCCCACCAGTTTCTTCATCTGCCTCTGTACTGGCTCAGGCAACCCTTGACATAAAATGTGGTTAAAATAATGCCACTGTTTTTTCCCACGGCTCTCTTCGAATAAGTCTGGACTCAGATTTCTGCTGTGTCCATCTTCATTCTAGCTCTTCATCTAACTCCCTTTGTTTTCTCGCTTCTCTCTTAACTCCATCTTCCTCCTTGTTTTTGCTCTTTTTTTTCCTCACTCCTGCCCTCCTTTCCTCTTCCTCTCTTCACCTCTGTATTCTTCTGCTCCTCAATATTTGTGCTTCTTCTTCCTCCTCTTTCCAATCGATTTCTTTCTTCTATCACTCTCTGCCTATTGTCAGATATTCTTTCTCTTGCTACATCTGCTCTCGTCATTCCCTGCTCTTTCTTTTATGTTCATCTTCCTTCAATCTTTGATCTCGTTTCCTATCCCTTCTATTTTGTTCATCCTCATCTTCCCTTTGCCTGACTTCCTTGATGCTTTTCCCATCTAGCTTGAGTAATATTTGCCCTTCCATCCATTTGTTCTGCCACGAGCATTACCTCGTCAGATTACTCCTTTTCTCCTTTCCATCTCTTGATGTCTTTCTATTTCTGTTGACACATTCAACTGTTCACTCTTTCCTCTCATGTATAGTCCTAAAAATCTCCCCTCTTCTCTTATTCTCCTCTGGACTATCGTCACTACTATAAGCGGGCCGTTTGTATATCGGATTACTATACCCTGCCGCTGCTTCACATCTTGCACACTAGCGCCTTTCTCTTCAGGTGAAGAAAGGGGACTTGACAGCTCACCACCTTCCTTCCTACATTGGCTAAACATCCACTCCTCAAGTGGCCTATCCTCTCGCTCTCTTCCTGGTACATTTTCCAGAGCTCTAAAATAGTTGGCCTTTTCTCCAATTTCTTCCCCATGTACGCAGCGTGCAAGTATGCGGTCATGTGTTGCAATACCGCTTTTACCAGCGATCCCCTTTGTGGCCACGGCATGAACATTTTATCTGCTGTGCCTTTTACCCATTCCGCACTATACTGTTTGAGCTTGGGCATGTGCATTGGCAGTGTATTGGTTAAGTGCATAATAGGAGTATTGCCCATGATGACAAGTCCCAATTGACTGTCAAGACTTACCAGATTTATTAAATGTTTTTCAAATCACTTTCTTTCCAATACTTCAAAAATATTAAATAGTGTGCATCATCAATCAGCGCTCAAACCTCTAGTCTCTCAATTAACTGTGTACCTTTGTGTCGGTACCAACCTCTTCACTAAGGTATTTGCTTATAGCTTCTCAATTATTTCACAATGATTTCACAACTTCTACTGCCTCTCCAATATTTCTACTTAACAGGCAAACGAGACAAACTAGCCAACTTTACACATTTACATAAATCTCTGATCATGCTTTTTTTTCTCTTCCTCGCCTCTTTATATAGATACCCTGTTATTGGGTGTGAGACATCACCTTATGTAAACCTGTTTACACATTGGTGTTTCTCTCAACTCCGACTGAAGTTTGAGATGTCTCCTGCTGAAGTCCCCTTAGGCCAGGTCTCTCTATCTCTACACAATATTTCCTATTACTTAACACATTCCCATTCCCTCAGTTTGCCATTCCCCTCAGTCTACTCACCATTCAGTTGTCAATTGGCTCAAGAGCTTCGGTATCGTCTCCTCCTCCAACCGACCACTTTGCCTTCCGTACCGCAGAGCGCCCGTGGAAACCAAACAGGGATTTCATCAAAGGGGGACCTGCCCACAGTCTCGACTCTACTTGCAAGTTTTCTATTCGGCTGCTCTCCACAGGAAACCCTGCAATCTTGCAGCTAGATGGCAGAGGATGTTCAATCGTCCGAAGCTCTGGCGACAAACTAGCTTGGATCAGAACCATCCGCAGTTCTACCACATGAGCGTTGGAGCCCTTTTTGGTAACACTTATGAAGTGGATGGGAGACAGAATAACTCTATTACCAAATAATCGAACCAACTCAGGAAGATGGCAAAGTCTTTCTGTTTTTCATCAATTGTCTGAAACGGACATCAACAGACATTCGCTCGAGCCCTCGGCGCAAATAACATAAAAACAATCTTTTATACAAAAAATTCATCATACTCGATGTCATACTATGTGGAAAAGGAGAACATCTAAGTATACTTTTTATAAGGGGTTGGGTTGTGATTGAGTCTCTACTATCAGGTGAACAACTTGTGCCCTCTTCTAGTGCAAGTTCTCCTCAACACTATTAAGAACGCAACTTATCATTCGCTCTCAAACTATAAGACTCTTTGTTATATGGCCCTCTACAATTGGTTGGCACGCTTGTGCCATGTCTGGAACATTCTGTTCATTTAGCAGCATGTAAGCTTATACCCAGGTGCTGTGAGGTGGTCTTGACTTTACCACCCCATCCAGTTAGCCCAACGTCTCATCACCCATGCCTTCTGCCATGATGATTGTCTTTGAACTCGGCACACATATCTTAGTTCTGGGACTGCATGCCCATCTCCATTTTAATTCTTGGCTCACGTAACAAGAGACCACGATCTGGTCCATTCTACAGTAATTAAATGTCTTTTAAACAAATAAACCTGGCACACATGGTGTTCTTTTTTTCTTCTCTTAACAAGGGAAGATTCAGCTTCTCACGTTCACTGCCTTTGAGAATAGATAACCAGCCTTGGCTTGCTCCGACTTTGATACCAGGCCAGACAACTTCACCGTCCAGGTCCACGGTCTTCACAAATTTCTTGCTGAGACACAGCTTTCAATCCTTCTTTCTCTGTGGGTTTGAGTTTACTAATATACAAGTCCAATGTCCAGTTTCTATATAATGGCGACCTTTCCTGCAGTCTATTTACTACTTATAGCCAGCTTCTATGGTTGCTTAATCTACTTGCGTTATTGCATCTGTACAGTGATTGAATTGGTTGCATTTTCTGCAGTGCTCTTCACACATGCAATCTCCTTTTCACATATGAATGCTCGCTCAATTCTTTATTTCGTCATCAGGGTTCTGTAAAGTCAATACATTTTCTTCAGCATATGTTCTCAGTGTGCCATGCTCATCTCTTGTGACGTCACTTGCTCCCCTTTCTCTCATTTTCATATGCGCTTCTCCATTAGATTTTCATCTCTTCGAGCATACATCTGGTATGGTTTTCTCAGTGGATAACTTTTCTCAAACACTCGTGGTATGGTCATAACTACTGGTGTCGGGCATGGTGCAGTCTCAGATTCCCAACATATTGGAAGGAGGGGGTGGGACTTCCTGAAGAGGCATTCAACTGTTCCTCTACACAAGTTCTTTGAATGAACCAAGAAAACTTCCACAGCGCATTAGGATCAACATAAATGTCTTTGTCAGGATACTTCTGCAACAGTTCATTATCCACTTGTTTTAACAGTCTTAGATGAATCTGCAACAGTTCACAGAAAACTTACTTCAGCAATATTCATTTGTCAGGATCATTCTGTAATTGTTTATTTATAACGAGCTTAATACCCAGAGTTTTTTAAGCGCGGATCCGGGGATCGAACTTGTGTTGCTCCGTGTTGTCTTGCTTCCATGGCAAGCACATTGCCACTGAGCTATCCTCCCGAGACAACATTTCACAAGAACATCTTAGTGGTTCTACCACTTCTTCAAAGCATTTTACCACATTACAGTACTTCAATAACTTCCACCTGGTCCACTCACCTGCCAGGCCTCCTACTACAAAGTTCTCTGCCCTGGTGCACCCTCCTGCCAGGACAGAATAAAACTATTAACTAGAAGTACTTCTGTGATAATGGTCAACTTCAAACAGGTTAGAAACCTTTGCTCTGCAACGTCAAGTTTAGGTATTTCTTCAGGGGAAACCAGAACTACACTGAAGCTGTTCGTTACACACTTGTGATTGCCACACACGATGCAGGCTATGCCTCACTCCTCCTAAATGCCTTTTATCAGAAGGGCAGCTCTCCTGTCACTCCTGTTTTCCAATGTCTGTATAGACCAAATGCTGACAATAATTCTTTCTCACTCCTTGGCTTTGGCAATGTGCGTTTAAGCCAGTTCCTCTTATGACCTCCTTTACATACGGGCAATATGTTTTAGACAATTGAATTCTTACTTGCCCCCTCCTGGCTTTGGCAATGTTGTTGCTTTATGTCTTGCCTTGGTATGATATGATGTGGCATTTATGACGCGCTTGTACACAAGTGTATCTAGGCGCAACGAGACAAGGCGGGGGAAACAAAGGGAGGACAAAATAACGATCTTACTAGGCCATGTGTCATGGTATGATTCTCATTTGGCTTTTGCAGTGTTTGTATTCTTTAAGGCATCCTGGAGATCCCTCACCAAAACCCTGCCTAAAGTCTAGCCCCAGCTGGCCAGGAGAAGGCAAACACTTCCCAATCCTGTTGGTGGTGGACTGCAGGAGCATCACCTGGGTGGAGACCAGGCCCAGGGTAGTGAGGAGACACAGTATTTTTCCTATAAAAAGGATACTCTTACCACCATGTCAGAAGAGGTTCTGGCTTATTGTCATTTTAACATACATCAACCTACTACTAAAACTGAAATGACAAATTCTAAGGTTGTAACACTGCAACATATTAGATCAAAAGAACACATCTTTTGCATCCCTAAAAACAAACCTCTTCCTCAATACCAAAGGTATGCTACAAGGGATGGTGTAAATATGGCCTTTTCTATACCATCTGTCTCTATTAACATTGAAAGCCACAATCCCTCTTCCAAAAATACTCGGAAGTAAAGCTACCCTTAAAAGTATAAAAGGTGGGAAAATCTAAATTCATTAAAGGGAACTACATGTCCCAGAATCCCCCAGGTACTGAGATGAAGAACAGGTCTTTAGAGGCATGTAGCAATGAAGGACCGGCAAGTAGGCCGAACAGCCTTTGTCAAGGTCAGGCAATTAACATTAAGGTCCTGCACCTGAAATCAATTGCCCCACCTGAGAGGCATAAAAGGCTGCAGCAGGAAGGGGGAAGAAAGAAGGAGCTGGGGAAGGAGCAGGAGCTGGAAGGCTGGCAGTAGTAGCAGAATGCGAAGAGCACAAGGCTGGCAGTTCATGAGGAAGTGTGATCACTTAAGGGGCGCCGGGACGATAGCAGAGTAGATTTCACCTGCAGGTTCTGAGGTTCACAAACCCTACCTTGCCGTGGCTGCACTGAGCGACATGTGCCAAGATTGAAGGTCTTCCCAGGTGCAGCTAGTAGCTGTAATTGCAGAGCCATGATCATGCTGATACCTGAGGCCTTTGTGCAGAAGCAAGCCGAGGGACTGGAGTGATGGACGCTCCCTGTGGTTGAGGCCAGACCGGAGACACCCTTACTGCAGAGGGGTGTGGGTTCCAAGAGTGCCTAAAGTAGTAGTCGTAGTAGAAGGAGGGAGAAGTCGTGAATGGAAGCAGCCCGCAACCGCAGTGTTCCTGGAGCTGGTGAGTGAAGCCCTGTGTTTAGGTTCACTGAAAAACCCTGCCGGTAACTGTTACCAGCTCAATTGTACCTTGCATAAGAGTAGGAGCGAGTAGAAGTTTTTAGTCAATGTATCTCGCGCACATCTAATGCAAGTCGGAGTGCTCGCATAAAATGAAAAGCTTTCCATTGCCCATTGTTTAACTGTATAACTTTACCGGAGTGGTTGCGTGTCTCCAATTAAGAATGGGAATGCTTTTCTTTTTCAACATGACTTTTTATTGGCATTTATAAATAACAAGAGCGTCACCATTCTTTGACATGCTGTTAAGGTATAACATAAAGAAAGATTAACATAACCTCAACTGAGGTGAAGAACAGGGGGAGGGGGGAGTACTCCAGGCGAGGGGTCGCAGCAGTCTCTGGTCAGTGTTACAGGGCACAAGTTCAGTGGTAGTGATGGGTTAAACAACCATTCTCACAGTCTGGGGGGCACCTAGACTATCAGACCATTTTCGTCAGCCAGCGGAGAGATGGTGGCTGCCTGGCTAGTCCAGGACATCTCTGCACATAGTCCAAAAATGGGGTCCAGATGTTATAAAACTTGTTTCTTTTGCTGAGGCAGAAGGCAGTGATTTTCTCAGCTGCGGCGATATCCCAATACTTTACCGACCATACAGGGATCGCTGGGCCCTCCAGAGGTGTGCATAGCATGACGATTGAGATTTTAGCTGCAGTCAGTAAGCGCGTGCAGAGATCTGCCAGATTGCCTGTCATCGGGAACTGTCCTTATCCTGTGTCTCCCAGCAGGACAATTCCCGGGTAGGGGAATGCTTTTCTAAATCACTCAAAGTTTGAACTAACTTTAACAAACTGTTAAAGGAATATTACAACAAAGAAAGGTTGCATGTTCACAATTGTGATTCCCGATCAGAGTCAAAGTATCACTCTTTTCTAATGAAAGGGAATGCAAGTGCTTACGGTTCTTTAAGTTGAAAATCTTCATCAAAGAGTGGTCACGTGTATCTACAACTGTTTTTCTTGTGAAGCTTGAAACTTGTAACAGCCAGAACAAGTATTCTTTAAACGTACAGGTTTCTGAATTAAAAAGAACACATAGCCCCCAAAGCCCTTAGGTGAATCCTTTCTATAGTGAAACTAGACCCATTGAAATCTAACCACCTGTATTCTGGAGTTGTTAAACTTGTTATAATGGTGAGGTGTCCTCAGATACAAGAGTGACAAGGTTATCCAAAACTGGAAGAGTGGAAATACAGCTTCAGGGTAGCTACTGGACCCAAGAAGGTGTGAATAAAGCTGGGGAAGGGAGATGGGAGCCTGTTAAAAGATAAGTCAACAATATGTAATGCTGAGACGGTTGAAGTTCAGAGAGAAGCAGTCTGGAAGCAAATGCAGATTATATTTGTGGCAGTAACACAGACAGAAGAGGGAAAGAGTCTGCCTTTTCTCATAACATAGGAACGCAGAGTGCCTTGTCTACCTGTGGAAGTCGAAGAGTCTTATCTTTAAATTGCCTAACCATCATAAAATGCCAAGTTGAAGCAGGAATATCAGAACTGTGGTTGTCTATAATACTGTCAGTGAATGTTGTATTAATGGTGGTTGAAGCAGTGGCATACTATAGAGCTAAGGAGCCCGCCTCCACAGTTACAGTAGAAGAAGGGAGTTGTCAAGAAAAAGCAACAGCCTAAGAAGAAGCACCCTGACACATTATATCAAAGACACTACAGAGGTTATAAACACATGGACAGTTGTTGAAGGAGAAGTGCTCCTTTTATCTTTGAACTGTGTCAATACCATCCTGGAAAGAGGATATCCAGGATTACCATTGGTGCTGTTATCTTTGCTGGAATTGGAAGGGGAACTTTTCAATGGGAAAGCTAAAGAACTGTTACCAGTGGATTTGTGTTTGGGTGAACTTTTGTTTATTTTGGAACGTTCAAGAACGAATTCAAGACTTTACTTTAGCAATAAACCCCGAGGCGCAGGGGCATTACTGAATCAGGTAATGCCCCAGGGCCCAAATAAAATGGGTGCCATGGAAAGGGAGAAGGGACTATAAGTAGTCCCTTCACCCTTTTCATGGCGGCCATTCAAAAAATAATAAAAATATAAACAAAGAAAATGGCAGCCATGGAAAGGAGAGAAGGGACTACATGTAGTCCCTTCTTCCTTTCCATGACAGCCTTTTGCGGATCGGGAGCGGACGCTCTGGGGACAGAAGTGTTCCCAGCACGTTCGCTCCCGAAATTAACCATTAAGCAGGTAAGTGGGGGGCGAGGGCAGGTAGGGGATTGTTTGGAATTGGGGGGAAAGTAGGGGGGGGAAATACTTAACTTGATCCCTGGTGGGGGAAGAGGGCAGCCTAAAGCAGCGTGGTGGCTCAGAGCAGGGATTACCCCGTTCCGAGCCTCCTCATTGGCTGAGTGTCTGCCACACCCCCCTGCCTGGTAAAGGAGGAACGTAGTGGGGAGAAGGATTCCAGGGATTCTCGCTCGGGTGTAAAGCCCCGGTGAGGGCCAATGAGATTGCTTGTTTCAAACTCATTGTCCCTCGCCGGGTACTCACTTTCTTTATGAACACTTGGAGATATTGACTTTGGACAATCCTGGGAAAGGGACCTACCCAGGTCAGGTGAAGGTCATCCAAGTCACTGGTTGTTTGGTTTTCATTTTTTTTATGTTCAATCTTTACTTTGAATGTTTAGTGTGAGGGCCAGTTGTGTGTATGCTAGAAGAAATCCCCTTTGTACTTGAGTAGGCAGGGCACTCCCTGGTAGAGTAGGTTTAGTAAGGGTTTATTTGCACTCTGTTATTAATAAAATGTCTAACATTGAGAAAACCATAAGCATCTGTCCGCCTTACATTGCTGACCCCTCACAATTGGTTTCTCAAATTATTGCCCTTTCTTTATACTGGTCTTTAATCTGTCCCACATGATACAATCACACCCTTCTGGTCTGAGGGATACATTCTTGTTCTGCCACTTGCTTCATTTTAAACCAACTTAGTTTGTAAAAGGGTAATCAATGTCAGTTCGGTATTCAAAACAATCTTTCTTGCCCCACTTTACACGGTTACACTGTCTATCTGCTTATGCTTACAGAGCCTGGACTTGAGTGCTTCTGTGTCACAATCTACTCATGAACTCACCGGGCCTGGCATGCGTGTCTGTTTGCTTCACTGCCTCCAGGTCCTCTGCTTCTGCTTTCCTGCGTGGCTGGGCATCGCCTTCTCAGCGTCCCGCTGCCCACGCTTGTCCGAAAAGGAGCTCTCCTTGCTCCCACAGCTTCCCGGTGCTTGCCTGCCACTGGAGCCTGTTTGACAAATGGAAAAGCCTTCAAATTGCACACTTCTCGCTGTGCAACCTGTGCAGCTGTGGTCCTCAGGGGGAGAGCTGTTACGCCCAATGCTTCCTGCTGCACAACCTCTGCAATTAAGGTCTCGGGCAGCAGAGACCCTCCCAGTACCGACATTCGTTCGGTACACAACAGTGGTCCCTACGTCTCTGCTCTCCTCCGTCTGCTTCTGCTGCCATGTGGAGGTGCCACAATTACTCCACCTTCTGCTACTACTCTTCTCCATGGCCTGCACCTGAGGGGGCCTTTTACGCCTCCCAGTCTCCCTCAGGTGTAGTTCATTACCACTTATAGGCTGCAATTTGCAGTCTCGTGCCTCTGCAGCCCTCTTCCTCGCCCCAGTACTTTAGGCATTATGGGACTTGAGTCCACAATGTCAAAATCAGTTTTTCGAGTGGAAATATCAATACCAAGTTCTTTTCTCTTCTCATGTATACTCCTTAAAAAAGTATTCTAAGATTTAAAGAAAGGATTTGGCTTTACAGAGGAATGAGAGTTTTCATGGTCTAAATTGGTAATATTTAAAAACTCCTCTTTTAATACTCTGGAAGTCATAGGAGCTTTCATCACTATTGATATTAGTGATTTTAAAGGGAGTTTTCTTACTGCAAATACATAACGGATTATGATTGTTTTCACCTACCTCCGATAGTTAGCTTGGGAAAATAACAGCTCTCTTTCACAGCAAGCCATTACAGAGTCTGGCATCGGTGATGTGTTCCTTCCTTAGGCAAGACAAATACTGTGTTTCACTCAAATATCCTCCTGTTCTTCTGGGGCGCTTCTCCTCCCAGGTCATCCTCTTGGCTAATACCATCCCCGACGGTCAGGATCAGGAAGTGCCTGCCTTTACATGGCCACCTGGGAGCAGACTTTAGGGAAGGTCTTTGGGAGGACTCTGCAGGATTAATCACAGAAAGAGCGAAGAAAGTTCACTTGCCTCTGCATCAGAGGTTGTTGGGCAAGATTGTATGCAGTACCCTTTGGGAGACTACACCAACCTTGTCCTCCTGGCAATAGGTAACCCAACCTTTGGTATACGTCTATACTACACAGTTTGATAGTGTGGCTGAGCAACCAGGCTTATCTCAAGAGGGGTCAGTGTGAGCAGTAGGGTATTTACACAGTATTTTACAAGTATTAAAATAAACTCTTACACTCAAGGTTTCTTGATTAAACAATTATTGATTTATTTAACAGTCAGTTGAATAAGCCTTCTTCAGAAGGGAGCAATATATAAGTAACACAAAAATGCACTTCAAAATACACACTCTTAATTTCTCTAAATTAGCAAGTACCCATTTGGGATTGCACACAGATGATTCTGTAAGAGGATTCAATCCAGCACTACAGCTAAGTCAATGCCTAGTCTGGGATACTGAATGGAAACCCTTATTGATATATCTTTATGTCCAGTTCATGAGTTCTGGATGGCTACCCCTATATAACACCCCTCTCTTGGAACCCCCCTGGCCCCACTGAGCCAAGAAGTAGTTCTGTTTTGCAAGTTTAAACGATATATTTGAGAATGTAAACAATATATATATATCACACTTTATAATAATTAATAATTAATATCACACTTCAGAACATGAGCAGTTAACAACAATGGGTAATGTTCTACTAATAAACTGATTTGATTACCCAGGAGTAGTATAAAGGATGAGGTAGCACGCTTGGGAATAGGAACAGAAGAATAAGGTGGTAGAGAATGCTTTATCTAGTTTCAGATGGATGCAATGTTGAATGAAAATGCAATACAGAAAATACTCAATATGATTTCAACAAAACAATGTAATCACTTTTCTCTGGCAATCCACTCCCCCCCTTATGCAATATAAGGAAATGAAGAGGAGAGCACACAGTTCTTAGAAATGCAATCAAATGTAATTCAGTTCACCCCAGCAAGCTTAGACTACAGAAGTTTGAAACACAGGCCCAAAATGCTTTTATATGTGCTGGCAATGAAGTGAGGAATATGCTGAAAATGGTTTTAATTCCCTTTAGGAGGTTCAGGGTGAGTGAAATATACTTGGGATGAGTTCAGGCTCACTTTAGCAAGGATCTAGGAGTAACTAGCAGGTTAAACGAATTTTTGGCAAAGGAAAGCAAGGAAGCTGCTGTTTTCACACGTGGCTGGATTTTTAACCAAATCGCGAATCGCGGCAAAATTCGCGAATGCGTGAATCACAATTACGGCAAAAGTATAAGGAGTAGCAAGTCGGTTCTAAGCTGAGATTCTAAGCTTTCAGTGGAAAGTTAAACCAAGTTCCTAGCCCAAACGGTTCCAGAGATACGGACGATTAAATAAAGGTAGTTTTTCGGATTTGAAATTTTAAAAGTTCAAAGCGACAGGTTACAGCTTGCAGCTAGAAAATGACAGGTGACAGTTGTACTTAGGTTAAATAGATTGAATTATATTATATTAAACTAAGGGATAGGTTCTGAGTTTTGCTGAGTACTCACAAGAGATTTTGGACAGGAAGGCGACTTTGTCACGGATCCGGTCACTGCGCACAGCACTTCACAGCGATCTGGTCTCCGGTTCCGAGTACAGCTCTGCTTTCTGGGTCACCGGCACTGCTCCTGGATCTTGGGTTCTGCTGTTCTGGTCTAGCACCGGTCTGCACGGCTCCTGGTCCCGCTTTCTCCGGACACAGCGCTGATCTGCACGGCTCCTGGACACTGCTACCGGTCCCGGCAATGTTCTAGGCAGGGAATTCAAACAGCTCGCCCGGCTGTTGATAGTCTGCAAATGATTTTTGGGGCCTGCTGACAAATACTTTTGCTTGCAGTGAGCCTTCTTGGTTCAAAGTTCTGTAGTCTCTGTTTAGCTTGGAAGTCTAAGTGTAGGATCTCTGTGTCATGATCTCTGCTTCCAAAAGGTCAGGGTTTTCCCAACTCCCTTGGAAGCAGATCCATAACCCAGGTTCCGAGTGCCAACCAGTCCCAATTGGGACCTTTTGGACCCAGTCCTGGCGCCAGTGGCACCAGGCTCATAAGTATGCCCAGTCCCAGCGCTGGAAGCGCCGGGCTCATAATGCTTGGGTGGACTTACCTGCAGCAGACCATGCTGCTTACTTGCCTGCCAGTTGAGCCTCTGATCCTCTTCTGTTTGGAACTACTTTTCCTGTTGGGTGGGGCAGGAGCCACTCCCTAGATTCAGAACACTGGAACTCTTCTGGAAAGCAGGAACTCTTTTCTTACCTAAGCGTGGCTGTGGAAGGAGACACCTAAGCACTACAGGAGGCTATTTAAACCACACCCGATGGATGAATCTTGCTTTGCGTTATTCTGCATCCTCTGCAGCAGAACGCTCATCGTGTCTTCTGCATCTGATCCTGGGCCTAAGGAAAAAGGCTTACCATCCTGAATCCAGTCTTCAGGAACACCTATAAAGACAAGAAAGAACAGGTTAGCATTACGGTCTTCAGTGACAGCTCTTCACTTACCTGGTCCATCGGCTGTCACCAACGCCTCGCCCTGCATTCCGGCATCTGAAAGACAAAGGCTTACCTACTCTTCGTGCGCTCCGGAGGTCTTCACACTGCATTCCGGCATCTGAAAGACAAAAGCTTACCAACTCTTTGCACGCTCCGGAGGCCTTCGGCGCTGCATCCCGCATCTGAAAGACAAAACAAGGTGCGTTTAAAGACATTGGGGAACTTTAATACTCACGTGCCATTACTCCTTTCCACATCTAACCCAGTGGGTATTCCGGCACCCTGCAGCCGCTCCGAACTTGTACCTGCAAAATAAAAAGACAGTTAGAGCGCTTCGTGAAGCAGGCAACAAGCGCTTACTTACGTGCTTCCAGGCGCTTCTATTCATCACACGGGCTCCATCTTCAACTCACTTCAGCCCGTCATCCGCCATCGCCGGAACCCTACAAAACAAGAAACATCATTACTAAAGACTTTAAAGACATTAGAATTACTCGAAACTTACTGTTCGTGCAGTAAACGACGGACAGCAGTCCTCTGAAGTCAAGAGGCCTGCTCCCCTTATCCAGTGAAGAAACTGGTTACAGCACCCTGCCCCGAGGCAGATGGAGAGCACGGCGTTCACTTACCTAAGGTGAGAGCGTTAACCTTTGGGGTTCTACAGGAGAAGAGAAGGGGAAGAAGAGAGAGACATTCAATAACCCAGTTCCTTACTCCCATATTTTCTATCTGCAGACATCTTACCCTTCAAGTCAGACATACAGTGCACAGAGGTCCAGCCCAAAGAGCCAGCCGTGTGTTACACATCACCTTTGCAGATACGGTATACGCCCAGTCAAGACCGGCGCCTCTATGGGAATCAGTTGAGCGTTACACTCTGGATGTGAAGTCGTCGGTCAGCATGCTCCGCAGCAAATGGAATTGAATGTCTCTACCTGTCCCAGCAGTCTCTTTTTATGTGTTTTGAAAGTGGGTGGAGAGGCTAGCTTTCTAGGCCCAACCCCTTCAGAGTTCTGATAGGTTGGAGAATTCTTTGCGTTCTCACTGGAGAACAGGATTGTGTGTCAGAATGATGTCATTTAATGGCTTGCAGAAAGGACACTCCCCTGTCAAATTACACACAAATCTATATTTGACCTAAAGACATATTTCATAGATACACAGTGGTTTGAAATTACATGCACCCATCACGGATCACATGAGGTATACTCTGTTCAAACTCTGATGTTTCTAAGAGCTCGCATTCAGAACTGGCAACATTTTGCGTTTTTTAACTGGTTTTGCAACATTGGTTTTTCATTAAAAATTATACACATATACACGGCCTGTCCATACATACTCCAGTAAATTCCCATGTCTCTAGCTTAAACACAGAGTCTGTGGTGTCAATAAATAGCAGGGTTTTGCCCCAGAACATCACACAAATTCCTAACGCGTCTTAAAACGTGCACCGAAAAATCACAAGAATTATGGTATCATTTAAATAATTTTGACAAGTCCGCACCATGAGTTATACATCTTTCTTAACATCATATTCTGGCCAACAGGGGTGTGGCTTCCCAGGTCACATGGTGTAGAAACCAGTTTATCCAGTTTCTGCCAAGCTCAGAGACCCTGCCCCTCCCAGCTTCTGCCAAGAGGAAGCTATTTTACAGCCCCCCAATAAACCCTCTGCCTGGGTCCTTTGTTTAGTCTCTAGCAGTCCCTTGGTAATTCAATCAGAGAGGGGTAACCTCCCCTCAGAATGCAGCCAGGCCTGAGAACTGCTGTGGATCCAGTTTCACTCCAATTGGGGGGAAGTTGTCAGGCAGAATTCAGTTCCTTTAAGCCAGAATTTAGCTAACATGTCACTTTTTGTTCCCAGTTTAAATCAAACATACAATTTTTACATATGTAGCTAGAATGCTGATTCTAAGTTCAAAACTATGACATTTCAACAGTGACAAACTATGTGACACTCAAAAGTAGGTCACTCAGTTAATTTAAACATTTTCGATTTTTGGTAGTTTTAAATCCAGTTTCAGTTAGGCTGCTGCAGACCTGCAGAGCTCAGCCAGTCTTGTTATGAACATTGTTTTGGGTCTCTTCAACTTCCCAGATTTTGTATGCACACATACTTCATTCTGCCAGATGTCTGCTGGTGTTCAGTGAGATTTTTGGATGTGTTGCAATGTTTGAAAATAGGCATTTTGAGCTGGCATTCAGAGAAACCCAAGGTAATTTTAAAGCGTTTTTGAGCTAACAGGCGCTGCTGTTTTACCTTTGGCACCCATTCCACTCATGGCACCCTGGCCCATCATGCTCGCACTGGTGGGTGGCAAGTTAGGCAGCCATTTTGGTGTGCGCACAAACTGCGTGGTTCTCCTGGATTTTGGCGCACATGTGGGCTTTTTGGCCATCTTGGATTTTCTAAGCCCACAGCACCAACTGTTGCAGCATGATAGCTCAAACGTGGGTCGGGACACCCAACAATTCCTACACCCTGAGGTGACTTAAATAACTAGGACACTGTGGACATTGATATATCACTGGCACATTTAGAGCAATACTGAGTTTGGTGTCAAAGAAAAGGGTTTGGGAATAAAACAAAGGTTACACAAATATTCTTAAGCAGGCAAGTACCTTTGAACCACCCAATGCAAAGTAAATTAACTCTTTCCTGGAGGAAATGTCAAGCACAAAGTCATAGGTAAGAAGAGTCTTTCAGGGAGCCAGACCAGCCAATGTTAATTGAGCAAAAGTCTAGATGAGCTGAAGCACTTCTTGCAAGTAAGTAAAAGTCTTGTACAATGTTTTAGAAGTCTTTGTAGAGAAAATAGAATCACTGTAGGGCCACAAGCCGGGAAGCTTGTGAGGGGCAAAGCTGCAAGCAACTCTGCAAAAGCAACCAAGACAAGTCTCAACTGAGAACTAACAAGGCTACACGTCAAGAGGTAAATCCCCTTAGTTTTACAGTACCTTTGGTTAGAAGAAATTGGTTCCAGCTGATTTCTGTTCCTGTGTAGGTCTGCAGATCCTGTTGTTCCTTGGCCTCACTCATGGGGACAAGAGGGAGGACGTCTGGGAACTCCTGCACTACGAATTGAAGGTCTGCGGCAGCAATGGGCAAACTTCAGATCAGCGGAACTTTGTGGTTTCACCTCTTTGCGGTTCTCGCAAATGGCACCACCGTGGTGCTTGGATACCACTATGGACTTTCCTCGCATCAGGGGTCCAGCACTCCGTTGAGGTAGATCAGGCTTGGTCATTCCTGCTTCCTGGGAGTCCGGAGGATGTTCCTGGACCTCGGGTCTGACTTAAAGGCACTTACTCGATTCTGGTGTTCCTCTCCCTGGCATTTCAGTTCCTGCAGCAGCATTGGAAGTTCAGCCAGCTCTGAGAGGATTATCCAGATGAGCTCGTTTTGGGGTCGATTGGTCCCACCAACCCAAGGAGAGAAGTCGTCCTTTGCAGGTCTTCTCTAGCTGAGGCGAATTCGGAGCTTCGGCACTGGAGCAGAGCTTCACTGGGCAAACCAACGGTCCAGGAGTTGCAGCAGGCGTCTCTTCCAAGTTCTTTGTCGGATTCGTCCAGTGGTCGACTCTGCCTTCCAAGCAAAAAGCCTTGCCTTTTATACAGGTTTCTCCCATTCATTCGCAACCTAGTTGTCAATCACACAGCTGGGTGGCTGTCCTCCAAGGACAGCCCTCCAGCCAATCGCCCTTTGGTGCATTCCTGTAACCAAAGAGACTAATCACAGGGAGTTTTGGGGACCTCACTCACTTCCTGCCCTGCTAGACTAGCTGGAGCCAGAGGCAGGCTTCACTTGTGAATCCCGCCAAAAACAAAACGAACCAATGGACCAAACCGGGTTTGGCGCGCAGAGTAAATCTCAAGAACAACCTTTCCAACAAGAAATGGCGACAAAAGACTGTGGCCGTTTTGACGAAATGGGCACCCATGGGTGTTTTACTGCAGCTGCAATTGCAACCCATGGTAAAAACACACAATGGTAGGAAAAAGTAAACCACTGCCACCAGCCATTAATTCTAGAAAGGGTAACATAAAAATGTTACATGAGAAACTTGACAAAGGGGATACTAAGTAACTCCTCCAGCACCCTATTGTAAGTTGGTGTCTGCTGGGTCTAGAAAGTTACACCATGTAAGTAAAGTCAATTTCACTTTCCTGCTCTTGGAAACAGTAGTTTCACCAAGAGAAGGTATTTAAGAGACTTTCCTGTGTCACTGCACTGAAGGTGCTGTGTGTCACAATGTAAAGATGATGCCAATGGAGTTTGTCAGACTCCAAAGTCAAAATAAAAACAGAAAACACATAGTTAAAAGTACAAAGTCCCAAAGTTCAGCAAAAGAGCTGGGGGTCTCTAAGGTGGGAGGAAATTAGCGCTAAAATGAAAACTCACCCTAACAGAGTTTCAGCTGCGGATCGCCTCCGGATGTTGCTGGACGGCGGTCCCTCCCACCAGAGGCACGATCATGTCACAGGACATGAGAAGCCCTCGCCAGATCTCTCACCAGCTGGGAATTTCCGCTATATCAAGGAAGGCAGCTCACCAGGACAAAGCACCATCTTGTCCAACGCTGCAGGGCCCTGTTACATGACTTCCCAACAAAAGACTCTCAATGGTGTTGCCATCCATCCTCGGGCCGGCATCCTGCATTATGTGGTGGGGAAAGGATGAATCATGTGACCATCTGGCCCGCCATGCCCCGTTCTGCTGAGATCTCGATCAAGCATGTTTTGCTCAGTACTTGGCCAGGCCACGCCTCTGTTGCTGGTTTTAAGTAGCAGGTCTGGTTATATTGTCTGGGCCCTGTGTCCTTTCCCCGAGCTCTTGATTTGGGGTTTTGGCTGCTGGATGTCCTACTTGGGCTTTGCTTCGTTTTCCTCCTGGTTCATGTCCGCTGGTGCATTGGGCATTGGGACAAAGATTTGCCCAGAGCAGGGACGGACCACGCTATTATAATAGGGATCATAACCGTATTTCCATAATATCAGTGCATTGTTGATGCTTCACTTTATCTTACATTCAAAAACACCTCACAAGCATATATTTGCACTTGTTTCCTAAATTACCTGTATTCCGTGCAGGAGTATCCGACCAGGTCACTATGAGAATATTTACTTTGACCTCCCTCTGGGGCAGAAGACGCCGACTTTGTATCTCAACTGCAGTATTCATTTCCTACTCAAGGTCACTATTTGGCATCTTAAAACAGTTGCTTTACTACAGGATGGTTGTGTGAAAAAGTACTATTTAAATTCCTACTAATTGGACCTTATTTCCCTAACAATCACAAGTCATTGTTTGTTTCTTGGCAGTCGCCACTGCAGTAGGTTATTTGGAATGATGCATGTGCTTCATTTACACGGCCATCCATGTGCTTGTCTGCGTTGATCACAGTGTACCAAAAATGGGAACTTGTCAGAGGCGCGAGAAGTCGATTGGCAATTAAGATCATTTATTTATCGATTTCTTTAGGTTAGTTGGACGATAGCTCATATTTATTTTACGTCTACACAGTGACTAATCCAGTGTTAAGAGCAAGCATGAGTGAGCAATTTCCATATTTTTTCTTCAAATGACATTTATTGAACTTGTCTTGCAGATATCCATTTTAATGGGAGATGAAACATGGCAGCTTTTCAGCGATCTGGAAGTGAAGAGCAGCATTTTAAAGAATGAGAACATTTGAATAAGAATTTATGGAAACTAGGACCAAAAACATGCAGCAGCCAAAGCATTGAAGAAAAAACAGCCACAACCTTTAAGAACTTTTATGAACTGTGTACAAAGAGCTCCTATTATAAGTCTCAAACCTCTGAAGAGTTGTGTGATAAACTTTTATACTGCCCAGAGTGCTTTCAAGATTGTAAATGCACTGTACATATCCATTATTTACAGTATAATTCCAACACATTTAGGTGGTTGTCTCCAAATGTATACCACATTCCTGAGATGAGAGCATGCTGCCATTCAAAGTGCCTTTCTGCTGATCCCTCACATCTCCACAAATATAAGCCAAAAGGTGATGTTTCGCGCTAGGTGGCTGTCGTGTGCTGATGCTTTGAAAATCCTGGAATTGGCCCAAACGAGGAGTATAACTTGAGCAGTTAAGATTTCAAAATACCTGTTGTGGCAAAAAAGTAAACGGCTACACTGCTCAGCCACAGAACCGGTAACAAGAAATTGTCTGCGTGTCACAAAATGCAAGGGACACACCCTGATGGAAATAAAGCGAGGTGTAACTGAAGCCATGACGGGTTTATCCGTATAACAGTGCTGCATCTCAGAATGTTCGCTAGTGTAAATAGCACATACCAGACTACATCTGTAAGTCAAAATCATTTCCACTGTCACAAATGCTGCTTGCTGGTGTAAATATTGTATGTGCCAATTGAGGGCGTTTAGTGTAATTTACTTTCACTATTCTTAAGACGCTATACAAAGATTCTTGAAATGGGTGTGTACTATTAAAACGAAGCCCAGACCGTTAATACATTTCTGCCTGGCTACTTCCTCTTTCTCTGTCAGAGCATCTCACGGTTGTAAAATGCCTGTTGGTTTAGGTGCGACTAATGAGGAACAGCACACACAACGTTGAAGTCAGTGAAAAGTGTTGCTTTTCAGGCGGCATTTGCACATTGTGCAACTCTGCTCTTATGTGTTATCTTTTGCCATGCAGTTTTCTCTCACTTTTTTGGACCGCGAAATTGCATGAGCACCCTGTTCGCGATTTGCCACATTTCACACAATCCTCTGAGAGACTTGCATGTACAGTACACGATGCAAAAGCCTTGCATCGCGCATAGTATGCACCCCGTACCGCAACTGACACCTTACTATGGTTACTTCATCGCTTCCACACTGAATAAGGAAGGCATTCTTTTTATCTTTTGCTTGTATGGATTTTATACATTTCTTTTTTGAATCCGTTTCTAAATGATTTTTTTTATTTTCCCAATCCCAAAACGTTTTTGCCCTTCATAGTTTCCGAATATTATTATGCAAGCATATTTTTTATTTACCTTTTAATTGCAAAAAGTTACAAAATGAAGCCGCCATCTGGTTTGTAAAACACTTGCATAGATAGGGATGCCTAATTTGTGTTAACCAGCTCTTTAGTTTTTCATCACTCCCACTGGATCCTGCTCTCTCATATTTTGTCATTTGTTATGGACGGTGTGCAGTCATAATGTCGAATTAATAAAGTCGAATTACAAAAATGTCGAAAAAAAAAGTCAAACAATAAATTTGAATATTTTATTTTCTTATTTGTGTTTTTTGGGTTCCGTGAGTAAAAAAAAAAAGGGGTAAAACAAAAAAGGGGGGGGGGGGTTTGGGGGAAACACACCCATTTCGAATAAAAAATGTAGTAAAAAACAAATTTGAATTTTTTGTTTTCGACATTTTTTTTTCGACTTTGACTTTCGATTTTATTGAATTCGATTTTATGACTATAAACTGTTAGGGGCTATTGGAGGTACATGCCACAATGTAGCCAGTTTCCTACCTCAACCACAATACCGGATTCCTCAAAAGGCAGTGAATTGCTCATGGATGGACCACCTCTTCTTTTAGCCGTACTCTGCACCTGCGTTAACGAATTGGAAGAGACACATTTGAGTATGCAAGTTTTACTCCGCTATATCACTCCACTTCATCCTGTTATCTTCATGAGCAGTGAAAATCAGCCAGCTATTGCTACATGTTCCAATGTTTGTCCCCCATTTCTGATATTCATATTGGGTAGAAATCCTCCTACCAAGGAATGCCTTTTTAGGTAAGGGTAGGTTCACGATGTCTAGCAGTCGTACTTGGGATAGAATTATCTTTTCTTTTGCACTTGGAGCGGGTTCACTTATTCTGTGACTGATTATTTTTCTCACACAGCTATCCTTTATTTTGGCAGCCCCTTTTTTGGGGGATTATGAACAATCGATAGAAGCACCCCATGCTTTTATAATGCAAGTTTGTGTTGTGTTCTTGTGATGTCACACATTTCAGAAATGTAAGATGCCGTGTGCCAGTTTGTAATTTTACCCTTATCGTGTCTTTTCTCAGCTTCATCACTTGGACATGTTACCTGGGATTTGGATGTTTCCACTCAGAAATGTCACTATCGAGGCATTCCTAATTAGTGTGTGCTTTTAGCATTGCCTCACATAGCGCATGCTCAACATATGTAGTGGCATGACAGACCATAAAGAGAACCCCAGGTTTCAGTTCAGTGCAGTGCCTTTGCGTAGTATGCAATAGGAGATAGTCCAGTGGTTGTGTTTATCTAATAATTCCTCAGCCACAGGGTCCTATTTTATTACAAATAACTAGTGCTCAAACATAAAAACATATAAGCTATTAGTCAGACAAAGAATATCCTGAACTCCCTCCGTCATGAAATCGCCCTAAACAAACCAGCCTCTTTCAAGTCTGTATATGTTGATGTCTTGAAAAGGCAATCAAGATGTTAGCTGAGGGTTACCTTTTGAAATCAGTTCATGGTTTAGCACTGCCCATACATGCAGCTTTGGCAAAACTTATTGATCAGTATAGGCATTATTTAATGAATGGGGTGAGTAGTTTTTGTATACATTTGACACCATATTTACCCTTTTTTTATTGCAGGGTATTGTATTAGAGTATTTTGGCCCTAGATTTTAAAACTGTGGCTCTGACGGAATGGGAATGAACAAGGCAACCTGTTGCACTGACATTTAATCTGCATGCAATATCCATGTTGCAATACAAACGCTTCAATATGTACCTCCTAAGCCCTGTAAATTGTATTTTTCATTCAGTGGGTAGCCGAACCATTATGTGTGTATTGTTACGATCCTTAACTAGTAACATACAATCTGTGTTTCAGCCATGTTATATTACCACAAAAGCATCGGTCTCATTGTTTAATATCATGTGAATGTAAATCTGTATGTATATAAAAAAAAAACAGTGCAGGCGTATAAGGTAATTATATGCGTCAATTTCAAAATGGGTTGGTGTGCTACAAGGACTTCAACCCTTGATTAGGGGCTCCAATTCCAGTGCTCTAAAAATTGAGCGAAGCATCCGCTGCTTGCCGTGGTCTGTGTGGAATCTTTACAGCCGTGGTTCTGTTGCTCAAGTCCGAGTTACTACTGAATGGCCATGCTCTTCTGGATGCCAATATTGTTTCCCATAATTGCAAATTCTAGAGTCCAACCAAAGGTAAAATATGCACCGTCTACCTCTTCAATAGGCTTGAAGTCTGAGCCAGTGAATAGCTATAGATTGATTGTCAGAGGTTTGGGTGCCCATCACTTTCGTCAGAACTCTCCGTTGTATCAGTATTCCGTGCATTTCATGGTACGGGAGTGTTGTGCTAGCATCACAGAATTTGGATTTTTCAGGCACTTTATTGTACTGTCAGCAGGTAATGCAATGTTCACATTAGCTGTTCATTAAGGGAGATCTATGGACTTAAGCATACATGTGGTAACCTCTTTGGTTTGGCCTGTGTTCCATGTGAACAGTTGGTTTGAATAAATGAATACAACACATGCAAATTGCTACAAACTCTCAAGTCTCTAACCTGGACATCACCTCCAGTTTCATGTTCTTGGCCTTCAAGGATGACACTTCTCTCTGCAGATTCTTGTAGACCCTAAAGCTCCCAGCAACCTCATGTCAGACCTGGCAAGTCGGTCTCCACGTTGCACAGCCTTGTCTACAAGTGGCCAACCTTCGCAGTGAGATCAGCTAAAGATACCTTCATATCCCCAAAATCACTGGCCGCCTTCAGGAGTAGGTTGTAGATGTCCAAGAACCTCCATCTGCGTCTGGTGGGTCTGCCTGAAAACCCTGAAATGAAGAGTAATTTGAAGGATAGGGTCTTTAAAATGCTCAACGTGATTTTTGGGAAGAATTTAATTGACCCCATGGACTGGACTGTGCCAACAGCATTGGTAGACATGTTAGTGGTAAACCTGACGCTTTCCTTTGGTCTTTAGAAAATTGAGTTAAAAAGAAACCATCTTCAAGGCAGCAATGAACAAGGAGAAGATGATATATGAGGGGTCTACTCTCGGTATACCCAGACTATCCTCAAGAAATTGCAACGCAAAATCCATAGCCCGGGAGAACAATGTATAAGCTATGTTGGTCAAGCCAGCCACGGTAAAGATGTTTTTTAACGATGACCTAAGGAGCAAATCCAATCCACAGCAGGCCATGCAATGGCTCAAGGAGACACCTTCCTTGATTGACCTGGATAGGCAATACTCTTGGACTTTGTTTTGATGTTTATTGCTAATATCTAAACTAACACTGTTTTTGCTTTCTCATGTTGTGTTGTGTGATGCTAATTCATGTACGTATTAATGATTAATTTATTTTACTCTTTCAAGGGTTCAGTTATAGAAAATGGTATTGATGGATTTCAGAAATTACTGTTCATTTGACAGTTGCTTGGTGTGGTCCTGCTTAAGCACTGCTGTCTAGGGTTCTGCTGCAGGTCCCCTTCTGTAGCTAGTCTGCTGGATGCAGAACACATCAGGAAGTGGCGCCGGCCAAGGAGTTAGATCCGCTGGTCTAGAAGGTAGGTCCTTTCCTCTGAAAAGGAAGTGTTTAGTTACACTGAACCATCGGGTGAGCAGCAATAGCAAAAAAGTTGTTTATGAGCAGAATTTGTCATTATTTAGTGATGGTCCAAGAATATTTTGCACCCACATTGGCAATACCGAGGCAGGATTTAAAGTTGATCATTACGTATTAGGAAAAACAAACTTTTCTTTCTAACAATCGTACACTCTTAGGTAAAATGGTTTGTAGTGGTTTGCCTTCTTTTAAAGCAAATTATTTGTGGCAAAAGTAGTTTTGTTGTGATTTATTTTTGAACTTGTGCCACTACAATTCTTAGCAAATGTGTGTATATGTGGTTTCAATTGCACCTGTATACCCGAATGCATTTCAGTACCATTTATGTACATTGTTTTTTAGTCTTAAAATATGGCACCATTGAATATTATTATGTCAGATCCAGTAGTGTTCTGCCAATCGGCATTGATCATGTGAGTTTGATTGTATAACATTAAGCCTAACAAAATGTCTTCCATAACTATTTTTAGGTGTATGACAAACACTTCAAAACCGTTAAAAATGTGGAAAATTCTTCATCTAGATAGTTCTCTAACCACTAAATATAGTCACTCTCACCTTTTTCAAATACATGAATGGCATCAAACCTTACTCTACTTGTCATTGGTTACTATCCCACTATTCACTAAATTTCTCTCCAAAAATTAAAATGTATCTTCACGCAGTCACTAACAAAAACAGCTCGTCTTGTTGGTCCACCTACTATAGTACTTTAACCTATTTGCTATTGTGCCCTGCTCTGTTGGCAATAATTTGGTAACATTTGCATTAACTGTGTTTCACTGAAAGTAATGAGGGTAGCAAGCGAAATGCATTGAGTGACCGATTTCAGGATTATTATAGCTGTCCTATCATATAATGTTTACCTCTAAAATTGCATATTTTTTCAATTCGAGAAGGCATAACAATGCCCATACAATCAGTAAGATTGAATTCAATGTTAAATGTCAACCTCAAAGATGTGCTCTATTGAAATAGCAATATACAATGTGAGTTATATAATTAAGCTATGTGTTATAGATCATTTATTTTATTCATTTTAGTAAGCCTTACCTGTTGCATAGAGACTGGTGTAAAGATCATTGTGTATCATTTGTATATCTTGCTGTACACTGAAGAGCAGTTTTTTCAAAGGCGTACTTGGCCAAACAGAGGACGTCATATGAAGGTGTAGCATAGCCTTCCCGCAGCTAATTTGGTGTGGTCTCTAAAGAAGCCATTTCTTTTTAGAATGCTGGTGTTGAAATTCTTTCAATGTTTTTTTTCACCCATACATTTTAATAGAACCTTCATACTTTTAAAAACACTAGTGTGGCTGCTACAGCTTTAGCATACATTTGCCTATCGCTTTTTCAATGTCAAAAGTTGAAAGAAGGATGTATTTGTATAATTATTTTTAAATGTACATTTAATTTTCCAACAATTGCCTAATGACCTTTTAACACCAGAGTTCTGAAAATACATCTTTATTTTTGGTCTTTGATGGACTGCTGTTTTTTTTTTCTATATCTCTTGTCATATTAGCTTGAATAATCGTTCTCATGCCATGGGCGAATAACCACACTGAGAGCTGAGGGTGGTCAAGTACATGCTCTGAGCGCTACTTGCCCTGCCTCCTCCCACTCCCCTGCACTTCTCGTTACTGCAGTTGCATGATCCCAATGACACAAGGCCTATTGGGACAGTTTTTGTTATTCTTCATCTGTCCACTCCCCTTTTTCTGTCTTGTTACGCCTTGTAACACCATTTGCTGTATAGGAGCATTATAAATGCCCAGAACGATTGGATGTATCCCAAGCTGTCGAAGTCAGATACGGAACAATATTTGTTAATTATGAAATGTTTACATCTTTGTATTATGTATATTGTTTGTTCTTTAGAGGTAGAGGAACAATACATTTTAAGGTCCAGGCATGCTACGTTATCTTTTTGGCAGTTCAGGGTTGATTTTTATTTTTCGACTGCAGCACTATTAACCATAAACTCCTTACTCACAACTTCATCCTTAAATCCCCTTGTCTCAATTGAGTGGTGATATAGGCCTAGATTAACATTCCAGTCCTTGGTGAACACTTAAGGTGAGGTCTCAAGTTTAACTTTCCACCTTAATAGATGTTAGGGGAATCTGCCTTTTCCAGGATTCAGAAAAAATGAGGACTTCACCTCTGCCAATAATACGATCGTAGAAGAAACACTCTAAAGTGCAGCAGCTAACCCTTAGATGGCCCTAATCAACACCAGTATAAGTGACTGTAAAAGACTCATTTCAAGGAACTCTCAGATTATGTTGAACAAATCAAAGGTTCGTATAAAACAAAGGTTATTGGAAGTGGGACAACCCGCAGTTATGACACAGCAGTTTCAATGTACTTCTCCCTCACCACCGAAGGCTTGCCAAAGCCTCATTTTCAAATATGTTTTGCATGATTACGGCTTAACAAAGTCTATGGATACCACGGCACAAGAGTGTGTCCAGGTCGAACTCTATTTTGCACTCTCTGGATTAAATGAGGAAGGTTGCTAGTGGGCTTTGCCCCAAAAGTTAAAATAGGTAAAAACCTCACCATCATCTCACACATACTTCCATTGGAAATGTTGGATTCTTTTCAGGAGTCTGTACATATGTTCAGTGTCCTTATGTTTTCAGAACACTCATTATTAATATGATAGATGGGAATGATTTTCATACAAAGACATTGTGAAAGTGTAAAATTTGAAGTCTTACTCTTTCTTTTGAGGGTTTTCCAGAGCCCGCTTTGGTCAATGTTCTGGGGAGCCAACTTAGTGGTACACAAGGTGTACCCTTAAGTATAGTAAAACTCTCAATTTGTAGTATCGTTAAACAGGACTGCCTACTCTTGGAGGGAGGTAGGTTTGGTGTGAAGTACAGCTAACAGGACTGGTAAGTAATAGAGGTTCACTCTGGTAAGTACAAACATGTTTTATTTTTTCAAAAATCAGTTGCATTAATTTCATATTAATAAGGTAAGTAAAGTTCTGTGCATGTATATACGTCCACAATTTGGTGACCCTAATCGGGTAACGTACTACTATGGGCTTTTGTGTAGTTCTCAAGGATTAACACTGTACAGATGCTAGAGTGGGGAAAAGGGAAAGTTACACCACACCTTTTAAGGCACTTAATACATTTAGATTCTTTAGATGTTCAGCCCTGCACTTCCCAGTGTATGCTGCAAGTGAGTAACCCTAGTTTAACCCTCGTGAGGGGATGAGAGAAAAGACCCCGGTGCGTGAAGCTGCGCCGGAGATCCCAAAATGAAAGAAAATAATCCGATTGGCAGTGCAAGAGCCACATCAGAGACCAGTTAATGAAAAACATTTTTTACGGACCCTCAACATACGTGTGGCCGTGTGAGGGTTCATTTACTCTAGAAAGAGGGGAAAAATGTTACAGGCATGAGCAGCGAGCTGTGAAGTGAACAGTTTCAACCCTTCAAAATGGTTGACGGGCGCTTCGCTCCGCAACCATTCACTGCTGCTGCCTGGGGACTTTAAGTTGGCACTCTGCCTGACAGGCAGGAGAGTGTCTGAAAGTCAGAACCACCATTCCCCACCTGGCATACGTAGTCCAGGTGGAGTGCCCTTGTAGGGGGCTCCCCACACGGCATCCACGTGCTGAGCTGCTGCTTGCCTATGCAGCCCAGCCCAAGTAAAGACTTTGGGGTTCCCCCAGACTTTTTCTGCCGCTTGCCTAAGCAGCCCAGTCCAAGTAAAGACTTTGGGGGTCACCCACACGTTAGCTGCTGCTGTCGCCTAGCTGACTGTCAGGACTAGTGTAAGAGAGCCTAACACCTTGGAAGGACATTAAGAGACCAGCAGCGGAGACATTGAGACAGCACTGGCCAGGTTGTCTTGTAAGTAAGGTTGTTTATAAATAGTTTTTGTGTACAGTGCACTGTATGGATTGTTTCTTTAGCTACGCAGCTGCTAGCTTTAAGTTGTATAAAATGTTCTCCCCTTCTGTACAAAAACACACAAACCCCTGATGGTGTACCAGAAGAGAAAACATGCTTATAACAACTAAAGTACTGTACACCAGCATTCCTTTGTCTGCCTTTCCTTTTGTGTACCAGTTACTTTAACCTTGTGTCTGTCTCCTTATCTGTATTTTGGGATCCTACCCTAACCTGATTCTTCTTATTCTCATCACCGTCCCAGCAGGGCTCACCAGGGTGATATTAAACCCAGGGAAGCAGGGTTTAGAGACAAATAAGAGGCGGGTCAGGTCCTAAGTAAAGTTATTAGATATATATTGTGTGCCCATCTTCACCTTTCTCCCAATGAGGTGCATAATACAAACACCCCACTACATTTTTCTGGAGACACTGCTGAGATCACCTTTATACTGTCCTACATGGTGTACAGTTTTCTAACGCAAGTTTTGTTTTTTTGTTTTTTTAATCCAAATCTGTTTTTTTGTACCAGTTTTCAGTAGGGATTTGTATAAAGCATTATAATCATTGATTTGCCACCCCATCTAATACAGGTAGGATTGTCAAGGATTGGCTTCAGGTTGCCAGCTGGGCTGATGGTGAGAGGCTTATGCCTGATAACTGCTTTATTATAGGTGAACGTCCCTTGGAGAACACCTCTACACCAGGTGCTCTGGTTGAGGGAGTCCCTAGAGTCCCTTACTGGCTAGGTCAAATGTCTGGGTAAAGCCTCTGGCTAGCAGGAACCGGTATCATGGTCTGAATGGGCCTCAGGAAGTCAGTCAACCCTTCAGTATATCCCTTTACCATCCATAGAGGAGCCCCTATAGTGTCGTATCCTCTGGGCATTGACCACGTGGACAGGGTTGCATGCTAGTGCACCAGTCACACCACCTATGCTTATCCCACATCCTGCCTTGCACAGCACTGAGACCGATCATCGTGCAGCACCCAGCGTAGGTGCCATCATGGCTGTACCCGTAAGCACCTCTATTACACCATGGCCTAGAGTGCACACCAGTGTTACACCATGGGATGGAGGCACCAAACTGTACGCTTTCTCCATGGCGAATGCCTTAAAGGATGTGTTGCACAAGGCCTTTGTGCCACCGTCTGAGCATGGCGCCTATGTCTGCCCGAGTTCCTTTTCTGGGGAGAAACTTACTCTGAGGTGTGCAGAATGCAAACTTTGGGCAGACCAGACCAATCGGATGGAGAGCTACAGACCAGGAGAAGCAGCGTTGCATCATTGAGATCCTGCGCGGTCCTGCGTTGACTCATCCAGGCGCTCGTGCTACGCATCCAGATCCCACAGTAAAGGACATCCTGTACACGCTGGATGGATTGTTTGGAGCCACCAAGTCCGGTGCAGAGCTGATGGTGAATTACTACACCACCGTGTCTCTGAATATCTGGCTAGGACTGAGATGATTCTTCAGATGGGTTTCCAAAAGAAGGGGATTGAGCCGAAGAGCCTGAACCTGGTCAGGCTGCAACAGGTCATTCGTAGAGCCAAATCACTGCCACCATTGCTTCTGCAGCTACGACTCTGAGAACGGACCCAGAAACCACTACCCTTTGAACTGGTCAGAGAGGTGCATACTCTGGAAGGCGAGATTGGAAGATGCAGTGTACAGTCTGACAAGTCAAGTGGTGTCTCCATACACTGCCCCAGAGTATGACCTCAGACATCAAGTGGAGGAGTTGCACCAAACCATCCAGGAAATGCAGCTACAGAGCGGATCGGCCAAGCCATCGCCTATAATGACATTCAGAGCACAGAAGAGGCTCGACACCGCCATCCCGAGAGAGAGAACACACGCTCTTTTGGCGCACTCAAGAGCCACAGCAACCCCAAGCCAACCAACAGCATACCGCACTGCTCCAGTCTTGGCTGTTCTGCCACAGGTGTGGACAGGAGGGCCACACCCTCCATATGTGCACAAACACATTACATCCATATTGCGACAAGGTTCCAGACCTTGAACCCCCTAACACACGGTGGGAAATGCCAGTGAGGGCCAGGAAGCGGACAGAGTAGAGACAATCAACAAGTCTGCGCCAGCAGATGGGCCCAAGGTTGCAGTGACACCACCTGTGGGCAAGTCCTCTGGGAACCCGCATCCACCCAGACCGGCAAGTTCACCCGAGAGGAAGATCACCAGTAGTCAAACTACCAGCAAGAGTAGCACCCGGACTTCCTGGGCAATGCCTTATGGGCTCATACTACCATCAGCCACCATGGCAATTGCCATTGCTGGACGACAGGCACAGATGCTTCTGGATATCTGCTCATATGTGACCATCGTCTGAGCCATTACAGAAAACACCTGCTGCATAGCCCGTTGGAAAACTTGGCTGGACTGAACCTTCTCTGTGTTGCAAATATATGGGGTAAATCCAGGGCAGACTGCAGTTTCCACGTGATGTAGCTTGAATGAGAACTCTGATCAAAACCCTGGCTTTGGTCTGCAGCAGTTGGAGAAAAGATTATGCAACACATGTGGTGATTGGAACTAATTCCTCGATGTTGGACGTACTGGCACTAAACCCCATTTGCCTACAGGCGTACTTGCAGAGAGATATCCGGTCCAGAGCTCCACCTGATGGACCCATTGGAGATGTACGAACCACCTGGTTCAGGCAGGTCACAATCTCGGCACACGCCATAGTGCTGGTTCCTGCCAGAGTTTGACTCGGGGAGCAATGAAGAAGACATCTGGTAATAGAAGCACCACAACGTCGGGAGCTCCCAGGAAGTTTACTGGTACAGCGGACCCTGGTGACAATGTATGGACCGACCTGAAGTCTATCAAGGTGCCGGTCATTAATGTGACCAATAGGACCATCCGCGTACCAGGATGCACCATCATTACATAGTTCCACTTGACCGCTTCTGTAGCCCCAGCGAGTGTTACCATCAGCTCATCCAAGGCGTTGGATCCAAAGACCTTGGACTTTGGAGATTGCCCGATCTCTGAGAGGGACAAGGACCACTTGAGGGAGCAGCTTGCCCTGTGCGCCGGCATTCTCCACAAGCCCCATGGACATCAGCAAGGCCCATGGAGTCAAAGACCGGCTCTGGGTGCCTGATTGCACTCCCTTCAGGGAGTGGGCACTGCGCTTGTCCTCAGGAGACTTGAAAGATGTATGTCGCCATCTGGATGATCTTATGCAGGCATGGATTATCCAGGCATCCAGGAGCCCCTACACTACTTGCATTGTCGTTCGCCCGAAGAAAAAAAAAACGTTTATTTTTTTTTTTTTCCATCTATAGTTGCGCACAAAGTCCTGAGGCATCTAGGCCCTAGTTACAGTACAAGTGCAGTATCATAGTCCACAGTGTGGAGAACCAGGAATATAGTTAGAACATGAAAGGGTAGATCAAAAGTGTAAAGTCTGGGAGCACCTCCTCTTGTGATTAGTTGGCTAGCTCAGTGTGAAAAGAGTCATAACAGGCAATTGGGCACATGTACAATCCGGAAACCCTCACCTCATGGTGTGGGGGGCTAAATCGGTCTGCAAGTGGGCATAAAGAAGATACATTTGTGTAATTGTGCAGTCTGTAAAAAGCATCACCTTATGGTGCGGGGGGCTACATTGGTGGGCAATAGGATAAGGTTTTGAGAACAATACATCAGCAACACAGGCTAAGAACAAGGATTGGGTAAGATGAAGCATTCTAGGCAGGATATCAGCAAAATGGAGTAGGAGAGGTAAAGGCCAGGTAGGAGGAGGAGTTGAAAACATGACATAGTGAGGGTTCAGTCACTTACAACCAGTGCTGGTGCAGATACATCTCTCATTCACTTGTTTAAAGGAGAGTTGGTTTTGCAGCCGGCACCCATCAAGGTCCTGCATTGTTACAAAGGCAGTTACTCACGGGCCATTAGGCAACGGGCGAAGCGGGCGCAATCAGACAGTTAAGCTCAGATAATATGTTGGCACTGTGGCCATTGTCAAGAGAGGTTCAAACTTTTTAATGCATAGTACAGGCAGGGAAGACTAAGTACACCATGCCCGAGGCGTAGTTCGATCATATACGAAGCAGTGCACCTGGAAGTATGTGACTGCGGCTGACATTGTAGGTCTGAGAACAATTATCAAGAGGCAATTCCAGTAGAGGCGAGTAGTAAGATCAAGAGACAGGGGACCAGCCGAGGCATGGTGGACGAAATGCAGGAATCTAGGTGGCCTTGCACCAAGAATCGAGCCCAGCGCAGACAGGAATGCACAAATGCCTTAGATCCCTGCCTTGCACACAGGCCTGCTTTGCCTGCCGGCTTTCTGGAAACTGGGTCAGAGGTCCTGAGAGCAACTAGTCATGCAGTTTTACAGACGGCGCTTCCAACCATTCAAACTGGGTGCCGGCAAACAATGTCAAAACTACAGCGGTGGCCACTACCATCTTCAGATGGAGCCGATGCTCCTGTTCAAGTGGATCTTGTAGGGGAAGCGGGTTTGCACACAACAATGGGGGTGTCTGCCAGGCCAAATGCAAGAGGGCCTGAGACCTGACCTTGCATGCAGACAGGAATGCATGAATGACTTAGACACAATGTCCGGATGTGCATCGACTACCGCCGACTTAACACCCTCACTATTCAGGGTCAGTGCACCACCCCTTGGGTGAAGGAGGCATTAAACTGCCTGACTGGGAGTATGTGGTTTTCAGTCGTGGACTTCCAGAATGGCTCCTACCAGATCCTGATGCATCGCAAGAAGACTGCTTTCATATTTCCGTTGGGATTTTACAAGTTTGTCAGGATGCCTCAGTAGATCTCCAGTGTGCCATCGACTTTCCAGTGACTCATGGAGTAGACCGTTGGCAGCATTAACCTCATGGAGGTACCGATGTTTCTGGATGACATCATTGTGTTTGGAAAGACCTTGGAAGAACAGAACTATGAGGCTCAGGAAGGTGCTGCATCGCCTGCAGGAGCAAGGACTAAAGGTCAGTGTGGACAAGTGCCAGATGTGCCAGACTAGAGTCAAGTACATCGGACACATCGTCTCTGTGGACAGCATCGGTGTGGATCCAGCCACGATGGACACCCTCCTCACCTGGCCAAGGCATCAGACCCTCAAGGAGTTTGTTTCCTGGGATTCTGTAACTACTTCAGGAGGTTTGTCGCAGGATATGCCAACTGCGCCTAGCCGCTTGTGGACCTCACCAAAGGATACGCTCCCACTCCGAGGAGCCGGAGGAATACTATCAGCTCTGTGGATCATTTATATCATCCATGGGAGCCCTTTGGTGAGCGGTGGATTGACCAATGCCTGTGGGCCTTGGAGGAGCTCAAGTGGACCCTCACCACAGCACCAGTCCTGGCCTATGCAGATTCACAGTTGCCGTACATCCTGCATGTGAACATGAGTCTAGAGGGATTGGGAAATGTTCTGTAGCAGGAGACCAACAGTGAGACGAGACTGGGTGTTTCTGCCAGCCTAGGTCTACACTCAACAGAGCAGAACTACCCAGTCCACAAATTGAAATGTTTGGCATTGAAGTGGACCATTACAGAGAAGTTCCAGGATTACCTCTATGGCGCCACCTTCATGGTGAGGACGGACAACAACCCCCTTACGTATGTGTTGAAGTCAGTGAAGCTGGATGCTACCAGACTCTGATGGTTCACCGCCCTGTCCACATACAATATCAGTCTACAGTACAGACCTGGGTGCACTAGCATCAATTCTCTCTCTTTTTCAGGCCTCATCAGCCGGATGATATAGCTGGATCCACCTTGTGGAAGGATTTGGTTCAGCAGCCATCCGTGCTGTCTGCCAGGCTGCAATTCAACAGGATCCAGACAGAGCCAGGAGTGTGGATTTCTAGGGATCCTGTCCTAACCTGATTCTTCATACCCTCATCGCACTCCTATCGGGGCTCACCCGGGTGATCTTGAACCCAAGGAAGCAGGGTTTGTAGAGAGGTACGAGGCATGTCGGGTTCTAAGTTAAGGTATTTCATTTATTTTATTGGGCATTTATAAGGTGCTTATACAACAAGACAGTGTTTCAAAGCGACACAAGGCAAAAGGGAAGGGAGCGAGGGAACACAATCAATGAAAATGACAATGAATAGATCATAAAAACAATAGTGGTCCTATTAGGCATTATGGCATTGGGAACGTGCAAGTGCAAAGCGAGAGAAGGGAGGTGGGGCGAAGGGTAAGTGCTGGACGGTCCCCCAGGAAGGGGAGTGCCAGAAGGTGCCTGGAGCGGAGGCAACAGGTAAGTGCAAGGGCGGAGACATCCCAAGTAAAGAGACGGTCAACCACCCACCAGGTAAGGGCAGGCCTGAGACAAACACCCAACAGGCTTGTTTGGGCCCAGAGGCCAGTGCAGGAGGGTGGGGATGCTGGTGGCGACTGGTCAGATGGCCCGGGGCCTGTTGGACTCTTTAGGGACCAGGCCACCAATCACAGTTACTGTGGGGATGGTTACCATGGGAGTGAGAGATTGTCAAGTGACTCCAATCAAGCACTCCCACTAAGTCAGTGCCTTGTCATAAATATAAATATGCCGCTACCCTGGCAATCCTGTTGTGCTCATCCTTGGCCTTAGGGGCCATATATAGTTAACTCAGGGCCACATGTAAGGGACCCTGATCTCTCGATATATCTGACCCTGTTTCAGTGATCTGGGGTGCGATTGCCTGCAACCAGACCGCCTGGTCCTGATGAGCCCACTCACCTCTCACAAATAGCTTATGTAAGAGGTGTTCTCTGGCTATTTTGATATCTACCAAGGTCGTCATTCCGGAATTTGATTTCCTTCCTGACTTACAGAAGTTTGAATTTTATTTTGAAAACAGACCGTTTCCTTAGACCGTTACTTTGAGGGGTGTTTTTACATTGTAACACGGCGTGGTGATCCAACAGAATTTATAGATCCTGTCAGTTAGCACACCGTATTAATCTGCACAAGTGATAGATCTAATCCAGAATCCCCGGCTCGAGCCCCCAATCTCTGTTAAGTGACTCCAATCAAGCACTCCCACTAAGTCAGTGCCTTGTCTGGGACGCCCAAGGGAAGCCCTTATTTATATATTTTTATAGCAAGTTATACCCTGGATGATAAACCCTTGTATGACACCCCTCTCTATGAATCCCCCTGATCTCACTGAGCCAAGAAGTAGGTTCGTTTTGCAATTTAAAAGATTTATTGATAAAGTAAACAAGATATATATCACACTTTTATGAATAAATTAATAATCGATAGCACACTTATTAATATAATGTTGATCAACAATTGATAATCTGGCACTAGCACACTTCTTTACAATTAATGAGGAGTTAGTATAGGAAGGATAAGGTAGCAGAAAATACTTTTATGGATTCAAGGAAAAGCAATGAGGGAAAAATGCAGCACAGAAATAGACTTGATATCATTTCAACAAAAGATAGTATGATCACTTTTTCTTTGACAATTCCCCCCCCCCCCCCCCATGCAAGATAAGGAGATGGAAGGAGAGCGCACAATTCTCAGGAATACAAAATGCAATACAAATTTCCAGTTCCCCCCAGCGAGCTAGGAGGAAAACATGTATGATTTTAAAGCAGGCAAGATCCTTTAAATTTGGTGGCAATGAAGTGAAAAATATGCTGAAAATGCTTTTAATTCCCTCTAGAGGTTCAAGGTGAGTGAGAGATACTTTAAATCAGTTCAGCCCTACCAATGATTCAGGGATGGTTATCAGGTTGAAAACGGGATTCAGTAATGGAAGCAAAAGTCAGATATTTTTACACGTGGTTGAAATGAAGCAAACTGTCAATTCGCTGCACTTTTTCTGAGTGCGTCGATCGCAATTACGGAGGAACTATAATGAGTAGCAAGTCGGGTTTAGGGTTAGGGCTTGTTGGCAAGCATAGAATCTTAGCTTTAAGATGAAAGTTAAACCACGTTCCTAGCACCCACGATTCCAAAGATACGGACGATTTTATGAAGGTAGTTTTTCAGAAATTAAATGATTCATAATGGCAAAATGACACTTTTACAGGTTTAAAATCGGAGAAGGGACACACAATTCTATGATGCAGTTCTGGACAGGTTAAAATGGTTTGAATCAGATTATTATAAACTAAGAGATTGGTTCTGGCACAGTTCAGGCTGAGTACTCACTCTCTGAATTTGAAATAGGCCGTCAGGGTCCGGTCAGCAGGTTTGGACTGGGCTCTGGGTGGTTTCTGGTACTGGTTCTCTGGTTCTGGTCTGGTCTGTGGTTCTGCTGTCGGCACTTCACAGTGGTCTGGTCTGTGGTTCTGCTGGTCTGGATCAAGTGGATTCTGGATACAGCTCTGCTTTCTGGGTCTTCTACCGGTTCTGGCAAAAGTTCTTGGCAAAGAATCCAACAGCTCGCCCGGCTGTAGAATAGTTTGGTTGGATTGCTGGATTCTGAAGGCCTGCTGAGAAGAGTTCTCAGCTTGTGGGTTAGGCCTTTGCTTTAAGTTCTGTAGTCTATCTGGAGTCTAAGTTCTGGATGTTCCTTCTAGATGTTGTGTGGTCCGGCAAAATGCTCCGCAAGAAAATGGAAAAATGAATGTCTTGCCTGTCCAAGCAGTCTCTTTTTATGTGTTTTGAAAGTGGGTGGGTCGGCTCATTCTGCATGCCCAACCCTCTCATGATTGGATAGGTCAAGGATTCTCTGTGACCTGATTTGAGAAGGGATAGTGTGTCAGAGTATTACAGTCTATGGAAGAAACGCCCCTTTGCTTTTACTTAGAAAATGAATTTTTCATAACTAACAGGTTTCCCAGATACACACGTCGTTGAAATTACATACACATTTCACAGATTAATTTAAGATACACTCTCGCCCAACTCTGATCCCCCTCAGAGCCTGGGTTCACAAATGGCAACAATTTGTGCTTTTTAGTGACTTTTGCCATATTGGTTTTTCCTCAAAATGTACACAGACTTGCACCCCTTCCCTGAGCATATTACTGGAAATTACGATGTCTCTATCCTAAACACAGTGTCTGCAATATTAATAAATAGCGGGGTTCGGTCCCAGAACACCGTACAAAGTGGAATTTGGGCTCAAATCGTGAGGGCATTTTTCATTTTCAGGATCCCCAAATTGCACATTTCTGTGAGCTTAATATAAGATTTTAGAAGCATTTAACTTAAACATATATTTGCTGCAATATGAATCTACAGTCCTGTCTGGCCCACCCCTAGGAACTGGGGGAGTCAGGGATCACATGTCTCTCCTTCTTGGCAGAGCTCTGTTTACAGTCCACACCCAAAATCAGCATACTCCATTCAATTGAAAAGGGTATATTGTGTTGGGTCCAGCAGGCTGCAGGGAAGTCCCCTCCCTCTCAATCAACAGGGCCATGTCATATCCTGCCTCCTGGTGTGGGTCTCTGGGGTGTTAAGAGTTCTCAGGAAAGGCCAGTCTTTCGAACTTTTAATTACATAAGACCCCCCTTCTGTTCACTGCACAGTTCTGCAAGACAGCTCTCCTGTCAGGATTTATAGAGCGCCAGCACCGGTCAGTGTCCAATGCCGGTACTGCACCTATTTTTGACAGCTGTCTTGAATTAATACATTTCAAAAAGAAAGGATTTTACTTGATAGTATATGCTCCTTGCTTGACATGGCATTGATGTGGATCTGTAGTAGAGTAAAGTAAAACACTCTACCATAGTTGGATTTTTGTTTGGTGGTTTCGGGCCCATGATTTTAGCAATTTTTGACATTAATAAAAACGGGTTTTGAACAGAACCATCTTTCTTTGCACTGGTGGGTGGCAGGTCAGGGGACCATTTTGGTGTGCGCAAAACTGCACGGTTCTCCTGGATTCTGGCGCAAATGTGGGCTTTTCTGCCATCTTGGATTTCCTAAGCCCACAGCACCAAATGTTGCAGCATAATAGTCCAAACGTGGCTCAGGACACCCAACAAGATGAAAGGGGGAGGGGAAGAGAAAAGTTTTGAGTTGTTTGCAGAATTTGAGGAGATCCGATTCAAGACGTAGAGAGAGAGAGAGGGACACTGTTCCAGAGGATGGAGCCAGCCGAGGAGAGAGAGAGGGAGATCTGCTCCAGCGATCTGCTTGGAGCAGTGTTTCACCAGCAGAGAGTTAGAGCAAGAGGTTCGAAGGGATCTAGAAGGAGAGTATTTAGTAAGAGAGAGCTGCAGATAGTGGGGTCCCAGGACCCAGCCAGCCTTATGGATGATGCAGAGGGTCTTGAATTTGAGCCTTGCAGCAACCGTGAGCCAGTGGAGAGATTTTCGGGCTGCAGAGATACGGTCCCTGAGCTTGAGGACAAGGATACGTTTTGCAGCCCTATTCTGGATTAGCTGAACAGGGCGCAGGGAACAAAGAGGGTGGTTAAGAGGCTTTTGCAGTAGTCCAGCCTGGAGTGGACTAGAGATCTAGAGCCATTGAGCTTCTGGGGGAAGGTGAGGAAATGGAGACTGCCTCTGAGGAGGAAGTTGAAAGTGGGCCTTCTTGGCAAGGTCCAAGATGTGAGGAGTGAAGGAGTAGTCTGTGAGGAAGCAAGTCAAACAATCCAGTGCCCGGTCTGTGATGCCAAGGGAATCTGGGAACTGTTTTATGAGTATGGAGTGGTTGACTTTCATAGGCAGAAGAGAGGTCAAGGAAAATGAGAACAGCTGGAGAGTTGGAGTCAAGATTTGCAGGCAATTCTTCACAGGTGTTCAGGAGAGCAGTTTCCATGCCTCTGGATGCTCAGAATCCAGATTGATGGTCTTGTAGACAACCAGCAAGCTCAGCGTGTTGGGTCAGTTGGGGGAAGACCAACTTCTCCAGGAGTTTCCCAAGGAAGAGTGTTGTAGAGATAGGGCGGTAGTTGGCTGGACAGGAGACGTCAGCAGAGGGCTTTTTTTAGAAGGTGAACAAGCGAGTGCTTGAGAGTGGAAGGGAAAGAGCCAGAGGCTAGAGAGTGGTTGCAGAAGTCAGCGAGTGCCGGTGCGAGGGAGGAGATATTGTCCATGATGGTTCCGGAAGAACAGGGAGACACCGGTTTGGACGAGACCTTCATGGTGCAGACTATGCTAATGACCTCATCCATTGAGATAGGAGAGAGTGTGTGGGGGAGAGGGAGAGACATTGACCTGTACTCCTGCCAAGGGAGGCAGGAGGTCAGGGAGAGGAGTGGAGGACGAGAGAGGGGTCAGAATATCCTGAGTTTTAGAGGTAAATTGGGTGGCCAGTGCAGTAAAGAGGGCTTGGGAAGGAAGAGGCGAGGTAGAGAATGCAGATGAATTGGTTAGTTCCTTGCAGATTTTGAAGAGTTCAGCCGTGTTTAGTGGCTACGGAGATGCGGGCCTGGATGTAGTCCCTCTTTTTGGAGTGGATGGAGAGACAGTATTGCCTTTGGAGCAGTCGACCAGCCAGTTTGTCATAGGATTAGCCCGAGGTCTGCCACTTCCGTTCAGCAGCTCTACACTTATGTTTCAGAGCGGCTGATTGAGTTATACCAACTGTTACACTTGGAGGCAGGTTTCAGGCGGATCCTCATGACCGGGGCAAGAGTGTTAGTAATAGCAAGATGAAGATTGTCAAGGACTGAGTCAGTTGGAGAGCCAATAGGGGTGGGAAGGAGGAGCGATCAAGGTAGAGGCAAAGGTGATCATTGCAAAGGAGGCTCGCAGTGCTGGAGGAGGCTCGGTCAGGGGGCAGAGAGGTCCCAAGTGGATAGAGAGGAGGGAGTGGTCAGACCACGAAAAAGGGGTAGGGAGATGGTTGGAGAACAGAAGATCAGCGTGAATGAAGGCATCAAGCGTGTGTCTGGCAGAGTGGGTTGGGGTGGAAGGGAGAATAGTGAGGGAGAGAGAGTTACAGAAATCACAGAAGAGTGTGGCAGAGACAGTGGAGTCAGGGTGGATGTTGAAGTCTCCAAGGAGGAGTAGTTTAGAGGTAAAAGTCAGGAGAGAGGAGAAGTCATCCCATTCTGAGGAAGAGAGAGACAGGTCCAGGGGGCCTATAGATGGTGGCAAGGGTGAGAGAGAGAGGAAGAGATGCCAAGTTTGCCGACAAGGCTTTAAAAGGAGAAGTAAGGCTGGGTGGGTGTGAGAAGCAGGGACCCACTCGGGGAAGATCAGGGCGACTCCACCACCAGATAGGTTGGGTCGAGGCTTGGAGATGATCTTGTAGCAATCAGGGCGCACGGAGTCAAAAGCATTGACTGAGCTTGCATTGAACCACGCCTCGGTAAGAGCGAGTATGTTGAGATCAAAGTCTTCAAGAAGGAGGCAGATGTCAGAAGAATGTTTCACAGCAGATAGAGCATTCACAGTGGCTAAGTGAAGCTGGTCACCACCTATGACGGCACACCCGTCATAGGTGGTGAAGGAGGTGCAGAGAGAAGAGGAAGGTGCAGAGAGAGGAAGGAGGAGTGGCAGGAGAAGGTAGGAAGTTGAGGAGGGTCAGCAGGCGCTGGTCGAAAAGGAACAGATTGGCTTTAGAGCCCTGAGCGATGACTGTGCCGTTGTGATAGACATCGATGATGCACTTAGAGGATGAAAAGTGAGCCACAAGAACTTCCCATCTAGTGCTGCCATTAAAGGGTGAAAAGGGAAGAAGGTAGAGATAACATGGGAGGTCTATAGGTCTGGAGAGGGGACAGAGAAAAAGATATCCGTGATAGCCTGTCTGGAAGTAGCACTGACATAGGTGTCCGCAATAGGTAGGCCGGGGTTAGAACCAAGAGATCTTTTTTTAAACGGTTTTCCAGACTTTGTGAGAGAGGATGGCTAGTTGATGGAGTAACAGTTAGCATAGATAGGGGAGATGGAGAGTCCCATAGAGGTGGAGGAAAGAGGGACAGATGGAGAGGCTACACAATGTACAAGCAAACCCACCAGGCAGCCTAGCAGCCGAGGGAGGCAGGTGCCAGGCAGTCCCACAAAAGCACAGCTAGATGCAACTTTGTACCAATCGCACAGATAATTAAAGGCACACAAGAATTCGATTTTGAAGCAAGATATTAAAATGCAACACAAAAGCACACCTAGTTTGAAGATTCAAAATGCATGCGAAAGCACACCTAGATTCAGAATACATGTGAAAGCACTCCTAGATTCAAGATTCAAAATACAAAATACATGTGAAAGCTATAAAATACATATTGTGTGCCTGCTTACACCTGTCTCCCAATAATTTGCATGGCACAATCACCCCACTACACTAGTTAAGCAGGTATGTAGGGCAATTCGATTACACACACTCCTATGGTTTGAACTAGGAAACAATGGGCTCGAACCAGCAGCTCGAAACAGCAGTTTTGAGGGGCAAAAGTGTTCAAAGTTAGTGTTTCTTCTAAGGCACATGTAGACTACCAGGCCTTATGCCCCACATAAAAGTAGAAAGGACTCCAAGCCCAGTCTCCACTAGCTTTAGCCCCATAAGGTAGCTTCTAAGGAAGATCAAGATTTATGCCCAATCTGTTCCTAACGATGGTTCTTGAGATATAAGCAATGCCAGCTCCAGACCCCGAAGTAAATAAAGAAGGGACGCAGGCTTTAGGGAATTACATGGGGAAGACTAGGCTCACTGGTGGTTTGGCTGCAGGGGGTCTTCAGGTCACATGTTCAAGGTGTGTTGCAACAGTTAGTTCAGGCTTGTGCTGATACCCGAGCAAAGGCTAAAGGCTTGCTTTCAAATATGACAACACTGGAGGACTCCCTCCCAGATAGAAGCAAACATTGTGGGTGCCCAGTACAGGGTCGCACTCTGCAGCAGAACAGATGGGCTTGTGGGTTCCAGCAGCCCTTTGTTGTGGACGACAGCATCATGTTGCAGGGATCAAAATTAAGAATGGTTAAGCAGCAGCCAAAAGCAGCTCCTGGGTATCCAGCATTAACTAAGGACCATGAGCTACCACTGTGGAAGGAGGAGCTAGTACTTAGAGCTCTGCACATCTAACTTCCACATAAGATGCGAAGATATAATTCTGTCAATTATTTATGACCCCTTATGCTTTAAATGTCATGCAGATGTGTTTTAATGTTATCTCAAATGCAGCGTTAACTTCACCTAGGTTTGTTCAGTATCAAATGGCCTGGTTGAGCCAAATGTAGCTCCTGGTAGCTGTTGGTGGCAAGCTAACCAGGATCTTCTAGGTCCTATCCAGGAGCTAAATAGCGCTCAGCTCCCCTCAATTTTGAACCCTGATGTTGGAAAGGTTGTAGTTATGCAAAGAAGGCTCCCACTGCGTTTTCAACCTCAAAGTTAGACGTTGCCAAAATGAACGCCATCTTCAGTGAGGCAATGGATGCAGAGCAGGGCTTCTGACTTTTTGGTCCCACTAGTTCAAGGGAGGAAGGTACAGAGTTTGTCTTTCCATTTCGAGACTGGCAACTAAAAGCAGCCCGGCATGTCTCTGGCTGTCTTTCTGCTTCAGATGCTTGGATCTTGTGGTTGACTATCTAGATTGGCTCCAAAGCCCCCTTTTTGTATCCCAGAATGAAGCTGGGGTTACCTTCAGCACTTCAATGGTGTAGAGGTTCAACATTCAAGCAGATGCTGCCCCCACATGAACTCCGCCTTCAGCTCACCTGCCAGCCCTTTCATCTATAGTGATGGCGCTGGATGCATTTTATGCATGGCAATGAGTTCGTTCTTTTCACTTTTTAAAAATTCTTTAATAACTAATGTAGCTGGTTCTCCGCCTCAGTGAAGGCCAGGGGTTTTCTGGATGCAGCCTGTGTGGATGCTGGGTTGACCCTCCTGTCTTCTGTTGAGAATGTCTTGGCCCCTACTTTTTCACTGAACTCCTACAGCATGGTCAGCAGGGCTGGACTGGGAACCAGAAGTGCCCTGGAAATGTTTTTCGAAGTGACCCCATATTATTATGCTGGTAGATGTGTAACATATTGCTTACTTGATCCCAGGCCAATGATTCAAAGGCCCACTGTGAAATCTCCTCCACAGTTCCTTGTAGGCCAGTCCACCACTGATGGACACTGTGAAAGTGAGTAGTTCCTCTCCTGTTTTCTCCTCGGCACCTGCGCATTCTCAGTGGCTGACAACCTTACTTCTGGAGGCCACACGGGGCTCCTCATGGCATACTCACGGTATCAACTGGCTGAACTTTTCAATATCTGCACGGAACTAGCCACCCCTTCTGCAGTATCCTCCTCCCCTACTCCATCTCAGGCCCTCTGCAACGCACTCACCACTCACTTCTCACCAAAACTCAGGACATCCTGAACAGCCTTGTTACACACTCACAACCCATCCCTCACCAACTTGCCTCCCTTGGCCAGTCACCCACCTCCTGCACCCTTCTCCTTCTTTGCCTCTGTCTCGCCTGATGAAGTCACCAGAGTTGTCCGCTCTATGAAGGTCTCAGCCACACAGGTTTCCCCTTGCTCTTCCAGAACCATCAATGACAACATTGGCTCTCTTGCCCCTGCACTCTCTGATCTTTGCAACCACTCCTTTGCTATGGGCTCCTTCCCCTGTTCCTTCAACCACTCCCTTGTGCGCCCCCTCCTAAAAGAAACATCAGCAGACTCTACCTGTCCGGCCAACTACCACCCTATCTCCATCACCCACTTCCTGGGGAAACTGCTGGAGAAGTTGGCACTGCCCCAACGCAACCCTCACACTGAACTAGTTGGTGGTCTCCATGAACATCAATCTGGATTTCGAGCGTCCAGAGGCATGGTAACTATCCCGAACACCCGTGAAGAACTGCTCGCATCCCTGGATTCCAACTCACCAGCTGTCCTCATCCTTCTTGATCTCCCTTCTGCATTTTACATGGTCAACCACTCTATCCTCATACAACACCCTTGGTATCTTTGAGCTTTCATTGGGCTGGCTGATCTCTTTCCTTACTGATTGCTCCTCTCAAGTCAGCCTCAACACCTTCTCCTCTCCTACTTCCTTTTCCACCTGTGGCGTCCCCCAGGGCTCTATCCTCTGGCCTTGGCTCTTTAATATGTACCTCTCTCAGCTGGCACCCCTCATCTCCTCCTTCTCCCCCAACATCTAGTGTTATGCTGATGGCACACAACTCTTCTTCAAACTCACTGCTGACCCTCTTGAACCCTCCTTCATCCAGGCCTGGTGCACCTCAAATGATCTTTGCCTAAATACCAGCAAAATGGAGATCCTTTCCATTGGGACCGCTGCTCCCGACTTCTTCCCTTCAGTCTGGCCTTCCTCCATGGGCTCTCCCCCGCTCCCTCTTCTGAAGCCAGAAACCTTGGCGTCATCTTTGACATCTCTCTCTCTCCTTCCTCCCTCACACTCAGGACATTGCTTAAAAGTCCCCCTTTCAGCTCTTCCTTCTCAAAGGAATTCTACTTATTCTCACTTTCCCCCAGAAGCTCAATGTTACCCGAGCCCTGGTTTTCTCTAGGCTTCACTACTGCAACATCCTCATCCTGAATTTCCCCTCTTCCCCTCTTCCACTGTGCGACCTCTCTGACTAACCCAGAATAGGGCAGCAAGACTTATCCTTGGCCTCAAGCCCAGGCACCAAATTTCTTCTGCCCTAAAAAGCCTTCACTGGCTCCCGGTTGCTTCACTGATTAAATTCAAATCCCTCTGTATCATCTACAAGGCTGTCTGGGGCCGGGGACCACACTATCTGCTAAATATTCTCCCTCCTGACTATCTAAACAGAGGGCAGGTGGTGGATCACTTTCCTCTGATGGCTCCCTTTTTTGGAACAGCCTCCCCCTCCCTTTTCTTCTTGAGCCGGATTTTCACTCCTCAAGACTTTCCTCTTTACCTATTCCTTCCCCTCATTCTCCTCTGATACTCACACAGTTGCTTGTTTGGTGTGCAGGGCCCTTATGTATCCTCGGAGCCATGACCCCCCTCACCAAATTGCCTCCCAGCTTCTGTTTTCCTCAGCACTTGCCTGGGCTCACATTGCACTGCAACTGTTGCACACCCATGAGCACCACAGCACCTATCCCAGCCCCCCTCCCGTCTGCACTTGCACGTTTTGAACAATCACAAGGCATAGTAGGTTTGTTCCCCCCCACTGTAGTTAATATTTATTATGTATTCATTGTATTAATTTCACATCCCCTTGGTCCCTCCCTGCTTACCTGTGGGCGCTTTGGAACAGTATTTACTTCCTGTATAAGCACCTAACAAGCAAACAATAAATAAATAAATCAACCAAGTGCTTTAATGTTTTAAGGAGCAGCGATCTTTCTGGCTTGTCATCCGGTAATCTCCTGATGATGTTGTGTTACTGTTACTATGTTACAGCCTGAGTGTTTGTGAACATTAAATGCCACTCCATTGTCCTGAACATAAGCATTCAGAAGTTGGAGACAGATTGGAGGATGTAGCTTTTGTTTCTATTCCCAGTGGGATGTCTGTTACAGATGAAAACCTAAACCATGACTTGTTGCAAGACTATTCTAAAATGCCCACTCCCGTTGTAAACGAGGCTTTTTTGGTTTTTGGCCCCCTTTGGCAACCATTCATTGTGTTGATTGTACGTTGTAGCTTTGTTCGGTATGTCAACTTTTCGTCCTCGCATCTCTCTTAGCTCTGTATAGATTTTCAGATTGGCAGACCTCTTCAGTCTGGTTATTTCATTTTGGGCCCCTGCTGGGAGGCAACACTGATCTCGTCACATCGGTTGGAGGAGAGGGACTTTGGCAAATGTACTCGCTCATGTCATGAAGTCCTGTTTGGTGTCCTTTGCTCACATTCTACAAAAGTCTACAAATGGTGACGCCATATTACACAGACGGCCCCCTCTGGAACTTTCCCGGAATTGCACCAACATTCGATACAGATATACAGAGTATATGGGACCCAGATGGGGAGTTTAAGATGCGGGACATGTACCCAAATGGGACATTTGTCACCTGGGAGGATTTTAGGACGGTAGTGGGGAGACACCAGCTGAAGGTGTTACAGTACCATTGTATGCGATTGGCTTCAAGGCTAGATGGCCACTGTTTCCCGATGAACCCCCATCACACGAATGCTTCATGTCATTATCATGTCAATCGGGCACCAGTGTCTCCAAACTTTACATGATAACGCAAGCACATACACCTACACTAAATATGATCAAAAGCTCCTGGGAGAAAGACCTGTGAATAACTATAGAGGACAAGAAGTGGTCGAGATTTTGTGAATTAACCAATAAGGTGTCTATTAATTCGGGTCTCCGTCTGATACAGTTCAAAGTGTTGAACAAACTACACTACACTACACTACACTACTGCAAAGGTTGCTAAATTTACAGAAAACTATTCTAACAGCTGCCAGAAGTGCGGGAACCAATGTGCTGACTCATTTCATATGAACTGGGGGTGCCCGCACATTTAGGAGTTCTGGGGGAAGGTGGCTGAAATACTACAAATGATACCACAGGTACCAGTAGACCTAACACCCCAGAAATACCTGTTTGGAGACATAGGAAAGATGGCAGAGGTAACCAGGAGACTGTTCTATGTATCATGCGCAGTAGCCAAGAAATGTATACTCCAGAACTGGAAGAGCCCACATGCACCAAGTGTTAACCACTATTTTAAGGAATTAACATACGTTAATGAGTGTGAGGAACAATTTGTGATGACACTCCCAAGGACAAGCAGACGCAAGACATATGGGCCCCCTTCAGAGTATACCTGTGTGAGTTGGTGTCTGCCGAAAAAAGTCCCACGAGGTCTGGGAATGGAATGGATCTGTAAAATTGTCTATAGAAGATTAGATTTTGTAATTCATCTAGGACATGACTGCTTATAGAATGTGGTGTTGTTGCAGTGACGTGTACCGCAATCAATAAAGTAAAAAAAAAAAAAATCACATTTGGGTGTCATTTCATCTGGCATTGTATTTGTATGTTCAGGTTCAGAACTCTGCATTTCAGCACGCACTTCGCCCAACCCCCTTGCTTGCTCTCTGCCTTTCACTTCCTCCTCTCACCTCGAAATGGCCCTCTCCATCTCCCCAATCTACTCCAACTTCTACACTATCACCTATCTGCTCTCTCTCACAAACTTTAGAAGTGTCACGATCCATGCCCCTGACCCCCTCAAGTATAACAGCCCCGTAGCAGCAGTGGGGCTAAAGGCCTTCACACTGGGCCCAAGGACCTTAAAACTCCATCAGAAACATACATGGAGTCAGTCCTGGCGCCTTTGCCGCCAGGCTCATTATCAAGAATAAAACAATACCAGTTTTGGACCTTAACCCAACATGGAGGCCTATTACACAGCTCAGTTCTTTAGAACCAAGCAATGCAGTCTAGTGTTTTGGGTGTGGCTGGGTCTGGATCTACTTGACCTGGAACTTTTTACCAGGGCTATTTAAAGCACACCCAAATAGCAGAACACACTTCGCGTTATTCTGCACTCCTGCAGTGTAACGCTCACCGTGTCCAGCTCCTGCTCATCTGCTTCTCCGGCAGCCCAAATCCTGAAGCCCTAGATCCGGATTCCATTAATATCCTGGAAGAACAAGAACAGCATTAGCGAGCAAGAACACTTACCTGTAAAGTAACCGGTCTTGAATCCATCCTGCGCTTCGCTTACCTCGCCCATCTCCGGAGTTCGCAGAAACCTGCAAATGTAAAGAAACGAGGACAGCATTAATAACAATTCTTACCTGGGCAAGCACCCTGCGCTTCCCTTACCTCGCCCATCTCTGGGTTTCACCGCAACCTGCAAGGGAGAAGGAACAAGGTCAGCATTAACAAAGCACTTACCTGGGCAAGCAGCGCTGCGATCGCTCATCAGTCCGGAACATCACCGCAACCTGTACAAAGAGAAGAGAACACAGATTAGCAATTAACACCAATAAACAGCGCAGCGCTCTGCGCATCAATAACTCAACATGCTCATTGCCATTGGCGCGGCAACTTCGAGATCGCAACCATCCCTGTGAAAACAAAACAAGACATTTGTTAAGAACAGCGTAGTGGAGCAAGACGCCGAGAAGACCGAGGAAACGGAGGGAAAGAAAGAGACAAAATAAAGACGGAAAAGACATTATAACTCACCTGGAAGACCGCAAGCAGAGTTGGAGTCACAGCTGGTCTGGACCCGATATAAGGGCACACGGACCAGTGAAGCAACTAGGTCCACGGAACGCCCGCACCAACCATGCGACCCTGCATAGAGACGGAGGACGGAGAGTTCAATGCACAAAAACCTAAGGCGCTACCCAACGTCTGGCACATAACCAAGCAGAGAGGGGTGCAGGATAGTGCTTAGACCTCCATCCAGTATTGTGTGGTCCCCTTGTGGATACCAGGTGAGCGTAACAAGTAGTAAAAAGCATAAAAAGACATCTTGCTGCAAACCCTGGCCTCCCTCTTGCAGACACCTATGTCAGTGCACCCTCAGGAGAAATCTTCACTGCCATCCTTTTCTCTGTCCCATCTCCTGACCTATGGACCTCTTACCTCACTGCCAATCTCCCACCCTACTCTTCCACATCCATCAATGCAGGTACCAAATGTGAAGTCCTTATTGCGTGCTTCTTCTCATCCTGCTGCTGCATCAATGTCTACCATACGGGCACAGTCCAGGTTCAAGGCCCTCAGGCCAACCTCCTGAGTTTTCCAGAGGTTTTCCAGCACAGTTTGTCTTGGAGTCAGTTGGTCCCACCAACCCTTGTCTTTGACTGGATCCTGCTATTTCTCATCCATCTCCTTCCTTCCCCAGGCCCTGCCCCCTCTGCTCCACCACACCTGACAGTAGCCACATGCCCTTTCACTCCGCCTCACAAAACCTTCAAAGGCAGCAATCATCTCCACCTAGTGAACCTCAACTCACTCTCTGCTATCAAACACGCTGCTGATATCTGCCTTCTCCTTGAAGACACTGACCTGGACATACTTGCACTCACTGAAACTTGGTTCAATGCCAGTTCAGTTACTTCCTTTTCCTCCTTCGTGATGGCTTTAAGATCATCTCAAAGCCTCGACCCCCACCGTGCTGGCAGAGGGGTTACCTTAATCTTCCCAGAGTGGATTCCTTCTTTCATCCTACCCACTTAGCCCCATTCATCCTTTGAGAGCCTAATATGCAAATCGGTCATCTCTCCTTCCACCACCTTGCCCATTGACACCATTTACTGGCCTCCAGGCACTTCTTCTCTGTTTCTCTCTGAGTGGGCAGACTTCTGTTCCTCCCTTCTCTCTACCACCTCCAACCTACTTCTACTAGGTGACTTCAGCATCCACCTAGACTCCCCTTGCACAGCAATTGCCCACTTCACTGACCTCTGCTCCTTCCTATACATTCTTCTTTCTGGCCGTACCCATTTGCTGGTCACATGCTAGATGCCATCAGTCACTCCAATCTCACTCTCGCTCTACTGCCCTGGTCGCCCCACTCTCCTGGTCTGACCACTCCCTCCTCACCACTCATCTGGGTCCCTTTGGCCCTGTGACAACCCCTCATAAAGAGCTGCCAACCTCGTTCATGAACATCTGTCCAATGAAATGAGTGTCAGCCTCTGCCTTCTCTTCCACCTTCATTCCCCCTTGCTCACCCAACACTGACGCTACCACCGATTCTGCCGTAAACAATCTCTATCTGTCCATTACCAACACCCTTGACATCCTTGCCCCAGTCATGAGGATCCGCCTGAAATCTGCCTCCAAGTGTAACACCTGGTGCAACTCGGAACATGCAGACCACAAACGAGAGTGCAAGGCTGCTCAGCCTCTGACAAACTGGCCTGCTGACTGATCCAGAGACACTACAGACTGCCCATCCATGCCAGAAAAAGAGCCCACATTCAGTAAGGAGTGTTCAATGCATCCAACAACACTATCGAACTCTTCAAAATCTGAGGGGAGCTTGCCAACACGTCCGCAGTATGTTCTACTCCTTCCCAGGCACTTTGCAATGCACTCGCATCTCACTTCACTTCCAAAACCTAGGACATACTGAACAGCCTTGTCATGCACTCTTCCACCCCAACCCTCTCCCCTCCTACCACTCACCCTCGTCCTTCCTCCTTTGCCCCTGTCTCTCCCGAAGAAGTCACCAGAGCTGTCAACTCCATGAAGGTCTCTTCCAAACAGGTTGCCCCATGCTCTTGCAGAACCATCAAGGCGAACATCTCTCTCGCCCCTGCATTGGCTGACATCTGGAACCACTCCTTTACTACTGGTTCTTTTCCATCCTCTCTCAAGCACTCTCTTGTGTGCCCCCTCCTGAAAAAACCCTCTGCAGAACCTTCCTGCCCAGCCAACTACAGCCCCATTTCCATCACCCCTTTCATGGGGAAACTGCTTGAGAAGCTGGCTCTCCCCCAAATCAACTCTCATACTGAACTTGTTGGCAGTCTACACAACCACCAGTCTGGATTCTGAGCATCCAGAGGCACGTAAACTGCTCTTCTGAACACCTGTGAAGAACTGCTTGCATCCCTTGACTCCAACTCCCCTGCTGTCCTCACCCGCCTTAATCTTTCCTTTGCATTTGACACAGTGAACAACTACATCCTCATAAAAGGCTCCATGATACCCTTCTTATCTCGGAGCGGGCACTGGACTGGCTTACCTCCTTCCTACCTGACCGTTCCTCCAAGACCATTCTGGACCATTTCTCCTCCCCTACTTCCCTCTCAACCTGTGGTGTCCCCCAGGCTACCATTCTTTCACCCTGGCTCTTTAACATACACTTTTCTCTGCCGGCGCACCTCATTTCCTCCTTCTCACCCAACTTCTAGTGCTACGCTGACAACACACAACTCTTCTTCAAACTTCCTACTTGCACCCTTACTCCTTCCTTCTTCCCTGTCTGCCTCTCTGCCATCCAGGCCTGGTGCAACCCCTGTCTCAATGCCAGAAAAGCAGAGATTCTCCCCATTGGGTGCCCTGAACCTTGTTTATTCCCTTTACTCTGGCCTTCCTTCATGGGACCCCCCCCCCCCGCCCAGTCTTCGGAAGCCAGGCATCTGTCATCTTTGATTCCTCCCTTTCCTTCTTCCCTCATATTCAGGACATTGTCAAGAAGTCTCGTCCTTCTCAAAGGAACTCTACCCTTCCTCAACTTCCCCCAGAGACTCACTGTTACCCGTGCTCTGGTTCTCTCCAGGCTACACTATTGCAATAGCCTCCTCCTTCTTCCACTCTGTGACTTCTCCAGCTAACCCAGAATAGGGCAGCAAGACTTATCCTTGGCCGCAAGCCAAGGGACTGCATTGCTCCTGCCCTCCAAAGCCTTCACTGGCTCCCGATCTCAGCACAGATTAAATTCAAATTCCTCTGTATCATCCACAAAGCTATCTGGAGCCAATGCCCACTCAATCTTCAACACTTCCTTACTAAATGCACCCTTTCTAGACTCCTGCATTCACCTGGCACCAACTCCCTGCATGTGAAGCGGATTGCTAAACAGCGAGGTTGTGGTCGATCCCTTTGCTCGGCTGGCTCCCTCCTGTGCAATAGCCTCCCTCTCCGTCTTGAGCAGGATCTCCTCAAGTTCTGAAAAAGCCTCAAAACCTTTCTCTTTACCTATCCCTTCTCCTCCTCTCTTCCCTGCTAATCATACAGTAGTCTGACTGATGTTCAGGGCCCTTATGTATCCTTGTGGCGTGGCCCTCCACATCTCTCATCCCAGCCACTGTCTATTTACTGCACTTACTGTGGCTCACCCTCCCCGAGGGAGATTGCACTTATGTTTTTCTCTTAAACACTCTTCACCCCAAGCACTTCTCCATCCACAGCACCTATCCTCTGAACCCCCCCCTCCCCGCTGCAATTGCACATTCTGAACACTCACAAGGCATAGTAGGTTTGTCTCCCCTCCCTTTTATAGTCCTTATTGTTCTATTCAATTATTTATTCTGTTATAACTCATTGTTGTGTAGTGCTGTTTATTTAAACTTTGCACCCTGCAGAAAGTCTTGCCCTTTATTCCTTCTGAATGCCAGGCCCCGGTAGTGGCGGCCCTGGTTCTCAGCACCCTTGATTATTGTAACTCTCTTTATCTGGCTCAGCCTCGCTATCTGACCCAAGGCTTCAATTGTTACAAAATGCTGCCGTTTGCTCTATACATTGCCCCCCCCCCACCCAATTGGATCCCATATCTCCCAGGTTGCACAAGAAACTTCACTGGATGCCTGTAGCCAGACGGATCTTGTTCAAATCGATGTGCCTGGTGCATTGTGCCTTCTATGGCTTGGGCGCTGAGTATTTCTAAGCAAAGTTTACTCACTACACACCTGCTCGTCTGCTCTGCTCCCAATCGGCGTGCCTTCGCAGTACCCTCCGCTACCGTTTGTCTCGTATGGGAGCCCGTGCCTTTTCGGTGGCAGCTGCTAGAGCCTGGAATGAGTTGCCTATGGCCCTTCGTGCTACTGAAGACCACTTCACGTTTCGCCGGCTGCTTAAAACTACTCTGTTCTAAGTCTTTCTCTCCTTGGTGTTGTTAGCATACTGTTTTTGATTCGTCCTGCTGTAGCCAGCGCCAAGATGCCTTTGGGCATACGTGCGCTTTACCAAGTTTACATAACATAACATTACCTTGTCTGCCTTCCCCCACCATTTTGCCCCATGGCTGCTTTGAAACAGTTGTTGCTAATTGTATAAGTGCCTAACAAACGACCAATAAATAAATAGATGGGTATGGATGTAACTTTGCTTGTCATATCTAGAATAGACGAGTTCAAGTACTATTATACCAAGTATTGTGACTCTTGAAACTACTCTGAGGTTTTCGTGGGTATACAGACACACAATGCCCTAGGTTTCTCCGTATAATGTGAATAAATAACCACCCCAGTGTCCCGAGGTCTACGCCTTAGGTCTGCCATTGAGATCCCTGTGCGACAGTATTGGGTGCAATCCTCAGAATCGCAGCTATTCATGAGGCTGTCTAATATGAACCTACTGTTCTCTGCCTCGTTATACAATACCTGTATGACATAGGCACGTTGTGATTTTGGATGAGTGAGAAGCAGTCTGAGAAACACCACAAGTACATGATCACGTAAGATCTCAGATGCACGGCACAGCAATAATAGATGAAATAGGGAGGATTTCATGTCCTCTGCTAGCCCTTTTACTAAATAAAGGGTTTGGTGCGAGCAGACCGATTTAGGCTTGGGACCACTCTTAAGTTAAATGGGGTCTCTTATTAGGAGTATCGGCTCTATAATAAGTTTTTTTTTAAAGAAGAACTGAGGTCTTGTGTGGTTTGACAGGTCTCAACAAGTGTCCCTTTGGCTTACCAGTACATGGTAAGCCAAAGGGACATCTTTTACCTAAAAAAATACATTTAGGACCACGATAAAAAAGAAAAACCTATACAAATGATTGAAGAAAAAAAAGACATGAAACCAATATGTTTGTATTATTATTGTAGATTTTTTCCACGTTCATGATGAGAATATGCATAGGAGAGCCGAGTGAGGAGAAACCGCAACAGAAGCCATTTCTGCACGAGGTCTGAAGCAGCCCACAATGTGCAAACTATTTTCCTCAGCATTTAACTCTACTACTTATGTGCAAATTGGTGGTAAAAGCACCTTACAAATAACACGAGCACTACACCAAGCTTGAGATGGGTGCAGTGGCAAATTCCTGCACTAAAAGAGGATTTTGAGGAATTCTTTTTGCATTACAACGATGTGAAAAAACGTGATTAGTACCGAAATACAACCCACGGACATAGCAATCCACCTAATTTTGCACTGTAAATACCACTGCAAGCAGTAAAGAAACGCCATGTAACCAATGGAGACCGTTTGCTTTGCTTCCCATCCATAGTCTCTGCCTGCGGTGATTGCCGGAGGAAACCTGTGGAAAAAAGGCCTTTCACCTTCAGGAGCCTGGACAGCATAGGGAAGAAAGTAAACCGAATACTGTTCACTGCATCTTCAGGGGCCACAAATACTGTAATCGCTAGAAAAAAAGAGAGGTCTTAGCCTGTTGTGAAGCAGGGCGTGATGGAGCAACTTGAACTCCTTCTTCGTTACATGGACACGTCCTGCAGTGGCCTGGGCAACGGGGCAGATTTCTGGAAGCTTGACTGGCTCTGCTCAACGAAGCACCAACGGGATGCCCAAAAGGAAGTGCTGGACTTCCCACCCATGAGTGGATGTGTTTCACTTGTCAACAGATGAAAGTTTTCTCAAGAAGAACATGGGCTCTTTCATGGCATAATCTTTGCTGGCCTGACCGAATAGGCAGGCAAATAATTTCTGTCTATCTAAGCAAGACACGTTCATATCATTTTTGGGCGTTCAGGCATGCGGGGCTGCAGGGCCCATCAGGACTTCTCTCCAAGAGCCACCGGATGCAAGCAGCACACAGCTGCCACCAGGAGCCGCTACTTATAACCCTGGCACCCTCAAAGAGAAGGCGAAACAATGAGCTCTTGCTTTTGGCTCCCTCTACTCTACAGGAGGGGTCATTTCCCTTCCTCTCCTTAGAGACCCAGAGTTATGTAGGGGTAAATGTCGCAAAAAACAAAACTGAAGTGCTAAACAAGGTGCAGGGAGGATAACAAGCTTTTTCCTCAAATCCATACACATGGTGTGGATCCTACAAAGAAAATAGACTTAGCACATAAACAGTAGGATATATGCACCAGGGCCCTCGTGTTCTGATTCTCCACGTTATTTGATAAATGCTTCAGTGCATGTTCAGAAAAACTTGGCGTATATCTTTGAAATGTGCACATTTTTAAACATGTAACAATAGAAGCGAAGTGACAAATTTTATTTCCAGAAACCCGCAATGTATCTCTTTTCTCTTTAAACGTAACATTGTAAGAAATTATTGTGATGCACTTTTAAATGGCATGTGCCCTTTACATGTGAATGTATTTTAGACGGTTAGGAATTGCGCACACATATTGGATTTGGTTATATCCCAAATAGCATGCTGCTTATATGGGGTTTCCGAGCTTGCTCTTTAAAAAATCCCTTAACGGGAAAATTTGAGTTCAGACCTGTTTCACAAAGTAAACATGGTCTCAGATGACCTCAAGAACACACCAACCCTCGATGGTTTAAGGGTTTTTATTTTCAGAATTGTAATGAGGTTCTCTCCCTTATCTAGTGTGGGCCACTCCATCCCTAGGCGAAGGTTCCCTCAACCCCAGGCTTGTCACTTGTGATGGCACACCCCTACTGTGGCATTAAACACCAGTTCCAAGGGCTGGCATGGGTGGTAATGGCCCGGCAGCCCAAGTTATAGGACCGAGCATATGGAGGGACTATAACAAGGTGTCAAGGCCACTTGCCCAGGATCACAGGAGCAGCACCATCAAGTGGAGGGAGCAAGGAGCACCATGGTTCACGCACGTCCCTTTGTGACGCTTATACATGGGGGGCCTGGTTGGATTCAGCCCTGGCGCCTTTGGCGCCAGGCTCATGGAAGAACTTAAACAGGACACTTTTATCATGGGCAGAAGTGCTTGGAATGAAACGGAAGTCTTTTATTATGGGCAGGAATACTCTCAAGAACTTTCCACTTGTGTGTAACTAGTCTGGTTGTGGCCTTCCATCTGCAGCTGGACGTGCAACTTTTAGGAGTGGCAGGGTGTGACATGCAGAACTGAGCTAGGGGGCATGCCCCTAAGAGCTCAGCTATAAAAGCCAGCCCAACCCCAAGGCACACGCTTCGCGGTATTCTGCACTTCCATGCAGCGTAATGCTCGCCGTCGCCTGGGATGCAATTTACCTGGGGAAATCCTGTCATCTACATCCATACTTAACATCTGGAGGATCCTGCTCTCACCTGTACGCTTCTTCCTGGCACCGCGGCTCACCTGCAAACATCTTAGAGAGCAGACATCTTCCTGGCACCGCGGCTCACCTGCAAAACATCTGGGAGTGCAGACAGCATCATCTGAGCACCGCGGTACGACGCACTCCATCCGCACTCGCAGCATCTGCAAAAGAAAGGCAAAAGACAAGGTTAGACACGTAACAGACATTAAGTTAAGTTCGCAGGGCCATTAAACCTTCCCTAAAACCATCACTCAACTGCTGACAGACATTGTGGTCACATTCATCCTCCGCACAGCCGCGTTCCGTGCCTCCACAGCCGTTGTTGGGCCACATTTCCACCTATTTGGGAGAAAACCGAGAGGAACGTTATTCAGAGAAAAACAACAATATTGAGAGCAATAACTTCGAGACAGAAACTAGGAAAGGGGAAAAGACAAGAGACATTGAGAGCAAGCAGGGGAAAAGAAAAGAGACATTGAAAGAAAGTAGAATGAGGAGCAAAGTTGCAGCTGGACTGGACTACTACTCATCAGGGATCAGTGAAGGAACTCGATCCCCTCAACAAGCACCCCTGCCAGAAGTAGCAGGACGGAGAGCTCATCATTCATACTTACCAGGAGCAGTGCCACCAATTGTCGCCGCCCGCAGCTTGTCTGCAGCGGAAGAAACCAGAAGGGGGTGACCTAACTCCAGGGAAGGCTGCATCTGTGCCCCAACGTCTCCGCAGAGACCAGGTGAGCATAACACAAGGGCACTGGGACATTGTCACCCATTCCAGCCCTTGGAAAGGGTGCTTAATGCCATTAGCACCCATCCCAAGGGCTGGAACGGGGCTAATTACAAGTATTTTCATTTTGTGAATGGGATCACTTGTGGCGTCCTGTCCATGGAACAAAACTAATATTCAAAGATGACCATCATGGAAAGTGAAGAAACGGCTGCGCTTCTGCTGAAATGAGTTTAATGGGCGGGTGGGGGCGATGGTGGTGGGAATGATACATTTTTTTTTTAAGGGACAGCGGTGGTGAAGATGGCGAGGTATCCGGCCGTCGGGCAGAAACCTGGGCTGAGATCACCGGTTTCAGCCCACATTACTAGCCACCTGATTGGCTGGTTCCCCCCATCATGGTGCTAATGTCTAAAGAGCTGTCTTATTAAGTGTGATGGACTGAAGGAAAATCCCTTTTCTATCTAAATCGCACTCTGGGAACAATATGGGTGGTCCCTGATCGCATAGCCCCAATGTAATTTAAGTAAAGTATTGGTTCCTTTCAGACAGCCAGGTCCCACTTGGACTCTTCCTTCCAAGCCCTCCTATCCCTATGTCTTATCTCCATCTTCACCTCCTGCTCTCTGCTTTGTACTCCACTACTACTCCCCTCTCCACAATACTCACTGTCACCCTCTCGCTTTTCCAGTCATCTTACCTTTTACTTCCTCATCTAATAGTCTTGCTCCCAACCTTTTCAAGTATACTCACAACTAACTCCCACAATCTCTCGCCAACCAGAACTTCACCTTGCCCACCCCTTCAGCAATTCCCCTCTGTGCTCTCGTCCACCTTCCTACCCCTGGCTGGTCTCTTGATCCTTCTCCTCCTCCCTTGACCTGTCCCAAATTACACACGTTCCCATTTCCTGTCCACCTTCTTATCCTCCCCCTTCCCTCTCTTTCGGCTCTCTCCCTCACCTGGTTCCCAGGGACAGCTGCTGGCCTTTCTTTCCCTAGGGAAGGTTTAAAGATGAGTAAAAGCATAAAAGGGGTTCAATGCCCCACCCCTTTCCTGTATGCCGATCCGCCAGCTCTAGGCAATGGTGGCCAGCTGCAGTAAGAATCGTTCTCAATGTACACATTCTTGTCTGGGATTTCTGGCATGTGTGGGATGTCCGATTGCCGATAAATGCATTGTTCTCATGGGTGAGCAGGTTGAAAAGCATGATGGAGTGCTCTGTGGTCGGGTGCTGGGTGAAAATGTTGTTGGTCTCTGGATCACATGAAGCAGTGGGACTGTCTAATCATTGTATAGGTCGTTCTGCATTCTGGGACTTTCTGATGTTTCCTTCCCTGCTGGGCTGCTCACTTGCTCTTCTACTGTTGGGACGTCTGGGAATTGTAGTTTCCTTGGAAAAACCAAACAGACTGGCAAGCATCGTGCAGTACAGGCATGAGGCAAGATAAGGTGTCACTCCTTTCATGCATGCAGGCACAAAATGTGTGATTCTAGATATACGTGCCCCTGGAATGAGGGTTTATGGGCATAACTACTCTGTCTCTGATTTCTGTCAAAAAAACACACCAAACACTTCTGGGACAGGACTGGCTTTCTGAATCCCCTGGGTAGACCTTCTACCCCAGGCTGAGAAGGGGCCCCAACACCCTTGACTGTGTTGGGTCCCTGACCCAACATAAAGGGGCCACTGGCTATGGAAATCACGTGTTTGCCATCTGTTGAAAGCCAGCCCTCTATCCATCATCAAAGAAACCCACTAACCTTGACTACATCAAAAGTCACATACTCCAACCGGGAAAATAACAGAAAAAGGAGCTGAAATATACTTTGAAAAATGTGTATCTTACTTTATTACTGCCTGATGGTCATGGGACTGAAGTCTGTTTTCCCCCCATAACAGTACATCAAAAGAACGTGCTTCTATTGGAGTTTGACCTTTGGCTTTTAGCATGCCCAAAATGTGCGTCTGTGGATGACTGATTTAGGACTTCAACCCTAAGAACCGAATCAGTTAGTCAAGTGAATAATTCTGCTGAAATGAAATCTCCATGGATAAAATGGCAGAAATTAAAAGTATGTACAGTTTAAAAGGCACTATAATGCAAACACATTTTTCTCTAAGTTGGGAACAATGTGATTCATGGCAACATCAAAGACAGTTTAAGATTCAGTGGGGAAAGCACCACATTAAGAGAATACACATTGTATATTATTTATTGGTTATTAATAAAATTATATAATATGAATAACTCTGCCATCTTTTATACCACAAGTACATTCCCATGTGTATGGATTCGGCAGGATTTATGATTCTGCAAATTTGTTGGTCAATAATGGGAAAAATTCATATCAAGAGTTATGGGAGAAATATGGAGTGAGTCCAAAATTGAACAGAGTCACCCCTTATCAAGTGTATAAATATGATGGACCTATCAAATCAAGGGTTTCCTATTGTGTGTCTAACCTCAAACCTGTAGAAAATAGAGAGTGCTGGGATTCTAGAAGTCTGCAAATGGGGAAACCTTGCTTGAGGGCTGGAGTGGGATGAGATGATGGGAGGACTGCCTAGGATGAATTTATTCAGAGAAGCCTAACTTTGCTGAAATTGGACCTATTTCCCTGACAAGTATTCCTAATCAGAGATCAGTGGAGCAAGCTGACTGCGTATTGCAGCCAGGAGCTGTGAGAGAGGGACTGTGTTGATACTGTGCCAAAAAAGGAAAACCCAGAAGTGAATAAAAAAGCCCTGATGCAATTAGTCCGCAAGGACCTTTTATCAGTAGGGCTATGGGAAGGTTAGTGAAATCAGGGGACTGGTATAAAATAGAATACTGTAGCATTTTCAGTGTTAAATATAGGTTGCTTTCTGACCATATTCTAAGCTAATAGAGAATTAATTAGGACTAGGATTATAGTATTTTCTGCGCAAAATATACATTATCTCTAAAGAGTAGTCAAATACATTAAACCCCACGGTTTCATATGTGTAGTCAGACACTGAAGCTCCAAACTGCTATACAACACTCCATAGCTTCACAGTGGATTTCTGCTGCATTTCCTACAGTGCTCGTTACAAAAGAGTGGTGTCTCGCCTGGTGTGCCTGGACTACTGGGCCCAGATTGCGGAGCTGTAACTGTGGCAGAGGCATCCCCTTTGAACCGCCGCCGGGCTTATAAAAGGCATAGACCTCCCACTCAAGCAGTGTCTTTTATAGTGTGTTATAGTGTTTTAATACATTTTGACCTGTGGAAGCCATAGTTATTAAGAGACATATTGAGAAAAGCCACATTATTCTAGTAAAATGTGAGCAAGCTTATTTGGATTGCTTCCATTCTCTCTCTAGAAAAAGTAAAAATGAACACACACATCTCTCCTAATATTGCGCAGAAATGGGAGGACCCTGTACGTGATAGACATGTTCTACACAGTGAAGATGAGTTAATAGATGGTATATGTTTAGAAAACCATAATTTCATATCTGTGCAAATTAGAAATGAACCAATATTTTGTGTGCTCTAAAATGAAAGCACAGCTGCCCTAAAACCGATCCTGTAGATTCTTAATGTGACCCCTACTTGTTTGCATGTTACATACATGTATACACTTGCAGCCAACAACATTGTGCATATGTGGGAGAATACTGCACAAAGGAGGAATGATATTGTGATGTTCTCTGCTAGACACACTTGTTGATAGTGGAGAAAATAATACCTATTCAACGATCAATCATACAAGAGAGATATATTAATAGAACTGTCTATTGTTCGTGGAAAGTGTATGACCCGTTGGTCGACAATTAGCAAAGTTAAAATAGAAATGCATGTTGCTACCTAGCAATAAATGCATAGATGTATACAGTTTTGAGTTATTTGAATGTTTGCAAATGTTTAGCGAATTAGTGGGATCCTTGCAGGCAGGTTATTTTCTTTTTTTTGTAGTCAAGCTGGCTGTGATTGTTTAGCATTTTTGGTGACTTCCCCAAGTTGGGGAACCACCTTTTGGTTTTTGATTCACTATTTAATAAGACATGAATACTAAGCCCAAATCTTGTTTCGTGTCCCTGAATTTAGGGGTGCAATTCTTGCAATACGGTCTGTGTCAGGTCATGGGACGCAGCCTTAGCAGAATTCAAAATTATATTCATAGAATATCTGGTAGAAACATGGGGGGGGGGTGTGGCTGACGCCTAGGGTGCTTATGAAGTGACATAATTGATGTAAAAACATACATGCATTGAGTAACACTGATTGTGTGCAAGATCACAGATATGGGTGAAGTTTCATTATGTGTTGAATTGAATTGTCCCTGCTGGTAGTCTCATTTGAGTATGGAGGTTGTCTATGGAATACAAATATAAATAATTTAAATATGAATTAATCTACTATTTTTGGTTTGAGAAAGGTTTAGTTTTTGAAGTGAGAAATATAATTCAGGTAGATTGTATACTTGATTATAGAATGGCGATTATTACATATATTAGTCTATATTTGTGATCAAACATACAATCTAGTCTGGTCATCACAGGACATCAGGGCAGATTTAAAAGTGGCAGTTGACCACAAGGTCTCTAGATAGTTCCTGCATGGCCAATGGCTCAAGCAGGATAAAGGAAAGTGTGAAGAGAGTAGTAACAGTTATTTGGGAAGAAAAAAGTATTCGAGATATAAAGCATTGCAAAATATATATATGACCTCAACTACTAAGGAGGAGTGACAGATGCTTGTGAACCTCAAGTTGGTGGAGGACAGATTGGCTAAAACGATTGGCTTGCTTCAACTCACTGAAACTGTTCAAAAGACATTAGCAAAATTAAGGACGTTAGTGACCAACAAGAGAATTAAATAAACGGATAAGTGAATCTCTAGAAGACAATCAAATATTGCTATAGAAAAAAAACATGTTATTAGAGACAACAGAAAATTAATTGAAAGTGTGCAAAGAAGCCAAACAGTGCTTAGTGAGTGAACCGTTAAACACTAATGACATTCATAGTACATGTTTACAGACACATGACAAGTAAATAAAATAATTATACCACTTAAGACAATGGTTTGTTAAATGATGTTGTGAACATAAAAATGTAAGTCAGAGATTCAGAAAACAGTTGCATAACGCATAACAGATTTTGATTTGCAAGCTGAATTTGATCGCTTCCATCAGGATTTAAGAATAATTGAATAGAAACACAGTTAACCCATGAAAAAAGACACTGCCATTCAGGAAACATACCACTTCGCCTTAGAATTGACGAAAGCATATGCACAAAGTGATCAGTGTGAGGTGACCAGGTGACCGCTCTAAAACTAGTGGAAATAATAGAAAGAGAAAAGTCAGAAAAGCGAATGCAAGACCTTGATAATGCAAAGTTGTAGATTGAGCATTTGAAGAAAAAAATTACAAAATCTAGAGTCCGTGGAAGAAATCCATACCTGTTAGATGGAAAAAGATTCCTTGCAGAAGGAGTTAAACAAAATACAGAAGACGTATTGGCTGCATAATGAGAACATTCAAGTGTAGCCAGGCCAGTCTGAATGAATCTAGGTAACACATGGTACAGAATAAGCAACAGATGATAATTGGAATAGATATCAATGCTAGGTTAAGAAATTACAGAAAGTAAGATGAGTTTGTAATTGGCAGTTAAAAGTTCAGAGACATAGGTTTTTTTCAAGGTTTCAAAGGTTTTTTTCTCAAATCACTTAGAGTACCTCTCCATTGCCCAGACCTTCCCAGAGACTTATAGGTGACTCTGGTACACCTAGCCATGATTAGGACATGGCGGTTGAGGGGGCCATGTGGTGCATCAGGCACACCAATTCCTTTTCACAAACTCTCCGAGGCACACAGCAAGACTTCATTTCCTTGTTGGATACAGAGGAACATTGAGAAGTTCAGGTGAGAGGGGGAAGTGGTCACCTTTGTATGCCTTTAATGGATAGACAAGGGAATGAGAATACTCCTAAAAAGGGAATAAGTGACATAAAGTATGAAAATGATTTAAGGGAAAAAGAGTTGCAACATATGATCAAGCAGTGACCATTTTAGCCCGTCTCATTGACATTGAGGGAGAGCTTACTGGCAACATAAGCTTACTGGTAACATATAATATTCAGCAAATAGCCTTTCTTTTTTCATGCAGCTTTGCAGGCTTTTTGGTATCCTGTGTTCAGCTACAACCTACTCACATTTACCTTATATCTAAAACTGGTTTTCTAGTCTGGTATTGGGGAAGGAGTGTTAAGGGCTATGTCAGCTGGGGAGAAATGATCACAGTCTGTGACAATGCCCTTCGAAATTATTCTCATCCTCCAAGTCGTAAGCTTTGCCACACCTACCTGCAGCTGGAGTGAGGCCATGTGGAACGTAGATTAGACGGCAAGCTTTGGACTGCTTCTTATACCCTTAAAGACCAGTTTAGACTATGGAGACCAAATGTCCAATATTTTGTAGGACATTTTAGTGAACTCAGCAGCAACACTTGCTGGTCCACCTTAGCATTAACCTCAGCTCCTGAGCCCACACCAATGACATTTAGAATATTGGCTTTTATATGTAGGTGGATGACATCAGTACTATCTCAAACTTCAAGAGGAATTTGAGGACCTTTGAGAAGTTGCAGACTGTCCTAAGCATGTGCATCATGGATCTCTCAATATTAGCTCTGCCTTAATGAATCATAGAGAAGCAGCCCATGGGGTCCGTTGACCTATCTTATTGATACTCTGAGTGGTCTGATTCCTTTGGATCACCCACAAGCCAGAACATGAAGACATAGAACCTAATCGTAGTGTTGGACAGGCGCCTCTTCTTTAAACCAAAGTCACCAAAAATAACTTCCGCCAGCTACACATAATCATCCCTCGACTGCAGCTCAGCTGTAAAATAGCCTTTATCCCAGTGAGGGTAACATTACGACTTGCCCACTGTAATGGTGTACACAATGGAAGTCCGGCAAAGCCACACTCATCCTTCAGAGTGCAAATCGATTTTGCAAGTGTCATCTTGAGCCTACACTCTATTGATCACGTTGCTCATCCACGTGAAGGCCTTCAATGACTGCTGATCAAGGAAAGATTTAAAACCCAGTGAGCCCACAAGGCAACCTCTCCGATGTTGTTCAATCCTACCTACCAATGAGATGTCTGAAATTACTTAATGCAACTTGCTATCTAGAGAGCTAAATGTACATAATTCAGATGAAGAACCATCCATGCTCGGGGTTGTAAATGCTGGAACTCCACAGCTCCACATATCAGACTAAAGGATGACCTCCTTAGGTTCCTAACACACCTGAATGCACACTTCTTATGCATTGAATGTAACCTTGATTAACAATCACTCATCTGTTTACAGCTCCCATGGCATCTGCACATCGTCACCAGAACTCTGGAACTCAGATCGACAACCTTACAATTAATGCTCACATCACCATTGAGTCACAGGCTGATCCTTCACACTAATGCTTGCTTATCAACTATCAGCACTACGAGGATTTTCCGGATGGAACGACATGTAAACCCACCATGCAATGACGATCTTTGTGAAGAATAAACAGAAAACCTATTTTCTCTGTTGAATCCTACAGATGATAATCTTCCTTTTAACCAGACTGATCTTTGCCTTGTTGGCTTCTTCTTTTTTGTACACTCGTCTCAAAGTGCAGTGAAGAAGTGGAAAGGGGCATGAAGTGCTTTCCAAAACTCCTTACATAAATAACGATATAGGAGTAATCACTTAAGGGTACACTCCAATGTTGCAATCCTCTCTGGCATACATGCCCAAGTTGCTGTCAATTTGGCATACATGGACAGGGTTTCACACATTTGGCATACAAAGTCTTTGTTATTGTTTCAATAGGGTTTCATGCTCAATTTATTGTTTCATCAGAAGTATAACAAAGACTCGGGCTGCCTAGTCTCGCACCAAGTACATATGTGAGAAGCATCATTATGTAGAAAATAAGTGTATATGAACCTTTTGCATCACTTCCTCATTTTATAGTTTTTTACATTGATTTCCCTCTTGTTTGTTTGTTTGTTTATTTATAGGGCGCCCGAAAACCCTTGGGTAGCTGGGCGCACAGAATAACAAGAATGCTTAGAACTTGGTTACAGGTTGCATATTACAGGTTGTTGGTAACATAAATTGTATACAGTAATTACATTATTTACATGTAAGGGTGGAAAGGTAACAAATTATATACAGTAAATACATTATGTACATTTTACATGTAAGAGTGGAGGGGTATGTGTGTCATCAGGTCACAATGCTCAGGGTCACCGGTTTTAGAGGTCATTGCGTCGAAGCCAGGTGCGGGTGTGGTGCCTGAAGCTGTTGTAGGGCTGGTCCCTTCTTAGTTCAACTGGTAGGGCGTTCCAGTACTGGGCTGCTTGCACAGGGAAGCTATTACCTCCTGTTTTTTTTAGTCGGAATCTAGGGGTTTGGAGGCAGAAAGAGTTGGCTGTTCTGGTTGTTCGTGCAGTGGTTTTTCTTATTATTCTATCCCTAAGGTATGGGGGGGGCTGCATTGTTCAGACATTTGAATGTTAGTGTGACAATTTTGAAGGTGATCCTATTGCTAATTTTTAGCCAGTTGTATTTTCTCCGCACATTCGAGATGTGTTCTCTAGCTGGGGGGTTCAGGGCCGTTCCGAGCGCGTTGTTTTGTAGGGTTTGAAGTTTATTGATGGTGTATTTATTTGTGCCTGGATAAAGTGCATTGCAGTAATCCAGTTTTGAGAGGATTAGTGCATTGGCTAGGATAATGCAGCTAGCTGGTGAGGTGAAGGGTCTGCATGCTTTAATAAGTTTACCGGTATAGGTTGTGGTTGAGGCCAGGGAGTTCACTTGTTTCCTTAGGGACAAAGTGGAGTCCAAATAGAAACCGAGGTTTTCACCTCTTTGGTGACGGGGATTATATTCCCATCGATATGGAAGGAGCTGTAGTTGGAATCAAGTTTTTTTTAGGTTGTTGGGTGAGCCTAGAATGGGGATCTCTGTTTTTTCATCATTCAGGCAGAGGCCATGGGTTGCCATCCATGCCTGAATGAGGGTGTACATTTTGTTTACTAAAGCTGTATCCGTAGTGAAATTGCCCGAAAGGGGGATGAGGATCTGGGTGTCGTCTGCATAATTTGTGTAGGTGACACCCAGTCTGTCCAATTTGTCGAATAGAGGTTTAGTAAAGATATTATACATCATTGGCGAGACACAAGAGCCCTGTGGGACTCCACATGTTTTCTGGATAGGGTCTGCAGAGTCGAAGGTGGAGAAGACTCGCATACTTCTGTTGTCGAGAAAGGATTGGATCCAGGCTATGGCTTCACTTGAGAAGTGGGTGGCTGATGCTAGGTGTTTGCAGAGTACTGCATGGTCCACTAGGTCAAAAGCTGCCGACAGATCAAGGAGGAGTAGCATAGCTGTGTTTCCTTTATCGTTGACCTCGTCAATTTGGGCTTTGAGATCTATAAGGGCGGTCTCAGTGCCGTGTTGCGGTCTGAAGCCCGATTGACGAGTGCCGAGGAGTTGGTTGGTCTCTAGGTATTTTTGGATTTGGAGATAGGCCAATTATCTTCAGGAGGAAAGGGACAGTAGTGATGAGCCTATAGTTGGTGGGGATGAAGGGGTCTAAGGTTTGTTTTTTAAGCAGGGGGAGAACCCGGGACTCTTTTAAGCTACTTGGGACGGTGCTAGATGAGAAGGAGGCATTGATGAGTTTAGTGATGAAGGGGGCAAGGTCTCTAGCGGCATCCTTGATTATCTGGGCTGGGCAGTAATCGCCTTTGCAATTGGATGGTTTTAGTGAAGCAATAATTTTTTCATTTTCATGTGTGGAAACTTTAAAGAATTTGAAGGCAGTTAGGCTAGGGTTTGAGCGTGGGCGTGCTGGGAATTTCACTAAAAGGGAGCGAGGCTTTTTTTATAGCAATTTTTGTTTGTAGTGTTTTTACTTTATTAGCGAGGGCATTTTGGATATTTGTACACCATTGCTTGTCTTTGGGTACGTTATCAGGTGGTGATATGGGGGATTCGAGTTCTTGCATTTGCAGGCAGTTAGGCTAGGGTTTGAGCGTGGGCGTGCTGGGAATTTCACTAAGAGGGAGCGAGGCTTTTTTTATAGCAATTTTTGTTTGTAGTGTTTTTACTTTATTAGCGAGGGCATTTTGGATATTTGTACACCATTGCTTGTCTTTGGGTACGTTATCAGGTGGTGATATGGGGGATTCGAGTTCTTGCAAGATTGCGAATAGTTCCTTTGTATTGGAGCATGCTTTGGAAATTCGGTCGTTATAGACTTCTTTTTTAGCTTGGATGATTGCTTTCTTATAATGTGTAGCGCACAATTTCAGTTTAAGTTTATTTTCAGCTGTAGGGCAGTGTTGCCATACAGTTTCAAGCTTCCTTTTTCCCAGTCTCAGTTATTTTAGATGGGGGGTGAACCAAGTATTAAGGTGGGATTGTTGTTTACTTGTACAGTTTTTCAGTGGGGCGATGGTGTCCATGGCTATGGCCATGGTGTCGTCGTATATTTTAACCATGGTGTCTGGGTCAGAATCAAATGGCAAGGCATTGATGGTTGGGAGGAGCAGGGGTAGGATATTGTCTGGTGTGATGTTTTTTCTGGATCTTGTGGGAACAGATGGTGCCATTGTTTTTTCAATTCTGGACATCTTGTTAAGTGTTAAGTAGAAATTGATGAGGAAGTGGTCAGTCCAAGGCTGGGGTGTAATTTTAGTGATAGTAGTAGGGCAGTTGGATGTGGCTACCCAGTCTAGTATTCTCCCTTTGTCGTGGGTGGGGATGAGCACTTTTTGGGTGAGGCCATGCCCTCCAAGCATGGTAGTGATTGTTTGCGCTTATTTGTCAATTGGGTCGTTAAGACCTAGGTTGATGTCGCCAAGGATCATTGTCTGGGATGACTTTTTTGTGTTGCCTGCTAAGAGGCTGGATAATTCCTCTTCGAAAGGGCCTAAGGGCCCTGGTGGCCTGTAAATGAGATAAATAGTTAGGGTTTGGCATGGGGATATTGATAATTTAGCGGCCAGGAGTTCACAGGATTTTAAGGTGGGCAGTGTTGTTAACCTTACATTCAGATTGGATTTGGCAATGATGGCTAAGCCACCACCTCTGGCGTTAGGGCGGTCTAGTCTTAGTAGTTGGTACTCTTTGGGTATTGCTAGGGAGAGGGCTGGACCTGCTGCGTCATGTAGCCAGGTTTCTGTGACTGCTAGGAGGTCAAGGTTATCAAAGGTAAGGAGGTCAGCTATTTCAGTGGCGTGGGCCACGACTGATCTAGCATTGATCAGTGCTCCTGTTATGGAGATTGTTTTAGGTAGACAGTTGGTGTTAGAAGTAACCAGGATGGGTTCTTTCATTAAGGTGCTGGCAGGTAATTGTGGTTTAGGTTGCGTTGAGCTCCTAGTCTGGTTTTTGGGTATGGTACGGCGATTCAAATAGGGGTTGCTAGGTAACTGCGGTTCGTAGAGGGTGGGGAGTCTAGCGCGAAGCCTAGGATTTCTGTGGAGAGTAGGGCAGGGTGCATGTTTAATTTGGTCCATAGTTGCCAGTATAAGCTGTAATAACAGCAGTGGGGCGTATGTTAATAGGGTTGTGCTAAAATGCATTCTGCTAGAGTTGAGGATGTATTACTATATAATATGTCGTATAGATAATTGGGTTGAGAGCACAAGATCCTAAGGCTGGCACAGTAGGCGGTCACTCGATTAGGGCACAGTGGACTAGGATAAGGGTAAAGCAACTATTCAGAGGTTCTACCTTCGCTACTGGGCTAGTCAATAGTCTAGGCAATAGTCTAGGCAATAGTCAGAGTCAAGTGCTGTAGTCACAGATCGTAGTGGGCAATACAATGTGCTAACACGCATATGTTCATAGTGGTAAGTAAGCCTGGTAAGGAGCATGGTAAAATGTGGCCTACGAACAGCAAGAGGCACAGTCAAGAGGGCAAATGTGGCCTATAAGCGACCATAGGTACACTTAAAATGGCAGATGTGGCCTAGGACAGAGCAACAAAGGCATACCATATAGTTCAGCTGTGTGAGTGCAGAAAAACAGTTCTGGCAGGGGGGCTAGATGCGGTTTGCCAAAAGTACTACTGGATACAGCAGTTTCAGCCCAGTAGGCAAGTCATACAGTTTGGCTAGCAGAATACTGGGAGCTACAAAATACAGTTTCAACACGTGTATACAAGCTAGGCATACTATGCAATTAGGTTAAGGTGAATATTAGGATGAGAAACCTTAATCGGATAGGCTAGATGGGAGGCAGTGCTAGGCTAGATGCAGATTATACTAGAGAGGCATTGCGCTTTGCTCGAGCTACAATCATGGTGGGCAATATTGTGGCTTGCAGTCAACAAGTTACACCTTTACAGTTCTTTGCAATGAATGGATATGAGGACAAGCATAAGGTGCAGAGTGAACCTAAACTCTACTGCAGCATAAGTACTACTAATATACTAATAGATAGCACAGGTAGATACTGGAGCATAGGTAAAACAAGGCAGTGTAGCGCAAGAAATCAATAATAGTATTGCTAGACCTAGGGCGACATGTTTGTATCAAAGAGTCAGTGGCAGTTAGTCTTTGCGAGGGCTCAGTACCCGGTGCTGATGGTCACAGGGGTAGTGGACCAGAAAAAGGGCAGAGGTTCTGGGCGAACGGCGAGGAAGGCTGAGGACAGGCTAGGACAGGTATTGGCCTTGTTTCCCTGGGCCTTGGTAGGAGTGGGCAGGCTTCACCTACCGGCTCACGATAGGTGGCTAAGATCAGATCAATAGCCAATCGGTGCTCAGCATACTCTGCTGGGCTCAATTAAGCACTGGAGATCTGTGAAAGATTGCGGGTGGCCATCTTTGAAGGTGCAAAACTCCTCATGGTGGGTAATGGTGGCAATGGGTCTTGGTTGGAAATGAAAAGTTAGAACATTGGAAAGCTACGCCTAATCATGTTATTAGTCATGCACTCGCTCGACGTTTGGGGGAGATCAGTCCCCGGACAGCAAAGATAGCCGCTGCTGCAGTGGAGCTGGGAGAGGCAAAGGAGCCCGGGCTGTGGCGGTGATGGGGAGAGTGGCAACGCAAGGCCCGACATCTGCAGGCAGGAGGCAGGAAGGGCCTCAGGTGCCCCCAACAATAGCAAAGCCTGCCCACCAGGATCCACGGACATTGCGGGCACAAGCAGGCCAAACCAGATGGTGGGCTGGGCTCCACAATGGGGAACTAAACAGGAGATGAGCCCTGACTGAGCAAGTTTGGGTGGCCCCAGACACAGGGCATGGTTAGCACACGGAGCAGCGGCACAGGGGAGCGCAGCAGCATCCCAGATAGGCAGTGAGTACCGGCATTGGTGGGACCCGGAGAACGGCATACCAGAGTGGGAGGACAGGGCTGTGCCACGTGTGTTCGAGGAAGAGGCTTTGAGGTGCAACACCACTCCTCATAGTGGTCACCCAGGCCCTGAGGGAGAGCAGCAAGCTCTACTCCATAAAGGGGCCACAGAGGAGAAGCAGAGATCACCCCTAGCATGTGGCAGAGAGCCGGGGGGGCGTCCGGGTCATCACCGCCCCCCCCAACCCAAGTCATTAGCTTGAGCCTTGCCTGAGCGTCACGCAACCCCCTGCCACACAGGAGGAGGCGAAGAGAGAGGAACAGTCGGGGAGTTGGGAAGGCTTGTGGTCCTCCTCAAGTCCCAGGGGAACCAGGTGGTTCTGATCAGGAGCCCAGGGACACAGATCTTGAGATTGTTCAGTGACACCCCACAAGGACTTGGCCGCTGGGTTGCACCCCCGTCCCATGAACTGGAGAAACACACTGCAGAGGTTGCAATTTGAGGGCGTGGGGAGAGGGGGGGCAAACCTCCCCACTTCAGATACCGTCATGTAATGGGACCCGGCACCACAAAGTCCGATGTAGCGGCCCTCATGGAAGAAATTAGGGGCATTAAATCATCCCTTGACCAGAGGCTAGACAAGATGGACCAGAGGCTCCTCACAGTGGAGCATAGGATCCAGGGCCTGGAGGCAAATCCAACTGCAGTGGATACGATGCAGATCCAGACAGGGGTGAGGTTGGCAGAACTGGAGAGGAGAGAGACGGAAACCACTCTTAAACTGGATGACATAGAGAACAGGGAATGCCATAACAACGTGCTCTTTTTTTGGCTTCCCTGAAAAAGATGGGAAGACGGAGAGTGGCATCAGGAGAGCCATCAAGAAAGTGATTTGCATGCTCTTCGGGGGGACGCCATGGATGAACCCACCATTGACTGGGCCCACAGAGCCAGAGGAGCCGGAAAGGGCCCATGCTCAGTGCTGGTTTGCTTCCACTACTATGAACAAAGGACAAAAATCCTTGAGCATGCCAGGAGGGCGGGCCCCATCAACCACGGTGAAGCCCAAGTGACCATTTTCCAGGACCTCTCAGTGCTTACACTTGCTAGGAGAAGGATGTGCGGCCCACTCACCAAATGGCTGTCGGACAAAGGAGTGCGAAATCGCTGCGGCTTCCCTTTTTCCTCATCTTTGAATATGGTGGCCAAGACTACCACCTGGCCATGGAGGGCAACATAAGTAGTGTATCAGATGAACTCCTGGGAGACTCACGGCTGCGGGCGGCAGCCCCGGGAGAGACCGATGGATCGGGTGCACAGTCTGCAAGTGCCAGAAATAGACGTAAAATGGCAGGGGCCCACAACTCCAAAAAGCTCAATACTCCACCAAAACGCCCCTCATGTCTGTCAGGTTCTGGTGATCCGGTCCTGGCCCGCAATGGACTACAGTAAAGAGGTGGTGGTGGAGAAGCCTCTCTCTTCTATGGCAGGGGGGAAAACCAGGAGGAACCTGAGGGAGTGGTGACCTCAACCATCCTACACATCCCACAGGGTGTTGAGTTTGGGATTATTTTGCCCTGGAACCATGGAGGAACATCCAGGGGAGTAGCCTGAGCTCTTCTGCATGGTGGACGGTTGCAGGAAGCAGGTTAAGCAGGGCAGGGGCAGAAGAGAAGGAGAAAGGGGTGGCACCCTTGGGATGATAGTCATGAGGAACCACAGGCACCAGTTGCACAAGAGAGAGGACCTGGCGTACGTGTCCTCAGAGGCTACCGACCATGCAGCCACTACTGCCCCCATTAGTGCTGGTAAGGAGGAGTTTTCTAGCATTTCCTACGGCCTGGGTACAGCATGGTAGCAACATCAGGCACGTCATGGGCAAAACCCTTCATCCATCCAGCCTGCCAAATCAGCATCAGTGGCCTGATAACTACGGCCAGTGGCAGGCCCTTTCTGCTGGTGGTATCCTCCCACAAGAGGTTTTAGGGGTGCACTACTTCCCACATCTGCTACATGTGGAACTGCATAGACGTGGTGCCTAAGTAGATCCCTGCCTTCCCGCGTCACAGTGTTTTTTGGCAGAATGTGCAAGTGACCAAATGCTTCTGCTCCGTATTCTATGTGAAATATTGCCACACTTTTGACGCTCGTGGTAGTTGGCTAGCAGCACACAGGCTAGGTTCACGTAGCAGTGGTGGTGGAGCTCTGGATATGTGCTTTCTGGTCTGTGACAGGAGGTCTGTTTTCAGAGAAACTGTATGCAGGTGGCTGGCCAAACTTCTCCAAATACTACAGCCTCTGCATCCACAGTACTTGGGGACGTTTTCCCTAAGCCCTGGAGTCAGGGTCTTTGGGTGAATCTTTCTTACTTAGGTACTGCTAGTGATTCCCTCAAGCTCACCGGGATCTCCAAGTGGTAGTGATGACTGAGCAGCCCAAGCCTAACTCTTAGGCAGTAGAGTGCACGGTTTTCATTAGTTCCATGTAAAATAATGTCAACACGCTATATTTGTATAACAATTAATCTGTAAGTAAGAAAGAAAAGGCAAAGAGAAAAAGCAATACACTCACAGGTAAATGCACTTGTACAACAGAAGATGCCACAATGTATTAGGTAAGTAACACAATGTTAAGTATGAGTTCTTTAGAGACAATGAAGAGTTCCACTTAGAAAGGGAAAAATGCAATAATAGGAATGTAAAGGCTTTCCCATCTGGGATGGCACGTTCAAGTAGTATCCAAGAGAGACCACTGGTAGAGATCAGGGGAGTCTTTAGCGGGTAAGAGTTACCTTTGTGTAGCAGTGCCCCAATGAGCCGTGTGTGGCGTGCCAGTAGACGGACACCCCGAAGATGAAAAGATGGAGAGGACACCTATGGATGAAGAAATGTATGAAATAAAGACTTGCTGCCAGTGCCGGAGAGCCAGGAGATCAGTACCATGGGACCAAAAAGGCACTTCTGCAGTATGCGGCCAGTGGTTTCCTGATGCGTTTACTGTGCACGCTGCTCAGTGACCACCGAGGGCTCCAGCAATGACACACTAGTGCAGGAGGAACCCCGGGACTCTTGCGAAGAGTGATTATTCACAATCCAGTGATTTCCAGGTCATAGATCCAGGCAAGAGGAGCAGAAAGGAGAGACAGCTGCATTTGGCAGTCGTTGTTGATGCAGAGTTCCCCACATTGTGCTTGGCCACAGGATTCGGCTTAAGAGGATGGGCTTGGCTTGGGGAGTCCCCAAGGAAGAATGAACATTGAAGAAAAGTAGAAGAAGTAGCGCCAGGCAGTGGCAGCCATGGAGGAAGACCAGGAAGGCCAATTCGGCGCAGCACAGGCTACAGAAATTTCTCAGTTGGGGAAAATGGAAGAGGGCACTTTCCAGATTATGCAGTGTAGGGTGACCAGACGTCCCGGGTTTTGTTGCTCTGTCCCCCTTTCTCAAGATTATGTTTCCATTGGAAACTGAAGTGGTCCTGGTTTTTGGTAGTCAGTCTTCATAGCTGACAGGCATGAATGCACAACCACTACTGAAGTGTAGTGCCTTGACAACCACTTTCAAGAGTTAGTCCTACTTTCATGTTAGTTGCCCTAGCCCAATGCCTTAGATTTTTAAATCTGGTCACCCTAGTGCAGTGGCTGTAGAAAACCAACTGGGAGCCAACTAATGTTATTTGCTTCACATTGCAGTGCTCCGTTGCAAAGAAGAAGTGTTAAAATGACATTTGACAGACCCCATAAGCATGGCCCAGGCGCCATCTGTTTCATTAATGTGCTTAAATGAAAACAACCCAAAAAAGGACACACCAGAGCAGACCTCTTCTGAGCTCAGAAGTTAGTCTCTGAGTAATGGGAACAGCTGACTTTGCACCCAGGATAGCCGCCTGCTTCATCTGTATGCCTCACTGCGTTTCATGATGGGTGTAGGCTTGTTTGGTGTCTTTGGCATGCGCTTTTGGTTTCGGGCCCAGAAAGAAGGTAAATGGTGAGAATGTGTGAGATTTCCAAATGCTGGATGACCAGGTCTTAATCTATATGTTTGAAGTAGAAAGAGTGTTACCACTGGGAGAGTGGAGGGGCTGCCTGGAGCCCCCAGGGCTGGGCAGGCACCAAGAAGGGTTAAAAATGAGGGGTAGGTGTGTTGAGGAGAAGGAGGAGGACTAGGGGCCATAGAAAGAGGACTCTGCTCAGGGCCAGGTCTTGACCTCCCTGGAACCTAGTGACTACCAATGGTTAGGACAAATTCCTGATCAGGGGACATGGTTCAGTGATATAGCTGGAGCTTGTGGGTTGTTTCCATCCACCTCTATCCTGCTCAGCCTTTTACATGCCTGCTGAACCCCTTGCCCCCAGTAGCCCAATGCCTTAGCAAACCCTCCACCCCAATGGTTGGTTTCCGAAAGTGAACTGCTTATATTTCCAAAACTGAGTGACACCGTAGAGATAATCGTTGTTTTCATGTGCTCCTTAATCGTGGTAAATGGCATTCATTTGTCTCGTCTTCTGGACTGCCTAGTGCGGGCTAATTCCAGGTTTTACAATCCCCCCCAACGCTTACAAGCGAATTCTCTCATTCGGCTCCCAATCCAATCGCTTTCTTCTGTACCACCCTTCGCCCACCCCTGCTGCAGAGATGTTGTTGCCAACACTTTGCCACTCCTGCTGGCTGTCGCAAGGCATCCTACCCTCTGCTCCGGCATTGCTCTTGTGTGTCTCCCTAAGCAAGACAAACATTTGAAGTTCACGAAATGAGGAAATGTCCTCGAACTTCTCCGACCTTCATTGATTTCCTTAGATCCAGCTCACAAAGCTTAAAACCTGAGCAAAACCAGAGAGGCCCAGGTGCAAATCAGATTGGAAAGGATTTGCTTTTGAAATTACCAAATGTGCTATATTTTAAACAGGTATAAGAAGGCAGGTGCAAATCGAAGATTCTCAGGGTGAATCTTATCGTTGCCTCGCGGCAAAAGTTTGGGAATCAGGCCCCTGTTCACGTCCACTCGGGCAAGACACGGTTCCCACTCATCAGGTTTGCCTATGGAGCCTCTGCGAGGTTTCCTGAAGTAAGAGGTGTGTTAGTGAAATGCAAGTAAAACAAACTCTATTTTGACAACGGGGTGACATCCATTGCTAAACCAAGCCAACTGGTCCTGAACACGTATTTTCTCTAAAGACCTTTGCGGACAGGCATTTTATTAGCAAATATTTTAAGAGCAAAACTTATCCCGCAGCGCCCCCTAGTGGCCACAGATCTCCTAAGAGCATATTAAGGTTGTCTACCGTTATTGTAGTTATAAACGGTAATAAATGCTTCACTTTTATGCTATGAAACGTATTTCTGTAATGACGTGAAGAATATATTAACCCTCATACTCATTTTTCGTCTTCAATTGACTGCCTTTCCATTCTGAGGCCATTGATTCACAACGATGTTTGCTCTGGAGAACATAAGGGAAGCACTTGAGAACCTCAGGTTTGCACTTGATACCTTATACCGGTATATTCCCCATAAATAATGTCAGTCGCTGGGAAACAGCAAAGGCAACATTTATGAGGACAATATAAGGGGTAAATGGGAGCAGGGCTTGCGTGGGGTGGGGGGATCCATTTAAAAAGAATTGTGGGTTGCGGGGAGTCCCCTGCAGGGTCCACGTGATATTGTCACCACATGTATGGTATTAAACACAAAAAGGGGTGCCTGATTAAAGTCCTTGGTCCTCCAGGAGTACTATAACAATAAATCTAATATTGGACCAACGGAACAGGGAATAGCTAATCACAACATTTATTTATTTATCTATATCAATAAATGTACTGTTTGTTGATTTCTAAAAACCTTTATTTTCATATCCAAAATTTCATAAAATATAAAATCAAACATTTTATCAAAAACAACTATCTGCATCATACATTCATACTGATTCACTCCTACCACTCTTTCAACTTCCTACTTTGTTATCACAACACATAAGTCTTGTTGTCTCATGGCCACCTTCCTGGATGGCCTCCAATTACTTATTTTTCACAGTGATCAACAAAAGTCCTCTATCAAATTCTGTGATGGTTCTGCCTGCGTGTTCTTAGTCACACAGACTTATGTCTACACGTGTTTCGGTTGTCTTTTCGGGACATCCCCATTCATGGCCCCTTGGATCTTGCAACCTTCTTCAGGAAAGAGAAACGGAGTTGCCTTATTCCCGTAAACATCGAATAGGGTGAGTATCACCACCTAAAATACAATACAGAATATCAACATATCTAGCTAAAATATCAATTCATCAGTCATCTATTCCAATTCATTAACAAGCTATTCCCTCTTATTCAAATCTCAGTAAATGTGTAGAGAAAATGATTCTAATCAGTAATCATTGTATCAATATATATGAATGATAAGCTTAGTGACACCCATTTTATTGATAATCGGATAAATCCTATCTACATCTCAACATGATGGCCACTATACATTGTCCACATTAAAGATGCAAATAAACCCAACCATTAACATGTTTATTTTCCTGTACTTACTCGAATTGGTTATGTTTCTATATTCACAAATCAGATGTATTCATGAATTCATGTACTTCATACGGGCTTATACACGAGGGTTTCTTCGTATTTGGATCCGGCAAGAGAGATACTCCTGTGTGGCAGGGAAACAGTGTAAATCTGACAGTGCCCTCAGGAATCATAGGGCTATTAATTACTAGATGTGCAAAGTACTTACAACTAGTGGAGCGTTGGGTGTGCAGCGAAGTATTTCTATCTGCGGCCACCAGATATAGCTTTAAAACTAATCTTACAGCGGGATCTGCAAAATAAATTATGGAAAAAACTAAAAAAGACTAGAAATTGACCTTTTTGTTACGCCCTTTCACCATTACGCTGTCTTAGCCCACTACCTCTCATTTTTCAAACGCCCTTCTATTAGCTTGCAGTTACAGTGTTTAAAAGCCAAAGTCCAGTGCTTCAAGTTATCCAGTACAGGGCACCCTCCTTCTCTTTGTTATTTCCCTCGTTTCTATCTGGGCTGCTGTAAGGCCATTCCACTTACCTTTTCCCTTCTCTCTCGCAAGCCTGTCTGCAATGCCGTATCGCGTCTGTCTTCCAGTGCTCATTTCTTGGATCTCGCGCGCATTTAAATGCTCGTACATGTATCGAGCAAGAAAGAGGACTAACTCTCTACTGACCAGTGTGAACACTGAAAAAGGACTGTTTGCCGTTTGCAACGGATCACCCATTAGTGTGTGATAAGAGCTCCCCATTCAACTGAAAGATTGAGGCCATTCCTTACCGTATCTAAACGGTATATCCAACGTTGTTCCATTTTGTGAAGCTGGGTGGATATATCTCCTCCTCTTTTTGGATTTTTAAAGTTTGTAACACGAACCACCTCAGATCCGTGTCTTTATGTTGTTTGAGGTTAAAATGATCCACCAGAGGTTTTTCCGCTACCTTATTTCTAATGCAACTGCAGTGTTCTGATATGCGCTGTCTGATCTCTCTTGTGGTTTTACCCACATAATGAAGATTGCAAGGACATCTAATAATGTAAATCACATTTTTGGTGCGACAATTCGTATGTGTATTCATCTTCCATTTGATCGCCCCATGATTGAACTCCTCTCTTGTCTCTGATAAGGGGCAAGACACACAATTTCCACATTTATGGTGGCCTCTAACAGGGGGAAGACCCCATTGATTCAATATAGTTTGTTCCACACTTAAGTCTCTATATGTGTGTACGAATCGTCTCAGATTTTGATTCTTTTTAAAGGCAAAAATGGGTTTCTTTGACAAACTTCCTGGTTGTTTTATTATATCCCAATTCCTAGTCACAATTCTTTTAATCTCATTACTTACTGGATTAAACGTTGTGACACAGACTAGTCTCTCCTGTTTCTTTTTCTCTTTGGGAACCAGACATTCATCTCTGTTGCTATTCAATGCTCTTTTCAAGTTATCCTTCACTAGTTTTCTCGGATATCCTCTATTCAGTAACCTACCTTTTAGATCTTCTGCATGCTTTTTATATTCAGTTATTTCGGTGCAGTTTCGCCGTATCCATAGGAACTGCCCGTAGGGTAAGTTCTGACGGAGGCCTGCTGGGTGAAAACTAAAATAATGCAGCAGCGTATTCTTATCAGTATTTTTCCGGAAAAGGGTTGTCACCAACCGCTGGTCTACTTTTTTAATGAGTAGATCTAAAAAGCTTACCTGAGTAATATGCCATTCCATCGTGAATTTGATGTTATTGTCACATGTGTTTAGCCATTGGTGAAATTGATTTAATGTTTCGCTTGTTCCCCTCCATATCATGAATACGTCATCAATGTATCTGTACCAGGCCCGAAGGCCCAGATACAGATTCCCTTGTTGTTTGAGCAGGCTCTGCTCGCCTAGAATATATTTATCTTCGTATTCGGCCATAAATAAATTCGCTATATCTGGGGGCGAATGTTGCACCCATGCTGACTCCCTTTCTCTGCTTAAGGAGATTTTGTTTGAACAGAAAGACATTTTCAGTCATAGCGATACGTGCACATTCTTGTATGAACTCTGTAGGTGGAGTATGTGGTTCTGTTCTTTTGTTCAGGATTGTACCCAACACCTCAAGACATTCTGTCTGAGGAATAGAGGTATAAAGGGACTCTATGTCCATTGTGACCAGAATATCATTGGCCTCTATAGTCTGATTTTGGGTTATTCTGATCATATCACCTGAATCTTTCACGAATGATGGCATTTGTGCCACAAAAGGTTTAAGAAAGAATTCTACGTACACCGAGAGTGGTTCTAGGAGAGAATCTATGGCCGCCATATGGGTCTGCCAGGTGGATTGGTCATCCTTTTATGAATTTTAGGGAGAGTGTAAAAAGCCACCTTTCTAGGGTGACTTTTTCTCAGGAAGCAACCTTCTTGACTACTTATCCACTTTTCCCTTTCTGCATGGTTCGTCAGACTTTTTATTTCTTCTTCTAGTCTTGGAGTTGGATCTAACAAAAGTTTTTGATAAGAATCCTCATCGCTTAATAAGCGGATACATTCTTTTTCATAATCTTCTGTTGACATAATTACAATCCCACCCCCCTTATCCGCGGGTTTAATTGTAATATCTCTTCGGTCACATACAACTTTCAAAGCTTCTCTCTCATTGGAACTCAAATTATCTGGAGTATAGTTCCTAGTTTTGATGGCTTTTAAAACTTCTTTTGTTACCCGATTCTCAACGGTAACCATCTTCTGAGGCCTGGCATACATGGGGGGATTGAAAGTTGACTTAATTTTCAATCCCGTCATGTTGGGCACACTTTCCACCTGATTGGGGGATTGATTATCTTTCTTTTGGCTTGGCAGAAAGATCTCGAAATAGTGTTTTAATCGTATGTTACGGAAGAATTTATGTAATTCTACTTCCGTATCAAAACTGTCTGCTCTTGTGGCAGGCACAACAGAGAGACCTCTGGACAGCAAGCTGAGTTCTATCCCACTTAGGGTCTTTGTAGATAGATTAAAGACCGGTATTTGTTCCTGGTTTACTGGTTCGTGTACCACTGCCTGGTACGCATTCCTGGTCCCTGTCTTGGTCGCCCCCTTTGATTGCCTCTGGGAAAACCCCGCTGATTTGCGGGACCTGCTCTCCCCCCTAGATTGGGACCCGTTTGGTTATCAAGGGAGGGATCTGAACCACTGGAGGATCCAGAAGTATTGGAAAAGGATACATATTGATTGTTCCTTCTGTTGAATTGTGCTTTTGCCAGATCAGTGAAGAACCCCTCTTTCAAATATGGATAGGTTCTTTCTTCTCTATAATTGGAAACATCTTTCTGTAATTTTATAATTTTACGATCCAAGTTCAGTTGTTTGAACTTCTTTATTTCTATTTCCAGGTCTTCTAACAGTTTCTTTGCATCTTTTATGTTTTTGTTATCTAGGAACAATTTCTCCAGTTCTGCCAATTCATCTCCCTGTTTTTTGGCGTCTTCTTCTGCGGTTTCAACAATCAGAAGGATCCAATCCCGCGAGCATCTATTGCCCACCCCGCTAAAATTTTTTGAAATTCAGGATTATCGATAAATATCCGCGGAATGTTCCTGACCTGTAAGCCATCGGGAATAATCCCCGCCTTGAGGTATTCCAGCATAAATTTGCCATGTAATTCTGTCCTCGTCAATTTTTCATTTTGTGATTAATTTTTTCTAGGTCATCCACCCCGCCACCCTTTGCAGCTGCTGGTGTTGTGTCACCTAGTAATGCTGGAGCATTTAACATTTTCTTATAATGCTCATCTGTGAAGGAGAAGAGGTTCACTCCTTACATTTTTAGATCGACACAGTCAATCAGTTACTTATTGCCCCTACAGCCACGGGCTGTACTACAATATTAAACACAAAAAGGGGTGCCTGATTAAAGTCCCTGGTCCTCCAGGCGTACTATAACAATAAATCTAATATTGGACCAACGGAACAGGGAATAGCTAATCACAACATTTATTTATCTATATCAATAAATGTACTGTTTGTTGATTTCTAAAAACCTTTATTTTCATATCCAAAATTTCCTAAAATATAAAATCAAACATTTTATCAAAAACAACTATCTGCATCATACATTCATACTGATTCACTCCTACCACTCTTTCAACTTCCTACTTTGTTATCACAACACATAAGTCTTGTTGTCTCATGGCCACCTTCCTGGATGGCCTCCAATTACTTATTTTTCACAGTGATCAACAAAAGTCCTCTATCAAATTCTGTGATGGTTCTGCCTGCGTGTTCTTAGTCACACAGACTTATGTCTACACGTGTTTCGGTTGTCTTTTCGGGACATCCCCATTCATGGCCCCTTGGATCTTGCAACCTTCTTCAGGACAGAGAATCGGAGTTGCCTTATTCCCGTAAACATCAAGTAGGGTGAGTATCACCACCTAAAATACAATACAGAATATCAACATATCTAGCTAAAATATCAATTCATCAGTCATCTATTCCAATTCATTAACATGTATGGTGACATTTTTGCAGGGATATTATCACATGGAACCCTTATACCGGAGTCACAAAGCAATCTGGTGATGCCTGGAGCATCTTTGAGATGCTCACCTGGGCCTGTGCTTCTCATAGCTTTCCTCAGCGGCGTCTAGAGGAGCTCCAGGCATCTGCTTGTCTGCTCCACTTTTAGGCTTTGTGAATCAGGGGTAAGGCGGCAGGTGCAAACCAGAGATGCTCAACGACATCTCCTCATCTGTACAAGCGAACATCGTTGTGAGTTAGGCCTTATGGGGAAACTTGTTGGGTGCAAGTGATGAGATGTTGTCGCCATCTCACCCTGTGAGGGGCCTTCCCTGTGAAAGGTGGGTGCTGGCAGCCTAGCATACATTAGTGCCTGGACCATGCTCCTCCTGACACTAATACGTGCAATAGGTCTGGCAAGCACATCATTTACACTGCTGGCCGGCCCCACTGAGAAGCGCAGGTCACCTCAGCACTTTCTTTTATCTGTGCTCTGCCTCTATATGTGTAGTGTGAAGATTGCAAGAACGCTGATCGTTTACCAATATATTTCTAGACTATTTTTAAAATACATTTTTAAGGACCATTCTTTACATTTCAGCGAGTACAGATAAGAGTATACACTTGCCTGGAATGTTGCCTGTGGAATTCACTTTCTGGACTAGGGAAGTGACATTTGAAAAATCAGTGGCTAGAGATTTGTATGAGGCTCATGATGCACAGTGTCGCGGTGCACCCCAAGAGCACGCGAAGAGAGCAGACGTCCATAAATCAAAGTATGTGACTCCAATGGCGCAAATCGTCAAAAGTGAGATTTTAATTTAATTTGGGAAGCATGCAAATGTGAATAATTACAGTGGGGGTGCCTGGTACCTATTTCTTAATGAAATATGGATGTGCATGCAGACAATTTAATAATAAGCTTGTTTTAATTGGCAGGAATTGATAAGGAATTGCTAAATAGATGCACAGCCTGTGCACATATTTTGTGTTCTGGCAGTCCTAGGTGATTTACCAATCATTTATGTTGGGCAACCACTTATGGCAATATGAATATAATCAAAATAATTCACAAAGCAAGAATCCTCATATCAGAAAGAGGCTTGTTTGTGTTGGATTCTGTTGCTGGGTTATTTCTGTCATCTGTGGCTGTGCACTGCAGATAGAGAGAGGGGTTTACACTGTTTAGATGCTGTCCCCGGGGCTGTTCAGTTCTCTCGAAACCAAACAAAAAAACATGATTTCACAATAGTCTTGCAATGCAAGACTAAGAAGTATTTGTGCCAGGAAAAGAAGGAGCTCCCACATTTCTGTAACTGAAATAACAGATCGAGCAGGGGCCCTAACGTGTAACACAGCAATATTTGGCGGCCGGGTTTAAGAGATGTCTGTCCAGGCCTAAGATTCACAGAGGCTGGGGAACCCATTAAATAAGTGTTGCCTATGGAACCGAAAGACTGGCCTAGCAAACCCGGTCAGGTTTTTGTACCTGCCATGGAAGGGAGCAAAATCTATTTGAAAAGGTGTGTGATTATAATTAATCAGGAGTAAAAATAAAATTAAGTTACAATCCCTCTTTTGAACAAAAATCTGTGGTTCTTGTGTTCATTCATGTTTAGCCAACTATTCTAACAACAAGATATAATTATATGTTGCAAAAATCAATGTATCCTCGATATATTATTACAAAACAAACAATCGTAATCCACCAAACGCATAAAATGGGCGATGCTATTCTAAAATATGTTTATTTATAGCAAGGCAGTATAGGTTACAAACAGTATCGGATGGCAGTATAATATAGCAAAGAAAAGATTTTGGCTTTGTGTCCCTTTCCCCCCATCATTCCGGTTTTCCCGGGCCAGAGATTCAGTCTATCACCCCCGCCTGGTGCGTACTCTCCTGGTCCCTCAGGGCCCAACGGGCGTTGATTGGTTTGAACGTCATTGCGGGAAATCGCTGATCATAGTCCAGCACTGGGGCCCATACATTCTGGAAGCGGTGCAGAGTCCCTGCTCTCGCTGCGGTGACCTTTTCCGCTATTAAGATGTCCCACAATTTTCCCCACCAGTGGGCTAGGCAGGGGCCGTCTTGTGACTTCCAGAAACGGGCCAGAACTGTCTTGCCCGCCAAGAGGCATTGTGTGAGGAGCTTAGCCCTATTGCCGGAGCGGGGGTAGATTCCGGGGATCGGGATCCCCAGTAGAATTGTCTCAGGGTCCAGTGGGAGGGCGGAGCCGGTGATTTGTTCAATGGTTGAGAGACACCTGGTCCAGAATTGCTGGATCTTGGGGCACGTCCACCACATGTGAAAGTAAGAGCCTGGTTGACTGCAGCCTCTCCAGCAGGCGGGGTCCACTTGTGGATTCATGTGGTGGAGTCTGAGAGGGGGGTAATACCAGCGCAGGGTGAGTTTGTATGCACATTCTTTGTTGGTGACGCAGGTGGAGGAGGAGTGGGTGCGGGACCATATGTCTACCCAGGTTTGGTCATCAATCGGATGGCCTAGGTCCGCCTCCCACTGAGCCATGGATCGAGTTTTTGCCGCCAGAAAGTCCCTCGAGAAGCATCTATATATGGCTGAAGTTCTTCCTCTAGCCGGCAGATCCGCGAGAGTTAGCTCCAGTGGAGTCGGGGGGCGAGTTGCCGCCTGGAGGGTCTGGGGGTGTGAACACCAGTGGCGGAGCTGGCAGTATGTGAATCTGTCCCTCTCTTGAAGCCGAAAAGTCTCCTTGCACTGTTCGAAGGTCCGGGGTCTGTTTTCGGAGTACATCTGCCCCAGGGTTTCAAGGCCCCCGTCTATCCAATTCTGGAAGTTGCGGGGGAGAGATCCCGGGGAGAAGTCGGGGTTGTGAAAGATCGGCGAAAGGGGGCCCCGGCCCCTCGGGATTCCCTTCTGCTTTAGAGCCCAGTCCCAGGAGCTTAGGGTCTGCTTCGTTGTCAGTAGGATGTCCTTCCAGCGCGCCCTGAGAGAAGGTTGGATGTGAGGGAGGAACCGGAGGGGGAGCGGAAGCTGGGCTTGCTCCAGTTCCACCCATCTGGGGCGGGCCGTGCTCGACTGCCAGGCGTGTAGGTGTGACAGTTGCGCCGCTGTCCTATAGGCCTGCAGGTCCGGGACCCCTAGGCCTCCTAGCCTGGCGTTACCAATCAGGGTCTTGTGGGGGATCCTGGCCTTTTTGCCTTTCCATATGAATTTCGATATCTTCCTCTGTAAGTCGTGGAGGGTCTGGGCCGGGAAGGGCACCGATAGGGATGAGCAGGCATAGAGGAACCTAGGGAGCAGGTTCATTTTGACGGCTGTGATCCGGCCCATTAGTGAGATCTCTTGCGTGGTCCAGCGCTTCAGGTCCCCCTCCAGCTCCTTGATCAGTTTGGGAAAGTTCGCCTGATAGGTCTCCTTTGGGTTCGCTGGGATGAGAACTCCTAGGTAGGGGATCGAGTGGTCCCTCCATTCGATCGGGCACAGATCCGTTAACGCCTCTTTTTCTTCTGGGCGGAGGCCGATTCCTAGGGCCACTGATTTGGCGAAGTTGATAGTAAAGCCGGTGACCTCCCCCAATTCCTTTATTTCGGCCAGGGCGTGCTTCGCTGAGGTACTGGCTTCCGTAAGTGTCAATAGTACATCGTCCGCGTAGAGAGCGATTTTGTGGTGGGACGGGCCCACCTGAAGTCCCTTAATGGATTCATTCCGCCTGATCTTCTGGGCGAAGGGCTCCATTGTGAGGGCGAAGAGTAGGGGTGACAGCGGGCAGCCCTGCCTTGTCCCACAAGACAGAGGTATCGGGGCTGAGTGGGCGCCATTGATCCTGAGGATGGTTTTGGGCTGCTTGTAGTTCGCCAGGATCATGGCTTGGGCTGTGGGGCCGAACCCAAATGCTTCCAGGGTGCATTCCAGATAGGACCAATCGACTCTGTCAAAGGCTTTGGTTGCGTCCAGGGCCATTAAGGCGAGGCCTTGGGAGTTGCGGTGGGCGATGTTCACTAGGTTCAGAGTCCGCCGGATGTTGTCCCCTGCTGCTCGGTGAAGAATGAAGCCTGTTTGGTCGGGGTGGATTATTTCCGGGAGGATAAGTGCCAGGCGGTTAGCCAAAATCTTCGAGTACAGGTTGGCGTCGATATTCAGTAAGGCGATGGGTCTGTATGACGCCGGATCTCTCGGGTCTTTCCCCGGCTTAGGAAGGAGGACCGTCACCGACTCTTGCATCGTGGGGGTCACAGATCCCGAGACCTGGAAAGAGTTGAAAAGGGCCACCATATGGGGGATAAGTTGGAGCTTAAATATCTTATAGAACCTCGGGGAGAATCCGTCTGGGCCCGGGGCCCGCGATTTGAGGGCCTTGATGGCTTCGTCAACTTCTTCATCTGTTATCGGGGCTTCCAACTGCTCTCGTGTGGAATCTGAGAGACGTGTCAAGGCTGCGTTCCGCAGGTATGCCTCCTGCCTTGACCGATCTCGGGGGGGGTGCTGTCATGACCTGGGTTAAGTGGTCCGAAGCTAGTTGTAGTTTCGTCTGTTCGGAGTGGTGTATCACCCCCTGTGGGTCTCGGAGCCCTATAATTGTGTTGGTCCGTCTCGTTTTAGCTAGCTTGGCCACCAGTAACTTGTTGGCCTTGTTGCTTTTGGCATAGTAAAATTGTTTGGTCTTCGCCAAGAGTTGCGCAGTGTGTTCTGCATAGTGGGCCTCCAATTTCTTCCTGGCCGAGCGGAGCGCTCTCTGTGTTCTGGGAGACCAGCCACTCTTTTTCTGGGCTTCCTCAGCTGCTCGCAAGTCCTCCTCCAGGGATAGGCGGATCTGTTTCCGGTTTCGATGGTATGCTACGCCTTGGGCTATCAAGGATCCCCTAACTACAGCTTTCATTGCATCCCAGTTATTGGCTAGGGAGGTGTCCGCGGCTGGGTTCTCCTCAAAGAAGTTCTTGATGGTGGTGGCTATATTGTCTCTGATTGACATATCATTGAGGATTGGGTCATAGAGCGCCCATCTGCGTGTCGCCTTAGCGTGGGTGTTCTGAATGCTTAGTTCCATTATTATCGGAGCATGGTCTGATAGAATTCGCTGGCCTATAGACACTTCATTAGCGAGGGCGAGAGTTTGGGGGGAAGATAGAATGAGGTCAATTCTGGAGTGAGTTCGGTGAACGCCCGAGAAGAAAGAGTAGTCTTTCTCGGTGGGGTGAAGCACCCGCCATGTATCCACCACCTCCAGGGTTCTGAAGAGCCGCAGCAGACTGAGGGCCTGACCGAACTCGCCAAGAGCAGGGGGGTTGGATTTGTCTTTAGTGGGGTCTGGAACCCCGTTGAAGTCCCCTCCGATTATTGTCTGGCCTTCCGCAAAGCTTGAGAGGGAGGAGCCCAGGGAATCATAGAAAGTTGCCTGTCCCGAGTTGGGTGCATATGCCGATACCAAGGTGTAGAGATCCCCCAGCAGGAGGCACTTGATGGCCACGAAGCGGCCCTCCGGGCACATCATGGAGTCCAAGATCTGGGGGCGCAGGTCTTTCCGAAATATAATTGCTGTGCCCCCCTTTTTAGAGTTCCCCGAGGCGAAGAACTGGCGTGGATACATGCTAGATCGGAGCCGGCCAAAGTCTGCCGGGAGGAGATGAGTCTCTTGAAGGAACACCACACCGGCCTCCTCATCTTGTAGCTTCTGGAGAATCGATTTGCGCTTGGGGGGAGAGTTGAGTCCGTTAACATTCCAGGAAAGGCATCTCAGCGTCTGGTGTTCCGGGATCGGGGAGCCAGAGGTTCCTTGCTTGGGGGACGGAGGGGGGACTCCAGGTTGTCCATTAGCTGCCATCGTGTAGAGGGTGTAGAGGTGATCTGTACCGCACTTGCAGTTTTAACAGAGGCCCCCAACGGGAGGCCAACTTTTTAACTAGCGGGGTGGGAAACATTGTGGGTGTAACCCCACCCCAGGCCAACAGGGCCAATCGTATCTGGCAAAGTAACGTTTGCATCCAAGGACTCTAAGATGGAGCGGACCTTGGAGGGGGGGCATAGGCCGTGAAGGAAGCCCGCCGCGCTGGGCGAACGTAGGACTGTGTTGGGCCGGAGTTACTGTTTCTGAATTTAGCTGAAAGGGCGTTGGGCGTCCGGGACGCCGGAGGAGCGGAGGACACCCAGGGCCGCTCGGACTCGGGCTATCTTCTCCTGCTTCGGGAGGCCTTGGACCATGGAGGACGCCTGGGTTGGGGAGGGAGGGCTGACGTAGGGCTCCCCGAGGCTTCCAAGTCCGGGGAGGTAGTTCCTTCAGGGGAGGAGGACGTCTGCATGATTTTAGCGGCATCTTCTAAGTGGGATATTCTCCGGAGGGAGCCATTATACGAGAATTGCAATGCTGTGGGGAAGAGCCATCTGTATTTGACTTTACGCTCCTGAAGGAAGAGGGTTAAAGGTCGGAGAGCCCTTCTTTTCTGAAGGGTTGAGAGGGAGAGATCCTGATAAATTTGAAGAGGGTGACCTTGAAAGGAGAGTTCATCTCCGGACCGACTGATAGCGGAGATAGCTTCTTTTGTGGAGAAATAGTGAACTCTCGTAATGACATCCGGGGACTGGTCGGAGTCTACTCCCCGACGCGGACGCAGTCTGTGAGTCCGGTCCAGCAGCAGTTGGGATTTATCTAGTTGTGGGAGGAGGGTTTGGAAGAGGTCTCCTATGTAGCCTGCAAGATCTTGGTCGGGGACTGAGGACGGAACTCCCCGGATTCGGAGGTTATTCCGACGAGCTCTGTTTTCCAGGTCCTCTTGTTTGTATTCGAGGATTTCGCACCTGTCTTGGAGGGCTCTTACTGTCTGCTGAATATCTCCCATGGCAGCTGTTTGGTCTTGGGAGCGATCCTCGATCTCACTCAGTCTCTGCTCCACTTCGGTCACCCTGTGGTCCGTTTGTTCCAATTTGGAGGTGAGTTCCGACATGCAGGACCGAAACTCGGCTTTGATGTCTGCCATAAACGCCAGTAGATCACCTCTGGTAGCTGGGGTGTCACCCACCTCCTGGGAGATCATTGGGGTGGGGGTAACTGAGTCCGGTTTCTTTCCCTTGTCAGGAGCGGTGAGCATGGTAGCAATGTCCACGTTTTTAATAACTTTCGACTGTCTCGACATGTTGGCGAATCGTGGGTGGGGAGATGGTTTGGAAGGCCCACCCTGTGGATGAGTGTCAAGGCTCTTGATTGCGGAGAGGGAATGCTGGTTCCAAGCTTGGCCGGTGCACAGTGGCTTCAGACAAGGGGGTGAGCTCTCCAAGTCTTGGTGGTAGGCAAATGAGTGGGGCGAAGGATCCGGTAGGCAGATAGATTGATGTGCGCCCACTTGGGACTGGGCCAGAGAGAACAGAGCGGGTAATGCAGTGGGCCGGGGCGCCCCAGGAAATACGCCGTCGGGTCGCTTCCGAGGCTGAAGGGGGCTACCCCTCCGGAGTCAGGGATAGCCCGGGCTGGAAGTGTGGCCAGGCCCGGGGGTTAGCCTAGGCGCTTCGGGGGGCGTCAGAGAGGGCCCCGGGCCAGGGCTCCAGGTGGGCGGCGTTGGTCAGGCCCTCCTCGGGGCTTGCAGCTGTGAGTGGGGATGGTAGTGGGAGGGGACCTCCAGGTCCCGGGCCTAAGCGGAGGCCCCAGATGATGGTATGGGCCGGGGCGCCCCAGGAGTGCGGCGTATGGGGTCTGGATCTCTAGGTCTTGGGCAGAGAGGAGTGGAGGCAGGAGCCCGCCGGAGGGCGGAGGGGGGGAGGGTGGTGATGGCGCGGCCCCCACCTCAGGCGCTGTGGCAGATCCGGAGGGCTTCACCCGTGTGGCCTCAAAGGGGTCCTCACCCCCAGCAACCCCTACCTGATGGGCACCGTCCGTGCCGTTCTTCGTCAGGCAGTCGTGTGCAGGCCTGGAGCGGTAGTGCGGGAAGCGGGGGCCCCCCGCGGGCGGCGCAGCTGTGCAAGGGTCGCTTCGGGGAGACCACCGGAGGAGAAGTCCGGGGGGGCTGATGTCGCTCCGCCGCGCCCCGGGCGCTCGAGGAGCTAAGCCGCGTCCGGAAGCGGCTTCAGGAGGCTCTCCCCGCCCTCCTGGGTCGAGAGACGAGCCCGGCCGCCATCTTAGGGAGTCGTTGCTGAGGACGGCTCAGGGAACCGGGGCGGATAACTTCGTCCCCGTCGGGCGTCATGGTCTCCGCTTCGGCCTGCATGGGCCCCAGGTCCTCCGACGTCCTTGGGATCAGCTGGGCTCCGGTATCGAGGCGCGGAGCCGCATTAGGGGCCCAGAAACGGCGGGCTTCGCACGGCGGGCCTCAGGGGAGCAGCCACATCGTTGGCGCTCCAAGCCACGCCCCGCCGGGCGATGCTATTCTAAACATGGGGTCATATTGACATCTACTGGGCAAAAGTAGTATTGCCTTTCATCATCTTTTAATTGACTTTTATTGCACACAGTGAAATTAGGTCAGGGGGAGTCAGAGTCAGGTTGACAGCCCTCGACCACCCACATTGGCAGATCTCACACCGCAGATTCTGGCAAAACATTTACTGGACCCCTCTAAAGTGTGCAGTGTGAGGTATCCTGACCTTTGTTCCTGTGGTCGACATTGAGTGTGGGACCAAGGTCAGAGGTGGACAGTCCTATCCAGATATTTAGAGATTTACGCTCCCCAAACTGAGCTCGATGACTCTTGGACGAAGGGACACATTAACTGGGCACGCGCCATAGTGTCGAGATTTACAGTTATCAGTCCATGCCCCTCAATTATACTCAAAGGGAACTCGAGTTCTTTGCATGGAAGATACACCTAGCAATGGACAGCGGTACAAAATAGAGAGCAATACAGAGAGAGAAGGACAGGGCGAGCCAGAGGGGGGAAGGGTGGGTGGTGAATCAGTGCTATGGGGGCGGGGTGGGGTTTCAAAGGACACATGTTGTTCCAAAAGAGCAGCGTCTTTAGTTCTTCATGAAGTGCATGAGAGAGGGGGAGCCTCTGTTATACTCATACAATTAATATCCAAAAGCATCTCCTGTGCTTTAGGGTTGTTTTAATTAGGCCACTTTGAGTCGCGCCAAAATCAGAATAATATGTGTATATGATACCCAGATTAGTTTAGTTTCAAGACCTGGCGACCCAGGCAGGAGTTTATCATACATGAGTCTTTCCTCAGCTACCTTCCTTCACTCAGTTTCAGAGGGCACCTGTAGAGTGAGCTTTAGTGAACAAACAGTGGGCCTCATCCAGAGTTTGCTGGTATCCTGGTCGTTAAACCGCCAGGATACCGGCAAATGGACATACCGTTACTGGCACCTGACATCCCGGTATAACGGGGTTGCAGGTGCTGTCAATGGCGGTCCTTCCCCATTCCATGTAGTACCATAGGACCCCTGGGGAGATGTGCTGGTATTTCCGGCACTGGTAATACTGGTGCCAGAAATACAGGCTGTTTTATGCTGGTGGGGGCCTGAGTTACCGCCAGCGCTTGGCTTGAGGTAAGTCAGGCTGCCCCCACTGCCATACTTGTACTCTTCCAGTCTGGTAAAGAGCCTGCTATACAGAAATACTGGCACTTTTTTACCAGACCGGCATTGTCATAATGACCCCCAACATCCTTTATTTTTCCCCCAATTGAGGGTTTATGTGCTAATATGGCAGCCACTTCTTCTTGCAAATGACACAAAATTGATCCCCCTCAAGGCCCCCGGCCTGAAACATTTCTCTTCAATGCGTTATATGGAAGAATAATATGTGGAATTGGAAGCCAGCCTCCAGTTCTGCCCACTGGGGTTGCCTGTATGAGCAGTTTAAGTGGATGTGATTCTATCAATAAAAACCTCTGCTTCACCAGTCACCCCCACAGTGCTGCATGGACCGACGATGGAAACACATTGGCACAAATACACTGATACGAGGGGCCTGAAATACTCCCCTGTTGAGTGTTATATTTTAGCATGGATCCCATTCAAGCGAGCTAAAGATTCGGTGCTCCGCGACCGCAGCATACTTTGTCCATGCCACATGACGATCAAGGGTGATTCCCCGGTGGGTATTACATGCTGCTAGTTTTAAGAGTCTGCTTTGAATTCTCCACTGATCTGGTCCAGAGGAGAGTTCAAATATCATTGGTTTAGTTTGGAGTAGTTCATCACCAACAGAAGAGAACAAACACATAAGGCACGTAGACCGTGATGGAGTCTGAACACTTGTCCTGGACTATAAGACCATATACACAGCAAATGGAAGCTAAGGAAGTGTTCTACCTCCTAGTTTTGGAGGAAGGGTTTCTACTTTACTCAGATGCAGAGACATCTTGCAGATGTATATGCTAAAGAGCAGGGGAGCTAATATGCACCCCTGACTCAAACCTTTTTGTGTTGAGTAGTGGCCCACATTTCCCCAACCACATTTTGACCCGGTTACTATACTTGCTATCAACATATCCGCGGACACATGGTGCACCCTTTACCCCGGTGTGAGACCCGACTGTTGGGTGATTCCTTCATTTCCACCGCAATAGACTAATGACACTCCTCTAGCTGGTCTGGCACCATCCTGGGTTTGGCTGAGCGCATGGTCATGTATGAGGATGTGGTAGTGCTCATCTTCGTTTCACCGGGCTTCATGTGCACGTCACTGGTTATGAAGTGCTTTGGAAAATCGTCTCCAAATAAGGAGTAACCACGAGAGCTGGATTCACATAACATCTTGACCAATGCCTTTTTGAATTGGTCTTATGCTTGATTTGAAGCCCCTTGGCATCCAGTGCTGCTGTTTTCTTCCCACTACACAAATAGTCCCACTTTATAATTACTACAGATTTAAAATACTATCCGGCTTGATTTTTATTTTGCTGATTTGAGCAATAACTGCCCACCCAGTCGCCCAAACCATGGTGGTCTTTCAGATGCTCACTTGGGATGTGACAGACTCTTTCCCAAACCATCACGCTTAATACACTACCAGGTTCTAATTACTACTGGGGCTTGGACGACAATAGTGTACAGTACAGTGGCTTTCGTGTGATCTTTGGGTTGTATTGCTGTGGCATCACAACAACTCCTTACAGCTTGCTAGGTACAATACAGTGTGATTGAATCACTTGGTGTACCCAGGCTCAGTTTGTGTGAAGAGCTCTGCATTTTCTCTTTATTGACATTTATTTGAATTCACTTTGAGTTGGGTTTAGCTGAACTGAATCTCATGAGCCAGGTCAATCCTTCTCCGCAAACACTTGTGAACTCTCACTGTCTGCCCACTGGCATGCACCATGCTGTGTGTGATTGGTCAGTGTGTGTGGCATTTGGTAATATATATTCGGGGGCCAGCTGTAGGCAGCCTTATGTTAACTCTTCTGCAAATGATTGTCCTTTCGTCTCTTCTGCTGCTCAGGCACACTACAAGCGAGGGTTTGGTTATACATTTGTGTAAACCATGTCTGATCCACTCGAGCTGACTGTAATGATATATTGAGAGACCACCCTTAACTGCGGGAGTTCCCCCTGCCCCAACTAAGATGACACACAAAACATCGGCTATTTCTGTTCAGCTAGCCCGATCTATGACCCATATTGATCCAAATAGATCACTCCCCCTTGTGCCAATGGTGAGCCAAGAACCAGGACGGGGTACAGAAAGATTACACATTTATTTAAATTATCGGTTCAATGACTATTTGCTCCCAATGATCACACGCGCCACCTTCTCTGTGACAAAAAACAAAGCTTCAATACAAAACACAATTGTTGTTTGGTTCAGATACATGGAACACAGGCCAATGAAACAGTAAATCCTCCTGGCCCACAAACGCCTTTGATGTCAAAAATAAATAATACTTTGGAACATTACTAAATCATGAGCCTTAATATTTCCCGATAACGTTTAGATTTAAAACAACTGCCACCCATTCTGTGTTCAAAAGCAAATTACACGTGCAGTAGTTTTTACATTACTTTCTCTGTGCACTTAAAGATGCTAGCAATTTTGAAATCACACAGACATTTGAGAATGCTTTTGATTGATAGAACCCGCCTTCCTAATTCACCCCCAAGCAATACAAAATCTTTCTTCTATCAGGGTCACTTACTCACTGCCCAGAGAGAGTGTGCATTTTTCAATTTAGAATTACACGGTTTCATTTAAGCCAACACTTCTCTACCCAGCACCAAAAACCCAGGCTACAGGTATATTCAGCACCCCTGTATTTAAAGGTAAGGTTGGGGGGTGGGGAGGAGTGACAGTTAGGAATTATTTTTTTTTTTACAAGAACACCCCTTTTCTTTAGAGAAGTCTGGAGTTAACAGATGTACCCAATTACTAAATTACTATAACGTAAATTCCTGCTTGGAGATAGGGGTGAGGTTTTCAACCTCCACCCGAGCTCCTCTGCACCGTTCTATATGGGAGTTAATTAAATCATTATTTAGTCAATAATGTTAAGGGTCTACTTAGTTTGCCACCCACCCCCTAGTAAGGGGAAATATTAAGGCAAGCAGATCCCCCACCCAGAGTTTCGTCTGGATTAAGGTACTTGCATTGGATCTCTCTGGGTTTGGCGCACTGGAAAGCCAGCCAGGTTTCAGGACCCTCTCTTGTTAAAGCACAGGGATCTGGTTGGGTACTTCAGTCAAAGGCAGGCACCAGCTTCATCCCTCTATTTGGCTCTCCTCATTCATTGGGCCCAGTCAGCTTTTAGGCTTTCCCAATGTCTGTCTCCCAGGTAAAATAATCCTCCAGCAATCTTCAATAACTCCAACCCAGGTAGTTCAGGCCGTGGTGTTAGGATTCACCCAGATGGATTTGAGCAAATCCCCTGTGAAGATTTTAGGCTGCTCTCCTGGCAAGGTTAAATTCTACCACCTCCTCTCACCCAGATGATTTTAGGTCGTCAGGCCCCCATGAAGGCTTTTCAGCAGCTCACCCCTTTTTGGCTTGTGCAGCCACTTTTTAACCCCCTACCCCACCCCCAAAATACTAAGATTAGTAGGTGTTAACTTATTAGACTTGAATTTTCATTGGTCCGCTTACGGTCTAATGCTCCCCAAGGTTCAACCCCTCTCTGCCGATTAGCCCTTGGAGTTCTATGCTTGAAATGATGTAAAGGATGATCCAGCCACCTGCATGACATTTTACACTTTCCATATTTTTCATCTAAAGTCACATTACAAAAGTTTGCAATTTACAAATCAACATTATAATATATACATTTTATATTCAATGAAAACACTTTGTTAAAGGGATGTTACAAGTAAAACCGAAACCCCCCAGAAATTCGCCAGCTATGGTAAGCTAAGCAACCATAACTCGTGCCACCACCGTGCACTGCTAAGACTAACACCGAGGATATCAACAATGACATCACAAATGTCATTGATGACATCGCAGATGACATCACATATGAAATTAATTTGGATGAAAAGTTCCTACAAGGGGTTGTGTTTATAATGTTGATAGCAACATGTCAGGGGTGATCGGGAGACCTATCATGAACTACGTAATGAATTAAAGGATGTAGTCATCTAAACAAAACATTATATTGGAGTGTTGTTGGTAATACAGGAACCTAATCATGCATACACATATGCAATGGCTGCAGCATGCACCACAGAAGTACAACATTTTTAATCTGGTCATTTTGGATAGTAAAATAATGAATGCTACCTTATCAGAGTTTTGCGTTATGTTAAACATTGGATCAATAGCTAATAATTCAAGACTTCCTACATACTTGTCTTAGTACAAACAATGCATATTAAGACCCACAATACATACAAATCAGAGGCACATACAGGGAAAATAAAGTAAGGAAGAAAGAAACATCACCAGAAAATGTCAATAACATTAAAATTAAAGTTCATTATCATGTATACAACTCAGTTGAGTATTTGAGGCCTGATTATAGCCTTATATATGAGCACCATGAGCTGAGACCAAACCCTAAGTAAAGTACCATAACAACATAGGACAAGGTTAACGTCTAGATATGCCACCTTTTGAATTTTAATATTCGGACTGTCGGTGAACAAAACCGCCTGGCCTAGATATGTCAGTTAACAAAAACAAGTGGCCCAGATATGTGATGCCATCAGTCATGTTATCAATTAAATTTGTGATGTTATCTTTGATGTCCTGGTTGTTAGTCTTAGCCGTGCACGTTAGTGAAGCGGGTTATGGTTGCTTAGCTTACCATAACTGGTGAATTTCTGGGGTTTTTCGGTTTTACTTGTAACCATAATGTCGCTTTAACAACGTTTTTTCATTGAATTTCATAGGTTTTTATTAGTGCAATGTCGCCATAACGTCCCTTTAACAATGTTTTTTCAGCGTATTTCATGGGTTTTTGCCAGTGCATGCTCATTTCCTACAACTTACTAATATCATACTTAACCCAATATAACATTTTTCCCACCTTCTAGCATAATATTTAACATTTCTACACACGTTTTGCAACTTTTTCCACTTTTCTGTGTCTGTCAACGTTTGCAAATGTCTGACGTCATTGCAGACTTTTTGGACGATAACACATGATTGCGTGTGACATGATGACGCATTCACGAAAGTGTCCGCACTTAGCGATATGTTCCGTGCTTCGCGGACAGTTCAGAACTGCTTTTCCTGCTGATCTAGGAACTTTCAAGCTCAAAATGTCCTTGCACAGCTCCTACACCTATTCTTCTTACTCATTAGCCATTAACAAACTAGTACAGAGCACATACTTCGAAGAATATTAGCTAAACTGCTATTTATCTTAAAAATGCATCAGCTACTGCCATCCCTCATCCCCAAGAGCCACCAACACCACCATCTGGAGGACCTACACAACAAAAAGAGGCACAGTACTTCCAAAGACAATGAAGAGGACCAAGAAAATGACGTAGAGGAATTGCCTACCTCTAGCACCAAGAATGAATCATGGGGGTGGCTGTTCTTTACCATTGTTTGGAATGTTTCAAAGGCTAAATTTACCAAAGTGAAATGCACTGAGTGCAATGTTGTACTCAGTTGTGGACTACCTGGTCAACACTCTTATGGGACCACCTCCATAAACCGCCACACCCAATCCAACCACCAAAATGCTCTCATAAAGGCTGTTCCTTTCTTAGCAAGTAGTAGGCTGTCTTCCTCCGCCTCATCTTCCTCAACGAGTACTGTAAAAACACGCCCTACTTCTGTGGGACACAAAATCCCACCAGCTACGTTGCAAGCAATAAAAGAGGCTGTTGGTCCATATCTTTCGAAGGCAACAGTCCTCTGTAAATACTGCAACACACTATTCTTCAGGGGGGAGCAATTTCGAAGTGTTTTGAAGCTGTAATCAAGGAGCATGGGAAACACTGCCCCCTCCCTTAGATGTTACACACACAAAACATCTTCCCCCGTCCACCTGCCCCTCCACATTTGTGGTCAATTCCTCTTCTCTCATTTAACTCCCCACCTTACTTTCTAAGCTCTCCTGCAAAAACATAAAATAATGACAAAAAAACAAAAAATATTTTGTTAGGAACCACCTTTCACAGTAAAAAATAGCACAAAAAAGAATCTTATAAACTCCATCTACTTAACACTTCTCAATAAACTAGATAGACTCAATAAGAAAACAACAATAGTCAGTACCGCAACAAGTAATTGTCATTTTGGCACAACGAAAAAAACATTAAATTAAGTCTACAAAATCTTTGGTTAACTTTTTCGAATACATTTCATAGCTACCAAACTTTGTATCATTCTCATTTTCAGTGAAACTGTCAACAGTGATTTTGTAATGCCAAATCCGATCATCGATCCATTAATGCAAGTATTTGCGTTCTTTACCAAAAATTATCTTTCATGACTAACGATTAATGTACGCACATGCCGCTCCATTACAGAGGAGAAATGATTGCTTTAAAATTGAAGAAAAAGCAACACTTTCACATCTGCATGTTTCTACAGCCTATACGCTCCCATGTTGCTCCCTGCTATTGCAACCCCAAAAGGACAGACTGTTGTCTGGCGGTCATCCCAAATAATTGTTATTACATATCTGTTGTTGATCATTGTTGTCCAAATACTGTTGAAAAAACTGTCGGCCGGTTGGCTCTACCCATGACATGCTCACATTGGGATTAAATAACTATAATGAAGAAGGCAAAAACATATTTCAGTAACCACTTTACAGTTAAATAATACACAGTACATTCTTATTTTGGCTGAACAAATTGACACGTACAGGGGCCGATTCATGGAACAAATGTGCGTCGAAAATCGTGGCGCAAGCAGGAGAAAGCAAGCTCACGTGCATGCGTGCGATTCAAGGAAGGCGCTGCGCGTGTATACCAGTGTTTGTGCGCCAAATCCGTGCGTGGCGCATGCTGGCGCACACGTCATCAAACGGCCTGCGCTATGCGCACAGCGAAAGCGCACATAGCGCGGCACACACAACAAAAGTGGGCGGTACAGTGGGCGTAACACGCGGAATGGGGAATAGCGCGTGAAAAAGAAGGCGTAACTGGGGAAGTACTGCAGGGAACTACATGGAACGCCCACACGCACGTGAACAACCCGTATTCATGGATCTGAATACGGGAAACCTGCGCACGGCAAAAGACACGCATAGGCGTCAACGCGTCCGCCACAGGAAGGCAGGTGGAAGCGTCCCCGCGCACAGTATAAAAGTGCGCGCAAACAACAAACACGTATATACCGCTACGATGAATGCTCCATTTGTCACAGCACTGATCGTGGGACACCGCAGGAGGAGGAGAATAGCCAGGGCATGCAATTTTTCACCCCGGGCAAGCCTTTTTGGGATGCCTGACGACCAGGTCTACGGCAGTCATAGGTTTCCACCTCCTATCATCCTAGACCTGGTCAGGGAGTGGGAAGATGACCTTACATCCCCCACCCTCTGCTCCCAAGCATTAAGCCCCTTGGAGAAGGTGCTCAATGTCCTGCATTTTTTGGCCACAGGGTCATTTCAGCGGACTACTGCCATAGTGGGGGGGGTCTCTCAGGCCACGCAGTCACGCTGCCTACATCAGGTCTTGGCAATCATGACACCGCGCCCCTCAGTCCGCAGGCACATATACATGCCCAGAACACCTGCAGAAAGGCAGGCCGTTGTCCAGGACTTTTACAGGGTGGCACACTTCCCCAAAGTGCTCGGTGCCATAGATTACACCCATGTGGCCCTACGTCCACCTAGGGCCACTGAGCACATCTACTGAACCGCAAGCACTGGCATTCCATCAACGTGCAGGTGGTATGCGATGCAAAGGGAATCATCACCTCTGTCTATGCAGACTACCCTGGCTCCACCCATGACAGTTTCATATACAGAATGTCCGCCCTGAGCCGGGCCCTGGAAGCTGGCCAGCATGGCGACACATGGCTCCTAGGTGAGTACAAATGCCTGTGCACATGCATGCATGTCACACACACACACAAATACACAAACCCCAATAATCACAACCATCATCACCTCTCCAGGGGACAGTGCCTACCCTCTGAGCAACCACATGATGACGCCAATCCGGAACCCCACCCCACCACACCACCCCAGATAAGATACAATGCTGCCCATATTGCAACCAGTGCCATAGTGGAGCGCACCTTCGGAGTGCTCAAGTCACGCTTCCGCTCCCCTGACCGCGCTGGCGGGCAGCTACTCTATGCACCCCAGTAGTGTGCAGGATCATTGTGGCAGCATGTGTCCTGCACAATGTTGCAACACGGCAGGGCGTACCGGTGGACATGGTGGTGCCCCCACATCCCCAACCACAGGCACAGGCGGTACTCATGGGAGGGGACAGGGCACATGGCGAGGCAGCCCGGACCCAGCTTGTTGCCACATTTTTCACCTAAACTCCCACCCCTGCGGAGTGCACACAGGCCTGCCACATACCAGGTGACAATTGATGATGACAAAGAGACAGTCAACTGTCCCAACCGTACCACCCTGAGAATGTTGCCATGCAAGTGCCACATTGTGGGCATCCCTAGCTACTTAAACATAAGCAATCCTGTGTGACCAAAAGGCACACATGCAAGGTGTGAATCACACAGACCTGCAAAACAGGCCATGACTATCACTGCTATGTTACCCAAACCCTCCCAAACCACAACATGACATGGCAAGCAATAGCTATACACCAACACAGTACCAATAAGGTACACATTGACATGTGAAAAATGGAAAGTGGCATCACACAATGAGGCCTGACATGGAATCAGATGAAATGACTGACCAACAACCTCCCACCCAAAAGAAGTCATACCCAAATGCATTCCAACAGTTGTAGTTGTAACATAACAATGAATGCCTGTCTACATGCACATTGTACATTGCAAAATCAACACTGCAGCTTCTGTGTGCCGTGCCCACCTCATGCAACACACTGCTCAGCGCACAGCATAGTGAACAGCCATTGTGTGTGACGCACACCCTGAGCATCACATCCAAGCGACAAACTACATCAAAAAGCAAATTACGCATGTACAGGATCCACAATTGCTCATAAATCATGTGCTGTAGGGACACGGTGGGCACCAGAAGGCAAACGGAGTGTACATGTGGACATGGAAGGGTGGTTGTACATGTAGTGGATCATAGAGCGAGTGTGTGGGTCAGTAGGAACATGCACTCAATATATGCATGTGCAATCAAGTGACCATCAGTTTCCTCTACACATCACATGTGAACATTCACCATGTGTACACCCCAGCATGTCAAGCCACAACTATTCCCTCACACCTGAAAGGTAAACACAACACATGAACAGGCATTGATCAGCAGAATACATCATGTACATAGGATACTGCAATTACAACGTCAGGGTGTGCATCACACTGTAGGACAAGGCAACTGTCAACAACAAAACACCCCCCCGCTCCCCTCCCTCACAAATCACCATGACCCACTGAACAACTGCACCTGGGTTATCTAGCCTTCATCCTTGAAGTTCACCTGGCCACAGGATCACCCTTCCCCTTTGTCACCATCTCCCACCTTGTGTGCAAAAAGTGTCCAGCACCCTCAGAGGCCACCTTGACTTGCAAAAACACCACATCAAAGATAACTCAAAGCAGGCCAACACAGAAGCCAAGCACAAAGCCTGCAGGCAGCAAAACAAACCAGAAGACCCTCCAGTAGATGACTTGAAGTAGCAGTATGTCACAAAGCCCAAGTACTACCACAATGACGTAACAACCAAGGTAGCACAGTTACACAATGTCACAACAGGATGTGTACCATGTGTGGTACATAACACAGAATAATGCACCACGAACTGATGTGTACTGTCACTGCTCCCGTGTACAAGTGCAGGAGTGGCACGAACCAACCACCCCCACCGTAGCTGGGTGCCTGCAAGGTAAAACTCACACAGGCCTCTGAGACCCTGGTGGGGAAGGAGGGCCAGGGATATGCAGTCGGGACAGGCATTGCTATACTGGATAACCGGAATGAGGGGCAGGGGAGGGGAGTCGGATTCACATGGGAAAGTAGGAAATGCACAAAACTGTACTATTCACATTAACACATACACAAGTACACCAAACCTGATCATCATGCACATAGTAACAAATTACTCAAATGGAAGACAAAGAGAAACTTATCTCTGGGGTGAGTGCTGGCCTCCTGCCTGCGCACCCTCAGGTCCGGTAACAGGAGCAGTTTAATGCTGCAAAGAGAGCCACAGTTACTAATCTGTGCGTGCCCATAACACACAAACACACCACCATATATGCCCCAAAGTAACAAAATACTCTACAAACTAACAATCTGGTGTGGATGCTTCATACCCATACGTAACATTACCCCTGTGATGGTTCATACACAGTCAATGCAGTAAGTCATGCGCCGCTGGGTGCATTGCAAATGGAAGACCAATGTGTCATGAATCACACAACATGCAATGTTCCCTGGGTAAGCAGCCAGACGCATATAGAAAGGAATGACTTCTGAACAAGTCGTGTTCCACAATGACCCAAATAAAGTAGGTAGTGCATGTGTCAAATTCTACATGGTAATGAAATGCACTGTACACGAGTCTGTCCCTTGCTGTCTGTCCCTGTGAGCTGCTTCTTTCCATGTCTCGGAATGCTACATGGCTAATACAAGTGCCTCAATGGACCATGGTGGACCGGAGGGTATGTGCCACTGGCCTTGCAGGTGCCCCAGACAACTTTCCCATCAACTAGCCATTAGTCCACAAACGCATCTCAGCTGTATTGTGCGCTTCAACACCAATATTTGTCCAAGCTCACCGTCAGTGCTGCTACTAAGCATGCATGGTCACTGGCCTGGTGGAAGGTCTGCTACGTTGTGGCCCCCCTGTGCTGCTCACCTTGCCTGGAGTCCCTTGAAATACGTCAGCTGTTTTCGGATGTATGAGCGCAATCCCTGGGCCTCTGCTTGCGCACACATGCGCATTTCGGCACCACCAAACGTGTCCAGCTTCCAGACGCCCAATGGCCCATGTCTGCTGGCAAAGGTGGGCTGGGGGCTCATCCCCCTGCAGAAAGTTCATGAAACACATGACTAATGCTTTAAAATCATCTGTGTGTGTCTCTTCAGGCATTACATGACTGGACCATGTCAGAGACGTACAACACAAATCACACCATCAGTCCGTCTTTCACAGGCAAACTGTTGAACACACCATCTATGCCATGAATTGCAACAAGCACATGTACAGTATAGATAATAAACATACTACACAATGAATAGCAATGAATGTACACATCAATCATGAAACCCCCCATCTAGCGAAGAACAGTGGTCAATAACAGCCCTATCATCCCCACTAGGGGTGTTAACACAAGTTTCACAGCAGCAGACATGCCACAGATATGACAGTCCAGAGCCCTTGTGTAATAGGCTGTTACACCGAACCATCCTTGCGAGCCCATGGATAAGGGAAGCAGGAGTGGCATATGTGAGGCAAGGACCCCAAGCTGCAAAAACATCCACAAGACAAGCTTGAAGGGTCCAGCTGGAACAGACAGTGGATGCTCTCAAAAGCCACAAAGTACCACACCGTCACATGAAAGCACAATAGGCAAACAATTTTAAACTATATTAACTAATTACACTAACTATGAAAAACCTACATTACCTATTTAAACTAACTATCAAAATGAAACTAAACTAACTAAACTAAAAGAAAAATCAAAAATGGCCACATACGACCCGGGGGGAAGGCACCCATGTGGGGGGAGGTACAGGGTGCTGCTCAACACCCACATGCAATGATGTTGAGGAAAAAAAAACTAAATGGGCTCAACGCCTGCCTAGCCCGACCTATGTGGGAGATAGATTGTTGTCCGAGTGTGGCTCTTCCTGGAAAGGAGGTTGTGGCACAGGAGCCTGACCACGCCTAGCCACAACTTGCCCCTCATAGGCAGCAAGTCTGCCGGACGAGTTAGCCTGGTTCTGTGCGGCGATCACACGTAGGTCTGCATGCAGAACCTCCCATGATACACGTGCTTGCAAGGTAGCACGTGTAACACAGAGTTCCTCCTACAAGGCCTGGCTGGACAACTGCTGCACCTCCCGGCAAGCATGTAGCTCAGCCGAGATGGTACGCTCAAGCTGCGCAAACCTCTCCTCTGCCCGCTCCCTCTGGGACATCAGAAGGACACCCAGAGTGGATCTGAGGGAAGCATACTCTTGCCTCAGGGCCTCCATGTGTGCCTCTGCGTGAGCAGCAATTGCTTTACGCAGACAAAACATTTCAGCCTGGCGTGCCCTGTCTGAGGCCGCCATGCCCAGCCTGAGCGAGTGGGCCATGGACCGTGCCGCCTGCTGCTGGAGACGCACCTGCTTAGCAGGGGGGAGCACGGATTGGGCCACATGCTCCATGCTCTCAGCGATGTTCTCCATTGCTGCCCCCTGCCTTTCAGAATTGGCAGTCATGTCTTGCTCCCACTCAGTATACTGCGGTTGGCGCAGCGACCGCGTTGCTGGGCTTGACCCCTGCGGGACCCAAGGACTGGGTGTCCTCATTGTGTTGGCACCGCCCGCGGCTGCACGACTACATGCCCCCGTCGACGTGATGGCCCAGGCACATCAGTGACTGGTGTAGAGAGGTTGACCTTGCGTCCCGATCCACCACAGGTGGAGGTTCCAAGACTGTCTGACCCCTCAGTGTAGGTGTCGCGGACAGAGGAGTGTCCACATCAGAATCACTCACCCCTGACATATGGACCTGATGCTCATCCAACTCGACATGGATGTCAGAGTGGTCATCAGGGCTGGACTCATTGCCAGCCAGAGACAAGATGGACTGTAGCACATGTGGGTTTTCGTGGCCTACCACCCCACGACCCCCACTTGTGCCGGGTTGCTGTAGTGATGACAACCCTGTGCCTGGCATGACAACACCATCCTCTGCTCCATTGCATCATCATCTGAAAAGTACAGAGAAACAAGGTCACTACACATGTTAGAAGCACACAACACACACACAGACACCAAACACATCAAGCAGACATGTCATACACAAAATAGAACCTGCCATGCATGCTGGGTCAACTTGAAATTGCTTCTGTGATTAGGCATGTCGAAAGGTGTCAGTTTGCACTGAAGTGGGTCGATGCAGTTCAGCAAATATGTACGCTACTCACTATCTACATGTACAAGAATTTCATGATGTGTGTCAGAAAATGTGAAGGCAGTGCAAGGTCAACTTCAGGCATCACGTGTAATGTGCATTCAATGGGTAGCCTGTCTACAAGCAAACCACCCCTCCCCCCAAGTGCAAATGCAGGGATGCCTAGCATGGTATCAAAAGGCTGAACATAGACCTGTGTATTGACAGACAGTGTTGACTAGCATCAACTGCATCATGTGAGTCAAGTGACAACACAGCAAATGATGATGGGACAGTAAGCAGGACACATGATGAAAACTCCGGAGTACACCCACGTGTGAAGAAGACACTACATCCGCTGGACAGAGTCATTGGCCATTAAACAGGCTGAGGCCTGTGACCCACACAGACTGTCACACTCTAAACATGTGTGTGACGCAGGACTGAGCCACAGTGGACATGGGAAGGCTGATGAAATGCCATGCAATGTAGGTCCCCCTGGACTCCTACTACAAAGATCATCCAGTCAAGGACACATAGGGGCATGAGTGGAATACACATGGAGCATGAATGGGCACTCATGTCCCTGCGGGGCATCTGACCTCTGCACAGTCCAGGTGAGACACCCTTCATCAAGAACAAAGGATGTACCACACAGCATATGTCTGGCAGATTGGCTGCTGCAAGTTAGCATGTACACAGGACGCATGAACAGGGAAGTACTCAACGGTAAAATTGAAGCATACCAGTGTTAAGGTGGAATTAGGGTGCAGAGGGGGGATGGAGGGGCAAGGGAGCATGCCTACATGGAGTACCTGCATGCAGGCAGAGGACACATGCACATCAGTCATTCTATGACATAGTCCCTGGGCTGAGAGGAAGGTCACCCCACGCTACATGCAGAAGGGCCAGTGAGCTGGAACATGGACTTGAGGGGCATCCTGGTAACCAGCATGTGAGTAGGGTGCAATAGTGGTGATGCGGACAGTTCCCGTCCGCTCCACATGTCCACCATCCAGCAGAGCAGACATGCATCAGGGAAGCATTGCATTATTTGCACATCAGAACCATGTACACGTAACATGTAGTGGCAGTCATGCACAACACATCACACAAGTAAAACACATATGTCCACAACAAACACACAGCAACACTCACTGGACTGAGCATCAAAGTCCGGCATCCCTCCCACTCCTTCGACCGATTCAGATGGTATGAACTCCGCAACGAGTGACTCATGCGGAGTGAGGTCTTCCTCCTCAGGTGCAGGCCCACTGCCAGTCACCAGAGTCAAGTTGTAATTTGAGGCACACTTAGCCTTAGCGCTGCGTTTGAGGTCATTCCAACGCTTTTTGCACTCTTGCGCCATGCGCACCTCATGGCCGAATGCACTCATGTTCTGCAACTTGCTTCCAGTGGGTATCACGGTGGGCAGCGGTAGTCTGACAATTAGGACCGACTAGCATGTCACGGCTGTGGCCCAGCACGTAGTCCACAAGGTAGTCCAGTTCCTGGTTGCAGAAAGGCTTCTTCCTCGATGTGCTGGAGGTCATGGCTGTGTGTGGGGTCCCAGCCTGTGCTGCAGGCGCAACCTTCCTCCTCTTGGATTGTGGCGCAGACCCTGGCTGGCAAATGCCGCCCTGATCACTATGGCCAGTAGCACCGGTGGATTGAGCCAAGGGAGTGGCAGGTGGAGGGTCGACCAAAGGCCTGACTTGCGTCAGTGGCAGCTGGGTGCCCTCTAATGGACCCTGCGCAGCAACATCCGCTGTGGCAGGGTCATTGACCGCGACTGTCCTGGTTGGCAGACTCACAACCGGGGTGTTGTTGGCTGCATCTGCCCCTGCACTTGCCAACACCCGGCTGTTGGGGGCAGCAGATGACATAACTGCCCCAGGGACCCGTGTCTTGGTCTGAGCAGCCCGGCCTGCCCCTATGGTTTCCCTCCTGGCCTGTTGGAGATCTACCAAGGGCTCCTCAAGTGCCAAAGCAGCCTGCGCTGGCAGACCATGAGCCTGGGTGGTGGTGTCCACAGCTGCACCTGCAGCTACCACTACCCTTGAGCCCGTGGCAGTCGATGAAACAGACTGCCGGGTCACACGGGCGCCAGTGCCAGATGCAGAAGCTGCATCTCCCGGAACCACAGGGGGTGGTGGCAAGACTGCACTGACACATGGCACAACATCGTGCTCAAGTGGCGCATCCCTGCCTCTTCCCCCTCTGCGGCCACCCTGGAGTCCCCCTACTCCCTGGTCACCCCAGCCACATCCCTGACCATGCCTGCCACAAGGAGGACGCCAAGCTGAGGCGCCCCTCACCTTTGGTGGCCTCCCAACCATGGCACAGATGGAGTAGTGCGGGCACAGATGGAGGAGTGCCAATGGGAGGTGTACACCACAATTGTCCTGGGCAATTGGGGTGAAGGGGGTGGGGTGCAAGATGTTAACAGCCCCCCTGCACCTGCAAGGCTGTATGTGACCCCGGTGATGTAGTGACGGGTCACGCAACGCTCAGGCACCCCAAAACTGCAGTAAAACCGTGCACGCAACCCTGCAGCCTACGTGCGTGGAATCAACCTCCCGCAGTACGTGGTGGCACCCAGTAACACGAAAAACACGTACGTGTGGGACATGCAGGCTACTATGACCTCGAAAATTGGTGCGATACACAGGGGCACCCGCAGTGGGAAAAATAGCGTGCGCGACTCACCGTCTGACTAGCGTTATAATGAAAAACACGCGTCGCTAATACCCCCACCAAAAGAAGAGATACGTCCTCGATCCGCTGTGAAGTTGTGATGGTGCGCGAAACAACACGAAGCAGCAACACACGTCGGTCTCCACGAAAGGCACGTTCAGTGAACTGCTGGCTCTGCTCACCTTTAACCCGTGCTGAGGGAAAGGCCAGTGCGCATCACGTCACTTCCGCATAGGCCCTTTCCTCGGATTACACGCATTCACACGCGGACGTGCAGTTTTTTCACGCGCGCTGAACCACTATGCCCACGTCACGAGGGAAACGCCTGCGCGCGTAACGTCACAGACGCGCTTACGCGCTAAGGGCCTTTCATCGAATTACATGCAGATGTGCAATTTTTTCATGTGCCAAATCACTCCGTATCAAGCTGGCCACGCAACAACACACGGAAGACCACGCTCCTGCCCAGAAGGCAGAATTACTGCCCCCCAGAGCCCCAAGCACGCTCCCACCTGCCATCTGCTGCTGCCTGCCTGCCTGCTGGCCACATGCCCTGCTATTTGCTTCCTGCACATCAGCCATCTGCAGGGGTGCAGTTGTGACCACCCCTGCTGGAACTGAAGACTCCCGACTGGGATACCATTGCTCCACAGCCCAGCCACAGGAACCAGTTGCCCACCCACACCTGCCTCTGGGTTGCCATGTCGGGCACACCACCATCTGGCACCACTGGCAACCCCCAGCCAGAGAGGCAGAGGCCCACCAGCTTCAGTGCCAGGGAAGTTGGTGTCCTGGTGGAGCAAGTCCTGGGGCAGTATGATGCCCTCTTTGGAAGTTCTCGCACCGACTATGAAGGACGGACCAGGATCTGGATGGACATCGTGACTGCCATCAACGAGGAGGGGTGGCAGTCCGTGACATCAAACATGTCAAGAAGCGCTGGGAGGACTTCAGGTCCAGGACCCTCGACAAGGCCCGGCGCCTCTTGATGGCAGCGGATGCCAAGGGGCACCGGGGACACCTGTCCGACCACCAAATGAGGGTCCTGCAACGCATAAACCCAGCGCTCCACGTCCAGGTCCTTGAGAGGCAGACGCGTCTGGAGTCGAGCGGTAATAGAACATGCATACTGGTTGGACGCTGTGCGTGTCGTGGTGTGCCAGTAGTGTGCAATTTGCACATGTGTTTCTGCAGGGCCATGTATGGATGTGTATGTACAGGGGCGTGAGGCTGACACATGCGAGTCCTCTCATGTGTGAGACACATGGATGGTGTATGTGTGGGTAAGCATGCAGGCAAAATGCAGATGTGGGTGCACACATGTTTGAATTACTGTGTATGTACGTTGGCATGGTTGTGGTGTCACACATGGATGTTGGTTCCAGCTGCATGTATCTGCACTGTGTACATGTGCATGTGTGTGTATTTGACAAGTGTGCAACTGTGATGCAAAATGGATGCATGTGGCACTGACATGTAGAAGGCTGAATGCCAGATGTGACATGGATGGCGATCTCATCACTGACAGTTGGTGGACATGTACACATGCATGTAAGTGTCTTGGTGTGTGTGCATGTGTTGTGTACTCCCCGTGTTTCATGTGACCTCAGGCTCACTTTCGGATGCTGATGCTGTTGTATGTGTAATGATGGTGCTGCCTGGTGCAATATTGCTGTGGAATTGCTCATGTGTGTGAGTAGAAATGACATGTGTGTTAGGGAGTGTGATGCCATGTCTGAAGTTTGGCACTGCCACTCATGTACAACTGTCATGTGTGTATCAGTCCATTGTACAGTGCCCTGAAGTCTGTGTTCTATCTCTCCCTGTCTGCAGCGTCAACTGATGAAGAGGGCGGAGAGGGTGCTGTGGAGCAAAGCGGCAGGGATCGCACCACCAGCCGGAGACACAAGGCCCGGCTCCCCTCCCAGATTATCATCTCTTCGGGGAGTGAGGAGTCTGGTGCCGCGTCCCAGGCCGCAGTTGCCGAGGGTAGGTCCAAGAGGCAGAGGTTGGAGATGGGCTCCTCGGCAGCAGAAGGGGCAGCCGAGACCCCACAGGGTCCGACGGAGGAAGATGGCATGGAGTCCTCCAGGTTGGTGGGGGGTTTGGAGGAGGAGGAGGCCGTGGAAGGGAGACACACGGGGTCTGGAGGTGGGGATTCCACTGGTGCCAGTGGTGCAGTGCAGGGGCAGGGACAGGAGGCAGCACAGTCCGCTGCAGAGGTGCCTGTGTGTAATCCTGTCCCTGATCCTGTGACTGCATCATCCGGCACCAGCAGGGATGCCTACGTCCAGACCCGTGTTCAGGGAGGGGATGGGCGCACAACAACTGGCCTTCCTCTCCCTGCGGACGTGGCTATCCGGGACCGGGTTGAGCCTGTCCTGGCTGGGATAGCGTTGCGTCAACAGGGCATGCGAGGTGACCTGTGGTGTTTTTGTGAAGACACTGCACGTCATTTCGGATGCCTCTTTGACCACGTTCACCTACTGGAATGGGTCACCAGTGCTGGATTCCTCTGTGTGCTGGACCTTCTTGCGACCCCCTCCTCACCTGAACCCCCTACGCGCCAGTCGTCCTCCATGCCATCTTCCCACTCATGTATCACCTGGGTACCCTGTGGAGCTGCCCCTGACCCAGCGGCCAGGCTGGTGGAGGACACATCCCTGCCACAGTCGGGAGTCGGACGTCCAGCAGGGGTGGCCACCACGACAACTGCACCCCAGCCGGAGGGGGACTTGCAGGCAGCAAGAGCCAGGGTGCAGGCACAGGCACAGTAGCAGCAGCAATATGGTGGGAGCAATGATGGCTCGGGGCCTTCAACATCGGAGGGGCAGGCATCGGCCAGAGGGCAGGAGGACCCTGGAATGGAAGTGTCTTCCGTGTGGCAGCGGTTGGGCCATGCCATAGATGTGGAGCGGCAGCGGGTGGAAGAGGCACGACTCACAATGGTCAGGGCGGAGAACTCCATGCGGAGGACACTGAGGTGGGCCGAGTGCCTCGAGGCAATTCGCAGGGAATTGGAGGTCAACATGTCATCGTCCCTGTGAACCCTCGGGGCCATGGAAGAGGACCGCCTCCAGGACATTGAGCGGGAGTTCGATGATGGCCTGGCCCAGGACATCAAAAAGTGAGCCGTCCGACTAGCCTGCTGCCATTGTAAATAGTTAGTTAGTGTTAGGTTTAATTTTGGTTTTCATTTTTTTTTGGGGCGCTTGGACAATACCCCCCATTTTTGTATATAGTTCTTCATTAGTTAGTGTATTTTTGTAGGTTTCATTTGGACAGTTGGGCTCATGGACCCAGGATTTCATCCTTGTAAATAGTTGGAGTGTGGATTTGTCAGCATTTTCTTTTTTGATTTTTCCATGGAGCAATGGATTTTACTTTTTCATTTCTGTTTGGATTTGCTTTGTTGGAAGGAGACTTTGGAGACATTTTTGATTTCATATATTTTGGATTCTGATTTTCTTTTTTTATCATTATGTGACATTCTGCATTGTTTTCCTTATGTCCATTGTTTGGTCTTTGAATTTCTTTCATACATTTTTTCCCATACTTCAATGTGTGGTATTCTCTCATTGGTTTCATGCATGTCACAATGTGGGTTTTCACATTCACTGGCACCCATTGTGTGTGTGTGACGGACATGTGTTGATGTACATACATGCCATTTGGGTTGTTTCATGTAATGGGCATTTCAATGTGGGGTGTATGTTATGCTTGTTTGGTTATTTGGGCAGGGGTGGCGTGCTGTGGGATTTTAGTGGCCATGAGGGCCATGATTGTGGGTCATGTTGACGTGTTGGGGGGACATGAGTGGGGGCCTGCTGGCTGCTGGGGGGTGGGGGTGCAGGGGGACATGAGTGGGGGCCTGCTGGCAGGTGCCCATCACTGCTGGGGGGTAGGGGTGTTTGGGGACATGAGTGGGACATGAGTGGGGGTCTGCTGGCATGTGCCCCTCACTGCTGGGGGGTGGGGGTGCAGGGGGACATGAGTGGCACATGAGTGGGGGCCTACTGGCAGGTGCCCCTCACTGCTGGGGGGTAGGGGTGCAGGGGGACATGAGTGGGGGCCTGCTGGCAGATGCCCCTCACTGCTGTGGGGTGGGGGACATGAGTGGGACATGAATGGGGGCCTCCTGGCAGGTGCCCCTCACTGCTGGGGGGTGGGGTGCAGGGGGACATGAGTGGGACATGAGTGGGGGCCTGCTGGCAGGTGCCCCTCACTGCTGGGGGGTGGGGGACATGAGTGGGACATGAGTGGAGGCAAGCTGGCAGGTGCCCCTCACTACTGGGGGGGTGGGGGTGCAGGGGGACATGAGTGGGGGCCTGCGGGCAGGTGCCCATCACTGCTGGGGGGTAGGGGTGTTGGGGGACATGAGTGGGACATGAGTGGGGGTCTGCTGGCAGGTGCCCCTCACTGCTGGGGGGTGGGGGTGCAGGGGGACATGAGTGGGACATGAGTGGGGGCCTGCTGGCAGGTGCCCCTCACTGCTAGGGGGTGGGGGACATGAGTGGGACATGAGTGGGTCATGAGTGGGGGCCTGCTGGCAGGTGCCCCTCACTGCTGGGGGGTGGGGGTGCAGGGGGACATGAGTGGGGGCCTGCTGGCAGATGCCCCTCACTGCTGGGCGGTGGGGTTGCTGGGGGACATGAGTGGGACATGAGTGGGGGCCTGCTGGCAGGTACCACTCACTGCTGGGGGGTAGGGGTGCAGGGGGACATGAGTTGGGGCCTGCTGGCAGGTGTCCCTCACTGCTGGGGGGTGGGGATGCAGGGGGACATGAGTGGGACATGAGTGGGGGCCTGCTGGCAGGTGCCCCTCACTGCTTAGGGGTGGGGGACATGAGTGGGGGCCTGCTGGCAGGTGCCCCTCACTGCTGGGGGGTGAGGGTGCAGGGGGACATGAGTGGGACATGAGTGGGAGCCTGCTGGCAGGTGCCCCTCACTGCTGGGGGGTGGGGGTGCTGGGGGACATGAGTGCGGGTCTTCTGGCAGGTACCCCTGACTGCTGGGGGGTGGGGGTGCTGGGGGACATGAGTTGGTGATCATATTGCAAGGTGACATGTGGCTTGGCTGGGGGGCATGCCCATGGTGGATGGGTTGCCTGCGGGACATGACCAGGGGTGCAGGGTAGTCCCCTGTGGTGTGGGCTGCCTGCAGGGGCTGTGGAGGGGGTAGAGGGGACACCTGGGAGGACCCACACTGCCAATTCACGTGTGGGACTCCCCGCGCACCCCACTGGATACACGTACCCCGCTCTGATAGCGAAATCGCATGTGAAACTTCACGCGCACCCCTGAAATACACGTACCCCGCTCTGACAGCAAAATTGTGTGTTAAACTTCCCGCGCACCCCCGAAATACACGTACCCTGCTCTGACAGCAAAATTGTGTGTTAAACTTCCCGCGCACCCCCGAAATACACGTACCACGCTCGCACAGGCCCAATCGCGTGTGAAACTCCCTGTGAACCCCAGTTATACATGTACCACGCTCGCACAGGGCCAATCGCGTGTGAAACTCCCCACGAACCCCAGTAATACACGTACACCGCTCGCACAGAGCCAGTCGCGTGTGAAACTTCCCATGCACCCCTGAAATACACATACCACGCTCGCACAGAGCCAATCGCATGTGAAACTGCCCGCGCACCCCAGTAATACACGTACACTGCTCGCACAGGGCCAATCGCGTGTAAAACTCCCCGCGCACCCCAGTACTACACATACCCCGCTCTCACAGGTCCAATCGCGTGTGAAACTTCCCGCGCACCCCCAAAATACACGTACACCGCTTGCACAGGGCCAATCGCGTGTGAAACTTCCCGCGCACCCCCGAAATACATGTACCACGCTCGCACAGGGCCAATCACATGTGGAACTCCCCGCGAACCCCAGTAATACACGTACACCGCTCGCACAGGGCCAATCGCATGTGAAACTCCCAGCGCACCCCAGTAATACACGTACCATGCTTGCACAGGGCCAATCACGTGTAGAACACCCCGCGCCGGGGTGTACATGTATTCAGAGGGGTGCGCGGGGAGTTTGGCGTTTTCGTGGTTGGGGGGTTGTATGCTGGTCCAATGGCCTGTGCGCCATGTAGGGGATTTGTGCGCTGTGCATGGCACACGGGGAGAGGTTGGGGGCATAACTGGCGCTGCTGCAGGGTCGCTGAGCCTCTCTGCGCCACGGCTGGTTTTGGATGTTGAAATCCATGAATACGCTGTGCGCAGAAATGGATTTTAGCACACATGGCTGGAGCAGACTGTCGCATGCGCACACTGTGCGCCAGCCGCGTTCGCCACTTGTACGCTGGATTCTATGAATTACCCCGACAATGTCTATTCTTTGCATCAACTGGAACATTCCTCCATCAGGATGTTCATCATATGGTACACAGTACACTTTCAATCCACACTTCAATAAATATTATTTAAAATATTGCTTACATTACGTTTTGCAAATCCATTCTTCCGATGTAGCAGTGGACCAACCGCTTCAAAGCAGTTTTCCAAAATAGAAACTTTACTTTCCAACATCAGCTTTCATTGTAGTGAATCTTATAATTTCTTTGTGGATTTTTGACACATTTACTCCTTCAAATTCTTAGTGTGGTGTGTTCAAGGACACAAAACAATAGGACCCTTCATGTACTGTCCATAGATTGCCTGAGTCAGTTTCGTTTTTAGAAACACATGTCACAGAGAGGGTGCTAGAGAGCCGTCCAAGATGGCAGCCTCCCTGTGAGCTCGGCGGAGCTCCCACGAATATCCTGAAAAATCGCTGCATCCGTGTGGAGTATTCCGACAGAAGCTGCTTCCCCCTTGTAGAGAAAGCGATTCCTCACAGGGGATATACTCATTTCATCGATCCGGTGGACGTGTGTGGCGAATCTCCCACAAAAAGGTGCCGCCCCCTCCTCTCCGCGGACACAAGGTGCGGCCTACCTAGGCGACCCGGAAGGAGTCGGCACCATCCAACCGGTGCCCCGAGCGGCGAGAGGACTGGCGGCCGCTGAGCCAACACGAAACCTGTGAAGCCTGATCGAACTGACAGGAGAGGGAAAAAAAGAAGGCAGGCGCCCGGCCCGGGCGGTCAGGTACGAGCGCTCCACGTACCCCCCTGGCGCACAAATCCCTGGGTCCCCCCGAGTGACAACCATACGATCAGAGGCCGTCGGAGCATTGGATGGCTCCCGACCCGGGACTGCCCGCAAATTGAGGCCGGCGCAAATTGAGGACGGCGACACTCCAGGAGCGCTGTCGCGCGGCCACAGGAGTCAACGCCGGATAGCACAGGAGGCCCAGGCAGCTGCAAAACCCGGTCCCGGGGTTCGAGGGGGAGCACACACGAGCGGCAGCGGAGACAGAGCCGCGGTCCATAAAACGGCAGACACCCCGCTGAAAAAGAACACCACAGCCTCAAACAACCCAGCTTCTCATAGGCACGACAAACCCTTAACACTGCTCACCAAAGGTGGCAGAGGAGCTTCCACAACAACAGCAACTATGGGGAAGACAGACAGACTCCAGAAAAAACTCAACTTCGAGGGCAGCTCTTCAACCAAGGCACCTGTGGCCGATAGTCGCTCTCAATCCCCTAATCCCAGCGCAATCCAAGATGAGACTGTGGCGCAGGATCTTGAGATCAGAGAAATCCTGCTCGACCTGAAAGCCGGTATAGGCAGCCTTGGGAGCAAGCTCGACACCCTCTCATCCAAAGTAGACATGCCCCAGCACAGACTTGACAAGCACGCAGACAGATTGGACACGGTGGAGCAAAGGGTATCTGACCTTGAGGACGGCTCGACCTCCCTAACATCCAGAGTGTCCACATTAGAATCACAAATGAAAGCGGTATGCGCCAAAAATGAGGACTTGGAAGGCCGCTCCAGGCGTAATAACATCAGGATAGTAGGCGTTAGAGAGCACCAATTGGCTACCAGGATGGAAGTTCATGTGGAAAAAATCTGCATTGAGCTGTTCGGTGAAGAGGTCCTTTCCAAGATGTTCGTCATCGAAAGAGCGCACAGAGTACCCAATTCGAGACCAATCCCAGGAGCGAACCCTCGTCCGATCATAGCAAAGTTGCTTAATTACAAAGATCGTGACACAATTCTGAGAGCCGCCAGAGACATAGGTGACCTCCAATTCGAGGGGGACAAAATTCAGTTTTTCCCAGACTTCTCTCAAGTGGTACAGGCGCAAAGACGATCGTTCACAACAGTGAAACGCGGGCTGCAGGAAAATCAAATTCAATACTCGATGCTGTTCCCAGCCAAGCTCCGCATCCAACACGAGGGCAGAACCCAATTTTTTAATACACCTGAAGAAACAAGTGACTACCTGGACCGCTCCGGATGCAGACCCGTCAGGAATAACAGCAGACCACAAAGAGGCAATGGACCCAGAAGAGACCCTCCGTAACTTTCGCCAGACGGTTTCACACTATTAAGGCAAAGTATCACCCAGGTGCAACTACTTTCACCACCACGGAACAAATCTAGTAACAGATGTGGGGAACCAGCCCCTCTTGGAGGGCCACCAGCACCCCACGCACAGCAACGTTGGCTGTTTTGCCAACCAGAGTTAGTTCAAGTTGGACCAGTTGTGGGTTGCCCACTCAAGGGAGAGATCCCGGTTCCAAGAAGTCACCAAGTGTCTCGTACCCTCATCTCTCGCCAACCTCACCACAGAAATCAAGCAAGCAGAAGCCAAGACCTCAGATTCCCCCCGAATGCCTTGACTCCACGCCTACCGTTGAACCTCGGCCCAGCATGCCCATGAAATTTCCCTTATGAGACAATGACGACATATAAGATTGCCACATGGAATATACGTGGGGGCAACCACCCAGCGAAAACGAGGAAAATCCTCCAATACTTGTGAAGACACAAAATTAATATCGCCTTTCTACAAGAAACACATCTCACAAAGTCCTCGGAATCTCATTGGGCCAGATCATGGGGTTGCCACCGATACTTCTCATCCTATTCGTCATATGCCAGGGGAGTCGCGATACTGATAGAGAGGAGAACGAACTTCAGTCTGATCGACTCAAGAAGAGATACCGAGGGGAGAGCTCTGCTGGTGAGAGGAATACTAGCCGGAAAAGAGGTGGTCCTGGTTAACGCCTATGCTCCCAACACAGATGGACCAGATAACTTCAACTGGGTGCTGTCCAAACTGGGAGAGACGAACGCAACAACCATTATATGGGGAGCAGACCTCAATACCCCACTCGACCCCAAGCTTGACAAATCACACAACACGTCAGGGCCGCCCTCGAAAGCCAGTGCCCAGGTCCAAGAGATCTGCCATGCATTTGGTCTAACGGACACATGGAGGAATCACAACCAGAACGCCAAAGAATACACATTCTACTCGGCAGTTCACCACTCCAGTTCACGAATCGACTATATCCTAGCCTCAGCCCGCAGTCCGTTTGAATGGGGGAAAAGCCAAATCTTGCCAAGGTCCTTTTCAGACCACTCCATGGTCGTACTTGAAACCATCCTAGCAGGCTCCACAATCCCTGGTCTTCATTGGAGATTTAAAACAGGCTCGCTAACTGACACCATCTTCGCTGCAGAACTAAGCCAGGAAATAATCTCCTTCCTTGACACGAACAAAAACTCTGTCGACTCAGCTAGTACAGTGTGGGAAACACTCAAATGCTATGTGAGAGGAATATGCCTGGCAAAAGAAAACAGCATGCTAAAGCAAATCCGCAGAGAACTCACGTATAGTGAGCACCGACTGAAAGACCTAGAGCTCAAATCCTCTGTCTCCCCAGACCCACGAATCCAAACCAAGATGAAAGTGGAACTCAAGAACTTTAGAGAAACAGTCGAAAGAGAACTAAAATTCCTGGGCTGCAGGCATCAGATTAGACAATATGGAGAAGGTCAGAAGCCTGGAGCCTTGCTAGCCCGCCTTCTCTCGATCGACAAAACTCCACCTCGCGTCGAACGTATAAAGAACGCACAAGGCCAACTGGTATATACCGAAGAAAACATCTGCAAGGCATTCTGTGACTTCAACCGCACCCTGTACAGCTCAAAGGGTGCCGCAGATCCAGGAGCAATACAAGAGTTTCTTAATGACACTGAACTTTACTGGGTCAGCGCAGAACTACGAGAACCCCTGAACGCGCCGATCTCACTGGAAGAAATCCAGGAAGCAATAAAGGCCCTCCCAAACACGAAAGCGCCAGGTCCAGATGGACTAACCGGAGAATTTTACAAAGCACACGCTTCAATAGTGGCCCCCCTTCTAGGTCAGGTCTTCGAGGAGTCGATAGAACGAGGTTCACTCCCACCCACGATGTGCGAAGCCAACGTGATGGTACTTCATAAGTACGGCAAACCTGCAGAAGATTGTGCCTCATACAGGCCGATCTCTTTAATAAATCTGGACAATAAAATCCTAGCGAAGATTCTAGCAACGAGGTTGCTCCTTTTGATGCCGGCCCTGGTGCTCAGCGACCAGGCCGGCTTCATCCCAGGTCGTAGCACAACCTATGGCATCAGGAGGCTGTTCGGCGTTATTGAGGCCCTTGACCCGTCACAACAGGCAATTGCAGTCCTCTTAGACACAGAGAAAGCGTTTGATTCTGTCGAGTGGCCCTTTATGTTTGCAACGCTCAGGCAGATGGGTCTAGGCAATTTCTTCCTTAAACTAGTGTCACTGTGGTACAACAAGCCACGCTCATACATCACAGTTGGTAACACTAGGTCCCCAGGCATCACACTGGAACGCGGAACAAGACAGGGCTGCCCGCTTTCAGCCCTCATCTTCGCCCTGGTGATGGAGCCCTTGGCGTCGAGGCTACGGGCTGAACATCGTCACCGCGGTTTGAAACTAGGGCCCCATAAACTGATAGTTTCTCTCTACGCCGACGATGTCATGCTATTCGTCAGCGATCCCCAAAACAATCTGAACCCTGTAATAAGGGAAGTGATAAAATTCGGGAGAATGTCAGGCCTCAAAACAAATCACTCTAAATCAGTAGTGTTTCCTTTAACCCCTCACACGACAGAATTCAGGGATGATCATGGGTTCAAATGAGAAAAGTCCAAAGTGCGCTACCTGGGCATCTACATGTCCCGCAATCATCACGAGGTATTTAGAGATAACTACCAAACAGTGTTACACTCCATACAAGAACGTGTCCAGAGATGGAAGTCTCTTCCGCTGACGCTCTGGGGCAAGACCTACCTGACGAAAATGGTTATCCTCCCCAAATTGCTCTACCTCTTCACGAACATCCCACTACTCGTACCCAAATCCTACTTTCAAAAAGTCAAGAGTTTGATTTTAGAACTACTCTGGGCCGGGAAGCCGGCACGAGTGGCCTACAACACCCTAACGTTGCCAACAGCGAAGGGTGTCTTGGCTCTCCCGGACGTTGAAAAATACTATTGGGCAGCCCAGGCACAATTTCTGAGCCATTGGTACTCGGCTCACTACATACGTCCGCATGTGCAAGTGGAAAGAGCCCTAGCGTCCCTGGACCTGCTTAGCGCGGTCATTATTAGCAATCTCCCCGTCCCATACACGACACTAAATACAGTACTATCCACATATGCTATCTGGAAAAAGATGGCCAAAGAATATGGCATAACCATACGGTATTCCCCCCCTACTTCCCATTAAATTCATCCCCGGAATACCCCTCACAAATGAAAAAGTGTTTCTCATATGGGTTGACAAATTGAACCTTCAATCTCTGGGAGATCTGTTCCCGGATGGCACTTTTCTAACCCTACAAATGGCCAAAGACAGAGGAGCTAACTCTTCCCTAGATGTATTCCTCTATTTTAGACTACGCCACACCCTCCAAGGGGTATTCCCCACGTTCCCTCAGCAGCCTCCCACGTGGACCCTGCTACACAGTGTGATCCAAGCTCAGGGAGAGGGAAGACTGGTGTCAACCTTGTACAGATCTCTTACACAAGACACTCGAAAGCCCAACCCCCGAGCCCAACGGAAGTGGGAAACAGCCATTCTGGAGCCAATACCCACAGAGGTCTGGACATACATCCTCCGACAAACCCAAAAAATCGCATTAAATACGAGATATAAATTGATCCACTTTAACTTTATTTACCAAACGTACTATACACCAGCCAAGAAAAGGATTCACCACCCAGAAACTTCGGCCCAATGCGAAAGATGCTCATCCGATAACGCAGATTTCTTCCACCTGGCATGGAGCTGCCCAGGCGTGCACCGCTTCTGGTCCGCCGTCATTCAGAAAACTTCAAAAATTGTGGGAGAGCAGATAACCCCGCTCCCCCTGGGCGCCCTCCTGGGACTTACCAGACACATGCAACCAGCATCACGCAGACTGACAGCACTCCTCATGGTTCTGGCCCGGAGAAGAGTAGCAATGACATGGGGCAAAGGCCCGCTCCCCAAGATTGAAGACTGGGAAAAAGATATCATATATTGTCAAGACTTAGACACAGAATTCATTAGAACGCTTCCATTACATGCGCGCCCCCCGGATATATGGGGTCCATACGTGTCATATCTGATAAACAGTACAGAATCCTTAGACTCAGAAACCCCGAACTCTCAATTAGGACAGAACGGGATAAATGGTTCTTTTGAGAAGAATACTCAGGAGTGAAAGCATCGAACACAGTGTCAACAAGGCATCTGCACAGAAAACGAGAGACACGAGGGGGGGTGACTGGTAAGGGATGGGTATGAGGGATATTGTTTAATGTGCACCCTGTTGCTGCATGGTTTGTTTTTTCTTTCTGTTGTGTACGAAAAATACTAAAAATAAAGTTAAAAAAAAAAAAAGAAACACATGCCACAAACATGAACAATATTACTGGCAATCAGTGTACTGGAAAACAAAATATTTCAAGTAAACCACATACCACAATATTTACTTCTATTTTTCTACTATGAATGCACCTGTTCACAATACATTTCCGTTTTATTTTTTACAAAATTACTTCAGGCGCAATCCACACAAGCACAATTTCCCTACACGTCAATAATAATCTGCCCCCTGCTTTCGGCTATAAGAAGCAGTTCCCCAGCAGAGACGTGCAGCGACAAGATCTAAGATGTTGTGAAGAAAAGTTGTTTGTCAAAAAGATCTGCACATAGTGCCTCATCATGAGGCTGGCAGTAGCCGTGCCTGTAATACAGGCACAACTGCCGCCGGTATTGCTTTTTTTCCGGCGCCCAGAAATGGGCATTTACTGGGTCATTACGGCCTTGCTGTACCTGGTAATTGCCCATTCCTGGGCACCGGAAAATATTCTTCCCCATTCATATTTGAGCCTGATAGGGCTCAATGAGAATAGGGAAGCCGGATGCACCAGCACCGTTATCAACGGTGCCGGTGCATCCAACATGCTCTGCTCCAGGTGCCGGTTCACCTGCCAGGTCAGACCTGGCAGCCACAATGGCACCCACGAGCAGAACTCGTAGTTTGCCGGACTGGGAACTACGGTACCGGCATGCTTACCGGTACTGTAGTTCCCAGACCGGCAAACTTATAATGAGGCCCATAGTGTGTTCCCACGCCTCAGACAACCTTGTGGATAATGCAAGGGTCTTGACTTTCATCCTTAAACCAACCACAAAAGCATCACACTTTGTCCGCCATAATTGCTGGAACCTGAACGAATAATAGAAACATAAATACAAGTACACTGATCACATAAAAGTATAGACACACAAACAGTGGAGTACAGGCTTACTAGCTTCTGTGTACATCTATTCCTGCAATCATATTCATTTCTGCATTCATGCATGCGCCCCTTGTGGCCCTCCACAGTAACAGTAACATTTATACGTGCAAAAGCCACAGGCACATGTTCATAATCAGAGGCGTTGCTAGGGGGAGGACTGGAGGGCTATAGCCCCAGGTCTTTTGGTTGTAGCCCCAGATAGTTAGCGAGATAGAAAGGGGGTCACGTGAATCATACCGCTGAAAGGATCAAGCGGGATAAACTGCTCTCAGTGTAGGAGCTCAATGAGGGGATAAGACTATTTAGGTCGGATTGGCATCAAGTAGTGCATTTAACTTTGTTTTCCATTGATGCACTTTCAGCTTTTCAGATTATTGTAAATTTAATTTGCAATTGGGGACAACAACTTACCTTAATTTTACTGGAAATATTAACTGTTGTTATTCCTGCTGTGTTGTGTCTCCTACTACTTTTTTCTTTTTTGTTTCTCTTTTTGCCTTTTCCTTTTTCTTGGTTGTATAATTCTGTTCTGAATATATAATTTGTATTATTCTTGAGATTGGAATCTGGTTTTGTGCAATATGTTCCTGAATTATAATTGCATTATGCACGTTATGTCCACTTTATATTACAGGATGCTTACTGGATCAATATGCACTTTAATTGGAGATATCCAATATTGACTGTCTGTTTTTATGCTGTTTTATCATGATCGCAGCACTATGTTTAATGTTATTAGACATATGTATAATAAAGATTGATTGATTTTATATTATCCTTGGCCTGGCCTATCCCCTCATTGAGCTCTAACACTGAGAGCAGTTTATCCTGCTTGATCCTTCCAGCGGTATGATTCACGTGACCCCCTTTCTCTCTCGCTAACTGTTCTGTTACTTCCCTGGGTCTACGTGGTTGGGGACGTCTATATTTGATTACCAGATAGAAACTCAGGCATACAACCAAAAGCCTAGCTAGCCCCGAATCCCAACACCCCCAACATTAGGGTATCCCTGGATCTTTTCCGAACCTACAAACACACCTGTTTCTAATGCACATGGCCAATACAAATTCCTTTGCCCATTATTTCAATGTTGACTAACACTGTGGCACATAAACATTTGGTGTATTGCAATCTACAGCCACTTATCATTGCCCGTACTTTCCTACGTCTCCAATTACATCTAGTTCAGTTACATCATTCCTTCATATTACAAACACTTTGTACTCCCACTACATTACCTACAATTACTATACACATTGCTTTAAGTGGGACGGGGCCAGCACAGCCTTTTTCAAACTACAAAAACAGCCCCATATCATATTTTTTCCACTCCCCCACCCTTCCCAGCCACCTCTTTCCACCACCAAATGACCCAAAATGTGTTATCCAGACTTTTTCCCCACCACGCTGTCCGCGGTCAGTTGCGGTTGTTTGTGGATCCAACTTGGCAGGTGTTTCCAAAAATCTGACGAACCTCACGTTTTGTATTGACCAATCAGCGGGCATGCCTGATAGCTGCAGACCCCATTTCACCCCCTGGAACAATCGCAGACCCGTCTGTGGACCAAACAGGGAAGTGAGCCTGCAGACCAAACTCAGATATCACACATTTGTTGTTAACTAGTTTTTGGTCATTTAAAAAAGAAACAACTTGATGGATTTACACCAAATTTACAAAAGCACTCTTTCAGTGGTTTGGGCTGTAGGTGTGAGCAAATTATTTTTCCAATGCGTCTATGGGAAAACCACACATTTTGGAGCCCCGCCTATAACTTTGCCCCCCCTTAATGAAACCTCACCAACCTTTGCAGGTTCAATCTGACGGGCCATATACTGTTTTTGCAAAGTTTCGTGAGGATTCGTCTGGGGGGGCAAAGTTATAAGCTGCTCAAAATGTGCTCTTCCTATGGGTTGAGCAACTTAACCATATCTACAGGGCCGCTAGCGTAGGCCCTCTAATGTGTATATACATATATTCAATGAAAAAACTTTGTTAAGGGGACGTCATGGTTAAGTGCACACTTCACGATAAGATCTGTGCTTCGCGGACAGTTCGGAACTGCATTTTCTACTGATCTAGAAACTTTCAACTTCAAAATTTCCCTTGCACAGCTCCAACACCTATTCCTACTCATTATCCATTAACAATCTAGTACACAGTACATACTTTTAGCAAAACTGCTATTTATCTTAAAATGTCATCAGCTTATGCCATCCCTCCTCCCCAAGAGCCACCACTGCTGCTGTAATCAAGGAGCATGAGAAACACTGCCCCCTACCTTAGAAATAACACACGCGCAACATTTTCCCCTGTCCACCTACCTCTCCATATTAGTGTTTGGTGCCTCGTCCCTCATTTCCTCCCCACATTTCGTTCTTAGCTCGCCTAAAAAATACATCCAAAAACAACAAAAGAAATGTTCCTTTAGGACCCACCTTCACAGTTAAAAAATAGAACAAAAAAAAAACTTATAGACTCCATCTACTTTAAATTTCTCAGTAAAGTACATAGACTCAATAAGATTTTCCAACATTTCTATTTGCATTTTGTGTTATTCTAATTGGAATATTGTGGCCAAGCAGCCTAAGTTATCAGCCTAAGCGAAGTGAGGGTGAATAACGAGGTCTCTGGACAATTATCCCCCCATTCCAGCCCCTATAATGGGGGATAAAGGCCATTAGCACACTAGGTTCCCAAAGCGGGAACCCGGGGTGCTGAAAAAAAGGATTTTTCTCCCTACACCGGAACGCCTGTGGCGTCCCGGTGTAGGAAGGAAAATCCTTTTCCAAGATGGCCACCATGCAAAGGGAAGGCGGGGTTCCATACAGGACCCCTCTTCGTTTTCCATGGAAGCCTGTTTCCAAGATGGCCACCATGGAAAGGGAAGGCGGGGTTCTATACATGGCCCCTCTTCGCTTTACATGTAAGCCTGTAGAAGGCGAAAAGAGAACCCTATCACCTTATTACCACAAGCACATTTTTCTTCCCTTTCAAATTTATCCCAATTTCGAATAACTTCACCGCAAAGCCAGTCCCAGGTGGACATGGCCTCTTTAACCCCATGTGTTGTCCCTCGTGGTCATGGCCAGTAGCCAGATTGTCCAGATCATGACCTTATTCCATGACCTGGACAATCTGGCCACTTCCAATGGCCACAGGTTACACCTCAGTCACCAAAGATATATCACTATTTTTTGTACCTACATTATGACACTTGTCAAAAAATAAAACACAGGCACATTTGCAAAGCCATGCTTTCAGGTCCTTGCCAATGCTCCTTACAAAAGTTTGCTGGAAATCCACCCATGTTTTATTTTTTCAAAAGTGTCAAATGTATGCACATATAATCGTCATGTAACCAAGCCCCCACTTGACAAAATCCATTCAGACTTTACGAAAACATTTGTATCTAGATCTATAATCTTTTTGCAAACCTTTAAGTAGATTTGTCAAATGGCACTACATGTATAAGCCTTTACACTATTTGGGACCCCCCCTCTAATAATTCTGCTCCCTCTTGACAAAACCCTACCAAACTTCGCAAAAACATTTATATCTAGATCTATTATCAGTTTGCCAAATTAAGTGTAGATTCGACAAATGGCACCTCATTTATAAGCCTTTACACTATTTTGGGACCCTTCTCTTATTTTGCCCTTTCTAGACAAAATCCTACCAAACTTTCCAAACTCATTCGGGATCAGGTCAGGAATATAATTGCAAAATTTCATCCATTTTCATTAAGTAGCGCCAAAGTTATAAGCCATCCAAAAACTGCCCCCAAACATCTGAAGTGTCCCCGAACTTCATAGGACTGTTCCCGAACATCCGAACTGTTCGTGGACTGTTGCGACGAAAGACACCCGTTTATTTTGCTTCTTGCAGCCATATACCATCTCATCCTCATCACCCCTCACCTCCCCAGAGATTATTTGATAAGTTTGACAAGTGCAATGTTGTGTTTTTTAATATGTTTTTACAGCAATGTCCGAGGACAGCGGCCGAAGTCCGCGAATCCAAGATGGTGGGCGTTTCTAAAAATCTGACCTCACGCTTCATCCCAGCCAATCAGAGAACACGTTGCATGTCTGCGGACATGAGGCAAGCCGCTTAACCAATAGGTGCCCAGTCCGCGGAGCGAACTGGGAAGTGTGTCTGCGGACATAGATATCACAAATTATTTTGACTTACATTTTGGTCGTTTAAAAAAAAACTACTGCACGGATTTACACCAAATTAACAAAAGCACACTTTCGGGTCCAAGCCACCGCTCCTGCTGCAAATTTGGTGAAAATCCATCCAGCGGTTTGGGCTGTAGCCGTGAGCAACGTTTTTTCCCATTATGTCTATGGAAAAAAAAAGAAAATGTGGGACCCCCCCTATAACTTTGCCCTATTGGGATGAAATCTCACCAATCTTTGCAAAAAAATATTCAGAACTGGCCATATACTTTTTCTGCAAAGTTTAGTGAGGATCCGTCCACGTGGAAGTTATACGCCACACAAAAAGTGCTCTTCCTATGGGTTTCGTCCTTTATTGTATTATGCTGTATTGGTTGTGTGCAGTTAGTAGTGTCTTGGCTGCAGAGGCCATGCATGCAAGAGTCTGTCAATTGGCTGGAAGTTCTGTAATAGTATGTCAACTGAAGTGAATATGGACTCAGGTGGCTGTGTTATGTGTGTGGGTTGTGGTAAGTGGACAGATGTTCGCATGCATGCCTGTATTATGCTGCGCGGGTTGCAGCCAGGGCTGCATGGATGCATGGCCAGAGGCCATAGGCTGTAGGCCATGCACCCAAGAGCCTAGTCCCTGGGCACAACCACTGCAGCATAATACAGCCATGCACTCAACTTTTTGACAGTGGCATATGGATTGCATAAATATGTGTATAGAATGCGATTTGCAGATTAGAAAGAAGTATGACACCAATAATTGTATACTCACTCTATGTATTGTTGAGGCCCTGTGCATCATTTTAGCATGCACTGCAGAATACGGTTCAAGTGGCAATAGCAGATTTGCCTAATGTGGTTTGTGGTAATGCTGGCAAAATCGTTGTTTCATTTTCTGTGATAAAAGAAAACATAACATGTTAAAGAAAATGCTTCGTAATGTCGTATTGCATTGCAACCATTTGTGCAATTTGTGGATCCTCATAATTAGTACTTCACGGGTGCTATGCTTTAAACAAGTGTACTGTGCAATGTGCTCAGTTCCTGTGTTTTTTGCATAATCATTTAGTCTGTGGAAAAAAAAATCCATGCAGGATTTAAAAAATCTGTTCTACATTAATTTGTTGTTATTTGGAACACTCAGTTTCAGTGATGCACTGCTTACAGTAATGTTTAAGGTGTATATCTAAGTTGTATTGTGGTTACAGGCACTGTTGAAGTTGGAGAAATTGAAACGGTATATGATTTTCCTTTTGGAAGTGGTTGTACTATGGTTGCAGTTAGATACCAGTTGGCGTATGCTAACTGTTTATTCATTTCCTCTTTTCAGCAGTATTTGTTCATGCATTTGTTTGCTGTTGGTGTTTTCTAAGTACCGTGGTATTGCAGAATAATATTGCAGGAATGTGGGGTCAGTTAGACACCTGTTGGCAAATTCTATCTGTTGGTAGTTTGAAAGTTATTGAGGGTATGTTTATAGCTGGTTGTTTATACTTAATAAGTGTTCAAGGGAATCCTCAGAAGAACTTTCCTTTTTGCTGGTGGATTGATGTGAAGTGATATTGCAGTATTATGGTTGTAGTTAGATACCAATTGACGTATTCTAACTGTTTACAGTTTCTCATATGTGATGGTGGGTATTGAGCAGTAGATCAGTGGGTACATTTTGGTTTCAAGTATATTAAGTATATAAAGTAGGCATTTGCAAGATTTGCTGGTAATCTCTGCTTCAGAGTAATGGATGTATCATTGCTTTCAAACCATCCACATTTCTTTTTAATGTACGCAGTAAAGTGACCTGCGCTGGTTGTGGCTCCTGTGTGGTAGATTATGCCTACTGTTGTGAAGGTTTTCTTGCCAAGTGATACTTGTCCATGTGTGAAGCTAGTAAGTTTGCAGTTGTTTTTGGTACCATCTGCAATGTATCGTAAAAGCATTACTATTTCGTATTGTCTATGTGATTATACCTGTATGGTGGAATGATTGTCTGAATTGCAAGTAGTACATAATACGCCATGATTTGCATTTTGTACAAGCTGTTGAAATGGAATGGATTCACAGTTAGGTATAGATACATACACAAAGCGCTCGTTAGGGACTTGTTACTGCACCACATGGCTGCAGAGAGTGAACGTATGTTTCCACATCTGGAAGATTTCATGTATAGGTATGTTTTTGCTTTCCAGTTCTTGTGTGTTTATAGTGAATCTCACCATTCCCGCACAGTAGTCCAATTCTTGCCTTATTGCTGAGGCACTGGCCCTCATCACAAGGTTGGCGCTCCGGTAAGAACGGCACCGGTAAGGCAATACCGGCATCCATTACCGGGCCGGTGTATCATGACCCTAGATGCCGTTGCTACCGGCATTGTCAAGGACCCGCTGTGGCCGTGCACCACCGTACTGGCATGCGGGCACGCGCGCAGATGGGGAGGCCTTAATACCGGCATGCCGCAAAGAAGGGGACACCACGAGTCACACGTACAAGTACATACCGGCATCGAGATGCCGGTAAGAAGGGCCACCATGATGCCGGCAATACCGGCATCGCGGACCACCCGTAAACAGCAAACTGCTGTGTAACCAAGTGCCACAGGTGCACTCAATCAGCACAGGTGGAGGCAATGGAGTCAGGGTCAGCACAAAAGGAGCACACCCACACACCACACCCTCCTCCAAGGCAAAATGCTACCACTTGTACTTGCCATACTGGGCCTGGAGGACATGCCTGCACTGCTACTCCTTGAGCAGGCAGTACAACAGGAAACACAGAGGAGACGCCGGAGGAGAAGGAGGGTGAGACATGCCCAACAAATCCCACCAGTGCAGGCAGTCGCTCCCCGCAGATCCCACATATAAGGGCCAATCCATTTGACTTAACCCCAGCACAGATCCACACCCTGTACCGCCTGGACAGAGACACCATCACCAACATAGTGGAATTAATACAGGATGACTTGGTCAGCCTGATCAACATCCGCACAGCCATCCCCCCTTTGCTGAAGGTGGCATCTGTGCTCCACTTCCTGGCCACAGGCACTTATCAACAGACAGTGGGCCAAATGCATGGCATGTCCCAATCATGCTTCTCTGTTGTGTTAAAGCAAGTGCTGGATGCACTACTGAAGCACGCAAATGCCTACATATCCTTACCAAGGACACCACAGGAGGCAAATGCCACCAAAATAGCATTCCATGCACTGGCATGCATGCCCAATGTAATTGGTGCCCTCAAATGTACCCATGTAGAGTTGGTAGTCCCACATGCCATGGAGGCGGTGTACCGCAATCGGAAGCTATACCATTCCATCAATGTGCAGATGGTGTGTGATGCCAGCCAGATAATAACACATTGCTGTGCCAGATATCCAGGCTCCACGCATGATGCCATGGTGCTGCGGAACTCCTCACTACCCCGCTACATGGAAGGAGACGTTGTACGAAGTGGCTGGCTGTTGGGTGAGTCTGCCCTCTGGGCCATGGGGGCAGATGGATTGGGGGGGAGGTACATGCATATGCAAGGGAAATGCCCTCTGGGCCATGGGGACAGATGGATTGGGGGGAGGTACATGCATATGAAAGGGGAATGCCCTCTGGGCCATGGGGCAGATGGATTGGGGGGAATGGTAGTTTCTTAAGTCATCCGCCGACACACAGCCCTCACATTTGCATGCAAAATGCCCCTAGCCAAGACATACATTGCCTGGTGCTTTAAAATCCTAGGACCCTAGGTCGTGTATGTCACACAAGGCTCCCTCTATGGATTGGCATGCACTGTACAGGGCTGACAGTCATGTGGATGTGGCTGCCAATGACGAGATAGTGCATATGAACTTGAATGATGTACAGGCTGAGCACACCTGTCAACTGAGCCTCATCCTCACACATACCTCCTTCTACTCCCATGTAGGTGATGCTGGATATCCCCTGAAGCCGTGGCTACTCACCCCTGTTAGGAACCCGCAGAACAGGCACAAGAAGACTTCATTCGTGCAGTTACACGTACACGTGTGGTCATTGAGCAGACGTTTGGCCTTTTGAAGGCACAGTTTCGCTGCATCAGCAGGTCGGGAGGGGCACTCATATTCGGGCCTGAGAAGATGGGCAAGATCATCACGGCATGTGTAATGCTACATAACATGTGCATCTGGCGGAACATACCCCTGCCACCTGACGTGGAGCTGCCACCACCTGGTGAAGTAGAAGGAGAGGAAGGAGTAGAAGTAGGACATAGGTCAGGACACGAAACTCGTGAGGGTCACGCAGGGCGCAAAATGGTCATAGACCAATCATTCTGATGTACTTTAATGCAGAGGGTGCCATGTGTTGTGTACTGTGGGCACTGGTTGTGTGGGCACATGTGCACGAATCACCATGAAGCAATAAATTGACATACAAAAAATCAGCAATATCCACTCATGTGATGTTTGTTACACAACTGGTGTATTCGTGAGAAATTAAGTACAATATGATTCAACAATCCATGCCCCCACCACTCCTCCACCGCCCCCACCCTACTCCCATGCCCCCAAACACCCCAGTACTACACACTACACCCACCACCCCTCCACCTCACCAACCTACTCCCATGCCCCCAAACACCACAGTACTACACACTACACCCACCACCACCCTCTACCCACCCCCTAACACCCAATGTCAACTATGGCACGACATGTGTCTGGATATATGCCCAAAGGGATTATGCAGGGTGGCCCTGCTACTGTTGAGCCCCCTTAGGAGGTGGGGGTTGGATCTCTGAGTGGGCCGAACTCCGCAGGGACATGCGCACGGGGCTGGTCTGCCTCGAGCCCAATGGCGTGGATGCTGCGGATGACCCAGATGGTTGTGATCCAAGGGGCAGGGTTTGCCATTGGTCCATGCGGTCAGCAATCCTGGTGAGGATCTGACCCAAGGCATTGAAGCCATCACGCACTTGCTGTGCACCTGAGTTAATGGCCTGGATAACGGCTGTGGTGCTGTCCTGGATAATACGGCGTGTTGTCTCCACTTCAGCAAGGTACTGCTGCACATAGCCTTGCATCACCTCCTGCCGGGCCTCCATCCTGGAGAGACGTCCCTCAAGGTCCCGTATGGCAGTGTGGGTTGTGGTCGGTGGGTGATGTGGTGGCACAGCATGGATCATGGGGATATGCATGGCCGGAGAACACTGTCCATGGCTGCCCTGGTCGGATGAGTCCCGCTGAGGTGTGTCCTGTGGGGTGGCCTGCGGGCTTGGTGTGTGCACTACAGGCTCTGAGTGGACAAGTCCTGCATCACCCTCATTGTCCGGCCCAGCTACCTCATCAACACTATGATCTGCCGATGCAGCCATCTCCCCAATTGTGCTGGCAGCAGCAGAATGTGTGCCATCCTCCATGCCTGCTGTGTCCTCAGCTAGTGTGGATGGTGTGACCACGGATGCAGGTGCAGGTCTCATCTCGTCCTGTGTACTTGTCTGTGGTGCTGTTTTTGCACCGGTTCTTGGTCCGCTTCCCGCATGGCCCTTCCTTGGTCCACTTGAGGTTGATGAACCTGTGCCATCAGATTGCCTCCTAGGCCTTTTGGCTGGTGTTGTGCATTGTGCACTCCCTTGCGCTTCATCACTGTCAGCATCCGTACCTGTGGGGGACAGAGAGTGGCAGGATATCAGTGATTGTTCCGCTTGCATTGTGCATGCATTAGTCATTGGACATGTGGCGCCAGCTGATCAGTTGCATTCGTGGCTTTGTAGGGGACTGTGTACATGCAATGTTGAAGAGTGGATTTTGATAGCGTAGTCGTGTCCACATGTACGCATTGTTGGGTGCAGTTGGACATTCATGTGTTTTGGGAGGGTCGTCCTGGGTGGCACATGCCCATGAAATGTGTCTTGTGGGTGTATTCGTGTATGACCGCAACATGCATTGGGATGGGATGGTGGTAGACCCAGAATGTGTACATGGATATGTGTAGGTGTGCATGATGGCCCATTTGTTGGCTGGTGTAGCAGCCACATTTGGGGGAGGATGATTTTGATTATTTTTATTGTTTCAGTAGGGACACTCACCTTCATCTGCCGATGTTGGCACGCTAAACTCTGCTTCACCGACTCCTTAGATGGACTCCACGTCTATGATGGAGCTGCAGGTCTCCTCCCATCTGGCCAATTTCAGTGGGGAGTGTGGTCTTCCTCCTGTTGCCAGCCCCTGGCTCTGATTAGCTGACAATATGTGCCGGACTCTCAGCCTGAGGTCGTCCCAACATTTTTTGCAATCAAGCACTGTGCGTGCGGTGGTGCCGACTGCACTTACTTTCTGGGCAACTTCTTCCCAGATGGCCTTTTTCTTGAGCTGGGCTGGACGCCTGAGGTCGTTGCAGAACACCACTTCAGCATTTGCCGCAAGGGTGTCGGCCAACATGTTCAGCTCATCGTCTGTAAAACGTGGTTTGCGCAGGCGGGCCATGCCTCTTCGGGTGGTCTTCGACATGTTGTCCATGGTGGCCTGGGAGTTGGGGTGTAGAGGGTCCTGTAGATGGAGGATGGCAATGCATTGTGTTTTTAAAGATGGCCGCCATGGCATTTCCCGTTCCGGCGCGATGACGTTACTTCCGGGTCCGGTATTAACGCACCCGTTATTTGCATTAATAACGGTAACGGTATTTAGGGGTTGCTGAGGGCGGAGCCGTTCTGTGCGTATTGGTCGATGCCGCTGTGTGGGGATTTGGGGGTCGTTACCGGCATGCCGGTACGGCTGTAACCGGCATGCAGGGATGCGCGCACCCGCGCACTCTTGATCATCCACTATTTACGGGTTGGTGCCAAGCCGGACAATAACTGTTATTACTGCCATGCCGGTATGGCCAGATTTCTAGCACCAACCTTGTGATGAGGCCCACTATAAGTGTTCTCAGGATTGTTTGTTGCATTTCTGGGAATGAATAGCATTTGCAAACACAACTTGTCTGTGCTGTTTAAGTAAATGTTTCCAAAAACTGGAGACAATTGAAATAGTCTATAGAGAAATAATTCTGCATAACATATTTTATATGTATGTTCATTAAATCGATCACAATATAGCAGTAAAATGTTCTGTATCTCAGTGGGCCTTTCACAACATCAGAAAGTGAACCACTTATCAACAGTCTGGAGCCAGAAGGGAAAGCGTGACGATCACTCTTTACCCACTGGTTCACTCACAATTTCAACAGTTAAAAAACAGTCCCAAGTGTTTAAATGAGAACTACAACAAAAGGCATTTTACATTAGATAATGGCAGATACTTAGATTTTTATAGGGCTATGTCTGCACAACATTGTATGTAAATTTAATGGCCAATGTAGTGCCAGCCACTAGAAAAATCTAACACCTTGTACTGTAAACACACCATACATATATATATAAGGCACCTTAACTTTTGAGGTCCTTTTACAACATCTAAAAATGTACAGCCAAATGTCTGTTGTAAGACCTGGTATGTAGCACAGGTCTAATTTTGATTTTGTTTAAGTCTATGCCAAAAAGTTCTGTACACATATCATAAAAAATGCATGAGACCAGCATACAAAATGCATGAGACCAGCTCATGCTATGTCAGGGTCAGAACATATCTTGTTCTGGTCATCTTTATCAGGACTTAATTCATAAGTTACGAATTCAGTCCTGATGAAGATGACCAGAACAAGATATGGTTATGAAACCGGTCGACTCTGACATAGCATGAGCTGGTCTCATGCATTTTTTATGATATGTGTACAGAACTTTTTGACATAGACTTAAACAAAATCAAAATTAGACCTGTGCTACATACCAGGTCTAACAACCGACATTTGGCTGTACATTTTTAGATGTTGTAAAAGGACCTCAAAAGTTAAGGTGCCTTATATATATATATGGTGTGTTTACAGTACAAGGTGTTAGATTTTTCTAGTGGCTGGCACCACATTGGCCATTAAATTTACATGCAGTGTTGTGCAGACATAGCCCTATAAAAATCTAAGTATCTGGCATTATCTAATGTAAAATGCCTTTTGTTGTAGTTCTCATTTAAACACTTGGGACTGTTTTTTAACTGTTGAAATTGTGAGTGAACCAGTGGGTAAAGAGTGATCGTCACGCTTTCCCTTCTGGCTCCAGACTATTGATAAGTGGTTCACTTTCTGATGTTGTGAAAGGCCCACTGAGATACAGAACATGTTACTGCTATATTGTGATTGATTTAATGAACATACATATAAAATATGTTATGCAGAATTATTTCTCTATAGACTGTGATTGTGTGTGATTACTAATTTAAATTCTCAGTAGGAATGAAAACTAGACCTTGTGTAGGTCGAACCAATAATACCCCTAGTGTTTCGGCAATTGAAATAGAACATTGCTACATTTACCTAGCAATATATACCAGTTGTGTTGGAAAATCTGAATGGACCAGACAGTTCTGTGTTTGACTCATTTGATTGAAGTCCATGAGGTTTCTTTGAACAGGTAGTTCTCTTTGTTTGTGCAGTTGTGTATGCATTTGCCTTTTCAGTACATCCTTCTGTGGTTGTAATTGATGGAGTACCAGCTGTTTTCAAATTATTTGGTGGTACTGTTGAGATATCATGTATAAATTGGGTTTGCTCTAGTTTTCTTTCACAAAGTTGGCCTTTTTGAAGAACATTGTACATTTTGAGATGGGTGTGTAGAGTGCACGTAGTCTGTTATACTCTACAATGCAAGGAATGTCAGCTTTGACTTTACTTGCATCAAAATTGGCTATGAATAGTCCTTCAAGTGTACCTAGGCGTGACAGTGCTATGTAACTCATGCCTTCTTTAAAGACTGTGCTGCCAATGCCAATCAATGCTTGATCTAGGGTTAGACCTTGCGATTTATTAATAGTGACTGCGTATGCTAGAGACAGAGAAAACTGTTCTCTGCTTACATTACCCAGATTTATTAATAGTGACTGCGTATGCTAGAGACAGAGAAAACTGTTCTCTGCTTACATCAGCACCCAATTACCTCCGGGTCAGGTCCGCAATATAAATAAATAAACAAACAAACATGTCTTTGAAAAGAAGGAATTGGGCTGTTGAGCGTCCCATTCTTTTAATTTCTGAAAGTTTGTCAAACTGAATATTGACAAACTGAATGCTGCTGTCTCATGGGTATGTCTGTAAGCCAACAACTGTACCAAGTGCTTCATTAACTAAACCTTGTTCGACATCAAGGTAACGCTTTAGCATTACTCTACAGTTTAAACACAATGTTAACATTTTCTCTAAACCAGCTGTGCTAGAGATAGAGTTCTCTAAGGTATTAAGTCGTGCTGTGGTTTGTTGACACATAGGTACTGTCCTACCGTGCACGTTCAGTTTGTCTGTGGAGTAAATTTGCACTAATGGTTGTTTTTCTTTTTTCAACATTGTTTCATTGAATTGTGCACAGCTTGCTAGGGTTGGCATTAATGACATACAGTTTACATTTTTGTATGTTAATTGTTCCATGACATCAGTAGGACATATGTTATGCCCGTATAGCTCACGAATGCGTCTGCTATTTAAGATAGACTGTGCTTCCTTCGAAAGCACACCAATGTGAATGCTTTTCAAAATATTGGCATAGGTGTGGTCTGCATACTGACGCATGTTTTCAGTTAGTTCTGTGTATTGGAATGTTGCCAGAGATTTACATTTCCTATGTTGCCAAGTGTTTTATGGCACAGTTTGTGTCCTAAGTTTTTAAATATAGGTTCACCTTTTACTGGTGTTAATTGAAGATCTCTGAAAACAATAATGTGTTTTTCTCCAAAGAGTTCTTCATAGTCTGTTTTAAGTACCTGTTGCAATCTGAGGTGAATTATCCCTGATGCCTGCAGTGCTATAGAAATGAATAAATAAATAATAATAATAATAAAATGAAAGCCAACATTAGGTTGGAGACCCTGCTCACCTCATCTATTAGGAGCATTTTCATTTGTTTCAAAACTCTGCGTAGCTCCATAGCAGCTTCTGCTGAAAGTCTGTAGTAGTCTAATTTGTTTTGGTGCTCTACTGGAAGGAGTAGCAATTGGTGTAAAGTAACACCACCTATGTTGTAGGCAGCTAAACCTGTGGGGGCAGTTACAACAGCTGATAGCTTGTTTTTTGTCAGTTTGAGGTATTTGCTTATCATTTTATCAAGAATGTTTTGCCTGAACCAGCTTGACCGCTTACATAAAGGAGAACAGGTTTATAGTTTTGACCGGTACAAGTTTTAGTTTCGTGCTGCATACCATGTCAATTTCTTTAGTTACTTCTTGGAAAATGCTACGCTGCTCATAGTTCAGTTGTGATTTTAGTAGAGTAAAGTTTTCTACAGATTGCACATACTGATACATAGTGTTCTACTTCAGTCAGGGCTAATCCTGCCTCATTTGCTATGGGTGGCAGTCCAAGTGGTTCTTGGCTTCCTGTAAGAGAAGGTTGACGGCTCTCAAGAGTGTCTACATTTAGTTGTGCTTGGAGTTCTTGTTGGTGTTCATTGTCCAACATGTTTTTGTACTGTGTAAAGTTTGTATCTGTTAAAGTGCTTTCCGTTGCATTGAAAGCATCTTCATAGGAGAGATGGGTGTCCAATAAACCTTCTTTTCTCCATGGTTTAAAAAGTTGTAGTTGGGACATGTAGTACAGTTCTCTATATTAAGGAGTTTTTAACGGTAGCTTCATAAGATTAATTAGGCTATGTTTGATAAGTTTAACCAGGCTGCCCTCACAACTTTTGACTATGTATTTACCTTTTTCTCTTCTGGTTTAATATTATTTTTGTACGAGAAATTTTGGGCTATGTGGTATAGGAACATGGTTTCTAAAGCAGTACTCCTGTTTGGGTAGTATGTGTCCAATATATAATTTTTCAAAATGTCCTGGCTGTTGGGATTATTTTTGGCTATTGTTTCTATGTCTTGGTATGATTTGAGAACTCTTTTTTTGGATGCAGCAGGACCAAGGCTTAGCCAAACTATGTTTTCAGATTTTCCATACAAGGCAGTGCCAGTGAAACTATCTGCAGCTTGGTAGCAGCCGCATTCTCCATGGGAGAACATTTTTATGACAAAGCTGTACAATTTTTGTGACAGTGTTTTGTCAAATGATATGTCATCCCAGGGGTCTTTCAGTTCTGTTTTCTCTGTTTTGGTTAAGTAGGCTGTGACATACCGTGCATTGCATTGTAATCATTGATGTACTTTGATGGTTCGGTTCTTTTTATGTAGTATGTGTTCTTAGGTGATTTGCCTTTCACACTGTGTCTAACAGAAGACATGAAGTTGTTTGCTTGTCCTTTTTCCGAAACAGGTCTAGGGAAACCAAAGCGGCATTTGATGTAGTATTTGCCTTTCTTTTTATATTTGCACTGACAATGCTTGCCATACTTGTTTCTTTGAAACTGCAAAATGTTTGCATGTAGGTCACTATGTGTACTTTCTGAAGGTATTTTGCAAGTGACATATTTATGAACGAACTGCACAACAGTGGCATCACTGTCCTGACCACATTTAGGAGCATTCTTAATCCACAAAAGCATTTGGATGTGTGGTGCTCCTCTGGCTTGATATTCTTTTCTCCAAAAGAAGTGTTCCACTCCCCGAGGGGAGGAATTATTTTATTAAAGATCAAGTGCAGCATGGCAATCAGTGATGATGAAAGTATCTTGACACATTTACAGGGTCAGAGAGCAGAGTTCTCATGGTGTTTTCATTGCTATCCCTGATTTGTGTCATTTGCTATGTGTGGGGAATCGTGCATGTCTTCCAATGCATACTCTGCACAACTTAAAGTGACAAACCATGTGGGTGGGCCAAGGTTGCGCAGCATACACCATACATCTGCGTGATGTCAGAACCAGTATTCTTTCGTACCAGGTATGTTTGCCAAGAGATTTGTAATATTTGAATGTAAAACCTCATCCTTCTCTTGCACCTTTTTTAAGTAGCTGTGTTGCAGACATGTTTAGACAACTGGAACCTGTTTTCAGTGTGTGTGCAACTCTGTAACATAGAGCTGCTAATTCACTTTCAAAGAGGAGGTGGAATATTATTCCACGTTTTTGTCTGAATCTGGGATCTTCAGAATACATTCGTAAAGAGCGGTATTCTGATGTTGTTATTTGTGTGCATCTTTCATTTTATCTTCCACCTTTTCCAATAGGAAAGAGTAGAGGAAAGGCGCCTGCTTCTACCCTTTTTTCCCATATGCTGATTGGAGATCCTTTGGCTTGCCACATTTGATATGTTTCTAGTGCATTGTCTATGGTGTCTTTGGAGTGTAGTGAGTGAATTGTATACTGGTCTAAAATATTGGAGGCTGTAGTAGGATCTAGAATTTGAAATTGTCCAGTTGATGAGCAATCCTGAATTATTTCAGTGGTTTCGCTCAGGTTTTCTTAAATGTTTATTTCTCTGTGGTATTTATTGGTGTCTTTAAGATATTGCAGGGCTTCTCTAACTTTGTTTAAGTCTACTATTTGCTGCCAAATTTATTTGTCTTTTGTAGGTACACCATTCACTGGGATAATCAAAGATTGATCTATTGGCGGTTGTACTCCTAGAGTGTCTACATTTTCTTTCAGATCTAATGGCAACTAAACTACTTTGCCACAAAATTCAGAGGGCGGCAGTTTAGCATTTTTCGGTTGAAGGCGTATTATCGCTTGAAATGGGTTCACGGTTTGGATTATAATGCTCTCATACAAGTTAAGTTGTAGGAGTGGCTTTGTCAGTGGGAATATGTCCAAGTTATTAGTGATAACCTGTGAAGGCATTTGGTTATTATCAAGTTTTGCAGTACAGTATGTGCAAACTATTGAGGGGTTAGCTATTTCGTATTTGTTTTCTGCTATAAAATAGAGAGCTAATTGGAACCACTGGGATTGCTCATTGTCAACTATTTCTACAGTTGTGGTGCTCTTTGTATAAAAAGTTCTGAGGCAACACACACATATTTGGTTTGGTATTTCAGCAGATGTTCTTTTAAACTTTGCTATTTCTTTTTTCTACATGTGTAGTAGAAGGTTTACATCTGCAGGGTTGTCGGTACTCTTTTCTAAAGTTACTGGATTTTGTAAGTGCTCTTCAGTTCCACAATATTTGTTTCGGATGTGGTCTAGTTCTTCGAGCAGTTATTTGGCTGTACCATGTAGGAGACTGTAATTTAAATTCGCAGGACTTTTTGCATAGTATAGTCTCTGAACGAGATTTTGTACAGTAGAATGGTGTGTTGCTAACATTTTGATGTGGTGGAAGGTGCTTTTGCAAGCAGGTCCAGAAATGCAGGCTAATGAATGTCTTTGTAATCCTGTGTATTTGCGCACTGGACAGGAGTCCATAGTTTGTAATATTTTCATTTTAAACTTGTCTTTGACTTTCACATACTGATTGAGGAACTGCTGCAAAGATTTGAAAGATTGTTTGAGCACGTTGCACATTGATGTGCACTACCATTTGTACACGTGACATATTGATTCGGTGGAATGGAAAGTTGATTGTAAGTTTGTTGGGGATATTCTTGCAAGCAGCGGTTCTTCTTCCCCAATGGTATTGTCTACCTTTTCATACCCTCACCCATTGCTATTTATAGCACTTGGGTTTCTTTGCTCTTGTTTGTATGCCTCTTCATTGAAATATGGCTCAGTGCTGTTGCTGTGAATCCACTCACTTGCACAGATGTTTGCAAAGATATCTATACTGATATGGCATCTGTTGGGAAGTACTATTTGTAGTTTACTAATTAATTTTGATAGTGGTTTCATTTTGTTTAAAACTAATATAAATAATTTCCTTTTGAGGAGCATTGCACTGTCTATGGGCCTCATTACCCGGTAGGCGTTGAGCCATGGCGCTAATAGCGCCATGGCTCATGCCGGTAAAATACCAGCACCGCCTTGGCGGAAAGGGAATTTACCGCCCCATTCCAAGGTTGGAGGGGCGGTAAATTCCCTTTCCGCCATTGCCCTTCCCCATTCCCATTTCTGCCCCATAGGGCTCTATGGGAATGGGGAAGGCGCTAATTACGGCACCGCAAATTTGCGGTGCTGTAATTAGCTCCGAGGTCCCTTAGCGGGTTGGATTTTAACGGCTGCTAAAAGCAGGCGTTAAATCCCCCAACCCGCAAAGGGACCTCGTAGTAAGGCTGTAGGGATTTACCGGTACCGGTATTTTATCGGTACCGGTAAATCCCTACCGCCATCCGTGGAATGAGGCCCTATGAGTCCTTCCCAGATCAGTTTTCGGCGGTACGTTTTAAGGGTGGAGCGTGATTTTTCATCTGTTATTATAAGGTTCTGAAGGATTCTATGGTGGAACATTTTTTGTAAAATAAATTTTTGAAATGCTTACTTGTGGCTAAGTTACTGTTGATAGATGTATTGTTTTTACTACTGGTAGTTACATTCTTGTTAATACGTTTAGTTTAAGTTTTAGATTTTGAAAGGGAAGTTATACTTTCTTTCTTGCTACCTGGTTCCGATTTGTTTAGTGTCTGTATTAGCTGTTTTGTTTGATCTTTTTGTACAATGTCTGGTAGAGGTTGATGGGCATTTTGCTTGGCTTGAGTTTTATGTGCTCTGTTTCTGCATTGTTTTCTACAGAGTTGCTTTTTGGTAGGCATTATCTTGTGTCTGTTGGAGAAAAAAGGAAAGTGTGGGTTTGGAAGTTGTGCAATGTATTTGTGTGTACAGTGGATGAGTGTTTTAATATGAGTATAGGTCTATATAGAGGAGAGTAATTGTGCATAGGGTTTTTAGTTTTGGTTGGGAAGGTCGTAGTGCTATGTGTGTGTGTGCTTGTAGGACAGGTTTGCTTTAGTGTGCATGATGTTCTGATGACAATAGAAACAGTGCACCTGGCAAGGTGCAATGAGTAAGGGTGAAACGACTGCTGTGGGCTTACATAACATTGTCTATGCTACAATACAACAACACTTCACTGTATGAGTGACAGGCAGAATACTACAACAGTACTGCACTTACTTTTTGGACGTGAAGAGTAGGTTAGTTCTGGGTTTTATCTTTTAGCAGATCTTTTGGCTTTCAGCAGGCGGTTCTTCACTGCAATTGCAAAAGAAGGAAGTTAGCGGGTATTTGTGTTAATTGTACACTAATAGCAGTAGTAGAACACTTTTTGTAGTTTGTAGGCTGATTTGTTGGCAGGAAGAGGTGGTGTGGTTACATGCAATTGTACAGCACCACATATGAGTGGGGACTTGGGAGTATTATCATTGTTGGTATGGGGGCCAATGCTGCAGTGATTACTGTGGCCTATGGGGCTGCATTTTAGAAGTGTGTGAGAGGTTTTTGTACTATTTGTTTTGGAAATGGATTAGTGGAAGTTATAGTAGATTGATAAAAAGGGCAGAAAGATGTAGAAATTGGAAAGGAGAATGTTACTGTATGTGGAATTTTGTTAAGTTTCTGACAAATAGATGCTTTCTATATGAGTGCAGAAATTCTTTTCAGTTGTTGCATTTATGTATGCAGATTTACAGATAGCAGTGTTTCCAATATTCATATGCATTTCTTTGCTTTGTTTCCAATGGTGCATTTTGTCAATTGTGCAATGCATGTGCTTGGCATGCTATCCTAATCTACATGTAGTTTTCCTTTTTTGTGTACATTATGACCCTTGCATGTGGTGTGGACATGTTCTTAATATGATGTTCTACAAAAATATTAGAGGCAGTGGTGGTGAAATTGAAATATGTGGTTTGCAGCTGTTATGCTGTGGGCAGTACAAGAAAACCGTGAAAGCCAATAGCATTGTAACTAACTGTGAGCTGGTGTGAGGAGATGGTTTAAATGACAGTATGATTATTTGTTAGGTTATACAGGGCAAGTGGCAGGCACCCTGTCTATATGCATGCAATATATGCACTTGCTATGCTTTGGTAACATACATGCAGTTTTCATTTTCTATGTGCATTCTGGTCATTGTACAGCAGGTGAGTTAGTTGGAGAAGTGATTGCAAAAGTGACAGAAGAATATAACAGTGCACATTACAGTGGATGATAGGGGAAAGCATGCATGACTTGGTAATCTATTGAAGTTTCACATAGAATCTGGCACATGAACTTGCTGTGCACATGCTCTCAATGTGTATTTTTACAAGAAATCTGAGAGTGCTGCTAAAATTAAAATATGTGGTTTGCAGTTGTTATGCAATTGGGCATTACAAGAAAACTTTGAAAGCACATAGCATTGTAAGGAACGTTATGCATACCTGAAGTTTATATTGATTGATGTAGATGTGGACGAATCCGGAAGTAGAAATCTTGGAGAGTTTTACAGTACCTTTGGATGCAGGTTCTTGGGAATCACAGGAGACCTGTACTCTGAGTGTTGGACAGGACATCTGCAATGTTGAACTGAGATGACAGAGTTAGATGTAGAGATCTTGGATGTGATTGGTGGATGGGTGTGTGACTGCGTACCAGCAGCCAGTGAGAGAGTGCTGCAAAGTATGAAGTGGAAAGGGAAGAAGGGTTGCCCCTGTTTTACAAGATCCACGGACACCGTGGTAGTCTGTGGATCACACGTGCTGCATCCGGGGTTTGTCAGCATGCTTGTCATGGAAATGGGAGTGTACTATGGGGATTATCCAATCAAGTGATAAGGGTGTGCTTTACAGGAAGGGCAGGTTATATTTTCTTTCATTGCTGTGTTGGTTGTATGGTGAAGATAGCAGTATTTTTTGTCTGGGTACATGGTGATAGGTTTGTTGCTGATCTGGAGAGTTATGCAAAATCAAGAGGTGTTTCTGCAGATTTTGGGTTTCCAGGCATGGAAGCTTTGTGATGGAGTGTGACTGGACACAATTTGGAGGAACTGGTTTCTCTTTGTAGAAACATGTCTACTTTTGGTAGCCCAGACAACTTGTTGGGGCACTGTGGAGGAGAATATTTGGGGTACATCAGTGCCCCAAGTTTGATTCCTGTGTTGAAGCCCTTCGTGGTGAGACTAATGCAATGCAATGTTCACATGTGCAAAGGTGGTATTTCTGGAAATATTACCAAGAGCACTATGGAACCAACCAAATGTGTTCAATCCCCAGCAAAATCTTAGAATGTTGCATGTGAATAAAGGCATGGGTGTAGTTATGCGGCGTGCAAATATATATATTATTTTCCAATGACAACAATGACTGCCTTAATGTGCAGTTTTTTTAATGCCGAAGGAGTTTCATTGTCAATTCTGGGGAATGTTATTTTTTCTGGGATTTGAGGGAGGCTGTTAAGAGGCTGATACAAAGAGGAAAAGAAGATAAAAAAACAACTAAAAAACCCAAAATAAAAGATGTTTTTTTAAGCACCTTCCAAAAACGTCTCTTTTAAGAGCCACCACTAAAGAGGAAATCTCCTACCCTAGTTGAAATGTGTTCCCCCAGCCCTGTGCAATGCATGATATGTCCACGGATACCATGGTAGTCTGCGGATCACACATGCCACATCCTGGGGTTTTGAGGATAGCAGGCATGTAAATGGGACTACGGAGGCCAGGGAATTGGTCAATAAGGTTTCCTGGGTGTGGTGTGCAAGGAGAGATTGTGGCAGAAGGTCTGTTTGCTGATAGGAGTGCAGATGGCTATGGCTATGGCTATGGCTGTGTTTTTCAGGAGGCAGAGTGTATGGATTTTGTGGGACACGTGGATACATTGGTTGCAGGTGCATGCAGAACACTGTGGAGTGGCTGCACATCTTACATTCCATCATGTGGATTTGGACTGGTATGGAGTGTGTGGCATGAGGTGGCTGGATTTGCTTCCTCTTTGTGCCACTTTGGTGATGCAGCATCATCCAGCCATTATTATTATCCATTGTGGAGGGAACAGTTTAGGACATGTTACCGGAAACTCATTGCAGTTTGCGATGAAGGAGGCACTTGGGAAAATCATGGACATGTTTCCAAACTCCTGTGTAATTTTCTCTCGCATTGCCCAGAGGCAGATGTGGCTGCGCTCTTCTTCATTTGGTCCGCAAATGGAGAAAGTGAGGCGCAATGTGAACAAGGCTGTTTCCGCCTTTTTGAGAGATGTTGGCATGTCCTCCTTCCACAAAGAAAATATTACGTTTCATAACAACATTTTTTGCAGAGATGGAGTCCATCTTACTGATGCTTGAAAACAGCTTTTTTTGCAAAATATCCAGAAAGAATTGCAGCTTTTTTGCAACTGTAGCAAGCATTTTCGCAGTTGGTGTTGTGTAGTTGAAACCTTTCACAAAGAACAAAGAAACCCCCAAAAGGCTCTTTTCAGAGCCACCACTTTCTCCCGCAAAAGAATGCAATGTTTTTGATAGCACCACCCCCTACATGTTTTGGAAGTCTGCGGACTACTGTGCTGTCCGCTGACTTTTCGGAATGCCCAGGGCCCTGCACCATTTCATTGGCACTTCTATTTTTAAACTGGGAAATGTTGCTCTCAAAAGGGCCTTTTTTTGTTGATGTATTAGTTTTGTGTATTTTGAGGATTTCTTAAACACGACACACAAGGGAGGGAAGGATAGGGAGGGTAGGGAAAGGGCACCAACCACAGGATAAAAAAGGGCAGATGGAGAGGAAGATGTTGGGTGCACCTCATGTAAGTATAGCGCAATTTCCTTCGTAATACCGGACCGCAGCCTCGAAACCACTCCGGAACTGCTCACCCCTGCAGAGTACTGCATCGCAGTACATACACAAAACAGTGACCTTGGAAAGTTAAGGATCCACTGCAGTGCGTATGGCCTTTGAGGCTGCTTGAGCAATCCTCTCTCTCACAGGAGTGATCCCTGTGGTGACTTGAGTGGATGTTTAGGATGCTGCAGACAAACTTAACCTACTACCCTGTTTCGAAGGGGACGACCCTCCGAACTGCTGCTTTGTGATTGGATCTTAGGTGTCACCACATGGAAGTAGTCCCATAAATGTACAGCCCAGGTTTGCTGTGACTGAGTATGAAGCCACACTCACTTTGACCGCACTAGCCTTGGGCTTATTTCCAATGGTGGTAAAAAGCCTCCACACCCAAGACTCACGCTGCGAGCTGGTAGTGAGGAGTTCCCCTACTTCGTTCTCTTCTTCCTCTTCTTCCTCTTGTTCCTCCTCTGCATCGTCACACCTGTTTCCCTCACCAGGCCTTTGGGGAGTTGGTGGTGGTGGGGATAGGGGTCCTGAGGCAGAGGCAGTAGCAGCAGGAGCAGCCTTGGATGCCATCACCAAAAGTATCGGGAACCAGGAAGACAGCAATCTGCAAAAAAGGAAATGGCAAACAACAAGCTACAGCAGTGCTCAGTAGCCCTGGTTACCAGAAAGGAGCCACAAGTAATTCCAGCTAGTAGCCAAAAGCAATTGAGCCAGGAGCAAAAGCAGTTCCAGCAAGGAGCCAAAGCAAGGATGCAAAAGCACAAATGTTTTCTGTCCTGGTCAGCCAAAACAGAATGAGAAGCAGCACTGGGGTGTGGCCTTTTATAGGGGTGCTGGGGAGCGCTTTGCAGACCGTTGCATGCTCCGTGGACACTTTGAACCCCAAGCTGGGCTCAAACAGTTCCTAAAAGTGTCCGGATCATCAGGGCCATGGTCTTGGACCTCTGCAAGGGTTAAGTTTCACAGTTAAGCACCATGGCTTGCTCAGAAAAGCACTTTTTTTGCTGTTTGGGGGCCCAGACCCTGTTCACGGATAATGGCTGATGCTCAGCATGGGTGTGGTTACATTGTGAAGTTGCAGATGTTCGCGAATGGGACGGCTGTCCGCAGGACAACTATTGGATGGGATCCGTTGTGCGCATGCAAATAGGTGTCCTACGGACAGTGTTGGGCTCCCCTAACTAATTAAAACTGTGACACGCATGCAGCAAACAGTTTCGAGCAGACGCCGTGTTCGTAGGACCCAGGGGATGAGATGCGAATGCGCTCAGGAGTCCGTCGGACAGGGTCGGGTTCCCCAAACTAATTAAAAGTACGTCACAACTTTGCGGACATGCCAGACAGGCTTGTTGTCCATAGGACACAGGGAATGATATGCGCATGCGCCCAGGTGTCCGCCGAACATAGGTGGGGTCCTCGAACTAATTAAAGTATGTCACTGTTTTGTGGACAATGGCGGACACACTGTATGTTCATAGGGCCCGGGGGGAGAGATGCGCATGCCCCCCAGTGTCCGCTGGACAGGTGGTGGTACCCAAACTAATTAAAGGTACATCACAACTTTATGGACATGCAGAAGCGGGATCCTACGGACACCTCCATTTTGAATACAGACCTTCCCGACCGTTGCAGTGTCCACAGGGCACATCCATTTTGATTAATTCCTGACATCCCGGACAGTACCGCAATCCACAGACTCAAAATTGGGATTTTTTTTAAAAACACATGCAGAAGCACATTACACATATAGAACTTTATTATACACATATATACAAAAAATTAGGAAAGAGAAGGGGTAGCAGAAATGGAAACATATACAGGAGAATTAGGGTTTTCCACAGGTGGGTTTTCAGGGGAGGAATGGAGTAAGGTCTCATCATAACGTATTTGTTTACAGGGAATTTGTGGGGAGGTTGGCTGGGTTAGGGTGAAGGGGTACAGGTGCAGGTGGGGCAGTGGTATTTAATTTCTTCTTTGATATGTCCCTGTACAAAATCTTTTAAGTCAGCAAAAGTGTTCAGTAATTACTCAATTTTTGCATCCAGGCTGTCTAGTTTATTTTGTACAGTGTTTGTTTTATTTTCTATGTGTCCATGCACTTGTGGAGGAGCTGCTGCTTCTGAGGTATTCATTTCCTGTATGCACTGTTAAAGAAAAAGATATCTGCCAGGTATGTGTCAAGCCATGTGTATTAACTGTCTTACTTTTCAATCTGTGTTGTGTGCCAATGGAGTTACTGTCTTCACTCATTTCACCCTGAGGGAAATTCTCTTCAATCCATTGTAGGATGTTTTCTTCTGTGTAAAAAAAGATTTTTTTTTTTAGTATTTTACACTGAACAAACTGCGTAGTTATAGGAAAAAATGTAGTTTACTTACCACGTAGTAGTAGAGTTCTGCTATCAGTACTTTGCAGTTGTCCCGCTAACAGTTGCTTCTCAGTTTGTATGAGGTCATATTGTTGGAAGCACAGGTTATTTTTCTTGTTGGCGCATTCCATTATGTTGCATACCCTATGCAATTGCTCTGTTGCTTTCATAGTTAGACTTGGTAGACATACTTTATTTTTCCTTCTAATTCACCTATGTGTTGCTCTTTCTACATGTTCACAGCATATTCGCTGCATGTAAGAGAACCCCTGACCTTTTGGGCAGTTTGGATGCTACCCGAGGTCTGCGAACAGTCGCATAGTCTGTGCACCCCTGCGCACCACAGGGCCAGGGGGTTCCATATGTTATATGGTACATCTATACAAATTAAGAGTATGCTGTAAAAAGCTATGACATTCAGTGAAAAAATTTTGTTAAAGGGACCTTATGGTTAAGTTGCGGTACTGAAAACCTATGAAATTCAGTAAAAAAACAGGTAAATGGACGTTATGGTTTTAAGTAAAACCGAAAAACCCTAAAAATGTGCGAGTTATGGTAAACTAAGCAACCATAGGTCTTAGCAGTGCATGGTGGTGGCGCGAGTTATGGTTATGGTTTTAACGTCCATTTAAAAACATTTTTTCTCTGAATATATATATATATATATATATATATATATATATATATATATATATATATATATATGTATATATGTATTTGTGTTCCCCTAATCATGGCGGGCTTATTACACTTATTTCCATTTCACCAAAATGTTGCATGTGCGAACTGTGGTTTTTTGCCATTTACACAAGAATTCTGATAGTTATGAGCGTGATATTTGCTACCCAGATATCGGATTCAATAAGCCATCAGCTCCCTAACTTGCGGCTTCATAAACGTTTTGGAGAAGCTAGACACACATTTTCACTTGTTAAAGAGTTTTGAAAAATCATACTTAAATACAAATGACATCAAAGTAACAGACTCGTCATTAGCTTTAAAATGACACCGGAATGGACTCCGTATGACTTATCATTGCTGAAGAAATTAGCAGTTATGATGGTCCATTTAAACTATAGGGAATCGTCAACACGCATGGAGATCTTGACGTTCATTTCCCAATTTTCCTAAGATTCAGTTATAATTTCCCTTCAGACCACAAGCTCTGGGCATCTGCCTCATCATTGCTGCTGCAATGTTGATTTTAATCTGCAATTATCCCACCGGCCTTTGTTCTTGATAGCTAATGTATTTGTTTATTGGCCATTTATAAGATGCTTGTACAGCTAGAATAGTGTTTCAAAGTGCCACAAGGCAGAAAGGGAGGAGAACAAGGGAACAAATAAAATGCCAATGACTGAAAATGACAATGAATAGAACATAAAAACAACAACGGCCCTACTAGGCCTTGTGACAGTTGGAATGTGCAAGTGCAGAGAAAGACCAGCAGGTGGGGGTGGGGGTAAGTGCTGGAGGGTCCCCCACGGTGCTATGGGTATGGGTCATCCGACTGTTTATCTCAGAGACCAGACCTCCAATAACTTCCTTAATCACTGCCTGAGTGTTCTGCACAGCAACAGACTCCTTCTCAGGAATCAAAACTTAGTAATACATTTTCTGTGCCCATGAGGCCTTTACATGTTGCATCTGAAAGAAAATAGCCTTTTTTTCAGTCTGTGGCATGTATATTTCATGTGAAGTCTTTTATTTATTTTAATGAATTGGATCTCGCCATCAATGTTCTGGCCCTTCTCATAATATGTTTATTTTGGCTTGGGATACTTTTTCTCCATGGCCCTCATTACGAGGTTTTCCGGTAAGGCAAAATGATGCCGGTATGGTAATACCGGCATCGTTTACCGTCCCATTGCATTCTGACCCGCAAACCCGGTATTAGCGGCACCCTAAATAACAGTGCCGCTAATAGTGGCATAGGCGCGTACACGCGCCCCTTCAGGGAGCATATACCGGCATGCCGGTAATAGGGGGTAATTCCAACCCACGCATACATGCAAATACCGGCATCACGAAGCTGGTAATCACGGGCTGCACGATGCCGGCCATACAGGCATCGCGGACCACCCGCAAACAGCAAGCAGGATACAAGGCAGCTGCCACAGGTGCACACAATCCCCACAGGTGGAGTCAATGGAGGCTGTGCCAGTATAAACTGAGCACACCCACACACCACAACCCCCCCCACAGGTGTAGGCAATGTTGAGTGGCCCAGTACAAAACGAGCACACCTAACACCACCCCCCTTCCTACACCAAAATGCTACCACTAGCAGTTGCAATCATGGCGCTGGAGGACATGCCTATACTGCTACAACTACAGCAACAACAGAAACGACAGCAACAACTACAGCAGCAATAACAGGCAGCACAGATGAGACGCAGGAGGAGAAGGAGGGTGAGACAGGCCCAGCAATTACCACCAGCGCAGCCACCAGTGCCTCGTAGGCAGCCAACAATCCCTCGCACCAGACCCAGCCCATTCAACCTAACCCCTAAGCAGATCCACACCCTGTACCGGTTGGACCGTGACACCATCACCACCATAGTGGACATGATACAGAATGACATTGCCAGCCACATAGAAATACGCACTGCCATCCCCTCACTACTTCCTGGCCACAGGCACCTACCAACACACAGTGGGCCAGCTGCATGGCATTTCACAACCACTATTCTCACGCATGCTGGACCACGTGCCTGGCTGCTCGGTGAGTTGCACAACAGGCCCATGGCCATGCTGTGGGGTACTGATGTGTGCAGATGCAGAAGGGGGGGGCTACTGTACCCAGGTGGGAAAGGGGGGGATAGTGCACCTGGGTGGCACTAGGCAGTGATTGGAGAATGCATGCAGATCTAAACACACCTCACCTGAACCAGCCAAACGGAACATGACACATTACTGAGCCACATATCACAAATAATGCATATGGATGACAACAAGTAAGTGGCACAACCAGGGCACCATGGTGATGGCAAGCAATGCATGACTGAATAGGATGGCAACTGTGGCAATGCGGCTAGTGTGACCATGCATAGTAAAGAATATACAGCATGAATTGGAGGCTAAACATTGTTGCACTACCACAGCACATCTGCCTCAGCATGCATGATTACACCCTGCATCATCTATTGAACCCCATCCAGTGTACCGTATCTCTTTACAGTATACATTGCATATAGGTGACTATTTTGTACACGTCCTGGGACATGTGCATGCCCACACCAAAAAGCTGCTGGCATGACTGTGCTCCCTGAAGGTGGCAGTTCAGAGTGACACACACCTATTTGTATCTGCTTCTAGGTGATGGAGGATATCCCTTGAGGCCATGGCTACTTACCCCTGTGCGGAACCCGCAGAACAGCCATGAAGAGGAGTACAATCGTGTGCACACTCATACCCGTGTTGGGAATGAGCATACCTTTGGCCTGTTGAAGTTGCGGTTCCGCTGCCTAAGCAGGTCTGGTGGTGCACTCCTAAATAGGCCTAAGAAGGTGGTGAAGATCACCATGGCCTGTGTCATGCTGCACAACATGTGCGTCCAAAGGAATGTACCACTGCCACCTGACATTGACATGCATGGGCCGGGTGAGGATGAAGGGGAGGGACACGGAGGCGAAGGAGCCCCCCTGCCAGTACGTGATGCATGGGATGGCCATGCTGTACGCCAAGCACTAATTGACAAATACTTTTGAAACGCAGGGACCATGAAAGTAATGTGCCTGTGACACACTGGCTGAATGTGGACATGCACACTTGTTTTGTCAGAAGTGCCCCACTGTACACCATCACACATCAAATGTACATGCACAAAAAGAAGTATGTCCAGCCAAAGATTTTCTTGCACACAACGGGTGTATTTTCCAGACACGTGATAATGTGAACATTATCCCCTCACAACCCCCAGTGAACTCCCTCACCCACCCTACAAACCCCAAAAATACCCAAGTAAACTCCCTCACCCACCCTGCAAACCCCAAATGTCCCCATATGTACAACAAACACTGGTCCCTTGACCAACGTACATTTTCCAAATGTCATTGTCTGGCCACTCTATTTCTTTGCTATTTTGGGATCTAAGGGTGCCATGGTCAAGCGATGTGCACTCCTCCACGTCAACCGCACGGGGCTCGATTGGGCAGAGGTAGAAGGGGTTGTGGCAGTGGAGGTGTTGATGAACAGTCCCATGCCTGCCCCAAGGTGTGGGCGCTGCATATGAGGCAGGTTTGCAAGCAGGGCCTGCGTAAGTGCCCCCAGACACTCCCTCATGACACTTGTGGATGCCTCAACAGCAGCAGTGATGGCTGTGGCAATGGCACTCATGGAGTCATTTCCATCTGATATTTGTTGCCGCATCAGTTGGAGCATCGACTCCTGTGGTGCCTCAACCCTTGACAGGCGAGCCTCGAAGGAGTCATTGGCTGCAGGAAAGCTGGGGACCGGGGTGGTGGTAGGCAGGGTGCTGGTAGGCAGGGTGCTGGTAGGCAGGGTGGTGGTCTGTAAGGTGGTGGTCGGCAGGGTGGTGGTCGGCAGGGTGCTGGTCAGCAGGGTGGTGGATGGCACCTGCGTGGGGCCCACGTCCAGGACACAGTCCTCCTCAAAGAGGCCTATGTCTGATTCTCCAAGGTCCGAGTTGTGGAGGCAGGGATCGTCGATGCTCTCGGCCTCTGTAGGGGGGGTAGGCTGGTAATGGGGCTTGGGGTGGGTGTGCCGGACATGATGTCACCCTCATTCTCCACCTCTGTATCCACAACGTCCGTGGTGGCTGGCGGAGTGGTAATGGAAATGCCTCCCACTGTTGTGGGTGGCTGCTGCTGGACTGTGGCTGCAGGTGTTTCCTGCAGGGTTACTGCCCGGTGTGGCACACTGCCTGTTGCTCTGGGCAGTTTCTTGGGCTGGGGGGTGGCTGTGGCCCTGGTCCCTTGCTGTGCAGTGGATGAACTTGCACCCCTGTCCTGCATTCCATCTTCCTCATCGGTGCCTGGGGGATAGAAGAGATGCAGGTCATCAGTGATGGTGTCACACGGCAGCTATAACATATTGCGCTGTGATATGTTCATACATTCATGCATCAATTTATTTCAGGGGTGTGGCATTTGGTGTTCTGAGGGGGCATGTGGGCAATCAATGCATGGCTGGTGGCATGGCATTGGTATGGTGTCTGTGTGGTGAGTTCCATGGGCAGGGTTGGGTCATGTTGCAATTGTGTTGGTATTGGGATTGGCACTCAGCATGCGTGTGTTGCAGGGTGTGGCACACATTCTTGACTGGATATGTTGATGTGGGCCTGGGACATGCATTGCCTTGCCTAGTCTCACTTCCACATCACTTGTGCCACATCATGGTTTGGCCTACATGGATGTGATGGGTCACTCACCTTCTTCTGTGGATGGTGCGGCGCCCACCTCCTGGTCTCCGATTCCCTCTATGGATTCAGGATCTATAAAGGTACAGGCGGTCTCCTCCCATGCCATCAACTTCACTGGGGAGTGTGGGCCCCCACCGGACGCCATTGCGGCCCTCCTGTTCTCCGCCAGGATCTTCCTCACTATGAGGCGGAGGTCATCCCACTGCTTCCGACAGTTGCGCACACTCCTTGGGGTGGTTCCCACTGCCGGCACCCTCTGTGCGACCTCCTGCCAGACTTCTTTTTCCTTGGTTTGGGCCGCATGCTTCATGTCGGTACTCCTGATCGTGTCTGCATGCTGGGCCAGGGTGTCTGCGAGCATACTTAGCTCAGCGTCTGAAAAATGCTGTTTTCGCTTCCTGGGGGTTCCCTTCCTGGTAGCCTTGGACATCCTGCTTCTAATCTGCCACAGAACAACACAAAGTAATTGGTGGTTGTGGAGGATGGCAATGGATTGTGTTTTTAAAGATGGCCGCCGGCCCATTTCCCGTTCCTGCGCGATGACGTAATTTCCGGGTCCATTTTTTGCGAACATGGTAATACCGTGCCGGTATTACTGTGCCGGTATTAAGGGTTGGTATGATGCGGTAACTCTATGAGCGGGCCCCCCAATGCCGGTATAGGGGGGTGGTGTCCCTTTACCGGCATGGCAGTATTGCCACTACCGGCATGGGGGAACGCGCGTGCTCGCACACTCGTAATCACCCGCTGTTAGCGGGTTCATACGAGCTCGGACCCGCTCATTCCGGCATGCCGGTAATGAACCCGCTTTTACCGGGCAACTCGTAATGAGGGCCCATGTCTTTATTTCCCACTGTGAAATGCACATCCAAGGCAGGCCCTTTTGAATCAGTTTCTCTTGCACACAACATATATTTTCAATAGGGCAACTGAAAGTAAAACACTGCTGTTCATATTGTCATTCACATGTGCATTTTCAATTACTTTCTGCAGTCTGGATTTTTTTGTACATATTCTTTGTTTCACTTGCAGAAAGACACACCCTCTGCATTCACTAGCCTACCTGGCTTTTCTCTTCAATTTTCTGGGCTGAAAATATGCAATATCCCGCAGGCACCCCCCACCCCCTGCACTTGTCCATTGATACCTATTTGGGACAGAGCAGGGAGAGTGTTTTTTTTCCCCTGTTCGGCTGCCTCATTTTCCTTCCTTACGGAGTGGGCACTCTGGCATCCACCTCCTTGTTTTTGCGTGTATGGTCATGGATCACCTCCTTCTGTTTTGTTTCCCTTTTTTTTCCTGAGTCCTTGAGGTCCTTGTTTACATCGTTTTTGATCTCAAATGATGCCAACATTTGCCCATAAAATTCCAAGTGCTCCCACACCAAATACTTAGCATTCTTATGTTATGGGGCCAAGAAGCTCTTTATGGCCTCAATTTGTCTGATTTGGTCTTTAACAAAATTCTTTGGCCCTCATTACGACCCTGGCGGAAATCGAAAAACGATGGCGGAAATGCAATACCGCCATCGAATAGCGCTCGGTGCGACTATGACCCGTCACCGCAAAGTACGAAGCCATTAGCGACACCGTAGTGAACGCCAACGCTAACTGCACCAAGTACGCGCGCGCGCGCCATGCCAAACCGTAAATACCACCATGGCGCAAGGGTACGCGAATTCCGACCCTAGCGGACATGTACCTAACGCCATCAAGCATGGCGGAAAGTACCATTCCGCCATGGTGAGAAGTACGGCATCGCGAATCAACCGTAAACGGCCCCACTGAGTGCCTGTACACCGCTCCCTGCCCACAAAGTACAACTACCCGTAGGTGCAATGAAGTCACAATGCAACCAGTGAAATGTACAAGTCACCCATGCATGCCAACGAACAAAAGATCCACAAGAAGGGCCAATGGGAGCTGCAGGGCACAGATGGCACGAATACAGAAGCCATTCCAATGGACATGACCACAGTCCCCCCCCCAGAAACGCACGCAAACACAGGCACCTGTGACCAGCAATATTCCGAAAATCACATCATTCCACCAGTCCACCTGGCTGACCGGCATCTGTTACACAAAACCCAATCCCCCGCCCCTGAGCATGACAACATTCAAACAGTCATATTGGCAGCCCCCATCCCTGACCTCACTGGGCGTCGTAGGCAAACGCGCCCAGCACAGTACCACGCAACTAAACTCCGAAGCTGGAACCCAAAGCAGATCTCCTCACAATACATCGCACCCCAAATAGGAATATGCCACATCACTCGCAAAGAAGAACGCTACACGGCCCATATCAGAATAGAAATTTAATGCACAACAAAATCACCAAGCCCATACAGCCATTAGGCCATGAACTCCAAAACACATTTCACCATTGTGGGCTGCATCCGCAATAAATGACCAGCTACTACTCGTGTGACGCCCTGTCCCATCATGGTACACAGAGCCACATTCACGTACGAAAAGGCAACATGAAAGCGCACAGAACCGCAGGGCCGTCCCAATGGGGAGGCACTAGTCCAGCTGAAAGGCCGAAATGTTGCTCCGAGCCACTAGTACTGCGTAAGGGCATGTGGCCCATTGGCGATCGTCCCATAAGATCGTAATGCTGCTCCACTGATTAACACGAAGCAGCAGGTGTCGGGAGTAAAAGCCATCTGCAGGAGTGGCATACAGATGGCAGTGGCAAAAGGGGAGGAGATACCTGTCAACCAAAAGAAAAGAAAAAGAACAGAATGGCCATCAGAACTACATTCGAACAACTCACTTCAATGATCACACGAAATCCACAGCCATATGCATGCTAGCCCACTCCAAAGGATCATCACCACCCCAAAACCACTTGCGACTCATAACCATCTATATCGAGGTGTAAACACCATCACAAACGAGTGTACCTGTGCATGCGTCTGTGAAAACAGAATCCATCAGATGGGAATGTTAACGTGCATGGACACAAGTGTCTGAAGGCGCGTCGAGACAGGGAGGGCTCAACAAGGCCAGATAGACGATGGTCCCACTATGGCAGCCCTGCATCACATAGCGCAGGGGAGGCGGATAGATTCCAAGAAGCCCTGTACATGGCAAACTCTGTATCAAATCATCTGCCCATGCATCCATTCATCATTCCCTCATCCCGGTATAAAAACGCCTGAATATTTACTCACATAACATTAGAAATATCCATTGAGTCTGTGCGTTATGCAGCCTGCAAAATCCACAGTGCCCCAGCCCGTAATTCCAGTGTTGTGAAGTAACATGTATTTGGGAACGTCCGGCCTCATCGCCCACGTCGCTATTGCGCATCCCAAACTATTCATATCAATCATTGCATCCTCGCCATGGCCCCTGTCCCAAGGACATTGAACAATAGAACGTTATATTTGCAGTCAGACCTGTGGGCATCTCCTCGCCGCTAGCTGAAAACCGAAAGCGCCGCCCTTCGAATTCCTCATTTGCAACATCACGTCGAAAAGGCATCTGTGGCCGTTTGAAATCACAAATTAATCCATCTAGTGCGGCTGTGTGTGAAAATGGCAACTGCCTTCACCCACAAATGGGACGCCCCGCCCGTCGGTGCAACTCGGTACAGTGATGCATGAGGGCCCACCGTTACTCGAGTACTACGTTCCACTGACCCTTCACAAGTCTGTTCGCGACTGCTAAGATTGCATGTGAAACAATGGGACCATAGCCGAATGTACATATCAACAAATGTTACACGGCCATCGGGTACAAATACATGATTGCAATAGCAAGATGCCATTCCTCGAATTGCAGCGTTGTGTGCGGGACGTGCTCGGCCAAAGGGGAGAGCAGCTTGCACAGGTGGAATGAATCACCACAGGTGGAGGCCATACAGCCTGAAAACACATAAATTGCACACCCAGTCTCCTCCCACAACCACACCCACTCCGAAATGCTACCGGCAGGACTCGCGATGTTGGCCCTGGGGGACCTGATAGCACTGCAAGTACTCCAACTCCAAGAAGAAGACGAACACCAACTACAACCGGCCGCACGGAGGGGACGCAGGAGGAGGAGGAGGCCAAGGCAGGGCCAGCAAGGGCCGCCAGCACAGCCACTACCACCACGCAGGCATCCCGCAATCCCACGCCTCCGAGCACATCCGTTCAACCTCACTGATGAGCAGATCCACACCCTCTACCGTTTGGACCGGGACACCATAGCCGCCATTGTGGACATGACACAGGCTGACCTTGTCAGCATGATAGATAGCCCAACCGCCATCCCACCCCTACTGAAGGTGGTGTCTGTACTACACTTCCTGGCCACAGGCACCTACCAGCACACAGTCGGACAGTTGCATGGCATTTCTCAGCCACTGTTCTCACGGACACTATTGCAAGTGCTCGATGCCCTCCTGCAGCACGCAGACGACTACATCTCTCTACCACGCTCGGAGCAGGAAATTACCAACACAAAAGTGGGATTCCATGCACTTGCCGGCATACCGGGTTGCATTGGTGCCATCGACTGCACCCATGTGGAATTGGTCGTCCCACATGCCATGGAGGCCCAGTACCGCAACCGAAAACAATTTCATTCCCTGAATGTACAAATGGTGTGTGACTCCAACAGGATCATTACACATTGTTGTGCCCGATTCCCTGGATCAACCCATGATTCTATGGTCTTGAGGAACTCTACAATACCACGCTACATGGAGCGACACGCAGGGAACAGATCCTGGCTACTCGGTGAGTCTCATTACATGCATGATAATGTGGGGTATGTGATTCGGCAATGACCTGGCAGGAAGGGGGGGGGTGCGTACGTAGCAATGGCATTCCACATCATACGTTTATCGTCCACATACAGGTGATGCTGGATATCCACTGAAGAGATGGCTCCTCACACCAGTCCGGAACCCACGGGACCAGCATGAGGAGGACTACAACCATGCCCACTCACGTACCCGTGTAGTCATTGAACAGGCATTCGGCCTACTGAAGACTCGTTTCCGCTGCCTCAGCAGGTCTGGCGGGGCACTCCTGTACCGCCATGAGAAGGTTGCAAAGATGGTGATGGCATGTGTCATGCTCCACAACATGTGCGTACGTAGAAATGTGCCCATGCCCCCTGACGCAGAACTGCAAGCACCTGATGATGGTCATGATGAGGGTGGGGATGTGGCAGCACCTCAAGGAGTCTGCGAGGCACCGGAGGGCCGTGACATTCGTCAGCATCTCATTGATGCATGCTTCTAGCACTCACGCCTGGTGGCTGATACATGGACACGGGACTCGTGGTACTGTGTGTGTCTGGTACATGCACAATATGGACTGTACGCCTATGATGGCCTAGTACACAAAGATCATTGTCCACACATCTCATTGGTTGATCGTGCACTGTTTATGGCATATGTGATATCATATTGAACACCCTATCGACCCGCCACCCAAATGAGCCCAACACACCCCCTCCACCCTCCTACCTCCCCCCCGAACACCAGTGTCCAAAGATGCTCATTGTCAGTGGGCTGTCGCTATTGCAAGCCCCCTCTGCGGGTATCAGGGGCACCCCTGCCTGTGGAGCGCAGGTTCCTCCCAGATCTACGTTGGGGGCTGCCCTGGACGGAACTTGCAACGGATGATGTCTCTGCCTGCTCACGTCCATGCATGTCCCTAAGTGTTTGTGAGAGCTCAGTGAGCACACGGCGCACTGCGGCAAGTTCGGCACATACGTCTTTGGACGTCGCATGCAGTTCCCCCCTCAGGCTCTCGGTGCTTCTCTCCATTTGGACTCTCAGGCTCTCGGTGCTACTCTCCATTTGTGCCCTTAGTGTCTCTGTACTTCTCTCCATTTCTGCCCTAAGTGTCTCAGTTGATGTTTCTATGTCTGCCTTAGTGCCCCCACATTCATCGGCATGGTCCTTGAGGAGCGTGGCCAGTTGCTGCTGTTGCACGATTAACTGGTCGAGGGACTGTTGCCTCTGCTGGGCCATGGCCATTTGCAGGGGTGTCACAGAGGGGCTGTTGACCTCATGTTGCCTTGCCACAGGGCTTGTGGGGGATGGCCAGTCGTCGTCTTGTGGGTGCCCCTGCGTGGTATCCTCATGTTGTACGGGATGGGACAGACAGGGGGATTGGGACAGGTCATGGATGGATCTGACTTCGACATCCCCGTCTTCTGTGTCGGAGCATGCTGCCATCAATGGGGTGTCACCTATGGTGCTGCTGCCACCAGAGGCAGTGCCTTCTGTGGCATCCGTTGGGGGGACCTGTGGTGGTGGTGTTGTGGGCATGCTGGCTGCTGGGGTGCCTGTTGATGTTCCCTCCTCTGTGCTGCCACCTGATTTGTGCTGCTGCCGTGTCTTGATGCGTGCAGCTGAGGTGGAGGGTCTTTGGCCGTTGGTCTTGGCCCTCTTTGCAGGTGTGCTGGTAGGGGTGTCCTGATGCTCGTCGTTTGGATCGGACCCTGTGGTGGAGTAAAGGAGGGCGAGGGTTATTAATGGGTCTGTGGGTATTGGAATGGCAATGTATCACATGCATTGGGGTGGTACCTGAGGGTGATTTGGGTCGGGGCCTTGGAGGTGCTTTCATTTGTGTGTGGAGTGAGGGTGCAGTTGTTTGGCAGCCTGCAGTTAGGGTGTGCCTGCTGCACGTGTAGTGGGTGTTTTAGGGGTTTTTAATTATTTATGTATTTATTGTGAGTTTTAAAGTGCGCTATCAGGCCGATGTGTGTGGACGTTCTCCTGGACATGTGTTTCTGTTGCACTATGTGGACACATGGTACTTCACATGATTGGACATTGTGGATTTAGCATTGTTTTATTTGGCCCACCTACCTGAATCTTCGGATGTCTGCACTCCTTTCTCCATCCCTCCGACTCCCTCTATGCTCTCCATTCCGATGGTGGAGGCACAGATTTCTTCCCAGGGGGTCAACTTGATGGGTGATTCAGGACCTCCCCCGGTGGCTGTGGCAATGTTGCGGTTGGCAGAAAGTATGCTGCGGACGCGTATCCGCGGGTCGTCCCATCGCTTTCTGCATTGCTGTGGGTTGCGGGGTGCGGTCCCCACCGCACTTACACGCTGTGCCACCAGAGCCCATATGGCCTTCTTGTTCGCAAGTGCCGTCCTGGTCATTTGCGTGGAGAAGACGACGGCAGCATTCTCCTGGAGGGTCTCTGTTAGCACGGTGAGTTCCTCACGGGAGAAGTGCACCTGCCGCTTGCGGTCGCACGCTTTCTTCGCTACTTTTCCCATTTTTCTTGGTTTCGCTAGGGTGGATGACGGGTTGGGGTGTGTCTCAGGGTAGTGTTTTTAGTGGTTGTGTGGATTTTGTGGTTTTATAGGTGTACGGCGGGATGTTTCCCGTTCCGGGCCCATGTTTTTACTTCCGTTTCCGTATATTTACGGTCACCGTACTTTCCGGTTGGCGGTCACTGCGGTGTCCGCTAAGATGGGTGGCGGTATTGCACCTAGGGCGCCGTACGGCGGCGGTGTGGGCCGTTTTGGGGTCATTTCCGCCATCGCGGACTTTGCACTTCCGCCATGCCGTGGTGCTCGTGCCCGATGGGTCGGAATGGGCCGCACTTTGCTCCTTCGTGCAATGGCGGAAACGCTATTTACGCTGTGGCGGTCCGGTCAGTCACTTTCCGCCAGGGTCGTAATGAGGGCCAGTCTCTTCATCCCCCTTCCAGGTAGTATGGGTGAAATCCCCCCAACCCCCTGAATGTATGGAGGGTTTTAATGTGCTCTTCCTAGGCTGAAGCTTTGGCTTTTCTCCTCCAGTGAAGCAGGCTAGGTGGTCTCTTTGTAATATAATTTTCTGTAAATCTAACTCTGTGATTTTCAGGGTCAGATGTACTCGCAGGATTCTTTTTAGAACTGGTCCAGCCACCTTTCCTTCTGTGTGGTAGAGATGAAAACTCATCAATGTTAGACACGGACTGACCTTCTGGATTAGTTTGGCTAGGACTGGGTACGTCCAGCTGCCTGATATTTCCTTGTTCTCTATAGGTGGTCTGCATGAGATCAGTTCCCATTTGAACTGGGCTGAGATCTCTGATGGGAGGGGCATCTCTCTTTGATCAGAGAGCCCTTTCTTATAGCCTGGTTGGTCAGGGTGCCTCATGGCCTGTTTATATTTCTCAATTTGATTTGTGAAACTCTCAAACCTGGTTCTCTCTGTCCTTATTTCTTGTTGGAATTCATTGAACTGAATTTTTTTTAACTCTGACAGCAAGGCCTGGCTGGCCTCGAGCACCCTACTCTGAGTGACTAATCAATGCTTTATTGTCTGTACTTCATCCTGAATAGCTTCATGTTCTCTCTGTGAGACCTGTTTTATGCATGCACATTTAAGGTGCTTTTCTTTTAAGAGACCAAGCTCTTTCTCTTGACCGTCCCTACACTGTGCTGCCTATGACAGGTCAGCTTCTGCTTGCTTCACATGCTCCTCAAGCTCTATGTTCTCTTCCATAATTCTGGTCAGTTCTTGAGAACCTGGCTGACCCTTTTCTGTATACATGTTAAACCTTAATGCCTCTTGGTCTTTGATCAGTTGTAATTTCTGTTGCTTCAGTATATTTAAATTATGATGCATTTTATCAAACTCCTGTTGTGAGCTGATCTCTTATCGTGAGTAGACTGTTTTCTCATTTCAACTAATTTATGGTCTTTTTCTTGTAATAGAGAGCTACTCTAGTAGTTCTGGTGTGATAGCTAGGTTTTCAAGCTTTTAATGAAGGACTAGTAGGAAGATTCAGATCTTAGTGGTAATGGCAGCTACCACTGGGAAGCTGCAACCCCCTGCTTTCTCTTGTTTGAATCTGGGTATGGTGAGTAAGTGCTAGTGGGCCGAGCGAGTGGGTTAATTGGTTTGGTTTTTAGTGATTTTGTTGGTTAAGTACTTAGGGTCTGAGTTGGACAGACATTTGTGTGTCAAGGAGAGAGTTTTGAACAAAATGGGCCTCATTACGAGTTTGGAGGTGGTCTTGCCCTCCAAACTCGAGTCCGGGTCCCGCAAAAGGGGAGTTACCGGGCCATTCCGACCTTGGAGGGCCCGATAATTCCCTTTCGCCGCACCCGGACCCGGTACGTCCTCATTTCCATTTGAACCCCAATAGGTCTCAATGGGAATGGGGAGGATGGTAGCAGCGGTACCGTTCATAACGGTACCGTTGCTACCATCCTGGTCTGCTCGTGGGTGCCGCTCTGCACGCCTGGTCTGACCAGATGGCCAGAGTGGAATGTTGCAGTGAGGTAACAATGGCGCCGGTAGCACTACCGGTGCCATTGTTGCCTTACCGCAACACTCCTAATGAGGCCCAATGTGTTTGTGGACCGGCAACCAGTGGGCATTCTGTTTTGCCATGGTAATGTGTTGTTTTTTGGGATGTTAAGTGCTGCTCTTAGGGCATTGTTTTGAATCGCCTGCAGTTTTTGATATTGAGGTTGTTAGAGCCTGCATAGAGGGAATTACATTAGTCTATTCTAGATAAGATGAGAGCTCTAGCCAGTGTTATACAGCTTTCAGATGACAGGAAAGGTCTACAGGCATTGATGAGTTTTGAAATGTAAGTTGCCGCCGAAGCCGTGGCATTGACTTGTCTGGTTAAGGTCAGTGCTGAGTCAAAGTAAATACCCAGGGTTTTTACTTCCTTGGAGACATTGATCATAATCCCATCAATGACTAAGGATTTGAAGGAGTCAGATAGTTTGTTTAGTCTGTTTTGTGAGCCTATAAAGAGTAACTCTATTTTTTCATCGTTTAAGCAAAGGCCATGCTGGGCCATCCAGGCCTGTATGGTTTGATAGATTTTTTTTAGTGAATTTGAGTCAGTGTTATACATACCTGTAATAGGGATGAGGATTTGGGTATTGTCTGCATAGTTAGTGTAGGTGATACCCAAGTCATCAAGAAGGTCGAATAGAGGTTTGGTAAAGATATTGTAGAGTGTGGGGGAGACGCAGGAGCCTTGAGGAACTCCACATGTGATTGGGGCTGGCAATGCTGCTGTGGTAGGTGAGAAGACCCTTGTGGTTCTGTTAGTCAGGAAGGACTGTGTCCAGAGTATACCTTTGGTTGAGAAGTGGGTTGCTGAGGAGAGGTGTTTGAAAAGTATGGTTGACTAAATCAAAAGCAGCTGAGAGGTCCAACAGGAAGAGTGGCGTTAGGTTGCTGTTATCTTTAATCTCATCTATTCGTATTTTTAAATCCATGAAGGCTGATTCAGTGCCATGCCCTGGACGGAAGCCCGACTGGTGAAGACCTAGGAGGCTATTAGATTCGAAATGGTTTCGGATTTGCAGATAAACTGCTCTGTCCAATATTTTAAGGAGGAAAGGTACTGTTGTTATAGGGCAGTAGTTTGTAGGGATGTTAGGGTCTAAAGTAGGTTCTTCAGTAAAGGGAAGACCCACACATCTTTGAAGTCAGTTGGAATGGTGCTCGTTTCGAATGAGGAATTGATCAAGGTTGTGATGAATGGGGTAAGTTCGGCAGCACAGTCTTTGATGAAAGAGGCCGGCAGACATCACCTTGGCATCTGGAAGGCTTAAGGCTTGTGATGATTTTCAAGACTTCTGTTGTGACTGGGGCGAATTCAAGTTGCGTACTGACGTTCTGGGGTGTGTGCGTAAAGCCCTGCTGAGTTTGGCTGGGTTTTGGTTATTCCTTTTTGATTCGATTTTCATTTATAGTAGAGCGATTTTGTCAAGGAGTGCTTTTTGTATATCTGTGCACAGGCAGTGTCTTTAAGACATGATTCTTGAGGTGGCACTGGCAATTCCAGTTCTTGTAGAATGGCGAAGAGCTCCTTAGTGCCAGAGTTGGCTTTGAAAATTCTCTCATTATAAATCGCAGTTTTGGTTTGGAGGATGGTGTGTTTATAATTTTTGGAGGCGAGAGTAAAGTTTTCTTTGTTGGATTCTGTGGGGGATTTTTTCCAGTTTGATTCAGCTGTTCTCTTAATGCTGCGCATCATTTTGAGGTTAGTGGTGTACCAGGGATTTAGATGGGCTAGAGGTTTGGGTTTGTGCATGCTCAGAGGTGCTACCTGGTCAATGGTGGCTAGAAGAGTTTGATTATATAACTCTACCATGGTGGAGGGGTCATTGGAAGAATTGATCAGGTATCCGGTAATGGGATGCCTCAAAGGTAGTAGATTCTCTGCTGTGCTGTTGCAAGTATTTCTGGATAGGGTGGCTGGTGCCAGGGGGGGGGTATTATCTGCGGAAGAGTTCTTCATGATGGTGAAGGAGATGAAGTGATTGTCGGACCCAGGGCATGGCATGTTGGAGAGGATGTTGGTATTGCAGTTGAGGTCTGCTAGCCAGTCAAGGGTATGACCTTTGATGTGGGTAGGGTTGATGGTGCAGTGGGTGACGCCTAATGCTTCAATAGTGTTCTTCAACATTTCATGCAGATCTTGACTTTAATTTAGCAATTTTCCTAAGTTTCAAGTTTCATTTCCCCTCAGACCACACACTCTGATCATTTGCCTCATCATTGCTGCTCCAATGTTGAATTTAGCCTGCAATTATCCCATCAGCCTTTCTTCTCTCATGGCTAAGGGTCATCCTGCTGTTTATATTGGAGACCAGACCGCCAATAAATTCCTTAATTACTGCCTGAGTGTTCTGCCCAGCACCGGTACATTACTGGGGATTGCCAGGCGTAGCAGCTGCTACTCCTGGATGCCTCTCTGCTACCCCTAGACCTGTCCTTGCGACCCATGGTACACTGGACAAAGAGGCACTGCCAAGAGCAGATTTCTATGTTGCACCTGAAAAAGGCAGTTGTAAATGCAGCTAAATGTTCCACAGCTTTCTTCACCTGAAAACTAGATTTCGTTAGCTGGAGAAATAACACGATGCAGGAAAAACCATGCAGTCACCATCACTAACAGGTTGGCAGTCCATTAGTGAAGAATGCCTGGATGGTTGTCAGCTTTGCACATCCAGTGAGCCACTGGGCCTGTGATGAGAGGAGTGTGCCCCAATGGCTTCTGCCACCAATCCTGCCTGGGCACAGTGTGACCTGTCCCAGATCTGCCAGACCTGCATCACAGGCACACTGTAGATAGACACACGGTGAGATTTATTTATTTGCATTTATTTATTAAGGTATTTATATGAGCACTCCAAGCCAGTGGGCATCTAGACAGTAGTTACAATCAGAAAGAGTAAAAACACATCAGGAAAAACATGAGGTGGCTACACCATAGAGAAAACAGTGTCTCAGTTAATGAAATGGGTTTTAAGCTTTTTCTTAAAGCTGTTGGATGGGGGGCTCGTTCCAGAGTGTGGAAGCATAGACTCGGAAGCTGGAGCCCCTCTCCCCCACTCCATTATGGTTGAAACTGGGGGTGGCGAGGCAATGTTTGTAGGCCGATTTTAGGGCCTTGCAGGAGAGTGTCTCATGAGTGTTTTTGCAAGGTAGGAAGGGCCATTGTAGGAGGGACAGCGATGTGCGATGGACAAGATGTTGAAGTTAATTCCATCCTTTACTGGGAGCCAATGAACAGTATTTCTAGCGTCTGTGATGGGGTCATGCTTCCCAATTTCTAGTGCTGCACGCAGTGCATTGTTCTGGATTGTTTGCACAAAGAAGAGTGGGAGCCCCTCTACTGAGAATGCACATGGGCCAAATATCCTGTTCTATTCAATTCCTTCCACTCAGGAGGGTCTACAACCACGTTTTAGCTCACTGCACCCTTCACATAGGAGAAATATCCATTGTCCCACCCACAAGGGCAATCCATCACCGAAATGCTAGGCAAATCTCCTCTGAACAAGAGTACCATCAGCAACCCAAGACACGTGTTTCGGCCAAGTCAGGCCTCATGGGTGAGGTGGATCTGAGTCTCTCTAAGACACAGTGAGCAAGGGGTTCACGTCTGGATTACCCATGGTTACTTCGGGTGAAACCTCAAGTTTTACAAAGTTACAAAGGAGTGTGGGAACCCCTCTACTGAAAAAGAACATGGGTCAAATACCCTGTTCTTTGGAATTTACAAGTACGTTTTAGTCCACTGCACCCTTCACAGAGGAGAAATATCCATTTGCATATCAGCCTTTGTCCCACACACAGGGCAGTCCAACACTGAAATGCTAGGCAAATCTCCTCTGAACAAGAGTTCCATCAGCAATAGATAAGATCAGATAAGGGCATGAGCAACTTCAAGCCATTTCTTTGTGGACAAGAATGGTCTGCTGGCGATGATGAGGCATTATGACTTACTTGGCGCATCATGTTGAGGGAGGAGTCCAAGTTCACAACAAGGGTTTTCAGTGCAGTGGCTATGGGGATGCTGTGACCATTTATGGTGAAAGCTTTATAAAACTTGGGAAGCTTAGCTAGGTGCAATGGGGGGCCAATGAGAAGAAGCTCTGTCTTTTCATCATTGAGGCAGAGACTGCGTGTCGCCATCCAAGTTTGGATGCTTTCATAAATGGTTTTTACCCTGAGGGAGTGTGGTGCCTGAGAGGGGGATGGGATCTGTGTGTCATCAGCATGGTTGGTGTATGAGATGGCTAGTGAGTCAAGGTAATCAATAAGTGGTTTTGTATATATATTATATAGGGTGGGTGAAACGCAGGAGCCTTGTGGTACGCCACATGATGTTGTGGTGGGGTATGCAGATTCTTCACCGGCAAAGACCCAAGAAGTCCTGTCAGCTAGGAATGAGGGGAGCCAGGTAGCAGCATCAGAGGAGAAGTGGACTGAGGATGTGAGGTGCTGGAAGATTGTACAGTGGTTGACCAGGTCAAACGTTGTGTATAGGACCAAGTGTAGTATAAGAGGGAGGTTGCCTTGGCCGTTGGTGTCATCTAGATGATTTTTTTGTTCCAGGAGTGTGTCTCCATTCCGTGCTTAGAACGGAACCCTGACTGCCGAGAGCCTAAAATATGGTGAGATTCGAGGAATTCCTGAATTTGTAAGTAGGCAACTCTATCAATGATTTTCAGCAGGATTGGGACCGTGGTGATAGGTCAGTAGTTGGTGGGAATGTCCGGGTCGAGAGAGATTTTCTTTTTAGTAGAAGGGATATCCAAGATCCTTTTAGGGCCAGAGGGACAGAGCAAGAGGAGAAGGAGGCATTGATAATGGCCGAGATGAGAGGGAGAAGTGGAAACCTTTACGATAGAGGCTGGGCAGGAGTCACCTTTGCACAGAGAAGGTTTAAGGCCTTTGATGATATGACCAAGAGTGTAGACACTACTCGGTTGGAACTCGAAGGACGGAAAATCCCTAGGCAATGCAGGTGGTATGATAGGAGGCGTGGCTGCCGGGTGTTGAGTTGTTTGGCTGCAATCCTTTGTTGCAAAAGTGCAATTTTGTTGGTGAGGGTGTCTTGGACGGTGTTACACCAGGGGTTGTCTTTATGAATGGTGGTAATGTACATGAAGCTGCTCTCTGCCTTTGAAGTAAGCCATCTGTTGCTCCCTGAAGCAAAATAAATATATATTTGGAAGGATAGCTCAGGGGTAACACACTTACCTTGGGAAAGATCGCCCATGTTTCGGAAACAAGCTAGCTCAGAGCAGCACAGGTTTGATTCCCGGTCCCAGCTTAGAGTCTGGCATGAAGTGCATTATACAAAAGCATTGGCATGTCTGACTGGAGGGAATCTACCCAGTGTGGTGGCACCGGCTGTAGCAGCCTGCGAAGTTTGATGATAAAGTGGGCTTTATCATCTGCACGCTTGGTGCAGTAGCTTCTTCACCACCAAGCAGGCATGGTGCACTGAGGAGGGGTCAGTGGCTGAGGCACGGCTGAGAGATGGGCACCCGCTCTTGCCTGCAGATCTTGAAACACCATTGCGGCAGGTAGCCCCTTCCTTTATCCTTGCCGTGCCCTCCATGCGGTTGTCTCCTCCTGGCACTGTGCTTACCTTACAAAGCGTGCTTTAGCCTCTCTTAACAGATGTGTGGGGAAAGTGCTTGAAAACAAGCATGCTTCAGAGCATTAGGTGAAAGGCTCCTTCAAAACACAAACGCAAGCCGGCACTTCCCATCTCTCCTGAGACTCGCGGACCACAGGGCTCAGAGAGACCCAGTAAGCTTTGTTTCAAAAACAGATCACTCTGCAGCGGACTTTAAACATAGTCTGACAGGAGTTTAAATGTTGAAAAACATTGGTGCATACAAATGAAAATAATAATGGGCATATAGTTAAGTGCAGTCAGTTTGCTTCTACTTTGGAGTTTGCACAGCTCCCTGGCAACAACAGCAAGCCAGCAGATGTGAGCAAGAGGGTCAAGGGCCAGCTGGTGCTTCAGCCATTTCATCACCAATTCCATACACTGCTATTGAACTCCACTTTCTCCTTTCTTTTTAACATACACAGTACCAATGTTTGTGGATAGGTGGCTTATGCCACCAAAGTGCCATAGCCAAAAACTGTGGGTTACTTACCAAATAAGCAAAACAGAAAGGTGATGGCTGGAAAGTTTAAAATCATTCATAATCACTCGCACAGTTCTGGGCAATCCTTCAGCCCATCGTTTATCTGGTTGGACTTGTGTTGGTCAGTTGTTGTTTCCAGTCTGTTGCCAGACACTTGGCAGGCACTGGATGTCTGTGCTTTCTTCTTTAGGCCTCTTCGAGATGCTCTGTCTGTTTACAGTTTAGCCCGAGTGATGTATAATAGTCCATGTTGTTGTGTTGGACATCTACTTACATTCACAGTAATTTGGTAATATGTGCCTATACACACAGATATTAACGCCACATATGGTGATCCATTCTTGTATGAAATGTATATCATATTACAGTGATATCATAACCAGATTTCTCTTAGTGTACTGAGGAACAATGCTACGTGATGCCATTTACTGTTTTGCCAAGAGGTGAAAGGTTGTGTGCCATCAGTTCCCGTGAAGTCACTTGTGGTTGGGGTCAACTGTCATCACTTCCTCTGATGTCATCAGACGTCAAGGGTTGTATGCTGTCACCTCCACTACTCCTGGCATTTTGGTGAAATGACGCCCCTGGCTCAGCAACGGATTCCTTCTCAGGAATCGAAATTTACAGTCATACATTTCCTTGTCTTTATACATGTTGCTAAAAAGAAAATAGCCTTTTCAGTCTGTTGAATGTATTTTTCATGTAAAGTCTTTTATTTATTTTGATAAATTGCATATTGCCATCAATGTTCAGACCCTTCTCATAATATGTTCATTTTGGCTAGGGAAAATATTTCTCCATGCCTTTATTTCCGATTGGGACACCTGCTCCTGCCTTCCCTCTCTCACTCTGGGCGCCCACCCTGGGCCCTCTACCTGTGTGGCTAAGAACCATTGCATCATCTTCGACTCCACCCTCTCCTCTCCTTCTCTCCTCACATCTCTGACGTCTCTAAGGAGTCCCACTATCAGCTGTACCTCTTCAGAGGTATTTTTCCTTTTCTCACTTTCCCCCAGAAGCTCACTGTCTCCAGAGCCCTGGTTCTTTCTAGGCTGGACTACTGGACTACTGATATGATTGGTTATTTATAACGCGCTTTACACCCAGAGGATTCTAAGCGCGGACCCGGGTATCAAACCTGTGTTGCACTATGCCGTCTTGCTTCCAATGCAAGCACGTTGCCCCTGAGCTATCCTCCCGAGACTGCAACAGCTTCTTTCTCAATCTGCCTGCCTCTACTCTTCGCCCTTTACAACTAATCCAGAACAGGACTGCAAGACTTGTCCTTGGCCTCAAGCCCAGGGATTGTATCTCTCCAGATCTGAAATCTCTTCACTGGCTCCCTGTGGCTGCAAGAATTAAGTTCAAAACCATCTGCATCGTCCACAAGGCTTTCTGGGGCCGGGGACCACACTACATCCAACCTTCTCTCCTAAGCATCTTCCTACTTGAGCCCTCTGCTCATCCACCACCAACTATCTGAGTGTCAGACGCTTCTCCAGGCAGAAAGTGGGGGTAGATCTCTGTCCTCGGCCGGAGCCACCCTCTGGAACACTCTCCCTGCCTCTCTCAAACTTGAGCAGGACCACCTAAGGTTCCAGAAGCAACTCAAGACCTTCCTTTTCACTTCCGCTTTCTCTCTCCCTCTACCTTGCTGATGCTCCTGTCTGCTGCGCAAACTAGTTATCTGGCGACCCACTGAACTTATGGAACCAGGCTCCTGCTCGACCAGTTGCCCTTGCACTGCATTCGGTCCTCCCAACCACTTAGGGACTGTATCTGCAACCCTACAGTCCCATGATACCCTGCACTTATGAGCCACCTCCCTGGCAGCACTTACGTGTTACATTGTACTCTCCCTTTCTCCCCCGGCACTTCTCCCCCCCCCCCACCGCACTTGCACAATCTGAATGATTCAAGGCCTAGGCAGATCGTTGTTTTGTTCTCCTTTTGTCTTCCCTTCCTTGTCTTGTCGTGCCTAGAAACACTTGTGTACAGGCGCGTTATAAATGCCTTATCATATCATATCACTGCAAAATGCAAATGCAAGACCCTTTTGAATCAGTTTCTCTCGCACACAGCATTTCTTTTTAATTGTGCAAACTGCTGGTCATTTTATCATTCACAATGTGCATTTCCATTTCCTTTCTGCAGTCTGCATTTATTATTTCCATATTCCTTGTTTCACTTGCAGAAAGACACACACTCTGCACACACTAGGCACTTTGGCTGTGTTTAAAGTTTGAGGCTGGTTCTGAAAAGCCATTTTAGCACCTTCCAATGGCATTAACAATGGGAATAGTAGTTTAAAATTACAAAGTGTCGCAATTTACCTGGTCACTCAATAGGAACTTGTTTTTTACTTTATGAACTCTGATTTTCTTACCCTTTGGTCTCATACATTTCGTCGGTATCTTTTGAAGTCCCAATTTTAGGTAATTGATGACATTTTATGTGATCTTGTGCAGCATGATCCACCTCTTGCCATACAAAGTGTTGCTCTTCATTTAGAGATCAGTGCTATTGGATCAAATCACATCTTGGAAAATACTGTTTTTATAAATGAATTAGCAGCAATTCTGCACTTGTCAATCTATTCCTCGGTTTTAAGTGATGCACGGGCCATTGTCACATAAAGAAAGTTCTAACATGTAAATGCTTTACTTTATGGTTGAAGCAAGTACTACCATGCTACGGTAGGGGTTCACCTTGAAGGTGCCCATTCGCAATCCCTCTGCAGGGGGACGGTCACCCTGATGGCCCCTTATTCAACAACAACTGTACTGTAAAGCTTGGCACTCAGCACAAAGTCAGATGGGAATGGATGGAGTTTGGGAGGTGAGCTATGGAAGTCCAGTATTCAGATGAGCACTGCTTTTGAACAAACTGGTGCTGTAGGGGGTTTGTTGAAAATGCTCAGTGCTATATCAGTCCAAAGGAAGGTGAAGAGAGGAGGGTAGATACATTATTTAGACCCCTTCCATGAAGGCCTTTGCCACTGGCAACCGCCACCATGAAACCTTGTGCTGAGATGTGGTGTATGCCGCCAATGCTGCTAGATGAACCTCCAGAGAGTTATACACTAACCTTGACAATCAATTGTGTAAATATATAACCACTTCTTGTGGTGTGCATTGTATTGGACTAATTGAGCTCTTAGTACACCAAATCACAACACTCTTTATTCTATTAACAGGTTTGCGCATCTGGTTTACAAATATCCCTGAATTAATACCCGAGACAAGTATCTAAGTGCAGGACCGGGATTCAAACTTGTGTTGATTCTTGTTGTCTCTCTACCAAAATAAACGCGTTGCCCCTGAACTATCCTACTGATCCTTTAAAATATCCATACATCTTAGAGGTAAATCCAAGTGTCAGTGGGATTGGATGTGTTGTCAGTTGTTGTTGCTGATAGCTGTATGTATGTTGTATGACGGGTGCAGCTTTATAAGGGGTTCTATCGCCATATACTGAAGATGAGGGTACCATGATTGACATACCCAAGTTGGCAAAAACAATGTCACTGTTGCATCTATTTTCAACATAACAGGTCAAACTGGTCAATTTTGGCAAGTAGTTGGGTCCATAGGTGGTTACATCCTTTGGGTCAAGAAAAGGTTTTTGAGAAATGGTGTAGGACCTGTCCTCAAAGCATCAGTGCTTCATTACTTTATATAAATCGTTGCTTCTGATAGAGTCTGCCTCAATGGTGGGGGTGTATCAAGTCAACTTGGCCTCAGAGATAATGTATCTGTGTTGGGTTCACAGGAATATGAGGGATGAAAACCCTCTCTGGGCTGGGGCCCTTGGCTATAGTTTCTCAAGGGATCTGCATTTGTTGGCAGGAAGCTTGGGTGTGTACACGGGCGTTGATAGTTTGACTGTGATGTAACTAGACTTTAGGGGCGTGCAGGGAGCTTTGGGCCGAATTATGAGTTTGGCGGGTATGGGCAAAAACGGTGGTAATGCAGTGGTAACACAGTTACCACTGCATTCCCGCTGCATTACCGAACTATGGGTTTGGAGGTAAGGTGCAGGAAAAACCTCCTGCAGAATGCTGGAGCTAATTCCTCTGCCTTAACGCCCAAAAACGGCCAAATCAGCAGACTCCAATAAATGGGGACTAACACTGCCTACCACCACCTGTAATTCGCCGGACCAATTGGCGGTAACAGTAAATCCTCTTGATGGTATTTCAGTAGATTTACCTCCAAAATAACACCAAACACGTAAGGAGGTTTGTAGCTGGACATAATTCTTGTGTGATTTTCTGAAAGGCTTTGATAATATACAGCATTGATGTATGAAATACCACTGGTGTTACCTTAGCCCTCTGCCCCATTCTTCTAGTCTGTGTATGATTTCCAGTATCCGATTTTTGGGCTGACTGTGTTTGCTTTTCATTGTTTGGCATCTTGCCAACATTTTGCCTCTGATTGTTTTTATTTATCAGCGTCCAGTCTTTCTGTGCCATGTTTTGATCTTTGTTTTTCAGCATTGGTCGCCTTGTCACCATCTCTAGTTTTGTGATTTTCAACTTTGAACGCTGTGTTGAGACGTCTCCCTCTTGGCGTCAATATGCTCAATGCCATGTTTAGCCTTGAGATTTTCTTTGTCTGGGGCTTTGACATTGTGTTTTGATGGTGGTTGTAACTAATGACTGTAACTAATGACTGTGTGGTTGATGTCCCCATTGAGTACTTTCCCCATTGAGATTTTCTCGGCTGCAAATGTTTGTGGTCCATTAGACAGAGAAGGGAGTGCCGGGCGGAAATGCACAAGAGTTCCCCCCGGGGTGATTTTGGACACTGCACAGGCCAGCGAGCTGGCCTGCGCACAAAGCGCTTCAGGGGGCATAAATGGGGGCAGGGAATGTTCGGGAACAAGCGACAGTTGGGACGAGTGTTTGTCCAGGTCCCTGCTTCCGAGCCTTCCCTGCATTGGGGCCTTTTTTGGAAGCGGCTTTGGAGATAGAGCTTAGAATCTGACATAGGTCAGAAGTTTATAGTGGCGGGCGGAGGATATATATAAAAAAAAACATTAAAAAAAGATGCAAGGAAAGGATACATATTTATGTTTTGGGGAGTGCTGTATACAAAGCACCTCCCGCCTTACCTTTGTGAGATCCGCATCTCGGTGCCCCTGACGAGCACGCTGCGCACCCCCGAGGCCGGTTGTGGGTGTAGAAGGGTTGTCGGTGGGCAGTGCGTCGTTGGCAGGCCCATTTTCTTTGTTAGTGCTTTGGGTCCCGTAGAATCCGTGGGTGAGTTTTCCCCCATCATGGTTTCGGCAGTGGGAGGGGTTGCCAGACGTGTGAGCAGGGCGCAGTTAATAAAGGAGTTATGTGCCGGTCATCAGGATGTTTCCTCAGCTACGTGTGCACTGTTCAGTGCAGTGCCAGCTTTCCGCCACCAGGAGGCAGTGTGGAGCCCTTAAAGGGACAGCACACGTTTATGCTGGAAATTGGGTGGTGATAGGAAGCCACTTTTATTAGTTCACCCAGTAAGGGGGATACTGTTTTGTTGTGCCTCGCATGTAGATAAACAGCGTGATCCCCCTGTGATAGGATGGGAGGTTTTTAAAAAAATAAAGAAAAAAAATAAGAATTTTTGTCGGGAATTCATTAATTAAATTATTGGGGTCACGTTTTTCCCCTGCCAGTTCTCTGATTGTCTGGGGCATGCCCCTGCTTTAGGGGGGACAGTGCCTGCCTGTCAGGGGTGGGCTTTATAATATAAAAGGGGGATTTTATAGGTTACAGGTAGGAAGCCTGGTATTGCTTCCAACAGTCCCTGCAGGGAAATATATTGCAGGCTTTGGAGGCAGCTATTTTGGGAGTCCGTCAAGGCAGTGTCATTAATTTGAATTGTCTTCGGATTGTGGCAGGAGGGCAGGACAGGGCTCGAAAAGTAAGGGCTTGGTTGACGCCCAGGCATTGAGGGAGGCCCTGAGTATTATTAGCAGGGCATCTAAAGCCCATCTGGAAGGCACAATGGAGGAAGTTACAGGGGAAAAGGGGGATGGGGAGTGTAGGCCACAGTGCAGAGCGACGTCAGATGGGGACCTCGCAGCAGTGGTGGGGGGTTATGGGACAGGGGGTTCAGAAGGAGCAGGATGGAAATACCTAGGAGAGCTTACAGGAGTGGGGGAGCAGACGGTGAAGGGTTGGGTTGTGGGTCAGGAGCTAAAGGGCCAGGGGAGGGCACTAGCGGAGCAAGGGTAGAGGTGGGCACCGTGTAGGCTAAGGGTGAGGCTAGGGTCAGCAAGGACCAAAGAGTGGCGGCGGGCAGAGGGGCAGTTGAGGGAAATACCTGCAAAAGAGTGCAGGTGGGTGGAGGAGTGCTCTATCCCTGTCGGTTAGAGAGAAAAGGGCAAGGTGCGGAATGACAAACCCTGCCTAGGAGAGCATTAGACGGAGGGTGTAGTACGACCCCCATGGTTCCTGAGGAGGTGGCAGGAGAGGGCTTGAGAACAGCCCCACCGGAAGACTGCAGAGAGCATGGAGGAGCAAAGGGTGGAGGAGAGAACTCCTCGCCGAAGAAGAGAGGAGCAGGTAGGGGTTTGCACGGCCACGTTGAGAAGACATCAATGGAGCGGCGGGGCGGATGTCCTGGGCTCTCCCGAAGAGGAGCTGCCCGGCCCGAGCGTGTGCTCGCAACAACAATGATATTTCACTGGGGATTATGAATGGGAAGAGGAGAATGTTGGACAGTGGGAGGATGAGAAGCAAATTGGTTTACGGGGGAGGGAAAGGGAGAGGAGGGGCTTTAGGTTTGAAGGAAATGTCAGGTTGGGAGGGCAGAAGTGCAAGAGGAGAGCAGGGAAATTGGTTAGGGGAATCTGCTGATGTTTTTTGTCCCTGCAGCAGGAGCCCAGTGAGAAAAGAAAGGAGTGTCGGAGTGGAGGTCAGGATGCCGTGGCTAGGTGACGGCAGGGCAGATAGAGGTGAGCAGGATCGGCAGTGGTCAGCGAAATGGTACAGGTTGGGCACGAGGTGGAGAACATGCAGGTGGGGAGCTGGGGCACAGGGGATAGGTGGGGAAATGGAGTTTCTGACCATGGGGGCCTTGATGAGGGAGAGGGGTAAAAGTGTATCCTCGGTGGAAGTGCAAACTGACAAGGTGGCGGAGCTCGTGACTCAAGGGGTGATTGAGGTGCCTAAGGAGAGGACTGCGGAAGGTACGGGGAAGGACAAAAGGATGCCTTATTTATGGGCATTACAAAGCCGCTTGGCGCACATTTAATGGGGGTGACAAAAGAAAAGATATGGGCAGGGGAGTTTGTGGCCGTTTTCAAACTCCTGCACAGGGAGGTGAGAGCATAAGAAGGGTCTAAGGAGGAGGAGAGGGAGTTAGCCACAAGACCAAAGGTGCCAGTCATGATTAACAATTGGACGTCAGCTTTTATTATACATGCAAGTGTTTACTGCGAGAAGTTTCCAGAGAGGTGTGTGGTGTTATTGAAATACATGGATGTAATAAGGAAGGCGTTTATGAGTTTTGGGGGTTTCACATGGGTGAGATACAATGAAGAGTTTAGGGCGAGGATGGCGGAGGATAGCCAAGCAGTGTGGGGAGAGATTGACATGGAACTATGGCTACAATTGATGGCACCTACGCGGTCAGCACCTACGTTGCATACAGCGAGCTGCTTACCTGTGCCTTACCGGCCCTTTCATGGTCGCCCCGCCTCGAAGGGGGTGGGAGGTGGAGGCAGGGGTCAGCCCTCAGAAGCATGTTGGGTTTTCAATAAAGAAGGCTGCACGAGGACGGTGTGCAAATCTAAGCACAAGTGTATCAGATATGCAGGACTGCATCCGGTTCCACAATGTTTCCATTCAAGGGAACAGAGGGAGAGAGTGTGGTGCAGGGCGGTGAGTTGTGAGGAAAAGCCTATACTCCAGTTAGAGTTGCGGTTTTGGAGAAGTGGCCCAGCTTTTACCCGGACAGAGTAGGGGCCAAGATTCTGGGGGAAGGTTTTCCAGAGGGTTTTAGGGTGGGTTATCAGGGTCCAAGGTTGTGGCGGTGAGCGGAAAATTTGAAGTTGGTGCAGGAAAATTTTTAAGTTGTGAGGGTGAAACGGCAGAAGGAGGTGGCAACGGGAGAGTGGTTGGTACATTTATGGATTTGACGGGAGACTTGGTGGTGTCCCCGTTGGGGGTCGTGCCTAAGAAGGTTGCGGGGGAATTCAGACTAATCCACCATTTATCATGGCCAGAGGGCATGTTGGTAAATGATTTTATTTCACCAGAGGATTGCAGGGTGTCCGATGCTAGTGTGGACGAGGCAGTGGGTTTGGTGAGGAAGGAAGGTTGTGGGGCGTTCATGGCCAAGTGCGACATCAACTCAGCGTTCCGATTGTTACTGGTGCATCGAGATTATTTCTGGCTGCTGGGGATGCAGTTTGAAGGACACATTTATATAGACAAAGCTTTGCCTATGGGCTGCGCAATTTCATGTGCATTGTTTGAGCATTTTAGTTAATTTCTGCAGTGGGTTTTCACTTACAGTTCGGGATCTGAAGGAGTGTTGCATTATCTGGACAACTTTCTGTTTATTAGTGGGGCGGGCAAAGAACAAGAATGTAAGAGGATGCTGGGGACGTTTCAGATACTGATGCATTAGTTGGGAATGCCATTGACGGAGGACAAAACTGAGGGACTGGCGGTGGTGTTCACCTTTCTTGGATAGAGTTGGATTTGGGGGCCAAGACCTCACGCTTGCCGCACGACAAGGTGATCAGGCTGGTAGGTTTGCTGGAGAGGGCAATAGCAGCGCGCAAAATGACATTGGTGGATATGCAGAGGTTAGTGGGGCATCTCAATTGCCTGTGTAGGGATGTGGCCCGGTGCGCACTTTCTGTAGAAACATGGCTCGGTCTATGGCCAGGGCTAAGTATCCACATCACAGGGTGAGGTTGTCTAGAGCAGTTAGGGAGGACTGCAGGATTTGGCTGTGATTTTTGGAAGAGTTCAATGGGGTGTCCATGTGGCTACAGAGTGATCCAGTTTCGTGGGAAGTACACATTTTTTCAGACGCAACAGGCTCAGGAGGTTTTGGAGTGTTCTGGGGGTAAGTGGTGTGCAGAAAGGTGGCCAGAGCAGTGTCAGAGAGGAGGTAGAAGCATAACCTTTTTGGAATTTTTCCCTTTGTTGGTGGCAATGGAGTTGTGGAGTGGTCAGTTGAGGAACAAGAAAGTGAATTTCAATATCGATAATGTAGCAGTGGTTAATGTGGTTAACAGGTAGTCAGCAACAGACCCGAGGGTGGCTAGATTAATGAGAGAATGTGTACTGCATTGTATGAAGTGGAATGTGGTGTTTAGAGCAATGCAAGTGCCATGAAAGAATAATGGCATCGCTGATGCATTATCTCGTTTTCAGTGGCAGAGATTCGGTGGAATAGCACCAGAAGCGGACTGGAGCGGGCATCTGATCCCGTAGGAGCTGTGTCGGCTAGGAAAATAGAGCACTGTCCTTAGTGGAGGGTTTCGCTAGCCCCTGCGTCTAGGATATCATACAAGAGGGCATGGTTGCAATTTATAATGCAGGGAGCACGCAGCTGGAAGGGCAGGAAGGACGTGAATGAGAGAAGAAGGGATGATGTGGTTAACTTTATACTGGAGAGGGTTTATAGTCATAATGTCGACAGTCAAAATGTCGACAGTCAAAATGTCGAAAAAAAAATGTTGAAAAATAAAATGTCGACTTTTTTTTCAATGCATTTTTTTTTTATATGGGGGGGTCCCCCCCCCCAAACCCCCTTTTTTAATTTTTTTTTAAATTTTTCCCTTTTTTTTAGCTCCCAAACCCCTAAAATAAATATATAAAAAAAAAAAGAGAAAGTCGACATTTTTTTTTTCGACATTTTTTTGTCGACATTATGACTGTACACCACTGGAGAGTATGGACAAGGGCTGTTCGAGGGCAACAATATCGGGGAAACTGGCAGGCATTGCTTTTTACGGGACATGATTTTAAGGCTTCCAGCCAAGTGTCTGAGAGATGGCACGCAGAATGCTGGAAGGTTGGGCAAGAGAGAACAAGAGGGAAAAGGATAATAGGAGATCGATCTCAGCGGTGAAGTTATCTAAGACTTTGAAGGGGTGTGCTGGTCAGCATGGGAGAGGGACGTGTTTTGCACATGTTTCACTTAGTTGTTCTTCGGGGAATGTAGGGTGTCTGAGCTGGTGGGGGGAGAAGAGGGGAAGGGGATCTGAGGTTGGGAGGGGTTCATTTCTCAGACTTAGATGTCGATATTTAGATCAGTAGATCAAAAATGGACCAGAAAGGAAAGGGCTGTTGGGTGCCTCTAGATAGGGGTAGTACGGAATTGTGCGCATTGAGGATGGGATTATCTTGGAGGGAGACATGTGGAGAAAGAGAAAGGTTTGTCTTTCAGCACGAGGTTGGTTCATCAGTGTTGGCAGCACCCATTTTGGGTGTTATGAGGAGGGCTTTGGTGGCCTTGGGGAGAGAGCAGAGGTTTTTGGAACTCATTCTTTCAAGATGGGGGCGGCATCGGAGGGTAGCAGGATGGGACTATATGAGATGAAGGTAAAAAGTCTGGGGTTACTGGAGGTTGGGAAAGTACAAGGGGTACATCAGAGAGTTTAGAAAAGGGGCATGTTAGGAACGTCGACAAGAGCAGGAGGAGAGGGGGGGGTTTGGAACTAGTAGAGAGAAACTCGCAACATTTTTTATTTTGCAGTTGTGGCACAGAGGAGTGGTGAGTTGCCGCATCTATGGATTTGTGGACATTCAATTGTAAAATGGGCCGAGAAGGAGTCAGAAAAAAGGATTTTTGCAACACAACATTACCTTATTGAGATGGTTGGGGGTAGGGGGGCTGAGGTGGGACGAATTGCTGCACATGTTAGCGGGATTGAGGGAGCGATATGGGGTTCCAGAGGAAATAATTGTACATGCAGGGGAGAATGACTTAGTTAGAGACACAGGAGTATCATTGTAAAGGAAGATTAGCTAGTTAATGGAAATATGGCCTAGGGTAAGGTTGGTTTGGACTGGGTTATTGCAGAGGAGAGTATGGAGGGGTGGGTGAATGAAGAGGCAGTGGAAAGGACAAGAAAGAAGAGCAACAGGGAGATGGGGAAGTTTTGTAGGGTGCAAGCACTGGAGCATCGGGAAATCATTTATGAAGATTTTTCAGTTTTCCAGGAGGACGGAGTGCATCTCTCCGTATACGGAAAGAGTTATTACCTAGTGGACATTAGGTTGGCAGTGGAACACATAATAAAGAGTTAGAAATAGAGGAAAAACTAGGGTAGGAGGGGGTGGGGCAGAAAGAACACCTCAGGGGAGGGTTTTTCTGGTCCCAGGGACATGACCTTTTGGAGGAGAGGTGGGGAAAGCACAATGGATTACTAGCATGGTAAAGGAAAGGGGTGGTGCTGTTTGCATGAACGGTATTGAAGAAGGAGGGGCTTGGCCTCGGGGAGACGATGGGAGAAAGCTGGAATGACGGTTGAGAGGATTTTAAGGAGATGGAAAGGAGCAAGGGATAGGAAGGGAGGAATTTGAACTGCTTTAATTATTTAATTGTGGGGGAATGGAAATAGTTTATTTATTTAATTGTTTGGCAATTTGTTAAAATGTATATGTTAGTCTGTAAGGCAGGGGAATCAGGTTAGCTTTTTTATGAGCTGTGGCATGTCACATTAAAGCGAACTTTTCCACTTACAAGAGAGTATGGGTATTTTTGTGCAGTAAGCTAAAGGTGGGCCCTGGGGAGAACATGCAAACATTTCCCCCCTGGGTGATTTTAAAAGGCACTGTACAGGCCAGTAAGCTGGCCTGTGCACAGAGCGCAGCAGAGAGCATAAAGGAGGGCATGGAAGGTTCAGGAGCAAGCAACAGTTGAGACTGTGGAATATATTGACCCACACAATGCATTACCCACATCACTGAGCTGCATTTGCGCAAGAAACAGCAACCTGGCTGTGCTGGCTCCTGTGCGCACCAGGACCTCAAAACTGCATTTTGGCAGCATCAGAGAAACGGCTGTACCATCTTGCCGCACACAGTTCAGGCAAAATGGAACATGGGGACACACTGAAAAAGTATGCCAGTGTGTTCTGAGACATATATATGGAAGCAAGTAAACTGGTAGCACTGCATTGCTGCAAAAGCCAAAAATTCCCCTTCAGAATGAAACCTTTTTTTCGCCCTTTCAAATGGCTGTTTCATGCTATATCCATCTATACATTCTGAAACCACTGTGATGGAAACGGCCCTGCCAGGCGTAGGATAAGTCATTGTGCCTCAGAAGAACTGTGCATAATTCCTGAATGACAGGTCTTTTCAAAGTAGATTTGAAAGAAATCGACAAGCAACTGTCTTTTCACCCGCACGAGAGCATACGTTTATTTCCTGACAAAATGAATCCAGGCGCAGCAGTTCAAAGAGGCTTTGTACTCTCTGAGCCAGGTCAAGGATAAATGTATCTATACTTTAGATAAGAGTCCTGTTCCAAGGAAAATGACTACAGCTGCAAAGACAATGGCAATTTGAGGAGCTGCAAACAGAGTTAAAGAAAGAAATGATAGCAGTTTTTAACACATGTGGAAAAATGGGCTGTGCTGACTGAAGAGAAAAAAAAATGACCCGTTTAAAACTCAGTTGTTGATGAAAGCCTGCTTACTTAGCAATGTAAAGGAATTATGTTAGTGGTGATAATACACACATAGGATATCTTCTGTCATAGGTTTGTTTAATTCAAGACCCAAAGTAAGAAATTAAACAGTTTAAAACATATAGGCTGGAGTTGCAAGCGCTCAGAAAAACCTGTTATTCCAGTTGCCAGCCAGGAAACTTCTCCAAGGAAGGGAGGTACACCCTAAATCCAGGACATGTAGGTGCAAAGTGCCAGCTTGAAAAACTTTGAATGGGATAGGACAATGAAAGTTCACATGCTCATCAGACATTCATCTGTGCTCCAGGCTGGGACAATAGCAGTCCTGGGACCCTCACCTGTCAAGTGTGAAGGGGCAATAAAACCTTCAATTAAGACTGGAAACCCCCTTGCCTGGAAGGAAATGAAAGCTGCTTGCAGTTGGAAAAGAAAACAGGATCTAGTGACAAAGAGACTGCCTTTTGGTGCTAGAGACAATGGGCCTCATTACACGGATGGTGGTAAGGATTTACCGGTACCGGTAAAATACTGGTACCGGTAAATCCTTACCGCCTTACTACGAGGTCCCTTTGCGGGTGGGGGGATTTAACGCCTGCTTTTTGCAGGCGTTAAAATCCAACCCGCTAAGGGACCTCAGAGCTAATTACGGCACCGCAAAATTGTGGTGCCGTAATTAGCGCCTTCCCCATTCCCATAGAGCCCTATGGGGCAGAAATGGGAATGGGGAAGGGCAATGGCGGAAAGGGGATTTACCGCCCCTCCAACCTTGGAATGGGGCGGTAAATCCCCTTTCCGCCAAGGCGGTGCTGGTATTTTACCGGCATGAGCCATGGTGCTAATAGCTCCATGGCTCACCGCCTACCGGGTAATGAGGCCCTATGTTATTAAGAAACTCTTATTTCTGTAGCAAGAATTAGCAAAATGTTAAAAAGTTTGCAGTGTTAAATCTATTTTTGTGGGCTATATTTTAAAAACTTGGTAGAACTCATTGCCACATGGGGAACAGAAGTTGTGGAATATGACAGATTCCAAGGAAAGTATTAATGTGGCAAACATAAAATTGTGCTCATACATCCCTGGGGGCAATTAGCATTTGTGTATAAAATTGTGGAATTTTAGGCTAAATCTTTAATATGTAAAACTACCAAAATGTATCAGAAAGGTAAAACCAGGTGGCACAGACCTGAGGATTGGACTGAAATGTGATGCATGTGATCTGTGTGTATAATTTACCAAGAGATTGCAAGTGAAGAAATGTAGGTTTTGGCAAAATTGGATTTTAGGTAAAGTAAACGTGGGAGTGTTTGGACGTTGTAAACCTCACCTCATAAAGCTGACATCATCCCCTTAGAAATCCAACCAACTGAGAGCGAGGCGGAGACTAGCTCCCCTGCATAATGCAAGTAGTTGAGGGGCAGGCGTAGTTAACTCTGCTTAGCCTCTACCTTGATGATGTCATTTGGCATTATAAATAAGGGTCCCTGACAAGATCTTGGAGACACACTGATTCCTGATTTCCTACGCTGGCATCCTGTTTTCATCTTGCATTTATCCATCTAAACCTCAGATCCCAACCACAAGGCCAAGCATTGCTGATCCTGCTTCAGCTCGGCCTCAATTCTAAAATAATCCCAATAACCAGGGGAAATGCTGTGGTGTTTTGGAAAGCATCCTGAATTAACCTGCCTTGCTGCTCACTAAATGCATGCCTGCTGCAAACCTGCCATCCAGCCGATCTGTAGTATCCAGTGCCAGTCCAAAGCCATCCGGTAACCAGTCCATGCCCAGCTGATTTTTCAGCTGTCCTTTGTTAGACCAGATCCGTGTGGTGACAAGAACCGCTGACTGTCCAAAATTCAAAAACTAGAAGTGGACTCTGAGTATCAATAGGAACCATAGAAAACATAGTATACCTTGCCTTGCTTTGCCCATCCCAATCTCTAAGTCATCCTATACTTATCCTGATAACTTGTAATATTGTCAACATCATTCTTGCCACCCTGTCAATGATTTATAGTGCTAGTGCCAGCTCTTTTTAGTAATTCTGTCTTGTTTAAACCTTAAGCTATCAATCCTATTTCAAGTAATCGGACTGGTTCCACCAGGGCGGGCGCGAAGGTGCTAGGGTTGAAATTGCGAGTCAACCCTGGAGCTTACTGTGTCTCAATATGGTAGTCAATATGGTAGTCTAGCCTGAATGCTCTAATGTAGAGTAAAACTGTTCCTTGTCAAACTGATTTATTTGCCTTTTTCGCGCCTTCATTTTCTCAAAAATGCACCTCACTAGATCTTGCATAACTCACTCAATTTACCAGCTAGAGACCTCTTCTAACTTCCATATTGTACCTAGGATCCACAGCTACACCCCAAAACAATTAAAACATTTCACCAGTTTTATTAAAAAACGTTTTTGGTAAATTTAGGTGGGAATGGCAAAATGTTGCTAATTTTATACCATGTCTTTTTGATTATAAACTGTTTTCAATCTTCCATGTAATTTCGAAATGTGTGCTTTTGCTCAATCCATTGCTTGTGATTGCTAGTATCCAGTGTTGCTTCAGTAAAGAATTGTTTTTGTTTCAAGATTTTTATACACGTTCATTGTTTTATTCAGAAATTCCCGAGTGTCATTTTAACATTGGAAGGGTTTCAAATCCGTCTTTCACTCTCATTCGAGGAGGGAAAGTTAGATTTGAATTTAGTTTCCAGATTGATAGTCCTAACTGCCTGCTATTCCTTATACCATTCAGAAGTGATTGTTTGTGGGTTGAGGGAATTTTGCAGGGGGAAATCCTAACTTGAGTATTATCTTTCCGAAAATCAAAAAGTGTTTCTATTCCCTTGTGTTTTCTATCTGTGTTGCTAAAGGGTTGAATTAGGTGCATTTCCTCCATTCCTATTGTTCTTATCACCCCATTGGTGATTGCTGCCCCATATTAAAAAATGTACGATTCTTTTAATTTTCAAATAAATCAATAAATATTATTTTTTATCAACCAGCCTGGTTCATGGTCCATTGTGAACCGTGGTATTTTAAAAGGGTGTGTGATATGAGTGTTATGTCATCCCAATATTGAATCTAATCTATACCATAAGCATTTCAATTGCGAGCTGCATTCTGGGCCGAGACTAAGGTGCGCGTCGCCTGATTGAAATCCTTAACAGGACGAGCGGTTGTCCCTGTCCTCCCACCCCTGTGTTTTGGGTAATGAAGTGGGGGGTGGGTCGGACCTTATTTGACAGATTCTTCCCCCTATTTGGTAGGACTAGGGTTTAAGAAGGGTTAAAAAATGGGATAGAGGGACTGGTAGTTTTGTCGCGTGACAGGCCGGGACGTTAGACGGGATGATTTGTGATGTAAGGTTCATTGTTGCTGATCGGGCAGGTCAGCCTGGCTGCAGGTCATAGGAAGGAGGAGATTGGTGTTTAGGGGAGTTTATGGGGGTAAGAAGTTGCTTGATGCCTGGGACATGGCCCTTTGGAGGAGGGGTGGGGGAAGCACAATGGGATACTAGCGCGGTAAAGGAAGGGGGTGGTGCTGTTTGCACAAACGGGCTACCCCGGGGGTACAAAGAGGGGGAAGAGGTATTGAAGAAGGAGGGGCATGGCCTCGGGGAGAAGATGGCAGAAAGCGGGAATGAAGATTGCAAGGAGTTTAAGGAGATGGAAGGGAGCAAGGGATTTGAAATGCTTTAATTATTTAATTGTAGGGGAATGGACATTGTTTATTTATTTAATTGTTTGTCAGTTTCTTGAAATGGATATGTTAGTCTGTAAGGCCAGGGAGCCAGGCTAGCATTTTTGTGAGCTGTGGCCTGTCACATTAAAGCGACCTTTTCCACTTAAAAGCGAGTATGGGTATTTGTGTTCAGTAAGCCCAAAGTGGATTTAGTCCGTTAAGATGCTGACTGCACATCTGTCTTTTTTTTACTGCTTCTGCCCCGGAGGAGTGGCTTTTCCATCAGCCTTTTGGCTGCCATTTTGTGGTTGCTGAGTGTGCCTTCTGGCGTGTTGTGCAGAGATGTGTGCCACATGAGACAGAGCCGTTGCAACTAAGAAACTGAAACTATGAAGCTGTTTACTTAGTTTCTGATTATGTCCCTTCCCAAGGATATTCAACCTTATACACCTCCTTGGTATCTTCTTGGTACGCTAAGTGTTTTGACTCCATGGCGCAGGCTGCCCATCACTGGATTCTATTTGTTTGGAGGGTCTTATCCTTTAGCTTCTTACACAAGGGTATACACTCCTCCTTATGATCTTTAAGCAGACACCTGTTTCAGACTAGATGGGTTATGGATAACAAGAAACGGGAGGGCTTGTTGAATTTAGGACAGAATTTAAAAGGTGTAAGCTCCAAGGTGTAAGAGTCTGAAAATGGAGGCAAGCCGTGTAACAATTACATGCTTTAATGGAGCCATTCGTTTTACACGTCCGGTCCATAACAGGTTGTGAACAGGAAAACAAATCACAACAACCTCATTTACTGGTGCACTGTCAGGGAAATTGTGTAGAGTGGTATTTTATAACCTGGGCGCAGGTTTCAGCCACATAAACAACCAACCTGTCCTGCCATCGTGACATGATCTCTCAGGTTTGTCCTGCACAGAGTTTTTTGTTAGATAATTATATTGCGATTTGGGAATAATTTATACCTGCATTGCTTTGTTCTGATGGATCCTTAACGTACTGCAAAGGATGTACTTGGCCCGAGCAGGTGGGCAGGGACTGGGTGGCAGGTGGAGCCACCCACTCTGTAATGCAACCCATTGAGGCTGTAAATGGAAGATAATCCCAAATACTCCCACCAGTCCACCCAAGACAGATACGAGACAATGAACACGTGTCTCATAGAGGAATCCAATAGGGACTTTATAGCTGGGTTAGAAGTAACAGCCCCTTCACCCCCCCTCCCCCACACACTCACTGAAGTGAGAAAGAAAAACACACTGCTTAGCCTACATTCACCACCACACTTGAAATGCATGGTGGGCAACACCTCCAGAAATGCAGAATTGATCCAGCTATGATTATGGACGTAGGTGATCAATGAATTGTGTTTATGCCCTCCTTCCAAATTATTCGATTAAAGACTAAATGTCACAGAATCCCGTTGACGGAGAAATGACAACCCAGTGGTGCAACATCCTCCTTCTGGGTTCTTGAACTCTCACTATATTGTTTGGATACTGACACTCCTACCCTCCGATTTGAAAGGCCATTCCACACTCTTCTCTTACAGGATTGAGCTGCGACCTGTTGCTAGACGATAAAGGTGGCACTATTCCTCTACATCATCATTATAATCTCCTCTAATCCAGAAGACAATGGCCCTCATTAGGACCCTGGCGGAGTGGGTTTCCGCCAGCGCTAATCGCGGCGGACCCGTCCGCCGTACTACGAGTTCCCTTAGCGCCATGGAGGTTTTCTCCGCCTGGTTTTACCGGGCGGAGAAAACCATGGCGCTAAGGGACCTCGTTGTTAATTACGCCGCCGTACTTTACGGCGGCGTAATTAACTCCTTCCCCACTCCCATTATACCCTATGGGGCAAGAATGGGAATGGGGAAGGGTAAAATGGGGATTGGGGATTTACCGCTCCGCCAGGGTCGGCATGGGGTGGTAAATCCGCCAACCCCCATGGCGCTATCGACGGCTTTCCGCCGTGCTTCGCGGTGCATTTAGCACCGCGAAATCCGCCAGGGTCGTAATGAGGGCCAATGTCATTATGAAGGTGTGCCACTGACTCGCCCCAACCCCCAGGTTTATCATAGAACGTGTGCGTAGAGCACGGGAGTGAATCGAAACATCAAGCACATAAATGACCCGGTATGCTGATGCTGGCCGTGAATGCTACTTTGTTATGTGTCTGTGCATACGTCAGCCATGATCTTGAGCCCATTGACATGTACTGTCATACTTGCTTACATTGTTGATCGTGAACAGGTGGTGAGACTTCTTATGCTGACACCGAGTGATTTCCACTGGTGGCAGGAATAGCAGCAGTCACATTCTTAAACCCCCTACCCTCACTGTTGGTTTAATACCTTGCATCATCTTCCTGACTCTCTTCCTTCTAGCTCCTGATGGACATCGTTCTCCGCACAAGGCTTTGCAGACTTACTTACATAATGTGCGCCTCTTTCTCTGGTCTCCCCTTGCCTTCCGATCAATTGCCCCATGTTCAACTTTTTGACATATCCCTGATATGGAACATGTTTGTTTCATCTCTCACGCCAAACCTACTGCTTCCCCATCTCACCCATTGCCCTCTTCATCAATTCAACTCATCTACATGCTGTAATCAACTGTCAGGTTCAGCCAGGCTTCCAGCCTGGTCATTCCACCTACTCCGCAACCATCTTATGCATGTTTGCATTTCTTGGATCATTTCTATGCTAAAAGATCTTCTGTCTCGATCCTGTTAGACTTATTTTCTGCCTTTAACATGGTGGCTCATTCCACTTTCTCTGCATGTCAGTCTGAGTATGCCTGACGGTGTTCTTCACCGATTCATATCTTACCTTTCTAGTCACTATGAGGGTCATTACGAGTTTGGCGGTAGCCATGGTGCTATTAGTGCCATGGCTGCCTCCAAAGTCGTGTCCGGGTTCTCTGAATGGGGATTTACCGGGTCATTCCAACCTTGGAGGACCCGGTAAGTCCCCATTCAAAAAACCCATCCCCATTTCCATTCGAGCCCCCATAGGGGTCAATGGGAATAGGGAAGGAGCTAATAACTGGCCCGTTAATTACGGGCCCTTTATTAGCTCCCTGGTCTCTTAGCGGCTCCCGCTAAGGACGGCTCGTATTATCAGCCGACCTTATTGGGACCCGCTAAGGGACCTAGGAATGCTGCGGTAAGGGGTTAACGGCACCGGCATCCTTAACAGCACCGTTAACCCCTTACTCACCCTATGTCTCAGTGACTTCATATCTGCTGCATTGAACGTATGCTTTTCAGGCAAATGCACCACACGCTACTGTCTGCCTGTGTTGGCCGCCTTAATGCCGCACTCCCTATGAGCTTGCCCTCTGCATCATATTGTTTCCTACCCACCTGCAACTGCATGCTTGCTGCAGCACTCCATACCATGATGCGAGGCTTTCAACAATGCGCACCCAAACCTATGACGCTCTTTACCTACCTGAAACTGCATGTTTTGATGCAGCTCCCCATTCCATGAGGCGAGGCTTTCCAAATTGTGCACCCAATCCTATGACGCTCTTTACCTACCTGTAAGCACCCCATACCATGAGGTGAGGCTTTCGACAATGTGCACCCAAACCTATGACGCTCTTAACCTACCTGCAACTGCATGTTTTGATTGTGCACCCCATACAATGAGGTGAGGCTTTCCAAAATGTGCACTCAAACTTATGATGCTCTTTACCTACTTGTAACTGTATATTTTGACGTAGCACCCCGTACCATGAGGTGAAGCTTTCCAAAATGCGCACTCAAACCTTTACGACTTAAGTTTAATGCGTGATTTTAATTGCACGTAACTAACATCTATAACATATGCAAGCTACTACTGTAACTGAATACCTATGCAAGGTACCAATGTAGCCATCCTCCTTAAGCAAAACGCCAAGATGCCTCTGGGTTAGGTGTGCTATACAAATGTATAAATAAATAAACAAAAACCGTTCTGTCTCCTCCCCTCTGCCTACTCTCCATGGTATCGACCAAGGTTCTGTCTTGGATCCATTTCTTGCAGGTCTGCACACTATCCCATTGGCTATTCCTCCTTTGGTTGCCATTCACATCTTTGTGCAGAATATTCACAAATGTTCTTCTCTTTCATGGCCTTTACTGCCAAACTTTAAGCAAGCATGTCTTCCTTCATCTTTGCAGTTAGATCGTAGAATGGCCTTGCAATATCTTACCTTGAACCTTTCTAAAATGGAGGTTCACTTCATTCTTTCTACGTGGTTTTCTGATACTCCTGCCAATATTATCTTCTCCTCTTTAGATTCACATTTCTACTTAATGTTCAGGGATAGTTTGTCAAGGTTGCTCGGTCCTATTGTACACAACACAGTAACATCAAGAACATTTTTTTTTCTTCACTACGAGTTCTTCTCGAAGCTCAGGGTCCTTTTTTAATGATTGATTTTTACTCTGTGTTGCTCGCTCAGTTTTCAGCATGCAGCCTTTTCAATGTCCATCTCATCTCTTATTTCCTCTCATAACCATCTCATAGTTCAGCTCACTTAGCATAACCTGGCTTCCTGGAGCGTTTTCAGTTTCATTTCCTTTCAGGCATCTCCTCACCGTTCGTAGCCTTACCAATCTCATTGTACTTTACCAACAGGCCTGTGTGTTTTGACACGCCTCTCTACATCTAGGCCCATTTCCTCCTCTCCATGTGGCCCAGTCCTATGTTCAGTCCTATACCCTTCTCACAGCTGAACTATGGAATTCTCCTCTGCCTCATGGATGAGGAACCTATGCTCGTATGTGTATGTGTGTATTGTAAATAACTGAGTGATCCGTTGGTTTCTCGGGATGGGAACCACTAAACCATGTCGCTTTCAAATACATTTAACAGATCTGAAACACACTATTAAACACATAATTGCCCCCACACACTATCTATTATCTGCATTAATTTGTGTTTATTATTTCCCTAGATATGGAGCTTTACGAACACAAAACGTACCCCAATCTCCAAAAAAGTGTTTTACTTTTTCACTTTGGCTGTAAGGGAGAAATATGTGTCACCTCTAAAGTTTATTATCAGATTGATGCAGTGACAGAAAGAAGTCTTCAGTAGTGTTGCCCCCGCACACGTGCTTTCTTTATCTCCCCTAATTATAACACGTGCGGGCCGAATGGTATTTCAAGATCTTACAGATTAACAAAATCATTATTCTCTACAGTTTCCCGCAGTCCCGCATGAATCCCCTGCATAGTGTGAATCGCTCCTGGTGAAACTGATGATTACAGATAACACGTCGCTTACCATCATTGTTATATAGAGACCCACGAGGGCCCTTCCCTCGTTTGAAGAGCAGTTCCTAAACCTTTTAAACAATATTACTAAGTCCCAGACACCAGTCCTGGTGATGGGTGATTTTAACAACTGGTTCGATGCTCCCCCCCCCCCCCCCCGATGCTGCCACCGTCTCATTAATGTGTGCCATTGATACTATTGGTTTCTCGCAAATGTTCTGCTTCCTTACTCATATTGCTGGTCGTATCCTCGACTGGCTTTTGGTTCACTATCTCTCGCTTGCTAATCTGGTTGTGTCCTCATGTATTTGGTCCGATCATTCTTTGCTGTCATTCGACATTATTCTTCTAGATCCCCCTGCCAGATCTAACACTAATATCAGAGCCGTTTTACGCTTGCGTAACCAGAAGTCTTTAACCCCTGAAAATATCTCCCCTTTACTACGCGAGAAGCTGGGTGTTCTGGAGGACTTTGGTAACGCTGATGAGCTAGCTCGCCACATTACAAATATTATTGATGAAGTCACTAATCACAACTCTGGGCAATTATAAAATCCTGGTGAAACAATTCAAGGATGCCGTTATTACAGCTAAATCCTCCTTAAATAATGATAGGATTTTTAATGCAAAATCCAGCTCGAAGGAACCTTTTCAATATTATGTGAATTCAAGGGTCTGCTCTGTGCAGGCCCCAGTGAAAGACAAAGACTGATGTCAGTGTATTCATGACTCTTTAATCAATAAGGTTATTTCACACCAAAACAGCTTCGAGTCTACCAGGGACACTTCCCATTGCATGGCTACGCCTCATGTGGGTGGTAAAGAAGGGGAATATACCATATTCACCTCCACTTTATTCTCTTTCATCCCTTGCTCTGAAACCTCCATCTGGCAAATGATCTCGAATATGAAGCCCACATCCTGTCAGGGCGATGTTTTCCCATCTAGTCTTTTCATTAAATGTATGGATGTGCTTTGTCCGTGGGTCACACCGTTTATTAACCTCTCTTTTGCGGAGTGGACTGTCCCGCTATTTTTAAAGGAATCCTGGGTCACCCCCCTTTTAAAAGGGAGAATCTTGATCCCGTCTCAGTGGATAACTATCACCCTATCACAAACGTCTCATTTCTCTTAAACATTTTGGATAAAGTGGCCTATGTCCAATTTCAGAACTTGTTGAGGGTACTGACATTCTTCTAGCACAGCAGTCTGGATTCAGAAAGAGGCAAGGCACAGCAACTGCCATGCTAGACCTTAAGGCAAACCTGTTGCAGAGTATTGATCTTGGGCAACCAGCAGTACTGATGCTGTTGGATCTATCCTCTGCTTTGATCTTGTTGATCATGCTTTGCTAGAGGATAACTCTGCTCGGTAGTTGGATGCTCGTCTAAGGCAACCCAATGGATCTCTTCTTTTTTGGGCCCTTGGCATGCCAGAGTGAGTGTGGATGAGGTTTGCTCCAAACCTACCCCGATCACGTGTGGTGTCTCGCAGGGGTCTTTTCTCTCCGCCTCACTGTTCAACATTTATATCATCCCCTTTCTAAGACTTCTTGACGGCCTGGGTGTTCAGTACTCAAATTATGCAGATGACACCCAGGTTGTCATAAAACTTTCTTGCCCTGAATGCCAAGAAGACAGAGCTCTTGATTGTCTCTTCCAGCTCAAAATTTAAATCTCTCTTACCTGAATACAAGAGTTTCTCATTCTTGGCTTCACGATTCCCGTGGCTAAGAAGTTCAAGAATCTTGGCGTTGTTTTAGATGCAGAGCTCACCATGAATCAACATGTCACCCATTCCAGATGCTCCTGTGGCTTGCTTAACACACTTTTATGCAACATTTGACCGTTTCTGACCCACGGAAATGCAGCAAGACTTGCTACAGTCCTCATTAACTCTCGACTGGACTACTGCAACAGCCTCCTGAGTGGTTGTTTGCAGCCTAATACATCGTCCCTTCAGGTTGCGCAGAATGGAGCAGTTCGGCTGTCCTTGGTTTGTCAAGACAAACTCATATTACTGCGTCCAGGCACGACTTGCGTTGGTTGGCAGTGAAGCTCAGAATTAGACATAACATTCTCACCCTGACCCACAAATGTCTCCTCAACCTTGCTCCTAAATACCTAGTGGTACTTCTTCAGCCATATTCTCCAGTCCGTCCCCTGTGGTCACAGAACCTACTTAAAAATGTTCAGCCCAGATTCAAACTGGTTTTCAGAGCCCAACTGCCTGGAATATACTCCCATTTTACTGCAGAGCTATTTGGACATTGGTGGAGTTCAATAAAAAGCTGAAAACGCTTCTCGTTAACCGACCGCCTGACTGATTGGCTCAGCTCTCTCTTTCTTGTCACCGGCCCTCAGATTGACCGTTGTTGTGTAATGCTTTGTTTGTTTGTCTGTTGTATGCGTGAACCCTGAGGCCCACTGGCATGTGGCGCGGTATGCAAGAATTTTTGATAAATAAATAAATACTACTGTTCCGGCTCACCCTGTTGCCAGATTTGTGTCTGTGCTGCCTTCAAAAGGCTGGTATTGATTATGTGTCCCATATATAAGGAGAACAAACCCAGACCGTACATTGTATAAAAACCACATATGATGCAAGTTTTTAGATTGGAGAATGAATGCTCAGGGTACTGTAAAAATTGAGTAAATGACACAAGTAAATGCGTGTACATGCAGAAATTCTGAAAATACATATATGTGAAGCAAACTTTGCACATATAATTGTATGCATGGAGAACTGCCGGTTGTACAATATTTATAGGTGTCATTTATTGCGCTTTTAAATATTACATTTATTTATGGCCGGCTTCCCTAAAGGAAGAAAGGAATTTCCTATTATAGCTATCTCCTGTTAAATGGTTTTGGCTTTGGTAGATCTCCATATGTCTGCATTTTAACGTTTCGTGTGTCGTTTCCAATTGCACGTTTCGGTTGTGTGCTTTATTTTTTTTAGCAGTGTGACATAGGCTGCTTAAAGGATTCTATGAAGGCACATTTGATTGATATGATATGATGTGGCATTTATAATGTGCCTGTACACAAGTGGTTCTAGGCACAACAAGACAAGGAGGGGGAAACAAAGGGAGGACAAAATAATGATCTTACTAGGCCATGTGTCATTCAGATCGCGCAAGTGTGTGGAAGATGGAAGGGAGAAGTGCAGTTAACTCACAAGTGCAGCCATCGAGTGGCTTATAAGTGCAGTGAGAAGGGACTGTAGGGTTGCAGATAGGGGTGCACTGAATAATGAAATTACTATTCGGCCATATGCCAAATAGTTAAATAAAGTATTCGGCCGAAGCTGAATAGTGAGCCGAATAGTTGGTTTTTAAAATACATTTTCCAGCACATGAGAAATACTGCTTCGTAAGACAGTAAAGAGCATGTGAATGCATGCATCATTGAAACACACATTCAGATGCCCTTTTCAACCCCATTTGATCATTTGCACAAATAAGCAAGCATTTCTACACATTTCAATTTGCATCCTAAATTTGCATTGATGCACATGTAAATGTGTAAAAATGGAAACGCATTCCCCTACGTCTGTAGGGATCATTTTTGACACTGTTGTGTATTTTATTTTTTTAAATTTGAGAACAGAGGTGTGTAATGCTTCTATCACACTGGCATGTCTATCCCATCTCTCAAACAGGGCTAGAAGTGCAGCTCAAGGCTCATCACTGTGAAATGCAAGCAGGTGTAGCAAGAAAATCAAGCAGGTTTAGCAAGAAAATCAAGCAGGTGTAGCAAGAAAACAAGCAGGTGTAGCAGCAAGGAAAGCAAGAAGGTCTAGCAAGGAAAGCAAGCAGGCAAGGGTGGTGAGGAAAGCTAGCAAGGGAGGAGAGGAAAGCTAGCCAGGGTGTTGAGGAAAGAAAGCGAGGGGAGCAAGTAAAGCAACCAAGGATAGCGAGGAAAGCAAGCAAGGGTAGGGAAGAAAGCAAGCAAGGGTAGAGAGGAAAGCCAGCGTGGATAGGGAATGAAAAGAGAGTAGAAACCAGGGGAAGGAAGCAAGGGTGGTGACAAAAGCAAGAGAAGGAAAGTGAGGAAAATTAAGCAAGCACAGAAGGAAGCAAGCAAGAAAAGCGAGAAAAGCAAGCAAGGGAAGCAAACAAGGGAAGCTAACATGGCCTCTGGAGTGGAATGAGGGGAGAGTAAAAGGGGAGACAGGAGGAGTAGAAAGGGAAGGAAGGCAAGGTTTAGTATATGAAGAATGCATGGATGGGTGGCAGTAAAAATACAGAACAATTTGAATGGCACTGTGGACGTCTGCCTAACCTATGTTAATCTGCATTCTTGCTCATCTGTGCCTGAGCAAAATACCATATTCACTGTGGATATAAAAAGTGATTATGGGGAAATGAAGTTCTCTTCATGCAGTCACTAGTTATTTGAAGTTGGATGCTAAATTGATACTTTTACCACTGTGCACATCTCCAAATATAAGGTGTTTAGAGAAGTACTATAAAACAAAGACCCTCAGCATTTGATTCGTATTCCTTTCTCATTAACTGGAACTATTTCAGTTTCATCTGCCAGGCTTTCTAAAAAACGGAAGTGAATATTTTTAAATGGTGTGTCTGTGCCTAATTTACATCAACGTGGACAACCAAAGATAAGGCTATCTTTAATGTTTAGGCCACTGTCATTCAACAAGGATTGTACACCTGCTAGGGGCAGATGGTTCAGTTTCACACCTATTTTAGTTCTCTAGGGGCTTGGCCCAGGCAGCCTGCATTGAATACACTATCCACGTTGCTAAATAGAGCCCTGGTATTCCCAACGTGGATGCTCTGTTGGAGACGAGAAAGGCGGCTCGGAGGGTTTTTTTTAAACATTTTTTTTTTAACTTCAGCTTTGAGTAAGTATTCCAGGAAACATTCGGCTGAAGCCGAAGAACTGGTTTTCAGCCGAAAATTCAAAGCCTATGTTCAGTACACCACTAGTTGCAGATACAGACCCTTAAATGCTGGGGAGCCCAGAGGCAGTGCGAGAGTAACTGGACATGCAGGAGCCTGGGCCCGAGTTCAGAGTGTGACCAGGTGACCAATGCGTGGAGCAGTCAGGTGCATCAGCAGGGGAGAGGAAGAGAGAAAGCGAATGCGAAAAGGAAGGTCTTGAATTGCTTCCGGAACTGGAGGTGGCTCTGCTCAAGTTTGCGAGAGGCAGGGAGGCTGTTCCAGAGGGAGGCCCCAGCCGAGGAGATGGATTGCTCTTGGTAATTTCACAACCCAAGCATGCTCTGCTTATCTGGGTGGCAAAGCGTTGTTTGTGCCCATGTGCCTATTTACAACATTTAAGGTTACTATTACAAATTGCATTTTTTAAAAAAAAACGATATATACAACCCCAAAAAGATAAATCTAACAAAAACTTGCCTACAACTGTTAAGCACTGGTATTTATAAATATTGTTACACGATCTTTCAAAGGATCTAGGGCATGATTTACAACACGTGTTTCAATGGGATTTTCCTGTCGAAATGAAAATCAGGCCCCCATCCCATCTGGCTGCATGTTTGCGAATAATGTTTTGCACACTCAAAGTTTGCTACTAATGTGCTCTGCACATGCAAGAAACTCACCATGACCAGTCCCTTTCTAACCTGGGGGCAGATTTTCTTGCACCCACACCGTGCCTGTGACTTGCATTTACACATGTTAATGTCTGTGCGCATTTATTTTTTACTCCTTCATCCTAGCATGTATACCCTGTCACTGGTGAAAGCCACCTTTCTTCAAATATGACTGAACATGTTTGATACTTAGTTCACTATATGTGTGCAAGTGGCTGCGTTGATTTACACAGTGAGAGCGGGAGAAGGTAGTTGGTTTCCATGATCAATTTAGCATGTTGTTGGTAAATTTAGCAATCTGGGGGATTGGGCGGCCAGCCGCTTGAAGAGACAGCATATGGTTGGTGGCTTTCTGTGTGGGTATTTTAACAGTTTCCTGAACTCCTGTTGTGATCTTTGTCTAACATTATGCATGTTTTCGAGCCCCAGAGCCATATAATGGATGTTAACCCCATACAATTTCTAAGTGGAAGAAATCATGGTATTATCTCCTTATATTTTTGCATGTATATGCATTCACTGAAAAAAACATAATTTATTGCTTATAAAGGATACTTTCCCTTTTATTTATTTATTTATTGAATTGGTTTTTTATGATGCACCTAATACCATGCCTGAGTTTGGTTTCTAAGCACGGGTCTGGGATTAAAACCTCTGTTGCTTGGCGTGGTCTTGCTTCCATGACCACCGTGTTGCCCCTGTGCTATACAAAGGTATACAAATGTAATTAAGTTTTCATTTTATGACTAATATCCTAAAATGCTAGAAAAAGCGCTAATGAAGTATATCACATTTTAAACATGTATTTAAAACACAGGCCTTGAACAAAAAGCCCCAAACCATAAACATCCTTAGTTTGAAATCAAATATCCACTTGCCTTTAATGTTCTTGAAGTCTGCCTCGAATAATCCTGTTAAAACATCTAGAGCCAGGGCTCCACAGGGGGCAGTTGAACTCTGACCAATCCAATTTGCTCTGGGACACCTCAGCAAAGTTTTGCCACAGTCCCGTAAGCAGCTTTTTAGCGTTATACTCTTAACATTGTTAGACACAAGCATTTATTAACAGCTAGCTTGTTTAGCGTAAACACAGGTTGTTTAGCGTTAACACAGGCTCCGTGTCTTGCATGACCCTGGATCAGTTTGCGTTTGGGACAGACTGGTGCAGCCTTTCTTCAGCAAACGGAAAGGGGTGCCGCCTCCTACCATAGAGCTGTCCTATGGGCCCCTATTTTATGCTCTGATAATTAAACTGCCACAAACCCAGATGTAATTGCTTGTGCAGTTTATAACTTCCAGCGGGGTTTTACTAGTTCCCATCACCAAAGAATACATTTTTTTTTTAAAAGCATGCCACACTTCCAATTGTAAAACATTTTCCAAACACACTGCAGCAGAGAAAACAATCTAATAGAAAATGATGTGTCAAGCAGAAACACTGCCACAGGCCTCATTACAGGTCGGGCGGTCCGGAAATAACAGTGGCGGTAAACCCGGCTGCTGACCTGGCGGGTTAAACACCGTCCACCTGCAGGCGGACGTGGAAACACCAGCACCATCACGAGATGGTGCCGGTGTTTCCACTTCCCCATTCCCTTTGAGTCTTATGGGACTCAATTGGAATGGGGATTTACTGAATTCCGCCTCCGGAATTTCCAGGACACCAGGGTCGTAATGCCCTGCTATTTCCGGGAGTCACGGAGGCGGAATGGTAATACGAGTCCGGCGGTAACCGAGGTGGTTTTACCGCCTCGGTTACCGCCGGACTCGTAATGAGGCCCATTGTGACATTTCATATTTTGTGCATCATGGGAAAATATCACCAATTTTAAAACTTTGGTGGGTGCATACGTGTGTTAATAACAGTTCCAGTCCCAGAACATTAATTATAATTTTCTTTTGGGTTTTTCATAGCACAGCTTCTACCACTCGTTTGCCCGATTGGTGTTTTGTGTCCTGCAAGCAAAGGAATTGGGTGGTTAAAGGGTTGGCAAGTAGATGCCACTGTTCTTGCTAAAATAATGGTGCAGTCTGAATCTGAGAAACCATGCCTGCTTTAAGCATCAATAAAGAACTTGCTTGTGCGTGTGTGCGTGTGTTTTCGAGAGTGAGATCTCAGGATCGTTGTGTGGCTTCATGTGGCTGGTCTCAGAAGCATCAGGGGTCTTATCAAGTTCATATAAAATGTAAGCAGGCCCCTTAATCTGCAGCTTTTTACCCACTCCTTGCATTCCTGTATTTATGATTTTCTGGGTCCGATCAAATGTATAGGGCCATTTTTGGGTGTAATCAAATGCATGGGCTTCATGCCACCATCTATTTATATGCACCGATAATGGTCTTATCCATTTTATATAAAGGGTTGATGTTACTGGGTGGTGAACCTACCTCAAATTTGTAAGGTTATTTTTGGTCTGAATCAAACGTCTGGACTTCATGCTCTCATCTATTTTTATATGCCAATAATGGTCTTACCCATTTTATATCAAATTTATATAAAGATTTGATGTTACTGGTGATGAAGCTAACTCCAATTTATAGGGTTATTCTGGTTGTCATTAAATGCATGGGCTTCATGACTTCATCTATGTCTACACTATGATGATGGGATTATCCATTTTATATCCAATGTATATACAATTAACATAAATGTATATAAAAAATGTTGGTGTTCGATTACAATTTTTGGGGTTCCATTACATTTATAGGGATTCAATATATTATCTATTTATAGCCCGTATAAGGGCTCTTATCAAATTTATATGAAACATTTTGGGGGTCATTAAAATGTATATCAAAAATGAAAGGAGGCAATCGAATGTATACAGGTTCAGGGGCGTGGAAAGGAGCGGGGCCACCTGTCAACTGAAATTCTTGATGGAAGGTGTCCCCTTGTACTACTAATGGGACAAAGCCCACGGGCATTTTATGGCAATATTAACAATACAGGTATGGATTACCAGTCTTCCAGGAGGGCTGCAGAAGTGGCAACTGTAATGCTGGCGAGCATGAGGGACCTCACCAAGACGGGTTCCAGAGCCAGATTACATAACAATGCCAGGAGTGCAAACACAGCTCTAAAACCACACAGGATGTATCCATTGACTAATTCAAAGTCTGAAGACCCCAGGAGGATGCCCTTGGCTTATGGTAACTGTCGAGAAAGTCCAGAAGCACAGATGCCGATGTCTGTATATAGTTATCACTCAGCAAGGCCTGAGAAATACTGAAAATGGGAACTGGGGCTGCCACATTGAAAAGGTGAAAGGTTGTCCTTGCAAGATATAGCAGCGCTATAGCTGGTTTTGCAAGAAAATATGGTGATGGAGCAGCTAGGGTTTCCCTGGACGCATATACACTACAAGATTGGCAGGCAGCCCTTTATGGTTCCGAATTATGGGGCGGCATGAATTGCAAATCCCTTCTCACTGTTATATAATGGAAGCACTGGGGTGCTGCAACAGGGCAGAGGAGGATTTCATAGTGTAGGCAGCTGCAAAGTATCTTTTCAGAGGCTTTGAAGATGGCCATATGATTACCCTTTAAGTTCGGGTACATGACGTTGCTAGGTGACAAACATGAATTATATTTGTTTTTATCACAGAGACGTTACCACAGTCAATTGGTACAGGCAATTGAATTACCTCGCAAGCTTTGCATCTCACTATCCCCCCTGCTGCTACCTCCATATCCCACCCCCCTCTTCCCCTGTCTGGAGTGCCTCCCCCACCCCTCTGGACCCGATGGATCGTTCACCTCTCTTCTCCTTTTTCCCCGAAATACCTCCTCCCACTCCGCCTGGTTGGCAACTTAATCCTCACTCCCATCTCCCCCTGATCTTCTCCCGTTTATGTGGGCAGCTTCTACCCTCTACTACTCAGACCCATCTATTAATAGTGTCCATACCCGTTCTCCATGCTGCTGTAGTTGGGGCCTCTGTTCCCATCCATCTTTCCGCTATACCCCTTTTGGCTCAAATGCATACTATATTCAAGAATATCTTACTATATATGTCTGCTTTCCATTTCTATCATTATTCCCAGCAATGCCCCTCTTGGGGTCAGTGGCATTGGTCTTTCCATTACCCCTTCCACCTCCCTCTGGACTCCGTCCCAGTATTTCCTTAAAACCAGAGAAAATCGTAGGCCATGTGATATTAAGTACCTCAAGCTGTCCTACACTTAGGGCATGTATCTTCCTCTCCTCTCCTCATATTTCTCAGTCTCTCCCAGGAGAAGTAGAAACTATGTAAATATTTAAAATGTTTTAATCATAGCCTGGCATCTATCACCACCTCGCTTGGGTGCTGCCACGCCTCCCTCCCTTCCTCCTCGTCCATGTCCCCGCAGTCCCTCTCCAATCTCGACTGCAGGTCTATCAAGTGTCTCGTTGAGTGCAGTGCAATTGCTCTATAGAGGGTCAACCCATGCTTTTCTGTGATCGCCCTGTCTAACGCATTTCATTCTAGTGGGGAGGCCTGCAAGACTTCTTCCCCTCTCGCAATGCGCGGTGTCATGGCATGTCTAATTTGTAGGTATCTAGAGTGGTCGTGATTAGTCACTGCCCATTGCTTCTGCGGCTCCTGGATCTTGTAATGTGTGAGGCCTGCATCACGTCTCTCACCTTTGCAATTCCCTTTTGCTTCCACCCCCCCCATTTCAGATGGTGAATCCCTTTGACTAAACTGTTTTCCTACAATCTGGCAGACAGAAGAATTTGTTCAGCCCACCCCAAGTATCTTTGGATCTGTATCCAAGCTGTCCCCACCGCTTTTGTAATCGTGGGTACTTTCAGGCCCTGTGTATTCCTACATGAGAGCTTCTCCCATCTGTTCCTCCCCAGCAGCACCGACTCTATATCCACTAGCGCTTCCTTACCCTCTCGGTACTCTTACCCTTTTACTATGGCTAATTGTGATGCCCAGTACCATAGCCTCAGTTTCAGAAGCCCCACACCACCTTCCCAGTGCGAGTTGTACAGTTTCCAATTTGACTCTCAGGGTTTTTTGTTCCCATAAGAGTGCACTTAGTGTTTTTTCTATCCTATTAAATTCCCTTACTTTTATTGCCCTGGGTGAATGTTGAACTACCAGGCTGCGAGTTGAAGTTTTCCGATAAGGTAGTGTTTACCTTCACACTGGCTCTGAGATCGATGTGTAGTAATCTCTTCCAACCAATTAACCCCTCCCTGATTCCCCTTCTTCTGATTACTGCATACATGTACCCCCATTCAACTGAGTCAAACACCTTCTGGGTGTCTATGGCCAGTATGTCCAGAGAATGCTGTTTACCTTTCGCCATTCCCAGAACCAAAAACAGACGTCTGATGTTCATTTGCGTAGATCTGTGTGGAATAAATCTGCAAACCCTTTACTAGGTTCGGTGTCACTTTTTGTAGTTTATTCACTTGGATGCTGGACAGGATATTAGCCTCAACGTTTATCAGAGAGATAAGTCTATATGACCCACAGTACTCCCTCAGCTTCCCTTCCTTTGGTATCACCATTATACTTGCGTCCCGTGGGTTTGGCGGCAGAAAACTATTCCTTCTGCTTTCTAGCAGCATTTCCCTCATCTGACCCATTGTCTCTTCTTTCAGTTTTACCCATAGCTCCAACGACAGTCCATTCGGTCCTGCCGTTTTCCCTTTCCCCAGCCAAGAGATAGCTGCTTCCATTTCCTCTTTCCATAATTCTCCCTCTGGTTCTGTGCGGTGTTCAGGTGGGAGGTGTGCCAATGATAGGCAGTGTATCTCCATTTCTGATGTGCTCAATTGGGTCGCATAGAGCTGCCGATAGTATTCTCTAAAAATCTGTCCAATATGCTTTGAGTTCTGCATAGTCTCATCTCTATTTTCCAGCCTAATTTGATATATCAGCCGATTCCTCACCTCCCTTTGCACTAAACAGGCCAGTAATTTCCCAGTTTTATCTCCCCACTCATCTATTTGCACTCCCTTATGCCAACATCCCCTCTTGGCCCTCTAGAGGGCTCCAATTTTGACCTACTCCTTTGCCCTCTTTAGTACTCGCTATAAGTCCCCTGACTGCATCTCCCTCCATTGTCCTTCTAGGTCTACCACCATTGCCTCCTTCACTTCATATAGTCTCTCCCTTTCTTTCACTTTCGCGGTCCTCACCGCCATGGCTTTTCCCCTCAGCACTGCTTTATACACTTACCACAGTGTTTGCTTAGAATCAACGGTGTCTGCATTAAGATGGAAGAATTGCACTGTTTCCTCCTTCAACTCTTTCACAATCTCTGGGTACAGTAAATGGTAAGAGCCTATTCTCCATACTCCCCCTCAGGGTGGCGCCTGTATCCTAATCATCCATGAGAGTGGGGCGTGGTTCAAGATGCCTCTTGGAAGATATCCCGCCCTCTCCAGTTTCACCCTGTCTGTGTGTGGCGAGAACACATAATCGATACTAGAGAAAGAGCTGTGTGCCTCTAAAAAGAATGAGAAGTCTCTCCCTTCCGGATATGACTCCCTCCACAAATCTGCTATCCCCATCACCTCCAGAAAAGTGTCCAGTTTTTTGTCTTTGAGCTATGCCCTCGAGTTAAACTTCCACCTGTCCCTCCCGGGCTCAACCATCACGTTGAAGTCTCCTGCGATTATTGTGGTTCCTGACTGCACTTCTAATATCATCCTTTTAACCTCTTCTAGTGAATACGCAAGCAATGTGGGAGGTGAGTACACACTAAATGCCAATGATCCCAATAATTCCCACCACCTGCCCTCTCCTGTCTTGTAATGTTTTCTTGATTTGCAAGGCTGGAGTTTTCTTAATTAGTATCCCTACTCCTCTTGATCCCCTTATAAATTCTGAGTGGATGACATTTCTGTATGTTCCCCTCCCCAGTACACAGCACATGACCCCCAGTAGGTGGGTTTCCTAAAGTAGCACCATATCCGGTTTATATCTTTTCAGGTATTGGAAAACTGCACTACTCTCAATCTTATCGTTTCACCCATTTTCATCCCAGGAAACGCAATGCAGCGTGCCTGTGTTATCCATACCAATGCCACTCTAGTCTATAGTTTATCCCATGTCAGTATCCTGGCCCTTTGTTCTCCCTTCTATCTATTGTACCTGTGTTCTGTCTCTGTCTAGTCAAACTCCCCAGTCCCTCTTCCCTTAATCTCTTTCCTCCCCGACTCCCCTTTCCTGACTCCCTCTCCCACCCTATACTTGCTCCCCAACTGTTAAGTATATGTCAGCCCTTTTAAACAACCCCCCAACTAGAATAACAACACTGTGATCCTACCTACCCGTTGCCCTGTCCTCCCATCGACCCTAGCACGCCCCCCTAGCCCTCTTGTTGTATTCCTCTGCTGGTACCATTGATACACCCCCCTCATTTTCATTCCTCTCCCTCTTTGCTGACAATACGAGCACCTCCACGTTCTCCTCCCATTTCTTTAACCTCCATCCTCCCATGTGCCAATTCGAAAGTAAAGGCACCGCTGTGTTCGTTGTACCCCTAATCAGCTTCTTCAGCCAACTTTCTCGCTTTCTTCTCCCAGTGATTGGGGTGTCTCTGATACAAACAGCTTCTCTGCTGTACCCCCTTCGAGTCTACTGATTGTTTCATCTGATTCCACCTAGAACCTATAGTCATTGGGATCCTCTCCTGTCGACCGTTATCAGAATTCCTGCTTCCTTCCTGTAGGTACGTGCTGCTTTTTGATGATTTCTCTAGTGCCTTTACTTTTTGCTCTCCCCGTGGCTCCCGCCACCTGTATTCCTCGGGCCTCGAGCCAGTCCCATGCCTCCCCATGGTCCTGAAATAGCCATTATCTCTCACCCACCATGACACTTAGCTTCGCTGGGAATACCAAAAGTTAAATTGGTTATTTCGCAGTTGCCTTTTCACCTCCTCAAAGTATCTACTCACCCACTGCACATGCAGGCTATCATGACGCTTGCATTGCCAATCGTGATGGGTCCCCTGGCCCTTGCCATCTGTAGTATGACATCCCTGTCCCTAAAGTTGAAGAGTTTTGCGACTACTGGTCATGGTGGGGGTCTCAGAGGAGGCAGTTTACCAAGAACTTGGGGCACCCTTTCTATCGAGAAGAAATGTGCGACTCCTTTTGATCTCGGGTCCTCTCTGATGAATTTCTCCAGGAAGAAAATCCATGGACGCTCCCTCTACCCTATTGGGGAGACCCACAATTCTGATGTTTGTCCTGCAGGATCTCCCCTCTGCGTCTTCTGCTCTCTCTTCCAGCTTACGAGAATTCACCCTGATGGCTTTGCAGCTGCATCTGGTGGGCCCTGTCTTCCAGTTGCCTGATCCTCTGTTCAGCTTCTCCTACTCTTTCTGACAATGCCCTCACCCTACTCTCTGACACTGACCCCTGGCATCCACCCCCACCTGGCCTATTCTGTCCTCCAGGCTGGCCCTTGTATCTGTCACTGCCTGCAGTACTTGGGCCAGTGTAGGTTCCATCCCGCTTTCCCCTCATCGCCAAGCATCTCTTTCTGCTCCCCCGATGTCTGGACGAGGGTTCTGGGGTCTGTTCCCTGTTATATCTCTGAGGGGTGGATTTGTTTCAGACCTTTGGCGGGTCGGGAGCCGTTAAGTTAATCACCCATTTTTCCTGCACCCCCTAATGGCTCTAATGTATTGTAGTTTTGATCCCTTTATGATGTGTATCTAGTTATGACTGGAAGATTGTCTATGATATAATATCTATATTGGAACTTGGAAGCACTACTACTGACAATCTGTAGGGCCTGATGCCAGAGTGCTAATTCTTGTTGGTGTATTTTGAAATGTAGCTTTTAAAAGTAGGATACTATCGCCAGATATTAAGGTTGACCTGATCTGGACATTCTCTCAAGGTATCGTGAAGATAAGTAAGGCAAACAAGGGAAACATGATGGGAAAACCAAAAGCAGTTCTTAAATGTGTGAAGGTGATGATAACACAAACTGTTTTTTAAACTATGTTTTTGAATGTGGATAGGAAAGACACATATAATAGTACTGCCAACTCATTTACAACGTTTGCATTTTTGAAATTGGCTACAACCTCATTTTAATTGCTAATTATTTACTATTGTATGTAAGATAGCTTAAGTATGTGTGTATTTATTTATTGTATGTGTTCTCTTTTATGGTGATTAGCCGAAAAATAAAGTATTTTGAGTGACTTGATGGCTGACAAGACCGTTCCAGAGTGCCTCTCGTGCATGTTGGCATGTTGTTGTTTCTTCCTATGCCCTTGAAGGCACTCCTGCGGCACCCAAGCACCCTAGGATTCCTCCATCCCTCTCTGAAATTGCCCTCACCCGGTATCTGCTCCCTCCTCATCAGCATCTTCCCCCCTCAGTTTGATGTGCTGACCACCATGGAAATTGTAAATTTACTCAGCTGTGCACTCCCTGTACTATTTCTAGTGGCGGCTTTCTTAGTTATTTTTTTTCTAAGGGAAATTGGTGTGTGCAGTACATGCAAAGCCCATTTCCGCTAGAAAGATATAGCCATGAACACCCAAGATTTGTGTCCAGGGGACTCTTGGCTTTCTCACTGGTCTAGTGTGCTATTACCAGCCAGCAAAGACTCTCTGCCCTGCCATTACCATTAACCCTGCAGATTGGTGCACATGTGCAAGATGAGTTCATGCTATGCCATTCTACTTCACTTTGATGTCTCTTTGTGCAAACTAACCTGAGTAACATGATCTTTCTGACTTGCAATTGTAGATGAACTGTTCAGACTGTACAGGTCTGTGTTTTCCCACCTAGGGTCCTAACTGCAATTATTGAACAGAAAATCATATGTGTATGAAGGACCATTTGGCACATTCACGTAAGGCTAACAAATTCAAAGTTTCATGGATGTAAATGTATTGACATTAGTTGGTCCATAATGCACATCTTGCACCCTTACACAATGGGCCTCATTACGAGTATGAAGGTAGCCATGCCGCTTCTAGCGCCATGGCTACCCCCATACCCGGTACCGGGTCCCTGGAATGGGGAAATACTGGGCCATTCCGACCTTGGAGGGCCCGGTAATTCCCTATACCTGGAACCCGTGCCCGGTACATCCCCATTCCCATTTGAGCCCCCATAGGGCTAAATGGGAATGGGGAGGATGCTAACAATGGGCCCGTTAATGACAGGCCCGTTGTTAGCATCCTGGTCTGCTAGCGGGTCCCGCTAAGGACGCCTGGTTTTACCAAGACGTCCTTAGCGGGACCCGCATGCAGACCTCCTAATGAGGCGGTAGAGGGTTAACGGCGCAGGCAGCTCTACCGGCGCCATTAATCCTCTACTGCACTCCTCGTAATGAGGCCCAATGTGTATATGTATTACCTTCCTGATTGTATTTTCTTCCTGGATGATTGTTTCAGGAGAAGAGAATAAGATTGGTTAGCGGCAAGAGGGAAACTCTGGAACATACTTAAGGCAAATTTAAAGATGTAGGCTCAGAAAAACAGTTCATGCTCTCAGGGTCCACTGACTATTGGTTCCTAACTATGTGGCCCTCCAGATGTGTTGGACTTCAACTCGCGTGATCATTCACCGCAGACTATGCTGGTTAAGACCACACAATGACTAACCATGAAGGCGGTTCTATAGGGTGGAAACCTGCCGGCCATGGAGACATTATAGTGAACAGGCTGAGCTATGTGAATTACTTACATTTACAAAGAGCTATGTTATGTGGAATTTAGCTTCTTTGGGTTTTTGTGAACAGTGTTTTCAGTGGGAAACGCAGATGAACTGCATACTACCCACCTCCAAATGGTGGGAGATGGGGCTGCAGCCATTGCTTTGGCTTTTTCCGTTCTACATACATCTAAACAAACTGACCACATGTTCTTTTTTAAGCAGAATAAATAAATAAATATATATATATGTACATATATATATATATATAATTTTCATACTTAACATGAGGTAAACAATTGTGGAATATCTTTTCATTTAATTTCAGTTCTATTTACAGCATGATTTACATTATAAAGTGCCTCCAATATGATTCATGCCATGCAGCACTTTAAAAATGTCTTAACTTAAAAATAATATAATGTAGGTAACTACACGTGGCCCACAATTACTGATTCGCATTAGGTATTCATTATAGATCAGGTATCTTTTGGGTCAAAGAATATACAGTGATTTTTGATGTCTTAACCAGAGAAAAGAAGAAATGATTAATTAAAGAGCTTTAAGAAGTGTTTTCTCAATTGTCAGTACCCATTTTCCCAATTAACATCATCCTCGTAATCCTCCCCTGCTGTCGCCGCTGCCAGAGCAGCAAGAGCTTCCGCCACGTCTGGGTCAATGTCCTCGTCATCCATCTCTTCACTTCTGGGACACAAGGCTGCTTGTCCACCAAAATGGGTGGCAAAATGCAGAGGTTGGCTTGTGGCGACATAGTCCACAATGGAATCTGTGAAATCTAAAGACCCCCACCTCCCACCGTTTGATTTAGTCTCTCCATTTGTGACAACCATGTTGTCACTCTTCAGACTGTCTGACTCATAGCAGTCATTCAGGTAAGGAGTGTGTCTTTGCGATACAGTGTCATTTCTTATGTCCAGGATGGCACTTTCTGTCAAGGAGCTATTGCCTTCCACTGACTGGCAGATTTCATCTTGAAGGCTCTCAGGCTCCTCGGAGGCGCAAGTCCTGTTGGTGTAGATTTCCTTGTCAGGTACTATGTCAAGTAGATTTTCTTGCGAGATTCCTCTGGTGATTAGGAAATCCCTTCCGAAGCCAGGAAGAGTCGTCTGCCCCTCAATGATCCCTTTGATTGCGCTTGTGTTGACATGTGCATGGGTGTGTAAGGCACTAAGGTCACATTTCTTATCCGGGAGATGCTCTGTTACTCCCCCATTCACATTCTCCCCTGCACTTCTTTTGGCATCCTGGCAGGCATTCAGTCCTTTTTTAGTTTCAGCACTATTTACCCCACCGGAACTGGGTTGATTCTGGTGAAACTGTGGTCCGTGGTGGGATTTCTGTTTCTGGTTGTCATGTTCGCTGTGTTTGTAATTGTTTTCGTTCCCGGCATAGTCAAGTGATGGGCCTTCAGCGTCAAAACCATAGCTGAAAAGAGAGTTCAAAACACTGTCAGGTGAAGAGACACATAGAGGGCGCATAACACAGCTGTGACGAGACATACATTCTTACTCTAGTACACAGGCTTATTCTAAGCACACATCCAAGGAGTAAGTATTCCCTGGCTTCAAAGAACAATGGTAGGCATGTTTGTCCACTTGTAAGAATGCTGAAGAACCCTGCTCATCAGTGAAGTCTGCAGACTTTGGGCTGAAGTCCAGGCCCCCCATTGTACACAGGCTAAACCAAAAACCATACATTGATGGAAAGGCCAAAAGAAGCACATTTACAAGAGCTCAAACACATGCACAAACATTACCTCATTAACTAATGGCAGCAATGCTGCCGTCTTTTTTTAAAATCAATTTATAATCTTCAAGCATGGTCTCAAATCTCCTCTCTTGAGATGTAGGGAGGCCATATTGACCACCCTGGCAGACCAATCCTGCTAGGCACCTATCCAAGTTAAGTGCCCAAGTGAAACAAGGGTCCCTTAATGAGGCCTCTGCAGTGCGTTAACTGCCATTGTCGGCCTGTCAGGGTGGCCAATATCGCCATTATCATCTGTGAGCGTCCTATGCGGGTGCTAAATGCCCATAATGAATACAAAAATAAAAGAGAAAAAAGATATATGAGATTTCTATGAAGCCGTGCAGTACTGCTCAAGTCCATTTTCATTGTTGATGACAATGAAGTCATCAACATAGAAAAGGGATTTTGGCAGTATGGTGCGGCTTCATAGATGTTGCATTAAGAAATTATTTGTCATTTCTGAAATAAGAAAGAGCCTTCACCTCCTGCATGTGCAGATTGCAGAGGGTGATGGATTTGTGGGCGGCTTCGGGGAGGTGAATCAGGGTAATGGCGGTAAGGGGAGATCGATGTTCAAGTGCTGGGCTTCTCAGAATATAGCCTCAGATTGGTGGATACAGCCCATATGCCAAGCCTGCTTATTGGCTATAACCCAAGCCCCGGTGCTAATTGCAAATAAGTCCAAATGTTTGTCTTTGGTGCGATAAGGGCTATCACAGCCAAATCAAATGCTTGAATGTTCTTGAATGCAAAATTTTGAAAAAAAAGTATATTTATGGTGGGGTGCAGACTGAAAGTGTCACAGTGCAAAATAATTACAGTTTTTCTACAGACCTACCTGCTGACCGGGTGGCTTTGAGATTGTGAGGGAGAGGCTCAGGTGGCTTTGTGGTGGTGAGTAACAGACGTGGAGGGATGCTTGGTTTATCCATAATATGACTTTTCGGTATCAGCCGTGGTGGCGGGGCGGGTCTGGACACTTGCTTTTACCAGTCAGAAGAAAGATGGATGATTGGGGAGGATGGGAGTTGGGACAGGTAATGCTCCACAGGGGAGATAACCATATGGAGTACACATGTGTACTTTTTATTTATTGTAAGATAAGGAAAACGGTCCTTAATGAACATCACCTGCAACAACGACATGATTGTCGGGAGCAGTTGTACTAAAAAGGAATCATAGGTTATAGACCTGGTTCACAAAGAATTAGGAATCGAAAATGATCACAGAGGGTGTGCTTTGTTTACATGCCTGATTCCCTGAAAGAGTTCATTCACAATATTGGCCAGGGTGATCTGCACATTTCTTGGAGGCCGTGTGCCAGAGCAAATGTTGAGCTGGCTGTCATTTGAGCACATCATACATTACACACCGAACTATAATGTATGTATAGGCTGCCTGCCCACTCGGAGGATGGCAGCCTGTGTCACCACGATGGGCCTGGTAACAAGACATATTTTAACATAAACACATTCTTATCCCTATATTTTGGGAATAGAAAAGCAAACAGAGCAGCAGCTCTTTATGCGGATGAAGTCCTAGTTACAATAAATGCACAGAAAGCACACACAAAACTATCCCAAAAAAGAATGATTATGGAATTATACGGACTGGGTCTGAAACCTGTGTCTCTCAAGCTGTTTTGGCCTACATCCACCAGCATCCCCCACAATTGAATATGGAAGCTAGAGCCGAGGGGAGGTGTCGTCCAAAACATCAGCAAACTCAAAGCTTGCAGACCCTTGGGCAGGGAATTCCCTCGATACCCTGCTCTACATGATCATCTTAATTATTTTATAATTAAGTGTGAGGTCAGGTTATATTGCCACCCCAGCTGTCATATTTCACAATATTGAAGACTAACTGTAGTGTTGCCACCTTACATATATACATTTCTGAATACTTGTATTATAAAATATGAACTTCATTTTATTTCGCAATTGAAATAAATTGCAGGGGTAACTAATGCCCAATGTAACGATTCTCTATGTAGATAATATAATGAGAAGGCTGAAAGCAGGGTCCGACTGGGGCATCAAATTGTCTCGGCACCAATGAAAAAGTGGCCCACAGTTGCAAATGGCAATTCATTCCTTTTGTGAAACGCACCCAAGGGTGAGTTTTATTATACAATGTGATGCAAATTGTGCATTTGAAAGATTGTTTATTTAGCAACACTGGTCAATGCTACTTGCCGCATAGCGAAGTAGCACATCAAACTGGCCCACATTGGCCAAGAAAGTGGCCCACTTAGAGCAAACAACTGGCCCACGCTAGCATCTGGCGTTTTTGGTTCAGACATTGCCCTGTTGCCCTCCAGGCCAGTCCACGGCTTGGCTGAAAGGCAGAGCTAGCCCCAACCTGTCACCTGCAGATTGAATGCAGATTTCACCAGATATTTCCACGTGTTTATGTGTGTGTCTGCGTGTGTGATATTACTGATTACTGTTTGTGTTAAGTGTATTAGTTCAATGTACTTAGTAAACTGTATTTCCTCACATGTTGCATTCTTTAGTTGTACCCCTGTTTTTTATATGTTTTTTGTTTTTCTTAGATGAGTCAGAGGAGCATGTCATTTGATGTGATGGAAGATGGACGGATGGGGCTAGGGCCAATTGCACCCCAGCCCATGTATCGGCTCTCACCAACCAGCCACACAGGTTTTCACTGTATTTGATGGCGATGAGCTGTTTTATAACCCTTTGCTTGTACTTTTTTTCGGCAGAAAGTTCTCGAGCAGCAGAGTTCATTGCTGGCATCCTTATCTTTTGTTCAATTAAAACTTGTTATCATTGCAAGAAATCTCTTGACCTTTTTTCCCTAGTGGGTTGTATTTTTTCTGGCGTTAGCGTTCAGGGGTGTGCCTTCATTTGGTGACCCTGATGTGATCTCAGCACCCCCTCTACCTGCAGAGGTATCCAGGCAGCCTCTCAGGAAGGGCCACGCCCACCTACAGTGACCAGACCCAAAAAATGTTATCCATGAGTGGCTTTACAGGAGCTGTCTTTGCAGAATCCCGTCTGCTCTTGGGAGTGGTGTGCGGCTTCAAGGAGAAGGGCAGGCCGGTGTTGTTGGAAATCTGTGACGGAGGAGATCGGGTGAACACGTGCATGTGAGTATAGCCTTGCAAGGGATAACAAGTAGGGGACAGATGTATGGGAAAATGTGAACGGTGTGAACACACAGAGATTGAGATTGGAAGTGTGGCATGTATGTGGCTTGTTTTGTTTTTATTAACTTTTAAGGAGAATAACAAGAAAAGGAAAACAAATGTGTAGGGAGCCTCCCCGAGTGAGCGGAGAAGGTGGCGCCACTCATATTGTTTAACGAAGAAGAAACAGAGGAAATACATAGGAGCACCATATAATAAAAGGGTTCAGGAATAGTAGTGATTATTATTTGAGCTTGTTATTTTAGTTTGTTTTATTCTTGTGTTCCATTGTGTAGGGAGGAGGCCCAGAAGGGGCGTTGTGTGGTATGGAGTGAATGTAGAGAGTGCGGTTCTTGATGGGGGAAGGAAAAGTCAATTGTTTGAAGTATTTTTGTTTGACGAAAATAGGGGGGAAAATTGAATTGTGTTTTTGGCAATATATACAACTAGCAGATGCTTAGCACTAGTGAGAGCACGATCAACACGGCTATGGTGGGAGAAACGCCCACATAATACATGTGCAAGGCCCTGCCGTTGTACTGTGACAGGATCAAAAAATGTCACAGCCAGTGGGTGACTGAGACTAGGGGAGAGGGGATGACAGAAATATTCTGGAACACATGTCCATCTTTTTGACAGCAAAGTACAAAGGGAAACAATTACAGAACAGAAGAAAAATATTGAACCTCTGGAAGATGTTTGAGGATACAGAGGAGCGCGAAGGAGAAGGAGGGGCATGCAGTGATAGCAAGGGCACAGGCATAAACGAAGATGGGAAGCCGTCAGCGGGACATAAGGGAATATATCCTCTAGCTAAAACCATCAATTTCACAGATCTCCGTCATCCAGATCTCCTGAAAGGCTACAATACAAAACAATTCAATGGGTGCCAAGAGTTCTTCATAAGACAAGTGGATAGACCCCCTAGTATTCCAAGAACAGATCACATCATTGCCATCGAGGAGTTTTGGTAAAGTGTGCCTTGAAAGCCATGGACAGTAGCCATCGTGATCACACACTTCATCTTGTTTAGGTCTCAGTTCACCTCGTTCACTCTGGCTGTTCATTTGCCCGTTCTCACTTGCTGCTCCACTGGACTAAAATTCCTTCTGATGTAATCCTTATCTCTCCTCTTGGCTCTCCTCTTTATTTGTGTCAGAGATGTTACTGTATTTGACTCTCTTCATATACACCTTTAAGCAGCAATAACCTAATCTAAAGAGTTCATTCTCATGTTGAAGAATGTATTCTAATGCAGAATTATATCTACACCACATATTGGAAGTGACATTGATTTAGTCATCTAATTAGTCCACTATTAGAATGTCGTCATTTGTTAATACAAAAAGTGGAACAACTGCAAGGAATATGTGTAATACTGCTGCTCGGTTGAACGGCGGATGTTGATCAATACCAGCGATCGCCTTTATCTGTAGTGCTTTTATCATTTCATTCTTATTTATCCCACTCTTTCCATCATTCCTTCCCAACTTTTCTTCCTTAGTGTCCTTCGCATTTGTTTTATTATCACCATTTACTTTTGTTTGAGAAGCAGTGTTGACTAGACATTTACCCAGAGTCTGTGGGGCAAAAATACCACCCTTCAATAGTGATATGTCATTTATAGGCTGAGCATTACCAACTTCCTGTTCGCTCCCATTCACAAATATGCATTTTTCTGCTTGTAATACACAATCTCTTACACCCACAATCCGCTTTCACTTTTTTCTTTCTACCTTTCTTTGATTGATTAGCATCACCAGACTCATTGAGTCTGCCACTCAATCGATCAGAGGCGTCAGCAGCCTCCACCGAATAATTCTGAATGTCATTAACAGTTTTTTTTCCCATTTGTTTGGCCACTATTAGGAGCAGACTCATTATGGTGTATCTCAGCAGCATGAATCCCCAATTCATCAGTCATATGAGTCAGCATTTCGGACACCAGATGAGTCTTGTGGTGCTAATCAATCAAAAATAAAAGTAGAAAGAAAAAAGTGAAAGCGAATGTGGGTGTAAGAGATTGTGTATTAGAAGTAGAAAAATGCATATCTGTCGATGACAGCGAACAGGAAGCTGGTAATGCCCAGCCTATAAATGACTGAGATTCTCCTCATCGGCACACCCGCTCCCTCCTTCCCTGTAGCTCTCTGGCCAGCCTCTCTTGGCTCTCTTCCTGCTCCCACATGCAAAGCAAAAAACCTTGGGGTCATCTTCGACTCCACACTCTCCTTCTCTCCTCACATCTCTGATGTCTCTAAGAAGCAACACTACCAGCTGCGCCTCCTTAGAGGTATTCATCCTTTCCTCTCCTTCCCCCAGAAGCTCACTGTCTCCAGAGCTCTGGTCCTCTCTAGGCTGGACTATTGTAACAGCCTCTTTCTAAATCTGCCTGCTTCTACTCTCCGCCCTCTGTAACTTATCTAGAACAGGACTGCAAGACTTGTCCTTGGCTTCAAGCCCAGGGATTGTATCTCTCCAGGACTGAAATCTCTTCCCTGGCTACCAGTGGCTGCAAGGATTAAGTTCAAAACCCACTGCATCGTTCACAAGGGCTTCTGGGGCCTGGGGCTTCAATACCTTCAACTCTCTCTTCCTAAATATCTTCCTTCTCGAGCTCTTCGCTCATCCACCTCCAACTCCCTCGGGGTCAGTCGCTTCTCCAAGCAACGAGTTGGTGGTAGATCTCTTTCTTCGGCTGATGCCTCCCTGCCTCCCTTAAACTTGAGCAGAACCATCTCCGGTTCCGGAAGCACCTGCTTTTTCTCCTCATCTCTTCTGCTGACCTCCTGGCTGTAACCGGAACTGTGCTGGCTACCTGGACACCCTCTGATCTCAGGCCCAGGTCCTTCCCCCGCCAGCGTCTCACACCTGCACTGCTCACCTGGCTACCCCCGCACTTGGGGACTGTTTCTGCATCCCTACAGTCCCCCTACCAGCCCTTGACACCTGATTCCCACACTTACCCTTGCACTTGCCACATGCTGGCTGTTTACTTACTTATTGTTATCATCTTTCCCATGTACTGCACTGTCCCTGCCCCCTTCCCACGCACTTGCGCGATCTGAGTGGCACCTGGCCTAGTAGGATCGTTGTCCGTCCTCCCTTCGTTCCCCTCCCTTCCCTCATCGTGCCTCGAAACACTTGTGTATAGGCGCGTTATAAATGCCATATCATATCATATCATACCTTTATCTTTTTCCGATTCCTCACTCACTAATCTCCCTTCAGCAATTAGCACTGTGTTATCTGGTGGTATGATGCACCCACTGTCACTCTCGGTTTTGCTTTTGGGTCCATACATCACTGCCTGTGATATTTTCCTTTTCTGCTGTTTAGAGTACATTTTGGCTTATTTCGATAACTGACAGTTTCTGTGACATTATAAAAATAACTCCAAATCACTCCTCTCTCTCTCTCTATCACTGGATAGCATTGCTTGCACCCCTACCTCAATCAAGCTCTTTTGTCAACTGAGTGTCTTACTTTCAGTATTACTACTACGGTCTCCAAAGGATTGTCTTCCTCTGTTAATACTCTCATGTAACAAAACCGACTGTACATCAAGTTTTTTTTCGATGCTCTCGCATTTTGTCACCAATAGAGTCAGTACATTTTCAAACACCTCAAGCATGGCAGTAGACAACATATATACTCATTGTGCTGAATATTCTCATATTAGAGTTGCGGGTTGAATCTAATTGCGCATTTCTGACATCCACCGCTTCATGTAACAGATGTCTGCTGTTCTGTATGCTTGTCATCCTACACATTGCAGGACTCACACAGCTAAGGTCTACTTTCACTCCTAATGTCTCTTTGATTCTATTCATCAGCGTTTTTTCAGGGACATGTCGTTCCCGGCTTTCACTGTTTACGTTATTACCAAACATTGGAGTAGACGAGGCATTCAAGCACAGGCTCTCCTCTGATACTAAGAGCTCCGTGTCAGGTGACATTTTAACCCCTCCTAATTCTAGACTAATTCTCTTTCCTTTCCCCTTTAGTGCACATGGTTTACTTCTCTCCTCGGTCACATCAATTGCAATTACCTTTCTAAATACATTCACATAGCACATGTTGACACCACAAACTTTTCAATGGCCCTCATTACGACCTTGGCGGAGAACCATGGTGCTATTAGCACCATGGTCCATGGCGCTAAGCTGCCAACTCCGCCATGGTGGTTGGCGGACTTACCGCCCCATTCCGACCTTGGCGGGGCGGTAAGTCCCCAATCCCCATTTACCCTTCCCCATTCCCATTTTTGCCCCATAGGGCATAATGGGAGTGGGGAAGGCGTTAATTACGCCACCGTAAATTACGGTGGCGTAATTAACAACGAGGTCCCTTAGCGCCATGGATTTTAACACCTGCTAAAAGCAGGTGTTAAATCCGCCATGGCGCTAAGGGAACTCGTACTCAGGCGGTAAGGGTCGGCGAAGTTTACGCCGGCGTAAACCCCTTACCGCCTGGGTCGTAATGAGAGCCAATGTGTACATTTTCTAGCGTTGCAGTCCACGAAAATTGGGACCATCTTTGCAAGTTTGCTCTAGCATAGCATTCATATAATTTAGCGGGGAAGTAACACTCTCAAGCAGTTTAGACCCTATACATGGCAATGATTCACTAAAATCAATCACAATCTCTTTCAACGCAAGCTCCTCCTCAATAGCATTTAGTTCCATTACATTAATCCCATCTTTCTTCGGATACAAATTTGTTATTTTTGATGCTCTCTTAACATTAACATTAACAAGTTTAATGATAGTTTTCTGAGTACAGGCTCTACTCACCAGCCTCGGATGCAGCTGCACGTTTGCTGGCCCTGCAGCCGGCTGCATGTGCGAGTTGGAGTCGAGAACCTCCTCCTCCTCCTCCTTCAGCCCCCTCTGTATTAGCATGGAATCACTAGTCATATTTAGAGAGCTTTCTCCGTAGGTATGACTGTTTTAGAAAATAAAAATAGAACGTGCCACCTCTATCACACGTCTCTCACCTATCTGTCAAGATAGCGACACACCTCGCAACACAGACAGACAGGGTTCCCGACACACCTAGCTCTAACCCCTCGCCCCTGCACCCAGCAAACAGCCAAACAGCACTTCCGGAGCACTTCCGTGGGTGTGCATGTGCGGATGTGCGCAAATTCCCTCTTATGTAGCTGCTTCCTGGTTAAGAGGTGAAGGGGGCCAGAGAATCCGTCAGGAAAAATAAGAGTCCGGCACAGTGTCGGCCCAAACAGCACTTCCGAAGCACTTCCGTGGATGCTGAAATTGCATTTGGGTGGAGCTGTCTATTGCTGGGAGGCCTAAAAGCCTACTGGGCCCTATGTGGAAGAGCTGCGGACCATCCTTGAGAGTGGTGTGACCAGATCCCTGCCGTGTGCAACTAGAATTGAGCCATTTGAAACCAAAAGGTCGGAGAATCTGCTTGCCTTAAATCCTTTCCCTTTATGGTGGGTGTGGGGGGGGTGTGTAAAGCCTTAACCTATTCGACATGAATATGATTAAATTAATTCCCATTCAGCAAAACACTCTGGGGTGATTTTTGTTAACATTCGGAACAAAATTCATTCCCAGTGTACGTTGAAAACCATAGCCTGTAATTTAATTGGGTAACCCTATTTGTCCTGTGACCCTGATTTCTTTAAGGAAGAGGGGTGTTCTGGTCCCTAAACTAAAATTACATTTTTCTGCCCAGTTTCCCCAACACAGGTATTTAAGTGGAGGGAGTCTGAAATCCAAAATTCCTGAATATCCTAGTTTTTCTGTCTGACTTCCCAAACCCTGTGTTTAATTTAAAGGAAAATTGTGGGTGAAATAATAATTGCCATATGCATTTGTACATATCTGTAAACCAAACTGCTACCCTTTTTAAGCATGCAGGAAAATCGAAATTGCACAGCAGTGCATGTGTACATTGATTTTATTTATTGACCAGTGTTGATTATTTCTTGAATTGAAATTGTGATAAAGTAAATATTGTGATTTGTGTTTTGCCTAACCAACTTGTATGATTTATTTATGTATCAAGAGGTTTAATTGCGTGCCACAAAGAATGTGGCGTGTGTAGTTTAGTGTGATCTCTATTACCTATAATCCAAATAAATACAAATATATTTCCTATACAACAGCCTGGTTCTTGGCTCATTGGTATCCCAGGAGGAGGGATCCAAAGGCCATGATATGAATCGGAAATAGGGCTTAATAAAGAATTGATGTTAAATATTTTGTTGTGTGATACCTTGATTGGGGAGCGAAGGAACTTCCTGTGTTGAGGGTGGCCTCTCAAGAAACTGTCACATAACAAAACATGCCTAACCCACACTAACTGGGCTCCTGTGTTAGTTTCTTGTTTTAGTCCATATTTTAGCTCCTAATAGTAGGCACACTCTTAAGCTTTTCCTCCTTCCCCTCTGTTCCTCTAAGCTTTTTAAAACGTTTTCATATTCCGAATTCCATCCCAAAGCTGTCTGGACCACCAGGGCCCTCATACCCCATGCCTCCAAATGTGAAGGTACTTCTGTTGCCACTTCCCTCAATACCTCCAGAAGTGGCTTCCGTATTGCTTTTTCCTTCCTTCTACAATGTTTCTAAATGTCGCTCTACTAGGATCTCCACAGAGGTCTCAGTGCGCCCTGCATTGAAACAACTATGTTGTAATTTAGCATGTTATAACAATAAAATGAAAAATAAAAATAAATAAAAGCCACTCATCCCTTGTTGGTATCATTGCTTCACACCCTATAAGGACACTGCACCTCTGCCACTGGCAAGAACCATCAGGGTCAATAACGAGGGCCGCTCAAGACTTTCCTGCTATCTCTCAATGTGTACCTCTCTGCTGATTTTGTTTTTAAACAAACTGAAATCGAGTGAGTTGTTTTTTGCTTACTGGTGTTTGCGGTCTTGTATTCGCCAACAGTGAAGTGATTTTTCTTCTCCCACTAACTCTGGGACAAGAACTCACACCATCTATGATTTCCTTGATATATGTGTATGTTTTTAGTTTGCATCATTTTTAAATCTTGAAAAGACTTCTTGATATTTTGATTGTAAAACAATGGGAAAATGCAATTATAGTTGGAGGTGATTGTTTCTGTTTACACCAGTTCTCTCATTTCACCAGGGCTCATCCATTACTCTGTCCATAGATATGTGTGCTGGTCAGTTTATCCTTGTAATCAAATCCTCAATGCAGTTCTGCAACTTTCCTTGAGGCTTAGGGAGCTCTCTATGGAGGCGGTTTCCCCACTTCAGGACCCCTATTCAAAGATACTTTATCTCAACTTAAAAAGTCTAAGCTGCTAAGCAGCCATGTAGCTCAGCTGACAGATGTCTTCCTGTCTAAAGTGAGACTGAAGGTTTGCTTAGAAACATTCCTGTAGATGAACAAAGACATTAAAGGTTTAGGAAGAAGAGTAAGCCATATATTGATTGAATGGCCATGTACTGAAACAAAAAAACATCAGCTATTTCTGTAACCTTCCTCCAATTAAGAACTGTTATTATCAATGAGAAAAGACAAGATACATCCAGACTTCTGGGCAGTTTAGGATATAACGTGTCTCTCACTCAACTAAATAACAAAGACATAGATACATTAGACATGGAAGGAAAATGGTGTTAACGCTAGGAACAAGAATACCAATCAAATCAGATGTTGTATTAAGAGAAACAATAAATAAAAACCATGGAAGTAGAAGCCAGCTGAACTACCAAAGAACAACTCATTCTCTCTGAAATATATGTCTTCATGAAACCATATTGCCCACAGCCCTGGGCAATATCATTTAAACAGAACATGTTCTCTTTACTTTAGACATTCAGGAAGTGTAGGATGCAGGCTATCCACCAATAGCATTGCATATGTCTACATTGTGCATCTCGCTGTTTCTAGCTCTCTAGCCAAACAGCAAGCTAGTTCTGGATTTTTTAACCTCCTATAAAGGTTCCATTACAAGCTTCCCTTTGTGTTGTGTACACACTGGGCAATGGACAAGCTTTATCACAGGGGGCCCCAAGTGAGGCTTCCCTTTTCTCCACCTGCAGAAGCTTTAATAGCATTAGTGCCCTTAACATTGATCTCCGTTGTGTAGTAGGAGAACTTCACCTGTCGTTAGTCGCCCTCGTCTTCAGCTCGGAACCATTAAGTGGATGTCACCTGTCACACAGTAGATTGATTTGGGCTCTGGCCCTACAATATGAATGAAATAAAACATTTCTCAACATATCTGATGGCCTTGGAGGCAATAGAAGCCACATCATCACCATACTAGAATCTAATATATGGGAGACGCAAAGAAACAGAAAACAGACATCCTTCTGCTATGCACTGTGAGACACCTGAAGGTGTCTCCCTAACTAGTCCCCAGGGATTCGTCATACAGATGGCCAGCACACAGCCATCGCTATTGGATCAGTTCCTGGGGGTGGACCAGTGAGGGACAATCACCTGGATGGGGTCCCTTGGGGAGTGGGAGCGGGACATCGATGGGCGAGATGCCGTATCTCCCTTCTTATTTCAACACCTTTTCCCCATCCTACCACATAGGATATTCCAAAACACTGCCCCCCCTTTTCACACAAACACTTTCACACAACACGAAAGACAACTGACCAACAGCAGGGTTGTTTACCTGACGTGTCCCAATACCAGGGTCAGGAAAAGTCAGGCAATAGTCCAGAATCACGCACACCTGACGGCTCTTTCCATTCCCCACATGGATAAAAGGAGTAGCACAAGAGCACAGTACGAGCAAGGCAGATCGTACAACATAAGAGCTACCTCAGCCCGGCAGTTCAAGAGGAGGAGAAAGACGTCGCAGACCGAGAGAGTGACAAGGAGAGAGTCGACATTGCCCTTTCTGACAAAGGCCTGTGGAACCTCTGCAGAGGGGATGATAAGTCCGCGAACAGTAGCCGAAGTGTGCTGCAGCAGATGTCAATGGTACACAAGACCTTCCTCCACTGATTACCAAGCTGGGGAGAGACGATTGTCTCTGTCGTACCAACCTTGACTCCAAGGAGGAAGAAAGCCAAGCTGTTCATCACAGCCAGTGAGTCGATAAGAAAACAAACTGTGTTATGATATGATATGGCATTTATAACGTGCCAATACACAAGTGTTTCAAGTTGAACGAAAAGTAGCCAAAGGCTAAATTGATCTTTTAAAAGCAAGCAATAGTCTTCTATTTTATTTTATTTTTCTTAGTATAGGCCCTTTAATTTTGACACGACATTTTGCCTTAATTTTCATTAGATGGTTGACGCTTGCCCCCATCTTTGATTTAGGTTTAGCTTAGGTGTTTTTCCACCCTGCATTAATAGTTCAATAAACTCCTTTGACCTGTGATCACTTGTGTCTGTCTTTACTGTTGCCACAATGAGTTCCTTATATATGGTGTCAGAGGTGGGATGTGACTCAATTGAAACTAATTGGGGAACCCTACAATTTCAAAAACTTAGTCAGAGACCCTGTAGCCCTTCCATCGTCACCAAGGAATCAATAGGGTTTGACAGCTGTAGCAGATGGGAAGCTACCATTCCCCCTCGGAAGAGAGGAATGATTCCCACAGACTTGGTTTTGATACCCCATCAGGGGTGTTACATTGGATTAGCCCCAAAATCTGGCTTAACGTGGAAGTTCAGGATAGACGTCTTAGCAGGCATTATTGATCTCAACTTTAGGGGAGATGTGAAGGTTATCTTACAAAACCATGATGAGATCCCTTTTGAGGTAGGTCAGGGAGATCAAATTGCCCAGGGGATTTTGGAAAGAGCTCTATTTCCTCAGTTTAAAGAAAGTGAACCAGATAAAACAGAAAGAGGTAACTTAGGCTTTGGGGAAGCCGAGGCCGATGAGTCAAATGACGTTGAAGAAAGGAAGGGAGAGGAATCCACCATCTACCCAGACTTGGCCTTCGCCCAGCGAAATGATCCAGTTCTCGCTGAAGTGTTTTTACAAGCAGTAACAGAAGAAGAAGGCTTAGAGAATGGGAGTCCTTTTTTCTTTATAAAATAAGGACTGCTTTATAGAAAAGAAACCTCTCCAGACGGTGTAGTAATAACACAATTGGTGATACCCAAAAGCCATCAAAAGGTTGTACTGGATCACACATTCCCCATTTTACCAGGGAGAATTTAGGACACTCTAAAACCCAGGCACACATTAGTGTAAAGTTTTACTGGCCAGGCTTCCACGCCGATGTAAAAACTTTCATCCAAACCTGTGAAATGTCAAGAGACCAGCACGCACATCCCATCGCCTGCGCCTCTAAATCCGTTGCGGATTATAGAAGTCTCCATTTCCAGAATTGGTATGGACATAATTGTACCAGTAGAAACCTCCAGATTGGGAAATAAATATGTCCTTGTGATCATGGATTATTCAACCCCATATCCCGAGGCATTCCCAATGTGAAATAATACCACCCAGCAGATCCTTAAACATCATCTACCGTACTTCTCCAAGGTCGGTTATCCCAAGGAAATAGTAACGGACCAGTGCCAGTCTTAATTACTAAACAGCTCCAATTCAGCATAATAGATTTATATGATCGTACAAACAATTGGGTATCGCTTAGAGCGAATTTAGTAGGCTGTAACTGAAAAGGGGGATATTGGATATCCCTGATATTGGACTGTGCTACTGGGCGGTGAATCTAAGAGGACTCCTTTCAGCATTCTTTGACAGACAATGAAAGACCAATTAATGTCTTATTCAACATCATAACTATGCCAAAGGCCCCAATTAATGTATGCACAAATGTGCATTCAAGCTTCTTTAAAAAAAGAAAGGCTTGAAACGTGGTAGCTCTTCAATATTGTTATAGAACCTCAGATGGTTGCAGTACACAGTTGTTCAGAAACATCTATGAACTCAAAGTTTTCAACAAATAAACCCAATGATTTTTAGAAATGAATGCACACTTGTTATAAGAACTAGCCTCTTTGGGTGAAATACATAATTTTGAAGAAGTCCATTAAGTCAATCACCATATCAGAATACATCTTTCATCATTCATAGGAAAACATGTAAGCTAACAAGGAAAAGGGAAAATAGAAAAGACTGGGCATTCATTTCAAACTATGCTAGATAGACCTTTATTATCAAGCGTTGGGGTTAATGCCAACATATTATAAAGAATGACTTGAATGAGAAATTGTATACCAATTTTCACTTATTTGAGTGGGGAAATAGGAGTAAATGCCACTGGTATAAATCCTAGGAAGACTCAATAAAGTACTGGTGCTTATACTTCCATGTGATGAAAATCCAATTATTTAACCTAAATCATTTAAACTACCCTGTCCAAATGTCAATGTTTAAAATGTGAACACTTCCACTTAAATACAAAGGATGGCATATATAAAAAGCAATGGTGGGAAAGATTCCCAAAACATTGCAAGATTGTGAAAGAACACTTAAGGACCTCATTAGGAGTTAGGCAGAATTTCAGTCTGAACTATAGCATTCAGTAATTGTGGTTATCACATAATCTGAGGGTTTCTGTGCGGTTTGGACTTTACTGCTGCTGGAGGGGTCTTAATTATTTTGCGCCTGAATGCTGTCAAAGTGCGAGTTGAAAAATATCATAGCAGTAAATCAGCAAAGTGTCAAGATATCACAATGGCCCTCATTACAACCTTGGCGGAGGACCATGGTGCTATTAGCACCATGGTCCATGCCGCTAAGGTTACGATTCCGCCATGGTGGATGGCGGAATTACCGCCCCATTCCAAGATGAGTGGGGCGGTAATTCCCCATTCACCATTTGCCCTTCCCCATTCCCATTTTTGCCCCCATAGGGCATAATGGGAATGGGGAAGGCGCTAATTACGGCACCGTAAATTACGGTGCCGTAATTAGCTCCAAAGTCCCTTTGCGGGTTGGATTTCTAACGCCTGCTAAAAGCAGGCGTTAAACATCAACCCGCAAAGGGACACTTGTAATCAGGCGTTAAGGGTTAACGGCACCGACGGCGCCGTTAAACCCTTAACGCCTGAGTTGTAATGAGGGCCAATGACAGACTATCAAAGTGGGAGAATCACAAAATGGCTTGTAATCAAAGCAGCAAAATATCATAGTGGTAAATTATCAAAGTGGTAACATATTAATTTGACCGACTATTAAAGTAGTGAATGGATGGGGTTAGCACACACCAGGTATAAATGGTCTCTGTCCCTTACATGATTGCAGCAGAAGTCGGGAACAGGAGTTGTTGTGGCGCTTGGGCACCATGCGAACAGGCAAGCATGAGGCACCTTTAGCCTATGACCTTCGCAAATTGCCCTAGACTAACTATAGAAATGGACTGGGGATGGGTCAGGTGGGTCAGGTGGCCTCCTGGGCCCAAAGGAGTCCTACATTTCAAAAAGGGATTGTGGACGATGGCTGCCTGAAAAGCAAAGGCTGAAAAGAGAGAAGGGAACAATTCCAATACAGCTAACAACACAATCCTTGCTGTTTAAAAACCTTAAAAGAGGGCAGGAATAATCAGAATGCAAGCTAAAACAGATCAAAATACCTCAGGGATGGGAAACAAACAGTTCCTTGTAAAACCAAACTTTTCCAGACACGACAAAAACACTGATCTTTTTGGCTCTGCCTTCCAGGACTTGGGAGGAGGGATGAAGGGGAGAGGGGTCAGGTGACTTCCTGTGCCTATATGATTCCTGGATGTCACAAAGGGATTGTGGACGATGGATGCCTGTAAAACTAAGTCCTTCTTTTGCAAAAGCTTGCAAAAGAGAAGGAATTAATGGGGAAAATCCGAATTCAAGCTAAAATAGATAAAAAACACCTCAGGGATGGCAAACAACAAATAAACCCAATGATTTTTAGAAATGAATGAACTAGCCTCTTTGGGTGAAATACATACATTTGAAGAAGTCCATTAAGTCAATCACCATATCAGAATACATCTTTCATCATTCATAGGAAAACATGTAAGCTAACAAGGAAAAGAGAAAATAGAAAAGACTGGGCATTCATTTCAAACTATGCTAGATAGACCTTTATTATCAAAACTCTTCTCCAGACAAGACAAAAGCTCTGCTTTGCAGGATGCAGGAGGAGAAAGGAAAGTGAGTGGGCAATACCTAAATAGTGAGGTGTGCCTCAGATTACCACACACAGTAACAGTAATTTCCACATACAAAGTTTACAGATGTGTTTTTACTGGAAACTCATAATGAGTCTGTATCTCTCACCAGATCTAGTTAGTTGTTCACCCTTTTCCCAAATTAGAGCACCACCCATACACCTCTTGATTTGATACAGGGAATCAAACATGTATTGGTGTATTTACCACATTGCATGGAAACTCATTCCTCCGTAAATATATCTGTTGTAATTTAATGGGCATGACTAATAGATCTGTTGAAACAAACCAGTGGCTTATGATATCTTATCAATAAAGTTAATGTTTTAATGTTTTACGGCATTTTCTTTCAAATATCTGTACAGCACTCAGGTGACCGGTGGAGTCCTGCTCTACAATATAGGAAACTACATAAATAAGTGAAAAATAATATAAAAAGGCAGACCCATAAATATTTGACAGGCAGTGCAAAAGGACCTATTTCCTGAGTTTTGCAGATGATAGGCACAGATGAGTTGGATATGAGAGAAAGGCATTGCCCTTTCCTCTTCCTTCTCTAGGTCCCTTGATGCCTGCTGTCCCAAATGTATGCATGCAAACCAAGAACGCTAAGTAAGGAAAAGGTATAGGCACCAGGGCTTAATTTGTGGGGGTGTTTGCCAGGGCTCAGCTCTGCCACTTATTTCTGAGCCCCAGCACCTATTGTCTCAGACTCTTTTTGATTACGATCTGGTGCTTTGGCAACTTTATTATTTTAACTGCCAGTTACACATTAAACACCTTTAGAATTAGAGCAAAATGTAAATGATGGTTATGTTTTAAGACACGCTTAAACCTCTGTCTCATGTCAAGACACAACAAGTATGTTATTTTATGTGCAGGTAGATTGGCATTTGTAAATCACATATCTGCCGTAGCGAGTACAACTATCAACCACACTAAGCTGGTGGGAGTTGCAGCTTTAAACCATATATGTTGACAGCATGGGGAGCAGACGTGGGTGTTGGCAAAAGTGGGCGGGGAGCTGCCCATCCTGACGTGTCATGGCCGTGTTAGAAAATATTTCAGCCCCTGCACTTATTCTTTTTACAAATCAAGCCCTGATAGGCACAGTTTCTTCTCTGCACTACCTTACCATTGTATCATTCGACAACATCTGCACCCCATCTGGATTCCTCTTTGGTGCTATCTGTAAGAAACAGAGAGGTGACAAGAGAGTCACAGATTAATTACATGATTTTCGTGATATACCGCTGCGATTTGGACTAGACAGTGCAAACACCAAATGAACGGAGGTCAGCAAGATTTAAAAGTACTATTAATTTGAATTTTCTTTTGTCTAAGCATAGAGTGAGAAATGACAGGGAATGAAAAACGATGACTTTGTTTAGCTTAAGTCAGACTTCCTTCAGACCTTATGACTGAAAGCACTGTGTGCCTGCACACAGGGCCTACTAGCAATGGGTAGATTTCTGCTGGCAGTGTCATAGTCTGGCAAGTATTTTCTTTTGATAATCGTATGTATGGTTGCACTTAATTAGCAGTGATACCTTGCTTTTACATAGATTTATCTTGCTTTTCTTGCCTTGATACCTCTTCTGGTTTATTTCACTTTTATCTTTGGTCTTTGAGGCTCCCGAGGAGGAGTGTGCCTGGGCCCTGTTTCTCCTCCCCCTGGATTTTGTTGTTAGCTTGTCACCTTTCTTACCATTCAAGATGTCCGTCATTGGCTTAATCTGCTCTGATGACCTCCCTCAGCCCGTAAGAGTGAAGACACACACTGCGTGCACCCTTCGGAAGGGCATAGTGGGCACGCCGCGCGACATGTCAGAATCTTTCTTGATGCACCCCATCTATGTCCAGTGATGAGTAGGTCAGCTCCCAGTTGCCACGTTACTCATGCACCTGCACGTCACAGCAAGAAAACCCAGACAGGCACCACTTTGTCACATTCCTCCATTCACAGACTTCAAAATAGGGCTGCGTACGTTCTCAGCCCACCATATTTTTTGCCACCATATTGACCATTCCTGACTCTAGAAATGCCCGCATGCCCATTAATTTCCTTCTCCTGACCAGGACTCCTTCTTTCTTCCTTGGATCCCGCCCCCACACAACCTTAAATACCCAGTCCCTATTACCCCCTCCTTCCACTCTTCTGATTAACTCTCGTTCGTTAAATACTTCTTGGGACATGGGGATTTTCTTTGCAGCATTTACTACAGACATGCTTATATAGCCTTCACATGATATTTAATGATTACATGTGAATCTTTTTGTGAAAAATAAAATGTAGCCAAGATGTGTTTCACGCTTCTGTTAAGAAGTAATTATCAGGGGTATGTGTACGTTGAAAATACCTTTATATAAACTGGTAAATTTATTCTGCATGTGATCCAGCCTGGACAGTCCAAAACATTCCCCGGAGTGGGAGAAACACACGTGCGCTGGTCAGTGTATCACCCAAGTTTCTTTTTACCCTTCCTAAACAATCCCTGGAAATCTATGGCATTCTCTCTAACTCTGATCGCGATTACCTCTACAATGCATGGGTGTAGGATTCTTTTGGTCCTCAATGGGCAGCCACGAATCCGCTGTGTTTGCATGCCTTTTTGCAGATTGTAGTGAATCCCAAGATGGAGGAGTAGCATTTATGTTTAAAGCCACCTTTGATGCCACTCAGGTATAATTTTTCTACAACGCAGTAAATGTTCCATATACCAAAAAACCCCAAGAAGGGGGCCTGGGAGTTACAACGTTGTTGTTGAAGACAGAAGGATAGATCGTATTGCTCACTCTCCCTGCCTAGTCCCAGAGTATTGCTAGAAAGCGCTGATGGGCCGCTTATCTAAAAGGGACAGGAAAAGAAGGTAAAGAGAAATCATTTTTAAATAAACTGACAATCTGATCATTGTTACATCCTTGTCTGTACAGGTCACTGGCACCCAAATGGGTGAGGGTAAGAAAAGAAGTGTTAAAAAAGTAACACCTATGGCAAAATCTCAACCTTCTACTATTGGCACATAATAATTTAATATCCCGTAGACAGGCCGAGTAGTCCTGGGGTAAATTAGGTTAAGATCAGATAGCTCAAACTAGAAAGGTTATGCCAAAAAGAGTGGCTAGCACTACCTATCTAGATGAACTTCTAAGACGAAGACAAACATATACAGACCCACATCATCTGTCCTTCGGTGCTTGATACTAGACAGAGTATGGGTGAGCTAAAAAAGAGGGTTGTTCAGAGTGTAGGTAGGTTTATTTTCGCCTCCACCATGTCACAACCACTGTCTACCGGTTTCAGTGGTACAGGTGTGGATATGACCACTTTCTTCAGGACACTCTTCTAAAAAAACTCTGGTGAAATCAGACATTTAATCACCAGCATTGTCATGGGGAATATACTTTACCCCACTTCTTATTGCCATGGACTAGGAAGTTCAAGAGGAGAACCTTCCATGCATCGTTAGTCCAAGTAGGTGATTATGTCTAATGCGGGACCAGACTGTTGGCCACATATTTCAACGGCAACCTCAGAGTGTTCTTGTTGAAAGCAGTTAGTGGCCGGTCCCTCACAGTTGTAAAGGGCGTTCGCTGCAACGTTTCTAGGCCTGAACCTGCAAGGGCTCCAGAACGAATGGGCGACCTCAAAGAAAATTCCAGCTGATGTGATGGTCATCACTTGTCTTTTATTAAGTGAGCTGTTAGCCTCGGCTGGCTAATTAAATACTTCTAAAAATGTTTAAAAAACAGTTGAGGCACAAAGCCAGCTGCTTACAAAGCCTGCTACGAAGAACCATAAAATGCTTTTGATTTCTGTACCATCCAGCATGGCATCATCAAGTTTACAACACACGCGTTGGCGTAAAGCGCTTAATAAATACAAAACAAATATAAATACAACTTATTCGGGATGCAAACGGTGTATGTACAGCAGAAAAGTGTTACCCCTAACAGTTTGTTTACTATATGGTCTTAACCACATAGGGTAGCAAAGGATGAGCAACTAGGTGCCTTTTGTAATTACTATATTCGCAAGAAGCTGGTAGTTAATGTAGTGACATTATACATACATACCAAATTTGAAACATAATTTTGTAACTTACAGTGTGGCTAAAGAAATACAATGGTCATGTTAATTAGAATGTGTGTCTATATTGACTGGATTGATTTTATTAATTAAAATTGTTTTTTTTTAAATTGATCTGCAGGTAAATGATTGAGTAGTTGATATAATATTATGCATTCATCTCACTGGACTTCATGTGTTCATGTAAATCTGAAACCAGGGAACTTCAGCTAAATTGAGACCTACTTTCTTCTTACACACCATACATTAATAAGCTCTTAGTAAATCAAGAATTTCCAGGCACTCATTAACGTGTTCATTACAGCAATGTCTGGATTGAACAGCTCTGTTCACTAATGTGCGGTGTCTACTTCTAAAAAGCGAAACAATACAGGGAAATGCATCTACTAAATTCAATAAGTGACCACAATCATGTACTCTTATTCACAATACTAAATCCAGAAAACCCTTGCTTTGAAAAATGGTGATTCACTGGGAAGATGTTGCTTTTATGAATTAATTGGCCAGGAGGATATATCAGCCTTTGACATAGATCCATTACGTTCAAAGAATATATTGTGCACATTTTGTGTTTACACACATTGCTTAACCAACAAATGACGGATGAAATCATTAATCAGTCATCTGTCAAGTTAAATTAACTTTCAAAGACAGATGGTTGATAACAGATAAGTGACCAACCTTTACATATGAAAACAAGATTCCAAATGTTCAAATTTATAGCAGAATCTCATTTTAAAAATGTACATGGATATTCCTCAATTGAAGTATATTTGTTTCTCTAACCTTTGAGTTATTCGTCTCCTTAAACAGACCCTCTATGATATTCCATCAGGAAATGTAAAATGGTGTATTTCTTGCAGCATTTCTGAGCACAGTTTTTGACTAGAATGTGTGAGATTGGCCCATTGCAGGAAAGAGGCAGTGTGAAAGGCAAAATCTGACATGTCATGCTGGTGGGTCTGATATATAGTTCTGAAATTAGCTTGATCGGGTGAAAATTATATCCTAAAATATGTGCTGTTTGCATAATTCACATATATTAAGAACACCACTTTGCTCAAAATAACAGGAACACAAGTTATGCAATAAGACCCAACACAGTCTCACTAATCAAACTATTTTATTTGACTAATTCCATTGTATTTACATAAGGAGTTATATGTAAAAAAAGAATAATTCAGTGAAGCAAAGTTTCCCACTCCAAGGGAGGGATTTAGTTTTCAACTGACACTTGCCTCTAATGACAAAACACGGTCAATGGTCCAATGGAAGCAAGGACGATTGTCTGTTTGGGTGTGCATTATTGAAGGTAACCAATCACAGAGGTCATCAATTCAAATAGTCATTTTACTCATGTTTCAATGGATGAAGGGGACTTGATCATGTTCCTGCTTCCTGCCAACTTATATCATTTGGCTGAGATAAATCTACACCAACATTTGTAGGAAGGACTGGGTGCAAGAGGATTTGGCCAAATAAGACAGAGGCGAACCAGAGTTCAGAGACATACTGCTATCTGGAGTTCAAAGATCTGGGGAGAGCCAGATTGCCTGGAAGTCTTGTGCCTGTCCATTTCAAGTAAGACAGTGCAAGCCAGTTGGGCCACGAGACATCTTCCACATAGTCTGAGTGCTTCTCACAAGACCAAATTCAACAACTAAAAGTGTAGGTGAACTCCTGCCCCATTGTGCATTTAAAGTATTGCATTCCTTAGCAATTTAATTATATGAACATGAGGTGGGGTTATTTCTCTCCCCAGATACAATTAAATACTAATTCACTGAGTTGGTTTTAGAATGAAAGTAGCATCCATGGGATATGTGGCTGCTGATGCATGTGATAGCACAGATCTGCCAAAGGAATTCAAATGATTGACACATTGAAACAGCTATTCTGTAATTAAATGTCATGAAATAAAATATTTTTCCCAGAGTTCAATTATAGTGGTGGGGGAGTTTGATAGGAAATTCCATTTTAGAAACCTGTCTTTCATGATGGTTTGTTTACTACACACCTCTCTCCTTTCAAAAAGAAAGCAAACCCATTTACGTTTCACTTATTCACAACCTGACAACCTTCACATTTCTGTTCATGTGTTCTGAATAGGAAACCCTTTAATTCCAAAAAATAAATTGAAGCCACATGAATTTCCTTACATGTTCTCAGTTATCAATACAATATAAGTATGCTCTGATATAATGTTCTCTTGTACTGCCCAATAGAATATTTCACTGGCATTGTTATAATTGTTAGTGTCAAGTTATGTGCTATTTTACATGAAATTAGGTGCTTAAAGTAGAATCTCCGAGTCATACAGAGATCAGAAGTGAATGCAATCCTTCTTTGCTGATCCATTTTGTTCTTTATACATTTGATCTACTATTGAAAAATAATGTTCATGTTGATAATTGCAATGTAAAATGAAACACCTTAACATGTGATACACAATGACTATTCCCCTTTGCTCATACACGTATTTAGGTTTGTGCGAATAAGCAAAGTAAACTTTATCTTCTATGTTTAGGTCAATTGAGAAGTGAAACACAACTAGGTATTCTGCAGTTGGATTTGTTTGGATTTGTGCTCTGAATACAATAATAGTCTTTTGGGTGACTTCCTAGTTTGTAAGTTAGTGGACCACCTACATTTTGACTCTCTTCATTATGTTTGACAACTCAGCAATAACCTGTTAAGAACAGATTGTTTATTGGGTCACATTTGGAGAGTGTTTGTTCTTGCAGGAGGGATTGTGTTAGTGACATTCCTTAGTAATAAAATAATCACTGTAAAATAAGTTACATTTTTTATTGACAACTTGTATATTAACAAGACCATAACAAAAGCAATGGTGACAAGCCAAGCTAAATTCCATAAAAGGAGTTTTTGTGGAACGGACAGATGTTTAAATGTCGTATCTCAATGTGACAACCTGGGCGTTCACATTGATAATAAAACAGGGTGGAAAGGAGTGGGAATACATTGGGTTAATCTGTGGGTGTATTTATAAGGTTCCAAAGGATGTTTGGGCGTATTCCACTGCACAGAGCCTTGATGTCTGTCAATGGAAGCCTGACTCTGCGGCTGGTTATGGCTCTATAGTCTTGGGCTATGCAACATGTGCCACAGGAACTACGGGTGAACATTTCTCTTTAGGTGACTAATTTCATTGTTAAAGCGATCTCCAAATGGACCCCTGAGTCTAGAGACTGGGCTGTGCCCTATCGCTGATGCTATTGTTCTCTTACCAATTGCATTATGGTTTATGCAATGGAGCAACCCAGAGGTTGGAATATACAAATCCACATTGAATGATATTTTAAGCATATAAACATGTATGAAGATCCCATGGCTTGCCTGGATGTAGAAAACTAGATATGAATTAGGCTTTAGAGCCCAGTGGGACGCTCCAACTATGATTGCTGCAGAATCCCAAAGGGAACTGAGGGAGAGATTTGGGGATGTGGAGAGGGTGGCGATGTTGTGTACCTGGACAAGTAACCCATGTTGTCCTGGTAATTATAACATATGAATATGTGGGGGATTCAGCCTTTTGTGGCTTCAAGTATTGGAAAGTAGTTCAGGAAACTATGCAGCTTAGAGTGGGATGCATCACTTTTGGGGTATATAGTTAATTTGTGGGACAAGACACCTAGGGCCAGACTATTTTAATGTGACCGTAAGACTGTTGAGACTGTGGTTCACTAATTACTCTTATGCCCACGTTACTGAAAATGGAGGTGGCAGGGGTTCTGTCCATCATTTAGTTCAAACAATGTTAAAACATCAAAAGATGCTGTTGCTTATTGTGCGTACAGTAAATATGAGAAGACAATGGAAGTTGTGGCCAATTTTCCCATTGCATTCTAACATGACAGTGTTGGCCTTGTTAATACAGAGATTAAGAGAGTTGTGAGAAAGGGATCTGGGGTTGTTTTATGGAATTTGTTCTTTATTTGCTTGCGTTTAGTATGTCTTATTTTATGGATTGTGGTATACCCATTATATTTTGGTGCATATTTCTGTGATGATATTGCATTGTGTTATATATTGTTTTATATTGTAATGGATCCTGCTACATAATAAAGTAATGATAATGAGAGAAAGGGAGACAAAGCAAGAGAGAAAGAGACAGTGAAAGAGAGAGAGAGAGAGAGAGAGAGAGAGAGAGAAAGAGAGACAGAGAGATAGAGAGAGAGAGAGAAAGAGAGAGGAGACAAGAACATGTTGGTGAAGTGGAGGGGCAAATAGAGGGATACTGTGACTGACTGAGAGACTGTGCCTAACACAATAAGACTAGGATGAATAGAAAGGACTACTACAAAGAAGAAGAACTTTGAGAAAGGAGAAGTACTATGGTGAAGGAGACGGATTATGATGAAGGACTAACATGAAGGAGGAGGACTGTGACAAAGGGGAACAACAGTGACAAAGGACTGTCACAAAGGGGAAGGACTGTGACTAAGCTATGACAATGGAGAAGCAATGTAACAATGGAGAACGAATGATGAAGGACTACATCACTATGATGAAATAAGATGACAAATGAGAAGGACTGAAATTAAAGGTTGTGACAAAGGAAAAGAAGTGTGGCAAAGGAACTTGATTAAGAAGGGCTGTGAAAATGGACTGTAATGAAGGAAGACTGTGATGAAGGAAAAGGCCTGATGAAGGAGAATGACTGATGAAGGAGAAAGTCTGATGAAAGAGAAGTTCATGGACTTTGACAAAGGAGAATGAATGTTATGAAGGACTTTGATGAACAGACTAGACTTTGATGACAGAGGAGGACTGGCTTTAAGTAGGACTCGACACAGAAGCACTGTGACGAAGTAGATTTGCTATGATAGGTTATCTATAACGTGCTTAGTATCCAGAGGTTTCTAAGCGCAGACCCGAGGATAGAGCCTGTGTTGCTCTGTGTCATTTTGCTTCCAAGGTGAGCACGTTGCCCCTGAGCTATCCTCCCGAGATAGTAGAAGGACTTTGATGAAGGTGAAGTACTGTGAAGGACTGATGAAAGAGCAGGACTCTGATTAAGGACTGCCAAATCAGAACTGTGACAAAGAAGGACTGTGCAGAAGGAGAAGGGCTGATGAAGTGAAGGACTGTGACTAAGGGGAAAGTCTTTGACAAAGGGCTGCGACAAAGGGGAAGGCATGACAATGAAGAAGGACGATGGTGGAGGAAAAGGACTGTGACAAAGAAGAAGGAATGTGACCTAGGAGACACAACATGATGAAGGAATGTGATGAAGGAGAAGGACTGTAATGAAGAACTGTGGTGAAAGAGGGTACTATGAAGGGTAAGAACTGTGATGGAGAAGAAGGACTGTGATCATAAAGAGGAACTATGATAAACTGAAATGACTGTGACAAAGGAGAATGGCTATGATGCCGGGGCATATTAAGGTGTGTGAAAGACTGTCACAAAGGAAAATTGAGAAGAAGTAGGACTGTGATGAAGGACTCATTAAGCAGAAGGTCTGGAATGAGGGATAAACTAAGGAGGAAAATTGTAATAAAGAAGGACTGTGATGAAAGACAGACTGATAAGAACAAGGACTGTGAAAAAGACAACCACTGCGTTAGAGATCTGTGAGGAAAGAGATGGGCTGTGATGAAGGACTATGACAAAGAGAAGCAGTTTGAGAAAGGATTCTGATGAAGGAGAAGGGATGAGAATGAAGGACTGTGATGAAGTAGAATGACTATAATAAAGGAGGAAGAGGAGCAAGGACTGTGATGAAGAAGATGTATGATATACTATGATAAAGGACTATTGCAAAGGAGAAGCAATATAATGAGGGATTGTGATGAAGGGCAATGAATGACAATAAAGGCGTTCAGTGATGATGGAAGAGGGCTATGATGAAGGAAGACTGTGATGAAGAAATTGTGGTGAATGAGACAGAATACAATGAAGACGTATTCCATATCCTTGCCAATAAACCGTCTCACTGCTTCATGATAAATCAAATTGTGAAAATTCCTTTTTGTTTTTCTCCCGAGAGGAGTGCAGCGTGGAAGAGGGGAATACTTTAATCATTTTGTCTTCGGTGGGTTGTGGTTACCCACCCTCCCCTCCTGCACCTCAGCTACACCCATCTTTCTACAATAATACATCTTGCATTATATAGAGATTACAAATACAGTGAAGACTGTAGTGCATTATCATCTAGGAACCCCACTTCCATTCTATGAAGCAGGACCGTGATGAAAGAGAAGGACTGTGATGGAGGGAATGATACATGAGAAGTTATGTAAGTAAGGACTGATTAAGGAGAAGGACTATGACAAAGAAGGACTGTGATTAAGGAGAATTACTGTCAAAAGGACTGTAAGGAAGCAGAGGGATGATATGAAGGACATTGAAAAAGGTGAAGGGATGTGATGAACTCTGATGAAGTAGATGGACTATGACTGAACACTGTGATGAAGAAGAATAACTGTGATGAATGAGACAGATAAAAGGACACAATACAAGATTTCAATGAAGGTGGAGAAAGACAGCACAAAGGAGGATTGTGAAAAACAAGGACAACCATTATGAAGGGGGATGGTGATTAATGAAACAGATGTGAAGAGGTACTGATAATCGAGACGTAATAAATGGAAGTACTGATGAAGGAGAAGCACTTTGACAAACAAAGACATTGATGAAGGAGAATGACTGAAAATGGACATGGACTGTGACAATGGGACAAAATGTGTTGAAGGACCGTGTCAAAAGCTACATATTTTGATGAAGGGCCATAACAAAGTGCTTTGATGAATGAGAAGGACTATGACAGAGGAGAAGGACTATGATGAAGTAAAAGGAATGTAATGTAGGAAAATGAAGGTGATGATGGAGAAAGACTGTGATGAAGGACTGAAACGAAGGAGCCGGAATGTGATGAAGTAGAAGGTCTGTGATAGGTCTATGAGGAAGGAGGACTGTGATGAGGGAGGACTATGATAATGACGACTGTGAGCGAGGACTGTGATGGAGGGCTGTGTTGAAGGACAAAGTCTGTGAAGAAGAACAAGAAGTATAATGTAGGTCAATGACTATGATGAAAGAAGCAGAACATGCAAAGGAAAAGTACTATGATGAAGTAGTAGAATTGTGAGGAAAATTTTGATGAAGCAGAATGACTCCTATGGACTGTGATACAGGACTGTGACTAAGGACTGTGATGAAGGGGAATGACTGTGATGAAGGAAAAGGACTACAATGAAACAGAAGGACTATGACAAAATGAGCAGAATGTTGATTTGTGAAGAAGGAGAAGCACTATGACATGACTGGAGTTTGACTAAAGAGAGGGACCATGAAGGATAAAGATTATGACAAAGGACTATGATGAAGGTGAAGCTCTATGACTAAGGCCTGGGATAAAGGTGAAGGGCTGTAAAAAGTCAGAACTATAACGAAGGAGGACTTTTATGAAGCAGACGGACAGATAAAGGAAAGGAACTGTGGCTAAACCTGGCATAAAGAAGCAGCACTGTGAAAAGATGAACTGGGATAAAGGAGGACTGCGATGAAGGGGAAGGACTGTGATGAACTGTGATAGAGGAGAGGACTGTGATGAAGGAGAAGAACTGTGTAAAAGGACTGTGATATATGAGAGGGGAATTATGAAAAAGTAGAAGGACTGCAATGAAAGAAAGGGGCTGTGATGAAGTAAAACAACTGTGGTGAAGGAGGACTGTGAAGGACGGAATGGTCTGTGTCCAAGTACTGATGAAGGAGGTGGACTGTAAAGAAGGACTGACAATGGAGAAGGACAGTAATGAAGAAGAATATTGAGTGAGGAGGTCTGCGAAAGTACAAAGACTGTGACTAATGAGAAGAGCTGTGTTGAAGGACTATGAAGAAAGAACATTTCTGTGAAGATCTATGAAAAGGAGAAGGACATTGCAAAAATGTTGATGTAATATGGCCTGCCGAAAGAACTGTTTGGTCCATTTCATATTACATAAGCATCAAAACGGGTGCTAAGGGCAGTGGAACAGAATCACCTACAGTACACCCATCACTCCCTCTACCTAAATGACACAAATTAAGAGATCCCGGCATTGGAGGACTCCACCATGGATATCACTTCCTTCAACTGGGAGTAGATTTTGAGAGTGGTGCCTGCTCTGTGAAGATTGCCATCTAATTCGACGGATAATTTTCACTCATCTAGTAACCACTGAAAAGGTACTATTTTACAGACCATGATAATCAGAAGAGACCTTCCATTTCTTTAAATTATCGACTGAGTTGAAATAACAGGCTTGGAATACTACAACTTCTACACACAGAAGCCCTAAAAAGGGAACACAAAAGGATCAGAATACCCAGATGGCAGCCAGGATCTGCTTAAGCTTGAGTAGGATGGACATCGGGGTCGCCCCGCTATGGGTCTGATTCACAGAGATTTGCAATGATAATTGGGAGATGCCTATCAGCTGCCTTGCCCCGGATTCACAAATCTTATAACTCGAACAAATCTGAAGTTGCCTGGAGCATGTTTTAGAAGCTCATTTCCAAATGTGTTTAACTAAGATTTAGTCAAGTGCATGTCACAGAAAGTCACAGGCACCTCCTGATTTGCTCCAAGACACATCTTTATGAACCAGGTCCATTATGTGAAAGTATATGTGTCTTTATATATGGAATTTAACCAAAGAGAGAACTAACTTGTTGAATTCGACCCGGAACGAAACATCAACATTTAAAGGAAAACCAGATCAGTCTTCCAAACCAAAATAAAGTGCACAAAGCATGTCAGAGAAATCAGCCATGTGCACGGTTCCTACTCTGGAGACCCAAGTAAGGGACTTCTCCAACCTGCCTCCGTTCATGAGAGCCCTGAAAGCTCCCATCTTCTTCTGCTCCTCTTCCCCACACTACTGGGACCAGCCCCACTAGGACCACTTTCAAGGAGACAGTACGGCCTCTGCCTCAGTCTCAGATTGGACAGCACCACATTCTCACTTCAAGACACCCACCGACTGAACACCCCGACTCACTCATTAGAGGTATCTTGCTTAGATCTGCCCACACATGCCAACAACAACAATGCCAAGTGGCCAAGTGACAAGAGGGCTGGCACCTTAGAGGGCACATAAGCCAATAGACAGACATGATTGATTGCACACAGAGATGCAACATTCACCCCATGTTCTGCCCTCCCCCCCCATTGCAGGACATTTTGTTGGGTATCATGCTCCCCTCTGCTGTTCTCAAAGTATCAAGACGTGTGTGTCACATTAACAAACATCCAACACAATCCTGGGGCCCATTCCCTGCTCCACATTATCAGAGCCCAGATGGCCTCTGATTAGGCATTAGGGGGCGACCAGTATCCATATTGCAGACAAGTTCTCCTGCAGAAATACACTGAACTACATCTTTATAAATACATCACAATGGATGTTCTGTTAAGCGCCACTGAAAACTTCACGCGCTGTAAAATCACTTGCAATACATTCAATATTAAAAATACCTATGCATTATAAAGGGTCTGTACTTTACCGGGACGTTGGTATGATAATGATGCCGTTTTGAAATGGCCGTTTCTTGAAGGTTGCCCACCGGCATGACTGTCCCCTGCCCCCCGCAGCCTCGTGCCTGTAGCCTCCGACCTGATTGCACGGGGGTCTGGCGAGGTGCATCACAGAAGCGCCCAGCACCTCGCCAAGGGCATGCGCTGCTGGGTCTACCTTCAGGTTTTGTTGGGGCAAATGAGACACATGTCTCCTTCAAGGAGAGATTTGCTAACGAGCTGCTCCATTCCTGATCGAAACATCCCCTTGCAGCTCCGGACCTGCTGTGTGGGGAGCCAAGTGGGGGTGCGTACAGGGTGCGTGCTGCAAATCTTATCGCATCGCAGATGTATGGGATCCTGTTGCCTGCAGAAAACGCCTATGGCGCACCCAATTAAAGTGAGTGCTAATCTATGCACGGCCCTAAGGGGCAGGTCGCTTGACCCCTGGATATTTACGCTAATTCGTTCATAGCTGTCACTAGCGGGGTATGAACCCCCAATCCGCTTGTTTTCTGTATATTTAAAAACAAAAATTGTGGTGAGAAGTAATACAGTTCTCCATACCTTAAAGCACAAGGGCCAGATCATAACACGTTTTTGGGGCACAAGTGATGAGATGAGGTAGCGTTATTACTTGCGCTAACGAAAAGATGCATTCAAAGGGCATCGGAATGTGCAAATCTTGATCCGCACATTCAGAGGCCCTATGTGTACTTCTTTGCAAATCTGGCGGCGTTTTTTTGCATTTTGAAATGCAGCCCGAACTGACAAACGGGATGCACTTTACTATGCACAGAAAACGGAGGCCTGTTTGCAATAGTCAGAGGGCGAGCACATTGCAAAGTATTTCCTGACAGCAGCCGTATAAACCACTGCGGTCGCACTTGCATTTCTATCCCTGCTACAGGGATAGCAATGCCTTTTTTGTTATTGTTGACACCTGTCACGGTGAAATCCACTCCCATCAACCACTGGGTATCAGGAGCCTGTAATGCACTAGTGTCGGGGGAGCGCCCCAATGCATTCAGGGGGGTTGATGGGGAGCTGCACATTCCCAAAAATGGGGCAGCTGAAAAAAGCGCATCCGCTGCACGATTTTTAGATGTCCCATTTTTTTGAGAATTGTGTTATGACCCAGTCAGGGTCAGAGTGATATAAGAAAGGATACTGTGGCAGGTATACTTCATAGATGCTTTATTCCAGTTCCTCAGTTACAGGTACAAATCAGGTCTCATCAAGTCCATAAGGAGATAGGAGGAAATCATGAGGAAAACCCACTGGCTCCCACCACCCAGGCTATCAATCTTCAACTGCCTGGATTGGAGATGGTGTCTCTACAAATTGCCTCCAAAGGGCCCAGTTGTCACATCTTTTATTGCCACAAATGATGGGAAGCGAAAATAAACCCTGGTTACCTGAGCCCACAAAAGTTCTGCAGAGTTCACAAAGGCGTGTGAATGCGCACATTCTAGACAAAAAGACTCTGACGCCCTTTTTACACCTTTACGCAATTGTGCAAATCCGGGAGCGTTTCTGTGCATTTTAAACTAGATCATAAATTCCCAAGCGCGACACCCCTTAAAATCCACAGCAAGCACACGCATTTCAATTAGCCTTTTGGAAACAGGTACAGTAGGATGGACATTGCATGACAGGGTCACTTCTGACTGTTTAATGCATCCTTTAAGTGGCACAGCAGAAGTATATAACACTGCTGTCCCACGTTCATGCCTAACCTTCAAACAGGGACAGCAGATCTATTTTTAGCATTTCAAAATGACTGCCTTATAATGGCTCTTAAATGAGCTCGTATTACTGTGTGCCCGTCATACATTTGCTACTCCAAATAATGTATGCAAGGGGTCTGGCCAGGGCATCATGTGCCGTCCACGTTTGTGTATAAGGCGACCTGGTCTCTTCCAAAAATGGGTCACATAAAAAGTGCATCCTGGGCCTGATTTGCGCTGGAGCAAACCAGAGATACCAGTGAGATTGTCTGATTTGCACCTGCTGGCTTATTCCTGATTGATGATCCACACAGCTGGAGAAAATCTTGAGTTGCCTGGAGCTTCTCTGAGATGTCCTTCTTGAAACAATCTTTGCAACACATATGGGCATGTGAGTATCTCAGAGATGCTGCAGGAATCTCCAGATTTCCTCCAGTTTCATCCTCTGTGCATCGGGTCAATGGCAACACCTACACATCAGAAATGCTTAAGGACATCCTTGATTTCATCCAGTGCAAATCTGCCTAAATCACGCCCACTCTGAGCAATTTCAGACATCTTATTTTTTGAGAATCGGGTCCAAGCCCTTAAAAGACATCCTTAGAATAGTTGAGTTATAGGATAAATATCTATGTAGGGGAGCAAGTGGATGCATTATCTAGAACTGCCACCCTCTCACCGCCCTTACACTGGAACAGCAGGAGAAGGGACCTATATGGGACTCCATGTGTTATGCCTATACCGCATCAAGTGTACGAGAGACGATATGCACTCAGAAAACCGTATCAAATGTATCTTTGCACTGAAAGAGTGGAAGGATGTTGTGTTGAGGGATTTCAGCACCTACCACTGGATATCATATAGTGCTGAGTGAAATCTGACGGGGGCATGTCATAAAGATGCTATGCAAGGACATACTGACAAGACATGAAAATACTGAAGAGTAACAATGTAGCAATGTAACTGAAGTGATAAGAAAAACATGTATGAAATGATAAAGTAATCATATATACGAAGAAGAATGAAGTAACTTGTTGACCAATATGTGTAAATATGCAGTAACGCAAGGTAGGAGAGACATATAGAAGCTTGCTAGGAAAATATAACGTGGCAAGGATGACCATGATAGGATAATGGACGCCGGCTTGTGCAAAGAGTCAATTCAGCTACCTCAGAAATAGACCAGAGCTACAGAGTAAGGAGATGTTGGAGAATTAGCTTAGTGTGCAAAACGAAGAGGAGTCTATATTGGCCTGGGATCAAGGATGCTATTTGAAGGATTAGCTTTAAAGCACAAAGGGAGGCAGACGGATAAGCCATGGACGTGAGACATATTTCTCTTGGATTAAAGAAGAATAAAACATTTACAGGAGCAGAAGTATTGAACAATTAACAATGAATACGGTTCCTTCAAGATGGAGTGAGCAAGTCTGCAGAGGCCAAGGGGAGCAATGACACGCAGCATCATTAAATCAAATGGCAGTAGATAGGAGTTTGAAATTGACACATTTGCGGTCTCCTCACACGTGATTCAGAAGTTGAAAACAAGGGCTATTCATTAAGCTGTGGATGAAGATAGTGATGTGCTTACACTCCTTTGAATGTCCCAGAACAGAGTGCAGGCTACAATGTCAGCTACAAATGGGAAACCTTGGCTCATGGCCGGACTGATGAGAGATGATGGACTAATTGTGAAAGTGGGGAGTAATCTGACTTGACTCAAGCACCTGTGTTTCATTTTGCTTACGTGCTGCTAGCTAAGCCGAAAGTGCAAGGTTGGGTGGGAATACCACCAATATGGGTTAACCTGCTGCCATTTTGTCTGCTATAATCAGTATCATGCGTATTTAGAGGTAATTCGAGGTGTTCTTCACAGATAAGAGACAGCCAATGAATTACTAACCCATATGCATTCTATAAGTAGAATGACATCATAGATGATGCATGTTGGGGTATAAAAGCTCTTTGTAATCAAGTGTGTATGTGAGCGTGCATGCATGAGTCCAATGTCTGTCAGTTGAAACTGCTTTGTTAAATTGAGAATAAAGTAGTACTTTGCCATATTCTTTGAGTCTGTCCAGTTATTTGGTCTGAGATCTTTATTGGTAATCCCATCTAGCACAAGAGACGCTTCAAGGTGCTATGACACATCTATATATCACACACATATAGACATATAATTATGCTCCTGTAGCCACTACTTAGCAACCATAATCACCTTGAAGAAAGGGCCTCATACAGGTGTGCTGGTCCGATAAAAATGCTGGTAATTCCAGCTCTTGCATTTTTATTGTACCAGCAATCAAGTATGCCGGTGGGGGTCACGGACCTCCCAGCAGGCCACACCTGCCGGGAGTTCAGGCCCCTACCAGCAAACAAATGCGTGAATCACCGGCACCATTACTAACAGTGCCAGTGGATCAGTAAATCCCATCCCCATGGAGTCCGATGAGAATGGGAACTTACTGGCACTCAGCTGCCCGTAATCGGGCGTCGGGGACGGTAAGTATAGTTTGCCCGTATCCCACAAGGATACCAGCAAACCTTAATCAGGGCCTTAGATTTAGGTTTGTCTTTTTGGATGTTCAAGTTCAACGGGTACAACAAAAGCACATGGTCCTGCCCTAATTGTGAGTGTGTTCCGAAATGGATGGTGAAAACCTAGGTCCGGATTCACTAAATCCTTTTTAAGTGAAGGGATGTGCCAGGGTATCCCTTCAATTGCTTCACAAAAGGATGTGCTGCTTGCTTGTGACCCCTTGTGACCCCTGAGCCCATTTACAACCAGGATGTGCTTTAAAAAGCACAAAAGTGGAAAGCATCCCTCTGTGCTTTTGTCGATTGGGAGCAGGGACATTCACAGTGCATGGAAGGGTTTGTCCTGACCCGTTGGTGCATTTTTAAAAAACAAACAAGACATGGTTTGTCACACCTGCATTCCCATCTCCTTTCTATTATTGAACGTATTGTATTTGCATTTAGATAGTGGGGGAATCAAGTTTTTCACACAGAAACACTTGCACAAAGAAAACATCAGTCATAGGGACACTCCTGAACCAGGTGCCATACATTAGAGGGAAATGTAGCTAGCAACGGCCTGGCGGATGGTGGGGAATACATAGCACAGAACCTGGGGATGGGACGTAACACAGGAAGTGACCCATGAAGAGAGTAGTCAGAGGGGACCGGCTATGCAGAGGGCTGTATGTATATATATATACAGTATTGTTAGGTACAGGTGAGTCAGGCGGGTGCGGGGGGGGGGGTGTTAATGTGAGAGTAAGCAGAGCGTGTGCCTTCTTAGTTGAGGAGGTGGAATTTTAGTGAAGGTTTCAAGGTGTGCAAGGTATTTAGAAGTATTTAGAAGTTCAAGGAGTGGAAGGTAGTGGCATTTTTGACATGATGGGGAAAGGAGTTCAGTGCTGGAGGGGCAAAATGGAGTAGTGAAAACAGAGGTTACCAGGATCCTAAAGAGGCCTGGTAAATAATTTTCAAAGTGACCCCATGTTGCACATTTTTCCTATCAGAGCATGTGGAAATAAAATCGGTTACCACACAAAAGAGGCCCAGAGTGAAGAGGCCTACTGGGAAATCTCCAGAGTTCCCCATAGGCCAGTGCTCCCCTGAGTATAAGTGAGCAGAAAGAGCAAGGTGGTCGGGAAATGAATAGGTCAGGGAAGGTAATAAAGTGTAGGTTATGCGTAGGCGGGTAGCAGGAGACCGTGTCAGCCAAGTAGGGGAACGCATGCTTATGCATAGATTTGAAAAGTAGCAATAGGAATTTGATGAGAGGGCGTTTTTTTCATGGAAATTAAACTGGCACTGTTAGGAGGTTGTAGAAGCATGTAGAAGTTATGGGTGGCAAAGTTAAGAACTTTGTCAAAATAGGAGAAGGAATTGAGGACAAGGCACAGAGGAGGCTGTCACAGTAGTCAAGGCAGTGATTGCCATGGTCAGTATGAGGGTGTTGGCAGATTATTTTGAGGCAGGTGGATTTTCCTGATATTTGTCAGGTTAATCCAGGCTGCTGTGGGATGTTTTTACCCATGCATCCAAGCCCTATCATAAAACTGTCCAGTACTGGCATAAAAAACATCATGATGGCCAGAACTCCCCAGTGAGTGCACAGGGAAAACATGAAGAATATGCTGCCTATTTTTTTTTGCCTATGTTGTGAGCACAGGAGGGCACTGCCCAAAACCACCATTGGGCTACACACACAGTAGCCTGAAACCATTGGGAATGGCAATGCTGATTGCCAAAAAAAAAGCAACTCAGAACTGTGGGGAATTCATTTTCTTAATCCCAAAAATGGTTGCCTTACCAGTACTCACCACTATCAGAAAGCCGGTGTTTCAAAACCACCAGACTTTTGTGTAAAACTGCACAAATGAAACAAAACCAGACCAAGAAAAGACTTGCTAAGAGGTGGATACAATGTAAAACTATATTCTGAAATGACTTGAAGGAAGTAATTATTTAATGTATATGTAAACATTGTAAGTGATTTAAACTGGGAACAAAAAGTGACATTTAGCTGAAACCTGGCTTAATGAAACTGGATTCTGCCTGACAACTACCCCCGACAGGAGTTGAAACCTGCTCAGCCACTCTCCTTGCCAAAAGGAGTTGTCACCTCTCTGATTAGATTAGGGGTGGAGCAGCTGGGGACTACAGGGAGTTGAACAAAGGCCTGTCCTGGACTCAGGCAAATGTTATATTGGGGGGCCGTAAAGTGGCTTCCTCTTAGGGGAAACTGGGAGGGGCAGTGCCTCTGCTAGCAGCTGAGCTTGGGGGAAGTGGATAAACCAGTTATTCCACCCTGTGATGTGGGAAGCCACACCCCTTTTTGACCAGGGCATAATTTTAAAAAGATAGATAACTCATAGTGCGGACTTGTCAGAATTATATAAGTAATATCATTATTTTTGTGATTTTTCTGTGAACATTTTGAGAGGCGTTAGGACCCTGTGGTGTATTCTGGGGGGTTGCTAGCGGAAAATAGGGTCTCACTCCAAATGTCTGCATGTTAAAAATCTGACACTTCATCAATTAATGTCCATACTCCTTGCGCACATGTGTGTAATTTTGGGTAAATGTCCGATATTGCAAAACCAGTTAAAAAGCACAAAATGTTGTCATTTTTGAATGCAACCCCCCAGGAAGATCAGAGGCGGACAAGCATGGACCATAAGGAATATATAATGTGCACATGTAATTTCAACAAATTGTATATATGGGAAGGATGTATTTGAATCAAATATAGATTTGTGGGCAAACTGACCAGGGGAGGATCCTCTGACCCATAAACAGACTTCATCATGCTGACAATCTATTTCCTTCCCCCAATCATGGGAGAGGGGAGAATTGGGCCAATGACAAGTAGAGAGGGGCAGGCTTAGCTAGGCCCAGGCACACACCCATTTTCAAAACACATAAAAAGAGACTGCTGGGACAGGTAGAGAGATTCAATTCCATTTGCTCGGAGCATGCTGACCGACGACTTCACATCCAGAGATCCAACACTTAGACTTCCAAGCTAAACAGAGACTACAGAACTTTGAACCAAGAAGGCCCACTGCAAGCAAAAGTATTTGTCAGCAGGCCTCAAAATCATTTGCAGACTATTCACAGCCGGGCTGAGCTGTTGATTCTGGCCTGAAACCCTGCGCCAGAAAAGATCCAGAAGCAGTGGTGTACCCAGAGAAAGCAGAGAGACCCAGAAACCAGACCAGAGATCCAGAGTGACCCAGACCGCTGTGAGCAGAACCAGAGAGCTGACCCAGATCACTGTGAAGTGCCGAGACCAGAACCGGAGTCCAGTCCAAAACCTGACCAGATCCGTGGCGAGGCCTATTTCAAATTTATATTGTGAGTACCTAGCAGAACCAATCTCTTAAAATAATCTAATCCAAACTATGTTAACCTAAGTAGAACAGCCTCCTAGAAATCATGTCATCTGTCATTTGTAAAGCTGCACAACTGTCACCTGTCAATTCTGAAGCTGTAAGCTGTCACCTGTCATTTTGAGTTTACTTTAAATCCGAAAAACTACCTTTATTTAATCGTCCGTATCTCTGGAACCGTTTGGGCTAGGAACGAAATTTAACTTTCATCTGAAAGCTTAGAATCTAGGAACCGACAACTCTTTATACTTTTTCCGCAATCACAATTCACGCACTCGCGAAATCTACCGCGATTTGCGATTTTGGCTCAATTTCTCCACTTGTCAAAATAGCAGCTCCATTCTTTCTTTTGTTAAAATCCGTTGCAACTTGGTAATAACTCATAGAGCATTGTTAAAGTGAGCCTGAACTAATATAAAGTAGCCATCACCTACCCTGAACCTCTAGAGGGAATTAAAAGCAATTTTAGCACCTTTTCACTTCCTTGCAAACCACATTAAAGTAATTCGCCTGTGTTTTAAAACTCATACCGGTTTTTTCTAAGCTTGCTGGGGTGGGAATTGAATTTCGTATTGTATTTGATTGCATTCCTGAGAACTGTGTGTGTTACTTCCATCTCCTTCCATTTCTTACATTGCATAGGGGAGGGGGGTGAATTGCCAGAGAAAAAGTGATTATCTTATCTTTTGCTAAAATCATATCAAGTATTTCTGTACTGCATTTTATTCCTCATTGCTTTTCCCTTGAAATCATAAAAGTATTTTTGCTACTTTATCCATCCTATACTAACTCCTCATTTATTATAAAGAAGTGTGCTAGTGTCAGATTACCCATTGTTGATTAACATTATATTTATAAGGGCGATATCGATTAATAATTTATTATAAAAGCGTGGGATCTATATTTTGTTTTATTTCTCAAATAAACCTTTTCAACTTGCAAAACAGAACTACTTCTTGGCTCAGTGGGGTCAGGAGGATTCCAAGAGAGGGGTGTTATATAGGGGTAGTCATCCAGAACGCATGAACTGGACATAAAGATATATCAATAAGGGTTTCCATTCAGTATCCCAGACTAGGCATTGACTTAGCTGTAGTGTTGAATTGAATCCTCTTACACTGCAGTGCAGAAGAGGAAGTAGTAATAAAGTAGAGGATGTTCATATCTGTAGCAAAGAACACCCCAAAATTGCCTGGATTATGAGAAGGGCAGAGAAACTCATGAGATGGGGACATGGGGGAAAGAAAGAAGGGGGGCGCAGTAGAGGCAGGATAGTAAATTACTTTGTCTTGGAGTAGTTAAGGATTTCACAATGAAGTGCCATCCAGTAACAGATTGTGGACAGACAAGCAGAACGGTGTGCAGTGAGATCAGGAGAAAAAGTAGGGAATGAGGAGAAAGCGTGTGTGCAGACCACCAGGAGGCGATAGGAGAACCGAAACAAGGTGATGCTTTGGGCAAGAGAGCAGGTGCAAAGGGTGGATAATGCAGGGCCCAGGACGGACCCTTGCTGGGCACCACCTGGGAGTTAGTTCGGGTCAGAGGTGACTGTACTCCATCAGTTGGATGAGAAAGGTTGGAGCTGCTCCAGTCTGGAGAGGTGTCCTGGTTCCCAAGGTTGGCAGGCGTCTGAAGTAGGAATAACTGTTCCACTGTATCAAAGGCGGCCGACAGAACCAGGAGGATTAGGATAAAGCTGACAAATGATAGCTGCAAAAATGTGGATTGGGAAAGGTCACAGATGTCATTAGTGTCCTGCTATGCTGATATTCTGTTAAAAATAAGGGTTTTGGACTAATGAGTGGAGAGATAGAGGCCAAAAGTTGTCATGATTATTAGGGGCGGCTGAGGACTTGTATAGGATTGGTACAATCATTGCTAGCTTGAAGCAATCAAGAAAGATACCAAGGGAAGGCGAGAAGTTGAAGCCGTAGTAGAGGTAGGAGCAGATGAGAGGCATACGTTCCTTGACTGTGTGTGGGGTAAATGGTGGTTCAAGAGAGGTTTACTGTCCTCAGGATGGGATGAGGAAGAAGTGGAAGGGAGTTTGAGGTGGGTGGTGAAGGTGTTACACAGAAGTAGAGGTTTGCTGTCCTCAGGATGGGATGAGGAAGAAGTGGAAGGGAGTGTGAGGTGGGTGGTGAAGGTGTTACACAGGATTGTGATGAGAAGTAGTAGGCAAATCCATTAGCGATGACAGGTTTGCTAGGGTCCTGTCAAATGTGCTTCCAGTTTTCAAATGCATTCCTTAGTGAACAGCAACAAAAATCAACCTCATAGGGAACACAGCACTTCTACAGGTTTACCTTAATAACAATCATAAAACAATTTTAGGGCCTCATCCTGAGTCGGGTGGTATTAGCGCTGCATCACAAGTTGCGGTACCGTGGTAAATTCCCATTTATTTTGAGTACATAGAACTCTATGGGTCAGACGCAATTACGGTGGCTCTAATTGCGCTGCAGTAATTGCACCGAGAATGGATGGAAAGTCAGCGCATTCACCCCCAGCTCAGTGTACTGACGTTCCCCCAAACACGGTATTGGGCGGTGCAGAACTGAGACAGTAATAGCATTACTGCCGCATTTTTACGGCTCGACCCAACTCGTGATGAGGCCCTTAAGTCCAATAACAATTGCACACGTGTGCAGGAGGCCATGCAAATATTGGAGGCCTCTTGGATGTTCTGTTATGTATGTCTGTGCTACTCATGCCCATGTTTTCAAGGTGATGTTAGGGGATGGATCAAATTGGGTGGGAAACCATCCAAAGGTCTTATTGTTGCTGTGACACTGTCTACTCATGCATGGTACTCAGTAAGCTAATGGAATTGAGCAATGTCTTACAACCATGTAACTTGCTTTTTCTATGTACCCTTTGGAAATGGCTGATGGTAGGCCACATGCTTCAGGACCAGTTACAGAACAGTTAACCAACTCATCATGAGAACAGCCAATTAAAATTAATACATTTCTTTTGATGTTATCAAGGCAGCCCATTTTCCGGTAACACTTGAATGCCCTGGTTACAAACTCATAATGCCTTCATAAATTGAACTAATACCACTCTTTTCTTGGGTACAGAATACTGCACGAAACACTGTTCCACATGTTCAGATCTGTAATACTATGACACCCTCTGAATCTGAGGCCAGATCTATTCTAAACGTGGTCCCCAAGAGGTACAGTGATTTCTGACATTTGCCTGGAGCAGAATCAGTGGTACCGACCACTCTGTAAGCCAATGATTGTGCTATTGATATACTTTCTGTTTCTATGGTGCTAATTTAGTTGTCTGAAAAGGAAGCCCTCAAGGAATGAGGTGGGCATTCTTATTCCATGTGCCCAAAAAAGCTTCTGCCGAACTTTGCCTATGTTTGGACTTTTGAAGATTCAGCTACATAGAAGGACAAATACCCTCTCCCACGAGCTCTGAAATCGTAGAGGTTGTACAAAGTGTGAACATTTTTACTAGATTTGACATTGATTTTATGTTTTATTAATATAGCGCTACACGCCTAAGCGCTGTGCAGAGATACAAACAGTGCAAATAATGTAAAACAAATTGAAAAGTACAGGTAACCAGTAAGCACGTGGGTCATAAAATGTGTGCGCAAGGCAGGAAAAGAAGTCAAAGATCGAAGAGAAAGGGGTTCCAGTGTTTTCGGGCCAAGAGGCAAAAAGAGCAGAAACAGAAATGTGTAGAAGGAGGACAAGGACCAGTAAGAAGGCAACGGGACTTAGAACAAAGTGAACCTGATGGAACATACAAAGAAATAAGAGAAGAAAGATAGGGCGGGGCAAGACCGTGAAGACATTTGAAAACCAAAGAAAGTCAAACAACAGCTGTTACTCAAAGCAGAGCCATTGGTGAGAGGCAAGAGCAGTGGCAGTAGAATCACAGGAAGAGATAAGAAGGTGAACATCTGAGTTATAGATAGAACAGTGACTTACAGTGAGCTTACCAACTCAAAAGGATCAAGGCAGGAGATGAGTGAAAGACTGCCTTTAGAATGCATTTTGGTCTTTATGAATATAGGGTCATGTGCTTTGGTCTAGCAAACGCTCCCGCTGTCTTCAAGAGGTTAATGGATCACATATTCTCCAAACAACTGCATGTCTCAGTGCTAGTTAAAATGCCTGGCATTTTGATGTTCTTGAAGTCCGAAAAGGAACATACCCCACAGGTCCATGAAGTTCTACGCGCATTTAGGAAGTACATGCACCCTTGGATTCATGCTATCTGCTCAGGGCATTTCCATAGATCTCAAGAAGGTCTTGGGATTATGGATTGCCATTCTCCACACAACGGTAAGGAAGTACAAGAAATGCTGGGTCTAGCAAACTTATATAAGAAGTGTATTTCTCATTACACTCACGTGGTTATAACCATAACTCGTTTATTAAAACAGAACATCCAATACTACTAGACAGAGAAAGTAGAGGAGGTTTTTAAAAGGACATTTAACAATTCCCTGATATTACGTCAGCTGGAAGAAAGTTGCCCGTTAATAGTCAAGGCAGATGCAGAAGAAGCCGTCTTGGAGCAAGCACAGAAAGACCACGAAGAACACCCAATTGCTTACCTGTCTCGTACTTTTACCAGAGAAAGGCAATATTTGCTAATGGGAAAGCAGCTTCTGGCTATAAACCAAGCATGTGCAGAATGGAAACACGTGTTATTGAGATCCCAGAATTCCACAGAGATCTGTACGGACCATCGACATTTTCAACGTTTTGAATATAGAAACAGCAGACAAGCCTGATGGCCTACTTCTTCATGAACATGACTTTTGTCCTCACCTATATTTCAGGCTCTGCCAATGCCATTGCAGGAGCTGTATGGCATAAGGCTGATGGATATGCAACAAGTTGCCAGTATCCTGTCAGGCTGTTATCTGGGAGCATGGTTTTATACCTCCATACCTTCATTTATCCACCTGGTCAAACAAGTGACAACCATAAGTACCTATTTCATCAAACTATAGAATCTGCAGCCGCATAATGGCTTATACTTCCACAATAATCAGTAAAGTACAACGAAAGGTATTGAGATTGTGCGAAACAGTCTTGTAATGGGTCGCCAAGTTATAAAGGTGACTTGCAGCATCAGAGTCAGACATGTTTTTTGGTCCTCTATGTGAAAAGAAGTACACCATTATGTTGGTATATGCACCTCTCATATCCAGTTCAAGAAACCTGTTTCTAAACCGACAGGTTTACTGCATCAACTTATTATGCCATCAGGGCCATGCTTAACAATTTCAACACATTGTTTGGTAGATTTGCCGCCCAGAAACAGCTACACAACTATCAGGGTATCCATTCACTCATTTACTAGCCATCTTCACGTCCTTGCTACAGGTACCGTCTGCTTATGAGATGGGCAGAATTTTTCTTCGAAAAATGTTTAGACTATACAGTCTTCCGGCTACCATCATATATGACAGGGCACCGCAATATGTTTCCAAGTTCTGCACTTCGCTTTGCATGACCCTGGGAATCGCCAGAGGCATTTCATCCAGTTACCACCTGTGAGGAATTGCCATCTGGCAAGGGTGTTGAAGCCATGGCCTTTTTGATTTATGTTAATTAATACAATGATGCAGGTAATTCCATCTTTGAAAGGGTAGTCTGCCAATCAGATTCCCCTTTCATAAACTCCATGCCAAAAGCATAGTTTACACTTGTGCCCTGCTGCTTCAGTAGCCTGATCTGCAACACCTGATCTCCAGTGGCACAAAGCAGGTTCAGAGGTCACAGGTGACTAGTTGACACCTGCGGTGACAGCTTGTGCCAAAACTCAATAATGATGAGGATATTGTCCTGCAGGCAGAATAATCTTTAAATATAAGACATACCTGAGTTAGGGTATGGTGGATGGCATCTCTCATAATTATTCCAGCCACAGCAAATTGACATCACACATGTGTCAGGGCTGTGAGCCCAGTTTAGCTGTGGAAGGATTATGTTTATTTCCCCCAGGTATGTTGTCATGCTGCAGCTGGTCATCAACAGGGTACTCCCAGATGCACAGGGGTTCAGCACATACATTAGACTGTGCCGATTGGAGAAGAAATTGATTTTCCAACTCAAATCGCATATAGATGCACTTACTGATGAGATTGTGTGGAGTGCACTCAAGTAATCCACAGCCCCCACAGTGCACAGCAAGACTGAGGGCCTCATTACGAGGTAGGAGGTAGCTATGGCGCTATTAGCGCCATGGCTACCCACTTACCGCATTCCGGGTCCGGGTTCCCGAAATAGGGACTTACCGGGTCATTCCAACCTTGGAGGACCCGGTAAGTCCCCATTCCGGGAACCATTCCCTATTCCCATTCGAGCCCCCATAGGGCTCAATGGGAATGGGGATGGAGCTAATAACGGTACCTCAACTTGCGGTACCGTTATTAGCTCAGAAGTCCCTTAACGGGTCCCTTCCATAACGCCTGGTAAAGGCGGTAAAACAAAGTCTTTAAGGAAGGAACCCGCTAAGGGACCTCGGAGTAGGGTGCTAAGGGATTACCGGCACCAGTGTCCTTACCGGTGCCGGTAATCCCTTTCCGCCCACCTCGTAATGAGGCCCAGACACATACAGTGGTATGGCCTTCTTCCCGGCTAGTTGTACCTTGATGAGTGGGTTTTGCACCGACAAGCTGCCTTACCTCGGGTCGTGCACTTTTTGTCCACAGGCTGTTTACACAATAGGCCTTGTTGACCGCTTTCCACTACTTTATGAGACATTGCGTGTGTGTCTTTTCAAAAATGGGGTGGTCACTTTACATCAGCAACCCCACCCCCAATCCTCTGACTGGTCACTGTTGTTCGCTTTTTGGAATTCTTTAGAATTGTCTGGCTCATCAGATCTCTTTTCCAAAGGGACTCTCACTTTTCCAAGTTTTTCGTTTATCTGATTTTTTGTTCAGTACCTAATTGCTGGCATCATTTGGCAGTGCAGTCATTTGCCAGTGCAGGGAACTTGTTGCCCATTCAAAGATGGCCATGCTATTCAACCTTGAATCCTTTCCGTGCCATGTGACATTGGCAATCACATGACGTGTCTGTACCAAGTAACCTTCATTAGGGAGGCGAGAGGGCTCTTGCACTGTTTTGCTGACCCGTGGCTAACAGGGTTCAACTCTTCTAACAAGGTAAGGAGAGACTGGTTGGGATATCACATGGGGCATTGGTACCAGCTGTCCTTTTCCGCGCTGTCATGCGCACCCATATCGCAAAGCTTTATTGGCTTGTACTGGATGCAAGTAGCACCCTTGCATGTTTGCTGACTCGATAATTTCACACTTTTACAATGTAAAGAGCAGCTGAGTGCGTTTGTACCAGCAAATAAAAAAAGTTTCAGTGTGAGCATTGTGCGCAGAATGTTAGGATTGGCGCGGGACCCGCAAGGATGATTTTTTTGACTGGATCTGATTCATGTTGCCCATTTTAGGTAACAAAACTCAATTTTTTGATATTGGAGTTTCCTCTACACTTTTTTGTGTTCATCTTGGTTTGGCTACAGTTTATCTGAGACTTGTTCTATTCCCTTTTTATTTACCATAGATACTCCATGAACAGAGTTGGGGCCCTACACCTCGGTTTAGATGTGTTGTTGCTATACATTCTTGGATACCTTTTGAGAAAAGAAGAAAAAGAAAATTCTGCTTAGTTAAGTATGGCTATATTTCACTAGATGTGTTTGTGTCTGTCGCTTGGTGAATGGACCACTTCAACCAACATGTATGTTTCTGTATTCCTGACAGGAGTTCAGCACCCGCCGAAGTGTGTATCATTCTCTTTTTCTGCCCTGAGAAAGTCTCGACCCCCTGAATTACTTCTGGCTGTTTTATGTCAAAACTTGATTTGGCATCTGTTTCTTGACATCCTTTTAATTTTGTGGTCAAATTTGGAGGTTTTATTTTAGACACCTGCATAGGTGCTGGGTCAACACACAAGTGTGGCCGAAGGTGTTCTCTCTGCTAGAGGTTGTTCATTGGGACTTCTATTTTTCTACACACAATTTGGTTCAGCCTGTCTTCTCAAAGTACAGCACAGTACAGCTCCTCTGTTGGCACTTTGGTGGTGGAGATCCCTTGTCTCCGCTTTCTTTGGCCTCTCTGGGCCGTGTTCTGCTTGGTCATATTTTGCACCACGTTTGGTGCATTTTTATCGCTGGTGAATGTGCATTTTGTTCGTTTGTTCTCATAACTATTTTCAAACATATTGCTTCACATCTGATATTGTATTTAATTAACATTTCTAAAAGACTTTCTTGATCTTTTTGACTCTGTGTGCAATACAGAACCTGTGTATTCTATTTGTGCTCTGTTTCTGATGCCACTTTTTTCAAGTCGATGTTAAAATAGTTTGTTGTGTGGTCATGCTGCAGCCGGCAAGACTGTAGCCTTGGGAGTTGTCTCTGTTTGTTCCTTTGTGAGGGCAGGTTACACCCTCACCAGAAAGACGGCCACTCCACAGGAAGCTGCCTGGGAATAGGAATCAATGGGCATAACCATTCACAGAATGCTTTGATCCCATTGCGCATGGAAGGGGGGATAGTTGGTGTAAAAAGAGGGAGCTCTTTACAGTTGGAAGAAGGTTCCACCATCGACTTTCTCTCTGCTTCTATCTTTTCTTCCTGACCCCTCCACTTCCTGTAGCACAAAGCACTTTTGAAGTAATGTCAGGAGGCAAATTAAACTGATTCACAGAACAGCGGTATCCAGGAATTCACTGTGTTGCTGGTCACCTGTAGTTGTGTGCCAGTCTCCCCTTTGTTTGGGAGCCCACAAACAAGGACCCATCTTGTCCCTGGAGCGGGACTCACAGCAACCCAAAGCATGACCTGCTGTTAGAGGAAGACCTGCTTCTCTGTCAGCCACAGCATTTCCCAGGACCTTACCATGTTGAAGGACCCCTGTAGTTGTGTGCCAGCTTCCCCCATGTTTGGGAGCATGAGAAAATTACTCATCTTGTCCCTGAGCCCCTGGTTTTGGACTCACAGCACCCTGAGAGCCAAGACAGCATGATATAAGGGTTTTTGCCATCGTACTGCTTGGAGCCATGTTTCAGAAATTGTTCAATGCATTCAAACCACTGGGACCCTCTGGTGCTGCCTTTTTGCACTCTCCTGATCTTCGAATCGCGTGCAGAGCGCAAAGAGGTCTATTTTTATATAGACCCTTGCTTGGACATTCCTTTTGTTTTGGACTGTTATACTTGGCTGTTTGGGTGGCTACCGAATCACATTCACACTCCTCTTGAGAGCATAGCCTTCTCTCGGCCCATGTTACCACAAAAGTCAAAGGAGGTATATCTCTTAACTGTGCCTGTGTTACCTTTATGATTATGTTAGCTCTTGGTTTGTAGAAGTGTGAGGGCTGCATTGGCATTTTATCCTCTACTAACCCTTGTACTTGCAGGGCAGAAGGAAACCTTCACACCACCTTCAGCAAATGGAGATAAACTTAGAGAATTAAGCCTAACATCTATGTTTCTGTTTCTCTTTGGCCACCTAGGACAACTGGGTGAACTTATTTCCCCTTGCTGATTTTGCCTATAATAATGTTAGTCACTGTTCCACCACACCAAATCCCTTTCTTTGCAGCTATGGAATTTGTAAACAGATTTCTCCAATTTGCTTGCAGTCATAAACCTCTCTTTATTCAGTTGATCACATGGTACACTAAATGCATGACTATCATTGACTAGCCTTGCGACAATTGGAAATCTCAAGAACAGCCATTAAAATGTTTGCAGACAGGTAACACAATCTGACTCCTTCCCTGGAGGGAGGAGACAATGGAGCTCATTACGATCCTGGCGGCCGCGGTATGAATGGTGCCGGTAAGGTACCAGTACCGTTCATACCGGGCTGCCACATTACAAGTTTGCTCGTGGGTGGAGATATGTATGTCTGGTCTGGCCAGACGTGCATACCGGCACCCACGATCAGACCAAGATGCATTAACGGGTCTGTTTTTAGCATCGTCCCCATTCCCATTGAGCCCTACGGGTGCTCAAATGGGAATGGGGACGTACCGGGTCCCGTAAATGGGAATTACCGGGCCCGCAAAAGACAGAATGGCCCGGTAATTCTCTTTTTTCGGGACACAGACCCGGACACGAGTTTGGAGGTAGACATGCTGGTAATGATTGCATGGCTACCTCCAAACTCGTAATGAGGCCCAATGGGTCTAATTATGAGGTTAGCAGTGAACCATCAGGACCCTCCGGAGCTGCCTTTGGCACTCACCCACCTTTTGAATTGCTTAATTGCCCATTCAAACCTGGTCACCACCTCTCTGCGCACATCATTGCCTCGGCTCAAACTCAAAGTGTTTTTATTGCATTTGCTGCCTTCAGACCGCTGCTTGCCCCACCAATATCATCGCTGCTTTTCATAATCATCAATACAAGAACTGATTCTGGTGGATTCTCGAGCCATGACCATTGGACGCCACATTGAACCGTCTGACTCAATCAGTCACCAGAATCTTTGCTGTTGAACCAACCATCAAACCCACACTTACGGCCATAAACGTCCACACTTCTTTGAGTGCCACATCAAACTGACTTCATAGAACAGTGCATCCAGACATCAGCATCTTCACAGTCAAACCGACCATTGTATCGACCCTAGTGGCCATCACAATCCACCCTTCTTTGATTATCGCTTCGAACCGCAGTGAGCTCCAGTTCGATTCCTGCTCGATACCGCTCCTCATCTAGAACATGATCGCTGCACTAAAACAACATTAAACCGCATAAACAGCATGTAGTACCCTCGTTCTTCATTTTCAAACTACCAAGACAAATGAAAGGTGCTATTGACTGGTAAGTCCTCCCCAGGCCCTAGAGTGGCGAGGTTACCATTCATCCCTTTTTCACTGAAGTAAATATCCTTTTTACAATCAGTGTGGTTATTTATTGCCTTTTCTCCCCCATTACCTAGAGTACTGTATTGTCTACCTTTGCATATTCTCTGTTCTTTCCTCAGGGTTGGGATGTAGTGTTTCATTCTATTTATTTTTCTTGCGGATGGTGTGTTCTATAAAAGTATATATATTTTCATAGAACCTTGATTGGATATTCCCTTTATTTTGGACTGTTATTCTTTGCTGTTTGCATTGCTTAAGATTCGCATTCACACCCCTGTTGAGAGTATAGCCTTCCTTCACCGCATGTTACCACAAAAGGCAAAGGAGGTATATCTCTTAACTCTGTCTGCCCTACATTTATGATTAAGATCACTGTTTGTTTGTAGAAGAGTGGAGGCTGAGTAAGTGATTTTGCTACTACTCACCTTGGTAGTCCTCGAGAGCAGAAGTCATTTCATCACAACCACCCATACAATTGCAGTAGTAAAATGCTGCAAAATGTCCTTTCAACCAATGCAATGAAAAGGCTGTGGTGAGATGGGGGTATATATTATAGAATTGAGTCTGTCTGTCTGTGTCAGGAAATGTAGATGTTTATTGTGTGTAGAGGCCTTGTACAGTCTGTGAACCAAAGGGGTCCAATTTCTTTCTTTGTAATTTTACTGACATTTAGATTTGTCTTCTGGGGAGTTTCAGTATTTCCAGTTAATTGTATCAGTATACTTCAAGGTCTGAGTACCTTTTTGTGTATAGTTATTTTAATGCATTACATTTATGGTAAGAGTAGGAGTTTATTTCGGAGTTAGACGGATATGCTGCTACAATGTCAGTTATGTTATGCTTTGGAGATGTGTCAAAAGTGCTTTTATATAATTGTGCATCATACCAGCTGAAGAGTGTAAAAGTGGAGTTCTGCCTCCATGACCTTCCACTCCTTGGCCTCTTTGCTAAACATGTTAACATTAGAACTTACTATTAAGCCCCGTCAGACATTCTGAAATTGTCCTATGAAAAGGTTAGTAGTCCTGATAAAAAGTGCGGTTACTATCTCCTTACCAATTCGGCAATGGTGATTGAGAACTGCTGGTTCTGTTCCATTAACAGTTCAGCAACTGTATAGAGGAGTTCTAGTGCTGTCCCAGAAAGTAAGCAGCCCTGCTGAAACATGCAGATACTTTCTCATTACCAGTGCAGTAAAGGTGGTTAGAAGTGCCGGTACTGTCTAATAACTCATCCAGCAATGGTGGTGAGAGGTGCAGGTACTGGTGTATTTTCATTCGAGCAATGGTGATGAGAGATGCAGGTACTGTCTAATAACTAATACAGCAACGGTGGTGAGAGGTGCAGGTACTGTCTAATAACTAATACAGCAGTGGTGATGAGAGGTGCAGGTACTGGTGTATTTTAATTCGAGCAATGGTGATGAGAAATGCAGGTACTTTGTAATTGCTAATACAGCAACGGTGGTGAGAAGTGCAAGCACTGGGTATTATCATTAAAGCAATGGTGATAAGAAGTGCAGGTACTTTCTAAATACCAACACTGCAATGGCCGTGAGAAGTGAGGGTACAGTCGTGCTATCTTTTGAACAATGGTGGTGAGAAGTGCGGGTACTGTCCCATTAACAGTACAGTAACCGGGCAGAGGAGAGCTGGTGCTGTCCTAGAGAAAATGTCAGCCCTGCACATAAATGCGATGTGCTACATGCTCAAGGAACTAATGTTTATGTTTAGAAACATGTAATGTGCCTTAGGCCCAAAGTCAAACCGGCGCACAAATAACAAACAGGCAACCCAACAGAAAAACCTAAAAGCAGGCAACTAAGACAATAAAAGCATAAAAAGCCATAAAAACCATAAAAGCAACATAGTGCTAAATTTAGAAAATCAAGCTCCAGGTCAAAGAAGCATAAACAGTCAAGTCGGCAGGATAAAAACAGATGAGGACCAAGCCCTTTCAAGTGAAGAAGAAAGTCTTGAGGGATCTCTTAAACGATAAAAGTGAGGGATCCAATCTTAGAAGGCAAGGCAGCTTGTTCTAGTGGGATGGAGCAATACAATTAAAAGAACATTGACCTGCCCTTGCCAGGTTCACACGGGGCACAGTAAGCAAATTACTTTGATTGGATCTCAGCAATCGTACAGATTGCTTCCGCTGCAGCCTATTTTTAAGATATGTCGGACTCTGACCATATATACATTTGTGGCTAATAGAAAGGATCTGCAAATTCAAACACTCTCTCAGAAGTAGCCAATGCAGTGTTCTTCTAGCAGGTGTGATATGTGCTCTTCTGTTAAGATGTTGAACACTTCTTACTGCACTTTTCTGTAATATTTGAAGCTTAGCAATCTTCCCTTTCCATGGTGGCCATCTTGAAAAAGTATTTTCCTTCGTTCAATGGGACGCAGCGCTTGTTTCGTTGAACAAAAGAAAATACTTTTTTTTAGCACCCCATGTTACTGATTTGCTAGTCCTTGGTGCTAATGGCCTTAAGCCTCTGTTTCTAGGGCTGGAACAGGAGGGGGGTGTAACACTCCAGAGCCCTCATTAATGGCCCTTTTTGTCCAATCGTAAAAAGAATGGTGAAATGATCAGACCATGGACAAGCCAACATTTCTATATGTTCGACTGGTATACCAAGGGTGCACAGCCAATCTAAGATATGGCCATCCTTATGAGTTGGCTTTGAGATGGCCTGGACAAATCCAAGGCCAATGAGGGCCTGATTCAGAAATACTGCCCAATGATCTTTGGGGTTGTGCAGCCAGAGATTGAAATCTCCCAGAATAATCATTTTAGCAGATAATTTAACAAAAGCATGTAGAGTCCCTAAAAACTGCTCTTCAAAGGTAGAGGTAATATGAGGCGGTTGATAGAGTAAAATAAAACTGTAAGACATGCAAGAATTACCAATAACTTAACCAGTAATAGTTCATCCCCCGCAGGAGCTTCCATATCAACCTGGTGAATATGCAGGGACTTACTAAATATAAAAGCAACCCTGTCTAGATTAATAATTTGATAGCCTACAGGCACTGCCAAGCCCAGATTGGGGCCTTGAGGTGGGTGTTAGCCATTGTATTGCTGTAAAATACTTCCACTGTTTGTTGTGGGTATCAATAAATAACATAACCCCTTATCATAAATCTTAAAACACCAACCCAATCTCCATTACACACAACAACACACAATAGATATTAATTGTAAAAAGAAAGAAACTAGACCTGTTGTTTTGTCAACTGTTTATTTGGTCGCAAAGTAAAAAATAACATTTGATGAAACAGGAATGTACTAATCTACAATATTGTCACTTATCAATGCACATCCTATGCAAAGATTTCCAATTACCTATAAAATATGGTAGGAATCAAAACAATCACTTGACACAAAAGGACCAAGGAAAAGGGTCTCAAGCCTGAGTGTACCCTTTTACATTCACACAATAGCGAACTCAGGTTGATTAATTCTGTGGGGATATTTTCACAAAATATTTTAATTTTTGTTTTTAGTTCGCCCTCTAGAGAGGTACTTGGGATTACTTCCAAAAAGGCTGCTTCATAGATGAAAAAATAGTAATTTTATTTGATTTCTCTATCCACAGGGTATAAAAAGGAGGTGCAGATCAACATATTTCTATTGAATCTCCCATATTCCTCTTCTGTTCTGATCTTTCTCATGATTAGTTTTCAGAATCCAGGTTAGAGGTTATTAAATGATTCCCATCTTTTTGATGGGGAGTCCTGAATCAGGAGGCCCAGGTGGGTTTTGAATTCATTGTGTTACTCGTCGGGGACTCTTCCTGATATTTGAAGCCTACCGGTTTCAGTGGCACAAGGGCCACATTCATCAGGGCTGGACAGACACTTAAGGGTTAATGTGTCGATGTCTAGGTAACTGGTTGTATCGTGCCAGGGAATCCCACCTAGTTATAGGGGTCCCCACTAATATCCGTGTGGTTGGAAGGAGAGAATTTATACTTCCCACGAAAAGCAAGAAGCTATTGTCATGCTCAGGAATCAAACTGTTCCTGCCACACTGCCAATCTTCAAGTCCAAGCAGGAAGGCCCTCCTCTACATGACATTGTCACGGGCAACATCAGCTTCAATCTTCTTGGAAGCTGTCTCATTAGACGCACCACAAAGCGCTTCCGCACCACAAAGCGCTTGAAGATTTCCTGGGGCTACTCCTACCCCTACCCTAATGGCCATCGTAAGAAGGCAAAGAAAAAAGAGAATAGGTTGCTTTAGAGCTGCTGCTCTACACTATGTTTAGTTTGAATGCAAAGTTGTGACGTCATATATATATAAATTAAATACACCATTGTTTTTCAGTGGAGCCTTTTTGTGCAAGAAATGCAATGATGTGGCTATTAAAAGGGGATTGAAATAAAATGTGTTATTCATTAATGAAATATATGCCCAGTTTTAGCTAATTGTAAATGAATGCAGCCAATTTATTAGGGTTTTAGGAAAATAACATATGATAAACTGTATTTATTAATAATTTTAATATTTTGTTTTTGCACCTGTTGTTTCTTAAAAGGGCCTCTTTAACTTTGTTTTACAATGTTGGTTTATAATGTTAAGCATTATTTTTGATCTATTTTACAGTTTTGTAACTTGTTTTACAATAAAGATTGTTCTGGAAATGATAATCATGCTAAAGTAAGTGCGCCATTTGCATCTTCCACAGGATTATGGAAATTCTGTTAGCTGCCAAGATATCTTATTTTAGAAATGCATTCATTTAATGAGGCCGCCTTTCAGAATCTTAATCAAACCCCAGTATTTTCAATTTAGCTGAGAATAATCAAATTAATTAATTTCTGCATTCGGCTTCCAAGGGCCTGGCCATGCCTATTCGAGTTATTAGATATACCGCAGTTATCAGCCGTTTTAATACTGAGAGAATGCATGCAGCCCCCGCAAGTTAACGCTGCAGCTGGGACATGTGTTTTTAATGTTGAAGTGGGGTCAGTATCTTCTTGTGGCACAGTCGAATTTTAAGGCGATTGCATAGAGAGGGATGGCATTCAGAGTACCAGAAAAAAAATGGGGGCTGGTTAGGCAACACGCTGCCGTCTGGAAAGCAAAACGTAACGTAAACACGATTATTAGAATGCACAAACTGGGCCATGTTGTTAGAGACAGAAACAGTGCCAGCTCACAAAAGCAACCTGCTGAACATGTTTCCAACCCCCGCATTCCTCGCAACTGATCTCACCTTCAAGCACTCTCAGGAGTAGCTATGCACAACAAATGAGCTCATGCACAACACAAACAGGCAACGCAGCCTCTCTGTCCCCCCACCTGCCTCTGGGGAGCTGAAGCAAACGCCACACAAACGACAACACAGGACAGACAAAGAAATGCATTTTAAGGCAAATTATAAGCTTGCAATTTAACTCTCCCTCTAGTGACTTTCAGAGGTTTCCAATGACAGCAAACTGTGCAAAGAACACCGTTTGACTCTCTTACTACAACGGACAAAGACATTCACTTTTCTTTTCTTTTATGTGTTTGTGACAGACTGCCATTTTGCAGGGGTTTTGAAGCCCTGGCTTTTTTTATTTCTATTAAGTTAGTAAAATGATGAAGATGATTCCATCTCTGCAAGTGAAATTTGCTGATCAGATAAGCTCCATGCCAAAAGCATAGTGTGTATCCTGTTTCTGTTTTTCATTGCATGCCCTACCAGTGGTACATGCCAATTTCAGAGGTCACAGGTGCCCATTTAACAGCAGCAGTGAAAGCCAAGTCTCTGCAGCGCAGGGGCTGCATTTATGATATGCACCCCTGTTCCTGTCCCCTATAATTATGAGCCTACATCCTGGTGGCAGAATAATCTTTAAACATGAGCCATACCTGCGTTATGTTATGGTGCATGCTATTCTCACAATTATTGCAGCCAAAGCAATTTGATATAACACACGTGTCAGCCCTGTGAGCCCATGCTCAGCTGTGGTGGACAGGCTTGCCCTTGCCACTCTTGGCAGGACTGTAGCCTTGTGGAGATTGTCTCTCTTTGTTCCCTTCTAAGGGTAGGTAACACCTTCCCCAGAAGGCAGCCACTCCACAGGAAACTAGCCTGGGAACAGGAACCAAGTGGGACACCCATTCACAAAAGGCTTGGCCTCACACCAGGGTTATCCATTTTTTTAAAAGGCCTCTGATCCTTTTGAGAAGAGAAGGATGTGGGTTAGTGTAGACACGGGGAGCTTGGTATAGATGATGGACGATTCAACCATCTTGTTTCACACTGCCTCTACCTCTCCTTCCTGTCTCCTCCAAAAAACACTTTGGGTATGATGTCAGAAGGATAAAGTCCACTTATTGTAAGAGCTGGGATTGGACCACAAATCACCTGTGGACCTTTCCCTTTAAAAGGAGTCCACTCACAGAACTTCTTTGAATCATCCTTGGAATCATCCTTTAGATTTCAACCTTTCAAGAAGATTTAATTTGAGCTCTGCAGGGAGAGATGATCTCTACAAAGTCTTCTGCCAGTAAGGTGAAGAATGAGTGTCCCAGGCAGAGCCAAGCTCTGCCCCATAACCATCCCCAAGGACCAATGGGGAGGATTAGCTGCTGGGACAAGACCTTCCTCTCTGTCAGCCCCAACAGTACCCGGGAACTCACTGTGTTATAGGACACATGTAGTTGTGGACCAGATGCTCTAGTTCTTGTGAGAACGAGAACAAGCAATAAAGCCTATCCTTGTACCCCTGCATTAGGACTCACAGCAACCAGAGGACCAAACCAGACAGTAATCCTGTGTTCTCCAATCGAACTACTTTGAATCGTGATTTGGTCCCCATTCAACAACTTCGAACCTGCAACACCCTCTGAAGCTGCCTGTGGCTCTCTATCATCTCAAACCTCTGTGCCTAATTTCCGAAACAAGTTCACCACCACACTGTGCCAGCTGAGCATGTTGTGGCCTCGGCTTGTACCAGAAGATCTTTGTTCAAGCTGCAGCGATCGAATTGCCATGAAACCACCTGCACCTTCGTTGATGATATTCATCTTCTGACGTCCAGTCCAGGCCCTGTGGGATTCCTTTGAACAGCGATCTTCGACCACTGCCTCAAATTCTTCAAACCAATCTATGTACACAATCACCAGCATCCTCGTCGTCACGTGGATGCTCAAATGGACACTGGTGGCCCGCACAATCGCTACCTCATCAGGCACTGTTTCAAACCGGGAGATACTCTGGCTTGACCCGGCTTGACTCCTGCTTGCCATCTGGAACCATGCAGCTTCCCTCAAACTCTTGAATCCGATGTGCTTGCACAGATCAAAGCACCTTGATGCCACCTCGTACCTCACTGAGCCCATCACCTGCCTGGCTTGAATCTACTGCTCCTTGCTGGCTCTCGATTCAAACCGCCAGGATGTCACCCGCCGACTCACTCCCGGATGTTACCAAATGACTCAATCCCAATCCACCTCTAACCACTGCCTCACCAAACCGCATACTGGAATATCAAGGTCACTGCTTCGAAACCCTTACCGGACCTCAGTGCAAACTGCTGGAGCATCAATCATTGATTGTAACTAGTAGATATACCCATCTTGCCCCAGTTTGACTTCAACACGACCCTGGAACACATTCTGACCTGCATCACTCGAGTGCCGCCTTCGAACTCTGGGGCTAGATCAGCTACAATGCACTGTCCTTGAAACTGGTTTTACCTGCTTGCTCTTCAGCTCGAAACCTGATTAAACTGCAAAAAGGTACAATAGACTATTAACTGCCCCTTTGGTCCAGTTCTGGGCCCTAGATTCTGGTTAGGTCGCATTTGCACCTTTTCCTTCCAAGAAATATATCCTTTTTAAGAACATTGTGGTTTTTACTTGCCTTACTCTCCTGATTCATTGTGCTATCTTTGCTTATTTTCTGCACTTTGATCAGGGGTGGGTTTTGAGTAGTATCTTTCTAATTAGTTATTTTTGCAGATGGTGTGTTTTATTAGAGTATAGATATTTTTATGTAGACACTTGATTGGACATTCCTTTTATTTTTGACTGTTATACTTGGCAATTTGGGTCGCTACTGATTCACACTCACACCCCTCTTGAGAGCATAGCCTTCCCTCAGCCCACGTTACCACAAAAGGCAAAGGAGGTATATCGCTTAACTGTGCCTGTATTACCTTTACGATTGTGTTGGTTCTTGGTTTGTAACAGTGGGAGAGCTGAGTAGGCATTTTAGCCTCTACCCATCATTGTACTTCTGCAGAGCAGAATTCAATTCATCACAGTGTCCATTTTCAAGTAATTTGTCCGCATTTTATGTGTTCCGGTACGATTGTGAATGTAAATATATATATTGCAGTTATTAAGGTCTATTGTATACACCACAGCAATTTCATCAGGTTGAAAAGGGCTGGCTGATGTCACCTCTTGTTAGAGGTGGGCAGAGACAAATAATTCATTGATATGGCCTCCCTAGAGCCGAGCTACATGACTGGCTCGGCTCTGAGAACCAAACATGAAATTAACCTGCAAAAGACTCGTACCTGGTGCCATACCCTCCCCCCAAAAACAAGACAAATCCACTTCTTCTCATCCAACTTCCCCACATCCACAACATAAAACTCACCCCTTGAGTTCCAATGTTGGCAGACATGGAAGAACAATATAAAATGATGTGCCAGCATGATACAAATCACTTAATGGGTGATGCGTGAATTGGAGCCCGGTCTATTCTTTAAGCACTTAAGCCTATATTCTCTTGGGTCTAGCCTTGCAAATATATGTTCATGTTTAGTTTTCACGAGCCAAAATAACAGTTCGGTTCATAAAAATGGCTTGAGAGGTACAAAAATAACCTTACAAACCAACCTGAACAATACATAAATAATTATGGAATTATGTTAAACAAAAAAAAGAGTATGATTGTGACTTTAGTTTCCCCATTTTGAATGGAAGCCTAAATACTGCCAGAAAGACAAAGTCATGTCAAGGGGAACAAGGTTTTGACAAAGACATGTAGCTAGTTATTGTGCATTTTATGAAGATAATAACAATTATTATTATTATTAATATTATTATATAATGAGAAGTTTATTGAAATTGCAAAGTTTGTTCTTTGTGTTTTTTAAGCATGGACATAAACTAGAACATTTATAAGGGGGGGGGTTCATTTTATGACTCATTTTAATTATAGGGAAAGAAGACATTGGGCCTCATTACGAGTTTGGAGGTAGCCATGCCGCTTTTAGTGGCATGGCTACCCCCAAACCGGGTACCGGGTCTGGGTCCCGAAAATAGGGAATTACCGGGCCATGCCAACTTTGGCGGGCCCGGTAATTCCCTTTTTTCAGGACCGGGACTCGGTACATCCCCATTGAGCCCCCATAGGGGCTAATGAACGGTGCCGGTCCCTTACTGGCACTGTTCATTACGCGGCCGCATTTTTCGTAATGAGGCCCATAGATTTGGTTGTTAGCTGGAGCTGTGGGGTGTCTATTCGGTACCATTATGCCCATATCGTTCTTATCACCAAATGTTCAAGCTTATCTGCTTGCCTGCTGCCTTACATCTAAAGGTTTTTCCTTTTAATGACGTTCCAAAAAATAAAGAGATGTACTGTAAATAAATGGAGAGTTGTTATGCTCTGTCTTTGCTGATGTGACCGGGAGCCGCAAAACAAAATGAAAGCTTTGTTATTGGTTACAGCATCAGGATAGTTCAGCCTCAAAAATACAGAGGACACAAGACTTAGGTAAAGGTAAGGACATCCACCGGCACACCCTCTCACTCCTCAGCCAGCCTCTCTCCAACTGCCATACATAGAACACTCAGGAGTCAGCACTCACTCCACATTTTACACTCAGAACTATGATATCACCCTGCGTGCAAGGAAGACGAAGCAGGAAGAAAGCACAACATTACAAGAGGTCTCCATGTGACGTGCTGCTGAAGGAGCTGAGTATCAACTGACTACTTCTCATGTAGTCTCTGATGGTGATCGAGGTGAGAGATAGCGAGTACTGCAAGGCCCCCAGAATTAATGCCCTGTGCCACCACCCATGATCAGCACACATTTCTTTTCTTAATTAAGGGTAACGTTCTTGTGTGGTCATATCCTGTGATTTCATTACATAGCCAAAGAGCAAGCGATGTCACTTTTGCTAGCCCTGTGATTTTGTTACTATGAAGGCAGTGTTTTTGGATCGCTATCAACATATTCTTGGTGGAACATTGCTAAAGAGCATGTTCCTGAGTGCTCTGCAAACTATCATATACCCTTGGCAGCTAAACTCTGTGGTGAGCAGCTGCTTTCACCAGCTAAGGAGTTTAAAGAAAGAACTCCTCTAGCTGCTTCCACTAGCTAAGTATTCTAAGAAATGGACTCCTCAAGCTGCTGTCTAAAGTTAAGGATTCCAAAAATTGACTAATCTAATTTGTTTTTTTCACCAGCTAAGGATTCTAAAAAATTGGCTCACCCAGTTGCTTTCACCAGATGAGGATTATAAAACATTGACACATTGTGTTGCTTCCATCAGCAAAGGATTCCAAAAAATGTAATCCTCTGTTATGTTTTAAACACAAGCTTTCTTTGTGAGAGCAGCTGTTAACTCAAGGCAAGATTAAGCAAGTGATCTTTATGCAGATTGTCCCTCACGTCTCATTGTTAAGCTACAGAGAACATACAATGCAGTGGTTTGACTGGTCTGTGAACTGTATGAAAGAGGTCATTTTCCAAACCAAAAGCATCTCTACATTGGCAGAAGGCTGGCAATGGAATTTGTTTTAATTGGCTTGTCTTGTTTTTTAGACCTGGAACTCTACTGGCCCAACTCACATGTTCTTCCATGATCAGTCACTACATTCACCTCCATCCAAGGAAAAGCTCTAGTCAGCTCCCCCTTCAACCTACTCCATTGGAAATGTCTTCCAAATGCAGACACTGGTTTGTTGTCCATGCTCCCAGATCCTGCAATGCCATGACTTGTGAGAGTCAGAACTCTGTTTCTTTAAATCTTTCAAATATCAACTGAAGGTCTTCCTGTTTCATCATGCAGTTAAGTGATTAACATCCAGAGACTCTTCATGTATATTGGTGAGTTTACAAGTGCCTTAAATCAATCAATCAATCAATCAATCAATCAATCACAAATGCTAGGAGGTCTATGTATTAGCAATATTTTACAGTGGCATAATGCCACATGTGTTCCCTGTATTGTTTTGCTGTAAACGTTGCATAGGGAAAGTAAGGTTGGCCCATTTTTAGTAGAAGACATCAGCACATCTATGTCATTAAATAGTGTTTGGTTTATAGTATGCTATCCTGATAGGGAAAGAACATCTGCATGAATCAAGTTTGTCTTGTGTGAAATCCCTCCCCAGAGTAGAGATTTCACACAACTGTAGAGAGAAAGAGGGATGTGGGGAGAGAGAGAGAGAGTGAGAGTGAGAAAGAGGGATGTGGGGAGAGAGAGGGAGGGAGAGAAAGAGAGAGAGAGTGAAAGAGAGAGAGAGAGAGAGAGAGAGAGAAAGAAAGAGCGAGAGAGAGAGAGAGAGAGAGAAAGAGAGAGAGAGAGAGAGAGAGAGAGAGGCACTTAAACTGTTCTGTGGTATGCAGCTTCCTCATCCCCAGAAAAGTGCAGAAAATGGTACTGCCTCCTTGAAAACCTAGGGTATGCCTCCTTGAAAACCTAACAAAAGTTTTTTTGTTTTTTTTGTTGCATTCTTCAGGTTGGCACTAACCAGGGCTTTGAAGTACTGTGATGGTAAAAATAGCTGGGCTTCATAGGTCCAGGTCATTCCGCAAGCCTGTTTCTTTGATGTCTTATCTTTTATTATTGGGCTCGGGCAGACACAAGTGTGAAATGGATTGTGGCAATGGCCCCTTTCTCTGATAAAGTCACAGCTCACTGGGAAAGGGACATTAGCATTCCAAAGCCCCTCATTATGTGTATTCTCCACAGTAAATGCCTGCATCACAAAAGCTGTGAAAAGGTTTAATACATGCACACTTGCTCATTATATTCGGAAGAGGAAGAATACAAGTAGGACAATACACAGAGATGTCTGGTTGTCTTGTGCAGGTAAGACATTTACAAGCATCAGGGTGTTGTAATTGTTTACAGACTCCTTTATTACGGGAATAAAAGGTGTTACCAAATGAATGTTGAAAACAAGGAAAGGTGGTGTTTTGTAAAAATGGGGACAAGCATGGATACAACTTTAAACTGAGCATGCAACCACCAGGGGGAGAGGGAGTGAGACAACACCCTGGGAACAGTGAACAGTGTTGTACATGTTACTGTCTTTTCACAGAAACACTTAAATCTGCATGTTTCCTACAAAGGGCGCAAACCAGGGTGAGCCTTACTTGACATCTGCTGCAAACCAGAATAATCAAAAGAGATCATTGTTTACAAAAAATTGCTTCCTTTATTATTGTTAGAGATGCCTCAGTGCCACACCGTGGTGGAAATACAAATCACAAAAGACCAAGTAGGGCACAGGGCTCCATGTAAATTTGTGTTTGCTGCGCAACTACCATTTCAAACCTTTTCAGTAAACAAGTCATTGCTGATCCCTCAGAAATCTGCTGGCAGGTGATAGTGAGTGTAGATCTTTCTTTTAAATAATGTCACCAAATCATGTTTCAGTCATTCAAACACCAGGCCCCCTTCACACTGTGAACAATACTAGCAAGAGCCCAGCCTTAAATGTTGTGATGTGTTTGATACTTTTTTTTACAAGAGAGTTTAGGCAGCGATCCCCCATGAGATACATGCTTTGTATAATCTCCCCTGTATCAGGTGCTGACACCTTCTTCAGTACAGAAATATGAGTACGATTTTTGTGGGAGCATCGTATGCAGTGAGGCTCTGCATGATCCTAACTGGAATATTGGATTGAATGAGAGGGTCAAGTTAGTGTGTCTAGAGGTTCAGAGAGAGCCATTGTTTATTGTGTCTAGTGGTTTGGAGAGGGCCAGGGTTCATTGAGTCTAGAGCTTTTGAGTGTGACAGTGTTTATTGTGTCTCAAGATTCAGAGTAGGCCATTGTTTATTGCGTCTAGTGGTTTAGAGTGGGCCAGTGGTTATTGTGTCTAGAGCTTTGGAGTGGGCCAGAGTTTATTGTGTCTGAGTTCAGAGAGGGCCATTGTTTACTGTGTATAGAGGTTCGGTGGAGGCCTGTGTTTACTGTGTCTAGGGGTAAGACAGGGCCATTGTTTCTTGTGCCTAGAGGTTCAGAGAGTGCATTGTTTATTGTTTCTATAGGATCCTAGGGGGCCAGTGTTTATTGTTTCTAGAGTTTCAGTGTAGGCAATTGTTGATTGCGTCTATTGGTTTGGAGTGGGCGAGTGGTTATTGTGTCTAGGGGTTCTGAGTTGGCCAGTGTTTATTGTGTTTAAAGATTTGGAGAGGATCATTGTTTACTCTGACTAGAGGGTCAGAGTGGACCATTGTTTATTTGGCCATTGTGTTTAGCGGTTCAGAGACGGCCAGTGTTTCTTGTGTCTGAGTTCAGTGAGGGCCATTGTTTAGTCTGTCTAGAGGTTCGGAGTTGTCCATTGTTTATTGTGTTTAGACGTTCAGAGTGGGACAGTGTTTACCGTCTCTAGAGGTTTATTGGAGGCATGTGTTTATTGTGTCTAGGGGTTCAGACAGGACCATTTAGTTTTTTGTGTTTAGAAGTCGAGATAGGGCTACTATTTATAGTGTCTAGAAGTTAAGAGCAGGACTGTATAATTGCATCTAGGGGTTCAGATAGGGCCATTGTTTATTGTGTCTAGAGGCTTAGAGAGTGCCAGTTTTTATTGTGTCTAGAGGCTTGGAGGGGACTAGTGTTTAGTGTGTCTAGCAGTTCTGAGTGGGCCAGTGTTAATTGTGTCTAGAGGTTTGGAGGGGGGAATTGTATATTGTGTCTAGAGGTTTGGAGGGGACTACTGTTTAGTGTGTCTAGCAGTTCTGAGTGGGCCAGTGTTAATTGTATCTAGAGGTTTGGAGGGGGGAATTGTTTATTGTGTCTAGAGGTTTGAATGGGGCTAGTGTTCAGTGTTTCTAGAGGTTCCAAGTTGGCCATTGTTTAGTGTATCTAGAGGTTCGGAGTGGACCATTGTTTATCGTGTTTAGATGTTTAGAGTGGGCCAGTGTTTCTTGTGTCTAGAGGTTTACAGGAGGCATGTGTTTATTGTGTCTAGGGGTTCAGACAGGGCCATTTGTTTTTTGTGTTTAGAGTTTCTGATAGGGCCAGTGCTTATTGTGTCTAGAGGTTCTGAGTAGGACAATATATATTGTGTCTACTTGTTCAGATTGGATCATTGTTTATTGTCTCTATCGGTTTAGAGAGTGGCAGTGTTTATTATGTCTAGAGGTATGGAGGGGACTAGTGTTTAGTGTGTCGAGCAGTTCTGAGTGGGCCAGTCTTGATTGTGTCTAGAAGTTCAGAGGAACATTGTTCATTGTATCTAGAGATTTGGGGTGGGCCAGTGTTCAGTGTTTCTAGAGGTTCTAAGTGGGCCAGTGTTTCTGTATTTATTTAATCTATTTATTGATCACTTGTTAAGCGCTTGTACAGGTAGAAAAAACTGTTTCAAAGCGCCCACAGGCAACAGGGAGGGGACAGGGGATGATAGACAATGAATTACAGCAATGATATATAATTAAACTAATTAAATACAACAAAATAAGAAGAGTAATGGGGAGGGGAGACAAACCTACTATGCCTTGTGAGTGTCCAGAACGTGTAAGTGCAGAGGGGAGAGGGGTAAGGGATAAGTGATGTGGTGCTCAAGGAGAGCAGCAGGTGAAGTGCTAAGAAGACAAATTTAAGTGCAACCCCCAGTGGGGAGGGTGAGCCTGTTAGGCAGAATCCTGTGCAGTGCCCTTATGGATCACGACACACAATTAAGACTACAGGTGGCAATACAAGTTTTACCTTTGGTACACGCCTGTACTACTATGTCAGAGTGGTAGCAGTGGCAGAGCAGCCAGGCTTATCTCAAGAGTATATGAGCAGTAGCAGAGATTACACAAAGGGACCACAATTACTGTGACTCAAGCACATACTGACTCAAGGTTTCAGGTAAAAAATATAAGTACATTTATTTTTAAACCATTCGTTATAGACACAACACTTCTATTGAACTCAAATAAAAACGACACGTTAAATATACTGCAACTAACCATTTCACTTTGTATAGTAAGTTTCAAGGTAAGTACCCTGTGTTGAATGAACCACTGTGTGAGGTTGTCGAAGTGGCAGCCACCCGAGCTACTGTGCAAAGGGAGGGTACGGAACAGCACAGCAGAGAGGGGTGTAAACCCACGGATAAAACAATGCTGCCCTTGAGTGAATCAGGTGAAATAAAACACATACAAACACCACATCCCAGAAGGCCCCACCAAATAGCAGAAGGCATCAGTATAAAAGCCAGAATAAGGGAAAGGAAAATAAGCAAGGGAGAGGGGAAAACATGCTTTCATATTCAGGCAGAACCCCACAGCCAGTGAATAAAACCAAGGCTGGCACCTCGAGGGCTGAGCAGGGAGGAGGAGGAGGGGAATTAGCATCAGGTGTGGGGAAACCATTGCTGGTAACACCAGGCAGAAATTACTGGGAAGGATGGAAATCCTGGGTCAAAATCCTCACCAAACGACTCAGAAGGGGTCTTGTCTTGCAGGAGTGGAAGGAGGCTGACGGAGAGGCCCTGGAGTGGAGCGAGGCCGGTCCCGAGTACCAGTGGGCGTACTAAGGAGGAGAGAAAGAACCTCCGGAGAACGCCCTACCCGACCCACGGGTCAGGTCAGCGACGCAGCGGAGCAATACAGTTGAAGGGGAAGGATCAGTAAGGAGTATGACGAGGAACACCGGGGGGTTGTGTTGTTTTATTTTCTTCGACTTCTGAAGCTGGGCAGGCCAGTGGCGGAAACTCGGAAAAGCCTACAGCCACGGGCCTGGTGACCTCCCTAAAGGGATTTGGGGACATTTACTTAGAAACGGCCTGGCGAAGACCACGCTTGGTCCTGATACGAACTGTAAACTGTTTGATTTGAAGGAAGGAAGTCTCGTAATTGGTTTTGGTATACTACAGCGTGAACCTGGTGAGCTGTGTAATAAACCTTTTTGTTGAACACCTTGGCCCTCATTACAACTCAGGCGGTAAGGGGTTTACGGCGCCGTAAACAGCGCCGACCCTTACCGCCTGAGTACGAGGTCCCTTAGCGCCATGGCGGATTTTTAGCAGGTGTTAAAATCCATGGCGCTAAGGGACCATGGAGTTAATTACGCCACCGTAATTTACGGTGGCGTAATTAACGCCTTCCCCACTCCCATTATGCCCTATGGGGCAAAAATGGGAATGGGGAAGGGTAAATGGGGATTGGGGACTTACCGTCCCGCCAAGGTCGGAATGGGGTGGTAAGTCCGCCAACCACCATGGCGTAAACATAGTTTACGCCATGGTGGTAAAGTCACGGCCCAGGCGGTAACTTACTGCCTGGGTCGTAATGAGGGCCCTTTTCTTGTCTCTGGCTCACTACTTAACACAGTGTTACGAACAAAACACGTTACCGTGAATACGATTGCGATAACTTTTTGACAGTTCGGTCTACTAAATAAACGCGTATCCGTGACATGAAATGCTACCGGGGCAAAAACACACTTAGCACCATGGATACCCAAAGGGTCGGAGCCAGGGTCGAAAGACACCAGGGCCTGTTGCTGAAGATCACACAGTCAGACAGTTCACGATTCAACGTAGCCAAAAGTACTTCGATATTGTCAATGTTCGGAAGCAAAAGTTATAAGGGAAGACAAGGGCAAGCCTTGGAAATGAAGAAAAGGGATTCACCCAGTTTCCTCAAGTAGAACACAGTACTTTGTTCCAAGGGTGCAGCTGGTGCCCTGGCAGTTGTTTCTGTTGGTTTCCCGCAGACCCACGATTCCTGGAGCTTCGTTGTGAAGGAGGACGTCTGAAGGGGGTCTGCACCACACAGGGATGAAGCTGGCAGCAGCAACGAGAAATAAAAGGTGCGCTCCTTAAAAACAGGAGAGGCTCTTCAGGTGGCTATCCGGACCACTACAGCAGCATGCAGCGATTTCGACCAAGGAAGAGGATCCTCTGGCTATGGAAGATGAGCTGGTTATCCCCACCAAGCTCAAGGGAAGAAGACTCCAGACTGGATCTTCTCTGAGTCGTTGAAGGGAAGATAGCTCAGGACTGCAGCAGGCTTCACCGGGACGTTGTTCTCTCCGCTTCTCTTCGGTTCCTTGTAGTTCCAGTGGTGACTCTCTGGGCCTCATTACCCAGTAGGCGGTGAGCCATGGCGCTATTAGCGCCATGGCTCATGCCGGTAAAATACCGGCACCGCCTTGGCCGAAAGGGGATTTACCGCCCCATTCCAAGGTTGGAGGGGTGGTAAATCCCCCTTCCGCCATTGCCCTTCCCCATTCCCATTTCTGCCCCATAGGGCTCTATGGGAATGGGGAAGGCGCTAATTACGGCACCGCAATTTTGCGGTGCCGTAATTAGCTCCGAGGTCCCTTAACGGGTTGGATTTTAACGCCTGCAAAAAGCAGGCGTTAAATCCCCCAACCCGCAAAGGGACCTCGTAGTAAGGCGGTAGGGATTTACCGGTACCGGTATTTTACCGGTACCGGTAAATCCCTACCGCCATCCGTGTAATGAGGCCCTCTGACTTCTAGCCCAAGAGACCTGCCTTTTATGCGGAAATCCCCCATTCACACAGCCTGGCTGTCAATTACCCAGCAGGGGGGTTGTCCAGCCCGGACAACTACCCTGGCCAATCATGACAAAGTGCGACTTGGGTTTCCTAGGATACCCTGTGCAGGGGGTGACTACACCCCTCCCTCACATTCAGCCCACCTATACACCCAGCCGCCTTGAGGAGGGCTTCTGAGCAGAAGAACAAGAATGACTTTAACAAAAAGAAATGGCGAATTAACCCAACCGGAGCCAAAAGAAAGACGATTTGGTCAAGCGGGTTTATGTTCGAGGCTAATATAATAGCCAAGAACAGTACCACGTTTATCTAATATAATCGCGATAGAAAAGTTAGGGTAGATACCACTACCACCAGCCAAGTCTAAATGTTAAAAGAGCGAAACAATGCTCTAGGAGGTACAGATAAAAAGGGATACAAGTTAACCCTTTCCAGTACTCCATGGAAGATGGGGTGTACTGAATCTGTGGTAGATTGACTAAGTAAAGTTAATGGTAACTTTACCCTTTTCTGGGGAATGGTAGTCGCCTCAGAAATGGAGTCGAGGGAAGTCTCAAAGACAACCCTATGTCACGGCACTGAAGGTGCTGTGTGTCACACAAAAAGAAGAGGGCTACTGAAGTGGTGTACTTCAGAGTCCACAATCACAAAAAACAGGTGGAAACACATAGCAAAACACAGGTAAGAGGGGGGGGGAGCTCTCACTCTTACCAAGTGAGAAAAAAAAATAAACTCCAGAAGTCCAGCAAAGCTGCTGGGGGACTCACTAGGTGAGGGAAAGTAGCCATAGATGAGAATTCTCCCTAACAGAGCCTAAGCAAGTGCATGGGATAGACAGAGGCTCGAATGATAAGATGTGGGAGGTCAGGACCCGAAGATACAAAAGGGCCCTGCACATCAGTCAAGCTACTGTGGATTAGCAGGGGAGAGAGGGAGAGAAGGAAGAGGTAAAGAGGAAGGTCTTGATGCTCTTCTGGAACTTAAGGAGGCCCTTCTCAAGAGAAAGATCGAGGGGGAGGCTATTCCAAAGAAGGGAGCATGCTGAGGAAAGTGATCAACCACCAGCTCTTCGTTTTGAAAACCACTTCACACACCAGTAGTTGGCGCCAGAAGAACACAGGCGTCTAGAGGGGGAGTATTTGGTCAGAAAGAGCTGTAGATAGAGTAGTCCCTGGCCCCAGACAGCCTTGTGGATAATGCAGAGGGATTTGAATTTAATCCATGCTCAGATCGGGAGCCAGTGAAGATTTTCTAGGGTAGGACAGATGCAGGCCCTGGGCTTGAGGCCAAGGATAAGTTTGCTGCCCTATTCTGGGTTAGCTGGAGGGGTCGCAGAGTGGACAAAGGAAGATTAAGGAGGAGGCTATTGCAATAGTCAGGCCTGGAGAAAACTAGAGCACGGGTAACTTTGAGTCTCTGATTGAAGGTGAAGAAAGGTAGAATTCCTTTGAGAAGAACGAGCTGAAAGTGGGACTTCTTGACAATGTCCTGAATATGAGGGATGAAGGAGAGAGATGAGACAAAGATGATTCTGAGATTCCTGGCTTCGAAGGAGGAAGCAGGGGGAGAGCCCATGGATGAAGGCCAAAGTGAAGGGAAGAATTAGGGTGCCGGCGTTCCGAAAGGGAGGATCTCTGTTTTCCTGGCATTGAGGCAAAGGTCATTAGTAGTACACAAGGCCTGGGTGGCTGAGAGGCAGTCGGGGATAAAGGAGGGTGCAGGGGCATCTGTCAGAAGTTTGAAGAACAGTTGTGTGTCATCAGCAAAGCACTAGAGGTTGGGGGAGAAGGAGGAAATGAGGCGTTCCAGCAATGTGAGGTAGATGTTAAAGAGTCAAGGCAAAAGAATGGAGCCCTGGGGGATGCCACAGGTGGAGGAGGAAGTAGGGGAGGAGAAAGAGTCCAGAATAACTTTGGACGAGCGGTCAGTTAGGAAGGAGGTAAGCCAGTGCAGAAGAGAGATCAAGGATGATGAGGACAGCACGGGAGTTGGAATCAAGGAATGCAAGCAGTTCTTCACAGGTCTTCAGAAGAGCAGTTTCCGTGTGTCTGGATGCTCGGAATCCAGACTGGTGGTCATGAAGACCGTCAAAAAGTTTGGTGTGAGGGTTAAGTTGGGGAAGGGCCAGCTTCTCAAGCAGTTTCCCAGGAAGGGTGTGATGGAGATGGGCCGATAGTTGGCCAGGCAGGAATGGTCTGCTGATGTTTTTTAAGGAGAGGGCGCACAAGGAAGTGCTTTAGGGAGGATGGACAAGAACGAGTAGCAAAGGAGTGGTTACAGAGATCAGCAAGAGCAGGGGCGAGAGAGGAAATATTGTCCTTGATGGTTCTGGATGAGCAAGGGGCAACCTGTTTGGAAGAGACAACTCTGGTTACTTCATCCGGGGAGACAGGAGCGAAGGAGAAGAAGGAGGAAGGTGGAGGGTGGGTGGTCATGGAAGGTGGGGGGGTTGTAAGAGAACATGACAAGGCTGTTCAGTATGTCCTAGGTTTTGGAGGTGAAGTGAGTGGCGAGTGCATTGCAAAGGGCATGGGTTTAGTGTGTCTCGCGGTTCTGAGGCAGCAAGTGTTTAGGGTGCCTAAAGGTGTGGCTCAGGTCTCAGAGACAACATATCTGATATTACAAACCTTGGCATGACAGGAGCTTTAACGTTTTTATTATTTATTATTATTATTATATATATACTTATAGAGTGCCGAAAGCCCGCAGGCAACAGGGCGCATAACATAAATCATACAATCCACTGACAAGACAGAAAAACAATAAACACAAACGGCTGGGCAGGAACAAAGCATAGCTTGACTATCAAGCAACAGTACAAACGAAAAGGAGCAGAAAAAGCAGAATAATAGTCCAGTACAACTACGGATAAATAATAATACTGCGCCATCAGCATTAATTCAAGACAATTCTCAGGATTGTAGGGGATCATATCTGTTGTGAGGGTGAAATTCTACTCAAGTACATTGGTAAACTACTGAAACCACATCCGACAATGATGCAGTCCCTGTTTTCGGTCGAGCACCACTTGGCAATTTGAGTTCTGCTGAGAACTTTTAGGTCTTGTGTTCTCACACAGTTAGTCCCCAGTCTAGAGTTAAGCCAGGCCAGGATCTTGTTTTTCAGGGCTTCCCTGGATTCCAATTGCTTTGGCTTGGCAACATTTGTGATAATAAAGTTTCTCGGGTCCAGGACGAAGCTCCTCAAGCTGGGGTCCACAATACTGGCCATTTAGGATTTCCTTTGTTGAGAGTCCTTACAGGTTTGAGGGGCGTCCAACGAAACTGACTTTGTATGCGGCATGGAGGTCTCTCTTGATGTATTGCCTCCCTGGTCAACCGTGGGAGTGACAATCGTTGCCTGAAAAGACTCACCAGTATGGTAAGCCTCTACCAGGACTGTTTGGCAACCATTTTGGTGGCCATTCTTAGAAGAACAGGGGGTTTGTGTGGCATTATCCCTTCTCACGGTTTCCAAAATATTGGGCTTCTTTGGATTAGACAAAGATGTGGTAGAAATGTTGGGAATTATGAGTGCCATCCATCTCTGGAAGTCCCTAAAATTCGAACAAGCCACAAGGTCCCATAATAGCTGTTCCTGATGTAGCCGCCATGGCTCTATATTCTTAGAGTTTGCCATCCCCCTTTCCATGTTACACGCTAACTTTTCACCTAGTTCTTTTGCATCTTGTATGAGTTATTTTGATGTATTTTACTTTGCTGTCCCTGAGAGTAAGAAAGATCACTTTTGTAAAGTTTGTAGATTCAGAACTGGTAAAGTAATGCTTTTTTCTTGGCATTTTCAATGGCCGTTCTGTTCGCTTTGGAGGCCAGGGTGAGATTATTTTTATCTGGCTGTTCTTTTGGATTTGAGTCAGACTATTTGTATTTTCCTAAGTAATTGTTGTTTTAAGCGTTAATTTCTGCAGTGAAGCAAGGTTGATGTGGGGCACTTTACAAGCGCCTGTCGTTTTCAATAGAGCAATTGAGTCTGTAATGTTTTGTAATGATGACCTGTAAAAGTGTGCCACGCTTGCAAACCACTGCCTGTTTGGAGGCCAGTAAAGCGGAAATATTGTGAAACTCCAAACAGTCCTTGTTTCATAGTTTACTGGACGTGAATTATCTCAAACAAGGAATGGTTGGCATGTGTAATGTGGGCGGTTCCAAGCGGAATCACTCCGAAATGTTATTAGAAAATTCAAGAAGCTCTGGCTTAAAGTCCATTAAGATTATGTTCTTTTCATAACATACTATTATTGTACCTCAGATCTCATATTTATGGAACATTTCACAAACACCTATAAATGCAATTTTCATAGTGGCTGTGAATAGTGATTACTCTGGGAGGATGCACCCTAACATTTCACACCTCTTTCCGGTCTTGCCATTGTTCCAAGACCAGTGCATACCTTGATAATGAATATCGTCTTCATTCTGTATCAGGTAGTTACAGACAAGTATGATTTATTTTTTTATGCTTTCTTCTTTCACTTTAATAAAGGAAACGTATTCCTCTTACAAAAAGTGCATTTTGGGTATTTTGGATGGGGATTTACCGGGTCCTCCAAGGTTGGAATGACCCGGTAAGTCCCCATTCAAGGAACCCGGACCTGGACACGAGTTTTGAGGCAGCCGTGGCGCTATTAGCACGATGGCTACCTTCGAACTCGTAATGACCCCCCCTGTGTCTGTCCATCCTCCCTGTATGTTGTGGTGAGCCATGCTGGCCTAAAGGAGGCTACATGCTCATAGTAAACCTATAACTGTTTGAAGAATTATTCAAAATGTTGGTGCTTAGGAAGCAGCAGCAAGTAACATAAAACAACTTATGTGAACAATTTATTTTATTTTTATTTTATTTTGGTTGGCTAATTTACATTAACCTTTCAAAACAAATTTCTATATAATGCTTTAAATTAGAAATCACAACATAGCACATCAGGAAAAGAGAAAAGAAACACCATGATAATATAAAATCAACATAAAAGTAGTTTGTCAGACATAATTCAAAACATAAGCCACATATAAAATAACTAAAACCTAAACATATGAAATCTAGCAGTCCAACGTAAAATAATCTTAAGTGACTACGTGTTATTTTTAAGTACACTGTAGTCAACTCGATTAATACATAATCATTCTACAGACAATACTGAGCTTGCAAATGTGAACAATTGTAAATAAATAGCACCAAAAAAACGTTAAATGTACATCAAATTTGTATTATTTATACTTTTTTAAGTTGTAAAAAAAGTGTGTTTGAGGTATGTCTTTCCACACATCAGAGTAATAGTTACTAAAATGATCTCTTGAGTGCTGAATGCTAATTAAACCATCTGTTTTTGTAGGTGTGCATTTTTACTACATTTCCATAGCCATATGAACATACTAGGCCAACCTGACAAGGCTATGCTTTAGAATAGATCATATTGGTAGCTCGGCATTGCATAGCTGCCTTATAGTGCAGGTCCTCCGATAGACAAAGGGCACCTGTGAAGTTGCGGAAGGTTGCAGCGTTGCTCATTTTACAGATGATTGTCCTTTATTGAAAATGGAAGACACAGGCACTGGCAAAGCTCAGACACATAGAGTAGCCACATGACAATCTTCACAACCTGGGGAGGGGAGCTCCCTTTCATGCAGGCTGCTTCCCCAGCACACCTTTAAACTTGTTTTGCACTCACTATAGTTTTTTAACCTTGTATGCTAATTATGTTTTCTGTTCCGCAAAGCACATTATGTGCGGGGGTTACCTGGCCCCTTTGCTTTAAATGTCAGTTCCTTTTACAACCTTGCAGTCTGGTAGAGCAGCTGGTGTCGTGCTCACCATTTTTTGTATTATTGTTTAATTTGTTAGGGTTAGTTTACAATGTTTAGTGGTCATCTGTTCTGTGGTCATCTGAAATATCTACTCAATAAGTGCCAGAGTGCAGCCTGTCCACACAGCACGCAAGTGTAGTGGGGCTCTTCGTTTGCAGGCCAGAGTCAGACTTGAGCCGAGCCCGCCTGTTGCCATCCATATACTGCATGGGTGGCTGGATCTGGATCTTCCCTTCATTCTAACTCAGGGTATAACTTACTCTCTCGCTGCCCCACCATCCTTTCTCCCCTGACATTTCATCCTCTTTCCCCCGAGAACATGCTCATTAATTAATCATTTTATCAGCCACAAAAATCATAATTAGTCCTATTAATACTTCTCATCATAAAGTGCTAAAATGCAATCGAATCAATCAAGTCAATGCCTGACCCACACACAAACATGTCTTCAGAGTTTAATTTTGGAATGAAGTCCAGATGTTTTATGCATCACCACATCTTAGCTCAATGTAAATAAGATCTACATTCTTAATAATATCTTGCCACAAGATTATTGTGCATTTCATATAAAATCGGCAAGCAAGGCCATGTGGCGGTGATGCTTTAATTTTTAAAAAGCATTTCTCACGAAAGAACTTTTCTATCAGCCAACACGATGATAATGATGCGTTACATGCTAAATGTCAAATCACTAAGACCTGTTATTTAGCTATTTTAATTTTAAATAGACCATCCACACATGGCGCGTCGTCCTCAGACTTTCAAGCCACCACAAAGGTCAATTTATTCCATGATGCTAAAATATCTACTTACTTGGTGACTTCAGTTATTAATTAGAACAAACTGAATTGTCTAAATCTATGCAGTGTTTAAGTCATCCTGGGCGAACACAACTGATAACATTTTTTACAGACACTTTAGTCCATACCCTTGATTGGATTTTCCCCTCATTCACTTCGGGACTGATGAATCCTTGTCACATATTTTCTTGGACGGACCATTTATTAGTCCCTTTAATTTTATCTATCAATTCAAACAGAAAATGGCCTAACCTCAAACCAAGTGAAATATTGTTAAAAAAATTGTCAGCAATCGCGATAACAACAATGGTACCCCTTAATTTCCCCTTAATGGTACAACTGAATGATGTTAAATTTAATAAGGCATATTAAACCTTAGACACAATAAACAATCATCCTTACTCTGCCTTAACAATAGTAGATATGCCCAAATTAGTAACACAAAAGAATAATAAAAAAAAATATTGATATGAAAGTCAATTACTCAATGACAAATTCCTGCTGTGCAAAGCAGAACATAAATTGCATATCACTAAATCATTTTAAAGGAAAAAAGAAAAAATCTAACAAACAAGATCTTCTCTGCAAAAATACATCTAAAGAGCTGTTTAAGGCTTTGGATGAACTTCACAAAAAAAAAAGTCCAACCATCTCGCCTCTACTATTCAATTGTCTAATCTCTGGCTGAAATTTAGAATGCTACTTTACTCCTATGGTAATTTTTTCTCCAATTAGATAATGTGGCATTGGCATTAAATTCCAAGCTTTTCGCTGGATTGAAAGAGTTAGGAGAGTGGATGGACACACACCAGTTCAAGTTCAATGCCGGGAAGACTCAATTGCTTCCCTGGGACTACCCAAATGGTCTCAACCTTTCTGGACAGGATCTGTAGGACTCAAGCAATTTAGGTGTGATAATTGATGACATATTGGGCCTCATTATAAGTTTTCAGGTCTGGAAACAAGGATACCAGTAAGATCACCGACACCCTTGTTTCCGGACCGGCAAACTATGAGTCTGCCTGCCGGAGCCGATATGCCCGACAGGTCTGACCCTCCCAGGCGCAGAGGCCACGGTAGGCAGACAAGTCACTGATGCACCAGCACCCTTAGCAATGTTGCCGGTTCTTCAGTGTCCCCACTTCCCATAGAGTCCTATTGGACTCTATTGGACTCTATGGGAATGGGGACTTACATTTTACTGGCGCCTGACTTCCCGGGCTGCAAATTGGAATCTCCTGGTGGCACTGGGAAGTCAGTCGCGGGTAAAACGTTACGAGTTTGGCGGCAACCCGGGTTACCGCCGGACTCCTAATGAGGCCCAATTGTCTATAGTCACACAAGTGAACAAATCTCTGGAAATTAGCTTCTGACAGATTCGGCAACAAAGGAAAGTATTACTCTTTTTCTGCTTCAGACACCAGGTCCGATTGGAAAATGCCTTCATATACTCTCACCTTGCTTTTTGTAATTCAGGATATCTCAGTCTTCCTATAAACTTGATATTTAGCTTCAGAAGGATTCAAAACTCCTTGGTGAGAATTCCTCTTAAACTTTCAAAGAAGTCTCACATGTAATTTGCCTTAAAACAGCTGCACTAGCTCCGTCTAGCCAACAGAATCAAATTTAAATGATTCTGCTTAGTTCACAATGCACTTATCTCTAGAGGCCCTAATTTCTTGATAGATACATTCAAAAATAAGTTCCAGTTTGCCAGCTTTGGGTAATCATAATGTTTTGATCACCAGCAAGATGCACTCAGTAAAATGGGGGTTGATGAGATATTATCCTTTCCAGGCGGTTTCCATTTGAAACCATTACCTGCGTCTTCAAGGAAAGAAAGTGAACATCTCACCTCATGGAAAGAATTGAAAACCTTATTGTTGCACAATAATTCAGAATTCCTTGGGCCTCATTACCAAGTGTGGAGGTCTGGGAAAAAAGGGTGCCAGTAGCAATGTACCTGCACCCTTTCCAGACTTCCACACTACAAGTCTGCCTGCAGGGATCATTGCAATGGTCCCAGTAGGCAGACCTTTCACGGAAGCACCAGCACCATTAGCAAGGGTGCCGTTGTTTCTGTGTCCCCATTCCCATGGGTCCTGCAGGACCCATGGGAATGGGGACTTACACTTTCCCCCACTTGATATCCCAGGCCGCCAGGACTTGTCCCGGTGGCACCGAGCTATCAGGTGGCGGAAAGGGTGTTACGAGTTCGGCAGCAACCCGCTGGTAGAACCGGCGGGTTACCGCCAAACTTGTAATGAGGCCTAACTTGTCTTCAATATAAATATCACTTAAATGACACACAGTCGTTTCACATGACTACATGTGCAAGTATGCTGAGTGAAAAAGTGCTCTTTTCCGGTGTAAATTGTGATTTATAAGTTACATCAATCCAAACTGAACAGAGAGTGGTCTTCTGAAGCCAACTGACCACGTCCACCCACCAGAATAGTAAACATGGGGAATGGCTCTACAGAGTTTGACTTGTCTGTTCCACATGGGTATTCTAAAATATATTTGTACAACTTTTAAATGGGTGAATCTACAATTTGTTTTTGTGTTGGAGCACAACATATTTATTTATTTAAGTTTGTATTTGCAATATGCTGTCTGGCCCTTGCAGCACCATGGTGTGTGGCACGATGGCAGGAAAATAAATGCATTAGAGTAACAGTGGACTGGGGAGAGGTCATCCGGAGAGAGCCAGGTTTCTAAATCTTTTATAATTTGAGTATGATTCACAGTGGAGGGTAGATGGGTTGGAGTTCCACACTTCAGCAAGGCAGTAAGAAAAAAATGGGTTCTCTTTCCACTCTTTCAAGAGATTTACGTTATACAAATGGATTTTAGGTTTTCTGTCCGGTTGGGCTACTTTGTAAGTACAGGTTCCTGTTTCCTCTACGATTTCATAAGGTCTGTGCCATTTGGAGACAAGTTTGTTTTCTGACGTGGGTAAGAGGACTAGTACTTTCTGTCCTATGGAGAATGATCTTAAGTTTACTTTTTTTTATCATAAGTGGATTTTTGTTGGCTCTGGGCCTTTTCCATACGTGTACAAATCAAGTCTTGGACCATTTTCATATGTTCTCGAATTCTGGTGGTAGTTTGCGAGATGGGAATGGGAGCCTCCTCTGATTCTTCCCAGGTTTCCCGGAGCATGTCCATGACATCTCTGGGCTCTCTGCCATAGAGCAGTTCGAAGGGACAGAACCCAGTGGAAGCTTGGGGGTTTTTCCTGACTGCAAATAGTGCCCATGGGATCATTTGATTCCAGTCATTCCCGTCCTTGTCCACTAATTTTCATTAAAAAACGTTTCAGGGTCTTATTGAGTCTTTCTACCAAGCCATTGGTTTGGGGATGGCACACAGACGTTTGAAGGCTGGTAATGTGGAGTAGCTCTTTGACTTTGGCCATAAACTTACTCATAAAGTTTGAACCCTGCTCTATTAGTATTTCCTTGAGAAAACTGACTCTGGAGAAATAAGGTAGGAGATGTTTGAGGATCTGCTGTGTGGTATTTTTAGGCATGGGTAAGTCCTCGGTAAAGCCGGTCGCGTAATCCACAATCATAAGGACATATTTATTGCCTAATCGGGATGTCTCTAAAGGACCAATTATGTCCATGCCGATTCTTGAAAAGGGGATTTCTATGATTGGTAATGGGTTCAGAGGGGCAGGAACTGGGATGTGTGTGCTGGTCTTTTGACAGATTTCGCACGGCTGGATTAATGTTTTGATATCAGAGTGAATACCCGACCAGTGCAACTTCCCACCAATATGCGCTTGGGTTTTAGATTGTCCTAAATGCCCCCGGTAAGGTGGGAGTGCACAATCACCAGTACAACCTTTCAGTGGCTTTTAGGTATTATCAATTGCGTTTTTACTACAGCATCTGAGGATGTATCTCTTCTATAAAGCAATCCTTGTTTTAAGAAGAAAAATGGGTTTTCCCTTCTCTAAGCCTTGTACTTCTAGGATTGCTTGTAGAAAAGCTTCAGCCAGAGCGGGATCATTTCGCTGGGAAAAGGCTAGATCAGGATAGATGGCGTGCTCTTCTCCCTTTTTCTCTTCTATATTAAGAGATTTATCAGCTCCCCCAAAGCCTAAGTTGCCTCTGTCTGTTGTATCTGGTTAACCTTCTTTAAATGGAGGGAATAATGCTCTCTCTAAAATTCCCTGAGCAATATGATCTCCTAGACTTATCTCAAAAGGGATCTCACCATGAGTCTGTAAGAGAACCTTCACATCTCCCTGGAAGTCAGGACCAATAATGCTTGCTAAGACCTCTATCCAAAACTTCCACGCGAAACCATATTTTGGGGCCAATTGTATGTAACATCCCTGAGGGGGTATCAGGACCAAGTCTGTAGGAATCATTCCTCTTTTTCCCAGGAGGATAATAACTTTGCTACTACTGCAGATATCAAACCCTATTGATTCCTTGGTGGTGATGGAGGATTAGAGGCTCTATGTCTACGTTTTTGAAACTGTAGGGTTCCCCAATTAGTTTCAATTGAGTCACATCCCACTCTGTCACCATATGTAAGGAACTCATGGTGGCCACTGTAAAGACAGACGCAAGTGATCACAGTTCAAGGGTGTTTATTAAACTGTATAGGTAGGTTGTAAAAACTCCTAATCTAAACCTTAATCTAAGATGGAAGCAAGCTTCGACCATCAGACAATAATAAGGCCGCTCCGAGTGGCGTCTTGACAAAATAAAAGGGCCTATACTAAAAAAAACGATTGCCAATCCTTACGCTAAATACACAAAGAAGTGTGGGATAATGTTCGTAAGAAAGAAGGAAGTATTCACACATTAAAAGTCAGGATGCGGTAGTCGTGGTCTCCCTTCCCCATGTTTTAAGGCAGGATTCTGGAGCACAGCACATGCTCGAGCTTTCCCAACATGAGCCAACAGTTCCGCTCTCTCCGCTCTCAGCAATCAGGGCCTTCGGTGGTTACGTCTCTTTTCTAAAAATGGCTCTTTCCTCCGAGGAGCTGGTGGGTTTTAAAATAAACCAAAGTTCCTTCCTGTTTGTGCTTTGGGTGATGCCTTTTCACCCCTGGGTTCCCCTCTTCCTTGCTCAGGCCCTTCTCAAATGTTAGTTTCCCTCCATTGGGTTCACTACTGCTTTCAAAATAATATCTTCTGTATCTTTCACGAATCTGAATGCCTTTTTAAACAGTTCACTGTGAACATGACTCTGCCAGGTTCACTCCTGTCAACACACTGTATATCGGGACTTTAGACTTTGCCCCCTGTTTATCGGCATCCCTCCTTCGTGTTCACTCCTGCCAACTTTGTCAATCAGTTCTCATGATGCGGGCTTCAGTTGCCTTAGCTTCACAACCTTCTTTCCCTCAAAGACTTTCCACTGTACAGAGGATTTTACTGTACCCCTTTATGACCACCTTGACATCCCCTGGTGCCTTTCCCAAGGCTTTTCTGCTAACTGTATTTTCAACAATTGGGTTATCACCCAGAGTTTCCTGAGTGAGCACCGGCGTGGTGCCAGACTCCTCGGTTGCTGGTTTTCCCCATTCTAGTATCAAGAGTTCTTTGTATTCTATCAAAATTAAATTAGCTGTTTGCTACTTCTGTTCAACACAGTTCGGTTTCTTATCGGCTCTCCCCTCGTCTCAACGGCTGTGATGAACCGCTTGGCTTTTCTTCTCTCTGGAGTCAAGGTTGGTACCACAGAGACAAGCATCTCTCCCCGGCGTGGTTATCAGTGGAGGAGGGTCTCCTGCACCGTGGACATCTGCTGTAACACACATTGGTTATTGTTCACAGTCTTACGATTCCTTCTGCAGAGGTTTCACGGACCTTGGTCGGAAAGGGCAAGGTCACTTCTCCACTTGTCACCCTCTCGGTTTGCGCCGTCTTTTTCCTCTTGAACTGCTTTGCTGAGTTGGCTATCTCATCCTGCGGTCTGCCTTGCTCGTATTGTGCTTTCGTGCTCTGCCTTTTATCCCGTTGGGGAAGGGACAGGGCTGTCAGGTGTGTGTGGTTTTGGTCAATTGCCTGACTTTGCCTGACCCTTGTGTTGGGACATGTCAAGTTAATGGCTTGGGTGGTAGTCTGTCATCTTTTGTGATATGAGAAAGTATTTGTGTCAGAAAAGGGGGGGGTAGAATGTGTGAGTATCCTACGTGGTAGGTTGGGGAAAAGGTATTATAAGAAGGGTTATACCGCATCTCACCCTTCGGTGTCCCTCTTCCACTCCCCGAGGACCCCCCCCCCATCCAGGTGGTCATCCCTCTCTGGGCCACCCCAGGAACTGGATCTAATAGCGATGGCCGTGTCCTGGCCATCTGGATGACAGACCCCCAGGGACTAGTCAGGGAGACACCTTCACATTTCTCACAGTACTCTTTATGATTACACTCCACTTTGTGAGTCTTGAATATTGCATGCAGGGAACCAGCAACACATAAGTGAAAGCATTAGTGGTCATCTGCATGCAATTATCAGAAACTGTCCCTCTAAGAAACTTGCAAGTGATCTTAAAGTCCTAATGTTCTTTTCTCCCCCAAATCAATGCACCCATTGAGGCCGCATACTACCAACTCAACATACACCACACAATACTCATCTTCACTTTACTCACATAATTGAGATATTCACGTCTGTCATTTCCACCTGCATAGACCATTGAAAGATACTCTACTTTGCAAGTCGCAAGAGCCGCTCCACAATTTAAAGCAGAAATAACCAACATCAGGGTCCCTGAACTGGCTATAAGTAAAATAAATGTATGATTTTGATATCATGCATGTTAAGTACTCCAGCATGGGCCCAGACACATAAGACAAGTTGAAATCTCACAACACAACAGCTAGAAACCTAAGATCTGGCCACTGAGAATCTAAAAGAGCTAGTAAAAGGGCCTTCAGCCAACTACTTATCACTGCACCACCTCAGATACCCAGTCAGGTCAAAAATCATCTATGTGCAGTTCACAAAACAACTAAAACCTGCACTTTTCGAATAAGCATTGGACAACAACTAATATTCAGGCTAGCCTGGTTCCCATGACTGGTAATATATATTTGACTGTCTGCACATATGGCTCCCTCTATAGAAGCATGACTAACGCTGAGCACTCTGTAGCAACGGCCCTCAATTTCTAAGGTATGTTGTGTATGCGCATTTCAACATGCTGTTAACACCAAAATATATCTATCTTTGTGCCAGGATACTTGCTTTTGAATGAGCACAACACGCCATTTGTCTTGTACTTTCTGAGTTTTTGTGGGGTCTTCTCATTCGGGATATTTTCACTCTGAAAGTTCTCAAATTTCTTAATTGCTCTACAATTAAGAGGTATTTTCCGGTGCAGCTGTGGCATGTTTGAATTATCTTTCTTCTAGTTTTCTTTTAAATTAAGAAAAATATTGTAAGCCTGGTTTTGGAAATCTGTTTTTACTTTTTTATATTTTTTCTTTGTATTTTATGCATTGTTCTTTTATCATTATAAATAAATAAATGGATGAGAAGTTGTCTGAGGAGAAAGTACAACTTACCTTTCATGTAAATACCCCATTGGATGTTGTGCAGATGCTGTGTTCTCTAGATGTGTTTCTCCTTAAGTAAAAAAGCACATGGGGAAAATAAGAAGGGGCACTACATAAGCGTACAGAATAAAAGACCAGTAGAAATAAGTAAAAACAGAGAAGCACAATACATAAATGAGTTAATAGATATATGAGTGCGTGGAATAAATGAGCTCCTCAATTCAAAAGTGTGACAAGCACATGTAATAACTAAGCACATGAAATAAATTGCATAAAGGAATACAAAATATTTACGCACAATGAATCATCTCATCCCGGATTGGCTGCCTAATGTAGATAAAGGAAAGATGACTGTAACTCTATAGATATCATATTCTCCTATTGCTACATACCATGAACGCTTTGCATAGCTTGCATAAAACCATCACCTTGCGTGATTCATCCCTTCCACCAATTTTGCCATGTCTACAGTATGCTGATGTCCAACCATATTTGCAAAAGACATTGGGCCCTGTTATGACTGTGCCGGTCCGGTAACAATGGTGCCAGTAAGCCTACCGTCACCATTGTTACCGGACCGGCACAAGCACAGGCAGGTGCCGTTCCACCCGCCAGGGTCAAACCTGGCTGGTGGAATGGCACCTGCCTGCAGAGTTTCACAGAAGCACCGGCACCGTTGTTAACAGTGCCGGTGCTCCTGTGTCCCTATTCCCATGGACTCCATGGATTGGGGACTTACGAAATTACCTGTGCCTGACTTCCCGGCCGCTGGGGTCATAATACCCCGGAGTTACCGGGAAGTGAGGCGCTGGTAATTCTTTTTGGGTATGGCGGCAACTCGCCGGTAACACCAGCAGGGTAACCGCCAGACCCGTAATGAGGCCCATTGTTGCCTTCTTTCCATCCACATCACCTCATAATAATAATATGTTTTCCTATATAGCACTTAAAGCCAGATTCATCCCAATTTCTTAGTACTGTAAGAATAGGTGTAATTATTGATCTAATTACTCCAATGAATGGCACGCAATGTATTGACATCTGAATGGTGAAAGGCTGAGCTGAATGATGAAAGGCTGAGCTGGGCCTGCTACAGGATTCCAACATATATAGTGCAGGCTGGACCTACAATTGTTTTTGATTTGCTGAGTGCTGTCACTCATCTTCAAATCATGTCCCATATGAGAGGCAAGCTCATACCTTCTGAGCTATCCACCTGGAGCTATCCATTGTGTGCATTGTATTTATCATCATATCGCTTCGCCTGGCTTGCCGAGCTCTGAGTCCCTGCAGAGAGATGGAAGACTGCATCGCTCTGTTCCCTCTCCTACTTTAAATGATAGCCAGACAATCAGCTGATGCAAATGACTAGAGCACATGTCTTGGTTCTTGGTATCGATCCACATTGCTCTTGGCCTCTTCCTCATCCCAGTACTACCATTCGGTACCTGTTGGGAGTTTTCCTTCCCAGTGGCTTACACCTGTGATGTAGAGCAACAGTACATTCAGGCATCTGGTGGGGGAGGTAAGAGAAGGGTTTTGATTAAAGGTGGGAGTGGCAGAGGGATACTGTGTTCTCCTGAAGTGGTCACTACTCTCAACGAGGTCCTCCCTCCCATGAGATCCTCCTGCTGTGTACCAGCCCCAGGGGGACTATTGGGTAGTGGCCTCACCACCCTGGGGTCTTAGGAAGGGGCTTGGAAAGGGGCTCCCCATCTAAAATAGGAACAACAGCTCAGGACTCATCACAGAATCCTTTATTTCTTCTTTTCACCACAGAAAGGCTCATCATAATCTCAAGTACAGAGGCAATATCTATCTGTCAAATTCTAATCCAAGTGTTCAAAGCAACCAAACTGAAAGGGAACCCGTCACACCCCAACATGGTTTGGTCCATAGATGGCTCATCATAAGGAGGACGAAGAGGCTGACCCCAAAGCTTTGTACTCTTATATGGCACTGACCTTATTTGCTGTTGGCCATTCTTGAACTATATGGTGACATATAAGGTTGAGTAGACCTTGCTACGATTCAAACCTGTGACCTACAGATCACATAAATACCAGCATTGAACACATAACTCGCTGAGCTATCGTACCAGCTATTTCTTCTTAAATGTGAATACCACAGCATTTGCTAATACATTAGCTCTGGTGGGTATGTGTCTTATTGACATAACACTTATATTCCAATTGCTTCAAAGTATTGTAATGATATCCTGGCACACTAGTAAACCTGATAATAAGTAGTGCTATATTTTCTTTTTAAAATGACTGGAGGGGACAGGAGAGGGTAATGGGAGGATATCCTGATAAATGTTTTTACAGCACATTTGATTAAACAGCACTATGTGGTGCAATTGGATAGTTTAAGGAGTTAAAAGATCATCTCTGATAAGTGCCAGCCTGCACTTTCCATGTTCATATTCCAACCGGGCTGAATCATTCCAGGCACATAATAACACTTATCATGTTTGCTACAAATGCCGTAACATAGTAAGATATTATAGCTAGACTGGGTGCACCAAAATGCCAGACTAGTCATGTAACAATGCTTATCATGCTTGCTTTATCATAGATGCCCAGTAAAAAATGTCATACCATAGTAAGAAATGGCTTAACTGATTTTGTAGAAGAGCACAGACTTATATCTGCAGGAGATCCTACCTCCCTACCTCCCTTGTATTGGAGCCATGAGACCATGCCCTGTCTAACATCAGCTACTGTACCAATCCCGCAGCAAGCATATTAGCATTACAACGATAATACCGAATGTACCCTCAAGTTGATGACAGCCTGCAGGAGGAATTCCTTGAAGGAATATGAGAAAGAGCTAAGAAAATGAACTAATGACGTCATAAGAAACTGTGCACAACGTCCTGAAATACTGAATGAAGACGATATATGGATCCTAGAGGACGATTGACAAAGTAAAGAATCAAGTGAACCTTAAAGTGTAAAAGAAGAAGATTACATGTTAACAAAGTTCTGCAGAAATCAGAAGTTTAATGAATGTACAGATGCTGAAATGCAAGATAGATCAAACCATTGTATAGGCTAGCTACAAGTAGTGAATAGAATGGAGAAGAGAAAAAAAAAGGAGAAGAGAGAAAAAAAGTAGTGAATAGAATGCAGACAAAACTGCCATTGTATAGAAACTGGACATTGATATCATGAAATTAATAAGCCAGAAAATCATTAAAAAAGAATGAAAGGCTGTGTCAAAGTAGAATAGCAGGTTACTGGGGTTGCGTGGAGAGGCTGTCTGGCCTGAAGTCAAGATCTTAGAAATCGAGGTCAGCTATCTACTTTGAAAAAGAGCGCATGTGCGGAGGATGAATCCTCTCACATTAAGGTGCAAGAAAGAACACAAAGGATGCCAGGTCTTAATTCTTTTAATGCATTTAAAAGCTTGCAGAATGAACAGAATCATGGTCTCTTGTCTCATGAGTCAAGGATGGAAATAGGGCCTGAACTTGAAGTTCCAGACACGATAGCGAGTGCCCTCACTCCCGAGCATTCCCAGGACAAGAATACTCTGCAAGGCCAACTACAAAGAGAATTTCATGGCAGGAGGCATCGGTGATGAGATATGTTGGGCTAATTGGGTGGTAGGGCAGCCTCATGTCCTATCTACTTGCACCTGGGTCTTCGCTTACGTACTGCTAAATGAACCGAATGTTCCATACGTGGCACAAGCGTGCCATTCAATTGTATTAGTCCGTGTAACGAAGGACCTTATAGCTTGAGAAACCAGTTAAATACAGTGTAACTGTTTTGTCTTAAAATTACACGTTCGAAGAGGTAGTCATGAGTTGTCCACGGACAGCCAATAACAAACCTAGCTCCTATATGATTGTATATCTAGATGTGTCCCTTAACCAATCCAAACCCTTGATATGTTTTTCACTATTGCCACGTAATATGATGTCACTCTGATGCATAAAGAAGTATATCATTGTATTTTTTGTGGAAATCGATGAGACTGAGTGTATGTCCATTGATGTTCGTTGTAACCTCCCTGTTTAAGATAATTGCTAATAAACAGAAACTTGCCATCTTCTTGAGTTTGTCCGGTTATTTGGACTGTAATCCCACCAGCCATAAATGCAAGTTTCAAGGGAATGTAAGCTCAAATGTATCAAAATGCATTCGAGCCATGTCATAAAACCTATCGTGCTTGCTTTGTCATGGTTCAAAAGCAAGCATGATAAGTTTTATTATGTGGCTAGACTGTCATTTTTGTGTAGTAAGTTTAGCCATTTCTTACTGTGGCATGCTATTTTTTACTTGACATCTACAATACTGAATCATAAATGCCCAGTAAAGAATGGCATGCCATAGTAAGTTATGGCTAGACTGATTACATCAAATGGCCAGTCTAGCCACATAATAACACTCATCATGTTTGCTTTATCATGCTTTTAAAGCAAGCATGATAAGTGTTATTACGTGCCTAGACTGGCATTTTAGTGTATTAAACCTAGCAATATCTTACAGTGCCATGGCATTTTGTACAGGCCATCTGTGATATTCTATCATAGATGGCCAGTAATAAACGTTATGCCACAGTACGAAATAGCTAGATGGGTTGCATCAAAATTACAGTCTTGCTACCTAATAACACTAATCATGCTCGCTTTATCAAACAACAAAGTAGAGGTGACAGGAAAGGAACAGAAACCATGTCTTAAGAAAAAAGTGCCTCAACAATGTTGTCCTAAGCAAAAAGAACATCAGCAATGTTTGGGGAAGAATAGGGAGAAGCTCCAATGTACTAAAGTACAATTTAGGACCACAGAAATCAGACGCAGGATAGTAGAAATCAGGTCCAATGACAGTCCAAAAAAGATTTAGCTTTAAACCAAGCCATTTGTTGGACTATGTGTTAGATGGTGAATGTGGGGACTGAGTTTAAGTCTCCTCAGGCCATGTTGATGCCATGGCCAGTAAAGCTTTCTCAAATCATTGTAATGTATACTCCAGCTTATTCCACCTTTCCCCACCCTCTCCCTGTGGTTCAGATATACATCCAAGAGAAAAGAGTTGTGTAGCATCCTCATGTGCCCCAGAGTTCCGTGCCTAGGTTATGAAGTTAGTGGGGCTTCAGAATTCTGATGGTTGGTGGTGTCCGATGTTGGGGCAAAAAAAGAGCTGATGTTCATGAATAAAAGATAAGAAGACTTGTCTTGTGTTTTCTTTTTTGTTGCATGCCACACTAAGTTATTCTGACCATAGGGTAATAGGCAGTTGTGGATCCTTTCTCCCCCTGCAATCCAGGACTGATTTGTACGTGTAGCTCTCTATATGACTCTTACATGCCTTTTTTACATCTCTATGCTAGTCTACATTCTCAAACCTTTGAAATTCAAACTTCTATTTCTGTTTATCTGCTGATATACATATCAGCCCAAATATATCAGTTTACAATGTGTGTCCTGAGCCAAACTTAAATTCAAGCTATTTCTCTTAATGCAACAATATCTGGACACAGGTACAGTACACTGGACCTTTTTACTCCAGCCTTAATATGCCACAAAATAACCATTGCGTTTGAGAATCATTCTCTTCTTGTTTAGTGAACCCAAAACTCTTCAAAGTCTGCTGTGGCCTCTACCTCAGTCGACCCATTTTTTTGCTGCAGTCTACAAACACATGTTGTTAGATAATTGTACTTTGCACTGGTGAACCAACTCTGTGTCGTCCTTATCCAAACTTTAGATAACTATCTACTTGCATTTACATGTCAACCTACTTTTTGCAGACATAATTTTCCAATTTACAATACACCAATCAAATTGACGATTTTGATGTTAATCTATTGTGATTGAAGTAATTGATATAAAATATAAAACTAGCCTTTGTTTATGATCATACTCTTTTTATTATAATTTTTATGATTGTATTTATGGAGCGCAACAGAGCGCTTTACAGAAGTATATAACAATAGTTACATAACAGAGTGCATTATAGAGGTATACAATAGTACAGATGCATAACAGAGCACTTTTCAGAGGTAACAACAGAACAGATATACAGCGGGGTGTAGGATACAGAGGGCCACAGAGGATGGGTACAGCTGTACCAGGTGGAAGGGAAGAGAGAGGCAGGCAGAGTCTAGTGAGTTAGGTGGCGCGAGAGGTGACGTGATGGCCTAGGTGTTGAGGAGGAGACATTCCTTGAAGAGATGGGTCTTAAGTTGTTTCCTGAATTGTAGGAGTGTGGGTACGAGTCTGATGCTGACAGGGAGGAAGTTCCATAGTCTTGGGGCATAGGCAGAGAAGGCTTGTTTTCTGGTCCTTTCCTTTTTACAGCAGTGGATCTCAAGTGTGCACGTGCACTTGCTACTGGTGGTGCGATGTCCACCGGAGATGTTACGTTTCTCTGCGAGGGAGCTGGATGACTTGAGGGCGACTGCCTTATAGATGATGCAGCAAGACTTAAAGGTCATTTGTGAATGCAGTGGGAGCCAGTAAAGGTTGATGAGGACAGGGGTTATCTGGTCAAATCTGCGTAAACCCCTGATGAGGTGTGCAGCCACGTGTACGACACTTCTCAGGGGCACAAGGGAGGACGATGGGAAGCCTAAAGCTGTCTGGACGGAGGAAGGGCTTGAATTTCCGCTGGAGGGACAGCTGATGGCAAGCTGTCTGAGTTTTCTGAGCTATGTGTGTCTTGAAGGAGAGGTGTGTGTCAATATGGAACCTGAGGGACTTGGTGCAGGAGGTTAGCTCGGTCGTGAAGCTTTCAGAGTTCATGGTTGATAGACAGGTCTGTATGCCTGGGTGTGCAGTGTTGTTGTTGAGGAGTAGGATTCAGTCTTGGAGGGGTTGAGCTTCAAGTATGCACTGGACATCTATGACTGGATCAGCGCAAGACAGGTTTTGCCAAAGGATGTCCTTGATGGAGTCGATCTTGAGGTATAGCTGTGTGTCATTGGCGTATTGGTGGATGTGGATGTTGTGTGTGGCTAGGAGTGCTCACAGCGGCTCCATGTATGGATTGAAGACCACTGGGGAGAGGATGGAACCCTGCAGGACTCCACAGGTGATGGGTTGCAGTGGTGATCTAGAGGAGTTCATCTGAACAAATTGCTGGTGGTTAGCGAGGTAGGACTTGAACTAGCGTAGGACAAGGTTGCTGATTCCCATGCACTGATGTAGGGTGTCCGTAAGCGCCTGGTGGTCTGCTGTGTCGAAAGAGACCAAGAGGTTGAGAAGAACCAGGAGGCAGGGGTGGCTGTTGGCGTCATCGACCACCTGTATGGTTGCTGTCTCCATGCTGCATCTGGGTCTGAACCCAGATTGGTAGGTTTGTAGAAGATTGTTGGTGTCAATGTGTTGCTGCAGTTGTGCGGCTACCGATTTTTCAATGACCTTACCTAGGAAGGGAACCTGGGTAATGGGGTAATAGTTACCTTAATTGTCGGGATCCAGAGTCGGTTTCTTTGGTAGAGGGAGGATTTGTCCTGTTTTTATGGTTGATCTGAAGATGTCTTGTGTTAGGGAGCTGTTGATGAACTCCAGGTAGGGAAGGAGAGCTTCTGCGGGGAGGGTCTTGATGATGGATGCTGGGAGGATGTCGTCAGCAAACAATGTGGCTTTCAGGGTGGCCAGGGTTTCTACCAGGTCTTCTGTCAACAGTGACTTGATTGTTGAACAGGGTGTGGAGATTTTGTGAAGAGGGATGTAAGGTGGGTCTGTATATGCAGAGCTGGTGTCTATGTGCTGGTGAATATTGCTGATTTTGTCGATGAATAAGGTGTTGATGGCGGTGGAGTTTTCACTGGAGTGTGGTTTGGCATGGGCGGGTAGCAGGCTGACGCAGTGCTTGATCACTTTGAAGAGGGCTCTGCTTTTGTTGTCGGCTTCTGCTATGGTTTCCTCATAGTAGGAGTTCTTTACTGTGTTGATTAGTTGTCAACGGGTTGCTCAGAGTTCCTTGGCTGAGGTTGAGTTCTTGTGTGTACCAGGGTGGCGACAATTTTGGTTTGCAGGTTCGTTGTTTCAGAGGTGCGTGGTGGTCGATGGATGCTGGGAGGGTGGCGTTGAGTGTATCCAGTAGAGAGTCACTGTTCGGTTGTGGGTGTTTGGTCCATGTTAGGTGGAGGCTGGCGAGGTCTCTCATGATGGCTTCCACTGGGAAGTTCTTGAACGACCTGAAGGTTTGTCTAATGGGTTTTTTCTGTGAGTGCTTGACTGGAGTAGTTTGCAGTATGTTGAAAGCATGGCTATGTGGTCAGACCAGTCAAGCAGGAGAGGAGAGGTGTAGTGGAGGGAACACAGTGTGGTGATAATTAGGTTGTGGATGTTACCGTTCTCGTGTGTTGGTTCATTCATGTGCTGTGTGAGGCTGCGGGTGTAGAGAAGGCTGAAGAGAGCTTCTTTCATCGGTTTGGTGTCCTTGTTGCATGCAAGGTTGAAGTCGCCCAGGCAGATGTTGTTGGCATGTGTGAGGGACATGGTGGTGACCAGGTCAGTGAAGTCTCTGAAGAAGGCTTTGTTGGATTTGGGTGGTCTGTAGATGAGATGGAAGGTGACTGTGTCCTTCGGGGAGAGCGGGAAGTGGCAGGAGAGGACTTCAAAGGAGCCAATGTTGTCGATTTCAAGTCTGCTGCAGGGCCACACAGACTTGTGGATGACTGCAAGGCCTCTGCCAGTCTTGTTCGGCCAGTCACTATGTTGGATGCTATAGCCTCCGGGGACAAGGACGTCTAGGATTTGGGTAGAGGTTGGTGTCAGCCAGGCCTCAGTGATGAAGATGGTGTGAAGTACGCGTGTAATGATGAGGTCGAAAATGTCTGCTGCATGGGTGATAGCTGAGTAGACGTTGACGAGTATCAACTTCAGTGTTGTGGACGGTGAGCGGGTGCTGATTGGCTTGGGAATGAGTTGGGTGAGGCTGCTGCATTGCGGAGTCCATGCCTTAGAAGGGCAATGTCATCAACGTTGGTGTTGCCTGGTGATGGTGGGAATGGACTGTGGGGACGGAGGGAGAAAACACATGTCGGCACATGCTTACCTATTGTCTGAGCAGGGGATTTGACCCTGGGTTCTCTGGATCTGAACACAGAGAGCCAATTTCTCCGTCTGCCCTTCACCTCGGACACCCGGGCGAGAGACGCCCTTGATCTAAGAATTATGAGCAGAAAGGAAAAGGCAGGGCTAAGAACCAACAGTTTACAGTGATTGATAGGTGGGCGGGGCTTAGGCCACGTGACCTAGACCCATTTGCACCTGCTCACCAACTGCAAAGAAGATGAGGCCAGAGGGCTGCTTAAGTAGGGAAAAACTGCAGCAAAACAGGAAGGCGCCAACAGTTTAAAGTGATTGACACGTGGGCGGGGGCTTAGGCCACATGACCTAGATCCACTTGCACCTGCTCACCAACTGCAAAGGACAAGAGGCTGGAGGGCTGCTTAAGTAGGGTTAAAAAGGGCAGCCAAGCAGGAAGGCGCAAACAGTAATGTTCCAACTCTCCAGGAAAGTTACAGGTCCTTAATAATGCTGATGCGAGGCACCACAAACAACAAGACAAACTTTCCTAACGCCCCCAGGGAGTTAAGAAAGCTTATTCCTAATGGATTCAGTTTCATTAGATGATGAAGGTTTGAACTCCCTGGAAAAATGTGTAGGACTGGGTGGAATTAATGGACTGTGAATGCTGGCAACTACAACCATTTAAGATGGACATTCTACATCAACGCAGGAGTTAAGCAAGTCTGCCTTCTGGCAACACTAGTCTTCAATCTTTACATCAACCCTCATCTGGAAGTGTTATTAAATGGCACCAAAGATCATCCAGAAATTAACAATGGTGCTGTTGCCATCCTTCTTTATGTAAACTATTTAGTCTTGTTGGCATGGACTCTGAATGCATTTGAGAAAAAGCTCAACATAGCAGTTCACAATTGAACAATGTCAAAATAAACAAGTAAAAATCTAATGTTATGGTTGTGATGAAATAACTACTGCTCTGCATTACTGGGATGAGTTGTAGTTTCTAACCCCCACACTACTACTAGAACAGCAATGATCTCAATCATAAAGGTGAAACAGGCATAACATGTATGGTAGAGCTCCTTCGCCCCTTAAACTAGCATGAGCCCAGGGAAAGCTATACACTTAAAGAGGGTTGGGAGCCAGCAAGGAAGGTTTCAAATAACAATAGTACTGTGGTACCAAAATTAAAGAAATATCCAATGAAGGTTGATAAAAGGAATAATACTTCAATTACACTGAAAGGACAAACAGACTAGTATATACACTTTCAACCTGCTACTGTAAGTAAATACACAGATAATGTAGACCTTATGGTCAGCGGGCATTCTGGGTATGAAGAGCAGGATTATTCAGGGAAATAGTCTTTGTAGTAAGATCAAATGCAAGACTATTTATTGTCAGATCTAAGATGGGGCTAAAATGTCACTAGGGCCTATAGAACATATCTTTACTCTCCTTACAAGGCCTTGGGATGGATTTGAATTGGTTTAGTTGGTTTGAAGAGAAACAGCAATGTAGCCAACTCAGCAAGGTTTAATGGCTCAAGGCGTGAAGAAACCTGGGAACAGTGATGATGTGCAGATTGATTTGGCTTCAAGACTCTACAGGTCTCGATGCATGAACACGACAACTCAACTTCAATACGAGCTGGTTTGGCTGGATGCAGCTGCACAATGCAGTAAAGCAGCAACAATACGAAGCTCAGAGAAGCACCAGTTTACCAAGCAGCAGGTCACTTCAAAGTAGTTGATAATAAAATGACATCAGATGGCTTTGGACTTTTATAACTGTGCCTCGTCATAGGCTACTATATCAAACTAGATATCGTTTTCTATTGATATTTTACCCAAGTACCCCCACAAGGCCTTGGGGATGTACAGTTATACATAAATTGAGTCATGGGTGCCCACTGTTAAATGCAGCCTATGGCTGTTGGAATTAATGTAATTACGAGAGGCTGTTTTCAGGAACGCACATTTTACTCTGTAGACGAAACATCGCCAGATCACATCGCAGATGCTGGTGTTTCAGTGTACTGGGCCCAGCAAATGTAGACACTATATTTGTTTAGCAGTGAGCTTTGGAGAGTGTGATTTGTTTAGCAGAGCTCGCTTTTGGGAAGAGCAAACCAGCAGAATATCACATAGCAAAAATCAGAAGAAGCTCAGGGTAGCACACCCTTGCAGAATGCATTCTGTCACACAAACACATTGATCATCAAGAAGACTTCCTACATTGAAAGGAGAGTCCTACAAAATACTTAATCCTTCACGACTCAGGTATCACATTTTCAGCCATCATGTCATGAACGCATAATTAGCAAAGATCTTGTATAAGATTACATAAACAGCCAATGGAATTTTATTCTTCACAAAAAACCTTGGCACTCACATGGCAAACTACCTCAAACAGAGAGCTGAGGCAAACATTAACCCCGCAACGAAGTATGGAACAGGTGTATGGTCTGCGAACAATTCTCTCAAGGAAGCAGGTGTTAGGCAGAATCCTGTGCAGTGGCCTTAGAAGGACTTTAACAAAAAGAAATGGTGAATAAACCCAACCGGAGCCAAAAGAAAGAAAGACGATTTGGTCAAGCGGGTTTATGTTCGAGGCTAATATAATAGCCAAGAACAGTACAACGTTTATCTAATATAATCGCGGTAGAAAAGTAAGGGTAGATACCACTGCCACCAGCCAAGTCTAAATGTTAAAAGAGCGAAACAATGCTCTAGGAGGTACAGATAAAAAGGGATACGAGTTAACCCTTTCCAGTACTCCATGGAAGATGGGGTGTACTGGATCTGTGGTAGATTGACTAGGTAAAGTTAATGGTAACTTTACCCTTTTCTGGGGGACAGTAGTCGCCTCAGAAATGGAGACGAGGGAAGTCTCAAAGACAACCCTGTGCCACGGCACTGAAGGTGCTGGGTGACACACAAAAAAGAAGGGGGCTACTGAAGTGGTGTACTTCAGAGTCCACAATCACAAAAACAGGTAGAAACACATTGCAAAACATAGGTAAGAGTGGGGGAAAAGCTCTCACTCTTGCCAAGTGGAAAAAGATAAACTCCAGAAGTCCAGCAAAGCTGCTGGGGGACTCAAAATTAGCCATAAATGAGAATTCTCCCTAACAGCAGGCATACCGCAAACAACTGAAGTAGAATAGATTCTTAAGTTTGCCTTTATCCTTTCCAATAGCATGCCTTAAAGTGGATTACAATTATTGCTAAAACACGCTCAAATGCTGAAAAGCAGTTTAGAGGTATGCTCCCATGATAGGTACATCTGACAATCTAATAGGTAATGTTGGAGAGAATAAACCACATCTACCTGTAAAGTAGACCTAACGTATCACATGCTAAAATATACAAATAGAATAAACATACCACAGAAATAAGTTTATACACAAGATTCCCTTTTATCTGAAATAAATAAATCAAAGTTACTGAACGCAACCTTTTAAAAAGCCAGAAAACTAGATTTGGAGGCAGGAATCATCCAGGTAAAAGAAATCCCTTAGATGCATAAAACAGAAATTAAATATGAGGATCAAATCAGAAAAAACTTGTGAAGGTCACTTGAACGAAAAAAGGAGACTTTGTATCTGATGTTAAGATGCCTTAATATGAGACGGTAGGGTCACAAACCCTTGCAGAGGCTTTGGGTCAGACACACCACAAGCCTGGAAAACTGGGACTCCTCCTGAGTGATAAGGTTCTGTATGCTACAAAACATGACATATAGGGCCTCATTACGACCCAGGCGGTAAGTTACCGCCTGGGCCCTGACTTTACCACCATGGCGTAAACTACGTTTACGCCATGGTGGTAGGCGGACTTACCGCCCCATTCCGACCTAGGCGGGGCGGTAAGTCCCCAATCCCCATTTACCCTTCCCCATTCCCATTTTTGCCCCATAGGGCATAATGGGAGTGGGGAAGGCGTTAATTACGCCACCGTAAATTACGGTGGCGTAATTAACTCCATGGTCCCTTAGCGCCATGGATTTTAACACCTGCTAAAAGCAGGTGTTAAAAGCGCCATGGCGCTAAGGGACCTCGTAATTGGCGGTAAGGGGTCGGCGCAGATAACGCTGGCGTAAACCCCTTACCGCCAGGGTCGTAATGAGGCCCATAGTGTCATTACAAGTTTGCTGGTCTGTAATAAAGTGCTGGTAATAATGTTTATCAGCACTTTTACCAGAGTTTGCTGGTAGGGATGAATGATTTTCCTCCAGCTAACAGCTGGGGTAAATCTGACCCGTACGGGCAAAAAACTGTTGGTAATACCAGCCAAAAACCCATGGAGTCATATGGGACTCCATGAAATGGGGATTTATCGTTTAAACCGGCACTTGTAATCTGCCAGTAATACCGGCAGGCAAGTACTGGTAATGGTATTAGCATTTCCTGGTATCCCGGCGGTATTACTGCCAGGTTCCAGGCAAACTCGTAATAACCCCAATACTCTCTACAGAGCAAAACTAAACAGAACAAGGGCAAATTTGAAAAGAGAACAGAAAATTAAGAATAGATGAAGAAGGAACTGAAAAATATTAAAGGAATGCAGCAGTGAGAGAAACAAAAATTTAAAGAAAGATAACCATTGTTAGCGCCTCCCAGGGTTAAAGCCCCCGAGATTTGAGCAATGAGAGAATATCACAATTTAAGGATCCAAAGAGATTAAAAGCTCCCCAATGTGACTCCAATTAGCACACAACTTTAATAACTTCTTTGTGGAAAAAATGTAATCTATTCAGGAAGATCTTAATAAAGCAATCCCTGCTTCACAAGCTGACAGGTCAAATCATGTTCCAGAATCCACTAAGGTGATTTTTTATTTTTCCCCAATGTCTTCAGACTCCATCTTGCTACACCTCCAGGCCTTCAAGCCCACTAATTACACATATGATTCCATACCAGCATGTGTGGCATATGGACACAACCATGATTTGGTGGCTTTGTGACGGTGTTTGTGGACTCCTCTGTCTTTAAAGAAGTGACCTCAGGGGCTCTTAAGTCCTCTATTATTACCTCTCTATTAAAAAAAAAAAAATCCCTTGACCCAGTCAACGTACTTGCCTTGGAAGCAAGATGAGGCAGAGCCGCACAGGTTCGATCCCCGGGTCCGCGCTTAGAAACTTCTGGGTATTAACTGCGTTATAAATAACATATCATATCATATCAATAGCAGGCTTGCAAAGATTCTAGACAAGGTGCTTACGGCTCAACTGCAAAATCACATTGAACAATATCAGCTCTTAGATTCCTTCTAGACAAGCTTTTGTCAAGCTCATTTGAAGGAGACAGTGCTGGTTTCGGTATTGGGTGATATCCTGAAACACGCTGAGGGGGTAGCCTGCACCCTACTCATTATGTTGAATCTTTCGGCAGCTTTCGATACCGTAAACCATAATATCCTATTGCTTAGGCTGTCCGAAATCGCATGTGCATCCATGCAGGTAATGGGCTGGTTTCGTTCATTTTTTAAGAATCACACCCAACAATTTATCTTTCTGATTTGCCTCCTGTTTCTTGTGGAGTACCCCAAGGATCATTGCTGCCTCTTCTGCACTTTATTATTTATAGTTAACCTTTGATGTCTCTCTTTTCCAACTATGGCCTCCCTTGCCACTCCTATGCCGATGACACCCAGATCAATCTATGTGCCAGTAACCCAAAATACTCCTTGCAGAATATCCTGGCTTGTATTCTTGAAGTGAATCAGTCGATGGCCCTTAATAAATGCTGCTCAATCCAAAACAGAGACAAACCTATTTGGCCCTAAGCACACGCTTAAGGATCTCTCGAGGTTGCCATCTTCGCCTTCCCCCGTTTGGTCTTCCAACCTGTTTTGCGCAAGAATCTTGTGTGTTATTGGCAATCCAATCTAGGCTTTGAGTTTCAGGTAGGGGAGATAGTTAAGGATATCTTTTTGGGGTTTCACCTACTATGATCAAAACCACCCTATATTCTGGCAGCAGGTCACTCACTTGTAGTCGGTGCATTGTATTAGTTAACAGTAAGCTACACTTTGCATATGCCACTGTGGCAAGTATTTTGGAGCAACAGCTATCCCGCCTTCAGGCCGCACAAAATGGTGCAGTCAGATTCTTTTTTCATCTATCTAAGTTCTTCGTTATCCTCAAACTGCACAGATCTCTGCATTGGCTGCCAGTCAAGTGGAGGATTGAGTTTAAGATCCTTTGACTGATCTTTAAATGCCTGCATGATCTTGCACCACCCTATAATTCTGAGAGGATTCATGTGTATCAGACAAAACATCTTATTTGTTCTACTCACCAACATTTGTTAATTGTTCTTACATCTTGCCTTGTGCATCACGGAGCGAGGAGTTTTTCTGTTGTAGGCCTCACTTGTGGAATTCCCTTCCTATTGACTCGTGCACCATGGACTCCTTTCTCATGTGTTACAAAACACTGAAGACTCATTTACAAACGTTTTGCCCCTCCGTTTTTCTTGGTTCTTGTCATAAAGCAATTAATATACACCCAGATTTGTAAAAACATTTCATTGCCTCTTTTTCAAAACATCTGGTTTTCAAAACGTGCTTACAATGATACAGCATCCACATGAAAAGCAATGTGTCAGTTGTTCTAACCAACAAGTTTTCTTGGGTAGTCACATTTATTTATTCTCCGCCTATAACAAATCTGTAGTTCCTGACACAATATTGGAAGACATCTTTACCTTTGCCCAAAAGATTCCAATGTTAATTGATAATACTTAAAATCTGTTTTTATTGTATTCCATACATTGTAATAAACCAAAGATTAGTAGAGCTAGATGATACCATTTTGGGTTTGAACTAGTTTTGTCTTGAAATCTTAGAGCCTATATATTGGGCTTCTTTGAGTATTTTAAACGAGTAGCCTCACTTTTCAAAACGTAAGCTCATATCTTGGCTAGAGCCAACACAATCGCTATGTAAAGAACAGTTTATTCTTGCCCTTAGAAATTCTGTATAAGAAACATTTTTAATATTGCTAGGGGGATGGAATGAATTGGCATTCGATGTTGATTTGCCTGCACTTTTTGTATGGTGCATTTTGGTTTGAATTTGATTGTTCATTACCATTATGAGCAAATACAAAAAGTCTATATGTTTGTTGCTATAAATCAAAATGTAAACGTAACTCATTCAAATTATTATATCTCAAGTATGTATTTAGGTCTATTTCAGTGCCTTGCAATAATTTGAAAAGGTCATCGATATACCGTAATCACATTATGATGTTTTTATTCCACAAAGTCTTTGGGTTATTTAGAACAAAACAACCTTCCCAAAAACCTATGAGTAAGTTTGAGTATGGAGGAGCATATGGGTTGCCCATTGCTGTTCCTCTGATTTCCACCCAAAAAATCCTTATTGAACAAGAAATAGTTATGTCTCAGAACAAAGCTATTCATTTGTGATAGCATTTGAGTGCATTGTATAAATGCTAGCAATCTGTTTCACAAGGAGAACTCTGCTGCAATTAGTCTGTCTGTGTGTGAAATTGCCGAATATAAAGAAGATACATCTACCATCACCATAACATAATCATCTTACCAAGGTACAAGATGGGTGAGTTATGGTAAAACCAATTTTCCAAAAATTCAATTGCTAACAACATTTTACTCGCTAGATGGCTTTGGATGACATTTTCCAAATAAAATGCCTGTAAGAATTTCTTAAATGGTTCAAACGTTAATAAGATAGTAGAAAATATAATACAACATATAATACTAATTCCATGAGGTCAGAACAGTTTTGGTTTCGGATATTAAATGGACAAAATAATCGCTTGTCACTTGCAGCGATTCACTACATTTGGGAGCTCCTAGAAAGAAGTCCATATATGAGGATTGCAAATGTGGAAAAGGGAATCGGTAAAAGGCTCATATTGATGTCTGGTGAAACGTGATGCAATGAAATGTAATTATCAAACTGTAAATGAAAAAAATTGTGATATTTTAACTTTGTGTTTTTAAGATGATGTTTGATTGAATAGTTTTGTAAAGGTTTCATATTTAAACTAAATACAAAAATAACAAAAAAGTGCAGTTTTAGGCTACTCCCATTACATTTCCCACAGAGAAAAAGGTGGTTACTTACATGTTGCGTGAAACCTGCTGGACTAAATAATAAACAGCGTGGGCACAAAGCAGCGTAGACGCGATTTTTGTCAGTTTGGGGTAAAACCGTTAAGTAGTTTTGAAATTATTTGATAGAGGAGGCGGTGCCCATGGTCCCCACAAACTTGTATTGCCCATTATGCTTTGCATGAGTGTGGCTTTTGAGAAACGAATACCACTATTTTGTTATTTCACCGATACGAGCGATTCCTATGATAATCACAAGGGAAGCTTGAATAGGAAAGTACTCACTTGTATATAGGAGGAGCGGAAGGGCTGGTTTCATATCAGTGTGGCTCGGGAGGCTGTGTGTTCAAGATCATTTTCTTTTTTATCAGAGGAATCCTGTGGGATTTCTACTGGATTCCCATAAATATTTTGCAAGGCACCCTAAACAAATGCATTACACAAACCAGTGAGAGAATTGCAGTGGGTATTGGGAAGCCATTTAAAATTAATGAGAGTTTTTCCATTTCCACTGTAACCTTAATCTCTATTCTATCTATGAGAGCTGTTTTCGGGTTCAAATCGTTGTAATCTCGAATTAAATGTACGCTCTAAATGAACTCTGGAACTAAGGGAAGGTCCGAAAAAACTATATATAGCGCCAGTGGGATTTGATAATTTAATTGTGATGGAGAAATGGGCCTCAACTGTAGGCCTTGTCCACTGGCCATGATCACTGTCTTTTAGCCTATTTGCGGCAGTGGGGACAGTGGACTGAGCATTCAGCCATGGCCAGTGGCACACAATCTCTGGAGCTCATTTATGCAATGTGGACAGTGGATACGGCTGAAGGCCATGGCTGTTGGGATCTTTAACTTTAATACATTTGTAATGCGCATGCCATGGACCCGTAGGCTTAAGGGCGCAAACAGGACACAACAAGGAACACAGATATTCTGCAGACATGCGCCGATAACAGGAATAAAAAAGGACAAGGAATTAGTACCCTAGGTAAACAGAAAGGTCTTCAGTTTCCTTTTGAAGATATCTGTTGACTCAATGGGCCTCATTACGATCCTGGCGGAACGGGTTAATGGGCTCCGCAAAAGAAGGCGGACCCGTTAAACCCGTTCCGCCGCATTACAACCATAAAACCAGGCGTTGTTACCGGGTTCCGCGAAGGGAAGAGGGAGCAAACAACGGGACACTCGTAATCGGCCCGATGTTTGCTCCCTCTCCCATTCCCATTCAGCCCTATGGGGGCTGAAATGGGAATGGGGAAGGTCCTGGCCCGGGTTCCTGGAGGGAGGAATTACAATGGTGCCAGTTGTTAGGCAGAAACCTGTGCAGTTCCCTTAGGGATCACTGCAAAAAGCTTAAGACTACAGGTGTTGACAGTAAACCCAATTGGTAGCAGTCTGTACCACCTAGATTTACCTGGTAGCTGTGGCTGAGCAGCCAGACTTCTCTCAAGAAGAGTTAGACAGTATATAGAGTATACAAGTTAGGTACCAAAATACAGTGGCACAAGCAAACACTGACCAGAGGAGCTTGGGTATAAAAGTATATAATTATTTATTTAAAAACACACCTTGTAATATACACTAACACTAATATGGCAAGCAAGTTCAAAACACAGTCACTAATATATTAATATAGATACATCCCTGATCACTTATTGAACAAGTCTTAGTTAAAACACTACTTATTTTCAGACAGAGGTGAGCGCTTAGCCTAAGATGGCAGAATTAGGAACATTCACAATACCAACACTTTAGGAGAACCAGAACAAGTCAGAAAAGGCAGAGTCTACTGAGGAGCAAGAAAGTCATAGGCCAGGCCCACTCTTGAAGAGAGCAAGGCGGAATGTGTCCAAGATCACACAGTTGAATAGTACTTTTAAAGAGTCGTTGCAAAGAGTTCAAAAAGGGTTGGCTCAAGTTAGGAAAAGTTAGTTAGTAGGTCCCTGGTCACCCCGGGATAGAAAGTCAAGGATTTACGGGACACCTTGAACAGTCTGTTGCAAGGGAGAACAGGCGGGACTCAGTACCTGAAATGGTGAGAAAGCTCCAGCGGGGGCAGTTGTTCCTGGCAGCGGGTGCAAGTCAGTGCTTCGTCCAGGGGAAGAGGAGATGTTGACGTGGAGGAAAGCTGGAGATCGTTGCACTGCCAGGATAGAAACCAGCCGCAGAGTTTTCTGCTTAAAAGGTACTACCCTTTTATTCACGGTAGTGGTGAAGCGTGGCTATCCGGCCGCCGGGTGCTTGCCACAGGCGATTCGACCACGGGACGATCCAGGAAGGCGAAAAAGAGGGCGAACTGGTTATCCCCACCAGCTCAGAGGAAGAAGACTCTCCGGGATGAAGATCTTCTCTGTCGTTGGGAAGTGGTGAGATGGTTCAGCAGGGCTCTATCGGTGGTGTCGTCGTTGCAGGTCGGCTCAGCTTCTCCCTCTTCGGATTCTTTGGTCCTGTGGTGACTTCTGAAGTTCCAGTCCCCAAAGCACTGCTTTTATGCAGAAAACCCCCATTCATCAGTCCTAGCTGTCACTCAAACATGCTAAGTGGTGAGCCGGGCGCTCACCACTGGGCCAATCACACAAGAGTGCGACTTGAGTTGCCGAGGTAACTCAGTCCAGGGTGCCTAAACCCCCCTCCCACACATCCTGTAGACCCTGACAGAGTGGCACCACTTTTGAAGGCTTCTGTGGAGAAGCCCGCCAAAAAGTGGAACAAAGGGCTCGACTTGGGTTGGACTTACAGAGGCAAACACAAACGCCATTTTAAAACTTAGTCCTGGCAAAAAGACCCAACCGGGGAATAAATATTAAATAAATAACCCAGCGGTATCTTTAACATTGCACCAAAAAGTGGTGCGTTTAAAATGAATGGGAAAATCCCATAGGAAATATTCTGGTGGAATATTTTGCGTGGTAACCACTGCCACCAGCCAGAAACTCGATGAGGGGGGACTGCACAGTGCCCCCTCGAAAAAACAGACCCAGGGACAATCTAATTGCCCCTACCAGAACTTCCACAATAGGATGGTTGGTACTGGTTCTGTTCACAATTTAAGACTAGTAAAGGCAATGGTGACTTTACATGCCCTGGGAGACAGTAGTCAGTCCCAGGGTATGGAGTCTATGTTTGGGGGTCACTATGACACCCCTGTGTTACTGCACTGAGGGTGCTGTGTAACACACTTACCAAAAAACACATGAAACCCTATGGAGTAAAAGACCCCATAGCCCATAAAACACATTACAAAGTCAAAAGATATCTCAAATCATGTCTAAGAGTGTGAGAAAAAGAGTCTCACTCTTAGCAGCAAACAAAAAATAAACCCCAACAATCCAGCAAAGCTGCTGGTCGGACTCACTAGGTTTGGGAAATTAGCCTTAACAGAGAATTATCCCTAACACTGGTAGTGCTACCGGCGCTGTTGCTACCGGCGCCGTTGCTACCAGCGCCGTTGCTACCGTACTGCCATACTACGAACTGTGCTCGCAGGTGCCTGTCAGCCCTCCAGGTCAGACATGGCGGGCTGACAGGCACCTGCAAGTACAGCAAGTCGGATGCACCTGCGTTGTAAACAGTGCCAGTGCATCCGACATCCCCATTCCCATTGAGGCTCAAATGGGAATGGGGATGTACCGTGCCCGGCACCCACGAAAAGGGTAATGGCCAGGTCCCGCTGGGCCAGAATAGCCTGGTAATTGCCCATTCGTGGGTGCCAGACCCGGATTCAAGTTTGGAGGTAGCCATGCCGGTTTTACCAGCAAGGCTACCTCCAACCTTGTAATGAGGCCCATAGTTTAATTCGCTTGACAAGTGCAATGTTGTGTTTTTTTATATGTTTTTACCGTGATGTCTGCGTACTACGAGCAGTGTTCGTGAATTGAACGTGGTGTCCGTTTCAAAAGTTTTGACGCACCTCATGTTTTTGGACATCCAATCAGCGGGCGTGTCCGATGTCTGCGGACATCACAATGCCCCCTGATTGGCCCCGGGGGATGTCCACGGACCCAATAGGGAAGTGAGTCAGTGGACTGGACCCAGATATCACACATATATTTGTACCTACTTTTTGGATGTTAAAAAAAAACTTCATGGACGGATTAACACCACATTTACAAAGGCACGCTTTCGGGACCAAGCCGCCGCCCCTGGCGCAAATTTGGTGAAAATCCTTCAAGCGGTTTGGGCTGTAGGCCTGAGCAACATTTTTTTCCATTGCATCTATGAGGATTTCCACAAATTTTGGGACCTCCCCTGTAACTTGAGGATTCGTCCATGGGGGCGAAGTGATAAGCCGCCCAAAAAGTGCTCTTTCTATGGGTTGAGCAACTTAACCATAACTACAGGGCTGCTACCATAGGCCATGTAATATATATATATATACATATATGTTTATGTTTAAAAATAAAACATGAGCGGATTTGCAGCAAACTCGTGCAAGGAACATTGACAAGGACCTGAAAGCATGGTTTTGCAAATGTGTCCGTGTTTTATTTTTTGAAAAGTGTTATAATGTAGGTGCAAAAAATAGTGATATACCTTTAGTGACTGAGATATAACCTGTGGTCAGTGGCAGTGGCCAAATTGTAAGGGCATGACCCAGACAATCTGGCTACTGGCCATGACCACGAAGGACCAGAAATCGGGTTAAAATGGGCATGTCCACCACGGACCGGCTATGTGGTAAATTCTTCCGAAACTGGCATAGGTTTGAATGGGAAAAGAAATTCTGCTCGTGGGTACAGGTTGAAATGCTGGATGGGATTGCAGCAAATATGCACGAGGAGGGTCAGCAAGAACTTGAAAGCATGTTTTAGCAAATAGGTCCTATATTTTATTTTTTGAAAGTGTGAACACAACACAGTGATATAACATTGGTGGCTGTGCAATGGGCCTGGCCGTCAGCACGAAGAAATGTGTACTGTAATTTGCTTAATGGGGCATGCGGTAGGTTTGAATGGGAAAGAAATTGGGAAAATATATTTGGCTTGCGGTTACAGACTGCAGTGGTGGACTAGATTATAACAAACATGCGCAACGATCATTAGCAAGGACCTGAAAGCATGTTTTGGAAATATGTCTTGTGTTTTATTTTTCAAAAGTGTAAGAAACTAAGTAGAAAAACTAGAGATATACATTTGGTGTCTGGGTAGTGGGCCTGGCCCTTGGCAAACGCAAATGTGTACTCTGATTTGCTTATTGGGGAATGCGGCATGACCGAAGCCCAGGCCCCATGGTTGTGGGAGCAAGCAGTAGCATGGTTCATGCACGTCCCTTTGGGACGTTTATACACATGGGGCCCGGTTGGACTCAGTCCTGGCGCCTTTGGCGCCATGCTCATAGAGAAACATAAGCAAGACATAAGCAAGAAAGTTCAGGAACTTTCCACGTGTGTGCATTCAGTCCGGGTGTGGCTTTCCATCTTGAGCTGCACGTTCAACTTTCCATCCATAAGCTGCACATGCAACTTCAAGGAGTGGCAGGTTGTGGCAAGCAGAACAGAAACAGCGGGCATCGCCTTAAGAGCTCAGCTATAAAAGCCAACCCAACCCCAAGGCGCACGCTTCGCGTTAATCTGAATTTGCATGCAGTGTAACGCTCACCACCGCCTGGGATAAAGCAGAACTTTCCTTTGGGAATCCAGTCTCCTGCCCATATGCTTACCTCCTGGAGTCAGCATTCACCTGCATTCTTCACCGCTGAGCCTGGAGTCCATTCTTCATCCTCCGAAATGCAGGACTTCTGCTTTGGGCACTACAGCACGACATTTTCTTCATCCTCCGGCACGCAGGACTTCAGCTCTGGGCACCGCAGCACGACATCTTCTTCATCTACGAAGGCGGACCCTGTAAAAGGACAAAAGGCAAGGTTAGACATTACGAACTTTCAGTTTGAGGTTGCGCTTGCAAAATTCTTCGCGCTTACCCTTAAAAGCTCACTTACCTGCTGCTGGACCGCCGCGGGATCCTCCACTCCTCATCTGGAGCCACCTCGTGCTCTGTAGCTCTGATGGGCCGCAATCACACCTATTTGGGAGAAAGACAGACATTATTACAGAGTTGACAACAGGCTGTGAGAAAGACAATACAAATACTTCAAGACAAAGAGAAAACTGAAAGACACTTACCAGAAAGGTGTGGAATAGTTGCAGCTGGACTGGACACAACGTATGAAGCACCAGTGAAGGAACTCAGTCCTCATTCTAAAAGCACCCCTGCCAGAAGTAGCACGACGGAGAGCTCACCATTAATAATCGACAGGTGAGCCTTAATGGGTCGATGCATGCTCACGGAAACCACGCTATGGGAAGAAGGGTTTGAGAGAGAATTCACTCACAGGCCAGCAAACTTACGTCCTCTCATATCTACGCAGGAGCAGTGTTCCAATTCATCGCAGCAGCCCATAGCCTATTTGCAGTGGGAGAAAGCAGACAGGGGGGCTCTACTTCCTGGGAGGGTTGCAACCATGCCCCAACGTCCCTGCAGAGACCAGGTGAGCGTAACAGAAACCCAAGTCACACGAACAGACCAAACCCATGCAAATTGGGGGATTACGGAGTCCACTCACCAAGGCAGTACGAGAAAAATGAGACAACAACAACTCTGCTTGTACTGTGGATAAGCAGGTCACTTTCTTTGAGAATTCCCGGTGAAGCCACCGAGGAAAATAGTCGGAGCAACCGACAAAGACGAAGAAGGAGAACAAGACTCGGAAAACTGTAACACCCGGGAAGCGTAGGGGTCTACTTGTCGAGTGGTAAAAAGGAACCTGTACAGAACTCATATCCAGTCATCCCGGTGCTCTTGGTAGACCACAAACAACCGACAAAAATACATGCTTTGGAAGCATATACTGACATCGGAGCTGTGGGAAACTACATTGACCAAGATCTGGCTATCCGAATAGGCCTTCCTCTCTGACAAAAGCCGAAATCGGAAAATGTCACAGCGGTAGATGGATCCCAACTTTCATCCGGCCCAGTAAAACATTATACCGAAAAAGTCAAGCTGTTGTGTCAGGACGGCCACCAAGAGGACATTACCTTTGATCTCATTGGTGCTCCTCAGTTTCAGATAATATTAGGAATGCCTTGGTTGGAGACCCACAACCCTAAGATTGACTGGCGAAAATGAGTTCTGACCTTTCCCCAAGACTGTTTTGACACCTGTTACACTCAAAGGCCCACCAAACCGAAGACTAAGAAAAGAATTGTATTGGGTCTCACTGGCTGCTTGCCACTCGAATACCTTGATTACCAAGCTGTCTTTCAAAAGGAACAAGCAAATGTCCTTCCTCCACACAGGTCTTACGACTGCCAACTTGATCTCGTACCTGGAGCCCAGATACCCTGCAGTCGGATTTATGCTCTAACTGAGCAGGAAAACCAACACCTAAAATCTTACCTAGACCAGTACCTAGCCAATGGCTTCATCCGTCCATCTAAATCCCCTGCCTCCTCAGTACTCTTTTTCGTGCCTAAAAAGGAGGGCGACTTAAGAACTTGCATTGATTATAGAGCACTAAACCAGATCACGGTGAAGAATAGATACCCATTACCACTTATCCCAGAACTCTTGGATCAGGTAAAAAACGCTCAGATTTACACCAAACTGGACCTTCGAGGGGCCTACCACCTTGTAAGGGTCAAAGAAGGAGACGAGTGAAAGACGGCATTCCATACTAAATATGGCCCCTATGAATATCAGGTGATGCCCTTTGGGCTATGTAATGCCCCTGCAGAATTCCAGTTTTTTATGAACCACGTGCTCCGTGAAGTACTGGATGTTTGCGCACTTGTCTAAATTGATAACATTCTCATTTATTCAACTTCCAAAGAAGAGCATATTGGTCATGTCCGGGCAGTTCTAGAAAAGCTTCGGCAACATCTTTGTCGGAAACATAATTTCTGTGGCCATCTCTCTCCTACCTGTTCCCTCCCTTTGATGTGGAACAAGGCTCTATGGGTACGACATCAGGAGGCAAAGGTCACTGGTCTCAGGGGCAGGAATGGACACGTTGAGCAGGATTGCTTTACCTTTAAAAGAGAGTATCCTCCGTTGCTTTTTTGATTCACTCATAGATATTCAAGGACATCAGGAAGAACTTTTCTGTAACCCTGTTGGGAAAGCAATCATTTCTAAAGCCCCGGAGGAGAAGACACGTGTCTCAAGGCAGAGGGAAGCGCTGCACCCTATCCATTCCTAGGGCACAGTGTGGGTCACTTTGCTAAGGACCAAGACCTGCCACTCTGCTAGAACATCTCTGTAGGCTGGGAGAACAGAGACTGACAAAGACTCACCTTATCCTGGAGCCCCCTTCAGTGGGTCACATAGCATCCAGGGAAGCCATAACAGCTAGGTCTCCTGTTTTTATCTCTCAAACCACCTCCAACTGAGTTTGACCTGTGTTTGATGGTTTTGAACCACCAGGAACCGGGGTTATTCCTTTGGCACTCATCTTCAAACTTTGAACCACTGCTTGCATCTCTCAAATTGGTTTGATCCTGCAGTTCACCAGCAGAGCCTGTCACCTTCCAAATAGTCTCCTTCTAGAGCCCTCCGCTCGGCCTGCTCCAACTCTCTGCGTGTGAGCCATTTTTCCAAAAGGGATTGGGGGGTAGATCTCTATCCTCTGCAAGTGTCTCCCTCTGGAACAGCCTTCCTACCTCTCTCCATCTTGAGTCTGACCTCCTCAAGTTCCAGAAACTCCTTAAAACCTTCCTCTTCTCTCCCTCTCCCCTGCTAACTTCCTTCTCTTCGCTTGCTTCCCTCCCTCCTTTTCTTCCCCAACCTGCTTGCATGGTGCACCTCCAGGGCCTTACAGGTCCCAGGCTGCCCTGCCAGTCCTACACTTGCCTCTGGGCCTCCACACTCTGCCTGGCACTACTGCAATATGCTCCATGATAGGGGCAACCACTCCACACTTAACCCTGGCCCCTGCTGGACTGGGAGCACTTGTCCCCCTCCCCCTCCATCACACTTCCTGTCTTGTTCTGCGCACTTACACAACCTTGAATGCTGCTCTAGGCCTAGCAAGTCTGTCCGTCCAGTCCTCCCTCTGTCTCCCCTTCCTAGCCTGGTTGTGCTTGAAATACTCATGCATAGGTGCACTGGATGATCAACCACCAAGCAAACTGAAATGTTCGCCAGACCTGTGCTGCTGTTTATTGACCTGTATGTTCCTTTCCCTCGCCCCCCTTCTTTCTCCCCGCATTATTTGTCAAGCACTTCACTAGTAGATATGCCTCTGGCCTAGTGTGCTAGCTATTGTTGTTAGATCATTTGAAATCTTCGAGGCCTAAGAATGACGACTGTATTCCCTTGTTCCCTACCCACCTGGAAGCGCTTTGAAGCACTTCACTCGTGTATGAGCGCTCTACAAATAAACAATTACAATTACCTGTCCGGCTCGAGCATGAGCGCAATGTGCAGATGACTTTGTACACTGCATCTTCATACCAAGCATCGAACCACCAGGACTTTACAATAAAGCTCACTTCGCATTGCTGGAGCATCACATCATTCACCAGTGGTAATCATTCTTTTGAACCACGCTTGATCGCCAAACTGCTCCTGGTGATCCATCAACTTGCTTCGTTCGACACAACCTTTGAACCGTATGGAGCACTTCTTCGAACCCAACTAGACGCTGACTTGTCACCTGGGATCAACGTAATTCCCCACCTTCGAACCCGGTTCGACCCACAAGCATCGCATTTTGAAGCCTGGTTCGACCCCATTGAACTACCTAAGAACTAGAATCAGCTATAAATTGGAGCCCCTGTACTCTTGCCCATTTCTGGGGACTTAGTGACTGGTGAAAGTCCTAGTTGCATCTGTTTCTTGAAGAACATATACTTTGAGTGAACATTGTTTCAATTCTTGCCTTTTTCCTCCCTGCTTAAATATATATATTGCATACACATGCTTGTTCTGCACTTCCTGCCTTTTTCGAGAAGGGTGAGTTATTAATGTGTTTGTAATAGTAAGTTATATGATTGATTTGTTTATATATAGTTTTATAGAACCTTGATTGGATATTGCTTAATTTTGGAACTTGTGTACTTTTGCCGTTTGGGTTGCTACTGTCTCACATTCACATCCCTTCTAAGAGTATTGCCTTCCCTCAGCCCACATTAACACCAAAGCCAAAGGAGTTATGTTGCATGGCTGTACCTGTTTCAACCTTTGTGATTTGGATCACTGCTGGTTTGTAAAAGTGTGAGGGCTGACTGGGCAGTTTCGGCATGACTCATTTTGTACTCCTGCAGAGCAGTACTCAGTTTGTTAAACCAGGTCTATTTTGCAGAGATAACACCAGGCATTAGGGTTTATTCAACAGGAGTCAGGATTAAGGGACTGGGGTGTTTTTGGCGAAAGTAAGCACTGGCACAGTTTCTTAAATTTGCTGCGGTTCGTTTTACCTCAAAGATTCCTGACACTTCTCTTCCCCAGCACAGCCAGGGACATGATTTGGGGGTCACCAGGGATCGCAAGTGCGTCCGCTGGGGGCCACAGTTGCAGCCCCTGAGACTCACTTGCGACCCCAACAAAAAAAAACAATGTTTGAAAAAAGATTATTTTTTTGTGCCCCCCAAAAGAATGGGTACTTTTGGTGTAGCAGGCCCCCCTGCGGTGTGTGGAAGCCCGCCACACAAGGTCTGGTGTGTCCCCGGCCCAGTCCTCACTCATCAGGATCACTGGAGCATTTTTGCCACATCCTTTATTGACTTTGCATGTTTTACTGGTATTTTTGGCCAAAGACAAGTTTGTGTGTGCCATTCCCTGGCTAGACTGGCTTTTTGTTGCAGTCAGTCTAGCCATTGCATACTTTGGCATGACATTTATTACTCAGCATCTTTAAAAAAGCAAGCATGATAAGCAGTGTTACCTCGCTAGACTGATGTTTCGGCGTAGCGGCCTGTATATTCTTCACTGTAGCATGACATTTTATTAACTGAGTATCTATGATGAATCAAGCAAGAGAAGTGTTCTTATGGGTCTAGAATGGCTTACATTGAAACCAGTTTGGACAGGTTTTCCCATTGGGACATGTCACTTTTAATGGCCAAACCAACAGGAGTATGTACTTACATAGGAGTACTGGCATATATTGGCAGAGCCAGTTTTGTGCCCAGTGCCAGTAATGATACTATAGAAAAACGTCTTAAAACGAACATAAATATGGTATTATATGGGAATACTTGCATAAATTGGTGAAGCCAGAATGGAAATGTATGGGCACCGTCAGCATACAAATGTTTTTGATACTGGCATATATTGCAGGGAGTGGCATGATAATGCATTGGGAAATGCCCTGGCGCGCACCTGTGGAAGACCCGTGCACGTCCCGCTTTGCCGCTGAACCTTTGCTGTTGCACCTGCTTTTGGATCTGTAGCACGGCCTACACTTTGAAAAACGAACTGCAAGCCCCAGAAGGTGAACATTGTTTCAAGGAGGACTATTTATCTTGTCTACATAACTAAATACAGACTCATACCACACTTTTGTTTTGTCACTAGGCTTTGCTGTTACCCCCCAGTGGGCGTGTGTATAAAACTGTGAACCCCCGTGCAAGTCCCGCTTTGCCGCTTAGCCGCTTAGCCGCGTGGCAGCGGCCGTGACACTTCTCATTATTTTATTCTATTTTATTTGCTCAGTTTATCACTTCAGCTTTTAAAGCGTAGCTGGTGTTGTCTCTTTGGTTTTACAGGTACGTGTTGAGTATTCCTTCTTTTATGGTTTCTCCTTGCATCATGTCTAAATCCATCATGTCTTTAAAATCAGGAATGCCAAAAATTGGTGCTGGCCTATATGACATCTCGCCCTTGGAATCTTGAAAAGTCTTCTTTGCAAAGAGACTCAAAGAGAATCAAGAGAAAAAAAAACGATCAATCTCCTTGAATTTTGACATCCGCTCTTTTTGTCAGAATGATGGTGCGAAAAATCTAAAAGTACCCCCCATTGACTCAACTACTATTCCAAAGTTACAATCATTGTGCTCTTTGTCTGTTCATGTACCTCCTAAGGAATCCTCAGTTCAGGGTGAGGCCCATGATCTGATTGAGAACTCTGTGAACGTGCCCTGTAAGGAAATAGCTGATGCCTCTATCAACCTTGCGTGTAAATCAGGCGAGATATGTGTTACCCAAATTCCTGAAGTGAGTGCTGATCCACCACAGCTCCCAGTTGGATTAATACCACAAAATCCACCCTTATGTTCGGTACAGGCACAGCTTTAGCTGAGAAAAGAATATGAGAAACTTACGTTAGTTGGTGAGACTGACGCAGAGGCGATTGAATTCATGAACTCCTCAAGTCCTCATGAACCTCCCACTCCGGATGTGTAATATATTTGCTCTAATCCTGGTTATTTGATTCAACTCAATGACAGATCTCTTAGATCGAGTTTACCCATTGATGCGACTAACTCAGTGTATCAAACTGGTCTCTTTCTTTGTTGCACCCACTCCCAGACGTTCCCAATTTCATGAACCTTATTTTATTCAAGATCCACAGACTACGTATAATGATAATAGATTCTCTTTTCCTGAAGCACCAGCCCTCAATAACACCCTTACTCCCATGAATACGGCACTACTCTCGCTAGCAAAACTGTATGAAACGCTAGACGAGAAAATAAAAAAAACAATCTGATCACATTCAGTTATCCCATGAACACATTATTCGTGAAATAGGTATAAAGATGCATTCTCTTCCTAATTGCTCTTCCAGCCACACTAGTCAGAGCACTCAAACAGATTTAGTGGATAAAGCCATTTCAATTCATCCTGTTCCAAATGAGGCCGCACCCTCTGTCTCTTATCCTGATATCAGGGGCGTCGCTAGGGGGGGCTAAAGGGGCTATAGCCCCTGATCTTTTGGTTGTAGCCCCGGATAGAATCTCTGGAGCTACAGCCAAAAGACTAGCTAGCCCCGAGTCCCAACAGTTCCGACATCAGCGTAGCCCCGGGTTTTTTCCAGACCTAGCAACTCCCCTGCCTGATATTGTTGTTATTGACGGTCCCCAAAAAGCACCACAGTTAATTCCGGTAGACGGTCTATCAACAACAACTATGCTTCCCGAGCAAAAATTGGTCACCACTTTGGCCCCGATGTTTCTCAGTTCCAAAAGTGTTTCGTCCAATATTACAAATTGCAATACAACAGCTAAATCAGTGCAAATTACCAGTGAGTTGCCTATTAGTATTAAACAAAAGAAGGCCTCAAGACTACCTACAGCAGCGAAAAAAAGACGTTTGCACTATAAACAAGATATTCAGCTGCAAAAGAAGGAGTCCCTGGTGTATAAACCGCTAGACGACCTACTGGCAGTTTCAGCCTCGACATCCTTCTTGAAAGCTCCAAACGTTACCCTTAATCCAATTCCGACAGCTTCTGTATAATCAACTCAAATGACAAAAAACTCACAAATGAAAGAGTTTACAGGTATTAAACTGCCAACAGTTACCACAGATTTCACTCCAAGGCAAGGAGCTAACCTGCCCTCTGATCGTCATCCACCTCAAGAGGCAATAGTTTTAAACTCAGAGTGTACTTTGCAAGAGCTTTGCAATGAAATACGAGCTTCTTTTGCAAACTACAACCGGGAAAATGAAAACATCAAACAGCTCATGTTGCAATCGCAACAAGGTTTGACTAATGATGTTGGTCACATGCTGCCAGGTTCTTATCCAAATGTCAAACCTCTTTTGAAAGGACCGGAGTTGCTAAGTCAAGTCCATGAATCTCAGGTGAATATGAGCTCTCAGAAATTGGTTGATGGTAGATCAGCTATAGTGCCTAATGATGAGCCTAGATCTTCTCTTCCCATCAGCAAGAACCAAGCACAATTTAAAAAGCATCATCGCCTATTGATTAAATGTTGAGGACATCCTTTTGCCAAGTACGATCTGAACTGAGGCAGTGTGCTAAACATTTGTGTGGAAAAAACGGCCCTCGAGGATTTCACCTCAGCTGACATTGATCTTGTTGAATTTACAAATCTCCCCGACCTTTCCGAGGCCCGACTATATATTCGGTCGGGTGTGATACTTAACACTCTATGGTTAGCCGGGACAGCCTTTTATAATCTAGGCTTTATTCTGAGTCAAGATGTGCATATGAAAGTTCAGATGACGGAAAAATCACTCTTACCCCAATTTAGAATCTATGGTGATAAAACTGTTGTTCAAATGAATTTTGAACCAAATTCTTATGAGGCATGGGGGAATCAAAATTATAGTGGAATATCGTAACAATCCCAGATGAATGACACTGTTACCCTTGTCTCCTGTCACACTAGGGGTTTCAAACATCTTATCAATAACAACAGTACAGAGTTCTTACAATATGACATCATTGTGCTCCAGGAGACATGGATGCAAACTCCTCCCACCTGGGACCTATACAAAATGTATTTGGTCCCAGCCATTGCTACCCTTACGGGTAGACCGATGATAGGCCTCATGACGGCTTTCCGTAAGGACAAAAATTTTGCAGTTATTTGGCCCAGATCTCCGTCACCTTGCTTCCAAATTACGAAAATTCAACGAAGCTTAACTTACTGTGCTATAGTAAATATCTATTGGGGCAGGAAACATCTGACCTCGGATGCATTCTTTGATCATTTTAACAACATCCTTGACCAACTCTCGCTTGATAAATCCATTCTGGAAGTTTTTGTCATGGGCGATTTCAATATGCATTTATTATCCGTTTACATCTACAACATCTCGAACAACTGATGAACATCAATGGCTGATGTTAATGAATAATAGAAATGTTGTGATGCTGAATGGATCAGTGCCGGGTGATGTTCCCCATAGGGCTACTTGGCATAATGATGGCTGTCACTCTACACTGGATTACATTTATGTTAATAACCAGTTCTTTTCTAACATCATTTCTCTTAACATAAAATCAACAATAATTAGTGATCATAGTCAACTAGGTTTGACTTGTAATTGGCCTACAATGCAATCCAGGACCTACAATCCAAATTTAACGAATCTCTTAGTTAATAACACGGGGAACCGTATAAAATGGTCCAAAGCCAAATTACTTTGTTATAAGCAAAACTTGAGTGATGCTTATGGTGACTCCATTGTGTCTGACAGCCCTTGTTACAACCATTCCATGCAAATGTTTTCATCTAAAAGCTCAAATGCTCAAGGGGTTTATCCCAGTCACACTCATACCTTCGACATCGAGGTTAAACATAAAAAGAGGGATTTAAGAAAACACGTAAAATTACTGCTAAAAGCTCCCAAAGAATTTCTAGCCTTAAATCTTGAGCAGATAAAACTGCTAAAAGAAATGTATAAAAGATGGCTTCTGGGTCGTCGTACTCTTCAATATCAGTGTGATGGTGAAGCCATGTTAAAACAGATCATCATGAAATCATCGGGGGGCATTTGGGCGCTCCTGAACACTGCATGTCACCGTCATCAGACAACATTTCAGATGAACTCCATTCCTGCAAACGAGTGGGAATCCCACTTTAGTAACATCTATCATACTCCCTTGCCAGACACCAGCCTAGAATGGGATAAAATCGATTTCGATCATACAGTTCAATTTGACCGAGAGGATATCTTACATTATATATCTAAGTTGAGTACCTCTCGAGCATCAGGGCCGGATGGCCTTCATAACTCACTAATCAAACAGAATAAGGTAATATGGGCTGATATCCTATACCTTATTTTTAAGGAGATCATGAGAACTGGGAATATACCATCATCGTGAAAAAAATCTGTGATTCTAACCATATTTAAAAAAGGTGATCGCTCGAAACCAACATCTTACAGACCGATTGCTCTCTTAGATTGCCCGGGCAAAATTTTCGCCCGAATGATCCTGAGAGAATTCAACAAATGGCTAGACAAATTGAACCACCGGGACCCCTTTCAAACGGGTTTTATTCCGGGGTTAGGTACGGCAATTAACTTAACGATCCTTAATGCCATTATTATACAAGGGAAACGAAATAAACAACCAATATATGCTGCTTTTGTTGATTTCAGGTCAGCCTTTGACCTTGTCCCAAGAGAATTACTGTTAAAAAAGCTATTGGACCTGGAGTGTCCATGTTCATTCTAAAATGGATTGTAGAATTTCACTCAAATACGTCTATTCAAATCAGGCTGAACAATGTTGGATTATTGTCAGAACCCATTAGAACTACTCGGGGCCTGAAACAGGGTTGTCTTTTGGCATCCGCCCTCTTCAATTATTTCATCTGGGATATTGGGCTTGACTTCCGCAGTGTGATTACAGATCCTGTGAAGCTAAATGGCTCAATAATTAACTGGCTTCTTTACGCTGACGATATGGTCCTCATATCTCAAACACCTGTTGGTCTGCGTAATATGTTGAATGTTCTGGATGTATATGCTAGCAAAAATTGCATCAGTATTAATCTTAGAAAGACACAAGTTATGCAATTTGGGACAAAAAAGACATAAAGGCTATCAGTGGAGCTTACAAAACATCGCTTTACAGGTAGTGCACGCATATATCTATCTGGGTATCTGTGTTAATGATCACATTTCCGACAGGCCATATGATGATTATTTACAGTTAAAACAGAAAACGTCTCTGTCTCAAATGAGTCTTATTCGTAGGAAATACTGTCAATTTTCAATCAGCCCCTTGATTGTATATTTCAAGCAAAAATATATACCTACCATATTTACTTTATGGCTCTGAAACAAAAAAGTGTTAAACTTATTCTTACTGGTTGAAATTTGAGAGCCTCTATTGGAAGAAATCACTGATGTTACCCATGTCTGAATCTATGTGTGTTATTAGACATGAATTGGGACTTATCTCAGTTTATGCAATCTACAAGTGGAAGATCTGTCTACTGTATAGGAAATGTATAATGAAGGAAAATAACAAAGGCTTGTTTTTGATGCTGTCCAATTACCTTCTAACATCTGATGATTAATTTGCCAAGAGTTGGCACACCTTTGCTTGTAAAATCTTGACAAGTACAAATATAACACAAGAGCTACTAATAGTAAACCCAGATAAAGCTAAAATTCAACTCTGGAGAGCTGACTGGATTAAGACAAGAACTGAATGTCTGACAATACAAACATTTTATCGGAATCCATTTGCTCTTAAAGTCTATGGTCAGGTTGAAAAATATCTAACCCAATCTCCTAACCCGACCCATCGTTCTGACTTCCCGAGATTCAGACTGAACATTTGGCCTACGAAAGAAATCATGGTCAAATGGGGAAAAATCTCAGAGGATAACTGTGAATGTCGTTTTTGTAAACACATGGGTGAAACCTTGAAACATCTATTGGTTGCGTGTAAAGCCTTGTTATCATCACAGATTTTCTATTTTAAGCATCTGTTTGACACTAGCCATCCGTTGTATGTTGATGAATTATGGTCAAGAATGTATACTGGAAACTCTAAATGTTTAAGATATGCAGTTGTGAAATATTTAAATCAACTGAAGATCAAACTTAGTGTCAACGCTGAGGGTCTTGGTCTGGATAACAAGGCTGTTAATCTTGGTTAAGCATGCGTTGTTATATTTCTCATCATTGGTTCAAATGTATTGAATGTAACTAAAATGTAATTCTTGTAATTATTGTACATGTTGTAACATTATTTTTAAAACATGTTTTTTAATTATGTTTTGTATATATATGTTGAAAGGTCAGATTCATTTCTTGACCAAAAAAACATTTAAATGTTTTTTTTTTTAAATTGGGAAATGCCCTGTGACCGTTTGGTGACTTGCATCTATTGTACTTTTTTCATGATTTACTCTACACCCTACAAAACCGATTGCTGGCCTTTTACCCAAATTTTCCCAGAAAGTGTTCCTTGTAATGCACCATTTTAACCCATTATTCCAAGCATTTACTCTAGGGAGGGTGAAGAATCCCTCCAGATCAACCCCAACCCATTATCGCTAGTTCGGCTCTCTCACTATGCTCAGTTGCAATCAGATACTTGTGACATATATTTACACCCTCCAAAAAAACTATTCACCAGCCACCACTTGTGGCTGGTATATTTGAGGACCAGGCACTGCCCCCTTCTCTCTATGTTACGTTAAAGATTTAAGCTTTGATTGAAACACATATTTACTTCTTTCACTTGCATTACTGCATGCCCCTGCAGCGGCATAATCATCATTCTGCACACGTGGTGGTCCGGACCGGCCCGTGGTGTGGCATGCCCTGTGCTTTGTTAAGGAGCTTGGGGGGGCTCCCACATCATGGCTCGCAGGGGAGCTGCCAAATGGTGTGCTACGCCATTGGGCACAACTGGGTCTGACAAAGGGGAAGTGTGCACTGCGCGCCTTGAAGTCTGCCAGTGAGTCCCTGGGTAAGAAGCAACTTGTGGGTGTTTTTAATTTTAAATAACTGTGTGGTGCTATGAATTTATATGTGCAGCAATGATATTACATTAAATGGTATTTTTTTTGTAAAGTCCTCTGGGACTCAGTATTACGCTTAGATAATAAAAACTATGGGGGGGTCTTGGGTATATTAAAGAAACGCTCCCAGGTATTATACTCCAGCAAAGATAACATTACAGGTGCACTTCTCCCCTCTGTGGAGGCAGACCAATCTAAGAGGCTTCTTCTGTTGTAGTGGTAGCTGAATCATATATACATTTATAACCAGGGAATTCTGTTGATACTAAATCCTGGTTGATGATTTAAGTTTCAGGCCTTGCTCCTGCAGCATTTTTCTCCTGGGTAAGCAGCAGCGCACGCCTCCCCAGTCAGTGCTTTTTTGGCTTCTTTCACACAGCAACGCCACAGATAACATGTACTTCTGTGTCCATTGATCTATGGATGTTTCATACACCCGCTGCAGCCTGCTTTTCAGATTTCGGTTACCCTGTCAGAAATGCTGCATTATGTATGTTTTACATATAGACCCCACATCGAATCTGGAAAATGGCATTCCACAAATGTGTAATCATGGACAAATCATGCTTCCCTCTATGTTTCGGTTCTTATATCTGGCTGAAATGAGAGCACGTGGAAACACGGGTGCTAGATTCATCTAAAAAATGTGAAGGTCGTTTGCCGGCACTTCCTGTGATGTCACTTGGGGCGGGGTCAAATTACACCACTTCCTGTGATGTCATCAGAGGGTCAAGCATTGTGTGATGTCACTTCCACCACCCCTGGCATTTTGGTGAAATGACGTCCCTGGGCACAGCCCCTACTTAGTGAGGCATATGCCCACCTCTAGACATTGGCAAGGATCCCCTTGATGACCAAACACTAGTCAAGGAGACCTTAAACAAAGGAGTATTTCAAAATGTGACTTTGATTAACCATACATTCCAACCAGCATCATACATTTTATCGTTCTGCACAGTAAAATAACTGCAATATTGTGAATGACAGAGGTGTAAGGGCTGCGGAAGGTGAAATAGCAAAAGCACTGGTGCCCTCCAGCTGGGAAGGTGTCAATCAGGCAGCAGCGGCATTGTTAACCATGTGGCCAGCATATGTGCAAGAAAGTGCCAAGAATTCAATGCACACACAATGCAGTGGTTACATTTTATTTTGGAGAGCGGTTTTTGTTATGCTCACCGGATCCCCGGCCCCCCTTGCACGAGTCAGCCCTGACTTTGTTCTCGAATACCAGCCAAGCACACATGCAATTACACAGTGGATTCTGTGGGAAGCGCAGCTTGAGAAACTGCCATGAAGCAGCCGTGTCTCGGGACGGGGCTACATATGTCCGACAGCTTTCCAGCGAGTTTCTACTGCAGCGAAACAGATGTGTAACGGCATAACGCATTTTAAGAGGCCTAAACATCGTTTTATTTGTGTACAGTGCAAGAAGGAGATAGCAGAAGACAGAATTCAGTATTCAAAAAATAAAAAAACAATGTTAGTGAAAGAAAAAAAACGGTGATCTGACATAGCACGCAAAAGCGAACTGTCGAAACAACCAGTTAGCCATCCAGACAGAAGCCAATTTATTGGACCCCAGCTTGCAAAACCGAAGAGGTTCAACAGTCGTGTGTCCGGCATATGGTCGACAGCGCCAGAAGAAAGCAAAGCATCCGGCCTTTACAGGGCACACGCGAATTCAGTTCATTCTGAGATGAGTTGGTACGCGTTGCAATCCAATGGAGCGAGTCCCAGTTGCCCATCTTTTGACAGTGTTCGCTTTGATCTTGTCATTTTGTGTGGCCCTGCTCTGTGTTCTGTACAGTGATGATTATTATCACTTGCAGTGATCATCAGTTACAAGTGCAGTGCAACGTTGCTAGCCCCGCCCACTCTGCCATTTCGACCTGTATGGACACCATGGCATGGCTTAGGAGGTGTGTACAGGATATGGGGACTGCAGGGGCACATAGCTTGCTCATGCACTTCTCACAAGGGTCAGAAAGGTGGCAGCAGAAGCACTGAGACGCCAGACCTTTCTCCCAGGCATCTATGAAACACATAGTGTGTAGGCGCTATATAAATAAACGATCATATCATGGTATGATATGATATGGCATTTATAATATGCCTATACACAAGTGTTTCAAGGCGAGGGACATATCATATGAATGCAGGGAGAAAGTTAATCACATTCATTTATGACACACTAAGTACCGCAGGACCAGGACTGTGTCTGTTGCTCTGCGTTGTCTGGAGTCTAAGACAAACGCATTGCCCCTGAGCTGTCCTCCCAGAGGGTTGTGGTATACATGCCCTCCATTTTCATACTCATGGAGGTGGGATGTGCCAAGCTAAAGTACTGGCTACCTCAGAACATCTGTGCAACCCAACTTAAATCATAACCTTGTTTTTTTCCTAGTGCTTGTCCCAGTAAAGATTTAAAACTAAAGGTATGTTCACTATTAGTCTTCGCGCAGGCTCTTTGTTTACGTCTTCGTTCAGGACAGGATGCATAGCTCCAAGCTCAGTGGCCACCTTAGCGTGTGTCCATGGTGCCGCGCTTCCAGATAGGACCTCATACACTCTATAGTTATTATCTTCAGATAAACATGGGTAAGTAGCCAAGTAACCCTGGGCTCATCAAGGAGGAGGGGGGGAGCTGGTCCAGAAAGGGACTTTCATCAGGGATGGCATTTGGGGGTTGCCAGGGGTCGGAACTGCTACCCCAGAAATATATATATATATATATATATATATATATATATATATATTACTTTAACTGAAGCTCCTAGGCTCTGGCTCTTTGTTTCTGGAGTGGATGGCATTCTTGTTCAGGCCTCTCAAAAAAACTGGGAGTTCCACAAGTGTAACTCTCTGAGCAGCGACTCTAAATAAGAAAGAATGGGAATTAAAATAATTTGTATTTCTGGAATTCGATACAATAATTGCTAGACTCATTAAAGGTTTATTTCAGGCACACTTCAGGGGTTGAGTCACTGATTTAGTCTATTCATAACCACCACAAATTCACAATGCAGACAAAAACTTCCAAAAAGCATTTAGAGTATAATAAGCATCCATTTCGCTATGTATTTTGCTTTTCACAAGTTGCAATTATAGCATGTTTTTTCTGCCGTTGTCTCTGTTACGATCATCACGAGACATTCCATATCTGTGTCCTCAGTCACTTGACAGAATCCTTGTGCCTACACGCTTGTGTACAGTGTAGAAGTGTTTGACCATCATACATCAAGTGGCCCTTGATTTCATTGTGCCACAATTAATGCTTTGTTGTAATGTGTCTATCTTTCCCATCTCCCTGGCATGCTGTTCAGGATGTTTGTATGGATGTGTGAGGTAACGAGTGCCCAGAGTATGGGATGTCGTGTGAGTATGCTACTTTCCTTATTTTGCCAATATCTGAAGCCTAAAAACTAAATCCGTGCAGGCTTGACATGTCGCTAACTCTGCACCAGACCTGCCGATGAACCGGCCTGCTGTTAAATCTCAGTGACCAGTTTAATGGTATCCACGACAGAGTGTAATTTTCTCTCTGACTTTGAGAACATTCAGACATGCAATTGTTCATTTTTCTAAAGCTGGTAAAATAGCTTAGTGGGTTGAGCGCTCGCTGATGTGTTTGGGATCTGCAGGTTACAGGTTCAAATCCGAGCAATGCCAACTCAGCTTTGCATCCTTCTGAGGTCGATAAATAAGTACCAACACAGGTAGGATGATATTGTATGTATATTTGTTCTATTTTAAGCGTAAGTGCTATATAATATAATTATCATTTGGCCTTGGACGTCTGCTTGCATTCACAGTAATTTGGTAATATAGGCCTCTACACACCAATATTAACGATACATATGGTGATCCATTCTTGTATGAAATGTATATCACATTAGTGATATCCTAACCATTTTATTTGTAGTGTACTTGGGAACATTGCTATATGATGCCTCTTCCTGTTTATCAAGGGTTGAAAGGTTGTGTTTCATCGCTTCCCGTGATGTCACTTTGGGGTGGGGTCCATGGACATCACTTCCTGTGTTGCGACCAGAGGTCAAGGGTCATGAGATGTCACTTCTGCTACCCCAGGCATTTTGGTGAAATGACGTCCCTGACTATCATCAGCATAAGTTGGTAGCAGATGCATCACTACACACCAGCCCACGCTCTCTACCTCTTAACTGGGCAGCATTGTTTTCCACCAGTGGCATTAGAAATAGCAGATAGAAGGTGGGGCAGGAGACCTGGCCTTTGGCCGCAGGATGGTGCAGCCTGCTTCCACCACAGAATACATCAGGCACAAGCTGTGGTCCTGGATGGCCATTTGACAGAATGGTAGCAAGATGCTCATTTGCAGCTGCCATAAGCTTGCTGAGGTTGTTGTGTGCCACAGTGACTCCACATAAGTAACATGTATACAGAATTAGTGTAAAAAATGTAGTTTTAAGAAGTGGTTATCTGAAGATCGATGTTTTTTAAAATTTGTATTTTGGTTCTACTCAAGAAATGAATTTGTTACTTTTTTAATTTGTTTATTTGTCTTGGTTTATAATAAACCTTTACAAAAAAGAGAAAATGAAAAGAACAACAGTATACAAATTTACAGAATGTGAAACAAAACAGCAAAATACAAAAAAAAGAAAACACATTAATTTAAATGGATTAAAACACGATTGATTCTAGATCAGAACAAAAAGCATACAAATTGAAAACTAATAACCAAAACAATTATTTCTTAAAATATTAGTCATAATTGATTATAAAAGATCTTTTTAAAAACCATAGTGTAAGATAGTAAAGCCAAATAAACAATGAGGTAACAACTAATGGGATTGACTCAAGTCATATACATAATCTCAATGAAATGTACCCCATATATATATCTAGAATTTAACAGCTTTCTTTAACGTAACATTGACCCTAAAAGCATTTCACAACAGATCCATAAAAAAAAGTAGCAGCAAACAATAAAAAAAGAACAAAGCAAGTTAACAACCTTTCTCCGCACTAACACAAATCACAAATGTTTCTCAAAAAAGAAGTAACCCGAATGTTTAGTATCACTGAATTCTCGTGCAACATTTTGTGCCATGTAGATTCTCTATTTACCTCATGGGTTGATCGTACAAATTTTGCAAAGTAACTTATCCTATAGGACATAAATCCAGGGCATACCAAAAGGATATGTTGTAACGTTTCCACGACTCCCTCCTTTTTATAAAATCTACACCATTTCCAATCCACTAAGTTAGAGTTTCTAAGGCATTTCATTTGATTGGTTTGAATTACATTAAATCTAAAACGCAATAAATCATTCCGCATTTGCTTACTGGGATATCTCTTAAGATAGCCTTCCATAGCCGCAAACCATTTCCAAATGGAACATGCATATTTGTATAGTTTGGTTTCCATAATTTTATTCTTGGTTAATTGCCAATCAAAACCCACAAGACTAGCTTTCACATTTTTAGGTGTATACACACACACACACACACGCACGCACGCACGCACGCACGCACGCACGCACGCACACACACACACGCACGCACGCACGCACGCACACACACACACGCACACACACACACACACGCACGCAGCAGAGATCAGTTACTTTGAATTTAATGTGATGAGGTAACGGGAAGAAATGGAATGGTTAAATGTTAAAGGTTTTTTAACTTTGTTCTTGTTTTAAACCAATAAAACATTTTATTAAAAATGCACACATTTCCAGTACATGCAGCCATGAAACCATCTGAATATTGCCTCAGAACTAAAAAAACGTTGCAGTTTATCGAGTTTGGCTCTCCCATGTACATGCTTCGAGAGGGCATTATTTCTGGCATTGCAACATGGAGATGTAAATATACTGTGGGCATTCATAACCAATGCACACGTGTGCACTGAAACATTCATAAACATATGTTTAAATGCAACCTGACGTGCACAGAGAATACAGCTTACCATCGTGTTAGAGTCATTTATTAGTGTAAGTGGTAGCGGCTCAATCCGAAACATTCCAAGCAGGGTCCATGTTCAAATGACCTCAGAAATGACCTGGAAATGTAAAAATAAAGACGCCAAATGAGTACTTGTGTAGGCTTGGAGTCTGCTGCCGAGGTATACCAAGTCGGCTATTATATGAGCTTGTTATATAAAATGTGAGCTAACATGATCCGACTTTTTATGGAAACATGTGTTGTGTACATTAACCATGTTTTCCCGAATGACCTTGAGCTGCCACTTTGTGACTAATTAAAGATTTGCGTGTTATGTTCTTATCAGCACAAAAAAACGACAAAGACTCCATTAACAAGTTGTACAAAAAGAACATCTTATTGTATATTCAATCTGGATCGATCAGACCATTCCATTTCACCAGGATACCTGAGCTTGGCTCATTCATATCATGTACTCAAGTCCAATATGCTCAGTGAAGTGAGCCAAAACTGCAACTCCCACAGTGCATTACTTTGTTAACTCAAGCCCCATCTTCTGTCTAGTTCTTTCTCCCGCAATGAGCTGCTCACTAATTGCTGCGTCTATTTGGTTGTAGTGTTTTTTGTTAGTCTTTGAACTCTGCTTTTCGTTCCTTTGTTCTGGCTCTTCTGTGGCACTTGCACCCCCTAAGGGCTTCAATGCTTCCTGGTGGTGCTGCCTGTTCCTTTTTTCCTTTAGAGTGGGCCCAGGTGCTAAGGAAAGCGCAGTAATGCGGCACTTCTTTCCTGCTCTTGCTATCTGCGGAGGAGAGAGCTTGGGTCCTCTGCTAGCTCCATACCCCAGAGCTTCCTGGTCAAGAATGCTTAGTCTGTGAGGGCAAGAGGAGGAGGGACACCATCCTGTACATCTGCAGCCAGAGATCAGGAGTGGGAGGGGAGCCTTGCGTCTCTGATCCCCATACTCGAGAGGATAGCTCAGGGGCAACGTGCTCACCTTGGAAGTAAGGCGAAACGGAGCAACACAGGTTTGATCCCCGGCCCCGCGCTTAGAAACCTCTGGATATTAAGCGGGTTATAAATAACCTATCATATCATAGCATACCCCTGCCTGCTTGTCACTCCTAAAATGTATGTGAGTAACGGGGCATTTGATGGCAATGCCTGGAAAATGAAGTGCGCATGTGGCATCTAATGCCAGTACCTTATATTTGATAAGGGTTCCTGAGCCTTTGATGGTAATACATTGAACATTATGCTTGTGCCTGGGTAAATTGTGCCAACACTTGGAATATTGAGTGAGTACCTTTGCATTTAATGGTGAAACCTCGAGTATAGTCACAGTATTTGGGTATTTAAAGGCAAAACCTGGCCCATGTTGTGTGTACTTTCAATTCAAGGGCAATAGCTGGTAGTGGGTTTGGGTATGTGGGCATACAACAGGAATACCTATAACTGGCATAGTAAGTGAGTAACTGGACATATCATGGCATTACCTGGAAAATGGTGGGACTACATAGACATATGACGGCAATGCAGGACATATGACGGCAATGCTTGGAAAAGGGTGGGAGCGCCTGGCCATTTCATGGGGAAATCTCCTGCTTGGTGAGAGTGGCCGGACCTATTATGGCAGCCCCGAGCACATGCTGTGAATACATGGATATTTGATGGCAATTCCAGTTCTAGAGGGGAACACCTGCCATATGTTTTGACCACCTGAGAATATCATGGCAACACCAGGCAAGTGATGGCAATAGCTGATGATGGGTGTGATTACCTGGGAATATGATATTATTGCCATGCAAAACAGAACATATTTTCACAAAATGAAAGCCATAAGTTTTGGCTTTGACAATGTTTGGACTTTAAAAATCATTTCAAAATGTTTTCTGTTTTTTTATTTTTAAACTATTTTATTTACTCTTTTAAACATGTATTATTATAGTGACTTTGTTTACATTAAAACATTTCAATAAAAAAGATCACAAATAAAAAAATAAAAAAGGAGAAACATCTTAATTAAACAAATGAAATCTGATATATTTAGGCACATTCATAAAATGCGTTTACAAAAGGATCCTAAAAAACCAAAGACACTTAATCACCTTAGGAATTGATCAATTCATGGTATTATTTTTTGTATAGCACACTGTTAGCATGTGCTTAACAAATGTATAGGTGCAACGAATAAATCGACGAAAGCCCAATCCTGGCAAGTTGCTGTCCTGTCACACAGAATGTGTTAGAATTTTCATGACAATAACTTCACTCACCCAAATAAAGATTGAACAGTCCTCCCAGGTTGCCCAAAAAAACAGTGAATAACGTGTATTTGCGTAACAAGCGGCCTGCCATAATCACTACACAGCAGCGGGCATTGTTTTTCCTTTTGTAACCACAACCCTGAGTGAAATCTAATATTAATCCCTATTTCGCAGCGATTGCCAGGAGCTGAAGCACAGTCCTTTGTGTTGTATTAATTTTCCAAGAGCAGTGCTGGAAGTGCCGCCCGCAGGACACAGCGCCATTGCCGTATAGTGTTACACGAAGACAGATAATTCCCTCTGCAAACATCCTGTCACTATCGCAAAAACGGTTGGAGAGATGCCCTTTCAGGAGCATCACATCGCACGTTTATCCATAACCGCGCGGCTCTGAAATCCATAGCCACTCGAACTGCTGCTGCTGCTGTACTTACGAGCGACATTTGGACAGATGTCTCTCCGTCCTCTCCCGAAATGGCTGTTTTATCGCCACACCTCACTGCTACATTGCGCCAAACTCTCCCTTACTTACGAGCTCCATTTGGACAGATTTCGTTTAACTGTTCAGCCTTTCTATGTACTCATAACTCCTCCCTCCCTTCCATTGACACCTTCTCTTCCATCTCCTCTGGCCACGCTGCTACCACTCTCCAGACGAATCCCGTCATGCTCTTGATTCTCACTATCCTTCTCCTCCTTTTCTGCCATCATGGTGGCCTCCCAAACCCCGACTCAACACCTTCTCTTCTCTCCTTTCAATCCTCGCTCTGCAGGTCTGAAAAGCTCTGGAAAAATATCCATTCTCTTTCCGACCTCAGCTCCATTTCTTCTCCCCTCTTCATACGACACCTTTTGCTGGATGCCAAAAAGCAACACCTTTCCTCTGTGACTGCTTCTTTCTCTCATCATTCCTCCCAGCAGCACCGTTTTCTGACTACTTTATTTCTTCTTCTTTTTAATTACTGAATGCGTGGGCGGACCCACGCAGGCGCTTCCCCATCCAATAGGATGATGTGCACCAACCCACCAATCAACACATAGCCCACATAAACTCACAACTCCTCCCACCGCCCCGTCTGTCTCACAAAATCCAACAACACACTGCTCCTGTCCCTGCCCATCCTCTCCTCATTCTCTTTCCTCGACTCTTGATCAATTCCGTTCCCTCCACTTGATTTTAATACTCTCTCTTCTTTTCACTTATACTGTCAGGTACCTGAGCAGTGCTCACCTACTGCTTTGCCTCTGGACCCTCTCCCTTCTCACTAATATTTCTGTTATGTTATGTGGTCTTGTACCCCGCACTGCTGCCAATTGCGTGGTGTGTTGGCACTCTGGCGGTTCTGCAATGAAAGGATGATGGGGGGGGGGGGTTGTTAGTGGGATTGAGAAGACGAGCAAGAGAGATTTGATGTTCTGTTGGCAGCTTTAGTTTGAAAAAATGTTCAGTGAGCATTGGTGCATTGTTGGTTGGTAACCGTCATGTGGTGCAGGCATACGTGTGTTTCTGTTTGGTTTCATGTTGGGTGTTGTGACGTTTTTGCAGTTTGTAGTATGGTAGAGGTAGGGTGATGTTTAGTTTAGAGTTTGAAGTGGAGTATGCAGAACATGGAGTTTTTAGTATGGTTAGTTAATGCCACACATTTCCTTCCCCCAAAATGCATCTAGGTGTAACACATTTCCTAAACCGCAAGTCCATCTAAGTGTAACACATTTTCTACCCCCAAAATACAGCTAAGTATGACACGTTTCCTACCCCCAAATCCATCTTGGTGTTACACGTTTCCTACCCCGAAGATCTATCTAAGTGCAACACATTTCCTACCCCCTGAATCATCGAAGTGCAACACATTTCCTACTCCCAAAATACAGCCTTGTGCGTCACATTTCCTACCCCCAAAATCCTTCTGGGTTTAACACATCCATTGCCAGTGCAGGCCCACTTTGTTTGCACCGCCTAAGGTGAGTGCTTGCAGGCATTGCATGTCACCATCCAATCATTTAAAGTTTTATTTTTTAAACTTCAAAGCATCCCGCACTCCAAGCCCCCCGTACACGCTCCCACTGCAGCAGCTATTCCTGGTTCGGCCTTTTGCCTTCCCCAATCCCGTTTGCCCGTGTTCGCATGGGTAGCTGGCTGTCATCAACCAGCAGTGACTGATAAGGTAAGTGTGGTCCAGACGGGGAGTACAGCCATTACTGTACTCCAGTAAAACCCCACCACTCTCACTACCTACTGTAACATAGAGCATTTGTTTTAGTCAGCCATATCTCGCATTTAGCCTATTTGTGTTAGCCAATCTCGCATTTAGCCAATTTGTGTTAGTGAGCCATATCTCGCATTTAGCCTAATTGTATCAGGTAGACTCGCCTTGCTATTAGCCCTTTTGTGTTAGTCAGTAACATCTTGCATTTAGCCCATTTGTGGAAGTTAGACTTTTTGTCCCTTAGCCTAACTGGGTAGGCTAGCCTTGCCTTGCATTTGATCCATTTGTGTCAGTCAGCCATATCTCGCATTCGGCCCAATTGGGTGTAGTACCCAGATGGAACCCATGATGTAGGCATTGTTGTTTGCACAACTAACCCATTTTCTCCTCCCACCCACCACACCTTCGTAACTTAGTAGAAGGCCCGGGCCCATCCCACACACTCTGCACTCACATATAACACAAACACTATTACACAACACTTGCCATAAGAATGAAGCTACCTTAACGACAAACTCGAATTGTAGTTTCCCACATAACTCTCTGTCTCCTTAAACACAAGCCACCACTGATGAGTGAATAGTATACCCCGTTGTGCCCATCCACTCACTGTTCAGATATGGGTGAATAGCAGGGTCCTGGCCACCCTCACCTAACTTTAATGGCTGAAAAGCACACACGCATAATAGAATCACCAATTTTCACAAACCTGGACTCCCGTCCCTCCAAGGGCTTGCAACCAACAGCGAGTTGAGACCATAGTAATGGTGGAAGGCGCTATACAAATGACAGATGAATGAATGAATTCACCACTGAAGCTGCTAGGCACGTATAACGCCCCACTTCAGTGGACACTAGCCGCAGGCATGGCTAACTGCACACATCAGAATACAGCAAGGACTATGACAAAATGTGGTTGTGCTGGCCACATAATTTTCCGCCTTCAGAGACCAATAAGCGCAACCTAAGTAAGCAATCAGCCCTCTACAAAAAAGAAATAATTTCCGCCAAACAAACTTCCTACAACCTCCGAATCACCCAAGCTAAGTCCAATACTAAAGAGCTCTTTACAATTCTGAAGGAGTTAGAATCTCCTATCCAAACCCCAGACTCTTGCACCAAGGATAAAAACTGGTGTACAAACATTCAAAATGCCCTGTCTAATAAAATCACCACCTTGCAAACGAAGATCCACCATAAAAAGGCTACCCTTCTCACCATTACGAAACCCAATATTAACGATGTGACAGTGACACCTTCCATCCTGACCCCCTCACTTGATACCACCCCCCACTTCAACTTCCGCAAAGTATCCATCAAAGAGGTTGAGAATGTCATCCTCACTCTTAAACCATCGAACTGCCACAGGGACTTATGGCCAGCACAACTTATAAAAGATGCAGCTCGTGAATTAACACCTTTCATCACTAAACTAATAAATGCATCCTTCAACTCAGGCATAATACCCAATAACCTGAAACAATCATGGGTCCTCCCACTCCTCAAAAAACAAAACTTAGACCCCGCCATACCCACGAACTATCGTCCTATCACCACAGTACCATTCATGCTTAAAATCATCGACAAATTGGCATATTTACAAATCCAACAATACCTAGAATATAACCACCTTCTAGGAATCCGACAATCTGGTTTCAGACCCCAAAACGGAACTGAAACCGCTTTGGTTGACCTTAAGATACAAATTGACGAGTTGAGAGACCAGGGCAAAACTGCACTGCTGCTGCTCCTTGACCTCTCAGCAGCTTTCGATTTAGTCGACCACAAGATTCTGTGCAAACATCTCGAGTCGGCCGCACACTTCTCCCATGAGGCTATAGGCTGGATTCAGTCCTTCCTCAGTGATAGAACAATGCGCGTCTTCTCACCATTAGCGGCTGCTGACCCCACGCCCATCGCCTGTGGCATGCCTCAGGGCTCCTGCGTCTCACCTACATTGTACAACATCTTTACAAAGCCCCTTTTCGATGATCTCGACGGTCTGGGTATCACCTACACAAACTATGCAGATGATACTCAGATCCTCTTCCCGTTGTCGGGGGATTATGACAAGGATTTGGCCTTTGTAAACAGAGTGTACCTCATCATTCAGGCATGGATGGCCTCACACGGACTATGCCTGAATGATGACAAAACAGAACTCCTCATTCTTTGGTACCTCAGCCAATATCAACAAACTCGGCCAAATTTACTCATCATTCGTAATTGATAACAACACCATCACTGTGGCCAAGGAGGTAAAAACTTTGGGTTTTTACCTAGACTCCTCACTATCATTTAACAAACAGGTAAACGCAATGGCCTCCGCCACTGCTTATACTTGTAAACTCATCCGAGCTGCCAAACCACTCCTAACACCTAATAACTGCACTACCTTGGCCAGAGCATTGATCCTATCTAAGCTGGATTACTGTAATGCCCTTTACGTAGGCAGTAACAAACATATCATAAACAAGATCCAAATCCTTCAAAATAATGCTCTAAGAGCAGCTCTAAGTATCTCCAAGAAAGCCCACATCTCAGATACCAGAAGATCTGTTAAATGGCTTTCCACGAAAGACAACATTTTCCTTAAGTCTGTCTCACTGACACACAAATGCCTTCATGACATGGCCCCGAAAAATCTGATAACAAGATTCTCTAGACAGGTTTCATACCGCCCCTCCAGAAGTGCCAACGCCAATCTACTACTAGTCCCAAGATTCAAACGGTCCCTGACTGGAGGGACCAGCTTCCCTGTTAAAGCAGCTACTCACTGGAACTCACTACCGCCACCTCTAAGGAAAGACATCCCTTACTTTCAATTCAGGACATAGATTATACAATGGATGAAGGACCATGACAAATAATACTCCCTGGTGGCTCCTCATGCCATTATCAGTGCCATCACCAATTGTATTATTGTTCAGTGTACCCCCGCTACCTCCTGCTACTATATAAACTGCACTAGATAAAATGTCTTTGATATCTGTTTACCCATGTTACCACTGTATCCCCATTGTAACTCCACGGGACGTTATTTAATTTGCTGTATGTAATTAAGCTATACAACCCTCTTACGATGTTCGCGCCTTGTTATCCTTGTGGTTATGTGCGCATTATAAATAATAAAACAAACAAACAAACAAACAAACAAACAAACAAACAAACAAACAAATTTACAGCAGACTATGCCTAAACACCTCTGACATCAGCATGCAGCACAGAGCTATGGCAAATTTAAGCCAGCTGAAAACATAGTGAGTCTCTTGCACTAACACCATCTCCTGACTCCTCTACTCAGCACCTACACACAGGCCTCACCTCATGGGTTGCTCTATACCGGTGCCTGGCCAGCCTTGATAAGCCTTACATGGGCAAATGCAAACACGCATTGTAATCTTACTCCCGTGACCGCAAATATTCTGGACTTCGGTCCCCGAGGGCGTTCCCACCACAAGCGCATTGCAACAATAATAATGGTAAAAGGCGCTTTGTAAATGACAAGTACAATACAATACAATACATTTTCAGCCCCCAAAATCCATCTAGGTGTGACACACTTCCTACCCCCAAAATACAGCTAAGTGCTGCACGCAGATAACACCCAGTAATTCTATTGTCAGGGAGTCCTGGGGCACATGGGGTCAAGGTTTCAAGGGGGCAACAGCAATAAGGGAGTCCAGAGGGGCAGTTGGGTTCAGGGGTTCTTGGGGGTAACAACAGCCATGCAGTCCTGGGGTCAGGTGAGGCCGGGGGGCAACTGCAGTTATGTGGGCCAGGGTCACGTGGGGTAGGAGGGCCTGGGGCAGGGGAGACTGGGTGTTGAGTGGAGCTGGGGGAAAGGGGGCATTTGTGGGTGGCTCTGCTCATTCTTTTTTGTAGAAGTGCAATGCACCATGTCTTTCTGACATGGATCTACACAGCGATTGGCGTGGATCCAGAATCAGAAATGATGCAGAACAAAGTTATTGCGCAGTATAAATGCAAGGTGTACCCGCCTCGCTTTTATACCTTATGCAGCCTTCTAAGGTGGTACTATTGTTCCGCTTTGGAGACCCGTGTATGGCATAAAAGTGCAGAACGTGAAGTTGATCCATACCGTAAAATGATCTCCATAGCTCTGAAGAGGTGTGAGCAAAAATAAATTGAGTTACTGCAGATGCTCAAGCATTTAAAGGAAAGCACATTCAAATGGAAAACATCATTGTGATACTCAAAGAAGTAGACAAAACCATAAAGGCAAACAGATTAGCATTCTTGGTGGTACTATGAATCACTGTGCTTGGTGGTCATGAAGGTATCCTGGAAGAAAACTGGGAAAGACAGGGAAGGCAATTAGGTGGGTGAACGTAGACACAAGGGGGGTGGGGTTCATGCTAGATCAATACAGCAGTGAATCACAGTCAATGTATGCTTTGTATTGCATTCACAAGAAGGATGGCTAAAGAGTGCAGATTTCTTTTTAAACTTTTTTTATTTAAAAATGTTTTTAGTCAGATTTTTTATATAAAATCTTTTTGAGGAAAAATCTATCTGAACAATAGTTTTAACTAGGATAACAGATCATGTCAATTGGAAGCAGCCATTAAGTGGTGGCTAATACTCCCCAACATACCCAGAAAAATAGTTAATACACAAGAACAGCATTCCGTTTATGAGAAGGACCATAAAGCCGACATGTAAATTTAAGCTGCTAAACAAACTGTAGACTCCTGTTTAGATGCAAGATCTGCATACTTCCCTCTATTAAAAGGACAAGGGAATGGCGGCCCAGGTCAAAAAAGGATAGATGGCTGGATTATGCACATTAAATTCTAGAAGAGCCCAGTCCCAGGCAAAGAGTAGTCCTGCCTCACAAACTACTATAATCACCCTCATAAAGTTCCTACCAGACATCAAGGACTTCCAGGAAGCCTGGTCCAGGTCTTTTCTCCCAGGTGAGACATGGTTCAAAACTCACCCTTATTTAAAAGTGCCTGTAGTGCGCGTACCTGCATGCTGGCAGTGACAAAAAGAGGTTTGGGTGAAGGGGATAGGATGGACACGCTGATGCTGAGTCTTTTGGTTTGCAGTAACTGCAGGATACTGTGTGCGGCGAGCTACGAGCAACGAGGACTTCCAGTCCACTTTCTCTGTCTTTTCATTCAAAAACCCATCCAGACCGCGGAGCGGGCCGCAGAGGCGAGACGCTGAGTCTTTTGGTTTGCAGTACCTGCAGGATACTGTGTGCGGCGAGCTACGAGCAACGAGGACTTCCAGTCCACTTTCTCTGTCTTTTGATTCAAAAACCCATCCAGACCGCGGAGCGGGCCGCGTAGTCGAGACGCTGAGTCTTTTGGTTTGCAGTACCTGCAGGATACTGTGTGCGGCGAGCTACGAGCAACGAGGACTTCCAGTCCACTTTCTCTGTCTTTTGATTCAAAAACCCATCCAGACCGCAGAGCGGGTCGCGGAGTCGAGACGCTGAGTCTTTTGGTTTGCAGTACCTGCAGGATACTGTGTGCGGCGAGCTACGAGGACTTCCAGTCCACTTTCTCTGTCTTTTGATTCAAAAACCCATCCAGACCGCGGAGCGGGCCGCGGAGTCGAGACGCTGAGTATTTTGGTTTGCAGTACTTGCAGGATACTGTGTGCGGCGAGCTACGAGCAATGAGGACTTCCAGTCCACTTTCTCTGTCTTTTGATTCAAAAACCGATCCAGACCGCGAAGCGGGCCGCGGAGTCGAGACGCTGAGTCTTTTGGTTTGCAGTACCTGCAGGATACTGTGTGCGGCGAGCTACGAGCAATGAGGACTTCCAGTCCACTTTCTCTGTCTTTTGATTCAAAAACCCATCCAGACCGCGGAGCGGGCCGCGGAGTCGAGACGCTGAGTCTTTTGGTTTGCAGTACCTGCAGGATACTGTGTGCGGCGAGCTAGGAGCAACAAGGACTTCCAGTCCACTTTCTCTGTCTTTTGATTCAAAAACCCATCCAGACTGCGGAGAGGGCCGCGGAGTTGAGACGCTGAGTCTTTTGGTCTTTGGGTCCTTTGGGTTCTTGGGTCGGCGGTATACCTGCTGATCCCCCCACGGCTGGACCTTACCTCACGGCTGTGGGGGATAACTAGAACAGAAGTATTCTCCCATCCATGTTCTCCGGCACGTTGCCGCGCCTGCCACCACCAGAGGAACTTGCGGTAGGTGATCCTTTGAACTGCCAATATTTTGACATCTATCGTCAACCTTTATCGTCGACCATTAACCCTGAGGGTTAGAATTAACAGGAGACTGCGGGGGCTCGCCCCTTGGATCCTGATCCCGATACAGGCCCCTGAAACCGCGGGCCGCCAGTGCTTTTCAGTGCCTACCTGCTCTTAGCAAACATTCTGCGCCTCTTTGTCTGATCACTAGCTCTGACGACCAGACCTACCAGGAGACTGCGGGGGCTCACCACTTAGATCCTGGTATCGCTCCGTCCTTGGTGTCTGGTACCATATAAAACTGCTGCTCTCCCATACCATCAGACAAAGTACGGAAAATCTTGCAATCAGATCATTGCAGAACTTGCAGAACTTGCAGTAACTATCTTTCCTCGCCTGAGCATGCAACTACCTTAGAAATGTCTTCCCGATTAAATACGTCTAGCACTGGAGGAGATCAGTCCCAAACAGAGAAATCGGGTCCTCACACCAGGCTACGCGGAAAGCGTGCCAAGAAACACTAGACCACTATGATGAATGATTCATCACAACCTTCAATAAAAGTCCTACTTAAGCAAGAACTTGCGAAGGGAATAATGCACCCATTCACTTACCAACTGCCAAATAGAGACATACATGGCGAACCTACCCAGACCATCAGCGCCAATTCGACAGCAGTCAACACACAGGAATTAGAGGTAATCTCCCGTACTCCATCTCAGAGAGAAACTCCGCTATCGCCAGAAGACAATCTGCAAGTAATGGCGGCATGTCTCCCTCAACAAATCATAGAAGGGCAGATATTGATTTCTCCTATTCGGGATAACAGCGATGCCAGTCCGAGCTCAAACAAAATTCCGAGGCCGGACACTGAGAATACAGCGACCACTGTTTCAAATATGGAAGCCCTTACCATATCTCCGTTAACTGTGGTACCCCTGGTGCAAACCCCAGTCAGGTGTGAAAAACCCTGCGTAAAAGGAAGAGAAACTCTAACAGTCTCACCTAACATGGTCAGTCAAGGAATTGGTAAAACAGATCAAGCCATCGAGACAAATCTGGCCCTCCTATCAAAGATGATCACAGCACCTTCAACTATGCTCCCCCGAGAGCACATACATAATCATGAAAAACCTGACTCGTCAAAAAAAGAAAAAGCCAGGCAATTCAAACTGAGATGGTTGAAATCTTATACTGCTAAGAGCCTTTCTAAAGCTGAAAGCTCTAAAGACACTCAACAATCTAGAGCAAAAGTAGCCTGCCTGTCTTTAGACATCACTGAAATTGAATCACTGCTGACCAACATCGAAAAGAGGAAAGAAGTTTTCGGAGACACACGGGCAAAGCGGCTAAATGACCTACCAACCACGTCAACTCCAACCTTGCCCACCAAATTGATGGCAGAGAACGTGGTGCCAAAAAAACCTTCCAAACGAAAAGACCAACCGATAAAGAACCTAAAGCTTGAATATGATGAAATGGACTCCTTGTTCCCTTTCAGTTCAGGCACACAGATGGAGAGTGACACCCCTCTTAACTATGAAGAAGAACAGGACGCTTTCAGCACAAGCATTATCCCCCACCCTCAAAGACCTCCTCAGAGGATCCCAACTACAATGCTCGATCTACAAAATATGCTCACAACCGTCACCACACAAGCCATGATTCCGTTCTGTAAGCTGTACGAATCAAGAAATGAAAATACTAAAGATCAAGCTACGCTCTTAGCGTTAATCCACACGAAGCAAATCCATCTAGAAGCCTTCATCACCAATGTAGGAAAACGATTAGACAGAGAAGCGGAACTCTCCCATCAATGGCAAACAAGACTCTTCGAAATGGCTGCAGCTGAAGGCGCTGAAAAAGCCATGCTAGCTGCCACAATGGTTTCCCTGACGAAGGCTCATCCTGTGTCAACCACCAAAGCTCCGAAAGATCCCCTACGAATCCTTCAACCAGCGTAATTCTACCGGTCATTACGCAAAAGCCACAATGTTTATCAACCTCTAGGGCAACCTCAGTTGTTGGCCTCCAGTATGTTAACACGAACCCATCAGATACGTTAAGAGTACCGAAACCTCCAGATACTTTTCAGATATTTTCAAATAAGAAAACTTACAAGGAGATGCAGCAGGGGAAACAGACTCCAAAACCTCAAACCAAACGAACAAAGGGGAATAAACAAACAGGCTCCCGAGCCTTCTTAAGGAATATTCCGGAAGGCCCTTAGCTTAAGAAACAGAATAACTGCACCCCGAGAAATCTAATGAGATTAGACCCAAAGGGTGACCACACGACAAGCCCGAGACAAGGATCCTCCAACACCCTGGAAGAGAAAACAGAAGATCTCCTCAACCTCAGCACGTATTCAGCTCATCAGGAGTCCAATGAACAGTTACCAAATATCAATGAATCGATACTCGTAATAATAGATGAATATGCAATTGACCTCACAGATTCATTAAAGGAATCAAGTCTGTTCTGTGAAACAATCTCAGATGCTTCTCTCCACCAAACAGGAGACCTCACAAAAATATCAGATGACCCGTCAAACTATTCGCATGAAACAAGTTATCTGTATGATAAAACTACTGAAACTGAGGCGTCTACATCAGCCTCGGCAATTGACTCTCCAGACATCCAGAGAAAAGACATAAGGAATCCTCACAAGACCGATACTTACATTCTACCACAATTCATAGATCAGTGGAAGAAAAAGCAGAAATGTATTCTACGACTAGCCTGTATTAATGAATCAAGTACATCCATCATACTCAACAGGACTAATGTACTAAGATTGCTCCATGCAATCCCACAACTTAAATTAATTAACTCACAAGATATAAAGATAGTGAGTTTTCAAGATGAATACTACCTAGACAAGGTCCAGATTGAACTTTACACCCCGGAGATCATGAACCGAATCTTAGACATGGCCACGCCACTGCTCTCATTAGGATTTGCACTAACGCCAACTGCGGATGAAACAAGTGATGCTGTTGACGCTACACGCTCATATGAACAACAAGTAAACTACCCTGATGATGATATTAAGTCGCGAGATGATAGACCAGCGCGACATATGAGCACTAATTTATATTAGCCTACATCAACCAACCAGTGTGATACTAACAGAAAACTACAAAATAAACAATCCTTTTGGAGAGATTATGATGAAGATCCATCACAGTCTTTGACACCTCCAGAACCTTGCTCATAACCATCAATCGAAACAAAGAACGATAGATGGAAACTATGCTTGTGGGATACGAGAGGATTCTCCCATCTCTTCGACTCTCCAGACTCACTACTAGAATCCTGCCAGATTATATGCCTTCAAGAGACGTGCCTGACTAAAACCCCAGCTTGTGATGGATTTATTACTGCCCTCAACCCAGCGCTGGAAAGTTCTAGGAGCCGCGCGGCCGCAGGCCTATTGACACTGGTGAGGAAATCGCCACAATGGAACTTTGTCGAAACAGAAAACATAAATCCGTGGACACAATTGACCATCATCAAAATCATGATTGAGACGACCCCAGAATGCCTACCTGAACCACAATTGAAGCCAATCAGAATGATTGCAGTCATCAACGTGTATTGGAATCCAGATGCAATTAATGACAATTGCTTCTTGGATGGTGTATTCATAACAATGGACAGAATCAGTGGCAAATTCCCAGATATAAACTTCATCATCTGTGGAGACCTAAATATTCATCTGTATGACACCAACGGACTCCTTAAGCAATCTGATGACCTTTCAACCAGAGCCCTACGCTGGACTGAAGAGATCTCGATGAGAAATCTACAGCTAATAAAGCAACCTCATGATGCTCAGAACCTGATGATCCCGACCTGGATTGGCCAAAAGCGCTACCAGCATCATCAACTACATATATTTATCGCCAGCCATAACCAACACATTATTGGAATTTCAAATAACATCTACTAATCAGAGTGATCACTCGATCCTCTCAATAGCAGTTGCGGGAGTGGACGAGCCCGCCCCCTGTCCCCTCCTCCTCGGTTAGAAATTGTTGGAGGTAACACCAGATTAAGAATCAGCAAAGATCTGTTGGCCACCATCCCGCAAGTATTCCAACAAACACCTCTTCCAGATGACCAGAAAATAAATTATGACAGGGTCCTTCTCGCCTTCCAAAAAAACAAGCCTGCTACAGAGAAACCGATCCACCAACATCACTACAACCAAGAAATAGTTAAAAAAAGAAAATTGCTGCACCAAAACCTGCGCAAATGGAGAAAAGATCCAAACCCGGGAAACCTGGAAAACATCCAGAAAGCAAAGCAAGCATACAGAAACTGGACCAAATCAAACGTGATGGCCCTGCAGCAAACAGATGCCGAAGCTATGCTACAAACACTCAGAAACAAGAACTTGAGATCTCTTTGGGATCTGCTAAATAATAATCACCAGCAACAACAAGCAATGGTATCTAATGTCACCCAAAAGAATTGGATCGCACATTTTTCTAATCTACAAATCACGGAATAGCAACGAAAATATGGAGATAGCGACAATCTCAAATCAATGGACTATCTCCTGGGAGAAGCACATATTTGCAGAAATGATTGGCAAACTAAATTCCTCCAGAGCACCCGGACCGGATGGGTTATCTAATGCTGCCCTGAAGCGTGATCCAGAGACTTGGGCGAACCTAATGGATCTCATACTAACCTTAATAAATACAGTCAAGTTATTACCATCTACTTGGACCAAAGCGGTACTGATTCCAATTTATAAACAGGGCAACAGAGATAACCCGGCCAACTTTAGACCAATTGCGCTGCTAGATCCTTTGGGAAAATTGTTCTCCTCATATCTGCTACAAAACTTGACCACATGTGCGAAAGCTTCCAACCGGTTGGATAGTCGACAAACCGGCTTCACCGCGAACTAATGTAAACCTTCTAACTTGAAACCTGCTAAAACATGAAGCCATAAGCAACAACACCCCCGTTAATGCAGCGTTCATAGACTTACACATGGCCTTTGATGCCATAAACAGGTCCATCTTGTGGAACATACTTGCTAAATGGAATTGCCCACTTGAAATCAGGGAACCGATCAAACTATTATACACCAACACAACAGTTTCGATCAGGCTAACAAAAGAAGGTACAACGATGGAGGCGATAAGAACCTGGAATGGCCTAAAACAGGGATGCCACTTAGCAGCAACCCTGTACAATCTGTATACTGCTGATTACTTTGCAAGCATTGACACTGCAAATCTCAATCCACCAAAGATAAACTCAATTCCGATCCCGTATTTGATGTATGCTGATGACATTGTACTCCTAGACAAAATGCCATCTGGACTACAGGAGAATCTACAGATGACAGAATCATATATGACCAAGAACGAACTCCAGATAAATATTAAAAAAAAACAAAATCATGGCATTAACCAATTAGCATAAGTCGTCTTCCCAAAGCAGACCAAACTTCACCCTGGATAACAAAGTGCTGAATACAGTAACCTTGTTCAAATATCTTGGCATGTTATTAAACCAACAAAAGGAAGAAACAGCATGGGTGACCTGTCTCGAAGGAAAAATCCAACTGCTATCACGTCAAGGCGTGATGCTGCATAGACGCTATGGAAAATTTTCAGCAAAAAAGATCATAGCGTTCTACCGCTAAAAGGTAATTCCGATCATCACATATGGTAGCAACTCTATGATCATTGCTACTAGAATAAACTGGCAAAAGTTAGAGGCATCATTCTGGCATAAAATCTTACAGCTCCCAAGGAACTATCCTATGCCCAGAATACGTTTTGAGGTAGCCCTACAATCACTTGCCTCAATAGTACGCTGGAAGCAGTTTGATCTCCTTCGTAAAGTCATAAATGAAGATACAGTTCCAGCAATGCAAATCCTTAAAATAACGCCACAAGCAATGCATAATACCAGCTTGAAAGCATGGAAGAATGAGCTGTTCAACCAAATGACAAAAGAAGAAATCAAGACGGAAATGTTGATAAACCGGCCACAGCGTGCAAAGATCAAATTTCAGTGCAATGATTGGTCTAGAACAATAGCAGAAAAGGCAGCATAATCTATTAATTTACAATGCCCAATTGACATACGAGCTCTGAATGAACTTCCACATTATTTGGAACTTTTTCCGGACCCAGTCATTCGAACAATTTTCATGAAACTACAACTAAATATCCTTCCTACCAGACAAAGACTATCCCAAATTCGAAATATACCAAAGGAGGAAAATTTTTGCCGCTTTTGCAAGAATAAAGAAAAAACAGAGTCTCTCATGCATCTAATCATGATATGCCCTGCACTCGCGGACAAGAGAATCCTCTTTGGAGACCTATTTAAGATCTCAGACCAACAAGAACAAGGCGATTCAAGATGGCTAAAACTCCTTCAAGGCAAAAATAATAAGCTGATATACACAGTTGTACAATTCCTTGACAATATCTTGGAGCTTGCACAAGTTGGCTAAAGTAACTCTTTGTGTCTCTTGGCCCTCGTTTCTTTTCTTAAGGATGCAGCATATTGTTCTAATTTGTAAATAATGTAAAATGTCTTATGCAATTTAAATGAAAAGTTTATATATAAACTATATAATTTTAATTAAACAAGAAAATAAAAAATAATAATAATTGTATTATATTTTATTGTTTATCTATATAGCGCCTATACACATGAGAGTATTTCAAAGCACTCAAGGAGGGTGGGAACAAGGGGAAAAACAACAGTTGCTCAGACCCCTTGTAATTCGGAGACGATAATAGTCTGCACAAGCAGAGTAAGTATGTAGGATACATTTAACAGTTGAGGCACCGCAAATAGGCCTGACAGCTATTCTGCAGTTTTACCAGTGCAATTAAGGGGAGAAGACAAGGGAGAACGGACAATCATCAAGCATGTTGCATTAGGATTGTGTAACTGCATAAAAGGTCACATGGAGGGGTTGGTCCAAGTGCACCCGGTCAGCGGAGACTCGGGTAAGTGCAGAGAGAGCCACTCTCTGAGTTATGCTAAGTGCACTGAAGGTAGGTGGGAGTAGGGCCCTGAGGCAAGTGTGAGAGAGGACTGGCGAGGATGCAATCTTGATTTTACTGTTTTTCGAGCACCTTGATATGTAAAGTTCACTAGCTGATGTCCCTGCAAAGCTTTGTGCTACAGTAAAAATATGGAATCAGGGCAAAAACAGCCATGCTTTATTCATCCAAATTGTAAGGGCTGTCCTTCCCAGTGTAGGGAGGCACTGTCAGGGATTATCATATGAGCAAATGCACAAGGTGTGGGCTGTTCCCCACAGGAAGTCTTCTAGAGCCAGGATCGTACCACCTCACCCATTTACAGCTAGTTATACTACAAAAGAGAGGAAGAGGCAGAGGGGTTGCCCTTCTGCAGTAAGGGGGTGTAAAGGAATTGTGCCTGCATAGTTTCAAACTGGTTCCAAAAGCAATGAAAAGACATTGCTTTGGCCATGTGGGCTCCCTTTGGTTGCCTGGTCACATCCTACGTTCTTGGGTCCCCTGAGCCCTTCATTCCGGGGGACAGCTATGCTGTCTCAAGCTTGAACATGTAAGGTACAGTTTATGCAATTTAGGAGGATAGTTCTGTTGCCTAAGCTCTGTCCACATACAGTGTAGAGCCTGCAATTTAGGGGTTTCTCTGCCATCTACAGCCTGAGCATGTACGATGCAGGACATGTGATTTACCTTCTGTTATCTAATGTCTTATCATGTTTGGTGCAGGACGTGCAATTTAGGGGGATAGCTCTTCTGTCTATAACCTAACAATGTGCGGTACAGGACATGTCATTTTTTCATTTTAAGTTTTTTTAGGCATTTATACACATACCGTCTTGCATATTCCAGGTTTTCATTATCATCGTTTCAGTGTGTTTATGCATATATTAATCACAGTTCAGTAAAGACAGCTTCAACATAACAACAACAGTGACAACTTTCTTCACACAGTGAGCCAGATAACACAGACCTATATCCTTTGTTGAGGGCAGATTCACGGGGACACATTATTGACAGTGTTCTATCACATTTGAGTGCAGCACATATATCAGCGTTTAGAAATTGTTAGCTGGTGGGTGTCCCCCTAGGCCCTTCCTTTCTTCAAGGTAATGTACTATTACTACATTGCATGGTGCTTCACAGCCTTCACGGAGGCTTATCATCAGAGGGGTGGAACATGTCCCACACCAATACTTTCCAGGACTCATAGGTAGCACTAGTGAGCACCTCCAATCCGTTTACTGCAGCAACCCACACTTTAGTTTCTACTTCAGCCCAGAACTCAAACTCCCTGTGCCAGCGTACGTATTGCGGGCCCCTAGCTGACTTCCACGCCATGGCAATGCACCTTTTGGCTAGAATGCATGCCATGTCCATTAATTTTATGATGTTCTTATACTTTTTCTTTTTCTTGGGTATGCACCCAACAAGCACTCTTTGGGGGTCCAGGTGTACCTAGTGACTCCGGCTCTTGTTTAAGCCTACTCAACTCGTGCCCAGAAACATACTTTCACGCAACCCCAGAACATATGCATTAAGTCCGCCCCCATATTGCCGCACCAAGAACATGTCGGTTGTGCGTTGCGACTGAATCTAGCCACCTTATTTGGTGTCACGTAGGTGCGGTACAACACGTTAAACTGGATTAATTTAAAGCAGGGTTACTAGACACTTCTCGAGGGAACCCCAGTATTTGTTCCCATTCGTTTTCTCCAACATCTTCCCCGAGATCCACCTCCCAGTGTGCCTTCAATACAGTACTCCTAGAGTTGGGCCTGTCCACCAAGTTACTATATAGCCTGGATACTGGCTTCCAACCATCTTCTAAAGTGTGCATCAGGGTCAATAGTGGAGACGCTACTGGTTCCTCTGGCCATTCCGTCCATTTCCGTTTAGCCACCTCCCTCACTTGCATATACCACAATAACTGACCTCTAGGTAGCCCCGCCTGCTCAATTAAGGACTCAATTTCCTTGAATGTACCATTCTCATACATGTCCCCCCAAGCTGAGAGACCCCAGCCCTCCCAGAGTCTTGCCACCACCAAATAATTTCTACTCCTGCAAACATCTTCTGCTAGTAGGAGCTCAGGTGAGTAGGGGCTCTCTAGTTTCAGCAATTTCTGGGTTCTGTGCCACACCTGCCTACCCAGTGTCACTTGTACGGGCGCGGTACCCAAGCAACTCAACGGCAACCATAAGATTTCTTGAAGATATGCAGGAGCCACAAGGTGCTGGAGCAACACTGATTCCGATGTGGCTTAATCTGAGAGCCATTTGGTGACAAAGCTGAGCTGTACTGCCAGGTAGTACCTTTCTAAATCCAGTAGTTGCACCCCCCATTCCTTGTAGGGCAGCCACAGTGTTGCTAGCGCAAATTTGTGTCGTAACAAAGCCCAAAGGAATTCCCTGAACAATGATTCCTTTAGACGAAAAAAGGGGCCCTAATGTAGTGATGAACATCATGGAAAAAATACAAAAATCTCGATAAGGCTATCATGTTTGTTATGGTGATCCTGCCCATTAGTGACAATGGAGGTTTTGACCTGAATGACATTGACCTTCTCAGACCCTTTAACACACCCGCAGTATTACGGTTGTGCATGCCCTCAGACGTGTGCACAATATTTACCCCCAAGTCCAGCCAACGGGAACAGACAAGACATCTCCTTGCTGAAGTAAATTCCGGACACCTTTCAAAGTTATCAAGCACTTCTAAGACTAGAGGCAAGTTATGTTGCGGGTTCCTAAAATAGAGCAGAACATCATCAGCATATAATGAAATCAGATGACCTTAGTCCTGCCATTGGACCTGCAGAACAACCCAAACACAGCTTGGGGCCTGCAAGCCCCAATGTGAGTCTATTGTGATGAATCCAAAGGAGTCATCACTGTTTTCCTGGTAGTGACCTCCTCCCATATGACCATGTCCAGGGGACAGCGGCAGGTGCCTGATCCTGACCCCGGGGGTTGCTATATGAGGGAGGATCACATGGGTGGAGACAACCTCCAGTGTGATATCATGAATTGACTGGATGAGACATAGTATCCCCATTTCATTTTCTTATGAGGATATCTCTCCCATACCTGATACTCTCATGGCATATTGCCACACCTCCCTTCTTCCACCTACACATGTTGACCCGTAGGCCACCCTCAAAATATAGATTGCCTTGTGAAATTGCTGCAAACACCTTCCCAGACTCCACATAACAATCCTCCAAGACAGACTTGCTATCTAAAACCACTAAGAACAATTACCAATGTTTTGTATGCAACTCATCAAGAATGGACTACCATTCCTGCCAAACCACCAAAATACTGGGACGATGAAGAGGAGTGAAGTAATGCAGAGCAAAGAAAGCCACGAGCACAAGCTGGGAACACACACACCTGTGCCCGGGACATTTAAACCACAGAAGCAGGAAGCTAACACACACTGCTGGCTGGAGAGAGCTGGTGCTCTCTATGCGAATCGGGAAGGCGACAGGCTGAAAGAAACTTGGTGGAGCCCACCGGCTCGTGAATGGAGGGAAAGAAAGCTTCTCCAAACAGACAACATGCTGCAGGACTCCTGGGTGTCAGCAGACAGCGTTTCACTTACCAGAGTGTCGTAAGAAGCAGACAAGCACAGCTGAAGCCGCGAGGAGCAGTAAAGCAGGGGGAACATGGTTGCAAGAGAGAAAGCACCAAAACACTGTCACTGGCTGGCTGGAGCAAGAACAAGGAACACCTTCAAGAGCCGATCTAGTCCATCCAGGCACAGATGGGACACTTGGGTGTATTGGCAGCCATGTCAAATTCAAATAATTGGGAATAATGGAATCGAGAAAGAGAAAAAGAGCATTTTGTAAAACCTGAGATATAAAGGGTGAAAGAACATTTTACAAAAGGGAAAGTGGTCCAGAAAGGAGAGATTTTCAAATGTGCCAATGCAGGCAATATATTTACATGAAACGACAATATATATCAGGCAGAATATATTTGCAAATAAGGAAAATGTACAGGACTATCAAGTCGGCAAGAGTGAGCATGAGCTTGTCAATGAAAAGCTCTGGAAGGAGATTATACCAGGAAGCTACAAGGGTGTGATTCCAAGAAGCCCCAGCAGGGGAGTATACCAGGCAGTCACAAAATTGTGAAGGATGTCCAGGTACCAAAGTATACCAGGCAAGGACAAGCTGAGTAGGATGCAGAAGTTAAAAAGGTCCTGAGAAGGATATGTCAGGACCAGCCCAAAAAGGACTTTGTGAATCCAGAGAATAAGGAGTTAAAACCTGGCAGGAGAGTACACCAGGTATCTTGACAAGAGAAAGACAACCATTTTGTGGTTAACCTTTGTTGTTGAATCAAGAGAAACACCATGAACTGCTAATTGTGAATAAATAAAAACGTAGATAGGAATCCAGGGGAAGAGAGCCACCCTCTGGAACAAGGATTGCTATCCTAGAAAGACCTTGGGCCTCATTACGAGGTTGGTGCTAGTCATGGCGCTATTAGCGCCATGACTAGCACCAATAACAGGACAGTGTCCACCCTCGTTCAATGGGGACTTACCAGTCCAGTCCGACCTTGGCGGGACCGGTAAATTCCCATTGTAAAAGCCATTCCCCATTCCCATTTGAGCCCCCATAGGGCTCAATGGGAGGGGGGAAGGCGTCAATAACGGTACCGTAAACTGCGGTACTGTTATTGACCCCGGTATCCCTTAACGGGTCCTGTCCATAACGCCTGGTAAAACCAGGCGTTAAGGGAGGGACCCGCTAGGGGACTTCGGAATAGGGCGCAAAGGGATTATCGGCACCGGTGTCATTACCGGTGCCCGTTATCCCTTTGCGCCAACCTCGGAATGAGGCCCCTTTTATTAACGTTATACATTTTTCCTTTTTGAACATTTCTAAAGCACGTAAGGTCAAAGACATTACTCTTTTCACCTTAGAATTATATTGTTTAGAATGCGAGGATCAGAATATTACTTTGGACATGAGACAGTTTTATTTTGCACATTCCGACCCTGACAGATCCTTAATGTTGGTTTTAGATAGGTACAACACGGCATTTCTCCATCCCCTTTCCTTTTAAATAAAAGTCTTTAGCCAAAAGCATGTCTTACTTGTGTCCGCATTTAATTTCTGACTACTCACACTATACAGTGTCTGAATTTGTTTTTCGATCTCGGTTTAACTAGAAAGCAACAGAGCACTATACATGTCATTGAGGGAAACATATGAGGTAAGGAGGGGGGTTACTTTACGTGACACAGATAACCCAGCCATGGAGGTGGGATGTGATTTTGAAATGCAAGGATCCTAGGTGTCCTCTAATTATTGACTGAAGAGTAAGATCCTAAGTTCCTTCCCAAACTGTAAGAGAATTGTCGTTGTCCTGATTGCCACTGTTGTGATGTTCCAGTAGGCAGGGGCATGGCAAGAGTATACTTGTTCCCTGTTTATCCCTGCATAGCAGTTTCATCTCGAGCGTAGCAATGGCCTGGCTCCTGAAGCAGTGTGACCCACCTGGGACATAGAATATTGTAGCTAGAAAGGCAGGTGTATGAATAGTGGTTACCTTGTATGTGATGCAGGCAGTCTTAAAGAGTATAGTATTCTGTTTGGAATGAGAAGCCTATCTATTAATGATCCATTTGGGATTGCTTCTCCATTAATTCTCAATGACTGAGACATCTGACTCCACCAATACTCATAAATTACCCAATTATATCTAAAGGTCAGCTGTACTCAGGATATGACATGTCTCATGAATTGCCACAGATCCACCCAAGCATGGATGACAACCACACACCTAGAGCTCAATCCCAAAAGGTAGAATTTGTTCTACTCGTTCACCCATTTATGCAGGATTCCATTCAAGGATGCCTGAATGACATGCAACTTAATGGCTTCACACCACAACTGGCACAGACTGCCAAACCACTAGTGTTTCATATAGAACGCATTCTCTCCTTCCAATAAAATAACACCAAAAAGGCTCAAAGCACACAGTACCAACTAACCCTCTTGCAGAAGAGAAATCCCTTCCTTTCACCCAAGGATTTCAGAACCACCATCCAAGCCTTGCTAATCTCCCACGTGTATGGGGGAACCACCCTCCCCAACAGCATTCCAGTGATACATCTGGCCTCACATAGGGCAAGAATCACAAAGGGAAACAACAAATGTGACCACATTTCCTCCATCCTAATGGAGAGGTGTTTGATTGACACTTCTCCCTGTTTCATGCCTGGTGGGTTTGGAGTGAGTGCGTTCCGGAGCCACTGAGCGGGAGGCTGCAGCCGAGCTGACAAAAAGGTAAGCCTTGTATTTATTTATTTTGTGAAGTGTGTATGAATGAATTTATGTGAGTGATTATGTATTGGTGTGATTGAGGGTTTAATGCTTGAATGTGTGTGTGAACGAATCCAGGTGATTGCCGAAACTGTGAGTGAATGAATGCTACTGATTGCATGAGTGTATGAATGGGGAATGTGCGAGGGTGGTCATGGGTTACTTACCATCTTCATTACTCCTTATCCCACTCTACCTCATCACAGTACTTATGTGAGGTCAACCACCTCTCAAGTAAGAGCCGGAATGAGGAAGAGGAAGATAGAGGTATTGAATGTTAGTGAATATGAGAGTGTGAGTGAATGAATGGAGAATGTGCAATGCAAGTGAATGCTGGTGAATATGATAGTGAATGAACACTGCTGATTGCTTGAGTATATAAATTAAATGTCTTTTTCTTTTTCCAGAATGAATGAATGGGTGCATGTGAGGGATGTACAGGTGCATGGCTGCTTGTGTGATGAATGTGCATGAAAGGGTGCAGGTGTGAATGAGCAGGTGAATGCTGTGTGTGAATGCTCAAGTGAATGTTTCACAAGTTTGCGTGTGCTTGTGTTTGCTGGTCTGGGGCACTGATTTTAATGGGGGTGCCGCACAAGGTGGGTGAAGGGTGTGTAGAATTGTTAACTTGGCATCTATGATGATAAAGCAAGGATGATAAGTGATATTGTGCGGCTAGACTGGAATTTTGGTGCAGCCAGTATAGTAATTTCTTATCGTGACATGACATTTTAAACTGGGCATCTATGATAAATTAAGCATAGTGAGAGTTATTACGTGGCTAGACTGGCATTTTGGTACATCCAGTCTAGCAATTTCTTACTGTGGCATGAAATTTGTTACTGGGTATCTATGATAAAGCAAATATGATAAGTGTATTTACGTGTCTAGACAGTTCTAAATTGCTGCAGCCATTTTTGACATGCATTCTTATTGTGGCATAGAATTTTTAATGACAAAGGCAACAGGAGTATGTTCTTATGTGGGCGTACTGGCATATTTTTGCAGATCCAGTTTACACATGTTTTCTTATCATTACTGGCATTATGTGCAAAGCAAACATGAGTATGTTCTTAGATGGGAATACTGAAATATATTGGTGCAGCCAGCATGGACATGTATGGACACTGTTAGCTTATACTGTGGGGCAAGGCATCATGACAATGCATCAAGAAATGCTCCTGTGCACCTTTGGTGACTTGCATCTATTGGAATTTGTCAAGAGTTACCTTACAAAACAGTTTGCTAAATGTCTGGATTTTTGCCAATTTTTCACAGACAGCGTGCTGTACAATGCACCATTTTAACCTTTTATTCAACAGTTCTTCTCCGAAAGAACCCCCTGAACAACCCTTGGATGGTTCAGGCTCTCTCGCTACGCTTGGTCACTTGTGCATATTTATGGCAAATATTTACACCCCACCAATTACAAAATTCACCACCCTCCACTGCTACCCACCGCGCTTGAGCCAATGGGATAAAGTTGTTTCCTGTATCATGGGAAAGTTCAGATTCATTCACATGTTTCCTCGCAAATGACTCTGCCCAAAGCATTCATGACAACACCTCTGCACTTGCAACCCCAATGTTAATGCCAAATCAAATCAAGAGGACGACCAAAGGCAAATGTAGTATATGGTTTACTCATGTAAGTTAATAAATACAAAACACGGATGCAGAAGCAATAAGAGTCAGGGCATCCTTAGCGCACTAGGGCAGTACTTAGTACAGCAAACACAGTCGTCCATTCATTTAAGCAATACAGCGAGAGCTAGACTATTGGTTGCCTGCCACAGGGAAATGCCAGATTCAGCACAGAGTATTCCAGACCGAACACATCAATGCTATCTAAATCATGCCAGCGCTGTGTACCAACCATTCTCCTTTCATGTTCATATTATGAAACAGTAACAAACATTTAGTTCTGAATGAACAGCCTTTCGTACAAGCATAGGGAAACAAAGGACCCACTGTGTTACTCTTAACTGATAACTCCCATCGAGCTGGAAACTGCAATATTTGCTCCTTTGGAAGTGGGACCATTTACTAGCAGCCAAGGCATCTACTGTAAACATATCCTTATCGCATTGCGCTGCAGTGACCCCACGCTGGTGTAACCTCAGGCGACAAGGAAACATAAAATGGGTGCTGCCACTAATGTTATACATAATACTTCTGTAGGTGCTCCAGATAGAGTAGGCAGAATGGGATTACAGAAAGACATTTTATTCTGCCATGCGGTAGGAACTCTTTTAGAGCGCCTTCATTACTCCTACTGACATTTCATAGCAGCAGATGTGTTCCATCCCTCTTGGAGGCAGGAAAATTCAGACCATCTCCACACTGGTCTCGGGTCCTGCACCGCCGCACTGGTAAATAATTCCAAACTAGGTATTGTTATCTATGAAGCATGATTTAATGCCATAACAGGCTCTATATCCGGGGTCAGGGTCACACCGCTAGAGGAAATAGAGGGCATGATATTTGCAGGAGTGATGTTCCCAAGCAAGTGAGATGTGACAATAGTTTGTCTATTGAACTGATGATGCATATTTTGAGTTGGTACTTGCTTATCTGAAACCGCCGCCCCTGTCCATACTGCCCCCACTGATCTGCTGGTAACCTGTAGTAGCATTCCTCAGCTACGGGTGTGCCATCAGTCATTACAAGATGGTGCCCAGAAGGTGTACACCATAAGGTTCTCTTGATGAAGTAGGACGTTTCAGGATGAAAGCTGATTTGGGAAGTGTGATTTTTACTAGTGTTTCATTTTTTTGACCTGGTAATATCATTTCGATAGTATGAGTTTGTAGTTTGGACGCACAAAGAGTTAACATATTTGAACACCTGGCTTTCTATACTCTGCCAAAATAGCTAACCATTCACTCCAATTCCTTCAAATATTCTTGTTTTTTAACCCTTTCTCCATTTCACTGTATCATAATATTTGGCTTGCGTTGTGAACATTAATGAGAGTTCAATATGAGTCATGAAACAGACACTTTCTAAATGGTAGCTCATAGTTTATGATTCCCTCCTTGTGGATGGTCTAGACATCAGCAGTAGAGCAACCCACAAATGCCCAGGACACTAACTTCCCATAGTTAGATGACTGTCCTTGTACTGTTCCATCCGCAGGACCATCTAATTTTCATGCGCTGCATCTCATTTTCAGACATATTATTTTCTCCATCTTATCCACTCTCTTTCATCACTTTCTCCTACTATACCAAACAAACCTCACAAGCTTGCCGTCTTTTCTAAGAAGTAACCTGTTGTATTTATTTAAAAATAAAATCTATTAGAGACATGGATAATAAAAGATTGTTCATAGTTGACAAAAACATAATTTAATATGCTATATAAAAAGAATAGGTTCCATTTAAAAACTAAAAACCCCCATTCTAAATAATAAAACAGATAAAAACATTTGAACACATAATTGTATCGGTTTTATCAGTACTGATATATTTTTTACCACATAAAGTCCTTTTAATGTGCTCCATGTTGTCAATAACCCATGTGATCACAATTCATAATTAGGTGGCATGTTAAAAATCGGAAAATTAAAATACCACATGCTTTATTTATTTATTTGTATTCAGTTCATGACAGAACTTCTACAACATCAATAAAATATGAATTCATACTATTATCTAAACAGAACAACATATAACAAATATACACTAAAAATAGGAGACAATAGGCGTGATGCATACAGATATTGATACATCGCCCATATTCTATAGTGGGACTTATTTTATAATTTCCACATTTTTTCAATGATCTTAAATTGTTTTTCCTAAAATCATATAAACAGTTAAAAGAGTTAGAACATTTTTCTTCTATACTATGGATGATTGTGTTTTCCCCATCTGCACCCACATTCTATTGGGCTATTAAGAGTATCAAGGTACCTTTTCGAGGTACTTTTTCACCCAGCACCATACTCTATACAGGGCAATATGTTTCTACCCACATTCTGTGTTCAAGCAGTAGATCCAAAACTCAGAGGTTTTTATTGACGCATCGTCAAGTGGCCCAATAGGGTCATATAAATATGTCCCAGCTTGTAGCACTCAGCAAGAAGATGTCTGACTGTTTCCATACAACCTGGAATCTCACAAACTCTGCAGATTTGATCATCCTTAGGGATTTCCCATTGTGCACCACAAATGGTTCTCACGGGGAGCTGATTAGTGTGCATTAACAGTCTAAACCATCGCACTTCAGTATCGGGGCCGTGTAGCAGATAGCCTTGTGGTTTCCTAAACTTACCACATGCTGTTACTGTTAGCAGTGTCAAAAACCAAATGCATCACAGAGCAACAAGACATATTTCTATGCAGCTGTTCAAAATTGGACAGGGAAAATGGCATAGTAGGCCTGTCTCGAAAATGTGGCCCCCAAATATCACACATTTTCTTAGGATTTTCTCAATGATCCTCATACAGAAAAGTCAGAAATGGGTCACAATAACAATGAAGTTCCTAAAGGAGCATCTTCTGACCTTTGAGAGCATGAATGGAGACATTTGCATTTCTACTTGGCCAACCCATGCGATACAGATCACCGCCTCTAATGGAACTTCCATTATTTGCAAGAAGACCTGATCTTGCATCTAGTCACATGATCCTTATTCTAGGTCATAGGTGGCAGAACACGTCCTTATGAGATGGGACAAGATTGCTGCTGGTATCTCTGGACTGGGCACTTTTGCCTCAGGCAGTTTCCTGACAGACTGATTTGTTTGCCCACGGCCTGCTGGGAAATTGCCGCAAGCGACTTTCAAACTGGCAGAGCAAAAGAAAGAAGGCAGTGCAGTAACTAAGGAGTGGGATTGGAGTGGATGGTGTAGGGTATCTTATCAAGGAGAGCACAGGGATGAGGAGGACGAGATGAGGGTCTTTGCATGGGAACGAAGTAGGCCCTAGTCAAGACTGTGGGTTGCAGGGGCTTCCACCGCACAATAGAGAGGAGGAGGCGTGTGTAGGGGTGGGCATGGGGATGGATCAATAGGTAGGAGCACTGAGGCTGATCCTGGCAGGCGATGAAGGTCAGGGGGAGAAGTGGGGGAGGGAGGGTGGGAGGGAGGAGGAGGGTGAAAATATTGCCTGCAGGCAATTCTCACAAGTCCCATACCTGTGACTCAGACAGAGGGTATCAGCATCATGTTCACACAGCCTTCTGGGTCTTATGCGCATGCCAAACAATCAGATCTCTTACTGCGCCACCTGCCCAAACATCTCCCAGTTTTGGCTGTGGTTTTGTTCTGTCCTTGGCTCGTGTACGCCCACTGCTCATCAAATTTCAAATACTGTCAGTTTCTGCACCAGCATGCCAGTGACGAGACTCTTTGTAACAGATTTACAGAAGACTAGAGCCAACGTTGCGTCCTGAAAATGGCTTCAACGATGTAATTCAGGGGACAACAGTCTTTTGCTCTCCAGAGATTTACACTTCAACTCCCCTTGGCCCAAGCTAGGCTGCCCAATGATGAGGGATTATGGGGGATCGTAGTTTAAAACATCTGGGGTGCCAAGATTACACCTTGTTGATATAATTGTATTGGAGCCCCAGAAACATGCATTCTGCTTCCAGCTGGATGCCTGATATCCAGAGAAGCAGCTGCCTTGTCGGAATCGTTGCCGCTTTTCAAGTGTTGTAAAAAAAACGAGAGAAAACAAATAAGCCCTGTGTACTTTTTTGAAGCTCCTGTACCTCTGGAAGATAAGCTACTGGGCACACGTCACTGTGTATTTGCTCAGCCAAGCTCAGTAGCATTACTGAGATGACTACAGTTGAACGCCTTTGGCAGACGACGAGCCACTGAACAAAGTCTTCTTTCCTGGGAGTGAAGCGCATGGGCAAGTGTCAACGAGGTCCTAGGCTAATACTGATCAGTTACACATGTGTGAGCGCAGAGTAGATCTGCAGAGCAGTCACACGAGCTAGAAAATGCATATGGAATGGAGAGCGCCAGTGGTGGGCGCAGCTAATTTAGATCTGAAGTCAATACGAGAACAGTTCAAAATAAAAGTGAAGCTTGAGCACCGGGCGGCGGATGTAGTGGGCTGCATTCACTCATAAACAGAAACGCCTTCCAGTTGAAAATGTGCACATGTTTACATTTCTAAATACGGATAATATAGGCTGAGCCACTGTTTAACCGCTTGCACCACCATTAGGATACGTTGGGGAAAGGTATGGGCTCCAGTGCCTTTTTCCCTTCATTAGCCTATTTTTTTCCTCGGCAGTAAAGAGACTGTGTGCGGCGAAACCTGCATCGAGTTTCGAGTTGGCGGTGCCAGTATGAACATGGCGCAGTCCATGTAAATGCATGGGGCAATGCTGGTTGTCCTTTTTAGTTTAGGGTAGTAGCTGGTGCTTTAGTGTCACCTATAAACTGAAACTATTGCATAAGAGTACAGATAGGGAGAAATGGCATATGAGGAGGGACAGAAAGCTTGTAGGTGTTGTTTGGTTATTTGCCCACCCATTGACTGCTGATGGCCAAGCTAATTCCTTTGGCCATTCCCACCCAGTTTCTGCCCCTCCTTACCCAAAACACCTCTTTGTGGGAACTCTTTGATCAAAGAGCCTGCCAATGTTTTTTCAAAGCAGTCTTCTTACACTTAATTGGAGCTGTAAACATGCTACTGGCATAATAAAAATATCCAAACCAGGTCTGCCTCCAGCACTCGATTTATAAGCACTTTGTGTGTCCTTCACTGAAGTTCTGTTAAAAGCAAGCACTGGCAAAGCCAACGGGGTTGCCTTGTGTATAAGTATTAAGCATTTGCCAGGCACTGCTATTAGATGCCCACATACTCGCACCATTTTGCACCTGCTTAATCAATGGGCAGTTAATACAGCTACAGCAGAGCCTGGCAAGTGCCTTTCCTATGCCTACCCAAACCCCAAACTGCTGGCATTGACAATGCTTGTTTGCAATGGCAGCTGCTGCTGCAGATCTCTCCATCCATATCAAACTTGTGTTAAGACATGTCAGATTCGGAGAACAGAGACGAGCACACAGACATGCAGCCGGGCCATTTTCTCTGATGTATCTGTTGTCATCAGAAGGAAGACAAATATATTGGAATCCTACCCTCCAGATGTGATTCTCTTGATTTAGGGAATTATGATGTTCTTGTTATTTAATTGCAGATATATTGATGGCTCAAATACAAAATCCAGAATCCATCCTGGATGTAGGCTGGCATTGCCAGATACTGTTATAAGATTTAATTCAGCTAATTGATTGTTTTGTTGGATTGAACACAAGTGTAACGAGTTTCTGTGTGGATGCTAGCCCATACTAAGGCTCTACCTTATATGTGTGACAAAAGCAAAGCATCTTGTGGTATTTTTAAATGGGAGCTTGAATTACAAAAGTCAATAGAAGCCTCATTATGAGTACGGTAGTACTCACAGCGTGTGTGTCCCAACCATCATTGGTAATGGTTGTTCCGTCCCACAGAATTAGAGAAAAATACAATAGCAATCAGTAATTCCACCAATGTTTTGCATTACCACTAAAAAAGTGGGGGGATTACAGAATGATAATTCCAGTAGCGGAATGATTGCCAAGCAGTAATAGTGTCATTCAGCAAATGGAAAGCTCAGCAGCAGTCATCTTTAAAACCACCCGTTTCCTGTTGCAATCCAAACCCACAACTGGTGTCAAATAGGCCAGGGGAAAAAAGGCAAAGGGAAGGGGCCGGAATGAGGTTGCCGAATCCAAACCTTTGTGAGGCCGAGGTCTAGACCCTTGTTGATGAGATGGCCATCCATGCGGAGGAACTGATTGGAGCCTAGCACAGGTAAACAACTGTCCAGGAAGACAAGGTGAGCACTATCCTCCACATAGCTGGGCTGGAGGTTATCAGAGGAGCCAGGTTGAATACCAGAAGGCATGTGCTAGGCTGTGGAATTAGATAAACACAATAGCCAATCCAAGTCAAATGGCCAAGGGAGTAATCTGGGGCAAACTAAATGCATGTCTCACCAAGGGAAGGAGCCGACATCGAAATACCTGCGATGATACAAAAGTACCATAGCATCAATGCATTGTGACCTCATATCATCTGGAGATGCATTTATCATGGAAGCTCATGTGGCTATAAGCAACACATATGTCTCCAGAACCATGAAACCAACAGTGAAAGCACCTTAGCCAATATCTAACCAGATCCATGAAAGTAACATGTGAGCCAGGAATCTGCCATTGAGTTGTAGGACAAATGGCAACTCAAGTAATCATGTCTCCAGGTCCTACTCTAAACATGCCATTTCTGTGTGTGGCCCATGAAAAGATACCTGACCTGGATGGAACATTAGCATGCTGACTCCTGGGGGCTAACTATAAGGTGGAAATGTCAAAAACTCAGGGACACCAAACACCTCCCTAAAGTGGTAGTTGATGAATCTTTGAATTGGAGAGTGTAAATGTTTGCCCCAAATAATGTGGGAGCGACCTAGCATAGCGAAAGAGCCTTAACCATGTAGTGGTCTTTAGGGGGGTAGAAGTGGGTGGGTTATCTCTCGTGAATTTTTTTTAGATAATGGGTTGAAATGATGCATTTTAGAGTACTTTCTGTGAAAATTGGGTAAAAAGCCACACAGTTTGCAATCAGTTTTAAATGGTAGCACATGAAATAACCCAATCGATGCAAGTCACCAACAGTGCACAGAAGCATTTTCCAATACATTTTCATGATGCCTTTGTCCCAACATATGCCAGTATTACCATATAAGAACTCACAGCCAATAAAAAGTGGTGTGACAGAGAACATAAGTATACCCTGAATGGCTATACCAATGTAGGAAAGTTGGGCCATGTAATAACAGTTATCATGTTTGCTTTATCCCTGATGTACAGTAACAAATGCCATGTCACACTACGAAATTACAGTTAGACTGACTGCACCAAAATATGCCAGTCACATCATGTTTTCTTAATCATAGATGCTCAGTAAAAGAATGCTATACCACAGTAAGAAATTATAGCTAAACTGGCCATACTAAAATATGTTAGTTTATCAATGTAATAACACTTCTAATGCTTGCTTTATCATAGATGACCTGCAAAAATGCAATGGCAGTAAAACATTGTGGCTAGACTGGTTGCAAAAACAAAGAGGTGATGGCTGGAAGTTTTAGAATGAATCTTAACCACTGACATTGCTCTGGGCAACACTCCAGACCATCGTTCTTCGCCTGCCAAACCATTACAGAAGGGGAAAGACATATGCAAATCAGGCTTGGTCCCACCCAAAAGGGGCAGTCCAGCCTGAACTGCTAGGTCATGTCCCTTCTGCATGAGACCACAAGCATCCCCAAACATGTTTCGGCCTTGTGGGGCTGCATCAGTGAGGAGTAGCTTGGGTATCTAGGCCCAGCAGGCACGGGACCCACGTCTGGGCATACCCGTCCCACTCGGGCTGCACCAGAATATGCCAGTATTGCCACTTAATAACACTTATCACATGTTCTTTATCATAGGTGCACAGTAAAATTAAATGCTATGCCACAGTAAGAAATTATAGCTGGACTGGCTGCACCAGAATATGCCTATCTAGCAATGTAATACCACTTATCATGCATGCTTTATCAAAGATGTACAGTAAAAAAGGCATGCTAGAGTAACACATTGTAGGTAGACTGGCTACACCAAAATGTACCAGTATAGCCACTTAATAACATTTACCATGTTTGCTTTTTCATAGATTCCAAGAACCAATGTGCATAGTGGGAACAGGGCTGCTACATTTATGGATGGGCAATGCTTCATAAAGACTGTTATTACATGCCTAGAATGGCATTTTGATGCAGCCAGTCTAACTAAAATATCTTACTAGGGCATAGCATTTTCTACTGGGTGTCTATGATAAGCCTAGCTGGATACGTGTTTTCACATGGCTAGATTAGCTAACAATGGTGGAACCATTCTGCATGCACTTTTTTATTGGGTAATGGAATTTTTGTGTACTGGGTATGATACTTCTCATGTTTGGTTTACACTTGATGCACAGTAAACTGTCTATGCTGGGCATCAAGGGTAAAGCAACAATGAACGCCATGCCCCCAACAGCTAGCACCCAGTAGAGACTGCTGGGGGCATGGCATTGCTCACCCCTAAATTTAGCAGCACTGCTCCCACTGTGGAAGCGGCGGTGCTAAATTTAGGTGTACTTCACACAAGAAGACATACATGCTCGCCTCTCCTCTCTGCAGTGTGAACATGCTGATTGACAGGAGAGGACTATGCTGTTTTGGCAATGATGGGCGACGGCCGGCCAGACTTCCGACAGCACAAAGGGCACTGAATCCAAACAAAAAAAGGCATACTGTGGGACGGGGGCCTGCTTAGAGGCAGACAGCACAGACCCTATGCCTGTCACTCAAGCAAGGGGGCTGGGACCTCCTTCTCATAACAACAAACCACCACTGCTCCCTTGGCACACCTACCAAGGTGTGTGCATTTCACAGGGCACCCATACCAATGGTGCTACCTCTGCACATCAACTCACCCATTTCCAATTGGCCTTTGGTCAGAATCCTACAGAATGCATGAGAGTCATGCTCAGCAAAATTCCAGTCACCATGATAACTGAGTTTATGCTATTCACTCCAAACTGGTTCACAGGCTGCACAGTCAGAGGAGGCAGAGCCTAGTATGACTGGGTTAGCACCACCTGCTCCTACATTTCTGAGATTCCAGCAGCACTTTTACAACCACCCATGATACCTGACAGAAGACATCTTCCAAGAAAACACCTAACACCAGCTGCATGTACCAGCATATGTGGCTACTGTCACCACCAACACCGACACTGCTCCTGATGCAGCCACTCCACATTGATATTGATATTTTATTTCAATCGCACTCGTACACAAATGTTTCAGAGCGCGACAAGGCAAGGGAGGGGAACAGGGGAGAACAAAACAGCGATCTTACTAGGCCCAGTGACATTGAGAACGCCAAGTGCATGGGAGAGGGGGAGGGGGAAAGTGCATGGAAAGGGGGAGAAGTGGAAAGTGCGAAGCAGAAGAGAAACAGATAAATAATAATAAATAAATAAATAATTAATAGACAACACCAATACCACCACTCGTCTGTAGGCCACTGTGGAGTCCAGTCAGCAATTACACTGCAAACTACTGTCATGCGTGAAGATGTGACGAGCCTGCAAGCCTCTCTGCCCCCTCTTCAGTTGTTCCACCTATGCAGTAGCACCAGCATCACAACACTGACACAGGGATTGATGATAATCCTGTTGCATTTGTGAATGCCGGTGGGCAGGGGGCCAGGTAACTGTGCAACTATCCCAGCCATGTTTGCAGCCCTGACAGTGGTGTTAGTACACCATTGAATAAATCTGGAGAAGGCCGAACAACACTGAGCAGCAGCAGGAGCTCATGGAAAATATAGCGAAGCAGTAGCCGCAAGACCTTCAGGCCATTAGAGATGCAGTGCAGGTCTCCGCGCCTTGAAGCACTTGTGTATAGTTATAAATGCCATATCATATATCATATCATGGATGGCCAGGGCGACTGGTAAGCAGTGCCACCAACACACAGAGGCAGCAGCCTCAAATACAGTGGTATGTCAGAAGATGTGAGAGCTGGCAGGGACAATATTCGCAAGCACAGAGACAATGCAGTGGACACTGCTCCTGACAATGCAGCATATTGGGGAGCTAGATTCGGAAAGTTCCACTTCAGCCACCCCCACAGAAGGCTCACTACCAGGGATCACCATCATCTGTCCCAATACTTAGTCACACACTCACAAGCTGAACAATCTTGGGAAAACAACATGGGAAAACAGTCATGTCAATACGACTCTGAAGTAATGGGCAGAGGCAGTCTTCAATTGAGACAAGTAGATTTATTCATGTCTCAATGTTCAGCCCACCAGTAGAGCGTCCTACTCTCAACTTGTCCACTTCTTGTTCCTTCACATTCTGGATTCTCGTCAAACACATTCATTCTATATGACATCACACACCTACATCATGCACTCAAGCATACCACATACCTTCCTTTCCTAAACACACACACACACACCACCACCACCACCACCATGTAAAGTGGAAAATGAAGGTAGTTTCCTCTCGTTATATTTTTTCTATGTATATAATTCGTTACATTAGTCATACAGAGCAACCACATAGTCTTTGAACCTTACTGGATACTTCACTCGTCTCCTTGAACTTCTCTCTTCTTCAACCATTTCCTTGCACTCCCTTCAAGCAGATATGGAAGGCCCGCCCTGATCCTCTACTTTCACCACTCTACCAACCTTTCATGTCCTACCATCTTTTGTCATCACTGCATTATGAAACAATTCTTTATCCCTACATGGCTTTGACCATTTCAAAGGTCCCTGCCTCAAGGCCATCGGTAATTTCACTCTTGTTACATCACCTGTATGCAAAAATTCCCTTCCACAGTCTTCCTTGTGTCATGTATTATTTTGTTGGCCATTTGACGTTTTCGGACACCCACTCTAACCTTTTGAACACACTCCCAATTCCATTTAGCTCTCGTCATCCATGGGGGCACATTTTTCAATGTGTGTTTCTTCCTCAACTCAACTCAAAAGGGCACACACATGTTGCATGTGGGGCAAATCGATGTGCCACAATTCTGCTTCTTGCAAGCAATCCCATCTCATACAATCTTTTATCACCTTGTTGAATCTTTCTGCCACCCATTTGGCTTGGGGATGTTATATGGGTGTGAATTTGTGTTCAATTCTATTCTCTTCTAAGTACTGGCACATCTCCTTCAATTCTAATTGAACACCATTTTCAGTAATCATCACACATGGGCATCCTTCTCTTTTAAACAATTGTTACATGAATTCTATGACATCCTTAGTGGTGATGTTGACCGTAATCCTCACTTCTACCCACTTTGATGATATGTCAACCAGGACTATACAATATTTCTGGGCACCTTTGCTCCATATGGGTCCTACAATGTCCATGGCAACTTTCTCCCACAGCATTTGGGGAGCGGGGACCAAGGTCATTTAACTTTCCCTGGCTACCAATTATGTTCGCTCATTACGCGCGATACACAGTTTTTCTACAACATGCTCAATTTCTAATTCATAACCGGGCCACCAATATTTTGCAAAAACTGCTTGCTTAGTTTTGGTAATACCCTGCTGCCCGATGGGCAATTGCAACAATTCTCGTCTCACACCTGTGGGTGGAATTACCCTGTCTCCTCTCATAACGTATTCATCCATTACATGCAATTCATAGCTCACCATCCATAACCTCTCCAATTCTGATCCCAATACACTCTTCCTTGTGATCATACCATTCACCTTGAGTTTATCCCTCAAGTTTCTCAATACCACATCCTGAACCACACTCTCCCCCACTCCACTTTCGCCATCATCTTTTGCTCCACATACAAAACTCATTCACATTCACTGTTGCCTTCCTCCTCCTATCCATTCATAGTTAATTGTGATAGGCAATCTGCAGGAATGTTGCTTTTTCCTGTAATATATTCGCCGCCATAATGATACGCCTGAAGTTCCACAACCCGACGCCTTATCCTGGATGACACGCCATCCAATCCTTTCTTCAGCAAAGTTTCTTTTAGTGGTTTGTGAGCTGTCCATGTTGTAAAACAGAAACACCATAAGAATGTTCTAAAATTTCCAACTGCCCATTTTATTGCCAGCAGTTCTTTTTCAATTGTCGAATAGTTGAGTTGCGCACCTTTTAATAAACGAGAGGCAAAAGCAATGACATGTTTATCACTCCCTTACATCTGTGTGAAAAGCACCCTCAGACCAGTGCCACTTGCATCAGTGGTGATAATAGTTTTCCTTTCAATTTTAAATTTCTGCAAAGAAGTAGTGTTTTCCAAAGCCAAATTGATGTCCTTGACTTTTGATGCACATTGTAACCAACATTTAAAAGGAGCCTTATTCTTAAGCAACAATCTCATATCAATAGTCTTGTCAGAAAAGTTTTGAATGAACGCAGTTTTTCCTTATTATTTGGTTTTGAAACTCTCTTCATGTTGTCCACCAGTTTCTTTTTTACATTGACACCCTAGGATGACACTGTATGACCAAAGTACTCAATCTCTTTCTCATTGAATTTGCACTTTTCTTTATTTAAGGTGAGCACCTTTTCTATCAACATTCCCATCACCCCTTTCAACATGCGATCATGTGTCTCTTGATCCGAACCAAATGCTAGAACATCATCCTACAGCAGATTACACCTTGCTCATCCTAAAATACTTGGTGCATTTTTCTTTGAAAAACAGATGCTGCAGACACTAGGCCAAATGGCATCCTCACAAATTGGAAAAACCCTTATGGTGTAATAAAAGCTGTTAGCTGTTTGGACTCCTGATGTAACTATATCTGGTGATATGCTGATGTATGGTCCAGCGAGGAAAACACTTGTGCTTCTCCTAATGTTGAAAGCTTTTGTTCAATACTCTGAAGGGGATGATGATCCGGAAGGACAAATCTGCTCAGGGACTGAAGATCAAGGCAAAAGTCTCAACTTGCCATAGGGCTTGGCGACCAGCACCAGTGGCGACACCCATTCTGAGGATTCAATCCTTTCAATTATTACATCTTGCTCCAGTTTCAACAGATCTTTTTTTACTTGATCCCTCAGGGTCATGGGGATAGACCTCCCTTTATGCCCTAATGGTCTTGAACACTGCATTATTTTATGCATACATCCATTTAGGCATCCTATGTTTCCACTGAACAGTTGCAAGTGTAACTCATCAGCATCACAATGAAGTACACAATCATCATCATCAGGGTTCAATTTGATGTTTCTCTTTCTGTAACATACAATTTTCCTGAAGCTGATCTACCTTTGAACTGAAAGTTTGCTTTCAACCACCAAAGCACTTTTATGCTGGCAACATTGCAATTTCCACCAATAGGGTCTGTGTCCCTCAGTTGTATCATAACTCAAGAAATAAGGGACATAGTTCTATATGTTATTGGTTAAATACCCTATTTCTGACAGTACTGAACCCATCCAACGTAACTACTTTTCAATGTTAGTAGATTTCTAATGCCATGTTCTCAATGGATCTTCAGCACTTGACATTCATGCATGTGCGCTCTTATGCTTTCTGATGTTCGTATGCCATTTGCGATAGTGATCATGCACTTAGTAGATGCCATTCATGCGGTTCTGCTTTCATAGCATTGCTATCTGTATGCACTCCGCTATCACCTGCCACAGATCTGAGCTATAACCTGTCTCTATATAGTTTGCCTATACATTGTGGTATATGTTGTCCAACCTCTGTACATGTGGGATTATTATTTTCCTTCATGGACTCACGTTACCATGTAGAGGCGTGTCAGTTGAGGAAGGACTTGTTAGGTTATGTGTCAGAGGGCAGGTTCGTCTTGCACAGGACGGTGGCAGAGCATGCATTATATTTTCTTTACATAAGTGAACACCACTCCCTCATTGGCCATTCTTACCCTTCTCACTTGGGGACCCCTGTATAAATTGTATGATGGTGTTTCTACTTCAGGATCCAGGTCCTGCGTCTTCTCCTGTGACATATAAGCAGTTAGTGTACTGTTCTGCAGGACCATGGATTCATGGGTGAAACCCTTGAAATGGGCACAACAGAAGCTTACTGTCTGTTTGGTATCACAGGTCACCTGTATTTTAGGGAATGCAGTTGTTTAGTGTTCTGGTACACCTCTTTTGACACATGGGGGGACCACCAATTTCACATGCATTTAGTCCAGTGCTGCAAAGATGTCTGGAAAGTAGGTGGCTGCACAGGACCTTGCCATTGCCACAGTTACCTCTGCTGGAGAGGGCGGTAAGGAGATGTGCTGGGTGCATGCTGCATGAGCGCATCTAGCACCTGCATGAGCACTATGGATAGCATGGGTTGCAACGTGTCCTTCAGCATTCCTACAGTGTGTTGAAAGCTGCATCAGGCAAAAAAAAGTGCAGCTGGGACAGAAGCACTAGCAGTGGTGGGATGGCTGTTCTTATGTTGATCCTGCATCAGGGTGAGTAGCTCTGATATGGTCTCCCTGTTCAGGTGGTACAGTGTAATGAGCTGCCTATCAGTGAGTACCGAGTGAGTACCGAGGGTGATGGTCTAACCTGAGAGCTCTACTTGCATGGCGTCTCCTACACCTTTATGCACGTTCTGCGATGTGGCGCTGCTGCACGCGCCTCTGAAGTTCAACAAACAGCAGGAGGTTCTGGAGCTCTAAGTGTGCTTCTGGTGGTGTCTGCATGGCGTTTGGAAGTATGCTTGTGGAATGTGTGGCCTTTACATACCCTTTTAGGGTGCACCTATGGGGTAATTTCATCACTTGGATGCACTTACATCCATCATTTTGGTGAAGGTAATTGTGTTGTGTTTTTGGTGGAGCTATCACACATTTTTGGTAGTATTTCTGCAGTATTTCAACTTGTAATATGGTGGAATTTGCATTTTGTTTTCCTGTGCTAATTCTGCGGCTGGAATTAACCGAGGGGCCTTTCCCCTGATCCTTGTCTGTAATTCCTCCCATGCTAATTACCATCCATTTTCGGTAACCTGTAAATTCTGCAGAGCAGTGAAATTGGCTGTAATTCCGTTACTGCTACCTTTTGCTCTTACCAAACTCGCAATGAAATCCCATATCTATCAAATCTATCTGTCGCTGACTTTGTAAATATGGAGCAATGGCCGATAGAAATTGACCACCCCGATCATAAGTATGTGCCATATTCTATACCCAAAACCAAAGAATGGATATGCATAAAAAGTCTAATGTAATGAGAGCTTAAGAGCAGTAGTATGCAAAAACATTGTACGTATCTATCTGGCCCTACAGAAAAACCCAGGTGTCCAAATGCTACAGGTAGTTGAAAAGAATTCAGATTGTGTTATGGCAACATATAGAATAATGCACTCCCAAGGATATTAAAAAGTCAGCAAGCATTTCTTTGCCATAAAAAGCTAAACTTGACAGGTGATCCTGCTTTCTGTTTAAACCGAAATTGAGTTTGACTGTTACTTCGGTGACTATATTTTGTTCTGTGCTCCAATGTCGTTTGGTTAGATCTGCTTATCATAAATATTTTTAACATAACATCAGGTGAAATTTAAAATCCTTACATTGTACTTATTAGAAGTGTGTTATTGTTTATGATACTAAAACAAAGAGTGTACATTTTCTTTTATGAATATTCAAATTAGCAAGGGGATGCATTTCATGGGGAACGTTTAGATGACTGAGCATGTTAAATACTTTACAAGTTCTGGCCTTAGTGAAATTTAGTATGGGCTTAGGGGAGGGGAAGGGTCTGAGTGAGGGCATAGGCCTCAAAATGAGGTTGACCTTCTTTGGGGGATGGGCCTCAGAGTGGGAATGTGTTTTAGGACAGGAAAACGTTGCACAATAGAGTTGTTCTTTAGAGTGGGGATGGCACTTAAGGCAACGTTGGGCCTCAAGCAAGAGTGGGCTACAAAGCTGGCATTGGCATCATGGCAAGGCTGGGATTCAGAGAAAGGGTGGGCTATGGTGGGGATGGGACTTGCAGTGGCGAAGGGGCTTGAGGCAGGGATTGGCCTCGGGTTAGGATGGATCTGCAGCACAGATGGGCACCGGGGCATTGTGAGTCTCAAATATGGATGGGACTTGAGAGATATGGCACTTGGGTGATCAGCGGGCATGGTCCTTGATTGAGGTGTGGGGGCCACCAAGAAAAGGTTTTGTTAAGGATAACTTTGGTTGTGAGGAGCAGAGTAACAGTGTCTCTCATGCACAATGTGTTGATATGGACTAGGTGATTATATTCATGTATTCTCGGCTATGATTTGATGTCATAATTGATATGATTATTAGATAAATCTATGACATATATGAAATATATGTGAATTATGGTATGCTTGGTATTAAGAGGGTTTTTTAGAGCTTGATCTGGATTGGAACTGTGAGACGTCAACCTAATGGTGAAACCAGTTTGATATTAATATCTTTGACCTAACTCTCAAAGATAACATAGCTTAGCAGTTAGACAGGAGAAGGTGAGCTTGGTGTGAAGAGCAATTACCAAGAGCAAAGTCTGCTAAGGCTTCAACAAAACAGTTTTGTCAGGCAATGTACACAGTAAATGGTTAAAGTGGGGGAAGAAAGGGTTACGAACAGTTTCACAAACCTGAGGCTGGCAATTAAGACTTCAACAACAAGAGCAGCACTTTAGAAGGTCAACCCTAGCCTTGTAATAGTTCGCTCTATCACCACTCCCTGCAGCCAAGTCTCAGAGGGTTCCCCACCTATGGAGGAGATACACTTCCAGCCCCCAATTCCTAGGTGGCAAATAGTGGATTCTTGACCCATTCTACTTTTAGCTAGAGTGTTTAACACCATTTATAATGAATGGGGTACAGAGTGGGTAAAGAGAAATAGGGTATCCCCCGCGCCCCCCCCCCCACGGACTCTGACTCACCCCATCGCAGACACCAAAGGACAGGGAGTAGGTGGGGACAGCAAGGTTCATGCATTGCTGTAGCAGGTTCATAGGCTGCAGGTACGGGGCTTCCAGCTAGAGTTCAGTCAGGCTCAGACAGACCACAGGAAAGGTTGAAGATGGCTCAAATTCATCCCAGCTGTAGAGGAGGCAGCCTCAGGACTAGCAGACAGGTGTGTAAAATGGTGTGACCCAGAACAGTGTTATCAGGCCCTCTGGAGCAGGGAGGTCAGACTTAGGGATCCAGAGGTTCGGGCCTCGTGGTGAAATACAGTAGCAGTATGTTGGCGAGGTATTACGTTTTGCTTGGTATTATAAGGCTATAGATACCATTAATATTGCCATTTTACGGTGCACAGCAATTCATTGGTCTTCCTGAATGTGCTGGAGAAAATCTTTGCCCCACATTCTACTCAATTATAGGCTGATGAGACCTAATAATAAGTAGAAGAGAAGAGGTCTTGGGGAAGTAGAAGAGAAGAGGTCTTGGGGAAGAAGTAGGAGAGAAGAGGTCTTGGGGAAGAGCCGACCTGTAGGCCTAAGAAGTGCTTAATCCGTAAAGAAAATAAATGCCAGGGCTCACATTTTTTCTAGAATACTTCTGAAACATTGGGGCCAGGCAGCTACTCGCCACTGTTTCCACTAACCACAGCTGTTCCCCATGGTTCCAGCATATTTGGAGTTAAAGCTGCGACTCGCACAGGCTCAATGGGGTTGCTGGGTGAAATCACTGGCAGATATGCGATTTACAAATAACAAAATAACCTACCAATTGTGTCTTGAGACACACTTTAAGTGCTTCTTTAAACACAAAATCATTGTTCACATGTTGGTGTGATTCTTTAGTTGGCAAGTTAAACCTATTGAGTGTCTAGCCACAAAACACAGAGCCAACATGCTGTTCTCCTATGGTACATTGATGGACAAATGCAGGTGAAATTACTACTGAACAGTTGAAAGTTCCTGGCAAAAACTGCAGCAAGATCTTCTAGTGTAGGTGAGTGTTGTGATTTAGCTTTAACTGCACTCTGCTTTGCATGGATGGAATGATGTGAGTGACTGACGTGGAATGCTGAGTGAGAGAATGTTGTGTTATGAATGGGTTCCATGAATGTCATATGAGATGATGGGATGACTGAGAGAGGATGCCAGTGGATGTTCCTGTCTCTTTGTACTTACCTGACCTGGTGTACTTGTATGATGTACATGGAGCACAGTAAAGAAGTTGATTGCACCTGCAATGATGTCAGTGTCATTCTTGGCTAGGGACTCAACATAACATTGGCGATGAGGATGCTGGCTGTGCTTGGGGGGGGGGACAGCACCATAAAGGGGACCTCCACCGCCCCACAAATGCTGAGAAGATCCTCTCTCAGGTAGGAGCGCTGCAAGCTTCAGTGGGGGCAAGTGAGGCCCAGATATTGGAATATTGAAGGAGCGCCAGGGTCAAGGGCCAATGAGAGTGCCAGTGAGGGCCAGTTTTTGAAGAATTGAAGCAGCGCTGGGGCCAAGGGCCAATGATATGGTGGGTCTTGGAGCCCGTTGCAAAGCATTTGAGGGGCTGGAGGCCTCATCCAGAGTAGTGGAGGAGCCTAGGGCTCATTGTGTTAATGAGGCATTGCTCCAAGAGATTTACAGTGACTTTCAGATAAAGAGGACTGGCTGTGCCAGTACGCTGTGCCAACTAGGGTCGAGTGAGCTCTTGGAGGGGTTGCAGTGACCAGAGTTCACTAGCGTTTGAAGTTGGAAAGGGTTTTTGCAGCAAGTGCATTATGGGATTTGGAGTCCATAGGACAGTGCTCCTTGTTTTGCGTGGAGAGCTCTGTTCACTCTGAAGGCAGGAGAGAAATGATGACGTCAGAGCGAATGTCAATAGAGTTGGCGAACGCCTCAGTGTTTTGAGGACGTCACCATTCTGAAGATGTGTTGTGTCAGAGCTGTGTAAGATCAAGAAACGAAAAGAACGCTGCAGCGTTCGGAGACGTTGGGACGTGCCGTCCATTCAAGATCCATGGTCCTTTCCTCAGGTGTGCTGTAGCAGCTCTAAGGAGAAGAAAGGCGGTGGTGAAGATATGTCCAATTGAAGCACAAGGTGAGCGCAGTGTAATGAAGAGAGAGGAGCGGCATGCAACTGTGTCGGAAAGAAAGAAGACACGTTTTGGAGGACACACCAAGCAGTGGGTGTGAGCATTATGAGAAATGATGCCTGTGAAAGGAGCAGGCAGGACTATAATGGTGTACACCGAGTGGAGAATGCCTGTTACCTGCACTCTGCTTTGTATGGATGGAATGATGTGAGTGACTGACGTGAAATGCTGAGTGAGAGAATTTTGTGTTATGAGTGGGTTCCATGAATGTCAGTTTAGAGGAGGGGGTGACTGAGCGAGGATGCCAGTGGATGTTCCTGTCCCTTTGTACTTACCTGACCTGATGTACTTGAATGATGTACATGGAGCACAGTAAAGAATGTGATTGCTCCTGCAATTTATGTCAGTGTCATTCTTGGCCAGGGACACAACATAACAGTGGGCATGCAGGATAGGCACCCATCCTTGGCAAAGGCCTTTGCCTCGGCATTGCACCGGTATTGGTGCAGCTGGCTGTCCTGTTGATGTCAACACACCCTGCTGTGGCAATGCTTCTGGTCATTGCAGTAACAGAGCTGTACCAATGTCATGCAGTATGAGTGAAGCAGTGTCTGGGCAGCGCTGTCTCTTCCATCTCATTGTTGTTCTTGGGAATGGATAACTAGCAATGCCACGTCAGTGTGGGTCATCAGGATTCTGAATTATAATGAGCCAGCCCAGGAGGCAGAGATGTGTGGCCAGTGCACACTGCTACTGCGGACTGACAAAACATTGTTGCCAAAAACGACATCATAATCAAACTGAGTCTGAGGCAATAAGTGCCAGGGCTATAAAAATAAGTGCCAGGGCTGAGCCCTTGCAAACATCCCCACAGATTACGCACTGTTTCTAAGTTAAGGTAAGCAGCCACTGGCTGCATCAAACACACATGTGTGGAGAGAGGGTTCATATGCTTAGTGAAGGCGCCACATAACTAAGCTTTTTCAGGACTATTTCCCAAACCTGCCTTTTCGCATAACACATGTATTGGATTATACCTGAGGGTAGCTAACTGTGATGTAGACTAATGCTGGAGAACGTGCTCCCTCGCAGCTTCCCAGACGGAACCAGGACACAGCACGTTTTTCACTGGGCTCAAAGGAATTGCTGCTGGCATAGTCACAACATGCTTCAGTAGGACTTACTACTGAACTTACTACTGCACTTTAAACCACCCAGGGTAATTACAGGCTAAGATAGACTGGGGAAAGAGGAATTCCTGCTAAATAGATCTGCAGAAAGTTATTTAGAATGCTTCTCCCTAGGAGACATTTGCTACAATTGTTGCGGAAGATAAAACATTAACTATAGTTGTGAGGTTTTACCATGCAGTTTCAACATTTACAGTTATAAATGTTGCCTGGAACTTTTAAAAATAGATACATTGACAAATAAAAGGTATTTTATCTATAACAAGAATCCCAACTTTGTGTTCACGATCTGGCAGGGGAAATGTAACCTATGATCCCCTGAAACTGATATGTTGCATACAATTGAGTTGAGGTATGATAACACCTATTATCAATCTCTGTGGCACAGATTGGTATTCATGCAGAGAAAACTCAGATTTACTTGTATCTGAAGTGGACATCATGAGTACCACTCGGTGGGCAATTACTGGTATGCTGTCTGATCCATTCATATTTCAGATCTGTACATTTAGAAAGAAGTGACCTATGGTTGGTTTAATGCACACACATTCTTCCTTATAGTAAGAGCAGCAGACCACGTGATAATTTGCCCTCAAATACCTCTTTAAATATTTTGAATATGATGTTATTTGAAATGACAGCATATATCATAATAGACCTAGGGCTTCATTATAGTCCCTAGTAATGCTGTAGCAGTATGGTAAAAAAAGAGGCAGTGATAGATTTTATGGTTCAAACTAAAAAAAAGAACACCTCGTCTTTTGCGAGGGAACATACCTCCAAAACACAAAATGGGGAATAATGGAGGGCCTGCATGACTGTCAATCATGCAGACCCTTCCCATTACCACATGATTATTGCATGTGGGATTGATAATCGCATTTTGTGGTATTACTCGAAACTCGTAATTATACAAAATGAGTAATGTAGTAATAACCAAAATATGCAGTATTTGAAATTCCTTTGATTTTGAAAATACCACGGAATTATGAGAATAGGATAGTTTCAGAATGTGATGCATAGAAAGTCATGTATCGGGTAATTATGGGTTATTTGCCCAATGCAGATTTTTCATATCCCATGAAATCCCAACCCATAATGAGGTGGTACCTTCAAAATAGAAGCTATTTAACAACCACCATTACATTTTCTTTTACCATTACCACCATACTCAAAAGATAGCCCTGGGTGTCCTTCTCCTGTGTTTCTTTTGCCATTATATGCTGATATGTCAGGGTCGGCAGAATCGCAGGATTCTGGTGAGGACATAGATAAAGGCCAGCTCCTGCAAGCATGTTCGGTCAATACCCAAGAAGAATTTGGGTATCAATATGAGTTCAGCACTAATGGCAAAACAGGTGATATTTCACGATGCAGCCTGTTTAACTGTTCCCCCAAGATTATGGGTTTTGAAACAAACAAAAGGGTGGTCCTGGATGTCTTCTTAAACCAATAAAGATATTCTTTAGACATTCAGGGTCTGTTGTTACCCCTATAGTTTTTAACTGCTTATTTGAACACCATGCTGTCTAGAGGATCCTTCTTTGAAATTGCTTTTTTGGCATGCATAAAAACACAATGGGAGTCAGTCTCGTGGATCTTACATTCGATTCTGGTCTCATCAGGTCTGTAATTTGAACAGATTGTCTCTAATCCTGCCACTTCTCTTTACAGGTTCATCAATTATGCTGTGAACCATCTGTTTATCAACATAGAGCTTGGGTTCTCTTTTTTTGTCGTGGACGGGGGCCACTTCTAGTGTGAATTTGTGTATACGGTTGAGAGGATCTAGACCTGGGAAGCCACCCGTTATTTGCAAGGTATTGTGATTAAGAGCCTTAAATAACATTTGGAAAGGCATGGAATCAGAAATCTTTCTTCCCTGATCATGATCAGCTGGCAGCCCGCAGAACCACGGTTGTAAACAAGCAAATGAAGCAGCGAGGAGGGGTTCATCAACAGTGAGTGGTGCAGGAATTCAAAGTATGCTATGGTGTCGATTTAGATAACATGATTATGAAGAATGGAGGAAGATGGGCTGGGCTAATGAGAGTTGGCATATGTCAATCCATTGAACCATGATGCCGCCCTGTAACTGTAGCATTAGCCAATTACCTATTGCTGAGATAATGGGCCTCATTACGAGTATGGAGGTAGCCATGCCGCTTTTAGCGCCATGGCCACCCCCATACCGGGTACCGGTCCCAACCTTGGAGGGCCCAGTAATTCCCTTTCCTGGAACCCGGACCCGGTACATCCCCATTCACATTTGAGCCCCATAGGGCTCAATGGGAATGGGGAGGATGCTAACAACGGGCCCATTAATGTCAGGCCCGTTGTTAGCATCCTGGTCTGCAAGCGGGTCCCGCTAAGGACGCCTGGTTTTACCAGACGTCCTTAGCGGCACCCGCCACCAGACCGCATAATGGGGTGGTAGAGGGATAACAGGCTGACAGCTCTACCAGCGCCATTATCCCTCTACTGCATTCCTCGTAATGAGGCCCAATGTCTTTCTTACCGTTATCAATTTATTGGTGGTCGAAGGTCGATAGTTATGTCCAATGAAAAGACTAACTCCTATACATTGTGTATGTAGACTATTCTGCTAACCAATCCCCAACCCGTACGTTGTTGCAACTACGATTGTGGTATTACATCAGCTATGACACATTTTTCATTTATAATTCATTGTTCTGTATTGAAACCTTTGAGAGCTCTTGAGACTTCTGCACTTACTGCTGTCCCTGCTTTCTGTGGATTGTTAAAGCAGGCTTTGCCATTTACTTTGACAATTTCTGTTATTTGTATGGTCAGACCATTGTGTATGGTCAGACCATTTTTTTATCACTTTTAAAATACACCTTACTGGGAAACCTAGCCCAAGGGCTTAAGTCTCTAAGATTGTTACTACTCAAAATTTGAAGAAAATTGGGTGACATCTGTTTCTGTTTTGACAGTATTCTCACAGACACCCTTGATTGAGGCTCCCCCATGAGACTGGCCACATTGTATAACGACCATCTGAGTTCATTTCTAGATCAAGTAGCACCTTTGAACTCAAATGTGATTAAAAATGACTCATACGTAAATCTTGGTTTACCCCTACGCTAGTCAGTTTAAAACAAGAAAAGAGACACACGGAAAGAGTATGGCGTCAAGACAACTCAACAAGAAACTTGCAGCCCTGGAAACATCTGGAAAAAGCATACAGACAATAAATTGTTGATGATAAGAAAGACTTTTTTGATAATGAAATAGAGAAAGTTGCTAACTGTACTAAGACATTTTTCTCTATCTTTAAATATTTGGAAAAACCTCATTTACAACCCAATCCGGTCTGCCGTAAAGACAGTGAGTGCCAGAGAATTCAAGAGGCATTTCTTGATAAAATAAATATGGCAAGAGTTAAAATCTCTGATACCTTCCCCGCAGATGCTTCTCATCCCATCTCGGTCCCAGTTTCAGAATTTTTCCAGAAACAGGTGGTATGTTTAACTTCAAATCTATCTCTGTTGAGGAAATGGAGATTGTACTAAATAAGATATGCCCTTCATAGTGCCCCAATTATATTATCTCTCCTAAGCTTGATTTGGACAATTACAGTATCTTTGTGCCTTTCCTTACTCATTTTTTTAATGCCTCTTTTATCCACAGCATAGTACCAGACTCTATAAAACAAGTGGTAGTTACACCATTGACAAAGAAGATAGATGCAGACCGGTCTAATATTGGGAACCTTAGACCAATCACCAACGTTCCCTTGTTGTTAAAATTCATAGACAGAGTGACCACTGGTCAATTTGAAAAATATCTTGAAGCATCCAATATTCTACATTCCAGGCAATCTGGATTTCGTGCCAATCATGGCACTGAAATAGCACTGGTCGATCTCCAATCACAAATGCTGGATATGGTGGACGGAGGCAAATCTGGTCTTCTGGTGCTTCTAGAACTATACTCGGCTTATTACCTGGTGGACCACAATAGACTGCTTAGTTTTACGGGTCAATGCTGCATGCTCCAGTAAATGTATCCCATGGTGTAGATCCTTCTTAGGTGAACGCATGTCACGCATGGTCATGGATAAATCTTCGTCCCTGCAGTCCAGGATCACGTGTGGGGTACCACAGGGTGCTTGCTTGTCGGCCTCCTTGTTCAATATATATATGTGCCCTTTATGTGAATTACTGGAAGATTCTGGGATTGCATTTGCGAATTACGCAGACGACACTCAGCTCCTTATAGAACTGACAGGTAACTACTTGTTAGATCTAGATAAAGTCCAGAAGGTTTACAATGCAGTTAAGAAATGGATGACCACTAACTGGCTATGTTTGAATAGCTCAAAGACAGAGTTTCTGATCTTTGGCTCTCCCCAGGCTTGAGCAAAGTTAGACTCTTGCTTCTCGAACTTTAGCATCGAGAAACATGAGATTAGGGGGCAAGAAAAGGTGGCAACTCTTGGTCTCTTTCTCGAAGCATACCTAGGAGCTGACACTCAGGTGGACAGCATTATTAAGACGTCTCATTATCACCTGCGGTTGCTGAGGCTAGTGAGGCCTTACGTCTGCCCTAAAAATTGCAAAACTCTTGTAAGCACAGGCATCAGGCCTAGAGGGGATTACTGTAAAGCTCTTCTCTGTGTTGCCAGCAAAAAGAATTTGCATAAGCTTCAGGTCTCACAAAATGATGCTGTTCGCATTGTAACAAATGTCCCTAAAACAGAACACATTTCAAGCCACAGGAAAAATCTTCACTGGCTCCCAATTTCAGCCCGAAGTTTGTTTGTTTGTTTATTTTATTTATATAGCACTCCGGACCCGGGAGTAAAAGGGCGCTTGTACAGGATACAAGGCACAGTACATGGTAACTTGGCAGAGATACTTTAGCAAAGGTTATATACAGAATATACAGGCAATGGCGGTAAAAACATCCAGTAATGACATAAATGTGGCATATACAATATATACAAGTTATAGCTAGGTCTGGTTTAAGGTTGACTTTTAGTCAGTAGCCACCCAATGGCAAGTTTCCTGAAAGACTGGAAGGATTTGGCCGATGTGATGTTCAATGGCAGGGAGTTCCAGAGTTGGGAGGCGAGGACAGTGAAGCTCGAACCTCCGGCTCTTTTCGAAGTGAATCTGGGCACCGTGAGACATAAGGTGTTGGAGGATCTGGTAGTTCTGATGGAGGGTTTCATGGTGAATTTGTTGGTGAGGTGGGGGGGGGCTAGGTGGGTGAGGGCTTTATAGGTGAGGCATAGAGTTTTTATATTGATTTTTTGTTGAATGGTGAGCCATTTGCATGTGGTTCTGGTGGCAGAGATATGCTCTCGTCTTGGAATATTTAGAGCTGCACGTAGCGCATTATTTTGAAGGACTTGGAGTACGTTTAAACTGAACACATTAGTACACAAGTGTGTCTTTGGTCTCGCCCCTCGCTATCTAAAAGAGTGCGTAAAGCTGCAACAAACCTCACTTCCAACTAGGTCAGCCGGAACCCCCAGATTGATTTGCCTCAGAGTCAAACGAACCAGGGGCGGGGGTCGCTCATTCCATGTGCATGCCGCTAGGGGATGGAATCTGCTTCCAGCTAATCTCTGCACGGAGCAAGATTTCTCTGTGGTTCGTAAAAGGCTGAAGACTCTGCTCTTTGCTTAAGATGCCCCCTTCCCTTCCTATGACGCCCTTCTCTGGCTTTTGTCCTGGGATCTGTTGTTGTTCTCTCTGTCTTTGTTCGTGCTTTCATGCCTGCAGGCTTAAGCGCTATATATATTTGTAAATGTAAATGTATTTGGGTGTGGGATTTCCGGGCCTGTCTGTTCCACTTGCGCTGGGGCTTCATGGCGGCCCTTTACAGAACCCCAGTCAGACAATAGGCGACGTCTCGAACTAAGGAAGAGTTGAAAGAGCAAGAGGCAGAGGAGCGCTGCCTGCTAGTGGAGGGAGTCTCCTGATGGGAAAGTGGACAAAGGAAAGCTGAACGAGAAACAGAGAGGGTGTGACAGGTGGAACTTAAATAGATGGCAGGGTTCATGGATGGAAAAAGTGGCGCAAAGTTGAAACTGGGGTGAAGACCAAAGGATGGAAGAAAATCATTGGAGGCCAAACTGTGATGGTTCAAATTATTGAGAAAGTGAACATAAAGAAAACTGCTGAATGCTGGAACTTGGAGTTAAAGTTCCTTGGTGACATTGAGGTGATATTAAACAGAACTTCTGCATGCTGGAACTTGGAGTCAGAGTTCCGTGAGCATTTCCTTTAGCACATTGAGAATCTGAATATAACGAGAAATGCTACTTGTTGTAACTTGGAGTTGAAGTTTCAAGAGCACTGTGCAATAGCACTTGGAGCATTTCAAGTGCTGAATGGGATTACCACAAACAGGCCCAAATAACCAGACAGACTCAAGGAACATGGCAAAAAACTACTTTATTATCAGTTCAATAAAGTAGGGAAACCTGTCAAACAGATTGTATCTCAAGCACTCTCAATGCATTTCAGTTGCACAAAAGGTTTTATACCTCAACATATGTCAGATATGATGTCACCCTATTTGACTAACAGTAAAAACCTACTGGGTGGAGGCATTGGTTAAGGGAAACATATATACCTATAGTTGATATGAATGTTAGTATCATCACTGAATGTCCCTTATCTGGTAGACACGCCTTGAACTACCCCTAACTACGTACAATACAGATACTACCATACTACCAGTAGCGGATAGGTCCTTGCCACAATGTATGGTCCATCATTGCATATTCCCTCATGATTGGCTGCCACTCTCTTACCAACCTTGGACATTCGGCTCGTTAGCAGCACATAAACAATTAAATCAGTTGCAAGAGAACAACGTCAGAAACCTGCCTTTCTTAGCTAATTAGCCTACCATCTCTCTTCATTTAGGCTCTAAGCAATGGCTTCTTCTTTGTAGTTGACTTTTCCTGACTGTCCTCTTTCTCTGAACTTTAAAGGGAGTGAAGGAACATCGCTATCTTCGTCTGGAGCTTTATAAAAGGCCTTGTTTTCTGGTCCTATACAACGTGTGAGGAGAACATAATTTTGTCCATTCTGTCCTTTTATTTAATGCTATTTGATTTAATTATATTGGGTGCTATTACTCTCCTTGGCCTCTGGAGACTTGGTCACTCCATTCTGCATTTAGTTTCTGCATATTTAATTGAACAATACTTGGCAGTCGCAGTTGTCCATTTTTTTACTTAATCTAAGAGAAATATGTCCTGCATATGTAGCTTATCCCCTTTGACTCCTTTCAAGCATTGCAGTTGCTTCTTGCTGTGGCATCATTGATTCTGAGCCAACCAAAAATACTTTGTTCTTGCACAAATCTGTATTCCTGTGCCTGTCAGCTCTGCAACTTTAGTTTCCCTTCTTGCGCCTTCTCACTTATTGTAATACAATGCCAACATCCATTTGCCTTACTTGCATTCTATTTCCTACTTTAGCAAGCTTCTACATTGTCCTATCTACCTTGCGTTTCTACATATACACATCGATTACATCTCTTATCACTTATCTTCTTAGTTCATATGGTTTTCCTTTTCATTTGCATATATGTTTACATTGTTGCTTCAATTACATATTTATTCTTTAGATATCCATAGATCAGGTTTAGGTTTAGTTTATCTTCTCCCTTTAGTGACGTCACTTTACATCTGTCAGACTTTACTTATAGTTCTTCTATATCAAGTGATGTCTGCAGTCTCAGTTCTACCACATCCGTTCAAGCATACCTTTGCTACGGTTGTCTGAACTCATAACGTCTCTCATACCTTCAATGTGGTATTGGAATGATACCAGGTGTCAAACACAGGGCCTTCTTGCTATTCATCCAGTATGATGGAGGCGAGGGAGTAGGCTTTATAAATCATGTGTACATCTGCCTCTCTTCATTCCTCCCTCTGATCGAGTGCTCAACCACCTCCTCAATTGTCTTCTTCTTTTCTTCCCATTGTGGTTTCTTTGGAATTCATATCTTTGTCACCCCCCCTCATGTCACCTGCATTCTTTATATGTTCATCCACACTCCAAGTCATATGGCAGCACTCCCCAGTTGGTGTACAGGACAACCAGCATCCCACATAGTTCTTATGGCCCGTGGGGTAATAAAACATCATTCCTGGGGGTGCCATAGGGCTTCCTTTCAGGTGCTCATGGGTGGTGTTCTCAGTTTGTGTGTGCTCATCAGCCACAGCATTTACATCAATCATTATCTTCATCCAAACAGTTTTCTTCGTGGCCTTCTTACATTGTCCTATGATTATTCTTATAAGACAGAATCCCAAGAAGCAACAATAACACTAGTATTGCTCACCACATTTTGAAAGCATTCGTCAGCCAAGTTGGAACCCATGAGAACCGATATGAAAACCAATCTTCGTCTTCATTTTGGTCTACTTATTCCACCATTGTCATATGTATGGTACAACAGTTATAGCTTCTGTCAGGGTTCCATTTTGTTCGTCATGGGCAGATATTAATATACACCAAGAAGGCCCGATCTTGGCACACATGCCTCCTTCCATTGCTGTAATTAAGTCCAGGATATATGTGTGTTGGAGGGTCATGGGTCTCAGTTCTTCTTTAATTGCAATAAATCCTTTTATCGTCATGTTAATTGTTTCTAGAAGATCCCACTTCGTGATTTGGAACCACTTGTCATTAGTTGCAGCTTGATTTCCAGGCATGAATATGGCGGTAAATATCACTGCCGTACTATTGAACAATTTGTGCTCATTTGGAATGTCGTGAGAAACTTCTATTGATTTTGCAGAAAAATCATGTTCTCTCTTCTGTCGGGTGATGTTAAGCAACCCCTTCTTTCTCTGATGGGCATCCATTTTTTTGGGGAAGTTGGTTATTTGGAGATCACTTTGCGGGAATCACCAATGTAGGAACATGTATTACCAACATAGAACATATTCCTTCCCAATTTACAGGTAGCTTCATATAAGCTTTGGATCCACAGACCCAATAGTGGTCCATTAGCACAGCAGTTTCTCCTTTGATTGCTGGCACATCCGTTATGTGTTTGCATCCTTCACTTTCTCCAACTTTGGTCTGACCACTGTTTTTGTAACACAGTCTTGCATTCATTATTGGCAATATGTATACAGGTCCTGCTTCATCCCAACCCCATGTTAATAACTTCGAATACTTGGCCCATTCCTTAAGGCATTCATCATTCACTACTTGCACAATCTTTACTGGTGCTGTCATCAATAAGTGTGCACTACATCCCAGCATTCTTTCTTCCCACCCTGTACTGGTGGCTACTTGTCTATTTAACAATAGCTGAGGTCTCTCCCAGCATCCTCGTAATCCTGGTGTTTTCCATGTATCTGCACAATCCAGTATTTTCTGTTCCACAATCTTCATCTCTCCTCTAGTCAGACCACTCAATGAGTACAGGATCATTTTGCTCTTCCATCTTGGGTCTTTTATCATCTTCTGAGTTTTTATGTAACATCTTCATATGGGAATGTTCTTTTTGACATTCATCGTAGGGTTGCCCATTTCCCTTCAAATTGCCTTTTTGGCATGCATGCTGCAAGATGACTGAGACACTTTGCATCATGTGAAGGTATTTCTCTTGCTATAAATGATCCTGCTCTGCTCATGACATAAGGGATGAGAGAACATACATAGCAGCTCTCATCTGATGTTCCTCTCCCCACCTTACTCATGTGTTAGTTGCATAGGTTATTTTTTAAATGGGCTGACTTATAAAGATATGCATTTATATCCTGGTAATCTTCTCCAACATCCCTCTTGAGCCAATTAATTTGTTTGGCAATATCAGAGAAAAGTTAATGTGTGATTTTGTTAGGAAAAGAAATAGATGTCTCATTGTTGGTCACTCCATCTATATTATAAAACATCATTTGAGGAAATGCTATATGAATAAGGAAGTAAAGACTACACATTGTACAAAATGCAGCTATAAGGAATATTGCAAATTAATTAATGTACCGTACTATATTTTGGTTATCAAGCGGCCTTCCTGCTAGTAATGTGCATTTTACAAAATGGAAGATTTCCATTCTTTTTTAGTCAGCGTTTAGCTCCTTATAATCACCACACCTTTTCATAATATAAATTGTAATAATATGGCAATGATGATCCTATGGATAATAGGGATGACTTAAGAATTTCAAAGCAAGTGACAACATCAACCTTTTGTCTCACTAGAGCTGGATAGGATTGAAGTATATATGTAAAAATAGCATACAACAATGTGGGCAATGTTATAGGCAATACAAATTATTTTGTACTCTTCTTTTCTTCAAAACATTGTCTCTTTTACCTAACAAAGTCAGCTCTATGAACACTTAAAAAGTGTATTCATTCACCTTTAACATTGGGAATGATCTACAGTCCTATTGTTTTTATTTTGATGACTCCTGTTGGCTCTTAGTAGCCAATCTGGTTTGCATATGCAAATCTTCTTCTCTTGCTTCCCTGTCAATGGTTGCTGGAGGGGTCTCTTCTTTGTAGAGCTTTACGTCATTCAGATGCAGCCAGTGCGTCTTCATTGAATATTCACAGAAGTGGGGTTGACCTCCTCTACCAGATACGGTCCTTCAAAATGCTCCTTCTGCCAAGTGCGGACAAAGCTTTTGATGAGCATTTGGTCTCCAGGATACAAACTAGGTGGTTTCAACAATTCAGTAGGGTTGATCAGTTGGCTGTCTTCTTCAATCTTCTTCGACCCTTCCCTATGATTTCTGATCTGTTGGGATATAAAAGAAAAACTAGCAGTCATATTTGTCAACTAATCATGCATCTCATCCCCTAATGTGTTTGTTACACTATGGGCATCAGTCTCTATTCGAGTGGAAGGAGCAAGAGGTACTCTCATGCGGCGTCCAGTCATCGACTAATGAGGAGTCAGGTGGTGATCTGACCCAGGCTGGTTTTTTAATGTAAATAGGGCAAGGGGCAGGCACTATAGCTACCCCTTTTTCAAAGTCATCTTTATCTTTGCTCTCCTCTCTTTGGGGAGTCTGTTTAAATGCTTGCAAATACCATTTACGTGTGGGTGATAAGCAGATGAAAATGAATTGCCTTATGCCTAATAGAAGAATTATTTGCTCAAATACCTCATTCACAAAAGACTGTAACACTTTGCATATACCCCATGTAGGAAACAACTCATGTACGAGAAACTTGGCAGCACATGTGGCGTTGGGTGCATGCATGGACCTGCCTCAATCCATCAAGAAAAAGGACACACTGCTACTAACATATATCCTTAGCCATTGCATGTTAGTAACATATCCACATAATCTATATGTAGATACTGAATGGGACCATTAGGACAGGGTATTGCTCCTCTCACTGTTCGCAAGGTGTGCCCTGCTGTGAATTCTTGACAGACAATACAGCTCACAATAAATTGTGCAACGTGTTCTAACAAATTTGGTGAAAACCAGTCTTCTTTGATCATGGCAGCAAGACTCTCTCTCTAGTTATATGCACAGGATAGTGAAGCTGATCCAGCTCAACTTTCAATAATGCTAAGGGCATAATCCAGCTTTCCAGTATCTTGTCTCCAAATAGCCTGAGTGGGGGATAAAGAACACTCTTGTCTTTTCCCATAAATCTTGATCTTCTTGTGCAGCATGACCTTGCAGCAAATTTAACTGTACAATGTATAACATATTAAAGCCTTCTTTCATCATCACACATCATTCTGACATTTGCTTAACACTTTATGTGTCAAAATTAGAAATGTTGGGAAAATATGCTGCTCTTTTTGCTTCAATGTCTGCGGCTTCATTAATTATAAAATCATGTCCGCCTTCTTAGAATGGGCTGCGAACTTCACCACGTGATAGCGATTGGGAGCTTTAGTAACTTAATACGTCTGTCCAATAGCGCAGAGAAAGCCCCTCCTTTTCCAGTGTGACAATCCTGCGTGTACGGTTGAAGTCACATATTCGGAGTCAGAGTAAACTGTCACTTCCTCATCCTCATCTCTTTGAAATGCCACGATAAGTGTTAGTAATTCTGCAGCCTGTGCTGAACAATGTTTATCTTGCACGTGTCACTATTTCAAATTCACAATTCTTTCAAACCATCATTGAATAGAATTTCCCCCCATCTTAGAGCATTTTCTTTAACATGGGGAATATTGTCATAAAACTCAGTATATGTTGCGCAATCATGTATATAATCCTCTTTGTCTACTTCTTCTGCTATAAATGTTGCTGGATTCACTACTCTACATCTAACAATTGTAATCACTGGATTTGAAATTATCACCTATCAAGTATCGGATGAAGAACGCGAAAACTAGCAAAATTTGTTGTCAGAGTCGCACGGCAGTAACGAAGCGTTAAATAAACAACGCGACAAAACAAAACCATCTAGAATTTGTATAATAGAAATAACACCAGAAAAAGAAAAAAGCGTTCTATTCAGTTTCAGATACCAGAAGATAAAACGCAAACAATAAAGAGGTGTGTGACTTTAGATGAGAGATGGGCACCAGAAAACGTAATATCTACCGAGAAGAAGGAATGTGCACAAGACAGATATCAAAGAGAAAAATCTAACCTCCGAGGGCTGAGTCATGGAGAAGTAACAGGTAGAAAAACAATCCTATTGAATAAGGAAAGGGAACAGACACAAAATGATAAGGTTCAAGAGGATTGGAGAGAGGATAAAAGATCATCATTCGATAAACAAAAGTTGTTGACAAAAAAAAAAGCAGGACATAACTTCCAACTTTTGTTTACTCTTGGAACGAAACTTTTCATCGAATGATGGCCTGATTCTAAACAGGTATAACGTGCTCAAACTCCTGAATCATCTCCCTCGGCTTCGTTCAATAACAACAAATGACATCAAAACGGTCTAATTCATACACGACGAAATGACTGATCGTGTATTACTGCACATTTATTCTCGTGCCATCAGAGATATAATTGTTGAGCACTCGGGTGATTTTGAAGATCTAGGATTTGAGATATCGAGCCATGGGGCGAGTCCCCTCACACAAAATCTAAAATCACGCAAATAGAAATCTTAAAAAGAGCTGAAGAGACGAAAGAACAAAGAAACACACAATATCCTCAAACAATCACAGTTAAAAGAGGTTTGAAGAATCATGAAGAAAGAGAAGAAATGTCGGCTAGCGGAAGGGACAACTGTCAACCAAAAAAGCAAATCAAAATCACATTTGCTTGTACAGAGAATGAAGCCTGTCCACAAAGCTCGACAGAGAAACGAGAGCGAAATGATGACGAAACAAGTTGGAATTGGGTGGCAAGCTCCTTAAATTGCAAAGGAAAGCAATAACACCAACCAGTAAATATATCAATGGCCCTATATGTAGGCACATGGAACACAAGAGGCTTCATGCACCTGTTTAACAATAGTCTGGGAGCCTTTGAATCATTACACATTATTTGTCTGCAAGAATCCTGGCTCCTTAATGAACCAGTGATAGAAGGCTATGAAATCGCCTGGAATGCAGCGATCAAACAGCCAACGGGGAGACCAATGGCACGGTTATTGACACTCGTAAAACTGAATCAAGGTCTAAGAATAACAAATTGTGTGAACGTGACCCCATATATCCAATACGTGGCTGTTGCAACAAATGTAACTGGGGAGAACAAAGAAATAATCCACATAATAAACTTATATTGGCAACACGAAGCCTCAGATGAATGGGAGTACCTTGACTTGATAGGAGAGTTGATAGACCTTATATTGTCAAATGAAGAGAACGCAAAGATCATACTCTGCGGCGACCTTAATATGGAATGGTTGACACGTTTGAAATCTCAAGTACAAACAGGTCCTCTAAGGTCAAAATCAGAACACAAGAAAAACCACCTAATTGCCGCATGGGAAGAGGAGATGGAAGTTCGAGGATTGAAGATGCTAAATGGATGCATGAAAGGAGACATCCCCCCCAAGGCGACCTGGAGAAATATTAACTCGGAATCGATTCTCGACTACTTTTATGTTTCAGAAAATATAATTTCTGACATTGAAACATTAAAAGTAATCAGTATGCAAAACAGTGACCATGACCTGATAAGAATCACCATCCGAGGTCTAAAAAGGAACCTACAAGCGAGATGGAATCACGATGTCACTAGTACTCCAGGCAGAAATCGGCTAAAATTAAACGAACAACACATTACGCTAATGACAAGCTCATTAACAAGAGAAACAACGAAAACAAACATGGATCAAATCGAATATCCAGTTTTACTACAAGCATACACCGTTACCCTTCGTAATAATAGTTTAAACAACTTCAAGAGGATCCATGTCCATGACAGGGAGGTAGTGGCCACAAAACGTGACCTGAGGAAAATAATCAGGAGGTTACAAAAAAATCAAGACAAGAACTACTTGAAAGATAAAAAGGATGTGCAGAAAACATATAAAAACTGGTTGCGGACGCATAAGAGTATGATGATTCAAAATGATGCAGAAAAAATGCTACACATACTAGTCACAAAAAATGGCAGAATGTTCTGGGAAGTCATAAATAACTTGGCGGCGCCCCAACAAGCTATTCAGACTAGCATGGTCACTGAAGTGAAATGGTCTGAGCACTTCGCAAATTTATTTACTAAGAACACCTACAGCAGGTATAGCGAACCAAATCCATCTGAAGCCTGGGAGATCTCCATTGAGAAGGTAGAACATTAAAAGGCTGAGCTCATCTCGAGCTCCTGGCCCGGATGGCCTCACAAACTACTCACTGAAATTACATCCTGAGGCATGGGCCGAGTTTTGCTTTATTCTTTTTAAAAACATCATCGAGGAAAAAAGAATTCCCAATTCTTGGAAAAGCACCATCATCATACCCATTTTCAAGAAGGGGGTGAGAACAGACCCAAAAAACTACAGACCAATTGCCCTTATGGATGTTGTTGGAAAGATCTTTGCAACCCAATTGCTAGTACAACTGACAGGATGGATAAAGGACGCAGGTTTGGCTTATCATCGCCAAACCGGTTTTATAAAAGGCGTTGGATGTGGACTGAATCTCATGCTCATCAACCTACTTAAAATGGAGGCGATACGTAAAAGATCAAAAGTTTATATGGCCTTCGTGGATCTGGCTCATGCTTTTGATGGTATAGATGGCGAGCTTTTATGGACCAAACTCAACAAATGGGGATGTCCATGGAGTCTGCTGGCTGCGATCAAACAACTCTATACTGATACCACCATTAGAGTCAGACTGGACTCGCAAGGAACGCTCTCGGAACCAATTGAAACGTCACGAGGTGTGAAGCAGGGGTGAGACATCGGAAGGGCGTTTGAATTAACCAGATCATTTGCCCCGAAAATAAATGGAAGCAAAATTGACTACATTCTATATGCTGATGACATTGTTCTAATGGACCTAACCCTCATTGGGTTACAAAGGAAACTGACAGCCCTAAAAGAGTATACTGACGCAAACGGCCTTGAGATCAACCCAGCAAAAACTGAGATATTGATATTGCAAAACCTAGTTGGAGCCAATAACCAACGCAAATTTAACTGGAAATTAGAAAAGCAAACAATACATATTGCAATGAAAACTCAGTATCTTGGTGTGATAATAAACTCCAGCATAAACGACGACAACATGATCATGAAAATTCGTCAGAAATGTAAGTCATTAACAGCTCAGGGAGTCGTTGTCAAGTGACTCCAATCAAGCAATCCCACTAAGTCAGTGCCTCGTCTGGGACGCCCAAGGGAAGCCCTTATTTATATATTTTTATGACAAGTTATACTCTGGATGATAAACCCTTATATAACGCCCCTCTCTTTGAATCCCCCTGACCTCACTGAGCCAAGAAGTAGGTTTGTTTTGCAATTTAAAAGATTTATTGGAAAAATTAAACAATATATATATATCACACTTTTATAATAAATTAATATTTGATATCACACTTAGGCATATGAATATAATGTTGATCGATAATAGATAATCTGACACTAGCACACTTCTTTACAATCAATGAGGAGATGAAGTGAAAAATATGCTGAAAATGCTTTTGATTCCCTCTAGAGGTTCAGAGTGAGTGAGAGATACTTTAAATCAGTTCAGGTCAGCCCTACCAATGATTCAGGATGGTTATCAGGTTGAAAACGGGATTCAGTGATGGAAGCAAAAGACAGATATTTTTACATGTGGTTGAAATGAAGCAAACTGCCAATTCGCTGCACTTTTTTCCGAGTGTGAATACGGAGGAACTATAAGGAGTAGCAAGTCGGTTTTCGGCTGGTTCTAAAAGCTGAGAATCTTAGCTTTAAGATGAAAGTTAAACCACGTTTACGGACGGTTTTATGAAGGTAGTTTTTCAGAAATGAAATAATGATTCAAAATGACAGATGACAGTTTTGCATAATGGACACACGATTTCTTATGATGCAGTTCTAAATAGGTTAAAATAGTTTGAATTAGATTATTTTAAACTAAGAGATTGGTTCTGGCACACATCTAGATGAGTACTCACACTCTAAAGTTGAAATAGGCCGTCAAGGTCTGGTCAGCAGGTTGGACTGGACTCCGGGCGGGTGGTTCTGAAGTCACAGCTCTCTGGGTCAGCTCTGCTCTGCACTTCACAGTGGTCTGGTCTGTGGTTCTGCTGGTCTGGATCAAATGGATTCTGGATACAGCACTGCTTTTTGGGTGTTTCTGGCACAGGGTTCTAGCCAGAATCAGACAGCTCAGCCCGGCTGTTTGAATAATTTGCAAATGATTTTGAGGCCTGCTGAAAAAGGATTTAGCTGGTGGTCCAGGCCTCTCTGCTTTAAGTTCTGGAGTGAAGTTCTGGATCTCTGGATGTAAAGTCTGGAATCTGGATGTGAAGTCGTCCGTCAAAATGCTCCGCAAGAAAGTGGAAAGTGAATGTCTCACCTGTCCAAGCAGTCTCTTTTTATGTGTTTTGAAAGTGGGTGTGTGCGTGGGCATAACTAAGCCTGCCCCTCACAACTTATCATTGGCCAAGCTCTCCTCTCTCCCTTGATTGGGGGAAGGAAATGGAGTGTCATCGTGATGAGGTAGTTTATGGGTCAGAGGATCCACCCCTGGTCAATTTGCACAGAAATCTATCCTTGATCCAAATACATATTTATCTACGTACAATTTTTCTAATATTATATGTCCAGTTAACATATTTTCTGTAGCACCAAACCATCCGATCCCTGTCTTTGTAAGATGTCGTGTCCACTTATTACAGAATTCTGCCCTTTTCATCAAGAACACAACCTCTAAACTTTTCCAGAATTTACACAAACATGCACAAGGAATATGGGCATCAGATGATAAAGTGTCAGATTTTTAACATACAGACATTCAGAGTAATACCTTATTTTCCACTACTACCCCCGAGAACATACCACAGAGTCCTAATACCTCTTAAAATGTGCACAGAACAATCACAAGAATAATGATATTAATTATATAATTTTGACAAGCCCATACTATGAATTATCCACCTTTTTTTTAATTATGCTCTGGCCCAGAGGGGTGTGGTTTCCCAAAGCAAATGTTGGAATTTCTGCTTTGTCCACTTCCTCCAACTCAAGTTGCTCACAGAGGCACTGCCCCTCCCAGTTTCTCTCAAGAGGAAGCCATTTACGACCCCCCCTAATTTAACATTTGCCTGAACCAAGGAAGGCTCATTGTTCTGTTTCGTTGCTCCCAGGTGCTCCTCCCCTGATTCAATCAGGGAGGTGTCATCTCCTTTTGGTGGGAACAGCAGAAGGCAGCCAGGCCTGGGAATGCAGTGGCTGAGCAAGTTTCCACTCCTGTCGGGGGTTGTTGCCGGGCAGAATTCAATCTCTTCAAGCCAGGCTTCAGCCAAAAGTCACTTTTGTTCCCAGTTTTTCTTCATCCAAATCAAACTTACAATTTTTACACATGCAGCTAGAATGTTGATTCTAAGTTCAAAACTATGACATTTAAACAGTTGCAACCTATGTGACACTCAAAGTAGGTCACTCATTTATTTTAAACATTTCGATTTTAGTGGCTTTAAGTCCAATTTCACTTCAGCTGCTGACATCCACAGCTCAGCCAGTTTTGTTATAAACATTGTTTTGGGCTCTTCATATTTCCAGATTTTGTATGCACACAAGACTACATTCTGCCAAATGTCTGCTGGTGTTCATTGAAATTTTGTGAATACCTTGCAATGTTTAAAATAGGCTTTTTTTTAGCTTGCATTTCAGAGAAACAAAGGTGATTTCAAAGCGCTTTTTGAGCTAACAGGCACTACTGTTTTTCCTTTGGCACGCATTCCACTCATGGCACTCCTGGCCCATCACGCTCGCACTGGTGGGTGGTAGGTCAGGCGACCATTTTGGTGTGCGCAGAAACTGCACGGTTTTCCTGGATCCTGGCGCAAATGTGGGCTTTTCCGCAATCTTGGATTTCCTAAGCCCACAGCACCAAATGTTGCAGCATAATAGTCCAAACGTGGGTCAGGACACCCAACATTGTACTGAACAAAAAGTACGGGAAGTTCACTTTGAAACCGATCATTGCATTCTACAACTCAAAGGTCATTCTGGCCTTCATTTTTGGTGCTGAAGCAATGTTCGGTTGCCCGGCAGAGATATGGTCCTGGTGTGAGAACACATTTTGGGGAAAAGTTCTATCATTGCCTAGGGGGACTCCAACTGCTTGCATTCGATATGAGCTTGGATTGAATTCAATCAACGCAAGGGTGATGTGGAACATGCTGTCAGTCTATAGAAAAGTTCTGGGAGCTGACGATCTGCCACAATATCGGATTCTTCGGAATGATGACACCAGCACTAAAACAACTGTTCTGTAATGTGGAAACAAACCTGCATGAATATTCTTAAGCAGCTACAAACAGATCAAGTGCTACTAGTTCAGAACCCGAATGCTGTAAAAAAAAACCTGTGGGAGCAAGATTGGTGCGAAAATCTAGACCAAAGAGCACAGCATAGATGCATGAAAGAAAATGTGACAGAAGAACGGGCATATAACACCTTACCAAAATATCTTCAAACCTTTCCATGCAATAAAAGAAGAACTATTTATTTTAAATTCCGGATGAATCTGTTAAAAACTAAAACAATCATGAGCATCAAAAGCAAAGTGAAAGACGCTTCAGAAGAGTGCAGATTTTGCAAAAAAAAAAGAAAGAAACGTTGAAACATCTAGTTCTATATTGTGAAAAACTAAGAGGCTTAAGAACGGCCTACTTGGCACAGGAAATATTCAAGAGGCCAAACTTATATGGGGAAGACTGGTGGAATTTGATCTCAGAAGGCACAGACTTTAAATTAGTGTTCGCCCTAACATTTTTTCTAGAGAAATTAGAAAGGACTATGATAGAAACAACTTTGAACTAGCACACTTAGCGCGGATACAACTAGCGTCTAATTATTCGATTGCAAGCTGGAATAATTGAACATGGAGCTCTTATCTCCATTACTATGTGCATATGTTGATCTGTTCCAGAAGTTTCTTTTTCCCTCCTGTCTCTTAAAGAGGTTTAACATTTCTTGCACACTGCTTTCTCCTCGCTCTTTCTTTCACATTTTTACTTAAGGCTTGATTAAGAAATGTATTCTTTAATCTTCTCTTTTTAAAAGTTTGTAATGAACTATATAAAAATAAATAAATAAATGATCACCTCATATCCTGATGCTCGTTGTTTCGTCAACATGTTTTTAGTTTTTTCCAAAATGGATTAGGAATGCTCGATGAATAACGTCATTGAGCTCCCCATTGTAATACTTGCAGCTTTTTCAATTGCAAAAGCAGCAGCAGCTAATGCTTGTTCTCAGTGGTAATGCCCTCTCATTACTGGGTCTAAAATCCCACTGTAATAAGCCAATGGTTTATGTCCATGTCCTAATGTTGTCTTCTGCGTAAGGACTGCTGTCATCAACCCTCCATCTAAATACGAAAATAAGTAAAACTCCTCATTATAGTGTGGAATCCCTAACATAGGGGCTGTACCCATCACCCTTTTCAACTCTTGAAATCCTTATGTCATGTCGTCTGTCTTTATTATCTCGCCTTTATATAGCGCTTACCCGAGGGCTTAAGGGTGCTGACATAAACAACAAACATGTCCAGGGTCAGAAAAACCACGTAGGGACAAAAGAGAGCCAGGAGAGAGAAGGAGGGTTTAACTCAAGACAAGGTGTCGACAAAACGCATTAGGTAAACAAGTGAGTATTATAACCTTTTCTAAAAAATCAGCTAGAGGTTTCTTCTCTAAGCTTGCTCGGCAAATTATTCCAGACAATAGGAGCTACTGAATAGAAGGCTCCAAATTTGACCTGTGAGAGTCTGCGGGCAGGAGTGGTTAACAGATGGCAGTTATTTGATCTAAGACTGTATTTATTAGTTTTAGTCATCAATTCAACCTTAAGATAGCCAGGATCGGAATTTTTTATGCAGTTAAAAGATATCGACAGTAGTCGAAACAAAATTCTTTCCCTAATAGGAAGCCAATAAAGTTCACTTCTGGCATCTGAGATATGATCTGATCTCTTATGGTCTAGAACGACTCTGACTGCATTATTTTGCAGTACTTGCAATCTGTTAAGATCGCAGTTAGGTATACCAATCAGTGGACTGATGCAGTAGTCTATTCTCGAACTTATCAAGGCCCTTGCTAGTGTTTCCCTACTGATTTGAGATAGGAAGGGACAGGCATGGGACAATAGTTTAATGTAATATGTCGACGAGGCCAGGAGGCTGTTGATCTGTGCCTTCATATTAAGATTACAGTTCAGATAGACTCCCAGTGCCTTGATCATTTTTTTAAAATTTCAATAGGACAATCACCAATTAGAAGTTTAGTATACTCAACTTCAAGCTTCCGAATTTTAGGAGTAGTACCTACAAGCATGAGTTCGATTTTACTAGCATTTAATGCCAAACCATTGAGGCACATCCAGTTTTGGATGAGATCATAGATCCTATTCAAATTCATTTAACCATTTGAGAGGACACCCGTAATAGGAATGATACGTTGGGTGTCATCGGAATAGTTTGTAAATTCTATGCCGTTGCTGTCCAGGAAATCTACAAAAGGTACCGTACAGATGTTATAAAAAATAGGGGAGAGACAAGCTCCCTTTGGAACTCTCTGGGTCAATTCCATGGCATTAGCATCTGCCAGATCACTGCTCACTCTCCACTGATGCCATCCAAGGAAAGATTTAACCCAACAGGCCGCTGACTCCAAGAAACCTGCCACCTCACTCACCCTGGAGACCAATACAGTACGGTCTACCAAGTTCAAGGCAGCAGAGAGATCCAACAGCATCAGCATGCAGGTGTTGCCTTGGTCCATGTGGCAGAGAAGTCTGTACTTTAAATCTAGTAAAGCAGTCTCTGTGCGTGCTTTTCCCTAAAACCAGATTGTCTTTTGTTCAGGGGGTTAACGTCTCTCATATGAGCTAGCACCTGAGTATATGCAACCCTGTCAAGAATCTTAAGTAGAAAAGGAGAGTTAGAGATAGGATGATAAATTAGGGGATGCCCAGGAGGAAGGCCTGGCTTTTTCAGTATAGGCGTGACCCATGAGTGCTTTATACATGTTGGAACAGAACAATCTCTAAAGGAAGCATTAACAAATCTACAAAGGGTAGAAATCATGGAGGAAGAGCATGCCTTAATGGCTAATGCAGGACAAACGTCCCCCTTACAGTTAGATGGTTTAAGGTTTTGTATTATAACCGTGAGGTCGGCTTCCGGGATGGGTTTAAAGGAGAAGAGCTTATCAGCCATCCAGGATTTAGCTGGCGGGGGGATACCAATATGATCCTTTTAACATATGGTTTCTTTCGCTTTTAAAATATTCTTACTGATTTTGGAAAGCTTGGCTTCCATTGCATCTTGCACCTGATTTCACCATTTGGCATCTCTAAGAATAGTATCCTGATTGTTGTTCTTTTTCGATTCCAGTTCTTTGAAAACCTTGAAAAGCTCCTTAGGTTGTGATTGGGCTTTAGTAATCCGATCATCCAGGTATACTTTCTTAGCCAGGATAACAGCCTTTTTATATTTTCTGACATGTGTATTGTAGATATCTTTGTCATCAGCCAGAAGCAACTTTTTCCAGGTATAGAGAGCTTTAATTTTGGTGCTTTTCAGTTTTTGCAAGTCACTGGAGAACCATGGGTTGGTTTCGCAGAGTACTATCTTTTTGTTAGACAAGGGAGCTAGAGAATCGATCGCCTTATCCAAGGTATCTTGATATAAAATAGCAATATCCTCCACTGATGACTCATTGGTAATTTTACTATTTATAACAGAGACCCAGGGTTCTAAGGCTTCCGGGGTCAATTTTTTAAAATTTCTACAACAAATGGTTGTAAAAGGGAGTTTTTTATTTATGACAGATTTTTCGGCAGTAATATCAAAATGGATAAAAAAGTTGTCCGACCATTGACAATGGCTCACATCTAGACTGGAGGGCGTGATGTTGAGAGCACCTAGACAGTCAAGAATATGACCCTTATCATGAGTAGGTATACCAATAAATTGGGAGAAACCCAAATTTGACAGGACCATGTTTAGTGAGTTGGCTTGGGAATCAGTGTTATCACCCAGCCAATAATTAAAATCGCCCAATAGTAGGACTTTAGAACAGGGTTTTAAAAAAGTTAGAAGGAGATCAGATATCTGGGTGCTAAAATCCTTCATGAGAACTGGGGGACGATAAGTGAGAATGATATTCACCGTATTTTCGGCATGCAGTCTTATTTAGGCATGAAGATTATCACAGCCATCTATATTTAGTGTGTCCATTTTCCAGATGTCAAGTGAGTCTTTAAAGATTAGGACCACTCCACCCCCCTTCCCTTCCTTCCTGTGCTGGCAGAAAATATTATACTCATTTGGTATGGCCAAGATAAGGGACAGGCCTGCGCTGGGTGGTTCGATGTCTCAGTAATGGCACATAAATCTATTTCATGGTTCGATATATATGAAGAGACCTCTAATGCAAGTTTTAGAAATTATCGGGTGTTAAGAAGTAGACATTTCAGTTTATATTTATGGTTGGCGTTGAGCTCTGTCACGGGTTTAATCAAAGGATGGGGTAGGATAATAGTATCCTGCACCAATTTACTTTGATCTGTTAAATTAACCAAGTTAAAGTCAGTCGGAATACTGCACGTTTTGGCCGTGTCTTTAGTGTCAACAGCCATCACTACATTCTGTTCAGCGGCATTTCCGAGTGAGCTGATGCTGCTCTGGGAAGTTTCCCACGTGTTAACATGAGGATCATTAGTCAGGACGTGTCGCAGATGTGGTTGAATGTTTCCAGCTGACATTCTTTTAAGTAAACAAGCAGATCTTATCTCAGAATCGGCTCATTCTTTGGCAATAAGAGCAAATAGATCAGGTAAAGTCATAATGCTTACCTCAGTATTAGAGGCGAGTAGTCTAGCCCCTCAGCCTGGAATGCCACGGACCGGCACAGACCGGCTAAACGCTTTCGTGCCGGCACGTTCGCGCCGATATGGGAAATAAATGGACAGTCAAGAACTACACAGGTATGCTGGGTAATGTAGTCTTACCCATGAAAGCGTGCAGAAAGCAACCAGTCTTCTGCTTTAAATCACTTTCAATGCCAGAATATAAATGCAGGAATTAGAGTGCAAATTAGCAACCAAAATGGCTAAAATTACAATTTAAATGAGCAAGACGCAATATAAAATGTGCATATAGTAAAATACACAGTAACAGTAACACAGGTCTATAAACAGCACGTAAAGCATAAATGCTTTCTCTGTCTGTGCTTCCTTGAGTCCTTTCAAAAGTGGTCTAATATATATACTTTAATTTAAAAAAAACAGGCGTGTTGCCCCTGAGCTATCCTCTCAGGGGGATAGCTCAGGGGCAATGTGCTCGCCTTGGAAGCAAGATGACACGGAGCAACACAGGTTGATCCCTGGGTCCGCGCTCAGAAACCTCTGGGTATTAAGTGTGTTATAAATAACCTATCATATCATATCAATTACATAGGCCTAAAGATTGCTGCATTTCCCTCACTGTCTCAGGTGTTAGAGTTTTCATGATTGTTTCTGCACTCTCAGGTATCACCTTTCTCCCCTCTTGAGAGATTAGCTGTCATATATACAGGACCTCTTCATGGCAATACTATAGTTTCTCGTTATCCTCTTTGTATCCTTTTTCTGCCAATACTGTCATTAACTGGTCTGAATCTTCTCTGCATTTTTCTTAAATCTCACTGCGCAATAATATGTCATTTACGTTTTGAATTATTGTGCTTTCAAGTTGTATGTTACCTAGGTCCATCTGAAGTACCCTATTAAAGATTGATGGAGACTCACAGTACCCATGTGGTAATCTTGTATGTTTTCACTGCTGATTTCCATACGAAAAAATGAGGTTGTGTTGAGAGTCCTCATGAAGGGGAATTGAAAAGAAGACATTCTTTAAATCTACTATTGTATACTATTTGGCTGTAGCTGGGATGCTATATAATATCCTAGCTAGGTTTGGAATCAGAGGAAACTCGCCTTTGACAATATTGTTTAGGAGATGTATATCCTGACTAAATCTCCCCGTTGATTTCCTTACTGGATACACAGCTGTGTCACACAGGGAATATGATGGTACTAGTATTCCCTGCTGTATTAAAGCAGAAAGGGTTTCAAATATACTTTCATCTGCTTCTCTGGACATGGGGTATTGTTTTGCTTGTGGTAAAATTGCTCCTGGCTTAAGCTTTATTTTACTGCTCTAGCTCCACTTAATAGACCCACATCTTATGGACTGTTGGTCTATAAGATGCCTGGAAAAAATATGGTTCCTTTTTTACCAATGCCATTCTCTGTGATAGTTCCCTATTCTCAATTTTTATCCAATAAGTAAGACTTAGGAAAAATACTAATTCATCATCTGAGTTCTCATCTCTAAACAACTCCTTGTCTGTCAAGTCTGTTAGTCTATATCATTCATCAAAACATATTACTTGTTCTCAATGCTCTTCCTTCATCATCCATCCCATGAACAACCACCTTTTCCTCTCTTACTACAGCTGACTCCAGTTCTATGGGAATAACCTGTCCTCCCTCGTCATCCATAGGTATTTCAGGTCTAAACAAAAATTCATCAGGTATCCTCAGCATTTTACCTATCAATCCAGGAAGTCATGTCAATAAAAGATTTACTCCATACAAACAGACTTCTGGATCTAAAGGAACTCCTTGCAATGCCTTTTGGCCTGAAAATGCTAACATAAATTCTCTTACATTCGTGTAGTGTATCCCTGGAGTGGAATATATTATCCCCTTATCAGAAAAATATATCGTCATGTTAAATTCTGCCATCAAATCACATCCTAATATATTAACTGGTGTCTGTCTAGAATACAATAGTGGCATAGACAGGTCATGTTCCCCTACTGAAATTTGCAATTCATCAGTAAACGGAACCAAACCATCAGTAAACAGAACAAAACTCATAGCCCCAGAGAATCCCTGCACATTCATGGCGATGCCAGACATTAGATGCTTTCCTTCTCGAACACAGGAACGAGTTACTCCTGTGTCTACAAGAAATTAAAATGTCTTGCCTCGTATCGTTACCCTGACCCTTGGTTCCTCTTGGGGGTCCGGTGTGTCACAGGTAGTACTGACACCAGACCCCCATAATCTGTTTAAGAGAAGAAAATAAAATGTAAGTGATAGGAACATGTCGAAGATGAGCAGTGCTGTGGGTCATCAGGTCACTAGGTGGGCTTTCCTACTGTAATCCCTGTAACCGTAAAAGGATTTCCTCCCATTACTGTCACATTCCATATCCTGGTTGTAGGTTTTTGTGGGGATCTTGTATTCACCTTACATTGTGGCATCATCACCTGTTGTGTCTGTACTTGTTGTGTTTGTATAGGTGATTGCTGTGGTTGCCCTTGTGGTGACTGTGATTGCAGAGGAATCTGCTGCATTTGCTGCATTTGCAGAACGCTTGCCTGATACTGCGTGTGATCTTGGGCATACTACTCTGATGGTTTTGTACTATACGGTGGAAAGTAGCCTGTACCCTCTCTTGGATTTTGCCAATTCTGCTGCATACCTCCTCTACTTCTACATGCTCGGGCATTATGTCCTGTCCCCCCACAATTCCAAAACTAAATTGAGGGTTTTGAAATCTGCCTCCATATCCTCTTAATCCATTCCCTCTACCATGTTGTCAAAAATTGAACCCGCCCTGAACTAAGGGGTACCCTATATTGATTGACTGTGCAGGCGGTAACTCTTGTGTGACCACTCCTTTGCCGCTCATCAGTACTGCTCCTTCTATAGCTCATTTTGACAACTTTTTCTGAACTAACTTTGCTTCCTAAAGCTTCCTATTATCTGCTTTTTTCATATTTTTCTCTTGTAACAATCGACAATGATGTATGATAGTCAACTGTATTTCTGGTCATGGTTTCGCTCCATACCTACTTGTTTTTTAATCTGCCTTTGTACTAGCTCGGGCAGTCCTTGACATAAAATATGATAAAATAATGCTACTGTTTTATCCCACATTTCCCTCATCTCAAGACGCCAGTGTTCTTGAATCTCCTGAATATAACCAACAGACTCTTCATTCTCACCTATTTTCCATGTCAAAATCGCACCCATATCTGACATATCAGGATACTGTACTCTAAATCCCCTCCATACGTCTGCTCTACAATTATCAAATGGCGCTCTATCATGTGTTGTGTTTTGTTCTGTTAAACTTGCATATCACACTCGTTTCCAAATGTCATCAGCTCTCTCCCTTAGAATAACTGCTTGTAGGCCTTTTACGTCACCCACTGCTAATGTTATTCCCGCTGTCATTCTTTCTAACGCATATATCCATTTACCCACTCCTGAAGTTAAACTAGGTATTTGCATTTTAAATGATCTTTATCCATCTGCGGCCATGGTATATATTGTGGTCATCCTCTGCCTTTTTCTAATAATGGGAATTGTGTAAATCCTTTTCTACAACCTTATCTACACATGCTTCTTGTCTTCTACCATCCTTGTGGTTGTTTGGGATGATATAGGTTCTGGTGCTTTTCCTTCCAGTTCTCCTAAATCCAACCACTTTACCCCTTTTTCTATATTTGTGTCTTTTAACGAGCCACATGCGCCCTCACCTTGCGCTCTCTTATTTTCTTCCCATTCTTCATCTGCCATCCCTATAGCCCAACTGGTATGACTGTTATCCCTTTCCTCATCATTAAGATCTAGTCTACTTAGGGACAGCATTCTATGCTAGTCCATTATTACATCATTCAATCTATTTCTTGTTTCTCTCGGTGGAGAACATTCGATACTCACCCTGGTCTTCTAACCATCTTTTTTCCTCATCTGCTTATATAATTCCCCAATCCTTTTCCCTATGCCTTCTGCCTCATGCTCATCGGTCCATACCAGTGCTATAGGTATCTTGTGCAGCACCCTGTGGCGCTGTTGCAACCTTCTCTCTTCCTTCCAACATTCTCATTCTTCAATTGTGTATTACACATCTATTAACAATTTGATCTATTTTCATACTCCCTTTGTTCTCTACTCCTTCACATTTCCTTTTTCACTCTCTTTTCTTTCTCTTCCCTTTTTCTATGTAACCTTCTTTTCATTCGATCTCTGCACTTCTTTTTCCTCACATTTCTTCTCCTCCCCATCTTTTCTCTCTCTCTCTCCTTTATCTGCTCTTCATGCCTTCTTTGTTCTTCCTTTCACTTACTCTATTTTTCCTTCACATCTTTGTGTGCACTTTCTTATTCTTTTTCTTTTCTTTCGCATTCCTCTCTTTCTTCTCTCTCTTTAACATCATCGATACCCTTTCTGTCTAATTTGAGTAATATATGCACTCCCATCCACTCGTTCTGTACAATTGTCACTTCACTGACTTTATTTTCCTCTCCTTTTTGTCTCTTGGTCTCTTCTTCTATCTCTATCAGTCTGTCCCTTCTGTCTTTACGCTCCTCATATTTACTATGTTCGGACATATATTTGCATTCTTTAATCTTACTTTCTTCTGTACTATCTTCACCACTAATGCAGGGGGTGCATATATCAGATTAATATAACCAGTCACTGCTTTTAACTCCTTTAGAGGATACAATACCTGTTTCTCAGTAGGTGTACTATTGTCTTCGACAGGGGAAAGAGGAGCCGTGGGCCTAATGCCTTCCCCCCCATGCTAATTAAGCATCCACTCCCTCTCGGGTGGGTCTTCTTTCTCGCTCTGATACTTGTCCATAGCTCTAAAATAGCTAACTTTTTTGTAACTTTGCCCCTGCATATGGAGCATGATATGATATGGCATTTATAACGCACCTATACACAAGTGTTTCAAGGCAAGATGCGGCAAGGGAGGGGGAACAGAGGGAAGGCAGAGACAGCGATCCTACTAGGCCAAGTGTCATTCAGATCACGCAATTACAGGGGAAGGGGGAAGAGGAAAAGTGCGGAGTGGGAGGGCGGAATGGGGGGTAATAGAATAAATAAAACCAATAGGAGAAGTAGGGCAAGCTGGTGGCGAGTGCAGGGGTAGGTGCAGACATCGGGTGTCAAGTGCTGGTGGGGGACTATAGGGATACAGAAAACAGTCCCCAAATGCGGGGGTTGCCAGGGAGGCAGTGCATGTGTGAACTGGTGGGGGAGGGGACCTGGGCCCGAGATCAAATGATGGCCAGGTAACCAGTACAGTTTCAGCCAGGAATTCAGCAGGGGAGAAGAGGAGAGAAAGCAGAAGCAAATAGGAAAGTTTTGAGGTGCTTGTGGAACCGGAGATGTTTCTCTTCAAATTTCAGAAAGGCAGGGAGGCTGTTCCAGCGGGAGGCCCAACAGAAGAATGAGATCTACCACCAACTCATTGTTTGGAGAAGCGACTGACCCTGAGCGAGCTGGAGGCAGATGTTCGAAGAGCTTGATAAGGAAGATAGTTAGGAAGAGGGAGTTGAAGGTATTGAGGCCGCAGGCCCCAGAAGGCCTTGTGAACAATGCAGATGGGTTTGAACTTAATCCTCGCAGCCGCTGGGAGCCAGTGCAGAGATTTCAGTCCTGGAGAGATACGATCCCTGGGCTTGAGGCCAAGGACAAGTTTTGCAGTACCGTTCTGGATGAGTTGCAGAGGGCGGAGATATTTAGAAAGAGGCTGTTGCAATAGTCCAGCCTGGAGAGAACCAGAGCTCTGAAGACAGTGAGCTTCTGGAGGAAGGAGAGGAAAGGAAGAATACCTCTGAGGAGGTCCAGCTGGTAGTGTGACTTCTGAGAGACATCAGAGATGTGTGGAGAGGAGAGTTTGGAGTCGAAGATGACCCTGAGGTTTTTAGCCTCGGAGGTCGGAGCAGGAAGAGGGCCAAGAGAGGCCAGCCAGAGAGTGACAGGAAAGGAGGGAGCGGGAGTGACGATGAGGAGCATCTTGGTCTTACTGGCATTAAGGAAGAGATCATTGGCGGCACACCACTCCTGGATAGCAGACAGACAGTCCGAGATGAGAGTTGGAGAAGAGGTTGCCGATGGTAGCCTGAAAATGAGCTCAGTGTCATCCGGATAGCACTGAAAGTTGGGGCAGAGAGTGGCAATGCGGTGAACCAGAAGTGCTAGGTATTGGTTGAACAGCCAGGGAGAGAGGTTAGACCCCTGGGGGACACCACAGGTAGAGATAGAGATAGAGGAGAGAAAGGACCCAAGTTGGACCTGGGAGGGTCGATCAGAGAGGAAAGAAGTCATCCATGCCAGGGCCGACCGGTGATACCAAGGTTATTATGGAGACGGTTGAGCAGGATAGCATGGTTGATCGTGTCAAAGGCAGAAGAGAGATCAAGTAAGATGAGGACACAAGGGGTGTTGGAATCAAGGTTTGAGAGTAGGTCTTCACGGATGTTCAGGAGAGCAGTTTCTGTGCTTCTGGCAGCTCTGAAGCCAGACGGATGGTCATGTTGTCATGTGCTGCAATACTGTTCTTGATAGGGAACCTTCTTGAGGCCAAGGCACGCACATTTTGTCAGCCCTACCCTTCGCACTCTGAAACACTTGTATACGAGCGCGATATAAATAAAATATCATTTCATTTCATTTACCCATTCAGCATGGTATTTCCTAATGTTAGGTGTGTACCTTGGTAATGTTTTGCACAAGTGTAGAAGAGGAGTGTCCTCCATGATGACAAATTGTTTTTAACTGTCAATACTTACCAGACCTTTTATTCTGCTATTACTTTAATTATCAAGTTATTCTTTCCTTTTTCCACAATACTTTATATACCACAACAATCAATTCGAGCAAGCACCATCAATCGCCACCCATTTCCCAAAAATGATTCTTCAAACAATTTTCGAGCCTACACAATAATATTCACTTTGCTTCATTCTTACAGTTCTTTCGATTCTCACTATCTTGCTATTTTATTATTGAGAATCTAAGAATCATATTTTGCTATATTTCTTCCCTCAACTATTAAGCAACTTTGATTGGTACCAATCGCTTGTTTTTAGAGTCTGATAAACAGTCAAATTGTTACTATTCTTCTATGTTTTCAGTCTACAACCTGCATTGTCACAACTAATAAAAGCTAGTGTCTTTTTTAAACAAATAAAATTCTTTCACTGACATATTCATAACCCCAAACAGAAATGTGCACAACGATTTCTACGATCGTCTTTATTACTCTACTAGTAAAAGTATCTCATCTCCATTTGACCCCATTTTGGAGTGTGAAACGCATCCTACTTTGGCTTTGCAGGAACCTTGTATCTTAATAACCCATTTTGGAGTGTGATGCGTTCACTTCTATCACCTTGAGAATAGGTATCGAGGTAATCTTTCTCTTCAAACAAATCCTTTTATGTTTCCTCACTATATATATCTACACATGTAATACAATCCGTCCCCTTTTATTTGCCACTTTCGATGTTGCTTAGTTCGAGTCCTTTAGAATTGACTCTTCCCCAATCAACCAATTCGCCTTCAGTCCGTGTGGCGTCCGTGAGGAATGGACAGGAATTTCTTTAAAGAGGCACCTGCTGATCGTCTCGCATTATACATGTGATTTTTCAGCTCTCCACAGGAAACTCTGGGATCTTCCGGCTGATGGTGGAAGACGTCAAAAATCGAGAGTCTGAATATAAACCATCTACGCTTCTACCATATGTGCAATAGCACCTAGAGCGTTCCAAGTGCTGCATGGGATTACCACAATAAATTATCTCAGCCCCAAATAATCAGACAGACTCAAGGAATATGGCAAGATCCTACTTTATCTTCAGTTCAATAAAGTAGGGAAACCTGGCCAACAAACACATTGTAGCTCACACACTCTCAATGCATTTCAGTTACACAAAGGTTTTATACCACAACATATGTCATCCATGATGTCAACCTAGGTGGCTAACAGTAAAACCCTACTGGGTGGAGGGATTGGTTAGGGGAAACATATATACCTATAGTTTATATGAATGGAAGTATCATCATTGGATACCCTTTATCTGGTAGCCACGCCTTGAACTGTCTCTAACTACGGCGCTCTCTTACCAATCTTGGACATTCGCCTCGTTAGTAGCACGTAAGCAATGAAACCAGGTGCAAGAGAACAACGTCAGAAAACTGTATTTCTTAGCGAATTAGCCTACCATCTCTCATCAGTTAGGACCTAAACCTAGGCTTCATCTTTGTAGTTGACCTTGCTGACTGTTCTCTTCCTCAGAACATTAAAGGGAGGGAAGGTACATTGCTATCTTTGTCTGGAGCTTTATGAATAGGCCTTGTTTTCTGGTCTTAAACTACGTATGAGGAGGCCATTAATTTGTCCATTCTGTCCTTCTATTAGTGCTAATCGATTCAATTATATTTGGTGCTTTTACTCTCCTTGGCCTCTGGAGACTTTGTTACACCATTCTGCATTACTTTCTGCATCTTTAATTGAACAATACTTGGCACTTGCAACAGTTCACTCCTTTAGTTAATCTAAGAAAGATATGTCCTGTGTATGCAGCTTATCCTCTTTGACGCCTTTCAGTTGCTTCTTGCTGTGGCATCCTTTATTCTGAGCCAACCAAATATCATGTGTTCTTGCATGAATCTGTATTCCTGTGCCTGTCAGCTCTGCAGCTTTTTCTGTCCCTTCTTGAGGCGTCTCACTTATTTCTATACAATGCCAACGTACATTTTCTCAACATGGCTGCTTAACTCGCATTCTATTTCCTATTTTAGCAAGCTTCTATGCTCTCTTATCTACCTTGCACTTCTGTGTATATACATCGATTACATCTATTATCACTTATCTTCTTTATTTTCATTCACATATATGTTTAGTTCATTGCTTCAATTACATCTCTATTCTTTAGATATCCATACATCAGGTTTAGTGTCCACATATCGTCTCTCTTCAGTAACGTCAAATTACATCTGGCAGACGTTACTGATAGTTCTTCTATATCCAGTGATGTCTGCAGGCTCATGTCTACCACATCAGTTTGAGGTTACATTTGATATGGTTGTCTGAGTACATAACGTCTCTCAGACCTTTGATGTTGTATTGGAATGATACCAGGTGTCAAACACAGTGCCTTCTTGCTATTATTCTGGTATGGCAGAGGTGAGGGGGTGGGCTCTATAAATGACATGTACATCTGCCTCTCTACAGCACACTTAGCTGGTGCAAATAAAGAGAAGTGCTGCATGCTGGACCTTTGAGTCAAAGTTCCAAGAGCACAAAGATTCACAAAGAACTTGGTGGTCAACGTTCTTAGAGTTTCTGAAAAAGTTGAAATAACAGAAAAACAAAAACTCCTGGGACCCAGAGGCAAAGCTCTTAAAAACACAGGAGAAGGTGACTGATCCAGGACATGGTGCATGCTTAAAATTGTAGACAAAGTTCCTAGAGCCCTTGACAGACTAATTCCTATGTGGAATGCTGCATGGATGAATTTGACATTCATAAATGGAGTTTAAAGAGAAACACTACATGCAGGAATCTGTTGGCAAAGTTGCAAAATTGATTACAGAAGGGAACGATGCAAGTTGGATCTTGGTGACCAACTTCTTAACCCCATTAAGAAACTGACTACATAGTGAAACACACACTGAACACCTGGAACCAAAGTGCCTAGCATCAATTAGGAGACTGTCTGAAATGAAAAACAACAAACATTGGAAATTGAAGTTGAATTTAGTTCCCCAGGACCTGTGATAAAGAGACTAAATAAACCTTGGTTGCAATTGAAGAAACAAAGATTAGAGTTCTGGATCAATTGATAACCCTTTTAACACATGCATTGAACCTTTATTTTAGCCATTATATGGTGTTTTAGTTTCGGATTGCATTGGGATGTAGATAGGAGGGGGGTGTGGTGGCAGCAGGTACACACAGCCTGTGGTGATTGTTTCGTATTTTTTATCCACCCATTTCCTCCCTATTGCCATGCTAACCCCATGTGGTCATTCAACCCACTACCTTCTTTGGATCTCTTTGAATTAGCTGCATAATGCAGTAACATTAAACAATGTGCTTTATATGGCCTGCCGGTGTTATATTTCAGCAGTGTTTTAGAGTCAATTGCTTAATTGCAGCTGTAATTAAGTTCTTGGGGTAATACATTGTCATAACCAATTGTGCCTTCCAGCAGCTTGATGTATCTGCAAAATGTGTGTCATAGCAACAATTTTGGCCTGTGTATGTTAGTCAGGCATTTGCCAGGTACTGACATCATAAACCCAGCTACTTACACCATTATCCAGCTGCTGCCATCTTATACATATGTAGTACCACTATGCCAGTGATTGCAGAATGTTTATCCAATGTGTACACAAGATTCCAAACTGTTGACATTGCTAATGGTTGTTTTGTATGACAATCAACTAGACTTTCTCTCGGATGACAGCCAATTAAACATTTCAATCATCAGGATACCTGTTTATCACAAGATGGCTATCACCTGGATGCGTACTTATCAAAACATAACTACCACTCGTATGCATGCCCTTACTCATCACAATCAGAATTTCACCTTGATGTATATCTACATGCAGTAGATTTCAACATCAAGTTTGTTCACGGCAAATGATTTATTTATTTATTTAATTTGTAAAGCTCACATACAACCCAGAAGTATTGAGGCGCTGCTCGTTTGCTCACCGAACACACCCAGAGAAAATGGCAGAGGCAAGAATGACTCTATACATAAACTGATTTTCGAAGAAAAAATATTTGCAGCAAAGGGAATTGGCAAATCTGTTCATTGTTACCGCTGATTTGCAATTCACTCAGCTCTAATCACCACCTGGCTTCCAATTTGATTCTTGTCAGTAGCATGTCAAGCAGCAACCCAATAGTATCTGATGCCTGTCAGTAACAGCAGGTTCCTAAAGTTAAAAAAACCTGTTGCTGAAATAAAGCTTGCCCCATCTCTCATTAGAAATCATATTTTTAATTGTGACCCTTCCTTTCAAATTGCAAGCCTTATTACATACCAGATGGCTTAGAAAATGACCTATTGTCTTTTAAAAACTCTCTGTGATAGTTCATCCCTAACACTCTCCGCTTGTGTGAAGAAGTGTGATAGTACACTTCTTATTGTTAGTGATGCAGGAGTAGTTAGGCATGTGTGCCCTCATTTTAAAATAGAATTGTGGCTACTTCGAAGTTTAACCCTCCAACTTCAAGGCTGGAGAAGTAGGGAACCAGTTTAATCTTTAATGTATTCTGGTGTGGGAGCAGCATGCTGATTCAATCCTCATCCTCTATTGATGTTGGAGCAGAGAACCACATCAATCCTCTGCTTTCACATGTGTGGGGGAGACTAGCAGATCTCCCTCGGTTCGACCTCCACACCCTGGAACACTGTGGATGTTCACGCTTCATTCTGTATGGGTGTGGGAGCAGTGAATCAGTTTGGCTCCAAAACCTAGCTGTCGTTGGGGCATATGGTGGATGGAAACTCATGAGCAGTGTTGGGAAGCCTTGTCGCTGTCAGCTGGGTGTTGTGGTCTTTGCGGAGACCTGGCATTTCTGGAATGCTCGCAGTGGAATATTATACTGCATTTTGAGATAATCTGGGCTGCTGGAGCCTGCTTATTGTGGCCCTGCAGGAGGGTATTGTGGCCTACCTGGTGCAGCCGCTGTGGACATTAACACGTTTGTCACCCACACCTAGAGAGAGATCATTGTGCTCTGGAACATCTGTGTTTTTTTAAATTGTGAGTTTGGACCTTGTAGTCCATGTTTGCAGTTTGTTATGATCTAGGGACGGTTGTAGCTTGTATATACTATCATGACCCAGTTCCTGGGTGGTTGACTGGTGTCCCTTTGCTGTGCTGGAATTGTATTACTATTCTAGGAATGAATCAAAAGTGATTACCTCCAACATTGTTCAATTTGTTTGAAGGTGGCCTGATTTATTTTGTCATTTATGTTGTGTTGCTTGACATTATCCTCACTGTTTCCATGGACCATCAGTTCTTGTTCTCCTCTATTTGGTATTCATTTGCTCTTTTCTTTCTGTTGATTCTATTTTTTAATTTTCATCATTTAATGTTATTGAACCATATCATTAATTTTGCGAAGCGCCTTGGTGTAAGCTGCTAGAGAAGCAAATAAAACATACAAACAAGTAAGACTTTTCTAAATGCTGTCATGGATCTAAATGACCCTGGGCATCATTGCACTTCTGCCTGCACCTGGGTGCAGCAGAGGAAAGTTGCAGAGATGCTGCAGATTAAAGCATATCATAATATCAATCAGGATTATTATTATAATTACGGTAAACACAGGCAGAGACCTCAGAGTCATTCACAAGACCTCGTGGCCCTGCACCAAACTTGATGTCAACATCATTGGCTCCTTCAAAGTCCTCACCTGCCACGTCACGCTCTCCCTGATGAACACAATCACCTTCCATCTCATCAAGAGACCACCCAAACCCAACCATTAGAGACTTCACCGACCTGGTCACCACCATGTCCCTCATGCATGCCAACAACATCATCCTAGACGACTTAAACCTCCCAGGCAACAAGGCCAACAAACCGATGAGGGAAGCTCTCCTCTGCCTTCTTGACACCCTCAACCTCACACAGCACATGAAAGACCCACACATAAGAAAGGTAACATCCTCGACCTAATCATCATTATTTGCTCTGCCTTCCCTCCACTAAAGCTCTCCTCTCCCGCTTGACTGATCTGACCACCTAGCTGTGCCTTTCAAAATCCTGCACACCACCCCAGTCAAGCACTCCCAGTAAAAACCCATCCGACAAACCTTCAGGTCCTTCAAGAACTTCCCGGTGTAAGCCCTCAAGGAAGACCTCACTAACCTCCACCTTACATGGACTGAACACCCCCAACCAAACTGCGACTCTCTACTGGAAGAACTCAAAGCAACCCTCTTTGCCTCCATCGACTGACAAACACCTCTGAAACAATGCATCTGCAAACCGAATCTGTCACCACCCTGGTACACGCAAGAACTGAACCTCAGCAAAAGAGTCATCAGGAACCAAGAGAAAACCAAGCACTGCAACAGGACCGCATCCGACCTGGTGCTCATCAAGAAACTCCGGGCAAACCGCCAACAACTAATCAACACCGAATACCATAGCAAAAGCTGACAACAAAAGCACAGTACTCTTCAAAGTGGTCAAGCACTGCGTCAACCCCCACCCAACCCTTCCATACCACACTCTATCGAAAAATCCACTGCCATCAACAACTTCTTCATTGACAAAATCAGCAAGGTTCATCAGCACATAGACACCAGCTCTGCACCCACAGACCCACCTCACGTCTATCCTTGCAAAGTCTCCACAACATGGACAATATTCAAGACAATTTCGACAGAGGACCTGGTAGAAACCCTGGCTACCCTCAAAGCCACATCGTATACAGATGTCATCCTCCCAGCATCCACCCCCAAGACCATCCCTGCAGAAGCTCTCCTTACCTACCTGGAGATCATCAACAGCTCCCCAAGTCAAGGCACCTTCCCATCGACCCTAAAAAAAGAACAAATCCTCCCTCTACTAAAGAAACCGACTCTGAATCCCGACAACCTAGGTAACTATTGTCCCATCAACCATCTTCCCTTCCTAGGTAAGATCATCAAGAAAGCGGTAGATGCATAACTGCAGCAACACATCAACACCAACAATCTCCTCCAAGTCTACCAATCTGGGTTCAGACCCAGATGCAGCACGAAGACAGCAACCATACAGGTAATGGACAATGCCCTCAACATCCTTGACAATGGCCACCCCTGCCTCCTGGTTCTACTTGACCTCTCGAACACTTTCAACACAGTAGAAGTAGACCACCAGGCGCTTACGGACACACTACATCGGTGCATGGGAATCTGCAACATTGTCCTATGCTGGTTCAAGTCCTACCGAGCCAACCACCAGAAGTTTGTTCAGATGGACTACTCTAGATCGCCAATGCTACACGTCACCTGTAGAGTCCCTCAGGGTGCCATCCCTCCCCAGTGATCTTCAATCTATACATGAAGCTGCTGGGAGCCCTCCTAGCCACACAAAACACCCACATCCACCAATATGCCAATGACACACAGCTATACTTCAAGATGGACTCCATCAAGGAAATCCATAGGCTCAAAACCTGCTGCTCGCTGATTCAGTCTTGGATGTCCAGTGCATACTTAAAGCTCAACCCCTTCAAGATCGAATTCCTACCCCTCACCAACTCTAAATGCCCAGACATACAGATCTGGCTATGAACCATGAACATTGAGGGCTTCACACCCGAGCTCACCTCTTGCACCAACTCCCTTGGGTTCCACATCAACAAACACCTTTCCTTCAAGATACAAATAACTAAGAAAACTCAGACAGCTTGGTATCAGCTCTCCCTCCTGTGGAAAGTCAAGCCCTTCCTCCCTCGGGACAGCTTTAGACCCATTGTTCAGATACTATGCTATCCCACCTGGATGGGGGCAATGCACTCCTTGAAGGCCTCTTGTTGTCCTCCCTTGTGCCCCTGAGAAGTGTCCTACATGCAGCCGCATGTCTCATCGAGGGTCTATGGTGATATGAGCACATTACCCCGGCCCACATCACCTTCACTGTCTCCCACTGCACGCACAAATCACCTTCAGGTCTTGCTGCAACATCCATAAGACAGTCATCCTCAAGCCACCCAGCTCACTCGCAAAGAAACAGTGCACCGCAAGAAGCCAGGACATGTACAGACTTGAAATCTGCCAAGGCAAAAAGGAAAGGACCAGAAAACAAGTATTCTCTGCCTACGTCCTAAGACTATGGAACCACCTCCCCATCAGCATCAGACTCGTTCCCGCACTGCTACAATTCAGAAAAGAACTCAATACCCACCTCTTCAAGGAGTCTCTCCTCCTCAACACCTAGGACATCACGTCGCTCCTCGCGCCAGCTGACTAGCTGGACGCCACCGGCCTCTCTCTTCCCCACCACCCTGTGCAGCTGTACTCCTCCTCTGTGCCCCTGTGTATCCCACACACTGCTGTATATCTGTTCTGTTGTTACCGCTATAAAGCACTCTGTTATGTATCTGTATTGTTGTATACCTCTGTAAAGTGCTCTGATGCTTTGCGAGGCTAAGTCCACACTCAATTAATATCATAATAATAATAATAATAATAATAATAATAATAATAATAATAATAATAATAATAATAATAATAATAATAATAATAATAAAATAAATAATTATTATTGAGCACCGGCCTAGTTTCGGAAGCATCAGCGTGCTATACAATCATAGGGGGAAGAACCCGGTGAGGGAAGCAGAGAAACAAGGGAGGTGATCTACAAGCACACAGGGGAGGAAACAGTGAGGAGAAGATCACCCAGCCTCAATAGGGTGTAGGGTGTAGAGTAGAAAGTGTGTGCACCTTGGTATTAGGGATGCCCTTTGATGTGTGGCAGGTACTCTTGAGGCACCCCCAAGTTCGGACTGGCCTATAGGGCAATAACGCAAAATGCTGGTGTGGCCCAATTTTTTGGGTCAAAGTGGGCCTCTTTTTAGCCAATGTGGGCCAGTTTGATGAGTTACTTCACAATGTGGCTAACAGTTTTGACCAGTGTTGCTGAATGAATATTCTTTTAAATGCACAATTTGCATCACATTTTATCAAAAATCTCCCCGCTATTCAAACAGTGTCACAAAAGGAATTAATTGCCATTTGCAACTGTGGGCCACTTTTTCATTGGTGCCCGTACAATTTTATGGCCCAGTCCGACTCTGGGCACTCTCCCATCCCTATACTCCCGGAAATGTAACATTTAACTTGCGTGTGCAGAGAGGGTGGCAGCAGAGTGGCAGGTCAGCCTGAAGTCAGAGTGGAGCAGAGTGGTTGTTCAACCTTCGCTCTCCACACAAAAGGGTCACAAGGGGGGGGCGTGGCCAACCGCCATGTGAGTAAGCTGCACTTCGTTGTAGCTCCTCCGATGCGCCCATCACTTTGCCTACAATCTGCATCCTAACTGAAGGAAACTGTAACAGCAACCCAGGGATCGACTCAGTATCGCCTGCTGACCCTCCGACGGTAGTCCGAGACCTGTGCGTGCCTCCAGCGAGGAGAAACGCCGTGGCGAAGGGGGAAAGTGCGCACCCGAAAATGGCGGCTGCCTGCTGACGGCAAGGGAGACGAGCGCCGCGGTGCAGAGTGAGGAAGGAGGCTTGCCCCCGGCCGCGGCTGACCGAGGAAAGGAAAGCGGACAGCTGACCCTGCCGTCTGGCGAGCACGCAGCGCTGCGACCGGCGGCTGGAAATCATGTCCGCCTCCGAGTGCCTCCCCGGCGCGAGATCCGCAGCGGAGGCACACATCGAAAGGCCGGGACCCGGAGATCGAGTGCGCCCAAGAGCGACACCACACTGAGAGGTACGGAGTGGAAGAGGGGCAGGGGGGACATAATCAACTCGCTTGGTCCCGTGATCGGCCCAGCGTGACTGTGGGAGCCACACAGCCCCCCTGCTAAGTGGACCGGAAAGGCCCACGACAAAACCCCGAGGAGGGACCGTACCCCGCTGCCGGTTGATCTTGAGGCCGCGGTGCTGGTCGTGGGAACAAGATTCGAGCCCCGGACACCAGGGGCCCGCCCGGACCGCAACCCCCCCAGCACTCCAGGGTCACCGCTCACTGGTGCCCTCACAAAGACCACTGCAGTAAGTCTGCTGCGCACAACGCGCCACGGCGCACACACAAGTACTGAACTGCATGGCCACACGCAATGGGGCAACGTGAAGAGCTGTGACCCATATATTGCTCTCCACAACACAACAGAACAGCCACGTGAGCCACGCCACAGTGCACATACCCGACCCCAACTGCAGAACCACTGGCAGCCATCGCAAGCTCGCCAGCACATAAAGAGATGTCCGTAAAAGGCGCCAGAAACAAGCATAGGCAGACAACAATGGAGGCCTTTGCAGCCACAGGTGGCACCAAGCCGGAAGCCGCGACCACAACCTCGACTGCTGCAGAGGAGGGGCCTCCCGAACCCGCAAACTCGCAACTACTCGAAGCCATCTTGGCGCTCCAAAAAACCATGGAGGGCAAAATAGATGCTGTGGCTATTGATTTGAATCTGCTGAGACAAGATGTGCGCTCCATTGCAGGCAGAACAGAAGCATTAGAGTCTCAGGTAAAGGAAAACACTGAAGCCAAAACCCACCTCTTGAGAGAGGTAGACGCCCTAGCCCAAAAAGTAAAGAACCTCGCGGAAGGGCGGGCGCGCCGCAACAACATCAGGATCATTGGACTGCCGGAGGGAACAGAAGGAAATGACCCCACAAACTTCATTGAGAACCTGCTGCTGCAGGGGGTCGGAGCCGGGAAATTATCACAGGGGTTCACCATCGAGAGGGCGCATCGATCTCTCACTAAACGCCCACCACCTGGGAATCTGCCAAAGCCGATAATCGCCAAAGTCCTCAATTACAAAGATAGAGAGACGATCTTAGCCCACTCACGGACCGGCGGCCGCATAGAATTTGACTGCGCCAAAATTGCAATCTACCCAGACTATACCCTCCAGGTTCAGAGGAGCAGAGCTCAATATGCCCACATAAAGGCTAGATTGAAAGATGCGGGCTTGCGATATATGCTACTGTACCCGGCCAGACTAAAGGTCATCCGAAACAATAGAACGCACCTCTTCGAATCACCGGCAGATATAAACGAATGGATGGATAGGGAGCAGATTCCTGACATAGAGGGAAGGCAACGCAAAACACGAGAAAATAGCACCCCCAGGAAAGCCAACTGAAACCAACTTCTGAGAAAGCACATGAAGTAACCTCAATTCGCAGATTGTGGCACCATTGAGTGTCTTGGAGCTGGCCGAATGGCACCGCTTGGTATCGAACACTACCAAAGGGATTGTCCCGCACCCCCGAATCTCTTTGGGTGACTAACCCACCCGTAGAGCACCAAGAGACCGTAGGTCTAATGGAGCGGAAACAGGGATGTCAGAACGGGGGGAACCCCGCTAGACTAGTTTTGTTAGCGGTTAACGCCAAGTTTATAGTTCAAAGGGAAGGGAACCCGTCTGTTGAAATCCCGACTCAGTTAGTTAAAGGGGAAGTCCAGGACCACCTTGATCACCACACACCACCAAACCAATCTAGAGTCAGCAGGGGCTCCTGCCAGAACAGGCCACCGTACCGCATATGGATAGGCCAGAGGGCGACGTTACTACACAGCCCGCCCATATACCCACACACACACCACATTCATGAATAACATAGTCAAAGACATGTCCTGGAACGTCAGGGGCCTGAACAGCTACATTAAACAGCACAGAGTCCACACCTTCCTTAAACGCCACAAGATAGGAATCGCCTTACTACAGGAGACTCATCTGAATGCACAAAAGCTAGCAGCATTGGCTAAGAGTTGGAGAGGAACCCTGATAGGCACCACGTATTCCAACTACGCACGTGGAGTACTGATATGGATCACCCCCTCCATCCCCATCAGCCTAACATACACTAACATCGATAACGAAGGTAGAATGGCCTTGTTAAAAGGCGCCATCGAAGGCAGAGAACTCTGCCTGGTGAACACATATGCCCCCAACCACGATGCGACGGTCTTCTTCCGTTCATTGTATACCCGGCTCAGTCCAAACAGAGACGGCATGCTAATATGGGGTGGGGACCACAACTGCACCCTAGATCCACGCATGGACAGATCGGATAGTAAACACACCCGCCCCTCCCCTCCCGCTAAAATATTGAAAGCCCTCTTACAACAATACGCCCTACAAGATCTCTGGAGGGCTCAGCACCCAGAGGACAGAGTCTACTCCTTTTACTCACCCCCACACGCAGTACACACTAGAATCGACAGTTTATTGGTGAGCGAGGAACACTTAGACACATTCGAGGACACACAATACCTGGCCAGAGTCCTATCAGATCATTCCCCCATAGTTACCTCTTGGACAATAATGGCACCCCGACCCCCCATACCCACATGGAGACTCAGAAGCGAAGCACTGTTAGATAAGGCATTCCAAGAACAGATTAGACAATGCACGGCGAACTATTGGCAGACGAACATGGATAGTGTCCAGCACATCAGCACGGCATGGGAAGCATACAAAGTAGTGATCAGAGGGGAAATGATAGCCACCACAGGGGGAGCCCAAAAATCCATCACAGCGAAGTTAGCAAGTGCCGAAGACGAGCTGAAGCAATTAGAATCCATAACCTCCTCAGACCCAGCCGACGTAAGCAAAATAATCGAATTAAAGAAGGCCTGCCTACAACACTGGGAGGCCCTCGGAAAACTCAGCGACACCAAATACACCGAGAGAAACTACGCCCTCGGTGATAAAGCGGGTGAGCTACTCGCGTGGCTTTACAAGCGAGAAGCCCCCAGGACACCCATCTGCGTATACGTGATGCCAACGGCATTGACGCGCACTCACAAGCTGCCATAAACCACGCATTCGCTGGGTATTACCAGGCCCTCTACACTGACAGCCCGCCGCCTACAGACACAGAAATAGAGGACGTACTGGACAACATTAGACTACCACACCTTGAGGAACACGTAGCAGAGTCCCTGGAAGGGCCAGTAACCCCTGAAGAGGTTGCAGTTGTTATTAGAACACTTCCCTCTGGGAAGGCGCCGGGACCTGATGGACTCCCAGGCGAGTTCTACAAGGCCTACAAGGACGAACTAGCCCCGTTACTTTCTCAGGTGTTCAACGAGGCATACGAAACAGGCCAACTACCTGGTACCATGAGGGAGGCGGTCATCATACCAATCTTAAAACCTGACAAAGATAGCACCAAGTGCGGCTCATATAGACCCTTGTCCTTACTAAACACAGACAGTAAGGTACTAACGGCAATACTGGCTATGAGGTTGCATAAAGTCATCCCGACCCTGATCCATCAAGACCAAACGGCATATGTGCCCGGCAGAACCATCACCGAAAACCTACGTAGACTGCACCATGTCATTTACAGTACCGAAGGTAGACAGACGCAATGCGCAGTGGCGTCCTTGGACGCCTCCAAAGCGTTCGACTCGGTACGCTGGAAATGGCTCCTGGCTACCATGTCCAAGATGGGTATAGGACCTAGCTACATTAAGTGGGTCACACTCATCTACACCAACCCCGAGGCCAGAGTACGCACCAACAACACTTTCTCAGACAAATGGAGGCTATCCCAGGGAACTAGGCAAGGATGCCCCCTATTACCCATGTTGTACATTATGGCTATAGAGCTGGTGGCAGCATACCTTAGACAAGAATATGGAGATGGGGGCAAAGAGGTAGACGGGGAGAACCACGTGATCTCCATGTACGCTGACGACATGCTCCTCTATTTTACAAACCCCGCACACATATTGCCCTACATACTAGAAACTTTAGACAGATTCCACAGATACACGGGGGTCCAGATTAATCAGAACAAATCCTGCCTGTTCCCCCTGGCCGCCCTGAGCAGAGAAGGGGCCGGAGCGCTCCCCAAGCTAGCCCTGAAATGGGAACCCTCCTCCTTTAAGTACCTGGGCATTAGGGTGCACAGAGACCCCAAGACAGAGCACACTTTGAATACAGTTAGGGCAAAGGAAGGACTGGCAAAATCAATGGAGTTCTGGAGCAGGCTGCCGCTATCGGTGGCGGGCAGAGTGGGGCTACTAAAAATGGTGGCGTTACCCAGACTTCTTTACTTCTTCACTAACGTACCATATAACATACCACAACGATTCTTCAATGAATTACACAAGCTGTGCAGGACATTTCTGTGGCAAGATGGAAGGCGCAGAGTCGCCCTGGAAACAATGCAGAGACCATATGACAAAGGGGGCCTCAAGGTTCCTAATTTCAAACTGTATTACCTAGCTGGACAGTTGAAGCATGTGATACAATGGATGGCCGATGAGGCCTCAACAGACACTCGCCTGCTGCAGCCAGGAGCCACGCAATTGCTACTTAGGGACCTGCTATGGATTGAACCGGGAACAAAACACCCACACTCATACTTGATCCTCTTAGGTATCCAGATATGGAAAAGAGCCTGCAAGGCCGCAAAGTTGCCGGATCCCTACTTCCTTCAGTTCCCGATAGCTACCATTATGACAAACAGGCCGGGAAGTCAAAGGATAATAAGAGACACTTGGGAACCCAGCGGCATCGCCACCCTAGGCGACCTAGTGGACGGCCAGGGAATCCTAAACTTCGCTGAGCTACATGAAGCCTCTGGGATCCACACGGGACAGTTCTTACTGCACAACGCAGTGGTGAAGAGACTAGCAGTCCGCTGGCCCACAATGGAGAACTTGGATACCGGACACGAAAGCATTGAGGGCCTGCTTGGGGCAGCGGAGGGTGGCCATGAGACCTCCAGAATATATGAAACACTGCTCGACAGCACCACCCACCAAAGCCTTAAGTGTAAGGAAAAATGGGAACAGTAATTGGGCTCGCAGTTCGACGACAAAGAGTGGGAGGACATAATGGTATACCACAAGAAGGTATCCAGGAACTCCAGGTTCCAACTCATTCAATTCTACGTCATGAACAGAGCGTACTTCACACCAGACATCATTTCCAGATTTAGCGGAGCCGAGAATACGGGATGCCCCAAATGCAAAGAACCCCAAGCAGGGATGACACATATGTTTTGGGGATGCCCCGCCATACAGTCCTTCTGGGCACAGGTCAAAGCCAGGGTGGCCGAGGCGAACGTCACCCTGGAGGTACACACGCCAAAAGCGTGTATCCTCAGCAGATATCCCAGAAGCAAGAAGAACAGACCACTTAATAGACTAAAAGACCTAATGTATATACTCGCAAAGAGACGTATTGCCATGAACTGGAAGCATCGTCAGGCCCCGTGCTTGTCAACATGGTGGGAAGACCTTCGTAAGTGGACGAATGCCGAAACAGCTGCTTGGGAGATGGCCCAGAGCCAACAAAGACAGGACACCTCGGACGACCTACTACAATGGGTGGCACTAATTGTCACATTGTTCAACCCCAATGCAGAAGGCTCCTCTGGTGACGACACAAATGACTCACAATAATCACAGAGATGAAACTTGTGGTGTAGAACGTTTGGTCCGGACAGTTGGGAAAAGGGGAGGGAGGGAGGGTGGGGAGGGTGTTATTGTACTATTGTTTCGTTGAGTAACCACGCTATTGGAACACTGTAAACAATAAAAACAGATTTAAAAAAAAAAAGGGTCACGTGATGAAGTTCAACACTCAGGGCCTCATTACGACCCAGGCGGTAATTAATGGACATTACCGGCATGGCGCAACTAACGTGTCCGTGCTGGCCACAAACCGTTAAAAGCGGTACATTATGACCTCTCGGGCACGAGCATTGCGCCATGCCGGTAATGTAATCTGCGCCATGCATAGTATGCCGTGCAAGGTGCACTACCGCCACCCTACCCACCGATATTAGTGAACACCGCAAATAGCGGTGACCGCTATTAGCGTTGACCGTAAAGAAGCGGATCCGGAAGTTGCGCCATCGCACCGGAATGGGAAAGAGCACGGCGGCCATCTTTAAAAACACAATCCATTGCCATCCTCCACAACAATGGCACATCTGACCCCGAGACCCGCCACAAACCTTCACCCACATCCACCCATCGTCAGAATGCCGAAAGTTGTTAAAAAAAGTTGCGATCGGCTGCGGCAGGAGCGCTTCACTAGGGAAGAGCTCACCATGTTGGCAGAAACCCTACAGGAAAACGCAGACGTTGTATTCTCAACAGAAATGACCAGACCGGCAATAGCACGGAAGAAGGCCATATGGGACCTAGTCGCACAACGGGTCAGTGCAGTTGGAACAACACCCTGCACCACAAGACAGTGCCGGAAAAGGTGAGACGACCTCCGGCTCCATGTAAGGAGTATACTGTCTGCCAACAGAAACCTGGGCATGGCAACTGGTGGAGGAGCAGACTCACCGATAAAATTGCAGCCGTGGGAGGAGATATGTGCCACAACCATTGGCATCGAGAGCATCGAGAGCATCGAGGGGGTCGTAGAAATGGAGAGAGGAGCCCCCACATCAGGTGACGCAGGTAGGTGCCTCAAATCAAGCCATGCACAACTCTCTGAAATCCAGTTTCATGGGAAGCACAATGTTGCCTAATAGGGTTAACACGACACATCAGCAGAAGACTGCCTACAGGCATTATTGACCTACACACTGTACACATGCAGTATGCACACTCTCACTGTAGGCATCCACATTCCTGCATGCTTCTCCCACCCAAAAGGGAGACAACCTGTATGTCACTGCCTCCAATGTGCACCATCTAGTTATCAAAATGATAGCAGTCATCACAATGCCTGCTTGTCCGCAGACCCATCAATAACACTTTCCCTCCTTTGCTCCACCACAGGCTCCCATTCGGACCTTGGCGAGGAAGACACTGGCACCACACCTGCCAAGAAGGCCAGGCCCGAAGTGACACCACACCAACCATCCACCTCTGCTGGACCAAACAAACCCCCACAGCAGCCAAAATCGACGGCCACAACACAGGCCGGGCACCGATAAGCACCAAGGCAAGCAGCACGGTACCACCAGCAACAGACATCCAATAACTGGTGGCCACTGAAGGGACTGTGTCTGCAGGAAGCAGCACGATTGGGGAGACTGCTGCCATTGCAGCTTGCTCGGATAGTGATGTGGGGAATGATGATGATGTCGTAGAATGTCCCCCCACTGCCCACCTTCATTCCCCCTACCTGTCCCCATGTAGCCTGCATGATGATGGCACACAGGGGCAATCCCCTGATGACTCCTGGCCAGCCACTCCATGCCCACTCCAGTCGCTGGACCAAATCTTAACACGCCAACACCAACTGTCCTCACTCCTGACTCAGCATGTGGCCGAATGTGGAGGTGCAAGTGCGGAAATGCTGAAATGTGCCGAGACTGTGAAGGCAGCCATACAATCCTCCACCAAGGATATCTGTGCCGAACTTGCTGCGGTGCGGCACGTGCTCTCAGAGCTTGTACAGACAATGAGGGACATGCGTCCTAGTGAGCAGCCGAGTACCTCCTCCGCTGCCAGTTCTGCCCCAAGCAGCCCCGTCTGCAGGTCGGCCAGGAACCTGCGGAGTACAGGCAGGGGTGCCCCGGGGGCCGGCAGAGGGGTCTGCCAATAGAGGCCTACCAGTGGAACAATCCCACATTAGGCACTTCATCACAGGCATCCACGCACTTTTGCAGGGAGTTGAGGGGGGAGGGGGGAGTGGGTGTGTTGGGGGGTTGAGGAGGGAGGGGGGTGTGGGTGTGTTGGGGAGTTGAGGGGGAGGAGGGAGTGGGTGTGTTGGGGAGTTGAGGGGGGAGGGGGGAGTGGGTGTGTTGGGGAGTTGAGGGGGGAGGGGGGAGTGGGTGTGTTGGGGAGTTAAGGGGGGAGGGGGGAGTGGGTGTGTTAATTGAATTCACATTTACAATACAATTTTTGCTTGAGCACAAATCACATGTGTGGACATTGCTCATTGCGTATGTGTGCTTTATTGGTGAACAGGCCACAGTGTGCATATCCCAGACAAACACAGTGCCCCAATTGCCCTCTCCATGTGACACCCCCATCCGTGTGCTAGAAACATTGGTTGATCAGAGTCCGACGCATCTCACGTCCCTCCTGTGCATCGCTGCCTCCCTGAGGTGCTGCCCCATCCCCACCCTCCTCATCCTCATCGTCAGGTGGTTGCAGTTCAGCGTCAGGGGGCAGGGGCACATTCCGTCTGATGCACATATTGTGTAGCATGACACATGCCATGACGATCTTTGCCACCTTCTCATGGCGGTACAGGAGTGCCCCACCAGACCTGCTGAGGCAGCGAAACCTTGCCTTCAATAGGCCAAATGTCTGCTCAATCACCACACAGGTTCGTGTATGTGCACGATTGAAGTCCTCCTCGTGCTGGGTCTGTGGGTTCCGGACTGGGGTAAGGAGCCACCTCTTCAGGGGATAGCCTGCATCACCTGTATGTGGGCAACAATGTATGTGTCAGTCATGACATCAAATCTCAAATCATGACGTGCCACCATGGCATGCATTCATCTCTTACTTTGTACCACATTTACATGCACAAATGGAGTCACACTATGTGACCGGTATATGTGTATTCCTCTCATGGACTGTTTTGCATGCCATCAACCAGTGTATGCAGGGGGGTCCAGTGCCTTGTGAGTGCCCATCCACTGTGTTAGTCCATGGCGTTTGTTTTGTTGACCTGGCAGGTGTCCAGTGATATCAATGCTCTCATCATGGCAACATTGCTGTCAGCCTCATGATGACCCCACTGAGCACTACTAATGTTGCTAGGCCAGTTTTTGGGGCCTCAGTGTCTGTGTAGTGTTGTATAGATGTTTTTGTCCGTCATGTGCCTCCTTGTGCGCAGTTATGGAGGACTGGCCTTTCAGTTGATGGTGTTTGGTGCCATACATTGCATGTAGGTGCATTTCGTTGAGGTCGATGTGGTCCGATTCGGTACAGTGCACTTGCAGATGGTTGTGTCATGGTTGGGACACACCTTCATTCAGCTGGTAGGGCAGCTTACATCGGGTATTATGTGTTCAGGTGTCAGATGACGTTTGGGCTGCTTTAGGGTATGAGCTGGCTCCATTGCCTCTGGTACTCGCAGCCAGGTAAGGTATGCATCACCCCCCCCCTTTCAGCCAGGTAAAGTATGCATCTCCCCCCCCCTTTCAGCCAGGTAAAGTATGCATCTCCCCCCCCCTTCAGCCATGTAAAGTATGCATTGATACGTCAATCACCTACCCACTTCACATTTCCATGGCCATGACATGAGACTCACCGAGTAGCCAGGATCTTGGCCCTGCATGTCGCTCCATGTAGCGTGGTATTGTGGAGTTACGCAGGACCATTGAATCATGGGTTGATCTGGGGAATCTGGCACAACAATGTGTGATGATCCTGTTGGAGTCACGTACCATTTGCACGTTGCAATCGATGGCACCAATGCAACCAGGTATGCCGGCTAATGCATGGAAACCCACTTTGGTGTTTGCAATCTCCTGGGCAGACCGTGGTAAGGAAATATGGTCGTCTGTGTGCTTGAGGAGGGCATCGAGCACTTGGATCAGCGTACGTGAGAATAATGGTTGTAAAATGCCATGCAAGTGCCCCACTGTGTGCTGGTAGGTGCCTGTGGCCAGGAAGTGGATCACGGACACTACCTTCAGTAGGGGTGGGATGGCGGTGGGTGTTTCAATCATGCTGACAATGTCGTTGTGTATAATGTCCACGATGGTGGTGATGATGTCCCGGTCCAAACGGTACAAGGTGTGGATCTGCTCAGCGATGAGGTTGAATGGACTGGCTCTGATGCGTGGGATTGGGGGCTGCCTGCGTGCTGGCCCTGCCTTGCCCTCCTTCTCCTCCTGCGTCTCCTCTGTGCTGCCTGTTGTTGTTGTTGTTGTTGTTGTTGTAGCACTTGCATTGCAATCAGGTCCTCCAGCCCCAACATTGCTAGTCCTATTGGAATCATTGTGGAGTGTGACTGGGTGTGGGAAGGGGTGGGGTGTGCTCTTTTTGTACTTGGTGAGTCTGTATTGCCTCCACCTGTGCTGATTGTGTGCACCTGTGGCAGTTGGGAACACTGCACATGGCCATTTACGGTTGGTCCACGATGGCGGTATTTGCACCATGGCGGTAGGGTACTTTACGGCCTTCGCAAGGGAGTTAAGAGCATGTCCGCTTGACTCGTGATGTTCCCCAATTTGCGCCATGCCGCTATTTCCGGCATGGGGGGTCGCATGCCCGCGCCCTTGGTGCTGTTAGCAGCACCGTTAACTACGGTGCCGCTAATTGCACTTACTCGGATCGTAATCGGACCTAGCGGTAAGCGATGTCGGTAATCCTTTACCGGCATCGTTTTCCACTTACCGCCAGGGTCGTAATGAGTCTTCACAGCTATTGGGTTATTGTGGCAATTTCCTTTTTAAACTCCTTTGCCACGTTGCAATCATCATTTTATTCTCCCCGTGTATGCATTTTGGTTTCAATATTATATAATAGATTGATGGTAATATCAGTTCTGATTCTTAAATGTATGTTTTCTAAGCAGCCTCATTATGAGTTTGGCAGTATAAGAAGCGCTAATTCCGCCAAACTGAATCACTGTTACCGCCAGGGGTAATGGTACCGCACCACCTGATTATGGGTTTAGTTTCTCTACATTCTGCGTCTCATAAGAATGAATTGGGCAGAGGCGGTATTACTGCATGTGACCATACCACCTGCAGCGTTACTGCCATTGTGTGTGCGGGTCATACAGTCACTCAAAAGTAGTTTTTTTTGCCCATGGGAATAAAATCTCATTATCAGGCGAGCAGAAATAAAATCAGTACTAGGAAGTGTTTTACCATTACGGCCACCCTTGAAATGAGACCAAGTGGACGAACCCGGCCGAGATGAAGAGGCGAATCTGTCGCCGTGCCCAAGACTAATAGGTTTTCTTTTGTTTTTATTGATGGCCTCCTGGCATAAAGTTGTGCTCTTGAACTTGGACCTTCATAATAAAACAATTCTCTGTAGTGCAATGTTTTTCCTCTTGTACACCATAAACATCCTTTTCCAAATAAATGCTTCAGTGTCTCAGCGACGGAAACCGACAACTTCCAGGATAAAATAGGACCATGGTCTTTGGGAATAATAGATCAAAATCGATGCTCTTTGTGACATTTTAATAGTTCCTGTCTGACCTTGGCATTTAAAAAGCGATCCTTATATTCCCAGCCTTTGACTGTCTGTGAAATATTCCAACATCGGAAAGCAACACAAGTGGCAGGTCATTAGGCACGCATATGACGCAGCCATGCTTACGTCCAGTGTATACACCAACGTCAGGGCTTTCTAGTTAGGGGTGGCACGACCAATGGGTGTGGAATGTTCTAGCTGTATGAACACACAGTATCTTCGTTTCAGAGAAAATAACTGGTTCAATCCTCTATTTACTTGGCGCTCAACAATAATTCTTAAAATCAGGCGTTTGTTCTCCAGAACAGAAAGAAATAGCGTGCCATGACGTGATGGTTATAAAAGCAGTTAGGACACAGAGCAGGCTCATTGTTGTTCAATGGGTGATGGGGGAGGGGCGTCCATACAAGTTCTGAATGAAAGAAAAACCAAGTACACACAATTCAGAATCGTCCTTAAGTCTTTCCGTTTCCACGACAGCACATGTTCCCTAACCAGGTTTCTACTTTCTACTTGTTTCTAAGGACCTTATATACTTTTCAATAACATAATCACAACTTATTTATCTTCCTTTGTCTTTTAAAATGAAATGAAAGCAAATCAAGTTCCCAGAAAGAAACAAGCTGCTAGTCACAGAACTGCCTCATATTTTCAATCACTTGATGTCAATTTCGACACCCTGGGGTTGTATTGTAGAAACGTTCCACTGGTGCAATTGCAATGTTGCAGTGTTGGAACCAGCAGAAACATTGCACTAGTGAAGAAAAGCGTATTATCTCAAGGCCGTTTTGCAGCAAGGCACAGTTTGTCCTAGTTCCACTAGGACAAACATTGCCCTGGTGCAAAAGTACACTCAAAGAAAACGTTCTTTACAACCACAAAGCTGTCTCAGTGAATAGCATGGAAGGCACCGTAGGCACACCGGCCTACTTGGACCCCGCCAGCCACAAAAAAGCAGTCCAGATGGCACAAGCTACCGTGGTGCAGAGCATGAGGGAGGGAATCTCAAACCCAGTTGTCCGTCATGGGGCCAGTTTAGACAACAGGCACAAGAGTGTAGGCAGCGGGAGACGTCGTCTTTGTATGTATGGCTCCCAAACAAACAAGGCCCAAGAAGGCATAATCTAGTTAACAGGTCATACCCGAGATTCCTGCCTGCTTTATCCCCACCTGCATGCCAGACACCCCAACCTTCCTGTTACAGTAAAGTGAAGAGGCACACATCAAAGTACCAATGCTTCCCAGGAACAGCTATGTTGTAGTCTATTAAGCAGTCTGCTGCTCTATTAAACAATTCAAATTAATACACATATATACAAACTGGTTTTCCAAGTAGATCCTGTGTAACGATGGGAGTAGGTCTTTTTCTAAGTGGCCAGGATCTGAACATTATTGCAGAGCATCGATAATTAGACTTTGGATCTCACTACAAGTTTGGCAAACATTTCCAAACTCGTTTACTGTTCCCATATGCAGTACTGATGCAGTCACTTGAAGGCTATCTGCAATGTAGAGGCAGATGTGCAGTCATTCAGTATCGCTCATGGGTAATACTGCACACAGTAATGGTTTTGTGAGGAGGTAATTACCATCACACAAAAGTAGGTAGAATTGAAGAGTTTACACACTGTGGATTTAACAGTACTGCTCACTTATTCAGTATTCCGACATATTGGATGTTTTACCAGCTCCAGCAAACTTGGAATGAGGCCCTTTGCTGCGCTTGTCTACTGAGCTGATTTGACATGGAAAGGATCGATATGTATCAAGCTGGGACAGTTCTAAAGATGGAAGCCAGGTTAAATATATCATCTTTTACTCTGTGACACAAAGAACCTATCGCTGTTCCAATGAGCCACAGAGACTTGGGCCTCATTACGCGGTTGGTGATAACCCTGCCGATGCTACCTCAACTGGTCTCCGCAATCGCACTAGGAGATTCTGCACACCCCGCATCGCCCCCACCGCCCGGCCTCATATCCACACCAGAAACAAGTTCCTCAGATTACGCACCTGGCGCACTCCACCCACCCCACGGCCCTGCACAAAACAGACACGATACCCCCCCTTGGTGCACCCAGCCATCAAGCCCATCAAATGTGCACTGATCAACGCCAGACCAATCCCATCTCATGCTCCTGAAATTCATGACCTCCTGACATCCAATGACCTAGACCAACTAGCCATTACAGAGACTTGCCTCCACCCAGCAGCCGGGCCTGCTCTCTCCATCGCCATCCCCTCAGGCTACACCAGCCTAAGAAGTGAAAGAACCAACATCAATGGTGGTGGTGTTGCATTTATCTTCAAAAACACTCTCACCATTAGAACTGTTAGAACCAGAACTATTCTCAGCTGTGAATCCATCATCGCCAAACTCTCAACCATCCCCACCAGCACCATCTCCCTCACCTCATTTACCACCCCCGGCCCCATCAGCTCCTTCGAGGAGACCTCTTGAAAAGCATTTACCCCTCCATCAACCCCAATGCTAAAATCATAATCCTAGGAGCCCTTAACCTTGGCCTCAATTACCTCATAGACTCCCACACCTCCAGCCTAGCTTCATCACTCCACCAAGCTGGCTTCATATAAACAGTCCCTTGAGCCCACCCACTCCCAAGGCTGCATCCTCGATTGTGCTGCAGACCTCAACTGCAATGTCACCAACCCCAAAACCACACACTGCTAGTGGATGACCATCACACCTTTTCCGTCAACATACTCATCTGCAAAAGGACAAGCCTCTCCCACCCTGTGAAAACGTATAGCCTGGCACGCTGTAGTAAAAACCTGAACAAGGACAGCCTGGCCCGCTGCTCTCTGCTCTCGAGAAACCACCCACCACAGCAACCCACCCTGAAGCCCTAGCTCAACCTCTACAACAACACCATCGCCCAGGCCGTTGACACACCTGCCCCCCTCAAACAGCGCTAAGCCAAATTGACCCTAAAAAAGAACTCCTTGTACAGCCCTGAGCTCCTCACCACCCACGCCAAAAAGCATGCAGCAGAATCAGCCTGGAGAAAGAACCCCTCCACCACTTCCAAAGCTCAATTCAGCGCCCTCACCAAAGCATTAAAAAAGAGATCCTCACTGCCAAAGCAAACAGCTACAATGAGGGAATTAACAATGCCAAATCCAGCTCTCGCCAGCTCTTCTCGATCCTGTGAGAGCTCAAGTCACCCACTGCCTCTCTCCCCGACCTGACCATAGACAACATATGGTACTCCAAAAATCAAGACACCCTCACTGGAATAATTAGCTCCCTCACGGAAAAAATCCACCCCAATCATCACAGCCATCATCAATTCCTCCTTCACCTCAAAAATGGTCCCTACATGAAGGAAGCCTGGGTGCTGCCCCTGCTAAATAAACATCCCTAGATCCCAGCATCCCCACGAACTACTGCTCCATCACAACCATGCCCTTCATTCTCAAGATCCTTGACTGAGCCGCCTACATCCAGGTACAACAATACCTTGAGAAAAATCATATTCTGGGGATCCGCCAGTCAGGATTTCACCCGAGACATGGAACTGAATCTGCCCTGCTCGACTTGAAAAATCAACTCGATGTCATTAAGGATGACAGCAAACTCGCCCTACTTATGATGCTGGACCACTAGGCCGCATTTGATATTGTCGACCATCAAATACTTTGCAACCACCTTGCATCGACAGCAAACTGCTCACCATCAGCCACAGAGTGATCCTTCATGGCTGACAGATTCTCCCGAGTCTTCATTGAAGATCACGCCACCTCACCAATGCCAGTAACATGTGGAGTCCCCCAAGGCTGCTGTCTTTCCCCCACACTGTATCACATTTATACAAAACCCTCTTCAATCAGCTTGACCGCTTCAGAATATCCTACACAAACTGCGCCGACGATAACCCAACTGCTTATCCCCCTATCTGGCTCCTACACCCAAGATGCTGCAGCAGTCAATGCAATATACAAAACCGTCCAAAACTGGATGCCTCAATGATGACAAAACTGAAATCCTCATCGTTGGCTCCCACTCCACACTCCAAAACTTGGACCGAGCATACAAGGAGTTCAAGATTGATGGTATCCTAATCCCCAACTCATCGGCAGCTAAAACACTGGGCATTTACCTTGACTCAACTCTTGACCTCTCTCGCCAAGTAAACTCCATTGCCTCATCCGCTAAATATACTGCCAAGCTGCTCAATGTCAACAAGGCCTTTCTCTCCAACCCAAATCATCTTACGATAGCAAGAGCCATCACAGGAGCTAAACTGGAGTACTGCAATGCCCTATTTGCAGGAACCTCTGAACGTAAGTAAATTACAGATTATCCAAAACAATGCCCAAGTGCTGCCACAGGTATATCCAAGCACAACCACGTCACTGAAGCTAGAAGAAATGCTCACTGGCTTCTGATCCGCGAGAAGATCAAATTCAAAACCTTAGCCATCATGCACGCATGCCTCCCCAACACTGCCCGAGTCTACGGCTCTCAACAGCCGGAAAGATACACCCCCGCGTGCCCACTTAGATCTGCAAGCTGCCACCTAGTCAAAGTCAAAGTCCCCAGCTTCAAACTCAAATCCGTTGGAGGCTTGAGCTTTCCTGTCGTGGCCGTCAAACTATGGAACAACCTCCCCAAAGACTTGAGAAAGAAGCCATCAGACTGGACTTTCAGAAAAAACCTAAAGACCTGGCTGTTCATTTAAAGCACAACGCTTCAAGACTCAATCTACCACCATCTTCATCTCAGTGTACTGAAACTATTATACTTGACCCTCCATGTACCCACTACATCTCTCCCATCCTCTCTCCTTCTGCTGTTCTGTCTCTTGATCTATCAATGTAACCAACACCAGATAGCCAAGGGTTCAGCACGCTGTAACAAATGTAAAAATATATAAATAAATTAATAATAAAATGACTTTGCTTGCATGTATAGAAGGTAAATATTGGAATAATTATCTTCCAACAGGACTCTGCAAAGATATTTTCTAAAGTAACATGGCAATCTGCATGATGAGACACATTTAAAATTACATGGTTTCTTTTTTTCATTAAACCCCTACAACTCTGCACGTTTGCTGGCCTGTCTCTTTGTATCATCTGTTTAACATAATTTACTTAATTTTTCAGTGCAAGATAAAATCTGAGCAGGCATCATTTAAGAGAGAGCATTACATTCAATCATATATTTTATATTGTCTAGGCCACCGTGGCATGCTAAAACAACAGGTTATTATCATTAGATATCTTCAGAGTTGTATCCAAGTTGCAGAATATTGTTCATTCTGGACTATCCCTTACATCAGTGGTGGGCAATGTGGGGCACTCCAAATGTTTTGACCTTTAAGTCCTATAAAGCATAGACAGCATGTCAATTGTGAGGAGTTGTAGGCCAAAATATTGAAAGGTTGCCCACCACTGCATTATGTGCATAAATGTAGTTTGTGAAGTCATTATGTTCCTCATGCAAAGTCCTCCAGCTATCAGATTGGGCCAGGTCATACCTATCCTGAAAATGCTCAGGCAGAGTCCTAAATGATCAAAGATGTGTTTGTATGGGACAGTACTTTACATGACCAAATAAAAATCACTTCCCAATATAACATTGCTGGGGTCATGATAACGGCAAACCCTCTAAATTTGGAAGCGCAAATCGAGCGAAACAGGATAGGGAATTAAATCATTGCAAGATTCTGGTGTCCTCTCTCGGATGGTGAGTCTCCAGAAGCAGCAGAATGTCGACAGTGTGGTTCCATAGTAATCTTAAGAGAGTTTTCCGATTATCTTGGATATGTGGGCCCTGTACATAAGGCATGGTGACATGCATCAGGGCCATGACTTTATTGAAGAGTGAGATCCCAAACCATATTTTGACAACCCTAATCATAACCCCACCACGTGCGCTCAATTCTGGAGCACAAGAGATGAGTGTACCACCAACCTGGAATCGTCTGAAAAGCAAGGACTCCATCTGTGGGTAGAGGCACAATTCAACTACAGACACCCTATCCAAGTTTCAAGAAGTGTATGCCCATCACATGTAACCACATTATCATGCAACAAAGTGAAGTGTGAAAACTGTAAGCATTTAAATCAAATTCCTACCCTCCACCAAGCAATTTCTCAGTCCTCCACATGTTACTGCAGACATGAGCAAGTGGCAACTCTCTGACTTGGGGAACTCTCTCATGGGACCACCCTCCACCTAGTTATATATTCAGGGAGTATGAGGTGTTTTACTGTACTAAGATATTTTCGTTATTATGTGGCTTTCCCAGTTTGGCTCCCTCATATACGACAGGCTTTAGAGATACCAAAAATGCCCAATTGCTCCAAGCAAGACACATGCAGATCCATATCCACTGTGTTATTGGATCCAATGTTAGGCCCTGATAGCCCAACAATTGGCATCGGCCTCTTGTAATGTCTCCTCTATGCGTCTGCATCTCTGACACTGATGGCTACATCTCTGATCTTTCTTGTATGGACTTGCTGCCATTGATTCTTGTTTGCTCATGGATTGTTCCTTTTCTGAATCTTTATACAGGATGCAGGCACAATATGTGTAAAGTTTTGCTCTTGGATGCTGTAAGCACTGTTTTTCACTTGTTTGTGAATGTATGATTGTGTGGAAACCCCATTGGTGAAGGATGGCCTCAAATTGATGATCTGTTGTAATTGGTCTCATATTACATCCTATAGGCAAGGTTGAAAGAGTTCTGGTGATAATATGCAGTCCACGAAACACGAAGATGTATTTCTTCCTCACTTCAAGTAAGATATCATACTTGATTTGGAAAAAGCACCCTTGTGAGAATATATGGAACATGGAAAGGACACAACAGGTTTTTCTCAATTGGATGAGTGGGTTTATCCATATCCTAAAATATTTCACTAAGAAGATATTTAATGTCTTGCTCTGGGCCTTTGTTTGAGACATTGGGATACCAATTATTTTAGGATTGTTCTGCTCTCATCTAGTTTCAATGTCCTCCATTCTGTTCCATAGAAGATTTGTTGTTGCTCAATGTTTTGCAGCATTGATCATATGTCGGTTTGTGCCCTAGCACTCTGGGCTAGTGTGGATTTCAAGAGAGATTTATTTAGGTCAGTTTACAGGGTTAAATTCAGGTAATCATATCTTTTATTGTTTGACAGAAACTATGTGTCAACAAGATTGTCCAGGAGAGGCCTGATCACCTTAAAAGTCCTGCTCTTTGTGTCCCACATTATCACCTAGTCAGACTCCTGGGAGCTCAGGAGTCGATTAATGTCCTTTGTGGTAGAACATCACAGTTCAGAGTAAATAAAGCACAGTTCTGTGTTTTTTTTTTCTTTTGCTCCAGGCAAATCAATGTATGTTGCTAAACTCTATATTTTGAGTCATTGTTATTGTCCTTTATTTCTAATGACCACAGAGACACTACAAGGGAAAGTGCCAATTGCACTGGATGTTGAGCAGTGCCACTGTCTCGTTCAGTGGTAGAAGAGTAACCTTCATACCCAACTAAATTATGCCTAGACTGCTGAAATGCAAGATCCCAATCATTGTGAGGGTACCACCCTGAGAAGATAAATAACTTCGGTTGGTGGAGTCAGGTAATGTTAGCAACTACTACCTAGGACCCAGAGAACATCCATATTGCCCACCAGCAGGCAACAGGATAAACCCCAATGAGGATGTAAGGAAAGTGTTGTCCACTCTGTCGACAAGGAAGTCAGTGCACTAATCCCCTCTAAGGTCAATCCTCTTTCTCTGTGGGCTGTGCCTTACCTGCATTGTGTGTGAAATATAAAGGAAAGTCAGAGTGAAATCAAGAAATATCTGAGAGCCTCGTACTTCACAGCTGTGACAAGCCCAAGCCTAAAACCCACACAGCCTCCGGGTATCAATCTGTGGGACAGTACCTAGCACCTGTGGCATACTGGAAACCGAGAGTTAGGCACCTACAGTACCAATGTCATGTTCTCTGGTACTACCATGTTCAAAAGGGCGAGACTTGTGAAGGTCAACAAAAAAACGAGGCAGGAGAAGGGACACACACACACACACACACACACACACACACACTCTCTCTCTCTCTCTCTCTCTCTCTCTCTCTCGCTCTCCACACAGACACTTCCGCATTTGCTGCTGTGGTAAGGCAATGCTCACATCATGCCTGAGTATCGGCAGAAAACCCAAGAAAACATATGGAGCAAGAATGGCAGGCTTCTCACTTGGCACCCTGCATGGCCATGCCCAATCTTTTTCCTATTTAATGTCCCTCCTCCACCAATTGATGCAGGAGCAATGACATCTTGGCTCGACCAGTCCTTTACTTCACTTCAGGGTGAAAGGCAAAAATCACCACAGGCCTTTACAAGGCCATCCTGCTGATTGGCCAGAAATGATAACCATTTGTTCTGACATTTATGTATGGCATAAAGATAAGAAGAATGAAAGAATGGACACCTTGGGACTTGGTATTAGGAACATGTTGCCTAAGGTGATAAAGTACTCATATGTTTTCCCTTTTGGGATAATTATATATAAGGCTAAGATTATACTCTTGCAAATGTCACGCAACTGCAAGTAACATCATCTGAAAATTGGGTAAAGGTGTGCCAAGTTTTCTGTGATTTCTTGGGGCAGAACCAGCTTGCATTCTATCCATTTGACATCAAATTTGTATTCAAGTCAAGTTACCAGGAATCATCAACAAAGGGACTGTCCGTTTACACATTATATGGGTGAAAAATGTATTTTATATTAGAAAGGATAGTTGCACAACATATTTTCTTGTTTTTAAATGACACTTCTTTATTGATTTTTGGAATAATCACCACTTTGAATTTACATTCCAATGAAAGCATCAAAACCATAAGTGAGTAACCCCTCCGCCTCTCCTTTCTTTTGAAACACTGCATTATAAATCATAGTAAATGTAATTTCCAATACATAAATCTTATCAAACTGTTCAAAGCAGTTCTATGAAGTTCAAAGCCTGAAGCCTACCTGGGCAGGTGAGTCCAATGTAGTATTTCTTCATATATTCGAGAAAAGGAGATCATATATTCATAAATATTCATGTGGTATCTTTAATGATTGATGTTAGTTTCTCCATCACTAGATGTGTCAAGATTGCTCCAGCCAAAGGGCGACAGATGGAGGTGTTGTTTGTTTCCAATTCCTCACTATAACCAGTTTCATCCCTAGTAGTAGATGAACAATGAGTTTGGTCCTCCCTGAATTTTCGAAGTGAGTGTGGTTCCTTTGAGCTACTGATATGCAGAACATGGGCTCGGATGGTACTTCTACCTTCATCATGCGCTTAATTCTGGATCTAATTTCCAACCAGAAGCTTTGAATGATTGGACATCCCCACATGATATGAAGCAAGGTGCCTTTATGTCCACAGCCGCTCCAACATCAGTCAGACAGGTTAGGGTTGACTGTGTGTAGTCTGGCAGGTGTCTGATACCATCTTCTTAGTATTTTCATTTGAGTTTCGGCTAGGTGTGAGCAAAGGTATGCATTGGTTGTATTGTATATCTCGTCTCATATCTCTGTTTTAACTGGTTTACCTATCTCCCTGGCCCATCACTAGCAATACGATCTGGGTTCTGGTGTACTTAGTGTATTCAATGCTCTATAATGTTTAGAGATCAGGCACATGGAGTCCCTGGAGAGTTGGAATATTCACTGTGAAGGTGCAGGTGTCCTAGCCGTTGCATCTTTATGGATTGGCTTAAGAACCCAATGTCATATATGTAAGTATCGAGATCTCTCCCGCTCCTTGAGCCCCAGAGCCATTTAACAGTGCTCGAAGGAGCAAATCTCTCCCTTCAAAAACATGCGTCCAGCCTTCCCTAGGCCTCTTGAAGTCCAATTAGTGTATCCCGGGTCAACACTTCCTGGAGTGAAATCGCTATTGTGCACGAACAGAGTGAGGGGAGAGGAGTATGTGGGGAGTCCTTGAGTCTAGTAACCTCATCCCGACGTCTCGGGTGGCTTTAGTGATTAGATTAGTGTACAGGATTCGAGCCCTCATGGGTCTAGGTAACCACGGTTTTGTCCACAGATGACAAACTGCTATCACTTGTTCCATTAATAACCATATCTTACTCAGATATTTTTGGACCCATTCCACTATTGGGTGCAGTTTTGCTGCCTGATAGTAAATTTTACAAGCAGGGTTTCCCAATCCTTAATTGTTTTAATGGTGCTGAGAATGGGGACTGATTGGAAAGGGTAAAGTAACCTCGGAAGAATATTCATTTTAATTCTTGCCATTTCTGAAATACAAAAGCCGCAGTGAGTTCCATTAGTTTAGGTCCTTTCAAATTGCCATAATTAAGGGGGGTAGTTAGCTTTATCCAAGTCTTTAAGTTTGGGAGTCACCTTAATTCATAGGTACTATACCCTGTGCCCAGGTGTAGGGAAATTGTAATCCCATCTTGTTTCTGAGGTCTGGGGGATATTGAGGCCTAAAATCTCTGACTTTGAATGATTTATCTTAAAACCAGAGACTAGTCCAAAATATTGGAGTTCTCGGTCTACAGCCGTAAGAGATTTTAGGGGGGGTTTGTTATCGACAATATTATGTAATCTGCAAACATGCTTTTGTGATAGGTGCCACCAAACATTATAACCAAGATTTCTCCATCGGCCCTTATGTGTACAATGAGAGGTTCCATCACCAATGTAAACAGAATGGAGGACAGGGGGCATCCTTGTCTAGTACCCCTACTAGCCTGATCAGCGTGGTGTGGTCTCCATTTATCATTAGGTGCAAATTAGCCTACTTACAATTGACTAATATCATGTCCTGCCTTTTGGGTCCAAAATAGAAATGTTCTAGCGTGACCCTCACAAACCCCCAGTCCACCCTGTCAAATGCTTTCCCAGAATCAAGAGTCAGGAGGAGAGAGTGGGCTGGGTTCCTGCCAGCTTTATCATCCAGGTGTAGCACCCGTAATATGTTGTCCGCTGCTCCCCTTTCTACAATAAATCCAGATTGATATGTCGAGAAGCAGCGGAATGTATTTATCTATTTTGTTTGTGAGGGTTTTAGTGAAGATCTTTGCATATAGATTAAGTGAGGCTATCAATTTGTATGAAGTGCAGAGCCTTGGATCTTTGCCTGGTTTTAGAATAACTGTGACTTATGCTTGAAACGGTGTAGCTAATAATTGACCCATTTCTCTCCAGAATGGTGGCTGTCAGACCATCTGGGCCAGGTGACTTATTCACTTTGAGTGACTTTATCGCTGCCAGCGACTTCCTGTGGCTCTATTGGAGAATCAAGATGATTATTACTGGTCGTTGATAGTTTGGGCAAACTTTGTTGTCCAAGTATGAAAGTTGCAGTGTGTTGTCAGATGAAGTAGCCGTATACAGATTGGAATAGAATTCGTGGAAGATTTCATTTTTCCTCTTTTCATTCCTGGTTCCTCACCCCTTCCAGCAATAATTGTATGTATGAAGGATTTCGCCGCCCTCGCTCTCAGAACATTGGCAAGGAGATTTCAGCGTTTCTTAACATATTTTAAATATTACTGTTTCTGTCTCATCAGCTTGAGCTCTGCTCTCTGAGTTCTCAATAAATGGAAGTGATTTTTAGCTGCCACCAGTTGCCTGTATATGGGTCTACATGGACATTTCTGGTATGCCTTTTCATGATCCTTAACATCTTCCAGGAGTTTCTGTTCTTTGTGTCCTCTTTTTTATTTCATGGTGGACACACTAACTATTTCACTGCCCCTTGCCACTGCTTTTAGGTTGTCCCAGTGATTACATATAGATGCTTCTTCTGGGTGGTTAATATATATGTAGTCTCTAATCGTTTGTTTAAACTCCTCAAGGCATACTGTCTCTCTCGAAACAACTGGGGACAAGTGCCATGTTTGGGGTCTTCTTTGACTGATTAATTTTTTAACGTTCAGTAGGACCATGCTATTGTCTGATAGTGACATTTGTTCCATAATCGTTTTGTACAGCTGTGGCATGAGATTCGCTGAAGCGAAAATATAATCTATTCTGGAGGCTGATTTGTGTACGTATGAGTAATGCGAGAAGGCTTTATTGGTTGGGTATTGTGTCCGCCATGCGTCGGCCAAGTTAAGTTCTGAGAAACCTCATTTAAGTTGATGTGTGGCCATACCGATTGTGGAATAAGTAGTTTGTACTTAGCTATCCATAGAGCTTTTCCATGTCCAAATTCATATCCCCATTGAGATTATTTCGCTGTCACATACAGATTTAAGAGTCTTGAGAAAGGTAAGCTTGAATGTTTCTTGGGCAGTGTTGGGTGCATAGAAGGAAGCTATCATGATTCTCTTTCCCTGTAGGTCACCTTTAACTTCTATGTATCTCCCTGCCAGTCTTTTCTTACTCATCAACTGTGCAAACGCCAAAGCCTTATGAAACAACCCAGTCACCACTGCTCTCTTACTGTTTGCTGTGGCGTGATATTGTATGGGGTATTCCTTATGGCACAGTCTGAGGTGTTCCAGAGACAGTAGGTGGACTTCCTCTAGGGCTACTACTCGGGTATGCAATCGCCTCAATTCTCTTAACAGTTGTACCATCTTGTTAGGTGTGTTCAGGCCTCGCACATTGAGGGAGCCCAAAACATCAGCCATGGTCATTCGTCCAGAGTGCCATCTCGGACATACCCATTATGATCCCTGTGTCTATGTATTGAAGACTGTGCAGTGAGTGATATCTAGAGTTGTCTGTGTTTGTATGGTCCCCCACTTTTGAACTAGAAGTAGTAGTTTCCCCTAAGTAATGTTGTGTTATTATTGTACCATTGCTTCCCATTTACTTTCCTCCTAGTAGGTTATGTGATCAACCCTTAGGAAGACTACTCGCCCCTACCCCAGCACCCTTGTCTGAATAGCCCCTTTTGCTGGTATGGGCTATTATGGTGAGTCTTAACGTCGCCCTTTCTCATATGAAGGAGGTGGATTAACATATTCCTCCCCTTGCATCAATTCACAGCGATTAAGTCAATGTCCATCCAGTGGCCATGAGGTCATTTTCGTCATTCTGGTCTCTCGCTTCTTATTTAATCGACACTAGAGCTAAACTCATCCTGTAGATTTTCAGAGAGGTTTGGTGCACCACGGTTCTCGTTGTTGTCCTCTCTGAAGATTCCCTCTGGTGTGTCATCTTGTGCTGATTCCATTTTTGTGGAGTAAATCCTAGTATCTTAAAGCGGGTATCAGCAGTGTATTCTCCTCTCTAGCTTGAACCGCAGACCAAAGGGATAAGTCATTTATAGGCCTTTTTTCCTGATCTCTTCTGTTATTTGTCTCATTTGCTTCCTCTTCGTCAAGGTAATTTGTGTGACATCTTGGAAGATCTTTATCATGCTGTCACGAAAGGACATCTGATTCTTCTTTCTTGCCTCACCCAAGATCCGTTCTTTGACTTAGTTGTTTTGAATTTTGTCCACAATGTACCGGGGAGGTTGCTCTATGTCGATTCTGATATGATCCACCCTGTGCACTCTGTCTATCTGAATATCAGTGAGAGGGTTGTCTCAGAGTATCTCTTTGAACAACTGAGCTATAAAGGTTTCAATATGTTCTCCCTCTAAGCCTTCTTTCAAGAACCATATTCATAGATTATCTCTCCTAGCCCTGAGTTCCAGGTTGTCACATTTCACTTGGGGGGCTTTGGTGCTCCCTCTCAGAGTTGCAAGGTTCTCAATGATTGTAGGCAGGTCAGATTCAAGTTGGGTGAGGCTCCTCTCGTTGTGGTCTATTCGGTCTCCCAGATTTTCTATCTTCCTGTTGTTCTCTCTGATAAACTCCATAATTTCTTTCTGTTTGGATCGCATTTCAGAGTGGAGTTACTATCTAATGTCTTGTTTTTATAATTCCAGGGATCTCACCAGAAATTCAGATGCCAATGGGATTCCGGCAGAGGACAGTTCATTTGTGGCTTCTTCGCACTCGGCATTTTTATCTAGATTTTGTGATTGTTTTGAGGGATTTGTAAGAAAGGTCTGCATCTTAGTCTCCTTTGCTTTCTGGGCAGGTTTAGACGTTGTGGCCACTCCGAATGAGGAAATGGACGTCAGCACAGGTCCAGTGCTAAGTCCGCTAGGGGGGGAACAGTGATCAGATATGGGTGGGCCCTCACACCAGTATTGTGAATGCCTGTAGCAACGCTGGTGAGTGATTCAGGGCACCCCACAGTGCGCAGCGCTCAGTACCTAATTGTCACTGCAGGGTGGCTGTCCTCGCGATGTTCACCGGAGCTACGCTAATCTCTCTGTGCATCTCCAGCCCCTTCCGTCACACTCACATAATCTCTGTGGGCCGTGCTGGTACCCACCCCCTCGCCACGATGTGCCGATGTCTCGCTGCACTCACCGGACATCAGTTGGGGCCGACCTCGGTGCCATGCTGCAGTTCTTTCTCTGTGCACCAACGTACGGGTGGTCCGGTGCCATCTTGGGCCTTTCTCCGCTATCGTCGTTTTCTCGGACAAGTATATTGCATTGCTTGCAAGGGGTTTTCAGAGCACACTCTATTCTCCATAAGTGAACAAAGATGAGAGTCATTGGCTATGGAGAAAAGAGCTCACGAATCCGCCATGGTGGCGCTTCGAGTGTCAGGGCTCGGAGCAGGATGTAGAGGTGCGACCATTCACTCTGCATATTAGCCATACCTCGCACAACATATTTTCTAAAGATATTATCACATATTTTAAACCAACATGAGACAACATGAGTCGTGTGTTTATTGAAAGGAGAGCTATCCTAATATGTCATCAGCATAAGCTGTCAATTTAACTAAAGAATTTCAAATCTGAACACCAGGCATCTTTACATTCATTATAATATTTTTTATTACAGGTTCAAGGGCCATCACAAGCAGTAAGGGTGACAATGAACATTTGTGAGACAAAGAAACGGATCTATTAATACAATATGAGTAGATGGAGAATAATAAAGAACATTAAGTGCTAGAAAGTTATTACCAATGCAGGACATTTAAGTGTTTCAGACACAAGGGACCAAGACACTTGATCAAAAGCTTTTTCTGCATCAAGTGCAAGAAGAGGACAAGGGGGTAAGAAGACAATTTTTTAAATGAGAATAAGCATTACAGAGAAGGCATGTATTAGTGGCTGTGTAAAGACATTTAATAAATCCAGAATGATCTCCATGAATAAGATGGGGCATACATTTATCAAGATGGCTAGCCAAAATGTTGGTATACATTTTTTTATCTGAGCCTGAATAATAAATAGGATACTGAAAATGTCAATCGTATTTATGTAACAGCAGAGAAATAGCAATTCTGCATACACTTCCATTTAATGTATCATTTTTCAAAGGTCTGTTCTACTGTAGATACTCTGCACCTCACATTTTTCTTTTTGATATTTAGTGCAAGTTATTACCAAGGGAGGCAAAATGTCTGCAGAATGGGGGTGCTATTTAGAATGCATGAGTAGTGCCGTCTCAGGGTGAGTGCATCGGCATAGTGTTCGGAGTACCATATGAGAAGTAAAAGGATTGCGCCAACAGTCGCATGATCGTATTGGGTATTTAGGGGAAGTCAGTGTCCAAAACAGGCCTCAGACTCTGGTGTCAGACTATTGTGCAGTTCTTGCAGAGTCAGTCTCCAGTGATAAATCCTCACCTCAACCACATGGGACGCACAATGCACTTTCTTTGAAGTGATTTAGTTCGAAGTGTGTGCTACATAATCACTCTCAATATGGCATGCCCATCCATTTGAGAGTACAGAACAGAGTATTTTTTGTTATTGAACACCATTGAGTCCTATTTATTATGTCACAAAAAAAAAAACATGAGCCATCTAATAATAAAATAAAAAAACACAGAATTAGCAAAACATAAATAAGAGTAATCTGAGAATGAACTCATCCACACTGTTGCTGTAGTACAAGCCCTAAACGTGCATAATTCAAGCTTTGCCCATGGTGAGAATGTCTGTGAGAAAGCTAGTTTGGTGTTGATGTTTTCTATACTATCAGGCCGATTCATGGAATTAATGTGCGCTGAAAATATCGGCGCAAGCGTGCGAAAACGTGCGATTCGCAGTGAAAGTGCGAAAATCGCAGTGCAAGTGCGAATATCGCAGGGAAACCAGCGCACATCTATTCATGGAAGTCCGTGCGCGAGTAAAATCTGGGATGTGCGCTGAAAAAGTGTGCGGCGCACGCCGGCGCACAGGTCATCTAACGGCGTGCGCTAAGGCCACAGCGAAAGCGCACATAGCGCGGCGCACATAACAAAAGTAGGCGGAACACGGGGCGTGACACGCGGAATGGGGAACAACTCGTGAAAATGTGGGCATCACGGGGGAAGCACAGGAGGCAAGTGCGCGGAACGCCCACACGCTCACCTACAACACGTATTCATGGAATCGAATAGGGCAAAGCAGCGCACGGGCAAAGACGCGCACAGGCCTAAACACGTCCGCCACATGAAGGCAGGCGGTCGCGTCCCTGTGCATGTAAAAAATGTGCGCCAAAATGTAAGCCCACAAAAAGCAGGTATATACAGCTATGTAGAATGTCCCATACTGTGGGCCTCTTGGACAAATGACGTGCAAAGGGGTACGCAACAAACTTGGACACCCGCTGTGCGAAAAATAGTGTGTGCGTGTATTTTGGGGGTGCGCGGGAAGTACTACACGCTATTTGCCCTGAGGGAGTGGGGCACGTGTATTACAGGGGTTCGCGTGAAGTTTCACACGCGATAGGACTTGGTCGAGCAGGGTACGTGTAAATCTGGGGTTCGCGTGAAGTTTCTCACGCGGTAGGCCTTGGTCGAGCGTGGTACTTGTAAATCTGGGGTTCGTGGGAAGTTTCACACACGATTGGCCTGGGTACGTGTATTTCAGGGATTCGCGTGAAGTTTCACACGCAATAGGCCTTGGTCGAGCGTGGTACGTGTAAATCTGGGGTTCACGGGAAGTTTCACACGCGATTGGCCTGGGTACATGTATTTCAGGGGTGCGCGTGAAGTTTCACACGCGATTGGCCTTGGTCGAGCGTGGTATGTGTAAATCTGGGGTTCGCGGGAAGTTTCACACGCGATTGGCCTGGGTACGTGTATTTCAGGGGTGCGCATGAAGTTTCACACGTGATTGGTCTGGGTACGTGTATTTCAGGGGTGCGCGTGAAGTTTCGCACGCAATTGTCCTGGGTATGTGTATTTCAGGGGTGCTCGTGAAGTTTCACACGCGATTGGTCTGGGTACGTGTATTTCAGGGGTGCGCGTGAAGTTTCACACGCGATTGGTCTGGGCACGTGTATTTCAGGGGTGCATGTGAAGTTTCACATGTGATTGGTCTGGGTACATGTATTTCATGGGTGCACGGGAAGTTTCACACACAATTGGTCATGGATACGTGTATTTACAGGGGTGCGCGTGAAGTTTCACACGCAATTGGTCTGGGTACGTGTATTTCAGGGGTGCACGTGAAGTTTCACACGCGATTGGTCTGGGTATGTGTATTTCAGGGGTGCGCGTGAAGTTTCACACGCGATTGGGCCTGGGCGAGCGGGGTACCACTCACCGTCTGCCTTGCGTGTAGAAGAACGTGTAACCAACACCCACCCGCTGTGAAGTAATAGCGTGTGAACCCCCAACGCCTGGAAAACACACTCACCGCACCCCACGAAAAGCACGTACAGGCCCGTGCACGATACGTCACAGCCGCGCTTATGCGCTGAGGGCCTTTGGTCCAATGAAATCGCGTATGCGTGCTGACGCGCTTATGCGCTAAGGGCCTTTCCTCGAATTACACGCTGACGTGCAAGAATTTCACGTGCCAAATCACTCCGTATCAAGCTGGCCACGCGAAAACACATGGAAGACCACGCTCCTGCCCAAAAGGCCGAATTACTGCCCCCCAGAGCCCCGAGCAGCCTCCCACGAGCCATCTGCTGCTGCCTGCCTGCCTGCTGCCATTGTGCCCTGCCATTTTGTGCCTGCACATCTGCCATCTGCAGGTGTCCAGTTGTTGTGTCCACCCCTGCTGGAACAGAAGACTCCCGACTGGTATACCATCGCTCCACAGCCCAGCCCCAGGACCCAGTTGCCCACCCACGCCTGCCTCGGGGGTCGCCATGTCAGGGCAAACACCATCTGAGACCACTGGCGACCCCCAGCCAGAGGGGCAGAGGGCCACCATCTTCAGTCAGAAGGAAGTTGGTGTCCTGGTGGAGCTTATCCTGGGGCATTATGATGCCCTCTTCGGATCATCACGCGCCAACAAGGAAGGACGGGACAGGATCTGGGACGACTGTGTGGTTGCCATCAACGCGGAGGGGGTGGCAACCCGCAACATCAAGCAAGTCAAGAAGCGCTGGGAGGACTTGAGGTCCAGAACCCTCTTAAAGGCCCGGCGCCTCATGGAGGGGGGCCGGGGCCGCATGAGTACCATCCAGCTGAGGGTCCTGGAACGGGTACGCCCAGCGCTCCACGCCCAGATCCTTGAGAGGCAGACCCGTCTGGAGTTCAGCGGTAAGTGGCCAAACATTGCTGTGTGAGACAGGGCATGTTGCAGTGTGCTGGTTGTCTGATACTTGCCTGTATGTGTGACATAGGCCATGTACGTATGTGTGTGTGCAGGGACATCATGGTCATGCATGTGAGACCAGTACCACATGGTTGGTGCATGTGTTTAAATGCAACATGGGGAGCTCTATGCGGAATGGACACACGAGAGCATGCCAGTCTCTGTTCCTGGACATGGGTGGGGGTGAGGGATGGGTTCTGATGCCATGTACATGTATGGTGTTCATGTCTGTGTGTCTGACCTGCGTGTCTGTGACTTGTGAATGCCATGGATGCATGACACATGTCTGTGACAATGTTCAGATTCACTGATGCAGCCTAGTCATCCTTGTATCCACTGTGTCTGGGGTGTACGAGGCCAGATGGATGAAACTACAGTGAAGTGTGTGCATGTGATAGGCATGACCCATGATGCATGTGAGTCTCAAACCAACATTGTATGTTTCAAGAGTCCCTTGGACCTGTATGCTAATGTCCATAGCATGTGCCATGCCTGTTACTGCATGTGTTTTGCCTGCACTGACCCATGTGTTGTGGAGGGACATGATGGAAGTGATGTTTGACAGTGCCACTCATCTGCTATTGCTTCCTGTCTAGGGGACCATTGTACAGTACCCTGATGCTTGTGTTCTATGTCTCCCTCTACACAGCGGCAAGTGAAGAAGAGGGCGGAGACGGTGCTGTGGAGCAAAGCGGCGGGGATGCCCCCACGGCGGCAGCGGAAGGGGTGGGTGAGCCCCCACAGGGGCTTACAACGGCGGGAGACGGTGTGGAGCCATCCAGGTTGTTGGTTTCCACAGAGGAGGAGGAGGCCGCTACTGAGCTGCACATGGGGCCTGGTGGGGGTGGTACCACTGGTGTAAGTGGTGCAGTCCAGGGGCAGGGGCAGGAGGCAGCACAGGTCACCGTGGAGGGGCCTGTGCATGTCACTGTCCCTGACACTGTGACTGCACCACCATGCAACAGCAGGGATGCCCCATCCCAGACCCGTCCGCAGGTAGGGGGGATGTCCATGTCATCTGACACTCCTCTACCTGCGGACGGGGGGACCCCTGGCCGTATGAAGAAGGTCCTGATTGGTGTCGCATTGCACACGGGTGTCATTCGTGATGATGTGCGTGCTTTCCGGGGGGAGCAGGCACGTCATCACGAAGAGCAGTGTGCCAACGTGGCCCAGTTGGGAGCGACCATGGTCTGGGGTTTCGTACATTAGTCGGCCACTCTGGCGACCCTCTCCTCCTCTGTGGAGGCTATGCGCCAGTCGTTCTCCATGCCGTCTTCCGGGCCAGATGCCACCATTTCCCCCTGTGGACCTGCCCCGACCAATGCAGCCAGCTCGGTGGGGCTCCCATCCCTGCCACAGTCGTGAGTCGAAGGTCCAGCAGGGGTGGACACACCAGCAACTGGACCCCAGCAGATGGAGGATGTGCCGGCATCATCGGGCAGGGCACGTGCACGACGGCGTCGGTGGATTCCATCAGCCTGGATGCCGTCGTGCTGACAGAGGCAGTTGCGTCGGAGGCAGCGGTAGGCTCGACGTGGGAGGCATCATGGCTCGGGGCCATCTACATCAGAGGGGCAGGCATCGGCCGGAGGGCAGGAGAACCCTTGAATGGGAGTGTCTTCCGTGTGGCAGCAGTTGGGCCAGCAGATAGATGCGGAGCGGCGGCGGGCAGAGGAGGAACGGCTCATAATGGTCAGGCCGGAGAACTCCATGCGCAGGGCCTCGAGGGTATTCGCAGGGAGTTGGAGCTGGACACTGCATTATCCCTGCGAGACCTCGGGGCCAGTGAACATGCCCGCCTCCAAGCCATTGAACAGGAGTTCGATGATGCCCTGGCCCATGACATCAACCAGTGAGCCGTTGGACTTGCCCGTCGCCATTGTATATAGTTCATTAGTGTTAAGTTTTCTTTCTTTTTTTCTTTCCTTTGGGGCGCATGGACTATGCCCCACATTTTTGTATATAGTTGTTTATTCTGTAGGCTTTTTTGTAGGTTTCCTTTGGAGAGTTTGGCTCATGGACCCAGAATTTCATCCTTGTAAATAGTTGGAGTGTGCATTTGTCGGCTTTTTCTTTTTTGATTTTTCCATGGAGCAATGGATTTTAGTTTTTCATTTCTGTTTGGATTTGCTTTGTTGGAAGGAGACTTTGGAGACATTTTTTATTTCATATATTTTGGATTCTGATTTCCTTTTTTTATCATTATGTGACATTCTGCATTGTTTTCCTTATGTCCATTGTTTGATATTTGATTTTCTTTCACCACATTTTTTGTTCAATACATTTGTTCCCGTACTTCAATGTGTGGTATTCTCTCATTGGTTTCATGCATGTCACGATGTGGGTGTTCACATTCACTGGCACCCATTGTGTTTGTGTGATGGACATGTGCTGATGTACATACATGCCACTTGGGTTGTTTCATGTAATGGCCATTTCAATGTGGGGTGTATATTATGCTTGGTTGGTTATTTGGGCAGGGGTGGCGTGCCGTGGGCTTTTGGTGGACATGAGGGCCATGATTGTGGGTCATGTTGACATGTTGGGGGTGACATGAGTGGAACATGAGTGGGGGCCTGCTGGCAGGTGTCCCTCACTGCTGGGGGGTGGGGGTGCTGGGGGTCATGAGTGGGACATGATTGGGGGCCTGCTGGCAGGTGCCCCTGACTGCTGGGGGGTGGGGGTCCTGGGGGACATGAGTGGGACATGAGTGGGGGCCTGCTGGCAGGTGCCCCTGACTGCTTGGGGGTGGGGGTGCAGGGGACATGTGTGGGGGCCTGCTGGCAGGTGCCCCGCACTGCTGGGGGGTGGGGGTGCAAGGGGACATGAGTGGGGGCCTGCTGGCAGGTGTCCCTCACTGCTGGGGGGTGATGGGGGACATGAGTGGGACATGAGTGAGGGCCTGCTGGCAGGTGCCCCTGACTGCTGGGGGGTGGGGGTGCAGGGGACATGTGTGGGGGCCTGCTGGCAGGTGCCCCGCACTGCTGGGGCATGGGGGTACAAGGGGACATGAGTGGGGGCCTGCTGGCAGGTGTCCCTCACTGCTGGGGGGTGGGGGTGCTGGGGGACATGAGTGGGACATGAGTGGGGGCCTGCTGGCAGGTGCCCCTGACTGCTGGGGGGTGGGGGTGCTGGGGGACATGAGTGGGGGCCTGCTGGCAGGTGCCCCTGACTGCTGGGGGACATGAGTGGGACATGAGTGGGGGCCTGCTGGCAGGTGCCCCGCACTGCTGGGGGGTGGGGGTGCAAGGGGACATGAGTGTGCGCCTGCTGGCAGGTGTCCCTCACTGCTGGGGGTGGGGGTGCTGGGGGACATGGGTGGGACATGAGTGGGGGCCTGCTGGCAGGTGCCCCTGACTGCTGGGGGTGGGGGTGCTGGGCGACATGAGTGGGACATGGGTGGGGGCCTGCTGGCAGGTGCCCCTGACTGCTGGGGGGTGGGGGTGCAGGGGACATGTGTGGGGGCCTGCTCGCAGGTGCCCCGCACTGCTGGGGGGTGGGGTGCAAGGGGACATGAGTGGGGGCCTGCTGGCAGGTGTCCCTCACTGCTGGGGGGTGGGGGTGCTGGGGGACATGAGTGGGACATGAGTGGGGGCCTGCTGGCAGGTGCCCCTGACTGCTGGGGGGTGGGGGTGCTGATGGACATGAGTGGGACATGAGTGGGGGCCTGCTGGCAGGTGCCCCTGACTGCTGGGGGGTGGGGTTGCTGGGGGACATGAGTGGGACATGAGTGGGGGCCTGCTGGCAGGTGCCCTGCACTGCTGGGGGGTGGGGGTGCAAGGGGACATGAGTGGGGGCCTGCTGGCAGGTGTCCCTCACTGCTGGGGGGTGGGGGTGCTGAAGGACATGTGTGGGGGCCTGCTGGCAGGTGCCCCGCACTGCTGGGGGGTGGGGGTGTAAGGGGACATGAGTGGGGGCCTGCTGGCAGGTGCCCCTCAGTGCTGGGGGGTGGGGGTGCAAGGGGACATGAGTGGGGGCCTGCTGGCAGGTGCCCCGCACTGCTGGGGGGTGTGGGTGCAAGGGGACATGAGTGGGGGCCTGCTGGCAGGTGTCCCTTACTGCTGGGGGGTGGGGGTGCTGGGGGACATGAGTGGGACATGAGTGGGGGCATGCTGGCAGGTGCCCCTGACTGCTGGGGGGTGGGGGTGCTGGGGGACATGAGTGGGACATGAGTGGGGGCCTGCTGGCAGGTGCCCCTGACTGCTGGGGGGTGAGGGTGCAGGGGACATGTGTGGGGGCCTGCTGGCAGGTGTCCCTCACTGCTGGGGGGTAGGGGTGCTGGGGAACATGAGTGGGACATGAGTGGGGGCCTGCTGGCAGGTGCCCCTGACTGCTGGGGGGTGGGGGTGCTGGGGGACATGAGTGAGGGCCTGCTGGCAGGTGCCCCTGACTGCTGGGGGGTGGGGGTGCTGGGGGACATGAGTGGGACATGAGTGGGGGCCCGCTGGCAGGTGCCCCTGACTGCTGGGGGGTGGGGGTGCAGGGGACATGTGTGGGGGCCTGCTGGCAGGTGCCCCACACTGCTGGTGGGTGGGGGTCCAAGGGGACATGAGTGGGGGTGCCCCTCAGTGCTGGGGGGTGGGGGTGCAAGGGGACATGAGTGGGGGCCTGCTGGCAGGTGCCCTGCACTGCTGGGGGGTGGGGGCGCAAGGGGGTAATGCGTTGGTGATCACTAGTGCAAGGTGACATGTGGCTTGGCTAGGGGGGCATGCCCATGGTGGATGGGCTGCCTGCGGGACATGACCAGGGGTGCAGGGTAGTCCCCTGTGGTGTGGTCTGCCTGCAGGGGCCGTGGAGGGTGTAGAGGGAACACCTGGGAGGACCCACACTGCCAATTCACGTGTAGGACTCCCCTGCATTCCTGAAATACACGTACCCCACTCGCACAGTGTGAAACTTCCCGCGCACCCCAGTAATACACGTACCCTGCTGAAATTGTGTGTTAAACTGGCCCGCACCCCAGTAATACACGTACCCTGCTGAAATCGCGTGTGGAACTTCCCGCGCACCCCAGTAATACACGTACCCTGCTGAAATCACGTCTTAAACTTCCCCGCACCCCAGAAATACACGTACCCTGCTGAATTCGAGTGTGGCACTTCCCGCGCACCCCAGTAATACACGTACCCTGCTGAAATCACGTGTGGAACTACCCGCGCACCCCTGAAATACACGTACCCAGGCCAATCGCGTGTGAAACTTCCCACGCACCCCTGAAATACACGTACCAAGCCCATTCGCGTGTGAAACTTCCCGCACACCCCTGAAATACATGTACCCAGCCCATTTGCATGTGGAACTTCCCGCGCACCCCTGAAATACACATACCCAGCCCATTCGCGTGTGAAACTACCCGCGCACCCCTGAAATACACGTACCCAGCCCATTCGCGTGTGAAACTTCCCGCGCACCCCTGAAATACACGTACCCAGCCCATTCGTGTGTGGAACTACCCGCGCACCCCTGAAATACACGTACCCAGCCCATTTGCGTGTGGCACTTCCCGCGCACCCCAGTTATACACGTACCCTGCTGAAATCACGTGTGGAACTACCCGCGCACCCCTGAAATACACATACCCAGCCCATTTGCGTGTGGCACTTCCCGCGCACCCCTGAAATACACGTACCCAGCCCAATCGCATGTGGCACTTCCCGCGCACCCCAGTAATACACATACCCTGCTGAAATCACGTGTGGAACTACCCGCGCACCCCTGAAATACACGTACCCAGCCCATTCGCGTGTGAAACTTCCCGCGCATCCCTGAAATAGACGTACCCAGCCCATTTGCATGTGGAAATTTCCGCGCACCCCTGAAATACACGTACCCAGCCCATTCGCGTGTGAAACTACCCACGCACCCCTGAAATACACGTACCCAGCCCATTCACATGTGAAACTTCCTGTGCACCCCTGAAATACACATACCCAGCCCATTCGCGTGTGGAACTACCCGCGCACCCCTGAAATACACATACCCAGCCCATTCGCGTGTGGCACTTCCCGCGCACCCCTGAAATTCACGTACCCAGCCCATTTGCGTGTGAAACTTCCCGCGCACCCCTGAAATACACGTACCCAGCGCATTTGCGCGTGGAACTACCCGTGCACCCCTGAAATACACGTACCCAGCCGATTCGCATGTGGCACTTCCCGCGCACCCCAGTAATACACGTACCCGGCTGAAATCGCGTGTGGAACTACCCGCGCACCCCTGAAATACACGTACCCAGCCCATTCGTGTGTGGCACTTCCCGCGCACCCCTGAAATACACGTACCCAGCCCATTCGCGTGTGGCACTTCCCGCGCAGCCCAGTAATACACGTACCCTGCTGAAATCGCATGTGGAACTACCCGCGCACCCCTGAAATACATGTACCCAGCCCATTCGCATGTGAAACTACCTGCGGACCCCTGAAATACACGTACCCAGTCCAATCGCATGTGAAAATTCCCGCGCACCCCTGAAATACACGTACCCAGGCCGATCGCGTGTGAACCTTCCCGCGCACCCCTGAAATACACGTACTCAGCCCATTCGTGTGTGAAACTACCTGCGCACCCCTGAAATACACGTACCCAGGCCAATCATGTGTGAAACTTCCCGCGCACCTCTGGAATACACGTACCCAGGCCGATCGCGTGTGAAACTTCCCGCGCACCCCTGAAATACACGTACCCAGCCCATTTGCGTGTGAAACTTCCCGCACACCCCTGAAATACACGTACCCAGCCCATTCGCATGTGGAACTTCCTGCGCACCCCTGAAATACACATACCCAGCCCATTCGCGTGTGAAACTACCCGCGCACCCCTGAAATACACGTACCCAGCCCATTCGCGTGTGAAACTTCCCGCGCACCCCTGAAATACACGTACCCAGCCCATTTGCGTGTGGAACTTCCCGCGCAAACCTGAAATACTCGTACCCAGCCCATTTGCGTGTGGCACTTCCCGCGCACCCCTGAAATACATGTACCCAGCCCATTCGCGTGTGAAACTTCCCGCGCACCCCTGAAATACACGTACCCAGCCCATTCGCGTGTGGAACTACCCGCGCACCCCTGAAATACACGTACCCAGCCAATTTGCGTGTGGCACTTCCCGCACATCCCAGTAATACACGTACCCTGCTGAAATCACGTGTGGAACTACCCGCGCACCCCTGAAATACACATACCCAGCCCATTCGCGTGTGGCACTTCCCGTGCACCCCTGAAATACACGTACCCAGCCCAATCGCGTGTGGCACTTCCCGCGCACCCCAGTAATACACGTACCCTGCTGAAATCGCGTGTGGAACTAACCGCGCACCCCTGAAATACACGTACCCAGCCCATTCGTGTGTGAAACTTCCCTCGCACCCCTAAAATACATGAACCCAGCCCATTTGCATGTGGAAATTACCGCGCACCCCTGAAATACACGTACTCAGCCCATTCGCGTGTGAAACTACCCGCGCACCCCTGAAATACACATACCCAGCCCATTCACATGTGAAACTTCCTGCGCACCCCTGAAATACACGTACCCAGCCCATTCGCGTGTGGAACTACCCGCGCACCCCTGAAATACACATACCCAGCCCATTCGCGTGTGACACTTCCCGCGCACCCCTGAAATACACGTACCCAGCCCATTTGCGTGTGAAACTTCCCGCGCACCCCTGAAATACACGTACCCAGCCCATTCGCGTGCGGAACTACCCGTGCACCCCTGAAATACACGTACCCAGCCCATTCGCGTGTGGCACTTCCCGCGCACCCCAGTAATACACGTACCCTGCTAAAATCGCATGTGGAACTACCCGCGCACCCCTGAAATACACGTACCCAGCCCATTCGTGTGTGGCACTTCCCGCGCCCCCCTGAAATACACGTACCCAGCCCATTCGCGTGTGGCACTTCCCGCGCAGCCCAGTAATACACGTACCCTGCTGAAATCGCATGTGGAACTACCCGCGCACCCCTGAAATACATGTACCCAGCCCATTTGCATGTGAAACTACCTGCAGACCCCTGAAATACACGTACCCAGTCCAATCGCATGTGAAACTTCCCACGCACCCTTGAAATACTTGTACCCAGGCCGATCGCGTGTGAAACTTCCCGCGCACCCCTGAAATACACGTACTTAGCCCATTCCCGTGTGAAACTACCCGCGCACCCCTGAAATACACGTACCCAGGCCAATCGTGTGTGAAACTTCCCGTGCACCCCTGGAATACACGTACCCAGGCCGATCGCGTGTGAAACTTCCCGCGCACCCCTGAAATACATGTACCCAGGCCGATCGCGTGTGAAACTTCCTGCGAACAACAGTTATACACGTACCCCACTCGCACAAGCCCTTTCGCGTGTGGAAGTTACCGCGAAACCTGTAATACACATTCCCAGCTTGGCGTTTGCTGTTTGGCAGTCCGGTGAACTGGTCCAGGGTTGGCGCAGCCCTTTGCGCTGGATTGGGGATTTTGATGGCTTTTCCTTGCGCGAGGGTGTTCTTGGGGGTGTAACTGGCGCTGCTGCATCGTTGCTGCACCACTCTGCGCCACGGCTGCTTTTGGAGGCTAAAATCTATGAATACGCTGTGCGCGGAAATCGATTTTAGCGCACGCGGCTGGCGCAGACATTCGCACGGGGACACTATGCGCCAGCCGCGTGCGCCACTTTTGTGCGAATTTCTATGAATTACCCTGTAAATCTACAAGAGGATTTTAATATCCGGAACCTGAACAGGTAGAATAAACTGATGCTGTTGCTGTGTTCGTATCGTAAATGAGCTTGTGCTTTCTCCCACCTCTCATTTTCCTTTTATCACCTGATCTTGTTGTATGAGACTTCAGTTCTTCAGGTAAATATGTGTTTGAATCTTTAGACTCTAATGATAGGATACGGCAGACAACAATACGCCTCTAAGCTAAGACTACCTCACAAAATCAGAGAAGGCCAGATCATCTCCATGCCCAATCAAATATCCTACTTAAAGAGGATTAACCATGCCGTGGTTCCGAGTAAATCTCAAAGAGAAATGAGAATTTGAATTAGTATGTTTGTATCTATTGGTGGATAGTATTCTAGGTGGGAGCGCTAACCAATCAGGAAACTAGAACGCATGCTGAATTCATTGGAATAAGCCCACATTCCTAGCTTCCCAAGTGCTGCACGCTCCTGCCACGCGCCTCACTTGTTTCAGCCTCTCCCCCGCGCTGCCTTTAGCACCTGTGACAAAGCACACGTGGGTGCTAAAGGACAGACCAAACATTAGAAAAAAGAAAAAACTCATGTACCTTTGTGCTACGATATGCCACTTCAATGTGTGGGAGTCTGCTTTAAATATTTATTATGTCATCATAATCAACACTGAACGTTGACTCCCTACCATGTAAGTGGTGTCGCAGAGCTAAAGGTAAGATAGCATCCCGTTTTTCAAATTGTCTTTCAGCCTTTGGGAGCCCAGTGTACTTTTTAGTGGGTGCTAATGGTGATATAGGCTGTGGAATGACCGTGCCGGTAATGGCAAGGCAGTCCATCTTGCCCTTAACTTGCGAGGCGGGCCATTATCAGCAGGGATGGCCCACTGCTATGGGTTATATCACCTCATTCTGAAAGCCATTTCTAACAGAAGTGACTCCCATAGGACGTAGTACAGATAGCAGAGGCAGTCGCTGGGTAGGGTACCTATACAATGGGGGGAAATGATTGGATGAGGTTGAAACTAGTTGATGAAGGGCTGTTATATTGAGACATATAGTGTAAACATTTACTAAATTAAGATATAGTAATACATTCCTCAGCAAACAAACATTAAACATATGTACATTTTGCACATATTTGGGTAACGATTTCCATATTTGTAGAATGGGAGCAGTTAGTGAGTGGTGATGAGAGAGGGGAGGGACACACCTTTGACGGTTAACAGGTGGAGTTTAAGTTTGGTCTTAATCAATTACTCTGAGGGCTTGGCTTTAATTATTGGGGACAAAGCATTCCAGTGGAAGGGGAAAAGTAGAGAGTAGAAGCATAAGTGTTCAGATTCACAATGGGTCAAGGGAATAGCAAGGTTAAGGAGAGCAGAGGATCACAGAGCTAGAGAGTGGCCGTGGTGAGAGATGCAGTTAGTAAGTTAAAGGGGGCACACAGCCATGGATAGATGTGTAGATGAGAAGTAGAAGTTTGAAGAGAGACTAGTTTTCCTGGAAATCCACCCAGTGTTGTGTTGGTGTCCAAAGATGGGGGAGGATGGTGTTAGGTCGTAGAGGTTGTGAGTAGCGAAGTTGGGAATTTCGTTTAGCGAAGAGAAGGATTAGCCCAGGAGTCCAAAGAATTGACTTGAAGCAGTAGTCAAGTATGTTGAGAACAAGTGCAGTGAAATTATAGTTTTGATCGAGTGGCCAGTGCAGTGGGGGCAGATCTTCCCTACATTGAGAAGATTCAGTATGGCAGCAATGGCACTTGCCATGATGAACTGTTGTAGTTTTAGGTCACTCTCAAAGATGACGCCAGGATTGTGAGCCTTGGGTGATGGAGTAAAGAGGTCATGATGGAAGAAGATGGGAGGTAGTGTTAGCATTGGTGGCAGGGAAAACATAACCTCCTTCTCAGAGAAATTAGGCATCAGGCATCTTGCGGCCATCCATGGAGATTGGCTGTGCAATATTGGGTAATGCATTCAGTGGTAGCAAGGCTAAAAGAGGATAAGTAGAACATATCTGGGTGTCATCAGCAATGGTAGTGAAAGCCAAAGAAAAAGATTTGTTTGCCCAGGAAGGAGGTGAAGAGAGTGATCCAAATACTGATACTTGGGGATTGCCCACAGCAAGGGAAGTGGGGAGGAGGTGTTCTAATTTCATGAGATGGAGAAAGAGCAGTCAGAGAATTGAGAGTCTAGTCAATCGAGTGTGGTGTCCTCGAAGCCTCAAAGTCTGCAGAGAGATCAAGACATGTAGGATGGATGAGAGGTTCTAGGGGTGACCAGTAGTTAGAGACATGGCAACATGGCTAAGAGCAACTTCAGTGCAGTGATGGTCCTGAAACCTAATAGGAGTGAGTGAACCTTGAGGTAGATGACAATGGGGTTATACATAACCCTATTGACGATGTTCTAGTGGTGAGAGAGGATAGAGAAAGAGGATAGAGATAGGTCTGTAGAAGGAGGGATTAGAAGGGACAGCAGTGGGTTTCTTAAATATAGGGATGACAGGCTATTTGGCACCAGGTGGGGAAGATGCCAGTGGAGGAGAGATTGAAAGAGGAGCGGTAGAATGAGGTGATTTGTGAAAGCTCTTTAATTTTATGGATTGCAACAGGGATGCTGGGAGCACAGGATGGATTAGTTGGACAAAGGAAGTAAATGAGTTTGATGGGCAGGTGGGATAGATCATTAGGCTATCACCTCCACATTTTTGGTAAATTGAGGACAATGAGAAAAGGTTACATAGGCCCAAAATTGAAAGCAAAGAGGCATTGTCCAGACCTACCGAGAATATAGCTTTCACACCCCGGCTGGAGGGGCGGACGTGGCCCAAGCGTTGGAAGGCACGAGCGAAGCGAGTGCCTCAGCTCACGCTGCGGGCTGTTAAACCCCATGTCTGCCCCCAGCCGGGGTGTGAAAGCTATTTGCACTCTGGTATTTACCGGGATGCAGATAGGTTTCTTTTTTTTTTCGTCCGACGGGAGCTGACCTCAACGCGATCCCATCTCCTGTCAGAGGAAATAAAAATGACAAAATGAATTGCTACCGCCATTAAAATGGAAAAGGGATTAGTTCCCTTTTTGGATGGCTGTGGCCATGGAAAACAAGTTCCAAAATGGCCACCATCATCCACAATTCGGACCTAGTCTTTTCTATTTTAGTTGCGATAGCATTTTGTTTCTCTATTTTTTTAAACTGTGGCCAGTGAATGCACAATCACGCCCAGGAAATTCTGATTGTGATTGGTTAATCTGTCTCCCTCAGTTGTGAATTTAGAACTGGGAATGGCAGAGCATGTAAAGTAAAATACTGATAATGTCCCATTCTGAGAAATCAACATCTAAAATGGTCAAACTGCACCATCATCATATTAGACATTCAAAATATCAACCAGCACTTCCATCCAAAAGAATCAACACAAGCCACTCTGATCACTCAGAGAAACTTTAAGTAATGATCCAGTGACATGTTCTGGGACATTCGCTTTGGAGAGTGGACAGACTCCCCAGATGTACAAATGTGCCTCCTGTTCATCTGAACAAACACATGTCAGTAGTCAAAGCCGTCAGTAAATGGTAGGATATCACAATGCACTCTGCGGAGTCTAACAGCCTATTCCACACCTAGCGTCGTTCACACCAACAATAAAAACATCAAGCTATTTGAAATCTTCTGCAAACTTTCAGGTGCAGAATCTGCTAAAAACACAGTAGAGTACACAGCCAAATGCTGTTATGAAATTGCAGACATTTCTTGAATCAAACATCATGAAGGAACACAATCATAGGAAAACTGCCTTCAGCATCACCATAGAACCATGAATGGGGCATTCCTGATCGACCATTCTCACCCTTTCCAAGGGACTAAAGGCAGCTAATAAAATCAAAGCATTCAGATTCCCAGCAGAGCTAACAATCATCATGCTTCTAATAAAGGCCCCAAAGAGTTTTCTGTTAACCACCCTTGTAAAAACATGCTTTCCTCTGTAAAGTTATGGAAGGCGAGGCCAACCTTTAACTTCAAAATGTCATTAAATTCAACAATCTCCTACATGATCACCAGTCATGACTCTGACCTTTCAGAGGCACTGTATCAATGTTAATCAACATTAGTAAAGAGCTCCTAATGATCCTCGGCTCTGACCAAGCCAAAATACTAATCCTCATGAATTCCAAGACAAACGTGTTGCCCCTGAGCTATCCCCCACCGCTATCACCATACTTCTTGAATGACTTGAATGACCAGAAGAGTGAATAGGAGTCTGAAACCAATCTCTTCATTGGACTCACCCCTGACTTTTAGATTGTAGACTGCAGTTCAGAATTAGAACTTCCACAACAGGGACATGAAAGATAACTTGTGGTGTCCCCCAAGGGTCAGCATCATCACAACTACTAATTAATATATATATATATATATATATATCCAACTGTTGGCAGAGGTAATCACCCATCATCATTTATCATTTGCGATTTAGTTAGACTTAGTTCCTTATCTGACTAGAAAAAAGTTCACACTCCCAACACCTTAAGACATATCTACAGGTGGATGAAGCGAAGCTAACTATGCTTAAAAGGTCCCAACAATTAAGGTCATGGTCATAGGCAGCCAGAATTACAGCAAGATTGCATACTCTTGGCCTCAGGAACTGGGAGCTGCATATAGTGTGAACGGATGTGCCTGCTACCCATCTCCTTCTGCTCACCTTATGCCACTGTTCTTTCTCCCAGTGCCCCTGCCCACCAGTCGCCGATGGCCAGAAGCAGCCTTAAACGCATATTTTATTAATTGACATTGAAACTTATCTTTGGCTCTTTTTCATGACACTCTTTAGCCATGGCCCTGCTGTCACATTGTGGCTGTCATAGAAAAGCATTAATTAATGAAAATACAGGACTCTGCGCCAACAACTCAAATTGAGTTAAATCTTAGATTATGCTTTATTGATCATCCATGACCATTGAGCCCATAATTGATAACATGTTTCGGCTCCACTGAGCCTTTTTCAAATCCGGGCTACCCATAATTGTAATATAGGACATACAAAATATCATAGTCAAAAAACAATTTGTATGAACGACATCATAAAACATAATACCAGTTTTCAAATATCGTGACCACAAAATATGCATAATAACATGAAAGAAATTAGACAGAAAAACAAGGATGGGCAAAAGGGAAGGGTTCATGGGTGTAGAAAAATAGGCAAGCATATCATAATACATTGTTATGTTTGAGTAAACAGAAAAAGAGCACAAAAAACAGAAACAAAAACACAAACAAAAAGAAAAAAAGAACCCATTAGTAATCATTATTCTTCAATTCATTGAATAATATAACCAAATTCTGCAATGGTCCCTTGAGACAAACTGACAACTTAGTGGATGTCCTTACCCGAAATTTGATGTAACCAGTTCTTATGACTATTTGTCCATGTAGTAGTAACGGGGTACAATCCCCAATATCAATCTAAACAAAAAATGTAAGTAGCGAAGGTAAATAAAACTGATTGTCCAATTTAGAATATACATTAATTGTGTATATCAAGGTTGCCTATGGCAACTAGGCATTTTCACTTATGAGAATAAATCCCGCCCTTCACCAAACGGGCAAAACAACTCTACTTAATGGTCACAGGCCATTTCTGCCTTATTCAAAACAATTCATTATAAGTTCCGTAGTGAAGACAATTGTAATTAGCCATCATTACGTAAAATGATGATGCATTTCAAATATAGAACACGTATTTCAAGTACGGAAAGCACAACATATAGCTTATTTTGTTGCTACTCGTCAAGTACCATTAAAGCTAAATCTCATTGAAAAGTAAACCATGAGATAAGCGGTCCTCTCTTACCAGTTCCTGGAACACAAACAGTCACACGCGTCGGCAGGTAAGCCGAACGCTTACCAGGTATGCCTTCTTATACTAGGCGTCATCACTGTGCGCGGTTACCACGGCGACGCAAGGACAAGCGTCGTCATTGAAAACCGCATTCTATCCCCCAGCATTCTACAAATTACATATGCTATATAGTTCAAAATATTTGAATAAAGCCTGAAAAACTAACAAAGCATGTATACGCTTCTCCTAACCCAATTTATATTTGTTGAATACTTAAATGGTTACTATCACAATAATGTATAATCACGGGCACTAATGCACCTAACTACAAAAGGTTGGTGAACATTACACGCAACATTCAAATAACATACTGAGCTACCAATTATGATGGGGTATCCCTTTAACAACACCCTGAAATACATGTAACCTCCTAATAAACAATGAGCCGTGTTCTAAATCAAGTATAACAATGAAAATTATTCGAGCTTGAGAAGCCAGATTGCAATGTACTACATCTCACAAGAATGAAACCATTTCATTATCTGTATTAAGTCCTGTGTTTGTCGAATTGAAGTAACAAATTGCTCTTGCTTCCGCTTGTCGTAATGCCTTCACTCTGTCACCACCTCTTTTGTTCAAGGATACTTGTTTAAGACCAATGAATCTAATTTCCGATTTGAGATGTAGCTGATGTGTTTTTTGCCAATGTTCAGCTAACGGAAGTGATGGGTCTTGACTGCCAATTTTGGCTAAATGTTCACGGATACGGATTCTCAACTGTCTCTTGGTGCTACCAATATATAGTTTGTGGCAGACACAGATGATGCCATATACTACAAAAGTTGTTTTGCAATTGATTCCTTGTTTAATGATCCAACATTTTCCATTTTTATCTTCGAATTCCGTTGTTCTTTGGTATGCATATTTACATTGTGGACAAACTCCACATTTCCTGAAACCAGAATCTTTCTTGTGTAACCATGTACCTTGAGTAGTGCTCTCAATGTCCGGTAATAACGATGGACTAAGGATAGATTTAAGTGTATTTGCTCTTCTGAAGGTAATGCGTGGATGATCACTCACAAACTCACCAATATGACTGTCCAATTTAAGTAGGTACCAATGTTTGTTCAAAATTTTTCGTAATCTCTGGTGGTCTGAACAATATTGAGTGATAAAACTAATCGGCATGTTAGCTTCCAAATTATTCCCTTGTCTCTGTCTCAAAGTATCCTGCTGCCGCATCAATTTGGTTTTCTTATATGCTTTACTTATGTCTTTTTGGGCATATCCCCTCCTTCTAAAACGTCGTTGTAATAGATTACATTCCTCTTCAAATTTTAGGTTACTATTACAATTTCGTCTCGCTCTGATATATTCACCCAATGGTATATTGGTGATAGTTGGTCGAAAATGACAACTTTTAGCATGTAATATTGAGTTAACTTCAGTTGGTTTTCTGAATGTAGTTGTTTGTAGTACTTGATCTTCCAAATATATTGTCAAGTCCAAAAAATGTATCCGCTGTTTGTTGCATTCTCCAGTAAATTGAATATCAAAACAATTAAGATTTAACTTGTCCACAAATGCGTGAAATTCCTCTATGCTACTATCGACGATGCAAAAAACATCGTCGATGTACCTTGTCCAAAATTGGATTTTCTCAATGAAAAATGATTCAGTATATATTGCTTTGTCTTCCAACATCCCCATGAAGATATTCGCCAATGCTGGGGCATATTTAGTACCCATAGCTACCCCCTTGGTCTGTTGGTATACCTTGTTGTCAAAGGTAAAGACATTGAGATCAAACGTGAGGTGTAACATTTCTTTAATCATGTTCAAATGGTTGTAATACGAGGCTGACTCATGCCTGAAAGTATAGTCAACTGCAATCATGGCCCATTTATGCTGAATAGACGTGTACAGTGCCTTCACATCTAGAGTCGCTAGAAGGAAGGTACTCTGCCAAGTAAAGTTTTTTAGTTTCCGTATAAGGCTGGTGGAATCTTGCAAATATGAATGAAGTGACATAGCCCTTGGTTTGAGTAATAGATCCAGATATTCCGAGATATTCTCTGTGACCCACCCAATCCCACTCATGATCGGGCGGCCCTCTGGTATCCTTTCATAGGGTTTATGTATTTTCGGTAAGAAGTACATTGTTGGAGTTACCGGTTCTTTTATCCATAAATAAGTGCGTTCATCATCCGTTATCAATCCTTTTCTATGCCAATTGAGTATGTGCGCTTCAACTTGCTCCAATGCTGATTTTCGAAAATCATCCATTCTTAATTCATAGCACCCAGGGGTATTTAGATGTCTGGATGCCATTTTTTGTTTAGATTGATATTGGGGATTGGGGATTGTACCCCGTTACTACTACATGGACAAATAGTCATAAGAACTGGTTACATCAAATTTCGGGTAAGGACATCCACTAAGTTGTCAGTTTGTCTCAAGGGACCATTGCAGAATTTGGTTATATTATTCAATGAATTGAAGAATAATGATTACTAATGGGTTCTTTTTTTCTTTTTGTTTGTGTTTTTGTTTCTGTTTTTTGTGCTCTTTTTCTGTTTACTCAAACATAACAATGTATTATGATATGCTTGCCTATTTTTCTACACCCATGAACCCTTCCCTTTTGCCCATCCTTGTTTTTCTGTCTAATTTCTTTCATGTTATTATGCATATTTTGTGGTCACGATATTTGAAAACTGGTATTATGTTTTATGATGTTGTTCATACAAATTGTTTTTTGACTATGATATTTTGTATGTCCTATATTACAATTATGGGTAGCCCGGATTTGAAAAAGGCTCAGTGGAGCCGAAACATGTTATCAATTATGGGCTCAATGGTCATGGATGATCAATAAAGCATAATCTAAGATTTAACTCAATTTGAGTTGTTGGCGCAGAGTCCTGTATTTTCATTAATTAATTTTTTCAACGTATGGGACGGTTAGGCTTTTTACCGTCCTTATACAGTTGACCTGCGACTTCATTGACCGGATTTTGAAACTTTTAATCTTGCACGTATAACTATCGGGATCGTAAGGAGTCGCCCTGGTGGAGCAAGGTTTTTCAAAGCCACAGTTTTTCAAAAAGTCATAGAAAAGCAAATGGCGCTTCACATTCGAGATCCCTTTCCTCAGTGGCCATATTTGATTTGGGTTTGAGGCAGTAGGTTGTTACCCTGATGGCTGTCGCTATTGCCTAAATGACAAAGTTCTGTGTCATTAAAAATGTTACTACTTAAGGAATATTGCTGCATTCCAAAGGCAGGTGGGAACTACCTTTGCCACAATGCTCAGGCCTTTAGCGAGGACCAAAAGATGTCTTGGGAGGATAGCTCAGGAGCAACGTGCTCGCCTCGAAAACAAGACAACACAGAGCAACAAAGGTACGATCCCCAGGTCCGCGCTTAGAAACCTCTGGGTATTAAGTGTGTTATAAATAACCTATCATATCACATCACACCTGTTAGCCCGAGTACAGGGAATTAATGCTATTAGAACATTCCACCCAGAGCCAGCAGAAGGTTCTGGCTAAAACCACGAAATATATATATATAATATTTAAAGAGCCGTTACAGCTCTCTGCCACTAGGTTGTCTGAAATGGAACTGCCAACATTTTAATGTTTTTGGTACACGTTACAGATAAATATATTTGCTATATTTGAATATATATTTGCTATATTTGAATATATTCTGATAGCATTTTCATCATCAAATGTCTATGTGTGCGAAGACGTTCCTCAACCGAGCTTCTTTCATCTGTCTCTATATTTGCTTGGAAAGTTGATAAAAATCACATTATGGGCAAAATGCGCAGCACACCTGAAACACTAATGCATGGAATTTTTTGCGTGTAAAACGGGGATTTGCGTGCCATTCTGCCCGCAAATCCCCCCTGTTTGGCGAATGGGGATTTGCGGGCAGAATGGCACGCAAATCCGCGTTTTACACGCAAGTAATTCCATGAATCAGAATAACGCCTAATAATGTCAGGGAATTATTAGGTGAATTTCAAAAACACTGTGGGGTGCATCTGACATACATGCTTCCCGTGGTGTGTTCTTATTCACAGTGGTGGAAATGGAAAATAATTGGTGGGGATCCCACAAGGGCCGGGGTGGGGGCGGAGTTTAGGGGGGGCGTGCCCGAGGAGGCGGGTTTAAGGGGCGGAGCTGGCAGTTGACCTCCGATCAAAGGAAATGTCCAAAATAATAGTTTCAAACGGCGCTATTTCTTTCATCCTGCTTCTTTAATAAAACTTCATATCAATTCCACTTGAAACCACTTCCATGGCACTGGTGATGAGTTACTTTACTATAGCAACGGTTGCTGAGTAAATATTCTTTAAAATGCATAATTTGCATCCCATTTTATTAAAAAAAAACTCCCCCTTTGGTACTATTCAAACAGGGCGATTTCTGTTCACCATAAGCAATGTTTTCTTGTACTTGAACCACATCCAGCACAGCTCCTGCAGCTCCCCTCTGAAAGCAGTTGGGTGGCTGCATCGTGTGGACATGGACCCGCATTATTTATTTATTCGTGCAACGCTCCTCGGATACCTATTTATTTATTTATTTATTTATGCCATGCTTGTCGTATACAGGTATCCGACAAACATGGCATAAATAAATAAATTATCCATGTCCATTTATCCGACAAACATGGCACAAATAAATAAACCGTGTCATGGCTGAGGACCGGCTCGTGGCTGAGGACTGTAACTTCCTCTGGTGACAGTCACCAGATCACCAGAGTAAGTTACAGTTTGCTCACAGGCGCTTTTTTCTCCTTTTTTCCCAGCGCTGACTCTGGCCGGATCCCGAGATCAGTATGGAAATGTGTAGTGAATAGGCCGGGTAATCTAAACATTAAATACAGAAGATCCATGCATTCAGTGACAAGACTCCAACTGACGTCCAGTTGCGTGTGGAAAGAGGAGACCATTTTCAGTGGGCCCCTGCCCTGGACATGTGCGCAAGGAAAGCAGTCACTTAATTACACAACCAACTGGTTACATTAAAGCAGAGGCCTTATTTCATGAAATCTATCGAGGTAGCAGTAGTCACATCACCTGCCCTTTGACCTCCATGATATGACAGAAAATGCCAATAGCAAACCGTTCGCCCCCAATGACAGTCCCTTCTTCGGCACTCGTTTGTGAAAACTTTAGTCTGTGTCATTGGTTGGCAGCAGGCACCAACAACCTGTTCTGATAACTAGTCAACACTAAAGGCATACTTACTATGCGGGCGTCAGAGATCAGCTTGGTTAAAACTCAAGGGTTGCAACGTGGCCCACCAGGGGTTCCAAACAGCACACTCGGGGTGCTAACACTCAATGGCATCCTTGGAAGGGAGGTTGCTGGCTCATTTTCTGGAGAGGAACAGAGACAGGGGTGACAGTTACCTACATCAGTCTGTGAGGATGGCTGGAGTACAACTGGGTGCGGGTTATGGTCAAGGAGGGGAGCAGAAGGGGCATCACACATCATTTATTTCATTTGTTAAGTGCAAACATTCAAAAACGTAGCTCTCAGCGCTCCCACAAAACAGAACACGTGTTCATTGCAAGGTATGTGTGTTCTACACTAAGCAAGCAAGGCCGGTGTCCCTGAGCTGGTGCATGTCACAAGTGGAGTGCAGTCTGTAAAGGACCCAGCGCTCGGTAGCTGTATTTATCGGTTGGGCCTGCTGCTAAAAATAGATTCTCGATGAAATCCTTTGTTCTGTAAAGGTATAACTCATTCTCCGCGGCCAGAGCCTGCGACGGCTGCCTATGACCCACTGCACCACGTGCTACTACTATCAACATGAAACGCTGCTCATGCTTCGGAAAACACCCACCTTAAAACAAACAATGGCCGCCCTTCAGATCTGGCGGCCATGACGCTGTGCAGCCTGGAGCTGAGGTGCTGTTCTCACGTCGCATACTATTTTATGTGTTGAGCTTTGGGCTGGGCCCTCCTGGGGGCCAGGGGCCTTGGTATGCCTGCATTACCACATTGAGCTCGGGCTAATGGACCGTATACACTGCACATTCTCCGGAAACGTCTCTTCATCGCTCCTATTTTAGCATGCTGTTAAACATGCGATAACTTAATTACATATCATCTTACTACATCCCTTTATCTAGAGGAAATGCTATCGAGGGTATCCAGCAACAATGTATACCTAAACCCCTGCGATAAACCAGAAAGAGATAAAGAGGTCAAGAGGTCAGCCTCCTAAAATATCACTGCAAACCACTTGGACTCACTGCTAAAGGGAAGTAGCACAATCCGGTATCTCCTTACGTTCCAGGAAACAATAACAATATGGTTATTTCTTACATATTAACCAAGCAAGGCACACAGTTCAGCTTCAGTGGCACTGTCGACATTTCAACGGCACAACAAGCAACACACCAGCAAAGGACCCCACACGGGACAGCATCTTTCTCTTTCAAAAATACTGCACCTGCCGGCATGCATACCAAAGTACCACACTCACTCTGCTGCATACCAAGGAGCTGCCCTTATGGCATCACCCTGACAAAAGCTTACATAGAACCGAGACACCTGACTAAATTCTATACTCACCACTAGAATACACCTGAAGGAACCATGGTCACTGAAGCATGTCTGAGAGAGCAGGATTTAACAATGAAACATCAAGGACCTCACATATTGAGCATCAAAGCATTTAGCGACCAGGCTCCCTATAGAAGAGAGGGGTGGCCTCTCAGAACTCGTGCAAGGAAGGTCCCACAGTAATTCAACCCTACTGCGACTCTGCTCCTTAGGTTTTCCACATAAGTGCAAGCCATGTTTCGCTCCTACATATCCCACAGCGATTCTTGTAATTCCCTTCTACATATCACACCATGACTTTGCCGATGTTGATGGGACTAATTGGATTCTGCCCAGCAGCAGTACAAGGATGAGTAGAGGTGAAAATGCCCACTCAGGGCTCACACTGTTAGAAACCAAGAGCCAACACAATCATACAGGTAAAACAGGCTCAGTTAAGTGATACATCTTTGCCTTTTGTGGTAGCGTGGGCCGAGGGATGGCTATACTCTCAAGAGGGGTGTTTATGTGATACAGTAGTGACCCAAACAGCAAAGTATAACAGTCCAAAATAAAGGGAATGTCCAATCAAGGGCCTATATAAAATAAATATACTTTAATAAAACACACCATCTGCAAACATAACATAACAGAAAAACACCACACACATCCCAACCCTGAGGAAAGAACAGAGAATAGGCAAAGACAGCACAATACAGTAATGCACCACGGCGTAAGGCAAGTTAACCACAATATTCTTAAAAAGGATATGTTTCTTGGATGAAAATGGTGCAAAAGTGACCTAACCAGTCTTTAGGGAGAACACGGACCAAAGGGGTAGCTATGGAACAATAATGCCTTGTTTTGGTTCTTTGCCGGGTCGACAGTGTCAAACCCGGCTTCGAGCAGTGGTGCTCAGTTTGGGTCCGATGGATCTTGTCAGCCCAAGCAGCAAGTGTGCGCTGAGCAGGTTCAAATGCGGTAGCTATGTGCATCTCGAAGGTGGCTTTTGGCGATGCAGGTCAGTGCACTAACCAGAATCTCTTCGAGGTTGGGCTGGGATGAGTCGGCTGATGAGTGATGCTCCATGGGTTCGAGCCGGTGGTCAAAATGGGGATTCTGTTTCTCTGATGTGTGGTTCGGCAAAGTGGCAGTTTCGAGGAGAGAGTCGGGTTGAGCCGTGGCGTAACACCTAGTTTGAGTCAGCCAGTGACTCTCCAGTGGGTCAAGTTGGGTCCTGACATTGAATGGTTAATTCAAGTCTAGCAGGTGAGGAGATCAGTGAGGGCACAATTGATCGTCAAGTGGGCTCAATGCGCAAGCAATTGTTGAAAGGTTCGGAAGAGTGCCAGAAAGCAGCACTGGCGTGATCCCTCTGCATCAATGGCGTCAAGTTCGGCTTTGACAGCAGTCAGACTGGTTTCCAAGTGATGGAATGGGGACCCTTAGCAGATTTTGTCTTCCAGATGCTGTGATGCCGAATTCAGAGGCTCAAGGTGAGTGCTTTCAGGGTTTTCTCTCCCAGCCCTGAGAGATTCTCGTGAAGAATTGCAGGTCCTGGTCCACAGCAAAAGTCACAAACATTGTTCCCTAGTAGTGAGCTCTCCTCTGCCTGTGGCTGCTCTTTTTCACCTCACTGGGTGAGGGCTTTGGAAAGTGCAACCCTCCCAAAAGAGGTCCAATTAATCCTTCACAAGTTCATGTGAGTCCTACTCCAAGGTCTCAGGGACAAGATGGGTCCTTGTTCTCGGGCTCCCAAACACAGGGGAGGCAGTCACACAACTGCAGGCATCCTTCACCATGGTTAGGTCCTGGGTGCCTCTGTAACTGGCAGAGAGACAGGTCTTGTTCCAGTAGCAGTTCACCCCAAGTTTGCAGCTGAAAATAAGTTTCAACAAAGTGGTGGAGACCTCTTCTTTTAAAGGTAAACATTTGCAATATTTTAAGAATATTCAACTCAAGCTAGCTTGCATTAGTGGTTCAATCCCTGTTCTTGAAAGAAGTGGACATTGCGCTTCTGACATGACACCCAAAGTGCTTTGCTCTTGAGGAAGTGGGGGGGGGGGCGGGGCAGAAAGGAGAGAGGCAGAGACAAACAATATGGTGGATGTCTTCGCTCACTGTACAGAGCCCTCCTGTCTACTAGAAACCCATCCCTTCCCTTCTCACTAGGATCTAAAGGCCTTTAGAATTGCATTCCCCTGTTACGAGGCAACTCCCTTTAAATCGGTATGCTACTTTGATGCCTGGGACCAGGACAGCTGGTTTTGGTGTGGATGCCTCTGGAGGAGGGTGTTAGCTACCCTCACAAAGAGATCAAAGAACAGGAGTGGCCATTGAGGATCCTGTCATGTCAGTTGGCTGGCTTAGCCTGCTGGGCCAGAATACACATCACCTTCATTCATCTTTTATAATGCGCTTAATACCAGAGGCCAGTCTTTAATTGCGGGACTGTCCCTTAAACCTGTGTCGCTCTGCGTTGTCTTGCTTGCCAGACAAAAACATTGCATTGCCCCTGAGCTTTCTCCCCGGCCAATGGTAAATGGTCAGAAATCATTGGCCGAAACCTGGAAGCAATACAGACCATTCTCTTTCCGGCAGATGTGGCCGCAAGAATGCTCTCGACATAGGGAAATCTAATTTCCACAAAAGAATGATATGCGGCATTAATGGCACATGGCTCCTATGTTGTTACGACACAAGCTGCGGTTTGTAAAAACTCATGCAATGTTTATACACATTACGAACACTCAAGTGCAAGCTCTTTTAAATACAAGTGTCTACTTAATGACTGCTTCAAAGTATTTGTTTTCTCAAAGAAGTGTTGTTCTAGTTATCAAGTACGGTTTAACTTGCTGTTCTGGTTTCATCAGCCATTGAATACGTTTAAATTATGGGTCATGTAACCAAATACACTAATAATACAAAAATAAAAATAAAATATGTTTGGGCCTTGAAAATCCTGTACGGTGTAGGCCTCAATTAACATTACCATGAACAATGTGAATGTCAAGACGCCATTTCTATGGATTCATTTCAAAGGGGCCTAATTCATTGACTCGCTTTAAGTATTCACATTTCTGCATATTTACCTTCTGTTAATTCTCACGCTTCAAAATGTAGTTACGACTAACAAGACTCCTCTGTGCGTGTGAGATATTCCGAGAGGGTTTCCTGCACGGCCCCATTTTTTTATAATCAATCTCTTTCTTTGGAAACATTTCCTTGTTTGCTCCTGCTCCCTCACTGCCTTTGTTTGCATCTACACACATTGCCACACCTGTTTGTCAAGAACCAGTTCTTTCCATCCCGCTCCTTCAAACATACTAAGCCAAACTGAACATTGGCCGCAAAGATGTGGTCACGCAACAATACAATATGAAGGAATTAACTTGGGAGGCCTTGCAGCGACCCTTTTGTTAGTCTCCCAAGAATCCAAATAGACTCAGTAGAGCCTTGAAGTCTGTTTTCAATATTGTCATATTCCCTGTTAAAGGGGAGGCGCTTTTATCAATCGCATAACTACACCTTCTACATCCAATTGACATTTTTTAAACGGGTAAAAAGTCCTTCAAATTCTTATCTCTACTTTAAAAAAAATGGTACTTTCAAATACATATGTAGGTTAATAAAATTCATAAAAACGAATTATTATTTTATTATGTATGCAAGGTTTTATTAACATTTGCATGGCTCAAATCGCTGCTGACGCAGACAGCAATTTTTCGGTCCCCATATCAAAAAAATGACCACTTCAATTTGTAAGATGTTTGGCAAACACGTACTCTTTAGATTTAGTTTAACAAACAGAAAATATTTTTTAATTTGATGCTGTTAAATTCCAGATATTTACTTTTCAAATAAAAAATTCTGTCCTCAGACCTATAAACGTATAGTAGATGCAAAGAAGCCAATACAAATGAAAACTTTACGGTGAAATGTACAAAAACAGCTGCAGCCCCTGACACACATCCCTATCCTGTCATGCACTGGAGGGTCACAGGAACAAAGGTACATTCAAAATATAGAGCCCTTAGAGTTTGGCAAGTGGGATCAGGCAGCGCTCGAGGAGAGTCGTTTCAATGACTTCCAGTGAGTCGAGTCAGTGTTCGAGTTGGGTCGTGACAATGGCCCTCATTACGACCCTTGCGGAAATCAACCGACCGGACCGCCATAGCGTAAATAGCGTTTCCGCCATTGCACGATGGAGCAAAGTGCGGCTCATTCCGACCCATCGGGCACGAGCACCACGCCATGGCGGAAGTGCAAAGTCCGCGATGGCGGAAATGACCCCAAAACGGCCCACACCGCCGCCGTACGGCGCCCTAGGTGCAATACCGCCACCCATCTTAGCGGACACCGCAGTGAGCGCCAACCGGAAAGTACGGTGACCGTAAATATACGGAAACGGAAGTAAAAGCATGGTCCTGGAACGGGAAACATCCCGCCGTACACCTATAAAACCACAAATTCCACACAACCATCAAAAATACTACCCCGAGACACATCCCAACCCGTCATCCACCCTAGTGAAACCAAGAAAAATGGGAAAAGTAGCGAAGAAAGCGTGCGACCGCAAGCGGCAGGTCCACTTCTCCCGTGAGGAACTCACCGTGCTCAGAGACCCTCCAGGAGAATGCTGCCGCCGTCTTCTCCACGCAAATGACCAGGACGGCACTTGCGAACAAGAAGGCCATATGGGCCCTGGTGGCACAGCGGGTAAGTGCGGTGGGGACCGCACCCCGCAACCCACAGCAATGCAGAAAGCGATGGGACGACCTGCGGATACGCGTCCGTAGCATACTTTCTGCCAACCGCAACATTGCCACAGCTACCGGGGGAGGATCGGAATCACCCATCAAGTTGACCCCCTGGGAAGAAATCTGTGCCTCCACCATTGGAATGGAGAGCATAGAGGGAGTCGGAGGGATGGAGAAAGGAGTGCAGACATCCGAAGATTCAGGTAGGTGTCCCAAATAAAACAATGCCAAAACCACAATGTCCAATCATGTGAAGTACCACGTGCCCACATAGTGCAACAGGAACACATGTCCAGGAGAACGTCCACATACATAGGCCTGATAGCACACTTTAAAACTCACATCAAATACATAAATAATTAAAAATCCTAAAAACACCCTCTACACGTGCAGCAGGCACACCCTAACTGCAGGCTGCCAAACAACTGCACCCTCACTCCACACACAAATGAAACCACCTCCAAGGCCCCGACCCAAATCACCCTCACGTACCACCCCAATGCATGTGATACATTGCCATTCCAATTCCCACAGACCCATTAATAACGCTCGCCCTCCTTTACTCCACCACAGGGTCCGATCCAAACGACGAGCTCCAGGACACCCCTACCAGCACACCTGCAAAGAGGGCCAAGACCAACGGCCAAAGACCCTCCACCTCAGCTGCACGCATCAAGACACGGCAGCAGCACAAATCAAGTGGCAGCACAGAGGAGGGAACTCCAACAGGCACCCCAGCAGCCAGCATGCCCACAACAACACCACCACAGGTCCCCCCAATGGATGCCACAGTAGGCACTGCTTCTGGTGGCAGCAGCACCATAGGTGACACTGCATTAATGGCAGCATGCTCCGACACAGAAAACGGGGATGTCGAAGTTAGATCCATCCATGACCTGTCTCAATCCCCCTGTCTGTACCATCCCGTACACCATGAGGATACCACGCAGGGGCACCCACAAGACGACAACTGGCCATCCCCCACAAGCCCTGTGGCAAGGCAACATGAGGTGACCAGCCACTCTGTGACATCACCGCAAATGGCCATGGCCCAGCAGAGGCAACAGTCCCTCGACCAGGTAATCGTGCAACAGCAGCAACTGGCCACGCTCCTCAAGGACCATGCCGATGAATGTGGGGGCACTAAGGCAGACATAGAAACATCAACTGAGACACTTAGGGCAGAAATGGAGAGAAGTACAGAGACACTAAGGGCACAAATGGAGAGTAGCACCGAGAGCCTGAGAGTAGAAATGGAGAGAAGCACCGAGAGCCTGAGAGTACAAATGGAGAGAAGCACCGAGAGCCTGAGGGGGGAACTGCATGCGACGTCCAAAGACGTATGTGCCGAACTTGCCGCAGTGCGCCGTGTGCTCACTGAGCTCTCACAAACCCTTAGGGACATGCATGGACGTGAGCAGGCAGAGACATCATCCGTTGCAAGTTCCGTCCAGGGCAGCCCCCAACGTAGATCTGGGAGGAACCTGCGCTCCACAGGCAGGGGTGCCCCTGATACCCGCAGAGGGGGCTTGCAATAGCGACTGTCCACTGACAATGAGCATCTTTGGACACTGGTGTTCGGGGGGGAGGTAGGAGGGTGGAGGGGGTGTGTTGGGCTCACTTGGGTGGCGGGTCGATAGGGTGTTTAACATGATATCACATATGCCATAAACAATGCACGATCATCCAATGAGATGTGTGGACATTGATCTTTGTGTACGAGGCCATTATAGGCGTACAGTCCATATTGTGCATGTTCCAGACACACACAGTGCCACGAGTCCCGTGTCCATGTATCAGCCACCAGGCGTGAGTGCTAGAAGCATGCATCTATGAGATGCTGACGAATGTCACGGCCCTCCTGTGCCTCGCAGACTCCTTGAGGTGCTGCCACATCCCCACCCTCATCATGACCATCATCAGGTGCTTGCAGTTCTGCGTCAGGGGGCATGGGCACATTTCTACGTACGCACATGTTGTGGAGCATGACACATGCCATGACCATCTTTGCAACCTTCACATGGCGGTACAGGAGTGCCCCGCCAGACCTGCTGAGGCAGCGGAAACGAGTCTTCAGTAGGCCGAATGCCTGTTCTATGACTACACGGGTACGTGAGTGGGCATGGTTGTAGTCCTCCTCATGCTGGTCCCGTGGGTTCCGGACTGGTGTGAGGAGCCATCTCTTCAGTGGATACCCGGCATCACCTGTATGTGGACAATAAAGGAATTTTGAGGAATGCCATTGCTACGTACGCACCCCCCCCCTTCCTGCCAGGTCATTGCCGCATCACATACCCCACATCATCATGCATGAAATGAGACTCACCGAGTAGCCAGGATCTGTTCCCTGCGTGTCGCTCCATGTAGCGTGGTATTGTAGAGTTCCTCAAGACCATAGAATCATGGATTGATCCAGGAAATCGGGCACAACAATGTGTAATGATCCTGTTGGAGTCACACACCATTTGTACATTCAGAGAATGAAATTGTTTTCGGTTGCGGTACTGGGCCTCCATGGCATGTGGGACGACCAATTCCACATGGGTGCAGTCGATGGCACCAATGCAACCCGGTATGCCGGCAAGTGCATGGAATCCCACTTTTGTGTTGGTAATTTCCTGCTCCGAGCGTGGTAGAGAGATGTAGTCGTCTGCGTGCTGCAGGAGGGCATCGAGCACTTGCAATAGTGTCCGTGAGAACAGTGGCTGTGATATGCCATGCAACTGTCCGACTGTGTGCTGGTAGGTGCCTGTGGCCAGGAAGTGGAGTACAGACACCACCTTCAGTAGGGGTGGGATGGCGGTTGGGCTATCTATCATGCTGACAAGGTCAGCCTGTGTCATGTCCACAATGGCGGTTATGGTGTCCCGGTCCAAACGGTAGAGGGTGTGGATCTGCTCATCAGTGAGGTTGAACGGATGTGCTCGGAGGCGTGGGATTGCGGGCTGCCTGCGTGGTGGTAGTGGCTGTGCTGGCGGCCCTTGCTGGCCCTGCCTTGCCCTCCTCCTCCTCCTGCGTCTCCGCCGTGCGGCCGGTTGTAGTTGGTGTTCGTCTTCTTCTTGAAGTTGGAGTACTTGCAGTGCTATCAGGTCCCCCAGGGCCAACATAGCTAGTCCTGCCGGTAGCATTTCGGAGTGGGTGTGGTTGTGGGAGGAGACTGGGTGTGCAATTTATGTGTTTTCAGGCTGTATGGCCTCCACCTGTGGTGATTCATTCCACCTGTGCAAGCTGCTCTCCCCTTTGGGCGAGCACGTCCCGCACACAACGCTGCAATTCGACGAATGGCATCTTGCTATTACAATCATGTATTTGTACCCGATGGCAGTGTAACATTGGTTGATATGTTCATTCGGCTATGGTCCCATTGTTTCACATGCTATCTTTGCAGTCGCGAACAGACTTGTGAAGGGTCAGTGGAACGTAGTACTCGAGTAACGGTGGACCCTCATGCAACACTGTACCGAGGTTGACCGACGGGCGGGGCGTCCCATTTGTGAGTGAAGGCAGTTGCCATTTTCACACACAGCCGCACTAGATGGATTAATTTGTGAATTCAAGCGGCCACAGATGCCTTTTCGACGTGATGTTGCAAATGAGGAATTCGAAGGGCGGCGCTTTCGGTTTTCAGCTAGCGGCGAGGAGATGCCCACAGGTCTGACTGCAAATATAACGTACTATTGTTCAATGTCCTTGGGACAGGGGCCATGGCGAGGATGCAATGATTGATATGAATAGTTTGGGATGCGCAATAGCGACGTGGGCGATGAGGCCGGACGTTCCCAAATACATGTTACTTCACAACACTGGAATTACGGGCTGGGGCACAGTGGATTTTGCAGGCTGCATAACGCACAGACTCAATGGAAATTTCACATGTTATGTGAGTATGGAAACAGGCGTTTTCATTACGGGATGAGGGAATGATGTATGGATGCATGGACAGATGATTTGATACAGAGTTTGCCATGTACAGGGCTTCTTGGAGTCTATCCGCCTCCCCTGCGCTATGTGATGCAGGGCTGCCATAGTGGGACCATCGTCTATCTGGCCTTGTTGAGCCCTCCCTGTCTCGACGCGCCTTCAGACACTTGTGTCTATGCACGTTACCAATCCCATCTGATGGATTCTGTTTTGACAGACGCATGCACAGGTACACTCGTTTGTGATAGTGTTTTCACCTCGATATAGATAGTTATGATTCGCAAGTGGTTTTTGGGTGGTGATGATCCTTTGGAGTGGGCTAGCATGCATATGGCTGGGGATTTGGTGTGATCATTGAAGTGAGTAATTCAGATGTAGTTCTGATGGCCATACTATTCTTTTTCATTTCATTTGGTTGACAGGTATCTCCTCCCCTTTTGCCACTGCCATCTGTATGCCACTCCTGCAGATGGATTTTACTCCCGACACCTGCTGCTTCGTGTTAATCAGTGGAGCAGCATTACGATCTTATGGGACGATCGCCAATGGGCCACATGCCCTTACGCAGTACTAGTGGCTAGGAGCAACATTTCGGCCTTTCAGCTGGACTAGTGCCTCCCTATTGGGACGGCCCTGCGGTTCTAGGCGCTTCCATGTTGCCTTTTCGTACGAGAATGTAGCCCCTGTGTACCATGAAGGAACAGGGCGTCACACAAGAAGTAGCTGGTCATTTATTGCGGATGCAGCCCACAATGGTGAAATGTATTTTGGAGTTCATGGCCTAATGGCTGTATGGGCTTGGAGAATTTGTTGTGCATTAAATTTCTATTCTGATATGAACCGTGTAGCGTTCTTCTTTGCAAGTGATGTGGCATTTTACTATTTGGGGAGCGATGTATTGTGAGGAGATCTGCATTGGGTTCCAGCTTCGGGGTATAGTTGCGTGGTACTGTGCTGGGCGCGTTTGCCTACGAAGCCCAGTGAGGTCAGGGATAAGGGCTGCCATTATGACTGTTTTGATGATGTCATGCTCAGGGGCGGGGGATTAGCTTTTGTGTGACAGATGCCGGTCAGCCAGTTGGATTGGTGGAATGATGTGATTATCGGAATATTGCTGGTCACAGGTGCCTGTGTTTGCGTGCGTTTCTTGGTGGGAGACTGGGGTCATGTCCATTTGTATAGCTTCTGTATTCGTGCCATCTGTGCCCTGCAGCTCCCATTGGGCCCTCTTGGAATTCATTTGTTCGTTGGCAGGCATGGATGACTAGTACATTTCACTGGTTGCATTGTGTGACTTCATTGCACCTAAGGGGGGTTGTACAATGTGGCCAGGGAGCGGTGTACAGGCACTCAGTAGGGCCGTTTACGGTTGGTTCGCGATGCCGTACTTCTCACCATGGCGGAATGGTGCTTTCCGCCGTGCTTGATGGCGTTAGGTGCATGTCCGCTAGGGTCAGAATTCGCGTACCGTTGCGCCATGGTGGTAATTGCGGTTTGGCATGGCGCGCGCGTACTTGGTGCAGTTAGCGTTGGCGTTCACTACGGTGTCGCTAATGGCATCGTACTTTGCGGTGACGGGTCATGATCGCACCGAGCGCTATTCGATGGCGGTATTGCATTTCCGCCATCGTTTTTTCGATTTCCGCCAGGGTCGTAATGAGGGCCAATGTTTCTGTTGTACTGACTTGCGTTGACATGGCTCAAAGAGCAGGTAACCGGTTTGAACTACGTGGATTTCCAAAAGCAGCACCACACACCCTGTAGTGGCTGGAAGTGAGTCAAGGACAGTTAAACTGGCTCGAAAAGCATCTTGAGGTGGTAGACAGGCATTGAAGATGCTTCTGGGCTTCTGAGTTGCTGACAGACCCAGTCCAGGGCCTCCGATAGCAAGGTGAGTCTGTTCTTTTGCCCTTCCCAACTAGGAAGATTTGTAGAGAGCACATGCATGGTTCTGTCCCCTTGACTGAGTGCAGGCCTTGGGTACCAGTGGTCTCAGCTGCAGTAGGTTTTGGCCACCCAGCAATCACCCCAAATATGGCCCTGGAATGGTAGGAGAAGAGCTTTCCTCTTCCTTGGAGCTCCTGGTCTTCATCTCCCTGACAGGGGACTTTGCACTAGACTGTACTCTCAAACGTTTCCCCCCTTATATAGGCAAAACTCCACAGTGGCTAGGTTTCCATCTAGCCTTATGCATGGTTTTCAGTTCTTACTGCCATTTATTTCTTTATTTTTACATTTATATAGCGCACAAAGCAGCCCAAGGGCACCGGGGCGCTGTACAAGCAGGCTTACTTTGCTACATGAGGACTATGGGAAGGGAACATAGGGAGAAAAAACAGATAATACCAGCCTGACTGTGGTTTGTGGTTACAGTGAACCTGGTAAACAGTGAGGTACAGTTATTATTAGGTATAAAGGGGAGACAGGGGAACTCAGGGATGCTATAATACGAGTCCTTTTCTTTGTGATGTCATACCAAGCAAGCTTTATCTAGACAACATGGGGAGGGAGACAGGATGTTTGGGAGCCCTAGAAATATCCAAGATAATGGGACCCCTCTGTGGACTGAAGGTGTCACCTAGTCTACTCTAATTCCCCCTTTCTCTGTCTGCAACATCAAAAGCACTCTGGTATTCAACACCTTAGTTAGAGGCAGTCATTGTATTTGCAGTACTGTCTTTGTAGCACTCGTTCCTAGATGAACCCGCAGGAAGTGTTTCTGTCCCATGCAGGACGTGACAAGGGTTTTCTGGGTGTGACACGCATGGTGTCATGGGTACATCCAGCCTTGACAAACTGAATGAACAACAGGCCTTCTCACCAATGAGTCACTGTCCGTCATGCTGACAATGAAATGACAACACATGTTTGTGTCTGTTTTATTGTGTAATCCCAGTAGACAATATCAACAAAAAGGTGGATTAATCAGGAGGTTCCTGTGAATTGATCGGAGTTGTGAGTGAAAGTGATATAACCAGGAACTTATAAAACTACAACTACAAACCATCACGGTCACACTGTTCAAGGTACATGGCTAAATCTCTTATCACTTTCCTCCTTTCTGGTATAGACATACGAGAGTACAAGATAATCCAAAAGTACATACATTTAATGTGTACATATACCAAAAATGACCTACTTATTACTCACATGTAGACATTTCATTGTGCATTTGTTGGGTTGCTCAAAACATTATGACATTTTAAAACACTAAAATATGACACATACCATAAATACTTATAAGGCAGAAAACACAATACTGAAGTTATAAGAAACCACACAGCTGCCTTTCATAACTCAGTTTAGAAACCAAGCCAAATGGCAATCAAGTCCATATCCATTGGTATGCTAAAAGTAGAAACAGTAATGGTCCAAAATGTCGCCCTCATAATTGCGACGGCCTACACTTCTGACTTTTTCTTTTAACACCCCCCTTACACCACACATATATGTGGGGGGTATGTGATATTAAAGTAATACAGGTGGATGTAGGCCCCCCCCGCATATCTATGTGGTGTAAAGGGGGTTTCATAAATAAAAAGGTTAGCATTTTCGGCCGTCGCAATTATGTGGGTTGCAGTGATCACATAGATCCGTAGAAACTATCTTCTCCGTGTAGCTCTATCAAGTCGTTATCGATTGAACTTAGTTTCATAGTGGAAAATCTAAATCAGTCATTATATAAAATGGCAACATGGTTTGTTCCTATAGTGCATTCATGGAACTTCATCAACAGGCATGCGGAAGAGTGATCGCTGAGGAACTGTAAGAAATAAAATGTATTGTATTTTAGGTACCTAAGATGTGTTTAAGAATGTGCCACGGACATCCAAAATCACGAGGGGCAAAAGTTAAAGGAGGACATTTCCTAACTCCTTTGGAAAGTCTCTTGTGTCTACTATCCCCTGTCCAGCAGGTGTGAGTCCTGTCCTCTTAGAGTGGACAACATTTCCATGGGTCCTGCACAGCCAAAGACATTTCCCCAGAACAATAAAAACACTATGCAACATACAACCCGTGGAAGTTGAGATTCAGGAACTCTTGATTTAGTTCCACCAGTGTCAGGAAGCACTGAGAAGAGCGAGGAGTAAGCAGGGCCCTCCCACCAAGACAAATTATCAACTGAGATAACAATCTGAAAGACGAAACAAACACTCAAGATGACAATCACAGGAAAGACAATGTTTTTCAAGGTAAGGCAGAGGTTCATACCAGGAATGGGGGGTCAAGAAGACCCTAAGAAGTGGTGAAGATAGAGCCGCTCTCAATAATACTTCATTGACGCAGATACACACATTCATATATGCATGCACACAAGCAGTCATGCCCCATACAGTCTCTCTTAATCTCTTAATAAGTTAGATAAACTGCATGGGGCTTTGACTGCTTGTGTGCATTTCTATATGAACATGTGCATCTGCCTGGGTAAGTGTTCTGATGAATGCAGAGTGAATGATTCATTCACACGACAACCAGCAGAACATTTCACTCACACATATACACACATTCATATAGACACATGCACATAAGCAGTCACATACCCATACAGCCTCTCTAAATCATACACTGACACCCACCAACACTTCACTCATGCAGATATACACATTCATATATGCATGAACACAAGCAGGCATGCCCCATACATACTTTCTCAATCTCTTAATGATTGAGAGAAGCTGTGTGGGAGTGTGACTGCTTATGTGCATTTATATATGAATATGTTTTCTCTTGTAGTCTGTTGGTGAGAAGACACAACCTGTGAAGATATAATCTTAACACTTTCCGTTAAAGCCCTAAGGTACTCCCTAAACTCCTCTTCTAAGCCTCTGAGGTCTTCTGGGTGTCTGATGCCACGCATACAGGTGAGAGAGGTGTATGTAACCTACGCCGTCATGATTTCGTTGGGGGTTAAATGATGGTCTTTTCCAGGCTGATTTCTCAAATAGAATAATGCAAGACGAAGGCAGTGGTGCCAGGAGTTTTCAATTCAATACACAGTTTCGCTAATCGGGTCTTAAGGACCCCATTGAGCCTCTCCATTATCCCAGTGGCCTGCAAGTGATAAACTGAGCACAACCTGTACATCATTCTGAAATGTGAAGTGATTTCTGTGAATAAGGCATTAAAAAGTAGGTTCCATAGTCAGATTTTAGGACCTCACAAATTCTCCATAGTGGAAATACCTTTGTCATCAGATATTTTGCTGCTGATTTAGCATCAGGATGTATGCAGGGACCAACCTGAAGCCACCGGAAGAATGGACAAGCGACAACATTCGAATAAAGATAGTTACTACATCTCGTAATCATGTCCACAAAGTCGATATGGATCTCCCTGAATGTCCCAGAGAGCCTAGGCAAGACTAACCTTACCGACTTCATGGTGTTTCCCGGATTGAATTCCTTGCACACAATACCATTTCCTACAAATCTACTTACCTGTTCCTGTAGATTCAGGATAAACCACTCTTCCTGGAGCTCTGCTGTGATTTGTCACTGAGAAGTATGCAACGGGTAATGTAGTTGCTCTACAGCCAAAAGAAGCAGATCTCTGGGCATTACTACCTTCTCTGTCACCTCCTATCTTCTTCCAGAGCTCCTGTTCTTCTCTAGGGGCTCTCTCTAGTATTTCTATGATCTGAAGCACCATGACTGCAGTGTACAGGGCTGACAACCGTACCCGTTGGGACATGGTTTCCATGGTCTGGGAATCTGTAAATGGTAAATACACTGCTACCTTCGCCACCTTGTCTGTGGCATCATTCCCAAGAGTTAATTAATTAGTGCAATTAGTATGTGCAGCGACTTTAACCAAACCTATCCCTGCGGGCAATATTAACGATTCAATTAGTCAGGATAGCAGAGAAGCATGCTGGACCGGGGACCCATCAGTCCTCCTAAACCCTCTTCTCTGCCATCTTGATAACCCGGAATGTATAATGGAGGTGAGTCAGAGTAAATACTGACTGCCTTCCCCTTACTAATTTCTAGCGCCTCTATGTGCCACTTGTTATGCCACTTGCGCTACTTAGGACTTTAAAAAAAGAATTTGGCCCTTTTAGCATCTGTGAATTCGACCCGGTTCAACATGTTTGTTGGCAGTGCAAAGTCACTTTGCACTGCGCTAAACATTCCATGAATTAGTGGTTTTTGTGTGAATTAGTCCCATTTAGCATGGTGAAAAGAGTACCTTTGCAGTGCAAAGTCATTTTGCTCCGCTCTGTGCATTAGGCCCGGTGCAAAGTGTATTTTTGCACTGCAAAGTGACTTTGCACTATGCTCAACATTCTGTGAATTAGGCCCATAAACTGTAATGCTTTCTGCGCATGTTGTCACATATTCTTCTCCTACAGCCTGCCAGCCAGCCAAACCTGGTCAAACAATGAAAACTCTAAAGTAAAATCTTGTGTTCACCCCTTTGTACACAAGGCACATTAGAACTAGCTCCACAAAAAAAAATAATGATATTATGTTCTCCTTTTCTACTAGCTTTACATGATAAACAGCAGCATTTAATTAGAAATGCAAGCCTGTACACACTAGGTCTGTTTGAAATTCCCTCCCCTTGTCACAGAGGAAATGGCTCACAATTCTTGCTCACCAAAGGTCTTAGAAATAAGCACACTTTCAATCTTACCTTTCCCTTTATGAGATAATTATCACTGTTAAACTACTCTCCACAAATTGAAAGATGCAGTTTAATCACATTGGGTGTCATTACGAGTTTGGAGGTATCCATGCCGCTATTTGTGGCATGGCGGTCTCCAAACTCAGGTCCAGGTTCCTTGAATGAGGAATTACTGGGCCATTCCATCCTTGGAGGACCCGGTAATTCCTCATTCAATTTACCCATCCCCATTCCCATTCGAGCCCTCATAGGGCTCAGTGGGAATGGGGAGGGAGCTAACAACGGGCCCGTAAATAACGGGCAAGTTGTTAGCTCCCTGGTCCTTTAGCGGCTCCCGCTAAGGATGGCTGGTTTACCAGCCGGCCTTAGCTGGACCTGCTAAGGGACCTCGTAATGCAGCGGTAAGGGGTTAACGGCACCGGCATCCTTACCAGCGCCGTTAACCCCTTACCGCCGACCTCGTAATGAGTCCCATTGTCTAGTTCTTTATAAATGAACAATCTGCTTCAGTTGTGCAAGAACTTCTTGAAAAGTTGTCTAGTATAGATGCCTTCTTATTAATATTGCTTCCCTCGACTTTGCTATGTAAATAAACACTTTATGTTACTGTAAAGCATACACTATTGTTACATATACGAAATAACAAAATACATTTTTTGCTGATTTATTTGGTTACCTTTCTGTTCATGGATGGGGCGCAGCCTTTGATCGGCATAGTCATCGTACTAAACTAAAATGACGTTACAAGTCAAGATCTTGTCTGATACAGGGGCTCTCAATTTACGATTATGTCCTCAAGTAAACTGTCACTGGACTGCTGTAGAAATGTCTTAGATTCAGAAGAGTCTTAGAGGCACCACAACCTCTGCACAGTCAGTAGGCATCGGAGACTTTTGGAATAGAAGTAGTGTCAGAAATAACCAGATTTCAGCAGCCCTCAGAGAAGCATAGTCTTAGAATAACGCTAAGGAAAGTGGACTCTCCATGTCTTAGGGCAGATTATAATGCAAAAACAAATTAATTCAATGCATTCTTGCACCTGGGCAAAGGACTAGGACAAAAATGTGCCTTGTGCAAAGATGCATTGAAAAAACATTTTTTTTTGCCACTATGCTAATTTCTGCTATTTGCAATTGCACTGGTGCAAAGTTTCTACAATACCGCTCATACTCGATAGGATAAGACTGAGCACTGTCCAGACTAGGAACATCTCTGAATTTGTATCCCTACTACTACTGGAGAGTACTTTGAAAAAAGTTGTGTGCCAACATCACAGGTATGGTTTAAAGGGTGATATGTCTGTCCGATGACTCAAGGACAGCAAGTGACCATAGTAGCTTTACCCAAGGTTTGAGCACGACAGTACACAGATCTGGGAGACCTGTACTTTGGAAGGGCTAATGTTAAAAATGCTGCAAGTAAGGGAGAACACAACTAACAATTCTGAAAGATCTGCTTGCGGACACTGGATGTAGGCATCAATTTCCATTGAAATTCTATATGTATTTATTTGGTGCTTTGGCTTATATCAAACCAATCACCTTTATACTATTAAATACTATATACATACTCTTAAATACATCAAATCAAGAAATCATCATGTTTACATGAATTCATTAATCAAGCTCCCACAATAAAGTGCAGTCAATTAAAAAAGTGCAATCAATTAAAATATGTATGTGAAATAGTATCCCAAACATATACTATTCCTAGCACCACTGGGTTCTGTTCCTCACCCATAAAACCTTTCCAGAACATTTCTAGATTTCAAAATCTTCAATTGAGAGCAAATCTTCCAAAGATGTTTTTTCGCAGATTGTCCAAAGGTTCACACTCCAAATATCCATGTTTCAAGGTTTCAATTTCATTTTCGTTTTTTAAATACTATGCATAATCTCAGGAAGTTTGGAATTTTATTCCAAGCACCTTTCACATCCATTGTTGTTAATTTATTAAACTTGAATCTCATGAATGTTCTAGCAAGGGAACTGAATACAGTATTTCTGTAACTACGTATAAGCAGGGAAAACCTGTAGAGAATCTGATAAAGAAATCCATTTAATAATTTCACTATAATTCAATTGCCTATCCCAGAAATGTATTTCTTTAGTACCTCCTTCCTAAACACTGCATTATTTAAGTTCTGTATATCTATTCCAATTATCTGAATGAAGTCTGAATTCTCTTTACAAAAGGCAAGCAGTGTTGCGCACTTTCCTTCTTGTTGTAATTTCCCCAGTAAACCATACATATTGGCATGACCTGAAGCAATTTTATTTTACCATACATCTTAATTCTGCACTTCAGAACTATGGCTTTCTGGGATTTTAAAGCCAAACTGCTTCTAATAGCTTGTACCAGTGTACTTTTCAGTAGCTTCCATAGAAACCTAAGTATATACCCCTCCAATATAGCAAGCATCTTCCAATCTAGATGCATAACTTTATCCTTCCTGTATGTAACTATTGGAATCACTTTTGCTTGGTATATTTACATATTTGTCTCCATGAGTATTTTCCATATTCATTGTATATTTTGATAATTTTACTTAAAATTGAGTCAATGTTTTGTTTTAGGTGTTCCCCTTGGATTTTTGAATACACCTGAAAGCCGAGAAACTTACATTCCTTCCCTACCTCCAGTAACTTCCGATCTAGTTTCCATAAAAAACCTGTTTTATTAATGTCAATTTCCGTGATTTTGAAAATTCAAAACCAGATAATTTTCTTTGGAATAGTGGTTCATAGCTTCTAAGGTCTTTGTCTGGCATTACTGTGTCTTCTCAGAAAGGAGCACATCATCAGCATACGATGCCCAGGGGATTCTTAAATCATCCAATTTCGGGTGATATATATCCAATTTCTGAGACAAATAATCTAGATCCATCAGAGAGTGGTAAAACATAAATGGGGCAAGAATGCATCCTTCAAAAACTCCCCGGCCATTCAATCTGACTTGCATTGTGGTGCCTTCATGGAGAAGCATAATTAGTTTAAACAGCCCTTCTGGAACCTTTTTATTAGCCAGTTCTTCCCAGAGCGGATTTCTATTTAAATTGTCAAAAGTTGACCTAAAATCAAGAAATGCCACGTAAATGTGCTCCTTCTTCTTCACCGATTCTTGCTTTTGGCAGTTAAAGATGAATCCACAAATATGCCTGCCCAACGCTTTTTGGAAATCCATTTGTTCAAAGATTAATGCCTGGTTTTCTTTTGACCAGAGTTACAATATAGAAAGTAAATATGAAGAAAAAATTGTATCTGAGCTATCTAACACATGGATAGTATTGCTCAGTGGCAATGCGCTCATCTTGGAAGCAAGATGACGCGGAGCAACACAGGTTTGAATCCCGGGTCCGTGCTTAGAAACTTCTTTGGTATTAAGCGTTTTATAAAAAACTATTATTATAATAATAATGAAATTGGTCGATAGTTTATTGGATCTACTCGGGACCCTTTCTTAAAAATGGATATGATTAGGCTTTTAGTCCAAGATAATGGCATTTTGTTCTGCTTAACACAATTGTTTATTAGCGCTGCATGTATTCGAGACCATTCTACAGAATTCATTTTATACATTGCTGAGAGAACATTGTCAGGATGCCAGCCTTTTATTTTTGATGCCCTGCTGGCCTCCTTCATCCTTCTGTCATGTTATGCTATGTTATAAGTCACCCATTGAGCATAAGCATCTGCTGGGAAGGCAGGTGGTGCTTAGGATGGTAGCAAAATGAACCCCTAGAATGTGTTCTGATCAGGTAGAACATAGATGTGCTTTCCATTGTTTTCTGAATGTTAGGTGATCAGAAAGCATTTCCAGGTGACACGGGAGATGGTTCCAGTGAGGTACTGCTTGTGGGGAAAACCTTGTTTCACTCAATCTAGCCTTCATAGATTTCCTTGGTTACATTAGCAATGCAGATTGAGAATGCAGGGAATGGTTGAAGTGGTAAAGCTAAATATCTTCAGAATAAAAAGGGGCCGGTAGCATAGTATGCTCTACGAGCATAGCACAAGTCTTGAACAATGCCAGTTTATTCATAGGAAATCAGTGCAAAGCAGTAGGGAGAGTGTCAAGCCCTGCACACATTCAGATGCCAATGCCTAAAAATCAGATCAAAAAGGTGCAATAGATCCTACCTGTTCTCGTTTTGTCAAAAAGCTTTTGATCCACAGAAGGTTTTGACTGTTGAACCTCATTTGATTAAATCTGCCTACGACTATTCCCTAATCCACACCTCCGCCCACACCAAAGGAAGGACATTGGACTTGGTCACCCATTTAAATTGTGATATTACTATATCTCAAATAACACAGCAACCATGGACCGACCACTACCTAATTAGTTTCACCTTTACTATTGAACTGCAAAAACGTAAAAATATAGATATGGCTTCCCCCCTCCCGACCAGAAGTAAAAAAGACATCACAGTGGAAACATTACTTCCCCACTCCCCACCCTCAGCCATCTCTCTAATGACACCGACCCCAATGCACTAGTAGAGACCTTCAATAAAACACTGATCAAGGCCCTTGATACCATAGCACCAGTTAAACTAAGCAAAAGTAAACAGATGTCCCACCTTCACACCTGGTTCACCCCCCAGCTGAAAGAATTACGACTCCAAAAAAGAAAGCTCCTAGCTATATGGCGACACGCCCCCACAGATGAAAACAAAGCCCAACTAACCAACTTCCCCAATATGTACAAAAAATAAATAATCCTCACCAAAAAACAGTTTAATGACAGAATTCTCAAAGCCAATTCCAACACCAAGGAGCTATTCACCATCCTCCATGAAATGGAAACCCCCATTCCACCCACAGACAATGCCCCTAAAGATAAGCAATGGTGCACTAGCATCCAGAATGTTCTAACTAACAAAATTGCTACTCTGCAAACAAAAATAGCCAACAAAAAAGCATCCATGCTCTCCACTGACATGCAACCTACCATCCCCCTGGCAACAACTTGCACAAACACACCTTTCAAAGTAATACTATCTCTTAATCCCTCAAACTGTCAGGGTGACAGCTGTCCAGCACAAATAATCAAGGACGCAGCTACAGACTTGGCATTGTTTATATCCAAACACATTAATGCCTCATTTAAGACTAGCATAGTACCAAATAACCTCAAAGAATCCTGGGTTCTTCCACTTCTGAAGAAACGGACACTAGACCCATCCATCCCCATGAACTACAGACCAATCACCACGGTCCCATTCCTCCAAAAAATAATTGACAGGGGAGCCTATCCCCAAATTCAGAACTATCTTTAAACCAACCAGCTATTAGGCTCCCGCCAATCCGGATTCAGACCACAACATGTTACAGAAACAACTAATTGATTTAAAGTCTCAAATCGAAGAGTTGAAGGATAAAGGTAAAATGGCTATGCTACTTCTCCTCGACTTATTGGCGGCCTTTGACCTGGTAGACCACACAGTGTTATGTAAACACCTGGCATCAGCTGCCCATTTCGCGAGTGATGCTATAGCATGGGTAAAATCCTTCCTAGCTAACCGAACGATGAGAGTGTTTTCCCCCTCAGCATCTGCAGACGCAATCCAAATCACCTGTGGCGTTCCACAGGGATCATGTGTCTCACCGACTATGTATAATATCTTTACCAAGCCACTCTTCGACTAATTGGATAGACTGGGAGTCATCTACACCAATTATGCAGATGACTCTCAGATCCTCATACCCCTCTTGGGCAACTTTGTCGAAGACTCAGCTCTGGTACACAAGATATATCTCCTCATTCAGGCATGGATGGCATCCCATGGCCTCTGCCTGAATGACGATAAAACTGATATCTTAATACTGGTTTCCGACGCTAACCTAAAAAATCTCAGTCCTATCTACGCTGCTTTCACTATCGATGGCAACGTAAATAAAGTAGTAACGGAGGTAAAAACATTAGGATTGTACCTAGACTCCACTTTATCACAAAAAAACAAGATAACACCATGGCATCATCAACTGCCTACACTTGCAAACTTATATGAGCTTGCAGACCCTTCCTGTCCAATGCCAGCTGCATTACGCTAGCCAACACACTCATTATGCCTAAATTAGATTATTGCAACACCCTATACACAGGAGCTAACAAATACATTTTACACAAAATGCAAATACTGCAAAATAATGGCCTCAGAGCAGTCTTGAGCGTGCCCAGTAGAGACCACATTTCTATAGATGGCTAAAAATCAGCGACAGAATCCTTCTAAAAACATCATCCCTTACCTACAAATGTCTGAACAATGCTGCACCCCTCTACCTCTCAGACGGAATGATTAGAAGAACCTTGTCCCGCACTACCAGATCATCTAACTCCCGTTGTCTAAAATTTCCCAGATTTAAACTCTCCAAATCCGGAGGAGCTAGTTTCCCTGTGAAAGCAGCTACAACCTGGAATGCACTCCCTTCAGCCCTCAGAACGGAGCAACCATACCCTAGATTCGGATGTAATCTGCTAAACTGGCTCTGTGCCAATGACAACTAAGACCTGCTTGTTGTATTGTACCCTAAGCACTTGTGACTAATCGACTTCCTTTTTATTTACTCTATTACTCAGTTAACATTGAACCTCCTATGTACCTTACTATTCACAACTGTATCATTGTACCCATTGCAGATCCATCCTTTTTTCATTGTAATATTACCTATTTACCCTATTTGTGTAACTAAGCTTCAGGTATACTTGTATCTGCTGCGCCCAGTTACCTAAGGGTTTGGTGCGGATTACCAAATAAATAAACAAACAAACAAACCAAACAAAGGCTGCCAGAGCATCTAATAACATGATGGTTGTAATCCTTCCTAGGTCAACTAAGGTAGCATGTTATTTACCATTGTAGTGACGACCGATTCTGTACTATGCAAAGAATAAAAAACAGCTTGATTAGAATTGGGTACATTGTTATCTTAGAGGTCAGCCTGGTGCTTGCAAACAAAGCAACTCTTTTCTCATCCCAGACACGCAGGCACCCCAATCATGCCTCCCCACTGCAATCTTATATGCATTGGCATCACGCTTTGCTCTCCCTGATACAAATCACAGACCTTGTTGTTCTCTTCTCCCCACTGTGTATGTTACACCTCCCAAGAGGAGGACATGGTGTCCCACCTGGTGTCCCACTAATCCATCCAATTCATGAAAGATTTATGAGTCTTATTCCTGCGCATCTGGTATTTCAAATAGAATGACCATTATTCTGGAGGGCGCTAGTGTCCTAAATATCCGTTCATGTTTTGGCAGCTCAAGATCTCTACCCCAGATCCAATGAGTGGGGCCTTCGTACTGGGTCGCATCTCTTCTCCCATTTAGTTGCTTGCATTCCTACCTAATTGTTCAACGGTCTCGCTAGATACATTTATATGTGGGTGTACGTGCATGTTCCCTACTGTACCTGGGAAATGGAATGTGATAATCAAGCAAGAGATGGGGCCTTGTTGCTCTGTGTCTCCAACACAACCTGTGAGGCTTCATGCCTACTCTTAAATGCAGTGTTAGTTCATCTTATAAACGTTGTGTGTATGCAATGTAATCTACAAACACTATCAGGAAGCAAATAGTTAGTTTTCCCTGTATAGGCTTCCAAAATATGTGCGTCTCCCACCATTTGCTTCTACCTATAAGGTTCCCCCTTTCATACTACACCACCCTCTCCACCTTCTCCACATATTAATATATTTTTCGCAGTCTGAATTGTTTGGGAGGGGCGGTGGTTTGAACATGCATCCTAACAGTAGCCACAGCTGTTCTGTTGAAGGTATTTTCTTGTGAGTATCACGTCAAGTGACCTTCCTAACTATTCTGTTAAGTTCCTGTGCCTGCTGAAGCAATTCCCTATCTTGGATCTCCTGCTATGAGAGAGGAAGCACGGTGTGTTTCCTTTCAATCCACACTTAGTATTTATTTATTTATTTATTTTTTAATTTTTTTTATTTGCTACATGCCCAGACCCTCAGGTGTCACGGCGTGGCTATAAGACAGCTTAGCAATTAGTAAAATTCAAACATTACATTTGTTCCATTACATGATATAAATTACAGAATATTCACAACATTATACAATAGCCTAAATATTCACAGCAGTATAAGATGGACGGGGCCTATCTTTGGGTGCTAATATTGGTTGAATAACCAAGTTTTTAACTGTTTCTTAAAGATCGTGAAAAAGATGCTTTTTTGATGTGGATGGGTAGGGTGTTCCAGTGTTTAGGGGCTAAAGTGGTGAAGCTGCTGCCCCCTGTTCTTGTGTTTTTGAATTGGGGGGGGGGGTCCAGGAGGAGTTTGTCATTGGATCTAAGTAGCCTCATGTCGGATTTGGGATGCAGAGTGTTATTGAGGTAGATAGGTCCTTTTTTGGTAAGGCATTTGTGGGTGATGCATAATGTTTTGAAGATAATTCGGGCTTTGATGGGGAGCCACTGAGCATTTTTCCTAATCTTGGATATATGGTCTGATTTTTTTATGCCTAGAGCTGCCCTCAGGACTTTATTTTGCAAAAGTTGCATTTTGGCTAGGTTGGTGTTAGAGGTGCCCAGTAGCAATACATTACAGTAATCCAATTTCGATAGGACCAGTACTCTGGCTAGGGTGAGGCAATTTGCTGGGGTCAGAAATTGTCGGCTGAGCGCAATTAATTTAGAGGTGTAGGCCGTGGAGGAGGAAAGTACATTGATCTGTTTAGTCATGGTCAGGCTGGCATCGATGTACATGCCCAGTGTTTTTACTTGCTTTGACACTGGAATATTGATACCGTCGATATTGATGATTGAATATTCTGGCTGAAGGGTTGCTATTTTGGCTGCAGATCCTACGATGAGGACTTCTGTCTTCTCATCGTTAAGACATAGGCTGTTTAATGCCATTCAGTTTTGTATGATGACGTACATTTTATTGATTGTTAGTGTGTCCTGGTCATAGTTGCCTGTAAGTGGTATAAGGATCTGGGTGTCATCCGCAAAATTTGTGTATATGACACCCATTTCGTCAAGTGCTGAGAACAGGAGCTTGGTATATGCATTGTACAGCGTGGGAGAAAGGCAAGAGCCTTGGGGTACTCCTATGGGGACTGGGATGGGGTTGGCTGCTTCTTTGCCTATGGACACTCTGGAGGTGCGGTCGGTTAAGAAGGATTTCACCCAAGCAGTGGCTGCCCTGGAGAAGTTAAACTCGCAGGCAAGTGAGTTGCAGAGTTTGTCGTGGTCCACCAGGTCGAACACGGCTGAGAGGTCCAACAGCAGAAGAATGCATAGTTTCCCTGAATCTCTGAAGGCATCCATCTGGATTTTGAGGTCCAAGAGAGCTGTTTCAGTGCTATGGTTAGGCCTGAAACCTGATTGTCTGGTGCCGAGGAGCTGATTGGATTCCAAATGGGTTTGAATTTGGTTGTAGGCTAGTTTGTCGATGATTTTGAGTAAAAATGGGACCGTGGTTATGGGGCGATAATTAGTTGGAATGGTGGGGTCTAGATTTGGTTTTTTTAGAAGCGGGGGAACCCAGGCTTCTTTAATGCAGGTCGGAACTGTATTGGAATTGAATGAGGCATTGACAAAATTAGTGATGAGGGGGGTCAGGGTGGGTGCACAGGCTTTGACTAATTTGGCCGGGACAGTGTCTCCTTTGCAGTTGGATGCTTTTAGTTTAGAGATTGTGTTGAGTACGAGGTCGTGTGTGACTTGAAAGGGGGGGTTGGAGTGGTCACTGGAAAGGGTGCAGGGATTAGGGGAGGGGGAGTTTTTGGTTGCTAGGAGTAGTTTTTTGGAGTTGATTTTATTTTGCAGCATAGTGATTTTGGAGGCAAGAGCGTTTTGTATGGTGGTACACCATTCTTTACTTGTGTTTGTGGGTGTGTTGGTTGGAAGTGGATTTTCAAGTTCTCTAAGGATAGAGAAGAGCTCTTTGGAGTCTGATGCTGCATTGCTAATGCGAGCATTGTAGGCATTTGCTTTGTGGGTGATGATAGCTGATTTGTAGAGGGTATTTGCGTCTTTCAATGCTTTGGCTGCGTCCGGGGAGGGATGTTTATTATGGACATGCGCGAGAGAGCGTTTTTTCCTTCTAAGGGCGATTAGTTCCTCGTTGAACCAGAAGTTGGATTTTTTATTGAGGCGTCTTAGTTTGGAGGTGACAGGTGCTATGGTGTCTATCGCTGTGGAGAGGCATTGTAGTAGCAATGGGGAGAGCTTACTGTGTAACTTCTGCATGCCTCGCCCACAATTCCCTCATGCAATCTGCTTCTTTTAAGGTGTATTTCCTTCTTCTGTGCCCTTGCAATAATGTACCTCTTGTGAAATCTCCTTCGTTTTAGCTCTGCATCCATTTCTTAAGACTGTACAAAGATGCACCATATTCCCCAGCCATTTCCCACAACCCCCTTGCAAAGTTCTCCTTGTTTTAGCTCTGTTTCAAGTTTGAGTAGCTTAATATAAAGAGGCAGTCATCTTGCCCACCATTATTCCACAGTCCCCTATGTTTGTTTTTAGGAGTTTATCAATGTTTTGTGATTTTACAAAGAGGCAACCATCTTTCCCATGGCTCTCCCACATTATCTTTGTGAAGTCCAGGTCTGTCATAGGATAATTAAGTCACTAATCCTCCCCCAGAACTATTTCTGCAGTTAGCCTAAGGAAGCTTTGCTCATACAGCCGGAAAAGGGCAGAGGCTAAGGGTACCTCCAGTTTGCCTGTTCACCTGGTGCCAAAGTCCTGCTCCTGGCATGCTTAGCAGTCAGTTTGACAACCAGGCAAGGCAAAACATCAACTTTGACATTTACATTCCAATATTAATAAAATTCAGTGGCCAGAAAATCCAGTACATAGCTAGATTACTCCTTTCATTCTGTTGCCATTTGCAGATAATCTAGGTCTGCAGCCAGAGAATCCATTGTGTAGACGGTCTAATCACTTTTCTACCAGAAAACATTGTGCATAACCAGAGTTATTTGCTTTGCTACCAAATGATGCAATTGCATAACCAACATTATTTTACAACATAAAACCCACTGCATTTCAGAATTGAGTTATAGCATACCAGACATTCGATTACATAGTTGAACAGATCGCTTCTGGTTTTGGTGAATCCATTGCATAGAACGACCAATGACAGGTGTCTCAGATATAAGCAGATATCTCTGCTATATATTACCTTCCACCTCTAAGGGCCACAGACTTAAGCAGACAGAGCTGTGCCCTCGATAAACTATTTAGCACTTTTATATATTAGGCTATACCTCCAGGGTTCCATGTCATTTCATCGTGGGATGTTTTTTCGCAGGTTTTTTTGACCGTGGAATTTTTGTACTTTTTATTTTTGAGGGGGTCCCCTCGCCCAAACCACTCATCCACTGTTGATGTTTTATATATTCCCGAACACCCACACCCCAAATATATATTTTTGTAACCCCGTAACCCTCTTAAAACTGTCGATGAGCTTTTTTCCATTAAAAAATCTGCGGCAAAAAACCCTACGAAAAAACATCCTGCGATAAAAGGACGTTGTACTGCCTCCAGACGTCCAAGGGTTAGTAGATCATTCTGTTAGATATTACTTTCTACAACTAAGTGTGCCAGACAAAGCACACTGCACGGTTACATATCATGTTATGATTCAAGGTGACCCAATCGAAGCCAGACAAAAAGCACATTGTATTTGTATGTGTTGTGTTTCAGCCTTTGAGGGTCTCAGATAAAACACAATGCGCTGTTATAAACTGTGTTCAGCTTCTGGGAATCCCTGGCAAAAGCATATACCCCTGCAAGCCATTTTACTCTGTGATTAGGTGTCACAGACAAAGGGACGCAACTTTGCTATATATTGTGTTCTACTCTAGGTATCCCAGACAAAAACAGTGCATTCTCAAATACTGTTTTCGGCTGCTAGGTGCTGCAGACTGAAGCACTATGTATTGTTACACTGTGCTCTTTGTTGGGCATCACAGATAAAGGCAGATTCCTGTGGTGTATATTGTTGTTTCTAGGGTCCCTGACAAAAGAACACAGCCCTATGTTATGCTCCTAGATTGAACCAGACACAACACCCTATGTTCTTATGCATTGTGTTTGCTCCAGGCAAAACAGACAGCTCTGTTCTACACTGTGCACTGCCTCCGATAAGCGCCCAGACAAATAACATGGTGGATTACATACTACCCCCATTCACAGCTATATTTATTTATGTATTTATTGAACATTTGTATGGCGCCTATACAGCAGAAAGTGTTTCCAGGGCACATAGCACGTAACAGCACAACACTGTATTGGGCAACAGCCTGCGAAAAAAGCTTGCTGCATTGTTCTATTTTGTGCTCTGCACCTGGATCTCTAGGTTAAAAGAATACCACATAACCTCACACAGATCAATGCTCACAAGCTGCTCAAGCTCAAACTTACAACATTGTATCACATTGCACTTTATTCTATCCATTCCATCTATCTAGGATATCATATTGCTTACTATCACTTAGCCCAAGGGGCTGTTAGGACAAAAGCACTGTCTATTTGCCTGGCCGTCTGACGATAGAACTCTAGAATTCAGAGGAGTGTGTTTTTAGTGGCAAAGCACATATCACTGTGACCTATTTTCAACTGCCTGTTTGAGGACTGAATGCACCAGCATCCTGTGCAGTATCCCAATGATCCACTTTGTTATAATACAGCATGATCTGATTGGTCCACACCCAAGCATCATCTTGCAACTCCGTCTATACCTAGAAGACCACCTTTCTACTCTCAGATACATTTATGAAAACAGCCCACTTTGAACTCACTATACCTAGAAGACCACCTTTCTACTCTCAGATACATTTATGAAAACAGCCCACTTTGAACTCACTACACGATTGTCCTGAACTGTTGTGCACAAGATTGTGGCCTCTTTGAGAAAGATCAACACCATGCTAACAAACTCAAGGGTAAGAGATATAAACCTAACACAAAAGGAAGCCATCGTGTATGCAATATAACACACATCACCTTTAAAACCTCACTCTCAAATTTGGACTCCCAAGGAAGGATTAACCAACAGAAATATCGCTCCCACTACAGACTACACCACACCACCATCCTAACAACTGACCCATACAACACCCATCAACAGTGCCCCAAAGGATTGGGGGAAGAAAGTCTACAAGCCAGACGCGAAACTCACATGTCTCATATTATCTCTCCACTTACCAACATGACCCAGACCTTTTGAAAACCTTAACAGGTGGATCCCATCATGAAAGTGAAAGCTTGAGGATCAGAATCCAAACCCAGCAAAACCCCACCGCCAACCAGGAACACAGTTGATTCATAAAACCAGGCCAGGAACACCTATTTTGATAAAGTGACCTTTCTATCGCACGCATATTCTTTCTTTGTAGACAAACTGTATCTGACAAAAAGATAATGCTGGCTAAAGGCTAAAGACAGTAATTGTTCCTGAATATGGGGGCGGGGAGGGGTCCATAGCATAAATAGGTGCCCAACTGTAATGCTAAAATAAAAAAGAGAAACTTATGAGGGGCAGATAGGTGAACGTAACATGAAAGTAAGAAGGCCATTACTTTGGGAAAGGGTAGATGTCATATGACGATTTCAGGGGGGCCCCGATGAAGGACTGTTAAGAGTTCGCAGTCAGACAGGAAAGGGAACAGGCCTTCTCATCAAGAGAGGCCCCAACATAGCGGCACAGGCTTCCCAAATGCAACTGAAAAAAACTGGAAAAAACAACATCATCACTGTCCCCAATGATTTAGAGCATTGATAGGTTCACAATGGAGGCACAGATAGATACTGTAGAAACCCACCAAAATAAATTTGAAGTACCTTTTTTGACAGAAACTTGAACCTCACAGGCCTATTATAAGCGCTTGGAAACACGAGTTTGTTCCAAAATGTATCCTACATAAGTGTATGTGGGGTATAATAGGGTAGGAGGTTAAGTGTTAGGTGTTAGTCACTGAATACATTCACAACCATTACATGTCACAGATGTAGCAGGACGTCGCAAACATCATACAACTTAGCAAACATTGCATAATGTTGCAAACATCGTATTGCATTATACCCTACAGCATACACAACATAGGGAAGCAAAATAAACACAAGGAATAACAGAGGGTAGGCGTGAAGTCCATGTGCCTATTTCTTCTCTCTCTCCCTCTTTCTCTCTCTCTCTCTCTCTCTCTCATTCCCTTTATCTCTCTCTTTCTCCCAGGTAAATTATGCGTGAGAGCAGAAGTATCCAAGGTTAACAAAAGCACAGACCTTAGAGTGCAGGACACAGCAGAGAACAATGTGATGTCTCCAGGGGTGGACTGGGAACTAAAAGAGGCCCTGGAAATAATTACTGGTGACCAAAAGAGGCCCTGGAAATAATGTTCACAGTGGCCCCATATGACACTTTTTCTGCAAGCCCAATGATTTTCCTATGAGAACATTTGGAAATAACACACAAAAGAGGACCAGGGTGCAGAGGCCCACCTGGAAATCCCCAGAGTTCCCTATAGGCCAGTCCACCACTGGATGCCTCACACTACCCAGTACAGCTGCTCAGCCTAATTGGGCCTCCTTGGGCTGTGCCAACTGGTCCAATTTGGCATCCAGTTATTGAGACTCATACCTTCGTCCCTGACCTTGCAGAACCCACCCTGTCTCAAAGATCCCAGAGACAAGTCTCATACTGCAGATCAATATGTCAGAAGTAAAACTCCCAGTAAACCTCAAGGGGGTTTTCTAGGAATTGGGATAATGATGGTCCAGGTATTGGAAAGCCAAACGCAAGTAGTACCTCGAAAAGTATCAACTTGGCTGCATGGCATATTATTGTGAATAAAATGGAGCTCATAATATCTACTGCCAAAATATCGAATTTCTATCAAAGACTTTCTGCTTGGCGCAGCAATATCAAACACCTTTTCACACAATGAACATAGTTTATAAACGCGTTTTTCAATGGAAACACCGTATTGAAAAACGCTTTGTAAATCAGGCCCAGTGTGTTTAAAATGTGTCTATGATAAATATTGATTTTGACGTTTTCTCAGGGACGTCATTTGGGGGTCACCAGGGGTCGCAGTTGGGGGCTGGGGGTCAACTGACATCACTTCCACTGATGTCATCAGAGGTCAAAGGTCATGTGATGTCACATTCACTACCCCTGGCATTTTGTTGAAGTGACGTCCCTGCGTTTTCTCAACCTGTTGGCCACAAATACAGTTTTTCAGTTAGTGCTGCAGATAACAGCTATGCAAGCAAATGCTTAATTTTTTGCTGACTTTCTTTTTTAATCTTTTTAGGGCAAGGAGTCAAGAAATGGGAAAGAGAGTGACAGCCTGGCTTTATGGCAAAAAAGACATTTTAGAGACGGTAAAACCATAAAATAGACATTTTACGTTATTATCAACAAATTAAATAAAAGATTATTTGATTTGGTCCTACAAGAAGTCACAGAGAAGCCACACCACCAGGGATATTTTTACTGTCTACCACTGGGAGAAATAATAGCAATGAGAACGGGATCGAGTATCCATGCTGCCTGTCCTGTTTGTGGTGCAGGCTTGGAGTATTTGGCACACTTGTCTTTTTGCCCCAATTATGCTAAGCTAAGAAGGTGTTTGCTGGTCCCTGTTTTTAGAGGGAAGACACTTTACTCAGTATGGTCCTGCGCTTCTCTTTCTGTTGAAAGCAGAATCTCTCCTGGCATCTTGGGCACTGCCGATCTTTGTAAGTAGGGCATTGAAAATGCACCAGAAGATTTTGCAGGACAAAGAGGCCTTTTTTATTAACAAACTAAAGTACACCCTCCCTTCAAGTAGGAGGCTAGAGCGCTGGTGTTTTATGTTATTTTACAACCTGAAGGGGGTGGCTGAATTTTTATTTTAATGTTTTTATGTATGGATTTTCATAAGACTGTGTTTTGTGTCTGTGTTTTGTACTTTTATGAATTTTGGTATCAAAATAAAGTTTATTGCTACTACTGCTTAAACTTCTTTTACAGATTAGTTATTTTGCACTCAATAAATCTGATTTCCAAAAAGCTTTTCAATTTGATGTTCCCATTGCAAAAGGCTTTTGCAAATGAGGCCCTATATCTTGACCTACTTTTTTCCCACTCAATTCTTTGACCTTTCAGGTCGAACTCCAAATACAGTGTAGTAACAGTTAGAATGAGATAGGTGCGCCATCAGCCACTCCTGGTCAAAACAGGACTACATGTCTGTGCGGGGATAGGAACTCAGCTGGACCCATGCAGGGAGACTGCTAGGAGAGGAAACCTCCATCAAGGCTTCCAAGTCACAGAAGATCCAGGATAAGCCAGGGAACACATAGAGATACAGTTTCTCTCTGTCTCTAAGGTGGAGGTAAAATCATCGGTCGAAGTGAGCGGGGACAGTAGGGAGCGGTGTTCCACTACTTTTATTTTGTACTGTTACCTGTTCCACTACATTTTGCAACCAACTTTACCATTCTGGACCTGTTCTTTGTAAAGTTAAAGCACACGTCTCGACTTTACCACCGGATATCAGTGACAGCTAAAGTGAAATCTGGTTCAATTCAATTGGCTGTAAACCAGCAAGACTGCACCCCTTGGAAAATGAGTGTCACGTCGCTCCCTTCCTCCCTTCTCTGTCCTTCCTTCCTACTCGGTCCTCCATCGGAGTCACAGTTACACTGCTTTTTTGGTACACTTCTATTTTTAAAATTGATTGGCACCCATAATAAAGGCCGTATTACATTGTGATTTGACCGATGGGTAGAATTCCTCTTCTGGCATGGGGGTTGGTAACTGCCACTTTGGGAAGTTCTTACAGGCCATCCCTTAGAACTAGGAGCACAACACACATTTACTGGAACGCTCTACCTGCAGACATTAGAGCGGAGAACTCACTCCCGATTTTTCGTAGGAAACTTAAGACCTCCTTCCTTGCACAATAATATGTGACACTTTCTAGCCTATGTAAATATACTGCACTGTAAATTCGTACAAATGTCATACCTGCTGCTGTATATTATGAATTACTTGTGTATATGCAACTAAGATATGTCTGTAACAAGTGCCACAATGCCCCCAGGCTGACGTGAGCTCAATAAATCCGAATAAATAAATAAATAAATACTAGACTGTACTAGAGTAAAAATGTCCATTGTGCAAAAACATATTCTTTCAGTGCATTTTTTCACCAGGGATATGCTTGCTCCAGTGCTAGCACTAGTACAAAATGTTCCCAGAAAAACAATGCTTTGAAAGAATATGTTGTTTGCCCTAGAGAGAATTGCACGTTTGCACTGATTAAAGGTTGGTGCAATATAGCAAATAAAATGCACAGGGGCAGCACTTTTCTCGCAGTAGTGGGTCAGAACCTGATATGCTGGATTTCCTCTTCCCGTACCTTACCCTATTCTCATTTCCACTGCCTCCCCCCCCAGACCTCAAAACATGTTCTTAGTTTATGAAAAATCACAATTATTAAACAAACTACATTTCAGAACTAATTGCTGGCTAGCGTGTTTATTCCCCACCCTTTTGTGCTACCGAGCTTCATCGGTAAATCCATATAACAATTAAATACATCTTAATCAAAAAAATATGGTTCACTCTCCTTTCTTCTTTTTTCAACTAAAGTGCTTTTTGCTTCCTCGCTTCACATGCCTTCATTAATCGTTTGTGATGGCAGCTGATAAAAAGCCAGGCGAGTACACAGCAGGTTAAACTAACACATTAACAAACGGTCTTCTCCCTTGATCCACCCAACTTCCAAAAATAGAATGCCAAATAGCTGGAGCAGAAAAAAGGGTTCAAACCAAAATGACCTAATTCAATTGGCAGCTGTGAATACACAACATACAATTTAATGGGATCGCCGCAGCTTAGCAGTGGAGACTCTTTACTAAGTTTCTTTATATTCATAAGCAAACTTAAGCACCGCTGAGAGGCTGTAAACAGGAAGTTACTCAGTAGCAGACCAGGTAGAGGCCTGGGTAATCCGAGTTCACTCTGAGTTAAGGGAGTGTTCAGATCTGATCCAGAATTATGCCTTTACCTTTTAATTATTTCATAGTGAGGTGTGGCAATTGTTTGATGACATGTGTACCTAATTGTATTGCAGCCAATTCTCCAAAGTGTTACAAGAAAGGTTAAAGAGTGGGCCTGGAGCAGGTACGTAAGATTCAAAAAACATTGCAAAGATCCAAAAAGTCAATTTACTCTAGCATCGCAGAAGTTCTGAGAAAGAAAGACCAATCAGGGGGTGTATGAGTAGACACCACGAGCAGGGGAGCACCGCTGCTAGCACCAGTGGTTACTAGGGGTTCAGGGGAATGCGGTGTCTAGAATATCAATTTCCCTACAGTTTCTCCAATCTTTTTTCCTGGCCTTCTGCAAGTGAAGGCACATGATACTGCAGGTCACAAAGGGGTTAAATATCTTGTGAGGATTTCATTAAAATACCATAAAGTGAAAATAAAACTGGCAACGTAGTGGAGGGATCAGGTGATTAAAGGGGTGCAAAGAAAGCATAATTAGTACGGAATGGATACCAGTGTTCTTCTGAACTGTATTGTAGAAGAAATTGCATAGTGTATGAATGTATTTGCGACCAATATAATTTACACATTTCTGTCGATTATAATTGTGCCGCAAAATATTATTTATTTATTTATTGCATTTGGTTATACGCCCAAACCCTTAGGTGTCACGGCATAGGTTACATATATCTTCGTTTTCATGTCAGGTTACATATATCTTTGTTTTCATGTCAGGGTTACATACATTTTAAGTTGCAAAAACAGTACAGGCATATAAACACATTGGCTATCATATGGCATAGCAGTGATCTTGTGGTACTAGGAGGGTTACAGGCTCAGAGGGAGGAGTTTGTGTTGGAATTTTAGTAATTGTTGAACAGCCAAGTTTTTAGTTGTTTTTTTAACTTTGGTAGCCAGATTTCATTGGACAGATGGGGCAGAAGAGAGTTCCAGATGCAGGGGGCTGCAATTGGGAAGCAGGCGTTACCTGCTCTTGTGGTAGTGAAGCGTGGGATATGCAACTGAGTATTTGCATTGGATCTGAGACGTTCTGAACGAGTCTTTACGTACAATGCATCTATTGAGATAGGTGGGAGAAGTGTCAAATAAGCATTTGTGGATGGTGGTGTTTTATGGAGGATTCTAGCATGAACTGGGAACCAGTGTGCATCTCTTCTGTGTTGTGTGATGTGTTCTCTTCTCTTAATGCCCAGTTCTGCTCTAAGGGCTTTATTTTGTATGAGTTGGAGTTTAGTTCGTTTTTTTATAGGTACCTAGGAGTAGAATGTTGCAATAGTCTATGTTTGTTAGGATGAGGGCTGTAGCAAGTGTCAAGCAATTGTGAGATGATAGGAGAGGCCTGCTTAGTGTGATGAGTTAGGCAGTATAGGCCTTTTAAGAAGCGAAGTTGCTGATGTGATTGTTCATGGTGAGATTTGAGTCCAGGTTTACTCGTAGTGTTTTCACTGTGTGGGAAATGGTCAGGGGTGTACCATCAATCACTATGGTTGTGTAATCTGGGTGGAGCTTGCTGAGTCTATTTGGGGAACCAACTATGAGAATCTCAGTTTTTTCTCAATTAAGACAAAGGCTGTTATTGGCCATCCAGTTTTGGATGTGGGAGTATATAGTGTTGATGGTGGCCGTGTCCTGTTCCAAGTTGCCTGTGATGGGAATAATGATCTGTGTGTCATCAGCAAAGTTTCTGTAGATTAGTCCCATGGCATCTAGTGCTGTGAAAAGTAACTTAGTGTAGGCGTTGTAAAGGGTGGGGGATAGGCAGGATCCTTGCGGTACTCCTAGTGGTACCAGGATGGGGTCCGCTGTAACTTCCCCTAGGGAAACTCTTGAGGTGCGATCGGAGAGGAAGGATTTTATCCAGGCGGTGGCCTTCTGGGAAAAGTGCAAGCTGGTGGATAGGGTTTGTCATAGTTTGTCGTGGTCGACCAAGTCAAATGCCGCTGACAGGTCTAGGAGTAGTAGGATACACAGTTTGCCAGAGTCCCTGATAGCATCCACCTGGTTTTTTAGGTCCGAAAGGGCAGTCTCCGTACTGTGATTGGGGCGGAAGCCTTATTGTCTTTCCCCTAGTAGGTGATTTTGTTTAAAATGGGATTGTACTTGGGTATAGACTATTTTGTCGATGATTTTGAGGAGGAAAGGCACCGTTGTTATTGGCCTGTAATTGGTGAGGATTGTTGGGTTTAGCAAAAGTTTTTTAAGTCAGGGTGTGACCCAAGCTACTTTAATGGATGCTGGTATTTCGCTGGAATCAAAGGATTCATTCACAAAACTAGTGATGGTGGGTGCTAGCGTGGTGGCGCTGTCTTTAACTACTTTAGCTGGGGTGCTGTCACCTTTGCAATTAGAGTGAAGCTATTGTTTTGAGGACCTGATCGGTGGTGACTTGTGTAAAGTGAAAATCAGGTACGTCCGACCTGGTGGTAGTGGTCAAAGGGTCGGGGGGCATGGTAGTAAGATCTAGTAGTTTTTTGTGTGTGGTCACTTTGGAGGATAGAGCGTCCTGAATAGTGGTGCACCAGGATTTACTAGGGACTATAGGGCTGGTGGGAAGAATGGGTGATTCTAGTTCTCTGATAATGGTTAATAGCTCTTTAGTGTTAGAAGCTGCGGCGGCTATACGGTCATTGAGAGATTCCGCTTTGTGAGAAAGTACACTGTGTTTATAGGCTTCAGATAGCTGTTGTAGTTTCGTTTGAAGTTCTGGGGAGTTATTTTTCCTGGTTAGATGTTCTAGCACTCTTTTTTCTCTTCTAAGTTGTATGAGTTCATTGTTGAACCAGTGGGTGCTGCGTTTAGTTTTGAGCACTTTGGTTTTGAGGGGGGCTACTTCATCAACTGCTGATTTAAGACATTGGTGGTAGTGCTTTGCGATACTCTCTGAACTAGTACAGTCCAGTGGGTTGGAATTGAGTAGGGTGTTGAGAACTGGGTTTAAGTTCTCCGGGGTAAGCTTACGTGCATTTCTGACCTGGATGGATAGTGGTTTGCAAGTTGTAGTTGTATGGTCGGTGTCTAGCTTTATTTTGAACTTAATTAGGCAGTGGTCGGACCATTGTAATTGGAGGACAACTGTTATGGTTAATGCGGTATTAAGGGTGAGTATCCAGTCGAGGATTCTACCTTTAGAGTGGGTAGGGGTGTTCACTATTTGGAAAAATTGCATCTCCTGGAACGCTTTTTGGCAGACTACAACTTTGATGTCTGCGGTGTCATCAGAACATAAGTTAAGTTCCCCTAGGAGGATTATTTAGTTTTAGGTTTAAGTATTGGTGTAGTTAGTAGAGGTAGGCCTTTGTCTGACTTACGCTGGGTGTTCTGTAAACTATTAGGAAGTTGATGGTTTCTTGATGGTTAACGGCTAGTTTAAGAGAGAGAGCTTCGTATCCACCAAGTACTTCCATTTTACATTCCCTATAATGTAGTGAGGTTTTGTGGATGATAGCCACTCCTCCACCTATGGCTTCAGAGCGATCTGCTCTGAGCAGGGTGTAATCGGTAGGGACGGCAAGTGTGATCTGTGGACCTGAAGCAGAATTTAGCCAGGTTTCGGTAAGCACTAGGAAATGAAGTTTAAACTCAAATATGCAGTTGTGTGTCTCGATTGCGTGTGCACCAAGGGATCTGACATTTAATAGGGCTTCTAAGAGGGGTTGTCTGGCGCTGGTAGAGACAGGGGGTTGGATCGGGTGGGTTTGGGTGGTGGTTGCTTTGGTGTTAGGTGGGTCGATGTAGGTTACTTTGGGGTGGTTGTCTGCTGAGGAGTGGTGATAGTGTTTTCCTGGGTTTCATGGATTTTGGGTGTCATAATGGTGTTGAGATAGCAAGGGGGGTGAAGGTTGTTGAGGGGGAGGTGCTGGAGGTGGGTGCGTCTTGAGAGTCTGGAGTTTCTTTTTGAGACAGTGGTGAATCTTGTTTGGGTAGTAGTATATGTAGTTCTTGATGAGAGGTGGGTGCGGCCTACTATAGGGCGAGTTTTGAAATGGGGTTGATGTGTGATCGAAAATGTTGGTTGGTTTGGGAGGAAGGGCGTGGGGCAGGGCAGGGAGTGATGTCTGGGGTAATGGAGCTGTGCCAGGCCTGTCTGGTACTGTATGAATACGCTTTTAGAACAGGCTTTGTTATCAAAAGGGGCGTCAGTTTGGAGACTACAATTGGTGGTGGCACATTTAGTAGTGGTGATGCTGGTGGGCATGATTTCATGGAATGTTATTCTATGTGGGAGGAGGATGAGGGAGCTAAGAATGGCGAGGATGGTGTAGCTCAGGGAGGGGTCTCTCGTAGGTGTGTGGCCAAAGCTGTTGTGCGGAGGTTTGAGAGTCAGGGGGTGGTGGATGCCAGCGTGCGTGCGGTGGTGCGTGGGTTTGCATTGGGGCAGACGTAGGGGAGAGGCACTGGTGGTGTTAACCCTGGACTATGCTAATAGTACTGTGAGAGTGGCTGGTGTTTGGCTACCACAAGATATTGTCAAAGGGTTGGTGCATGTGTGTGTGCACAGTATTAGTGCCGTGAGTAATGGGGAAAATCTAGTGTTAAGTCAGGATGGGTGCTGTAATCATAGGATGGCTGCACAGTAGATAGTACTTAAAAAGTCTAGGAGTGGATTGATGTAATACTTTAGCGTTTGGGGTCATTCAGCATGCAGTACATTTATTAAACAGTACATTCGTCGAGCATTGCAGTCATAGATGCATTTGGCAGTTACATTAAGCTTTAAACAGAGTGAACTCAACATTGAATGACTCCCAGTGCATTGAGCAGGCTTAGCCGCTAATTAAATGCAGGTCAATGCAATCTGGCTAATGTACGCAGGTAACAGTAAATCAGAACGGCGGGGTTTGTCTTGAACTAAATATGCATAAGTGTGGGCAATCGGGTTGTGTAAAAAGAGCACAGTTAGAGAGCAGATCTCGATCAAATATGCTCAATGATTTGTATGGACCAGTAGTGCACATAGTACCACAGGAGGGAATTGGTATTATTACCCCCTGTTCAGAAGAAGTACACATGCATCTTTGAATGGGTATGAACAATTAGCTGCAAAGAAATGATCATTACAAAAATATTTCCGTTTTCCAGTTAAAAACATTGTTATTCACATATAAAATACTCCCATTGGGAATTGGACTTTACATTTTTACTCCCTAAAACATAATTTTACTCCCAGCTTTAAAAAATAGAGAGTCAAATACTCCCACTTTCAAATCTTATCTGGATCACTGAGCGCTATATCTCCATATTCTGATCGTTTGGTGGATCCTACTAGTCAGGTCCCTGATAGTATCATTCAGACTTGTGCAAAGGATTTCCGAAGAACTGAGGTTCAAAGGACCTTAGGGAAACCTGTATGCCAATGGGGATTTATATGAAATCATATTTTGCTTATTTCTGGGGGAGTTTGATAATACCATCTATTGCGTTCCATAAAGTCATTTTGCCTTTCGGTGTCTGGTACACATCCGACTGTGGTTGGTTCATAATCCCACTCACCACTCACTCGTAGGGCACAGACATTGGGCCCACGTCAGACTAGGAGGTGGGAAACATCTGCCACTGGTCTGTGCTGCTGTCATTCACAACTTGCCAGTGCTGGATGCCAACACCAGGACCCCTTCACTGTCTGCTTTCCCTCTTCTTGCTCACTTTCCCACTTTGGCAGTTCTAAAGATAATTGGCGCCTTCGATTTGGTTTCTCGGGGGGCCTTCCCTCCCTAGCAGGTGGGCCAATATAATTTAAGAAGTGCTTGTTAGCATTTATTTTAAATATGCTCTTAGAGCGAGAAAAAGCAAATGAACCAAATTTAAGATACATTTTATTTAGCGCTCAAAAAGTATTTGTAGATTTTGGATTCCCACATTGGGTGGTGCAATATATTTTATTTTTTACGGGACGATCACGCACCAGCTAGATAATGAATATGTCTAGGTTCAAAGGTACCATCGAGGGCCATTATAAAATACGCATGGCTATAGTCCTACAGGAGCTTCCTACCTCCTGCAGGGATCACAGATAATTTTAGAATCACTTGTTGCCATTAAATGTAAATATAACGTGTGTGCAAGGAAGCAGACACATATACCATGCCTATGCGGCAAGCCAACATATAAAATAGATGTTTAACAGCACTTCTAACATTATTTGAAGCCTCGTGCTTGTGGGGAAATCCCATCTGGATATGACTTTCACCTTGGTTTGCATATTTTAAGAGACCTCACCTGATCTGTTAGACATAGAAAGGTGTTATCTCGGACCTTTTATTCTTCAGTTTGTTCCTGTGTTTTTTGTGTAGGTCGTTTCAATGACAAAACTTTCCCAGCCTCCTTTAGCCCCTTGCTTTTATTTAACTTTTATTCTACATGTTATGTTTTATTTTCTGTTATCTAATATCCTATTTAGATTAGATTATCCCTGCTTAGCCTGCGTGCGGACACCTGCCTACTAAATGAACGCTCTCCAATGCCTTTGAGTGTTAATTTTGTATTTTTTAATAATGGTTTAGTCCCTTGGAGCGACTTATCAGTGATTGGCTGCTTGGCTCTTTTTAATTTTTATTTTGTTTCTTTCTTTTCCTTGTAAACCCCTTGCATCGCAAGCTTGCACAGGCTCTTCTAGCCCCTACCTTTTCTCCTACTCCGTGTTTCAGTTTTGCTGCTAGCCTTCTTAAGGTCACAGGTATGTAATGATCGCCTTACTTTATTTGGATTAGCTGGCAAGTGGCAGGTGACTTCTACTTATCCTAATTAGACAAGAGCCACACATGTCTTTTAAGAGGACTCAGGCAGAGTTTGAGTTGATCGTGCATCCAAGACTATTTTGAGGTAAAACCTACCTCTGCCCATGCATGGCAAGGACAGGCAACAGGCATCTTGACTTAGCTGATCAGAAATGACTACTTCTGTTTTGCCTACTTGTCTTCCTTTTCCACTTCATAACATAGTGTTATGATCTGGCCCCAGATATATAAACATAATATATCATTAAGAATGACTCAGAGGGCCTCATTACGAGGTGGGCGGTAACGGATTATCGGCACCGGTAAGGGCACCGGTGCCGGTAATCCCTTACCACCCTACTACGAGTTCCCTTTGTGGGTCCTTCCTTAATGCCTGGTTCTACCAGGTGTTAAGGACGGGACCCGCAAAGGGATACCGGGGTCAATAGCGGTACCGCAATTTGCGGTACCGTTATTGCCGCCTTCCCCCTTTCCATTGAGCCCTATGGGGGCTCAAATGGGAATGGGGAATGGCTCTGGTGAATGGGGAATTACCGGTTTCGCCGACCTCGGAATGGACCGGTAATTGCTCCATCCACCAACCCGGAGTCAGAATGATTTTGGAGGCAGCCATGGCGCTAATAGCGCCATGGCTACCTCCAACCTCGTAATGAGGCCCAGAGACTCTGTCTGATTCCTTATCCCTTTATTGCATCCTTTAACTGCCAACCGTAGCTCTCTCACTGTCCCTTCCCTTCTCCCCATTCCATTCCTCCCTCGAGGCCCCCCATCTGTATTCTGTTCAGCCACATTCCGTATTCCACTCAGTCACAACCCATAGCTGACCAGAGCAATTATCCAGCCTCCATGCCACTGCGGGTACTCGGGTGACTCCATAGGGAGTGCTATATCATTCAATCCTTTTTCGTCTCTTTCAGTGCTTAATAATCTACTGTTCAACACTCACTTGATGTCAAAGCTTGCAGGTAAAATGCAAGATCTATTGTCTGATTATATAACAGACCTCATATGCATCACATAAATCTAGCTCAATGATGATTGTGGTACCAACCACAGTATCATGGCTGCTGTTTCTCAGGGCTTTCTTTATGATGATGATCACTCCACTTTTGCTGGCGGTGGGCCTGCTTTAGTGTTTACAGATAGCCTCCAGTTTCAACCATTTTCGTTTTCACCCATGTGACGTGAAAGTTGTATCTCTAGACTGAGTCTAATTCGTCTTGTCTTCTTATGGCTATAGTCTTCCACCGCCCCCATCCTGATTCTACATTAAAAATACATTGTTGACAAATACCTTGTACAGAGTCTAATTCTACGTGTCTTCTTATGGTTATAGTCTACCAGCCTCCCCATCCCGATTCTACATTCCCAAAAATCTTTGACAAATCTCTTGTAAAGATGAATTTCTTTTTTCTAACATGATAATGGATGGCGACTTCAATGTCTTTTATCAATACTGTGCTTACTATTTGGGGTAATCTTGATGTGGTAGACTTTTCACCCAATAGTCTCAGCAACCCATGAGGCTGGACATACACTGTGCTTAATCATCATCTAACCCTTGGTGATGATACTTAATCCTGCTATGTCATTGGTCTGGTCAGACCATTTCCATTCCTTTTTATTTTTGAAGAAGGCAGCTGAGGATGGGCACGCAGTCTGCAATGTTAGTTAACTTTATGCTCACTGCTGTCATGCCCATGACCATGCTGGAACCCAGGGCCATCCCCTCTATCCCGGTCCCACCCAAACCATGCCCACAGAGGAATTCTTTATTACTCATGAGTACTGGAGGAAGGCAAAGAGATTGGCCATCTTAAAAGATAATATTATTGCTAGTTTTTACAATGACCTGAAAGGCCAGTGTAGAGGAAGTCCCAAATAAAGCCTGTACTCCAATCGTCCATTTTGAAGTACCAGGAACGTTCACACCAAGATATGTGATGTATGATGAGAAAATAAACCAGCAGAGAGCCGCAGTAGGGCTCTGCCCCATGCCTATCGGAAGAACAGCACCTAGTGAAGTGCCAATACCAAGAAAACCATGGACAGTAAGGTATCCATTGAGGAAACCCTACCAACAAGTGAGACGAAATGAAGATTGCCTAAGTACAGTCCCGGAAGAAACCAAAAAGGTCTTAATGGAAGACGAATGGTGACATCACAAGAACTCAGACTGACTTACAGATAGTAGAAATGACGACCAGAGAATGACGGAAAGAGACGAAACGCCATGAATCAGGATATCGTGAACCTAAAGTGAAAGGACGATGTCGAAATGCAAGGAAGTTTAAGCTGGAAGCAAGATGAAGATAGTGACCAGTTTACACCTGTAAATATGCTTGGAACTGCAAGAAAGCTAAGAAAACCGCGCGGCTTGCTATGCTTAGTAGAAGAATAGTGCGGCAAGCGCCAGTATACATAATCTACCTCAAAATAAAGCACAGTATTATAAGTGTATTTCTACTTTGCACAAGAAGCTGAATCAACCCAGGTTACTAAAGGCCAAACAAGAACAGATTCATATTTAGAAAAACGAGAAGAGATGGCTGAATCGAAACTCGGCAGAGGCAACTCGTGCCCCAAGGTCATACGAATGAAAGAAGCAAACAGTAGCTGCATCTAATTGAATCTGAGAACAGAATATCCTGCCTCTGAAATGTCAAGATAAGAAGACGAAGACAGGTGGCGGGCTAAATGAGAATCAAATACACAAATTGAGAGGAAAGAGACAAATTCACGTTGTAGGAATCACGTGACCAGCAGAGCGAGAAGAAGCTAGGGTTCACACCTACGCATGGCACCAGACCAGGAGGAGATATCAGAACTTTTCCAGAACATAAGATGCAGTCTCGAGGCCAGCCACAGTGAACTAATTGACGCATGGACACTTAAGTGATGATTGATTGTAACCTTAATCGGAGGAAGGCCGGGTAACTAAGGGGCACCCCGCACCTGGCCGACCATTCTGCGTGCTGCTAAGCAAAGTGGAAAAGTATGCATGGGGCTGGTGCGAACCCAATAACAGTGGACCAAATAATCTAGGGTCCTATACTTAGTAGAACCAATGAGACGACGTACTTTTAGTGACATCTACAGTAGTCATTTTCGAAGGAAGGGCTTAGATGCCCACCTGACAGAGTTAAGCCAATCTCCTTACTCCGTTACCATATGGAGATATAGTACCTATAGTAAAGTTACCTTTCCTAACCAATAGAATTGCATGTTAACTTTTGAGTGTTACACGTCAGTGATGACGATTTTTGAGTATAAATGTTACAACTTGTATGAAGTTCGTTGGAGTTTGAAGCGAGAAGGACGATCGCATCACTGCTGATATTCATGACTCCCTGTTTTCTGTACTTTTCATTAAACTGATTCCCTTTGCCAAACCATTGAGTTGTCCTTATTGATTGGTGTTGGAGTAATGAATCTCACTAGCCCAGCACTCAATGCCCTCCTCGGTATTGTCAATGCCTCCCTCAACGAAGGTGCATTCCAAGATGCTTTGAAAACAGGGCTCATATGATCCCTTCTCAAACAACCCTTGCTTGACCCAAAAGACCTAGTCAACTCCAGAACGATCATGATTCTCTCCTTAATCAGGAAACGTATAGAGAAAATAGTTGCCACTCAATCACTTGCCAAAATCAAAAAGCTTGGCCTCCTCCACAATTATCAGTCTGGCTTCCAATTCAAATGCACCACAGAGACTGCAAACATCCTAGTGGACGTTGCACTGCAAATCACCTAGCCCTCTTAGATCTCTCTGTAGCCTTCGAGAGAGTCGACCAACTATAGCACTCCTCTCCATCCACACTTGCAGGATGGGCTTCTCTGGAACTGTCCTAAAAGGGTTTGTTTCCTATTTATCCAGAAAACACCAGGCAGTACAAATGGGCTCAATCTGATCTGACCAACTCCAAGTCATATGTGGAGTGCCCCTAATTTCCCTTCTCCCCCCACTCATCTTCAGTTTATACATGGAACCCTTGGGAACTCTCCTAAATAAACCTAACATGAGAATCATGTTGGAGCTATCCGTCAGTACACTGATGACACTTAGGTGTACCTTAAGGTCAGTCCCCAATTACATCACTTTCACAAATGTACGTATGTCAAACCCCTACCTCACACTACATCCCAAAAAGACCAAATTCGTCCTCATCAGTTCTCTTGCCAAACAACAAATCATACAACAATGGCAGGGTGACATGCGCCTGGAAGGAATCACCTCACAGCTGTCAAGCTCAGACAAATCCTTGGGCATCATTGTTGATAGTAACCTTTCCTTCCAAAAGCATATAGTCAAAAAGGTGCAAACACTCAAAATCAAACCCTTCAACACCACGCATGACTTCCATCTGGTGGTCCACGGCATTATGATCTCACACATCAATGGGGGAAACACCATCTTTACTGAGTTTCCAGCCAGGCACCTAGCTCCACTTAAGGCAGCCCACCATGCCACAGGTCTTTTCATTACAGGTGCCCACAAATTCAAACATACCTCCCTCTCCCACACTGCACACGCTTCACAAGCTCCCTGCCCTGTCCTTTACAAAATGGCATGCATCACCTACAAAGCGGTCCTGGACAGAACAACCAACATACTTGGCTTAAATCAATACTTTTGAAGGATCTCACACCTCATGTAGCAAAATCATCAAAAGGTTGGAGTTTAAACTAGCTCATAAAAACGTGCACACCGATTTGTTTGTAGACACATTTCCTCGAGGCCCACTAAACTCATTTCATTGCAAGTATATATTGGGGGTTGGGGTATTTAATTATGGTGGAGGGATGTGAGGTGATTGCGTAGTCTCCCCCATATTTTACTTGTGAGGAAAGGTGTTTAAAAATATATAATTGCGAACAAATAGGCATCTATGAAATCTCCACGAACAGAAAACATAGAACCGGTAAAAACACAGCACAGCTACACTCTTGTCTCCCATGTATTCAATGAACCGTCCCATTCCACCATGGTGGTAGCCCATTGCTGTGTTGAAAAAGTGCTTCCTGGGAGGGGCGCAACACCACTGAGCAGATTGCTCTATCCCGTGCCCCACCAGAAATGTTGGGCTATTTTGACTCCATCTGGCTGACCTACAGAGTCGTGGCTGGACAGAACAGGATACACAGGTGTTAAACGGTGCCTGCTCTTCGCTGAGAACAAAGGCCCTGCAAAGGCATTTAATTGTTGGTGCCGGCATACATGTTGGGCAATTGAAATCGTGATGTCGGGGGTTGGTACTTGAATGTCAGGGGAGTGATTGGAAGGGATGGGGTTAGTACTTGCATGTAGGTGGACTGATTGGAAGGGATGGGGGTTAGTACTTGCATATCAGGGGAGTAAATTGAAAGATTGGGAGGTTAGCACATGCAGGTGAGGAGAGTGATTGGCAAAATGGAAATAAATGCATAAAAAGGAAACACAATAAATGTGGCCCTGGTACCGTGCAGCCATTTATTTTATTTCTTTATTTGCATTTATTTTGATTTTTCCCATTGCCGCACTCTTGGTGCTGCCCGGGGTGTGCCCTAGATCCAGGCCTGGCCCCCAGGCTCGGACCTACCCATGAATTCCCTGGCTGCCCCAGGTCTATTGGAAATGAACATCATAATGGTGCTCTCTGGCAGTGCCGGTCCCAGGTCTGCCAGCACCCTGTGCGAGATTTTCAGGTTCACCCCCACACCCCTCTATGTTATGACAGCACTGGTGGGGACAGGTAGCAGCAGGTATGTGCCATTCCCATCCCACAGTAAAGTGGAAGGCCAATTAGAAACCAATACATCATACATTTTACCTAGCAGGGTGATCACCGCCGTAGGAACCTCACTGAATGCTGCCTTGCACCAATAAAACCAGCCTGTCAAAAACAAGTTGAACAACAGAATTCGTGCAAGTCCCCTGCTGTTCTTGATAGTGTGTTCAGGGCTCCGCCATGCGTGGCGTGATTCTTGAATGCCGTTGGCGCCTCTCCTCTGTCACTCACTAATAGAAAGTAATTGACGGACACTTTACATTGTGTCAGCTGGCGGCACCTTTTATTTTCTGTGCCCCTGTGTGACGGTACCACTTGATCGCCTCTTGAGCCCGCTCTGATGTCTGCCAATGAGGGAGGTGCTTTCCCTTCAATTTACTGCAGAGGGAGATTCGTGGCTTCTCAGCCACTTATCAGATTTGTTCCTAGGAATGCTGTGGACGTGTACGCCCACATCATTAGCAGTTAGGGTAATGACACCCTGGAATACAGTTGGTCCCCTATGCATCCTGTGGATTTATCCATGAGGAATGAAATTATTAGTAGTAGACTATAGACAAATAATGTTTGGTGAGTGGAGTTACAGGTGGAATAAATGGCATGCTTGCTTTCTGTGGGATAACGATTTGGTGTTGTCTTGGGCTAGTCTAGTCCCAAATTAGTTTGAGTTTATTCAAGATCAAGAAGCACTTAATCTATTCCTGCTCTCCGTCCAGTCCGGCTGTAAACATAAACGCCCCATAGAAAGTTGTAGCAGTCGCTTAAGGGCTTGTAACTGCAATTCTTTCTTAAAGTGAACCGCTGAGTGATATTTCTGTGCAGTCTCGATTTCGCAGAAAGCGTTAATGAGGCACATGAAGATGGTTGCACAATCGGTCAAGATGGGAATCTTCAATTAGAACGCCCGTCTCTGTGGGCTAATCAATCAGATGCCACTACCTTGTTGTAGACACATTCCTCAAACCTGGTGGGGGTTAAAAGGGTGTGTTTTGTGTTCAGTGAAATTTTGTATATGGGCCATATTTCTATTTCGTGGAGATGTTCAGTCTTACTACATATCTATAAAAAAGGCTCTAGAGATAGTCTGTCTAATTGCAGAATTCTGGCTATGATGGACTGTGTCAAAATCTTTAGCAAATCATTATTAAACTATATAAATGTGTGTGTAGGCGAAAACAACATTCTCTGTAACCAACAATCTGGCTTCCGCGAGTGTTATAGTACCCTGTCTAACATCTGGGTACTAACACACCTTATTCGTGCTATTTTGTTATCAAAAACCAAAGTACTGTATATCTGTTATATAGGTTTTAGGAAAGCCTTCGACACAGTTAATCTCCAGATACTCTGGGAAAATATGGAGAAAGATGGTTTACATTCTCAAGTGTTATACTTTGTTAAATCACTGTACACAGACAATACGGTACAGCTTAGAGTTGACCAAGAGGGCAGGTTGAGTGAACAAATGCCCGTTAATTATGGTTTAAAACAAGGGTACAACCTGGCCCCGATATTTGTTAATATATACATCTCAGACCCTGAAAGAGCCTTCATTAATTGTAATAACCACCCTCCCCACATAGGTGTCCATCCCATAGCCTGGCTCTCGTACACAGATGATATTGTAATCTTTGATCAGACTGCAACAGGCCTACAACACAGCCTGAATTCTCTGGCACAATACTCTGAACACCATGGTCTGGTTATCAATTTGTCCAAATCTGAAGTCATGACGATCAAATTGAATCATAAAACGATTCAATTTGACTCAGATGAACAATTAATAACAACACTTTGGAAGAAGTAGAAAACTACCTACATCTTGGTATGCTCATTACAAATAACCTGAACAAGAAAACCATGTCAAAAAATATAGTCTATAAACTGCCGCAAAGTTTAAGGCAACCGTCTTTCATTTCTAAATCTGGTGGGTACTCTGTTGAGGGCCTATTGAAATTATATAACACCTGTATAATTCCTAGTGCACTATTGTCATGAAGTATTCTCTGTTAAGGAGTCTGATTCGCTGAAACAATTAGAAGGAAAACTTTCCAGGAGTGCCCTGGGTCTCCCTCAATGTATACCAGTCGAAACAATTTGCTTCCAGTTAGGTTTGATCTCCTAGACTACACGGAAAATTATTGCAGCATGCAATTTCTATCTTGAAATAATGTTAAGCGCAGGTAATACTGATTATCTGTATTCATATTTCTGCTATCAAAATGGTAAAATGTGCATCTTTCCGGCTTTGAAGATATGGCACAATGAGATTGACCATTTCTTGGAGGTTAAAGGTTACGCACTTATGCCAGATGACAACTTTGCCACAATATTCTATGAAATAAAAAAAAGGCAACGATCTGGGAAAGGGATGCTCATACTACTTACCTAGCTGGGAAGTCTAGATATAAGCTATACTCTATGCAAGCATACCCTATGCAAGCATTCCAGCCTGACACTGCATGCTCATATATCATTAACCTGCAAAACACAAAGGTAAAGAGGTTCATCCTTCTAGTAAGACTTAATCAGCTCCCTGTATTGGCTAATAGGGGTATGTGGGGAAAGACCACAGTGCAGGAACAAACGTGTAGAATATGTGGGGAACAATTGGAGACTGCACAACATCTGTTGACCAAATGTATTGTCCTAAATTCTATATATGAAAAAGGATACTCAATGCGGGTGCATGACATGAATTGTATTCACACAAATCAATTCTGGTCTGCGATATATATGATGGCAGAAACACTGTGTTATATTTGACTGTTTATTACATATGGGAAGAAATTATGAATTTGTTACTCTAATGTATATTTTGGACATGAAGCAAAGATTCATTTTTATAATGCTATGTTATTTTAAACAATAGACCGGTGCTTATGCGAAGGGGGCGGCTGTATATTTGGGGGTAGTGATTCTCTCTTAGAATCTTTTTATGGTATAATATTCATTTTAAACTTTATTTGTGTTGTTATATCAAATGTATTTTTGTCTATGCATTATTTCAAAATTGCCTATTTACTGTATCTTTTATAGTGCTAAAGGCTATAATTAACCATAAGATAATTAAAAAACATTTTTTTTTAAATTACCATGATGAAGTGTAGGGCAGTGATTCACAATTTTACTTTAGCATCCAGGCCCGGCTGAAGATGTGGGTGGGTGCTGTGTGGGAGGAAAGGTCTTTAGGACCCCCTTCCCCGCACATTTCTCACCTACGTGGGGCTTATATCTCGCCGGCAGCCATCTATGCACCTGGGCCCAGGATGTGGGATGGCTGCGGGCCGACGCATGAGTCTGCACGGCTCACCCTCTAGTGTGATACAGACTCCATTTTGTGATACACGTAGACTCCATTTTGAGTACAACAATCTAGGCCTCAGTGGCACAAGCCACCTGCAGGGCTGCAGCTCTCCCCCACCCGACCGCGCACAGAGAGCCAGCACTCCCCTCACCCTCCTCCCCATGGCGGCTCTGCTGAAGGCCTGTTCTCACGAGCAACTAGACGCGAACAAGTAACAGTACAAACACTGTATCTTTCACCTTCCGCAGTACATCATTGACCTGACAGTGACCGGACCTTAAGCTGGGGTCTCAGACAAACAAAACTGCCTCTATAAAACATGTCCTGTCTCCTCGCAGACCTCTGCATCTATAATATATGTTGTGAATAACCTCCAACTCTGTTCCCCGTTTGAAGTATCAGACATGAATGTGAAGCCCGTGTGCCACCCAGTTTTATCCATGCTGTCAAGCCCTTTGCAAGGAGGATGAAATAGCCTCAAGTCCATAAGGTTGATTGTGATATTAAATCGGGACAACCTTAGCCCATCCACGAACACCCACATGTAAGTTATCAAACATATGTATATTCAAATTTGTCATTACTAACCAAGGGTCATTGTTGCTGCGCCATGTCTAAAAAGCAATGTGTAAAATCCCTATGCACAATATGATTTCCCATAAAACACGCAAGTTTACAAGTAGATAATTAAGTGTTGCAACATTTAAAGTAATAAGCACCGCCTTTTTATCAATGAAATGTCATTTAAAGTACTTGTTTAACCCTTGAGCATGTACACAAGACTGATCATAAGTAGAATGTTGTAAACTTTCACTGATGCTGATGTATACGCCAACCTGGTTCTACCTCACGTTCTATGCCAGCTTTCCCCATGTGTCCCCGCACCCAAATGCAACACTATGAATGATGTGATGTTAACAAAACCTTTCATTGATTGTGCAAATACAGTACCTATGAAATACGAAAGAGTGTAATACAAATAGTGTTCATAAACTCATATGATCGTTGATAGATATATATATGTACACATGCAATTGTACCGGCATACCTCAGTTTTTCATTTTATAATGATATGTGTGCAGCCCTGTAATGTAGATGCACGAGAAGTTACAAGGCCATCTCCCCCTTTCCCTGGAAAGCCGCGTATTCAGCCCCCATTCTCCTCCCTCCAAGGCCCGGCTGGGGATCGAAAGTCTCTGGTTTATTGATGTTAGCATAACACAGCTACACCTCCTTGCTTTCTTTCCTGCTGAGCCCGCACAAGGTATTTACCTTCCCCATGCCCCTTAACACCTGACGCCACCATAAAATCACTGTGTACCTCCACGCTTTGGTTAGAAGAATTATGAGTAACAAGGCCCCATATGCCGCCACCTTTTGATGTACCAGCTATGTGCCCCCCTGACCCAATGCTATTTTAGTTCACCCCAATCTCTACTGGCCATGGTGGCAGTTATTCACTCCTGTACTAACACACTATAAAAATGTATCTTACTACATCTAACAAAGTAGAATGATAAAGGTACCACGACTCATGCCCCCTGATAAGACACCTGGGCTCATGAATCTGCCCCTCTCTGTTAACAATGACTTTACGATGATGTATTGGGAAGACCCAGAGTTACATGCTATTTCTTTTGTGATGTTAGATTAACAAGTTGTAGGATTCATATGACAGATTGAAGTAGAAATCAGTAATGAATGAATATGTGTGGCCACAAGGGCAAATGTTAATGCAGCTGCAATGTATCAACTCGAACAGCTCGTGACCTGATACTCCACCCCGATGAGCCCAGCTGACCCGAGTACACCGCGCTGCCACCACGGGGATCTTCGCCAATCATGGAGCGCTGCACCTATATTGTACATAGTAGGTAGTCTTCACCACCCAATCACCACGATTATGTGCCCCCTATAGCTTACCTCATCAATGACGTGTTTTTGTAATAAATATGAATGTCTTTCTATTATCATCTGGCAAAGTGCTCTCGGAGTTTGCAGAGTCCTCTGCATGCCCTATATTGATTTAGATAAAGCCTTTTATACTTCACCCGCACTTGGTCTTGGTCTCATTCCCTGCTGGGGTGTGTCCATTATTGACTCCCATTGTAGAGTTAAATGCCTTTTTGGGGGATGCTCACTTTCAAGTGGTGACCCCTTAGACGTGATTCGTCTTTTTGTCCCTTTTGGCATGAGACGTCCCCGGCCACCACAGTGGAGACGCACAGTGCACCCCCTCAGGAGATCTGCCCGCCTACGGCAACCGGTACGCTTAGACGTGTGGACGCAGCAGGGCGAGAGGGTACGGGTCCCACTTCACAAAACCCATAGTACCGCTCACCGGGGGGCGGCCATTGAGCATGGGGCAGCGATGCCTGGACGGACTGGGTCCGGAGGGTCTCGAATCAAGACGGGCACGTGAGTATCAAGTATGAGCAATATTAAAAGGAGTCGGATATAGATAATAGTCCAAGTTGAAGTTAAAGGTGCTCATTTGAGGGTAAAATAGTTGGTGCTTTCATTCATTCATTTCTTTTTATTTCTTTTGCATATGGCTGTTAGGATGAGTTGAGGAGATTACAAGGTGAAAAACACAGGAACCTAGCTCTGCAAGGGGGTAGAAGATGGCGCCGCATAGTGCTATCTTGACTAGTACTGGGAATAAGTGAAACAGAGAAAATATTAGTAGGAGTCTCATATGAGGAGAAGACTCGGAGTAGAATTTAGAAACACTCTTATTCTTTTTCTTCTTGTATAAAAATCTATGGGAAGATAGTCGACAATCTAAGGGTTAAAGGGTGCAACGGGTTGAAGTAAAAGGGATTAATTGGATAAAGAGTGGTGCAGAACAAGACGGGAGGTATATGTTACATGTTGTATGTAAAGCGTCATCAAATCAATGTCATGTACTGAACATGTCATGTTTATTTTGTGATCACAATGTTTTGAGTGAATTGATAAAATGATTTTGTAATGTTTCAATGAAAATTGGTCATTGTAAGTGTGACCCTTCAAAATTTGGTACGCAGGGTATATAAAAGTGGTATATTAGCAATAGAATATCGCCATTACCAACAGTGTGTACATAACGACCACCCAGAAAAGGAGGATACTAAAAGGGGAGTAACAAACGGAAGAGTAACATGGTGGCAGAAACACCTCTGGCCCACATTTGCCAAAATGTACCAGGCTATGCAGAATGTATAACAAAATACCATGACCAATGGGTCACAGAATTAAAAGGGGAAGGGCTACCCCAGGTATGGCCCCAAGGAGGATCTTTTGATAAAAGTGTGCTGGACATGGTGGCCACATGCTTGTTTGTGAAATACAAAGGAAAGCAAATGCAGAATAGAAGGGAGATATTAGATTTATGGAGGATGTTCGAAGAAGTGCCCCCGATTAAGAGGAAGGAACCAGCACAGGAACAGATTACCTCTCCCCTGGCAACAGACGGAAGTGAAAAAAAAGGGCGAAGGGAAGGAAGGACCAGTAGAAGTAACACGACTATATGCCCTTTTAAATAAACCAGTGCCCGCTGTGGAATACAGTGACCCAGTGTATATGTCAAAACCCACCACCCCGATTGCACCACAACCCACTGCACAGCCACCATATGAACGTTCAAATATTAGTGGACAGGTGAGTACTCCAACCATAGATATTGAAAAATTCACAGAAGATTTAGATTCCAGACTATCAATGGCCCGAAATGAACTGTCTAGGATAAGAAATATATGTGAACAGAGCGGATGAGGCAGTTCCAGAATCGAACAAACGCAGAGGGTGCAAACACCTGTCCGGTCTATAGAAGTAGGGTGGAAAAAGGGAGAGATACTATTCCGAATACAGGATGAGTCGACCAGAATAATAGAGCTAGAGCAACACACGCCTGAGGGAGAGAGAGTGGAAGAAGGAATAGCCACAGGAGGGCCGGAGGAGTTGTGGTGTGACATAGAGGAAGATGAGTTAGAAGGAAGAAGAATTGGGTTCGCGGTAGGAGGGGCACCAGCGAGGCTAGATGAAACACCTCTGTGGAGGGCAATGGAGGAAGAATGGAATGGAAGACTAAGGAGTAGAGTGGGAAGGATGGCAGTAGTAGGAAAGAAAGGGCTGAAGGTGAGTATTGGGAAAGGGCCAAAAAGTAAGTTACAGCTGCCCTTGATACACAGAGGAGGAGGGAGGCCAAACTATATACCAGGGGCACAGATGGATAAGGCCAACTTGTTGAAATTGTTGCCCCCACTGTCAGGAGGTGCAAGTAAATGGATATACGCATTTGAGAAACACACAGCAGGGGTTCCATTAGCGGTGGGTGATGCTAAAAGTTTGCTAGTATCTGCAGTGGGTTATCAAGCTGACAGAGTGTGGGAGAAAGCCGATTCCCCAGAATAAAATTAGATTGCGACAGACATGACGGTGCTTCTTTCAACACAGTGAGAGCAAGAATATGGGATGCATTAGGAGACACCTTCCCAGACACCCCCCTTTACAGTCAGTGATGCAGCGCATGATGAATGATGGGGAAGATGCAATGACTTTCATTTTATGGGTGCAGGAGATGTGGAGAGCGGAAATGGAGCAAAGAGGTGGTGGTTCAGGACATGGAGGGCAGGGCGGGTACAGAGGTCCGGGCCCACAGGGGGGGGGCAAGTGAATTGTTGGAATTGCAGGAGGTGGGGACATTTCGCACGGGAGTGCAGAAGCAGACCCATGAATACTTATCAAAATGGACAACAGTATAGCCAATCTCACCCAGGAAGCCCATATGAGCTGCCAATGGGCAGTGGAGGGGGAGGAGGACAGCAAGATCAGAGGTGTCCAGATGAGCATAGGGTACAGCTGCATAATGTTCAGCAACACCTGCAATGCCGCAAGCACATGACGCACACACAGGGTAACCCTCTCGCCACAATGGCAAATGGTTCACCTACACACTTTGGTGGGGTGGCTGTGGTATCGGGAAATGTATTTGACAATGGGGGTACAACAAGGCATCCAGCAAAGGACAACCCACAGAGAGCACTTGCATGTCCAGTACTATCAACAACCCTCGATGCAGCAGAGGAACCATTGGTAGGGCGGAGATATGGAACAAACAATTCATTTTTATGGTAGATTCGGGAGCTGAAAAATCATGCCTGCAGGTTTCCACTATCTAATTCTAAATTGGAGATGCAGGAGTTCTCTGGGGCGGTGGTCGAAGTTTCTTACACAGAAGATTTGGACGTAACAGTAGGGGGAAAAACAGTACGAGCTCCCCTGCTGTACTATGAAGAATCTCCAAACAACTTGCTGGGGAGCTCAATATGACTATTTCATTTACAAAGAGGGGGATAGTGTGCTCGACCCCGGGGATCTGCCCGTTGTGAGTCATGTTGGCAGTACACACATGAGCAACAGCACCAGAAATATGCAGCATACCGGTGGACCCAGATATGTTCATTCAGGGATTGAAAACACTTGCACGAGTGGTTCCAGAGTTAAAACGCCAAGAATGGCGGGTACCCGCAGAGTTTCTCTTTTGTCCTGTGGCATGCCCAGAAATAGTGCCAGGAACAGTGATGTCTTTAGACTTACATGCAGCACAGGTATCACAACAGAGAATAGCAGTTATTGGAATGGACATACATGGGTGTCAGTGGCGCACAGTATTATGCATTAATGCTATCATTGCACTGAGAGATTTGTCTGCCGAGGACCTATTCACAGACTCAGACACCGATGGGGGAATAATAATGGAAATAGCGATTCCCTTTGACATCATGATACAAACACGGCAGGTGTCACTGCAGCTAATGGCGGTAGTAGGAGCACCTACGTCCTTCTTTGGCAACAACATGCAACTAGTGCCAAATGACTTATGGACGACATGCCCACATGATGTAGGGCTGTTACATAAGGTGACACCAGTGAAGATAAAACTCAAATATGGAGCATTACTGCCCAGAGTAAAACAGTACCCCCTGTCCCGGGAAGCAGAAGAAGGGATAAAAGAAACAATTAATGGACTTTTAGCACAGGGAATAATAGTGCATTCAAATTCGCCATGCAATTCCTGCCTTTACCCCATCAAAAAAGCAAAGGGCGGGGTGTGGAGGATGATCCAGGATCTACGCCCCCTTAATGATGTCATGGAGGAAGATTTCCCATTAGTTTCTAACCCTGCATCAATTCTGTGCATTATAACAAAAGATACATCTTGTTTCACAGTAGTGGATTTGAAGAACGCATTCTTCTCAGTACCACTAGATCCAGAATCCTGATACCTGACAGCATTGACAATGGGAGGAAAGAGAAACTTTTGAGAGCCCAAGTATTTTCAACAGGGTCTTACATGAAGATCTAGGAAATGTTGTCACAGAACGCACAATTATTCAATACGTGGATGGTCTACTGATTTGTGGGAAAGATGAGGATGAGTGTAAGAAGGATTCTATTACACGTTTGACATTATTGGCCCACAAAGGTTATAAAGTAGACAAAGAGAAATTGCAATATTGTCAGAAAGAAGTATTGTACTTGGGACAACTGATATCAAAAGATGGTAAAAGAATCATATCTGACAGGGCAGCTGCTATCAGAGGAGTAAATGAACCGAAAACAGTGAAAAAAATGCAGAAATTCCTTGGCATGTGTAACTACTGCCGAGCCTGGATATCAGAGTATGCAGGATATACAAAACCATTACTGCAGGTTCTCAAAGAAGCGCAAAAGAAAGCATAGAGATACAATGGACAGCAGAAATGCAGGAGGCCTTTACCACACTTAAAAGCTTAATTTCAACGGCACCAGTACTCGCAAACCCAGATTATGAACGCGAGTTCTATTTATTCTCACATTGCAATGGGACACTCATGACAGCAGTCTTGACACAAAAAAACATCTCTGCAGCACAAACCCTTGGCCTATTACAGCGGGACACTAGATGCAGTAATGCAGGGACACTTCGCTTGTGAGCAGTCTCTCGCAGCCACAGCGTTTGCAATAGAGAAGAGTGCAACAATTGTGATGGGGTGTTCTGTGACTCTATTCGTAGAACACTCACTGTTTGCAATATTAGAAAGATCAAAGAGCACGCTGCCAACACAAAGAGCCACAGCTTACGAAGTAATTTTATCCAGCGCCAACATGCACATAGGGAGGTGCAAAACAGTTAACCCTGCAACATTCATCACAGAATCTTGTACCGTGGAGGATATGCAAATACACGATTGTGTAACACACAGAGGAGAAGATGGGGACGCGCCCACAGTAAGTGAAAACACACTGACAGAAGGAGAAATATACTTCATAGATGGGTTAGCATCCACAAATTCAACATCAGGAGAAAAACATATGGGGATAGCTGCTGTAAGACTAGAGGAAGATGAATATGAAGTACTCATCCAACAGAGACTACCAGCCCATTACTCAGCACAAGCAGCAGAGTTAGTAGCACTCATTGAAGCTTTACACATGGCCAAAGGGTGCGCAGTAACAATCTATACGGGCTCAGCATACATGACTACAACAGTACACAGGGGGTTGGCTAGATGGAGGAGAAGAGGATTCCACAGAGCAGATGGATCCCCTGTGCAACACGCAGAGTTACTTAAAGAATTGATAGAAGCGCTAAAAGAACCTACAATCGTGGCCATAGTGAAATGCCAGGCCCATACAAACAACAATGATGTCATCTCTTTGGGAAACGGAAACGCCGCAGCAGACGCTGCCGCGAAAGAAGTGGCATGCCTAATGAAAGAGAGAACAGGTGAGTACTCAATGCAGAAACATGTGGAAGAGGATCGCCCAGACGGGTTTAACTCAATGCCCATATTGCAAATCTTAGAGCTGCAAGAAGGGGTGTCAGATGAGGAAAAGGTGTTATGGGAGAAACGAGGGAGCAGCCAGTCGTCCACAGATCTCCTTTGGCATCAGAACAACACATGTAAAGTAGTGATGCCCCACAAACTACTAGATATAGCGTTCCAACAGCTTCACTTCCCAGCTCACAATGCAAAACAGCACATTGCCGTAGAGATACAAGAAAATTGGTTTGTCCCAGGGCTGCAAGAGCAGCTTTCAAAACTAACAATGTAGTGTACAACGTGTCAGATATATAATTCAGGTATGACATTAAGAACATTGCGAGGGACATTGCCTTAAACAACAGGCCCCTTTAGGGAGCTGCATATTGATTATGCAGATATGGGAGAGAGGTGCAATGGGTCACGCTACATGATAGTAGTGGTCTGTCCTTTTTCACGATGGGTGGAAGCAGGCCCGTGCACCCACCCGGATGCGAAGTGCGCTGCAAAGTTCTTAGTGCAGGAAGTTTTTCCGCACTGGGGAATTTGTGATGTGATTCGCTCAGACAACGGCACACATTTTGTAAATTATTTATTCAAAGATGTAACAGCACTATTAGGAATTACACATAAACTATGCACGATTTATCAGCCGCAATCAAATGGCGTGATTGAGAAAATCAACGGCCTACTGAAAGGAAGGTTGTCAAAATTGTGTTTCACACTCAAGAAAAATTGGGTGTACTGTCTACCCCTGGCCTTGTTTGAACTGAGGAATCAACCCAGCAAGGACCACCACCTGTCCCCAAATGATATTGTAACAGGCATACTGCACATTCCCCGCTCCGCAGACATTCATATGCTCACAGAAGTGCTACAGTACTAGGGGAAGAATTTTATGAATATTTGACAAAACTCAAAAAGGCAGCTCGCATGATAGCCAGGCAGCTAGCACCCCCATTTACACGCAAAGAATCCAGTGACACCACAACACCTGCAGGTGACAGTCCAACAGGCCATCTAATGCTAGGGGAGATGGTGTACGTGAGGAGTTTCGTTCGTCGGTGGAATGCTCCGAGATTTCATGGCCCCTACGAAGTGGTGTATTGCACTCCAACTGCGGTCAAAGTAAAGGGCCTGAGGTATTGGATACATTTAATATACATATGAAAGGCTTATGAAAGTGTAACACAGGAAAGAGAAGAGGGTATGAATGAAGAAGAAACACAGACTTAATAATGAAGTGTGGACATTTAATGGTATCAATGTGACAAATGAGAAGAGAAACAAAAATAAATACACATATATATATCCTGATGTACATAATAATGGCAATGAAATGAGCGGATGTTGTTTTATTCTCTCTCACTCTTTTTTCTCTCTTTCTCTTTTTCTTCTCCTTCCCCCCATAAGTTTAAAAAATGAACATGCTAATAATGACATAATTATGAGTTGCATAAAACAAACAAAAACAATAAATAAAAAAGTATGTTCTGGAATGCTTAATGCACTTTAATGTCTCACCATATAGGAGAAACAATGGCAACTGAGGGGGCCCCGCTGTGAACAGCGTTAGAATAGACAGAAATGGAAACACTAATTTTTACCTGCATAGATATTCGTATGAGTGTGGCTTGTTTGTGTGTGCTGTAATATTTTTTACAATGATGTTTGGCCTAGTATTATACTGGGTGGTTTCATTTATATCTATCAATATAAATGAGGGGGGAGGAAACGGAACAAGTATGGTAAAACAAGGGGCCTAACTCATATGGGACGGCGTTCAACTGGTATGGGGGCATGATACCCACCATGATGGCACACAACACCCAAATGATATAGACAATGAGCAGATAACGCCACGTCCTATTTCTCCGTACAATGCCTCTGAATATAACGTTTATGAACTAAACGATGCAAATCCTTCCATTTTGCCTTGGTTATATGATGACACCACCACCGCTGTAACACCAACATTCGAAACACCTGTAGGGTATAATCCCCCCATAAGTATAAAAGAAGAAAATACGGAAATAGCGGAGAGATTTCTTGCTCTGTATGACGAATGGGAAAAGGTGGGAGCGGAGGTGGGGCGCCTTTAATATGGCATGAAGGAGAAAAAGAGAGAGTAAACGCCAGAAGCAATAGGAGAAGGAGGGAGGAGGAAGTATGATGAATACTCCGGGTTGGCTTTAGACACAACACAAGATCCCAGACACCTGCACCAGTCCAACAGAGGTATGCAGATATGAGTTCCACTGCCAAACAAACCACAAACGAGAGCTGCTATGTGTGCTCTCTAATACCCCACACCACAGGCACCCCCATGGTGCTCCTGCCACAATAATTACCTCTTACAGACCCCCAGTGTCTCCTTCATCTCACCCTATGTAGAATAAAGAACACCTTTCAGCACACACAGTTTCTTTTGAAATGCCGAAGAATGATAAAACATGCTACTCGAGACCTAAAGGAGTGATATGCCTGAAGGAACCGTTTCTAGTGATCAAAGGGACACTGTTTTCGGACAAGTGGAAAGAACAACAAGTGACATGCAAAGCAGAAGCACTACAAGGGTTGGCAGTAGAAAAATTGCAATGGGTCGAGAAAACGTGCGCTCCGGTATGGGCCGAACATATCACAAAGCTCACCTGGGTCACAGCCCTGGAAAAACCCTTCAAACTGCAGAAAGAAACTACATATGCACTGTGCTTCCTCAGTGAAGGGAAAACTAACTAACAGGGGCTCAAACAAGGACTGTAACAAAACACTCATCATTCCAGATATGAAGAAAGGGACAGCTGGCCTGATGGACACTTACTGGGTTTGCGGTAAACAAGCATACTTGCACCTCCCACAATCTTGGAGGGGCAAGTGTTCTTTGGCAATGCTGCACTCCACCCTGATTGTGGTTCTGGAGAGTCATATCGAAGGGGGGAAGTGGCTGCAGGCCGTCCGAGGTCCAGAAGACACACAACCAACGGATAAGACGCCAGTGTATGCCCTATCCGCTGACAACACGCAAAGCTGGATATCCAGAAAACGGAGGTCATCTAACTACATATCCAAAGCATCCACAGAACGTTCGGAGCAAATTCCAGACAGGTTCCGGCTGTTCAATTCCGCTGAAACATTCTTCGCGTCACTCATTCCCAGTATCCAAGCATGAGCCAACACAAAATGGCTTCAAATAACGTGCTGGGAACTGATCCAACTGGTCAACGACACTGAAGAGGGGTTCAACGTGATCAAGGTGGAGCTAAGGGCCCTGCGGCTAATGACAATGCAGAACAGGTATGTCCTAGAACTGTTGACGGCGATGGATGGAGGTGTTTGCCGAAAAATCGGGAGCGCATGCTGCACGTTCGTACCTTCTGCAGACGCGGACAATGGAACACTGTCCCACGTTATCACAGCCATGCACAACCTGGGCGAGCGGATGAAGAATGAAGGAGGTGTGGAGCCGAGGAGGTGTGGAGCCGAGCTCATGGTTCAACGAGATTTTTTGATGGGTACCTTCCTGACTCGGGATGACTGTTAAACTGCTGATACCCATCATCGTGTTTTTGCTCCTGATTTTTTATGTGTGCCAGCTGGGTCTTCGGTGCCGCACAAACGCAGTTCCTAACGGTGCAATGATGATGGTGACAATGGGCAATGCTAGAGGAGTGGTGCAGATGACACAAGAGGCACAAGTCCAAAAAGGTGTGGACCCTGAGCCCAAATATTGAACGGTAGCACTGCACTATGAAGGGGACATGGTGGACAGACTGTATCACACTACAATAAGGGAGCCTCGTACACTAGAATGCTATAAAGAGGTAAGGGTGGATTTGGAGGGAGATGGGGGATCTATATACATGACCTGCACTCATGATCAATATGCTAGAGCAGGACATAGTCTCTGGGGAGTATGTAGAGGCTGGATGCCAATAGAGGGAACGCCAGCTTGGGATGAAGCAGTAGCTGATGAAAAGGAACGAAGAAGGTTAGGTGACTTACAATATTTGTTACTTAAGTAATGAAAGGCGGGCATGTGTGGGAGGAAAGGTCTTTAGGACACTCCTCCCCTTACATTTCTCACCTACGTGGGGCTTATTGTCATAATCTCTGCTTCCAAAAGGTCAGGGTTTTCCCAACTCCCTTGGAAGCAGATCCATAACCCAGGTTCCGAGTGCCAACCAGTCCCAATTGGGACCTTTTGGACCCAGTCCTGGCGCCAGTGGCACCAGGCTCATAGATATGCCCAGTCCCAGCGCTGGAAGCGCCGGGCTCATAATGCTTGGGTGGACTTACCTGCAGCAGACCATGCTGCTTACTTGCCTGCCAGTTGAGCCTCTGATCCTCTTCTGTTTGGAACTACTTTTCCTGTTGGGTGGGGCAGGAGCCACTCCCTAGATTCAGAACACTGGAACTCTTCTGGAAAGCAGGAACTCTTTTCTTACCTAGGCGTGGCTGTGGAAGGAGATACCTAAGCACTACAGGAGGCTATTTAAACCACACCCGATGGATGAATCTTGCTTTGCGTTATTCTGCATCCTCTGCAGCAGAACGCTCATCGTGTCTTCTGCATCTGATCCTGGGCCTAAGGAAAAAGGCTTACCATCCTGAATCCAGTCTTCAGCAACACCTATAAAGACAAGAAAGAACAGGTTAGCATTACGGTCTTCAGTGACAGCTCTTCACTTACCTGGTCCATCGGCTGTCACCAACGCCTCGCGCTGCATTCCGGCATCTGAAAGACAAAGGCTTACCTACTCTTCGTGCGCTCCGAAGGTCTTCACACTGCATTCCGGCATCTGAAAGACAAAAGCTTACCAACTCTTCGCACGCTCCGGAGGCCTTCGGCGCTGCATCCCGCATCTGAAAGACAAAACAAGGTGCGTTTAAAGACATTGGGGAACTTTAATACTCACGTGCCATTACTCCTTTCCACATCTAACCCAGTGGGTATTCCGGCACCCTGCAGCCGCTCCGAACTTGTACCTGCAAAATAAAAAGACAGTTAGAGCGCATCGTGAAGCAGGCAACAAGCGCTTACTTACGTGCTTCCAGGCGCTTCTATTCATCACACGGGCTCCATCTTCAACTCACTTCAGCCCGTCACCCGCCATCGCCGGAACCCTGCAAAACAAGAAACATCATTACTAAAGACTTTAAAGACATTAGAATTACTCGAAACTTACCGTTCGTGCAGTAAACGACGGTCAGCAGTCCTCTGAAGTCAAGAGGCCTGCTCCCCTTATCCAGTGAAGAAACTGGTTACAGCACCCTGCCCCGAGGCAGATGGAGAGCACGGCGTTCACTTACCTAAGGTGAGAGCGTTAACCTTTGGGGTTCTACAGGAGAAGAGAAAGGGAAGAAGAGAGAGACATTCAATAACCCAGTTCCTTAATCCCATATTTTCTATCTGCAGACATCTTACCCTTCAAGTCAGACATACAGTGCACAGAGGTCCAGCCCAAGGAGCCAGCCGTGTGTTACACATCACCTTTGAAGATACGGTATACGCCCAGTCAAGACCGGCGCCTCTACGGGAATCAGGTGAGCGTTACAGAACGCAAAGCCTACCACAAAACTCCCGTCCAGGCGCTATGGAAACCTCGGATACCGACCAGCTAGCCCAGTTACTTGGGGAACTAAGGGCAGAAGTGCATGCAGCCCGTCAGGAAACGAACGCTCTAAGAAGGGAACTGATTATTTCCAAGGAGCGAACAGATGATCTCGCTAGACAATTGCTACAGTCACAAGCCGGACAGACCCCGTTACCCGCATCTGGGGGAAATCTTCCTTCTACATCCTCTATGAATCCAGTGCAGATCAACCTACCTGGGAATGTACCTCTGGCTCCGCCCGAACGATTTTCTGGTGACCCAAAGAGGTTTGCAGTATTTATCAATCAGTGCCGGTTGCATTTCTTATGCCGGCCAGCAGCCTTTCCAACTGATCAAGCTAAAGTAGCTTTCGTGCTTTCGTACCTTAGTGGCAATGCGGCAGACTGGTCGATCCCTCTAGTAAATCAAGATGATCCGGTCCTCCATGATTTTCAAGCTTTTCAGCTCAGTATGGAAAAACTGTTCGCAAGACATTCACAGGGGCAGGCCTTGGACAATGAGCTTCTTTCGTTGCGACAAGGTAATCAAGACCTTTTGGCTTATATTGCGTCTTTCAACAGACTGATATTGGAAACTCAATGGCCTGATGACAAAAGGATTACGCTGTTTTATAGAGGTCTACGTGGAGAGCTCAAAGATGTGTTAGCCCAAGTAGTGAATCCCCCACAAGATTGTTCGGACTATATAGACTTAGTCATTCAAATAGATCACAGACTGCAGAACAGGAAGGCCGACCGTTCCAAGTTTGATGCTCGAGTATTTTCCAAACCGCCAACTCCTTCCAATGGAGTAGACTCCGGGGAACCCATGCAAATAGGGGGTCTGAAAGGTCCTCTAACACAAAAGGAGCGGGAAAGGAGAAAACAGTTGCAATTATGCCTCTATTGCGGAAACTCAGGGCACTTTCTTCGAGACTGTCCGGTGAAACCTGCCAAGAAGGCAGTAGGAGCTGCAGTTACCAAAGTTACAAACTCTGAGCAGGGAAACGACCTCGCCCGACAAGAATAGAGGTCCTCTTGCCGAGCGTGAAAACCAGTTCCGTGACCTCGCATTTCGTGATACCTATGGTCCTCATTAGCCCTGATAATCCGGATCGATTACATGCAATTGAAGCTTACGTCGACAGCGGTGCCATCGGCAATTATGTGGATCATGAAATGGTTTTGAGGATGAATCTAACTCTTTGTCCCAAGGCTGTAAAGGACGTCATTACTACGGTGGATGGTACGGAGATAGCCTCCGGGCCAGTAACGCATACCACTCGAGAGGTGACGCTAGTAAGTCAAGATGGACACCATGAGAAGATCGTGTTCGATGTGATCAAGGCCCCTCAGTTTCAGATTATTCTAGGAATACCTTGGTTAGAGAAACACAATCCTCTGATCGATTGGCGAGCAAGAACGGTCCAGTTTCCAGAATGTGTCTCTACTTGTCTCCCTCCACCTGGTGTTGCACTGGCAGCAATTTCTTCATAGACTCCCCAGTTACCTCCCGAATACCTAGAATACCAAGATGTTTTCCGGAAGGATCAGGCTAACTCTCTACCTCCTCATAGGTCTTATGACTGCCAGATAGACCTGATACCTGGATCTACTCCTCCTTGTAGTAGAATTTATGCCCTCACCGAGCCTGAGAACCTTCACCTTCGACAATACCTGGATCAATACCTGGCAAATGGGTTTATTCGTCCTTCCAAGTCCCCTGCTTCTTCAGCTTTGTTCTTCGTTCCAAAAAAGGAAGGAGACCTTAGAACTTGTATAGATTATCGCTCCCTGAACCAGATCACCGTTAAGAATAGATATCCGTTACCTTTGATCCCTGAACTCCTGGACCAAGTCAGAAAAGCATGCATATATAGAAAGCTGGATCTTAGAGGAGCTTACCACTTGGTACGAGTAAAAGAGGGCGATGAATGGAAGATGGCCTTCCGCACCAAGTATGGGCTATTTGAATATCAGGTCATGCCCTTCGGACTTTGCAATGCCCCGGCCGCCTTTCAATATTTTATGAACGATGTCCTCAGAGAGCTCATAGATGTGTGTGTTGTTGTTTACATTGACGACATCCTCGTTTATTCTTCATCGGAATCTGAACATCGGAAACACGTGAAAATGGTCCTCGAAAGATTGCGTCAACACAAACTTTTTGCTAAGTTGGAAAAATGTGTTTTCAACGTGACTGAAGTTGAATTCTTGGGATTCATATATCACCTGGCGGAGTGCGTATGGATTCAAAGAAGGTCGATGCAGTTCTCAAATGGCCATCACCATCCTCCGTAAAAGGTGTGCAAAGCATGTTAGGCTTCGCTAACTTTTACCGCAGGTTTATCCCCGAATTCTCTCGAATAGTCCAGCCCATCACTGCCTTGTTAAAGAAAAACAAACGTTTTGAATGGTCTACCGAGGCGGAACAAGCTTTCCAGGGTTTGAAGACTAAATTTATCTCTGCACCAATCTTAAAACACCCTCGCCCCGAACTCCCCTACATCGTGGAAACTGATGCTTCAAGCCTTGCCATGGGGGCAGTTCTATCACAAAAGGACCCGGTAACCAATCAGTTGCATCCCGTGGCATTTTGGTCCCGCAAATTCTCGCCTCCTGAAATCAATTACACGATTACTGACAAGGAACTTCTGGCTATCAAGTCTGCCTTTAAGGCTTGGCGGCATTATCTGCTGGGGGCCCGACACACCGTCACTGTGATTACGGATCACCGAAACCTGCAATATTTGAAAACCGCAAAAGCCCAATCCTCTAGACAACTCCGTTGGGCATTATTCTTTGCCGAGTTTGACTTCATAATTACCTATCGACCTGGTACAAAGAACGGTAAAGCTGATGCCCTTTCTCGGATGGGAGTGGAAGAACACTTGATCAACCCTAAACCTGTACCAATCATTCCCGAACAAAGAATTCTGGGTGTAATCGCCACAGAATCCATAGAGGAAGTTAAGGATAAAGCCAGGCAACTTGTAACTCCAGCAGACATACAGAATTGGCATCTGCAGGGAAAGGACTTTGCAGTAAAGGACAACTTATTGTATTTCCAAGAACGATTATACCTACCCAGCACAGATTTACAGAAAAAAGTAATCTCTTGTTATCACGATTCTTTAATGGAAGGACATCCCGGTATGGCCAAGACCTCAGAAAAGATCAAGCGCTACTTCTGGTGGCCGTCTTGGAAAAAAGATATCAGAGACTTTATAATGTCCTGTGGAGTATGCGCCCAAAACAAGAGTCAAAAGGAAAGACCAGCAGGCCTCTTACGCCCTATTGACATCCCACCTCGCCCTTGGCATACGCTTTCTATGGACTTCATCACCGATCTACCTCCATGCTCCGGATACAATACGATTCTAGTAATCGTGGACTTATTCTCCAAGATGGCGCATTTCATTCCGCTCAAAGGCTTGCCAACAGCAGCAACTCTGGCCCGAGAATTTCTCAAAAACATCGTCCGACTGCACGGTTTTCCTTCGGTTCTAATTTCGGATCGAGGTAGTCAATTTATTTCTCATTTTTGGCGAAGTTGCTGTCGGTCGGCTCAAATTGATGTGAGACTATCGACCAGTCACCACCCTCAGACCGACGGACAAACCGAGAGGACCAATCAAACTCTGGAACAGTATTTACGCTGCATGCTGCAACAAACTGAAAAAACTTGGAAAGACATCCTTTGGATAGCCGAATATGCCTACAATAACTCTGTCCATTCGGGAACTGGGAAAACCCCGTTTTTTCTTTTGTACGGCAGTCACCCTCGAACCTCGGAGTTGGATCCCCTCCAAGATCTTGAAACACCAGCAGTAGACTACCTGCATTCTACAATCACCCAAGCCTTTAAGGAAGCTGTTTCTCACCTTCAAAGGGCTAAAGAACAATACAAGAAAGGAGCAGATCAACATCGGAAGGAAGCCCCTCAATATCAAGTAGGGGATCAAGTCTGGTTATCCAACAAATATCTACCTCTAAAAGGGCCACGCACATTCAACCCAAGATACCTTGGTCCCTATTCCATCACTACCATAGTAAACCCAGTAGCGGTCAAGTTGGACATGCCCCCGCACATGAAGATACATCCGGTTTTCCATGTCTCTCTATTAAAACCCGTGCAACCTTAAACCCGACTAACTAAATCTCAAAAACCTATCCTAGTTGATGGAGAACTCGAGTTTGAAGTCAAAAGCATTCTGGACTCCAAGATCTCCAAATCTAAACTATTTTACCTAATTGACTGGAAAGGCTACGGCCCCCAAGAGAGATCCTGGGAACCTGCTGAATATGTCCACGCTCCTCGCCTAATCAAAAGATTTCACCGAACATTTCCTGACAAGCCAAAATCCCCGGAGAAGCCCGGTTTGGGAGGGGCCTTGAGGGGCGGTACTGTCATGATCTCTGCTTCCAAAAGGTCAGGGTTTTCCCAACTCCCTTGGAAGCAGATCCATAACCCAGGTTCCGAGTGCCAACCAGTCCCAATTGGGACCTTTCGGACCCAGTCCAGGCGCCAGTGGCACCAGGCTCATAGATATGCCCAGTCCCAGCGCTGGAAGCGCCGGGCTCATAATGCTTGGGTGGATTTACCTGCAGCAGACCATGCTGCTTACTTGCCTGCCAGTTGAGCCTCTGATCCTCTTCTGTTTGGAACTACTTTTCCTGTTGGGTGGGGCAGGAGCCACTCCCTAGATTCAGAACACTGGAACTCTTCTGGAAAGCAGGAACTCTTTTCTTACCTAGGCGTGGCTGTGGAAGGAGACACCTAAGCACTACAGGAGGCTATTTAAACCACACCCGATGGATGAATCTTGCTTTGCGTTATTCTGCATCCTCTGCAGCAGAACGCTCATCGTGTCTTCTGCATCTGATCCTGGGCCTAAGGAAAAAGGCTTACCATTCTGAATCCAGTCTTCAGCAACACCTATAAAGACAAGAAAGAACAGGTTAGCATTACGGTCTTCAGTGACAGCTCTTCACTTACCTGGTCCATCGGCTGTCACCAACGCCTCGCGCTGCATTCCGGCATCTGAAAGACAAAGGCTTACCTACTCTTCGTGCGCTCCGGAGGTCTTCACACTGCATTCCGGCATCTCAAAGACAAAAGCTTACCAACTCTTCGCACGCTACGGAGGCCTTCGGCGCTGCATCCCGCATCTGAAAGACAAAACAAGGTGCGTTTAAAGACATTGGGGAACTTTAATACTCACGTGCCATTACTCCTTTCCACATCTAACCCAGTGGGTATTCCGGCACCCTGCAGCCGCTCCGAACTTGTACCTGCAAAATAAAAAGACAGTTAGAGCGCATCGTGAAGCAGGCAACTTACTTACGTGCTTCCAGGCGCTTCTATTCATCACACGGGCTCCATCTTCAACTCACTTCAGCCCGTCACCCGCCATCGCCGGAACCCTGCAAAACAAGAAACATCATTACTAAAGACTTTAAAGACATTAGAATTACTCGAAACTTACCGTTCGTGCAGTAAACGACGGTCAGCAGTCCTCTGAAGTCAAGAGGCCTGCTCCCCTTATCCAGTGAAGAAACTGGTTACAGCACCCTGCCCCGAGGCAGATGGAGAGCACGGCGTTCACTTACCTAAGGTGAGAGCGTTAACCTTTGGGGTTCTACAGGAGAAGAGAAAGGGAAGAAGAGAGAGACATTCAATAACCCAGTTCCTTAATCCCATATTTTCTATCTGCAGACATCTTACCCTTCAAGTCAGACATACAGTGCACAGAGGTCCAGCCCAAGGAGCCAGCCGTGTGTTACACATCACCTTTGAAGATATGGTATACGCCCAGTCAAGACCGGCGCCTCTACGGGAATCAGGTGAGCGTTACACTTATGACTCACCAGCAGCCATCTATGCACTTTGGCCCGGGATGTGGGATGGATGCGGGCCGACGCATGAGTCTGCACGGCTCACCCTGTAGTATGATACAGACTCCATTTTGTGATACACGTAGACTCCATTTTGAGTACAACAATCTAAGCCTCAGTAGCACAAGCGGCCTGCAGGGCTGCAGCTCTCCCCCACTGACCGTGCACAGCCAGCCAGCACTCCCCTCACCCTCCTCCTCATGGCGGCTCCGCTGAAGGCCTGTTCTCACGAGCAACTAGGCGCAAACAAGTAACAGTACAAACACTGTATCTTTCACCTTCCGCAGTACATCATTGACCTGATGGTGACGGGACCTTAAGCTGGGGTCTGAGAAAAACAAAACTGACTATAAAACATGTCCTGTCTCCTCGCAGACCTCTGCATCTATAATATATGTTGCAAATAACCCCCAACCCTGTTCCCTGTTTGAAGTATCAGACATGAATGTTAAGCCCGTGTGCCACCCAGTTTTATCCATGCTGTCAAGCCATTTGCAAGGAGGATAAAATAGCCTCAAGTCCATGAGGTTGATTGTGATATTAAATCGGGACGACCTTAGCCCATCCCAGAACGCCCACATGTAAGTTATCAAACACATGTATATTCAAATTTGTCACTACTAACCAAATGTCATTGTTGCTGCGCAATGTCTAAAAAGCAATGTGTAAAATCCCTATGCACAATATGATTTCCCATAAAACACGCAAGTTTACAAGTAGATAATTAAGTGTTGCAACATCTATGAGTCTTTTAAAGTAATAAGCACCGCCTTTTTATCAATGAAATGTCATTTAAAGTACTCGTTTAACCCTTGAGCATGTACACAAGACTGATCATAAGTAGAATGTTGTAAACTTTCACTGATGCTGATGTATACGCCAACCTGGTTCTACCTCACATTCTATCCCAGTGTATCCCATGTGTCCCCGCACCCAAATGCAAAACTATGAATGATGTGATGTTAATAAAACCTTTAATTGATTCTGCAAATACAGTACCTATGAAATACGTGTAATACAAATAGTGTTCATAAACTCACATGATCGTCGATACATATATATATATGTACACATGCAATTGTACCGGCATACCTCAGTCTTTCATTTTGTAATGATGTGTGTGCAGCCCTGTAATGTAGATGCGTGAGAAAGTTACAAGGCCATCTCCCCCTTTCCCTGGAAAGCCGTGTATTCAGCCCCCATCCTCCTCCCTCCAAGGCCCGGCTGGGGATCGAAGGTCTTTGGTTTATTGATGTTAGCATAACACAGCTACACCTCCTTGCTTTCTTTCCTGCTGAACCCGCACAAGGTATTTACCTTCCCCCATGCCCCCTGACACCCAATGCCACCATAAAATCACTGTGTACCTCCACGCTCTGGTTAGAAGAATTATGAGTAACAAAGCCCCATATGCCTCCACCTTTTGATGTACCAGCTATGTGCCCCCCTGACCCAATGCTATTTTAGTTCACCCCAACCTCAACTGGCCATGGTGGCAGTTATTCACTCATGTACTAACACACTATAAAATGTATCTTACTACATCTAACAAAGTAGAATGATAAAGGTACCACGACTCATGCCCCCTGATAAAACACCTGGGCTCATGAATCTGCCCCTCTCTGTTAACAATGACTTTATGATGATGTATTGAGAAGACCCAGAGTTACATGCTATTAACAACTTGTAGGATTCATATGACAGATTGAAGTAGAAATCAGTAATTAATGAATATGTGTGGCCACAAGGGCAAATGTTAGTGCAGCCGCGATGTATCAACTCGAACAGCTTGTGACCTGATACTCCACCCTGATGAGCCCAGCTGACCTGAGCACCCCGCGCTGCCTCCATGTGGATCTCCGCCAATCATGGAGTGCTGCACCTATATTGTACATAGTAGCTAGTATTCACCACCCAATTCCCACGATTATGTGCCCCCCATAGCCTACCTCATCAATGATGTGTTTTTGTGATAAATATGAATGTCTATCTATTATCTGGCAGAGTGCTCTCGGAGTTTGCAGAGTCCTCTGCATGCCCTAGATTGATTTAGATAAAGCCTTTTATACTTCACCCGCACTTGGTCTTGGTCACTCCCTGCTGGGGTGGGTCCATTATTGACTCCCATTGTAGAGTTAAATGCCTTTTTGGGGGCCGCTCACTTTCAGCACCTTTCAACATGATGCTTGGGGGTCCCCTGCTTAGAGCGGAAACAGTCTGAAGCACCTGTGGCGTGCATACATTACAATGGAGACAAAGATAAGGTTAATAGTCGCCATTTACCACTAGATGGCCAGCCAGCAGGAAGGCTAAACACTAAATGCTCACAGAAGAGCTATACACCCATCTTTGACAGCAAGGGGGTGATGTGGAGGAAGTAGTGTTAGAAGGCAATGAGGCGATAACACTTCTGTATATCCCGTGGAAAGAGAAACTGCAGCTTGTAATGCAAGCACTGCAAAGCGCAATTTTAAGCCCCAGAACTAAAATTGAGATATTAATATATTTCCATGTTACAAGATTGCTGACTAGAGGCCTCTTTCATTTGAAAAAGTTGAAAGACCCTGACGCTGTCCCTGTTAGCATCAAGGGCATTTCTTGTGCATGAGCAACACTTCCTTTTTCTATTTTGAGTCCCACAGCAATGTTTCCAGGTACCTGTGGAGGCAGTTCACACGGAACGGTACAATCTCAAAGGTTGGACATTTCTTTTTCTAAGCAGACCCTTTTCAGCATGTCTGCCTGTAAAGTCCCCACATAATATCACATTGCGTGAGTTGTTAAAAGTTACAGATTTTGATTTTATTTCACTGTAAATGCTTGCCCCAGAAGCTCCTTGCACACGTATGGTAAACTGCGCAACAATGCTTGATTGGACTATGATGCCGTTAATGAAGGTTATTAATTGTTTAATCAATGTTAATTGTGGCTACTCATTTTGTCCCTACAATTTTCCTCACACAATGACTGCTGTCTCCATGTTCTTTGAACTATTCCTGGCAGTCCTGATGGATTAACCATGGGTGTCAAACCTTTCGCCTTGTATTCCCACACATTGTACATTCAGGGACGTCATTTCACCAAAATGCCAGGGTTAGGGTAAGTCACACCACATGACCCTTGACTTCTGATGACATCACAGGTAGTGATGTCATTTGAACCATGCCCCCAAGTGACATCACGGGAAGTGATGGCACATGACTTTCAGATGCTTCTAACACCTATGTTTCTAGGTGCTGTTATTTCAGCCAGATATAAGAACTGAGGCCCAGAGGGAGGCGTGATTTGTCCACGATCAGACATTTTAGGAATGTAATTTTCCAGATTCGATGTGGGGTCTATATGTAAAATATACATAATGTAGTACTTGAAACAGGTCAACCGAAATCCGTAACGCAGGCTACAGCTAGTGTATTTATTTGTTGCACATTTGTATGGTGCCTATACAGCACAAAGTTTTTCCAGGCGCCACACGACAAAATGGGAGGGAGAACAGGGGAGGATAAACAACAGGAAATGGTCCTCCTAAGTCTTGTGACATTCAGATTGTGCAAGTGTAGTAAATAAGTGCAGGGGGGAGGATACCCCAAGGGTGGACCAGACTCAGTCGGCTAGTCAGGGTAAAGTGCCTGGGAAAAAACTGGTAATGGGGAACTGTGGAAGACTGATGGGAGGAGGGCCTGACCCCTGTAGGACTCAGAAGGGACCAAACAGCCAGTCATAGCAGCAGGGTTGGCTTTAGCAGGGGAGTGGGGGAAGGAAGGAAGGAAAGGAGAAGAGGAAAGTCTTGAGGAGCTTCCGGAACTTAAGGAGTTCCGGCCCAGGTTTATGAGGGGCAGGGAGTCCATTCCACAGGAAGCCTCCTGCCGAGGAAAGAGATCTACCCCCCACTCTCTGCTTGGAGAAACTTTGACCTGTAGAGAGTTAGAGCTAGCGGCCCAAAGGACTCTAGTGGGGATGTATTTAGGGAGGGAGAGTTGGATATAGATGTATGAAACATCTATGGACACAGAAGTATTCGTTAGGCTTGTTTGTTTGTTTCTTTATTTATCATGCAAACCGAAACATGAGGTATCTGGCCGCGTTACAGGTTGCATAAATTATGTTCAGAACAGGGATGAACAATCAGACAGAATATATATAAAATAATAACAAATAGACAAAATTTACAGAAATATACAAAGGTTTAGTCCGAGTGCGGAATTAGACATCCTGTGACAAGAGCCAGGATTTAGTGTTCTTCCTGAAGCTAAAATAGGAGTGTTCTGCTCTGAGGTTTGTAAGTAGTGAGTTCCACAGTTTAGCGGCCATCACTGGGAAGCTACTTCCTCCTGCTTTCTGCAATTTATATCTGAAGTTTTTCTAGTAAAGTTGTCGACTAGATATTTAGGTGTAGGATTGGCTAGACATTTATGAGTAAGGGTAAGGAATTTGAAGTTAATTATGCCTTTGACTGCAAGCCAGTTGGTACTACGTCTGACAGCTGTGATGTGTTGCATTCTAGGAATACTGAATACTGTTCTTAGCGCATTTTTCTGTAGGGTCTGAAGTTTAGATATGTTGTAGTTGCTGGAGCCTAGAAATAGGGTGTTGCAATGATCACATTTTGATAAGATGAGGGCTCTTGCCAGTGTGGTACAACTGTCTGTAGACAGGAATGGATTACAGGCATTGATTAGTTTACAAGTGTAAGCTGTGGCTGAAGAATTAGCATTGACTTGTCTCTTTAAATTGAGTGTAGAGTCGAGGTAGAAGCCTAAGGTTTTAACCTTGCTGGAAACTTTAATGTTGTTGCCGTTGATTATGAATGATTTGAAATGATTACTTAGGTTGCTTAGTCTAGCTGAGGATCCGACAAGGAGAAGCCCCACCTTCTCGTCATTCAGGCAGAGGCCATGGGTGGCCATCCATGCCTGGATGATCAGATATATTTTATTGAGGAGGGTGGAGTCCGATTCATAGTCGCCCGTGATGGCCATAGGAATCTGGGTGTCATCTGCATAGTTAGTGTAGATGATACTCAGGCTATCAAGATCATCGAACAGTGGATTAGTGAATATGTTATATAACGTTGGTGAGACACATGATCCCTTTGGAACTCCACAGGTGATGGTTATAGGTTCAGCAGCTGCATTGGGAGAGAAGACTCTGATGGTACGTTTATCCAGGAATGACTGGATGTGGCATTGATGTGTTAAGCCAAAAGAGCACTGACCTTGAGAGGCATGCACTGTCTGTTTATCCAGGAGCAAAATGCTGCACGATCAAAGCATGAAAATTAAACCATTGACCAGGATTTAGTATCAACAGAAAGTCCCGGTTATCAATGTATCTGTGAGTCAGCTACCACTAAAATAGAAGAAGCCTACTGTGCGGGTGTAAGCTGAGGCCATCTTTCTCCATGTGCATTTATCTTTAAGTTATGTGACAAGCAACCACATGCTGTCCCCGACAACCCAGAGCCGAAGATAACACCTCAATGTCCTAGGCTTTGATACATGACTCTTCCAGAATCTTTTTTAACGGGGTGAGGTGTGGGGGCGGGGGGCTGGCTGCACTTCCTTCAAGAGTGGGGCTCAATGCATCTACAATTTTAAGAGCTCTATTGTCGAGGTGCGTTATTCAAGGACCCCCAGGACAGACCTGTGAATTAATCTTCCACAAAGCCCTTTCCAAGAAGGAGTTTGAGCGGGGAGGGATGGGTGGGTCACTCTATGGCTCTCTCACTTCTGGGACTCTGTGTCCAGCTCTTATTTTCTTAAACACTGTTGCACCAGAGTCCTGGTCGAGTTCGTGGCATCTCTCAACCATTCACATCATACTTGAATGCGTTCAAGATGAACAAAGCCCAATCAGTGGCGTAGCACACAATTTAGGGGCCTTCCATTACCCCCAAGCTCCGTAAACAAAGCACAGGGCACATCGCGCCCTGGCCTGGCCCAGACCACCATGTGCATGAAACGTCCCTGAAGATTATACCGCTGCAGTGGCATGCACTACTCCAAGTGAAAGAAGTAAATATGTTTTTTAATCAAAGCTTTAATGTTTCACATAGCGTAGAAAGAAGGGGGTGGTGCCTGGTCCCCAAATATACCAGTCACCAGCATGGTTGGTGAGTTGTTTTATTGGAGGGTGTAAATATTTGCCACAAGTATGCGATTGCGACTGAGCATAGCGAATGGACCCGAACTAACGAAATTGTGTTTAGGGAGTTTGAGGGGATTCTTCCTCCTCCCATCAGAAAATGTTTTGAATGATGGGTTAAAATGGTGCATTACACAGCACATTTTCCTTGAAAATTTGGGTAAAAGGCCAGGCAGTTTGCAATCGGTTTTGTAGAGCGTAGGGTAACTCATAAAAATAAGTACAATAGATGCAAGTGACCAAAAGTGCACATGCACCTTTCACAATGCTTTGTCATGCCAGTCCCTGCAACATATCCCAGTATAAAAACATGTCCATGCTGACTGTGCCCATACATTTCCTTGGTGGCTCCACCAACATATGCTAGTTTTTCCATATAAGAACATGCTCATGTCTGCTTTGAGATGTTTTTTATAGTATCATTACTAGCCCTAGGCACAAAACTGGCTCAGCCAATATATGCAGGTATTGCTATATAGGAAAATACTCCTGTTGTTATGGTCATTAAAAGTGACATGTCACAATAAGAAAACATGTCATTCCAAAAAGCCAATCTAGCCAGGTAATGACACACATGAACCTGGCTTTGAGAAACACACACACAAACACACGCACACACACACACACACACACACACATCTCCTCTCCCATTCCTTCACACTGCATTCATCACACAGGCATGCACAAGTGTTTCAGAGTGCGACCAGACAAAGTAAGGGGAACAGGGAGAAACAAAAACACCAATCTTACTAGGCCCAGTGACATTGAGAATGTGCAAGTGCATGGAAAAGGGAAAAGTGAAATAAAATAAATAAAGGCAATGAACAGTGGAAGTGCAGCCAGCATGTGGCAAGTGCTAGATTATTCAGCTCGGGTATATCTGATAAGTGCAGAATAAAAGTGGGAGGGGGACTGTATGGGTACAGATACAGACCCCAGTGGCCCGGAGGCAGTGCAGGAAGGTGACAGGGTGAGCAGGTACCTGGGCCCAAAGTACAAAGGGTGGCCAGGTGCACAGTGCCTTGAGAGAATACAGATCAGAAGGGGAGAAGAGGGGCAAAGGCAGAGGCAAAGAGGAAGGTCTAGAGGTGCTTCCGGAACTGGAGATGGTTCTCCTCAAGTTTCAAGGTGGCCGGGAGGCTGTTCCAAAGAGAGGCCCCAGCTGAAGACAGAGATCTACACACTGTCACCTGTCAATTCTGCAGCTGCAAGCTGTCACCTGTCATTTTGAGTTTACTTTAAATCCGAAAAACTACCTCTATTAAATCGTCCGTATCTCTGGAACCGTGTGGGCTAGGAACGAGATTTAACTTTCCTCTGAAAGCTTAGAATCTAAGCCTAGAACCGACTTCCTCCTCCTTATACTTTTACTGCAATCGCGATTCACGCACTGGCGAAATTTACCGCGGTTTGCGATTTTGGCTCAATTTCTCCACTTGTCAAAATAGCAGCTCCATTCTTTATTTTGTTAAAATCCGTTTGCAACTTGGTAATAACACATAGAGCATTGCTTAAGTGAGCCTGAACTAATACCAACACGCATCTCCCACTCACCCTGAATCTCTAGAGGGAATTAAAATCAGTTGGCACATTTTCCCATCCATTGCCATCACATTTAAAAAGCATTTTGGGCCTGTGTTTCAAACTCCTACCTGTTTCCTCTAAGCTTGCCTGGGGGGAACTGAATTTCGTATTGTATTTGATTGCATTCCTGAGAACTGTGTGCTCCTCTTTCCATCTCCTTCCATTTCTTACATTGCATAGGGGAGGGGGGCGAATTGCCAGAGAAAAAGTGATTATCTCAACTTTTGCTAAAATCATATCAAGTATTTCTGTACTACATTTTATTCCTCATTGCTTTTCCCTTGAAACCATAATAGTATTTTTGCTACTTTATCCATCCTATACTAACTCCTCATTGATTATAAAGAAGTGTGCTAGTGCCAGATTACCCATTGTTGATCAACATCATATGTCTAAGTGCACTATCAGATATTAATGTATTATAAAGTGTGATATATACATTGTTTACATTTTCAAATAAACCTTTTAATTTGCAAAAAAAACCTACTTCTTGGCTCAGTGGGGTCAGGGGGATTCTAAGAGGGGGGTGTTATACAAGGGTTGTCATGCAGAGTACTGAACTGGACATAAAAATACATCAATAAGGGTTTTCCTCAGCATCCCAGACTAGGCATTGACTTAGCTGTAGTGTTGATTGAATATCGCTTACAACTGCAACATAGTACAAAAACAGTTTGGTCCTTTTTTGCCCTAGTGTAAGCATTTTAGATAATACAGATTGTGCTGAAAATGTTAATAAAGTGGCCGCAGTTCAGTGCTGCTTAATGAGGAACCTGCGCCCGGTCATGTGCAGTAGGTTACGCGGCTGTTGACGCACAGAAGGTGCTAAAGCTACAACTTGTTGTGAGAGGTTTCAATGTCATTAAATACTTATTTCCGCATGCAAATATTCTCAAAATACTGTAATAAAGATCCCTTGTTAGTGCATTTAGTTATTAATTGATATGATATGACATGATAAGGCATTTGTAACGCGCCTATACACAAGTGTTTCAAGGCGCGACGAGGCAGGGAGGGGGTACCAAGGGGAAGACAGACAACGATCCTACTAGGCCAGGTGTCATTCAGACCGCGCAAGTGCAGGGGTAGGGGGAAGGGAAAAAGTGCAAGGGGAAGGGGGAAGTGGGGGGAGTGCAGTACAAATAAATAGAATAGAAATAGAATATTAAATAAATAGGGCCAGCTGGTGGCAAGTGCAAGGTAAGTGCAGACAAGTGCTGGGGGGGGCTGTAGTGATACAGAGACAGTCCCACAGTGCAGGGGTTGCCAGGGAGGCAGTGCAAGTGAAGAGTGACTGGGCCCAGGACCGAGGTCGGTGAGAGTGGCCCAGTTGCAGAATCAGTGCAGTGTTGGTGAAGAATTTAGCAGGGGAGAGGGAGAGAGAAAGCAGAAGTGAAGAGGAAGGTTTTGAGGTGCTTCCGGAACCGGAGATGGTTCTCCTCAAGTTTCAGGGAGGCAGGAAGGCTGTTCCAGAGGGAGGCCCCTGCCGCGGAGAGAGATCTACCCCCAGCTCGTTGCTTCGAGAAGCGGGCTGACCCTGAGGGAGTTGGGGATGGATGAGCGTAGGGCTCGGGAAGGAAGATATTTAGGAAGAGAGAGTTGAAGGTATTTAGGCCCCAGGCCCCAGAAGGCTTTGTGGACAATGCAAAGGGTTTTGAACTTAATCCTCGCAGCAACAGGGAGCCAGTGTAGAGATTTCAGTCCTGGAGAGATACGGTCCCTGGGCTTGAGGCCAAGGACAAGACTCGCAGTTCTGTTCTGGATGAGTTGCAGAGGGCGGAGAGTGGAGGCAGGCAGATTAAGATAGAGGCTGTTATAGTAGTCCAGCTTCGAGAGAACCAGGGCTCGGGAGACAGTGAGCGTCTGGGGGAAGGAGAGGAAGGGAAGAATACCTCTGAGGAGGTGCAGCTGGTAATGTGACTTCTTAGAGACGTCAGATATATGAGGAGAGAAGGAGAGTGTGGAGTCGAAGATGACCCCAAGGTTTTTTGCCTTGCAGGTAGGAGCAGGAAGAGGGCCAAGATGCGCAATGACGTCCAATTCAAAGACTTGGAAAAGAAATTTCGACATGTGTTTCACACTCCTGTTCTTTCAGAAGGCATATGTTAAATCTGTAAATGATAGATAACTATTTCAGATGGATTCTTGTCTGCAACAGTCAATAATTGAAAATTAAATGTAATAGCTGTACACTGTGCAGCAGTAATAATTTACCCTTGAGGTTCAGTATAGATCGTATGGGTGCCTAATAGTTTGGCAAAAGGGTAGACAACATTAGTTATAGATATAAACTAAAGGTTACCGTTATACATTGTACAGTAGTACAACTCTGTTAGTAGAAAGTGAAATGCGAATTTGCTTAATTCGTTTGACAAGATAACGAAATATAATGTGTGTCAATCATGAGTAGGGAGGGTCCTCTCTTAGTTGTGCATAGCTCAGCCAGGTACTAGAAATACCTAATAGCTGAACATCCTGTGATATAAATATAGGAAACAAGTTATTGTGGTGGGCTTGCCAAGTTATCAGTTGTAGTGGGAGTGAAGGACCAGTTCATACAAATGAAGAGTGCAACGTTGTAAGTAACAGTAAATGCAAATTAAATACGCAGTTCAGCAGATGAAGGTCCATTAATATAAGATTATCACAAGGGTAACTTGTAAGGCCAATGTGTTTTTCAAAGATGCTGTGCTATGTGACCTGTATATACTGTGACTTCCATTGCAGTTTTGAAAGAATTAAAGTACGAAATGGCAATTTAAATGTTTGCCTTTTTCTCTGGAAAGTGAAAAGGGTATTCTGCATTTTCAATGGTTAGCATGATATCCATATTTAGGTGAAGACCTATATTAAAATGAGATGCCACCACTAAGGTGGCCGTATAGCCCAAAGATCTGTCCTGGCCGATAATCCTTGATTAAAAGTCCTACCTTTTCATGAGGGTTGGGCACAATGGAGTTGGGCCCTTTCCTCACTTATCTGGTGGGCACATTTGGCCATCCTCTGGGGAGGTATATCCTACTGCCTATTGCAGCACAGATAGTGGTGGCCTGGCCCTGGAACCCTTATGTTTTGGGCCTGTGTGCCTTCGAGCGCATGACCTTCTGTCAGCAACATGGAAGAGAGCTACCCTCTGCTCCCAAACAGAAATGTGCTCATTACTGGTGCTGAAAGTTCTGGCGGTGCAACAGGGGAGCACCTCACTCTCCCTGGTCATTTGGGACAGTCTTGAATTTTTGGACTCCATATTGGGGGGATGCATGTGGCTCTACTTCGTAGGGGGGAGCCCTGGATAAGATAAGATAAACGAGTGGCTTCTTCATGCTGGCCATTCTCAGGGTCGTACATTGGTTTGTGCACTTGAGACAGACGGATCAGACAGCCCTACTGGTTGAGGTACACTGCAGCCTGCACAGTCCTCTTTCTTTCTCCCAGATACCAGGTAGAGGAAGAGCTCACAGGTTGAGCAGAACAGTTATCTTGCAGTGGCGAGAGCACCAGTTATTGTGCACATAATACATATGGGACAAGCTGAGGCAAATTGCTTTTGTATCAATGTTACTAGAATACTCTGGGTCATGATGCTAATAGGTTGAAAAAACAACAAAGCTGGAATTCCAAAGAAACAATACTCCCCCCATGTGGGATAAGATGGTCACCCCTTACATGGGAAATTGGATAGCTGGACTAGCACCCATGCAAATTATGCAATTGAAGGAATCATGCAAGAATCGTGGACTGTATTTTTCAAATGCGATGACTCGGCTGGATACCTTGATGAGCAAGATTGATGCTACTCACACATGGCTGGAGACGCTTTATGGAAGGGTACCAGCGGTGAGACAATGCAACAGCGATGTAAAAGATGCACACAACCAAATGTGCTCTGATTTCTCACATCTCCATAGGAAGTTGTCAGGGTGTCACCCACGGTCAACAACTTTAAGGGGTGATAAATGCCTGACAATGTGTGATTTCTATGCCTATCTGCAAATACTGCAGTCAGTGCTCCAGATATGATTATTTGCAAGTGATTTGATATTAAAAGCCTATATTGCATTGAAAAAACGATTTGCAAGGGGTGTCTCGTTCATAATGGGGTGACGAACCACCGGGTCTTGTCCCCCTCTAACCCATTATGGAGGAGCCAGCTGTGAGAAACCAGAGGGTGTCCACCTGCTAGTCCCCAGGGATCTCTCTCTCAGGTGGCCAGGGCACGGCCATCGCCATTGGATCCAGACCCTGGGGCTGGACCAGTGCGGGAGCATCACCTGGGTGAGGGGTCTTTGGGGGGTGGGGTGAGGCATCCAATGGTTAGATGCAGTATTGCCCCCTATTTTGTTGATCCAACCCATCCTATGTTTTAGGATGCTCCGAAGTCCCAACCCTGATGCCTTTTTTACACAAACACTAGGGCCGAAGAAGAGGGTGACTGAGAGTAACAACATGAACTTTCACACATCGTACTGGTCATGTCCCGATAATCAAGTCAGGCAAAGTCAGGCACTTGATTCTAAGTTCATACACTTGATACCAATTTGCTCTCCTCACACAAATAAAAGGTAGAACCCAAAAACACACTCTGAGCAAGGCAGAACACTAGGGCTTCTGGGATGAAGGCAAACCTACTGGAGCTGAGCGACGGACCAAGGGATGCGAGCAGCGGGTTGAACACCCCAATAATTCCCTACTGGAGGTTGTTGCCTCCGACATGCTGCGGAAGACACGTGGAGAAGACCAGATCCCACAAGTGAAGACTGCATTGTGTGTCAAGGATGCCAGCGACCCTCCCGGGTAAACAGCAGAGTTGGGGAGGCGAGGCCAAGTCTGTGGTTCTAACCTTGACTCGAGAATTGGGAATTGCCAAACCAAGAAGAGACACATGCTGCCGGTGAGTTGGTGGCAAGCAACCTTAAAGACTGGTGTGTGTTAAAGTTTGAAATAGCAACATTTTATCACAAGTGAAGGCTCCACAAGTGTGAATGAGATGCGAGAAAAGGCAGACCTGTGAATGAACTTTGAAGTAAGAGACAGCTGCGAAATCAGTGATACTAAGTAACTGTAATTCATTTGTATACATGTCATTTGTATACATGACCATAAACTCTAATCTTATTGTGTTTTTCCAGTGATGATCTTTCTTTCCTCCTTACTGGAGTTTCCCTGTATGTACCTCAGATTCCTAATCATTGTGGCTCTTCACTTGTATTGTTTGTACTAACATAAGTGTGTAGTCTTCTATTGTTAGCTGTTGATTCCCAGTTTTACATTAGTCAAGATTCTGATAGCCTTGCATTCATTATTTTACTGACCAATGTTACCAGATAAAAAATACTGTATTTCTGTAGTACATGCTGCACCCATTGCCTATGTGTATATATTATTAGGTTCTCTTATTAACAAGAAAACTCCAACATAACATTTTGTTTAAATGAGTACATTTTTTAATATATTAAGTACTTCATGAGAGCACTCATGATCATCCCTGATATGTTGCTACCAACATTGTAAACACAACTCCTTGTATAGAGTTTTCATCAGAATTTGATATGTAATGTCATCAATGGCATATGTGATGTCATCTTTGATGTCCTGGGTGTTAGTTTTAGCAGTGCACAGTGGTGGTTCGAGTTATGGTTAAGGCTGTTCCTTTCTCAGGAAGTAGCAGGATGTCTTCATCTACCTCATCTTACTCAGCCACCAAACTGGCTACTCCTGTGGGGCATACGATCTCACCAGCTACCTTGCAAGCCATAAAAGATGCTGTTGGTCCATATCTGTCCATGCCAATAGTACTCTGTATATACTGCAACACACCACTCTGCAGGATGGAGCAGTTTTGAAGTTCTTTCGAGGCTGTAATCAAAGAGCATGAGAAACACTGCCTCCCCACCTTAGATTTAAAGCACGTCCAACATCTCCCCTGTCCACCTGCCCCTCCATATCTGTGGTTGGTGCCTCTTCCCTCATTTCCCTCCCCCACCTTAGTTCCTGGCCTCGCCTGCAAAATTCACCCCCCCCCCCAAAAAAATAAACTACAAAATTACAAAACACCAAAAAAAGGTTCCTTTTGGAGCTACCTTTCACAGTTAAAAAATAGAACTAAAAATAATTAATCTTATAGAATCCATCTGCTTTACATTTTTCAATAAAGTAGTTAGACTCAATAAGATTCTCCAACATTCCCATTAGCATTTGTACTATGGTAATGGAAGCAATGGACAATTGTATACAAGAGAAAAAGAAAAAAGGATAGAAACATTTTACTGTCACAAATACTTTTCTGTAGCATACAATAAAGACCATACTCCATGGACATTCATGACTATCCACGGTGCCCGCAGTCCCCTTTCCAGGCCAGGCCAGGCATCATTAAAAGACCCGGATAGCATGTGCACACCATATCACAGGACGGCCCATCTACCCTTTTACTTTTATGTTTGTAACACTCCCGCATTGCCTGGTTTCAAACAGTCACAAATCCATCCACCAATCACTTCCAAAAATTCTACTTGTAACCCTATGAACATATTAAACTTCCACACACCAACTGCCACTTAACAATTTTGTGCCTAGAAACACTTTTGTATAGGCGCGTTATAAATAACTTGTCATATATCATATCAATGTTCTACAAATCTTTTATATGCATTTGCCCTACTTAAACAAAAGAAATTGTATACAGTGCTGCTATAAATCCACATATGCATTGTGTAGTGAGAGAAGTTCATGAATGGAAGGGGGAGTAGGGATGGGCAAGTGCTGATGGGAGCCTGCGATGGAAGTGCCAAGGGATGTCAAGGTGTGAGGCCACGGGATAAGTGCAGGGGCGGCGGAGTCCCATGAAGTCCCACGGTGGGGTGCACAGCCACCAGGTGGTAGACCCGCAAGGGTATTGGTAAAGGGTGGAGGTACTGGTGTCGACAAGGTTTAGGTCATGGAACCTGTGAGGTTCATGAGGGACCAGGCCACCAGTCTCAGTGGCAGTGGTATGAGTTAGCAGGGAAAGTACAAAGGGAAAGAGGAAGATAAAAGCAGAGTTAGAGGTTTCCAGAACTATGGCTCAAGTCTGAGAGGAGCAGGGAGGTTGTTCCAAAAAGAGGCACCAGCCAAAGAGAGGGACCTGCCTCGCACTCTAGCACTCTCTATTTAAAGAAGTGAATGACAAGCAGAGAATTTCGGGAGAGAAAGTTAGAGATAGCGAGGTCCAAGGCCCCAGAAAGCCTTGTCAATGATACAGTGGGTCTTCAATTTCATCCTTGCAGCCACCATGAAACAGTGTAGAGATTTTAGTTCTCTGGAAATATGATCCCTGGGCTTGAGGCCAAGGATAAGTCTTGCAGCCCTCTTCTGGATTAGCCGAAGGGGCGTAGGGAAAAAAAGGGGGAGGTTAAGGAAGAGAATATTGCAAAAGTCTGGCCTAGAAAGGACCAAGGCTCTACAGAGGTTGAGCTTCTCTGGGAAGGTGAGGAAAGGTAGAATGCCTGTAAGGAAGTGAAGCTGAAAGTGGGCCTTCTTGACAAGGTCCTAGGTGTAAGGAGTGAAGGGGAGAGGAGTCGAAGATGACCCCAAGGTTTTTGGCCTCACAGGATGGTGAGGGTAGAGAGCCCTAGGAGGGGGGCCAGAGGGTAGGAGGGAAACAGGGCACATGTGTTCCAATAAGAAGGATCTCCATCTTTCTGGCATTGAGACAGAGATTGTTAGCCGCACACAATACCTGTATGTCGGTCAGACAATCAAGGATGAAAGACAGGGAGCAGAAAGTAGGACAGGGACATTTCAAGGAAAGCTGTGTGTCATCGGCATAACACTGGAAATGAGGAGAGAAGGAGATTAGATGAGCAGATAGATATGAAGAGGGACGGCAATAGGATAGAAACCTGGGGGATGCTGCAGGTAGAGAGTGAGGTGGTGGAGAAGCAATAGCCCAGTTACAGCTGGCAAGGGCAGTTAGTGAATAAACACGTCAGCCAGTCCAGTACCCGCTCAGTGATGCCGAAGGAATCATGTAGCTTTTTAGTGAGGATATAATGGTTGACCGTATGAAAGGAGGGATCGAGGAGTGAAATCCTCAAGTGTACTATGATCATAAATACCATATACACTTCAATTATATCATCCCACCATATTACAAATATGCTACACTCCCCATATAGTACCTATAATAACTATACACATATACACATATTACTACATCCATGCCCCCAAGAATCTGGCCACTGGACACAACCACCACAATAGAATTATACCATATAAAGTATGTACAATATACCTTCAAATAACAAGACTCACACAGACCCCCCAGACCCACAAATCCCAATAGCATAAGCAGAAAGAAAAATGAATGGCAGACATGGCAGCACCACCACAGCTTTTTTTGACCTGTAAAAATAGCTCTATATGAATTTTTTTCCACTATGCCCCCTTTCCAAGCCTTCTTTCATCCACAAAATAATCCCAAATATATTTTCCAGAATTCTTTTCCTCACCACACTGTCTGCGGACAAAGGACGTGATGTACCCATCCAATATGCCGACTGTTTCTAAAACTATGACGCACCTCAAGTTTTCAAACATCCAATCAGCGTGCGCCTCTCTGCAAAGTTTGGCGACCACTCATCGAACGGCACCAAAGCTATAAACTGCCCAAAAACTACTCTTTCTATAAGTTAAGGAACTTAATCAATGATATTATTACCATTCACTATATAAACATTTCTCATAAGCGAATATCACCATTCCTTATTTTGATTGAAACACTGCCACCGACCTTTGATTTGAGGGACTCCCAACGTCTTCCTTTGTCCATCTGCCCCTCCGTATCTGTGGTTGGTGCCCTATTCCTCCCTTCCCTCCCCCACCTTACCTCCTCGCCTTTCTTACAAAAGAAACAAAATTCCCCAAAAATATAAAAGCCAGAAAGACAAATAAAAGGTTCCTTTAGGACCCACATTGCACAGTTAAAAAATAGAACTAAAAATAAATATCACAGGATCTTTTGCAGTCTGCATACGGACACCTGGAAAATTCTAGGCGTTGGGTGGGGGAATTAAAATCAAGTCACTTGTTTTGGTTCAAAAAGAGTGGCTCTTAAAAGAACCTTTTTTTAAATGAAATGCTCAGGGTTTTATATACTGATGTCCTACTGAACTTACTTGCTTCTAATTTTTTTTCTGTCTTTGTTTTTTATTTACAACTCCTGAAAAAAATACTTCATGACAAATTTCACAAGTTCACAAAAATAGTTTCAAGGCATTTTGGATATTCGAAAGAAAAATCTGATTTCCGACATAAATCAAATGCACTCCATCTCCTCGAAAAACATTTCCGCCATCCAACTTGATATTTTTGTTGTCAAAATATGCCATTCCTAAAGCATATAAAAAAGCACATACACCTTTATTGACATGTGTGATGCTGGAAATGCATCAGAGGGACAGGGCCTCTGAATCCTTGTCCTTTTCTGCCTTTTATCGTGTGTTCTGTTATGTTTTCTGCCCAGGAGTCCATTTGGGACTCCTGGCAGTGCAGCTCTCTCTTTTGGTTTGGTGAACAGACCCATGGGATACCCTTATGGCACCCATGGGTAGGGGTACAACCCTGTGCCCCTAGTGTATGTTTTTTGGCACCTGTGGGTGGCCCACAGAGCAGGGTATGGGCTGGTGGCAGCCCCATGCTGAATTAGACAGGTGCTCTGGGCGTCCTCCATTTTGGGATACCCAGGCCCTGCCATTGGGATCAGTTGATTCCTGATAGAAAACAAGATGGCCCCTGTGGCCTCTTGCTTTCTATTGCCTGTTGTCTTGTTTTTCCCAAAGTCCTGGGAAGCCCTGACTCTGTCCCTTCCCCCTGACTGGCTGTTGGGTGGAAGTTCCATATATGGTGTTGTTGTGAAGGCCCAGCTAGACTGACTGGAGCCTTCCCTTTGACTGTATGTTGTGGGTACCTCCTGTGGGTGGGACCTGGGTGAATGGAGTGTGTGACCAATATACACTTCTTGTTGTGGTTGTCTGGTTTCTGGCATGTGAGACAAAGACTGAGACAGCCCTGCCCGAAACTGGCCTGAATGCAGTGTGTAGTGTTGAATGGCTGGGTACTTGTCCCAATCCACATTCCTTGTTGTGAGTGTCTGAAAGGGAGGAGTGTGGCCTGAATGCACTGTGTGCCTGATTGGCTGACTGACTGCATGAATGCCCTTCTGTGTGATTGGCTGCTGTGTGTGTGCCAGCAGTGTGGATGAGAGACAGGATAGTATATCTGGGGACCTCTCACCACTGGAAATTGTTCAGAAGCATTCAGAAGCTGAGTCTCCACTCAAGAGTAACTGGATTTGCTGATCCTCGACGTCCAGCTGGAAGAAGAAGACTTGCTGTGGCATTTGCTTCGACGGAACTGAAGGTTGTCGAAATCGTCGAGGACTGACCCGAGAGAGGACCTGGCTAGGCGCCCTCTTCCCGTGCTCCGAGGGACCATCGAGCACCGCTGAATCTTCGCCGAAGCGCCCTGGAAGTCAGACCCTCGAAAGGCTGCCGACCCGAGACGGGACCGCCGAGGAGATCGAAGTGAAGCACCCGGACATCGACGCTGTCGAAGTCCATTGCCGTCGACCAGGGTTCGCAGGTCTGTGTAACCGCTGGAGGCCCGTCGAAGTTGTGTTGCCCCGCCGTGGGAACCACTTGACGCCGTGCCGCCGACGACCGGAGCCGTCCGCTCCTTGCCTAAGAACATTTGCCTTGAAGGACTCCCTCGTCCGCATCGTCGGCCGCTTTGTCCCGCCGGAGAAAGTCGAGGACGACCAACGCGCCGAGGAGAATCCGCCGGTGGGTTTCCCGCCACCTCACGACCCCAAAGACTCGAGCGACTCGACGCCCTTGCTGGGCCACCGTCACCCACAATCTTTGCGGTCCAGAACTAGTGTCGCCGAGGTGCCCCGCACGCCTCTTCCTCGCAGGACGCCGACATCTCGACGCCGACGAGCACCGCTCGGATCGAAGCCTGCCGCCTCATCGACGCCGTTCTACCTTGTTTGTTGTCGGACGTTCGACGCCCCGTGTCTCCCGCTTGAAAGGGAAGGCATTCAAGAAGGGCCGTCGATTCCCCGACACCGAACACCGAGTTCCTCGACGCTTCTCGACGCCTCTCGACGATCCGTGACTCCTGCTTTAAAGGGGGTCATTCAAGAAGGATCTGTCGACGCCTCTTCGAAGAACTCGACTCCACCAGGTACATTGGGGGGGTAAAAACATTATAGGAGAGAAATAGACTATTGAACAATATATGGACTGGGCTGGTGTTATATCTCTTTATTTTACAGGTTGCCCAGGTGGGGGGATCTCCACACAGAACTGTGTCCAGTGGTAGGGGCCAGTATTCTGCCTATTGTTTCAACCCTCTGTTATCTCTCCTCTCTCTATTGCTGGTTTCCTTCTTATTGATCTGTGTGCCATTTTAACAGTATTGTGAATGCACTTTAATGAGGTCTAATATTAGTGGTACCACTTTAGAATTGTAGATATTTACCATTGCTGATTTTCCTGAGCACAAAGTGCGTTATTGTGATAAGTGTACATAACCCTTGAATATTAATTATATAAAGACTGTGTTTTCAGTAATACAGTGTGTGGACATTCCTTTGTGGGGGCTTGGGGATACACTGTACTTAAGAACCAGCCTGCATCACCTCCTGAGAAGCTAAGCCTTGATTGCTCGTCCATCGTTACCATATTAGAGAATCTTGGCTGGGGTCCTCTGTGCCTCCCCTCTACCATATAGAGAGCGGAAGTACAGACCCCCCTACCAGTCTTTACAGCTGGTGGCAGCGGTGGGATGCTTATGGTTTTAAGACTCAGTGTATAACCGTGCCACTTACAAAATATCCGCACTTTTGTTAGATTAAGGTTCGGGTGTGTTCCAAATAACTGCATTACAAGCAATGGAGTCCATTGCAAATGGTAAATTGACTCGGATGAGCTTAGAGGCTCTCCAGAGTGCTTGTGAAGCCAGGGAGTTAGACTTTGTGGATAAGTCTAGGGCTGAGCTGATAGCTGCCCTGGTGGATTACCAGACTGATGGTGAAACTCTTGAGGAAGGGGGGGATGCAACCAGTGAGGACTCTGCCCCTGGGGTTGTCGCTGAATCTGTTTCTGGGAATGCCACCATTCCTGCTGCCTCGGTTCCAAACCCCAGCAATTCCATGGAACTTGAGTTATTAAGGATGAAGTTAGCCTTTGAATATCGCAAGTTGGAAATAGAAGCTGAGCTTAAGAAAGAGGAGCTGGCACAGCAAGTGGAACTCAAGAATAGGGATCTTGCGCTCAAAGAAAAGGACACTGAATGTCAGAGAATCCAGTTAGAGAAAGCTCGAGTGGAGACTTCAGCTAGACCAATTGAGAGTGGCAGGTCCCCAGCCACCAAGTTTATGAAAGATTTGGTTGGTGTGTTTGTGGAGGGTTCAGATATCCTCCAATGGATTGAAGCGTTTGAAATGGCTTGTGCAATTCATGATGTAGATAAAAGAGATTGGGCTAAGTGTTTGTTAAGCAGAGTGCCTCAAACTGGATATGACTGTATTCTGAAGCTGAGTGTGGAAGAAAGGGGTCAGTATGAGTGTATGAAGTCTGCTTTGATTGCCAAGTTTGGCAAGACACCTGCCCAATACCTTAAAAGGTTCAGGGAATTTAAGAAAAGAGAGAATGTGTCTTGGGTTGACTGGGTGAGTACTGCGCACATGAACATGATGGGGTGGATTGATGGATACAAGGTGAAAACTTTTGTTGAGTTGTCCCACCTCTTGTTTTTTGAGCATTTTTCTGAAGCCTGTTCACCAGAGCTGCGTCAGTATGTGGCTGACCAGAACATTTTGGACCCCTTTAAGCTGGCTAGGTTGGCTGACAAGTGGGTCTCCCATCGGGTGTCCCCTAAGGACCCCAGTGGGAAGGACAAGGACAAAGAAAAGGGGGCCTCTCAGAAAGCTGAGGAGTCCCAAAAGCAGTCACAGTCGGGTAAACCAAAACCTTCCTCTCCTAAGACCCAAAAATCTAGTGGGGATAAGTCCTCTGTGGGTGGGAATAAGAGTAGTGGTCCACCTGCTGCAAAGCAGGTTCCCAGTGGTTCCAGTACCGTACCCCGCACTCCTGGCACTTGTTGGGACTGTGGGGCTCTGGATCACAAAAGGGGTGACCCCAAGTGTAAAGGTAAGGCACTTGGAGTACAGGCTGTCAGCCTGACCTACCCTTACCCCGTGTCTGAGGTGGAGGCCACTGTCCTCCCCTCCTCTACCGGAATCACCTTTGGTGCTCCGGTAGAGATTTCCTTAGTGTCCCTTGGGGCCTGGGACCAGTACGCAGAAGTACTGGCGACTATCCCACAGAACACCCGTAGGTTTTTGAGAAGTGTCCTCTTGAATGGCCAGCCTTCTACTGGTTTGAGAGACACTGGGGCAAGCATGACAGTGGTGGACAGGACCCTGCTCAAGCCAGAGGACTATGAAGGTGCTCCTCTGCAAACCACCAGATTAGCTGGTGGGCCTCCCAAATTATCACCTGTAGCCTTAGTCACACTCATGATTGGAGACAAGACAGCAAAGCTTCCTGTCCTGGTTCAGGACAATGTCCCTGCTAACATTCTGTTAGGTAATGATCTAGTGGAGTTGGGGTTGATCTCGGATGGTCTTCCCCTGACTGCTGCTGCGGTCACTAGGTCACAGGTGACACCGGGTCTGGCTGTGAGTCAGGTACCCGAGCCAAAGGCGAGGCCTAAGGCAAGAAGAAGGAAGACCAAGAAGGCCACCTCTGTGGAGGGAACACCTTCTCTTCCTGCTGTTCCGACAGCACCCATTGGGATCCATACTCCGGACGGGCTGGGTCCAGTGGAAAACCCAAACTCAACTCCTGTGGGAGAAGAGACAGAAGACTCTCCTGTGGGAGAGGTTCTCAACCCAGAGGAGCACCCCGACCTTCAATGCTTGTTAGCTGAAGGGGGACCCTCCCGGGCAGACTTCTGTAAAGGACAGAGAGAGTGCCACTCTCTCGAGGGTCTGAGGAAACAGGCCCTGTCCCAGGCACAAGGTGAAGTGCCTAGGACATTCAAGGTTTATTGGGAGGGTGAGCTCCTTGTTAGTGAGCCCACTAAGCCTGAACCTGGTGCCCGCAAGAGGTTGGTGGTACCCCAGGTTTACAGGCCCTTCCTACTGCAGTTGGCGCATGAGGTGCCCTTGGCTGGTCATCTTGGGACTAAGAAGACTAAGCAGAGGCTCTCTGCCCATTTCTACTGGCCAAGGATGGGGGTAGAAGTGGAGTCCCACTGCAGGACCTGCCCCACTTGTCAGTTGTCTGGCAAGACTGGAGGCAGGATCATTGCCCCACTGCAGCCATTACCAGTGGTTGGCACACCATTTGAGAGGGTGGGCATCGACATCGTCGGTCCCCTTGACCCTCCCACTTCAGGTGGACATCGGTTCATCCTGGTCTTGGTAGATCATGCCACCAGGTACCCTGAGGCAATACCCCTTCGGACTGTTACTGCCAAGGTGGTTGCCAGGGCTCTCCTGGGCATTTTCACCCGTGTTGGATTCCCCAAGGAGGTTGTCTCTGACAGAGGATCCAACTTCATGTCTAGTTACATGAAAACCATGTGGAAAGAGTGCGGGGTAACCTACAAGTTCTCCACCTCTTACCACCCCCAGACCAATGGTCTGGTTGAGAGATTTAACAAAACTCTCAAGGGCATGCTAGGTGCTTTGGAAGAGCCCCTAAGGAGGAAATGGGATCTCCTCCTGCCATGCCTGCTGTTTGCTTACAGGGAGGTACCTCAAGAGGGTGTTGGTTTCAGCCCCTTTGAGTTACTCTTTGGACATCCCGTGAGGGGGCCCCTCGCCTTGATCCGAGAAGGCTTGGAAGCCACCCCTCCAGGTCCCGCCAAGCAAGTGGGGGACTATGTGTTAGGCCTCAGGCGGAGGATGACACAAATGATGGGTCAGGCAACAGCAAATCTCAAGGCCAGCCAGGAATTGAACAAGTACTGGCATGACCTTAAAGCTTCGCAAGTGGATTGGACTCCGGGACAGGAAATCCTTGTGATGGAGCCTACCAAGCCTAGAGCTTTGGCAGACAAGTGGACTGGACCCTTCAGGATCATCTCCAAGATGGGCGAAGTCAATTATCTGGTTGACATGGGAGCCTCTGGGGTAGCCCCCCAGGTATTCCATGTCAACAGGCTCAAGCCTTTCCACAGACGAGCGGAGGTCTCATGTCTCTTGCTAGCTTCAGGGCAAGAAGAGGATGAGAGTGAGCCCCTTCCTGATTTGCTGCATAGCAACCCTCAGGATGGCTCAGTGGAGGGAGTACAACTCTCTCCCGATTTGACAACGGAGCAGCAGAGGGCCTGCAGGGCTTTGCTCCAGCAGTATGCCTCTCTGTTTTCACTGACACCGGGCCTTACACCGTGGTGTAAGCACGAAATTGACACTGGTGACAGCGTGCCTGTCAAGAGCAGGAGCTATCGTATGTCAGATACCGTCAAAAACCACATCCAGGCTGAGGTCGCCAAGATGTTGGATCTGGGTGTTATTGAACCCTCAACCAGTCCCTGGTCCAGTCCAGTGGTCCTTGTCCCCAAGGCAAGTTCCCAGGCGGGTACCAAGGATTGGAGGTTCTGTGTGGACTACCGAGGAGTCAATGCCGTCACCAAAACTGACGCGCACCCATTGCCCAGGGCTGATGAGCTCGTGGACACCATAGGTGCTGCCAAATTTGTGAGCACCTTTGACCTTACCTCAGGCTATTGGCAAATAGCTCTGACGGACCATGCCAAGGAAAAGACGGCCTTCTCAACACCTGAGGGACTCTACCAGTTTAGGGTCATGCCCTTTGGGTTGAAGAATGCCCCTGCCACCTTCCAGAGATTGGTCAACCATGCGCTCAGTGGGCTGGAAGCCTTTTGTGTGGCTTACTTAGACGACATTGCCGTCTACAGTTCCACCTGGGAAGAGCATTTGACACATCTGGATAGGGTGTTGCAGGCCTTGAAAAGGGCTAACCTCACTATCAAGGCCACCAAGTGCCAGATAGCTCAGGGGAAAGTTACCTATCTTGGTCATGAGGTAGGAGGGGGTCAAATCCAACCTCTCTCCAGTAAAGTACAGGACGTACAGAACTGGGAGACTCCCACTACTCAAACCCAGGTGAGAGCCTTTTTGGGCCTCACTGGGTACTATCGCAATTTCATGGCAGACTATGGAACCATAGCTGCACCCCTGACAGCTCTAACTTCGCCCAAACAACCTAGGAAGGTTAATTGGACTGAAGACTGTCAGAGGGCCTTTGATGGCTTGAAAGAAAGTCTGTGTAGGGCACCTGTGTTGTGTGCGCCTGACTACAGCCGACCCTTTATCGTCCAGACGGATGCCTGCGACACCGGAATTGGAGCTGTCTTGTCCCAGTTAGATGACAAAGGGAGAGAACACCCTATCATATTCATCAGTAGACAACTCAAGGGTAGAGAACTTAGGTGGGCTACTGTTGAAAAGGAGTGTTTTAGCATAGTTTGGAGCCTTAGGCGTTTTAGGCCCTACCTTACGGGGTCTACCTTCAAGGTCCAAACAGATCATAAGCCCCTGAAGTGGCTTATGCAGATGAAGGGTGAGAACCCGAAATTGCTCAGGTGGTCCATTAGCCTGCAAGGGCTAGACTTCACCATAGAGCACAGACCAGGGAAGAGTCACGATAATGCGGATGGCCTTTCCAGAAGGTATGTTGACCGTCTGGATGAGGGTGTCTATCCCGTGGGAGATTAGACACCCTCCACCTCAGTCTGGGGGGGGCGACTGTGATGCTGGAAATGCATCAGAGGGACAGGGCCTCTGAATCCTTGTCCTTTTCTGCCTTTTATCGTGTGTTCTGTTATGTTTTCTGCCCAGGAGTCCATTTGGGACTCCTGGCAGTGCAGCTCTCTCTTTTGGTTTGGTGAACAGACCCATGGGATACCCTTATGGCACCCATGGGTAGGGGTACAACCCTGTGCCCCTAGTGTATGTTTTTTGGCACCTGTGGGTGGCCCACAGAGCAGGGTATGGGCTGGTGGCAGCCCCATGCTGAATTAGACAGGTGCTCTGGGCGTCCTCCATTTTGGGATACCCAGGCCCTGCCATTGGGATCAGTTGATTCCTGATAGAAAACAAGATGGCCCCTGTGGCCTCTTGCTTTCTATTGCCTGTTGTCTTGTTTTTCCCAAAGTCCTGGGAAGCCCTGACTCTGTCCCTTCCCCCTGACTGGCTGTTGGGTGGAAGTTCCATATATGGTGTTGTTGTGAAGGCCCAGCTAGACTGACTGGAGCCTTCCCTTTGACTGTATGTTGTGGGTACCTCCTGTGGGTGGGACCTGGGTGAATGGAGTGTGTGACCAATATACACTTCTTGTTGTGGTTGTCTGGTTTCTGGCATGTGAGACAAAGACTGAGACAGCCCTGCCCGAAACTGGCCTGAATGCAGTGTGTAGTGTTGAATGGCTGGGTACTTGTCCCAATCCACATTCCTTGTTGTGAGTGTCTGAAAGGGAGGAGTGTGGCCTGAATGCACTGTGTGCCTGATTGGCTGACTGACTGCATGAATGCCCTTCTGTGTGATTGGCTGCTGTGTGTGTGCCAGCAGTGTGGATGAGAGACAGGATAGTATATCTGGGGACCTCTCACCACTGGAAATTGTTCAGAAGCATTCAGAAGCTGAGTCTCCACTCAAGAGTAACTGGATTTGCTGATCCTCGACGTCCAGCTGGAAGAAGAAGACTTGCTGTGGCATTTGCTTCGACGGAACTGAAGGTTGTCGAAATCGTCGAGGACTGACCCGAGAGAGGACCTGGCTAGGCGCCCTCTTCCCGTGCTCCGAGGGACCATCGAGCACCGCTGAATCTTCGCCGAAGCGCCCTGGAAGTCAGACCCTCGAAAGGCTGCCGACCCGAGACGGGACCGCCGAGGAGATCGAAGTGAAGCACCCGGACATCGACGCTGTCGAAGTCCATTGCCGTCGACCAGGGTTCGCAGGTCTGTGTAACCGCTGGAGGCCCGTCGAAGTTGTGTTGCCCCGCCGTGGGAACCACTTGACGCCGTGCCGCCGACGACCGGAGCCGTCCGCTCCTTGCCTAAGAACATTTGCCTTGAAGGACTCCCTCGTCCGCATCGTCGGCCGCTTTGTCCCGCCGGAGAAAGTCGAGGACGACCAACGCGCCGAGGAGAATCCGCCGGTGGGTTTCCCGCCACCTCACGACCCCAAAGACTCGAGCGACTCGACGCCCTTGCTGGGCCACCGTCACCCACAATCTTTGCGGTCCAGAACTAGTGTCGCCGAGGTGCCCCGCACGCCTCTTCCTCGCAGGACGCCGACATCTCGACGCCGACGAGCACCGCTCGGATCGAAGCCTGCCGCCTCATCGACGCCGTTCTACCTTGTTTGTTGTCGGACGTTCGACGCCCCGTGTCTCCCGCTTGAAAGGGAAGGCATTCAAGAAGGGCCGTCGATTCCCCGACACCGAACACCGAGTTCCTCGACGCTTCTCGACGCCTCTCGACGATCCGTGACTCCTGCTTTAAAGGGGGTCATTCAAGAAGGATCTGTCGACGCCTCTTCGAAGAACTCGACTCCACCAGGTACATTGGGGGGGTAAAAACATTATAGGAGAGAAATAGACTATTGAACAATATATGGACTGGGCTGGTGTTATATCTCTTTATTTTACAGGTTGCCCAGGTGGGGGGATCTCCACACAGAACTGTGTCCAGTGGTAGGGGCCAGTATTCTGCCTATTGTTTCAACCCTCTGTTATCTCTCCTCTCTCTATTGCTGGTTTCCTTCTTATTGATCTGTGTGCCATTTTAACAGTATTGTGAATGCACTTTAATGAGGTCTAATATTAGTGGTACCACTTTAGAATTGTAGATATTTACCATTGCTGATTTTCCTGAGCACAAAGTGCGTTATTGTGATAAGTGTACATAACCCTTGAATATTAATTATATAAAGACTGTGTTTTCAGTAATACAGTGTGTGGACATTCCTTTGTGGGGGCTTGGGGATACACTGTACTTAAGAACCAGCCTGCATCACCTCCTGAGAAGCTAAGCCTTGATTGCTCGTCCATCGTTACCATATTAGAGAATCTTGGCTGGGGTCCTCTGTGCCTCCCCTCTACCATATAGAGAGCGGAAGTACAGACCCCCCTACCAGTCTTTACAACATGTCGTATAGCTTTTTCCATTTGAGGAAAAGAAAGTTTGGGCGTCTCATATTGTCTTCAATTGATTTCAGAAAAAGTAATGGCAGATGGAAACAGTTCCATTAGACTGGCAAATGACAAGGCAAACTGCAAAGATCCTGCAGTCATGTAGCCCAAACTGTTGCCTCCACAATGCACAGTAATAATATCTGGACGTTTAAAGTGAGCCATACTATTGAAGAATGGTCAAAATGTTACCCAGTATAAGCCACAATCTGCATACCTCAAAACTTCCACTTAGCCCAATCCAATAGTAGCAGAGAGGCCACAAGATACAGTATAAAACTTTAATGAATGGATGCAAGAATCTCCCACCATCCACACACTCTGCTTCTTCATAGCCATAGACATAGCCATCTTCACTACACACAACAAAGGAAACACTTCGTACCCTGTACTCCTGTGCACTTCAACTCCACCTTCAGACCCACAAAACCTGATTGGGTATTCCCTCAATGTCCTCTTTCCATGCCAAAATGTCTGACCTATTACTGTGATTTAAACAGAACATCACCTGTTTCTAATTTTTTGTTAATATGATGAGTGTATGAATGAGTTGTGAATGAGTGGTTTGTGAAGGGATGTATTACAGTTGGTTTGTGGAGCCGATCAATGAATAAAAACATTGTAAATATACTTCTCATATGATATATGCATTTGTACAATAAACAGAAAGCTATTATGATTTGAACAATAGCTAATTGTCGTCTCTGGTCTAGTTGGCCCAATCTCCTTAGTACATTATAGAATAGCCTGGAGGGCCATAGATGTTAATCAGGCTCCCTTTTCTTACTCCCTCTTTCCATGCCAGACATCCTTAAAAGACCCAGATACATGTGCGGGTCCACAGAGCACTGAAGTGTCCACAGACGCCATCGCAGAGGGCAGCCCTTCTACCTACATTGGCCACAACCAGCACAATACAATTAAACCATGTAACAAATACATAAAATACACCTTCAAATAACAAGACTCATCCTGAACTACCCCACTCCCAATGTAGTGCACGGACAGTACAGATGACCGCTGACTCGGCGGCACCTGCAATGCTTTTATTCACCTATAAAAACAGCTCATTATCAACTTTTTCCACTCCTCCACACTTTCCAGACCCTCTTTTGCCCACAAAATAACCTTAAATATGTTTTTCAGACTTTTTGCTCACTGTGCTGTCCTTGGACCACGGCGGCTGTCCAATATGACGACCATTTAAAAAATCTGCCGCAGCTCACATTTTGAACATCCAATCAGCATGCGTCTTTGTTGTTCGTGGGCACCAAGCCACCCCGTGATTGGTCCAGAGGTGTCCGCAGACTCCGAATCAGGAAGTGAGTCCAGGAACAGGACCCACATATCACTAATTCTTTTGACCTACTTTTTGGCCATTTTATTAACAATTACTGGACGGATTTACACCAAATTTACAAAAGAACGCTTTCGGGACCAAGCCGCCACTCATTGCATAAGTTCGGTGAAAAACCGCCCAGCGCTTTGGGCTGTAGGCATGAGCAAAAGTTTGATTCCATTGTGTCTATGAGAATTTCAAACATTTTGGGGCATCCTCTATTACTTTGCGCCCCCAGACGAAACCACACCAAACTTCAAAAAATCATTCCGAGGGGGTGATTTACTTTTTTGGCAAAGTTTGGTGAGGAATCATCCAGTGGGGGCAAAGTTATAAGCCACCCAAAAAAAGTGCTCTTTCTATGAGTTGAGTAACTTAACCATAACTACACGGCCACTACCACAGGCCGGATAATATATATGTATCCTCCATGATGATTTCTGAGTATGAAAGTGCACTAGGAGGAGACAATCTTTGGACTGTTGAGCAGATTGCAGCTGGGACCCACAGTAGCACCCCTGCCACACCTCTGTTTGCTTGCAGATGTAACTGGAGACTGGGGCTTTAGAGGGGCTGCACCCGGGCTACACATGCTTGACCATGGAGTGCCACACTCTTGGTAACACCCTCCCCCTCCCTATTGAGGGGTGACATTGAAAACTGGGGGAGTGTTGGATCCTGGATGGCTCTACATTACAGATGCCAGGATTCCCTGCTGCTACAGACTGGTACTTCCCAGAGGTATTCAACCCTGAATACACCTAACTCCAATCAGCCTCCCTGATGATTGCTGATGCATGAAAGTGCGCTAGGAGATGATCTTTGGACTGTTGAGTAGATTGCAGCTGGGATCCAGATTAGTGCCTCTGCCACCCCTCTTTTTGCTTGCACATGTAACTGGCTCCAGAGGGGCTGCACCCGGGCTACACATGCCTGACCTTGGAGTGCCACACTGTTGGTAACTCCCTCCCCCTCCCTATTGAGGGCTGACATTGAAAACTTGAGGAGAGTTGGATCCTGGCTGGCTCTACAGAATAGATACCAGGATTCCCTGCTGCTACAGACTGGTACTTCCCAGAGGTATTCAACCCTGAATACACCTAACTCCTATCAGCCTCCCTGATGATTGCTGATGCATGAAAGTGCGCTAGGAGAATATCTTTGAACTGTTGAGCAGATTGCAGCTGGGACCCAGCGTAGTTCCCTTGCCACCCCTCTTTCTGCTTGCACATGGATATATATATATATATATATATATATATATATATATATATATATATATATATATATATATATACATATATATATATATATATATATATATATATATATATATATATATATATATATGATTGTGCATACCCAGATTTGCGTCTGAGGTGAAAAAGTACTACAGCAATACATATCCTACTAATATGGCAGGTTGTTAGCAGTAATTATGGAATGTAAACAATTTTTTAGTCAACAGTATTAAAAGCAGTTTGGGCTCTCACCTTTTTGTAATCGGAAATATAGCAATATGAACATCTAATGCAGATTGGGGGTGTTCATTTAATGGGAGTGTCTCACTATGATGCAGGCCAATGGAAAGATTAGGCCATTCAAATCATGTGACATAATCATGACATAAGCTTATTTTACACTTTAAAAAGAAAGTGGAGCACACAAGGGATAGGATTCTGACTCTGGAAAAAGCTGCGGGAAGAAGCATCCACTGTTTCTTTACAATGGATGGATTCATGAAGGAGAACAACGTAAGGGCTGCAGAAGGGAGGATTCCTGTTCCAAGGAAATGAGTCCTGTCCACAAGAGAACTAGAAGAGATGTGAACCTGAGACAGTTCTAACTTCCTGGGAGCAGATCAAGAGAGGGCTTCTGACTAGGTCTTTCATGGGGACACTTGAGGTGCTCTGTTGACTCCATGCCTGTAAAGGCCAATCCAAAATGAGTATGAGAATTTCACAAACATAATTACTTCTGCTCTGTAGCCATAATTTTTATTTTTCGTGTTAAGTCTCATGAAACAGGGATGGGGTTGGTAATGTGATACCAAAATACATTAAACATTGTGCATTGTCCCTGCATTGTCCCTGAATTTAAAATCAAGAGAGATATAATTTAAATCCACACCAAAATGCATTTTGTAGCTCGCTGCACATTGGTACAGATAGCCTTTTATATAGTCTGAGCACAAGCCTTGGTAAATTGTAGTCTCATTAAATTGTACCCAATGTGGTTTCCCAGAAATAGTTAATATTACGCTGCGATAGGAAGATGTCTCTAACATACCCTATTGAAGACCTGCTTGTTAATGTGGGTTCTGTAAAGGCCATAACTATTCAAAAAGGAATGGGAAATGAGAGCAAGTTTAATTGTATAATTTCTACTCCAGTAAAAATGATGTAAATGTAAATTCCATACTACTATATTTTTTAATTTGCACAGAAGCACTTTATTAGTGATGTGAGAGGGGAGGGATATGTGTACCTGGACTTGGTGAGTTGAAATAGTCTGTGCAATTGATAAGACTGCTTCCCTAACATAAACCTGCAGAATGTTGATGAAATGCATTATAAGATTACACTGCACATAAATAATAATAACCCACAGCGCCTTAATTATCTTGTAACAGTTCTCTGATTCCATGAATTGGAGATGTTAATAGGGAAAGCAAAGCTCTATGTATCATTTGCAAACGTAACTCTATGTGCCATCTGTTAATGTTTTGATGGCTGAGAAAGTGTTGATATATTAACCAACAAATGGCAGAATTAAATCTTGAATGCCTATTGTTCTACAGAATGAAACATACAGAGACGTGATTAACTAAAAGAATGTGTGTGTCTATCAACAATAGTGAGATTCAAGTGAGTAGGTTATTTTCATTTTTTTATGGACAAACCCTGTGATTGTGTAATATTGTGGTGACTTCCCCACAATAGCTTGGGACCACATTTAATACATTTCTTTAAATAATTTCAGTTTTGATCAAATTGTCAGTTTCTTGCTAAAGAGTTTGGGGTGGGACTGTATAGTAGAGGGATTTGATAAGAGGTGCCCCTTAAGTGAAGAAGCCAAATACTAACCAAAATATATCTCAGAGTTCTCATGAAACTGCATCACCCATCTGTAATTTCTGTAAGTGTCTCCATATACATGTCCTACTGGCTGAGTACTTTAGTTTCATTGCCATTTCTCCCTTCAGCTTTGCACATAAATATTGCACTCAGTTTACAGCCAGTTGCACCCCCCTATTCCAGAGAGGATAAAATGTGTGGGGAACCAGAACCTTTCGCAGATGCTAGCAGAGCAGTGGTGGGAATTGGCTGTCCGCGGGATGCAGCAAATGGTATTTTGTTAGCTGCTTATTGATACCTGCTTTAGAAAGAGTATATTTTTAAGTGACCGTAATCCATCCACCATCTCATGATTAAAGTTGCCTAAAGTTATTCTATTTGCCTCCTTAATTGGAGCATGTCATCCCACTGATTATGAATGCACCTGGACTGCTGATGTTATATCCTTTCCTATTAGCGAGATATAAAAGTGATTGAACCTGAACTATTGAATTACATAATCAGTCATGGCATCATAGCAGCGGGTAAACATCTCCCATTTGAAGCACTACCCTCTGGCACTACCCTCTGACACGGCCAAGATTGCACTTTGCAAGTTCAAATCCCAGCACAGCCATTTTAGCCCTTCATCACTGTCATTATATTGAGTACCAATACATTGTATCACAATAACAACGATCATGAATGTGCTTAGAAGCGACACGACCCTAGCACAAAGTGCTATATAGTTCTCGTTCTTTAACTAGCTTCCCCCCACTCTGAGTTTTCAGCAGTGTTGGCATGCTTTGGTAGAGAGGAGTGTGGGAGCCTGCAAGGATTGACTGCTTTAGAGGGAGCCACTGAAATAATGAGCAATGGCTCAATCATCATTTACTTTAAAGGCTTTGATTGCTTGATTGATAGGTAATTTATAAAGCGCCTATACACAAGTGTTTCAAGGTGCAAAGATGTTATAAGCAATTGTTTGCTAACAACACAGCATTTAACATTGCGCTTACGCATCTCTCCATCTTGTGGGGCATCTAGTTTTTTTTTTACGACCTTCGTAATTGGTATTGTATTGGCATAAAGCCCCAGTTGTCCAAACATGCATATTCAGGCAGGGATTATCGTCCAGCACACAGACAAGTTGTTTTATTAACCAGTGTGTAGCGACAGGTATTAAAAGACCCCTCTGATTGACAGAAATGAGCTTCTCAATGCTTTGCTCATTGTTCTAGCAGGGGCATTTCTATGAACATACATGCCATGTTTCTGTGGCTGCATATCCTTGCCATATAGCCGTCAATGGTCCAAATCAATTAAAATAAATGGACCCCAAAATGGCATGGCCGCAATTGGTAAAGCGTGACTGGTGCTACCAATAAGAATCAATCTAGGCTGCCCTGTTTTTCAGTCAGAGGAGGAGGTCTGGCTGGCAGATGGTTTTTAATGGTTGCAGCCATTAGGTTCACAGATAGCTTCGAATCTATGGGCCTCATTCGAACACAGGCAGAAGGCCAAGTGGACCGTAATTTAAGAAACATGGTCTGCGGGTAAATTATGAACCACAGCGTTGCCATGCCTTTGATGCATGTATCTGGAGGATGGAGCACAAAGATCACTCCCCCCGAACCCCAGCTCTATGTAACAAATATGCCTGCATCCCCACCCACATGAAATGTTCATGTGGGCTCAGATGTATTTATCCTTAACGGTTTTCCACTTGTTTTGTGTACCTGCAAGAACCAGGCAGAATGTAAAGGCATTCATGTAAATGCCAATCACCATGCATGTGCATGGTGGGCAATAGTTACACACGTTTCCGTGCAATGGTGGACACCCTGTCACAAAAACAACCAACATTGGCCAGAGAGGCATGCTAACCTGCAAGGGTTGGTGCAAGCGGTTCTCACCATTCAGTTTGCATGACACACAAAATGACCGCCTGGGTAGTAGTGAAGGTCCACCTATCCCATAGTGGGCTGCTTAATTTTCCCCTACATAATCCCAGAGTGCCCTCATGTAGTGCTTTATCTTTCCTGTAAATGGCTCATTAATTGCCATATACAAGAACCAATCGGTGCCATTGGTTATTTTAAAAAAATGAACAAATCAACCATTTATTTTTATTAAACCCAAGTATGGTCCTTGTAAGGTATTGAACATGGGGCAATAATATTTCCTAACCATCTGCCCAACATGTAACCTTCTCAAAGGTATTCATATTCAGCTACAGATATACATTTCAACTGTAACACATATGCGCTAAAGGTTGGGTTCTATAAACTACTACCAACACGGGAGAGGCTCAAAGGCTTTCAGGGCATGGATGCCCCAAACTTGGCTGGGGCTTCAACTTGGAAATGGCCATACTGTGCCTAGGTGCAGGGGCATATGTAGAGCACAATGCTAAGGCAACTAGAGCTTGTAGTTCAGGGGCCAGATTACATACATTGCACATCTGGGGCCAGATTACAGAAGTTTTGCACTGGTGCAAGTGGAAAGTTTGTACGGTTATAGCACTATAGCAAAGTTTGCCCTATTTTTTTAAAACACTGGGACACATTAAAAAACCATTGCCCCTCAACAAGTACAGGCTGCCATATTAAAAGCACCAGTGATAAAATTGCCTTATTGCAAAACAGATGCATTTTCACTACATTTTTGCACCAGGGCAAAGTTTGCCCTCGTGCTAATACGGAATGATAATAGCACCAGGGCAAATTTTGCCCTGATGCAAAAATGAAGTGAAAAGGTATATTTTTTGCACTAGGGCAATTTTTGCCCAGGTGCCTAGAGCATGCCAAACTGCACTTGTCATTGTACAATAGTTTTCAAATATGTTCCAATGTTTTTAGAAACAGGGCAAACGTTGCACTAGTGCTAATACCATGCAACTTTGCACTTGTGCCGGTGCAAAGTTTCTGTAATCTGACCCCTGTTCAAGTGCAAAGTTTGCATGTATTAGCACTAGGGCAAACACTGGGACATATTAGAAAACGATTGCACCACGGCAAGTGCAGTTTGGCAGGGTATGAGCACTAGAGTAAAAATGGCTCCAGTGCAAAAAAAATACATTTTTAATGCGTTTTCTTACCAGGGCAAAGTTTGCCCTAGTGCTAATACCATTCCGTATTAGCACTAGGGCAAACTTTGCCCTGTTGCAACAATGCAGTGAAAATGTATCTTTTTTGCACCATGGCAATGTTTGCACTGGTGCTTTTACCATGCCAAACTGCACTTGTCATGGTGCAATAGTTTCCTAATGAGTCCCATTGTTTTAAAAATAGGGAAAACTTTGCCCTACTGCTAATACCATGCAAACTTTCCACTTGCACCGGTGCAAAACTTCTGTAATCTGGCCCCTGGAGCTCTACTCAACGGAAGTTTTCAGGTCTTAAAAACAGGATATGAGCACCCCACATAGGCAGCTATGCACCAGAGAAGGCCACATACAATGCTTGCAACATTGAGGCAAACCCAGCCCCATTTATCACTTCTGCTGCAGCAAAGCCATCTAAGGTAGCAAAGCTATCGTTTAGATTGCATCACTCCCAATAACACTTTTAACAGAAGTGATACCTTCAGCCTTCAGGGCATAACCATTCCACTGATTGGGACCTTCGGCGATCAACTCTGGTAGACAACAGGTGGTCTGCATTCTCATACTGATGTTCCACGTGCATATAGGTCCCAGCCCAGACACTGCCGGCTCCAAATACCTATTTGCTATTATTGAGCTGGTGGATATTGAACAGAAACGGAATAGGATAAACTCAGCCTCAAGCAGTTCCTATTCTTGTTTTTTTTCTGGGAGTCTCCAGGACACCTGTTGCATTTGGTGGGTGCCCAGGAGGCACTTCTAACCCATGGAAGGGAGCTACAGAGACAACCCTACTGGGGAAGAGGGAAAATGGACCTTGTAATTTACTGTCAGTGTGGAAAAGGCTGAGCAAAAGAGCATATAAGCCAAATGGCAATTTGTACCGCCAGCCTTGACAGAATATGTTTGTTTGGACACATTGGCCCAGACAAAGTTCCACCCCAATCTCTGTGTCTCATCCTCTCAACCTCATTGAGGAACTACAGGCATCCGGTCCCAGTCCACCCTTTTACCTGACACACTGGTACACCCGGCAGCACACCAAGGTTCCAAGAAGAGTGAAAAAGTGCTGGGATTGGTATCGGGCCTGGAGACTGACCCTAAGATGGTGGTTCGCTGGACGGCTGCGTGGCAGGTATCTAAGAAACAGACCTGGACGTCATTGAAATGCTTCTGGGTCCATCAACCACCAACGTACAGGAGATGTGGGCGCTGGAATAAAGTCCGGTGTTCTCTACTTGAGTCTCTTCCTTGATCTAACTGTCTCCGCACTCTAAGTCACTAGTCAACTTCGCAGGCATCTACCATGTAGGTAGGCAGACCAGAGAGGGCCTTGTGTATTATTTTACAGGGCAAACGTCACAGGTAATCTAGGTCGTTGTGTCATCCTCATCCAGCAGCAACCTCTGCTTATCTGTCTTCCGACTCCACCGATTTTGTTATTCCTGGCAATTATTATTTTAGGGTTAATATTATTACCTCCTACTATTTAGAATTGCAGTGCAGTTCATTGGTACATGTAATAAGAATTCAGTGGGCACCAGCCAGTAAGTCTGTCATAATGACTTGCGTGAAATCTATCTGGGCAGCCGTTAAATTGACCAAATGGTTTGTAAGAGTACAGTATGCACTGTGCCATGTTGTCGTTGAAATCTGTCAATCGATTGTCATATGGAAAAGAATTATGCAGACATTGGTCTAAGACAGAAAAATAATGTCTTACTTTTGCTTTCGTCTTCAGATCCAATTCACATTTAGGATAGCCCCCACAGCTCGGGGTAGGGGGGCCTGTCCCTGTCGCACCTGAATTGAATTAATTTGGGAAAACGTTATGAATGCTCTTTTATAAGGATGTGTATGGAAACACATGTTCTTGCATACTCCTGCACTTTTACAATAACTTCAAAGGCATTGATGGCAGCCATTTTTGAAGTTAATAATTTCCAGAAGGGCAAATCACACGGGAAGAAAAAAATATAATGTTTTCATCCTATTGGTTCGAGTGCAGAGAATCACTTTTTATGGAAGAAAATTGTGTCGGGTCATTGATGGTATAATGAACATTTAATTAGAGGGCTATTGCAGAGTAATGTGCAGCCAAGGTTTGTACCCGATCATTGTGTGGGAAACCTTCACTGACTGTTAAGAACCGCTGGGCACACACAATTGCCTCTGAAAAGCTCGACAGAGTGATTGCTTTCTTTGTGCACTATTACAGGGATGGAATGTGAGCAACATAATGACGTGGGTGGAGGCTTCTCCCTTAGTTTGGCAAAAAGAAAAAAGAAGGGAACAGAGCGAACTTTCAAAAACGCCAAACCTGTTTGAAGTGCAACAGTCAATTGGTTTCTTTCTACCCTACATTTAGTGTTGCCTATGATGCCATGACCATGTAAAGAGGCCTGTGTAGGTGACACTGTCAACAGTAAATCAAAGCAAAATGCGCACAGTCTAAAGACGCTCGAACGGACCTTGTTTGACATTTCCATACTTGAGAAGAAAGCGAGTACTCAGGGCGAAGGACTGCAGTGATCTCCACACCGGCAAAACAAGCATCCCGTAACTGGAACCCTCTGGAAATGGCTGCTTCTGGAGGATTCCTGAAACGTCCACTCAGACAGACCTTGCATTTCCGGTTCCACGTGCACAAGGGCGATTCTAACTGCTCGATTCAGGAAACGCTGGGGACTAGGCTGTATTACTCCCTGACGTCAACTGATAGTGCCAAGGATAACACTGGATGTGCTTGCGACTGCAGATATGCTATTTATTGATTACCTGTGGTTGGTATAACTTGATTTTTTAATACTGGCCAAATGGCCTGACAGATGCAAGGCGATTGCTAATTATCTGAAATTTGAATAATATTGAAGGAAACATCTTTTACGAAAAAAGTAGTGAAACATAAAAGGGAGAAGACAGGATTCTGTGCAGTGAAGTATGGGACTGGCATAGCTCCCAAACTTTTTTGCCTCGAAGGCGGGTGAAAACACCCGATTTTCTTTTTGGCGGGTGAGAGGCCCATAGAAGTGAATGGGCACCTGAGGGACTTGGCGGTGATTCATCTGCTTTCAAGTCGGGTGACATCCGCCTAAAGCGAGTGAGTTGAGAGCTATGGACTGCTTACACGCAATCTAACTGAAGATGGGGCACATGTTTAATGTTGTGAGGTTCAGAGTCTAGCACATTATTGTTATGTTGATAGGATGGCAACTACCATTGCTGCATTGGTGTGAAGCAGGGGTCTACAACCTTTGACTCTCAAGCCGTAGCCAGCGTAATCAATAGTGAGGGATCATGGGAGTTGTAGTTCAAAATATCTGAAAATCCACAGATTACAGTCCTCTGGTGTGATGAGTGGCTGCCTTGTGCATTGATGTTTAACATTTGAATACATTTTAATACATTCTGAATGAGTTTTGATGATGATTTGTTTTGTTAGTTGCTATTTTCAATATAAATGTGAAAAGGGATAGTGTGATCTATTTTGCAAGGTGGAAATCAATACTTAGATTAATACATGCTTATTAAAATGTAACCCTTTCAGTAGGATACATTTAGTTAAAAAATGTTATTAAACATTCATAGACATTGTTTGGACAGCAGTCTCTCACAATTGAAAAAACACCTCATTGATGGACAAGCACAAGAAACATAACTCACAAGGACATTGCTCACAAATATCAAAGAGGTATTTGCAGAAGGTATAATAACTATGTTATGTGGGCCAACCAAACTCACTGAAACAATCAGCAACATAAGTATTGATTATGCTGCAACAAAAACATCATTCTGAAAATACTGGGCATGACCTACGTGTACAAAGCTGGTCCTTAGAAAACCAATGGTGCTATGTTTTCTAAACTCAACTGGTAAGCCCGTAAGACACTTTGCCATTGAATCGCTCCAAAGAGAATATGGGGAAAGCCAAGACAGATGGCAAATATTCTCGTCCATGTCCACAATACAAATTAGAGGTAAGAAAGTACCTCGTAAAAGAATTTCACATAGAAGAGGACTTCAGCATCATTACCAAGATTGCAAATACTCCCTTCAAGTTGGGACTAATAACAGCACACTCATATGGCCTCATTCCGAGTTTGGAGGTAATCATGGCGCTATTAGCGCAATGACTACCTCCAATACCGTTTACCGAGTCTGTGCTCGTTCAATGCGGACTTACCAGTCTATTCCAACCTTTGCGGGACCAGTAAGACCCCATTGAAAAAGCCATTCCCCATTTGAGCCCCCATAGGGCTCAATGGAAAGGTGCTAATAACGGTACCGCAAATTGCGGTAGCGTTATTAGCTCTAAAGTCCCTTAACGGGTCCCGTCCTTAACGCCTGGTTAAACCAGGCATTAAGGAAGGGACCCGCTAAGGGAACTTGGAATAGGGTGCAAAGGGATTACCGGCACCTGTGTCCTTACCGGTGCCCGGTATCCCTTTGCGCCAAACTCGGAATGAGGCCCATAGTCTTCATCAAAAACATATACAAGCTCATTTTAATGAGCTTTAGAATCCAACTGTGTGAATCGCCTGTGTGTTTGCACCCACTGTCCACCTAAGGAATTTTAATTGTTTCCCGGTCGGAGTGGTGTAAGGCATTGAAACATAGGCTGTTCCCAGATAACCAGGCCCTTTCTTGCCCTGAGCAGGAAACAGGTGGCAATGCTGGCCACCATGTAGACAAGTGTAAAAAGCTGGCATAAATCAGCGGGGATTCATGTCTCTCTCCAGCATTAAAAAAAGATATGGGTGGAGATGCTGTTTTCCTCTCATGGAGCATAGAAATGTATGGCACATTTTTTCCACTGCTTGCCCCTCTCCATCATGGGAATCCAGATAGCAAATGGCACAAATGCAGGGGGGGCACTGTTGCGTGCACACGAAATGGCCACCTGAGTGTGAAGATCCGTGCTGGGGGAAATCCTTGTTGCTGACCCTGCCTTACCGGTGCCACGTATCTACATGTGCTTTTATGGGTTAATGCCCGACAGTCTGCTGGGAGTGCTGCCAAACTGACGTACCCCTGGAAGGAACCGTTACAGAGAAAACCCTGTCCTTTGGATCGCTGCCAGGCTTCCTCATGGTGCACCCCACTACCCTTCCACAGAGATTTCCATCCTGGAGTGAGCGGGTGCTGCAGCTTCTCCAACACGGCTAAGACCCTCCTGGGCCCCCATCCTGACCCGTAGTGCGCCTCCGGTGGCCCCCTGGGCCCGGCTCGCTGCTCGCCGGTAACTTTTTCCCTTTGTTTTCTCCCGCCCGCCTCCCCTCCTTGTCTGCCCGCCCACACCCTCCCTGATTGGCTGCCCCCTCTTCCTGGTGCCTGGTGTGCCGGAATCCTGCGCACCGCGCTCTCCATTTCCATCCTGGAGTGAGCGGGTGCTGCAGCTTCTCCAACACGGCTAAGACCCTCCTGGGCCCCCATCCTGACCCGTAGTGTGCCTCCGGTGGCCCCCTGGGCCCGGCTCGCTGCTTGCCGATAACTTTTTCCCTTTGTTTTCTCCCGCCCGCCTCCCCTCCTTGTCTGCCCGCCCACACCCTCCCTGATTGGCTGCCCCCTCTTCCTGGTGCCTGGTGTGCCGGAATCCTGCGCACTGCGCTCTCCATTTCCATCCTGGAGTGAGCGGGTGCTGCAGCTTCTCCAACACGGCTAAGACCCTCCTGGGCCCCCATCCTGACCCGTAGTGTGCCTCCGGTGGCCCCCTGGGCCCGGCTCGCTGCTCGCCGGTAACTTTTTCCTTTTGTTTTCTCCCGCCCGCCTCCCCTCCTTGTCTGCCCGCCCACACCCTCCCTGATTGGCTGCCCCCTCTTCCTGGTGCCTGGTGTGCCAGAAACCTGCGCACCGCGCTCTCCATTTCCATCCTGGAGTGAGCGGGTGCTGCAGCTTCTCCAACACGGCTAAGACCCTCCTGGGCCCCCATCCTGACCCGTAGTGTGCCTCCGGTGCCCCCCTGGGCCCGGCTCGCTGCTCGCCGGTAACTTTTTCCCTTTGTTTTCTCCCGCCCGCCTCCCCTCCTTGTCTGCCCACCCACACCCTCCCTGATTGGCTGCCCCCTCTTCCTGGTGCCTGGTGTGCCGGAATCCTGCGCACCGCGCTCTCCATTTCCATCCTGGAGTGAGCGGGTGCTGCAGCTTCTCCAACACGGCTAAGACCCTCCTGGGCCCCCATCCTGACCCGTAGTGTGCCTCCGGTGGCCCCCTGGGCCCGGCTCGCTGCTCGCCGGTAACTTTTTCCCTTTGTTTTCTCCCGCCCGCCTCCCCTCCTTGTCTGCCCGCCCACACCCTCCCTGATTGGCTGCCCCCTCTTCCTGGTGCCTGGTGTGCCTGAACCCTGCGCACCCGGCGCTCTAGTCCCCTTCCTCCTTCCCCCTCCTTCCCAAGCCCAATCCCACCTCCCAACCCTCCCATCGCCCCCTGATTGGTCAACGGGCCAATATCCTGAACCCTCCCAGGGCAGCCCTCTGCCCGCCAGCCCCTGCGGCTAAGGGTACCAAGGCCAAGGGCGGCTCCCACAATGGCGGCTCCAGAGAGTGTCTGCAGGTGTCAGCAGGGGAAGCCAATGAAGCCACCAGACACCGACAAAACTGTAGGTGCTGGCATAGGTGGGGAGTAGAGCAATTACTCTACTCCAAAAAGCTCCTGCCACTCTAACTTACCTTTCAATGGCCTGCAGTATAATGTTAACCAGTACCATACCCCGAGAGAACCACAAAGATTAGTCTGCGCCAAATCTAGACAGAAATGTGATTGTTAGCATATGCCACACTTAGATGGAATTTCTCAAGTTGAGTCTGTGCCAAATCTAGACAGAAATGTGATTGTTAGCATATGCCACACTTAGATGGAATTGAGTTTAGTCTGCGCCAAATCTAGACAGAAATGTGATTGTTAGCATATGCCACACTTAGATGGAATTGAGTTTAGTCTGCGCCAAATCTAGACAGAAATGTGATTGTTAGCATATGCCACACTTAGATGGAATTTCTCAAGTTGAGTCTGTGCCAAATCTAGACAGAAATGTGATTGTTAGCATATGCCACACTTAGATGGAATTGAGTTTAGTCTGCGCCAAATCTAGACAGAAATGTGATTGTTGGCATATGCCACACTTAGATGGAATTGAGTTTAGTCTGCGCCAAATCTAGACAGAAATGTGATTGTTGGCATATGCCACACTTAGATGGAATTTCTCAAGTTGAGTCTGTGCCAAATCTAGACAGAAATGTGATTGTTAGCATATGCCACACTTAGATGGAATTGAGTTTAGTCTGCGCGAAATCTAGACAGAAATGTGATTGTTAGCATATGCCACACTTAGATGGAATTTCTCAAGTTTAGTCTGCCCCAAATCTAGACAGAAATCTGATTGTTAGCATATGCCACACTTAGATGGAATTGAGTTTAGTCTGCGCCAAATCTAGACAGAAATGTGATTGTTGGCATATGCCACACTTAGATGGAATTTCTCAAGTTGAGTCTGCGCCAAATCTAGACAGAATGTGATTGTTAGCATATATGATTCTTAGCATACACCGCACTTTGAATTCCGAACCTAGCCTGTATCGCAACTAGATAGAAATGTGACTGTTAGCTTGTGCCACACTAGCACTTAAATCTGAACTGTAGCTCGCGTCGCATCGAAATGGAACTGTGGCTGTTAGCATGCCCCTCACTCGGGACTCTGAACCCTAGCTTGCGTCGCATCTAGACAGAAAGGTGACTGTTAACAGCCCCTCTGTGAAAAGCTGCATTTGAAGTGTATCTCTCTGTGAAAGTTGATTTGGAGTGCACTTAGAAGTGAATTCAGAAGTGTACCCAATAGCCTCTCTGTGGAAAGTTGATTTTAGAAATGTGCCCAATAACCTCCCTGTGAAAGTTGAATTCAGAAGTACACCCAATAGCTTCTCTGTGAAAGTTGAATCTAAATGTACGCCCAATAGCCTCTCTGTGGAAAGTTGAATTCAGAAGTGCAGTTAGATGGTGAATTTTTGAAGAGTATGAAAGTTGAATTTAGAGGTACATTTAGAAGTTGCACTCAGAAATGTGCCCAATAGCCTCCCTGTGAAAGTTGAATTCAGAAGTACAATTAGAAGATGCATTTAGAAGTATACCCAATAGCCTCCCGATGAAACAGAATTAAATGTATGCCCAATAGCCTCCCTGTGGAAAGTTGAATTTAGAAGTGTGGCCAATGGCCTTCCTGTGAAATTTGAATTCTGATGTCCACCCAATAGCCTCCCTGTGAAACTGAATTAAATGTATGCCCAATAGCATCTCTGTGGAAAGTTGAATTCAGAAGTACAATTGGAAAGCTGCATTTAGAAGTGTGCCCAATAGCTTCTCTGTGGAAAGTTGCACTTAGAAGTGCGCCCAAAAGCCTCTCTGTGAAAGCCGAGATTAAAAGTGTGCCCCATAGCCTCTCTGTGAAAAGCTGAACTCAGAAATGTGCCCATTAGCCTCTCGGTGAAAGTTGAATTCAGAAATGTACTCTCTGTGAATTTTAGAAGCATGCCCAATAGACTCTCTATGAATTAGAAGTCTCCGAAAGGGCATGTAACCCATCATATCTCAAAAACACGCTTACTCTATCCCTACATCACCACTCAACTAGAACACAGAGATACTATGACACCATTCGGTATAACTGTTCTCATATCAACATTCGCCGCTTACTCCACATCATTCTAAGTAATCACTGCTGGTTACACACCCCCCAGCGAGGCGTTCTCCTCAGGCCTAACGCAGCCACATCCGATCTGGATAAATCCGGCCAGAACGAACACATACTCCTGACCTCTCAACCACCACACCCACCGCTAGAAAACAGCTATCACACCGATGCCGCACGAGCTGTACACATACCCGGTGCTCACACGCACCTTTTGACTATCTCTACTCTCTCTACTGATATGAACTTCGGTTCCCAAGGGCGTTCAACCTACCAGCACCTTCAGACCATACCAATGGTATATAAGGCGCTATATAAATGCAAAATAACAATACCAATAACAACAAGAGAGTGGACTTCAGAACATGCAGCCGATGGAGCTTCTGGTAATGGCGGTGGGAGGGGCGGCCGCCTCATGGAACTGCACGACCCTGCCTGAGACCGACTCGTGCTGCTGAGGCTCGGCTCGTGGTCCCCCGGCCCCCCTGCATGGTGCATGGTGTGCCTGTCTGTGGATACTCCGAGGCGCCCCTACCCATCTTGTGCCTTTGCGGGGGTCTGACGGGCAGCGCGCTGCTTGGGGCTGAGCTCCCTGCTCCGCCGCCGGAGCGTGGCGCACTTCCAAGCCCCTCCAACCCTGTACCGACGACCATCGGAGGCCCCACAACCCAAGTGGTGCGTTCCCCTGACTGACTCGGTGGGCACCCTGTGGTGTGCAGCGAAGGACAGGCCCCGGCGAGATGAGTTGACACACAGAGGCATTACACCATCCCTCTACCTGGACACAAGGTGCGGGGCTCTCCTGCTCACTACACCACGGGCCATGCAGCCTGCCCAGTGTTCTGATCCCTCTGCTGCACCAACGACATTGGGGATATACAAGCGCTGAGGCTTGACTTCTCCATTATAGGCAATACTGGGCTGATACCGACGCACCGCGCTTTAATCAAGCGAATCTGACATTACTGCAGCGGCAACCAGCTGGATTCTGGAACTCCTTTCAGCCCACTGGCCATGGATCTAATACTGGGCCAGATTTCGCAGTTGGCACCTCGGGCATCGACAGACTGGTTGATACATCACGCTTCCCGCTTCCACAAGGAGCGGACTTCTCCATGCCTGAGTACCAAGGAATCCAAGCCTGCTGGGGGTGGGGTGAACATTATCCGGCATCCCACGCCCGGGGCTGAGGGGCTTTGCGCGGCCATAGCTGTAGTCTTGAACTTGGACCCCTGGATCCACCACAAGGTGGACATTTATGTGGACGTCCTGAGGTGACTTCACCCCTTGCCAGCAAACTCTGTTTTCCTACCTGGGACTCCCCGCTCTGGGGCTGCATCCTGGCTCTTACGGATGTTGCAGCCCGCACCTTCCCGCTCTCCCCCTGGCGCTGCACCAACAACTACGGCGGGTTCCGTGGATCGAGGTTTGCTCCTTCCTACTGGCCCTGTCACCGCCCTGTGAACTGGAGCTTCGGTCCCGCTGACCCACAGCGAGAAGATACGCAGAGGGTGACACTACTCGCTTTGCAAGGATTAAAGGTACGCGGGGCCCCCACATGGAACCCCACACGCTGTGCTACCGCACATATTACTCCTTCCCTATTCCTGTGCTTCAACTAACTGGAGAGGGCAGAGTACGCCTTTCATCTCGGCATAGCTGAAGGGTGCTGGACTGGCCTCTGCAGCCCTGCACATTATCCGGACAATCTGGGCATTGCCACTGTGGCGTCTTTCTGATCATTGCGGCCTCACACACTCACAGCATATGGATTGCTAGGGAATCAGATCCCGTGGCAGATACCTCAGATATTCTTGGCCTGTTGGCATTGGGGGAATTCTGTAAGCCGTCCCTGTTGATGAGCCTACATACATTGTATGAACCTTTCTCCACACTTACTGAACCTGCACCGCCCTGACACTCACTACCCATCTGAGAAGGGGCGCTGCTGCCCATATCACTGCGGGCTCACCCCTCATCCGACCACTATCACCTGGTGTCTGATTGTCTACACGCGCTTCCACCTATCACCCTATCATACGTGAGAGGGCACAATCCACCCAGATATAAACTAGGTCGATCATACTTGACATAACAATCTGAACTGCTGTTCCATGTGACCCTATTTTGCTCTGGAACACAGGCCCTGCGTGCACCGAGACCATATCCTAGTATTTGGTGCTTGGAATTGTGCCCTTCCCTTCTGGAGTACTAAGTGCTCACCATATCAACCTCCAGGCACCCTGGTCCCCAGTTTCTGTGCCTCTGCATCAGACTTTCCTAGCCTTGCAGCGCTCTGCGACGCCCGTCCCTGTGCCCTACCACTCGGCTCAGAGATAAGGCGAGTGTCCTTGTCATCCATCAAGAATCGCTGATTAGGATGTCCCGTCCCAGTTTTTCCTCTGCGGATCCCTTGGGTGCTGCACATCTCTACCTCCCATGCAGGTGGACAGGACCATGACCAAAGGAACTAACAAAAAGCAGAGCTCCATTAACATGTAAGCTAAAGCAACAACGAAACCAAACAAGCCCCAATCGGAGCAGGGGGCATCCATGTCAGTACCCCCCGAAACCACTGAATAACATAAAATGATGAAATACATGCAGGCGGGTTTTACAGCCCTGCATTCGAAACTGGATGACATGAGCGGAACCATTTGCTTGATCAAAGCTCACATGGAGAAGACGGACACTCTGGTGACGGAGGTGGAAACCAGGGTCGGGGTGGCTGATGACGAAATCATTACCCTTCGGTCTGAAGTGAACACCCTGTCCAGGTAGGTTTAAAAGAGCAGGAAGATGAACGAGGGCCTATCATCAGGGTCCCGAAGGATATGATCAATGGCCCCATGGAAGACTTTGTTGAGCGCACACTGCTTTCTCTCCCGGATTCCGTGAAACTCTGCCTGCAGTTCGCAATCGAAAGGGCCCACCGATCCCTGGCCACGAAGCCGAGGCCTGGTGCCTCTTCCTGCCCCATCATAGCAAGAGTCCTGAATTATCACGACAGAGACTCCCTCCTTCGGGGGGCGAGAGCCAAAGGCAACCTCTTCCTCGGCTCCTCCAGAGTTCACCTCTACACAGACTTCTCGGTGGCTGTTCAGCAAGAGCGGAAGACCTTCCAGGCCACCTCTCTAATTGGGGGAGAGGTGGGGTGGGTTGGGGGGTATAAAGTTGATAAGGCTTGACAAGCGCTGGGATTCCAAGTACTTACATGCATCCAGATTATTACCATCAGATCAAGGTCCCTACCCGTCTGGTCTGGGCCCTGGGCAGCATTTTCTGATGTGGGTAACAGCCTCATGTTACTGTAACTTCAGCTAAGTGGCTGAAGACAGGATTGTTTGCATGAGCTGGAAAGTCAGGGGGCTGGGCAATTACACCAAAATGCGTAAAAAGCAGTTATATGTGGAAAGACACAAAGTTAAGACACTTTTAAAGCACGAAACACATGCTTTGTCCAGTGGGTGTGAGAGGTTTGCAAGATCATGGAGGCCCAACGCTATTACAATGACTACTCGAACCAAAACCACAGAGTCATGATCCTAATCCATAAAAACCTCCAGCTTCAACATAAAGCTACTTAGATAGACCCACTAGGGCGCCATGTTTTACTCTTTGGGTCCCTGCAGGGCAGAGAGGTTGTCCTACTTAACATATACGGTCCCAACATCGACAACCATGATTTCTATGCACATCTCTCCTCTCTGCTGGCCTGATTTCCTTTGGTCCCTATCCTCTGGGGTGGAGACTTTAACACTATCTTAGACGTTAACTTTGATAGATCAGACTCCAGACCCCACCAACTCTCCAAGTCAGCCAGGACCATCATAGAGGTACAGGCCCAATTAGAACTCACTGATGTATGGAGATTAATTCATCCCAATTTCTGAAATTATTCCTTCTACTCCTCTGTGCATGACTCACACTCACGCATTGACAGGTGGCTCCTCTCGGATATACTTCTCAGGTCCATTACACACATGTCCATTCTCCCCAGAACATTCTCAGACCACTCCCCTGTGACAAACCAGGGGCTCGCACATGGAGGCTGAAGTCGCACTCTTTACTGGATATTGCTTTGAAACTTAACTGGGAGCCTCTATTGATGACTTATTTGCACTAAACATTGGTTCCGTCGAGACACAGGCTACCCTCTGGGAGACATTCAAAATTTATATCAGGGTTATTGCAATCTCCAAAGAGGCAGGGATTCTTAAAGTTACCCAGAGAAATATCGCAGAGAGTGAAACCCGTTTTGCTGCTCTTGAATCCCAATACCCCTCCACACATTCGTCCGCTGCTCTCGCTGATGTGGGCGCAGAGCTGGACATGTTCCGTGACCATGCGGAGCGCAAACGGAAATTCTTCGATGATCCCTGTCTCGCTCGCAAATACAGTGAGGGTGAACGCTCTGGATGAGCCCTTGCTAGATTGATCCGCCATGAAAATGGATTGCCCCACATTCTGGCTATTGAGAGGGCTGACGACACTCTGGCCCTGTCATCACACGATATCAATACCGAGTTTTGCCTCTTTTACGAAACACTCTACTCTAATATGGACAGTGCCCACACCGCAGATATTGAGGCATTCCTAGGTAGCCTTCCCCTTTCTGTCCTCTCCTCTGAAACCAGAGATGCCCTAGATATCCGATAACGCCTGAGGAAATATCCAAGGCTATTTACACCCTAGCTTCAGGAAAGGCCCGGGGCTGCGATATGGACTTCCCATCGTGTTTTATAAACATTATAAGACCCGTCTGGTCCCCCTACTAGCATCCTTAAGGGAGGAAGCCTGCAAGACGGGCACCCTTCCCCCCTCCCTTTTGGGAGGCGATAATTTTGGTACTACTTAAACCGGGTAAACCTCCCACACAATGTGGTTCATACCGCTCCCTTTCCCTTATCAACTGTGACGTTAAAATCTATGCGAAAGTGCTGGCCCTCAGATTGGCTCCATATATGTCATTCATTATTCATCCTGGTCAGTCTGGCTTTATCTCGGCCACTCCACCTCCCTTAATCTACGCCGCTTCTTCAACATACCTGCCCCTATTGACCCAAATGCAAAGGCAGTTGCAGCCACGTTCGATATGCAGAAAGCATTTGAATCAGTTTCCTGGAGTTATCTTTGGCGGGTCCTTGAAAAATTTAACTTCGGTCCCCGGTTTTGGGCCTGGGTTAAACTACTATACTCTGCTCCCGTTGCCAGGGTACGCACTGAAGACCGGTGTTCAGCACAATTCCAGATATCGAGAAGCACGAGACAGGGCTGCCCCTTCTCACCGCTGATATTTGCCATAGCCATCAAACCCTTGGCCGACAGAATGTGCCAACATCACGCACATAGAGGTATAAGGCTGTCTGACAACCCCCCACCCCCGAGATCATCGCCTTCTATGCGGATGACGCTGTCCTTTTCATTCATTCTCCAGAGCATAACCTAGCCCCAGTACTCAAAGATGTCGTACTTTTTGGCGAACTATCAGGTCTCAGAATTAATTGCTCCAAATCTATGTTATTCCCATTAACTGAAGCCACCACCCCCCCAGTACTAGGATTTGCATGGTCACACTCCGAGATCACCTACCTTGGAGTAGTGGTCATGCGTCAGCAAACCTTATATGAAGCCATCTCAGGAAATACCTGATCACCCTTACCTGAAAATGCACTTGGTGGGCCAAACTACCAAACTCCCTAGCTGGTAGTTAAGATGGTAGTACTGCCCCAACTCCTTCATAGATTCCTAAATGTTACCATATCGCCTGGCCATTGACCATTGTGTGCTGTTCGTTTCTCTGTTGCAATGTAAAGCTTAGAAAATAAAGTTTAAAAAAAACGAATGGCACAAATGCTAAAAAATATGCAGGGTGCTTACCTCTGCCTATTTCTTTTTAAATCTATCCCGTTTAACACCGTATTTAGGCAATAAGCCCCGAGGCGGCAGGCCATTACCACGTAAGGTAATGCCTCCTGGGGCCCATAGTTACAGTTAACAAAGGCACTAGGGGCATTACCTCACGCGGTAATGGCCTGCCGGTGAGGTGCTTATTGCCATTAGTACCCCGGCCTGTTAGACCGGGGTACTAATGGTGGTTTTTTTCAGTTGCGAGACACATTGAGTTTTGCAGCCGGAAAAAAAGAACAAAAATGGCTGCTGCAGACTGGGAAATGTAGTCCGTTCTCCCTTGCCGTGGTCGCCATAGTAAACAAAGAAAATAGCCGCTATCAAAGGGGAGAAGGGAATACACATAGTCCCTTCTACCTTTCCATGGTGGCTTGAAAAAAAACAAACGAAGACCGGCACGAGGGACGCGCAAGGACATGAGCGGGCTTACTGTCGGGGTAAGACTCGCAAACACACCAATCGGTGCCTTTGTCTCATTTATAGTAACCCGCGCCAGGTACTAATTAAAATTGAGTTTATAGTGCGCTGTGAGTAAATGCCTTCTATCAAGGGTGTAAAAACACTGTTTTTTTATTGTTATTAAAAATAAAGTGATGCAAGTAATTCAATCTCAGAAAGGGTAGTCTATAAACAAGAACCCCCTTTCATTAAAATTCATGTCAAAAACATAGTGCACAAATGTAGCCTGCTGCATAAGTATCGTGATCTGCAGCGCCTGCTCTCCAGTGGCACAGACCAGAATCAGAGGGCATGGATGCCCTGTATGAAATCTGCTGTGACTACAATTAATCTGACCTCTGTTCCAAAACTATGGCAATTAAGATATACCACCAACTTGGTAGAAGGATATTCTGGAAATATAGGCCATACCTATGTTTTTGTATGGTTGCTGGTCGTTCACATCATTATTAAAGCCACCAGTGTCATCCCTGTAAGTGCAGGCCATACATGGGAGGCTATATTAATTTCAGGCACCTCTCTGTCTGCGTTCCAGTGAATGAGGAAAAAGACAGGATCCATGCTTCTATTGACCCTCTTGGAGAAAGAGTAACTCCTCCCATGCCAGACCTGGGATCTCCCAGCTAGAGATGTGTTGAGAGCTTGGCTTCAAAGAGGCAATTCCATAACTAAGACCTTGAAAGAGGGGGCTGCACACCAGAGAGCCTTTGAGGGTGAAGGCTGGGAAAAGAACTGAGATAGGACAGTCAGAAAGCACAGTTGGCTTGGACATTGCATCAGGAGGCAAGTATGACTTGTCTCAAGGATGGGTATTGGAGGGCCTAAAGCAGGCTTGCTTTGGTCCAGTCCCTTGTGGCCTTTTAGCAATAAAAAAAGCGGATCCCTCACCTTGTCTATAATTCACTTTTAGACCTTCAAAGACAGCAGGAAGAATTCATGTTGACCCTGTTGGGAGAGCAGTTCTTGACAACGCCACATGCCTGAGGTGAAAACAGGTGCGTCAAGGCAGAGGCAGGCTCTGCTCCCTATCCACCCCTTTGGAACAGCAGGGGTGACCCAAAGTTGGAACAAGATATGCAAGTCATACCAGTAGCCAGGCTCCTCACTGGAAGTGAAGGAGTCCTGCAGATGACAGCTAGCCTCCACCGGTGTGCGACTGAAGAGGAAAATAAAACATCTGAGCTACTGTTCCTTGGCAACGATGGGACTTAGTTGGAGGGATAGCACCTCCCTGCACTGTGTTACAGTCAAAGACTCCATTCCAGTAAGATGTCTGTTGAGTAATGACCTCCCTGACGCAGACCTAGTCCAGGCAGTAACTAGAGTGTGAGCTCTGAGAGCAGCACAGAAGGAAGCACTTGAGGGCTTAGGCTCTGAGGCTTTCTCAGCTGGAGAGGGTCAGAGTCCAGTCTCACCGGTAACTCCCAGTCCAGATCTGAAGTTTCGTAAGGTGCCAGCTCTTGCGAGAAAGCCACTGAGGTGTCTATGGATTTACCACCATATTCAGTGATCTCAGGGTTGCTTACTTGCATAAAAAAGAAACCTGTCATGGCAGACAGGGAATTTTTAGACTGAGTTGCTCCAACTATACAAACAAATACACATTCTATTCTTGAAAAATTATTCCTTGTTTAGCTATTTACATGAATTAATCAATCTAGTAACATATAGATTACAACCCCATTCCTCCCAGTAAACCACCACCTAGTAAGCAATGAGTAATGTAGCAGTGTCAAGTTCCGGTCTGACCCCTCCAAAGAGAAGATTTCATCTGTCCTAGAAGAAGCACCTTTTGTTACAGCCCTGTCCTGATACAGGATATGATGATGCTACTCTGTACTGCTTTCTGGAGAAGCATAAATCAACATGTGCACCCTGTGCTTCTGATTAATATACCTGCTCACTCATTCACTCACTCACTCATTCACTCACTCACTCACTCATTCACTCACTCACTCACTCACTCACTCACTCACTCACTCACTCACTCACTCACTCACTCACTCACTCACTCATTCATTCAATTCCATTGAGACAGAATTAGAAGAATGCGCTCAGCGCAGTGGCGACAATCGGACAAATATGGGTACCAAGTATTAATATAACATAGCTGTTTGCAGAGAGGCAGATGTACATGTCATCTATAGAGCCCACCTCCTCACCCCTGACATATTGGAAGAACAGCAAGAAAGCACTGTGCATGACACCTGGTATCATTCCAATACCACATCGAAGGTATGAAAGACAGTATGCACACAGACAACCGTTCCCGAATGTACCCTCTAACTGATGCGGTAGACATAAATCTGACGCCACCACTGGACATAGAAGAGCTATAAGTAAAGTCAGACAGAAGAGAAGTGATGTCATAAAGAGAGAAGATACATAGACGCACTAAACCTGATGTATGGATGTCTGAAACAATAAGATGTAACCGAAGCAACAAAGTAAAACATATATGCCAATATGAAGAAAACCATATACACAATATGTGACAAGAGATGTAGTAGATGTATATAGGCAGAAACACAAGGTAGATAAGACAACATAGAGGCTTGCTAAAGTAGGAAATATAACGCGTGTAAATGGATGTTGGCATTGTATGATAGCTAGCAAGAAATCTTGAGGAGAGAGACCAAGGCTGCAGAGTTGACAAGCCCTACAATACAAATTTGTGCAAGAACTAAGGTTATTTGCTTGGCTCTCGTTCAAGGATGCCTTTGAAATAAGCATAGCAAGAAGCAACTGAAAGGAAAAAAAGGAGTCGAAGAGGATAAGCCATGTACGTAAGACATATTTCTCTCAGATTAAGTAAAGGAGTAAATAAATGAGTGCCAAGTATTGAACAATGAAGGATACAGAAAGTGCATGAAAGCCGGAGCAACCAAGTCTCCAGAGGACAAAAGGAGTAATAGCATCCAATATTTTCAAATCAAATAGCACTAAATAGAAGGGCAACATTGACAAATTCATGGTCTCCTCACACGTGGTGTAAGACCAGAAGACAAGACCTATTCATGAAAGCTCCAAACAAAAATAGCAATGTACATTCACTCCCTTTAAAGTTCTGAGGAAGAGAATGGCCAGCAAGGCCAACTAGAAGAGGAAGCCTTGGCTTAGGGCCTAACTGATGAGAGGTTGTAGGCTAATTAGCTAAGAATGGCGGTTGTCTAACACTGTTCCCCTGTACCTGGGTTTCGTTGCTTACATGCTGCTAACGAGATGAATGTCCAAGATTAGAAGAGAGTGCCAACCAATCATGAGGGCCTGAGTGATGGTGCACTATACATTGTTGCCGAAGCCTATCCACTGATGGTATTATGCTATCATGTGTATTTTATATAGTTATAGGGGGTTTAATTCGTGCCTACCAGATAAAGGGAAGCCAATGATGATAATAACCCATATATGAACAATAGATATATATGTTCCCTTAACCAATCCCTCCACAAAATAGGTTTTTACTTTTCGCCACGTAGGATGATGTCATATCTGACGTACATCGAGGTATAAAGCCTTTTGCGTAATGGAAATGCGCTGAGAGTGTGTGAGCTACAATCTGTTTGTTCGTCAGATTTCCCTACTTTATTGAACTGATAATAAAGTCATATTTTGCCTTATTCTTTGAGTCTATCTGGTTATTTGGGCCTGAGATCATTTATTTGGTAATCCCATTTAGCACTTGTAATGCTCCAGGTGCTATTGCTCATTTTGGTAGCGGTGCGGATGGTTCAGATCCAGACTCTTGTATTTTTGACATCTTCCACCATTAGCCAGAAGATTGCAGAGTTTCCTGTGGAGAGTGGAGAAAACACACGCATGAAACAAGTAGGTCGGCAGGTGCCTCTTTGAAGAAATTCCTGTCCGGTTCCCACGGGTGCCCCGCGGACTAAAGGTGAACTGGTCAACTGGGGAAGAGTCGATAACGAAGGGCTCAAACTGAGCAACGAATGTAAGCAGAACATCGAAAGTCATAAATAAAAGGGGAGGGATTGTATTGCAAGTTTAAAAATATATAGTTTAAAAACAGGAATGAGATTTGTTTTAAGAGTGAGAGAGAGAGAGATTACCTCAATCTCTATTCTCAGGAGATAGAAGGTAATGCATTACACTCCGAGTGGGGTATTTTTAGGGATTCCTGAGGCAAGGCTGATATGAAGAATGCGCTACACACTCCAAAGTGGGTTAAAACGGAGATGGGATACCTTTCCTAGAGGAAGTAAAAGAAAGACGATCATAGAAATTGTTGTGTACATTTTTTGTTGGGGTTACGAAGATGTTAGTATAGTTGTGATAAAAAAGGATGTTTAAAATAGAAATACAGAATGATAGTAATAATCTAGCTGTTTATTAAGACCTTAAAAACAAGAGAGTGGCACCAATCAATCAATCATAGAAAGATAGTAGTTGAGGGAGGACATTGAGTAAAATAAGATTCTAAGGTTGTCAATAATAAAAATAGCAGGATAACGAGAATTGATAAAATTATAATAAAAGGATAATGAGAATATTATTGTGTTTTGAAAATTGGTTAAAGAATTGTTTTTGGGAAATGGGCAGCGATTGATGGTGTTTGACCGCATTGATTGTTGTGATATAATTATTCAAAGTAATAAGAGAATAAAAGGTCCGGTAAGTATTGACAGTTAAAAATGAGGGAGGACACTCCTCTTTTACATTTGTGCAAAACATTGGTGAGGTACACAGCTAAGATTAGGAAATATCATGCTGAATGGGTACGAAGCAAAGCTGACAAAATGTTCATGCCTTGGCCTCAAGAGGGATCCCTATCAGGAACAGTATTACAACACATGACAACATACTTACATGCTGTGTACACAGGGAAGAAGCTACAAAAAAGTTAGAGCTATGGAAAATGTATCAGAGCAAGAGAGAAGTCCCACCCAAGAAGGAGTGGATGCTTGATCAGCATGAGGGAGAGGGTAAAGCACCCTCGGCTCCTCTTTCTCCTTCTGAAGACAAGAGTACAGACACTGGGAAACAGGGATTCTATCCTTTATAGGAGTTAAAAGCAGCAGGGGGGTATATTAATCTGATATATGCACCCCCGCTCTTAGTAGGGAAGATAGTACGTAAGTAAGTAAGACTAAAGAACGAGAATACATGTCTAGACATAGTGAAAGTAAGGAGTGTAACGAGAGAAGGGATAGATTGATAGAGATAGAAGAAGAGACAAAGAGACAAAAAGGAGATAAAGATAAAGCCAGTGAAGTGACAATTGTACAGAATGAGTGGATGTGCGGGCAAATATTACTTAAATTAGATAGAAAGGGTATCAACGAAGTTAAAGAAAGAGAGGAATGGCAAAGAAAGTAAAAAGAATGAGAAAGGGCATACAAATATCAGAAGGAAAAAGAGAGGAAGCAAAAGGAAGAATCAAGAAGGTATGAAGAGCAGATAAAAGATAAAGAGAGACAAGATGGGGAGAAAAAGAAACGTGAGGAAATGGAAACACAGAGATTGAAAGAAATGAGGTTACAAAGGAGACGAGAGGTCAAAGAGAAGAGGGATATGAGAAGACAGGAGGAGGAAGAACAAAATTAAATGAGAATAAGTAGAGGACAAAGAGAAAACTAAAAAGATTGCATCATCAACAGATGGGATTGGAAGATGAGAGAAGGTTGCAACAGCCCTTCAGGGAGCTGCACAACATACCTAGAGCACCGACATGGGCTGATGAGCATGAGACAGAAGGTATAGGAAAAAGGATTGGGGAATTATACAGAAAGATGAGGGAAAAAGATAGTTACGAGACCAGAGGGAGTATTGAAGGATCTCCACAGAGAGAAACCAGAGATAGATTTGGTTGACATAATGATGGACAAGTATAGAACGCTGTCCCTAAGCAGACTAGATCTTGATGATGAGGAAAGGAATAACAGCCATACCAGTTAGGGTATAATGATGTCAGATGAAGAAAGGGAAGAAAACGAGAGAGTGCGAGGAGAGGGTTTGTGTGGCTCTACAATAGATCCAGATGTAGGAAAAGGGGTAAAGTGGTCATATTTAGAAGAACCAGAAATAATAACACCAGAGCCTATATGATATCTCGAAAGACCACACGGACGATTGCATAGTGTAGGGTAAATGTCCTCTCCTTATGTAAGTAGATTGAGGTCATTGCCAGGACAAAGACGAACAGTTGAAGCTATGCCTATTTGGAAGACACAGAGCATAGGTGGATACAATTGTACAGCAGGAAATATTAGTACCATCAGACTCCACATGTAATACAACTGTGTACCCAGTAAATAAATCATTGGGGGTCGTGGAGGTTAATTTAGGATCTACACCCCTAAACAATATTGTCGAAGCAGAGTTCCAAATCCAGCTACAATATTATGTAATATCCCAGCTACAGCTAAATATTTTACAGCAGTAGATTTAAAGAATGCTTTCTTTTCAATTCCCCTTCATGAGGACTAACCTAGGACAGATTAGGACTGACCTAATTTTCATATAGAATTCAGCAGTGGAAACACACAAGATTACCACAGGGGTACTGTGAGTCTCCATAAATCTTTAATAGGGTTCTTCAGATGGACCTAGGTAACGTACAATTTTTAAGCACAATAATTCAGTATGTAGAAGACATATTAGTCTGCATTGAGACAGAATAAAATGCAATGAAGACTCAGTCCAGTTAATGACAGCATTGGCAGAAAAAGGATACAAAGTGGACAAAGAGAAAACAGGAACAGGACAGGAAGAAGGCCTGTATATAGGACAGCTAATCTCTCAAGAGGGGAGAAAAGTGAGACCTGAGAGAGCAGAAGCAATCATGAAAACTCTGAAACCTAAGACAGTGAGGGAAATGCAGCAATTTCTAGGCCTATCTAATTATTGTAGTGCCTGGGTTTTAGATAACAGCAACTTATATTAGACCGATTGCTGTGGTTGTCTTTGTGGTGAATGTGATTGCAGCGGAACTTGCTGTGTTTGCTGTATTTGCGGCACACGTGTCTGATACTGCATGTGATCTTGGGCATAATACTCTGAGGGTTCTGTATTATACTGTGGAGAACAGCCCATCCGTCCTCTTAAGGTTTGTCGGTTCTGATGCATGCCCTCTCTACTTCTACATGTGCGGTCCACAGATGGCTTCCTGGAATGATAGGTAAATTGGTGAGAATACCTGACAAATTATTGTTTAGACCACAAATACCTATGTATGACGAGGAAGGACAGGTTAATCCTATATAACTAGAGGCAGCACTATTAACAGAAGAAAGGGTGGTTGTTTCTGGCACAGATGATGAAGGAAGATCATGGAGAACAGTGAAAGCTCTTGACGAAGGGTATAGACTAACAGACTTGACAGATGAGGAGCTATTCAGAGATGAGTATTCAGATGATGAACTAGTATTTTTCATAAGCCACACCTATTGGATAAAAGTTGAGAATAGGGAAATACCAGAGAGAATGGCATTGGTAAAAAGAAGCTGACATTTTTCAAAGAAGATTTAGAAAAAGTTCCAAGCATCTTATGGACCAACAGTCCATATGATGTGGATCTATTGACCAGAGCAGGAGCAGTTAAAATCAAGCTTAAGCCAGAATCAATTTTACCATGAGCAAAACAGTATCCCATGTCCAGAGAAGCAGATGAAGGTATATTTGAAACCATTTTCACTTTAGTCAAGTCAGGGAATATTAGAGCCATCACACTCCACATGTAATAAGGCTGTGTACCCAGTAAATAAATCAATCGGGGGGTCATGGAGGTTTATTCAGGATCTATGCCCCTAAACAACATTGTCCCAGCAGCGTTTACTCTGGTTTCTGAAACCAGTTACGATATTATGTTATATCCCATCTACAGCTAAATACTTTAAAGCATTAGATTTAAAGAATGCCTTCTTTTCAATTCCCTTTCATGAGGACTCCCAAGATTTGAGCTAATTTTTCATATAGGAATCAGTGGTGGAAACATACAAGATTACCACAGGGGTACTGTGAGTTCCCATCAATCTTTAATAGGGTTCTTCTGATGGACTTAGGTAACGTACAACCTGAGAGCACAATAATTCAGTACGTAGATGACATATTAGTGTGAAGAGAGACAGAAGATAAATGCAGAGAAGACTCAGTCCAGTTAATGACAATATTGGCAGAAAAAGGATACAAAGTGGACAAAGAGAAATTACATTTCTGTCAGGAAGAAGTCCTGTACATAGGACAGCTAATCTCCCAAGAAGGGAGAAAAGGGACACCTGGGAGAGCAGAAGCAATCATGACAACTCTCAAACCTAAGACAGTGAGGGAAATGCAGCAATTTCTAGGCCTATGTAATCATTGTAGGGCCTGGGTTTTTTATTACAGCACATATATTAGAACACTTCTGAAAGGACTTCAAGAAGCACAGATAGGTAAAGATGACATAACATGGACAGATGAGATGGCAGAAGGATTTCAAGAGCTGAAAAGGGTGGTTTGTACATCCCCTGTGTTAGGGTTTCCAGATTATAAGAAGGAGGTTTATTTATTCTCACATTCGAATGGAGTGGTAATGACAGCAGTCCTCATGCAGAAGACAACATTAGGACACTGACATAAACCACTGGCTTATTACAGTGGGATTTTAGACCCAGTAATGAGAGGGCATTACCCTTGTGAACAATTGAAAAAGCTGCAATTATTCCAATGGGGTGCTCAATGACGGTATTCGACGAGCATTCCTTATTCACCATTTTGGGGAACCTAAAAGCACATTAACTATGCAAAGAGCGTCAGGTTAAGAGGTGTTTATTTTGAACCAAGCGATCAAAATTGTTAGATGTAGAGTAGGGATTCCAGCAACATTTATAGCAGAATAAGTAGGAAAGGAGGATAATGTACATGATTTCACATTGTATACTGAGTTTTATGACGATATTTCCCACGTTAAAGAAAATGCTCTAGGACTGGGGGGGGATTCTATTCATTGATGGCTCTTCAAAATTTGACCAAATGACAGGGTCAGGAGAAAGGCATACAGGATCGACAGTAGTGAAGTTAAAAAAGAATGTCGAATTTAAAGTAGTGGCAACTGCGAGATTGTCTTCACATTGTTCAGCACAGGCTGCAGAATTAGTGCCACTCATCGCTGCACTTCAGAGATATGAGGATGAGGAAGTGACAGTGCACTTTGACTCTGCCTGTGTGAGGTTAACCGTGCACACAGGCTTGTCACTTTGGAAAAGGAGGGGCTTCCTCCATGCAGATGGCATTCCAGTGCAACTTGAGGCACTTTTGGATAAGCTTATTAAAGTGCTAAAGCTCACATTGGCTATTGCCAAGTGCGCAGCCCATACTGAGAGGGCAGACATGATTTCCTGTGGTAACAAAGCCGCAGATGTTGAAGCGTATTTTCCAAATGTTTCTAATATCCTTGCGCATCTTTGGGAGGGTGTAGAAGTGGGGAATATGTCCTGCAGACTGATTGATACATTCATGTTCTTTCTTTGACAAAGAAAGAATATCATTCTTGGATTTGTCCATTTTTCATAAGGAAGGAAGCCTCCAAGTAGAATTGTTTAGGAAAGTGACTGAGAGAAATACTACTTTACATTTTAGAAGTCAGCACCCCAAAGGTTTATTACAGAACCTACCTTATGGTATGTTTTTACATTTGTGACACAATTGCACAGATATAATTACAATGCAGACACTTTGCATACTAGATTGTTCGAACAGGGTTACCCTAAAAAAACTGATTCCACACTGCAGGAAATGGGTTAGATTTACCAATCAGAATAACTTACTTCTCCCTAAAATAAAAACCAACTCTACGGACCATTTGGTCTGTCTGTCCACATTTTGCCAACATGGTTTGGCAATTCAGGGAGCAATTTTGAAAAATTGGTGAATCCTGAATACAGAGTGAAATTGGAGAAACTACCATTTGCTTTAAAAAAAGTCAAAATTCAAAAGAGAAGCTTACAAAAGCAAGTTGCATGTCTGTAAAACGTACAATGATTCATAATGTTCATCATGCCCCCGTGGTGGGACATTATCCCTGTACTTGTTGCGTAACATGTAAATATTCAATGCAAGTTCAGTCTTTTGAAAATGAGGGGAGAGTATGGCAACTGCGTGCTTTCACCACCTATAAAAGCAAGAAAGTCATCTATGCTGTGATGTGCCCATGTAAGAAGATCTACATTGGCAAGACATCAACGGAGGTCCATTTGAGAATTAATGAACATCGGTCAAAGTTACATACAAGGACATTAAGTGCTCCATTGGTAACCCATTTTGCAGTTTGGATGACCTATCTTGGTTTTGTGTGGATAAGTTCCAGGAAGTAACTACAGCACAGGAAGTCCAAAAAAGGGCTATAAGGAACAGTTATGATCTTTAATTTTAAAACATTTGAGAGAGGTTTGAATTCCATGGAAAAGTGTGATTTTTGAAAATAAGCCTCTTTTTAAAGCAACTGTGACATTCTGTAAGCTGTTCCACATTGGTTGGCAGGTTGCATGGAATAATTAGTGATTAAGCTGCATGGGTCATATCATTTCTGACTCACGCTTTTTTTTCAATTTAGCACACAGTGGTTGCTATGCCTCAGCCTTGTGGTTTTTGCTCAAAATCAAGAATCTTAGTGGTCAAGCTGCATGGGTTAATTAATTCCTGGCTCACGCTTCCCCAGTTTAGTAGATAGTGGTTATAATGGTGCCTTGGCAATTGTTTTCTAAATTAATAATTCCAACACACACATTACATTTTTCTTCAATTCAGCCCATAGTGGTTGGTATGCCATAGCCCCGGCACCTTTGCTCAAAGCTAATACTTGCAACATATATGTTGAAATGACTTTGAGTGGTTTGGCAATATTAATTTATTGTAGGGTCAAACCCACTTCAAAACCACTTTAAACAGGTCCCTCACAATTTCTATATATGAATATGTACTTTCACTTGGACAGTTTTGAGGTGAGGGTTGTCTGTCTTTTATGTTCATGGCCCGGTTGGGACAAGCATTGGCCTGTCATCATCCCGTTCTATTAATTTCCAGCGTGTAACGTGATGACATGGCACGCTCGGGTCACGTGACTAGAGCCCATACATGTAAATGGATAGCCTGCAAACGCCAGATTTAAGACGTTTATATCGTGGCCATCGTGCAAAGGAGGCATTGGCCCTCTTGGAGCTTAACAACGCATATGAATGGGTAAGGAGGGGGATGTTTGAAACACTTCTTTTTGTGTACTTGCCCAATTAATAACTTATGCGCAAAAGGTATGGCCTGGAAAATATGGCTTTTAAACTGCAGATGGCTTTGCAAATGAATCATATTGGATCCCTTTTGAGAATTGCTAATATTATGCAGTGTGCAGGCACATGTACTGTGTCCCTTATGTTTGTTCTGCTAATACATGACTGTATACACAAGGTTCCTAGTATACATGTTTTGTGCGTTACCAGAAAACGTTTTTCATGATCATTCAACATTGGCTACATGCCGCTCCAATAATAGTGATGCAAATTATGCACCTGTCATGCACAGCAAAGTATGGTCAATAATAAGAATTCTCTGGTGAGCATAGGGAACCTAAGTATAAAATTGCAAAATGGCATGTGCTTTGTCCTCCTGAGGTATTATTACCCTGGTAGGGGCTGTTAGTGATGTCTTTTTCTATTGTCTATTTAGGTGATAACTGATCATCTGCTACACTTATGTACAAGGGAGATACCACATATCACCTTAGGTAATTCCATTTGTACCCATGTAATGTCAATTTGCACCAGTATCTTGGTATGGTGTGGAATCCCCTGCTGTTGTGTGCTTACTCTTTTGAACCATGGCTTGGGTTCTTGTGGCACAAAGGTTTTTCGGGGACTTTTGTGACCTACCATATGTTCTTGTGCACATGATGAACTAAGAGGGATGGCTAATGGCACTCATGTGTGTGTTTTAAAATGGTGATTGAATATATGTTTTATGTGGATCAATGACATTTTTAAATGTGTAATTTTTTTAGAGTGCTGTATGTTCCCTGATGTAGACGTTGTAAAATTGTGCCTTAACGTTGAAACCGGTCGGTCTAGTTTAAGCACCTGGAAATGTGATCATGTTTTCCAAAGAAATCAAATAGTATCCATTCCAGGAAAACGAAAAAATATACACTTTGCAAATATTGTTTATTATATTGTGATGTTTTATAATTGTTATTGCTGTTATGTATGAATATCACTAGTGAATATGGATATGAGTGTTTGGATTAGGGTACACTGCCCAGTTCAGATGTGAGAATGATTTGTGATTTTTTCATTTACCTGCATTGAATCAATTGTTTTTTTTATTTATTCATGATTTAGTCAACATATTTTTGTATCACCCAAAATAAATAATGTTGATACCTTTGTAAAATTGTGCCCTTTGGACTTTCATTTGATAATTGGTGTTTAGCAATGAGACATGTATTTTTATCCCTAACAAAAGTATGAGTGATATTTTCCCTGATATTTCCAAGCAAATTATCTGACTTAAGACAGATGCTGGAGAAGAATATGAGGAAATAAATACATTCCTTGATAACTCATCCCATTTAAAGAATAGCATGTGGTATCAGCACATGAAGGAAGTGGGGAGATGAGCGTCAGATGAGAGCTGCTATGTATGTTCTCTCATCCCTTATGCCATGAGCACAGCCAGAATATTTATTGCAAGAGAAATACCTACACATGATACAACATGTCTTAGTCATCTAGCAGCATGCATGACAAGAGGACAATTTGAAGGAGGATGGGCAACCCTAAAATGGATGTCAAAAAGAATGTTCCCATATGAACTTGGTTGCAGTGTGGCTTGACATCTTTGTCCTCGTTCAGACATGTGGGTCCTTTTCTATCGCCTGCTCCACGCTGTTTGATGTAGAGTCAGCCCTAATGGCTGAAGGTGCAGCATTCCGGTGCTCTAGTGTTTGAGCATCATGCTCGGCGTGTTTGGTGCCTGGGGGGACTGCATGTCCTTGGTCCAGTGGGGACCTGTGACCCGGACAGCAGCTATATGATATTATACGGAATGGTGCCTTTCAGGTATTTGTTGCTGTAAGTATCAGAGTGCCACTCACTGTTAAACCCACGTTATTAAATAGTGTATGCTTCTTCCAGGGTACTATGCCTGCAACGAGAAGAAATGTTTTGCGTAAAAAGCCATTGACCTCATTGATAAATAATTTGGTTTTGACTTCCCCAAAGCATGTCTGTGAAGTCACAGCTGCTATTCCTGTGGCTGTTTTGCCAGCCTCTGATAGGAACCACATTTCTGAGGTCCTGGCATTAAGTACATGCCGGAGATAGAGACTATGCATTAGGAGAAATTATATGTCCCTAATAATATTTCTGACATCCACAATAGAGGCAAAGAGTGGGCTTGCCACATTAATGAGTTCATAAATGTTGGGGTCACTAATTTTGAAAATTTCCTAACAGATGAAAAGGATGTAATGTCGTCTTACCTCTACTACTCCCCTCTGGTGTAGTGGGGACTAAGGCTAATTCTGAGCCACAAGTACCCTCTACAGTACAGTTTCTGTCTGACCCTGAGGATGGAAATGTGTGGAGAAACATTGTCCGGTTAATATGGATAAATCCTGCCAAACAGATCCTCAAATTTCTTCAGAGGATCTTCATTACTTATGTAAAGTGGATAGCTATTGTCAGACAGATTGTCAAGTTTGAAAATCTGACCAGTTTTTACAAACTATACAGAAAACATCTGATGGTTTGAGTCTGGTAGTTACAACTTATCCTATGGTTATGCCATCTTCTCTATCTTCAGAACCAAGTGAGCGATCGCTGGCATCTAATATTTCAGCTCCTGTTGCAAGAAAAGTTAAGCCAGGCCTTGTAGCTTCACACAGATCTGTGAAAGCACAACCATTTCCAACTATTTCTAGAAGTCTGTGTATAAGAAAATCATGAATGCCGGCGCTTGTGGAGTAGACCACAAGAGATTGTGTCATGGACCATAGGAACTTCATTATTACTAACACCAAAAAAGTATGTGGGAAAGAGTCGAGAGAGGCCTTACAGAATAAAGTATTAGCTTGGCGTTGCCAAAGAAATGGGCCGGGAGTGGTTGGAAGCTCCAATTTGAAGATCTTACGTAGGCTTGAGATAGATGACTGGTGTGCCCAAGAGAATAGGCACTGTGTGCTGGTAGGATGTGGAACCAGTAATCTGTCATATTTCCTTAGTGTCTGTCATTAATTGCCCAAAGGTTCCTCGAAATTAAATCTTATAGTTGACTAAGACTTATACTGAATCTTTTGCTTGAAATAATCTTTATTACGATCATCTGTGGTCTTTGTTGTCTTTGTTGCTTCTGCTGCTTCATTTGTTACGTCTTATCTCCTGGTTGTAAGTTGTTGTTTTGATGTAGCGCTCTGATGACTGCGTGCTACAGTGCTTTATAAATAAATAATGAAAAAAAAGATGCTTACATAAAAACGCAAAAAATTGAAAAAGACCCATGTTGGAAAAGCAGAATGCTCCTATACTCATTCAGTGGTCTGACTGGAGAACGGATGAGGATTGTTGAACAAAAGAGACTGAATTGTGCAGAAACATGGGAAACACCAGGATTGCCAGAATACTGGGAGAGACCTCGGCTATTGGTATATGGACGAGTAGCCACCAGTACAGGATGGGAATAAAGAATGGTAGGATGGAGTGCACACTTATTGATGACAGCACCAGTAGTGCAAATAGTGAATGATGACTGCCTTAAGGAATGGGCCAAGTATTCAAAATTGTCAACATGGGTTGAAAATGAAGCAGGGCCTTTGTCCATACTGCCAATGAAAAATGCAACACTATGTTTCTGAAACAGTGGTCTGACCAAAGTTGGAGAAAACAAAGAATACAAGCAAATAATTGATGTGCAAGGAATTAATGGAGGAACTGCTGTACTAATGGACCACTATTGTGCGTGTGGATCCAAAGCACATATGAAGCTACCTAAGAATTGAGGAGGAATATGTTCAATAGTGGTAATACATGCTCCTGCTTTGGTGATCCCCTAAAGTGATCTCCATAAACCGACTTTCCGAAAACGATTGCACACCAAAGGAAGAAGAGTTCGCTCAACCTCATCGGACAGAAGAGAGATAACAATTTTTTGGCAAAATCCATAGAAGCTTATCATGACATCCCAGGTGAGCACAAATTGTTCAGTAGGATGGCAGTGATATTTACAGCTATATTTTTGCCAGGAATTCAAACTGCAGTGAATGCCAAGTGGTTATAAATCATCAGATGGGAGCTGCTACAAACAATTAACACAACAATAAAAGGATTTAATCTGATTAGAGAAGAATTTAAGACCATCCGACTCATGACCCCCCCGCACTATTGCATTTCTATGTGTCAATGCTGTTACTTTGTTTTTTGTTGTTTTTATATAATGTTTTAAATATGATGTAATATTTACCTCACAAACAGTACTAACACACCATTGATTCAAACGTTACACTGTGATTAAGTACTGTTAAAAACATTACACTATCTATACTCTGATCCTGTCTTGAAACGTGAATATGATAGATGTAAACCCAGTCAGAGGACTGGATCTGCTAAATAAAAGCAGTTTCTTTCTGAGCATAAAACGGATGTCTCAAGTTATGTGCATGGACCAGAATCCAGTGTAAAACAACCCTACTATGGGGTACTTAGCTTACTTTTGAAGTATTAATATACAATGATAACTGATACAGCACAGTAGACACTCAAATTGGATAGTAGTGTCAACTAATTGAAATGTGGTTGGAGCCCCCCCTGTTGTTTTACACTGGACGTAACTACAGCAATCAAGGAGGTGTGTGGGACAAGATCGGGCTTTCTTGCTGTACATACCTCTCTGCCCATGATGGCGGAAATGGAACCCTAGCAGAATCAACAACTATGCTGTTAACTCATACGAAAATGGTTGAAGAACGAAGATGAAGACTAGTTTTCATCTCTATTCTCGTGGTTTCCAACCTGGATGGCAAATGCCTTCAAATTGTTGAAAGCAATACTAGTGTTCGTGTTGCAGGGATTATGTCATATAATACAAGAAGACAGCAAAGAAAGCTATTGGGATGAAGATAATGATTGATGTGAATCCTGTAACTGATGAGCATGCACAGACCAAAAACACCACTCGAATGCACCTGAAAGGTCTTGGCAACCACAGGAGCAAAGTTGTATTATCCCAAGGATCATAAGAACTACTTTGGGTGTACTATCAACCAACTGGAGAGTGTAGGCATTTGACCTGGAGTGTGGATGAATATATGAAGAATGCAGGTGATCTGAGGGGGGTGATGAAGATATGGATTCTGAAGAAACCACAGTGTTAGGAAAAGGTGAAGACAATTGAGGCGGTGTTGAGGGCTTGACCAGAGGGGGTAATGTAGAGAGGCAGTTGTACACGTCATCTATAGAGCTCACCCCCACACCTGTGTCATACTGGAAGACCAGCAAGAGAGCACTGTGCATGACACCTGGTATCATCTCAATACCACATCGAAGGTATGAAAGACGTTATGCACTCAGACAACCATACTGAGTGTACCCTTGTACTGATGCCGTAAACATGAGTCTGCAGACACCACTGGCCATAGAAGCACTATAAGTAAAGATGGACAGAAGAGAAGTGACATCAAAAAGAGAGAAGATACATAGACACACTTAAGCTGATGTATGGATGTCTGAAACATGAAAGTGTAACTGAAGCAACAAAGTAAAACATATATGCAAATATGAAGAAAACCATATACACGTAGAAGATAAGTGAAAAGAGATGTAGTATATGTAAATACTCAGAAAAACAAGGTAGATAAGACAATGTAGAAGCTTACTAAAGTAGGAAATATAATGTGAGTAAAGCAGCCATGTTGGGAAAATGGATGTCGGCATTGTATGATAGTAAGCAAGAAATCTTGAGGAGACCAAGGCTGCAGAGCTGACCAGAACTGGAATACAAATTTGTGCAAGAACAAAGGGTATTTCCTTGGCTCAGGATCAAGGAACTAAAGGAGTTCAAGATGATAAATCATGTACGTAAGACATATTTCTCTCAGATTAAGTGGTGTGAATAATTATGAGTGCAGAAAGTGCGTGCAGGACGGAACAACCAAGTCTCTAGAGGCCAAAAGGAGTAATAGCATTCAATATAATCAAATCAAATAGCACTAAATTGAAGGGCAAAATTGACAAAATCATGGTCTCCTCACACGTGGTGTAAAACCAGAAGACAAGGCCTATTCATGAAGCTTCAAATGAAGATAGCAAAGTACCTTCACTCTCTTTAAAGTTCTGATCAAGAGAATGGCCAGCAAGGACAACTACAAAGAGGAAGGCTTGGTTTAGGGCCTAAGTGATGAGAGATGATAGGCTAACTAGTCATGAAAAGCAGTTGTCTGACGTTGTTACCATGCATCTGGGTTTCAATGTTTACGTGCTGCTAACAAGCTGAATGTCCAAGGTTAGAAGAGAGTGTCAACCAATCATGAGGGCCTAAGTGATGGTGAACTATACATTGTTGCAGAAGACTACCTGCTGCTGGTATTATGTCATTATCTGTTTTGTATGTAGTTAGAGGGTGTTTAGGGCGTGCCTATCAGATAAGGGCCAGCCACTAATGGTACTAACCCATATATGAACTATAGATATATACGTTCCCTTAACCAATCCCTCCACCTGATAGGTTTTTACTGTTTGCCACATAGGTTGACGTCATAGCTGACGTACATCGAGGTATAAAGCCTTTTGCACAATGGAAATGCGCTGAGTGTGTGAGCTACAATTAGTTTGTTCGCCTGATTTCCCTACTTTATTGAACTGATAATAAAGTAGTATTTTGCCTTATTCTGTAAGTCTGTCCTGTCATTTATTTGGTAATCCCATTCAGCACTTGGAACACTCCACGTGCTATTTCACATGTGCATGAGAGAAATAAAAATACTGGAAGGAATGCAGGAAGGAAAGAGAAATGTTCTAATATTTAGAGTGATTAGACCTCTTAGATACCTTTGTAAACTCTAAACGTCTTGGTCCCCGCGAGTTGCTGTATGAGTAAGTGATTACCTCACCCACCATTTTACTGGTCATGGGTCTAGGTTCCTCCTGATGAAGGTTTTCCATAACAAATTACTCTAGGAACCCACGCCAGTTACAAAAAGACGCAGGTGAGTCTCATATTGTGGACTCATGATATCGAAAGCTAGAGTCAATCACAAGATGCATTTATGGGTGCTCTCAAGGATTCCTGAACAGTTTAGTGCAGCACCCGATCCATCATTCTACTTTGGTGGCACTTTGAATGCGAGCGCTCAGCATTTTATCCTAATCCCAGGAATAGTTGCATTACAGCCAGGGTTTCTAGAGTTCCTGCAGATTAAGGATTCAGCCCATCTGGCCACATTATTGCTGAAGAGCAGTGTTAATGGGCTAGGCAAATCTGGTGCTTCCCTAAAAATGCATCATGTGATCCTGGATGCTGTGCCAAGAATGGTCCAACAGAAGGCTGATTCTGAATGCAATGCCCCTAAAAGCAGGCACTGTGGTCCCTTGTTAGCTATTAGTCTGGGATCGCTTAATGGCACGTGAAAGGCTACTTTCAAAGTAGCATGTCTAGTGCCTGTGCAGGGGTGCCCGTACTACGGACATGGTGGACATGGCATTGTGAACCAGGAAGGAAAGAGGTGTGATCAACGTAGGGGAAGGTGGAAGTAGACTGGCACCAGTTGCCTCCAAGGGAGAACATGATAACACAACCATTCCAAATGTCTGCCTTGGGCAATCACATCTTCACATACATCCACAGTCTCCTTCAAATCCCAGCGGGTACACCAACCCGTGCACCACTGGCACTGAGATTCTTGTCAAATCAGAAAAACTTTGGCACCCAATGAAAATATTGTTTGCCTACTTATATTTAACCAATCTGGTTTGAGAACTATGCAAATAAAACATATAAGATGGTAAAGTAGCTCATTGGGTTGAGTGGTCGCTGCTGAGTTCTGTGTGTGATCTGAAGGTTGCAGGTTTGAATCCCAGCAATGCCAACTCAGCCTTTCATCCATCTGAGGACGATAAACGAACATCAACTTTGGATGAGTGATGAATGTATTTACATGTTTCATGTAAAGCGCTTTGGAAAATGTTCGATATAAATAACACATAATTATCATTATACATCGCCCTGTCCTGTTGGCTGACACAGACTCGGCATGTCCATGCACATTGTGATGGAAACCAATAAAAAGCCAGCTTTATTATTCCAGTATCTCTTTCTAAGTCGAAGGTGCCCTTCAGAGAGAAAGAGAGAGAGAGAGAGAGAGAGAGAGAGAGAGCGGCTGTGGCATGGTTGGAAATGGTGCTCTTGAATTGTCATTTATCACGTGTGGCGGGATAATAGATTATATGAGGCTATTTCAGGGTTTGGCCATGTGGGGTATATGTAGTTGCTTCCTTAGGTGCCTATTGATGATGCAAATGCACAGACATGTCCTCACGCTTCTTCTATCCTGTGCCACTGAGTATGATATTCTCCTTTGGTTGATGTTTGTAGGGGATGTTGCGATCCTTGTGGTGAATGTGTATTGTGATGCAGGGTTTGCATCAGTGGATATTCGATCTTTTTTTTAGAGCTCTTCAGTAGGATCTGGTGTTTGAGTGGGTGCTTTTTCATCAATGCAGTGTTTTCCAGTGACTGTTAAAATCTCTGTTAATATAGCATTTACCATTTTGTATTTTTGGTGGATTTCTCATCAGGACATATGCATTGTTAGTAAAAGTACATATATCTGTACATCCATAACAAGCACTAGAATGGGTGATTGCATGAAGTTAATGCATCCCACAGCCCCTCTATCAAACATGAATTGGAAAGCCAACAGGGTTGGCTCAGGGGATTGGGGCACAGGGAGAGCATGGGGGAGAGGTGTACACGCAGTCCGGTAAGATGAGGGCAACTTACTAATAGACCATCTAAGCTGGGTAAAGTATTTTTTACTGTCTATTAGGGTTTTTCTGGGATGTATGTCTTTACTTTCCCATACATTCACTGAATCACATTTACTTCTCCCGTGTTTCACTTCCCCTAGCATTCACTTCGTCATTACAGGGGAAGACCCCCTGAACCCCTTTCTTCTTTACCCCACATTCTACCCCCCCTGCCATCCCTTAACACCAAACTTAACCTTTAGCTAACCATAACCATATGCATTGCCTGTGAAGGTATAGACGAAGTAAAGGCACAGAGAAGTAAAGGCATGGAGAGGTAATGGCATGGAGAAGTAGAGGCATGACAAAGTCAATCTTGCAAAGTGAAGGTAGAGTCAGTAAGTGTAGGGGAAGTTTTCTAGGAGAATTAAATGGGGATACCTTTTTATGTTTATACAAACATTAACATCCACACTGTGATTCTTCACCACTAAGTGTGTATGGTCTATTTTAGTCCATGCAGTGTCTTGACAGTGAATTTTGAGTTGCTGGTACCACCATCTCAGAAACACACTTTCAAGCCACCATATTTACTTCAATAGCTGCTACATATATGACATTTACATATAAAAGCCCATAGATGTGTACAAATTAGTATTTGTCACATAGTGTTTCTAATAGACATCGTAAAAAGATGACAGAAGTATTTTTACTATGTATATATGTATTGCTCATATGTGTTTGTGTATGTGTAAACACTGCCTGGCACATTGATGCTGGTATAACGCTGCCTGCTGCCTGAGCTTATTAAACCTAGGTGTCCCTCGCGTATCTAGCACTCTTGCTCTCTCTTCGCTTTCACTCTCTGTGCTCTCTTTATCTCTCTCTCTTTATCTCTCTCTCTTTGTCTCACTCTATGTCTCTGCCTCGTTCCATTTATATGAGAGTTGTGTCATCAGGTGTGACTTTTTTTTAATGCATCTATTAAAAGCAATATAACGCAAAATAGTACATTTTTATTGCATTGTAAATTGCCTCTTTTTAACATTTCTCAATGTTAATTTCTAATGACCACTTACAGCACATGTAGTAGCCATAACAAGAAAATGACTCTTTTCTTACTGAGCAGAGACCAGTTTCGAAAACCCAAAACAACCTTCCGCATACATTATTCTCTGATGAAGAGTTACTTTTCCATGATTGACAGTCTGGTACACTCCTATTACACTATTTGAAAAATACTCATACGAGGAAGGAGACATATCACATCAGTGAGCGTTCTAGTATAGTTTGCAGAAATTCAAAAAACACTCTAGGAACGTAAGAATTGGCAGAGGTGTTACATATCACAAACATGTCTGTGATAAAAATGGTGTATGCCTGAATCACTCTTGCATAATGCACATGGCGCTTCATTTGGCATAGCAATCGCTCTCACATTAAGATGCTTGTTACACTGAACTATGCATACCGATTCAGACAGCTTCAAGAATGGGATGTGAGACTCAAATATCTGTAAAAATCAGTTTCCACTGGGTCCAAGTGCCATTTGGAGATAATGGGCCTCATTATAAGTTGGGCGGTGCAGTAAAAATGCGGCGGTAATACCGTTGGTGCTGGATTACCGTACTGCCCAACTACGAGTTTGGCAGAGGGTTGGAGATAAATCTACCACCTTTCCACTAAAAAACTGAAGTTTGGGAGGAATTACCGCTGCTGGTAATTCTGCCGAAATCCCCCACAGAGTCCTATTGACTCCAATCAATGGGGACTAACGCTACCATATCACCACTTGTAATCCGGCAGTAATACCACCGGACCGAGAGGTGGTAACGATAATTCTGTTTGCTATCTCTTGTAATGAGGCCCAATGTTTCCTTTCCCCACACTGAACTGTAGCCGCGTGCCACAGGGCTGCGCACATGCTCAGTCTATAAGATAGGGTCATTGACTCTAAAATGGGTGCTTACCAAAACACATGGCTCAGCTGCCATACAATACCCAGGATTTACATCAGCCTTGGAATGCTAACCTGCTCTACCTATTCAATGGATTTTGATTCACGGTTGGATGTTTGTGCTACCTACATGAGCCAAAATCAAAAAACAAACAGTGACTACAAATTGTCACGTCTTCTCTGTCACATATCATTAGAAAGGAACGTTGCGTCAATCTATATTATTCAATGGGACAAGTAATGACTTCTAGCCCCTTTATGTTCCTGGGCTGCAACCACGCACATCAAAGGCGTGTCCACAGCCAGTTTGCCTCATCCTTCACTGATTGTAAAAGTGAGTTCAGGGCAGCAGGCCTTTCAATCCAGCCCTGAGACACAAACTTAATCAGCCAATGGGCCCTGCTTCTTTAAACTGTAAAACTCGGCTACTTGCAACAAGCAAGGTGGGGCGCTGTCCCAGGCAGGATGATTCGAGGCCAATGTATGTACAGCAGTAGAGGGGGTGGGGACGCAGCCATGTCATTAATTCCCAGCTGTTGGAAAAAAGAAAGGGACAGATGAAAACGTGGTTGATATCGTTTCAGCAACTCTTCATCTGCAGAAATACGCAAAGAGCTCCATCTCAGTATGGGAAACCCCGCCGGACGCCAGAATGTGAGCCGAAAGAGCTGTCGATATCCTTGGTTTATTAGTTGCAACACAAAAGCTGAGGTACCTGTCACCCATGGCTGCTCTTTAGTCAGCGCCAGAGAAACAGGTTTCGGCCTTGCTGAACAAACAGAAATCCTGCCGCTGTGTACTCATGCAGGCCTGGCACGTAGACGCCGGAGCGTTTACAAATGCAAATCGGGCGCAAACGCCACACGGGGGTTATATTTAGGCATTGGCACAGCCTTATTTGAATGGTATGACCTGCCAGTAGGTCTGCTTAAGACTGCTCGAGCTGCATTTGAATTTTAGGAAAAGCCCTGGGCTAAATTCAGGACACGGGCTGTGAGCATTTCCTCGAAATTACTAAGATTGGGATCAGCCTGTTATGGAGTTCCATCAATGGTTAACACAGAGAAGGCAAACTGCACTCACTAATTAGAAGAGAGACGCTATGAGGTAGTTTCACCCCTAGTTTGAAACAAACATGCAGCACCCTTATTGCTAAGGCCACTCCTGTAAGAACATACACCATGAATTGGACAGACCCAGGAGTTCCTAGGATTGCAGATTAAGGAAGACATGACCCCTGCTGACAAGGGAGCACACAGAGTCATGTCCCCTTAGTTAAAATACAAGTTTGATCAGGGGGCCTGTGCTCATAGAGAATTTGTGTACAGAAATCAAGGTATTGTGGTGTTTTCACTGTACAATTACGATTATTGCAATTGTCTTAGGAAATGCCAAATATACAGGTGGCGATGTGGTGTATACCTTCTAGTATATTGAGGAATGCCAGTGTTAATGCTACTATACAGAACCTTGCCAGGTTTAACAGTAAACTGGGAGAAATGATGGAGGCCAATGTGGATAGATTGGGTGATAGGTTCCAAGGGCCAGGTCATAAATCCAACCACAGATTATTAAGTTCGAACCATAAAGAGCAGTATTGAAGGGCAAGTCGTTCCAAGTAGAAAGTAACGCAGTTTACTGTTGAATTAACAAGCCTACTATACCCGGTGCCAACATAAAACAGGATACAACTGGCCCTCAACAATCATCAAGACACTAGGAATTATCGACAAACAGGCAATTAAACAAGCAAACTCATATACTGTCTATTAACTTAAATTTTGGGTGATTTTGCTGGCTCAAGGTCACAGGAACCACAGCAGCTGGGCACCACGTGGCACCGTCACCAGGTGGATTCGTAGCACTGAATCCTTGCAGCGTTGCGTTCAGATGCATTCTCTTTTGTGAAGGCTCAGGTTTGAACTGCCACCATGTGGGCAGGTTTTAGGATGTGCTATCCAAAGAATCGTTCTTTATCCACTTCTACGCCGCAGTGTGGTTGCCGGTGTGCTGCCAGAGGGTCTATGCGATCCGCATTTCTAATTGCTCTCAAAGGCTCATACATCCATTATTACATTTCCCAGAGGAGCTAGGATGGGCATCGATAAAGGTAGGACTTCTCCAACTTCATAGGATTCTGCGAACATGTGGCCACATGTAGGTCACAATACACTGCGTCACGCTGGCCAAACAAACATGTCGATACTAGTGGTAGTCATGCCACCCCGAAAGCAGAGAGGCTCCTAATAAATTAGCTCACATTGATCAATATTATGTAATCTAGGGTTAATTTCTAATTAGATATTTCAATAAAGAAAAATAACTGGAGTGTTATATTGTCATGCCTGCCAATGGCTTCTCCTCGACCTCTTGTCATTCAGCCCAGCGAACGGCTAGACCGTTCTACACTCGCTGGCGGCTGTTTAATAAACTACCCGGCAAAAGAATACATTGACAATTTTCCGTAAGATTGGTCATGACTTTTACTTTGGTTTCATACCTTCCTTATATTTCACCTTCAATTGCGTAGTTCCTCTTTAAGGACCTTCCGGCATACGCGATAGCCAGCTGACAATGCGTTGGTCATGTGTTACGCGTTGTCCAGCTGACACGTACTTAAACCCGGAAGTTCGGGTGTTCGGCGCTTCTGATCGTCGTTAGTTCTACGCTCCGGAGCCGTTGCTCTTGGTTCTTTCCTTGCTCCTCCACGGATTACTCTGGCTGCTCGACCTCCTATTGAGTCGCCGACCTGGCTGCATAACATCGTGACGGCCACCTGAATATTCCGTATTCTGCAACCTCCCGAAGCGGCTCCTGTAGTCTTCCCCGCTGGGCCATTATCCGGTACTGGGTTCCCCCGCTGTCTTGGCCGCATTACTCTGTGACTGCATCCTGACTATTCCGAACTCCTTGCAGCCGCCTATTGTGGCACCTACGGTTCTCTCCGCGGGGCTGCGCACCATGAGGGCAATTCCTGTAAAGGACTTACCACCTTGATTTTCGGTTCTCCTCATCCCACGAACTTCCATAATCACTCCAATCCGTGTCTCTGTTTTTCTCCTTCATACATCAAGTGCACTGACACATTGGACGCTATCCTGCGTGCACCATCTCGAATCTAGTGTGGCCCTCGTTTCGTGCGGGTTAGTTTTTCCCTACTAACCTTCCTTTCCCTGTCGTTGCTTAGGATTCTTCTATTTGGGATTGCTAAAGACTCAACAGTACAGGTTGATTGTTCCTACTTACCCCTTCATCTACAAAGAAAACAGGTCAGTGGTTTTAGAACCGATACATACTGTCATATTTTGTTTCCATCAGCTCCTAAAATCATCCTTATCTTTTTCCTAATAGGCTGGTGGTTCCTTTATACTTACTCGCCCTTTCCGCTGATTCCTCCCTTGGGCTGTGTCCTTAACAGTCAAAGAGTGCCGTCAGTTGGAAGGTCGCTATTCACCAGATACGAGGGACATCGAGTCATCTCCGGAAGACTCTACGTGTATCCTTTTGATAAAATCTACCCTACATGTATCCTTTTATGCTGATATTCTGTACTATTGTTGGTTATTTTTGTTACCAAAACCGAATTCTGACAGAATCAGAAGCCTGAAATGGAGGGTTCAGATCCCTTAACTGTACTCACTCAGCTGGTTGCTGACCTGAGACAGGAAATGATATCAGCTCAGGATTCATTGCGCCACCGTATGGACATGCTGCAAGATTCAATGCACGCATCTCCACAGGGGGTGGCAGGCTTGAATCCCGTGGCCTCGGGTTCGGGTCTCCAGGCCACTCAAAGGGACCCCGTACAGGTGATCATGCCAACCCAGTTTCCTTTAGCCCCTCCGGAGAGATTTATGGGGGAACCTAGGAACTTTCGCACCTTTGTAAACCAGTGTCGGCTTCACTTCTTATGTCGACCCAGCTCTTTCCCAGATTTGACCACTAAAGCAGCATTCGTGCTGTCCTATCTAGGGGGAACATCTGCCGCATGGGCTAATCCTTTGCTCGAATCAAACAGTCCTTTATTGTATGACTGTGACGCTCTATTGTTGGCCATGGGCAAAATTTTCAATATGCGACACGCTACCCAGGCTACGGATCTTGAACTATTGAACTTACAGCAAGGCAATCAAAGCTTATTGGCCTACCTTGCTCGGTTCAATCAACTCACAGCAGAAACCCAATGGCCTGAGGACAAGAAGTCAGCAGTCTTCTACAAAGGCTTATCTGAAGAATTGAAAGATGCCTTGTCAGCGGTCCCTGTGGTTCCGTCAGCATTTTCGGATCTCCTAGATCTGGTCCTCCAAATAGACGCCCGACGATCCGCCAGGAAAGGAGAAAAGAAACCCTTCATGGCAACACCTGGGCGTTCTGAAGCTTCTCATCCCGCCACCTGCGAACCTGAACCTATGCAAATAGGCGCAGTACGCGGCCGTCTGTCTAGTTCTGAACGTGAAAACCGCCGCAAGAACAACTTATGTATGTACTGTGGCTCTCCTGAACACTTATTAGCGTCCTGCCCAAAGAAACCGCCTAGAAAGCCGGGAAACGTCAAAGCTCGGCAATAGCAGGGGTCCCTGTGCCGAGTACCAAACAGGACTCCCCTGTCTACATGGCTTCCTCCATATCAGTACCAGTGTCCTTAGAATTTAACGGGACGACTTTACGATCCCTAGCTATGCTTGATTCAGGCGCCTCTAATTGCTACATGGATCTATCGTTTGTGGCCCGGTCAGCAATACCCACGGTTCCTAAATTGGTTCCAGAAGCAGTTCATAACATCGATGGTTCTTCTTTGTCTTCCAGGTTGGTAACAGAAGAGACCATCCCAATTAAGCTGTCCTTACCTGATGGTCACACAGAACTCTTGGTCTTTGATGTGATAGCTGCACCTCAATACCCATTGGTATTGGGATTGTCATGGCTCAAACTGCATAATCCTATCATTGACTGGACCACAGGCCTCATCCAATACCCCTCGGATTATTGCAACAATGAGTGCTTTCCGGGATCTAAAGGGAGCCATTCTCCAGTGTTGGCATTCCTAGTGGGGGCTCCTAGCATCGGCTTGCTTACTAACAAGCCCATCCTGGTACCTAGAGAGTATGCGGCATACGCCGATGTGTTTGATAAAGGTAAAGCAGAGGTGTTACCACCTCACAGGCCTTATGACTGCCCTATAGAGTTGGTGGCTGGCGCCAAGACTCCTACAGGGCGTGTCTATTCACTTACCCAACGGGAGGATGAAGTACTGAAAGAGTATATCGATAAAGCCCTGGAAAACGGTTTTATTCGCTCTTCTCGGTCACCAGCTGCTTCGCCCCTGTTCTTCGTTCCTAAAAAAGAAGGGGACCTACGCCCGTGCATTGATTATAGGGCCCTCAATGCTATCACTGTAAAAAATCAGTACCCGTTACCGTTAATTAATGTACTCCTAGACCAATTGGGTGCTTCTATCATCTTCACTAAACTGGACTTGCGAGGGGCGTACAATCTTGTACGTATTCGCCAAGGCGACGAATGGAAGACCGCATTCAAGACCCGGTACGGTCTCTATGAGTATTTAGTCATGCCTTTCGGATTGTGCAACGCCCCCGCAACGTTCCAGTATTTTATGAATGATATCTTCAGCGACTACATTGACCAATTCATGGTCGTCTACCTAGATGACAGCCTGATCTATTCGACCTCCATGGAGGATCACCTCACACATGTTACCAAAGTACTTCAAAGATTGAGAGAAAACCACCTATTCGTTAAAGCCGAAAAATGTGTATTCCACACTCAGGAAGTTGAATTTCTAGGGTATGATATCACCAATAAGGGGGTGAGAATGAGTCATTCCAAGGTCAAAGCTATCCTGGACTGGCCCGTTCTCAACTCAGTCAAATCCTTACAATCCTTCCTGGGCTTCGCAAATTTTTATCGGAGATTCATCCACTCTTTTTCTAAGACAGTAGCTCCACTCACAGCCCTGACTAGTCCCAAAGCTCCATTTCACTGGTCAACAGAGGCACAAAAGGCTTTCGATATGTTGAAAGAGGCCTTTACATCAGCCCCTGTACTACAGCATCCGGATCCTGAGACACCCTTTATAGTAGAGGCTGACGCTTCCAGTTTGGCTATAGGGGCTATCCTCTCACAGGAATGTACGTACACTGGAGAGGAACACCCAGTGGCGTTTTTCTCACGTAAATTAGCCCCTTATGAAAATAACTACACTGTCACAGAGAAAGAGCTACTGGCGATAAAAGACGCGTTCTTAACATGGAGACACCATCTTCTTGGGGCAAAACATTTGGTACTTGTGTATTCAGACCATCGCAATCTCCAAGAAATAAAATCGATGAAATGCCTAACTGCTAGACAAGCTCGTTGGCACTCGTTCTTTGCCCAGTTCGACTTTCATATCTCATATCGTCCAGCCAAAGACCACACCAAAGCAGACGCATTGTCACGTCTCCATTCTGGTCGATGGTGTTGACCCAAAACCCACTTTATTGGCAGAAAACGTTATTTGCAGTTGTTCTGTTCAACCTTCCCTCAAACAGGAAATAACCAAATGGGTCTCGCAAAACCCACAAAAGGTTTTGGAATTGAATCTGGATGTCAACGATGGTCTCCCGTACTACAACGGTCTTTTGTATTTACCCACGGATCAGACCCGTCTCAAGGCAATGGAATGGAGTCATGACTCATTAGTCGCGGCCCATCCCGGTCAAAAGAAGACTTTAGAATTGGTTCAGCGATGGTCTTGGTGGCCAGGTATGTCACGTGACGTCATAGACTACGTTTCTTCCTGTGCTGTATGCGCTCAGTGTAAAATCACATCGGGAAAACCCATGGGATTGCTGCAGCCTTTACCGGTACCACACAAACCTTGGTACATGGTTTCTATGGACTTTGTCGTGGAATTACCTCCCGTACAGGGATTTAACACGGTGTGGGTTGTCGTTGATTATTTCACTAAAATGGCCCTGTTCATCCCATGTCAAGGTATTCCTACGGCCATTGTTTTGGCGGATCTCTTTTTGAAACACGTCTTCCGATTTTTTGGTCTTCCTGCAGTAGTGATCACAGACAGGGGTTCACAGTTTGCTTCGCGTTTCTGGAAGGCTTTAACATCTACACTATTGATGGACGTGCGTCTATCTAGTTCTTATCACCCTCAGACTGACGGGCAGACAGAACGGGTAAATGGTGTCATGGAACAGTACCTACGATGTTTATGGCTACAACATCAGACCTCCTGGCTTGCCGTTCTGCTGGCGGCCGAATTTGCGTATAATAACTCGGTGCATGCCTCTACTGGCGTATCGCCATTTTACGCGCTCTATGGTCAGCATCCTCGTTCCATTCCTGTTCATCCTAAATTGCCCGGTTCGGTCCCTGGAGCAGTCAACAAAGTACGGAACATCACTTCCCTACAGACCAGGATCAAAAAGAATCTGGAAGAAGCCCAGGCTCGCTCAAAACAGCATGCTGACAAACACAGACTTGTTGCTCCTCAATACAAAGTTGGTATGTCAGTCTGGCTATCCACCAAACATCTGAAAATACCTGGAAAAAAGAAACTGTTACCTCGTTGTGTAGGTCCTTATAAGATTACCAAAGTAATTAACCCTGTGGCTGTTCGTTTGGAACTGCCTTCTCGTTGGAGGGTTCATCCAGTGTTTCACGTCTCTCTCGTTAAGCCTTTGACCGCTGGAACACGGTTGCCGGTTAAGCCTCTGGCAGTCTCGGTACGAGGTTCGGAGGAGTACGAGGTGAAGGCTATTCTGGATGTTAAGCTGCGTGCTGGGGTTCCACACTATCTCATTGATTGGAAGGGTTACGGCCCCGAGGATCGTTCCTGGGAACCCTTCTCCAACAGCCATGCCCCCGCTCTACTGCGCCGGTTTCACGCTTCTAGGGGGGTGGGGCGCTCTTTGGGGGATGGCACTATCATGCCTGCCAATGGCTTCTCCTCGACCTCTTGTCATTCAGCCTAGCGAACGGCTAGACCGTTCTACACTCGCTGGCGGCTGTTTAATAAACTACCCGGCAAAAGAATACATTGACAATTTTCCGTAAGATTGGTCATGACTTTTACTTTGGTTTCATACCTTCCTTATATTTCACCTTCAATTGTGTAGTGCCTCTTTAAGGACCTTCCGGCATACGCGATAGCCAGCTGACAATGCGTTGGTCATGTGTTACGCGTTGTCCAGCTGACACGTACTTAAACCCGGAAGTTCGGGTGTTCGGCGCTTCTGATCGTCGTTAGTTCTACGCTCCGGAGCCGTTGCTCTTGGTTCTTTCCTTGCTCCTCCACGGATTACTCTGGCTGCTCGACCTCCTATTGAGTCGCCGACCTGGCTGCATAACATCGTGACGGCCACCTGAATATTCCGTATTCTGCAACCTCCCGAAGCGGCTCCTGTAGTCTTCCCCGCGGGGCCATTATCCGGTACTGGCTTCCCCCGCTGTCTTGGCCGCATTACTCTGTGACTGCATCCTGACTATTCCGAACTCCTTGCAGCCGCCTATTGTGGCACCTACGGTTCTCTCCGAGGGGCTGCGCTCCATGAGGGCAATTCCTGTAAAGGACTTACCAGCTTGATTTTCGGTTCTCCTCATCCCACGAACTTCCATAATCACTCCAATCCGTGTCTCTGTTTTTCTCCTTCATACATCAAGTGCACTGACACATTGGACGCTATCCTGCGTGCACCATCTCGAATCTAGTGTGGCCCTCGTTTCGTGCGGGTTAGTTTTTCCCTACTAACCTTCCTTTCCCTGTCGTTGCTTAGGATTCTTCTATTTGGGATTGCTAAAGACTCAACAGTACAGGTTGATTGTTCCTACTTACCCCTTCATCTACAAAGAAAACAGGTCAGTGGTTTTAGAACCGATACATACTGTCATATTTTGTTTCCATCAGCTCCTAAAATCATCCTTATCTTTTTCCTAATAGGCTGGTGGTTCCTTTATACTTACTCGCCCTTTCCGCTGATTCCTCCCTTGGGCTGTGTCCTTAACAGTCAAAGAGTGCCGTCAGTTGGAAGATCGCTATTCACCAGATACGAGGGACATCGAGTCATCTCCGGAAGACTCTACGTGTATCCTTTTGATAAAATCTACCCTACATGTATCCTTTTATGCTGATATTCTGTACTATTGTTGGTTATTTTTGTTACCAAAACCGAATTCTGACATATATAGATAGCAAAATACCTCTCACAATCTGTCTCTCTTTTATTTCTACAGCATGTATAGTGGAGACACATTTTTTGCTGAGAACCCTTGATGCATCTAGTATGTTCTTTATATCTTTGATATCAGAGGTGAAATGAGAGGAAATGCCGTTCTCGCCACTAAATTGGATTTGATTGTGAAAATGAATTAATTTGTAAAAATGTGATTATTTTTTAACTTTCCAAAAATCTAATACTAAATAACTCCCAGTTGTTTTGCCTTATGCGATATGTGTTGGATGTCAATTTGTTGGCCAAATGAACAGGAGTGTCACAGGCACTGCTCCTCACAGTATGAGGATCTCAGTTTTCGATCCGTCCACAAAGACAACGCTGTGGGAGTCTCAGATGGATGTGAATTTGGGTGCCATTAGCATACATTTGGAGGTGAACCTGATGCTGTTTCAATCTGTGCGTCAGTGATTGAATGTAGGTATTTGAGCTTACGACTGAGATTGAGCACCCATGCAGCTCTCCGCTTGACACCATCCCTGCATTTGAGACTTCGGTCACAGCCCCTGCTTGACGGTGTCAGTAGAGGAAAGAATGGACCCACTCAGGCCATCTGCTCAATCTGATATAAACATTACACTGTAATTCTAATAATGCCAGAGTATGTGGTATGTTGTGACGCAGAATAAATACACTAGTCATGCACATAATAGAATGACGAGATATGCATAGATTGAATATGACCCAGGAGAAAATGTTATTTGCACAATGTAAAATCTGCACTGAGGTTTTTGACAAAATATAACTCTCTCTGCTTTAGCCACGTCGACTAAATAGACTTAAGGCAAGTGTTCGGTACGAGTGAAAATGGTTATTACAGCGCTGTGAATTAATTAGAGGGGACATAAGGCGGATCAACCACTGTCTTGTCTTAAAAGCCTTTTCTCGTTACACAGGGTTTTAAACATCTTACTACAGAAAATTGATGCTGATCTTATCCCATTTCCCAAAATATTCAAACTTGGCTCTCTACACAACTTAATCAGAGCCCCTCACCCAATCTGGACATACTGAGTGGGCGAGGCACTCTGTAGACCTGCTACAGGTACTGAATGATAGCTGCTGCTGATCAACATGGCTCAGTGTAACACCTTTAGGCCACCTTCTAAACAGCAATTGGAGAGCCTGTCAGTCAATGGATGGGATCAAGTGCAAGTGTCAGCAAAGCCCCAAAACAAGGCAGAGTAAATGTAAACACATCTACCCACCGTTGCCAATTATGATGACAAAGGAAAGTACTGAATAAAAACTGTTTGAACAGGAATATTATTAGTTAGGCACATCAGACAAAAGAGTCTATTAGTCAGGAAAATTATTTGCATACATTTCATACATACATCACCACTTAATGATTTAACAAATTAAAATCTCTGTAGATGAAACATGAAGTCACAGATAATTACTTCATCAAAGCAGCTGCATGCACAATGTAGCAATGCTCCATTACCAGGCTTTAATGAAGCAGAATAACTATCAGATATGACTCAAGATAACCACTCCAGCCAATGGGAAGACAACCATTGATCGCATGAAACAAAGAGCTCCAAGCGGAGAAGAGTGGTAGGATCTGTTGTGATGGTGAAGTCATGTGTGCAAAGAAATTGTAAACAAAACACAACAGGTTTCCAAAACTAGAGTTAATTATATACACATACGTTCAACAGCTGTTATCCTACCATTACATCTGTTATGCATTTCTGAGGAAATCCTCGTTAATCCGGTCTTTAGAAGCTAGGGTCAGCTTTATTTACTGTGGAAATAACTATCCGGGTTATCACAGAAGCTTACTGATGTGGCACTCACATTTTGTGCACACTTGCTTGCGTTGGGCTGAATGCAGACGTGGTGCTTGCACCTGCATGTACACAATGGTGTGTTGGATAACATTGTTTAGGAGTTTTGTACAAAAAAGGGGGAAAAGTAAAGACACTATATCCAACTAATGTAGAACCTAAGGAACTGTGTATCTAAGAAAACCTTCGCAAATATAAACATAGTTACTCAAAACATTTCTTTAAAAATATAGAATTAACCCTTAAAAATATGTACAAAATCTCTGCAGTGCACCGTATAAAAAATTGTACATATGTTCCTTACTTCAGAGACAGCCTGCCCAGAGCTGTATCAAGGTCCTTGCTGAGGCTTGATGTTCTTCCTTATCTTCTTCTGGTGGTACTCTGGCAGGCAGGCAGGAAGGCAGCAGCAGTGTCTGCGGCCCCAAAGTCTCTAATGTGGCTGGGCTGCTTGTGCTATGCTTATGCAGCCCAGCAATAATAAGCAGCATGAGGGGAGTCCTCTGTTCAGTTGGTCGGGCTGCATATGTCAGCTGCAGTCCGGCTTGATTGCAGCACGATGGAGTGGCAGGAGGAGGCACACCCTGGGCTGCATCTGCCAGGTGCAGCCCGGAGAGTGAGTCCTGGTGGAAGGGGGCGGCCACGTTAATTACTTTATGTAGCCCGGGAGGCTCAGTTAACATTGAGCACACACCGCAGTTGGGAGCGCAGTTAGATTGCAACAGGTCCCAGGAGGGGTGTGGTGATTATGGGAGCTCCCCTGCCGATCAGAGGAGCTCCTTCCTTTCGGCCTGAGCAGTGGCAGTGAAATGGCGCTGATCGGAGCACCTCTCAACCCTTTGAGGGTTGAAACTGCTATATTAACAGCGCTCCACTCAAGCTGAGTTACAGGGTTTTCTACTTTTTTTACAGTAATGGATCCCTCGCATGATCACAGATGAGGGTCCTCTACTCTATTTTTTTCTTTTATTTTCAAGTGTTGCCAATGCTGCTTGATTCGCGAGGCACCTTTTTACATAAGGTTTACATAATGGCTCGGGTTGGATGACTTTAAGGAACAGCAGTGCTACTGAATACAGCAGTTGCTGACAATGCGAAATCAGATTTACTGGCGGGCCAAATGGAGGAATTTGGTTTAGCTTAACTGGGCATTATTTATATTAAGTCTGATGTGTTTTTAACACATCCACTCATCAACAAGTTGCATGCACTTTTTGAATATGTAATGTCGGGGGGGAAATTCTCCCGGGGTCGGCTGGGCCGTCCGCGGACCTCCGGGCAGGGAGGCCCCAGCTCCTCCCGTATATCCGAAAAGGAATGAGTACGAGAAACACGCAAGAAGCAAGGTGGTTCTGCTGTTTATTAAACAAAACGGCAGGGATGGGTCAAGGATCGTACGCGTCCGTCCTGACACTCTCTCTCCAATCGTGGGGCTCGCAGGCTCTTTTTACCTTAGTATGACGCGCTACTTGCGTCACCTGGGAAAGTTAGTAAAAAACCTATTGCCACTCTGGATTGGTTCCTCGAGTGGTAGGGTTAGTATAGCATACGTATAGAGAGCGTTATTAGTGGTCGAGGGTCAGTCAGGTGGTATACTTGGGTTGTCCCTTCAATTTGATACATGAAAACTGTTACATGAAGACCCCTGAGGATTGGCTAATGTTAATGGCGTCAGTGATAAGAGCCACATGTTCTGATTGGTCCACTCGCGAGCCCCCCAGTCTGGGACCATCGCTGTTCCCAGCTCGCGGTGCACCTGTCATTTGCAACAATGTATCACTATGGGTATGTGCAGACAATGTGAGGATTTATTCATATGCTGTAAGGCAGACTACTCCCACCGCCGCAGATGTTCATTGAGTCGCTTAATTGTATCTGCCTGTCTCTTGAAACGTGGGATCCAGGCGCCTCCCTCCTCCTGGGCATGGCACCCTGTCAGGTTCGGCTTGGTCACGTGAGGTGAGACCGTGGTTGAGGCAGAATTCTGCACAATTAATATTGCATCTTCCACTGTGTGCCTGGCTTAATTTGCAGGTGTGACCTTGGCGTCGGCTTGCGGCATGCAAGTTTGCAACATTGTGCCCTTGACTGTCTGCTCTCGCCGGGCTCATTCTGCAGGGTCAGCAACTGTACTCTTGCTCATTCAATGTTCATGGAAGCTCTTGTTTGCGGCCTACTTGGGCCTGGTGCATAGGTGAAACCTTTTGATACACAGCGCTTTAGGTTATGGTATCATATTGCTTTATCCCCAGTATCAGGTCTTCGTTATATTTCTCATTGTAATGCATGGGTTTAGGAGAAGCGGGAGCACGCATTTTAGATGAGTTCATTGTGCGTCTTGCATTTCTGCATTTTGAAAAGCCTATGTAAAAAATAATAAAGATGCGCGTCAGTGGGTGTGTCCGTCACCTACGTCATAGCACTGAATATGTTCTTTGTGTGGATTGGTGTGGGAGTGTCCAGTGTGCATGCTTGCACGGGTGTGCTGACCGTTGGCTAGGTCGTCATGGCATCTCTAACGATGTGTTGATTTAGTGTTGGATGGTTCAGTCGAGTCCATCCATGCCGCAGGTGTCGGCATGGGCAGGGCAGGCTGGTGGGCAGGCGGGTGGGCACATCCGTATGTACTGTTCCTGGTCGTCTGGTAGATGGGCAAACTGCTCTAGTGGCGGGTGCCTGGGCCGTGATCCTCTAGGCCAGGGATGTGAGGGGATTGGTGGGAGCCTTTTGTTCCATTCTCCCACTTCAGTCCCCCCTCTGGTCAACTTGTCGACCACAAACATATCCTTTTCCTTATCTCCTCTCACTCTCCATATTTTAGTTACTCCTCCCAAATGTCCATAGTGGTTGACATGGTCTTCAAATGACCAATACATATATACACAGGTTCCTCCAGGTGTGCAGTATACCCATTTCCCTATGTAGCTCCTTGGGTTTCTTGGGTTTTCGAGCTTCACAGATGGTGGGTCCAGGTGGTTGGTGATGATCTGGTTGCGCAGTTTCTCTCTCTCTTTTATTATTGTGCCTGTGTGTTGGCCATCATCTGCCGGCATCAAGGGGTGCATACCAACCATTTCGATCATTTCGTCTGTGGTGCGTGCCTTCCGGGCCTTCCAAAATCTTATTATGATCAGTGCAGCTCCAGCCAAAATAATACATCCAACTATAATCTTCAGTCCGTCCGACAGCCAAGATGGCATCCATGACCATAATAGCGAAAACCAGCTGTCATCCTTTTTCACACCTTTTCTTTCATCCATCATTTTGGAGTGCATCTGGGCCAATTGTGATACTGCTTCTGTCAGTGTACCATTGTCAGCATCGTTAGCAGGAATGAATGTGCAGCATGATTGTCCTATCTTTGCGCAAACTCCTCCTTCCATTGCTGTGAGGAGGTCCAGTACATATCTGTTCTGTAGTGCTACCATCCTCACTGCTCGCAGGTCCTCTTTTATTGCGTTAAATCCATTTACTGTAGAATTAATTGTCATCATTAATTCCCATCGAGTTATCTGGAGCCATTTTGCGTTTGCGTAAGCCTGTAGTCCCGGATGTATTATTGAGGAGAAGAACATTGCTGCTCTGCTGAATAGTCTGTGTTCTGGTGGGATTGAAGTGAGTGCTGTTTCCGACCTTCCCCATAGGTAATTTCCTGTCAGAGGTTCTCCTTGTCTTTTCTTTCTATTCAGGACAGTGTTGTTTCCGTTGTTTTGGTTCTCTGGCCCCTTCTGGGATTGTACAGATCTCTTCTTCCTCTTGTTTCCTTCATCCATTTTAGGGAAGTTCGCCACGTTCACATGTTTCTGGGGCACCACTAGTGATGGTACATTAACGTGTACCATCGTGCATATACCATTCCACAGAGGGGGCAGTGTGTGGTATGCCTTGTCTCCGCAGGCCCAGTAATGGTCCATTAATACTGCTGTTCCCGCTCCCCCCTCAGGTAACTCCGTCACGCTTGCACAGTTGGTGTTGTATCCCACTCCACTTCTCCTCTATGTTGGTAGCATACCTTAGGTGCAGACAGCGGCAGTATTGTTATTGGGTCTTCATCCTTCTCTATCCACATTAGCATGGGTACGTACTTGACCCAAGTCGTCCAACATCTGTTGTTGTGTTCAGCAATAGTTGTAGTATCCTCTCTCGTTACCATGTTGCTGCCAACCACTCCTATGTCCCATTTGTTGTCCAGGTACACCTTCCCTGTTATTATTATCAGTGGTCTTTCCCAACATCCTTGTTTACCAGGAACTTCAGTGGCGTACCAATCACATGGTAGGTATTGTAGTGTTACTTTCTTTGTTTCTCCTTTTTCAGGGCCACTTGTTATGTATCTGAATGCTTCAGCATGCAAACTGGTCTTGTGGTAACTCAAATAAATCTTGAGGAAGTTGTTTTCGTATGGATATGTGTCTCGCGTTTTCCATACCAGGTGCACCGTGTTCCCTTGAAATCTCCCTTTCGTTTGGAACAGTGCCAAGTATATTATACATCGTGCTGTCTTTTCATCTATTTCCGTGGCAACCAAAGTTCGAGAAGCGCTCATGGCGTATGGGATCAATGAGCAGACGTAGCAGCTGTCTTCTGTTGTCTGCTTACCTATTTGAGTCATGTGTTGGTACCACATGTTGCTCGAGACGTGTGCTGAATCTTGTAGTAGTTGTCAATACCTTTATTATCTGAGTATGTGCTGCATTTAACTCTATTTCCCTTGTGTGGAATTTTGCTAGTACCACCTGACGTAACACCTGTTGCAGCCGTGGGTGGGGGTATATTAGGTTTGGGTACAGCCAAAATATTGATAGCATAACTGTTCTGCCATACAGAGGCAGCCAAGAACCTGGTGATCATCAAAATCCCTATCATCTTTATTACAGAGGCTAGTCTCACCGGCATATTGCTCTTACCTTGCTGTAGTCCGGCAGCTAATTCTTGCGACGTTAAAGTTGCCCGCCTGAAAATTCTCAATATGCTTGTATTAGTGTTAGTTGTTGTTTTCAAGCTCTCCCTATCAAGTAGTCGTTCAGTGCCCAGGCGAAGAGCTGTTCCCACGCCAATCTAAGCGATCTATCTCTTAGGACAGGCAAGTATTGGTGAAGATAGGGCATTGATTGTTCTATGGCCAGGAGAAATGCTGTGTAGTAGACACGTACCCTCCTTCTTTTCAGGTACTTTGGCCTTTTTATGTGATAGACAAATTGGTGTGATAGCTCTTCAGGGTAGTTATCGTCTGAGGGTAGCATCTACTCCTGGGCAGTGAACTTTGTTAGTTATCGGTTTTCTTAGCAGTACAATAATACGCGGTACCTGCATGTGCGAGAAAGAAAAAAGAGAACATTCAAGTGTGTACATGTGTAGATGTGCAAGATAATGTCCTTCAGTCCAGTGATTACTGCAGTGGGTAGGACGTCGATAGGCAGAGGGTTTAGAGCTCAACTGGCGGAAGTCTCTTTACTCTTTGATCGTGTGACCATGTGGTGGGCGGTATGGGAATTGCCCTTCTCTATTTCAGTAGTTGTCTCTGGGGAGTCTGGGGGGTGGTAGGGTAGGGAGACACTTAGGTCATTGGCTGTGGTAGAAGTCTCTTCCTCCGTTGGCGACGCTGTTGCTGTTCTTCCAATGGCCCTGTCGGTGACGCTAGGGCGGGTCTGGAGTTTGCAGATCTTTACGCCATGTAGGTGATTCCAAGCACGTTTGTCCTGTAGCTTTACTGCTCTCGTTGATACTTCCTCTACCAGGTGGGGGCCAGTGAAGCGTGGGCTGTTCCACTTTCTGTTGAAATTGCAGAGTAGTACGTGGTCACCTTTGCACAGTTTTCCCTTTTCCAAATCTTTATCCGCGTCTTCTTGTTGATCACTCTTAGACCCGCCCCGCGTGCGCTCGAGCTGTTGAGACACAAACACTACACTAGTAATCAAGGAAGACACATATTGGTACATTTCATCACCAAGAACAGTTGCTGTATTTTCATAATCTGTGAATGCTCTTGATGTTGGCGTTAGAGGAAGGCGCATTTGACGTCTGGTCACCACCTCGTGAGGGGTGAGGTGGTGATCGGAGCCTGGTCTATTCCTTAGCTCAAATAGGGCTAGCGGGAGGCAATACAACCAACTCTTCTTTGTGTTTGCTGTATCTTTGCAATTGCCTCCTTCAGTAGGCCATTCAGGCGTTCGCATATACCGTTGGCCTGCGGGTGATATGCACATGCAAATTTATGCTTGATGTTCAGTAAGGATGCGATGTGCTGGAACATTTCATTGGCGAAATGCGGGCCATTATCTGACCGCAGTACCTCGCACACTCCCCACCTGGGGAAAACCTCCCTCACTAGAAATTTAGCTGCTCTGAATGCATCTGGGTGTGAGCATGGTCCTGCCTCAATCTACCTGGAGAATGGGCATACTACTCAATCATATACCTATTTCCTTGACATACGTTGATCATATCAACATAGTCAATATGGATGTGCAGGAAGGGTCCCTCTGGCCGGGGTATAGTACCTTTTATCACCTTCAGCGTGTGACCGGCCGTGAACTGTTGACATGTGAGACAATTGCTGATAAAATTTGTCACATGGGAATTTAACTCGGGACAGAACCAATCTTCCCTAATTCGTGCTGCAATAACTTCCTTGCCTGTGTGGGTTGGGTGGTGGAGTTGGCTCAGGGCGGTGTTCAATAGTGCCAATGGCATTACCATCTTTCCAGTGTTACCCTGGCGCCATAGTGCGTCAGTTGGTGACATTGTACATCCTCTTTTTACCCATATTTCTTTTTCTGCCATTGGTGCAGCCGCTTGTAGCTCCATTATCTGTGTGGCTGGGAGATGGGTGTACCCTTCTCTTATCAACATCTCTTTAGCTATCCCCCTCCCTCTCCCTCTCTCTAACTCTGGGGGGTTCCATATCTCACCAAAATATGCAGCATACTTCGCATGTGCGCCTGCTGCTGCATTCCCTTTTGAGATATGATCTTCTCCATTAGTGTGTGCGGTACATTTGACCAAAGCTAACTCTTGGGGGTCATTTATTACTTCAATTAGTTCAGCTAACTAGAGAGCATGTTGTACTGGGGTGCCGTCAGCTCTCCTAAACCCTCTTCTCCTCCATTTGGACAATCCTGAGTGGACAGTAGACGTGACATATGCGCTGTCAGAATATATAGTCACTCGTTTGTCAAAGCTTTCCTTCAATGCCAAGATCAGTGCAACCAATTCAGCCGCTTGAGCAGAGTAATGCTGTGGTAATTGTACGCATTTCATCGCCACACACACCGGTTCCTCTGTCATTTTTACCACTGCTGCCCCAGTTCTCCTTATCCCATCACTTTGGTCTATTGTTGATGACCCATCAATGAACAAGAGCTCACCTCCATCTAGTGCGTTCTCTTCAACTTTTCTAGTACATGAGTACATTTCAGAAGTCTGCGTACAATCGTGTGCATAGTCTCCTTCCTCAATTACTTCTGCTATAAACCTTGCAGGGTTAACCGTGCTGCATCTAACAATTGATAGTTCTGGTCTAGATAATATTATCTCATAACCTGACGCCCTCTGCGTGGTTAGTGTGGACTTAGGCTGTTCAATATTGCAAATAGTGCATGTTCCACAAATAGTGTGGTTGGGCACCCCATTGTGATTGCTGATGCTTTCTCTACCGCAAAGGCAGCTGCGGCGAGACCTTGTTCGCAAGGGAAATGTCCTAACATCACAGGATCCAAGTGACCACTGTAAAACGCTACTGGTTTGTAGCCCATGCTTGTTTTTTGAGCCAATACTGCTTTCATTACTGCTGAGTCGCAATGTGAAAATATAAAAAATTGTCGTTCATAATCTGGGGTGGCCAGTACCGGAGCAGTTGATATTGCATCTTTCAGTTCATCAAAAGCCTCTTTCATTTCCATTGTCCACCCCAATTTATTCTCCCCTTTGTTAGCTTCTTTTAACGCCTCAAGTAGGGGTCCTATGTATGAGCTGTAATCAAATACCCAGGCTCTACAGTAGTTGCAGTCCCAGGAACTGCTGCAGTTCCCTCACTGTTTGGGGCAGTGGCGTTTTTGAGATGGCCTGTGCTCTTTGTGGTGCAATCTTTCTTCCGTATTGGGATATGAGCTGACCAATGTAAAGTTCCTGTTCCTGACAGTACTGTAACTTTTCCTTGTCTACCTTGTAACCCTTTTCAGCCAATATTGTCAACATCTTCAATGAGTCCTCTCTGCATCTTCTTTCGTTTGTGCTGCAAATTATTATGTCATCGACATACTGCAACACTGTGCTTTCCACTTCAATGTTACCCAAGTCCATCTGTATTACTCTGTTGAAGATTGAGGGTGACTCGCAGTACCCTTGTGGTAATCTGGTGTGTTTCCACTTTGTGTTTCTGTACGTGAAGCTTGTCAGATCTTGTGAGTCTGGGTGCAGGGGTATTGAGAAAAAGGCATTTTTGAGGTCTATCACTGTAAATCGTGATGCCTCTGCTGGAATGCCACACAATATTGTGGCCGGGTTTGGTGCTATGGGGTATTCTGCTTCCACTATGTTGTTCAAGGGCCTGAGGTCCTGTATGAAGCGCCAAGACCCCTCTTTAGCTTTGCGCACTGGGTATACAGCTGTGTTACATGGTGATTCTGATGGTACCAATATGCCATTATTTATAAGGGCCGTTATTGTTTCATATATGCCCTCATCTGCCTCTTTTGATAGTGGGTACTGCTTCACTCTGGGGAGTATTGCACCTTTTTTCAATTTTATTCTTACTCCCCCTATACTTTTTATGCACCCCACGTCATAGGGACTAGTAGTCCATAATGATGTTGGTACCTTTGCCATATCCTCCTCAAAGAAGGGAACTGGGGTGGATGTGGGTGCTTCAAGTGCCATTGCAATTTTCTGTGCCACTTGTTTGTAAGTCACTCTTAGCCATATTTCTACACTCATCATAAACACCATTTCACCTTCTTCCTTTTCTTCTGAAAAGAGCTCCTCATCTGACACCTGGGTGAGTCTACATCCCTCTGCTAGTGCTATCACTGCCCTCCATGCTCTTCCTTCTCTGTCTTGGGCATCTACTGCAATGTAATCAGCAGTTGCTATAATGCTCTCTATGTTCACTGAAATCACCTTTCCTTCTGGTTCATTGGCTGGTGTTTCTGGTCTAAACAAATAGGCTGCTGGCCTCCTCCAGATCTTTCCTTCTATTCCTGGCATCCATGCAAATGCCATGTCTTTCCCGTACTGAAACAGTTCACCATCTACTGGCTCAGCCCTAATCACTGTCTGTCCACAGTATGCTTGCATAATTTGTCGTGCAGTGAGCATGTTAATTCCTGGAGTGGAGCAAATTATGCCGTCCTCTGTAAAGGAGATCGTCATATTCAACCTGCTCATTATGCCTCTCCCCAGTATATTTACAGGTGAGGCCCTAGAATATAAAAGCGGGACTGACATATCATAATCCCCTATTGATAAGGGAATGTTATCAGTAAAGGGAACCAACCCCCTAGCCCCAGAAAATCCTTGGGGGTTAATGGCTTCACCTGACATCTTAAATTTACCATCCCTTATGCAAGACCGGGTCGCCCCGGTGTCAACAAGGAATGATAATTTTTTGTCACCTATCGTTACCTCTATGCGTGGTTCCTCCGCACTATTAGGTGTTACCGACAGGATGGGACACACCAAGGCCGTCTGTGGGCTGTCCTATTGAGGGTATAATGATTGACCACTTCCTGTGTAAGGGTTGTGTCCCAGGACCGTCACCCTTCCCAGTTGTGTTTGCTGTAGTTGTGTATTGGTAGAGGTTATGTTATGGTCTTGGATTTGGGCAGGTTGCTGTACTTGCTGTACTTGGGGTTATTGTGTTATCGCTACCTGTTGTTGTGGCAGTGAATATTTTTGTGGCTGTTGTTATGTTACTAGTTGATGCTGCCCATTTCCCTGTTGCAATGTCTGCTGTTGCTGGATGCCCTCCTGTTCCTGTGTGGGCCCTTGTTGTCCCTGTTCACTCCATGATGGTGTGCCTGGTCTCACTCTACACGTGCGTGACATGTGCCCTACTAATCCACAAATCCAACACACTGGTGGTTCCCTGTTCTGCCATGGAAAACTTCCTGGGTTGTCCTGGTATACTGGTTGCCCGGTGGGGTAGAAATTTCTAAGTCCTCCCACCTGCTGTTGTGTGTTATATCCGTATCCTCTCCCCCTCATCATTCCTCCCCTTCCCCTGTTGTAATTATAATACCCAGCTCCTGGCGTTGAGTATCCTCCTCCCATGTTAGTCGTGAATGGTTGGAGTGGCGGCAGCTGTTGTGTTACAGTCTGTGATGATTGTATTTGGGAGGGATCTTGTGCAGCCACTACTTGTGTTGGGCTTTGAGTCATTGTTGCAGGTGTAGTTATTAGTGCACCTTCCATTGTGTATTTAGTAAGTTTTTTCTGTACTAATTTAGCCTCTTCCGTTTTTCTATCCTCTTCTTTTTGTTTAATTTTTTCTTGCCATGTCCTGCAATGATGCACTATTGTCAGTTGTATTTCTGGCCATGCTTTTGCTTCCATCCCCACTACTTTCTTCAGTTGTTTCTGAACTGCTTCTGGGAGCCCTTGAACTAGTATATGATAGAATATTGCTGGTGTCTTGTCCCATTGTTCTCTAGTTTCCATGCGCCACTTCTCTTGAATTTCCTGGATATAATCAACAGGATCTTCATTCTCACGCATCTTGCTTGAGGTAATTGCTCCTATGTCTGATGTGTCTGGGTACTGTACCCTCAGTGCCTGCCATAATGCATGTCTGCAGTTTGCGAATGGTGCCCCATCGTGTGATGTGTTTGTTAATGTGACCCCGGGAAAGCCTGCTCTCTTCCAGATGTCATCTACTGCATCCCCTAATATTGATATTAGAAGGCCCTTTACACCCCCCACTGCCAATTTCTGTCCTGCGGTGTGTTTTTCCATTTCATATATCCATTTACCCGCACCTCCACTTAATGATGGGAGCCTGCACTTTATATTTTCCTTGTCTGCATGCTTCCAGGGGACGTATTGTGGTCTAACCCCTCCCCTCTCCAGAAGTGGCATTAGGTTGTGTCCTGGTTGGCCCTTTGGGTCCCACACAATCGAATCCGTACACCGCTCCTCTTTTTACCTGTCTTCTACATTGTCAATGGCGTCCATATTTCCCCTGCTCGTAACTGTTTCTCCTCCATCTCTTCCCTTTCTTTTATCATTTCCTTTATTTAATGTGGGCGTGTGTATTCGTTCTCCCTGCCTGCGTCCAGGGAGGTCTCTAAGCCTGCCTGCATAGGGTGTCAGTTCGTGTGGGAAGGGCGCGAGTTTAGATGGGCATGTTGCACGTAATGAGCGTGAGGTAGTGGAGCATGTGGGACGGGATGGTGACGGTGTGGCTGCACGTGTATGTCTTTCCGCTATTCCTTGCTCTTCTCCTCACTTCCCTCCAGTTCTTCCTTTCTCCTGCAGATCCATGGTGATTCTCCATTTGTCCGGGTGATGTATAATTTATCTAAGCTTTCCCTTTCACTGTCTCTCCCTTCCTTCTCTATCCCTTCTCATTCGTCACTGCAAAAGTCCTCCATGAATGGCAACCCCCAATCTGTCTTTTTCCCCCTAATCGTTACTGTTTTTAAGTCTATTAGATCCGTTTCTCCCTTGTCTTCTTTGCCAATTGCTCCCCTTTGTGCTGATGTTGTTGCTACTTCTGTGTCTCTGTATACATACCTCCTTACTTCACTTCCCCCTCTCCTTTCTTCTCTTTCCCCTTCATTTTTCACCGCTATTTCTCTACCGATTCCCTCTCTTTTCTTTTTCAATTCCTCCATTACTTCAATACTCATCTTTTCCATTATCCTTTCTTCTTCTTTCTTCCTTTCCCATCTCGCTCTTTCCCGCTCTAATATACCCTCTATCATCCTCCCTTCTTTGTATTTCCTTGTTGTTTCTGATATCAAACTCCTTCTCCATATTTCCATTTCCGTTTCTTTCTCTTCTCCCTCCCTTTTTTTGTCACGCAGTGCTGCTCTGGATACCCTTTCTGCTACTGCCTTCACCCTTTCTGCTTCTCTCTTTTTCTCCTCAGTTCGTTCCCTCATTTTGTCCAACTCATTCTTGCTTTCTTTCCTTTCCTGTGCTCTCTCTCTTTCCTCTCTCTCGAGTTGCTTGATCAGTGTATTCTGCTCATCCCTTAATTCTGCTAATCGTTCTTCCAAAATCTCTTCCTTCTGTCGTAACAGCTCTTCCCCCTTTCTTTTCCCCTCTTCCCCTTTCCTTTCACTCTTCCTGGTGTTGTCCTCGTCCATTTTCCTTACTACCTCCTCCTCTGATTCTGTTAATGAACCTCGTAATTTTAATAATACCTGCGCAGCTACCCACTCATCCTGTCCTATTCCTGCGATCTTTTCTTCGCCAATCTCCCCTTCCCTTGCGGGCATTTTCGTGCGAGCTGATCGCGTCGTGCTACTCTGCTCCCTTCCTGTGTGGCTACCTGTGGCTGTATATGGTGGCGGGCTGTATGCCGTGTTCGAGTACCCCTCAGCCGCCCTTAATTGAACCATGTCTCGTAGTTCTGTTAAAGGATATAACCCCCCTTCCTCCTTTTTCACTACCTTCGCTAGGTGTATATCGTCGCTCTGTTCCTTTTTTATTTCCTTTTCGTTTATGTTGTTACTCTTCTCTCCTCCTTCTTCTCCGTTCCCCGTGTTCTGTGTGCCTTCACTCTCTTTTTTCCCATTCTCTCCTTCCTCCTTAATCTTCTCTTCTTCCGTTGTTTCCCCCCATAATAAACATTCCGTTTGGTCCTGGACGGGACCCTTGGAACATCCTCCATAAGTTAAACACCTCCACGTGGTGCATCAACTTCTTCCCCTTGTATGTGTTATGCAGATGGTTTAATAGTGAATGTTGGGTATATGGATCGAAACTGCCATTAGGCGGCCATGGTGTCGTCATTTTGTTGTTCGTCCCCTGTGTCCATTCTATGCTATACTTGATCAGTTTCTCCCTATGGGGTGACAGTGTTTTACATATGTGCTGTAGCGGGGTAGTGAGGGTGTTCCCCCACCCTCCCGATCCTGCCCCGTATGACATAGTAGCGCTTCACTTGTTATCCTTCCCTTATTTGGTAGCGGTTATCTTACTAACAGTTTACACTATACAGCCTTAGATCTTTACCTGGCCCCGTAAGTTAGGGGACTTGCGATAGTCGGCTAAGGAAAATTAGTAAAATATAGCATTTGCATTTGTATATTCTTTTCTTTCTTTTCTTCCTTTACCGAACACCTTTACGGCCCCCTGCGGCCGTGGCACACGTAGCCCCCTGCGGCTGCGTGCCCCTTGTGATGTTCTTGTACAGCCATCCCACTTTCTCTTACTCCTCCTCCCCTTTCTTCACTTGCCGTGGCCAGCGCTCTCCGTGCGCAGCCACGTCCCCCTTTTCACCTTCCCCCGATCAACTCGTTACCGTTTACCTCCGTTTCCACTCCCTTACCATCCATAATTCTCTTCCCCACCACTCTCAGAAGGAAAGATGCCTTGTGTTCGAGATTATCCTATGAAAGCCCTACTGGTGACGTCACCGACCTCTTCAAACTACCGGTAAGTTCTTCATATGTTTTTAAAAGTTCAAAATACGCTTGCAATCTACCCCCTTTAACCCCAAAGCTGTCTTCCTGTCACACCTGGAACAAGGTAATCAACAATATAATCGGACTGCGCACGCTGCGTCGCCTCGCGTGTGATACGCCCCTTGACAGGAGGGCTTAACCAGCCAATTATCTTCCGTATTAGGCAACCAGCTAGCTACCACCTACAGGGAAATGTCATCTATCTATCGAGTTTCCTGCTCGATCAATAGGGATCCTCATCTACTCATTGATCAATAATTACCAAATCGTAGGAAACCGCACACACACACACACCCTTACACGTGGTCGCGACCTAGGCCAATCAGCGTCTACGAGCGGCCGCACGTGATGTTTTCGTGCTCTGCCCCCTCCTCTTCCGTAACGTAGCGGACTGCTCTCGCACTTGTCCAGCTACCATTCACTTTACCGTCAATACTAATTTATCAAACCTTTGCCGCGCACCTGTGTAACACCTCCCGCCTCCCGTATTCACTTCCTCCCCCCTCCCTCACAATTTCACATTGCTTGTTGTGCGTGGCATACTCACCAAGTTCTCTTGATGCGGGGCCGCTCGACTGCGTGCACCCCTCCAAGCGGCTCGCCACCTCCCCTCGTCTGGACCACGTCTCGACACTCACCAACCGCGGACGGGATACTTCTCAACCGGCTCCCGAAGGCCAATATCCGGATTGCACTGTCCGGTCTTCTCGCAGTTCCGCGATGGTCCTGTAGTCCTCAAAAGGGGACAGCGGCAGAGGGGGCCGCGCCGCCGGGCCTCCTCGCAACGGGAGTACTCGGAAAAATAAAATAAAAGCGGACCTTAAACAGATCTCAGCAGTGCCTCCAACTTGTCGGGGGGGGGAAATTCTCCCGGGGTCGGCTGGGCCGTCCGCAGACCTCCGGGCAGGGAGGCCCCAACTCCTCCCGTATATCCGAAAAAGAATGAGTATGAGACACACGCAAGAAGCAAGGTGGTTCTGCTGTTTATTAAACAAAACGGCTGGGATGGGTCAAGGATCGTACGCGTCCGTCCTGACACTCTCTCTCCAATCGTGGGGCTCGCAGGCCCTTATTACCTTAGTATGACGCGCTACTTGCGTCACCTGGGAAAGTTAGTAAAAAACCTATCGCCACTCTGGATTGGTTCCTCGAGTGCTATACTAACCCGAGGGTTAGTATAGCATACGTATAGAGAGCGTTATTAGTGGTCGAGGGTCAGTCAGGTGGTATACTTGGGTTGTCCCTTCAATTTGATACATGAAAATTGTTACATGAAGACCCCTGAGGATTGGCTAATGTTAATGGCGTCAGTGATAAGAGCCCCATGTTCTGATTGGTCCACTCGCGAGCCCCCCAGTCTGGGACCATCGCTGTTCCCAGCTCGCGGTGCACCTGTCATTTGCAACAATGTATCACTATGGGTATGTGCAGACAATGTGAGGATTTATTCATATGCTGGAAGGCAGACTACTCCCACCGCCGCAGATGTCCATTGAGTCGCTTAATTGTATCTGCCTGTGTCTTGAAACGTGGGCCCAAGTAGGCGCCTCCCTCCTCCTGGGCCTGGCACCCTGTCAGGTTCGGCTTGGTCACGTGAGGTGAGACCGTGGTTGAGGCAGAATTCTGCACAATTAATATTGCATTTTCCACTGTGGGCCTGGCTTAATTTGCAGGTGTTACCTTGGCGTCGGCTTGCGGTATGCGAGTTTGCAACATTGTGCCCTTGACTGTCTGCTCTCGCCGGGCTCATTCTGCAGGGTCAGCAACTGTACTCTTGCTCATTCAATGTTCATGGAAGCTCTTGTTTGCGGCCTACTTGGGCCTGGTGCATAGGTGGAACCGTTTGATACACAGCGCTTTAGGTTATGGTATCATATTGCTTTATCCCCAGTATCAGGTCTTCGTTATATTTCTCATTGTAATGCATGGGTTTAGGAGAAGCGTGAGCAAGCATTTTAGATGAGTTCATTGTGCGTCATGTGTTTCTGCATTTTGAAAAGCCTATGTAAAAAATAATAAAGATGCGCGTCAGTGGGTGTGTCCGTCACCTACGTCATAGCACTGAATATGTTCTTCGTGTGGATTGGTGTGAGAGTGTCCAGTGTGCATGCTTGCACGGGTGTGCCGACCGTTGGGTAGGTCGTCATGGCATCTCTAACGATGTGTTGATTTAGTGTTGGATGGTTCAGTCGAGTCCATCCATGCCGCAGGTGTCGGCATGGGCAGGGCAGGCTGGTGGGCAGGCGGGTGGGCACATCCGTATGTTCCTGTACCAGGGTATTTGGTCGTCTGGTAGATGGGCAAACTCCTCTCGTGGCGGGTGCCTGGGCCGTGATCCTCTAGGCCAGGGGTGTGAGGGGATTGGTGGGAGCCTTTTGTTCCATTCTCCCACTTCAGTAATAGGGCTCATATTTTTTTCCTTAATCCAGCCATGAATTGTATTTTTATTTTTTATAATGACTCACAGGTATGGGATCCAGATTGCTATGTCTTTATCTGTAATTTATGGCCCAGTGAAGGGAAGGGTTAAGCTTACATTAGATTAATTACATGAGCAATAGTCTCTGAGGTGGAGGGTTTACTGCCCATTAATGGCGAATTGCCTAAATTACAGACCCGTGTAAAGCAACATTCTAAGGCTGCATCCAGGTGAGTACAGAGCACACGTACCCAAAGGGTCATAGTGACTAATATCCCAGACAATTGGCGCAGACTGGCAGGGTACTAATATTAGAAGACTGGTGTGAGCCGCACAGCGCGCCAAAAAGAAAACAAAGGAAGAACAAGTAATGTAATGAAAAGTGGTCTTGTATAGCACCCTTCTATGTCATACACTGGTAAAAGGGAAAATTACATCAATCTATATGTTTCACTTGAATGACAAGTCATGATTTTACTTGATGGTATCCTCCTGGCTCAACTGTCAGTCCTTTTATCTTTCTGGGCAGAAACCAAGTACATCAAAGGTATGTCCGAATACTTTTTGCCTTATCCTTTATTGATTGTGAAAGTGAGTTCAGACCAGTTTTGCCTTGCTGAAGAAATGTGCTGGTGGGTGCAGGTCTGAAGTGCCTGTGTCCTGAGTGCTGAACTGCTTCTGTGTAAGCAGTGTTGGATATGATATGGCATACATAACGTGCCTGCACACAAGTGTTTCTAGGCACAACAAGACAAGGAGGGGGAAACAACGGAGAACAAAACAACAATCTTACTAGGCCTTGTGTCATTCAGATCACACAAGAGCATGGAAGGGGGAGGGAAGAAGTGCTGAGGGTAGGTGGAGGATGAAGAAGTACGGGACAAAGGTGAAAAACAAGAGTGCAGCCAACGGATGGCAAGTGCGGGTACTTGTGGTTACAGATACAGACCACAAGTGCAGGGGAGGCAAGAGGCATTGCAGAGTTGCAGCTGGACTGCCAGGGACCTGGGCTCAAATTCAGAGGGTGACCAGATGACCAGTGCATGGAACAGGCAAGTGAACAGCAAGGGAAAGGTAGAATCAAAGAGAAAGGTCTTCAGTTGCTTCCGGAACCGGAGATTACGTTCTGCTCAAGTTTTAGAGAGGCAGGGAGGCTGTTCCAGAGGGAGGTCCCAGCCTAAGAAAGAGATCTGCCCCCAACTCTCTGCTTGGAAAAGCGACTGACCCTCAGAGAGTTGGTGGTGGAAGAGCGGAGTGCTCGAGAAGGCAGATATTTAACAAAGAGAGCATTGGAGGTAGTGTGGTCCCAGGCCCCAGAAAGCCTTGTGGACAATGCAAAGGGTCTTGAACTTGATCCTTGCCGCCACTGGGAGCCAGTGAAGGGATTCCAGAGCTGGAGCGATATGATCCCTGGGCTTGATGCCAAGGACAAGTCTTGCAGTCCTGTTCTTGATGAGTTGTAGCAGACAGAGAGTGGTGGCAGGAAGATTTAGAAAGAGCCTGTTGCAATAGTCCAGCCTAGAGAGAACCAGAGCTCTGGAGACAGGAGAATGTGAAGTCGAAGATGACCCTGAGGTTTTTAGACTCACAGGTAGGAGAAGGAAGAGGGCCCAGGGTGGGTGGCCAGAGAGTGAAAGGAAAGGAGGGAGCTGGTGTTCTCATGAGGAGGGTCTCAGTCTTACTGGCATTAAGGCATAGATCATTGGAGGCACACAGTGCCAGGTATTGGTTGAACAGCTAGGGTGAAAGAATTAGACCCCTGCGGAACACCATAGGTAGAGAGAGAGAGAGAGATAGAGGAGAGCACTTCTGTCACTTTTGGAGGCCTCATTCCACGTGGCTCTGTAAAATAAGGGAGTGGAGGGGGGTCATTAGTGGACTAGTAGGAGAAATAGATATGAAACATGTGGTGTGGATCAGGCAGATCTTTAGTACCCGGTCCCTGTGTGCCAATCTAATTTCTATGGGTTTGGTGGAGAACATTTGGGAGAATGTAAACCACAGGGACAAGCCCAAGATGAAATGGACTTCAATACTCTGGGTCTCGTAAAATGCGGGTTTGTGGGAGAATATGATAGGGCTAAAGAGGAGAACTTAGTCATCATTTGATTAGTGTTGAGGTGCTAATAGGAAGGCTAGTGGTGTCCATCTGTGGGGGATTGTGTGTGTAGTGTAAGGTGGTAATGCCCTCCTTTGTGGAACTTCTGTACAAAACAATGCCATCCGAGCTGCAGTTGACTGAAGGAAACATGACCATATCTCTGACGCCATAAGAGACGCCGACTGGCTCCCCGTCAGTGAAAGGATCCAATTTAAATTTCTTTCCATCTCACAATGCGGCCTTTCAAACAATGCACACGCCTACCTTGCCCAGAAGCTAAAAAGATACTCACCGGCCAGACCACTATGTTCTTCAAACAGGCACCTCCTAGCCCTAACCCAGGGTTCGCCAGAAGAAAGCAGGGGGTTCCAGCTTCCCGACCTGTGCAGCCACCCTTTCGAACCATCTATTCCTCTCCTTGCAAGCTGACCCCTCCTACCTCTCATTCAGAAGGAATCTCAAAATTAATCTGTTTTGCAGTCCTCACTGACTTCTCCTGTACACTACCTGATGCTCTTCTCCTGTAACTAGCGCCTAGATGCCTGCAGACTTTGTGTGCTGCTATAAATCCATAAATAAATAAATAGAGGGGAGCAGTTAGTGAGGGCAAGAGAGGAGTAGGCCTAACAAGGCAAAACAACATACAACCCTGCACTCCTACCACTGACCTCTTGCAGACAGGTCTCATTTCACTAAGTCACATTGCCACTGTCAGCCCCACCCTCTCTAATCAATACATTGTAACCCATGTGCAACAAAACAAGCTTCTGCATGTTTGTATATGAAGAAAAGGGGCAATCTGGAAACGACACTCATGACCAGAAACTACATGCTATGGATTATGGGGGACCACAAACACCCATTTCACCTTCCTAAGTATATTGTTTGGCAGGCTGAGATGTCCCTCAAATCTTACTCCTGAAATTTGAGGACTGCAGGCATCCACTTCACCTTCCATAATAGTATGTTGTTTAGCAGGCTGATAGACACCCCAAATATCACTATGACAGGATGTGGTGCTATGCACAATGGCCTGACATTAGGGAAAATACAGAGGGGAGAGCCGAAGATATCGTAAGTTAAAGTGTCCTGAATCTGGGCCACCTGGTAATGTCGGATGTGGGGGTGATAGTGCTAAAGAGATGCACTTTCTAATAGCTTTATTAATGGTGATGTGGAACTGGTAGGCTTTCATTAACCATGTGTGGGGAATATATGTGTGTAGTGGAAGGTGATAGAGAGATTTTAGAAAGAGTTGAAAAGTTGACGAGAAGAGGGGATGGGCAAATGAGGTGGACATTTAAAGCGGTAGACACATTGGGTATTATCTGGGAGCGAGATGCTTGGTAAAAGCCGCACAGATGAGTAAGGCAGTCTGTTGGATGTTTATTATTTTATGTTATGTGTGTATTTGTTTAGAAAACCATTCACCCAGCAAGGGGCACTATGGCCCTGAGATACATATATCAACACAATCTCAGATAGTCCAGTCTATTGGAAGATCAGGACCTCAGCTCAGTTCATAGGATTTAGGAAGGGAGCTTGTGGATGTGTTCACTCCATTCTGCATAGTGTTCGTGGTGTCTGGGACGTTTGACTTTGTTTCCAACAGTCGTAGTTGGTGAGATCCGTGTGGGTCCCTGTATATTTATATCATTTTTGGGAGCACCTCTTGTTGGGTTGTGAATGCTGCAAACAGGTGTACGGTTGGCTGGTTTGTGTGCTGGTCTTGTTCTGGTGTCAATTGAGTAGATGTCAGTGCCATTCTCATGTTGATGCTAGTTGAAAAGCTATGTTGTTCATTGTTTCCTGAAGGTCATGTGGTCTTCTTCTCCGTGTAGGAATCGGGGCAGACGGATTCAGAGTTTCTTTGAGAGGAAGGAAGCTCTTCCATACCATTTCCAGCTGAAGTTTGATTTTACTAGTGCATCATTGCTTGACTGAAGTGCTTGCAATAGCTTGTACAGTGTACATCTTCTTTTGATGAAGTCAGAGACCACACCATGAAAGATGCAGCGGGAAATGCATAGAGTTTTGAAGTGAAGTCTCAAAAAGAGTGTGCAGAGTGCTGGAGTGATGTGGTTGTATCGTTTTGGTCTCAGGAGCAGCAATTTGGACTCTTTTTGGTCTGTTGAGTAGGTATCCCAGGATTTCAAGGAAGAGGATGCTGTCTTGGTTTAGTCTTGATAGTATGAGTACAATAACTGCCACCATTGTGTGCATGAAAAAGATCAGCTAGGACATGGTGCGTGTGATAGCCCAAAGTTGGAAAATGCATCTCCCTATGAAGGCTGATCATTGTCCAACAAGATTACAAAGTTCCTGACAATTCAAGAAGGCAGTGGGCAGGTGGCCATTTTGTCTGGCCAATGGAGTGGTGTGGGGTCTGGTCGTGTCACACTGCAGCTCAGGGGTTCTGATTTGGTTGGGTTTGTTCCCATGTTCTTCTTTGTGTGATATTTGAAAGGCCACTTTTCAGTACCATCACTGACAGGTCCTTCAGTGTGTGCCCATCCTGTGTTAAGTGTACACCAAATTGTGTTTCTGTTTTGTCGTTTGAGATGGTGTGTCTATGCAGGTTCATTCATTCACGTAATTTATTGCAAGCCAAAGATTAAAATGTATAGAAATTAGTGTCCGAATTATCTCAGGTTGCTAGGACTTTCAGAAAATGTCTGCATCATTGAGGCCATGCTTAAGGTAGAAGTATGTTGCTGATGTGTGTTATTGGTAATGACATAAACAACACAAAATCTTTGATCTACAAAAGTATTCAATCAGATAAGATTCCATGTTTTGATGAAAACAGAGGTGACTGGAATGAGGAACTCAAATGTGGGTATCTGCCCTGAAATCTGAAGTGTAAATATTAACATACAACAGAAATGTATAAAAAAAGAGTATGCACTCTCTGCCCATTTGGAACCAAGCAAGATAGGGAAGCTTACACATTTAGACATACATTTGTGATGGAAGTATATAGGGGAGAGATGTACCTATGTGAATATGTTACAAACCGTTGCTTGACAAATTTTAGGTGGGACGATATAACACAGAGAACTAACATAATAACAAGCATTGGATTCATCAGAGATCTAAGATCGAGTGCATTCAATAACTTGAAATTTCAACCAAAAGGTGGAGACATCTATTATCGGTTAAGAGAGCTTCCACCGTTGGGAGTAATACAATTTCAAAGAACTGGAAGTCGACTAAAATATGGAAAGGTGAGGACTGAACCGACCAAATGCGAAATGTTGCAATGATGAGAGGATTTCCTTAAATTAAGGGTGTGACTGGGAGAGTTTGAGAAGACAGGCATGCATGCTGCCCGAGATCTGCTGCATAGCATTTTCTAGCAACATATCCTCATGCTAAGACATGCTTTGGTGCAGTTTCCTGCAGTATTATCCGGAAAAAGCTCCTGTCTCATTACCGCTCACACCCTAACGAGCGAAGGTGCAGGAGGGACCGGTTCCATTTTGCTTATGGCAACTATGCACTTCATGTGTCTCTTTCCTCGTCCACCTACCCTTAGATATGCCCTCCATGTACCGCCACAGGTTCGTTTGCGCTCCCTAGAGCTCTTCGATGCCATGATGCACATTTCAAAATAAAGAAACACAGATTGGAATACATGATTTGTGAATAAGTATTCACGTTCAACGGAAGTCATCACAATTGTAAAAGAATGTACATTTTTAATTCCACTATAAATCAACAATGTAAAACTAATAGCAAAATAATCTATATATATATATAATTAATAAAAAGAGAAGACTGTGACAGGTGGTTCAGAACATGAGAAGGAGAGTGTGTGTCATACAAATTCGTACCTACTTCAAACACGTGATAATTGCTGGCTGGCCATGCCATACTGGTTGGTAACGGCCCGCTGACTCAAGGTAATGGCAAAAGTGAAGCCCACTAGCCATTGGTGCTATTGCCAGCCGTTTCAGGAAATAAAGCAGTGGGGTGCTTAAAAAAAGGTGCCCGGTCCAGAGAACGGAAATCAAAGTGACTGCAGAGCAAAGCCAGGCGAAGTGGCCAGCACAGTCAGTACATTGTATGGATTGAATTACCATTTTAGCCATGAACCAACAGCTACTGATGTGGTGCCTAGCTATCTAAGAACCAATTCTTACGGCTATGTTTTAACCAGTATGTGATGAAGGAAGTGATGGCCTCTCGTATGGTGGAAGGAGACATGGATTTTAAGTCAAGGCGGGGGTGACTGAGACATTAAAACGCATACTGCTATTCTGCACAGGTCTAACCAACCAGCTAACTTTGCATTAGGGAGTATCTTTGCAAGAGGAAACAGTTTAACTGTACAAGGATGGTGGATTGTCTTGTTAAGTGGAGAAAATATTTCCTTGGTTTTTGCGTCAATTAGACTTTTAGAGGGAATCCTTTAAATGGTGTGTATATAAGAAATCTGATTAGGTGAAGATTTTAGTTATTTTAGGAGTATTTGAATGTGATTTAATTGTAATCGGACACTTGTGTTTCTTGTTATTTATATCTTTGTGAGATGATAATGAAACAGCATGTATGTCAATTTAAGAGATGGCAAAGGTTTTGTAATAAACCAAACGCTTAATAGAACAAAATAAACAAATTCAAAATATGGTTCTTGCTTTGCGTCCCCTACAACTTTCCACCAGCCAAATAGAACAGAACATATAATAGTTTATGTGAGCTACATACATGCGCAAGCATGTTATTGAGTGCTGTATACAAGCTGTGTGTGGAGTGGCAGTGGTGGGTTTATTTGTGAACTTCCATATGCTGCACACATGGTTCTGATGCAGTGCTACCCCAATGATACTATAGTCCTGTGAGCTTGAGTGTGATGGATCACCTATGTGACTAACTCCAGTAGTAGATGTTCTACCGCATATTAACACTCTAGATTCTGAAGCTATCGCTTTTTAGCCCAGGAACGCTAGGCTTGACACCCTCCTCAACTACCCTAAACCTGCCTTACGTATTCTGCAATGCTACATTACTAACCTTTTACAGTGTCAGCGAAGTTAAATTCGAGGTTAACAGTATATTGTATGTGTTACCAGGCGAGTGAGAGGTTAATTGGATATTGTATGTGATACCAGGCGAGAGAGAAGTACAAAACTCTGGCAGCAGTGATAGGAGGTTTTAAAGACATGCAGTGAGAGAGTGCTATGGGGAGGGGCAGGAGAGGCAGGGTTGAACTAGGTTTTGGGCGAGAGTATCAGGGTTTCAGATGTCTTTTGAATTTTCTGAAATCGAGTTCTGTTTTCAAGTTGGCAGTGAGGTCCTTCCAATGTGTAGCTCCTAAAATGACTAAGGTTCTTCCGGCATGTCTTGCTCTTCTGAAGTGTGCTGTTGTAAGGTTGCTGTCTGGATGCCAGGGTTCTCTCAGGAATATATATTTTGCTGTTGGGGTTAAGGTAGCTTGGTGCTTCTTTCCTGGATACAGAGAGTGAGGGAAAGTTCCTCGCGTATGGTCTGTTTTTTGACCAGGAGCCATTTGATGGATTTTAATCCTGGGGGATGTGGTTTTATGATGTGAGGCAGAGAATAAGTCTGGTGGTTTTTTATTGGATTAGTTGAAGCCGCTCTAGTTACTATTTGTTACGACCTAGGTACAGGTTGTACAATAGTTCATGGCCAAGAGCAGTAGTGCTCTAGATAGGTCAATATTATGTAGGAGTTTCATGTATGGGACCATTTTGTGGAGTAGGAAAATAGATTGATTTTTGTACTAGAGTACTAATTTAAGATTGGAAGCAAAGTTTATTATATAAAACCATGCAACAATTGTTGAGATTCTTGGCTGGTGTACGGGCTTGGCCCCCTCATGGTGGGCCATTTGAACGGATATATTGAACGAATTCTTAACTCCCAAAGACAGACAACATGCTAGTCAGTACTGTGAACATTCCTGACCTTTCCTGCTATGTGATACATCCTCAGTAGAGATTGTGTGGATGGAACTTTTGGGTTGGAAGTTGGAACGCTGCTCATTTGAAGGTGGATGGTTTACTTTCAGGCTAATATGCCAGTGCCTCATCAGTAACTTACTGTACTGGCAAGCCACAATCCGAGGCACCTGGGGTCTGCCCTAGATGCAGAGGATCATAACCCGGGCATTGCGTTCCACCTTTCAAATGCAGATACAATAGCCTACCTGTGACCCTTTATCTCTCTTTACTCTCCCAATAACTCCCCTCTGTCATCACCTTGGCCTCCATGCACCCACTAAATATATACATCACCAGAGCTGGCCCAGACAGATTGGAAATTGTCTATCATCCATTTGCAGCAAAGAAGCTGCAAGGAGAATGGCTCAGGAAAAATAGCTGCCTGCTAACCCCTGAGGCAATAGTAGTGGAGAATGACTGCAGACAAACATATGAATATAAATACTGGTTTCTTACTTCACAAGCCAAAGACCTAAACTTTGGATTTGACCTTTAGTGAAAGTAGAATAAGCCTTTTGAGCCAAGTAAGTGCTAGAGCGACACAGAGTAGAAGTCATTGGGCCTCATTACGACCCAGGCGATAAGTTACCGCCTGGGTCGTACCTTTACCACCATGGCGTAAACTATGTTTACGCCATGGTGGTTGGCGGACTTACCGCCCCATTCCGAGGTTGGCGGGGCGGTAAGTCCCCCATCCCCATTTACCCTTCCCCATTCCCATTTTTGCCCCATAGGGCATAATGGGAGTGGGGAAGGCGTTAATTACGCCACCGTAAATTACGGTGGCGTAATTAACAACAAGGTCCCTTAGCGCCATGGATTTTAACACCTGCTAAAAGCAGGTGTTAAATCCTCCATGGCGCTAAGGGACCTCGGAATCAGGCGGTAAGGGTCGGCGCTGTTTACGCCGCCGTAAACCCCTTACCACCTGGGTCCTAATGAGGCCCATTGGAAGTTAACCTTCAGTTTAGAGCCACATGAGCAAGTCATTGTGGTTATGAACATTAACCCAAATGTAAGCCTTTAGCTCCAAAAACTGACTTTGTCTTAAAGGGCAGAGACATTTAATACATACCATTATCAACCACCAAAGACAGACGGATCGCAAGGATGCAGGCAACAGCATACCACTTTGACCTTTGTTAGTGATAATCATTGGGCATGTTTAACAAACACCAGCAACATTATGGTGGGCTTAAAAATGCTTGAAAAACCCTTACACCTGAAATGTGAAAGTAAAATAAGCTATTTGGGTCAAGTCACACATGCCAAAGCACAACCCAGCAGCCATCACTGGAAGGTCACCTCCAGTTCAGAGCCACATAAACAAAGAATTGAGGTAATGCAAATTGAACTTTCGATGAGCCAACATGCTCTCTCAATCTACTATGATCCAATGTGCCATAAGCAAGTTATTATCTCAACAGAAGACCAACACACCATGATAAGTATAAACATTTACAGTAATCAGAAAATATTGGTTCAAGTTAGGGGTGTACCGAATAGTAGCTTTAAGTATTCGGTCGAATACCGAATAGTTGGACAAGCATTAGGCCGGAGCCAAATACAGAGCCAAATAGTTGCCTTTTTAATAAATAAAAGTTACAGAGACAAGAAAAACACTTTGTATATTACAAATATGTATATACATTATTTATTGCATTCCTTATCTTTGTTGTCCATGGAAGATGTTTGTGTAAGTCGTGACAGGAATACATTATCAGCAAATAAACTGCTCACTAACAGCACAGTTTATATTTTTGTGCATTCATAGGTGTCGCTTGTTGGGCAGGACCCATGTAACTAAGGATAGCCCAGAAGTATAGTATGCATGTATGCAATCACTCTGAGGGGAGACTAGGATGTGTCAACTTGTACGTTCAAATGTTCCTTTTGGGATTGCCCATCTTCAGCCTTCTGGTTCCAGCAAGGCACTGAATCACAAAAGGAGTGATTACATCAATTAGCACTGGGCTAACTGCTGAAGTGCTACTCAATGCAAACCTTTGGGATGCTAAGTCCATGCTTTCTACCTTTGGTACTGAGTGGGGAAGAGGCATTTGAAAAATGTCTTTTCATTAACAGATAGTATTTGTCTTTCTTTTTCGGATGGGGTATATTTGTGTTTTGGGGCATGGTAAAAGTTACCAGTTAAAACAGGTAGGTAATGCTGAGTTCTCCGTGGTTCTCGGCTGACCCTACAGGGAAGGGACAGTGCTGATTTTCAGATCTGTAATTGACATGTGCATGTTTATTGTACTTATTTGCTTCACTTGTACATACATCCATTTGGTCCAATATTTCACAATTGTAAAATTGTATTTCACACAAATATCCCTCTTTTTAAACTCCCTAATGTTGGGAGGAATATTCCTGCTGCCACAGACTTGTTCATTTTGGTTAGAAAAATATAACCATGATCTTTAGCAACATTTGTCATGTTTTTTTAACTGAAAGGGACTCATTTTGGCAATAGGAGAAAGTTGGAGTGCAGAAATCGTAACATAGGTGTTAATATTACAAGCACAGGTTTGCTGCTGGCACACTTCCCTCTGAGACATCTTGCCTGCTTTATAACCTTGGCCTGCAGGCTGAATACAGTGCTTTGCTGCAGGCATACTATGTCTTGAGCTATTTTCCTCAGGATTTGGAACTTACTCAGATCTCTGTAATAGCTATATTAATCCACTTAATTATATTATTTGGATTGGGAATTGGTAGGAATGGAAACTTTAAGAGTTCTCACGCAGCCTCATCAGCAAATCAATAAATGGCTAAAGAACAATTTTCAATAGCGACTTCATAAACAATTGTTCCTGCCGTGGACCACAATTGAGATTGGATAAGCAGGAACTAAAACCAGCTCCTGGGTATCCTACATTAACCAGTGATCAGGAGCTACCACTGGAGAACCAGGAACTAGTGCACAGCGTTCTGCAAAATTAACTTCCACATAAAATGCAACCTTATCATTTTGTCCTTTATGAATGGCTCAGCATGCTTTAAAAGTTGTCTAACTGTGTCCTAATGTTTATTTATAGTTTGTGAGTTAAATTCATACAGGTAAGTTTGTTCGGCATCAGTTGGCCTGGGGAGCCAAAGGTCACTCCAGGTAGCTATTGGTGTCAAGCTAACCAGGCTCTAGTCAACAAGCAGGAGCTAATTTGCTCCCAGCTCCCCTCAATTTCGAACCCTGAGCTCAGCTAAATGGTTTTCAACTGCAAAATGCAGGGGAGACCAGAGATGCATTAAAAATATTGAGAGCTTTGCTTCAGCTCACCCCTCCCCAGCAAACCACTAGATGAAAGTCTGTCTGTCCAGCACATCAAGGGCAGGGACTTAGTTTGCACTTGCACACCTCTCTCTTCTGTACTCAATCAAAAAAGTGACAGCAGCATTTGTTTAAAGATCCTTTTAAAGGATAGATATGACATGCGTTAGTGATTCTAGGCACAGAGTCGAAGCAGTACTTAATGTATTTTGTAGAGGAAACTATTCGTCTTCGAGTGATAATTAATTAAGAATTTGGCTGAAGCTGAATATCTCATTTTCAGCCAGAATTCGGCTGAATACTAACTCAAAGCCGAATGTCAGTACACCCATACTTGAAGTAAACCTTGTGAGTCTGACCACAAATGAACACAGATTCGGCCAGTGAAAGAAAAATAACACAAGGGCTGAAAATAAACCCCTATGCTAACCCACCTCCAGGACCTCTAACAGAAACTATCTCCAGCCTAACCTGAACGGCAATGACCTTCAGCCTAACCTGCACACCTGACATAGCTCTGTCTCCCAGTAATCACCACAGACCGGCTTTGCCATCGGCATGGTTCCCAAGTGAGAAGACGACAGAGACCAACTGTAGCATCACCACCTCTTGAAATGCAGTCATCTGCCTTCCCCTGTTGGTGCTTTCCACTTGCAATCCCCAGACAACAGAGAATGTGGGCAGTTTCCTGCTCTGAGAAACACAATCATCTGGCCCTTCGAGACATTTATCAAAAATGTTTTCTATATGTATGTCCTGATCATTGACAACTGTTTACACATTCGGCCAATCGCTGAAACTTATTTCAAACACTCATAAGCACAGAACATTTCAAATATTGTAGGTTTCCTCTTGGCAAATTACAGAACATAAAGAACAGAGAACCAAGCAATAGTATTAGTGTACTCTGAAATTATCAAACGCAATTACCTGCAAGCATATTTTAGGCCCATTTTAAAATCCTAATTCACCGGAAAGCTCTTTTTGAATCTCAGTAAACAGGCAAGTTAACAACACATTGCAACGCTATTTTGACCCCAATATATCTCTAAGCAGGTTGATACAACATTCCAAAATACTGGATATCATTTTGCTGTGTCGTTCCATAGTGGTTGAAAAGAACTGAACATGCCTGCTCCAACAACAACAAACATGAATACACTGTGAGGAACATGTGACCTAAACGTCCTTCATAGCAGATAGGCATTCTGTTGCAAGTAGTTCCCGTTAAGGTGGTACACGTGAGGTTGAGCACACCCCTGTTTTACCAATTGAATGAGTTCTAGGGTTCAATTGTGGTGAACCATCAAATCGACTGGGGACCACTATCTGATCTGCTGAACCAGTTTACAGATGACACTACTGAGAGCATGTTGTTTGTATTCATATCCTGTGATTCTGACATGTCAATTTACCAGTCCTGCTCATAGTCATGTCAAACAGTATTTCACAGTGTGTTTTAAATATGTTTTCCTCACAGACTTGGTTTATGGTGCACCCTAATCTACAACCTAACAGCATATAAACACTGATCTCATTTGCACTGTATGCTTTTAGTATGTAGTACATTAAGTATCTCAACCGCTGAAGCACTTGAGTTTTTGATCTATGGTCCGGCGTCAAAGCACCTGCTTCATGTACTGTATGACATAGAAGTCCTTTCAAGCATAGGTGTTGATACATTCCTGATGGCACTAGTAGTCCCATGGATAAGATGCATACCTGGGAAACACTCGATCAACTGGTGCGAGTTGATCAGAGTTCCATTACCCCGTGCTAGCATTGACACTATAATCATATTTTTGGGAGTTAAGTATAGAGATAAGCAGGTTATTTATTTACATTCTAAATGTCTTTCATACGTATATATATACAATGGTGTCATTAATTATTTATCAGGCTTTAAAGACTTTGGTGCAATACTTCTTTTTATGTGCTACCAATTTCATTGGCCATATGACATTAATATACTCTTTATTACTTTTTCTCCCCCTGCAATTGTGGATTTCCCGTTAAAAGAGGAAGTGATTCTGAACGACACCATCAAGAAGGAGAAAGGTCCCAGGTCAGGTGAACCTGGATGATGGAGTGGAGGCAAAAATAGTACACTATAAACCAATAGACAATACCATGGACTGGGAAAGGAAAAAGGGTTAGGCCCTGCCTATGATGGGGTTGACGTCAAGGAAGTGCAGGAATGTCCTTCATTTGAATAAGAAGGAAATGTGGATGCCCACAGGAACGCCTTGTACCTGCACTCTTAGATCCAGAGGACTTTCACTGAACTATGTAACCAGAAGAGGCACTCACACTATGTAAGGAACAATGTGGAAATAGGACGCAAAAGTAGCAAGGGACGTCAGGTTGCAATACCAGACATTGCCGAGGAAAAATATAGTACAGCCCATGCCCAGTACCCCAGAATTCCTTGATGTTCATGCCAGCACAGTCAAACGTTACTACCAGTGCTCTTTGGTCTGCTGTCCCCTAAACACCTTTAATATAAACATCCACTGCCACTAAATTCTCCATGTGGCGCCCACCCGAACTGCCTGTGGCTCCCCATATGTCTGCCCTTACAACATCTATCCCATGGAACGAATTGCACATGACAGCTTCTCCCTCAGCTCCACACTCCTGTGTACTGTACACCAGCTCTCCTGTGAACCCTGATCAAGGAAGAAGAGCGCAAGCGGATCATTTCTTGACTATCCATTGTCAGCCATTACCCAGTGGATGATCAGGACTTTGCTAACAACTACAAACACTACCAGGTGAGATGGTCACATTGTGTTCAAACATTTGGTCACATTTGAGAATAATATCAAGAATGCTATAAAGAAAAGTCAACTTTGGTGGGTCGAAAAATAAGGCATCCTTGTTGGAAAACAAAGGAAACAAAAGCTGCAAATTAAAATAATAAAGGCCAAATAAAAAAGGCCTTGAAGGATATTCAAACCCAGCCCTCATGGCAAGCATCCAACCCCCTTCACAATCAGTACCATGAACACACATTTCAAAGGTATAGTCAAACACAGCCTAGCATCTCATCATTTATCACCATGCACTTGGGCAAAACCTTGTGGTTTTTCATCTAGAGACATAATGTGGGGATGTGCCATTTCTACCTGTTAAAGCCTCTTGGCAATTGGGAACAAGAAATACAACAAGGTAAAGGGTCTTTTGCCTTGGCAAAGGGTGCGTTGTGTGTCGGCCGATACTACAATTGAAGTGCATCACATGCCTGTTTGTCTCTTGTATCCACTACCTTATAAATTCCACCCCACTTTCTCTAGTGCCCTGAACATTGATTGATGATGACAGATCTAAAGACGCGGAATCATCACGCAAAAGTGAAATTGGTGCTTCCCAATATCATTAAGAACTAAAACTTTCGGGTGTTGTCTTACTAGTTTGATTATGGTAAAACTGGTTCTTAAGAGTAATCTTCACCAATGTCTTTTATGTTCATACCATTTGCTTTGCAACTTTCACATCCAAGGTGAAATTAACTCTCTGCATGCATCTTGTTACAGTGGGTCTAGTAAGTGAGAGGAACAAGATCTATCCAGCTATTTTTGCATTACAATTCCTGCAATGGAAGATGTTAATTTGTCAAACCAAATGATATCCTCACCACCTAGATGCCGTCGCCCACTTGGACAGGCACATCACTACCACCCATTATCCCCCTTATCACCCATAATGCAAACCGTAATCTTAGAAAGGCGAGCATGTAGTCATACAACTAGGTGTACTGGATGAAATTGAAGGGCACATCATCTGAGAGAAACAAGATTAAAACCCAGCTTTCCAATGACAATAACAACCGTCAGATTTACTCCCAGAGGAATAGGTTATCCTGCAACAGGGCTAAAATAGGCATTTTACAGATGTGCATTATAAATGCTGAGAACCCTACAGAACAACTGTTCTGTATATACAACATAGATATTGTAATATGAATTGCACAGTAGCATACCCCTGCAACCACAGAATAATTCTTCAAACACTGGCTCTTTTCTTACAAACAAAAGTGCCTCCCTAAAGGTAAACATCAGAACCGCCAACAAATCCATAGGCGTTGGTGACCTTAAGGAGCCTTTCTTCCAAACACTATTCAGGTTGCTTTTGAGGCTAATGCCAGAAAGAGTACTGTGTCCTTTAAACAATGTCTTCACCACTATCTCACCTCTGCAATAAATGAGTCGCCAATATAGGCATTTCTGTGTTCACCCCCCTGATAACAAATTTAGCTTTGCTTTGTTTGCCTTGAGAAAAGACTTCCAAGCACGGAAACATGCCTTAAAATACCTTCTCCAAAACAAAGCAAATGCTGAGCGCCTTATAGGCCTACAATATATTGCCACAGTATTGAAAACAATGGTAACTACCCAAATGAACTGCCTTTAACTATTAAATATGTGGGATGAAATACTTTCTGTTCAGGAACTGTCAAATTATGGTAACTAATTAAGCAATATAATGCGTGTAGGGGAGCAATACCACTGAGGTAATACCCCAGGGCAGCAGCTAGTAACCCATGAGAAGCCCAAGGCTTTCACATGAGCCCCAGGCATTACGTCATTGGCAATAGCCCCCTCTTTGGGTTGTATTGCTATTAGTACCCTACAACATTGTACCGGAGTACTGATGGTGTTTTCATACTGAGTTGAGAAACAACGTGTTTGCCATTTCTCAGCTCGAGATAAAAATGACAAATCAAGATGGCCATGTAGTCCCTTCTCCATTCCCATGACAGCCATTGCTGGATCGGCGATGTGCCAGGAACACGAGCGTTCCCGGGACCTACGAGGGACCCAGAAGCACAAGGTAAGTGGGGAGGGGATGGCAGGGTTATAAATGTGGAAAACAGGGTGTGGGTAAGAGCCAGGGGACACAGGGGAGAGTGCACTGGTTCAATGTCAAATGACCTAATTCTAAAGGTGTCACATATCAAAGACTGCATTTCTTTTTTTCATTAAGGTCGAATGCTACTCATCCTTAGTGGCATAAAGAGAATGTTAATGAAAACCGCGTTTCTTCACATTTCCATGTAGTTTCTTATTTGTTTACTATTTTGTTGGCTGAGCTTTTTTTAAACACTAAATTCATTAAATGCTTACGGTTTGTCCTGCCCCTTTCAATGGCGCTGAGTAATCCTTTTTCCATTGGCAGTCCCTGCTTGCACTTGTGCAAGGTTCGGCAGAGCCCAGGGTCTGCCTGACAGGCCCTGTGTTTTCAGTTGACACGCCCTGCGCGCACTCGTGCAAAATGCAGCAGAGCCCAGGGTGTGCCTGGCCGGCCCTGCCCACCTTAATGTGACAGATTGAAACTGTCAAATCCAAGATGGCGGCTGCATCAGGACGAACCCTAAGGTAAGTGACTGAGGGGTGGGACCTGGTTTCAGGGTGCATTGGTAGTCGGGGGGTTTCACCACCCTGAGAACCCCCTTCCTCTGCCACCATCTCTTTCCCCACACAAGCATTCCCAAACACACAGACTCCGTGATTTAGAAAGACCGTTCTGTACAGTCACAGAGCGGTCTTTCTAACTCTGTCTTTTTCCCCGGGTTTTAGAAAACTACTTTTTGACTTAATACAGAGCGCACTTACTTCCTCCCGGCAAGATGATGGCCTCCCGATCTGAGAAGGCTCGGTGTGGGGTATTTACTGGCGCGGTAAAGACCCATTCTGGACCTCCTCATTGGCTGGGAGGCTTCCACAGCCCGCTCGCCGGTGACTAATCTTCTTTATCCTCTCTATAGCTTTTGATATAATTGACCAGAAAATTGTTGCTCACCCACTTCATTGGCTTGACCGATATCCAAGGACCAGCTCATTTCTTCCGCTCATTTCTTCCTTGCATTTTTATTCTGAAATCACATCTTCTAACTCGAGCTTCAGACTTATGGTGCAGAGACCTGTCTGCATTTTCTGTGGTATATCTCCAGGATAAACTTAACCACTGATCCCAATAAATGCGCACATGGTGTCCACTGGATAATCACATTGAAGCCTACATGTATGTCAATGACACTCAAATTAAGCTCATAACTGCAGGAGAGTCTGAGACTGATCTCCAAGGGACAACTTTTCAAACCAAGTCTTACACAGGAACTCTGCATCCGTGTCTCAATATACTTGAACCCGAGGTCCTGCTTTATGAATACTGCTGACAAGTACAATTTTCTTGACCTTATTGAGTGTGCCAATTTACAATTAAAATCTTAAAATTAACAGATGGTTTTGCTGTTTGATGGGATTTGCCTTTATTTATTTTGCAATTTGTATAGCAGACCTAACACAGAGGCATCTAGGCTCGAAGTGTGTGCTGTTTTCAAGATTGCATTTCCATTTATTTATTTATTTAACAGTCGTAAAAAATACTTCTTTGTGCCTCAACATGGAAGGGGAGGGGGCTGAGGACAAGACAAAGGAGGATGATAATGAGTAGAACTTTCACAGGTCTTGCCACATTCAGAGCAGTGCATGTATAAGAGCAGAGGGATCAGGGAGAGTGCTAACATGGAAGAGCAAGTATGACAAACACATGCTAGATGAATAGTGGCTATGTGCACACAGAGAGAAACTAACAGAGGCAGGCACCCCTAAAATGTGCTGCAGGCCAGAGGAGCATTGAATAACACAAGACGTGTTAGGCCACATTCTGTCAGTACCTGCAAATGTTACAGGGCCCTCATATAAGCTGTTTTTTATTTACCACATATACGATTTAAAAAAAGGTTTGGAAAGGGAGAACTCTGATTTACCAAGTTTGTGGATTGCTGGTGCGCCCCAAAAACAGGAAGAGGAGATATTCCTTTGTAGGGTATTCAAAATGTTTAAGTGATAACTTCGCAGGTAGCAATCAGGTGGTGGAGGGATGGAGATTATAGTGAGGACATGAAATGGAGCAGTGCAGTCCGACAACATATGTTAAGTACAATATATAAAGATAATCAGATTTCAATGTAGAATTTGATAGTTATAAAATGGTATGTATATGGGGGAGAAGAGGTGTTTACGGTGGAGGGTGGATGTGCTCGGGTAGAGCTGGGTCCCCTTCTACTGATAGAAGATGGAGTTCGAGGGAATATTTGAAAGCATGGATAGATGGGATAATTTTCAGATCACAGGGGAGGATATTGGAGTGGGGTAGTAAGGAAAGAAAAGGTGTGGAAGTGAAAGGCAGTGTGGTTTTGGGGGGAATAGAGAGATTACGGGTATGGCACTGGTGAAAGGGAGAAAGTGGGGAGTAGCATGTGAGTTAGCTGGACAGGTGGTAGGCCATGAATTAATTTAAAGATGAATAAAAAGAATATGAAGAGGAAGTGGTGATTAGGGGTGAATTGAAATTCGTCTTCGAGTAAGTATTTGGCCAAATTCCATATAACAACATGACAATGAGAGGTGAAGGCAATGTATCATGGAATGCTCTGTTGGAAGGAAATTATGTGAATTTTATATATCATATGGTTACATTTTATAATGTGTACTTAGGAATTTTAGGCAACTTATCGCAGGGAATTATTTAATGAAGTTTGTATTTGTATTTTGTATTTTGTTTATTTGTATAGCGCGCAAGGCCCGTGGGCAACCGGGCGCATTCATTGGATAAAAGATAGCTGGTCGTATAGTTAAAGACCACTTGTTGAAGGACTAAATAGTGGTGGGTGAAGGGAGATTCAATGCTAAATATATGGGCTTCTAAGGTTACAGCAATGTGGCTTTCTGAAAGTAGGGGGGCATGATCACAGTTCCGAGGGAAAGGCTGTAGAGAGAGGAGACATAGGAGCAGATTAGTGTGCCAATGCTTTGATTTTTCAAGCGGCAAACGTGTCCACGGGAGGACAACATGTATTGGAAATTATGGAAAACGGTGATGTATGAAGAAGGATCCAAAGGAGGAGATAGTAGATGGGATTGTTGAGTGGAGAAGGAGGTAGTGGGTGGAAGAGAGAGAGGGGGCAATTAGGATGTCCCAGATCTTGGGTGAGAAGTAGAGGGCGAAGCCACTAGCAGATGATAGGAGGAGATACAACAAGGCACCAAGGCCTGAAGAGTAGTGGACTAGTTTGGGGGGTGCAAATGAAGCAAGGCAATATGTTTGGGGAAGTGGGACTCACCAAACACAGTAGACAGAGCAAAAAGGATGACCTTGTAGGAGGTGTCAGACGAAACAGAGCCGCCTTGATTGCAACATCTCTGTTGGCATCACATTTTAGTTTTGAGACAGGGAATCTGAAGAGAGAGGGATAATGGGGTAAATGTTTGATTCTGCTAGTGATGCTCAGAGGGAGGGCTGAGTTGAAGTTCCAGATGGTTTGATTGATAGAGGAGGCCTGGGTTGGAGTGAGAGTGAGGAGGCAGAACCTGACCCAGTTTGGGAGCAAAGCATCAGGTTTGAACTTCCACTCCGATAACACTGATTTGAGGGCAGACAGAGTGGATGGGGCTAAGACTTTAAACTCTAAGAGTGAGTGGTCATTTGAAGAGGCATAATATTAGGGTTGGTTGTTCATGAAGGGTATTGTTATGTTATGTTAACTTGTCTTATACCACTCGCTGTTACCATTGGCATAGTCACCAAGCGCTCACGTGGCTCTGTAAGAAAGAGGGCATGATGGGTTAGTGAGGGAAGAGGGATAGGATAGAAGTTGTGCTCTTCTGTTGATGGTTGAGGAACCAGCAGGAACTGGTGTCCTGTGTGAGTTGGCATTCTAAGTGAGTTTTGATTGTGTGCATTGGCTTGTTGTATCCACTGGGGGTGTAGCCCAGTGTCTGGAATTGACTGTTGTTTGCAAATGTTTGTTATGTTGGATGCATGTTTTTCATGTAATTTGGTTGGCCCGTAGGGTGTGTGTGTGGTAATTGAGAGGTATGCAGAGAGAAGCAGGAGCCGGGGTGGTTAGTGCATTGGCTCTTCTCAATGTTTCTTAAGTGGGATACCATGGTTACCTTCACAATAGTTCTGAGTTGTTATACCTAGGCTAACCGACATGCTTCTTCTAAGTTCAGTACACTGGCTAATCTTCACAGTTCTAATTGTAATTCCTTGTCTATCCCTCTTAGGTGCAATACATAGGCTAATTTCACAGCTCTTCCAGATTTTACAAATTGGCTATTCTCAAAAAATCTTCTGAGTGCAATACATTGGTTGTCTTCATATTTCATCTAAGTGCAGTGTATATGCTATCCTATTGAATCTTTTGTGTGTGACACATAGGCTGGTCTTCACATTTCTTCTAAATGCAAATAAGTCCCAGGAGGTAAGCTCAGCTGCAACGTGCTCACCTTGGAAGCAAGACGACACGGAGCAACACAGATATGAACCCCGGGTCCATGCTTAGAAACCTCTGGGTATTAAGCGCATTATAAATAACTAATCATATCATATCATAATACATAGGCTAACCTTCAGAAGTCATCTAAGTGCAATACGCAGGCAAACCTTTGCATTTCTTCTAAATGCAATACATAGGCTTACCTTCACATTACTTCTAAATGCAATACATAGGCTGCCCTTCACATTACTTCTAAATGCAGTACATAGGCTAACCTTCACAATTCTTCTAAAATGCAATAAATAAGCTAACCTGTACAATTCCTCCAAGTGCCATAAATAGGCTAACCTTCACATTTCTTTTAAGTGCAATATAAACAAGAGTACAGTGCAGGACAGCATGTTAAGAGTAAGTGGTAGTAATATGGGAGTTGAAGGGTATTACCAGAGCACAGTAAAGGCTGTACTCCCCACCCATAACAACTTTCCCTTGGTGTAGCTTTAGGGTGTCCATGGGTGAATAGGGGTAAACAGGGGATGGGAGTTGCCCAGAGGTGAGCTGTCCTTTGCCTCTGGCCCTTCGCCGGCTGCCCAGGCAAGGCTTCCCTGGGGTTCACTTCTAAGAGTACTTCCTGGAGATGGATAGCCCTATAAGGGATGGGGTGGGCAGGAGTGTGGCAGGTAGATTGGTAGGGAGAGGAAATGGAGGGTGGAGGAGGCTCAGTGAGCCTCAGCCAATTGCTATGAAGATGGGAGTAGAGGGGAGAAAAGGACAGAAACAAAGGACTACACCACAGCGGCAGTGCCTTCTACAAGCAATCTACTAAAAGAAACGGATTAGAAATCACACTAAAAATACAGGTAAAACTCCTCGAAAAGAACCCCAAACAAATATAGAGAGTGCAGAATTTGGGAAACATATTTTACGCCTCATATAGTGGCACCATAGAATTAAGAATTAAGTAATGTCCAAATAAGAGAACAACTCTCAAAATAAAGAGGTCAATGAACATTGTTAGGCTGAGGTAAGCATGGCTACTCGAATCAGGAGTCTCTGATGGTCATCCGGACCTGCAAGAGAATGGCCCTCATTACGACCCTGGGGGAATTCGGAAAACGATGGCGGAAATGCAATACCGCCATCGAATAGCGCTCGGTGCGACTATGACCCGTCACCGCAAAGTACGAAGCCATTAGCGACACCGTAGTGAACGCCAACGCTAACTGCACCAAGCACGCGCGCGCGCGCCATGCCAAACCGCAAACACCACCATGGCGCAAGGGTACGCCAATTCCGACCCTAGCGGACATGTACCTAACGCCATCAAGCATGGCGGAATGTACCATTCCGCCATGGTGAGAAGTACGGCATCGCGAATCAACCGTAAACGGCCCCACTGAGTGCCTGTACACCGCTCCCTGCCCACAAAGCACAACTCCCCGTAGGTGCAATGAAGCCACAATGCAACCAGTGAAATGTACAAGTCACCCATGCATGCCAACGAACAAAAGAAACACAAGAGGGGCCAATGGGAGCTGCAGGGCACAGATGGCACGAATACAGAAGCCATCCCAATGGACATGACCACAGTCCCCCACCAAGAAACGCACGCAAACACAGGCACCTGTGACCAGCAATATTCCGAGAATCACATCATTCCACCAGTCCACCTGGCTGACCGGCATCTGTTACACAAAACCCAATCCCCCGCCCCTGAGCATGACAACATTCAAACAGTCATATTGGCAGCCCCCATCCCTGACCACACGGGCTTCGTAGGCAAACGCGCCCAGTACAGTACCACGCAACTAAACTCCGAAGCTGGAACCCAATGCAGATCTCCTCACAATACATCGCCCCCCAAATAGGCACATGCCACATCACTTGCAAAGAAAAACGCTACACGGGCCAAATCAGAATAGTAATTTAATGCACATCAAAATCACCAAGCCCATACAGCCATCAGGCCATGAACTCCAAAACACTTTTCACCATTGTGGGCTGCATCCGCAAGAAATGACCAGCCACTACTTGTGTGACGCCCTGTTCCATCATGGTACACAGAGCCACATTCACGTACGAAAAGGCAACATGGAAGCGCACAGAACCGCAGGGCCGGCCCAATGGGGAGGCACTAGTCCAGCTGAAAGGCCGAAATGTTGCTCCGAGCCACCAGTACTGCGTAAGGGCATGTGGCCCATTGGCAATCGTCCCATAAGATCGTAATGCTGCTCCACTGATTAACACGAAGCAGCAGGTGTCGGGAGTAAAACCCATCTGCAGGAGTGGCATACAGATGGCAGTGGCAAAAGGGGAGGAGATACCTGTCAACCAAAAGAAAAGAAAAAGAACAGAATGGCCATCAGAACTACATTCCAACAACTCACTCCAATGATCACACTAAATCCACAGCCATATGCATGCTAGCCCACTCCAAAGGATCATCACCACCCAAAAACCACTTGCGACTCATAACCATCTATATCGAGGTGCAAACACCATCACGAACGAGTGTACCTGTGCATGCGTCTGTCAAAACAGAATCCATCAGATGGGAATGTTAACGTGCATGGACACAAGTGTCTGAGGGCGCGTCGAGACAGGGAGGGCTCAACAAGGCCAAATAGACGATGGTCCCACTATGGCAGCCCTGCATCACATAGCGTAGGGGAGGCGGATAGATCCCAAGAAGCCCTGTACATGGCAAACTCTGTATCAAATCACCTGCCCATGCATCCATTCATCATTCCCTCATCCCGGGATTAAAACGCCTGAATATTTACTCACATAACATTAGAAATATCCATTGAGTCTGTGCGTTATGCAGCCTGCAAAATCCACAGTGCCCCAGCCCGGGATTCCAGTGTAGTGAAGTAACATGTATTTGGGAACGTCCGGCCTCACCGCCCACGTCGCAATTGCGCATCCCAAACTATTCATATCAATCATTGCATCCTCGCCATGGCCCCTGTCTCAAGGACATAGAACAATAGTACGTTATATTTGCAGTCAGACCTGTGGGCATTTCCTCGCCGCTAGCTGAAAACCGAAAGCGCCGCCCTTCGAATTCCTCATTTGCAACATCACGTCGAAGAGGCATCTGTGGCCGTTTGAAATCACTAATTATTCCATCGAGTGCGGCTGTGTGTGAAAATGGCAACTGCCTTCACCCACAAATGGGACGCCCCGCCCGTCGTTGCAACTCGGTACAGTGATGCATGAGGGCCCACCGTTACTCGAGTACTACGTTCCACTGACCCTTCACAAGTCTGTTCGCGACTGCACAGATAGTATGTGAAACAATGGGACCACAGCAGGATGAACATATCTAACAATCTTACACGGCCATCGGGTACAAATACATGATTGCAATAGCAAGATGCCATTCCCCGAATTGCAGCGTTGTGCGCGGGACGTGCCCGGCCAAAGGGGAGAGCAGTTTGCACAGGTGGAATGAATCACCACAGGTGGAGGCCATACAGCCTGAAAACACATAAATTGCACAGCCAGTCTCCTCCCACAACCACACCGAAATGCTACCGGCAGGACTCGCGATGTTGGCCCTGGGGGACCTGATAGCACTGCAAGTACTCCAACTACAAGAAGAAGACGAACACCAACTACAACCGGCCGCACGGAGGAGACGCAGGAGGAGGAGGAGGCCAAGGCAGGGCCAGCAAGGGCCGCCAGCACAGCCACTACCACCACGCAGGCAGCCCGCAATCCCACGCCTCCGAGCACATCCGTTCAACCTCACTGATGAGCAGATCCACACCCTCTACCGTTTGGACCGGGACACCATAACCGCCATTGTGGACATGACACAGGCTGACCTTGTCAGCATGATAGATAGCCCAACCGCCATCCCACCCCTACTGAAGGTGGTGTCTGTACTCCACTTCCTGGCCACAGGCACCTACCAGCACACAGTCGGACAGTTGCATGGCATTTCTCAGCCACTGTTCTCACGGACACTATTTCAAGTGCTCGATGCCCTCCTGCAGCACGCAGACGACTACATCTCTCTACCACGCTCGGAGCAGGAAATTACCAACACAAAGGTGGGATTCCATGCACTTGCCGGCATACCGGGTTGCATTGGTGCCATCGACTGCACCCATGTGGAATTGGTCGTCCCACATGCCATGGAGGCCCAGTACCGCAACCGAAAACAATTTCATTCCCTGAATGTACAAATGGTGTGTGACTCCAACAGGATCATTACACATTGTTGTGCCAGATTCCCTGGATCAACCCATGATTCTATGGTCTTGAGGAACTCTACAATACCACGCTACATGGAGCGACACGCAGGGAACAGATCCTGGCTACTCGGTGAGTCTCATTACATGCATGATTATGTGGGGTATGTGATTCGGCAATGACCTGGCAGGAAGGGGGGGGGGTGTGCGTACGTAGCAATGGCATTCCACATCATACGTTTCTCTTCCACATACAGGTGATTCTGGATATCCACTGAAGAGATGGCTCCTCACACCAGTCCGGAACCCACGGGACCAGCATGAGGAGGACTACAACCATGCCCACTCACGTACCCGTGTAGTCATTGAACAGGCATTCGGCCTACTGAAGGGTCGTTTCCGCTGCCTCAGCAGGTCTGGCGGGGCACTCCTGTACCGCCATGTGAAGGTTGCAAAGATGGTCATGGCATGTGTCATGCTCCACAACATGTGCGTACGTAGAAATGTGCCCATGCCCCCTGACGCAGAACTGCAAGCACCTGATGATGGTCATGATGAGGGTGGGGATGTGGCAGCACCTCATGGAGTCTGCGAGGCACCGGAGGCCCGTGACATTCGTCAGCATCTCATTGATGTATGCTTCTAGCACTCACGCCTGGTGGCTGATACATGGACACGGGACTCGTGGCACTGTGTGTGTCTGGGACATGCACAATATGGACTGTACGCCTATGATGGCCTAGTACACAAAGATCAATGTCCACACATCTCATTGGTTGATCGTGCACTGTTTATGGCATTTGTGATATCATGTTAAACACCCTATCGACCCGCCACCCAAGTGAGCCCAACACACCCCCTCCACCCTCCTACCTCCCCCCCGAACACCAGTGTCCAAAGATGCTCATTGTCAGTGGGCTGTCGCTATTGCAAGCCCCCTCTGCGGGTATCAGGGGCACCCCTGCCTGTGGAGCGCAGGTTCCTCCCAGATCTACGTTGGGGGCTGCCCTGGACGGAACTTGCAACGGATGATGTGTCTGCCTGCTCACGTCCGTGCATGTCCCTAAGGGTTTGCGAGAGCTCAGTGAGCACACGGCGCACTGCGGCAAGTTCGGCACATACGTCTTTGGACGTCGCATGCAGTTCCCCCCTCAGGCTCTCGGTGCTACTCTCCATTTGGACTCTCAGGCTCTCGGTGCTACTCTCCATTTGTGCCCTTAGCGTCTCTGTACCTCTCTCCATTTCTGCCCTAAGTGTCTCAGTTGATGTTTCTATGTCTGCCTTAGTGCCCCCACATTCATCGGCATGGTCCTTGAGGAGCGTGGCCAGTTGCTGCTGTTGCACGATTAACTGGTCGAGGGACTGTTGCCTCTGCTGGGCCATGGCCATTTGCGGGGGTGTCACAGAGGGGCTGTTGACCTCATGTTGCCTTGCCACAGGGCTTGTGGGGGATGGCCAGTCGTCGTCTTGTGGGTGCCCCTGCGTGGTATCCTCATGTTGTACGGGATGGGACAGACAGGGGGATTGGGACAGGTCATGGATGGATCTGACTTCGACATCCCCGTTTTCTGTGTCGGAGCATGCTGCCATCAATGGGGTGTCACCTATGGTGCTGCTGCCACCAGAGGCAGTGCCTTCTGTGGCATCCATTGGGGGGACCTGTGGTGGTGGTGTTGTGGGCATGCTGGCTGCTGGGGTGCCTGTTGATGTTCCCTCCTCTGTGCTGCCACATGATTTGTGCTGCTGCCGTGTCTTGATGCGTGCAGCTGAGGTGGAGGGTCTCTGGCCGTTGGTCTTGGCCCTCTTTGCAGGTGTGCTGGTAGGGGTGTCCTGTAGCTCGTCGTTTGGATCGGACCCTGTGGTGGAGTAAAGGAGGGCGAGGGTTATTGATGGGTCTGTGGGAATTGGAATGGCATTGTATCACATGCATTGGGGTGGTACCTGAGGGTGATTTGGGTCGGGGCCTTGGAGGTGCTTTCATTTGTGTGTGGAGTGAGGGTGCAGTTGTTTGGCAGCCTGCAGTTAGGGTGTGCCTGCTGCACGTGTAGTGCGTGTTTTAGGGGTTTTTAATTATTTATGTATTTATTGTGGGTTATTACGTGCGCTATCAGGCCGATGTGTGTGGACGTTCTCCTGGACATGTGTTTCTGTTGCACTATGTGGACGCATGGTACTTCACATGGATGGACTGTGTGCATTTGGCATTGTTTTATTTGGGCCACCTACCTGATTCTTCGGATGTCTGCACTCCTTTCTCCATCCCTCCGACTCCCTCTATGCTCTCCATTCCGATGGTGGAGGCACATATTTCTTCCCAGGGGGTCAACTTGATGGGTGATTCAGGACCTCCCCCGGTGGCTGTGGCAATGTTGCGGTTGGCAGAGAGTATGCTGCGGACGCGTATCCGCAGGTCGTCCCATCGCTTGCGGCATTGCTGTGGGGTGCGGGGTGCGGTCCCCACCGCACTTACCCGCTGTGCCACCAGAGCCCATATGGCCTTCTTGTTTGCAAGTGCCGTTCTGGTCATTTGCGTGGAGAAGACGACGGCAGCATTCTCCTGGAGGGTCTCTGTTAGCACGGTGAGTTCCTCACGGGAGAAGTGGACCTGCCGCTTGCGGTCGCACGCTTTCTTCGCTACTTTTCCCATTTTTCTTGGTTTCGCTAGGGTGGATGACGGGTTGGGGTGTGTTTCAGGGTAGTGATTTTAGTGGTTGTGTGGTTTTAGTGGTTTTATAGGTGTACGGCGGGATGTTTCCCGTTCCGGGCCCATGTTTTAGCTTCCGTTTCCGTATATTTCCGGTCACCGTACTTTCCGGTAGGCGCACACTGCGGTGACCGCTAAGAGGGGTGGCGGTATTGCACCTAGGGCGCCGTACGGCGGCGGTGTGGGCCGTTTTGGGGTCATTTCCGCCATCGCGGACTTTGCACTTCCGCCATGGCGTGGTGCTCGTGCCCGATGGGTCGGAATGGGCCGCACTTTGCTCCTTCGTGCAATGGCGGAAACGCTATTTACGCTGTGGCGGTCCGGTTAGTCACTTTCCGCCAGGGTCGTAATGAGGGCCAATGTGTTTAACTTGTCTAAACATAACTTGCCCTGAAACAAATGTGAAACAAATGTGTCTTTTGTACATTAACAAATACCATCTCCATTAGACATATGATAGGAATAAAGATTATTTAGGACTGTTCAACTTAAATGCTTTTTAAAAGATGCTTGGCTAATAATTAAGAGAATACAACAGGCTTCGGAGTGATTTCAATCTTTATCATATCTGACAAATCAATGGCGCCTTTGAAAAATGTGTTCTTACTGGACCATAAGGAATATATGATACTGCTTCATACTATCTGTTAAATCTGGGGTAATAGAGGTGCTTGAGAATCACAGTTATTATAATGAGCTCTCTCTTTCACTGTTCAAAACCTCCAGTCATTAAAAGAAACTGAGTACAGGGCCTACTGGAAAGATTAGTGGTTGGTTAACTACAATGAAATGTAGAGGGCTTGATAATGGTTACATTAGTAAAAGCAAGTACTATTTAAATTGTAGTAATCTACATATAACAACAATGTATATTGTCCCACAAATACATAAACCCCAGTTGAAGTACCAGGTGGACCGATTACATCTGTGTGTGGCTCTGGTTTTCACATTACACAAAGAAGCATTGTCTAGGCAATTACTGTGATGGGTGAGGTGCTGCCAAGTTGGGAAATTCAGTATAAACCACTGACACACTTCATTGTACAATTGATGTAAATTGTTTACAATATAACTTGTCATTTAAAGGAAACCTCTATCATCAGACATGAACTTTGTCTGCCTGCAGGCCATGCCAATCCATGTGTTGAGAATATGATCATTATGGTATAAATATATCAACGACATTTCCTTAATATGAGATAGTACAGCATTAGAATGTTTTACTGTTCAAAGCATTTAAATCCGCATGTTTCATTTTCCATTTCCAAAAGCTAAAAAAAAGTCGTTTTGTTTGGTTTCATGGGTTTGCCATGAGCATATTCATATATATCAAGGATGTCCAACTCCAGGCCTCATGGGCTGGAATCCTGACAGGTTTTCAGGATATCCCTCATTAATATTCATGCGGAAAAAATTGCATCAATTTGGAAATATTGTATGCAGATTTATCTCATGAAAATGAATGAGGGAAATCCTGAAAATGCAACATATTTCTCACCCTCCACGTCTGGAGTTGGACAACCCTGATAAATATGCTACCATGGACAAAAAGAGGTGGATCGCAATATGATGTTGAGATACTCATGTCAGCATCCGGAAGCTAAATGTCGTAATATGCCATGTTGGCAGTTTTTGGGATTGGGACACAATTCTTTCCCGAAAAACAATTGCCCTTTGGAAGTCTACAAATTGCGGTTAAGGCTGAGTGAAAAAGGTTATTTCATGTGATGACCAGAAAGACTGATGAAATGGGATACATATACAGAGAGGTACACTCTCCTTAAATAAAATAAGAAAATGGAGGAATACAAATAATCGATTGTTCTGTATGACTTCATTTTGAAGAAATAGTTAGGCTCTAAATCATGATTTACCCCCTTTAGCCTTCAACAGAGGCTGTAATATTGGAGATAAACGTGCTCATTTGTCGTGTCATCCAGAACCTCCAGATCCCATATTAACTCAAATGTGGGCGCTGCCACCAGCCACTGGCCAATAGACCCATGGAAATTGCTCTGTGTAAGGTCACATAGAGAACCAATAATTTCTTTCATCATAAGGCATATAAGTGCCAATGGATGAGGCCCACTAACTGCATGAAAGTCTTGGTAATTTGTTGTTTGTGCCCAAGTAAGAAAATATAGGTGGGAAAGACAAGCAGTCCGATTCACGCAAGAGTATACAAACACAGAACATGCATTCGAATGCGCAACACACCATGCCCACTAGTTGAAAACTGGCATTCTGGTACCAATCTGGAATGGATAGTTTGAGAATTTTTAATACATAATGAGAATACTCCCAAACGTGATGGTATTCTAACAAAGAAAGAGCAATATTGGCAAATATTATATTCTAATTGGTTTTGTATAACACGCTTAATACTGAAGAGGTTTCCAAGCGCGGAACTGGGATTTGAACCTGTGTTGCTCTGCGTCGTCTTGCTTCCAAAACGAGCATGCAAGACGAGCGTGTTGCCACTGAGCTATATTACCCATGCCTGAAGCTTGGACCACATGTTGGAGGTAATTCAATAGACCATAGTATTTGACAAATGCCATTTGTTGTACTTCAATCCACATTACAATTTCAGGGGTGTAGATACCTCAGGCAGTATCGCTGGGGAAGTCCAACAGTGGTAGAAAACCAGGCCTGGCTCCAGTAGGGGGGCCAGGGAGGCCAGGCCCCCCAAGGCCAGCCCCTGGCCCCCCTAGAAAACAGGGCCAGACTGGGAACCAAAAGAGGCCCTGGAACATTTGATCAAAGTGGCCCCATATTTCGCTGCACTAGCGAGCAATATTAGTGCACAGGAAAATATTATTGCACCAAGGGGCACTATTGCAAAATAGGGCTGGTCGATTCTGTCATATTGAAAGCAAGCATTGGCAATGCCAACAGTTTGTGTAGGCATGGGAAGAGAACTTTCCAAGCACCGCCATATTGGTATTAATTGCCCATTAATGGTAGCAGGTGCAAAACGGTGTGAGCACCTATTAGCAGTGCCTGGCAAATGCCTAATACTTATACACAAGCCAAAACTGTTGGCTTTACCAATGTTTATTTTTAACAGGACTTAAGTGAAGGGAATGCATAGTGTTTATAAATCGAGTGGCTAAAAGCAGACCTGGTGAAGACATTTTTATTACACCAGTAGTGAGTTTACAACTCCAATTAAGTCATTAACTCTCTGAAGGCTGCTTCGACAAAACACTGGGAGGTTTTTTTAGTCCTGAGTTTGATGGTAAGGCTTGACTGAAGCAAAGTCAAAGAGTTCTCTGGAGGAGGTGTTTTTGGCAGGGAGGGGCAGGAACTGGGTGGGAATAGCCATAGGGAATATCATGGGCAGTCAATGGGTGGGCATATAACCAAACAACACCTACACGCTGGGTGTCCCTCCTCATAGCCGATTTCTGCCCATCTATTCTTTAATGCAATAGTTTTGGTTTATAGCTTGTGCAAGCACCATCTAGAAGCCCAAACTAATAAACAAATAGCACAGAGATGAGGATAAGAGAGCATGAATACAACAGAGGAATCCCACGGCATGGGGGTGTGATGGCAAATGTGATTGTTAAAGCAGAGGGTGAAATATTACAGCACAGGGCTGGACGATTATGGCGCAAATACATATTATGTCATGGGTAGGTCATGCTACAGCACATTGCTGGCTTTATGCAGGGCTAAGGGATTACATAATATCGAAGGGGATTTTTCTTATGTGGAAGAAATATTACAGCTTGGGGCTGGGGTTTTACACACCAGGGGAACCCTCGAGCAGTGGTGGTCACCTGCTGCTGTCTGCTGATGGAGGCAGTGCGTCACGTCTCAACTGATTGATTGACTGCCTTTCTGGAATCTGTCAGAGCACCCCATGAACACGGGCACAGAACACGACATGGGCCCGGTACCAGCACAGCAATCGGACTGTCTGTTGGCAGTGTCTCTCAGGTGGCACGTTCAATCACGGGCCAAGCCACACCTGCGCATGGGACTTGACAGCAAAGAGGATACTAGGGCATGTCCGGTTTCAATGCGCATGCGCCTTAGTGCGTCGAGATCGCAAGCCCAAAAATCCATGGGCAGGGGCGGGACTGGCAGGCAAACAAATCATGCAGCTAACAGCCACACCCAGGCTGGCCTGTATGGATGCATATCCCCGAATGGCGAGTGATAGTTTAATTTTGAGTCCCCATGTATGCTTGCCCCAAGAAAAGTGGCCCTATGGCCTGAGGCCTTCCGGGGAAACTCCTGGTGTCCCGGTGGGTTGTGCAGCCCTGCTATAAAGGAGGCCTTGTCAGTGGTGTGAGGTTTTCATCCTTTTTTTCCTTTTTTCATCAAAAGGTTGAATGTATGTTAACTATACGAAATAAAAAAAATAAAAAATAAACGTTAACTGCCACTGGGACTTGGGGGCTTCAGGGGGAGACTAAGGGGATAAAAACAGGCTGGGGGGATTTTGCAATTAGCATTCTGAGGAGCTGCACTGAAGGTGGCTTAATCAGGATTTGTTTGGTTGCTCTGGATAATGATTTACACCCCACAGCCATGAAAGCAGAAATGACCAGGGATATGGAGGGCCATTTTCACCTCTAATAAAGGTAGCACACTTGCTCAATCAGGCAACCTACAACTGCATAGCAAGATCCTGCGTTGTTTTTTTAACTGCACTTTTAATCTTTCATTTCAAACCTCTCATTTATAAGGTAGCTAATGTTTTAAACCTATCAAGTAGATTTCTGTAATTGAATGTAGGTTTTTATATGTGGGAATATAACTGCTGTTCCAATCATGCCTAATAAGATGGTTAACTGGAGAAAACAATAAATGGCAGGTGATGATGCTTGGACACAGATTTCTATACCAGGTATATAAACGGCTGGGGACCCTCACTAGTTACGTTCACTGGAACACAAGATAACGCAGGCATTTTTTGGCCTTGTGGTGCAGCAGTTTGGGCAGGGCTGCTCTCATTAATGGCAGGGGCCCAAGGCTGATTTGTAAACAACGGTATTGAAGCCTGACCGAAGCAATGGCAGTGGTTAAGACTGATTCAGAGACTTACATCCATCAGACTGAGAGCCCTTGCAAATTCCATTCAAAATATATACAATAAGGTTAGTAGTAAGAGCAATGTCATTCTGGAGGGGAGACTGTAGTAAAATCAATGTGATTTGATGTATGGAATTGAAGTAGGCAATGAGATGTAAGCCAGAACATTGGACCACAGATAGAATGGAAAAAGGATGTTAGGAGGGATACACATTCAATGGACGCGGTTGGTCGTTTACCCATCCATTACCATGTTAATCTCTGTGGTATTCCCACCAACTACCTGCACCCTCCCTGCTGAAACATACCCTCTTGGGTACTCTATGAACTAGCTCTGTCACAAAGTAACATCAAACTGTGTGCTGTATTGGGCCTGCTTGTGTTATATCTAAGCATTATTTTGAGTGTTCAATGACTTAATTGCCTCTGTAAATGAGCTCCTGTTGTAATAAAAAATGTCTTAACACAGTGTGTTTTCAGCCAGTAGATTTAAAAGCAACATGGCGTCCTCACATCTGTTCCTTGCACTGGAATCCTAAAACAAGCAATGGCAAAGTCAACAGTTTTGACATGTGTATAAGTATTACACAGACATTTTCCAGACAATGACATCATATACCTAGGTGCTCGCACCATTTTCTAGATGTTCCCTTCTTATTGCCAGGTGGTACCCGTATGGCAGTGCCTGACAAATGCATTTGCCATGTGTATTCAAAAGCCCTAACTGTTGGCTTTGCCAATGTGTGTTGGTTTCAGTTTATCTCCCTAAGTGAAAGTATATATACCCTGATGTGGGAGCCTTGTTTGCAACACCTAGGGACTCAAACTGCACCTCACTGAGTTGGTCCAACAAGAACTACCTGAACATATCAAGACTAGGGTGGCAAGTATGGACCAACTTCAGATCATCTTCTCATGCATACTTACCCGTGGGGTTCTGACCTAAATGGAATGCATCTTTGTCGGTGTGGAAGCCTAGGCTGCCTGGCTAGAACTTTTCATGAAATTGGCAGATGAGTACTGGCTTAATAACTATACTATTGGAGTAACAATTATCAATGTCTGTATGCAAACTGAATAGATCATGTGTATTGTGGGTCTTGTTTGAAAAGTATGATATAACTGCTAGCTGTTTAGGCAGTGCCAGAAATGGAAGGTATTTACTGTGATCCCACCAGTGACAGAGGGGGAGGGGGTGCGGGACTGGAGGATTGTTCCCACTTCCCCCAATAAACATTTGGCTCTCAGGGATTGATCATGAAACCTTGAAAATAACACAAGAAAAGAGCATTTCTTAATATGTTTCTGGCAATTTATAAACACTGCACATCTGTTAAACGTTAAAACAAAGGGTATTGAATTATTTCCTGCAGAGTGCATTCAGCGGTGATTTAACAGTCGGACAATGGACAAATGTCCATGGGGCACCCTTGCTCTGCGTTTCTATCCTCAAAGTCAGTCAGGGCTACACAGGTCCTCCCAGTGACGGCTTATTTTTTTAACATGTGTTAGATGCAGATTATTTAAAATAGGAAGTGATTAGTCATAGGAAAATGTACTTTTATCCTTAAATTAGATACGATTTTAATAAGCTATTCGCCTGTGGTTGTTGGGTGATTAGACATGATGGGGGTACAGAACAAGCTGTGTGAAACAATGACTTTGTTATGCATTTCATTTCACTTTGAGTCTGTTTGGGATTTGCTGTAAATTCTGATTAATTTGCATTCTGGAGCTTGTAGGGTTCCAATAAGAATGGGTAAAATAAAGCTAAAGTCAACAATCATTTTACCACCACTTTTTGGGCAGTGCAGGGGTCAGGGCCAGCCAAGGAGACATACACACATCTTTCTTTGGAAAATATAAGGCCACATTTATTGATCAACATTTTGAGATTCAAAATAGCAAAGTAAAGTCATCATGGCCAATTGCATATCATAGACAGTAAGGAAAGAGTATGTACCAGACAATTATGTATAGGGCGTGACAGGGAGCGGCGGTCCCTTCTTCCTGCCACATCCAACCATCCAACCAGGAGTGATGCCAGGAGGCCGGAAATCCTTCCACCTCCATTGTCTAACCCCTGATCCCACTCTCACCTGCATGCTAGCACTCCCACAGACCCTTAACACAATTAAAATTAGCTACAAAATTGCAACAAAAATACAATGTTGTACTTCAAAATGTAATTTGTAAGATACTAAATATCCTATTCCTTGCTTCAGTATTTATCGAGGAGGAGGGGGCTGCCTTTCACAACAAAATGGCTGGACCACAAACACCTCCTACGTGGCCTTCTGTGAGTAGCCACAGTATTCAGGGAGGTATTATTGAGTTCCCAGTATGTTAGATGGAATAAGGACTGGCGTCCTCGTTGCTCAGCCCCTGCAGAGGAGGAGGTGGCATCCTCCTCGATTCTCCCCAGCCAGGCCAAGAAGACATGGTGGGGGAAGGGTGGGGTTGGTGGGAGTGATTGTAAATGGGAATGGTAGTCAGTGGGAGCTGATGGAAGGTGACAGGGGGTGATATTGCCACACTATTTTTCCTGCTTCTCTTTTGCTCTGTACTGTTTTTTATATCTCAATTCCTCCAGTATGTTGAAAACAGGTACAAAACATATTTCTTAGGGCATGAATAATTGGGATTAATCGCTCAGACTCTTGTTAAGGGCAGTATACAGCTTTCATTTTTAATTTCTGACAAAGGTTTTCCATATGGAGCTGGGGGAGCATACAGAAGATGAAGTGAGTAGCCAATGGAAGGTCAAAGTAGTGTGGGAGCTTATGGAAGGAAACAAAGGAGCAAATGTAAGAAGAAAGCAGAAGACTGTGGAAGGGGTACTGGAGAGCCTGTGAATTTGGAACGGATGAGCTGGTGGAAGGCGAGAGCAGGTTTCCCATTTGAACAAATTGAGTGAATCTGGGCAAATCACCTCATGTCAGCAAAACCTGTTGAGGTGAACAGGCTGTTTCCAGCTAGAGTCATACCCCTAAACATACAGGTCCAATTGTAGAAAAAGACAACTTAAAAAACATGTAACATTTTTTGCACTCATGACAGCGATTAACTACTCCAACCATAAGCTCCAAACCCAAACCCCACCTACCTGGGACCATCTGTCAGCCTTGCCCAATAATCCATTTGGCTTAAATCTGCCAGAGAGAGAATACCCAACAAGCATCTTTATCAGACATTCAAGTAGTCTTGTGGGTAAATATGTCAACCCTAGTCCTAACAATCTGGGTTTGAATCCAGGCTTCTGCACCTTATAAAGCAGTCTAACAGACTAAAGAAGTTAAGGGCAAATTAAGGGCAAATTGATTTTTCAGATCCAGGAAGACATTTTTGCCGGATCACGAATCTGAAAAAGTTTGGCCCTCCTGATCACAAACCTGGCCCACCCAGATAAAAATTCCTGGAGCCGGGCCTGTACACTTAGCTTTACATGCAGATTTTCACTTGAAAATCTACCAATTTTCACCTCCACTGCAGAGCTTGAGGTAAACATTCTAAAACTCCTCAATGGTTGTAGCTGTGCCAACATGCAATTTTGTTTGTTTCGTTTTGAATAAATTACATATCTAAAGTCAAGAAAATATATTTCATAACACTTTGCGCACCTCTACAAGTGGAGGTGGAGGCTTGTCCTTTCATTTATTCAGTATATGCTTACAAACAGATGTTTAAATAACTGTGAAATCTCGATCCGTGTTTGTATTAATCTTAAACTTTGATGTCTAGAAATGAACATTGGAGACTATAAAAACAAATACAATTGTAGGAGGTCTGCTTTGATAATGGTCCTGATGGGGCAGATGCACGAAACCTCCCAGATTTCCGAAACGTGATTGAAATATAATTGTGTTGACCTATGATATATCTTGATATGAGAAAAGTACATGATCGTTTCAAAAACACTTTTATTGTTTTTACGGCAGAAATCCTTTGCTACTTGAGAAGTTTCTGTAATGTGTATTGTATGTATGTCTAGGTTAATTTGTTGTGTTATTTTGTTCATGATTTTTCAGAAGATGTTAAATGCTTTTGAATGGTTTTACTTTTCTTTTTGTACATTATTTGTTATGGCTCGAACATCTATTGGCTAGTTTTTTTAATTGTATTTAATTGCATACCGGCATGTAACAAAGAGTCATTTTTCCATGTTTTAGAAAGGAGAACCATATAATATACATGGAATGGATACACATTTCTGTACGTTGCCCTTATATTTTAAGTGTAAAATAAAGGTTTATATTCATTTTTGGAGATAAAAGTGCTGAAAATATGCTTATAAAAATGATTATTATTATTACTTTTATTATTATATTTATTGAGCGTGGACCTGGCTTTGAGAAGCAACTGAGCACTTTACAGAGGCATACAACAATACAGATGCATAATGGAGCACTTTTCAGAGGTAACAACAGAATAGATACACAGCGGGGGTGAAGGATATAGAGCGACACAGAGGAGGGGTACAGCTGTATAGGGTGGTGTGGAAGGGAGGGGCAGATGGCGTCTAGCAAGCCAGGTGGCACGGGGGAGGTGGGGGCGACGTGATGGGCTAGGTGTTGAGGAGGAGAGACTCCTTGAAGGGGTGGGTTTTGAGCACAATGCATTGATTCAGTATATACAATTGCTGATAATGGTATTCATAATTATTTAGATTAGTCTGAAGGGAGCTTCTTTGCTGCGAGAGATAAAGGGCATGACAGCAGACTACAAGGCTGTCGGTTTCTGAGGAAATGCAAGAGCAATTAGGCACAGATGAAATCCATGTTGATGTTGTGGCTGTGATGAAAGGGGGAGCCGCAGGGAAGGAGTATGGATGCAGGCTGACATGGAGGACGACCTTGAGTTAGCAAATGTTGAAGAGTGGATAGTCAAGGTGTTACTTTGAGGGCATTGCTGAGAGTTACCTTTGAAATGTGAGGAATTGCTAAGCTGATTGGATGAGTCAAGGCGGTACCAAATCAAGGTTTCAGAGGAATCAATTATGGGCCAAAAGCATGAAGTACAATTGGCAAGAAGTAGCAGTAAGCCCAGAGTGAGGTAATCATTTCTTATATGGCGCTACACACCCATAGGTTTCAGAGCACTGAATAACAGAAAACATTATCATGCCACAGAGTGGTACTCAATTTTGTAACCTCGGAAGGATGAAAGGCTGAGCTGAGTCTGCCAGGATTCGAACCTGCCACAGGAGGCTGCGCACAGATGTCATAGGCAAGCGCTTAGTTCACTGTGCTATCTGAACAGCTACAGGTAGAACTACTGGTGCCCAGGCCTGGCTGGTGAAATGGAGCCTGTGCTTAAAAATGTCTTGTGGAGACAGTAACAATGAAGAGGCGGCCTATAAACCCCATCATTAGGGCGTGTATCTGTGGTTAAAGCTGTCAGTCAACATGAAGCGTCCCTTTCTGTGTGAATTGCAAGTATGCACTGGTGTCCGTGTATTAAAATTCCAGATTGGTGATTGTGCAAATGACAGTGCTCAAACAAATTCTAAGAGTTGTTTTTGTGAGTAAATGGTGGCCTCAAGAAACTATGACAGATGAAAAAAGGAATGTAAAACTTTTAGGAAGAGGTGCAAAAATCATTGCTGGACAGCCGCGTGGTGTCTACGTGGCAGCATTTTAGTGGGAACGGTTAACAGAGTTGTGAAATATAGCAGACAATTATGATTGCACACAAGTTATCAAGAAGCAAGAATTCCAGAGTGGAGAGCGGCTGAAAGTGCAGAATCACCTGTGGGTTGGTAAAGAGAAGTCAGCCTATTCTGGCTGTAATTTATGGTGATGCTGGTAGTGTGTGGTGTGGGAAGTATGGGGAGAGCTGCTAAGGGGGAACATGGTCCAGAAAGTAGGGCCAGGGCAAGTATGTAACCAACCCAGGTGAATGCCATTTTGGCAGCCGCTCCTTTACAATGGGAACAGATGTGATGGGTAAAATGGCACCTTTGCGGCCCAGGGTCTGATGGCACCCTAGGCAGTTGGCTATAAGTGTAAACACGGTGTTGAAATCCCATAAACGCTTCTACTGCCAGCACAAGGGTTGTGACATTTAACCCATGGAAACGGGCACCCTAGTGATCTCAGAGGCCACAGTGGGCAGGTTCCTCTACTGTTGGGAACATTCGCCGTCATTTCCTTTGTTTTTGTAACCCGCAGCACCGTTCTTGGATTGCCGTGAAGGAAACCTTTGCTTTTTGCTTCGCCCTTATTGGGGATTCGAACTTGGGTCCTGCCCGGAATACTGTTGTCTAACTTCATGCTGAGCTGTCACGCAGGTGCAGCCCGCCTTTTATTTGAATGGCCTGCTTGGGGCATGATGCCAATTCCCGAACCGCAACATAGCCCCACAACACAGTGATCATCTGAACCGCAATATAGCCCCACAAAACAGTGATCATCTGAACCGCAACATAGCCCCACAACACAGTGATCATCTGAACCGCAACATAGCCCCACAACACAGTGATCATCTGAACCGCAACATAGCCCCACAACACAGTGATCATCTGAACCGCAACATAGCCCCACAACACAGTGATCATCTGAACCGCAACATAGCCCCACAACACAGTGATCATCGTTTATCTTCTGCAATTCAGCACAATTGACTTCAAATTGCCGCAGGCACAGATCTTTGTGCAGGTAAAGGATGAGTGGGGGGTCGGCTTCAGTCTTTTGAATGTCCTTTTGGAGGTGCGGCCAGTAGGTGATTAGAAACGGGAGTGATCACACAGCTGCATGTTGGGCGGGACAGTGACTGACAGTAATGGTGATGTTTAAGATGCACTGTTTTCTCTGTTTCATTCACTGTTGATAGTACAGTTTTGGGGGGTGAGATGGAGGAATGTCAGGATCCAGGTATGTGGTTGGCATTGCGGGGGAGCGAGTGTGGGAATGGGCTTGGTGGAGATCGGGGGAGGGACAGGGCAGAGGGGAACATAGATCCACTACTTATTTGTGGACTCTTCGACCCCTGAGTGATCCACATTTCTGGATCCTGTCTTGTTTACAGGTGTCTAGTGACGAGCTTCCGGCGCAGCCATCTCGAAAGGAGTGGAATTGAGTTGGAACAAGATCTGCATTGTAAAAAAAACTCGTTCTCAATGTTCAACCTAGATTTACTAATTCATTCTTATTCTCGTTCTTACTTGTTGTTCCATATTTAAGGTTTGAATAATCGTCCCTGTTGCATAGCTTTGCAAACATTGCCAGAGCTTCCCCCCAACCAATGCCAAAGCTATTGATACGATTTTTGATTTTTTGCAACTTTGTATTGCAAAGATATTCATAGAAAGACAGGGAGGTTGGCCAAAGATGAGAAATACATCAGCTTCCAGCCAGCATAGCGCCTGGACTGTCCAGGGAAGGATTCACATTTAAATTGATCCAGTATTGCCTGGATCGGGGTCTAGGGATATTTAGGGTTTGAACCGGCTGCCCTTGACTCCCACTTCATTTCTTCATGCTGATGACAACATACCAGTGCCTTTAGCCACTCCCATTCACGCTAAGCTTCACCTTTTCCCTACTAGCAAATCCGGACCATGGAAAAGGTGCACAGGATGGCAAATATCTGCAAGCCATCCTTTTCTACAGACCCAGTGACTAGGCTGAGCTGCAGCTCTGTAACAGTGGATAACCTAGTCTAGACCTGCCTCAAGAGCAATGGAACGCGTAGGCGGTCCCCGGCCAAAAGCAGAAACCCTGCTCACACATTAGCATATTCTGGACAGTCATCTATAGCTGTGCACTCACATTTACACATTTTGTAGGGGGTGTAGCACAACTGGTGCAAGAATTGAAATGGTTCATGTCTTCATTAGGATTTGGGAACTTGGGCATTAGCTTCTGAAGATGCCACAGAGTATAGAGACCCTTAGCCCCCCTCCCCTTTCTCTTTGAAATGATGGACCGGGGAAGAACTTCCCAAATGGAAACGTATTTTGAGTTTTGCCAACCCAAACTTTGCAAACCTATTTACAAATCCAGCTTCACGTGCTACATAAACTCTATATTCTGTAGGTTGCAAAGAGTGTCTTTGGAGAAAGTGAAGCCTGCCGTCCAAAAACAATAATACTGTGTTCTCCTATAGCGCTTCAGGTCAGACTCCACCAGCTTCTAAGTGCTGTAACAGCATGCTAATGTTGCAGAAGGCACTTGATGTATCGACCTCGATGGATCAAAAGCTAAATTGGCACTGCTGCGGGATTTGGACTTGCAAAGTGTAGGCTGCTCTCATGTCATGGACCATAGCTGTCTTCCCTTGCAAGCCCAAGCTGTGCAATCCACGCCATTGCTCGGTTTCATATCTAACAAGGATTCCCTAGTACAATGTCAATCAAGCTTGATGGGGGCCATATCACTCTTTCAAGCTCCAAGCTGGAGTGGTAATCCTGGATAGAACCAAGGGCACGCAGGCTGAACCCGTGCAAGCAGGCAAAGCACAAGGTAGCAGACATCAAATCCACATGAAGCAGTGGAGCGACCACCACCATCTCCAAGCAGCGGAGCACAGTAACAGACAGTCCCACTCTCATGGTCATTGGCGTTACCCAGCACCCTCGTTTCTCGTCCACAGTTCACGGATTGGCTTTCAGTGGCTTTAATGAAATAAAGCTTTAATGAATACAAAATGATTGGTCTTGTTAAGGGTGCCTTCGGCCTTCATTGCCTCACTGCACAGTTTCCCTTACAGTGCAGGGTGTGGCATAGAGTCAAACATTTGAGGACATCAGGTGTGAATGCGAGATTGTCAATAGTGGTCCTTGACTTAGGCTTCGAGTGCTGGACGTCCATCCCTTCTATCGCTTTTATAGACGTGTCCCCTTTCCGAATTCCACGCAGCACAGGGACGTTCCAGTGCAACGTTTGGAACACCTTTTGTCATTATTGAAACCCAGGAGATCCTCAAATGCCCCTAAGAGTCCTGATTTGTGACCTCATTTCTAACAGGTTCCAAGAGATCATTGAACTGCACCTTCTTCATTCAGTGATGCCCCATCTCGCCATCCTCTCTAAACATCACAGTTGCTGTAATAAGAACTCCCGAAATAGGCTTTTGAACCCGGGGCAATCAAGGGCATTATTCCTGCTAGAGCAACACGAGTCATGTTGTGGGTGTAGCCCATGTCAACCAACATCTTCTTCGGCAGGCGTTGATCAATGTCATCTGAGTGGAATGCCTGTGCTCCATCTCCAACCCTGAAGGAGGCGCTCTGCTTTACCAAAGAATCTACCTGTCCAGGTAATTCTGGCGGACAGGTTAAGTGGCCCTGACTGCTGGTGTGAGAGGAAGAGCAGCAAGTGAGGGCAAGAGGATCCGGGTAATGAACATGTGTCCTTATCCCCAATCCTTTGCATGGCCAAGCACTGGGTGGTCGGAGTCTCCCAGTACATGCAGTGCTCGATCCGTGCATGTCTTGGCTCCAGGGTGCAGGCATCAGGGACTCTCTCATAGGTTCATGCATGGTTAGGCCTTTTTGCTTTTACTACCACATGTACAAATACATGATGTCTATTTCTCTGGTGTGTCATCTTACACACGTGCTTGATTATTTGTATCCTGTACTGTATAGATACATGGCTTTCCCAACACATTTTACGGGTGCCTGTTGCACCGATCCTCAAACAAGGAATGGGAAAGGTTTGCTTTTCTGGGGCCGTCACTGGAAAGTGTATTACGTGCTGTACTTTATTAGATGGCATTCTTGTGGGTTTCGGAGTTGGGAAGCGTAGATAATTTAAGCACAGGAATTTACCGTTAAATTAAATTCTGGGATGCACTTTTGCACCCGTATTCTTGAAATAATGTGCTTCTGTAACTTCTTACATAGACTTTATGTAAGATACATCAAGCTGTTAAGTGGGGAACCACTGGGTCTCATCGCCCAGGTTGGCTCAGCTTCAACTGACATCCATTAGAACCTTAACACACACTCACAGGGCAACATTCCACATCAGCACTCCAACATTCTCTCAGCTCATGCATTCACAGACAAGCACTATACAACAATTCTTATGGAGGGAAGGGGAGTAGCCCACATTATATATTGCTCATTTGGAATGTTCATATAAACAGCCAACAATGGCTAGAATCAGTGCAAGGTGTGAGGGTAGTTTAAGGAGAGGTGGACCCCTAGCCCCAGAAACTGAATTAAATTTCACGAAGGGCAGCAGAAAAACAAGCCACTGTTATTAGTTGTGATCATGGGGTATTTTCCTAATGAATCAGCCAAAAATGGGTAATCTTTATTTTTTTTGCATTCTTTCTCTCTGTCCACCGCAGTCATTTATTTTCAAGGCCCAATCATAATATGTGTGCTTTTTTAAATCTATTATTCTTTATTTGAGCACATTTTTACCATCACCATATCCTGCATGCAGAAAAACACTTTCACTGCCACCCCCTAAGTCAATGGGCCTCATTACGTAAACAGCGCCGACCCTTACCGCCTGATTCCGAGGTCCCTTAGCGCCATGGAGGTTTTAACACCTGCGGTGTTAAAATCCATGGCGCTAAGGGACCATGGAGTTAATTACGCCACCGTAATTTACGGTGGCGTAATTAACGCCTTCCCCAATCCCATTATGCCCTATGGGGCAAAAATGGGAATGGGGAAGGGTAAATGGGGATTGGGGACTTACCGCCCCGCCGACCTCGGAATGGGGCGGTAAGTCCGCCAACCACCATGGCGTAAACGTAGTTTACGCCATGGTGGTAAAGGTACGACCCAGGCGGTAACTTACCGCCTGGGTCGTAATGAGGCCCAATTGCTTACTCGTATCACACAAAGTCAAAACTAGGTCCCAGTAACTACTCCTCTGCCCCGTTCCTCCTTATGCTCAAAGCAATCTGATAGTAGATTGATGTGTTTGCCACTTCCTGTGCTTGTGTTGCTGTCTTTATGCCACTAGATCAGTGCGCGTTTCAGTTGTATTCGTTTCACTGTGTATGGTGGATCGATAATGCATTTATTTTACTTATATAATTATGTATAAAGCGCACGATCACCAGCGAGGGCATCATGGCACTGACTGTGAGAGATAAGGCAGAGAAGGAGATAATGAAGTTCAAGAGGAGGGTCTAAAATAAGGAGGCCTTTAAAGCCCGACGAAAAGAGAGATGATCCTGCGTGTTCCGTAGGAACAAAGGCAAAGCGTTCCAGGGTTGTGCCGCCACTGCCGAAAAAGCACGACTGCCACTGGTCCTACAGTGTTGAAAAGAGGGATCTGGGTAAGACAAAGAGAGGCTGAGTGAAGGGAACGTGATGGGACATAGGGGCAAAACTGTGCCTGTAAATATTCAGGTCCAGTGCCCTAGAAAGCACGATGGACAATGCATAATGCCTTAAATTCCACACGTTTGGCAACCAGGAGCCAGTTTAAAGTGGCCAAGATGGGGGGTGGCGGGCGAAGCCTGGAACGCTGACCCGGTGGCTCTCTGGCTGCCATATTCTAGAGAACCTGTAGGCGGCGCAGTAGGTAAAGAGGTTGAGTCAAATATAGGGAATTGCAATAGGTGAGCGATCCTGACAACATGTCAGATACATCTGCAGGATGCGGCTTTCTGGAGGAAAGGGAAAGACCTTCCACAAGACTTTCAATTTCAAATAAACTGATTGACAAACCAAGCACACCTGTGGTTTCCCAGGACTAGGATGCAGGCAGTTTAATTTTGAGGTTTATTTAATACCTGGACTGCAGGGACGTCATTTCACCAAAATGCCAGGGTTAGCAGAAGTGGCTCCCCATGACCCTTGACCTCTGATGACATCACAGGAAGAGGTGGAATATGACCTCTCACCCTTGACAAAAACAGCAAGTGGCAGCACATACCATTGTTCATAAGTTCACTACGGAAAATATGATTACTATATCACTGTAATGTGATATACATTTCATACAAGAATGGACCACCATATGTATGGAAAATATCAGTGTGTATAGGCCCATATTACCAAATTACTGTGAATGCAAGCAGACGTCCAAGGCCAAATGATAATGATGTGTTATTAAATAACACTTATGCTTAAGCGCTTTATATGGAGCAAATATACAATTTCACCCAACCTGTGTTGGTGCTGATTTATCAACCTCAGAAGGATGAAAGGGAGTTGACCTTGCTGGGATTCAGACCTGCAACCGGCAGATGACTGACACATCGCAGCAGCGAGCGTTCAACCCACTGAGCTATCTTACTGGCTACAGTAAAATGAGCAATTACGTGTTCTCAAAGTCAGAAATAAAATTACATTCTGTAGTGGAAAACATTAAACTGGTAACTGAAATTTAACAGCAGGCCAGTTCACCTGCAGGTCTGGTGCAAAGTTGGCCTCATGTCAAGCCTGCGTGTATCTACTTTTGAGGATTCTGAGGTTGGCAAAATACATACCATTGGGAGGGTTCATAACTGTCTATTACAAAATGTACAGTAGCGCAGGAAAAGCAGTACACTCACATGGCATCCCGTAGACTGGGCACTAGTTACCTCATACATGCAAACAAACATCCTGAACAGCATGCCAGGGAGATAGGAAAGATAGACACATTACAACAAAGTATTACTTGTGGCACAATTAAATCAAGGGGCACTTTATGTGCTATGGTCAAATATTTCTACACAAGCTTTTAGGCACAAGGATTTTGTCACGTGACCGAGGACACGAGGTGGAATGTCTGGTGATGTTTGTAACAGAGTCAACAGCAGAGATAAACATGCTATAACTGCAACTTTCGAAAAAACCAAAATACATTCCCCGAAATGGATGCTTATTCTACTCTGAATGCTTTTTGGACATTTTTGTCTGCATTGTGAATTTGAGGTGTTTAAGAACAGACTAAATCAGTGACTCACCCCTTGAAGTGTGCCTGAAATAAACTTCTAATGAGGCTAACAATTATTGGATTGAATTCCAGAAAGACAGATGATTTGTCATTCCTATTCTTTCTTATTTAGGGTCACTGCTCAAAGTGTTACACTTGTGGAACCCCTGGTGACCCCTATATGATGTCCCTGCTGGACAGGTTTATTCAGGGGGCCCAGGACTGAAGGCCAAAAGTCTGAAGTCCGTAACCGAGAGCTGGATGTGGGACCCACACTAAGACCTCTGTCTTGCTCCCGTTGAGAAGAAGCCAGTTATGCCTCATTCAGGTGTTAATAGAGAGGAGACAAGCTTGGCAGAGTGCAGCCAGAAGACTGATGCATCAGGTCAAGGAGAACCAGTATGTGGGTGTCATCAACCCGAAAGTGTCAATCGGTTTCACCAAAGGTTGGATATAGATATTGAAAAGAAGAGGAGAAAGAGCTGAACCCTGCAGAACCCCACAAGAGATGGGCACTGGGGCAGAAAGAAGCAGGGAAAGTGAAAGAGATCTGGAACAATCTGAAAGAAAAGAACAGAACCAGGCAAGGACCAGGTCGCAATGCCCGCAGGGGCAAGCCTGTCTGCCAAAATACAATGATTGATCATTCAATAAAGAATCTATGGGTCCAGATACTTCTGGTGGATGTACCTCGGACCTCCTCCTGCTCCTCCCATCGCCCCGCCCCTCACTCTCAGTAAGAATGTGAAGATTTAGAAGCCAGACATTTCTAAATAAAAAGACTGGGCACATGATGCCCTTTTTAACGTCCATGGTCCGGCACTTACTTTAGCAGGCGTGCATTATCGTGCCCCTGTCGCACGAATGCATATCCGTGATCCTGCGGGCTGGTGACCATTCAGAATCCTGCTTTGTAGACTATGCGAAAGGAGTCAGTGGCTTGGGTCCTTTTTTCCCCAGGAGCCAAGCGTGCACTTCACCTAAAGCACAAGCATCTGTGGAGAGTGGACACAAGGTGAGCCGCCATGTTCTTTCCCACACCTGCGAGACCAGGCAAACCATGCACCTATCACTATGACGCCCCTGGACCTCATTCTTGTCCTACACTTCACACCCATACTTGGGAGTGATTCAGTGCACATGGCATTCGGTGCAAACACTTTACTTACTGCTTAAGTCTTCTCTGAAGCCACTGGCTTTATGGAAAGCCACTAATATATGCTTGTGAGCCCTGCATGGATTTCTACGTGCTCTGCCCACCACGTCATCACACATGTGTTTTCTAATTTTGAATTGTCCCGACTAGTGTCATGAAGCACATATATATGTGTTCTACTTTACCGCAGAAACTGAAAAACATTCGCATTTTAAGCTACTTGGAGCAATGGCTGCTCCATCTGTGGCCCACCGTGAAAGACGCCAAAAGTCAAGAAAATACCCCCGATCGTGTCTAACTAAAGTGCAGGAAAGTGCAGGAATCTGTATTTAGTTCCACCTGACATGGAACATCTACCAAACAGCACACGTCAAAATGCAGGAACATTTAATATAATATGCAAGTGTGACAGAGTGGTGCGTGGGAAACGAGGGATGGAGATCCGCAAACATAGGGTTAATTGAACAGAATGTGTAAGGTACACAATTATTTGTTCTAGGACAAACTATGGCATCCTTCCAAGAGCATGATGTCAGCCTGCTTTTAGAGCCAGAACAAGTGTATCTTCGGAGTATTGGAAACCCTTGAACACATACACCACGAGAGGCTGGCCTCAGGGCCATAGACATTGGGTGAGCAAATGTGAAATGTTCCTGGGCCTCACATATACGCAATATCCCTCTACTAAGTCAATGAACTATTTTAAAAATAATTACACATTTGACAAGGCCCTTTAAATGAATATCGAGCTCCTGCGTGCAAGGCAACAACATCATGCACAGTGCAAAAACACAGCGCTTGTGTTTTTCAGTGTGGATGACACTGCCTGGTATACAATCAATGTTGGCGACTATTGGCGAGGACCCTAGTCAGCCCGGGTGAATGACATATATTAATGAGCTCAAACTGGAGGAGTCTCCCACTATATGTAATGTCCGATACATGAATGTGTTAGTGTGTAGGCATCAGGGACTCTATCATAGGTTCATGTATGAGTCGGGCAGTCTTCTTCTTGAAATCTAACATACTTGCATTTATAGAAATGTGTTTTCAATTCGGGCTTTTGATCTTGATGAAAAATAAGTTATGGAGGTGATACAGGTCCTACAGTGAATGCTTCTGCCCCTAGTATTGACCAGGGAAACCATACAACGCAAACTTAATTGGAAATAAGGGCACAGAAAGTCAAACAAGTGTTGGAAGGGATTACAGTCTTCCATCCTATATCATGCGTGAGTTTCCCATCATATATAATGCTTGAGTCTCCCCTCATATATAATACTTGAGTCTCCCAACATGTATAATGCTTGAGGCTGCGATCATATGTAATACTTGAGTTTCCCATTACATGTAATGCTTAAGATTTCCATCATATGTAATGCTTGTGTTTCCCATCATACGTAATACTTGAGTACCCCATCATATGTAATGCTTGAGTCTGCCATCATGTATGATGCGCAAGTCTGCCCTCACATATAATGCTTGAGTCTGCCATCATGTATAATGCTCAAGTCTGCCCTCACATATAATGATTGAGTCTGCCATCATATGTAATGCTTGAGTCTGCCATTATATGTTATGCTTGAGTTTCCCATCATATGTAATATCCCATCATATGTAAAGCTTGAGTCTGCCATCATGTGTACTTTGAGTTTCATATCATATGTAATACTAGAGTATCCCATCATTTGTAATACTTGAGTCTGCCATCATGTGTAATGCTTGAGTCTCCCCTCATATACAATACTTGAGTCTCCCAACATGTATGATGCTTGAGGCTGGGATCATTTGGAATACTTGAGTACCCCATCGCATGTAATGCTTGAGTCTGCCATCATGTATGATGCGCAAGTCTGCCCTCACATATAATGCTTGAGTCTGCCATCATGTATAATGCTCAAGTCTGCCCTCACATATAATGATTGAGTCTGCCATCATATGTAATGCTTGAGTCTGCCATTATATGTTATGCTTGAGTTTCCCATCATATGTAATACTTGAGTATCCCATCATATGTAAAGCTTGAGTCTGCCATCATGTGTACTTTGAGTTTCATATCATATGTAATACTAGAGTATCCCATCATTTGTAATACTTGAGTCTGCCATCATGTGTAATGCTTGAGTCTCCCCTCATATACAATACTTGAGTCTCCCAACATGTATGATGCTTGAGGCTGGGATCATTTGGAATACTTGAGTACCCCATCGCATGTAATGCTTGAGTCTGCCATCATGTATAGTGCTCAAGTCTGCCCTCACATATAATGATTGCGTCTGCCATCATATGTAATGCTTGAGCATGGTATCATATGTAATGCTTGAGCCTGGTATCATATGTAATGCTTGAGTTTCCCATCATATTTAAAGCTTGATTGTGCCATCATGTATAATGCTTCAGTTCCCAGCATATGTAATACTTGAGTATCCCATCATATGTAAAGATTGAGTCTGCCATCACGTGTACTGCTTGAGTTTCACATCATATGTAATACTTGAGTATCCCATCATGTGTAATGCTTGAGTATGCCATAATGTGTAATGCTTGAGTCTACCACCATGTGTAATGTGTGAGGCTGCTATCATATGTAATGCTTGAGTCTGTCATCATATGTATTGCTTGAGTAGGCCATCATATGTGAAGCTTGAGTCTGCCATCATGTGTCATTTTTGAATCTACGATCATATGAAATGCTCGATTTAGGCGTGTCTTGGCTCTGCTGTATAGGCAATAGGTAGTCGACCATAGCTTCATCTCTAGGCTGGGTAGCCTTTTTGACTCTCCCACTAATGCTCAATACGTGCATGTTTTTATCTCTGGTGTACAGGCAGCAGGGATTCTATCATCAAATATATTTGATGGCGAAAACCTAGCTTGGGAACAACTGAGCTCTGCACAGGTAACAGACCAAACACTGATAGAGAGAATTTACAAGGCATCGGGTAAACATTTGTGATCGTTATCACAGTACAATATATGGAAAGGGTGTGCTAAGACAGTCATAATTCAGGTTCCAACTACGTGTTGTTGGAAGAGTCAGATCTTTAGTTCGTTCCTAAACTGAATGAGACTTGGAGCAATCCTGATTGCCAACAGGATGGAATTCCAGATGAATGGAGCATAGCAGGAGAAGGGCTGTTTCCTATGTGTCCCATTTAGAAGGCAGTTTAGTTTCCAATCTGGTGATGGCCTTACTGCAAGATGACCAGGTTCTGCCATAGGTTATTAGTTCGGCCTTTCGGTAGGCCAGAGTGCGGGCGGTGGTTGCCTTGTAGGTGAGGCACAGGGTATTGATCCAGATCCTAGCCGTGATGTGGAGCAGGTGTAATCCGTGTGGTTCTATGTCATATCATCGACAATCATTTTCATGACGGGTGTTTTTAGGAAAGAATTTTGCTGAAAAAAATTAATCGCATTTATTTTTATTTCAGGGTGGTACCCCCCCAAGTGTCCCCTCAGTAACCTATTTTTAACTGTTGCCGTTATCTGCCCTCCCCCCAAAAATTTGAATGAGTTTTTTCAACAAAGTGTTTTGGTGAAAACACCCACCGAAAAAACGACTGTCGATGAAATGACGTTGTACCATTTGTGCAGGGCTAGTGTGATGTGGGTACATTTCCTAGAGCCAGCAATAAGGCATGTCATGAATTGGCAGGCTTCTTTGAGTCATCAGCTACGAGCCCCTCAAGCAGGGCATTACTGCAGTCAATATGTGAGATCACCAGGGCCTGCACCATTGTTCGGAAGTCCTGGGTTGAGAGGAAGGGCAGAGTAGAGAGATCTGATACCAATCCCTTTGAGACTTTTTTTGATGTGTTGTTGGAAGGATAAATTGACATCCACAATGAAGACTAGGGATTTGCGAGAGTTGGTTGGGTGAGTGTTGAACCCATTCAATTGCATTTCATGCACCCACCTTTGAGTGGGGGCCTGCTTCTAGGGGTGGCCCAGGAGTAACAACTCAGTCTTGCTCGGGCTAAGCTTTAATAAGTTTGCACTTGTCATCCATGCTTGAATGGTTGCAAGGAATGAGCAAAGGGGAGCATCCCAGAGCAGACAGAGTTGCTTTAATTTTGTGAGCAGTTGGGTACGAAATACCTTCTCGATAGCTTTCCAATACACTGGAGGCTCATGATAAGCCGGTAGTTCTTTTAGGTCTTCTGGTTCAAGGGAGGGTTTTTTCAGGAGGTTAATCCATGGGACAAGCTACCTTCTTGAGTCTTTCACAACATGTAATTGTAATGCTCAGTCCTGTTGGCTCTGGTATATTATGGGGCAGGATATCAGGATACCAGATTTATTTTTTTGTTTCTGGGAGGGAAGTGTGCAAAAGCCATATTCTAGCAACAAGCGATGTCAGGAAGACAGAGAGGGCATGCATCATCATTTTCTCAGTATTGTGGGTGGTGGGTTATTATGCCCCGGGAAGTTGGAGAGAGTGCTGTTGGGCATGTGGCATATTGTTCCCTCTTGACTCCTCGCCTCACCTATACACTGTTGGTCTGTGGGGGCAGTTCAGGGATAAAAGGTGATGCACAGGGGGCATCAACAACACGAAATAGCATCTAGGTGGGTATTAGCAAGAGAATGACTTCCATCTCTGGGTTGCACGTCTGTTGAGTTGCCCTCTTGTTGCTCAGAATGTCGCTCATAACCCCTTTCTGAAAACATCATGGTGGTCGCTAAGAACCCCTCGCTGAAAACATCACTGTGGTCGCTCATAACCCCTCGCTGAAAACATCACAGCAGTCGCACATAACCCCTGGCTGAAAACATTACGTGGTCACTCAGAACCCCTCACTGAAAACATTACGGCAGTCGCTCATAACCCTTCACTGTAAACATCACGCTGCTTGCTCATAAGCCCTCGCAGAAAAAATCATGGTGGTCGCTCGTAACCCCTCGCTGAAAATATCATGGTGGTCGCTCGTAACGCCTTGCGGAAAAAATCACAGTGGTCGCTCGTAACCCCTTGCTGAAAACATCATGGTGGTCGCTCAGAACCCCTCGCTGAAAACATCACAGTGGTCGCTCATAACCCCTCGCTGAAAACATCATGGTGGTCGCTCAGAACCCCTCGCTGAAAACATCACAGTGGTCGCTCATAACCCCTCGCTGAAAACATCATGGTGGTCGCTCAGAACCCCTTGCTGAAAACATCACGGTGGTCGCTCAGAACCCCTCACTGAAAACATCACAGTGGTCGCTCATAACCCCTCGCTGAAAACATCACAGCAGTCGCACATAACCCCTGGCTGAAAACATCACGTGGTCACTCAAAACCCCTCACTGAAAACATTACGGCAGTCGCTCATAACCCTTCACTGTAAACATCATGTTGCTTGCTCATAAGCCCTCGCAGAAAAAATCATGGTGGTCGCTCGTAACCCCTCGCTGAAAATATCATGGTGGTCGCTCGTAACGCCTTGCGGAAAAAATCACAGTGGTCGCTCGTAACCCCTTGCTGAAAACATCATGGTGGTCGCTCAGAACCCCTCGCTGAAAACATCACAGTGGTCGCTCATAACCCCGCGCTGAAAACATCATGGTGGTCGCTCAGAACCCCTCGCTGAAAACATCACAGTGGTCGCTCATAACCCCGCGCTGAAAACATCATGGTGGTCGCTCAGAACCCCTCGCTGAAAACATCACAGTGGTCGCTCATAACCCCTCGCTGAAAACATCATGGTGGTCGCTCAGAACCCCTCGCTGAAAACATCACGGCGGTCGCTCAGAACCCCTCGCTGAAAACATCACGGCGGTCGCTCATAACCCTTCACTGTAAACATCACGGTGGTCGCTCAGAACCCCTCGCTGAAAACATCACGGCGGTCGCTCATAACCCCTCGCTTAAACATCACGGTGGTCGCTCAGTACCACTCGCTGGAAAAATCACGGCGGTCACTCATAAACCCTTGCTGGAAAAATCACGGCAGTCGCTCATAAACTCTCGCTGAAAACATCACGGTGGTCGGTCATAACCCATCGCTGAAAACATCACAGTGGTCGCTCATAACCCCTCGCTGAAAACATCACAGCAGTCGCACATAACCCCTGGCTGAAAACATCACGTGGTCACTCAAAACCCCTCACTGAAAACATTACGGCAGTCGCTCATAACCCTTCACTGTAAACATCATGTTGCTTGCTCATAAGCCCTCGCAGAAAAAATCATGGTGGTCGCTCGTAACCCCTCGCTGAAAATATCATGGTGGTCGCTCGTAACGCCTTGCGGAAAAAATCACAGTGGTCGCTCGTAACCCCTTGCTGAAAACATCATGGTGGTCGCTCAGAACCCCTCGCTGAAAACATCACAGTGGTCGCTCATAACCCCGCGCTGAAAACATCATGGTGGTCGCTCAGAACCCCTCGCTGAAAACATCACAGTGGTCGCTCATAACCCCGCGCTGAAAACATCATGGTGGTCGCTCAGAACCCCTCGCTGAAAACATCACAGTGGTCGCTCATAACCCCTCGCTGAAAACATCATGGTGGTCGCTCAGAACCCCTCGCTGAAAACATCACGGCGGTCGCTCAGAACCCCTCGCTGAAAACATCACGGCGGTCGCTCATAACCCTTCACTGTAAACATCACGGTGGTCGCTCAGAACCCCTCGCTGAAAACATCACGGCGGTCGCTCATAACCCCTCGCTTAAACATCACGGTGGTCGCTCAGTACCACTCGCTGGAAAAATCACGGCGGTCACTCATAAACCCTTGCTGGAAAAATCACGGCAGTCGCTCATAAACTCTCGCTGAAAACATCACGGTGGTCGGTCATAACCCATCGCTGAAAACATCACAGTGGTCGCTCATAACCCCTCGCTGAAAACATCACGGTGGTCGGTCATAACCCATCGCTGAAAACATCACGGTGGTCGGTCATAACCCCTTGCTGAAAACATCAATGCGGTTGATACCAACCTTTCTTCATTTCTATGGCTCTCGTTATGATTTTGGTGCTAATGGTAAAAAACACGCAGCATTTACAATACTACTTGTTTTTACAATCCTTCCCACTATGGGCTGATTTCCTATGCTTAATTTATCGCATCATTTTTGGTATAAAAACGCCCATGTTTACCTCTACCAAAAAGGTGGAGATCACTTTTTTCCAAGTATGTCTTAGATGCAGGCGGCAGTTACCAGAGTGGTGAGAATGTGAACACTGTGCTGATATTAACAGCCAATGTCTTATTGTTGTATTGTATTGACCCTTCTGTGCATTTCTTCTCCATTGGACACTAGCAGTGTGAGCCACTGCTGTCCCATATCCATTCCCAGTCTTCAAACGGGGATGAAAAAAGATTTCAAATGTTCAGAAGACCGGGCATGTCTAAATACTGCTCGCTGCAGTGCAGTAATTCTGCCTGTGCTGAATTGTTTTAATGCCTTAGTGGCAGCCACCCCAAAATCTTGGCGGACCCCTACAATACGTGCATGCGCTAATAGTAGTTACCCCGAAGTATTACTGACGTATTGAGTGTGAAGCCCACGCGGACCCCATATGTGAAGTATATGTTAGCACTTGCCCTGGTACACTATGGCCCTTATTCACAGAGCATTTTTTTCCAATAGGGTTTTGCCATTATAAAAACCTTGTGTGAATTAGGCTCTATGTATCTTTGTGGTGGACAATATGATTTTATGAACATAAATTAAAAGTAACTCTTTAATCTGCACCGCCATCATGCCGAGTTTATTAGTAGGCGTGCAACCCATCTTCTTCAAGTAAACGGGAGTATGATGACGCCTTCGTCGTTTTATCAGAAAATCATGCACGAGTGCTTTGCAAGGATACCTCCCATGCAATCTCCAGATGATACAAATATGAGCTGTCCAACTGGCTTCACGATGGGGCTGATGTCTTACTCCAGTCTTACTCCAGTCATGACACACAGGGGTCAAGTCCTAAAAATGTAAGTGGGGGGGACTCATCAACAAATGCAATGGGATGTGACATTGACAGAAATCAGCATATCAAGGTGAAATTTGCACATTTCATTGAATTGACTTTGCATAACCACCCAAATTGAACAGGACGAATGGCATTTGCCTTTCATAAAATAAACACATACACAAAACCAAGAGAGGATATTCTCTTTTAATAGTGTTTTTGAAATCGTTTAAAGGTGTGCATGTGTCAAACTCAAAGAAACAATACAAATGTTTACCCTGGGACTTGCATTACCGAAATGGGAGATTTCACCTTTAGTTGTTTTTTTTTTCATTGGGTTATATAGTGCAGTGGTGAAGTGTCTGGCCTACAAACCTGATGACTGTGGTTTGATCCCCGAGTTATGCTTTAATGCAAAAATTCAAAGAGGAGTTTCAAAGTTTCACATTTTAGCTGGGGGGGACTGAGTCCACCCTCTGGAAAAGGTGGGTGGACTCCGTCCCCCCGCGTGTACCCTCAACTTGAGCCCTGATGACACAAGGGCTATGACAAGAGTGTATCAGGCAGAACGGAAAGTGTTGACCTTCTTTCAATAACATTGCATGTGTTAGACAATAAGGGCCTGATTTACAAAAGTGTTCTGTAATGGTGCAATCCCATTGAAAAATGCGATGTAAATTACGCCCTACGAATCGTAAACAGGGTTCGAAATTGAGATTCCATGAGCAGGAGCTAAAAGCAGTTCTTGGATGTCGGGCTTCACCCAGAAGGCATGCGCTATCACTGGGGAACCAGGAGTGAGTACTCAACGCACCACAAATCCAACTGCTACATAACTTTAACTTTTTGCCCATTATGTATTATCCATTATGTTTAAATATGTCATAATTCTTTTTTTTAACATTCTCAAATGCTCAACGCTAATTTGACATGCACATGTTTACAAAGGTACAAGTGGCCTGGGGAGCCAGAACTAGGTCCTGGTAGCTGCTGTTTTCAAGATAACCAGGCTCTCCTACACTATAAACAGGAGCAACATACCACCCACCAATTTCAAGATATGCTTAGAAAACAGATGCTGCATGAAAGTTACACTCACAGAATCCAATCCAACTAGTAGCAGCACCAGATACCTGATAATGGATGTTAGTATATGTCTGTTCAAAAGATGGATATACTTCCTTGCCTGGTAATCAGCGAGCTGAAGTCCAGGTGATCAGCAAAGCAGTAATGGGTGTGTTACACCTATGTCACCCCCAGGACACTCCTGATGCCACAGACTCCTCTTATCTTGTGCCCTACATGGACTGGGAAACCCTTGGTTGCACCAGTCATTCATCAGTGGTGTACAGAAGAGAACTGAAATCATTGCTCTCGCCACAATGCACTGAATAGGTCTCTTATTATAGGATAAGCAGTGGTTTTAAAGAATGACCACAAGCTGCAATTACTGTTAACGCATGAGCAATACTTATAATCCAGCTCCTTAGAAGAAATATACAAGGTTGCTGGTTACGGATGCCGATTTCTACAAATAGTGGTATTTTCAGAACTCTGCATGCATTACTTTTCTATTTTTTTTATCCATTCCCTCCTTCATTTTGAGGATGGAAATGAAGGTTCTATGTGATTACAGAGAATACATAGCAGAGAATGCTTTTTCAGCAAAAACAATAAGTGAACAAATATCAAAATGCATTTTTTGGGGAGTGTGCCCCAGAACCCCACGTTTCTCTATGTGCTTAAACCAACCCCATTCGCACCGGTTTTACCCCTGTACCCCAACCCATATCTATTTTTTTAAATATGTTCGAAGTTTGTTTCTCTGTATTTGTTACAGCGTTCTCTGTAATTGTATTCTCTATTATCACTGGACACCGGAAACAAACTGTATAAAGTATCAATCCATCTCACCTTTCCTGCATTACCCTTCCTGCATTACACAAGTGATGACTGTATGCCTAAATAACCTTTTTGGTGCATGGAAGGGAGGCGGCACTGTTATCTCGATTGTTTCTCAATTGTATGTCAAGCCATCAAGCAGGGATATCAATCATGTGTTCTGCCTTTAGGCACTTCACTGTGGTAGCTGCCAGCATGCACCGGCATAAATGTATTCAAGCGGGCCTGCCTGTGCCGCTCACCTGTATGAATATGGTGAACTGTACCTTTCTCAGAATCCTGCAAGTCAAAACAGAACTGTGTAGCATGATTTTCAGATGGCAGGGAAAGAACTTCCAGTACCTCCTGTATACCTTAGATTTGGCATTGTGTACTATTCTGAATGTCCAGTGTATGATGGCTTTGGTGTATTAGTGCTCTATAAGGAGTCAACATACATATATACATACAAACAAAACATTCTGCTTGGGAAAAATGTTTAAAATAAATTCACAAATCCAGTACATTCGAAAATAAAATAAATAAAAAATAAAACATGAGTAGAGCACACTTTTAGCTCATAACCAGTCTGTATTGGCATTTTGTTGGCTCCTGCTGCTAGCCGCCTTTTCCCACTGCAATTTGAGTGCCAGTTACTATTATTGGCAAAAGGTTTATTCAGGACCGTGTCGACTCTGATCGCATGATATGATATGATATGGCATTTATAACGCGCCTATACACAAGTGTTTCAATCTTTTGACTGACATTTTATTACTAGCTCCCTCATCGCCCTGTTCTTTCAAGCACCCTAATCTCTCTTGCGAAACTACTTCGAACGCACACTCATGTGCACTTTGATGCCCTTGTGCAGACCGTGGGTGCTGTCCAAAGTGGATGTTCTCCTTAAGTGCCTATGCTGGGAAGGAATGCTATCTAGGAGCTGTGCACTTCACCACTTCTAAGAGCGGTGCACTTCACCACTGACCTTTTTCTCATTCAGACTCTTGGGTTATTCCTTTTTCATTTTGTGGTCTTGCTAAACCTAATAATAAAGGCAATTAATAATGGCAGAGCACAGCTGGCCGTACCGCCTACCTGCACTTAAAAATATCCAGTGTTGGTTGTCCTTAATCTATGTATGTCCACTTATGTATTGTCCACGGTGACTGTTCCATTTACACCCCTCTACAAACTGGTCAGAATGTCCCTCAAACTCACCCCATTGCAAGGAACCCACTGCTTCCCATGAAATGTGATTTCTGATCAATTGTGCATTCTTTTGTGAGCAAAAAAGCATTGTTCCTTCTGTATATAAATGAATAAATAAAATAAAAATATTCTTTGAATAGGTAAAGAACCTGCTTAGGAACAACTGCTTCAGGGACTGGTTCCCTGTTGCAGTATTTGCTTTCATTCTCTGAAGCGATAGGGCTGTGACTTTGCAGTGAGTTGTCTCTGGGTGTGCACTAGGAAATTGTACAGAGCTTGAAAACAAGAAGACAAGACAACCAACACTCACCACTGTGGCCTCAATGTAAGCAAACTTTACTCTGGATTCATATTGACGTTCTGTTTCTGATTTACTGCAGCATGCAGAAGGCATCCAGAAAAAGATGGCGCCTTCTTGCACACAAGCCCATATTTACCACCTCTGACCTTCAAGGTATTCCAAGTCACTAGCCAACCCCGAGGACATCTAACCCTCGCACAGTGGGGTCAAATGTCTCACAAACTAATTACAGGCAAGCAAATAACGCAACTTCATTAAATGTTACATTATGAAACGCCACTGGTGTTTTTTTGTTTTTAAAAACATTGTAGTGTACGTATCTCTGTAACGTTTCCCTTTTTCCAGCCACCATTTGCACCCACGCACCTGATTTGAATTCTATAATGCAGAGGCGCTGGCCCTTCCTGTTCCTAGTATGAGAAAGGCCCTATACTGAAGCAGCTGCACTGCCGACCACGGCTGTAAAGCAGGATTTTCGAGTGGCGCCATATCATGACTCTGAAACTTGGAATTCATTATAGCTTCTAAATGAGGATTCTTGAAAATGTCGGCCTCTGAGGCACTGGTACTATGGGTACAGTGTAGCTGCCTTTGCAGAAGGGCGTGGCGCTTTCCATGAAATCGCCTTCTTGAGAGCGATACCGTGAGCGCCACTGGACATGGGTGGACAGCCGCTTTAGCAAGGCGCAGAACGCCGCGAGCTGTAGAGGCACTTTTACTCAGGTAGAACCTGTTTGGTTTTTCTGTGTGACCTTCCTTCGTGCTTCCTGTTTCATGAGAGACTAGAAGCCTAAACTGGTCGCGTGGGTTGCCAACACACGCCCTGAAACCAGAGCGATTTCAATGATTTTATAAGCCGTCCCCAGGGCGGCGCGGCAACACGGGCGAAGTTCTCTCACAACTCAAAAGTGCGAGTGCTTGCCTTTGAACCGAGCAGCGCGAAGTGTATTGCGATGCATCCGGGTGCACGGGGTCACCCTTATCATGTCATCATGTCCAGCGACACACATTCCTTGATCGCTGGCAATCGGGTGTTCTGTAACAGAACACCCTAACATTGATTGCCAGCGATCAAGGAATGTGGGTGTGAGGTGGGGCTACAGAAAGGATGGAGCGATATGGGTTTCAGCATCACCCCGGAAGGCTTTCAAACTCTAGAACCACAATTATACCATCGAATGGTCGTCACAACTGGCAGCGAACCTTCAGCAAGACCAGTGAAGAACTCTTTACCACCAGCGCAGCACCGGGGCATGGTATTGCGCAACAGGTTTGCTATACAGTGGCTCCCGTGGCTGAGTTTGTTAACACAGATAAGAGCTTTTTCCCGAAGCAGGTGGGCAGAAAGAGCCCCGAAGCGGTCCCAGGAAAACCGTGGAAACCTGCGACTAGCAGGACACACAAAAAAAAAACAAATACAGTATACATGTGAAAATAAGAGTGCATAGCCGTTCGGGGTGTGGGCACTACACAAGGTAATGACAGGGCTTTACCTGCTGCTTCCGCGCTGCTGTAGAGGCGCAGCTCCTGCCTGCTTACTCTCTCCCATGGTATAACCTGTTATCCGCGTGCGAGTGCTAAATATGTACATAAGAACACCTCGCTGTCGGTGAGTTTGCATGGCAGGCTCTGAAGCTTGCGCCATTGGGCGCGCGGACGCCACGTGACCGCAGAGGAAAATAAAGTCCTTCAAAGTTTGCGTGTCCTGCTTCCGAGAATATGTAACCCTTTACCCGCAGGCTGCGTGCAGCCTCAGGGGCGGCACGGGCAGTGGGAAGCTGGTTTTGTTTAACTAGCAGAAAGAAACGGCCGTAAATGTATTCCTTATTTTACATGTGCACCACATGCATGAACAATGATCAGCTGGCAACTAGTCCCTACAATGGCAATGACCATACTTTACGCATCAGCTACACATGTACTTCTCGAAGGATACCGCTATCCAGTGATTTTACCGAAAACTTTATGTTCGACGTATATATATATATATTTATTATTTGCTTTTTTTTTTTTTTACAAAAAACCTATACAAAACAACAATTTAAAATATACAGTTACATGAATACAAAATGTAATTAAACCGAAAATATACTGATTTAAAACATATATGGGGATAAGAGGTTAAAACAGGTTTGGAGGGGTTTTGGGTGGCTTAAAAGCACGGTGAGGGGGCTTGGGTTGGGGTGAGAACCCCCAAACAAACCCCCCCCAAAATGTTGGCATTTTTTGTTTCCGTAAAAAATGCCTCGAAAAAAAAGTTTGCGGTAAAATCACATAGAACCAAGGATACCTACTAAAATTGTTAATAGCATAATTCCTGCACTGACTGCATCTCAATGTAAAATAGAACATTTAAGAGCTGTTTGTTTCAATATTTTATTAGTGTAGCAAAGAATCTTCATCTGTAATAATGTAAAGCAGGGGTCTCCAACCTTTACATCAGCAAGAGCTACTCGTAGTTGAGGGGCAATCAGCCCAAGCTACTGGCGAGATCTACTGGGGTGGGGATGTTCAAGAGCATGGCAATTTTTACCAAGATTTTTTGGGGTGGGTAATGAAGATGCTGGTGATTCAAGAAAACAGTGTGAGAGATGTGGGTGGAGTGATGAGCTTGCTGGTGCAGGGCAATGGTGAACTAGTTGGGAGAGGGTAATACTGCGCTTCATAGATTGGGACATTGCCAAAGGCAGCACCGGAGGGTTCAGTTGGTTCAACTGGGACCAACAAGCTCAATTCACAATTTGAAGTGGTTCGGGAAGCGAAAACAGTTGGATTCTGAATGTCTTGATTATCAGGTTAATGTCAGTCCTAATGGAGGGACTTAAAGATAAAATGTAGTCCTTGTTTTTGTGCTCCCACCACAGTGGAGGCTGGCACACAACTGCAGAGGTCCTTCCACTAAGAGAGGTTTTCGATACCAGTGTGGCATGTCTTGTTCAAGCAGCAGGTCACCCCTAATGTGCACAAGAGATGGTTAGGGAGCAGAGCTTGCGTATGCCTTGGATACTCAGTCTTCACCACCGCCGGAACGTTTGGGAAAGTCAGCACTCCCAACAGAGATCCCGTGAATTCTTCCTCAGGTTTATTTTTCAAGAGTGAACCAAGGAAGGTATGGGTGAACCACTCTTTTAAAGGCAAGAGTCCACAAGCAATTGAACTAAAGCAAGCCCACCCAAGGGGTCCAATCTCTGGCCTTATGCGCAACCCTCTGCGCAACCTTAGGCTCTCCCCTCCAGTGGTTAGCCATACTTTGTGTTTTTTGTCCTTTTTCTAGGTCCCCTCATTTGCAATTTACTATTGTACGGTGATCTGTGTCCCTTAGGCTCTCTCCCACTTCCTAGGGTCTCATCCACTGTGGTTACTGTTGTACTATGATCAGTGTCCCACCAGGCTCCCTCCTTCTCTTTAGGTCCCCCTTCTTCTTGGTTACTGTTGTTCTGAGATCTGTGTCCCTAAGGCTCTCTCCCACTTCCTAGGGTCTCATCCACTGTGGTTACTGTTGTACTGTGATCAGTGTCCCACCAGGCTCCCTCCTTCTATTTAGGTCCTCCTTCGTCTTGGTTACTGTTGTACTGTGATCAATGTCCCACCAGGCTCCCTCCTTCTATTTAGGTCCCCCTTCTTCTTTGTTACTGTTGTTCTGTGATCTGTGTCCCATTAGGCTCTCTCCCACTCCCCATGATCTCATACACTGTGGTTTCTGTTGTACTGTGAACCGTTCCCACTAGGCTCTCTCCCACTCTCTCAGATCCCACACTGTGGGGGGTACCATTTGTACTGTTGTGTGTACCTGTCTTCCACTTCTGTGTGTTCCCAGTGGTGTGACCCCTCTCCCTCCTGTGCATACTTCCTACTTCCTCGCCGTATCCTCTATGGTGCTTTCCGTCAGGGATGTCATTTAGGGGTCACCAGAGGTTGCAACTTGAGGTCAACCTTGCTACCCCTGTGGTCTCCCTGGCTACCCCTAAAAAAAAATATCACTTTTTTTTGTAATGCAAGCTTCTGGGCTGTGGCCAGCACCATGTGGCTCTTTACTTCTGAAGTGGCTGCCTTTCTTGTTCAGGCCTCTTAAAAAAAAAAGAAGAAAGAAAAGAACCAGGGCGCCATAAGTCTAACACTTTCAGCACTGACCCTGACCCTAAATAAGAATATTTCAGATACACTTCAAGGGGTGAGTCCCTGATAGTCTGTTCTTAAACACCTCATCTCAGCCTTTCATCCTTCTGAGGTCAATAAATGAGTACCAACACAGATTGGGTGATATTGGGTGTATATTCTTTCTATATAAAGCACTTAAGCGTAAGTGCTATATAATAACAAATCATTATCATTTGGCCATGGACGTCTGCTTGCATTCACAGTAATTTGGTAATATGGGTCTATAAACACTGATCCTAATGATATATATGGTGATCCATTCTTGTATGAAATGTACATCACATTATAGTGATATTGTAACCATATTTTTCATTGTGTTCTTTGGAACAATGCTATGTGATGCCACTTCTTGTTTTGTCAAGGGGTGAAAGGTCGTGTTCCATCGCTTCCCGCGATATCATTTTGGGGTGGGGTCAAATGTCATCACTTCCTGTGATGCCATCAGAGGTCAAGGGTCATATGATGTCACTTCTGCTAACCCAGGCATTTTGGTGAAATGACGTCCGTGCTTTCCGTCTCCCCTTTCTTCTCCAACTGCTACTCTACCTCCTATTTTATCCCTCTCACTAAGTCGGGAAGGATGAAGTTCAAGAGGGACATCCTGGTCTCCAAGCCAGGCCTACCTAACACTGATATCTATATCAGTGCTTCTTCCAGACAGACACATACTGACATCCTCTTTGTCGTTCCCTCTCCAGACCTATAAACCCGTTATATGGTTTCTGTTCTCTCTCCTTTTTCTTCTTGTCCCATTAATGGTGGCACTCGGTGGAAGGTCCTCTTGGCCTACTTCCACTCCTCCAAGTCCATCATTAATCTCTATCTGAATGGCACTGTCTTGGTCCAGGGCCCTCAGCCCAATTTCCTCCTTTTTGATAGGCGTCTCCCGCGTCTTATCAACCTCCGTCCTTCTCCTGCTACTCCTACCTGAACCTCTCTGGCTCCTCTGCCTCCTCCATCTTCCACCACCTCTCTGGCACCTTACTCCTCCTCACTGGCTACTTTGCCACCTCGTTCTACCACCTCTGCCCACTCTTGAGGCACTCTACCACTTCTACACGTTGTACCTCAAGCCTGTACCCCTCCACAGAAGTCGTTGAAATGTGGCAACCTACTCTATGTCGCTACTCTCAACTCTCACTCTGCTGTCAAACACTCCTCTGACATCTGCCACCTCCATGAAGAACTTGAGCTGTATGTCCTCGCTCTCATTGAAACATGGTTCACGGGCAGTTCTGTCATGAGTTTTGACACTATTCTCCCGGATGGCTACAAGATCCTCTCCGAACGCAGAACCAACCATCTCAGAGGTGGAGTAGCTCTGATCTTTTCAGAGTGGGTCCCTGCTTCTTTCATTCCTATGCATGCCTACTCCTCCTTTTAAGGGCTGGTCTGCAGCCTCTCTATCTCTCCTTGCCTCTCTCTGACTGTGGCCATCATCTACAGGCCACCTGGCCAGCTCGCCCTTTCCTCTCAGAGTGGGCTGACCCCTCCTCTTCTCTCCTTACCTCTACCACTCAACTTCTCCACAGAGACCTAAACATCGAACTGGATGCTTCTAATCCCTCATCAGGGCTCCTCTTCAACCTCTGAGACACTCTCTCTTTCCATTCTACCCCCTAGTCTGACACACTCTGCCGGGCATACCTTGGATGTTCTCATCTCCTCAGACATCCCCTCTCAAACCCTCTCACCACTCCTCTCTCATGTACTGACCACTTTCTGCTCTCCACTCACCTAATACTCTATGTCCCCCAGGCTAAGCCCACCACAGTACTGCCACCTACCTTCTCGGTCATTCGGCCCATGAAGTGTGTGTCAGTGGATGCCTTTGCTGCTACTTTCTCTGCTCCTCCCACGCCTGCAGCTGACTCACACTCTGACACGGCACTCTCTAACCTGCATCTTTCTATCTCCAACACTCTGGACGTACTTGCCACTGTCATGAGAATCTGTCTGAAGCCTACCTCCAAGTGAAACACTTGGTAGAACTCCGACCTTGCCACCCTGAAACGCAAGTGTAGGCTCGCTGAAAGGAAGTGGAGAGCATCAGGTGCATCATCCGATAAGCTGGCCTGCCGCCTGCTCCAAAGGCAATACAAACTCTCTGCCCTGTCCAAGAAGAGAGCCCACATCCATGCCTCCATTTCGGCGGCCTCTTACAACACGGCCAAAATCTCCAAGTAGCTGGGCAATCCTTCGTCAGTCTCCACCTATGCAATGCCCTCCTAGGTCCTCTGTATGGCTCTGGCTTCTCACTTCACCACTAAAACTCAGAACATCTTGCCCTCTCTCTCCTCTTCCTCTCCTTCTTTTGGCCCCCATCTGGCCACCTCTCCCTCTCCTCCTCCTTTCTCCTCTTTCTCTCTGACTACACCTGACAAGGTTTCCAGATAAGTCTGATCGATGAAAGTGTTGTCAAATTAGGTGTTCCCCTGCTCCTCCAGAACCATCAAGGACCACATTGACACCCTTGCTCCAGCTTTGGCCACTTTCTGCAATCACTCTTTTGCCACTGGAACTTTCCCCTCTCTCCTCACACACTCCCTTGTACACCCCCTCCTTAAAAAGCCTTCTTCTGATCCTACCTGCTCGACAAACTATCGCCTGATCTCTATCACTCCTTTCCTGGGCAAGCTCCTGGAAAAGCTGCCCATCTCCCAGCTTACTCTCCGCACTGAATCTGTTGGTTGTCTCCATGACCATAAGTCTGGCTTCAGAGCATCCAGAGGCACAGAAGCTACTCTCCTGAACACCTGTGAAGATCTGCTCACTTATTTCGATTCAAGAATTCCTTCTTCCTCATCCTCCTTGACCCTTCCTCTGCTTTTGACACAGTCAATCACGGCATCCTGATCAATCGACTCTGTGAGATCCTCGACATCACGAATCAGGCCCTGGAGTGGTTGTCCTCCTCCCTCATGGACCGACCCTCCCATGTCCAACTTGGGTCCTTTCTCTCTACCCCCTCTCTCTCCACTTGTGGTGTTCCCTAGGGCTCTAACCTCTCACCCTGGATCTTCAATGTCTACTTGGCACATTTCGCCCAAATTATCTCTACCTTCTCCTCTAACTTTCAGCGTTATGCGGATGACACTCCGCTCTCTTTCAGGCTCCCCTGAATCTCCTCTCCTCTCTCGCTCATTCCTGACTGTCTATTCATGATTCAAGATTGGTGCGCCTCCAACGATCTCTGCCTTAATGCCACTAAGAATGAGATCCTTTTCATTGGGACCCCTGCTCCCTCTTTTCCTTTCTCACTCTGGCTGAACTCCTTCAGCCCTCTTCCTTTCACCTTCCTGTGAAGCAAAAAACCTTAGTGTCATCTTCGACCCACTCTCTCCTTCTCTCCTCACATCACAGACCTTGCCGAGAAGACCCACTACCAGCTGCACATCCTCAGAGGTATTCTTCCATTTCTCACTTTCCCCCAGAAGCTCACTATCCCCAGAGCCCTGGTTCTCTCTAGTCTGGACTACTGCAAGAGCCTCTTTCTCAATCTGCCGTCCTTTACTCTCAGCTCTCTGCAACTAATCCAGAACAGGACATCAAGACTTGTCCTTGGCCTCAAGCATAGGGACCATATCCCTTCAGCCCTGAAATCTCTCCACTGGCTTCCAGTTTCTGCAAGGATGGAGTTCAAGACCCTCTGCATCATCTACAGTGCTTTCTGGGACCGGGGTCTCTACTACACCCAACTCTCTCTTCCAAAACACCTTCCTTCTCGAGCCCTTTGCTCAGCCACCTCTAACTCTCTCAGAGTCAGACGTTTCTTCAGCCAGAGAGTGGGGGGTAGATCTCTTGCCTCTGCAGGTGCCTCCCTCTGGTTTAGCCTCCCTGCCCCTCTCAAATTTGAGCTGGACCACCTGAAGTTCTGGAAGCTGCTAAAGTCCTTCCTTTTCGCCTCTGCTTTCTCTCTTTCTCTCCCCTGCTGCTCTGAATGACACATGGCCTAGTAGGATCGTTTATCTTGTTCTCCCTCTGTCTTCCCTCCCTTGTCTTGTCACACCTAGAAACACTTGTGTCCAGGGTGTGTTATAAATGACTTATCATATCATATCATATCATATGACAAATGGTCTTTGCCTTCTGACATCACACCCAAAGTGCTTTCTTCTAAAGGAGGTGGAAGGGACAGAAAGGTAGACTATAGAAAGAAACAAGATGGTAGAATCTTCCTCCAGCTGGTCTGAGCTGTAAGTGATTTCAATCTGGCACACACCCAAGTCACGCCCAGCGTGCAGTGCACAAATGAACCCTTAGTTTCTTTATCTATAAATTCAATATTCTGAATGATATACCACTCATATCACACCCTTCTCCTGAGACCCCCCGGTCACAGTGAGCAAGGAATCAGGCTAGTTTGCAAAGGTAGATGTTTATTCATGTATTTAGAATTTAATCACAATATATTTTAATAGGTAAACAACAATCACCAATGGGGTGACAGAACACTGACTAGTATCTTTAACACACTAGGAATCAAGGAATGAGCATAAAACAAGTGCACCACAGAAAATAATACTTTTGTGTTGGTTTGGTATAGATGGCACTATGGTTAGGGGTTCCGCCTGCAACAGCCCTCAACCCCCCAATAGACAATGAATAGATGTGAGGAGAGAGCAGGTATTCAGGAATAGCACAAATCAAACAGAATATCACTCCCATCTTTCCCCTTCAAACACAAGAGAAAAACGGAATTGACTATTTAGCTCTCAGAATGGCTTTGAAATTGTCTTTGGAATTGACTGAGCGAAAACACCAAATGTGGTCAAAAATACTTAAATTATTATAAATTCCTATGAGAGCCGCTTTGATCAGTTGCATCTCACGCCGGGTCACCTATATTGCTTACTCGCGTCATTCACCACCATTTCCAGCAAAGAACCCGCATAACCTGAAAACCTGGACCAGCGTCCTAAAGCTTCCCAAAGTGCCTGCGCTCACCGCTGAACGTCATCAAGTCCTTTTGTCACATAGTCTGCTTACATATATATATATTTCGGCATCCCACTACATTATCTCCCAATTCATCACTACAGATCAGCTTGGCTCAAAATGGCGGCCTGTTGATCTGTATTAATGAAGCAGTATGCACGTTCTAGTCTTTGCAGAACTGACGCCTACTGCTGCGGCTGCCTTTGCAACACAAAAAAAACAACACCATTAGTATTCCGAGGCTTTAAACCGCAAATACTAATGGCAATAAGCCCCTCGCCGGCAGGCCATTGCCGCCTAATGGTAATGCCCCCAGGGCCTTCATTAATTATGGGCCCTGGGGACAGTACCTTAGGCGGTAATGGCCTGCCGGCTCGGGGCTTATTGCCAAAGTACTTCAGATTTATAGATTGATTTGTTTATATGATTAATTCTTTTCTAATCTGTTGTATTTACATTGTAGAGCATGAAGATTGAAATGTTCTCAATTGATTACATTATTTTTCTCTTGACGAAGGAAGAATCCCGAAATGTGAAGAGCTCTCATTTGTATATCATATCATTAAATAATTGTATATTTTTGACGATTGATTTTATTTTGACCTCTTGAATTACCTGAACAGTTATTGAATGAAATGAATTCTGACTGTAATACAGTATAGTGGTGTGCAGGGGACGTGAGTGTCCTTAGTTCTTGGGACTTTTCCTTTCTTTTCTCATTGTCTTCCGCCTTGTGCCAGGGTGGTACCACTCTCCCCCGCACCCCAAACGCATGAACCAACAATTTATCTTAATTTACACACATTTTACCCAGGTGTGCAACTTTAGTGTGTTTTCTTCTTTGGTATATTGTATCCCCTCACCTCTTACTGAGGTAGTGGCATTCTATACATTGAACTGCACCCACTAATCAACTTGTGTAAGGGATTATGTCCTCCACTAAAATTAATGAGCTTACTAACAAAAAGGCCTCCACATCAGCCTTCAATGAGCAAGGAGCGAACAGAATTTTAAGTCTGATTAAGGAGATTTAATCTACCACTCCCCTAATGTCTAACCCTGATAACATAATCTTTCAACTATAAAAATTCATTATAAGAGAAATTGTCAAGACTTGATGGTCGTGTAGACGATGAAACCTCCGTCCTCAAGTACCACCCGAACAAAGTAACATTACTACTGCTCGTGTAGTCCTTGAGGCCACAGGTGTACAGTGCCGTCAGCCAGAACCAGGAACGCCGGAAGGACCCCCCTGACCACTGTAAGTCAAACAATTAGATTAAGCAATGGAAACAGTCCCAATCTAAAGCAAGATAATATACCTACAAGAAGGCTTACCCAATACAGATGGCAGGAAACCCAGTGAAAGATGTAATGTGACAGGGGTCTGCGGTAGCCGGCGGCGGTTGGCCACAGTTTGTAACCTGGATGGCACTCGGTTGGATGACGATAACACCTGATGCAGGAGAAGCAGGGTCAAGAACCAAGACAAGCAGGGGAGTCCAGAATCAATCCAATGAGCAATCCGAGGTTGTAGATGCAAATATTCCTTGTTAATGCAGAGGGCAATCCAAAATCAGTCCCAGAGATATGGCTGAGGTTGAGTCCGGTAAATCACAAAGTAGAAACAAAGGTACGAGGGGAGGTCGAAGAAGAATTCCAAAATGGGGTCCGTGGTCGAGAGAACAAGAGTCAGAAAATCCGTAGAAACGCCAAACAGTATGAACAGAGTCAGCTGTGAAGCGTTGAGTGATAGTCAGCGCGTTCCTTTTGAATGCAAGAAATGCTCATGTGATTGAGTCACATGACTGCACTTCTAGTCATGTGACTGTGCTCCAAAACACGTGACTGTAGTTTCGTGCAGTTCCTTCATGCGCGACGGACGCTCTGCGTCTTTCTGTTCCAAACATGAGCCTTACTGGTTGTGTGAAGCACTGCGCGATGAGCCCGATGAGCCCCACGGCGTCGGTGCTGCAGGAACCTGGTGGCAAGTCGCCAGGGCATTCGCCAGCGTAAAAAAGGAGAACGTGGTTGGTGCAGATGTTTTGGATGCCAATCGTCATTACCCACTCGCCGGCAGACCTGTAGGGGTACGTGGGAACTAATCTGTTTGAGGTCCTGGGGTGTTTGTTGTGTGCTAGACAGGGTTGCCGGGGGTGGGACTACTGGGGGCGTGACAGAGCCCCCCCCTCAAAGGCCCATGACTACGTGGGCTGGAAGGGTAGTCCCTATGGAACCGGGCCACTAACAGTGGAGCATGAACATCAGAAGAGGGAACCCAAGAACGTTCTTCCGGACCATAACCCAGCCAGTCCACTAGGTATTGCAAGTGACCCCTACAGAGACGGGAACCCAGAATGGCGCTAATCTCGTACTCATCTTGGGAAACCACCGGGACAGGAGCAGGAGGGGAGACAATGCGAGTCGGTTCAGGGCAAGGCTTGAGCAGCGAGGCATGGAAAACCGGGTGCAATCTCCAGTTGGTGTGAACAGTGAGGCGGTAGGCCACCAGATTGGGGACCTTGGAGACCCGATACGGGCCAACAAAACAAGGCAGCAATTTGCGGCACCCCGGTATGTGCAAATGGCGTGTAGATAACCAGACCCGGTCACCCACCTTATAGGTAGGGGCGTCTGTCCTCTTCCTGTTAGCGGCAGTCCTCATGGTGGCTTGGGCCTCCTGGAGATGGATGAGGGTCTGGGCATGGACTGAGGTGAGATCCCGGGCACAATCATTAGCAGCAGGGGTACTGGTGAGAGCAAAATCAGGAAATGGTAGAGTATGCGGGTGCTGACCATACAGTGAGTAAAACGGCAAAAAACCTGTGGATGAATGAAGGGCATTGTTATACGCAAACTCCGCAAGATGGAGTGAGTTAAGCCAGGTGTATTGGAATTGAAGGGTTAGACAGCGTAAGTATTGTTCTAATGCCTGATTTACCCTCTCAGTCTGACCGTCGCTCTCAGGATGGTAGGCAGAGGAGAAGTGTGCATCAATGCCCAGGAGTTTGGTAAGAGCCACCCAGAAATGAAACATGAATTGTGAGCCACGGTCCGACACGATGACATAGTGTAAGCCGAACAGACAAAAGACAGACTTAAAGAACATCCGAGCCAGGGAAGAAGCAGAGGGAACGCCTTTACAGGGTACGAAGCGGGCCATTTTAGTGTAAGAATCTACTATAACCCATATTGTGTTCTAGCCTTGCATACGAGGTAAGTCAGTGATTAGGTCCATCGAGACTGTATGCCAGGGCCTTGGAGGGATGGGTAAAGGTTGTAATAACCCTAGTGTGCGACCCCTTCTTGTCTTAGTCTGTGCACATATCGAGCACGTGTTCACGTAGGCTTCCACGTCTCATCGCATAGATGGCCACCAGCACCAGCATTTCAGCAAATCTAGAGTACGTCGCTGCCCTGGATGGCCATTGATGAGGGCATTGTGGGACCAATCCAAAACTTGGTTGCGGGTGTCACTAGTGGGCAAAAACAGTTTCACTTGAACAAAAGGCAACCCATCTTGCAAAACCGGATCCCATTCAGTCAGGGCTTGGGGATGGTGTACTACCCATTGGCGAATAGCTGTTAGCATAGGTTGCGATGGAGTGCAAGCGCATACTACGTGTCCCTTGCCCAACAGTGCATCCGGGTAAGACGGAAGGGGAACCCCCCCTGGCGAACGGGACAAGGCGTCTGCCTTACCGTGAACCACCCCAGGTCTATGTTTGACAACAAAATCATATGCAGCAAAGAAGAGGTGCCAACAGACTTGTCTGCTGTTAACGCACTTCAATGATGCCAGATCCTGCAGGTTCTTGTGATCTGTGTAAACGATGGTCTGGTGTTTAGCCCCTAGGAGATGGTGTCTCCAGACCTGAAAGGCATCTCTAATGGCGAGAAGCTCCTTTTCAGTGACCGTGTAATGTGTTTTGGTCGGCGTGAATTTCCTTAAATGGTAAGCCACTGGATGCAGTAGACCGGTGGTTGGACAAGGCTGGAACAAGACTGCACCCAGTGCAAATGAGGACGTATCCGCCTCCACGATGAAGGGGAGCTCCGGATCCGGATGTTGTAGGACTGGAGCCGTGGTGAATGAGGTTTTAAGGGTGTCAAAAGCCACTTGATGTTCTGTAGACCAATTGAAAGATACCAGAGGGCTGGTCAGGGCAGTTAATGGCACCACAATGGAAGAAAAACTAGCAATGAAGAGCCGGTAAAAATTTGCAAACCCCAAAAAGGATTGTAATTGCTTGAGTGTAACAGGGACCAGCCAGTCAGTAATAGCTTGAACTTTGAATTGGTTCATTGTTAACCCCCCAGGTGAGATGTGAAACCCCAGGAATTCAACCTCTTTTGTGTGAAACGTACACTTCTCAGGTTTCGCATATAGGGCGTTCTCTTTGAGTCTTGTTAGTACTTCTCTGACGTGAATGATGTGTTCCTTAAGTGAAGAGGAGAACACCAATATATCATCTAGATATACCACGACATATATGTCCATGATGTCACTGAACACATCGTTTACAAAACATTGGAAAGTAGCCGGGGCATTACATAAGCCGAAGGGCATTACTGTATATTCAAACAATCCCTGGCAAGTGCAGAAGGCTGTTTTCCACTCATCCCCAGGGCACATACGAATCAGATTGTACACCCCCCGGAGATCCAACTTGGTATAGATTGAAGCATTGGTCAGTTTGTCTAGTAAGGTTGAGATGAGTGGGATGGGGTAGCAGTTTTTTTATGGTGACTGCATTTAGCCGCCTGTAGTCCACACAGGGACGAAGGTCTCCCTCCTTCTTGGGAACAAAAAATATGGGTCTGGCCACGGGTGAGGAGGAGGGTCTGATATGGCCCAGATGCAGGGCGTGGTGAATGTATTCCTTCAGAGATACTTCTTCCGATGGCGACAGGGAATAGATACGGCCCTTGGGAATCGATGCCCAAGGAACCAAGTCAATGGGGCAATCGTATGGCCTATGAGGGGACAAAACCTTGGCAGATGCTTTATCGAATACTTTGTGGAAATCATGATAAACTGAGGGCACCCCAGTCAAAGTGGCTCCCACCGTATGTGATGTCTCAGAAGGACCATCCCCCCCTATAGTTACCGATTCCAACCCCCCAAGGGCTCTTGCAGGGTTGGTAACGCCTTCCTCCTCCAACAAACAAAAGTGTTGACAAACCTCTGACTCAAAAGAGACCTACCCTGTACCCCAGTCGATAAGAGGATTATGTCTTCTCAACCAGGCAATGCTTAATATTATTCCGAACTGTGGAGTCGAGATAAGGTCAAAGGACAATGATTCCTTGTGATTACCCTGGATGATCACCTCCATCGGAGCGGTCTGTTGTTTGATTGGACCGGAAATGAGGGAGGAGCCATCAATAGCCTGGACTGGTTCGGGATGTGATTTGGTTACCAACGGGAGATTCATCGACTTGGCCAAGGTGATGTCTATGAAACAACCGTTAGCCCCCGAATCTATAACAATGTGTACTGAATGTGAACAGTCCCTGGTAGGATGAAGTACGGCCTGGACTATGACTGGCCTTACAGGACCAAAGGTAGGAACCTTCCCGGGGTTGTGAAACAAGCTTGCCTTGTCCCCCGTACTCAAGGATGAGCTTTCTGAAAACCTGAGTTCCTGTTCTTTGGGCGTCGAGGGCACTCTTTAACGTAGTGCCCATTGAGGCCACAATAGAAGCATGCATTGTCTGTTCTTCTACGTTCTATTTTGGTCTGGGTGATGGGGCTTCATAACCCTCCTATTAGCATGGGTTCACCTGCATTATTTGGGGAAGGAAGAGATTGACTGGCAGAAAGACCTATTTCTGCCCGGCGTTCAGTTCTCCGAGCGTCTACCTGAAGTGCTAGGTCTACCAGGTCGGAGTAGGAAGCCGGGAGCGAAGGGACTACTGAGAGGGCGTCCTTCATAGTACTACACAGACCCCTATAGAATACCACGGCTTCCTTGTTTTTGGGCCAGGATGTCTCTGCGGATAACTGGTTAAACCGCGTGATGTATTGTATCAGGGTCTGTCTACCTTGAGCTAGATCCAATAATTCCAGATCCCGAGACTGGGCTTTATACCTGGTATCAAAAACCTTGGCCATCTCGTTCACCAGGAGGTCAAAATCATAGAGAGTCGGGTGATCGTTCTCCAGGAAGGGGTTAGCCCAGGTAGCTGCTATACCTGTCAGATGGGAGAGCAAAAAGGCGGCTTTGGTGGTTGAGTCGTGGAACACCTGGGGTCGACAAAGAAAATGAAGCTTGCATTGATTAATAAATGTACGATATTTCCTGGCATCACCCTGGTATTTCTCAGGGGCTGCTAGAGGGAACGGGGTAGAGGTACCACAGGTGTCGGTGGTGTGGGAGGTGTGGAAGGGCCCGGATTTGGGGGTGTGGGGTCTCCAAATTCAGAGTCAGCCGGTAATGGGTGGCGGGCGCTTTGTAGGGAATCTAAGCAATGGTGTATTGCAGTTGTGGCAGCTGCCATTTCTATTCTAAGGGATGCAACAGCTTGCATTAGAGAAGTCACGGGGTCCCCGGTAGCGGTTTCCATCATCCAGACGACCAACGTAGGCTTCACAGTCTGTCAAGACTTGATGGTCGTGTAGACGATGAAACCTCCGTCCCCAAGTATCACACAAACAAAATAACAATACTACTGCTCGTGTAGTCCTTGAGGCCACAGGTGTAGAGTGCCGTCAGCCTGAACCAGGAACGCCGGAAGGACCCCCCTGACCACTGTAAGGCAAACAATTAGATTAAGCAATGGAAACAGTCCCAATCTAAAGCAAGATAATATACCTACAAGAAGGCTTACCCAATACAGATGGCAGGAAACCCAGTGAAAGATGCAATGTGACAGGGGTTTGCGGTAGGCGGCGGCGGTTGGCGACAGTTGGTAACCTGGATGGAACTCGGTTGAATGACGATAACACCTGATGCTGGAGAAGCAGGGTCAAGAACCAAGACAAGCAGGGGAGTCCAGAATCAATCCAATGAGCAATCCGAGGTCGTATATGCAAATATTCCTTGTTAATGCAGAGGGCAATCCAAAATCAGTCCCAGAGATATGACCGAGGTTGAGTCTGGTAAATCACAAAGTAGAAGCAAAGGTACCAGGGGAGGTCGAAGAAGAATTCCAAAATGTGGTCCGTGGTCGAGAGAACAAGAGTCAGAAAATCCTTAGAAACGCCAAACAGTATGAACAGAGTCAGCTGTGAAGCGTTGAGTGATAGTAAGCGTATTCCTTTTGAATGCAAGAAATGCTCATGTGATTGAGTCACATGACCGCACTTCTAGCCACGTGACTGTGCTCCAAAACACATGACTGTAGTTTCATGCAGTTCCTTCATGCGCGACGGATGCTCCGCGTCTTGCTGTTCCAAACATGAGCCCTACCGGTTGTTAGGGAGAATTCTCTGTAAAGGCTAATTTCCCAAAGCTAGTGAGTCCCCCAGCAGCTTTGCTGGATTTTTGGGGTTTATTTTTTTTCTCCTGCTAAGAGTGAGACTCTTTTACTCCCACTCTTAGACATGATTTGAGGTGTTCCTTTGTCTTTCCATGTGTTTTATGGGCTATGGGGTCTTTTACTCCATAGGGTCTCATGTGTTTTTGATGTGGGTTGCACAGCACCCTCTGTGCCGTTACCCAGGGGTGTCGTAGCGACCCCCAAACATAGACGCCATACCCTGGGACTGACTACTGTCTCCCAGGGCATGTAAAGTCACCATTGGCTTTACTAGTCCCAAATTATGAACAGAAACCAGTACAAACCAGCCTATTGTGGACGTACTGGTCAGGGCAATTCGATTGCCCCGGGGTCTGTTGTTCGAGGAGGCACGTCTCCGTCCCCTCTGATCGAGTTTTGGCTGGTGGCAGTGGATACTACTTTTTATATTCGACCGCAAATATTCTCTATGGGATTTTCCCATTGTTCGAGGCTACCAACTTTAATTATTTAATTCTTATAGCCGCGAACATACCGCCGGTTTATTTATTTAATATTAATTCACCGGTTGGTATTTTTTGCCAGAACTCGATTCAAAAATGGCGTTTGTGTTCTCTTCTGTGACTCCAACCCAAGTCGAGTCCTTTGTTCCACTTTTTGGCGGGCCTCTCCACAGAAGCCTCCAAAAGTGGTCCCACTCTGTCTGGGTACCACAGGAGGTGTGGGAGGGGGTTTAGGCACCCTGGACTGAGTTGCCTTGCCAACTCAAGTCGCACTCTTGTGTGATTGGCACAAGTGGTGAGCCGGCCGGCTCACCACTTAGCATGTTTGATTGACAGCTATGCTGAATGAATTGGGGTTTGCTGCATAAAAGCAGGGCTTTGGGGACTGGAACTTCAGAAGTCGCCACAGGACCTGAGAATCCGAGGAGGGAGAAGCTGAGCCAACCTGCAACGACGACACCACCGGTGGAGCCCTGCTGAACCGTCTCACCACTTTTCCCGACGACAGAGGAGATCTCCAGTCCGGAGAGTCTTCTTCCTTTGACTGGTGGGGATAACCAGTTTTGCCTTCTATTCACCTTCCTGGAGCATCTCGTGTCCGCCTTGCCCGTGCCAAGCACCCCAGCAACCGGAATACCACAGTTTACCACTACCGCGAATAGAAGGGTAGTACCTTTTAACCGAAGAACTCCGCGGCTGGTTTCTTCCCTGGCAGTGCAACGACCTTCATCTTTCCTCCACGGTGAGACCTCCTCTTCCTCTGGACGAAAAACTGACTTGCACCCGCTGTCAGGAACAACTGCCCCCGCTGGATCCTCCTTCCCACTTAAGGTACTGTGTCCCGCCTGGCTTCCCTTGCGACAGATCGTTCGGGGTGACAGTAAAGCCTCGACTTCCTAACCTGGGCTGGCCTGGGACAACCTAGCTAACTTTTCCTGACTTGAATTTCATTCTTTGTGTGCAAACTATCTACAAGACTCTTTGGGCATAACCCCACTGCGTGAACCTGGACCCCTTCTGCCTGCTCTCTCCAAGCGTGGGCCTTGCAATTGACTTCCTTGCCCTCCAGTAGAACTCTGCCTATCCTGCCTTACTGTGGTTCTTTTAAAAAGTATTTAAATTTGTGCGCTTCCATAACTCTGCCTTTTTCCCTCCCTTTTTAATAACTTATTAGCGTGCCATCTTATGTTAAGCGCTCACCTCTGTCTGAAAATAAGTGGTGTTTCTCATTAAGACTTGTCTAATAAGTAATTAGGGTTGTATATATATAATAGTGACTGTGTGCTGAATTTACTTACCTCTTTGTGCTAGTGTAATCTACAAGTGTGTCTTTAAATAAATAACTATATACTTTTACACCAACGCTCTGGTCAGTGTTTGCTTGTGCTACTGTATCTCTGTACCTATTGTGTATACTCTATATACTGCCTAACTCTTCTTGAGGGAAGTCTGACTGCTCAGCCACAGGTACCAAGTGAATCTGTGTGGTACAGACTGCTACCAAATGGGTTTACTGCCAAACACCTGTAGTCTTAAATCTTTTGCAGTGTTCCCTAAGGGAACTGCACAGGTTTCTGCCTAACACCGGTCATGTGAAGCACTGCGCGATGAGCCCGATGAGCCCCACGGCATCGGTGCTGCAGGAACCTGGTGGCAAGTCACCAGGACATTCGCAGCGTAAAAAAGGAGAACGTGGTTGGTGCAGATGTTTTGGATGCCAATCGTCGTTACCCACTCGCCGGCAGACCTGTAGGGGTACGTGGGAACTAATCTGTTTGGGGTCCTGGGGTGTTTGTTGTGTGCTAGACGGGGTTGCCGGGGGCGAGACTACTGGGGGTGTGACAGAAATATCTCAGAAACTGCATGCATCGACATTGGTGCAACAATATAGAGCCCAACAGCTCCCCAGAGGTCTGAGGATGTGTCTTCTCCCTACTCTATGCAAGGACAATCCGGACTTCATCAAGAGATGGGAGAAAATATTGAATAAATGCGCTCGTGATCTGATTTTACTAACATTAGAGGAACTGTCAAAATCCGTGACATGCCTAGACTCAGAGATACCTGACTCAACAACTAGCATCCTTTAAGACCAGTCAGGAATAACAGACCGTTCTGGTAGAAATGAAAACGACCCCGGACACATAATAAGGATATCAAACAAAGAAAGATCAAGAAGTTCAGGAGGGACACGCTAGACTATCTGTATACCTGGCAGGACTTTTACCAGGCTAATAGACCACCACATATGAATAGACCACAACTGAGACCCCCTCCCCCATAGAGGTAGTAGTGAAGCCACCAGTGACACAACAGCAAGTGGAGGAGACATACAAACAATTGATAGCATTGGCGGCATTAATCTACTACAGCAAATAACCACAAGGCGCCAACAGTATCGAAATTGGACGAAGTCCTTTAACATCATACATGACCAAGAACAAGCTGAATTAATGTTGCGCCTACTAATTCAAAAAGACAGCTCAAACATATGGAAAATAATAAACAGTGTCCATCTAAACCAAACAAACTACCTAGCGAATGGAGTGAATGCTGCCACTTGGGTGAAATATTATAATGCAGTATTCACCAATGATTATGCCGACAGTATTCCTAAGTCCACACTGGAAGATTGCAACTGGGATGTCATTGAATCCGTTGCGGAAATTAAAAAATCAAATTCAAAATCTGAAATCATCACGAGCTGCAGGCCGTGACGGGATCTCCAACAACATGCTAAAAGCAAACAAAGAAAACTGGGCACAATTCATTAAAGTCTTATTTGACCAAATTGCCCAAACATCAAAGATCCCCGATTCATGGACTAATACGATCGTAGTCCCGGTGTTTAAAAGAGGAAATCGAGAAGATCCAGCAAATTATCGGCCCATAGTGCTGTTGGACACTATGGGGAAGATATTTGCTACATTCCTGCAAAGAAAAATCTCGAAATGGGCAGAAAATAAGATGATCTACGACGTGAGACAAACTGGGTTTACCAAAGGAGTCGGTGTAGAACTCAATCTGTTGCTTTTAAATCTGGCTAAACTAGATGCATTAAAACACAAAAAAAGATTGTTTCTAGCTTTCATCGATCTAAAACAAGCTTTTGATAGCATCAATTGCAACCTCCTGTGGCAGAAACTGAAGACGTGGGGCTGCCCAAATGAGTTATTATCACCGTTGATGGCATTACACGTTAAGACCAGCATTCGCGTGCGCCTAAATGCAGAAGGCGAATTGTCAGATGAAATAAAAACTACAAAGGGTGTAAAACAGGGTTGCCCTCTTACAGCCCTGTTGTTTAAACTTTTCATTGCCGATCTGCCTGAGGTGCTTTCCTCCTAAAGTAAATGGAACTCACGTAAGCCACCTAATCTATGCAGATGTCGTAGTGCTGCTCGATAATACTGAAATAGGCCTACAAAGATCATTGTCAGCTCTACAGACCTACTTAACAGCAAATCACCTAACTATAAACGTGAAAAAATCCCAAGTGATGGCTTTTGGACAGAAAACTAAATAAAAAAAAGTGATTTTCAACTGGAAAATAGACAAAGAGATATTGTCTAGAACAGACGCAATTCGATATTTGGGCGTCTCCTTTAATGTCTCGATCAGAGAATGGAGTTGGACCAATGAAGTCCATTCTCGTATGCGAATGTTTGCTTTACAAGGACGAAAACTGCACATAAATTATGGAAAATGTTCACTTTAACCTGTTGTGACTTTTTATTTGCAAAAAGTGACACCAGCAGTATGTTTTGGTAGTGAAACAGGGTGGAACATCAGCGCAAGTTTCTGGACACAATTAGAGGGCTGCTTCTGGTGCAAAGTTCTTCATCTGCCACAATGTGTCTCAATGGTGGCATTGAGGCACGAATTGGGCCTGGATTCCCTACACACTATAGTACTGTGGAAATCAATAGCACTTTTAAGGAAAATGAGAACATCGCCAGGATCAAAGGCATACTCTATTCTGGCCAATAGAAACCACGACACATCTGCCTCACTAATAAACAGCTGGGAAGAGAAATGATTAGGCATCTTGGAAGAAGCGAACATAAAAATTTCTTTGGTCATAAAGATACCGCATTTGGCAAAAGATAAATTCAAACAATGGAAGTGGATCAAATACGTGGAAAAACGTGTCATATTAATTTCGGCACCAGATTTAGGCCTGAGCACGCAAAAAATGGGTGTACTGCCAAAGTATCTGGCTAGATTTCCTTCTAATTACCATCGAAATCAGTTTTTGCGGTTACACCTTAATCTTTACAATACAAAGGAGCGGCTGATGAGAATAAAAGACTCAATGATTATGAACGACAAATGTCGTTTTTGCCAGAAAGCCTGAATCCACTAAACATTTAATAATCGAATGTCCGCAGATCACCGGACAACGCTCTGTGCATCTAGAACGCTATGCCCCTAAAAATGGAAACAGGGTTGAATGGTGGACCCATCTGATTATGGGAACAAATGTGCAGCTAACCTGTGGCGTGATTAACTTCATGGACATGATATTACCACAACCATTGAAAACACTGGAACTGTCAGATAATACAACTTCAGAATTGTAGAATATCCCACGTCTGCATAACTCCAGACGTGAAATGCATAAAGATGTGGGATAGGGGATTGAGAATGGGAATGACAAAAAGTTTGTTTTCTTTTAAAAAACGAAAAGTCTATATATAAATTAAAAAAAAAATTGATAGCATTTCCTCAGGCTCCAACACTGGGCTAAGAGCTTATGGTAGACCAAACTTCTCTCTGGTAACTATTTAGTGGCCCTAACACCTAAAGTGCCTTTTTCAGAAAGAGAAAACGCAACGAGGCTCAAAGAAATCTAAGGTCCGAAAACATCAGGTGAACAGCTAGTTGTCAATATCTCCAGCAAACAGCTGTCCAAGTACAAATGGATGTGCTAAATTTAGGTATTTCCTTTACACCCATACAAGGCTCATCCATCTTTGAGGAGAGAACAAACCTCTTTAGACTCATCTGCAAAATGAGGCTCAACGCTTTTTCGATTTACAACCTCCTGTAGAGGAACCATCTATAACAAGTGTCAGCTGCTGCTTTCTCTTCCACCTTCATTCCCCCTTGCCCACCCAACACAGACGTTTCCACTTATTCTGCCCTCAGCAACCTCTATCTGTCCATCACCAACACCCTTGCCATTCTAGCCCGAGTCATAAGGATCCGCCTGAAACCTGCCTCCAAGTGTAACACGTGGTACGATTCCGATTTTGCAGACCAAAAACGTAGTTGCAGGGCTGCTGAACTGATGTGGCGCACTTCAGGCTCACCGTCTGACAAACTGGCCTGCCTCCTGATCCAGATATACTACAGGCTCTCCATCCATGCCAAGAAAAAGAGCCCACATTCAGGCATGAGGGTCCAATGCATCCAACAACATGGCTGAACTCTTCAAAATCTGCAGGGAACCTGCCAATCCATCCACAGCATCCTCTGCCCTACTACTTCCCAGGCCCTTTGCAATGTACTCACCTCTCACTTCACTTCCAAAACCCAGGACATACTTAACAGCCTTGTCACTCACTCTCCCAACCCAACGCTCCCCCTCTACTCCCTCCCACCATTCACCCTCCTCCTTCCTCCTTCCCCTCCTTCACTCCTGTATTCTCTGAAGAAGTCACCATAGTTGTCAACTCCATGAAGGTCAAATCCAAACAGGTTGCTCCTTGCTCCTCCAGAACCATCAAGGAAAATATTGCCTCTCTCACCCCTGCTTTGGCTGATCTCTGCAACCATTCCTTTGTACTGGTTCTTTTCCATCTTCGCTCAAGCACTGCCTTGTGCGCCCCCTCCTTAAAAAACCCTATGCAGACCCTTCATGCCCAGCCAACTTTTGCCCCATTTACATCACCCACTTCCTGGGAAAACTGCTTTAGAAGCTTGTCCCAACTCAACTCCCATACCTAACTTGTTGGCGGTCTACATGATCACCATTCTGGATCCCGAGCATCCAGAGGCACGGAAATAGCTCTTCTGTACACCCGTGGAGAACTGCTCACATCTTTTGACTCTAATTCCCCTACTGTCCTTCCTTCTAGATCTCTCTTCTGCATTTGACACAGAGGGCCTCATTACGAGTTTGGCGGTAGCTGCACCCTTAATAAGGGCACAGCTACCGCCAAACTCACTACCGGCACTGGCACCCGCAAATGGGCCATTACCGGCCCATTATGAGTTGAATGAGCCGGTAATTGACCATTCGCGGGTGCCGGTATGGCCGGGCTCCCGATCCCCATTCTGCCCCACATGGCAGAATGGGGGTGAGGAGCATGGTTGCACCGGCACCATTTATAACGCTGCCGGTGCAATCACGAGTTCTGCTCGCGGGTGCCGCTCTGCACGTCTGGTCTGACAGCGGCACCCACGAGCAGAACTCGTAATGTGGCGGTATGGTAACAACAGCACCAGTAGCACTATCGGCACCATTGTTGCCTTACCGCCAAATTTGTAATGAGGCCCAGTGAATCATTACATCCTCATAAAAAGGCTCCATGACACCCTTGACATCTCAGAGCGGGCACTGGATTGGCTTACCTCTTCCCTGACTGTTCCTCCAAAACCATTCTTGGCCCTTTCTCTTCCCCTTCTTCCGCCGCTACCTTTGGCATCCTCCAGGGCTCCATTTTTCTCCCTGGCTATTTAACATATACCTTTCTCTACTGGCATTACTCATTTTCTCCTTCTCCCCCAACTTCCCACTGATGCCCTTGCACCCTCCTCCATTCCTGACTGCCTCTCTGACATCCAGGCCTAGTGCACTGCCAATGACATCTGCCCCAATTCCAGCAAAACAGAGATTCTGCAAATTGGGTCCCCTGCACCATACTTCTTCCCTGCACTCTGGCCTTCCTCCATTGCCACCCCCCCGCCGCCCTTTACTGTAGCTAGGAACCTCGGAGTGACTCCTTCCTTTTCTTCATCCCTTATATTCAGGACATTGTCAAGAAGTCCCACTTTCAGCTCTTCTTTCTCAAAGGGATTCTACCCTTCCTCACCTTCCCCAAGAGACTCGATGTTACCCATGCACTGGTTCTATCCAGGCTAGACTTCTGCAATAGCCTCCTCCTTAATCTTCCTTCCTCCACCCTGTGACCGCTCCAGCTTACCCAGAATAGGGCAGCAAAGCTTATCCTTGGCCTCAAGCCCAGGGACTGCATCTCTCCTGCCCTACAAAGCCTTCACTGGCTCCTGGACTCAGCACAGATTAAATTAAAATCCCTCTGTATCATACACAAGGCTATCTGGGGCCGGTACCACTCTATCTTCATCTCTTCCTGACCAAATACATCCCTTCTAGACTCCTCCATTCCTCTGGCACCAATTCCTTGCATGTTAAGCGCTTTGCCAAACAGAGAGCTGGTGGGCGATCAATTTCCCCGGCTGTCTCCCTCCTGTGGAACAGCCTCCCTCCCTCTCTGTGGCTTGAGCAAGACCTCCTTAAGTTCCAAAAAAGCCTCAAGACCTTTCTCTTTACCTTCTCCTTCTCCTCCTCTTTGCCCAGCTAACGTTACAGCAGCATGACTGATGTGCAGGGCCCTTATGTGTCCCTGAGGCCTTGATCCCCCACATCTTTTATCCCAGCTGCTGTCTTTCTACTCCACTTTCAACTGCACTTACTTGGCTCACCCACTCATCGATGGTTGCACTTACGTTCTTCTCCTCTCACCACTTACCCCGAGCATTTCTCCATGAGCATCAAAGCACCTTAACCCTCCCCCTTCTGCACTTGCACATTCTGAACACTCACAAGGCATAGTAGGTTTGCCTCACCTTCCCTCTATTCTCAATATTTGTTTGTACTATTAATGCAATTATTTTTCCTTGCTGTAATTCATTATTTACCTTCCCCTGTCCCACCTTGTTGCCCTGTGAGCGCTTTGAAACTGTTTTGCTAAATGTATAAGCACCTGTTAAGTGACCAATACATAAATAAATAACTTTTGATCATCTGGAAATGCAACAAAAAGTTACGTTGATCCGCACATTTATAAATATATGGTATATTTGAGAGGAAAAGGACTTCAGACTTAAGGCACATTAACTATACATTAACTATACTAAGATCAAGAGCTACAATATATGGAAACAGCAATGCAAATTGATTAGACAATTAGCAGACAACACTTCACTTGTGCTCAAACCAGCAGACAAAGGTGGAGCCATAGTCATTATGGATGCCTCATTTTATAGCACACGCTGTAGAGATCTTCTGGATGATACTGGCACCTACATTAAGCTAGACAGTGATCCAACACTAATGATCACAACACTTATCAAGGATACATTTCATAAAGCTTTAAAAAATGAATAGATTAATTACAAGACTACAGCCTTTCTAACTAAATAGTTTCCGATAACGCTGGCGTTTTATGGCTTGCCTAAAATCCATAAAGACCTGACAAATCCTCTGTTGAGATGTGAAGCAGTGGGTACGGATAGCTTATTTCTTATTTGACCCCCTAGCTATTTACTTACACAAAGTGCTACAACCTATTGCACAGAGTGCATCAACATATCTTTGGAATATATCACATTTTTTGAAATGCACGAACGGGATAAGCACATTACCAGCAGACGGCATTTTAGTTTCTTTTGATGTACAGTGCATGTACATGTCTATGCCCCACCAGGAGGGGGTGGAGGCCCTCGAATGGGCTCACCTGAGAGAAGAGAATTGTGAGGCTGCTAGAATCTTTGTATTGAAACTGAGAAAGAAAATCTTGCACAGAAATTTCTTTCACTTTAACTCACAGTTCTACTTCCAGGAATCTGGTACTTCTATGCGGTCAGCCATGGCCCCGCATATGCTAACATATTCCTGTTTTATCTGAAATACACACATGTCCTCCAAAACCCACATTGGTCATCAAGACTGTTATTATGGAAAAGATATATTGATGACATCTTTGCAGTCTGAAAAGGTAATATGGAAGAATGAGTTGAGTTTCTTAACTACTTGAAGTCGATTCACGACCGGATAAACTTCATAATGGAAAAGGGAGATCTCAAATTGCATTTTTTAGAGGTAGAGATTGAAATTGTGTTCAATGAGTTATTCACTAACATATTCAGAAAACCGACTGATTTCAACAACACCCTACATTACTTGAGCCACCATCCAGACATCTGAAAGACAACTTACCCTACAGTCAGTTCTTAAGACTGAGGCGAATAATATCGGACGGAAGCATGTTCGATAAAGAAAGTGACAATCTGACAGAAAGATACCAACACAGGGGTTATCCCATGGATATAATAAAACACGTGAGGAAATGGTTACTCCCAAACACAAGAACACAGACACCCCATTCTTTTTTTATTTTTTATTTTCTTTATTGGTTTTAACAAATTATAATCAAATTTATAGCATTATCAATGCAACGTTCATAATTTACACATCTTAATCCCCTTCCCTTCCCTCACTCCCCTTCCTCTCCCCCCAGCCCCAAGACTACAGTCTATTCATCAGTCCTCTTTGTGACAGCTTTCGAGCCTGGGCTATCCGTTTCGTCTGAGGTACCACCTGACGCCTTGGGATGGAGCAATGGCACTGTTAGCGCTACCCATTGATGCAGCTCCTCACTGGTGTCTAGCCTCTGTTCTTGAATTTCGGTTTCCCATGCTCCAGTTTCGGCCGTTATCCACCTCCTAAGGTCCCCCCACCATTGTGCCTCACTTAGGTTTCTGGGGCTCTTCCATCCCATGGCTATGCGTCTCTTCGCCGTTATATATATTAGGTGCTTAAGTCTGTTCAGAGGTTTGTTTTTTCTGCTGCGTTTATACCTGACCAAAATACAGGCCGCCGGCGTTTGCACTTCCACTTCAATATCTGCACCTGCCACTCTTGCCTTTACTTGTGCCCAGAAACCTCGTATCACTGGGCAACCCCAGAACATGTGGGTCATTCCCACCCTGGGCCCATTGCATTTGGGGCATAACTGGGTTTATGCGCCCTTGAACTTCGATATGGGTTCTGGTGTGAGGTATGCCCGATTGGTGATATACAGCTGGATAAGTTGTAAACGGTCATTTCTAGAGATTCTTTTTGTGATAGTGGGTTATTTACCCCCATTCTTTATCTTCAAATTCAAGGCCTAGTTCGTTTTCCCACTTCACCCTGCATTTGAGTTTGTTTCTGGTCGTGCCCTGCATCAATGCTTCATAAAGTCGTGAGGTTTCATGGCCCCCTTCAGCTGTGTCTAACATTGGTTCTATGGTCTCATGCTCCGTTGCCAGGTTGATGGCCCCGGGCCATCTGCCCCTCATACCTTGTACCACTGCCCTGTGGAGCAAGAACTGTCCAGTAGGTAGCCCTGTGGCCTCACTGAGTTTGGCGGATGTTAAGATCTCCTGTTTCTGGACCAGGTCTCCCAGTGTAGCCACGCTATAGGACTCCCACTGGGTACGCGTTTTCATTTGTCTCCTTGGGCTGTTCGCCATGATTGCTGCTATGGGGATTTGTGGGGAATACGGATCTGCTATCCCCACTGTCCAGCAGGCCCGTTTCCAAAGCTGGGTCCCTAATTTGGCCAGGTATGGACAGTTTCGTAGTACATCCGCCTCAACCCAAAGTAGGTCCCTGAGTAACAGCTGAGGCAGAGCTGGTTGGAGGAGTCGGGTGTCCGTTGTGATCTCGTCAGCCATCCATCGCATCACATGCCTCAGTTGACTTGCCAGGTAGTATAGTTCAAAGTTGGGAACTTTCATTCCTCCCTTATCGTAGGGTCTCTGTAGTGTCTCCAACGCCACCCTGTGTCTGCCCCCCTGCCAGAGAAATCTTCTACAGAGTTTATTTATGTCTCTAAAGAATGAGGGGGGGGCATTGAAAGGGACGTTGGTGAAGTTGTGTAGTAGGCAGGGCAGTGCCACCATCTTGAGGAGACCCGCCCTTCCGGCTACGGAAAGCGGGAGCTTGCTCCAAAATTCCATTGATTTCTCGAGGGTGTCTTTGACTCTAACCGTGTTGAGGATGTGCTCTGTTTTTGGATTTTGGTGTATGGTGATTCCCAGGTATCTAAAGGAAGTTGCCTGCCATTGGCGGTCAAGGGGGAAGGGATCTGGATTCGTAGTTATATAGTGCAGCGAGAGGGTAGAGACAAGACTTATCTTTGTTAATCTGGATCCCTGTATATCTGTGGAATCCGTCTAGGGTCTCTAGGATATAAGGCAGGAGATGTTCAGGATTGTGTAGGTATAATAGTGTGTCATCGGCATACATGGAGACGAGATGGGTAACACCATCTATCTCGATGCCTCCGTCTCCATATTATTGTCTAAGATAAGCCGCCACGGGTACAGTGGCAATAATGTATAACATGGGGGACAGTGGGCATCCCTGGCAGGTGCCTCTGTGGAGAGGCCATTTGTTGGAGTATGTCTTGTTCGTGCGAACCCTGGTGGTTGGATTGGTGTATACTAGTTGGGTCCATTTAAAGAAAACTGGTCCTATCCAAATTTTCACTATGGTGGCATATAGCCATTCCCACCGCACCAAATCGAAGGACTTGGTAGCGTCTAGTGAAATGACTGCGTATTTCTGAGGCCTTTTTTCTGTGCTATATATGACATGATGGAGTGCCCCGGCACATTGCCCGTTTGGTCCTGATGGATTAGAAGGGGGACTACTCTGCACAAACTATTCGCTAACAGGGCAGTTCGAATTTTGCTGTCTACATTTAACATGGAGAGAGGCCAATATGAGCCGCAGTCTGTTCCGTCTTTCCCAGGTTTGAGCAGGGGGATGCTTACGGCTTCCCTCATGGTGTCATGGAGGGTGCCGCATTCGTAGGCCTCGTTGAACACTTGGGCCAGTAGTGGGGCCAGGGTCTCCTCATATGACTTATCAAACTCCCCGGGGAGGCTATCCGTGCCCGGGGATTTTCCGGATGGTAGGGATCTAATGGTTACCATTACTTAATCGGGAGTGATAGGTTCGTCCAGGGCTTCTGCCATCAGTGAGTTTAATTTGGGCAGCTTAATGATGTCCAGGACATCTTCAATTTCAGTGTCAGTAGGGGGCGGGGTACTGGAATAGAGGTTACGATAAAACTCGGAGAAGACTGAGTTAATTTCTTTTTGCGTGTGTGCTGTGGTGCCGTCTGGTTTGCGTATGTGGCAAATGGGTGTCCGGGGAGTCTCCCTCTTATAAAGCCAAGCTAAGAGTTTCCGGGTTTGTCTCCTAGAGCATGGGTTCTTTAGGTGTATTTAGCATAACTCAATTTCCCCAGGGTCTCCCAATGTGTTAAGCAGGTTTGCCTGAGTTCAGTTACCCTTTGCAAGTGTTCTGGGGTTGAGTCAGCCCTCCCCTCCAGTTCTCCCAGCTCTCTTTCAGTGCCTTCTAATGAAGTTATGGTGGATCTCTGGGCTCCTCCCACAGCTGCTATCATCTCTCCTCTCACAACCACCTTATACGCCTCCCACGCTGTGCTTATGTGTTTTACACTATTCAGGTTTATCTGCCTGTATTCCTCGGTACTATCTCTTATGTGCTCTCGGAAGGCCGTGTCAAGCAGGGCCTCGGCCCTGAGCCTCCAAGTAGGCATCGGGGGTCTAGACGGGGACACTTCCCAGGTGACTACCAGCGGGGAGTGGTCAGACAGCACCCTGGGCAGGTAATGTGCATCGCTAAACATGGCCTGTTGTTCTTGGCTTGCAAATATGTAGTCCAGCCTAGTGTGGACAGCGAGTAGTGGGGAGTAAAAAGAATATTCACGTTGTTCTGGGTGTTGTTCCCTCCACAAATCCTGGAGTAGGAGCTGATGTGTTAGTTTAGATAATATTTTGGCAGGAGGGGATGGGCGGGTGTGTTTGTTATCTGATCTGTCCTTTAAGGGGTCGAGAGTGCAATTGTGGTCGCCTCCCCAAATCATGGTGCTATCTCTGTAAGGGCTAAGCCGTGAGTATAGGGAGTGGAAGAAGACTGTTGCGTCATGATTGGGTGCATAGGTGCTGATTAGACATAACTCTTTACCCTCTATAGTGCCATGCACTAGCGCCATCCTACCCTCGTCATCAGTTTTGGTGCTCATTAACCTGAAGGGGATGGTTGCATCAATCCAAATCAAGACCACTCTGGCATAGGAGGAGTAGGAGGATCCTATTAGGGTCCCCCGCCAGGTCTTGGCTATTGCTTCCAGTTTCTGTGCATTCAGATGTGTCTCTTGGAGCATGGCAATCCCGGCCTTGCACCTTTTTAAATATGCGTGAACACGGCGTTGCTTGACAAAGCTATTCATGCCTCTAACGTTCCATGTTATAACTTTTATTCTATCCGCCATGGGCGATCGTATCTGGCATCATTTGAGGTCGTGCTGGTGACATGTTGTATATGAAATTTACCTGTGGTCTTGGTGTTTCCTGGTTTTGGTTCCCAACTTTGGTGCCAACTCCCCTTTTCCCTCCCCCCAATAACTTTAAACTCCCCAAACTTAGAACACGTCCAGCGAGGTTTCCCTCGTTATAACTATCCCGTTTCCGCTCCGTTTGACCACACATTGGTCTTCTGGTAGCCTATGGGTGAATTTTTGTACCCTAAAAGAAACTTCTGGGGGTAGAAGGATGTTTGCCTCCGGTGTTCTCGCTATAAGAGATCATTCCAGCTGTGCTTAGACTCACTCGTTCTGTTGATGGGCTAATGAAATTGAAGGACTCTCCTGCTGCCCTGTGGAGTTGGGCTCTGCGCAGCCTCCGCTTCTTGTCCTCAATGTCTGGGATCTGCTCCCCATCCATCCAGTCTTGGGCTTCTGCCAGAGTGTCGAACAGGTGGGCCTTGTTGTTATGTATTACCTTCAGTCTCGAAGGGTACAGGAGCATGTAGTGCAGTCCGGCTGCTTTCAGTCTGGCTTTGGTGTGTATGAATTGTGCCCTTTTCATTTGGACCTGAAAGGTGTAATCTGGATAGATGGCTACTTTTGCGGAGTTTCTTTGAATCTGGCCACCTGATAGCGAAAAAGCCAAAATGATCTCTCGATCCCTGTAATTGAGTACCTTTGCTATCATGGGCCTGGGTGGGGAGCCCGGAGGAGGTTTCTTTGCAAGAGATCGATGGGCCCTATCGATAGTGAAACCGTGCAAGAGCTTTTCAGTGCCTATTTCCTGCAGCAGGAGGTTCTCAACATAATTTGTGGGGTCAGGTCCCTCGATACCCTCTGGCAGACCCAGAAGTCGAATATTGTTCCAGCGTGCCTGCCCTTCTGCCTCCTCGGCCCTATCCTCCAAGTTATTAACTTATTAACTCTTTGCTGTAGTGCATCTACATCTTGTAGGAGTTGGGTTTTGGCCTCTGTATTTTCTCAGACCTGGGTTTCCAGTGCCTCAGTTCTGCTGGCTAAAGAGCGGACGTCCTGACGCAGGAGGCCTAGGTCTGTGGCCACAGCATCAATTTTGTTTTCCATTGTTGCTTGGAACATTTTGATGGCCTCAAGGATCTGGGTGTTGCTGGGTTCAGCTGCCACTTCAGTAAGGTCAAGCTGCGCCTCTGCGGTTTCCACGTTTGAGCTTTCCGGGCTTGTGGGCACTCTGGCCGTGAAGTGTCCAAGGTGGTTTGGTGCTGTTTGGACCTTGCCCCCTTCACAGACATCTCGCCAGTTGTCGGCACTCTATCGACCTCGGTGTAGGTCTGCGTAGTATAGAGGTGGCTAGTGTGTGGGGTAGCGTAGTATCACGTGCACACCGTTGCAGTCCTAGTTGTGGTTTCGCTATGTTGAGGTGAGATAATATTCTGAACCAAGCAAGATGCTAAGGGGTGCTTGCAACCTCGACATGAAGGTCCCAAGCCCTGTCAATCAATTTCCCGCTCAGGCCCAGAGTAGCTGGGTGGGTAGGTCTGTAGTAGCTTGTTTGTATTGTTTGCAATCATTCACAACTGAAGCGCTTGCCTCTGCCACTCAGTTATAGCATCCTGTTTCATGTGCAAATTGCGTTGCGTAGGAAAGGAACTCCGTGCAGGCTGGAACGCAATTATTGTGCAATTTACGAACTACGTCTCCTTGCACTAGTATTGTTTTATGCGATGAAAGAGAAAAGAGTGCAAGTCCTTTTGCTGACCTCCAGTTATAGGGTATGAGGGAGTTGCTGCTTATGGCTTTTCAGAAAGTATGGGGAAGCTTAGGTGTCTTGTGCCATGGCCTGAGGATCTGGGGGTGGCCTCGGTTGGGTGGCCCGCGCCCTCTCTGGGGCCTATTTGGGTCTTAGGGCCTGAGTGTCGGCGCTCGTGACCCCCCATGTCAGCTTCCCCGTAGGGCAGTGGGGTTGATAAAGTAGTGCCTCCTTTGTCCCCAGCTCTGGTAGTTAAGTGCGACATGGGGGGGGTCGGGCGGTACCCAGCCTCAGGACGCCTGTGCCCGGCCTAGTGTGTGGGCTTCTTATTTTGTCCATCCCCTGCTCGCCTCTTTGGCGTTGGCTCGCCTCGGCTCTCCCTCGCGTTCTCCTCCAGGCCTCCGGGCGGGCTCCGACACACACCGCCTCCAGGCACTCGTGTCCACTGGCAGCCCGCCCCCAACAGGCAGGGTGCCGCGCCGCCACCGCTCCGCCTCCCAGCAGCGCGCTCGGCCGTGCGGGAACCCTGCGGTCCGGACCCTGGAACACACCGCTTCCGCCACTGAACGGGGCAGAACGCTCGTTCCTCCAGGCCCCTTTGTGGGCCCGCTGATCTCCGGTATGCTCTGCAGGTCCTGGGCCGTAGCCCCAGCGCCGTCCAAGTGCTCCGACTGCTTCGGGGACTAGCGCGAGGGAGCCACCATTTTGGCCTCGATTCTGACAGTTCTTAGCGAGCGGTATTTAAAGGTCATGCAGGTACCCTCAGACGTGAAAAAGAATGTGGAGCTTCCAGTTGGCATGCGTAACAGGTATTGTGGTTCGCAGGCTTCGGAGGTTCCTTAGTGCCTTAGAGAACAGCTTATAATTGTCAAATCATACAGAGCTCACCGGAGACACATCTTCTTTACATGACGGTTAGCCACGCCCCCCACGGACACCCCATTCTTATACACGATGAAATACTGAAGTCTGAGCCATCACATCACTAGGGTAATTAAGAAGAACTAGAGACTAATCCAATTAAACCCGAAGCTGGGTAAATTCTTCCATAGACAACCGATCCTTGCATATAAGAAAGGGAGACATTTTCACAATCATTTAGTTAAGGCAGAGAAACAGAAAAAACAGAGTCAACAGGTCTTACCAAACGAAATAATGTATTGTTCCCCTGTTTGATTTGCAATAATTGCAACAACTTAATGAAAGGAACTTATGTAAGACATCCCCGCTCAGGGACGAAGATTAAGCTCATAGACTTTGCAAAATGAAACTCTAATAAAATCATCTATGGACTCAGCTGCCCATGTGGAATTTTCTATGTAGGCCAGACTACCAGGCCTGCAAAGGAGAGATGGAACGAACATAAGAGTAACATCCGAACACATAATACCAAGTCACCTGTGGCTAGATATTTCACCGAAAAAAGACATACGGTTGTGCAGGTGCACTTTATAATACTCAAAAGTTGTATGTAGACCACAGAGGGGGGTTGACCTGTCCAGAAAATTGAAACGTGAGCTTGTATGGATTGACAAACTAGATGCCCTCTATACGTCTGCGATGAATGAAGATTTCTACTTGGGGGAATTCCTATGAAATATTATGGCATCTTGAATTGCACTCGAGATTTGACTCCTAGTCATACACAGAATTGGGGCACTCTAATGTGAATGAGTATGTACGTTAGAGACACCCGTCTCACTATAGACCATTATTGGAAATACAAACTCAGGGTAGGTCCCATTTAGCTTAAATACTAAGAACCAACACAGTAGTATTACGTATTTTGAGCACCTGAGCTTTTTGAACTACCTTAGAAACGGTTTAGCCCTCAGCAGTAATTCTACGCACTCACATTCTGTATCCCTATAGAACTATCACCTGTATGTAGACTATGTGACTCATTTCTTTTTGACCATTCTTTAACATAGACTTGACACTAATGACTCCAGTTATTAAGTTGATTGCATAATATTCTGTTAATGAGGTGATGTTAAATTGTGCAACTGCTAGATTGTGAAGACGATCGATGTGTTTTTATACAACTGGATTGGCACCTTTATCTATATTCAGTAAAACATTGACCATCAATAGCTCTATAGCTTATCTTGGCTACCTTATAATTCACCTGACTTGGGTACTTCTATAGGTACTTTCATAGAGGGCTACACCATCAGAAATAGATTGTCCTTGTTCGCTACATTTAACCTGGAGCTGACAGTTAGGTTACAGTTTGTGTCACTGATGCACATGGCAGGACTGGACTTGCCATGTCAAGTCCTTTTTCTTTGAACATCTGAGGATGTGTGTAGATGGGACACGGGCTGTGATGTGGGCTTCTCTCGTGTGCGTGGTTCCTTGTTTACATCATGACGTCATCGTGCAGGGGCATGGTGACATCACTGACTACATTCTAAATAATGTAGTCAGCCATTTTCTGGCGCTCATTTGAATGCTGCGCCAAGGGAGAGACGCAGAAACGCTACTGGCACACAAGTCGTAGACATTAAGGTATTGTTTTACCTTGTGGGACAGACCCTCGTTTGAAACATTGATGATCTGCCGTGATCATTTGACCTATTGGGGCTTATATTTACACATACACCCATTCCCTTCCCAGCTCGAAGCCTACATTCCGAATGAGGGGGCACTGGATTGTGTGACTATACTTGAATCCTGTATGCATCCTTCTCCTGTATCAGTGGATATTTAGAACCTGTGGTGAGTTTTGCACGTTTATAGATATCTCATTGGTAAAGTATATACATGAACATCACGGGAGATTCTATATGCCCTTTTATCATATCTGCTGGTTTCTAGATTTCTAGAACTTGTGATCCATACGAGAATGATTACATGATGATTCCTGGCTTTAGTTCAGCATAGTTGATACCACATCAATACTACAGGAAAGGTCCCGTCTTTAACTACTCCGGGTTTTGTGCAACTATTCTAGTTACATTTGCGAACCTTCTCTTAGCTGCAGTTCAGATTCTAATTTGGTTGCATTTAACCTTTTCCCTAGAGTTTCACATATCACAGCGTACAATCACTTGTGAAGAATGTTGGTGCCCAAGAAATATTCAGTACACTATGAGCTTTGACTTTCACTATAATCCAGGTGAATAATGTCTCTTGATCATGGGAGATTGTTGTGATCACAGAATTTTGAAGTATAGCTCTAGCTTGAGTTGTTTATATGATTCACTAAATCTGTGTATTTACATTGTAGAATGTGAAGATTGAAATGTTCTCAATTGGTGACATTATTTTGCTACTGACAAAGGGGGAATCCCGAAATGCATTTTGTATATTATATCATTACATCATTAAATAATTGTGTATTTGTGAAGATTGGTTTTATTTTGACCCTTTGAATTGCCTCAACATGTATTTTTTTTTATTTTTTTTTTATTATTTGTGTATGTTCATTTAGAACTTTACAAAAAGACGAGAAGATAGTTGCGCAGAGAAAACAAAAACAAAAGTCCAGTAACTGCACAAGGGTGGGCCCATCAACCCTCTATCCTCTGCAGAGTATGTTACAGTATTTTGATTGTTGCTAGGAGCCAGGAGGCTCGATCCCCTCCTATCAGTCTTTTCCAGCCGATGTCTTCGTCCCACCCACATTCCTCTGAGCTGAAATGCTTTATGTAGGCCGATCTCAGATCTAGGGTTTCTGGGCATGAGAGCAGTAAGTGCCTGATGGATTCTGTTTTGGCGTTGCACAGACGACACCTGTTGGAGTCAGATAGGCCTCTGATGTTTAGAATCTCGTTGGTTTCGAGCAGATTCAACCTGGTTCTTAGCATGTAGTTTCGTGCCCCCCTGTTTGGGAATTTTCGGAGGTATTGCATCGGCTCGTTTAGTTTAGAGAGCGAGGGGGGAAGGTGAAGAAGGAGTTTATTTTTGGTGGCTAGATCTTGAGTCTGGATCCAGTCTAATTCTTTCAATTTCTTGTAAACTCTCGAAGGATTTGTGATGAGGTCAGCTTCCGAGCACATCACTGAATCCAAAAGGGACGTATTTTTGCCTTTCCAAGTTGTTAGCATTTTGACTTTGCCACTTTGTAGTTCTTTGTTCAACAGGCCAAAGATTTGCTCACTGTCGGCCGTGATACATTTCTTAAATAACCTGAGTGAGTTTAGGTTGACTGTTGCTGTTAGTGACAATAAGCTTAGCTTCCGGCTGATTGCAGCAATGGATGTGGAATTTGGGAGACCCAGGACCGTTTTCCAGAACTTGCTCTCCAGTTTTTGCCAAGTTCTTTCTGGGATTGTTGGCATAGCCTCAGCTCCGTAGGTAATTGAAGGGACAACTTTTTTCTTGTAAAAGTCTATTGCAGGGATGCACGAAAATTTGCCAAATTTTGAATCTATCGCCTTTGCTTGAGAGGCTAATTTCTTTAGCTTGGTTTCCAGGGCGCTCTGCATAGATAATTCATTTTTCGAGGGGTCAATCTGGACACCTAGATATTTATAGTCGGTGACCCTCTCGATCTCTTTTCCCTCAAGGAACCATTTGAATTTTTCAGAGGTTTTGTTCTTCTTCTGGCCTCCTTCCAGTATCATTATTTTTGTTTTTTCTTGGTTTATTTTTAGGTTGTTTTCAGCAGTGTAGCTCAAGAGGTTGGATAGCTGTCTCTGGAGGCCGATCAGGGTCTGATCCAAGAGTATTAAGTCATCAGCATACAACAGATGGCTTATTTTCGAGGATGCGAGAGCCGGTGGAAAGGTATGCTCCAGATCTTCTGAGTCCCCGTAATCGCCGATATATGCAAGAAACAGTGCAGGAGGTAGCGGGCATCCCTGTTTTACCCCTTGCCCAATCTGAATTTCGTCTGATAGGGTGCCTCTTTGGGAAAGTCGAACCCTGAGGGAAGTGTCCGTGTGGAGAGCTTTGATTGGTTGTAGTATTTCCTGTGGGCAGCTCCACCTCTCCAGTTTTTCCCATAAGTGAGATCTGTCGACAAGGTCAAACGCCTGTGAGAGGTCGATGAAGGCGATAAAGATTCGAGATTTTTTTTCCCAGGCTTTGCTTTTCAAAGTGCTGATCGCTAAGATGTTCGCCGCCGTGCTCATGTTTTTCTTAAAGCCCGATTGGTATTTGTCGTTGCATGGGGCAGATTCAGCCCAAGATTGAAAGCGGTTCATAAGCAGACTTCCAAAGACTTTGCCAATGCAGTCCAACAGGGCAATTGGTCGGTAATTTCGGGGATCAGTAATGTCCCCCTTTTTGTAGATGGGAACGATGATTGCTTTTGTCCAGGACGGCGGCAGGGATTTCTGCTCAGAACATTTCTGAAAGATGGAAGCTAACAGCGCGGCCCATTCCTGACAGTTATTTTTCAGGTCGATGTTTGAGATCCCATCCGGGCCCGCTGCTCTGGAGATCTTCAGTTTTTTGATATGGTTGCTGATTTCTTGTTGGTCGTCCAGTTGGATCCAGGCTGACGTCTGGTCTGTGATATCCCGGCAGGTGGTTTGAGCGGGGACTTGAAAGACCGTAGAGAAGTGTGTGATCCATTTGTGCTACGGCATGGCGTTGATTGGAGAGTTGTTGATTGAAGGCACCGCAGATTTCAGCAAAGACCAGAATTCTCGTTGCCACTGATGGCTTTTAGCATGATTTCCGCGTCTTGTTGGTATAGTCGGTGTCGGTGTTCTTTCACCCATGATTTATAGGATACGATTGCCGATTTTAGTTTTTCTTTATTTGACGGATCGTTACCTAGTTGTCTTTTGAGTTTTCGGAGCTCCCGTCGTTTTGTCACCAAGGTGGCATCATAAGCATGCTTTGGCGATGCAGAGGCCGTGGCTTTCTGTTTTAAGTTCACCCGGTGTTTTAACAGCAGAGGTACGTAGTCGAGACTGTTTGCGCCCTTGGATCTTTCTTCCCCAGTATAATTTGCCAACAAAGATTTAATCGCTCGAGTTGTCAAGTTTAGGCGGTTTCCACGGGCGTTTGATTCTACTTCCATGGTGTAGGGTTCAGGCGCATTGAAGCGGTTTACCAGAGACATCGTCAGCTGATTGTGGTCGCTGGCTGTGGTCTGTCGGACTTCAAAGGTTTGTACTTTGCTCAGGAGGGGTCTGGATACGTAGATGTAATCTATGGTCGCGTTTAGTGAGCCTTGTTCCCAAGGCGGCAGACGATTCTCATTTGGGAAGACGAAGTTCAGGTTATCGAATTTTCTGGAGGACATCAAGGAAGACCATAGGTAATCTCTTTTCACTGCTGTTGTGGTTTGAGGGGATGCACCCAGCATTCGCGCTTCCTTGGAGCATTTGGCGTTGAAGTCCCCACAGATAATGATTGAAGAGACCTGTCGTGTTGCTTGAATTTCGTCGACCAGGTTTTCCATCATTGAAAGGTAGGACTGGTGATTGATGGCGGCTGGGTTCCAGTAGGTATTAATCAACGCTATTTGCGATGGACTGGAGGAGGGTTTTTCGGCCCATTCGAGTAGTACTGCTAATATTGAGAGATTTGATTGAAGGGTAGACTTAAGTGTCAGCCCAATTCCCTGTCGGCAGGCCAAAAGGAGACCTGATGTCGGCCGACCTAGGGCTCCTTTATTGGCTGGGGCCAGGATTGTATCATATCCGTCCATAGCTGGATTTTGTCTGAGCCAGGTCTCTTGGAGACAAATGATGTCGAATGAGGCTAGGTTTGCATCACCCGTTGTAGTAAGATGTAAGTGTCCTCTCGTGTTCCATGAGCAAAGATGTAGTGAAGATATGAAGTGGTCGACTTTCCGTTTCCCCGTGGGTTCGGCGGGCCGACCTGCGGATTGCTATTTTGTCGCGTGGGATAAGGCCTTTGGGAGCCAGGCCCACAGCCCCTGTAGTTTCACGACTGATTTTGAAGATGTAGAGGCGCTCTCTGTTGGGGTTCCGATGTTCGTCCTGTTTTTCTGCGCCATAAACACGGTCTTGGTCAAGTTGAGTAGGTCTGCTTTTGGCTGTTTAGACTTCAAGGTCGTCGCTTCTATGGACTTTTGCGGCTTTTCGCGCCTGGGGTTGACGTGTTTGTTTTCTCGGTGGCTCTCATGTGGCTTTGAGGATGAGTTTACCACTGTTCGAGTGAGTTCTGAAAGTCTTCGTAGCTCCACTTTCTTCTTTTTTTCAGGGATTTTGTCCTTTCGATCCGGTTTTCTTTCCGGTTGAGCCTTCTCCCGACGTTGGGAATTTTGATGATCCCCTTGCACAATGTAACCTAGCGCAGCCAGGTCGTTTGTTGCGTCCGCGATTTTCGTCTTGGTGCGCTTTGATACTGGGTGGATATAGGCTTTCGCTCTTTCGTTAGAGTGGTATGGGTTGATGATTTTTAGATCGGAGGACTTGATCTTCCGGAGGGTAGGGATCAGGCTGAATAGCGTGAGAATCCCTCTTCTATTCAGTATGATGTCATCGTCGTTTTCAGCATGTTGTTCAAGCTTGATGGGGGACTCTCTCGCGGAGCCATGTCTTTTCAGGTGTTGTTCAGTCCTTGAAATGAAGTGGGGTCGCGGGTGTTGCCCCCTTTTGTCGGTTTTCCTTGGCTCCAAATGTGTGTCCTCTTTGGACTTTAGGTGGAGGTCCTGAGTTCGTCGCGTCTGCTGTGGGCTGTGTTGGACGCCGGAGGCTGACTTTTTACAAGTTGGCCCCTCGCGAGCTGGTGGCTATGTGAATGACAACGCTCGGGAGCTCATAGGGCTACGGGAGGTAGCGGGTTTCCGACGTTGGAGGATTTTCCTACGCTCTTCCAAGGTGGTAAAATTGTATGGGGAGTCCTCTTCTGACGATTCCTTTGGGTTTTCTTTTTTAGCATTTTGATCACCTTCAGGTGAAGGAGTCTGCGGATTTGGTGGTTGGGGCATTTTCCCACTTTTGTCCGGTGATGTGTCTTGAGTGTCCTCAAGGTGTTGAGAGATATTCATCAGGACCTCGTCTGCCAGAAAGTCCTCTGATGTTCTGGGAGAGGCTTTTGATGTTGATTGGTTTGCGGCCGGACTCCGGGCCAGATTTCTTTCTTTCTCTTTCTTTTTAGATGAACGTAAACTCAGTTGCTTCGCTGAATTTGGATTCTGGGTTTCGGTTTTTCCCCCAGGGGGTGGTTTTTCTGGTCTCGTGCCTGTAAACAGGGGATACGAGGGGTCTGCCGCCCTCACTGGCGGTTTCGAGGGAAGCGAAGCGTTGGCTGTTTCGTCTGTGATGACAATCACCTCTTGCGTTTCAGGAATTGGTGAGCCAAGGTCCAATAGCTTGTGGGGGACTGTTCTAGAGGGTGGAAGTGAAGGTTGTGCTAAAGAGATTTGGCCTCCCTGTTTGGCCCCCAAGCAGGATGCGGTGAGGAGGTTTGCCATGTCTTTATGGCCTTGTTCCATGTCCAACTTTAGGGTTTTGAATTTGTCATCTAAGGCTATGATGTATCCTTCCAGGAAGGTTAGTTTCGAGAGCATTGCAGCTTGCATCGCTGTGTTGTCTTTCAGATTTTCGTTAATGCCTTCGTATAGTTTGGTAAACGGGTTCATTGCGATGGTGACAGCTGACATTATTGAGAGAAGGTCTCACTTATGTTGTGCTGCAGGCTTCATTGGTGAGCCCTGGGGTGGGGGGCGCTGTTTTGGAGCTGGCGAAAATGAGTTGGACTTGTTTAAGATCCGTCTTACTACAGGCGAAGGAGATCAGGTGGGCCACCACTAAGTCGCCCTGGAAGGTATGATTTTAGTGGAAGAACGGTTGAAGCGCCGTCCTGCCGGGTGCCAATCGGCCGTTCCTTGTTTGTTCTGGGTGAGGCTGCATTGTATGAGGGAGTTTCAGGCTTTTGTTCAGTTTGCGGGGGGGGGTTGGCCTCTGTGTTTCGGCAGCTTGATCTTGAGACGACTGTGTCCCTGACTGCCCTGGGGTTTCAGGGAAAGCATTTGAATTCGGTTGGGTTGGATGTGGGGAGCCTTTACTGAGGATTTGTGAGGCTTTAAGGTTGACCAGAACCGAGTTTTCCCTGGGTGAGGCTGTTGGCGTCACGCCGACGAGCTTTTCTGTGGCTACGGTAGGTCGATCGGTTTCTGAGGTTTGTTTTGACATATTTTCCCTTTTAGATGTATGCTGGGGCCCCAGTACTCGGTGTGGAATCGGGTCAATTTGCTTTGCTGATTTCTCCTTCGGGGCCTGTTTCGAAGGAGAAGCAGATTGTATGTCGTTTGCAGAATTTTGGTGTTGAACACACGGATTTGTCGGTGGGGTTATTTTCCTCGCTTTTTCAGGGGGTTGGCAGGTTTTTATTGCCTCCAGTATTTCCTCGTCAGTAAGGTCAGCTTGCCTGGAGTGGGGCTCTGGCGCGAAAGCATGAAAGAAGTCGGTTACGAGGGTAGCGACCGATGGTTTTATTGATTTCCAGCCCCCGGATTTTTTTGGTGCTTGACCACTTTTTTTGACATCTGTAGCCTGTTTGTGCTTTTTTGTGTTTTATTTGCAGGTTTTGAGGGTACTTTCTTCCTGGAGGGTCTTGAGTTTCCTGTGTCCGCCTCTTTCCTGCTGCATTTTTTTTTGTTTATCAACCCTGCCAGGGGCGTATGCAGGGGGGGCGTAGACTTTTCCAGGCCTGAGACCTGATCTTCGTTTCCTATAGTCCCCGAGGCTCTGTGCTCATCTACCGAGTTACAAGGAAAGACTTTTGATGGCTTGCTGGAATGCACTTGAGCTTCAGTTTGTAATGACACGTTGGTGTCTCGGTTTATCTTGGTTGATTCTGCATTACTTTCGGGACGTCTGTGCTCTTCTGAGAGGTCTTTTAATCCGTTTCGTAGCGGACGAGGTGGCTGCAAATCCTCCTCAGTGGGGGGCGTGGCCTCCTCCCCCTGAAAGGCCCGCGGATGCGCAGCCTCTCTCGGGGCCATTTACGGGATGGCCGTTGCTGAGGGAGCAGGACTTCGTTCTCCCTCCGGGCTGGCACGCAGCATCTGATCCGTGCTTTCCACAGGTGCGGACCCCCCCACCGCTCACGGTCCTCGATCCTCCCTCCGGAGGTCATCGGGTCCCGGAGCTGTGAGGGTGGGGGCCGCGGGCGAGGGAGCGCTGCCCTGGTGCTGGCAGAGCCCGTGACCAAAGCAGGAACATGTTGGCGCGGGTGAGGGAGCGCCAGCGGGACACTTTCAAGGTCTGGATTCAGCGGATTCAGCGCTGGAGGCGCGGTTCCAGGTATCTGTTGATGCGGGTCCTCTGCTTCTTCTAGGCTTGTTTTTTGGCAGGTTGTTGCAGATTTTGAAGTTTTTGGCCCAGGTTGTTCGAGAAGGTCCCGTTTCAAGCGGGCATTTGCCATTGTTGCTGTTGGGGTTTTTAAATGTTTATGGGGTAGACCCAGCAGATGGTGTAGTTGTGCGCCGCGATGTTGTAGGCCTTTTGCAGCGGGGCGTGGGCACGCGCTTCGGAGCAAACGACCCTCCTCTATTTCCACGGGTTCGCAGTCCGTGGCCATGTCCATGTCCATGGAAGTGGGGTCCGCTGATGTTGAGGCCATTTCAGTCGTTTCAGACGTGCACAGACTGCCACAAACTGCAACTCTGCAGCCAACTCCGCGGCCGCTCCGCGGCTGGGTGGGGGTTTTATGGGTCCTCCCACGTGTAAGGCTGGACACAGTAGAGAGACTCCTGTCTCTGAGAGAAGGATTGGAGTGACTGCCACAGACTGCAACTCTGCAGCCAACTCTGCGGCCGCTCCGCGGCTGGGTGGGGGTTTTATGGGTCCTCCCACGTGTAAGGCTGGACACAATAGAGAGACTCCTGTCTCTGAGAGAAGGATTGGAGTGACTGCCACAGACTGCAACTCTGCAGCCAACTCCGCGGCCGCTCCGCGGCTGGGTGGGGGTTTTATGGGTCCTCCCACGTGTAAGGCTGGACACAGTAGAGAGACTCCTGTCTCTGAGAGAAGGATTGGAGTGACTGCCACAGACTGCAACTCTGCAGCCAACTCCGCGGCCGCTCCGCGGCTGGGTGGGGGTTTTATGGGTCCTTCCACGTGTAAGGCTGGACACAGTAGAGAGACTCCTGTCTCTGAGAGAAGGATTGGAGTGACTGCCACAGACTGCAACTCTGCAGCCAACTCCATGTATTGAATGTGTTGGATTCTGATTGTAATGCAGTATAGTGGTGTGCAGGGGACGCGAGGGTCCTTAGTTCTTCAGACTCTTCCTTTCTCTTCTCAAAGTACTTTAGATTGTCAGATCAAAATAGCTTATTGTGGTTTCTTGGATGAAAAATCAGACTGATAGCTGTACCAATCCCCTTGTGCAATGCAGCTCTGATAATCATTTACACAATGACTGACTGAAATTGAAATCTGAAGTCAGGACAGACTCCTCTCCCCTTCCTGATTGCAGGGAAGGAGGGAGTCACTTGATATCCCATTCCATATGGAAGTTGTGTTTTTCAAAATGATCGCTTCTAAGATATACCGAAGGTAGAAACACTGTATATAGGCAAGGTTTGAAATAGATATAAGGGTTTGGGTGATGAGTTTTATCACATCAATTCATCTAATCCGGGAATGATACAGGTTTTTTAATCTATATTTAACTTTTTATGATTGGTTCACAGATAATGTCCTTTATTTAGTTTGGCTTGAAATTAGATATGATTTCTATAGTTAGCTTGATTATTGGGAAAGGGTGAGGGTTCGAACATTTGGGATAATAATCAGAAAGAATTTGGGTAGTATGAAAATTCAATGTATAATGGGCCATCTCGCCGTATGTAGTTACAATTTCATTCACAAAATTAATAAAAGTCCAATGACCCATAGTGAATTAGGCAATGCCATCTTTCAGTACGCCAAAGCTGTGGGATGTGGGGGGCATCAGACAAGCAGTGCGGGGCGGAAGGTGGGGCTGCAAGAATGCAGGGACACTGCACTTCTACCCTGTGGTCGTGCTCCTTCAGCCATGCAGGTTTCATCCCCTGTTTCTCCGCAAGCAGCATGTGAGGAGGCTTGCATGGCATAAGGGGTTTAATTTGGCCAAGCCGAAACTGTTGGCTTCACCATTGCATGTTTATTTTGTTGAATCGGCCACTAGAATCCAGCTTCAGTTTCATAGCTCCTGCTATCAGGGACACTCGTACCTTCTACTACTGCATGTCGATTGCGTTATAAATAATACGTTTGTGTTGTTCTGTCTAGACGATTGGTCTTTACCACTGAATGTGGTGCGAAAAAAAGAACTGAGTGGACAGGACAGAATGTTCTATTAATAATACCATGAAAACACATTAGTAGACAGCTTGACTGGTTGATGTACCACAAACTATGTTCCCCTTATTGTGTGGACCACATTTAACAAAGATGGCGTGTTGAGTTGTGGTTAGTGTCCGTGACATTCCTTGGCACAGTGTGTTCTGTAAGTGTTGGTGCCAAAAGGAGAACAATTTGCACATTCACAAAGGCTTGATTACGTCAGAGCACCTGGAAGAATATTCCCTCAGGCGTTTATTTTGCATAGAGGTTTACACATCCTATTCTACTCATTGATCACAAGCATACTTGACCCATCACTGCAAATGTAGTTGTGTGAATGTTACTGGTCCAATCCCTGATTGACACCAATCAAATTATCTAGTAAAGCAATATTATTATTTTATAATTTAGTTGTATTTATTTATTAGGTTGTCCTCCGTGATTAGTCCATATTGCAGTTCATTTATCTTAGTTATCAAATTCAACAGTCTTTGAAACAGATGTTTTTGCTCAGTGTAGCATACATCTGTACTTCCCTTACATGTGTGTCTATTTTACATGCTGCACTATTTTCCTTTCCCTAGTTGCTGCAATAGCACACCAACCTTTTTATTTTTATTCTGAGTATGTGACAAAATGACTACAGTCCCGCAGGACTAGAAGGATAATTAGTAGCTAAACTTCTTACTCAGCCCTCACACTTCTACAAACCAACAACGATCCCAATCATAAAGGTAACATAGGCAAAGCCAGGAGATACCTCCTTTGCCTTGTGTGGTAATGTGGGCCAAGTGCAGGTTATACCCTTAATAGGGGCGTGAATGTGCGAGAGTAGTAACTCAAACAGCAATAGCATTACAGTCCAAAATAAACGATTGTCCAATCAAGGTTCTATAAACATATATATTCAATTAAACAGACCATATGCAAAATTACTATACTAGAAAAAAAAACACTTACAAAAACCTACCCCGTGGAAAGAACACACCATAAGCAGGATGGAAAGGATACAAGCACTCTGGGTAATATAGCTGGGCAAACAAGTCACAAAAACGTCACCAAAGGGTTCTTAGGCAGTTTAAGAGGGTCAACACAGGCTTCCTAACGTTGTGTGAGTAGGTTGCACCAGGCTTGGATGCGGCCGAGCCGTGTTGGTCTAAGCAGCGAGCAGGTGTCAAGTTGGTTTGTAGTGGTAGCTTAGTGCCGTTTGAAGGTGGTGTTCAATCGATGCAGTTCGGAGGTGTCACCACGATCGGTTCTAAGGTTGGGCCAGTTTGAAACGTTGGTATCCGCTCGTTCTGGTCAATGAGTGAGGTTCCCAGTGGTTTGAGTCGCAGTCCAGTGATGGTTCAAAGCTGGGATCCTAATGGGTCGATGTGCGTTTGGACGAGGTGGCTGTTCAAGGTAGGGCTGGTTCGAGACATTGGTAATTGTTGCTTCGGGTTGATGTGTGATTCAATGCTTCCAGCAGTTCCAATCGAGGTTTGGTGATGAGCTGGAGGTTGCAGCAAAACAGATGGTCTGTTCTGCTTGGTACGGTGTCAAGTTGGTTCCATCATGCAGCAACAACGGTTTGAAGAAGTGCCAAAGGCTGCACCATGGGCCCTTGTGGTTTGAAGGCAGGCAAACACAGTCAAATCATGGTTCAATGGCGATTCGACATTGTGGAATGCAGGAAAACAGTTGCTTTGTTTCTTCTGGTGTTGTGAGTCAAAATCCAGGGGCTCAGGGTCAGATTTGTCTTTGTTCTTTTCACTCCCAACCAGGGAGTCTAGCTAGCACCTGCAGGAGTCCTCCACCTCCAGCGAGGGGCTAGATCACCTGGGAGATAGACAAATGTCTGGTCTGCAAAAGCAGTACACCCTCAGGGTGCCCTGGGGATGGTTAGGGAGCAGAGCTTGCCTTTGCCTTGGAACACTCTATCTTCCCCTCACTGGTGGAGGACTCTGGAAAGGACTGCTTTCCCACTTGAGAGCAAAATGAACTCTTCTTCAAGTCTTTGAAGACCCAAAATAAATCAAGGAAGGGGTGGGAGACCTCGACCTTATAAAAGCAAAACGCCACCTAGCATTGGACAAAAACAAGCCTGCTTTGAGGGACCCAATCCCTGTTAAGGTAACAAGTGACATTTGCCTTCAGGCAACATACCTAATGTTCTTTGCTTATTCATGAAGTGTAGGAGACAGAAAGGAAAGAGCAGCCCACAGAAAACCAAGATAGAGTGATCCTTCCATCCTTGTGTTCTGCTCTGCCTGACTGCCTAAACTCACCCCCTTATCTGATTGCGCACATTACGGCCTTTTGGTATCAACACCCTGGTATCCGACTGGCCCTTGTGTTTAGGGTGTGGCCTTTGAAGCCTGTTTCCCAGGGATACGCTTGCTGGGAACAAAGAGAAGCAGTCTTCATGTCCATTGTTCTGCTGGTGAGCAGAGACAAGCAGTCTGATCAGAATACACACAGCCCTTCCCAACTGGCCTTGTCCCACAGTGCTGACATGTGTGTGTGACAAATCTGATGTGGTTTTTAATTTTTATGTGAACAACCATCCACCATACCAAAACTATGGTATGGCTTATATTTTAGGAATACCTGCAATCAGGCGATAGTTTATCATAATTAATATGGTTTTGTAAGAGAGGTGCAGACCTAAATGCAACCTCTTACTTCAGTGAATTTGCTGTCACATCAGCTGTCACCTTTGAGCCTGCTCTGTGCCACTGGAGAACAGGAGATGCACATCAGAATACTGGTGCAGCAGTGCACAGGTGTACACTATACTTTTGAACTTGAGCTTTCTGAAAGGGGGTGACTGTTCAGCAGACCACGCTTTCTGAGATAGATTTTCACACATCATTTTATTATTTAATACAAATCTAAAAAGCAAGGGTTTTACTTCCTTCTCAGATGACAATATATCACAGAATCTGCTAAAATGTGCACTCTCATGTGTATAGGTTTAGAATATCCAATATTGCAAAACATACCCTCCAATTTATTTTTCATAGAATCAGGATCCGTGCAGTGCCGAGTCGTGGCCATCAACAGCCTCCGTCCTGTGTTCGGCTGTGACGTCAACGCTGGTATTAGTATAAGTAGCATGCACAGTGTCCGTTGCCTCAGTTCTAGTTTTTCCGCTGCATGCTCCACACATTTTAAAGACGAATCCAGCGTTAGGAGAGAGGAAGGTATAACAACATGGACATTCTTGGCAAGTAAAGAGGGGAAGGATGGGAGGGCAATGAAGAGTACGTGGGAGGAACATCCAGTCGAAAGAATGTTACCACAGGTAAGTGACATTTGAACATGATAAGGAAAGGGTACACAAGGCTGAATATTGGAGGGGAGAGCGCCTAAAGGAAGGAAGAGGTTTCCAGATTTTAGGCCCTAATAGGGAAAAGGGCAAGAAATAGATTGAACATGGGGACAGGGAAACGTAAAAAAGGACTTTAGAGCAGGGGAGTTGCTAGGTCTGGAAAAGACCCGGGGCTAACCTGATGTCGAAACTGTTGGGACTGGGGGCTAGCTAGTCTTTTGGCTGTAGCTCCTGAGATTCTATCTGGGGCTACAACCAAAAGATCAGGGGCTATAGCCCACTTAGCCCCCCCCCCAGCAACGCCCCTGCTTTAGAGGCAGGGTGAAGTCACAAAGGGAGGGGTAGAGAGTATTGAGGGAAGAGGGATAAGGTGGAACCATGCCACAAATGTACTTATTAGTGATGCAGAAATATCAGTAATTGAGACTAGGGGTGACACCAGTGGAAAGAAGCAAGAGTGGAAGTGATACGCAAGTGTGTGGGAGATGAAAGTGAAGAAGAATGGAAGACTTTAAAATTGATCAAAGGGAGGAGCGAGAACAGCAATGTGTGAATACGAATCATACTAGGCAGGTAATTAAGCAAGCAACTGCTTTTTTGTATTTTGTATAGCTGGAAATGGAGGGTGTAGACACGAGAAAAATGTGAGAATAAAAGGAAGGCAGGGGTTCAAAAATGATCCAAAGTTCGAAGGAAAAGAGAGGAAGAAATGCAGCTAGACAATGGCAGACAACAGGCGTAGATGGAGGAGGAAGGAAAACATTAAATGTTCTGTATTGGAGTAATTTGAATGGAGATAGTGAGAAAGCATCCCGTGTTTAATAGCAGGCTGACAGGGATGGGCAGCAGAGACAGATTTTGGAGTCATGTATGCAGATGTGGCTAATCGGACCACGAGAAGAAGTAATGAAAAAGAGGGCAACAATGTAGAGAGAGCCAAGAGTGGGTAGAGAGAGCCAAGAGTGGGTTGAGAGCACACAGGCCATTGAACCCAGAGGAGGAAGAGCCAGTCCATGATTTCATGATACCTAATCATTTTGCAAAGCTCAACCCATTTGTGGTGAGCTTTTTGCTTTGGGTTAATAAAAACTGTGCAGCCCCTATTCAGCTTCGTCTCAAGAATGTAACCTTTATGTATTTCTATTTATTGTTGCCGTTTGGAAAATCACTTAATTTCACTCTTAATCCAGAGGCATGAATATTGCATGACGAGCAAGTCACATGATTGTCACATTCCTCCTCAGGCATTGGTGATAGCCCTCATGATCAGTTGGAAATACACTGATTGTTGGATTTCATGCACCATCCCTGTTTACCACTGACACCTGCATTTCATGCTGTTGCTTGGAATGCAGTCATGAGCACGAAGGTACCACCATATCACACTTAGTCTCAGAAAGGTGTATTGATTCCTTTTGAAAGCCCATTTGTACAGAATTTAAAAATGGGATGTCTTCATTTTGAGGATGGACAACTGGGTATGGCTACAAATTAAACATATTCAAAGGTCAGATGCAAGCCACCCACCAGGAACAAGTCAAGACTGTTGTTTGGGTCTAATAATTTTAAGAAAAGCCTGTCTATGAGGAAGCAATTTCAGGAATGTGCCTGTCTTGCTTAAATACACTTCCATTTGTGAACGTTTACTAAATGCGTGTAGGTTTTAGAATGAGCTGATGACTGGAGTCCAGGTAAAGGATGAATGCAAATCCAGCAGAGCATCTGGAGGGTGCTTCATTAGTCAATGTTTCCTCGTCATGCTTCAGAGACTCATCTCAGCATTCAACAAGGCAATAGTGCAGACTCTCCAGTTTTATGGATGTTTAGGAGCTGGGGGGCATCCAACCTCCAGTCCCAGTGATGCATCCATTAAAACCTTTTGTCTGTCATCTACTCACTGGGAGCTATCACATCTAAAGGTTGTGGGCTTCTTCCTGGGATTGGGTCGTGCTGTGAATTTCTCAGTCAAAGCCCAATACCCCCTTTCACACTAGTCACATCTGGGCAGATTCTAAACTGACCCAGTAAAAGGGCTTATCCAGAAAATACCTTTATAAGGCTACCTACATGTAATTCATTTTGACCATACAAGTTTAAACTCCCTATCTGACAACAATCAGGACAGGTGAGGAAAACACCCTGCATGTTGCCATTTTCTTTTAATTTTATTCAAATTTCTGGTTTTAGTATAACCATATAGATTTGAATTCCATAAAAACAAATACTATATATTAACAAACGTTCAAAGAAACTGACCATCCTCATTTAAGCATCATGAATAAGGAAATAGGGAAGAAAAAGAAGAAAAATGAAAAATGAAAAAGAAAACATAGTCACCAACACATTTGTTACCAGGTCTGACCATAGTAAACCATATTGGATTATTATAGGGTGCTCATTAGTTCTACCCCACAGTCTACCTGTACTCAAACTATGATCAGATGCTCACAGCTAGTTCCCAGTGAATACTTACAAGGGACAACACATGGTGTACCCTGACCATGAGAGGCTTAGGGTTTTTCGAGGGCACATAAATCACATTTGCAACCCCGATGATTCCTCTGGGAAAAGTCGAGTGACTTACCAGAGTAGTGTCAGACTTTCAACATAACAGCACGTCCTTCCCAGATTATTCGCAAGGGCACTAAAACAGATCAGAATGATATTCAAGTTGTAATCGTGCAAACCTTCTAGAAGGTTGAACTGTTTTCCCATTATTACTCCCTCTTTTATTTCCAACATTGAAGAGCAGCACCTATAGGTTAAAAGGCCAACTAAACAAATCTATGCTCTCTACCTTCATCATTATAAACCAGTTTAAGGGTTTATCATCCATCTAAATCTTCAAGGAAGATCGTGCGAGACACCGTATAAAGTGCCAGACAATCACCTATCATTCTTTTTCAGCAATTACTGAGTAAATCTAATGTGTTTGCTGGCTTTCTCAACTCGTAACCTACTCCTACTTCAAATATGTCTGTTTGAAAAATCCATATCTGGCTATATTCAGACACTCTCAGCACAGGAACATTACACAGAGAAATGGCTGTAGGCAATCTTCCACCTTCCCACCCTCACAGAGGTTTCAAGAGGAGTCAGAGGTGCTGCCGAGCTACCATATCCAAAATGAAAGTCCCCATACCACCAAGCGAGGCCAATAAAGTCCCCCACTTGGGTCTGGGTGCTAAGTGGTTAACAGTAAAGTGCAGACTATATCTTGCTCTGGAGAGGCTTCAACTTTCCCCACCAACATTGTCTCCAAGACATTTGACCCACCTGACATTTATGAGCCTTTATCAATAGCTTATCACTTTGCAAATCCTACAAGACATTCAAGAGTTGGTTTAAATGCTCCTCCCAACTGTTGAAGATGGCTACATCTTCCATGTGTGTGACACAAAGCTCTAAAAATAAAATCAGCATATTCACCACCATCTGAAAAGTTGCACATGCATCCTTTGCCCGGAATTTCATTTTATGACCCTAAACTGGTACAGGCCATGTCCTCTCCTTGGCGTGCTCCTAAGTCAACTGCCATTAATCAGAGGTAAAATTGAAAGTGGTCAAGAATGGAGACACTCCCCAATTATCCAGTATTTCATCAGCTTGTGGAATGTCTTGGTGATAGCATTGGGGCCCATGTAATCCATTAAATAATTAAAGTCTGTGCATCCCTGCTATATGCACCAACATGACAGGACATTACCAAACATTTTAGAAGGGTTGAATGACCCTAAAACAACCACCTCTATGATTTAATTCTTGATTTGATACCTGACATTCTGTAATTTTCCAAGCATATTGTCTCCACCTTAAATGTCATGCCAATACAATCGATTGAGATCTGGAGTCTGGGAGAACAGGCTTGAAAACTGTTTGAACATAGCGTGCCAGTCCACCCAGTGCTTGTATGTCAGTTTCGGAAATGACTTTACTCTTTCAACTTTGCTAACTGTGAAACTGCAGTTCAGTAGATCATGGAGAGGTTTAGTCTCTCCCTCATCCTTTTCTGACACTAAAAGCATGATTGAAAGTTCTTTACCCCTGAGGCAGTGGTTCAGCCTGTTCACTTAATTCACTGTACAGGCTTCCCTTGGTGTCTGTAAATTGAATAAGTGGCAATGAGGCCATCCGATTTGTCGTTCAGAACACTGCAGTTTCTATGCTCCATTGTGAGGAACTCCTGGACCTTCAGATAACCACCAAGACTGGCTTCTGATCATACCATGATGATGCACTAACTGGCATGTCGGTTGTCCTTCCCCTTTACCATCAGCTTGACCATCTATTTCTGAGGGCATGTGCACAGTTCGCCACATCATGTGTTGGACTCCTAACATGTTCATCCCACTCTTCCTTGATTAAATTAAGGGGGCTGGTACAGTGTGCTCAAACAGAAGCCTGAAGCCTGAATGATGAAAAAACACTCCTTTCTTTATTGCCTCGCTTTTTCTTTGTTGCCTCGCTGTAGGCAAATATCAAACATGGAGGACAGAGATCCTGCTTTTGTCTCAGGAGCTCTTCTAAAGCACCCATCAACTTACTGAAGATCACATAGCCTTCCTTTAAGGGGATAGAAAGTTATAAGCTATTGGTCAAATGACTTCCTACGCTGCAGACTATACCAATGAGAACATTGTCAATTGCTGGTGAAGTGAGAGCCTTCATCTCAATTGCATACGGTACCAGGTTGCACTGTCCATGATCACAAGGATGAAGTGGTTCCCAGAAGGTATCACTGACTCAGCAGGCTGACAATGTTAAGCACTAATGTGACAGTGTCCCATTTAGCAGGTGTGACAAATCATGGGATCACGGAATTTCTCCCTATGGGGGAATTCTTCTTTGTGAGGCTAGGGAGGTGAGGCCACTACCTGATATTCCCTTAGGGATGGTGAAAAGTGGGAGGACTGCATAAGGAGGGACTTCCCGCATGGGGCGGGGGACTCCCGTTCCATGAGGGAACTCCTTGACCTGTTTGCCCTTCAGATCTCCACAAACCCCAGCTAACCAACATGAGAGTACTAATGTGATGCATTGTAGTACTCCCTCTTGTACTGAGTTAGAGACTGACCAAAATATGACCAGGAAAAGACAAAGACATTTGCATACCATTTCCCCAAGTACTGAGAAGAAGATCGAATGAGTGCTGCTGATTTCTCACTCGTCAAAGCTAGACAGTACTGAGAATAGAAGGCCCCAAACAGACATGACGATCACCCATGGAAATCAGAGAAAGACTTTGACAGTCCACTGGGAAGGGATCTGCTTCAGAATATGAAGAGAGAGAAAGGACTATACAAAAGGAGAATCTGTGTGAATGCTGGAAACCCCTAGAAATTCAAACCTGGGGATGAAGAAGCAAGCTGCAGAGGTCAGTCATTGAGCTGCAGAGGGCACTGAATCCAGGTTGGAAGGGCGTTCCAGGGAAGGCAGGTGTGTCGAGGCAACCATCAGCTGGGAGACGGTCATATGTGGCGTGACCTCGCTGAGGTGGGCCTTTTCACCCGACAACTGCAGCAAAACCAAGAAACCAACGGCCATGCAGGACCAGTGCGGAGCGGCGGGGAGTGGAGAGCACAGGAGAAAGAACAGCCAAGCTAAGTGGTCAAATCTAAGACCCCAGGAAGAATCAGAAATGTGGTTGCTCCAGCAAGAAGGTAACACAGGCCACTGTAGACCCTGTAGGGGCTTTGGGGAGCATTAAAGATTTATCAGGAGACATCTCTCCTGTCATAGTAGCCACCCTAAAGCTACTGATCCTGAAGAGTGCATCAGAAGACATCTCCCACATCAAAGTAGCCATCCTAAGTCTACTGACCCTGAAGAGTGCAGCGGGAGTCATCTCCCTCATCACAGTACCCACCCTAAAGCTACTGACACTGAAGTGTGCATATGGAGTCATTTCCATTGTTACAGGGGCCACCCTAAGTCTACTGACCCTGAAGGGTGCATCGGGAGTCATCTCCATCTCACAGTAGCAACCCTAAGTCTACTGACCCTGAAGAGTGCAGTGGGAGACACACCCCCTTATCACAGTAACAACCCCAAAGCTACTGACACTGAAGTGTGCATATGGAGTCATTTCCATCGTTACAGGGGCCACCCTAAGTCTACTGACCCTGAAGAATGCATCAGGAGTCATCTCCCTTGTCACAGTATTTATAAGAAAAAGTGCATCGGGAGGGGTCTCCCTCATTTAATTTATTCCCAAAAATGCACGAATGATCAAGATGGAACTCATAACATAGTGGAAAGACTTGGGAGCAAAGTCTCTGGCTCCGGCGACTTTCTAATGTTTGAAGTCCAAGTACATAGAGGAGAATTTGGAAGGAGTTGTAGGAACTATTAGGAAATGTCACAAGAACTGGGTAAAACATTTATCGCACAAGGATTAGGAAGATATTCTCCTGATTGGTAAATTAGACTCTATTTCATCAGACCATTGGGTTAAGCCCAAAAGAAACCCATCATCATTCTGGGACTGTCAACAACGCTGAAGGCTGGTTATATCAGAAGAAGGGAGACATTCTTCTGGTCCACTTTGAACTTATGCTTCTGGGTGACAAAGGTTGTGACTGATTCCTATAAAGAAGAAGCAGGAAGAGGCAGTCATCCTCCAGAATAACATTAGTTGGTTATGTTTTAGTGGTAGGGCTAGAGCAGAAGAGAATTTGGGACAGAGGATGGTTATTTTGTGTTGGGCAATCATACTGATGGTGAGCAACCGAGTTTCCATAGTTAGGTAGGGAATACTCTTTTAGAATAGGGAGAGTTAGGTTTTCTTCCCTTATTGTTGAATAAAAGTTTATAGCCAAAATGCCCCCTCTTTTTCTGACACCATCTTCCAGCACGCCACACAACACAGGAAAGGGTTAATGGGAATGTGGGGTCCAGGGATAGCTACCCAATATGCAATTCTCAACCTTTGGTAGAACATGGGAAGTGCCTGTCTCCCCTCTCCAGCCTGCTAGTAAAGAACATCTGCCTCTACATAAAGCTCAGCATAGAAAAACCATCTTTAGAGAATAACACACTAGACTGGAGGCTAATGAGCTGGAACCTTAACCCCTAAAGGGCCAATATTGTGAGCATGCCAAACACAAACAAACTGTGAGCTAGGCCATGACGATGCTCACACAGTTATAAGGCTTAGGAAGCAAAACAGTAGATGTGTGTCATGAACTTGCTGCACAAGGTCTGTAGAGAAGGCAGAAGAAAATGATGTGACACTACAGCAGGGTCAGGTGGATAGCATGACAGTTCCTCTTGACCCCAAAATGGCAGGGGACACATTTGTAATCATAGCCATGTAGTTAAGGGAACAATGGTGAAGAGTCAAATAGCCTTTAAGGGTGGAAGCCACAGGAACAAAACCTATACTCATTACTGGGGTCACATGAAGAGGAGGGAGTATGTATAGTAGTCTTATCCTATGAACCCAAATTAGTAGTGCCACAATCCCACCAAACACTGAGATTACTGGCACATTTAAACACAGGAACATACTATAAAAAGAGAGCCAGGCAAGCCGCCCCAGGGAGTGAATGTACTGTGTTCCATAGAAGCAGATTGCAACGGAAGAGATCATGAAATAATGAGAGAACAAACAATGAAAGGAGCAAGGGAATGGTTGGAGGAAGAAAGGAGAAATGAGGAAGGAAGAAAAGGCTGGAGCAGGAAAAGGTACAGTTATAATAGGGAAAGAAAGAAATACCCTCAAGAAAGTAACAACATAAGGGATGAGAAGTCAGGGAAAGTCAGGAGCAGGGACAGAGTCAAGAGGGAGAGAGATATACCCACAAGAAAGAAGTATGAGGAAGATAACAAGCACTTCTTACAAAGATGAGAGGGGGAGACCAAGACCAAAGAAGTATGGCTGTGACAGGAGACAAAAAGGAGAAGCAGAAGAGAAGGGCAAAACAAGAATTGAAGGAGGTTATTCAGCCCTGGGTCCTCCTGCTAGAAGTCATAGTCCAAGTCCTTGCCTGAACTAGGGCTAGAGGATAAGCAACAATCGTGTGAGTATAGGAATCCCAGGCTCTAGACAAAAGTGAACTCTTGCATCAGTATTGTTGAAACTGAGCCTGCAATGGGTTCCTGTGAAACCTATTTGTCATAGGCTGGGAGGCTAGAAGATTGCCTACTGTCTGGAAATAGATGCAGGACAGTGAGGGAGAAAAGCACACCAGCCTAAGAACTAAGCGAAGGAAGGTGAACATGTTCCCACTGGAGTGTGCCACATGACCACCTCAGGAAGTCCTTTCTACTGCTGGAGCCTTAATGAAGTAACTTCAAATATCCTTGTGAATGTCTCTGATTATGTGAACAAGCCTCCAGAATGGAGTCCAGAATAGAGCCCTGACCTTGTTAGTATGGTGAAACTGAGTTCAAAGCATCAAGGTCCTGCCTCTCACATATTTCGTGTTCCCTCTGTATCCTTACAATTTATTTATTTATTCTTCTGTTCTGATCCTCCTCAATCTGTTTTCTGCCTTTGACACAATCAACCACTCCATCCTCATAAACCAACTCGATGATACCTTTGGCATCACAGACCAGGTACTAGCATGGTTGACCGCCTTCCTTTCAAACCAACCCTTCCAAGTGCAAATGGTTCATTTTATCTCCTCCAACTCACTCTCTACCTGTGGCATTCTTCAGGGATCTATCCTGTCGCCATGGCTCTTCAACATCTACTTGGCCCCTATAACACACTTAAACTCCACCTTCTCCCCTCATTTTAAGTGTTAGACAGATGACACACAACTCTCCTTCAAGCTGCCTTCCTCTACTTCCTCCTCTCTCATACCTGACTGCCTGACTGCTATTCAGGCATGGTACTCTGCCAATGATCTCTGCCTTAATACCGGTAAAACAGAGATCCTTCTTATTGGTACACCTGCTCCTTACTTCCCCCCACTCTCTGGCCAACCTCCCTGGGTACCCTCCCTTCTACCACTTGTGCGGCAAAAATCCTTTGACTCCTCCCTCTATTTCTCTTCACACAACAAAGACCTCACCAAGGAGTCCAACTTCCAGCTCCACCTCCTCAGGGGCATTCTTCCTTTCCTCACCTTCCTCCAGATGCTCAGCGTCTCCAGACCCTTGGTTCTCTTGAGGCTGGACTACTGAAACAGCCTTTTCCTCAATCTGCCTCTTTCCTCACTTCACCCCCTTTAACTAATCCAGAATAGGACTGCAAGACTTATCCTTGGTCTCAAGCCCAGAGACCACATCTCTCCAGCCCTAGAATTTCTTCACTGGCTTTCATTGACCGCAAGGGTCAAATTCAAGACCCTTTGCATCATCCGCACGACTGTCTGGGGCCTGGGACATCTCTACATCCAGCTTTCTCTCCCTAAATACCTCCCTGCCAGAGTCATTCATCCTCTGCCTCCAACTCTCTCCAGTTCAAACGTTGTTCCAAACAGAGAGTGGGAGGTAGATTCCTTTGTTCTGATGGTTCCGCCCTCTGAACAGCATGCCTGCCACCCTCAGACATGAGCCGGATCTGCTTAAGTTCTGGAAACTTCTCAAGACTTTCCTTTTCTCCTCTTCCTTCCCTCTCCTCCTCCCGTGCTAACACTCCTTCTGTCGCTGCGACTGGGGCCTGGCCCCTCCAGAGTTATACAGGGGCCAAACCACCCCCCTAACAGTACCCTCAGCATCCCTTGCCAGCACTGTCTGTAGGCTCCCTTCCCCGGACTAGCTCTAACCTGGTCCACCCTGTTCTCCGCACTTACCCTACCTTTTTAGTTTTGGCTATTAGGTTGTGCTGAAAGTGCTACCTGTAAAGCCGAAACTATTGTCATTAATATAAGAGCTTTAACATGAGAGATGGAAACAGTTGCTTTGGATGCAGGTTTGTTGTAATGCTTTTCAAGGCAGGTCAGCATATGAGGATAGATATGTGTTGTTTGGCCTATGTGTCCCCCCATTTACGCCCATCTCTAAGTGAAATCAAATGGATTCTCCTCCCATGTCCACCCATCTGTGGGCAAAATGCACCCCTTTTTGCACTCTTTGGTGGATTTTCTACTGTGCGGTGAAGTTGTCAGCCATGTTTATTTCCAACATGGCGGCCACCATGTGTTAATGTTATTAAAAAGCTATTTGACTAGATTGATGCTTTAAAACCTATTTACTACAGATTTAAATGTATGTTACACATTTTAACGTATTTTGTATTTAAAATAAACAAGTTACTGTAATAATTACGTTTTGTTTGAAAATGTCAACTATTTGCTTGTGGGTGTGGGTGTCTAGTGTTTTCTGCTGTCGGTGCCTGATTGGATATGCTGGCTATTAGTAGGCTGTGATTATTTTCGGCATGGTAGCCATTCCCGACCCATCCCGCATTGAGAGTCTGTTTTAGGGCTTGTTTCCGGTGTGATTCTGCAAATGTCTTCATTTTATGAGGACGAAGTGCCAGATTACTCCATATCCCAAACCTCCAGACACCTAGCCTGAAAGGGTGTATCCTGGGATTTGTAGTTGCGCTCGACTCTGAAGATGGTGCCTCTTCTCCCCAAGCACTACATATCTGCACGTGGCAACAAAACACACAAAAAAACCACTGCGCCTAGCCAGGGTGCAGACGCTGGACATCATAAGAACCCCATGGTTTAAAATAAGGCCATGGAATGTATTTTTGTTTGGGGGGTCATGAACCAAGGCGTGGGCCTTATGACCCGTTCATTGGTTTCAGCAGCGGGATTTTATAAATCACAATTTGCATTTTACTGCTGTTTATGCATGCGTGTGCAGTCATGCGATTCCACATGGATAGAAGCGTAATGCTACCTAATTTGCATTGCCCTTCGAAGCTATTGTTGCATTCAAAGGAAGTGTCAGTTACCTCTTGTAAGTAATGGCAAACAAGCCTGATTTATACACATGTTATCCAGGCCTTTAAGTGGGGTAAGAAATCGAGGGGGGCTCTCATTTGGGGGCGTGGCTTGTGGGAGGGGCGTGGCCTAAAAAGTACGCAAATCGTAGGGTATGCACACAAATATATATAAATGTTATATATTTGTGTGCGTACCTTACTATGGTCTGTGTACTATGCAAGCTATCTTTTCTAAACATAGAAATATGTAACATATTTCTACGTTTATAAAAGATGGCTTGCAAAGTACACAACCCATAGTAAGGTACGCACACAAATATATAACATTTATATATATATTGTGTGCATACCCTACGGTTTGCCTAGTTTTCATGCCATCTTTTTTAAACATTTCAGGTTTATAAAAGATGGCTTTGAAAGTACACAATTCAAGCCATCTTTTATAAAGCTTTGACTACGGACAAAATTGTCCGTCGGCAAAGCTTTATAAAAGATGGCTTGTAATGTGTACTTTCAAAGCCATCTTTTATAAACCTCGAAATATGTCGAGTAATCCCCAGGTTCGCCGAGGGTTAAAGACGCCTCGGCGACCTGGGGAAACAAAGGCACAGTAACGGCCTCTGGTGACCTCTCGCGCGAGGGGTCACCAGATGCAGTTACTATGACTGACGGAAGTGGCAGCCAGTCACAGCATCGCTGTGGCTGGCTGCTACTTCTGTCAGCTTGCCAGACTTCATTGCAGGTGCATCCCGCCAATGTTGCGGTAGGACGAGGGCCCTGGCAGGGCCCCGGTAGGGCCCCGGCTCAGTCCCACTTTTTGAAGACTACCGGGGCCCGGCCCCAGCAGGCCCCGGCCCACTTTAAGCACTGAGTTATCTGTACATCTGTTTCGTACATAGTTTTAAAGGCGATATGCTCTATTTTCTGTGACACCTTTCAGGCCATCAATTCGAATTCCGGGAGAAAGAGCGCTTCAGTCTTTTCATTGTGTGGGCTAGTTGAAATAATTTAAACGAGTCAGATGGCCGAACCTCTAGCTTCCCTTTGTACATGGATTCCACCCAGTAGCATCACTAGGGGGGTCCTGGGCGGACCGTGCTCCCCCTCTGAAATCTTGGAACCCACCTCGTGCCCCCCCTACCTAAGGTGAGCAGTGACCGTGTTCTCTGTTCGTGGTGTTATTTGTAACACAAATGTACTATACAAGGTAGTTACAATATATCAACATTAACACCAATAACACAGTGAGTCACTAATATCTCATCAAACATACTACCAATTTATTCAAAAAAATCTCTGGGCTTAAAACGCAACAAAACATTTTTGGTTGTGGCAAAATGTATCAATTCTAAAACACAATATAAAACATTCACAGCTTTTCGTGACACATGATCCTAGTTAGGGTAGAATAGTACATGTTCAAAGGAACACAATTAATTGGTGACAACTTTAGAAACAGTTGCAATCTTTAAGTTGTCAAACCCTAAAATTGCGTTCCAAACTTTTGTCTAGTAGAAAACTTTACCAAAAAATAGAACTCAAAATGTATTTGTTCTCGTATTTAATTCTTGGAGCATTCATCAGGAGGTATGTCACATTAGTTTCAATTACAATTAAACAAACATTTATGAAAACGATTTCTACACATATCCATAGTTTGGAATCGTCTGTTCACTCTGTACGTGTAACTGTTGATAGAACACAGAAAGAATGTAGGAGTAAACTATAATTGCTTGGATTTTTATGGATACTCAGAAAGTATCAAACCTAGAGAAGGTATATTAATTACCTGTTCTAGTGTGTGGAGAAAAGTCCTTAAAAGATGGTGTCCTGATAATAGCAGGAACTGTCATCTGTCGTCAAGATCACCCAGATGGTTGATGCTTGACCTCTAATTTAAATTTACAGAACTCACACTTCTGCTGGCCAAAAAGTCTAACCATTACTCACACTTATAAACCTCCAGAAATCTATAAAGATCATTCCTTATATAGGTTGGTCTGTAGTTGAAAGCACCATCAATGCCTTTGCGCTGCGTTATCCACTTGGGATTCAGCAAGCGATGGAGTGTTCTGCTGTTAACCCCGTTGGGATCACTACATGTCAAATAAGAAGTAAAACTCTAATCAATGGGTGTGGACCACAATAATACACACCCTCTTGGTACATATCGAAAAATTTTGCTTACCTCCATTTAGTCGGGTATATTGGGGTTAAAGTCCCAAAAAAACAAGATTCTGCTAATAAATTAGGATCTGTAAACCGGCGGCAAATCTGATATAAATCAGTATCCGATAGGTTTGGGTCTAACGTACGGCTGTCTGGAAAATAAAGTCAGACTTAGGGCCTCATCACAAGTTCGGCGGTAACGCCGGAGCTAATAGTGCTGGCGCTATCTGCCCTACCGCCAAACCCGCCGGCGCTATTAGCGCCGGATCACGGGTTTGGCGGAATTGGAAATCCCCATTCCCCATTGAGCCCATTTGGCAATGCCCCATTCCCCTTTGGGCTCAATGGGGACATTTCGCGCTGGCGGTATGAGCGCACATTTTTGGCGGATTTCCCCCCAGCTCAAAGCTGGGGAGAAATCCGCTGAAGCCCTGATTTGGCGGACCCTTAAATCCGGCGGTAACAGCGCTACCGCCAGATTTAAGTGTTACCGCCAAACTTGTGATGAGGTCCTTAGTAAGTAGGAGGTTCCCGGCGGCCGGAAGAAATCACTGACTACCAGTATGCCACTAGCTGGTGAGGAGTGAGCCATGCCTAGCAAGCAAGTGTTTCTTACCTAGTTAGAGTTAGTATAGTTGTATAGCTTCAACGTATCACGGGCTAAAGCTAAGTCGGTCCATCTCGGGAGTCAGAATCTCCTTTGTGAATGCCACGGTCGACTCTAAAACGTTGTATGTGCCATCTTGAGTGGATGTAGACTTGTACTAGAATCCTTCCTTTATTTTTACACTGTTTATGACCCACAATGACCAAATTAGTCTGTTTTAACCTAAAGTATGCATTTCAGATGCGTTACAATGTATATTGAGTGGATAAACATCTAAGTCTAATATGAATGCAATTGTTATGCTCACCTGGCTTCCGCAAGGGCGTTGGGGCGTGGTTGGAGCCCTCCCTCGAACTGGCTTCTCGAAATCACCTTCCCCTTCTGAGAATGGTTGGACCTGCAGCTCTGGATCTGGGTGTTGCCCCTGCGTGAAGAGGAGATGCAATGAGTATGGAGTGGGGGTATCGTGACTTCCCCCAGCCCTTTCGTGCCAGAATAGCCAGAATACGGTGGACAAGCACTTTCCCATAGACGCTCACCTGTAGTTTTGTGATGAACAGCTATCTGTCCTGCTTCCTTAGCAGGGGTGCGCAGAATGGACCAAGTTACTTCACTGGTCCATGGGGGTGTTGATCCAGACCAGCTGCGACCAATCCACGTATAAGTTAAGTCTTTGGTATGATTATAGTTTGTTCCATAAAAGTGTTTGTATTCCGTTTTTAAAGTAATTCTTGCAATGTTTCATTCCATTTCGATAGGTGCGGGAATAGAATCTGGATCGAAGAGACTCTGGAGACCTTAGAGGCTGATGGCGATCCAACAGTGACAGGTAAGATGGTCTTTATAAGTGAGCTTTAGTCTCTTGTATTATGTGGCCATGCAAATGCATATGAGTCCTAACCTGTTTGTTCTTGTTTCCTCATAGATGTCGGCCACCGACAAAGAGTGGTGTCCGGTTCCTCGAAGAAGATTGCAGGAGGAAGTCTCTGACTCCGATCGTGATGGAATGGAGGCAAGAAGAAGAGTCAGGCACAGGCCGCGACGAGTTGCAGTTGAGAGTTGCACTCCGCGGTGTAGTGACTGGAGCGCTCAGTGGTGTAGCGGTTGACAACAGGTAAGAAGTGCGCTGCGCTCAGCGGTGTTGAGGCTGGTAAAAGACAGGATGCGTGTCCGGAAATGGTGCGACCGTCAGCAGGTAAGACGTGTCTGCAGCGATGTAGTAGCTGGAGGGAAGACGCTCACACAGATGGGTGGAAGACTGCAGGTAAGAAGTGTTCTGCAGCGATGGAGTAGCTGGAGTGAAGACACTCTCAGAGATGGGCGGAAGACTGCAGGTAAGAAGTGTTCTCATAAGAATCTTCAGGATGAGGCTGAGAACATCGAGAGAGGCACCTGTGAGTAGAGCGGGAGTGTTACGCTGCTTGGAAGCAGAATAATGCGACGCGAAGGGCACTTGTATGGGCTGACCTTTTATAGGCTTGTTCAGGCCCACCCGTTAGCTCCGCCTACCAACCCCACCTTGCCCTTCTTTGGGCCTGTAGCACGTGCCTTCCAGTTCTGATCCATGGCCACGCCCGGCCCAGCTGTACATGCCCTGGGCCTAGAGTGTGCAGAGCACACTTTAAGAAGAGCCTGACGCCAGAGGCACCAGGTCTGGGTCCAATGGGACCCCGGGGGTGAGGAAGGACTGGCCCCATGACTAATGGCCATGACGGCACTCCCTGCAAGGCCCCTCTCACGGGTGATCTTCCCCCTGGCCCAGGCTTGGTTGGGTTATTGCAATAAAACCGCCTGATCAGCCTAGGCACATGGATAAATTCCACAGGTTCCCAAGTGCGCTCTTGGGGCCCATATCCTTTCCAATCGATCAAGTAGTACAGTTTTGATCGCACTACTTTAGAATTCAAAATGTCTTTAACTTCATATTCAAGTTCTCTGTCGCTAATCTTGGGTTCCGGTGGTTGTGTAATCCTTGTTTCGGGTTTCACAGGTTTTAAAAGAGAAACGTGAAATACAGGAGGGATTCGCAAGTTGTCTGGTAGCTCTAGCTTTACCGCGGCGGGGTTGATGATGGTCTTGATGGGATAGGGCCCTAGATTTCTGGGGCAGAAGACTCAAGGTCCTTTTAACGGGATGTTTCTGACTTTCCCGGTGACGATCTTGACATGTCAGCAGTACATTGTCGGTATGTTGAGTCACAGGTCCCGAAGACAGCTGAGAGCCATCCACGGCTGTGACATTTTCAGAGTGCGGTCGAAGGCCTATCCGTGCAGCCAACCCCTGATAGATATAATTACCCACTGCCCCACTATCGATGTAGGCTTCTAAAGCATGCACTTTCGGTTGTTGGGGAAGAATTATCAGTACTGGAATGACCAGGTGTGAGGTCATTACAACTCTCTTGACTCCGCTCGACAAGTTGACCTCTACACTTGCCGGGCGGCCGAGTTTTCCGGCTCCTGTTCCTTGTCTTGCTAATCATTGTCCGTGGCACCTACTACCTTCTTGGGGGGTTTTGTGGGGCAGTCCCACAGGAAATGTCCGGCTTTTCCACAATATAAACAAAGCCGCTGTTCTCTTCTTTTATCTCTTTCGGCCTTAGAAATGGGAGCCCATAATCCCCCTATTTGCATAGGTTCAGGGGTTTCATGACCCTTGGTCTGAGTGTCCAGAGGCCTTACATACACTGATCATCCTTCCGCCCTCATGCGGTCCATTTTTCGGTCTTGTAGCCGGTGGTCTAACTGCACGGTTAGGTTACTATAGTCTGCACAGCATTCAGGTGGGTTAACAACTTGAGCTAGTACGTCCTTTAACTCACCACGAAGCCCCCGGTAAATACGGCGTCGTCCTTTTCTACTCCGGCCAGTTGGTCTGTGCTGCAAGGTGGTTGAAGGTGGCAATGTAAGTCAATAAGTCATGGTTTCCTTGTCTCAGCGACAGTAGTTCATTATCCAACGCTTGCCCTTGAGTGTGTCTGTCGAACAGTTTCTCCAATTCCCATTGGAATTCTGCAAAGTTCCGAAGTATTGGATCATCCTGGGCCACTAATGGTATGGACCAATCAGCTGCGCAGCCTCCCAAATAAGAAAGCACAAAGGCCACCCTAGCACTGTCATTAGGGAAGGCTGTGTGTTCTGTTTCGCTCACCTGGCTTCCGCTGGGGCGTTGGGGTGTGGTTGGAGCCCTCCCTCGAACTGGCTCCTCGAAATCACCTTCCCCTTATGAGAATGGTTGGACCTGCTGCTCTGGAGCTGGATGATGCCCCTGCATGAAGAGGATATGCAATGAGTATGGAGTGGGGGTATTGTGACTTTCCCCAGCCCTTTCGTGCCAGAATACAGTGAGCAAGCACTTTCCCATAGACGCTCACCTGTAGTTTTGTGATGAACAGCTATCGGTCCTGCTTTCCTAAGCAGGGGCGCGAAGAATGTACCAAGTTACTTCACTGGTCCGTGGGGGTGTTGATCCAGACCAGCTGCAACCAATCCACATATAAGTTAAGTCTTTGGTATGATTATAGTTCATTCGATCAAAGTGTTTGTATTCCGTTTTTAAAGTAATTCTTGCAATGTCTCATTCCATTTCCATAGGTGCGGGAATAGAATCTGGATCGAAGAGACTACGGAGACCTTAGAGGCTGATGGAGATCCAACAGTGACAGGTAAGATGGTATTTATAAGGGAGCTTTAGTCTCTTGTATTATGCGGCCATGCGAATGCATATGAGTCCTAACCTGTTTGTTCTTGTTTCCTCATAGATGTCGGTCAACGACGAAGAATGGTGTCCGGTTCCTCGAAGAAGATTGCAGGAGGAAGTCTCTGACTCCGATCGTGATGGAATGGAGGCAAGAAGAAGAGTTCGGCACAGGCCACGACGAGTTGCAGGTGAGAGGCGCACTCTGCGGTGTAGTGACTGGAGCGCTCAGTGGTGTAGCAGCTGGCAACAGGTAAGATGTGCGCTCTCAGTGATGTAGCGGTTGACAACAGGTAAGAAGTGCGCTGCTCTCAGCGATGTTGAGGCTAGTAAAAGGCAGGATGCGTGTCCGGAGATGGAGCAGCCGTCAGCACGTAAAGCGCGTCTGCAGCAATGGAGTAGCTGGAGGGAAGACGCTCACAGAAATGGGCGTAAGACTGCAGGTAAGAAGCGTTCTGCAGTGATGGAGTAGCTGGAGTGAAGACGCTCGCAGAGATGGCCGGAAGACTGCAGGTAAGAAGTGTTCTCGGAAGAATCTTCAGGATGAGGCTGAGAACATCCAGAAAGGCACCAGTGAGTACAGAGGGACCGTTACGCTGCTTGGAAGCAGAATAACGCAAGGTGAAGGGCATGTGTATGGGCTGACCTTATATAGGCTGGTTCAGGCCCCTCCCATTAGCTCCGCCTACCAACCCCACCTTGCCCTTCTTTGGGCCTGTAGCATGTGCCTTCCAGTTCTGATCCATGGCCACGCCCGGCCCAGCTGTACATGCCCTGGGCCTAGAGTGTGCAGAGCACACTTTAAGAAGCCTGGTGCCAGAGGTGCCAGGACTGGGTCCAATAGGACCCCGGGGATGAGGAAGGACTGGCCCCATGACTAGTGGCCATGACAGCAATATCGTGCATCAATGTTGATTCTGCAGTGTGGCTACGTCCTTCAAGATTGTTATAACCGATGTTGCCCTACAGTATGCAATCAAAGCATATTAAAGCATGCACAAATTAATGTATCTTGAATGGGTAACACTGAATACATGAAAAGTAGAGCACCTGCTATTATCAGACATATCTACATAAACTGACAGATAGGGTGATCATCGAGTTAACTCGTAATTACCCATTATACCAAAGTTTGTCATTGGTGTCTAGTCATCATCTCACTTATCCAGATGGGCAATCAGACTTTTTGCCACTTGATTGCCTCATTGAGACCTTCCTTATAACTTCTAGTAAGGAAAATAAGTTATTGTTCTTTTTCAAGCAGAATTCTTTTCTTTAAGGTATTATCGTTGCCTTTTATAGTCATAAGGACTGTCCACTTAAATTCGTCACAGCTGCTCAATTTACTGCTGCTTACTCAATTTCCAATGGTGGTGGATTTTTTGTAAGCAAACAATGGGCATTGAAGTTTGGCAGAAGATTTCTCGAAAATCTTCCATTGTTTTCGGACGATGTTAGTGATAGTGAGGCTCAGATTGGTAAATGTATTGACACACACTACCCTACCGTCTGTTGGTTTTTTGATCTTGTCTTCCAATAAAGCTTCTCGGTTATAATTGAATGCCCTTTTCAAAGCTTTTCTTATTTGTTTTTTAGGGTATTGTCTTTCTTCAAGTTTGTTTTTTAGCGCCATCACTTCAGCCTTATATGCTTCTTTGTTACTGCTGTTTCTTTTTAGCCGAAGAAACTGCCCGTGGAGCAGATTATCTTTGAGATGTTTAACATGATGGCTGTGGTAGTGCAAGAGGGAATTATTATCTGTGCTTTTATGATCAGGTTTTACTTGCAAATGGCTTTCATTGTGAAAAATAGTCAAATCGAGGAATCAATCTCTTCCTTTTTAATTGTCATCGTGAATTGCAGGTGGCGATTGCGTTGATTCAGCCATGTGAGGAATGCTCTTGCTTGAGCCTTTGTGCCTGTCCAGCCCATTATTATATCATTGATATAACGTGCCCAAGATGAAAGCAAATTGTCAGTCGCGGTCGGAGATGAAGAAAAGGGGTTCACCCTGTTTCCTCAAGCAGAACACTGTACCTTATTCCAATGGTGCAGCTGGTGCCCTTGCAGTTGTTCCACGGGTCCTGGAGCTTCGAGATGAAGGAGGACATCTGAAGGGGTCTGCACCACACAGGGATGAGGCAGCAGCGACGGTGAATAAAAGGTGCGCTCCTTAAAAACAGGAGAGGCTCTTCAGATGGCTATCCGGACCACTACAGCAGTGTTCAGAGATTTCGACCAAGGAAGAGGATCCTCTGGCTGTGGAAGATGAGCTGGTTATCCCCACCAAGCTCAAGGGAAGAAGATTCCGGACTGGGGGCCTCATTACACGGTCGGCGGTAAGGGTTTACCGGTACCAGTTTTTTACTGATACCGGTAAACCCTTACCGCCTTACTACGAGGTCCCTTTGCAGGTTGGGGAATTTAACGCCTGCTTTTTGCAGGCATTAAAAAACGAACCCGCAAAGGGACCGGGGTGCTAATTACAGTACCGCAATTTGCGGTACCGTAATTAGCGCCTTCCCCATTCCCATTATGCCCTATGGGGCAAAAATGGGAATGGGGAAGGGCAATGGAGGAAGGAGGAATTACCGCCTTCCCAACCTTGGAATAGGGCGGTAATTCCCCTTTCCTCCAAGGCGGTACCGGTAAATTACTGGCATGAACCATGGCGCTAATATCGCCATGGTTTACCGCCTACCGTGTAATGAAACAGTTATACTGACTCCAGTGTCTCTGGTGGCAGGGGTTTCCTGACCATTCACAAGAACACTATCTTTGTAATACTCTTTAGTATTATCTGGGATTGAGTTATAGACATCTAAGTTCTGCTGTTCCCAAAGACCCAAGGACACTAAAGAAACACTAGCTGAGACTCTCATGGGCTCATCAGCTAGTAACTGAAAGTTTCCACTGGCTATAGGTACTTCATCCACCTGGGAGAAGGCTAAGGAGACAGTGTTGATCCCTGAAGGTTTACCCTTATACCTGGGATCTCCTTTCACATGGCCAGGTAACACACAAACAAAGCATTTCCCAAATGCTCTTTGGAATGGGGGTTTGCCCTGACTTCCATCTGGTGTGGAACCAGGTGGTACACTAGCCGGATTCAGTTTACGTTGTGGCTTACACTGGTTATGTTTGTGGGCCTCTTTTGGATTGGAATTATTGGAATTCTCTTTGTTGTCTTTCTTTGGCTGCTTCCCCTCATCCTTCTTCTGAGTAGCCCCAGAATCCTTTTGAGTGGCCCTGTTGGCAACCCATAAATCAGCAGCCTTAGCTAGTTTCTTAGGATCAATCTCCTTTGAATCAGCCAAGTGCTGTCTAAGATCAGGAGATCAGACATCAACAATAGACTCCAACATTACAAGATTCCTCAAACCTTCATAAGTGTTCACTTTGTAACCCTTAACCCAACCATCAAAGTTTTTCAAACATTCACACACGCAGGTAGCCCAAGGGGTACCATCATGCTTTTTGAGGGTTCTAAACCCCTTAAGATACTGGAAAGGGGTCTTCCCAAATCTAGCTATTAATGCTAGCTTCACACTGTTAGGCATTAACCTGTGTAGTTCCCTTTGGGAACACTGCAAAAGATTTAGGACTACAGGTGTTAGCAGTAAACCCACTTGGTAGCAGTCTGTACCACCCAGTTTGACCTGGTAGCTGTGGCTGAGCAGTCAGACTTCCCTCAAGAAGAGTTAGGCAGTATGCAAAGTATACACAATAGGCACTCCGACACAATAGCACAAGCAAACACTGACCAGAGCTTTGGTATCAAAGTATATAGTTATTTATTTAAACACACACTGTTTGAAACACTCCAGCACTCTTATTTATAAAACACTCTAAACATAGTTACTATTATAATATATACAACCCTTATTCCTTTTCAGATAAGTCTTAGTTAACACCACTTATTTCCAGACAGAGGTGAGCGCTTAACTATAGATGGCACTCCAATAAGTTCATGAAAAAGGGAGGGAAAAGGCACAATATGGGAAGATACACCACTCTAAGATGTAGGAACACTTTTACAAGGCAGAAGAGCAAAAGTCACTTGTGAGCCAAAGTCCATAGGATAGGCCCAATCTTAGAGAGAGCAGAGCACAAATGCGCCCAAGATCACACAGTTACACTAGGCTTTGAAAGTCTTGCAGAGAGTTCAAAAAGAGTTTAGAGAGGCTCATACAAGTTTAGCCAGGGTGTCCCAGGCTAATCCAGGTTCGAAAGCCGGGGGCTAAATCTACCCCGTACAGTCGGTGGCAAGGGAAGCCAGGCTGAACACGGTACCTTAAGTGGGAAGGATCCTCCAGCGGTGGCAGTTGTTCCTGGCAGCGGGTGCAAGTCTCGGCGTCGTCCAGGGGAAGAGAAGATCTCGACATGGAAGAAAGATGAAGGTCGTTGGACTGCCGGGGAAGAAACCAGCCGCGGAGTTTTCCGGTTAAAGGTATTACCCTTTATTTCGCGATCGTGGTAAAACGTGGTATTCCGGTTGCCGGGGTGCTTGGCACAGGAAAAGTGGCCACGAGATGCGTCGGGAAGGCGAAAAGACGGTGAAACTGGTTATCCCCACCAGTCAAAGGAAGAAGACTCTCCGGCGGGAGATCTCTGTCATTGGGAAAAGTGGTGAGACGGTTCAGCAGGGCTCCACCGGTGGTGTCGTCGTAGCAGGTTGGCTCAGCTTCTCCCTTGTCGGATTCGTAGGTCCTGTGGCGACTTCTGAAGTTCCAGTCCCCATGCCCTGCTTTTATGCAGAAAACCCCCATTCACTCAGCCTAGCTGTCACTCAAACATGCTAAGTGGTGAGCCGGCCGGCTCACCACTTGGGCCAATCAGGACGGAGTGTGACTTGAGTTGCCTAGACAGAGTGGCACCACTTTGGAGGGCTTCTGTGGAGAAGCCCACCAAAAAAGTGGAACAAAGGGGTTGACTTGGGTGGGAGTCACAGAAGAGAACACAAACGCCATTTTAGAACCGAGTTTTGGCAAAAAATACCAACCGGAGAATTAATAATAAATAAATAAACCGGCGGTATGTTCGAGGCTATCGTAATTAAATAAAAAAAGATAGTAGCCTCGAACAATGGGAAAATCCCATAGAGAAATATTCACGGTTGAATATAAAAAGTAGTATCCACTGCCACCAGCCAAAACTCGATCAGGGGGGACGGAGACGTGCCCCCTCGACTAACAGACCCGTGGGCAATCGAATTGCCCCAGCCAGTACGTCCACAATATGATGGTTTGTACTGGTTCTGTTCAGAATTCAAGACTAGTAAAGTCAATGGTGACTTTACATGCCCTGGGAGACAGTAGTCAGTCCCAGGGTATGGAGTCTATACTGGGGGGTCACTATGACACCCCTGTGTTACTGCACTGAGGGTGCTGTGTAACACACATCACAAAAACACATGAAGCCCTATGGAGCAAAAGACCCCATAGCCCATTAAACACATCTAGAGTCAAAGGAACACACTCAAATCATGTCCAAGAGTGAGGGTAAAAAGAGTCTCACTCTTGGCAGGAGAAAAAAATAAACCCCAAAAATCCAGCAAAGCTGCTGGGGGACTCACTAGGTTAGGAAATTCAGCCTAAACAGAGAATTCTCCCTAACACACACACTCATAATCTTGTTTATCCTCCTCCCCCAACTCCATCACAGCATCACATGCAACAGGGGGAAGCCTAGAGAAAAGCCAGGGAATCATCTGATTCCCTGAGATACCTTGAATCCCATGATTGTACTCAAACAGTGCTAACCAATCCAAAACATCAAGTTTAGTCTCATACATACCAATCATTTCCTTTGGCATACGGGGTCTCTTAGGGCTGGAAGTCCTAGAAGACTCTGGGAGAGAAGCATTTTCTAGAGACCATTTTTTCATTTCTATTTCATGATTCAGCTCCATTTCTCTGAGCCTTAACTCTTGATGTTTCATGGCAGTTTGTGCATCAATACGTTTCACTTCCAATTCAAGTCTCATTTTCTCAAGTGCAATAAATTCAGGAGTAAGTGTAGGAACTGTGGGGGTCCCTGTGGACAGAGGTTGTGCATTCTGAGCAGGCAAAGGAGTTGTAGGGTTTCCTAACAAGGACTCATCTACTTTTTTGAAAATTAACACTCTCAGAATCAGAAACATCAGTATCCACATATGCTGGAGGGGTAGGCCCTTTTGACCCACTCTCCAGACCTTGTTTTCCTATTAACTTTGCAATCAATTCAGATTTATTTCCTTTACCAGAGAGACCTCTCTCTACCCATGATTCTTAAAACCTCAGCAGTGTAGTTCAAGAGACCCTCTTCAGTGTAGTTTCCCACATTTGACATGATTTCTCAGTTAAATAGAATTAGTGGTGTTAGCCTTGTGGTTAGTTGAACCCAAGCAATAGCAGCACTCTAAGTGTAATCACTCTACTTTCAAATCCTCACTGCTGTACACCAGTGTTAGGCAGGATCCTGTGCAGTGCCCTGAGGGACCACTACACACAATTAGGACTACAGGTGGCAATACAAGTTTTACCTTTGGTACAAGCATGTACTACTATGTCAGAGTGGTAGCAGTGGCGGAGCAGCCAGGCTTATCTCAAGAGTATATAAGCAGTAGCAGAGATTACACAAATAGACCACAATTACTGTGATTCAAGCAAACACTGACTCAAGGTTTCAGGTGGAAAAATATAAGTACATTTATTTTTAAACCATCTGTTATAAACACAACACTTCTATTAAATTTAAAACCACATGAAAAATATACTACAACTAACCAATTCACTTTGTACAAGGTAAGTACCCTGTGTTTGAATGGACAGGTGTTAACAACAAAACACGTTATCGTGAATACAATTGTGATCGCTTTTTGACAGTTCGGTCAACTGAATAAACGCGTATCCGTAACATGAAATGCTACCGGGGCAAAAACACACTTAGCACCTGAGATACCCAGAGGGAGTTGGAGGCAAAAATCACAGCCAATATTATAGTTAGGCAGACAGAATCGAGAATCACTCGTTGACAGGAGTTCAAGAGTCAGAGGTCCGGAGCCAGGGTCAAGTGACACCGGGGCCTGTTGTCGAGGATCACACAGTCAGACAGTTCACGATTCAACATAGCCAAGAGTACTTTGATATTGTCAATGTTCGGGAGCAAAAGTTATAAGAAGGAGGGAAGAAAAGGGCAAGCCTTGGAGATGAAGAAAAGGGGTTCACCCTGTTTCCTCAAGCAGAACACAGTACCTTATTCCAATGGAGCAGCAGGTGCCCTGGTAGTTGTTCCTGATGGTTTCCTGCAGACCCACGGGTCCTGGAGCTTTGAGATGAAGGAGGACGTCTGAAGGGGTCAGCACCACCCAGGTATGAGGCCGGCAGAGACAGTGAATAAAAGGTGCGCTCCTTAAAAACAGGAGATGCTCTGGCTATCCGGACCACTACAGCAGTGTGCAGCGATTTCGACCAAGGAAGAGGATCCTCTGGCTGTGGAAGATGAGCTGGTTATCCCCACCAAGCTCAAGGGAAGAAGACTCCGGACTGGATCTTCTCTGGTCGACGAAGGGTAGATAGCTCAGGACTGCAGCAGGGCTTCACCGGGGCGGGATATTTGCAGCAGTCGTCGTTCTCTCCACTTCTCTTCAGTTCCTTGTAGTTCCAGTGGCGACTCTGACTTCTAGCCCACGAGACCTGCCTTTTATGCGCAAACCCCCAGTCACACAGCCTGGCTGTCAATCACCCAGCAGGGGGGTTGTCCAGCCTGGACAACCACCTCAGCCAATCATGGCAAAGTGCGACTTGGGTTTCCTAGGATACCCTGTGCAGGGGGTGACTACACCCCTCCCTCACAGTCAGCCCACCTAGACACCCAGGCGCCAAGAGGAAGGCTTCTCTGCAGAAGCCCGCCAAAAGACGGCGAACAAACAAGGCGAACCTGGTTTGCCGCGCAAAGTAAAACACAAGAAGGACTTTAACAAAAAGAAATGGCGAATAAACCCGACCAGAGCCAAGAGAAAGACAATTTGGTCAAGCGGGAATATGTTCGAGGCTAATATAATAGCCTAAAACAATACCACGTATATCTAATATAATCGCGGTAGAAAGTTAGGGTACATACCACTGCCACTAGCCAAGTCTAAATGTTAAAAGAGCGAAACAATGCTCTAGGAGGTACAGATAAAAAGGGATACGAAGTACATGGAAGATGGGGTGTACTGGATCTGTGGTAGATTGACTAAATAAAGTTAATGGCAACTTTACCCTTTTCTGGGGGACAGTAGTCAGCCTCAGAAATGGAGTCGATGGGAAGTCTCAAAGACAACCCTGTGCCACTGCACTGAAGGTGCTGTGTGACACACAAAAGAAGGGGGCTACTGAAGTGGTGTACTCCAGAGTCCACAATCACAAAAACGGGGAAATACACATGGGAAAACACAGGTAAGAGTGGGGGAAAAGCTCACACCCTTACCAAGTGGAAACAAATAAACTCCAGAAGTCCAGCCAAGCTGCTGGGGGACTCACTAGGTGAGGGAAATTAGCCATCAATGAAAATTCTCCCTAACAACGATAATACCTTAAAGAAAAGAATTCTGCTTGAAAAAGAACAAAAACGTATTTTCCTTACTAGAAGTGATAAGGAAGGTCTCAATGAGGCAATCAAGTGGCATAAAGTCTGTTTTCCCATCTGGATAAGTGAGATGATGACTAGACACCCATGACGAACTTTGGTATAATGTGTAATTACGATTTTACTCGATGTTCACCCTATCTGTCAGTTTATGTAGATATGTCTGATACTAGCAGCTGCTCTACATTTCATGAATTAAGTGTTACCCATTCGAGATACATTCCTTTGTGCACGGTTTAATACGCTTTGAATGTATACTGTAGGGCAACATCTGTTATAACCATCTTGAAGGACGGAGCCACACTGCAGAATCAACATTGATGTGTGATATTGCATTCATATTAGACTTAGATGTTTAGCCGCTCAATATACGTTGTAACACGTCTGAAATGCATACTTTAGGTTAAAACTGATGAATTCGGTCGCTGTGGGTCATAAACAGCAAATAAATAAAGGAAGGACTCAAGTACAAATCTATATCCACTCAAGATGGTGCATACAGAGTTTTAGAGTCAACCGCAGCGTTCACGAAGGAGATTCTGACTCCCGAGACGGACTGACTCAGCTTAAGCCCACGATACGTTGGAGCATACAACTATACTAACTCTAACTAGGTAAGAGACACTTGCTCGCTGGGCATGACTCACGCCTCACCAGCTAGTCACATACTGGTAGCCAGTGATTTTTTCTGGCTGCTGAGAACCTCCTACTCACTAAGTCTGAATTTATTTTCCTATCAGCTGGAAGTTAGACCCAAACCTATTGGATACTGATATATATCAGATTTGCTGCAAGGTTCACAGATCCTAATTTATTCGTAGAATCTTGTTATTTTTGGGACTTTACACCCAAGACACCCAATGAAATGCAGTTAAGCTCAATTTTTACAATATGTACCAAGAGGGGCTGTATTATTGTGGTCCAAAACCATTGATTACAGTTTTACTTCTTATTTGACATGTAGTGATCCCAACGGGGTTAGCAGCAGAACACTCCATCGCTTGCTGAATCTCAAGTGGATAACACGTGCAAAGGCATTGATGTTGCTTTCAACTAAAGACCAACCTATATAAGGTAGGATCTTTATAGATTTTTGGTGAGCAATGGTTAGTCTTTTTGACCAGCAGAAGTTTGAGTTCTGTAAATTTAAATTACAGGTCAAGCATCAACCATCTGGGTGATCTTGATGACAGATGACAGTTCCTGCTATTATCAGGACACCGGGGGTCATTCCGACTGTGGCGGTAGGGGCTTAATAGCACCGTTAAGGATGGCGGTGCCCTTAAGCCCCTACCGCCATATTCCGAGGTCCCTTAGCGGGTCCCAGCAGGAACGGCTGGTCTGACCAGCCGTTCTTTGCGGGACCCGTTAAGGGACCTTGAAGCTAATAATGGGCCTGCAATTTGCGGGCCCGTTATTAGCGCCTTTCCCATTCTCATTGAGCCCTATGGGGGCTCAAATGGGAATGGGGAATGGTTTATTAAATGGGGACTTACCGGGTCCGCATAGGTCGGAATGTCCCAGTAAGTCCCCATTCAGTGACACCGGACCCAGACCCAGGTTTGGAGGCAGCCATGGCGCTATTAGCGCCATGGCTGCCTCCAAACTCGTAATGACCCCCACCATCTTTTGAGGAATTTTCTCAACACACTAGAAAAGGTAATTAATATACCTTCTCCAGGTTTGATACTATCTGAGTAGCCGTAAGAATCCAAGAAATTATAGCTTACCCTTACTTTCTTTCTCAGTTCTATCACCAGTCACACTGTACAGAGTGAAGAGAAGATTCCAAACTATGCATATGTGTAGAAATAGTTTTCATAAATGTTTGTTTGATTGTAATTGAAACTAATGTGACATACCTCCTGATGGATGTTCCAAGAATTAAATAAGACAACAGAAACATGTCGAGTTCTATGTTCTGGAAAAGTTTTCTACTAGACAAAAGTTTGGAACCCAATCTTAGGGTTTGACAAATTAAAGATGGCAACCGCTTCTAAAGTTGTCAACAATTAATTGTGTTTTTTTGAACACGTACTTTTCTACCCTATTTCGGATCATGTGTCACAAATAGCTGTGAATGTTTTATATTGTGTTTTAGAATTGATACATTTTTCCACAATAAAAACTTTTTTGTTGCGTTTTAAGTCTAGAGATTTTTTGAATGAATTGTTATTAAGTTTGATGAGATATTAGTCACTCACTGTGTTATTGGTCTTAATGTTGATATATTCTAACTACCTTGTTTAATACCTTAGTTCCAGATTCCCAAAAAAAGGTACAGTTTCCAACTTTGGTGGTCTATTTGGGTTTCTCTTTTGATTTAGCGAGTTATTTGTAACACTCACTATGGCAAATGTCTGCATATCACACAGCAAATACTCTCCTTTTGTCTAAAGGCTAGAAGTGATCTTGGTATGAGTTCTAGCATCGGTATGAACATGAGCACGAGCCACTTCTCAGGTGTTGCTGCCGGCTTCTGCACAGCAACCTCCATAGTGTGCAGAGCAGTTCCAGCCCCTCCCATCAGAATGTAGCACACAAAACTGATAATGATGGGCCATTAGTCACTCAATGGTTTTGTGCCTGCATTCTGATGGGAGGGGAGGTACAGTGGGGTCTGGGTAGTTGGTGTGCCCAAAAGCCTCTCTACCGAAGTGCTTGTGACATCACACATTACCTTTCATAGGAGGCCCGCCACTTTTGTCAGTGCCCCCCCTACTTTTGCCTTTGGCCCCTCTGAGCCCCTCCTAAATTTGATTCCTGGCGATGCCACTGATTCCACCCACTCTGAAATTTGCTGCTTTGTGTGACTGTTAAAGATTGTTACGAGGCAGTTAATTGCAAACAGTTCTGGCTATGTCCAACGGCTTTGTGTGCTAAATCATTCATTCCCTTGCTGTCTAATCAAGGCATTAAAGTAATTTTGCGTAACCCCAGTCACCTCTTTATTTTATCAGGATGAACATGCAAGATCTATAACGATACATATGGAACGTTGAATTATCTGAGCAGCAGTTCAGGGTCCACGGGAGCCGCACTGAGATTCCACGTGAAGTATGCAGGAAGTCGTTTCTGAGGACTCCCGCGTTTGGCAGATAACTGACCTGAGCATAGGCAGGTTTCCATATTGCGCTCCTCAGCCACTGGTATGGCTTTGCAATGGTTCGGCTTGCCTGAGGGGCTGTTTGTTTCGAGAGAGCTGTATTTGGATGTTGCACAATAAATTACATTTAAAATAAGCTTTTTAAAAATATTTTTTTTAAAGACATGGAAGGCATAAAAGAAGCATGTGTGTAAAGGCATGAAAGCTACAAAATGGTGCATTCAAGTGAACTTTATATCTAGGTATATAAGAAATGATATGATATGGCATTTATAAAGCGCCTGCACAGAAGTGTTGGAAGTGCACAAATGCATTAGAAGGGATGGATGGAGGCATACACGTGTGCAGCATGACATAGAAGATGCACTAGAAGGGATGAAAGGAGGCATACACGTGTGCAGTATAAATGATTATTAGAGGTGTGGAAGGCATGATATGAAAATGGTGAATAATTGCCTTCTGGCACCCTCTCTTAATCATTTCCTCCCTTGCTCTATTCTTCCTCCTTCTCATTCTCTTGCACACCCGCACTCATTATCGCATCCCCCTTTAAAACTTTGCACCCTCCTCCTTGCACCCTGGTACCTATAAATGCAAAATGCACATAATAGCAGTAAACGCCAAAACTATTGGCATTGCCAAATCATGTTCCCCTTGCACTTGCCTTCTTGGCCCACCCTGCACTTACACCCCCCTCCCTTGGGCACGTCACTCATGCACTTCTCCCTCTACCCACCACCCCTACACTTACCACCTTGTTCTTGCCCTTGCACGGTAGGATTGCCACAAGGCAACAATCATCATTTCTGTTGTTCTTCCTATGTTCCCCTCCTCCAATTTGTCTTGTGGCACCTGGAAACACTTGTGTATAGGGGCCATACAAATGTCCAATAAAATAAAATATCAAATGATGATTTAATTTATAAAGTGCACCAAACCCGGAGGCATCGAGGTGCTGATTACAGACATTCAGAGAGACAATAGCTACAACAGGTACAGCAGTAAGCAATAATGTCTTGAGTGAGTAGTTATCGCAAGGAAGTGAATTTAGTAAATGAGATCACCCTGGTCATCTCATAGGTGAATGAGCAGAGACTTGAGGAACTTGCCGCAGTAATTGGTGAAAATATGCACGTGTCATAGTTTATTATTTTTTGCATTTTTTTAAAGCGCTCACACAGCCCTGGGGCATTGAGGCGCTGTTACAGGAGTTTTTGTCTTAGTTGCGTATAACATGCTTAAATCCCCAAAGGTTTCTAAGCGCGGACCCCGGGATTGAACCTGTGTCCTGTGTTGCTCCGTGTCATCTTGCTTCCAAGGCGAGCATGTTGCCGCTGAGCTATCCTCCCAGGACAAGTGTAGTGATAGTGATCTTAGGAAATGAGGGTCCCCCCTGGTCGCCTCATATGTGAAAAGCAAAGTCTTGAGGTGCTTGCAGAATGCCTATCGTGAGTGTTCAGATCTTAGAGGTAGTGGTAGGGCATTCCAGTTTTTAGAGGCAATTACAGGGACACTTAATCCCCCTGATCTCTGTCGCTTGAATCTTGGGGTGATGAGATGGTGCATGTTGGAGGTACAGGTGGGTCTTGCATTCTGAGCTTTTCTGAACTTCTGTGAGAGGTATTCTAGTGCCGAGTTTGAGAGGCATTTGTGCATGGTGGCTAGAGTTTTGCACTCACGGATTGGTAGCTAGTGTGTGCTTCTTCTCACGGCCAAGATGTGCTCAAGTTTAGTAATGTTCAGGGCCATCCTGAGATCATTGGTTTCTATCACCTGGTTCCGAACTGAGATGCTTGTGAATAGGGCATTACAGTAGTCTAGTCTAGACCCGATGAGGGCCCTAGAAATGGAGAGTCGGCTATCAGTGGAAAGAAAAGGCTTGCAAGCATTGATTAGTTTGGTGGTGAAGGCTGTAGTGGATGCAATGGCACTGACCTGTCGGGTGAGTGAAAGAGTAGAGTCTAACTATATAACAAGGGTCTTGACTTCACCCGAGACTGTTATAGTGATACAGTCGCTCACAAAGGATTAGCAGGCTACATCCAGTTTACATCCAGAAATATTAAGAACCTCATCACACATTATGTCACAGAAACAAGAGTCTGGTCTCAAACAAATGTTGAACCAACCAAATCTCTAGGGCAATTTCAAAAGTGGGAAGTGTAACATGTGTCCCCATTCAGATAAAGGGAACAACAAATACAACCCCCCAATTGGACAACTCATCAAATTACTAATTTCATCAATTACAACACCAAGTTCGTAATTTATGTAATACAGTGCATCAGCTCCAAAATTTACATTGGAAGCACCATTCGCCCACTCAAAATTGGAATATCTGAACAATTGGAATATCGGAACATTTCAGGTCTATCAAAAACAAGGATTTAAAATACCCCTTGGCCTATCATTTTCAAATTGAACATAGCGAGCATCTAATTATAAATGTACGGGAAAGCTCTTACGATGCCTGCTCCCTTTTTTGTCCAGACTTGATTAAGTAAATCAATTTGGAAAACAACACTTAAAAGTTGTTTATGTTCTCCTAATGTACCACCAAATAAAAGGTGGGGAAACACGTGTTGAGGAATAGGAACTATTAATTTATGTGAGGAATTCATAAAGGAACGTTTTCATGCAAATTACACAATAAACTTCTGAACTGATGCAAATTACAGACTCCATCTTATTACTTATCTTCTTACATATTGGGCAGCCTCAATATTATAAGGATCAATTTTTTGCAGACCATCAGCTCATCATTGATTAATTAATTATAAAATACTTGATCTCAATAAGGACTCGCCATCGGTTGCTTTTAGGCTATAACTGTATACGCGAGCGCATGGAAGTGAGGAGGAAGTGAGGAGCTGTTGGGCTGGAGATTCTGCCCTACTTGCCCCAGTTGCTACCTGTTGTAAGGAGAAGAGGAAGTGCTTGCCGTGTGGATTGAGGCAAAACGAACTCAAATAACAACAATCCTTTGTGCATATTGGCCACGCCCCCCCTGTTCCCCTGTTTCCCGCCACCAGCCTATTTAACACAGCAGATCTCACGCACGTCGTGAGTGCACAGAAGTGAGGAGGAAGTGAGGAGCTGTTGGGCTGGAGACTCTGCCCTACATCCCCCAGTTGCTACCTGTTGTAAGGAGAAGAGGAAGTGCTTGCCGTGCGGATTGAGGCGAAACGAACTCAAATAACAACAGTAATTAGGGTTGGTGGGTTGGGCTTGGAGCCGGTGGGTGGGGCTTCCAATTTAGGAACAGTGATGGTGTTCTCCAACAACTAACTGGGGTTTCCTCTGTTTGTTTCCATTGTAGATGCTTTGCGCATATTGGCCACGCCGCCCCCTGTTCCCCTGCTTCCCGCAACCAGCCTATTTAACAGAGCTGATCTTGTGCACGTCGCAAGCGCACGGAAGTGAGGAGCTGTTGAGCTGTTAGGCGGTGAGGGGGCGAGGGGGCGGCAATTTGCTAAAATTCTCCTTTCCTATGCATATTCCAGCACTGAGCCTGTTGTAAGGCATCCTTAGGGTAAAGCTCCAGGTTGTTACCTTGTGTTTGTGATTTTTATGGTTACTATTTTTCACGGGTATTGGCCTTCAGTGCCAAACTGAACCGTTAAGGATTAGGGATTACGTGGTAACTTGATCCTTCTTGGAGTATTGAAACAAACATGGCTACAGTGCTAAGAAATGGGAAAATATGCCTTTCTACCTCCATTCCCAACAAGACCAATGCTGGAGCCTCAACTGAGGATCAGCATCCCGCCAAACCAAATAATGACAACGGGGTGGCTGAACCCAAGGGAAACCTAGAGGATCCAGGTTTAGGGGTGGGATTGAAGGGGCTAAAAGAGACTGGGTTGAATATAAACCTGGAGGAGGAGGGAGACACAGATTGGTCGCTGAAAGTGGGAGAAAATAATAAAAATAAAAATACAGAAATTATACAGGAAGTGGAATTATCGCATATGTTTGCTCAGGTGCACGCAAGGGGGAGTGGCCATATGTCAGAGGACGAAGATACTTTGTTTACTCCAGTAGGCCTATCGTTGATTCTCAGGTCCCCACTCAGACAAGCTTCTTGAGTGTTCGAGAGATTCCAAATGAACAGCCATCCAAGGAACAAATTGAGGAGATAAAGTATACAAAATTGGATGTCTCGATGATGTCCCAAACAGTGAAGCTAGAATTGAGTAAACGTGTGAGGCTCTCAAGAGGTCCATCCACCACGGTTAATGCTGCATCCAATGGAGTGGACAATGTTCACCTCTTCAATACTCTACCCCGAATGAGAACTTTAACACTGCATACAATATTCTCAGCCAATGCTAAATTTCCCCTTCCATCGGCCTCCATTTTCACTGAGGCTAGTGGTTAAGAAATGGCTATTGGACGAGAATACTGAATTGGTCCCACATGAGGGGTCGACGAACCCAGAGGAACAAAATACATTACTGCTACCCCTACCCCATATTCAGCAACAAATGCCTCGGGCTTCTCTGACTAGTTCTCCAATTCCTAAGAATAATGATCATTTTGAGGAATCACTTCCAGTAATTTCCAGGATATTAAATCTCCTGGATAGGGGGCATGAGTTGACTCACTGGGAAGTCAGAGACCTCAAACGGATTGTACTGGACACACAATCCAAACTTAATAGAGTTTAAGGATTTCTAATGGGTAGAACATGTGTAGATGTTCCAGGGGAAATGAAGACGACTCTGCCGTACATTGTGACAGTCAAATCTCAAGGATCCCAGATTACTGAAGATATAAATAATCGCCTCAGTTTTAGTGCGGTCGCAACTACCGCAAGAAAGTCGACTATGACTGAGCTTCCATCTGCAAATATTGCTTTGAAAATAGAAGGAGAAGGGGACAAACAAATCTTAAAGGCAATGAAAGCGCTTTCTCGAAAAATTACAAAACTAGAACATGGAGTATCAACCTTGGTTTTGTCTACTATTCCCAAGACAATTATGGAGTAGGGGGTAAAGAGCTCAGACAACCCAAAATCTACTCCAGAGCCCCTGGGCAGCCCGTCAGCCTTGATAGATATTATGGAAAATCCCAACAATATAAGTAGATCAGAAATGGGTAGCCAAAACATAGACGATGTAACAATTCCAGACTGCGATGGCTACTCACTATCAAGGCGCCAAAACGTTTGGCGTTGAAAGCTAAAAAAAAGGCTGTTAAAGAAAAGTCAGTAATCTGGTAAGGTGCAAATAAAAATCAAAGAACCAAAGGCTCTGACTAATGAGGTTGCACTGTCAGACCTGATACAGCTGAATGAAGAAAGCCGAATGGCTCTGCAGCTTCATAATGTCAGTTCGGATCTAACTCCACCCTGTCCAGTCTTGGTAAATAAAAAAAATAAAAAAAATCACAAAAAATAAAAAATATAAAGACAGAACAAGTGGTTGTGAGGACCTCTGCGGGTGGTAACTTAGAACTGGGGCCCGAGCAGAGGTCACTGACCCCAAGTGTGAAGGGGGATGACAGTAAAGAAGTGAAACAACTCCAATTGTCTAATTTTTATAAAGTATTGGAAAAATAAACCTCAAGGCAAATTTTACCGCAGGAGATCCAGAAGCAGAAGGAAGATGCCCCGATGACATCGGCGGAATCTAATAGATTAGGTTTCATCTCGCAACCAGCGGCTGGTAATTGGGACCCGTCACCCTCAAGGAAAGTGGATTCCTGGCTTCTGCAGGATAAGGAGATGATAATAAAAAATAGAGCTGGGAGACCCCAGTAAAATGACTGATATGGGTCAGGAATTACCATTGCTAAAAATTTTACCACTACACTCAATAGAGGAAACTGGGCAAAATAACAGTGATCTTCCAATGATCATTAAAAAAAATCATAATGGATCTTTTGCCAGATGTATCTAGACTCAAAGATCATGGCCCCCGGGAAATCTTAAATGAAGGAAATGGAATTTCCCAACATGACAGTGTGGAGGCTCCTACTAACATGGATATGCTTGGAGCGCGGAATTTGAAGCATCATACTTGGATAACCCAGCCGGGCATTGGGGAAAATTTACAAAGGGGCCAAGACAGCTTATCTGAACAGCCCTTTAACCCCAGACTTACTCAAACAAAACCTCAGGGGGAGGGTGAAGCTAGGTCCTGCCAACAGTCAATAATGCCAATTCATATTAAGGACAGTGATCTGCGCAATATGATCTGGCAGAAAACGGCCCTTCTGGATTATCCAAGTATCTTGTTATACAATGCATGTGATATTGGAGATCCCTCCTCCTTAAATAGATCATGTGTTCTCTCTTTATTTAATGAGATCCCAAAATTGAGACTGATTTCCTCGGCTGACATCAGCTTGGTGGATTTTATTCACCCTACGCGTTTGACTATGTGGGAATTGTCCTGAGGTCTCAAAATATCTTTGATCTCATAATACAGGAGACTGAACACTTCAATAAGATGGGGTATGACATACTTATTTTCAACAACGGTTGGGAGAATGGAAGGGACTCAACGGATCAGAAATATATCTCTCATCCACCACGGGAGGAGGGCCGGATGTATAAAGAAATCAATATTCCTTCAAAGGGAGGGGATGATCAGGAATGGAGATGGCTTAGGCTATCTCTGAGAGAATCTATCTCCCAAATTCAAACTATACATCAGAAACTTTAGTTGTCCAGACTCAACACAATATTGGCAAATCCTTTCATTGAATTCAAGGGGTCACTCTAATTTGGTGGCCTCCAATGTGTTATGTACCAAACTTAATTCTATGAACGTGATATGTATTCAAGAAACGTGGCTGAGAGTCCCCCTTCATTTGGATGGTTATGATTGTAGATATCAACTTGCTAGGATGGGGCTTCGAGGTAGACCATCTGGAGACCTCCTAACAGCGATGAAAATAGCAAAGAGTACTCGAATAATGGAATCTTTTACTAACACATGGGGGGTTCTAGTAACTTTATTAGAGTATATGAATGTACACAGCACAAACTTTATATTGGTATTGAATATCTATTTGAACCCGCAAAACTTGTTGGACAATGTCATTCTGTCCATAAATGCCTGCTTTTTGAACCTGTTGCTCAAATACAGAGGTCTCGACATTGTTGTAGTGGGAGATTTTAATTCGGAAATCAGATATGGTGCGGGGCTGAATAAAAAGATGGGTCCGACCTCTATTAGATCTATGGGGAACCTTGGGCCGATAGATGGGGCACCCTATGCAACTTTACATAAAACAATGCATGGGCAGATTTGGTCTAAACTTCTTGACTAATGGGGACTTACCCATATGAATGTTGTCTTTAATACCTCTGCAAATGAGTTTACATGGTCAAGTGGGATATCTAAGTCGATTATCGATCACATGTTTTTCTCCGACAGACTTGCGGCCTTGTGTGTTGACTTTTGCATGGGAGAATCTTATATGAGTGACCACAGAACTTTAGAGGCCAAATTGAAGAGGGATTATGCTAAACCAAATCAGGATGCACTTTCAATTTCTTTGACGGCGACATGTGGGGGTAATCGAATTGGATGGCACAATTGGTGACATAAATAAACTGAATGCTGTATTTCTCTATGAGCACCACTGTACACCACTGTCCATTAGATCAATACTATTCTCGGTTCCCTACTTTTGTGAGTATGTTAAATGCTTAATAGATAGATCTGTAAAACCTAAACAAATTGGAAGCACAAGACATCAGCATGTGCATATTTATGATCCTATGGTAAGGTCGAAAAAAACCAACACAAATCATAATATTAGAGCAATTTTGAAATCCAATTTAGACCAGGATATAAAGGTGAAGCAAATTCATTTAATTAAACACGCAAAAAAAAACTGGTTAAAAACCCATAAGATGTACATGTTAGAGAAAGACAATACTGCCAAGTTAACGGCCTTAAGAGACTCATCTGCCCGTCAGTTTTGGACGCTAATAAACTCTTTGGAGAATATGCAAGTAATGTTACAAACTGCCTGTGTACAAGAGGACGATTGGGCCACTCACTTCTCTACTCTATATGAGGGGAAGTTTGCTCTGACAAATACGCTAGAGGTAATCAAAAGGGGAAACTGGATTTGTAATTTCGCCGTGGAAGATATTGAACAACAGATTAAGGTAGCTAATACTTCCCGGGAAGCAGGCCCTAATGGGCTTACCAATAGTACATTGAATAGAAACCCTGAACTATGGGCTAAGGCACTCTATATTCTATTCTCAGATATTATACTCACCCACTCCATCCCGTGTTCCTGGAGGGTCTCTTACATTATTCCTATATATAAAAAAGGGGATAGAAGGAACCCGCATAATTATCTTCCGATCTCCATCATGGACGCAGATTCCAAAATATTTGCGGGAATAGTTCTCTGAAAAATTGATGAATGGGTGGAAACAAATCAGATCCTGCGGCTACAACAGTTTGGTTTCCGAAAGGGTATGGGCACAGAAATAGGTGGATTAATATTTACCCTACTCTTGGAGAAGGCGTGTAAGAAAGCAGCTAGTCCTATATACCTATCCTCGATTGATCTTTCACTTGCGTTTGACAAGGTAGATTGGGTAAGATTGTGGTCAAAGCTGGCTTTAATGGGTATTCCATCTGGACTCCTGACTATTCTTATACACTTACACGAAGATTCTGCCATCCAGATTAGGTTAAACTTGTCAGGTGACCTATCACGTTTAATTCAAACAGGCAATAGACTGAGACAAGGATGCCTGTTTGCATCCACACTTTTCAACCTAAAGATATATCGGATGTTGATGGGTCCTTAACAGCCGCATCTCTAGTTTCACTAAGGATAGAGGGGGAAAAAATATCTTGGTCGGCCTATGCTGATGACATCCTTTTGATTGATGCCACCCCAGTAGGTCTTCAGCGGAAACTGGTGGCATTTCGAATTATGTGGACAAAAATGTCCTTATTATTAATGGGAAGAAATCTTTTGTAATCAGCCTCACAAATAGAAAAAAAACACATAGTTTCAAATGGAAGATCACCTGTTGTTTCCTACTTAAGGTCAGATCCCTTTGCTATCTAGGTTTTCCGATTTTTAGTGGTTCTACGATCCATATGTATTTGAAATATTATCTAGACAAAGTGGATAAATTGATCTTCCAAATGAAAAAGGTAGCTGCTAAATATTGCAAATACTCAGTGATTCTGCTAATTAGGTTCTACAATCGTAAAGTTCTCCCTAAACTCCTATATGGCTTTGAAATCTTGCCTTTTCCAACCCATCGATTGGCGGCCAAATTGGAGTAAAAAATTTGGCGGAAAATATTACACTACTTGCCGAAGGCTGTCCCAATGTCTGCTATTCGTTTTGAATTGGGCCTTCTTTCTCTGGATAGTAAAATAAGTTGGAGAAGATTGGCCCTATATCGCAACCTTATTGTCCCAAAAGATAATACTCTCTATGCACTTATGAGACGCAGACTAAGAACGGGTTCCACGATATCAAAGTGGCTATTGAATTTACAAATAGACTGTTTGAAGCACCTAGATTCTATCTGTCTCACATCTGATGAACTGATATTTAACCCTATGAGAGTGAAGGAAAAGCTCCAACCTTTGGATTGGTTGAAATCCAAGGAAATGGTTGGGTCAACTACGTTATATAATCAGATTGTATATGATGGAAAGAAAATTGGCTCTCCAGAGTGATACCTAGTTAAATTTCCTGATCCCAGAAGGAGGGCCCTATATCTGAGATTTCGATTCAATGTCTTGCTGACAGGGGAAGTCTTAGAAATACATACAGGTGCAATACAGAGAATTCCCTGTCGTTTTTGCCACAACACTGAAACACCTGAATCATTGATGCACCTAATATTGTAGTGTCAGGCATTAATCTCCCAACACTTAGCCGCTTTTGGTAGATTTGTTCACGATCCATCAAAGGTTGATATTGAAGAACTATGGTGGAATATGCTATATGGTAAATTGAATGCACTGAAATTGGCTGTAGTGAAATAAATGTTTGCATGAAGTCTGTGATCTGCCAACGGCTAGTGAGTATTAACAAAATTATATGTTTAATGGAGGTCGAATCAATGTAGGGATTGGGTTTTCCATGTCATTTGTTACAAAAAATCTAAGTTGGAATAATAGATATGACTTTAAGTGTATGTATATTGCCTTAGAAATATCACCTATGTGGTAAATATATAGTGAATGTAAAAAAGGTTTTTATTGATTGATCCAAACTGGATATCCTTTTTTGTATATAAACATTATTTTGTGTTTTTTGTAAAGGTTTATAGTGTGTAAACCAAATGCAAAATAAAAACAAAAGTATACAAAACTAAATCCAGTTTACTTAGTAAGGTTTCCGTGCTAACCAGGAGGATCTCAGTCTTGTCATCATTCAGGCAAAGCTTGTCAGAAGCCATCCAATCATGGAAGGTTTGATAGACTGAGTGCAGTGTGTTTGAGTCAGTAGCATAGTTGCCATTAATACGTAGGAGTAGTTGTGTATCATCAGCACAATTGGCGGATGAAATGCTGTGGCATCTATTAGATCAAAAAGTGGGTTTGTGAAGATGTTATACAAGGTGGGTGAAAATCAGGAGCCTTAGGGCCCCTTGAAGGTGACGGGGGCTGGAGAGGAAGATATGGTGGGTGAAAAAACTCTTATGGACCGGTTGGATAGAAAAGAGGCGATGCAGGTAATTGCTTTGGGGGAGAAATGAGTTGCAGAGTTGAGGTGTAGGTGCACGATTCGATGCTCTACAAGATCAAAGGCGGCTGATAGGTCTAGTAGAAGGCAGAGTGCTGCCTTGTCCACATCTTTAAATTTGTCCCATTGATTTTTCAAGTCAAGAAGAGACATGTGCTATGACCTAGTCAAACCCCAATTTGGCACATGCCTAGGAGGTTATTGGATTTGAGATGAGATTTAATCTGGAGTGCTGCACTGTCCAAAATTTTGAGCAGGAATGGGACAGTGGTGATCGTGCAGTAGTTAGTGAGGATGGCTGGGTCTAGGTTTTTTTTTAACAGTGGTAGGACCCAGGCGTCCTTTAAGTTGGTTGGCACTGAGCTGGAGGTGAATGATGTGAGGATTAGTGTAGAGATGAAGGGTGGGAGTGCTTCTACACAGACTCTGATGACTGTAGCAAGGCAGACATTACCCCAAGGTTTTGTTTAGCTACATCATTCTCAAGCTCTTGTTCTCACTCTGTACAACTGATAAGCCTTCTACCAACCTAACCTGGTAAATAATAAAAGGGACTGAGCAAAATGTCAGAGTTTTTGTACACCCACCTGTCTGTGTGATACTACCCACTTGAATGTCACCCCGATGACTGGCATTGGTATCAGATGGGTCCTTAAATCCATCCAACATATTTTCCGGACAACTGGCAAGTCACACAGCTTTTGCAAACATCCTCTACTTGCACTCCCATTATGTGCTAGTTGAAGTGAGGTAATAACCTCCCCAAAATTCTTTTCACTTGAAGGTGAACTGGCAAATGTACCTCGGGCCTGTGCACAACTGGTACTATCCAGTACAAAAACAATCCCTTCTTCTTATGTGTTTGAGCTTAAATACCCAGCAAAATCCACCAATGCATCCTCATTTGGCACAGCACTTTTTATTGGGCAGACACTGTGATAAGTTCTTTTCACTTTTTCACAACCACCAGGGACCTCCTCCTTGATTCCTTTGGCCCATTAAATTTGATGTGTCATGAGTGGGTTGTGTTAGCTATAAGCTGGAGCCCCTTCAGCATTGACAATTCCTAATGAAGTAAATAACTCTCTAAATGGACATGATAGGTTGGTGTAAATGATACATTCAGATTGTAAGAACATTCAGAATCCTGAGATAAAATGTTTGTTTCTGTCAATCCGTGCATGATGGAAAATATATAATTTATGCATGACATAAGCATTTTTCCATATCTGAATTTGGTTTTTCACCTAGGTAAATGGTTCAGAAACGACAACTGATAATGTATGTTGAGGTGTCACTTAGAATGCACATTTATAAAGTCAATTTTACTATACATTAGATGACCCTCATCTTTGTGGGCTAGAACCATCTCTTCCTTGTGTAAATGTAATTTACCTTAACAAAAGCGTTAATTGGTGATCTATTCTTCAGTATTAAGTCCTAATATTTTCCAAGGTCATGGGGTCATGGATCCCTTCAAGGCACCTGTTTCTCTGAAAATGCATCTAATGGTCAACCAGACATCCATAAATCAATGCTAGTGTGGTCTTTCAGATTTGCTTAGAAAAACAAGACCAGTAGATGTGATTTTCTGACATACAATACCTGGTTTTAAAGATATTTGCATGCTTTGGAAGCAGGAAATATTGTCTTAGGTAAGCACAGCCGTTTTTGCTTGTATTGAGGTAAGTGATATCTTAATGTGAGTCTGGCGATTTCTGTTTACTATACATTTGTAACCGCATGAAATCTGGAGCTATATTTATCAGGGCAGGCCGTGGCCACATGGCCCACTGACACCCAATGTGGCCACATGCAACCCCTAAACATCCATAACCATAAAACCCACAGTAGAAGCACAACAACCAATATCTTACATCATCGAGGCAAGTGAGATATGAATCTGCTAATGGCCATCAGCACAAATATCAGGCCAAGTAATCATGTCTACATATCCTAATTCAACCATGTCATTGCTGTGTGTAGAAGATGAAAGCAAATCCTGTTCATGATGGCACAGTAGCATGCAGACTCCCCTGGGCTAACTATAAGGGGTACATGCCAACAAAGAAACTCAGAGAGCCAAAACTCCCTCATGACACCGACCAAGGCATGCAAATGTCAGTGGGTACACAACCAATGCTTAAATAGGGATCCCCTATACGTCAACCCACCCTTCTCCCAATGATCAGCATCCTCCAAAATGCATGAGAGTCATGCTCAGCTATGTACCAGTTATCATGCTGATTGACTGCATGTCATTTATCTCCAAATAGGTTCACAGACCACCCAGGCAGAGGAAGCAGTGCCTTTCAACAAAATGTGGCACTGACACCACTGATTTGCCCACAACAACAATCAGCAACTTAGCCATCTCCCTTGCTCCACTAGTCATGTTAGCGCTTTGGAAGACTCCTGGCAAGAAAGCATCCACTGCTAGATACTGCAATGCAGCTGCATCCACCAACCAGACTGTCACCACCCCAGCAGTTGTGGCTACTGGTACCAACACCCTCACCAACACGGATCCTGATGCCACAACAGGCAGCACCAACCTGCAGGCTCCCAGCCTGCACGTTGCCTGCCACCAGCCACCCCTGGGGTCATACTGCAAACCATCAGCCTGGCTGAAGATGTCTGGTATGCAAAATACTCCTGCCCCCTCTTCACCTGATCTACCGACTCAGGGGCACCAGCGAATGGGTACCGACACAGGAACTAATGATTAGGCTGTTGCATCTGTGGTTGCTTATGGGGGGCAAGCAGATCCCTGCATGCCACCCTGAGCCCTGTTCCCCCCCTGATAGAATGCCCCAGTAGACCCTTGAAGGGATCTGGGGCAGGCTGAAAAACATTGAGGAGTGGCAGGAGCGCATTGAAAATATATCAGAGTTCTGTGCTCTTCTCAATAAGTGTTTGGGGTGATAGTGTGCTAGCTCACAGATGTAACAGCATCTTATAAGGTGGTGGGCCAGAAGGTTTGATAGCTGACAGAGGCAATATCAGCAGGAACGAAGACAATGCAAAGGACACTGCTCCTGACAATGCAGCCTATCCAGTGGACAGATTCAAAAAGTTCCACTTCTGTTACACCAACTGAAGACTTGTGAGCAATCTGGCATGGCAAAATGGTCATGTCAATTGGACTCCTTTTCAAGAGATAAACATGTTGGGGATGAGGGTGGCAGGAGGGAAAGGGTGTAGGGGGTGAGGGTAGAGGGAGGGCAGAGGTGTTGGGGATAAGGGACGGAGGGCACAGGTGTTGGGAATGAGGGTAGGGGAGGGAAAGGAAGTTGGGGATGAGGGTGGAAGGAGGGCAAAGGTGTTTTGGTGAAGAGGGTGAAGGGAGGGCAAGGGTTTTGGGAACATCATCTTTCAAGGAGTGTGAATTATTTACTGTCACTATATACAATCATTAGATGTAGGTGTAATCCAATTTCCGTAGAAAAAGGTATCTAGGAGTTGTTGACCCCTGAGACACCAACTCTTGATTGGCGATAACTGCAGTGAGATGTTGGTAGCATTATCACATGGTTTTCATAGTAATTTGCAGTATTTCACCTTGTAATACAGTGTTGTTTACTTGTTATTTTCAGATGCTAATTCTGATGGTGGAGTTAAAACCAGAGGGATAACTGCTTGTTGTTGTTAATGGCATCTCATGTTCACTTACCCGTAATACGAAGGAGCATTAAAAGTGACAGTAATTGCATTACTACCTCTTTTTGACATTACACCATACTCATAATGAGGCCCAATGTCGTTTTGTGATTTCATGGACTCTGGGACTGACAGACACTAGCAAGGATTAATTTCCAGGGCTGGTCAAGGATAAGCTTCAAATCCACCAGAGCTTCTGTACAGTCTTTCCTTAGTTGAGGCATCCCCTTCAGCCCCTTCATGCTCCCAGGATTTATACCAGCTTTGGACATGTAATGGTGGATACCCTGTATCTCTGTGAAAGATATGGATGAGAGGTGAAAACTAAGCCTCTAAACCTAGGGATACAACCATTCAAACATTTTTGCCATCAGTCAATTACTACAGCATGCTATATTCCAATTTGCAGGTTTGTTCCCAGACTTTGGTCCTGCACTCCAATATAAGGGACCAACCAGAAATGCAATCACAGCCACTTGTACTAAAACACTCATACGGGAAAAATAGGGTAATTGGTCTATCCAAACTGTGGGAGGCCTCAGATTCGGAAAAATGCAATAATCCCAAGGACCTCTGGCTAGAGTCGCAGTTTAGGATTTTTGACTTCATCTCTGTTTTAGTGATAATTGTGGAAATATCTTACTGCTGTATTTTTGTAAACACGTTTGTGCCACACTGTCATTAGGCATTTAAACATTTTAAAAGCTAAATAGGTTCAGGTTATTTTTATGATTATGATTTGCACTGGGCAGAAATCAAATGCTATTTCGAAGTTTTTACCTATTCAAGCTTTTTTGCTGTTCCCTAGAGATGTTTTAAAATTTGTCGTTCCAATGGTTCATTTTTACTTTGGGTTGGGCCCTTCAGTGTAACCCATAAAACCCAATTTTACCATGATTTTTGATATGGATGTTGGTCTTCATTACAAAATTGGTGGTAGGTCGCTGGTGCTACCGGCAACCTCGGCTTATCATTTCCACCACCCGAAATCCCGGTAATACCAAGATATTACAGGCAGCAGAGAAACTGTAAGTTCCAATTCCTGTGGAGTCCTATCGGACTCCACGGGAATGGGAACACTGAAGCAACCGCACCGGTGCTTCAGTGATTTTCTGCCAATAGGGGCCTGTAGTATAATTTATTGTGCTTTGGAGTATACCGCTTCCCTGAATGTGATAGCATTCTATTGCCAGCAATAATGTCGCACACATATAGCCAGCCCTATGTTGCTAGCATAACATATAAGTATGCAAATGGAGACAGGCTGCAGGTTTAAATGTACACACATTTTTTTTCTCTTACTTGAAATGCTTCATTCGCAGGAGACTACATTAGCTATCTAATTGACTGACTTAATTAACAAATACTAATCACTAGTACTAACTCAGTAACATTATAATGTAATCTCTATGTGGAAAAGAGGTAGAAATACTGAGATTCATTTTTAAACGTGCACTTGGATTTTATTTTGTTCTTCTCTCTTTGTTCACTGTGTTTGCAGATAGCAGAATCTGCATGCCAGGAAATGAGTTTAGCTACAGTTTCTCACTGTAAAAAAATGAGCTATTGTGGAAGGAAGGGTGATACAGTCTTTTTAATTTGATTGGTGCAGAGACAGAGGTTTGCTGGAAAAGTCTGACAGAAAAAAGTTCAGATTACTTTTTGCTGAGCTGCTGACACGGACTATCTGAGACTGGGCTGTTTGGAGGCATTCCCAGTCGCACTTAGCACCGGCTTCAGAACTGCACATAACTGCATGTTCTCGCTGTGTACTTAAAGCTTTCAAGATTACGAAGACAACCCTGGGCCCATTCCTCGGAGGCGAGCTAAGGGAGGTCACGTGGGGGACAGAAAATTGGTAATTATCCAAGTGAATTGAGGTTATTGTGTGCTGTACGGATGACCTTCTCTAACTATCAGGCAGGGAGAGTAGCCAAGGGAATCCCCTGTGTTTAATTGACAAAGTGAAGTTTGCTTTGTCGCTGTAATTTTTTTTTCTTCTTCTTGTTACAAATAATGCAGTGTGAATTTCGTTTTGTTGCTGTATTTTCTTTCTCTTCTGTTTGTTATAGATAATGCGGCAGTAAAGAGGGTAAGATGTTATTTTGAAATGCAACTGTTTATAATACAAATGATATGTACACAAATTATGTAGAGTGTTTTTGCTTTTGTCTTTTCTTGGTGCATTTAGAATAATATCTCGGGAAGGGGGAAGATTATTAGGTAATACATGTGTCATTTTTCCCATACAGATGGAATAATAGCACTAGCAGTGATAAATAGCTGTGTGCGTGTGTCCACTCAGTGCATGGTGTCTGAGTACAATTTAATACAACAGACATTGCTGGGGGACCATGAACCAGCAAAGAGGCCTATGGAAACATAGTTCACTAATGTATATAAATTAGTGATAATACCACAGGTTATTCAGAATGCTATATGTGAAACTTTGGTGTTTCTGAATGTAGGTCCGAGGCCTCTATAGATCACAAGAACAGTCTAAGAATAAGAAGGGTTTTGTGTATATTGGGGCCACAAATAAAACAGAAAAATTATGCTCACCACTAAACCACCGAAAATAATGTATACCACTAAATCATCCCATATAATGTAATAAGGAATGGTCACTGAAAGGAAATAAGGCCAAACTCAATCTAAATGCAAGGAGTATTCATCACCAAATTACCATTATTTTTGGCAGTAAGAAAATACCGCCAGACCCCCAAATCTACACAAAATATCCAACAGGCCTGAACAACCGGCAGGTTAGTCGTACCGGTAGTTCACTGCCCCTACCAGCAGACTGTTGTTACCGGCACTTTTTGCCAGACCGGCATCCTCGTAATGAGGGCAGTTGTCACTGTTTATCAAAATTGAATGTCTCTGTTTACAGGATGACATAAATGTCATCACCTCATTTGAGGTTATTGTGGGCATTTGTGATAGCATTTTAATGTGTTAGTAAAATGTAGCTATGCATTTACCATTTTTGACGTGCACTTAAATTATAAATATTCCCCAAAATACAAAGAGGGCCAATTAAATGTGGACGGAGGCAGGGATGGATTGTGTTCTACATGGAGGATTATTATGAGTTTTCTGTGTTCTGGGTAAATCCGCCAGAATACTGCCAAACAGAATTACAGATACATCCATTTGGTCAGGCAGTATTACCACTGCAGGTATTTCCTCCTGACTGCAAGTGGTGGTTTGCCAGTGTCAATCCCCATCCAATGGCGTCCATTGTGGATTTAAGCAGCATTACCTCACCCAGAACTACCGGATGGTAATACCAGCAATTATTTTGAGGTAAAGCAAAAGAGTTACCTCCATCTTCCAGCTGGAGGTAACTCCTCTGCTTTACCTTCAAAAACCACCGGTATTACCATCCGGTAATATCGGCAGAGGTAATACCAGCAAACTAGTAGTTTGGTGGTGTGGGAAAAATTGAGGTACACACTATTAACTCCACTTTTATCCTGCACCGCCAAACTCATTATGAACCCCATGCTCTATGCCAGAAAAGCTGCAACATGTTCATTGATTAACAGTACAGTGCTGGGAGAAGACGCAGTAAGTCTGCTTTTACCAACTCCAGCAACTCCCTACCGTGAATCCACCTGCATCTCCAAATGAATTGAATGTTCATGTAGGATGTGATGCTGGAAACCACATGGCTTCTGCCTGTTTTTCTACACTTGAAAAGCCCAGGTGGAATACATAGGAATTCATGTTAATGCTGCCTCCTATGCACAGCAATACATATGGCATTAGCAAGTGGTAGTGGCTGTAAAATGGAACAGAAATCTATGGCCACCTGGATTTATAACCCCTAATTATAACTATTACTAAATACAATCACAATTGCACAGAGAGGGATATGGACACGTAAGTGTTAGTGGTCACCCTTCTCTCCAGGCAGTATTCACCCCATTTAAAAAGTCTCCAAATGTGATAAACATGTTCTGACATTTTAAAAAGCTTAGTAAATGTATAGTTACTTTGTAGTGAAACTAAGGGTAATGAAGTCTCCAAATTGATTACAAAATATGAACATCTACCACCCAAAGAGACACTATTCAGGACTCTCAAGTGCATTGCCCTCACTGAGGCCGCAGCTTCCGTTTGAATAGGCCAAAAATTCCAGTCCCATTGCTTTACCATTGGGAGAGTAAAGATGAACTTGAACGCTAAATGATGTCCACAGGGCTCTGCACATACCATCAGAATGACTGACAGTGCGCGTCATATAATTTAATCAATTTCTGTCACATTTATGATTGTTTTACGGATGGAAAAACACTGCTCATCAATAATCCCACTTGCTTTGCATGTTCCTGGGTAAATGCGCACCAATAACATCCTCTTTATGCAGTGTAGTAAGATCTCTCACTTAGGACTGCTCGTATGGAGAGATGGTTGATTGCAATTTTGTAGATCGAGTAGTGAAGCTAGGCGAGCAGGAGAGTGGCCTCCCGAATTCATCCACCCTTCACCTTCCAGTCCAATCCCTTCCTGCCTGCTTGGCTTGAGGACAAGGCTGAATGCTGAAGACCATAGACAGGTGGTGCGGTACAAATTATTAATTAGAAAAGTGTACCCATGCATATTTTGAATGTTGTGCAATCTGTTTGTGTGTGTGTCCATACAAGAGAATCTGAATGAATATGTGAGCTGGTGTGAGTGGGTACATGATATGATATGATATGATAGTTTATTTATATAGCGCCGATACACAATGTGTTTCAAAGTGCCTCAAGCCAAGGAAGGGAACAAGTGAAAATACAACAACATTCTTACAGGCCATGAACAGTAAGGATGTGAAATTAACTATCGTACTCGGCCTGACGACATTTCAGATAGTGCAAGTGCTAAGACATAAGATAAGGAAGGGAGGGGGAGAGTGGGAAGGAAATGGAAACAGACAGGCGACTACCGTACTAAGCCTGACGACATTTCTGATAGCGCTGGATAGATTCATGTATGTATGTGTATGCATGTGTGCAATGTTTGGGAATGCCAACGTTAGGGTTAAACCTATCATTAAACACTAAACATGACCGAAAATAAAACTAACATTGCTGAAACCTTAACTCACTCAATAATTGTGGATTGGTGTTAATGTGTTACTGTGTTTGTAGTATTTTGTTTGTATATTGTTGTTTAATGGGTGTTTGTACTCTGCATATGAATGTTAGTCGTTGGCATGAAATGTGTTTTCAGAATTGGAGTAAGGCTATATGTTGTTGCGACCTGGTCATGTTAATGAGTGTGGTTGTATTTTTTGATGTAATTTCATTTAAGTTGTCTATTAAGTTGTCTATTATTCCTTTTTATTTAAATGGTACTGTGTGCTTACCATCTTGGTTTGTTTTTGGTGTATGTCGTAAAGATAAACGTATGTGGCAATGTAACTTTTCAACTTGTCAGTTGTTAAGTGAAGGATTTGAACCAGGAGAGTGGGTCCTTTCAGACGAGGTAACAGTATCTGAGATGGATGGGGATGCAGCTCTTACTCAAACATAAATAATCAGACCGACTCAAGAAGTTGGCAAAAGGGTACGCTGTTTTAATAACAAGTCTTTAAAACAGGGAGTACAACGGGCATCAACGGATGCCGCACAGACTTATCTCGACATAAACATTGACTTTATACTAAATATTCGTCATGAGTGATGTCAGGCTACGTGGCAAAATAAGGAAACCTACTCAGGATTATAGCTGGTAAATTGGGAACATCTACATATACTTTCTATGGGCTACAGGGACGTGATTGGATCTCTAAGGTCAGGTGGGCAACTAAGTCCATCCCAAGTGCATGTCATCTTCCGTGTCAGTGTAAAACTCAACATACAAATGGTTTATCAAACCATAGGGCAATTGAATACATGGCTCTATAATTGGTTTGCACGCTTGTACCCTTCTGGAATATTCCACATGCTAGCAGCACGCAACTGGGACTGCAGGTGCTCGGGGATATGACCTGGTCATGTCTCCCCACCCAATTAGCCCAACATCCATCATCCTTCCTGCGGCCTGCCATTCAATTAATACCTTTGAACTCAGCCTTGTAGAGGCTCTCTGTGCCTGGGAATAAAAGGGAGTGAAGCATGGTCTTATCTTCTGGTCTCGGTGTAGCTCTATCCAAAGACTATTCTCATCCGAGCACGTGACAGGAGACCACATTTCTGAGCTCTTTGCTGTATTTTAACACCATTAAATGAAGAAATCCTGGTACCCTCTATGGTTTTCATTACACCTCAAACATGAGTTGAGCTTGCTTCTCATGTTTTTGTATCTTCTTAAGTACATGGCTAGGCTCTCGGTGGCCCAACTCTTGACATTTAGCCAAACAAGCCTTTTGCGAATCTTCCCTCGCCATCAGCTATTATGCTGCTGCACCACACTTCCAATTCCTCCATTCACGGGGTCCAAGTTTGCTAAAGTGCGTTGTGGAACATCCAGATTCTATACATTCCTATGTACATACATTGGTGCATCGCCGCAATCTATTCACTAGGTAGCCAGCCTTTCAATTACTTTGTCTTGCGTTACCCTGTGTGTACAATTATAAAATGGTTTTGCTTTTTCTTCAGTGCTTCTCCGCACATGCAATCTTCATTTCAGGGGCGAAATGTTACATACTTCATTACTTCGCCATCAGGTTCTATAGGGTCTATATTCTTACTTCATTTATATCTCTTCTGGGTGCATCATCTCAACTTCATGTGACGTCACCAGTCCTTTCTTCATTCATTTTCACACTTCTTCAGGAAGAAATACCCGAAGGTCACTATTTCTTCATGGATACGTATAAGTCTTTCTCAATCGATACCTTGTTTCAAGGAATTTTCGCAGTATTGATATTCTCACTGGTACTGCACATGTCGCAATTTCTGGTTGCCAACATATAGGCAGAATAGGGGCGGAACTTCCGTTAGAGGTACTTGGCTCCTCCTCTACACTTCCCCCTCTGGGTGAGTCATTGACCACTCTCCCATCAGTCTTCACATCTAGACATCCTTGTCTGCAAAAATGTTTCTTTGGAGTCTTTGCTGACTACACATGCTCATCAATATTTCAAGTCATAAGGCTACACTGTCCATTTGGGCTGCAGTAAATCCATCTTCCCACATACTTCTTGTGCTTTCTTGGATACAAGAATTTTGTTCCCTCCAGTGTGTGAATACTCGCCTTTACATAGTCTCTGATTTCTTCATCTGTCAGTTCTTTTGGTTTGAATCCAGCTTCAACATCAATCATGATCTTCATTCCTGGTGCTTTCTTTGCAGTCTTTTTGCACTGTACGATTATAATCCTAACCACACAGAATCCAAACATGATCATCACTAACAGGGCTCCAAGGAACTTGAAAATGTTTGCCATCCATTGTGGAACCCATGAGAAGATTGACGCAAACCAGCTGTCATCAACAATATCTTCCACTTTGTCTTCCATCTTGACATGCAAGTTTTTCAACATCGCAATGGCCTCTGTCAAGGTGCCATTCTCGTCATCATGAGAAGGTATGAATGTGCAACATGATTCTCCGATTTTGTTACACCTCCATCCATAGCTGTAATCATGTCCAGGACATATCTATTCTGAAGAGTCATCAGCCGTATGGCTCTCAGCTCTTCCTTAATAGCATTAACTCCCTTTATCGTAGTATTGATTAGCTGCAAAATCTCCTATCTGGTTATTTGTAACCACTTGGCATTCACCATCGTCTGGATTACCAGCATAAAGATAATAGTAAAAACTGAAGCAGTCTTGCTGAACAGTCTGTGTTCATACGGAATAGCATCACAAGCTTCTATTGCCTTAGCTGAGAAATAATGTTCCCACTTCATTTGATCAAGGAGTTCAACAGATCTCTTCTTCTTTAGGTGAGTATCCGCTTTTGGAAACTCCCCAATATTCAGGTCACTCTTTGGACTCACTACTGCTGGAACATGGATAATCACCATAGAACATGGTCCTACCCAATCCATGGGCAGCTTCATAAATGCTCTGGATCCGCAGGCCAAGTAGTGATCCATTATCACTACTGTCCCATCCTTCATTCCTGGCAGGTCAAAGATTCGCCCAAATTGTTGATTTTCTCCAACTTTTCTTGTGCCATTAGTTCTGAAGCATAGTTCTGCACTGACCAAAGGCACTATCTGCAACGGGCCTCCTTTGTCTTCAACCCACGTTAGGAATTTCGCAAGCCTCGGCCAGAGAGGTTGCATCCTTTTTCAGGCACAGTCTATAACTGTTTTGTGAATTTCAGTTACTGCCACAGCTCTGCATACAACTATGCCTTCTTCCAAGCCATCTGGAGGAAATACTGTTCCCCACATCAGCATCTTTCCCCTTTCCTTGCATCTTCGTATTTCTTCATCAGTCTTTCCTTGTCAGTTGAGCTTTTTATTTATCTTCCATCGGATTCCTGCTCCTTTCATGTCTGGCTGTTCATATCTTATCAGATGATCTCTGCTGTGTGGTCTTTCTCTTGTCTTTAGATCTTGAACATAGTCATCTTCTTCTGGTGCTGTCCATTCAGTTGCTCAGACCAAAGATGCTGTTCGATCCTGGTATTGACCTCTTGTATGGCAGAGTGCAAGGTGAGCTAAACAATTGGCTGCTTGGACATCTATCTCTATAGCTATGAATATCTTAGACTTTCCTATAGCATAAGGTAGGAGAGCACAAACATAACAATCCGCCTCAGAGGTTCTCTTTCCTACCTCTTTCATGTGTTGATACCACATGTTGTTCCCCAAATGTGCTGTTCTATCTAAATAATTATTTAATTCATAATCATCTTCCCTTGCAGTTTTCTTGGGTCTCTTTCGTGCCAAAATAATGCATGCAAAATGCTTGTGGAGTACATCAGACATCATTCTTCCCACAGGAGGAATCATAGGAACTCTTGTCAGAGAAATGGGTGGCCTTACATGTGTCAATGGTGTAGGGACAATCAAATATGACCTTAGCTTCCTTACAACCTCTAACTCGGCATATGTCACTGGAGTGGGGAGAATCAAAGGGACTTCTATCCTTTTGGAACCAAAAAGGTATGCAGCATGAATCAGTAAAAAATAGAAAGACAATGACATATATAAATTATGCATTAGTACATGAAGCCCCGCCACAAATGTCTTTCCACATGTCGTTGAGTTTGCTCACTCTCTGGAACTGCTTCATGCTCAATAAGTCTCATTGTGCCTGTGTACTTACTTTTTCATGTTTAACAATTTTATTGAGATTAAGAAGTAAGAACAGTACAAGTTAATAACAAAGCAGAGATTCATGAAGAAAAACATTAATCAGAATATGATCTGGGGCAGGTTGGATATATCAACAGCAAATTAATAGTTGAATGGGTAGGGCAACAAGAGTAATTAATGTGGAAGGTTCAACCACAATGAAATCTGCAATACAATTGAAATTCATATGCTAAGACAAACAGGGGGAACAAACGAGGGGACATACAAGATACAAACACGAGAACGGAGGGAGGGATGGGGGAGGGGGATGTATGCGAGGCAGCATAATATACTTTTGATACTTTGTTTATGTAGCAATGAAACAATCTGATGAACAAATAAACAAAATCAGGTATTACTCCAAAAGAACAGACAGAAGATCAAATACAAATAGAATACAAATACAAAAACTCAGGTGCCATGCGATGAAGCATTAAAACAGTCTAGATACCAAATAAAAAAAGTCAATTTGGCATTATACTTGGGGATGGTTTCTAAGTTGGTAGCCATACACAGCTCTCACAATATGTGCCTGAAAAATGGGTTGTTTTGTCCTGAAGAAGGTTGCCGTACAGAGAGAGTATTAACGTTGATGCTCGCAGAGTGCAACTGAAACACGTGTCGACGTGAGAGCTGTGGGAACAATAGAACACAGACTTTTGTGATACCCCAAATTGATGGGGATGTCCTATAATGAATTGTAATCACACAAAAATATAACAGATATATGACTGTTCTTTTATATATAGACCATTTTTCAAAGAATGAATTGTTGAAGAGAGACTGACGATGGAAGTATGAATGTGAATGAATGAAAAATAGAATGGGCCATAGTGTTGTAGGAAATGTTTAATATGTTTTTAGACGTGGTGCATTTGCTTGAATAAAATAAAAATTCTTGGGAATTGAAACCAAGTTAAAAATTGTTTGTGTATTCCGTCATCCTTATCTTTGTCTACTAGTTCGAGCTTTTTGTTATTTCTGATTGATTGACCTGTAGAACTATGGATGTTAAAACAGGTACCCCTCCTCTTTTTGCATTGAAGCAGATATGCTCCTGATTCCAGAGTATAACTGAGACCACGTTTGGTCATTAAGAACTCTGTTAAAGTAATTTTAACATAATAAGCGTGCAGGCCATACAACGCTCATAAAGGTCGAAACATTATAACATTTTGAGGCCTTGACATCGGAAACCATGGCTATTTGTAAAAGTCTAGAGGCATCAGGCAAAAGGATGATATGTGAGAAATGATGGAGTGCATCAAGGCAAGAATTAACCAAATTAGTGCAAAAAATTGAAGTCTGAGATAGGGATGGAAAAAAGATGTCTTAGTTGTTGAAAGGATAGAATAGATGGGCCATTGACAATTTGCTGAATAAACCTGATGCCTCTTTTTAACTAAGAGTTGCGATATAAGGCTATATTGTTTATAGTGATATTTTTATTTTGCCACAGGAGCGGGGAGAGGTACTTGGAAGGGATATTAGTGTGAGGGAATAGAAATATGTTTAGGGCAGAGATAGAGGCTTTAATTGGATCTGAAAGGACCATAGAAGAGTGTTTAAATAAATAAATAAGGTCAGTTATCTTATAAGGATGTACCAGATGTTTTTCTAACATATACCAGGAGGGAATATCTGTAGCTTCAGAAGGAGCAAACCAGCAGCGGGATTGTTTGAGAAGAAATGCTGAATGATATAATTTGAAGTCCGGAAACCTAACCCCTCCCATGTCATATGGAGCTCTTAACTTGGCAATTGCAATCCTCTTGAATTTACCAGGACCCCATTAGAAATTGAGAAGAATGGAGCAGATGGATTTGAAAAATGAAGGGGACAGTCGGGCCAGGAGGAGCTGTAAAAAGTATAAAACATAGGGGGACAGCATCATCTTGATGTGTCAAGTCGCCCCAGCAAGAGCGGTAGAGTGGAGACCACATAGAGGTTGATTCTTTAAGAGAAAATGTAATCAAGGCAGGAAAGTGCATTATGTGGAGGCGAGTGAAATGTGAAGTCCAGCTCTGTAGGATGGGAAGGCCTCCATGAATCAATTAGGCCCGTCTCAGCAAGACAGCCTACAAAGGATTTATGGGATTTCAATGCTTTAAAAACACAAATAAATTTCCGATCTAGGAATGGGTCAAGGACCTGATTGACGTCACCACACACAATAAGATTGGTGAAATCATTCTTAAGAATCAAAAGCTAGGATTGGGTAGGGTCGGACCATAGATGTTCAGAATGGATATGTGAACAGATCCAATCAGAAACTTGACCGACACCCAATGCCCATTAGTGTCAGTGTCCTGGCCCAGAATCTTGAAGGATAGTTTCTTACTTAGAAGTATAGCGACACAATTTTTCTTGCCCACTGCAGGGCTTGGGATGACCTCTTTGACCCAATGGGATTTGAGATTCATGGCTTCAATACTAGATAAATGAGTCTCTTGTATGCAGTGACGGTTTGAATTTATTGAGATATGTTAAAATCTTACACCTTTTTATGGAATTGTTGCAACCCTTAACATTCCAAGTAACAGACTTAAGTAATATCAAAACCATTAGAAAATTGTAAAAACAGAATACAGATCAATAATGGGTAAAGAATACGAGTAAACCTGAAAGAAATGTGTAATGCCGGAACAATATGAATCAATAAAGGTAATCAGGCGCCGAACATAAAAGGAAGACACATAAGGATGAGGGGTTAGGGTGGGGGGGGGGCGATCATGCACAACATATTTAGAATCAAAAAGTGAGGAAAAAAACTCAAATTCATAAAAAAAACTAGTCAGCGGCCAATCTGACATGAAAACAACAAGAGGATCAGACCAGGAAAAAGGGAAAAAAGGGAGAAAAAGGTGAAAGCGGGCGTAGGTGACACCAACCGAGCTGTCTAAAGGAAAGAGACAACTCACAGTGGAAGAGGGACACCATAGCAGCGCCTGACTCACCAATGTTATACCTTAGAGTTACTAACGGCATTGAGTAAGGCCCAACCAGGGCAAATTGAGAAAGGACAAGAATGTCATGTTCCGGAAGATGTGGAGGCAATGACAGGAGAGGATGTGTCCATGCCCTCAATTTTGATAGATCGACTGAACCCCTTCAGGTCAGCAGGATTGTCGAACATTGCAGTACGCCCTTCATGAGTTACTTTTAAGGAGCATGGGTGATACAAACCATATCTAATATTGAGCTGCTTTAATGCAGGATGGAAGGATAGGAATTCTTTCCTACAAAGAGCTGTACTCCTTGTTTCATCTTGTGAGATATGTATTTTGTTTCCATGCCATGTAAGAGACTATTTCTCCTTAATTATTGAAATGATTAACTGGAGCTGAGTGTACTCCATTAAATAGATTATAAGGGTTCTGGAAGGAGGGTGAGAGGATGCAGTGTTTCTCAAAGGACCAATACAATGAACTCGCTGAATATTAAATGATGTTTCCGTTGGAAGATGGAGTAGGGCAGGTAGTAGCTTCTGTGCAAATGCAATGGGGTCAGAGTCTTCACAGCCTTCAGGCAGGCCAGAAATGCATAAATTGTTACGTCTACTTCTATTTTCCAAATCCTTATTGTTTTTCTGGAGGTCATAGATAGTTTCTTCAAGCTGCGCCACCCTAGGAGAGACATCTTCTTCAAGATCAACCCTTCTCTAAACCTCCTCCATTCTATCCTCAAAGCCCTTCCATCTGTCATCTAATTGTTGGAGTTTTTGGTAAGTCTTTTCAATAAATGGCTTTAGTGCTCTGATTTCTTGTAAAATAGTCTCAATGGTTGGGTCCATCAAGCAGAGAGAAGGTGGTGAATCACTTATTGTTCATTTCAAATTGGTAAAAGAAAGGTTAATGTCTTTAACAACTGGTGATGCATTTTAATTCGTTTTACCAGTGGCCATTGTTGGGGATGGCGCTAGATGAGAGGTAGCAAGGGTAGCAACCGTTGAACGAGAGGCTTTTGAAGCGAAGCTGAAAATTATGCAAAGGGTAATAGGGAGGGTTGCACAGAGTCAGCAGTAGGATACAGAGAGTAATATAGGGCTACATTATCCACATGCTGACAAAATTGAGAAAAAGGATTCAGACCATATATTGAATATATGCACTGATGTTCCTGAGTTATTTAGATATACATTTTTAGTAATCTTTTCTCCTTATTTGTATATTACCTACCAGTGCAAATTCAGTCTTTCTTACATCCTTTAGTGTTTCTCCTCTGCCCCTATCTCTCGTGTTAATTAATGTCTCTCTCAAGCCATGACAAATGAGTGGAAGTGTAATTAAATTAACTTTTTTTCCCTTTCACCCCTCCTTTCTTTTCTGTTTTTTACCTTCCTTTTCAAATCTACATTAATATCTACTCACACCTTTCAAATCCACATGTTATGTTGCAGCCCAGTTTGTGTTAGAGCTGTACAAAAAAGTAATTATGGTCCAAAAGGGTAAGAATGATCAAAGAAAGCAATATGTAATTTGATATTTCTTGAAAACTTAGCTTAAAGTTGTAAATGAATGCGGCTGTGATGTATGAAGAATCCTCAGGTGGTGGCGCTGTTGGATGGAACCAGCAAGGCCCGAGCCTGCACACTGTGCAGCAAGCAAAGCCGAGAGTCTCCTCATGTGAGGCGGCATCCGGATGAGATCAGAGATGAGGAACGGCGTGACTGTTCTCACACAACCGAAAAGAGTCAGAACTTCAGACCGTAGCAGTCCGTATAAAAATGTGGCATCGGAGCAAGGACACAATGATAAAATTGATTTGTAAGTGAGTATAAAAGCTGTATATATTGCACGATGAGTTGGAGCAGCAGGTCTAGGCAGCCATCTTCCTCGGTGCCTGGCCATGCCCCTGTGTACTTATTTTTAAGGAAGGAAAAAACCTTTTAATCAGGCAGCCTCGTTAAATGCTCATGTGGCTGCCGAATATGCTCAATAATCTCCACAAGTAACCCACTGATTGCAGGACCATTTATAGGATCTCGTAGAAACACATAAGTGTTGGTGTAGCACCAAACAAGATAAGGATCAACTCAAATTATATAATAGAAGATCATAACAAGTAATCTATAGGTATCATCATCAGATAAGGAGTGTCCAGGGGAGCCACAGTCCAAATGCACACTTGCATTTATTTATTCCACAATCTTTGCGTCCTTCTTCCTTGTCATCGATCAAGTCTGCACGTGCTGAGCTGCTTCTTGTTGACTTGCTTACTAATCGGGTAGGGGTGTTCCAGTCTCACAAACATATGGCTTCACGTCACTCAGTTGAATCCAGGCACGTCTTCCTTGAACTTTTACTGCAGATGGAGTAATGCCCTAAACTATAAAAGGACTACTAAAACAAATCTCATGCCACTTCCTTGTGGAATTGCGGATCAATATGAGATTTCCACTAAATAGTTTAGGAACAGATAGTTCTTGGTGTCCGGTTGCTGAATGGTCTTCATCTGGGTCCTGAGAGTGACACCACTTACGCCTGAGTTGATCTGAAATGACAGAGATACTAGCAGTCATACATGTTAAATATGCATGTAACTCATTTCCTAACAATTCTGAAGTTGTCTGGGCATCACTCCTAGTCCTCAGTGAAGGAGTCAGAGGTGTTCACATTCGCCTTCCTGTTACTAATTTGTGGTGTGTGAGGTGGTGGTCCGACCCAAGCTGATTTCTTAAGGCATATAATGCAAGAGGCAGACAATACAGCCACCCCTTCTTCAGTGTCAATTTCAACTTGGCAATCATCTCTTTGAGAAGGCCATTGAGTCTTTCACATAATCCATTTGCTTGCGGGTGATAAGCAGAAGAAAACATATGTTTAATACTAAGCAATAGACTAATTTGCTCAAACACCTCATTCACAAAATGGGGCCCATTGTCGGATCTTAGCACCTCACATACTCCTCATCTAGGAAATATTTCTCTGACTAAAAACTTAGCAGCGCAAGTGGCATCAGGATGTGTGCATGGACCAGCTTCAATCCATCTCGAAGAGAGGCACACTATCCACTACATACCTGCAGCATGTCAACATGCAAATGCTGAAAAGGGCCATTCAGTCAAGGAATCACTCCTCTAATTGTTCGCAATGTGTGCCCAGCAGTAGAATTTTGACATACAATGCAATTATCTACATAAAATGCAACGTGTTCTAACAGGTTCGGTATGAATCAGTCGTCTGCAATAGCTGCAGCGAGACTCTCCCTAGTTACATGGCTGTTCTAACGCTACCCTTGATAAGGCTACCGACATCACCACTTTACCAGTGCTGTCCTGTCACCACAATGCCACAGAGGGGATAAGGAACACCCGCTCTGTGTCCACAGCTCTTTTTCTTCCTGTGGAGCACTACTTTGAACTTCCATCAATTGCGTTCTCGACAAATGATTAAATCCTTCATTTACAATCATAATTTTGACAACTTTTTCTTTCACATCAGGGGTATCAAAACTGGAAATATCTGGTGAATATGCAATCCTTTTGGCCTCTTCATCTGTGGTTTGATTTCTTAGGATGTACTGCACACTTAACTATTGCAATTTCTACCGGGAGATGTAATGCCTAAATAAGCCTGTCCAATAATCCTGCATGTTGCACTGGAGTTCCATCCGCTCGGAGGTAGCCCCTCCTTTTCCAATGTGCTAACCCTGCATGTACAGTTGATGTCACATAGGCGGAGTCACTATACACCGTCACTTCCTGCTCTGCTTGATTCTGGAGCGCAACAATAAGAGCCACCAATTCTGCAGCCTGTGCTGAAAAATTAGACGGTAGTCTTGCACTTGCTACTACTTCAAATCCCCCGTTAACTCTGTGCCTTAGCACAGCTGAACCTGAATGCCTTTCTCCATCAGTTTGATCAGTTTTCGAAGACCTGTCAATAAAGAGAACCTCCCCCGCTGCTAGAGCATTCTCCTTTACCCTCGGGATTTCATCATAGAATTCTTCATAATTCGAGCAATTATGCACTTGCTCGTCCTCTGTCACAGGTTCGGCTACAAATGTGGCTGGGTTCATTATTTTAAACCCGACTATTTCAATTGCTGGGTTCGATACAATTACTTTGTGTGCAAAAGCTCTCTGGGACGTCAATGTACCCTTGGGTTACTCCAAAAGAGCAAACAAAGCATGCTCAACAAATAAAGTCATAGAACATCCCATCATGATACTTGCAAACATCTCAATGGTGAACACAACTGCTGCCAGTGATTGTTTGCAAGGGAAATGTCCTCTCATAACTGGAACTAAAATTCCACAATAATATGCTAAGGGTTCATACCCAAGCGTGGTTCTCTGTGTGAGTAATGCTGCCATAACGGCCCCATTCGTGTGCAAGAATAAAAATAACTCCTCAGAATAATTGGGAATTCCTAAAACTGGAGCTGTACAAATTGCTTTCTTTAACTCCTCAAACCCTTCCTCCATTTCCTCAGTCCATTCCATTTCCTCATTGTTCACTTGGGCTTTCTTTAAAGCCGGCAACAGAGGTCTTGTGTATGAACTATAATCAAATACCCATGCTCTAACATAGTTACACAATCCTAAAAACTGCTGCATTTGCTTTATCATGTGCGGTTTTGATGTTTTCATAATCGCCCCACCTCTTTCAGGTGTAACCTTCTTTCCCTCATGTGAAATCAATGGACCTATGTACAACACTTCTTCCTGGCAATATTGTAGCTTCTCCTTATCTACCTTATATCATTTGTCTGCCAGAATAGTAATTAATCAGATTCAATCTTGCCTACACTCATCTTCTGTCTTGCTACAAACCAAAATATCATGTACGTACTGCAGAACAACTCTTGGCAAATCAATATAGCTTATGTCCATCTGCAGGACTCTATTAAAGATCGATGGGGACTCACAGTATCCTTGTGGCAACCGAGTACTTTTCAGATTAGTTATGATAGGTTATTTAAAATGTGCTTAATACCCAGAGGTTTCTAAGCGCGAACCCGGGGATTGAACCTGTATTGCTCCATGTTGTCTTGCTTCCAAGGCAAGCACATTGCCCCTGAGCTATCCTCCCAAGACTAAATCTGTCTAGTCTGGCAAAATGTAAATGATGTGAGGTCTTGAGACTCTTTCTGCAATGGGATTGAGAAAAACACACTTTTCAAGTCAATCACTGTGAAATATCGTGCCTCTGTAGGAATACTACATAAAATTGTTGCAGAATTTGGAACTAAAGAAAATTCTGCCTCTAAAATCTGGGTAATTGGCCTCATGTCCTGAATTAAATGCCACAACCCCCCTTTGATTTTTTCACATTTTTTCACAGGATACACTGCAGTATTAAATGGTGACCATGACATCACCAAGATATCTTGTTCCATCATAGCCAATGTAGTCTTAAAAATACCCTCATTTACCTCTCAAGACATTGGATACTGCCTTGCTCGAGGTAAAATTGCTCCTGGGTTCAATTTAATCTTAACTTCTCCCACCCCACTCAATAGGTCTACGTCATAAGGGCCTGTAGTCCATGAAGAAGTTGGCACCTTTTCCATGTCCGCATCAAAAAATGCGGGGCTCTGCCGCACAATCACCATTCGCTGGGGGATTTCCCTTCTATCTATTCTGACCCATATGTAATACTCATCTCGAATACTACTTCATTGTCTGATGGATCATCCCAAAACATGTCCTCATCTGTGACGTCAGTCAATCTACACCGTTCCCCAATTGCAAAAACCGTTCTCCATGGTCTGCCTTCGTCATCAAATCCTTCAAGCATGGCTAATTCCCCTTGTACTATAGCTGCCTGCAAATGTAAGGGAAACACCCTCCCTCTTCATCCATAGGTATCCGTGGCCTACACAAAAATTAATCAGGTATTCTCATAATCTTTCCCACTAAGCCGGGTAACCAGGATAACAAAATACATACTCCATAAAGAAAAACTTCCAGCTCTAATGGCACTCCTCACAGAAATAGCTGTCCTGTAAATGCCATAATAAATTCACCCATGTTTAAATAATGTATCCCTGGAGTGGAGCACACTATTCCCTCATCAGTGAAGGAGATTGTCCTATTTAATTTTGTCATTAAATCTCTGCCCAGAATATTAATTGCTGTCTGCCTTGAATACAATAAAGGCACAGACATATCACACTCTCCTATAGAGACTGGTAATTCATCAGTAAAAGGAACCCTACTTGTAGCTCCAGAGAAACCTTGAGCATTCATGGCATTTTCTGATAACGAAAACTTTCCCTCTCGTATACATGAGCATGTTACTCCAGTATCTACTAAAATAGAAAAAGATTTTCTACCCCTGTTCATTTCGACCCTTGGTTCCTCTTGAGGATTTGGTCTCACTGATAGTACTGAACACATCAAGTCACCCTGCGAGCTGTCCTATTGTGGGTACATGCTTATTCCCATGCCTGTGAAAGGACTTGCTCCCGCAATAGTGACACCCCCTACTCTAGGAGCCAATAACTGTCCCGTGTTTGCACTCAGCCGTATCTGCATGGGTGCATGCTGCGATTGCCCTTGCGGCGGATTCAATGGTGCTTGCAGTGGTTGTAAAGCCTGCTGTGTCTGCAGCACTTGTGCTCGATACACTGACTGACCTTGGTCAAACCTGTCCCTAACTTATGGGCTATATACTGGTGGATAAGCTGCCCCCCCATTCTGTACATATCCTTGGATCCCACATGTTCACGCAATATGCCCTGTCATGCCACATGTCCAACATATAGATGGGAATCTCCTCAATGGCCCTCCCTGCACATTTTAATTGTCATTCTGTAGGTTCTGAAACTCGCCTTGGTTATTTTGAAAACCACCATGATTATTCTGAAAATCACCTCTTCCTCTAAAGCCTGTACCTCTGCCTCTTGGCATTTCCTCCTTGATCCAACTGGAGTTGATAATTTGCCTATTGCACACCCAATGTTTGTTGTGTTCCAAGCCCCTCTCCACTTGTCACTACTGCTCCTTCTATAGCGTACTTGGATAATTTCTTCTGGACTAACTTAGCTTCCTCAGGTTCCTAGCATCCTCCCTCTTCTTATTTCTCTCTTGCAGCAATCAGCGATGATGCACGATAGTCAGCTGTATCTCTGCCCATGGCCTTGTTTCCATCCCCACTAGCTTCTTGAGCTGCCTCTGTACCTGTTGTCAACCCCTGACACAAAATATAGTAAAATACTGGCACAGATATCCCCAAGGCTCTCCAGTTTCCAAGATCCACCGTTCCTGAAAATCTTGAATATAAGCAATCGGATCTGCATGTTCTTGCATCTTACGTGCCATAATTGCACCCATATCTGTCATATCAGGATACTGTACTCTAAGCACTTTCCAGACAGCCGCTCTACAATTATTAAATGGCATTCCATCATGCGCTGTGTTCTGTGCTGGCACATTCGAATAACCTGCTCTCGTCCATATATCAGCTCTTTCCCCAAGAATGGCTGCTAGGAGAATTTTAATGTCCCCTATAGCTAATGTGTTTCCTCCTGTCATTTCTTCTAGCTCATAAATCCATTTCTCCACACCCTCCGTTAAACTGGCGAGTTTGCATCTCAAGTTGTCCTTGTCCATTTGGGGCCAAGGAATATATTGCGGTCTGGCCCCTCCTTTTTCTAGTAGGGGGAATTGTGTAAACCCAAATCCGCAATGTGCTCCCATCATCTTCCGTACTCATAGTGGGGGCAATAGTTCCCGATTGCCTTCTTCCTGGCAATGACCCCAACCTGCTCACATATGGTGGTGATTCTCCCTTCTCGCTCTGTGATCGCCCTTTAGGTAAGCTCTGGGTACTCCATAGGGTTTGGTGTCCTATCTTTAGGTTGGCCTAAATCCACCCATCTTGCTTCCTTATCCACCTGCAGAAATCCCTCAGGACTGCAGGCACTTTCTCCCTCTTCCTCATGGGAAGTTTCTCTTTCTTCGTCTGACATGTCTAGTCCCCAACTAGTGTGGCTTTCATCTTTCTCATCTCTGTTCAACATTAACCTGTCCAAAGACAAGGCCCAATGCTTGAGACTAAATGGGCTTCCTTCCTTGCCTTGTGACTGGGCACCTGTGAGTCGATTTTCCTTTCCCTTACTTCTCGACTCATTTTTTGTCCTCATCTCCTGATAAGCTTTATCAATTCTATCTCCAATACTTCCTATCTCAGAATTCTCATCAAAGTTTACCCTAGATGGTCCTGGCATTACTCGTTGTGACAGGAGAAACTCCTCTATGTCACCCCATGAGATTGCTGGACTCGGTTCCATCAGCTCTTTCTCAATGCGAGCAATATTGCATGCTCTTTGTCTCCTTTTTCATTCAATTTCTTCGTCTAACTCCCTTCATTTCCTCACTTCCCATCTAACTGTATATTCTTCCTACCTTTTTGCTTCCCTTCTTTTGTTTGTTATATGCATTTATTTGTCTCTTCCTCTTTGCATTCTTTTATCTCTTAATTTCTGTTCTTCCTCCTCTTCTCTCTTTTTTCTAACCCATCTCATTCTTCAATTGCTCTCTGCCTGTTGTCATACTTTCTCTGTTCTTCTGCCCTTTCTTCCTTGCTGAGTTGTTCCTCTTGATACATTTGCTCTCCCCTTTGTCTACTCTTCCTTTTGTGCTTATCTTCTTTCAATTGTTTCTCTCGTTCCCTGTCTTTTCTATCTTGTTCATCTTGATCTTCCCCTTGCCTCACTTCATTTATGCTCTTGCATCGAGTTTAAGCAATATCTGTGTGCCCATCCATTCATTCTGTATGAGCGTAATCTCGTCAGCTCTATCTCTTTTTTCTTTCCATCTTTTAATCTCTCGTTCGATGTCTAAGGATATGTTTGGCCATTCACTCTTCCCTTCTTTATCTTGCAGGACCTTAGAGGTCTCCTCTTTTTCTTTAACCCCTTCTCTTTCTGGACTCTCCTCACTGCTATAAGCAGGTGGTTCCTATATCGGATTGCTATATTCTATCGCCGCTTTTAGTTCCCTTAATGGGTACAACCCGTCATTTTTCTTACTATCACCATTTACTTCAGGCACGGTGTGGGAGCAGAAGGCTTGTCACCCTCCTCCCTGCACTGGTTAAGCATCCAATCCTCAGGAGGCAGATCTTCTTGTTCCTCCTGGTACATTTTCCAAGGTTTACCTACAGTATTTCGAATGACATTTTTTCGAATGCCATAATGTCGAAAACATTTGGCAGAAAAACATTTTTTAGAATGTCTTTTTTTTTTGTTTTTCCCCCCAAACCCCACTTTTGGTTTTCGACATTATTGTCATTTGAAAAAATGCATTAGACATATTAACTGGATACCATTTTCCAAAGCTCTAAGCTAGCTAACCCTTTTTCCAATGTCTTTCCTGTGTACGCAGCATGCAAGCATGTGGTCATGTTATGCGAAACTGCTTTTCACAATGATCCCCCTTGTGGCCATAGCATGAACATTTTGTCTGTGGTACTCTTAACCCATTCCGCACTGTACTGTTTAAGCTTAGGTGCATGTTTTGGCAGTTGTTTGCAAAGATGCATTAATGGAGTAACATCCCCCATTGTGACAAGTCTCAATTGACTGTCAATACTTACCGTTATTTTACACAAAATACGCTTCAGAAAAACAATCAAATATGAGCGTGCACCAACAGTCATCGATAATAACTAAAGCAAATAGATTATGCATGTTGATCTCTTCCAAACACAACCAGTCCTTGGCACTCCTCGACACTTCACTTCTTTTATACATAAAATACACTGACAGACAAACTAGTTGACTCTTCAACAAATGCTTCCTCAGCACTCTTCGCTGCTATTATTTGCCCCTAATTACTCTGATAGGAGTGTGAGTCGTCCCTTCTTATAGATCTATATATATGCAGTCTAGGTTTACCCACTTGGGTTTCGAGATGACTCCTTCTAGACACTTCTTAAGTGGAGGACACTGGGCTTTATCTTGGACGTTCCTTGCCCCTGATGCTCCTCATCATATATATATATATATATATATATATATTTATTCACCCCCCGTTGCTCACTATTATCACTATACACCGTTCTCACATTTAATTTTTTGCCACATCCTTCAATCCACCCACCATTCGGTATTAGTAAATTTGTTTGAATATATTTGGCCGAATGGTTCATTTGACTGAATTTGGCCTGTACCATTTGACTGAATATATTCAAACACATTGGCTAATACATACTGAACATGTGGAGCAGGTGTAGCAGGGGTGTCCTCCGCTCCCCATGTTCGGTGTGTATTGGCCTGGAGGGTTGTGGGGGTTTCCCCCACTTCATTGATATTGGAGGCGAGGAATGAAAAAAATGAAAAAAAAGTAAAATGGTCCCTCTGGCGTCAGATCTGACCTGCTTTAGACGGACGGATCTGATGCTGGAGGGTTGAAGCTGATCAGGTGGTGAGTGAGCAGGCAGGGAAGGGGCATTGAGGTGGTGGTGTTTCACCATATGAAAAGTGACCGAATGCGGGCTGTTTTTTTTTTATCAGTTTGCTGCGGTCCCTTTTCATACGGTCAGACACCCCTAAACCCGCCATTCGCCTTTCGGCACTTGACACTTTGGATGGTCTCCCCCTCAGGAATAACACAGCGACTTCAGCGGTGGCTAGACATTGACAAGAAAAACACCACAATTTGGCACAGATCAGATTCATAATTTTGGAAGTGGTCCAGAAACACAAGAAGTATGAAAATCTACAAAAAAGACTCAACCAACGAGAAACATTTTGGATAGATCGGCTCAGCTCTCTGAGACCCAGGTGATTGAATGAAGAAATAAACTATATATGCTTCTTATGAGTGAAACAACCTTTTTAAGATTGGATGGAATTTAGAATTTTGATTGTTGATGTTGAATTTTTCTTTTCTTTTTTCATTTTTCTGCTAGTATTTTAGAATGTTTTTGGGATCCCTTAAGGTGCTGCTACGGTGGGTGGGGGCCCTTACGCACGTAAAATCTACCCCAGTTGATTTGTACATGCGACAACACAATGCACTCATTCATCTATACCACAGTAACTGAGTATGGGCATGATAGTAAATACATCACAAGCACCATGTTCCTCTTAAATAACAGTTTGCATTGCTCGCCTATGTGAGGTACGAGTGCAACTTGCAGCCGCATTTTCTAGTAGTAGTGTATCTCTTTAAATACCTCGCACTCACTTTCTACCCAGCATTGACTTTGGCTACTAACCACGTAAACAATAGGCTTCTCTGTCAACACAGGCGAGACATACCCATAGCATCCTCCATATACTTTGATTCATTTCACAGGTGCTAGGATTTCCCTTAATGCACAGTGCGTTTGTTCTTATATAACCCTACACTACTTTAACAAGCATCTAGTAGTCATGGTGACAGTCCCGCCTCCTGTGCGTACGTGCATCCACGCGACGCCTTGGTATCACCATGGCAACCAATAAATACCGCCCTTGTCATTCGCGTTTGCACTCCTGCGGCAGCGACTGACATTGAAGGAGCGTTTCTGCTGAGTAACGGTAAGCAGATTCTTCGCGCTCGAGATCAGAACATGTTTAAAGATTGACTGCATTCTGATACCTTTTTCACATAACCTTAACAGGATTGATTACTCCGACTGGACTGGTCCATAACGAACATTAGTGTCCTATGGATTGTAAGGTACATTTGATTAATTACACATATTTTTATACACTACACTAAGGACAACTAAAACATTCCTATTGCATATCTTTGATTATGTTTCTTGTTTCTTTTTCTTTCCACTCTGACAACCACTACTATACCGTTGGAACACTTAAACACATCTTGGAATTGGTATGTGTGTCTACATACGTTTGATTTTGAATTGATTGTGCAATGGCTGTTCCTGCATTATGTTGAATCATTGTTTTGTAACGGCGACAGATTGGGCATATTAAAATCATTGTATGGCCCTGACGAAGGTTAAAATAACCGAAATGCATTGGCTAACGTACACAATATTATAGCCAGTATCTTTAAGCCCATCCACTTTGAATATGAGAATGAATATTCAGGAACGATGAGAACATTAATATATGCGCAATAAATATTATATTTTTGAGAAAGGACAGACTATGTCTAAATTGAATTTTTACGTAAATACATTAATTACAGCACGGAATTGGAAGGTCCCTACTATAAGGGCAAACTGAGAGCACCAGTCTTAATAGAGTTATTTCACTCTATTTTTCTTTGTTCTTAGTATTAATCTTAACCACTGGCATTGCTCTGGGCAACCCTCCAGACCATCGTTCTTCGCATGCCAAGCCATTACAGAAGGTGAAAGACCATATGCAAATCAGGCTTGACCCCACCCCAAAAGGGGCAGTCCAGCCCAAACTGCTACATCACATCCCTTCTGCACAAAACCACAAGCATCCCCAAACATGTTTCGGCCTTGTTGGGCCTCATCAGTGAGGAGTAGCTTGGATCTCTAGGTCCAGCAGGCACGGGACCCACGTCTGGGCATACCCGTCCCACTCACGGTGACAAAGCAAAAACAAAGTGGTAATGGCTGGAAGGTTTAGAATAAATATTAACCACTGGCATTGCTCTGGGCAACCCTCCAGACCATTGTTCTTCATCTGCCAAGCCATTTCAGAAAGGGAAAGACCATATGCAAATCAGGCTTGGCCCACCCCAAAAGGGGCAGTCCAGCCCGGACTGCTAGATCACATCCCTTCTGTACAAGACCACAAGCATCCCCAAGCATTTTTCGGCTTTTTTGGGCCTCATCAGGGAGGAGAAGCATGGATCTCTAGGCCCAGCAGGTATGGGACCCACATCTGGGCATACCCGTCCCACTCGGGGTGACAAAGAGGTTGGTTTTTGCATATTTTAGTAACTTTGCGTCTCACCCTAAATTACTAGGGAAATCCAGATGTGGACCCCTTGCTCACTATTCTTAGAGAGGCACAGCTCCACCCTACTGATGAGGTCCAACCAGACCGAAACACGTTTCTGGGGTTGCTATTGGTACTCTTGTTCAAAGGAGAATTGCTTAGCAGTTTGTTGCTGGACTGCCAAAGGGCAGGACAAAGTTTGATATGTTTTAGATATTTCTCCTCTGTGAAAGATAGTGAGCTAAAGACTCTGGGTAAGTCTCTTGTAACCGGGACTAATGTCCGGCAGAGGGACTCCCAGGACCCCTGTTGTTTTTTGCATGTTTTAGTAACTTTGTGTCTCACCCTAAGTTACTAGGGGAGGACATATGTGGACCCCTTGCTCACTATTCTTAGAGAGGCACAGCGCCACCCTACTGATGAGGTCCAACCAGACCAAAACACGTGTCTGGGGTTGCTGTTGGTGCTCTTGTTCAGAGTAGAATTGCTTAGCATTTCGGTGCTGGACTGCCCTAGGGCAGGATAAAGACTGATATGTTTTAGATATGTCTCCTCTGTGAAAGATAGTGAGCTAAAGACTCTGGGTAAGTCTCTTGTAACCGGGACCAATGTCCGGCAGAGGGACTCTCAGGACCCCCGTAGTTTTTTTGCATATTTTAGTAACTTTGGGTCTCACCCTAAGTTACTAGGGGAATCCAGACATGGACCCCTTGCTCACAATTTTTAGAAAGGCACAGCTCCACCCTACTGATGAGGTCCAACCAGACTGAAACACATGTCTGGGGTTGCTGTTGGTACTCTTGTTCAGAGGAGAATTGCTTAGCATTTCGGTGCTGGACTGCCCTAGGGCAGGATAAAGACTGATATGTTTTAGATATGTCTCCTCCGTGAAAGATAGTGAGCTAAAGACTCTGGGTAAGTCTCTTGTAACCGGGACTAATGTCCGGCAGAGGGACTCCCAGGACCCCCGTTGTTTTTTTGCATATTTTAGTAACTTTGGGTCTCACCCTAAGTTACTAGGAGAATCCAGACATGGACCCCTTGCTCACTATTCTTAGAAAGGCACAGCTCCACCCTACTGATGAGGTCCAACCAGACCGAAACACATGTCTGGGGTTGCTGTTGGTACTCTTGTTCAGAGGAGAATTGCTTAGAATTTCGGTGCTGGACTGCCCTAGGGCAGGAAGACTGATATGCTTTAGATATTTCTCCCCTGTGAAAGATAGTGAGCTAAAGACTCTGGGTAAGTCTCTTGTAACCGGGACTAATGTTTTTTGCTGTATTTGGCTAAACTATGACGTTACACGTGCTCTATTCTGTTGTATCATTGCTTCCCACGAAATACAGAATGTTCTGCATTTGGGGAATCCATGATGAGTGTTTGGTTATATATATTTTTGTTTCGACATGAGGTGCATTCTTGATTTGCAGGACAGGCACCAAGTGATATGTTTGGTCCTCCAGTAAACAAGTGATTAATTTATAGTTTGGTGAGGCTTTGTTTATTACAATTCTGCGTTTGTTTTTACTTTCAGTGAAGAAGGCGACATGTGAAGGGTTCTAACAACGGACACGTACAAGCAAGGGACAATGGGATCTTACGTGATTGACAGGGATGACGTCCATGTCTTACGTGTGATGTCAGTAGGACTATTTAAACCAGTCATACCAACATGCTGCCCACCAACTTGTGGAACGCCTGGTTATCCCACTGTGGTCATGCTGAGCATAATAAACTCAGGAGCTAATTGTACGTTTGTTTGTCTTTGGAAGATGTTAACTTAATCATGCAATTATTTGTACTAATGGGATGTAACTTGGGCTTTATTGGCTTTGACACACCACTTTGAATTTCACGCAGGTAACAGACATCAAGATCAACTATTATTATAAATAGTGTTTTTACAGATTGGTTCAACTGTATAAAGATTCACCGTTCCCAATGTGTTTGTGATCAGGAATCAGTTTGTGTTTTCACTGTGTGCACTTTTTCATATTGTTTTTTCACTGAGTTTGTTCACTTGTAATAGGGCACTAGGTGTGTTACTGTTTGTCTTTAAATACCAGGATGCTCAATACCTGTATTTCTGCACAGGATTTCTATTTTTGGTGTTTATTAACATTTCGCTACATATGGTATAAAGTGTTGAAAGTCTTTTCATTAAACATACTAAATCTGGTTCTTGCTTTTCTATTTTATTTCCCTACCCCCCTTTATTACCTGTGTGTCTGATTTTAATGCCAACTGTGTTTCATTATTATCATGGTCAAGTTTTCACCACATGCTTTTTTTCTATTATTTTATGTTCTGGGATAATATATATGTGTTATCATTACATATTATCAGTCTTGAAAAAGACCTTTACAGGTCAAAACACGTGTTGGCTGAAACACCTCTAGTGTGAAATGCAGCAATACATTATTTTGCAAGATTAGTTAATTTTGAGACTTTTTGTGATTACCAATCCTATCTTATTGGGCATGCTAGGTGGTCAGAACTTTCACCTGTTCTTGATTATATATGCATTACTAAATCCCCTACTGATACTAGTATTGATTCTCAAATAGAAAGTATCACAATGTCTGGCCATACCTTTATAGTCACAACCCTAGATTTGTAGGATAGAGGTAATTTGTCTAGAAGATGGAGATTCAAACATGTTCTCCTTAGTGATGAAATGTTTCAGCAGCCCTTAATTGTGTTTCATCAGAAATCTTTACAAATGAACAAAGATGATGAAACCTCCCAAGTTAATAATTAGGAGTGTTATTAATCTGAATTTAAAGGTCACATCATTTCATATAATGCTAAAAAGAAAAAAAGAGGAGTGAATGAAGGATAGTTTGAAGTTGTGTAGGGCCACCAGCGTGGCAGAGTGAAATGGAAAAATCCAGGATTCAGTGATAGCAAAGAGATCTAGGGCAGGAGAGCTGGCATGAAAGTAGGCAGTGATAAAATAATTTTTGTTGCATACAGACTGAGCATTGCAGAGTGTAATGTTTAGTTGATGAAGTAAGGAAAAGTAGAGATGTTTCTCAGAGGAAGAGTGGCAATGTGGTGAATAGGTGTTGGGGAGGTGTGGCTTGCTCATCACCTTTTTAAGTAGGAGCTACAAGAGAGATAGAGTAGTGGGAGTTTCAAGACATTAGTTGTATGATAGGGATAAGAAATTAGAAAGTTGTAGCATGATTGAAGAAAGCATAGGGAGAGGTGATTAGGAGGAACAAATGCAATCATAATGGCAAACCTAATGATCATCTTTTTGAATGTTTATAGCTTTTAGAGTTGAGGTTAATTAAATTGCTTCAGAGAAAGCTTATGGGGTATTATTGAAATGTAGAGCCAACATAGGCCAAAGCTCAAACAAAGGCTTCTCTTGATACGCCCATCCATATCGATGAAATGCGTAAAGTGATTAAGGTCTGGGTGGTTTTTCCTATGATGTTTATGCTCATTTTGCTAATGTTCTAGCCCCAAACTGTTAGAATTGTTTTCTTATTTTTGTAAGGGAGGACATTCTTCTGGATCCTTTTCAGAAGGTTTGCTAGTACGTTTCCTTAAATCTGCTGAAGATTGGAACCTTCCTAAAAATGTTCGACCTTTTTCACAAATGAACCCTGACTGCAAAATCTTTTTAAAGTTATTGGTAATATAATTGACCCTTATCCTTCCTGTTTCATTAGATCAGACCAGGTTGGCTTTGTTAAGGGGAGGGTTTTGTCTTCTAACTCCAGGAATTTACTGGACATTCTCCACACTGTGAATAAGTCAAACGATATTTGAGCTGCCGTTGCGTTAGATACTGAAATAAATATTTGACCACTTAGGGCATGGGATTATTTATTTTAAGCTTTGAATTGCCATGCTTTTGCAACTTAATTCATCTCTCTCATTGCATTTCTTTACTCTGATCATAAAACGTCTATTTTCATTAATGGGCATTTACGTCCTTTCCTCTTTTCCGAGGTACTCAGCAAGGTTGCCATTCATATTGATATTTTGATCTTTTTATGGAACACAAGTGCTAATCTTCATTGTTTGTTGGAATCCATTTCGGCTTTCTTCCCAGTCTCTTGTTTCAAAGTGAATAATGATACATTGGAAATACTCCCTCTTAATGTGCAATAGTTCAATCATGAATTTGCTGGTTCCAGAATGAAATGGTGACACAATTCTATTAAATATTTAGATGTGGAGATGGTGTCATCTGTTAAAGAAATTGCACAGTTGAATTCCACCTGTTTAGTCTCTGGATTATGTGACACTTTTGCCTCATTGTTACCCTTATATTTAACATGGTGTGGGCATTTGGAAGCTATTATAAATATGTTGTCTAACATTGTGTAATATTATTTGAGCATGCCACCTCTCTGCTTCCTTTTCTTTGATTTATTCCATCCTTGTTTACTTTCTTTGGTGTAATACAAAGTCATCAATATCAGTAGTAGTATACAATGATACCTTTCCTCATCAAACGAGCCTTGACAGCTTTCCACGCCCCTTTAGGGCAGGATATCCGGTCCCTATGATGTCATATCCTGGGCGTGGCCCCCTGGGGCTTCCCCCGGAAGTTCTGCCTGGGCAAAATCCTGTCCCGGAAGTGGTGTAGGTGTGTTTAACAGGCCCTGGGTCCTTAGCAGGGGTGTCCCACCGGATGTGACATCATGGGGGCTATCGGGAAGGTCCCCCCAAGGGTTGGGACCCCAAGGGGACTTCCTCCGGATGCCCCCCAAAGAACCGGAAGTGTGGAGCGGGGTTTTGAAGGGTGGGGCGTGGCGTGCAGGGTGTATATATATATAACAGTGTTTTGGCTGTAGGTCCAAGCCAATCCTGAGGACCGGGTTGAAATACAGATTAAACAGCATCAGCGCGACCGGGCAGGTGCAGTAAGGTATACATAAGATTGAAGCTTTGGGCGTTGACCAGGGGTGGCTGTGTTAAATAGGGTCTTGAGTATAGGGTGGCAAGGTGTCTACACTTATAATAAGACAGGTAAGAATTAGAAAAAGAAAAAAGAAAAAAAAATCGAAAATACATTTGTAATTATATCAAAAATGGGAAATTATTAAATATTAATTTTTTTTTATGATTAGAAAAATTAATATTTCATAATTTTCTGGCCGGTTGTGCTGGGGAGAAAACATTTAAAAAAATAAAAAAAATAATTTATGAATAATAATATTCATAATAAATGTTGGGGTGATGGGTCTGAGTCCAACAGGCTTGTGAAGCAAGACCCTATGGTTCTGCAAGGGTCCATTTGTGAATACTGGGCCATCGGTGGAGGTCTCTGTCCTTTTCAAGGCACTCAGGCTGCAAAATGACATGCACAAGGGTCTGCGCAAGCCATGTTCACCCCACACCCCTGCCAGCCGTCTATATATATAGAGAGAGCTCAAAAGAAGATGTTGGGCCCAGCCCCGTGGTGTTACAGCTGTAATTCAACAGGAACAGGGCCAGTGGACATGCTGTTGATCTCTGAAATTCCAGGGGAGGCCGGAAATGGCCTCGGTGTCCGCATGGTCTGTTCTTGCAGCCCTCAGCAGGATGGGAGGGGTGGAAGTGCTGTGGTCTGAGCCCCGAGGGGCAGCTCTGATGGATCACTTTGAATTTCTGGGGGATGTTGCCACACCCATGCAGCCCCAGGCGGTGGTGGAGCCCTTGAAATTTCCGGGAGGATGGTATCCGGCTGACCATGCCTCCCCCAGCGCTCCCCTTCCGCCAACACCGTTAGATCCGGTCTCAAAGTCCTAGGGCCTGATCTTGAGTGGCAGAAGCTGGTGACCATCAGGAGTTAATTTCAAAGATATCTACAAAGCCCGCCACTTTTGAGATACCATTATAAAGAGGGGTGGGTTAACTGTTGTCAGCCCTTGTGCGACGCCTGTTAAGAATTAACCAGCTGCAGACCCAGTGTGTGTGTGAAGTCATCGTGCTCGTTACAGCTACCATGCAGGAGCAGGATCAGACAAACTATCAGGTAAGGGGTCTATAAACTCTGACATGCTGCAGCCTCCATTAGTTTTATGTAAAATGCTAACTTTTCCTAATTTATCTACAGGACCTCTTCCCAGACCTTTCACTAGGGGCTGTGCTAGATTTTAGTCCTGCCCCAGGTACTATCTTTTATATTCAATTATTGACATGCCACTGTGTTTAAAAATATATACATGTGCATAGGTACAAAATATGTTTGTTTGTTAGACTCTGGGGTAAATGCTGGGGGCCGCTCTGTTTAAAACAATGGTCAGCGTGTGGTGCTTTAAAGACATATGTGTAGTTGCACCGTATTAGCTTTTTAAAAAACAATTGCCAGTCTGGCCTGTCTTTTGAAAAAATAATAATAATAATAATGATAATAATAATGTGGCCCTTTGTATTGTGCATGCATAGCCATGGGCCCCGTGGAGGGGTGTGCTGAGGTGCCCCGGTTTTGCGGGTGTCTTTGTCTGTATTTGGGGCTCTGGTTCCCCTTTGCCATGATTATGCGCCCATTGGAAACTGCAGTGTTCCCTGTTTTATCTTGTTGTTGTAGTAGGGTCCTTTGTGCTGTGTATGCATTGTCAAGGGTCCCCGTGGAGGGGTGTGACTAGGTGCCCCGGTTTTGCGGGTGTCTTTGTCTGTATTTGGGGCTCTGGTTCCTCTTTGCCATGATTATGCGCCCATTGGAAACTGCAGTGTTCCCTGTTTTATCTTGTTGCTGTAGTAAGGTGGCATTGGCAGGAATGCACAATCTTGCACATTCTAAATGTTTATTTTTTTTTTTACAATTTAAGAGCATTTTAGTCTGTGATGAATGAATTATAATGGGTGTTTCTTTGTGCCATAACACTTAAACCCCCCAGTCTCCTCCAAATGGTCCTTAGGTGTAGCGCCTAGACACCCACTTTTTAAGAGCTATGCCTGCTTTTCATTTCCTGAAAGAGGGTGTCAAGGCGCTACGCCTAAGGACCATTTGGAGGGGAATGATGGTTTAAGTATTACTTCTGAAAACATCATTCCCCTCCAAATGTTCCTTAAGTGTAGCGCTTTGACAGCCCCTTTCAGGAGCTAGGCCTCCTTATGAGGTCCTGGGGGCCCAGCTCGCCTAAAGCTCTGTGGACCAGGCGCCTCTGATGCAGCCCGCACCATCGCAGGCTATTTACATTAAGATGAGCGTGGTTTGCAGTGGTCATCTGCACCATGTAGCTGCATTGGCATCTATATGGTGCGGATGACCACTGCAAGCCGCAGACATCCCAATGCTGATACGCGTTTTTTCGTTTTAAAAAGAAATACAGACTTGTATTTGCATTAAGATGACAGCTGCAAACCGCTGTTATCTTAATGCAAATACAAGTATGTATTTCTTTTTAAAACGAAAAACGTGCATGAGTCGCCCGGTTTGCCTCTGATGTTGTGCTGCTGGGGGCTGGTGAACAAAGACCCCGCAACTCGATGCCAGAGCCCCAGGCAAGCGCTTTTCAATAGATAAGATAATCCTTATCTATTGAAACACGCTTGCCTGGGGCTCTGGCATCAGGCGGCGCTGAGGCTGTTCACTGTGCTCGTCCTGGAGGGGTGAACAGGGCCTAGCCATCCCTGTTCACCCCTCCAGGACTCATTTAAAAATGGGCCCCTTCCTGATCCATGGGCGGTGGGGGCCTGTGTGCCACATGTGCTCCGGTGGCCTGGGGAGCTGTGGAATTTCGCAGCTCCCCGGCCATTAAAAAAAAAAAAAAGTCATTGGTTCCTGCAGGGGTTAGCAGCACGGGCTCTGCTCCCCTCTGTTTCTGGTTTACAGCAGGGGTCAAGTCCTAAAAATGTAAAGTGGGGGGGGCTCATAAACAAAATGTATGGGATGTGACGCCATCAGAAATTAGCATATTTAGGTGAATTATGCACATTTCATTAAACTGGCTTTGCATAACCACCCAAATTGCACAGGACGAATGGCATTTGCCTTTCATAAAATCAACACACTCAAAATCAAGAGAGGATATTTTCTTCTGATAGTGTTTCTGAAAACGTTAAAATGTGGGCATGCTTTAAAATCCAAGGCCGAATACAAATGTTTTCCCTGGATCTTGCAGAACCAAAATGGGACATTTAACTTTTAGTTGTTTGTTATTTTTCATCAGGCTGTATAGTGCACTGGTGAAGTGTCTGGCGGCAAGCCGCCTGATGTTTGATCCACGAGGTCGACTTTAACTCATAAATTCAAAGTGGCCAGTCAATGTTTCACATTTACCCTGACTTGAGTCCTGGTTTACAGTCTCTATAAAACACACGTGAGGAATACCGTATTCATTTTTAAAAGACATGCATGTTCTTTTAAGACAAAAATAAATAAATAAATAAATAAATAAAGGTTTACAGAAGCGTTAAAGCACCCGCAGGTTACAGGCATTCATTGAAGTATACACCCTGTACTTTATAAATCAAAGGGATGATGGCACACCTGGTTTAGGCATTTTATTTTATAACAGTCGCATATTTACTGCTCCAATTAAGCCATTAACTTTCAGAAAGCTGTTTTGAAATAACTCTGGAAGGCATTTGCACTATGTTTGATGTTATTGTTTGATAAAGCTAGCACAAGGAAACACCACAATGGGGCACTTTGGGTTTTTAAATAATATTTATTCATCAACCCCGGTCAAAGCGACTAGCCCCAACCCAGAACTATGGGTTGGCTGGGGTATGCCTGGGCCCTAAGAGTGTCTCAGGCACCAATGAAAAAAAGTATTCCACATTTGCAAAATGGCCATTCATTTCTTTTGTGACACGGTTTGACCCGTACACTAGGGATAAGGTTTTTTTTGTTGATAAAATGTGTGGTATATTGTACATTTTAAAGAATGTTATGCATCAAGGCTGGGCAGAACTATTAGCCTCCCCGTCCAGGTCCCCATCGAGTTGATCCCCAAGGGTCCACAGTTAATAAGGGCCCCAAGCAGGGGGTGTTGTGCTTCTTGTGCGTGCGGGTGTCTGTTACCCCCAAGGTTTGGGCATTTGCAGTATGGGAGACCCGAGGCTTATTTATTTATCTATTTATTTTATTTATTGCTTCCAGCAGATGGCTATGCTGCATGGGATGCCTCCTTGGAAGACGCATGTATAAATTCCGAAGCACTTATCGACCTCTTGGCAGAATACGGAATTCCTAGTATCGATACCGCCGGTGTGTACTTTTAATACAGATGTTATTAGTAACTGTTATTAATATACATAATGTAGTTTTATGGCATGAGCATAAGATGATTATAATTATTTAATAATGGGTATTTACAATAACATAGGTTGTTTCCTTATTTTCTAGCGGTGATCCATGCGGGCGCCGCTTCTGCAGATGTGCGAGAGGCATCGGCTCTTGTAGCAGGTAATTATTATAGGTGAACCCTGTAAAGCATGTATGCTTTTTTTTTTATAGGAGTCCTGATGCTTTCCACAAATTGAGTCTTTAGTGTAAAACATGATTATGTATTTGAAGCATAGGTCTGCCATGTGACGATTTGATGTAGAACCTGGTGGTAACTGCTTTCTTTGGTTTTTTATTGCAGATACACCCAATGTAGGACCAATGGCATCACAACCCTCCTCAGATCCCCAGACCGCTGGACCATCAACATCTGATGCCACCCCAGGACCCATGCCAGATACCCAACATCTGCGGCGAACCCGTCATTAAAAAGGAAGCACCCTGGCTGGGGTACAGAATGTAAGTATGCTTAAAGGATCACTGAGAGCTACTCTTTTTTTTTCCATAGCAGGTGTCGTTAATATTTCAGCGTGTCTTTAGAAGAACATGATCGGTCCGTTATGGGGTTTTACAGAGTGCTGCACAGGCCTAATTTTTATCAACCAGTTTCTTTTGATATTTTAAAGGGGTTCGTATACCTTGAGTTTTACCTGAACAATGTGCCGTAATGTATTATTTGGTCTTTAATATAAAACTAAAACTGTTTTTTTTCTTTTATTTTAGGGGCGTGTGCTGCTGCTGTTGAGAAAGAAGTTATAGCGCAGCCGTCCACTGTGACCCCGACAGCTCGAACCCCTCCAGTTGCAGGTCAGCTGCCTACACCGCTGTTGTATAAAGCCGCTGTTTGTAATGATGTGTTAGATGGGGCAGTAAAGCTCCTTTTAAATGAAAAGCAGGTCTTAGCGCTTAAAAGGGGGCGGGTGTCTCAAGGGTCTGCAAACAAGTTCATTTTAAATAAAAACAGGTGCTTATCGCTTGAAAGGGGGCGGGTGTCTCAAGGGTCTGCAAACAAGTTCATTTTAAATAAAAACAGGGGCTTATCGCTTAAAAGGGGGCGGGTGTCTCAAGGGGTTGCAAACGTTGTAGTACCCATTAACCCCAATGTATTATTGTTCCCAACAATCATATACCACTGCCTATTGATTCACTCATACCTGTAGCACATGTGAATGCATGTGAACGCTGTATCTCCCCAGGAGACACAGACAGGGGGTGCGCTTATACCGCGCCCAGCTGTGGTGAGAGCCCACCCCCTCATTTGTACTCCCCAACGATCCCCAACCGCATAGTCTATGATAGTCTGCCACAGGGGTCTCCGGCTTGGGGTGAGATCACCCCACCTCCTCTGTACTCTCCAGCAATCCCCATCCGCATAGGCTCTGGTCATCAGGTCTTGTGGCCCCCGGGCTGTAGAGATATAACACCACCCCAGGCATACACACCTACGGTCCCTAACACCGAGAGATCTATTAGGACTTCTGAAGCTCTAGAAGGTGGGGGTGTTCAACCTAACACCAGGGTCATCCTAGAGGCGACGCCTATTATAATAATTTCAGATTCCCCCATAAAAATAGGGTCTAAAAACTGCGGATATGCATCTGTCATCCGTGAAACAGGATATTCCCCGAAACCCCTTGATCTGTCCTACAGGGGGCCCAACGGTATAAACCAACAAAGACGCATACCAGTCATTTATTGTACAGATTCGAATATACAACCCTTAAATATCCCAGCACCTATGAATCTCAACACAGCCAACAGTTTTGTAAATATACGTGCTTCTAAAAAGGGACACGTTGTAAAAGAGTTATTTCGGGCCCCCGGTTTAAAAAAAACTGCGAAAGGAAAAACACTTATCAGGCCCGCATAACAGCTCTAGATTATGACGCCAGGCCTGGCGCTTGAGACATCTGTTTGGAAAAAACATCTAGTAGACATGCGTAAGTGCGTGTCTAAGGCCAAACAAGCCCTTTTCGCTAGGGATTCTAAAAACAGGGTGAACACCATAGCTAAAAAAAAGGATGAAAAAGAACACATCACCAACTCTTAAAAACAAACTTGAAAAGAAATGGGCCCTACAAAAGCATATACCGCCCCGGCCTGGTTTTGCAGAACCCCCAGAGCCTTTAAGCACAGGGGTGGACCCTGGGATGGGTACATCCAAGTCCTGCTTAAATGCTGCGCCCGAAACACTGCGGCCAGTGTTGGAAAACACAAACACCCCCTCAAACCCTGTTAAAAAATGAGGTATCTCTTTAAAAGATTTATCGGCACGCCGTTTAAAATGGCTTCAAACCCTCAGGCAGCGGAAAATGTTTCTCAAACGCCTGAGAAAAGCTAAAATGATAATCATGCAGCGAGCCCTTAAAGATTTAGAGGCTCAACCCCAAAACACACCCCCTCCGGATGAAACTGACACGGTTTTCTTGCAGAGTATGGGCACATACCAGCGAGATCTACCAAAGTTTCGAAGCATTGAACAATATGAGGTGTTCCGCTTTATAAATCTGGATAGGTTAAGATCAACCGGTCAAGGTCTCTTAGTGATCACAGAAACTACTGAAAGGCTCATCTCTCAGATTCTTGAAACGGTTAGGCCTAACGATTTTGTCCAGATACGCCTAGACAGCACTGTTTTAAATAGGCCTCTTTTCACCAGGCGATCGTTTCGGCAGACCTTTGATGTTTTGCAGTTTCTAGAAAACATTGGAAAACTGCTACAAAGTAAGGCGGAACTGGTCGTAACCGAGCCCTTGCGACTCTTGTCGGTGGTTGTCAGGGCTAGAGAGGGTGGTGTGTACAGACCCCTGAAGAAAACCCTTTACAGTATGGTGGTTTCCAAGAAGAAACGCTGGCTCTTGGATTTTAATTACGGGGACCTGAACATATGTATGGCTGCAAGCATTATAGGCCTGCTAGAGCCTAGAACCGTTACGGATGGATACATTCAGGCAAGAGCTATGGAGGTTCAGAGCGTATTGGGTATACCACCTGATGTTATGGTTGGTTTTAATGATCTGCGTTTATTTGAGGATCACTTTGGTGTGCCTATCAAAATCCTGTATAATGAGGACAGGGTTTGGAAATACTTCCCAGCAGGTGACAATGTGAATAAAAACACTATATATATTTTACACCACGAGCAGCACTATTATGGAATCTTAAACCTTCAGAGTTTCCTAGGGGCTCGCAATTTATGCCTGCATTGTTGTCACATATACAGCAATAAAACCGCTCATAGGTGCCACTTACACTGTAACATGTGTCAGAGAGACGGTTGCGTGGTGAACAGTGAATCAGGCTTTAAATGTCCCCGGTGTAAAACATTTGCCCGATCCAAAGACTGTTTTCAACAACACGTTGAAAAGGCGGCTCAAGGTACAGTTGTATGTCATCTTAAAACAGACTGCAGTTCCTGTGGCCGTTTTATAAAGGCCAATCATGAATGTAAGGGTCGGATATGTCCCTGCTGTGATGTAGAAGTGGTCTCCGTGGATGAACACCAGTGTTATATGACACACCCGAAAGAAATAGCCAAAACCGAGAATTACATAATCTTTGATATGGAGTGCATGCAGGAGACCGGCATACACATACCCAACTATATCTATGCCAGCCATCTGACTCGTGACGACAGTTGGTCATTCGCTGGAATTGACTGCGTCAGCCGCTTCATTACAACATTTCTGACAAATAAATTCTACGGGTATAGCTTTTTGGCACACAACAGTCAGGGCTACGATGGCTTCTTCATAATACAACAACAACTGATTAAAGAGAGAGTCGACGTCAAGCTGATAACTCAGGGTGCAAAGTTGAAACTCCTCGCTGTGTCAGACCTTAAAATCCGCTTTATCGACAGTTTGAATTTTCTACCCATGAAATTAAGCAAACTGCCTAAGGCTTTTGGCTTCCCTGGGTCCAAAGGGTATTTCCCCCATTTCTTTAATACAGTACAGAATCAGAGCTATGTGGGAGCCATCCCCCCTATGGAGTGTTATGGGTCGGAATACATGATGCCTGATGACAAGGAGGCGTTTCTGAAATGGTATACGGAGGCCCGAACACAGGTTTTTGATTTTAAGAGAGAACTAAAAACCTATTGTCGTGAAGACGTCAATATTTTGAGAACAGCCTGCAACAGTTTTCGAGACGGCATCATAGACATGACCCGACAGGTCCACACTATGGATGATCCTGAAAACCCGGAGATGAAGATACATTTTGTTACATATGTAGATCCCTTTACATTCATCACCCTGGCTAGCATGTGTATGCATATATACAAGCAACTGTTTCTAAAGTCTGAAACAATAGCCCTCATACCCCCAGACATGTATCATGGACGCCAGAAACGATTTCCCACACCCTCCATCCAGTGGCTAATGTATATGTCTGAACAGATCAAGACACCTATACAACATGCCCTGCGCGGAGGAGAGAAAAAGATCGGACCCTATTTTCTAGACGCTATGCGTCTTTAAACGGTGTGCAGATGGCCTATGAGTTTAATGGGTGTTTTTATCACGGGTGTCCACAATGTTATAAGAAAGATGACTATAACACCCTGACGGCGTGTACGTATGATCATCTTTACAGGAGAACTCTTTTAAAAAAGAATTTTCTTGAGACCAGGGGTCTGCACGTTATTACGCTTTGGGAGCATGAGTGGACCGAAATGTTGAAAAAAGATTCTGATTTAAAGATTTTTCTCAAGCATAGGAATTTACCAGAACCCCTAGAACCGCGTGACGCTCTTTTTGGAGGTAGGATTAATGCCATCAAGCTCTACCACGAAACAGCCCCTGGTTAGAAGATACACTACTTAGACTTCACCAACCTCTACCCCTTTATCAATCATTCAAAACCCTATCCTTTAGGACACCCACAGATCATCTATGAAAATTGTGGGGATATTAAGCAGTATTTTGGACTGATCAAATGCCAGGTGTACCCCCCTAAGAAGCTTTATTTTCCGGTCCTCCCTCAGAGGATTTCTGGTAAGCTCATGTCCCCATTGTGCATGGCTTGTGCAGAGTCAAAACAGACTGGAAAATGCACACATAGCGATGAGGAGCGTTCGATTACGGGTACCTGGTGTACCGTCGAGTTAGAAGTAGCCTTGCAGAAAGGGTACCGTCTGGGGAAGATTCATGAAATATGGCACTTTGAGAACATTACAGTAGAGCTCTTTTGCGAGCACATTCGTATGTTCCTGCGGAGCAAACAAGAAGCTTCAGGATACCCCGAGGGCTGCGATGACCCCGCAGCCCGCCAGAAGTACATAGATGACTATTACACACATCAGGGTATCCGTTTAAGACCAGAATTCATTGAGAATAACTCTTCCAGACGGCAGCTAGCCAAGCTGTGCTTAAATTCCTTATGGGGTAAATTTGCTCAGAGAACAAATTTACCAAACACATCTATTATAACCGACCCTGATAAGTTGACAGCCTATCTTTTTGACGCAGGTTATGACATTTCAAGCCTGCAGTTTATAGATGAGGAAACGGCATGCCTCTGTTGGAAATATGCTGAGGAGTACCCTACGTGTTCCAACAATATAAACATATTCATTGCCTGTTTCACAACCGCTCAGGCCCGTCTGGAACTTTATACAGTCATGGATGCTCTCCAGGAGAGGTGTCTGTACCACAACACCGATTTGGGTATTTTTGTTAGCGCCCCCGGCCAGGAGAATCCCCCACTGGGTGATTATCTGGGTAATCTAACAAGTGAATTAGCTCCTGGTGAGCACATTATAGAATTTGTTTCTGCAGGGCCCAAAACATATTCCTATCGCACATCCTCAGGGGCGGTCTGTATGAAAGTAAAAGGCATCACTTTGAACGTCAGCAACAGCTTGAAGATCAATTTTGACAGTTTGAAAGAGCTGGTGCGTGAGTACACTTTAGAAAACACCATCAAATCTATTGTGGTGCAGCAGCCATCCATAGTGCGGGAGAAAAAACGCTGGGAGATCAGCACCCAGACACTGCAGAAGACTTTGAGGGTGGTGTTTGATAAAAGGGTGCTCACAAACGACTACAAAACATTACCCTACGGTTACTGAAAAGGAAGCATCGTGTATGATGGACACGTGCCTTCAACACCCTTTTTCATGCGTGCTAGCGGGTCCTTCCAGCTGTGGTAAAAGTTATTTTATCAAACAGCTCCTAGAAAATGCCCGCACCATCATGTCGGCCCCACCTGATAATATCATCTGGTTTTATTCGTGCTGGCAGAACTTGTATAACGAACTGGCCTCTAAAATACCGCATCTGAAGTTTGTGGAGGGGTTACCAGAGACTCTGAATGATGATCGGTTGCTACCACCAAATCTTATTAACATGATTATCGTAGATGATCTCATGATGGAGGGCGGTCAGAGCCCCGAATTGGAAAAGGCTTTTACCCAATACTCACATCATAGGAGCCTTAGTATCTGCTACATTGTACAGAATTTATTCTACAAGGGCAAGGGCAACCGCTCAATAACTCTAAACGCCAGTTATATCATTCTGTTTAAGAACCCCAGAGATAAACAACAACTCTCGGTTCTAGCACGCCAGATGTATCCGGGTAACAGCCGATTTTTCATGGAGGCCTTTGAAGACGCTACCTGTAAACCTTATGGCTACTTATTGGTGGATTTAAAGACAAACACCTTAGAGGACTACCGACTGCGCACGGGTATTTTCCATACGGATTTACCGGTCGTCTACATACAGAAGCCCTCTAGAAAAACCCGGTGAGGTGCAAAACAGACCTCATTAGTACCAGCGACCGACCATCATGACGGCACGTATACGCCGGAACTACGCTCTCCTTAAAATGCTAGTAACGGCACCGCCCCAGCAACGCAGGGCCATTCTGTGCTCGGCTTCTGATGATCTAGTATCGGCTATAGCCGAGATTGCCTTCAATACCGTCAGGGGGAACGTACCGCTATCCGGCCGTCAACTAGGTGTCTTAAAAAAGAAGAAGCTAATCCTCAAGAAGCTGGGTAACAAGCAGGCCTCTATAAAAGTTAAAAGAAAGCTTTTAAAACAATCCGGAGGTTTCATAGGAGCACTCCTAGGCCTTGCATTGCCTCTGATCACCAGGCTTCTAGGGGCGGTTAATGGAGCACAGTCAGAAGATGTATCTGGTTGACACGCGTCAGCTGGATGGTCTGAGCACCCATAACAGGGAAGAGCCTGATATTCGAAAATCAGCAACCCTCCGGATCGATTCTGAAATACAAGATGTCCTACGTCGGCATGATTTATCAGACTATGACAAGGTTACCCTTTATTCCGCGATTCTCCAGAAATACTTAACACATTTTAGACAAGCCGCCAATGAGAAGAACAAACTAACATTGTACATGCCCCCTGAAGAGCCTACGAGTCTCGGCAACACAAATCCCGGACACCCCGTTTCTGATCCCCTGGTCTCTGAAATCCTGAATACCATTAACCCCCGTTATCGTAAGAATGCGGAATTATTGTTGAACAAGATGACCGGTGAGCAGGGGCTGGTACCCTGGAACGCAAAGGGGGAGTTTGTATATAAAGGTACGCCTGTCAAAGGTTCAAATGTCCATGATTTAGTTCGCAGCATTACCAACCCACAGGCCTTTGGAAGACACAAAAAGCCTAGAGGCTGGGATCTGTTCATGCAATCTGCTGCGGACTTAAACATTCCTGCCACTTTAGTGGGAAACATGGGGCATCCCGAGCTGCTTGAGACATTGAAAGACACTGGTGTTAAAACCACGTCCGAGGATGTTGAGTCCCTAGATATTTCCGTAAAGAGAAGAAGAAAGAAAAATAAACCCAAACGCGAGGCCTGGTTTAGTGTGTAACTGTGTTTTCTCTTAATTTTAAGAACAGTTTTTAACCTTTGTCATATGTATATGTTTATGGTTTATGTATCTGTTTTTTATAAGTATACACACACCTGTTGATTAAACAAATGTGCTGTTTGTAATAAAATACGTGTTTATGTAAATGTCTTTATATCTATACCCACTACAGCCTGTATAAACAAAGTTTCTGTTTGTAATAAAAGAACATTATTATTTATACCAACCATATGTTTTGCGTCTAATTATTTCAAGCATGGCTAGTACAACATTTTGTTTGTTTAAAAAAAAATAAAATAAAAAATATTAAACATGACACAAGTAAGAAGGAGACGGTTGTATACAAGTACAAGATGTTTTTATTTAGCCCTGTACACATATCTACTGATTATTAACACACTTACATTTCTGGCAAAAACTATATACATTTACAGGTGGCCGGCGATATTTACGTTTGTTCACAAAAGCCGTCACCATCTGATCATTCTGCCTGAGATCAAGAGAGTAGGTTTGCATAACAGCCCGCAGTGCCTGTTTCTCAGACATTTTAGATACAAAGTAGCAAGCATGCTGCCCACATGTCACGGCTTCAGAATGCTGCACCTCTGCTCTATTATAATGTACTATGGGTGCTATATGTTTAACATAGTCCAGTAGATCGCCGTCATATCTAGGGTGGCTTGGGAAACACCCCAGACTATCAAAAACAGTTATTGCAACAGTGTCTATAAACATAGCTATCCAGTGTGTTCCTTCTTGATGCTGGGGGTCGGTGTTCACAACAAAGCTGATGGGCAGCTCCCCCGGTATACCCCGTGGAATGTTATCACATGAATACACGCCTCGAAATGTTTTCACAGCATGTTTGTCTTTTCGCAGGAAACGCATGATCTGGTAGGTATCCATTACATATCGTACAGCACCTGTCGCTGGTTGTTGAGTTCTATGACAGAGTCAAATAGGGCCATAATAATGAGATTCACAGTACTTGGTAAATTTGCAGCAAACCGGACCTCAAGTCGTAAATTACCATTCCTAATCAGATTATAATGTCCTGATGATGCATTATCGGGTCTCAAATCAAAAGCCAGCAAGGTGTAGCCACCATCATAGTCGTCACGTGGTATCACAAATCCTTTATCGCGCATGTGCTTGCCGCTGATGGAGACTAGTCCCAGATACTCCCTAATTGTATTTTTCTGTTGAAAACTAGGGCTGTAGGCTTTGGCGGGGATGACGACCCCATCCTTAAAAAGGGCGGCGTAGTTAATGTTGTAATGTTTAAAATTAAAAGGATTGCTTGCGTAATCCCCTGAAAAAGCGGTGTTATCCACAAAGCCAATAACGATTATTTTAGGTAGCTGTCCCAAGAATAAGTTATCTTGACTGGCGACACGGCTGCCCGCTGGTACACTGAAGATTTTCAAGGAGGTCCTCTCCACAGGTATTTCAAGTTAGATACTTGTAGAGCATCAGCATGCGCGAGTCTGACCGTCGGTGACACGTTGACCCTTTTAATGAATAAACGCGCTGATACTATTACCAGTTTGTAGGCTTCGGCATCATCACTGTTCAAACAGAAAGCATCTTTATTTCGCGAGAGTTTAATTTTCAGATCAACACCATTCACCATCAGCTTCTCCTGGAAAAACAGATCCGAGTGTAGACGCCCTAGTAAATCAAAGTTTCCGCTGCCTGTCGCATACGCTGATCTCTTTATAAAGCCCTTGTTGTTTCCATTTAGAGCATAATCCTCCATATGCCCCGCCGTGTCCTTATAAAAAAGCCCTGCAGTCATCTGGGTGTCCAAAGTGTCATTGCTGTAGTTCAGAATGCTTTCAATCTACGCTCTATAGGCATACATATTGTCGCTCTGTGTAATCATGCGATCACCTAGAGTGATGTCCACCTGGTTGAAAAGGGTGGCCACCGGATAGGCAATCGTGGCCACCTTCGCCGCTGCACCGATAGCCGTCCCATCCTCTTTTGTTATTCTGCAGGTTAGGTAGAGCAAGGTGTCATTCAAATCCAGATAAGTCTCTGTTGAGCCCGATATGTAAAACTCGATGGGGGCTAATGGTGATAGTGCCGCTAGGGGCGCAACTTCCATGAAAAAACAGTTTTCGATGCTTGTCTGTGTCGGGGGCACGACAAACAGATCTAGTTCCGATTTCACACATTCCCCCGAGGCACAGTGGATAAAGGCCATCTTTTAGAAAATATTAATGCCGGGTCTGTTTTTATTTCGCTTGACCCGTCTGTTCTTTGACGTGCGCTTTCTCTTCTGAGCGGTTTTGGTTGTTGTTCTTCATTTTTTATGCGGCTTCGGAGGCCCCCGCCGGCGCAAAGCTCGCCTTTTTCTTTTTGCAGGGCTTTTACCCACGTAAACCAGACCAGAGCCCTCTTGTGCTGGTTGGTTGAAACGGTTTGCGATGGAGGTTGTTGCAGTAGACACCACATCCTTAGCAATGTTTGTAGCAGCTGTTTTCATATGCGGATTGGCTAATTCAAAACCTTTGCGCAGGAAGGGCATGGCTCTCCGAAAAAGACTTCTAAAAATACTTCCACCCCCTCACCATACATCACAGGCGCACCTTGGAAGTAGGGCTGATTTCCATAACCGGCCTGTCTGCGGTAATAATCCCTATAAGCGTGCGGCTCCCCGTAATTCTTCATGATTACCATGTTCTAATTGTCTCTCTCGCGTCTAGGGCGCAGGTGTAGTTTCACCAGGACCTTCCCGTATTTAAATGAGACCAGATCTCCCTGATCGTCCCTTATCTGGATGTTGATGGTATCAAAATGACACTTAGAAACAGGAATATAATCAGGCTTCATGTATTGTATATTAACAATGCCGTTATTTTCGCCCTTGACTTGTGCGGTCCGCATCAGGGGGGCGTATGAGTCACCAAACCTTTGGTATTCTACTATATCGCTGTAGATAATGAGGCTGTAAAATCCACCATCAATATCTGCACGTGTTTTGTCCGTATTGTTAGTATTATTTTTTATATGCTGAACGTTCCCCAACACCATCGAGAGTTTCCCGCTACATATAAACTCCACGGTAAGATTGGGTGATCTTACAAATACTTTACGGCGTGAGTTATTTAGAAACAGGTGTATATCTGCATAGCGCTCGAGACTCGCGATTGATTTGTTGATAGTATCTAGCAGCGCCTGTATTGTGGGGTAGAAGCCGTGAGGAAAACCCACATTTATCAATTCAGCAGGTTCTCCACGTCTGATGGTATACCAGGAATCTCTTTTGTCCAGGGTGTCCCAGGTATGGGGGTACTGAATCTCCATCAACCCCGCTTCCCACGGACCTTGTAAATTAACGGGTTTAGCCAGTTTAACAGAATAATCCGATATTTTGTTTTTGGGGAATATATCTAAAGAGGCGTTACTGGGCAAGGTGATATAAAAGCCGGTGTTTTCCATCTTCTTCTTCTTCTCAGGGATCGTCTCTGCTTTTTAGATCCTCTAGAGAGGCCGCGTTGACCCAACTGTTGAATTTCTCAGGCCATCCGTGCCATTTTACCAGGTGCTGTTTCTTAGACCCCCTTACCTTTACTCTGAATAATTTTCTCAACCCTATAAAGACGCCGGGGATCGTCGATCACCTTTTGTAACTCCTCTGTGTAGAAATTACCGCTTACAACTTCACCAGCATAATCATTCAGCTGATATATGTATACCCCCTCTTTCACAGATGCTTTTGCCACTATGAAAATTTCGTCAGTAAAGGACTGTTGGTAGCCTTTTGTAAAGACACCTTTTAACTTGGATACTCGGACGTGGTCCCCTACGCGAAAGGATGCTTTCTTGAGCTTCTCCGATAGCCGTCCAGCATACAGGTTTTGCCACGCTGATCCGCTGATAATGAGTTTTCAGAGGTTACAGCCCGGGGAGGCATTTTAATAGACCGGTGGTAGCTGTCATTATACACATCGATAAAAGTCTGTAATATATCCACATAGCGTTGTGTATTATAGGCTGTGAAATATCTCCATAGTTTAGATTTTAGGGTTCTATTAAAACGTTCAACAACCGCCGCTTTAACTTCCGTGTGGGTTATAAAATGATGCACGCCGTGGTGCTTTAGAAGGTTTTGCAGGGGCCTATTCAGAAAATCTTTACCGGCATCAGTTTGTAATTTTACAGGTACGCGACACTTGCTGAAGATATGTTTGAAGGCCGCCGCCACTCTTGAACCAGTCTTATCCCGCAAGGCCTCTGCAAATGCATATTTTGATAAAACATCTATCACCGTCAGAATGTACCGCGCGCCATCGTTCTGCTTTTCAAGGTTAGAAACATCCGCCAGGTCTGCCTGCCACTGCATACCTGCCGACGCGACAATGGCCATTCTTCTTTTAAAACGTTTTCTAGCATTTTTATGAAGGGTATACGTCTCCTGGCCGGATAGCCATGTCTTAATAGCTCCACGCGTGATGGGGTGTTTATCACGCTGTAATTTTCGATAAAGCGCATCAACACCCCCATAACTCCCAACACCAGATTTATCATAATAGCATTCATGCAATCTTGAACGTGTGTTGTTAGCCATTGATGCACTACAAAAAAATAAGCAGACACAGGGTTGGTGTATGGCATTTTATTTAATTTTTCTTTATACTGTTTGGTATACATGTGTGGGGTGTCGAACAGTTACCACCCCTGATATTTTATTGGTCGCATCATATAACAGGCTATACACATCAACGTGGTTACCCCGCTTGTAACTCTGTAGACACCAGACACTTGTAGCATTTAATAGTTCAGATAGTTCAGAGGCCTGTAAAACAAGACCTTTAAGGCGTAGGAATCTTGCATACATTTCAGCCACGTGGTGCCTCAAAACGGTTCTAGGGCCCATGTATAAAGAACCCCAGTTGTATCGGAATACAGAACCGTATTCATCACACGCCGACATCTTGATGGTGCTACAGATTACACTTTGACACATCCGTGCATCTTGAAATCTCGGTACATCAAAACGCCACAGCCGGGGTGGGGTGTTTACCGCTATTCTCGCCTTCCGCATAGCGTATAAAAGTTTTTCCCCACACAGCCGTACAGGCATCAGATAGCTCTCCACACGTCCAGTTTTTCCTCCAGAAACATTACCCTAGAAACAACGGTACACATATAAGGAGCAGTATTATTGTGTTTTCATCTTTTTAAAAAACATGCTTTTGCAGAACCGGACACCTCTGCGGGTTACTCCTCAGCCTGTACAGGTTAGAAAAGTCTCTCTGTATTAAACGGGTTATATGGTTTCTAAAAATCACGGGGCCTGCCAGGCGTAAAGATTTCATTTTTTTCTCAGGCTTGCGACACGTTTGAATTTCCAAGATTGTTTTTGTTAGCAGGCCCCCCACACTCGCATGTACACGCATACCCATGGTTTTATAAACCCTTTTAAGCATCTGATAAACGTTATATGACTTCAACATCTGACATATCGCCCGTATTGCTACAGATTGATAATTCGGGAGTAAACAATCATGAGTATCCTGTGCGGGTATCCATATTTATGCCCTTCACACCATCGGTAATAGTCCCGCTTCAAATACGTTTTCACAACAGCCGCCGCAAACGCTTGAGCCGTTACAGTCTCCAAAAGGGTTATATTATCATCTTCTTCCTCATCAGAACTTTCAAAACGTTTCAAAGTATTGCATTTCTTACACTTATCACCGACTGGGAATGCTGAACTTTCGATCCTTTTTGAACAGCACACGCAATAATAATTGACGGCGTTAAACGAGTTGTTCAGGCCCACAGTTCTGTTATGGTTATCTGGCGTTTTCTGCAATTCAAAAAAGAAAGAAGTTTAGCTCTTGAGCATGTGTTTTCACAGGTTTTTTCACACACACAAACACCCACATCGTCATACTTCATTACTTACCACAGCCAATGTTTCAGAACCAACATCTTCCAGCATAGAGGAGCTAGTAACGTCCATAAACTGCTTGTCTTCATCAGATGCTGTGTCTACCGTCGAGGTTATTGCGGCCTCTGGAAACAGTTGCTCTAAAACATTCAGATCTTCATACGGGGTCTCCTCCAGAGCCTTAACAGCCTCATCCATATCCACATAGTCTGCATCGGTGTAGGTGTCATCCACACCAGAGTCGATGACACCCGGCTGTTTCCCACTCCCAAGATTCAACATATCAAAATGCTCACATAATGTACCCATAGCCACTGCGTCATCAGAACCCCCATCGACGGATAGCGCCGGTGCCGGCGGACTTTCAGGGCTGTAATATTTTTGAAGGGTTTTCAAATCCTCAGCAGCTGTATTGTCCTTAGAGTAGTAGCTGTAGCGCTTCATAATTCCTGGTATTGAGGTCTTTTGAGTTTTCGTTTTTTTTTTCCCAAGGCTTCAGGAATGGCTTGTACATCCCCCAATACGTATCTGTATATATACACCCTGCACGCCACGCCCCACCCTTCAAAACCCCGCTCCACACTTCCGTTTCTTTGGGGGGCATCCGGAGGAAGTCCCCTTGGGGCCCCAACCCTTGGGGGGACCTTCCCGATAGCCCCCATGATGTCACATCCGGTGGGACACCCCCGCTAAGGACCCAGGGCCTGTTAAACACACCTACATCACTTCCGGGACAGGATTTTGCCCAGGCAGAACTTCCGGGGGAAGCCCCAGGGGTCCACACCCAGGATATGATGTCATAGGGACCGGATATCCCGCCCTAAAGGGGCGTGGAAAGCTGTCAAGGCTCGTTTGATGAGGAAAGGTATCATTGTATACTACTAATATCTCTCAATAAATTACAATGGTGTAAAGATAATGGTAGCACTAGATTTCCTGATTGTATACATTATCACAATGCTTTTATTTTTAAGAAAGCTCAATGGGGGTGCCTTCCTGGTGACTTTCACAATCCCCCATCATTGCTTATTTTTTAAACGTGCTGGGGCCGGATTAGCAAAGCATTTAACGCAGCGCAAAGAAACAGGCGCTGTAGCTGCTGCACAGCGCCATCGCAATTGGTGTGACGTGACTTTCATCGTATTACAGAGAAGTGAAGCAGGTAGCCTGAGGCTGCAAGGACCCGGTGCTTCCACAAACGCTAACAGAGTGTACGTGCGGTAATATAGAGGACATGCTGGCAATGAAGTCAAATGGGCCACTTGCACTTGGAAATGAATGAAACAGTGTTACAGTTAAAGTAGCATTCCGCTGTTAATAATTGTTATGGAAAGTGTACGTGCAGATAAATATTAAGTGAAATACCGGTCATGAACCCCTAACTGAATCAAACTTCTGGAGAACAACTACCATGGTGAGCCACAGGGCTGGTGAAGGTGAAACCGCTTTAATGTCGTTTACTATATACGGCCAAAGTGTGTAGGCGGGTGGTAATGCCGAAATAAACACAAAGGGCAGGAATGCTTTTTGAAACATAGTAGAGGCATATTTCTTTTGGATTGTGGTTAGTTGTATTACAGGACCACATGTAGCATTTTTGATATAGGACTGCAAGACTCAGAATGCAACACGGAATGGATGCAGGGAAATGTTACAAGGTTACTGGTGTTGTTCATTTTACCTTGCGTTTTGAGAATAGTGTAATATGTGGTTTAATTTATGAGGAGAGAGCTACTGTCATTGAGCAACAATTAAATAAGAAGAAGAAATGTGATTTCCATTGTACGTGCTTCCACGACGCCAGCTTTGCAGTTGGCCTGTGTGAGTTGAGCAGAGGTGACAAGGCAGGGCTATTAGCACATACACAGCAATCAGTGATTTTTTTTTTCTGACAGTTGTAGTTCTGGATTGCCACATTATAAACCCAGGACTGCAAGTCCCAGAATGCAAAGTTCAAACTAGGACATAGGCTAACATCTCCTGAATGTAATGGGGCATGTTGGCCAATGTTATTGACCCCATGTACATTCAAACGCACTGTAGTTTCGCTTTTCGGGAGGAAGTGGATTTTTGTCTTTGCTTGGTAAAATTCTGTTAGTCTGGTTGCTAGAGTTCGGTGGGTGGGGCGTTCTAGAAATCCGGCCCTCAGGCTCCATTCACTGGTGAGCCGTCACCAAGCATCGGCACAGTGTAGCAGTGTCCATGCTACAGAACAGTGCAAAAATACATCTGAGGCCGGTTCTCATAGCAACAGGAGTCTCTCTGCAGGAAATTGCTTCAGTGCCAGCCTGCCCGGCAGTCTCAGTGGCCAATTGCAGCATGTGCCAATCAGCATGGCCTCCACCTGAATACAAATGCGCTGCAGTCCACTCTTTCTTCCGAACACCATGGCTGAGCAGGCTTCACTGTCCCACCACTAAGCCCGTACGCACATTCAAAAATAGTTGGCCCTCACTTTCCAAAGAACTTCACTGCAAAGTACCCATTACATTATACCATTTAAAAAAGCTAAACTTACAACTGCTAAAAACAAACAAACCAAAAGCATTCCAAATAAAACATGACACACTTAACACGACCACTTACCTTGATTTGCCCATGTCACCAACACATTGCGCCTGCTTCTTGCTGCCGGAAAGCACGGCCGTGGTATGGTGTGTGTGCATCCTAAACCAGAACCCTAATTGGAAATGCCTCTGGCGCTGCATTTCCTGTATTAGGGTGTGCACACACATCCTCTAGGCACACGCTAATATCATTACTGCGCTTGCGCCCCATTTAACCCTCCCCCTGCCGCACATCTCTCGTGCGCACCTCTGCCCTGCGTTCCTCTACCCGCAGCCCAACTCCATAATAGAAGGGGGCGCACACCCATGCACACAACACAGCGCAAATGGGTTGTGCGGCCAGGTTGCCTTTAGTAATCTGGCCCCTGCTGTCAACTCTTTCCATTGCTTATGTGTTTTACATAACTAATAGCTCTATTTCTGTTACAATTAATTTTACGGCCTCTTGTATTAATTGAATTCCTTTCCCCCGCATGTATCAAATCCTTCTGATTTCTATTCACAATATAGCTGCACAACAAAATATCAAAATAAATAGTAAGGTTTAATTTTGGAAATCTTATTGTAAGACGAGCATAAAGTTTGTTTTTCAATTCATTAGTGAGAACGATACATGAAGCTTTGAGGATGTTAGGTCCAACTTTCTTCTTACCCCAACTGAGCTACTCCAATACAGCAAACTACTGGATGTTATTATTGATAATTCAACCTCTTTTTTTAGTTTAGGCAGTTCGTCCTAAACTAACCAGACTGTGAAGTATGAACATGCCCTCTGCATTTAAGGCTTCAAACTGTATGCTGTTCTGAACTGTAAATGGTTTCTTAGTTAAATTGGGAATTCAACGGATGTATAGCTGTAGATAGTGATAGATGATGCTCTATATAGAGTAAGGTTAAATCAATATCAAAGCCTGCCAGTTTGATTCAATCCTTTTTTTTCTTCACAGATCATTTTTGATTCCTTCCAAACTGATTAATTCGAAATTCATAAATATCCATGAGTATTGGTCTACTCTTAGTGAAGAAGATACCTTTAAGCATATGTTGTTTCACTGTAGATTTACTGAAGCTTTGTGAGTCAAAGTATGTAAGGCTTTACAACATATATTTTTAAGCTGCAAGTCCCTCTCACCTCGTCAACATTTTATTTCTTAGGTAGTCTCTTTTTTACTATTTTGGCTAATGACCATTCATTTCTCATATTTGGCTTTTTATATTAGTTTCTATTCAAACTATCACTGCTAACTGGAAGAATGTTCAAAATATTACTAGGAAATCTTGGGGGAGAAACATGCGTAAAATCCACACATTTAAAAAACATGTAGCTAATTCTCCCATGCTGCTAATGAAATACAATACCAAAAGTGATGTTTTCACTTTTATTACACACATTTTGCCTATTGTTGCTTTATTATAGTTGCCAACTTTTAATCTTATTTTTGAAGAATCAGAAATTGCTTTGTACCTTATTGTTTTTTGATCCAGATCCCTCGCCTCATGTATGTTCCTTCCCTTGCCTTTTTCCTTCTTTGTAGCGTTTATGTGTGTTGCTGCAATTTCTCTGATTATTGCTTTGTACTTCTTACAACTGATGACTTTAAGCCTTAGCTGTATGCTATGGAATGTACTTGCTTGTTCTTCATAAAAAGTTTTATAATTGTTATTATTTTTTTCTTTTAAGAAATGGTTTGCATGTAATTAATGGCTTACTCACATTATATGTGGTTTATTATATTGACCTCCATTCTTTGGTCTTTAATTCAAGTTTCCTGTGGGTATATTTCCATAAGTGCTGTTCTTTACATGAACATAATAAAATCAGAAAACACGTCATCAATTGTATGTACCAGATTCACTGTACATTAGTGGATGATACTTCTACTGCAGCATGCTGGCATGCTGGCTCATTGCACCATCAAGGAATTGAGGATTATCCATGCTGCAAGCACACCAAGCTCCATTTAAAGGAGAAGATGTAATAACAGTTATGGTTTCTTACAAGCTAAATGTTCATTTAGTCCCATTAGGCAAATAGCATTGCATGTTTTAGTACCGTTCATTTTTTTGCACAGGTGAAACTGGATAAATTGGCAAATGGTTCACTAACTGGAAAGGCGGGCGAGATTATCTTTGATCAATGGCTATGGTATATCCAAAGCTGTTTATTTCCTAGACTCGTACCTTTTGTGGTGGCTGTGTTTGGGATTGCTTCATTAGTGAATACATCATAGTATTGTTAGCATCCAACTTTTAGTGGTGTGCTTCTTTTCCAAACATTCTCAATTGTTTCCGTTTTTCTGTAGATTCTAAAACGGTTGCATTTTTCACATATTCTTAATTAGCGTACATGTGTGGCACATTCGCAATTGGTTCACATATTCTAAATCACTTCTGTAACCACAAAATACAACTTCCATAACTGTGACTCTTTGAATGACAGTAGTGATGGGTTTAGTGTTTTCTTTTTGTTTCTTCACAGGTGTACCCATTTTCTTTTAGTTTTCTGGAGTTGACCGATCTGTGTGTAGTTTCTTAAGTGCTCCTGGATTCACGTTTTCCATTAATGTCCATTTCTAGTGGTGTTGTGCAGTTGGTCATGGCTGTTCTCCTTTTCCCTTTCCCCAGGATACCCATAATCTTTGTGTGGGAATTATGATGTCTGGGAGCTGTTAATACATCTACAGTGATGTTATAGTGAGGAATATTGTATTAGTTGTTGTATGTAATAATCACAAGAGAAGTACATTTTTCTATAAATGTACATTTGTTATGCTCCTACCTTTAGTTCATTTTCTCAATTTATAAGTCATTATTCTGTTGATTTTATTAACTGCTACCATTGTAATAATTTAGTACAAACGGAGCTATTTTCAATAAAGCATTGCAGAGATGTTTCTTTTTTATGTAACAGAATGATTGTACTGATGTTTTTTTATTAGATTGCTTAGTCTTCTTTAGGTGTTGCTTCTTTATTTATTATTATTTCTTTTTTTACTAAGGTGTTTGGCTTCTCCTTTTATTTGAGACCATTGTAATGAAAGTTTTTTTACAGTTTAATTTATCAGTGATTATGTTGATAAAATGTTTGTAAATGTGCACCTTTCCAAATAGATGTAGTATTATCAGTGGTGATTTTGGCCCTTTCATTGCTGGAACTGCGGAGAAGGGGCAGCCATTTATTTTCCTTACCAGCAGTTTTCATTTCCTGAGGCATGGAAGATGTTGTTTCTGTAAACACGTTTGTTAATAAACATGCGTTTTCTAACTTATTTTTCTAATGTACTTTTTTCCTCTGCTTGCAGTTAGCTAAAGGAATGAACAGTGCTGTGAAGTTTCTGAATTTTTGGGTGCAATATCTACTTGTTACGTATGCATGCTTGTGGGTGTTTTGCAGTATGTTAAGTTGATTCTCATCGCATTATTAAACATTAGTACATTTTGCAAATGTTATGTTTAGTACTCAATGGGCCTCATTACGAGTCGGGCGGTAACCGTGCCGGAAAAACCGTCAGGCTGCTGCTGGACTCGTAGTGAATTACTGCCTCTGTGATTGCTGGAATCACCAGGGCATTACAACCCCGGTGACCAGGTAATTCCGGAGGCGGAATTCCGTTAATCCCCATTCCCATGGAGTCGGATAGGACTCCATGGGGATGGGGACAATGGAAAAACTGGTTCCATCTATGACGGAGCCAGTGTTTCCATTTCCGTCTGCAGGCGGGTGGCGTTACTCCTGCCAGGCAGACGGGAGTGACACCTCCCGCCTGCAGAACTCGTAATCTGTCGGTCCGGAAACAACAGGGGCGGCGGGTTTACCGCCACCATTGTTTCCGGACCGGCAGGCTTGTAATGAGGCCCAATGTATTTATGAAAGGGTGCATGCGTGACAGTATGCATCAGTGACTTGTGACTTGTAGAGTCCTGCATTTGGCAAAGGATGTATGCACACAATGTTTGAGAGAGCATAGATTCCATCCCACTATGTGAACATCCTGTATGTTTTTTTGATGCAATATACATTTTGACGTATGTATGATTGTAATTGCTGTGTATAAGGTATGATGGATTCCGTTAGAGGCAATGAACAGGACTAAAGTTTGAGTTTTAACTATGAATTATTTTGTGTTTGGGTGTGGTCTCAGAAAGTAAGTTCTGGGAGTGCCTATGAGAAGTCCCTGTCACTAAGCGATGTGTTTTGATGTTTCAGATGGTTTTGTCAAGTGGCAAAACTGACAATTATATGTGATAGTGTTTATGTCAGGCATATAGTTCTATGTATTATTTAGGACTCTTGCATTTTACAAGTGTTTTTTGAAGGATTGCTTCTTTGTGAGGCTGTGTGTAAGTAACGTGTTGAAATGCATGCTTATGCCTGTATTATGCTCACATTTTATTTAACATACTATATGTTCATGATGGGATGTACATGTGATGATTTACTAATTGAGCAATATGCTTGAATATTTATTACAGTGCGCTAGTATGCACATAAGGAGACCCTTCCTATATTTGTTGCATGATGTGCTGTGTATGTGATGTGCAAGCTGGTGGGGCCCCAACACATATGTATTAGCAGGCTCTTAAGTGCACGTCTTTGATATGCAAGCCTTATGAGTCTAATACATCCTGTGAAATAGACTAAGAAAACAGTACGTTGTAATGCAAGTTTTCTGTAAATTGGACGTCTGGGGTGGGGTATGTATTTATGTGTGTGTGTGCATGTGTGTGTCTATGTGCATGAATACATGTTTCTTTAGCCTTAATGCAAAACATATGTTCCTTCATGGTTGTCACAGTTATTGATGTGTGCTACCGTGCGACCAACAACTTGAAAGCCGCATATGTTTGTACTATGGAGCAGTATAATATTGTGTTGTTATGCAGGATTTGGGTATTGCAGTGGTTGGTACGATCGTGCTTTACATTGGTGACATAGGGCTTCATTAAGAGGTTGGCGTTAACCCACTGGTGACACCAGCGGTTTTGCCGGTATCTAGTCATAGCATCGAATGCCAAAGCATCGAATGCCTTACCATCTAAAAAAAAGAGTAAAAAAAAAGCATATAATGCAGTTTTATTTTAAGGTAAAGGGTTTATTTTAATTGTATTGGGTTTTAAAAGGTTAAAAAAGGGGGGTTGGTGGGACCCCCATTAAAAATAATACAAAAAAATGCATTCAATGCTTTTCTTTCTCAATGCTTTTTTTTTAGTTGGTAAGGCATTCGACGCTTTGGCATTAGATGCTATGATTACAAACCAGTTTGCGGCCAACCCTGTAACACTGTTTCTGCCACCTGAGATCCCGGTGCCACCAGGACATTACAAGTCCCAGAGGCCCGAGATATCAGGCGGCAAGAAATAAAGTGCCCCAGGGGTGCACGGAAGCACCGACACCATTGTCAGCGATGCCAGTGCTTCCATTGCAACCCTGCCTACTGGGGCCGGTGTGCCCAGCAGGTCAGACCTGCTGGATGCCTCTGCTCCGGCAGGCAGAGTTGTAATTTGTCGGTCTGGAAAGGGTGTCGGTACGTTGCTACCGGCATCCTTGTTTCCGAACCGGCAGACTCGCAATGAGGCCCATAGACTTCTGAAACATGTTGCTGGCTGTTATATGGTTTGCTGGTACAGTGTTCTGCATAATCCTTTGTGTCAGACAGTACAGGTGTGTGCGGATTTTTTTTGAGGTTGATTATTTTTGCACTATTACTTTTTTTCCTTATTTTTGTTTGCACAATGTGTCTTATATTGGTGCAATATGATTTATAGGTTGCCAAAATGACACTCTGGTTGCAGATTTTCATTGACTCCTGGATCCAATGGCATCAAAGGTGTCAAATGGCAACATTTACATGTTTTATTACGCAGGGCTAGTATGAATTCATTTATTTCTCATTTTCCATAGGACACTCAGGTACCATGGATTTTCCATTTGAGTTTCAAATTTTACTCTAGAATTCTAGAATGAAATGGATTTTTTTTTTTTTACATTTTACCAAGCTGTCTGCTGTTTACTTTATCTGTCCTCGATTTATACCTGTCACCTTTATACATACAATGATTACTGCATCAGGGGCTGAAATCACTGGTCTGTGGAGCTAGCATACCTAGAAGACAGCCCAAAGATCTACGGTCTCCTTACAGTCAGGCCAGATTTGCGTACGGGCCTTTTGCATTGCAATTGAAGGACTAATCTGCTACCCCTGTCTAATAGCCAGTGAATGAGGTTGTAGACCCACCACCTGTAGTAAAGGACAGCGGTATGAAGTCAAAGAATCAAATAAAGAAAAGCATTAACATGCCAGAGCCAATGACCTCTCTGAAAATCAATATTCTAAAACAAACCGTTTTTCCATACTTTGTTGCAAAACATTACAAATGCCAAAACCACTTGGCATGAAGAAGAGGACCTCTTTGAAAATAAATATTTGAAAAAGAACCGTTTTGCCAGGCTTTGGTTTCGAATATCAATTCCTATAGAGATTTGATGTGAAATTCCCATAATGAATAAAATTGACATGCTGGTGTGCAACTTATCATCCCAAAGGAAAGGCATTGCACCCTTAAGGCCCTCCAAACGTCTGCACAATCATTATTAAAGGGTGACCAATGCATGTGTAGTGCTGTGCTGTTACCCCGGGATAGTCTGCTCTTTTCCATATGTCTTCTGACAGTGTCATTCTGATATTTGCCTTTCCAGCTCCACTTCCCTGCTCCTGCTGTGAGCAATAGTAATTTGGTAATGAAATTGTCCTTTTCTGTCTGTGGCCATGATATATACTGAGGCAGCCCCCTCCCTTTTTGCAGCAACAGTCATTGCTTCATCCCTGCCTTCGATACGGGTACAGCCGCGCTCTTCTTTCCTTTCACTTTTACTGCTACACTATTTTCTCAGTGGCTTAGAAGATTCCTTAACCTATTTACATATGGTGTTTTCCTTCCTGAATTTACTGGGAGTAGCCACGGGAGCGAGGGAAATTCACTCTGTATTTGTTCATCATCCTGCAGGTCTATTAATACACCATCCGGCATTGCGGGCACGCACGCTTGAGGAGTTTATGCTGCCTCCAGATCCCCCTCTACGTCCTTTCCCAATCATCTTCTTCTCCCTCACTTTCTTCTCCTTACTACAACCATTTCCAAACCCTTCCCTTACATATACTCCTCTTTCTATCTGCCCTTTTATGTCTTTGCTAACACGGTCCCAATCCTCCTTTATGTTCTCTTCCCTTTCTCTGTCCCTCTTGTATTGTGTTGTAGTCGTAATTTATATAGTGCCATTTTTCCTTTTGTATGGCATCATGCACTTTGTGGTTGGAACGCCCTTGGGGACCGAAGTCCAGGTATGGGAAAATGTTCTAAGAGGAGACTTTAAGATGGATATGTGCATTTGGCTGAAAACAGGAAATAGCAAGGCTGGCTAGTTTCCAGTAAACAACCCAAGAGGTCAGGCACTTGGGAGGGTGCTGAGGGTGGTCAGGACAGTGCTCTTGTGCATGAGACTCAATGTGTACCCAGCTAGACCGAATTTGTCATCGGTTGTAACTGTATGCTAATGGCAGCAGTGTTGAGGCAAGTCAGGGGGTTCAGTGCGAAATTTATCAGACCAGCTGCATTCTAAAGTGTGTGAATGCAGAGCTGTGCACGAGGCAGATGTCCACAGAAGTGGTGTGTTTATAAGGACTTTAAACTCAGATGGAGTTTTTCTTCGAAGTCTCTGTGTGAGATTTTTCTGGCTCCACTACCACTGAGGGGCCGATTCATGGAAGAAACGTGCGCCGAAAATATTTGCGCAAGCAGGCACAAGCAGACGCAAGCAGGCGCAAGCGCAAAAAAACAGGCGCACGTGCATGCGTGCGATTCATGGAAGTCCCTGCGCGTGTTTTCCTCGGGACGTGCGCCAAACCCGTGCATGGCGCACACGTCACTGCAACATCCCGAAAGGCGTGCGCGACGTGCACAGTGAAAGTGCACAACCTCGGCGTATAAACCAGTAAGTGGGCGGAACACGGGGCATAACGCGCGGAATGGGGAACAACGAGCGAAAATAAGTGCGTAACTGGGGATGTACTGCAGGGAAGCAGACGGAACGCCTACACGTACTCGAACCACAAGTATTCATGGAATGGAATAGGGCAAAGCCACGCACAGCCAAAGACACGCACAAGCCGAAATACGTCCGCCACACGAAGGCAGGCGGTAGCGTCCCTGCGCATTACAAAAGTGGCAACATACAGCAATTGGGCCTGTGCGAGCGGGGCACGTGCATTTCGGGGGTGTGCGGGAAGTTACACACGCGATTGAGCGGGGTACGTGTATTTCGGGGTTGCGCGGGAAGTTACACACGCGATTGAGCGGGGTACGTGTATTTCGGGGTTGCTCGGGAAGTTACACACACGATTGAGCGGGGTACGTGCATATCAGGGGTGCGCAGAAAGTATCACACATGATTCCATCAGGGTACGTGTATTACAGGGGTGCGCGGGAGGTTCCACACGCAAATGTCCAGGCTACGTGTATTTCGGGGTGCGCGGGAAGTTTCACACGCGACTCCATCAGGGCACGTGTATTACAGGGGTGCGCGGGGAGCACCACACGTGAATTGCACGTGTGGGTCCTCCCAGGTGTTCCCTCTACACCCTCCACGGCCCCTGCAGGTGGCTCACACCACAGGGGCCTACCCTGCACATGTCCTGCAGGCACCCCATCCACCATGGTCATGCCCCCGAGCCAACCCACATGTCAACTTGCACTACTGCCCACCAACGCATGTCCCCCTGCACCCCCAGCCACCAGGGGCACCCTCCACCAGGCCCCCACCCATGTCTCCCACCACCCCCACCCCCCAGCAGTGCAGGGGCACCCTCCACCAGGCCCCCACCCATGTCTCCCACCACCCCCACCCCCCAGCAGTGCAGGGGCACCCTCCACCAGGCCCCCACCCATGTCTCCCACCACCCCCACCCCCCAGCACTGTGGGGCACCTGCCAGCAGGCCCCCACCCATGTCTCCCACCACCCCCACCCCCCAGCACTGTGGGGCACCCTCCACCAGGCCCCCACCCATGTCTCCCACCACCCCCACCCCCCAGCAGTGCAGGGGCACCCTCCACCAGGCCCCCACCCATGTCCAACTCATGTCTCCCACCCCCCCCACCCCCCAGCACTGTGGGGCACCTGCCAGCAGGCCCCAACTCATGTTCCCCAGCCAACATGTCATCACAATCTAGATCCATGGTCCCTATGGTCAGCCTCCAAATGCAAAACAGCCACCTGAGTATTGCATCCACCCACTCTGAAATGGCAATTGCATGACAGAACACCAATTGCAAGTTTCGAAACAAACACATGTCCCTCACATACACCCAATGGGTGTCAGTGAATCTCAAAACCCATATCATGATATGCATGAAACCAATGAGATGATACTACACATTGAAGTTCGATAAAAAAATATGTATTATAGGAAACATAAATAGATGCAAAAATAAAGAAACAGAAATGGGAATGTACAGAAATGAAAAGAAGCATGTCCGTGAAAAAAAGCAAAAGCAAAAATCATAATCCAAAGTAATGGTGTCCAAAGTCACTGTCCACAAAAGAAAATCCAATGGGAAATAATAATTGAAAGCCATTTTTCCATGGGTAAATTGTGAAAGTGAAATAAAATCCAACAGTGAACTATGTACAGACGAACAAGCCAGGGTCCATTGTCCCAACCAAAGAAATTAAACCTATCTAACAACACTAATTAATAAAATAAACTATATACAAAAATGTGGCCAATGTCCAAAAGGTCCAAAATAAATCCAAAAAAAAAGGAAACCTAACACTAACTACATAACTATTTACATGGGCAGCGGGCTAGTCCAACGGCTCACTGGATGTTGTCATGGGCCAGGGCATCATCGAACTCCTGTTCAATGGCTTGGAGGCGGGCATGTTCCCTGGCCCCGAGGTCTCGCAGGGATAAAGCAGTGTCCAGCTCCAACTCCCTGCGAAGACCCTCCAGGCACTCAGCCCACCTCAGCGCCCTCTGCATGGAGTTCTCCGCCCTGACCATTGTGAGCCGTTCCTCCTCTGCCCGCTGCCGCTCCGCACCTATCCGCTGGCCCAACCGCTCCCACACGGAAGCCACTCCTATTCTAGGGTTCTCCTGCCCTCCGGCAGATGCCTGCACCCCTGAAGTTGATGGCCCCGAGCCATGATGCCTCCCACGTCGAGCCTGCCGCTGCCTCCGACGCGACTGCCTGTGCCAGCATGACGGCATCCAGGCTGATGGAATCCACCGACGCCATCGTGCACGTGCCCTGCCCAATGATGCCGTCACATCCTCCATCTGCTGGGGTCCAGTTGCTGGTGAGTCCACCCCTGCTGGACCTCCGACTCCCGACTGTGGCAGGGATGGGATCCCCACCGAGCCGGCTGCATTGTTCGGGGCAGGTCCACAGGGGGCTCTGGTGGCATCTGGGCCGGAAGACGGCATGGAGAACGACTGGTGCATAGTCTCCACAGAGGAGGAGAGGGTGCCAGATTGGCCGACACATGTAGGAAACCCCCGACCATGGCCGTTCCCAACTGGGCCACGTCAGCACGGTGCTCTCCGTGATGACGTGCATGCTCCTCCCGGGAAGCACACACCTCATCACGAATTGCACCTGTGCGCAACGCGACACCAATCAGGACCTTCTCCATGCGGCCAGGGGTCCCCTCGTCCGCAGGTGGAGGGGAGTCAGATGACATGGACATCCCCCCTACCTGCGGACGGGCCTGGGATCGGGCATCCCTGCTGGTGCATGGTGGTGCAGTCACAGTGTCAGGGACAGTGACATGCACAGGCCCCTCCACGGCGACCTGTGCTGCCTCCTGCCCCTGCCACTGGACTGCAACACTTGCACCAGCAGGGATGCCCCCACCAGGCCCCATGTGTGCCTCAGTAGCGGCCTCCTCCTCCTCTGTGGAAACCACCAACCTGGATGGCTCCACCCCGTCTTCCGCTGTTGCAAGCCCCTGTGGGGGCTCACCCACCCCTTCCGCTGCAGCTGTGGGGGCATCCCCGCCGCTTTGCTCCACAGAGCCGTCTCCGCCCTCTTCTTCACGTGGCGCTGTGTAGAGGGAGACATAGAACACAAGCATCAGGGTACTGTACAATGGTCCTCTAGACAGGAAGCAATAGCAGATGAGTGGCACTGTCAAAGATCACTTCCATCATGTCCCTCCACAACACATGGCTCAGTGCAGGTAAAACACATGCAGTAACAGGCATGGTGCATGCTATGGACATTAGCATACATGTCCAAGGGATTCTTGGAACATACAATGTTGTTTTGGAACTCACATGCATCATGGGCCATGCCTATCACATGCACACACTTCACCCTAGTTTCATCCATCTGGCCTCGTACACCACAGACACAGTGGATACAAGGATGACTAGGCTGCATCAGTGAACCTGAACATTGCGACAGACATGTGTCATGCATCCCTGTCATTCACAAGTCACAGACACACAGGTCAGACACACAGACATGGACAGCATACATGTACATGGCATCAGCACCCATCCCTCACCCCCACCCATGTCCAGGAACAGAGACTGGCATGCTTTCATGTGGCCATTCCGCATAGGGTAACCCATGTTGCATTTGAACACATGTACCAACCGTGTGGTTCACACATTACTGGTCTCACATGCATGACGTCCCTGCACGCACATGCATACATGGCCTATGTCACACATACAGGCAAGTATCAGACAACCAGCACACTGCGACATGCCCTGTCTCACACAGCAATGCTTGGCCACTTACAGCTCAACTCCAGACGGGTCTGCCTCTCAAGGATCTGGGCGTGGAGCGCTGGGCCTACGCGTTCCAGGACCCTCATCTGGATGGGACTCTGTCATCACATGTAATGAGGGAAACACCCGCGCGCGCCACGTCACAGACGCGCTCACGCGCTAAGGGCCTTTGGTCCAATGAAATCGCATATGCGTGCTGACGGGCATACGCGCTAAGGTCCTTTCCTCGAATTACATGCAAACGTGCAGGATTTTCATGTGCCAATTCACTCCGTATCAAGCTGGCCACGCGTAAGCACACGGAAGACCACGCTCCTGCCCAGAAGGCCGAACTACTGCCCCCCAGAGCCCCGAGCACGCTCCCACCTGCCATCTGCTGCTGCCTGACTGCCTGCTTCCCACGTGCCCTGCCATTTGTTGCCTGCACATCAGCCAGGGGTGCTGTTGCTGTGACCACCCCTGCTGGAACCGAAGACTCCCGACTGGGATTCCATCGCTCCACAGCCCAGCCCCAGGACCCAGTTTCCCACCCACTCCTGCATCTGGGGTTGTCATGTCGGGGCAAACACCATCTGAGACCACTGACAACCCCCGGCCAGAGAGGCAGAGGGGCACCAGCTTCAGTGCCACTGAAGTTGGTGTCCTGGTGGAGCAAGTCCTGGGGCAGTATGATGCCCTCTTCGGAAGTTCCCGCGCCGACAAGGAAGGACGGACTCGGATCTGGACTGACATCGTGACTGCCATCAACGCGGAGGGGGTGGCAGTCCGCGACTTCCAACATGTCAAGAAGCGCTGGGAGGACTTCAGGTCCAGGACCCTGAACAAGGCCCGGCGCCTCTTGAAGGCAGCAGATGCCAAGGGGCGCCGGGGCCACTTGTCGGAAGAACAGATGAGGGTCCTGGAACGCATATCCCCAGCGCTCCACGTCCAGGTCCTTGAGAGGCAGACCCGTCTGGAGTCGAGCGGTAAGTGTACATGCATCCTGATTGTGAGCTGTGCGTGTGGTGATTTTTCAGTAGTGTGCAGGTTGCACATCTGTTTGTATGGGGTCGAGTATGGGTGGGGGTGTACAGGGCCGTGGGGCTAACACATGCAAGGGCTGGAATGTGTGAGACATGGATGGTGCTTGTGTGTGTAGGCTTGCATGCCAAATGCAGTTGTGTGGGCACACATGTTTGGATGAATGTGTATGTAAGTAGACATGTCCGTGATGTCACGCATGTATGTTGTTTTCAGCTGCATGTATCAACACTGTGTACATGTGTATCGTATGTATTTGACAAGGGTGCAACAGTGATGCAACATGGATGCATGTGACAGCGGTATGTGGAAGCCTGATTGCCAGATGTGACATGGATGCCCGTCTGAACACTGCAACACTTGGCAGAGATGTACACATGCATGCAAGTGTGGTGGTGTGTGTACATGTGTGGTGCACTTCCTGTGTTGCATGTGATGTCTGGCTCACCTTTGCCTGCTCATGCTGTTGTATGTGTATGGATGGTGCTGGCAGTTGCGATATGGCTGTGGTATGGCTCATGTGTGCGAGTTGAAATGACATGTGTGTTGGGGATTGTGATGACATGTCTGAGGTTTGCCAATGCCACTCATGTACAACTGTCATGTGTGTATGTGTCCATTGTACAGTGCCCTGATGCCTGTGTTTTATTTCTCCCTGTCTGCAGCGTCAACTGATGAAGAGGGCGGAGAAGGTGCTGTGGAGCACAGCGGCGGGGATCCCACCGCCAGCCGGAGACGCAAGGCCCGGCTCCCCTCCCATGTTGTCATCTCGTCGGGGAGTGAGGAGTCCGGTGCTGCGTCCCAGGCCGCAGCTGCCGGGGGGAGGTCCAAGAGGCGGAGGTTGGAGTTGGACTCCTCGGCAGCAGAAGGGGCAGCTGGGACCCCACAGGGCCCAACGGGGGAAGATGGCACGGAGTCATCCAGGTTGGTGGGGGGTTTGGTGGAGGAGGAGGCCGTGCAAGCAACAGAGACGGGGTCTGGAGGTGGGGATCCCACTGGTGCTAGTGGTGCAGAGCAGGACCAGGGACAGGAGGCAGCACAGGCCGCTGCGGAGGTGCCTGTGTGCAATCCTGTCCCTGGTCCTGTCCCTGCATCATCTTGCACCAGCAGGGATGCCTACGTCCAGACCCGTTTTCAGGCAGGGGATGAGCTCACAACAACTGGCCTTCATCTGCCTGCGGACATGGCTATCCGGGTCCGGGTTGAGCCTGTTCTGACTGGTGTGGCGTTGCGTCAACGGGCCATGCAAGGTGACCTGCAGTCTTTTCATGAGGAGACTGCACTTCATCTCGAATGGCTCGTTGACCACGTCAGCCTGCTGGGACAGGTCACCCAGGCCGGATTCCTCCGTATGATGGGGCTTGCTATGACCCCCTCCTCAACTGAACCCCCTACGCGCCAGTCGTCCTCCGTGCCATCTTCCCACCCATCAGTCACCTGGGTGCCCTGTGGAGCTGCCTCTGACGGTGCGGCCAGGCTGGTGGAGGAGGCATCCCTGCCACAGTCGGGAGTCGGACGTCCAGCAGGGGTGGCCCCATCAACAACTGCACCCCAGCCGGCGGAGGATGTGCAGGCAGCAGGAGGCAGTGCACGGGCAGAGGCACAGCAGCAGCAGCAACGTGGTGGGAGCCATGAAGGCTCGGGGCCTTCAACATCGGAGGGGCAGGCATCGGCCAGAGGGCAGGAGGACCCAGGACAGAGAGTGTCTTCCGTGTGGCAGCGGTTGGGCCACGCCATAGATGCGGAGCGGCAGCGGGCGGAAGAGCCACGGCTCACAATGGTCAGGGCGGAGAACTCCATGCGGAGGGCCCTGAGGCGGTCCGAGTGCCTCGAGGCAATCCGCAGGGGTTTGGAGGTGGACACGTCGGCGGCCCTGCGGACCCTCAGGGCCATGGAGGAGGACCACCTCCGGGACATTGAGCAGGAGTTCGATGATGCCCTGGCCCGGGACATCCAAAAGTGAGCCGTCAAACTAGCCCGCTGCCCTTGTACATAGTTATGTAGGTAGTGTTAGGTTTCCTTTTTTTTTGGATTTATTTTGGACCTTTTGGACATTGGCCACATTTTTGTATATAGTTTATTTTTTTAGTTAGTGTAGTTAGATAGGTTTCATTTATTTTGTTGGGATACTGGACCCTGGCTTGTTCGTATGTACATAGTTCACTGTTGGATTGTATTTTTCTTTCACATTTTAACCATGGAGCAATGGCTTTCAATTTTATTTCCCATTGGATTTTGTTTTGTGGACAGTGACTTTGGACACCATTACTTTGGATTATGATTTTTGCTTTTGCTTTTTTCACGGACATGCTTCTTTTCATTTTTGTACATTCCCATTTCTGTTTCTTTATTTTTGATTCTATTTATGTTTCCTTTAATACATATTTTTTTAAGTGAACTTCAATGTGTAGTATCTCATTGGTTTCATGCATATCATGATATGGGTTTTGAGATTCACTGACACCCATTGGGTGTATGTGAGGGAAATGTGTTTGTTTCTGAACTTGCAATTGGTGTTCTGTCATGTAATTGCCAATTATGAGTGGGTGGATGCAATACTCGGGTGGGTGTTTTGCATTTGGAGGATGACCATAGGGACCAGGGATCTAGATTGTGATGACATGTTGGCTGGGGAACATGAGTTGGACATGGGTGGGGGCCTGCTGGTAGGTGCCCCACAGTGCTAGGGGGTGGGGGGGTGAGAGACATGGGTGGGGGCCTGGTGGAGGGTGACCCTGCACTGCTGGGGGGTGGGGGTGGTGGGAGACATGGGTGGGGGCCTGCTGGCAGGTGCCCCACAGTGCTGGGGGGTGGGGGGGTGGGAGACATGGGTGGGGGCCTGGTGGAGGGTGACCCTGTACTGCTGGGGGGTGGGGGGGTGGGAGACATGGTGGGGGCCTGCTGGCAGGTGCCCCACAGTGCTGGGGGTGGGTGTGGTGGGAGACATGGGTGGGGGCCTGCTGGCAGGTGCCCCACAGTGCTGGGGGGGGTGGTGGGAGACATGGGTGGGGGCCTGCTAGCAGGTGCCCCACAGTGCTGGGGGGAGGGGGGGTGAGAGACATGGGTGGGGGCCTGGTGGAGGGTGACCCTGCACTGCTGGGGGGCGGGGGTAGTGGGTAACATGAGTTGGACATGGGTGGTGGCCTGGTGGAGGGTGACCCTGCACTGCTGGGGGGTGGGGGGGGTGGGGGTGGTGGGAGACATGGGTGGGGGCCTGCTGGCAGGTGCCCCACAGTGCTGGGGGGTGGGGGGTGGGAGACATGGTTGGGGGCCTGGTGGAGGGTGACCCTGCACTGCTGGGGGGTGGGGGGGTGGGAGACATGGGTGGGGGCCTGCTGGCAGGTGCCCCACAGTGCTGGGAGGTGGGGGTGGTGGGAGACATGGGTGGGGGCCTGCTGGCAGGTGCCCCACAGTGCTGGGAGGGTGGTGGGAGACATGGGTGGGGGCCTGGTGGAGGGTGACCCTTGCACTGCTAGGGGGTGGGGGTGGTGGAGAACATGAGTTGGACATGGGTGGGGGCCTGATGGAGGGTGACCCTGCACTGCTGGGGGGTGGGGGTGGTGGGAGACATGGGCGGGGGCCTGGTGGAGGGTGACCCTGCACTGCTGGGGGGTGGGGGTGGTGGGAGACATGGGTGGGGGCCTGCTGGCAGGTGCCCCACAGTGCTGGGGGGTGGGGGTGGTGGGAGACATGGGTGGGGGCCTGGTGGATGGTGACCCTGCGCTGCTGGGGGGTGGGGGGTGGGAGACATGGGTGGGGGGCTGGTGGAGGGTGACCCTGCACTGCTGGGGGGTGGGGGTGGTGGGAGACATGGGTGGGGGCCTGGTGGAGGGTGACCCTGCACTGCTGGGGGGTGGGGGTGGTGGGAGACATGGGTGGGGGCCTGGTGGAGGGTGACCCTGCACTGCTGGGGGGTGGGGGTGGTGGGAGACATGGGTTGGGGCCTGCTGGCAGGTGCCCCACAGTGCTGGGGGTGGGGGTGGTGGGAGACATGGGTGGGGGCCTGGTGGAGGGTGCCCCTGGTGGCTGGGGGTGCAGGGGGACATGCATTGGTGGGCAGTAGTGCAAGCTGACATGTGGGTTGGGTGGGGGGCATGGCCATGGTGGATGGGGTGCCTGCAGGACATGTGCAGGGTAGGGCGCTGTGGTGTGAGCCACCTGCAGGGGCCGTGGAGGGTGTAGAGGGAACACCTGGGAGGACCCACACGTGCAATTCATGTGTGGTGCTCCCCGCGCACCCCTGTAATACACGTATCCTGATGGAATCGCGTGTGGATCTTCCCGCACACCCCTGGAATACACGTACCCTGCTGATGTTGCGTGTGATACTTCCCCCGCACCCTGAAATACACGTACCCTGATGAGATCGCTTGTGGAACTTACCGCACACCCCTGTAATACACGTACCCTGATGGAATCGCGTATGGAACTTCCCACGCACCCCTGGAATACACGTACCCTGATGGAATCGCGTGTGGAACTTCTCGCGCATCCCTGGAATACACGTACCCTGCTGATGTCGCGTGTGACAATTCCCGCGCACCCCTGAAATACACGTACCATGCTGAAATTGCGTGTGGAACTTCCCGCGCACCCCTGAAATACACGTACCCTGTGGAAATCGCGTGTGGAACTTCCCGCGCACCCCTGAAATACGCATACCCTGCTCGCACCGGGCCAATCGCGTGTGGAACTTCCCGCGCACCCCTGAAATACACGTACCCTGCTGAAATCGAGTGTGGAACTTCCTGCGCACCCCTGAAATACACATACCCTGCGGAAATCGCGTCTGGAACTTCCCGCGCACCCCTGAAATAAACGTACCTGCGGAAATCGCGTGTGGAACTTCCCACGCACCTCTGAAATACATGTACCCTGCTCGCACGGGGCCAATCGCGTGTGGAACTTCCTGCGCACCCCTGAAATACACGTACCCTGCTGAAATCACGTGTGGAACTTCCTGCACACCCCTCAAATACACATACCCTGTGGAAATCGCGTCTGGAACTTCCCGCGCACCCCTGAAATAAACGTACCCGCGGAAATCGCGTGTGGAACTTCCCACGCACCCCTGAAATACATGTACCCTGCTCGCACGGGGCCAATCGCGTGTGGAACTTCCTGCGCACCCATGAAATACACGTACCCTGCGGAAATCGCGTGTGGAACTTCCCGCGCACCCCTGAAATACGCGTACCCTGCTTGCACGGGGCCAATCGCGTGAGGTGCTACCGCGCACCCCAGTGATACACGTAGCCGCTTGCCGTGCTGGTACAGGGTTAGCGCAGCCCTTTGCGCTGGATTGGGGATTTTGATGGCTTTTCCCTGCGCGAGAGGCGTTCTTGGGGGCGTAACTGGCGCTGCTGCAGGGTCGCTGCGCCACTGTGCGCCACTGCTGGTTTTGGTGGCTGGAATCCATGAATACGCTGTGCGCGGAAATGGATTTTAGTGCACGCGGCTGGCGCAGGGATTCGCACGCGCACACTGTGCGCCAGCCGCGTGCGCCACTTGTGCGCTGTATTCTATGAATTACTCCCTTAGTCTCTCATAGCGATAGGTTGGTTGTCCGAGAGTGTCTTCTAGTAGTGGTAGAATGCTACCATGGGAAGGGACCATGCTACTGGGATTCTTTGAGTGCAGTAGACAAGTAACTTAAACATAAATGGCTACGCTTTATGCCATATTCTAAAGAAGCTAAACAAGTAATCTAATAACGCAAACTCACAGGATACTTGCATGTAACCAGTGTGCATTTCAGCGGCTAACCTAAGACATAATAAGTGCAAAGATACTGCTAATACTAGCCTAAACCTCTCTCCTGTATTCGTCTCTCCTTTTCTACTGCTCGTCCCTTACTTCCAAAGCCTTCACCTTGTCATCCTAGGTGTTTGCCCCATCTATTTTAAATACTGTTTGCCCTGCTGTCCCTTTGACTGGGCTGATCGCTGGCTCTTGTCCCCCTTTTGTAATGGCTTGGACCTTTTTCAAATCTTCTTTTGTTCCTCCCAATTTCACCTCTACACTACGCAGTACATCATTTTCTGCTTGCAATTCAAACATGCTTCTTGTGTTACCCTTCATTCCTGGCACACTAATATCATCTTGATCCTCTGGGAGTAAGAATTCAGGATTTGTATAGGATGCTGCTGCACAGTCGTAAACAAAATGCCTTGTGGATTAAAGGGAGGCGCCGTTGCTTGTACACTCCCTTTTTCATGTGGATTATCAATATTCTCTTTTTTAACCTGCTCCTTCTCCTCAAATAGTTTCCATAACTCTTCTAGTTCTTGCAGCAGACGCTGAGGGAACAGTTCGGCTTCGTTTTTAGGAAACGACGCTGACTCCGGTACAGCAATCCGTTTTTGAAGTTTAGAATACGCCATTATTGATTTACCTGTTCCAGACTTGCCCTGATGAAGGAATTGTTGTATTCCGAAATGCATTGGCATAATATAAGTCTAAGGATGGAGTGACTTGTGGCATACTCTTCCTCACTAAGAATAATATTAGTGACTACTTGTTACTTTTTTCTGAAAACTTTGGTTTGACAGATAAAACCAACATTTAAAAACTACTACTATTTGAATTTTTTATGAGTTATCCCTAATGTTCACACTAATTGCATACAGCAAATTGCAACTTACGTAAAACCCGTACTGGGACTCCAGAGAGCGGCTGTATGCTTGGGTATTTCACCTAATCTTTTTGCTTCCACTGTTTTTTGGGCTTGGGTGTCTCCAAACCTTTTTCAGCCGGCTCCTGTACACAGAACTTAATTTCTTTGAAGACTCATTACATCAGCGACATTTAAGGATATCAAACAAATGAATGCTCCCGTGGTGCCCACTCATATTTGCGTCCTCCATAACTCTTCTAGGCATGATCTATTCAGAAATGTCTTCCCTTTATATGTGACATGCATGTACATATGCATGTGTTTCAAGAAGATTTTTGAATGTGTCCCTTCTTGAAGCCACGGCAGAAACATTTTGTCAGCTGTCTCTTTGCCCCATTGTACATAGTACTTTACAGTTTTCTCCTTATATTGGAGGACCGACTTGCACAAATGAGCGATGGGGCTGTTTGAGATTATGACAATTCGAAACAATTCAGCTTACCATAACCAGCAATCAGCACTCCAATGTGTTCTCGCCTCCTTCCCCTTTTTCTCGCCCCTCCCCTTTTTGTTCCCTACAATGTTAACACTGCGATGTATTCCTTCTGGACCACATCACAACACAATGGAATCCTCCTATGCCACACCAACAATACACAATCTGAGTCTACTCCATACTTACTGCCAAACAAATCTAATTGCTTTGGTATCCTCACACAAAAAACATCTCCAGTGCCCGATTGATATCCAACAACAATGCTGGAATAAAAATAATCTCTATTAACACAGCTGTCTTTCCTTTATATGGGGTAACTTCTCTTTGTTTCTTTGTCACTGCCCCTAAAGCCAGTCTGGGCTTTACACCCTACTGCATGATCTTTCCCAACTGCTTTCAGAAGTATCTTCTCTCATTTATCTCCAAAACTCTTTTTTCAACTTAAAACAACACCAACTCTCCCCTCCCCACAGGTATCTTCATATACAGGTATACTGACAATCTTTGAGTCCCCTCTATCTGCCGGCTCTGTCTGCTGTGCCCAGAGAGCCACCTGATCGACCGGGGGGACTTTTACGGGAAAACGTAAACCTCGGCCAACCTCTTCTTAAGTGTGTACTTGAACTGCTCCCTGGAGGCGGACACCGCTGTCCAGGAGGGACACAGCAAGGAGCCCTCGGCCCTGCACCAGACACTGGGTATCTCTACAGTGCCTCCAAGTGTTAAGGTGGTCGCAATCAATAATCGATATTCAATAAAGAAACAAACTCAAGAAAATTGAGTAAATGCAAGTGCACAGGAACACCCAGCTTTATTCAAACAATAATTGCCCAAACACAAAAAAGCATTCTCAGCGTTACAATGTAAAACATAAGCTTTAAAGTGCAAAATGTGTCGCACATGACATCATAGTTAGTGATAAGAAAACATCTCTCTTGGTTAAGGGAATACAGTACCTGTATATGTTACTCAAGGAAAAAACGTTAGTTGCAGGGACTTTAGGGTAAGAACTTAGAACAAAACCACCGAAATTCAGCTAAAGTAACCTTAACTTCACGCCTCTGTTGCGCAGCCTATGACCACAAAGATGACATCACAGATGCCATCACTGATAATATCACTAATTACATTACAATAGTAACCGGCGTTAAGGATGTCCTTCAGCCATGATCAGTTTGTATGGACAAATATATTTTAACACATAAATGGGCCTTCAGTTAAGGACACTGGTCACAGTCTTCACCCATGTGCACCGTATATTTTAAAACACTAACATGCCACCAACCATAGACTTTGGCTTTCACCAGTGGCTACAACTTTCAGTTGTGTCTACTGTATATTATATACACTAATCAGCCACTAGCCGTGGGCTTTAGCACAATACTGGCCATTGCCCACAATTTTTGGCTGTGCACACTATATATTCTAATATATAAATGGGCCTCACTAGCCATGGGCTTTGGCAATGAGCAGTTTGTACATCTTTTGGCCATGTCCACTGTATATTTTAAAATACTAACATGCCATAAGCGATGTGCTTTGGACGTGCCCACTGTATATTATACAACACTAACCAGCCTCTATTTATGGCCTTTGGCCGAGCCCACTGTATATTATGTACACTAACCATCCACTAACCATGGTCTTTAACACAATACTAGGCAGTGGCTATGGCCCTTGGCCGTGCCAACTGTATATTCTAACATATTAGTGGCCACTAGCTATGGTCATTTGCTATAGCCAGACCACAGCTTTCAACGTTGCCCACTGTATATTTTAAAACAGTGATGGGCCACTAGGCATGGCTTTTAACCAAGACATGGCTACGCGGCTTAGTGCCTGTTTTCAACAGTCAATCGGATTGTGAGCTGCAGCACCCTTCTACCTGCATCAACGAATGAGCCGATACAGTGCACTGAAGCGACTACGCCCTGCGCCTGTGAAATGACCTAACAGGATGTTCAGCTCCTTCAATGCGGCTACTCACCTTTGCATCTGATGTGCCAGCCAATCATATCATATGCTGCAGCTCTGTGCATACACGTGACTCCTATCTGTTTTAACGAACGGTCTAATCACACATTGCAATGTTTTGACACAGCTATGCCCATGCCCTTTGACAAACTATGCACCTGTAAAATGACCAAATAGCACATCGAGCTCCTTCAACGTGTCTGTGCATCTTCACGCCTGATGTGCAAGCCAATCAATACATACACTGCGGCTGTGTGCATACACGTGACTGCTATCTGCATTAGCGAGCGGTCTAATCACACGTTGCAAAGTTTTGACGTGGCTACACCAATTTCATTTGATGAAATATTTGCGTTCGAAATGACCCCATAGGACAGATGAGCTCCTAAAACACAGCTACACATCTGCATCCCTGATGAGCCAGCCAATCATAACGTGTTGTGGCTCTGCGCATACACGTGACTTGTAGCTACATTAATGAACAGTGTAATCAGACTTTGCGATGTATTGATGCGGGTACGCCCACCCAGTATGAGGACATCTCCACACGTGAAAGTGTCCAATCAGGGCGCGTGGCTGTTTGTACCCGCAGATAATCACCCCACCCACAAAACAAAATGGTTTATATGGATCATTGCTATCAGAGCTTGTTAGTTTAAGGTTATCCAAGTAACTGCAAGAACCTTTGGCACTTTAACCCTTTCATTGTTTTTTCCTTATTACCCACTTTTCACCTAATCCTCTTTTCCCTTGTCTTGTGATTTGTTCAGTTTGTCAACTTTTTTTATACTTTTTTCTTTTTTTTACTTTTTCATTTTTTGTGGCATTGGGCCTCATTACGAGGTAGGTGGTAAGGGTTTACCGGCACCGATAAGGACTCCGGTGCCGGTAATCCCTTACCTCCCTATTCCGAGGTCCCTTAGCGGATCCCTTCCTTAACGCCTGGTCTGACTAATAGCAGAGCTAATAACAGTACCGCAAATTGCGGTACCGTTATTAGCTCCATCCCCATTCCCATTGAGCCCTATGGGGTTCGAATGGGAATGGGGAATGGTTCCTGAAATAGGGAGTTACCGGGTCCTCCAAGATTGAAATGTGCATTGGAATGACCCGGTAACTCCCTATTTCAGGAACCCAGACCCGGAATGTGGTAAAGGGGTAGCCATGGTGTAATAGCACCATGGCTACCTCCTACCTTGTAATGATGCCCATTGTCTTTTTAGTGTTGTAATTTTTGTTGTTTTACATATTCCTCCCCAGTTGGACATTCCAACATGTCCAACCATGATAGCAGCAGCAGTTATAACCCCTCTGACAGGGCACGTCATTTCATTGGCAGCTGTCGTGACTGTGGGTATTTTAAAAAAGGCATCAAAGGAATTATCCTTTTCCAATATACTAAATAAATTCTCTGGGTGGCTCTTAAAAGACCCATTGGTTTATTTTAGCAATGTATAAGCAAACAATATATTTTCAATCGGAGAAATTATCTTCAGCTCTATTACAATTAAAACATCTGTGAACATTTCTCTGTGCTAATTTTTTACATTATCAACACATTTTCTTTTCCGGAAGGAAAAAAAAAACATGTGCTCCCTGTCAAAAATAATTCTCCACAATTGCAGCATAAACCTCTCATTTCAGACACTCTGTCTAAAATAATGTTATAGATCCAAAAAAACGTAGTAACCCAGTGTTTTGACGACACATCACCTATGGTCTCAATATCACTATGAACCCCATTCCCAAAAATATCAAATTATTCACTGTCTTCTGAACAATGAAATTCCTTTCCTTCTGAAATTGGCTCCATGTTTCAAATATCCAATGAAAAAATAAATATACTCCCAAAATAGCACAATCTCCAACAACTACACCCCACTCTCAAGCAATAAAAATGTACTAGGTGGAAAAACTCTTGATATAATGAAACAGTATAATCTACAGTTGTATTGGCATATATAAACATCACTAAAAAAAACTACATTCTCTGATAGGTTCAAAAGCTGAACAGCATCTGAGGTACTTGAAAACCTATTGGCAGCCACCCACACACAAACAATGAACAACCAATCAGAAAGTAAATACAAGAAATTCCTCCTTCTTTCCTCATGTACTCTTCCTCCATTGATTATTTTAATATCTGAAGTGACAAGCAGTATTTCTTTCTACCACACTAAAATGGAAAACTACATGGAATGGCTGGAGGACAATTATCCTACAGAGGAATACATTAAAAAAGGAGATGCTCAAGAAAAGGAACCAGAAGAAAATATACGCCACATTCTTTATAATTATGTAAAATTAGACTAACAATAATATTTTAAGGAACAAATATCAGCACCAAACAGATATAGTTTATCTAACTGCTTTTAAATATATGCAACCAGCACAAATATCTTTGAAGTGTATATCTTCAATTGTTTAAAAATATTTCAAATATTTTCAAACAGATGAACTCATTGAAGTATCATACAGAATTGAACAAGAAGAGCACCACAAGAACTACCCCCAACACTAATCATGGATTCATTAAGAGAATTAAAACAACTATTAATTAATGTTAAAAAATAAGTACAATCAATGAAAAAGGACAGTGAAAATTTAAAACAAATCATGGACAGTAAGAATCCAGATAATGGGCTAAAGAAGATGTATCATGTGTTCAAACAATAAGAAAAAGAAAACCCACAACCACCCTCCACCCCAAATAAACTAGTTTTCAACAAACTTTGCATATTTATTTACCATTGTCAACCATGTTATTATTATTATTATTATTATTATTAATATTATTATTATTGTTATTATTAAGCTTTATTCAGCATAAAAACTTTTAGCATAAAGCTTAATAATAATAATAATAATAATAATAACATACTTGACAATGGTAAATACATATGCAAACAAAGTATGTACACTTATATGTATTATTAATGAATGAAAAGTATTACAAATGTTAGAACAACTGTTTACTAATACTACACTCAATACATCTTAAAACATTTTTACAAGACGTCTATCCACACACATGTAAAAAAAAAATGTGTATAGCTACGGCTACAAAATGCATGACAAACCAGTGGCTGTTTCCTTCCCGCAACTGCATGGTATACCCACGGGTAACAACCCAGCATACAGGGTGGTTTTGGGATAGCCGCCAACAAACACTTCCAGTTGTTGCTACTCCTAGATGTGATCATTAATAAACCAATAATGCCCCATTTTGTATAGACGCCGCTACAGGTTTGCATCTTTTTTTAAACTGAGTATGAAATATGAATGACAAAAAAGACAGTAATGATACTTATGTAAAGTACATGATAATAAAGAGAGTCCTTTTAAGGATTACCTATCACATATAAATATACAAATACAATAAAATAACATGCATCACATATAAGTAAACAAATACAATGAAATAACAACCCAAAACCTTTTCTAAAATAACTCATAAACGCGGCTACAGTTCATTGACTTTTTTCTAGCTGCGGTTACAATATAAAACTTTTGCAGGTAAGTCACATAGATTTTATCCATATATACATAACAGATCATTCTTAGAAAGGACTCTTTAGGGTACAAACAGCACACTGTTTTGCACATTCATACCTTTAGCCGCGAGTATGATCCAACGAACCCGTTGCTACGACACTTCCCAATCATTGCTGCATTTAACCTTGCCTCTGAAATTCAACACCCCATTACTCGATACTGTAGCCACGGTTATTCATCTTTTAAAAGCAAATAATAATATCCTTCTATCTGTAAAAAAGAAAACATAATTAGTTAAAGAACACACACACTTTAAGAAACACAATTTAATACACACGTTTTTATGACCCTCATGTCTTGTATGCAGTGCATCACATGCAATATTTAACATGCAACATTTGTGCATACAACACTGTTGTTCTCTTCACACATACTAATCATTGGGTTATTGGGAAAACCATCCAACTTGGATTAAAAAAACATACAATAATATAAAAAAGTATCAAAAATGACCACTACAATAAACAAACAATAAACAAACCGGGATATATAAACTGGGTGACAATAAACAAAGGACGTTATATTGGGTGGTTGCTGGACAGAAAATGGGCAAGGTTAAGTAAACTTGGAGAACAAGAGAAAACAGTGTGGGATATGTACATTTGGATAGCACAGAATATAACAACAATAGATAAACTGAGTAAAAATAAACGGAAAATTATTCTGAGTAGTTGCAATAGAGTTCGGTGACGAGTTCAGTCTGCACTAGAACTCTTGGTTTGGCAAGCTTTTGTTTGAGTTGCTGCAGCAACGTTTTTCCAGACACTGCACCTTTAACTTTTGGAACTGCCTATAAAATCGACGTCAGGTCGCGGAGTGCGTTGCAGAGTTTGGTGACGAGTTCAGTCTGCACCAGTCCGCGCTGGCCCGCCCAAACTGCCCGAGTGAACGCTTGATCTTAAGCATCTCATATGACTCGGGCTATAGCGGTATTGGGGGCCGCGGGAAACGCCGCCTCCCTGCAGGGACCTCAGATGCGGCAAGAATCCTTGCTATTTCAAAGAAAACCTACGAATATGGCTGCAGTGACGCAGGATGTAAGAGTGTTAGATGCAAATAGTATTGGCGAGTCAAGTGCCGAAATGTGCCCTGAATTACACTCGGGCAGTGACACAGTGCCTTCATTAATTATGCTAACATCAAGAATAGTGGACGCTTCCCTGTTAAACACGCAAAAGGTCAAAAAAAGTAACCAGGTACTGGTCACGGCTCAGAGTAAGTCTAGTCAGCTGCACCACGATCACAATGAGGCGGAGCTCTTAGCGCTCCCTTCGCCCTCGATATACATTGATGCAAATGACTTTGTGCAGGAATCGCCATTTGAGATTACTGACTCAGATCTCATGGCGATAAAATGACCCAGTGAGGACATTCCAGACAAAAATCCTGGTGATGTGCCAGCTTTAATTAGTGACTTGAGCCATGGTAGCACGGTAGGCGACCGGCTAGCAGGTAATCCTCAGCTCCAGCAACAGGAACAGATTCACCCTGACACTGAGCCTTTGCCCTCATGTATCACTAAGACGCTGGCATCACAAGTTCTTAACAGTTCAATGAAGTCATTGAAATCAGCCCAAACACCTGTCCTGGCAGACGTTTCCCCAAATAAGATAAAAGATAGGGGTGAAAAAATGGGTGGTATCATCAATGATCGAGACAAACAGGAAGTAGGAGTACAACTGAAAAGTAATTGGTGCCCTAGTACTGCAAAGCAGTCAATTGCAACAGCACGACGATGCTACCCCCTGGAAGCTGAAGCAGTTAAAACGACAGCAAGAGATGTCCGCCTTACTGAAAGACTAAAGGCTGACTTCCTAGTAATACAGGATCGTTTAAACAAAAGTTATACCAGCAAATACACCAATAAAGATGGACAGAAGCAAAAGGGCATGCTTCAGATAAATATAAATTCACCTCTAAACAACACCCCCCCTAAGAAGATTGACTTACCGTTACCCTTAGTTGATGGTAGTGTAAACAATTCTGCAAAAAAGGGGAGGGAAAAAAGGAAAAGTGACACATATCCAGAAAAACAGGGGTATCCGGAAGATGGCTTCCTCACCTACAGCATTGGTGAACCTATATTAGGAAGTATAGAACAGGAGCAAAATGTTAAAAATGCCTTATCAACAGCAGCTGGTATTCAAATACACAATAATGTGCTTTCTGCAACCTCGATTGCCCTCTTGCCTTTCATGAAGCTATATGAATCTTTGAACAAAGCAGTACGAGACCAAATGTCTATGTTAGCAACAATGCAAAATAAGCTTCTTTCCTTAGAGGTCTTCGCTCAAAATATAGCACCAAGGCTGGATCACGAAGCTGAAACCTCATCAAGGTGGCATTTGCGTCTTTCCAATGTTGCTAGAAAAGCGTCTGGAGACAATGAGGCTATGATTGAAGCAAATAAGAATGCACAAAATGGATGCGCCATAATGTTTCATCGAGGAGGCGCTTTGAAGAGGATGAGTCTGTAACGATTCTAAATGCTGAAAAAAATCTGAAGGCAAAAGTCAAAGAGAACGCAGAGGACTCTATTTGTCCTTCGAGAGGAGATAAGAAAAGCTCAGGCGTGTCGTTTACATCAAAACGTGATACGCACAAAGATGTAGTACCAACTCTATCGAATACAGTGTAAAAAAAGAACACAGAAGGAAAAAGATTTGGTTGTTCCAACACTGACACCGATAATTAAAAGCTCTTCACAAATTGGGTCTTCTGAGGCAGGTTGTGGTATCAAACCTCCCCCTGTTATGGAGAAGAATGACAGTGACTCAAATGGGCCAAAAGTTATGGCACAAAGTGTGGTTGACCCCAAAATAACAAATCTGACAAACACACTGGGCCTCATTATACGGTAGGTGGTAAGGGTTTACCGGTACCAGTATTTTACCGGTACCGGTAAACCCTTACCGCCTTACTACGAGGTCCCTTTGCTGGTTGGTACATTAACGGCTGCTTTTAGCAGCCATGCGCCATGGTTTACCGCCTACCGTGTAATGAGGCCCACTGTCTTTTGGGATCTTTAAAAGTGCTACTAAATTGCAGCAGGAAGTCGGAAGCAATAAAGAACCACATACTGAGGCCAAGATCGTTCCTACGAAATACGAAATGTAGACAGAAAAGACCAGCGGCGAAAAGAGCACGCACAAATAATGCAAAAAAATGTATCAGGAATTTATCAACTCCTCCAAGAACGAATATATTTGTGCGTGTTGAAAAGAACATTCAAAACAACCAAAAAGAGATAAATGATGCTGGTCAAACTATTAAACCAGTAATTGGTTCAAAAAGACCAAGAGATAATTCTACGGTTGACAAAGACTCTTCGTCGGAAGCCTCTATCGAGCTATGTGAATTTTCAATGTATTCAATTGATGACGATGGTGATGGCATCAGTGCTGCTGTGGGTGAAGAACAACCTCCCCCTTGGTCAAACTAACAATATCTGCATACCTGGACCAAGTGAAGCAAGACAGTTAGTAGTAAAAAGTGATGTGCCGTTGAAAAAACAGAAAGTGGCAAACATGCTCGATTCTCGACCAAATTCAATAGATAAGGAAGGAAGAAAGCCCGACACAATGAAGATTGTAAATAATGATTCCTTCATGAAATTAAACCCTAAACAAGCCATAGCGCAACAAATGAAATCTGAGAGGCAAACGTCAGAGTCATGCCAAAAATCAAACAAAATGCAAGGAAATGGGCTATGGAAAATTCAAATCGGAAATATTCTAAATGACCAAAAAGATATCAACCTAAATAGAGGCAATGTAATGGACCTATTACATAGCATCCCGACACTATGCCCAATAAGATCAGATAATGTAGTTGTTGTGGAATACTTGTCAGAAGTTCGGGCTGACTGGGTAAACCTACATATCAGATCAAGATCACCAGCAACGATGATACTAGATGCAAAAGATGATCTACTGTTTTTTGGATTTGAAGTGCAGCTTGGTGATGAGCAGACATTAGATCAAGAACGCGCTCAACGCGATACAGGAGCACAGACCCCAAAACAACAAAGAAGAGAGGATTTGTGGACTCAGCTAAAAGTTAATCAGCCGAGGAAAACATTGGCCACCCAGAAATCCTCAAGTAATACACAACAACACTATTATCGGCACTAGCATAATGCTAGTAATAAGGAGACAAGTTGTGTACTATCGTCATGGAACACTAGAGGCTTTGTTCATCTGTTTCAGGAAAAGTGGCAACTATCAAAGTATTCCACTATAATATGTCTGCAAGAAACTTGGCTACGGGATCCACCTGTTTCTGACGGCTACTCTGTCTTTTTGAATCCTGCCGGAAAGAACATGTTTGGTCGTCCATTCTCTGGGCTGATCACGATGATAAAAAATAACTGTGAATGGAAAATTAAATCATCCTTAAATCCAAACATGTTTGTTCAAGCAACTACATTCAAAACTACCACCTCAAAAACAACGAAATCAAGGTTGATGATGGTAATCAATGTATACTGGAACCCAGTAATGATCTCGGAGGCAAAATGTATTTCATCAGTAACTACCCTGATTGATGATTGCTTTGTCCCCATGTCTGTACAATTTGTTCATGGCCCCATTCTTCTTTATGCTACAGGAAGAGGGGGTTGTGTTCTCCAATTATGCAGACGACACCCAATGTGTCATTAACTTAACGGGACACCACAAAAGGGATGAGGCGGAGGTTAATAGAGTATTCACCCTAATTGAAAAATGGATGCTGGATAATTTCCTAGCTCTAAATCGCAGTAAGACAGAGCTGTTGACAGTCAGCAGTTCTAAGGCGATTAACAATTTAAATCAATCCTACAGCACATTCAAACTGGGAGATGACATTATCACTCCCTTACCGAAAACTAAAATATTAGGAGTAATACTGGACTCGACATTAAACATGAAAGCTCATGTTTCATCAGTGGTGGTGGGGGTAGTCTATTACATTAGATTATTGGCTCACTTGAGGCCTATGATCTCGAAGGAAAGCGCTGAGGCAATAGCTAGGGCAATAATAGGCGCTAAATTGGATTATTGTTGCAGCCTCCTGCTTGGCATTAACCAAAGAGAACTGCACAGACTGCAGGTTGCCCAGAATTGGGCGGTCAGAGTAGTACTTAGACTTCCTAGGCACTGTCACGTAACTGTGGCCAGACCCTCATTACACTGGCTTCCTATCGAAGCCAGGATTAACTTTAGAGTGCTAGTTATAGTCGGCTCCAAATCATGCCTGCGTACGTACAACAGCACATAATTTCAAAGAGTAATCTAAGATCTCTGAAATCTGATTCTTTAAACCAGATCACACAGCCAAGATGTAAGACATCAAAGGCGGAAAAGGGAGCATTTAAAGTGAAGGGCTCTTCTCTGTGGAACATTCTTCCCATAAGTTTGAGGAGTCACTCCTCCCTTCTATCTTTTAAGAAGGAATTGAAGACCTTTCTGTTTGCCTGATATACAAAAAAATACAGATTTTTCCAATAGCGCTGTCTCATATTACTGGGGATCGTGGAAAATCTTCCTTAAAGCCTTAAGATCTCTCTTTTTTAAGGATCTCTCCTTGGTGTTGTTTGTTTTTTTCTGTGGTCTGCGCCTTTATGCCTAAGGGTCAATAGTGTGCATAACAAATGTAATGTAATGTAATGTAATATCATTTCCAGATCCTGAAATTATAATATGTGGTGACTTTAACTATTCCTGGATCAATAAATCAGCAGTGATTCAAAATAAAAGCGAAACAAATGGCATCTCAGCACAAATAGACAGAGGAGAACGCTGAGTTAAAGAATTGTTACGGAGAGAATGTACGATGTTGAACAGATGTACGAATGGGGATATTCCTCCAGCTTACACCTGGCAGTGAGGTGAGAGCAAAAAGACCCTGGACTATATTTGGGCCTCAAGGAATTTATTAGGTAAAGTCACCTCTCTTGCCGTATTAAAGACAACTAAAAGTGATCACGATGCAGTGACTTTGACATGGGCGTGCCCCTCCCAATTGACCCGTGCGACATATACTGAAAATATAACCATAAATAACAGAGCAAATAGGGTGCAAATAAGCGCAGACCAGGTGAGTGGAATTACATCAGATTTTCTCAGCACAGCGACACTAAACTCTGATGTTAATTATACTCCTTTGCTGCAGAAATATGTGTTAAGGAACAAAATCCATAATGGTGACTTTACAGTAAAAACACATCCTTTCAGTTCAAAAATCAACGCAAAGAAAGCTCTGCGGACAGATTTAAAATTACTGAAAAAATTGAAATTGGAGGACGGTCTGATCCAGATGAAAAAGCGACGACTAAAATACCGTAATTGGTTGAGGTCCTTCAATGCTATCCGAGATCAAGAACAGGCGTAAAAGATGCTGGCCCTCATTACGACCCTTGCGGAAAGCGACTGACCGGAGCGCCACAGCGTAAATAGCGTTTCCGCCATTGTACGAAGGAGCAAAGTGCGGCCCATTCCGACCCATCGGGCACGAGCACCACGCCACGGCGGAAGTGCAAAGTCCGCGATGGCGGAAATGACCCCAAAACGGCCCACACCGCCGCCGTACGGCGCCCTAGGTGCAATACCGCCACCCCACTTAGCGGTCACCGCAGTGTGCGCCTACCGGAAAGTACGGTGCCCGGAAATATACGGAAACGGAAGTTAAAACATGGGCCCGGAACGGGAAACATCCCGGCGTACACCTATAAAAACACCAAAACCACACAACCACTAAAATCACTACCCTGAAACACACCCCAACCCGTCAACCACCCTAGCGAAACCACGAAAAATGGGAAAAGTAGCGAAGAAAGCGTGCGACCGCAAGCGGCAGGTCCACTTCTCCCGTGAGGAACTCACCGTGCTAACAGAGACCCTCCAGGAGAATGCAGCCGTCGTCTTCTCCACGCAAATGACCAGGACGGCACTTGCAAACAAGAAGGCCATATGGGCTCTGGTGGCACAGCGGGTAAGTGCGGTGGGGACCGCACCCCGCACCCCACAGCAATGCCACAAGCGATGGGACGACCTGCGGATACGCGTCCGCAGCATACTCTCTGCCAACCGCAACATTGCCACAGCCACCGGGGGAGGTCCTGAATCACCCATCAAGTTGACCCCCTGGGAAGAAATCTGTGCCTCCACCATCGGAATGGAGAGCATAGAGGGAGTCGGAGGGATGGAGAAAGGAGTGCAGACATCCGAAGATTCAGGTAGGTGGGCCAGATCAAACAATGCCAAATCCACAAAGTCCAACCATGTGAAGTACCATGCGTCCACATAGTGCAACAGAAACACATGTCCAGGAGAACGTCCACACACATCGGCCTGAAAGCGCACGTCAAAACCCACAATAAATACATAAATAATTAAAAATCCCTAATACACGCACTACACGTGCAGCAGGCACACCCTAACTGCAGGCTGCCAAACAACTGCACCCTCACTCCACACACAAATCAAAGCACCTCCAAGACCCCGACCCAAATCACCCTCAGGTACCACCCCAATGCATGTGATACAATGCCATTCCAATTCCCACTGACCCATCAATAACCCTCGCCCTCCTTTACTCCACCACAGGGTCCGATCCAAACGACGAGCTACAGGACACCCCTACCAGCACACCTGCAAAGAGGGCCAAGACCAACGGCCAGAGACCCTCCACCTCAGCTGCACGCATCAAGACACGGCAGCAGCACAAATCAGGTGGCAGCACAGAGGAGGGAACATCAACAGGCACCCCAGCAGCCAGCATGGCCACAACACCACCACCACAGGTCCCCCCAATGGATGCCACAGAAGGCACTGCCTCTGGTGGCAGCAGCACCATAGGTGACACCCCATTGATGGCAGCATGCTCGGACACAGAAGACGGGGATGTCGAGGTCAGATCCATCCATGACCTGTCCCAATCCCCCTGTCTGTCCCCTCCCGTACAACATGAGGATACCACGCAGGTGCAGCCACAAGACGACGACTGGCCATCCCCCACAAGCCCTGTGGCAAGGCAACATGAGGACAACAGCCCCTCTGTGACACCACCGCAAATGGCCATGGCCCAGCAGAGGCAACAGTCCCTCGACAAGTTAATCGTCCAACAGCAGCAAATGGCCACACTCCTCAAGGGCCATGCCGATGAATGTGGGGGCACCAAGGCAGACATAGAAACATCAACAGAGACACTTAGGGCAGAAATGGAGAGAGGTACAGAGACGCTAAGGGCACAAATTGAGAGTAGCACCGAGAGCCTGAGAGTCCAAATGGAGAGTAGCACCGATAGCCTGAGGGGGGAACTGCATGCGACGTCCAAAGACGTATGTGCCGAACTTGCCGCAGTGCGCCGTGTGCTCACTGAGCTCTCGCAAACCCTTAGGGACATGCATGGACGTGAGCAGGCAGACACATCATCCGTTGCAAGTTCCGTCCAGGGCAGCCCCCAACGTAGATCTGGAAGGAACCTGCGCTCCACAGGCAGGGGTGCCCCTGATACCCGCAGAGGGGGCATGCAATAGCGACAGCCCACTGACAATGAGCATCTTTGGACACTGGTGTTCGGGTGGGAGGTAGGAGGGTGGAGGGGGTGTGTTGGGCTCACTTGGGTGGCGGGTCGATAGGGTGTTCAACATGATATCACATATGCCATAAAAAGTGCACGATCAACCAATGAGAAGTGTGGACATTGATCTTTGTGTACTAGGCCATCATAGGCGTACAGTCCATATTGTGCATGTCCCAGACACACGCAGTGCCACGAGTCCCGTGTCCATGCATCAGCCACCAGGCGTGAGTGCTAGAAGCATACATCAATGAGATGCTGACGAATGTCACGGCCCTCCGGTGCCTCGCAGACTCCATGAGGTGCTGCCACATCCCCACCCTCATCATGACCATCATCAGTTGCTTGCAGTTCTGCGTCAGGGGGCATGGGCACATTTCTACGTACGCACATGTTGTGGAGCATGACACATGCCATGACCATCTTTGCAACCTTCTCATGGCGGTACAGGAGTGCCCCGCCAGACCTGCTGAGGCAGCGGAAACGGGTCTTCAGTAGGCCGAATGCCTGTTCTATGACTACACGGGTACGTGAGTGGGCATGGTTGTAGTCCTCCTCATGCTGGTCCCGTGGGTTCCGGACTGGTGTGAGGAGCCATCTCTTCAGTGGATATCCAGCATCACCTGTATGTGGACGAGAAACGTATGATGTGGAATGCCATTGATACGTACGCACACCCCCCCCCCCCTTCCTGGCAGGTCATTGACAATTCACATACCCCACATCATCATGCATGTAATGAGACTCACCGAGTAGCCAGGATCTGTTCCCTGCGTGTCGTTCCATGTAGCGTGGTATTGTAGAGTTCCTCAAGACCATAGAATCATGGGTTGATCCAGGGAATCGGGCACAACAATGTGTAATGATCCTGTTGGAGTCACACACCATCTGTACATTCAGAGAATGAAATTGTTTTCGGTTGCGGTACTGGGCCTCCATGGCATGTGGGACGACCAATTCAACATGGGTGCAGTCGATGGCACCAATGCAACCCGGTATGCCGGCAAGTGCATGGAATCCCACTTTTGTGTTGGTAATTTCCTGCTCCGAGCGTGGTAGAGAGATGTAGTCGTCTGCGTGCTTCAGGAGGGCATCGAGCACTTGCAATAGTGTCCGTGAGAACAGTGGCTGAGAAATGCCATGCAACTGTCCGACTGTGTGCTGGTAGGTGCCTGTGGCCAGGAAGTGGAGTACAGACACCACCTTCAGTAGGGGTGGGATGGCGGTTGGGCTATCTATCATGCTGACAAGGTCAGCCTGTGTCATGTCCACAATGGCGGCTATGGTGTCCCGGTCCAGACGGTAGAGGGTGTGGATCTGCTCATCAGTGAGGTTGAACGGATGTGCTCGGAGGCGTTGAATTGCGGGCTGCCTGCGTGGTGGTAGTGGCTGTGCTGGTGGGCCTTGCTGGCCCTGCCTTGGCCTCCTCCTGCGTCTCCTCCGTGCGGCTGGTTGTAGTTGGTGTTCGTCTACTTCTTGGAGTCGGAGCACTTGCAGTGCTATCAGGTCCCCCAGGGCCAACATCGCGAGTCCTGCCGGTAGCATTTCGGTGTGGTTGTGGGAGGAGACTGGCTGTGCAATTTATGTGTTTTCAGGCTGTATGGCCTCCACCTGTGGTGATTGATTCCACCTGTGCAAACTGCTCTCCCCTTTGGCCGAGCACGTCCCGCGCACAACGCTGCAATTCGGGGAATTGTATCTTGCTATTGCAATCATGTATTAGTACCCGATGGCCGTGTAAGATTGGTTGATATGTTCATTCTGCTGTGGTCCCATTGTTTCACATACTATCTGGGCAGTCGCGAACAGACTTGTGAGGGGTCAGTGGGACGTAGTACTCGAGTAACGGTGGGCCCTCATGCATCACTGTACCGAGTTGCAACGACGGGCGGGGCGTCCCATTCGTGGGTGAAGGCAGTTGCCATTTTCACACACAGCCGCACTCAATGGGATAATTAGTGATTTCAAACGGCCACAGATGCCTTTTCGACGTGATGTTGCAAATGAGGAATTCGAAGGGCGGCGCTTTCGGTTTCCAGCTAGCGGCGAGGAGATGCCCACAGGTCTGACTGCAAATGTAACGTTCTATTGTTCTATGTCCTTGAGACAGGGCCCATGGCGAGGGAGCAATGATTGATATGAATAGTTTGGGATGCGCAATAGCTACGTGGGCGATGAGGCCGTCCGTTCCCAAATACATGTTACTTCACAACACTGGAATTACGGGCTGGGGCACTGTGGATTTAGCAGGCTGCATAACGCACAGACTCAATGGATGTTTCTAATGTCATGTGAGTAATTATTCAGGCATTTTGATCCCGGGATGAGGGAATGATGGATGGATGCATGGGCAGGTGATTTGATACAGAGTTTGCCATGTTCAGGGCTTCTTGGGATCTATCCGCCTCCCCTACGCTATGTGATGCAGGGCTGCCATAGTGGGACCATCGTCCATCTGGCCTTGTTGAGCCCTCCCTGTCTCGAGGCGCCCTCAGACACTCGTTTGCGATGGTGTTTGCACCTCGATATAGATGGTTATGAGTCGCAAGTGGTTTTGGGGTGGTGATGTTCCTTTGGAGTGGGCTAGCATGCATATGGCTGTGGATTTCGTGTGATCATTGAAGTGAGTTGTTGGTATGTAGTTCTGATGGCCATTCTGTTCTTTTTCTTTTCTTTTGGTTGACAGGTATCTCCTCCCCTTTTGCCACTGCCATCTGTATGCCACTCCTGCAGATGGATTTTACTCCCGACACCTGCTGCTTCGTGTTAATCAGTGGAGCAGCATTACGATCTTATGGGACGATCGCCAATGGGCCACATGCCCTTACGCAGTACTGGTGGCTCGGAGCAACATTTCGGCCTTTCAGCTGGACTAGTGCCTCCCCATTGGGACGGCCCTGCGGTTCTGTGCGCTTCCATGTTGCCTTTTCGGACGTGAATGTGGCTCTGTGTACCATGGGGGAACAGGGCGACACACAGGTACTGGCTGGTCATTTCTTGCGGAAGCAGCCCACAATGGTGATTGGTGTTTTGGATTTCATGGCCTGATGGCTGTATGTGCTTGGTGATTTTGATGTGCATAAATATCTATTCTGATTTGGCCCGTGTAGCGTTTTTCTTTGCAAGTGATGTGGCATATGCCTATTTGGGGGCCGATGTATTGTGAGGAGATCTGCATTGGGTTCCAGCTTCGGGGTTTAGTTGCGTGGTACTGTGCTGTGCGCGTTTGCCTACGAAGCCCAGTGAGGTCAGGGATGGGGGCTGCCAATATGCCAGTTTGAATGTTGTCATGCTCAGGGGCGGGGGATTGGGTTTTGTGTAACAGATGCCGGTCAGCCAGGTGGACTGGTTGAATGATGTGGTTTTCGGTATATTGCTGGTCACAGGTGCCTGTGTTTGCGTGCGTTTCTTGGTGGGGGACTGTGGTCATGTCCATTGGGATGGCTTCTGTATTCGTGCCATCTGTGCCCTGCAGCTCCCATTGGCCCCTGTTGTGTTTCTTTTGTTCGTTGGCATGCATGGGTGACTTGTACATTTCAATGGTTGCATTGTGGCTTCATTGCACCTACGGGGAGTTGTACTTTGTGGGCAGGGAGCGGTGTACAGGCACTCAGTGGGGCCGTTTACGGTTGATTCGCGATGCCGTACTTCTCGCCATGGCGGAATGGTACATTCCGCCATGCCTGATGGCGTTAGGTACATGTCCGCTAGGGTCGGAATTGGCGTACCGTTGCACCATGGTGGTGTTTGCGGTTTGGCATGGCGCGCGCGCGCGTGCTTGGTGCAGTTAGCGTTGGCGTTCACTACGGTGTCGCTAATGGCTTCGTACTTTGCGGTGACGGGTCATAGTCGCACCGAGCGCTATTCGATGGCGGTATTGCATTTCCGCCATCGTTTTTCGATTTCCGCCAGGGTCGTAATGAGGGCCGCTGTGTCTTATTATGTGAAATGGCAGCAGACACATCTGGGAAATCTTAAATACTGGTTCCTTGAAACATGCTTATGCATTATCAAATGGAGTAAATGGTGCCAAATGTGTTGACCATTACACAAGTGTTTTCGGCAACCAGAGAAGTTCAAGTACACTGTTATCTCCAAGTCCCCCAGTAGACTGGCAGGTTATTGACTCACAAGATATTGAATTGGCTATTCAGAAATTGAAGACTTCAAGAGCAGTAGGCCCTGATGGGATCTCAAATGTGCTGCTCAAAGCAAATAGTACCTTCTGGGCAAGCTTCATGGAAGCTCTTTTTTAGAAAATTGCCTTGGAGAAGACTCTGCCAGACTTGTGGTTGAAAGCAATTATGGTTCCGGTGTTCAAGAAGGGCAGTCGGGACGATCCAACCAACTATCGCCCGATTGCCCTTCTTGATACGATTGGAAAGGTCTTTGCATCATTTTTGCAGAAAAGGCTGACGCGCTGGGCAGAAGATGCAGCGTTGGTAGATGTGCGTCAAGCTGCCTTCACCAAAGACATGAGAGTGGAGTTAAACTTACTCCTCCTGAATTTGATAAAGCAAGATGCTATGAGGAGAGGCCGAAAAGTCTTCATTGCGTTTATAGACTTGAGTCAGGCCTTTGATAGTATAAACCAAAATTGTCTGTTGGCTAAATTAAAATCTTGGAACTGTCCCAGTGAATTGATGCAACTTTTAATGGCCTTACACTCAAATCCTTCTATTCGCGTCCGCTTGAACGCACAAGGCGAGCTCTCCGATGAAATAAAAACTGAAAGAGGTGTGAAGCAAGGTTGCTCACTGGCAGCCTCGCTATTCAAACTATTTATCTCAGATTTGCCGGTTGCTTTAAGAGAGCCAAGGATTTTTCCACCATTAATAAACGGCCAGCCATTAAGCTGGGCAATCTGTGCTGATGACATTGTGCTCATAGATACCACTCAAATTGGGCTTCAAAGACTGCTTGTTGCCTTACAAGGATATTGTGAAAAGAATGAGCTACAAATTAACATCAGAAAATCGAAGTCCATCTCGTTAGGCCAAAAGAACATAAGGAAAAAAAACAAGTTTGTTTGGCGAATAAAAAATGAACCACTGGAACAAGTAAACAGCATACGCTATTTAGGAGTATTGTTTAATACCTCAATACGTGAATGGGAGTGGACACAAGGTCTTTTTGCCCAGATGCAGACATTTGCGACGCAAGGAGCAAAACTTCATGCTGATTTTTGCAAATTCACCTTTGATCCTGTTTTGACCTTTTATCACCAAAAAGTGGTTCCAGCAATTTCATTTGGAAGCGAAGCAGGTTGGAACATCTCCTGTGACATCTGGACGAGGTTAGAAGGAACATTTTGGCGAAGGATATTGGGGCTACCACAGAATGTATCAATAACATCGATCTGATATGAACTAGGAATCAAGTCACTTTATGGAACGGTTCTGTGGAAATCCATAATGATCATTCATAAAATCAAACTGTTCCCTGGAGCTCGCCAGTATGACATACTGAAGACAAAGTCGAAACATCGATCAGCCGACCTGCTGAATAGCTGGTCGACAAAATTGTCTCTTATAATTGAAGAAGCGGGCGTGTCATGGGAATCGATTCTAACAAGACCACAGACTGAAAAAAATAAATTGCGTCAAAGGAATTGGATCGTGAACAACGAAAAACGAAAAAAATTAGCTGCGACTCTGGATTTTGGCACTTCTTTACATAAACTTGATGTGACCCCAAAATATTTAGTTAGGTTTCCGTCTCGGTATCATTGAGATAAGTTTCTGCGTTTGCATCTAAATCTGTATAAGACCAAAGAGATGCAAATGTTAAAACAAGACCAGACAACTTTGGATAACCATTGTCGGTACTGTAGCAACCATGTAGAATCAGTTAAACATCTATTGATCGAATGTACTATGATTTCGGCACAACGTTCCCTGCATCTCTCCAAGTTTGCACCACAGAATGATAACATGGAAGAATGGTGGGTGTACTCGATGTCGGGCTCTAACAGCCTCTTTGTATAGCCGTGACTATCAGAATTCTTTTTTTTTTTAATGTGAGCATGGTATATAAATGACAAAAGAGACAGTACTGATACAATGGTCCTTAAAATGTGTCAATGCAATGAATGGCTGCTCATGAAGTTATTTAAAATGGTTGATGATAAAGTATACATAGTAGTTAAGATATACAAGATTGGGTTAGGTAGGGTGGATAAGGTTCAAAAACAGGTAAAGGATGGATTGGACACAAACAATGACAGTATAGTGCACAGAGAGTTGTACAACCAGTAAGACAAAACTCCATAAAATGATAGCTTTTATACTTTCCAAAACCAAAATCACAAAAAGAGGATTATGGGCCTAATTCACAGAACGTTTTCCCAATGGGATTGTGCCATTATAAAACGTGTCTGTGAAAAAGGTCCTAAATACAAAAATGGCAGACACATTTTTAGTGTAACCTATCACAGACAAATACAGAATTACAACAGTAAAATTAACCAATTGCAAACACTAAAACGCACACATCATACATACCCTGTTCATCGAAATTACTAGAAATTCAAACTGGCAATAATTTTTCAGGAAACAGAGAAAGACTGCAGATATCATGGCTGGTTTGAAAACTGTGTCGCTGATTGGAGACAGTTAGCTGTTTTGATCACTGGCTTTTTGGGAGAAACAAAATATTAACATGAACCTTGGTTTGAGAGATTTTACAATTAAATGGTTTGGATTGCGGGGAATGCGTTGGTTGCAGGTTTTTCCAAAATTGTTCAGTGTGAAAAGTACAGGGCATCCAGACATCATACTAATTCATTGCAGAGGCAACGATGTGGGGGAATTAACAATGTGTGTCCCTTACTTTAATGATGCAACAAGACTTCGAAAAACTAAGGGAACTTTTTCCTCACACCCTCTCTATCTTTTCCAATCTGACTCAGAGACAAAAATGGAGATGGACTACCACATTTAATGGTAACTTTGAAAAATCACAAATGGTAATAAAGTAGGTTCAGCATTCATGGGAGACCACACAGTTTTGGATTTCAAACAACAACATAAAGTTCTATATGCACCTAATCCATGAAGGAAATACAGTGTTCCTTCATAACATCAAAACAGTAGTCCAAATGTGCTAAAATACTACACTGAGTGTACCCCAAAACATTCCTTTTAAGGACTACCTATCACATATAAATACACAAATATAAATAAAATAATACCCTAAAACTTTTTAAAATGTTACCGCGGTTAGAGTTAATTGACTTTGTTTTAACTGTGGTTAAGAATTGTTAGTTAAAAGGGGGGGGCTTACTTCGGGTTTAATAATACAATAGAAGTTAAAAGATCAATACAGTAATACACTGCTCATGTACTTATGCAAGGCAGATGAAGATAAAAAAAGCACAGTATAATACATGACAGTAAACTAGATGGGGATATATTTAGGTACAATTACACAAGATAAAATAGCATGTGTGACAACACATGCTAAAACACACTGTATGGGCATCTAAAACTAGAGTAGGGTGGCTCCGTTTTGTATAGATTATTTCAAACAATTTTCTTCTGTTTTTCTCCACAGTCTCACATGTAAGAAAGTATGAAAACACATAGCAAAAATAGATAAGACTCACAAATACCTACCGTGGCCAGTGAATTTTCACCTCAACGTCACTACTCGTATAAAAATAACTTTGAAAAAATAATTTAAAAATACTGTTTTTTTTAAATGTATTTAATTTATGACAGAGACAGGCAGCAGTAAATAATACATTACACAATATAATAACAGTGCATCGTCACATTAAATCAGGTAAGTTCCTGAGCATTTGTGGATGTACAGTTTATGTTATGGGTTGCTCGATAGTATGGTGTCTGTGTTCCTATACCTCGTCTGTCGATAGTTTCTCAATGTGGGAGCGATATGGGGCCCATATGTCTTTGGGCCTAGCTGTTGTTGTAACAGTTTGTATGAAGTTTGTTTCATTGTCATTCACTATCGCCATTACGTGGTACCAGTGCCTCAGTGTTGATGCTTCTCTGGCCTTCCATTTTTGCAGAATACATTTCTTGGCTATGACACAGCCTAGGTTAAACAACCTATGGATTTTGGTGCTGGTTTTGCCTATGTCACCTAGTAAGTACTTTAGAGGCAGAAGCGTCAGGGGTATACCCACCATTCTGTGAAGTGCCGAAGCAACCAGCTGCCAGAATTCAGCTATGTGAGGGCAGCTCCAGAACATATGCATGGTGTCTGCGTCTACGCAGTTACATTTCATACATGTTTGTATTTGTAAAAGGTTGAACCTGGATATGTGTTTGGGTGTGTAATGCAAATGGTTAAGTACTTTGTATTGTATGAGCCTCAGCGGGGCGTTCAGTGATACTTCTTTGGTGAGGTTACAGATGTTCCCCCACTTGTGATCATCTATTGATGTCCCTGTGTCTTCCTCCCATTTCTCTTTTAGGGTACTGGGCTGGGGCATTCCTTGCTGGATTATATAGTATAGTTTCGATAGGAGATTGCGCTTATTGTTTGGTTGTACAATCAGTTCCAGGTAGTTATTGGCTGTAGGTTTGGTTGGGAATGATTGCCATTTTCTGAGCGATGCCGTTCGTATGCAGTAATATTGTAATGTCTTGACAGGGTTATCTCCCAGTTTACTTCGAAATTCAGACAGTGTGACAAATTTCCCCTCAGGGAAGAGGTTGCCTAGTTTCATTTTGTGGTTTGGGTCCCAGGAAGTTCTGATGTTGGGATCCATTGTGGGGGTTGACCTGGGTTTTCCCAGAGTGTGATGTGTTTAGTGTAAAGGTCAGTGATGTTTAGTATTCTCTGTAATCGCCGCCATGCATCTGGCATGGCGCGCGTAATGAATCAAAGGGGCATGTGTCTAGTTTGTGTTCGCCTACTAGGGTGGTCTTTATTTCGTTTTGTTTCGTTTGGTGCAGCGGAATGTTTCTCCAAGTCTACATGCAAGTATACATTGTCTGGGTCGTACCACCTGCCAGTATATGGGGTTTGGGCTGCAAGGTAATATAGCTCTTAGTCGGGAGCTGCCAACCCACCCATGTAATATGGTTTAGTAAGAGATCCCCACTTTGCTTGTGCGTTTTTGCCTCCCCATACAAGCCCTGTCGGAAGCCTTTTGAGGATATCGCAAATTGTCCTCCTGGCCATATAGGAATGGTAGTGAAATAATACAGGAGTTTAGGTGCCACTATCATCTTCAAAATGGTTATTCTCCCTATTAGTGTCAATGGGACCTTACCCAACAGAGTTTGTTCTCAAGTTTGTCAAGGTCGTCATGGTGGTTTTTATTATATAATAATTTGTAGGATCCTGCCACAATGACACAGACATATTTCACTGTCTCATCTGCCCATTTCATTCCATGTGTGTGGGTAGGCTTTGTGGTGCTGTTATTCAGTGGGAATAGTTCAGATTTTAGAGTGTTGATCTTGTATCCAGAGTGTTTAGTGAAGGTGTCCACTTCAGTGAGTATGGGGCCTGTGTTTCTTTCGGTGTGCTTCAAATATATTAGGGTGCCATCGGCATACAATTATATAATCTGCTGGGCCCCAAGTATCTTTATTCCCCTATGTCTGTGATGTTCCCATATCCTGCTGGCAAAAGGTTCTATTGTTAGTGCAAATAGTAAGGAGGAGAATGGGCATCCCTGGCGGGTGCCTCTGTCTAATTTTATTGCCGCTGATAGGTTCCCGTTGGTCCTAACCATGGCCCTGGGGTCTTTATATAGCAACTTGACAAATTTACAAAAGCCGTCGCCCAGTCCCATACGTTGGAGGACACCGAATAGGAAGTTCCACGACACAGAGTTGAACGCCTTTTCATCATCCAGCATCATTACCCCTGCTGAGATATCCGGGTTGATCTGAGCCATTGTGCCGAATAATCTCCTTAGGTTTAGTGCTGTGGAGTTGCCTGGCATGACATGAAACCCGATTGGTCCGGGTGCAGCAACGTGTTCATATGGGGCAATAGTCTGTTTGCCAGCATTTTAGCATAGATTTTTACATCAGAATTTATTAGGAAGAGCAGGCGGTACGAGGACATTTTATTCAGGGGTCTTCCCGGTTTGGCTAGAACTGTTATAACCGCTTCATTAAGTGAAGTGGGCAGCGCACCTTCCGAGCAGGACTCCTCGCACACTTACAGCAATTTAGGAGCAAGGATATCTTTGTATTTTTTGTACAGCTTAATGCCTATGCCGTCAGGCCGGGGGCTTTGTTAGATGTTAGGGAGGTTATCGCTTCAGCGACTTCCTCCTCAGTGAATGGGCTACTCAGTTGCTCACTGGATTTCCTGTCAAGTGTCGGGAATGTAGTGCGTGTTAGATATTCCGTCACCACCTTTCTTGATACCTCATCATTGTTCCTGTAGTGTTTGGTAATATTGTTTAAATAGATCATTGATTTTAAAGGGGTCCACTGTGGTGGTCCCGTCTGGTTTGGTTGTACCTCCGATGTGTTGTACTTCGTGTTCCCCTTGGACTATGACCGCCAGTAGTCTACCAGGGCAGTCGCCCTCCCTGTATCTCCTAGCTTGCACTTTCCGTGTCATATGTTGAGTCTCCCGGTCGGCTAGTTCACAGAACTTCAGTCTGTTGCCTTTTATCAAGCCCAGCAATGCTCTGTTGTGTGTCTCCCCATTCTGATTTTCTAAGTCTCAGTGTTTCTGTTCTGTGTTATCTAGTTCCTTTCGAACCGCTTTTAGAATGCCCGATGTTGAAGTGATCATTACCCCCCGGAGCCACACTTTGAATGTTTCCCAAATCGTTACAAATTTGTCAGCTGCGCCCTCATTTTCGGTGAAGAATGATTCTATATCAATTCTAAGTGTTTCTGTATAGGATTCATCTAGTAGTGTAGACGGGGCCATCCTCCAAGTATATGGTGGTCTGTTTATGGGGTGTGTTTTTCAATCGAATTGCGAGCCACACAGGTGAAGGATCCGACCATGTTCTAGGGAAAATCTTTGTCTCCTGCACGTGGCCAGTCCAATGTGTCAAAAGGAGCCATAGGTCTATCCTAGAATGTGTCTCATGCACTGAGGATTAGTAGGTGAACTCAGACAAAGCTGGGTGTTGTGTACACCATATATCAGTCAGGTTAAATTGAGTCAATGGGCCTCATTACGAGAATGGAGGTAATGAAAAAAGGAAGGCGGAATGGTAATACCGGCATTGTTAACGGGTCTGGGGCATTATGACCCGACAACCAGCCAATACTGCCATCGCCCGCACCGGGCCCCCTCAGACCAGCATGGGCGCGTCCACGCGCCTCTTCGGGGAGTAAATACCGTGATACGGTAATAGGAGGACATCACAACGCACACGGGCATGCAAATACTGGCATCCCGAAGGCGGTAATTAGGGCCTGCACGGCATCGCGGATGGCGGCCATACAGGCATCGCGGACCACCCATAAACAGCAATCATCAATCAAGCCAACTGCCACAGGTGCACACAATCACCACAGGTGGAATCATTGGAGCCTGGACCAGTATAAAAGGAGTACACCCACACACCACACCCCTTCCTACACCAAAATAATACGACTAGCTGTTGCAATAATGGCGCTGGAGGACATGCCTATACTGATACAACTACAGCAACAACAGCAACTATGACAACAACTACAGCAGCAACAACAGGCAGCACAGAGGAGACGCAGGAGGAGAAGGAGGGTGAGACAGGCCCAGCAATTACCACCAGTGCAGCCAGTAGTACCTCGTAGGCAGCCACCAATACCTCGCATCAGACCCAGGCCATTCAATCTAACCCCTGACCAGATCCACACCCTGTACCGGTTGGACCAGGACACCATCACCACCATAGTGGACATGATAGGCAACAACATTGCAAGCCTGATAGAAATACGCACTGCCATCCCCCCCGCTACTAAAGGTGGTGTCTGTGCTCCACTTCCTGGCCACAGGCACCTACCAGCACACAGTGGGCCAGCTGCATGGCATTTCACAACCACTATTTTCACACATGCTGACCCAAGTGCTGGATGCCCTCATGAAGCACGCTAGCACCCACATATCCCTACCACGCACTGCCCAGGAGACAGCCGACACCAAAGTAGGCTTCCATGCACTGGCAAACATGCCCAATTGTGTTGGTGCCCTCGACTGCACCCATGTAGAATTGGTAGTCCCCCATGCCGTAGAGGCGGTGTACCGCAATCGCAAGCAATACCACTCCATCAATGTGCAGATGGTATGTGACTCCAGCAAGATCATCACACATTGCTACGCCCGATTTCCTGGATCAACACATGATGCCATGGTGCTGCATAACTCCACGCTACCCCGTCACATGGAGCGACATTCTGGACGACGTGCCTGGCTGCTTGGTGAGTTGCCTGACTGGCCCATGGCAGTGCTTCGGGGTAGTGATGTGTTGGGATGCATACTCCACCTGGGTGGTAATGGGGGGGGTGCATACTCCACCTGGGTGGGAATGGGGGGGATGCATACTCCACCTGGGCGGGAATGGTCGGTGAGTGGAGAATGCACGGTGAGCTAATGACTCCTGACCTGAACCTTCCAACCCCAACATGACACATCACTGGCACACATTTGACCAATTACGTATATATCAATGACCACATGTAAGACGCACAACCTGGCCACCATGTGTATGTCAAGCAATGCACGACTAAACAGGATGGCAACTGTGCCAATGTGGCTAGTGATGACCATGCACAGTGTAGTATACACAGCAAAAATGGGAGGCAAAACATTGTCGTACAACCACAGTACATCCGCACCAGCATGCATGATTTCACCCTGCATCATCTGTGCAACGCCATCCAGACTACCACACCATATTGCAGTATTGAATGCATCTAAACAATATTGGTACAGACGTACAGGGACATGTGCAGGTCAACAGCAAATAGCTGCGCCCATGACTGTGTATCCTGAAGGTGCAGCTCAGAGTGACTCACATAGACCTATCTGTATTCTCTTGCAGGTGATGGAGGATATCCCTTGAAGCCGGGGCTACTTACCCCTGTGTGGAACCCACGGAACAGCCATGAAGAGGAGTACAATCGGGTACATACCTGTACCCGTGTTGTGATTGAGCAGACCTTGGGCCTGTTGAAGGTGCGGTTCCGCTGCCTAAGCAGGTCTGGTGGAGCACTCGTTTATGCACCTGTGAAGGTGGCAAAGATAACCATGGCCTGTGTCATGCTGCACAACATGTGCGTCCGGAGAAATGTACCACTGCCACCTGACATTGACATGCATGCACCGGGTGAGGATGATGAGGGTGAAGATGGGGGAGAAGCAGCACCCCTGCCAGTACGTCATGCACTGGATGGCCGTGCAGTAGGCCAATCACTGATTGACGAATACTTCTGACCCACAGGGACCTTGATAGATATGTGTCAGTGACACATTGTATACTGTGTCCATGACACAGGGAATGTGGAGAGTTGGCCACTGTACACCATCATACATTAAATTGATACACACGGAATTAAGAATGTCCAGCCATTGATTTCTTTTTCACACAATGGGTGTATTGATATCAACTGAAGAAAGTGCAACCCCTCATCCCCAACCCCCCAGTTAACTCCCAAAACCCCCAGTGAACTCCCAAAACACCCCAATGTACTCCAAAAACACCCCAATGTACTCCCAAAACACCCCAATGTACTCCCCCTAATACTCCCATTCACCGCCAACACCATCTGACCCACTCCCATAGTTCTCCCACACTATTTCCGGGACTTCTTGCTATCCAGGGGCGGCATTTCAGGGTGCCTCGCACTGCGCCTTGTTTGACGCACAGGGCTGGAGGGTCCAGAGGAAGTGGGGGCAGAGGAAGCGGGTATGGTGGATGGGGAGGAAGCCGTGGTCATTTGCACGGCTGGTGCGGGTTGTGGCTGCTGCATGTGCATCAGGATGGATGTGAGGACCTGCGTGATGGCCCCCAAACAGTCTCTCATCAACAATGCCGAGGTATTGACGGCGGCTGTGTTGGCCGCTATGGCGGCTGTGTTTGCCGCTATGGCGGCTGTGGTCCCCGCTATTGCCTGGGCCATCCCACGCCTTGTGTCCTCCCCTTCCGTGATATATTGCCGGAGCAGGTCCAACATGGAGTCCTGTCTGGTCTCCACCCTCGCCAGCCGTGCCTCAAGGCTGATGGTGGGAGCAGCAGTGGTTGAGGGTGCTGTGACGGGGCCTCCAATGGCAGTGCTGTTCTTGTGGATGCTGCTTAGGTCTGAATCGTGCAGGCAGGGATCCGCACTGCTGCAGGTGGGTGATGGCTGAATGTGGGGTGGTGGTGGACACGGGGCTTGGGGAGTGTGCACATGCCACATGTGTCAGTCCATCCTGGTCCACATACTCCTCCACTGCAGTATGAGTGTTGGTCAGTGGGTCAACGGCCTCGCCTTCCACTGGTGTAGGTGTAGCCAGCTCGGTGTCCACAGTGTCAGGCGCTCTGGGTGTTGGTGTGGGCTGCGAGGCTGCCCCGGAGGTGGTGTTGTCTGTGGCCATTGTCTTTGGCTGGGACGTGGATGCCCTTGTGGTAGGATCCTCGCTGGCATCTTCTCCATCGGTGCCTGGGGGGTTAGAAGAGATGCAGGGCATCAGTGACGGTGTTACATGCTAGATGCATTATATGGTGCTGCAGAGTATTTCATTTATCATGCATTCATATGTTACAGGTGTGGCACACAGGGTAGTATGAAGTGGGCATTTTGGCGTTTGCTGCATGGCAGGTGGCATGCCGTTGTATTCAGGTTTGTGTGATCTATTAGATGGGCCCGGTGCGTGTGTGTTGGCTGTGTGTGTTGGTAATGGGACTGGCACTCAGCATGCATTTCAGTGTGGCAGGGTTTGGCCCTCCATTTGGACATGTATATGTTCATGTGTGTGTTGGGACATGCATTGCCTTGCCTGGACTCTCTTCCACATCACTTGCGCTACGTCATGGTTTCCCCTACAGGGATCTGCAGGGTCAATCACCTCCATCTGCAGATGTTGCGGCACCCGTCTCCATCTCCCCAAATCCCTTGATGGACTCCATCTGGATAAACGTGCTTGCTGTCTCCTCCCAGCGGGACAGTTTGGCAGTTGAGTGGGGACCCCCACCTGTAGCCATGTCCTCCCTCCTGTTGCTTGACAGGATATTCCGTACCCTGAGGCGAAGGTCATCCCACCTCTTTTTGCAATCCTTCACTGTCCGTGGGGTGGTGCCCACAGCCGAGACCTTGCGGGCTACCTTCTCCCAGATCTCCTTTTTGCACTGCTGTGCCTCACGCTTCAGGTTATGCTGATTTATCTCGTCTGCATGTGCGGCAAGGGTGTCTGCCAGCATGGTAAGTTCTCCATCGGAAAATTGCTTTTTGTGCAGGCGGTGGGTAGTTTTCCGGGTAGCCTTTGACATTGTGAAGGGATTGGCACTGGTCTCTCCTGAAAACAACTAATGGTTTGGGAGTATTGCAATGGATTGTGTTTTTAAAGATGGCCGCTGGCCCATTTCCCATTTCTACGCGATGACGTTACTTCCGGGTCTGGTCTTACGAGCCCGGTATTAGCATGCTGTTATTACCGGGTCGGTATTAAGGGGTGCCTCCTAGGCAGAGGCGGTATCGGCGGGTCCTGTGATGGTGCTATGGGGGGTTGGAGGGCCTTTAGCGCCATGGCGGTATGGCCATTACTGGCATGGGGGTTGGTGCGTGCTCGTGCACTCGTAATCACCCGCTATTAGCGGTGTCATACGAGCACGGACCCACTAGTTCCGCCATGCCGGTAATTAACCCATTTTTACTGCGCTTCTCGTAATGAGGCCCATCTGTTGGTTAGCCAAAGAAGCAATGGGGCTGCATTTTTGCTCTCGTGCTTGACCTATCCAAGGAAAGGTCTAGTGTCGTATTGAAGCCCCCCCCACACGATTGGAATATCAGGGGTTTGGCGTATGCCACTTTAACATAGAATGTCATCTATGTTAGGGCTGTAAGTGTTGATCAAGGTTAACAGTGAATTATTGATTGTCCCCGATACCACCACATATCTACCTTCCGGGTCTATGTGTGTCGTTCCGGCCTTGAAGTTGACTTTCTTGTGTATCATTATTGTTACCCCTCTCACCTGTGTTGAGTAGTTTGTGTAGTACCTGTTGTTCCCCCATTTTGGTGCCATATATTTATGTATTTGAGTCTAAAGCATGGGTCTCTCGTAGCATAATTATGTTAGGGGAATGTCGGTCCAGATATGCCCAGATCTTCCTGCATTTTTTCGGATTATTAAATCCCCTCACATTCCAAGTTACCGTCTTAAAAGGAGTCACCATGTAGATTGCCGTAAAGGAAATATTAGTGCACAGTTCCCGGTGTCCACTCTGGGACACCTTATAAAGAGTTCCGCCTGTCTGTCGCCTGTCATAGATTTTACGGTTTTCTCCCTGAACTCAGCTGGGTAGAATGTAGCCCAGACTGCTTGAACTTTAACATTCAACTTCCCCGCATTCCAACCTTCCCCCCCCCCCACCCTCATCATCCTCCCCAACATGATGATGTTCCCATTGATAACTTTTGGATATTCCTCTGGGGGCGATCTCAGGAGCCTGTAACTTGCTGTTACACTCAACGTGCCCGTTGTTGAGATTGTTGATCGTCGCTGTTGATTGTGTGTGCACTCGTCGTGCGGTGCGGTCAGATTACACATAGGTCTTTCAGTCCTTGTCATCCATATCGTTGTTTGCGCTGTTGTCGGGTTCATTTTGGTCCGGCCGTTGGGGCCGAAGGAGAATAGGGATTGATGCTTCCACATAAGCCAGCGCCTGTGCAGGGTTGTCAAAGAATTGATCTTTCCCGCCATTTGTATACTCAGCCTGGCGGGGAACATCAGTGAGTAGGGCACCTTCCGGGCTCAGAACAAGCATTTCACTGCATCATACGATCTTCGTTGTGCCTGGACGCTCGTTGCGAAATCAGGATATATATGTATCACATTGGAATCGAATTGTAGCTTGCCTTTCTCTCTAGCGAGGTCTAGTATAGTATCCCCGTCTATGTAGTTTAAAAGGCAAGCTATCACAGTTCTCGGTGAGCCCTGGGCGGGGGGAAGGAGCCTGTGTCCGGTGTGCCCTTTCTACCAGGAACTGTGGTGACAGTTTTGAGGGGTCGAACATAGCCCTCAAGAGACTTTCAATAAACTGTTCCATGGGGCCCCTGCATGCTGCCTCCGTGATGCCCACCATGCGTATATTATTGCATCTCAATCTAGATTCTAAATTCTCGCATTTATTGGGCATTTTTTGTGAGTTCCATTTGCATGGTCGCATTCATGCCTCTGAAGAGTTTCTTCGTTGGTACTGATGCGTGTTTCGGCCTCTGTGGTACGTGCACTTTCCTTCTCCACCCTGGCCTTCACGGAGCCTATTGTACCCACAATGTCATCCAATTTAATGTTGATGGTGAGAAAGCCATTCTGCATTGTATGGAGCAGATGTTCATGTCCGGAGATACTTTCATCTGCCACAGTGCATGCAAGGCTGGAGGGCGGGGAAGCCATGGTTGCCATTGTCTTGATGCCGGTAAATGAGTCCCTGAGGCCCCAAATCTTGTTTTTATTGTTGCTGCTCTAGAACCTGGCGTGCCCCTGCGACGCGGGCTGAGTGGGCCCAGGGATATCGGTGTTCCTTTACTTGGTTGTAGGGCTCGAGGGGGTACTAGTTGCTCTACCTGTGATCAATAAGTTCTGCCCTCTTGATATCTGGGGTGCGGTAGTGTGGTTACGTGGTACTTTCTTCCAATCTTGTTGTTGCATCCATGAGTCACAGCGGCGCACGCAAGGGGGATTGTCAGAGTCCGGGACCAGCGCACCGCAGAGCCCCCTGTGGGACCCTGCACTATTCATCTAGTTGGTGATGCTTAGGGTTGCTGAGCAGTGCTGTGGTCTATAGTGCCAGTGGCAGTGCAGGCGGGGTGGCCCCTTTATGGCTGAATCAGCCTCCCATTCACTGCAGGGGTCTGCCGTTTGAATAATCAGTCCTATGAGGCCTCGATGGGTTTTATATACATGTCATCATTGGGCTCAGTGCAGTGCCCCCCGGGGTGTGAGGTATTCTACAGCTGGATTCAGTGGCAAGCCTCTTGGGTTGCTGCAGTTGTGTTCCCCGACGGTAAGGGGTTCAGGCTGGGAGTGTGCGTGTTCAGCTCCGCCGGGCCGGTCCTTTACCTGGTTCCTTATGGTGTCTTATGGTGGCGGAGCTGGGAATGTTGCTAAGGAGGTCCCCATCGGGTCTCGCGTGTAGTCACTGCCAAAGGCCGCTGTTCCCGCTATGTACGTATGTCAGAGTGGGTGCACTGCACTGCTACATATAGATCCCCCCACCGACACGGTGCAGCACCTATGGATGATAGACAGAGGCCCAGGATGGTTTAGTCAACGGTTGTTCTCAGAACTGGAGCGCGCTTTCACTGCGTGCAGCAACGCTCACTTTTGTCACAGGCCTCAGCCGTCTTGGGGGTTGGTCTCCACTTCGCTCCCAGGGTGCTCCTCCTCAGCTTAGCTGCAGGTTACTCAGGGAGGCCCGCTTCCCGAAGGCCAGCTCCGGATGCCATGTCGCATGCAGCGGGTGGACCGCACACTGCTCCCGGGTCTCTGATCTCGCCGAGTTGAATGGATTGATTGTTGCAGGGAGGCGGTGGTGGTCTTATCGACCAGTGCTCGCAGTCCCAGTCCGCTCACGACCACACCCGCAGTCACGATGGTCCCACCGTCTCATGAGGCCCCATGGTTCAGCCAACACAACTCATGGCTGCGCTCTCATGTGCGCCAATTAGTGTCTTGTGCTTGCAGGCGTGCATAGATTAGGGTCTCTGGTAGGATCTGTCTCGGCTCAGCTCCACTCGTTCAGCCCAGCCTGTGCCTTTGCTGCGGTGGAGCAGGCTCCGCCTCTCCTCGCTCCTGCCGAATTCTCTGTCCGCACCGGCACCTCCTGAGATGGTTATTACAGGTGATATAATTTGCGGTTTTGCACCAAGTTTGCTGCGGAGGTTCTCAATCGGTTCCTCTGCGTCGCTGAATGCACCAAAGTCAGAATAAATGTCTGACAGTGACGAGATAAGTGCAGGATTAATTCTGGGCACAGAGCTCTTCTTCTAGGTAGCCACCATGTTGGCTGCTCAACAGCGCCCCCATAAAAATAACTTTTTAAAAGAAATAAAACACAGACACTTAAAAAAGTATAGTCGTGGGCACGGAACACCTCTTACCCGTGGTTATAGCCAAGCATATAGGAATAACGGCGACATAGAAAATGCTTTTCTGCCCTCCAGGCCCTCACCAAGTACCCCCGAGGCCCTCACCAAGTGCCCCTTCATCTCTTCCAACTGCTGCCACTCCCCAGAGGGCCTCCTCACCTCCCCACCCCTCTCCCTTACCCCCCCCACAACACACACTGTTTTTGTGATGCAATTTGCTTTGAGATGTCAGCTATTCGAGGCTATAGTCGTGTCTAAATAAAGCTTTGTGTTGCAAACTCAGTCCCTGGACCTCCTATAACTCCCAAATTTCACTTGGTGTCCTCCAGCAGCCTCCTCACCTCTAGGCTAAACTCATTTGCAATTATTTCAACCTGCAAATAGCTTTTTAACTACTTTTCCTTTACCGTTATCCTTGGCTATAACCACGGTTATCTCTCGCACAGGGAGGAAAAGAAAATGGTGGCTGTTTCATTTCTAAACACACCTGGTGTTGGGTAAATCCCTGAGCTGTCAAATATTTAAATAACTACTGCACAGAATAACGCCAACCCATGCATTGCGTGCTTCGTACCCAAGTTGTTTCGGACATGATCCAAATCTGCCCAGCGGTTTGGGATGTGCGCTGTGACAAATATTGACCGTGTTTGTCTATGGGGAAATGAATGGGAGTAGACTGCACTTTTGGAAAAAAAAATGTTTTTTTGTCTTCTTAATAACTTTACGAAACTTTGCGGTCGGGGGCAGCAGGGGCACGATTCCTTAATCACTTTTGAGGTTTCGGTCAAATACGTTACTTGAATCAAAAGTTAGAATTTTGAGGTGTTCCTACGGGAGTCAGACTCGCCTTTACTACAGGGCGGCTATAGCCGCCCTATAATACATAATGACTACTAATATTGGCTATTCTTTAACTGATGGCTCAGCCTACTAAAAGTGTTTACACTCTGTTCTGCTACCATATTGGTTGAGACCTTTCTCCGGTGGCCAACCTGATGGACAGAGTTCTAATTGACTGGCGCTTTGCTCATCCTACCGTGGACACTTTAATGTGATGCCAGGATGCGTAGTGGGAAAGGAGAGATGGGCGGAATGCTTTGATTCCTTTTAAAGAAGTTGTCTCCTTTCCTATTCTCAGGCCAAGACCTTCATCTGCCTATTTGCTTGTGGCCTGACACTACCCCTATGTCTGGCTGCACCACGGAAATAGCAGCTGTGCCATCTAGTTGTGCCAGGAATAAATAGTCATTGTTCCGATCACCTGGTAGGGAACCACTACTTCAGACCTCATTTTCATCTATTTATTGAGTTTTCTGCTATTCAAACCCATATGTGATGCTCTGTGTGTTTATTTATTAGGAGGATGTTTGGCACAGTAGCCTCTTGCACCTGAAGATCAAAAGCTATCTGTATCTTCTCACTGCTACCAATAGACACTCATTTACTTTTAGAGTTGCATGTTGAGTACTTCTGGGAAATGTTATCCAGTGGTTTTGATTCCCTGTTGGCGCCCCCTGTCTTATAACCTATATGCCCAAGCGTCTATCTGGATTTGTGAGGTTTGGGACTCTGTGTGTAAACAGTTTCAGGATTCAGTATTTCAGAAAGAAGGCCTTTTACAGTTCAATATAAAATGGCGGTACATTGGCTCACTCTCTGCCATGTTAATTTTCTTCATGTCTATTTTATGTTCTTTGTGTATCTTGCATCGCATATTGCCATGAGTTTAGTCCCTGCCCATGTATGCTACCTTCCACTTTTACCTCTATTCGTGTCTATGCCATTTTGTGTAACCCTAGCTGGGTCTGCTCCATCCTTTTTAAGCTTCAATGTGCTCTCTACTTAGGTAGGCCCTACATTGTGTGACGCACCCTATTCTACTCTTTGTGGCAGCTTAATTTTACCTAATGTTTTTAGGTCACTTGTCATATTTGTCAACTTATACGTACATTCACCCCTGTGAACATCTGAGGGCAGGGCCACACATGGTGCTGATTTTATCTTCACCATAACAAGTGCTCCAAGAAATCCTTCCTAAATTTAAGCACAGTGATTGCCGCCTCTCCTATAGAAAAGAGGCGTACACCCATAACGTGTGCCACCTGACAGATAACCTGTAATTGAGGGGCCAGTAATGCCTTATATTTTGTATAACATTCTGTGACAGTCCATCTCTGCTGGGGGCCTCATGACTCTTCGATGAGTCAATCCCATGTTCAATCTCTTTTTTCCTTATGGGTGTGTAGAAAGCAACTCTGTAGTCAGCATATAGTTTCCTAAAGGAGTCACTCCTTGTTTCTTCAAGCATTTGTTTATCATCTGCATAGAGGGATTGGCCAGAATAGCCCCGAAAAGCACTATCAATATCCTGTTGTGTCTGTACCATTGACCCAACTGCTTCACAAATTGATGTAATCATATGGCGCCATGTCTTGTTTTCAAATTTTTCCTAAATCATCTTGTGTTGCCACATGTTATTTCTATATAAAACAGCTTCAATGCCATAAACTGTGGCAAGAGGTGACTCGCTATACAAATGCAAGTTAACATAACATATATTAGCCAACGTTGCCAGCTGGTCTAGAGTAAATATGTTTTCAACCTTTCTTTAGATAACGTGTCTTTGAACCTATGCAACTTGGCATGCAGTTTTTTCTGCATGCTATGCACCTGGGAAAGGCAGCATCAATGTTTTAACCACCTTGAAGTCCTCCCATAAAGTAATTTTAGTTCCCACTGAGCATTTTACTTGTAAAATACCCCAGTATATATGTTTAAATGTCCTCTCTAAATGCCACAATTTCATAAGACTCTGCTCTGTTAATTACCAGAAGAGAGAATTAGAGAGTGATCAGAAAAGTCCCTTTCCTGATAATGCATGGATGTAAACCTACGTGTGTGTGATTGTGTTACAAATATATAATCTAATATATGATGCAATTCACACGTAAGCTGTTATTATGAATATGCTCTCTCTGTCCCGTGCTGAGTTCTCCAAACATTGCTTCTATGAAGCTGCCTCAAAGTTTCCATCAGGGAGCTGCCTGTTATTTCTCTAGATGAGCAAGCTAACCTTGATCTGTTCAATCTCCTTTTAATTGTACAATTAAAATCCACCACCAAAATCACAAACTCATCTAGGTATTGAGCAGATTTACTTGTCAAATCAGGATAAGAGGTCTTGCATGTCTTGCTGTCAAAAATCCAGGCATTAATATTCACTATGCACATGCTCAACATCTCTAATCTCCCTATTAGAATCATATTTCAGACAAGCAAGTCCTTATCTACTGTAGCTTTAATGATGGATATTGCATTCACCACTCAAATTAAAACACCTATTCAATAGGACAAGTGTGTTGTTCCAAACTCTCTACAGTTCCGAAAAAGCATGCAACAACATACCCACACACTCATAAAAACTGTGTGATGGCCTTGCAGACCACTTCAAAACAAAATAACAAACAATCAGCAAGAGCATGCCCAAAAACACCAACAACGCGCCTAACCAGCCAATGCCGGAACCATCTACAAGACTAAACAATCTACCAATTTCGACAAACAATTCAACAGCCTAGTGAACACAAGCAACAGAGCCGACTCTCCAGTAGACCTCTGCCCACCAGACAAATACAAGACTATCTTCACCCAAAAAAACACCTGCAGAATATTTTCTCAACCCCTTCAATCATTTACTAGCAACAGGAAATGTGCCACAAGCTTTCAAATCAGCATACATCAAGCCACTCATTAAAGACCCATCGGGAAACACTGAAGCCCTAACCAACTAAATACAAATTTCAAACATCCCATATCTGGCAATACTCGTAGAAACTACATTTACAAACAAATCCTGGAACATGTAGAAAACACTTGCATACTAGACCATGCACAAGTCAGCTTCAGACCCATGACAGGAACGGAAACAGCCTTATTATCACTATGGGATGATATAAATACCAACGCACACTGCAATGGAAAATCAACACTAATACTGCTTGATCTATCAGCAGCTTTTGACACAGGCCACCACAAAACACTTATCAAAAGACTTGGAGATCTAGGAATCAGCAAAACAGTGCTACTTTGGATAGAATCCTTTATGGAAGAAAGAACAGAAACAACATGGCTAACTCCATTCAACTCAAGACCCCGCAAAACAACTTGCAGAGTGCCACAATCCTCATCCCTGTCACCACTGCTATTCAACATCTACAGAACCAATCTCATCAACCTCATGAAAAGACATGGACTCACATGCTACAATTATGCAGGCAACACACAAATCATCTACAAAATCAACACTATTGGAGAAGAAGACCCAACCTTTATCAGCCGCCTCACAGAAATAAACCACTGATGAGTATCAATAGCCTTAAACTCAACCCGGACAAAACAGAAATCATAATCATGCCCAACGACCCGTCAAACCAACACTACATTCCATGGCCTACTAAAATTGGAAATCGACTGAACCATCCAAAGTGGTTAAAAATCTAAAAATATTAATGGAGAATGACTTAACACTCGAATTGCAAGTCAATGCCGTAATAAAAAAGTGCTTCTTCCAACTACATACAATCAATCGGATACTACCCTTTTTCACCTTCCCACATAGAACACTTAGGGCCTCATTACACGGTAGGCGGTAGGGATTTACCGGCACCGGTAAAATACCGGTACCGGTAAATCCCTGCCGCCTTACTACGAGGTCCCTTAGCGGGTTGGAGTTTTAACGCCTGCTTTTTGCAGGCGTTAAATACCAACCCGCTAAGGGACCTCGGAGCTAATTACGGCACCGCAAAATTGCGGTGCCGTAATTAGCGCCTTCCCCATTCCCATAGAGCCCTATGGGGCAGAAATGGGAATGGGGAAGGGCAATGGCGGAAGGGGGATTTACCGCCCCTCCAACCTTGGAATGGGGCGGTAATTCCTTTTTCGGTATTTTACCGGCATGAGCCATGGCGCTAATAGCGCCATGGCTCACCACCTACCGTGTAATGAGGCCCTTAGTGTCATTCCTCTCGTCATGTCGAGAACAGACTGCGCCAACAGCGTCTATCTCGGAATGCCAGACTACCTTACCAAAAAACTACAATGAATACTTAACACAGCAGCAAGACTACTCCTCAGACTCACTAAGAGAGAACACATCACACCAGCACAGAGAACCCTACATTGGATACCATTCAACAAACAAATTGGGCCTCATTACGAGATGGGCAGAATGAGATTAAGGGTGCCGGTAATGGTGCTAGCGTCGTTAATCCCATTCCACCCTATTACGATGTTCCCTCGCGGGACCCGCTCTGGACGTCTGGTTTTACCAGACGTCCAGAGCGGATCCCGCGTTTGGGGACCAGGGAGATAACAACGGGCCCCTTGTTAGCTCCCTCCCCATTCCCATTGAGCCCTATGGGGGTTCGAATGGGAATGGGGAAGGACCGGGCCCGGGTTCCCTGAAGGAGGAATACCGGGCCCTCCAAAGTCTGAATGGCCCGGTATTTCCCCATTCAGGGAGCCCAGACCCGGACAAGATTTTTGGAGGCAGCCATGGCGCTAATAGCACCATGGCTATGTAGTATAATTTATTGTGTTTTGAAGTACAGCGCCACTGAATGTGATAACATTATTGCCAGCAATAATGTGGCACAGATAGCCAGCCCTATGTTGCTAGCATAACATATGGGTATGCAAATGGAGACAGGCTGCAGATTTAAAAGTACATTTTTTTTCTTATTTGAAATGCCTCATTTACAGGAGACTACATTAGCTGCCTAATTGACTGACTTAATTAACAAATACTAACACTAGTACTAACTCAATAACATTATAATGTGCTCTCCATGCGGAAAAAGAGGCAGAAAAGACATGCTCCGAGAGTCATTTTAAACGTGCATTTAGATTTTTTTTGTTTGCTCTCTCTGTTCACTGTGTTTGCAGGAGGCAAAATCTGCATGCCAGGAAATGAGTTTAGATACAGTTCCTTACTGTAAAAATCAAGCTATTGTGGAAGGAAGGGGGATATGTTTTTTTTAAATTTGATTGGTGCAGAGTATCTGCAGATAGGATGCGTAAGCAACGGAGGTCTGCTGGACAAAGTCTAACAGAAAAAAGATCAGATCGCTTTGGCTGAGCTGCCGTGAGGAGTTTGCTTTGGCTGAGCTGCTGACACAGACCTTCAGAGACTAGGCATTCCTGGTGTCACTTGCACCGGCTTGAGAACTGCAGATGAACTGCATGTTCTTGCTGTGCACTTCAAACTTCAAGATTACGAGGGCAACCCTGGGCCCATTTCTCGGAGACGGCGAGCTAAGGGAGGTCGCGTGTAGGAGAGCTACAGATAGCTGGTAATTATCTAAGTGAATTGAGGTTGTGTGCAGCATGGATGATTTTCTATAAATATCAGTCAGGGAGAGTAGCGATAGGGAATCCCCTGTGTTTAATTGCCACGTTATAATGTGCAAAGTGAATGTTGTTCTATTGCTGTAATTGTTTTTCCTTCCTATTGTTACAAATAATGTGGAGTGAATTTCGTTTTATAGCTGCATTTGTTTCTCTTCTGTTTGTTACAGACAAGGTGGCAGCCAGAAGGGTAAGGTGTTATTTTGAAATGTAACTGTTATAATACAAGTGTAATGTACACAAACTGTGTAGAGTGTTTTTGCTTTTGTCTTTTTCTTTGGTGCATTTAGAATAATATTTTGGGAGAAAGGGAAGATTTTTTTTTTTAGGGAATACCTGTGTCATGTTTCCCATACAGATGGAATAATATCACTAGCAATGAAAAATAGCTGTGTGCGTGTTTCCACTCAGTGTGTGTGTGGTGTCTGAGTGGAATCTAATACAATAGACATTGCTGGGCGTACATGAATCAGCAAAAAGAGGCCTATGGAAACATAGTTCACTAATGTATATAAATTAGTGATAATACCACAGGTTATTGATAATGCTATATGTGAAATTGTGGTATTTCTGAATGTAGGTCCGAGGCCTCTAGAGATCACATGAACAGTCTAAGCAAAAGAAGGGGGGTTTGTATGTTGGGGCCACAAATAAAACAGAACAAATATGCTCACCAAAATACCACCAACAAAAATGTATACCACCAAAATGATCCTGTGTACTGTAATAAGGAATGGTCCCCAAAAGGAAATAAGGCCAAAACCAATCTAAATGCAAGGAGTAGTCATTGCCAAGTTACCATTATTTTTGGCGGTAAGAAAATACCGCCAGGCCCCAAATCTACACAAAATACCCAACAGCTACCTCCAAACTCGTAATTAGGTCCATTGTATTTAAAACACTCTGCATAACACATAGAGCAATCCATGACCTAGGAGCGGTATACATGCAGGGAATATTGTCCATCTACAAACCGAACACTGAGGTCCAGCAACAACATTCACCTTGAACCTAAACAATGCGCAAAGTGGAAATTTGGTCAAACAGCGTTGGAACTTGATCCCAGAGCAAATATGATTAACAGAAGATCATCTAAAGTTAAATAAATTGCTAAAAACATGTCTCTTTAACTCACACAGCTAGACAAAAACATAATTAAAGGGAAACTGCCAACATATCACAATAAAAGCACCAAAAACAAACGAAACCTGATGAACTGAAACATGGCCACCCAACAAAATAAAATATTCTTCCACAAATCACCATAGAATAATATGAACGTGACAGATTAACATAAACATGGAACAAAAGGACACAGACGACTCTCCAGTAACCCTACTAAAAACTCTCCAATATCTTGCATATTCACCCTCAAACACCAAACAAAACACACTGATACCGGCACCGCAACAAAATCCTTAACACCACCATAAACTGCACACACTCCACAATATCCTACAGGAAATGTAACCAATTACACATGAATCACCCCATACATGCTCATAGACCAAACAGCATGTAACGTTTACCAACTAGAAACAAACCAGCGCACAGTGTCTGTTTTTTCAGAACTGAAATAACTAACAGCACATCAAAGCGCTCTTCTGCTTTCCTTCCCCTGACTAACTAAGCCATGCCAGACCCCTTCCTTTTCCGATTCACCAGAGCGCCTGGAGAGCATGCAAATGGCAGTGGTGCACGGTATAAATCACAATAACACATCATAGCACATAATACATGTTTTTTTTTGTATTAGTGCAATATGTATTAACAAAAGAATCAATGTGTGACCTGTTCACATATCTGGCTAGACCTCAGATGTTCCACATTAATACTTTTTTTTATTTTGATGTGATATTATATGATAAGGCATTCATAACGCGCGTATACACAAATGTTTGAGGCGCGACACAGCAAGGGAGGGGGAACAGAGGCAAGACAGAGGAAGCGATCCAACTAGGCCAAGTGTCATTCAGATTGTGCAAGTGCAGGGGAAGTGGGAAGAGGAAAAGTGTGGAGAGGGTGGGGGCAGTGCAGTACATGGGGTAATAGAATAAATAAAACAATAAGAGAAGTAGGGGCAGCTGATGGCAGGTGCAAGGGTAAGTGCAGACATCAGGTGTCAAGTGCTGGTGGGGGGACTGTAGGGATACAGAAAACAGTCCCCAAGTGCGGGGGTTTGCCAGGGAGGCAGTGCAGGTGTGTAGCTAGTGGGGAAGCGGACCTGGGCCCGAGATCAGGAGGTGGCCAGGTAACCTGTACAGTTTCAGCCAGGAATTCAACAGGTGAGAGGAGTAGAGAAAGCAGAAGAAAACAGAAAGGTTTTGAGGTGCTTCCGGAACCGGAGATGGTTCTCCTCAAGATTCCGGGAGGCAGGGAGGCTGTTCCAGAGGGAGGCCTCTTCTGAAGAAAGAGATCTACCACCAACTCGTTGCTTGGAGAAGCATCTGACCCTGAAGGAGTTGGAGGCGTATGAGCGAAGAGTTCGAGAAGGAAGATATTTAGGAAGAGAGAGTTGAAGGTATTGAGGCTCCAGGCCCCAGAAAGCCTTGTGAACAATGCAGAGGGCTTTGAACTTAATCCTCGTAGCCCCTAAGAGCCAGTGCAGAGATTTCAGTCCTGGAGAGATACGATCCCTGGGCTTGAGGCCAAGGACAAGTCTCACAGTCCTGTTCTGGATGAGTTGCAGAGGGCGGAGAGTAAAAGGATTTAGAAAGAGGCTGTTGCAGTAGTCCAGCCTAGAGAGAACCAGAGCTCTGAAGACAGTGAGCTTCTGGGAGAAGGAGAGGAAAGGAAGAATACCTCTGAGGCGGTGCCGCTGGTAGTGTGACTTCTTAGAGACGTCAGAGATGTGAGGAGAGAAGGAGAGTGTGGAAGATGACCCTGAGGTTTTTAGCCTCACCGGTGGGAGCAGGAAGAGGGCCAAGAGAGGCCGGCCAGAGAGTGACAGAAAAGGAGGGAGCAGGTGTGCCGATGAGGAGAATCTTGGTCTTACTGGCATTAAGGCAGAGATCATTGGCGGCATACCACTCTTGGATAGCAGACAGACAGTCAGAGATGAGAGATGGAGAAGAGGAGGCCGAAGGTAGCCTGAAAATGAGATGAGTGTCATTCGCATAGCACTCGAAGTTGGGGCAGAGAGCGGCGATGCAGTGGCAAGAAGTGCCAGGTATTGGTTGAACAGCCAGGGAGAGAGGTTAGACCCCTGGGGGACACCACAGGTAGAGATAGAGATAGGGGAGAGGAAGGACCCAAGTTGGACCCGGGAGGGTCGATCAGAGAGGAAAGAAGTTAGCACGCCAGGGCCTGACCGGTGATACCCACATTATCATGGAGACGGTTGAGCAGGATGGCATGGTTGACCGTATCAAAGGCAGAAGAGAGATCAAGTAAGATGAGGACACAGGGGATGTTGGAATCAAACTTTAAGAGCAGGTCTTCACGGATGTTCAGGAGAGAAGTTTCCATGCTTCTGGCAGCTGTGAAGCCAGACTGATGGTTATGAAGACAACTAACAGATTCAGTATGAATAATAAGCTGGGAGATGGCCAGCTTTTCCAGGAGTTTGCCCAGGAAGGGAGTGTTGGATATTGGGCAATAGCAGGGTAGGACGGGTTGGCAGAGGGTTTCTTAAGAAGAAGGTCCACACGGGAGTACTTGAGGGGGGATGGGAAGACTCCATTGCCAAAGGAGTGGTTGCAGAAGTCAGCCAGAGCAGGAGCCAGGGAGACAATGCGGTCCTTGATAGTTTTGGAGGAACAGGGATAAACCTGTTTTGATGAGACTTTCATAGATCAGACTTGCCTAGAAACCTTGTCTGGGGAGAACAGGGGAAAGGCAGAGAAGGAGGGAGGAGAGGTGGCAGAAGAAGGGCCAGTGGAAGCTGATTAACTAACAAAGACAAAATCCACATTTGAAACAATTTTCATTTCATTGTTATTTTTAAACATACATTTAGGGATGAGGGCTTAAATTGGTGCTTGAAGAGTCACTAAGGGAACAAAACAGTGAGAGTAAACTACAATGAACTCAAAGTTTATTGTTAATACAATTAATCAAAGAAAGAGAAACCGAAGGACAAAATCATACATCATGGTTTGTTAAAGGCACATAGATAATTGAAACATACACGTGTATTTAGATTGATTCAAAAATAAAAAAAGAAGAATATAACACATTCAAAAACAAAGTTTATAGAACAATAATTTCTCAGGCAAAGGAAACAAAGTAATTGAAGTAGTCATAGCAATCATCTAACAAAGTCGTCTGAATTGCATAGTGGAACAATTCCTACTATTAGAAACAAAAATCAGGGTATTATTTTGTGTTAATCCTGATAAAATATAGTCATTTACTCTAAACTATGGACCTGTTCAGTTTATGGACAAGTCTCTTGATCTGCCAAACTGCCAACGTGTGATGATTTTATATCTAATTGAAATTACGCAGTGCTATACAGAGAGTACTGTTGGAGCGTAATCCTAAATTAGATGGGTGAGCACTGGAAACACGTTTCGGCTTTGCCAAAATAGGTGGCACATATTTACAGCCTTCCTCAGGGCGAAGGAACTTCTTATCCCTATATAAGAGGGAGGCAGAAAGGAGATACATATATGTATCAGTATTCTGTGTTGAATACCGACACTCGTTAGAAAAAACCCTACACCAGTTAGACTGCCTGAGATTAAAAACTCAGAAGAGAGTCCACTGAATACTTACCCTGTCGTTTAGGCAAGGATAAGTGGGATGTTTGACTTCTTTTGTGTATGTAGAGAGACCTGGGGCCATTCTCAAAGACACTTCTGCATTGCTGGATAAACAGGTAGCTGGAATGGGATTCATTTATGATGGACAGTATAAGTAGTACTGTTGGTGGTTGATACACCCGCACACAGACGGAGAGGGGGCGAGGATGGGAAAGAGCTAAATTCTTGCCAGTGTAGGTGTCCACATACAAATGTCTAAGGTAGTTGGAATCCTCGGGTTGGAGGGCCAAAATCAGAGCCTAGTGGTCTCGGACCCACGTGTATTTCATTATTCAGCACGTGTGGAACTGGAATAAACCGAAATACCTTAGTAAAAAAGGGGGGGTCCGTGTTGGCCACCTTTGTAAAGCTGTGGCTGACAAGTCTAGATACCCCGAGAAAGCCGTGTTTCATAATGAAGTGTGGGAAAATAAACTTTGGAGGTATTTGTTTCAGCGAGGGTGACATGCCAGTGACTAGAGTAACATGCACTAGTCAATGCCACATCTCATAATGATGTGTGCCGTGTGTGGTACATGCTCGGTGCCAGGCTGTTTTCATCATGCAGTGAAGGGTGTAAATTTGGTAAAGCATGCATGGACTGCTGGGCACAGGATCACATACCTTAGAGTTTGTGGCGTCCCTGTTATTCCAGATGGTTGTGGTTTGTCTCTTCCTCATAGAGGTAAGTAGGACAAGAGGGCTTGTGTGGGCTCAAATGACAGGGATCAAGTTTTCGTCCATCTAGGCATAAACAAGCAGAGGAAGCTGGGAATGCCATAAGATGGCGGCATTTAATGTTAAAAAGCAAAAAGCTCAATTTCCTAAATCAGGCCTCCAAAGTACTTGCTGGAATCTTGCCGAGGAGCGTGCCCGGATACCTGCTGGAAGCTGAAAGCAGCTGCTTCTCTATTGGACGTGTGAGCTCGCTGCTGCTCGCAAGTGAATGCAGCGCGTTCTGCAGAAAATGCCTGGTCCAAGTTGGCAAAGAAGCTTGGACTGTCGCTATAGCTACCTCTCAGGCTCCCGGCCGGCCTGTACCAAGTAGTGGTTGACCAGAGGGGGGTTAGAAATGGGAGGAAATCAGAACATAAGAAGCGCGGAATGAGGCGCCCGTGTATATTGAGCCCATATGTTGTGGGGCTGATGTTGGCAGCCCCGTTATGTGGAAAGCGGGTGCTGCCAAGAAGGATTATTAAAGGTTTAACGATGAATCATTGGACCCAAATAGAGGCGTCCAACAAAGGGAACATAATGGTAGGTTCCCATGCTTGGTCGCCATCGCAACTGGTGGGGCGTCTGGACCCGCCGGAGCCAGTGTGATGATCTGTAGGTGTAATCTGCCGGGGCGAAATCCCAGCTTACAAAAAAATTAAGATAAAAAAGTAAAATAAACGATGATTCAGAACGGAGAACCACTGTAAAGTGTGGGTCTGCAACTAAGCAGAAGGCAGCCCCTTGCTCCGGGGTGTCCCAGAAAGGAGTGCGACAGGTGCAGGGGGAGCTGGGTCCAGTAGTCCAACCAATTGACTGGGTGCAAAGAAACAAATCAGGCACAGAAGGACCATAATGCTGGTCGGAATGTTCAACTGCGGAGTGGCAAGGCAACTGGTAAAGTAAAGATTTATGATATGTAATAAAATATGTGGTCCAAAGATACAATTTCAACCTGCCTCAACTTGTCTTTGGTACATGATGCATTTCTGGGGTTGTTTCATGGCTGCCAACAAACAGAAAAAGAAAAAGGGGGGTCAGTGGAGTCAGTGGATGGATGGGTATTACATAGGCCATATACATTCCTCATTAAGACTGTTGTAATAACTGTCTAGACGATGGACCCATCTCGCTTCTTTTTGCAGGAGGCTTCTTGTGATGTTAGTGGAACTTCCAATGGTATCGACAGCCTACCACAGCATGTCATCTGCTGTGTTTTGTGCTTCAATGTGGGGCTGGAGGAAGAGCAGAAAGTAGAGGAGAGTACAGGGGTTAGGAGAAGAGGAAGCGAGATAGTACAGGATGTCCTGTGTTTTAGAGATGAAATGAGAAGCCAGAGCCGTGCAGAGGGCCTGGGAAGGGACAGGAGAGGTAGAGACTGCAGCAGGATTGGACAGTTCAGCTGAGTTGTTAGATGCTGCAGAGATGCAGGCTTGGATGTGAGCTCTCTTCTTGGTGTGGACACAGAGCCGGAATTGCCTTTGGAGCAGGCATCAGGCCAGTTTGTCAGAGGGTGTACCAGAAGCACGCCATTTCCACTCAGCCACCCAGCACTTGTGTTTGAGGGTGATGAGGTCTGAGTCATACCAAGAATTGCACTTGTCTTTGGGCTTCAAGCGGATCCTCATGACAGGGGCAAGAACATTGAGAGTATCAGATATAGCAGAGTAGAGTATAGAAAGGGCTGCGCAAGGGTGTGAGTCAGCCAAAGGGGAGAGCGGGGTGAGAAAGTGGTGGCGAAAGCCTCAACTGGCTTGATGGGTTGGATAACCAAGAAGGTGGGTGGCAGTGCTGGAATTGGCTTAGCCTGGGGGGAAGAGAAGGTGAGCTGGGAGGAAAGGAGAAAGTGATCCAGGAGAGAGGAGTGGTGAGAGCGATAGAAAGGGGAAGGTCTGAGTAAATCAGAACATCAAGAGTGTGCCCTGCAGAGTGAATCGGGCCAGAGGGGAGAGTAGAGAGTGAGAGAGAGTCGCAGATGTCACAAATGAATCCAGAGGAAGGACAGAAAGCATCCAGGTGGATGTTAAAGTCTCCAAGAAGAAGGAGTTGAGTGGTCGAGACCAGAAGAGAAGAGGCAAGTTCTGCCCATTCAGAGTGGAAGGAGGAGATCTGACCAGGGGGCCATTAGATAGTAGCCAGAGGAAGGGAATGGCTAGGAGAGAGAGAGCCTGCATATGAGGCATTCAAAAGAGGAGTAGGCCTGTGCAGGAATGACAGAGGGAGGAATCCACTCAGGGAAGATCAGGGCTACACCCCCTCCCGAGCGGTTGGACCTGGGCACAAAGAGGATCTTGTAGCCGTCAGGGAGGAGAGTGTCAAAGCTCGTGACAGAGCTGGCCATGAACGATGTCTCTGTGCGACTGAGCACATCAAGGTTAAGTTCCTCCAGGAGGCAGCAGATGTCAGAGGAGTGTTTGACAGCTGAGCGAGAGTTAAGAGGGGCAATATGGAGAAGGTTGCTGTCCTTGAAAGATTTCCAGGGAGGGGTACAAATCAGAGGTACACCCTGCAAAGGTGTAGAAGAGGAATGAGGAGAGGGCAAGGTAGCCAAGGAGGAGAGAGCAGGGGAAGGCGAGGAAGCCGTGGAGGTAAGAGAGGGGACAGCAGAAGCAAGGAAATTGATGAGGCGCGAGAAGCGTTTATCATAGAGAAGATTGGCCTGAGGGCCTTGAACCAGGATGGTACCATTCAAGTAAACATTAATGATGACCTTAGAGGAGTGGAAGGAGGCCAGGAGGGCTTCCCACCGGGTGCCACCATTGATGGGAGAAGAAGTGAAAGGAGAAAGCATAGAGACCATGTAAAGAGTACATAGGTCTGGCGAGGGAACGACAAAGAGGATGTCAGTGAAGGTTTGCCTAGAGGCGGCACTGGTATAGGTGTCAGCGATAGGGAGGCCTGAGTTGGAGACCAGGATATCCTTTTTAAACTTCTTCCTACCAGATTTAGTGAGGAGAGCATGATAGTCAATAGAAAAGGAGTTGAAAAGATAGGAAAGACAGAGAGCACCATAGAGCAGGTAGGGAGAGGAGAGAAGAGGAAGGGAGTGGTAGGAGAGAACACGAGGAAAGGACAAAGGGCGAGGTGCAATCGGACGAGACAGAGAGAGACGAGATAAGTTGACAATTGGACAAGACAACAGGCATTCAGACAATGGTAGACAGTTGATAGATGAGTGCTTAGCTAAGAAGTCGACCACAGAATGGCACTACTATCACAGTGATATTTAGATACTGGAGAAACACACCTAAGTCTGAGAAAAAGGCCTAGGCTTTGCAATGCAAGTTTAAATACTTTCACACTGCAATTTTGTTTGAGAACACCTAGAAAACACACCTAAGTCTGAGAGTCCTGTAAGGGGGAAAAAGGCCTAAGCTTACCAATGCAATTTTAAATACTTTCACAATGCAATTTTGTTTGAACACACCTAGAAAACATACTTAAGTTTGAGTGTCTGCTACATGGAGAGGAATGCAGGGTAGAGTGAGGTTCTAAGCCTAACCCACGCCCCTCTTACCTTCCGTGGTGGCTACTGGTAGGCGCATGACAACTGGCTTCCCCTGCTGACACCTGCAGACACTGGCTGGAGCCGCCAGTGCTAGCCATCCTTTGCCTTGGGGCCCTTAGCCACAGGGGCTGCCGGGCAACCTGGGAGGGTCAGGGATGACTAAAAGAACACCAATCAGGGGTGGTGGGCGGGCTGGGAGGTGCTGGGAGCTGGAGCGCCGAAATGGAAGCAGGCGAGGGGTGGGGAGGGCGGACGTGATCCGGCGCTGCAAGCACGAAGATTCCAAGCAGAAATACAACAATTAACAGTATGAGGCCCAGGAAGGTCTCACATCACGCTGCTGCTCTCACATGAAATGCCAAAGTGGCGAGCGGGAGGCTCTACAGGCAGCTAGGCCTGGGACACAAGGATCTGCTGCCAATCAGTGGAGGTGGGCGGGCTGGGAGGCGGGAGGGAGCTGGGGCGGGGAAATGGAAGCAGGGGAGGGCTGGAGTGGGAGGGAATGATCAGCACTGTGAGCGCAATGATTACAAGTAGAAATACAAAAATGTACAGTATGAGGCGCAGGAAGGTCTCACATCATGCTGCTGCTCTCAACTGAAATGCCGCTGTGGCAAGCAGGAGAATCTGCAGGCTGCTAGGGCAGGGACACGAGGATCTGCTGCCAATCAGGGGCGGTGGGCGGCTGGGAGGCGGGAGGGAGCTGGAGTGGGGAAATGGAAGCAGTGGTCGAGTGGGGAGGGAGGGAGTGATCTGGTGCTGCGAGCGCTAAGATTCCAAGCAGAAATAAAAAAATTCACAGCATGATGTCCATGTGTTTGGTTGTACAATACAATTATTTAATGTGGTTGGTTTTACAATACAATTAACCTTTCACATCTTAAACAAATAACAATTTCATATCCTTAGCCATTCAATTCATATGATAAAACACAATACCTATTCGAGTTGCACACACTTTTTCTCATTACTTTAAAAAATGTATAAAACTAAAATGTATGCAGTTCAATTCAACATACATCTAAAGCTTCAGAGATTTCTAAAATATCTTGTGGGAAATTCAAAGTTACTATACTTATAGAAATCTGGTTTCCACTCATAAGATAATTACAAATATTGATAGGATTTCTGTGACTGACTGACTGACTTTAAAAATCTAGAAAAGTGCATAATGTGTTTTTGCAGTTGCTCGGGACAGAACACTTATAAGTGTTCCAAAGTTTCAATCACAGACTCATCGGTGCAATATCTAAAGGTATTAAAACTATCAATTATCGCCAAGCAGGTGCTGGACATTTCTTGAGTGGAAGGAGATTAAGTCTTAAGTGTAGGAAATCATATCTCCAACACTTATTATGCAATTGCCTCAAATACATATTTAAGAAGCCTATGCATTTCTTTGGTACATGGGTAAATTTAAATAACTTATAACCAAGACAATAGTCTCTAGATGAAATCCAATCCCATTGATACCGCTGTTTTCTACTTGTTGGGAGAAGTCTCTCAGTTTGCAATCAAAGCTATCAGTACTATTCAATATATTATGTATTTCCCTGACCAAGGTATTAAAAACACAACATGGCTGTTTGGACATCAACTCTTGTAATTTTATAAAGAGAGATCAGTCTGGAGGATGGAGGATATTGTTGAATAGGAGGAGCGACTTCCACTTAGAGATTTCAGACCCAATTCATACCAAATACATGCTATAGTAATCCCTTTGGGCAAATGCAAGTTACCTTTCCATAGCATTTCATCAATTTTGTCCCAACAGATCTCGGTGATTTTGGATTCCCCCTCCATATTCTAAACTTGGCTAAAAAAAATTATAATTTTTTATTACCGGTAAAATGGAAACTGTACCAAATGTATTATCAATTTTTTCGTCTGAGCAACAACTGGTAAACATTTCATTTGCAGTTCTTTAAACACTTCAGCTGATGAAGGATTCTAATAATAGTTATTCCCTAAATATTTCCATAAAGTGCGCCTGGGGTGGCAACTCTTTAGCTGATTGATGTGGACCCACGTTTCTTCTGTCAAGTCGCCCTTGGGGATGCAGATTCTGTAGGAGACTAGTGAGATTTTGTCCACAATTTTAAAAGGTCCCCCACCAGCTGGGCAAACATTTTCGCTCTTTGGTTTGGTTCCTTTGGAAATTGTAAAGGTAGTCCCTGTCTCCTACTTCGTATTCCTTTCTGGTTGTCTTTAGATCATAGTGGGTCTTCATGCTGTCTGCAGATCTTTCTAGATTCCGCTGAGAATACGCAAAAGCATGTTGAAAGTGTTTACTCAGATTCTCAACATACTCATGAGTGGAGGCATTTATTAGTGTCTGCTCTTGTGTTCTGTAGAACAGATGCTGAGGTAGCACCATCCTTCGTCCAGTCATCAGCTCAAATGGAGACATTTTAGTTGCAGAAGAAGGGGTAGATCTGATGGCCATCAGGACAAGTGGTGATCGAATGTCCCAACTTGGCCTAGAGTCTGCCACACATTTATTGTACCTCTCAACTCCACCACCAGAGGACCGGCGGTATGCAATGTGTAGTTTCCTTTTTACCCCAAGTAGCTCCCATATTTTTGTCATCATTTCGCGTGTGAACTGACTACCTCGGTCTGACTCAATCTTTTGGGGTAGTCCAAAACGCAAGAAGATGTGATTGATCATCAGGGCAGCTGCTGTTTCTGCCTTGCAATTTGGGGCTGGGAGACATTCCACCCATTTAGTAAACAAGCATATTACGGTTAACATGTACTTGTTCCCCCTAGAGGAGCGAATCATGGGCCCGATGAAATCTACTTGTAAATCTGACAAAGGCAGTGTCAACCCCCTCTTTTGGAGGGAAGCTCGGTGTGTGAGTGATGTTGGCTGAAATTGTGCACACCCAAGACACCCCTTCAAGTATTGGTCAAGATATTGCCCCATGTGTGGCCAGTATGCAACCTCTCGGAAGATTTCTAATGTAGTATGAAACCCCTGATGACTGGGTGTGGCCGCATCATGGCTGTGACTTAGCATCAGGCTTCAAAATGAGGTAGGGACCACCCACTGGTCATAGCCAGATATGGATCTCCTCATCAACAAACCGTCTTGGATTTAGAACATTTTTGGACATTTCATCAACACTCTCTCCCAATGCAATCGGTATCCATCAGGGGAAAGTTCACAGGGTCCTCAATGTGTTGATAAAACTTACCGATGACTGGATCCCCTTTTTGAGCCGTGATTAAATCAGCATCTGGGGTCTCCTTACTCCACTGGGCAGTTGAGAGTTCATTGTGAGCATTTGTCTGGGACCTAGTGATAGCAGTGACCTGGATTTCCCCCAATAGGGACTCAATCTCAAGGAGATCCCCTTGGATGGCTCTTGTTTTGGCCAGCTGATCGGCTAGGTCATTTCCAGTTTTGTCTGGTCCCTCTATTTTGGAATGACCCTTGATCTTTTTCCAGTAGATGGTCATCCCACTAGAGGTGACCAGGTCATTAATATTTTGTATAAGCTTGCCATGCTTGAGTGGTTTGTTGTTAGCACATAGCATGCCTCTGGTTTTCCAATTTACCAGGTACTCCACGAACCCATTACGGAGATAGGGCCTCATTACGAGTGGGGCGGTAAAGGATACCGGGCACTGGTAAGGAGACTGGTGCCGCTAATCCCTTACCGCCCTACTATGAGTTCCCCTAACGGGTCCCTCCTTTAACGCCTTGTCTGACCAGGCGTTATGCACGGGACCCGTTAAGGGAATTCAGAGCCAATAACAGTACCGCAATTTGCGGTACCGTTATTAGCGCCTTCCCCATTCCCATTGAGCCCTATGGGGGCTCAAATGGAAATTGGGAATGGCTTTTTCAATGGGGACTTACCGGTCCCGCAAAGGTCGGACTACACCGGTAAGTCCCCATTGAACGAGACCGGTGCCGGACACGTTATTGGTGGCAGTCATGGGGCAAATAGCGCCATGACTACCACCAATCTTGTAATGAGGCCCATAATCTGAATCAGTGATTATGACCAGTTTGTGGAGTTGGTGTTGGACTGCAGTGAGGATGGCTTGATGAACTGCCATCAGCTCTGCCACCTGACTACTAAGGGGACCGATTTTGTACCCAGTGGAGGGTTCCGGGGTATCATTCACCCAGGCATTCCCAACGCCGGCCACCAGTTCATTTTCCCTGTTGTTGTCAACATGGTACGAGCACGAACCCATATAAACAGTGGGCATTCCCTCGCACTTGTCTTCTTCATAGATTTTGTGCTGGGAATTCAGGTACACCTCCATGTTGTCCTGGGTTTGGAAAGTGTGGGTAAACCTCCACCCTTGGCCTCCCCTCTCCTGGATTGGGCTGTCGGGGCTCTGGAAAATAGGGAAAGAAGGAGGGTCGTTCTGTAGGTTGAAGTTTTGAGGGTACCAGGGATGAAACTGAACCCGGCATTTGGGGGATTACTGCCCTCCTGGGGAAAGTTAGGAGGGAAGTTACCTGGGGTGGTACCTACCTGGTTGGATCCCCCCTTGGGCTGAGGGAATCCACAAATACCCCAGGATGGGTTTGTTGCCCTTGTATTGGGAGCTGATGTAATCAGGGGAGTTAGGGGTCCCATTCGTGGGATGACCTCCCTGATTACCGCCCGATCTGGGATTGGCCCAAGGGCCTTTTGGTTCTTTGGCTGGATGGATTTTGTACAGGTATATTTTTAGGCCCTCCCATCTCCAGATCTAAAATGGGGTCAACCTTCACCTCCGCCACCTTAGCAGCAGCAGGGGTGTTGGCTGGTTTGGGGGTTTTATTTGTGTTTTTGCTATCTACAGGTTTTTGTACCTCATAAATACGGGTCACCTGTTTTATGACCCAGTCCAGTGATCTCTTCTTTTGAAAGTCCCTCACCAGCTGGGTCATTATATATTTGGGGAGTGCATGGAAGAAGGTGGTGATGAACTCCCAACTATCTGTGCGTACCCTCCTGGTGGTCTGCGCAAAGGCACGTTTGAGCTCCTGCACAAATTCTTGTGGAGCCTGATCTTCTCCGTACTGCAGATTTGTAGGCTGCCTTGCAGGCCTCTTGGGGGTTTCTACGTGCAGAGAAATGTTTTAAGATGGTCGCCCTGTAGGTGGACCATCTTGAGTGGTTCTGATCCTCCAGTCCTGCAAAGAAGAGTATTGAGGAGAGAATGTCCACTTCACATACTGTATGCAATTCTGGCTGTCCTTCAGATGAAAAGTGTCCATCATCTGTTCATATAACTCTAGGTGTTCCCAGACAGAATACTTTGCGTTTTTATGATATGGAGTTATAACACTCCTAATGGCATTGATCTACTTAAGGGGATCTTTTTGCATAGCTCTCTTAATGTTGCTTGCCTTTTTGGTTTTAGTCACCCGAGTCGACTCGTCCTCAGACTCAGAGGCACTGCTACTGTAGGTGGCTTCTTGATCCTCTAGGCACTCCTTGATTCGGTGAGCTTGGGAAGGGATTGCAGAATGTTGGGGCCTAGTTTCCTTATTCCTGTGGTGTTCAGAAGAGTTTTCTGACTCTCCCCAGCTCCCAGGATTGGCGGAGTACCCCCCCCCCCCACTGCCCTAACTGGGTAGAGGTCTTCAGGATACTCTTTGTGGGATTTATTTCCTGGGGTACCCCACCAAATTTCACAAACTGATCTTTTGGAAGGCAGTGTTTTTGTGGATCCAGTTCCCTGACTCTCCACTCATAGGAGTCTTCCTGGTCAGAGAAATTAGCCCTAACATTTGGGGATCTGTACAGAGATGCCCATCAATCAATTTCTCAGGGGCGCTGATCTGTCAGTCCCATCTTACCAACTCTATTGGATTCTACCATCCCCATGGCCCCTGGTTCATATTCATATCAGCCAGTAGACATGAAGCTGGCAGAGTTCATGGTATTGAAGGGGTTAGAGTCCCTTAGTACAGGTGTCCTTATGTTATGATCAGGGGTTGCTCTGTTCCTCTCTAGCTTTTCTTTTTCAGCCCCTATTTCCTGATGATAAGCACAAATCTGCACCTTTTGTTCCTTTATAAAGGCATTACTGATTTCAATGATGTGCTCTTGCATTGATACTTGTTGATGGAGCCCATCATTCTTTTCACAGAGAACCTCATTGTCTCTGTGCTTCCTACATGGTCTGGGAATATTGGGCCAATTTCTGCTGCAGGAGACTTACCTCCCGAGTTTTAGCATCTTTGGTCTCGGTGTTCTCTCCCATATTCTATCTTTAATTCATTGAGCTCTTGGAGGGCCAGCTTTCTTCCCTCTAGCTTGGATTTTAATTGGCCTACTTCCTGGCCTAAGGCGTCTCTCTCCTGACTTAGGGTGCCCCTCTATTCAGCCAGGTCATCCCTTTGTTTTCTTATAGTATGGGATTTCTGGCGCTCCTGATCAAATTGCTCATGAGAGTGGAGGTCTTTCACAGTTTATTATTTTCCTCTATCAATTTGTCTATCTGGACATGTAGGATAACCATCTGCTCTGCGCAGGCTCTATTAAACTGTAATTGTTGCACCAGCTTGTATTGACTCTGTTGAAGAGAGTCAAACCTTTCCTGATACTCCTCTTTTAGTGCCTGTAATTGGGTGTCTTGCTTGGCATTCTCTTTCTGTAGGAGAGCCAGATCCTCTTTTAATTTTGTGACATAATCTCTAGATTCTGCCTCTAATTCGTGGCTCTTCAGTAGCCTTTGTTCTGCAGAGTCTAGGTCATTCTGTATTCTCTCTAGTGATTCAATTTGATTCTGTGCCAGAACTATGTTTTCAGCGTGCTTTTCCCGCATCACTCCTATGTGGAGGTATAGGTAGGCTGCAATTCTGGCAATTTTGCTTTGCTCCTCTTTAACTTTTGGAGCCATGTACAATTCACTGATAGCTTGGTGTAATAGGCCCTTGTCCTGCCAAGTATCCAGGTTCATGGTAGTGACCTGTTCTGTGATTTCCTGCAGCCAGACATGTTCATTCTCTTCCAGCCAAAAAAGCTTGTGCAGGGGGTGCTCCCTAGCCATACTGATTGCTACAGGAACAGCCATTTTGGAAATATCAATTTCTTTATTAACTATTTTGGTGTTGATTGACTGGCCTGGTCTTGGAGTATTTATTTTGGGAGGCGCTTGTACGGTATAGCACAGTACACCAACCAAGCAAGGTGTCACTACCCTGAAGGGTATTCCGCTGTGCTAGACTGTCACAGTTGGTAACTCAAACTTAAAATCCCGGATGAGCCCCCAAATCTGTAAAGTATTTCAATCAGGCGATACACCCTGGTCTCAGCCTATTATGCAGCTCACAGCTGAAATGCATATTTTATTATATATATATATATATATATATATATATATATATATATATATATATATATATATATATATATGGGTTCAATATTCTGAGTGATATGCTACTCACCCTTCTCAAATACCCCAGGTCACGATGGACCAGGAATCAGGCTGGTTGGTAAAGGTAATATTCATGTATTTATTAAAATTCAAATCAAACATATATTTTTAATAGGGAGCAGCAATCACCAATGTGGTGACAATAACAGATAGGAAGGTATGTAATGCACTTAAATTCACTCTTTAGCAACACAGAAGGAAAACACCAGAGAAAATAACACTTTTGGCTTGTTTGGAAAGATAGCACTTACATTAGGATTTCCCTCTGCAATATTCCTTAACCCACAAATAAACGATTGTAGCTAGATATAAGCAAGCAGCAGGCAATCAGGAATAAGGAATAGAAAACAGAATCCGAATCCAACCTTCCCTCCCCAAACAAGAGAGAAAAAATGGATTTGAAATCTTACACTTTAAAATTACATTCGGAAATGGCTGGGTAAAACACTGAATATGTGCGAAAATCCTTAAATCAGTAAAAATTTCTATGGGAGCAACATTGGAAAGATACTAACAATCATTACTAACCACACCCATTATGCTAGGATTGGGCAAGAGCATTGTTTTCGCCCTGCTCTTCACTTATTGGATCACAGAAAAGGATGTCATGTTTATGGGATGATTTTTAAAATGGCTAGAAACCTCCCCTAGCTACTGGAACCAAAATCTTATTTTACCACAAATATACATTTATACAGAAATAACCTGTGAGAAAATCGGATACTCAGGTTACATATTTTGTGGGTCACATTTCAATCCAAACCCCAAGTCTGTGGGACCTGGTTTTGCCTTTCTGCTACATTTTGGCAATTTTAACCATAAATTATTTGGCCTAAATTTTCCTAACTTTGTACACAGAGGCGCATTTACCACTGGCATGTGTGTACAAAATGTTATGTTTGCAATATCAATACTTTCCCCACAATCTGTTATTCTTTACAACTTCTGTCCCCTTTGCAGTACTGTGTTCTATAAAGTTTTCAAAGGAAGAGCATAACATAAGATTTAAAACTGCAAACGTTTCATATTTTCCTCATTCTTGCTGCAAAGTTAAATGTCTGGAAGTTCAGCTACAAAATAGGCTTTTTAAAACAAAAAGGAAGTCTATTGTCACTTCATCCATTTTGTTTCTTTTCCCCAACTGCAAACAAATGTCAAATCCTTTGAAGCAGGATGAGGGGCCTCTCTCTTCATTGCAGTTTACTGCCCCTCCCACTTAAAAGGTGAGAGTCTCAGCCTGCTATTGTCTCAGTATGGGGCAAAGACGAATGTCTGATACGACTTGGGAAGTCCCTTTGTCCTGGGTATTCAAAGCCTCCAGGCTAGCAATTAGCCACGTTCCTGTTCCAGAAGTTTATGAGGTGTCACCCTTTCTCAGGGCTAACAACTGGCAGAGCAAGTTTTTTTTTGTTGCCAACTCAGCCTGGGTTTTAACTTTGATTTTATCCATTTAACTCTTGACTTTAAACCTATATAATTAAAACAGTGTATAAGTGTATTTTTAACAGCATCAAATCCTTTTACATTTCTAAATAAGCAACCCTTCACACAACAATGTACTTTAAAATAATGTTTCCCCTTCAGTCAGGGAAAAGCACATTTTACTATTTCTTTAAATCTGGTTTTCATCTCCAGCAAAAATGCACTTTGTGCAGCTATCGTTCTTTTCTTGAGTACTGGAGTTGTTTTGCAGCATGAATACAGTAACAGACATCTATTTAGAGTCTTTCTCTGGACAGCTAATTATTGATACTGTTGCAAAGAAACTAAAATTAAAACAAAGCCCCTGGTTGGTTTTTCAAAGATACATTGGACAGGAGTTGTCATTCAAATGAGGCCTGGTTCCTCTGAGACACACTGAATGATCCTGGGCATTGCAGGGCCTTTTTAATCACTGTGGTTCATGAGAAATTGATGAATTTAGTGCCAAGCAGCACTTTTAAGTTTGGAAAAGTGTCATTTTAAAGAGGCATTCTAGGTTTTCAGCAAAATAATGCTGCCTCTTTCACTTCACTCCATGTTAATTTTGCAGAGCACACTGGCACATTCCTGCAGTGAGTACTCTTTCCCCCCACCTGAAATGTTTGTGGCAGGGGGTGCAGCCATTTTCTGGTTGTTACAAAATGCAGTTTAGAGATCTTAGCGCGCACAGAAGTAAGCGCGGACATTTTTCTGTTTCTTGCACCTAAATGCAGCAAAGTGATGTAGCATATCTCACAGATTGAATATTTTTGCTCTTCTATGGACTGAATGGTATTGATTCATTTTAATTTACATTACAATACTCCCTTCCTAGTCCTAAGTTCCTTGTCAAAGCTATGACATCTCTCTAAGGGAGCATCAGTATGTTTATAATTAGCTTTTAAAAGTAATATAGTACAAGATTCCACATTAGAATACAAGGACATAAAGCCAAACATTTCACATTTATCATATCATATTTATGTAAAGCCATCATAATTTAAAAATGAAAAATACGAATAGTCCTAGGGGACCACTTAATCCATGTTCCTTGCCTATTTGCACTCAAATCTGCATGCATGACAGAATGCTCTTTCAGACACTTTTTTGTGTGTAATGCGGCGTGGTCACTTTTTTCCATAGAAATAACCTTAAAAAATATGCATTTATAATGCAGGTTTCAAGAGGCAAATAAATAATCAATTCTGGAGAAGTTGTTACCCGAATGAGCAGGAATATCATTCCCCAGCAGGCCATTTGCCATTTGTAAACCCCATGATTTCATACAATCCACAATTAAATCCCTGCTACGTTTTGTTTCCTTAGCATGTTTGCTATGGCCCAAAGATTTGGGATCCATGCAGTTGGAATTAAAATCACCTGCAATTATTATGTCACCATCAAGTTTTTCAGACCATAAATACAACACTTCAGCTAGGTCCCGACTAACAGTAGCAATGTTTCCTGCCCAAGAATTATAATAAATGTTAACAATCAAACACTCATGTAGCATAACTCCATCGGAGCACTGGAACATCTTTACGGCCAATGAAGCTTTAGAGTTCATAGAAAATAAATTGTTCATATTTCCTAATGCAAGATATATTAATAGCAGTTAATAAACCCCCATTTGAATGGCCCATATTGCCCTTTACAGCAGGAAAGTGGAAAATCAGGAAGCTGTCCAATAAGGACTTGTGTTGAAGCCATGTTTCCTGCAAGAGGAGGATGTCAATTTGTTCTTGAAAAGGTTTTTTTAAATCTGCATTAAGGATATGTGAGTGGCCCCTTGAGTTCCAGGTTTTTTGTCCAGAAACTATTTCAATTGAGAATGGAGAGCAGACGTTAGGTCTGATCAATCACTTCTTTCATTACATTGATGCAGTTTAGAGGTTGGTTTTATCACCTTCCTTCTGGAAGGCCAGCACCCCCATTGACTACTATCTGTAAAAACTGCTCCCCTCCCTTCATTCATTCTGGAACAAGTTCTTGTTACCTATATGAGTATCCAAAGCAAGAGGCCCATAGTGAACTAGTGGAGTAAAAATGTCATAACCTAACGAGAGAAACAACTGTGTCTCTTCCAACAATGATGCTATAACATCCAATCGCTTGTCCGATAAAAATGCCGTTGGCTAGTGATCGTTCAAGGATATAGCTTAGAGCCTAGGAATCTCTTTCATTTAGACAATACTATGATATCTGTTTAGCATAGTCTGAACCAAAGAGCCTTTCCAAGCAAATATACCAACAGCTGTCACAGCTTGTTTGTGGAACCTTGCTTTTTCAAGTGATTATTTGGAATGCTTACACACCTGTTCAGCTTGTTTCTTTTTTCTTTGAGTGTGAGGAAGCGCTTTTCACGCATGTTGCCATTCCTCAAAATCTCCTTATCAACCGCAACTCTATAACCAACTGATAGAGAACATTTTGATTGCTGTGGGGCACACTGATGATAAGATGCTATTGATTTTCGGTTGGCATTAGTAAACTCGCTAGCTTCTGGCATAGCCCCCGATGATGATACGTCCTCCTAATAAACATAAAGTTGACTAAGGTTAAGGACGCCACACCATTGATTCTGCACCACACCCTTAGATATCATATAGTGTTCTATCAGAGACGTAGGGTTTGCAGGCATAGTGACAAATTTTGATCTTGTCGGGGGCAATTTGTTGAAAACAGTTTCCGCCAGTGAAGAAATCTGGCCAACGATTTCCGCAATTGACTTTTCTTTCTTTCTCTTTTTTTTAGGTTGTTTGGAATTTGCCTTGGGCATTTCCAACAAGGAGTGTTCAAGTTTTTGTAGAAATGTTTTTGACCCCTATTATTTACTCCTACCAGGTCTTTCTGGTTTCTTCCAAGGATTTGGAAGATTAACCTCGATGATCTTTGGCTTTTCTATCAAAAGGACAGATTCTTCTTCCGTTGTTGACTTCCCGTTAGAAGTTGCTATTTCTTTACTCGTATGGGATTTCCCACTATTAGAGACTGAGACAAAATCTGTGGGAGGTAAAACTAAAGAACCGGAAGCTGCTACTCTCGAGACTGTAGGGGCCAAGGTTTTTTGTAGCTTAATGGCACACATATATCCCTAAAAATAATGTAACTTTGCACTTATTCAGGTGAGAGCAACCCTCCGATCTTTAAACTCCCCGTGGATGTTTTTTTCTTTTTTAAACTTTATTTATTATTAGCTTGGCAATGCAACAGAGAACAACTGTAACATTTTGGATCAGTGAGCCCTTATGTGGTACACATACAAGTACATGATTCAACCAAAGCATTAGAATAACATTGGAATATACAGAGGGGAACAAGCATTGAATCTGCCATACAGCTGTAACACATATAGTCTAACTGGTCACGGGAAGAGGGGAAGGTGGCGCACCGGCCTCTTCTTCCGAGTCGACAGATAAGGAAGAGATATATAGACGGAAGGGGCCCCAAATGTTCCTTGGTCTAGATCTACTCGGTTGTAGCAGCAGCCAACACTCCTCGGCGTACCACGCCCACGTGAGGGCACAGAGCTACTGTTCATGCGTGGGGGATCTGTGTCGGAGTCTTAACAGTAGGATACAGCAGGTTGCAAGAAGAAGTCCCAGGCTTGCCAATCTCTTGAAGTCCCGGCTAAATACAGGGAGTTTGTAGAAGAGACAAGTCAGTGGGGATGGGGTGATGGTACACTCCAACATTTCTGACAGGGATGCACATATTGTAGCCCATAACCGAGTGAGCCGAGGGCAAGACCACAACATGTGGATGTAGTCTGCATTGTTGGAATTGCAACTTGGGCATGTAGGTGGATGATCATGTGACATCCTGTGTAACCTGACCGGTTTGTGGTGGAACCTATGCAGTATCTTGAATTGAATTAGTTTAAAACGGGAGTTAAATGAGATTGTCTATGGGCGGGTACACATGTCTTTGAATGTGATGTATAGTCTAGAGACCTTACTCCTAGGGGTCATAGTGTTAATAATTTCATCTTGTGAGGTGGTGGGGAAATCAGGGAGCCTGGCTTTTAGGATGCGTCAAAGACCCGCGTATTGTAGCCAGCGCGAGGGTCCACTCTGTAGTTGTCTACAGCTGTTTAGGGAGGTCGCACCACTCTATGAAGGCGCCCTGCTCAAACACATCTCAGACAGTAAGCAGCCTGGCCGTCGCCCAATGGTCCACGGTTGCAGCGTCCACCCAGGGGTAGTTAAGGAGGAAGTTCCAGAGTGGGAAATCCCAGTGGAATGGATGTATGTTGCTAGTTTATTTTCATAACCTGGCTAGCGCCTGGACAGTGGCACCAACGGGATCAGAAGGTTTGAATTTGGCAGCACAGGGGGTGGGACCAAAAAGCGGATCTCATAGTCATCTGCAGCAAGGAGCTCTAGTTTGACATGAAGGGGTGGGCTGGTGGGCATAAACCAGAATGATGCTAAATGGACATGGGCAGCTATCTAGTACCCCTCCTCAAAGTTGGGAGCACTGAGACCCCCCTCACCATTGGGGCTGTCAATGTTGTCAGCTTTAGGCGGACCGCACAAGAGTGCCAGAAGAAAACGTTGGTAGTTCGAGCGAGTGTTGTAAAGAATTTGCAGCCCGGCCACATTGGGACATTGAGAAATCTGTATAGCAGTTGAGGCAGTACCACCATGTTAAGAACAGCGATCCTACCCGATCCTGCACACTTCCGAGCCAAATTGGTTAAGTATTTGCCATAGTTTACGGTGTACAATGTGGCTGGGTCTCGCGTAATCCCTACACCTAAGTATGTGATCTTAGACTGTGCCCATGCAAATTCCTGGAGGTTCGAGGGGGGGATGGTGGCCTCCGTCAACAGAAAGAGAATTGATTTAGTGCAGTTTACTTGAAGGTCTGATAGTTCACCGAAGTGAATAACCTCCTCCAGTATTGGGGAAATATTTAATTCAGGTTGGCGGATGAAAAGTAGAGCGTCATCCGCATACAAAGAGATGTTCTTGGGGGAGCCAGATAACCGCAAGCCTCTGTGTGCGTGTTGTTGTCGTATGTTGTCGGTTAATGGCTCTATGGCCAGAGCGAAAATCAGTGGCGAGAAGGGGCACCCCTGTCTCGTGCCCCTTGCTATCGGAAATTGAGTCGAACCCAAGTTATTGGTGCAGACCCGTGCTACGGGGGAGGAGTATAGTAAATTTACCCAGGTTCTGAATTGAAGACCGAAGTTACATTTCTCAAGTACCTGCCATAGAAATCCCCATGAAACAGAATCTAAGGCTTTTTGCATATCCAGGGTTGCTGCGACTGCTTGTGCATTAGGATCTATACGGGTTAGTACGTTAAATAGTTGGTGCAACCTTATAAGAGGTAGAGCGGCCCGGGATGAACCCTGATTGGTAGGAGCCACACTGTGTGGTAGGTTTACTTGGTTTAGGTAGTACTGTTATTATCACTTCACGGAGGGAGGGGGGTAGAGTACCTATACGGCATGCCTCGTTCCAGAGGGCCCATAATGGAGGGATGAGGCGGGATTTGTAATTCTTATAGAACTCGATTGGAAATCCGTCGGATCCCAGAGTCTTCCCAGAAGCCAATGAGTCTATGGCTTTTGATATTTCATTGGCTGTGATCGGGACATCTAGGGCGTCCCTAGTTTCTGAGGACAGGACCGAGAGTGGAAGACCATCGAAGGGTCAGGGTTCCGTCAGCTTTTTCTATCGCCGGGATATGTGATATACCCTTTTCGAGCCAGATCAATCTAGCGAGGGTCCGGCCAGGGTGTTCGTCCTCACCATATCTTCACGCAGCCTAGGGGGTATCTAGGAATTTCCGCTTGCGTTCCGCATGGGTGCAGAACTCATCTAGTTCGGTACCTATATCGGCGAGTGTATCAGCTGATTGTGTAGTAGCATAGTGTGTCTCGAGAAAGGCGAGTTTAGTTTCACTTTCAGCTATGTCCCTCCTGATAGTTCAAAGTACCCCCTGAGATGTGACAGTGGCAGAATTTAAAGTAAAGAAGTCGTCAATATCAGTGCCCAGTTCAGATTCGAAGGCGACATCTAACAGGGAGTGTGGCTTTATTCTCCATGACCGGGTCTTAGGTTCATCTGCAGTCCATCTCAGGGATATTGACACTGGTAAGTGATCAGAGAATGTCCTAGCAAGGATGGAGGCATGTGTGATAGTTGTGAGTAAAGTGTCTGTAATAAGCCATCTGTCGATGAAGGAATGAGAGTCATGTACTGACGAATAGAAGAAAAACGTGTGGGATTTGGGGTGAAGTACTCGCCATGCGTCGGCAAGTTCAAATTTGGCCTGCCGATCACACAGGGAAGTGCTCCTCGATTAACTTGGTTGCCTCTTCTGGGATAGTAAAGAAGAAGACCTGCTTTGCATGTTCAATCCTAAGCTTAGCAGGATACAACATAGAGTATTTGACTCCCAGGTCCTGCAGTCTATTCTTCACGGATAAGAATGTTTTCCGTTCCTGCTGGATGGCAGTGGAAAAATCGGGTAGAGATGGAGCCTGGATGATCCCAGGAAAAGGTTGCCTTTGATCCTTTCAGCACGTAGCAGGGCATCCCTGTCACAGTAGTTCAACACCTTTGCTATAATCAGGCTGGGAGGGGCCCCCGGTTTGGGCTTAGCCGTTAGAGATCGATGGCCCCTTTCAATGGCAAATTGTGGAGACAATTTCGGGGAGTCCAGCAGGGATAGCAGGGTTTGCTCTATGTAGTCCTCCATGGGGCTCTCGACATTGTCCTCGGGAATGTCATGATGCAAATGTTATTGCGTCTAGAGAGTGATTCGAGATCCTTGTTTTTCTTGCTGATCTCTTGGACTCATCTGGACAGAGTATTCATTTCGGCCCGGAGGGAGCCAATGTCACCCTCAGCAAAACTCATTCTATTTTCAACCTCTGTCATTCGGTTGTCTGTGTTTAACTTTGAATGAAGGGTGGCAAACCCTTCACGCATATACTCAAACATTTTTGATGTTTCTGGGTTATCAGTGGGCAACGACATGGTTGCCCCTTGCTCTGTCTGTGGTTCTACTGGTTTCTGCATTGCCTTCGTGTACATATTAATAGAGCTCTGTTTTTTGTTGGCCCCTTTAGTCATGCTGTCTGAGTGTATACTTGTGGGCAGGGAATTCAGTTGGTAGTCTTCAACAGGTGTTAAGTTGCCCTCACAGGCACAGTCTATCTGAAATAGGGTGCGTCCCTCATGGTGGCCTTCCGTTGGGCCCAGTAGACAGCGGTATACTGCACAGAAGAAGGGCACCGCCATCCCTGACTCTGAGGTTTAGCCTATGAGAGCTCGACCTGAGTTCACTGGGCGGCAGAGGGAGGCAGATTATTCAGTTCAAGCAAGAGAAAGGGGGTCTTGCTATACCGGCCGAGTCTCACAGCGGCTGGCTTAGGGGTCGTCCTGCATCGCACACCACCTCGGGGCCTGATAGCTTCGATGGGCAAGGGGGGGTGCACCTGGTTGCAGCAAGTAGTCCCCTGTCTTCCAAATGGACTGTGGCCTCTCCTGTGAGTGTGTATATTAGGTGTGCAACCACGAGGTTCCCGCTAGCAAAGGTTATTACCACCTCATAGGATACAACCAATTAAGCAGTGTGAAGCAGGTTACCAGTGCTTACTGGAGACTGAAAAGCTTAGGTCCTGTAGGTGTTGATGTGTGATTTCAAACTCCTGATTGCCAAATGTTGCCTAATGCTCCAGTGTCTCTGTAATTAGGCGGGAGAAGGAAAGCACATAGGTATGTTCCGTCAGGTTTGAGGATTATAGGTAGTTTGGCAAAGCGCGCGGTGCAGCATGAGTTTGTTGTCTCACGGTCCTGTAAAACAATGGTTGTGATACCACAGGGAGTGGGGAGTCGTTATACTGTGCAAGTCCTTGTGCAGATGGAGTTAAGCGCTCCCTTCGGTGCACACCGTTTTAGAGGCAAAAAGCTGTAGTGGGACAAGAGGGTGTAGTCTGTTGTTATGCAGGTTGCCTGGGTCCTCTCAAGTGGGTTGTGGCCTCCGACGTAGATCAAGCAATCAGGTCATACAACTAAATAGGCTCAACTATTAGGGGCTATCACAGCAGTTAGCGTCCGCTTCTGCATGCCACTGTATCGGTTGGGATTTGTATTGTTCGTGTGCGGGTGCCGACCATACAGTGCACTCAATGAGTACAACGTGGACGAGAAGGTGAAGCCAGGTACATGGTTATGTCTAGGCACGCAGCCCTTTGGTGTGCACAGATTGTCATATAGGCCTCTCCGCCACCATTAACCCCCGATAACCTTCAGATTCTGTGAGAAGTTCAATGGAGTTCCTGAGCCCGGCAGCAGTGTGGGTGACCAGAGTACCCCCCTGTGTGAGCGAGGGTAGAGGCCCTACCCTAGAGGCTCTAGAGAAGGGTTCACCGGAGACTGCAGCGCGACCCAGCTGGCGCCCACGGGCATGTGGCGCAGAGCGAGATCGCCTCTGCAACAGCCAGGCACAGGTGCGGCAGCTGCCCTCTCCGTTTCGGGCAATTGGTAAGTAAATGAGGAGATTCGTCCATGACATGCAGCCGTTGTATTTGGGATGCTCCGGTGAGCAGCCGTGTGGCCGGTCCGCGCCGTGGGTACCCTCCGGCACCCACCTGCAGCGCAGCCGGAAAAAGTCCTACCTTATATCAAGTTGACCGAAGTCAGGTCGGCAGCGGTTGGCAGGATGAATGTCACAGGAGTCCCAGGCCGCACCCTGACCCCATTCTGCAGGGTCCTCAGGTGTGTTCGATCAGGCACACCGCAGCCACGGGCAATGTCCCGGGGGTCTTAAGACACCACTCCAGCCAGGGGTGAGCGCCGGGGACCGCACCGGTTGACCGCAGGTGGAGTTGAGGCAGTAGCAGAGTTGGTGACGTTGGGCGCTCGGACCCCATCCCAGGTGGCACGGCGGTGTCAGCCGAAGCCCTGCTGATGTTTAACTGTTGCCGCATCTAGGGCGTCTGCTCTCTGTTAAGAGCTGGATGGCGCGGGCGAAGTGCGCATCTGGGCCAGTGGCACCCCTCCCCCACGTGGAGCTGTGTCGCGGCTAACCTTAGGAGGTTCCGGCGGAGATCCTTAAGCAGGAATATCTTCACAGAGGCAGCACTCCCGAGGCCAGGAGTCAGCTGGCGGCCACAGGTGCTCTATATGTTGTAGTCAGATCAATATTGGTGAAATTAGTAGCACCACACTGGATTAATCAGCAGTAAGGATATACCCAGCACGGAGCTCTCGTTTATGCAGCCATCCTCGATCAAGCGCAACAGCGCCCCCTCCTCATGGATGTTTTTATATAACTTAAGAAGCAAGTTTAGTACAAAGTTTAGAGCGAGCAATGGAAGGTGGCTTGACTCGAGCAATGGACATAAAGGGGTCACATGATGGGGTGAGTGAAGCAGGTGTGCATTAGGTTCGTAGGCAAATCTAGATGATTCAAATGAGTCTGTAATATTGCTTTGATTGGTCAAAAATACATTTGGTGAGGCAGACAAATTTGGAACTCTAACATGGCTGACTTCAGTAAAGAAAAATAAATCCTACCCACTAATAGCTTGGCTTGGTAGGCCAGTCTGTGTTCCCATCAGAGTATGAGAGTCTGCAAGGCGGATTTGCTAATTCTAGTGGTTCCTTCCATCTTCATTCAAAGGAAGGCTCCATATCGCAGTTCTGCAATTCTGACATTAAAGTACAACCTGCATTCTGTAGGTAGGAGGTGATCTTATCTTGTGTTTTGCACCCTCTGTTGTTCTTTGTAGGGGGGTTGCCCTTGGTCTTTTTAGTACAAACCGGTACTTTATTTGACGTTGGGCAGGGCAGCTGTAAGGAGAGATCTTGTATGCCGCCCTCCACCAATGTAACCGTTTTTATAGAGAGGTTTCTGCATTAGTTACAAATTGGGAGTTTAGCAAACACAAGAACGAAATGAGTTGGTCTTTCAAATGAAAAGGCAGCATGCATGCAACTCACATTGTAGAGGTTCCTCACTGTTACAAAAGCCACCTAGAGGGAAGGAACAGAGTGATAAAGGGACATGGAGCCAAATGTCAAATGCACTGATGCTACTGTGTAACTGTGCTGGACCCGATACTCCAGACACTCCATGCGAGCGCTATGTGCTCTCACCGTGTATAAACTTGCCAGCTAGGCTCACATGACAATAGCGCCTCATCGTCAATAAAAATGAACTCAATTCTCGTATTCTCATTGAAAATGGAGAACCCTTTCAGTCACTTACAGCCGTGTAAGTGTGCTGGCCCCGGAAATCTGCAGACACTCTGCATGAGCGATACACACTCCTAGCACGTATAAACACGCCAGCTGGGCTCAAGTGACAGTAACTCCTCCTCATCAATAAAAACAAACAAAATGTGTGTATTATCGTAGGAAAACGGAAAAGCCTTTTAGTCACTCACAACCGTTTAACTGTGCTGGCCCAGACACTCTGCAGAGACTCTGTTTCACAAACATTGATTCAACCCCTTTATACCAGCACAGAAACCCTCACCCCCTGTTGCAACATCCCACCATCTCCTTACACAAGACATATCATCAGCATTACTCTGCAAATTAGAACTGACCCCAAGACACCCCATCCATATTCCTGTAAACCAACCCAAACTAAGATCAACTGCCAACTTACGCAATCACTATTGAGTTCCCTTCCCTTGCTCCCTCCTCACAAAAATACAGTACTTGCAATGGCTGGAAAAGAAGTATGCAATGACACTTTATCTGCCAGACATCACATATAATGTTAGGTTTTGCTATTTTACTGTGATTTATGCCATGCACCGCTACTATTCTCATGGTCCTCAGGAGCTCGGGCAGATCTGAAAAGGAAGGAAGGGTGGGAGGGCTTTAGCTAGTGGGATAGAGAGGGAAATGTGCTGTTGAGAGCTTCACTGCAGAAAAAAACAGTCACTTTGTGCTGTTATTTTTTAGCTGTTAAGGTTTAGATTGTGTTTGTTAGATGAGTGTGTGTGGGATGATTTATGTGTAATTGGTTACGTTTTCTGTGGCTTGTTGTGTTTTGTTACGTGTTGTGATTTTGTAGTGGTTTTAGGTTTCTGCTGTGGTAGAGGTATGTGTGTGTTTTGTTTGGTGTTTGAGGGTAAGTATGCAGGACATCGAAAGGTTTTTAGTATAGTTAGTTAGTGATTTTTTTTTATTTTAATTTCACAGATTTATATGGTTTTCTTATTTTAAACCTTTAATCTGTTGTAGACCAAGTTACCGTGATTTGTCTACCGCCTTTGTTTAGCTCACACGTCTTTGGTAATTGTCCCTTTGCCTGTGTCACTACGTAGCACCTTCCAATTTTTTAAGTATTAAAATCACCAGTCTTACAAGCACTATATTGATTTTCATTATTTCTCCTTCTATGAGGATCTTCCACCAGTCTTCCGCGCTCCTTGTGACGAAGCTTCTCAGGGCATTGCCCAAACATTTCTCACGAGCTTCTCGTAGTCCCGTGCAATGGAGTGTGAGATGTTTCAGGGTTTCTTTTTCTCCTTCGAGTTCACACACTCTGCATTTTGCGTCTCTGTTCATGACTTTCCTCCTTTGTAATATTTCTCCCGTTGGCAGGATGTTCAGTCTGAATCTTAAAAAGAGAGCTCGAAAGTACCAGTTCGGGAATAAAGTCAAATAGCTCGGAATCTGATTCAATTTTCGCAGTTGTGCCCAGAAGTCTTCATAGCCTTTGTATTTGCCGATGGTTTCCTGGGTTTCTATCCAGTCTGCCATGTATAATTCTTTCTTGGTTTTATCTGGATTTATCCACAGATCGTCCTCTGATTCGTTTAAGTTCACCAAGATCTCTCAACACGCTCCTTGCCACTCTGTTAGTATTGCATCTGTTTTTTCTTTTATTGCTCTATTCAACACTTTGAAACCTCCAGTTGCATTTTCCTCCAGGCATTTTCGATAGAAGGTTAGCATTTTCCATACCACTATGGTTTTAAGTGAAGTTAATGCCAACTCTCTCCTTATCAGCTCTATTGGCATAGATTTAGGGAGTTGTAGTACTTTTTACCAAAACAGGCCTTCCAGAATTGACCATGTTTGTGTTGATATGGGTCTTGGTGATTCAACTCCATATGTCAGTGTGGGCACGACTTTCATCCTGTAGAAAGTTAACAATGGTGTTAAGGTAAATCTACAGTATCTTTTCATCAGGATTTTCCCTTGAGACGCTAAGTTGTTTGCTTTCCGTTTTAGCCCTTCGATTATTTATGCAGACTCCCAGGTATGTCAATACCTCCACTTCCAGAATTCTTTTATCGTTTAGAAGCCAACCTGACTTTCTCGTTCTGTTTTGTCTCCCTCCTGGGCGCGGCTTTAGGATCATCGATTTTCCTGGATTAATTACCAAGTCGTTTGTGTCCACATACTGTTGCAACGCCGTCAGCTGTCGTTGGTGGCCTATTTGGGTCTGGTCCATAAGGACGATGTCGTCTGCATATAGCAGTCTCCCTATTGAGGTCCCTGCAATCTTAGGTGGAAAGCAGCGTTCTGGTTCATAGGAGTCCTCGATGTCTGATGTATACAGGTTATAAAGTTCTGGTGCGAGTGGGCACCCTTGTTTTAGGCCCGTTCTTATCGGGATTTGGTCTGTCAATGTTCCTGCTTTGTCCAACCTGACTCTTATGCTTGTGTCTGTGTACCGGTCTTTGATGTTCTCTACCAGTATCTGCGGGCATTTCCAGTTCTCCAGTTTCTCCCACAACTTGGCTTAATTGTGTCAAAGCTTTTGACAAATCGATAAAAGCAACATAGATTTCTTGGTTTTTGTTCCTTATTGTTCTTGCTTTCATCAGGTTGATCAGAAAAATATTGAGTCCAGTACCCCTCCCCCTCACAATTCCAGACTGCCAGAGTTCTCTTCGTCCACTTTGCTGTACCCATGTGGTCAGAGCTTTCAGCAAGGTTGATGCGAAGACATTCCCCCCGACGTCCAGGAGTGCGATCGGTCTGTAGTTGTCTGGCGATGTTCGAAGGCCCTTTTTGAAAATCGGCACCACTACCGCTGTCCTCCAGGAGTCTGGAATTTTATCGGTATGTAGGATGTATTCAAACAGGATGTGTAGGAACTTTGCCCACTCACTGGTATTGCTCTGTAGTATTGTATTCGTCAGCCCGTCAGGTCCCGGAGCTCTTGAGTCTTTTAATTTCATTAATATGTTTTCAATTGCCTCAGTGCTGATGTCTATTATCACATTTTCCTTACTTGGCACCGGTTTTCGCTTGGATGGTGTGTAAGTATCTTCTTGATGCTGTGAGTAATGTTCACACCATAAGGTGGCACTTATTGGGTTTGATAAGCTTGTCTCCTGGGGATGGTCTGCTCCATTGATGGTAGCCCATATTTCTGCAGTATTTTTTGTTCTTATTTTTTCTAACATGGTTTCTGCATCCTGGTTCAGCATGGTTTTCTTATGTAAATAAAGCCAGTTGCGGTACCTCTGATTTAGCTTGTTTATCTCCTTACTCGAGTAGCTGTTTTTGTTTTTTTTTATTTTTAATCTCCTGATGTTTCTTCTTAGTTCTTTTTTCTTTTTCCTTATCTGGCTGTCATATAGATGTTGATGGTTCTTAGTGGGATGATTACTTCCCGGTTTTCTTTCTACAACAAAGGCTCTGACGAGTGGTGTGTAATCAATCCTTTGTATTTCTTGTTCTGTTTCGAGCAGTTGGATCATGCCTTTTAATTTGTTATTTAGCTCATTGATTTTATCTGGTCTGATCCTTATTTTCTTTCCTCCTTGGACTGTGACTATATCCTGGTTGTAGACACAAATCTTGTTGTTACGGATGTTGTTACATGTAAATTTCATCAGATTGTGGTCACTTTCTGTCGTTGTTATGACTTCCAAGGTCTGAATGTTCTCTGACAGATTACTCGAAATGCAGATGTAATCCAAGATTTCTGCTGATTGAGCCCCTTTCCATGTGGGGGTAGCTGGTACATCACCTTTCACTTGTCCATTAAGAATAACACAGTTCCTGATTGCAGTATGTTGTTCCACCTTGTTCCTCTTTTTTCCTTCGCTGTGGCGATTGTTGCCACATACTCTGTTTGGTTGTCTTAGTTCACGCAGGTACAGTTTACGTCCCCCACCAGTATGTATAGCGGATCTATCCACTTCTCTCTCTGTTCGTCTATTAGTTCAGCTATTTCCTCAGGTAACCTTTCACATGCGATGTTAGCTGGGTTCCAGTAAATATTGATCAGTATCAATACTGTCACTGCGTCTTTGTCAAGCTGTAGCACTATCATCTGGATGAATGGGGTTGGATTCGCTGCCTCCAGCACTTTCCAGTTCAAGTCGTTCTTAACGGCTACAAGGAGGCCTGACATCAGTCTGCCTCTTTGACCTTTTACAGCTGGATTTAGTAATACCACATATCCTTCCAGTGCTGGTTCTTGCTGCAACCATGTTTCCTGTAGGCACAAAACTTTCAGATTCTCCTTTTGTATCTCTCCGTTAGTAAAAAGGTGTTTGGAGCCTCTTGTGTTCCAGCTTCCTAGGCTCCACAAACCTACACTTTTTACTGTTTTATGTTATTGAGTGTTCATTTTGTCGTCAATGAAGTTTTTCAACCATTTCCATCTTGCCGCTTCATTTTCTTCTCCTTGTCTTTTATTTCTGTTATCTGGGCTTCAAATGTTTTGTTTACCGCTTTTTCCTTGTATGCAGGATCACCTTATCGGTGCGAGCCTCGTCAACGAACTCCACAATTGCTAAGTCATCTGTATAGATTAGACTTAGTTCTGTAATATGATATAAAAGTCTTATTACGTTGGTTCTATTTAGGATTAAGCCGTCGTCATAATGGAGGATTCTTTCCAAGACTAAACCTGGTTGCTTTTTGGGGTCTACCGTATAGGCTTTGTGTGCTTGGCGAGGTTGGTGCTCTTTTTCAGCCTTGTATGTGTTTGTCTGTTCTCTTCTATCCTCTATCCCCATTTGGTTATTACTATTTCTCGTTTCTCTATCCGACCTGATTCCAATTTTTGAGTTTCCTAATTGGGCAATATTCCTTCCTTGTGCTTGGTCGTTCTTTTGTGCTCTCCCTTTTTTATTAGCTATCATTTCTGGTTGCTCTTGTTGCGTTTGAGTATTTCGTCCTCTTCCACTTTCCCCCTGTTTTTCTTGTTCAACGGATGCTTCCGTTACTATTGAAATATCGCTCTCAGTGTCATCAATACACTCCTCTCTCGTCAATTCGTCTTCCACTGGGTTAATGTTTTCATGTTCGATTGCCCCCTGTTTCTCTTCTACATCTGATATTGTGTATGTCGAGAGGTCCAGCAGATCAGCTTCGGAACATTCATCGTCTCCGAATTCAGGTGTTGCACATTCTATAGTGTTCGATTCTACTCTCATCTTTGCCTTGTTGTTTATCAACTGCTCCATTATACTCGGCTGTTCTTTAGGTATTGTCAGGTTTTTGATGAACGCCCGAGTTTTATTGCTGGTAGAAGTCTTCGATAATGCTTGATTTTTTTGTTTTTTATTGTGACTCCTCTCCTCTGGCCACCCCCTGTTTTTCTTTCTACATTCGCTGTTTGGTTTAGTTTTGTTTGGCTATCCTGTTTTTTTCCTCCATTGTTTGTATCTCTTTTTTTGAAGATTTCACAGACACTCCCATTTTTCTTTTCTTTTTCTGGGGGCTTGTCCAAATATTTGGGTTCGTCTGTCCGTGTTGTTTCCGTGTTATTAGACACCACCTGTGTCTGTAGCAAATTTATTTGGGAGTTGCAGGCAAATCTGTTTGTCGGTCTTTCCAGGTTCTCTGGTTGCTTGGCATTTTCTGTACTCGGATTCAAGGTTTTAGATTGTATTTTTTTTTCTTCTCGCACTGCTCCCTTGCTGGTTGCTTATGTTGTAGCCGCGTTTCTGTCGTCCCACTGTTTTTCCCCATCCGTATCTTCGCTTGGGGCTACCAAGTTGCTCGTTGAAGTTTGACTCTGTATTTCGTTGTTATCGTGTGTTTTTCCCATCACTACTGGGGTCCCTCCACCATTTCGTTCTATCTCTTTTGCTTTTAGATTTTCTACTTCAATTGCAACTGGTAGTGTGTTTGATGTATTGTGTTCTTTACTTGTGGACTCCTTTCCTCTTTGATTCGTTCTTCCTAATTTTCTCTCTTTTAAAATTGGTTCTATTATGTCATGCAGGAGTTGAGTAATGTTTGCTGTACTGTTATCCAGGTTGTTTTGGATTGCTGTGATGAATCCTTCCACGAATATTGTTTTTGAATGAACCATTGCGAGTATTGTGGAGTGATCTCTCGTCGTTAGTTATCTAGTTAGTTATCGACAAGTTATCTTCCTCTGAGTGTTTGGACTGTTCACCAGGAGGTGAGGACCCAGGGCCTGAAATCCTGCTCAGACAGCAGGTAAGCACGCACCAACATGTATTTACTCCCACTGTCCGCACGGGCCATCCCCACCATCATCAAGCAACGCCAACGTCAACTTCTCCGATGCTGGGGTGAGGACAGGTGCTCCGGGGGACAGTAAGTTGTGCAAGTTGTGTAACGCTGCCTGCCTCTTGTATTTCGCTGCCCCCCCGTTGTATGCATTTGATGCCTTTATGCTTAAATTCTACATCTTGCTGCCCCCCCCGCAAGGCAGCTCTCTCCTGCTATCCTTGTCTTTCCCCCTATTTCACTAGTTTTTTTTACCTTTTCCAGTTTGAATATTGTGCTACATTAATACAGTATTTTATAATTCTTATTTTATGCTTATACACTCTAGACATTTTCAGGGTAATTCATGGAATAAATGTGCGCCGAAAAGGGGAGCGCAAGCATGAAAATTGCAGCACACGCATGCTAAAACCGCGCACGCAGCCGTTCGTCCTTTCATGGAATGCACTGCACGTGTAAACCCTAGGATGTGCTCCAAATCCGTGGGTGGCACACGTGGGCACAACGTCACCAAACGCTGTGCGCGACGCGCACAGGGAAAGCGCACAATGTGTAGCACACACAAGAAAAGTGGGCATAACACGGGGCGTAAGACGCGGAATGGGGAACAACACATGAAAATGTGGGCTTTACGGGGGAAGTACGGGAGGTAAATGCTCGCAACTCCCACACGCGCGCTAACAACGCGTATTCATGGAATCGAACAGGGGAAACCTGTGCGCCAGAAAAGACGCGCTAATCCGAAAACACGTACGCCAGCAGGAAGCAGACGTAAGTGGCCCAGCGCAGTATAAAAGTGCATGCAAACAACAAACAAGCACATATGCTACGATGAATATACCGTTCCTCACAGCCGTGGTCATGGGACACCTCAGGAGGAGGAGGATAGGCAGGCCCCGCATTTTCTTACCCAGGACCAGCCTTTTTGGGATGCCTGATGACCAGGTCTATGGGAGGCACAGGTTTCCACAAGTAATAATCCTAGAACTGGTCAGGGAGTGGGAGGATGGCCTCACATCACTCACCCTCTGCTCCCAAGCACTGAGCCTCTTGGAAAAGGTGCTCAAGTGCTCAATGTGCTGCACTTCTTGGCAACTAGGTCATTTCAGTGGACAAGTGCTATAGTTGGGGGTGTCTCACAGGCCACGCAGTCATGCTGCCTACACCAGGTGTTGCGATCATGACTGCACGCCCCTCAGTCCGCAGGCGCATATACATGCCCAGAACACCTGCAGAAAGGCAGGCCGTCGTCCAGGACTTTTACAGGGTGCCACACTTCCCCTGCCATTGATTGCACCCATGTTGTTCTACGTCCTCCCAGGGACACTGAGCACATCTATTGAAACCGCAAGCACTGGCATTCCAGCAATGTGCAGGTTGTATGTGATGCCAAGGGAATCCTCACCTCAGTATATGCCAACTATCCGGGTCCAGCCATGATAGCTTCATATTCCGAATGTCACCCCTAAACCGGGACCTTGAAGCTGGGAGGCATGGCGACACATGGCTAATTGGTGAGTATAAATGCCTCTGCACATGCATGCATGTCTGACACGGAGAAATGGGAAAACCCCACTAATCAAAACCATTATCACCTCCCCAGGACACAGTGCCTACCCTCTGAGCACCTACATGATGACACCAATATGGAACCCCACCAGACCACCCGAGGTAAGATACAACACAGCCCATATTGCAACCAGGGGCATAGTGGAGCGCACATTCGGAGTGCTGAAGTCTCGCTTTCGCTCCCTTTATTGCTCTGGTGGGAAGCTGCTATATGCGCCCCCAGTAGTGTGCAGGATCATAGTGGCAGCATGTGTCTTGCACAACGTTGCAACCCGACGGGTCGTGCCGGTGGACATGGTGGTGCCCCCACATCCCCAACCACATGCACGCCCGCTGCACATGGGAGGTGAAAGGGCATGTGGTGAGGCAGCCCTTACCCAGCTTGTGGCAAATTTCTTCACCAAAAATCCCACCCCTGCGGAGTGCACACAGGCCTGGCACATACCAGCTGACAATTTATGATGATGACAAAACTGTCACAACCATACCACCCTGAGATGGTTTATCTTGAAGTGCTACATTGTGTGCATCCCTAGCTACTTAAACACACCCAATGCTGTGTCAGTAAAAGGGACACATTCGTGCAGCATGAAGGACTACCCCCTTGCAAAACACTACAACCAAATAGTGGCATGTCACCCAACCCCTCCCTAACCCCATCTCAGCTACCCAACACACCATGGCATGGCATGCGATGTGAAAGCAACCAAATGAATGCACATCACACGACACAAGTGTCACAACGTGCACCGTCCCAAATGGAAACAAGCCACAGACAATTGCCTCTCACCAGTGAAAAAAAAAACAGCACACATGAACAAATACTTACTAGCAAGACAAAACACCAGTACAGGATCCAACAGTGGCAACATATGACAGTAAAAATGAAAGTAGTGCAAATGTCACAACCTGACAAAGGCAGCACATCGACCCCTTGGAACTGCAGTGTGTTGCTGGTAGGCAAATGTGGCAGTGTACGGCATACAAGATGAACTGCATCTGCAATGGAGATGGGCTTGTTAAGACATGAAGAAGCTACATGTATATATGCAAAAAGTCTTGTATGTAAAACCATATACAAATCCACCATGCAGTGGAGAACTGAACAACAATCCCCACTAGGGATGTATACACAGTTTGGACTACAGACAGCCCACACAACTTATGGGAGCCCAATGCCTCTGTGTAAGTTACTGTCACTTGGTCACACCCTTTGCGAGCCCATGGAAAGGGGAAGCAGGAGAGGTGTGTGTTGCAGGAACCCAAGTTTCTAACCCAAAGACAGGACAAGCCTGCATGTTCCCAGCTCGAATACACAGTAGATGCCTACGGGAGCCACACAAAGCAACACACTGTAACATGAATTCACAATCTGAAACAAAAAAGTAAATGCAAATTAAATAAAGAAAAAGAAAAAGTAAATGTAAAGTAAACCAAATAAATCAAATAATAAAGTAAAAATCATAATCCAAATGAAATAAAAATAAATGTATGCAAATTAAAATAACAAATTTAAAATTAAAATTAAATGAAAATAATGAATAGAAAAATGAAGATGAAATAAAGAGAACAAATTAATCAAATACCAATTACATTTTGCAATTCTTAATGAAATATCAAAAAAACAAAAGAAAAGAAAAAAAAAGAAAAATCCAAAATGGCCATGTGTGGACCGGGGGGGGCACCCAGGAGGGAGGAGGTACAGGGTGCACCCCACCACCGACATGCGTGGATGTTGAGAAAAAAAAACAAAAAAACTTTCATGGGCTCATGGCCTGCACGGCGACCCAACAGTGGGAGAACTGCCGTCGCTGTCATCACCCTCTGGTGGTACATCAGAAGGTGGCATGATATGGGAGGCAGACCACATAAAGCTGTGGCATGCTCCTCCATAGCAGCAAACATGCGGGTCTGAAAGGTTTGGTTCTGCAGGATGATGGTACGGAGATCCCCATGCAGCACCTCACGGGTAGCACGCATTTCTGCCTGCAAGGCCTCACGTGATACCCGGATATCCTCACGGGTTGCCTGGAGCTCAGCTGAGAGTGTGCGTGTTAGCTTCTCCAGCTGATGTTCTGACCTTGTACTCTGGGACACCTCAAGTGCACCCAGAGTATCTCTGAGGGACCAGTGTTCTAACCTCAGGGCATCCCTGTGGGCCTGTGACTCTGCATATATGGCTGTGCGCAGAGTCTCCATTCCAGCCCGTCGGTCCCTGTTGGACGCCAACATGTCCTCCCTGTGTGAGCGGCACATGGACTTTGTTGCCTGCTGCTGGAGCTCCACCTGCCTTTCAGGGCGGAGAATGGAAGTGGCCACCCTATCCACGGCCTGAGCCATCATCTCACACGATGCCCCCTGTTGTGCTGTAATAGTGTACATTGAGCTCTCCCACAAAGTATTGCCTGGTGGCGCACGGCCACCGCGTTGGCGGGCACCACACCTGTTTGGGACAAGGTGATGTGCACCTTGCTGTGCTTGCACTGCCTGAGGCTGCAGGATTGCATTCCTCCTGTGATCTGCTGGCCCAGGAACAGAAGCAAATATTTTGGAGTGTGACCCTGCATCCGTAACCACCACAGGCAGACTTTCCAACACTGAATGCCCCATAGAGGGGTCTACCCCCAATGCAGGTGGATTGGACAGAACAGCATCCCTGCCAGAAACACTCACCTGCGACGGGACATATGTCTCAATGTCAAATTCAGTACTTGATTCATAGAGGTCTCCGGAGGTGTACCCAGAGACATCCGTGGGCAGGATCTGTAGGAGTAATGGATTTTCACCCACCACCACCCCACGTCCTCCACTGGTGCCTGGTTGTGGCTATGAGTACTCCTGCCTCTGTGCCATCTCCTCCTCCTCAACAGCATCTAGTGCCTCATCACCTGCAAAAACATAAAAGAAAAGTAATGAAAACAGGCATGAGCAGCATAGCCCACACACATAGGCATGAAGAGGTAGACATCGAATACATAAATGACACATGTCACACATGAGAATAACTCTGGCATGCATGCACTGGCAATGAAGTAGAAGGGGAGCCAAAGAGCAGACACTGAGGACTCCAAGATGGAAAAGCAACACATGTGCTTCATGCTGCAACAAAGCCAGGGTTCAGTAATGCAGTGATGGTAGGCACATGGATACATCAATGGTTGGTCACTTGGACATGACAGAGGGCAATTGTCATGTTGAACATTCAAACAGGGCCCTGAAGTGATTGTGTGCAGGGCATGTGTAGGTGCACAATACTCAATCAGCCTGATTGATGAAATCATTCCCATAGTAAGTAAAGAAATGTGGGGCATTGTGGGGTGTAATGTATGCCTGAAGTATGTTAAATTTGGGGCACAACGGGACAGAAATGTGTATTAAACATGCAAAGGATTCCATCAATCAGGCAGAATGAATAGGAAAACAGTATGAGCAATGTGTGGCATGACTGCAGTTGAAGGGCAAGGGCAGTAATCAGGTAGAAATTGTTAACTGCGGTCAGAAGGGATACTGTAAAACCCAAACCCAAAGCCAGGGGATGTTTTGGAGGCACCACATGGGTGACCCATAGCAGTCATGACTTCACAGCCTCACCTAGCACTGAATCAGAACACACCACCCAAGCAAAATACACATGGTTTGCACACACATGCATGGCCACTCACCGGACATTTCCTCAAGATCTGGTAGGTCTCCCACGCCTTGGATCTGATCCTCTGTGAGGAACGCTCCAGCAATTGAATGTTCTGTGAGCGCTTCCTCCTCTGTTGGAGACCCACTGCCAGTCACCAGAGTAGAGGCATGATTGGAAGCCAGCTTGTTCTTTGCTCTGCATTTGAGGTCATTCCACCACTTAGAACAATCATCAGCTGTGCGCCTCACAAATCCAAGGGGACTAATCTTGTCCGCGATGCACAGCAGTGGGCCCTACGTTGAGCAGTCGTAGTCTTGCACCCTGCAGTCACCAGCATTTCGCGGCCATGGGCCGACACGTAGTCCACAAGTGTGTCTAGTTAAACATCATTGAAACTACGCTTCCTTGACGTGCCGGAGAAGGGAACCGTGTCTGGGGTCCTAGGCTGTACCGCAAGAGCACCCGTCTTCCTCTTGAGAGGTGGTGCGGACCCTGAGTGGCTTACGCTGCTCAGGTTGGTAGGGGCTGAAGCGCAGGTGGACTGGGCACTGGAAGTAGCCAAAGGCACGATGATCAAAGGTCTCACTGCAGACATTGGATGCTGGGTGATGTTGGCAGGACCAACCTCAGTGTGATGGACTTGGACCAACACTGTCCCGGCTGGGTGACTCGGAGTTGGGGTGGATTGAGCTGCAGCTGCCCCTGCAGCCTCCTCACCCTGGCTACTTGGGGCAGCAGATGACATTGCTGCCCCAGATCCATGTGGCCTGGTGACAGCAACTTTCACCGCCACACGTGGCTTTGACTTGGTGACACGGAAGTCTGCCTGGGAGTCATCTTGTGCCGGTTCGGTTGACAATAAGTGCTGGGTTAAGAAGGCCTGAGCTGGGATGGTGTCAGCTGCATCTCCCCGACCCATTGGGGGGCAAAGGTGTCCCTGATTGGTCCTTCACACACTGGCCTCTTGGGCCACCTTGCACATTCTGGCCACGTCCCCTACCGCAGACACCTCTTGTAGGTCGGCCACCTTTGCCTCCCTTTCCACTTGGTCGCCTCCCAACCATGGCACTGATGTTATTGTGCGAATGGGAGGTGCAGTAAGCAATTGTCCAAGGCAATTGGGGTCAAAGGGCAGGGTACTAGATGGAATACGTACCCTAGTAAGGCTGTCTGTGAGCCCTGGGGGAAGATGACGGGTCATGCAATGCTCAGGCACCCCAAAAACAAAATTTAACATGCACGCAACCCCTGGTAGCCCACGTGCGTGGAATAAAGAACCCGCACTACGCTGTGGCACCCAGAAACACAAAAATGAGCGTACGCGTGGTACACGCAGGCTACAATGACCTCTGAATGGGAACGCGACACATGGGGGCAACCACAATTGAAAAATACGTGCGTGACTCACCATCTGCCTGGAAAAAGAACGTGAAAAAGACGTGCGTGTGCGCGTTGGCAACACCCACGCCAAAAGAAGAATTGAACGCTGTCTGAGTATACAAGGAGTACGAACTGGAACCGTTGTGAAGTAATCACATGTAAACCGACAAGAAGTACAAGAATCACCCGCTCGCTATCCACAAAAAGCACGTACAAGAAAATGGCCTCCTATGCGTACCTTTTAACTCAGCCTACATGTGCAACGTCACTTATGCGCGTACGCGCTAAGGGCCTTTTCACCAATTACATGCAGTGACACCCAGATGTGCAGTTTTTGCACGTGCAATCAACATGCACCCATGTGGAGGGAAATGCCCGTGTGCGTTACGTCACAGACAGGCTTACGCGCTAAGGGCCTTTCCTCGAATTACACGCTGACGTGCAATTTTTTCACATGTCAATTCAATCCGTATCAAGCTTGCCACGTGACAACACATGGAAGACCACTCTTCTGCTGGCCACCTGCCCTGCTATTTGGTGCCTGCACGTCAACCATCTGCAGGGGTCCAGTTGCTGTGACCACCCCTGCTGGAACAGGAGACTCCCAACTGGTATTCCATCGCTCCACACAACAGCCCCAGGACCCAGTTACCCACCCACACCTGCCTCGGGGGTTGCCATGTCCGACACAACACCATCTGGCACCAGTGGCAACCCCCCAGCAGAGAGGCAGAGGGCTGCCAGCTTCACTGCCAATGAAGTTGGCATCCTGGTGGAGCAAGTCCTGAGGAATTATGATGCCCTCTTTGGAAGTTCACGCGCCGACAATGAACGACGGAAGAGAATCTGGAAGGACATTGTGGCTGACATCAACGTGGGGGGGTGGCAGCCCACAACATGCAACACGTCCGGAAGCGCTGGGAGGACTTCAGGTCCAGGACCCTCAGCAAGGCCCAGCACCTCTTGAAGGCAAAGCATGCAGAGGGGTGCCGGGTCCGCCTTACCAACATCCAGATGAGGGTACTGGAACGCATACACCCAGCGCTCCACCTCCACGTCCTTCAGAGGCAGACCCGTCTGAAGCCAAGCGGTAAGTGTCCATGCATACTGATTGGACGCAGTGTATGTTGAGGTGTGCCAGGAGTGTGCAGGTTGGACATATGTCGTGAAAGGCCCATGTATGGATGTGTATGTACAGGGACATGAGCCTGCCGCACGTAAGTCTAGCCATGTGTGAGGCACATCAATGGTGTATGCGTTAAAATGCATGATGGCTAAATGCATGTGTAGGTGCACACATGTATACATTTCTGTGTATGTACTGTGGCATGGTTGTGGTGTGACACATGGATGCTGGTTCCACCTTCATGTATGTGCACAATGTACATGTGCGTGTGTGTGTATTTGACATGTGTGCCACTGTGATACACCATGGATGCATGTGACACCGACATGTAGGAGGCTGATTGGCAGATGTGACATGGATGCTGATGATTTCACTGCAACAGGTGGTGGAGATGTATAGATGCATGTATGTCTGGTGACGTGTGTGCATGTGTTTGGCACTCCCCGTTTTGCATGTGACGTCAGGCTAACCTTGGGATGCTCATGCTGTTGTATGTGTATGGATGGTGCTGCCTGCTGCAACATTCCTGTTAATTTGCGCATGTGTGTGAGTTGAAATGATATGTGTGTTGGGGAGTGTGATGTCATGTGTGAAGTTTGACACTGCCACTCATGTGCGCCTGTCCTGTATGTATCAGACCATTGTACAGTGCCTGTGTTCTGTCTCTCCATGTCTGCAGCGTCAACTGATGAAGAGGGCGGAGACGGTGCTGTGGAGCATAGCGGCAGGGATCCCACCGCCAGCCAGAGACGCAAGGCCCAGCTCCCCTCCCATGTTGTCATCTCGTCGGGGAGTGAGGAGTCTGGTACTGCGTCAGCGGCCGCAGCTGCCGAGGGTAAGTCCAAGAGGCGGAAGTCGGAGGTGGACTCCTTGACAGCAGAAGGGGCAGCTGAGACCCCACAGGGACCTATGGAGGAAGATGGCACAGAGTCATCCAGGTTGTTGGGGGGTTTGGTTGAGGAGGAGGCTGTGGAAGGCCCACGCAACGGGTTTGGAGGGCGGGATTCCACTGGTGCCAGTGGTGCAGTCCAGGGTCAGGGACAGGAGGCAGCACAGGCAGCCACGGAGGTGCCTGTGTGTAATCATGTCCCCAATCCTGTGGCTGCATCATCCCGCACCAGCAGGGATGCCTTCGTCCAGACCTGTTTTCAGGGAGGGGATGTGCGAACAACAACTGGCCTTCCTCCACCTACGGATCCGGGACCGTGTTGAGCCTGCCCTGGCTGGGGTGGCGTTGCGTCAACGTGGCATTCGGGAAGACGTGCAGGGTTCCCGTGTGGACAATGCATGTTTTTTCAGATGCCTCATTGACCGCGTCGACCTTCTGGGACGGGTCACCAGTTCTGGGTTTCTCTGTGTGCTGGACCTTCTACCGACCCCCTCCTCAACTGAACCCCATATGCGCCAGTCGTCCTCCATGCCATCTTCCTGGCTATGTATCACCTGCCCACCCTGTGGAGCTGCCCCTGACCGAGCGGCCAGGCTGGTGGAGGACACATCCCTGCCACAGTCGGGAGTCGGAGGTCCAGCAGGGGTGGCCACCACAACAACTGGACCCCAGCAGGAGGAGGACGTGCAGGCATCGACAGGCAGGGCACATGCACGGCGGCAGCAGGCTCAAGGTGGGAGCGATGATGGCTCAGGGCCATCAACATCACAGGGGCAGGCATCAGCCAGAGGGCAGGAGGACCCTGGATTGGGAGTGTCTTCCGTGTGGCAGCGGTTGGGCCAGCAAATAGATGCCGAGCGGCGGTGGGTGGAAGAGGCACGGCTCACTATGGTCATGCGCAGGGCGTTGAGGCGGGCTGAGTACTTCGAGGAAATTCACAGGGAGTTGGAGGTGGACATGGCTTTATCCCTGCGAGACCTCGGGGACAGGGAAGAGGCCCGCCTCCAGGATGTTGAAGAGGAGTTTGATGATGCCCTGGCCCGGGACATCAATAAGTGAGCTGTTGGACTTGCCTGCCGCCTTTGTGAATAGTTCTGTAGGTGTAAGTTTCCTTTCTATTTTTTTTTCCTTTGGGTCGCATGGACTATGCCCGCCTTTTTGTATATAGTTATTTATTAGGTAGGCTTTTTGGTAGGTTTCCTTTGGATTGTTGGGCTCATGTACCCTGGATTTTTACATTGTATATAGTTCTGGACTGGATTTGACTTCATTGATTTTTTTCACCATGGAGCAATGGTTTTCTTATTTTTTAAACTTTGGATTTGGTTTAATGGACGAACGCTTTGGAGCCATTTCATTTGGATTTAATTGGATTCAGCATTCACATTTTTTCATTAATTTTGGACATCCAGCCTTTTGTTTATTATTTCTTTTCTTGTGTGATTTTCTTTCATTCCTTCAATTTTGTATATAATACATTTTTATTTCATACTTCATTTGTGTGGTATTCTCTCATTGGTTTCATTGCATGTCACGATGTGGGTTTTCTCATTCACGTGCCCCCATTGTGTGTATCTGATGGACATGTATTGATGTGCATACTTGTCATTTGGGATTTATCATGACATGGGGATTTCAATATGGAGATGATGGAATGATTGGTTGGGTTTTTGGACTGGGGTGGCGTGGTGTGGGATTTGGGTGGCCATAATGAGTGTGGATCGTGATGACGTGTTGGGTGGGGGGACATGAGTCGGGGCCTGCTGGAAGGTGCCAGACAATGGGTGGGGGACATGAGCTGGGCCTGCTGGCAGGTGCCCGTCACTGGGGGCGGGGTAAGGAGACATGAGTCGGGGCCTGCTGGCAGGTGCCCGTCACTGGGGGTGGGGTGGGGGGACATGAGTTGGGGCCTGCTGGCAGGTGCCCGTCTCTGGGGGTGGGGTGGGGGACATGAGTCGGGGCCTGCTGGCAGGTGCCTGTCAATGGTGGGTGGGTGTGTGTGTGGGGGGACATGAGTCGGGTCCTGCTGGCAGGTGCCTGTCAATGGTGGGTGCCTGTCAATGGTGACACGAGTCGGGGCTCACAAGTGCGCTCACAAGTGCATGGTGCCATGTGGGCTGCCTGCAGGGCATGGTGTGGGTTGTAGGTTAGTCCGCTGTGGTGTGGTCTGCCTCAGGCCATGGGGAGGGGGTAAATGGCACACCCAGGAGGGCCCACGATGATAAATCGCGTGTAAAACTTCCCGCACACCCCTGAAATACATGTATCCCGCTCGCACAAGGCCTATAGCGTGTCAAACTCCCTGCCTACCCACAAATACATGTACCCCGCTCGTACAAGGCCTATCGCGTGTGAAACTCCCTGCGTACCCCCAAATAAACGCACCCCACTCTTGCCTGGAGTATCGCGTGTGAAACTTCCCGCACACCCCACAAATACAAGTACCCCGCTCGCACAAGGCCTACTGTGTGTGAAACTCCCCGCGTACCCCCCAAATACACGTACTCCTCTCTCGCCTGGAGTATCGTGTGTGAAACTTCCCACGCATCCCCCAAATACACGTACCCCGCTCACACAAGGCATATCGCGTGTGAAACTCCCCATGTACCCCCCAAATACACATACCCCGCTCTCACCTGGAGTATCGCGTGTGAAACTTCCCGCGCACCCCCCAAATACACGTACCCCTGCTCGCACAAGGCCTATTGCATGTGAAACTCCCCACGTACCCCCAAATACACGTACCCTGCTCTCGCCTGGAGTATCACGTGTGAAATTTCCCGCGCACCCCCCAAATACACGTACCCCACTGCACAAGTCCTATTGTGTGTGAAACTCCCCGCGTACCCCCAAATACATGTACCTCGCTCTCGCCTGGAGTATCGTGTGTGAAACTTCCTGCGCACCCCCGAAATACACGTGCGCCAGAATGCTGTTTAGCGCACACGGCTGGCCCACACTCCCTCTCTGCGCTGCTCACGTGCGCTGCCTCTGAGCTGAAATCAATGAATTACCCCCTTTGTTATGATCAACTGCATCTGTGTACTCGTGGCCGCAAAAGCACTGAGACATGACATCCAGACAGGGTCACATGCACTCTCACTTTAAGTCAATAAGCTTTGTATTACCTTGACGTGAAAGAACTCACACGTGACTTCTTTGCGTCCAAGTTACATGACTTACTGGAGCATCAAGTGATCTCCAACGGCAGAGCTCCTGCCGCTGCGTATCGTACCAGACATGCCGGATTGAGGCGTGCCTTTTGGGTTTCCACTTACTTTCTAGATTCATTGGTAAGTCCCTCAACGGGTTTCCTTTCTCGTTTCTCTGACACATTTTGCTGAAACTGATGGCTATATTTATTTCCTGCATCGGGACCAAGCATACTCTGTGCATTTACTTTTCAGCATTAGCATTATGCTATATATATGTATTCAGTAAAAAAACTTTGTTAAAGGGACGTTATGGTTAAGTTGCGCTACTAAAAACCTATGAAATTCAGTAAAAAAACTTTGTTAAAGGGACGTTATGGTTAAGTTGCGCTACTAAAAACCTATGAAATTCTGTGAAAAAATGTTGTTAAAGGGACGTTATGGTTCCAAGTAAAACCGAAAAACCCTTGAAATTTGCCAGTTATGGTAAGCTAAGCAACCATAACTCGCGCCACCACCGTGCACTACTAAGACTAACACCCACGAGATCAACGATGACATCACAAATGTAATTGATGACATCACTGATGACATCACATGTGTATGTCCTTTTCATGAAATATGTGTACAAGGGATTCTTATTATAATGTTGAGAAAAAAGTGTCAAGGATCATTGCAATAAATATCATACCCTAATTAGTGCATTGAACGATGCATTGATATAAATAGCATTCTATTATGGGGTTCTATCTAGTATACTAAGCTACTAATCCAGAAACATAGCATTGTGTGTAGCGTACAAGATGAAGGTATAATATGAGAAAGCTTTGAAACAGAGCAATCATTTAATAATGTTAATATGTTGAATAATGAAATGATAATTGTTTTCTTAATAGATTTTTGTGTACTGTGAAATATGTAATAAGTAGCTAATAAAACCCATGTATTACATAATTGCATTACTATAGACAAAACACAAAGAGACAAGAACACATAATAATATGGGTATATACAGGGAAAATGAAGTCAGCAAAAAAGCACAAGTAGTAGCACAAACAATTCATAACCTAACTGATTATTTTCATGCAAATAAATGATTGCTCTGTTTCAAAGCTGCTATTTACCCTATGTATATGTATCACTTGATGTGATTGGACCCTAAGGAAAGTAGTGTGATTACAATGTATACAAATATGACCATATACAGGGAAAGTACAGCCATAAAAAAAACAACAGAACTATCAGAAAGTGCTGATAAGTCTATTGATTGTCTTTATGCACAAAAAGGATTGCTGTCTTTAAAGCTTGTGTCTTCCCCTATGTATATGTTTCATATGATGTGACTGGACTCTAAGGGAATTACTATAAGAACCTACTTGTAGGATACGTCTACAAATCAAATACAAATTTTAGTTTCTGACTGTTACTGAAGAAAACCATGTGGCCTAGATATGTCAGCAAAAGAAAAAAGAGTGAGCCAGGCATGTGATGTCATCAGTGATGTCATCAATGACATTTGTGATGTCATCTTTGATGTTGTGGGTGTTAGTCTTTGCAGTGCACGGTGGTGGCGTGAGTTATGGTTGCTTAGCTTCCCATAACTGGCGAATTTCAAGGGTTTTTCGGTTTTACTTGGAACCATAACGTCCCTTTAACAACGTTTTTTCACTGAATTTCATAGGTTTTTAGTAGCGCAATTTAACCATAACGTCCCTTTAACAACGTTTTTTTACTGAATTTCATAGGTTTTTAGTAGCGCAACTTAACCATAACGTCCCTTTAACAAAGTTTTTTTACTGAATTTCATAGGTTTTTAATAGCAAAACTTAACCATAACGTCCCTTCAACAAAGTTTTTTTACTGAATTTCATAGGTTTTTAGTAGCGCAACTTAACCATAACGTCCCTTTAACAAAGTTTTTTTTACTGAATTTCATAGGTTTTTAGTAGCGCAACTTAACCATAACATCCTTTTAACAAAGTTTTTTTACTGAATTTCATAGGTTTTTATTAGTGCAACTTAACCATAAAGTCACTTTAACACATTTTTTTTACTGAATTTCATAGTTTTTTATTAGTGCAACGTAACCATAAGGTCCTTTTCAATGGAGGAAGACCACTAGCATCCTAGGTTCTCAAAGTGGGAACCCGGGGTGGTAAAAAAAGATTTTTGTTCCCAAACCGGGACGCCGCAGGCAGGCGTCCCAGTGTAGGAAGGAAAATCTTTGACCAAGATGGACACCATCGAAAGGGAAGGCGGGGTGTATAAAGAGAACACAACAGGGCATGGGTGGGGAGTCGGGAAGACCAGGAGAGAGACACGGGGCATGAGTGGGGGGTAACACGAGGGAAACACGGGGCATGAGCGGGGGGGTGGGGGGGAAAGAAGGCAGACACGGGGCATGAGTGGGGGGTGAGGGGAAAGAAGGGAGACATGGGGCATGAGCGGGGGGTGGGGGGGTGAAGGAAGACACAGGGCATGAGCGGGGGGTGGGGGTTAAGAAAGGAGACACGGGCATGAGCGGGGGGTGGGTGGGGAAGAAGGAAGAAAGGAGACACAGGGCATGAGCGGGGGTGGGGGGAAAGAAGGGAGACACGGGGCATAAGCGGTGGGTGGGGGGAAAGATGGGAGACACGGGGGATGAGCGAGGGTGGGGGGGAAGGAGGGAGACACGGGGCATGATCGGGGGGTGGGGGGAAGAAGGGAGACACGGGGCATGAACGGGGGTGGGGAAGGAAGACATTGGGCATGAGCGGGGGGTGGGGGGGAGAAGGAAGACACGGGGCATGAGTGGGGGGTGGGGGAAAGAAGGGAGACACGGGGCATGAGCGGGGGTTGGGGGTGAAGGAAGACACAGGGCATGAGCGGGGGGTGGGGGGTAAGAAGGGAGACACGGGGCATGAGCGGGGGTGGGGGGAAAGAAGGAAGACACGGGGCATGAGCGGGGGCTGGGGGGAAGGAAGACACAGGGCATGAGCGGGGGGTGGGGGGTAAGAAGGGAGACACGGGGCATGAGCGAGGGTGGGGGGAAAGAAGGAAGACACGGGGCATGAGCGGGGGTGGGTGGGGAAGAAGGAAGAAGGGAGACACAGGGCATGAGCGGGGGGTGAGGGGGAAGAAGGGAGACACGGGGCATGAGCGGTGGGTGGGGGGAAAGATGGGAGACACGGGGGATGAGCGGGGGTGGGGGGAAGGAGTGAGACACGGGGCATGAGCAAGGGGTGGGGGGAAGAAGGGAGACACGGGGCATGAGCGGGGGTTGGGGGTGAAGGAAGACACAGGGCATGAGCGGGGGGTGGGGGGTAAGAAGGGAGACACGGGGCATGAGCGGGGGTGGGGGGAAAGAAGGAAGACACGGGGCATGAGCGGGGGCTGGGGGGAAGGAAGACACAGGGCATGAGCGGGGGGTGGGGGGTAAGAAGGGAGACACGGGGCATGAGCGAGGGTGGGGGGAAAGAAGGAAGACACGGGGCATGAGCGGGGGTGGGTGGGGAAGAAGGAAGAAGGGAGACACAGGGCATGAGCGGGGGGTGAGGGGGAAGAAGGGAGACACGGGGCATGAGCGGTGGGTGGGGGGAAAGATGGGAGACACGGGGGATGAGCGGGGGTGGGGGGAAGGAGTGAGACACGGGGCATGAGCAAGGGGTGGGGGGAAGAAGGGAGACATGGGGCATGAGCGGGGGGTGGGAGGGAAAGAAGGGAGACACGAGGCATGAGCGGGGGGTGGGGGGGAGAAGGAAGACACGGGGCATGAGCAGGGGGTGGGGGGAAAGATGGGAGACACGGGGGATGAGCGGGGGTGGGGGGGAAGGAGGGAGACACGGGGCATGAGTGGGGGGTGGGGGGAACACAAGGGAGACACGGGGCATGAGCGGGGGGTGGGGGGGAAACAGGGCACACACAGGGCATGAGTGGGGGTGGGGGGAACAGGGCACACACGGGGCATGAGCGGGGGTTGGGGGAATGGGAGCAACACACAGAGCATCAGCGTGGGTGTGGGGAGGAACAGGGGAGACACAGTACATGAGCGGGGGGTGGGGGGAAACAGGGCACACACGGGGCATGAGAGGGGGTGGGGAGCGAAGTTATAAGCCGCCCAAAAAGTGCTCTTCCTATGGAAACAGCAACTTAACCATAACTACATGGCCACTACCGTGGCCATGTAATATATATATATATCGGGGGTGGGGCGGCCCCCACCCCCTCTCATGCCCTGTGTCTGCCCTGTTCCAACAGGACAGACACGGGGCATGAGCGGGGGGCGGGGGGGAAGAAGGGAGACACAGGGCATGAGCGGGGGGTGGGGGAGGAGAAGGAAGACATGGGGCATGAGCGGGGGATGGGGGGTGGAAAGAAGGGAGATACGGGGCATGAGCGGGGGGTGGGGGGGAAGAAGGGAAACACTGTATATGAGCGGGGGGTGGGGGGGAAAGAAGGAAGACACGGGGCATGAGCGGGGGGTGGGGGGACGAAGGGAGACTCGGGGCATGAGCGGGGGGTAGGGGGTACAGGAGGGAGACACGGGGCAAGAGCGGGGGGTAGGAGGGTACAGGAGGGAGACACGGGGCATGAGCGGGGGGTGGGGGAAAGGTGGGAGACACGGGGCATGAGCGGGGGGTGGGGGGGAAGAAGGGAGACATGGGGCATGAACGGGGGGTGGGGGGAAGAAGGGAGACATGGGGCATGAGCAAGGGATGGGGGGAAGAAGGGAGACATGGGGCATGAGCGGGGGAAAGAAGGGAGACATGGGGCATGAGCGGGGGTGGGGGGAAGAAGGTAGACACGGGGCATCAACGGGAGGTGGGGGGGAGGTGGGGGGAAGAAGGGAGACACGGGGCATGAGGGGCCCCCACCCCTGCTCATGCCCCATGTCTGCCCTGTTCCAACAGGACAGACACGGGCATGAGCGGGGGGGTGGGGGGAAGAAGGGAGACAAGGGGCGTGAACGGGAGGAGGGGGGAAGAAGGAAGACATGGGGCATGAGCGGGGGCATGGTGGGGAGAAGGAAGACACGGGGCATGAGCAGGGGGGGTGAAGGGGGGAACAGGAGACAGACACGGGGCATGAGCGGGGGGGCAACAGGAGAGAGACACGGGGCATGAGCGGGTGGGGGCAACAGGAGACAGACACGGGGCATGAGCGGGGGGTGGGGGGAACAGGAGACAGACACGGGGCATGAGCGGGGGGTGGGGGGAACAGAAGACAGACACGGGGCATGAGCGGGGGTGGGGGGCAACAGGAGAGAGACACTGGGCATGAGCGGGGGGTGGGGGGTACAGGAGACAGACACGGGGCATGAGCAGGGAGTGGGGGGCAACAGGAGAGAGACACGGGGCATGAGCAGGGGGGTGAAGGGGGAACAGGAGACAGACATGGGGCATGAGCGGGGGGGAAACAGGAGGGAGACACGGGGCATGAGCGGGTGGGGAAACAGGAGACAGACACGGGGCATGAGGGTGGGGTGGGGGGGTACAGGAGAGAGACACGGGGCATGAGCGGGGGTGGGGGGAACAGGAGACAGACACGGGGCATGAGCGGGGGGTGGGGGGAACAGGAGACAGACACGGGGCATGAGCAGGGGGTGGGGGGAACAACAGAAACAGACACGGGGCATGAGCGCGGGGTGGGGGGCAACAGGAGACAAACACGGGGCATGAGCGGGGGGCAACAGGAGACAGACACAGGGCATGAGCGGGGGGCAACAGGAGACAGACACGGGGCATGAGCGGGGGTGGGGGCAACAAGAGACAGACACGGGGCATGAGCGGGGGTGGGGGGAACAGCAGACAGACACGGAGCATGAGCGGGGGGTGGGGAGAACAGGAGACAGACACGGGCATGAGCGGGGAGTGTGGGGCCAACAGGAGAGACACGGGGCGTGAGCGGGGGTGGGGGAACAGGAGACATACACGGGGCATGAGCTGGGGGTGGGGGACACAACAGACACGGGGCATGAGCGGGGGTGGGGAGAACAGACACAGGGCATGAGCGGGGGGTGGAGGGCAACAGGAGACAGACACGGGGCATGAGCGGGAGGTGGGGAGAACAGGAGACAGACACGGGGCATGAGCGGGGGAGTGGGGGCAACAAGAGAGAGACACGGGGCATGAGCGGGTGGGGGGAACAGGAGACAGACACGGGACATGAGTATGTGGGGGGAACAGGAGACAGACACGGGGCATGAGCGGGGGGGTGGGGGTAACAGGAGATAGACACGGGCATGAGCGGGGGGTGGGGGGAACAAGACACAGACACGGGGCATGAGCGGGGGATGGGGAGAACAGGAGACAGACACGGGGCATGAGCGGGGGGCGTGGGGGCAACAGGAGACAGACACGGCACATGAGGGGAACAGGAGACAGATACGGGGCATGAGTGGGGGGTAGGGAGAACAGGAGACAGACACAGAGCATGAGAGGGGGGAACAGAAGACAGACACGGGGCATGAGCGGGGGTGGGGGAAGGGGAGAGAGACACACGGGGCATGAGCGGGGGTGGGGGAGGGAGAAAGACACACGGGGCATGAGCAGGGGTGGGCGGGAAGGACGAGAGACACACGGGGCATGAGTGGGGGTGGGCGGGAGGGAGAGAGACACACGGGGGCATGATCAGGGGGTGGGCGGGAGGGTGAGAGACACACGGGGCATGAGCGGGGGTGGGGGGGAGGGAGAGAGACCGACGGGGCATGAGCGAGGGTGGGGGGAAGGGGAGAGAGACACACGGGCATGAGCGGGGGGTGGGGGGGAGGGAGAGAGACACACGGGGCATGAGCAGGGGGTGGGGGGGAGGGAGAGAGACACACGGGGCATGAGCGGGGGGTGGGGGGAAGGGGAGAGAGACACACGGGCATGAGCGGGGGGTGGAGGGAGGGAGAGAGACACACGCGGCATAAGCGGGGGGTGGGGGGGTGGGAGAGAGACACACAGGGCATGAGCGGGGGTTGGGCGGGAGGGGGAGAGACACACAGGGCATGAGCGGGGGTGGGCGGGAGGGGGAGAGACACACGGGGCATGAGCGGGGGTGGACGGGAGGGGGAGAGACACACAGGGCATGAGCGGGGGGTGCCGGGGAGGGGGAGAGACTCACTGGGCATGAGCGGGGGTGGGCAGGAGGGGGGAAGACACACGGGGCATGAGCGGGGGGTGGGCGGGAGGGGGAGAGACACACGGGGCATGAACAGGGGGTGGGCGGGAGGGAGAGAGACACACGGGGCATGAGCGGGGGTGGGCAGGAGGGGGAGAGACGCACGGGGCATGAGCGGGGGGTGGGGGGAAGGGGAGAGAGACACACGGGCATGAGCGGGGGGTGGGGAGAGGGAGAGAGACACACGGGGCATGAGCGGGGGGTGGGGGGGTGGGAGAGAGACACACAGGGCATGAGCGGGGGTTGGGCAGGAGGGGGAGAGACACACAGGGCATGAGCGGGGGGTGGGAGGGAGGGGGAGAGACACACGGGCATGAGCGGGGGTGGACGGGAGGGGGAGAGACACACAGGGCATGAGCGTGGGGTGGGCGGGAGGGGGAGAGACTCACTGGGCATGAGCGGCGGGTGGGCAGGAGGGGGAGAGAGACACACGGGCATGAGCGGGGGGTGGGGGGAGAGAGAGAGACACACGGGGCATGAGCAGGGGGTGGGCGGCTGGGAGAGAGACACACAGGGCAAGAGCGGGGGTTGGGCGGGAGGGGGAGAGACACACAGGGCATGAGCGGGGGGTGGGCGGGAGGGGTAGAGACACACAGGGCATGAGCGGGGGGTGGGCGGGAGGGGGAGAGACACACGGGGCATGAGCGGGGGCGGACGGGAAGGGGAGAGACACACAGGGCATGAGCGGGGGGTGCGCGGGAGGGGGAGAGACTCACTGGGCATGAGCGGGGGGTGGGCAGGAGGGGGGAAGACACACGGGGCATGAACAGGGGGTGGGCGGGAGGGAGAGAGACACACGGGGCATGAATGGGGGTGGGCAGGAGGGGGAGAGACACACGGGGCATGAGCGGGGGGTGGGGGGAAGGGGAGAGAGACACACGGGCATGAGCGGGGGGTGGGGGGAGGGAGAGAGACACACGGGGCATGAGCAGGGGGTGGGAGGGTGGGAGAGAGACACACAGGGCATGAGCGGGGGTTGGGCGGGAGGGGGAGAGACACACAGGGCATGAGCGGGGGGTGGGCGGGAGGGCGAGAGACACACGGGGCATGAGCGGGGGTGGGCAGGAGGGGGAGAGACACACGGGGCATGAGCGGGGTGGGCAGGAGGGGGAGAGACACACAGGGCATGAGCGGGGGGTGGGTGGAAGGGGAGAGAGACACACAGGCATGAGCAGGGGGTGGGGGGTGGGAGAGAGACACACAGGGCATGAGCAGGGGTTAGGCGGGAGGGGGAGAGACACACAGGGCATGAGCGGGGGGTGGGCGGGAGGGGGAGAGACACACGGGGCATGAGCGGGGGGTGGACGGGAGGGGGAGAGACACACAGGGCATGAGCGGGGGGTGGGCGGGAGGGGGAGAGACACACGGGGCATGAGCGGGGGGTGGGCGGGAGGGGGAGAGACACACGGGGCATGAGCGGGGGTGGGCGGGAGGGTGAGAGACACACGGGGCATGAGGGGGGGTGGGGGTGAGGGAGAGAGACATATGGGGCATGAGCGGGGGTGGGCGGGAGGGAGAGAGACACACGGGGCATCTGCAGGGGGTGGGGGAAGGGCAGAGAGACACACGGGGAATGAGCGGGGGTGGAGGGGAGGGAGAGAGACACACGGGCATGAGCGGGGGTGGGGGGGAGAGAGACACACGGGGCATGAGCGGGTGGTGGGGGGAGGAAGAGAGACACACAGGGCATGAGCGGGGGGTGTGGGAAGGGGGAGAGACACACGGGGCATGAGCGGGGGTGGGGGGAGGGAGAGAGACACACGGGGCATGAGTGGGGGGTGGGGCGGAGGGGGAGAGACACACAGGGCATGAGCGGGGGTGGGGGGTAGGGAGAGAGACACACGGGGCATGAGCGGGGGGTGGGCGGGAGGGGGAGAGACACACTGGGCATGAGCGGGGGGTGGGGGGAAGGGGAGAGAGACACACGGGGCATGAGCGGGGGTGAGGGGGAGGGAGAGAGACACACGGGGCATGAGCGGTGTTAGGCAGAAGCCTGTGCAGTTCCCTTAGGGAGCACTGCAAAAGATTTAAGACTACAGGTATAGCAGTAAACCCACTTGGTAGCAGTCCGCACCACCCAGATTTACCTGGTAGCTGTGGCTGAGCAGTCAGACTCCCCTCAAGAAGAGTTAGGCAGTATGTAAAGTATACACCATAGGTACTCAAATACAATAGCACAAGCAACCACTGACCAGAGCTTGGTCTCAAAAGTATATAGTTATTAATTATTAATTTATTAAACACACATAAGTTGAAATCACTCTGCAAAATATAGTAAAAAACACTTCAAACACAGTTACAATGAAAGCAGTTTTAACCCTTACTCCTATCTAGACAACTCTAGGTTAACACCACATAATTAAAACAGAGGTGAGCGCTTAACGTTAGATGACACTCTAGTAGGTTCAAGAAAGGGATAAAAAGAAACAGAAATGGGTTAAACACACCACTCTAAGGTCTAGAACACTTGCAATAGGCTCAAAGAAGCACAAAATCACAGGTGAGCAAAAGTCACTAGGCAGGGCACACTCTTAGAGTAGCCGGAGCGAAAAGGTGCCCAAGATCACACTGTTATTAGGGATTCGAAGTCTTGCAAAGAGTTAGAAAGAGTTTAGGGTGACTTAGAAAGTGTAGCCAGGGTGTTCCAGGCACTCCCAGGTTCGAAAGCCGGGGGCTAAATCTACCCCGTACAGTCGGTGGCAAGGGAAGCCAGGCGGAACACGATACCTTAAGTGGAAAAGATCCTCCAGCGGTGGCAGTTGTTCCAGGCAGTGGCAGCAAGGCTCGACGTCGGTCAGGGGAGAAGAAGTTCTCGCTGAAGAGCAGAAGAAGAAGGTCGTTGCACTGCCCGGGAAGAAACCAGCCGCGGAGTCCTCCAGTTAAAGGGTTGTACCGACTTTCGCGGATAGGGGTAAAAGTGTGGTATGCCGGTTGCCGGGGTGCTTGGCACGGGCAAGGCGGCCACGAGATACCTCGAGAAGCGAAAAGAAGGTGAAAACTGGTTGTCCCCACCAGTCAAGGGAAGGAGCCACTCCGTTAAGAGTTCTCCTCGGTCGTCGGGAAAAGTGGTGAGACGGTTCAGCAGGGCTCCACCGGGTGGTGTCGTCGAAGCAGGTCGGCTCAGCTCTTCCCTCGTCGGATTCTTGGTCCTGTGGCGACTTCTGAAGTTCCAGTCCCCAAAGCCCTGCTTTTATGCAGCAAACCCCCATTCACCCAGCCTAGCTGTCACTCAAACATGCTAAGTGGTGAGCCGGCCGGCTCACCACTTGGGCCAATCAGGACGGAGTGCGACTTGAGTTACCAAGGTAACTCAGTCCAGGGTGCCTAAATCCCCCTCCACCCCCCCTAAGTACCCCAGACAGAGTGGCACCACTTTGGAGGGCTTCTGTGGAGAAGCCCGCCAAAAGTGGAACAAAGGGCTCCACTTTGGGTCAGAGTTACAGAGGCGAACGCCAACGCCATTTTAGAATCAAGTTTTGGCAAAAAGTCCCAACCGGAGTTATAATAATAAATATATAAACCGGCGGTATGTTTAAGGCTACTGTAAATAAATAATTAAATGTGTTAGCCTAAAACAATGGGAAATCCCATAGGGAAATATTCGCGGTCGAATATAAAAAGTAGTTTCCACTGCCACCAGCCAAAACTCGATCAGGGGGGACGGAGACGTGCCCCCTTGACTAACAGACCCTGGGGCAATCGAATTGCCCCAGCCAGTACGTCCACAATGTGATGGTTTGTACTGGTTCTGTTCAGGATTCAAGACTAGCAAAGTCTTTGGTGACTTTACATGCCCTGGGAGACAGTAGTCAGTCCCAGGGTATGGAGTCTATGTTGGGGAGTCCCTAGGACCCCCCTGGGTCACGGCACAGAGGGTGCGGTGTAACCCACATCACAAAAATACATGAGGCCCTATGGAGTAAAAGACCCCATAGCCCATTCAACACAAGGTTTCACCAAGAAAACACACTTCAACATGTCCAAGAGTGAGGGTAAAAGAGTCTCACTCTTGGCAGGAGAAAAAAAAGAAACCCCAGAAATCCAGCAAAGCTGCTGGGGGACTCACTAGGTAGGGAAATTCAGCCTAAACAGAGAATTCTCCCTAACACTCGCCCCCCCCAGACTAAGGGACAGGAGGATTTAATCCACTCCTGGATGAACCTCATACCTCTAGTCGATGATATACATCCTAGAGAGTCCATCAGCATTTTGATGGTGACACCCTGACCTGTGCTCAATGGTGAAATCAAACCCTTGCAGGCAGATTGACCATCTCAATAGTTTTGGATTTTCCCCTTTCATTTGCATTAACCATCTCAAGGGTTGGTGGTCAGTCTGAATAACAAAAGTAGAACCATACAAGTATGGCCTAAACTTCTTCAGTGCCCACACAATAGCAAAGCATTCTCTTTCGATAGTTGCCCACCTTGTCTCAGGATCCTTCAGTTTCCTACTGATGAAGCAAATGGGGTGCTCCCTACCCTTCTCATCCAGTTGGCTTAGAACTGCACCTATACCTACATTGGAAGCATCAGTTTGTACAATGAAAGGTTGGTGGTAGTCAGGAGCTCTTAATACTGGAGCTTGGCAAAGAGCTCTCTTCAGTTTTTCAAAGGCCTGATTGCACTCCTCATTCCATTTTACCTTTTTAGGGAATTTGGGAGAGGAGATTACATTCAGTGGAGAAGCTATGGTCCCATAGTTCTCAATGAAATTCCTGTAATATCCAGTGAGGCCTAGAAAAGCTCTCACTTGGGTTTGAGTAGTTGGTGTTGTCCAATTTTGCACAGCTTCAATCTTGCTGGGCAAAGGCCTTATTTCTCCACCTCCTACCTCATGTCCAAGGTAGACCACTTTACTTTGACCAATCTGGCACTTACTGGCTTTGATTGTCAAATGGGCCTGTTTCAGAGCCTGCAACACATGTCCTAGGTGGTTCACATGTTCTTCCCAGGAGTGGCTGAAGACTGCAATGTCATCCAAGTATGCCATGCAGAAATCTTCCATTCCAGCCAGAACTTGGTTCACCATCCTTTGGAATGTGGCAGGTGCATTTTTTAGTCCAAAAGGCATGACCTTAAACTGGTACAAGCCAACTGGGGTTGAAAATGCAGTTTTCTCCTTGGCATGGTCTGTCAGGGCTATTTGCCAATAGCCTGACGTCAGGTCAAATGTGCTGAGGTACTTGGCTGCACCAAGTTTATCCACCAACTCATCTGTCCTGGGCAAAGGGTGGGCATCAGTCTTGGTGACTGCATTTAGAGCTCTATAGTCCACACAGAATCTCAAGTCTTTGGATCCTGCCTTTGGTACTAACACAACGGGGCTAGACCATGGACTGGTAGAGGGCTCTATTACCCCGAGATCAAGCATCTTCTTGACCTCTCCTTTGATGTGGGTTCTGATATGTTCTGACATTCTGTACCCTCTGCTTTTGACTGGCAGACAGTCACCAGTGAGTATCTCATGCTGGCCCCAAGGGGTCAAGCCTGGTGACAGTGAGAACAGGGAGGCAAACTGATTTAACATAGATTTGCACTCCTCTTGTTGCTCAGGTGTCAGGTCTGAAGAGAGATTGACTCCTTCAACTTTTTCATCTAAGGGCACACCTCTGAGGAGATCAGGGAGAGATTCACTCTCTTCTTCCTCTGCAGCTGAAGCTAGAAGCAAGGCTCCTACATCAGGCCTGGAGATGTATGCCTTTAGTCGGTTGGTGTGGAAGACTCTAGGAGCTTCCCTGGGTCTGCCCAGATCCACCAGATAGTTGACCTCTCCAAGTTTTCCCACAATCTTGAAGGGTCCCATCCATTTGTCTTGCAAGGCCCTCTGCCTTGTTGGGAGCATAACTAGAACTAGCTGGTCTTGAGTAAACTCAACCATGTTAGCCTTCTGGTCATGCCAATGTTTGACCAGAGCTTGACCAGCTTTCAAGTTGTCACTTGCTTCTGCCATCATGTGTGACATTCTCCTCCGGAGCCCTATCACATAGTCAGTCACTCTGACTGGCTTGAGGGGAGGAGCACCTTCCAATCCCTCCTTAATCAGGGCCAAGGGACCTCTGACTGGATGGCCATAGAGAAGCTCAAAGGGAGAATAGCCTACTCCCTCCTGAGGGACTTCTCTATAAGCAAAGAGAAGGCATGGCAGTAGAAGGTCCCACTTTTTCTTAAGGGGTTCCTCTAAAGCACCTATCATGCTCTTCATGGTTCTGTTAAACCTTTCAACCAACCCGTTTGTCTGAGGGTGGTATGCTGTTGAGAACTTGTAAGTAACTCCACAAGTTTTCCACATGGCTTTCATGTAGTGGGACATAAAGTTTGATCCCCGGTCAGAGATTACTTCCTTAGGAAACCCAACCCTGGTGAAAATACCAAGGAGGGCCTTAGCCACAGCCGGAGCTGTAACAGTCCTCATAGGAATTACCTCAGGGTACCTAGTAGCATGGTCTACTACAACAAGTATAAATCTGTTGCCTGAGGAGGTTGGAGGATCAAGGGGACCAACAATGTCAATCCCTACCCTCTCAAATGGGACTCCCACAACTGGGAGAGGCACTAAAGGTGCCACATTCTTGGAACCAACCTTACCAGAAGTCTGGCAGGTATGGCAGCTCTTACAATATCTATCTACTTCAGCCCCCATCTTTGGCCAATAAAAGTAGAGTGAGAGCCTTTCCTTGGTCTTCTTGAAACTCAAGTGACCAGCCAAAGGTATCTCATGGGCTAGTTGTAAGAACTGTTGTCTGTTCTCTTGTGGGACTACAAGGCGTTTGTAGTCTCCAGGTTCAGACTCAGTGGGTTCACTGTAGAAGAGGCCATCTTCCCAGTGCAACCTGTACTTCCCAGGCTCTTGCCCATCAGCTTGAGAAGCTGCCTGGTGGCGGAGACCTTCCAGAGTTGGACATTCTCTTTGCCCCTTACGAAAAGCTGCCCTGCTAGGCCCCCCTTCTGCCAGTAAAGACTGCAGCTCAGGATGGTCCTCAGGGTCCAAATCTCCAATAAGGTTGGGGCCTCCTTCTAGCTCTTCCTCAGAGTCTAGCTCAACCACACAGGGTTGTACCTCCCTCTCAGCCTCAGCTGGAGGTGGAGTTACAGGTGTAACTTTGGACAACCTAGGGGAAGTCCTTGTTGGAAGCACTGGAGTGCTTGCTGCTGGCTTTTTCCTAGGAGTCTTGGGTTGCCCCTTTGCTCCTGATCTGGTAGTTACTGCAGTAAGTTGCTCCAGGGGGAGAGGAGTGATTTCTGTCATCATCTCCTGAGATAACCCTCGCAGGGTTTTCTCTCTTGCAGGCCTGGTGAGCTCCTGTAACCTTTTGCTAGGTGGTCTGGGGGTATGTGACACAACTCCAAGAGCTTTGAGGTCATTACCCAACAGAACCCTACCTGGCACTTCACTTTGTACACTGACAGGTATTTTTACAGCCATATCATTACATTGGATGAGAACTGGTAACTGGGGACACATCTGCACAGGCCCACCAGCTAACTTGGTGAGGCATTTGGGTGCCTTAGCAACATCCTCTGCCTTGAAAAATGATTCATCCACCACAGTTATGCTGGCTCCAGTGTCCCTAATGGCAGGAGTCTCCTGACCATTCACCTGGACACTGTCCTTATAATACTCTTTAGTATTATCTGGGATAGAGTTATAGACATCTAAATTCTGTTGTTCCCACAACCCCAGAGAGACTAAAGAAACACTAGCTGAGACTCCAGTGGGTTCATCAGCTAGTAATAGAAAGTTTCCACTTGCCATATGTACTTCCTCTTCTGGAGCGAAGGCTAAGGAGGCAAGCTGGACCCCTGAAGGTTTACCCTTACATCTGGGATCTCCTTTCACATGGTCAGTAGCCTTACAAACAAAGCATGAGCCAAAGGCTCGCTGGAATGGAGGCTTGTTCTGACCTCCTTCTGGTCTGGGACCAGGAGGTACACTAGCCTGATTTGGTTTCCCTTGTGGCTTACCCTTATAGTTTTGTTTGGGGCCCTCTTTGGAATTTGTAGTATTAGAATTCCCTTTGGAGTCCTTTTTTGGCTGTTTCTCCCCATCCTTCTTCTGAGTTACCCCAGAATCCTTGTGTTGGCCCTGTTGGCAACCCACAAGTCAGCAGCCTTAGCTAGCTTCCGGGAATCTAATTCCCTGGAATCAGCCAAGTGTTGTCTGAGCTCAGGAGAGCAGGCATCATAAATAGTCTCCAACATAAACAAATTCTTCATACCTTCATAAGTGTTCACCTTGTAACCCTTAATCCATCCCTCTAAGTTTTTCAAACATTCACTCACCCAGGTAGCCCAAGGGGTACCATCATGCTTTTTGAGGCTCCTAAACCTCTTAAGATACTGGGAAGGGGTCTTCCCAAACCTAGCTATCAAAGCTAGTTTCACACATTCATAGTCCTTCCTATCCTCCTCCCCCATCTCCATTACCACATCAGTTGCAACAGGGGGAAGCCTAGAGAACAACCAGGTGAGTAAGTCATTTCCTGTGATGTTCTGGAGCCCATGATTATATTCAAACAGAGACAACCAATCCAACACATCCAACTTAGGCTCATACATACCAATCAATTCTTTAGGCATCCGGGGTCTTTTAGGACTGGAACTTCTAGAGGAGCCAGAGAGAGAAACATTCTCAACAGATAATTTCTTCATTTCTAAGTCATACTTGAGCTCCATTTCCCTTAGCCTTAGTTCTTTGTCAGTTTGAGCATTAAGTTTCTTATACTCCAATTCTAGTTTCATTTTCTCCAGTTCAAAGTACTGAGGACTAAATGTGGGACCTGGTAAAGGTCCAGTAGGTACAGCAGGTAGAGCAGGCAGAGGCCTAGGGGGGACAGTCACAACAGCCTCACCCTCCTCCTCTGACTCTTCCTCAGAATCATCAACATTTTGCTCCATGTTAACTTCAATACTGTCATCTACAGTTGCTGGAGTGGTAGGTTCCTCTGAACCATCACCCAGACTTTGGTTAGCTAACAATCTTTCAATCAGCTCCATTTTCTTGCCCTTAGTCAGGAGATCCTTATGTTTACAGAGCACTCTTAAACAATCAGCAGTTTTGGCTGCAAGGGACTCTTGACTATAGCTTTCTATAACTGACATGTTAGAGGTTTACTTTTACAGTGCTAAGCTTTGTGGTTAGTTGCACTAAGGTATTCAAGCACAATAAAATGTATACTCAATACAGATCCCACCGCTGTACACCAGTGTTAGGCAGAAGCCTGTGCAGTTCCCTTAGGGAGCACTGCAAAAGATTTAAGACTACAGGTATAGCAGTAAACCCACTTGGTAGCAGTCCGCACCACCCAGATTTACCTGGTAGCTGTGGCTGAGCAGTCAGACTCCCCTCAAGAAGAGTTAGGCAGTATGTAAAGTATACACCATAGGTACTCAAATACAATAGCACAAGCAACCACTGACCAGAGCTTGGTCTCAAAAGTATATAGTTATTAATTTATTAAACACACATAAGTTGAAATCACTCTGCAAAATATAGTAAAAAACACTTCAAACACAGTTACAATGAAAGCAGTTTTAACCCTTACTCCTATCTAGACAACTCTAGGTTAACACCACATAATTAAAACAGAGGTGAGCGCTTAACGTTAGATGACACTCTAGTAGGTTCAAGAAAGGGATAAAAAGAAACAGAAATGGGTTAAACACACCACTCTAAGGTCTAGAACACTTGCAATAGGCTCAAAGAAGCACAAAATCACAGGTGAGCAAAAGTCACTAGGCAGGGCCCACTCTTAGAGTAGCCGGAGCGAAAAAGTGCCCAAGATCACACTGTTATTAGGGATTCGAAGTCTTGCAAAGAGTTAGAAAGAGTTTAGGGTGACTTAGAAAGTGTAGCCAGGGTGTTCCAGGCACTCCCAGGTTCGAAAGCCGGGGGCTAAATCTACCCCGTACAGTCGGTGGCAAGGGAAGCCAGGCGGAACACGATACCTTAAGTGGAAAAGATCCTCCAGCGGTGGCAGTTGTTCCAGGCAGTGGCAGCAAGGCTCGACGTCGGTCAGGGGAGAAGAAGTTCTCGCTGAAGAGCAGAAGAAGAAGGTCGTTGCACTGCCCGGGAAGAAACCAGCCGCGGAGTCCTCCGGTTAAAGGGTTGTACCGACTTTCGCGGATAGGGGTAAAAGTGTGGTATGCCGGTTGCCGGGGTGCTTGGCACGGGCAAGGCGGCCACGAGATACCTCGAGAAGCGAAAAGAAGGTGAAAACTGGTTGTCCCCACCAGTCAAGGGAAGGAGCCACTCCGTTAAGAGTTCTCCTCGGTCGTCGGGAAAAGTGGTGAGACGGTTCAGCAGGGCTCCACCGGGTGGTGTCGTCGAAGCAGGTCGGCTCAGCTCTTCCCTCGTCGGATTCTTGGTCCTGTGGCGACTTCTGAAGTTCCAGTCCCCAAAGCCCTGCTTTTATGCAGCAAACCCCCATTCACCCAGCCTAGCTGTCACTCAAACATGCTAAGTGGTGAGCCGGCCGGCTCACCACTTGGGCCAATCAGGACGGAGTGCGACTTGAGTTACCAAGGTAACTCAGTCCAGGGTGCCTAAATCCCCCTCCACCCCCCCTAAGTACCCCAGACAGAGTGGCACCACTTTGGAGGGCTTCTGTGGAGAAGCCCGCCAAAAGTGGAACAAAGGGCTCCACTTTGGGTCAGAGTTACAGAGGCGAACGCCAACGCCATTTTAGAATCAAGTTTTGGCAAAAAGTCCCAACCGGAGTTATAATAATAAATATATAAACCGGCGGTATGTTTAAGGCTACTGTAAATAAATAATTAAATGTGTTAGCCTAAATCAATGGGAAATCCCATAGGGAAATATTCGCGGTCGAATATAAAAAGTAGTTTCCACTGCCACCAGCCAAAACTCGATCAGGGGGGACGGGGGGACGGAGACGTGCCCCCTTGACTAACAGACCCTGGGGCAATCGAATTGCCCCAGCCAGTATGTCCACAATGTGATGGTTTGTACTGGTTCTGTTCAGGATTCAAGACTAGCAAAGTCTTTGGTGACTTTACATGCCCTGGGAGACAGTAGTCAGTCCCAGGGTATGGAGTCTATGTTGGGGAGTCCCTAGGACCCCCCTGGGTCACGGCACAGAGGGTGCGGTGTAACCCACATCACAAAAATACATGAGGCCCTATGGAGTAAAAGACCCCATAGCCCATTCAACACAAGGTTTCACCAAGAAAACACACTTCAACATGTCCAAGAGTGAGGGTAAAAGAGTCTCACTCTTGGCAGGAGAAAAAAAAGAAACCCCAGAAATCCAGCAAAGCTGCTGGGGGACTCACTAGGTAGGGAAATTCAGCCTAAACAGAGAATTCTCCCTAACAAGCGGGGGGTGGGCGGGAGGGGGAGAGACACATGGGGCATGAGCGGGGGGTGGGCGGGAGGGGGAGAGACACACGGGGCATGAGCGGGGGTGGGCGGGAGGGTGAGAGACACACGGGGCATGAGGGGGGGTGGGGGTGAGGGAGAGAGACATATGGGGCATGAGCCGGGGTGGGCGGGAGGGAGAGAGACACACGGGGCATCTGCAGGGGGTGGGGGGAAGGGCAGAGAGACACACGGGGCATGAGCGGGTGGTGGGGGGAGGGAGAGAGACACACAGGGCATGAGCGGGGGGTGTGGGAAGGGGGAGAGACACACGGGGCATGAGCGGGGGTGGGGGGAGGGAGAGAGACACACGGGGCATGAGTGGGGGGTGGGGGGGAGGGGGAGAGACACACAGGGCATGAGCGGGGGTGGGGGGTAGGGAGAGAGACACACGGGGCATGAGCGGGGTGTGGGCGGGAGGGGGAGAGACACACTGGGCATGAGCGGGGGGTGGGGGGAAGGGGAGAGAGACACACGGGCATGAGCGGGGGTGGAGGGGTGGGAGAGAGACACACGGGGCATGAGCTGGGGGTGAGGGGGAGGGAGAGAGACACACGGGGCATGAGCGGGGGGTGGGCGGGAGGGGGAGAGACACATGGGGCATGAGCGGGGGTGGGGGGGAGGGAGAGAGACACACGGGGCATGAGCTGGGGGTGGGGGGGAGAGAGCGAGACACACGGGTCATGCGCAGGGGGTGGGGGAAGGGGAGAGAGACACATGGGGCATGAGCGTGGGGGTGGGGGGAGTTTAGAGAGACACACAGGGCATGAGCGGGGGGTGGGGGGAGGGAGAGAGACACACAGCGTTCGTGTGCAGGCGGAAGATCCCGCTCCTCGGCCCTCCGCTGGCCACCGTGTGCCGATGGCGTGAGCGGGGGGCTGGAGGAACAGGGGAGACACGGAGCATGAGTGTGGGTGGGGGGGACAAGAAGGACACACGGGGCATGAGCGGGGGTGGGAGGAACAAGAGACAGACACAAGACTTACTGTGCAGGCGGCGAGGAACAAAGATGGCGGGCGTCTCTGAAGCCAGGCACACTGCACGCTTTCACCGCATCCAATGAGAGAGCACGTCAGATGTCCGCGGACATCACGCAAGCTGCTTGCCCACAGAGCGAACAGGGAATTGTGTCCACGAAGCGAACACAGATATCACTAATTTTTTTCACTTACATTTTTGTAATTTTTTTAAAAACTACTGGACGGATTTACACCAAATAAAGCAAAGCACGCTTTCGGGACCAAGCCGCCGCTCCTGCCGCAAATTTGGTGTAAATCCATCCAAGGGTTTGGGCTGTAGGCGTGAGCAAAGTTTTTTCCCATTATGTCTATGGGAAAAAAAAATGTTTTGGGACCCCGCCTATAACTTTCCCCCCCCTGGACGAATCCTCACCAAACTTTGCAAATAAATTCAGAGTGACCGAAATACTTTTTTTCCAAAGTTTGGTGAGGATTCGTCCAGGGAGAGCGAATTTATAAGCCGCCCAAAAAGTGTTCTTCCTATGGAAACACCAACTTAACCATAACTATATGGCCACTACCGTGGCCATGTAATGCAGGAACACCGTGGTTGTTCTTTCTTCGGACTGATGAATGACGTTATATGGAGCATCACCACCTGGCCATTCATCCTAGAGCTTTTCGTGCTCGGCGCATGATGCTATTTTGAACTGTTTTTGCTTACCTTCTTGTATGTGTATATTAATTGAGCCTGCACTGCACATGAAGTGATTTCACTGATTCCTAATCACTTTAACTTCTTCACCAATAGACTGCCACATCACAGTGGTCTTGTGTAATCGACCTCTGTTATTTGCTTGCTTCGGTATGTCTTTTCTCATCAAACGAAAGACATGGAACTTATTCAGTGATTTTTGGTGAGGTGTGGTTATGCTGATGTGGTGTCACAACAACTTCCACCTAGCACTTCTCAAGTCCTATCTCTCATGTGATTTTACGTGGTATGGTATCACAACTAATTTTTCGCAGTAATTTCCATTTCTCAGTTTACGCGTGCCATGCCTCATATGCACTCCATTTCGTGTTTTTTCAGTATCCTCAAGATTATCTCTTCCAATACATGAGGGTGCTAACCAAACAGCCAGGATCTTACTCCTGCGTTTCCGGTAATAATGAGCAATGTGTGAGCAATTATTGCTATAGATCTTTAATTAGTAAAGACATGCAATGCTCTCTATCACACCCATTTAATGGGGCATCCTTCTTTTTTAATGTTAAAGAATACCAATAGAGTGATTTATGTCATGTATCCAATCTAACTGGAATGTATTAGGCATCATGGACCAATATTTTATTCATGCTTTTTAAAAAAATTCAGAAGTCATGGTATTACAACCTTGGTTAGCAATTGCATATTTGTTTGTATGCTTGTATGTTTGTATACGATTCTAATGGTTTCATTTTCTGTTTTTCTCTTTTTCCTTTGACTTTTTCTCTCCTTTACAGCGTAAATTGGGCCCCCCTTTCTTTGCTATGTCGCAACCAACTTGCCTAGTCTCTCGCTCCATGTTCTGTCTGAATACACGGTCAAACGATGGTGTGTGTTTGTATACATTGGGCAATGCTGATGGTTATGGGAAAAATAAATGTGTTCATTTGATTATGAAAAACTTCTTTTGCTATGTTGTTTTTGTACCGAATACTCAAGAACTTTGTTTTATGCCTTGAAAAGGACCTACTTGGTGGAAACACGTGTCGGCACTACTGTTCTATCTAAACACCATTAGCTCAGCTGCGTGCTCGACTTGGAAACAAGACGACACGGCGCAACACAGGTTCGATCCCTGGGTCCGCGCTTAGAACCCTCTGGGTATTACGCGTGTTATAAATAACCTATCATATCATTAAACTACTTTCAGTATCTGAATTTGTTTGCTAATCCTGGATTCTCATTGCTAGTTGTCAGCGCATGTTTAGGGATCCACACCAGTTTATTCTCTTTCTTTCTTTTCTCCTGCTATCCCCCCCTGTATCAACAATCCTTCCCTGTCCATTGGGGAGTCTGTATTGAGACAGTATGGTGACACCATCACCGCCTTGTTGCTGATGCTTTGATTTTACTTTTGGTCTCATGTGACTCATGTTGGTTCACCCATCTCGAATCTCGTCGTTCTTATGCTAGACTTCCTTAAGCATCATGTAATCATGGTGACCATGAGTCATGATGAGCCCATCTACGACTTGAATCCTGGCTTGTACTTGCCGATCTCTTGCAACATTATGTTTCCCGTATTGACCCCTGCAACTTGATGTGCTCTCTCCACTTGCTTATGTGCTCTATAACACTGTATTTCGCCAGCTTTGCTTCTTCCTCTCTTTCACCACACTCACTGCTTCTCAGTCTTTTTTTCCTGTCCCAGTCTTTCCCCTACCTCCTCTACCCCCTCCACCATCCCCTCACTATATTCTATGCACTTACCCTATCAGAATTGTCGTCAGACCTAGGATGATATTTGCTTTTTTGTTCCTCTCCCTCCTCACTCCCCCCTTCCCTCACCTTTTGTCATTGCCCTGCACTACCAGAAATGTCATCAGGTCTAGTATGATAGTCATTGTCTGTCTCATCTCCTACTTCCAACTCCCTCCCTCCTCTCCTTATCATTGTCAAAGCTCTTGCACTATCTGAGATGTCGTCAGGCCTAGTACGATAGTTAATTTCACATTCTTAATGTCTCAAGGCCTTGTAAGAATGTCATTGTATTTTCCCTTGCTCCCTCCCTTGCCTTGAAGCACTTTGACCCACATGTGTATATAGGCGCGCTATACAAATAAACTAGAATATCAATAACTTCTTCAACACTGTAACGAGATGGCTTTCTTCCCTCCCATCTGGGTGACCTGTCATACTGATATTATAAAGTTGCAACCGATCCTCAGCATCTTCTGCATGTCTCTCAAGGATTCTTCTAGTTGAGCCTTGGGTGATTTCACGATAGCCTTCAGTGTCCACACCTTGGGTTCTGCGGAGGCCCCTCTCTTGGCCACTTTATACAAATCAAGCCTGATCAAGTATAACTTCACTCCGACTTCACCTATTTTTTGTTCTAGTGAACTTCTGCTCTCTTTTATGACTTGCAATATTTCCTGCACAGGAAAAAGGGATTCCCCGGGATCCATTTGTGCTCTCGTAGAACCATTCTTGAACACCATCTATGACAGACAAATTTGGTTTTGCATAGCCTGATTCCAACTGCATTATACCTTGCCCCTTGTCATCATGAATTTAGGCATTTATGGGACCCCATCAGAGTCTTTGCTCCTAAACCCCATAAACCACAGCTAGATGAATGTGGACAGCCACAATATATATTCTTTATAAATCTTAGAAATTATTCAGATTCACCTGCTTCACAGCATCTAGAAAGTAACTTGCAGGACACGTGAATCTCAATCAGTACCAATTAAGTCACAGGGTTTCCATGGGCACTGGCAAGACACCACAGCTGCTCTCCTTGGTTCTATGTTCATTCATCGCCCCTTTTTTTCTGCATTTATTTTCCTGAAAATATTTTGCTGAAAAAAATGTTTTTTTAATTTGGAGGGAGAATCGCTCCCCTCCCCTATTTTGTATTCCCTATACACCACCCCACCCTACCTCTTATATCACCCCATATTTTTTGATGTTTTTTTTGGCAACACATTTTTGGCAAAAAGTGCCACGAAAGAAAAACATGCAATGAATGAATGTCGTACCCTCTCCTTATGTTATACCATCAATTAAATGGCAAGGATTGAGAATTGAAGCTGCACACCTTCACTGTATCATGTTACGTGTTACTTGCACCCACCTCTCCAGGCTCAAACTAGATCCAGGAGTTTATGACACTGTTTCCCCCTTGAAGGTTTTTTGGGCTTCTTTGCTTCCAGAAATGCTGCAGTAAAGCATCAAGTAGATGTGGGCCTCAAGTTGCACCACTCGAGCATGAGAGGTCAAGGATTCATGGAACTCAACTCACCTTCTCTACAGTCATTTTCCGCATCCATGCACTATACACATTCCAGGTCGATGTCCTCCACCCCAAGACCACAGAAGCTCATCCCATAACTCCTGCCTCCTGTCTGCTTCTCAATCATGTTGAGCCCAAAAGGAATAAGAGACTGCCTCTGAGTGCTGCCGGGGTGTTCACAGAAAATCCACCAGCTACTGAGCTGCAAACCAAGAGCTCTGCTGGTTCCTCGTTCGTGCATATGACTCATGATTGTTAAAGTGGGGTTCCTGTGCCAAAGAAGCTTCAACATTTAGTGACAGCTCATTTTTGCGGTCTATAGTGCTCTCTGCTGCTTTGGGACATACTCTGAGAGCATCAAGGCCATGTTATCAGTGTGAAAGGATCCAACAGGGCACTTAGTAAAGAGAGTATCACAATCAGCTCCGCTCTGATCTGATGCTGGCCACCCTGTCCTGGAGTTCATGTTTGCAGTCCAGAAGTACCTGAGCCCAGAGTGTCCTGTGAGTCCAGGCGGTTATTGGTGGAAACACTTGGATGTGTGTTCCATCCCGAGGATAGAGGCCAACATAGATTAATTTAAGTCAGCACTGCGAGGACCAAGTTAGCTAATGGTGTGAGTGAGTGCTTGACAGAACTAGATAAGTGAGCAATGCCCTTGCTTTATTACTGTGGGATATTGGTAGGCAGCTTGCTGCCGTGTGGGAGAGTAGATTGCGTGCAGTAATGTAAAGTGGAAAGAGATGAAGACGTGAGTCAGTTACAGTGGCGTAACACAAAATGTGGTTCCCCCCCTGCAAGCTCTTCTGAGGGGGTCCCCCTAAAAAAAAGGACCCCACTGCTGGGCATGGACAGCAAGGGGGCCTGTTACATCAATGGTGAGTTATTGGGGGTGGGAGATAAGAATGGTTTAGTCAGTTAGTGAGTCAAAATTATTGATCTGGTAATGTATACATATTCGGTTGTAGTCGCTGATGACAAAGGGTTTTTATTGTTCTGTTTTCATTTAAGGAGCACAGGGGGACCGACCTGAAGGATTCCGATCTCCATGTTCCTTGGCTGATGCATTGTGTGTAGACCTGCGGCATGTTTATTAAAGTAATGTTCTGAGCCGAATTAGCCCAATCCTTCGTAATCCTAGTTGGTGTGTACCCAGGCCAACGGCATGTGCTTGTGAATAGGCAGAGGAAGCTTCTGTTTGGTGGATGGTCTCTTGGCTCAGGGTGGTCTGAGGTGCTTCGCTTCAGTTCAGAATTTACTGGTGCCTGCTGGTGTCGGTTGGTTATCCTGGTTTTCATTGATCTTCTGAAGGCCCGGGACTACTCCTCTGCGTGCAGATGCATGGTGAAACGTGTGGAGTTTTTCAATGTTGAAGGTTGCTGCCTCGTTGAAGGTTCTTACACAACTAGTAGAGACTTGTTGAATTGAGAAAGTTCCTCATGTAATAGGCGGTGAATGGGAACAGGAATACCTGTGGACGTCATCAATAGTGTCAAGAATTGTGAGAAAGGATCCTTTCCTAACTCTGAAGGTGAAAACTTTCAAACTCAATACAGCAACTAATGGTCTGGTAACTGCGGCTCAACGTAAAGCAGGGCTCAGCCCTTTGGGCTGATTAGCATTTTATGAACACACCATGGCAGGGGAGTATGACCTCTTCACCATATCAGCGAAGTAGCACTCTCTGGGCTGAGCTACTGCGTGCATGAGTAGGTCACTTTCCAGGTTTATTATCTGTGTAATATTGAATTGGTTAATTCATTATAATAAGTAATATTAACCACCAAGATGCAGTGTCCCTAATTGTTTCCTCAGTGGCACAGGACCAAGAGGCCAGGGGTGATTGAGTTCTGTAAAAGTGTCTGTGGTGCGCACCAATTTGCGAGGCCAAAAGAATGACCACCACATTGGTTCTGCCTCCAATTCCATGGTCCCGTCTTCAATTCCATGGATAAGGCTGGCCCTGCCTCCAGTTCCATGGATACGGGTGGTCCTGCCTCCAATTCCATGGATACTGGTGGCCCTGCCTCCAATTCCATGGATACGAGTGGCCCCGCCTCCAATTCCATGGATACTGGTGGTCCCGCCTCCAATTCCATGGATACGGGTGGTCCCACCTCCAATTCCATGGATGCGGGTGGTCCCGCCTCCAATTGCATGGATATGGGTGGCCCCGCCTCCAGTTCCATGGATACGGGTGGACCCGCCTCCAATTCCATGGATACGGGTGGTCCCGCCTCCATTTCCATGGCCCGCCTCCAATTACATGGATACAGGAGGCCCCGCCTCCAGTTCCATGGATACGGGTGGTCCCGCCTCCAATTCCATGGATACGTCTGGCCCTGCCTCCAATTCCATAGCCCCGCCTCCAATTCCATAGATACTGGTGGTCCCGCCTCCAATTCCATGGATACGGGTGGTCCCACCTCCAATTCCATGGATATGGGTGGTCCTGCCTCCAATTCCATGGATACGGGTGGTCCTGCCTCCAGTTCCATGGATACGGGTGGTCCCGCCTACAATTCCATGGATACGGCTGGCCCTGCCTCCAATTCCATGGCCCCGCCTACAATTCCATGGATACTGGTGGTCCCGCCTCCAATTCCATGGATACGAGTGGTCCCACCTCCAATTCCATGAATATGGGTGGCCCCGCCTCCAATTCCATGGATACGGGTGGGCCTGCCTCCAATTCCATGGATACGGGTGGTTCTGCCTCCAATTCCATGGATACAGGATGCCCCGGCTCTAGTTCCATGGATACGGGTGGTCCCGCCTCCAGTTCCATGGCCCCACCTCCAATTCCATGGATACTGGTGGTCCCGCCTCCAATTCCATGGATACGGGTGGTCCCACCTCCAATTCCATGGATGCGGGTGGTCCCGCCTCCAATTCCATGGATATGGGTGGCCCCGCCTCCAGTTCCATGGATACGGGTGGACCTGCCTCCAATTCCATGGATACGGGTGGTCCCGCCTCCATTTCCATGGCCCGCCTCCAATTACATGGATACAGGTGGCCCCGCCTCCAATTTCATGGATACGGCTGGTCCCGTCTCCAATTCCATGGATACTGGTGGTCCCACCTCCAATTCCATGGCCCTGCCTCCAATTCCATGGATACGGCTGGTCCTGCCTCCAATTCCATGGATACTGGTGGCCTGCCTCCATTCCATGGATACGGGTGGGCCTGCCTCCAATTCCATGGATACTGGTGGCCTCGCCTCCAATTCCATGGATACGGCTGGCCCCCTCCCAATTCTATGGCCCTGCCTCCAATTCCATGGATACTGGTGGTCCCACCTCCAATTCCATGGATACGGGTGGTCCCACCTCCAATTCCATGGATACGGTGGTCCCGCCTCCAATTCCATGGATACCGGTGGCCCTGCCTCCAATTCCATGGATACGGCTGGCCCTGCCTCCAATTCCATAGCCCCGCCTCCAATTCCATGGATTCTGGTGGTCCCGCCTCCAATTCCATGGATACGGGTGGTCCCACCTCCAATTCCATGGATATGGGTGGTCCTGCCTCCAATTCCATGGATACGGGTGGTCCTGCCTCCAGTTCCATGGATACCGGTGGTCCCGCCTACAATTCCATGGATACGGCTGGCCCTGCCTCCAATTCCATGGCCCCGCCTACAATTCCATGGATACTGGTGGTCCCGCCTCCAATTCCATGGATACGAGTGGTCCCACCTCCAATTCCATGGATATGGGTGGCTCCGCCTCCAATTCCATGGATACGGGTGGGCCTGCCTCCAATTCCATGGATACGGGTGGTTCTGCCTCCAATTCCATGGATACAGGTTGCCCCGGCTCTAGTTCCATAGATACGGGTGGTCCCGCCTCCAGTTCATTGGCCCCGCCTCCAATTCCATGGATACGGGTAGCATGCCTCCAATTAAGTGAATACGGCTGGTCCGGCCTCCAATTCCATGGATACGGCTGGCCCTGCCTCCAATTCCATGGCCCGTCTACAATTCCATGGATACTGGTGGTCCCGCCTCCAATTCCATGGATACGAGTGGTCCCACCTCCAATTCCATGGATATGGGTGGCCCCGCCTCCAATTCCATGGATACGGGTGGGCCTGCTTCCAATTCCATGGATACGGGTGGTTCTGCCTCCAATTCCATGGATACAGGTTGCCCCGGCTCTAGTTCCATGGATACGGGTGGTCCCGCCTCCAGTTCCATGGCCCCGCCTCCAATTCCATGGATACGGGTAGCCTGCCTCCAATTCCGTGAATACGGGTGGTCCTGCCTCCAATTCCATGGATACTGGTGGCCCGGCCTCGAATTCCATGGATACGGCTGGTCCCGCCTCGAATTCCATGTATACGGGTGGTCCTGCCTCCAATTCCATGGCCACGCCTCCAATTCCATGGATACGGCTGGCGCCGCCTCCAATTCCATGGATACGGGTGGTCCCGCCTCCAATTCCATGTATACGGTGGTCCTGCCTCCAGTTCCATGGCCCCACCTCCAATTCCATGGATACTGGTGGCCCCGCCTCTAGTTCCATGGATACGTGTGGGCCGCCTCCAGTACAATGGCCCCGCCTCCAATTCCATGGATACCGGTAGCACCGCCTCCAATTCCATGGATACAGGTGGCCCCGCCTCCAATTCCATAGATACGGCTGGTCCCGCCTCCAATTCCATGGCCCCGCCACCAACTCCGTGAATACGGCTGGTCCCGCCTCCAATTCCATGGCTTCGCCTCCAATTCCATGGATACTGGTGGCCCCACCTCTAATTCCATGGATACTGGTGGCCCCGCCTAAAATTCCATGGATACGGCTGGTTCCGCCTCGAATTCCACGTATACGGGTGGTCCTGCCTCCAATTCCATGGCCAAGCCTCCAATTCCATGGATACGGCTGGCTCTGCCTCCAATTCCATGGATACAGGTGGTCCCGCCTCCAATTCCATGTATACGGGTGGTCCTGCCTCCAAATCCATGGCCACGCCTCCAATTCCATGGATACGGCTGGCACCGCCTCCAATTCCATGGATACAGGTGTTCCTGCCTGCAATTGCATGGATACGGCTGGTCCCGCCTCCAATTCCATGGCCCGACCTCCAATTCCATGCATACTGGTGACCCCGCCACTAGTTCCATGGATACGCGTGGTCCATCTTCAGTTCCATGGCCCTGCCTCCAATTCCATGGATACGGGTAGCCCCGCCTCCAATTCCATAAATACAGGTGGCCCGCCTCCAATTCCATCTATACGGCTGGTCCCGCCTCCAATTCCATGGCCTCGCCTCCAATTCTATGGATACGGGTGGGCCCGCCTCCAATTCCATGGATACTGGTGGCCCCGCCTCCAATTCCATGCATACGAGTGGCCCGCCTCCCATTCCATGGATATGGCTGGTCCTGCCTCAAATTCCATGGCCACGCCTCCAATTCCATGGATACGGCTGGCACTGCCTCCAATTCCATGGATAAGGTTGGTCACGCCTCCAATTGCATGGATACGGCTGGTCTCGCCTCCAATTCCATGGATATGGGTGGCCCCGCCTCCAGTTCCATGGATACGTGTGGACCTGCCTCCAATTCCATGGATACGGGTGGTCCCGCCTCCATTTCCATGGCCCGCCTCCAATTACATGGATACAGGTGGCCCCGCCTCCAATTTCATGGATACGGCTGGTCCCGCCTCCAATTCCATGGATACTGGTGGTCCCACCTCCAATTCCATGGCCCTGCCTCCAATTCCATGGATACGGCTGGTCCTGCCTCCAATTCCATGGATACTGGTGGCCTGCCTCCATTCCATGGATACGGGTGGGCCCGCCTCCAATTCCATGATACTGGTGGCCTCGCCTCCAATTCCATGGATACGGCTGGCCCCCTCCCAATTCTATGGCCCTGCCTCCAATTCCATGGATACTGGTGGTCCCGCCTCCAATTCCATGGATACGGGTGGTCCCACCTCCAATTCCATGGATATGGGTGGTCCTGCCTCCAATTCCATGGATACGGGTGGTCCTGCCTCCAGTTCCATGGATACCGGTGGTCCCGCCTACAATTCAATGGATACGGCTGGCCCTGCCTCCAATTCCATGGCCCCGCCTACAATTCCATGGATACTGGTGGTCCCGCCTCCAATTCCATGGATACGAGTGGTCCCACCTCCAATTCCATGGATATGGGTGGCCTCGCCTCCAATTCCATGGATACGGGTGGGCCTGCCTCCAATTCCATGGATACGGGTGGTTCTGCCTCCAATTCCATGGATACAGGTTGCCCCGGCTCTAGTTCCATAGATACGGGTGGTCCCGCCTCCAGTTCATTGGCCCCGCCTCCAATTCCATGGATACGGGTAGCATGCCTCCAATTAAGTGAATACGGCTGGTCCGGCCTCCAATTCCATGGATACGGCTGGCCCTGCCTCCAATTCCATGGCCCGTCTACAATTCCATGGATACTGGTGGTCCCGCCTCCAATTCCATGGATACGAGTGGTCCCACCTCCAATTCCATGGATATGGGTGGCCCCGCCTCCAATTCCATGGATACGGGTGGGCCTGCCTCCAATTCCATGGATACGGGTGGTTCTGCCTCCAATTCCATGGATACAGGTTGCCCCGGCTCTAGTTCCATGGATACGGGTGGTCCCGCCTCCAGTTCCATGGCCCCGCCTCCAATTCCATGGATACGGGTAGCCTGCCTCCAATTCCGTGAATACGGGGGTGGTCCTGCCTCCAATTCCATGGATACTGGTGGCCCCGCCTCCAATTCCATGGATACGGCTGGTCCCGCCTCGAATTCCATGTATACGTGTGGTCCTGCCTCCAATTCCATGGCCACGCCTCCAATTCCATGGATACGGCTGGCGCCGCCTCCAATTCCATGGATACGGGTGGTCCCGCCTCCAATTCCATGTATACGGTGGTCCTGCCTCCAGTTCCATGGATACTGGTGGCCCCGCCTCTAGTTCCATGGATACGTGTGGGCCGCCTCCAGTACCATGGCCCCGCCTCCAATTCCATGGATACCGGTAGCACCGCCTCCAATTCCATGGATACAGGTGGCCCCGCCTCCAATTCCATAGATACGGCTGGTCCCACCTCCAATTCCATGGCCCCGCCACCAACTCCGTGAATACGGCTGGTCCCGCCTCCAATTCCATGACTTCGCCTCCAATTCCATGGATACTGGTGGCCCCACCTCTAATTCCATGGATACTGGTGGCCCCGCCTCCAATTCCATGGATACGGCTGGTCCCGCCTCGAATTCCACATATACGGGTGGTCCTGCCTCCAATTCCATGGCCAAGCCTCCAATTCCATGATTACGGCTGGCTCTGCCTCCAATTCCATGGATACAGGTGGTCCCGCTTCCAATTCCATGTATACGGGTGGTCCTGCCTCCAAATCCATGGCCACGCCTCCAATTCCATGGATACGGCTGGCACCGCCTCCAATTCCATGGATACAGGTGTTCCTGCCTGCAATTGCATGGATACGGCTGGTCCCGCCTCCAATTCCATGGCCCGACCTCCAATTCCATGGATACTGGTGACCCCGCCACTACTTCCATGGATACGCCTGGTCCATCTTCAGTTCCATGGCCCTGCCTCCAGTTCCATGGATACGGGTAGCCCCGCCTCCAATTCCATAAATACAGGTGGCCCGCCTCCAATTCCATCTATACGGCTGGTCCCGCCTCCAATTCCATGGCCTCGCCTCCAATTCTATGGATACGGGTGGGCCCGCCTCCAATTCCATGGATACTGGTGGCCCCGCCTCCAATTCCATGCATACGAGTGGCCCGCCTCCCATTCCATGGATATGGCTGGTCCTGCCTCCAATTCCATGGCCACGCCTCCAATTCCATGGATAAGGTTGGTCACGCCTCCAATTGCATGGATACGGCTGGTCTCGCCTCCAATTCCATGGATATGGGTGGCCCCGCCTCCAATTCTATGGATACGGGTGGTCCCGCCTCCATTTCCATGGCCCGCCTCCAATTACATGGATACAGGTGGCCCCGCCTCCAATTTCATGGATACGGCTGGTCCCGCCTCCAATTCCATGGATACTGGTCGTCCCACCTCCAATTCCATGGCCCTGCCTCCAATTCCATGGATACGGCTGGTCCTGCCTCCAATTCCATGGATACTGGTGGCCTGCCTCCATTCCATGGATACGGGTGGGCCCGCCTCCAATTCCATGGATACTGGTGGCCTCGCCTCCAATTCCATGGATACGGCTGGCCCCCTCCCAATTCTATGGCCCTGCCTCCAATTCCATGGATACTGGTGGTCCCGCCTCCAATTCCATGGATACCGGTGGTCCCACCTCCAATTCCATGGATACGGTGGTCCCGCCTCCAATTCCATGGATACGGGTGGTCCCACCTCCAATTCCATGGATATGGGTGGTCCTGCCTCCAATTCCATGGATACAGGTGGTCCTGCCTCCAGTTCCATGGATACCGGTGGTCCCGCCTACAATTCCATGGATATGGGTGGTCCTGCCTCCAATTCCATGGATACGGGTGGTCCCGCCTCCAATTCCATGGATACGAGTGGTCCCACCTCCAATTCCATGGATATGGGTGGCCCCGCCTCCAATTCCATGGATACGGGTGGGCCTGCCTCCAATTCCATGGATACGGGTGGTTCTGCCTCCAATTCCATGGATACAGGTTGCCCCGGCTCTAGTTCCATAGATAAGGGTGGTCCCGCCTCCAGTTCATTGGCCCCGCCTCCAATTCCATGGATACGGGTAGCATGCCTCCAATTAAGTGAATACGGCTGGTCCGGCCTCCAATTCCATGGATACGGCTGGCCCTGCCTCCAATTCCATGGCCCGTCTACAATTCCATGGATACTGGTAGCACCGCCTCCAATTCCATGGATACAGGTGGCCCCGCCTCCAATTCCATAGATACGAGTGGTCCCCCCTCCAATTCCATGGATATGGGTGGCCCCGCCTCCAATTCCATGGATACGGGTGGGCCTGCCTCCAATTCCATGGATACGGGTGGTTCTGCCTCCAATTCCATGGATACAGGTTGCCCCGGCTCTAGTTCCATGGATACGGGTGGTCCCGCCTCCAGTTCCATGGCCCCGCCTCCAATTCCATGGATACGGGTAGCCTGCCTCCAATTCCGTGAATACGGGTGGTCCTGCCTCCAATTCCATGGATACTGGTGGCCCCGCCTCCAATTCCATGGATACGGCTGGTCCCGCCTCGAATTCCATGGATACGGGTGGTCCCGCTTCCAATTCCATGTATACGGTGGTCCTGCCTCCAGTTCCATGGCCCCACCTCCAATTCCATGGATACTGGTGGCCCCGCCTCTAGTTCCATGGATACGTGTGGGCCGCCTCCAGTACCATGGCCCCGCCTCCAATTCCATGGATACCGGTAGCACCGACTCCAATTCCATGGATACAGGTGGCCCCGCCTCCAATTCCATAGATACGGCTGGTCCCGCCTCCAATTCCATGGCCCCGCCACCAACTCCGTGAATACAGCTGGTCCCGCCTCCAATTCCATGGCTTCGCCTCCAATTCCATGGATACTGGTGGCCCCACCTCTAATTCCATAGATACTGGTGCCCCCGCCTCCAATTCCATGGATACGGCTGGTCCCGCCTCGAATTCCACTATACGGGTGGTCCTGCCTCCAATTCCATGGCCAAGCCTCCAATTCCATGGATACGGCTGGCTCTGCCTCCAATTCCATGGATACAGGTGGTCCCGCCTCCAATTCCATGTATACGGGTGGTCCTGCCTCCAAATCCATGGCCACGCCTCCAATTCCATGGATACAGGTGTTCCTGCCTGCAATTGCATGGATACGGCTGGTCCCGCCTCCAATTCCATGGCCCGACCTCCAATTCCATGGATACTGGTGACCCCGCCACTAGTTCCATGGATACGCGTGGTCCATCTTCAGTTCTATGGCCCTGCCTCCAATTCCATGGATACGGGTAGCCCCGCCTCCAATTCCATAAATACAGGTGGCCCGCCTCCAATTCCATCTATACGGCTGGTCCCGCCTCCAATTCCATGGCCTCGCCTCCAATTCTATGGATACGGGTGGGCCCGCCTCCAATACCATGGATACTGGTGGCCCCGCCTCCAATTCCATGCATACGAGTGGCCCGCCTCCCATTCCATGGATATGGCTGGTCCTGCCTCCAATTCCATGGCCACGCCTCCAATTCCATGGATATGGCTGGCACCACCTCCAATTCCATGGATAAGGTTGGTCACGCCTCCAATTGCATGGATACGGCTGGTCTCGCCTCCAATTCCATGGTCCCGCCTCCAATTCCATGGATACTGGTGACCCCGCCTCTAGTTCCATGGATACGGGTGGTCCCGCCTCCAATTCCATGGTCCCGCCTCCAATTCCATGGATGCGGATGGCCCCACCTCCAATTCCATGGATACGGGTGGCCCCGTCTTCAATTCCATGGATACGGGTGGTCCCGCCTCCAATTCCATGGTCCTGCCTCCAAATCCATGGATACTGGTGGCCCGCCTCTAGTTCCATGGATATGGGTGGTCCTGCCTCCAGTTCCATGGCCCCGCCTCCAATTCCATGGATACGGGTGACCCCGCCTCCAATTCCATGGATTCGGGTGGTCCCGCCTCCAATTACATGGCCCTGCCTCCAATTCCATGGATACTGGTTGCCCCACCTCCAATTCCATTGATACGGCTGGTCCCGCCTCCAATTCCATGGATACGGGTGGTCCTGCCTCCAATTCCATGGCCCCGCCTCCAATTCCATGGATAAGGGTGGTCCTGTCTCCAATTCCATGGCCCTGCCTCCAATTCCATGGATACGGCTGGCCTTGCCTCCCATTCCATGGATATGGGTGGTCCCACCTCCAATTCCATGGATACGGGTGGTCCCGCCTCCAATTCCATGGATACGGGTGGTCCCGCCTCCAATTCCATGGCCGAACTTCAATTCCATGGATATGGCTGGCCCCGCCTCCAATTCCATGGATATGGGTGGTCCCGCCTCCAATTCCATGGATGCTGGTGGTCCCGCCTCCAATTCCATGAATACGGCTGGTCTGGCCTCCAATTCCATGGATACGCTGGTCCTGCCTCCAATTCCATGGCTCCGCCTCCAATTCCATGTATACGGGTGGTCCCGCCTCCAATTCCATGGGTACTGGTGGCCCCGCCTCCAATTCCATAGATCCGCTGGTCCCGCCTCGTATTCCATGCATACGGGTGGTCCTGCCTCCAATTCCATGGCCACGCCTCCAATTCCATGGATACGGCTGGCTCGGCCTCCAATTCCATGAATACGGGTGGTCCCGCCTCCAATTCCATGTATACGGGTGGTCCTGCCTCCAATACCATGGCCACGCCTCCAATTCCATGGATACGGCTGGCACCGCCTCCAATCCCATGGATACCGATGGTCCCGCCTCCAATTGCATGGATACGGCTGGTCCCGCCTCCAATTCCATGGCCCCACCTCCAATTTTTTATTTATTTTTTACATTTATAAAGCGCTCACACAGCCCGCAGGCATCGAGGCGCTGTTAGTTGCATAATTGTGTTTTTTTGTCTTAGTTACGTATTTATAACGCGCTTAAACACCCAGAGGTTTCTAAGCGCGGACCCGGGGATCGAACCAGTTGTTGCTTCGTGTCGTCTTGCTTCCAAGACGCGCACGCTGCCGCTGAGCTATCCTCCAATTCCATGGATACTGGTGGCCCCGCCCCTAGTTCCATCGATACGGGTGGTCCACCTCCGGTTCCATGGCCCTGCCTCCAATTCCATGGATACGGATAGCCCTGCCTCCAATTCCATGGATACAGGTGGCCCCGCCTCCAATTTCATGGATACGGCTGGTCCCGCCTCAAATTCCATGGCCCCGCCTCCAATTTTATGGATACGGGTGGGCGCGCCTCCAATTCCATGGATACTGGTGGCCCCACCTCCAATTCCTTGGATACGGGTGGCCCGCCTACAATTCCATGGATATGGGTGGTCCTGCCTCCAATTCCATGGCCACGAATCCAATTCCATGGACACGGCTGGATCCGTCTCCAATTCCATGGTCCCACCTCCAATTCCATGGATACTGGTGGCCCTGCCTCTAGTTCCATGTATACGAGTGGTCCCGCCTCCAATTCCTTGGCCCGCCTCCAATTCCATGGATACGGGTGGTCCCGCCTCCAATTGCATGGATACGGCTGGTCCCACCTCCAATTCCAAGGTCCCACCTCCAATTCCATGGATACTGGTGGCCCCACCTCTAGTTCCATGGATACGGCTGGTCCCGCCTCCAATTCTATGGTCCCGCCTCCAATTCCAAGGATACTGCCTCTAGTTCCATGGATAAGGGTGGTCCCACCTCAAGTTCCATGGCCCCGTCTCCAATCCCATGGATACGGGTGGCCGCGCCTCCAATTCCATGGATACGGGTGGTCCCATCTCAAATTCCATGGTCCCGCCTACAAATCCATGGATACTGATGGCTCCGCCTTTAGTTCCATGGATAAGGGTGGTCCCGCCTCAAGTTCCATGGCCCCGTCTCCAATCCCATGGATACGGGTGGCCGCGCCTCCAATTCCATGGATACGGGTGGTCCCACCTCCAATTCCATGGTCCCGCCTCCAAATCCATGGATACTGGTGGCTCCGCCTCCAATTCCATGGATATGGCTGGTCCCGCCTCCAATTCCATGGATACGGGTGGCCCCGCCTCCAATTCCATGGATATGATGGGCCCACCTCCATTTTCATGGATACGGGTAGTCCTGCCTCCAATTCCATGTATACGGTGGTCCCGCCTCCAATTCCATGGATACGGGTAGTCCTGCCTCAAATTCCATGGATATGGGTGGCCCCGCCTCCAATTCCATGTATATGGGTGGTCCCACCTCCAATTCCATGGTCCCGCCTCCAAATCCATGGATACTGGTGGCCCCGCCTATAGTTCCATGGATAAGGGTGTTCCCGCCTCCAGTTCCATGGCCCCGCCTCCAATTCCATGGATACGGTTAGCCCCGCCTCCAATGCCATGGATTTGGGTGGTTCTGCCTCCAATTCCATGGCCCTGCCTCCAATTCCATGGATCCTGGTGGCCCGCCTCCAATTCCATGAATACGTGTGGTCCCGCCTCCAATTCCATGGCCCGCCTCCAAGTCTATGGATACGGGTGGTCCCGCCTCCAGTTCCATGCATACGGGTGGCCCGCTTCCACTTCCATGAATATGTGTGGTCCAGGCTCCAATTCCATGGCACGCCTCCAATTCCATGGATACGGGTGGTCCCACCTCCAATTCCATGGTCCCACCTCCAATTCCATGGATACTGGTGGCCCCACCTCTAGTTCCATGGAAAGGGGTGGTCCCGCCTCCAATTCTATGGTCCCGCCTCCAATTCCAAGGATACTGGTGGCCCTGCCTCTAGTTCCATGGATAAGGGTGGTCCCGCCTCAAGTTCCATGGCCCCGTCTCCAATTCCATGGATACGGGTGGCCGCGCCTCCAATTCAATGGATACGGGTGGTCTCACCTCCGATTCCATGGTCCCGCCTCCAAATCCATGGATACTGGTGGCTCCGCCTTTAGTTCCATGGATACGGGTGGTCTCGCCTCCAGTTCCATGCATACGGGTGGCCCGCTTCCACTTCCATGAATACGTGTGGTCCAGGCTCCAATTCCATGGCATGCCTCCAATGCCATGGATACGGGTGGCCCGCCTCCAATTCCATGAATACGTGTGGTCCTGCCTCCAATTCCATGGCCCGTCTCCAATTCTATGGATACGGGTGGTTCCGCCTGCAGTTCCATGGATATGGGTGGTTCCGCCTCCAGTTCCATGGATACGGCTGGTCTCGCCTCCAATTCCATGGCTCTGCCTCCAATTCCATGGATACAGTTGGTCCTGCCTCCAATTCCAGGTATACGGGTGGTCCTGCCTCCAATTCCATGGCCACACCTCCAATTCCATGGATACGGCTGGCTCTGCCTCCAATTCCATGGATATGGCTGGTCCCGCCTCCAATTCCATGGATACGGGTGGCCCGCCTCCAATTCCATGGATATGGGTGGCCCCGCCTCCAATTCCATGGATACGATTGTCCCACCTCCAATTCCATGGATACGGGAGGCCCTGCCGCCAATTTCATCTATACGGGTGGTCCTGCCTCCAATTCCTGGCTACAACTCCAATTCCATGGATACGGCTGGCTCTGCCTCCTATTCCATGGATATGGGTGGTCCCACCTCCAATTCCATTGATGCGGCTGGTCCCGCCTCCAATTCCATGGCCCCGCCTCCAATTCCATGGATACGGGTGGCAGCCTCCAATTCCATGAATACGTGTGGTCCCGCCTCCAATTCCATGGCCCGCCTCCAAGTCTATAGATACGGGTGGTCCCGCCTCGAGTTCCATGGATACGGGTGGCCCGCCTCCAATTCCATGAATACGTGTGGTCCAGGCTCCAATTCCTTGACACGCCTCCAATTCCATGGATACGGGTGGCCCGCCTCCAATTCCATGGCCCGCCTCAAATTCTATGGATACGGGTGGTTCCGCCTCCAGTTCCATGGATACGGGTGGTTCCGCCTCCAGTTCCATGGATACGGCTGGTCCCGCCTCCAATTCCATGGCTCTGCCTCCAATTCCATGGATACAGGTTGTCCCGCCTCCAATTCCATGGATATGGATGGTCCCGCCTCGAATTCCAGGTATACGGGTGGTCCTGCCTCCAATTCCATGGCCACACCTCCAATTCCATGGATACGGCTGGCTCCGCCTCCAATTCCATGGATACGGGTGGCCCCGCCGCCAATTCCATGGATACGGGTAGTCCTGCCTCCAATTCCATGGATACGGGTGGCCCTGCCTCCAATTCCATGTATACGGTGGTCCCGCCTTCAATTCCATGGATACGGGTAGTCCCGCCTCCAATTCCATGGATATGGGTGGCCCGGCCTCCAATTCCATGGATACGGTTGTCCTGCCTCCAATTCCATGGATACGGGTGGCCCTGCCGCCAATTCCATCTATACGGGTGGTCCTGCCTCCAATTCCATGGCTACACCTCCAATTCCATGGATACGGCTGGCTCTGCCTCCAATTCCATGGATATGGGTGGTCCCGCCTCCAATTCCATGGATATGGCTGGTCCCGCCTCCAATTCCATGGCCCCACCTCCAATTCCATGGATACGTGTGGCCTGCCTCCAATTCCATGAATATGTGTGGTCCCGCCTCCAATTCCATGGCCCGCCTCCAAGTCTATGGATATGGGTGGTCCCGCCTCCAGTTCCATGGATAAGGGTGTTCCCGCCTCCAGTTCCATGGCCCCGCCTCCAATTCCATGGATACGGTTAGCCCCGCATCCAATGCCATGGATTTGGGTGGTTCTGCCTCCAATTCCATGGCCCTGCCTCCAATTCCATGGATCCTGGTGGCCCGCCTCCAATTCCATGAATACATGTGGTCCCGCCTCCAATTCCATGGCCCGCCTCCAAGTCTATGGATACGGGTGGTTCGGCCTCCAGTTCCATGGATACGGGTGGTTCGGCCTCCAGTTCCATGGATACGGCTGGTCCCGCCTCCAATTCCATGGCTCTGCCTCCAGTTCCATGGATACAGGTGGTACCGCCTCCAATTCCAGGTATACGGGTGGTCCTGCCTCCAATTCAATGGCCACACCTCCAATTCCATGGATACGGCTGGCTCCGCCTCCAATTCCATGGATATGGCTGATCCCGCCTCCAATTCCATGGATACGGGTGGCCTGCCTCCAAATTCCATGGATATGGGTGGCCCCGCCTCCAATTCCATGGATACGGTTGTCCCACCTCCAATTCCATGGATACGGGTGGCCCTGCCGCCAATTCCATCTATACGGGTGGTCCTGCCTCCAATTCCATGGATATGGGTGGTCCCGCCTCCAATTCCATTGATGCGGCTGGTCCCGGCTCCAATTCCATGGCCCCGCCTTCAATTCCATGGATACGGGTGGCCCGCCTCCAATTCCATGAATACGTGTGGTCCCCCCTCCAATTTCATGGCCCGCCTCCAAGTCTATGGATACAGGTGGTCCCGTCTCCAGTTCCATGGATATGGGTGGCCCGCCTCCAATTCCATGAATACGTGTGGTCCAGGCTCCAATTCCTTGGCACGCCTCCAATTCCATGGATACGAGTGGCCCGCCTCCAATTCCATGAATACGTGTGGTCCTGCTTCCAATTCCATGGCCCGCCTCCAATTCTATGGATACGGGTGGTTCCGCCTCCAGTTCCATGGATACAGGTGGTTCCGCCTCCAGTTCCATGGATACGGCTGGTCCCGCCTCCAATTCCATGGCTCTGCCTCCAATTCCATGGATACAGGTGGTCCCGCCTCCAATTCCATGGATACTGATGGTCCCGCCTTGAATTGCAGGTATACGGGTGGTCCAGCCTCCAATTCCATGGCCACATCTCCAATTCCATGGATACGGCTGGCTCCGCCTCCAATTCCATGGATACGGCTGGCACCGCCTCCAATTCCATGGATACGGTGGTCCCGCCTCCAATTGCATGGATACAGGTTGCCCCGCCTCCAATTCCATGGATACTGGTGGCCCCGCCCCTAGTTCCCTAGATACTGGTGGCCCCGCCCCTAGTTCCATGGATACGGGTGGTCCGCCTCCAGTTCCATGGCCCTGCCTCCAATTCCATGGATACGGGAAGGCCTGCCTCCAATTCCATGGCCCCGCCTCCAATTCTATGGACACGGGTGGGCCCGCCTCCAATTCCATGGATACTGGTGGCCTCGCAACGAATTTCATGGATACAGGTGGCCCGCCTCCAATTCCATGGATATGGGTGGTCCTGCCTCCAATTCCATGGCCACGCATCCAATTCCATGGATACGGCTGGCTACGCCTCCAATTCCAATGATACGGGTGGTCCCGCCTCCAATTGCATTGATACGGCTGGTCCCGCCTCCAATTCCATGGTCCCGCCTCCAATTCCATGGATACTGGTGGCCCCGCCTCTAGTTTCATGGATACGGGTGCTCCTGCCTCCAATTCCATGGTCCAGCCTCCAATTCCAAGGATATTTGTGGCCCTGCCTCTAGTCCATGGATAAGGGTGGTCCCGCCTCCAGTTCCATGGCCCCGCCTCCAATTCCATGGATACAGGTGGCCCCGCCTCCAATTCCATGAATACGGCTGGTCCTGCCTCCAATTCCAAGGTACAGGTGGCCCTGTCTCCAATTCCATGGATATGTGTGGCTCCGTCTCCATTTCCATGGATACGGGGTGGTCCTGCCTCCAATTCCATGGCCCTGCCTCCAATTCCATGGATACGGCTGGCCCCGCCTCCAATTTCATGAATACGGGTGGTCCTGCCTCCAATTCCATGGCCCCGCCTCCAATTCCATGGATATGGCTGGCCTTGCCTCTCATTCCATGGATATGGGTGGTCCCGCCTCCAATTCCATGGATACGGGTGGTCCCGCCTCCAATTCCATGGATACGGCTGGTCCTGCCTCCAATTCCATGGCCCCACCTCCAATTCCATGGATACGGGTGGTCCTGCCTCCAATTCCATGGCCCTGCCTCCAATTCCATGGATACGGCTGGCCCCGCCTCCAATTCCATGTATACGGGTTGTCCTGCCTCCAATTCCATGGCTCCGCCTCCAATTCCATGGATATGGCTGGCCTTGCCTCTCATTCCATGGATATGGGTGGTCCTGCCTCCAATTCCATGGATACGGGTGGCCACACCTCCAATTCCATGGATATGGGTGTTCCTGCCTCCAATTCCATGGATATAGGTGGTCCTGCCTCCAATTCCATGGATACTGGTGGACCCGCCTCCAATTCCATGGATACGGGTGGCCCTGCCTCCAATTCCATGGATACGAGTGGTCCCGCCTCCAATTTCCATGGCCTTGCCTCCAATTCCATGGATATGGGTGGCCCCGCCTCCAATTCCATGGATACGGCTGGTCCCGCCTCCAATTCCATGGATATGGCTGGCCTCGCCTCCAACTCCATGGATATGGGTGGCCCGCCTCCAATTCCATGGATACGGGTGGCCCTGCCTCCAATTCCATGTATCCGGTGGTCCCGCCTCCAATTCCATGGATACAGGTAGTCCCGCCTCCAATTCCATCGATATGGGTGGCCCCGCCTCCAATTCCATGGATACAGCTGGTCCCGCCTCCAATTCCATGGCCCCTCCTCCAATTCCATGGATACTGGTGGCCCCGCCCCTAGTTCCATGGATACAGGTGGTCCGCCTCCAGCTCCATGGCCCTGCCTCCAATTCCATGGATACTGGTGGTCCCACCTCCAATTACATGGATATGGGTGGCCCCGCCTCCAATTCCATGGCCCGCCTCCAATTCCATGGATACTGGTGGTCCCGCCTCCAATTCCATGGATACGGGTGGTTCCACCTCCAATTCCATGGATACGGGTGGTCCCAGCTCCAGTTCCATGGATACGGGTGGTCCTGCCTCCAATTCCATGGATACGGGTGGCCCCGCCTCCAATTCCATGGTTACGGTTGGTCCCGCCTCCAGTTCCATGGATACAGCTCGCCCTGCCTCCAATTCCATGGATACGGGTGGTCCTGCCTCCAATTCAATGGCCCCGCCTCCAATTCCATGGATACGGGTGGTGCCGCCTTCAATTCCATGGATACGGCTGGTCCCGTCTCCAATTCCATGGATACAGGTGGTGCCGCCTCCAATTCCCTGGATACGTGTGGTTCTGCCTCCAGTTGCATGGATACAGGTGGCCCTGCCTCCAATTCCATGGATACGGGTGGTCCCGCCTCCAATTCCATGGCCCGTCTCCAATTCCATGGCCCCGCCTCCAATTCCATGGATATGGGTGGTCCCACCTCCTATTCCATGGCCCGCCTCCAATTCCATGGATACGGATCGTCCCGCCTCCAATTCCATGGATACGGGTGGCCGCCTCCAATTTCATGGATACGGCTGGCACCGCCTCCAATTCCATGGATACGGGTGGCCCTGCCTCCAATTCCATGTATACGTGTGGTTCCGCCTCAAATTCCATGGCCCCGGTTCCAATTCCATGGCCCTGCCTCCAATTCCATGGATACGGGTGGTCCTGCCTCCAATTCCATGGATACGGGTGGTCCCACCTCCTATTCCATGGATACGGGTGGTCCTGCCTCCAATTCCCTGGATACGGGTGGTTCTGCCTCCAGTTCCATGGATACAGGTAGCCCCGCCTCCAGTTCCATGGATACGGGTGGTCCCGCCTCCAATTCCATGTCCCCGCCTCCAATTCCATGGCTCTGCCTCCAATTCCATGGATACGGATGGTTCCGCCTCCAATTCTATGGATACGGGTGGTCCCGCCTCCAATTCCATGGATACGGGTGGACCCGCCTCCAATTCCATGGATACGGGTGGTGTGCCTCCAATCCCATGGAAACGGTTGGCCCCGCCTCCAATTCCATGGATACGGGTGGTCCTGCCTCCATTTCCATGGATAGGGTTGGTCCCACCTCCAATTCCATGGCCCTGACTCCAATACCATGGATACGGCTGGCCCTGCCTTCAATTCCATGTATACGGATGGTCCCGCCTCCAATTCAATGGCCCGCCTCCAATTCCATGTATAAAGGTGGTCCTGCCTCCAATTCTATGGCCCGCATCCAATTCCATGGATATGGCTGGCCCTGCCTCCAATTCCATGGATATGGGTGGTCCCGCCTCCAATTCCATGGCTACAGGTGTTCCCGCCTCCAATTCCATGGATACGGCTAGTCCCGCCTCCAATTCCATGGGTATGTGTGGTCCCGCCTCCAATTCCATGTCCCGCCTCCAATTCCATGGTTACATATGGTCCCGCCTCGAATTCAATGGATACGGGTTGTCACGCCTCCAATTCCATGGATATTGGTGGCCTGCCTCCAATTCCATGGATACGGCTGACCCCGCCTCTAATTCCATTGATATGGGTGGCCCCACCTCCAATTTCATGGATACGGGTGGCCCCGCCTCCAATTCTGTGGATACAGCTGGTCCTGCCTCCAATTCCATGGCCCGCCTCCAATTCCATGGATACTGGTGGCCTGCCTCCAATTCCATGAATACGGCTGGTCCTGCCTCTAATTCCAAGGATACGGGTGGCCCCACCTCCAATTCCATGGATACGGATGGCCCCACCTCCAATTCTGTGGATACGGCTGGTCCTGCCTCCAATTCCATGGCCCTGCCTCCAATTCCATGGATACGGGTGGTCCTGCCTCCAATTCAATGGATACGGCTGGCCCTGCCTCCAATTCCATGGATACGGGTTTCGCGCCTCCAATTCCATGGATATGGGTGGCCCTGTCTCCAATTCCAGAGATACGGCTGGTCCTGACTTCAATTCCATGCATACGGGTGGCCCTGCCTCCAATTCATGGATACGGCTGACCACGCCTCCAATTCCATGGCCCCGCCTCCAATTCCATGGATAAAGGTGGCCCCGCCTCCAATTCCATGGATACGGGTGGTCCCGCCTCCAATTCCATGGATATGGGTGGTCCCTCCTCCAATTCCATGGATACTGGTGGCCCCACGTACAATTCCATGGATACGGGTGGTCCTGCCTCCAGTTCCATGGCCCGCCTCCTATTCCATGTATACTGGTAGTCCTGCCTCCTTATTCCATGGGTACGAGTGGTCCCAACTCCTATTCCATGGATACGGGTGGTCCCGCCTCCAGTTCCATGGATAAAGGTGGTCCCGCCTCCAATTCCATGGAAACGGGTGGTCCCACCTCCAATTCCATGGCTCTGCCTCCAATTCCATGGATACGGGTTTCCCTGCCTCCAATTCCATGGATATGCGTGGCCCACCTCCAATTCCATGGCTACAGGTGGTCCCACTTCCAATTCCATGGCCCCGCCTCCAATTCCATGGATATGGGTGGTCCTGATACCAGTTCCATGGATACAGGTGGCCCACCTCCAATTCCATGGATACGGCTGGCCCCACCTCCAATTCCATGGATACGTGTTTCCCGCCTCCAATTCCGTGGATATGGGTGGCCCTGCCTCCAATTCCATAGATACGGCTGGTCCTGACTCCAATTCCATGCATACGAATGGCCCTGCCTCCAATTCAATGGATACGGGTGGTCCTGCCTCCAATTCAATGGATACGGCTGGCCCCACCTCCAATTCCATGGATACGTGTTTCCCGCCTCCAATTCCATGGATATGGGTGGCCCTGCCTCCAATTCCATAGATACGGCTGGTCCTGACTCCAATTCCATGCATACGGGTGGCCCCGCCTCCAATTCCATGGATACGGCTGGCCACGCCTCCAATTCCATGGCCATTCCATGGCCCTGCCTCCAATTCCATGGATAAAGGTGGCCCCGCCTCCAATCCCATGGATATGGGTGGTCCTGCCTCCAATTCCATGGATATGGGTGGTCCCTCCTCCAATTCCATGGATACTGGTGGCCCCACGTACAATTCCATGGATACGGGTGGTCCTGCCTCCAATTCCATGGCCCGCCTCCTATTCCATGTATACTGGTAGTCAGGCCTCCTTATTCCATGGGTACGAGTGGTCCCATCTCCTATTCCATGGATACGGGTGGACCCGCCTCCAGTTCCATGGATAAAGGTGGTCCCGCCTCCAATTCCATGGAAACGGGTGGTCCCGCTTCCAATTCCATGGCTCCGCCTCCAATTCCATCGATACCAGTGGCCCTGCCTCCAATTCCATGGATATGCGTGGCCCGCCTCCAATTCCATGGCTACAGCTGGTCCCACTTCCAATTCCATGGCCCGCCTCCAATTCCATGGATATGGGTGGTCCTGATACCAGTTCCATGGATACAGGTGGCCCACTTCCAATTCCATGGATACGGGTGGTCGCACCTCCAATTCCATGGCCCGCCTCCAACTCCATGGATATGGGTGGTGCCGCATCCAATTCCATGGATACTGCTGGCCCCACCTCCAATTCCATGGATATGGGTGGTTCTGCCTCCTATTCCAAAGCCCGCCCCCAATTCCATGGATACGAGTGGTCCCGCCTCCAATTCCATGGATACGTGTGGCCGCCTCCAATTTCATGGATACGGCTTGCACCGCCTCCAATTCCATGGATACGGGTGGCCCTGCCTCCAATTCCATGTATACGGGTGGTCCCGCCTCCAATTCCATGGCCCCGGTTCCAATTCCATGGCCCTGCCTCCAATTCCATGGATACGGGTGGTCCTGCCTCCAATTCCATGGATACGGGTGGTCCTGCCTCCAATTCCATGGATACGGGTGGTCCCACCTCCTATTCCATGGATACGGGTGGTCCTGCCTTCAATTGCCTGGATATGGGTGGTTCTGCCTCCAGTTCCATGGATACAGGTGGCCCGCCTCTAGTTCCATGGATACGGGTGGTCCCGCCTCCAATTCCATGGCCCTGCCTCCAATTCCATGGCCCTGTCTCCAATTCCATGGATACGGGTGGTCCCGCCTTCAATTCCATGGATACGGGTGGTCCCGCCTCCAATTCCATGGATAGGGGTGGTACCACCTCCAATTCCATGGATACGAGTGGACCCGCCTCCAATTCCATGGATACGGGTGGCCTGCTTCCAATTCCATGGATACGGGTGGCCCCGCCTCCAATTCCATGGATACGGATGGTTCCGCCTCCATTACCATGGATACAGTTGGTCCCGCCACCATTACCATGGATACGGGTGGTCCTGCCTCCAATTCCATGGATACGGGTGGTCCCGCCTCCAATTCCATGGATACGGGTGGTCCTGCCTCCAATTCCATGGATACGGGTGGCCGCCTCCAATTTCATGGATACGGCTTGCACCGCCTCCAATTCCATGGATACGGGTGGCCCTGCCTCCAATTCCATGTATACGGTTGGTCCCGCCTCCAATTCCATGGCCCCGGTTCCATTTCCATGGCCCTGCCTCCAATTCCATGGATACAGGTGGTCCTGCCTCCAATTCCATGGATACGGGTGGTCCTGCCTCCAATTCCCTGGATACGGGTGGTTCTGCCTCCAGTTCCATGGATACAGGTGGCCCCGCCTCCAGTTCCATGGATACGGGTGGTCCCGCCTCCAATTCCATGTCCCCGCCTCCAATTCCATGGCCCTGCCTCCAATTCCATGGATACAGGTGATCCCGCCTCCAATTCCATGGATACGGGTGGTCCCACCTCCAATTCCATGGATACGAGTGGACCCGCCTCCAATTCCATGGATACGGGTGGCCTGCCTCCAATTCCATGGATACGGGTGGCCCTGCCTCCAATTCCATGGATACGGGTGGTCCCGCCTCCATTACCATGGATACGGTTGGTCCCGCCTCCAATTCCATGGCCCTGCCTCCAATTCCATGGATACGGCTGGCCCTGCCTCCAATTCCATGTATATGGGTGGTCCCGCCTCCAATTCAATGGCCCGCCTCCAATTCCATGCATACAGGTGGTCCCGCCTCCAATTCTATGGCCCGCCTCCAATTCCATGGATATGGCTGGCTCTGCCTCCAATTCCATGGATATGGGTGGTCCCGCCTCCAATTCCCTGGCTACAGGTGTTCCCGCCTCCAATTCCATGGATACGGCTAGTCCCGCCTCCAATTCCATGAGTATGGGCGGTTCCGCCTCCAATTCCATGTCCCGCCTCCAATTCCATGGTTACATATGGTCCCGCCTCGAATTCAATGGATACGGGTTGTCACGCCTCCAATTCATTGGATATTGGTGGCCTGCCTCCAATTCCATGGATACGGCTGGTCCCGCCTCTAATTCCATGGATACGGGTGGCCCCACCTCCAATTCCATGGATACGGATGGCCATGCCTCCAATTCTGTGGATACTGCTGGTCCTGCCTCCAATTCCATGGCCCGCCTCCAATTCCATGGATACGGCTGGTCCCACCTCTAATTCCATGGATATGGGTGGTTCTGCCTCCTATTCCAAAGCCCTCCCCCAATTCCATGGATACGAGTGGTCCCGCCTCCAATTCCATGGATACGTGTGGCCGCCTCCAATTTCATGGATACGGCTTGCACCGCCTCCAATTCCATGGATACGGGTGGCCCTGCCTCCAATTCCATGTATACGGGTGGTCCCGCCTCCAATTCCATGGCCCCGGTTCCAATTCCATGGCCCTGCCTCCAATTCCATGGATACGGGTGGTCCTGCCTCCAATTCCATGGATACGGGTGGTCCTGCCTCCAATTCCATGGATACGGGTGGTCCCACCTCCTATTCCATGGATACGGGTGGTCCTGCCTTCAATTGCCTGGATATGGGTGGTTCTGCCTCCAGTTCCATGGATACAGGTGGCCCCGCCTCCAGTTCCATGGATACGGGTGGTCCCGCCTCCAATTCCATGGCCCTGCCTCCAATTCCATGGCCCTGCCTCCAATTCCATGGATACGGGTGGTCCCGCCTTCAATTCCATGGATACGGGTGGTCCCGCCTCCAATTCCATGGATAGGGGTGGTACCACCTCCAATTCCATGGATACGAGTGGACCCGCCTCCAATTCCATGGATACCGGTGGCCTGCTTCCAATTCCATGGATACGGGTGGCCCCGCCTCCAATTCCATGGATACGGATGGTTCCGCCTCCATTACCATGGATACGGTTGGTCCCGCCACCATTACCATGGATACGGGTGGTCCTGCCTCCAATTCCATGGATACGGGTGGTCCCGCCTCCAATTCCATGGATACGGGTGGTCCCGCCTCCAATTCCATGGATACGGGTGGCCGCCTCCAATTTCATGGATACGGCTTGCACCGCCTCCAATTCCATGGATACGGGTGGCCCTGCCTCCAATTCCATGTATACGGGTGGTCCCGCCTCCAATTCCATGGCCCCGGTTCCATTTCCATGGCCCTGCCTCCAATTCCATGGATACAGGTGGTCCTGCCTCCAATTCCATGGATACGGGTGGTCCTGCCTCCAATTCCCTGGATACGGGTGGTTCTGCCTCCAGTTCCATGGATACAGGTGGCCCCGCCTCCAGTTCCATGGATACGGGTGGTCCCGCCTCCAATTCCATGTCCCCGCCTCCAATTCCATGGCCCTGCCTCCAATTCCATGGATACAGGTGATCCCGCCTCCAATTCCATGGATACGGGTGGTCCCACCTCCAATTCCATGGATACGAGTGGACCCGCCTCCAATTCCATGGATACGGGTGGCCTGCCTCCAATTCCATGGATACGGGTGGCCCTGCCTCCAATTCCATGGATACGGGTGGTCCCGCCTCCATTACCATGGATACGGTTGGTCCCGCTTCCAATTCCATGGCCCTGCCTCCAATTCCATGGATACGGCTGGCCCTGCCTCCAATTCCATGTATATGGGTGGTCCCGCCTCCAATTCAATGGCCCGCCTCCAATTCCATGCATACAGGTGGTCCCGCCTCCAATTCTATGGCCCGCCTCCAATTCCATGGATATGGCTGGCCCTGCCTCCAATTCCATGGATACGGGTGGTCCCGCCTCTAATTCCATGGCTACAGGTGTTCCCGCCTCCAATTCCATGGATACGGCTAGTCCCGCCTCCAATTCCATGAGTATGGGCGGTTCTGCCTCCAATTCCATGTCCCGCCTCCAATTCCATGGTTACATATGGTCCCGCCTCGAATTCAATGGATACGGGTTGTCACGCCTCCAATTCATTGGATATTGGTGGCCTGCCTCCAATTCCATGGATACGGCTGGTCCCGCCTCTAATTCCATGGATACGGGTGGCCCCACCTCCAATTCCATGGATACGGATGGCCATGCCTCCAATTCTGTGGATACTGCTGGTCCTGCCTCCAATTCCATGGCCCGCCTCCAATTCCATGGATACTGGTGGCCTGCCTCCAATTCCATGGATACGGCTGGTCCCACCTCTAATTCCATGGATACGGGTGGCCCCACCTCCAATTCCATGGATACGGATGGCCCCGCCTCCAATTCTGTGGATACGGCTGGTCCTGCCTCCAATTCCATGGCCCTGCCTCCAAATCCATGGATACGGGTGGTTCTGCCTCCAATTCAATGGATACGGCTGGCCCCGCCTCCAATTCCAAGGATACGTGTTTCCCGCCTCCAATTCCATGGATATGGGTGGCCCTGCCTCCAATTCCATAGATACGGCTGGTCCCGACTCCAATTCGATGCATAGGAGTGGCCCCGCCTCCAATTCCATGGATACGGCTGGCCACAACTCCAATTCCATGGCCCCGCCTCCAATTCCATGGATAAAGCTGGCCCCACCTCCAATTCCATGGATACGGGTGGTCCCGCCTCCAATTCCTTGGATATGGGTGGTCCCTCCAATTCCATGGATACTGGTGGCCCCGCGTACAATTCCATGGATACGGGTGGTCCTGCCTCCAATTCCATGGCCCGCCTCCAATTTCATGTATACTGGTGGTCCTGCCTCCTTATTCCATGGATACAAGTGGTCCCATCTCCAATTCTATGGATACGGGTGGTCCCGCCTCTAGTTCCATGGATAAAGGTGGTCCCGCCTTCAATTCCATGGAAACGGGTGGTCCCGCCTCCAATTCCATGCCTCTGCCTCCAATTCCATGGATATGGGTGGCCCCGCCTCCAATTCCATGGATATGCATGGCCCGCCTCCAATTCCATGGCTACAGCTGGTCCCACTTCCAATTCCATGGCCCCGCCTCCAATTCCATGGATATGCATGGCCCGCCTCCAATTCCATGGCTACAGCTGGTCCCACTTCCAATTCCATGGCCCCGCCTCCAATTCCATGGATATGGGTGGTCCTGATACCAGTTCCTTGAATACAGGTGGCCCACCTCCAATTCCATGGATACGGTTGGTCGCACCTCCAATTCAATGGCCCCGCCTCCAATTCCATGGATATGGGTGGTGCGGCATCCAATTCCATGGATACTTCTGGCCCCACCTCCATTTCCTTGTATACGGGTGGCCCTGACTCCAATTCCATGGATACGGGTGTTCCTGCCTTCAGTTCCATGGATACGGCTGGCCCCAAATCCAATTCCATGGATACGGCTGGCCCCGCATCCAGTTCCATGGATACGGGTGGTCCCACCTCCAATTCCATGGATACAGGTGTTCCCGCCTCTATTTCCATGGATACGGGTGGTCCCGCCTCCATTTCCATAGTTACGGGTGGTCACACCTCCAATTCCATGGATACGGGTGGCCTGCCTCTAATTCCATGGATACGGGTGGTCCCGCCTCCAGTTCCATGGATACTAGTGGTCCCGCCCCCAATTCTATGTATACTGGTGGCCCGCCTCCAATTCCATGGATACAGCTAGTCCCGTCCCCAATTTCATGGGTATGGGTGGTCCCGCCTCCAATTCCATGTCCTGCCTCCAATTCCATGGTTACATATGGTCCCGCCTCGAATTCAATGGATACGGGTTGTCACGCCTCCAATTCCATGGATATTGGTGGCCTGCCTCCAATTCCATGGATACGGCTGGTTCCGCCTCTAATTCCATGGATACGGGTGGCCCCACCTCCAATTCCATGGATACGGATGGCCCTGCCTCCAATTCTGTGGATACGGCTGGTCCTGCCTCCAATTCCATGGCCCGCCTCCAATTCCATGGATACTGGTGGCCTGCTTCCAATTCCATGGATACGGCTGGTCCCGCCTCTAATTCCATGGATACGGGTGGCCCCACCTCCAATTCCATGGATAGGGATGGCCCCGCCTCCAATTCTGTGGATACGGCTGGTCCCGACTCCAATTCCATGCATACGGGTGGCACCGCCTCCAATTCCATGGATACGGCTGGCCACGCCTCCAATTCCATGGTCCCGCCTCCAATTCCATGGATACGGGTGGTCCCGCCTCCAATTCCACGGATACGGGTGGTCCCGCCTCCAATTCCATGGATACGAGTGGACCCGCCTCCAATTCCATGGATACGGGTGGCCTGCCTCCAATTCCATGGATACGGGTGGCCCCGCCTCCAATTCCATGGATACGGGTGGTCCCGCCTCCATTACCATGGATACGGTTGGTCCCGCCTCCATTACCATGGATACGGGTGGTCCTGCCTCCAATTCCATGGATACGGGTGGTCCCGCCTCCAATTCCATGAATACGGGTGGTCCCGCCTCCAATTCCATGGATACGGGTGGCCGCCTCCAATTTCATGGATACGGCTTGCACCACCTCCAATTCCATGGATACGGGTGGCCCTGCCTCCAATTCCATGTATACGGGTGGTCCCGCCTCCAATTCCATGGCCCGGTTCCATTTCCATGGCCCTGCCTCCAATTACATGGATACGGGTGGTCCTGCCTCCAATTCCATGGATACGGGTGGTTCTGCCTCCAGTTCCATGGATACAGGTGGCCCCGCCTCCAGTTCCATGGATACGGGTGGTCCCGCCTCCAATTCCATGTCCCCGCCTCCAGTTCCATGGCCCTGCCTCCAATTCCATGGATACAGGTGATCCCGCCTCCAATTCCATGGATACGGGTGGTCCCACCTCCAATTCCATGGATACGAGTGGACCCGCCTCCAATTCCATGGATACGGGTGGCCTGCCTCCAATTCCATGGATACAGGTGGCCCTGCCTCCAATTCCATGGATACGGGTGGTCCCGCCTCCATTACCATGGATACGGTTGGTCCCGCCTCCAATTCCATGGCCCTGCCTCCAATTCCATGGATACGGCTGGCCCTGCCTCCAATTCCATGTATATGGGTGGTCCCGCCTCCAATTCAATGGCCTGCCTCCAATTCCATGCATACAGGTGGTCCCGCCTCCAATTCTATGGCCCGCCTCCAATTCCATGGATATGGCTGGCCCTGCCTCCAATTCGATGGATATGGGTGGTCCCGCCTCCAATTCCATGGCTACAGGTGTTTCCGCCTCCAATTCCATGTCCCGCCTCCAATTCCATGGTTACATATGGTCCAGCCTCGAATTCAATGGATACGGGTTGTCACGCCTTCAATTCCATGGATATTGGTGGCCTGCCTCCAATTCCATGGATACGGCTGGTCCCGCCTCTAATTCCATGGATACGGGTGGCCCCACCTCCAATTACATGGAATTCCATGGATACGGATGGCCATGCATCCTATTCTGTGGATACGGCTGGTCCTGCCTCCAATTCCATGGCCCGCCTCCAATTCCATGGATACTGGTGGCCTGCCTCCAATTCCATGGATACGGCTGGTCCCACCTCTAATTCCATGGATACGGGTGGCCCCACCTCCAATTCCATGGATACGGATGGCCCCGCATCCAATTCTGTGGATACGGCTGGTCCTGCCTCCAATTCCATGGCCCTGCCTCCAAATCCATGGATACGGGTGGTTCTGCCTCCAATTCAATGGATACGGCTGGCCCCGCCTCCAATTCCAAGGATACGTGTTTCCCGCCTCCAATTCCATGGATATGGGTGGCCCTGCCTCCAATTCCATAGATACGACTGGTCCCGACTCCAATTCCATGCATAGGGGTGGCCCCGCCTCCAATTCCATGGATACGGCTGGCCACACCTCCAATTCCATGGCCCCGCCTCCAATTCCATGGATAAAGGTGGCCCCACCTCCAATTCCATGGATACGGGTGGTCCCGCCTCCAATTCCTTGGATATGGGTGGTCCCTCCAATTCCATGGATACTGGTGGCCCCACGTACAATTCCATGGATACGGGTGGTCCTGCCTCCATTTCCATGGCCCGCCTCCAATTTCATGTATAATGGTGGTCGTGTAGGGTATTTTGTGGAGATTTGGGGCCTGACGGTATTTTATTACCGCCGAAAAATAACTTAGCAATAATCACTCTTTGTATTCAGATTTGGCCATGTGCAACAATAATACAATGGACATGCATTATTTCAGCACCCAGACCTGCATATTTGGTATACGTGGTTGGTGGTATTTTGGTGAGCATAATTCCCTTGTTTTATTTGTGGCCCCAATGTCCAGAATCCCTTATCTTTGCTTAGATTTTTCGTGTGATCACTAGAGAGACCTCAGACCTGCATTCTAGGAATACCACATTTTCCAGTGATAGTGTTGGTGTGCCACCATGGGCGAACTCACTGACTTATTTACGACAGAGAGCTATATGTGGTAGTCTTGTGGTAATTTCCACTACCTTATATACGGTAGGGAGCTATGTTCAGAGAGTCTCTCTTCCCGTTGGCTCATGTACCTCCAACGAGCTATGCTACAGTCACTCACAATTATTCATACTGATTCTGACATGCACACATCTGTCTTAAAATGACCATTGCACTGTTTAAAAATCTCCCCACATCATCAGCATTGTAATGGTAAACAATAAACATCACCCGTCTGTTTTCAAATATTTTTCTGTATTATAAAAGTTGTATTTAAACACGATCTCATTCTTTACGGAAATAAAATAAAATGGTACAGTAAAAGCATTGTCTGTGACACACTGCAAAGAGAGTGGCGGAGAACAGAACTCAAATTGCAACATTAGCACTTGATTAAGACACGCACAGGAATCCTACACTGACTGCATATTACCGTACACACTCAGCTCCCACACTTCTCATTACCTTATCTTTTTAGTTGTTCTCTTTGGCTGTTCTCTTTGTGAATGTGGCTCCCTTGGATTAACTCCAGCAAAAAGGAACGCTTGCCTTCTCAAACCGGGGTCATTGCCTGGAATTCTCAGCTTTTGCAGATAGGAATGCTTCAGCCAGTGGAAAGGTCCTTCTTTCAGCTCTCCCCAATCTCGACTGCAGCAGGACACAGGAATCTGCATTCAGTCAGGAGCCCCACAGCCAGGTCTTCTCCCCAGTAGTGCAGAAAAATGTCCCCTGTCTTTTTCCCCGTTACTGCCCACTAAAACTTTCCTCTCAGCCCTCTGTATGACGTGTCCCAATGAAATCCATCATCTCTCATCCTCCTACTCTTCAACAATAGCTTCGCTTATACATTTGCAATTGTTGCAAATCTGACTTCCTTCTTCCTGCAGTTACTGTGCACAAAAACACAGAGAATCAGGCAGAGAAGAGAAGAAAAAAAAATCTGCACACACATTTAAATGGTTTTCAGAGTATGCCTAATTCTGCAGTGGAGAACACATTTTATTAGTGGGTTATGTTAAATAAGGTTTTATTAGTCAGGTTAATGGTTAATAGGTTAGCTGTTAATTTTCAAATGTGTCTCTCGCACCATAGGCATTTCAGGTGAAAAATAGTGTGCATTTTTAAATGAGCACATGTGCTTTTAACTGTAAAAATAGATTTGCAGCTTATATGTTAAAATCGTTTTTGACTGAATAGCCTGTCTTTCCTTGTTAATCTGGTAACCCATATAGCAATGTACCGCACCCTTGTGGTGGTGCTGCAAAAAAAATGTGCTACTTGTGCAGTAGTGCTGTACTCTGTGCTGTAACATGCCAAATATCCTTACATATACCCTCCTTTTGTTTTTAGAACTTGGCTATAATCCAAGCCAATTCCTAAAAACAACTTGTTCTTTTTTTTTTTTTTTTACAATATAGCAATCCAACAAAATGAATATTCATGTGCATCAATGAAAATTTGCAATCAACATTTCATCTGAGTCCATCAGTTCATAAAATGTTCCACATTTGCCTTCTCAGTGGAAGTGGCATTACTTTAAGTTTAAATTTTCCAAGTCAATTAAAAACAACGAAATAAAACAACTAACTAAAACAAATAATTAATATAACAAATTAAAATAAATAATTAAAATAATAAATACGTGGAACTCCATATGTCAGTACTCTTGTCCGCTTCTGACACGTCCCGACCAGCGATGTTATTCGGTTCATTCGAGTATTCTTTCATCTTGGCAATCTTGAATCCACAGCAGTCATCTCTTTTGGCATTCCGGTTATTTTGTCTTCACCTCCACCTGGAGGCATGCATCTTTTGGTCTTCATCCAGGGGACTCCAGGACTCCATCGTCTCTCCCGTGGGCTCTGATCTCGGAACCTCCGATCAAATAATGTTAATTGTCTAAATCAAAATAGAAAATAAACAAATTAAGTACATAGCATAATACTAACTTCATCCTTTTGCCAAAAATAAAACATGCTTGGTAAAAATATTTCGTTTATATTTTTTCTGTTTTTTTTTCTGAAATCAAATACAAGTTAAAAGAAAACAAGCATATATAAAACAGCATTCAATATTTAATACACTTTCTCTCTGCACACCAACCACGAGCTTCCGTTATATGTGCATTTATTTATTTATTTATTTATTTATTTATTTATTTATTTATTTATTTATTTATTTATATTATATATTTTACATATATTACAGTGTTTATGTGCCATCATAACAATCAACTTTTTTTTAACTTCTTTGTCACTGCCTCCTGATTACACCCATTTATTTTCTCAAGGGACTCTATCTGTTTCTACATGCTCAAGCTGCCTGATCTCATGCCTGGGATGGCATGGTTTTTTTGAATCTGTTTTAGGAACAATATTCTGTTTGCATGTTTTCTCTTTTAAATAGAAACGTAATGTGTGCTCATCTATGGCAGTCTGCCAATCTTTCCTTGGGTCCAAGTATATTTGTACAGGTAGTTTTTCATTGTCGCTCTGATCTTTGTCTTGACACATTAATATAACAGTGACACTAGGTATGCAGCTATTCTGGAGATATACCTCCACAGCATCATTTGTTTTGGCAACGGTGTGACATTCTTTTATATTGCTGTTTTGTGATTTTAGCTTCTTAGGCCTCAATGGTTTTTTGGTTAAGGACCACAGCACTCCATTCACCCCATCTATGAGAGGAGACAATCTTTTCAGGCAATCTGTCCCCATCAGAAATGGAATTTCACAAATAGATGTGATCAATACCTCTTGTTTCATTCTGTGCTTTCCTATTTTTATGTCAACCTCAGTTACACCTATGATGGGCACCTCCTCCCCATTAAAGTTATGCACTGGGCCTTGATTTACCTTCACTGTGATCTGACTCTGTGGAGGCCTCCCTTCATTGATACTCTTTACCAGCTCCTTGGACATAATTGTGGCCTGTGCGCCAGTGTCAATCATAGCAAAGGTGTGGCACTTTTCTTCTACAGTGATGGGTGCATAATATCTGTCCTCAACTTCCTCTAATACACATAAGAAGTGTGAATTCTTACTGAGTTCAGGGCTCACCTTTCTCAGATCTTTCTCACTTTTGGCTAAGCACATTGGTAAATGAAAAGACATTTTTCCCTCCTTTTTACCCATTTCTGTGCGAGATATTTTATTCATTTCTCCATGTTCAGAGGTTTTTTGGAGTGTGGCCACTGTTCGCCCATCCATCTGGGTAACATCAGAGACCACATTACAACCTTCCAACTGAACATGTGTAACAACATCATTCAGCAATTTGTCATTTTTTAATTCTGTGCATTTGTGATCATTTAGTGTAATACCAGCCCTTTCAGCCTCTTCAAAAATATGTGGCTCAAAGAATTTTTCAGGTGATTGACTTGTACCCTCCTTGTGAGTATTTCCTTTTTCTGTCCGTGTTTGGTCATTGTTTTGCTTGCCCAGGGAAGGAGCTATGGCATCCCCACTTACTCCCTGTTCACTGGTATTCCCCATGCATGAGTCATTTTTCTTAAATCTGTTCCTTTGTTCTTTTGGAATTCCTAATGTTTCTTTTTCATTTGTGCAAATCTTTACTGTTTTATTTAGCTCTAAGCTAAACCGTACCTCTTTTTTAGAAATATTTGCACTTTCTGTCACAATTTCATTTACTGGTACTTTCATTTTTAATCCATTAGGCATCTCAGAGTTGTTATGCAAAATTATATCAGAGCAATCTGTCATTTTGGCACTCCAGTTATCATGAGTACTTAGTCACTTTTCGGAAGCCCCCCGGTCATTGCTATGGCCATCAGCCCCCTCTTTGGAAGGTTGTTTTTGCGCTGTATAGAGCTTTCCTATTTGCTCAGCTAACATTTTCACTTGGGCCTCAAGGCACTAGAACCTTTCCATCTCTCTAGGATCCTCTTTCTGTGGCCTAGGTCGATATTGGTTGTTTTCCCCCTGATTGGATCTATTCTGATACCTCTCAGGTGATTGATGTCGGTTGGGATGCTTTCTGAACTCTTGATTCATTTGTGGAGGGGAGCGGGTTGCACCCATCCTTTGATTATAGTCCCCTGGTGGGGAATCATTGTACTGGCGTGGACTGTAGTTCACGTTTTGCCTCATGTCCTGTCTCTCAGATTGTGGGTACTGGCCCCTATGTTGATTTCCATTATCAGTAAATCGATCCACATATCGGGGCCTATCCTGATTACCATATATCATGGTGTTGGGATCAAACCTACTCTGTGTCCCCAATGACTGGTAGGGACCATCATTTCTTTGATCTTGATTTTGTCTCTGGTTATTGTTCATACCTGCCATATCAGGCCGATATCCTACCCGGGGTCTATCCCCTAAATATCTAGGGCTGATGTAGCTCTCTCTATTACTAGGATCATGTGTTTGGAACATTGGTACAGGAAATGGCGATCTTTGTTGATTACCCCTTTGTTCAGGTGTCACATTATTTTTACCTTGACTTTGAGCAGACTCAAGGGACATTTTGGCTGACCTGATTTCCATTACTGTGGCTGAGGGTTCTTTAGATTTAGGCCTAGTATCTTTCATTTTATCACTTTCTCTACCCTGACAATAGAGTACCTCATATAGCTTTGTGCTTTGATGTACAATCCATTCAAGGGACTTGTCACGGTCAAATTCACGGACCAATTGGGATATGATGTCTTTCTGTAGCCCATAGAAGTATGCAGTTTTAAACTCATTGGAATTTGAGTCAAAAGATACATCAAAGCGAGAGAATGCTCTTTTTAAGTCTTGTAAAAATTGGCGAGGGGATGTATTAGGTCCAGCAGTAATTGTGTACGCGACTTTCTTTGCCTCCTGCAATGACTGAAAAGGAGAAAAATGACGCCTAATTTCTTTTTCAAACTCCAGCCATGTCATATTCTGCTGTTCATTTAATCCCCTTATGATGCTGGCCGTCGGGGCATCTAAAGTTAAATGAAAATATTGTCTGTACTGTTCCCTAGGTATCTGGAGTGCTTTAAAAATGTCATGCACTGCTTCTAAGTGATCCTCAATGCAGCATTCACCTCCCTTTTTAAATGGTTTGATCAGGGCTTTAATGGATTTCATTATTTTTATGGGGCTACTTGTTGCAATGCATGGAATTGCACTATTTTGTGAGTCAATCCTGTTTTCAGGTGTATGAGATTGGTGGCTGCCCCCAATGGGAGTATCAAATCCCCCAAGGGCGCTGCAACCAAGTTCAGTCACCGGCCCAGTCACTGGGGCACTAGCTCTTTGGGCAGAGCTAGAATTCACCTCCACTCCATTGAATGTGGTACCCTGCCGCCTCTCCTGGGACCTGGGAATGCACATTTGCTGTTCTAAGTCCTTACACTTTGTAAGGAGTCTGTTGGCTTCATCATGCAAATAATTATTTTCATCACTCATTTTATTAATCACCTCCTGCATTTCGCACATTTGCATTTGGCATTCATTGAACTCTTTATTTCTCTTGTCTCTTTCTTGGATCATTTTAATCATTTCTTGTTCTGCACTCTGGAGATCACCTTCTTTTTCACAATGTTCTTTTTGTAAAATCTGCATTTCTGAAACAACCTCATCTTTATCCTGCCTAATGTGATCCACTAAGGCTTTTAAGTGTGCCAATTCTTGCTCACTATCTTCAAATTGTTTCTTGCTTTTGGATAACTGAGTATCAAAGTCTCTGCATTTTAATTGCATGTCTTTTTGGCATACATCCAATTCTGCTCTCAACATTTCCTGATTTTTACTTGCCCCCTCTAATTCAGTCTTTAACCTGTTAATTAGCTGAGTATCATTCTCTTGCATTCGCAGGGACTTGTTTAAAATAAACCATATTTTGCCGCATAGCCGTATTAAACAGTCTTTCTCTGCACTTTTATCAGCTGCATTCAATAATCTTGTAAGGCAGACCTGAATTATGCTGCCTTCTGCAAAAATATTGTCTAGTTTTTCTTTCTGCACCTCACCCTGAATGCGGTTACTCCATTCTAACGTGCTATTCGAAGACCAATTCCCATGTGCAAATAACTTTGCCTCTAAATATTGCACTAGATCTGAGAATGTGGTTTCCCTTTGTGACATTCTGAAATTCGTTTTTAGTGGCACACTGCTATTATAAAATGGGTTCCCTTTAATGTGCAAATGGCAGTGTGAGACACGCTTGCCACGCCCAGTAGGTACTCTATGATCACTTTCCCGGCCTGCAACGCACCATAAATATGTAGGGTATTTTGTGGAGATTTGGGGCCTGACGGTATTTTATTACCGCCGAAAAATAACTTAGCAATAATCACTCTTTGCATTCAGATTTGGCCATGTGCAACAATAATACAATGGACATGCATTATTTCAGCACCCAGACCTGCATATTTGGTATACGTGGTTGGTGGTATTTTGGTGAGCATAATTCCCTTGTTTTATTTGTGGCCCCAATGTCCAGAATCCCTTATCTTTGCTTAGATTTTTCGTGTGATCACTAGAGAGACCTCAGACCTGCATTCTAGGAATACCACATTTTCCAGTGATAGTGTTGGTGTGCCACCATGGGCGAACTCACTGACTTATTTACGACAGAGAGCTATATGTGGTAGTCTTGTGGTAATTTCCACTACCTTATATACGGTAGGGAGCTATGTTCAGAGAGTCTCTCTTCCCGTTGGCTCATGTACCTCCAACGAGCTATGCTACAGTCACTCACAATTATTCATACTGATTCTGACATGCACACATCTGTCTTAAAATGACCATTGCACTGTTTAAAAATCTCCCCACATCATCAGCATTGTAATGGTAAACAATAAACATCACCCGTCTGTTTTCAAATATTTTTCTGTATTATAAAAGTTGTATTTAAACACGATCTCATTCTTTACGGAAATAAAATAAAATGGTACAGTAAAAGCATTGTCTGTGACACACTGCAAAGAGAGTGGCGGAGAACAGAACTCAAATTGCAACATTAGCACTTGATTAAGACACACACAGGAATCCTACACTGACTGCATATTACCGTACACACTCAGCTCCCACACTTCTCATTACCTTATCTTTTTAGTTGTTCTCTTTGGCTGTTCTCTTTGTGAATGTGGCTCCCTTGGATTAACTCCAGCAAAAAGGAACGCTTGCCTTCTCAAACCGGGGTCATTGCCTGGAATTCTCAGCTTTTGCAGATAGGAATGCTTCAGCCAGTGGAAAGGTCCTTCTTTCAGCTCTCCCCAATCTCGACGGCAGCAGGACACAGGAATCTGCATTCAGTCAGGAGCCCCACAGCCAGGTCTTCTCCCCAGTAGTGCAGAAAAATGTCCCCTGTCTTTTTCCCCGTTACTGCCCACTAAAACTTTCCTCTCAGCCCTCTGTATGACGTGTCCCAATGAAATCCATCATCTCTCATCCTCCTACTCTTCAACAATAGCTTCGCTTATACATTTGCAATTGTTGCAAATCTGACTTCCTTCTTCCTGCAGTTACTGTGCACAAAAACACGGAGAATCAGGCAGAGAAGAGAAGAAAAAAAAATCTGCACACACATTTAAATGGTTTTCAGAGTATGCCTAATTCTGCAGTGGAGAACACATTTTATTAGTGGGTTATGTTAAATAAGGTTTTATTAGTCAGGTTAATGGTTAATAGGTTAGCTGTTAATTTTCAAATGTGTCTCTCGCACCATAGGCATTTCAGGTGAAAAATAGTGTGCATTTTTAAATGAGCACGTGTGCTTTTAACTGTAAAAATAGATTTGCATCTTATATGTTAAAATCGTTTTTGACTGAATAGCCTGTCTTTCCTTGTTAATCTGGTAACCCATATAGCAATGTACCGCACCCTTGTGGTGGTGCTGCAAAAAAAATGTGCTACTTGTGCAGTAGTGCTGTACTCTGTGCTGTAACATGCCAAATATCCTTACAGTCCTGCCTCCTTATTCCATGGATACGAGTGGTCCCATCTCCAATTCCATGGATACGGGCGGTCCCGCCTCCAGTTCCATGGATAAAGGTGGTCCCGCCTTCAATTCCCTGGAAACGGGTGGTCCCGCCTCCAATTCCATGGCTCTGCCTCCAATTCTATGGCTACAGCTGGTCCCACCTCCAATTCCATGGCCCCGCCTCCAATTCCATGGATATGGGTGGTCCTGATACCAGTTCCTTGGATACAAGTGGCCCACCTCCAATTCCATGGATACGGTTGGTCGCACCTCCAGTTCAATGGCCCTGCCTCCAATTCCATGGATATGGGTGGTGCGGCATCCAATTCCATGGATACTTCTGGCCCCACCTCCATTTCCTTGTATACGGGTGGCCCTGACTCCAATTCCATGGATACGGGTGTTCCCGCCTCCAGTTCCATGGATACGGCTGGCCCCAAATCCAATTCCATGGATACGGCTGGTCTCACCTCCAATTCCATGGCCCCGCCTCCAATTCCATGGATACGGTTGGTCGCACCTCCAATTCAATGGCCCCGCCTCCAATTCCATGGATATGGGTGGTGCGGCATCCAATTCCATGGATACTTCTGGCCCCACCTCCATTTCCTTGTATACGGGTGGCCCTGACTCCAATTCCATGGATACGGGTGGCCCCGCCTCCAATTCCATGGTTATGCGTGGCCCGCCTCCAATTCCATGGCTACAGCTGGTCCCACCTCCAATTCCATGGCCCCGCCTCCAATTCCATGGATGTGGGTGGTCCTGATACCAGTTCCTTGGATACAGGTGGCCCACCTCCAATTCCATGGATATGGTTGGTCGCACCTCCAATTCAATGGCCCCGCCTCCAATTCCATGGATATGGGTGGTGCGGCATCCAATTCCATGGATACTTCTGGCCCCACCTCCATTTCTTTGTATACGGGTGGCCCTGACTCCAATTCCATGGCTACAGGTGTTCCCGCCTCCAATTCCATGGATACGGCTAGTCCCGCCTCCAATTCCAGAGGTATGGGTGGTCCCGCCTCCAATTCCATGTCCCGCCTCCAATTCCATGGTTACATATGGTCCCGCCTCGAATTCAATGGATACGGGTTGTCAGGCCTCCAATTCCATGGATATTGGTTGCCTGCCTCCAATTCCATGGATATGGCTGGTCCCGCCTCTAATTCCATGGATACGGGTGGCCCCACCTCCAATTCCATGGATACGGATGGCCCCGCCTCCAATTCTGTGGATACGGCTGGTCCTGCCTCCAATTCCATGGCCCGCCTCCAATTCCATGGATACTGGTGGCCTGCCTCCCATTTCATGGATACGGCTGGTCCCGCCTCTAATTCCATGGATACGGGTGGCCCCACCTCCAATTCCATGGATACGGATGGCCCCGCCTCCAATTCTGTGGATATGGCTGGTCCTGCCTCCAATTCCATGGCCATGCCTCCAATTCCATGGATACGGGTGGTCCTGCCTCCAATTCAATGGATAGGGCTGGCCCCGCCTCCAATTCCATGGATACGTGTTTCCCGCCTCCAATTCCATGGATATGGGTGGCCCTGCCTCCAATTCCATAGATACGGCTGGTCCCGACTCCAATTCCATGCATACGGGTGGCCCCGCCTCCAATTCCATGGATACGGCTGACCACGCCTCCAATTCCATGGCTCCGCCTCCAATTCCATGGATAAAGGTGGCCCCGCCTCCAATTCCATGCATCCGGGTGGTCCCACCTCCAATTCCTTGGATATGGGTGGTCCCTCCTCCAATTCCATGGCTCCGCCTCCAATTCCATGGTTACGGGTGGCCCCGCCTCCAATTCCATGGATATGCGTGGCCCGCCTCCAATTCCATGGCTACAGCTGGTCCCACCTCCAATTCCATGGCCCGCCTCCAATTCCATGGATATGTGCGGTCCTGATACCAGTTCCATGGATACAGGTGGCCCACCTCCAATTCCATGGATACGGTTGGTCACTCCTCCAGTTCCATGGATACAGGTGGTCCCGCCTCCAATTCCATTGTCCCGTCTCCAATTCCATGGACACGGGTGGTGCTGCCTCCAATTCCATGGATACTGGTGGCCCCACCTCCAATTACATGGATACGGGTGGTCCCGCCTACAGTTCCATGGATACGGCTGGCCCTAACTCCATTTCCATGGATACGGCTGGCCCGCCTCCAATTCCATGGCCCCGCCTCCAATTCCATGGATATGAGTGGCCCCGCCTCCAGTTCCATGGATACGGGTGGTCCCGCCTCCAGTTCCATGGATACGGGTGGTCCCACCTCCAATTCCATGGATACGGGTGGTCCCGCTTCTAATTCCATGGATACGGGTGGTCCCGCCTCCAGTTCCATGGATACCAGTGGCCCCTCCCCCAATTCTATGGATACTGGTGGCCCCACCGCCAATTCCATGGATATGGCTGGTCCCTCCTCCAATTCCATGGCCCTGCCTCCAATTCTGTGTATATGGGTGGTGACGCATCCAATTCCATGGATACGTTGGCCCCGCCTCCAATTCCTTGGATACGGGTGCCCCCGCCTCCAATTCCTTGGATACGGCTGGCCCCAACTCCAATTCCATGGATACGGGTGGCCCTGCCTCTAATTCCATGGCCCTGCCTCCAATTCCATGGATATGGGTGGCCCCGCATCCAGTTCCATGGATACGGGTGGTCCCACCTCCAATTCCATGGATACGGATGGTCCTGCCTCTATTTCCATGGATACGGGTGGTCACGCCTCAAGTTCCATGGTTACGGGTGGTCCCACCTCCAATTCCATGGATACGGGTGGTCCTGCCTCTAATTCCATGGATACGGGTGGTCCCGCCTCCAGTTCCATGGATACCAGTGGTCCCGCCCCCAATTCTATGATACTGGTGGCCCTGCCTCCAATTCCATGGATACGGCTGGTCCCTCCTCAAGTTCCATGGATACAGGTGGTCCCGCCTCCAATTCCATTATCCCGCCTCCAATTCCATGGATACGGGTGGTCCCGCCTCCAGTTCCATGGATTCGACTGGCCCCAACTCCATTTCCCTGGATACGGCTGGCCCGCCTCCAATTCCATGGCCCCGCCTCCAATTCCATGGATATGGGTGGCCCCGCATCCAGTTCCATGGATACGGGTGGTCCCACCTCCAATTCCATGGATATGGGTGATCCCGCCTCTAATTCCATGGATACGGTTGGTCCCGCCTCCAGTTCCATGGATATGGGTGGTCCCACCTTCAATTCCATGGATACGGGTGGTCCCGCCTCTAATTCCATGGATACGGGTGGTCCCGCCTCCAGTTCCATGGATACCAGCGGTCCTGCCCAAATTCTATGGATACTGGTGGCCCCGCCTCCAATTCCATGGATACCGCTGGTCCCTCCTCCAGTTCCATGGATACAGTTGGTCCTGCCCCCAATTCCATGGCCCCGCCTCCAATTCCATGGATATGGGTGGTGCCGCATCCAATTCCATGGATACGGCTTGCCCCAACTCCAATTCCATGGATACGGCTGGCCCCGCCTCCAATTCCATGGCCCCGCCTCCAATTCCATGGATATGGGTGGCCTCGCATCCAGTTCCATGGATACGGGTGGTCCTGCCTCTATTTCCATGGATACCGGTGGTCCCGCCTCCAGTTCCATGGTTACGGGTGGTCCCACCTCCAATTCCATGGATACGGGTGGTCCTGCGTATAATTCCATGGATACGGGTGGTCCCGCCTCCAGTTCCATGGATACCAGTGGTCCCGCCCCTAATTCTATGGATACTGGTGGCACTGCCTCCAATTCCATGGATACGGCTGGTCCCTCCTCTAGTTCCAATGATACAGGTGGTCCCGCCTCCAATTCCATTGTCCCGCCTCCAATTTCATGGATACGGCTGGCCCCCCTCCAGTTCCATAGATACGCGTGGTCCTGCCTCCAATTCCATGGATACTGGTGGCCCCACCTCCAATTCCGTGGATACGGCTGGCCCCAACTCCATTTCCATGGATACGGCTGGCCCGCCTCCAATTCCATGGCCCGCCTCCAATTGAATGGATATTGGTGGCCCCGCCTCCGGTTCCATGGATACGGGTGGTCCCGCCTCTAATTCCATGGATACGGGTGGTCCCGCCTCCAGTTCCATGGATACCAGTGGTCCCGCCCCCAATTCTATGGATACTGGTGGCCCCGCCTCCAATTCCATGGATACAGCTGGTCCCGCCTCCAGTTCCATGGATACAGGTGCTCCGGCCTCCAATTCCATTGTCCCGCCTCCAATTCCATGGATACGGCTGGCCCCGCCTAAAGTTCCATGGATACGGGTGGTCCTGCTTCCAATTCCATGGATACTGGTGACCCCACCTCCTATTCCATGGATACGGCAGGCCCCACCTCCAATTCTATGGCCCTGCCTCCAATTCCATGGATACTGGTGGTCCCGCCTCCAATTCCATGGATATGGGTGGTCCTGCCTCGAATTCCATGGCCCCGACTCCAATTCCTAGGATATGGGTAGCCCTGCCTCCAGTTCCATGGATACAGGTGGTCCCACCTCCAATTCCATGGATACGGGTGGACCCCCTCTAATTCCATGGATACGGGTGGTCCCGTATCCAATTCCATTGATATGGGCGGCCCGCCACCAATTCCATGTATACGGCTGGCCCCGCCACCAATTCCATGGATACGGGTGGCCCCGCCTCCAATTGAATGGATATGGGTGGTCCCACCTCCAAATCCATGGATACGGGTGGACCCGCCTCCAGTTCCATGGATATGGGTGGTCCCGCCTCCAATTCCATGGATACGGGTGGTCCCGCCACCAATTTCATGGATACCAGTGGTCCCACCCACAATTCTATGGATACTGGTGGTCCTGCCTCCAATTCCATGGATACGGCTGGTCCCTCCTCCAGTTCCATGGATACAGGTGGTCCCCCCTCCAATTCCATTGTCCCGCCTCCAATTTCATGGATACGGCTGGCCTCACCTCCAGTTCCATAGATACGGGTGGTCCTGCCTCCAATTCCATGGATACTGGTGGCCCCACCTCCAATTCCGTGGATACGGCTGGCCCCAACTATATTTCCATGGATACGGCTGGCCCGCCTCCAATTCCATGGCCCGCCTCCAATTCCATGGATATGGGTGGCCCAACCTCCAGTTCCATGGATATGAGTGGTCCCACCTCCAATTCCATGGATACGGGTGGTCCCGCCTCTAATTCCATGGATACGGCTGGTCCCGCCTCCAGTTCCATCGATACCAGTGGTCCTGCCCCCAATTCTATGGATACTGGTGGCCCCGCCTCCAATTCCATGGATACAGCTGGTCCCGCCTCCAGTTCCATGGCTACAGGTGCTCCTGCCTGCAATTCCATTGTCCCGCCTCCAATTCCATGAATACAGCTGGCCCCGCCTAAAGTTCCATGGATAGGGTTGTTCCTGCCTCCAATTCCATGGATACTGGTGGCCCCACCTCCAATTCCATGGATACGGCAGGCCCCACCTCCAATTCTATGGCCCGGCCTCCAATTCCATGGATACTGGTGGTCCTGCCTGCAATTCCATGGATACGGGTGGTCCTGCCTCGAATTCCATGGCCCTGACTCCAATTCCAAGGATATGGGTGGCCCTGCCTCCAGTTCCATGGATACGGGTGGTCCCACCTCCAATTCCATGGATACGGGTGGCCCCGCCTCCAATTGCATGGATATGGGTGGTCCAACCTCCAAATCGTTGGTACGGGTGGACCCGCCTCCAGTTCCATGGATACGGGTGGTCCCGCCTCCAATTCCATGGATACGGGTGGTCCGCCACCAATTTCATGGATACGGGTGGCCTGCCTCCAGTTCCATGGATACGGGTGGTCCTGCCTCCAATTCCATGGATATGGGTGGTCCCACCACCAATTCCATGGATACAGGTGGCCCCGCCTCCAAATCCATGTATACAGTGATCCCGCCTCCAATTCCATAGATACGGGTGGCCCCGCCTCCAATTCCATGGATAGGGGTGGTCCCGCATCCAATTCCATGGATATGGCTGGCCCCGCCTCCAATTCCATGGCCCTGCTTCCAGTTCCATGGATACGGGTGGTCCCGCCTCCAGTTCCATGGCCCCGCCTCCAATTCCATGGATACGGGTGGCCCCGCCTCCAATTCCATGGATACGGCTGGTCCCGCCTCTAATTCCATTTATACGGGTGGTCCCACCTCCAATTCCATGGATACGGGTTGCCCCGCCTCCAATTCCATGGATACGGGTGGCCCCACCTCTAATTCCATGGATATGGGTGGCCCTGCCTCCAATTCCACGGATTTGGGTGGCCCTCCTCCAATTCTATGGCCCCGCCTCCCATTCTATGGATACTGGTGGTCCCGCCTCCAATTCCATGGATACGGAGGGCCCCGCCTGCAGTTACATGGATACGGGTGGTCCCGCCTCCAATTCCATGGATACGGCAGGCCCCGCTCCAGTTACGTGTATACGGGTGGTCCTGCCTCCAATTCCATGGATACTGGTGGTCCCGCCTCCAATTCTATGGATACGGGTGGTCCCGCCTCCACTTCCATGGCCCTGCCTCCAATTCCATGGATACAGGTGGCCCGACTCCAATTCCATGGATACAGCTGGTCCCGCCTCCAATTCCATGGATACGGGTGGTTGTTAGGCAGAAACCTGTGCAGTTCTCTTAGGGACCACTGCAAAAAGTTTAAGACTACAGGTGTTAGCAGTAAACCCAATTGGTAGCAGTCTGTACCACCCAGATTTACCTGGTAGCTGTGGCTGAGCAGTCAGACTTCTCTCAAGAAGCGTTAGGCAGTGTATAGAGTATACACATTAGGTACAAAAATACAGTAGCACAAACAAACAATGACCAGAGCTTTGATATAAAAGTATATAATTGTTTATTTAAAAACACACTTGTAAAAATACACTGGCACTAATATGTCAAGCAAGTTCAAACACAGTCACTAGAAATATATACACCTCCCTGATTAATTATTCGACAAGTCTTAGGAAAAGAACACCACTTATTATCAACACAGAGGTGAGCGCTTAACCAAGATGGCACTCCAATAACTATTTAAAAAGGGAGGAAAACACACAATACCAACACTTTTAGAGAACCACAGAAAGTCAAGAAAGGTGGGTCTACTGTAGAGCAAAAAGTTCATAGGCCAGGCCCACTCTTGGAGAGAGCAAGGCGGAATGTGCCCAAGATCACACAGTTGAAGTACACTTTAAAAGTCTTTGCAGATAGTTCAAAAAGGAGTTAGATCAGTTCAGAAAAGTTAGTTAACAGGTCCGAGGTCACCCCAGGATAGAGAGTCAAGGATTTACGGGACACCTTGGATGGTCTGTTGCAAGGGAGACCAGGCGGGACACAGTCCCTGAAATGGTGAGAAAGCTCCAGCGGGGGCAGTTGTTCCTGGCAGCAGGTGCAAGTCAGTGCTTCCTCCAGGGGAAGAGAAGATCTCGACGTGGAGGAAAGCTGGAGGTCGTTACAATGCCAGGGAAGAAACCAGCCACGGAGTTTCCCGGTTAAAAGGTACTACCCTTTTATTTGCGATAGTGGTGAAGCGTGGCTATCCGGCCGCCGGGGTGCTTGGCACAGGTGATTCGACCACGAGACGATCCAGGAAGGTGAAAAGAGGGTGAACTGGTTAACCCCACCAGCTGAAAGGAAGAAGACTCTCCTGGAAGAAGATCTTCTCTGTTGCTGGGAAGTGTTGAGTCAGTTCAGCAGGGCTCCACTGGTGGTGTCATCGTTGCAGGTCGGCTCAGCTTCTCTCTCTTCGGATTCTTTAGGACCTGTGGCAACTTCTGAAGTTAGAGTCCCCAAAGCCCTGCTTTTATGCAGAAAACCCCCATTCATCAGTCCTAGCTGTCACTCAAACATGCTAAGTGGTGAGCCGGGCGGCTCACCACTGGGTCAATCACACAAGAGTGCGACTTGAGTTGCCGAGGCAACTCAGTCCAGGGTGCCTATTCCCCCCTCCCACACATCCTGTAGACCCAGACAGAGTGGCAACACCTTTGGAGGCTTCTGTGCAGAAGCCTGCCAAAAGTGGAACAAAGGGCTCGACTTGGGTTGGAGTTACAGATGCGAACACAAAAGCCATTTTAAAACCGAGTCCTGGTGAAAAGACCCAACCGGGGAATAAATATTAAATAAATAACCAGGCAGTATCTTTAACATTGCACCAAAAAAGTGGTGCGTTTAAAATGAATGGGAAAATCCCATAGGAAATATTCTGGTGGAATATTTTGCGTGGCATCCACTGCCACCAGCCAGAAACTCGACAAGGGGGGACTGGACAGTGCCCCCATGGAAAACAGACCCAGGGGCAATCTAATTACCCCTACCAGTACTTCCACAATATGATGGTTTGTACTGGTTCTGTTCACAATTTGAGACTAGTAAAGCCAATGGTGACTTTAGTCAGTCCCAGGGTATGGTGTCTATGTTTGGGGGTCACTATGACACCCCTGTGTTACTGCACTGAGGGTGCTGTGTAACACATATACCAAAAACACTTGAAGCCCTATGGAGTAAAAGACCCCATAGCCCATAAAACACATTATTAAGTCAAAGGACATTCTCAAATCATGCCTAAGAGTGGGAGAAAAAGAGTCTCACTCTTAGCAGGAGAACAAACATAAAACCCAAAAATCCAGCAAAGCTGCTGGGGGACTCACTAGGTTTGGGAAATTAGCCTATTCAGAGAATTCTCCGTAACAGTGGTCCCGCCTTCAATTCCATGGCACGCCTCCAATTCCATGGATACAGCTGGCCCCGCCTCAAATTCTATGGATACGGGTGACCTGCCTCCAATTCCATGGATACAGGTGGCCCGCCTCCAATTCCATGGATACTGATGGCCCCGCCTCCAGTTACAGGGATACTGGTGGTCCTGACTCCAATCTCATGGATACTGGTGGCCGGCCTCCAATTCCATGCATACGGCTGGCCCTGCCTCCAATTCCATGGGTACTGGTGGTCCCGCCTCCAATTCCATGGCCGCACCTCCAATTCCATGGGTACTGGTGTTCCAACCTCCAGTTCCATGGATATGGGTGGTCCTGCCTCCAATTCCATGGCCCTGCCTCCAATTCCATGGATACTGGTGGTCCCACCTCCAATTCCATGGATATGGGTGGCCCTGCCTCCAATTCCATGGCCCGCCTCCAATTCCATGGATACTGGTGGTCCCGCCTCCAATTCCATGGATACGGGTGGTCCCACCTCCAATTCCATGGATATGGGTGGTCCCAGCTCCAGTTCCATGGATACGGGTAGTCCCGCCTCCAACAATGGATACGGGTGGCCCCGCCTCCAATTCCATGGTTACGATTGGTCCCGCCTCCAGTTCCATGGATACAGCTGGCCCCGCCTCCAATTCCATGGATACGGGTGGTCCTGCCGACAATTCAATGGCCCCGCCTCCAATTCCATGGATACGTGTGGTGCTGCCTTCAATTCCATGGATACAGCTGGTCCGGTCTCCAATTCCATGGATACGGGTGGTGCCGCCTCCAATTCCCTGGATACGTGTGGTTCTGCCTTCAGTTGCATGGATGCAGGTGGCCCTGCCTCCAATTCCATGGATACGGGTGGTCCCGTCTCCAATTCCATGGCCCGTCTTCAATTCCATGGCCCGCCTCCAATTCCATGGATATGGGTGGTATCGCCTCCTATTCCATGGCCCGCCTCCAATTCCATGGATACGGGTGGTCCCGCCTCCAATTCCATGGTTACAGGTGGCCGCCTCCAATTTCATGGATACGGCTGGTCCCGCCTCCAATTCCATGGATACGGGTGGCACTGCCTCCATTTCCATGTATACGGGTGGTCCCGCCTCCAATTCCATGGCCCCGGTTCCAATTCCATGGCCCTGCCTCCAATTCCATGGATACGGGTGGTCCTGCCTCCAATTCCATGGATACGGGTGGTCCCACCTCCTATTCCATGGATACGAGTGGTCCTGCCTCCAATTCCCTGGATACGGGTGGTTCTGCCTCCAGTTCCATGGATACAGGTGGCCCCGCCTCCAGTTCCACGGATACGGGTGGTCCCGCCTCCAATTCCATGGCCCCGCCTCCAATTCCATGGCCCTGCCTCCAATTCCATGGATACGGGTGGTCCCGCCTCCAATTCCATGGATACGGGTGGACCTGCCTCCAATTCCATGGATACGGGTGACCTGCCTCCAATTCCATGGATACGAGTGGCCCTGCCTCCAATTCCATGGATACGGGTGGTCCCGCCTCCAATTCCATGGCCCTGCCTCCAATTCCATGGATACGGCTGGCCCTGCCTCCAATTCCATGTATACGGGTGGTCCTGCCTCCAATTCAATGGCCCGCCTCCAATTCCATGTATACAGGTGGTCCCGCCTCCAATTCTATGGCCCGCCTTCAATTCCATGGATATGGCTGGCCCTGCCTCCAATTCCATGGATACGGGTGGTCCCGCCTCCAATTCCATGGCTACAGGTGTTCCCGCCTCCAATTCCATGGATACGACTAGTCCCGCCTCCAATTCGATGGGTATGGGTGGTCCCGCCTCCAATTCCATGTCCCGCCACCAATTCCATGGTTACATGGGGTCCCGTCTCGAATTCAATGGATACGGGTTGTCAGGCCTCCAATTCCATGGATATTGGTGGCCTGCCTCCAATTGCATGGATACGGCTGGTCCTGCCTCCAATTCCATGGATACAGGTGGCCCCGCCTCCAATTCCATGGATACTGGTGGGCTGCCCCCAATTCCATGGATACGGCTGGTCCCGCCTCTAATTCCATGGATACGGGTGGCCCCACCTCCAATTCCATGGATACAGATGGCCCCTCCTCCAATTCTGTGGATACGGCTGGTCCCGCCTCCAATTCCATGGCCCCGCCTCGAATTCCATGGATACGGGTGGTCCTGCCGCCAATTCCATGGATATGGCTGGCCCCGCCTCCAATTCCATGGATACGTGTTTACCCGCCTCCAATTCCATGGATACGGGTGGCCCTGCCTCCAGTTCCATAGATACAGCTGGTCCCGACTCCAATTCCATGCATATGGGTGGCCCCGCCTCCAATTCCAATGATACGGCTGGCCACGCTTCCAATTCCATGGCCCCGCCTCCAATTCCATGGATAAAGGTGGCCCCGCCTCCAATTCCATGGATACGGGTGGTCCTGCCTCCAATTCCTTGGATATGGCTGGCTCCGCCTCCAATTCCATGGATACAGGTGGTCCCGCCTCCAATTCCATGGATATGGGTGGCCCCGCCTCCAATTCCATATATACGGCAGTCCCGCCTCCAATTCCATGGATACGGGTGGCCCCGCCTCCAATTCCATGTATACGGGTGGTCCTGCCCCCAATTCCATGGCCACGCCTCCAATTCCATGGATATGGCTGGCACCGCCTCCAATTCCATGGCCCCGCCTCCAGTTCCATGGATACAGGTGGTCCCGCCTCCACTTTCATGGCCCTGCCTCCAATTCCATGGATACGGCTGGTCCGGCCTGCAATTCCATGGATACGGGTGGCCCCACCTTTAATTCCATGGATATGGGTGGCCCTGCCTCCAATTCCATGGATTCGGGTGGCCCTCCTCCAATTCTATGGCCCTGCCTCCCATTCTATGGATACTGGTGGTCCTGCCTCCAATTCCATGGATACGTGTTTACCCGCCTCCAATTCCATGGATACGGGTGGCCCTGCCTCCAATTCCATGGATATGGCTGGCCCCGCCTCCAATTCCATGCATATGGGTGGCCCCGCCTCCAATTCCAACGATACGGCTGGCCACGCTTCCAATTCCATGGCCCCGCCTCCAATTCCATGGATACGTGTTTACCCGCCTCCAATTCCATGGATACGGGTGGCCCTGCCTCCAATTCCATAGATACAGCTGGTCCCGACTCCAATTCCATGCATATGGGTGGCCCCGCCTCCAATTCCAACGATACGGCTGGCCACGCTTCCAATTCCATGGCCCCGCCTCCAATTCCATGGATAAAGGTGGCCCCGCCTCCAATTCCATGGATTCGGGTGGTCCTGCCTCCAATTCCTTGGATATGGCTGGCTCCGCCTCCAATTCCATGGATACGGGTGGTCCCGCCTCCAATTCCATGGATATGGGTGGCCCCGCCTCCAATTCCATGGATACGGGTGGCCCCGCCTCCAATTCCATGTATACGGGTGGTCCTGCCTCCAATTCCATGGCCACGCCTCCAATTCCATGGATATGGCTGGCCCCGCCTCCAATTCCATGGCCCCGCATCCAGTTCCATGGATACAGGTGGTCCCGCCTCCACTTTCATGGCCCCGCCTCCAATTCCATGGATACGGCTGGTCCGGCCTGCAATTCCATGGATACGGGTGGCCCCACCTTTAATTCCATGGATATGGGTGGCCCTGCCTCCAATTCCATGGATTCGGGTGGCCCTCCTCCAATTCTATGGCCCCGCCTCCCATTCTATGGATACTGGTGGTCCTGCCTCCAATTCCATGGATACAGCTGGCCCCGCCTGCAGTTACATGGATACGGGTGGTCCCGCCTCCAAGTCCATGGAAAAGGCTGGCCCCGCCTCCAGTTATGTGTATACGGGTGGTCCTGCCTCCAATTCCATGGATACTGGTGGTCCCGCCTCCAATTCTATGGATACAGGTGGTCCCGCCTCCAATTCCATGGCCCGCCTCCAATTCCATGGATACAGGTGGCGCCGACTCCAATTCCATGGATACAGCTGGTCCCGCCTCCAATTCCATGGTTATGGGTGGTTGTTAGTGTGAAACCTGTGCCGTTCCCCTAAGGAACACTGCAAAAAGTTTAAGACTACAGGTGTTAGCAGTAAACCCAATTGGTAGCAGTCTGTACCACCCAGATTTACTTGGTAGCTGTGGCTGAGCAGTCAGACTTCTCTCAAGAAGAGTTAGGCAGTATAGAGAGTATACAAATTAGGTACAAAAATACAGTAGCACAAGCAAACAATGACCAGAGCTTTGATATAAAAGTATATAATTATTTATTTAAAAACACACTTGTAAAAATACACTGGCACTAATATGTCAAGCAAGTTCAAACACAATCACTAGAAATATATACACCTCCCTGATTAATTATTCGACAAGTCACAGGAAAAGAACACCACTTATTATCAACACAGAGGTGAGCGTTTAACCAAGATGGCACTCCAATAATTATTTAAAAAGGGAGGGAAAAGGAAAAAATAGGAAAACACACAATACCAACACTTTTAGAGAACCACAGCAAGTCAAGAAAGGCAGGGTCTACTGTAGAGCAAAACGTTCATAGGCCAGGCCCACTCTTGGAGAGAGCAAGGGGGAATGTGCCCAAGATCACACGGTTGAAGTACACTTTAAAAGTCTTTGCAGATAGTTCAAAAAGGAGTTAGATTAGTTGAGAAAATGTAGTTAACAGGTCCGAGGTCACCCCAGGATAGAGAGTCAAGGATTTACGGGACACCTTGGATGGTTTGTTGCAAGGGAGACCAAGTGGGGCAGAGTCCCTGAAATGGTGTGAAAGCTCCAGCGGGGGTATTTGTTCGTGGCAGCAGGTGCAAGTCAGTGCTTCCTCCAGGGGAAGAGAAGATCTCGACGTGGAGGAAAGCTGGAGTTCGTTGCACTGCCAGGGAAGAAACCAGCCGCTGAGTTTCCCGGTTAATAGGTACTACCCTTTTATTTGCGGTAGTGGTGAAGCGTGGCTATCCGGCCGCCGGGGTGCATGGCACGGGCGATTCGACCACGAGACGATTCAGGACGGCGAAAAGAGTGCGAACTGGTTAACCCCACCAGCTCAAAGGAAGAAGACTCTCCTGGAAGATCTTCTCTGTTGTTGGGAAGTGTTGAGCCGGTTGAGCAGGGCTCCACCGGTGGTGTCATCGTTGCAGGTCGGCTCAGCTTCTCCCTCTTCGGATTCTTTAAGTCCTGTGGCGACTTCTGAAGTTCCAGTCCCCAAAGCCCTGCTTTTATGCAGAAAACCCCCATTCATCAGTCCTAGCTGTCACTCAAACATGCTAAGTGGTGAACCGGGCGGCTCACCACTGGGCCAATCACACAAGAGTGCAACTTGAGTTGCCGAGGCAACTCAGTCCAGGGTGCCTATTCCCCCCTCCCACACATCCTGTAGACCCAGACAGAGTGGCACCACCTTTGGAGGCTTCTGTGCAGAAGCCTGCCAAAAGTGGAACAAGGGGCTCGACTTGGGTTGGAGTTACAGAGGCGAACACAAACACCATTTTAAAACCGAATCCTGGTGAAAAGACCCAACCGGGGAATAAATATTAAATAAATAACCCGGCGGTATCTTTAACATTGCACCAAAAAAGTGGTGCGTTTAAAATGAATGGGAAAATCCCATAGGAAATATTCTGGTGGAATATTTCGCGTGGCATCCACTGCCACCAGCCAGAAACTCGACAAGGGGGGACTGGCCAGTGCTCCCTTGGAAAACAGACCCAGGGGCAATCTAATTACCCCTACCAGTACTTCCACAATATGATGGTGTGTACTGGTTCTGTTCACAATTTGAGACTAGTAAAGCCAATGGTGACTTTAGTCAGTCCCAGGGTATGGAGTCTATGTTTGGGGGTCACTATGACACCCCTGTGTTACTGCACTGAGGGTTCTGTGTAACACATATACCAAAAACACTTGAAGCCCTATGGAGTAAAAGACCCCATAACCCATAAAACACATTACAAAGTCAAAGGACATTCTCAAATCATGCCTAAGAGTGGGAGAAAAAGAGTCTCACTCTTAGCAGGAGAATAAACATAAACCCCAAAAATCCAGCAAAGCTGCTGGAGGACTCACTAGGTTTGGGAAATTAGCCTATTCAGAGAATTCTCCGTAAGAGTGGTCCCGCCTTCAATTCCATGGCACGCCTCCAATTCCATGGATACGGCTGGCCCCGCCTCCAATTCTATGGATACGGGTGACCTGCCTCCAATTCCATGGATACAGGTGGCCCCGCCTCCAATTCTATGGATACGGGTGACCTGCCTCCAATTCCATGGCTACAGGTGTTCCCGCCTCCAATTCCATGGATACGGCTAGTCCCGCCTCCAATTCCAGGGGTATGGGTGGTCCCGCCTCCAATTCCATGTCCCGCCTCCAATTCCATAGTTACATATGGTCCCGCCTCGAATTCAATGGATACGGGTTGTCAGGCCTCCAATTCCATGGATATTGGTTGCCTGCCTCCAATTCCATGGATATGGCTGGTCCCGCCTCTAATTCCATGGATACGGGTGGCCCCACCTCCAATTCCATGGATACGGATGGCCCCGCCTCCAATTCTGTGGATATGGCTGGTCCTGCCTCCAATTCCATGGCCCGCCTCCAATTCCATGGATACTGGTGGCCTGCCTCCCATTTCATGGATACGGCTGGTCCCGCCTCTAATTCCATGGATACGGGTGGCCCCACCTCCAATTCCATGGATACGGATGGCCCCGCCTCCAATTCTGTGGATATGGCTGGTCCTGCCTCCAATTCCATGGCCATGCCTCCAATTCCATGGATACGGGTGGTCCTGCCTCCAATTCAATGGATACGGCTGGCCCCGCCTCCAATTCCATGGATACGTGTTTCCCGCCTCCAATTCCACGGATATGGGTGGCCCTGCCTCCAATTCCATAGATACGGCTGGTCCCGACTCCAATTCCATGCATACGGGTGGCCCCGCCTCCAATTCCATGGATACGGCTGACCACGCCTCCAATTCCATGGCTCCGCCTCCAATTCCATGGATAAAGGTGGCCCCGCCTCCAATTCCATGCATCCGGGTGGTCCCACCTCCAATTCCTTGGATATGGGTGGTCCCTCCTCCAATTCCATGGCTCCGCCTCCAATTCCATGGTTACGGGTGGCCCCGCCTCCAATTCCATGGATATGCGTGGCCCGCCTCCAATTCCATGGCTACAGCTGGTCCCACCTCCAATTCCATGGCCCGCCTCCAATTCCATGGATATGTGCGGTCCTGATACCAGTTCCATGGATACAGGTGGCCCACCTCCAATTCCATGGATACGGTTGGTCACTCCTCCAGTTCCATGGATACAGGTGGTCCTGCCTCCAATTCCATTGTCCCGTCTCCAATTCCATGGACACGGGTGGTGCTGCCTCCAATTCCATGGATACTGGTGGCCCCACCTCCAATTACATGGATACGGGTGGTCCCGCCTACAGTTCCATGGATACGGCTGGCCCTAACTCCATTTCCATGGATACGGCTGGCCCGCCTCCAATTCCATGGCCCCGCCTCCAATTCCATGGATATGGGTGGCCCCGCCTCCAGTTCCATGGATACGGGTGGTCCCGCCTCCAGTTCCATGGATACGGGTGGTCCCACCTCCAATTCCATGGATACGGGTGGTCCCGCTTCTAATTCCATGGATACGGGTGGTCCCGCCTCCAGTTCCATGGATACCAGTGGCCCCTCCCCCAATTCTATGGATACTGGTGGCCCCGCCTCCAATTCCATGGATATGGCTGGTCCCTCCTCCAATTCCATGGCCCTGCCTCCAATTCTGTGTATATGGGTGGTGACGCATCCAATTCCATGGATACTTTGGCCCCGCCTCCAATTCCTTGGATACGGGTGCCCCCGCCTCCAATTCCTTGGATACGGCTGGCCCCAACTCCAATTCCATGGATACGGGTGGCCCTGCCTCTAATTCCATGGCCCTGCCTCCAATTCCATGGATATGGGTGGCCCCGCATCCAGTTCCATGGATACGGGTGGTCCCACCTCCAATTCCATGGATACGGATGGTCCTGCCTCTATTTCCATGGATACGGGTGGTCACGCCTCAAGTTCCATGGTTACGGGTGGTCCCACCTCCAATTCCATGGATACGGGTGGTCCTGCCTCTAATTCCATGGATACGGGTGGTCCCGCCTCCAGTTCCATGGATACCAGTGGTCCCGCCCCCAATTCTATGATACTGGTGGCCCTGCCTCCAATTCCATGGATACGGCTGGTCCCTCCTCAAGTTCCATGGATACAGGTGGTCCCGCCTCCAATTCCATTATCCCGCCTCCAATTCCATGGATACGGGTGGTCCCGCCTCCAGTTCCATGGATTCGACTGGCCCCAACTCCATTTCCCTGGATACGGCTGGCCCGCCTCCAATTCCATGGCCCCGCCTCCAATTCCATGGATATGGGTGGCCCCGCATCCAGTTCCATGGATACGGGTGGTCCCACCTCCAATTCCATGGATATGGGTGATCCCGCCTCTAATTCCATGGATACGGTTGGTCCCGCCTCCAGTTCCATGGATATGGGTGGTCCCACCTTCAATTCCATGGATACGGGTGGTCCCGCCTCTAATTCCATGGATACGGGTGGTCCCGCCTCCAGTTCCATGGATACCAGCGGTCCTGCCCAAATTCTATGGATACTGGTGGCCCCGCCTCCAATTCCATGGATACCGCTGGTCCCTCCTCCAGTTCCATGGATACAGTTGGTCCTGCCCCCAATTCCATGGCCCCGCCTCCAATTCCATGGATATGGGTGGTGCCGCATCCAATTCCATGGATACTGCTTGCCCCAACTCCAATTCCATGGATACGGCTGGCCCCGCCTCCAATTCCATGGCCCCGCCTCCAATTCCATGGATATGGGTGGCCTCGCATCCAGTTCCATGGATACGGGTGGTCCTGCCTCTATTTCCATGGATACCTGTGGTCCCGCCTCCAGTTCCATGGTTACGGGTGGTCCCACCTCCAATTCCATGGATACGGGTGGTCCTGCGTATAATTCCATGGATACGGGTGGTCCCGCCTCCAGTTCCATGGATACCAGTGGTCCCGCCCCTAATTCTATGGATACTGGTGGCACTGCCTCCAATTCCATGGATACGGCTGGTCCCTCCTCTAGTTCCAATGATACAGGTGGTCCCGCCTCCAATTCCATTGTCCCGCCTCCAATTTCATGGATACGGCTGGCTCCACCTCCAGTTCCATAGATACGGGTGGTCCTGCCTCCAATTCCATGGATACTGGTGGCCCCACCTCCAATTCCGTGGATACGGCTGGCCCCAACTCCATTTCCATGGATACGGCTGGCCCGCCTCCAATTCCATGGCCTGCCTCCAATTGAATGGATATTGGTGGCCCCGCCTCCGGTTCCATGGATACGGGTGGTCCCGCTTCTAATTCCATGGATACGGGTGGTCCCGCCTCCAGTTCCATGGATACCAGTGGTCCCGCCCCCAATTCTATGGATACTGGTGGCCCCGCCTCCAATTCCATGGATACAGCTGGTCCCGCCTCCAGTTCCATGGATACAGGTGCTCCGGCCTCCAATTCCATTGTCCCGCCTCCAATTCCATGGATACGGCTGGCCCCGCCTAAAGTTCCATGGATACGGGTGGTCCTGCTTCCAATTCCATGGATACTGGTGACCCCACCTCCTATTCCATGGATACGGCAGGCCCCACCTCCAATTCTATGGCCCTGCCTCCAATTCCATGGATACTGGTGGTCCCGCCTCCAATTCCATGGATATGGGTGGTCCTGCCTCGAATTCCATGGCCCCGACTCCAATTCCTAGGATATGGGTAGCCCTGCCTCCAGTTCCATGGATACAGGTGGTCCCACCTCCAATTCCATGGATACGGGTGGACCGCCTCTAATTCCATGGATACGGGTGGTCCCGTATCCAATTCCATTGATACGGGCGGCCCGCCACCAATTCCATGTATACGGCTGGCCCCGCCACCAATTCCATGGATACGGGTGGCCCCGCCTCCAATTGAATGGATATGGGTGGTCCCACCTCCAAATCCATGGATACGGGTGGACCCGCCTCCAGTTCCATGGATATGGGTGGTCCCGCCTCCAATTCCATGGATACGGGTGGTCCCGCCACCAATTTCATGGATACCAGTGGTCCCACCCACAATTCTATGGATACTGGTGGTCCTGCCTCCAATTCCATGGATACGGCTGGTCCCTCCTCCAGTTCCATGGATACAGGTGGTCCCCCCTCCAATTCCATTGTCCCGCCTCCAATTTCATGGATACGGCTGGCCTCACCTCCAGTTCCATAGATACGGGTGGTCCTGCCTCCAATTCCATGGATACTGGTGGCCCCACCTCCAATTCCGTGGATACGGCTGGCCCCAACTATATTTCCATGGATACGGCTGGCCCGACTCCAATTCCATGGCCCGCCTCCAATTCCATGGATATGGGTGGCCCAACCTCCAGTTCCATGGATATGAGTGGTCCCACCTCCAATTCCATGGATACGGGTGGTCCCGCCTCTAATTCCATGGATACGGCTGGTCCCGCCTCCAGTTCCATCGATACCAGTGGTCCTGCCCCCAATTCTATGGATACTGGTGTCCCCGCCTCCAATTCCATGGATACAGCTGGTCCCGCCTCCATTTCCATGGCTACAGGTGCTCCCGCCTGCAATTCCATTGTCCCGCCTCCAATTCCATGAATACAGCTGGCCCCGCCTAAAGTTCCATGGATAGGGTTGTTCCTGCCTCCAATTCCATGGATACTGGTGGCCCCACCTCCAATTCCATGGATACGGCAGGCCCCACCTCCAATTCTATGGCCCGGCCTCCAATTCCATGGATACTGGTGGTCCTGCCTGCAATTCCATGGATACGGGTGGTCCTGCCTCGAATTCCATGGCCCTGACTCCAATTCCAAGGATATGGGTGGCCCTGCCTCCAGTTCCATGGATACGGGTGGTCCCACCTCCAATTCCATGGATACGGGTGGCCCCGCCTCCAATTGCATGGATATGGGTGGTCCAACCTCCAAATCGTTGGTACGGGTGGACCCGCCTCCAGTTCCATGGATACGGGTGGTCCCGCCTCCAATTCCATGGATACGGGTGGTCCGCCACCAATTTCATGGATACGGGTGGCCTGCCTCCAGTTCCATGGATACGGGTGGTCCTGCCTCCAATTCCATGGATATGGGTGGTCCCACCACCAACTCCATGGATACAGGTGGCCCCGCCTCCAAATCCATGTATACAGTGATCCCGCCTCCAATTCCATAGATACGGGTGGCCCCGCCTCCAATTCCATGGATAGGGGTGGTCCCGCATCCAATTCCATGGATATGGCTGGCCCCGCCTCCAATTCCATGGCCCTGCTTCCAGTTCCATGGATACGGGTGGTCCCGCCTCCAGTTCCATGGCCCCGCCTCCAATTCCATGGATACGGGTGGCCCCGCCTCCAATTCCATGGATACGGCTGGTCCCGCCTCTAATTCCATTTATACGGGTGGTCCCACCTCCAATTCCATGGATACGGGTTGCCCCGCCTCCAATTCCATGGATACGGGTGGCCCCACCTCTAATTCCATGGATATGGGTGGCCCTGCCTCCAATTCCACGGATTTGGGTGGCCCTCCTCCAATTCTATGGCCCCGCCTCCCATTCTATGGATACTGGTGGTCCCGCCTCCAATTCCATGGATACGGAGGGCCCCGCCTGCAGTTACATGGATACGGGTGGTCCCGCCTCCAATTCCATGGATACGGCAGGCCCCGCTCCAGTTACGTGTATACGGGTGGTCCTGCCTCCAATTCCATGGATACTGGTGGTCCCGCCTCCAATTCTATGGATACGGGTGGTCCCGCCTCCACTTCCATGGCCCTGCCTCCAATTCCATGGATACAGGTGGCCCGACTCCAATTCCATGGATACAGCTGGTCCCGCCTCCAATTCCATGGATACGGGTGGTTGTTAGGCAGAAACCTGTGCAGTTCTCTTAGGTACCACTGCAAAAAGTTTAAGACTACAGGTGTTAGCAGTAAACCCAATTGGTAGCAGTCTGTACCACCCAGATTTACCTGGTAGCTGTGGCTGAGCAGTCAGACTTCTCTCAAGAAGCGTTAGGCAGTGTATAGAGTATACACATTAGGTACAAAAATACAGTAGCACAAACAAACAATGACCAGAGCTTTGATATAAAAGTATATAATTATTTATTTAAAAACACACTTGTAAAAATACACTGGCACTAATATGTCAAGCAAGTTCAAACACAGTCACTAGAAATATATACACCTCCCTGATTAATTATTCGACAAGTCTTAGGAAAAGAACACCACTTATTATCAACACAGAGGTGAGCGCTTAACCAAGATGGCACTCCAATAACTATTTAAAAAGGGAGGAAAACACACAATACCAACACTTTTAGAGAACCACAGAAAGTCAAGAAAGGTGGGTCTACTGTAGAGCAAAAAGTTCATAGGCCAGGCCCACTCTTGGAGAGAGCAAGGCGGAATGTGCCCAAGATCACACAGTTGAAGTACACTTTAAAAGTCTTTGCAGATAGTTCAAAAAGGAGTTAGATCAGTTCAGAAAAGTTAGTTAACAGGTCCGAGGTCACCCCAGGATAGAGAGTCTAGGATTTACGGGACACCTTGGATGGTCTGTTGCAAGGGAGACCAGGCGGGACACAGTCCCTGAAATGGTGAGAAAGCTCCAGCGGGGGCAGTTGTTCCTGGCAGCAGGTGCAAGTCAGTGCTTCCTCCAGGGGAAGAGAAGATCTCGACGTGGAGGAAAGCTGGAGGTCGTTACAATGCCAGGGAAGAAACCAGCCACGGAGTTTCCCGGTTAAAAGGTACTACCCTTTTATTTGCGGTAGTGGTGAAGCGTGGCTATCCGGCCGCCGGGGTGCTTGGCACGGGTGATTCGACCACGAGACGATCCAGGAAGGTGAAAAGAGGGTGAACTGGTTAACCCCACCAGCTGAAAGGAAGAAGACTCTCCTGGAAGAAGATCTTCTCTGTTGCTGGGAAGTGTTGAGTCAGTTCAGCAGGGCTCCACCGGTGGTGTCATCGTTGCAGGTCGGCTCAGCTTCTCTCTCTTCGGATTCTTTAGGACCTGTGGCAACTTCTGAAGTTCGAGTCCCCAAAGCCCTGCTTTTATGCAGAAAACCCCCATTCATCAGTCCTAGCTGTCACTCAAACATGCTAAGTGGTGAGCCGGGCGGCTCACCACTGGGTCAATCACACAAGAGTGCGACTTGAGTTGCCGAGGCAACTCAGTCCAGGGTGCCTATTCCCCCCTCCCACACATCCTGTAGACCCAGACAGAGTGGCAACACCTTTGGAGGCTTCTGTGCAGAAGCCTGCCAAAAGTGGAACAAAGGGCTCGACTTGGGTTGGAGTTACAGATGCGAACACAAAAGCCATTTTAAAACCGAGTCCTGGTGAAAAGACCCAACCGGGGAATAAATATTAAATAAATAACCAGGCAGTATCTTTAACATTGCACCAAAAAAGTGGTGCGTTTAAAATGAATGGGAAAATCCCATAGGAAATATTCTGGTGGAATATTTTGCGTGGCATCCACTGCCACCAGCCAGAAACTCGACAAGGGGGGACTGGACAGTGCCCCCTTGGAAAACAGACCCAGGGGCAATCTAATTACCCCTACCAGTACTTCCACAATATGATGGTTTGTACTGGTTCTGTTCACAATTTGAGACTAGTAAAGCCAATGGTGACTTTAGTCAGTCCCAGGGTATGGTGTCTATGTTTGGGGGTCACTATGACACCCCTGTGTTACTGCACTGAGGGTGCTGTGTAACACATATACCAAAAACACTTGAAGCCCTATGGAGTAAAAGACCCCATAACCCATAAAACACATTATTAAGTCAAAGGACATTCTCAAATCATGCCTAAGAGTGGGAGAAAAAGAGTCTCACTCTTAGCAGGAGAACAAACATAAAACCCAAAAATCCAGCAAAGCTGCTGGGGGACTCACTAGGTTTGGGAAATTAGCCTATTCAGAGAATTCTCCGTAACAGTGGTCCCGCCTTCAATTCCATGGCACGCCTCCAATTCCATGGATACAGCTGGCCCCGCCTCAAATTCTATGGATACGGGTGACCTGCCTCCAATTCCATGGATACAGGTGGCCCGCCTCCAATTCCATGGATACTGATGGCCCCGCCTCCAGTTACAGGGATACTGGTGGTCCTGACTCCAATCTCATGGATACTGGTGGCCGGCCTCCAATTCCATGCATACGGCTGGCCCTGCCTCCAATTCCATGGGTACTGGTGGTCCCGCCTCCAATTCCATGGCCGCACCTCCAATTCCATGGGTACTGGTGTTCCCGCCTCCAGTTCCATGGATATGGGTGGTCCTGCCTCCAATTCCATGGCCCTGCCTCCAATTCCATGGATACTGGTGGTCCCACCTCCAATTCCATGGATATGGGTGGCCCTGCCTCCAATTCCATGGCCCGCCTCCAATTCCATGGATACTGGTGGTCCCGCCTCCAATTCCATGGATACAGGTGGTCCCACCTCCAATTCCATGGATATGGGTGGTCCCAGCTCCAGTTCCATGGATACAGGTAGTTCCGCCTCCAACAATGGATACGGGTGGCCCCGCCTCCAATTCCATGGTTACGATTGGTCCCGCCTCCAGTTCCATGGATACAGCTGGCCCCGCCTCCAATTCCATGGATACGGGTGGTCCTGCCGCCAATTCAATGGCCCCGCCTCCAATTCCATGGATACGTGTGGTGCTGCCTTCAATTCCATGGATACAGCTGGTCCGGTCTCCAATTCCATGGATACGGGTGGTGCCGCCTCCAATTCCCTGGATACGTGTGGTTCTGCCTTCAGTTGCATGGATGCAGGTGGCCCTGCCTCCAATTCCATGGATACAGGTGGTCCTGTCTCCAATTCCATGGCCCGTCTCCAATTCCATGGCCCGCCTCCAATTCCATGGATATGGGTGGTATCGCCTCCTATTCCATGGCCCGCCTCCAATTCCATGGATACGGGTGGTCCCGCCTCCAATTCCATGGTTACAGGTGGCCGCCTCCAATTTCATGGATACGGCTGGTCCCGCCTCCAATTCCATGGATACGGGTGGCACTGCCTCCATTTCCATGTATACGGGTGGTCCCGCCTCCAATTCCATGGCCCCGGTTCCAATTCCATGGCCCTGCCTCCAATTCCATGGATACGGGTGGTCCTGCCTCCAATTCCATGGATACGGGTGGTCCCACCTCCTATTCCATGGATATGAGTGGTCCTGCCTCCAATTCCCTGGATACGGGTGGTTCTGCCTCCAGTTCCATGGATACAGGTGGCCCCGCCTCCAGTTCCACGGATACGGGTGGTCCCGCCTCCAATTCCATGGCCCCGCCTCCAATTCCATGGCCCTGCCTCCAATTCCATGGATACGGGTGATCCCGCCTCCAATTCCATGGATACGGGTGGACCCGCCTCCAATTCCATGGATACGGGTGACCTGCCTCCAATTCCATGGATACGAGTGGCCCCGCCTCCAATTCCATGGATACGGGTGGTCCCGCCTCCAATTCCATGGCCCTGCCTCCAATTCCATGGATACGGCTGGCCCTGCCTCCAATTCCATGTATACGGGTGGTCCTGCCTCCAATTCAATGGCCCGCCTCCAATTCCATGTATAGAGGTGGTCCCGCCTCCAATTCTATGGCCCGCCTTCAATTCCATGGATATGGCTGGCCCTGCCTCCAATTCCATGGATACGGGTGGTCCCGCCTCCAATTCCATGGCTACAGGTGTTCCCGCCTCCAATTCCATGGATACGACTAGTCCCGCCTCCAATTCCATGGCTACAGGTGTTCCCGCCTCCAATTCCATGGATACGACTAGTCCCGCCTCCAATTCGATGGGTATGGGTGGTCCCGCCTCCAATTCCATGTCCCGCCACCAATTCCATGGTTACATGGGGTCCCGTCTCGAATTCAATGGATACGGGTTGTCAGGCCTCCAATTCCATGGATATTGGTGGCCTGCCTCCAATTGCATGGATACGGCTGGTCCTGCCTCCAATTCCATGGATACAGGTGGCCCCGCCTCCAATTCCATGGATACTGGTGGGCTGCCCCCAATTCCATGGATACGGCTGGTCCCGCCTCTAATTCCATGGATACGGGTGGCCACACCTCCAATTCCATGGATACAGATGGCCCCTCCTCCAATTCTGTGGATACGGCTGGTCCCGCCTCCAATTCCATGGCCCCGCCTCCAATTCCATGGATACGGGTGGTCCTGCCGCCAATTCCATGGATATGGCTGGCCCCGCCTCCAATTCCATGGATACGTGTTTACCCGCCTCCAATTCCATGGATACGGGTGGCCCTGCCTCCAGTTCCATAGATACAGCTGGTCCCGACTCCAATTCCATGCATATGGGTGGCCCCGCCTCCAATTCCAACGATACGGCTGGCCACGCTTCCAATTCCATGGCCCCGCCTCCAATTCCATGGATAAAGGTGGCCCCGCCTCCAATTCCATGGATACGGGTGGTCCTGCCTCCAATTCCTTGGATATGGCTGGCTCCGCCTCCAATTCCATGGATACAGGTGGTCCCGCCTCCAATTCCATGGATATGGGTGGCCCCGCCTCCAATTCCATATATACGGCAGTCCCGCCTCCAATTCCATGGATACGGGTGGCCCCGCCTCCAATTCCATGTATACGGGTGGTCCTGCCTCCAATTCCATGGCCACGCCTCCAATTCCATGGATATGGCTGGCACCGCCTCCAATTCCATGGCCCCGCCTCCAGTTCCATGGATACAGGTGGTCCCGCCTCCACTTTCATGGCCCCGCCTCCAATTCCATGGATACGGCTGGTCCGGCCTGCAATTCCATGGATACGGGTGGCCCCACCTTTAATTCCATGGATATGGGTGGCCCTGCCTCCAATTCCATGGATTCCAGTGGCCCTCCTCCAATTCTATGGCCCTGCCTCCCATTCTATGGATACTGGTGGTCCTGCCTCCAATTCCATGGATATGGCTGGCCCCGCCTCCAATTCCATGGATATGTGTTTACCCGCCTCCAATTCCATGGATACGGGTGGCCCTGCCTCCAATTCCATGGATATGGCTGGCCCCGCCTCCAATTCCATGCATATGGGTGGCCCCGCCTCCAATTCCAACGATACGGCTGGCCACGCTTCCAATTCCATGGCCCCGCCTCCAATTCCATGGATACGTGTTTACCCGCCTCCAATTCCATGGATACGGGTGGCCCTGCCTCCAATTCCATAGATACAGCTGGTCCCGACTCCAATTCCATGCATATGGGTGGCCCCGCCTCCAATTCCAACGATACGGCTGGCCACGCTTCCAATTCCATGGCCCCGCCTCCAATTCCATGGATAAAGGTGGCCCCGCCTCCAATTCCATGGATACGGGTGGTCCTTCCTCCAATTCCTTGGATATGGCTGGCTCCGCCTCCAATTCCATGGATACGGGTGGTCCCGCCTCCAATTCCATGGATATGGGTGGCCCCGCCTCCAATTCCATATATACGGCAGTCCCGCCTCCAATTCCATGGATACGGGTGGCCCCGCCTCCAATTCCATGTATACGGGTGGTCCTGCCTCCAATTCCATGGCCACGCCTCCAATTCCATGGATATGGCTGGCACCGCCTCCAATTCCATGGCCCCGCCTCCAGTTCCATGGATACAGGTGGTCCCGCCTCCACTTTCATGGCCCCGCCTCCAATTCCATGGATACGGCTGGTCCGGCCTGCAATTCCATGGATACGGGTGGCCCCACCTTTAATTCCATGGATATGGGTGGCCCTGCCTCCAATTCCATGGATTCGGGTGGCCCTCCTCCAATTCTATGGCCCTGCCTCCCATTCTATGGATACTGGTGGTCCTGCCTCCAATTCCATGGATATGGCTGGCCCCGCCTCCAATTCCATGGATACGTGTTTACCCGCCTCCAATTCCATGGATACGGGTGGCCCTGCCTCCAATTCCATGGATATGGCTGGCCCCGCCTCCAATTCCATGCATATGGGTGGCCCCGCCTCCAATTCCAACGATACGGCTGGCCACGCTTCCAATTCCATGGCCCCGCCTCCAATTCCATGGATACGTGTTTACCCGCCTCCAATTCCATGGATACGGGTGGCCCTGCCTCCGATTCCATAGATACAGCTGGTCCCGACTCCAATTCCATGCATATGGGTGGCCCCGCCTCCAATTCCAACGATACGGCTGGCCACGCTTCCAATTCCATGGCCCCGCCTCCAATTCCATGGATAAAGGTGGCCCCGCCTCCAATTCCATGGATACGGGTGGTCCTGCCTCCAATTCCTTGGATATGGCTGGCTCCGCCTCCAATTCCATGGATACGGGTGGTCCCGCCTCCAATTCCATGGATATGGGTGGCCCCGCCTCCAATTCCATATATACGGCAGTCCCGCCTCCAATTCCATGGATACGGGTGGCCCCGCCTCCAATTCCATGTATACGGGTGGTCCTGCCTCCAATTCCATGGCCACGCCTCCAATTCCATGGATATGGCTGGCCCCGCCTCCAATTCCATGGCCCTGCATCCAGTTCCATGGATACAGGTGGTCCCGCCTCCACTTTCATGGCCCCGCCTCCAATTCCATAGATACGGCTGGTCCGGCCTGCAATTCCATGGATACGGGTGGCCCCACCTTTAATTCCATGGATATGGGTGGCCCTGCCTCCAATTCCATGGATTAGGGTGGCCCTCCTCCAACTCTATGGCCCCGCCTCCCATTCTATGGATACTGGTGGTCCTGCCTCCAATTCCATGGATACAGCTGGCCCCGCCTGCAGTTACATGGATACGGGTGGTCCCGCCTCCAAGTCCATGGAAACGGCTGGCCCCGCCTCCAGTTATGTGTATACGGGTGGTCCTGCCTCCAATTCCATGGATACTGGTGGTCCCGCCTCCAATTCTATGGATACAGGTGGTCCCGCCTCCAATTCCATGGCCCGCCTCCAATTCCATGGATACAGGTGGCGCCGACTCCAATTCCATGGATACAGCTGGTCCCGCCTCCAATTCCATGGTTATGGGTGGTTGTTAGTGTGAAACCTGTGCCGTTCCCTTAAGGAACACTGCAAAAAGTTTAAGACTACAGGTGTTAGCAGTAAACCCAATTGGTAGCAGTCTGTACCACCCAGATTTACTTGGTAGCTGTGGCTGAGCAGTCAGACTTCTCTCAAGAAGAGTTAGGCAGTATAGAGAGTATACAAATTAGGTACAAAAATACAGTAGCACAAGCAAACAATGACCAGAGCTTTGATATAAAAGTATATAATTATTTATTTAAAAACACACTTGTAAAAATACACTGGCACTAATATGTCAAGCAAGTTCAAACACAATCACTAGAAATATATACACCTCCCTGATTAATTATTCGACAAGTCATAGGAAAAGAACACCACTTATTATCAACACAGAGGTGAGCGTTTAACCAAGATGGCACTCCAATAATTATTTAAAAAGGGAGGGAAAAGGAAAAAATAGGAAAACACACAATACCAACACTTTTAGAGAACCACAGCAAGTCAAGAAAGGCAGGGTCTACTGTAGAGCAAAAAGTTCATAGGCCAGGCCCACTCTTGGAGAGAGCAAGGGGGAATGTGCCCAAGATCACACGGTTGAAGTACACTTTAAAAGTCTTTGCAGATAGTTCAAAAAGGAGTTAGATTAGTTGAGAAAATTTAGTTAACAGGTCCGAGGTCACCCCAGGATAGAGAGTCAAGGATTTACGGGACACCTTGGATGGTTTGTTGCAAGGGAGACCAAGTGGGGCAGAGTCCCTGAAATGGTGTGAAAGCTCCAGCGGGGGCATTTGTTCCTGGCAGCAGGTGCAAGTCAGTGCTTCCTCCAGGGGAAGAGAAGATCTCGACGTGGAGGAAAGCTGGAGTTCGTTGCACTGCCAGGGAAGAAACCAGCCGCTGAGTTTCCCAGTTAATAGGTACTACCCTTTTATTTGCGGTAGTGGTGAAGCGTGGCTATCCGGCCGCCGGGGTGCATGGCACGGGCGATTCGACCACGAGACGATCCAGGACGGCGAAAAGAGTGCGAACTGGTTAACCCCACCAGCTCAAAGGAAGAAGACTCGCCTGGAAGATCTTCTCTGTTGTTGGGAAGTGTTGAGCCGGTTGAGCAGGGCTCCACCGGTGGTGTCATCGTTGCAGGTCGGCTCAGCTTCTCCCTCTTCGGATTCTTTAAGTCCTGTGGCGACTTCTGAAGTTCCAGTCCCCAAAGCCCTGCTTTTATGCAGAAAACCCCCATTCATCAGTCCTAGCTGTCACTCAGACATGTTAAGTGGTGAACCGGGCGGCTCACCACTGGGCCAATCACACAAGAGTACAACTTGAGTTGCCGAGGCAACTCAGTCCAGGGTGCCTATTCCCCCCTCCCACACATCCTGTAGACCCAGACAGAGTGGCACCACCTTTGGAGGCTTCTGTGCAGAAGCCTGCCAAAAGTGGAACAAGGGGCTCGACTTGGGTTGGAGTTACAGAGGCGAACACAAACACCATTTTAAAACCGAGTCCTGGTGAAAAGACCCAACCGGGGAATAAATATTAAATAAATAACCCGGCGGTATCTTTAACATTGCACCAAAAAAGTGGTGCGTTTAAAATGAATGGGAAAATCCCATAGGAAATATTCTGGTGGAATATTTCGCGTGGCATCCACTGCCACCAGCCAGAAACTCGACAAGGGGGGACTGGCCAGTGCTCCCTTGGAAAACAGACCCAGGGGCAATCTAATTACCCCTACCAGTACTTCCACAATATGATGGTGTGTACTGGTTCTGTTCACAATTTGAGACTAGTAAAGCCAATGGTGACTTTAGTCAGTCCCAGGGTATGGAGTCTATGTTTGGGGGTCACTATGACACCCCTGTGTTACTGCACTGAGGGTGCTGTGTAACACATATACCAAAAACACTTGAAGACCTATGGAGTAAAAGACCCCATAGCCCATAAAACACATTACAAAGTCAAAGGACATTCTCAAATCATGCCTAAGAGTGGGAGAAAAAGAGTCTCACTCTTAGCAGGAGAACAAACATAAACCCCAAAAATCCAGCAAAGCTGCTGGAGGACTCACTAGGTTTGGGAAATTAGCCTATTCAGAGAATTCTCCGTAACAGTGGTCCCGCCTTCAATTCCATGGCACGCCTCCAATTCCATGGATACGGCTGGCCCCGCCTCCAATTCTATGGATACGGGTGACCTGCCTCCAATTCCATGGATACAGGTGGCCCCGCCTCCAATTCTATGGATACGGGTGACCTGCCTCCAATTCCATGGATAATGGTGGCCGGCCTCCAATTCCATGCCTACGGCTGGCCCTGCCTCCAATTCCATGGGTACTGGTGGTCCCGCCTCCAATTCCATAGCCGCACCTCCAATTCCATGGGTACTGGTGGTCCCACCTCAGTTCCATGGATATGGGTGGTCCTGCCTCCAATTCCATGGCCCTGCCTCCAATTCCATGGATACTGGTGGTCCCACCTCCAATTCCATGGATATGGGTGGCCCCGCCTGCAATTCCATGGCCCGCCTCCAATTCCATGGATACTGGTGGTCCCGCCTCCAATTCCATGGATACGGGTGGTTCCACCTCCAATTCCATGGATATGGGTGGTCCCAGCTCCAGTTCCATGGATACGGGTGGTCCTGCCTCCAATTCCATGGATACGGGTGGCCCCGCCTCCAATTCCATGGTTACGGTTGGTCCCGCCTCCAGTTCCATGGATACAGCTCGCCCTGCCTCCAATTCCATGGATACGGGTGGTCCTGCCTCCAATTCAATGGCCCCGCCTCCAATTCCATGGATACGGGTGGTGCCGCCTTCAATTCCATGGATACGGCTGGTCCCGTCTCCAATTCCATGGATACAGGTGGTGCCGCCTCCAATTCCCTGGATACGTGTGGTTCTGCCTCCAGTTGCATGGATACAGGTGGCCCTGCCTCCAATTCCATGGATACGGGTGGTCCCGCCTCCAATTCCATGGCCCGTCTCCAATTCCATGGCCCCGCCTCCAATTCCATGGATATGGGTGGTCCCACCTCCTATTCCATGGCCTGCCTCCAATTCCATGGATACGGATCGTCCCGCCTCCAATTCCATGGATACGGGTGGCCGCCTCCAATTTCATGGATACGGCTGGCACCGCCTCCAATTCCATGGATACGGGTGGCCCTGCCTCCAATTCCATGTATACGTGTGGTTCCGCCTCCAATTCCATGGCCCCGGTTCCAATTCCATGGCCCTGCCTCCAATTAGATGGATACGGGTGGTCCTGCCTCCAATTCCATGGATACGGGTGGTCCCACCTCCTATTCCATGGATACGGGTGGTCCTGCCTCCAATTCCCTGGATACGGGTGGTTCTGCCTCCAGTTCCATGGATACAGGTGGCCCCGCCTCCAGTTCCATGGATACGGGTGGTCCCGCCTCCAATTCCATGTCCCCGCCTCCAATTCCATGGCTCTGCCTCCAATTCCATGGATACGGATGGTTCTGCCTCCAATTCTATGGATACGGGTGGTCCCGCCTCCAATTCCATGGATACGGGTGGACCCGCCTCCAATTCCATGGATACGGGTGGTGTGCCTCCAATCCCATGGATACGGGTGGCCCCGCCTCCAATTCCATGGATACGGGTGGTCCTGCCTCCATTTCCATGGATAGGGTTGGTCCCACCTCCAATTCCATGGCCCTGACTCCAATTCCATGGATACGGCTGGCCCTGCCTTCAATTCCATGTATACGGATGGTCCCGCCTCCAATTCAATGGCCCGCCTCCAATTCCATGTATAAAGGTGGTCCTGCCTCCAATTCCATGGCTACAGGTGTTCCCGCCTCCAATTCCATGGATACGGCTAGTCCCGCCTCCAATTCCATGGGTATGTGTGGTCCCGCCTCCAATTCCATGTCCCGCCTCCAATTCCATGGTTACATATGGTCCCGCCTCGAATTCAATGGATACGGGTTGTCACGCCTCCAATTCCATGGATATTGGTGGCCTGCCTCCAATTCCATGGATACGGCTGACCCCGCCTCTAATTCCATTGAGATGGGTGGCCCCACCTCCAATTTCATGGATACGGGTGGCCCCGTCTCCAATTCTGTGGATACAGCTGGTCCTGCCTCCAATTCCATGGCCCGCCTCCAATTCCATGGATACTGGTGGCCTGCCTCCAATTCCATGAATACGGCTGGTCCTGCCTCTAATTCCAAGGATACGGGTGGCCCCACCTCCAATTCCATGGATACGGATGGCCCCACCTCCAATTCTGTGGATACGGCTGGTCCTGCCTCCAATTCCATGGCCCTGCCTTCAATTCCATGGATACAGGTGGTCCTGCCTCCAATTCAATGGATACGGCTGGCCCTGCCTCCAATTCCATGGATACGGGTTTCGCGCCTCCAATTCCATGGATATGGGTGGCCCTGTCTCCAATTCCAGAGATACGGCTGGTTCTGACTTCAATTCGATGCATACGGGTGGCCCTGCCTCCAATTCCATGGATACGGCTGGCCACGCCTCCAATTCCATGGCCCCGCCTCCAATTCCATGGATAAAGGTGGCCCCGCCTCCAATTCCATGGATACGGGTGGTCCCGCCTCCAATTCCATGGATATGGGTGGTCCCTCCTCCAATTCCATGGATACTGGTGGCCCCACGTACAATTCCATGGATACGGGTGGTCCTGCCTCCAGTTCCATGGCCCGCCTCCTATTCCATGTATACTGGTAGTCCTGCCTCCTTATTCCATGGGTACGAGTGGTCCCATCTCCTATTCCATGGATACGGGTGGTCCCGCCTCCAGTTCCATGGATAAAGGTGGTCCCGCCTCCAATTCCATGGAAACGGGTGGTCCCACCTCCAATTCCATGGCTCTGCCTCCAATTCCATGGATACGGGTGGCCCCGCCTCCAATTCCATGGATACGGGTGGTCCCGCCTCCAATTCCATGGATATGGGTGGTCCCTCCTCCAATTCCATGGATACTGGTGGCCCCACGTACAATTCCATGGATACGGGTGGTCCTTCCTCCAGTTCTATGGCCCGCCTCCTATTCCATGTATACTGGTAGTCCTGCCTCATTATTCCATGGGTACGAGTGGTCCCATCTCCTATTCCATGGATACGGGTGGTCCCGCCTCCAGTTCCATGGATAAAGGTGGTCCCGCCTCCAATTCCATGGAAACGGGTGGTCCCACCTCCAATTCCATGGCTCTGCCTCCAATTCCATGGATACGGGTGGCCCTGCCTCCAATTCCATGGATATGCGTGGCCCTCCTCCAATTCCATGGCTACAGGTGGTCCCACTTCCAATTCCATGGCCCCGCCTCCAATTCCATGGATATGGGTGGTCCTGATACCAGTTCCATGGATACAGGTGGCCCACCTCCAATTCCATGGATACGGCTGGCCCCACCTCCAATTCCATGGATACGTGTTTCCCGCCTCCAATTCCATGGATATGGGTGGCCCTGCCTCCAATTCCATAGATACGGCTGGTCCTGACTCCAATTCCATGCATACGGGTGGCCCTGCCTCCAATTCAATGGATACGGGTGGTCCTGCCTCCAATTCAATGGATACGGCTGGCCCCACCTCCAATTCCATGGATACGTGTTTCCCGCCTCCAATTCCATGGATATGGGTGGCCCTGCCTCCAATTCCATAGATACGGCTGGTCCTGACTCCAATTCCATGCATACGGGTGGCCCCGCCTCCAATTCCATGGATACGGCTGGCCACGCCTCCAATTCCATGGCCATTCCATGGCCCTGCCTCCAATTCCATGGATAAAGGTGGCCCTGCCTCCAATCCCATGGATATGGGTGGTCCCGCCTCCAATTCCATGGATATGGGTGGTCCCTCCTCCAATTCCATGGATACTGGTGGCCCCACGTACAATTCCATGGATACGGGTGGTCCTGCCTCCAATTCCATGGCCCGCCTCCTATTCCATGTATACTGGTAGTCAGGCCTCCTTATTCCATGGGTACGAGTGGTCCCATCTCCTATTCCATGGATACGGGTGGACCCGCCTCCAGTTCCATGGATAAAGGTGGTCCCGCCTCCAATTCCATGGAAACGGGTGGTCCCGCTTCCAATTCCATGGCTCCGCCTCCAATTCCATGGATACCGGTGGCCCTGCCTCCAATTCCATGGATATGCGTGGCCCGCCTCCAATTCCATGGCTACTGCTGGTCCCACTTCCAATTCCATGGCCCGCCTCCAATTCCATGGATATGGGTGGTCCTGATACCAGTTCCATGGATACAGGTGGCCCATTCCAATTCCATGGATACGGGTGGTCGCACCTCCAATTCCATGGCCCGCCTCCAACTCCATGGATATGGGTGGTGCCGCATCCAATTCCATGGATACTGCTGGCCCCACCTCCAATTCCATGGATATGGGTGGTTCTGCCTCCTATTCCATGGCCCGCCCCCAATTCCATGGATACGAGTGGTCCCGCCTCCAATTCCATGGATACGTGTGGCCGCCTCCAATTTCATGGATACGGCTTGCACCGCCTCCAATTCCATGGATATGGGTGGCCCTGCCTCCAATTCCATGTATACGGGAGGTCCCGCCTCCAATTCCATGGCCCCGGTTCCAATTCCATGGATACGGGTGGTCCCACCTCCAATTCCATGGATACGGGTGGTCCTGCCTCCAATTCCATGGATACGGGTGGTCCTGCCTCCAATTCCATGGATACGGGTGGTCCCACCTCCTATTCCATGGATACGGGTGGTCCTGCCTTCAATTGCCTGGATATGGGTGGTTCTGCCTCCAGTTCCATGGATACAGGTGGCCCCGCCTCCAGTTCCATGGATACGGGTGGTCCCGCCTCCAATTCCATGGCCCTGCCTCCAATTCCATGGCCCTGCCTCCAATTCCATGGATACGGGTGGTCCCGCCTTCAATTCCATGGATACGGGTGGTCCCGCCTCCAATTCCATGGATAGGGGTGGTACCACCTCCAATTCCATGGATACGAGTGGACCCGCCTCCAATTCCATGGATACGGGTGGCCTGCTTCCAATTCCATGGATACGGGTGGCCCCGCCTCCAATTCCATGGATACGGGTGGTCCCGCCTCCATTACCATGGATACGGTTGGTCCCGCCACCATTACCATGGATACGGGTGGTCCTGCCTCCAATTCCATGGATACGGGTGGTCCCGCCTCCAATTCCATGGATACGGGTGGTCCCGCCTCCAATTCCATGGATACGGGTGGCCGCCTCCAATTTCATGGATACGGCTTGCACCGCCTCCAATTCCATGGATACGGGTGGCCCTGCCTCCAATTCCATGTATACGGGTGGTCCCGCCTCCAATTCCATGGCCCCGGTTCCATTTCCATGGCCCTGCCTCCAATTCCATGGATACAGGTGGTCCTGCCTCCAATTCCATGGATACGGGTGGTCCTGCCTCCAATTCCCTGGATACGGGTGGTTCTGCCTCCAGTTCCATGGATACAGGTGGCCCCGCCTCCAGTTCCATGGATACGGGTGGTCCCGCCTCCAATTCCATGGATACGGCTGGCCACAACTCCAATTCCATGGCCCCGCCTCCAATTCCATTGATAAAGCTGGCCCCACCTCCAATTCCATGGATACGGGTGGTCCCGCCTCCAATTCCTTGGATATGGGTGGTCCCTCCAATTCCATGGATACTGGTGGCCCCGCGTACAATTCCATGGATACGGGTGGTCCTGCCTCCAATTCCATGGCCCGCCTCCAATTTCATGTATACTGGTGGTCCTGCCTCCTTATTCCATGGATACGAGTGGTCCCATCTCCAATTCCATGGATACGGGTGGTCCCGCCTCTAGTTCCATGGATAAAGGTGGTCCCGCCTTCAATTCCATGGAAACGGGTGGTCCCGCCTCCAATTCCATGCCTCTGCCTCCAATTCCATGGATATGGGTGGCCCCACGTACAATTCCATGGATACGGGTGGTCCTGCCTCCAATTCCATGGCTACAGCTGGTCCCACTTCCAATTCCATGGCCCCGCCTCCAATTCCATGGATATGGGTGGTCCTGATACCAGTTCCTTGAATACAGGTGGCCCACCTCCAATTCCATGGATACAGTTGGTCGCACCTCCAATTCAATGGCCCCGCCTCCAATTCCATGGATATGGGTGGTGCGGCATCCAATTCCATGGATACTTCTGGCCCCACCTCCATTTCCTTGTATACGGGTGGCCCTGACTCCAATTCCATGGATACGGGTGTTCCCGCCTTCAGTTCCATGGATACGGCTGGCCCCAAATCCAATTCCATGGATACGGCTGGCCCCGCATCCAGTTCCATGGATACGGGTGGTCCCACCTCCAATTCCATGGATACAGGTGTTCCCGCCTCTATTTCCATGGATACGGGTGGTCCCGCCTCCATTTCCATAGTTACGGGTGGTCACACCTCCAATTCCATGGATACGGGTGGCCTGCCTCTAATTCCATGGATACGGGTGGTCCCGCCTCCAGTTCCATGGATACTAGTGGTCCCGCCCCCAATTCTATGTATACTGGTGGCCCGCCTCCAATTCCATGGATACAGCTAGTCCCGTCCCCAATTTCATGGGTATGGGTGGTCCCGCCTCCAATTCCATGTCCTGCCTCCAATTCCATGGTTACATATGGTCCCGCCTCGAATTCAATGGATACGGGTTGTCACGCCTCCAATTCCATGGATATTGGTGGCCTGCCTCCAATTCCATGGATACGGCTGGTTCCGCCTCTAATTCCATGGATACGGGTGGCCCCACCTCCAATTCCATGCATACGGATGGCCCTGCCTCCAATTCTGTGGATACGGCTGGTCCTGCCTCCAATTCCATGGCCCTCCTCCAATTCCATGGATGCTGGTGGCCTGCTTCCAATTCCATGGATACGGCTGGTCCCGCCTCTAATTCCATGGATACGGGTGGCCCCACCTCCAATTCCATGGATACGGATGGCCCCGCCTCCAATTCTGTGGATACGGCTGGTCCCGACTCCAATTCCATGCATACGGGTGGCACCGCCTCCAATTCCATGGATACGGCTGGCCACGCCTCCAATTGCATGGTCCCGCCTCCAATTCCATGGATAAAGGTGGCCCCGCCTCCAATTCCATGGATCCGGGTGGTCCCGCCTCCAATTCCTTGGATATGGGTGGTCCCTCCTACAATTCCATGGATACAGGTGGTCCCGCCTCCAATTATATGGCCCGCCTCCAATTCCATGGATATGGCTGGCCCTGCCTCCAATTCCATGGATACGGCAGGTCCTGCCTCCAATTCCATGGCCCGCCTCCAATTCCATGGATACTGATGGCCTGCCTCCAATTTCATGGATACAGCTGGTCCCGCCTCTAATTCCATGGATACGGGTCACCCCATCTCCAATTCCATGGATACGGATGGCCCCGCCTCCAATTCTGTGGATACGGCTGGTCCTGCCTCCAATTCCATGGCCCGCCTCCAATTCCATGGATACTGGTGGACTGCCTCCAATTCCATGGATACTGCTAATCCTGCCTCTAATTCCATGGATACGGGTGGCCCCACCTCCAATTCAATGGATACGGATGGCCCGCCTCCAATTCTGTGGATATGGCTGGTCCTGCCTCCAATTCCATGGCCCTGCCTTCAATTCCATGGATACGGGTGGTCCTGCCTCCAATTCAATGGCTACGGCTGGCCCTGCCTCCAATTCCATGGATACGGGTTTCCCGCCTCCAATTCCATGGATATGGGTAGCCCTGTCTCCAATTCCATAGATACGGCTGGTCCCGACTCCAATTCCATGCATACGGGTGGCCCTGCCTCCAATTCCATGGATACGGCTGGCCACGCCTCCAATTCCATGGCCCCGCCTCCAATTCCATGGATAAAGGTGGCCCCGCCTCCAATTCCATGGATCCGGGTGGTCCCGCCTCCAATTCCTTGGATATGGGTGGTCCCTCCTCCAATTCCATGGATACAGGTGGTCCCGCCTCCAATTCTATGGCCCGCCTCCTATTCCATGGATACGGGTGGTCCTGCCTCCAATTCCCTGGATACGGGTGGTTCTGCCTCCAGTTCCATGGATACAGGTGGTCCCGCCTCCAATTCCATGTCCCCGCCTCCAATTCCATGGCCCTGCCTCCAATTCCATGGATACGGATGGTTCCGCCTCCAATTCCATGGATATGGGTGGTCCCGCCTCCAATTCCATGGATACGGGTGGACCCGCCTCCAATTCCCTGGATACGGGTGGTGTGCCTCCAATCCCATGGATACGGGTGGCCCCGCCTCCAATTCCATGGATATGGGTGGTCCTGCCTCCATTTCCATGGATACGGTTGGTCCCGCCTCCAATTCCATGGCCCTGCCTCCAATTCCATGGATACGGGTGGTGTGCCTCCAATCCCATGGATACGGGTGGCCCCGCCTCCAATTCCATGGATACGGGTGGTCCTGCCTCCAATTCCATGTATACGGATGGTCCCGCCTCCAATTCAATGGCCCGCCTCCAATTCCATGTATAAAGGTGGTCCTGCCTCCAATTCTATGGCCCGCATCCAATTCCATGGATATGGCTGGCCCTGCCTCCAATTCCATGGATACGGGTGGTCCCGCCTCCAATTCCATGGCTACAGGTGTTCCCGCCTCCAATTCCATGGATACGGCTAGTCCCGCCTCCAATTCCATGGGTATGTGTGGTCCCGCCTCCAATTCCATGTCCCGCCTCCAATTCCATGGTTACATATGGTCCCGCCTCGAATTCAATGGATACGGGTTGTCACGCCTCCAATTCCATGGATATTGGTGGCCTGCCTCCAATTCCATGGATACGGCTGGTCCCGCCTCTAATTCCATGGATATGGGTGGCCCCACCTCCAATTTCATGGATACGGATGGCCCCGCCTCCAATTCTGTGGATACGGCTGGTCCCGCCTCCAATTCCATGGCCCGCCTCCAATTCCATGGATACTGGTGGCCTGCCTCCAATTCCATGGATACGGCTGGTCCCGCCTCTAATTCCATGGATATGGGTGGCCCCACCTCCAATTTCATGGATACGGATGGCCCCGCCTCCAATTCTGTGGATACGGCTGGTCCTGCCTCCAATTCCATGGCCCGCCTCCAATTCCATGGATACTGGTGGGCTGCCTCCAATTCCATGAATACGGCTGGTCCCGCCTCTAATTCCAAGGATACGGGTGGCCCCACCTCCAATTCCATGGATACGGATGGCCCCGCCTCCAATTCTGTGGATACGGCTGGTCCTGCCTCCAATTCCATGTCCCTGCCTCCAATTCCATGGATACGGGTGGTCCTGCCTCCAATTCAATGGATACGGCTGGCCCCACCTCCAATTCCATGGATACGTGTTTACCGCCTCCAATTCCATGGATATGGGTGGCCCTGCCTACAATTCCATAGATACGGCTGGTCCTGACTCCAATTCCATGCATACGGGTGGCCCCGCCTCCAATTCCATGGATACGGCTGGCCACGCCTCCAATTCCATGGCCCTGCCTCCAATTCCATGGATAAAGGTGGCCCCGCCTCCAATTCCATGGATACGGGTGGTCCTGCCTCCAATTCCATGGATATGGGTGGTCCCTCCTCCAATTCCATGGATACTGGTGGCCCCACGTACAATTCCATGGATACGGGTGGTCCTGCCTCCAATTCCCTGGCCCGCCTCCTATTCCATGTATACTGGTAGTCCTGCCTCCTTATTCCATGGGTACGAGTGGTCCCATCTCCTATTCCATGGATACGGGTGGTCCCGCCTCCAGTTCCATGGATAAAGGTGGTCCCGCCTCCAATTCCATGGAAACGGGTGGTCCCGCCTCCAATTCCATGGCTCTGCCTCCAATTCCATGGATACGGGTGGCCCTGCCTCCAATTCCATGGATATGCGTGGCCCGCCTCCAATTCCATGGCTACAGCTGGTCCCACTTCCAATTCCATGGCCCCGCCTCCAATTCCATGGATATGGGTGGTCCTGATACCAGTTCCATGGATACAGGTGGCCCACCTCCAATTCCATGGATACGGCTGGCCCCACCTCCAATTCCATGGATACGTGTTTCCCGCCTCCAATTCCATGGATATGGGTGGCCCTGCCTCCAATTCCATAGAAACGGCTGGTCCTGACTCCAATTCCATGCATACGGGTGGCCCCGCCTCCAATTCCATGGATACGGCTGGCCACGCCTCCAATTCCATGGCCCTGCCTCCAATTCCATGGATACGGGTGGTCCTGCCTCCAATTCAATGGATACGGCTGGCCCCACCTCCAATTCCATGGATACGTGTTTCCCGCCTCCAATTCCATGGATATGGGTGGCCCTGCCTCCAATTCCATAGATACGGCTGGTTCTGACTCCAATTTCATGCATACGGGTGGCCCCGCCTGCAATTCCATGGATACGGCTGGCCACGCCTCCAATTCCATGGCCCTGCCTCCAATTCCATGGATAAAGGTGGCCCCGCCTCCAATCCCATGGATACGGGTGGTCCCGCCTCCAATTCCATGGATATGGGTGGTCCCTACTCCAATTCCATGGATACTGGTGGCCCCACGTACTCCTATTCCATGTATACTGGTAGTCAGGCCTCCTTATTACATGGGTACGAGTGGTCCCATCTCCTATTGCATGGATACGGGTGGTCCCGCCTCCATTTCCATGGATAAAGGTGGTCCCGCCTCCAATTCCATGGAAACGGGTGGTCCCGCTTCCAATTCCATGGCTCCGCCTCCAATTCCATGGATACGGGTGGCCCTGCCTCCAATTCCATGGATATGCGTGGCCCGCCTCCAATTCCATGGCTACAGCTGGTCCCACTTCCAATTCCATGGCCCCGCCTCCAAATCCATGGATATGGGTGGTCCTAATACCAGTTCCATGGATACAGGTGGCCCACCTCCAATTCCATGGATACGGGTGGTCGCACCTCCAATTCCATGGCCCCGCCTCCAATTCCATGGATATGGGTGTTGCCGCATCCAATTCCATGGATACGGCTGGCCCCATCTCCAATTCCATGGATATGGGTGGTTCTGCCTCCTATTCCATGGCCCGCCCCCAATTCCATGGATACGAGTGGTCCCGCCTCCAATTCCATGGATACGGGTGGCCGCTTCCAATTTCATGGATACGGCTTGCACCGCCTCCAATTCCATGGATACGGGTGGCCCTGCCTCCAATTCCATGTATACGGGTGGTCCCGCCTCCAATTCCATGGCCCCGGTTCCAATTCCATGGCCCTGCCTCCAATTCCATGGATACGGGTGGTCCTGCCTCCAATTCCATGGATACGGGTGGTCCTGCCTCCAATTCCATGGATACGGGTGGTCCTGCCTTCAATTCCCTGGACACGGGTGGTTCTGCCTCCAGTTCCATGGATACAGGTGGCCCCGCCTCCAGTTCCATGGATACGGGTGGTCCCGCCTCCAATTCCATGTCCCTGCCTCCAATTCCATGGCCCTGCCTCCAATTCCATGGATACGGGTGGTCCCGCCTCCAATTCCATGGATACGGGTGGTCCCGCCTCCAATTCCATGGATACGAGTGGACCCGCCTCCAATTCCATGGATACGGGTGGCCTGCCTCCAATTCCATGGATACGGGTGGCCCCGCCTCCAATTCCATGGATACGGGTGGTCCCGCCTCCATTACCATGGATACGGTTGGTCCCGCCTCCATTACCATGGATACGGGTGGTCCTGCCTCCAATTCCATGGATACGGGTGGTCCCGCCTCCAATTCCATGAATACGGGTGGTCCCGCCTCCAATTCCATGGATACGGGTGGCCGCCTCCAATTTCATGGATACGGCTTGCACCGCCTCCAATTCCATGGATACGGGTGGCCCTGCCTCCAATTCCATGTATACGGGTGGTCCCGCCTCCAATTCCATGGCCTGGTTCCATTTCCATGGCCCTGCCTCCAATTACATGGATACGGGTGGTCCTGCCTCCAATTCCATGGATACGGGTGGTTCTGCCTCCAGTTCCATGGATACAGGTGGCCCCGCCTCCAGTTCCATGGATACCGGTGGTCCCGCCTCCAATTCCATGTCCCCGCCTCCAATTCCATGGCCCTGCCTCCAATTCCATGGATACAGGTGATCCCGCCTCCAATTCCATGGATACGGGTGGTCCCACCTCCAATTCCATGGATACGAGTGGACCCGCCTCCAATTCCATGGATACGGGTGGCCTGCCTCCAATTCCATGGATACGGGTGGCCCTGCCTCCAATTCCATGGATACGGGTGGTCCCGCCTCCATTACCATGGATATGGTTGGTCCCGCCTCCAATTCCATGGCCCTGCCTCCAATTCCATGGATACGGCTGGCCCTGCCTCCAATTCCATGTATATGGGTGGTCCCGCCTCCAATTCAATGGCCTGCCTCCAATTCCATGCATACAGGTTGTCCCGCCTCCAATTCTATGGCCCGCCTCCAATTCCATGGATATGGCTGGCCCTGCCTCCAATTCGATGGATATGGGTGGTCCCGCCTCCAATTCCATGGCTACAGGTGTTCCCGCCTCCAATTCCATGGATACGGCTAGTCCCGCCTCCAATTCCATGGGTATGGGCGGTCCCGCCTCCAATTCCATGTCCCGCTTCCAATTCCATGGTTACATATGGTCCCGCCTCGAATTCAATGGATACGGGTTGTCACGCCACCAATTCCATGGATATTGGTGGCCTGCCTCCAATTCCATGGATACGGCTGGTCCCGCCTCTAATTCCATGGATACGGGTGGCCCCACCTCCAATTACATGGAATTCCATGGATACGGATGGCCATGCATCCTATTCTGTGGATACTGCTGGTCCTGCCTCCAATTCCATGGCCCGCCTCCAATTCCATGGATACTGGTGGCCTGCCTCCAATTCCATGGATACGGCTGGTCCCACCTCTAATTCCATGGATACGGGTGGCCCCACCTCCAATTCCATGGATACGGATGGCCCCGCCTCCAATTCTGTGGATACGGCTGGTCCTGCCTCCAATTCCATGGCCCTGCCTCCAAATCCATGGATACGGGTGGTTCTGCCTCCAATTCAATGGATACGGCTGGCCCCGCCTCCAATTCCAAGGATACGTGTTTCCCGCCTCCAATTCCATGGATATGGGTGGCCTTGGCTCCAATTCCATAGATACGACTGGTCCCGACTCCAATTCCATGCATAGGGGTGGCCCCGCCTCCAATTCCATGGATACGGCTGGCCACACCTCCAATTCCATGGCCCCGCCTCCAATTCCATGGATAAAGGTGGACCCACCTCCAATTCCATGGATACGGGTGGTCCCGCCTCCAATTCCTTGGATATGGGTGGTCCCTCCAATTCCATGGATACTGGTGGCCCCACGTACAATTCCATGGATACGGGTGGTCCTGCCTCCAATTCCATGGCCCGCCTCCAATTTCATGTATACTGGTGGTCCTGCCTCCTTATTCCATGGATACGAGTGGTCCCATCTCCAATTCCATGGATACTGGCGGTCCCGCCTCCAGTTCCATGGATAAAGGTGGTCCCGCCTTCAATTCCATGGAAACGGGTGGTCCCGCCTCCAATTCCATGGCTCTGCCTCCAATTCCATGGCTACAGCTGGTCCCACCTCCAATTCCATGGCCCGCCTCCAATTCCATGGATATGGGTGGTCCTGATACCAGTTCCTTGGATACAAGTGGCCCACCTCCAATTCCATGGATACGGTTGGTCGCACCTCCAGTTCAATGGCCCTGCCTCCAATTCCATGGATATGGGTGGTGCAGCATCCAATTCCATGGATACTTCTGGCCCCACCTCCATTTCCTTGTATACAGGTGGCCCTGACTCCAATTCCATGGATACGGGTGTTCCCGCCTCCAGTTCCATGGATACGGCTGGCCCCAAATCCAATTCCATGGATACGGCTGGTCTCACCTCCAATTCCATGGCCCCGCCTCCAATTCCATGGATACGGTTGGTCGCACCTCCAATTCAATGGCCCCGCCTCCAATTCCATGGATATGGGTGGTGCGGCATCCAATTCCATGGATACTTCTGGCCCCACCTCCATTTCCTTGTATACGGGTGGCCCTGACTCCAATTCCATGGATACGGGTGGCCCCGCCTCCAATTCCATGGTTATGCGTGGCCCGCCTCCAATTCCATGGCTACAGCTGGTCCCACCTCCAATTCCATGGCCCCGCCTCCAATTCCATGGATGTGGGTGGTCCTGATACCAGTTCCTTGGATACAGGTGGCCCACCTCCAATTCCATGGATATGGTTGGTCGCACCTCCAATTCAATGGCCCCGCCTCCAATTCCATGGATATGGGTGGTGCGGCATCCAATTCCATGGATACTTCTGGCCCCACCTCCATTTCCTTGTATACGGGTGGCCCTGACTCCAATTCCATGGCTACAGGTGTTCCCGCCTCCAATTCCATGGATACGGCTAGTCCCACCTCCAATTCCAGGGGAATGGGTGGTCCCGTCTCCAATTCCATGTCCCGCCTCCAATTCCATGGTTACATATGGTCCCGCCTCGAATTCAATGGATACGGGTTGTCAGGCCTCCAATTCCATGGATATTGGTTTCCTGCCTCCCATTTCATGGATACGGCTGGTCCCGCCTCTAATTCCATGGATACGGGTGGCCCCACCTCCAATTCCATGGATACGGCTGGCCACGCCTCCAATTCCATGGCCCTGCCTCCAATTCCATGGATAAAGGTGGCCCCGCCTCCAATCCCATGGATACGGGTGGTCCCGCCTCGAATTCCATGGAATGGGTGGTCCCTACTCCAATTCCATGGATACTGGTGGCCCCACGTACTCCTATTCCATGTATACTGGTAGTCAGGCCTCCTTATTCCATGGGTACGAGTGGTCCCATCTCCTATTGCATGGATACGGGTGGTCCCGCCTCCAGTTCCATGGATAAAGGTGGTCCCGCCTCCAATTCCATGGAAACGGGTGGTCCCGCTTCCAATTCCATGGCTCCGCCTCCAATTCCATGGATACGGGTGGCCCTGCCTCCAATTCCATGGATATGCGTGGCCCGCCTCCAATTCCATGGCTACAGCTGGTCCCACTTCCAATTCCATGGCCCCGCCTCCAATTCCATGGATATGGGTGGTCCTAATACCAGTTCCATGGATACAGGTGGCCCACCTCCAATTCCATGGATACGGGTGGTCGCACCTCCAATTCCATGGCCCCGCCTCCAATTCCATGGATATGGGTGTTGCCGCATCCAATTCCATGGATACGGCTGGCCCCATCTCCAATTCCATGGATATGGGTGGTTCTGCCTCCTATTCCATGGCCCGCCCCCAATTCCATGGATACGAGTGGTCCCGCCTCCAATTCCATGGATACGGGTGGCCGCCTCCAATTTCATGGATACGGCTTGCACCGCCTCCAATTCCATGGATACGGGTGGCCCTGCCTCCAATTCCATGTATACGGGTGGTCCCGCCTCCAATTCCATGGCCCCGGTTCCAATTCCATGGCCCTGCCTCCAATTCCATGGATACGGGTGGTCCTGCCTCCAATTCCATGGATACGGGTGGTCCTGCCTCCAATTCCATGGATACGGGTGGTCCTGCCTTCAATTCCCTGGACACGGGTGGTTCTGCCTCCAGTTCCATAGATACAGGTGGCCCCGCCTCCAGTTCCATGGATACGGGTGGTCCCGCCTCCAATTCCATGTCCCTGCCTCCAATTCCATGGCCCTGCCTCCAATTCCATGGATACGGGTGGTCCCGCCTCCAATTCCATGGATACGGGTGGTCCCGCCTCCAATTCCATGGATACGAGTGGACCCGCCTCCAATTCCATGGATACGGGTGGCCTGCCTCCAATTCCATGGATACGGGTGGCCCCGCCTCCAATTCCATGGATATGGGTGGTCCCGCCTCCATTACCATGGATACGGTTGGTCCCGCCTCCATTACCATGGATACGGGTGGTCCTGCCTCCAATTCCATGGATACGGGTGGTCCCGCCTCCAATTCCATGAATACGGGTGGTCCCGCCTCCAATTCCATGGATACGGGTGGCCGCCTCCAATTTCATGGATACGGCTTGCACCGCCTCCAATTCCATGGATACGGGTGGCCCTGCCTCCAATTCCATGTATACGGGTGGTCCCGCCTCCAATTCCATGGCCCGGTTCCATTTCCATGGCCCTGCCTCCAATTACATGGATACGGGTGGTCCTGCCTCCAATTCCATGGATACGGGTGGTTCTGCCTCCAGTTCCATGGATACAGGTGGCCCCGCCTCCAGTTCCATGGATACGGGTGGTCCCGCCTCCAATTCCATGTCCCCGCCTCCAATTCCATGGCCCTGCCTCCAATTCCATGGATACAGGTGATCCCGCCTCCAATTCCATGGATACGGGTGGTCCCACCTCCAATTCCATGGATACGAGTGGACCCGCCTCCAATTCCATGGATACGGGTGGCCTGCCTCCAATTCCATGGATACGGGTGGCCCTGCCTCCAATTCCATGGATACGGGTGGTCAAGCCTCCATTACCATGGATATGGTTGGTCCCGCCTCCAATTCCATGGCCCTGCCTCCAATTCCATGGATACGGCTGGCCCTGCCTCCAATTCCATGTATATGGGTGGTCCCGCCTCCAATTCAATGGCCTGCCTCCAATTCCATGCATACAGGTGGTCCCGCCTCCAATTCTATGGCCCGCCTCCAATTCCATGGATATGGCTGGCCCTGCCTCCAATTCGATGGATATGGGTGGTCCCGCCTCCAATTCCATGGCTACAGGTGTTCCCGCCTCCAATTCCATGGATACGGCTAGTCCTGCCTCCAATTCCATGGGTATGGGCGGTCCCGCCTCCAATTCCATGTCCCGCTTCCAATTCCATGGTTACATATGGTCCCGCCTCGAATTCAATGGATACGGGTTGTCACGCCTCCAATTCCATGGATATTGGTGGCCTGCCTCCAATTCCATGGATACGGCTGGTCCCGCCTCTAATTCCATGGATACGGGTGGCCCCACCTCCAATTACATGGAATTCCATGGATACGGATGGCCATGCATCCTATTCTGTGGATACGGCTGGTCCTGCCTCCAATTCCATGGCCCGCCTCCAATTCCATGGATACTGGTGGCCTGCCTCCAATTCCATGGATACGGCTGGTCCCACCTCTAATTCCATGGATACGGGTGGCCCCACCTCCAATTCCATGGATACGGATGGCCCCGCCTCCAATTCTGTGGATACGGCTGGTCCTGCCTCCAATTCCATGGCCCTGCCTCCAAATCCATGGATACGGGTGGTTCTGCCTCCAATTCAATGGATACGGCTGGCCCCGCCTCCAATTCCAAGGAAACGTGTTTCTCGCCTCCAATTCCATGGATATGGGTGGCCCTGCCTCCAATTCCATAGATACGACTGGTCCCGACTCCAATTCCATGCATAGGGGTGGCCCCGCCTCCAATTCCATGGATACGGCTGGCCACACCTCCAATTCCATGGCCCCGCCTCCAATTCCATGGATAAAGGTGGCCCCACCTCCAATTCCATGGATACGGGTGGTCCCGCCTCCAATTCCTTGGATATGGGTGGTCCCTCCAATTCCATGGATACTGGTGGCCCCACGTACAATTCCATGGATACGGGTGGTCCTGCCTCCAATTCCATGGCCCGCCTCCAATTTCATGTATACTGGTGGTCCTGCCTCCTTATTCCATGGATACGAGTGGTCCCATCTCCAATTCCATGGATACGGGCGGTCCCGCCTCCAGTTCCATGGATAAAGGTGGTCCCGCCTTCAATTCCATGGAAACGGGTGGTCCCGCCTCCAATTCCATGGCTCTGCCTCCAATTCCATGGCTACAGCTGGTCCCACCTCCAATTCCATGGCCCGCCTCCAATTCCATGGATATGGGTGGTCCTGATACCAGTTCCTTGGATACAAGTGGCCCACCTCCAATTCCATGGATACGGTTGGTCGCACCTCCAGTTCAATGGCCCTGCCTCCAATTCCATGGATATGGGTGGTGCGGCATCCAATTCCATGGATACTTCTGGCCCCACCTCCATTTCCTTGTATACAGGTGGCCCTGACTCCAATTCCATGGATACGGGTGTTCCTGCCTCCAGTTCCATGGATACGGCTGGCCCCAAATCCAATTCCATGGATACGGCTGGTCTCACCTCCAATTCCATGGCCCCGCCTCCAATTCCATGGATACGGTTGGTCGCACCTCCAATTCAATGGCCCCGCCTCCAATTCCATGGATATGGGTGGTGCGGCATCCAATTCCATGGATACTTCTGGCCCCACCTCCATTTCCTTGTATACGGGTGGCCCTGACTCCAATTCCATGGATACGGGTGGCCCCGCCTCCAATTCCATGGTTATGCGTGGCCCGCCTCCAATTCCATGGCTACAGCTGGTCCCACCTCCAATTCCATGGCCCCGCCTCCAATTCCATGGATGTGGGTGGTCCTGATACCAGTTCCTTGGATACAGGTGGCCCACCTCCAATTCCATGGATATGGTTGGTCGCACCTCCAATTCAATGGCCCTCCTCCAATTCCATGGATATGGGTGGTGCGGCATCCAATTCCATGGATACTTCTGGCCCCACCTCCATTTCCTTGTATACGGGTGGCCCTGACTCCAATTCCATGGCTACAGGTGTTCCCGCCTCCAATTCCATGGATACGGCTAGTCCCACCTCCAATTCCAGGGGAATGGGTGGTCCCGTCTCCAATTCCATGTCCCGCCTCCAATTCCATGGTTACATATGGTCCCGCCTCGAATTCAATGGATACGGGTTGCCAGGCCTCCAATTCCATGGATATTGGTTGCCTGCCTCCCATTTCATGGATACGGCTGGTCCCGCCTCTAATTCCATGGATACGGGTGGCCCCACCTCCAATTCCATGGATACGGATGGCCCCGCCTCCAATTCTGTGGATATGGCTGGTCCTGCCTCCAATTCCATGGCCATGCCTCCAATTCCATGGATACGGGTGGTCCTGCCTCCAATTCAATGGATACGGCTGGCCCCGCCTCCAATTCCATGGATACGTGTTTCCCGCTTCCAATTCCATGGATATGGGTGGCCCTGCCTCCAATTCCATAGATACGGCTGGTCCCGACTCCAATTCCATGCATACGGGTGGCCCCGCCTCCAATTCCATGGATACGGCTGACCACGCCTCCAATTCCATGGCTCCGCCTCCAATTCCATGGATAAAGGTGGCCCCGCCTCCAATTCCATGCATCCGGGTGGTCCCACCTCCAATTCCTTGGATATGGGTGGTCCCTCCTCCAATTCCATGGCTCCGCCTCCAATTCCATGGTTACGGGTGGCCCCGCCTCCAATTCCATGGATATGCGTGGCCCGCCTCCAATTCCATGGCTACAGCTGGTCCCACCTCCAATTCCATGGCCCGCCTCCAATTCCATGGATATGTGCGGTCCTGATACCAGTTCCATGGATACAGGTGGCCCACCTCCAATTCCATGGATACGGTTGGTCACTCCTCCAGTTCCATGGATACAGGTGGTCCCGCCTCCAATTCCATTGTCCCGTCTCCAATTCCATGGACACGGGTGGTGCTGCCTCCAATTCCATGGATACTGGTGGCCCCACCTCCAATTACATGGATACGGGTGGTCCCGCCTACAGTTCCATGGATACGGCTGGCCCTAACTCCATTTCCATGGATACGGCTGGCCCGCCTCCAATTCCATGGCCCCGCCTCCAATTCCATGGATATGGGTGGCCCCGCCTCCAGTTCCATGGATGTGGGTGGTCCTGATACCAGTTCCTTGGAAACAGGTGGCCCACCTCCAATTCCATGGATATGGTTGGTCGCACCTCCAATTCAATGGCCCCGCCTCCAATTCCATGGATATGGGTGGTGCGGCATCCAATTCCATGGATACTTCTGGCCCCACCTTCATTTCCTTGTATACGGGTGGCCCTGACTCCAATTCCATGGCTACAGGTGTTCCCGCCTCCAATTCCATGGATACGGCTAGTCCCACCTCCAATTCCAGGGGAATGGGTGGTCCCGTCTCCAATTCCATGTCCCGCCTCCAATTCCATGGTTACATATGGTCCCGCCTCGAATTCAATGGATACGGGTTGCCAGGCCTCCAATTCCATGGATATTGGTTGCCTGCCTCCCATTTCATGGATACGGCTGGTCCCGCCTCTAATTCCATGGATACGGGTGGCCCCACCTCCAATTCCATGGATACGGATGGCCCCGCCTCCAATTCTGTGGATATGGCTGGTCCTGCCTCCAATTCCATGGCCATGCCTCCAATTCCATGGATACGGGTGGTCCTGCCTCCAATTCAATGGATACGGCTGGCCCCGCCTCCAATTCCATGGATACGTGTTTCCCGCTTCCAATTCCATGGATATGGGTGGCCCTGCCTCCAATTCCATAGATACGGCTGGTCCCGACTCCAATTCCATGCATACGGGTGGCCCCGCCTCCAATTCCATGGATACGGCTGACCACGCCTCCAATTCCATGGCTCCGCCTCCAATTCCATGGATAAAGGTGGCCCCGCCTCCAATTCCATGCATCCGGGTGGTCCCACCTCCAATTCCTTGGATATGGGTGGTCCCTCCTCCAATTCCATGGCTCCGCCTCCAATTCCATGGTTACGGGTGGCCCCGCCTCCAATTCCATGGATATGCGTGGCCCGCCTCCAATTCCATGGCTACAGCTGGTCCCACCTCCAATTCCATGGCCCGCCTCCAATTCCATGGATATGTGCGGTCCTGATACCAGTTCCATGGATACAGGTGGCCCACCTCCAATTCCATGGATACGGTTGGTCACTCCTCCAGTTCCATGGATACAGGTGGTCCCGCCTCCAATTCCATTGTCCCGTCTCCAATTCCATGGACACGGGTGGTGCTGCCTCCAATTCCATGGATACTGGTGGCCCCACCTCCAATTACATGGATACGGGTGGTCCCGCCTACAGTTCCATGGATACGGCTGGCCCTAACTCCATTTCCATGGATACGGCTGGCCCGCCTCCAATTCCATGGCCCCGCCTCCAATTCCATGGATATGGGTGGCCCCGCCTCCAGTTCCATGGATACGGGTGGTCCCGCCTCCAGTTCCATGGATACGGGTGGTCCCACCTCCAATTCCATGGATACGGGTGGTCCCGCTTCTAATTCCATGGATACGGGTGGTCCCGCCTCCAGTTCCATGGATACCAGTGGCCCCTCCCCCAATTCTATGGATACTGTTGGCCCCGCCTCCAATTCCATGGATATGGCTGGTCCCTCCTCCAATTCCATGGCCCTGCCTCCAATTCTGTGTATATAGGTGGTGCCGCATCCAATTCCATGGATACGTTGGCCCCGCCTCCAATTCCTTGGATACGGGTGGCCCCGCCTCCAATTCCTTGGATACGGCTGGCCCCAACTCCAATTCCATGGATACGGGTGGCCCTGCCTCTAATTCCATGGCCCTGCCTCCAATTCCATGGATATGGGTGGCCCGCATCCAGTTCCATGGATACGGGTGGTCCCACCTCCAATTCCATGGATACGGATGGTCCTGCCTCTATTTCCATGGATACGGGTGGTCACGCCTCAAGTTCCATGGTTACGGGTGGTCCCACCTCCAATTCCATGTATACGGGTGGTCCTGCCTCTAATTCCATGGATATGGGTGGTCCCGCCTCCAGTTCCATGGATACCAGTGGTCCCGCCCCCAATTCTATGATACTGGTGGCCCTGCCTCCAATTCCATGGATACGGCTGGTCCCTCCTCCAGTTCCATGGATACAGGTGGTCCCGCCTCCAATTCCATTATCCAGCCTCCAATTCCATGGATACGGGTGATCCCGCCTCCAGTTCCATGGATTCGACTGGCCCCAACTCCATTTCCCTGGATACGGCTGGCCCGCCTCCAATTCCATGGCCCCGCCTCCAATTCCATGGATATGGGTGGCCCCGCATCCAGTTCCATGGATACGGGTGGTCCCACCTCCAATTCCATGGATATGGGTGATCCCGCCTCTAATTCCATGGATACGGTTGGTCCCGCCTCCAGTTCCATGGATACGGGTGGTCCCACCTTCAATTCCATGGATACGGGTGGTCCCGCCTCTAATTCCATGGATACGGGTGGTCCCGCCTCCAGTTCGATGGATACCAGCGGTCCTGCCCAAATTCTATGGATACTGGTGGCCCCGCCTCCAATTCCATGGATACCGCTGGTCCCTCCTCCAGTTCCATGGATACAGTTGGTCCTGCCCCCAATTCCATGGCCCCGCCTCCAATTCCATGGGTATGGGTGGTGCCGCATCCAATTCCATGGATACGGCTTGCCCCAACTCCAATTCCATGGATACGGCTGGCCCCGCCTCCAATTCCATGGCCCCGCCTCCAATTCCATGGATATGGGTGGCCTCGCATCCAGTTCCATGGATACGGGTGGTCCTGCCTCTATTTCCATGGATACCGGTGGTCCCGCCTCCAGTTCCATGGTTACGGGTGGTCCCACCTCCAATTCCATGGATACGGGTGGTCCTGCGTATAATTCCATGGATACGGGTGGTCCCGCCTCCAGTTCCATGGATACCAGTGGTCCCGCCCCTAATTCTATGGATACTGGTGGCACTGCCTCCAATTCCATGGATACGGCTGGTCCCTCCTCTAGTTCCAATGATACAGGTGGTCCCGCCTCCAATTCCATTGTCCCGCCTCCAATTTCATGGATACGGCTGGCCCCACCTCCAGTTCCATAGATACGGGTGGTCCTGCCTCCAATTCCATGGATACTGGTGGCCCCACCTCCAATTCCGTGGATACGGCTGGCCCCAACTCCATTTCCATGGATACGGCTGGCCCGCCTCCAATTCCATGGCCCGCCTCCAATTGAATGGATATTGGTGGCCCCGCCTCCGGTTCCATGGATACGGGTGGTCCCGCCTCTAATTCCATGGATACGGGTGGTCCCGCCTCCAGTTCCATGGATACCAGTGGTCCCGCCCCCAATTCTATGGATACTGGTGGCCCCGCCTCCAATTCCATGGATACAGCTGGTCCCGCCTCCAGTTCCATGGATACAGGTGCTCCGGCCTCCAATTCCATTGTCCCGCCTCCAATTCCATGGATACGGCTGGCCCCGCCTAAAGTTCCATGGATACGGGTGGTCCTGCTTCCAATTCCATGGATACTGGTGACCCAACCTCCTATTCCATGGATACGGCAGGCCCCACCTCCAATTCTATGGCCCTGCCTCCAATTCCATGGATACTGGTGGTCCCGCCTCCAATTCCATGGATATGGGTGGTCCTGCCTCGAATTCCATGGCCCCGACTCCAATTCCTAGGATATGGGTAGCCCTGCCTCCAGTTCCATGGATACAGGTGGTCCCACCTCCAATTCCATGGATACGGCTGGCCCCGCCACCAATTCCATGGATACGGGTGGCCCCGCCTCCAATTGAATGGATATGGGTGGTCCCACCTCCAAATCCATGGATACGGGTGGACCCGCCTCCAGTTCCATGGATATGGGTGGTCCCGCCTCCAATTCCATGGATACGGGTGGTCCCGCCACCAATTTCATGGATACCAGTGGTCCCACCCACAATTCTATGGATACTGGTGGTCCTGCCTCCAATTCCATGGATACGGCTGGTCCCTCCTCCAGTTCCATGGATACAGGTGGTTCCCCCCTCCAATTCCATTGTCCCGCCTCCAATTTCATGGATACGGCTGGCCTCACCTCCAGTTCCATAGATACGGGTGGTCCTGCCTCCAATTCCATGGATACTGGTGGCCCCACCTCCAATTCCGTGGATACGGCTGGCCCCAACTCTATTTCCATGGATACGGCTGGCCCGCCTCCAATTCCATGGCCCGCCTCCAATTCCATGGATATGGGTGGCCCAACCTCCAGTTCCATGGATATGAGTGGTCCCACCTCCAATTCCATGGATACGGGTGGTCCCGCCTCTAATTCCATGGATACGGCAGGTCCCGCCTCCAGTTCCATCGATACCAGTGGTCCTGCCCCCAATTCTATGGATACTGGTGGCCCCGCCTCCAATTCCATGGATACAGCTGGTCCCGCCTCCAGTTCCATGGCTACAGGTGCTCCCGCCTGCAATTCCATTGTCCCGCCTCCAATTCCATGAATACAGCTGGCCCCGCCTAAAGTTCCATGGATAGGGTTGTTCCTGCCTCCAATTCCATGGATACTGGTGGCCCCACCTCCAATTCCATGGATACGGCAGGCCCCACCTCCAATTCTATGGCCCGGCCTCCAATTCCATGGATACTGGTGGTCCTGCCTGCAATTCCATGGATACGGGTGGTCCTGCCTCGAATTCCATGGCCCTGACTCCAATTCCAAGGATATGGGTGGCCCTGCCTCCAGTTCCATGGATACGGGTGGTCCCACCTCCAATTCCATGGATACGGGTGGCCCCGCCTCCAATTGCATGGATATGGGTGGTCCCACCTCCAAATCGTTGGTACGGGTGGACCCGCCTCCAGTTCCATGGATACGGGTGGTCCCGCCTCCAATTCCATGGATACGGGTGGTCCGCCACCAATTTCATGGATACGGGTGGCCTGCCTCCAGTTCCATGGATACGGGTGGTCCTGCCTCCAATTCCATGGATATGGGTGGTCCCACCACCAATTCCATGGATACAGGTGGCCCCGCCTCCAAATCCATGTATACAGTGATCCCGCCTCCAATTCCATAGATACGGGTGGCCCTGCCTCCAATTCCATGGATAGGGGTAGTCCCGCCTCCAATTCCATGGATATGGATGGCCCCGCCTCCAATTCCATATATACGGTGGTCCTGCCTCCAATTCCATGTATATGGGTGGCCCCGCCTCCAATTCCATGTATACGGGTGGTCCTGCCTCCAATTCCATGGCCACGCCTCCAATTCCATGGATATGGCTGGCCCGCCTTCAATTCCATGGCCCCGCCTCCAGTTCCATGGATACGGCTGGTCCCGCCTCCAAATCCATGGATACGGGTGGTCCCGCCTCCAATTCCATGGATACGGGTTGCCCCGCCTGCAATTCTATGGCCCCGCCTCCCATTCTATGGATACTGGTGGTCCCGCCTCCAATTCCATGGATTTGGGTGGCCCTCCTCCAATTCTATGGCCCTGCCTCCCATTCTATGGATACTGGTGGTCCCGCCTCCAATTCCATGGATACGGCTTGCCCCACCTGCAGTTATATGGATACGGGTGGTCCTGTCTCCAATTCCATGGAAACGGCTGGCCCCGCCTCCAGTTACGTGTATACGGGTGGTCCTGCCTCCAATTCCATGGATACTGGTGGTCCCGCCTCCAATTCTATGGATACGGGTGGTCCCGCCTCCAATTCCATGGCCCCTCCGCCAATTCCAGGGATACAGCTGGTCCCGCCTCCAATTCCATGGATACGGTTGGTTGTTAGCCAGAAACCTGTGCAGTTCCCTTAGGGACCACTGCAAAAAGTTTAAGTCTACAGGTGTTAGCAGTAAACCCAATTGGTAGCAGTCAATACCACCCAGATTTACCTGGTAGCTGTGGCTGAGCAGTCAGACTTCTCTCAAGAAGAGTTAGGCAGTATATAGAGTATACACATTAGGCACAAAAATACAGTAGCACAAGCAAACAATGACCAGAGCTTTGATATAAAAGTATATAATTATTTATTTAAAAACACACTTGTAAAAATACACTGGCACTAATAGGTCAAGCAAGTTCAAACACAGTCACTAGAAATATAGACACCTCCCTGATTAATTATTCGACAAGTCACAGGAAAAGAACACCACTTATTATCAACACAGAGGTGAGCGCTTAACCAAGATTGCACTCCAATAATTATTTAAAAAGGGAGGGAAAAGGAAAAAATAGGAAAACACACAATACCAACACTTTTAGAGAACCACAGCAAGTCAAGAAAGGCAGGGTCTACTGTAGAGCAAAAAGTTCATAGGCCAGGCCCACTCTTGGAGAGAGCAAGGCGGAATATGCCCACGATCACACAGTTGAAGTACACTTTAAAAGTCTTTGCAGATAGTTCAAAATGGAGTTAGATCAGTTCAGAAAATTTAGTTAACAGGTCTGAGGGCACCCCAGGATAGAGAGTCAAGGATTTACGGGACACCTTGGATGGTCTGTTGCAAGGGAGACCAGGCGGGACACAGTCCCTGACATGGTGAGAAAGCTCCAGCTGGGCAGTTGTTCCTGGCAGCAGGCGCAAGTCGGTGCTTCCTCCAGGGGAAGAGAAGATCTCGACGTGGCGGAAAGCTGGAGGTCGTTGCCCTGCCAGGGAAGAAACCAGCTGCGGAGTTTCCCGGTTAAAAGGTACTACCCTTTTATTCACGGTAGTTGTGAAGCCTGGCTATCCGGCCGCCGGGGTGCTTGGCACGGGTGATTCGACCACGAGACGATCGAGGAAGGCGAAAAGAGGGTGAACTGGTTACCCCCACCATCTCAAAGGGGGAAGACTCTCCTGGAAGAAGATCTTCTCTGTCGTTGGGAAGTGTTGAGTCGGTTCAGCAAGGCTCCACCGGTGGTGTCATCGTTGCAGGTCGGCTCAGCTTCTCCCTCTTCGGATTCTTTAGGTCCTGTGGCGACTTCTGAAGCTCCAGTCCCCAAAGCCCTGCTTTTATGCAGAAAACACCCATTCATCAGTCCTAGCTGTCACTCAAACATACTAAGTGGTGAGCCGGGCGGCTCACCACTGGGCCAGTCACACAAGAGTGCGACTTGAGTTGCTGAGGCCACTCAGTCCAGGGTGCCTATTCCCCCCTCCCACACATCCTGTAGACCCAGACAGAGTGACACCACCTTTGGAGGCTTCTGTGCAGAAGCCTGCCAAAATTGGAACAAAGGGCTCGACTTGGGTTGGAGTTACAGATGCGAACACAAACGCCATTTTAAAACCGAGTCCTGGTGAAAAGACCCAACCGGGGAATAAATATTAAATAAATAACCCGGCGGTATCTTTAACATTGCACCAAAAAAGTGGTGCGTTTAAAATGAATGGGAAAATCCCATAGGAAATATTCTGGTGGAATATTTCGTGTGGTATCCACTGCCACCAGCCAGAAACTCGACAAGGGGGGATTGGACAGTACCCCCTTGGAAAACAGACCCTGGGGCAATCTAATTACCCCCCCTACCAGTACTTCTACAATATGATGGTTTGTACTGGTTCTGTTCACAATTTGAGACTAGTAAAGCCAATGGTGACTTTACATGCCCTGGGAGACAGTAGTCAGTCCCAGGGTATGGAGTCTATGTTTGGGGGTCACTATGACACCCCTGTGTTACTGCACTGAGGGTGCTGTGTAACACATTTACCAAAAACACTTGAAGCCCTTGGAGTAAAAGACCCCATAGCCCATAAAACACATTACAAAGTCAAAGGACATTCTCAAATCATGCCTAAGAGTGGGAGAAAAAGATTCTCACTCTTAGCAGGAGAACAAACATAAACCCCAAAAATGCAGCAAAGCTGCTGGGGGACTCACTAGGTTTGGGAAATTAGCCTATACAGGGAATTCTCCCTAACAGTGGTCCCGCCTCCAATTCCATGGCACCCCTCCAATTCATTGGATATGGCTGGTCCCGCCTCCAATTCCATGGATACGGGTGACCTGCCTCCAATTCAATGGATACGGCTGGCCCCGCCTCCAATTCTATGGCCCTGCCTCCAATTCCATGAATACTGGTGGTCCTGCCTCCAATTCCATGGATATGGGTGGTTCCACCTCCAATTCCATGGATACGGCTGGCCCCGCCTTCAGTTACAGGGATACGGGTGGTCCTGACTCCAATTCCATGGATACTGGTGGCCCACCTCCAATTCCATGCATACAGCTGGCCCCGCCTCCAATTCCAATGCCCCACCTCCAATTCCATGGGTACTGGTGGTCCCGCCTCCAATTCCATGGCCCCACCTCCAATCCCATGGGTACTGGTGGTCCCGCCTCCAGTTCCATGGATATGGGTGGTCCTGACTCCAATTCCATGGTCCTGCCTCCAATGCCATGGATACTGGTGGTCCCACCTCCAATTCCATGGATATGGGTGGCCCCACCTCCAATTCCAAGGCCCGCCTCCAATTCCATGGATACTGGTGGTCCTCCCTCCAATTACATGGATACGGGTGGTCCCACCTCCAATTCCATGGATACGGGTGGTCCCTCCTCCAATTCCATGGATACGGCTTGTCCCGCCTCCAATTCCATGGGTATGGGTGGTCCCGCCTCCAATTCCATGGTTACATGGTGTCCCGCCTCCAATTCCATGGATACGGGTTGTCACGCCTCCAATTCCATGGATACTGGTGGCCTGCCTCCAATTCCATGGATACGGCTGGTCCTGCCTCCAATTCCATGGATACGAGTGGCCCCGCCTCCAATTCCATGGATACTGGTGGCCTGCCTCCAATTCCATGGATACGGCTGGTCCCGCCTATAATTCCATGGATACGGGTGGCCCCACCTCCAATTCCATGGATACGGGTGGCCCGCCTCCAATTCCGTGGATACGGCTGGCCCCGCCTCCAATTTCATGTATACGGCTGGCCCTGCCTCCAATTCCATGGATATGGTTGGCCCCGCCTCCAATTTCATGTATACGTGTTTCCCGGCCTCCAATTCCATGGATATGGGTGGCCCTGCCTCCAATTCCATAGATACGGCTGGTCCCGACTCCAATTCCATGCATACTGGTGGCCCCGCCTCCATTTCCATGGATACGGCTGGCCACGCCTCCAATTCCATGGCCCCGCCTCCAATTCCATGGATAAAGGTGGCCCTGCCTCCAATTCCATGCATATGGGTGGTCCCGCCTCCAATTCCATGGATACGTGTTGTCTCGCCTCCAATTCCATGGATACAGGTGGCCCCGCCTCCAATTCCATGGATACGGGTGGTCCCGCCTCCAATTCCTTGGATATGGGTGGTCCCGCCTCCAATTCCATGGATACTGGTGGCCCCGCCTCCATTTCCATGGATACGGGTGGTCCTGCCTCCAATTCCATGGCCCCGCCTCCAATTCCATGGATACGTGTGGTCCCGCCTCCAATTCCATGGATACGGGTGGTCCCACCTCCAATTCCATGGATACTGGTGGCCCCGCCTCCAATTGCATGGATACAGCTGGTCCTGCCTCCAATTCCATGGATACGGGTGGCCCGCCATCAGTAGCATGCCATAAAAAATCCTGACGTGTCCTATTTAAGACTGGTGAACAATGCAACGTTACTTCTTTAGATCAGGAAGCCTTGTGGGGCCCCCTATCAAGGTGGGGTCCCTGGGTAAGTGCCCATTTTGCCCCTGCCCCCATAAAAATGTCTCTGCAAGAATGTTCTTCACTGTCTCAACAAATCCTTTATACTTTCCACTTACAGAACAAAGGTACATTCTTAGCTACAGCGTTTCTTTCCACTTAGCTCCAACCTTTTATCTTTGCTTGGGGTCATGATACCCCCATGAAGTATAAGTCGGTTGATGTCAGGCTGAGGCACCCCTGTGGTGCATACATTACAATGGCAACAAAGTTAAGTTTAACAGCCGGTGATTATCATGAGACAGCCAGCCAGCAGGGAGTTTAAACACTAAATGCCCACTGAAGAGCTGTGGGGTACATTTACCACCCCAGCAAAACTCCCCTGCACCACCAATCTGCATTTCAGCAGTTACAAGAATAATGCTGCACTGGCTCTGCTGAGCACATATTCCCCAGCATCACCAAAACTGTGTTTTCGCAGTCGCAAAAGTAATGGCTGCACTGGCTCTGCTGAACACAAATGGGGCGAGATAGAACATAGAACACCCCAAGAATGGCTGCAGTTATTTTCTTCATGTGCACCAAAAAGAAGAATTTAAAAGCAGCCTGGCTCAGCTTAAGATTTCTAACTGTAAGAGAAAATGTTCTGTGTTTAAAATGACTTTGCACTGGTGCTATTTCCATCTTTTCAACATTACACAGTTTGGCTCCAGTAAGACACATCAATGCCCATCTATCTTCAGCATGAACACCATCAAAGGAGGGCCATTCCTCCCTGAAGGGCATTGTGTGTCAAGTAAAATCTGTGAAAGAGCAGAGAAATTCGTTTTAAGCCGTACGGCAAGCGTTTACTTTTGCAACACATTAACACAGGCAACACTCTTCACAAGAAGCTCTCTCTCTCTCCCTTTGCTTATGTCAGTTTCAAAGACCCCTTTTCTTGAACAGATTCCTGTGTATTAGAAATTGACCAGAGCTATGGAAATGTTCTGAATGAAGATGCAAGGAAAGTCACATTTGTGAATGACCAGGAAAAAATAAAATGAACCTGTGTTGCACTGCTCTGCAAAGCAGTGAGTTGATATTTTACAAGCTAAATGGAAATAATACTGTAACATGCCCAGAAACAAATGTTGGGAAGAAAAGCTGCCAAAATATAGGTAAATTGTACTCTGTGTAGTTTATTTCTCCCCACAAAAATAACTTCAACATCCGGGCTAAACCCAAAAATTGCTGTCAAACCAGTTCTTGCAAGGCAGGCCCTTCTAATGTGCCAGCCACATGGGAAAGGACATTCCTTTACCACATGAAAGGCCCAGAGCTGTGGGAAGTGGTGACTTTGTCAGACTGAGCAGCATTGCTGCAGCATGGGACAATGGACAGCCCTGTCACTGAAGTGTGAATTCCTTTGACACAATTCCTCGGCTTCAACTGCCTAGGATCAAAGGGGAGTCATAGAAACCTCTGGGCAAAGCTGACCAGAGCTTGACATTTGGGTGGGGGGTAGGGAAGACTGCCCACATGATTGAAAAAACGTTTTGTGTAAATGCATTTATTTCAGTAATCTAAAGAAGCAGTGATGTAAAATTTTGACAGCTTGAATGCAATTCTTGCACCATGAAAATAAGACAATGTGCATCTTCCTATCATGTGGGGGACGCGAACGGCATTTAAGTGACATTTCTGGGGGAAGCGTACATGGTACAGTTATGAAACTTAATTGCAAATATGTCCAACATTGATAAGCTTCAGTGTACCTATTTGTAGATTTTAGGGGAAGTATTTTCCATAGAAATTGCGAAAGATTGCCAGAAGGACTGAACAGCATCGTACAGACTTGGGGTTTGGAATAGTATGCTCCATGTGAAATCTGGTATTTGCCTGTCTAATTTTTATAAGGTTGACGTTTATAAATATGAGGGTTTGTTTCATAACTGATTTTGGCAAAAGTAACTGTGGTATAACAAAGCACTTCATAAAAATGCACACACTAAAACTGAGTCACTTTCTTCAGTCCAATCTGCTTACAGCGAGACGGCAACATGTACACACTGGACCTATCCCATTTTAGAGGTAGGTCCAGCTAAATTCTGCCCCCAGGCGCTCTGGTGGATCTGCAAACAAGAAGGTGGGATGGGTTAGTAGGTGAAGCGGGAGTAGGATAGTGAGAGGAGTGGTGTTCTGTTGGCAGCTTCATCTTGGCATACACCCGGTGCTGAGCTTTGGTGCGAGTATTGGATCGATGTCAGTCCTCGTGTGCTGTCGGTGTTGCTTATGTGTTGTTGCAGTGTTGTGAAGTGCGTGTGAGTTGTTGTGCGAGAGATGGTTGTGTGAGATTTTTTGAGTGAGATAAGTCTGCAGAAATGCTGAGTTTTTTGTTAGTGGGTTGTATGAAGTTTAACATGTTAACATTCAGAACTCCGTCCGAGTGTGGCAGGGTTTTGGATTGTGTGAGGCACTCCCTGTGCTGTTCTAACATGTTCTGTAGGTGTTCTAATTGATCCTCGCCGTTCTATTCTAGCAAGCTCTGTAGGTGTTCTAATGCTGACGGATTGTCGGTTGGGTGTCTATTCTCCTCCTTGGGTGCTGGGATGGTGTAGTGGACTCCTCTCACAAACTTTCTATCTAAATGCGTCTGCTGGCGGTTTGGATATGGTACGTCAGGGAGGGAGTGGATGAGTAATTTAGGGCGTTCGCCTCGGGCTGAGTATGTGATCAGTCTTTGGTGACCTCCTTTTGTGGCTATTTCCCATGATATCTTATGGTCTGTCATGGGGTCCGTTCTTTGGGTTCAGTGCTTGTCCATTTTGGGAATGACCGAGGTTGGTGTTATTTTCATCGTTGTTTAATGGGGTGAGCATTCTAGTGCGTCGCTGTTGTGGTTACGCTGTGAAGAGCCAGGATTTGAGGAGTTTCCTGAATGCTAGGTGGTTTGTTGTGTCCCGTATATTCTTAGGTAGGTCATTACAGGTTTTCGGTGCCCGGTGAGAGAAAGAAGATCCTCTGAGTTTTCTTCTGTTATAGATTTTTGGTTCCAGGCGGATGTCGGTGCTTAATCTCAGTGTTCTTGTGGGTTGATGTAGGCGTAGTTTATCGCTTAGGAATTCTGCGCCTTGTTTGTGTATTGCTCTGTGCGTGATGCACATGGACTTGAACTTCATTCACTGTTTTAATGGTAGCCAGTGTAGTATTTGTAGTGCAGGTGTGATGTGTTCTCTTCTGGGTAGCTTGAGGAGGAGTCTGGCTGCTTCATTTTGTATGCGTTGTAGTTTTTTAGAAGTCGTTCGGGCATGCCCAGGTATAGGCTATTGGTGTAGTCTACTCTGGACATGATCAGAGCGATGTTGGTAAGTATTTTGTTAGTGAACGACAGGATCCTTTTTGCTGCTCGCAGGAGGAAGAAACATTTCTTGAGTAGAGTGTTTACTTGTGGCTCTAGAGTGAGTTTGTTATCCATCAGGACCCCTAGGTTTTTTACAGCTGATGATGGTGCTGGTGTGGTGCCGAGCTCTCTTGGCCAGAGGATGTCTCCTCCCTTTTTTGAAACAATCATTATCCCTGTTTTTCCTGGGTTGATTTTGAGGTGGTTGAGGTTCATCCACTTGAACATATCACAAAGGCAATTCTCTAGTGTAGTCTTTTCTTCTCGGGTGTCTTGTATGTTGAAGATTATTTGAGTATCGTCGGCATAGTTGTAGCATGTGAGGCCATGTTTTTTGATGAGTTTGATTAATAGGTACATGTAGCTGTTGAATAGAAGTGGGGAGAAGGATGATCCTTGTGGTACTATGCACGTGGATTCTCTAGGTTCGGACTTGAAAGGTTTCATCCATACTGTTTCTGTTCTGTTTGTTAGGAAGGATTTTATCCATAGTAGGGCAGTGTCTGTTATCCCTAGTCCTTCTAATCTCTTTATGAGGATGTTGTGGTTGACAGTCGCGCAAGCTGCGGACAGATCAAGGAGAATCAGGGCGGTACTGTTGTCTGAGTCTGCGTCCATTTTTAGGTCATTCCATATTGAGAGGAGAGGAGGAGACAATCAAAATTCAGGACATTCAAAAAAATCTGGCATTCATAAATCAACATCCAGAGATCCAGACATTCCACATTCACCCTGCAAGATTCCAGATTTCAGTGCCAGGCCAGGGGTAGCTGATCCAGATCCATGCAGTACAACCTATCCAGGCAGAACCACTCTTCAGAACCAAACCCTACACAAATCCCAATAATTCAGGGAGAAAGGTGGAAAGGCTGCTGAACCCTTTTGGGATTATGCAGTGACCAGATCTGCTTAGCCCATTTTATGCACCCCGGTGTCCACTGAGACTAGACCCTGGTTGCCTCACTGTGTCCCTAGAGGAGAGCCATTGCTGTGCTGTAACCATGCCCCTGTCCCGCTGTCCAGAGACCCGACTGGCTTTCCAAACTAATGCATTCAAGTGCTCTTTGTAAGCATTACCCTTCCCCAGTAACCAAAAAGCTGCATCCATTGCTTGTTACCTTGTATTAGGTCCAATCCCATAGAAATCCTACAAATACCCCAGTAAATTCTTAAATTGTCAGAATCCTCTGTGTATCCTGTCCTTAGGAATGTCTGTGTCAATCCCCATGTGTTAACGCAAATCTTTCCAAATCTTTTCAGTCCTTGGTATAAGTCCTTAGTACTATTTGGAATAAATTAATTAATTTCCATATAACGAGGCATAAAGAGGCACACGGCATGAATGGGTTAACATTGCAAATTAACCATATCACGGGCAGTGTCCTTTAATAATCTAGCCACTAAAAAAATTGTCTCAGTAGAACCTTTCATTTTCCTTTTAAAACCGATTTTGCCCATGCAACGGCTTTCATTATAAAATCCCAGTTTTCTGTTCCTACAAAGAATCCCATACTGTCCCCTTCCAGAGTCCCCCTTTCACTTTAGTAGCATACCTCTTATGTGCCTTTGTGCCTTAGCATTAAAACCAACTTTCGATTTTGATTGTTTAGCTAATTTCTGAAGTTGTTTGCCTATTTTAAACCCGTGAAATGAAGCAATTGCAATTTTGCCATGTGTGAATCTTGCTGTGCTGTTTTTTTTCCTTCCAAAGTCGATTTTCTAAACTGTATGCTCGTTGTTTAGTACTCTGCCTTGTAGCTTATAAGTTTTCTTGCCTTGTTAGTACAGCCACACACGTTCTTGCCTTATCCGTTCAACAGCACATGTAAAATAACTGATTAGTAATTCTGAGTGCCATTTTGCTCATTTTTCAAGGGAGCCTAATCTGATTTTGGCTTCCCATTCAAGGGTGGTAGGTCGGATTTTTATGCTGATTGTTGTCTAGTATACCTGATACCTTGCTACTACTCTCCACCCACACAATGGGCATATCCCCTATATACCAGCCGCTTAACTTTGTCTCTTACATGACACACCCTTCCTTCTCTCTTCATTTCCCTTTCATGGCACAATACACAGTCAGTTCCACACCAGACTTCAACTAGGATCCAGTGTCGGCTCTCACAGCGATTTTAGCAAGAGCTGCTCTACCTCACCTCTCAATTACTTACCTATAACCAAGCTTTCACAGTCCCCTCTGCATGGCAAAAGCAACTCTGTGACATCGGCTTTGTCACAAACAGTTTTCAGGAAGAATTCCCAGAGTTTCATGTCATGTTCTGCACACTGTTCTGTTGGGAATCTGTCCCCTTTGATAAATGCCTGTTTCAGCATGTAGCATTCACCTTTCTGGATCACAGTTTCTGATGATTTGTTGGATTAGACAAAGCTTCATGCCTCTGTGTCTGGCAATGACCCATCAGAGGGCATCCTAATAGGTTTTTTTCTAACGTAAAAATACCTTCCGAACATAATCAGTTACAGTTGGGCCTGTCAGATCTCATTAGGAGCCTATGAGCACGGATGTATACGTTTTGACCATGGCACAATTATTCAAGGCTGCATTGACCGTGGTCAATTCGGCTGCAAAGCCAATTTTGCCGTGGCCAAATCTGCCCAAACTAAACCACCCCATACACTCCCCCACCCACCCCCTACTTACCTTTTTGCTGTCCGCTCATTTCTAACCCTGCGGTGCCGGATCCATCCCTTCTACCTGGGCAGACCGAAAGCTTTTTTTTTTTCTTCCAGTCCCCGCTTCCAAACCTCCGGAAGCGGGGGACCCCCCCTGCTACCCCCAAAAGCCATCACTACCAAACATGGGGAGCGGGGGACACCCCAACAACCTCCACTCCCAGTGTTTGGTAGTGATTACCCAAACTGTTTACAAATGGTACTGGCCAAATGGTACTGTCGAATTCGGCCAGATTTACCATATGATCGTTTGTAAACTATCAATTTGGCTAATACCTATGAGCACATCTCCCAGCCCATTACCAGTATCTTTTGTAGTTGTGCATGAGATTCTGCAATAGAAACCAAAGGTTCTGGCATACTTATTTGTTCCATTGCTTGTTCATTGCATATTTGAATTGCGCGGATGGGCCTTTAATCACCTTAACCCAAGCAGTCCCACCACTTTAGAAGCAGGTGCACATTTGTATGTAATGCAAGTTTATTGTACAATCGTCCAGGGAGGGGCTAGATGATTCCTGTAGAGTCAAACTAACCTAAGTCTCTCTGAACCACACAAGTTGACACATTATATACAGTTAAACACTCTCATATATTTATTACAAGCCAACCCCACATGTGATTGGTCAAGACCTATAAAAAAGAAATCCAATCTTTCTCCAATTCCCCCATGATATTCTTAAGTACCATCTTCAGCTCATGTGTACAACACACCTTTTTTTTGGGATTTGTCCGTGGTAGGTCGTGACATCATCATATAGTTACACATTCACATACAAACATAATCTATTACAATTCACAGCTGGTCTGAGACCTCCAAACCCTAAATGTAATTGCACATGGTTTGCACAAATACTTCAAACAACATGAGGAGAAGTATAAACAGGTTCCATTTGAACTGGCTATAACCATCTCACACACCCTGATTTACTGGTGTCTCTGGAATACTCTAATATAAATGACTACCAATTCAACATGCACATCCTGAGAAAACAATCAAAACCCATGAGCATCAGTCACTCAGGCCTCAAGCGGCACTTCACCTGAGTTCATTGTTGGTCAAAATCAAATGGCTGTGTCCCCCTGAAGGATAAATAACAAGCTCCCACGCACTTAAAAAGATTACATCTTCCTTCGCAATACTGCCAAGCTATAGAAAGCCTGGCCGGTTTGTTGGCTGACCATCTGCTCAGTTAATCATTACTTCTTCAGGCACCAACCCTGCAAAACCTGTTGTTCCCAATGGTTAAAAATTCACCTTGCGAACCCCTGGCTCCAGAGTTTAACAATTTTATATAAAGAGCCTACTACATGTAGATTTATAAATCCCCTATGCATGTATGTCAGTGTGAATGCATGTTTAATAACTACCGTCTTTTCTTCACAGTGGGTTTACCATGACAAGTCCCCTTCCTCGCATGCACATTATGAAACTTCATGCTGCCCTGCTTCTAGGCACTTCGTAGCACACCATATCGAGACTGTGTTCATATTTCTTTGCAATTTGGACATTTATCTTGTTGTGTGTGTGCAAATCTAATATGTATCAACTTGAACACAAAGTAACCCTTTAAAGTAACACATCCCATTCAAATTAATTATGCTGGATACATATAAAATTGCAGCGTTGCACCAACTTTGCTGGACCCACAGTCACAAATATGGCACGCAACATGATCCCCTCTTTCTCAGTGGGACCTTTCCTAACCACCCCAACAGAATCACATAGGGAGTTTCTATAATTGAATACAGACCAATACTAACAACTTTTAGAAAATCAGGGGGGAGAGGGTTCACATGTTGAACATCTCTTCAAAACACTAAACACTTGCAGCTAAAGAGAAGGCATAACGGGCAATTTTCACTCTCCCAGTGTAGAGAGAAATGCAGATATGATGAAAATTGCAATATCAAAAATCTTGACTACAAAATTAAGTGACTATAAAAACTCAGAGAAACATTAAGTGAACCAAAATAAAGGTGGTGGTTTTTCAGGTAGACTTGATGGTTTTATGGTAGGTACGTTGGGGTATCCAGTCATAATTTCGAATACAATATATTCGAAAGTAAAAATGTCGAAAATATTTAGTCGAAAAACAAAAATGTCGAAAAACAAAAATGTCGACTTTTTTTTCGACTTTTTTCGATTTTATGTGTTAATAATAAATATTTTATTAAACTTTTTTAAAAAAATAATTAAAGGTATTTCCATGGGGGGTGGGGGTGATGGGGAGGATGGGGGGGGGGTTGGGGATAGGGGTTTGGGATGGTTTTTTAAATAATTAATTAATTATTTAATATTATATTAAAGATTTTTTTTAAATAATTAAAGGTATATCTATGGGGTGTGGGGGGGATGGGGAGGAGGGGGGGGTTGGGGTAGGGCTTTGGGATGGGGGGGTTGGGGGGACCCCCCCATAATAAATGTTACTATCTGGGTAAAAAAAAAAAAGTGTTTTGGGTTTTCGATTTTTTTTCGACATTTTTTTTTCGAAATTATGACTTTTCCTATTATATGTATGTTTTTTCGACTTTTTTACATTCGACATTTTTTTTTCGACATTTTTGCTATTCGACATTATGTTTTCGACTTTTTGACTATAAACCGTACGTTGGGTGCCTTCTGTTGTAAGGAGTAGTGGGTATGGCATAGTGGTACCCTTAGACATATGGTGGTTCATCCCCCATCAATGTTTGGTTCAAAGTGCATAGCTGGTTGTATGAAATGTTTAACTGTGCATGGTACTACACAAGTTCTATATTACTCGGTCCACATTTTTGTAGATGTTAATTTTGAGTTATTAAAATCTCATGTATACTGATGTGCATTCTCCACTTCTTCCCCATAGCCCATTTCAGATGCAGCATTCACCTAGACATTGGCGATCTGGACACTTCTCACAAAGTGGCAAGATTGAGGTACAGATTTATAACACTCCCCAAATGATGAAGATGGGCTCATTCACAAATTCATGCTCAGAGATATGTCATAATTCTCTAACAATGAAGATGGACATTCTTCAAAGAGGAATTACAACATTTCTGAAATGATTGTAATAGACCTCAGGCAATTGAAGAAATACAAGGGTAACGAAAAGAGCTTTCCAATGGTATGCTCCTCCAGCAGGTTGTTTCAGCACCAAGAGGAGAAGAGCTTGGGAGTGTACATTATACAATCAAATACACATAAACAGATCATGTATCTCCACAGATTGCTCTTAGTCCAGAGATAGCTTTTTCAGGAAGGTAACTTTTTTTGCAAAATATTTCACAGAAGTTATATTTGTGCTTTATGGGGTGAAATAGAGCTTTTCCATTTAGGTTTTAAATGGCCCCCAGCTCTGGAACCTCTTCGTTGTCAACACAAGACTCTCCTCTTCGCATCTACACTACAGGAAGGATCTCAACTCTTTTCAGTCAATGAATGCATTGTCCCTAACACCTAGGTCCACACACCCTATGCTTCCCACTTAACTTGATACTGGGAGATTTTCTTTCCCCTGTTTCCTCACCTTGTTGCTTGTAGATCCCTTGCTGCCAAATTGCCTGCCCTTCCCTTCCGCAGTGTTAGCTCTAATCTCCCTTGTGTTTCTTCTTCCCTCACTGTGTACTTCCCCTTATGAGTTGAAAAGCTCTCTGTTGGTTCTGGAAGCTAGGTCTGTGCTCAATAAATACCGTACTACTACTACTGCTACTACTACTACTAATAATTATAATATAATGTTAATGACTTTTGTGATTGTGGTTTTACCAAAGGTTTGGGGAGTGTGATGAATTGAAGGAATTCATCCTTTCTCCCCAAGGGGAAGTTCACCGTTGTGAGGCTAGAGAGGTGAGCCTGCTATGCAACACCCTCTCTAGTGGGTGAGGTAAGGGGTACCTTATTGGGAGAGACTTCTCATTCTCGTTAGGAACTCCCTGATGCCCTCAAAATGATGGCTTATATGGACTTGTGTAATAGATCGGAATGTTATCAATTTCATGAAGATAAAGTGAACCTACATCATCAGTGACAAGAAACCGAGGCTATCCCTTTAAATGAAAGTCTCCAATGGACTGTGCTGAGTATACTGAAAAGGGATGACATGCCAAAGAACTAGATAGAAAGGGCAGAGAGCTGAGCGAGAGCGAGAGGCCAGGGGAAGCCTTCTGTACATAGCAGAACGGAAGGAGGAGGATCTATCGCAGAACCCTGAGCCCACAAAAACCAGAGAAGCTCTGGTGTGGAGCGACAAATGCTGGATAACCCACTTGTGAAAGCATAGAAAAGCAGAGGAAATCTGAATACAGTGGAAGAGAAAGTTCAGTGGTGGTGTGACCACAAAGTAATCGTAGTTGGCAGACCACCCGTACAATTACGCCAACACCACCAGCGGGAGGAAGGAACTCCCAATCCACATTCTGGCACCAGTGCTATTCAGAAGACAAGCACAGGACGCAAAGGAGATAGATGCCAGGGAAAGTATGCTGTGGCGCTACAAACAAAGCAAGAGAGAGTCCAGCATCCTAAAGGTTCCGGCACCATTACCCCTGAAACAAGAAGGTAATACGGGTTTTTCCTGGCAGGTGTAACGGCACCTGCGAGCAGAGCACATCGGATGCACTGGCACAACTCTGAATGTGCCGTTGCATCCGACGTCCCCATCCCCATTCAGCCCTATGGGGCAGAATGGGGATCGGGAGGCCCTTGATTCTGGCACCCGCAAATGGGCAATTACGGGGTCCACCGAGCTCGGCATGACCCGGTTCTTGCCCATTCACGGGTGCTGGAAAAAATGCAACTCTGGCGGCGGCCGTTCCATTTTTAACGGCACGGCTACCACCAGAGTTGTATTGAGGCCCATTATAAGTTAAAGAAAAATCGTCCCAGTACTATAAAAAAAAGAAGCAGAAATAATCTGATAAAACAGAACTGTATTAGTGATGTAAAGGGAAACACAAAAACAGAGAGTGGGAGAGAAACAGAACTAGAATCTTATTGCACCAGAACTGTGTTAATGAGATAAGGAGAAACACGAAAACCACAGAGTGCGAGAGAGATAAAGTTTGAAGCTTGGGAAAAGGGAAAAGTCAACCCACATCCCGAGTATAAGAAAGAGAATACAATAAGGAGAGCCACTTGGGGAGTCTCCTCCTTCTGATCCTCCACATATGGTGTCAGTAGTGGGATGTTAAAGTCCTGACATACAGACAAGGCACACGTTCCCCCACTTAATAGGCAACACCAATTGATAACCCCCATCGGATTGTTAGGTATTAAACCCCCATTAGGAGAAAGGAAACAATCTATTACATAAGAAAAGAACCTCCTACTCCCCTGAACGCATCATTACCTGACAAGTCAAACTAGGAAGAAGGAACAGAGAGAATCCCCGAAATAGCTGAGAACTCAGATGAGTGGGAGGAAGCCGGAACTGAGAAGTCTGAGACCTCAACATCCTCAGTGGACTTCAATCCCAGTATGAGTACCTGTGAGACCCTCCTAATACACCTGGTGGACCATCAGCTTAAGGTGGATCAGTGACTCCAGGAAGGGTTACAGCAAGTGAGGACTCGTCCTCTACCACATAAGGTTCCTCGTGGTATAATAAAGCCATACCAAGATGTAGAAGTTCTGAGTGGGTTCTTCATATATTTTGAACAAATCGCTAACCAATTTAATTGGTATGAGGGTTTAAAAACATGTCATTTAGCCCCTTTGTTCATAGGAGACTTACAGATTTCATATCAAAGTGCCAATCCATTGGGGACTACTCCATTTCCCAAAAATTAAACAGGCATGTTAGAACCTGTGGTACAGACGGAAATGTTCTACTGATTTAAATACAGGGATACACATCTCCTGTACATTGAAAGTCCCTTGTAATTAGTTGGATGGCTACGTAATACACTAACTCAATGATTAGGAACAAAAAAGCCTACCAGAGTCTTTGAATCCCTAGCCTAAGAGCAATTTACCAGTGATCTTCCACCATTCATACAAAATAGTGTTTTACAACAGCATAAACCCACACTTGAAACAGCCATTCAAGTGGCAAACGTACACTTGGAGGCTGCCTATAATTTGAAACAGATACAGAAACCAATACAGGTAAAAAAAGAGAAAGTTTTTTTAATAGTTTTTAAAAATGTTTATTTAGTTTTGTATATGAGAACAATAACAACCACACAGAGCAACAAGCTCCAATGCAATACACTTCATTTTAAAAACGACTAAACACCACACAAATATACCTATCCCTTCTAAAAACTACTATTATTAAACACCCACCCCTCTACCTGCATATTGGTTAGTTAATCAAATAGAGTTACTGCATCTACTTCCTCCGCATGTTGTGCACTCTCTTTCACTCCCACCTTTGCAAATAATGTTACCATGAGTGCTATCCATCTTTGCATGTCTATTCCGGTTTCTACATTTTGTGTCTTGAGTGCCCTCTCCCACACCCCCGTCTCTGTTGTACACCACTTTTCCAATTCTGTCCACCAGCTGTGCACACTCGGTCCTCTCGTATCTTTCCACCCCATGGCTATGTTATGCTCAGCCAGTGTATACATCAGATCTTAAAGTTTATTCAGTGGCTTATCTTTCATGTTCTTCTTGTAACTCCCCAGCATGCAGGCTTCCGGTGTCTTAACACCCAGTTCAATGCCACCTTGGGTCACCTCATCTGCTATCTTCTTCCAGAACCTTCGTACAACCGGACATCCCCAGAACATGTGCATTAGCCCAGCCTCTTCGCCCCTGCATTTAGGGCACACTTGCCTCCCTGCCCCTTTAAACGTGGAGATCACTGCTGGTCTGAGGTATGCCCTTTGCACTATATACATTTGTATTAACTGTAATCTGGGGTTTCGTGATACCTTCTTGTGATATTGCTTTATTTCCCCCCATTCTTTCTTCTCAAACTTCTTCCCCAGGTCCCTCTCCCATTTATTCTTACAATTTAATTAAGCCCTTCAGGTGCAGCTTAACAAAATCTCATATATTCTGGACACAGCGTGTCCCCCCTAAGCCACTGTGAGCAACATCTCGACATCCTCATTTTCAATATCCCCGTCTGTGACATTTGGCCATTTCCTGCGTAGCACCCCCAGAACCGTAATATGCATCAGGAACTGCCCAGCTTGTAATCCAGCACCTTCACCTAATTCCCCATATGTTTTCCACCCATCCTCATTCCGCAGGTCCCCTACTGTGGCCACTCCACACATTTCCCATCTTGACTCTATCATGGTCCTATCCCCCTCACCACCCTCCAGTACCACCACTATCTGTGTCAAGAAAGAAATAAAGTTAGGCCCAAAGTTTATAGCCCCAGAAAAGTAGTTCAGACTTGGAAAAAACCCTCCCCGCAACAACCAAAATAAGGAGGAGGCCCATAAAAGGGTCATCTAAATCCACTAAGTCTCACGTACCACCTTGAGAATAAGTAGGAATAATAAAAAACTACTCCCTCCCTGGAACACCTATTTGTTTCTCATGTGGAGAAGAGGGACATATAGATAGGGTTTATCCCAAGAATAGCCTGCAAGAACCTATGGAGATAGGTTGGCTAACAGTTGAGCCATGGGACGATGGGAATGAGGAAACAGGCATACCCAGATAACTCAGACATATACTATTGTGGGCCCCAACCTTTCAGACCCATGCAATGATACAGATAAAGGGGATATGGGCTAATGCTCTTAATGACTCAGGAAGAAGGCAAATGGCAGTCAGAGCTGATCTCCTTTATCCAGTGGGCATACAGGATAGTCACACCGTGTAAAGGATCTGTGTCCATGGAGATGTAGAGACCCATTCTAAAGTATCCTTATCTCTCAAGGTTGGAAACCAACCCACAAGGATGAAAACAGCAGTAGTACATGGTCTGCCAGAAGAAGTGATCATTGGAACTGATTTTTCTAACTTTCCTGGATATTAATACCATCCAAATCCTTGAATGAAAATCCTCCACACTCTTCTTTACACTCGTGGGAACCGTCCATTGAATTCTCAGAGGCTCCCATGTGGAAATGGGCAAAGTGCAAAGCTCTTGGGCCATAGAAAACAAAAATACAGGCTCAAGTGACTGAAGAAAATAACGACTTTAAAAAAAAAAAGAAGGGACAACTACAGAAATAAGGGGCCGGGTATGTGACAAATTGAGGGAATTCATCCCTTCTCCCCAAGGGGAGCCACCCCCTGTGAGTCTAGAGAGGTGAGCCTGTTCTGCAACACCCTCCCTAGGGGTTTAGACAAGTGCAACCATACCAGGAGAGACTCCTCTTTTGGGGACAAGGACTCCCGTTCCTGTGAAGAACTCCCTGATGCCATCCAAGTGATGGCTTATATGGACATGTGTAATACATCAGAATGTTCTTCTGATCCTCCACAGGAGCCAATTGCAGATGTTGTCTTTGCTGAATTTCAAAAGAAGGCAGGTGCTTACGGGAACAGCCAGATTATGCTTTAACAAATTAGTCTGAAAATTAAATTCTCAAGTAACATATCTAGCACTGCAGCTAGAAAGTCCTAATTGCCCCAGCCAATAAGGAATGAGGATTCTGAACAAATTCAGGGCAATAAAAGGCCACATTTCCTAAGAAATCCTTCTCCTTGATTGAATAGGACATTTAGGAGGTCCATGGTGCTGGCACCCATGCTCCAGTTCACCTCTTAACCATCTAGCCACCTTTTGGCCAGACCATGCAACCGCCCACCTCATTTCTTCACCGCCAATATGGGTGGACAGGCCATCCTTCTCAATCCTACTTGCTGCAAGCGATGGCCCAGCTTACACTGTTGCATGCAGTTTCCATTCTCTATGGCGTCACTCTGTGTATCCTGGTTGACTTGGTAAAGTTGCACCCAAGGGATTCCACACAAATGAACACAGCTTGCTCACAGATTGTTGAAGGGTCATGACCTTCCACTGGTGCTATACGCCTTAGCACCCACAGAGGGCAACTTTCCCAGCAGACATTAGGAGCCCTCACCCCTCCTTAATGGCCCTTCCTTCATGCAGGCCCATTAAGTCAGGAATCTGGGCTACTAATGACCAGGAAGGCCACCCACCACTAAGGCGCTAAGGCTTTAATGGTGTGGAGTCAATCAAATGTATTACTTGAGCATGGGTAGGGTCATGAAAACGGTCCCAATAGGGATGATTTAGGCACTTATGAAGATCCATTTGGAATTGTTTACAATGCATGTCAAGAATGTTGTTCTCAACATTTTGTCAAGATTACAAACTAGAGGTTTGGGTCACTGTGCCTGTACAGAGACACATTATATTAGTCACTCACTCACTAATTCACTTACTCCGTTACTCATAAATTCACACACTCAGTAAGTCACTCACTAACTCACGTGTTTGATGAAGGAATGTAATTGTGCTGTTATTTTAACAGCAGTACTTTATGTAAGCGCTGAACATGGACAACTATATTGGGGCTGTTGCTGGAATCTTAATGTGTAGCCCCCTGTCATAGTATAGAAAAGTGAATTATTGATTTGTAGAACTGTCAAGAGTTGAGTTCAGTTGATTTAACCCTTTCAGCCACCCTTGGTCATACCGGAACCCTGTTGAAGGCATAACAACAGACAACTTTAGAAAAAAATATTTAAAATATGAAAAAGATTATACAAAAAAGTTAAAACAATTGAGGTTAAAAAGTGGATAAAGAAATCCTTGATAAGTTATGAAAATCTAAAATAAACACCTGAGAATGTTTATATATAAGAAATACACAAAGATATATATGGAACTATGAATCGCCAACAGCAATCAAGACTCTCAAAAATAAAAATGTTAGTGTATGTTTATAGATATATTCGAGTTGTTTTCAATGAAGGAAATATTAAGCAACCCCTACCCTCCACCCCCTGTCATTTTAATAAAGGGCATTAGGAGAGAGACTGTGGCCCCAAGGAATGTACTAGTTGTGGTCGTACTTTGTCATCCATAGGCCCAACAGTTTCTTTGGTGCACAAGTGACATGCTTCAGTTCAAGATACTTCGATTTGTTTTCACGGTTACAATGCTGTGTGCCGCAAGCAGATGAAACATGACTCAGTGATGCACTTTCTGGCATCTACAACAGGACTTTGGAGATAAGGATCTTTACAAAGAGATGAGTGCAGAAAAGGCCCACTCAACGCTCATGATGTTTCTACTGCCTCCATAACTTCTCCAACCGCCTCGCGTGTTTAACTCTAATTATTCCATACTCTTGCTGACAAAAATATCAGACTGATCGCTTTAACCGCAAATGAAATTCAGACTTACAAAACATTGCCTTAGAATACTGTCTGGCCAAATACAATAATAGCAACAACAGTAACTCTTCGGAAAATGCATTATCTATATATGGTTTTAGGACTATCCTCTATTGAAATTATGACCTCAATTGAACGATCAGACCTTTTTAAAGAAGAGCACACAATTCATTTTAGGCCTGTGCTTGATTAATGTGAAATCAATCAAATCAAAGTGAGATAATGTGAAATATGACAACCATCTCTTGAATATATTTTCTTATTTTCTTTTTGTTTTTTTTATTAAAGTGTAAAAGTATAATTGTAAACTAAACACACTGTTCTTTTTAAATAAAATAATAATAATACAAAAAAGGAATATAGGGTAGGCTGTCAAAAATGCAGTGTGGCTATTACCATCATTAGAATGAATATTCTACTTCTCCTCCCTAGAAGATTTTGAGTGAATGCTGAAAGGACAAATGGGTGCAAAATGTTTTGTGGCTAGTTTGAGATCATGAATTTACAAAAACCGACAAAGGGGTACTCACACTCGAGACAGTCCTAGATTCTGTCCGACATTCAAATTAAATCTCCATAGTAATTTAAAGGCTAGTGTTTGCGAGGCAAATCACTGGGGATACACCAAGGGAGCAGTCTGAGAAGTGCTAACCATAAATCTATTGTTGAAAGCATAGTTGTTTTTGAGATTTTACACAATTTCTAAAGCAAAAAATAAGTAGAATAGAGCAATTGAAAAAATAAAGAAAAACAGAACATTCATCACAAATATATCAAGTGCAAAAGAAGGGATAACATATTAATCACATCAAGATAAAACAATTATTACAGGCTACCCATAGTTCCTGCAGCATAAGGCCTACCAAGGTGTATAAAAAATTACCCTGGTAGGTATGTAAAAAGAATATTATTTTAGCTGAGTTTGTATATTTAATCTGCCAACGTGTGGGAAAGAATCAAATGTTTGTTCCTAAAGGGAACAACATATATATTAATCACGTTTTGGCATGCCAAACTGGCATCAGTAGTCAGAGCCTTCCTCAGGGCAGGATGGAGGTGAGTTGATAGTATCACCCTAGATGGGGCAGAAAAAAGGGAATACTTAAGTCATACAGACAGGCTGCTATGCAGACAACTTCAGAGGGATATCATAATTCAAGTGTATGCTGTCATAAATATATGGACCACTCACCCAGTATAGATTAAAGAACGGAGTGCAGTCCGTAGAAGGCTACTTTTCCAAACCTATTGAACTTCGTACGCTGTGTAACAATGCAGCCAAGTAGAAAGAAAAAGGTAGAGCGCACCTGGGTCACGCTTCTGAAAATGCTGTGGAGAAAATACAGCCTTAGTGAGAGTAAAATTCATAGAAAGAGCGAAAAGTCAGTGAAGGAATTTGTCGGACGCCATCGGAGCATGTTGTGGTATTGCTCCTGATTATTTTATCTGAAAGGTAGCGCTCCGAAATCATGAATATAACTAAAGAACAAGCACTACAATAAGTAAAAGGAGTGCGAGGTGCCCAGACAGGGTCATAGAGTGAATGGTGAGGGATCCTATAGAGGAGCATAATGGGGAGACGGCATGCAGGTTTATAAAAGCATGGTATAAGTATACGGGTGCATGCAAGCCCATATGTGGATATGAGCATAGCATAGTGCTAATATCAAGGTTTAAAAAGGATTTATGTTAATGGTATTTAACAGTAACAGGCCCGGTGGGGCAGAGACACACGTAAAAGGTACCTTAGTAGTGAAATGCTCCGGGTAGAACTTGTCCGAAGAGTTAGGTGGAAAGGAAAACACGTCCGTCTTCAGTAAATAAAGATGGAGTCAGTAGTCACCAACGGTGCTATAATGAGCAAGCACACCTAACCTGGAAAGGTAAAAACACTGTATGAGCGCTTGTGCTGGACCTAGGCGGAAACACAGTAACAACTATGTGGAGAAGCCATATGAAAGGAACCATGTAAAGAACCGGGCAGGGGGCTGTTGCTGAAACCCAGAATAAACTGGAAAACTTACCAGTGTACGAAAGTAGAAAACAGCAGAGGTTGGATTCGTCTGTGCAAAATCCCTGTGGAAAGGACGCCACGTCTGCTAACTCGGTTCACTGAGTTGAAGCCAGAGGACAGAGTGCCTCGTCATGCTGGGGTGAAATGGCTGACCGAAGGTCCTGTTCGGAACCGGCAGCTGTGATAGATTAGCGCTGGCTTGTTGGATACGAGGGGGTTGTCACGGTAACCCCGGTCCTCGTCAAGAGGGTGGAGCAAGCGTCCGGCGTCTGGTGCTCGGAGCGCGGGCTAAGCAGCCAATGGAAAGGGGGGCGGGGTTGCTAGCCCCGTATGTAAACATTCCAGCCCTGGTGTGCAGTATGGCCGAGTGTGCTGCAGGAGCCCGCTGAGTTAGAGCTGGTTGTGGAGGACAGGCTGTGGGGGGGAATGCTACGACTGTCATGGCCCTACAGCATGGTACAGTAATCATACAGAGTCACCATCAAGGGCACCGATGTCCGCACAATGTAACTGTATCATCAGTATGTCCAGTCATATGGGGGGTATGAACTCTTCGTTGAGACCATTCTGAAAGGTATCAAGACGATGGATCCACCTGGCCTCTTTTTGTAGAAGGCTTGTAAGGGCATTCGAAGAATGTACAACGATGTCAGCGATCCACCAGGTAATATCATCGACCGAATGGTGGAATTCCATGTAGTGACTCACCAATGGGGCACTTATGGTTTTACAACGAATCCTCGACCGGTGTTCGCAGATTCTGATGTGGGCAGCACGCATGGTCTGACCCACGTACCTGAGGCCGCATGGACATTCGATGATGTACACTACTTGCTTGCTTTTGCAATTTGTTAGATTGCGTAGGGTCCAAGGTTTTCCATTCACCATGAAATCTTTAGTTTTTTTAGTGTATTTAAAACCTTGGACCCTACGTGGCAGAACTTGGCGTCGTTTCCACAGGGATTTTGCACAGACAAATCCAATCTCTGCTGTTTTCTACTTTCGTACACTGGTAAGTTTTCCAGTTTATTCTGGGTTTCAGCAACAGCCCCCTGCCCGGTTCTTTACATGGTTCCTTTCATATGGCTTCTCCACATAGTTGTTACTGTGTTTCCGCCTAGGTCCAGCACAAGCGCTCATACAGTGTTTTTGCCTTTCCAGGTTAGGTGTGCTTGCTCATTATAGCACCCTTGGTGACTACTGACTCTATCTTTATTTACTGAAGACGGACGTGTTTTCCTTTCCACCTAACTCTTCGGACAAGTTCTACCTGGAGCATTTCACTACTAAGGTACCTTTTACGTGTGTCTCTGCCCCACCGGGCCTGTTACTGTTAAATACCAATAACATAAACCCTTTTTAAACCTTGATATTAGCACTATGCTATGCTCATATCTACATATGGGCTTGCATGCACCCGTATACTTATACCATGCTTTTATAAACCTGCATGCCGTCTCCCCATTATGCTCCTCTATAGGATCCCTCACCATTCACTCTATGACCCTGTCTGGGCACCTCGCACTCCTTTTACTTATTGTAGTGCTTGTTCTTTAGTTATATTCATGATTCGGAGCACTACCTTTCAGATAAAATAAACAGGAGCAATACCACAATATGCTCCGATGGCGTCCGACAAACTCCTTCACTGACTTTTCGCTCTTTCTATGAATTTTACTCTCACTAAGGCTGTATTCTCTCCACAGCATTTTCAGAAGCGTGACCCAGGTGCGCTCTACCTTTTTCTTTCTACTTGGCTGCATTGTTACACAGCGTACGAAGTTCAATAGGTTTGGAAAAGTAGCCTTCTACGGACTGCACCCCGTTCTTTAATCTATACTGGGTGAGTGGTCCGTATATTTATGACAGCATACACTTGAATTATGATATCCCTCTGAAGTTGTCTGTATAGCAGCCTGTCTATATGACTTAAGTATTCCCTTTTTTCTGCCCCCTCTAGGGTGATACTATCAACTCACCTCCATCCTGCCCTGAGGAAGGCTCTGACTACTGATGCCAGTTTGGCATGCCGAAACGTGATTTATATATATGTTGTTCCCTTTAGGAACAAACTTTTGATTCTTTCCCACACGTTGGCAGATTAAATATACAAACTCAGCTAAAATAATATTCTTTTTACATACCTACCAGGGTAATTTTTTATACACCCTGGTAGGCCTTATGTTGCAGGAACTATGGGTAGCCTGTAATAATTGTTTTATCTTGATGTGATTAATATGTTATCCCTTCTTTTGCACTTGATATATTTGTGATGAATGTTCTGTTTTTCTTTATTTTTTCAATTGCTCTATTCTACTTATTTTTTGCTTTAGAAATTGTGTAAAATCTCAAAAAAAACTATGCTTTCAACAATAAATGTATGGTTAGCACTTCTCAGACTGCTCCCTTGGTGTATCCCCAGTGATTTGCCTCGCAAACACTAGCCTTTAAATTACTATGGAGATTTAATTTGAATGTCGGACAGAATCTAGGACTGTCTCGAGTGTGAGTACCCCTTTGTCCGTTTTTGTAAATTCTACATACTTTGCCCCCACTCACACTTGCACACAGGGGCTCCCCTATTGTTTGTTACATAGTTTGAGATCATGGCTTCAGCAAAACACCTGCATCCCTCAATTGCAGTAGAGTATTATATAATTGTGATTTTTTTTTAACATGGTCAAGTGTTGTGCTGATGTATTAATTACATACTTTTCAGAGAGCACACACTCACACACACACTGAAAAATAGACAAATAACAGTTATAAGGACAACATTGCATACTCAAAGAAATACATGAATACAGTTAATGATGATTGTCTCTCCTAATTATTATACCTAGTTCGATAAATGAGATCCCTACAGACAAACCTTTGTTTGCATTCTGAATATTTTCTCGAATCTACCTGTTTATGGGTTAAATACTTTTGTATGCAGAAAAGAATACAGATTGTTTTCCCCTATTTTATATTTTATGAATTTGCTTTAACTTCAATCATTTCTATAAAAAATAGCACATTGGGTTTTGCAAGGTTGCTTTATTCATACAAACAATGCATACACAAGACTGTATATTGTTTGAAGACTGCAATAATTTCCTAATTGACCATCTTTGTAACAAAATGTAACTAAATGTAACATTTATGAAAATATAAATCTCTGAGTGGGTATTTCCTCCCAACAATACAAAGTTTACATAAAAACATTCAATAGGATCTATTAGTTGCAAACAAGATAAGAAAATCATTCAAATCACTTGATATAGTCTATATTGTATTTCAACTGAACATTCACACACTACTTTATCCTAGGTTGGCATTCCTGTCTTAATGTTCTACAATTGTGTGGCACAGACTTCTAAACTTCCATAGAAACATGTATCAGGTGAAAATGCTCTGAAACTTTGAAAAGGGCATGCCTGTCTTTCAAAGGGTAGGGATCATTGCTTGACATTTCAAGGCCAAAGTCTCTTCTTTGTAGTGCCTTCATTGACTTTGCAATACAACTGATAATGTTTTACATAACATTGAGAACAGTCTCCGCACAGGTATTTAAACAGGCCGATAAGCACACATATGGTATGTTTAAGTAAGAAGTGCATTGCAAATTGGAATTTTATAGAACATTTGGATATCTGTAAAATTTCACTGAAAATTTGAGCAAGAAATGCAGGAATACTGCTAGCCCCAGAGTGCTTGGTCTTTTGATCTGTGTATAACACAGGATAGAACAGGTATAATATAGTAAGGCAATTGCCATCAAGGGCAGGCAGACCATGGTACTTCAGAACGCCTTCTCTCAATTAAGACTCAAATTTCAGGGAGTTTAAATCTATCTCATGCAGCTAGACCGAGACAATAGTCAGCATTATAACACAAACAGCTAAGTAAACAGGTGTTTAAATGTTGATCCGTAAACGTCCTTTCGTTTAGAACAAATATCCATTACATCCAACTCTTATTTGCACTAAGCGGTGCACAGAGAATCGATGCAGCATCGCTGATGACCTCAGAAAGTCTGGTCTGGGAATGGTCTGAGTATCTGTTATTAGGCAGAAAGCAGGAACCTTTGCGCTGTGTTTGGCAATCGCAAGAGGTTGTATTTACTGTGATACAGAGGCTGTATGGATCAGTTTGCTTCTGCTGCAGGATGCAGTAATCCTGTCACTCATTTTGTGTTGCAGTGTTGTTTATGAGTGCAAGAATTGTGTGACTTTTCCCAAGTTGCCAGTTTAAGACAGTTGTATGTAACTACATAATGTACAACCCATTGCCCACAACTCAGTAGGGTCCCCTGGCACAAAATAGACTGCTGTATGACATCATTTAGGGATTGTTCAGCACATACATTCTCATTCATTGAGGCTGTAACTTTGGTTAAAAAAAATCACACTAAACAATTATTTGTTATGTATGAAAATGTATATCTATAAAACTATTGCTAGAAATGTTGGAGTAAAGGCCGCTTCCGTTATTAGTTCCTGGCCCCAAGCATTGTTTAAGAAACAGATAAAAACCCTGCATTCCAGTGTTGAAAGTAATCTTTATTGTATGAGTGCACGCATGTGTGAGTTTGTTCGCATGTGTGTGTGTTCGTGTGTGTTTGCGTGCCTGTACATGCGTTTGTGTATGTGCCCACATGCATGCCAGTATGTGTAGGCTTATGTGTGTGGCCTTTTTTTGCGATTATTTTAGGAATATCATTAGATGCTAGCACATCCCTGTTTTCTGTGGACATCTGTCTCAGCAGTAAAACACTCGGGGATGCATGGGTTAATTCAATTTAAATAGATGCAGGTACAGTATGCGTAGTCAGATGCAGTCAATTGTCAGCTGTAACACCGTGTCCTCTGCAGTCTATGGCAGAACACATCTTGTCATAGCAATAGTTGTATTTTTTGGATGGTGTGGTCTCTGTTGCCTCCCCAGAATCAGATACAGTGATGGGGCTATCCCTGGCAAACACCTCAGTCGACTCTCTCCATAGGCAGTCTGCTGTAGTCTTAAAGCTGTAGTGGGAACACTTTGGTCTTACCAGCTGAGTTTTGTTGCTGAAAATCTGACGACTGTTTGAAGTAGCAATCTTTATTTTCAATGCCGCGTCGACCCTATCCACAACAGTGTAAATGCTAATGCTCCCGTCGTCAAAGCCAATTATGATATTCAAATGTCTTTGCGAGAGAGCAAGAGATGTGGGAGTTTTGTATAGGGAACAAGCACCAATATTTTTGCCATCAGCAAGCCTCATTACAATTAAACTTGAGACTGCGCCGTCATCCTCATCATCATCCCCTGTGAAGTAGCAAATGTACACCAGATAACGCCCATCGGGAGACAACTTTTGCTGCCAGATAATGCCAGAGGCATGGACTACACGAAGTTTGCCACTGGTCAAATCAAGGATATTGATATTCGCATCGCCTCTAGCTATAATCCCCAACTTCCCGTTAGGTGATATTTGAAAGTCCTCTAAATTTTTCAGGAAATTGCTTGGAAGCTGGACCCTTCTGCAGACTGCTTCATCGGCAAGGCTCCAGATACTCACGGTTTCTGTAGAAGTCATAAACAACACAAATTCTGGGCAGTCAGGGATCAATTTAAAGTTGACAATAGTTGCCCCGTCGTCACAGCAAAACTTCTTGGTAATGCTTCCTGTCCAGAGACTTACAGCCAGCAATTTGTTCTTTGTCATCCCCACTAGAAATGTATTTGCAGATGTTATTGAGGCATTCTGTAAGGCAGCTAAAATATTGCAAACTTTATGTCCTGTGGCCAGTCTCCACACTCGGGATGCATTTTGCTCACAAAGTGAAACCACAAATTGATCGTTATGCGTAATCAGCAATTGGGATATTTTTTGCCCATTGATACGGAAGAGATTTTCACCAGTGGCAGTATGCCACACATACTGGCTAGACTTGTCATCTGAGGTCACCATCAGGTCACCAGAAGCTGTTAGAACACAGTTTTCCACAATACCCTCATGCTTGAAAATGCTGTCTATATACCCGGTGCTGAAGTTCCATTTATGAACGGCGTCTGACCCATCCAGTATGTAAATGAAGTCACCTCTGCCTGGCAAAACCACTCTCTGGATGGGCTTTCCAGTTTTATCGATGTTGGACATAGCTGTTATGATATCCACGTCCCATATAGAAAGGACGCCGCTGGTCGTTATGGAAAGCAGCATGTTGTGATGATTCGATTTGACCAGTTTGATTATGTTTCCTGAGATTTCCTGTAAACTCGCCATACATTGCCCTGTGTCTCTCCTCCAGACAAAAACGAATGAGGTATTTTCCATGGAAGCAATTATACAGTCACAGTTTTTGGATAGTACTGCAGATATGAAGCGTTCATTACGCCTCGCCCTGAACTTTTCAGCTACCTTCCACATGCTAGTGTCCAGAAGTTCTAAGCTAAGAGCCTTACAAATTAAAATTGCACTTTGGTCTTCAGAAAGTTCAATGCTGACAACTTCACTCTCTTCTCGTCTGCAGTCAAAGTCCTCTGTTAGCTGAGGGTTTGTTATTTCATCGGTGTTCCAAACTGAAAGGCTGCCCTCATTGTCCACCATGACAACTTCCTGGGCAATATCAAGTACAAGAAGGTATTTTACAAATCCACCTGAAAACTCTGATGTCACCGTTGACAGCTTTTCTCCACTGCCTAAGTGAAATATTGTGGTGGTGTTGAGGTACTGCCCACAAAAGGCATACAGCCCATCAGGGGAACACTGAACGCAGGTGACCTCATACCAGCAGTGAAAATGGTAAAGGGGCCAGCCATACAGGAGGTCTATGACGGTGACATCTTTGCTTGCTTCTAGCCAGGCTAGTGCATGGTTGCTGGATAGAGTGAAACCATTTATTACACTGGTGGTTGCTCCCACATTTCCATGTTTTGAACTCTTTATTTCTACTTCAGATAACAGGCAGGAATTCAAGTTGTCATATATCAAAAGAGTGTTGTTTGTCGTAGAGACAACTAGATACTTTTCATCATGTGTTAGTTTCATGCCTAAAATAACTGACTGCGCTGTTGTAATTTGTCTTAGCAATTGGCGAGACTCAACATCCCAGGTGCTAATTGAACCATTCTCTAAAGCAGAAATTACAGTACTTGGGTTGTATGTTGGAAGAACTTCAGTAATATGCAGGTAACTGGACGACAAGGAAAGTCGTTCGGGGCTATAAGTCACATCCATGGAAGAGTGCAAAGGAACAATTGAACAGTACTTGGGTCCATCTATATCACATTCTAACAGCAACTGTCTAAATTTAGGCAATGAACTAACAACTGGAAGCAGCCTTTGCTGCAGTTCTGCTGAGAGAGAGCCTGGCGATTTCAGTATTTTGCTCTTTATGCTCCGAAGGGTTGTTCCAAGAAATTTCAACTCCTTTTCTTGTGAATAACTGTAAGCCATGTCGATGTCAGATAGTGCTTTGTCAAACTGGCCGATTTTGATCATGGTGTAGAGCCAACTGAAGTTCATGGTGATGCCGTATAACAGGTCATCTGTTTTCCCGCTTCGTGTCAGGTGATGCAAAAGTTCTGTCATCTTTCTGTGATTGACAAAAAAGATATCTGGCTCCAGAGGATTGCACTGGAACACCCATGGCTGATCGGGGGTCTGTCTGTCAAAAGATGTTTGATCAGAATAGGGTGTGTCTGTATCATTGGTGCTCCTGCTTTCATTATCAATGAAATCATTAAAATATTGAGGCTCATTGTAGAACGATTTGTTTCTTCCACCTGACCAAACCCCAAGGAAGTATTCTGCCATAACACTATGCATCTCATGTAAGTCATCCTCATTGTGAAGATAGAGTTTCTGAGCAATAAGGTGAAGGTGCCTATTTGCCCACACCAGGAGTGTTACATTTCGTATCTGCCGCTCTATGAGATATCCAGTCAAGTCCTCTTTTAGCCTTGCAATGATTATGTATGGTATCCTCAGTGGATTACGTGGTTTGCTATTTGACATCAATTCACTCATGACGCTATTGTCGAGGGCTAAAATGTCCTCCAACTCCATTTCACTTAGACCAGTTTTTGCCATAGTAATGTAACCAAGAGCCCTTGACACCAGCCTTGGTCCACACTTGTTTTCAAGTGATATGAATAATTGTTCAATGTTTTCATGGACAGTGATACAAAGCGAAGAGTCATCAACATCTTTGTGAGATCTCCAGGTTTGAACTTCTCTGAAAGTTAAATTGACAAACATAGGCAGGGTGCACTTTGAAAAGGCTTCGTTGACATAAATTTGCTGACCAGATGTTACCTTGCGTTTAACCCGTAGCAGTTGGTGTTTGAGAATTTGACTACACATCTTCCTATCTCTCGGAATCAACTCTATGTAGTTATCCTCTTCTTGTATAAGGCACCGTAGTTTTTGCAGGATCCCATGCTTGTTTGGCAGTGTTGACAATATTATCCGCACAGTGCGGGGAAGGTGACTGGGGAGCCACCATAGCTTCCGGGCATCGTCAGTCTCTGGAAGCTGATCGAGGCTGTCAAATATAAGGACCAGTGGTCTGTGAAACGAAGACTCATTCAATAGGTTTATGAAAAGTTCTCGAAGCTCCAGGATCTTTTTGGGGAAGCACTGAAGTAGACATCGGTAGCTAATTGACAATTGTTCACAGATGCTCTGAAGTAGATTCTTCAACTCTGTACTCATTTCTGTTGCTCCCAGAAATCTGACTAGCACCACAGGATCAGATTCAGGTCCCATTTCATCCTGTAGCCAAGAATATGCCTGCAATAAAAAAAAACACACACATTATTTGATGTATACTATGTGATTTCAGAGTTGCAATATTTTATGAATCATAAGTTCCACATGATATTCTATTTGTTGATAGTAACATTTGTAAAATGAAGAATACAGGAAATAATATCTGAAAGAAAAGGATAATAATACACTCAGTAACTGAACAAATGTTTAATATGCAAATTAAATACTTTCTCGTTGCTAGTCTAATTTCTTTAATATTGTAGTTTAGATAGGACTATATAGGTTGTGGACTCTAATTAAAACATGCAAGGGATGCTTAGAAAATATAATTTCTTAAGTTAACATGTGCATTTTTCTATTTTAGGTTATGGTATGCAGTATTTGTGAAGTGAAATGTTTTCCTTTCAAAGGCTATTTATTACGGTTATCAGAGAGGAATGAGGATGCTTAGTGTGGGGTGAGTGGATTTTAAGGAAACGTCTCATGGAGTGGGCAGGTGTGATATATTATTGACATCCTAGAGTGTGATATGAGTATGTCTTGGGCTCTGGATGGCCACTTTGAGGCCTGCCATGACTCCTGCATGTCAGTGTTAGTGTGGGTATGCTGAAACAATTGGTTCGGGCAATGTGGTTTCATGTCTTAGTGAGTGGACCATGTGAGATGCCTTGAGTGTGGATGTGCTATTGTGTGCTATAATTTGTTTATGTGTGAGGCTGATGTGCTAATTTAGAGAAATGCGAGGTTGTGCAGTTTTGATGGCTGGTTTGTAATAGTGTGGAGGTTGGTGGTGGTTGTGTGTACTGACCAGTGTGTCTGCTGGTGAATGGTTGGTTGTACAAGTTTCTCGGATGTAGTTTATGGGTGGTTATAAAAACTGGTCAGTGGTTGTGCAATAAATGGGTCACTGTGTGGGTTGATGGTTGGTAGCACATGATACAGTGTATGTGTGAGTTGTATGTATTGGTGACAGGTGACTGTGTAGGGGTGAACCAGTGAAGGTGTTGGATTGGTGGCTTTTCAGGTAAGTATTGAGTAGTTGTTTACAGGTCTTGTGTGTCTGTTTGGTTGCTGGTTTTCAGTACAGTAGCAGTGTGGCTATGTGTGATAGGTAGGTGTGGTAGCGACAGACAATATGTGTGGGTTGATTTTGTCAGGTGATTGAAGGCTGTGTAGGTGTTCTTTGTGGCTTGAAATGTATGCCTTGAATTTTAAGTTTTTGTTATGTTCATGTTATGTTGCACAGTATCACATTTATTTATGTTACTATGTGCATATTGTCTATACGAGTGCACTCTAATTATGACAGAGGGCTATATAATGCAGAAATGACCGCACAGCACCGGTGGTTAACCAAGTATGCTGGGTGAGTACCACTTTAATCAGAGCCATGGCGAAAACATAATCTCCTTTGCCCTTATGATTTTCTTCCACAATAGAAACATGTGGACCAGCAAAAAGGTACGAGTGGGATGAGGGCCACAGATCAGAGCGTTCACACTCTACTACTTCTGTGGGTAGCAAAGCTATACAATCCTATCTTCTGTACACCTGTGTCTACTATTAGCTCCTATTTTTGTAGAAGTGAGAAGAGGTTTCCCATTTATATGAACATGTTTCTTTGACTCTTTTTCCTTACACCTTCTTCACTGGGCTCATTTACTATATTTAACCAGTTCTAGTATGCAGAGACTTGTTTCTCCTTAATTTCCAGCTATAGAGAGGGTGTTTTCCCTGGACCAGTGTAATTTCCAGATACACTTTTCATGACCCTGGAGGTGTATATAGTTAATTGTATGTAGATTACCTTGAATTCATTTCTGATTCCAAGAATATTTTCGGGTTTGCATATAGTTTCCTAATTCACAAGAACCCTATCATCACTAGGATGTCTAATATTGTACCATATCCTCAAATATCTCTGATATTGCATGTGGGCCTCATACTGGAGGCAATTTCAGTTTTCTGAAATCATCCATATTTGAAAGATATCCCTGAGTTTATTTCTGTTTCTGTATTCATACATTCATACAGATTTGAATGAGTACAACAATTCAAGTGGATTATCAAGTGCAACAAGAGGTGGATAAGCAAGTTATCAAGGTATCAAGGTATAAGTTAATGCGCACTGCCGGGCACAGTAATATCTTTACATTTTAAAGCAGAGGCCATCTGAAGCTGCACAATCCTACTACAGCAGTACTAAGGAAGGCAATTATGAAGAGGGTGTGTTTGCATTGCTTAGGGTTTATCTAGCACTTCATAGCACCTTAATAGGGCAAGAGGAGTCATGCAACATATATGTTGGACCTATCATTAACATATAAAGTCATATTGTGCTGGAATCACTGAGTAAGTTAGGTCTTACTTTTTCAAAGTACCAGATGTTTTTTCAATGCACCTTTGGACCCATATACTGAAAATAGGCGTTAATCCCAACTGGTCCATTGTTAGAGCAAAAAGTAAAGAGGATATTGAGCACCCATGACTAGTTCCTCTGTCAGTCTTCCTTGTTTTGGAGATGTTTCCATTTACAATTACCTATGTGACCAGGTTTTCATGCATGACCCCTATATTATTTGTGACGTTATGTGTGAACTGCACAATTTTCAGGCTAAATGCCTAGGATACTGTTAAATTGCTTTTCAGCATCACATGACATCTCTTTCTGTAGTCTATTTGGCCTCAGAATGGGCCTCATTACGAGTTTGGAGGTAGCCATTCCGTTTATAGCGGCATGGCTACCCCCAAACTGGGGTCCGGGTCCCGCAAATTGGGAATTACTGGCCCATTCCGACCTTTGCAGGCCCGGTAATTCCCATTCGCGGGACCCGGACCCGGTACATCCCCATTCCCATTTGAGCCCCCATAGGGCTCAATGGGAATGGGGAGGATGCTAACAACGGACCCATTAATGATGGGTCCGTTGTTAGAATCCTGTTCTGCTAGCGGGTGCCGCTCTGCATGTCTGGTCTGGCCAGGCGTACAGAGCGAGATCCGCTGCAGAACTCGTAATATGGCGGGCCGTTTATACTGTGGCCGCTACAGTCGTAATGAGGCCCAATGTCTCTCATTAATCCCTTACATCAAGTTCAGGAACTACTCTCCACGTAATATCTGCTTTTCCATTTTCCTGGGTTTTGATCACCTGCCTCTTCCAGCACATCAAAAATATTCATATCCCATTCTTTTAACTTGATCTCTACATCATATGTTTTATCTTGCATATAACTCTTTTTGTTGCTCTATGATGCTTCTCATAGACTCATTTGATTCTGCATCTGTCCACGCCACTTTGTGTCCACTTTTTATTCCATGTCTTCTACATTTACATTTTGTGATAATATCTTCTTTTCAAAATGTCCTAGTGATACCTTAATGTCTTTTAGTTTGGTATTGCTGGACTTTTATGGTGTCCGCATCTGGTGAATTCCCACCAGTTGTTTCGGGATACCTCATCATTGACATACACAGTTCCTGCAGGAAGGGTAATAATGACTTCTGATGCAATGAAGTGTAAAGTCGCTTTATTGTAACAGTGCTGTAAAGTCGCTTTATTGTATCAGTGCCAGCTATATCTCCTATGTCAGACACTTCCCAAATGACACATTGAGAACCTTATAGCTGTGGAACTCTAGTGTTCTATGATCAACACTCCAATGTGTGTGACATCATCCCGGAGAACAGTCTCAAATTAGAATACAAAACATGTTCCCCCTTTCACACCTGGGCATGGCAATGGAAAAGGGGGGGCACATGAAGAAGGGGGGCAGAGGGTAAATGGAAAAAACAACCTTAACCAGGGGAATTGAGTTGTGAGCATTGAGGGTAATAAAGATAGAACAATCTCCCTGTCAGCAAATAAAGCCTAGCAGATGGAACACCGGATCACACTCTGTGTAGCACCGTCCATGCCTTTCTTGTTGTTCCTTGACACAAGTCCGACATCTCACACCTTCTGCCGTGGTGATAGAGGAGAACTCAATCCCTGTTATCTTAGTAAACTCACTGAATTAGGGTTCTTTCTTCGTAAACCTTATGGGTCACTTGATGCAGACAGTGTCTCCTAATTTACTAATTGCTTATTCCTTCATGACTGCCATCGCTTTAAACCCTGCACTCACTTTCTGTTTGACCTTTTTAATGTTGTTACTTATGGTTTATAGTGTGCAGAATTTGTTTGCCTCTTATAACTACTTAGCCACAATGGACATCTGATGTCTTGGTTGTCCCTGCCTCTCATCAGTCTAAACGGAGTAACTGGTGGAGGAAGCCTGAATGCTCTGAAATCCTGTAACATTTAATTGACTCCCCCTTTTTATAGGATAGTCACAGGCAAACAGTAGCCATATACTGTCATTTGCAATCCCATTAGGCCTCTCCATGAGTCTGTTAGCTTGAGGGTGATAAAGGACAGTGGTGACATGCCCAGATTATTGTCAAATTCTTCAACCGCTCTGAACCCAAACTGCATCTTGTTATCAGAAATCAATGTGCTGGGTGTGTCCTCTCTCATGAATAAATATTATAAGAAGGACATGACCCTCTCTGTGGTGATCTCATCCGAGAGATTCACTTCTGCCCAATGGAAAAAGAGATGAATGACCTCAAGACAAAACTGTATCTGCCTAGGTAACATGTAGAATCCCAACAATATCTACCACAATTTCCTCCATAACACCAAGGAGGGATTTGAAGGGGGTGCAGGGGCAGTGCAAGTGTGTAGGACTTTGTCACTCTATTGGCACACATTGCAAACCCTTGCAAAGTGGTTGACATCCTGATCGATCCCCAGTCACCAGTAGTGCTCTCTGGGCAGGGCTTTAGTGCTTGTTACATCCATGTGTCCCCTGCGAGCATTCTTTTGAATGATGCTCAATAGTCCTGCTAATGACCATGTAATTTAATCTGCTCAGAACCATCTTACTCTACTGTCCCATCAGTTTTCTGTTGTCTTTGTCTTCATGTAATGCACCCTGATGCCTGAGGGCTTTGGCACCATAGAAATAAATAAATAAAATAAATAAGTAACAAGGATACAAAGTTTAAGAGCATCTTCCGCAGTGCCCATGGTGGACCCATCCAATAGTTACCCAGGATTTGGCTGCAATGAAGGTTGAGTCTTCTTTTCTTTGTTAATCCAATGCTCCCTAGTGATGGGTTCCACTTCTTAATTTCATTCTTCTCATTAACTGTGCCAGGACTTTTCTGTCATTCTGGTCATTGTAAGCTCCTATTTGAAAAGGCAACCTAGAAAAGTAATCCACCACCACATTGATGATAGCTGCCGTGTGCATGCCTGTGTACCTAAACTCTGGGAAACGGGTGGCCTTGCAGGCTAGGAACTAGAGAACTTGTGCAAGGTGTTTTTTTGTCTGTTTCAAGATGAACTCAGCACCCCATAGAATCTGATGAATATGTTCCGGCCCCCCATGAGCAGGCCACCAACTCACATTAAATCATAGAGTAGTGCCTTTCAGCTGCAGTAAGTGAGCATGAAGAAAAGATAATGCTGGCTTCACTTCCCCTTCCGACCCAGGAGATCCCTGCATCCAAACCCTTACTACTGGCTTCAAATGTAAGTAAGAATGGTTTGGTTTCTAAAATGTTAAGTTTGGATTAGGAAAATTGATTTTCCTGTTCTGGCCCCCAATTAAAAACCACTCCTTTGTAAGTGAGTCTACACCTGGGTTTGATCATTGTTGAACAATCTTTGACACATTTTGTATAATATTTGCATACTCCTAGAAAACAAGGATGTCCTTCTTGTTTGTGGGTGTTGCTGCATTTTATATGGCCTTTCCCAGCTTATGTTTGACATACTATTTAAACTTCAGTTTGAGGCCATGCAAACACAAGGAATACAAAGCTCTTTCCAGAATATCACCTCACTATGTTCAGTTCAACAATTGTTTCAATGCATACTAAATGTCATCCCCCAAACCAAAAATATTTTGCCCATGAGCCATTGAAAATACAGAGGCCACAGAAACTCGGCCAAACATCATCCTGTGGATTTTATGTAAACCAAAGAGTGTCCCAAATATGGTGTATTCCTTGCAGGGCTCAACAAGGTCCACCTAGCGATAGGCACGCCTAATATCTAGGTCGGAAAACAAACCAACATTTCTGATTGGATGTTGGAGTTCTCCTATGTTTGGAAATAGGTGGCTAGCCATGCCGATGTGGGCATTCAAGTTAATGCAAAGATGGAATTGTCCAATTTGGCAGCTAACACAACAGGTACAACCTACTCTAGAGCTTCAGTTTTTTCTATGATGTGACTGTCCACCATCTCATCCAAAAGGTTTCTCAGGTGAGCATAGATTGCCAATGGTACCTTCCTAATTGGGTGTTAGACAGGGACTGTTTATTTATTTACTCTGACCTCATTTTTGTACCCTTCCAACCTTCCCACATCTGTGCTAAACACTTCTGGATATCTATCTGTCACTCGCCAAATTAGACATTCCAGTAAGCATCAACTTGCTCTAGGGTTGCAGGTCCTACATTCATGCTAAAAAGTGGCCCGGTGCTGCCAGATGAGAATGGAGTGCCCTTCCTTGTCACATTGATGGTTCCCTCAATGGTTTGTTCCTTGTATGTCATTGTCGAGTTGAAGCATTCAGCCAATTAGTTGAGGTGGCCAGAATATGGCTGTGGTGAAATGTTGACATTGTGTAGCTCCTTGACCATTTTGCTTAGTTACTCCCAGTACATGCCAAGAGGAATTATGGTGTGTAGGGACCGCAAATTAGCCATGAGCATCTGTTGAACATCACTGATTATTAATAAACAAATTGGATCCTGGAAATTGGAGATTCTTGATGGGACAACCACAGTATCATCTTTTACTATGTCTTTGTGGTTTCTTTTTTCGTATACTATAATACAAGTTTGGTAAACACATAAAAACCTTCACCAATAGTAAGCCAGTCCTGTGAGTGACATGGAGAGATTATAGGGATATGCCAGATTGTGAGATTTATAATTCACTAGCTGGGGCACCTGTCGTTGCCCGTGTCCTGATCGAGTAGTGTCTCATGTGCCCTGGAGGATGTTGCTCTTGTCCTCTTGTCGGCAATTCTTGCTTCAGTTTGCTCTGGTGTCTCATGTGCCCTGGAGGATGTTGCTTTTGTCCTCTTGCCGGCAATTCTTGCTTCAGTTTGCTCTGGTGTCTCATGTGCCCTGGAGGATGTTGCTCTTGTCCTCATGTCAGCAAGCCTTGCTTCAGTTTGCTCTGGCGTCTCATTTGCCCTGGAGAAAGTTGCTCTTGTCCTATTGTCGGCAAGTCGTGCTGCTGTTTGTTTTTTTTTAAAATATATTTTTATTTTATCTCAACCAAACAACATTACAACGAAACATAAATAAACACCTCAAACAAATAAAACCAAACAAACAAAAAATAAGGCACTGCAATCCCCATCCCTCCCCCCTATGAGCCTGTAGAGTGTCCGCCATCAGTGTCCGTTCCATGTGGTGGGGCCTCATCGCTCTCAAGTCCAGCCGAGGCCGACCCCATACCAAACAGCTCAGCTAACAATAACTTCCATGCCGTGAGAGAGCCTGTTTCTTCCTCCTCCCCTGTCATACTGCCATCCTGCCACGCTGCCGTTTCGGCATCAGCCCATTTCTGGAGATCTCGCCACCAGACCTCCACTCGCGGCTTATGACATTTTTTCCACCCCATGGCTATCCTACGTTTGGCAAGCACATAGGCCAGATCTTTAAGTTTCTCAACATGTCGAAGCTTACGCGCCCTGGGATACCCTCCCAGCAGACAGGCCCAAGCCGAATCCACCTCAAGTGTGACACCCCTCCCTGCCAGCCTCTGCGCCACTTCACCCCAGTAGGTTGCAATCACTGGGCACGCCCAGAACATGTGTATCATGTCCGCATTCTCTTCGTTACACTTGGGGCACGCCTGGCGCCCATTATCCAGAAATTTGGAAATTCTGAGGGGGGTCATATATGCCCTGTGCGTAATATAGAGCTGTATCTGCTTAAACCTGGCGTTCCTCGATACCTTTTTGTGGTACCCCAGGGCGCGGTCCCACATCCCATCCGCCATCGGGGCCCCCATCTCCGCTTCCCATTCCAGTCTCAGGTGCCCCAAATCCTTCCCAACCTTTGTCATCAACATCTCGTACAACCTAGAGACCTCGTGCCCACCCTCTGATGCGTCATACATTATTTCCAGCGTGGCATCCGGTTCACCGGCCAAGGTAGTTTCGGGCCACGTGCTCCGGACCTCCCGGACCACCCTATGATATGTCACATATTGACCCCTGTGTAGCCCCGACCCTGCCTCCAGTTCATCGAACTCCATCAGGGTCCCATCCTGCCAGATGTCGCCCATAGTGATCAACCCCACTGACTCCCAGTATGTCCGGAGAATAGCTCTCAGCTGCCCGTCTTCTTTCGCTAGGGCAACCAGAGGTAACTGCGGCATACACGGCAAGGGGTCACCCATCATCCGACAGGCACGCCGCCATATGTTCCTGCCAAGGGCTAGCATCTCAGGACGCTCCCTCATCCATGAACCGGTCACCCAGATCACCTCCCGCAGATAGAAGGGGGAACAGTCTTTCCCTAGCAGCCTGTGTTCGGAGGTCTCTTCATCCGAGAGCCACCTGGCCACATATTGCAGTTGCGCCGCCATATAATAGGCCTCAAAGTTTGGCAGCTTCACGCCACCTTTCTCATAAGAGTTCTGCAATTTCCACAATGCGACCCTGTTGCGCGTGCCGTGCCATAGGAAATTCCTACATACACTATGTAACCTAGCAAAAAACTTCCTAGGTATCATATACGGGATGTTATTAAAGTAATGCAGGAGCCTGGGCAGCACCACCATTTTAAGCATAGCTCCCCGACCCATCATCGCTAAAGGCAATCTTTCCCAGAACCTCATACACTTCTCAATCTTTCCCACAGCTAGTTCGGTATTATGCCTGTGTTCTTCCTCGGTAGTGTGATACACGTCAATGCCCAGGTACCGGAAGGAGCTCGTCGCCCACGGGATCCACAGCACTGGCAGCCTCTCCACCGGTATCCCCACATAACTGCCTAGCGGGAATAGTGCGGATTTCTGAGGGTTGACCGCTATGCCGGACAGCCAGGCGTACCTCTCCAATATCTCCAAGATATACTGCAAATTCTCTTCCGGATGTTTCAGGTATAACAGCATGTCGTCTGCATACAGGGATATAAGATGGCACTCCCCTCCCACCTCTATGCCCACCGGATCATACTGCTGCCGGAGGTAAATTGCCAAGGGTTCGAGGGCCAGTATGTACAACATTGGGGACCAAGGACACCCCTGCCTAGTGCCTCTGCCTAACTGCCATCTGTCTGACACCACTGCGCCCGTACGGACCGTAGCCAGGGGCGCACTATATAATAGCTCGGCCCACCTCATGTAGCCTGGTCCCAGTCCAAACCGCCCCAAAGCCGCCAGCAGCCACGGCCATCGAACAGAGTCGAACGCTTTAACCGCGTCCAACGCCACTATCGCCATTTCGCTGTCCTCATTGCACCCCCATTCAACCACCCTGTGAAGGCGTCTATGATTCTGAGTAATATTCCGATTCGGGACATAGCCCGTCTGGTCAGGATGGATCAGTTTGCCTATCACCCTCCGCATTCTGGCCGCCAGGACAGCTGTTAGGATCTTGCTATCCTGGTTCAGCATCGATAGGGGCCGGTAGGAGCCACAATCATGTCCCGGTTTATTGGGTTTGGGGAGCGGTACTATAATCGCCTCCCTGAGCGATTCCGGCAGCCGCCCCACCTCGAACGCTTCATTAAGCATCTCCAGCATGGGTGGGAGCACCTCCTCTCCATACGCTTTATAAAATTCACTGGGGAACCCATCCGCTCCTGGGGCCTTGCAAGTGGGCAGCTGCCGCACAATCTCCTGCAGCTCCTCCAGAGTGATCGGAGCATCCATCTCCTCTCGCTCTTCGTCACTTATCCTGGGCAGGCCTATGTCTTCAAGTACTACCTCTATCTCCTCCCGGCTTCCCCCTTCTCGATCCTCATATAATGCTTGATAATAATCCGCGAATGCCCCGTTCACCCCTTCCTGGGTGTCCTCCTCCACGCCCTTTTCAGTGATAACTGATCGGATCGGGGATCTCGGGGTCTCGCTCTTATACAGCCAAGCAAGAAGCCTGCCCGTCTTGTCCCCACCCGCATGCAACCTCTCCATGTACTTCCTGTAATTCAGGTTACAGAGCCTGTCCCAGTGTTCTGCGCACCTCTGCTGCAGATTAGTGACCGCCTCCGTATCAATCCCACCCTCCCCCAGCTCTTTCTCCAACTCAATCTCGGCCTTACGCAGATCAGCCAGGACTCCACCCATTAATCCCTTGGACTTCGCAATGGCAACCCCCTCATTACAACCTTAAAGGCCTCCCACAAAGTACCAGCCGACTTGACACTACCTGTATTCGCCTCAAAGTAAGCAACTATCTCCTCCCTCATGTCCTCCCTGAAGACTGGATCCTTGGGCGCTTCCGCCCTAAGGCGCCATGTTGGAATTCGCGCACGTGGGGGACAAAGCTGCCATCGCATGACCAGGGGCGAGTGGTCCGAAAGGACTCTCGCCCTGTAGTCTATCTGGTCGCACTCCGCGACAACGTCCGGAGTGGCGAAAAAGTAATCCAGCCTTGTGTGTAGCTGGTGCGGGGCCGAATAATGCGAATATTGCCTCACGCCAGGGTGTCTCGTCCTCCACACGTCTGCCAGGCCAAGGTCTACCAGCAGCGTCTGCAGTACCCTAGCCGCCGGGCTGGGCCTGACCACCCTGTCATCCGACCTGTCCTCCCTGGGGTTTAGTACACAATTAAAGTCCCCACCCCAAATCACCGGACCCCCCATCCCTTCACCAAGTCTAGTGATCAGCGTCCTAAAGTACGTCGCCGTGTCCTGGTTGGGAGCAAAAGTATTTATAATACACACTACTTTATTTTCCACAAGCCCCCTTACCATGACCAGCCTCCCATCAGACTCCACAACCTCCCCAAGTAGCTTAAACGGGACATGTGGTGCAATCCAAACCAGCACACCTCTAGCATAGGCCGAAAATGTAGATCCCACTACTGTCCCTCTCCACTTCCTCCCCACCAGTTCCAGTTTATCCCTTGTCAGATGCGTCTCCTGTAACAAGGCGACATCTATCTTTTGCCTTTTTAGGTACAACATGACCTTGTTACGCTTAAGGTAGCTGTTAAGCCCTCTAACGTTCCACGTTAGTATCCTAAGGTCCCCCATGATGTATCAGTAGCTCCCTCCTCCCTCCCTGGTCTGCTCGCCTCCCCCCCACCTCAAAGACCCCTATTTCCAGTTTCTCTCCCAGGCTCATACAAAAACTAACACACCCCACCCCCCTAACCCAACCAACTGCCCAGCTCCATCCCTGGATCTCAGGCATCCCCGTGTTCGGTTCTCTCTGGAGCCCAAGTAGAGAACCCGACAGGGTGTCACCCCACACACAGTGACTAACCTAAATTCAAACTGGGGTACAAAGAACAGCCCCTGGAGGCTCCTCTCCCTCGTATCCGTATCCGCGCACACGGACCGTGTTCCAAACTCCCAACGCATGCACTTCCACAACAAAGTCACAAAGACTATATTCCAGTCCCAATGTTCATAGCCCAACTGGGCCCGCAGCGTCACTTATCTCTTCCCGTTCCGTCCGCCGTCCGCTCATCTGGCTCCCGAGGACAGTTTTGTGCATCGAGCCACTCCATGGCCTCCTCCGGAGTGTCAAAGAACAGCATCTTAGTCTTGAAGAAAACCTTCAGTCTGGCCGGGTAGAGCAACATATACTTGTACCCAGCTGCCCGCAATCGCCTCTTAACCGCCCCAAAGTTCATGCGACTGCGCTGCACTTGCAAGGTGTAATCGGGGTAAGCAGTAATGGTCGCCTCTCCTCGCCGTATGGTGCCCCCCTTACGAAAGTGTTCAAGGATCCTTTCCCGATCCCGATAATTGAGGATCTTGGCAATCACAGGCCTAGGCGGGTTCCCCGGCGGTGGTCTCCTGATCAAGGCCCTGTGCGCCCTCTCCACCGCAAACCCCTGCGACAGGGCTCCCCCAGTGATCTCCTGCAGCAGCAAGTTCTCAATAAACCCCACGATGCGAACGTTGTTTCTCCGGGCACGTCCTTCCGCCTCTTCAGCCCTACTTTCCAAGTTGCCCACCCGCTGCACCAGGGCATGGATATCGCGCTTATGTGCAGTGCAGTCCGCCACAGTAGGGCCCATCTCCTTTTCCAGAGATTCCGTGCGCTCAGCCAGGGCTCGCACATCCTGCCTCAGGAGGTTCACGTCTTCCTGCACCGCCCCAACCTGTAGTTCCATCGCAGTTTTCAATTCGGCCACAGCAAGTTGGAGCTTGGTCTCCCACGTCGCCTTCAGGTCCGCGATCGCCGCGAGGACCTCCTGGTTCGCACCACCAGCGGCCATCTCCTTGGTCTGAGCCTTATCCTTGCTCTTGGCTCCTTCCGGGCCGGGCGGTGTCTTGGCGTATTCGTCGAGCGTGGGCTGTTTATTCTTCGCTCTTAAAGGCTTGTTCGACATATCTCCAGTCAGGAGCGTCCTTCTGGCCGCGCTCAGGTCCAAGGCAGGGAGGCACTATGCCCATACACCACAACTCAGTTTGAAAGTCACAGCTCGCCCAACAATCTCAGGCACCGCTGTTGTCCGGCGCTCCCCCCAGATGGGCCAGGTCGCGCTGCCCCCTTCGTAACGCCGAGAGGGCGCACGTATGCTGTGGTCCCGGTCCACCGCTCCTTTGTCCCCTCGTCAAGCGGCGGCGGCCATTTTGTCGTCCGTCGAGGTCTCGCCACCAGCGCTTCACTCGGCTCCTAAGTACACGTACGCAATGCGAGCCCGTGTAAAAATGTATCCTCGCGTGCAGCCGAACTTCATGTACACAGTCATCCCAATCTTCGCCAAATCGCAGCGGTCCTTGCGCGGTATCAGTCGGATAATGTACGGATCAGCGGGAGCCCCCGTACAGGCACGTCTTTTCACATGGCTTCCAAGCCACGCCCCGTGCTGCTGTTTGTTGTTGTGTTTCAGAAGTTCTTGATTTTGATTTTCGCTTTGCATCAGATGGAGCTCGTCCAAGTCATGTTTGTTTTTTGTGTGACATGTTTCAGACACTAAAGTGCTTCTGCACATTTTAGAAAATGTACAAGAAAGATTGATTGATTGTGCTCTCTTCTCGTGAATGAACCTAAGTAAACTGTAACCTTGCATTTCCCATATTTGGAGTGCCGTAATAAATAGAAATCTAAAATTCTTTGTTTTATTCCCTTTAAAACTGCTTTAGTAAACAGTTCCAACTGTATACAGTAGTAACACATTTTTAAGGAATAACCAACATATTGAAAATTTTGCTTCAGACACTTTTCCAAATTTTGCCTCCTTCTAGTACCTACTGTAGTGAATCGGGTTGAGCATCAGTGAATGAGGGTGTCCACAGGGTAAATTTTTTGCATCCAAACATAGACTTCAACCTTACCCCAGCCAAATGAGGAATCCATGCAAAATGTGGTAGCAGTGGGTTCAACGGTGTGGATTTGTATAGCCGGACAAACATACATACACACATACACATTTTTTTGCATATAACATTTTTGCTTCCAAACAGACTACGATCTTCCCCAGACAAAAGAGGAATCCATGCAAAATTTGGTAGACGTGTGTTCAACAGTGTGGATTTGTATTCCCAGATAAAGATACACACACACACATACATACATTCAGCTTTATACATAAAGACTTCAATGTGAGATGCAGGGACCCCCTCTGGCTAACCCTTGCCTCCATTGGAAACAGCATCGCTAAGAACCAGAATCTCTAATTCCCATCTGGATCTAGCAGAACCTTACAGGCCTTGCACACTGCTGTCAAAGGTACGATCCATTTCTGTGTCTCAGTTACAAGGGGCACGTCTTTTATATAAATATTTGTTATTTTCTCCTCCTTTTCTTCCCCAGCATTGGTTAAGGCTTTGTCAGAACCCTGCAATTTACAGTTCACCCACTGGTGCTAATTTAACTATTCTCATAATTCAAGGTTGAAAGAGACACCCTGACTAGATTGCAAGGCATGCAGTTCTTTTCATTGCAAAACACACGAAAACTCTAAACAATTCAATGGAAAATATCCTGGAGACCCTAAGCTTGGCTTAATCCGTAACATAAAAGTTTTAACTGGTTAATACATATTTTCTATCACTAAAATGCGTGTTGGTATTTCAAATCTTTACAAGGGTGATTCAAAGAAGAAATGTGTTATTTCTAAATAGGCTTCTGATTCAGCTGAACTATTTGTGGCCCATGCCAGATCCAGACTTTGGAGCTAACTGCCAAAGGTGAATGTAGACCATTGGTCTTGAAAGTAATTGTAATTTGGCTTGCTTTAGGGTTGAGTGTGGGAGGGGCCATGGGGAGGACTAAATAGACTACAGGTCAGGAAGCAAGGCTCTTCCAAAGGGAGTTAATGAAGAATTGTAACAGTTGTCACTAGAGTTTACGTGTCTCTGGATGCTTTAAGAGTTCACGCTGCATGTCTGATCGTTTAACTAAAGAAATATATGGCTGTGCCATATTACATGCTCACCTTTATTATTGTCAAAAGCACACAGAGTGTTGGTCTTGATTTGATCATTTCCCAAAAGGACGCAGAGAAGTGTGCTTCCCAATTTACGTTACAAATCATCCGGACAATGTGTCTGGTAATTGGGCAATTGAATATTCTGATGCCATGCTCATCAGCGGACCTTTCCACATGTGCATACCTTTGACTCCGAGTCACCAATCCTGCACGCTTGCCACAATTTAATAAAGAGGAAATGCCCCACACATTGCACAAGGCATCACATTCAATGCCTTGCGATGGGCGTCTGCATTTAGCATTTTTTAAATCTGCCCCGTTTTTTTCAGGGGACATCTGATATTTGATGCCAGGCCTGTAAATGGCATATGATGTGAGTACCTGGTATATGATGGCAATACCTGGCAAATGTGGTGAGTACCTGCCCTTTGAGGTGTCACATGGTAATCAATGTGAGTACCTGTCCAAGTGATGGCAATACCTATGACATTTGTATATGGAAATTCATGGCCGTTCCTTGTACATGATGTCAGTACCTGGACAAATGATGATAATAATTGGCAAACCAAGGGAGTAGGGTGGCTTTAATAACAATAACTGGCATACAATGTTAGTACTAGCCAAGTGATAGTAATACCTTTCATGAACACCTAATGTACTGGATTGCAATAATTGGCATACAATGCGAGTACCTGGCCATATGAAATCACTGTCAACGGGGGGGGGGGGGGTCACTTGCCATGTGGTGGTAATACATGCCATATGATGTGATTATCTTTCCTTTGAAGGCAATAGCAGACCCATGACGTATCTGTCATGTAATGGCAAAAGCTCGCATGTGACATGAACAACTGTTATTAGATAGGAATACATAGTAATTCATATGATGTGGGCACTTGTCATTTAAGGGGATTACCCGCTATGTCCACTGGTGCTTATAAAGCACAACATGTTTCCCAACCCAGGCATCTTAGTGTTAATATCCATGTTTTTGTGTGTAGGCAGAACTCATAGATGACTTATATTAATTTCTTCTTCTAAACAATGCAGGAAGAAATAGATTAGAGTTTGAGCAGCAGGTCAGTTCATTCTAGGCCACCTAAATGGGAGCAGTATGCCCATCCCTCCCCCCACCCCCTCTGTCGACAATTTCACGGTGAACAACTTCAGCAGGAAGCAATTTAAGGAATGACGAGTTGGACATAACATTGCCATTGATTGGCTATGAAAGGTGGTGCATAACTGTTCATATTTTTATGAATTATGCAGAATGCTTTCAAAACAATCAGTGGGAGTCTCAAAAGAGGCCTTGCTAGATGAATGACAATGTCAAATGCAGAGCATCTTAACGCAGCAGCTTGCATTTTCTCTTCTTCCTGGATGGTGCATGTGTCAGCAGTCTGGGACTGACCATTTGTGTTCACCTTACACTGCTCTGTGAAACCTCAGGGGAGTCCAATTGCTGAAAGTCGGGGACCGTCAAAGGCGAGACCAAGATCTAGGTCAGGGGAGTGACTTAGACTGCTATCTTGGTGAGATCATTGGTGAATGGCATAGGTAGCATATGACCACCTCCATGGGGACAAAAAGTGAATAGGGCATACAACTCCACTGCAGTCGGGGAAGCAAAGAAACACTGCTGATGGGTGTTGTGAGGGTGATCTAGCAAACTACTGAAGTCCCCTGGCAAAGTTATCTCTTAATAGTCGAGGATGAAAGGTGCAATCATGTAACCAGGGGTTTAATAAGTGATTGAAGGTTTTATTGCTGAGACTGCACATTAAGATTGAAAGCTGTTTCCAAGACAGATCTGTTGAAATTAGTAGGGCACGGAAGTCATGGCATCTTCTGATGCGCATGTCTATTATTTGTTTTAAGTGTGATTCAAAGCTATAATGTTAAAAGCAGCTGGTATCATTTTTGTTAGTTACGAGATTGAGGTTATCAGCAGGCCTTGATTCTATGCAACAGAGAAGCTCAGGGTTTTCTGTCTCTAAAAGGGACACACTCTCTAGGTGAAGTTTAAAGGGTGACTGTGTGTTAACAACAATTATTCTACACGCTGCAGTATGAGGGTGGGTCTCGTCTGCTACAGTAGATGGTAGACTTACGAGCAGAAGGGGAGGTAAGGTAATTGGTTTCCACCAGATATCTCATCGCAGATAACTCATTGCCATATGGTGAGAGATGCCCATGGAGCTAGCATCTCTAAGAATATGCTCCGGCAGAGCCGCCAAGCTCATGGAAGTAGGTTAACTCCTGGGTGCCCCAAATATGATTGACTTGACACCATAAAAACTCCTCACCCTTGTGGAAAAATAATGTGCTTAGACATTTACTCTGGTAGTGGGCAAAGCCATCAAAGCATTTGTTAAACTTGAGATATGTGTACTGTCCAGTTAAGGGATCTACACTGACAGCTGTTTCTTAAAATGCAATCCAATGTGGTTCACAAATATGATCAAACTATTGCAGATCTCCCACTTTCAAAAGTGTGAACCAAAGTAGTATTTCTTCAACCACTAGTCATTCAAGAAGTGTATACATGAATCAGTGCTTATTTTTTATTTATTTTTGGGATCCCAATGTGTTTTTATTTTTACATTGAACCGCTCAGAATGTGTGCCAGTGTAAAGACCACCTTAGGCTGAACATCGTTGCCACCATTTTGGATCGCATATATTGGTAACAAGGTTATTAAGTTGCAAGCATGCTTTTCTAAGAGTTCACATCCACACAGCTAGCATTTGTAAGTGTTAGCGCCCCTAGATAGCATGGTCGTCCATTAACCGCTGAGGCTTCGCCAGTCTCGTCAGTGTTTGGTTTCTTACAGATTACGGATGTTGTGCATTGGATGTAAAGAGCACAGTATGTGCAACTCCATCATTGTAATTTTCATTGTTTAGACTGAAGCCTAGAACAGAAACTGCTGTGATTGTGGGAATCTTATGAAAGAGCTATCTCTGTGCTCATAAATCTGTTCTCACTGCAGGATTTGCTACAGAACTACCACTGACATTTAGGCAGTGAAGTGGTCGGCCTGGTGAGCACCACCGGGTCTGGGGAGTCAGACGGGGAGATTGGGATGTTGTACCTCTCGATCACTGTTTGTATGTGGCATTATATTAGGGGTTTACCAACCTTAACCAACCACACACTCACAGAATCTCTGGTGACCGACACATTGTTTCTGAATAGTGCACCAGCCGACTGAATCCAATGTGTTCATGGGCCCACTCATTGAATGTAGACCAATAATGTGTGGTGGTATGACTTCACTGTCAACAGTGAGGGAGGTCTTTCCCTGTGCTCATAAATCAGTTAAGCCGAACCCTCATCTCAGAAGGTTGGACTGGCGCTTTGCTCAGTGCTGTGTTGAAAAAACTGTACCTGGTTGTTTCTCCCGATCCGGCTCACTGCTGCTGACCGGGCTTGAGGTGTGGTGCTCCCTTGACAGGGCTAAATGATATGGATTATGCCTTTGTTAAAAAAAAGGACCCATTTGAATTGAGCAAATTTCATCCAATTACTCATGTGCCATTTTATGAAATAACTATTGAATGGGTAGGGGCTGATCACACATGTGGGCAACCAAGACTTATTACATGTTTTCAAATCTGGATTTAGGACATATCCTAGTGCCGTGATGGCTAGACTTCAGGTGGTGGATGATGCTCTTTTTTGATGGTTAGTGGAGTCCTTTTGATGATTGGTCATGAGAGTTTTCTGTCCACTCAATCCCGGTGGATGGACGATATAAGGAATGTCTTCAAATACGTTTCATTGTTTCTATCTCGGTGTACAAAGCTCACATCGATAACATCCTCCCAATGTCCTCTCTTCATGTCATGTGATGGGTGCCCCAGGGGTCGATCCTGCCTCTTCTATATTTCAATTTTTACATGGAGTTTTGCGAACCATTAGCCTCATTTTTAGTTAAAAGTAGGGACTTCAGGAAAAAGAGGGCAGCTTGACAGTATTCTGTAATTTTCACAGTAACGCTGCAATTGTAATAATAATAATAATAATAATAATAATAATAATGATAATAATTTGTTTCCTAGAATTACATACTGAGTGATGCTGCTTGGGATTGAGGAATGACTTCAGCTTGAAAATGTGAGTATTGACTGGAGAAGAAGCAGAGACGACCCGACTGACATTTTTGCAGACTGAGTTTTACATCAAGTCTCTGTCGTCGATCTGATCCTTGCACAGGTAATTCAGACACGGAAGATCGGTCTGTACGTTTATTTGGTCATTACTGATTTTTTTTTAATGGGAAGGGGTCATTTTGCTTGATACAATCAAGCAGAACCAGAGATGCCAGAGGTACAGTTAGAAACTTATATGAAAGAAACACTGTAACAACAGGTGATACCTAGCTAAACAGGAATAATAACTGTATGTGTTGCACAATGTTACTTTATGGGGTGCACAAGTCACTTTAAAGTTTTTAAAAAAGAAGTTGGTTATTTAAATAAAATGTGCGTATGTTTTTGATACATAAGAAGGAGTCTAGTACTGATTAATATGTGACTACTTCCTAATTTGTGACTAGAGACAGAACTCTATGCAAGGTACATATTTGGTTGAATGTATTGTACATGAGAAATCCCAAGCCCTTGACTGATTAGAAAGAGGTACTATACAGTATGTATTTGCTGTGTTAATGGCCAGGGAATATCCTCTTTCTTGCTACCTCTAGTGTCCCCTATAGTTTATATTGAGTAAACAGAGACTGTCAACATAAATTAATATTTGCTACAATGAGCCACACATTACAGCTAGCAGAGGGACATACACATAACAGGTGTATTGTCTATAGCCCACTTTTCCATGCCCTGTCTCTCTTCCTGCCTCTCGCTCCCATTCACTGTCTTTTCTGGTCCACTACAATTACTGTACTTTTTTAGTTTTGGTTGACTCGTGGTGCAACCTCAACTTGCCAACTGTGTCCATGTACATAATAGAGAGCTGAAGAGAGTGAGTGGAGTAAGTACTGCATTACAAAAAATCTGTGCTGTGTTCATCCACAGAGTGAACCTGGACTCAGCTGAAAAAATACTTAACACTTGGATCACTGAGGCCCTAGACCAAGTAAAACGTTTCAAAGCCACAGCAAAAAAAGATGGCTGCAAGGCAGTTCACTGAAGAGCTGAGCGAACTCCAAAAAATAAACCACAAACTGGAAATAATATGGAGAAACCATTGCAATCAACCAGACAAAATAAAATACCAAAGACAACTCAGAATATACAAATCGGCAGTCCTCAAAGCAAAAAGAAGTACTACCCCACGAGAATCCAATTGGCACCAAATCCACAAAAGGAACTCTTCAGAATAATCAAAGAGATCAAAAACCTTACATCCTGCAACAAAGGCATCACCCCATCACAAGCACTATGTGACAACATCACTAGAACATCTTAGAACTAAAATTGAAACAATCTAAAAGACCATTGTAGCAAGCGACGCAGGTACAAACACAACCATGGAACCACTACCAACTGGAAACCCACCAACCACAGCAACACTCATCCAATTTGAACCAATAGACGAAGATGTTTTCTCCACACTAATAAAGGACACCAACCTTGCTGGATCTCCAAGCGACCGTTGCCCCCTGGGCATCTACAAAGAAGTCGTCAACCCAAGCACCTCAGCAATATACTTCCGGCGTCTGATGAACCTATTGCTAAACACAGAAATAGTACCGAAATCATTCAAATCGACTTATATCAAGCCACTGTTAAAAAACGACATGGGAAATTTGGAAGACCCCAGTAATTACAGAGCTTTATCCAACCTTCCCCAACCGGCAACAATACTGGAGAAACTTGTCTACTAAATTCTACTTAGCTATGTAGAAACAAATGGAATACTTGACCACTCGCAAGTCGGTTTTAGACCCACGAGAGGAACAGAATCAGCACTCATATCCATGTGGGACAATTTAAAAATAAATGCAGACAACAGCACTCAATCTGCCCTCAAACTACTAGACATAGCAGCGTTCGGACAATCAAACACACATCACTAATGGAAAGACTGGAGGAATGCTGTGTAAAAGACTCCACCTTAAAATGGCTAAAACCAACTTACTCACAAATCAAACAGAAAGAATATACCTACCACCTTTTACCTCAAACACCAAAAACATCTCTTGTGGAGTGCCACAAGACTCCAGCCTCTCCCTTCTAATCTTCAACATCTACATGGCACCCTTGATGAAAATAATTCAAAACCACGGACTGACCGCCTACAACTACACAGACACAACACAACTCATTGTCAAGATAGCCACAACACAAGATCCAATCAACACCCTCAACAATTTTCTCACCAACATATACAGCTGGATGACAATGAACAACCTCAAATTAAACCTGACCTAAACGGAAATGTGATCTCTCCCTCGACTCACAAATGAACTGGCCAGCTGGCATGAAAACCCAACTGGAGGCATCGAACATGGTAAACCACTTGGGAATACTCATGGACAATGAACTCTCACTCGAACCACAAGTCAATGCTATTCCAAGAAATGCTTCTACCTCCCGAGAATACTTATAGGAATGCTCGCATACTTCTCCTTCCCACATAGAACCCTTGTAGTAATCTCTCTAGTACTATCAAGAATCTACTATGCAAACACCCTCTACTTTGGAATGCCAGCACGGCTCACTGGAAAACTTCAAAGCATTCAAAACACTGCAGAAAGGATACTCCTGAGACTAAACAGAAGAGACCACATCACACCAGCAATGTGAGGCCTACATTGGCTCCCAGTAAAAAAAAACAAGTTCAATTCAAAGCCCTCTGCATTTCTCACAAATCATTACACAGACAAAGAGCCAAATTCCTCCAGGCTAAGATCACCTGCTACCATCTAGGAAGGGAACTAAGATCAAGCGATGACCTCCAAATTCGCAATGAAACAATACAAAAAAAGGGAACTTGGAGGAACCGCATTCTCACGTCTAATTGCTAATCTATGGAATACAATGTCAAAGCAAATTAGGGCACCAGAAGACCTCACCTTTAGAAAATGACTGAAAACATGAGTATTCAACTCTCAATGACCCGCACAAAATGGTCACTGCTGATACCAATGGGGACTGAAAGCCACCAACTACTAACTCTCCTCTTGTGAATCCTCTCTAGAATACTGCACACTTGCCTCACACGATCCTTGGATCAGTCTAATACCCACTGAAACACACAATCCACACATCGACCATGAAACTAACTGCCACCAACAAACACCCAATCACTGGACGCTACCCACTCGGACAGAAAAGACCCAGTGTGCACAATTCAAACACACCTTCAAACCAGACCTGAACTAGACACCAGTTCCTCTTGGTTCTACAAGCACACATAGAAAAGCACAACCTCAATCCTACTCCCTCATCTCTCACTTACCTACCCAACCCACGCTCTCACAGAACCACGTGAACGCCTGGAGACTATGCCAATGGTAACATAACAACACTCAAATTTGCCTTGGAAAAACAACCTATTAATTGCAACATTTTATGACATATCTGCTACCTCCCTTTTGCAAAACCATGGTCCACCCAACAGGACTGGCATGCACCCATGCTATCACAAAACACTTCAACTCCCCCCCTCGCCCCCGCTTCCCTCCCTCTCTGTGTTTGTAGCTTCTATTTCTCACTTCCCGTTCCTTTTATCTTCCCCTTGCTAATTGTCCTCAGGCTAGGTCTGGGCCTTTTGAATGCTCTGAACAAAATACAACAAATACAAGCTTAAAAACCTAAAACAATGCGTATTACTCAGATCTGCATATTAGAATAATCTCTCACCTTCTTTGCAACTTCTGCTAATAAAAGCGTTTTTCCAGTGCATGGCCCACCATAAACGACGAGAGGGTTTATGTGTCCTGATTTGCTCGGTAGAATATATTTTTGGACCAGGTTGAGGGATTCACATCTATATTCGTAGAAGGAAGAGTATGTTTTGCATAAGGACAAGTGCTGCAAAACTTCATCATAAAGCGGATCTGTTTCCGTGTCGAAATTCTGTTGCACAGTTGCTTGGATTATATCAATCATGTCTTCATAGAACTGTTTGCCAAGGCCTTCAACGTAATGATTTTCGACTTCTTGGGAGTACCCGAGCTTCATATCACAATGGGTGACAGACGTATAGACTCTGAGGTTGGAGGATGCTACAATGGTGGGGATGAATTCGTCTCTGAGTTTGATCAGTTTCTCCAGGGCATCTGGATCCCGGGTCACTTTGCCACTCAAAACAACAACATCCATGTATCTTTCCATCTCTGGAATTTTAACATACCGGTCAAGATTAGAAATTTTTCGGATGTAGCAAACACACTTTTTTAGAAAAGCCGGCGTTTGTTTTCCCAGTGCAAAGTCAAACTCATCTTCAATAGCTGAAAAATGCAAATGGAGAGGGTGATTAACAATTGATCAAATTCAAATGTTGCACTTGATGATTAGATTACTAATGAGAGCAGAACATCATCAGGCACATTTGTCACATAATATCTAAGGTGTGTACAATGGCAAACAAAAGAATAATGTGCAATAATCAGGAATGAGATGTATATTAGGGTGAATAGAGGATTCAACATCACCGAGTCTTCAATTTTACAGTGCTTTGCTATACTTTTACACTCTACTGCTCCTATGTGCTGAGTTCAACTTGTGAAGTTTACAAAGATGGACACTTTCCTAATGTGCCAGTTAGTTAAATGAAAGCCCAGGACCTAACATGCAATGTCCATGTAACATGGTGACACCAAGTCACTCTGTTGTAGGGTTGTATGTAAAAAAACCTTTTGTCTAGGAACCCTTCACAGTTTGCCACCGATGATTGTTGTCAACATTTAGCAGCAAGAGGGCAATTTCATACTATTCTTTGATTTCAGGGAGTGACTTCTATGCTGCAAGTCATGTATTGCACCAATGAAAGAGAGATTTGTGTTTGAAAATGAGAAAAGAGTGGGTAAAAACAAGGCATCTGACACGCTCGTAAGTGTCAACTGGACGATGAAAAGATGGGCACATATTTGTATTTGTATTTGTATTTTATTTATTTGTATAGCGCACCAGGCCCAGGGGCAACCGGGCGCATCACTTAGTTACAACATAAGTAAGACAGAATAGAACGATAATTACAAAGTTTACAGGTATAATACAGAATTAACAGGTATACTAATAGCAGTGAAGGACAAACAGATTGTATATACATGGGTACGGCTATGTACAAGTTAGGCAAAGAACCCAAAGCTAGATGTCTTGGGCGGTAAGCCAGGTTTTGTTAAGATGTTTGAATCTTAGGAAGGAAGGTTCAGCTCTAAGCTCATTAAGAAGCGTACTAATAATACACAGGGCCCGATTCATGGAATATTTGCCTGGTTCAAAGTGAATTTGCACCGATGAAAAGTAACTTTGCACTGCCGACCAAATCCCGATTCATGGAACCGTGCAAAGTGTATTTCTGCTGTGCAAAGTCCGGGAAAAGTAATTTTGTACTGCAAAAAGGACTATGCGCCGACGGGAAAAATACACTTTGCATGAAAAGTCTGATAGCAACCATTCTGATTGTAGTCTCAAGACTGCAAGTCGAACATAGACAAACACACAGTGAGGCGTGCTTCAGACCTACGGACTGGAGACCGGAATCTAAGAAGGACGGAGAGGCCAGTGAGGTGAGTGGAGCAGGGAAAGGCAGGGGGAGATTTGCACACCGGGACAGAGAGTGTGGGGGGAACCCCCCGAAATGGACGAGGAGAATGGGGGAGTGAAAGAGCGACCATATAGAGGGTAGCTTTTACCAGGCAGCCCTCTGCAGCACCGTTCTTTTGCAAGAGTCAGTTGGGCGTAAATCTGATCAGTCACTGAATGACTAACTCAGATAAAGAGCTGCAGCCACATCCTGTTGGTGGGAACAGCAACTACTGTTGCCAAGTTTGACTGCTAACTATTTGCAAGTTTGCAGGCATAGCCTGTGATGACAAATCGAACCTGAAGGAAAATCTGGGCTTAGTTATTGGTAAAGCACTTTACTATATATCAGCCATACGTTGGGGGATTTTTCACTTCAATGTATTTATGTTTCTATTGTGCTTAAAAAGCAAAATTATTTGCCAAATGCTTATTTAATTCTACCTCTAGGTACCCCTTCCGATGGATAAGCTGAGTACAGAAGCCAGGCACAGTGAATGCATATGTAAACTTTTCCTAATCATTTTCTGGTAGCAAACATTGAATGCGTGGCTCGAAAAGTGAATAGAAATCAAGACCACCACTTTGTTGCAATTTCTACCCACGGAAGCAGATACTTTGCTTTGGGGACATTTTAAAATCTACATCCAAAAAGACTTTAAACTTGTCCCACATGCAGCATTATGTCTAATTTTAAATGTGGCCATGTTCCGAACCCGTATTTCTGTCAGTATGGCTGAATTTAACTTTTTACGCAACTTTCTTCGAGGTTCGAAGCAAATTGATTCAGGTGAGTGCAGCCTGAAAACTTATAAATAACTCATGCACAGTTGTGGGTCGGGATCAGGCGTGTAGGCAGTGGCAGATGCAAGTGGTTGCTAGACTGGTTGAGTAAGAAATAGAAAAAAATAATAAGATTTAGTTGAGAGAGAGTTCGAAAATTGAAATAAGGTTTAGTAGAGGGGTAGAACATTGAAATAGGATTTAATAGGGGGGGTTGACATATTACATAGGAATTAGTGGGGGGAGGTGTACAAGTGAAAAATAATAGGCCCCCTTTTTCTGACTAATAGGAAGGAGAGAATCCCAGTGGCAACCTTACATGATATACAGACGTGACATTTGTGTTAATGACGTAGTGGGGAGAGTGAAAAAGTCCCAGCACAGGTTGTAGTCAGGCTGAAGTTTACATTGGGCCTCATTACGACCCAGGCGGTAAGGGGTTTACGGCAGCGTAAAAAGCGCCGACCCTTACCGCCTGAGTACGAGGTCCCTTAGCGCCATGGCGGATTTAACACCTGCTTTTAGCAGGTGTTAAAATCCATGGCGCTAAGGGACCATGGAGTTAATTACGCCACCGTAATTTACGGTGGCGTAATTAACGCCTTCCCCACTCCCATTATGCCCTATGGGGCAAAAATGGGAATGGGGAAGGGTAAATGGGGATTGGGGACTTACCGCCCCGCCAAGGTCGGAATGGGGCGGTAAGTCCGCCAACCACCATGGCGTAAACGTAGTTTACGCCATGGTGGTAAAGTCACGGCCCAGGCGGTAACTTACCGCCTGGGTCGTAATGAGGCCCATTGACTGTAACGGAGTGTGCCATCTTTTTTTGATGGGAGAGAATACTAGCAAAGAGAAAATGTGAGTGGTTTGGAGGCAGGAGATTTCATTCAGTTACTGTAACTGAGCATGCCATTGTGGTGAAACAGCTGCAAGAGCAAAGTGGTAGAGAAGATAAAATTGTAGAATTGTTCTGAGCCAGGAGATAACATGCAAATAAACAATACCAATACATGGAGGAGCTGTAACTGGGCAAGCCATTGTTTTGATACAGGCTAGAATACCGGCAAAGAGACATGCATAGAATTGTTGGTGGGAGGAAATAATATTTAGTGGCTATAATGGAATATCCAACACACATGCTATCTTTTGTGGCTAGAGTACTAAGTAGTCCACCTTGCATTACATAAACATATGTGAAATTTCTTGTCAGAGGCCCTCATTACGACCCAGGCGTTGGACCATGGTGCTAATAGCACCATGGTCCATGCTGGTAACTTACCGACTCCGCCATGGCGGAATGGGGAATTACCGCCCCATTCCGAGGTTGGCGGGGCGGTAATTCCCCATGCCGCCATGGCCCTTTCCCATTCCCATTTTTGCCCCATAGGGCTCAATGGGACTGGGGAAGGCGCTAATTACGGCACTGTAAAGTATGGTGCCGTAATTAGCTCCTAGGTCCCTTTGCGGGTTGGTTTTTTAACGCCTGCTAACACTGCTGTAACTGAGTGTGGCATCCTTTTGTGACTGAGGAGTGAGCTGGGGCTTGTATTGGGCCACCAACATACCTAGAGATTCTGGGGTTTTGATTGTGAGGCCTTATCTCTCAGAGAGGTTCAGCAGTTTTGATTGGCCAGCCAAGATTTACCAAAATATTCAACTATGCCAAATGCTAACACGACATGACTAATAATCATAGATGTAAGTCGTGCAATGATGTGTTAGTTTTAATAACTAAATAGCACAAGGCGTCTGCCAGATTTTATTAAATAGACATATACAAAGGTGTTGGTGCTGACACCGTTTTCTAACACAATCTGCCACAATGTGTTTGTCATCTGTAACAATGTGTTCGTGCACTATGATACAATGTGAATACAACGCACTGCATGACAATGGACACACATGACAGCGATCCATTAAACACAGTGTCACGAACAAAAATGGGATTGAGTAAACAATGTCCTCTACTCAGCGCCATGACGTTACACACAGCGTCCCGTAATACACACGTTGCCATGCCTCGAGTTGAGACACTATTCCTTACACTCCTCCGCCAGCAGACACTAATCTAGCACACATGCGCGCACTAGTCCTAGAAGCGTCTCCTCGACTGAAGCGCATACAAAAGACACACGCATGCGCAAAGCTACAGACGGCGCCATTCCTACGGCGAGCTGTAGCGGAGCAAAGAGGTAAGCGAGACACTGCCACCTTAGTTGGCTTACGACGCACACAGCAAACACGCCGGTTTAGATAAATCACTAGATTCCGTCTACCACTTTAAGTACCTTCATAGATACCCACACTTTTATATCTGACTGCACAGAGGCAACCGTGTAGATACTCCTCTGTATACACGCCGACCACGCTTATTCACAGCAGGTCATAGAGCACACTAAGCTCATTATGAAGCAGGGTGAATATCCTTCACATCCGCCTCACCCGCCCCGGCGCAGATATACAACCAATGCACAGGGCACCTAGTTAATAGTTGGCTCCTAGCACTGCACCATAGCCCACTCTATGTACTGACCATCAGTACATACCACAACTAGATAGGGCGGCACTTGCACTGTGTAGGTGCACAGACATGTTTTTAATTAAACAGCTCACTAGATATTCATTATCTCGTCCCACAGTTACCTAGCTGCGGACCCCATCCTAGATACACAGGACCAAAATCAACAAAAAGTGCATAATAGGAGTGAAGAACTCGCACAGTTTTCTTCACCACCTGTGACACTGCAAAGAAATGCCTCAGGTAGGATACAACTCAGCACATTATTTCAGGCACCTTGGTCCCTGAAGAGACACACCCAGTTTGAATTTGTACCTCCTTACCTTTAGATGTCCCACCACTGTGATACATCGCGGACACCACCAAGTCCCCTACATTTGTCCTGGAGACGGCACCTGAACACCAGCCACCTACAGGGTGCCAGAAACACCACTAAGTGTCGACTAGAGAAATGTGAAGACAATCATACCGCATTTAAAAGTCACCAGATGTACTAACCCACACTGCATAAACTGTATGCAATTTTCCATTGTATGAGGTTGATGTGATAAGCCTTGAACAGTGTATTACTACCCAGTAATTAAGGGCAACAAAAGGTTTCGGATGATAGCTCTGTAACGCTATTTTTATTTTTTATTTTTTATAGTAACATGAATAAAAGTGTTGTTGTATGGAAAGTAATCTGGGTGTTCTCTGATGCACAGATCACCAATAGGGATTTGTACAAAGTGTGTTGAATCCATTCCAGGCCAGAGTCAAATAGGTGGGGTAGCTTAAATCCCTGTTGTTATTATATTAGACTCCCTCATGACTTAGGCCCCCCTTCTAAAACAAAGAGGGCCACACTACCCCCTTATTACAAAATGAACTGTTCATGGATACATAAGCGGTGGGATTAGGCATACCTATTTTAATGACAAACCTTCAATGCCTCACATGCATTTTATATACACTCTCTCTAACTCTAGCTCTCTCTCTCTCTCTGTCTCTCTCTCTCTCACTCTCTCTCTCTCTCTCTCTCTCTCTCTCTCTCTCTCTATCTCTCTCTCTCTCTTTCTGTCTCTCTCTCTCTCTCTCTCTCTCTCTCTCTTACTTGTGTCCTTTTATCCCTCATCCCTGGGCAACTCTGTTTCACTCCTCTATTCTGTAAATACAGAAATGGGTGCGAGCAGTTTGAGCAGTCCACCAAGGCCAAGTCAAGTCTCAGTGAAGCTGGAGCTTTAACAGATCAACTTACGAAGGATGTTCTTTTTCACTGATTGCTATGTTGTCATAACATACCATCCAGGCAGAAATAATGGCAAGGTGGATGCACTAACCAGATTGCCGATGGATACGCCTGAAACAGAAATCCCTGAGAATTACCCTTAATTATTCTGGAAGAAAACCTGCTTGCCATGACAACTTCAGTGTCTAATGCTGAGCTGCTCAACGTTCATACCTTTATGTATGCCCAGGATTGTTTTAATTCGAAACCTGATGGGGAGATTTAACTCAGCAATTTTTACTTGGATAATGTCAAAATTAGACCTCTTCACAAAAAAGTGCTGGTTTATTTAAAATATTCCCAGTACCTGTCCAAATAAATGTTATCTTCCTAGATTTCACAACAGATCTCCTGTTTTTGAAAGTATTTGATACACTATTGCTTGCCATTGATATCTTTTTCAAAAATGTAACATTTTAGTTCTCTTAGCGGGCCGCCCTCATCTTTAAAACTGGTCACAGTATATTTAAAGGAACTATATGCATTTATGTATATCTAAAGAGTGTGTTTATGTAAGGGCAAGCGTGAATCAACTTTGGAAGTAATGCCGCTCTGTACAAACAGAACATACCCAAACGTTACAAGTAGGGTAAAGGGTTAGAGGACGAGCTGGGATGGTCAGAAGGAGCAAACGAGGGGGGCACATATAGTTGAATGCAGTGATCAATGATTGGTGAAGTAATCTTTGAAAAGTAGAGTCTTCAGATCCTTTCTGAGGTATAGGGTGTGGGGCAGGCTTATCTGTGTTAAAAGCAGTGTGTATAGAAGGAAAAGGCATTTTTCCTGTTTTTTCTCTCTTGCAGTCAGCTGATGTTGTGGCTTCTGATGCTGCACTAGCATCACCAGAGATAATGAGCTTCTAGGCCACATAGAGTGATGTTTCAATTGTGACTGCTTTGTAGGTGATGCAGGAAGTATGCTTGTAGGGGTAGCCAGTGCAGCTCCTTGAGGAGGGAGCGATGTAGTAACATTGTCTTAGTCCTGTAAAGAGGCATGCTGGTGTGGTTTGGCTTCATGGTCTGGTTACAACCAAAGTGTTTGATCCTTTCCCTTTTTAAAATATAGATTTTGGTCCACCTTTTGAAGACACGTTGGGATTGAAGTATAATTGCCATCAGGTTACCAACCACAGACTAACAGCCAGACAGAGAGGTTCAATCAATCTATACAACACATTAGTACAGTACACCTTCCATGCAAATAGTGCATATTGGGTGAACACCTGTTTTTGTGAACAGCCAGGAAGAGGATGTGGCATGTCAGATTTTGTTTTACATATTTATTTCCAGTTTGTAAGGTGCCAGTTGCGCTGCACAGAATGCTTTGTGGTACCCCCACGGGAAGAGGGGGCCCCGACACAAGGGAAGGGGCAATAAATACAGTTCTTGGGGAAATCAGATTATATAAGAGGAGGCAGCAAAGTTAAAGGAGAAGTGCTGAATAAGGAATAAGAGAAGGAATGACAAGTGAAGAATTACTAGTCAATAAGTGCATATAGCCCTGTACAGGGTGGGAGGAAAATGCTGAAACTCAGATGTAGGGTCCCGGATAGGCCTATTTGAAGAAGTGTACTTTTAGCATTCTAAACTTGAGGTGACTGGTTTCAGACTTTATATTCATCGTAGGTAGAGTGTTCCTAAAAGTTGTGATGCCTGAGCTGATACATCAGAAACCAAGGTTCCATTCCCTAAAAGGGATAGAGGATAACTGTTTTTCAACAGTGAATCTGAACTCTCAGCATCAGCAGTACTTTTAAATGCAAGGTCTGGTATGTGAGGGGCTTCCACTGGATGATATACAGAACCTTGAAGCCATTCTTTTCCTCAGAGGGGGCCAGTGCAGAGCATTCACTGCCAGGGAGAAGTGATCTTGGGGTTTTCATCCGCTGACAGAGGTGTTTGTTCTTTCTGCTAGGGTAGGTTAGCTAAGGTCATCTGCAAAGGTGTTTGGTGAGAGCCGAGGATGTTCATGCCCCCATTTTGTTCACTATTTCCATTGGTCCTACCCTACTAAGACAGTTCCCCAGGGAGGCTCTTTGATAAGGTGTGATGCCATGAGGCTGTGAGGGCCTTCCTCCAACAGGTTCATGCTGCTGGGAAGGATCCGCAAACTGGCAAGAATGATTATTATTGAAAAGAATTAGGGACACTTAGGGACACTTTCCTCCCAGCTGAGAGGAATCATCGTTCCTTTGCAGATTTGAATTTCCCTGCTATGCAGGCGATCACGTTAGAGCAGAAACCTTGGTGGCTATTTTGAAAATGGAAGATTTTGAAGCAGCACGTCTTCAAAGTATGAGGCTTCTCAACAAGCATCCATGGACTGAACGGATTTAGAGTTTCAGCAACATTGCAGAATAAGGGTTGTTTTGAATGGCACTCTGAACGAAACATTATTGACATAGTTTCAGGTCAGTCTGACTGTGCACTGAGAAGAGTGCAGCATGCTGTAATGTGCAAACGTGTCATTCTTAAACAAGGCTATCACTATTCCAAGGTGATCACTCAACTTGTTTGTAAACAATACATTTTTTGATAGCAAGTAGATCCTGATTGCTTCCTATGAAATGAGACTAGAGAAAATTCGAATAAATAAGTGAACATTAGTGTGCCGATTTGTCGGCATTTATTGTAATTTTAATTGGTTATTTATAACATACTTAATACCCAGAGGTTTCTAGGAGCAGACCCGGGGATCGAACCTGTATTGCGTTGCATCGTCGTTGCTTCCTAGTTGAGCACATTGCACTTGAGCTATCCTCCCGTCCCGATTACTGCACGTTGTATTCCCAAATTAACCACACAAATTAATTACACAAGTGTTACAACAAACTACTTTTTAAACCTAACTAACAAATTCAGACTTAGTCACACTTATTGTTTACTTCTTAGAATTCCAGGTACCCCAATCTGTCAAGAAGTGTAACAAAAAAGTGCAACCAGGGTGTCACACTAAGTATTCAGATCACCAGTGTACGCGTTAAAAAATGTAAATGCTTCTACGAGAGGTCCACATAGTTGGTCTGTGCAATCAATCACTCTAGAGGGAAATCAGGAACACCTGATGGCTAAGAAGGTTTACATTTGTCTTGAGGATCCAGTAAGTTCCTTGACAGGCAGGTTGCCCACAATTAGCATTTCTTAGGGGGAAGCTGATATGCAACATATTGACTCCTTAAAGTAAATGAGAGTATATCTTTGGCTCAGGGGCAGGGATCAAAATGAAGATTTGTTGAGCAGAAGATATATATAGCATCAGCCATTAAGCACTACCTATCTCAGGGGAAGCTAATAAATAGTGTGCTGCACATCAAATTTCCAAAATAAGATGCAAGGAATAACCGTGTGTCTTTTATTTATAACCCTTTATTCTTTAAATGACATCTTCCAGCTCCCAGAAATGTAAACCCTGATAGGTGGTCAGGTTTAACGCCTTTGATATGCCTGGGTGTCAGTGTCAAAATTGGTGTGGGACTGTTGAAACCATGTGCAGGAGAAAGGAGAATAAATACCCTCTCACTCACTCGCTAGGCCATGAACATCCCAGTGCTATAGGCATGATGCGTGACGGAAACAACAGTCAATCTTAAATGAGAATGGTGTTTGAAGTGCCGCTCTTCTGTCTGGGAGCAATGCTCTGGACAGGGTGCCTAGAAGGCCATGAGAGCTGCTAGGCATATGGCTGTAGTGCTGTGGGAGGCAGGATCTCTCCGGAGGCTGAACCCTTCCAGGAATTGTCTGAATTAACCCGCCTTTTTATCTTTCCTTATTGTAATGTAATGGAATAGTCACTTATATTGTACCATTCACTACTTTAACGGTGACCAGGCACTAAGGTTTGTCCGGAGCATGTATTGAGCCTATGCCTGGGGTAACAAGTGCTGGACCTATACAGAGGTTAAAAGTGAAACGGGAAGTGGGGAATAAGGGAAAGACAAGAAGCCATAAAATGCGTAGAGCAGGGGTCTGCAAATTCTGACTCACCAGATGTTTTGGTCAACAACTCCCATCACCCCTAGTCACCATAGTCAATGCTGAGGAATCATGGGTCTTCTAGTCAAAAGCATCTGGACAATTGCAAGTTGCAGACCATTGACCAAAGGGTAGGAAACATAGTTAATAAGGAAAGTGGGGGCGTGATTTTTTCTACTTAGATTTGTACAATCCCTCAGTTGGAAGCAAGAGGTGTTGGGGAGGACACAATGAGTGGTAATTGTTATGAATGGCTGCTGATTGACTCACAGTGTGATTAAGGAGACTCCTTAAGTGTGGAAGCCATTTAAAATGTGAGATTGTATTCATTAGCCCTGATCCAACAACCAGGCTGATCAATATTGGGACTCCTGTCGTATGCCCATTAAGCACATTGACAGCATGTTAATGTCATCCAAGAGTTCTGCGCCTTATGATGGGCTCAGACTGCTTTATAATACTTGATTTGGCACAGAAATCCTCTGTGTCTTTCATTATCCTTAACATCTACTGTTGGTGGTACATTACTTATTCATGTGCATTTATTAAGAGCTTTCACCAAAGCACTGAACAAAAGGCACTGAACAAAAAGTAACATTTTAAGAATATATAATAAATATGACCCAAAGTAAGAGAGAGAGTTAGCTATTACATTGTTCTTCGAGTGAGAACAAAAGTTGGGGAATGAAGAAAGAGAATGGATAGTAAGTGCATTCCAATATTTTGGGGCAAGAAAAGATAAAGAACAAAAACGTGATTGGGCACACAAGGTACAGTAAAAAGGGACCAAGACTGTGATCGGAGAGTACGGGGCGGAGAACAAAATGAAATCAAAGCAGAGAGATTAGGATGGGCTAAGCCACCGAGTGATATATAAAAGCAATACAACACAAGTGAAATAGCAGATGAGATGCAAAGAATAGCCAGTGCAAAAAAGCCAGAGCAGAATGTGCAGAGTCACGAGGAGGGAGATCAAACAGTAAGTGGATAGCAGAATGATAAATGCAATGGAGAGTAGGCAAGATGTTTATTTATTTATTTAATTTATTTTGACATTTGTGAAGCGCTCCCACCCCTGAGGCATCTTGGTGCTCGTTTTTTTTGACAATACAGCATAAAGTACATACATACATACGTAGTGATTCTTAGTGATATATATTGTTAAGAATTATGTTAAAATTTCAAAGTAATTCACACGGTTAATCGTATTAGTCATAGTAGGCATTTCAGGTTGATTGTAAGAGGGAGCTACTTTAGCAGCTCTTGAGAGAATAACCAGGTTTTCAAGCTTTTGCGGAAGGACCAATAAGAGGATTTAGATCTTAGTGGTGATGGAAGAGCTTTCCAGTGTTGGGCAGTTATCACTGGGAAGCTACGAACCTCTGCTTTCTGTCGTTTGAATCTGGGTATGGTGAGTAGGTGTGAGTGGGCAGAGCGAGTGGGTCAATTGGATTGTTTTTTTGTGAATTTGTTGGATATGTACTTAGGGGCTGAGTTGGACAGACATTTGTTTGTCAAGGAAAGAGTTTTGAACAAGATTTGTTCGTGGACCGGCAACCAGTGGGCATTACGTCTCGCCATGGTGATGTGTTTGTTTTTTGGGATGTGGAGATCTTCTCTTAGAGCATTGTTTTGGATCACCTGAGGTTTTGATATTGCGGATGTTAGAGCATAGAGAGTGTTACAGTAGTCTATTCTGGATAAGATGGGAGCTCTAGCAAGTGTAATGCAGCTGTCAGATGACAGGAAAGGTCTACAGGCATTGATAAGTCTTGAAGTGTAAGTTGCCGCCGAGGCCAGGGCGTTGACTTGTCTGGTTAATGTGAGTGTTGAGTCAAGGTAAATACCCAGGGTTTTTACTTCCTTGGAGACGTTGATCATAATCCCATCAATAACAAAAGATTTGAAGGTGTCAGAGAGTTTGTTTAGATGGTTTTGTGAGCCTATGAGGAATAGATTGTGTTTTTTTAATCATTTAAGCAAAGGCCATGCTGGGCCTTCCAGCCTGGATGGTTTGGTAGATTATATTTAGTGATGAGGATTTGGGTATCATCTGCATAGTTGGTGTAGGTGATACCCAAGTGAGAAGACCCTTGTGGTTCGGTAAGTCAGGAAGAACTGTGTCCAAAGTATAGCTTTGGTTGAAAAGTGGCCCTCCGAGGAGAGGTGTTTGCAAAGTACGTTGTGATTGACTAAATCAAAAGGTGCTGAGAGGTCCATCAGGAGGAGGAGCGCTAGGTTGCTGTTATCTTTGAACTCGTCCATTTGTATTTTTAAATACAGAAGGCCTGATTCAGTGCCATGCCCTGGACAGAAGCCTGATTGGTGAAGGCCTAGGAATTTGTTAGATTCCAAGTGGTTTTGGATTTGCAGATAAGCTGTTCTGTCCAGTATTTTGAGCAGGAAAGGTACTGTTGTAATAGACCGGTAGTTTGTGGGAATGTTGGGGTCTAATGTAGGTTTCTTAAGAAAGGGGAGGGCCCATGCATCTTTGAGGTTGGTTGGAACTGTGGTTGTTTCGAATGAGGCATTGATTAAGGTTGTGATGAATGGGGTAAATTCGGCAGCGCAGTATTTAATGATCAAGGCCAGGCAGACGTCACCTTGACATCTGGAGGGCTTAAGGCTTGTGATCATTTTCAAGACTTCTGTTGTGCTGACTGGGGCAAATTCAAGTTGGGTATTGGCATTATGGGGTGCACGTGTGTAAAGTTCTGCTGAGTTTGGCCAGGTGTTAAGTTATTTTTTTTAATTCAATTTTCATTTGTACCATTTGTTTAGCAGGGAGAACAAGAAGATGAGCAGAACAATAGTCTGGTCGGGAGAAGATTAGAGCAGAAATAAAAAGCTTGGTAGCTTGAAAGGAAAGAAATTGACTAACTTTCTGGGTATAGAAGAAGTGAAAATGACAAGACTTAGCGGCAGCATAAATGTGTAAGGAAAACAAGCGAGAGAGAGAGAAGAATCCAAGATTACACCAAGGTTTCGAGCAGCATAAGAGATGCAGGGAAAGCAATAGAGATAAGGGAATGGTGGGGAACTAGGAGATGCACTAATCTCACAAAGACCTATCCCATGTGGGGGAATAACAACCCTCCTATCTCGTGGGTAGTCAACATTAATTATACAAAAGGAGGGATATAAAGAATGTGCCTCGCTATAGCAACAACAGAAGACCTCAACACTAATGGACCTCTATTCAAACTGTACTGTTTAAAATATATAAATCAATTTCATTGTACATATCACACATATAATACTGTATTAAAACACTAAAATAAATGTATACAACTCCACAATAATACAAACATCTATACACAACAAGTCAATAGTGGAAAAGATCTCCATATCTCAATCAGGAATGAATTACAGTCACTTCAATGTGTAAATATTGATCGATTTCATTATAAAAAAAAGCCCTTGTTTAAAATGAAATTGATCAACATTTACACATTGTATAAATGGTTGTACTACTGTGGAGTTTTATACATTAATTTTAGCACTTTAAAACAGTGTTATATGTGTGTGCTATGTACAATAAAATCGATTTATATATTTTGAACAGTGCAGTTTGGGTATAGGTCCATTACTGTTGAGGTTTTCTATTCTTACTATAGGTTGAGGCACATTCTTTATATCCCTCCTTTTGTATAATTAAAGGGGAACTAGGAGAATCAGGAAAGAGTAATAACTCAGTCTTACTAGGGTTAAGATGGAGACAGTTAGCAGGCAGCCAAAACTGGATGGCCGGTAAGCTGGCAGAAAGAGAAGAAACATTCTCTATATTTATAAAAGTGAAAATGTGTGGGTTTGTGGCTGGGTTTGTGGCTTAGTGAAGGGTTGTTCCTTATACAGTTCCACATCGTTTCACCAAACTGCCCCAAATATTGGATAGTTACCTGTTAGGACCCTGCGGAGAGTACTGGGTACATGACATTTGGACACACCACACCATTTCCCGTATTTCAGAAAAAGTCAAAATGTGTTTGTGGGTTTGTGGCTTGGCAAAACGTTGTTCCTTATATCATTCCACACCGTTTCACCAATCTGCACCAAATATTGCATAGTTACATGTTAGGACCCTCCAGACATTATTGGCTACATGTCTTTTGGATACCCCACCCCTTTCCCTCGATTTCAGCAAAACTCCAAATTTGTTTGTTGCTTTGTAGCTTGGCAAAGCATTTTTCCTTATACAATTCCACACTGTTTTCCCAATCTGCACTACATTTTGCATAGTTACCTCTTAGAACCCTCTGGACATTACTGGCTACATGACATGTGGACATCCCACCTCTTTTTGCGGATTTCAGCACCTTCACACATGAGGCGGTTGTCTGAAATCGGGACATTTGTCCCGCAATGCACCGCAACAAACTGCACCATGCCAGGGTGAGGCAACAGGTGGGGAGAAAGCACAGTAGGTCCCAGAATGCAGCAGCACACCAACTCTCACCTCCCCCCAACATCTGCTCCAGGGTATTTCAGCCATTCCTATTGCAGTTTACTTCAGAGTGCAAAGCACATCAAGCGATAAGCAAATCGGAACAGCGAACTACAGGATCATTGAATTTTAACAATTGATGAGAGTGTTGCCATGTCTGTCCACAGACCACTATTTCTCCATCTCTAGTGTAAGTGACTATTATGAAACTAAAAGCAGGGACCACAAACAGTGTTGTTTCTGTCTGTCCAGTTGTTATACAGTTATAAGACTATGAGCAGAGACCACGTACACAGCATTATTCCTCAGTCTGCGCTGTTAGTGACTATACTGTTATAAGACTATATATATATAACTATAAATGGAGCATGTACAGTCTTGTTCTTCGGTTGAAGTCCTGCTAATGAAGAGAAGCACGATGATGGAGCTGCCGGTGGCACATTTACTTGAATGATGCACATGGCATTGGCTTTATTGTTTAATATTGAATAGTTCTGGTAAAGCAGTGATTAGTTGTTTTACCAAATAAGCATAAATAGCGCCATGTGGATACTTTTGTAACTGGTGCAAAAGTAAGCACTGCTCAGAAGAAGGAAAGCTAGTGTGCTGCTCATGAATACTAACCACCTGAAACCTGCTTAGCAAGGCATAACAGTTAGCCCAGGAAAACAAATCACCTTTGCAATAGACTAATGAGCTTATTTAAGTTTTGAATGTTTTCTACATTTCGTGGGAATATAAATTAGGTCATCACTGTGAAAGCTAATTAATCTTTACTGGACTTTCAGTCATAATTGAAAAATCACATTTTCATGTTGCCCTTGTTCCCCGTATAGTTGTATGAGTCAGTTCATACGACAAACGACACTGACATGTAACACAGAAGTATAGCAAATGTCTACAACGACAGACTGTAGACAAATACTGATCGAGTCCTCAAATTCTGGTTACCGAATTCATAAAATATATTATTCACAATATGAAATAAACAAACTCTAAATACACTATTTCTTATAAAAGTGAAGCTTAAAATATTTAAAATAAAAATGTACTATGGATACAACTCCTGTGTCTGGCGACTAGTTACTATTGGAGCTGGGGATCAAACTGAACAGAAATGTGTAATATCGACAACATATCATAGCATACACCCTGGCTCAGCATTATAGGAAGACAAATGGAAGGTGTACAGTTTTCAGAGTCTAATTCATGGCTGTATTGACATATTTGTTACTGTGGGTATATTTTATGAATTGACACATTTTGTGAAGTGTTTATCAGACATGCTGGTTTTCAAAAGTGTACCAAAACATCAACTGAATTTTATTCCACTTGATGTACAGTGTACTGGCATGTGAGTATATGATCTATTGCATTATATGTGTAAATACATCATGCAGTCAGCAAAGTTCAAGAAGCTTGGTGTTTGGGATGAAGCACTGACTCTGTAAAGGTGCGAGAGGTAGTAAAGGCTTTAGCTGCTATACATGAGCTTCCGAGCATCTGTACTCAATATTCAAAGTCGGAGATGAACCACAGTGTATATAGTACTCTGAAACACCAGTGGGTAGCTTGGCTGAGTTTAAGCCTTAACCATGAATAAGGTGTTGAAGGATGAATGAAAAAAATGACAGGACTTAAGTAGAAATAAGGGCATGCATATTATTATTTTCTTGGCCCAACCTGACAATAATAATGAGTGTGTGTTAGGGAGAATTCTCTGTTTAGGCTGAATTTTCTAACCTAGTGAGTCCCCCAGCAGCTTTGCTGGATTTTTTGGGGTTTATTTTTTTCTCCTGCCAAGAGTGAGACTCTTTTACCCTCACTCTTGGACATGATTTGAGTGTGTTCCTTTGACTCTAGATGTGTTTAATGGGCTATGGGGTATTTTACTCCATAGGGCTTCATGTGTTTTTGTGATGTGTGTTACACAGTACCCTCAGTGCAGTAACATACGGGTGTCATAGTGACTCCCCAGTATAGACTCCATACCCTGGGACTGACTACTGTCTCCCAGGGCATGTAAAGTCACCATTGACTTTACTAGTCTTAAATTCTGAACAGAACCAGTACAAACCATAATATTGTGGACGTACTGGCTGGGGCAATTCAATTGCCCCGGGGTCTGTTAGTCGAGGGGGCCCGTCTCCGTCCCCCCTGATCGAGTTTTGGCTGGTGGCAGTGGATACTACTTTTTATATTCAACCGCAAATATTTCTCTATGGGATTTTCCCATTGTTCGAGGCTACTATCTTTATTTATTTAATTACGATAGCCTCGAACATACCGCCGGTTTATTTAATTATTATTAATTCTCCGGTTGGTATTTTTTGCCAAAACTCGGTTCTAAAATGACGTTTGTGTTCTCTTCTGTGACTCCAACCCAAGTCGAGCCCTTTGTTCCACTTTTTGGCGGGCTTCTCCACAGAAGCCCTCCAAAGTGGTACCACTCTGTCTGGGGTACTTAGGAGGGGTGGAGGGGGATTTAGGCACCCTCGACTAAAGTCGCACTCCGTCCTGATTGGCCCAAGTGGTGAGCCGGCCGGCTCACCACGTAGCATGTTTGAGTGACAGCTAGGCTGAGTGAATGGGGGTTTTCCGCATAAAAGTAGGGCTTTGGGGACTGGAACTTCAGAAGTCGCCACAGGACCTAAGAATCCGACGAGGGAGAAGCTGAGCCGACCTGCCACGACGACACCACCGGTGGAGCCCTGCTGGACCGTCTCACCACTTTTTCCAACGACAGAGGAGATCTCCCGCCGGAGAGTCTTCTTCCTTTGACTGGTGGGGATAACCAGTTTCACCGTCTTTTCGCCTTCCCAAAGTATCTCGCGGCCGCCTTACCTGTGCCAAGCACCCCGGCAACCGGGACACCACGTTTTACCACGACCGCGAAATAAAGGGTAATACCTTTAACCGGAAAACTCCACGGCTGGTTTCTTCCCTGGCAGTGCAATGACCTTCAGCTTTCCTCTAAATTGAGATCTTCTCTTCCCCTGGACGATGCTGAGACTTGTACCCGCTGCCAGGAACAACTGCCACCGCTGGAGGATCCTTCCCACTTAAGGTACCGTGTTCCGCCTGGCTTCCCTTGCCACCGACTGTACGGGGTAGATTTAGCCCCCGGCTTTTGAACCTGGGTTAGCCTGGGACACCCTGGCTAAACTTTTCTGAGCCTCTCTAAACACTTTTCGAACTCTCTGCAAGACTTTCTAAGCCTAGTGTAACTGTGTGATCTTGGGCGCATTTGTGCTCGGCTCTCTCTAAGAGTGGGCCCAGCCTATGGACTTTGGCTCACAAGTGACTTTTGCTCTTCTGCCTTGCTAATAGTGTTCCTAAATCTTAGAGTGGTGTATCTTTCCATATTCTGTATTTTTCCCTCCCTTCTTCATGAACTTATTGGAGTGCCATCTATAGTTAAGCGCTCACCTCTGTCTGGAAATAAGTGGTGTTAACTAAGACTTATTTGATAAGGAATAAGGGTTGTTTATATTATAATAGTACTGTGTTTAGAGTGTTTTACAATAAGAGTGCTGGGGTGTTTCAAACAGTGTGTTTTTAAATAAATAATTATATACTTTGATACCAAAGCTCTGGTCAGTGTTTGCTTGTATTATTGTATCTGAGTGCCTATTGTGCATACTTTGCATACTGCCTAACTCTTCTTGAGGGAAGTCTGACTGCTCAGCCACAGCTACCAGGTACATCTGGGTGGTACAGACTGCTACCAAGTGGGTTTACTGCTAACACCTGTAGTCCTAAATCTTTTGCAGTGTTCCCAAAGGGAACTGCACAGGTTTCTGCCTAACAGTGTGCAAACAAATTATAATAATAAAGCAGAAATATCAATCACACAGCTCTAATTCATGATTTTATGTGACAGTTCTTAGAATGTTTTGACATGTTGCTCCAGCTTTAAATGGTGGTATGATGAATGAGGGCTGGAGGGTAGCGGATATGTTGCAACAAACCCAGCAGCAAGTTTCCGTTTCTTAATTTTGTCTGGCAGTCTTTCTGAGCTCTTGGGGATATATATTAGACAGGGACCCTGATGCCACCCAGTAGCTCCATGAGGCAGAATGAGTGCATCCTGATAGAAGCCGTATTAGAGCGGTGCCCATTTTGGCAGAGCAAGTGGTGGTGCACAACACCCGACACACATTTGTATCCAAGAATCTCTTTAAAAGTACAGATGAAAAATCCTTTCCAAAAATATGCTCACATTGAATTAAACTTCAGAGGAGGTAAGGAAATGCATTTTTGTCAATGATCACATTAATTACAACATTTCTGCAATAATATTTTTGATGACAATGTAAGATTAACTCCAAAGTAGGAACTAGTAACAAGTGATAGTTTGTTCTTATCATATAATATGTATATTTGAAGGATGCTTTATTGGAGTTAACCAGTCCATTTAAAATCATGTATTAATACAATAAGTTGGATGTAATACGATTTTGCATGTATGCTAGTGGGCACTAGAGGATGTTTTCTGGCACCAAAGTACATTGAATACATGCCATCTATGTCTTTTTCAACTAGCCTTGGCAAAGCTATAACTGACGAAACATGTGCACATGCACTAGTGTTGCCATTTTGAGAATTGTGAGATATTAAGCAATGATTTTCATGTGAATTGCAAGGTTTTCATTGGAATACCCAAGAATAGATATTTTAAGATCATATTAAGACAACCATTGATAATAACTTATGTTGTTTCAAAAATCTATATGCATATATAGAACGCTTAGGTATGTTTCTGTACTCAGCTGATGCAATTTATCAGTGTTAGGTTGCCCAATGCTGTCCAAAAGGCAAAGTGCACCTCTGTGTACCCTTCCAAATTCAACAGCTATCATTTTAACAAACAGAATGAGCATGGTTCTACAAGGTCCCCTTCAACCTCTACTATCGCAAACATTTGGAATAATTACATCTTTCCACCCCAACTTCTCTACAAACAGGGCACGGCGGTTCCAGTGTCAATGAACATTTAATTACTGGCTTAACTTTTCAGTCTCTAAAGAGCAAAATAGTGTAGGACAAATGCCTCCCCACAAGCTAAAACTAAAAGTAGGTGCTGTATTTATGCTACTACGCAATCTTATGCCATCATGGGGACTCTGGAATGGAACAAGGTTGGCAAATACGTGTCTATAAAGACACATCATAGAGGTCAGTGTAATCGATGGAACTTAGATACTGTTCTTAAACCTCACATTCTTCTCATTCCATCTTATACAACTATGCCTTTCAAATTCAAAAGAAGTCAGTGACCTATACATTTAGCCTTTTCAATGACCATTAATAAGTCACAGGGACCTATGCCCCCTTCCTGAAAGCGATCAATGGGGATCATTAATAAGTCACTGGGACGTATGCCCCCTTCCAGGAAGCTATCGGTGTTAATGGGGACAGAAGTGACCCTATGAATTAGCAACTGATATTGACCATTAAGATATGCTAGAAAGGCGTATGTTATGCCGGGAACGGCTCGTATATTTATAAATGCCCACAGATGGAAACATGTGAAGAAGTCTAAGGCAACATTGTATGGGTATTATTTCACCTAACTGATGTTCATGCACAAAAACATGCCCCTGGTGCACCTTTTCACATTATTTACAATAGGTGGTACTAGGTAGAGGTACCTATTACAGGGGCAACACAGCAAATCAAAACCATTTTTAAAATAACCTAGTTCACAAAGTCAAACCAGGTAGGCTCTTAGAGGTTTTTACCTTGGTTTCTTCTCACATGTGTAAGTTGAGGGAGGATTTGTGAAGGTACTTTTAGAAGCATGCTGTTTCACTGCTGCTCCATACCTTCAAGCTTTATTCAGTTTTCTCCTGCATTAAATTACTATGGATATTTAGGTTGTTCTTTTTTGAAGCCTGCCACGCAGGCAGTATAAATAAAGTCTGCATTCATGAAGACAAACTTATTGGCTTTGACAATGTTTATATTTAAATGTTCCTAACCTTCGATTAAGACAAAGTGCACTGGTACAAATCTTCATAGAAAAGGTCCTGAGATTTATTTCCTTTCAGAGAACAATGTAGGCATCAAATAGCATTTTTTTTAAAAGAGAGTGGAAAGTGTTTTTACATTTGTTTATTTACTGTTTATTTTATGTATTGCACTTCCCCTCCCCCTCGCACTTTTCCCTTGCACTTGTGTGATCTCAATGTCACCTTGCCTAGTAAGATCGTTGTCTCTGTCTTCCCTCTGTTCCCCTCCCTTGCCTCGTCGCGCCTTCGAACACTTGTGTATAGGCGCGTTATAAATACCATATCATATCATACAATGTTCCTATGTTTCAGTAGACATTCTTCATTATCTCCTTGCATATTGTTTTATTTTTTTTTATTTTTATAAAGCAGCACTCACGCATAGGTCTCAGGATTATGATGGAATTGCTCTGGATTGGCAGATTACAGAGCAGTTTAGTGTTGCGGCAGAATTAATAATTGTTAAATGTGTTTTTCTGAGCATGATTTTATATTATATGTTTCACAACTGTTACTGGAACCCCGGTCCGATTCAATCCTTCAGGCTCTATCCCCTTTCTGCCAGGAGCCCTTTCTGCCAGGGTGTGCATAGTGGTCTCTGCGGACTATAACGCTAATCCTTTATAATCTTAATCAAATGAGGATTTAGCAAGTCGGAACCTGGTGTCCAGAATTTCACCCATTAATAATTAAGTATATGCGTCTATTTCGTAAGCATTCTCTCTTTTTATATTTATTTACCGAGCCAGGTTGCCATATTACTACTGGGAGCTTCAACTGGGTTCTTCCACCCAGTCCATCTTTTAGGAAGGGAGAAGTCACCTCATGTATTGATTCCATCATGATGAATTGTAATACGTTTACTTGTAGAAAGAAAATCAATTTTTCAATATCTTTGGGAATGATCGCTAGCTGTAATAAATTACACGAGTCTGACAAAAACAAGCATAGAAAATGTTCCGTACAGTAAAGGGGTTGGAAACGCAGACTGTGTATGCAGTATAATGGTAATTAGGAGCAGCAAACAACATTATTTTTACATTCCCCTGTGGTCTTGAAGAGAGCTATGAATATGTGGCTCTAAACCTGGATTACTCATGAAACCTTTATCTTTTTTGTTGTATTCTAGACTCCTTCATCTAAAATTGGACTGGACAGAAGTACTGGAATGTTAGGTGAAACACTATCCCAAGTACTGTGGAATGATATGACTCTGAATATAAATTCCAGAAAAGAAGACTACCTCGAATTATAAGTCCTCATAGTCAAGTAGCTTTTTACTTTACTTGAAAATTGTGTTAGAGGCATAGTCAAGAGTATATAAGGATGTATTAAAAGAAAAGAGCCAGGTATGAAATGTTAGATTAAAATGAATAATTTGGCTTTGTGTAATGCCAAACAAGGTTTCTGGCAACAGGTGTCACTGGGCTAAATTGGCTGTTCTTCATCAGCCAATGCTTCTGTTTTGGCCTCAGTGGGGGAATTACTTAATCACTTTGAACACTGTCAGTGCATTATCTGAATAACACCTCTGAACGTAGATAAGAACCATGCAACTCCTTTAGTCAAAATTGTAATGGGTTTGTTTTGTCTACCCAAACAATTATTACAGTAATATAGGGGCCGATTCATGGAACAATCGTGCGCCGAATTCGGTGGCACAAGCGTGAAAAAACCAGCGCACGTGTGCGAATCGCACGCAAGTGATTCATGGAAATCTGTGCATGTGTTTTTCCAGGGAGCTGTGCCGAAACCGCGTGTGGTGCACACGGGCGCACACGTCACTGCGACATGCCAAACGATGTGCACGATGCGCACAGCGAAAGCGCACAACGTGTAGTGCACACACCAAAAAGGGGGCGGAACATGCGTAATGGGGAACAACGCGTGAAAATGAGGGCGTAACTGGGGAAGTAATGCTGGGAAATACAAAGCACGCCCACACGCTCGCGAACAACATGTATTCATGGAATGGAATAGGGAAAACCCACGCACACCAAAAGACACACGCAGGCGTAAGCACGTCCACCACACGAAGGCAGGTGGAAGCGTCCCCGCGCAGTATAAAAGTGCGCACAAACAACAAACACGTATATACAGCTATGATAGATGTCCCATTTCTCGCAGCAGTGATCGTGGGACACCGCAGGAGGAGAATAGCCAAGCCCCGCATTTTTTTGCCCAGGACCAGCCTTTTTGGGATGCCTGATGACCAGGTCTATGGCAGGTATAGGTTTCTACCTAATATCATCCTAGACCTGGTCACTGAGTGGGAGGATGAGCTCACATCACCCACCTTGTGCTCCCAAGCACTGAACCCCTTGGAAAAGGTGCTCAATGTCCTGCATGTTTTGGCCACTGGGTCATTTCAGTGGACAACTGCCATAGATTGGGGGGTGTCTCACAGGCCACACAGTCACACTGCCTACACCAGGTGTTGGCAATCATGACTGCGTGCCCCTCAGTCCGCAGGCGCATATACATGGCTAGAACACCCGCAGAAAGGCAGGCTGTGGTCCAGGACTTTTACAGGGTGGCACACTTCCCCAAAGTGCTTGGTGCCATAGATTGCACCCATGTGGCCCTAAGTTCACCTAGGGCCACTGAGAACATCTACCGCAACCGCAAGCACTGGCATTCCATCAACGTACAGGTTGTATGCGATGCCCATGGAATCATCCCCTCTGTCTATGCAAACTATCCTGGGTCTACCCATGATAGTTTCATATACAGAATGTCCGCCCTGAGCCGGGACCTGGAAGCTGGGAAGCATGGCGACACATTGCTCATTGGTGAGTACAAATGTATGTGTACATGCATGCATGTCACACACAGACAAATACACAAACCCAACTAATGACAACCATCCTCACGTCCCCAGGGGAAAGTGCCTACCCTCTGAGCAACCACATGATGATGCAAATACAGAACCCCACCACACCACCCCAGGTAAGATACAACGCAGCCCATATTGCAACCAAGCGCAGAGTGGAGCGCACATTCGGAGTGCTCAAGTCACGCTTCCGCTCCCTTGACCGCTCTGGGGGGAAGCTACTATATGCACCCCCAGTAGTGTGCAGGATCATTGTGGCAGCATATGCCCTGCACAATGTTGCAACACGGCGGGGCATATAGGTGGACATGGTGGTGTTCCCACATCCCCAAACTGCACATGGGAGGGGAAAGGGCACATGGCGAGGCAGCCCGGACCCAGCTTGTGGCCACATTTTTCACCTAAACTCCCACCCCTGTGGAGTACACACAGGCCTGTCACATACCAGGTGACAATCGATGATGACAAAGAGACTGTCAACTGTCACAACCTTACCACCCTGAGAATGTTTCCACGGAAGTGCTACATTGTGTGCATCCCTAGCTACTTAAACATAACCAATCCGGTGTGACCAAAAAGAACACATGCAAGGTGCATATCACACCACCCCCCTGCAAAACAGGCCATGAAATCACTGGTATGTCACACAAACCCTCCCAACCCCCATCACCCTCGTCAGCCACACCATGACCTGGCATGCAATAGCAAAAGAGCAAACCAAAAGCACAACACATGACATATTAGATATAAAGTTCCACGTGATAAATGGAAAGAGGCCTGAGACAATCAAACCTGACATGGAATCAGATGAAATGACTGACCAACAACCTCCCACACATACAAAGTCATACACAAATGCAAGCCACCAGCGGTACCATCAACAAATGACAGAATGCCTTTTGGCATGCACATTGGCCAATCCAAATCTGCAAATCCCACAACCGTGTGCTGTGTGTGTCCCCTGCAACACACTGCTCAGCACACAGCACAGTGATCAGCCATTGTGTTGGGGATACACCTTGAGCATCATATAAAAAGGACAAGCAACAAAAATAACCCAGTGATGCATGTACACGATGCCAAAATGGTAAGTGATCATGTGCTGCAGGGACACAGCATGGCAGAGAAGGCAATCTGTGTGCACGTTTGGGCATGGAAGGGTGGTTGAATGTGTGGTGGTGCATTGTGTAAGTGTTTGTGTCAGTAGGGACATGCACTCAATACATGCATGTGAAATGAAGTGACCTTCAGTGTCCTGTACACATCACATGTGAACATTGCCCATGTGGACACCCCAGTGTGTCAAATCACACCAATCCACTGACACCTGAAAAGTAAACCCAACACAGGAACAGCCATTGACCAGCAGAACACATCATGTACATAGTACCCCACATTGACAATGGCAGAGAGTGCCCAATCACTGTAACCCAAGCGTACTGTCTGACAACAAAAGCCCCTCCCTCATTTCCTCATCACCATGACCTTCAGAAGAACTGTCTCTGGGGTCTGTCGGCTTCTTCCTTCTAGTTTACCTGGCTTCAGGATCCCCCTTCCCCTTGCTTTCCTTGTTCTTCCTTTCATGTAAATAGGGTCTAGCCCCCTCAGAGGCCACCTTGACCGGTAAAAATCCCAAATCGCAGAGAACTCCGAGGAGCCAAACCCCCAAACCAGGGAAAAACGCCTCTAGCCACCAAAAAACCCTGGAAGAGTCTCCAGTAGATGACTTGAAGTCACAGAATATGGCCAAGTACATGTCCTAGCTGAATGATAGAATAACTTCCAAGGTTGCACAGCTGAAAAATGGTTCAACAGGATGGGTAGGAATTTGAGTACACAATAATCAATGAGGATGCCACAACTGATGGGTAGAGCTGGAACTTGAGTAGAAAATATCCAAGGAGGCTGGCACAACTGGATGGTGGAGCTGAAACCCATCAATCCTTGATAGCGTGAAGGAAGAAAGGCACAAGTCTGGAAAGGCACAGTGAATGCGAGATAGCCGGAAACAGCTGACAGCAAGTTAAGAGCCACAACAGTTAAATAGCATTGATAAAAGGCCAAAGTCAACATAGAGGTATAGATGTAATAGATGAAACACAGGAGGAGCGAGAGAGAGATGCTGTGGAACAGAAGTGTACTGAGGCAAACCGAGGCAGTGTAAGAGTATGTGAAAATAACTGCCCGAGAGATGGGCAGACAGATCTGCAACAAGGACAGTAGCAGGAAGAAAAACAGGGACTAAAGGCACCAGAGTGTGAAAAACAAGTAAAAGAGCTGTAGTCCAGTAGGAAAATTGCACCGTCAGGCAGCAGCGAAGTCCAAGAGGGAAGACAGATACAACGTGCCGTCCAAATGGAACAGAGTGGAGAAGTAGTATAGGCGGACATCTCAGGTGATGACTAGACTGTGAGTTTGTGTTTCTTTGGTCACATTCCTAATGCATCCACCTTTGCCACAATCCCCAGGGGCTGAACTGAACACGTACCAACTTGACATTGTCACCACCCAGCCCCATCCCACCATCAGTGTGACTTTGACAGCTAAAGGGTGCAGGCTACCGTCTACAGCATGAAGGGCATCAAGCACGTATACAGGCAAGAAATGAAAAAACATCACAATCAACTTCAATAAATGGACAGTTCAAAAATGTACTCACCAAAATTGATTGCAGAGATGCCATGGAGAAAACATCCATAACCCCCACTAGGGGTGTAAACACAAGTAGTACAGCAGCAGACATGCCACAGATATGATGAAAGTCTAATGCCATTGTGTAAATTGTTGTCACACCGAACCATCCTTGCAAGCCCATGGAAAGGGGAACCAGGAGTGGCATATGTGTCTGGACCCCAAGCCACAAACACATACACGAGACAAGCTTGAATAGGTCCAGCTGCAACAGACAGTGGATGCTTTCAAAAGCCACAAAGCACCACACCGTCACATGAATGCACAATAGACAAATAATAGTATTAAAAAAATATTAAATGGCCACATACGACCTAGGGGGGCACCCAGGAGGGGGGAGGTACAGGGTGCACCTCAACACCCACATGCAATGATGTTAAGATAAAAAAAACCTCCATGGGCTCAACGCCTGCATGGCCCGACCTGTGTGGGAGATAAGTCGTCGTTCTGCTCACCCTCTGGATGGAAATCAGAAGGTGGAGGTGGCACAGTTTCCTAACCATGACTATGCGCAGCTTGCCCCTCAACAGCAGCAAGTCTGCGGGACTGGTAATCCCAGTCCTGTGTGGAGATGGCACGTAGGTCAGCATGCAGCACCTCACGTGATACGCGTGCTTCCTCTTGCAAGGTAGCACGTGTAACATGTAGTTCTGCCTTCATGGCCTCACATGACATCTGGAGCACCTCCTGGCATGCACGTAGCTCAGCCGAGATGGTAATCTCAAGCTGCCCAACCTCTCCTCTGACCGCTGCCTCTGGGAAATGTTGAGCACAGCCAGAGTAGCTCTGAGGGATTCATGGTCATCCCTCAGGGCCTCTATGTGTGCCTCTGTGTGAGCAGCAAGTGCTTGATGCAGAGACACCATTTCAGCTCAGCGTGCCCTGTCTGAGGCCGCCATGCCCAGCCTGAGTGAGCAGGCCGTGGACTGCGCTGCCCGCTGCTGGAGCTCCATCTGCCTAGCAGGGGAGACCACGGATTGGGCCACACGTTCCATACTCTGAGCCATCTTATCAATAGCTGTCTCCTGTTGTTCTGAATTGGCATACATGGATTGCTCCTACTCAGTATACCCCGGTGGCGCATGGTTCCAACACTGTCTGGCCCCTCAGTGCAGGTGTTACAGACAGAAGATCATCCACATCAGGATCAGTCACCATCGATGAATGGACATGACACGCATCCAACTCAACATTGTGCTCAGGGTGATCATCAGAGCTAGACTGATTGCCAGCCCTGGACACGATTGTCTGGAACTTAAATGGTTTCTCGTGATCTACCACTCCACGAATCCCCCTTGTGCTGGGTTGCTGATCTAATAGTAACCCTGTGTCTTATAACCATCCGCTGGCTCCATTGCGTCATCATCTGTAATGTGAAAAAAAGCAACATGAGTACACATGTCAGAAGCACATAACCCCCATACACATAGACATCACATCGACAGCCAACACATGAAGCAGACATGTCACACACAACTGAAATTCCGGCATGCATCCAGTGGCATTGATATGCAACTGCATCCCAAAAGCAGAAATGGATGTGTGTAAATAGCGAAGCCTACAGATGTACTGAATGTAGTATATCACCTCCATCACACACCGCCTCTGTCAGACACATATCACAGGCAGAAATGACAGATGACAACAAAGAGATGGCACATACCATAAGCATGTCTGAACAGCCAAACGGCCACAGCTGCAAGTGAATCCAAACACACCATGACACACCTAACATGCATGTACGCATGCATCACTAAATCATCATCACCAATATAGCTTCATCCATCTGCAGCTCAGCCCGTGCCAGGCGTCATGGGCCATGTAGACATAGTGAATGTCCCGAGCAAAGGGAGGGCCTGTAACCAGACATGAGGGACCATAACGTCCAGTACGGTCCGAGCTGCCGGTCCATGAAGCCTCCAGAACAGCCCTCAGGGCCTGATTCAGCACATTGTGCATTGATTGTGCCCTAAAACATTATTCAGTGTGTCAAATCATCATGGCCAGGCCACACCAGATTAGCTAAGTGGACCTGGGCGTACACGTACTGCAAAACAGTGCACCTTCAGGATTGTGCCACTTGAACATAACAGGCACAATGCTGAAATCTCAGCAGCATTTATGTTAATTAACAACATATTAGTCATTCAACAAAAAAGCTGCAGAGAACACATGTGTAAATAAACACTTTCACACACACATAAGTGAGTAGCTGCAATGTTGCACTACACAACGTTGAAGCTGCTTGCATATGTACATGTGAAATATTCAAATACACCCATGTTCCTATACACCCGTATGGTGAATATGAACAGCATCCTATACAGCAAAGCAAGCAGCCACAACGCTGCTTGCTTTGATGTATGTGAAAGTGAACACATACACACGTGAGGTCAGCTCGACAGTCATTACAATCCGATTGGCAGGCTATAATCAATATGTGGCCTATACCAGTCAGTATAGTCCGCTGAATGACCAATCAACTTTGCTAAAAACCCGCTAGGGTGTTCCAATACTGAGTACATATGTCACAGGATGCACCTGTGTCCGTGCCTTTCATGACAATGAAGGGATGACAATCTGACCATACATGCCAGGTCAATTTGACATTGCAGCAGTGAGTAGGTATGTAGAACGGTGTAACATGGCTCAGAAGTGGGTTGGTGCAGTGCAGAACATGTGTATGTTACCGACTATCTACATCAACAAGTACATTATAATGTCAATCAATAAACATGAAGGCAGTGTAAGGGCAAATTCAGGCCTCATGTGCAATGTGCATGCAATGGGTTGTATGGCTACAGGTAACCCCTCCCCCCCTAGTGAAAATGCAGGGGGGCATTGCATGGCAGTGAAAGGTTGACCAGAGAACTGTGTATTGAGAGACAGTGTTGAGTAGCGTCAATTGCATCATCTGAGTCAACTGACACCACAGCAGATGAGAATGGGACAGTAAGCAGGACACATGATGAACACTCTGTAGTACACCCATTTGTGCAGAAGGCACTACACCCGTTGAACAGAGTCAGGGGGCCTGCAACAAGGGGAGGCCTGTGCCCCACACAGACTATGACACCCTAAACATGTGCGTGATGAGGACTGAGCCAGAGAGAGCATGGAATTGATGAGCAAATGCCATTATATGTATGTCATCCTGGACACGTACTACAATGATCATCCTGCCAAGGACACATAGGGGCATGCATGGAATGCACATGGAGCATGAATGGGCACTCATGTCCCTGGGGAGCATCTGCCATCTGCACAGTCCGAGTGTGACACCCTGCATCAAGCACAAAGAATGTACCCCACAGTATGTGTCTGGCAGGTTGGCAGTGGGAAGTGTGCATGTACACAGGAGCGTGGGGCAGTCCATTGCAGTAGTCCAACATGTTACCCACCAGTGCCATGGTGAAATTGGGGTGCAGGGTGTTAGGCAGAATCCTATGCAGTTCCCTTAGGCACCACTGCAAAAGATTTAAGACTACACGTGTTTGGCAGTAAACCCACTTGGTAGCAGTCTGTACCACACAGATTCACTTGGTAGCTGTGGCTGAGGAGTCAGAATTCCCTCAAGAAGAGTTAGGCAGTATATAGAGTATACACAATAGGTACAGAGATACAGTAGCACAAGCAAACACTGACCAGAGCTTTGGTTTAAAAGTATATAATTATTTATTTAATGACACACTTGTACATTACACTAGCACAAAGAGGTAAGTAAATTCAGCACACTGTCACTATTATATATATACAACCCTAATTACTTATTAGACAAGTCTTAATGAGAAACACCACTTATTTTCAGATAGAGGTGAGCGCTTAACATACGATGGCACTCTAATAAGTTATTAAAAAGGGAGGGAAAAAGGCAGAGTTATGGAAGCACACAAACTTCAATACTTTTCAAAGAACCACAGTAAGGCAGGATAGGCAGAGTTCTACTGGAGAGCAAGGAAGTCAATTGCAAGGTCCACTTTTGGAGAGAGCAAGCAGAAGGGGTCCAGGTTCACACAGTGGGGTTATGCCCAAAGAGTCTTGTAGATAGTTCGCACACAAAGAATGAAATTAAAGTCAGGAAAAGTTAGCTAGGTTGTCCCAGGCCAGCCCAGGTTAGAAAGTCGAGGCTTTACTGTCACCCCGAACGATATGTCGCAAGGGAAGCCAGGCGGGACACAGTACCTTAAGTGGGAAGGAAGCTCCAGCGGGGGCAGTTGTTCCTGGCAGCGGGTGCAAGTTGGTGTTTCGTCCAGAGGAAGAGGAGGTCTCGTAGTGGAGGAAAGATGAAGGTAGTTGCACTGCCAGGGAAGAAACCAGCTGGGGAGTTCTTCGGTTAAAAGGTACTACCCTTCTATTCACGGTAGTGGTAAACCCGTGGTATTCCGGTTGCCGGGGTGCTTGGCATGGGCAAGGCTGCCACGAGATGCTCCAGGAAGGTGAAAAGAAGGCAAAACTGGTTATCCCCACCAGTCAAAGGAAGAAGACTCTCCGGACTGGAGATCTCCTCTGTCGTCGGGAAAAGTGGTGAGACGGTTCAGCAGGGCTCCACAGGTGGTGTCGTCGTTGCAGGTCGGCTCAGCTTCTCCCTCCTCGGATTCTTAGGTCCTGTGGCGACTTCTTAAGTTCCAGTTTCCAAAGCCCTGCTTGTATGCAGCAAACCCCCATTCATTCAACCTAGCTGTCAATCAAACATGCTAAGTGGTGAGCCGGCCGGCTCACCACTTGGGCCAATCACACAAGAGTGCGACTTGAGTTGCCAAGGCAACTCAGTCCAGGGTGCCTAAACCCCCTCCCACACCCCCTGTGGTACCCAGACAGAGTGGCACCACTTTTGGAGGCTTCTGTGGAGAAGCCAGCCAAAAAGTGGAACAAAGGGCTCGACTTGGGTTGGAGTCACAGAAGAAAACACAAACGCCATTTTAGAATCGAGTTCTGGCAAAAAATACCAACCAGTGAATTAATATTAAATAAATAAACCGGTTGTATGTTCGAGGCTATAGGAATTAAATAATTAAAGTTGGTAGCCTCAAATAATGGGAAAATCCCATAGAGATATATTTGCGGTTGAAAATAAAAAGTAGTATCCACTGCCACCAGCCAAAACTCGATCAGGGGGGACGGAGACGTGCCCCCTCCAACAACAGACCCCGGGGCAATCGAATTGCCCCGACCAGTACGTCCACAATATGATGGTTTGTACTGGTTTCTGTTCATAATTTGGGACTAGTAAAGCCGATGGTGACTTTACATTCCCTGGGAGCCAGTAGTCAGTCCCAGGGTATGGAGTCTATGCTTGGGGGTCGCTACGACACCCCTGGGTTACGGCACGGAGGGTGCTGTGTAACCCACAACAAAAACACATGAAACCCTATGGAGTAAAAGACCCCATAGCCCATAAAACACATGGAAAGACAGGAACACCTCAAATCATGTCTAAGAGTGGGAATAAAAGTGTCTCACTCTTAGCAGGAGAAAGAAATAAACCCCAAAAATCCAGCAAAGCTGCTGGGGAACCACTAGATTTGGGAAATTAGCCTTTACAGATAATTCTCCCTAACACAGGGGGGTGGAGGGGCAAGGGAGCATGCCCGTGTGGAGTACCCGCTTGCAGGCAGAACACACATGCACATCAGTCATGCGATGATATAGTCCGAGTGCTGAATAGAAAGACATCCCAGGCTACATGCAGAAGGGCCAGTGAGCTGGAACATGGACGGGAGGGGCAGCCGGGTGACTAGCATGTGAGTAGGGTGCAAGTGTGGTGATGAGGACAGTCCCCACCTGCTCTACATGTTCAGCATGCAGCACAGCAGGCACACATTAGTGAAGCATTGCATGACTCGCACATGAGAACCATGTATACATAGCATGTAGTGGCAGTCAAGCACAACACATCACACAAGTAAATCACACATGGGCTGGACAAACACGCAACAACACTCACCGGACGGACCATCAATATCCAGCATCTCTACCACTCCTTCGACCAATTGTGCCGGGATGAACTCCGCAGCGATCACCTCGTGCGTAGTGAGTTCTCCTCCTCAGGTGCTGGCCCACTGCCAGTCTCCCGAGTCATGACATAATTGGAGGCACGCTTTAGCTTAGCACAGCGTCTGAGGTCATCCCAATGCTTTTTGCACTCCTGAGCTGTGCGCACCTCATGTCCGGATGCACTAACACCCTCTGCAACATGCTTCTAGTGGTCTCGCTCGGCAGGTGCAGTGTGACAATTTGGGCCCACTAGCATATGACAGTCGTGTTCCGACACGTAGCTCACAAGGAAGTCAAGTTCATGCTTGCCGAAAGGCTTCTTCCTCGACGTGCCGGAGGCCAGAGCCGTGTCTGGGGTCCCAGCCTCTTGTGCAGGAGCAACCTTCCTCCTCTTGGGCAGTGGTCTGGACCCTGACTGGCAAATACCACCCTGATCAGTAGGGGCAGTGGCGCTGGTGGACTGGACCAAGGGAGTGGCAGGTGGAACTAGGACAGAAGCCCTGACTTGAGTCAGTGGCTGCTGGGTGCTCTTGACTGGACCCAGCGCAGCAACAGCCGCTGGGCCAAGGTCTGTGACCGAGACTGTCCTGGCTGGCAGACCCACAGCCGGGGTGGTGTTGGCTGTTGCCAAAACCCGGCTGGGCGGGGCAGCAGATGACAACACTGGCCCAGGGACATGTGCCTCAGTTGGAGCAGCCCAGCACGCACATGGCTTGTGCCTCCTGACCACCTGGAAATCCGCCTGGGAGTCATCAGGTGCCAACGCATCATGTGTTGGCTGACCCTGAGCCTGGGTGGGTGTCGCCACAGCTGCACCTGCAGCTCCCACTATCATTGGCACGTGGAAGTCGATGAAACTGACTGCCGGGTCACATGGGCACCAGTGTTAGATGCAAGAGGTGCATCTCTCGGAGCCGCCGGGGGTGGTGACATGAATGCACAACACGTAGCAGAACATCATGCCGAAGTGGTGCACCCCTGCATCTTCCCCCTCTGCAGCCACCCTGGGCCCCATGGACTACCCTACTCCCTGGTCACCCCGGCCACGTCCCTGACCACCCCAAACACGTGGAGGATGCACAACGGAGGCACCCCTCACCTTTCGTGGCCTCCCAACTGTGGCACAGATGTATTAGTGCCAATGGGAGGTGTACACGACAATTGTAGTGGGCAATTGGGGTGAAGGGGGTGGGGTACTAGATGTAAACAGCACCCCTGTGCACCTACAAGGCTGTATGTGACCCCGGTGAGAAAATGATGGGTCACGCAACGCTCAGGCACCCCGAAACTGTAGTAAAACCGTGCATGCAACCCCGGTAGCCCACGTAGGTGGAATTAACCTCCGGCAGTACGCGGTAGCACCCAGGGACACAAAAAACGCATACGTGTGGGACACACAGGCTACTATGACCTCGGAAATGGGTAAGCAATACACAAGGGGACCCGTAGTTGGAAAAATGGCATGCGCAACTCACCGTCTGACTAGCATGGGAAAGAAAAACACGTGTAGGCAAGACCCACACCAAAAGAAGAGGTACGTCCTCGATCTGCTGCGATGGCGTGTGAAACAACAAGTAGTAGCAACACACGTGTCAGTCTCCACAAAAAGCACGTACAGCGAACTGCTGGGCTGCGCTCACCTTTAACCCGTGCCGAGGGAAACGCTTGCATGCGTCTCGTCACCTACGTGCTTAGACCCTTTCCTCGAATTACATGCATTCACACGCGGAAGTGCTGTTATTGCATGTGTGGATTCACTATGCACCCGTACCGAGGGAAACACCTGCATGCATCACGTCACTTATGCTCTTACGAGCTAAGGCCCTTTCCTCAAATTACATGCTGATGTGCTGTTTTTTCACCTGCCAAATCACTCTGCATCAAGCTGGCCATGCAACAACACACGGAAAACCATGCTCCTGCCCAGAATGCCATTTTCCTGCCCCTCAGATCCCTGAGCCGCCTCCCACATGCCTTCTGCTGCTGCCTGCCTGCCTGCTGGCCACGTGCCCTGCTATTTGGTGCCTGCACGTCAGCCATCTGCAGGGGTCCAGTTGCTGCGACCACTCCTGCTGGAACAAAAGACTCCCGACTGCAGTTCCATCGCTCCACAGCCCAGCACCAGGACCCAGTTGCCCACCCACACCTGCCTCGGAGGTTGCCATGTCGGGCCAAAATCCATCTGGGACCAGTGGCGAGCCCCCGGCAGAGAGGCAGAGGGCTGCCAGCTTCACTGCAAGAGCTTCACTGCTGGTGGAGCAAGTCCTGGTGCATTATGATGCCCTCTTCGGACGACCACGAACTGACAAGGATGGATGGAAGAGGATCTGGATGAACATCGTGGTTGCCATCAAGGTGGAGGGGGTGACGAAACCGCGACCTGCAACACGCCCATAAGCGCTGACTTCAGGTCCAGGACCCTCAGGAAGGCCCGGCACCTCTTGGACAAAGCGGATGCAGTGGGGTGCCGGGTCTGCCTTACCACCGACCATATGAGGGTCCTGGAACGCAGTCACCCAGCGCTTCACCTCCAGGTCGTCGAGAGGCAGACCCATCGGGAGTCGAGCGGTAAGTGTCCATGCCTACTCATTGGACGCAGTGCATGTTGAGGGCAGGCTTAGTGTGACAATTTGGGCCTACTAGCATATGACAGTCGTGTTCCGACACGTAGCTCACAAGGAAGTCAAGTTCCTGCTTGCCGAAAGGCTTCTTCCTTGACGTGCTGGAGGCCAGAGCCGTGTCTGGGGTCCCACCCTCTTGTGCAGGAGCAACCTTCCTCCTCTTGGGCAGTGGTCCGGACCCTGACTGGCAAATGCCACCCTGATCAGTAGGGGCAGTGGCGCTGGTGGACTGGACCAAGGGAGTGGCAGGTGGAACTAGGATGGAAGCCCTGACTTGCATCAGTGGCTGCTGGGTGCTCTTGGCTGGACCCAACACAGCAACAGCCGCTGTGCCAATGTATGTGACCGAGACTGTCCTGGCTGGCAGACTCACTGCCAGGGTGGTGTTGGCTGCATCTGCCCATGCAATTGCCAACACCCGGCTGGTCGGGGCAGCAGATGACAACACTGGCCCAGGGACATGTGCCTCAGTTGGAGCAGCCCAGCGTGCACATGGCTTGTGCTTCCTGACCACCTGGAAATCCTCCTGGGAGTCATCAGGTGCCAACGCATCATGCGTTGGCCGACCCTGAGCCTGGGTGGTGGTCGCCACAGCTGCACCTGCAGCTACCACTACCATTGGGCCCGTGGCAGTTGATGAAACTGACTGCCGGGTCACATGGGCACCAGTGTTAGATGCAAGAGGTGCATCTCTCGGAGCCGCAGGCGGTGGAGGCATGAATGCACCAACACGTGGCTGAACATCCTGCCGAAGTGGTGCACCCCTGTATCTTCTCCCTCTGCAGCCACCCTGGGCACCATGGACTCCCTCTACTCCCTGGTCACCCCGGCCACGTCCCTGGCCACGCCCAACACATGGAGGATGCACAACTGAGGCGGCCCTCACCTTTCGTGGCCTCCTAACCATGGCACAGATGTAGTAGTGCCAATGGGAGGTGTAAACGACAATTGTTGTGGGCAATTGGGGTGAAGGGGGTTGGGTACTAGATGTAATCAGCACACCTGTGCGCCTGAAAGGCTGTATGTGTCCCCGGTGAGAAAATGACGGGTCACACAACGTTCAGGCTCCCCAAAACTGCAGTAAAACCGTGTACGCAACCCCGGCAGCCCACGTGTGTGGGTGTGGAATTAACCTCCCGCAGTATGCGGTAGCACCCAGGGACACAAAAACGCATACGTGTGGGACACACGGGCTACTATGACCTTGAAAACGGGTAAGCGATACACAAGGGGACCTGCAGTGGGAAAAATAGCATGCGCAACTCACTGTCTGACTAGCGTGGGAAAGAAAAACACGTGTAGGCAAGTCCCCCACCAAAAGAAGAGGTACGTCCTCGATCCGCTGTGATGGCGCATGAAACAACAAGTAGTAGCAACACACGCGTCGGTCTCCACAAAAAGCACATACAGCGAACTGCTTCGTTCACCTTTAACCCGTGCCGAGGGAAACGCCTGCACGCGTCTCGTCACCTACATGCTTAGGCTCTTTCCTCGAATTACACACATTCACACGCGGATGTGCTGTTTTTGCACGTGTGGATTCACTATGCACCCGTACCGAGGGAAACAGCTGCGTGCATCATGTCACTTATGCTCTTACGCGCTAAGGCCCTTTCCTCAAATTACATGCTGATGTGCTGTTTTTTCAAATGTCAAATCACTCTGCATCAAGCTGGCCATGCAACAACACACGGAGGACCATGCTCATGCCCAGAATGCCATTTTCCTGCCCCTCAGATCCCTGAGCTGCCTCCCACAAGCCATCTGCTGCTGCCTGTCTGCCTGCTGGCCACGTGCCCTGCTATTTGGTGCCTGCACGTCAGCCATCTGCAGGGGTCCAGTTGCTGCGACCACTCCTTCTGGAACAGAAGACTCCCAACTGCAATTCCATCACTCCACAGCCCAGCACCAGGACCCAGTTGCCCACCCACACCTGCCTCGGGGGTTGCCATGTTGGGCCAAAATCCATCTGGAACCAGTGGTGACCCCCCGGCAGAGTGCTGCCAGCTTCACTGTAAGAGAAGTTGGCATCCGGGTGGAGCAAGTCCTGGTGCATTATGATGGCCTCTTTGGACGACCACACGGTGACAAGGATGGACGGAAGCGGATCTGGATGGACATCATGGTTGCCATCAACGCGGATGGGGTGGTAACCCGCGACCTGCAACACGTCCATAAGTGCTGACTTCAGGTCCAGGACCCTCAGGAAGGCCCAGCACCTCTTGGATGAAGCGGATGCAGTGGGGTGCCAGGACCGCCTTACAACCGACCAGATGAGGGTCCTGGAATGCATTCGCCCAGCGCTTCACCTCCAGGTCCTCGAGTTGCAGACCCATCTGGAGTCAAGCGGTAAGTGTCCATGCCTACTCATTGGACGCAGTGTATGTTGAGGTGTGCCAGGAGTGTGCAGCTTGGACATATGTCTGAAATGGCCCATGTATGGATGTGTATGTGCAGGGAAATGACCGTGCTGCATGTGAGTACAGTCATGTGTGATGCACATCAATGATGTATGTGTTCCAAAGCATGATGCACAACTGCATGTGGAGATGCACACGTTAGCATTTCTGTGTATGTACTATGCCATGGTTGGGGTGTGACACATGGATGCTGGTGCTACCTCCATGTACGTGCCTGGCGTACATGTGCGTGTGTGTGTTTGACATGGGTGCGACTGTGATACGCCATGGATGCATGTGACACAGACATGTAGGTACCCGATGGCAGATGTGACATAGTTGCCGATGATTGCACTGTGACAGATGGTGGAGATGTACAGATGCATGTCTGTCTTGTGGCATGTGTGCATGTGTTCGGCACTTTCCATGTTGCTTGTGATGTCATGCCAACCTTCGGATGTTCATGCTGTTGTGTATGTATGGATGCTGCTGCCTGCTGCACGATTCCAGTTAATTTGTGTGTGGGTTCAAATGATATGAGTGTTGGGGAGTGTACAGGGGCCTACGGAGGAAGATGGCACAGAGTCATCCAGGTCGGTGGGGGGTTTGGTTGAGGAGGAGGCTGTGGAAGCCCCACACACAGGGCCTTGAAGGGGGGATTCCACTGGTGCTAGTGGTGCAGTCCAGGGTCAGGGACAGGAGGCAGCACAGGCTGCCGCAGAGGTGCCTGTGTGTAATGCTGTTCCCGATCCTGTGACTGCATCATCCGGCACACACAGGGGTGCCTCCGACCAGACCCGTTTTCAGGGAGTGGATGTGCAAACAACACCTGGCCTTCCTCTCCCTGCGGATGTGGCAATCCGTGACCGGCAGCGGTTGGGCCAGCGGATAGATGCGGAGCGGTGGCGGGTGGAGAGGGCACGACTCAGAATGGTCAGGGCGGAGAACTCCATGCACCGGGATTTGATGTGGGCTGAGTGCCTCGAGGCAATTCACAGGGAGTTGGAGGAGGACAAGGCTGCATCCTTGCGAGACCTCGAGGCCAGGGAACAGGCCCGCCTCTGGAACATCGACATGGAGTTCAATGATGCCCTGGCCCGGGACATCAATAAGTGAGCCATCGGACCAGCCCGCCGCCTTTGGAAATAGTTATTTAGTTTTAGTTTTCATTTGGTTTTTATTATGATTTTGAGTACACAGACTTTTCTCCACTTTTTGTATATGGTTGTATTTTAGTAGGTTTCCTTTTGTTTTGCGATAATGGACCCTTCAGACTTTAATTTTCAACATTTACAGACATGTACATACTTTTTTAGATGTTCACATGCAGTAATGTTTTGTTATGCTTTTCAACTTAGGATTTTTTTCAATGAACTTTGGGGATCGACCACTATTCTTTTTTCATGTTTTTGATTTTTATTTTTCCTTTGATTTTACCTTCTTTTTCATATTGCAATCATGATTTCTTCATTTGCATGTGTGGTTTTAATTTTGTCATTTGGTTTTGTTTTTAATACATTTCATTATTCTTCATTATTGGTGTGGTCTACTATGATTTATTTCGTGCATGTCTCCATGAGCATTGGCTCAGTCATGTGTTGCCACTGTGTGGCTCTGTGGGACATTTCTTGATGGGCATGCTGGTTCTTTTCAGACTCTCATGGCATGGCTAATTTTATAGGGAATGGGTGCAGTGGATCGTTGGGTGTTTTTACTTGGGGGTGTGGGATTGGGAATTGGGTTGGCATTAGGGCCATGGGTCTGTATTGTTGTGACGTGTTGTTTGGGGGGACATGAGTCAGGCCTAATGGCAGGTGCCCGTCAATGGTGGTGGGTGGGGGGACATGAGTCGGGGCATGCTGGCAGGTGCCCGTCATTGGGGGTGGGGTGGAGGGGACATGAGTCTGGGCCTGCTGGCAGGTGCCCGTCAGTGGGGGCGGGGTTGGGGGACATGAGTCGGGGCCTGCTGGCAGGTGCCCATCACTGGGGGTGGGGTGGGGGGGACATGAGTCAGGACCTGCTGGCAGGTGCCCGTCAATGGGGTCGGGGTGGAGGGACATGAGTCAGGGCCTGATGGCAGGTGCCCGTCACTGGGGGTGAGGTGGGGGGACATGAGTCGGGGCCTGCTGGCAGTTGTCCATCAAAGCGGGTGGGGTGGAGGGGCATGAGTCGGGGCCTGCTGGCAGGTGCCCGTCAATGGGGTGGAGGGACATGAGTCGGGGCCTGCTGGCAGGTGCCCGTCACTGGGGGTGGGGTGGAGGGACATAAGTCGGGGCCTGCTGGCAGGTGCCCGTCAATGGGGGTAGGGTGGAGGGACATGAGTCGGGGCCTGCTGGTAGGTGCCCGTCACTGGGGGTGGGGTGGGGGGACATGTGTTGGGGCTCCCAAGTGCATGGTGCCATGTGGCTTGCCTGGGGGGCAAGGGGAGGGTGGATGGGCTGCCTGCGGGGCATGGGGAGGGGGGAGGGGCACACCTCAGAGGGCCCACAATGCCAAATGGAGTGTGAGACTCCTTGCGCGCACCCTCGTATTATGCGTACCCCACTCGCTCCAGCGAAATGGCATGCAAATCTCCCCACGCACTCCTCAGAATACGCGTAACCCGCTCGCGCCAGGCCAATCGCGTGTAAAACACCCACGCACCCCGCGGAATACATGTACCCCGCTCGCGCCTGGCCAATCGCATGTAAAACTTCCCGCGCACCACTCGGAATACATGTACCCTGCTCGTGCCAGGCCAATCGCGTGTAAAACTCGATGCGCACCCCTCGGAATACGAGTACCCCGCTCGCGCCAGGCCTATCATGTGTAAAACTCGCTGTGCATCCCTCGGAATATGCATATCCCGCTCGCGCCAGCAGAATCGCATGCAAAACTCTCTGCGCACCCCCATATCTGCGCACCCGTGTGGTGAGGATCCACATGCACCCCCTGCAGGCAGACCACACCACAGGGGAGACCCCTACAACCCTGCACATGCCCCACAGACAGCCCATCCACCCTGACCATGCCCCACAGGCAGCTCATACACCCTCCCCATGCCCCACAGGCAGCCCACCCACCTCCCCATACCCCACAGGCAGCCCATCCACCCTCCCCATGCCCCACAGCCAGCCCTCACGACAGGGGGGACTTATTCCAGGCTATTTGCCTGGTACGTGCGGGGTACACATATTCTGAGGTGTGGGCGGGGAGTTTTGTACGTGATTCCGCTGGCACGAGTGGGGCACGTGTATTCCGAGGGATGCGCGGGGAGTTTTACATGCGATTGGCCTTGCGCTAGTGGGGTATGTGTATTCTGAGTGGTGCGCAGGGATCTTTACACACAATTGAACTGGCACAAGTGGGGTACGCATATTCCAAGGGGTGTGCGGGAAGTTTTACACGCAGGCCTGGTGTGAGCGGATTATGCATATTCGAGGGGTGGGCGGGCAGTTTTGCACGCGATTCCGCTGGTGCGAGCGGGGTACGCATATTACAGGGGTGTGCAGTGAGTTTTACACGTGATTGGCCAGGTGCGAGCGGGGTACACGTATTCCGAGGGGTGCGCATGGATTTTTACACACGATTGGCCTGGTGCGAGCGGGGTACGCGTATTCCGAGGGGTGCGTGGGGAGTTTTGCATGCGATTCCGCTGTCGCGAGCAGTGTACGCATATTCCGAGGAGTGCACAGGGAGTTTTACACACAATTGGGTTCTCGTGTGAGGGCTATGTGGCATATTTAGCACATTTTCATTGTTGGGGGCTGTATGCTGGTCCACTGACCTTTGCGCCCTGTAGGGGATTTGTGCTGATGTTTTTGATGCACAGGGCGGGGTTGGGGCCTTAACTGGCACTGCTGCAGGGTCGCTGAGTCACTGCTGGTTATGGATGTAAGAATCCATGAATACGCTGTGCCTCAAAATGGGTTTTGGCGCACACGGCTGGCGTAATCTGCCTCTGTGCGCCAGCCGCGTGCGCCACTTCTGCGCTTGATTCCATGAATTACCCTCATAATTTACGGAGGTTTCACGGTGTTCGGATTTCTATCTCAAAATTAGGCCATTTGAATAGGGCACCTGTACTATTAATCATTTGTGCCTCTTACGAGACATTTTAGGATTCCATCATCATGGAAAGGCTCAAATGCAGTCCCAATCCCAAAAACCTATATTGTTACTAGAAAGTGCACCAACCTTTTTGTAAGGTACATTGGACTAATTGAAAAATGGGGCTAAATCCTCACATATCATCCAGAGATATCTACTTGGATTGTTTATGTGAGCCAAAATGAATGATTCGTTCATTTGAGAAGAGCATGGCCTGTTTTGCTGATTTGTGGACTTCAGACATCATTCAACAGGATAGGCAGACTATTGGTTTTGGTTAACATTTCTCAGTAAAACCTGGATGAGGGAAAGGCTGTACCAAAAGGCGATTTTTTTTTTAATACGTTTTTTATTCGAAATGGGGGTGTTCCCCCCCAACCCCCCTTTTTTTAAAAAAATTTTTTGTTTTACCCATTTTTTTTTACTCCCGGAACCCAAAATAAATATATAATTTAAAAAAACGGAATTCGGCTTTTTTTTTTCGACATTGTATTTTTTCTAAAAAATTGTCATTCTCGAAAAAATGACTGACCACCATAATATATTATATGATAGATGACCACGACTCTAGGCAGATACCACCTTCAATAATATGAGAGAATAGGTTATACAAAATATTGGCCCATCGAACAGAAACAAACGATATGTTGAAGAAAGGTTTTTCAGAACAATGTCTGGATGGGAGTCGTTAATAGCCCTAAGACACTTGGGTGAAGCCGGGACAGAGGCAGTTTTCACTGACCAAAGTTGCCTCAAATGGAGGATGGTCATAGAAGGAGCCAGATGAAGATGCAGACATCTGGCATCAATGTGGAAGGTACTCCACTCCTTGGGGATTTTGCAATGTAGTCTTTGAATTCGGCAGGCATTGGCACTGATGAAATCATTTGGAGGGTATGATATTCTTGTACCAGAGTTCATCGGCTGGTGAATGACACAGAACAGGGTTTGGGTTTACAAGCCCAAATACTCAAAAGACACTGTGGGCCTCATTACGAGTAGTGACGGTAAGTATACGGGCACTGTTGTTACTGGACCAGCACACTCCGAGATCTGTGGGCGGCTGCACAGACTTTGATGGAAGCACCTGCACTGTTGCACACGGTGCTAGTGCTTCCATCCTCCCCATTCCCATTGAGTACTATGGGCCTCAAATGGGAATGGGGAGTAACATTTTCCGGCGCCTGGCTTCACAGACCGCCGGGGCTGTAATGCCCCGGTTATTCTGTGAAGCCAGGCGCTGGAAAAAATGACAACTCCGGCGGCTCCAGTGGGGGTTGTAATGAGGCCCCATATCTTGGGTATTTATTTTGCAAGCAATTGCAAATCTCTTCATTTTGATTTAAAGCAATAATTACTAAGGGGAGAATTATAGATGAATTTCGTCTAGTTTATCAATATATATATATATTTTAAATGAATTCATTTGAAAGCAAATTAATCTTATTCTGTATTTGGAATATAATTAAAATGGCTTTTCAATGTATTTGATTAAAACCAGTGTTGTTTTTACAATTTGTACTAGCTGATTATTGCATAACATGATAGCTCACTTTCAGCAAAACTTTAAAATCACGTAATAATGTAGGATATGTTATTCTTGCTGCAGGAATTTCAGATGTTGCAAACAAGACTACATAGGATTTTTAATCATTTATATCTGTTTGGAGAAGAAAGTTGTATTTTACTAGCCATTAACTAATTGGCATTTCAGAAGAGTTATAATCAATGCCTGTGTCCGTCCAGACGTGATTTGTGATATAAAAAAACGGAAGACAAAATATTACGAAAAATGTTCACAAACTAAAAGAAGCACAAAAACACAGGGAATTAGAGACCCCCCTCAGAGCATTGGAATTCTACAGATGTTGAATATGTGGTTTCATATTACTTTTGAGAGTTTTTTAAATGCTACATTTTGAAAAATATAGTCTAGATATCATGCTAGTGATGATTTACATTTTATACCTGTCACCAAATTGGTTATATTGACCTTTCTCTTTCCTTCAGTACCAGTGCAAGCTTTTTATTTGTTTTGATTCATTTGAAACCTTAATTGAAAATGCTGCAGATAGAACCACAAACAGAACCCCCTCATCATCGTATTTGCTGTTTGGTAGGACTCATAGCGGTGACAGATGCTCCATTTAAACATGGCCACTGGAATAGCAAGGTGATATCACACACCTTTTTAGAGCAGGTACACACAAGCATCTGCTTAGACCAAGTAAAGCTGGCTCATTTAGTTTAAAAACTAGCTAGTCAGATTTGTTCAATTGAAGAGAAGGCAGCTTTTCTTAAATGTTACAACTCGAGGTGACATTCGTTTCACCCAAGCTTCAAAGACCATGCCTCCCTCATCTTATAGTCTATATGAAGGCCACTGACAAGAATGTGATTTTGGCCTCTTTGATCCCCACGTCAGTGTCTATCTTCGGTGCTGGCAAAGAACCACAAATGCGCATTTCATTCTTCTTTTATTTTGGCAGCATGGAAACATGACTTGAATGTCAGGAAATAAATGTGTGATTGAGCAGTTCCTAACCCAGATAACAGTTTGTTGCTTTTAGAATGAATGATACAGATTACATTAAAAAGCGGATTAATTTAATGCATACCATAAGGAATAGTCAACATATACACAACTATAAAATTCAACATCAAAAGCATCAACAAAGTTATTGCCATCTATAAAAGAAAGTACTCAGATTGTCATCAAAACACATTTAATTATCTATCTAAATGCACACCATTCTCCATGCAGTCATCATAAAATAACATTTTACTGACTGGGTTTATATTTGCTGGAAGAGTTTTTCATAATGGAATAACAATGTGCTAATTCCATCCATGCAGGAGAATATGGATCACTTAAGAATATGGGCCTAATTACGACCCGGGCGCTAAGTACCGGTCATTACCGGCATGCCGCAATTACCGTGTCCGTGCTGGCAATAGACCGCTAAAAGCGGCCCATTACGAGTTTGCGGGCACAAGCTTTGCGCCGTGCCGGTAATGACCTCACCGCCATGGCGCTAAAGTCCAAAAAATCCCCCTTTGCACCACCGTCTGTAGTGGAAATAGCACCTCCGGCATCCAAGCCATCGGCATTAGCGGTCACCTCCAATAGCGGTGACCGCTATTAGCGGTGACCGTAAATACGCAAAACCGGAAGTTGCGTCATCGCACAGGAACGGGAAAGAGCACGGCGGCCATCTTTAAAAACACAATCCATTGCCATCCACCACAACCAGGAGCCATCTGACCCCCAGAACTCCAACACACCTCCACCACTACCTGTTGCAATTTAAAATGCCAAAAGCAGTAAAAAAAACGGGAGATCACCCACGCAAGGAGCGTTTCTCCAGAGAGGAGCTCACAATGTTAGCTGAGACACTGCAGGAACATGCAAATGTGGTGTTCTCAAATGACATGTCCCGTGCAGCACTGCAGTGCAAAAAGCAGATTTGGGTAGAGGTCGCCCAGAGAGTCAATGCCGTTGGCACCACACCCTGCACACCCAAACAATGCTGTAAGCGCTGGGATGACCTACAACTACGTGTGCGGAGCATACTGTCCGCCAACCGCAACCTTGGGATGGCGACAGGTGGAGGTGCGGAGTCCCCAATAAAACTGCACCCTTGGGAGGAGATACGCGCCTCCACCATAGGCACCGAGGCAATAGAGGGAGTCGGGGATATGGAGCGAGGAGCCCCGTCATCAGCCGATGCAGGTAGGTGTCTCAAATGAAACAATGCTAATACCACCACGATGATGTCCACCTGAACTGACAGTGCAATGATGTAGAGCAGGGTCCACCAGACACATAAGTACAAGACTGCCTACAGGCAGTGCAGAGCATCACCTTGTCCACATGCATATTGCACCCCATATGTGTTGCTACCCATACACCTCCATGCATCACCCACCCAAGAGTGAGGCAACCCGTATGTCACTCCCCCCAATGTAAATCATCTACCATTCCATATCAATGCAGCCACCCCAAAGCATGCCCGATGCCCGTAGACCCATCAATAACCCTCTCCCTCCTTTGGTCCCCCACAGGCACACATTCTGACAGCGGTGATGAGGACACCTGTGCCACACCACAGAAGAAGGCCAGGGCCTAGAAGGGTGAACACCGCCCCTCAACCTCAAGGGGCAGAGGTCAACATGCACCACCTCGGAAGGCCTTGAAAACCACAGAGGCCACAGCACCAATGTGCACCACGGCCCCCAAAACAACACACACATCAGCCACCATCACCCAGGAGGCATTGGCAGAGGGCACACCATCGGCTGGCAGCAGCACAGTCAGTGAGACAGCTGCCACAGCAGCCATATCGGACGACGAGGGCGAGGTACAGCTGCCTGGTGCAACACCCGCCACAGGCCCCCTCTACTCTCCACACCTATCCCCATGCAGCATGGTGGACAGCAGCATGCACGGGCTGTCACCTGGAGATTCATGGCCGGCAAGTTTCAGCCCCACGCCAACTGTCCCTGATGACAAAATCATGGCGGAAACGCCTCACACTTTCACCCCAGTGACAACCACCCAAGAGGGGATCATGGCCATACAGAGGCGCCAGGAGGAACTCACAGGGCTGTTGACGCAGCATATTACCGAATGCACCCGTGCAAGGGATGACATCAGGGATTGTGCTGCATCCCCAAAAACAGCCATCGAGTCCACCTTAAAGGACATTTGTGCGGAACTTGCAGCAGTGCGCCAGGTCCCTTCGGAAATGGTGGCAGCAATGTGGGACATGCATCCACCACACTTCCCAGGAAAATCTGGACCATCATCAAATGCCAGCACTACTAGCACCAGCCCTGTGCGTCGGTCTAGCAGGAACCTGCGCAGATTGGACAAGGGGGCACCTGGTGCTGGAGGAGGGGGAGGGCAGTAGGCACAGCCATGCATACTGGTGCCATGTGGACTACTGGTGCGTGCTACTGCACACCATGTGTTGGGAAGTCAAGGGGGAGGGGGGAGAGGGTGTGTGGGGGTGTTGAGGGGGCAGAGGGGGTGTAGGGGAGTTGAGGGAGGAGGGGGGAGAGGGTGTGTGGGGGAGTTGAGCGAGGAGGGGGGAGAGGGTGTGTGGGGTGGGGGGCTTGTTCACTTTGTTATGGTTGTTTAATACACATTTTGGTGACTCATGATTCACATGTGTGGACATTGCTTATTGTGTATGTGTGCTTTATTGGTGAACAGTCATCCATGTCACACTCCACGTCCATGTGTGCTAGAAACATTGGTTGTTCAGTGTCTGACGCATGTCACGTCCCTCCTGTGCATCGCTGCCTCCCTGAGGTGCTGCCCCATCCCCACCCTCCTCATCCTCATCGTCAGGTGGTTGCAGTTCTGCATCAGGGGGCAGGGGCACATTCCATCCGATGCACATATTGTGTAGCATGACACATGCCATGATGATCTTGGCCACCTTCTCATGGCGGTACAGGAGTGCCCCACCAGACCTGCTGAGGCAGCGAAACCGTGCCTTCAAGAGGCCAAATGTCTGCTCAATCACCACACGGGTACGTGTATGTGCACAATTGTAGTCCTCCTCGTGCCTGTTCTGTGGGTTCCGGACTGGGGTAAGGAGCCACCTCCTCAAGGGATAGCCTGCATCACCTGCATGTGGGCAACAATGCATAAGTGTAAGTCATCACATCATATGTGACCTTGATCAATGACACCATAGCATGCATTGATTTCCTGATTGCAACCACATTCCCATGCATGAATGGAGACACACGATGTGACTGCTATGTGTGTATTCCTCTTATGGACTGGTGTGCATGCCATTGAGTAGTGGGCGCTGGGGGGTCCAATTCATTGTAAGTGCTCATGCACTGGGCCTCATTAGGACCCAGGCGGTAAGGGGTTTACGGCGGCGTAAACAGCGCCGACCCTTACCGCCTGATTCCGAGGTCCCTTAGCGCCATGGAGGTTTTAAAATCCATGGCGCTAAGGGACCATGTTGTTAATTATGCCACCGTAATTTACGGTGGCGTAATTAACGCCTTCCCCACTCCCATTATGCCCTATGGGGCAAAAATGGGAATGGGGAAGGGTAAATGGGTTAATGGGGACTTACCGCCCCACTCACCTCGGAATGGGGCGGTAAGTCCGCCAACCACCATGGCGTAAACATAGTTTACGCCTAAAGGTACGACCCAGGTGGTAACTTACCGCCTGGGTCGTAATGAGGCCCACTGTGTTAGTCCACACCGGTTGTTTCCATGATCTGGCTGATGTGCAGTCATTTGTATGCTTTCATCCTGGCACCATTGATGTCAGCCTCATGATGATGTCACTAAGCAAAACAAATGGTGTAATGCACTTTTGTTGGAACTCTGTGTCAGTGTAGTGGTGCATTAATGTATTTGGGCCTCATTTGACTCCTATGTACGCATTAATGAGGGACTGTCCTTTCAGTTGATGGTATTTGGTGCTGTGTATTGGCCACAGTAGTTGCTTGTAGCTGCATTGTGTTGAGGGGGTTACGGTCTGATTAGGTACAGTGCACATGTAGATGGCTATGGAATGGTTCTGACACTGCATCATTTACATGTTAGGGCAGCTTTCATCTTTCATTATGTGGTCAGGTGTCAGGTCCAGTCTAGGCTGCTTTGTGGTATGAGCATGGTCCATCCTCTCAGGCACTCGCAGCCAGGTGAAGTATGCATCTCTACCCCCCCCCCATCTCTACCCCAATCACCTACCCACATCACATTTCCATGGGCCTAACATGCAACTCACCGAGAAGCCAGGATCTCTGCCCTGCATTTCGCTCCATGTAGCGTGGTATCGTGGAGTTCCGCAGGACCATTGAATCATGGGTTGATCCGGGGTATCGGGCACAGCAATGTGTGATGATCTTGTTTGAGTCACATACCATTTGCACGTTGATTGAGTGGTATAGCTTACGGTTGCAGTACACTACCTCCATGGCATGTGGGACCACCAATTCCACATGGGTGCAGTCGATGGCGCCAGTGTAACCAGGGATGCCGGCCAGTGAATGGAAACCAACCTTTGTGTTTGAGATCTCCTGGGCAGACCGTGGTAAGTAAATGTGGTCGCCTGTGTGCTTCAGGAGGGCATCAAGCACTTGGTTCAGCGTACGGGAGAATAATGGTTATGATATGCCATGCATGTGCCCCACTGTGTGCTGGTAGGTGCCTGTGGCCAGGAAGTGGAGCACAGACACTACCTTCAGTAGGGGTGGAATGGCAGTGCGTGATTCAATCAGGCTGACAATGTCGTCATGTATCATATCCACAATGGTGGTGATGGTGTCCCGGTCCAGACGGTACAGGGTGTGGATCTGCTCAGGGGTTAGGTTGAATCGACTGGCTCGGATGCGAGGGATTGGGGGCTGCCTGTGTGGTGGCACTGGCTGCACTGGTGGGGAATGCTGGCCCTGCTTCGCCCTCCTTCTCCTCCTCCGTCTCCTCTGTGCGGCCAGTAGTTGTTGTTGTTGTTGTTGTTGTTGTTGTTGCAGCAGTTCCACAGCAATCATATCCTCCAGCCCCAGCATTGCTAGTAGTATTGGAATCATTGTGCAGTGTGACTGGGTGTGGGAAGGGGTGGGGTGTGCTCCTTTTGTGCTGGCCCAGTCTGTATTGCCTCCACCTGTGCTGATTGTGTGCACCTGTGGCAGTTGGGAACACTGCACATGGCCGTTTACGGGTGGTCCGCGATGCCGGAATTAGCTCCATGCCGGTAAGGTACTTTTCGGGCTTCCGTAGGGCGTTGTTTGCATGTCCACCAGACTTGTGATGTCCCCCTGTTTTCGCCATGCCGGAATTTGCGGCATGGATGGTCGCGTGCCCGCGCTCCGGGCGCTATTTACGACACCGTTAATTACGGATTAGCAGATACTCGTGTCATGATCGGCCAGAGCGGTAAGCGACATTGTTTACCGGCATTGTTGTTCACTTACCGCCTGGGTCGTAATGAGGCCCTATGTGTTTACTCAAGCAATAAGCCACGAGCTGGGGGGTGGCCTTTCTTTTCAGGTAATGACCGGGGCCCATAGTTACAGGCCCGAGCGGTAATGCCCCTCCCCACCCCCGAGAGAAGGGCTTATTTCTAGTAGTATGCCGGTACCTTGTACCATGATACAAATAGTTTGTACGTTGCATTTTGCTAGTTTTAAAAAAAAGATGGCTGCAATGGATTGGGGAGAAGGGAACGGACATGGACACAAAGGGTAAGTGGGTGGAGGAGGTGGGGGTGCCTTTTTGTGTGGAAAAAGGGTGTGGGGGCACGGGAAAGCACACTTACATGCAGAACGCGGCAAGGCAGGCAGGATGGTGGCCTCCCTCTCTCAGGAAGCTCAGAGCTAGGGCTGTACTGTGTGGTAAAGCCCCCGCTATGAGACTCCTCATTGGCTGGAAGGCTGCAACACCCACCTACCAGGGTACTATGTATACTAAATGTACAAAGTGTCCCCGTACCTATCGACAATAGGTAAATCCTCCCTATGAATTCTAATCCAAAAAAAAAAAGAAAAACATATTATGGATGTGGTACTGTGTCCTATGATATAATTGAACCTCACACTATAACATACACCCATAAATATAAGTAGTTCCTTATTAATAAGCAACTCTTTATTGTCAGTATGAGATGCAACGTTGTCAACAATAATGAGTAACTGATAAATGGCAAACTACCTTATGTTTATGGCGGTATGCTAAAGTGTGAGGTTCAATTATATCATAGGATTCAGTACTACATACCCATAAGAAGTATTTCTTTTTTGAAATAACATTGGGGGTCATTCCAAGTTGGGCGGTAAGGGTTTACGGGCACCGGTAAGGATGCCGGTGCCGGTAAACCCTTACCGCCCTATTCCGAGGTCCCTTAGCGTGTCCCAGCAGGAACGGCTGGTCTGACCAGCCGTTTTTTGCGGGACCCTTTATGGGACCCTGGAGCTAATAACGGGCCAGCAATTTGCGGGCCCGTTATTAGCGCCTTCCCCATTCCCATTGAGCCCTATGGGGGCTCAAATTGAAATGGGGAATGGTTTACTGAACGGGGACTTACCGGGTCTGCATAGGTCGGAATGTCCCGGTAAGTCCCCATTCAGTGAGACCGGACCCAGGTTTGGAGCCAGCCATGGCGCTAATAGCACCATGGCTGCCTCCAAACTCGTAATGACCCCCATTGTGTTTTAGAATGTCTTTTGAAAGTTGTTTGTTTTCATTTCCTTGCAAGTTTATTTCAGAAAGCAAATCAGCATTTCCATAAAAACATCACAGTAATAATATAAAATCAGAAAACATCTACAAATTATGCTTCCTAATAAGAAGTTGCTTTCATGTCCAGTTCAAGTCTTACACAAAATGTGCCAAGCATATACAAATAAACAAACAGCAATCACAGAAATAAAGAAACATTTTTTACAAATTAATTATATCACGTCAAGGACGATAACAGAAAATGACCTCAAGGCTGTGGCAATACATGTTTTCTTTTGTACCAGACACTTTTGCTGAGTTTGCCCATAATGAGTAAACTAATCCCGGATGATACAAGATAAAGATAAAAGGTTAGCTTCTTTTAGCACATGTATTAGATTCACCTTTCCGGTATATGTGTAGACAGGGCAAAACAACAAGAAAATGTACGAGGTCCTCTGTTAGTGCAGAGCATAGCAGATAGGATCGTTGCATGCTATTATGGTGTCCCCATGTTGTGATGGTGACTCTAAATTGACATAAATCGTCATACTCCCACAGAGCCTGTTAACTGTGAGGAAAAGGGGCGTGTTGGGAGCTGGGTGGGCTGGTTGCGGGCTAAGGAAGCCAAAAAACTACAATTCCCATGAGCACATGGAATTGTCTGTGCATGCGTGCGCATGTCTTCGCTTGCTATTTAAACTCCTCGCCGGCTCGTGCTGCTTGTTGCTGATTGTTGGCATGCAGGCACGGGTCTGAAGAGAACAGGAAGGAGAGCTGGCGGACTAGGGGTACCGGTGGTGAGATGTAATGAGGGACACTCCGGCAGGACCACTGAGGAGCCACGGCTGCTCTCGTGTCCCTCACGGAAGTGAAGACGACAGCACAGTCAATGCGGCTCAGCCACTCAACAGTGGATTGCCTGGCGAGGTGCCATTAGCCCCCCCCCCACTCCAGGCCTTAGTTAAGTGCACACTGGCTGAAGGGAGGCAGCAGGGAAAGCTGTGCATTCTGTTGGTGATGCCATGTGCATTACTCCCTAAAACGTTGTACCTTTACGAACTCCCATTGTTGAAAGCGACGGAGAGTGGAAGTACAGTGTATCTGTTTTCTGCCATGTGCGTTTCCGACTGAAATGCCATGTCCTCATAAACGCTAATCATTGAGCCACGGAGAGTGAAGATTCAGTGAATATGAAAATTTTAGGTGCTGGGGACGCTATGTGTTGTTTTGTGCTGCTTGCTTCTTGTCAAAACCCTATAAGGGGGCATGTTCTACCACATCCCAGTTCACAAGTGCACCTATTGGGAGACATCACTGCCAGGCAGTGGAGAAAGGGGTATCCTGGAGACCAGTTTGAGATGCTGCTGGTATATGTAATGTGCCAAGTTTTATTTCTTGCTGTATGTCCGGTTTCATGTTATGTGCAATTGCTGTTCAGGGGATTATCCTGAGCACACCATATGCTTATGCTAGTCGCTTGTTTTAGGGAATTAATGTATTAGATGCAGGTGCTAGGAAGCAATGTCCTAAAACAATAAGGATGTTGCACTGTGGGTAGGAGCAGGTTTTCAGGAGTTTTAGTAACTGACGAAATAAGGAAGTCAGTTACATTTATGTGTTTCATGATGTGTATGGTTTTCCCTTTACTCCCCATACCTGTCCAATTCAAGAAGCCCTAACCCTCTTTCTGGTTATCCTACCACCCCCTACCTATCTACAACTTCTCCCTAACCCTCTTCCCCCCATTGGCTACCTCGTCGTTACCTGCGCATACTATTCAGGAGCCCGTGCCAACCTCCGTGGTCAGGAAGGAGTGACAAGATACTCCAGTGGTGTGACATAAAACCTGTAAGCCTGTTTTGCTATATGAGAACTTGGTTTAAAGGTCGAAGAGAAGCTGACTGCCAGGTAGTCAGATTCCTTAACCAGTGGTATTACTAGGCCATTACTGAACACTGCCAGGAACTTGGGAGCCCTTCTATTTCTGTGGCATACCATAACCGCTGACTTTACCAAGTTGACGGTTAGGTCAAGCTTGTTCATGAAAGCCATGTTTTCTGTAATAAAATAAGATTCAGTAATGCTCTCAGGGTGCTAGCAATTAAGACCATGTCAGCCGCGTAAGCGAGCAGTGGTAGCCTTTTATTCCCATCTTTTGTCACGTCAGCTCCTAGCCAGACCAAGACTTTGTGCAATGCATTTATATATAGGATCAGTGAAAAATCCTTTGTTAAAGGGACGTTATGGTTAAGTTGCACTACGAAAAACCTATGAAATTCAGTAAAAAAACGCTGTTAAAGGGACGTTATGGTTCAAAGTAAAACCGAAAAACCCCTGAAATTCGGCAGTAATGGTAAGATAAGCAACCATAACTCGCGCCACCGTGCACTGCTAACACTAACACCCAGGACATCAAAGATGACATCACAAATGTCATTGATGACATCACTGATGACATCACATGTGCATTTACTTTTCATGAAAACTCTGTACAAGGGATTCTTATAATGCTGACCAAAAACTGTCAATGATCATTGGGATAAATATCATGAGCTAATTAGTGCATTAAACAACGCATTGATATAAATAGCATTCTGTTATGAAGTTCTATACAGTATACTAAGCTACTCATGCAGAAACATAGGCAGTGTGTGCAGCATACATGATGAAGGTGCAATATTCAGAATCTTGTCATGTTGAATAGTGAAATGATAACTGCTTTCTTATTATAGTTTTGCGTACTGTGAAACATGTAATAAGTAGATAATAAAACCCACTTAATACATAATTATTACAGACAAAACACAAAGAGGCAACAACACATACAAATATGAGTATATACAGGGACAGTGCTGTAAACAAAAAAGCAGAAGTAGTAGCAGAAAGAGTTCATAACCTAACTGATTGTCTTTATGCAGACAAACTATTGCTCTGTTTCAAAGCTGCTACTTACCATATGTATGTGTATCACATGATGTGACTGCACCCAAAGGAAAGGAGAGTGAGTACAATGTATACAAATATGAGCATATACAGGGAAGGTAGAGTAATAAAAATAAAACTATGAGAAAGTGCTGATAACCCTAATGATTATCTTCATGCACCGAAAGGATTGCTCTCTTTCAAGCCTGTGTCTTCCGCTATGTATATGTTTCATATGATGTGACTTGACCCTAAGTCTACAAATATAGTACCTTTTCAATTTTTACTTCCTGACTGTTACTGAAGAAAACTATGTGGCCTAGATATGTCAGTAAAGGGAAAAAAGGGAGAGCCAGACATGTGATGTCATCAGTGATGTCATCAATGACATTTGCAATGTCATCTTTGATGTCCTCGGTGTTAGTGTTAGCAGTGCACGGTGGGGCGAGTTATGGTTGCTTATCTTACCATAACTGCCGAATTTCAGGGGGTTTTCGGTTTTACTTTGAACCATAACGTCCCTTTAACAAAGTTTTCTCACTGAATTTCATAGGTTTTTAGTAGCACAACTTAACCATAATATCCCCGACTTCATATACATGTAACATAGAACATACTGAACCCCCACATAGTGATTTTGATGTCCGCGGACTACCGCCATGTCCACGGACATATCGAGAATCTGAGCGTGGTGAATGTAAATTTAAATAGTGTGCCCCATTTCCCCTTTGAAGTTGGCTCTGAAAAGAGCCGTTTTTTTTGTTTTTTTTACAGATGCTTGACAGACACCTGTTATTTTGTATTTTTTTTCTTGTTTTTTTCTTACTTTACTCCTAAAATCTTCACATAACCTTCTCCAAAGCAACCCTTACATTCCAAAATAGAAAGGCATTTCCCGTAAAAGATAAAGAGATGCCATCTTCTTTATAATTAACAGTATTACTGGCATCAATATTCTCATTATTACAGAAGAACATCCCAGCTCTAAGCATGAAGGCACACATGCCTCGGTTGATGACACATCTAGCAATGTTTTGCTGAGGACAAAAAACGGAACTATTGTCCCATATTGCCCTAGGTAGTAATCCAGAAAAAAATACTTTCGCATTTGGAAGGATCTTCATTACGGCTTGAACCAAGCGTTCCAAATCAGCCAACAAAGTAGGGGCACTGACGTTGCCCAAATGGAAAGCACCATAATGCAAAACTACCACATGCGGACTGTTCATCGTGGCCATATCCTCACAAACTTGTACAATTCCCTGTACATTGCAATCAGGCACAGTGCTCCACACCACCTCCACTCCTTTCACATCAAAGTTCTTTTCAACATGGCCGCATCGAGCGTACTGTTGTAAACCATGCACAAACATATCTCCAAGCACCAACACCCTGACTTTCTCTACTTCTGCCATCTTCACCACACGCAGTCTCTTTCAACACAAATCCACAACCTCGACATCTGATTGGCTAATCCGTACAGTCTTCTTTCCATGTTGGATTTGCTGGAAAACCCCGGATGTAGCACGCCCTGTCCACGGACAGCCGCGGTGTCCGTGGACCGCGTAACTCTTCGACACCCCTTCTACCATTTCCACTTTACTCTCTGTGCCATTCCCTCATTGCATACAGCTAAGCAGTCACACAATACGAAGAACGTCCTCAGAACACCCCCATTTTCTTTATTTTCGAACATTTCAGGACAATTATCATTTCATTATTCAACATATTAACATTACAAATATTATACTTTCATCTTGTATGCTGCGCACAATACTATGTTTCTCCATTAGTAGCTCAGTATACTAGATAGAACCCCATAATACAATGCTATTTATATCAATGCATCGTTCAAAGCATTAATTACGGTATGATATTTATTGCAATGATCCTTGACACTTTTTCCGCAACATTATAATAAAAATCCCTGGTACACAAATTTCATGAAAAGTAAATGCACATGTGATGTCATCAGTTATGTCATCAATGACATTTGCAATGTCATTTTTGATGTCCTGGGTGTTAGTCTTAGCAGTGCACGGTGGCGGCGCGAGTTATGGTTGCTTAGCTTACCATAACTGGTGAATTTCAGGGGTTTTTCAGCTTTACTTGGAACCATAACGTCCCTTAAACAAACTTTTTTTATTAGCACGCAAACAAAATACAAAGATGTAGTGTAAACAGCAAGTTCTCACAAATGGCTTTACACAGAATGTTGCAAAGTAAGCATTTATGCTCGTTCACAGTTTTTTCGGAGACTCCCAGTATAAGGTTCTATTTTTTTTTTTACCTTGACAGACAGAGATTGTGCTGAAAGACTTCTTTTGAAGAAGTGTAGCAAAAACGTAAGACACGATAAAGATGAAATTTCTGAAACTAAACCACTATTGTATATTATATCACTTTGAGAAAGATCATTGGCACACGTGGAGTCGTATTTTGGGACTGCACTACACTTGGACAATGGCAAATGCAATTATAATGAAAGTAACCCTTTAGATTATTTTATACCGGAATATAATAACAATAGCATGGCATTAAAGCCCAGTCAAGTTATACTTGTTCATTCAATGTGGCATATTGTTTTCTACCGCGCACTATCACTGCCGAATTGATCCCCTCTCGTTTAGAGGGCTCTGAAAAAGGCAGACGACACAGGGTGGGTTAATAGAAATAATTTAACCGGTCTGTAGCCGGTCAAGCGCTCTACTCGCTGTGCCACTTCACTGTAGCCGGTCAAGTGGCACAGTGAGCAGACCGCTCGCTTTAACATCCGTGCACAGCTTGCTAATGCAGGTTTGAATCCCGGCACGGCCAAACTCAGCCTTTCATCCTTCCGTGGTCGATAAATGAGCACCACACACCGTGGGTAATAATAAGCAGCGCTGAGATACCTGATGGTTCTTAGCGCTATATAAATGCGAAAATATTATTATTTTATTATTAACATACTCCGTTGCACTATCTTCGCTAGCAAATAGTTTCACGCCCTAATAAATAAAATGAATATTTTTTAATAAAGATCGGCTGGTGAGACTAATTTAGGTTTTTTAAAACAGGTATGTTGCCCCATTTTGCCAATGTCACGATTTTCAGACTCCAGCGGATGGATTTTTCAACTGCCAGGTGTAGCTCCATGTAAGCAACTTCATGACCCTCACCATTTTATGGGACAATCGCCAAGGACCAATATGCCCTTACGCAGTACTTGCGGCTAGAAGCAACATACCAACCATTATGGTGGTCTAATGCCTCGTTGTTGGAGCAACCTTCCAATTATCAGTGCGACCATTTACTGCTTTTATCATAAACCAACAGCCTATCTACCGCAAAGGAACAGCACGTGGCTCAAAATAAACTTTTGCTGATCGACAGCAGAGACAATTGCAAAAAATAATAAATGTACTTTACCAAATGTACAATCCTGCTGTTTACTTTTAAACCACAGTTTCATATTCTGAATTGTAGCGCACTGTGTTCTAAGCTGATCTAACACCCTCTGTACCGCAAAGGAACATCGTGTGGCTCAACATGAACTTTTGCGGATCGACACCAAAGACAAATGCAAATCGCTGAATATTCTCTAAACATTTGATGTCAAATAAATGTACTTTACAAAATTTACAATCTTGCTGTTTGCTTTTAAATCACAGTTTCGTATTCCGAATTGTGGCGCGCTGTGTTGTGACATAATGTGTGTTGTCTTCCGGGTTCTGTGTAAAGTCGCGTAGGACTGGAGACGACTGGGCGCGTTTGATGACGCACCCTGTAACGTCACGGATAGAGGCAGGGAATATGAATGCTTTCATAATGTCAGGCTTAGGGGCGGGAGATATGATTTAGTGTCGCAAAAGCAAGTCAGCCAGGTCAATAGCGCCAGTCATAGGATTATCACATAATGTCGGCGCACACCAGCCTGATTTATCGTTTCTTTAGTAGACTAAAAGTCGGGTGAGGCCCATAGGAAATTGTACTATCAGCGGACAAAAGGAGGGTTCGTAGAACACTTTCAACCTGACAACGAACAATACAAGCAACGTTCTCAGAACACCCCCATTTTGTGTAATTGCAACCATTTCGGGACACCGCGAGTGTTCTTAGAACACATTCAACTTGACAGATTACAATACGGACAGCGTCCTCAGGACACCCCCAGTTTGTGTATTTATGAACATTTAAATACACCGTGAGTGTTTTTAGCTCAATTTTACCTTCCTTGCGAACAAAAAGGACACATACTTTGTCCTCTGAACACCCCACCATTTAGTTTATTTACAAAATGTCAGAACAGCCGTGTTCTCACAGACAAATCGAACACAACAAAAGCATATAGCACATAAAAAAACAAAGCATTGAACCTATCTCATACTCCCCCACCCTCCCCAAACACTCTTACACACTCCACTAAATACAATTTTTAATCCAAGTTTCACCGCGCTGTACACGGTCGACGCTGAATACAAGATGACGGGCGCCACAGAAAATCTGACGCGCTCCACGCCCCACGCCGTCCAATCAGCGAACACGTCGCATGTCCGCGGACATGACGCAAGCCCATGGGCCAATCGGGGCGCTGTCCGCGGAGCGAACAGGGAAGTCCGTCCGCGAAGCGAGCACAGATATCACTAATTTTTTTGCCTTACATTTTGGTCATTTTTTAAAAAACTACTGGACGGATTTACACCACAATGAATGGGGGACCCCCCAAATTAAGAAAAATAAAAAAGAATCAGTGTTATTCTGTGTTTTGCTCATGATGAAATGTACCACTCTGTAATTGTGGTTGGTAAAATCACATATATTGGGTGAGAGTTTTTGCTTCCTCCTAATGTCCCTTACTACTGTCATATTATCTGTGGCATATATGCCTCTGTTTCCATCTTCTTGACCCCTGTTGCCCCCTGCCTCGTATCCTATCCTTCCGTTGCTCTATAATTGGGTTCCGGGGGGATATCATGACCACAAGCTTATTCAAATCGAAGTTCATCAGGCAGCCTGCATGGGCAGCAAGCAAAGGGCAAAGGCTAAATGTGTCACCTATTTGTATATTCTCGCCTGGCACTGGCTGAACTCTGGCTGCCCATTCACCTGGCAGACTGACACCAGAATTAGGTAAGGCAGAAGAGCAATATTTTAGTCTCTGCTCCCAGTTAGATTTGTTCGAGTGAAGACTTCCGTAGCATAGCTCATGATAGGTTGTTTTGCAGCTTAAGAATTTCATTCCACAACTATGCCAATCTTCAGTATTGCATTATAATCTCACTGCATAGCCAGATTAATTTGTCTCACTGCCTTTGAATGTCATTATATAGCTAGATTAATTGATTTTACCGACTCTGAAGTTCACTTTTTAGCCACCTTTTCTGCCTTCAAATCTAATTTTATGACTAGTGTTACTGCCTTTGCATTTCACACCTAAACAAGATGAATTTGCTTGATGCCTTTGAATATCACTGTTTAGCCATATTCATTGATTTTACATCCTTGAATCTCGCTGTACAGGCAAATAAAATGCGCTGCTGCCTTTGATGAATTTGTCTCAATCAATTAATTGATTCTACTGGCGTTACACTATTTCACCACATAGCCAAATTAATTCATTTTGCGGCCTTCAATATCAATGCAAAGCCACACTACCTTATTCAATGCCTTCGAATCTTACTCCATAGCATGGTCATTCATTTTACTGCTTTTGACTCTGATTGCATGGTAGGATGAAATTAATTTACCACCTATGAGTTTAACTGTTTAGCCAGATTAATTTTACTGCCTTCGAATCTCATTGCATAGCCAGATTAAATGGATTTTTCTGACTTTAAATTTAACTGCATAGCCAGATTTATTCCCCTGCTACCTTTGAATCTGACTATATAGTCAGATGATTTATTTCAGCTACCCTTGAATCTCATGGCGTAACCAAATTGATTTTGCTTTGCTGCCTTTGAGTTTCACCCTATAGCCTGATTTATTCTGTGCTGCCTTTGAAAGAATCTCACTGCATAGCCAGATCAGTGTGTATAATTTTCCTTAAATCTTGCTGCATTTGCAATTTAATTCATTCTAACGTCTGTTCATCTCAATAGATAGCCAGTTTAATGTATTTGTATACCATCAATAACACTGCATAGCCAGACAAATGTGTTTCACTGCCTATGAAACTCACTGATTAGCCATCTTTATTGGTTCTACTGCCCTTGAATCTCACCACATAGCCAGATTAATTTATTTAACTTAATTTTGAATCTAACCACTGTTAGGCAGAATCCTGTGCAGTGCCCTTAGGGACCACTACATACAATTAAGACTACAAGTGGTAATACAAGTTCACCTTTGGTACAAGCATGTACTACTATGTTAAAGTGGTAGCAGTAGTGGAGCAGCCAGGCTTATCTCAAGAGTAAATGAGCAGTAGCAGAGATTACACAAAGGGACCACAATTACTGCGACTCAAGCAAACACTGACTCAAGGTTTCAGGTAAAAAATACAACTACATTTATTTTAAACCATCTGTTATAAAACAACACACTTCTATCAATTTGAAACCACACGTAAAATACACTACACAACCAATTCCACTTGTTCCAGCAAATTCAAGGTAAGTACATTAGGATTTGACTGAGCGGTGTTGCGATACTAACGCGTACCCGCGGATAGAAATGCTCACGAAGATAAAAAACACTTGGTACTTAAGAATTTCAAACAAGTGAAAAGTGAATAAAAATCATAGACAATACTTTCTCAAGGCAGGGAGACTCGAGGACTTATTCAAAGATACAGATTAAAGTCAATAGGCCTGCACCAGTGTCAATGGAGCAGATGCTCAGTTGCCGAGGATCACATGTTGAACAGTTTGAGATGCCAAGAGTTCGTAAAGATTGTCAAATGGAAGGAAAAGTTATAAGAGGGAGGGAAGAAAGAACAAATCTTCATGGAGGAAAAGGGTTCACCCCGATTCCGGCTGGTCAAACCGAGAGAATGACCAAATGTACACAGTACCTTATTCCGTTGGAGAAAAGCTAGTGCCGCGGCAGTTGTTCCTGGTAGTTCCTGCAGACTCACGGTTCCTGCGGCTTCAGTTGTGGGGACAAGAAGGAGGACATCTGGAGCGATCTGCACTACCCAGGGATGAGGCCTGCAGAAGCGAAAAAAAACAGCGATGAATAAAAGGTGCGCTCCTTTAAATCAGGAGAGGGCTCTTCTGATGGCTATCCGGACCACTACAGCACAGCAGTGATTTCGACCCAGGAGAGGATTCTCAGACTGAAGAGAAGACTAACTGGTTGATCCCACCAGGCTCAAGGGAAGAAGGCTCCGGACTGGATCTTCTCTTAGTCGTTGAAGGGGTAGATAGCTTAGGACTGCAGTAGGGCTTCACCGGGACTCAGGATTGCAGCAGCCATCGTCTTCTCCGCTTCTCTTTGGTTCCTTGTAGTTCCAGAGGCGACTCTGCCTTCTAGCTCAAGAGTACTGCCTTTGATGCCAAAATCCCCCATTCACACAGCCTGGCTGTCAATCACTCAGCAGGGGGGTTGTCCAGGCCGGACAAACACCTCAGCCAATCAACACAAAGTACGACTTGCGTCTCCTAAGGAGACCCTGTGCAGTGGGTGACTACACCCCTCCCTCACATTCAGCCCACCTAGACACCCAGACGCCAAAGGAGGGCTTCTGGTCAGAAGCCCGCCAAAGGTTGGCGAACAAAGGAGGCAAACCTGGTTTGCCACGCAAAGAAAGACCCAAGAAGGATATTAACAAAAATAAATGGCAATTAAACCCAACCGGAGCAGAAATAAAAAGTATTTGGACTAGCGGGTTTAAAGTTCGAGGCTACTAAAATAGCCTAAAACAATATCACATTATGTAATATAATTGTGGTAGGAAAGTTAGGGTAGGTACCACTGCCACCAGCCAAGTCTTAATGTTAAGGAAGCGAAACAATGCTCCAAGAGGTACAGATAAAAAGGGCTAAGAATTAACCCTTTCCAATACTCCATGTAAGATGGGGTGTACTGGATCTGTGGTTAAATGACTATGTAAAGTTAATGGCAACTTTACCCTTTTCTGGGGGACAGTAGTCAGCCCCAGAAATGGAGTCAGTGAGAAGTCTAAAAGACAACCCTGTGTCACTGCACTGAAGGTGCTGTGGAACACACAAAAGAGTGGGGCTACTGAAGTGGTGTACTCCAGAGTTCACAAACACAACAAAACAGATGAAATACATACGGCAAAACACAGGTAAGAGTGGGGGAAAAGTTCACACTCTTACCAAGTGGAAAAAATAAACTCCAGAAATCCAGCAAAGCTGCTGAGGGACTCTCTAGGTAAGGGAAATTAGCCCTAGAAGGAGAATTCTCCCTAACAACCCCATAGCCAGATCAATTGATTTTACTGCCTTGAAATGTTATTGCATTGCCATATTAGATCATTCTGCTGACTCTGAATCTCATTACGTAGCCAAAATAAATCATCTGTTGCCTTTGAATCTCAATGCATTGCCAGACTACTTGACTCTAATGGCTTTGGAATGCTTTGCATAGCCAGATGAACTTTGATGCCTTTTAATCTCACTGCATATCCAGATTAATTTCGTTGTTACCATTGAATCTCACTGCATGCACGCTCACAATGTTGTTACACTTTGCATTTCGCTGCATAGCCAGATTATTTCATTCTGCTAGCCTTGATTCTCATTCCATAGCCAGACTAACTAATTTGATGCTTTGGATCACATTGCATACCCTGATTAATTCTTGTGAACCTCACTGCATAGCTAATGTATTCATTTACTACCTTTGAACCCGCATAGCCAGATTAATTCATTGTGCGTCTGTTCAATACCACTGCATAGCCTTGCAATCTCACTGCACAGCTGGTTTAAATTAGAGATTACTACCTTGGAATCTCACTGCATAGCCAGATCAGTTTATTTTGATGCTGTTTCTTTTTTAAATGTTTTATTTTACTGTGAATTGGTTACATAAGTAACCTTGCACAACTTAATGCAAACATCCGATTAAATGATAAAAAAATAACTAGCTAATACATCACACAAATAGCAATTAAATAGCACAAATAATGGACAAAAATTATTCAGTTCATTATATTAGCAAATTAATCAGACTAAATTGGCCCAGAAAATGTTAAAATAGCCAATTTCATTCCATTAGATATCCTAAGCCAGAAATAGTGTGTAGAAAACCAATTGTCATTGTGTGTAAATCTTCCAAAGTCTTGAATTCGCAGATTATGTAAGGCGATACATTCAACTAGTATGTGTTTTTAAGTTTGGCTACAATTCTCTTTATTGCACAGCATGTAGTATTCTGATATAGTATTAGTCCGGTCCCATACGTGTTGTATTTGGCTAGTTGGTATTACACTTCTTCTAAAGCAAAGAAATTGTCCCCTATAGTATAAATTGGGCAATATTCCGCAAATATCGAGGGCAGTCACACATCGGTTTGTCTAGAATTGACATACTAACATGGATATTTAATTTCGGATTCATGTGATTGTATCTTCCCAGTCTTTTTGAAATAGAGCTTTTTAAATTTGTGTTGGGTTCTCACACAATGCATCCCTTGTCTGTTTAATATTGTCTAAGATAGCTTCAGCTCACTTTTGAAAGTTTGTAAAGGGGCATACTCCCTGCATTCCCAGGAATTCTGCATTCCCTCTTTTAAATCCACATACAGAGAGTTGTTTGTTGGAGTCATAATATTCTTATAAAAGGCCAACACTTTCCACTCCAGCCACCCCTTCATAGAAGTCATGCCTAATTCATATCACAATGCTGACATGAGAGTGAGTTAGGAAGGTTTAGTATCTTTTTTCACACTGCAGATTCTATTGTGTCCTAATTAATGTTTTAGGAAGCATTAACAATCTCTTGTCCATATAAGGATCACTTTGATCTTATAAAAGTCCATTAGAGAAGTTATCGTAAATCAACATTATCTAGAGTTAATTCTCCTAATTGTGGTTACTAACTGGCTAGCTTTATCTTTTAGTGTGCTAGACCAACGAATATGAGGGTGGCATCCACTGTAAAGCCCAGATAAATTATCTGTTTAGATGGAAGTATCGGTACGTTATCCACCTTCCAGCTATATCCATGTGATCCTATATGACTAGATGCAAAACATATGACTGTTGTTTTTTGGGGATTAATCCTCAACTGGTTGGATTGGGCAAACATTCCAGTAGCATCTATTGTATATTGAAAGCCACATTGAATATGGTCCAAGAGAACAACATTGACTACATATGTTATCCATCTTTAACAACTTTTGGCGTGACAAATGCTGCTGCAGACAATCCTTCTCCCAAGTCTGCAAAATATAGGTTGAACAGGCAGGGTGCAAGGAGACACACCTGACTGAAATCACTTTGCACTTCAAACCTGTCCGTTAAACTGCCCTGCTTGTTCATTGTTACTTTCAAATAGATATCTTCATTCAGATAAATTAGGATGGCTAAAAGGTGGTCTCATTTGTGTTTATGCCCTGAGTAAGGCCTGAATCACTGTATCAAAAGTTTGGGAGAAGTCGATAGATGTTATATATATACAGGAGATCCCCCCTAGCCCAGGCCTTTTCCTGAAGGCAATTCATGATGAAAACATTCACTTGAGTTCCCTTTTCTGAATCCTGTTTGGTATTAACTTAATCGTCCAGTGTCAAGAGCCCAAGCTTTCAAGACATGCAAGAAAAAAGTAGCAAACATTTTCAATAAGAGGGTAGGATGTATTAAAGTTTCAAAAGTTGTTCATTAATTCCTCATTCCAGTGTACGTATCAACAACCGGGATCAATTCGGAAGGAAGACCAGTGCCTCTCCCCGGGTGAACACGATGGTAAAGGGCTGGGTTTTCCAGTGGGTGGGGGCTGTGATCCGCACCACTTAATAAGGACCACTGAGCTGGGACTTCTGGAAGTGTAGTTTATTCTCCAGTATTAAACCCAGAGGGCACCTCTGTGTAGGTGTATCTTCAAAACCACTATTATATTAGTGGCGATGCATGGTGGACAGCTTCCATCATTTGTGTCTTGATCCACCACTGCTAACTGTAGTGCTGCCTCTTTGTAAAGCTGTGCTCGTTTGAGGTTGATTTACTGCTCTCGGCTTGGCGGACGCTGTTTTCTTTGATGCGCGCTTAGAATCGTTAACCATTGTTAGGCGGAAACCTGTGCAGTTCCCTCTGGGACCACTGCAAAAGATTTAGGACTACAGGCGTTTGGCGGTGAACCCACTTGGTAGCAGTCTGTACCACACAGATTCACTTGGTAGCTGTGGCTGAGCAGTCAGACTTCCCTCAAGAAGAGTTGAGCAGTATGTGGAGTATACAAAATAGGGCAATTCTTCGCAGTAAAACAAGCAAACGCGCAACGAGGCTCAGTGTAAAGATATTAAGGTATTTATTTATAATGAAACATCTATCAAAAACACTATGGCACTATCACGGCAAACAAATCAATCACAATTACTCTACGAAGAAGAAACGATCAAACCCCCTAACAATATTTCGACAAGTCTAGGTTCTACCGGCACCACTTATTTACAGACAGAGGTGTATGCCTCAACCTAGATGGCACTCTAATATTAGTTAGGACGGGAGAGAAAAATAGGCAGGTTATGAAATCAACACAGTTCAATACTTCACGGGTAAAATGCAAGGCAAGAAGGCAAGAACCACAATAGATCATAAAGTTCAGAGGCCAGGCCCACTCAGAGAGAGGCAAGGCGATATGTCCCAAAAAGTCTCTAGTGGAAATGCATTCGAGTCTTTGTAGCAAATTGTTATCGCCAGATTGAACCAGTTCAGAACAAGAAGTGAGAAAGCTTGGAGGCGACCCAACGGAAAGGAGAGGATTAAGACACCTCACTCGAACCGATCGAAAGGGAAGCCAGGCGGACACGGTACCTTGTTGTGGAGGGCAGCTCCGGCGGGGGCAGTTGTTCCTGGTGGTGGATGCACGTCGGGTCTTTGCCAAGAGTAGAGATGTTCTCGTCGTCGAAGAAAAGTGAAGTCCGGTGCACCACCAGGGAAGAGACCAGCCGCGGAGTGCTCCGTCACAAGGCACCACCTTTTGGTCGCGGTACAGGGGTAGTGGCTATCCAGTTGCCGGGGTGCTCTGCACTGGCAATTCGACCACCGCGTCCTGAGGTGAAGAAAAAGCAAAAGGGGACTGGTTGTTCCCACCAGTCAGGGGAAGAGACTCTCCGGCAGGGAGATCTCCTCTGTCGTCGGGAAGTGGTGAGTCGGTTCAGCAGGGCTCCACCGGAGGTGTCGTCGTTGCAGGTCGGCTCAGCGTTACCCTCGTCGGATTCTTAGGTCCTGTGGCGACTTCTGAAGATCCAGTCCCAAAAGCCCTGCTTTTATGCAGAAAACCCCCATTCATTCAGCCTAGCTGTCAATCAACACATGCTAAGTGGTGAGCCGGGAGGCTCACCACTTGGGCCAATCACTCCAGAGTGCGACCGGAGTTGGCAAGGCAACTCGGTCCAGGGTGCCTAAACCCCCTCCCACACCCCTGTGGTAACCCAGACAGAATGGCACCACTTTGGAGGGTCTCTGTACAGAGCCCGCCAAAAGTGGAACAAAGGGCTCAACCTTTGGTTTAGGAGTCACAGAGACGAACACAGACGCCATTTTACAAACCGAGTTCTGGCAGAAAATACCATCCGATAAACTTATTTAAGATAAGTAGACCGGTGGTACGTTAGAGATTAACGAGAAAAAGTATCAATCTCCAACAATGGGACGAGTCCCATAGGGTTATGTTCGGGGTCGAACATAACAAGTAGTTTCCACTGCCACCAGCCAAAACTCGACGAGGGGGGACGGGACAGTGCCCCCTCGATTAACAGATCCAGGAGTAATCGAATTACCCCTCCTAGTACGTCCACAATAAGATGGTGTGTACTAGTTCTGTTAGTAAATTTAGGTCTAGTAAAGCCAATGGTGACTTTACATGCCCGGGGAGACAGTAGTCAGTCCCCGGGTATGGAGTCTATGGTGGGGGTCCGCTAGGACGCCCCAGTGCTACGGCACGTAGGGTGCGGTGTAACACACATAGAAAAACATATGAGACCCTATGGAGTAAAAGACCCCATAGCCCATAGAACACATTGACATTCAAAGGAATTACACACATATATGTCCAAGAGTGGGAGAAAAAAAAGTCTCACTCTTGGCAGGATGGAAAAAAACAAACTCCAGAAATCCAGCAAAGCTGCTGGGGGACTCACTAGGTTAGGAAATTCAGCCTGAACAGAGAATTCTCCCTAACAACCATGCAGGCTTTTAGAGGTGAGGCCATCATTTCCAACTTTATTTTTATATAACTAAGTATTAATGTATGTGACTTCAGTTCCATTTTTATGTTGTCATAGAGTGAAGAAAACAAGCTTAAAACCATATTTAAAGCTGATATGGGTGGGGAGGACAATTTAATATTGTTGTCTAACTCCCCCAATGTATGATGTAAATCAATTGGAGAGGAAGAGCTCACAACACCATACTTCATCATAAAGGAGGGTGTTTTGTCTAAATTGTTCTTTTTGCAGTTTTATAGAGCTACCGACTTCGAAGAAGAGACATTATTAGTTTCTCGCACATGATCTAGTAAACTAACATCACTAATTAAGTTACTTTCTTCTTGTTCCACTAGCTTTCCGTCAGCTCTGTGCCGAACCTCAGTGCTTGTCCCCGATTTCGGATAGAAGTCTGTGATCATGTTATGGTTCAGGTTACCTTTGGGATTTTTACCTTCATCCTCCCTGAATAAGCTGTTCTTCCCTCTTATAGCGCGGCTGAGCCGCCAGTCGGTTGCCCCATTAGATCCCCCGGAGGCAGAACTAGTAATATTGGGGCTGCGGAATTGGACTCCTGTTCAGGCGGCAATATAGTGCTGTTCTATCGGCCAGATGACTCAATAAGTTCCAATAATTTATTCATGAACACAGTATCCTCCGGAAATTCTATATATTAATTATTACTACCCAATAACCCGGGCACAGCTAAAATCGGGACGGCAGCGTTCCTGTGTGTCACCCTGGGTTTGAGCTGGATAGTTCACTGGATGGGCGAGGAACTCTTCTGAAGAGGCTCTTTGCGAGGCTAAGTAGGAGATGCTGAGAGTAGTTGTTCCCAATATTCCAAAGGGGCAAAGAAGCCTTGCAGGCCTTCATGGTCCGATGAAAAAGCAGGGGTCCGATGGGGCAATAGCGGGGTCAGGGTGCCACACCTGCCAAGCAAGTCACCAGTGGTTCCTCGAGTCTGCTCTCTCATTAAGGATACTTTGCTCCTTATGAGGTTCCATGTGAACCTCAGTAGATCGACTTGGAATGGATGCAGAGCCCCTTCTTTTATTCAAGATTCGTTTTGCGCTCAAATCTCAGATAGCCAATGGAAGATCTGCTCTCTTGCATTAACGCCAGATGTGGGCCAATTGTGGCCCACGGTGGTTCCAGTCATTCATGACTACCAGACATACTGGCACCAGTAGTGTGGATTGGGATGAGACATTCCCAACCCTCTTCCTGGGCACTAGCACACATGACATGCAGGAGCCCATGAAAGTTGTGGCTTTTGCGGGAGCTTGCATGCCAAAATAAGGAATATGTGGGTCTATCTACCTGGGGGAAGGCAAAGGAAAAAAAATGGCTGAAGGACAGAAAAAAGACTTTGTGGCACAGCTAATTTTAGCAACTGGCCACAGTCTTGGGTCAACTGCGGTAAAGGCAGAATGGTCCTTAAAAACGAAATAAAAATACTTTAAAAGTAAACTGCTGCCACCAGTTCGTCCTAGGCATACTTGTACAAACACCAAAAAATCCTTAGACGTGGCTAGGGACATAAAACAAAAGGACACCAATGCACGGTGTTGCAAGGTACTTGGCACATAGATAAAAAAGTTACCAAGAATTGGCAACATAGTCAAAGACTAAAGGAAACATAGTTTCCCAGTACTGACAGCCTGAAAGACTTGTCAGTTTCCCCACGACAAATGAACGAAAGCCCATAGGAGTGCAGCAGAAGGCTGTGCTCCAATGAAAAAAAGTCAGTTTAGGTAAGCTAAACAAAAGCAAAACAGTTTGGGGAGTTCACAAATGGATGGAAAATTGCACCTAAGGGCAATCTTTCCTAAAACCACCCTATTGGTTGTGGATTATCCACATACACATGAAAAAAGATAGGGCTTTCACACTCTTGCGAGATGGCAATCAACTCACTCCTCTCTCCCTCTATCTCCACACACACACACACACACACACACACGCACGCACGCATGCACGCACACACACACACACACAAACACACACACAGGCACAAAGATAAGCATCCTAATAAATGCTAAAAGGGTACCTACATATAATAGGTCAACAGCCAACCTGCTTATGTCACATGGTTAGCAGGTTATAGTAGTTGGCAGCAACACCATAGGAGTGTCAATTGTTCGCCTTAATTAACCCCAAAATGCCCATAATTAGCCTTAGTTGATGGAGCCTAAATCTGCTTGAATCTAGGGAATGAGTGAGGGAGTGAGTAGGTGAACGAACAAGCACAATTTCACAGCCCACGCTTTCTCATTGTACAGCCCATCTCATGGCACTGGAGCATGGAACCATTTTCTATCTTGTTGTTGAATAAGAAGGGATTGAGAGGTTTTTGTAATCTCCCTAAATTACTTTCCCTTCTGATAGCACTGGGGAGATTACACCAGAGGTTTTTCCGTAGTCCCCTATATCTTCTATTCACTAATTACGCTTCTGTAAAGCTGTGTTTTACAACCGATTTCTAATTGGATGAATAGAGGTATCTTTCTGGCTGGTAGAGAGACATATAACCCTGCAAATCTAGCAGGAAGCTGTTATGCAGAGCTTTATACAATAGCTATGCACTCCTGATTTGAAATGATTGATTCTATTTGGAGCAGTGTAGAATCTCTGGGCTCTGTAACAGGATTCCTTCTTTTAAGTTTCAGGCAAGCGTGCTGCATCTTAAAAGGTGACCTTCTCATACTGACTCTTATAGTCGTCTTGTTTAGAGTTAAATCACTACTATCTTTCATTCATCTATCTTGGGGAACAAGATTATCTTTTTAATCCCTTTTTAGGAGATTATCTTAATGATATTAAGACACATGCCACCAATTAAGGATAATAAAGAAAGGTGGCTGCCATCAAAACCTATGGGGTTCTTTAAATGCCGGTCATGCAGCATATGTGGGTATGCCATACCAAAAGTTCAAAAATGTACTACATGTACGAACCGTGTAATAGAAGTGAAAGATTTAATTAACTGTCAAACCATGCATGTAGTCTCTATGATGGTATGCACCTGCAATATAAGTTAACATTGGAAGTACAATAAGACATCCATGATATAGAATATAGAATAAGAGAATACCTATATTTTATTTGGATGAACAAAGCTGAGTACCCTAAGGTTGACCCCTGGAAATCAACTCATTATAGGGATGATTTGAACAGACACATTGCTTTGGGTGAAGTTGATTTACAACAATTCCAGAAAAAGAACTTCGGAAAATTGAAGCCAAATTAATTTTTGATCTCAGAAGTATCAAAGAATGTCTAAATAAGGAGCACAAATTAAATGTAATTCTTCATGAATTTTCTCATAATGCGGTTCATAAATGTTTTATGTGTGGTCGCAGAACTGTTTGTCGACATTTCTCTAGAAGGGATTGAAACCACTAGTTAGAGATATGATGCAAACACTTCTGAATGAAAACTATTGATGGTGTTTTGTTGACACAATCAGTTTCACATACAAACTTCCTGACAATTGATGGCATGAAAATGTTAACAAAGTTTATTAACAATTATTGATAGATGGTCCCTTTTCTATGTTCGGGTCATGCATGTATATGCCAAAATAGTAACCTTAGACATGCGAACATGTGGCAAAATACACCATAACACAGATGTTTGACAAAGAATGGGGACACCAATATGTTTTGAATACTGGGTAAAAAGATGATTAGAGCCAAAGGCATAATTATAATGGACAGTTTGGTACAAACAGTAGAGCGTCAAAACACACCTCAAGATGGCAGCCGCCAGAAATAATAGCTAGAAATAGCTCCTTTTTCATTGTTCAGGTTTTGTATATAAATGCCAAAATGGCAATCAAATGGCGAAGACATAAGGTAAGACTTATTACTTTAATTTTTAGAAGTATAATAACTGCTAATCCCATCACAAAATATTCCATATATTTCAACTGAAAGAAACAGCATATGATATTATAAATTGGCAAGATATAAGGGATGACAAGATGCCAACTAAATTATATTAAATGTGCTTTGTTACAGTGAGTGCAAACAGAAAGAAAACAAACTGTTTGAACACAATGGACAATTGGAATAAGATATGATATGCTAGGTTATGTATAACTTGCTTAATACCCAGAGGTTTCTAAGCACTGACCCGGGGATTGAGCCTGTGGTTCTCCGTGTCGTCTTGCTTCCAAGGCGAGCACGTTGCCCCTGAGCTATCCTCCCGAGACATGATATGAATGACTGCATTTAATCCCAACTCAGTGTTGATTAAAAGCAGGAAATGATCAGCGGGGGCGCTGCTGCGAGCAATCGAGATGGCTGCCTAAGCTGAGAGCTCCGATCCCCTGACTATCGTGATACTAAATTAATCCTGATTGGAGCCAACAAGACCATAAATACCCTTTTGGCCTGAAGCCTCAACGTGCACTGCAGGCTCTGAGCAACTTTGAGCAAAAACCGCAGCCCCGTTGCAGAGTTCGCATCGAACTAAGAAGGGGCGGGCTGACCCACTGACTGTAATCCGCCACACAGATCCACAGGAGACCTACGCCATACCGCGGCTGCGAGATCATAGCAGGGCCGCGTGGGGGAGGGGCGCTGCCTCCGTCCCGCTGATGTGGATGTGCCCGTCCACTCCTTCCGCCTACAACATTCCTCAGAGCTTCCTTCCACCAGTGTGCGGCAGATCCTGGAACGAGCGGAGGAGGACCCGGAGGCTCCCCTGCACCTCGCCTCAGCGTACCGGTGGGCATACCACCAACCGCGTGGAGATGGCTGCTGGTCCCGGGCTGGCTTTCTGCTGCCACTCGTGCCCCTCGTTGGGCTACAGGGGGATTGACGAAGGAGCCGTCCTGATTGCAGATCCTCCAGTGAGGTGGAGTAGCAGAACGAGGCCCGCCAACAGCATAGAGGTACGTGCCCTGTACTGAGGGGGAAGGAGCGAATGCCAGACAGGCAGTACTCGTGGCCCTATAGTGCGTGTGGGGAGACAACCCAAGCAGCAGAAATCACCGCGTAGCATCCACACATCGATGAAGGACTTGGTGCATTGATTGAGCCCATATAATACGCAGACTGTGTTTAAGCCCAAGCCAAGCCACTACACTGAGTGTACACGCTGTAGGCTGAAGTCCTGGCCTGCCGGCTATCAAAAATCCAACGTTCATGGCCCCATCTCAAGCAGGCCCCGGCTTAATACTGCTCACTTTCAAGGAATCCGCATTGGGACACTGAGCTCTGTAGATTGGGGCCCGCATTTGCTGCTGAAGGCCCAAGCCACCTTAAAACCTCTCGGTAACAGAGTGGCTGAACATACGGCTGCCACAGTTGACTGTCCTGGGAAAGCAGGGGGAATGCACGATAAACCACCCATGCAAGTGGGTTGAAATTGTGTATGGGCCTATCCTCAGAAGGAACCGAGCGACTCCTTGAAACCAACAAGCGCGCAGAGTCCCGGCCCGAGTGTTAAAACCCACAATATAATGGACCTTAGGCAACAACTAGGAGGGGCCGTGAGACACGGCCCATCAGTACTAGACTCAACTATCAACGCTGCCAATTGCAGCAAACCCTAGTACGTTTAGACCCAGCGGGGCGGAACGTGTAGATAAGACACCATACTTACTCAGACAATACTAAGTGGAGGAAAAGGGCCCATACCATCATGAGACGTGGGAGAACACAACCCACTCTCGACTAACATCGGTAACACATGGGCCGCCACGAGAAGAAAAGCACAGGCGCCAAAAAAAAGGCCCAATGGATTCCTTTGCAAGTTTCCAACCCCACGGCTCGCCCGTCACCACACCAATGGGCTTAGACAGCCAGGCTGAGGTGCCACCCGACGCAAGAGAAGACTGCCTGATGACTATGGTGCAAAATTGCTTCTTGGCAGTAAATGTTAAGCTGGACGATATTGTGGCAACAATTAGCTCCTTGAAGGCTAGAGTTGATAAGGAAAGCGTGCACATTACGGATGCAGAGAACAGGATCAGCACGAACGAAGATGCTATAACACAACACAGCCGGGACATTGCACAGCTGAAGGGAGACCTGCGCAAGACCCGAGCTAAGTGTGAGGATCTCGAATCGAGATCTAGAAGAAACAACATTCGCATTGTCGGAATTGCAGAATCCTTCTGTAAGGGTCTGATGGAGCGCCATGTGGAAAACCTATTGAAATCCCTTCTAGGCACAGAATCCTTCTCCGATCACTTCCTTGTGGAAAGGGCATACCTCACTCTGGCACCACCACCTAAACCTGGAGCGCCTCCACGCACGATAATTGCACGCTTACTTAACAACAGGGACAGGGACATGATCCTAAGGCTGTCCAGACAATAAGGTACCCTACACTATGAGGAAAACAGAGTGCACATATACCCGGGTTTTTTCGACCAGTGTCCAAACACAAAGGAGATCCTATGAACCTGTCAAGAGACAACTACAGCTTCGCCACATCCCCTATGCCCTCATCTTCCCAGCGAAGATGGGAATCCAATACGGGGGCAGGTCGCATTTCTTTGAAAATCCCACTGAAGCCATGGCATATGTCGAAGCAAATATCCCTATCCCCCCAGGGAGCGGGCACGGGACTAAAACATGCAGCCATGCCTGGATGAAGCTAACCCTGACTCAGCTGATTGAGCTGGGCCTGAATCGAGATCCTTCTACGTGCTGTAGGGCCTGCAACAAGTGTGTATAGCTCAAATGAACAATAACTGTTACAGTGGGGATCTGTCGAAGGAGGCCATGCAGCTGCAACAAGCTACCCTCAGGAGAATTCCACAGGTTATGGGAGTTTTGGGGAATGGGACACATCATCGGGTTGGGTTTGATGGTGCGGGAGGGGGTGGGAATGGGATACAAAGTTTGGTTACAATGGACAAATGTTTAAAATCTGAGAGTTTAGTTGCATCGGACACGGCTACTATAGCAGACAGCACATACAGACGGAGTCATATTACTATAGCAAAGGAAGATTATGGCACAGGTTGCCAAGGTATAACTATTGAACTCCTTTCATGGAACATCCGTGGTCTCAATAACCCAATCAAGGTGGGAAAACAGCAGCATATATCACCAGACATAACCCCCATATCATACTTTTACAAGAGTCTCACGCACTCGGTCAAGTCTGTACTAACTTTCTCCCTAAGTGGGGCCCGCTAAGATATTATACTGAATACTCCTCCCATTCCAAAGGGGTTCTCACAATGATCCATCCGGGACTAGGATTTCGGCTTCGAGACACTAAAATAGATGCTCAGGGGAGATATGTTCTGGTCTGGGGGGAGGTGGCGGAATGAGAGGTTGTTATTGTCAACACATATGGCCCTAACATCGATGACCCTGACTTCTACAACACCATACATAACATGCTAACCACTGCTGAAGATGCGGCAGTAATTTGGGGTGGTGACTTCAACACGATCCTCGACACGACCCTTGACCGGTCCTCAGCTTCCCCCCGATCCCCTTCTAAGGCTGCATTGATTAAACGGCAGATAATGCAACAAATGTCTATGGTAGATATATGGCGGGAGCTACACCCACAGGAAAAAACGTTCCACTTATTATTCATCAGTGCATGACTCTGAGTCCCGCATTGATTATTGGCTTCTACACTATCAAGCTCGGTCTTGAGCTGTGAGAATTACCCACGCACACTTTCGGACCACTCCCCATATCAATCACCCTGACCATCCGTGACGTCACTCCACTTTCTAAATGCTGGAGAATGCCGCCCGCGATGCTAAGAGACCCACATGTGTGCAAATCATTACACATTGAAATATAAGAATTCTTTCAACTAAATGAAGGAACTGTAGACAAGTATGTCACGATATGGGAAACTTTTAAGGTATGGGTGTGAGGCGCGATCATGGCCAAGTTCTCAGGGCTACTGAGGTCTGTCAGGAGGGAATTAGATATGATGGAAGCAAAACTCAAGTTGATTTAGTTTGAATATACTATTACACACAGTAAAGAAGCCCTTTCTGATATACACTTGACATTGGTGAATTTAATAAACTAGCGGAATGGGAGATTCAGTACATGGCTGCCCCAGGCTCCTAGATAAGGGGAAGGCAACAAGGCAGGGAAATTCCTTGCTCAGATGCTCAAGGCCGAGAGCTATCATACCCCCATTAATAACATCCAGACACCAAATGGGAACATGGTAAATCGGGATTAAGACATTAATGACACGTTCTCCGAGTATTATAAGACACTGTATTCTAACGGAGACACCAAATTGAGCGATGAGATAACAGATTATGTACATGCGCTCGACCTCCCAACCCTCACCCTAGAAACACGACGGCTGTTAGACACCCCCATCTCACTGGAGGAAATAACAGAGGCAATTAAAGCTTTGACCCCAGGCAGTGCCCCGGGTACGGATGGACTGGGAGTGGAATTATACAAAGAACTTCAGGACAAGCTAGCCCCGGCCCTGTTGAAGGTCTGGGAAGAGGCGATGGAACGGGGAATATTACCACACACTATGCGTGAAGCAGTAATTACAGTCATCCTCAAACCCCGGCGGCCCCCACATAACATGGGCTCATACAGACCCCTTTCACTCATCAACACGGACGCAAACATTTTTGCAAAAGTTCTGGCAACTAGACTACTCCCCTATATGTCCATACTGGTTTACCCTCACCAAGCCGGCTTCATACCGACTAGATCCACGGCCCTGAATGTAAGACGACTCTTCAGAGTGATGGAGCAGATAGACCCCAAGGCGAATGCAATAGTAGCATCACTTGATACTGAAAAGGCTTTCGATTCAGTCTCCTGGTCTTATCTGTTTCTGGTGCTCGAGAGATTCGGACTGGGTCATTATTTTGTCAAATGTGTTCAACTACTTTACACATGCCCGGAAGCAAGGGTCCTAACCAACCACATAATGTCATCACTGTTTCCGTTAAATAGAGGTACCAGACAGGGTTGTCCCTTCTCCCCCATACTGTTCACGCTCACCATAGAACCCATGGCCGAATATGTGCGGCAATACCACTCCCACAGGGGGCTCAGAAAGCCTGGTGCACCCCAAATAATCTCCCTCTATGCAGACGACACTCTGCTATACATCCGACATCCCGAAGAAAATGTGGCCCCCATTATGGCGGATATCGAGAGGTTCTCTAAAAATTAAGGATACAGGGTTAACATTGCCAAGTCCGAATTGTTCCCACTTACTCCCAACACCAAAGACATGACTAACATACAAGGGTTTAAGTGGTCCCCTGTGCATATCTGCTACCTGGGCATCATGGTATCGAGGGAAAAATGCACATTATATGTGGACAATCACTTTTTTTCACAAAGCTCAACTCATTGACCTCTACATTTGCATGGGCGGGAAAAACTGCCAGGCTGAAATGGTCCAAAATGGCGGAACCTTTCTCAAAGGGTGGGATATCGGAACCTGATTTCGAACTTTACTACTTAACTTCGCAGGCCCACTTCGCGAGACACTGGTTCAACCCGGAGGATACGGCCACGCATATCCCCTTGGAAAAATATGCAGCATCTCCCTCGGACGTACGATCAGTGATGTTCGACCCCAAGCGGAAGGACTCCTGCGAATACGATCCCGTCAGCACCACTGCACAAGCATGGTTCAAGATGTATAGAAGGATCAGTCTTACGTACCCATACGATCCAGAGACACCTTTATGGAATTATTTTGGCATAACACATACATTTGATAAGACAATACAAAATGCGTGGGAACCAAAGAAGCAATTCAAGATGCGCAACATGTTCCCAGATGGCAAGTTGTGCGAGCTGAATGACTTTGTTGAGGCAGTGGGAGGGGGGCACCTCCAACTTTTTCAATTCCACAGAATGAAAGCCGTCTTCACTGCTAAATGGCCTACATTCCCGGCCGAACTACCCACACATGAATGTATCGGGGCGATGACGGAACCAGCGGGTCACAGGAAGAGTGTATCTGCACTATACAACCTAGTTCAAACACACTCCAAATCAAGTAACAACATTAAGGAGGCTTGGGAACGAGATCTGGGGGTAGAACTTTGTGAAACTAGCTGGCTCAGATACTGCAACCTCACTAAATATGTCTCTATGAACTCAAAGTTGCGACACATCCAATTCAAAATACTTAATCAACTCCATTACATCCCCACCAAACTGGCTATGTTCGTAGACGGGCACACAGGGAAATGTCCCAGATGTAATGCCCCCAAGGCGGACTCATTTCATATGTACTGGGACTGCCCACCTGTGGCTAAATTCTGGGGAGAGGTAGCAGAGATTCTAGAAGACATCACTACAATTCTGGCTACACCCTCCCCACGGAAGTATCTATTCGGAGATATTGGTAAGGTGGCGGAGACCACCAGACATCTCTTCAATGTAGCATGTGTAGTTGCAAAGCAAAACATCCTGAAATGCTGGAAATCCACAGAAGCCCCCAGAAGAGTTGACTTTTTGAAAGACCTGTCAATGATTAATGAATGCGAAGAACAATTCACTATAACTTTACCATCAGTATGCCGACCCAAGGACATATGGGCGCTGTTCCGACTTTATTTATGTAACATGATCCCCGAAGAGGGAAGTGATGTACTGTCGTCTCCTTAAAGAAATATACAAGTGAATGATATGATGTAAACAAACAGATATGTTTACACCCTACTGTTTTCTTTACTCCTATTCTTCCTAACTTAAACATGATACTGTGTAGACTGCCTGTGGCCCAGTTTTGATGTAACTCTCTTTGGAGAAATAAAGTTTTTTTTTTTTTTAAAAAGCAGGAAATGATCGATAGAGGAAAGCACAAGGTTAGTGATATATTGTAGCACATTTCTTGTATAAAGCAGAGACACGTACTGTTTTTAAAATAAATATTTATCAGATATATAAAAATAAAGACGAAATAATGGAGATATTAGGGATTCTTATTGGTTAATTAACATGAATGTTAAATCGAAACCAATTCATAATATAAGTACCTGCATAACTGAATAACTGATTGTGAATCCAAAGATAGCATTGATCATGATATAACATTTACACTTCATAATATTCAGAGTTAGGACCTAATAGTTACGGAAATCAATGTATTTTTTAAACAAAATATCAATTTGGGTTACATATTGCAACTATGAATAGTACAATGAAGTTATTCAATGTACTGATTACTAATATATTTTTTTGGTTTTGTGATTTTTTCTATTTCATTTCATCAAGTATATATACTCAGTGATTAAAATTGGATCTGGCAAGCAGAAAATAGAAGAATAGGAAATTGCTAAAATATGTATGTTCATTGTAGAGATGTCACTTTTTGCCAAGGGTCTCAAAACCTGTGTTGGCAACAAACAAATAAAAGCAAATTGTTTATTATAGCAACAAACAAATATGAGCAAATTATGTTTATTATACATGAACTGATATCATTTAATTTAAATGTATTATTTGGAGACAAAAAACAAATATGTTTTAATTTCTGTCTACTATGGAAACAAACAAAAAGGAGCTCACAGGATACTGCCCTATAACTACCGAATAATTCTTTACATTTGGAGTACTACATTTGATGATGTTAGGGGGGAAATTGCCTTGACTTGGTTTAGATAGTGAACTGTGGTTTAAAATAGCTATACCCAGCGCTGATAAAAAATCTTTCAAATACCCCCAACTTTCTGTATTTATGTCTAAGTATATTGTGGCTACACATTTTACTATGCATGCTTTTTTTACCTAGGTTTTGCATTCCGCCATGCAAAAAAAGGCATAATTGGCAGTTTTTTGTTGTTTTAGTTAAAGGAGTGGCTACATTCAACTATGTTGTATAGCATAGTAGCACCTTGATGACTCTTGTTAAAATTCAAATGAATAAATGATGCAATGAAAGTGAGTTGTTTAAAATGCTGCATGTTTGCACTTTAGTAAAATGCTCAGCAACCCGTCAATGCAAAGTTTGTGTTATGATTACTTACAGTAAAGTGTCTAATTACTTACAGACATTATGGAGTTACAGCCAAGCTACTTTAGTATGTCATAAGTTTATGAAACCCCAAAGCTATCTTATCCATCTAAATCCCTATTAGTTCAATCTGCCTTTATTTGCCTTTTTTTGTGGCATTTTTTCAAAATGGCCACCGCATTTTTCCTGTAACAGTGGCTTCCTCTCTAGACCTTTCCACCATCAGCTGTCCTGCGATTGGCCACTTGGCCAGCCTTATTGGCCAACCGGGGACCGGCAGGCTTTAGCCAGCCTGTTGTTCTAAGGCCCCTGTCAGCTTCCCTGTTCGCTGCCAGTTCGCTACATGAATCCAATACCACACCTTGACTCTCTTGGGTGCTGTCAGTTCACAAGCATGATTTTAGACCACTAAGACTCTTGTACCTCCCACTCCATGGGTTCGTTTCCATCCTTCTGCTTACCCTTTCTATTCCCTTAACTGACTTTCACTCTTCCCTCTGCTAGCTTCAACTGGTCTCCTGGTACGCTATCAAATGCTCTAGGTTCAGCACCTGCCTCTAATTCTTACCTCATTTCTTTCACCAATGTAGCCTTAACATTACAATTTGGGTTGTTCTGAAAGTCAAATGTGGGTGTGTTTTGTAACTGCAATTTAGGTTGTTCTGAAAGTCAGATTTGGGTGTGTTTTCCATATCACCTCAGGTCCTAAATTGTAACTGGCTAGCCCAGTGACTGTTCCTTACCGCTTCTCTTGCATATTTCTCCTACTGCCTCCTCTATCTACTCACTCATGGCGTTATCTATCTCTCCTATCTACTCCAACTGCTTCTCTAGCAACTATCCTTCCCTGCTCACTAGGTCTGGTAAGAAGAAATTCAAAAAGGATATCTTGGCTTCAAACCCAGGTCTCCCCATCACCAATACCTATTCTAGTGCCTCTGCCAGACAAACCCTCACTGACATTCTCTTTTTCGTTCCTTCACCTGATCTATGGACTAATATGATCACTGTGCTTTGTCCTGTCTCCTCCTCTCCTATTAATGGTGGCACCCACTGGGAAGTCCTCATGGCTTTCTTTGAGTCCTCCAGAGTCATCATTAATGTCTACCTAAGTGGCACTGTCATTGTCCAAGGCCCTCAGGCTAATCTCCTACTCTTTGATAGACGGTTCCCTCGCCTAATCAATTTCCTCTCATCTCCTGCTGTCCCCTCCTCTCCCCCCTTGGCTACCTTGCCCTCTCTCTCCTCCTCCTCTGCCCCTCCTAGGGCCCTTTCTCCTCCGCAGGGCGTACCTCTGATCTGTACCCCTCCCCGGAAGGTCTTTAAGAATGGCAACCTTCTTCATCTCGCCACTCTCAACTCTAGCTCGGCTGTCAAACACTCATCTGACATCTGCCACCACCTCGAAGAACTATACCTTGATGTTCTCGGTCTTACCGAGACCTGGCTCACGGCCAGCTCAGTCATGAGTTTTGACACTCTCCTCCCTGACGGCTACAAGATCCTCTCCGCTCCGAGATCCAACCGGTCTAGAGGAGGTGTAGCCTCAACCACTCAACTCCTTCTCATTGGTGACCTCAATATCCATCTGGATTCTCCCTGTTCTTTATCTGTGCTCTTTCTCGACCTCTGCGATTCACTATCCCTCTCCATCCACCCCTCTGGCCTGACTCACTCTGCCGGTCACAAACTTGATGTCTTGATCTCCTCTGGCCTCCTCCTCTCCATTCCTCTGGCTACTCCTCTCTCCTGGAGTGACCACTGCCTCTTCTCCTCTCATCTCTCTCTCTCTTCCCCCCCAAGCTAAGCCTACCCCAACACTACCACCTACCATCTCAGACATCCGGCCCATGAAGCGCGTATCAGTTGAGGCTTTCACTGCCACCTTCTCTCCCCCCCTTGTCCTCTGGCTAACTCACACCCAGACACAGCCCTGTACCTTCTCTACTCTTCTATTTCTGATACTCTTGATGCTCGTGCCCCTGTCATGAGGATCCGTTTGAAGTCCAAAGCCAAGTGCAATTCCTGGTATGACTCTGACCTAGCTATACTTAAATGTAAGTGTAGGGCAGCTGAAAGAGAATGGAGGGCTTCTTGTTCATCCCCTGCCACCTGCTCCAAAGGCAATACAGACTCTCTGTCCGCTCCCAGAAGATAGTCCACATTCAAGCCCGTGTCTCTGCGGCATCTAACAACTCATCAGAACTCTTTAAAATCTGCAAGGAGCTGGCCAACCCTGCTGCAGTCTCCACCCCCCCTCTCACCTCGCAGGCTCTTTGCAATGCCCTTGCCGCTCACTTTATCTCTAAAACCCAGGACATCTTGTCCACCCTCTCCTCCACTCCCCCTCCTCTCCCCTCTCTGTCTCTGCTTGCTGTCCCTCCTCCAGCTACCCCGCCACCCTCTTTCTCCTCCTTTCCTTTTTTTTCACCTGATGAGGTTGCTAGACAAGTCCGATCTATGAAAGCCTCATCAAATCAAGTCCATCCCTGCTCCTCTAAAACCTTTAAGGACCACATTGATAACCTTGCTCCGGCCCTTGCCGATTTCTGCAACCTCTACTTTGACTCTGGATCTTTCCCCTCTCCCCTGAAGCACTCCATTGTGCATCCTCTGCTCAAGAAACCCACAGCCGATCCTTCTTGTCCGGCTAACTATCGCCCAATTTCCATTACTTCCTTTTTGGGTAACTCCTGGAAAAGCTGGCCATCACTCAGCTAAACCTTCATTCCAATTCTGTTGGCTCTCTCCATGACCACCAATCTGTCTTCAGAGCTGCCAGAAGCACAGAAACTGCTCTCCTGAACACCCGTGAAGATCTGCTTTCCAACCTTGACTCTAACATTCCATCTGTCCTTATCCTACTTCATCTCTCCTCTGCCTTCGACACGGTCAACCACACACCCTGCTCAACCATCTCCGTGACAACCTGGGTATCACTGATCAGGCTCTGGTCTGGCTGGCCTCTTTCCTCTCTGATCGACCCTCCCCGGTACAACTTGGGTCCTTCCTTTCATCGATCTCTGTCTCTGCCTGTGGTGTTCCCCAGGGGTCTAACCTCTCGCCCTGGCTTTTCAACCAATGCCAGGCAGCTGTCGCCTACTGCATTTCCATTTTCTGCTTAAACTTCCACTGCTATGCTGATGACACTCAACTAATTTTAAGGCTGCCCTCGGCCACCTCCTCTCCTTCCCTCATTTTTGATTGCCTAATTGCCATTCAAAATTGGTGTACTGCCAACGATCTTTGTCTGAATGCCAACAAGACTAAGATCCTCCTCATAGGTACACCTTCACCATCCTTTGCCCTTACTCTCTGGCCGGCCTCCCTTGGCCCTCCTCCTACCACCACCTGCAAGGCCAAGAACCTCGGGGTCATCTTTGACTCCACACTTTCCTTCTCTGCACACATTTCTGACATCTCTAAAAAGTCATACTTCTTACTCCACCTCCTCAGAGGTACTCTGCCTTTCCTCTCCTTCCCCCAGACGCTCACTGTCTCTCAAGCTCTGCTTCTCTCCAGGTTGGACTACTGTAACAGCCTCTTTCTAAATCTTTCTAAATCTACCTGCCTCCACTCCCGCCCTCTACAACTAATCCAGAACAGGACTGCGAGACTTGTCTTTGGCCTCAAGCCCTGGGATCGTATCCCTTCATTGGCTCCCAATGGATGCAAGGATTACATTTAAAACCCTCTGCATTGTCCACAATGCTTTCTGGGACCTGGGTCCGAAATACCTTTAAATACCCCTTCGCAAATACCTCCCCTCTCGAGCCCTTCGCTCCTCTACCTCTAACTCCCTCAGGATTAGTCATTTTTCAAAGAAACGAGCTGGGGGCAGGTCTCTGTCCTCGACTGGGGCCTCCCTTTTGAACAGCCTACCGGCCACCTTGAACCTTGAGGAGAACCATCTCCAGTTCTGGAAGCAGCTCAAGACCTTCCTCTTCGCTTCCGCCTTTGCCCCTCTTCTCCCCTGCTGACCTGTTTTTCTCTCTTGGCACTGTGCACCTGGACACCCTCTGTCCTTCGGGCCCACGTACCTGCTCACCCTGCCTCCCTCCTGCACTGCCTCCGGGCCTCCCATTGCACTGGGTTCTGTATCTGTAACCATACAGTGCCCCACACTTCCTCTGCACTTATCAGATATACCCTATCTGATTAATCTTGCACTTGCCACTTGCTGGCTGCACTACCACTTTTTCATTGCCTGTATTTATTCATTTATTTAACTTATTCTTTTCTCTCCTCTGTTCTGCACTTTCCACTTCTCCCCCTTCCACGCACTTCCCCCTTTTCCCTTCTCCATGCACTTGCGCGTTCTTAATGTCACTGGGCCTAGCAAGTTCTCCCTTGTTCCCCTCCCTTTCATTGGTCGCGCTCTGAAACACTTGTGTACGAGTGCGTTATAAATAAAATATCATATCATATATATCATATCATATATATATATATATCATATATATCCATTGCCCTGGCACAGAAGTACGAAGATTTAGATTATTGCTTCGTAATAATCAACTTGCTATTAGAGCCATTCGAGGCAGGCAATGGAAAATAGCCAGAGCAGAAAGATTTTGTAGAATCTGTGAAATTGCTGGAAATATCGAAACGGCTAAGCATCTGTTGACAGAGTGTCCCAAGTTGGGCCATATTTATATGACCACTTTGGGTCATCTGACTCATGATTACAACATGATAAAAACAAATGAATTTTGGCTGTATTGTTTGAATACGCAATGTGAAGCTTAGTGAAGAATAATATAGGTAACACACAATGAAGACCATATCACCCCCCTGTGTAAATCTTTGAAAGCTGATGATTATATGGATAATGTACACTGCTCAATTAAGTCTTAGGGCCTCATTACGAGCATGGCGGTAGCTACCGGCACTACCACCCACGATTGGGCAATAACCAGCCCATTACGAGTTGAATGTAATTGCCCATTCGCGGGGATGGTATTGCCGGGCTCCCGGTCCCCATTCTACCCCATTGGGCAGAATGGTGGTGGGGAGCATGGTTGCACCGGCACTGTTGATAACGGTGCCGGTGCAATCACGAGTTCTGCTCGCGGGTGCCGCACAGCCCCCCAGGTAAGACCTGGCAGACTGTCAGGCACCCGCTAATTCGGCAGAATGGTAGAAAGGGTGCCGGTGCCTTACCGGCACCGTTTATACCATTACCGCCAGGGTCGTAATGAGGGCCATTGTTACAATAGGGACCCCCCTTTTCCACGTGATTGTCAATTGATAAGAAATTCATTTTTATTGAATTTTATAGACAATTGTATTTATTATTGAAAGTGTATAATTGTTTTTTTACTATAAACTGTGTATGTGTATGGATTTTAATGGATTTTTAATATATTGAAATAGTTACATCTTGGTATGATTGATAAAAATGAAATTGTAATATCAAGAGTATGAACTGATGTGTATGTAAGGTTTTTGGTTTCAGAGTTTACAGACAGTACCTTGATGGTTATATAGGTCTTAGAATTAAAAAACCTAAAACGAAATGTCTTGACTTCTATAAATTACATCCTACGTGCATTCTCAGGTGACAAACAGCCACTGCAATAACAAAACAAACACCTGTCACACTCATGTCATAGAAGACTGGCAGCAGGCCTTGAAAATCTGTTAAAATACCAAACTAAAGCTTTGTATCCTAGAAGAAAATGTCGAAAGAGCAGTCACCCAACTACAAAAGTGGAACCAAGCATCCAGAGAAAGACTACCTCCTGGAGAATGCAGCTTCAAGATTCCTACTAAAGTGTAGCACTGAATGAAGACCACCTAAGCAGAATTAGTAAAATCCATGGACCAGGTGCAATGAACTATCCTTACCGGGCACCACCTTTCCATGGTCTTCGATATCGTCGCCCATTTGGAAGTGCTACACGGGAGTCCTCCCTAGTCATAACTGAAATGACTCTTGTCTAGCAGAACAAAACACATCAAATATCAAACATCAAACTAGGAAGATCCCAATCTAACTACACAAGGGCAACACATTGGGTGTTCTAATCACAATGGTGGTGGTCAGCAAATAATACATAAAGCAGCTGATCAAAAAAAGAGAATTCATGTCTTGAAATTTAAAAGGAATGCGTAAGACATGCAAACATGTTTCTGGTTCACTCAAGCTGAGCAGACTGCACCTCTCAGGAAAGATCACATTTGATCAAGGAAATAGGCGTAGCTTGTCCAGGGTGTATTCTGACATGCGGCCTGTGCACTCAACCATCATCACCACATCCCTATGTCCTTGACCTCCCTCTGTGAGCATGGGGCCCTTCCCAGTGACACCCCCAAGAAACGCGACACAGTGCTCTTCCTGTAACATGAGCCTTCTTTTCCTGAATGTCAGCACTTCTAAGACATATATCCCCATCAAGGTACTGTGTGCTCCACAGCAGTACATTTAAAGCATGTCTTGCCACACTCAGGCTTACCTGTAACCACATTTCATGAATCACCTTAACGTAAGTTCATTAATAAATCGTGGAAGTGCAGTTGTGTTTCTAGATTATGATTATTATGAAACCACTTTTAGAATTTTAGTACAAAAACAAATGTGAATTCTCATACCTTTATTTTGCACTTGTATGTGTTGGTAACAAATATATGACTCCCTTGTTGCTACCGGGGTATATGGTATTGATCATGACATGATCGCCACCATGTGGGGCTATTGTGGCTGCCTGACATTTGCTTTTACATTGGACTGCAAACAAATTGATAACAAAAAAAGTCCACTGTAGAGAATGAAGATAGAACAAATTCAAAAGGGAAACCAGCATGAAGCATGGGATACGAAAGAATACACAACATGGGCCCATGGCATCTTAATACAGTTCTCAAACACGCACACCTGCAATTTCCAATGGCATGATTACGGCAAGGAGAACTAGCTAGGCAATCATGATCGCTTGTATATTTGCTTCACAGGAGAAGCGCACTAAAACGTGAGTGAGAAACGTTCAGTGCCTTGAGAGTGCTCTGAGTTAATGGGCCAGAAATGTACCGTACCAGAAGACAGGTATCTTTTCGTTTGGCTCTGCTTCATTTTTCCATTTTCATGCAGCAGCGTAACAGCCGTTTTGAAAATCTTCTTAATCTCTTCTGATATTTCCTTCCATTTCTTCTCGTTCACAGAGTTTGCAGAAGAGTCCATCTGCGAAATCAGGCAAAATATCCATTAATTCACAGAGTGTATACAAGAGATCAGAGGCCATTTGCAAAATAGCTGATGTAAAATACTGCATATTAATTCGCAGAGTTCTCAGAAGAGCCGTTCTGCGCACTGTTGCATGAAACACATGCTGCTGTTAGTTGCAGCTTGTCTTCACCCCACTGATGAATGCAGAGGAGGACATTATATATATCTAAGATTATTGCACTTGGCAGTAGTTTTCAGCTGGAAGATTACAACAACACTATTATGGCAACACTCCACTAAATGGCCCTCACTGTTATCTCAAACTTCTTCACAATTGCTGGCCACTCGCATCTTTCATTTTTCAGTCTTCCTCATCTTCCTTGACCTCTCGCCTGCCTTTAAGGCCGTTGATCAACCCACTCTCCTCCTGGTAATCTCTAATCTTGACTTTCCAGACAACTGGGCCTCATTACGAGCTTGCCGGTCCGGATACAACGGTACCGGTAAGCTTGCCGGTACCGTTGTATCCAGACCGGCAAACTCCGAGTTGGGTTTGTGGGTGCCTTTCATTCCACCAGGTCTGACCTGGTGGAATGAAAGGCACCCGCAAGCACAGAACGTCAGATACACAGGCACCGCCTGTGCATCCGGCTTCCCCATTCCCATTGAGCCCAATGGGGCCAAACTGGGAATGGGGAAGAATTTTTCCGCTGATCAGGAATGGGCAAATACCGAGTCCGGCAAGGCCGTAATGACCCGGTGATTGCCCATTTCTGGGCACTGGGAAACAAATGAATACCGGCGGCAGCCATGCCTGTATTAAAGGCACGGCTACCACCAGCCTCGTAATGAGTCATATTGTCCTTGAATGGATCACCTCATGCCGGTTCATTACTCTTTTCCATCTCATGGAATCATGACTCATCCTCATCTACCCGCTTTCACTGAGTGTTTGCATATCGTTTGATTTGGCCCTCTGCTCTTCACTCTATAGACAACCCTTTTCCTGTAAACTAATTTTGTAGATCTGTTTCTAATGTCATCTTTTTACAGTTGACATTCAAATCATTTTCTATTTCTTCTCCACCATTAGCCATTAGATTTATTTGTGCTGTCAGATGCTCAAATTCCATAGGACATCAAATCCTACCCTCTAGTATTTTCATTCCCACCACCGCACCCCATCCCCCAATGCTCCCAACCTAGGGCTATTCTTTGACAACAACAGCACATATAACCTTTCACCCATTCTTCTGCTGAGACTGCTAGGCTCCTAGAAATGGTGGACTTCTGACCCAAAACTTTCATCTATCATGATACTAAGTCCCTAATCTCCACCCTAGTTCTCGTCAAGTTGGACTATAGTTTCGGCTGCCTCCTGGTATTCCCCCTATACTATTTTACCACACACAATAAAGTATGGAACTTTACCACCTATATCCTATCTATTATTCCATAATCTTAATCTACAACTTCACACTGCATGCAACCTCTCTTTGCAAAAATATTCCCTCATCAAATTCCTGCCCTTAGTACTGAGGTTTATCCATGGAATCTACTATCCTGCCCATTTATCTCCTGGCTTAGTATATCTCACTATTTTACACTTTACTACCTCTACTCTCAATATTTCCATAACTTCACCACTACCCCTGACCTTAATGCACAACTTCCGATTTCCACTCTTTACCCCACACCTCTATTTAAGTAACATTTATTGGGGTATCTGTGTCTTCAACCTATGTCGTTGGCTCCTGTGATTATTCCCAAGATCTTGGCACTTCTCCCCAGAAGGGATCTCTTCCCTGTAAGGCTAGGGAGGTGAGCCTGCTACACAACATTCCCTCGTGGAGTGGTGATCAGTGGGACTTCAAAAGGAGAGATTCCCCTTTTGGGGACAAGGACTCCCGTTCCGTGAAGAACTCTCTGCCCCACTTTCCTATGAACTCCTCAGACCATCACTGCCTCAAAAGAAACAACCTGAACAGACCACGGTTTGCTATTGTAACGTAACTTCTAACATTAAAACCCAACACAAATCCACTGAGAAGAAGAAGAGCTCAGGAGTAGGGAATTGTACGATCGGACCAAAAAGAAAATGGTCTGACTGTACAAAAAATCCAAAAATGCATACCACCAAAGATCCACACACCAAAAGTTCGAACCTTTGGTGGCATGCATTGTAGGTACGTAAAAAGAAAAACGGGGCATGCAGGGGTATCCCCCGCAACATCCCGCTCACTATACTGTGTGGTATAGTGAGCGGGGTGTTACGGGGGACAGCTCCGCAGCACAACTGAGAAAAAGAAAAAAAAAACAGGGGCTGCGGGGGTGTTCCCGTAACACCCTGCTCCCTATAACTTACAGCATTGTGTTGATATAAAGGAAATCTAGAGGAGTAGAGGCCAAGATATTCGAGTGGGGAAACAAGGAACTGCAAATAAGTAAAGACAGGGGATACCTGACAGAAGGTGGAATAGTCCCCTTGAGGAATTACAGGAACTGACTACCTACGTCACAAGGAACTAGCTTAAGATAGTCTTTTAAGTCTGAGATGGCCTGTCCAGGAGAAGGAAGTCGTTCTCATGGAGCCCCTTTTTGTTGTGTTGGTTAATACAACCCTTAGTGATAAGTTCAGCGTAAGGTAGTTTTTGGACAGAGGATGGACTACTTTACTTTGGACTACCTCACTGACAATGAGCACCCTAGTTCGCTTTCTGATAGGTTGGGAAACACCTCTTTTTGGCAGAGATAGATAGGCGTTTGTTTATTGTTTGAATATCATCCATGCAGAAATAGCACCTCTATGTCCGTCTCCTTCTTCTGACCCACCACACTCCCTATAAGAAAAGATAAGGGAATTCGGTAATAATGTGCATTTTTATATGCATAGAGCATGCCTCATGGTAAGTAAAAGTAACCATAATTATATATCTTCTAGGTAAAAAACGTTACAATGGTGATGGGTCTATCATCCCCAAAAAATGTGTGCCTGAAATATAAAGAACATATATTTATCGATAGACAACATTTAGGGGAGGAAATTTGCAAAAATTCAGAAATTAAAAATGGCAAAAAATAAGCTCAAAAATCCCTTTATTTTAGCAGTTCACAATCTGCAATCAAATTCCAGAAAATGGTCCTCATTTTAGGATGGCTCGTGATTGTGCTTCAAGAGTCCCTCTATTAAATACAAGATAGGGGTATAACTCATTGAACACGCAGGAGTGATGAAGTCACCACACGTGCGTGATGACATCATCAGCACCTAATGCAATGACATCATTATGACAAAGCCGAACAGCTGAATCATGCAACTTTGTTCGTACATTCTACCTTTTTTAGTAATTCTAAAAATAGAGGGACCTATCAGTATATAGTCCTTTGAGTATTTCCCCAACATTTTGTCAACTTAGTAGCTGTTATCCTTATCAAGAATTAAGTATCCTATTTGTTCATAAGGCGAAAATACAGAAGTAAGCATGCATTATTCCTCAAAATAATGCATGCTTTGGCTGGCAAACAAGGTCTTTCAGTTCCATGTCATTCAAAGTCATAACATACACAATACACAGACCTTCACTTATACAAATCTTCTTGGCAAGATAGCTTAGAGGATGCCTTTCAATACATACTCCATCTTAATATAGTATTATAGTCTTTTTCATAGTTTGTTATTTATAAAATATGAAGATATGAAGACAATGCAACATGTATATCATTGAGGTGGCTTCAGTAAATTCACGTAAAAAGAAATAGCAATCAGTAGTTTACATAATACAGAGTTCTAAATAGCAATAGGTCGATTTCTAGCATTATCTCTGATACCGTATCATCTGAATACATAGGCAATTCATAAGCAGATCATAAACGTAAGGGCTGGTCCCCAAAAACCCACCGGGCTATACAAGCTCCCCGGAAAAGACTGGAGGCCCATTAACACAGCACATTTGTTAGCCAAATCCAAGCAAAGCTACTATGCCAGAAATAACAAGGCGAATGAAATGCTCTTGGGAAAGTTAGCCAAAATGAAGAGGAAAAACACAATCATAGGGCTCCGCGACCTACAAGGCAAGGTCCAATATGTGGAAGTAGAAAAACTTCAGCTTGCAGCGGCCCACCTGTCCGAGGTAATGACCACAGCACCACAAGACCAGGAGGAACAACTGGAGTACTTGCGGAAAGCGGCACTTCCCCAGCCAAATTACCTTGTCTGGGAGAGTCTTCACGCCCCAATCTCAGGTGAGGAAGTTGACGCTGCTATTAAATCCTTCGAAGCTAGAGCCCCAGGCCCTGACGGATACTCAACTAAATTCTATAAAATGTTCCACCACCAGTTGATCCCCCCTTTGGTCAACCTCTTCAACTATTTGGTGAGTCGGGGTCTGTCACCCCTTCGATGCAGGAATCTATTACTATACTCCTACTCAAGCCAGACAAAGACCCCAGAGACAATGGTTCTTATAGGCCCATTTCCCTCCTGAACATAGATGCTAATATCTATTCCAAAATCATGGTGAACCGCCTGGCAGGCATTCTGCCCGACATCATCAACCCAGACCACACAGGCTTCATTAAAAATAGGTCAACAGGGGATAACATACGCAGAGCCCTAAACCTAATCAATATCGTGACCCAGGACTCGCAGAAGCTAGCACTGTTGGCGTTAGATGCAACCAAAGCGTTTGACAAAGTTGACTGGTCCTTCTTGCGTCTTACCCTGGAAGCCTTGCACTTCGGGCCGACCTTCTGAAAACTTGTACTAGCCAACTATCCTTCCCTGAAGACCCTCCTCAGGGTCAATGGCTCTGTGTCTAATCCTATGCCCCTAACCTATGGGACCAGACAGGGATGGCCTCTGTCCCCGCTTCTCTTCACCTTGGTTATGGAGCCCTTTGCCCAAAGAATTTGGCCAAACCCAGAGATCAAGGGCCTCCAAATCGGTGCCTCCAAGCCCAAAATAGCTGTGGAAAGTTGCATCGGCGACTGTTGAGACTGTCCTTGTGGAAAACTCATTGAATTCTGAGGTTGCAAGCTTTGCTGTGCTGCTAGAGTTTGTTGTTGCACCGTGTGATTCTGTGCAACTCTATTTCCTCCCTGTTGTAAAAACACAGGTGGATTCCCCATACTTGCTCCTGTTCCTTGGCCGTTTTGCATTATGCCTTGACTTGTCTTGATTGCCATTTTGCATGTTTTGAAAGCCTCCTTGATTACTCTGCCATCCTCTTCCTCTGAATCCTCTTCCCCTGGGATAAAACCCAGTATTGCCCTGATTATTTTGTTCTAGGTTATTGACTTGCCGCATGCTTGACCCGTCTGTGCTAGTTATCATTGCCCCTTCCATGGCATATTTTGACAACTTCTTCTGCACTAATTTTGCCTCTTCACCTTTTCCTGCAGCCCCTTTTTTGCGATTCTTTTCTTGCAGCAGCCTGCAATAGTGTGTGATGGTCAACTGTATTTCAGACCACGGTTTGGCCTTGATTCCTACCGATTTCTTGTGCTGTTTCTGTATCTGCTCTGGCAACCCTTGGCATAATATATGGTAAAATACGGGTATAGATGTCCCCCAAGATTCACGAGTCTCGAGTTCCAACGCGGCTTGGAAATTCTTCATGCAAAGCAAAGGGTCTTCCAACTCCTTCATCTTCCGAGTCATGATGGCTCCCATGTCAGAAGTATCCGGATATAACAATCGTAGTGTTTTCCACACCGTGGCTCTGTAGTTGTTAAATGGTGCTACGTAGTGCGCAGTATTAATTGTGGTCACACCAGGGTAGCCTGCCCGTGTCCACCATCGTCAGCTCTATCACCAAGTATGGCGATTAAGAGACCTTTGATATCCCCTATAGATAATGTGTTCCCTCCCGTCATTTTCTCTAGCTTGTGTATCCATTTTCCGGCTCCCGATGTCAACATTGGAAGCTTATTTTTCAGGTTTTCCCGATCCATGTGTGGCCATGGAATATACTGCGGAAATTGGGACACATGGCCCTCTCTCTCTTCTCTCATTGTTCTTCTGTCTATTGCAGGAGTAATATTCCTGCATCGCTGCCTACCTGGCAATGTCCTTAGTTGGCTCACATAGGGTGGTTGAGACACCCCCATCTGACCGTAAGATACTTCTTCGCGTCAGTCTGACTGTTTGGCTGACTCTGACGCCCTCAGTGCCGATCCACTAGAGTATGACCAGCTTATCCCTTTCCCTCCTGAGGATCACTTTTCACATCCCCTTTCTTCCTCTTTTTCCTCATACTCTTCTCTTTCAGAGTCTGACATTGCTTGCGCCCAACTCGTGCAACTTCTCACATCTTCCTTGTTCCTACTGATTTCCAATCTATCTAGGGACAATTCTCTATTTCTACTATTTTGGGAGACGTCATCAACATCGTACAGCTGAGTGCTCTCCAGGCGCTCATCTTCCCCCTCCCGTTGGGGTACTTGTTCTAGCCCATTTCATCATATATTCTATCGATCGTCTCTGATACTTCTGGTGTCGAAGTCATCTTCGATATTTGCCCTAGGCGTGCCTGGTCCTGAATCGCACTCAGGAAAGAATTCTTCTATGCCTTCCCAATCTACTACTGGCTCAGGTTTTTTAACCTCCCTTTCCAGAAATTCAAGATCGCGTGCTCTCTGTCTTCGCTTACATTCTACATCGTCATCGAATTCTCTACGTTTCCTCGCTTCTTCTCTTACCTTGTCTTCTTCCTCTTTCTTTGCATCTCTACGTTCATTTTCTTTTTCCTTCTCTTTTCTCTGTAAATCATCTAGCTTTTCTTTTTGTTTCACGTCATCTATACCTTTACCATCGAGTTTCAATAAAATCTGCCCTCCCATCCATTCGTTCTGTGTGAATGCTATCTCATCAGTTCTGTCCTCGCTTCCTTTCCATCTTTTGCCTTCTCTCTCCGTGTCAAGAGATGTACTTGCTTGTGCCTGGTCTTTTCTCTCGTTCTCACATCTCTCCTTGTCTCTCGGGACTTTGGAGGTGATATCTCTATTTTTATCCTTGTCTAGGTTTTCATCACTACTTTGCGTAGGCGACTCATATGCCGGATTGCTATACCCTGTAACTGTTTTAAGTTCTCTTAGCGGGTATTACCCTTCGTTCTTACTGCCCTCAGTTTTTGTCTCAGATGGGGCGGGTGTGCATACGTTAAGTGTCCAGTCTAATGGCGGCTCTTGCTCCTCATCCTTTTGATAAATCTTCCACAACTCTAGACTAGCTAGGCGTTTGTCTAACTTTATTCCTGTGTATGTGGCATGCAAATATGTCGTCATGTGCTGTTGGACTGTTTTAGATAACGATCCACCCTGTGGCCACGGCATAAACATTTTGTTTGCGGTTTCTTTAACCCATTCTGCACTGTACTTTTTGAACTTAGGTGCATGTTTTGGCAACTGTTTGCACATGTGTACTAATGGAGTCATGTCTTCCATACTTAAATCTGTTCACTTTCTCCTTATATAACACCTGTTAATGCTTTTTGTTATTTAAACAATTTCAACAATATGAGTGAGCACCAATCGTCACAAGCTCCAATCCCATTTTTCCACAAACTTTTATATCTTCTATTTTAATCAATAAACATATGGTTATACTCTACAATATTTCAAGTATCCAATCGCGTAATTTTTATGCAAGTTCCTCGAAGGAAAAATTTTGACCTATGACATCACAACAAATAACACATAAGGCAGACGTTAACAGACTAGACGAACTCCAGCTGGTTACAGAGACCACTGCCTCTAATGTTACCCCGACATCTAGTTTAAACTCATCCCTTTCACAAGAGTTTTTAACCGCTGTGGTGACTTATTTGTTCCTATTCTATTCAGGACTATGGATGCAAGTTTATTCTAGCCACTATATTAAAGTGTAGGAATTGGGCGTATCCTCTCTCTTCTCAGGTGTCCTCCCCAGTATCCTCTTCTCGGCTGTCCTCCCTGGTCAGACATGTGATGTCATCAGTGATGTCATCAATGACATTTGTGATGTACTGGGTGTTAGGCTTAGCAGTGCATGGTGGTGGCACGAGTTATGGTTGCTTAGCTTACCATAACTGGCGAATTTCAAGGGTTTTTCGGTTTTACTTGGAACCATAACGTCCCTTTAATATCCCCTGTTCGCTCCGCGGACAGGACGGGGATTGGGCAAGCGACTTGCTTGATGTCCGCGGATATCTGACGTGCTCTCCCACTGGCTGTAGTAAAGTGTGCAGTGCGTCTTATTTTCAGAGACGCCCGCCATCTTAGTTTACTGTTCGTATATTGGCATCTGTGGCAAGCTTTGCGGTGACTTTAGACTTCACAAGTGATTATTACAACGTAACAAGCAAAAATTCCGATGCGATTAGATCAGAGGACAGCGGGACCTCCAATGGGGCTGTGTGAGGCTCATGTGGATTACACTTCCTGAACGTCCCAGGCTGCTGCAGACTTGCAGGAGACAAGCCATCGCTACACGGTGGTCTGCGGAGGACCGAGGAGCGGATATCCCGTTCCCCCCACCCCCGCTCATTACCTTTGTCTCCCTCCTGTATCCCCCGCTCATTACCCGTGTCTCCCTCCTGTACCCCCCACTCCCCGCTCATGCTCGTGTCTCTCTCTTGTATCCCCCCACCCCCTGCTCATGCCCCGTGTCTCTGTCCTGTTCCCCCCACCCCCCGCTCATGCCCTGTGTCTCCCTCCTGTTCCCCCCACCCCCGCTCATGCCCCGTGTCTCCCCTGTTCTCCCCCACCCCCCGCTCATGCCCTGTGTCGCCCTCCCATTCCCCCCCACCCCTGCTCATGACCCGTGTCTCCCCTGTTCCCCCGCTCATGCCCCGTGTCTCCCTCCTGTTCCCCCCAACCCCCACCCATGCCCCGTGTCTCTGTCGTGTTCCCCCCCACCCCCTGCTCATGCCCCGTGTCTCCCTCCTGTTCCCCCCACCCCCCGCTCATGCCCCGTGTCTCCCTCCTGTTCCCCCCACCCCCGCTCATGCCCGTGTCTCCCTCCTGTTGCCCCCCAACCCCCGCTCCTGCCCCGTGTCTCTCTCCTGTTACCCCCACCCCCCGCTCATGCCCCGTGTCTCCCTCGTGTTCCCCCCACCCCCCGCTCATGCCCCGTGTCTCCCTCTTGTTGCCCCCCACCCCCCACTCATGCCCCGTGTCTCTCTCCTGTTGCCCTCCACCCCTGGTCATGCCCCGTGTCTCCCTGCTGTTGCCCCCCACCCCCTGCTCATGCCCCGTGTCTCTTTCCTGTTACCCCCACCCCCTCTCATGCCATGTGACTCCCTTGTGTTCCCCCCACCCCCCGCTCATGCCCTGTGTCTCCCTGCTGTTCCCCCCACCCCATGCACATGCCCTGTGTCTCCTTCCTGTTGCCCCCAACCCCAGCTCATGCCCCGTGTCTCTCTCCTGTTGCCCCCCACCCCCTGCTCATGCCCCGTGTCTCCCTCGTGTTCCCCCCACCCCCGCTCATGCCCTGCGTCTCCCTGCTGTTGCCCCCCACCCCCTGCTCATGCCCATGTATCCCTGATGTTGCCCCCATCCCCCACTCATGCCCCGGGTCTCTCTCCTGTTGCCCCCACCCCCCGGTCATGCCCCGTGTCTCCCTGTTGTTGCCCCCCACCCCCCGCTCATGCCCGTGTCTCTCTCCTGTTGTCCCCGCACATACCCCGTGTCTCCCAGCTATAGCCCCCACACCCCGCTCATGCCCCGTGTCTCTCTCCTGTTACCCCCACCCCCCGCTCATGCCCCATGTCTCCCTAGTGTTCTCCCCACCCCCCGCTTATGCCCGCCTGTTTTTAAAACAAAGTTTGGTGAAGTTTGGTCCAGGGGGGGCAAAGTTATACGGGGGTCCCAAAACTTTTTTTTTTCCCATAGACATAGTGGGAAAAAACTTTGCTCACGCCTACAGCCCAAAACGCTGGACGGATTTACACCAAATTTGCAGCAGGAGCAGTGGCTTGGACCCGAAAGCGTGCTTTTTTTGTATTTGGTGTAAATCCGTCCAGTAGTTTTTAAAAAAAAGACAAAAATGTAAGTGAAAAAAATTAGTGATATCACCTGTTCGCTCCGCGGACAGGACGGGGATTGGGCAAGCGACTTGCTTGATGTCCGCGGATATCTGACGTGCTCTCCCACTGGCTGTAGTAAAGTGTGCAGTGCGTCTTATTTTCAGAGACGCCCGCCATCTTAGTTTACTGTTCGTATATTGGCATCTGTGGCAAGCTTTGCGGTGACTTTAGACTTCACAAGTGATTATTACAACGTAACAAGCAAAAATTACGATGCGATTAGATCAGAGGACAGCGGGACCTCCAATGGGGCTGTGTGAGGCTCATGTGGATTACACTTCCTGAACGTCCCAGGCTGCTGCAGACTTGCAGGAGACACGCCATCGGTACACGGTGGCCTGCGGAGGACCGAGGAGCGGATATCCCGTTCCCTCCACCCCCGCTCATTACCTTTGTCTCCCTCCTGTATCCCCCGTTCATTACCTGTGTCTCCCTCCTGTACCCCCCACTCCCCGCTCATGCCCGTGTCTCCCTCAAGTTCCCCCCAACCCCCCCGCTCATTACCTGTGTCTCTCTCTTGTTTCCCCCACACCCGCTCATTACTGTGTCTCCCTCCTGTACCCCCGCTCATGCTTGTGTCTCTCTCTTGTTTCCCCCACCCCCTGCTCATGCCCCGTGTCTCCCCTGTTCCCCCCACCCCCCGCTCATGCCCCATGTCTCCCTACTGTTCCCCCCACCCCCGCTCATGCCCCGTGTCTCCCTCGTGTTCCCCCCACCCCCCGCTCATGCCCTGTGTCTCCCTCCTGTTGCCCCCTACCCCCCGCTCATGCCCCGTGTCTCTCTCCTGTTGCCCTCCACCCCTGGTCATGCCCCGTGTCTCCCTGCTGTTGCCCCCCACCCCCTGCTCATGCCCCGTGTCTCTCTCCTGTTACCCCTACCCCCTCTCATGCCCTGTGACTCCCTTGTGTTCACCCCACCCCCGCTCATGCCCCGTGTCTCCCTCCTGTTGCCCCCCACCCCCGCACATGCCCTGTGTCTCCTTCCTGTTGCCCCCACCCCCCGCTTATGCCCCGTGTTTCTCTCCTGTTACCCCCCACCCCCCGCTCATGCCCCGTGTCTCCCTCCTGTTCCCCCCACCCCCGCACATGCCCTGTGTCTCCTTCCTGTTGCCCCCCACCCCCCGCTCATGCCCCGTATCTCTCTCCTGTTACCCCCCACCCCCCGCTCATGCCCCGTGTCTCCCTGCTGTTGCCCCCCCACCCCCCGCTCATGCCCCATGTATCCCTGATGTTGCCCCCCATCCCCCACTCATGCCCCGTGTCTCTCTCCTGTTGCCTCCCACCCCCCGGTCATGCCCCGTGTCTCCCTGCTGTTGCCCCCATCCCCCGCTCATGCCCCGTGTCTCTCTCCTGTTGCCCCCACTCATGCCCCATGTCTCCCAGCCCCCACCCCCTGCTCATGCCCCGTGTCTCTCTCCTGTTACCCCCCACCCCCCGCTCATGCCCCGTGTCTCCCTAGTGTTCTCCCCACCCCCCGCTTATGCCCCGTGTCTCTCTCCTGTTACCCCCCACCCCCCTCTCATGCACCGTGTCTCTCTCCTGTTGTCCCCCACCCCCGGTCATGCCCCGTGTCTCCCTGCTGTTGCCCCCCACCCACAGCTCATGCCCCGTGTCTCTCTCTCTGTTCCCCCCACCCCCCGGTCATGCCACGTGTCTCCCTGCTGTTGCCCCACACCCCCGCTCATGCCCTGTGTCTCTCTCCTGTTACCCCCACCCCGCTCATACCCTGTGTCTCTCTCCTGTTCCCCCCACCCCTTGCTCATGCCCAGTGTCTCCCCTGTTCCTCCCCACCCCCAGCTCATGCCCCGTGTCTCCCTCCCATTCCCCCCACCCACGCTCATGCCCTGTGTCTCCCCTGTTCCCCCGCTCATGCCCTGTGTCTCCCTCCTGTTCCCCCCCACTCATGCCCCATGTCTCTGTCGTGTTCCCCCACACCACCTGCTCATGCCCCGTGTCTCCCTCCTGTTCCCCCACACCCCCTGCTTATGCCCCGTGTCTCCCCCCTGTTCCTCCCACCCCCAGCTCATGCCCCGTGTCTCCCTCCCATTCCCCCCACCCACGCTCATGCCCTGTGTCTCCCCTGTTCCCCCGCTCATGCCCTGTGTCTCCCTCCTGTTCCCCCCCACTCATGCCCCATGTCTCTGTCGTGTTCCCCCACACCACCTGCTCATGCCCCGTGTCTCCCTCCTGTTCCCCCACACCCCCTGCTTATGCCCCGTGTCTCCCCCCTGTTCCTCCCACCCCCCGCTCATGCCCCGTGTCTCCCTCGTGTTCCCCCTACCCCCGCTCATGCCCCGTGTCTCCCTCCTGTTGCCCCCCACCCCCCACTCATGCCCCGTGTCTCTCTCCTGTTGCCCTCCACCCCTGGTCATGCCCCGTGTCTCCCTGCTGTTGCCCCCACCCCTTGCTCATGCCGCCAGTCTCTCTCCTGTTACCCCCACCCCCTCTCATGCCCTGTGACTCCCTTGTGTTCCCCCCACCCCCCGCTCATGCCCAGTGTCTCCCTCCTGTTACCCCCCACCCCCGCTCATGCCCCGTGTCTCCCTCGTGTTCCCCCCACCCCCGCTCATGCCCCGTGTCTCCCTGCTGTTGCCCCCCACCCCCTGCTCATGCCCCATGTATCCCTGATGTTGCCCCTCATGCCCCGTGTCTCTCTCCTGTTGCCCCCCACCCCCGGTCATGCCCCGTGTCTCCCTGTTGTTGCCCCCCCGCTCATGCCTGTGTCTCTCTCATGTTGCCCCCGCTCATGCCCGTGTCTCCCAGCTATAGCCCCCACCCCCCGCTCATGCCCCGTGTCTCTCTCCTGTTACCCCCCACCCCCGCTCATGCCCTGTGTCTCCCTAGTGTTCTCCCCACCCCACGCTTAAGCCCCGTGTCTCTCTCATGCTACCCCCCACCACCCTCTCATGCACCATGTCTCTCTCCTGTTGCCCCCCACCCCCGGTCATGCCCCGTGTCTCCCTGCTGTTGCTCCCCACCCCGTCATGCCCCGTGTCTCTCTCCTGTTGCCCCCACCCACCGCTCATGCCCCGTGTCTCTCTCCTGTTACCCCCCACCCCCCTCTCATGCCCCGTGTCTCTCTCCTGTTGCCCCCCACCCCCTCTCATGCCCCGTGTCTCCCTGATGTTGCCCCCCACCCCCCTCTCATGCACCGTGTCTCTCTCCTGTTGCCCCCCACCCCCCGGTCATGCCCTGTGTCTCCCTGCTGTTGCCCCCCACCCCCCGCTCATGCCCCGTGTCTCTCTCCGGTAACCCCCTAACCCCCAGTCATGCCCCGTGTCTCCCTGCTGTTGCCCCCCACCCCCGATCATGCCCCGTGTCTCTCTCCTGTTACCCCACCCCCCTCTCATGCCCAGTGTCTCTCTCTTGTTGCCCCCCACACCCCCGGTCATGCCCCGTGTCTCCCTGCAGTTGCCCCCCACCCCCAGCCATGCCCCGTGTCTCTCTCCTGTTACCCCCTACCCCCGGTCATGCCCTGTGTCTCCCTGCTGTTGCCCTCCACCCCCTGCTCATGCCCCGTGTCTCTCTCCTGTTCCCCCCACCCCCTGCTCATGCCTCGTGTCTCCCCTGTTCCCCCCCACCCCCCGCTCATGCCTCGTGTCTCGATGCTGTTGCCCCCCATCCCCCTCTCATGCCCTGTGTCTCTCTTCTGTTACCCCCACCCCCCTCTCATGCCCCGTGTCTCTCTCCTGTTGCCCCCCACCCCCCTCTCATGCCCCGTGTCTCTCCCCTGTTACCCCCCACCCCATGCTCATGCCCAGTGCCTCCCTGCTGTTACCCCCCCACCCCCCGGTCATGCCCGTGTCTCCCTGCTGTTGCCACCCACCCCCCGCTCATGCCCCGTGTCTCCCTGCTGTTGCCCCCCACCCCCCGCTCATGCCCCATGTTTCTCTCCTGTTACCCCCCACCCCCCTCTCATGCCCCGTGTCTCCCTCATGTTCCCCCCATCCCCTGCTCATTTCCCGTGTCTCCCTGCTGTTGCCCCCCACCCCCATCTCATGCCCCGTGTGTCTCTCCTGTTACCCCCCACCCCCCTCTCATGACCTGTGTCTCTCTCCTGTTCCCCCCACCCCCCCTGGTCATGCACTGTGTCTCCCTGCTGTTGCCCCCGACCCCCCGCTCATGACCCGTGTCTCTCCCGTTACCCCCCACCCCCTGCTCATGCCCCGTGTCCCCCTGCTGTCTCTCTCCTGTTACCCCCCACCCCCCTCTCATGCCCCGTGTCTCCCTCATGTTCCCCCAACCCCTGCTCATTTCCCGTGTCTCCCTGCTGTTGCCCCCCACCCCCATCTCATGCCCCGTGTCTCTCTCCTGTCACCCCCCACCCCCCTCTCATGACCTGTGTCTCTCTCCTGTTCCCCCCACCCCCCGGTCATGCCCTGTGTCTCCCTGCTGTTGCCCCTGACCCCCCGCTCATGCCCCGTGTCTCTCCCGTTACCCCCCACCCCCCGCTCATGCCCCGTGTCCCCTGCTGTTGCCCCCCGCTCATGCCACGTGTCTCTCTCCTGTTACCCCCCACCCCATGCTCATGCCCCGTGCCTCCCTGCTGTTGCCCCCCACCCCTGGTCATGCCCGTGTCTCCCTGCTGTTGCCACCCACCCCCCGCTCATGCCCCGTGTCTCCCTGCTGTTGCCCCCCAACCCCCGCTCATGCCCCATGTCTCTCTCCTGTTACCCCCACCCCCCTCTCATGCCCCGTGTCTCCCTCATGTTCCCCCCATCCCCTGCTCATTTCCCGTGTCTCCCTGCTGTTGCCCCCCACCCCCATCTCATGCCCCGTGTCTCTCTCCTGTTACCCCCCACCCCCCTCTCATGACCTGTGTCTCTCTCCTGTTCCCCCCACCCCCCAGTCATGCCCTGTGTCTCCCTGCTGTTGCCCCCGACCCCCCGCTCATGCCCCGTGTCTCTCCCGTTACCTCCCACCCCCCGCTCATGCCCCCTGTCTCCCTGCTGTTGCCCCCCACCCCCCGCTCATGCCACGTGTCTCTCTCCTGTTACCCCGCCACCCCAATCTCAAGCCCTGTGTCTCTCTCCTGTTTCCCGCCACCCCCCGGTCATGCCCCGTGGCTCCCTGCTGTTGCCCCCCACCCCCCACTCATGCCCCGTGTCTCTCTCCTGTTGCCCACCCCATCCCCGGTCATGCCCCGTGTCTCCCTGCTGTTGCCCCCCACCCCCGCTCATGCCCTGTGTCTCTCTCCTGTTCCCCCCACCCCCCGCTCCTGCCCTGTGTCTCTCTCCTGTTGCCCCAAACCCCCCGCTCATGCCCCATGTTCCCTGCTGTTGCCCCGCACCCCCCTCTCATGCCACGTGTCTCTCTCCTGTTACCCCCCACCACCCAGTCTTGCCCCGGGTCTCCCTGCTGTTGCCCCCCACCCCCCGCTCATGCCCTGTGTCTCTCTCCTGTTACCCCCCACCCCCGGTCATGCCCTGCGTCTCCCTGCTGTTGCCCCCCACCCCCGCACATGCCCCGTGTCTCTCTCCTGGTCCCCCCACCCCCCACTCATGCCTCGTGTCTCACCTGTTCCCCCCACCCCCCGCTCACGCCCCGTGTCTCCCTGCTGTTGCCCCCCACCACCCCACTCACCCTGTGTATCCCTTCTGTTACTCCCCCACCCCCCTCTCATGCCCCGTGTCTCTCTCCTGTTACCCCCACCCCCTCTCATGCCCCGTGTCTCTCTCCTGTTGCCCCCCACTCCCCAGTCATGCCCTGTGTCTCCCTGCTGTTGCCCCCCACCCCCCGCTCATGCCCTGTGTCTCTCCCCTGTTACCCCCTGCTCATGCCCCATGTCTCCCTGCTGTTGCCCCCCACCCCCCGGTCATGCCCTGTGTCTCCTTGCTGTTGCCCCCACCCCCCTCTCATGCCCCGTGTCTCCCTGCTGTTGCCCCCCACTCCCCGCTCATGCCCCGTGTCTCTCTCCTGTTACCCCCCACCCCCTCTCATGCCCCATGTCTCTCTCCTGTTCCCCCCACCCCCCGCTCATGCCTCGTGTCTCCCCTGCTGTTGCCCCCCACCCCCCGCTCATGCCCCGTGTCTCTCTCCTGTTACCCCCCACCCCCCTCTCATGCCCCGTGTCTCCCTCGTGTTCCCCCCACCCCCCACTCATGCCCCGTGTCTCACTGCTGTTGCCCCCCACCCCCTCTCATGCCCCGTGTCTCTCTCCTGTTACCCCCCACTCCCCTCTCATGCCCCGTGTCTCTCTCCTGTTCCCCCCACCCCCGCTCATGCCTCGTGTCTCACCTGTTCCCCCCACCCCCCGCTCACGCCCCGTGTCTCCCTGCTGTTGCCCCCCACCACCCCACTCACCCTGTGTCTCCCTTCTGTTACTCCCCCAACCCCCTCTCATGCCCCGTGTCTCTCTCCTGTTACCCCCACCCCCCTCTCATGCCCCGTGTCTCCCTCCTGTTGCCCCCCACCCCCCTCTCATGCCCCGTGTCTGCCTGCTGTTGCCCCCCGCTCATGCCCGTGTCTCTCCCCTGTTACCCCCCACCCCATGCTCATGCCCCGTGCCTCCCTGCTGTTGCCCCCCACCCCCGGTCATGCCCGTGTCTCCCTGCTGTTGCCACCCACCCCCGCTCATGCCCCGTATCTCCCTGCTGTTGCCCCCCACCCCCCGCTCATGCCCCATGTCTCTCTCCTGTTACCCCCCACCCCCCTCTCATGCCCTGTGTCTCCCTCATGTTCCCCCCATCCCCTGCTCATTTCCCGTGTCTCCCTGCTGTTGCCCCCCACCCCCCATCTCATGCCCCGTGTCTCTCTCCTGTTACCCCCCACCCTCCTCTCATGACCTGTGTCTCTCTCCTGTTCCCCCCACCCCCGGTCATGCCCTGTGTCTCCCTGCTGTTGCCCCCGACCCCCCGCTCATGCCCCGTGTCTCTCCCGTTACCTCCCACCCCCCGCTCATGCCCCGTGTCTCCCTGCTGTTGCCCCCCACCCCCCGCTCATGCCACGTGTCTCTCACCTGTTACCCCGCCACCCCAATCTCATGCCCTGTGTCTCTCTCCTGTTTCCCGCCACCCACCGGTCATGCCCCGTGTCTCCCTGCTGTTGCCCCCCACCCCCCACTCATGCCCCATGTCTCTCTCCTGTTGCCCTCCCCATCCCCGGTCATGCCCCGTGTCTCCCTGCTGTTGCCCCCCACCCCCGCTCATGCCCTGTGTCTCTCTCCTGTTCCACCCACCCCCGCTCCTGCCCTGTGTCTCTCTCCTGTTGCCCCCCACCCCCCGCTCATGCCCCTTGTTCCCTGCTGTTGCCCCGCACCCCCCTCTCATGCCACGTGTCTCTCTCCTGTTACCCCCCACCACCCAGTCTTGCCCCGTGTCTCCCTGCTGTTGCCCCCCACCCCCCGCTCATGCCCTGTGTCTCTCTCCTGTTACCCCCCACCCCCGGTCATGCCCTGCGTCCCCCTGCTGTTGCCCCCCACCCCCGCACATGCCCCATGTGTCTCTCCTGGTCCCCCCACCCCCCACTCATGCCTCGTGTCTCACCTGTTCCCCCACCCCCCGCTCACGCCCCGTGTCTCCCTGCTGTTGCCCCCCACCACCCCACTCACCCTGTGTCTCCCTTCCGTTACTCCCCCACCCCCCTTTCATGCCCCGTGTCTCTCTCCTGTTACCCCCACCCCCTCTCATGCCCCGTGTCTCTCTCCTGTTGCCCCCCACTCCCCAGTCATGCCCTGTGTCTCCCTGCTGTTAACCCCCACCCCCCACTCATGCCCTGTGTCTCTCCCCTGTTACCCCCCACCCCCTGCTCATGCCCCATGTCTCCCTGCTGTTGCCCCCCACCCCCCGGTCATGCCCCGTGTCTCTTTGCTGTTGCCCCCACCCCCCTCTCATGCCCCGTGTCTCCCTGCTGTTGCCCCCCACTCCCCGCTCATGCCCCGTGTCTCTCTCCTGTTACCCCCCACCCCGTCTCATGCCCCGTGTCTCTCTCCTGTTCCCCCCACCCCCCGCTCATGCCTCGTGTCTCCCCTGCTGTTGCCCCCCACCCCCCGCTCATGCCCCGTGTCTCTCTCCTGTTACCCCCCATCCCCCTCTCATGCCCCGTGTCTCCCTCGTGTTCCCCCCACCCCCCGCTCATGCCCCGTGTCTCTCCCGTTACCTCCCACCCCCCGCTCATGCCCCGTGTCTCCCTGCTGTTGCCCCCCACCCCCCGCTCATGCCACGTGTCTCTCACCTGTTACCCCGCCACCCCAATCTCATGCCCTGTGTCTCTCTCCTGTTTCCCGCCACCCACCGGTCATGCCCCGTGTCTCCCTGCTGTTGCCCCCCACCCCCCACTCATGCCCCATGTCTCTCTCCTGTTGCCCTCCCCATCCCCGGTCATGCCCCGTGTCTCCCTGCTGTTGCCCCCCACCCCCGCTCATGCCCTGTGTCTCTCTCCTGTTCCACCCACCCCCGCTCCTGCCCTGTGTCTCTCTCCTGTTGCCCCCCACCCCCCGCTCATGCCCCTTGTTCCCTGCTGTTGCCCCGCACCCCCCTCTCATGCCACGTGTCTCTCTCCTGTTACCCCCCACCACCCAGTCTTGCCCCGTGTCTCCCTGCTGTTGCCCCCCACCCCCCGCTCATGCCCTGTGTCTCTCTCCTGTTACCCCCCACCCCCGGTCATGCCCTGCGTCTCCCTGCTGTTGCCCCCCACCCCCGCACATGCCCCATGTGTCTCTCCTGGTCCCCCCACCCCCCACTCATGCCTCGTGTCTCACCTGTTCCCCCCACCCCCCCGCTCACGCCCCGTGTCTCCCTGCTGTTGCCCCCCACCACCCCACTCACCCTGTGTCTCCCTTCTGTTACTCCCCCACCCCCCTCTCATGCCCCGTGTCTCTCTCCTGTTACCCCCACCCCCTCTCATGCCCCGTGTCTCTCTCCTGTTGCCCCCCACTCCCCAGTCATGCCCTGTGTCTCCCTGCTGTTAACCCCCACCCCCCGCTCATGCCCTGTGTCTCTCCCCTGTTACCCCCCACCCCCTGCTCATGCCCCATGTCTCCCTGCTGTTGCCCCCCACCCCCCGGTCATGCCCCGTGTCTCTTTGCTGTTGCCCCCACCCCCCTCTCATGCCCCGTGTCTCCCTGCTGTTGCCCCCCACTCCCCGCTCATGCCCCGTGTCTCTCTCCTGTTACCCCCCACCCCGTCTCATGCCCCGTGTCTCTCTCCTGTTCCCCCCACCCCCCGCTCATGCCTCGTGTCTCCCCTGCTGTTGCCCCCCACCCCCCGCTCATGCCCCGTGTCTCTCTCCTGTTACCCCCCATCCCCCTCTCATGCCCCGTGTCTCCCTCGTGTTCCCCCCACCCCCCACTCATGCCCTGTGTCTCGCTGCTGTTGCCCCCCACCCCCTCTCATGCCCCGTGTCTCTCTCCTGTTACCCCCCACCCCCCTCTCATGCCCCGTGTCTCCCTCGTGTTCCCCTCACCCCCACTCATGCCCCATGTCTCGCTGCTGTTGCCCCCCCGCTCATGCCCTGTGTCTCTCCCCTGTTACCCCCACCCCCTGCTCATGCCCCGTGTCTCCCTGCTGTTGCCCCCCACCCCCCGGTCATGCCCTGTGTCTCCCTGCTGTTGCCCCCACCCCCTCTCATGCCCCGTGTCTCCCTGCTGTTGCCCCCCACTCCCCGCTCATGCCCCGTGTCTCTCTCCTGATACCCCCCACTCCCCTCTCATGCCCCGTGTCTCTCTCCTGTTCCCCCCACCCCCCGCTCATGCCTCGTGTCTCCCCTGTTCCCGTCCACCCCCCGCTCAAGCCCTGTGTCTCCCTGCTGTTGCCCCCCCGCTCATGCCCCGTGTCTTTCTCCTGTTACCCGCACCCCCCTCTGATGCCCTGTGTCTCTCCCCTGTTACCCCCCACCCCCTGCTCATGCCCCGTGTCTCCCTGCTGTTGCCCCCCACCCCCCGGTCATGCCCCGTGTCTCCCTGCTGTTGCCCCCACCCTCCTCTCATGCCCCGTGTCTCCCTGCTGTTGCCCCCCACCCCCCGCTCATGCCCTGTGTCTCTCTCCTGTTACCCCTAACATCCCTCTCATGCCCCGTGTCTCTCTCCTGTTCCCCCACCCCCGCTCATGCCTCGTGTCTCCCCTGTTCCCCCCCACCCCCCGCTCAAGCCCTGTGTCTCCCTGCTGTTGCCCCCCCGCTCATGCCCCGTGTCTTTCTCCTGTTACCGCCCCACCCTCCTCTCATGCCCCGTGTCTCTCTCCTGTTAGCCCCCACCCCCGGTCATGCCCAGTGTCTCTCTCCTGTTGCCCCCCACCCACTGGTCATGCCCCGTGTCTCCCTGTTGCCCCCCACCCCCCGCTCATGCCCTGTGTCTGTCTCCTGTTACCCCCCACCCCCTGCTCATGCCCTGTGTCTCTCTCCTGTTACCCCCCACCCCCCTCTCATGCCCCGTGTCTCTCTCCTGTTTCCCCCGGCCCTCTCTCATGCCCTGTGTCTCCCTGCTGTTGCCCCCCACCCCCTGCTGATGCCCCTTGTCTCTCTCCTGTTACCCCCCACCCCCTCTCATGCCCCGTGTCTCCCTCATGTTCCCCCCACCCCCACTCATGCCCCGTGTCTCGCTGCTGTTGCCCCCCACCCCCTCTCACGCCCCGTGTCCCTCTCCTGTTACCCCCCACCCCCCTCTCATGTCCTGTGTCTATCTCCTGTTGCCCCCCAACCCTGGTCATGCCGCCTGTCTCCCTGCTGTTGCCCCCCACCACTGCTCATGCCCTGTGTCTCTCTCCTGTTACCCCCCACCCCCTTCTCATGCCCCGTGTCTCTCTCCTGTTTCCCCAACCCCCTCTCATGCCCTGTGTCTCCCTGCTGATGCCCCCCACCCCCCGCTCATGCCCCGTGTCTCTCTCCTGTTACCCCCCACCCCCCGGTCATGCCCTGTGTCTCCCTGCTGTTGCCCCCACCACCTGCTCATGACCCGTGTCTCTCTCCTGTTACCCCCACCCCCCTCACATGCCCCGTGTCTCTCTCCTGTTGCCCCCCACCCCCGGTCATGCCTCGTGTCTCCCTCCTGTTGCCCCCACCCCCCGCTCATGCCCCGTGTCTCTCTCCTGTTACCCCCCACCCCCGCTCATGCCTCGTGTCTCCCCTGTTCCCCCCCACCCCCTGCTCATGCCCCGTGTCTCCCTGATGTTGCCCCCCACCGCCCGCTCATGCCCCGTGTCTCTCTCCTGTTACACCCCACCCCCCATCATGCCCCGTGTCTCCCTCCTGTTGCCCCCCACCCCCCGCTCATGCCCGTGTCTCTCTCCTGTTACCTCCCACCCCCCGGTCATGCCCCGTGTCTCCCTGCTGTTGCCCCCCACCCCCCGGTCATGCCCCGTGTCTCTTTGCTGTTGCCCCCACCCCCCTCTCATGCCCCGTGTCTCCCTGCTGTTGCCCCCCACTCCCCGCTCATGCCCCGTGTCTCTCTCCTGTTACCCCCCACCCCGTCTCATGCCCCGTGTCTCTCTCCTGTTCCCCCCACCCCCCGCTCATGCCTCGTGTCTCCCCTGCTGTTGCCCCCCACCCCCCGCTCATGCCCCGTGTCTCTCTCCTGTTACCCCCCATCCCCCTCTCATGCCCCGTGTCTCCCTCGTGTTCCCCCCACCCCCCACTCATGCCCTGTGTCTCGCTGCTGTTGCCCCCCACCCCCTCTCATGCCCCGTGTCTCTCTCCTGTTACCCCCCACCCCCCTCTCATGCCCCGTGTCTCCCTCGTGTTCCCCTCACCCCCACTCATGCCCCATGTCTCGCTGCTGTTGCCCCCCCGCTCATGCCCTGTGTCTCTCCCCTGTTACCCCCACCCCCTGCTCATGCCCCGTGTCTCCCTGCTGTTGCCCCCCACCCCCCGGTCATGCCCTGTGTCTCCCTGCTGTTGCCCCCACCCCCTCTCATGCCCCGTGTCTCCCTGCTGTTGCCCCCCACTCCCCGCTCATGCCCCGTGTCTCTCTCCTGATACCCCCCACTCCCCTCTCATGCCCCGTGTCTCTCTCCTGTTCCCCCCACCCCCCGCTCATGCCTCGTGTCTCCCCTGTTCCCGTCCACCCCCCGCTCAAGCCCTGTGTCTCCCTGCTGTTGCCCCCCCGCTCATGCCCCGTGTCTTTCTCCTGTTACCCGCACCCCCCTCTGATGCCCTGTGTCTCTCCCCTGTTACCCCCCACCCCCTGCTCATGCCCCGTGTCTCCCTGCTGTTGCCCCCCACCCCCCGGTCATGCCCCGTGTCTCCCTGCTGTTGCCCCCACCCTCCTCTCATGCCCCGTGTCTCCCTGCTGTTGCCCCCCACCCCCCGCTCATGCCCTGTGTCTCTCTCCTGTTACCCCTAACATCCCTCTCATGCCCCGTGTCTCTCTCCTGTTCCCCCACCCCCGCTCATGCCTCGTGTCTCCCCTGTTCCCCCCCACCCCCCGCTCAAGCCCTGTGTCTCCCTGCTGTTGCCCCCCCGCTCATGCCCCGTGTCTTTCTCCTGTTACCGCCCCACCCTCCTCTCATGCCCCGTGTCTCTCTCCTGTTAGCCCCCACCCCCGGTCATGCCCAGTGTCTCTCTCCTGTTGCCCCCCACCCACTGGTCATGCCCCGTGTCTCCCTGTTGCCCCCCACCCCCCGCTCATGCCCTGTGTCTGTCTCCTGTTACCCCCCACCCCCTGCTCATGCCCTGTGTCTCTCTCCTGTTACCCCCCACCCCCCTCTCATGCCCCGTGTCTCTCTCCTGTTTCCCCCGGCCCTCTCTCATGCCCTGTGTCTCCCTGCTGTTGCCCCCCACCCCCTGCTGATGCCCCTTGTCTCTCTCCTGTTACCCCCCACCCCCTCTCATGCCCCGTGTCTCCCTCATGTTCCCCCCACCCCCACTCATGCCCCGTGTCTCGCTGCTGTTGCCCCCCACCCCCTCTCACGCCCCGTGTCCCTCTCCTGTTACCCCCCACCCCCCTCTCATGTCCTGTGTCTATCTCCTGTTGCCCCCCAACCCTGGTCATGCCGCCTGTCTCCCTGCTGTTGCCCCCCACCACTGCTCATGCCCTGTGTCTCTCTCCTGTTACCCCCCACCCCCTTCTCATGCCCCGTGTCTCTCTCCTGTTTCCCCAACCCCCTCTCATGCCCTGTGTCTCCCTGCTGATGCCCCCCACCCCCCGCTCATGCCCCGTGTCTCTCTCCTGTTACCCCCCACCCCCCGGTCATGCCCTGTGTCTCCCTGCTGTTGCCCCCACCACCTGCTCATGACCCGTGTCTCTCTCCTGTTACCCCCACCCCCCTCACATGCCCCGTGTCTCTCTCCTGTTGCCCCCCACCCCCGGTCATGCCTCGTGTCTCCCTCCTGTTGCCCCCACCCCCCGCTCATGCCCCGTGTCTCTCTCCTGTTACCCCCCACCCCCGCTCATGCCTCGTGTCTCCCCTGTTCCCCCCCACCCCCTGCTCATGCCCCGTGTCTCCCTGATGTTGCCCCCCACCGCCCGCTCATGCCCCGTGTCTCTCTCCTGTTACACCCCACCCCCCATCATGCCCCGTGTCTCCCTCCTGTTGCCCACCACCCCCCGCTCATGCCCGTGTCTCTCTCCTGTTACCTCCCACCCCCCGGTCATGCCCCGTGTCTCCCTGCTGTTTCCCCCCACCCCCGCTCATGCCCTGTGTCTCCCTGCTGTTGCCCCCCGCTCATGCTCCGTGTCTCTCTCCTGTTGCCCCCACCCCCCGGTCATGCCCCGTGTCTCCCTGCTGTTGCCCCCCACCCCCCACTCATGCCCCGTGTCTCTCTCATGTTCCCCCCACCCCTCTCTCATGCCCCGTGTCTCTCTGCTGTTACCCCCCACCCCCCTCTCATGCCCTGTGTCTCTCTCCTGTTCTGTTGCCCCCCGCTCATGCCCCGTGTCTCCCTGCTGTTGCCCCTCACCCCCGCTCATGCCCCGTGTCTCTCTCCTGTTACTCCCCACCCCCTTCTCATGCCCTGTGTCTCCCTCGTGTTCCCCCCACCCCCCGCTCATGCCCCGTGTCTCCCTGCTGTTGCCCCCCACCCCATGCTCATGCCCCGTGTCTCTCTCCTGGTACCCCCCACCCCCCTCTCATGACCCGTGTCTCTCTCCTGTTACCCCCACCCCCTCTCATGCCCCGTGTCTCTCTCCTGTTGCCCTCCACACCCCGATCATGCCCCGTGTCTCCCTGCTATTTCCCCCCACCCCCCGCTCATGCCCTGTGTCTCCCTGCTGTTGCCCCCCACCCCCTGCTCATGCCCTGTGTCTCTCTCCTGGTGCCCCCCACCCCCCTCTCATGACCCGTGTCTCTCTCCTGTTACCCCCACCCCCCTCTCATGCCCCGTGTCTCTCTGCTCTTACCCCCACCCCCTCTCATGCCCCATGTCTCTCTCCTGTTGCCCCCCACTGTCGGTCATGCCACGTGTCTCCCTTCTGTTGCCCCCCACCCCCCGGTCATGCCCTGTGTCTCTCTGCTGTTGCCCCCCACCCCCCGCTCATGCCCCGTGTCTCTCTCCAGTTACCCCCACCCCCCTCTCATGCCCCATGTCTCCCTCGTGTTCCCCCCACCCCCCGCTCATGCCCTGTGTCTCCTTGCTGTTGCCCTCCACCCTCCGCTCATGCCCCGTGTCTCTCTCATGTTGCCACCCACCCCCCGCTCATGGCCTGTGTCTCTTTGCTGTTACCCCCCACCCCCTCTCATTGCCCGTGTCTCTCTCCTGTTGCCCCCCACCCCGGTCATGCCCAGTGTCTCTCTCCTGTTGCCCCCCACCCACTGGTCATTCCCCCTTTCTCCCTGTTGCCCCCCAGCCCCCGGTCATGCCCCGTGTCTCCCTCCTGTTGCCACCCACCCCCGCTCATGCCCCGTGTCTCTTCTGTTACCCCCCACCCCCCGCTCATGCCCCGTGTTTCCCTCGTTTTCCCCCCACCCCCCACTCATGCCCCGTGTCTCGCTGCTGTTGCCCCCACCCCCGCTCATGCCCCGTGTCTGTCTCCTGTTACCCCCCACCCCCTGCTCATGCCCTGTGTCTATCTCCTGTTGCCCCCCAACCCCGGTCATGCCGCCTGTCTCCCTGCTGTTGCCCCCCACCACTGCTCATGCCCTGTGTCTCTCTCCTGTTACCCCCCACCCCCTTCTCATGCCCCGTGTCTCTCTCCTGTTGCCCCAACCCCCTCTCATGCCCTGTGTCTCCCTGCTGATGCCCCCCACCCCCCGCTCATGCCCCGTGTCTCTCTCCTGTTACCCCCCACCCCCCGGTCATGCCCTGTGTCTCCCTGCTGTTGCCCCCACCACCTGCTCATGACCCGTGTCTCTCTCCTGTTACCCCCACCCCCCTCACATGCCCCGTGTCTCTCTCCTGTTGCCCCCCCACCCCCGGTCATGCCTCGTGTCTCCCTCCTGTTGCCCCCACCCCCCCCGCTCATGCCCCGTGTCTCTCTCCTGTTACCCCCCACCCCCGCTCATGCCTCGTGTCTCCCCTGTTCCCCCCCACCCCCTGCTCATGCCCCGTGTCTCCCTGATGTTGCCCCCCACCGCCCGCTCATGCCCCGTGTCTCTCTCCTGTTACACCCCACCCCCCATCATGCCCTGTGTCTCCCTCCTGTTGCCCCCCACCCCCCGCTCATGCCCGTGTCTCTCTCCTGTTACCTCCCACCCCCCGGTCATGCCCCGTGTCTCCCTGCTGTTGCCCCCCACCCCCGCTCATGCCCTGTGTCTCCCTGCTGTTGCCCCCCGCTCATGCTCCGTGTCTCTCTCCTGTTGCCCCCACCCCCCGGTCATGCCCCGTGTCTCCCTGCTGTTGCCCCCCACCCCCCACTCATGCCCCGTGTCTCTCTCATGTTCCCCCCACCCCTCTCTCATGCCCCGTGTCTCTCTGCTGTTACCCCCCACCCCCCTCTCATGCCCTGTGTCTCTCTCCTGTTGCCCCCCGCTCATACCCCGTGTCTCCCTGCTGTTGCCCCTCACCCCCGCTCATGCCCCGTGTCTCTCTCCTGTTACTCCCCACCCCCTTCTCATGCCCTGTGTCTCCCTCGTGTTCCCCCCACCCCCCGCTCATGCCCCGTGTCTCCCTGCTGTTGCCCCCCACCCCCTGCTCATGCCCCGTGTCTCTCTCCTGGTACCCCCCACCCCCCTCTCATGACCCGTGTCTCTCTCCTGTTACCCCCACCCCCTCTCATGCCCCGTGTCTCTCTCCTGTTGTCCTCCACACCCCGATCATGCCCCGTGTCTCCCTGCTATTTCCCCCCACCCCCCGCTCATGCCCCGTGTCTCCCTGCTGTTGCCCCCCACCCCCTGCTCATGCCCCGTGTCTCTCTCCTGGTGCCCCCCACCCCCCTCTCATGACCCGTGTCTCTCTCCTGTTACCCCCACCCCCCTCTCATGCCCCGTGTCTCTCTGCTCTTACCCCCCACCCCCTCTCATGCCCCATGTCTCTCTCCTGTTGCCCCCCACTGTCGGTCATGCCACGTGTCTCCCTTCTGTTGCCCCCCACCCCCCGGTCATGCCCTGTGTCTCTCTGCTGTTGCCCCCCACCCCCCGCTCATGCCCCGTGTCTCTCTCCAGTTACCCCCACCCCCCTCTCATGCCCCATGTCTCCCTCGTGTTCCCCCCACCCCCCGCTCATGCCCTGTGTCTCCTTGCTGTTGCCCTCCACCCTCCGCTCATGCCCCGTGTCTCTCTCATGTTGCCACCCACCCCCCGCTCATGGCCTGTGTCTCTCTGCTGTTACCCCCCACCCCCTCTCATTGCCCGTGTCTCTCTCCTGTTGCCCCCCACCCCGGTCATGCCCAGTGTCTCTCTCCTGTTGCCCCCCACCCACTGGTCATTCCCCCTTTCTCTCTGTTGCCCCCCAGCCCCCGGTCATGCCCCGTGTCTCCCTCCTGTTGCCCCCCACCCCCGCTCATGCCCCGTGTTTCCCTCGTTTTCCCCCCACCCCCCACTCATGCCCCGTGTCTCGCTGCTGTTGCCCCCCACCCCCGCTCATGCCCCGTGTCTGTCTCCTGTTACCCCCCACCCCCTGCTCATGCCCTGTGTCTATCTCCTGTTGCCCCCCAACCCCGGTCATGCCGCCTGTCTCCCTGCTGTTGCCCCCCACCACTGCTCATGCCCTGTGTCTCTCTCCTGTTATCCCCCACCCCCTTCTCATGCCCCGTGTCTCTCTCCTGTTGCCCCAACCCCCTCTCATGCCCTGTGTCTCCCTGCTGATGCCCCCCACCCCCCGCTCATGCCCCGTGTCTCTCTCCTGTTACCCCCCACCCCCCGGTCATGCCCTGTGTCTCCCTGCTGTTGCCCCCCACCACCTGCTCATGACCCGTGTCTCTCTCCTGTTACCCCCACCCCCCTCACATGCCCCGTGTCTCTCTCCTGTTGCCCCCCACCCCCGGTCATACCTCGTGTCTCCCTCCTGTTGCCCCCACCCCCCGCTCATGCCCCGTGTCTCTCTCCTGTTACCCCCCACCCCCGCTCATGCCTCGTGTCTCCCCTGTTCCCCCCACCCCCTGCTCATGCCCCTTGTCTCCCTGATGTTGCCCCCCACCGCCCGCTCATGCCCCGTGTCTCTCTCCTGTTACACCCCACCCCCCATCATGCCCCGTGTCTCCCTCCTGTTGCCCCCCACCCCCCGCTCATGCCCGTGTCTCTCTCCTGTTACCTCCCACCCCCCGGTCATGCCCCGTGTCTCCCTGCTGTTGCCCCCCACCCCCGCTCATGCCCTGTGTCTCCCTGCTGTTGCCCCCCGCTCATGCTCCGTGTCTCTCTCCTGTTGCCCCCACCCCCCGGTCATGCCCCGTGTCTCCCTGCTGTTGCCCCCCACCCCCCACTCATGCCCCGTGTCTCTCTCATGTTCCCCCCACCCCTCTCTCATGCCCCGTGTCTCTCTGCTGTTACCCCCCACCCCCCTCTCATGCCCTGTGTCTCTCTCCTGTTGCCCCCCGCTCATGCCCCGTGTCTCCCTGCTGTTGCCCCTCACCCCCCACTCATGCCCTGTGTCTCCCTGCTGTTGCCCCCCCACCCCCCGCTCATACCCCATGTCTCCCTGCTGTTGCCCCCACCCCCGTACATGCCCCGTGTCTCCCTCCTGTTACCCCCCACCCCCTCTCATGCCCCGTGTCTCCCTCCTGGTCCCCCCTACCCATGCCCTGTTGTGTTCTCTTTCTACACCCCGCCTTCCCTTTCCATGGTGTCCATCTTGGTAAAAGATTTTCTTTCCTACACTGGGATGCCACAGGCGTTCCGGTTTGGGTAGAAAAATCTTTTTTTTACCACCCCGGGTTCCCACTTTGAGAACCTAGGATGCTAGTGGTCTACATCCATTGAAAAGGACGTTATGGTTAAGTTGCACTAATAAAAAACTATGAAATTCAATGAAAAAACGTTGTTAAAGGGACGTTATGGTTAAGTTGCACTAATAAAAACCTATGAAAATCAATGAAAAAACTTTGTTAAAGGGACGTTACGGTAAAGTTGCACTAATAGAAACCAATGAAATTCAGTGAAAAAACTTTGTTAAAGGGACGCTATGGTAGTTGCGCTATTAAAAACCCATGAAATTCAGTGAAAAAACATTGGTAAAGGGACGTTATGGTTAAGTTGCGCTACTAAAAACCTATGAAATTCAGTGAAAAAACTTTGTTAAAGGGACGCTATGGTAGTTGCGCTATTAAAAACCTATGAAATTCAGTGAAAAAACATTGGTAAAGGGACGTTATGGTTAAGTTGCGCTACTAAAAACCTATGAAATTCAGTGAAAAAACTTTGTTAAAGGGACGTTTTGGTTCCAAGTAAAACCGAAAAACCCTTGAAATTCGCCAGTTATGGTAAGATAAGCAACCATAACTCGTGCCACCGTGCACTGCTAACACTAACACCGAGGACATCAAAGATGACATCACAAATGTCATTGATGACATCACTGATGACATCACATGGCTGGCTCTCCCTTTTTTTTCCTTTACTGACATATCTAAGCCACATAGTTTTCTTCAGTAACAGTCAAGAAGTAAAAATTGAAAAGGTACTATATTTGTAGACTTGGGGTCAAGTCATATCATATCAAACATATATATAGCACAAGACACAGGCTTGAAAGAGAGCAATCCTTTCTGTGCATGAAGATAATCATTAGAGTTACCAGCACTTTCTCATAGTTTTATTTTTATTACTATGCCTTCCCTGTATATGCTCATATTTGTATACATTGTACTCACACTCCTTTCCTTAGGGTTCACTGACATCATTTGATACACAGACATACAGTAAGTAGCAGCTTTGAAACAGAGCAATCATTTCTCTGCATAAAGATAATCAGTTAGGTTATGAACTCTTTCTGCTACTACTTCTGCTTTTTTGCTTACTTCTCTGTCCATGTATATACTCATATTTGTATGTGTTGTTGTCTCTTTGTGTTTTGTCTGTATTAAGTGTAATTATGTATTAAGTGGGTTTTATTAGCTACTTATTACATGTTAGATTATGAATATTGCACCTTCATCATGTATACTGCACACACTGCCTAAGTTTCTGCATGAGTTGCTTAGTATACTGGATAGAACTTCATAATAGAATGTTATTTATATCAATGCATTGCTTAATGCACTAATTAGCTCATGATATTCAAATGATCCTTGACACTTTTTGGTCAACATTATAAGAATCCCTCCTACAGAGTTTTCATGAAAAGTAAATGCACATATGATGTCATCAGTGATGTCATCAATAACATTTGTGATGTCATCTTTGATGTCCTGGGTGTTAGTGTTAGCAGTGCACGGTGGCGCGAGTTATGCTTGCTTATCTTACCATAACTGCCGAATTTCAGGGGTTTTTCGGTTTTACTTTGTACCATAATGTCCCTTTAACAAAGTTTTTTTACTGAATTTGATAGGTTTTTAGTAACGCAACTTAACCATAACGTCCCTTTTAACAAAGTTTTTTAATTGAATATATATATATATATATATATATATATATTCTACTCTACATCTGACTATAGTTTGATTTCCCGCCTCCCTCCGTTACCTTTCCCTTTCTTGTTTTAAGGCACATACTTTTTGCCAAAGCATTTAGTCTCTTTCACTCACCGTTCGCATGTTTCCTCTCTGGATGCTCGGGATCACCGCCTTCATCACCGCCTCTCCTGCCGTTCGCCAGCTCAGCTGCCCGTAGGAGTGGGAAGGGGTTACGTGGGGAAACATAGGTCCCTTCAGACCTCTGCCTGCAAGTTCTGTTTTTAATTCTAACCACTGTTTACAGGGAGCTTCACGGTCTACTCGGCCGGCTGGCAAAGGACTTGTGATATTGCCGAGGACCTGGAGTTACTTTATGTTGACGGTCAATGGGTGTCTTATCTAATCGATAATCGATAACCAACCGATTTCTGCTCCCAAGTGTACTCTGGGACTCCCAACCGGCCCATAGAGCTGGGGTTTGCCCATAGTACTTTAGGATAAGATAGCAGCACCTGTGAGATGGATGGGGATGCAGATTTACACTCCAACACCAAATCAATAATGACAGCTCAACAGTTTGGCAATGGGAGTCTGTTTAATGACAAGTACAAAAAACATGGAGTCTCATGAATATCAGCGGATGCGTGATCTCTCTCACTTCACAACTCCAACGAACTTCACAAAAAACACATAATTTATAGTAAATACTCGCCATCACTGACGTTTAACGCTTACAAGTTGGCATGCAATTCTATTGGTCTTGCAAAGGTAACTTTAATATAGGTACTATATCTGTATATGGTAACGGGGTTGGGTAAACACTGTCAGGAGGGGCATCTAAGCCCTACTTTAAAATGGCTACTTGTGAACGTCACTAAAAGTACGACATCCCGTTGGTTCTACTAACTATAGGACCTTAGATTACTTGGTCCACTATGATTGGGTTGGCATCAACCCCACCCATACTTTTCTACTTGGCTTAGCAGCATGCAGAATGGTTGGCCAGGTGCAGGTTGCCCCCTAGATCCTCCGGCCTTCCTCTAATTATTGTTACAATCAATCATCAATTTGGTGCCCATGTGTCAATTATTTCACTGTGGTTGGCCTCGAGACTGCATCTTCTGTCTGGAAAGTTCTGATATCTTTGTCTGGCCCACTGCCATGCGTAGGTGTGAAAGTCTCACTTCTTCTCGCTTGGCTGGTCACATGACTCAGACACCGTGAATTTGCCTCTTCATGTAATTCGTGTATTTGATTTTCATTTTACCCACCACCTGCCTTCAGTTTCTTATCTTGACCTTTCTAAGCAGGATATTCTGTTATTTGCTTTAATTAATTATAGCTACTGTTCGTCTATTTTGGCTGATACTACCTTGGCTTTTCTGGCACGATTTGCCTCTGCTGAGTTTCATTTCTGCCGTTTATTCTCGATTTGCTACATAAGAAGCTCTTCTCGTGTGGCCTCTAGTAACCTTTGGTTGATTCTGCTTCTTGTGCTAAGTGGAAGTATACCTATATAATGTGCTTCTTTTGAGGTAGATATGTATAGGTGGCGCTTGCCGCAATCTATCTTACTACTAAGCATAGCAAGCCACACAATTTTCGTAGCTTTCTTGCGGTTCCAAGCATATGTACATGCATAAACTGGTTGAATAACTTTGTTATGCTCATGGCATAAGCTCCTTACTTTTGACATCGTCCTTTCGTTTTGGGTTCATGATGTCCTTTATTCATGGTGTTTCGTCTCTTTTTATCATTCTCAGGTCGTCATATCTTCTATATGTGAGTCAGTCCATGTTCTTGTGATGTCACCATTCGTCTTCCATTAAGACCTTTTTGGTTTCTTCAGGTACTGTGCTCAGACGATCTTCGTTTCATTTCATTGGTTGAAATGGTTTTCTCAATGGGTATCTTACTGTCCATGGTTCCTTAGGTATAGGTATCTCAATAGGTGCTGCTCTTCTGATAGGTACCGGACAAAGCCCCACTGCGGCTTTCTGCTGGTTTATTTGCTCATCACATGTCACATATTTTGGCGCAAACCTTCCTGGTACTTCAAAATGGACAGTTGGAGTGTGGGCTGTACTTGAGACCTCCTCTACAACTGTCAGAATACACATTTGCTCGTACCAGCCACAGTAACAAGAATCAAACAGAGACATTTTTCTTTAAAAGAAGCTACACACTGTAGCATGCTATAATTCTACATTGATAACATAGCAATGGTCTAAGGTACCTTTTAACATGAGATCATGATATGCCAAAGTCACCTTAATATACTACATGTGACTAGTGGAATAAAATATACACTCTGTCGTGATGAAAAAACCTGTCCACTCTTTGTTTCTCTATATGAATTCCAATTTTTCGGCAAAGTGCTGCAGAAGCATTTTTTCATACCTTAATATTGTAGTATTTCTTGCTATAACCTTTAATTTACCCATAACTTCATCATACAAACTATACAACTCTCGTATTTGGAAATGCATCTTAAATAGCGTTTATTTCCCAACTTCATGAATACATTTCTTTACGTTGAACTAGTCAGATGAACCGGAATGGTATTCATAATGCTGAAGTGCAAAAGACATGAAATTGAAAGAAAGTAAGCACGCGTTAATGTTTGGTCTGCACTTCACGCATTGTTCTGGTCATTCGCACCCCCCGCCCCACCACCCTGCCCCCAGTCTCAATGACATTGTTTGAGCATCATCTCCCCTGTGTGCCCTAACCTTCCTATCCTATCATGAAAACAAATTGTAACTTCTGTTTTTACCACCTACACTCTGGGTCGGCCCAGCACTGAACCAAAATTAAAATAAATTAAAATAAATGCTGTGTTTGTAGAAGCAGAACTGAAGGTGCGCTAACGTGGTAAAGTAAGGGGTAGCCTCTGTCCAGCCACCTGTGAAGGACTGCCACTTCTGACTTTCTCTAAATCGCCAACTGTCCAGGAGAGTTCCTTGTACATTAGCCTCGAATTGTGTGCATCCTTGTCTATCCACGCCAAGCACTAAAGTGAAGATAGCTATATCAGTGCTTGTCCATCAGCACAGTGTACACATTACTGACCGGTTATAAACACCTTATTTGCTCAGGCATCACCCAAGTTCTACATTAAACACTGATTCGCACAGCACCCGTACATCACCACTTTTTGTCCGGCAGGCCTAGTTTCCCTACACAAATGAATGATGTACACGACTGACCAAATTGAATGTCTTTTGAATGTGGGTCTATGAGCTCCCTCTCCTAAGGTAGTACACCAGAGACATGAATAACAGCTATCATGCTGGAAAACATGTAGAGCACTGCACACTTTATTTGCCCTTTCCCGCCACTGCACTCCGAAGGCTGCAAAGGCAGATGTAAAGTCTGCTGCTTCCAATCTCTCTGAGCACGCTCCTTGACCATTCCATGCAGAGTTCGGTCCCAATTAAAATTGAGCCCTGAGTGATCTACACCACTTAATATCCTACACCACAATCTTCCCGGCATACCGGACGCATTTCCTACACAACTCCCAATCCACCACATTACTTCCTGCTCTGTACCATGCACTGTCCTCTACCACTCGATGGCTGGTCACCCCCATCTGTCCGATATTAGTCCCTATCGCATGCCAATTACTGTTCCCCACTTATTCATTCATCCCAATCATCTGCTCGTTGAGCTGCCACTTCACCCAGTGAGGGTGTTATAGAGTGAGTGGGCACATGAAGGACTCCTTTTATTATTTAGAAAGAAAGATGCCCATCACGAACACCTCATGTCCCACAGAATGCTCAACTGAAGAACCAGTGAATGGTACGGGCACTTTTTAAATAATTCCAATGCTTAACTGATATTATGACATCGTGTACCAGTACCACATTCTGAAAACACATTTTAGACATTGCTAGGCGTATTTCAATAAAAATGGGCCTGTAGGGATTGGAATGACTGCAAAAGTCAGAGGGCTATCACTGTAAGGACTGATTGGGATGTAATGTTCTTGGGGGCTTGATTTTCTGGAATTGCTACTGCTATAATTAGTGGGGGGTTCTTTGGTTTCTGGGCTGGCTCAAATACATTTGACAGTAGAACTGCGGTGGCTGGCCTTCTTGAAATTGTCTTGATGTTTAGATTTCAGGAACCAGGCTTTCTGGAATGGGCAGAGGGGCTTCCCTATGGTGATCCATCTGACTCACAAGGTCCTCTTGCCTACACTGCTGTGACCACTCTATGGATGGAAAGTAAATGATGCACGTTGAGTAACAAATGCTACTAGAACTTAGAATGTCACACCTTGGACAGGACAACTTGACATTTCTGCAAGTTCTAAGCACTCACGCAACGACAAGCCTAAAATAAAAGTTTACATCAGTCTCACCCACCTCACGTTTGCTAAATGCAAGTGGGTACCATGTCTCCGAAGCTGCTATATACAATTGCAGAGATAACTTGAAAGGCTACTTCAGACTTAGAGTTCAAAAAGGAACGAGGAGAATGGATATGATGAGAGGGTGGGAGATGAGGAAAGTGGGCAGACGAGGCTGCATTGCTCTCGAGATGAGAGGCAACATATATGTTTACAAAAAGAAGGCTAAACAAATGCATATTCTGACTTTTGCAGAAGAGTAAAATCACACAACACTGAGGTTTTGAGCTCTTTTTTGTATAAACTGAAAATGTCATGCATAAAGAGTACAATGCATTACCCTTTGAAGTCCCTTAGACCACTTCACCAATGTTGGTCGCAGAGCTAATGAGTAGCAAAGAAATCCGCACTTGACAATTCTTCCACATAGGAAATTATCTTTTATGTTTGGAGTTGGTCGTGAGCTGTACCGGATTGTGCCTGCAACCTGACTCAGTAGTCAAACCACATGCAGTGCTGAGCCAGCAAGGAGTGGACATTGAGAGAACCTAGTCTTATTTAAAGGGCAACATAAGTGAACACAGGGCTCAAGCTTATGATGGTCTGTGCAGTAGGACTTTGTGTGTGAACTCTAGGAACTTTGGTTTGACTCTGGAATCAACCGGTAGCCAGTGAGCATGTTTTACTGCAGGACTGCTGTGATCGTAAGGTCTAAGATTGGAGATGTGGGCTCCGTTTGAAATTTGAGAATAATGAGACGAATGAAGAAGATATACAGAAAATTGGCATCGTCGAACCTGGACTGAATGATGACCACGCTAAGAGCCATGTTTATGTAGAAATCGAGATTCTTGCCATTTTTGATTATTTTTGCTTTAGGAAATAAAAATACTGCCAAACAAAAATACAAATTCATGAGCAAAGCTGACTGATGAAATTCTGCTACCCATGGCGTCCTTCTGCAGGGCAAGATTCACAATGCGCTAAAGTAGAGAAGAATGTTTTACTGCATTTGATATGAATTTGCACAGCGAGAATACACACTTGAAACATGTAGTCTGTACATGATGGCCATAAAATGTGGAGTATCAAAGTTATCATTTCATGAAGTTTGGAAACTTATTGAAGACATAAGAAACATATACATGGGCTTTATTACTTGTTTAGCAGTAAGGGCAAAAAGTGGGGGGAATGGAATTACTGACACTTTTACCGCTCTGCTGAATTAAATGTCATTAAAAGTGGGTTTTAATTCCCCCACTGCTAATGCCTCTGGAGCAATTAGGACTGGAATTGTAGTTCCACAGTATTACCAAAATACCACTGAAATACCAATAAAAACAGGTGCAAATTGTGCCAAAACCTCAATGCAGTTACCTCCTCCATTGATCTTGATGTAAATGCATCCAGGTGATAGCAATGAAGATACAGGTGCACCTTACTGGCTCTGAAAGCGTATATACGGCACACACCTGCCCTGAATACTCTTCCAAACACCATGCAGCCACTAGCAGTAGCATACTTTGAAGGTATGAGAAATCTTGTTATATAGGAGTCAATTTATGATGCCTGTCTCCTGACCTCAGACAGCACTTGGCTGATTCTAAGGAGACAGATCCAAAGAAGTTAGCTAAGGCTGCTGACTTACAGGGGGTAACAGGGCTACTCACAAGTATTCTGGGGCAACTCAGAAGAAGGATAAGGGAAAGCAGCCAAAGATAATAAGGAGAATTCTAATACCTGCAATCCAAAAGAGGGCCCCAACCAAAACAATAAGGGTAAGCCACAAGGGAAACCGAATCAGGCTAGTGCACCATCTGGACCCAAACCAGATGGAGGTCAGAACAAGTCGCCATTCATCAAAACATTGGGGAAATGTTATGTTTGTGGGTCAACTAACCATGTGAAAGGGGATTCCAGATGTAAGGGTAGACGTTCAGGGGTCCACAATGTCTCCTTAGCCTTCTCCCCAGAGAAAGAAGTATCTATGGCAAGTGGAAACTTTCACCTACTGGCTGATGAACCCATGAGAGTCTCAGCTAGTGTTTCTTTAGTATCCCTAGGTTTGTGGGAACAACAGAATTTAGATGTCTATAATTCCATCCCAGATACTACTAAAGAGTATCATCAAGATAATGTTCTTGTGAATGGCCAGGAGACCCCTGCCATCAGAGACACTAGAGCCAGCATAACTGTGATTGATGAATCATTTTTCAAGGTAGAGGATGTTGCTAAGGCACCCAAATGCCTAACCAAGTTAGCTGGAGGCCCTGTGCAAATGCCTCCCCAGTTATCAGCTCTCATCCAGTGTAATGATATGACTGCCAAAATACCTGTTAGTGTGCATAGTGAAGTGCCTGGTATTGTCTGTTGTTGTATAATGACCTGAAAACTCTTGGAGTTGTGTCTAGTACCCCCAGGCCTCCCAGTAAAAGGAAACAGGAGCTCACTAGGCCTGCAAGGGAGAGGACCTTGAGAGGCTCTCCAGGGGAATTATCACCCCCAGTCCACAGGAATTGCTCACTGATATTTCAGGAAAGAAAGAGGCAAAGGGGAAACCCAAGACCTACAAGAAGAAAGCAGATAGCGCCCCGTGCTACCAACAAGGACATCCCCAAGATTGTCCAAAGTCACACCTGTGACTCCTCCACCTGCTGAGGCTGAGTGTGAGGTACAACCCTGTGTGGTTGAACCAGCTTCTGAAGAGTCAGATCTTGAAGAAGACATAACTCTTGTTGGCGATCTGGATCCTGTTGACCATCCTGAGCTGCAGTCTTTACTGGCAGAAGGTGGCCCCAACAGGGCAGACTTCAGCAGACAGAAAAGAGAGTGTCCTACTCTTGAAGGTCTTCAACAAAAGGCAGCTTCTCAACTTGATGGGCATGAAGTTCGAAAGCATAGGTTGCACTGGGGAGATGGCTTCTTCTACAGTGAACCAACTGAGTCTATCCCTGGGGACTTTCAAAAAGACCAAGGAAAGGCTCTCCCTATACTTCTACTGGCCTAAAATGGGTTCAGAAGTTGACAAATTCTGTAGGAGCTGTCACACTTGCCAAACCTCTGGCAAGAGTGGAGCCAAGCATGTGGCACCCTTGGTGCCTCTCCCAGTGATGGGAGTTCCTTTTGAGAGGGTGGGCATCGACATTGTTGGTCCCCTTGACCCTCCCACATCTTCAGGAAACAAGTTCATCCTTGTTGTAGTAGACCATGCTACTAGGTATCCTGAAGCAATACCTATGAGGACTGTTTTGGCTCAGGCTGTGGCTAAGGGTCTACTTGGTATTTTTACCAGAGTAGGGTTTCCTAAGGAAGTGATATTCGACAGGGGAACCAATTTTATGTCCCACTAAATGCAAGTCATGTAGAAAAACTGTGGTATCACTTACAAGTTCTCTATAGCCTACCATCCACCGACAAATCGACTGGTAGAGAGGTTTAATCATACTATGAAGAGCATGATAGGTGCTTTAGAGGAACGCCTTAGAAGAAAGTGGGACCTTCTACTGCATGCGTTCTCTTTGCTTATAGAGATGTCCCTCAGGAGGGAGTTGGTTACAGTCCCTTTGAACTTTTCTATGGCCATCCAGTCAGAGGTCCATTGTCCCTGATTAAGGAGTGTTTGGAGAGTGATCCTCCCCCAAGCCAGTCTGAGAGGCTGACTATGTGATAGGTCTCCGGAGGAGAATGTCACACATGATGGCAGAAGCTAGTGATAACTTAAAAACGGTCGGGCTCTGGTCAAACATTGGCATGACCAGAAGGCTAGCATGGTTGAGTTTACTCAAGACCAGCTTGTACTAGTTATGGTGCCAACAAGGCAGAGGACCTTGCAGGACAAATGGATAGGACCCTTCAAGGTTGTGGGCAAACTTGGAGAGGTGAACTATTTGGTGGACCCAGGCATACCTAAGGAGGCTCCCAGAGGCTTTCACACCAACCGTTTGAAGGCTATGCCTCGAGACCAGAATTGGGAGCTTTGCTTCTAGCTTCAGCTCAAGAGGAGGAGGAGAGTGAACCTCTACCTGACTTAGTCAGAGGCCAACCTTTGGATGAGAACATAGAAGGAGTCAATCTCTCTACTAATCTGACATCTGAACAACAGGAGGAGTGCAAGGTTCTGTTAAGTCAGTTTGCCTCCCTGTTTTCACTTTCACCAGGCTTGACCCCTTGGGGCCAGCATGATATTCTCACTGGTGACTCTCTACCTGTGAAAAGCAGAGGCTACAGAGTGTCAGAACATATGACATCCCACATCAAAGGAGAGGTCAACAAGATGCTTGACCTCGGGGTTATAGAACCATCTACAAGTCCATGGTCTAGTCTAGTTTTTCTAGTACCAAAGGCAGGATCCAAGGAGCTGAGATTATGTGTGGACTATAGAGCTCTAAATGCAGTTACAAAGACTGATGCCCATCCTTTACCAAGGACAAATAAACTGGTGGATAAACTTAATGCAGCCAAGTACCTCAGTACATTTGATCTGACGTCAGTCTATTGGCAAATAACCCTGACAGACCATGCCAAGGAGAAAACTGCATTCTCAACCCCAGCAGGCCTCTACAAGTTTAAGGTTATGCCTTTTGGATTAAAGAATTCACCTGCTACATTCCAGAGGATGGTCAATCAAGTTCTAAATGAGATGGAGGACTTCTGCATGGCATACTTGGATGACAGTGCAGTGTTCAGCCCTACTTGTAAAGAACATGTTGATCACTTAGGATATGGTTTGCAGGCTCTTGAGCAGGCCCAACTGACCATAAAGGCAAGCAAATGTAAAATTGGTCTGAGCAAAGTGGTCTACCTTGGTCATGAGGTAGGAGGAGGTGAAATAAGGCCATTACCTAGCAAAGTACAAGCTGTACAAAGCTGGGCCACCCCTACTACTCAAACCCACCTCCTCCATATTTCCATTTCTTTTTCATTTTCTTCTTCTTCCTTCTTCTTCTCCCTCATCACTACTCTTGATACCCTTTCTGCTGCTGCTTTTACCCTTACAGCTTCCCTCTTTCTCTCCTCACTTTGCTCCCTTAATTTTTCCAATTCGTCCTTACCTTCTTTCCTTTTCCTCACTCTCTCTCTTTCCTCCCCCTCAAGTTGTTTTATCAGTTCATTCTGCTCATCCCTTAGTTTAGCTAATCTTTCCTCCAAAATCTCTTCCTTCTGCCGTAGCAGCTCCTCTCCCCTCATTTCACTCTCTCTTTCACTATCCTCGTTTGTTCTCTTTACCGCCTCCCTTTCCTCTCCAGTTAGTGATCCTCGTAATTTCAACAATATCTGTGCAGCTACCCACTCATCGTTTCCTATCTCTACAGTCTGCTCTTCTCTCCTCCCGTCCCCCATTGGTATCTTTCCATGAGCCACATATGGTGGAGGGCTGTATGCCGGGTTTGAGTATCCTTCAGCCGCCCTTAACTGTCCTTTTATTTCTCCTAATTCTCTTAAAGGGTACAACCCTCCTCCCTCTGTTTTCACTCCCGGTGTTAAGGGTATCTCATTGCTCGGTTCCTGTTTTATGTCAGCTAATTTATCAACCTTTCCTCCACCCAGTTTTTCATTCCCCATATTCTTTGTTCCTTCACTCTCCTTTTCCCCATCCGTTCCTTCTTTCTTAATCTCCTTTTCTTCCGGTGTTTCCCCCATAGTGAACATTCCATTTGGTCCTGGTCTAGACCCCTGGAACATCCTCCATAAGTTAAACACCTCCACATGGTTTGCCAACTTCTTCCCCTTGTATGTATTGTGCAGATGGTTTAATAGTGAATGTTGGGCATATGGGTCAAAGCTACCATTAGGCGGCCATGGTGTCAACATTTTGTTGTCCGTCCCCTGGGTCCACTCTATGCTGTACTTAATTAACTTCTCCCTATGTGGTGGCAGTGTGGTGCATATATGTTGTAGTGGGGTAGTGAGGGTATTCCCCCACCCTCCCAACCCTCTCCCGTATGACATACTAGCGCACCCTTTCTTACCCTTCCCCTTGCTACCAGTTTGCAACATACAACCTTTTATTGCTTACCTTGCCCCGCAAGTGTGGGGACTTACGACAATCCTTTGACAAATTATGCAATGATAATAATCACAAAAAAAAAAAAAAAATTATAAAACAAATATATTTATGATGTTATATTATATTCCTTCCCCTACGGCCCCCTGCGGCCGAAGCGCACGCAGCCCCCTGCAGCTGCGTACCCCTTACGACGATCTTACACAGTCGTCCTTTTTCCCCGTTCTCCTCCCACCTTTACACTTGCCGTGGCCGGCGTTCTCCGTGCGCAGCCACGCCCCCTTCCCCTTCTCCTCTTTGATCCACTCGTTTATCGTTTATCTCCGTGTCCGCTCCTTTATCATGTTTCTCTTCCCCACCAATGTCAAACCCAAAGCTTCTTGTGTTCACGATATCTTACTAAATCCCTACTGGTGACGTCACCTATTTCTTCGAACTACTGGTATATTCGTGTTATGTTCTTTAAATTCAAAATACACTTGCAATCTACCCCGCTAACCCTACAGCTGTCTTCCTGTCTCTCCTGGAACAAGGTAATCTCATCAATACTATAACCGGACTGCGCACGCTGCGTCGCCTCGCGTGTGATACGCCCCTCAACAGGAGGGCTTAACCAGCCAATTATCTTCCGTTTTGGGCAACTACGTAACTAGCCACCGCCCACAGGGAAACGTCATCTACCTATCGAGTTTCTTGCTCGAACAATAGGGAACCTCATCTACCTATCGAGTTTCTTGCTCGAACAATAGGGAACCTCATCTACTCATTGAATGATAAATGTCAAATCGTAGGAAACCACACACAACCACCCTCACACGTAGTCGCGATTTAGGCCAATCAGTGTCTTTCGAGCGGCTGCACGTGATGTTTTCGTGCCCCGCCCCCCTCTTTCGCGTAACGTTAGCTTTTTGTTGCGAGCGTCTGCACGTGTTGTTCTCGTGCCCTGCCCCCCTCTTTCGCGTAACGTTAGCCGCCTTCTCTCGCACTCAATTCACTACCATTCATTCCATTATCATCACTCAATTAAACCTTCACCCCACCTTTTTACAATACCTCCCTCCTCCCTTATTTACTTCCGCCCCCTCCCTCACAATTTCGCATTGCTTGTTGTGCGTGTCATGCTCACCAAGTTCCCTCGATGCAGGGCCGCTCGACTGCGTGCACCCCTCCAAGCGGCTCGCCACCTCCCCTCGTCTGGACCACGTCTGGACACTCGCCGACCGCGGGCGGGATACTTCTCAACCGGCTCCCGAGGGCCAATATCCGGATTGCGCTGTCCGGTCCTCTCGCAGCTCCGCGATGGTCCTGTAGTCCTCAGAAGGGGGCAACGGCAGAGGGGGCCGCGCCGCCGGGCCTCCCCGCAACGGGAGTGCCTGGAAAAATAAAAAATAAAAGTCGATCTTAAACAGATCTCAGCAGTGCCTCCAACTTGTCGGGGGGGATTCTGCCGGGGTCGGCCGGGCCGTCCGCAGACCTCCGGGCAGGGAGGCCCCAACTCCTCCCGTGTATATCTCGGATCGAGACAGAGTATGAGGCACACACAAGGAGCAAGGCAACTTCTGCCGTTTATTATGCAAACGGCAGGGATGGGTCAAGGAGCGTACGCGTTCGTCCTGACACACACACAATAGTGGGGCTCGCAGGCCCTTTTTACTACATTATGACGCGCTACTTGCGTCATTCCAAAAAGTTACCAAAAGAACCTATCGCCACTCTTGATTGGTTGCTCGAGTGGTGGGGTTAGTATAGTACGCATATAGAGAATGATATTAGTGGTTAAGATGTAGTCAGGTGGTATATCTGGGTTGTCCCTACAATTAGATACATAAGAATTGTTACATGAAGACCCCTGAGGATTGGCTAACGTTACTGACGTCTGAGATAAGAACCTCATGTTCTGATTGGTGCATCCGTGAGCTCCCCAACCTGGGACCACCGTTGTTCCCAGCACACGGTGCACCTGTGGTTGCAACAGTGTTTCAATATGGGTACGTGCAGGCAATGTGAGGATTTATTCATAGGTGGGAGACTGACCGTTCCCACTGTAGCAGGTGTCCATTGAGCCTTTCAAGTGTGTCGGCCTGCGTCTCGTAGCGAGGTACCCAGACGCCTTTTCTCTCCTGGGTTTTGGCATCTCGTCAGGTTCGGCTTGGTCACGTGGGGAGGGACCGTGTTTGAGGCATAATTCTGCACAATTAATATTGTTTTTCCACTGTATGTCTGGTTTAATTTGCAGATATGATTTTAACATTGGTACGTGGAGTGCGAGGTTGCAACATCGTGCCTTTGAAGATTTGTTTCTTGACTGTGGGTTTGCAACATTACGACCTTGGCTGGTTGCTCCACTGGGTTCTTTCTGCAGGCTCAGCAACCTGACTTTTGCTTTGTTAATGTCCACGGGAACTCTTGCTTGAGGCCTACTTGGGCCTGGTGCACGAGTAATCCATTTAGTGCATGGATGCTTTAGGTTATAGTGGCATACAGTTTCATGGCCAGTATCGTGTTTCCATTATATCTCTCATGATGGTAACGGGTTTCAAGAGAAGCGTGAGCAAGCGTTATAAATGAGCTCATGGTGCGTCTTGCGTTTCTGCATTCTGAAAGCCTATGTAAAAATAATAAAGATGCACGTCCGTGAATAAGCCTGTCGCCTACGTCAGAGCACTGAGTATGTTCTTCGTGTAGATTGGTGTGGAAATGTTCAGCGTGTATAATAGTTCAGCGGTGCTTCCCGTTATCTAGGTCGTCATGGCATCTCTAACGATGTGTAGATTTCAGTCTAGTTGGTCCGTGCCGCAGGTGTCGGCATGGCCAGTGCGGGCTGTTGGGCAGGCAGATGGACACATCCGTATGTTTCTGTACCAGGGTATTTGGTCATCTGGTAAATGGGCAAACTCTTCTCGTGGCGGGTGTCTGGGCCGCGACCCTCTAGGCCAAGCGCGAGAGGTGAAGGACGGGAGTCTGGTTTTCCATTCTCCCACTTCACAAGTGAGAGCCTTCCCAGGTCTCACAGGCTACTACAGGAATTTCATTCAGAACTATGGGTCCATAGCTTCTCATTTGAATGTAATCTCCTCTCCAATATTCCCTAAAAAGGTTAGATGGAATGAGGAGTGCCTCAAGCCTTTGAAAACCTGAAGAACGCCCTTTGTCAAGCTCCAGTCGTAAGAGCTCCTGATTATCACCAACCCTTCATTGTGCAGATGCATCCAATACAGGTATAGGTGCAGTCCTTAGTCAACTGGATGAGAAAGGTAGGGAGCACCCCATTTGCTTCATCAGTAGGAAACTGAAGGAACCAGAAACAAGGTGGGCAACCATAGAGCGTGAGTGTTTTGCCATTGTGTGGTCTCTGAAGAAGTTTAGACCATACTTGTATGGATCTACTTTTGTGATTCAGACAGACCACCAAACCTTGAGATGGTTAATGCAAATGAAAGGGGAGAACACAAAACGTCTAAGATGGTCAATCTGCCTGCAAGGGTTTGATTTCACCATTGAGCACAGGTCAGGATGTCACCCCCAACATGCTGATGGTATCTCTAGGATGTTTATAACCAACTAGAAGAGATTAATCCAGGAGTGGATTAAATCCTCCTGTCACTTAGTCTGGGGGGGGCAAGTGTTAGGGAGAATTCTCCAGAATGGCTAATTTCCCTTACCTACTAAGTCACTCAGCAGCTTTGCTGGATTTCTAGGATTTATTTTTTTCACCTGGTAAGAGTATGAGCCTTTTTTCCCACTCTTACATGTGTTTTGCTGTGTGTTTAACATTTTTGTTTTTATAGACTGTGGAACTTGACCTACTCCATAGTCATCATCTTTTTACCGTGTGTTACACAGCACCTCCAGTGCAGTAACACAGGGTTGTCTTTTTCAGACTTCCCACCTTTAAACTCCATTTTCTGGGACTGACTACTGTCTCCCAGAACATGTAAAGTTGCCATTAACTTTATTAGTCTTTTTAAAAGCACAGACCCAGTACAAACTATCTTACATAGAGTACTGGAAAGGGTTAATAGTTATCCCTTTTTGTCTGTTTCTCATGGAACATTATTTAGTTCCCCTGTCTTCAAGAATTGGCTGGTGGCAGTGGTAACTACTCTATTTTTTCTACCGCGGTCTATGTAAATAGCCTTGGTACTGTGTTAGGCTGAGTTAGTAGCCTCAGACTTGTATTTGGTTCCGGCTGGGTTTATTCGCCATTACTTTTTGTGAAGGTCTTTCTCATGTTTTACTCTGTGCACCAAACCAGGTTTGGTTCTTTTGTTCCCCGTCCTTTGGCGGGCTTCTGCACAGAAGCACTCCTTAGGCGCCTGAATGTCTGAGAGGGACAAGATGTGAGGGAGGGGTTTGAGACTCCCTGCACAGGGTCTCCCTGGAGACCTATGTCACACTCTGTATGATTGGCTGTGGTGACTGTCCCGCCAGGACAGCCACCCTGCTGTGTGATTGACAGCCGGGCTGTGTGAATGGGGGTAAACTGCAAAAAAAGCAGGTCTCTGGGGCTTGGAAGGCAGAGTCGCCACTGGATCGAGAGAACCGAAGAGAAGCTGAAAGAAGAGGACCACTACCACGACTGAACCTCCCGATGAAGCCCTGCTGCGGGTCCGAATCTCCAAACTTCGATGACAGAGACGATCTGCAAGGAATCTTCTTCCCTTGAGCTGGTGGGACCAACCAGTTCGCCCAACGCCAAGCAAGGCCTCCCTCCCCTGGTCGAATTTGCTGTGCACAGCTGCAGTGAACGGGATAGCAAGAAGGACCGGACCCTGTTTGGGTTTTAAGGAGCGCACCTTTTATACGTTGCTTTGCTCTGCTGCTGGTTTCTTCCCCCAGCAGTGCAGGACCCTCCAGTCTTCCTACTTCGTGTCAGCCAGACAGTCGCTTCAGGAACCGTGAGCCTGCAGGATCTGTCAGGAACGTCTGCATCTGCTACAGCCTTTCTCTTCATTTAAGGTACTGTTCTAACCTGGTTGTTCGTTCCGTCCGACCGCAGTGAAAGTGTTTGAAATCTTGCGCCAATCCGAGGGCTTGTCCTTCTCTACTCTTTTAAATAACTTTTCCTTCGACCAACTTCATTTCGAACTCATTGGCAAACACTTAACTGCAAACTACTCTGAACTGTGTGATCCTCTGCAAAGACTCTGAACCATTAACATTGGCCAAGGCCTATTGATTTGAATCCTCATTGTAGGAAGCCGTTTCTTGATTGCCCTGTCTACTTATTTGTTGGTGCTGCTTCATTTTGTATAACCTTGTCTTTCCCTCCCTTTTAAATTGCTGGAGTGCCATTTTGCACACACTTCATTTTGAGCCTAACTTGTCCAGAATTGATTAGGTGTTGTGTAGTATATTAAGAGTGTGATTTTTCTGCTGCTTTATTTAGCGAACTGTTTTACAAATGAATGATATGATATGATATGATATGGTATTTGTAACGCGCCTATACACAAGTGTTTCAAGGCGCGACGAGGCAGGGAGGGAGGGAAACAAGGGGAAGACAGACAAGCGATCCTACTAGGCCAGGTGTCATTCAGATCGCGCAAGTGCAGAGGTAAGGGGAAAAGGAGAAAGTGCTGGGGGGGGGGAGGTGGGGGGGGGAAAGTGCAGTACAAGGTAAGTAGCGTAAAAAAAAAAAAATAAATAAAAGGGCCAGCTGGTGGCAAGTGCGAGGTAAGTGCAGAGCAAGTGCTGGGAGGGGGGCTGTAGGGATACAGTGACAGTCCCACAGTGCAGGGGGAGCCAGGGAGGCAGTGCAAGTGGAGAGTGGCTGGGCCCTGACCAAGGTCGCTGAGAGTGGCCCAGATGCAGGTTTAGTGCAGAAATTCAGTGGGGAGTTAAGCAGGTTTAGCAGGGGAGAGGGAGAGAGAAGGCAGAAGCGAAGAGGAAGGTTTTGAGGTGCTTCCGGAACCGGAGATGGTTCTCCTCAAGTTTCAGGGAGGCAGGAAGGCTGTTCCAGAGGGAGGCCCCTGCTGCGGAGAGAGATCTACCCCCAGCTCGTTGCTTCAAGAAGCGGCTGACCATGAGGGAGTTGGAGACGGATGAGCGAAGGGCTCGTGAAGGAAGATATTTAGGAAGAGAGAGTTGAAGGTATTTAGGCCCCAGGCCCCAGAAGGCCTTGTGGACAATGCAGAGGGTTTTGAACTTAATCCTCGCAGCCACTGGGAGCCAGTGAAGAGATTTCAGTCCTGGAGAGATACGGTCCCTGGGCTTGAGGCCAAGGACAAGTCTCGCAGTTCTGTTCTGGATAAGTTGCAGAGGGCGGAGAGTGGAGGCAGGCAGATTAAGATAGAGGCTGTTACAGTAGTCCAGCCTTGAGAGAACCAGGGCTCGGGAGACAGTGAGCTTCTGGGGGAAGGAGAGGAAGGGAAGAATACCTCTGAGGAGGTGCAGCTGGTAGTGTGACTTCTTAGAGACGTCAGATATATGAGGATAGAAGGAGAGTGTGGAGTCGAAGATGACCCCGAGGTTTTTAGCCTTGCAGGTAGGGGCAGGAAGGGGGCCAAGGGAGGCCGGCCAGAGAGCTGCAGGGAAGGAGGGAGTGGGTGTGCCGATGAGTAGAATCTCGGTCTTACTGGCGTTAAGGCAGAGGTCATTGGCGGCACACCATTCCTGGATAGCAGACAGACAGTCGGAGATGAGGGAAGTGAAAATAAATGTATATTCTTTTACTCAGAAACCTTGAGTCAGTGTTTGTTTGAACCATATAATTACTGTCCTTTGTGTAACTATTGGTACTGCTCACTTTACTCTTGAGATAAGTCTGGCTGCTCAGCCACTGCTACCACTTTACTGTGTAGTACAGGCTTGTACCAAAGGTGAATTTGTAATGTCACATGTAGTCTTAATTGTGTGTGGTGTTCCCAAAGGGTACTGCATATGATTCTGCCTAACAGCGGGCATGCAGTGGAAGGAGGGTAGCAAGATAAAGAGGAGGGGGCGAGTGGAGAATGTGCAGTGGGCGTGGCCAGCGTCAGAGACTTGAGGGGATGGGAAGAGTGGTATTTCAAGGTCTATAATTGTTAACTACAATAGAGTTAACTACTTGTCTCCACATTCCAACCTTCCAGCACTCCTTGTGCTAATTCTCTAATAAGGCAGGTGTTTGGATCTGGCGAAACACTAATCGCCAGTCCCACCAATAGGACATTGGTGTTCCTCACCCTATTTAAGCAAGTGGTTGAGCCATTTTTGCAAAATTCCATAGCAGACTGCGCAGCTAGGGTTTGAGAGCTGAGATCGGGGGAGGATTCACTATGTCATTTCCGATGAACCCATCACTTCACAGGAGGGGGGAGGGGAGCTTGGGAAACATTACTACACCCTTCAATCTTTTCTATTTCTGTATTTAAACAAGCCTCGAAGGGTGAAACACTGTATCGCCAGGCACAATAGAATCTCGTCCGTGGGGTTCTAAGCCCTGTATCCTGCCAATGAACAATTTGTAGCATCATTTAAGCTTTTCATAGTCTTGCGTTTCTAAAATCGGAAAGCAGGATCCAGAGACCAAACCACTTGTAAACCCCGATCACTATAGGAGCGGGTAAGTGTTCTAGATGTAGACGTAAATTTGTACGTCGCAAATTAATAGAGCGGATCCATTTAAGTGAGTGAAGAGAAGGGTTGACATTAAACATAGGGTGCATCAAAAGTCAGTTTAAAGTAGACCAATGATAGGATAATAACTCACTCCATTATTGCAGCTCTTTATCATTTCCGATTTTGACCTCAGGTAGTAGGCCGGCGGCACAGCATTCTCATCCCTGCAATACCATTCCTCCAGGAGCCTGGTTTCCAGCTTTGCCTCAATGGCTGCGTCCAGGATCATTTCAAATTCAGACGATTCAACCTCTCCCGGTATTCGAATGGCACCATACTTTTCCCCCAGAAGACCCTGCAAAAATACCCAACAGCATAATTTAGATTTCCAATAAAACATTAAGCATTTCAGAGAGTAGTAATTTGAAGATCAGCTGTGAATTAAAGGACACAACTGCTGCTAAAAGCCTCAAAAATGCATTGATCAAATAGAAATAACCACAGTTCTGCTCAACATTGACAGTGGTACTAAATCCTTGCAGTGGGGCAAGTGTAATTCTGAACAGTGATAGCATTAGGGCAGAAATTGCCTTCATGAAAAAAAAAATATGCTTTCAGTCTATCTTGACACCAGTGCACTAGTGGTAATACCGTTTGGTATTAGCAGGGTGCAAACAACTGGCAGCACCATGACACATTTTAGGACTTGGTCTATTTAGATGTTACTCGCTACTGTGATTAATAAATGTTCATGATTACATCTGTCATTACAGGGCTTAGAAGCTGGAAGAGTCTGGCATGAAGGGCATGTTATTGGCACCAAAAATTCATAAATCCCACATCCACATGCGTTCCCATACACCTACCCCTGCACACAGATACAGAGAGCATCCTGTGGTGAGTTGGAGAAACTCCCACAAGCTGGTGTGAGGGAAGCGAGACAAATGGAATGTCGCTAACCTTGTCGCTGCCTGATATGTCAACCAGAGGGTGGATGAGGAAGGACTCCACCTGCTCCCTGTCTCTGCAGAGGTGCAATAACGTGGCCTAAAGAACAGCGCTGGGCAGTCTTGCAATTGGACACTGCACAGCCCAGAATGCTCCACGAGGGAGACGACCTGCCCAAGGACTGGCATATAGAAGCAAGCCGTGGGCATTCACCAACCATATACTCCAGCACTCATATCACAGGAAATGGTACAACAGGTGGGAGATTTTCCACAAACCCCGGCAAGCTTGTATGCCCAAGTATCTGGGGACATCAGGGAGTCACTGAGAAGCAGGAAGAGATTTCTGAAATGTCACTGCATGCATAGGCCCTCTAGGTCCTCTCTGTTGCACGCTAGAGGTGAGCATATCAATACTTCCATTGGGTAATACCAAGAACAAATCTGTAAAGAGACGGTAAAGAAAATGAGGTGTGCACAGAGCCTAACCAATCCCAGGGAGGAAGGAGCATAGGAGAGAATCAATCAGAGTAAATTGCACCTGAGCCCCATGGTTAGTAAAGGGGTTGGAAATGCAGTCTGTCTTATACTCGAAGGAAGCAGATATGACTGCAGATGCTCCCATTATGCAAGGGAAAGCTACTGGACCCAGGAATCCTGGAAGGCTGCTGCCTTCGGGGAGGCAGTGTTAGGCGGAAACCTGTGCAGTTCCCTCTGGGACCACTGCAAAAGATTTAGGACTACAGGTGTTTGGCGGTGAACCCACTTGGTAGCAGTCTGTACCACACAGATTCACTTGGTAGCTGTGGCTGAGCAGTCAAACTTCCCTCAAGAAGAGTTGAGCAGTATGTGGAGTATACAAAATAGGGCAATTCTTCCCAGCAAGACAAGCAAACACGCAACGAGGCTTAGTGTAAAGATTTTAAGGTATTTATTTATAACGAAACGTCTATTAAAAACACTATGGCATTTTCACGGCAAACAAATCAAACACAATTACTCTACGAAGAAGAAACAATCAATCCCCCTAGCAATATTTCGACAAGTCTAGGTTCTACCGGCACCACTTATTTACAGACAGAGGTGTATACCTCACCCTAGATGGCACTCTAATATTAGTTAGGACGGGAGAGAAAAAGATAGGCAGGTTACGAAATCAACACAGTTCAATACTTAACGGGTAAAATGTACGGTAAGAAGGCAAGAACCACAATAGATCATAAAGTTCAGAGGCCAGGCCCACTCGGAGAGAGGCAAGGCGATATGTCCCAAAAAGTCTCTAGTGGAGATGCATTCAAGTCTTTGTAGCAAATTGTTATCGGCAGATTGAACCAGTTCAGAACAATAAATGAGAAAAGCTTGGAGGTGACCCAACGGAAAGGAGAGGATTAAGACACCTCACTCGAACCGATCGAAAGGGAAGCCAGGCGGACACGGTACCTTGTTTTGGAGGGCAGCTCCGGCGGGGGCAGTTGTTCCTGGTGTTGGATGCATGTCGGGTCTTTGCCAAGAGTAGAGATGTTCTCGTCGTCGAAGAAAAGTAAAGTCCGGTGCACCACCAGGGAAGAGACCAGCCACGGAGTGCTCCGTCACAAGGCACCACCTTTTGGTTGCGGTACAGGGGTAGTGGCTATCCGGTTGCCGAGGTGCGCTACACGGGCAATTCGACCACTGCGTCCTGAGGCGAATAAAAAGCAAAGGGGACTGGTTGTTCCCACCAGTCAGGGGAAGAGACTCTCCGGCAGGGAGATCTCCTCTGTCGTCCGGAAGTGGTGAGTCGGCTCAGCAGGGCTCCACCGGAGGTGTCGTCATTGCAGGTCGGCTCAGCGTTACCCTCGTCGGATTCTTAGGTCCTGTGGCGACTTCTGAAGATCCAATCTCAAAAGCCCTGCTTTTATGCAGAAAACCCCCATTCATTCAGCCTAGTTGTCAATCAACACATGCTAAGTGGTGAGCGGGAACGCTCACCACTTGGGCCAATCACTCCAGAGTGCGACCGGAGTTGGCAAGGCAACTCGGTCCAGGGTGCCTAAACCCCTCCCACACCCCTGTGGTAACCCAGACAGAATGGCACCACTTTGGAGGGTCTCTGTACAGAGCCCGCCAAAAGTGGAACAAAGGGCTCAACCTTTGGTTTAGGAGTCACAGAGACGAACCCAGACGCCATTTTAAAAACCGAGTTCTGGCAGAAAATACCATCCGATAAACTTATTTACGATAAGTAGACCGGTGGTACGTTAGAGATTAACGAGGAAAAGTATCAATCTCCAACAATGGGACAAATCCCATAGGGTTAGGTTCGGGGTCGAACATAACAAGTAGTTTCCACTGCCACCAGCCATGACTCGACGAGGGGGGACGGGACAGTGCCCCCTCGAGTATCAGATCCAGGAGTAATCGAATTACCCCTACTAGTACGCCCACAATAAGATGGTTTGTACTAGTTCTGTTAGTAAATTTAGGTCTAGTAAAGCCAATGGTGACTTTACATGCCCGGGGAGACAGTAGTCAGTCCCCGGGTATGGAGTCTATGGTGGGGGTCCGCTAGGACGCCCCAGTGCTACGGCACATAGGGTGCGGTGTAACACACATAGAAAAACATATGAGACCCTATGGAGAAAAAGACCCCATAGCCCATAGAACACATTGACATTCAAAGGAATTACACACCTACATGTCCAAGAGTGGGAGGAAAAGAGTCTCACTCTTGGCAGGATGGAAAAAAACAAACTCCCGAAATCCAGCAAAGCTGCTGGGGGACTCACTAGGTTAGGAAATTCAGCCTAAACAGAGAATTCTCCCTAACAGGCAGCACTAGCCTGAGGAAGCTGGAAGGAGAAGGAACAAACTGTTAAGCCTTGGGAGCCCTGGAAACCTTGAAAGATGAAGGCTAACCTGGAGGGCAACCTAGGCCCTAACTACTCCTTGGTCGAAGTGGAAAGCAGAAGCCTGTTCTTTCCACCAGCGACCAATGTGGAAGAGCTAATAAGAGTTTTCAGGTCCTGGCAGGAGGGGCCAAGGCCTAGATAAGAGACCAATTGTGAGTCCTGTAACCCACAGCCTAAGAGAGGCCCGTTTTGAATGCTGTCCATTAGTACAAGGCCAGGGAGAGATGCCTACTGTGAATCCTGCACTGAACTGGACTGAAAGGCCTATGAGGAAGGCATATAAATAATCATGTGTTCTTGCTTCAGAGGAGACAGGAGGAGAAAGAACCCTGACATAAAATGAGACATACCAAGGCCCAGGAGAGAGAAATGGTGTTAATATTGTGAACTAGGGCCCACAAGATTTGCATACCACAAATCCTGTGTCCAAGGTTTTGTGAGAGAGGCCTACTGTGACTGATACAAAGAAGACAAAGGAAGAAACAGCGCTGATATAATGGGTGACAGAGGACAGAAGGTCTAAGAGGGTTGCATGAAAGGCAAGGTTTAGAAGGGACCTACCTGGAATTCTGAAATCTGAGGTCCTAGAGTAGCCTATTGACAATAGTGAACACGGTTGAGTTTCTTTTGCATTAGCATAGTGTTGGACTTGGAAGGGTAGGTTTATGAACTTTCCTTTAGCCAAATCCTAGGACCGTTTGTGTTAGCAGCACAGGGTAGCCAGGAGGCTGAAAATGTATTACATTTAGATCAGGTCTTGTCTGACTGTCAATCCTTTAAAGATTTTTTTTATTAGAAGTAGGGCACCCCTTGAAGGTTGAGAACTTATTAGAATAGGTTTTAAAAATGTTGCTTTATTGCAAAGGAATCCCAGAGAGCACTAATCTTTCACGATTTAGCTTTACCCATTCTTATTCAGCAGTTCCACTTTACTTGTAGAGTTTCCCATAGATATGCTAACTGTTGCACTCTTAGTCAGTAGTTACATGTTTCGATACCTCTGGTTCCCCACAGGAGGTGTCAGAGTGGGATTTGAGGACCAGACACAATGCCTCACCCACACAGCTTCCAATATGGATCCATCAGCGAGATACTTAACATTTCCTAACTTCACCTAAGAGAAAACAGAAGAACTAAGGGGAAGGAAGAGTGATCCTCATCAACAGGCTTAAGATTGTAACACCTCTCTTACCATACCCCATGCAGAGGAGTTTGGCCATACTATTACAACATGTTTCACAGAATCCTCAGAGCACCCCGAAAGGATCTGTATTAACTGCCTACAAAATGAGTTCCTATCTGCCTCCATGGGATTCTTAAACCAGATAATATGACCTTTGGGATTGAGTTCCAACAAATAGATGAGACATGGGGAATTGTCAAGGAGGAAGACAGTGACACAACCTGCTTACCCTGGATAAGGAACGGGGCACATATTTCAGGGTAGAGGGTAAAACCCCTGAAGTGGAGGCCAGCAGACCAACCCAAAGAGCTGTACAGGCATTACTGCTAGTGGTAAGCCAGTAGACGGTTCTGAAGCCTTCTGAAAACCATCCTTCTCCGACACCTTGGAGAATGCCACCAGTCCCTCAATGAAGACAGAACAACCACTAGCACCAGAAGAGCGAGGGCATGGGAGAATCATACAAGGACAGACACTGGGGCACCTACTGCCAAAGACTAAAACCATAATTCTGACAGAGGCTATTAGCACAAGGTGGTAGTAGCAATACAAGTTTTGGAGTTTTTGTGGTGAAGCAAAAATCGTGCTTTAAGAGTGAGTAAAGTAAACAGACAAACTGAGTTAATATATTTAAATGTGGTTTTATTCTTGAGTATTAAAATAACATTGTTGTCTTCATAAGTTAAGCATTTTAATTGCAGCTTGGTTGTACTGGAACAGGTTTAACATGAGCATTCATTAGGCAAGTGAATGCATTTTCCATTGATTTATTGTTCTCTTTTGTGTGCTAAATAGCATGTTGCGCAACAACAAACAAGTCCCTGGGAAGTGTATTGGCTGGAAATTGCATTGCTGGTCCCTGCCAGCTTCTGAGGGCATCATGTTCAGAATGTAGTCAATATCAGTAGTTATTGACTGCAATCTAAACAATTTGGCTGAGAGGAGGTCAATAACGATTTCCATGTGCTAATATACTCTACTATCAGCATTGAGGCTGTAAAAACATGTTATGGACCTGAGACTATATAGCAAACACAAGTCATAGCACAATTCTAATAATTCATTCAGGAATGGTTGCACTACTGTATTGTACATATTCAGAGACGTGTGCAGTTGGACAATCCATGTTGTGCCAAATGCATTTTCTGCATGGAATAGCACCACTAAAAGAAGTGTTCAGTGATCTGGGTTCCCAATGGACATCTGGGTCCTTGCCATGTCCTTGTATCGCCAACCCACTAAAAAACAGAGAAGTCACTAGTGGCTGCAGGCTTGATTTGAGGGAACTGTTGTGTCCTTGTATCGCCAATGCATTGGGGCGATTTGGAAGATACCCGCTGAAAACACAGAGCAAAGTCACTAGTGGCTGCAGGCTTGATTTGAGGGAGCTGTTGTGTCCTTGTATCGCCAATGCTACAGGGCGATTTGAAGATACCCGCTGAAAGCACAGAGGAAGTCACTAGTGGCTGCAGGCTTGATTTGAGGGAGCTGTTGTGTCCTTGTATCGCCAATGCTACAGGGCGATTTGAAGATACCCGCTGAAAGCACAGAGGAAGTCACTAGTGGCTGCAGGCTTGATTTGAGGGAGCTGTTGTGTCCTTGTATCGCCAATGCTACAGGGCGATTTGGAAGATACCCGCTGAAAGCACAGAGGAAGTCAGTAGTGGCTGCAGGCTTGATTTGAGGGAACTGTTGTGTCCTTGTATCGCCAATGCTACAGGGGGATTTGAAGATACCCGCTGAAAGCACAGAGGAAGTCACTAGTGGCTGAAAGCTTATTTTGAGGGAACTGTTGTGTCCTTGTATCGCCAATGCTACCGAGCGAATTGGAAGATACCGCTGAAAGCACAGAGGAAGTCACTAGTGCTGCAGGCTTGATTTGGGTGAGCTGTCTTACAAATACAGCTCATGCTGCTTGCACCAGAGGTCCGTGTTTGCAGGATGTAGCTACCAAGCACACACCATCCTACTCGAGCACTGTCATTATAGCTAATGAATTCCATTTCCATTCACTGACAAGCCTTTAGATGAGGCGACTCTTGGGTTACCTGCTTGGCAGAAGTGATGTCTAACATTATCAAGCAAACCTTAGAAGATCAACGAAGAAAAACAATCAGGTCAACATATTGCAAGCCCCTCTATGGGCCGTTAGATATTTTACACATGCTCCCCGTTTCAGTGCAGATGACACATTGCAAAGTATGTACTTGAAAACATTTTTTTAAGATAACGTTCATGTATAATATCACCAATTTGGGGGAGGGAGGGCGTTAGAACATTGCCATATATGATGGGTAATGCTATAAACCGTTCAGTGCATGCTTGTGTTTAAAGTGGTCCAGAAAAAAAATGAAAGGAAGGGGTGTTCTGCGCGAAAGTGTGATCTTTTAAAGTAGTGCGTCCTGCAGCACGGACCACAGTAGCACACCATAGTCCAAAGGTGTAACACTCCTGGGTGGTGTTCAGAGAGCAGAGCCTTTTCTGCTTCCTCCCACCCCAATTAAGAATAATGAAAGCTTGCTACGAACACCATTCTCTCCTACCTCGGAAGGCTATTTATTAACACGGTAAACCGCATTAGACAGAATGCAAAAGTACTTCACTGTGCGAGCCACGAGCCCATGCAACAAAGCGCACAGCTACAATTACTATGTGCCTCCCCTGCGTGGCTATAGGGAGAGCAGCTCCCAACAGCATAAAAAAGGGGAGTGTTACAGAAATATAATGTTGCTACTCTAATTCATTCTCTTAAATTAAGAAGACCTCAAGCCATACACTGTTTCTTTTCAAATAGGTCTTTAAGAAATGTTGCTAACAAAAGTGGACACTAGATGGCAGTCTTATAATGTGAGTATTTAAAAGCTCCTTCAACCAACTACATTATTTTATCAATACGAGATTAGGCCGTGCACAGAAAGCTTCATATAGATTAATTCTACCTACAAGCAAATCACTTTTCTCTTAATTCCAGATTATACAGATGTATTAATATGTGTCATAAAAACTGAGCATCCCATTTCTTATTTTGGGAATTAATCAATAACGGTTTTCATTTCAACTTCAGCTATTTTTACGAGAATTGCTTATTTTCCCAGTCAAACATGTCCTTATTTATGTCCAACTGTTTATTTTTAATTCCATTTGCCTTATATCCCACGTCTTCTTTGCTTGTCAATGACGGCTCAACCTATGACAGCAACATAATATTGCCAAACAGATCTTGACACGTTGACAAGAGAGAAAGAAATGTCCAAGGCAGAGAAGAGAGCAAGTGACACGTTTGAGTGCTGGAAGAAAATGATTGAATCTGGGAGTGAGGGAAGAGAGCAAGTGGCACGGGTGAGTGTCGGAAGAGAGCGACGGACAAATGGGAGTCAGGGAAGAAAGCGAGTAATCAACCAGGTGCAGGTGTGAGTGAGTGACAGAAATTAGTCAGTGACACCTAAGAGCGATGGAAGATCACATGTGGGAGTGAGGAAAGAGAGCAATTTGCATGGGGGAGTGAGAGAGCAGAGCGAGTGATACGTGAAATTCGTGGACGAGTAGGATTGACACATGGGAAGGAGGGAAGAAAGTGAGCGACAAGGCGTTGCTGGTGGCGGGGGGCCGAGGGGGCTAAAGCCCCGGGTCTTTTGGTTGCAGCCCCGGATAAAAGCTCAGGGACTACAATCAAAAGGGTAGCTAGCCCCAAGTCCCGACAGTCCCGACATTAGCTTAGCCCCTGATCTTTTCCAGACCTTGCAACACCCGTGGTCAGAGAGAGTGATTCCCTTAACAGAAAGAGTGACCTGGGAGTGAGGGAAGAGATTGAGTGAAAGCAGATAACTTTAAAGTGTTCTGTTGGTATATAAGTGTTCTTGTTTGGTGCGGTGCTCCAAGTCAGTTGTTAATAAACATATGTTTGCGCAAGTAAGTTAGTTCGCAAACTGCCTTCTTGGTACTTTTGTTGTGGAAAAGCGCAATGTACCCACACATTTTAAAATAAAACTCTTAAATATCACAACGATACTCATGCGCAGTAATGCTACTAAATCCTAAACTGACTTTCGGCATTTAGTATGGTAGGAAGTACAATATTTTGCATTCTATTTAGCTGGACTCTGCACTCATTTTAGACTCCATTGGGATTTATAGGGGAGAGAGATGCTGGAATGGTTCCCTGCTTCGTTCATGAATGTTGACATTCAGAGCAGTCCTTCATATAGAGCAATATATGTATATAACATCACTCCCTACACATAGTGGGGAACAGAGAGCAAGCGCGAGAGAGTCAAAGAACCGGCAACAGTCCATACATTACCTGGAAAACACAGTTAAGCTATTCAAGAGAGCTTAATGTATTCACCTGTCATTTCATATACCAAAATGCCATGTGTTTTGAAATGAAGCATCAAACTGTATAAGGCAAGGCGATTTGGAATAAATTTCCTTCAGAATATGTGAAATAATATTACCTTCAAATGTGGTGCCTTTATAAATGCAATTAGAAGCTTACTATACATGTATTAATTATTTTAGTTCTCTGTGAGATTTCAAACAGAGAAAACATTACTTTTTAAATCTGCATGGCCACATTAGTGTTTTAAAGTAGCTTTGCCAATGCTGGTTTTGCCGATTTGTCCAGGGACTCTGACAGCAAGCTAATGTCTATTGAGCACTGCCTACATTCCTTATGGAGGAAGGCGTAAGGTTCCAGGCAGGTAGCTTGGCCACCTGGAGACATTATTAATCTTTCATCAAAGAAACACATTACATTCTCTGTAACAATGACCCAGAGCCCAAAGTAATGGTATTACCCCACCTACATGGGCTAATCTTGATAGAAATATTCTTAAATCATACATCTTTGCATTCCAATAGGGTGTAATAAAAGGCCTCTGAAAAGATATAATCTAAACTGATCTGACATGAAGGTCTGTGTTCCAGACCAAGGGCTTCAAACACAGCCATTTGCACTTAGTGTGCCACCATTGATGTAGAATTACCAATTAAAATTCACAAGCAGTCCAGTAAATGGAAGAACAAACAAAAGAAGTCTGCCAGCTAACAATATTAATCATTCAATAAAGGTTTCCCAAAGGGGCCTCTGGCAGCTTCTCAAATGGTTTATTTTGCTGAACAAACAGAAGTAAACTGGACCATTTAAATCAGCATATTGAGGCATGACAAAAATGAATTTGGGTATAAAATCCCAACGATATATGACTTACAGCAAAAGGAAAATATACTTTGAAACTGTTAGAGTCTCCTCTTCAATTACGGAAAACATCAAATTGTGATAATAATAATTGATACATTATTTAACATTAATAATTCACTGAGTCATGTATTTGTGAAGGTCTTGGGAATCTAGAGATTCATATTTTATCGAAGTGTAAGGTTGCTACAATGAGATATGGAAAAATATGTATTTCACTTCAAAGTGTACAGCCCCACCTTGTCACATGTGCAGTTATATAATCAACCTATAACAAAAGGTGGTGTACACTTTGGGCGTGTCTGCTGCTATGCAAACCAATGGAAAAACATGAACAATTAAACAAGCATGATGTCACCATGACATAGTGTGAGTACATTACTCATTATATAAGAAGAAACACACAGGGAATGGGGAAGAGATAGTATTTTGAAGTCTGGCAAAAGGGGAATACCTGTCCTGAATGGATGATTACTGAGCTTGGATAATAACTGAGGGTCAAGGGGATTATCCAGAAGAAAGCCAGAAGCAGGTTTTACCTGAGACAATATTTGCAATAAGAAAGATAGAGGCAAATCTGTTCAAGGGAAGAGAAACTGAACATGGGAGTTGCTTTCAGTGGTTAAAAACCATTTTAATCTTCAGAAACTTCATGGGTAAACCTAGTAAATTTTTACACAAAACACAGTGCTTATTTTAAACTAAACTTTTGTTAAAAAACAAAGTATAAATCGTAAACTTTTTGGTCACATACACATTACACATACACAATGACCCCGTTAGGGTTAGGGTATTAACACAAACATTTAGAAAAACATTGTTTGCCTTTGATTAGTCATTTCTTTTCACAAACCAAAGGTTCAGCATCACACTTATGTCGTCAAATGCATCAATTTGATAACTGTATTTAAATTAAAACAGTATGTAATCTTGACATGTTTCAGTTCATCATGGTGGTAAATCCAGAACCTTCTTCAGGAGTGGACCCTGGTATTTGTACAAGTGCCTGGGTTGTGCTAGTGTGTTGATGAAGGGTTTTCTATGCAGTGATGTACTTCCCCTGCGTTGGAGTTATAGAGGGCGACCTTGTTCACTGTAATAGGAGGAAGGTGGTAGTAGCGTTCTTCCTGTGGCCTAGTATGGTGCCGTTGTCTTGGGAGGCGTGCAGGTTCTGAAAGTGGTGTTCCTGTAGGAAAACCTCTGTGGGCTTATTGTTCGTATCGCTAAACTGAATCTCTGCATGGTAGCTGGCAGACTCCTCTTATTCTTTTCTAGTGCGGGGACTATCTTCTCATTAGTAGTCTTGCCGGTGAGTTCCCGCGTGTGTGCAGGACTTCTATCCGCTCAAGATTTCTTCCTAATTCATACAGCTCCCCCAGTTGCGTGGCAATGCATAAACAAATTGAGCCAGGTGATGGATCATGCTCGTGTGCTCTGTGAAAATAATTTTGCATTAATCTCTGTCTGTACGGTTCGTAGTCTGCGCGCGGCTCTTGCTGCCGTCGGCGGGTTTGTCCTCTAGTTGGACTATAGTATAAATCGTAAACTCTTTGGTCACATACACATTACACATACACAATGACCGTGTTAGGGTTAGGGTATTTACACAAACATTTAGAAAAAACATTGTTTGCCTATGATTAGTCATTTCTTTTCACAAACCAACGGTTCAGCATCACACTTATGTCGTCAAATGCATCTCGCAGGTGTGTCCTCTAGTTGGACACACCGCCGACGGCAGCCAGAGCCGCATGCAGACTAAGAATCGTACAGACAGAGATTAATCCAAAAGCTATTTTCAAAGTGCAGACAAGCACGATCCATCACCTGGCTCGATTTGTGTACGCGTTGCCACGCAACTGGGGGAGCTGTATGAATTAGTAAGAAATCTTGAGCGGATAGAAGTCCTGCACACATGTGGAACTCGCCGGCAAGACTACTAATGAGAAGATAGTCCCCACACTAGGAAAGAATAAGAGGAGTCTGCCAACTACCATGCAGAGATTCAGCATAGAGATACGAACAATATGCCCACAGAGGTTTTCCTACAGGAACGCTACTTTCAGTACCAGCAAGTCTCCCAAGACAACAGTGCCATACTAAGCCACAGGAAGAACGCTACTAGCACCTTACTCCTGTTACAGTGAACAAGGTTGCCCTCTATAACTCCAACGCAGGGGAAGTAAATCATTGCATAGAAAACCCTTCACCAACACACTAGCACAATCCAGATGCTTGTACAAATACCAGGGCCCACTCTTGAAGAAGGTTCTGGATTTACCACCATGATGAACTGAAACATGTCGAGATTACATACTGTTTTAATTTAAATACAGTTATCAAATTGATGCATTTGACGACATAAGTGTGTGTTATAACCAGGTTTGTGACAATGAAACACAACAGATACAGAAGGATATATCTAAGGTTCACTTTAAGGATACAGACTGATAGTTACAAAGGATACACTCGATGTCTTCTCCCATCTTCTGTTGTCAGAGGTAGAACATAATGTGTCAAGAGAAACCTTCTAACTAATGTCACTCTCCGACTAGTAAAAACCACAGTCAAAGAGAGCTATTAGTGGGAAGGGCAGGAGTGGACCAAGATTCACCAGGCTGTCAATAGAGAGTGAACTAATCAGAAGTCTATTGGTACAAAAGGACAGTAAGAACCTATGTTATATACACTAACCTGGATGTACAGCCACAGGTAAGTCCCAACAATGTCCGATGAATCCAAGGAAAACAAGGACAAGGAGAGGGTAGTGAGGAATCTAACCCAGGTGGAACGAGGGCCGCACTAGAGTCGGGTTGGTGCACACAGGTAAGCGTCCAAAGTTCTGTGCACTTTGTAGGAGGAGAAGAAAACCTTGATCCAGGAAGACAAGCCCTTTACAGAAGTTGAAGGTCCAGTTGAGTCCTGACCAGGGGTGAGTACAGAGACTGTCAAACTAAACTCTCCTGCAAGTAGGATGGGATTTAGCAGAGGTTGTATACCCACAATGGACGTAAATGTCTACGGAGAGTGACAGAGTAATGAGGTTAAAAGTATTGCCTAACTGGATGGATATGGAGCGGGGCCGCTGCAGGGTGTTGATTTCAGTCCGTGGAAATTGCTGTGTCACATAGGAACGTGGCGGGCAGCTGGGGCCTCTGTAATCAACAGACCAGGAAATTGCTGAATTGCGTAAGAACGCGGCGGGACTCCGTCTTGGAACAATGCAACAGGATGAAGAGCGTCGCATAGGAACGCGACGAGGCTCCGTATGAAAATATAGTGAAAGTTTGTAGAAAGCTGCGTAAGAACGCGGAAGAAAGGGTAGCTCTAAGACAAGCTGGGAGGTTGCCTGAAACTGCGTAGGAACGCGGGGGAAGGCAACCGCTCCTTGCGATGGAAAGATGAGCGTCTGTGAAGAACAACAGAAGCAAGCTCCGGAACGCAGATACCAAAAATGATCAGAAGCGCAGCTGTAAGGCATCCACCTCGTTAAATGATGTCAGCTGACGTGCACCTGACCAACGCGATGACATTTGGGTTAAGTAAGGGATCCTGGGGTGGCAGGCATGACAGTGTGATGCTGAACCGTTGGTTTGTGAAAAGAGATGACTAATCACAGGTAAAGAATGTTTTTCTAAATGTTTCTGTTAATCTCCTAACCCTAACGGGGTCATTCTGTATGTGTAATGTGTATGTGACCAAAGAGTTTACGATTTATACTTTGGTTTTTAACAAAAGTTTTGTTTAAAATAAGCACTGTGTTCTGTGTAAACATTTATTAGGTTTACCCATGAAGTTTATGAAGATTAAAATGGTTTTTAACCACTGAAAGCAACTCGCACTTTTAGTTTCTCTTCCCTTGAACATATTTGCCTCTATCTTTCTTATTGCAAATAGGGGATTCCTTCCGCGGGAATAAATAGAGGCAGCACTCAAACATTTGTTATAAGAGTGTACACCCAGGGTTCCTCCAAGATTGCAGTTTACCTGAGGCAAACCTGACTTCCTAGAGGGAGATTACAGAGTAGAGGGGGTTAGCTGAGTGGGAGATTACTTGAAATATCCTGAGGGTCCTTTCTTGCTCTGCGTCTTAAAGAATTATTTGAAATTGAGTATGAAAATGTCTACATATTTAGATATAGGCCCTCTAGATTTCTCTGCTATGTTCTAGGAGCAGGTGGACTGAGAGGGAATGCCACACAATGGGGGAAGAGAGAGGGTCATTCCAAATAAAATGCTTTTACATTTTAGTGTGAAATGCAATATTTCTTTCCAATTATATTTAAAGCCAAGTGAAATCTGATTTATTATAGAACAAACAGCATTTTGTCTGTGAACAGCGTGCAGTGGTTTATAAACTATCACCAACAAAATGGGAATATGATGTTTTAGCATGTCAGAGTGAAATGTATCCTGCTTTCACTGTATTCAAACCTTAGTGAGATTACATTTAAATATGAACAAATAACATTTTGCCTTTCTCTGTGTTTTATGAACAGTGTACAATAATAGCCTTTCACAACACAGAGAGAGCACAACAGTTTAGTTTAACCATAGCCAAGTAAATGTAACCCTGTTTTTTATACAGTTGTAGTCTGACATGGCATTGGTGAAAAAGGTGTACACTTTCCACATTTCCATAATTGATTGGTAATTTGTGAACTGTGAAAGCCTACTCATTTAAATGAGAAATTGGGATGAAAAGGAGCTTTGTGGAACCAGAGATCGGAGGAGCGAGGTGAGCACGGCTTAGCGTGGGGCAAAGGAGATGCAAGCCAGCAGAATGTCTAGTTCCCTTGCCGAGAGACAGACCAGAGAGATCCGGTAAGACCCCAAGCGGGTATGAGAATAAAACAACCCCAAGCTGGGGAGCAAGCCACGAAGAGCCAAGTGGCGGTTGAAGCACATAGACCTACAAAATGGGGTGAGACCAAAGGGACACCAAGCTGGGGTACAAGACTCAAGGCTGCAAGTGGGAAGGAGAGTCAACAGGCCACAAGACGGGGTGTGAAAGAGATGGCCCCATGGTGGTTTGAGACCAACTGAAATATATGGAGGAGTGTGAAACATAAAACCCCCAGCAGTAGAAAAATACAGAAAGCAAGAGGGTGTGGAAAACACCAACAAGTTCACTGGGGGGGGGGGGGGTGAAGAAAGACTGGCCTAAACCTATGAGCCAGGAGTTCTGCAAACAGAGACAAGGCCCAAGAATAGTCTCTAGCTTTCCTGGGTGAAGGAGAGACTAACCAAGGACTGAGCAGTAACTCCAGGAGCAGAAGCTGGGAGAGACATTTGCTAGTGCCTTAAAGTCGAACTGTACATCAGACAAGAAACCCTTTTTCATTCCATTCAGGGACATTATGGAGGGGTCAGAAACCAGCCTTCATTCCATCATTTGGCTAGAAAATCCTTATGAGGATTGGGGTTAAGTTAGGTTCTGTTTAGTTGGAAGGTGGTAAGGGAAGGAATCAGGTTAGGATAACAGGGTTGTCCTTGGCAGAAGACTTGGATTATTCTTTAATAGGACATCCTGATGAACACCCATTTGACTCCTTCTCTCTTTAAGATTAGGGCTGAGAAGTGCAGGGATAGTATAGGTTTCTGTGTTCTATAAAAGAATTATGTTAACCAAAATACTATCTTGTCTGTCTCCTAATTCTGACTTACCACAGTGGATACATAGTGTAGATCAATCAATATTCTGTGTGTTCAAAATCGATGATACAGCTTCCCCAACACCAGTCCGTAATTTGTGATGCCACTTACCTTGGCTTGCATTTCCTTAGTATGCATATGATATGAACCCACAGCACCATCTTTACATGGAATATAATTTATTTGCTAAGAAAAAATAGTAATGCTGCTTATTATGCAATTTTTCTCTGATACCAATACCTTCTTATTGATATCGGAGAAAAGAAAATGCATCTAAAATGTGTCAATTATAAAATACATTCTGCTTTATATATATGCTGTGCTAGCCGATAAGCAGCAATTTAATTATTGACTTAGATTGTGTCATTTAAAAATTAGATTGTCCTATTAGAATTAGATATTCAGAAATAAAATGATACGATTGATGATGTGACTGCAAGTGTGCACTATACCTTAGTGAGACTTTCAAAGGGAGGCCAATTCTTATTTCTGTGTACCAGCTGCCAATCTACATACAGTTTACTGTGGTGATTTCCCCAGCATAAAGTCTGGGAACCACTCTTGGTTCTCTTTTATTTAAAAACCTTCTAATTCTAACTCAACATATTTCTTTCTTACCCCAGAAGGGTGGGTTGGAATGGTAGAATAATGGATGCACCTAATGATATCTATAATTGAACCCACAAAAGATCTTAGAGAGTATAGGAATGAATGGTCTCCATTGACTGTGCTCCTGCAACTGACAAGCCCTCCTTGATGCACCAATTACCCTGGAACTCTGAAACACTTGTGTCGCGCTGTGAAACACTTGTGTATGAGCGCGATGTAAATAGAATATCAATTCAATTCAATTCAACTGTGGAGGGGAGGGCTCACTCCAAAGCACTCGGACCTGTAGACTTACTGTTAAACATAATAGGTCATAGTGTCCCTGTGGAAGTCTCAACGCCTGCCCTTCAGCCACAGAAGAGGAAAGGCTTTTAGGACATTGCAGTTAAAGATTGAAACCTCAACAATTTGATTTGAAGGATTACAATAATATATTTTGGTAGTAGCGAGCTACATTTCGATTTTGTGCAATTTGATACCAAATAAAATGAATCTGGCATCAAGTGAATTCTAATTCGATTTTAGAAAATAATTTAATAAGGTTTTAACGTATTGCTTCCAATGTTGCCACTCATATTTTACATACATGAATTAGGAAGTTCTGGGGAACTCACACTGCAGGGACTGGAGAGTCATTTGACCCCCTCTGGAAAGCCACGCTATACTGGAAAATAGCAGGTGGTTCTGCCACCTGGGCAGTATACACCAGTTGGCTTCTCCTTTGCATTTTGGTGGGCACAGAATTTCTCTGGGAGAGCCTCTTTCCACTCACTCTAGGTCTTCAAAATTTGGTTTAGGAGTGGGAACGAAACTGTGAACTAAATGCAGGAAAGTGAGGTTACCAAGTAGTAAAAGTGGGTGGACAGTAGCTTAGCTTTAGCCAACATTGTTCCTTGTCCCCATCCTTATGATTTACATAAGGGGAGTACACAAATCAGTGATGGTGGACCACTTACTTGTAACGTTAAGGGATTCCGGACTGAGAAGAATAATTTGCCTGGATCCAGACGACAAAGGGAAGATTTCTGCGCTTGCAAGTTCACTGCACGAGATAAATACATCTGATTTGGTTTTCGATATGGAACATTGGCGAAATAATCAGTGTAGGGCTGACCACGTTTCCCAGATCCTGCACCGGAAAGTTGAAAGTTTGCTGGTCACTGAACATAGATTTGGGCTGTTTAATTGTTTGGATACGTGATGACCAGGAGGTATTTGGAGGGATATCTGAATACACAGAACACTGGACAGCTACAGCGAGTGGATACCAAACACTGAACATGTTTTTGGTCCATAAAAAAGATTAGGTCATAAGGTAACTTTTCCAACTGGGACAAAGCTGTTCCTTGTACCTGACCATCGGTGAGTCAAACACTTTCTTTTCATGGATCACAGTCCAGGCAACCAGGAGAACACTTAATGAGTTCTACTAATTGTTTTACATTCTTAATTGCATAATATTTTACACCAGCGGATCCCAATGACTTTATATTGAACAAATACTTTAAAATCAGTTTTCTTCAGTTTCTTGTGTGTGCAGGGATGTGGTCCAGTTTTCTTGTGTTAATTTCAGAACTGGTTTGGCCTGATTGTTTTGGTACATTCCTATCAATTATACTCGGTTTGGACAGTACCAGTATTTACTCTTCGATTTTGAATGTTGGTTGTGTTTTTGAACCTGATTGCAGTTATCTCGCCTTTTATGAGTACATCTTGAGCTCAGCCAAATTGTAAGGCAAGGCATAACATTTGGTTCTGTTGTTTTGTCTATCCAGAACCATCCATGTCATTTCATCGCGGGATGGTTTTTTTGCGGGGTTTTCTAAAAAATTCGATTGCTTTTTTCGAAAAAAATTAGCAGTAAAAAACCCATCGAAAAAACATACCGTGACAAAAGGACGTCGTACCCAATGTACGACGGAAGGTGAATGGATCCAATGTTGTCAAAGTGTACCTATCACAAGTGGTTTGTGTGATGGCCAGCAAGATGTCATGAGCCATGATGCTGGATCATGTGGCGTTGCATATGGTGTTGGTCGATTGGTGTCGGAACTGGAAAGTCACATAGACCATATGGGTGACATTTTCATTTATCATCATTAACTTTGTTGATCCAGTTGCATTAAGTGCTGCAAGGCAGAAATGTTATCAACCAATAACGCCAAGAACATGAGCCCAGCAGTATAATGCAGTTAAGAAATTCAGAGTGTGCTGAGCAGATTTAGATGTCTGTGTTTGTTTGTTGGTTTGTTTGTTTATTTATTTATATAGCGCTCCAGACCCAAGAGTAAAAGGGTGCTTAAGGACAGGTTACAAAAGTACAATATATATAGAATTTGCAGTTATACATTTTGTAGAAGTAATATACAATATATACAGTCAGAGGTAGTTAGAGCATACAGTTAAAAATTTGTGTAGCATGTACAGTATATACAGTTAGTAATGGGCTTAGTCCGACTTGAGATTGGTTTTATCCAGTAGCCAACCAATGACTAGTTTCCTGAACAGTTGGAAGGATTTGGTCGATTTAATATTCAATGGCAGGGTATTCCAAAGTTGAGGGGCGAGGACTGTGAAGCTCAAGCCACCGGCTCTTTTTGAGGTGTATCTGGGCACCGTAAGGCCAAGAGTATTGGAGGATCTAGTGATTCTGGTGTTCGGCTTCAAAGTGAATTTGTTAGTGAGATAGGGGGGGCTAGGTGGTTAAAGGCTTTGTAGGTAAGGCAGAGAATTTTTAGGGCAATTTTTTGTTGAATGGAGAGACATTTGCAAGAAATTCTGATGGGGGAGATGTGCTCTCTCCTGGGAATGTTTAGTACTGCTCGCAGCGCATTGTTTTGGAGAACCTGAAGTTTATTGATTATACCTTGGTTGGCACCTAGGTAAAGGCTATTGCAATAGTCAAGCTTAGATTGTATGAGAGCCCTGGCCCGTGTGAGGCAGCTGTTGGTGGATAAGAAAGGTCTGCAGGCTCTAATTAGTTTCCCAGTGTAGGCGGTGGTTGAGGCGGTCATGTTGACTTGTTTAGAAAGGTTGGTACTGGCATCAAGATAGAAGCCTAGGGTGTTCACCTTTTTAACGATGGGGATGGTGTTACCATCAATGATGATGTTGGTGTAGTCAGGGCTGAGTTTCTGTAAGTTATTGGGTGATCTGACTAGGAGGAGCTCAGTCTTCTCATCATTCAGGCAGAGGCTGTGTGTGGCCATCCATGCCTGAATGATGGAGAAGAGTTTGTTAATCCTGGTGACGTCGACATAGTAGTTGCCAGAGATAGTGAGGAGTATCTGAGTGTCATCTGTGTAGAGCGGGCTGCGGAATGAAACATTTCGCCACAGACAAAATGGGAGCCATAGTAGGATTCCACTATTTTTTCGGATCTTACCTAATAAAAATAAACTTTCATCAAATGTATGGCTTTATACATCTACTATGTTTTATAATATATCAATGTATCACTAGGATCAGACACTATAGAGAAGAAAATCTGGTCAATATGAAAGGGTGGAACCAGGTATATCAGAGGGTTACAAAATCTCAGCAATTTCATGACACCTTGTTATGTTATGTTATGGTTTTTTATTTATAAGGCGCCACAGCCCAAAGGCATCCAGGCACCATGAAGAGGAAAGATAGAGCTCTATCAAGAAGCCAGATAACTGGATCAGAGCTTTATGAAAACAGAAGGGTCTTCAGCTGTTTCCGGAAGATCAAAAGATCAGATATGTTACGAAGAGACGCCGGGAGGGCATTCCAGGCCTGTGCAGCCCATACATGAAAATCACGGCCATTACCTTCCCAATGGAAAAAGAGGCACACAATCCTTAACCCTGGTGGCAAGGGTGGTAGAAGTGTTTGGGGTAGCGGCAGGACTCATATCTAGAACAGTGTGCTTTGTTGTGCAGAATTTGGGTTCAAATTTGGTTCACCTAATTTATATGAACACTGCAAAAATAAAGATACTGAGAAAGATGTTGAGAATATGGGAATTCATTTTAATTTTAATGAAATCCCATCATGTTTATCGCTGCAGAGACAAAACATGCATTGTGAGTGTGAGTCCCTTGAGTTTAGATTGAGTGGCGATTTAATTCCAGCACATTTAAAAGTTTGCATTTTTGAAAGAAATGACAGTGTACACATATTAAAACCACTCATAAGTAAAGCTCTTAAAAATGGCAAAGTAAAGGGAGAATGGTACTTCGAATTAATTGTTCTGCACGCACACTCATAGCAGCTTTCGTAATAGGAGGATTGCTTGGGGAATACTTAGAAGTTGCAAGCCACATGTTGTCTGAAGTCAAAAGGAAGGATGAATAAACACCTAAGCATACTGGCAACAACCCAGGTAATATTCCCTTTACAAGGGACCTCAAAGAACCTTGATACTATTCAAACTCTAAGACAAATAGGTAGTATATGATCTGCTTAAATGTAATGGGCCTCATTAGGACCCTGGTGCTAATGGGGTAATGGCGCCGTAAAAGGCTGCAGCGCCGTTAACCCATTAGCTCCTGATTACAAGGTCCCTTTGCGGGACCCGACCTTAACGGCTGGTCTACACCAGCCGTTAAAGTAGGGACCCGCAAAGGGATCTTGGTGCTAAGTATGGTACCGCAATTTGCGGTACCGTACTTAGCGCCTTCCCCATTCCCATTGAGCACTATGGGGCAAAAATGGGAATGGGGAAGGGCCATGGAGTAAGGGGGAATTACCGCCCCGCCAACCTTGTAATGGGGTGGTAATTCCCCCTTTCTCCATGGTGGAGCCAGTAAGTTACCGGCATGAACCATGGTGCTTTTAGCACCATGGTTTTCCGCCTGGGTCGTAATGAGGCCCAATGTCTTATATTAAATGATAGGAGGTCAGAATGATAATTCACACTGAAAAAGCAATCAGTTATTATTAACAGACAAAGAAAGGAAAAACACAATCCATCAATCACCTTTCATGTAACATGCACTCTTCTGATTTTCTGGAATGTTCTTAATCCAAATATCTGTGAAAAGATATCTGTACCCTCATCCTTCCTTCCATCTTTCAGATCCTTCTGTTACCTTTGGCTCTACTCTGAAAACCCATTTGCTATGGTGTTATGTTATGTTAAGTTGTCTCATACTGTGCAACTGGTAACATTGGCATGGTCTCTAGGTGCTCACGAGGTTCTGCAAGAAAGTGGGTTGGGTAGATTAGTGAGAGAAGAGGGAGTGGGAAAGAGGTTGTGTGTTTCTGTTGGTGCTTGTAGAACCAGAAGGAACTGGTGCCTTGTGCAAGTCTGCTTTCTAGGTGTGTTTGGATTGTGCGCACTGGGGTTATTGTGTCCGGAAGAGCAACGACTAGTCGTTGGGATGTTGGTTTGCAGCAGTTACTTTCATGGTGGATGTGTGCGTTGTGTGTTTTTGTGAGATTAGGCTGACCCGTTAGATTGTGTGAGGTAAGTGCGGGGTATGCTGGAGAGGAGTCAGGAGCTGGGATGGTTAGTAGTTGGTGCATTGTGCTAGTTTTATTGTTGCTTCCGGAATTTGTACTGTTATTGGGTTATCTTGAGGTTCCGTTGGTATCGCTGGAGGTGCCTGTTTTATGTTAATCATTGTGAGTTGAATAGCCAGGTTATTTGTTTTTTTCGAAAGGTGAGGTGGTCTTTTGTCGTTTCTATTTCCTTCAGGATTGTGTTCCATAGATTGGCAATTAGACATGGGAATGTGGTTCCTCCGAATGTCCTTTTTTCGTATTGTTTCTTTTCGATTTGGAGGTCATCCCTTGATCTTAGGTTTCTTCCTGGTTGGTAGTGGTTGATCTTCGCCTCGAGGAATTCACATCCTTGTCAGTGCAATCATTTGTGGGCTATGCAGAGGGCTTTGAAGTTAATGCGTTTTTTTTTACCGGGAGCCAGTGTAAACGTCTCAGTGCTGGTGTGAAGTGATCTCTTCTGTTTAGTCTCAGGAGTATTGTTGCTTCATTGTTTTAGATGTGTTGGAGTTTTTTAGTGATTCTTGATAATACTAGGAAGATGATTGCAAGGGTTCTGTGTGGGAAGGAGAGCTATGGGAGGATCCCTCAAAGTAGTCTCAGGAGGTAGAAGCATTTATTTGCTATAGCGTTAACTTCTGGCTTCCGGTGAAAGTCTGCTGACCTTGAGTATTCACAGATTGTTTATCACAACCTATGATTCCAGTTGGGTTCCCATGCCAGGCAGCCACCCACACCAGTTGTGTGTCTGTTGCATTGTCCTCTGCGGGTGAGAACATTATTTCTATTTTGGTCAGTTTTGCTTGAGGTTGTTGGTTGTTATCCAGCTGCATATGTCAGTAAGGCAGTTGTTGAGGGTGCTGTTTGGGTCTTGGTTGTGGCTAACTTAACAAAGAGTTGGCTATCAGCTTTAGGTTGTCTGTCCGTGGTTTTGAATGATTTTCATTAACAGGTATATGTAGATGTTGAAGAGGAGTGGGGAGAAGCTAGAGCCTTGTGGAATGCCACAGGAGATGTTTTTGGTATTAGAGATGAATGGCAGTAAGTAGGTTCCTTTGGTTTGGTCAGTGAGGAAAGATTTTAGCCATTGTAGAGCGCAATCATTTACACTGCCTTCATCCAGTATCTCAATAAGTGTTGAGTGTCTAATTGTGTCGAACACAACTGATATGTCCAATAGTATGAGGGCAGATTGTGTGCTTTTGTCTGCATTTATTTTTCGGTCTTCCTATATGCTGATTGTGTTCCTCTCATAGGTCTGAAGCCATCTTGAGAGTGGACAAGTATTCCATTCATTTCTACGTGGTTGAGAAGGATTTTGTATATGTGATTTTCCAGTGGTTTCACCAGGCAGGGTAGATTAGATATAGGTCTGTAGTTGGTGGGATCTTCCATGCTTCCCATTTTGTTTTTTGGGAGTGGATTGATGCATGCTGATTTGAAAGATGTTGGTACTATTCCTATGTTTAAAGATAGGTTCATCAGTAAGCAGAAGTAAGCTGCTGGGGTTCTGTGGTTGAGAATGTCTTTGCAAATGCTTGGGGGGCATGGATCGCATGGGGATCCGGCGAGGTTGGTGTCCTTTATTTATTTTATTTTTTTAGTTCTATTTAATCAAAATTAGATTTTTACAAAATTAGAAAATGCTGTCAATCAATCAAACATTGTCTTTGTTTTGCAGTAAAGATTTTTTGTGCGAGTGGCTGACAACAAAGCTGAAGTTTATCTTAAACTTGTCAAGGTTCAACTTAAAATGGTTTACGTCAAGTTATTAGATCCGAAAGTTACAACTGATTCTTTTTGCAGACATAGTCAGCATCAGATCATGGTCGATTGAATCAAGGGGAAGTTTATATGTTGCATGATTTTATAGGTCAAAATTAACCATATCGTTGAATCGCTGCTGATTAATTTAGACCAACATGTTGGTTTGTCCATTAGCACAAAGTTTGAGAGGGTGTTTTTCAAATAGTGTGATCTGATCTGTTGATTCGCTGATCACTGAAGCAGCAAATGTCGGACAGTTTCTTTTTCAGACCCTGAATTGCAAAAGTGACAGAGATTGGAAGCTGCAAGGCCTCTGATGGCCAAGATTTAATTAGTTGGAAGCAGGTTAAGTCTGGCGTGCAAAATGAGATCTCGTCCTTGTTTATATGGGAATTCTTTGATTTAGCTCTGGAGCTCATTTCATTTTTTTGTATTAGGTGGCATGTGAGCTGTCAGTTTGTTTTTGTCTGCTGCTTCCAGCGTAGATATCCAATCTAGCTCTTTTAGTTTAGTTTTTTGGATTCGAACTAGGTTGTTGAATAAAGTGTCTTCATTACATGCAATAGACTCCAATGCAACAGTATTTGAGTTTCTCCAGGAAAGAAGTTTTTTGCATAGCAAGGCCTCTAGTTCTTGATTGATCAAGTTGTAGATCGAAGGAACAGAGGCCATCCGACACTTACGATAGAGCATCAGCTTGAGTTGACCACTCGTTGAAGAGAGAACAGACTTAGTTCACGCCGTATAGACACTACTGGAGTGCAGTTTGGCAACCTGAGAACATTTCTCCAAAATAGATCTTCGAGTTTTGGCCAGCTAACTTCTGGAATGTTTGGCATTGCATCTGCTCCATAGATCAGTGTTGGAACCACCTTCTTTTTGTAAAACTCCAACACTGGAACCAAAGAGAAGCGGACACATTTTTTGTCTATTGCTATCCCTTAAGCTGCCAGTTTGGTGGTCTTCGATCTTAGAGACGCTTGCATTGCAATTTCATTTTGAGTGCTGTCGAGCAGAACTCCCAAATATTTGAATTCTTGCACTTTTTCAATGCGCTTTTCATCCAGTCTGAGCCGAATCTTTTCATGCTTTTTGTTTCGGATCTCTAGAGTCATAAATTTGGTCTTTTGTTTGTTTATTTCTAGGTTGTTTGACTGGATGTATTGATGTAAGTTATTTAACTGCCGTTGGAAACCGATTGGGGTATGGTCAAGGAGAATAAGATCATCAGCATACAGTAGACGGGAAATTGCTGTTTTGTTTAGTTTTGGAGGAAATGTCCTTACAGCCGTTTCTGACTCTTTGAGATCTCCCAAAAATGCTAAGAAAAGCGCTGCTGCTAATGGACACCCCTGCTTCACACCTTGTGCCGTAGGATTCATTGATGATAAAGCTCCTTGTTGGTCTAGTCGCACACGCATGGTGGTGTCCGTATAAAGTGCCTTGATGGGGGCTAGAAGAGCTGGTGGACAGTCTCAAGCTTCAAGTTTGTTCCAGAGGCGGATTCTGTCTACTTTGTTGAATTCCTGGGTTAAATCTATGAAGGCGATAAAGAATCAAGGTCCTCCCTCTAGCACCTTGTTCTTTAGGACATTCAACAAGAAGATGTTTGCTGCCGTTCCCATGTTCTTTTTAAAACCCGTTTGAAAATTATCAACACATGGAGCTTGATTGGCCCAGGCTTTAAATTTATCTAGCAACAGCATACCAAAGACTTTCCATATTGAGTCCAATAAATCAATTGGCCTGTAATTCATCGGATCACTCGTATCTCCGTTCTTAAAGATTGGTACGACCTATGCGGATTTCCATGAAGGTGGAATAGATTTTAGCTCTGCACATCTTTCAAATATTTTGCTAAGAAGTCTTGACCACTCTTTTGAACAGGATTTCAGGTCAACGTTTGTTACCCCATCTTTTCCTGAGGTTTTGATTCGATCCCCGATCTCTACTTGGTCATCTAGCTTTACCCAATGTGTGAACACTTTGGTTGCAATTGGGGTGATACAGGTGGATGGACACTGAAACAGGTTTTTAAAGAATACTGTCCAAGTTTGCTCACTTAAGAAGGTTAACATTGAGTTTTCTGCTACTGGTGATGTCGTTTTTAGAAGAGTCCAAAATTCTCGAGCTTTGTGGCCACTTATTGCCGTTAAGATGTTTTCGGCATTTGTTGATAAAGGGCAAGCTGATGGTTTTCGAGCCAGTTTTTTAGCGTTTTGTTGCTACAGCAGCTTTGATAAGTGATGCTGTACCTGTTTTTGCTCTCCATTTAATTTTTCTCAGCTCTCATCTTTTTGTCACTAACTTTTTATCATAAGAGTGGATGGTCTGCCGATCCTGAGCTCTAGATTTGTCAGCACAAACTTTTTTGTGCACCGTCAAAAGCGGGATGTAGTCGACTTGTTGTAGTTGGTCAATGTAAGACAAGACATCCCGTTATATCTATCTCTAGATCTCTCATTGATCTGGCTTTCAGTTTTAACCTAGTCCTTCTGGAGTTGGTTTCCAGGTTAATATTCATCTTTAGCGTCAGTGGGCCTGATGCGGACCATGACATAGACAGCGGATTATGATCGCTTGCTGCAGCTCGCGTGACCTTGAAGGCAGTCGTCACTTGTAAAAGGTATCTTGAGACGAATATATAGTCAATAGTGGCTTTGGAGGTGTCTCACTCCCACGTTGGGGGTCGTTGTGGATCAGGGAACACCTCGTCCAAGTGTGTAAGTCTCTTTACTTCATTAACTGCATCCATAGAGAGCCACGATGGATGGCAGGCATTGAGTTAAGGTGGAAATTCGAACCAGAAGGATGCGAGACACATAAAGTGTTGAAGTCTCCACATATCAAAAGGTGTGATGACAAGTATACAGCCATGGCCTCATCAACTGCTTCTTCTATCATTCCAATGTAAGATGAGGAATCTGTGGAGGCAGGGTTCCAATATGTGTTTGCAATGATGATTGTTGTTTGTAGAAATCTATTCTTAGTGTGATCTAAGTTTGTCCATTTCGCTTTCACCATCCGAAGATCTTGGTTGCAGAATAGTATTTTTTCCACTAGGATACCGCATCCATGTCTGCATGCTGTCAGTAGGCCTGATGAGGGTCGTCCTAGAGGGCCCTTTCTTGCAGGCACCAAAATTGTTTCATAACCTTCAAGGGTCGGTTGCTGAGTTAGCCAAGTTTCTTGTAAACAAAGATGGTTATATTCTCTGAGGTTTATATCGCCTGGCATAGTCAGATGAGCATGTCCTTGGGTGTTCCATGAGCACAGACTTATCTTGTTTTTAGAAGCATGTAGATGATGATCCTTCTGTTGCAGAGGTTCTGGAGCAATGAATTGCTATTTCTTTCTCTGTGTTTTTAGAACTTTTGGGAGCCAAGACCACATGCCTTGTGATGAGAGTCCCTTATCAGTTGATTCTGACATTGTTTGGTTAAGGGGCACTTCTTGAGTGATCGATCTCACAATAGGTATGCCATTTACTTGCAGAGTTCTATTCTTAAAGTCCAAAGAGATGGTTCTAGCTTGTTCATTAGATTGTGAGTCACACAATGCTCCTGGAGCTGTGGCTTTGTTAGCTTTTTGATTGAGCTTTTTATTGTTCATTCGGGCGCAGCTGTTACTCATTTCTAGTGCAGGGCTTTTGGGCTTAGACTGTAAGGCTTTCTGTGTTTTGTGTGATGTAGCTCTCAAAGGTGTGTGGTATGCCTTCCGTCAAACTAGGCGATGATCGTTGTAGTTACGATCATAATGTCTTTGAGATCAGTACAAGATCCAGATCTCGAGGAGTCAGTAAGTTCATATTCTAGTCTAAGGAGGTCAGTGTCCTTTATTAGTGTGGACAAAACGTCTTCATCTATGAAATCAAATTGGTCGAGTGTTGCTGCGGGTGGTGGATTGCCAGTTGTTGGTGGTTCTGTGGTTGAATTTGTGTTTATAGTTGAGGGGCTTACTTCAATGGTCTGTTGGATCATTTCTATTTTTGGTCCTAGGTAGTTGGTGATGTTGTCACATAGTGCTTGTAATGGGATGATGACGTTGTTGCAGGATGTAGGGTTTTTGACTTCTTTGATGATTTTGAAGATTTATTTTGGTGGGTTTGTTGCCGCTTGGATTCTCGTGGTTTAGTGTTTTTGTTTTTGCTTCGGGGACTGTTGATTTGTATATTCTGAGTTGTCTTTGGTGCTTTTTTTGTCAGACTGATTGTCATAGTTCCTCCATAGTTTTTCCAGTTTGTGGTTTGTTTTTCTGAGTTCTCCCAGCTCTTCTGTGAACCACCTTGCTGCCATTTCTTTGCATTGGATTTGAAAGGTTTTTCTGGTGCTAATTGCTCCATGGCCTCAGTGATCTAGGCGTCAAGCATTTTCTCAGCTGAGTCAGGGGTCAATCTGTTCAGCTCAGTGATGTTTGGTTGAGTTTCTCTCAGAAATTCTGTTAAGGATTCCAGGTCCGGATTCTTCCAGTTCATTTCCTTTGTATCGTGTTTCTGGGTAGTATGCGGGTCGGTAGTTTGACAGAGAATGGTATCAGGTGGTGGTCACTCCATATCATCGGTACTGGTGCTGCGCTGGTAGAGAGTCTGTCTCTGCAGAAGATTGTGTCTAAGGTGTGTACAGGATTGTAGGTGGGTCCATTCACTATTTGCTTGAAGTGGAGTGTTTTCAGGAGGATGTAGGGTGAGTTTAGTTTGCTGTGGTTTTGTTCTCTCTTTCGAACCAGATTTTGCAATGTCCCAGGATGATTAGGTTATCATGGTAAGAAGAAAGGTTGGGGATGGAGTCAGTGAGTCTTGTTGCAAAGTTTGGGTTGTAGGATGGTGGTATGTAGATCAGAAGGAACACTATGAACGCTTGGTCACTGACTTTGATAGATAGATTTTCAGTCTTCTATGTCTGCTGGGGTAGTGGCATGGCACAGGTGTGGTCTTTGTGTGCCATTGCGATTCCACCTCCTCTTCGGTTTTCTCTGTTGGCGTGTATTAGTTTGATATTGACTGGTATGGCTTTGTGGCAATTGTCTTGTAGTTGTCTGATAGTCATGTTTTTGTGAAAAAGAGTGCGCCTCTGCTGCGCTCGTTTAGGAGGTCATATATTTCTGTGTTTCACCATAGATTTTACATTCAGTAAGCTGCCGTGCAGTGTGCCTGTTTTCCCTTGTGTGTTGTTGTCTATCCGCTCATGAGTCCAAGCCTGGGTGGTGTTTGTCAGGTTTTCACCTCATTACGACCCTGGCGGAAGACCATCGTTCTATTAGCACCATGCAGGTAAGTTACCGACTCCGCCATGGAGAAAGGGGGAATTACCACCCCATTACAAGGTTGGCGGGGCGGTAATTCCCCCTTCCTCCATGGCCCTTCCCCATTCCCATTTTTTCCGCTTAGGGCTCAATGGGAATGGGGAAGGCGCTAAGTACGGTGCCGCAAATTGCGTCACCGTAATTAGCAGCAAGGTCCCTTTGCGCGTCCCTACTTTAACGGCTGGTCTACACCAGCCGTTAAGGTCGCGTCCCGCAAAGGGACCTCGTAATCAGGCGCTAATAGGTTAACGGCGCTGCAGCCTTTTACGGCACCGTTAACCCATTAGCGCCTGGGTCGTAATGAGGCCCATTCTCTCTTGGGTGAAGCTGTTTGCTGAGATTGCGGTTGGGTGCTTGGTCTCTTCGTTTAGAAGTTTATTTAAGTTGACTGCAGAGTTACTTAATTCTGGTTCGTGGCGGGTGGTTGTTTGTTTGTACGTGTGGGCTTTTTTCCAGTCTTTGGTTATTTACGGGGTGTTGATGGTTATGGATTCAGGTTTGCCCCTGATTCTTATTGGGATTTTGCAGACTGTGTTTTTCGAGTTGCTGTGTTTATCTTTTTGGTACGTTTGACTTGGAATCCGGGTTTGTTTGGGTTTTTGCCTGTGGGTTTGATGGTTGTTTATTTTCTGTTGAGTTGAAGTCATAGGTGGAGAGGTAGCGTGAGATTTATTCTGTGTTTGCTCCTTTATTGTTATCCTTAGTCCATTTAGTTGGTGTCCCCACAGGGTTTCTGGGTATTGTGAATATTGGTGGGTAGTTTCCATTCTGTTGAGGTGTGGTTTCCTTCCTGTTTCTGTTTTCTTTCTTGTTTCTTTGTCTTTCTTGTATTGAGGCATGTTGGTGGTATGTGTTTATTGTTTTTGTTTTGGGTATGTGATCTATTCCAGGGGCACATGCCCTCATGGATGTTATTTTCTTTTAAATAAAAGATGGGACCTTTTGCAGCATTGTCAGCCTCGCTGTGGTTGTTGGTGATGGCCACTATTTCGTGTTTAGGTGGAGGTGTCTTCTTGTGTGTTGCCAGGGGCCGGTGCCTTTTTGGTCTAGTTGTTTGCTGGTCTCCAGTTATGTTTCCACGCTTTCCCAGTTTCCTTATAAATCGGTGTGGTCTGACATGCAGTACTGTGTTCTGATTCTCAGCGGTGAAGGTCTCTCTATAGTGGTTTGGGTTTGTGCTAGAGTCGGGTCCACAGTGGCCAAAACCCTCCCTGCGGTTGCCCAGTACTGATTCACAGTGGTGAAGGCCTCTCAGCAAAGGTTGGATTTGTGTTGGTGGTATTGGCTTCACAGTGGTGAAGCCCTCCTTGTGGTCACTCAATACTTCTTTACAGTGATGAAGGCCTGTCTGTGATGATTGGGTGTTGTGCTAGTCTTGGGTACACACATTGGAAGACTGCTTGTGTTGGTCCAGTACTATCTTGTAGGGTAGCAAGGTGTAGGCATGCTTCTGTCGGAGCTGCCCTTTGGGGTGATGTACGCTGCAATGTAATTGAGCATAGCAGAGATGGGTAAAATCTGGGTCCGATGTTGTGGTTGTTGTGGGTGGGGCAGTGAGCTGTGGGGGAACGCAGTGTTATCAAGACTCTGAGTGGCACCTTAACTCTGTGGCGAGGGAGCTTAACCTTGTGTTGCTGCAGGTGGTTACTTCTGTGCTTTTGCAAGGATGGGGGCCTGGAAGTAACAAACCCTTTGGGTGCAGCAAGATTTAGGCAGTGACAGTTGTCAACAGTAGCTAAAGTTCTGAGCACAGAAGGATTTAAACAGTTGCTGGAATCAACAGTAATTAACCTCTGGGCGCAGCAAGATTTAAACAGTGCCTGTTATCAGCAAAGTAGCAGAACCTCTGGTTTCAGCACAATTTAAACAGTGGTAGGAATAAATGGTGATTAACCTCTGGGTGCAGCAGGATTTAAATGGTGGCCGGAATAAACACAGTAGTTGAAACTTTGAGCGCAGCAAGATTTGAACAGTGGCTGGAATCAACACAGTAGCTGAGTCTCTTTACACAGTAAGTTTAAACAGTGGTAGGGATCAACAGTTATTGACCTATCAGCGCAGAAACATTCAACCAGTGGCAGGAGTCAACAGTAGCTAAATCTGAGCGCAGCAAGATTTGAAGTGGTCCCACAGTGTAATTTCTGGATGGTGCAAGGTTTAGATTAATGATAGAGATTAACAGCAATTAAAACCAGTGACCATAGCTGGATTCAAACAGTTGCAAGACTGAACAGTAGCTAAACCTCTCTGCGCAGCAAGATTTAAGCAATCACAAAGTGTATTTCTGAATGTGGAAAGGTTTAGAAACAATGTCAGGAATCAACAGCAACTAAAACCCCTGAGTGCAGCAAGATTTAAAAAATCACAGTGTGTAACTTCTGAATGTGGCAAAGTTTAGAAACAATGGCAGGGATTGTTAGGGAGAATTCTCATCTATGGCTTATTTCCCTCACCTAGTGAGTTCACCAGCAGCTTTGCTGGACTTCTGGAGTTTATTTCTTTCCACTTGGTAAGAGTGAGCGCTTTTCCCCCACTCTTACCTGAGTTTTGCTATGTGTTTCCACCTGTTTTTGTGATTGTGGGTTCTGGAGTACACAACTTCAGTAGCCCCCTTCTTTGTGTGTGTCACACAGCACCTTCTGTGCAGTGGCACAGGGTTGTCGTTCAGACTCCCACTGACTCCATTTCTGAGGCGACTACTGTCCCCCAGAAAAGGGTAAAGTTACCATTGACTTTACTTAGTCAATCTACCACAGATCCAGTACACCCCATCTTCCATGGAAAGGGTTAACTCGTATCCCTTTTTATCTGTACCTCCTAGAGCATTGTTTCGCTCTTTTAACATTTAGACAATGCTGGTGGCAGTGGTATCTACCCTAATTTACTACCGCGGTTATCTTATATAACCGTGGTAATATTGTAGGCTATTGTGCTAGCCTCATACTTAAACCTGCTTGACCAAATGCTTTTGGTGCCGGTGTTAAACTCCTTCTTGTGTTTTACTTTGTGCGGCATACCAGGTTTACCTTCTTTGTTCGCTGTCTTTTGGCCCTCCTCAAGGCACCTGGGTGTCTAGGTGGGCTGAATGTGAGGGAGGGGTGTAGTCACCCCCTGCACAGGGTATCCTAGGAAACCCAAGTCGCACTTTGTCACGATTGGTCAAGGTGGTTGTCCGGGCTGGACAACCCCCCTGCTAAGTGATTGACTGCCAGGCTGTGTGAATGGGGGTTTTGTGCATAAAAGGCAGGTCTCGTGGGCTAGAAGTCAGAGAGTCGCCACTGGAACTACAAGGAAACGAAGAGAAGCGGAGAGAACGACGGCTGCTGCAACTTCCCCGTCCCGGTGAAGCCCTGCTGCAGTCCTGAGCTATCTTGCCTTCGACGACTCAGAGAAGATCCAGTCCGGAGTCTTCTTCCCTTGAGCTTGGTGGGGATAACCAGCTCATCTTCCACAGCTAGAGGATCCTCTTCCTTGGTCGAAATCGCTGCACACAGCTGTAGTGGTCCAGATAGCCACCTGAAGAGCTTCTCCTGTTTTTGAGGAGCGCACCTTTTATTCCTCGTCGCTGCTGCCGGCTTCATCCCTGTGTGGTGCAGACCCCCTTCAGACGTCCTCCTTCACAACGAAGCTCCAGGAACCGTGGGTCTGCAGGAAACCACTAGGAACAACTGCCAGGGCACCAGCTGCACCGCTGGAACAAGGTACTGAGTTCTACTTGAGGAAACTGGGTGAATTCCTTTTCTTCATTTCCAAGGCTTGCCCTTGTCTTCCCTCCTTCTTATAACTTTTGCTTCCGAACATTGACAATATCGAAGTACTTTTGGCTACGTTGAATCTCGAACTATCTGACTGTGTGATCCTCGGCAACAGGCCCTGGTGTCTTTTGACCTTGCTCCCTCCCTTTGACTTTTGAACTCCTGTCTCTGTTTCTTGATTCTGCCTGCCTAACCAAAATGTTGCCTGTGATTTTTGCCTCCAACTCCCTCTGGATAACGTGTTTTGTTCGTAACACCGGTGCATTCAACACAGGGTACTTCCCTTGAGACTTACTGTACAAAGTGAATTGGTTAGTTGTAGTTTATTTAACGTGTGGTTTTTAATTGAGTTTAATAGAAGTGTTGTGTTTATAACGAATGGTTTAAAAATAAATGTACTTACCTTGAGTCAGTGTTTGCATGAGTCACAGTAATTGTGGTCCCTTTGTGTAATCTCTGCTACTGCTCATATAGTCTTGAGATAAGCCTGGCTGCTCCGCTACTGCTACCACTATAACTTAGTAGTACAGGCTTGTACCAAAGGTGAACTTGTATTACCACTTGTAGTCTTAATTGTGTGTAGTGGTCCCTAAGGGCACTGCACAGGATTCTGCCTAACAGGGATCAACAGCAGCTAGTGCCTCTGAGCGCAGAGGATTCAAACAGTGGCAAGAGTCAACAGTAGCTAAACCTCTGAAAACAGCAAGATTTAAGCAATCACAGTGTGTAATTCGGAATACAGCGAGGTTTAGAAACAATGGCAGGAATCAACAGCAACTAAAACCTCAGAGTGGAGCAATATTGGTGCTATGAAGGAATGTCTTCTCCCCATAGCAACACTTTTATAAATGAGCAATAAGATGATATAAAAAGTAACATAAAATATCCATAAACCTTGGGCTGTGATTAATGGATTTAGAGCATACACAGTCTTCAAAGAAAGATCTTAAACTATATAATGTTTATTAGTTTCGTTGTTTCTACATGCCACTTAATGGAGTAGCAGAAACAAAAACATATATAGTCAGAATGCATCTTGGTACAAGGGCAGAACATTCATTCCATTTCCTGGTAGGTAGTGAGTGAATGGGGGAATGATGTTAGATGCGTAATAATGCTGCAACATTCAAACAGTAGTGTTCGGCACTAGCTGAAGTGCCCGTTTTAGACACAGTGGCAGCTCTGCACCAGCTAGGCACCTAGAACATTTTCATATCAAAGTGTATATGTACACAACACAGAGATACATCTTAGTTTGTCTTGAGATAAAAGACGCCCAGCTGTAATGACTGCAGCGTGTTGTGCATGCACGCGACATCTACTGTCAAGCAGAACACCAAGACAGCACATTGATGTAATAAAAAATGGTCACGCAAGGTAATTTATTTGTAACCTAAATGCAGGCATCTTTCAGAACTCACAATCAATATTTTCCGGACACATTTTGGAGACATACTGCCAGACCCTCTTGATGAATGGGCCTGAAGGCCAATGGCATGCCCAAGATGAAAAGCAGTGAACTACTGCCTCTGTCCATGGACATCAGCAAGTCGTCAACTGGGTATCTTACAGCAGACGTTGTTCTTTTCCGGCTTTGAAGCTGAACTGCAAGAAGTCAAAGAAGCAATCCTCCTCCAAACATTTTTCTGCTTGGAGGACTACCACCAGAAAGTATAACATATTTGGAGAAACACCAATTGTTGACAAGATAATGAAGACGATTCAATTTCATGGGTGAAAATGTGACTATTTCCAATCTCAGCCAGCAGCGATACCATGTGTTCCTAAACAGATCTGATTAACCCAAATCCAAGTCAGCAGTGGCCTGGCTCATACCAGTGAGTGGTCATTGCAGTGAATTCAACAGTGGGGACAGGGCTGAAGCAGTCCATGACAATAGCTGCTGAGGGTTTGAGGCTTAGACTTAAGCAGTAAGCCCAGAGCAGGGGGCGCATTATCGATTCAGGTTTCAGGTAATGCCTGGGGCCCATAGTTACAGGCCTTAACCTAGACGTAGGGGCATTACTTGAAGTGGTAATGCCCCCCTGCTCTGGGCTTATTGCTATTACTACCCCGGCCCGTAAGACAGGGGTACTAAAAGCATTTTTTTTCAGTTGCGAAATGCTCTGGGGTTTCGCAACTGAAAACAAAAATTAAAAAAAATGGCCGCCAATGAAGAGGGAACATAATCCGTTCTCCCTTCTCCCTTTCCATGGCGGCCATTGTAAATAGTAAAAAAAAGGTATACAAACAAAATGGCAACCATGGAAATGAAGCAGGGACTACACATAGTCCCTACTTCCTTGCCATGGTAGTGTGTTGCAGATCGGGAGAGTGTTCCCAGTCTGCTCCTGAAAAGTAGGTACGTGTGGGAAGGGGAAGGGAGGGAAGGAATGGAAATCTTCGAGGGGGTGAGGTGGGTGGGAGGAGAGCACTTACCTAATTTCCCAGTGGGGAAGATGGCAGCCTCCAGCCCTTAGGAGGCTCAGGGCGACAGGATTACCGTCTGGTAATCCCCCTGTTCTCAGTCTCCTCATTGGCTGGGAGGCTGTCACCTCCCCCACTCCCGCTGGGTACTAATTAATGTTAACACTAGACTATTTTCATGGAAGTAGCCAATAGTTTCCTAAAAAAGGAATCAATAGAATATGCTGTGATGCTCTGCAATTGAATCAGCTCTAATCCTTGCACAGTTTCGATGAAGAACATTGTAAATGAGCCTGAAAAGATTCAAAAACGTGTTACTGGAGAGCTATGGGCACAAACGTGAAGGGATCCACATTAGAACAGCCTTGACCTAAGCGAGGACGAACAGGGCGTTGCATCACACACCGTGGGTAATAATAAGCAGCGCTCAGATACCTGAGGGTTCGTAGCGCTATATAAATGCCAAATTATTATTATTATTATTATTATTATTATTATTATTATTATTATTATTATTATTATTATTATTATTATTATTCTATGAACCACAAAGTCATTCCTAACACCAATGAACCCAGATCCCTGCTTGGGCAATTAAAAGCAGCTGTCAGCTAGAGGAACCAATGTGTAACCTTTGCAGACACAATCAGCAACTTGTGAGGCTCATTGACTGTGACCTTGCAGTTGTCTTCAAACTGTGGGGTTGGTTCCCCTAGGAGGGCCGTAGCATGGCTAGGGACGGCCCAAGGCTCTTCAAAGGGGAGTATGTTGATAGCGCTTTCAATAGAAAACATTAGCAGATATGGCATCTGTGGGGAGGGGGGAGCATTAACACTATTTTTACTCAAAAGGGGGGCTCGACAATAATATTGGGGAGACTCAGAATCAAACTTTTTGAATACCCCTGCCTTAGAGTAAAGAACACGGCTTTCTCCGGTCTATATTGCCACTGGAAAACCTCCTAGAAAACTGTGATTGTGTTACATGTATTTTCGGGAGAGATGGAGCATGCCCAGTGAAGTGTGGCCCTGCCAGGCCACTGTATCTGCCTTGGAGCCGCGCACCGGAACTCCGGAACGCTGAATGCCCAATGAGCGTTCGAAGCACCAGCAGCAGCAGCAGGCTGTAGAACACTCTGCCTCTCTGTGTAAGTATTTCCCCACCTCACGTGAATAGTACTGTGTGATGCTCGTGACGGGAGCCCGCACCAACAGCATAGCAGCATTTGTTTGTAATTCAATGTACGTAAAAAACAAGATATGCTGCAACAACAAAAGCAGCTTGGAAGAGTGTCCCAAAGGACCCAATTTAGCACAGTTTAGCGTGTGCAACGTTGTACATCAAGATCTGTTTGTTACGGCGTCGGGACATTATGAAACAGCAAACTCAAACGCAGAGGTTCGGGTTTGTAAGCGACAAACTCTAGTAACCGTTCAATGAGGCCTCCACTGCTACGATTCAATTAGATGTCAAGCGTCGTCAGCGTCCTGCCGGCTGTCTTCGCCCTGTGCGCCGGTAGCTGGGCAAATCCTGCATGGGAACTTTGAAGAGCTTATTATCCCTGGAGCAGGACCTTGTCGGAGCTCCTGGGCTCTGCAGGGGGCGGGGAAAGGCGGCTCTTCGCCCACACTAGATGGGTTACGCAGCACTGCATGACGCTGACATGTACAGCTTCCACGCGTCGCCCAATGCCTGCAGGCCCTGCAACGTACACGCCACGGGACGGCAGAGGAGATTCATATGGTTAATAGTTGTGTTAATTAAAATGTTTAAATAATTGCTCCTACTTGGTTAGCAAGTAGCATAATGCATGCGAAATGTATAAACACACAGAGTGAGAAATGAATTGGACACTGTCTCTACAATGCTTCCCAGGTGTCCAGGGGCGCAGCCAGCCTGAACATTTTGGGGGCTTGGATGGCTATGGCGACCAGATTTAAAAAGTAAAAAAAAACAATGCAACTAACATAAAAATAGCACTAACTCTTGAAAATGGCTGTCAAGTCACTACACTTCACTAGCGTTTGGAGGAGAAGGGGGTTTAAGTGTTACCTTTCAAAGAAACACATATAATAATTAATTTATCGCAAACTAACACTATTTTAAGTTGTAAAATGCAGCATTTCTTCTGTGCGAGATTGTGCATTCGTGCCTGCCAGCTATGATGACCTACTACAGAAACCGGGACCACTGCAGTTTCCAATGAAACATAATCTTGAGAAAGGGGGACAGAGGACCAAATACCGGGACAGTCCCGGCAAACCGGGACGTCTAGTCACCCTATGGATGGCAGTTTTAAAAACTGTTAGTGAGACGGGACATTAAACCTATTGTGCTACTGATTATTCCCCCCCACAAAACCCCACTGTCCTACTCCCCCTCATCAAGCCCAGGAGCCTGAGTAGATATTATGCCTTCCTCTGGCCCATTAGAAGCCTCTTTCACCCCAACTCACCAGAGGCATGGCCATGATTGTGTAACAAGTGGGGCCTGGAACTAACGCAGTAGGGCCCACACTAAGAAGAGACCGCAGAAGGAAGGGCACCTGTTCTGCCCCAGCCAAATGCACAGGAGCGACAGAGCCTAGTGAGGGTGGGCGAACCAATCAAGGGGGGTGGGGGGTTATCCCCTTGAGAATATTTTTTAATTAATTGAGTAAAATAGTGCATTTTTCAGTACACTTTCTGTGATAAACTAGGTAGAAAGCCACACAGTTTGCAATTGGTTTGCAGGGTAAGACATACGAAGTCCATTAGACGCCAAGCCACCAACAATGCACAGGAGCGTTTTCAAACACATTTTCATAATGCCTTTGCCCACTATATGCCAGTACTCTGCAAGTGTAAAAAAGCATTTTCATATCGATTGCACTCACACATGTCCATTCTGGTGCACCTATATATGCCACTATTCCCACATAGGAAAATATTCATGTTTGCTTTGTCCATAATGGCAGTAAGGATACTATAATAAAACATGTTCATGCTGGCTCTGCCAATATATGCCGTATCCCCACGTAAGAACATGGTCTTGTTGGCTTTGCCTTAATGCAGGTGAAAAAAAGCCATGCCAGAGTAAGAAAACATCTCCTTGCTGGCTACACGAATCCCCCACTCCCCATATAATAACTCTCAGCATGTTGTACTTTCTTCCTAACGGCAGTAGAAAATGTCATGCCATAGTAATAAAACATTGCCTAGCAGGCTGCACAAATTCCCCCAACCCAATGTAAGAATACTTATGTTGCCTTTGGCATTAACCCCACTAATAATCTGTAATGCCACAGTAAGAAAACATGCGCTTGCTGGCTAGCCAGTAAGATAGCTCAGTGGGCTGAGCGCATGCTGTTGTAAACTGAGTGTGATTCACAGGTTCAAATCCTGGCAAGGCCAACTCAGCCTTTCATACTTCAAAGTGACTTCCCTGATCTCTACCCTTCTCTATGGACCTTGTACAATTATGTTGCTTTTGCACCTTGTTACCTCTCTCATACTCTGTACTGTACTGTTTTTTCCCTGCTCACCAAGTTGTACCAGCGCTGTGATACTTACCGGTTTGGACGCTGTCAATAAATGCAATACATAAATAAATAAATACAGCTCATTAAATTAGTGCAAAATTCGGTTGGGTGATATATTTTATGTAAATATGGTCTCTGTACAGCACTTTGGCTAAAGTGCTATATAAATAACATATTCTCATTACACTAATCCCCCCATATAAGAACACTTATGTTGCACTCATCATGTTATAGTCCCCCAATGTAAGAATATTTATGTTGCCTTTGACCTTCACACCAGTAAAATAAAAAGGCAAGTCAAAATAGAAAAACATGCCCTCCCCATGTAAGTACATTCATCATGTTGGCTTTGCCCTTAATGCAAGTACAACATTCCATGCCACAGTAAGACCCAGCCAGGCCAGTCCCACTGCAGTACCACCCACCCCCCACTCCATCCCAACCTTCACATAATAATACTCAAGTTGTCTTTCCTATGCCCAACAATGGCAGTGAAACATGCTGTGCTCTTGTCAAAACATGTTCATGCTCCAATGCCCCTCCCCATGCCCCAGCATGCATACACACAGAGATATAGACACATTCACCCACCAGTCATGCACCCACACAAGTGATCTGTCATTCACAGAAGCACCCAGAACATTTAGACTGCGTGCTCATTAACACAAGCAGTGTACACCATTCACACTGCATGCATTCATAGGTGTGCACTTGCAGACACCTCCTAGCATACAAACATACACCCACTTACACACTCCTTCGCATGCATGCACGCATACATTCATGCATGCATGCATACATACAAACAATGCCTGCATGCACACAAACACACTTTTCTTTAGTTAATGGTAATTATTGAACATTTAGCTGCATGTGGGGTCTACTGATATCCCCATGGCAGGCTTTTGTCCTCTGCCTCTACCTTCACTTCAATGCCTGTTTTCTCACCTTAGAGAGAGGTGTGTTTGCTCAAGTAAATACACTGCTGTACAAGGTGAGAAATGTGACAGGTTCTAGTGGTCTGAGCCCGGGCTGGGCGTAACAGCAGAGTGATCCCTGCTGCGTCAAAGTGGGGGGTGCTTTAGCCTTCCGAAGCCCATGCCTGGCGCCGCCCCTGCATGTGTCACAAGCTACTTTTGGAACCCGGGTAGCATGCAGATTACATCTATACTTACCTATTGGTACATCTATATAATTTCTTTCTTTTCTATGGTTGGTATTTGTCATACAACCACATCTACGCGGAACGCCGTTGCATATACAGAACCTCATACACGACACATATTTAACCTATTTCTGGGTGCCCTGCGCAGTGAGCTGTCTGAAATTGAAGCGCTCATTGAAAGCTTGGGTGTGTCCATGCATTATTTTAACATTTGCACTCTTGAAGCGGGTGGGAATGTAAAACCCACCTGTGGCGGGAACTCTCTCAGCCTCCCTCCCATTTGTTATTAACTGCATGGTGCAGGCTGTTGGGAATGCGCCCGTAACCAACTCTTCTCCATACATGCAAAGTGGGCCTCCCATTGAATTTGTCCCAGTGTGTCCAGCACCAAAGATCACAAACACTCATTTTGCTTCTTGACATTCCAAAAGGGCAGCACTCCTTGGTATGTGTGAAGAATTCAACCATCCACACGGTGGGTGTTCGCTCGCCTGGTCAACCTCTGGAAAAAGTGTGGGGCTAATCCGCACATATTTTACTATGTTCACCACACGACATACACATAGACACGTACTCTGGGTGAAACACTTGTGTATAGGCGCGTTATAAATGCCATATCATATCATATTATAACAGGTGCCATTGCCCTGCCATATTTAATTGTGATATGACAGCCACAATTACACCATGTCCTCTCAGAAGGGGGAAGGAAAAACATTCCCCTTGTCATGGCCAGCCTAATTAACTATCAAAGGCTCCATGGCTCCATGGATATGCCCTGTCCTTTTGTTGAGCCCTGCATTATGGTGGCAGTGATTGACATAATTAGCATACTAATAGAGTATAATTCAAACAGGCCAACATGGGGCCTGGCTGCAGAGGCTAACGGAGGAGAAAGGAAACTCCAACAACCATGGATACGCACTGTGTCAACCTGAAGCCAGCTCCAACCCTTAGTATCAATGGACAGTGAAAGGTCATCTCTGGGACTGCGTGTTTACAGTAGTCATCCTGAAGGGGTACCCCATTCAGGAGGTATGAGTGCGTGTTTTGATGGAGAGAGAAAATCTGTTCTCGCCGCAGCGTCAAGGGAGCCCTGCTGCTTTAATCAGGAATCACAGAGAGCTTCATTAACTATAGAGACCCTTTGATCCACAACAGACAGGAAGATGGGTGGGACTTAGAAACACATGTTGTCACCCCTTTACCTTTCCTGTTGCAAAGCACTCTAGTTATGACCTCATGCATGCAGGAGATTGTTGGTGGGAACGCAGGATTGGTTCATTAAGGTAGGTTTAGGCAATACCAACCACTGTGGCCTATTTGGCTTTAAAAGAGGGCTGAGCCCCTCTTTTGGGCAGATCATCTGAAGACTTCACAAGGAGTAACAAGAAGAACTCAACATTGGACCCTGGCTGAAGGTACAGTCTGCCTTAACTCTTCTGCCAGTGAAGGAAGGCCAGGACCTCCATGAGGGAAGCAATATCCCTCCCCTAAACATCTTCCAGGGAACGAGGGAGATACTGAATCCAGAGGACCCTCCAGCAACTCCAGAACCAGTACCCTGCCAGAACACAGTGTGCCCTGTTAGGCTCGGCAGCATGCTTCCTGTGTGGGAAGTGCCAGAGAGTCTCTGAACCAAACCAAGGACAAGGCAGCTGCCTGCAACACTCTCCTCAGCTTTGGGCCCTCTGCTTTAAAGGATGACACAAGCCCAGCAAAAAAGCTAGGAGGGGTACATTCGACAAGCATCTACCGGCGACTGCCTTTGAGAGCCATTTTCGAGCCAGACAAGCCCCTGAGCTGCAACAGACTGCAGTGGTGACTGTTGTTAAACCGCATTCGCTAACACCATCCGACATGCCTCGACCACTGCGTCAGACCCTCCGAAAAGCACTGAGACAACAATTCCTGACCACGAGCAGCTGCATTGGCCAGCGTGCAGCCGTCCACATAGCCAGGCTCACTGACCTGCCAACCGCCTGATACCCGCAGCTGTCTCCCATCTTGAACTCGGTCGCAGAAGCTGAAAAGCCCCTGAAACCAACTCAACCCTGTGGAGCACCAACAACATCTACACCACAAGGAACATTGTTGCCCTGTCCCTCTGGTCCTTCCTCAAAATCCCCTAGTGACATTTTACAACCCATTGCTCTCTTTGTGCTGAAACCAAGTATCCTTGAACTATTGCGATTAAGAACTTTACCGACTACCCTCCTGTCAGTATCCAGAGTGCACACCTTTTACTTCTTTGAACTGTCCTTTGCATTCCTTTACAGGGTTGGTTGTATTTTGTAGTGTGCTAGAACCGTCTGTTGTGATAATAATAAATTATATACTTGTTTACAAACTTGACTGAACAATCTCTTTTATTATTGGGTGATAATAGTATTTTCGCTGTGTTGCAACTAACCAACAATCCATGACTTTGCCGAGGTAAGACTGCCGTTCAGTCTACGTTAACAAATTTGGACAAGGAGGTTTATATTTTGCTTGTGTTTCCAATCTGACCGTATCCCTTCTGGTGTACTAGAGGTGTGGGACTGATTGATGGTTTAGAAACCGATATTCATCCCTGGACCACTGGTCCCCCAGAAGTTGATTTGTCACAGTATGAGTCTGGGGCACTGACGTGCCCACCCTGGATTATTTAGGCTCTAACTATCGTGGATGAGCGGAGGTCAATGATTGCCTGCAATCTCATCCCATAGCAGCAGGTTGTCCCCATATAATATTGTTTATTTGAAGGATAGACCCCAGCCCCATCTTCTATTGTTCCCAATACAATTATTTGACAGAGAATAGTTGGATTCGACTAGAATGCCAATCAAACATTGAAATGAAGTCCTGTTATTTGTGTTCGGATTCAAGTTATGACATGCTATGTTAAAGAACCTATGACGTGCGCTCAACAAACTGAAATCTACATTCTGCAGCTCAGAGAGAATAAAGAATGCAGGGCTTGGGCAATGAGGAGGTTTTTATGGTTTCTGGAAAGGGTTAGGATGATGCATGACGATTGTTGAGAAGACAATTGTAGTTCTATAGCTAACTATATGCCAGTGTATTCACCACACCAAAACTGGTCGTTGGGATGGAGAAAGGGTTAACACGGGCAGAGTAGCGTGCAAGGAGTGTAAGGGGGTTCTTACTGCATAGGTGTGGTTGGTCAGCATGGGAGGGAGCCGGTTGACTGGCGTAGAGACTGAACTCAGGAATGCATAATCAAGAAGTACCATAGCCAGTTAAGGTGCATAGGTATGTTGCAAGATATATCGATGCATGCTAGCGCAGAGGTAGCATGTTTGGATAGCAGTCATGCCCATCACTGGGCAATGCATGAGGAAACGCACTTCCCCCAGAAGACCCAGACATGGAAGTGTGTGATTGAACTATGTCTCAGCAGGTTGGCACCGATGAAGTAGCAATACGACGCTGTCATTTGGACTTTTTTTGAAAAACATATTTATGAAGCCCACGCCATTTTTACTCGGTTTCGGGAGCAAAACCCTGAACATATGTGAACTATAACTTGGTGAAAGATCTTCATCGAGCGTCATTGGCACCCCACGAGAAATGAGATTACGCACTGTGACACCATACAGTTCTGCACCAGGAGTTGTTTGTCTCTGCCAGCAAAATGCAATTAAAGAATTAAAATACCATATGTTATGTGAAGGCTTTGGAAGGAAGATAACATCACGCTGAGAATCTGAGGTGATGAGGGTTGAAATTATATTTTGGTTAATTAGCTCTCACACCATGCACAATATTCCCACTGTGATATATACTGAGCACAAAATGTCACTGCAATGCCAAGCAACCACACTCTGGCAATGGGAAGCGACTTTGAGAAAGAGTATGCAGCAATCGGACAGAAACACTGGCATTAAGCACCAAGCAGCACGTGTGAACACATTTCACTAACCTCTCACAGAGAGAGAGAGAGAGAGAGAGAGAGAGAGAAAGAGATAGAAAGAGTGTCAGAGAGAAAGAGAGAGGGACAAATAGAGACTGCGACAAATCAACCTTCGGGGCACCAGGGGTCCAGGAATGAATATCGGTTTCTAAACCATCAATCAGCCCCACACCTCTAGTATACCAGAAGGGATCCAAACAGATTGGAAACACAAGCACATTATAAACCTCCTTGTCTAATTTTTGATAACGTGGACGGAATGGCAAGCTTATCTCCGAAAGGTCATGGATCATTAGTTAGTTGCAACACAGCGGAAATACAATTATTACCCAATGATTAAAGGGACTGTTCAGTCAACGTTCTATACAAATATCTACTTTATTACTATCAAAACAGACAGTTCTAGCACACTTACGAAATACAACCCACCCTGTACAGGAATGCAGAGGACAGAAGACTTTCAAAGGAGGAAAAGGGATGCACTCTTGATAATGACAGGAGGGTAGTCGGTAGAGTAAATACTCTCAAAAGGTCAAGGATTCTTGGTTTCTCCACAAAGGGAACAATGGGGGACAGGACCAGGGCGACAGAACAACAATGTACCTTGTGCTGGAGGTGTTTGTGGTGCTTCCTGGGGTCGAGCCAGTTTCAGGGCATGTTTCAGCTTCTGCGACAGAGTTGAAGAGGGGAGACCTCTGTGGGTATCAGACGACAACTAGTTTGGAAAGCGAGGCTGGACAGACAGCTGCATGCTGGCCTACAAAGCGACTCAGGGTCAGGAATTGTTGTCTCAGTGCTTGTCAGGGGTTCTGAAGCACAGGTCGAGGCGTCTCTGGGTTTTTAAGCAACTGAAGCATAACAAAAAATATGTCCTTTAAGGCAGACGTTGGTAGATGCTTGTTGGTGCACTTCTCCTGGCTTCTTCACTTGGCTTTTGTTGTCCTTTAAAGTGGTTTGGCCCAAAGCTGAGGAGTGTGTTGCAGGCAGGTGTCTTGTCCTTGGTTGTTGGGTCAAACACCTTCTGGCTCTTCCTACCTACGAGGCTTGCTGCAGAGCCTAGCAGGGCACGCTGTGTGCTGGAAGGGTACCAATTCTGTAGCTTCTGGAGGGTCCTCTGTATTCAATATCTCTCTCTGTTCCCTAGGAGATGTTTATGGGAGGGATCTTGCTTCCCTCTTGGAGGTTCTGGCCTTCCTTGACTGGCGGAAGATGTAAGACAGACTGTAACTTCAGCCAAGGTCCAATGATGAGTTCTTCTTGCTACTCCTTGCAAAGTCTTCAGATGATCTGCCAAAAGAGGGGCTCTGCCTATTTTAAAGCCAAATGGACCACATGGATTGGTGTAGGCTAAACCTAACTTAATGAACCAATCCTGGATCCCCACCAACTATCTCCTGTATCCTTGAGATCATAACTAGAGTGCTTTGCAACCGAAAAGGTAAAGGGCTGAAAACATGTAATTCTGAGTCCCAACGATTTTACTGTCTGTTGTGGATCAAAGGGCCTCTCTGGTTAATGGCGCTCTCTGTGGTTCCTGATTAATGCGACCAGTCTCCTTTCAAGCAGTAGCGAGACAAGACTCTCTGGCTCCGGCAACCCACATTCTCGTACCTTATGAATGGGGTCCCCCTGTGGGGTGAACGACTGTAGACATGCAGTCCCAAACATTGCAGTTCACTGTCAGTTGATACTGAGGGTGGGAGCTGGCTTCAGGTTGACACAGTTGCATTTGAAAGGTTGTTGGGGTTTCCTGTCTCCTTTGTTAACCACTACAGCCAGGCCCCATGTGGGCCTGTTTGAATGACTCTCTGATTAGTATTCAAATTGCTGCCACCAGCTGCAGGGTCCAACAACAGTACAGGGTAGATCCATGGAGCCTTTATTAGTTAATTACGCTGGCTATGGCAGGGGGAAGGTTTGGCCCTACCCCTTCTGGAGATGCATTTTGGACTCCTCCTGTCATATAACAACTAAACATAACAGTGGGGACTGTGCCTGTGTGCTGTGTCCAACTGGAGTACACAGGTCTATGCGTATGTCATGCAGTGAGCATAGGAATATGTGTGTAGATTAGTGCCGCACTTTTTCCGGAGCTTGATCTACCATCATTCCATTTCATTTAGAACTTTAAAAAAGCACAGGCAAGCCCACACCCACCGTGCGGATGGTCGTATTCCTCACAGAGAGAGAGAAGGGGGTGAGAGAGAGAGAGAGAGAGAGAGAGAGAGATTAGGAAGAGATAGAGAGGGATAGAGATAGAGAGAGAGAGAAAGGGGTAGAGAGAGAGGGCGTGAGAGGGTGTGGGAGAGAAGGATAGACACAGAGAGGGCATGAGAGAGAGAGAGAGAGAGAGAGAGAGGGACATAAAGAGAGGGGGTGAAAGAGGGCGAGGGAGAGAGCGACAGAGAGAGGGGGAGGAGAGTGAGAGAGATAGAGGAGACAGGAAAAGCTAGAGATAGAGAAAGAGAGACAGAGAAAGGGGAAAGAGAGAGAGAGGAGAGTGAGAGAGAGAGAAAGAAAGATGGGAGAGAGCGAGAGATGGGTCAGATAGAGAGGGGCATGAGGGAGAAGGTGAGACAAGAGAGAGAGACAGAGAGATAGAAAGAGAGAGAGAGAGAGGTGGGGAGAGAGAAGGAGACACAGAGAGGGAGAGATTGGTAGCGGGTGAGAGAGAGGCTGAGCAAGAGAGAAAGAGAGAGAGAGCGTAGGAAAGAGGAACAGACAGAGAGACAGCGAGAGATGGGGCAGAGTGAGAGGGGGTGAGAGAGAGATAGCGAAGGATAGAGAGAAGGAGAGAGAGAGGGAGAGGCGTGACAGAGAGCAAGAAAGAAAGAGGGAGAAAGAGAGTTTTAGTTTTAAAGAGGTAGGGGTCTTGAAGATACAAGATCAACAACTCGGGCAATATAGGGATTCTAAACAAATCCAATTAAACAAATATGATGCGAACAAAAGCTGCATATCACAAAAATAGCAAATTTCAAATAGATACGTGTTCAGAGAAATTTGTTAACATTAGAAAGGTAAACTATTAATCTTTTAATCTTTCATTATAAAATGAAATTAGTCAATTACATCAGTGCAACCCTCCCGAAATCCCTACCACATTTCTTCAGATTGATATGGTTCTGAAACATCACTGACACTCTGGCCAAGAGAGTCTTCTCTGATACTCTCAAACTAGAATTGGCACCACCAGTGTTAAAAATATGGTAGCGGGTTGAAGGCTGCAAGGCTGCGCTGAACAATTGTATGCTGGATACACACAAATGAATCTACTGGGAGCACAATTTGAAAAAAGCTTTGGAATTTCTGTGTAAAGCTGAAGGCTAACTCACTCCTAAAACATAAATCTCCTATATGTCCATGGCAGTGGGCTACAGAAGATATTTCAAAACATGGTCTGACCTCTACCTGTAAAAGGGTGAGGAGTGAACCACTCTGCTACAAACCAAGAGTGATCCCAATCATAAAGGTAAAACAGCCACAGTTAAGAAATATATGTCCTATGCCAATTGTGGTAACCTGGGCCAAGGGAAGGCTACACTCTCAAGAGGGATGTGATTCAGTAGCAAACCAAATAGGACTTGTACATCAGTTCGAAATGAAGGGAATGATCAATCAAGGCTCTGTCAAAAATTATATAGTTTAATTAAATACCACCTGCAAAACAAAAACTAAATAGAAAAACACAACACAAAACCTACCCCTGAGGAAAGGACACAGAATATGTACAGATAGAAAGATGGAGCACGCTTTATAATGAATCAAGGTTTTAAGGAAAGTAAAAACCCCAATGTTTGTAAAAAGTTATGCCCAGGTACAAATAGGGATTAAAGGTGACATAACCTGTCTCTAGGGCCAAAAGGTGGACCAAAGAGGCGGTTAGCAGTCAATAGTAACTTCTGTAGTTCTTGACAGTTTGACGGACTCAGACCAGGCTTTTTGCTGCTGTTTGTTCAGTTCAACAGGGTTCCAGTGCAGCGGTTGCATTGTTCTAGACAAGAAACAGTGCGAGCAGGGCTCAAACAGAGGTTCACTGTATTTCAAAGGCGATGCTTGAAGAAGTACAAATCCAGATGGACACCAGGGTCAGTTTGCCAGTTGGTTTCACTGTGAATATGCTGGTGATTGGATGCACAGTTGCTCTGGCATCGGTTCAATCAAACGTTCCGGTTGTAAGGGCCACCCGGGACCGTTTGACAACTGATTCACAATGAAGAGGCTGGAAACTGGATGCGCAGTCCGGTGCAGGCAGTTTCAAGATTGTTGTTTGAGGGTCAGGCTCAATGATCCACTAGGGTCGGCTCGACTGGTGATGACGATCGGCAGCGAAGCTGCTGGCAGGGCGAGTGGTCATTCGAAGGTGAAAGATGCAATAAAGAGCTTATAGTTAGAGCTGAGGACATGATGTGCTCAGCCAGAGCCGTGCAGAAGCAATCATGTTTAAATGTTCAGTTCAGTAGGTTCAGGTAAAGCATTCGCATTGTTCTAGACAGGGTGCGGATGTAGAGCATGGGCTCAAACAGAAGCTTGTTTGGTTTGAATGTGATGCTCGAAGAAGGGCATATCGCGAAGTCCATCAGAGTCAGTTCAACAGTCGATTTGATGGTGAAGATGCTGGTGACTGGATGCACAGTTGGAGTTGAGCAGCTCCGGTGAAGTGTTTGAAGGATCCACTAGGTTCTGGTTGACAGTCGATGAAGATCAGCAACAAAGATGCTGGTGTTTTTAAAAAAGAAGTTTGAAGCAGGCATATGCAATAATGAGCTTCAAGTTTGGGCCTGGGCAAAGATGTGCTCATCTAGCATGGTGAGGCAGCCAACAGGTTCGAACCTTCTGTTCAGTGGTTCTGAAGAGCCGGTGGGAGACAAAGTCAACTCTGGAAGGTCCTGATAGTACGATGCAGTTGAACAGGCTCAAATTATGGTTCAAATTGGTGTGATGGTGAAAACACAGTGATCACAGATCCCTTGATTCACGATTTCTGTGAGTCCCAATCCAGGGACTCAAGGATAGGTTTTAGTCCTTGTTCCCAGGGTACCTACCAGCCACAGGGGAGGCTGGCCCACAAATGCAGGTGTCCCTCAACACAGTAAGGCCCTGGTTACCGTTGTGGCTGGCAAAGAGGCAGGTCTTGTTCCCAACAGAAGTTCACCTCCAGTGGACTATCAGGATGGTTAGCAGACAGAGCTCGCCTCTGCCTTGAACACACAGTCTTTATCTTACTGGCAGAGGACTTTGGAAAGATGATCTTCCCAAATTAATTCTTCCTCATGTTTTTGTTCAAGCGTCAATCAAAGAAGGAATAGGGACCTCTTCTTTTAAAGGCAAAAAGACTACAGGTGATTGCACTAAAGCTAGCCTGCTTTAGGGCTCTAATCACTGTTCTTAGAACAAGTGGACTTTGCCTTCAGTAATCACACCCAAAGTGCTTGGTCCTAAAGTAAGTGGAGGGGACAGAAAGGAAAGATAGTGGCAGAGAGAAACAAGATGTTGGACCCTTCCTCCAGCTGTAAAGAGCTCCCTTTGTCATCATTTACCCCGCCACTTACATTCTCAGTAGGATCAAAGGCCCTTTTTGTGTGCAGCACCCTGGTGTGAGGCCAAGTCTTTTGTTAAGGGGTGTAGCCTTTTATCCCTGTTCTCAGGAGAGCTTCCTGGGGAGGGTGTTTCTCTCCCTCACAAAGGAACACAGAGACGCAACGGCCAAGGCAAGAGTCTTGATAGCAGCAGCATAGTGTAGGGTTTAATGGCAACCACAGGATCAAATTAACTGAAATGCCAAATTAGGCCTAAAGTGTGCAGAAAAGATGTAATGAAAAATGTGATTCTTCAATAAAAAGGCTAGCAGTTTGTTCTCAACTATGAAAACATGAAAGTGCTGTGTTCAAGCAGGCCATGGAAATGTGGGCCTAACATGCAGTGCATTAAAACACACAGAGGTGACTGCTAAATTGGAAGGGGAACATTTCATTCTCCTCTGACACATTTCAAAAGGCTGTATACATTGCAAGTCAGGGCCAGAGAGAAGAGCGGTATTCATGCATGACAGAGCAATTTATTGGTATGCTGGGTCAACAGAAAGACGGCCATTAAATGGTTTGAACACTTAATTATATATGTATTTAAATTTGTTTTGTGGTCAGCTCAGAAATACTGATGACAGGCTTGCTCCCGGGGGATTTTTCCCTGAGCATGGAGTTGGGGTCATCTGCTAGGCTCTTCAAGATAAGCAGAACCATGGTCTGATCTTTGACCTTACATGAATGCAATTGTCTTTATGGTAGGAACACTAACAAAGGAAGCTGGTGGCCAGACCACTAATTAAGGCTTGAAGAGATGTAATGTGAACATTGAAATATGCATGTGATTATTTTGCCATAGAGTTGTATTAAGTATCATATTTTGTTGGTTTTCTCAGGAACCATACGTTGTAGAAAGCTAACCTAGATATCATGGAAAAGCTAATGAACAGACCTGTCTAGTGACACCACTAACAAATTAACTTTGGAAACACAAGTTTTAACCTAACATGGGATGGTAACTCCACAGAAAATTTAAAAAAACAGAGATTCAGAGAGTTGATATCTCTCTGTATAGCAACTTATATGTTGAGAACTCTTATAAGTTTTGAGTCGAACACGAGAAAAACCCATTCACACTTGCAACATTGTGCAGAGATGTGACACTTTTCATTAGAACCCGCATGGCCAGACCATTTTAGTCATGTAGATATTATTAGGTCTAACTGTAAATTCGCATTAGCTGCCATGTAGGGCCTTTGAAAGTGAAAAAATTAAAATGTGTAAAAAGTAAATGAATCTGGGTGGACTGAACCCATGCCAAATTTGGCCTTGGTAAACTGAAGGGCCAAATCTGAGAAAAGAGACCAGTCCCTGGATACGGGGATGGAGAATAGTTGACCAATGAAAATGTATAGCCACTAAACTGGCATATCATAATTTAGACATTTTTTTGGGTGTGATTATGGGTTTATAAGGTTTCCCACAATAGAAAAGGGGATCTGCCTGGGAAATGAAGCAATGAGGCAGGTGTCTGATTTCATCTGGGTTGGAACTGCTGATGCAATTACTGGAGTAAACCGGGAGTAATGAGAAGCTGGAATCTTTGACCAGGAGTGGCTGTCTCACTGAGTACCAGTGGCCATGAGATGATTTGGAGAGGCCCGATGACCTGGCTGTCCTTTCCTATGCGCAGACCCAGAGATAATACTGTAAATTAATCTGTCCATCCAAACTAATTCTTATGGGGACCTGCTTGAGTTCATATCTTCCCCTTAATTAGAGGATGAGGGGCTGGTAGTAGACCCATAGCAATTGTATTAAACAATAATTCAATTAATTCCCATACAGCTGAATTACAAAGAGTAATCTTCTTGAAGTTAGAAATCAAACAACTTGCTTCCAGTGTGAATATAAAAACCTATAGCCTATATAATAATTGGGTTCTTTTTGCCATCCCCAAATGTCCCTAAAAGAAGGGGTGCAAAACAAATGAAATTCCCTACTGCTTCTCATTCCACAGACCCTGCTTAAAGGTAGAGGGATCCCAAATGACCAACTAAATAACTCGGTTTGTGTTGGGGCTGAATAGTGTTTTCGCACAATTAAACAGTGGGTAGTCTCTAATGTAAAAGTACATCTCTGCAGAACGTGGGAGTGTTTCTTGAGAAAAGAGAGATTTTGCATTACAGAGTGATGATGAAAAGGGTCTCCAAAATAAAGGAAAAGTGTTTGCTTTGACATGTTTGTTGTGCTCCAACATTGCTAGAACTGTGAAGCGTGCACAGAGATAAAAATCAAAAGTGCTGCATGTGTTGAAAATCAAACAGTATTGCATTTTATTTAAATTAATCTTCATATAAAGTCATGTTTTCAGGTGCTACATCCTTTTCGCATTCAGGGATGTTGTTTGTGATATAAGTATTGACATGCTAATGTTACCTGTTTTCTATTTACTGGAGACTTAAAAGTAAAAACGCTCATGTATTGGTATTCAATCATTGTTTCGGTGCCACCGAGAATGTGGCGTGCCTTGTGAGGTAGTTTGATTATTGATCTTTAAATTATCTATATTAATAAAAGTCAAAATGTGTTTGTGGGTTTGTGGCCCTTTTTCATCAGGGCATCATAGTACCCTCAAACTCACCCTGAAACACGGCTATTTATCAGGTGAAGAAATCGAAAGGTGCTAGTTGGAGGATGATTAAGACATACACTCTCTTAATGACATTGTACAGGCAAACTATTCAGTGGTTCTGAACCCCGCTACCATATTGTGCAATATTCCTGTTAAAGCTATCCACTTTACTGTAGTGTTTTTGAAAAATTCTTTCTTCTCAGTGCCCTTGCATCCTGATCCTCAGTATCTCACTGTGTTTATGTTTGTTGGGAGCTGATTTCAACATACTAGGCTTCCTCAAGCGTATTGTGAGTCTCTGAGTATTTTTAATAGGGTGTTACATGAGAATTTGGGTAACATTGCTGTCCCAAGTACCATTATTCAATACGTGGATGACTTGTTTGTATATAGCAGCACAGAACACCAATGCAGAGAGGACTCTATAGCATTGTTACAATTGTTGGTTGACAAGATACAACGTGGACTGGACAAAATGACAATATTGTCAACAAAAGGTGTTGTATATAGGACAGTTGAATTCAGTGAACAGTAAAAGAGTAACTCCAGAACGTGTGGCAGCAGTGCACGGCATACCCCATCCAGTGACAGTAAAGTATATGCAGACATTTCATGGGTTATGTAATTACTGAAGAACATGGATTTTTGATTACACCTCATATACTAAACCATTGCTCCAGGTCCTCAAAGAAGCTCAGCAGAAAAATAAAACACAATCATTTGGACAGATGAAATGATTACTAAATTTCAGGAGCTTAAAGATGTCATTTCTACTACCCAATATTGGCTACTCCTGATTGCACGCAAGAGTTTTATCTCTTTTCACATTCTGATGGTCAAATGATGACTGCTGTGCGGAGATAACGCAGCATAATGGGGTATAAACCTTTGTCCTCTTATAGTGACATGTTAGATTCTGTCATGCAAGGGCAGTTCTCGTGCGAACAAGCATTGGCTGCTGCTACCTTCGCTATTGAGAAGTACACGTCTATTGTCATGGGGCGTTCATTAACATTGTACATGGCGAATGCGGTTTCGGCAATACTAGAGAGGTCCAAATCCACCCTGACTACACAAAGGGCTTCTGCATACTAAGTAATACTCTCAAGCCCATCTATTCACATTGTTCGTTGTAAGACAGTGAACCCATCTACCTTTTTTTACTGAACCAATTACTGATGCTGACGAAGTGCATGACTAGGGCACGTGACTATGCTCAAGATAAAGGTGAAGTGTACTATTGATCAAGAGAAAGGTCAGAGACATACTGGGTGGCAGTGGTGCATTTATTTGATGGAGAATATGAGGTTGTTTTGCAGCAGAGACTGCCGGGACATTATTCAGCACAAGCAGCTGAATTAATTGCCCTGATTCAGGCACTTGAGGCAGCACATGGGTGCCAAGTAACAATATATTTGGACTCAGCATACGTTGTGACAACTGTTCATTCACGGCTGTCGAGATGGGTGAGAAGAGGGTTCCACAGAGCAGATCCCCTGTACAGCATGGAGCTTTGTAAAACAGACTGATCGCTGTGCTTGCAAAACCTATGCTTATCGCAATAGTAAAGTGTGACACCCACACAAGTGTCATGGACTTTGTCTCCCTCGAGAACGAAGCGGAAGACACTCCGGCAAATCAGGCCACTTATTTGCCAGTACCAGATATACCTGAGTATCCAGCAGTGAACATGCAGTTACAGTTACAGGTTCCATACACAGCCCTCCATGTTACAGAAATGATTGAGATACAGGGTCAGGCCCCGCAAAGTGAAAAATTAGTGTGGCAAAAGAGAGGGTGTGCATAGTCCCCAACTGACTTGGTGTAGAGACAGATGTGTACAGGGAAGGTTGTGATGCCTCAAGCATTGGCTTTGGCGGTGCTCGACCAGCTCCATTACCCCTCCCATGTATCCAAACAACACATTGCAGCAGACATCCAGGAAGATTCGTATGTGCCTAACATCGAGGAATTGGTATGCCTGTTTAAGTCAAACTATGTAGTGTGCCAGATCTATGGTATGGGACAAACTTTGAAGACATTAAAAGGTACTCTGCCAAGCCCATTTCATGATTTACATATCGATTTTGATGATATGGGAGAGAGGTGTAATTCCTTTCATTACCTGATAGTGGCTGCTTGTCCTTTCTCCCATTGACTTGAGGCTGGTCCGTGTGCACATCCTGATGACAAATCAGCTGCAACGTTTTTTAACGATGGGAAGCGTGCGATACCCTTCGGAGTGACAATCGTACCCACTTTCTTTAATGAGTTGTTTAAAGAAATGGCATTTCTTTAAGGAATAAAGCACAAGCTGTGTTCTATTTATCACCCTCAGGCCAACATGGTTGTAGAATGGATGAACGGAATGGATGTTATGTACAACACTGAAAAAGAACTGGGTGCACTGTCTCACCTTGGCCCTGTTCAGTTTAAGGACCCGGCCCTATAAGGACCATCACCTCTTCCCCTCATGAGATTGTTACAGGGAGATGTATGCCCACATCACTAACTCCTGTGCGGAGTGCTTCAGATGCTCACAAGGCTGCGTCGATCCTTGGGGATGAATTGCATTAGTATTTACCACAGTTAACAAAGTGTAATAAATAACTTTCGCAACAGATTGCTCAACGGTGGTCTGAAGTTGTCGACAACAGCGCTGCAGCATAATCTGCTAGCTCACTATGATTACAATTGTTCCCTAATGATAAAGCTTATATAAAGAATTTTGTGCGTAGGTGGAGTGAACCTCATTATAATGGTCCTTATTTTGTAATATATGCTACTCCCCTCGCTGTCAAAGTGAAGGAACTGCATTATTGGTTACATTTGTCTGATGTTCGAAAAGCACCCCAAGCCTTGCCCCCACCTATAACCATTTCTAAATTACTATTGCTGTGTGATAATGTTGGTCTTTACTACTCACAGCAGTATCAATTGTATTATTAGTTTTTTCCGTTAGATTTTTTGGGTCCTTTTTTCCCTACCCTTTTTGAAGATATTTTTGGGGATTCTTAAAAATATTTTTGAACGTTTGTGATGCATCATACATATTATAATTACTAGAGTATGGATCAATATTAAAAATATGCATTCTGTGCATAATAGCAGTGCCGCACTGTATCCACTTATGTGTGGGTGTGCATTTGGGATGTTTATATACATATTTAGTGTTGTTATATGGTTAAGCCTTATAAAGGGGGTGGGGGAATGTAGTAGTAGTACAATTCATTTGAAGCTACAACACCACTGATAAATACTGAACCACAATGGTAAATTAGAAAAATAATGAGGGTTCAGAATACTTTATTATGGGATTTGAATATTCAAGTGAGAAGGGGTTTGGAGGAAGAATAGTCGTATGCCCAGTACAAAAGATTAGTGTTTGATATTATGTCCAATGTGCACCACCCAGAGTTTAACAATATGTTGTATATGAACTCAGTGGGGAAATAGAGGTAGAGCTGGAGTTGTTATGTCTGCCTTCTCCTCCCCCCCACACATCAGGAGCACCAACAATGTTAGTATCTCAGGAGATATTGCCCTTGGAGTGCTGTGTCGGCTTCGAAGTCTGTTCCAGTGGCACAAAGTACAAGTTGTACTAATGGGAAACGATGAAGCAAAGTGTGCATAGGACAACAGTGCCCCACAATGCAAGCCCCAGCCTATGTTGAAATTGGATGGAGTATTGTTCAATTCAGACAGATGGGAGAAGGCGTGGTAAACTGTGTGGCAGGGGGATTGCCAGGGTTCGAAGAAGAAGTCATATAGAACATTAATAAGAACTGTTTTGAGATATGGTCTGCACATATATCTAAACTAACATGGATTGACGCATGTAAAACACTGGTAAAAGTGCAATTAGGGGATAAATACCAGTTTTGCTTTCGAGGGCATGGAACTGTTCCAGTAGGCACTAAGACTAGGTGCAATAAGACATTGTTCATTCCAGAACTTGCAAAAGGAACAGCGGCATTGATGAAGATGTACTGGGTATGCTGCCAACAAGTATACCTGCCTCTTTCACCTTTTTGTTGAGGCACCTGTGCATTGACAACCCTGTACTCAGCTATCCTGGTGGTACCAGAAGTAAATTTGACAATAGCATGTGAGGGGCTGAAATCTGTTTCACCGTCCATCTAACCGCCCCAACTGAAGAAGAACAAGCAGTCATTGAAGTTGAGAAGGAAGAGGTTGAATTATTTGTCGGAAGAATCATCCAAGCTGCTTAAAGCAATTCCAGATAAATATCGATTGTACACCAAAACAGATGTATTCTTCCATCCCTCATGACCCCAGGAATTGAGGCTGCTGTGAATACCAAGTTGTTGCAGATTGTTCGTTAGGAGGTGATTCAGTTGGCAAATGATACTGAACAAGGTCTCAATGTGATAAAAAGTGGGCTGAGAACGATCCGGCTGATGACATTCCAAAATAGATATGTTTTGGACCTCCTAACGGAGATGGAAGGGGGTGTGTGCAAGAAGATTGGGTTGTCATGTTGCACGTATAGACCCCCAAGTGACACAGAGTACGGGTCCCTGACGCATATCATAGGAGCCTTGCATAAGTTGTAGACCAGAATGGATAATTAAGCAGATGTGCAATCTGAAGATTGGTTCGACATGGTGTTCTCATGGGCGCCGTCCTGGTGAAAATACTGGTTCGGATCACAGTATTTCTGTTGTAGTGTTTTGCACGTGTCAGATGATACTCCAATATTGTGTCAATACTATCTCGAGCAGCGCAAAAATGATGGTTACTGTCGGGGCAAGGATAGCTCTCCCGGGCACAAAAGAGGGACAGGCTCAAACTGAGTATTTGAATAAGCCACGTATGGTAAGAGTTGAACAACCCATCCACACCCCAGGAACATTAATATCACCCAGATCAGATCCTGAGAATAACACAAAGCACTGGGTGGATTTAGCAGGTGATGGGGATTGTGTATACCTTACATGCAGGAAAAGCATGCACGAGTTGGGGGCAGCTTGCAACATGTTTGCAGGGCATGAGTCCCTAAGGATGAAGCAGACCGACAAAGAGAAAGAGGTAAGTTAGTTAATGAAGGATTAACTAAAGGGAGGAATGTTGCAATGCATGTCCAGACCACCGGCACTCCTAGATGATTTAGATTGCGAAAAAATATATTAAAAGGGACGGTGCAGGTGGGAGGGGTGTGCGTTATGTGTGGGGCTAATCGGCGAGAGTGAGAAATCATTCAGGGGAAAGTTATTCAGTAATGTTGCAATCAAATTATGTAGGATCTGGTATACATATACACACCAGTTATAACCTGCACTAACACAGCATTTACGAGTAGGCCTGAATCTTCGCAGGCTGTGTTTTCACAGAAACACAAAACAATGGGCCCTTATCCCTCATCTCACCACTGCATCCTGATTCCCAGGCACAGCAAAGGAACATATATATGCCACCACATCAGTTAGGCCTTTGAACTAATTAGGTAGGAATGTGTACAGCTGAAGAAGTGAAGGGCCGTGGAGTAGTATCAAGGTCTTATTCCTGGGAGTGAAGGCAGGGGTCTTGGGATGCCCAAACATTAACTAAGATTTCAGACACTAGCGCCCCCTCAATGACGGTGACTCGGTTTGAACTACCAGATGTGCAAGGAAATGGGCTCTAAATCCTTTGTGAACTGGATTGATTAGTGGGACATTCTTGTGGAGAGGAGCTGATACAGGGGAAAGCAGAGAATGACATGATCTATGTTTTGTGCCCAAGAGAGCTAAGGGTGATGCCCATACAGTGGGGAGGGTGTGATGGGAGCACCAATGTGTCTGGAATAAGAAAAGGGCTACTTTGTTCGCAAGGACCAGGCTGACCTCGAAGTTGCCCATGGAGTTCACATTGATAACCAGGTACATGTCACATGGTTAGGGTTGTTCTAGTTGATGTTAACCAATTTCGTTCCAGTATTCCATGATGGACGAGGGTGTTACTCACATGTGGTGAAGAGGAGCGAGAAGACAGCGGAACCAATTGGAGGATGGCCTATATGTAATTATTAGCGTATATATAGCGGCAGCCAATGAGGGTGGGGGATTCACACTGTATATCGAGTGCATCATGAGTGAGGATTTGTGTTTTCATAACCTGAATCTTGTACGAAAGATATCAGAGAGCTCTTTGGCAGTGGATTTGTAATATCCTCTCGCCTTTCCTTTTTGTATACAAAATTAAGCTCTTGTCTTTCCGAAAAAGGGTGCACCTAGCCTTTTTCCCTAGCGGGTTGTATTTTCTTGGTCTGATCGCTGGGAGTTGCCCTAAAGTAGTTCACAGATCACATGAGTTGTGCTTACCAAGGCCGGGAGGGTAGATCTGGGGCAACATGTTTTTCTTGGAAGCAAGACTAAGCAGAACAATATAAGTTCAGATTCCCGTCCTGTGCTTAAAGGCTCATCTCCGGTGTGTCCTTAGGGTCAATTTGGTATGACAAAAGTGTACACAGGACACATGCTGCGAAACTAAATGCTTTTCACTGTGCTAAGCTCCATTCAACGAGCATCTACCCCCCGGCTACTACATGTTTTATATTACATGTTACAATGTGTGAGAGTGAACAGCTGGGGTTATAGTCGAGCAAGTTGGAGAGCACATTTTAAACCTGGGAGTTACAAATTGCACTATGACGAGAGGGGCATTTGCAACAAGTTCCGAGGGATTTGTAAACCTCACTTCCTCCTAATAAGAGGTTCAATCATCGACTGCTCTCCTAGCAAAGGGTTTACAGCTTCCCAATGAAAGAAGCTGAGAAGGTAGACATGCACAGTGATAAAACAGCACCCATAATCACATATATATGACAATGTGCTGGAAAACTCCTGGTCACTGCTTTAAAATGTGGTCCGGATTTGAGGGCAGGGGGAGGGGTGCCCTAATCAGAGAGCTTGACTAAAGTGCGGGAAGGTGGTTTATGGAAAGGCGGGCTGCTCCCCAAACTATACATTTATATGTTTCTGTATTTTATTTGGGATTTATAAAACACTTTAATCCAAAGTGCTGTACAGAGATTCATAAAAACAGTACAATATAATGAAAATAAAAGCAAGAAAAGAACAATAATCAGCCTTGTATATCAGTTTGCAATAAATAGGTCTTCAGTGAGGAATGAACAAATAGAACAGAGAGAAAGTGGAAGAGAATTCCAATAAAAAGTAGCTAACAAGGTAAAAGAACGAAAACGGGACCTAGCACAGAGAGGATGAGATGCTACAAGGAGAAATTGTGACAGAGCGAAGAGAACGTGTAGGGATACAAAATGAGACCAGTAAAGAAAGATACGTAGGTGCAAGATTGTGAAGAGATTTAAAAACTAGACACAAAAAGTTACATTTTAGATGAGAATGAAAAGAGAGCCAGCCGGGGAGATCAGGAATTTTGTTGCATCACAAGTTAAGACTGGATGAGCTTTGCGTATGTTATACAAATGATAAAAACAAGCACAGGAAGATAAAGAGATATGATGAGTGAAGTATAGGTCGGAATCCAAGTAAAGTCCCAAGTTACGAGCCAAGGTGGAAATAGAAAGCAAAGAGGGAGGAAAGGAAATAGAGGTTGGAGGAAGAGGAGAAGGAATAGTGTTTGCGGGGAAAAAGAGTACTTCCGTTTTGGCAGAATTTAATACCAAAAAATGTTCTGTCATCAGGAATTGATAACTAGGGGACATGTAGAGAGTTTATTGTGAACTTCAGGAGTGAAAGAAGAGACAGAGAAGAGGATTCGAGTGTCATTTGTATAAAAGTGGTGAGAAAAACCGAACAATTAAATAACATGTGACAAAGGAGAAGTATATAGAGAAAAAATGAATGGACCAATGACTGAGTCTTGGGGAACAGCATGAACAAGAGGATATATGTCGGAGGTTGATCCAGCCCAGGAGACTGAGAATGTCCTTTGTGATAAGTAGGACCGGAACTAATAAAGAACAGATCCTTAGAATCCAAAAGAGGAAAGAGAACAAAGTAAGAGAGTGTGATCAACAGTGTCAAATGCCAGGGACAAATCTAACAAAATAAGTAAAGATGAGTGTTTAGAATAACATGCTGAGAGTAAAGAATTAGAGATGGAAAGAAGAGCAGTGTCAGTGGAATAAAGAGGCCGGAACTCTGACTGACAATTAGGAAAAATAGAATTATCAGAAACAAAAGTAGAAACTTGAGAATAGACAAGACGTTCAAGTAATTTAGAGGGATCGGGCAAAAGAAACATAGGACGAAAGTTAGAAGCGAGGGAAGGATCAGAAGAAGGTGTTTTCAGGTTAGGAAGAATAGAGGCATGCTTAAAAGAGGCATGAAAAACAGAAGTTGAAAGACAAATATTAAATAGGGAAGTTAGATAAGAAATAAAAGAAGGATATATATTAGGAATGAGCACCGATGGAATAGGGTCAAGTGGGGATGCAGTAGGGTGAGCCCCGGTTAACACGAGAGAGCTCTCATGATTCGTAATAGGTTAAAAATAATAAATAGTAGTTTTGGGAGACAAAGGTGGGACAGTCTTACCAGTAGTAGAAATGGAGGACTCAATGGAGGCACGCTGAGAGGCCACCTTAGAGGAGAAAAATAAAGCAAGGTCAGAGGCGGATAAAGTAGAGTTGCAAGAATGATCAGGGGCAGCAGGAGAGAGGAGGCGTGTAAGAGTTTGGAACAAACGTTTAGGATGAGTTTACTGCGTATGAAGAAGATCAGAAAAATAGGAACATTTAGCTGAAAGCAAGAGACCATCATAAAGTATATGACAGATAGAATAAGACAAATATACCCTTCGGACCTGGACTTGCACCAACGGCATTCCAGGCAGCAAAAATCACACCGCATAGCGCAAAGTTGCGAGGAATACCAGGGCTTGAGGGGGTTTACAAGAGGGATGGAATGTAAATGTTGGGTAAAGAGCATCCAGTGAAGAAATAAGGGAAGATGACAAGGAAATAGCAGCCTCGTTGGCAGATAAGGTAGCAAATGAGATATGTGAATAAAGTTCAGCAGTACATGATGAGGCAAACAGAGAGGTATTAAAGGTGCACAGATCCCACCTACAATATGATGTTGTTGTGGGCGAAGGAGAATCAGATACCAGTGGTGCAGGAACAATGTAGAAGGAAAGAAGATGATGACCAGAGAGCTAAACTGGAAGTGTAGACACAGGAGATGTGGAAAGAGAAGAGGTCAAAATAAGATCTAATGAAGAACCCGATACATGTGAGGGAGGAGTAGGAAGAGGGGAAAGAAAATGAGAAACAAGAATTGAAAGAAATTGAAGATTTGCATGGGTAGAAGACAGATTGAGATTACAATCTCCCAAAAGTACAAAAGGAAATGTAGACTGAAGAATGAAAGAAAGAAGATTATCAAGATCGACTCAAAATAGCCCAATTGGACTAGCTGGTCGATAGATGAGTAACAAAGATATGGGATAGGGCTTAGAAAAAAGAGGTATTTGATTATTCGAATGAAGAAAAGACTGGGAGAGTCAAAGTAGAGGAGACAAGAACAAAAAAGGAACAGTAGAGAATGCCAACACCCCCACCACAGGCAGATGGCCACAGGGTATGTGAAAGAGATGTACGAGATGTAGACAAGGAAGCAAGAATAAAAGTATTGAAAGAGGAAATCCAAGTTTCAGTGATACAGAGGAAGTGGAAGTTTAGTCGAAGAAAAATATCTAATGTGGAAGTAGATATATTGCACAAAGATCTGCCACTCCAGAGAGCGAGGTCAAGAGAAGGAGAATGAGAAATACAAGAAGGGTAGATAAGGTTATCAAAGATCTGCCACTCCAGAGAGCGAGGTCAAGAGAAGGAGAATGAGAAATACAAGAAGGGTAGATAAGGTTATCAAAGATCTGCCACTCCAGAGAGCGAGGTCAAGAGAAGGAGAATGAGAAATACAAGAAGGGTAGATAAGGTTATCAAAGATCTGCCACTCCAGAGAGCGAGGTTAAGAGAAGGAGAATGAGAAATACAAGAAGGGTAGATAAGGTTATCAAAGATCTGCCACTCCAGAGAGCGAGGTCAAGAGAAGGAGAATGAGAAATACAAGAAGGGTAGATAAGGTTATCAAAGATCTGCCACTGCAGAGAGCGAGGTCAAGAGAAGGAGAATGAGAAATACAAGAAGGGTAGATAAGGTTATCAAAGATCTGCCACTCCAGAGAGCGAGGTCAAGAGAAGGAGAATGAGAAATACAAGAAGGGTAGATAAGGTTATCAAAGATCTGCCACTCCAGAGAGCGAGGTCAAGAGAAGGAGAATGAGAAATACAAGAACGGTAGATAAGGTTATCAAAGATCTGCCACTCCAGAGAGCGAGGTCAAGAGAAGGAGAATGAGAAATACAAGAAGGGTAGATAAGGTTATCATAGTTGCGAGAAGAAGAGAACTGAGAGTTACCAGAAGAATGCACAGGGAATGCCGGCGGCATAGATATGGTACTGAAGGACTAGAAATAAACAGCATGAAGGAGGAAACATGAAGCAAACAGAAAGGTCGTATCTGAAATGTGACCAGCAGGTGGATATTCTGGCTGTGTTGCTGTTGGGTAGTCAGGGGAGACCAATGTGCGTCGCATGAGGACTGCTAGTAGATGAGGTAGTGTGAAACTATAGGAAACAATTCAGTCCCTTGCTGGGGAGAAGACATCATGCGAATTCAAGAATCAAACATTGTTTTACTTTCACTCTATTATAATTTAATATTCTGTTTAAGGAAGTTGGAACACCTTGTTATCAAGATGCAGTAACTGAACGCTGAAGATCCTATCTTGTTTTTGCTTAAAAACATTATTTCCACTTTTAGTCCTTAAAAACTGTATTTCAATTTACCTACAAAAACAGTTTAAGTTAGAAAGTAAACTAATTCTCTTAACCTGTGGATAGATCAACGTCGGCCTGTAATAGCCAAGGCGGGCTCCTCAAAGGCTTGATCATGGGCTATAAACAATCATGGGGAAATTCCCACCTGCGGTTACAAGCTAGCTGGCACAACTGTATTCAAGTGGATGTGCAGTACTCTTCAGCTAACAGAGTTTGACAGCAGGTGAGGATTTCAATCTGACTTGTCAACAGCCGCACCTTCACAAAGTTGGGAACCCTATTTTGTTGATGCGCACCTCAAAAAAATCACTGGCCTAAGGCCAAAGCAAACGCACACAAGGTGCTGAGCCACTGACATCTTTGTATATTTGCTGTTGCTCAGCTTCAGGAAGATTAGTAATCCCCACCTCTGCACAATGAGGTGACTCCACCATCACGTCAGGCTACTGGCTGTTCTTGCCCATCAGGGAGTCCTGACTCAAATGTGTTCTTCCCCAAAAATATAGAGTTGGAAACAAACTGAAATTCAGTTCACGATTTAGCCGTTGAAACGGAAGACTGTGCAACACAAACGTTTGAGAAAATATCTGGAGTGGAAAACCGAAGGGAGCTCCAGCAGAGCCTGGCTCACCAGGAAGTTTTGGGGACTGGTGCAGCTCCACGAAGGCTAACCTCACCCCACTTAAAGCCCGGCTCCCAGTGCCAAGAAGGTCACACTTAGTGTGGGAGGTCTAAGCTGCGGCTGTGTGGTGCATGCAATGTGGACTGCTGATTCCTCAATGTGTTTGAGAACAAACGTGCCAAGGGAATGTTCACAAGCATGCCAAGGGAATGGTCATCTGGTTAGCCATGCTCAAACGTCAGAGAAATAGATCCATGGACCACTTGGAATTCCCATGGTTGTTCAAGGAGACTGATAGGTGCTCAGAAGATGTTACCATTAAAATCGTCACTAACTGAGTTCAAGTCTTTTACGGGTGAAAGGTTGCATGTGTGGAAATCAGCGCCACAAATTCATGTGTCAATCGAAACCCCATTTTTGGGACTCAAGTTCACAAGAAGTTTACAGGCCTTCCCAAATCACACTTAAACTTATATGCGTATGAGTTTGGCTGGCTGTCCAAGTGTAGAATCTCTAAGGAGGGTCAGTGACATGTGTTTTGAGCAGTCAGTTCCAAAATGGTAATGTCCTGGGTTAAAACAACTCTGGAACTTTCTTCTACCAAGTACTCACTCCTCTTTAGTTGTCACAAAAATGATGGTACACTACGTTAAATGGCAGTCTTCTTTAGAGGGGTGCAAGATTGGGGTACCCCTAATGAAAGGGAAATGGCAGATCTTCTGACGTGGCACAGCTCGAGTGGATCTAGAAACGAGGATTGAAAGGCCTGGAAGTTACATGGCTATTTTTGCCACTGAATGGTTCTTTAAAACCACAGCAGACATGTGTCACAGCAGACATGTGACTATGGGGAAATTAACAATGGAACAAAGGGGCTGCAGGGTTTGGCCCACGAGGAGGTAACACATTGTATGCTAGCAATCAACAGAGGATGCATCCAATGTGAAGCCCTTCCTTTCCTTTAAACTCAGGGGAAGTGATTATATCAATCTAGGCCCAATGAAGTGTTTGGCAGAGAGCTGGAGTGTGGTCTTAAACCACAGATGCGCTCAGAGTCTAGTGGAGCAGGTTGTTCCAGAGGTTTCCCATTTCTGTGATACCCAGGAAGGAGTTCAAACAAAAAACCAACCACAACCAACATGGTGCATGAATTAACTACAACAAAAAAGTGTAGCACTTGAATTATGTTGCAAACTTGCACGCGTGTCGGTGAGTCAAACAGTCATCTACCAAGCTCCGCCACAAGACGAGCAATCTTGCATTGCACAACCGTGTGCTGCAGATCACTCTGACAAGGGCAAACACCCCTGCTGTGAAATGGTAAGCAGTACTGTGTTGTGACTCAGCTTTGGAATGATAATGAAGAAGAAGAACACACCTCATGTCTAATGTGCCTGAATCCTGTCAGTCCTTTTTCTGGAATTACTGATGCATTCTGAGGAGCAGGTTGCGAAGGCATGAAGCAGATAGTGCTCTCACACATACAACGTGCATCTTACATGAGTGGTTCAGAGGCTCCGTAGTAGCACACTTTGGGCTTGATTCATGGAACGTTTGGCGTGGTGCAAAATCACTTTGCACTGGTGCAAAGTGACTTTGCACTGCTAACAAACACCCTCATTCATAGAGCAGTGCAAAGTGACTTTGCACTGCAAAAATATACTTTGCACTGCTCTGTGAATCAGGGTGTTTGTTGGCAGTGCAAAGTCACAGTGCAAGAAATTCCATGAATCAAGGCCCTTGTATCTTGTCTGATACTCTTTACAGGTTGTTGGTGCGCTTGCTATTACATCAATGAATATATAAAACAGTAACCTCACATTTCGTCCTGATGAATGCTGATAATTTCTAAAAGCAGAACGAATTGACATATTAAGGGAGCGATCATCTTGACTGTCCGCCTTCAGAACAAATGTTTTGGAACACCTTTTATTCATGGCTAATGGGATCAACATTTTTGCACACTTTTTATTTTGAAGAAAAATGGCAGACTCGAACAGCAGAATGACCTGGGCAAGTCTGGATGCCCGTTCAGCCAGTCCATTCAATCTAGAGACGTTGCATACTTTGAATTAATTCTAAACCTTCCAGTCATCACCTCTTTGTTTTACTTTGAATTAATTTCCATTGGGAGTAAGGGGCGACCCTAGTGTTAAACCCCCAATACAGTGTTTGTGCTTCTGACTGAGAATCATGTGGTCTGGCTCCGCCATTTTGCTTCAACCTGGAATAACCCAGCCATACAATAAGACACTTTATTAGAGGAGCTGGATAAATCATGTCTTAATCGTGTTTGATACTTTGTTGCTTAGCACTGAGGTCATGTTTTTTGTAGCCTTGAGAGAACAGTTTGAAATTGACTAGTCGGAAATGACACAATGTATTATCTTGAAGACACGGTTAGGGGTGGTGTCTTGTGAAGTTACAGATGATCCAGAACTGTGAACGATCCAGTCGAGTTCCTGACATTCTTAACTGTGATGCCAGAAGACATGAAATATTATGGAATATGGTAAAGGCTTAGATGAGAAGACAGTGGATTTAGACTGCCAGGTTTCTCCCCAACAGTTTCAGAAATGGGGCAGTGCCCTGGAGCATAGCAGGGTGGATCTGAATCTGTGGTTTGTTTATCTTAACTGCATCTTGTTGGGATGCAGCTGCAACGCCCGAACTGTGGAAAGAGGTTTAGGTTGCGTAAATTGTATTAGCAAGAATAGCTAGTCATTTAGTGTCAGTATTTTATCATTTTGTTTGGATGCACACGTTGATATTGATAGTTAACGGTGACACACTTTAGAAAGCATGACAAAGCCTTACATGATGAAAGAATAAGCAAAAATGTATTTATGTTGCATATTATAGGTAGTGGTTAAAGCTAGTGTGTGTATGATACATTTTTAGCAGCTGAAAACATGACTGAAATGTCCAGCACTGCGAAAGGTTAAAGGTTGTGTTGTAGTAACATGAAGGCTATTTCCCACATGAGCAAGGGTTCCGCCATCTTTCAATAGGCCTTGTTAGAAACTGTGACCTCTGGTAGTTAGCGAATTTGGCTGTTGTGTGGAGCATTTGCCCTGTTTATTTAATCAGAATGTATGCATCCTTCCCCAAGTGAATGATCAGACGGCTAAAGTTAAGGAAGAAAAGGGGAGACGCTCAGCACATATGACAAGCTAATTGTGTAAGGTTCAGCAGCACACAGGAGCTGAAAACGGAATGTTGTTTGTTGACAAATAGATTAGTGTTGCCCCAGTGAAGGACACATCTTATGGGAAGAGGCCCTGGTGTCTGGCATTGCCAAAGTGGTGAGCTGGGTTTGGAGTAATACCAGTGGTTTAAGTGTACGAAAAGAAGTAGTGGAACTATGCTCCCTGCTGGTCTGCCCCGTTTCCCACAAACCCCATCCCTGCTCCCTTCCCACACACAACCCAAACCCCCAAACAAACACACCTGCTATTTATGGGAATGTGCAGTGCAGTGCACTGAAGTGCAAGCTTCAACTTCTTCCTATACTATTATTTTAAAACTAAACCATTCCAGATTGGTTTCTTATTAAAATAAAAGTATAGGAACAGTACAACTTAAAAATAAAAAGTATAGGATCACCGCTCCCGCCCACTTCAACGTCTGAGTAATACTGCCCCTATTGACAAGCGACCCGTCCATTTAAGCTACAGGTGTCTGAGCACTGTGAGTAAATAAATATACAAAATCCATCCCCAAGAAAGTTGCCTCGACTGTGTTTTTGTAAAGCACCTGGTTCCTGAGAGAAATAAAGTAGGAGGCCTGTTAGGGGTGCAACGTATTCTCAGATGGGAGTTGCAAGAGGTGATGTCAAAGCAATACAGCTGCTAGGTCAGAAAAGACATTTGGGATTACCAAATGGTCTGGTCTCATGAGAAAGCCATTGAATTACCATGCAGGGTTGACCCCATTGTTTGCACTTTCATGTCCTCTCAGGGGTATGCACATCATGAGTTGTCCAAAGTTGTTTTGACCAATAAGGTGAGTACATTATTCTAACAATGTACCTGGGCATAATGAACCAATCACATCACATTGTTTTTTGCTGACTGCACAATTAGGTTATCTTGTAAGGGGTTGTATTTAGATATGCAAGACCAATGGGGAAAGTAATGATAGGGGAAATTTAGATTTTTCTATAGGTGCTAGCCAATGGCAATGTGGGATTATGTTGTATCTGATATATTTTGCTATGCTAATGTGCAGTTAGCTGCTACAAAAGATGTAACTTGAATAGGCGTGTCAAGCATGATTTCAGTTTTCAGTTCTATTGACTGACACTGACACAAAACAATGTTTTTCTTGTAAACTGTGCACTCATTATTCACCTCCTTCCAAGTGTTTTTTATCGATCGTTTTTTGGGTCTCCCCTACAATCTGTTGAGGTTACTTTGTGATGTAGAATTGAAATAGGGTAAAAACGTCTAGTCGGATGTGTTTGACACATAGATTTGGTGAGTGCTGGCGAGGGACGCCACATGGGTTCTTTTTGGTGCTGTGGAAGCCACTTCCTTTCTGTGTATTGGTATGAAACGTTGAACATATAAGCTGCTGGTGGTGGCTAAAACACTGATAGCAAAGGTGTAGAAAACTAGGAAGAAACTACTTGTGGATGGCTGGGGTTTGGACCGACAGTTGTTGTTAAGATATAAAAAGTTTATGTATGAGAGATCTGTTGAGAATAACTGATATCTGGACTTTGGTGCTGTCAATTTTTACATTTAATGAAGTGCCTTTCCTGCGGTGTATTATTGAAGATTCTGTGTTACTTGGTATCTCGAGCTTGCCTTTGAATTTTCATCTCCTTTGGTAACATGTGTAGACGTGGCAAAGGAGCATGCATGGGGCTGATCTTTGGAGCTTTATTATCCTTTAATGGAATTTAATGGGGGAAGAGAGTCAGTGAATTTCTATCTACCAATCCCATTCATTGATGCAGGATAAACTATTCATCCAACATTTACCAATGATGTTTTTAAAATGTTCCTGTTAATCTCATGCTAAAATGGTTTCATGTGGCTTGTATTGCTGTTTATTCCAGAAAACTATGCAAATGTACTGGGCATTTAAAATATGTGAGATATCACTTGTCACCAATGTAGAGGCTTACCCAGAAAGCACCTTGTGTCCACTCCTGTGGTAACCAGATGTTAGTCAGTAAAGGTGTTCATGCATATGTTTATAGATTTGTACAGAACTGAAGAACCACATTAGAATGCTGTTTGCGTGGAAACATGATATAGCACTGCAAATATCAACAGAAAGGTGAGACAAGAGAATACCTCTAGATACATGTGAAGCAGGAAAAGGTAATTAGTAATGCAATGGGAAAGCTCAGAATCTAAGTGTCCGCCAAGGAAGATACCATGAGATTTGCATTATCAGATATCTGGGAGTTTTCTAAAAGAGGCATTTGTTGGTTGGCAGGGCCACTTTGAATATATTCCCAGACCCCCCCTTTGTTTGCATACATTAACTTTGGGTTTCACCCTAAGTTAACAGGGCAATCCAGACGTGGACCCCTTGCTCACTGTTCTTAGAGAGGCAACAGTTTCACCTCACTGATGATGCCCAACAAGGCTGAAACACGTGTATGGGGTTACTGATGGTACTCTTGTTCAGAGGAGAATTGCCTAGCATTTCGGCGCTGGACTGCCCCTGGGCAGGACAAAGGCTGATATGCGTGGAAATGTTTTCTCTGTGAAAAGGACAGTGAGCTAAAGACTTGGTAGAGTCTCTCCCAGGGGTTATTCACCCAAGAACAGGTCATTGGGCTGTGTTCGTGCTGGTGGAGAGATTCCCAGACCCCCCTTTGTTTGCATACATTAACTTTGGGTTTCACCCTAAGTTAAAAGGGCAATCCAGACGTGGACCCCTTGCTCACTGTTCTTAGAGAGGCAACAGTTTCACCTCACTGATGATGCCCAACAAGGCTGAAACACGTGTATGGGGTTACTGATTGTACTCTTGTTCAGAGGAGAATTGCCTAGCATTTCGGCGCTGGACTGCCCCTGGGCAGGACAAAGGCTGATATGCGTGGAAATTTCTTCTCTGTGAAAAGGACAGTGAGCTAAAGACTTGGTAGAGTCTCTCCCAGGGGTTATTCACCCAAGAACAGGTCATTGGGCTGTGTTCGTGCTGGTAGAGAGATTCCCAGACCCCCCTTTGTTTGCATACATTAACTTTGGGTTTCACCCTAAGTTAACAGGGCAATCCAGACGTGGACCCCTTGCTCACTGTTCTTAGAGAGGCAACAGTTTCACCTCACTGATGATGCCCAACAAGGCTGAAACACGTGTATGGGGTTACTGATGGTACTCTTGTTCAGAGGAGAATTGCCTAGCATTTCGGCGCTGGACTGCCCCTGGGCAGGACAAAGGCTGATATGCGTGGAAATTTCTTCTCTGTGAAAAGGACAGTAAGCTAAAGACTTGGTAGAGTCTCTCCCAGGGGTTATTCACCCAAGAACAGGTCATTGGGCTGTGTTCGTGCTGGTAGAGAGATTCCCAGACCCCCCTTTGTTTGCCACTTTGAATATAATACAGACATAACTGGGAGTCATTTCAGTTTAAGTAGCATTAGCGTTGCATGGGAAAAGGGACGTAGCACTGACCACTTTTCAGGCAATTTTATTTTAAAGGACTTGAACTCTACAATTGACATTCTGTGTACATCCCACATAATTGGTAGTGAAGTAATCTACAGTGCCTACAAACCGTACCTTTTAGCAGGAACACTGATAGGGAGGTGAGGATGTGTTGCATTAGTGTACATAATTTGCCTTCAGTGGCAGGCACACCTCACCACTGCCAGCGCCGCCTGCGTCTCTGCCACTTACTAGTCATAGCAAGCAGCCCTAAGGGGCGGGGGCGTGGTGTGCAGCACCGGGTAGGAATGAGTTGGCTGTCCCTGGAACGGCGCAGAAGTGAGCCATCTTTCCCAGAATACCATTCCAGGGAGCTCCAGCCCTGCTCCTGCTCTGGTCTTGGTAAATGCCAACTGTGGTGAAAGCATAAGTACTTGCATGGGTGGATTAAGGATAACAAAGTAGATTCATTTGAAGCAGCGGATAATGTCACCACCCTTCAAAGATTTTGGATGCTCATCCAAGAGGTTTGTGTCTCCATCTGGCTGGCACATGTGCTATGAACCCCACAGTGTATCACACAATTAGGTAGGGAGCTCCTGATAAGTATGAGGTGCCTAAGAAGTCCCACTCTTCAAAACATCTAATTTCTGAAAGGTCCACAAACTAGGAAAGGGGTATGCCATCTGCGATTCCCCAACCTCACCCGCCATTTCCATTTGGCGCAGTCACACATGTAATATAATTTAATACATTTTAATCTTATTATTTCTTTTCTTTTAACTTTTTATTGGGGTTCTATTACAGGCAAATGAAGGAAAATGTTAATTAATATTAGCATGCAACATTATGTACCTTTTAACATGTAATGTTTACCAAATATGTATTTGGCGTAAGTAGTGTCTAATATGTAATTGCAGAACCCTCAACTGCAATCAGTTCTTCTAGGGATAGAAAGTGGTGTAGGTACACACCTGCTCGCTTCACATTTTAGCCTTCCCATATTCCACCACTTTTTAATATCAACTTTGGTCTGCGGAGTGGTTCAAAATCTCGGGGAGCATGTGCAGAGATGGCTTTTTTAAATTGGGGCTCAAAGAGGCCATATGCCTCTTTCTTTAACTACCTCTTCCACAAGAACTGTCAGCTACAACTCCGAGCACTTTATTTTCCAGCGGCATCCATCAGTGCCCTTGCCTTTACTCAGGTGCCCTGGCATGTCTTTCAGTGGTTTTGGCATTGCTTGGCAGACAGAAAGGTGTGAATGCCAATTAATTGGTTCTTCATGATGGCAGCTGCCACGTCCCGATCCACAATGTCTGCAGGTGCCAACAGTAATCCTAATGACAAATGACAGTAATTAGATATTTGAACTAACCACGAATTTTCGGTTACCAAAGTTCGAATTTCCACACAGCGGTTATGTCCAAATGAGACAGATACAGGCAGTTTACCACCGGTGGTAATGGAAATTCTGTTTGGCGATTCTACCTCCGCAATACTGTCGAACATGTGAGGATGGCCTCGGTGATGTATTATCACTCTGTCCTCAGCCCACTCTTACTGTGATCAAACACTGAGTTTCTGTTAAAAAAAAAAGCTATGCTTGTCATCAATAAATATAAGTAGAAAATAAAAAAAAATATAAACACGTGCTGTAAAGTGACATTGCACTGCCAACAAACACTACGATTCACAGAGCGGTGCAAAGTCTCTTTGCACTTTAAAAATACACTTTGTACCGCTCTGTGAATGATAGTGTGTTGGCAGTGCACAGCCACTTTGCACCGCGCTAAGATTCCATGAATCAGGCTATTAGCCGCTATACCACATGTTTTTGGTAACAAATGATATAGATAGTAAACATACAGGGTGCAGAACAGAAGAAGAATATGTTATGCAGAGATCAAAAGACAGACAAAGGAGCTGATGGAACAGTAGGGGAGCTACCAGCCCTGGCCGCCATTAGGGTGAATTACAGTCACGTGTCAGAGGGAAAGGGAGCAAAGGGAATTCTGGAATTAGGTTTAGTTTAGTTTAGTTTATTATTTATAGAGCGCACCAGACCCTTGGGCATCAGGGCGCAAAAGACAGGCATATGCTCAACTTAGTTACAGGTACATGGTAAGTAGGAAAGTACAGGGACATCAGACATGTGTAGGGGAGGACAGGCCCTAAAGGGCCCCCCCCCTGCATTCTTCTCCCCAGGTGAGGACCATGCCTCGCCGAGCACCCCCTCATGCCACCCGGGCCCAGGTGGAAGAGGGCTTGCCCGCCGATGACATTGCCCCCACAGATCCATCATATACACACACTAACGTTTAGACAGGCCTAGAAGCCTTCGTGCCCAGTAAAGATGGCGTGAGTTCAGCACGATGCAGCGCGGCCCCCACCTTTGGAGGGCTTTCCAAGTATCCCTGCCGCAATAACCCTGGTAGATCCGCCGCGAGCGCGTTCCCATGAGAAAGTCGGGTATGAGCTAAACCCAAGGTGTCAACACTGTAACAGTGTTATTATTCACAATGTAATACTGTACCCCGCATGACCTGGTCCGTGAGGCCGGGAAAAAAGCTGAAGCATCACTATCTGAGAGAAGTAGAAAACAATGCAAAGTATTGGTATTAATGAACTACCTCTGTTTAAACAGATTTTGCAAACTATGAATTTAACCATAAAGGTGGGACGTTATATGATGCCACCCCAGGTCTGAACTAGTGCTGCTATAACCACAGAGAAAGACGTCGACCATATATATATAACCTTTATCTGTATAAGTGTTCTTTCAATTTTATGTAGAAACTTGAACTCGTATATGTTTTCTTAATTACCTCAAGCGGCGAGTATCAATCTCTGTAGGCCACAACCTAGAGCTACCTTATGTAACGTCCAATGTACATAAAATAATCAACCTTTGTAGTAAATGTAATGTTGGGTAGCGCTAAAGGTACTTAGACTGAATATATTAACGAAATGTTTAATAAACCCGTAGTATGTATGTATGATATAGTAGTTTAAAGAAGACCAATGATATAAAAATGTGTATTCAAAGCTTAGACAACACACGAGGAAAATACCTTTTGTGAATATAGGCAAGGCCATTCTCCCTCCTATCCTATGAAGCCTGCCAAGTAGAAAAAGAAGCTAAGGCCTGTGCCGTGCTCCCCCACCTCCCCCGACCAAGCTGGAACCGCTTCAGAGAGTCAGAGGCCCCACCACAGCACCCAAGGCCACCGGCCGCCACCTGCGTTATTTACAGCACGGTAATAAACTCACGTTTGAATCCACTGATCTACCAGCACCCTCTCATAAATCCCACCATCCCCCAGACCACCTCAAGGAGCCTGACCCCGCACAAGGACCCCCTGACAATGGGACGAGACACAGAGCCCCCCTTCATAGTAGCTTCTAACGCAGTGATAAAACATGTACCACCCGGCACAAGCCCTCCAGAGCCCAGTCCCTCTACCTGAAATACCAGACGTCAGAACACTGGTAAATCCAATAGACGACCACCAGACCCCTCACAAGGTGCATTCCTCCTGTGTTGTATTGATTGAAAGATTTACTGTAGAAGTCAGATATGGGGGTTTAAGTAACTGAAATGTGCATGATCTAGGGCACCTAAGTCAGGGAAGGCATTCATCACTGTCACAGGCTGCCCCAGCGTACCAACACCGCCCGGATGACCTCAAGCCGGCCTGCCAGGCCCAACCCAACCCACGAGGCTGACCAGTGACGACATCTCACCCGGACCAACCACGATGCAGCAACACCTATAGTTAGTCGACGCCACCCAATCCCAATTAACTTGTGCCCCCTATAGTGTGTAGGTTCTGATGACGTTTTTTGTATTAGAAATACGCCTGCCTTTGCGATTGTCAGGCAGAGCGCTCTCGTAGGTTGCAGAGTTCTTTGCATGCCATATTCTTTGGATAAACTCCCACTTACGCTCACCCGCACTCTGTCTTGGCCTTATTCCCATTACGGGATTGTCCATTATTGTCTCCCATTGCGGGGAGGATCGTGCTAACTTGGGGGCGCTTCCACTCAGTGGTGACCCCGATAGCGTGATATTTCCAAATTTGTTTTTCCTGAACTCCTTTTAACGACCCCCTTTTGGCACGAGAATCTCCGGTCAGAAAGGGAAACGCACGGTGAGCCGGCTCCGGGAAGCTACCCGTCAACGGCGACCGGTACGCTTAGAAGTGCGCACTCAAACTAGATGGGGTACGGGATCCCGGTTGCAAAATCCCCTTTGAGTACCGCTCGCCGGAGCCGGGGCTGACCGTTGAGCAGAAAGGCAACACCGCCTGGACGGACCCAGTTTCGGAGACTATCGGTTCAAGACGGGCACGTGAGTACCGAGTGCGAGCGATCATAAAGGGTGAGAGAGGGGAACTTGTGAATAGGAGAACGTGGGCAGGTAGGGGAGAGAATTACGGGTGTCTACTAAAGACAGGTCTTAAAAACTTTCTTTATCTTTTCTTTGCATATGGCCATTAGGAGTAAGAAGTAAGTGAAGAGGTAGAAGTGACGGAAACCTAGCTCCGAGAGGGGGTGGAAGGCGGCGCCGCATAGTGCTATCTAAATTAGTACTGGGAATATATGAAGAAGTAAAAAATAAGTTATTGGTGTCTGGCAAAGGAAGACACTTAGGATACTTTTAGTGATTGCTACTCTTTCTATCTCTTTTTTCCAGTCCACGGGGCAGGGGGTGAACGCGAAAAGGGTATAAGGTGAACATACTTGTAGAAGAACTATAAAATAGGGAGCACTCTTTTAGGAGTGGAATTAAGTAGTGACACGAACAGACGTGATCACAATAACCTAAACAGAGATTAAGGGACAGCTGGCCAGGGAGGAAAGGGAGGAAAAAAGAAGAGGTGTGAGTGGAAAAGCAGTGTGAGGGGTGCGCGCACCGTGTGAGTAGTGGAGAGGATCGACTGACCACAAGGGGGTGCTAGAGAGTGTCGACCATAACTAATAGTTGATTGGTTGTAAGCGAAATGACATGAGAGTGTATGGGAATGGGAAGGAGATGAGTTGTGGTGAATAAGAAGGGATTTGTGCAGTGAATAACTTTGGGTGATTTCGTTGGGACGTCCGCTCTTGTCTGTGCCACAAAAATAGGGATACATATATCTACAGCTAACTAAAAGTAAAGGAAGTGAACACGGTCGGGCTAGTGAATTGTAATATGGGGGCAGAAACTCCCTTGGCGCATATTTGTAAGAGCTTACCGGGGTACGCGGAACGAATAAATAAATATCACGACCAATGGGTAACTGAATTGAAAGGGGAGGGATTGCCCCAGATTTGGCCCGAGGGGGGATCTTTCGACAAAAGCGTTCTTGATATGGTACGAGCATGTATTAGCCTCAAGTATAAGGGAAAACAATGGCACAACAGGAGGGAGATATTAGATCTCTGGAGATTGTTTGAGGAAGTACCCCCACCCAAAGATCCGGCACCAAATGTTGATCTGCCGTCCACAACAGACAACCCACTCATGATTCCAAGAGGGGAAAAGGACCAATTAAATACTGAACAACCTACGGAGGTGATTAGCTTGTACCCAATATTGCACAAACCAGCCCCCGCGACAGGATACAGCGACCCTACTTATGTGCCTCCCCCCACAACTGTTACACCACAAAGGCCAACAGCCCCCCCGCCATACGAAAGTACTAGAGGGCGCGCCCAGGGAAGCACCCAGAGAGTGGATATAGAAAAGCTAACGAGTGACTTAGAGTCAAGGCTTTTTGTGGCAAGGGATGAACTATCAAGAATAAAAGACATATGTGAGCGCACAGCGTGCGCCCCCGCACAGTCAGGACGCACGTCTCGAGCGTCAAGCGAAAGTAGACAAATTGAGGAAGGATGGAAAAAGGGGGAAATACTGTTCAGAATTGAGGAAGAGCCGACACGAATTATAGAGGTAGGAGCATCAGAAGGGAGCATCGGTGATGTCTCACGAGAAAGAGGGATCAGAGAGGACTTGTTATGTGACGTCAGAGGAGGGATGGATGAGAGTGATAGATTGAGTATGGCAGTAGGAGGGGAAAGCGAGGAGGTAGATGGTGCATGCTCGCTAGGGACCATAGAGGATGAGTGGATGGGACGACTAAGAAATAGAGTGGGGAAGATGGCATCATTGGAGTCAGTAGCGACTAAGGCAGGGGAGGGTGCAACTGCAAAAGGGAAGTTACAACTTCCGTTGATACACAGAGGAGGGGGGAGACCAAACTATATACCATGGGCCCAGATGGACAAGGCTAACCTAATGAAATTATTGCCCCCGTTGTCAGGAGGGGCGAGCAAGTGGATATATGCATTTGAGAAACATACCGCCGGCATACCGCTGGCAGTAGGAGATATAAAAAGCCTACTAGTATCCGCAGTAGGAGATCAAGCGGACAGAGTATGGGCTAAGGCTGGTTTCCCCGGCGTGGCGCTGAATTGTGATCGCCATGACGGGGCGTCTTTTAATACAGTGCGAACAAGGGTGTGGGACGCACTGCGGGAGACGTTCCCAGATACCCCTGATTTACAGTCAGTAATGCAATGTACAATGAATGACGGGGAGGATGCTATGGATTACATTCTCCGGGTGCAGGAGATGTGGAGAGCGGAAACGGGTACGCCCTGGCATCAGTCAACGTCTCTGTTTTACTTTATCATCAAAAGAGGGCTCCCAAAAGAGGTACAGAAGGCACTAGACAAAATAGCAGGTGTTGAGGCAAAGGGGTGGCCAGAGATCCAAAGCATAATAGTGCATCATTGCAAAAGAATAAAAGAAAGAGAGAAGGAAATTGCACAGAGAAGGTTGGCAGACGAAGCGAAGTTGGTACAGTCAAAATTAGTGAAGGTTGCAGCAGCGGTAGCAGGACTCCCACTCATGAGGGAGGGAGATGAAGGAGAGGAGGGGCAGATAGCAATACAAGGGAGAATAGCAGCTAATTGGGCCGGACAAGGCCAGCGACAGTGGAGCGAACAAGAGCAGAACGGAGGTCCCGCGTGGCAAGAGTGGGCCCCAAGAGGGGGAAGAGGTGGGTACAGGGGCCGAAGAGGAGGACAAGGGTATGGAGGAATGGGAGGTAATGGGTGGCAGGGTCCCAGAGGTCCACAGGGGAGCTGCTGGAATTGTGGAAGATGGGGGCATTACTCAAGGGAGTGCAGGAGCAGACAAAACAACGGGTTTCAGGAGATGGAGCAGTACGGTCACCCCCACCCAGGAAGCCCCTACGGCCTTCCCATGGGACAATACCAACAACCAGAAAATACAGGGCAAAGAAGTAATGCGCAACTACACGGACATCAATACAGAACGCAACACCACCCACAGAACAATGATAATATGCAATACACGCCAGGTGACACTTTCGCTACAGTAGTTATTGGAGCACCTGCCCCCGCGCCTTATAGCGAGGTGTCGGTAGTTTCGGGGAACATTTTTGACCAAGGGGGGGCAATGAGACACCCCGCATAGGACAGCCCACAGAGAACACTTGCGTGTCCAGTACTATCTACGACCCACAATGCATCAGAGGAACCATTGATAGGAGCGCAGATAGGAGACAAGCAATTTATATTCATGGTGGATTCGGGAGCGGAGAAATCATGTATCAGAGAGGGCCGGTTCCCGCTATCTAATAGAACGTTAGAGACGCAGGGGTTCTCTGGGGCTGTAATTGAAGTTCCTTACACAGAAGCATTGGATGTGACAGTGGGGGGTAAGACAGTAAAAGCACCCTTACTGTACTATGAACGCTCTCCCATTAATTTGCTGGGGAGGGATCTTTTAAGCAAACTAAATATGACAATATCATTCACAGAAAGCGGTATCGTATGTTCAACACCAGGCATATGTCCCCTCCGCATACTAGCAGTAGTACACGGTCACACGATCATGCAAAAGATCAGAGGGTTACCAATAAATGAGGAGATGTTTGTTGAGGGCATGAGAACACTGGCTCTCATAGTACCAGAACTAAAAAGGACGGATTGGAGAATACCAGCCGAATTCCTTTTTCGCCCCATAGTGAGCCCCGACACTACTCCCGGGTCAGTGCTGTCGTTGGATTTACACGCAGTACACGTGTCAGCAAACAGAATATGTGTGATTGGCGTTGACATGGAAGGGTGTGAATGGCGCACAGTACTGTGTACAAATGCAAATATCCCACTGCGGGAGATATCGGACGAGGAGCTATTTCATGACACTGAAAGGGATGGCGAGATAGTGATGGAATTAGCAATGCCGTGTGACATTGTAATTACAGCTAGACAAACTGAAGTTGAATTAATGGCTGTGGTAGGAGCACCACATACATTTTTTGATGATGACATGAGGTTAGTGCCCACTAACGTATGGACAAATGGCCCCCATGATGTGGGGTTATTACATGGGGTTCAGCCTGTGGTAATAAAACTGAAACAGGGAGCAATTTTGCCCCGGGTAAAACAATATCCATTGTCACGCGAAGCAGAAGAAGGGATTAAAGAGACTATAGATGCACTGTTAGCACAAGGGATAATAGTGCCCTCAAACTCCCCGTGTAACACATGTATTTACCCGATTAAAAAGGCGAAGGGAGGTTCCTGGAGGATGATACAAGATTTACGCCCACTCAACGATGTGATTCAGAAAGAGTTTCCACTAGTGCCGAACCCGGCGACAATACTATGCAATATTCCAAAGACAGCGTCCCACTTTACGGTCATTGACTTGAAAAATGCATTTTTCTCGATTCCCTTAGCAGAAGAGAGCAGGTACTTAACAGCGTTTACACTAGGGGGAAGGAGGTTCGAACACTGCAGACTACCGCAAGGATATTGCGAGAGCCCAAGCATTTTCAACAGGATACTACATGAGGATTTGGGGAATTTGCCTGTGGAAAGCACAGTCATTCAGTACGTGGATGACTTATTGGTTTGTGCACAAACTGAGGAGGAGTGTAGAAAGGACTCAATAACACTCCTGACATTATTGGCCAATAAGGGGTACAAGGTGGACAAGGAAAAATTACAATATTGCCTGATAGAGGTCCTATATTTGGGACAGCTGATATCAAAGGATGGCAAGAGGATCATACCAGACAGAGCACAGGCGATTAGAGCAGTTGGGGAGCCCAAAACAGTAAAAGAGATGCAGAAATTCCTGGGTATGTGCAATTACTGCCGTGCATGGATATTAGATTATGCAGCATACACAAGGCCCTTATTGCAGGCACTGAAAGAGGCCCAGCAGGTAAACAAACACATAGACTGGACGGAAGAAATGAACACATCATTTAACTTACTGAAGGAGTTGATATCAAGCGCCCCAGTACTAGCGAATCCAGATTATGGGCGCGAATTCTTTTTATTTTCACACTGCAAAGGAACACTGATGACAGCAGTACTGACACAAAAAACATCTTTAGGGCACAAGCCACTGGCTTACTATAGTGGCACCCTGGACGCAGTAATGCAAGGTCATTTTGCGTGCGAGCAATCGCTAGCTGCAGCTGCGTTCGCTATTGAAAAAAGTGCCACAATAGTAATGGGTTGTCCTGTGACACTATTTGTGGAACACTCACTGTTCGCAATATTGGAGCGATCAAAGAGCACATTGACAACACAACGCGCCACAGCATACGAAATAATATTGTCCAGTGCAAACATCCACATAGTGAGATGTAAAACCGTGAACCCAGCCACATTCATCACAGAGGCGTGCACCATAGAAGACATGCAGAACCACAACTGCGCAACACACACGGGTGATGAAGGACAGGACCAGGTGGTTTTTGAGAATGCCCTGAACGAGGGAGAGGTGTATTTTGTGGACGGGTCAGCATCAATAGACATGGAGACAGGAGAGAAACATGTGGGTATGGCAGTGGTACGATTAGAGGAAGATGAATACGAAACATTAGTGCAACACCGCCTCCCATCACACTATTCAGCCCAAGCAGCAGAACTAATTGCGCTAATAGAAGCATTGCGTGCCGCCAAGGGGTGCGCAGTGACAATATATACAGACTCAGCATACATGACAACCACAGTACACGGCGGCCTGGCTCGGTGGGGGCGGAGAGGGTTTCGACGAGCAGATGGGACACCGGTTCAGCATGCAGAATTATTGAAAGAACTGATTGAGGCCCTGCAAGACCCCACGGCAGTGGCCATCGTAAAATGCCAAGCCCACACCACAAACACGGATTTTATATCTTTGGGGAACGCGGCAGCAGACGCCGCTGCCAAAGAGGCTTCATATTTGCAGAAAGGTGAAGTAGGAGAGTACATGTTGCACCACCCAGCAAGCCAAGAGGTCCCCACAGGATACAACATGATGCCCACACAGGAAATAATAGAGCTGCAAGAGGGAGCTAGTGCAGAAGAAAAATTGCTGTGGACTAAGAGGGGATGCAGCAAATCACCGACTGATTTATTGTGGCGACAAGAAAGCTCAGGAAAAGCGGTGATGCCAGTAACATTATTAGAAATAGCCTTTCAACAGTTACACTTTCCCGCGCATAATACAAAGCAACACATAATGGCGGAGATACAAGAAGATTGGTTTGCACCTTGCCTCCATGAACACATAACAAGGTTAGCATTGGAATGCACAACATGTCAAATTTATAACTCAGGTATGACATTGCGCACACTAAGAGGTACGATACCTAAACCAAATGGCCCATTCAGAGAGCTCCACATTGATTATGTAGACATGGGAGAGAGATGTAATGGAGCTCGCTACATGATTGTGGTAGTATGTCCATTTTCTAGGTGGGTGGAGGCAGGCCCTTGTGCGCGCCCGGATGCGAAGGGCGCTGCTAAGTTCCTAGTTAGGGAAGTATTCCCGCGCTGGGGAATTTGCGAAGTGATCCGCTCAGATAACGGCACCCATTTTGTCAACGAACTATTTAAAGAAGTAACTACGTTATTGGGAATAAAGCACAAATTATGTTCGATTTATCATCCTCAAAGTAATGGCGTAGTGGAGAAGATGAACGGCCTGCTGAAAGGCAGGTTGTCAAAATTATGTTTTTCCCTCAAAAAGACCTGGATGTACTGCCTACCTCTGGCCCTGTTTGAGCTGCGCAATCAGCCAAGTAAAGACCACCATTTGTCCCCTCACGAGATCGTCACGGGAAGGAGAATGAACACAACACATTCACCTCTCCGTGAACGTTCTGATGCACACAGAAGCGCAGCGATATTGGGAGAGGAATTTACAGAGTATTTGAAAAAACTGACACGCGCAGCGCGCATAATAGCTAAACAACTAGCACCCCCCTCTACAAGAGAGGAGGGGAGCACAACTGAATTAGTAACACTGCCTGACAAACCATTACAGCTAATGCCCGGTGACTTTATATATGTCAGAAGTTTTGTGCGAAGGTGGAATGCGCCACGTTTTCATGGCCCTTATGAGGTAGTGTTTTGCACACCAACGGCGGTAAAGGTGAAGGGCCTGAAATACTGGGTGCATTTGACAGACGTGCGCAGAGCCTATAGCGCTGTGGAAAGTGAGGCGCAGGATCAGGCACAGACAACAGAGGACAGTGGAGTTGTACAGAATGAGTGAAGATGTTTTTTATGTGTGTGCAACGACTGACAATGAATGAAGTTGATGACATGGCATTAGTACTGGAGAAAAAAAAATAAGAGAATATATTTTTGCTCTTTTTATTGAATGTTTTTTTTGGGTGTTCTCTCATTTTTGACATTTTTTCTTTTGGTAGTAGAAGTTTTTTCTATAAATATAGTTTTGCTCTTTTAATTGAATGTTTTTTTTGTGTGCTATCTCATTTTTGAAATTTCACTTTTTCGTTTGAAAAAGTTTTTCCTTATATGATATAAAATGATCTAAAAGTATTGATTTTAAACACCCGTGTCTGTGGAAATAACCCTTCCCCCACCCACTCCCAAAAAAGAGCTTCCAACGTTGCAAATGTTTACATGTCTGTACTTAATGAATTTTTGTATCTCAAACAGGAGTTACCATGGCATCTAATGGGCAGCCTGCAACTACTAGATTTGTTAGAATTAAAGAAATGTTAATAGATAGACTTACATATTCATACGAGTGCGGATTGTCAATTTGTGTTATTGCATTTTTCGTATCAATGTTTTGCCTGGTGACATATTGGTTTATAGCGCTCATCTCTATCGAGATGAGCGAGGGGGGAGGGGGGAATAACAATAACATCACTCGTGCTCTTGGGAGCAATGCAACCACAAGTGCAAATATCAAAGAAGGTGATTTTCTGGTATGGGATGGATCATACCTTGTATGGGGTTTTTACACTGAACCACCTACTGTCGCCCTGTCTGATCCAAGAAGTATACAAACAGAAGTTGAAAACAACACAATGTCCATACCTGAACTATCTAGCAGCCCCAGTACCCTCCCCACCCCATCCGAAGAAAGCGACTTGTTGTTTATTGAGGAAGATGGGAATATTATAACTATTAACGAACATAAGGAAACATATCAGAACTTTGAAAAGGGGGGTGGGGAGGAGGAAGAGGGGCCTATTTTTTCATCTATCAAAAACAGCAGACGTAGGAGAAGAGGGACAAGCAGGAGGGGGTATGATGAGTACTATGGGCTAGGTCTAGACAAAATGGAAGATCCTCGCCACCCCCACCAAGCGAATAAATGGTATGCCGATATGAGTGCCACAGCCAAACAAACAACAAATGAGAGCTGTTATGTCTGCTCACTCATTCCCCATGCATCAGGCACACCTAAAGTGTTGTTGCCCAGAGAATTGCCCATTGTGGATGCCCAATGTCTCCTTCATCTCACGCTATGCCGAATAAAAAATACCTTCCAAGCACATGACGTCACTTTCAAGATTATACAGAATGAAAAAACGTGCTACTCAAAAGCAGCTGGAGTGGTATGTCTCAAAGAACCATTTTTTGCGATACAAGGGACACTGTTTTCTGAAAACAAATGGAAAGATGAAGAAGTACTGTGCAAAGCGGAAGCACTAAGAGGTGTCCAGCCAACCAGACTGCGATGGATGGAAGAAACATGCACACCAGTATGGAAGGAGCACATTTCCAAACTAACATGGGTAACAGCAATGGAAAAACCCTTTAAGCTACAAAGTGAGATCAAGAGCGAACTATGTTTTAAGGGAGAAGGAAAAGTGGCAGTAGGGACGAATAAAGACTGCAACAAAACCCTCACCATCCCAGACATGAGAAAAGGAACAGCCGCATTGATGGACACATACTGGGTATGTGGGAACCAGGCCTACTTACACCTTCCCCAGGCATGGAGCGGCAGCTGTTCGATGGCCACTCTGCACTCGGCCCTAATGGTGATTCCAGAAAGCCATGTTGACGAAAACAAAAGGATGTCAGGTAACATGCACCAGGATATGGTCCCTCCCACCGCAAATTCACACCTCTATGTCCTGTCCTCCGGAGAGAAGGGAGAAGAGCTATCACGGAACAGACGGGCATCAAATTACATATCTCAAGCTTCGTCTGATTTATTGGCACAGATTCCAGACAGATACCGGCTGTTCAGCTCTGTAGAAACATTCTTTGCCTCGCTAATTTCAAGCGTCCAAGCAAGGGCAAATGCAAAATGGCTCCAGATAACACGATGGGAACTGATTCAGTTAGCCAATGACACTGAAGAAGGGTTCAACATAATAAAAGTAGAACTGCGAGCTCTACGCCTGATGACCATGCAGAACAGGTATGTTCTGGACCTACTGACGGCAATTGACGGAGGTGTTTGCCGAAAAATAGGAAGTGCCTGCTGCACTTTCGTACCTTCTGAAGACGCGGAGAATGGTTCCTTATCCCACGTGATCGAAGCAGTACATAATTTGGGAGAGAAAATGAAGCTGGAAGGTGGGGCAGAAGCTAGCACGTGGTTCGACAATATCTTCTCCTGGGTCCCCTCGTGGCTTGGAATAACAATGAAATTTCTGCTGCCAGCTATGGTGTTCCTCCTCGTGGCGTTCTGCCTGTGCCAGGTGGGCCTCCGATGTTGTGCAAATGCGGTCCCTAACGGCACAATGATGATGGTGACAGTGGGCAACTCCAGTGGTACAATGAGGGCAACACAAGAAGCATATGTGCAGACAGGAATAGATAACACCCCCCAATACCGGTTAGTGCCTATGTACCGTGACAAGGACATAGTTGACAAGTTATGGCATACCACTATCAAGGAGCCCCGCAGTGTAGAATTAGAATGGTACACAGAGGTCTGGGTAGATTTGGAGGAAAGTGGTGACTGTATATATTTGACATGCACACCTGATGAATATGCTAGAAGAGGAGAGAGCTTAAGGGGGGTGTGTAGGGCATGGATGCCAATTAAGGGAACACCTGCATGGGATGACGCGATAATTGAGGAACAAGAATGCAGAAGGTTGGAAGACCTGAAGAATTCGTTACTTTAAGTAACGAAAGGGGGGAAATGTAGGGGAGGACAGGCCCTAAAGGGCCCCCCCCCTGCATTCTTCTCCCCAGGTGAGGACCATGCCTCGCCGAGCACCCCCTCATGCCACCCGGGCCCAGGTGGAAGAGGGCTTGCCCGCCGATGACATTGCCCCCACAGATCCATCATATACACACACTAACGTTTAGACAGGCCTAGAAGCCTTCGTGCCCAGTAAAGATGGCGTGAGTTCAGCACGATGCAGCGCGGCCCCCACCTTTGGAGGGCTTTCCAAGTATCCCTGCCGCAATAACCCTGGTAGATCCGCCGCGAGCGCGTTCCCATGAGAAAGTCGGGTATGAGCTAAACCCAAGGTGTCAACACTGTAACAGTGTTATTATTCACAATGTAATACTGTACCCCGCATGACCTGGTCCGTGAGGCCGGGAAAAAAGCTGAAGCATCACTATCTGAGAGAAGTAGAAAACAATGCAAAGTATTGGTATTAATGAACTACCTCTGTTTAAACAGATTTTGCAAACTATGAATTTAACCATAAAGGTGGGACGTTATATGATGCCACCCCAGGTCTGAACTAGTGCTGCTATAACCACAGAGAAAGACGTCGACCATATATATATAACCTTTATCTGTATAAGTGTTCTTTCAATTTTATGTAGAAACTTGAACTCGTATATGTTTTCTTAATTACCTCAAGCGGCGAGTATCAATCTCTGTAGGCCACAACCTAGAGCTACCTTATGTAACGTCCAATGTACATAAAATAATCAACCTTTGTAGTAAATGTAATGTTGGGTAGCGCTAAAGGTACTTAGACTGAATATATTAACGAAATGTTTAATAAACCCGTAGTATGTATGTATGATATAGTAGTTTAAAGAAGACCAATGATATAAAAATGTGTATTCAAAGCTTAGACAACACACGAGGAAAATACCTTTTGTGAATATAGGCAAGGCCATTCTCCCTCCTATCCTATGAAGCCTGCCAAGTAGAAAAAGAAGCTAAGGCCTGTGCCGTGCTCCCCCACCTCCCCCGACCAAGCTGGAACCGCTTCAGAGAGTCAGAGGCCCCACCACAGCACCCAAGGCCACCGGCCGCCACCTGCGTTATTTACAGCACGGTAATAAACTCACGTTTGAATCCACTGATCTACCAGCACCCTCTCATAAATCCCACCATCCCCCAGACCACCTCAAGGAGCCTGACCCCGCACAAGGACCCCCTGACAATGGGACGAGACACAGAGCCCCCCTTCATAGTAGCTTCTAACGCAGTGATAAAACATGTACCACCCGGCACAAGCCCTCCAGAGCCCAGTCCCTCGACCTGAAATACCAGACGTCAGAACACTGGTAAATCCAATAGACGACCACCAGACCCCTCACAAGGTGCATTCCTCCTGTGTTGTATTGATTGAAAGATTTACTGTAGAAGTCAGATATGGGGGTTTAAGTAACTGAAATGTGCATGATCTAGGGCACCTAAGTCAGGGAAGGCATTCATCACTGTCACAGGCTGCCCCAGCGTACCAACACCGCCCGGATGACCTCAAGCCGGCCTGCCAGGCCCAACCCAACCCACGAGGCTGACCAGTGACGACATCTCACCCGGACCAACCACGATGCAGCAACACCTATAGTTAGTCGACGCCACCCAATCCCAATTAACTTGTGCCCCCTATAGTGTGTAGGTTCTGATGACGTTTTTTGTATTAGAAATACGCCTGCCTTTGCGATTGTCAGGCAGAGCGCTCTCGTAGGTTGCAGAGTTCTTTGCATGCCATATTCTTTGGATAAACTCCCACTTACGCTCACCCGCACTCTGTCTTGGCCTTATTCCCATTACGGGATTGTCCATTATTGTCTCCCATTGCGGGGAGGATCGTGCTAACTTGGGGGCGCTTCCACTCACATGTTACAATAGGCAGGTATGTACAAGGCAGGATCTAGGTCGAGAAGCAAAAATTACAAGGTGCAGGTATTATGGATAGACATAGGATAATAATATACAGTTATGTACAGTGTGATTTATCAGGTCAAGTGGCACCAAGAACATTACATTGCAAAAAGAGAGAACAGATTCAAGTATCCTGCTAGTGAGATGCGCGCAGGTCCCGGGGTTCGTCGCGTGCGCGCGTAAAACAAGAACGCACGGATTGGATTCTTGAGATTTATGAATAATGAATCCAGGTCTATGTAATCAATCTCGCTTCAGGAACTCCTGCAGCCTCCCACCCCCCACGGCTTCCATTCTAAATTCCTTACTCTCATTTATAAATCAGTGCATGGCACTGCCCTTCTGGGAGTCCCTATGAACCGCTTTGAAGCCCTTACCAGCTGCTTGACCAACATGCCTGCAACCAGTAGCCCTTGAGCTATTTCCAATAGGAATCTTCCCCGACGATGCCCGTTCAGTGTTGCCGCATTACCAACATCCTCAGTTTTTTGTTGGCAGAAAGTTGATGGCTGTTGGTAAAACCGGGGAATACGCGAAATCCTTCCTAAGTAAATATCTGGACGCTTCAGTGCGGTGCACGTGATAGGAGAGCGAGCTTGAAATATATACCACAGGGCCCTAATCCACAAACAATGTTCTTCATTTGCGCCTGCCTAGTGTGCCAGCAAGTAAAAGACAAATACCAGCCCCTGCACAGTGTAAGGGTCAATTAGAGATTGTGTAATGTTACCAGCTGTAACAGACAGATTCGTGAAATAAAGCGTTGATGCATGTGATATTGGTGTAACTTTAGAGAGGCTTCAGCCTTTTAACCCCTTAACTGCCACGCCTTTTTGCATAGACTTGCATAACAGTCTGGCACTTATGAGTACCACTTCAGAGGGGTGTATGTGTGTTATAAGAGCATAACTGAAAACGCAGTGTCGAGTGTTGCAGTCAAGGCAAACATTGTTTGACTGTCTTGCAGGAATGTACCTTCACAGCATTTGTGATTGTTGGGGGTGGGAGGGGTGATATGATGTATTTCGTTTGTAAATGAGCCTGAAACATGCTTTAGTTTCAGGCATGTTTCAGGCATGTTTCACTGATCTCTATTTCCCCGCGCTGCCACTGCAGGTCTGTCCGCGAATCCGATGCAGAAGCCAATCATGGGTATTATATTCCCAGGGGACCAGCAATCAGCGTTGAAGGCTCTGCTCGGCAGGGCCTCTGCCTGAGCACGCAGTGCAATAAGACACTGCAGGCAGGAGTCATGGTGGCATACATTTATTGACATGACGACACGTCTCCCACGTGTCAAATTACACGTGACTTTCACACAAGCCATAGAGTGGCTTAAGTTACAACATCCCATGCCAGGAGTATAAAATAAAACAAACACAAAGCAACACACAATACATTATACATTTGCATGGCTGCGGACAACAACGTTCTTTTGGACTGCGGCCAGTTTAAGCCCACGGGATGGTCAGGAACACAGCATGAACGGCGCATTGTAGTTTCTTGGGCATGGGGACACAATACCTTACACCAGTGGTATTCAAACTGTGGGTCGCGACCCCCTAGGGGTCCGCGGGTGCATCCCAGGGGGGCCCTGAGAGCTCAGCATGAAAAAAGATTTTTTTTTTTTTTTTTTTTTTTTTTTTTTTTAGATTGGAAGAAATGGGCAGGGGTGGCCCACATGGGCGGGCTGAAGCATGAAACTGTCTCAGGCAACAATGAAAAAGTGGCCCACAGTTGTAAATGGATATTCATTCCTTTAGTCACAGACTGGGCCTCATTACTACTATGGCGGACCAGTAACAACGGTGCTGGTAAGCTACCGGCACCGTTGCTACCGTTCCGCCATAGTAAGAGTTGTGCTCGTGGGTGCTTGACAGCCCCCGCCAGGTCTGACCTCAGCTCGTCGGATGCACCAACACCGTTATTAACGGTGCCGGTGCATCCGAGCTCCCCCTTCCCATTTGAGCCATATGGGGCTCAAATGGGAATGGGGATCTACCGGCACCTTCGAAAGGGCAATTATCACTCGGCATGACCTAGTAATTGCCCATTCGCGGGTGCCAGACCCGGATGCAACTCCAGTGGCAGCCGTGCCGGTTTTACCGGCACAGCTACCGCCAGAGTAGTTATGAAGCCCACTGTTTCAATAGTACCCAAAGGGGTGCTTTGTGTTAAAATGTAAGTAAATTGTGATATATTCAGCAACAATGGTCAACATTACTAACTGCATAGTGGCCCCTCACCCATTATGGAGGAGCTAAGGAGCCAGCCCAGTGAAACAGTGAGCACTCCCTCAGCTGCTTTATCCAGATAATGGAGTGCTCCTGGGCTGGCTGAACTGTCAAAGGGAAACACTGTTTCCCTTTGACAGTTCAGTTTAGTTCCCCAGCCGCACATGCTCACTGAGCCATGCAAGTGCTGGGGCGTTTTGCTTCGCCAGCATTGCATAGCTCATTGGAAATGCTGGCTGGGGCACTGCATGTCTGTATGTCCGAGGGGGAGCTCCTGCGCCTCCTCGCACATACGGACAGAGCAGCTGGAGCAGCACCCACACACAGGCCAATGCAGAAGGTACGTTTATGTTCATTGTTTTTATTTAAACATGTGTATGGATGCGTTATGAGTGAGTGTATGGTGATGGATGCTCATGTGAATGATAGAGTGATTGCTGTATGAATGTGCAGCGCCTTGCATATACACATAATCATGTTCATTGTGTTAGGACCAGTGGGGCCCAGGGGACAGGGATGGTATCTTTTTACCGGACATCTATCATTCAAAACCCTCTGCCTTGTCCACAAGGCTTTCTGGGGCCTCGGTCTAAAATACCTTCAGCTATTCCTCCGCAAATACCTCCCCTCTCGAGCTCTTCACTCCTCTACCTCCAACTCCCTCAGGGTCAGTCGTTTATCAAAGAAACGAGCTGGGCGTAGATCTCCGTCTTCGGCTGGGGCCTCCCTCTGGAACAGCGCCCTGCCACTCTAAAACTTGAGGAGAACCATCTTTCTTCCTGCACTTATCAGACCTACCCTGTCTGCTGCCTTAAACGTAGCACTTGCAAATTGCTGGCTGCACTACCACTGTTTGTTGCCTTTATTATTTATTTATTGTTATTTATCTGTTTCTCCTCTGCTTCGCACTTTCCACTTCTCCCCCCTTCCATGCACTTTTCCCCTCACACTTGCGCGTTCTCAATGTCACTGGGCCTAGTAAGATCGCTGTTTTATTCTCCTCTGTTCCCCTCCCTTGCCTTGTCACGCTCTGAAACACTTGTGTACGAGCGCGATAGAAATAAAATATCAATGCCTGCCCCCTGGACTCCCAGCAACAATTGCAAACTGTTTGGCTATTTACCCATTTTTTGTTAAAAGTATGCTCTACAATGCAACATTTTAACCTATTATTTAAAAAAAAATTCACAGGGGGAAACCCCCCCGAACCTCCCCTTAATGCCCCTCCGCTTAAAAAAGATTCACCAGCCGCCACTGGCCCTCAGACTGTGTTGGGAACGGGATGGGGGAACCGAGGGACTATGGTGGGAGCACAATGGGCGGGAACCATGGGATAGTGATGGGAGCAGAGTGGGGAGAGCCCTGGGTGTGTGATGGGGTGGGGAGAGACCAGCGACTGGGTAGGAGTGGGATGAGGGAGCCCAGCGACTTTGATGGGAGCAGGTGACGGCTCGCAATATATACTGTCCATTTGGCATTTCTGGGGGGTCCCGACCTGCCCAAATTTTGCTCAGGGGGGCCCTGGCCAAAAAAGTTTGAAGACCACTGCCTTACACACTTCATTGGAAGAGGACCGCAGCATTTGCCGTGGCGGCAGACAATTTAAGCCCACTAGACAGCTGGGCGCACAGCACCAAGGTCCATCACAGTACACAGGGAGACATAGGTTGGTGCGGACACTGACCTTAACTTTTACTGAGGCTATTTTAAGCCACCTCCATGGCCCAGATCAGAACATCAAGACATCACTGTCCATGGGACATTGGGGTGCGCACATAAAAGGGGCAACACTTTGATTAGTTCTTAAACACAAGTCCTCTGACTGCATGCAGGCAAAGCCGTGCCCGTGTTACCGGGGGTCACCTCTGCTCTGCAGTACCGATCCTTGGATGGAGGTAGTCCCTGCTGACGGAGTGCCAGCAAGATATTGGAGCTGGTTGGTGGCAGCGACCAGGGGCAGACAATACAGGCCTCTGGCTGGATGAACAGTGAAAAATAAGAGGGGCAGACCTGTTCCTGGCAAAGGCTGCGCAGCAGGGCTGCTAGGATAAGCAAGGTTGATCGATGATAATGCTCTGGGCTCTCTGGTAGCAGTTGCCTGCTTCGGGTAGGACCTCATTAGTGTGGCCAATGGTTGTCAGGCATAGCCTGGCAGTTTTGGAGCTTGTGCAAGTGCTGTAGTGGCAGCGGTTTGTAGCACGGCCTTTTTCTCCCCCAGATAGGAGTACACTGCCCATCATCTCGATGGCAGCCCTTGCCGCACCTTTTTTGCCCAGGCATGAGCTGAACATGTGACTGCAGCAGCGGTCCATGGCACACCTCTGCCCCCCAGGTAGGAGCATGACGTGACCGTGAAGTGGCAGAGGTCCTTGCCGCACCTCTCTCCCCCAGGCGGGAGCAGCTTCCCGTCTCCTTCTTTTTTTAATGTGCACAGGGACCTCCTGGCAGGTACAGTGTGGGTCTCACCGGATGAGCCGGTGGTTGTTGGCGTGTTGCCGACTGACTGCATTTTTTTCCACATGTGCTTCGCTGTTCACCACCCCAGGGACGCGGGAGCACATGCCCGCACCAAGCGGGACCTCAGCGGTGTTGCCGACCATCATCGAGCATGACCCGACCAGCAATGCGCACACTGCCAGGCGGGCGCGTGCAGGGGGCGTGCTCCAGGACACCGGGTTCTTTCTTCTTCCTCGTCGCCAGTTGTTGTATTACTGGTGGAGCGGCAATCAGCATTAAAGGCTCTGCTGGGCAGGCAGGGCCTCGGCCTGAGCACGCATGCCGGTGCGCGTTGCATTAACACAGTGCAGGCAGGAGTCATGGTGGCATAAGAGTGGCGAACGGGGCGGACGTGCGCACCCTTTATTGACATGATACATGTCTCCCACTTGTCACATTGCACGTGACTTTCGCATGAGCCCAGGAGGGGTTTGCGTTACATCAATGGGGTTAACTTTCATATATTTCGTTACTTCTTCAAATTGATTTCTACCTTCTACGAAAGCTGCTTATTACATGAGAAGTAGCAGCCAAAGGTGTCACTGCTAAAATATGTGAACAGCATCTTGAGGTTGTGCAACATCTAATATCAGAAAATACACTTGTATTTATTGAATGGCTTTATCACATTCTTCTAAGCATTTGTCTATTTTTTAATGCAAAACATTTGCTGATAGCCAATGGGTAAATGTATCTTGATATGTTTTGTAGTTTAAAAGGCAATCTGCAAAAAACTCAACTGTCTGTGCACAAATGCTTTCTTTCAGACAAGGCTGTACAATTGTCAAAAGCCTGCTCTATTGTGAAAACACCACTGCTCATAATTGCACAAATAGTATAATCCCTGTAGTGGATCTTCCTCACTTCATTTTCACACACATTAGCGTCCTAACAAATTTGACGGATTTACAGCCAGGATTTCAGCATACTTACCCAGGGTAATCCACACCTGGACCCCTTGCTCGCTGTGCTTAGAGAGGCATATGTCACCTCACTGAAGAGGCCCAACTAGGCCAAAACACGTGTCTGGGGTTGCTATTGGTACACTTGTTCCGAGGAGAATCGCCTAGCATTTCAATGCTGGACTGCCCAGGTGGGTGGCAATAGACTGATATGCAAATGGATTTTTCTCCTGTGTGAAAGGTAAAGTGAGCTAAAACGTGGTAGTAGACCCTTCCAAGTGGACACCTTCCCAGAGATCAGGTAATTTGGCCATGTTTGTTCTCGGTAGACAGGCTCCCAGACTTTTATTTGTATATCTAACAGGTCAGGGGGTCCAGCACTTGATACTGCTTCTCAGCTTCAGCCAGAGCTGGGAGGACATTCTGGTTAAGTGACTCAGGGATTCTAAGGCATGATTCACCCTGAGCCTCAGTTGTTCCTTCAGAATCCCTTGGTCACTGTGGCAACCCTGACTCATCTGCTCTGAATACTTTCCATATTCTCCAGGGTTTCCTTAATGTGATGGCTGCTGTTGACAATTTCCTGTTCCTGTGTTAGCCTCTACAATGCCCTGAATATTTTCTCCTCTTCTCCAATTTCTGATTGGTTATTTATTGCATGCCCTTAAGATGTGTCTTTTGATTGGCTGTGTGCTTTGATTGACTAATTGTCCCATCCTGTTGTGCGTTGGGAGTTCTCTGAATTGATATAAAGCTCACCGGCCATTTTTACTTTAAGTGGCAGTCTCACGCCCTCATTGGCTCAAAGTTGGACCACTGCAGACTTTGGCCTTGGCTACCTGTGATTATTCTGTTTTTGTGCGATTATCCTCGGCTCCTTGTTTCATCTCTCTGGGACTCTCTCCAGCTTCTGGGCATTGAGTAGGATCTTATTTGGGCAAAGGTCTTCTGACTCACAAGCAGGGCTTGCTACCCACCATCGTCAGATCGTTTTCTCCTGTGGGTTTGTTTGAATGCCGAGTGCTTGGCTTGTGTCCTTTTATAATGATGGAATCAGGTTCCCTATGCAGTGTTCTCCAAGGGAATTGACCCACCTTTAGACATGCTACTGTTCACAGGTCGGAACACCAGATGAATCATATAGTGATGCAAGATACTACTATTGCCAAAGCCAGTAGCTCTGGCCAAAGGTTTGGTATTTTCATGAACATACCATGCTCTGAACATGTACCCCGTCCAGGTAGCCTACGACTATGGTTAGATCACTGTGGTAGGCTAGCTGTCCTAGGCTGCAGAACCCCCTCTGGGTTTTGGGGTGAAGGTACATTTATGACTTTGTGACATACCACCCTTATTTTCCCTGAAGCTCCCCCCTTTGAGGGATACTCCATATGATGATATGTGAAAAAAATCCATATTTGCTTGAAGTTTGACTTCCCTGCGTTGGACTTTGAAAGAACCATCTCGTAATCCATTTGTTTGCATCCTTGTACATTGATAATGTATTAGGAAGGGCCTGGTTCATCTGAAGGCTTAAAGGAATGGTTTGCCCAAAATTTTTTATTGCCCAAAAAGATGGGCAATAATTAAACAAATATACTCACACTTTTTTTTTTAAGTTCCTATGTAAAAGTTTGAGCAATTCAAGCTCAACATTTGCAAAAGCAAGCACATGGGCGCACCCATTTTGTGAAATGGATGCCCGCCTGTGCCGGCTTTTGCTTTTGCGGCACTAATGAAGGAAAAGCCAGCCAGCTGTAATAAACAAAAGCTACCACTGGGTGGCTTTTCCTTCATTGGTGCCGGGACTCGGAGGACGCGGACCGGAGACTACAGGCAGAAAAGCTGCAGCTGCATCTCGGTAAGTGCTATTTATATATTTTTTTAAAATAAGCACTAGCTGCATTTTTTTTTTCTAAGTTTTCCGGGCTGGAGGAGCCCGGAAAACATAGAAATAAAACCACAGCTTTAAAAACGTTGTATTTATGTTTGCGGTAGCTTTTGAAGCGACCGCAAACATAAATACAACATTGATGTGTTTGAAAACGATAAATACAATGTTTTTAAAGCTGCCGTTTTATTTCTAAGCTTTCTGGGCTCCTCCAGCCTGGAAAAATTAGAAAAAAAAACGCAGCTAGTGCTTATTTGAAAAATAAAATAAATAGCACTTACTGAGATTCAGCTGCAGCTTTTCTGCCTGTAGTCTCCGGTTCGCGTCCTCCGAGTCCAGGCACCAATGAAGGAAAAGCCACCCAGTTGTAGCTTTTGTTTACTACAGCTGGCTGGCTTTTCCTTCATTAGTGCTGCAAAAGCAAAAGCCAGCACAGGCGGGCATCCATTTCACAAAATGGATGCGCCCATGTGCTTGCTTTTGCAAATTTTGAGCTTGAATTGCTCAAAATTTTGCATAGGAACTTAAAAAAAAAAACTGCGAGTATATTTGTTTTATTATTGCCCATCTTTTTGGGCAATAAAATGTTTTGGGTGAACCATTCCTTTAAATAGAAATCCATACAAATATTGTTTTAAGGCCTCAATGACCCACTGGATTGCCAAGCCTTTGGTCCCATTTCCCATTCCTGAGATAGCTTTTGAAAGGTCCTGCACAATGTATCCCCTTCTCTCCATACTTCTCATTAGTTATTGAATGCATGCACCGAGAGGGGTCTTTTGATTGGTTGCACGTTTTGAAATGGCAGCCATCTTTACTTCAGGAAGAAGCCCTGTCTTGTGATTGATGCAGTGTTGGTCTGCTACAGTGTTCGGCCTTGGCTTGCAATGACTAGTCCCCTACAATGGAGCTATCTGCTGCTTCTTGCTCTCTCTTGCTGCAGTTCACTACAGACTCTGGAGATGAAACTTGTTGTCGGCACACACCTCTCCCGACTCACAAGCTGGACTCTAAACACAGATTCTGCAGTTCTCTTTCTCCTGTGGACTTTGTCCTAATGTGTGAATGTTAGTATCGTCTTAAAAACAATCTCAGTTTGGTTCCTTCTACAGTGCCCTCTAATTAAAGGATCTGAGCTACCTTAGGATGTGCTGCTGATCGGTGTAAATTATTCAGTCTCTAACAACAAATGAACTCCTGGCCTGTGTAAACTAGAATAATAATAATTATAATACTACCACTACTAATAATAATAATAATGATCATGATCATAATATCAACAATAATAATAATGATTAAAAAACATAATAATAACAATAATGCATTCTTATATAGCACTTAGTTCTAGACTCATTCAACTTCTATACTCAGCAATAACAGATGTCATGATTACCCCATTTTACAGGGTACTAATAGCTCTGTACTGGGATCTGTACTTTCATGAACCTGCATACAGACACTATGGATGAGATACGTCCAGACAAAACAGGGAGGGGAGGATTCATACTTTAGGGTTGGTGACCACATCACTTAAGTAACAACAGAACCCTGAAAGTGGTCAGGATGGGTCCCACCCTATTCTGCCCCCAGGTAGTTTATGGCTATGGCTAAATAACACTGGTAAATTGGTGCTCATGGGCTTTAGGACCCCACCTGGGCATTCAAACCAAGATACATGTCTGATTTTATCACACAGCCAAACTTGTAATAAGGATCCATGTGTGGGGATCCCAAATTAATAACTAGTGCCTTTTTACCTTCTCTTCCACAATCTACTCCCCGATTCTAGCCACCCAGAGTCAGTCTTCTTGGTTACAGGTGAGGAGAGTGAAAGTGACTGCTAGAAGTTCCAGCTATTATTTGAAGTGCAGACAGGAAAGCACGATTACTCATATTACATTTTTTACATCTGTTTTATCTGGGGAGGTAATGAGACCAACTGCTTAGGTTTACTCTTGCAGTGTTTGAACTTCACAGTAATTGTAGTGAAGTGTAAGGGCAATTGCCATTTGCAGACCATGAAACTTCATCAAGGTGGGTTACAGAGTTTTGGAGTTTGCCCTCATAGTACCAATCCTTTTGCCACTAACTTTATACATCATTTAGGTCACAGACCCCTATGACAAGCCAAATGATTTCTACTTGCCTGACTTATGAGTCCATGCAGGGTAGACATTATTGCTCCTCTATTCTGTCCTGAGGAGCCTGGGACATTGCAGAACAATGTGGAAGTAGACTGGGTGCATCTGGAAGCCTTGCATGGATGTGCTTGGTACTTTCCAGTGAACAGTGGGTCATTTATCACCAAGTATTTAATTCTGAAAAATGTTCCTAAATTCACAAAAGATAGTACTGTGGAATCTACCATATCATTGATGAATAAGGACTTTAATTGGCTTACATCAGTTAAAGGTTGCTCTTTCCTAAGGCCACATCAGCTTTTAATGGCAATAAAAGATGCCTGGGTTAGATATATTTTACATTTAGGTGCCAAGCATAGGGTGAGTTCAATCTAATCTATGTGTTCCACTGCATTACTTTTATCAAACTCTTTCGTATGCAAATAACCATAATGACTTGGTAAAACAGAACAGAATGAACTATGGTAGCTATTAAGGTAAACATCTGTGAAGTACACTATTAAGGCTCCTCAAACCCCTTGATACATTGTAACAACATAGTTGCCATTTTAGAAGGACTGGAGGCTGTGGGCTGTCTGGGTACAGTGTTAGTAGATGAATCCAACAAACCCTGTGAAGGTACTTTAGTAGAAGATGAAACTTTAGCAGATAAGTATGTTGATTAACAGTTGTTACCCAAGGAATTCTATGAATTAGATTGACGGGTGTTAGCTGATGATCTATCCTTCTACTCCAACCATCCGCTAGAAAGGTTGAGGATTCTTCTATATCACAAGGAATATTGAGTGCACTGAATCTAAGATGGTAGAATTGGGGGCAGTTCTATCTCAAATTGATATCAAGTTTTTATATAAATATAAATATAATCCACAAACTATAAACTTATGCACATAGACAATGATAAAATCAAACAATATGCATGAGTACAACAATCGAGTCACATACAACATTACAGTAATGGCGAGATGATAGATACCTTTGATGAGTTGAAACTAGCAATTAGCACAACTCCAGTGATAGGGATTCCCAGCTACAAAGAATACTTTTTTCTATTCTCTCATTCAAATGGAGTAGTGATGACAGCTATGCTTGCACAGAAAACCTCTATGGAATACAAACCATTAGCATTCTACAGTGGGATCCTAGACCCAGTAATGAGAGGCCATTACCCATGTGAGCAAGCACTGGATGCAGCAGATTTTGCAATTGAGAAATCAGCTAGCATAACTATGGCCTGTTCATTTACATTATGTTGAACACACACTTTTTGCCATCCTTGAAAAGCCCAAAAGCATATTGACAACACAGAGGGCTTCGGGCTATGAGGTGAGAATATCAAACTCCTCAATCAAAATGGTCCGGTGTCGAATAGTGAACCCAGACAGATTCATGGTAGAAGAAGTGAAGGAGGCAGACCATGTACATGATTGCACTACCTACACTGAATATTATGATGAGGTCCTCAACGTGAAGGAAAATGCCCTAAGAAGGGGGATAGTTCTCATTGTTGATGGGTCATTGATGATAGATCAGAGACTGCCAATTTTGTATATAGAAACTTGCTTGCAAACGGGAAGTGTGCATGTGAAATCTTGTGTTCATTTCCTGAGTGTCCACACTGTGCATACGTGCAATTGTAGTGAGTTTGAAATACTTATTGTTGCTTAGCACTACTCTTTTGCTGTAATTGCAATTTGCCCTTAGTTTCATGTGAGTGTTTGGAAACTAACTTTTAAAGCAGCTTCTAGGTTCCTTTCTCCAGCAATATACACTTTGTGCCGGTCAGGGAACTACATCCCCCAGCAGCCCTAAAATCTTACAAATCAGGTGACCAGGCGCACCAGCGCACCTCAGTCAAGCCCGTTCTTTGCCGGTCATTGCCGGTATATATACTGCCTTCTTCTGTTTCATTCATAGACTGCCAACTTTGTATATAGAAACCTGCTTGCGGAAGGGATGTGTGCGTGTGAAATCTTGTGTTCATTTCCTGAGTGCTCACATTGTGCGCATGTGCTATTGTAACGAGTTTGAAATAATACTTACCGTTGCTTAGCACTATTCTTTTGCTGTAATTGAAATTGTCGTGCTTCTCTGCATGTGAGTGGCTGTTAACTCACTTTTAAAGCAGCTTGGCACTCATTCTGGGGTTGAGTAGCAACTACAACTCTGATTTGGAACAGGTAGAGCACATCCTTCGTACCGTCAACAATGGGTGCACCTCAAATATAGGGCCTCATTACAACCCAGGCGGAAAACCATGGTGCTAATAGCACCATGGTCCATGCCGGTAACTTACCGACTCCGCCATGGAGAAAGGGGGAATTACCACCCCATTACAAGGTTTCCGGGGTGGTAATTCCCCCTTCCTCCATGGCCCTTCCCCATTTTTGCCCCATAGGGCTCAATGGGAATGGGGAAGGTGCTAAGTATGGTACCGCAAATTGCGGTATCGTACTTAGCACCAAGGTCCCTTTGCGGGTCCCTACTTTAACGGCTGGTGTAGACCAGCCGTTAAGGTCGGGTCCCGCAAAGGGACCTCGTAATCAGGCGCTAATGGGTTAACGGCGCCACAGCCTTTTACGGCGCCATTAACCCATTAGCGCCAGGGTCGTAATGAGGCCATATGTGTTTTAATCCATCTAAAACTGAACAGATAGGGCCTCATTACACGGAAGGCGGTGATCCAGGGTGCTATTAGCACCCTGGACCATGCCGGTAAATTACCGGCACCGCCTTGGCGGAAAGGGGATTTACCGCCCCATTCCAAGGTTGGTGGGGCGGTAAATCCCCCTTCCGCCATTGCCGTTCCCCATTCCCATTTCTGCCCCATAGGGCTCTATGGGGATGGGGAAGGCGCTAATTACGGCACCGCAATTTTGCGGTGCCGTAATTAGCTCCGAGGTTCCTTAGCGGGTTGGTTTTTAACGCCTGCAAAAAGCAGGCGTTAAAGCACCAACCCGCTAAGGGACCTCGTAGTAAGGCGGTAATGGTTAACGGTCACCGTTACCATTAACGGTGGCCGTTAACCATTACCGCCTTCCGTGTAATGAGGCCCATAGTCTTTGGCTCAGTGCGCGCCAGAGGTAAACTCTCAGAGGACTATGATTGCATGCTCATCGATAAACATGCTATCCCCATGAATGCGGACGTAGACTCCACAGCTGATGTTGATGGAATCAACCATGGCACACAATACCACCTAAAAGTGCTAAGGCATGCCAAACGCCTCCTATCCTAAAGAAACCAAGCCATGCCAGCTAGGGCAATGACACTACCACAAATGGACAATTGTAACTCGCTGCTGTTGGGGGCCTCGTCTTGTTGCATTGATCAACTGCAGAATCTACAGAACGATGCCGTTCACTTTGTGTACAATCTATCAAAAAGAGAACATGTATCCAATGCCCGTAGGGAGTTGCACTGGCTTCCCATTTCGGAAAGGATACGTTTCAAAGCCTTGATCATGATTCATAAATTCATATCTGTTTACTCCCCAAAATACTTGAAAGAGCAATTGACGCCACACACCCCATCGAGGCACCTCTGTTCCAGCACCAATTAACTGTTAGTTGTAACCAGGGTCAAAAGAAGCAGGGGATTGGGAAGATCTTTTCCAGTCAGGGCCACCCAACTTTGGAACACCACTACCTTAGGGTGATCGTGCGCTTTAGAAAGGGGCTTAACATAACATCACCCTTGGATTAAGGAAAGATCAGCTTTCTCATTTTAAAAAACCTCTTGAAAACCCATCTCTTCAGTCATCTTTACCAGTTCCCTCAGGTCTCTGTGTTGTCCCGTGTTCCCACAGTCCTGCGTGTTTTTGTGGTGCTCTGGTGCCTATGGGCTTTTGGCACTTATAAAATAATAAAATAAATAAATAAATAGATCAGAGCTCTGTAGAAAGGCACAGTGGAAGATAAGTAGTGAAGGCAGAAGTGATTGACAGCTTTGAAATAGTAACAAGTTCAAGATTGCAAGCACATTTTCAGCACAGACGGCAGAGTTGGTACCTTTGATTTTGAGGCTTGAAACGCATGAGGAGGAGGCTGTAATGGAGTATTCTGACTCTGCCTACGTGACGTCTACAGTAAACACAGGACTGTCACACTGGAAAAGGAGGGGCTTCCTGCACGCAGAAGGCACACCAGTACATCATGCTCCCTCGTTAGAAAGACTTATAGACACACTTGAACTTCCATCGGCTGTCACCACTGATTGAGAAGAAAAAAGGGAATCATATTTCCCAGAATCATCTGACATTGCAACTGTCCCAGACAAATACACACATACATGCAACATGGTGATGAAGGAGAGCTTTAATGTACTACCCATAGTACAAATATGGTACAAATTATTGAGTTGCAGGGGTGGCCACTACCAGAGGACAGGAATTGTGGAAAAGGAGGGGGTGCTCATTGTCCCCCAGAGAAGCAATGTGGAAGCAGGACAGCACCAGGAAGCCTGTTATGCCTTCCTTTAGCCCTATTTATCATATTTAATCAGCCAGGCTCAGACCATCACCTTACTCCACATGAGTTGGTGACGGGATGCCAAATGCATACTCCCAGAACTCCTATCACATGGCCTCGTACCAATGCTGAACATTTTTCCACTGTCCTTGGACAAGAAATGCACGATTATTTAACAGCTCTGATGGAATCTCTTAAGCATATGTCTCGACAGGTGCAGATGAGGCAGGGGGGCTGGAAGAACAAAGAAGCACCTCAACAAACTGACCTAGACAATTTCTTAAAGCCCCTTTTGTTGTATCCTGGAGATAGGGTGCTGTGCCGAAACTTTGTCAGACAGTGGCATAATCCCTGCTTCCAAAGACCTTACATTGTTGAAGTGATCAATCCATCTGCAGTCAAAGTGGAAAGAAAGAGAGCATGGATCCACCACCTTAGTGACATCAAGCTATATAGCAACATTTCCCCCCCCGTCCGTGAATACTTAGCCCAAAGGCAAAAAAGATGAGAGAAGACCTCAGACAAGATTGATGACAAGAGCCAATCAGAAACCAGAGCAATGAGGACACATTATTTTAATAACGCATTACCATTCCAAAGTAAATGAGAAATAACAAATGTTCCCCACAACCATCCTGTTTTTCCTGGCCCTATTTTTCTTTTTGACCACTTATCCTTTTCAAGTAGCTTGGAACATTTGCCTGACAGTATTGTTATTTATCTTGAAAATGTAAATTGTCCTAGAAACAAATGTCCTTTCACTTTTAGCAAGGTCTTTCTTGTTAACACTTGCTCTTTTTAAGAAACAAAAGAAACATTTCCCCTGACAGAAACATGCCTCCATTGAACGAGATTAGATATTTTCTTTTAGCGACTAGAAGACCATATACCCATAGGTATCTGCAAAAGATAGCTATGCCACTTTGTTTACTGGTTCAAAGTACAACACTTTAGCATGTACAGCCAGGTAGGATCAGTCTTTCATCTTCTCCATGACGTTAACACCAGTCCAACGCATATAGTAATGCCAGGGAGAAGGGCAAAAAGAAGTGTAATTGATGATGCTTTATGGGACATTTTGATAATAATGCTCATGTCTCGAATAATATGTGTCGAGAGAGACGTCTGATGAGAGATGGTGTGTTCCCTCATACCTTATGCCATGAGTGTCTCCTGAATATTTACAGTCAACAAAGTATCCACACGCATAGCACACAGAAATGCCTCCATGCACTGGGTAACAAAGGAAGATTCTCCATGTGAGGATAATTTAATAAAAGAAGTGTCAGTGATGAGCGATGTTGAAAGATAACATGAGGTAATAGTTACATATTATCAGGCCCGAGAAGAGGGTAAATAATAATAGAAGACCACCAGTTTCTAAAATGCACTGACACATGGGGAAGAGAAATTCCTGGATGTTGGGAGAGAGGCCAGTAACACATTAAAGGACTGGCATTTACCACAAAAGGCTGTGTCGAAGGAATGATCGGCTGTAAAGCAGAGATGCTTGTAGAAGCATAGAAGCACAGCGAGTGGTTGTGCAAAAGGTAAGTAAGGAGTGCCTTAAAGAATGGACCAAATACACTAAGATACTAACAAGGGTAGAGTATGAAGCAGGCCCACTACACATACTCCCCTTGAAAAATACCTCTCATTGGATAAGAAATACAGGGACAGTAGAAATAGGGAAAATACAGGAGGCAAACACATTTTCGATGTGCCTGGAATGAAGGTAGGTATGGCAGAATTAATGGACCATTATTGGGCTTGTGGTTCCAGAGCCTACGTGCAGCTCCCTCCAAATTGGGGAGGCCTTTAGTCCCTCAAGGTAAAAAGTGCACCATCCCTAGTAGTGTCCCAGAGTGAGGTGCAGACTGGTGATTTGCACCAAATTAATGCACACCAAAGAAATAATAGGTCTCTCACCCTTAATCGCACAAAGAGGGATATTCCTCAGCAAAAGTAGCAAAGGCATATGACGACATACCAGACAAGCACACATTGCTCAGTAGAACAGAAATGTTATTTACATTCTTCTTTACTGCTGGTCTGCAAGCATATGCCAATGCCAAGTGGTTGCAAATAACACAGTGGAAACTGCTGCAGACAATACATACCACGTGGAAGGCTTCAATGCAGTAAGGGAAGAGCTGTGAGCAGTCAGGCTCATGTCTCTCCAAAAAAGGTATGTCCTTGACCTCATTGCGGACATGGAGGGTGGCATGCACATAAAAAGAGGACCATTTTACTGCACGAACACACCTGCAAATGATGAGGAAAATGGGACTGACACGGAAGCGATAGCCACCTTGAAAAAGTTGCACACAAAAATGGAGGAAGAGGTGGAGGACGTTGTAGATGATGACTGGTTTACCTACCTGTTGTCATGGATACTCACCTGGTTGGCTAACACATTCAAAATATTAGTTGCCATAGTGGTACTAGTCTGGTACTAGTATTACTAGCATTCTGTGTCTTGAGAATAACAATACGCCAATACAAACAGACTGCCAAAAAGTCAGTAGGAATGAAAATAGTGATAAACTTTGATACCCATGTGCATGAGTATACACAAACGGATGACTACCCCATACCCAAACAATGGAGAGCCTTATTGCAACTCCTGAGTCAACATTCTCCTATGCTCAAGACCCCCACAATTACACAGAACACTGGGTATATTGTGACTCTGAGGGGGAATGCTGCTACATGGCCTGGAGTCCAGATGAACACATGAGACATGGAGGTAGCTTTATGGGGAGTGAGTAAAATATGGGTACCCAAAGTGCCCTATTTGGAAGAGAGCAGAAGAATGGGAGCAATCAAGGACTTGACCAGAGGGAGGAGTGTTGGGAGGCAGATGACTATGTCATCAATAGCTTCTGCCCCTCCTCTGCACCAATACCGCAAAGGTGAGAGACGTTACTCATTCAGACAGCCGTTCTGCCCTTATCCCCCAAAGGTACAGCAGGGTTTGTGAATTAGTCCCATTTAGCACATTGCAAAGAGTACTTTTGCAGGGCAAAGTGACTTTGTGCCACAGAAATAAACTTTGCACCACTCTGTGAAATAGGCCCGATTAAATGCGTTTTTTGGCAGTGCAAAGTCACTTTGAGCCCCTAAGTTCCGATTCATGGAATTATTTGCATGAAAAATAGGGAACTTGTGCGCCAAACTGCATGCATAATCCCGTATGTCGATTCATGAAATCGACTGCGCGGGACTCTGCCGGGACTTGCGTGGAGTCTGCGCAGACTCGGCACGCCCAAAAATGAGCACGACAAAGTGTATTCATGGATGTGGCCCCGCAATCTCTCACCTGTGAAAATGCCCATGCAAAGCCCTCGATGTCTATGCCACCCGAATGCAAGCGTACAGACTTGAATGGAGGAAGCGCAACTCTGGAAGTAGGTGTGCATGTTGGATTTAGGGGTGTGTGCACGCAGATGGGTTCTGATCCTACTTAGGGGTGCGTGGTCGCAGCGTAGCAGGGTGCAAGGACAGTTTACAGGGGTTTGCACGCAGTTTGACTGGGAACATTATGTTTTCCAGGAAACTGTACGCATGTACTAAGGGTGCTTGTTACAGTTACAGTGGACCCCGCACGGTGGAGCCGAGGTGCAGGCTTGGCTGAGGGGAACCCCACGCACTGTTCACGGGATGCGTGTGTTCGTGCCCTGGGAGTCCGCAAGTGTCGGTGAATGTGGCTGTTTTGGCTTTGCGTGGGAGCGTGTCGGGGGAAGGGTTCCGGCTGCGACTTGCGAATACGGTTACTGTGCGCTGTAGATTCCATGAATATGTGGTGTGCGCATTTTTTATTCTGCGCAGTTTACACAGTGCCCTTCTCAGCACATTGCAAATGCAGGGGAAATGAGAACTTTTCCATGAATTGGGCCGTCTGTGTTTCCAGGGATCAAGAGTCCTTTCCTCTGGGAGGCCTGGGAGACTCAAATAGCAGATGAAGAAAACAGATCCACTGGGCAAAAAGGTAGGTTAAAAGGTTAAAAGGTTAAAAGGTTAAACCCACTCCACGGAGGTGCTGCCCATAAAAATGCCCACTTAGAATTAATTTCAAATTTGACCTTGTGTGACCTAGTCCTTTTGGCCTTGTGAGACCATCATTATCTTTATTGCTGAGTTTCAGTCAATTTCCAACTCCTTGATAGTGCAAGGCATATTGGTTCTGTTGTTCTGTTGGGGGGCCAGTGAATTGAACAGAATATTAGTACCCGGCGAGAGTCAAGCACAATGCAACACGCATTCTGATTGGCTCTCGCCGGGCGAGTATCCTTCGATTCTCGGCTGGGATTCCAGCGGGTGACGTGGCAGCCCCTCAGCCAATGAGGAGGCGGGAAGCGGGGCCATCCCCACTCTGAGCCTCCCCGTGGCTGAGAGGCTGCCTTCGCCCCCCGCCTGGGACTTGGGTAAGGCTCTTTTTTTTTAAATTCCCTTTCCTCCCTCGTCCCCCTACTTACCTTCTTGTTCCTGCTTCCCCGGCGAGGGACGAGGGAAGCCTCCAGCCATGTGTTCCCAGCACGTCCACTCCCGATGGCCGCCATGGAAAGGGAAAACGGACTCTGTTTTCCCTTTCCATGGCGGGCATTTTCTTGGTCGTTTCTTTTTTTTTTCGGGACAGAAAAAAATGCTCTTAGTGCCCCGGTCCCGCACATAATGTGGGCCGAGGTACTAATAGCAATATGACCCTTGCTTGGCTCGGTCCTATAACTATGGGCTACGGGGCATTACCTGAGTTGGTAATGCCCCCGCCGCTCGGGTCATATTGCTTAATTAGATGTCAGAGTTCAGTCTTGGCTTCATTTGAATTTCTTCTCATTCACAATTGCCACTTTTAAATGTTCCCCTTGATTGTACCTTTCATAGCACGGCAGTTAACCCATTGCGTTGTCTTATAAAACTCTTAGTAAAGGTCCACATTTTCAACATCTGTCTGTTTCAAAACCAGTACACAAACAGCAGCAGAAAATCAGTTTTTCCTGTCACTTCTAACTGCTGGGCTTGCATTTTAGACTGAGCACAGTGCTTTCTTTGTCTTTGGAAATGCTTATCTCAGGCTTTGTTACTATATGTTGATTTAAGGGGACTTGAAAATATAGCATATTTTGCTTGCACATGTGTCTTCCAAATGCTGTTGCTGTGCCGCAGTTTACATTTTTGTTTTTAACATGGCACATTGCTCTGCATCTTTTCTTTGAATTAGATTTCCCTACAATGCAAATAACATGAAGTTTTGCAACAAAAAGTACCCTTTTTTGGCTTTCAACCAGGCAGGCAGCTTTGTTAAATTCTGGAGGTATAAAGTCAACTTTTTCTTTCACAAATACTCCAAATATCTGGGAGACCTGTTGTCTGGGCTGAGCTTTAAAAAGCATATGTGCCATTGTAGTTACTTCCAAAATTAGCACTTTGCACAAAGAGTTGGAATTTTGCAAATGCAAGTGTCCCTGAAGGTGTACTTGCCCCCAGAACCCATTTTCCATTAATTGCTGCCGAATGGATGCACAGCCCTTATCTGACAACAGGTCTGTAAATCACAGCTCCAAGGAACTCCACAGAATTACAGTGGCCCTCATTAGGACCCTGGCGGATTTTTTCCGCCATCGACGGACTTTCCGGCCATGGCGTAAAGTCCGTTTACGCCATGGCGGATGGTGGACTTACCGCCCCATTCCGAGGTCGGCGGGGCGGTAAGTCCCCATTGACCCATTTACCCTTCCCCATTCCCATTTCGGCCCCATAGGGTATAATGGGAGTGGGGAAGGAGTTAATTACGCCACCGTAAATTACGGTGGCGTAATTAACACCAAGGTCCCATAGCGCCATGGATTTTTACGCCCGCAAAAAGCGGGCGGAAAAATGACCATGGCGCTCTGGGAACTCGGAATTGGCGGTAAGGGGTCGGCGCAGCTAACGCTAGCGTAAACCCCTTACCGGCAGGGTCCTAATGAGGGCCAGTGCAATTTAGAGCCTGGCAGGAAGCCCATTCATGACACCTCTAGCTGACACACACCTTAAAACACCACATGCCGTGCCCCTGGATTTTGAGACACTCAGGACTGCCATTCCATGGGAGAGATAAAATACAGATGTGTCGACCGGACAGTTGGACTCAGCTCTTACGATTCAGTCAGACTGGACTAAGCTGAGTGGGGGGCACCTCTATGAGATGGCACCTGTGCATTAAAAGATCCAGGGATTATGTTATCTGTGTTGTCAAAAAAACAGACTTTTCTAATTTGTCCAACGGCATCAGAAGCCATTTCGGTCTTGATTGAATAAGTAGGTAAAATTCTGCTGATGCCCGCAGATGACACTCATGAAGCCGCCAAATACATTTGTGGGCGCAAACATTATAATGTCAATCCGCCGTGACTCCTGAAAACGATGAGGACATCCAGGACCGCCTCATAGTAAGGTTGGTAAGAGGTGGTAGATAAATGGTGCAGCGTTCCACCATCAGGATCGAACCCTGTCTGTGGAAAAGTGTGACAGGAATCAAAGTGCGCATGATGGGCTTAGACCAGAATCCCAGCATGTCTTACTTGATTGTCATATCCTATGCATGACTCAATTTTCTCGAAAACGATTCCATCTAAAGGAAACAGCACTTGTGCTTTTCATAAACTCCCGGAGATTTCAACAAAAGTCCGCGCAAAACGAAAAAAAAAGAAAATACAGGATTTCTGGGAATTCAAAGGTCAACAGAAAATTGAATGCTGAGGATAGAGCGGGCCACATAATTCTATCAGCAAGTGAAGTCCCTCAACCCGCTCGGGGGGACTAGCTATCGCAGGACACCAGAGCAGCTGCCTTTGCAACCTTGCCAGCAGGGAAATGCCACGGACTAGAAAGATACACAGCTGTCAGTTCTATTGAATTCGGTGCATTGGTACAGAGAGATGGAGGGCATCCCTCAGACAGCTTAATGCTCCGGGAATGAAAAGAGGCTGCACCAAGCAACTAATGGCAGGGCATATGGCTATACTATAGGTGTAAATCAACAGAAGATGTCGACAAATGCAATTCATACCCAGACACAGAAAACATTATATATACACATGTAAAATCAGTCTGCAAGGTCAGGCTGTTATGCACCAAAACCAATACACACACAGACACATGTGAAATGGAGTTGGAGTACAGGTAGGATATAACCTCACTGCACTCGAAATGAGACATAGTAGCAGCTGTAGCACATGAATGCCATTAAAAGTATAAAAAGCACTAAGTGCAAAAAAACTGATATTGTTTTCATGGCCTTGGGATTTATATTGCAGTCTGTACTGCTTGTAATGTCCTAGGCACTGCGTGGTGTGATTGAAGAATGGATAGCTAACGGTTCTGGGATTTGATACTCATCTTGGATGCAAACGGCATGAGTACTTTATTTTGCAAGAAGTTATCCGCCCCATTGCTTATTGCATTGCCAAAAACATGACGTGAGTAGTAAGCCTTTCCTCGCCAAATTCGGTTTCTGGAGGATTTAAGTAAAACATCTCTATTTTATTTTTGCATATCTTGAATCTTCTTTGGAGAATGAATTGGAAGGAGAGGCAAACATCAAGTTGACCACATTCTCTGTAATTGACGAAGTAGCCTAAACATCATTAAGATCCCCACCACTCCACCCAAGGTTACAAACCCAAGTATTACCTGTAAAAGAAGATACACTGTGTCACATGCAGATTAAGCAGGAGGTGCAGAAAATAATCACAATTCAATTCAGATGGTAAATTAACTCTATTGGCCTCATCACTAGTTGGGCTGTATCCCGGCGGTATTCCTGCCGGGATACAGCCCATGCTAATAGCATTACTGCCACCCGGTCCTGTGCTATTAGAGCCGGATCATGGGTTTGGCGGAACGGTCCTTCCTCATTCCCCATTGGGCCCATTTGGGAATTCCCCATTTTCGGCGCGATTACTGTCAGCGGTATTACCGTGCGATGTAAGCGCTGAAAATCATCAAATTCCCGGTGGATTTCCCCCCTGCTCAGAGCTGGGGGTAAATACTGCCAAACGGGTGATTTGGCGGACCCTTGAATGCGGCGGTAATAGCGTTACCGCTGCATTTAAAGGTTACCGCCCAAGTCGTGATGACCCTGTGTGAGTCTAACTGTAGTGTCGGCAAATAGGATTAAAGAAACAACATTAATTAATCTCAATGCTCCACTTCCGAGTTATAATCAGCAAATAATAAAGTTAAATGAGGGGATTTTCATCACCAAGATCCGTGTGATTTCTTGACAGCAGTGAAAAGCGTGAGACACACAGCTTACCTGCTAGGATTCAAGGGAGGCTCATAAAGAAATGATGGCAAGGAGCAATCATGTGCGAAGGGGGTTAAGCTTACATCTTGGAAAAGTCATCTGACATTCTTTGCCAACAGAGAATGTAAATGCTTCTCTGTTAATTTGGGATCTGAAAGGCATGTTTGAATGTGGAGCATTATTTTGCATTGCTCTTATAGTGATTCATGGATAGTGCAGCCCCAGTGTAATGACAGTGAATCGTGCTACAATAGCGACATGTTTTGATCAGTTGGAGACAGACGCCTATGTGTGCTGCTTAAAATAATTAGCTCTACAGGAAGATCAAAATAAAAACAAAAAACATTATGCAGTTGGAGAAAAAACGGTTCTTTCTTTGTAAATGTAAAGGGCAATGTTTTAATTTGTAAATCTCCATATGACACTAAAGGCTCGCCTTCTCCATGTGCAAAGCCAGAACTATCGGCTCTGCCTGCTCTGCCTCCTTATTCGTATTTGAATCCCTTTCACTAGCACTTACCATGCATGCCCCACAGATCAGCCAAGTCTCATTTAAATACACATGAAATGCTGTTGAATGGATTAGACACTGCCACTTTGTCCCTCTAATTCACGTTTTATTTTCGCACAGAACGTGGTTGAAATAATATGTTTGAGTGGTCGCCCTAACTGTGATAATTCTTCAACTTTAGTGTGAGCAGAGAGGCCTATAATAGAGTTGAATATCAGTCAATAAATGAATTATATGCTCCTCATTAAGATAAGTCAGCTACAAACTGTATTACTGTGTGAGATAATGAATGATTGGAGGATTTCCAGAAATATGGAAAAAATGCAATAAGAAACAAAAATCTGGGGTCCATCACCACCTCAAAGGTTCCAGTGTAGACTCAAAGAGACATGAGATATATAGCAATGAAAGCACTTTGTTAAAGGGATGTTATGGTTAAAAGTAAAACCAAAACCCCCAGAAATTCGCCAGTTATGGTAAGCTAAGCAACCATAACTCGCACCACCACCGTGCACTGCTAAGAGAAACACCAAGTTCATGAAAGATGACTTCACAAATGTCATTGATGACATCACTGATGACATCACATATCAAAAAAATGTTCATGAACATTCCCTACAAGGGGTAGTGTTTATAATGTTGGTAAGAAGATGTCAGGGGTGATCGGGAGGTCTATCATAGACTACTTAACGTATTAAATGTAGGCTTTGGAGTAAGAGAGTGAGCCCTGTTCACCTCAGCACTGGGTAATTCAATAAGTAACTGTTTTCATAATAAAGCAGTCTTCAAAACCATTTTTGATGCTACATTTATTGTTAAAACTCAGCCACAATGTAATTTGGCTCTCTAGAGTCTTTCTCAAGACATGTGGATTGTGGGCTACGAGGTTGTGTGAATGAGTTCAGCATGCAATACCAATTTCTTGTCCCACTATGGTCCCAAATAAGGGTGGGTAATGATCTCGAGGGGTGGTTTGGTGATCACATGGGTACCTGGTTCGGCGTGCTTGGTAGTTATCTGCTGATTAGCATTGTCTCAGAGTCTTTGCAGCGATAGTCACAGCGATCTGTTGATGCAATCCTGTGCAGCACTTCAGGCTGTAGCCACGACAGAATTTTAGCCACAGGCAGAATTTATTTTCCCATTCAAACCTATCCCAATTTTAAATGCCAGTCCCTGGTGACCATGCCCACTTTAACACCGTTGCTAGTATCTTGTGGTCATGGCCAGTATCAAGATTATCTGAGTCATGGCCTTTCGCCATGTCTCAGACAATCTGGCCGCTGCCCATGGCCACAGGGCATGACTCGGACAATCTGGCCGCTGCCCATGGCCACCAACTATACCTCAGTCACCAATGGTATATCACTATTTTTTGTACCTACATTATGACACATTTCTAAAATTAGGACACAGACACATTAACAAAACCTTGCTTTCAAGTCCTTACAAGCTCCTTGCACAACGTTCCTGCAAATCCATCCATGTTTCATTTTTTGAAAAGTGTCAAAATGTATGTGCATACAATAGTCATATAACTTAGCTTCCAGTTGACAAAATCCATTCAGACTGCAGATAAATGCAAGGTTCGGTCTATAATCTTTCCAAAATCTTTTGTGCACATTCGTCAAACAGCAACAAAGTTATAACCCATTAAAAATGTTAAACCCGCCCCTTCTAATTGTGCCCCTCTCCATAAAATCCCACCACACTTTGCAAAAAAATGAAAATCTGGTTCATAAACTTTGAGGAGCCATTCAACTTCACGTCTAGAATAATATCCCAAAATTCCATAGTTTCATTGAGTGGCGCAAACATTATACGCCATCCAAAAACTGATTTTCACCAACCCTGTAATGCAAAGACATGTATTTGTATTTGTATTTGATTTAATTTATATAGCTCTTTAACCCAAAGTGCTTTAAATGAGAACAAGAAAAAATAAACAAGCATAAAATGGCAATTGAATCACAACTTGAAAACAGTACGAGGAAAAATGTACATTATTGCTGAGATGTGGAGGGAGTGGAGAGGGACAGAGGTGTGAGAGGAAATGGGAGGTATGAGTGGAGGTAGAAGCAGAAGTAAGAGGGGAGGTGAGAAGGTGTGAGGAAGAAGAGTGGAAAGAATAACACTAGATAAGCGTCGGAGGTAGGGTAGAAGGGAGTAGAAATGATGGAGAGGGTAAAGAAGTACAGGAGTAAGAGGTGAGGCATGAGGCAGTGGGAGAAGTAGGAGAGGAAGCGAAAGGTGTTAGGGAGGGGAATAGAAAAGATAAGATTTTAGAGAAGAGCAAAAAGAAGGGTAGGAGAGGGGTAAGGTATTCATTTGATTTGCCATCCCAAATAGTGAAAGCATACGATTTTGAAAGAAGGAAAACCTGAAATATCTTTTGTTATCTCGTACATAAATTGAATTGCACGTATTAATTGACCTGCACCAGGGATTGCCAGAGAAGAGTTAAACTCAGGTATTCCGTGCACATACTCTTGCTCCCACTTAGCTTGCGCTGCATTAGAACTACAAAAGCTTGTTCAGGCTTGAACGTTGCTGCTACGTGGAATCTACAGTTCCCATAGTCCCTAACGTCGCACTAAAGGAAACATCAGGCGCTTCAAAGCCAGCGCTTCTGCGACAAAGCCGGTCTACGACAGTCCACGGCGTCCTACGGCGCACCGCAGAAAACTCTGCCAAAATTTCTCCAAACAAGCCTGAAAAGATCACGCAGATATGGGGAATTCAGGACTATGCCAATTACTATCCCAAGCAATAACCCTACAGAACCAAGAGTTAGTAGAAACCTACATTAACTCCAGATTGGATTCCCGGAGAACTTCCACATTAGGAAATTATTGTACTGCACAAACTCCAGATCCTAGCATAAAAACCTCTAATGAAACATACACAGCAAACAAAACTAAACAACACCAAATTAAAATTGCATTACTCAATACGAGATCCCTAAACAAACATGCACAAGAAATTCACGATTACATCATAGATGATAATCTTGATATCCTATGTCTCACTGAGACTTGGCTACAGGAACCAATGAGCCCCACTATCGACATTGCTGTGCCAAGTAATTGCACCATCTTCTTTAAAAATAGAGAGATTGGGAAAGGTGGAGGTGTAGCAGTAATTGCCAAACAAGATCTTAAACTATTTTCCTCCACTATACAATGCACTGGATGCAAGGTTTTACACCTCAAAATGACCCATACCCACAATGACTGCATTAATCTGATAGTCATTTATAGGTCTCCATCATTGACCTCTGACTTTAATGATGAACTGACCAATATCTTGAATAATCTGAAAGCATCAAACATAGGAACAATACTCCTCGGAGATATCAACAGATGGAGGGGCAATGTGAAAGTCCCCAAACCCATAAGCCTAGAAGAAGACTTACTAAATTGCTCATTCACAGTAATAAATAAAGACCCAACTGCTGTCACTGGCAATCAGCTAGATTGGATAATCAAAAATAATGCTGACATAACAGTTCTGGAAACATACCCATGTATCGTGTCAGATCATTATAAAATTGAATCCAAGCTAGCACTAAAACAAAAAACAGAGAAACTAAACAACTCCCCGAAAATGGTTCTAGACAGAAACCTAAAAAAAAATGATGTCTACCATCCTACCGGAAGGTATTAATCAAATTATGCTTAAAACCAAATATGATGACTCATGTGAAGAAATTGTATCCATATACAACAAACACATGAGTGAATTCCTAAACTTGCATACTCCTCTGAAAAATAAACAAGTCCGGCCCAATATAAATTATCAAAAATGGTTCAATTCTGAAGCCACTAAACTAAAAAAAGGAGAAACGGAAACTAGAAAGGAAATGGTCAAAAGACCCTGCGGAAAACAATAAAATGAACTGGAAGAATGCGGACATTAGATACAGGACTAAACTAACTGAACTAAAAAAAAACACTATAATGAACAAATCGTTACTGCATCTAACTCTACTGGAATACTCTTCCAGATTCTTAAAGCTATAGAAAAACCGCCATTCCAACCAACAGAAAAGGATTGTGACACAGTCCAAACAGCCTTTCACAACAAAATTATTAAGGCAAGAGAAACAATCATAAACTGTAAGACAATCAACCTTCCTATCCCGGACGAAACGGCTGAGAATAAGTTTGAATCGCAAAGTCCCAAATTTCAATTCAAACCAATAACATTGGAAGATATGAAAAAAACTCTCTCAAGTATTGGATGTACATCCTGCACTGAAAATGTGCTGTCACCGAAATTAATACTTGATAATGCCGAAATATTTGCTCCTTTCCTCAAAAGAATGGTAAATGCGTTTTTCAGGGACCGTATTGTCCCCGCTATAATCAAAACAGTAACCGTAACACCTTTGCCAAAGAAACCTGAACTCGACCAACAAGATCCTGCAAACCTGAGGCCAATTACTAATTGTAATTTCGTACTAAAAATACTAGACAAGACTGCCACCGAACAACTTCAGGAATTTGTGGACAATAACAACCTGCTCCACCCACAACAATCGGGTTTCAGGACAGCCCACAGTACAGAATCTGCGCTACTAGACCTGCAGACAGAAAAGTGGAGTATCGTTGACAAAGGCAAGACATGCTTGCTAATCTTATTAGACCTCTCGGCAGCCTTTGATCTGCTTGACCACCAAAGGCTCTGAGAGGCCCTGGATCGATCCGGGAACTGCTCACAAGAGGTCATAGACTGGGTGTCTTCCTTTTTGCAGGACAGGCAATCCAAGATTATCTGGGGCAAACACTTCTCGCAAACTAAACCAGTGGACTGTGGAGGATCACAAGGCGCTAGTTTCTCCCCCTATTTTTCAACCTATACATGCATTGCCTATGCACACTGCTGACCCAACTCGGTATATTTTTTACTAACTTTTCTGACGACACCCAATTGGTGTTTGAGCTAAGTGGAGACTATGAACAAGATAGCGAAAATCTCTCAACAATATACAACATCATTGAAAGCTTGATAGAGACAAATTGGATGTGCCTTAATGCCACCAAAACGAGCTAATGATCTTCGGATCACCTTGTGCCAGGAAAAAACAAAGCCCATCAGAAACCACATTCAATATCAAAAAGACACCGATCAAAATATCAGAAAAAGTCAAAACACTAGGCATATACCTAAAGGCATAATTGGGAGCAGAAGCCCACACAGCCTACCTCAAAAGGAACTGCCAATAGCACCAGAAATTACTGAAAAAAATCAGACATCTGTTAAATCAACAAAATAGTACAACCAGAGCCACAATCCTCTCCCGGTTAGATTATGGTAGCTCCCTACTACTGGGCGCCAGCAGCAAATGCTTAAAACAATGGAAAGTGATCCAGAATAACGCCATAAGAACCATCACCGGCAAACCTAAACCAGAGCATATAACAAATGAAAGAAAAGACCTACATTGGCTAGCTATTGAGGAATGCATCATTTTTAAAACTATTACTCTGGTACATGGATGTTTATTCGGTAAAGCCCTGGTATACCTAAAAGACCAATTCAAGTGGCATGAACTAAGCCACAACCTAAGATCAACTAACAAAGGCCTCCTCCAAGTGATGCCAGCTAAAAAAGCAAAGGGACAAGGTAGGGCGTTCACGACAAAAGCAGCCCTAAAGTGGAATGAATTGCCCTCCGCACTGAGACTAGAGACCAACTACCTATGCTTCCGGAAAAAACTTAAGACACCCCTGTTCAAATAAGATACCATCATCAAGATACACTAGGAACTTCATTGCACCCACCACACACTGATATGTTATGTGTGGCTCACGCCACTGTCTTGACGTTCTGAATAACTGTGTCTGTCTACATGTAATACGCTCCGATGCCCGCGGGCTGCGGCGCTATATAAACATATATATAAAAAAAAAGGAGGGAGAAGAGCGATGTGGAGGGGGAGGCGGTTCCAATGGAAGGGAGTGAGGAGTTGGAAAGGGCGGAAGCGGGAGGAGGCGCAGGGTGGTGGAGGAGGAGAGAGTAGGAAAAGATTAGCAGAGCGGAGAGAATGAGAAGGGGTATAGAAAGTAAGAAGGGAGGAAAGGTGGGGGGGGGCAAGACCATAGAGGGATTTGAAGACAAGACAGAGGAACTTGAATTTGAGCTGGGAGTGAAAAGAGGGCCAGCCTAGAGAGGTGAGAGAAGAGGAGATGGAGTCAAGAGGTGAGAGAAGGCAGAGGGAGCAGATGTCAGAGTGGTAGACAGATTTGAGTGGGGAGAGGTGAGAGGAAGGGAGGAAGAGCAGAAAAGTCTGGAGAAGATGAGGGAGGTAATTAAGAGTTTAGTAGTGTGAAAGGTTAGGAGGGGTCGAATTTTACGAATGTTGTAAAGGTGAAAGCGACAAGACTTGAGAGCAAGAGAAATGTGGTGAGATAAAAAGAGGTGAGGGTCAATGTGAAAACCAAGGTTACAGGCATGGGAGAGAAGGAAAGTTGGGAGGGGGGAAAGAGAATGAAAGGGGGAGGGAGGAGGAAGAGTGTTGGCAGGGAAGAAAAGGAGTTACATTTTCTCAGCATTAAGAGTAAGGAAGTGAGAGGACATCCAGAATTTAATAGCAGAAAGGCAAGAAGAGAGTTTATCGTTAATATCGGGAGAGAAGGAGGAGAAGGAGAGGAAAAGCTGGGTTTTATCAGCCTAGAAATGGTGCAAGATACCAAATGAGGAGATGATAGGAGCTAAGAAGGAAGGATAGAGTGAGAAAAGAAAGGGGACAAGGGCAGAACCTTGGGGGACTCCATGGTTGAGAGGATATGTGGGCAAGGTGGAGCCACCCCAGGAGACAGAAAAGGTGCGGTTGGAGAGATAAGAGGGGAGCCAGTTGAGGACAGTGTCTTTGAGGCCAAATGTGGAGAGGGAGTTGAGGAGAAGAGGATGTTGAACAGTATCAAAAGCAGCAGAGAGATCAAGGAGAATAAGAATGGAGGAGTGCTTAGAGTAGCGTGCAGAAGGAGAGAGTTAAGAACCGAGATGAGGGCAGTTTCAGTGGAGTGTAGAGGGCGGAAGCCGGATTGGGTAAAGGGAAAGAGGGAGTGATTAGAGATGAAGGAAGAGTGTTGAGAATAGACAATGCATTTGAGAAGTTTGGAGAGGAAGGATAGGAGAGAGATGGGGTGATAATTGGAAGCAATATGGGGATTAGCAGAAGGTTTTTTGAGAATAGGGATGATAGTCGCGTGTTTAAAAGGAGTAGGAAAAGTGAAAGTCGAGAGGCAGATGTTAAAAAAGGAGGTGAGATAGGGTATAAGGAGGGGGTAGATTTTAGGGATGAGGGGGTAGGAATGGGGTCAGCGGGAGAAGCAGTAGGATGAGTTTTGGTTAGAAGGAGGGTAAGATCAGAATGAGTGACAGGAGAGAAAGAGGACATGGTAGAGGTTGGGGAGGAGGAGGAGGAGAGTAAGAGGGGGAGGAGAGAATAGTTTGGCGGGAGATTGAGAACTTTGTTAGAAAAGAAGGAGGCAAGATCAGTAGCAGAGAGAGGAGAGGCGATGGAAGGATCAGGGGTAGCTGGAGAGAGAAGTCAGGATAAAGTTTGAAAGATGCAGCCAGGATGGGAGGATTGAGACTGGAGTAGGTCAGAGAAGTAGGTGGTAGAGTTGAGGCAGGAGTCATAGAGGGTATGATAGGAGAAGTATGCAGATTGGTTAGAGGGGGTGGGGTGTTTGAGCCATAGACGTTCAAGGCGCCTAAGGAGGCGGCGCATGGAGGAGATGAGATGAAAGCCAAGGTTGAGCAGGTCAGCGAGAAGGGCGAAATGAGGAGAGGGGGTAAAGAAGATCAAGAGTAGAAGAGAGAGTGGAAGTTAAGATGGAGGAGGCATCGGAGGCAGAGAGAGAGGAGAAGTGGGGGAGGGCGGGAGGGAGGAGGAGAGGGATGCAAGGAATCGAGAGGGGTTAAAGTTGCGTAGGTCATGCCGGAAGAAGCAGGTGGAGGATGGAGGGGGAGGAGGAGATGGGGAGGGGGTAGAGGGAAAAAGAAATTAAAGAGTGATCAGTAGTTAGGTATTGTGGAAATAGGAGAGGCGGTGAAAGAGGAGGTAAAGATGAGATCAATAGTAGAGCCAGATTGATGAGTTGGAGGCGATGGGGGTTCCATGTCAGGGTTTTTTACCATTTTTTCCGCAAAAAAACCCACCACATTTTTTTTTTTGGGTGAGTCCCCTGGCCCCAATACCCCCATTTTCTAAAAAAATAGATGGGTTTTTTCTAAAAAAAAATCGCTGTAAAAAACCCCACGAAAAAACATCCCACGAAGAAAGGACGTCGTAGGGGGATGGGAGGGGAGAGAGAAGGTAGGAGTCAAGGATGGACAAGAGAGGAGGGGAGGGAGGTTTAGAAGAGAGATGGAGATTAAAGTTGCCAAGTACAAGTAGTGGGGTGAGGCTGGGGGCAATGAGGCTGAGGAGATGGTCAATGTCCTCATAGAAGGAGCCGACAGGGCAAGGGGGGGCAGTAGATGATTAGGAATGAGATAGCATGAGGAGAATTAAAGATTTTGAACATGAATTCAAAGGAAGGGAGAGTAGGTAGAGAAGTAGGGTAGGGAGAAGAGGTGAAGTGTGGCTGAAAGAGGGCGGTCCCTGAACTGTTCGTGGACATCGGACATGAAAAACATCCTGTATTTTGGCTTTTTATGGCCATATCCCATCCCATCCTCATCAGTACTCACCTCCCCAGAGATTGTTTCATTAGTTTGAAGTGCAATGTTGTGGTTATTAACATGTTTTTACCACGATGTTCACGTACTACAGACACAGTCCGCAAATCCAACATGGGGGGCACTTCCCAAAAATATTACACACCTCACGCATTTCACCATCAATCAGTGGGCGCGTCCCATGTCTGTGGACATCACGCTGCCCTATGGACCAATCGGAGGCCCTTCCATGGACCGAACAGGGAAGTGAGGCCGCCGATGGAACCCAGATATCACACATTTTATTTTTCCTACTTTTTGGCCATTTTAAATAAGAAGTACTTTTTTATGGGATTGTGTGTACCATAATAATATGTGGCTTGTATCTTTATGATTATAACATGTTTTGTCTATATTACATTATGCTATGTAATTAAGTTTTATGCTTTTATGTTTGTTTTATGCTCATGTTTGTGTAAAGTCCAAATTTTGGATTATATCACAATAAAGTAAATAATAATGAAAAGAACTGCTGGACGGATTTACACCAAATGTACAAAAGCACGCTTTTGGGACAAAGCTGCCGCTCCTGCCGTAAATTCAGTGAAAATCCATTAAACGGTTTGGGCTGTATGCCTGAGAAAATTCACACATTTTGGGACCCCCTACTATAACTTTGCCTCGCCTGCACGAAACCTCGCCAAACTTGGCATAATCAATCGGACAGGACCATATACCTTATTTGTCCAAAAAGTGCTCTTCCTATGGGCAGAGCAACTTAATCATAACTACACAGCCACTACTATAGGCCGTGTAAAACAATCCTAATAGAACCCAAGAGTGGAAAATATCTGAATTGGGATGCAACACAAGCAATAGAGTTCTTAGACCACAGAGAACTTTCAGCCATTAAGACACCAATGAGGAAGTCGGACTTTGAAACATTAGACATTTAGGACGTAACACAGCCATAATACAATATAGATACTCGAGTAAATTATTGAAAGAACCTCGAGCATAACATTTACTGTGAGAAGCTCTATTACCTCCTTAAAGCCTCAATTCTGGTTGCCAGGTCCGAGGGGTGCTTTAGATGCGCTGCCCAATAAGCCATGCAGACAAACGTAAACACAACCTAGGCTATAAAAGGAAGCAATCACACATTTTGGCTTCAGCTACGAGCTTCAATGTCACATGAAAGGAAGATTGTAGAGGTCTAGTAGCAACTTTAGAGACCCCAGCTATAAATGCAGTAACCCTGTCAATAGGAGAAAATACAGGACCATACAATGGCATACCGATGGATGGAGATCCCCCAGTGGCCTCATTCACAGCATAAAAATAATGGCTGACCGGTTGGACCATTGAGATAGACTGTAATTCACAGGTAGTTGGGATGACCTGGAATACCCCAAATTAGTAACCCGGCGAGAGACAATCTGAATGCAACAAGCATTCTGATTAGCTCTCGCCAGGTCCCTACCCAGCCAGAAATCCCTCCATCGGGATTTCACAGCCTTTGTCCCCGGTGGGGGGCGTGGCAACCCCTCAGCCAATCTAGGAGGCTCGAAGCGGGGTCATCCCCGCTCCGATCCTCCCCGCGGCTGAGAGGCTGCCTTCGCCCCCCGCCGGGGACTCTGGTAAGTTTTTTCTTTTTTTAAAAAAATTCCCTTCCCTCCCACCCCCCCCCAATTTACCATCTTGATCCTGAGACCCCAGGCGGGGGACGAGGGAAGCCTCCAGCTGTGTGGAGACTCGGAGAGGGCCATCCCCGCTCTGCGCCTCCACACGGCTAGGGGCTTCCCTCGTCCCCCGCCGGGGACGCAAGTACATTTTTATTTTTTTCCCTCTTCCCCTGTCCCACTGCCGCCCTCCCAACCCCACTTACCTTCTTTTTCATCCTTTTTCGGGAGCGGACGCGCTGGGAACACTTGTGACGGCGGCCATTTTCTTTTTTTTTTCTCCCGAAACGCAGCAGCGCCCGAAACGCAGTAGCGTTTCGGGACAAAAAAAAAAGCTTTTAGTGCCCCGGTCATGCAATTTTTGCAGGCCGGGGTACTAATAGCAATAGAACCCTCGCGTCGGGGGCATTACCGACTTTGGTAATGCCCCCGACGTGAGAGTTCTATTGCTTAATTAATGACCCTCCCCGGGCCCCTACGTGTGTCAAGAGGAGAAAAAAGTGTCTAATGGGACCACTGATAGATCTAGAAACACCAACAAAGAGGTCCCTCCACCATCAGTGGAGAGATCTAGAAACAGGAACAGAGAGGGGGCTCCACCATCAGTGGAGGGATCTAGAAACAGGAACAGAGAGGTGCCTTCACCATCAGTGGAGAGATCTACAAACAGGAACAGAGAGGTGCCTCCACCATCAGTGGAGAGATCCAGAAATAGGAACAGAGAGGTGGCTCCACCATCAATAATACAGAGAATATCACGTGCCATCTGGAGAATGTCACTCTCATGATTAGACAGGGAGCCCGACTGAGGAGCTTCTCTCACTCTGTATCATTCTGAAGCAGCAGTGATATTTCCTTCTCTATATATTTCTCTTAAAAGGGAGACTTGTCACAGTGTGAAATGTTTTCAGGGCCCAGTTTCAATGATACGTATAATGATTTATTAAGTTCCAGTTTAAATAACTCTGGAAACTATCTCTGACTCAGGGAGCTATTATGAAAATAGAGGTGGTAAGGACCCTGGGGAAAGCACTCAATTAACTTGTTCATTAACAGTGACTTTTAAACCTGCAAGGAAGATGAGAAATTCACTCAAGAAACTGATATTGAATGGCATCCGGTCATTGCATCGACAACCAAAGCATTGACAGCCATACCATCTAAAAAAAAGCCTCTAAAGCCTCTAATGCATTTCTTTAGATGGTTAAGGGTTTAGTTTAATAAAAATTGGTTTTAAAGGTTATAAAAGGGGGCTTAGGGGGACCCCCATTAAAGAAATTAAATGAAACATAAATGCATTAGATGCTTTTTTTTAGAATTTTTTTTAGATGGTATGGCACTCCAAAGTTAGGCAAGAGTAGCACAGGTGCAGCCCCCTTGGAGCCCCAGTCTCCAGTTAGAGTTGCAAACAAAACCTGAGGGGTGGCAGGGGTGCTAATCTGGGTCCCTGCTGCAATAAGCTCAAACAGTCCAAAGATGTTCTCCTCCTAGCGTGCTTTCATGCCTCAGCAATCTTCAGGGAGGCTGATTGGATGTAGGTGTGCAGGGTTGAATCCCTTTGGTATGTACCAGGCAGTGGCAGCAGGGAATGCTGGTGACTATAGTGTAGAGCCAACCAGGATCCAACTCTCCCCCATTTTTTCAAAGTTAGTCATCAGTGGGGAGGGAGTTACCATCCATATGGCACTCCAAAGTTAGGCAAAAGTAGCGCAGGTGCAGCCCCTCTGGAGCCTCAGTCTCCAGTTAGATGTGCAAACAAAACTTGAGGGGTGGCAGGGGCGCTATTCTGGGTCACAGCTGCATTTAGCTCAAACAGTCCAAATATGTTCTCCTTCTAGCGCGCTTTCATGCCTCAGCAATCTTCACGAAGGCTGTTTGGATGCAGGTGTGCAGGGTTGAATATCTCTGGTATGTACCAGGCAGTGGCAGCAGGGAATGCTGATAACTGTATTGTAGAGCCAGCCAGGATCTTCCTGATGCCTTCAATTTTATAAATGAAAAATTCTTGGCAGAGAGTGACCCCACTAAGGCAAATAAATCCTTTGGTTGCTTCAGGGCCAGGGTCGGCCTGTCAGCATAAAAGAGGTATTTAGCCTGCATGATGGCCAGATGGTATTGCTTAGAAGTAAGATGAAAATCATTTTGTCCTCATCGGCATAAGCGGAGTGCCACGTGCGCTCTGCTTGCCTTTGTTTAAGTCGAAGGGATCTTAAATTCTTGTTGAGCCAGGGTTCGGAGGGCCAGGAAAAAACTCTGCAAGATTTCAGTGGGGCTAAATGATCAGCCACTGAGGTGAAGGCCTGAGAAAGAAAAGAGAGGTCAACAGACTCCCATAAACTGCACTTATCACACAAGGAGGTAATAATGCCCTCCCTGGCAACTGAAAGCCAGCTGCTTTACCAAACAATCTTAAAAGCTGGGGCCCAGCAAGCAAATGGGGACTGGATTATAAAAGAGACAACACAATGATTAGACCAATCAATAGCAAAGGGAGCAAATGTTGAAATCAGTGATTCTTCAGAGAAAACAAGATCAAGTGTGTTACTTCTCCATAGCAGTGCTCACTCAGCGTCTCCACATTTCCAGCTGGCAACAGCAGTGGTCAAGAGGCTGTCTCAGGCTCATTGCTAAGTAATGGGCACATTCTATACCTGGCAATGCAAGATGGGACTGCAATTATCCCCTGATGAGCGGTGATCCAGAAGGGAATCCCCTTCAACAGATGACTGTGGTACTTCTGCAGAATCCCTGTTTTTCATCACATGGACAACCTTGAAGCTTGTAGAACACATTCCCAGAGTTGCCGACTGATATTCCTGAACAATTTCGTGTTCTTCTGGGATGTTCTCACTTTCTCTTCTTGATCATTCAATATTGTGTCTACTTTAGCCCATATGTGAGGCATTCCACTGCATCACCACGTTTGCGGTGCATGTACTTGAGCTTCACAGTTCAAAGGAAAACCTGCATAGTTTAAGTGGTGGTTCTGAAGGTGTCCTGTTCAAACTATGAGATAGGCCTGGATGTGAAACACGCAAAAGTGCTTCTGATTGTTTAAGCTGTGCAAGCACTTAGTTCACTCAGGGTTAATATCAGTCTCACCCCCTCATTGCAGCTAATTCAAGATTTAGTTTACCCTAATCCAATGGTTTACTTTAAAATATTGAACCCAAAAGGGACAGCATTATTTCATGTCCCAAACAACACACAACAAACTCAGAGTCGTTGATTATTTGCTATATACACCTCGTATGGGGAAATGATCCTTTCTGTTATATCTACATTACGTTAACACACAAAACAGGAACAGGAGCAAGGTCATTGTTTTACAAAATATTTCTTTGAGAACTGTTATTGAGTTCCCTAATCCTCACCCTCACTGAAGAACACCTTTGATACATGAATAAAACGTGGACTGCTTTTTTGTTTTCACCTGGTATTTTCTGCAATGTCTATTATTATGTATTGGCGGTAATTTACAATGAATATGAATAACACTCAAACCAATCTGGTGTCATATAGACACTGGTCATTCATAGTTGTTGCTCTCAAGCATGTATGCATCTCACGTGACTTGGAGATATTTGCATAGTCTCTGGTCGACCAGTTTCAATGATCTGTTGTTTCAGTCATCTTCATCAGGACCAATTTCTTTGTTACTTATACCATTAGTCGTCCATGCGTCAACTACGGGGGGGCACCCAGCCCAACCTAGGGAGTAAAGTCCGAGCATGACCTGATTTTACACACAACAGGTTTTTTGGATCTTCCCCTTTCTCAACTCCACCAAAATACTGTCTTTGTGTCCATCCTCCATCTCTGTGTGGCTATCCCATTGTCTCATGCAGGATTTCTGTTGAAACACCACGTATCCTGTGTAGTGTATGTCCTGGGGCCTTATGTTCTGGAACTCCCATATGTAATATTTATTGCTTCCTTGTCCCATTACTTGTTTGAAGGTTGTGTAATGGTGCCCGGAACAGTGTAACTTGGAAAAATGGAAATTATCAGTTGCTTGGTCACTCTTGTCCTTTATTGCATACTAGCAAAAAGTACCCCTACTCCGCACAGATTCTGTAGACAGACACGATAACACGCTCATCAATTGTTGAAAATCAATTATCCTGTAGGTTGTTGTTCCGAGTCGCTTATCGCTGTATGTGCACTCTAAAGTAAACGGCACTGAGAATGGATGCGTGTGGCTGACTGACATACCCTGGAGCAGAAGCAGAGGGGAGGCGAGAGTTGTCATGCTGCAGCATGCTAGGCCATTTTGTGCGCTCTCCCCACCTGTGGCCTCACCAGGTCGCAGTGCAGTGCGTTGCGGTACAAATATTTTAGAAACGGTCCATCCTAGGGCCTAGTTATCAAGGTCCCGTAGCGACATCTGACTTTTGTTCATGGTGTGGAGATGCTTAATATGAGCTTTGTCCAGTCCTTCTCTGACCACATTGATGTTTCACCGATTTCAGGCAACAGTCTCATGTGTGAAGGGTTTGAAATCCAGGGAAAGGGGTGGGTTGTGCAAATGTAACTAATAATGTCCAGAGGGTCTTACAGGTAACTAAGCGACATTTGGTGCAGATTGGTCGAACGGTGTGGAATTGTATTAGGAACAAACTTAACAGATTTTCTGCTTCATACATAGAGAGATTTGCTGTGACTGGGTATTTTCTGGGGCTCCATGTGTCTTGCCAGTGGGTTTGTTGGGGTTCAGTCAATTCTGCGTATTTTATGTGCTGGACTGTTTCATGTGACTTGTGCTTGTGCAATGTGCTGTATATGTATTGGATAGCTGATGTCATGTCCAATCTATGATCTGCACTCTGTGATTTTACTATGATAGGTGTGTGTGTCTCCATCCTGTTGTTGATTTACATGCTTTGATTTTTAGTCCTGCATTCACAACAGTAAATACCACAACTACAACTTTCATAATGCAAAGAAAATAAGTCTTGCCAAATGGGTCTGGCTTTAAACATTTAGAGGAACTCTTTTTCTTGTACTAAAGGGGATTTGCAAAAAAGTCTTACCCTCTAAATTTCACACAACCGGATTTATTGGCAATTCGTGTTACTAGTGCATTACACACATTTTCTGAATTGTCCGTTCTCTAAAGGCACACAGAGATAGGAAGCAAACATCGGAATTTACAATTATTTCTGGTGTTGTAAGGGGGTCACAAGCAAAAACAGGATAGAATGAATTGAGCTGATCCCAGCAGGGAAATCTAAATGGTGCATAAAGGCTAACATCAATCAACATACAGGTTGAGATTTGCTTCTGTTCCCTGGGTTTTGGCATTGAGATGAAACTGCAGTGAATTTGAAGGAATTCTTTTTATAGCAGTTTTCATATGTCTTGTGTTTGAATGTATTTCTTAATAAAACAAGGACTTGTTCCTTGTCTTTACTGTCAGGCACCTGGGTTTCCTTCCCTCCAGCCTGCTAAGGGATCTGTTCCTCCTGCAGAGGGGCTCCGAGATTTTTCCCTCACACGGTAGGGGGACCCTGAGCATAGACTCTGATTTAGTAGTAATATGCAGGATATCAAATGCATTGTTGAAGGGAGAATTGAGGTCCCTGAATGCAATCTGTACACTAGGATAAAAGCAGAGAATCAAAAGGTTGACACTTTCTGTAGGGGGAATAATCAAGAGGCCACAAAGGCTGGAGTTTTTATTTATTGTGTTATTAATTTGTTGTAATTGTATAAGTTTGCAGAAACACTGTACAAAGTGAACAACAGCAAGCGGAACAGTCCTGTCTGCGGGTGCTTTACAATAGTGCAGAGAGGTTGATTTGGAAAGTTCACAACTTTAATATGTGGGGACAAAGGAAAGAGAGGCGCAGGAGAAAGCTGCAATAGGAATCGAGCCAGCTGAGAATAAGAGTGAAGAGCATTGGCAATTCAAATAGTTTTGGCATTTACTGCTGTTATTTGCATTTTGCATTTATATGCACCAGGGTGCAGGGAGGAGAGTGCAAAGTTTTAAAGGAGGATGTGATAAGGGCTGCAGGTGTGCGATGGAATAAGAAGTGTAATAGAGCAACGCAGGAAGTCCTTGATAGAGGGTGCCGATGATGAGCAATAGGAAATATGGGCGGGAAAGAGTGAGAGTAAGAGAAAAAAGTGAGTATGAGCGGAAGGATGAGAGAAAAAGTAAGGGCTGAGACCGAAGCAGCACAGGCGGTTTTTATGTTGTTGTTGCTATTAGCACCTTGAGTGTTGCCGGGTAGCACACAGTAAGTGTAACTATCTAAAAAGTGTACTTGCATTAGCAACCTCAAACATATAGTTAAGGCTGAGTTGCCGTTGCTGGAATTTGGTGCTGTGATCCAACATGAACGCAATGAGGGCTTAACAAACGGAGCACTCTTGGCATTCATATTTATCAATATGCATTTTTTTTTATCTGGTTTTATTAGGTTGAGTCAAACAAAATAGATAACGGTTGGCATTCGGGGCATGTTTCAGTCATGTGATATGTGCTTCTTGTTCCTCCCTCCCTCCACCAAACGAATCATAACCATCAACAGTAACTTGGATTGCCCCCACCTCCCAGAACAGATTTTCTTCTCTTTAGTACACACATGATTTTGTGTTCTTAACCGTGTTGTACATGGTCCACATTTTGAATGCATCCATTCAAAAGTCCAGGTTATAAGGTCATGGTGCTGACAACCTCTCATCACTCTGATTGCCGGGCTCACACATTTTGCAGGTCATTAGATATATTTTAAATATTGAATTCTCCTTCATTCTATCTGTGTTGGGCTCCTTGGGGGATGTGCTAATTTACAAAGTCATTCCATATCAACTCATTTTGAATTGGTCTTTAGTGGAGGGCTGCAGTGATTCTCGCCATTGTATAAATGTTTGTGACAACCTCAATACACTCTCTCTTGCTCGGGAGTTGGCACGCTTTCCACTTGATTACGAGGCAGGCTCATGCGGCGAGAAGTAAGGGGGCCACAATTACGTTCACTTTCAAGACATCATCTTCGCATTCCTCTAAACCAAACAGTATCAGGAGGGGCATGACTTCCCGGGAGATCCCATCTATCTGCTTGATCCATCTCAGGACTTTGTTCCAATACACCTGGACCTGGGGACATTCCCACCACATGTGCCAGTAATTGGGCCTCTCCCCACATAAATGCCAGCACATAGGGCTCGTAGCTTGAAACATTTTCACCAATCTGTAGGGGTCATATTGTCACCTGTGCAGCAACGTAATACCATGCAATTTATATTAATATGCATTTCAACCTTGAGAATAGAACACAATTTATATATTCCCTACAGAAGGGTGGGGAAACTACATGAGTTCATTTGTACTGTTGTGAATGGACAATGTGTGTGTAGGACAGTGAAAACAAAAATCATTACAGGATTAATTGATCTAAGCAACATGTACTTGTCAGCAAGAGCCTGGCAGCAGACTGGCACCTCAGCAGGGCACCATGATACATCCTGTTATGTGTTATAAAAATGTTTTTTTTAAAAAGGGCCAATGGCTGCTTTCAATCAGGCAGCCATGTGGGGGCACACACCCAGGCCCGGGATACGTGCCCCTTTTGCCCTCCCATAAAGAGGTCTCTTTGCTGGGACAAACGATCATACACGGGTTTTCCAATTTTGTGCAACTTTTCACAGCATATTTTCATTTGGAAAAAGTAGGTAACAGAACCAGCAGAAGACACGTGTCGCCTGTGTGACTGGCCATGGATTTGCACTTCTGGGGGGTTTTCAGCCACCACTCACCTACAGAACCATCGTTAGAAGGGTACTCGGTCCAAAACACCACTCCGCTAAATCTAACAATAAGGCAAACGTCTCTGCACATTGGAAAGGACAGCCCTGTGCCCATTGTGAAAGGCTGCAACTCTAAATTAACATTCTTTGGGTGATAGGAGCTGATGTGGACTTTTGCAACTGAAAGCCCTCGCAGCCTCACCTCAACAGTTCATTACGGAACCAAAATGACCCATTGCCCTCTTTTTAAACTGCCCAATTTATTTCCATATCTGCTTGACATGCATGAGTGACAAAGGTTAGGTTGCTCCCCCTTTCGGAATGTAACTTTTCTTGTACACTGTTCATAATTACAAGCAGCAGAGTTGTGTGTTAAAATGTGAATGATTAGTCTTTATTCCAGTATGTGTATACGTTCATTCCAAAGGAGGAATACAGTACTGTGAAAAGTACACACAACCTAATGCCTACAATCTAAAGCTTTAAAGAAATTCGTTAAATGAAAGAAACGTTGGCTGTTTTATAATGCCCATCACCAATGGAAAACCAGTACCAAAATGCAATGGAGGCAGAAACGTGTTTTGGAGCCTGTTGGGCTATATATCTGGCACCATCTGTGTGTGACTCACACTTATTCAATGATTATCAATGAATAATAGGGAGGATAGCTCAGGGGCAACACGCTCGCCTTGGTAGCAAGAGACACGGAGCAACACATGGTCAATCCCCGGGTCCGCACTTAGAAACCTCTGGGCATTAAGTGCGTTATAAATGGCCAATTACAATTTTCGTGATAGAACTGATAATTGACTGTTTTTCCTGGTATCTTTATAAATTAAGTGCTCTTTGTTTTCTCTGTTTGATATATTGTGAAAGATTCCCTGCCAACCAAACCGCAACAAAGATAATAATAATGCATAAGTTAAATAAATACCTAACCAGTGCCAGGTGTTGTTTGGTCCACTGATGTCCTTACACGCCCCGCACCCTTAGGCTTTGTTGTTCATGAGCATGTCACCAGTAGCCCTTGATGGCATCATTGGACCATTATACATAGTCAGCCACGATGCAAAGAGCCAGGTTGACTCACAACCAGCCAGAGCAGATTACGGAAAAGCAGGAGGCCTGCAGGGTGGATCCCAGCAGCAATATACTGCACTGCAGAACCATTCTCCCCCCACACACACTTTCTTAATATTTGTGAGAAAAAGCTAACATCGGCTAAATAAAAGCACACATTTGGTGTTTTTTGAAATGCAAACATTTTTAATGATATCTCCTCCTTGCATGATACTCTAACGTAAATGCAAGTCACATTGGCCCTGTGGTAATCCGGCCGAAACAAAAGTCCACCTGAAGTAAAGAAAAAAAATGATGCTGTACCAGTTCATTAGATCTTTAACACCCAGCGCACTTCCCCAAATGCGATGCACGGAAACCAAGCGTTTCTGGGCGGTCTCCCATCCATGCACTCACCGTAAGCAGGGGAGGTGCGGCTGCTCAGGATCTATCTATCTATCTATCTATCTATCTATCTATCTATCTATCTATCTATCTATCTATCTATCTATCTATCTATCTATCTATCTATCTATCTATCTTTATATCTTTATATATTAACAGTCACATTTTTTGGTTTGTGACAAAGTGTAGTTTTTTATACAATTCCACACCGTTCCACCAATCTGTACCAAATTGTGCATAGTTAGGACCCTCTGGACATTATTGGCCACATAACATTTGTACACCCCGCCCCTTTCTGCAGATTTCCGCAAAAGTGATAATTGATTTATGGGTTTGTGGCAAAGCATTGTTCCTTATAAATTCTGCACCGTTTCACCAAACTGCACCAAATTTTGCTTAGTTACCTGTTAGGACCCTCCAGACATTACTGTCTACATAATATTTGGACACCCTCCAGGTTTCAGGAAAAGTTAACGTTTGTTTGTTGGTTTGTGGCTTGGCAAAGCGCTGTTCTTTATACAATTCCACAATGTTTCACCAATCAGCATTGAATTGTGCATAGTTACCAGCTACATGCCATTTAGACATGTCCACCCCTTTCACCAGATTTCAGAACAAGTCAAAATGTTTTGGGGGTTTGTGGCTTGGCCATGTATTGTTTCTTATACAATTCCTCGCCCTTTCTCCAATCTGCACCACATTTTTCATAGTTTCATGTTAGAACCCTCCAGACATTACTGGCTACATGACATTTGGATATCCCACCCAGTTCCACAGATTTTAGTGCATAACATGTTTGTGGGTTTGTGGCCTGTTGAAGCATTGTTCCTTATACAATTCGACATCGTTTTACCAATCTCCATCAAATTTTGCATAGTTACCTGTTAGGACCCTCTGGACATTACTAGCTACATGACATTTGGACACCCCACCCATTTCTCTGGTTTTCAGCACCTTCACACATAAGACGGTTGCCTGAAATCAGCAAAACATCAATGTGGTCGTAGAAGGACCAGTCCTGACATGAGGAACAAAACCCAAGGTCCTGGCCCTAGGATGAATGGCCAAAGCATTTGCACTGCAATGCATGGCAACAAATTGCGATACGCCAGGGTGAGGCAACAGGTGGGGTGAGAGCACAGAACTTCGCAGTTTGCATCGGCACACCAACTCTCACCTCCCTCCAACATCTACTCGTGGGTATGTCAACCAGCCACATACACCCATTCTCAGTACAGTTTACTTCAGGGTGCAAAGCGCATCAAGAGATAAGTGAATTGGAACACTGACCTACAGGACTAGTGGTATCATGTCCATCTACAGAACCCGTTCAGAGAACGGGTACTTCTAGGTTTGAAGAAAAGCCACTGAAAAAAATGCAATTAATTGCAACTGGGAAGGCCACTCTTAAATAGAAGCCTTATAGATATAACATTATGCTTGTCAGAATTAAGCAAATTGCCCAGTCTTCATAGAAGAAAGCTAAATAAACATGCCAGAAACTTCACAAGCCAATGCTTATCGTAAAATTGGCTGGTAGACAACATCCAGGAAAAAACATGGCGCAGTGGAGCTCTAGCACCACCTGAGCTGTGCACCCTTTGTTCCCTTGCCAAGCCCCCATCCCTCTAAAAGACAGTTCACTTCTTCAATCATCGCAATCATTGAACACCCAAACCTTTATTATTAAAGCCCTTTTCCTCGTCTCCTTGGGTCACAGGAGTGGATGGTGGAGATCATCCGGGAAAACAAAAGCGCCATGCCTGTGCCTATGATAGCCGCTCACAAGCCCCATTACCCCTAAGGTGCACAACTCGTATAATGGAAAAACCAAACATGACAAATTGTCGCCGCCAGAGAAACAGTGAGTGAAGGTCCATATCCCTCGCATAATTCACCTACCCGTTGATACTCAGTTGCGGAATCTAGAGGCAGCAGACACTGTAAAGCTGCATGCGCAATATCCTGTCACTGCTGATGCCTGGGCTGAGGAAAGCAGATCACTCTGTGGCTTCCGCAGCTACAGTGTTGAAAGACACACAGACATGTGACATGTGACAGTAGTCCTGATTAGGAGAAAAAACGTTAAACAAGCCACTATTGGATTATATTTGCATAGTACAACAGGAATGAACACTTGGAGGATTGAATACCACAGCATTTCCATTTGTCATGCCAACCACAAAGACTGCTTCTTGGAACTACTTTCTTCTTGCGGGAATTGTTTTGGTGAAGTGTGGTGGTTTGCACCACCAAAAAGTTCCCAAAATGTTGACCTTATTTCTGGTGAGGTGGTGCAGAAAATACGGCACTGGCCGTGGGAGTTATGAAATGGAGACATTAATGGAGACATTTGTGTCAAAGAGGATCCTCAGGCTATGAGCATTGAAGGAAGGTGTGGGGCCAGGGGGAAAGATATGAAGAGGGGTAGAGGTGGTGCATTACAAACTTGGAGGTAAGTAACCTCTGTCTTGGAGGAGTTCAGCATGAGACACAAACATGCTATCTAATGGTGGATAGCAGTGAGATAGTGAGAAATGTGTGTGGGCATTTGAGTTGCAAGGGAGTAAAAGGAGCTATACATCTAAGTCACTATTGCAGACATGTGGTAGGAGAAGCCAAAGGTGCAGATGAGCTTACAAAGCTAAGGGGTGTAGAGGGTAAAAAGCAGAGGCACATGAACGCATTTCTGTGAAACTCCATCTGAGCGAGGGGTGGTATCAGAGGTGCTGGAGGACATTTTTTTTTATTTTTTTTTTATCGGAGGTGCTGGAGGATATTTTTATTGTTTTATTTTATTGTTTTAAAAGTGCGACGTAGCCCGAGAGCAGCAGAGCGCTGTATAAAGTGTAGGTAGCCAGAATTTGGGCTGCCATCTTTCATCTTTCAACAGTAGCACCGTACTGTGAGGTCTGTGCATCAGTATGTGCATCCATTGGAATTAGTCTTGGACAGGTGTCGATGAAAGGGCCCTGTTTTGAGAGATTTGCGAAATTGGAGACAGTACATATATGCAGTTAACTAAAGTTAAATATTTATTGAAGGGTGATGTTCTCTGTCCTACAGTTAATGTGAATTCCTGATCCATTGATGTTCCCAAAATCCTATGGCTATTAACGTTTGAACTGTTTGAGAAATCGGCGTGAACATTTGCAAACTCGATGGTTAGCTTACAATTAAAGGAACTGGAAGGTTTGGTGCCGATCCGTGCAAACGCTCAAACATTGTAAAGCAACAGAACAAGGTGTATTTTTGACATTTGGCGTTGGTTTTCTCATGGATAAAAATGTGCCTCTTTTGCTTATACCCACAGCTCACACTAAACTATGGATTATTGCCAATATATTAAGGGTGGGGCACCATCGAAATAGGTGGTGTGGGGGAATTCAGTCCACTAGTTTTTTCTTTATTAAGCAGATTGCGGTATGCTCTGTGTCACCAAAAATATATCTGCTACGATGTAGTGAAGGAGATGAGGATTTCCAGAAGCAAAATGCCATCACTTTGCTTTATGGAGTGCTGCTTTTGAAAAAAATTGAACCGGCCAGGGAGTAAATAATATTCTTTCCAATTGCAGATTCTTTTTAATTGAGAAGACTGGAAAGCTTTCTGTTTTGAGAAAGTTGCTTTCCAGCCCCTAAGGTGCCAACTGGGAGGTACAAAGGTTGATTGAGAGCTACTCTGGATCTGAGGTGGCTGCCTTTTGCTCCTGATTCGATGTTTATATTTGCTCTGGATCTGAGGTGGCTCCCTATTGCTCCTGATTCGATGTTTAGATTTGCTCTGGATCTGAGGCGGCTCCCTCTTGCTCCTGATTCGATGTTTATATTTGCTCTGGATCTGAGGTGGCTCTCTCTTGCTCCAGATTCAATGTTTAGAAAAAGCTGCCTACTGTGGGTCACCAAAAGGAGGACATTGTGTGAAGTGGAGGTGATGTCCTTTTGATTGCTTCAGAAACAGAGAAGAAATGCCTGTTGTGGAATGTGGAAAGCTGACCTTGGGGCTTTGTGAGCGAGTGACTGGCAGAGTAAGGAGCGTAGAAGCTTACCAAAGGTAGCCCTGCCTCAGACAGACCACTAGGGGGCCCCATGATGCTGCTATGCTGCTGAAGGACACCCTACTTGAAAAGGTAACTAAGAAAAAAGTGTGTGTGAGAGAGCTGTTTTTGAATGTAAGCTATGTGTGTTTGTGAGTGTGCCGTTTGCGTGAGACATATGGAATGCTAGTGTGTGCATATATGTGTTTTTGTGTGTTTGTGTGGGGGAGGATGAAGTGTTGGTGTCTGCGAGTGTGTGTGTGTATGTGCATGCGTTTATGTATGTACATGAGTAGATACGCGCACATGTGTGTGCATGCACATATATGTTTTGAGTCTGCATGTGAAGAGCACCAAGACGCTGATTTGGTGCACTAGTCGACTACTGCCATATATTGGAGACACGAGTATAAGATCTTTAAAGTGCCAATCTTGACATATAATTAGGGCACTAGTGCCACAAATGTGATTAATAATGGCAATGCTGACAAGTATATTGGGGGCACAAACAATATAAATGCAGTTAAAATGGCACTGGTGCCGTAGCTTGGGGGCAGCAGCCTCATGAAACAGAGTTAAAGTGCCACTGCTGACAGATGTAGAGGCACCTGCATCATGAACATTTGTCAAAGCGGAAATGCAAACAAATATTGGTGGCACCAGCGTCATTAACTAGCATTATGAACCTTATTTACAATGACAATCCCAACAATATTGGTAGCACCAGTGACATGAACTTGTTATTAAGTGATAATGATGACCAGAGTCAAGTGATAATGATGATACTGATGCTATATATTGGGCCAACCACAAAAAGAAGTATTGTAAAGAGGCACTGCTCACATATATTGGGGGCACTAGCATTATGGCGAAGATTTAAAGTACCACTGCTGATATCTATTAGGGGCACAGTAACATGAAACTATTTGAAATGGCAATGATATATTAGGGCATCAAAGGCATCAGCATGCATTTAAAGCAACAATGATGACAGACAAAGAGGGCAACATCAGCATGAAATTGTGTTAAAGGGGCAATACTGACATACATTGAGGGTATCATTATCATGACAAATATTTAAAGTGGCAATGCAGACATACATTGGTTTCACAATTATCATGAACATGTTATAAAGGGACATATACTGGTGCCACACACATCATGAAGTATTTTAAAGTGGCAATGCTGACCTATATTGTGTCGCCAACATCATTAAACATATTTAAAATAGAAATGCTGACATATATTTATGGCCCAGCATCATGAAGTCTTCAAAAGTGGCATCGTCGGCATATATTGGGGGCACCCATGTTATTAAGCAGATTTAAAGTGCCAATTGAAACAGGTTTTGAGGGAACCAGCATCATGTACTGATTTCATATGAAATTCCTGTTATATATTGGGGACAGCAGCATCATGGAATGTGTTACTGTGACGATGCTGACATAAATGTGCGGCATCAGAATCATGGAGGTGATTGATAAAAGCACTGCTAAAATATATTGCGGATCCAGCATCATGACACAGATTTAAAGTGGTAATGCTGAGATTTATTGGATGCAACATCATTATGAGGAGATTTAAAGTGCACTGCTGACATGTATTCGGGGCACCTGTGACAAATCAACTTCCCGGCACCAGTGGTCTGACTACTCTCCTGTCAGTACCCAGATTTCATCCCTTTCCTTCGTGTAACTGTCTGTCCTCTGTGTTCCTTTACAGGGAGGGCTGTATGTTGTAGTGTGCTAGGACTGTCTGTTTTAATAATAATAAAGTAGATGTTTGCATACAACCTTGACCGGACAGTCCCTTTTATCATTGGGTAATAATTACATTTGTATGTGCTGCTTCAAGCTGTGCGATAGGTAGTGTAACTGTTTGAAGGCTACTGCTAGCATCTCCTGGGGCATTACTGTCTTCCCAGAGCTCTCTTGCCTCCATAACAGATAATAATAATTTGATAATTTAGCATTTATATAGCGCAATGAACCCTCAGGTATCCGAGCTCTGCATATTATTACCCACGGTGTGTGGTGCTCATTTATCGACCTCGGAAGGATGAAAGGCTGAGTTTGGCCCTGCCGGGATTCGAACCTGCATCAGGAGGCTCTGCACAGATGTCAAAGCGAGCACTCTTCGCACTGTGCTATCAGACAGGCTGTCAAAGATTGCTTACATCCTCTCTGTAACCACAACTCTTTCTCCCTTTCAGGTGCCATTCCTTGTAGTTGGATAATCTGGGAGATAGGCAGTGCTGTATAAGTTACTAGATGTTCGCTTGCGGGTGGGGCAGTCAGAAAGTAGTCAGCGGATTTTTCATTTGGCAGATATGCCACCATTTTGGCTGCTGCATCGGCAGCTGTGTTCCCCATTGATATTTCGTCTGTCCCGTTAGTGTGGGCGGTGCCCTTAATGACTGCCACAACAGATGGCTGTGATAATGCTTCTATTAGCATTTCTAACAGTGCTGCATGCTAAACTGGGGATCCATCCACCCTCTGAAACCCTATCATCTTCCAGTAGGATAGACCGGCATGTACCACTGTTGTAACATAAGCATAGTCAGAATATATTGTGACACGGCATCCTTGAGATGCTCTCAGTGCTTCAATGCCATTCTGCCACCCGTGCATAATAATATGTAGGCAACCTTTTCATGACCACCATCTTGTACTCTCCTTCCTCAAGTAGAACCACCGCTTCCCCTGTCCTTCTCTGCCCACCCTCCTGATCAATTGTGGAAGACCCATTAAGAAATAGTATCGTTGTCAATGCACTGTCCCTTGCTTTGGGAGTGTCATCCTCCTCCCCGTCGTATGTGGCACAATCGTGCACCGTCAAATCCGCTGTAGTAGGCATGCCCATCAAAAAGGTGTCAGGGTTCACTGCTTTACACCTAACCACCTGGATATGGGGTTTAGCAATAATTATTTCATATGTGGAAGACCTTTGCACAGTCAGGGTACATTTTGACCTTTCTAGAATGGCAAACAAAGAATGTTCCACATTGATCGTTACTGAGCACCCCATTACAATCGTAGAACTTTTCTCTATTGCAAAGGCAGCTGCAGTTAAAGCTTGTTCACAAGCAAATTGCCCTTGCATCGCTGCATTCAAAGTACCACTAAAGTAGGCCAATGGCTTATGGCCCATAGTACTTTTCTGTGTCAACACTGCTGTCATAAGCTGGTCATCCGAATGTGAAAACAAATACAATTCCTGCGTATAATCTGTGGTGACCAGTACAAGTGCCGAACGAAAGACTTCTTTAAATCATCAAACTGTTTGATCATATCTGCCGTCCACTGTAAACTATGGTCCTTTGTCTTTTTTGCTTCCCTAAGGGCCTGTAGAAGTGGCCTTGTGTATGCTGCGTAATCTAGAATCCAGTCCCTACAGTAATTACACAGGCACAGGAACCTCTGCATTTCTTTAACTGAAGCGTGTCTGAGGGTGGCGTGTACTGACACTGCCCTGTCTGTAGTATTCTCTTACCATACGCCAATATGAACTGCACCAAATATATTACCTCCTGTTGGCAATATTGCAATTTGGCCTTGTCAACCTTGTACCCATTACAGGCCAACAACTGTAGGAGTGCATCGGAGTCCCTTCAGCAGTGCTGCTCAATGTCAGTACACACTAACAAATCATCCATGTACTGGATAATAGTGCTAGGCACCTGAATATTCCAAAGATCGGCATGTAGTATTATTTTAAATATGGTTGGGCTCTCGCAATACCTCTGAGGTAATCTAATGTGTTCAAACCGCATATGGCCCTGTGTAAATGCCATGAGGTACCTCGACTCGGGATTGAGTGGAATCGTGAAGAATGCATTTTTCTAGTCCACTACAGTTAAGTACATTGCTTCTATGGGGATACTACATAAAAATGTCGCAGAATTCAGAACGACTGGAAATTCTTTCCATACCATGGAAAGCGCATTTATGGGGTGCAAGTCCCGAATTATTCTCCAATCGCCTCCTGTTGATTTTTTAACAGGGTATATCATTGTGTTATACAGGGACATCGATTGCACAATGATCCCCTGGTCCAGTAGGGCCTGTATTGTCTTTCTAATACCTTCCTGCACCTCCCTCGATAATGGATATTGTCTCACCCTGGACATGGCTTCAGTGCTATACGCACATAATCATGTCTTTCATCATGTGAATTTGTAGTCCAGAACTGCGAAGGCACGTGTTGTAAGGCCTTGTCAAAAGATAGTGGTGGAGTTAATGCTGCCATCAAGTGACCCTGCACTCTTCGGTACTGTATCATTATGTCACAGGGGTTACAGATCTCTAGGATTATTTTCCCATATTTGCCATTATTTTCAAACATTTCATCATCTGTCATTTCCTTTAGCTGTACCATTGGATCTACACAGAGCACTGTGCGCCACTCACAGCCGTGCCTGTCTATTCCCAACAGGACAACCCTCTTGTATGAAACCAATAACCCCTGTATATCCAGCAACAATATTGTTCCCATCACCACCTCAGATGACACTGCTAGACAAAAGATGAAACCAGTGGGCACTCGCCAACTCTGTTTGGCAATCTGGGGCACCACCTCCATAAGGACTGTAATACCATAAATAAACATGTACGGGTCTATGGGAATCCCGAAGACCACCACCTCCCTTGTCATTGTGGGTATTATCAACACCGCCCTTACAGTGCACATCCCAGTTGTGGAACATACTACACCATGATCTGTAAAGGATATATTCATGTTTAACTTGCCGAGCATGTCCGTACCCAGTAAATTGACTGGGCAACTATCGGAATATAGTAAGGGCGCCCCTACTACCTGTCCTCCCACCTTTACGTCTAACTTCTCAGTTTATTTAACCTTGGAAACAGCCCCAGAGAAACCCTGCGTGTCAAGATATTTTGATGATAGTGGAACATTTCCTTCTATGATACATGATTTAGTTGCACCATGAAAATAACTGCTTATTTCCAATCTCCGCCCACACCAAAGGTTCCTCTTCAGGGTGAGTAGTCATCGACAAGAACGGACATGCAAGTGCTCTCTGCGGGCTGTTCTAATCAGGATATGTGTTTGTTCCAGGGAACGAGAAGGGGTTACCTCCAACTACTGCTGTTCCCCCAAAGGAAGCGGCAGCCCAACCTGGTACCCTGTTGACCGGGGCAGCACCGCCCTGCTGTTCTTGTGGCAGGTGCCGTGCTTATGTGTCCATGCTTGGGGCTGCTAATTATAGGTTTGGTATTGCCCATGTGAATACTCTTGATTCTGATACCCTTGACCGTGTTGTGAATACTCTAGTCCTTGGGGCCCTTGGCCCTGTTGCTGTGGCCCATAATTAAACCCCACTGCAGACCTGCTCCTGCATTCCCTTCCAAAAGGCCCCCACCTTAAACAATTCCAACATTGAGACAGTCCAAACCCACCCCAAACCCTCCTCCTCTTGCTCCTCGATATCCCTCTCTTCCTTGCTGCGGCCTGCCTTGTTTCCACTGTGGGCCAGGATACTTTTCCCCCGTCCACTGTCCTTGTCCCCCTACAGCCCAGAGGGCTGCAATAGTGGCACTCACAACTTGTTGGGTACCCTCTGTTCCTTCCACCTGTACTGACGTTGATACAGGCACCTGGACAACAACTTTTGCCAATTTTTTCTCCACCAATTTCGCTTCTTCTCCCTGGCGTCTTTGAGCTGTTTCCCTTTGCTGCTCCTTGAGCCTTTTACAATGATGCACTATTATACACTGTATTTCCGGCCACCCCTTCGCCTCAATAACCACAATCTTATCCAACACCTTCTACACTTCCTTCGGCAAACCCCTCTTCACAGTAAAATAGAAAAATTGTATTTATTGGTCCCAAAGCCCTCCTGTCTCAGCTCTCCACTCCTCTTGCATTTCAGAATACATGTAGCTGGGTCCACATCATCATCCAGAGTATACTGCATCGAAGATTGTAAATCAGGAGTATCTGGGAAGGCCCTCCATAATGCATCCCATACCAGTGCCCTAATTTCATTAAATGATGCTCCATCATGTGTATCATTCGACAGGGTTACTCCTGGGTGTCTGGCATTAATCCACACGTCCGCAGCCTGGTCCAAGGGATATAATCCCATACACTTCACTGGCACCCCTCCCTTTTCCTTATCCCTTTCTGCACTTCCCATCTTTCTGCCTCTGTGCCTCTATTCCATTCCCTTGATCTTCTGCTTCTTTGAACATATGCCAGAGTTCTAAAATTATTGTTCTCTTCTGCAGCTGCTTCTCCTTATATTTTTCTACTACAAATGTGGAGATGTGATCCAGAATGCTTTTGCTGTGTGAGCCCTGGGCTGGGCAGGGCACCCCCCACCCTGTCACGACATAGTGGCAGGGCCTTATACATATGTTCTACTGGTGTTCCACCCCCATGCTAGTGGAGTTTATCTCTTACTGACCCCGCAAAGTCCTGCTAATGCACTGCGCACAATGCAGCTTGCTTGTGACAACAAAAACAAAGAAAATCAACCCCCACCCTTTCTATCATCCTTCCTTGCACACACACACCACTCCACAACTTCATCCAACACCACACCGCGATGCAGACAATTACTGCTCTTCTAGGGCATGTCTTCACCCAAAAAGCACAAACACAATAGATTAAAACAACACGCTAAACTAACAACCACTATTTATTCTAGGCCTACTACTTATTAGAGATCACTATTTATGATTTCCATATACCTCCTATAAATACAATACTGCCTTGTGCTACCACCTTCCCTCCACTTCCGAGGAGGGGCTCCCTGCCATATCTTTGCCGTAACTTTTAATGCCTTACCTGAAAATGCTTTACCGAAACACTCCATTCATTGTACGAATTTTAACAACAAATAACACTCACCTCATCCACGTCACATTGATGACCTCGCTCTCAACAGGTTCACACCTTTCACACTTCACAATGCATCTGTCCCCTACTTGTTATCTCTTACAAGTATCTACTCACATGTGCGTGCACACCTGAACTCCTCTTTCACAGGGTTCCAACACCGGCCTGCACACTCCTCTGGGCCGTGCCCCGCTTGAAAGAGCAGAGAGGACTTCTCTTAAAATGGCTCTTGCTAAACCAGTCAGAACACATGTTTTTTCTGAACTTGTCGCTGTAGATGGGTGCGGCTCCTTCTGGAGAAGCAGCCTGGAAGCCTGCGCAGGTACGGGGGGTGCTGTGATCACATTTGGGTCACCTGTTGAAGGCACGCCCCTAGATGCTCACACCAGAGAGAATACAACCCACTAGGGAAGAAAGGCCCAAATCGATCTTGTAAGGATAACACGTTTTACTATCACATGCAGATGAGAGCAACAGCAAACAACTCTGCTGCTAAGAATGTTCTGCCAAAAAGAGCTACAAGCAGAAACTTTTAAAGATACACAGCGTCATAATGATGCAAAACATACAGTAAAAACCTGCGCGGCTGATTGGATGGGCCCTGTACATGTTACACCTTTACCCATAAGGGGTGCCGATCTATTGATCCCAGCCCAGTCAATCCATTTTCCAACATGTCGGTGCTGCAGGGCTCATCTTCTTCTCAAGTCAAAGGTCAGAAAACAAATTAATTATACTCCTACCATACAAATATTTTATCACTCATGCTGTGCACTTGGCAGGCCTTAAAACGGACACAAAGGAGGTTCTGGGGGACTCCAACCTTCACACACACATTTCACTCACTCCCCTCCACGCCATCCAGCTGCAAGATCTCCACCCTCATTTTGAACTATAATGTATGCCTCCCTACACCTCTCAATACAAATCACACGATTGTCGCTTCAAGGATATGCCCTGTCCGTCCTCTTTGAACATTTCAAGACTTGTTATTTTGGGATTGGTGGTGAAAGGGCACCTGGTGCCATGGAATTCAGGGATTTTGAGGTTTATACAGTTATATGGGCTATAACTCGTGGCCACCCGGGATTGGTCTTGGTCATGCTTTGGCCAGTGTGAGGTAACATGCACACCAGGCACCGACCTCTGATCGCATTGTAGGGTACATTCCTCTTGGGTAAAAAACACATCTTTACAACACTGTTGGAACAGTCAATAGACGTTTTTGGCGGATGGCGATGTGAGCTGTCCTCATTGGAGCTCGGGCATGGCTGGGGATTTCTGTGGTCTCGTGGATTTGGGCTTAGTGCATGCAATGCCACATTTACTGTGCAGGCCTTCCCTTCTACCTATGATTACTAATATCTGCAAAAAAAGCAATGTTGCTTGCGCCTTAGGCCATAGTTATACTATATTTTGGTTGTATTAAAATGGGGTCCTGTTAGACATCAAGGCGTCCCTTTCACTGTCCCCTCTCCTCCCTGGCCCATCACAGTGCCTTAAATGCTTCTCGTCTCACGTTAAAGCATCTAGGGGGGGGTGGGACGGGATGTCCCCTTCCCAACACTACATTAAGGCAAAAGCTAATAGATATGACCCCTGATACATTTGCCACTTTCATCTACAATGGTGTTGTCGAAATTAATATGTAGGGGCTGCATAATAATCCCAGTATTCATACTCACAGCTATGATGAGGCGTTCCAGAGTCAAAAAAAGTTACTAAGGCACGAGATCAAACTAACTAATACCAGGTGTATTGACACTGGGTCTAAGGAATCTAAAATCAGGACATTTAAACAAAGTTACAACACTTAAGTCAAGGCCCATAAATACTTGTTGATGCAGAAAGATGGATAGTGCACGTTAGAAGTAATTTTGACTAACTATGCTAGGAATTTTGGGACATTAGTCAAGAATAAGAACAGCTTCCAAGTTGATGGGCAAACTAACCCGATTGCGGGAAAGCTATGGATATTCTTTACTCAGCTTTATGAAGGGAATCTGCTGAATTCCCTTCAGGGCTATAGCGATGAGTATTGGGCTCTGTCCATCTCTGAAGATCTGAAATTGGATGTCATAAAAACTATTTCCAATTCACGGGCGCCCAGCCCAAATGGGCACAGTAATAGAGTGATGGAGGCTGCCACTGAAATGTGGGCATCAGCACTATTTATACTCTTTAAAGTCATCTTCAATTATAAAACAAACACATGCGACATGGAAAACCTCTACTATCATCCCTATTTATAAAAAGGGATACTGTACTAGTGCAGCAAGCTATTGTCCAATTACCTTCCTGGATGCGGGCAGCTAAATCTTTTCCTCCCTTATTCTAAGAGAGATAGAAGTCAAAAACGAATTCTCTTTCGAAGTTTCAGACTGGCTTTAGGCCAGGCATGGGTATGGGTGTTAATGGTCTTATTATTAATGTGCTTATCGAAAGTGCTTGTAAGAAGGATGCTCTGCCTTTGTATCTTGCCTGTGTAGATCTAACACAGTCTTGCGATATGGTTGACAGATCCCGATTGTGGGACAAGATACAAAATGGGAGTTCCCAGAACCTCTGTTGGATATTCTGATCCACTTCCATGCTAATACATCTTTGAGAGTGAGGTTGGACATGAATGGCAGCATGACTGGGGACATTCCAACAAGCAGGGGACTTATGCAGGTAGGTGTACTGGCCCCCTGCTTGTTTAACTTGTATCTTTCAGATTTGGGGGACAGCTTGAACCTCGTTGCTTTTGTTCCACCTAAAATATCCTCTTCACATAAGGCCAGACACATCAGCACAAATACTTTTCATGTATACTGTATTTTATGACTAAAAGCAATATCTGTAATAACAGTATGATTTCCTGTAACATTCATAATGTGTCAACAATCGCTACCATGCCTGTACCATGTAACCAAGTTATTGCAAGTAACAGCGCCTCAATGCCCCTGGGCTGCTTGCGCGCTATATAAATGTAAATAAATAAACATATTGAATGGTTACGCTATGCAGACAACATCCATTTATTAAATCGGACTGAAATAGGGCTGCAGAGGTTAATCTCTTGCTTTAACAACTAGGTAAGGATGAATACCTTGAAGATGAACTCATCCAAAACGAATGTTATGGGTTTCAAGGGTGCTAGGGCTACGTAAGCAAATTTTTGTTGGAAGCTCGAGGATGTCAAGCTGGATGTTGCTCAGCCTTTGAGGTACTTGGGCTTTCTTTTGGTAAATGTGTCGAAACATGCCACTGTATATGCTAAGCTATATGAGAAAGGTGTCCAATTCGGGATCCAAATACAACTCCTTGCCCGGACGTATTGCAGTTAATCTTCATTCCCCTTCTTAAATTGGATAAACGTAAAGTAATCCCGGCTGTTTTGTATGGTTTAGAGGTCAATTCCCTCTCTGAAGATTTTGATTTTACTAAATTGGAGGGGAACATTTGGTGGTAGGCGCTACACCTCCCTAATTGTGTTCCAGCTGCCATAATAAGGTTCGAATTTACATTGCTTTCTATGTACACTTTGGTTATTTGGAAAGCAATTAGTATGTATAGAATCATACTTATGGGGGCGGGAAATATACTATACGTTCACTGCTGGGAAAAAGGGACTCTGGCTGTCTCTTAAACGCTAGAGACAAATGCCTCAAACACTTGACAGGGCTAAACATGAGCAGCTAGGACCTAGTAACGAACCCGAAGGCTGTGAAAGAGAAGCTATATGAGCAGGATTGGATTACAACTTGTGACGGCACGGGTTCCTACACGTTTTTATTTATTTATTGAGCATTTGTAAGGTGCTTATACACCAACAAATTTGTTTCTAAGCGCCCACAGGGCAAAAAAAAGCAGTGGGGGCCATGGGTACAAGGTAAATAGAATAAACTGATGAACAGGAAAGGGGCGGTCCTACCAGGCATTGTGAGCATTCAGAACGTGCACATGCAGATGTATTATGCAAGTGCAAGTTGTATTATGACCTAGGTTTAGAAAATAAGCGACATGGGGCTGCCCCTTTTTACATTAGTAAATGTCCAGATAGTCATTACTTAAGAAATTTTCTGAGACTTAGGTTAAATTTCTTACACACACGAGAAATGTTGCACTATAGGAAACATAGTGCTGAAAACAACTGTACATTCTGCTATTCTGAAGCACATTTGTATCCACTACCTGTTGTTAAAACCTACGAGGGAGTTCATGTTTTCAAAGTTTGAATATGATGAAGGCTGGCTTAATAAGGGTGAATTTTGGCATAGAATCTTTAGTGGGAAGCATAAGGCACTCTTGATTGCGACAGTGATCTTTTTAGCTAAGTTGAAATGAAGTGATGATTTTCAGAAGGAATCGCTTTTTTTGTAATTTATTGTGATTTGAAGTATTATCTAATTTGGCTGTTTTTGTGTGTCTTGTATACCTTATAATTATGTGTTTGTGTCAATGTTTTTGCATAATGTTTTAATAAACCAATACAATAACACATACAATTAATTAAAAAAACGGTTGTAGTATGGTGGTTAGAGATATAGCATATCAAATCCCTTCACATACAGTAAAAACATTACTCAGTCAGTTTAATGCATTTAAAGCAATAACATTTAGTGCATTTTTATTGTTATAGTGATGTCATTTTGTTGGTTTAACTCAACAAAACTCAAAGGAACAAGCTACACATCCTTAATTCTGAGCCCCCATTGTGCAACCTATGAATGCACTGATGACATCACTGACAACCCTGTATATGCCATCACTTATGTCATTGCAACCAACAACACGGCTGAACTTGTCAAATTCTGCAGGGAAATTCCCACCCTTCCACAGTATCCCCCTCCCCTATTCCTTCTCAGGTCCTCTGCAACGCACTCACCACTGACTTCACCATCAAAACACAAGACATCCTGAACAGCCTTGTCACTCACTCTCCCAACCCATCCCTCACTCCCATGCCTCCCTTGGCCACTCACCCTCCTCGTTCCTCAATCTCCTCCTTCACCCTTGTCTCTCTGGGAGAAGTCACCAGAGTTGTCCGCTCCACGAAAGTCTCTTTCAAACAGGTTTCCCCTTGCTCATCCAGAACCATTAAGGACAACATTGGCTCTCTCGCCCCTGCACTCGCTGATCTCTGTAACCCCTTCTTTGCAACTGGCTCTTTTCTCTCCTCCCTCAAGCACTCCCTTGTGTGCCCCCTCTTTAAAAACCATCAGCAGACACTTCCTCTCTAGCCAACTAAGGCCCCATCTCCATCACCCCCTTTTTAGGGAAACTACTGGAGAAGTTGGCTTTGTCCCAACTCAACTCTCACACCACACTCGTTGGCTGTCTCCGCAACCATCAATCCAGATTCTGAGCATCCAGAGGCACAGAAAATGCTCTTCTGAACACCTGTGAAGAACTGCTGGCATCCCTGGATTTCAACTCCCCTGCTGTCCTCATCCTTCTCTGCATTTGACATGGTCATCCAATCCATTTTCATTCAACGGCTCCATGACACCCTTGGTATCTCAGAGTGGGCACTGGACTGGCTGACCTCATTCCTAACTGAAAGCTCCTCCCAAGTCATCCTGGACACCTTCTCCTTGCCTTCTTCCTTCTCCACCTGTGGCATCACCCAAGGATCCATTCTCTCACCTTGGCTCTTTAACATCTACATTTTTCTGCTGGCATGCCTCATCTCCTCCTTATCCCCCAACTGCCAGTGTTATGCTGACAACACACAACTCTTCTTCAAAATTCCTGCTGACCCCCTTGCACCTTGCATCATCCCTGACTGCCTTTCTGCCATCGAGGTCTGGTGCACCTCCAATGATCTCTGCCTCAATGCCAGTAAAACAGAGATACTTCCTATTGGGATGCGTGCACCCAGCCTCTTCCCTTCACTCTGGCCTTCTTCCATGGGCTCGACCCCTGCTCTCGCCAGAAACCCCAGAGTCACCTTCGACTCCTCTCTTTCCTTCCTCCCTCACACTCAGAACATTGCCAAGAAGTCCCACTTTCAGCTCTTCCTTCTCAAAGGAATTCTATTTTTTCTCACCTTCTCCCAGGGGTTCAATGTTACCCAGGCCCTGGTTCTCTCTAGGCTTGACTATTACAAAAGCCTCGTCCTGAATCTACCTTCTCCCACTATGCGACCCCTCCAGCTAATCCAGAATAGGGCAGCGAGACTCAAGCCTAGGGGCCACAACTATGCTGCCCTACAAAGTCTTTACTGGCTTCTGGTTGCTTCATGGATTAAATTCAAATCCCTCTGTATCATTCACAAGGATGTCTGGGGATGAGGACCACACTATCTGCAACTCCTTCTTACTAAATATTCCCTCTCTAGACCTCTGCGCTTCTCTGGCACCAACTCCTTGTGTGTAAAGAGTTTATCTAAACAGAGGGCAGGTGGTTGATCTCTTTCGTCAGCTGGCTCCGTTCTTTGGAACAGCCTCCCACTCCCTTTTTGTCTTGAGCAGGACTTTCTTACTTTTCGGAAGATCCTCAAGACCTTCCTCTTTACCTCCTCCTTCCCTCCCTCTCTCATCTGCTAATCTCACAGTGGCTTCATTGGTGTTCAGGGCCCTTATGCATCATCAGTCCCTGATCTCCCACACCATATCATCCCAGCTGCTGTCTATCTTCAGCGCTTGCCACAGGTCACCCTCCACCCTTGGAGGCACACACTTACCTTACATTCTACTTCACCCATGGGCACTCCAACACCCATCCCATTCCCTCTCCCTTCTGCACTTGCACGTTCTGAACACTCACAAGGCATAGTAGGTTTATCCCACCCATTGTATTTTAATATTTATTATTTCTATGTATTGTAATTCGTTTCTCATTCCTTGTCCCCTCCATGTTGCCCTGTGGGTGCTTTGAAACAGTATGACTATTCATAAAATACAGCTAGACCACTTCCATCACCTCCCTTCCTGCCCGTTCTCCTAGTTCAATGATTGATGCATGAACTGTTTTGTACCTACTCCACGCCCACCTCCCACCTTCCCTCAACTCACTACCCTATGCATAGTGTGCTTACCTCCCCCTCCTCCTCCCCCTATGCAATATTCTATCACAAATGTATAAATGTACCTACCTGTAATTGTAACTGCTGAAACAACATATTCTTTAACCATCTAAATTCAATGCAATTGTAACTGTTGATTAACTGCTATTGTAACATATTCTGTAACCAACTAAGCTCCTAAGTATCCTACGCTGTGATACTTCCTGGTTTGGGCGTATAACAAATGTCATAAATAAATAAATAAGTATTTACTTCCCGTATAAGCACCTAACAAGCGAACAATAAATACAATAAATGAATCAGTGTATACACTGGAAAACTACAGCGCATTGTTTACATCACAGATGGTTGAGAAGTGAAGTGAAGCTATTTTGAAATATAAAGTTTTAGATGTGAACATAAGACTAACAATGCACTTAACGCCTTCTAAATCATTTTTATTTATTTATAAAAAAAAGCAGTAGTAACTGTTATTTAAGTTTTGCCAACTTGTAGATAGTCTTCGCCACCAGTGATGTCATAGATGATGTCATAAGAGATTCCATATGTGATATCAGAGCGCCAAGAGGCCATGCAGGAGGCAAAACATAACATAACATATCATCAGCAATGTAATCTTTGATGTCATTGGTGTTCTCCAGTTTTCATTAAGATCATTGATGTTGACATAGTTAAGTTTAGTTTCTACGTATTTAAAAAGCACCTCTTAGGGTTCCATGGTGCTATGCAGACTGCTGAATACCCCATCCCGAAGTCGACCGATGCTAAACTGTTGTTTGGGGGAAGAATTAATGTTTTTAAAAGTGTTCTGAATTGTAAGTCGTCCAGTTCTTTCCTAAAGTCAATCCGTGTATATTAGTTCGATTAGAGACAAGTTACAAAAAACATTTATAAGTGAGGTGATTAGTTGGTGCCCTTTGTTAATGGTTTTATTTTACGGTATATTTTTATATTTACTTACTAAATTAAAAGTACTCCACGAATCAGCTGGCCTGTAGGGCAATATCATTGTATGCAATTCCTCGCAGAGATGAAAGGAGAACATACTTTGTATAATGCTTGACACAAAAGACCCGATAAGAACAAATGGGTGCTTTTAGAATATGGAGTCAAATACATGTAGGGGATTATGTGTCCAGTTTATTATAGCACATCCATTATTGGAATTAAGTGAACTACAGCAGAAAGAAAAACAGAATGCTATTATGCAAGGAAAGCATAGAGTTATTGACGGAAATGTTCCCTAATGCATTTTTAAGTAGAGCCATTAATTACGGTATGGGGCAATCACAGCTCAAGAAGCCAACTGATTACACATAGGCTGCAGCAGAGCAGCGCTGGCAGAGGCAGGCACTCTTGAGGGTTCAAGCCAGCAGGATCCGTTGTCAGCTGCAAAGGGAGAGGAGGAGGATGAGAAATGACCGAGCGCCTGCTGTGCAAATGCTGAGCATGAGGAAATACCGCACGGCTAGGCATTCATTACAGGTACTTAGGTGGGAATGCCAGTCGGCGGTATAACTCTTGTGTCCAGAACAGCACCGTCTTTTTTTTGTTACGCTGAACACGTTATCTCAGTATCGTATGTACCCTCCGACGCTCGGTTAGTTCTTAATTATACTTGCACTTTTCCGAAAAACAATGGAATATCAAGATCTGATTCACACGTTTGATTATGCCCGCATTTTAAATTCCTATCTCATGGCTCCTGCGACGTAAACACAACAAAGCACGCTTATATCATGGTTTACTATTGCCAATGTACAAAAGACTTTCACTGAAATAATACTTTCGACAGGCTCAACTGATTAACCTGAGCTCAGCCCTCATGCAAACAACCAATTCTTTCAATGCATTTTGGATTAGGCCAAACTCCTCCTTATTGCTAGGTTTAGGGCAAGCATTGGCCTGGAGCAAACATGCATTGAATGAATACATTTATAGAACTAGGTCAATGTTCGCTGTAGTGCTAATCTCATTGCCTTCCCTGATAGCAATTTTCTGTAATATGGCCCAAAAAAAGTGGCTAGATCTACAATCTATAATACTCATATTTTTGATTTTTTTAAAAAAGAACAAGTAAAATAAAGTATGCTGTTTCTGCGATAACCCTTTCCTTAACTCCATCCCTAACCAGAATCTCTCATCTTGTCAAAATGGCAGCAGAACGCAGCCATGTTACACTGGATGTGGTCTCTGAAAAGACTAGGGTCTCATTATGAGTTGGGCAGTATTTCAGTGGTAAATCTGCCAGAATACTGCCCAACATAATTGCCATTCCCGTCACTTTGTTTGGTGGATTTACTGCCGGGTTACAAGTGGTGGTGGGGGAGTTAGTCCCCATTTAGTTGGAGTCCATAGGACTCCATGGGGGATTTCGGCGGAATTACCGCTGCAGTTATTCTGCCGATTTTGCGATTTCTTGGCAGAAACTGGCAGGATTTACCCCCAGCATGATGGTGGAGGTTAAGCCCCCACTCCAGGGCCAAACTTATAATATAGCAGAGTGGGAAAAGTGGTGGTAATTCTTTTACCGCCACTTTGATCTCACACTTCCATACTCTCAATGATGCCCTCTGGTCAGCAAATAGAGATCCAATAGGATCCAATAGAAGAGAGCACTTCGAGCTGCCCTGGGATTAAAACGCTCTGATCTCATCACAGCATCTAGACGTGAGTCTCATTGGCTCCCCAGCAAAGCACGTCTCATCTTCAAAACACTGACCATTGCGCACTGATGTCTCCACAAGGTCGCACCCCGTTACCTCAACAACTGCATTCCTCAGAACAATCCCACTCGGGAGATAAGATCTAGCTCCAGCATTTTTCGTGTCACTCCCCATTTCAAGATCAAAAGATCTGGTGGGGCCAGTTTTTGTGCCTTGGCTCTTTCTCTTTGGAACTCCTTACCAGCACCCATCAGAAATGAACATTCCTACACTAAGTTTAAAACACTATGGAAAACCTGGTTTGACAAATACGAATACTCTGTTCCTAGTTACGCACCGACTACCTGCTACCCTTGTGAACTTCGATGTTTTTTATTTCTGTGATTAACGCTGTGATACCCTCGGGTCTGAGAGTTGTCATGTTTAAATAAATAAATAAATGGATCTTTCCCATGTGAGTGTGTGAAGAACAATAGATTCTTGATGTTCATGAAATCTTTATGATACATTCAGAATGGCAGGTAATTAAGGAGAATAAATAACGCAGCATGCCTGAAAAACTGTCTTAGTACCAGTAAGCTACTGATATATTATCACTTTTAAATTGTTTGGTCTGTGTGGTTATATGATGAAGAAAACAATGAATGTTTGGTAATAACTAAGGAAACAAACACATGTTTGCTTTAAAATGAATGATGATCATGATCTTGTTGTTAAAAATGCAACAAGCAAATGGGCCTCATTATAAGTTTAGCTGTAATTCTATTGGAATTGCCATCAAACTTGTTTACCATTACCGCCACTCAGTCCCACAGATATACAGCGGGATAACAGGTGGTAGTAATTCTGACATGGTAAATCATATGCTCTCTGGAGGTAAAGTGGTCGATTTGCACTGGTGGCAAATCCCCCACTTCACCTTCAAAGTAAGAATTCCAGGGTACAGTAAAACTGGCCCAAAACAACGGCAGTAACAAAATGACCACCAAAATGTACCACACTACCACACTTGCAATGAAGCGCCTTGTGTTGCACGTTAAAATGACTAAATCCTTCGGTCTGGTGTTAGCCTTTCAGAATTGTTGCTTCGCTATTGCCTATTGTTGGCTTCTGCAAAGACTGAGGGCCTCATTCCGACTAGGGCGGTAAGGGATACCGGGCACTGGTAAGGAGGCCGGTGCCGGTAATCCCTTACCGCCCTACTACGAGTTCCCTTAGCGGGTCCCTCTTTTAACGCCTGGTCTGACCAGGCGTTATGGACGGGACCCGTTAAGGGAAATCAGAGCCAATAACGGTACCGCAAATTGCGGTACCATTATTAGCTACTTCCTGAACACCATTGAGCCCTAAGGGGGTTCAAATGGGAGCGGAGAATGGTTTTTTCAATGGGGACTTACCGGTTCTGCAAAGGTCGGACTACACCGGTAAGTCCCCATTGAACGAGACCGGTGCCGGTACCGTTATTGGAGGCAGTCATGGCGCTAAACGCACCATGACTACCTCCAATCTCAGAATGAGGCCCTTGAGTTTGTGCTGAGCAATTATGTTCTTCTGATACCATGGACCATACCCTCTCTACAGTTTTATTATTATTATTATTATTATTATTATTATTATTATTATTATTATTATTATTATTATTATTATCCACGGTGTTAGCCAGAGTGATACCTTATGGTAGAAAGGGCAATGCAAAAGATATTTTATGGAAACATAAGTTCACATGGGAATACAATGTCTGCTTGTTTTGTTACTGTAATGATATTTTTAAATGTCACTTTTAGTTTATCATGGGGCTGCTCACTGTTGCCTTTCACAATGTATCTTTTAACTGGAAACATGAAACCTACTGTTCTTTCAATTTCTCTAGTACCATAATGTTCCTTGTGTAAATGTGTTGTTAACCCTAGAACATTATTTGCATTAGCACTAACATGGTGGTGATGTATCTTACTTCTTAACTTATTCTTGTCACTTTCTGGTGGCAGCTACTATATAGGCAATGATTTTCACATACAGGTGTCTGGTTCATAACTCTTTTTGCATCTAGTCCTAAAGGCAAGAGATTAAGGGGTTCATAGAGTTTACATTTTACAGCTAATGCAGTCTTACAGTTAGCCATTTTCCCCAATGTCAATGCCGTCCTCCTTCCCTTCAGTGTCTAGGAACCTTGGACTATATGCAGTCTCCACCTTCATGGGAAACTCCCAACGGATGCCTTCCTGGAGGAGGGGTACCCTGGTACCAGGGACATCCTATGAGTATGGTCTTTCTTCTCTAGCAACAGCCCAGTTTCACTAGCATAAAGGCCCATCAGCATGGGTAGAGGTACTTTCGATATCACACCATAGCCATGTTGGAGTGAGAAAGAAAAGTCTCATGACATTTTGGATGCTCCAAACAATGGACCTCATTATGAGTTTGGTGATAATTCTGAGGTAAATCTGCTGAAATACTGCACAGCTGATTTACCATTACCATCACTTGGTCCCGTGTGTTTCCCATAAGATTACAAGTGGTGGAAGGGCATTGTTAATCCCAATTTGTAGAGTCTATAGTCACTGATGTTGGGGGGGGGGCTGCATGGAGGGATTTCCCAGTGCCACTCATTGTCATTGTGTCTACCACCCAAATCTTGTCTCTGTTTACTGTGATTCCTACTCAGCCAATGCCCAGGTACGTTGTCCTCTTTGACTCGCCATGTATGCTGGCAGTGTGCTCCTATGCCATACTATGACATCATGTCTTAATCCTGGGAACCGTGCACAGCAGTGGGCGATCGTGAGGCCGGCATCACAGGTGACCTGGACGTTCAGTGAGTGGTACTGCTTCGGTTCCTGTACACTTCCTCTTGTGCATGGGGTACAACCAGTTCGACATGCGTACAGTCCAGTGCTGCCACCAAATTGGACATGCCTGCCATGGTGTCAAATCTTGCCTTAGTGACATTCACCTGTGCCAGGGTGGTTGGGAATGCAATGGCTGTCCCACATGCAGCAGGAGTGCGTTCAATGTCTCCATGGACCATGCTCAGGACATATGCTGTTCTCTAGCTGTTCAGGCGATACATGGTTAGTGTTTCCATGTCACTGAGGGTCCATGGCGTGGCCCGTACATGGGGTTTGGGTGTACGTCTTGCATGGCGCCTCCTCCTCCTATGGTTCCTCATCCTCGCCCTCCTGTCCAGTGCTTCTTGGGCCCTCTGTTGGTCCTCCAGCCTCAGCAGCACAAAGGTGGCGTGCAGCAGCTGCAGGTCAATGCTGATTGCAGCCAGTGGCAGCATTGAGGAGTTTAGGAGTGTGTATGTTGAAGGTGTGGCCTTTTTCACCTACTCCAGGCTGTGTTGCGTGCACCTGTGGTCTCATTCACCACACCTGCATGCATTTACTGCCCTTTACCGCGTGCTTTCAGGTGGGGCTTTTGCCGCTTAGCATTTGACTGTGTTATCGCCATTTTTTAGCTGGTGTTCCCGGATACGTGAGGCTGGTGATATGATGGTGTTGCCATGGTGGCAGTGTTCCCACCAAGTCTTAGGTGCCCGGGCCGGTGGACATTGGTGCCGGTTTCTCCACCGCCTTACTTGCCGTGTAACTGTTGCCATAGGCGGATTTATCACCTTCGGGGAGCTCCACCTGACTCGTACTTTGGTGGTCTGGTAAAAGTGGCGGTATCCTGTATTATCGCCACTTTTGTCTAGACTTATAATTAGCTGACAATGCTGGAAATACCAACTGCCTATTCCATCACAAAGCTTATTTATTTTAAAATTAAAAATATTTAATGTTTGAACCTCACATAAGGGCATTGGTGTACTGTACAACCATTTAACAATATTTCATGCAACATCATATTATTACAGCAGGTGAACTAAGCGCTGTCATTTTATCAGCCACCTAAACACAGCTAGTAACATGTCTAAATATGGCACTCACAATTATATCGAGTGCAGCAAAGATTTTGGCATACACGTCCTGTGCAACATTGGTGCTTACACAGGACAAGGCTGGTCATGATGACGAAAATATTTGAGATAATTAAGGACTCATTATGACTTGGTGGTAATTTGGTGGTTATTCTGCTGAATTACTTCCAAAATTGGTAACTGTTACTGCCACTTCGTCCCATGGGCTTACCAAGAGATTACAAGTGGTGGTAAGGCGATGTTAGTCCGCATAGGACTCCACAGGGTTTTGGCGGAATTACTGCAAGCAGTAATTCCTCTGCTATATTTGCATGGAATTTTGCCTTTAAAGTAGATGATTTACCTCCAGCATAAATCCTCCACTTCAATGCCAAACTCGGATTTTGCGGAGCAGTCTGAATGGCAGTAATTCCTTCACAGCCAAAAGAAGTGACAATACCAGAATTAACACCACTTTTTTACCGTTCTGCCAAACTCGGAAAGGAGGCCTTCGGATAGCCAATGTGGGAATATGTCTAAGACTATCCAAAATCTGCAATTTAGCTACCACATAGCCTCATTGATTTAAAACAATAGCTCTACAGGGGTTGTAGCAGGTCTTGCATAAAGTGCACTTGTGAATGGGTAACCAATGGTGAGAAATCAAGATAGGGGAAATGTGATCAACCTTCGGTAACCCAGTAATCAGTGAGGTCCCAGAATGTACTGCCATTTTTAATGGACCTAAGGCGGAGTCCTGGGTGCCTGGTAAGATCACATTTCCTCTATCAAGCTATGATCAAAGTAAGGCATGAACACCAATATGGAAGGCTGAGGAAGTGAGAGAAGCTATAATATTGTTCTTACTATAGACAGTGGAAAATAATCTGTGCAATATGACTCTTAAAGTTGAGATTTTAGACAAAAATAATGGCACCGGATTTAGCAGGCTACGATGTATACTTAAATAAGGGAGATGATAAACAATCTTGAATAACAGAACTGAGTGAAGAAGAAGACAGCAAGAGATTTTCCGTTTTTGTGGGATTAAGATTTGACTCATAAGGGTTGCCTTTGGTGAAAAGTCGCTAGCATGTGAAAAAGCCTTCTGAAAAACACTTTCTATTTGAATATGAACGCAAACAAAAGTGACCGTTAGAAAACACATAATATGGAGTTGGAGGAAGGGGTGGAAGTGGAAGTTGTGTTGCATGCATTCAGTGAGTTTGGTTTCATGACTTTCGTTTCTGATACATAAGCAGAAACAATTGAGTGTGCAGTAGACTTCTCCATGTACAATCACTCTCCTCGTTGACAGTGTCTTTCCCATAGTGGTGTTCAACACAAGAGGCTTTCCCCTTGCTCACCTCTCCTCCCAGGAAAGTGATCATTAACATTGCTACCATTGCTTCACCCCTTCCCAAAAGGCATTACAGTTGCCAATCAACTCCCTACGTGCGACAGCTCCCATCCAGTGCCTCTAACGGATCTTACAGGAAGGCCGCACAGTCACACCTGACCTACGTTATTCCAACTCTCTTTTGTAATGTAAGACATCACATTTGCAATCAATGGTTCCCAATCAACTCACTAATGGACATTTGGCAGCAGTTCCCAGCTACATAAACTAGCATCTGTAGTCACAAATGGTGTATGGCAAGAGTAAGAATTGGAGAGTGGGGTGGCCAAAACTACAGATATTAAAGATTGATCAGTTATATACTACAATAAAGCCTTTTTCTGAGTGCAGATGGTATATTTTCAAGTACATACACTAGAGCATAAAAAAAGGGAAAACAGGTTAGAAACAGACATGCTTGGAGCAGTGAAGTGTGATTGTCACTTTGTAGCAGAGCAAATTCTGACAGATGGGGATGAGTTGATGTTCTTCTATGCCTTTCTAGGATACATGTTCATGATGTTGGTGGTGAAGCAGTGAGAGTGTTCACCTCTGGTGGCATTATTTATTTAGTTATTTATTTATTTATAGAGCACTCAGGCCTGAAGGCAGCAACGTACTCTTATTAACAGGCCACAGAACAAAAAAACTCATCCAGAGCTAGAAGAAGCCTCCTGAGTAGAGGACTCTATAAAGAATAGTGTTTTCAAATGTTTCCTGAATGACGCAAGGGTAGGGTCAAGTCGCATCCTTCTGTGTTAATGAATTTGATAGAGTTGGTGCAAAGAACTGAAAAGGCCTTCCACCAAGGAAGGAGGCCAGCAGAGATCTATTCACTCCCTCTCACAGCTCTTTGTATTGGCCATTTTTTAAGATGTCTTTTGATGCTTTTGAAGAAAAACCAGAAAACAAATACTAGATAAACAACAGAGATTAGAGTCAAATGTTACAGTGTTTTATGTACTTTATGTACACTTGGAGCAGCACTTTTCATTGCAGCTTGGTTGGCTGAGGGGCCCTCTGCACTATCTTGCTAGCTGGAGATGGCCTCTCCATACATCGAGATCCAGAGGGGCAGTTTGGCAAATTTTTGTGATTTTAATGGTAAGTTATTGCAGTGCTCAGGGTATTTTCTTCAACATTGTTGAGTATTATGTCTATGTTCTAGAGTACAACATTTGATATTTATCTTTCGTTACTTGCCATCAGAGAGCAAAATGCCCAGTGGTCATACACAATTTGCTAGAAAATAGCAGTAATTTAATAAAATTGACATCTCACTGTTTATATGTAACATGCAGCTAATATTATTAAGTTTCAAAAAGTTGGTCAAAAATGTACAAATTTAGTAATGGAGATTATGCAAATGGATCTGGCAAAGAATATGTGAGGTGCATACTATACAGAATGATCTAATGTGGTGGTGTCTTTTCTGCTGTCTATTATTTACACATTGGTGATGTTGTATTGGGGAAAACATATAATTTTCTAGATTAGTACCCAGCGAGAGTCAAGAAGCATGCAACACGCATTCTGATTGGCTCTCGCCGGGTTGTTACCCGGCCGAGAATCCCTTGATTCTCGGCTGCGATTCCAGCCTTCTTGTCCACGGCGGGGGCGTGGCAATCCCTCAGCCAATGAGGAGGCTTGAAGCGGGACCATCCCTGCTCCGAGCCTCCCCATGGCTGAGAGGCTGCCTTCGCCCCCCGCCGGGGACTCAGGTAAGGTTTTTTCTTTTCCCTCCCCTTTCCTCCCACCTCCCTGCCCTCCCCACCCCACTTACCTTCTTCCTCCTTTGTCCCCGATGGGGGACGTTGGCTGCCTCCAGCCATGTGGAGACTCGGAGCAGAGCAATCCCCACTCCATGCTTACCCACGCAGGAGGCTTCAATCGTCCCCCGCCGGCAACGTAGGTATGTTTTTTTTGTTTGTTTTTTCCCCTTCCTCCCTCCCAACCCTACTTACCTTCTTCTCCTTTTTATCGGGAGCAGGCGTGCTGGGAACACTTCTGTTTCCAGCACGCCCGCTCCCGATGGCCACCATGGAAAGGGAAAACGGACTGCGTTTTCCCTTTCTCGTGGCCATTTTCATGGTTGATTATTCTTTTTTGTCCCAAAACGTTTCGGGACAGAAAAAAATGCTTTTAGTGCCCCGGTCGCGCAAATCTTGCGGCCCGGGCTACTAAAGCAATGTGACCCTCGCGGCGGGGTCATAACTGACTCAGGTCAGTAATGCCCCCGCTACAAGGGTCATATTGCTTAATTAAGCAACCGAGGGTGGACAGTTAAGAGTTCAGATTACTCATAATTGAAATAATAACAATAATAATAATGATAATAATAGCAATAATATATCAAGTATATCACACTGAGCAGCTCCAAATAAAACACATCTGTGATTTTGAACATCATGATAACTGAGCTTTTTATTGAAATCATCAAATCAAAAATGTGTACTTTTCACGGTTGGCATCCTGGGAGCCATATGACAAAAAGATGTCACTTGAAATGTGTGCTTTGTACTTCACAATGCTTTAAAATGTTGTTTGTTTAAGGTGTTACAAAACACTCAACTGCATGAAAAATGTAAACTTAATACATTTATTAATAATGCTTTTCTGATGGTGTCATGCCTAACATTGAACGCTGCTGATAACATTACAAAAAACATTGCACATGGAAAGCGTTATGCTAGTTTTAGTTAAAAAATATGATTTGTGCCTTTTGAGGAGGACAAGATGGGAGATATCCTCGGCTTTCAGATAAGCTCCCTCGCAAAAGTGACAAGATCATGATCAGGCTCCCTCTGCCAACTGTCACTTATAGGCAACAGATCAGAAATTTGAATATTCACTCTTAACATCTATTTCATTCAAGCTGGTTCAAAACCACACTAGGTGGCACTATCTGCACTGAGGAATGGTAAAGGGTAAGCAGAAAACAAACCTAGTTTTAATATGACAACCAATCACCTGGTTATTCGATACAATCATCCTATTAACAGTTTTAACTGTAAAGATTGAAGGAGTTTGAAGATGTTGGTTCCTGAAGAATGTGCGGTTGGAAGGCCTTGCCAGAAATGGGAGACTTGAGTGTGTAGAAATAGTCCACAGATAGGTCATATTTTTCCAGGAGCTACAGGAGGGCTGCAGATGCATCTAGAGTGCTTATAGAGTTACAACATGTTGGATAGGCAACCACTGCCCGGGGGACCTTAAGCATCAGGCATAGCAGTTTAAAGTCAGTTCTCTGCTTGGTGGAGGTCCAGTGCATGGACCACAAGGCATGGTAGTGAGGTCAGTTTGCCTCATGGCACTAACAGTATGTTTAAAATGTCATTGTCATCTGTTGGGTCTCTGTGGTAGGTTAAGTATGCTTTTCCTTGTAAGTCGCTTTGACTCCTTCCACTCTCTTTAGTTAGATTAGGGCTATAGGCTTGACTGACTGACCTTCCTTCCATTTTACTGTCATTCTTTGAAAGGAATAAGCAGTATATATCCTCCTGGAACCTCACCTAGTAATTCACTTGTTATGAAAGTCAAGTGCCCCTAAAACATTATACAGGAACACATTTAAGCTTCCCAAAACAATCTTAGATATGAAATGCTATGAAAACAGGTTAATTGAATCTCTAAATGAAGGTGTTATAATTCATAAGAACTATCAAGTTAAGACATAAAAACACTCTGGGAGGCCCAGGAGGATAGCTCAGGGGCAACATGCCTGTCTGTGAAACATGGCAGCTTTGAGGAGCATGGATCTGATTCCAGTTCCCATGCTTATAGACTGGAGACCGCCATGTAGCGTGAAAACCACCATGAAGCGTGAAAACCAATTACTTGCCAGTCTATCACAGGTACACCAGTAAGCATTCACCCTGGAGCCATCACTACTACGTAGAGTGCCAGACATCTTAAAACCTATGGGTTTGAATGGACATCTACTTCACACTCCTCATCCAGTTCTAGTGGGTCTGCAGCAAGATCCAACACATGAAGAAGCTATTCTCTAATTTCTACTTCCATTGCATGCCAATAAAACATAAATCCACTTTAGGCTAAATAAAGAATAAGAGAACCGTAGCCCATGCCATGTGTACCACAAACAGGCCTACATCTCGATGAGGAAAACTACCTGTGCCTAAATGGGGATAAAATGGAAGTGCTGGGAGACTGTGACAGATTGTCGTCTGCAAGGACAAGATAGTTGGACCTCCTTTGATTTTAATTAATATGAAAGAACACTGGTCATTCTGTTTCTGAACGGGATCATTGTTAATCAGACCCCCCTTTCATATATCCTCTAAGGCAACAAATATACTGCAAACATGTGCAATGGCTGATGTAGTCTACAGACACCCTCAACCACAGACCTGCTGTGTCACAGGGCAGGTTCATAGGTGGAATGTGCATCCCTGACTGTTATTTGAACACAAAGTTCTTACAGGTGGAGGTAAGTTTTTAATCTTCAGCACCTCTGATAAAAAATGATAATAATTGTATTCCTTAGCCAGCCTGGTGGTGTTCCCATATTCAAATATAGACCATGTCTGGTTGTGGCATGGGGACTGCTATGTACACACAATCATAAAGTCACAGCAATTTAATATGTTAGCAGCCTCAGCTCTATGAGCAAGGCGAGCTATGACAGAACTGATGTGAATTGGTGTCTGGCCTGACTGTGTTCACAGCTCCGATGTGGCTCCTTTGATTCTCTGGCAAGAAGGTTACACCTTGCTGAGGAGGTATTATGGGAATGGTGCATCAGAGGCATTTGTGGCATAGTATAGTCAGCCTCACAACAGGGTGCAGAACACTGGCGTCCGTTTGAAGCCTGCAGGCATAGAAAGAGGCAGAGATAGAGTAGCCCGAGAGGGAGGATAGGCTTTTAGTTCCCACCATTCTGATTTCTGTTAAAGCTATCTTCCCTTTTCCTACCTGCTCCATTTCCTGCAGGGAAAGGCACCCTTGGTGTGATGTCATAATTCAAAGGACACTTCCTACAAAACAGCAATTGGAGCTCTCACAGCAGGCTTGCTTGGGACCAATCCCCTGTGACATTTGGCCTTTAAAAGGAGAAGGCTGCCCCTCGTTCTTTGGTTCATCTTTGGACCATCAAGAGAAGAGGTAGAATCCACATTTGGATTTATGTGTAGAGTATATTCCATTCCAAAGGGCCTGCCATGAGGTGAAGACATAATGCATCAAAGCCAGAGGGAAGCTCTGCCCCCTAACCATCAGAGGGAACAGTGGGGTTGATTGCTGCTGAACCAAGTCCTTTCTCTGCTGGCTGCAATGGAAGCAGGCTCCTGATCGCTGGAGGTGAAGTATCCCCTGTAGTTCACAGCCAAGCCCCCTGGAGTGGGAGTGCAGAACGGAGGGAATCACCTGGTCCTTTGAGATCCTATATTGAATCTCCAAGCAAGCCAGAAGTCATGGAAAAGCACCTTCATTCTGACCTCCTGTGAGCTACAAAGACATGGACATTGCCTGACTGTCCCAGGATTCTTCATGCCACATTCTGTTGCTACTCGTATTGCACAGCGTGTTGGATCCAGCCAATGATCTCACCAACCTGACACTGAATCATCACATCAGGAAGATCCTAGAAGCCAGGTGTGATGTGGTTGAACCCCGAAATACAAGAATAAGGCACTGTGAATAGATCCTGCCCCCTTAGCCCATATTTGCGTACATAGTGACTTTTAAGTCTGCCTTCTCAGTCTTGTTTTCTAAGGTAATCCTGAACAGTAGCATTGTGCCAATAAAGTATCTGGCCATCCCTGCTCATCTACCAGGGAGCCATTCTACAACAGTGCACATGTAATTATTTTTCAGGGATAGGTTGTTGCTAGTGTTTTAATTCGTTTATTGCATTTTATTGTTTGAGTAAAAGTGTATAATGGTATAGAACCTTGATTGAGTATCCTTTTATTTCCACACCATTGTACTTATGTTGTTTGGTTTACTTTTGCTATCACCTCACACCCCTCCTGAAAACATAGCCTGCCCTCGGCCTGAACGACCACATAAGGCAAAGGAGTTATATCTTTCAGGCTGCGCTTGTGTCATCATTATGATTGGGATCACTGCTGGTTTTGTAGTGGTGAGAGACAGAGTAGGTGATATAGCCACTACTCAACCCTGTATTCCTGCAGAGCTACAGCCAATTTGTCAAAGAAATATTATCACAACCATGCCCCCTGGGTGGCATGAGGCAGGGGTTGCAACCTCCGGCCTACATAAAAACGAACACATGCCGGTGTTTGCCTCAACTGTGACTTCTTTATTCTGCAGATAAGAACCCATTTCATAAGCATGAGTTTCATCTCATGTTGCATTGGAAGCGCATCCCATCTTTAAGCCCAATCTCAAATCTTTACTTACCAGAGCCGCAGCTCCATCTCAGATGGACCAGCAGCATACTCTATGTAGGCACCAATCGGGTGCATACTCTCCTGAGGGGAGGATGAGCAGTAATGAGTGTTGGGTGTGCAAGCCTGCATCACATCTCTGTGTTCCTGCTTTTTCAGCACCCAGTTCTTCCCCATGTAATGCAGATATTTGTGTTTAGTTTTGTGGGGTCTGTCATTGTCTGTGGGGATGCAAGAGCACTGGATCCACAAGCAAGGCTGAACAATCTAGTACCATTCTTGTGTCCCAGCAGGCACATCAATGTTAATGAGCCAGAGCTATGGCTGCCTCTGCTGGGTGTACTAAATGATGGTTAGCGGATGGATGTACAGATGAAAGCAGCAGTTTTTCAATAGGCATGCACTGAATGCATGGCCTTAACACGTTTACAAAGCGCTACTGAGATACCACTGAAATGCTGAGGGTTGGGCTGAAGCCTCCATAGCCATAGAGAAATACCTAGAATAGTGGCCCGCTGGTCCTTTGCTCTCAGGCTCGAGGGAATCAGAGTATGGGGACAGTCTGCTCTACCACCTGATGGCTGGGGGGGCCTAATTACAACTGTACTATTAGATGTTTGCAGTTGGAATCCTAGACAGTGCTCCGACCTTCTAATACCTCAACAAAGTACTACATCTGGCTCTATATCAGTCTAAGCCAACTTTGACTTTGACTGTCTGGCCTAGAATGGTATCAAGTCTTAAGTCGAGTGTACAGAGATATTCTGCTTGTGGTGGTTGAGGGGCAGGGTGTAACCTCTTTTATCCAAACCTATGCAGAAAATGGATGATAGGTCCTGTGTTTGGATTATTTCACTCTTCTCGATGTTGACCATACATGTCCAATTGCCTTTATTAGCTCATCCTTTCCACAATGGTTGTTCTCATGGTCTTTATGTTGCTCTGGTCTTAAGCTTGCACTGTGTAAAAATGCCACAGCTTGTAAATTCATCCCAGTGACAAGTTTGCCTTTCGGGGTGTACGAGTGCTCTTTAAATCAATATAAACAATCAATCAATCATTATTACATAGGAAAATGGGCAAGAGCACGTAGAACAAAGTATCCCAGCTGCTTGGGCCTGAGCTGAATGGGCCCTGCCAATCCTTCATTGAAAGTCCTCCATTAGCAACTGGTTCATTAGCATATCAGGGTCATGGTCAATGCCTACCAGAGTAATAAAAGACCTTGATGATCACATATGCCCCCGCCACTTGAAGCCATCTTAAAATCCAAAGATAAGCTACTTGAAAGCATTGTACCCTTCTAGATTCATGGTCAATCCTCTGAGATTTCCTAGGTCCCAATCAGAAGGAAGTGTCCAAACTACCAGCCTTCAAGAGGAAATTGAAATCATTGGGCCTCATTACAAGTTTGGTGGTAGCCTTACTGATAAAACCGGCAGGCTGCCGCCAAACTTGCATTTTTTTCCGGCCCCTGCAAATGGGCAATTACCGGGACATTGCGGCCCTGCTGGACCCGGTAATTGCCCATTCACAGACGCCGGAATGGAATGCTCCCCATAGGGCTCAAAGGGAATGAGGAAGTCGGATGCACCAGTACCATTCAGAATGGTGCCGGTGCATCCGACATGCTCTGCTCGTGGGTGCCGGTACAGCTGCCAGGTCAGACCTGGCGCCTTAATAGAACCTGCAAGCAGAACTCGTAGTTTGCTGGTCCCGGAACTACGGTACCGGCAAGCTTACCGGTAGCATAGTTCCCGGACCGGCAAATTTGTAATGAGGCCCATTGTTTTTGTTTAAGGCATCCCATAGGTCCCTCTTTAGTTTGTAAATAACCACTGTACTTCTCAAATTAGGGACTGTGCTCCAAACCAGTCTCTCATCATGTATGCACCCTTTTCAGCATTGACCAACAAGACAATGCACAGAGGGGGCTGTGCATCAAGAAAGAAAGGTGATTTGTTGGGGCCTCAGAGGGAGACCAACTCGTTTGATGCTGTGGTGCTTTGTCAAGCTAAATGAAAACATGTGTGAGATACATATACTGGTGCACTATATTATGCTCCATACAGTTTTGATTGAATCCATGTCTGGTGCTGGTCTGTCGAACACTGTGAAGGAAGCACCTATCACTGCTCAGTATTCTGTGACAATGACTATACCACCAGGGGGAAGCGGAGTGGGACACACCAGTGAAATAAATGTGTCCCTTCTGATTCTTCATAGATCTGCTGTATAATAATAATGACAAATAAAGAATATTGTGGATACAAAATTTGGATGAATCATCTGAAGTGACCAGAGACCCTGGTGCAGCATGATGTTGAATGTGTGAAATGTGTTGAATGTGTTGGACGCAGTCAGGTCCTTTCCTTCAACTCACTTTGCAGATGTGGGAGCTGGATGCACTGCAGGCACCTTTGCCATGCTGGGTTGTGGATTTCTACAGCCTTGGTACCCGTCCCCCCAGCCTGAGGGTCTGAAGTTGCCGGTAATCCATAGCACCGCAACTGACATATTAGAAGTACAGCGATGCACCACTTGGAAGAGTGTGAGGTAGCTGGATCTATGGTCAGGGAGGGAAGAGGGGGAGGCAAGCAGTGCAGCATTGGACTGCTTGTTCAAACACAGTGGTGTATATACTGCACTGATAAAACCTCCCTTATATCTCTTTGTAGCCTTGTCTTTGTGTTCGCTGGTGAGGGGGTTTCCTGGGTGATTAAGGAAGGTGCATGGGGACTGAGTCCCCACCCCCAGTTAAATTTGGTTCAAACCTATCTGCCTTGCTGCTCTCTGCCTTATCCTCTCCACATGGGTTTAGCATGTCAATGTGGAACCTTCACTTAGGGGCTGTTGTTTGCTCCCAGACCTTGGGAATACTACACATGCTTCAACAAAGTAGCTGCTGGTGCAGAGTGCCGAGCTGGTGTGAGTGCAGGCTTGGCGGTGGAGGTTGTGGGGAAATTTCACTTGCCGGATGGTTTTTGTGTCTGGATTTTGGAAACACTGCACGTATTTTAAAAATCCACCACCAGCACAGAACACTGAGCTGAGTGTGACCATGTCTGTGGTTTTTGTGGTCTGGGTCAGGGTGAGGAGGCTGACTAAGTACCCCACAGAGGTCACAGTCTCACAACAAATCTGATGTTTTTACCAGCATTTGCAAATTCCTCAAAGTCCAATGATTGAAATGCATGCATTAAGAAGTAAGAACACTGTGAATGTCCCATCTGCTATGGCCAAGGCCGGAGTCACAGATGCATACTTGATTCCACACAATCCTTCTTATGTTGTGGAAGTATGATCTAAACTCCCAAGCCCTACTAGACAGCAAAACAAAAAAGTGGGACAAATCCCCTGCAGTTGCATGGAAAAATCTTAGAATATTAGTGGATCATGTTTCCCTTATGGAAATCTCTTTAGATGAAACTATTCAGAGCAAACGGCCAACTCAATCTCTATGCATGGCAGACAACTCCCTCGTGATAGTGCATCCCGCCCATCAGATCCACGGAGCCCTCCATGGAGCCCTTATAAATGCTAGGTCACTGACCGCCCACGCATTGGACAAAGTGACCTGATCACCAAACAGAAATTAGATCTTCTTGCCATCACAGAAACAAGACATCTGGTCCTGCTTTGACCATGGTCATACCTGAAGGGTACACCATACTTAGATCCGACCGCCCCGGCTTCAGTTGTTGGAAACGTTGCCATTATCTATAGGCTCACCCTCCAAATTAGACTCTCCAACAACTCTACAAATGAAAACTGCAAACACCTCGTCCTCAAACCTACCAATACTCCATTACTCACTCCATTACCATGCACATCCTCTACCGCAAGCCAGGATCCATCAATGCCTTGGAGGAAAATCTTATCCACACTCTGGGCGACATTAAACCCACCTCACAAATCGTTATACTAGGTGACTTCAACTTAAGCTATCAAGATCCCTCAGATCCATCAGCAACTTCTAGAGCCGCTGCACTAATAGACCTCGGCTTCGTACATTGAATCTCCTTCCCCACGCATAACAAGGGTAGAACTCTCGACCAGATTGCGTTCTTCAACAGTCAGATCAACATCATCTCCAACACCACTTGCCCCTGGTCCGACCACCATATCATAGAATTCTCACTTCCCTTGCTCAAACAGCCACCTGCACCTCGGCTCTTGTTACCTCCCACCTGTACACGCAGCACCCATAAAACGTCCAAAGACATCACTGAATCTGAAACCGAGAAAATCAACAGCAACCTTAAACCCTCAAATTGCAAGGAAGACAAATGCCCAGCATCTGTAATCAAGGACTGCATGGAATCTCTTATACCTTTCATCACCGCTTTCAACAATGCCTCCTTCTCATCGAACCAAGTCCCAGTCAGCCTAAAGGAATCCTGGGTCCACCCTCTCCTTAAAAAACCCTCACTTATCCCCGCTGTACCCAACAACTACTGCCCCATCACCACAGTTCCATACCTACTCAAAATGTTGGACAGAGCAGCCTACAGTCATATTCAAGCTTACCTCGAGGTCAACCACATCCTATGTATGTGCCAATCAGGATTCCAATCTGGACACAGCACAGAATCGGCCCTACTTGACTTGAAAATCCAACTAGACTCATTCAGAGATGAGGACAAACTAACCATTCCCCTCCTCCTTGACCTTTCTGCTGCTTTTGATCTAGTTGATCACACCACTCTAAGCCACCATCTCAGCACCTCAGCCAATTTCTTCGCAAATGCAACCACATGGATAGCATCTTTCCTCGAGGGAAGAACCATGAGAGTTTTCTCCGACATAGCAAATGAACCTCCCATATCCATTAGGTCTGGGGAGGATAGCTATGGGGCAATGTGCTCGCTTTGGAAGCAAGATGACACAGAGCAACACAGGTTCGATCCCCGGGTCTGCGCTTAGAAACCTCTGCGTATTAAGCGCGTTATAAATAACCAATCATATCATTCCAAACTATGCTGATGACGCACAAGTCCTCTTCCTCTTGTCAGGTTCCTACAAATATATCTCCCGCACTCTGAACAACATCTACTCCACCATCCAAACATGGCTGCAAACTAGTTGTGTCTAAATGATGAAAAGACAGAGATCCTCCTCACAGGTTCACCTGTCTAACTACAGAAGCTCAGCCCACAATATTCCTCCTTCACCATAGATGGAATTCAAACCCAGTCTCGGACTCTGTAAAAATGCTGGGTGTCCACCTGGACGCTGCCCTCTCCCTTACCAAACAAGTAAGCATGGTAGCGTCATCAGCAGCCTACACAGCTAAACTCATCACCTCCGTCAGGCAATTTCTAACCCCAGAGAGCTGCTTGACAATTGCCAGAGCCATCACAGGAGCCAAATTGGATTATTGTAACATCTTGTATACTGGTTGGTACCTCCAAAAAAAACATCAATAAACTGCAGACAATCCAAAATAACTCCCTCCGCCCAGCCCTGAACATCCTCAGAAGAGATCACATCTCAGCTGCCAGGAAAAGTGGGCACTGGCTAGCAATCAAAGAAAGGATCACATTCAAGATGCTATCAAATACCCATAAATGCTTGAGTAACACCGCCCCAGCTTACCCTGTCCAGAAAATTCACAGAACAAACTCTTCCAGACCAGTTAGGTCTACCTACGAGCACAGACTCATATGCCCTAAAGTCAAGAGAGCCAAGGGAGGGAGGTAGTGGTTGAGCTTTCCCTCAGTAGCAGCTCACCAATGGAACTCACTACCCACAGCTCTGAGAGTGGAAGCCTCTTACTAGACCTTCCGCAAGGCTCTAAAAACATGCCTCTTTGCCTAAAAAGCCTGCATTCCTCAAATGGTGATATTCTGTTCTGTATGTTTTAATGTATGCATTTCTCAAGTGGATATGTACACTGCCACTGCTAAGTTTTGTATCATGTAACTGGTTGCAACAGTGCCCTGGTAACTCAGGGTTTAAAAACAATTAAAAATTAAAAAAGAAATGGCAACTCAAAGACCTAATGGTGACCTTCCTTAATAACTACAAATTCTGCTGACCTCAATTTCACCTTCTTTGCTCATACAAGTCATACATCTGACTCATCTACATTCTCCACAGAAAAGGGAAAAATTACGGGAAAACTCCACTTTGGGCCAACCCTCACACTTGGCCTTTGGTTTTGAACTCATTAGTTAAATTGGATGAGAATATTTACAAAGAGTTAAAACAGCAAAATGTTCTGCTGAACTCTTGCAACATGAAAATACCATTTTTAGAAGGTTACATCTGTGCAAAAAAGAATCATTTGTTTTACTGGGGCACAAACTGAGAGAACATAAGGGTTTGGAGTTACACTTCTCTCCAACAAGTTAAAAACATCACCTAACCTCCAAAATGGGTGTTTATTTACTAATCCATTAGATCTACGCAGCTCTGATGAAAGGTCTCAGCCAGCGGGAATCCTTATTGATGTTCATACTCAGAAGTGCATGGATTCCCCAGAAACAGGTAACTCAATAGTGGAAATGGATTCTAAAATAAAATAAAATCAATAAAAAGAATCCAGGAAATGAGATGAACATACCTACGTGGAAAATATATGGGTCCTGCAAATGCTTCCGAAATTTAAGGCAATTCATCTTTTTGCAATCCCAATCAGATTAAGTTAAGGAACCAAACAGGCCAATAATTAAAACCACTGAATGAAAATCAATATCTTCTAAAACAAACTGAGCTTGTGAATACATCTAAGTGTAATCAATCAATTGCACCTAAGTCCTGTATAACTCACTATTTAAAACTTGACACAGAAAAACCTTGCCAGGCTAATGACTTCCTTAACCTCAGCACGCTATCAACCAATTCAATGGATGAAGGATCAGTAGAGTTGCTGACATCACCACTTCCAGTGATTAATGTATAGAACTTTAAGTCTCCTTAATATAGGGAGCTCCAAAATCCCTGTTCCACAACTAAATATATGGACAACTCCCATCTAACTGAGGGTTGGAGTTGGAACAGTCTTTCGGATGGGCAAAAGTCCAGAGAGGCAAAACAATTCTTACTCTCAAAGAAAGGAGGTTGCAAATTAAAGACTGCAGACAGAGCCTCTCTACCTCAGAGCCTTCCAACAAAAGGTTCTCTGTTGTAACCCAAATCCCAAATGTTGCAATTGCTACATGAAATCTCTTGATTACGGATAACATCAGCAGATATGAAACAAGTGCAATTCATATTACCCACCAGAGTAGATTGGTTGTAATTCATATGTTCTCAAAGTTCATGACAGGGCTCCCCTTCTAAGAAGTGCCCTGCATTCACATCTTGGGATATGATACCTACAGAGGGAGTAGCTCCTCAATAATCGATTACATAATTTTTATGAAAAGGTTTGTAACAACTATGTTGCATTCAAAATCCTCCCAAACAAGTATAGTGACCACTTCCTGTGATTAGGTGTAAATAATCACTTGGTGGTAAATAATCCCAAAAAGATATATTTCATGGTCACCACATGTAAATGAGAAATGTAATGTTTCCATTGCCTTATCATTGTGTAGGGATAGAAGCCATATGCACACTGGAACACACTTAGTGCATAAACTTGAAATTCATACATGAACAATAGTTGCCAATTTGAACCTTACTTAAATAAGTTACAAGTCTATGATGGAGAAATGACATGTAAAAAAAAAGATTCCTCTGAAAATACCATCCCTCAGGCTCCCTAAACCGATACAAAATTGTAAAGCAGAAATATAAGAACTGGCTTAGTGCTCATAAATAAGTTTTATATCAAAAGGATGCTGAGCAAATGATAGAAGCCCTAAACCCATCAAAATCTAAGCATTTCTGGTTTATTGCTAATAGCTTTAATATGTTTCAACAAGAAGTACAGCTGATTCCCATTCCTGAGGATAAATGGAAACACTAGAGAAATCGCTGTGTGTTCTCCTTGCATTTAAATGAAGTCAATTTTGCTAAGTCTGTATAAATGGGCACTAACAATTGAAGAAGATCAGATGCAAGTAATTAACAATAAGGCTAAGGCCTCTCGTGCCACAGGACCCGATGGTATCCCTATGACTATATATAAGCAGGATTCATTCCTGTGGCTGAACATTTATCTGAGCTATTCGCCTCTATTTTCAAATCCAAAATGATCCCATTTCTTAGAAAACATTGATCCTGGTCTTTATTAATAAAAATGACGATAGAGAGCAGCCAATTAACTATAGACCAATAATGCTCTTGGATAGCATGAGCAACACTTTTTCACACTTGATCCTGTCAAATTTGAAGGAGTGGATAAACAGAGAAAAACGAACAGCCCCATCTCAATAGGGTTTTAGGTCTGAACAAAATACTTTACTAAATAATTTCTTTCTCTCACATTTAAAACAAGAAGCTTGTCACCACAAACAAACCATTTACTTGGCCTTTATCAACCTATCACAGGCTTTCTACTTTGTTAATAGAGGTAGATTGTGGGGGAAATTATTATCTTTGGGTTGCCCTTCTGCAATTGTGAGTATTCTGATACAAATACATCTAGACACGTTTATTATAATCTGCTTGCACAATAATAGAGCCCTGTCAAAACCAATCAGCACTAAACATGGTCTCGGACAGGGCTGCATACTTGTACCTAAGCTTTTTAACCTGTATTTGGTCAACCTGGAAATGTCTTGAAAATTGCCCACATTATTATCTGCCTAAACTGGGTAAATTGCCAATCTATCATTTGGTTTATGTGGATGATGTGGTTGTGTTAGACCAAACACCTCAAGGCCTACAAAATACACTCTTAGCTTTGTATAAATAATGAGATAAAAATCAATTCCACTAAAACAAATATTCTTATTCACTGTACACCCTGTTCATCTACATTCGAGCCGCCTTCGATCTAGTACTTCGAGACATACTATGGCGGAAACTGGAACAACTGGCTTGTCCTGTAGAACTCCACTACTACTTGAGGCTCTTACACCACAACACTACCGCCAGACTCAAACTGGACTCTCAGGTCACAATGACAGATTTAATCACCCAGAATAGGGGAGTCAAGCAGGCTGTGTGACGGCTCCATTTTAGTAAAATGTATTTACCCACGATATCCCTGCAGCGTTTTCAGCAGTGCACAACTGTTCTCCCACAGTCGGAAGTGTGCACTGCCCTGTATTTGCTTATGCCGATGATCTCATCATATTGGATCACACATTTAGTGGGTAATATAGGTCGGCCATCGAACTGTGGGGCTATGCAGAGACAAATGGTCTAATCATTAATCAAGAAAAAACACAATTTATGGTATTCTCAGGAAGGAGGTTTGCTCGAGCCAGATTAATAGTTCAAGATTACGAAATAAAATATACTTCCACATACAAATACCTGGGAGTGGAAAATGATGCCACTGGTGTATTAAATCACGCTCAATTAAAGCAGCACAAAAAAAGCTTGGATCCACCAATTTACTATTAAGAACTGTGGATACACTATAAGAGGTGTTTGTCGGTTATATACGCAGGTCTTCTCCCCTATGGTGGTCTATGGTCTGGATGCACTGTTATCCATTGATTTGAAATGGCTTCAATTGGTGGAGGGAACATTTGGAGGAAGACACTGTGCCTCCCCCAATGCATATCAATGGCTATTAATAGACTTGAATTAGGCCTTGTATCTTTAAAATCGATTGTGATGAAAAGAAGAGACGAGACATACTGTAAAATGAGCAATAATCCGGCAAATTTGCTTATGGCCTCCATTTATCAAGAACTCTCCATGGAGTCTTGCAATTATCCCTTAATAGTGAAAATTGAACCTTTTCATAAGGTTATATGTTGGATTCCTGGTCGGAGCAGAACCAGCAATTCAGCGCAAATTACTTTGTCCAAACGGGTCGACCTCTAGGACTGGTTGGAAAATTATGAGCATTTGAGCAAACTCAAAAAATACCAGTTTGTACATTATATATATTATACTTATTTAAGAACAGCCAGAACTATCTGAATCTCTGCCCTTCCAGTAGACTCAGACGCTTTCTTCTTCTCTTGTGAATAGATCATCTACCGGTCCTTGCCAATAAAGGATGCTATAACCAACTGCCCTCTAGAGAAAGATTCTGTTGGGGTGTGCAAAAACACTCAAATCATTGAAACAGCCAAACATCTACTGACTGCACGCCTACTCCTGTTAAAAGTATACCACTTGTAGTATGGCAATCATGTCCATGACCTGGAATTCGTCGAGGAACCTATGTGTTGGTATCATTGTGTTAATTGAAATAGTCTAATAGTACATATGGCAATGAATAATACATGGATAATACATGGCTCAGGGTTGAAACAGTGTCGGGCATATCCATTTAAGACATAACCATTTGTTTACAGTGACTTTCGTATCCTCTATCATGTTTCCTTATATCTAATTTTTATTTATTTATTACTTACTATTATTCTTCACTTGACCATTGTATACATATTTTGGTGTAACATTATTTCTCATACAGCCATATTTCTCTTTTCTTGCTAATATATTTTGATTTTCATTTATCACCTCTACTGTTTATATGTTAACCTCCTGAGTAATATTACGATGCGAAGCAGTATCTTATCATCAAAGCTACATTGACTATTTAATTTTCCCTGGAAAATATGTGACAATCAATTGGCATTTATGTGTTTGTTAAATGTGCCAAAAACAATGCTATTTGTATTTTCTTTTTTGTCTTTTATAAATATGTGAAAAGTTTATATATAAACTGTATCACATTATTAATAAATTAAACACACATTCTTCTTTTTCCAGGGACATATAGGAAATGTAAGTGGTACATCAATGGCGAAGAAAGGCAAGTCATAGATGGCTGGAAATACTTAGGGGTCACAATCTAACAAAATAATTGCCATAATATCGTCTTTAAAGAACTTCAAGGAAAGATCATTCCTATCATAAGCTATGGATCTGAAACTAAATTGGTCAAAATTGAATATCAGAAATTAGAGGGACATTTATGGAAAATAGTCCTAAACATGCCCAAATGAGTCCCAGTAAAATCTCTTTAAGCCTATATAGATTGGCAGGTTTTCTCGTTATATCACAACATCGCCAATCCTCCCCTAATTCCTTCTTCTCCCTGCTCAGTGATCTAAGAGACCAACCTGCTTGCATGATGTTTGACAATTTAAGGATTAAAGTTACAAAAATACTAAAAAGAATAGATTTAACTGAACAAGACTTGGTCGAAGCCCCATCCAGAATTAAGAAAATACTGACCCAGAGAGATTGGATCAATACTAGAAATGGAACAAGAATGGGGTCATACGCCAGCATATTAAAGAAAATCTTCAAACAGGCAATGGAGATGCAGCTTCTTAAAATTAAGATTGAATCCCGATCCCACATGAGAAAGTATGATCATAAGAGCCAAACTCAAGATAAGCTCTGTTGATACTGTGGTGATACTTAAGAGCATTAAACTATAGAATCTCCATTAATTTACTCACATTCCAAACCAACTTCAACTTCATTTTGAAAAATGTGTTGGAGTGTTTCAGGTATATACTGCATTAGTTGATTTGGAAAAATTTCATGAATGGGAATCCTTGTCTATGTGTATTGCTGTAATGACATTTATTGCTGATAGTTTCGATTTTTAAGGTGGAACTTTTAGAATACTATGAACTTCCAAGTTTATCGTTTCTTTTCTTTGCTGTCTTTTTTCTCTCTTTTCTTGATCTTCTTGTATTTTGTATATTGTGAAAGGTTTAATAAAACCAAAACACAAATATAAAAAAATGAATATTTTATCAATCTCCCTGACATATCTAGCATCCCACTATAGTCGATCTTGCATCAAGGTTTTATGTATTTATGTTACCTGGACATAATCCCTATTTACCTGAAGGTGATATTCAAATTCTGAAGACTCATTTGGCTTCTAACTGCAACTGTAGTTTAGTTGATAACATGTCTTTACACAGCTTTCCCATGCTCCTATTAAATCTCTCTATATATAAAAGGGACATTTGTGGATAGGTGTTTGTGTCTGTTTAAAAAGTTCAGCATACTTCCTAACTTGCTACAAACCTGAAATGTGGCATTTCGGTGGTTCCATGGTGTAGACAATGTAAAACGTATACAATTAACATTTTTCTCATGTTTACAGTCTGCAATGCTTGGATATGAATGTGTGTCTTTTAAAAATGTTACACATTTTTCCCAACATATTACACACCTGAAATGTGCTGTGTTGGTAAGGTCCATGGTGTAGACAAAGTATTCCTTTTTTTAAATGGTCTGCAGTGCTTGGATATCTGTGTGTGTCTGTTTGAAATGTATAGCATACTTCTCAACATGCTACAAACCTGCAATTTGGCACATAGGTAGGTTCCATGGTGTAGACAATGTAGCAAGTATAAATATACCTTTTTCAGATTCATTTATTTTTTAAGCAGTCTGCAATGGTTACTCCTGCCATATGGCTCTTTGCGCTGTAGTTCTGCCGTAGTTCTACCTTCATTGGTGCAAGGGGGTAAGATGCCATTTCAATAAGCTGTTAACTGTATTGGTCTCAATATTGAGAAGAGGCAGGAGAGAGGTCCTGCCTATGGTGAAAGTGCAAAAGAAAGGCAGTTTTAGAACATCTGCCTTTGTCCAAACCCCTAGCTGTTCTCACAATCATGTGATGGTGCAAATGGGGCAAACGGCATGTCACGTACCACACCCTCACCCTCACAATGTGAACGTAAATACAAAATAAGGGAGCTCACTTAAATGAATGATTGTAGGCCTTTTTTCCTGAACTGCTTTCAATTGGGACAAGTGTGTTGTTGTTAGAATATAGCACAAGTAGAATATCATTTTGCAACACTATAGGTAGTTGTGCCACATTGAGGGATTGCACACTGGGAAGATCACTAGGTTGCAGCGAACACTGAGAAGATCTCTGAGAAATATACGTTGTTGGATACAATGAGAAGATTACTGAGGGATACATACATGAAGAAATAGTATTCCTGATTAATTATGAATGTAGCATTGAGCAGAGGTTCCCCTATTCTGCAGCAAAGGCCTTTTACAAAGTTGCCCAACATGTTATTTTAGAGCTGCCGCACTGGCTTGTTCAACTTTATGAAAAACACTTCCTACACCTGAAAGTATGAGGCAGCCAATATTACGATGGAAGGGACTACAAGATAGTGATCAGCGGAGCATCAAGGTGATATCATTCCCATGACACAAGAAAAGATATGCAGCATTTTTTTCTGGTATAAACACTAACTGAATAAACAGATAGGAGCCTTGATAGGCAGGTGCATGGCGCCTCGAGCCGAAATGTTGCCAAGACATCAAACTAAGTTGTACACAAAGTGCCCCCTGTGGTCAAGCAGTGCCACCACACTCTGTGGTAAGTACAGTAAAATAGAAGGAAATATCCCTGGCAGACGGAGCCCAACAGAGACTGTTATTCATCATAGACCAAAATGTAAGATTATGCACCTGCGTGGGCACTGAAGAGACTACAGTTGCAAACTAGAATATTCAAGGTTAGGGAAACAGTCTGTGACAAATGAGGCCTTGACATGGTAAATGAGATAGGAGTATCTACTTGTTTGTGGAATCGGGGGTTTGATCTCTGGATTCCCAGCAAAAGTAAAGTAAATAATAATTGGACTGTCTAGGATGGTTGCAGCATTCAAGGCCACCTTAAGAGGTGCCATCCAATGGCAAAGAAATATTCTTATCACTGTCATTATAAAGCGTGCCAGCCAACCAGATCTTGTGGTAGGGATGTTAGTGTAATGACGACTATACTTGAGGGGTTGGTTCTGAGTGGGATTGTAGATAATGACTAGCAATTGTCAACTCCAATATAGGGATCTAAAGAGGTCTTGATTATCGTATCCAATGTTAGAAAATGCCACGCGTTATTTTTATAACCATGCAAATTGTGCGGTTTTGCATCTTATAATCCTTAGACTTATATGGGCTTGTTAAGTTGTATTGTATCTAGCTTCACTCCTGGCTGACACAGTGTTTGTTAATGAAGTGAATGCAGCAGGTTTTTTTCTTGCACCTGGCTCACTTCCTTGTTTTTGTTAATGGACTGGTTGTGCGATAGTTAGCCTGGCAGGAGGGGTCAGCAGAGGGTTTCTTAAGAAGAGGGTGCACAAGGGAGTGCTTCAGGGGGGGGTGGGAGGACTCCAGTGGCGAAGGAGTGATTGCAGAAATCAGCCAGGGCAGGAGCCAGGGAGTCGATGTGGTCCTTGATAGTTTTGGAGGAAGAGGGGTGAACCTGTTTTGACGAGACTTTCATAGATCGGACTTGTAGAGAAACCTCATCTGCGGAGAAAAGGGGAAAGGCAGAGAGGGAGAGGGGGTGTCAGCAGAAGGGCCAGAGGAAGAGCAGGGGATAGAGGGAGGCGAGAAGAGGAGAGCGAGGACAGGATGTCCTGAGTCTTAGAAATGAAGTGAGAAGCCAGTGCCGTGCAGAGGGCCTGGGAGGGGACAGGAGAGGTAGAGACAGCAGCAGGATTGGCCAGCTCCTTGCAGATTTTAAATAGTTCAGCCGAGTTGTTAGATGCCGCAAAGATCCGGGCTTGGATATGGGCGCTCTTCTTGGTGGGAACAGAGAGCTGCTATTGCCGTTGCAGCAGGCGGCATGCCAGTTTGTTAGAGGATGCACATGAAGCACGCCATTTCCTCTCAGCCAACTTGCACTTCCGTTTTAGTGTGACGAGATCGGAATCATACCAGGAGCTGCACTTGGATTTGGGCTTCAGGCGGATTCTCATGACATGGGCAAGGATATCAAGAGTATCCGATATAGCAGAGTGTAGCATGGAGAGGGCTGTGTCATGGTGGGAGTCAGCCAAAGGGGGAGGAGGGGGGTGAGAAGGTGGTGGCGAAAGCCTCAACTGACACGCGCTTCATGGGACGGATGACCGCGAAGGTCGGTGGCAGTGATGAAGGTGGCTTGTCCTAAGGGGTAGGGAGGGTGAGATGGGAGGATAGGAGAAAGTGATCGCTCCAGGAGATAGGGACAGAGCGGGGAAGATCAGAGGAGATCAGAGCATCGAGAGTGTGCCCTGCAGAATGAGTCGGGCCGGAGGGGAGAATGGTGAGTGAGAGAGAGTCGCAGAGGTCACGAAAGTGTCCAGAGGGAGGAAAGGAGGCATCCAGGTGGATGTTGAAGTCTCCAAGAAGGAGGAGTTGAGTGGTTGAGGCCAAGAGAGAGGAGGAGAGGTCCGCCCACTCAGAGAGGAAGGAGGAAATCAGACCAGCTGGCCGATAGAGATTACATTCAATGTTTGATGGTTTGGTAGACAGTATTCGATCTCTGCCAGCATCTGTCCTATATGTCCCATCCAGCTCAAACAGCAGCTGAGCATCATCAGCATAACTGGCGAATTGGACACCCATGTTAGCCAAAATATCACACAGTGGTTTGATGTATGTATTAAACAATGCCAGCGATAAACATGCACCCTCTGGGAACCAATAAGGTTTCGGGACTGAAGCAGATGTTGCATTGCCCCAAAGTAAAAGGGACTGTATACATTTAGTGACATTGTTCGAGCAATGAATAACTGTAGCCAAAGTATCAAGGAGGTCAAATGCTGCAGACAAGTCACGAAGTATCAACAGGCCTGATTCCCCTCTATTCAATATGTTCAACATGTTAGATTGCAGATCCAGCAAGGCGCTCTCTGTGCCCATTATTCGGATGAAGCCTGATTGCTCAGGATGTAGGATGCTGGCGGTTTCTAGGTGTACCTGGAATTGCATACTAGCCATCTTGTCAATCACTTTCAGTAAAACATAGGAATTAGTGATTGGCCTGAGATTGGTTGGTGAAGCCCTTTTTTTCTCTTCACCAATAGGGTTACAGTAACCACCTTGGTGATGTCAGGTACACTATCATGTGCAAAATAAGAGTTAACAAATCTAGTAAGAAAAGGAGCAAATATATTGACATTATTGCTCACTTTCACAGGAATTATGTCACAAAAGCAGGATGTAGGTCGTAGCTCTTTTAACACGCCGAACATGTCGGTCACAATAATAAGGTCAAATGTACATTTTGTGAAATTAACTACCAGTATTTCCTGAGAAATAGTAATCAGGTCAGCATACAATTTATTGGTATTAGTACTTGAATTAATGTGCAGGTCCCTAATATTTATTTCTCCAGCATTATTACATTTGTCAGAGAAGGCTGCATGTACTCCCATGCAGTCATCATTAGATTGAAGAAAAGAATGTGCTTGGGGCTCGGGCTTCTCCAGTGATTTTAGAATGTCAAAAAGTTTTTTTGAGCAGTTATCTGTATTCTTTATCTAAACGTTAAAGTCATTTTTTTTAGCATTCAAAATGGCGAACGTGTTGGTTTTAGCAATACCATTCAAAGTTGTTTTGTCTGTTTCTGACTTAGATTTTTGCCAGGGCCTTTCAGCCTGTCTCTTTTCCTTTTTAAGGACTCGAAGACCTGGGTTGACAAATGCCATCTCTGATAGTTTTCCACCTCATAGGGGCTAACTGGTTCAGCATATTGGTCACGGTTCTTCTGTATAAAGTAGCCAGAGTGCTTGGGGGATCCAAGTTCTTGGTAGATTCCATGATTTCATTACGGCAATCTGAGAGATCATTTACTTCAATTTTCTTGACATTACTGTTGAAGACTCGTCTTGTAGTGGTATGCTTTATTAACTGTTCAGTAAGGGGCTGATTGTGAAATTGTAAAAATGAATTGCCGGACCAGATACATGATTTTGTATTGACATTGACATTCTTGAGATTGCAAGATGCAACCCAATGTAGTATGCTCCCTTTGATGTCGGTTGCTTCATTGTTAAGAACCATTAATTCAATGTTAGTTAAGTTGGATTATAATGATACTGCTTCTTTGTAAGTGGTGTCCTGTCATCAACAATTTACGTCGCCTGTCAAAACAGTAGAACAATTAGGATTATTTAGTGGTTCCAAATTTGAATACCATCATCACTGAAACTTGGCATGTATTTAGGCAGACGGTACAAGAAAAGGGAATGTATGCACACATTGTGATTGGGTGTGAACTTCACAGTCATTACACGCACAAGGTTTCTCAAAAAGATGGAGAGTTTTCTTAACAATAGCAGATACTCCCCCTCCATTCCTTTGAGTGCAATTTTGCGCATATTAAAGGGCTTGTGGGCTCCACTAACTCTGTTGATAGCTTAATATCTTGAGTAAGTGATTTTGTGAATTCATTGTTGTAATGAGAGCGGGAAATAAGAGGAAAATAATCTATTAGGAGAGTCTCCTTAGCTAAATTGTTAGAACCATCCAAGAATGTGTCCCCATGGCACCGGGAGGGTAAAACTTCGAAATCGCCAATGGTCAGCATTACACTACCCCCCAGTATATACAATAACTGGAAATGTTTCAACAGTTGAAGATTGGAGACCATTTTCAGCTTGACAGGAGGAATCTCCTAGGGAAGTTGGTTTTGTAAGGTATGCATCAATAACGACTGGTGAACTTTCAACCGCCACTGGTGACAAGTCATGGTAAAAGATGTTAATATATTTGTTTACAGTTGACTCTCGTGCTGCTTTCTGGGCAGCCAGGAACAAACCAAGTTCAGCATGGCAGCCCATTATATGTCAAGGGGTCTAACTGTAACCTAGAATAAAAGGTATACAGATATACCAGAAAAGTCTGTAAGAAAGTAAAATACTGACTGGAAGCAACTTCACGTCTTCCATGGCAAGGTTCAATAGAATTTCTCAGTAGAGCCCAATGGTCAAAACGCCCCAACACTAACCGGCACAAACCGGCTTAAATGTTCCAGCGCTTGACACGCCTGACTCCATTTGAAAAATAAGTGGGGCTGCTGGGAAATGTAGTCCCGAGTAGAACAAGATATTCTCTAAATTTTTGGTTTTCATTTCCGAATTGCCTTATGCTATCTAATGCTGGCTGGTGGGTTAGTGAGGTAGCAAAGCAAGTCAAATAGAGATGGTTCCTAGTAAATCCAATAATGTTCAAATCAATCTTGCATTGCTACAAAGTAAGTCACTGCAAACACAAACTAACACATCCCTTTACACAACATGTACATATGTTCCCACAACACATGAGTGCAGTTACAGCTAGGAAACCTTTTGTTCCCTTGGTAAGAGACCTGATACCTTTCCCTGGTGGAAAGACTGGCTTCGCCAGGGATAGGCTGAGGACCGGCACAACACAGGAAGCTCCAAAAGAAAGGAGGCATGTGTGAAATGGGATAGCATGCAGACCCTTTGGTGTATGACAGACAAGGGTGAGGGAAGGTCCAGGTAATCTTATGGTCAGAAACCTAAAGGAAGAAGATCTGGGGACCACTTGTTTCGTTACTGTATCCCATTTCCTTCATAACACCCCTGACTTCCTGCAAATCAAGGACTCTGGGTGTGACACCATAGAGGAGGGAACATCCATAACAGAGACATGGATTGGCCTTTAACAGAAGGCTAGAAAAAGAGCATTATATGTGAACCATCTTTTAGAATCATCTTCAAAGAAGACGGATCAGGTTGGGACTCTTGTTGGAGCTACAGCCACTCACAGCCCCTTGTACAGATCAAAGACATGATTCCCAGGGGAGGTGTTGGCTCCCTCCCTAACCACTTCTGAGGGACAAGAGAAGTGACTTCTGGGAGGAAGGCTTGCCTGCCACTGAAGATGTCTGATACACAGGATGCTTGCCCAAAACTATGGCTGGCTCTGCATGTAGCTCTGAAGTATTTGCCTGGACTAGGATAAGCCGAGGAAGTATCAGTTTACTTCAAGAAGCCTGTTTAAAGGGCTCACACTGCTGTCTTCCACATAGATGGTTGCAGAACCTGGCATTTACTGATTCGAGCCACATCAACCAGACCGAGCTGAAATTGAAATACAGCCGGGCTGCTGATGCAAACCCCATCACCTGTGCTCCGAGCTTTGCATAGCTGCAGAGAACTCAGTCAAGCTGTGAGGTGGACACCACTCACAGCTGATCCCATACCATCAAGAGCGAGTCACTGCATCAAACCATCAAGACCAAATCACCTGCTTCCCCATCATCGAACTATGTTTCGTGTCATTGGAAAATCACTAAAAAAACTGTCCCAATGCTATTGAACCACTACATAAAACTCAATTAGTGTTGTGAATGAACTAGAGGCCTCTACAACGAGTTATATAGGTTCTGCCTACCTGGCCTTTATACATTGAGCACTCAGGATATATTACACGGCCTGCAGTGGCGGCCATGTAATTATGATTGAGTTGCTCAACTCATTAGAAGAGCAGTTTTTGGGAGGCTTATAACTCTGGCGCTATTTGACATATCCTCACCAAACTTTGCAAACAATGTATATGGCCACCTGTGAATGACATTGGTGTTGTTTCATCAAGGGTGGGAACAGTTATAGGGGATCCCAAAACCTTTGAAATCCTCATAGACAAAATGGACACATTATTTTGCTCATGCGTACAGCCCAAACTGATGGACGGATTTGCACCAAACTTGCACGAGGAGTGGCCGCTTGGTCACAGAAGTGTGTTTTTGCAAATTTGGTGTAAATCCGTCAATAGCTTTTCTTAAAATGGCCAAAAAGTAGGTAAACTAAATAGTAATATTTGCGTCTGGAACATGGACTAATTTCCTGATTCAGTGTCTGTGGACTCCTCTGGCCCAATAAGAGGGTGGAGTAGTGTAAGCGGACATCAAACGCACACGCTAATTGGTCAATTCAAAATGTGAGGTGTGTCAAAACTGTTGAAATGGACAGCATGTTGGATTTGCAGTCTGCACCCATAGTTCACAAACGTTGCAGTAAAAACATATTGAAAGACACAAAATTACACTTGTCAAACTAATGAAACAATCTCCGGGGAGGTAAGGGATGATGAGGATGGGATGGAATGTGGCCATAAAAAGCTGCACATCTGGTGCATTTCCTTCTGCGAAGTCCGCAAACATCTCAGATGTTCAGGGACATTGCTAGGATGGTCGCAAACTTGACAAAAGTTGGAAGATTTCCATGCCTTTTTCTGCATGAAAGGGTTGGTGAAAAGCAGTTTTTGGATGGATTATAACTTTGGTGCCATTCAATTAAACTACATGACATTTTGCAATATCATTTTAGACAGAACTTCGAATGCTTCTGCATAGATGGTGCTGTTTTGCCAAGAGGGGGCAAAATTAGAGGGGGGTCCCAAAATGTTTGAACGGCTTATACATTTGGTGCCCGACTTTGAACGTTTTTGCAAAGTTTGGTGGGATTTTATCAAGAAGAGGCAACATTAGAGGGAGGTCTGAACCTTTTTAGATGGCTTATAACCTTGGTGTCGTTTGATGAGTCTACACAAAAGTTTGCAGAAAGATTATAGACCCAACCGTGAATGTTTGTGCAATGTTTGAATGGATTCTGTCACTATATTGTGTATGTACATGTTGGCACTTTTCAAAAAATAAAACATAGACAGATTTGCAGCAAACGTGTGCGAGGAGCATTGGCAAGGCTCCAAAAGCAGGGTTTCACAAATGTGTCCCTGTTTTATGCTGAATGGGACTGCAGCAAACCTGCACGAGGAGAATCAGCAAGGACCTGAAAGCAAATATGTCCTGTGTTTTATTTTTTCAAAGTGTCAAAATGTAAGTACACAAACTAGTGAGATAACTTTGGTGCCTGGGCATTGGGCCTGGTCCTTGGCAAAGATAATGTGTACTCTAATTTGCTTGTTGGGGTATGTGGCATGGACGAAGCCGTAGGTTTGAATGGGAAAATAAATTATGCTTGCGGCTACAGCTGGTAGTGCAATACGGCATCGCAGCAACGCTGCGCGGGGAGCATCAGCAAGGATCTGAATGCATGCTTTTGCAAATCTGTCTTGTGTTTTAGTTTTTCAAAGTGTCAAAACACTATTGATTTAATTTTGGTGTCACAGCAGTGGGCCTGGCCCTCAGGCAGGACATATGTCGATGATGTCATTTGTGATGTAATCGTTGATGTCCTGGGTGCTAATGTTAGCAGTGCATGGGGTTGGTGCAAGTAATGGTTGCATAGCTTACCATAGCTGGCAAATTTCTTGTGTTTTTCGATTTTATTTGTAGCCATGAATCCCTTTAAAAAAAATGTTTTCACTGAATTTCATTGCTTTTTGTGACTGGAACTTAACCATAACATCCCTTTAGTGTTTTGAACCTTGAAAAACTTGTGTATAGGTGCCTTACAAATGCTATATCATATCATATCATTTCCACTGAACATATATATATATATATAGAGCACTGCAGTACACAAAATAGAATGAGTGTCCACGCAGGGTTCTTCTTAAGTATAGATTATTTACTCAAGCACAGAGAACACTAAACAATCCAACCCTCCTCCGTGTATTCCCGAATGTATAAGACATTTGTACGGTTAACATTTCTGCTTGTTTTTCTTCCGACCTATCATCTGCACATGTACATTGAACTTGATCTGTGTCTTTGCTATAAGGGGAGGACAGGATCGCTTAGGGTTCTCTGTGCTTGAGTAAATCATCGGTACTTGATAAGAACCCTGCGTGGACACCCCTTGTATTTTGTCTACTGCAGTGCTAAAGTTGTTTGGATGCTTCTGCACTGCTTCACACATCCCCCGAAAGTTGAGTCTGCCCTTGGCCTATGCTGCCTTAAGAGGCGAAGGAGATATAGAATTCATGTGAGCGCCGGTTACACTTGTATGACTGGATCCCTTCTGCGCTAGTAGCCTTGCTGGGTGGAGCATAACATTCAAAAACTGGCCCTCTCCCCCGTACTATTGCTTGGCAATAGTCATTCCCTGTTGTGAGACATGTTGCGAGTCGGAGTAATGCATGGAGTCACAATTGGCTAAATTGCATTACTGTAATGTGGTAATTATTGTGAATAAAGATGTACATTTATTTTATGGATACATGTAATATATTACATATATGATTTATCGCTAGGAACAGTGTTTTTCAGTATTTTCCATTCTGACGGCTGCTTACTGCATTTATTGAGTCTTATGCCATGTTAAAGAAGGGGCACATTGCTACGGGAGCAGGAAACGAGCTATTTCTGAATAATTCAGGATAGTGTATCTGTTAGTGTGTCAATCATTTGCATTTCTCAGCCTGCGGTGCTGCAACAGGAACACTCATTTTGCATATGCAGAGTGAGCGTTAATGGAGGTACACCCACTATCTGCTCATAAACTTGCAGATCTACAGGTGCACAAATTGAGCACTCGTAAATGGCCTGTTTTAGGGCCCGACTCAAAGTGATCTTGCACTGCTGAAAAGTGGCCTTGCACTGCCAACACGAACCCTGATTCATGGAACTGAGGAAAGTGTATTTCTCTAGTGCAAAGTCCGTGCAAAGTCAGTGCATAGTCATATTTGCAGTACAAAATCACAAAGTCACTTTGAACCGTGCAGAAATGGCCAAGAATCGGGTACTTAGTGTTTTATGAATCAGGTGCACTTTAAAAAGGTTTTATGAACAGACCCAATGCTAATATCATGTTATTGGTTTGCCTTATTACTAAATTGCACACAGGACTGCACCCAAAATGTCTGCACAGCATTCTTCCCCAGCACTCGAGCAAATGACTTTGTATCATAAGAAGAGATTACTTTTCACTGAACGGTGCTGAAATAGGAGTCACAATTTCCATGGCTCATCACATCACCGGAAAATGACTCATGTGTTTTCTGTGGCTGTCCCATTTTCTCAGAAGTATACGCAAAGATAATACATATGCTGCCCACTCAGAACTGGCCACTGCTTGTCAGTTCTATCACAATAATTAAACCAACAACCAATTCCACCTGCCCAGTGACTTGGACGAAGCGTCCCAGCCACACAAGCAATCCCCACAGTGGCAAAGCTTTCCAAGTGTAGTTTTCCTCACCTTGTGCACAGAATAAAAGCAAGGGCACGAAACCGCTCATATCATGGAAAATACAGCATGTACAGTTACATAAACAATGCAGGGAGGACAAAAGTGAAAGCAATGGAGAGGTGGAAAGCTCTTTCCTACCAGCGTTCCAGGTGAGGCCCTGTGTTTTCTAAAAGTCTTTTATCTTGTGAAAGCAGCCAGTGGGAGCAAGCTGAGAAACTCTCCCCAAGGTCAAATCCGAATACGCGTGTACTGGAACAGAAAAACCCCAAAGACAACCAGTGGAGCAGCCCGTTTGCAGTGCCGATTTCATACCCATACATTTTTCTTGTGTACAAATATGGTATAAATAATGCATGTGTTCATCTTTCAGTGAAATATCTCAATGCTCAATTCTCTGCAGTGGCACTGAACGTTCATGCACCGTACAGTACTTCTCTGGCCCACAGCCAGACGGGATGAGCCTAAGAGAATGACAAGGATAGGCTAAATAAGTTGATGAGCAGAGTTAGAAAGCACAGCCAGTCTGTATAAGAGGAACACAGGCACGTGCTTCTTTTCTTAGTCCGCAGCCTACACACCCAGTTCCCTGGTGGGATATTTCTTTTTTTCAGCCCCAGGCATGAGAATTATACCCAAGAATATGATCATGGAATACACGCGATTCTGGGGAGAAGAACAAATGCTACCGTACATGTCCGGGGTCGTAATTAAGCAATAAGCCCTGAGCCGCAGGGGCATTACAGAGTCAGGTAATGCCCCAGAACCATAGTTATAGGCCCAAGCGAAGCAGAGGAGGGGGGTGGAGGAAAGAAAATACATACCTGAATCCCCTGGCGGGGGACGATGGAAGCCTCCAGCCGTGTGGAGGCCAGGAGCGGGGATGGCCCTGTTTGAAGCCTCCTCATTGGCTGAGGGGCTGCCAAGCCCCCCGCCTTGAACAAAGGAATGGAAACCCAGCTGAGGGATTCCCGGTCGGGTAAAGCCCCAGCGATGGCCAATCAGAATGTTTGTTTCATTCTGATTGAACCTCGCTGGGGTTCTAATTAAGATTTCATGAGCAGGAGCTAAAACTAGCTCCTGGTTATCAGGCATCACTTAGTACGAAGGTCCGACCGCTAGAGAACCAGGAGTTAGTACATAGCATGCAGCAAATCAAACTTTCATGTGAGATGCAAACTCTTCCTTCTAGATGTCACTAAGGCTTCTTTATACACATTCCCAAATACAGAAATGTGATGTCACATACGTTTGTTTGTATGGCACCAGTTGGACCGGGGAGCCGAAAGACACTCCTGTTATCTGTTGGAGTCAATCTAACCAGGCTCTCCTGGGCTAGAAGCAGGAGCTAAACAGCTCCCAGCAATGTTCAGCCCAGCATGTAGTCTTAGACCCCAAGTTTTAAATGAACTTTCCCACATTCATTTTATGTGAGGACAGACAGCTTGATGAATAAATCAATCCCGTCATGACCGGATCCTTTTGGAAGCTCTATGGTAGTCAAGGTGTTAGTAATGAGGCTATGGAAACTGATGATTGGATAACTGGCTTAAGGAACTCTAGGGCGGTGAAACTACCTTTGAAGCTTTTTGATCCCCCTGGGCAGTTTAGCACTCATAGATCAGTCATTGTGCTCCATGAACTGAGTGCTGTGTTTCTGATGTTTCAGTCCCCTCTGTACAGCTTACTACATCTTTTCCATACCTTACAGTCGCAGGGAGACGTATTTTTCAAGTTTTTATTCTGAGCTTTTCTTTTGCAATATTTTTGTAATTTGTAATTTTTAAACGAACAAAGAAGATTACTGGGCTGTGCTCATGAGTAAATCATGCACGTACTCTATTGCTCCGTCTTTCTGTTAGTTGCAGGGGGCAAAGTGCTCGCCTTGGAAGCAAGACGACATGGAGCAAAACAGGTTCGATCCCCTGGTCCGCGGTTAGAAACCTCTGGGTATTAAGAACGTTATAAATAACACCATCTACCACTCCAAAGCCAGGGGATGGGGACGTTGTCTGTGATGAGTCATTGGCCCCCCTACTTTGCCTACAGAATAATATTAATAATATTACATTCTATGTATGAGATTTATGAAGCACAGACCTAGCTGGGAGGTCTGTATATAGGGGATGCACCCGGGCGTTACAGGTAAGAGTGCTAGGGTAGTAGAGTATCTGGCATTGGCAGAGGGTAAGGGTAAGGGGTTAAGCTGCAGAGGGAGAGAATTAGGGTACACTGGAGCAATTGGTGATTGGCGAGATTAACTTGACGGTGCTCAGATGCGGAATGGTACAGCGTGGAAGCACTTTCTAAAGCCCCCACCGCAAAGAGGGTCGGTGGGACGACTGGAATGGCAATGAAGAATTTCAGGGCAAGTTATTCTTCTCGGGGGTCAGAAAAAAGAAAAAGACACCGAATGAACAGGTTGGGGAAACTGACAGAATAAAATAACATGTGTGACAGCATTTAAAACAAACATGTGCAAAGTAATGTTTTAATATCCAAACTAAAATAAATAATAAAGGTCCACAAACATTTTACATTTTAAATGTTTGGTATGGCTTCAGAAAAAAATGAATTGGTATTTTCAAACGAGAGCCTACACCCTTTATTAACTCTACATTACATACTCATCTGTGTGCTAAGAGTGATAAACACGAGGCACTCTCCTCAAGTTAAACTGGATGAAAGTGAACTTTAGTAACTGAAAACTAATGACAGCATGTTTTTTTTTTAATCACAATTCATCAGAACATCGTTCCCAGTTTAATCTGACTGAATGCTTCCTACTTGTCCATGTGTAATCAAAATGTGTTATTGGATTTGCTGTGCTGTATTCTATATTAAAGACCATCTTGCGTTTTTAAAAACACAGCCTAGACATGAAATGCACCTTTTTAGCATTCCCTTGATTTCACAACCCCTTATCCCACCCCAGGGCCATAGTCGTTTTTAAATCAATCAGCCTCCTTAATATGTCTGGGATCTCTTCTCATGCCCAGTCTCATAAACTAGAGTTGGCAAAAAGTATCAGCTAGAAAAACTATCCCACCTCACTCTCTGACTATAGTGTTTCACTCTCCTCGAGGCCAAAAATGATAAATTGCTGACTCACCTCGGATTTTTGCTCAAGAATGTATTTAATGGCATTAATGCATTTAATGTTTATCAGCCACCTATGTATCTTATGTTAGAACATTGTCACATGGAAATCACCAGCTTCTTGGAGAGGGCAGTATGGAGGTATGACTGTCAATTATCGAGATTAGCGAGTTGCTGTAGTGATGAACTAGATCTGGCGGCGTTAGCTTCTGCATTACAGCCCCCATGCTCTGGAACTCCCCACCTGCGCACATCCGAAAGGAGCACGCGCTCACCGTCTTCAAGAAACTAGTCAAGACCTGGCTCTTTCACAAATACGAGTAACAACTGTTGTCATTCCATGCCTTTGTTTGTTCTCTTGTTATGTATCTATCTGCTGAAGTCCAAAACGCTGTGATACCCTCGGGTGTGGGAGTTACAAAAATGTCATAAATAAATGAGGGCCACCCTCAGTACAATTCAGTCCACTCTGTTTAGCCAGTTTCTTAACAGACCCTTTGTAAACATTCCACTTGTATACATTAGAATGACGGTTCTTTCCATTCCGTTAAACGATGTCTTCTTTTGTTTGTAATAGATCACTTTTGTACATTTTCATATTTCAGACAAGCGGTTAAATCTGCAAAGGGCTTCAATTCTGCATGAAGCTTGCTATTTACATAACAGGCCCTAGCTGATCATCCTGTACTTTTCTAACAAGTTCTTTATTGTTCTCAAATTGGGTTCTAGTAAAGGGTCTGACAAGAAAAGCTGAAACGACTTAAGGATTTATCCAATGTTTCAATAAAAGAACAGTATTCTATTTGTACTCATTTTTTAATTAAGACAGGAAACCTTTAATAGGATATTTTACTCATGATGCCTCACGGATTCTGTTGCTTTGAAGATGCCTGCAAATGGCTTTGCAACAGGGAATGGGTCAAAACACTGATAATTAGGGTAAACCTCTGTCATGCATCCGACCAAAGTACTGCTTGGATCAAATCCATCCCATGTTTCTGTACTAGTCAATATGTTATATTTAAATAAACGTGATAACTCACTGACTAAACATTTTTCATGAAATTTAAATCTATTGTTGCATCCTATTATTGTATTATTCATTATCTGAGTTGTAGTATTGCAATGCTTGTTGATGAATGTTCATATATTGCTTGTTCAGGAACTTTAGCTTTTATTTAATTATACTTGTCATTTTAGATGTAAGGGCTTGGTGTCTCAGTGATTCGTTTTACACTGTTTTAATCGTAGTGTGTTTTAAAGATGCTTTAGTTCCCTATGAGTGTCGTTAATCTGATATTAATTTGTTTACAGTCCTGGGCAAGAGTTTACCACAGACTTGTGAACTATCCCTGCTGTTTGATGGTGATGAAAGATATTCACCCACCTCTAATCTACCAGATTCTACAGTTAGTGCATCAAGAGAGAAGAGAGAAGACAGCAGACTGTGAAGTCAGAGACATATTGTAGAAAGTTAAGACATGTGAGAAATGAGTCCACTTCAACAGCGCTCAAGAGCCCAAATGCCAGGCTTGCACACCATGATACATGCACGTAATAAATTGACTGCAGAAGGTCGCAATGTCCATCAAGTCTGCCATATGTGTCCAGATGTTCCCAGCATCTTATGACCCATAAGATGTGCGCTGACAGAGTTTATTGGCCTGAACGTTCTTCTTGTATTCTTAGTGCTTCCAAATGATAATGGACTGTTGTCGTGTGAACCCTTGGTGGATTCCACCAACATTCTCGATGTTATCTGGCTAAACATGCAACTGTGGTGGGGAAAACTCATATTCTGGTCTTGACATCAGTAACAGTTGATGGGTTTTGTCAGTGTCAGTGAAAACACAAATATACACTTTAAGAATGTGATTGGAAATTTAATTTCAAGTGAATTTAATGCAACTGTAGGCCTCACTTTTATTATTAGGACAAATGCATTTGAAGTAAGAACCCGTTTTTGAAGAGTTGGTCCCTGATTGATGGAATTATTTGCGTGTAAAACAGGGATTTGCGTGCCATTCTGCCGGCAAACCCCACTCGTCAAAAAGGGATTTGCGGGCAGAATGGCACGCAAATCCCTGTTTTACACGCAAATAATTCCATCAATCAAGGCCTTGGTCTGTCGGCAGAATGATGAATAATAACTTGGCAAATAGTACGGTACTTACACATGTGTAATCTTCTGCACCAGATTATTTAAATACCTGCTTTCACTGCAAACATATATTTGCATGCGTACACTGATACATTTGCATCAGACGATTGTTTTTAGAAGAATATTAAGATTTAATTGTATTTGATGTAGACAGATGTAGACAGCTGCATGGTACGTCTCATGTATACTCAAAACAGGCTTGGGTTTCTAAGCTGGCCTGCCTTCACAGAACCAGTCATTCTGTTAATTGAGAAAGACTGAAACCCTCTCTGGTTAGGTCATGACATCTTCCACTCATTGTATTCAAGAGACTATAACTATCATGAAGAACAGAGGGCAGGGGATCACAACCTGGGATTACATGGGGACCCATATGTACAGGAGCAAATGTATATATCTGCAGGAGATCCCTCCACTCTACCTCCTTTGTATTGGGGACATGAGACCGTCCCTTGTCTGACACCAGCTATCGTATCAATACCGCAGCGAGTATTTAGAAGGAGATATCCGTTGAGACAACCGTATCGAATGTATCCTCAAGTTGATGATGGCCTGCCGGAAGAACTCCCTGAAGGAATATGAGAAAAATCTAAGAAAATGAATGAATGATATCATAAGAAAGTGTGCACGACGTCCTGAAATACTGAATGAAGATGATTTATGGATCCTAGAGGACAAATGAAGAAGTAAAGAATCAAGTGAACTATCAAAGTGGAAAAGAAGAATATTACACCTTAACACAGTGCTACATAAAACAGAAGTTTAAGGAATGTATAGACGATGAAACGCAGATAGATCAAGTCATCGTATAGGCTGGCTATTATTAGGAAATAAAATGCAGGCAAAGCAGCCATTGTATAGAAATTAGATGTTGGTATCATGAAATAAATAAGCAAAAAACCATGAAAGGGCAATGAAAGGCTGTGTTGCAGTAGAATACCAGGTTGCTGAAGCTGTGTGTCGAGGCTGTCTGGCCTGACGTCAAGTTCCTAGAAATCAAGGTCAGCTATTTACTCTACAGATGATCGAGTGTGCCGAGGATGAATCCTGTCACATTAAGGTGCAAGAAAGAACACAGTGGATGCCACGTTTAATTAATTTAAAGTATTTAAAAACTGCAGAATTAACCAAATTGTGGTCCCTTGTCACATGAGTTAAGGATGGAAATAGATTTTGAACTTGGAGTTCCAGATACAATAGCAAGTGCCCTCATTCCCGTGCATTCCCAGCATGAGAATACTGTGCAAGGCCAAGTGCAAAGACAATTTCCTGGCAGAAGTCATGGGTTATGAGAGATGTTAAGCTAATTGGGTGGTGAGGTAGCTTCATGTCCTATCGCCCTTTACCTGGGTCTTGGCTTACGTGCTGCTAAATTCAATTGAATGTTCCACACATGGCACAAGCATGCCAACCAATTGTATTAGTCCATATAACTAAGGTCCTTATAGCTTGAGAAACCAATGAAACACAGTGTAAATGATTTGTCTTAAAATGGCACGTATAAAGAGGTAGGCATATGTTGTCCACCTGGTAAAGGACAGCCAATAACAATCCTAGCTCCTATATCATTGTATATCTAGATGTCTCCCTTAAACAATCCTGACCCTTGATAGGTTTTTCACTATTACCACTTTATATGGTGTCACTCTGATGCATAATTAAGTATATAAATTGTATTTCTTGTGGAAATCACTGAGAGACTAAGCGTACATCCGTTGATGTTCATTGTAACCTCCCTGTTTTAGATAATTGTTAATAAAACAGTAACTTGCCATCTTCTTGAGTTTGTCCGGTTATTTGGACTCAGAATTATTCTGGTGTAACCTCATCCAGTAACAGATGCATGTTCTTAGGGCCATAAACTCATGTGGTAGCAGTGCGGTGGAGTTTCCTATGGAGAGCAGCCGATGGAAATAAACTTGCAAGAAGAACCGAGATGGTGGGCAGGTCCCTTTTTGAAGAAATCCCTGTTCGGTTTCCACAGACGGTCCGTGGACAGAAGAGTCGATACCGAAGGCTTCAAGTTGATTAAACGGATATAAGTAGACTAAGGGAAAAGGCAATATGAAGTGGCGGGACTGTGATATTTTTGGGTACTGGGAAATTTTGTGTAGATAAAGGAACACCAAGGTAATCCTATTTCAAGGGAGATAGAAGATGACATCTCAAATTCCAGTTGGAACATTAAGAGAGAGAATAAGCAAAGTCAGGACTGTGCAAGGTGACATCTTAAACTCTGTATGGGGTAAAATAAGTGGAGGCGTGGAATGAATACCTCTTATATAAAAAGGGAAGGTGATCACAAGAGTTATTAATGTGTTATTAATGTGTATTGTGTTATTATTTTGAGTGTTGATTGATGTACAATGTTTTGAGAATTGACCAGCTGTGAAGGTTAGAAGTGACCTGTTTTGAGTTGAGTGTAGTAAACGATTGGCACCAATCAAAATACAGATAAGGCCAGTCAGAAGACAGATAGATTGTTGAAACAAAAGAGGATTGAGTGGTGATTGATGGTGCTTGTTCATATTTATTGTTTCGAGATTAAAAGTGCTGAGAAATACGCTTTGAGATACGTAGAGAGTTATTAACAACCTTGTAAGTATCGACAGTTAATTGTGACTTGTCATTATGGAGGGCCCTCCTCTTATGCACCTTTATAAAACATTACCATGATATGCGTCCAAACTTAAACAGTACATTGCAGAATGGGTAAAGGGCACAGCTGATAAAATGTTCATGACATGGCCACGAGGGGGATCATTGCCAAAGGCAGTATAACAACACATGACCACATAAATGCATGCTGTGCACACAGGAAAGAAATTAGAGAAATAATGGCAGTTTTAGAACTTTGGAAAATGTACCAAGACGAGAAAGAAGACCCAATACAGGAGGAGTGGATGCTTAATCAGCATTAAGGGGAGGGCATTGAGCCCTCAGCACCTCTTACTCTGCCCAAGATTAAGAGCGTACATGCAGAGGAGACAGGATTTTACCCTTTAAAGGAATTAAAAGCAGCGGCAGGGTATAGTAACCCAATGTTTGAAACCCTGCTTATTGTAGTGATGACAGTCCAGAAGAGAGCAAAAGGAAGGAAGATGCCTGTAAATTCATACGAGGTAAAGAAGAAAGAGGCGAGAGATTGAATATATCAACAGATATAGGCAGAGAAATTAAGAGGTGGAAAGGAGAAAAGGATAGGGCTGATGAGGTAACGCTTGTACATAACGAATGGATGGGAGGACAGATATTACTCAAGTTAGATGGGAAGAGCATCAAGAAGGTTAGGGAAGACAAAGAGCAGTAGGAAAAGAAGGATAGGGAATGAGAAAAGTGGCTGAGGGAGGATGAGCAAGGAAGAAAAAGCAGGGAACAACAGGAACATACATATAGAGGAGAACAAGAAAAAGTCAAAAAGCGGGCAGAAGAACAAAGGAAGTATGACAGTAGAAAGAAAGAAAGAATGAAGAAAAGGGATAGGAAAGAAGGGATGGGAGGAAAAGAAGAGACACTAAGATTGAAGGAAAAAAGATTACAGCGAAGGAGAGAAGAAGAAAAACAAAGTCTAGAAGTAAGAAGGGAAGCACGAAAGCAAGAAGGAGAGGGAAAGGAAAGACATGAGAGAGCCAAGCGAGGTGGAGAAAGGAATAGAACAGAATAGAAGGCAGCAAGGTCTTGATAACAGTCTTGTTCATAAGGAACGAGTAAGACCGAGCGATGAAATACAGGGACGATAGGCCACGATAAGTGAAATTCTCCCAATGAGCGAAAGAGTCAAGAAATACCTAAAGTAGCACAAGAAGAGGAAAGGTATGATGCCAAAAACATTGGAGAGAGGATCAATAAGATATATCAGTAAATAAGGCAGAACAGCGAGTATGGGACTCAAGAGAGCGGCAAATGGTCCCCAATACCAAAACACAGATGAGGAGGAAAATATGTTCAGTGATGAACCCAGAGCACTGTCTTTGAGCAGATTAAACTTAGACCAAGAAGAGGAGGATGATAGTCACACCAGTTGGGGTCTACCAATGTGTCAAGAGGAAAAGCGAGTCAGGTTGTGGGATAGAAAGGGAGGGTACATGCGCCCCCTTGCAAAGTCCAAATTTGGATAAGCAGGCAAAATAGTCGGATCTGGAACACCCGAAGGAAAGAACACCAGATCCTATGCCATATCCCAAACTTACCTGAAGACCATCGTGTAGAGAGAGAGGAGAATCTCCACCTTATCTGAGAAGGTTAAGGTTGTTACCAGCACGAAGACGAATAGGGACGATTGCACCTGCATTAGGTAAACGAATAATGGGGTCTGATTATGGGATGGGGTTCTCACAGTTCCCCTTGCTAGAGAAGGGGGGAGAAAGACTGCAGTTTATTCCATGGCCTCATATGGATAAGGATAACTTACAATGCAAGTTACCTAGTTTGACTTTGGGGGCTAGGAAATGGATATATGAATTAGAGAAAATGACGGGGGAAATACGCTGACCATAGGAGACATAAAAGGTCTACTGGCAGCTATTCTTGCAGAGAGAGCTGATGACATTTGGAGACGAGCAGGATATGCGAGTGTGACAGCACAAAACACAGCACATGATGGAGTACCATTTAATAATTGTGGAAAATGAAAGAAGATGAGGCCCCTGTAGCTTATATTCAGGATATTCAAGAAAGAGCAGCTTGAAACACGTGAACTGTGGGAAAAACAGTGGCACTATTCTATCATATTTTGTGTCAGGGGTTGCCAGAACAGGTACAGAGACAAATGAAAAAACAAGTAGGAATGGAATTGAAGCCGTGGGCTGAGATACAGTAACTATCGTGCATCATTGTCAGTTATTACGAGAGAACAGAAAGAAAGATGAGAACAGGACGATTGAGGAAGCTAAGTTAGTCCAGAAGAAATTGGGAGAATTTGCTATAGAAGGGGCAGTATTGACAAGGCGAGAAGGAGTAGAGACACAAGAAATAATGGGTGTGTCACAGATGAATAATTTACACCCAGTGGATCAAAGTGGGTAAAGGTTTTGGGCATGAGGAAGGGGATCCGGAGGATTTAGAGGAAGAGGAGGTGGATTTCAGAACACCAAAGGTGGATTTCAAAATGCCCAGAGTGGAAGTCAGAATACTCAGGGAGGATATAATGGTGGGCTTGCCAGAGGGCCACTCCCCATGTGTTTAAATTGTGGGATGACAGGGCATATTGCGCGTGTATGTAGAAGCCGAGGAAACACACACCAAAGTGGACAACCTTTAAGATTGGGGACAGTTTATCCACTGATATAGAGTACACAAACACAAGAGGGCTTTACCCAGGATCATACATCTTATCAGACACAGGCGCCACAAGCACAGCAGGCCCAAAAGCAGGGATCAGTGCAAATGCACCCACTGCAAGGGCAATCACAAAATCACCTTTTATGCAAACACAACAAAATGTGAACACAGGGCAAATATTGACACCTAAGATAGGGGGTGTCACTGTGGTAGGAGGGAACCCTTTCACAGGGACAGGGGTGAATGTGTACCCTCAATAGGACAGCTCACAGGGCGACTTGATGTGTTCAGTACTATCAGTAACACCAGACCCCCAAGAGGAACCAAGGGTCAATGTGATTTTTTAATGCAAATCTTTTTCTTTTCTTGTGTACACTGGGGCGACTCGCTCTTGTATAAGGGAGGCAAAATACCCAATGTAAGGTATTGCCATGAATGTTCAAGGGTTCACTGGAGCTACAAATGTAGTTCCTTTTATGACAAATGACCCTTTTCTATAGGGGGATGTGACATGTCTGGCCCCTTGTTATAGTCACAACAAATGCCAGTTAACATTTTGGGTAGATGTTTGATGACCAAACTTAACATGACAATTTAATTCCCTGATCAAGGAATAGTTAGCTCCACTCGAAGAATACAATACTTAAACATAGGAGAATGTATACTAACATTTACAGGGCAAGTGGCTCTGTGAGGAGTCCCGGTAGATCTGGAGGTCTTCATGTATGGGGTGAGTCATCGTATGACTTGATCTATCTTCAGGTTCCAATTGCACCATCTTGGGAGGATTGGTGCAGAGAGGCAGGTCCTGGTACCCAGCAAGAGTCACCCCAATGTGCTGTGGGAGTGGGTTTGGAGAAGAGCTTGCCTCTGTCTTGGAAAGCTCCTTCTTCACCTCATTGGTTGAGGGCTTTGAAAAGATCAACTCCAAAAAGACCCCTTATTTAAAAGGTGAAAGTTCAAAAGTTATTGAGCCAAAACATTCATGCTTTAAGAGGTCCAATCCCTGCTCTTGAGACAAGTGGCCTTTGCCTTCTGACATCACACTCAGAATGCTTTGTGCTAGAGGAAATAGAGAAAATAGGAAGGAAAGCTAAAGATAGAGAGAAATGAAATTAGCTTGAATGTTCCTCCAGCTGTACTGAGCTCCCTCGGTCTACACTAACCTTGCCCCTTTACCTTTCCAATAGAATAAAAGACCCTTTTGCTATGAGGCACCCTGGTGTCAAGATAGTCTTTTTGGGATGGTTGTGTCCTTTGTGAGTGATTGTACCTCAATAGGGCATATAGGAACCGAGAATGTAGCTGAAGTAGCCCTAGTTCTGTCTTCTAAATCGCTCATCTTGTGTTTGTTCATTTAGAGCACATGATGAGCCTGCAGTTTTGAATTTCCAATAATTTGAATACATTCACATGCCCCATCCCTTCGCACTACATGTAGCTGTTTGATTTGATTTGATTTGAGAAACGTTTAACACAAATAGGAACCAGTCAAGTTGAACTGCAACTGGACGCAGATGGAAAGTTGAATCCACATAATGAAAATGATGACAGGATGAGAGAGTTTTGTGCAAAAAGATGAGTTTTGAAAGTTTCCTAAAGAAGGGCCAAGTTGGAATGCTTTTCAATTGCATGCGGAGGGTGTTTCGTGGGACCAAGGACACAGACCCACCTATCCCCTCCAAACGTATATCTGGAGATTGTGACTGTCAACCGACGAAAGCATTGCTTTGCTCTGTGTGCATTTACCATGCCATCAAAAGGTTCTCCTTCATATTTCTTTGGCAAATTAATCAATATGCAATGGCCATTGCAGCTGGTCTGACAATCTTACATTCTTTCCTTGCCGCATTATCTGACCAATCAAAGAAAAGAAAATGCTCACTTTGTTTTTCCTTTCACCATAGTATGTGATTCTGCCACATTTGATGGCAGATCTCGCTCCTTTTCACAGGCACAAGAGTGTGGTCCCAAAGGAGTTTGTAGAAGTCTGCATTCAGAATATTTGGAATGCGGAAAGCTGTATCAGAACTATAGGAGTGTGCATCTTCCATTGGAATGTGCATCTTTGAAAGAAGAGAGAACCAGAAACAAGGCCGTGAAGGAGCCAGTGGGGTGTACATACTAAGACAAGCAAATAAGAAGAACCTTAAATTGTGTTGCTGCATCATTTCAATGGTGTTGAGCTGTGCAACGCTGGCGCTCCACTGAGTACCGGTGCTGTAGAAGGAGCCACGTATTTGCTGCTGGATTCTTGTGTGTCCCCAATCTGCTGTGGGCACGCGCGTATTTGCTGCTGGATTCTGGAGTGTCCCCAATCTGCCATGGGCACTGTTGGAGTACGCCCAGTTCAAGCTGTGAGGTGAAGATTAGGTTGTGAGCCAAGAGCGCTGTCAAGACCAGTGCGCTTTCCGCCATGAGCTGTGTCGGAGCTTGTAAGCTTGTGCGGCCACCTGCATTCACCCGTAAGCTTTGCACTGGAGCGGGAGAGGCCTTCAGCATCTTGGGTGTTTCAGGGATGCCCGAATTGATCCGTGAGCTTTGCGCTGGAGCTAGATAGGCCTTCATTGTTTTGGGTTTTTCAGCACTCAAATCCTTCCCTGTGCTTCATTTGGGGTGCTATGGACTTTGTTTGGGGGTACGGATTTGGTCAGCTGCTAGCTGCAACTTATCAGGTTGCAGCATATGGTTGTTTGGTTACCATTGCGACCGCATGAACTAATGAAGCAGCCTGCTCTTATGCCGTGGAAAGCTTCTTTCTCTGTTCTGTGGCACGACTGCCATTTTGTTGTCATAGTGACCGGCATAAACATTAGACAGCAGGATCATTTAACGTGTTGAGCGTAGCAGCCATCTTTTCTTTTGATTCAAATTGGGAAAGGCAACACAGAGCTTTGAATGCTAATAGTATAGAGTTCATTCTCTGAACAGCGGTTCAGTTACAGAAATTGTTACAACAATTCTGTTCATCAAGAACTGTTTTGAAGCACCAAACTGTTTAGAACAGCGGTTAGGTTACAGCAATTCTTATAGAAATTCTGTTAATCACTAATTGTTTTGAGAGCACCAAACTGTCTAGTTACAGAAAATATTTTGTGTTATATTTATTTTTATTTATTTTTAGGCGTCAGAGCACATAAATAAAGCAACAGAGAGAAAATGGAGGTGCTGGAGAAGGCGAAAAGACTGAAAAGACTGGAGAGCTTCATCTTTGAAGGTGACACAATTCGGATATACCAGGACCTCTCAACCCTCACACTCACCCACAGAAGAGACTGTCGGCCGCTCACCTAGTGGCTCAGGGGCCAGTACATAAGATATAGGTCTACCTTTCCATTTGCCCTTTCCTTTGAACGCGCTGGTGTAGACTACAGAGTTACTAGCGGCAAAGAAGCCTCACAGGTGCTGCAGGTACTGAAGGGCGACATCTAGAAGGAAGGAAACGAGGTGGACATACAGGCAACCCCAGACGCCAGGAGAGACCCGTAGGGCCCTTGGTCCACAAAGAAGAAGACTAAGGGCAGGAGGAAATTCAGGAAACCAAATACCCCCACGGTGGAGGCTGGAGACGACTAGGTGGATAAAAACTCTCCAATAAAGAATGTATGGGCTTGAACTGATTACCCACGGCCGGGGACACAATGCTCACCAAGAGAACTGCAGTGGATGGATAGATTTTCACCCTGGTGGCTTGCCCGTTGGCAGGCATCAAGAATAGGTGTGGGAGGGGTGAGGGGATAAGGGAGGGGGTTGGGGTAAGGGACCCTCGGCCTCAATGCCGATCCAACCGAGTATGGGAACGGAGCAGCCCACACGGAACCGGGAAGAAGATGCACTTAAGGCAAAGAATTAATGATAGGCAATGAGAGGAAGGGCCGGGTCGAGACACTGTGGATAGGCTCGCTTAACGCTAAGGGGCTAAATTCACCAGCGAATCACTCCCTCTTGGGGAGGGAAATGAAGAATGCCAATTTGGACGTCCTCTTTGTCCAGGAAACCAGAATGGTGAAGGGGGAGGAGAGGGCCATCCCGGGATCGCAGGTGGGCCAGACCTTCTGGGCATCTGCACACATAAAGAGAGGCGGAGTCGGGATCCTTCTACACAAGAGCTAGAGACTCACTGGGGTAACTAAGTGGGGAAGGCAGGATGGGAGATCCCTGGTGGTATCGGGTAACTTCCACAACTCCAGAGTCACCCTAGCGGTCATATACTGCCCCAATGTGGGCCAGATTGAATTCATCCAAGAAGCAATGGGGGAGATAATGACCAAAGCTAAGGGCCTACTGTTGCTAGGTGGGGACTTTAACATGTGGGGGAACCGGGAACTGGATCATAGTGGAGAGGCCATCCCGCTGAGTGGCAGAGGGGGGCGACCACTTGGGAAATTTCGGGACCTGATGTGGGATCACGGGTTGGTAGACATCTGGAGGGAGCGACACCCGTGCACAAAGGGGTACACCTTCTACTCTGCAGTCCACGGCACTAGGACGAGAATAGATGATCTTTTCACAGAATACCAGAACATGAGCAGAGTGGTTCCATGTGATAATATTTCTGGAAAAATATCGCCATACAAAGATTTCGCCATATTTTTGCGGCAATATTACTCAATGAACCTGCGGGGGACACCCCTGCAACCCCCATATATTTTAAAAGGGAGCGGGGGACACCCACGCAACCCCCTCATCTATTTACCCCATAAATTATCCCCACCAAAAATATTGCCTATGGCCGTTCCCGACGACCATATGTACGGCAATATTTTTGGTGGGGATAATATTACCTGATACCAGCAGAGTGGAGTCCTGTGACATCCGCCAGGTCAGCTGGTCGGATCACGACCTGGTCTGGTCAGACTTTTGTATCCTATGCCTGAAACCCAGGGAATCCCTATGGAAATGTAATGACTTCCTATTCCGGGACGCGGTTTTTAAGGAGGAGATGGGTACAGCAATTAAAGAATATTTTGAGCTGAATGACACGGGCGAGGTCAGCATAGAAACGGTATGGGAGGCAGCAAAGGCAACCTGGAGACGTAGACTGATTGGGGAAGGGGCTTCCAAAAAACGGATAAGGAACCTCCTGACCCACAGACTGCGGTCAGAGGTAATAGCGCTAGAGAGGGCCGAAGGGAAGGGGGAGGAGGAGAGGGAGAGGGACCTGGGGGAGGCAAGGGGGAAAAGACAAGAGAGAACTTGAGATGGGCAAAATCATCTGCATCAAAGATATTACGAAGATGGTGATAAGGGCAATGCTATATTGGCATCTAAGCTCCGAAGACAGAGGGCGGCAGATGGGTAGCAGGAATTGCAGGTGGGGAGGAGGGGGAAGAAACGGACCCGGGAGGCATAGCAGAGAAATTTGCTGGGTTCTATGAGACCCTCTACGGAAGGGAAGGGGAAGCAGAGGAGGCTGCACTCAAGACATATCTCGAGGGGGTCACTCTCCCCACCCTCGGTTCCCTGGAGGCGTTGGCCCTGGAGTCCCCAATAACCAAAGAGGAGGTCCTCAAGGCAATATCGGGACTGAAGCTGGGGAGAGCACCAGGGGAGGACATGTTCTCCGCAGGCTTTTACAGGGCCTTTAGGGGGAAAACTGGCAGGGTTCCTGGCAGGTCTATTCTCCAACATCATGACGCCGGGGAGGGCACCCCCGTCCATTGGCAAAGCACTAATCACAGTGATCCCCAAGAAGGGTAAGGAACCGGCTGATTGCCGGTCCTATAGACCAATCTCACTCCTAAACGTGGACGCAAAACTGTTCACTAGGATAATTGCCATGAGACTTGACGGCCACATGCTGGGACTAATCCACTCCGATCAGGTAGGCTTCATACAGGGAAGACAGGGGGCTGACACCCTCCGTAAAACCCTGCACATTATGAGGGAAACAGCTCAGAGGGGGGACAACCCGGTCCTGGTGGCCATCAACGTTGAAAAGGCATTCGATCGAGTTGACTGGGAATTTCTACATGGTGTCCTTGAGAAGATGGGGTTCGGAGTGGGGATTAGGCGAGCCATCAAGGCCCTTACATGGATCCGTCAGCGAGAGTCACGGTTAATAGGCATCTGTCACGAGTCTTCAGCCTCCAAAGAGGGACCAGGCAGGGCTGTCCCCTCTCCCCGCTCCTGTTTGCCATGACCATGGAAATACTCCCAGAATATCTCAGGGGTTCCCCGTTGGTTCGCGGTACAGATGTGGGAAACCGGACCTTTAAACTGGGCCTTTATGCAGACGATATCCTGTTACATCTGAAGGAACCCACTAGATCAGTCCCAGCCGCCCTACAGGTTATAGAACGTTTCGGTCACTTCTCAGGGTTCAGAGTAAATATAGGCAAGTCAATGATCTTCCCATTCGCACAAGACGCTGAAAGGAAATTGGGCGAGCTGGCTCCCCTGGGACTCCAAATCTGCACTGAGGGGATAACATACCTGGGGATGAATATTGTTAGACATCACGAGGACTTAAATCAGGCGAACTACCCCCCGCAGTTTGACAAACTATACAGGCATATGGAGGGATGGGGTAAGGGGCAAATCTTGTGGATGGCAAGAATAAACCCCATAAAGATGAACCTCCTCCCCAGGGTCCTATACCTTTTCCAGATGCTCCCGTTGGAGGCTCTGGAGTCCCACCTCAAAGAAGCCCAAAAACGCATAATGAAATTCATATGGCAGGGACAGAGACCTAGAATAGGATATGAAACCCTCACCCTCCCCAAAGAAAGAGCGGGGTCTCCCTCCCGGATCTGCGCATTTACCACAGAGCAGCCCAACTCAGGGCCCTGGCCCCACACCTCAGAGAGGACCCGGACAAACAATGGGTTTACCTCGAGAACTCCCTCCTGAGTCCAGTCACAGTGGGAGAATGGTTATGGGTCCCAATGAAAAAGAGCTTCCAAGAAGAATCAGGGAACAGCCGATACTAGGCACAATGTGGAAGGCATTGGAAGGGAAAGGACACGGGAAGAAGGTGACCACATGGGCCTCTCCCCTGAGCCACATATGGTCCATGCCAGTACTGGAAGAAATCCCAGGCCATGAACATTACCAGCCCTGGTTTCAAGCAGGCCTCTGTAGAGTCGGCCAGCTGGTGAGAGAGAACTCTTTTATAAGTATTCAAGAGCTTGAGGAGGCACTGGGAATCGGCAGACTCTCCCCACTCCTTTATTTATGGCTTAAGGGAATCCTAATGCAACAGAAACATAAGCCCCACATTCAAAGACAACTTACCCCAGTAGAGAAAATCCTAGACACTCACGTAGAAATGAAAGGGCTCATCTCACTTCTCTATGCTGCTCTTTTGGCCCCCCAGGAGGGAACAACTAAAAGCCTCAGGAGAAAATGGGAGAAGGACCTGGGCTGTGGAATCGGGGACAGTCTCTGGGGACCACTCTGCAGCAGAGCATTTAAAACATCAATCTCCTGCCAATATAAAACACATGCCATTAAACTTCTACACATGTGCCAGTAAGACCCGATCTCCCTTTCTAGGATGTTCCCGGATGTAGTTCCATTGTGCTGGCATGGATGTGGGGAAAGAGCCAACTATTGGCACATGTGGTGGTCATGTAGGAAGGTCCAGGCTTACTGGTCGGAGGTGCTTAGCTGGCTCAAGGAGGCGGGGGAGGGGACATTCCCAAAAGACCCAATTCTGATACTATTTGGTCTGCAGCAGAATGATGATCACTGGGAAAAGTTACCAGACCTCACACATTCTCTATTGCTCGCAGCTATAGCTTGTAGGGCAAGAACTTGGAATTGGCCCGTCCTTCCCACGAGAAGAGAATGGGTGGCAGTGGCCAAGGACATCTACTTTATGGAAAGACTTAACGCAGCAATACACGGCTCAAGTGCCCAGTTAGAGACCGACTGGCTGCAATTCAACAAGGTGTTTGTAAATAGGGAGGACCTGCCTGAAGGCCCCCAGGGGCACTTGACCCAGCCCAAAACACGGCTTGGTATCGAACTAAATGATTCTGAACCAGAAGAGTCGGTTAATCACTGACGGCCTGGAACCGGGTGGGAGCTGCTCCAAACAGCTCAGCATGGACAAGCGGATTGAGTGTCCCGAGAAAATGGGTTAGGGGATTGGGGGAGATTGGGAGAACATATCAGGGAACAATGGTATATCGTTTTTCTTGTTATGGGCTTGTGCCCAGAAGTTGTATTTTGTTGAATAAATCTGCTGTTGTCCTGAAAATCCAATAAAAAATGAATTAAAAAAAAGGGCAGGAGTCAGTACAATAATGAAGTCCATTTCAGTCAAAGAACAGCCCCCCAATAAGCACAATCTACTATAAGTTTGGAATCCGAAGAGATTTTGTAGAGATCAACACAGAGAGCTAAATAAGATGGCAAGTTACTCCTGCTGCAACCCACCAAAATACATTCCATATCCTCTTGGGTACACCACTGTTCGATCTTAATCCTTTTAATAATCTTGAGGTCAGACATTCTTACTACGCCCAGACCAGTCTTCTGGCGCAGCAATGCAAGTACTTTGTTTCTTAAGGCATCTCTTGGTTCAGGACCTCCACAGGACTTCACATTAGAGATAATAAAGTTTCTGGGGTCCATAACAGACTTCCTAACATAGTCTCCAGTGATAACAGGCAAGGAGGCCTTGTTGAAACGTAGATATTTCAGGATACAAAGTTTGGAATTGATATTGTGCTGTTTCAAATGATGGCCCGGAACATAGACAGGGTCTCCAGAGACAGCATGCAAAATTGACCTGGGAATTTGGGCTGACTGCTCCCTTACCGTGATGCATCTGGGGTTAAGACATAAGGCTTTCAGACTGTCCATAGAGTAATCCTTTGGGGGCTGTATAGTAGTTCTTAACTCTGGACTCATCAGCCAGGAAATAACTTGTTTCCCCACACTGATATCTTTCCCCTCTCCTGGGGGTTTATTAAGGTCAAGGGGGGGCATGCAGACCAGATCACATTGGGTCGTTTGGGATATCTGGGACGCAACATTTTTGGAGTGGTTATTTCCTTTGCCCGTAGGCAAATCCCACTGACAGAATTGGTCTAACTTTCTGGGCGGGATTGGACTTCCGACATTGTCTATCACGTCCAACCATGCAAAACAATCTGAAAGTTCCCCAATTATTTTATCCTTCATGTGTGCCCATTGCGCCGGACTAATGTGGCCAGTTGAACAGAGATGAATCCTACTTATCTAACGTCACTATGGAGAACTGCAGAGAACACTCCACAGTGGTTAGCGGACCATTCTTTGATGTCAGTTGTTGAGGAATTGGTCCTCCACTATTAGCATCACAGTTGTTTACTATGTGTAAAAGTGACATGCTAGCCGCCCCATTGTCCCAGCTATTAGAAGTAACTATCTCAGAAGGGCATCCCAACTCTCCAATACGATCCAATGACTCATCCATCGCTTTTGTATTAATCAGTGGCACAGTTGGCACACCATTGAAATCCTATTCATCATCAGAGGTGCAAGATCTCGTGACGTGCAGTTTCACCCTTCTTTGGGCACTCAAGGCCAGCACTTCTGTTAAGCGGTTGTTTTTAGTAAGAGGGGTTGTATTTAATGCCACCGGGAGAGTGGACTTTTTTTGCCTTCAGCTCCAGTGGTGGCCATTGTCTTTACTTTAGCTCTGGTGGTGGGCATATTGGGTATGGATAGGGGACAGGCAGACAATTGTCCTACTATGTTCAGAGTGCGTAAGTCGCCAGGCACACAGGACTGCTCCAGTGGGCCCAACCCACTCCACGATGCAGAGACAGATTAGCCCTGCAATGGCTAAATCAGCCCCTTAGACACCCAACGATCCTCACATTATCCTTGCCCTGCTTACCAAGCATCGCACTGATTTGGCCCTCAAGGTGCGCCCTCACCACCTTCACATTGAGCCAGATCATCCCCACTACACTGTGCCCCACCTACGCTGCACTCAGCTCTCTGCTCTATGTTCACAGAGTATGCTAAAGTACTCTAAACTGGACTACTGTAACAGCCTCTACGTAAATCTGCCTGCTTCTACTCTCCGCCCTCTGCAACTCATCCAGAACAGGACTGCGAGACTTGTCCTTGGCCTCAAGCCCAGGGACTGTATCTCTCCAGGACTAAAATCTCTACACTGACTCCCAGTGGCTGCGAGGATTAAGTTCAAAACCCTCTGCATTGTCCACAAGGCCTTCTTGGGCCTGGGGCCAAAATACCTTCAATTCTCTCTTCCTAAATATCTTCCCTCTCAAGCTCTTCGCTCATCCGCTTCCAACTCCCTCAGAGTCAGCCACTTCTCCAAGCAACGAGTTGGGGGTAGATCTCTCTCCACGGCAGGGGATTCCCTCTGGAACAGCCTTCCTGCCTCCCTGAAACTTGAGGAGGACCATCTCCGGTTCCAGAAGCACCTCAGAACCTTCCTCTTTGCTTCTGCTTTCTCTCCCCCTCGCCCCTGCTAAATTCCTGACTGAATTTGCACTGATTCTGCAACAGGGCTACTCTCACCAATCTCGGTCCTTGACCCTGCCACTCTCCCCTTGCACTGCCTCCCTGGCAACCCCTGTACTGCGGGACTGTCTCTGTATCCCTATAGCCCCCCTTCCCAGCACTTGTCTGCACTTACCTTGCACTTGCCACCAGCTGGCCCTTATTATTTATCTTGTTATTCTACTATCCCTGTACTGCACTTTCCCCTCCCCCTTTCCCCTTGCACTTTTCCCCTCCCCCCCCACCCATGCACTTGCACGATCTGAATGACACCTGGCCTAGTAGGATCGTTGTCTGTCTTCCCTTTGTCCCCCCTCCCTGCCTCGTCGTGCCTTGAAACACTTGTGTATAGGCGCGTTACAAATGTCATATCATATCATATCATTCACGGGCCAGACCACCCGACCGCACTCTGAGAGAGACTAGAGAAAGTGACCCCAAGATGAGCGTCCATCCACTCGTCAAGCCTCACAAGCCATCAACCACACCTGAAAGGGCTGCTTCCAACAGCGAAAATGGTAACAGTATTGCCTCCTTCAGACAACATTCTGTGCATTATTTACATTCCTAAATTACAGTAATTACCTTCATTGCTGTGTTTACATTGCTTTTAGTGTGTTCTCATATCCCCGAGTTACAGTGATTGCCTTCATAGTGGAGTTCATTGCCTTTAGTTTGGGGGGGCATTCTGGAAAATAACTCATGTGTGAGTGTGGGGGCAGAACTCCTGTGTGGGTGTGAGAGCATTCTGGAATAGATCTCCGGTGTAAGATTACTACCTACAGTGTATTGTACATTATAAAAGGTATAGTGCAAGCTCTACAAAATGCAAAGAGTAACTCCGCCTAACTATTTTTTGGAGACCCACGGTGAGCCCAATATTCTTTGAAAACAATGGAAAAAAGTTTTGAGCACTATGTTCTGGCAGTGCATGGTCTGGATGTTGCCAGTGAAAGAAAACAATGACTACTCTTGCAATGTCTAGGGAATTATAGCCACAACCCATTTGAGAATTTGCCATCCTTGTCTGAGGAAGAGTCCAGTGGGTTGTCTGAGTATCATAAGTGCATAAAGATACTGGATAAACATCATGAGAAATCGCTCAGTATAGGGTTAAAGAGGTAGCACTTTGGGAAGAGAAAACAGCAGCTTAATGAATCTGCGGAGCAATACATCACAGCTTTATGGCGTTTGGCAGACACATTTGAATTTGGAATCACACTAAATGAGCAATTTTGTGACCAGTTTATGCTGGAGTGTGCTGATAGAAAAATTTGAGAGGCCTTGTGTTCAAAATGTAACCCTTCTTTTGAGGAAATGCTCAGGGTTCCAAAGAAGTTGAACACACTCATAAGTGTGTTAAAGAATTGGAAAGAAGGACAGGCTCTGACAGAAGAGGTACAAGTGATGGAAGTTTTGATGATACAAAGTAAAAATTTGGATAAAAATAAACCAATCGTTAAAAAGAAAGGTGCCAGATTTAAAGATAGATAGTGTTAAAGAGGTAGCACTTTGGGAAGAGAAAAACGCAGCTTAATGAATCTGCGGAGCAATACATCACAGCTTTATGAAATTTGGCAGCCACATTTGAATTTGAAATCACACTAAATGAGCAATCTTGTGACCACCTTATGCTGGAGTGTGCTGATAGAAAAATTTGAGAGGCCTTGTGGTCAAAATGTAACCCTTCTTTTGAGGAAGTGCTCAGGGTTCCAAAGAAGTGAGTTGAACACACTCATAAGTGTGTTAAAGAATTGGAAAGAAGGACAGGCTCTGACAGAAGAGGTACAGGTGATGGAAGTTTTAGTGATACAAAGTAAAAATTTGGATAAAAAAACACCAATCGTTAAAAAGAAAGGTGCCAGATTTAAAGATAAGTCGGATGAGGAAGAGAGGAATAGATGTTTCCCTGTGACAGCTTATATCATTTTGCCAACTGTGATAAGTGTCCCGGCGTCAAAGCTCTATATAAAAAAAATGCAATAAGAAAGGTAATTTTACCAACAATTGCAGATCCAAAAAGGAGACTATTGACTGTGTGGATGAGTTATTTGATGATTTAGAGGAATTTACTTATGTTACAGATGAAGGGCCAAGTCCACCTTGATGCTGAGCAACATTTTTTAGACCAGTTTAGGCAAGAAATGTAAACTGAATGAGGAAGATATTAGAACAATGGCATCTGGGTGGAAGACACATTGGCTCAGTGGGCTGGTTCTGGACCATGATGCAGTTTAAGGATAGATTGTCCAAAGGAAAAGTGTATGTTTTTTATGAAGGTAGTTTTCCTCTTCTGCGTTGGTCTCATCAGAAGAGGTTAAAAATAAAGGTCAAACCCAATGCTGATGAGACAGTGCATGCTCTAGATGGTACAGATAGTGGTGTTTTGAGTGATGTTGGAAGTCATATGGTTTTTAGAGAAGAGCTTTAAATATTACATGCAGAAGATAAGGATGAAATCCGATTCTGTTCCAGTGATGCACAAGGCAAGGTCTGGTCCCATAAATCTCAGACTTTGAGGAAATGGAAAAGAATGAGGTGATAAAAAGGACCACTTTGTCTGAATGGGTTTCTCCTCTTGTAATTGTTCACAAGACAAATGGCAAGCTGAGGCTCTGTATTGATTTTCAGTCAGTTAATCATTGTATCATACCAGACAGGCATCCTTTACCAAATATCACAGAAATGCTGAGCACCATAAAAAGGGCTAATATAATGAGTATTCTAGACTTAAGGTCTGCATATAATCAAGTAGTATTGCATCCCAAGTTCAGAGTTATTACTGCATTTATACTCCAGAAGGTCTATTCCAATGTAAACAAATGCCCTTTGGTTTAGTGTTTGCTGTGGTGGTTTTTCCACAAGTCATTTATCAGTTATTCCATGATGTTTAAGGATTGTTATGTTTTTAGGATGATGTGCTTGTGTATGCAAATACTGTAATGGAGCATGATTTGCGGCTGAGAAAGGTTTTAGATATTTTCCTTGAATCTGGTTTAACACTTAGTAAAGAGTAGTGCAGGCTTCACAGAATTGTTATTTAGTAACTAGGACATGAGATATCAGAGCATTGTATCAGACCTAAGGTAGAGCTAGTGAACAGTATTTTACATTTTCCTAGTCTGTATGATAAAGCGCAAGCTGTTTAATTTCTTGGTATGGCTAAATATTATTCTAGGTTGATCCCGAGGTTAGCTGCCAAATTTGTTAGCATGAGGAAGCTAGTGAAGAAAGGAGTACAATTCCAGTGGGACAGTATGTGTGAAGAAGAAATTTGTGAAATCAAATCTGCTTTAATTAAGGCACCGACTTTGAATAGTTATGATTCAAGCAAGAGAGGTATGGTGACTACTGATGCCAGCAATCATGGATTAGGGGAAGTTTTGGCTCAAAAGAGTGAAGGGAATTAATGCAATATTACATTTCCATCTAGAGTGTTAAAGGAAGAAGAACATAATTATACATGCCATTTAAAAAGAGCAATGAGCAGTGAAAGGGGCGATAGATACATTTCCTCCATATTTGTGGGACATGAAGTTTATTACTCGGTCAGATCACAAGCTTTTAAAAGAGAATTTGACCAGTAAGGGGTTGGGCAAAGTGTCTTCCAGGATCAGGAAATGGGTTGCCAGCCTTCAGGATTACACATGGGACTTTGAATATGTGCCAGGAGTAAAGAATAAAGTGGCAGATTGTCTAGGTTGACAAATGTGGGTGAAGAACAGGAGGCAGATTATGATGACATGGAGGATCAAGTGGTGGAAATAGAGATGAATCAAGATGTAGTGTCAGAAGAAGAGTAACAAGAAGTCATTCTAAAATATATTGTTTTGAGGGACACTGAGGACCAAATTGAATGTGGGCTGAAGGGTTAATAGATCAGGGAAGGGTATATACCTGATGCAGTGAGGCTTGTGCTTGATGAACTACATAGTAAAGGTTGCATGCTTATGAGGGACAACAAATTGTTTCCTCCTGAACCTGTAAGAGGATAGATTTTGGCCAGGGATCATGAGCATCATCAAGGTATGTCAAAAACTAAACAGTTGTTATGGCAGGATTTTGTGTGCCCAGGAATGGACCTAAAAGTGGAGAGGTTGGTCGGAGATTGTCATGTATGTGAGGAATATGGCAAATGCTATGCTGCTGGGGTAGAGCCAATCACTCTAATGTCTATCCCTTCGATCTGGTGGGAACATGTAGGGTTAGCTATTGTAGGGCCAATACAGAGTCAAGGAAATTAGAAATACTGCATTGTGCTGGTTGACATGTTGGCCCATTGGTTTGCAACCTCTTGGGTACAAAATATTTGTACGAGAGATAATCAAGTTTTTGTATGATATATTCAAGCGGGAAGGATATCCGTCAGTCATTGTTAGAGATAATGGTGTGCAACTTGTTTTGGAGGAAATGGAAAGGTTCTTAAAAAGAAATGCATAGAGCATTGAACCAGTTCGGTTTATCATCCAGAAACTAATGGAATTGTAGAGAGATTCAACATAGTTATCAAGGATAGTACTAGTGGAGCCATGTCTGAAGGCAAAGATTGGCGGAAAGCTGCTGAAAATGTTGCAGTAGTGAATAGATTTACTCCCCATTCTACAACTGGGGTTTCCTCATTTGAGATGCTCTGGGGACGAAAGCCCAATACCAGAGGGGGCCTGTCCTGGTTTGGTAGGGCAGGTATGGGCAACAGTGATTTTCAAATGGTTAGTGATATCAGCAAGAAAAAGAGAGGTAATAAGTTGTGTTTTGATGCTAGGAAGGCCACAAACCAGAGGATGTTTGAAGTGGAAGATATGGTCTGTATGAAACTTCCCCAAGGGAGGAAGGGGTGAGTATTGAATTAGTCAGAACCGGTTAAGGTGGAAGAAAGGTTACATGGAACTGTTAAAACCTCAGATGGTAGAGTTTAGAACAGGAATAGAGTTTGTCAAAGCATGACTAGGGGTTCTGTTGATGAGAAGTCTCAACCAAGCAGTATTTGTGACAATAAGGGAGTGGCCATAAAATAATTGGTGATAAACACAGAACGATGGGTGTGGTTGTCCAAGAAGGGAGTGTTGCAGGCCTTTCTACCTAAGGGAGTATGTTGACAAATGAGTTGGCCATAGTTTATTTTAGATGTTAACAATTGTTGTTGATACATGGTGGTGTGCAATCTCAAATGTGTAGAGATGGGAGATGTGGTACATGTTAAAAGAAGGGATTTGATTGTGTTTCAAATGCCATTTTCAAAATGTTGCACATGTTAAAAAATTGAAAGATGTTTTTAAATGTACTTTGCATTTAACGAAAAAGGCTCACATTACCTCTTTTTGTTTATACTTTTGTAAGCGCTTTGAAACACATTGTGTATAGGTGCTATATAAATAAACTATCATATCATATCTTTTTTGTTCAAATTATAGTTGTATGTCCAAAGAAGGGAGATATGTAGCATTCTGTATTCTAAATATTCAGAACGTGAAATGCTGTATTAGAACTATGGGAGTGGGCATCTTCAATTGGAATGTGCAAATTTGAAAGGAGAGAGAAACAGAAGGAAGGCTGTGAAGTAGCCTGCGGGTGCACGTACTCAGATAATAAAATAATACCATGTGTTGCTGCATCATTTCAGGGTTCACGCTAACAACACATGATCATCACATATGATATACTGGGGATATAATTTCCTCTATTTTTGGGGTAGCAGAGGTCGTTGATGCAAGGACATCTCACAACGAATTAACATAAAAAAGAAAAAAAACATAAGTACGAGAACGCATCCTTAGGAAGCTGTACATTTTTCTGTAAATTGTCCTTTTGTACCCAATATACTGGATGAAGAGTTTAGTTATGCCATTCAACAGTGATCGAAGTCTTCCCAAGCCTTCCATTATTCACCACAATGTACTCATATAAAAATTTATTAATCTTTAACATATTTGTTACAGCTCAAATATAAGTTCACGTCTATAAAAGTATATTCTTTGTCACACAAAATGTTATTAGTAATTGTTTAGTTTAAGCATGCGATTACGTATCATTTTTCCATTCAATTTTCCATTCAATTTCGCAGACTATCCAATAATGATTTTGGTCTGAAGAATGTTGGTGAAACCAGGTACCGCTTTTAAACGATAGTACACATATGTACATTTTTCAGCAAACGGCTATATAGTCCGTATTTAGGTTAATCACATTTTTTTTGGACCCTGTTTTTTCAGAGCTAATATTAATATTTTCTGGTAGGGTAAAAAAGGGCAATTCCACACTCGCATCCCTGCTGGTTATATCTATAGTTAAGCTTGAGCCAATGTTACTGATGTCGCCTTTTCCAACATCAGATGCCTCTGTTGATGCGTTCAAGCTATAAGTACTTGCACAAGTGGCATCACTAGGGACATTTCGTCTATGGACACTACCCTTTTTGTGACCTGAATTTTCCACTAATCCCCAACATTTCCTTGAGTAATTCGCAGAGACGGCAGGCTCTTTCTGAGCTATAGATCTGGACATTTCGCTTCTCCCAAGTTTGGCTCCAAGTTTGCCAGAAGAAAAGAACCCACTGGCACCATTTCACCCCAAGTGCCAGCTTCTAATTGTCACTACCCAACAGGCATCCAGAGCACCCTCTGCCTTTAAGTACCAGAAACGGATAGCATCACCACACATCCACAATGTGGAAAACCTTTACAGTGTGACCTTGAAGATGTCAATCAATGATTTCCCGCAGACAAACAAAATCATTGTGTCCAGGAGGCTGACAGCTGTCTCTGAAAAACTCATATACAAGTACACATAATTAGCTTCGTTACGTAGAAGCCACAATATATCCATAGTCACTTAAACATCCAAGTCTTACAAAAAACGTGTTTTTTCTATTAGAGTGGACTCCAGGAAGGGGCTGTTTGTTGTGTGAACTACCATGGGAAAGCTGTATTGCACAGCATAATGCACGGTTGGTAAGATTTCTCCATTTGTTTGCCTCTCCACAATTTAAATGTTACATTTCAGAAGGAAGGAAAAGGCTGTACCCGTTTTCTTTTGGGTACATGTAAATCCAAATACGCATATAAAGCAGGGAGGAGTTTAACATGCGAACCCCTGCATAGAAGACGCTACATTTCAGCATCAATATAGCACAGGCGAGCGACTATGCACTGTGGCAAACACTGCCCTCATTCAAATAAGATTTGCTTTCAATGCATTTTTTGACATGGGGAAAGGTTGCCCTGCTGCAAATAACATTCCGTATTAGCATCAGAGCAAACATTGCACAGGGCCAAAATTGCATTGAAAGAATACATTTTTTGCAATTATGCAATTTTTTCTCAGAAAAAAAGAGAAACCATTTTAGCCCCCAAAATGCTGAGATTTCGTTTTCCAATTGTTATCAACATAATAGAGCATTTTAATGAAAAAGAGAGCCTCTCGCCTCCAGTCTGAAGCGAGTAGTTTCTTTCATATAAGCTTAATTGAATGTCAGCTATACAAAGGCATTGGGTGCACAATATTGTGTGTGCAATCTGTCCTTGCGTTGGTAAAAGGGAAGTTTGAAAAGACAGAATCGAGCATTTAAAGTCATAACACTTACACTTCCTAAAGTTATTTTTCCATCAACAACAGATTGTTTTATGAGCAAAAGACACTAAAATCATTCACACCAGTGCTCCACACACAACCGCTGTGGACAGGGCTGTACACGAGCAACACCAATTACCCTGACAAGCTTCATGTGCAGATAAAGAAAACAACACCTGAGACTGAATCCAATTTTCACGACAAAGCTTCCACGTGTCATTGTAAATAGAGACATTACCTACTAATCACTGCATTGTGAGCCATGCTGTACCACAGCTACACTACTCATTCCTGCACCAAAACACTGCTGAGACCACTTCCGAGTGAGCCCTGCAAACGGGTTCAATTCTCCACATAGATAATGTTTAGGAATCAGACACAGAACAGCAAACAATTGCACCCATCCTTCAGGCAAACGGCTTCCGTAAGGCAGACGATAGACTACGGGCCAATATAGCAAGCAGCCTTCATTTTAAATGTGTAATATAAACAGTGATGTGCTGCAGGCACAGGGGCTTCATAACAGGAACGCGGAATGGAGGATGTTATCATTAATTGGAGACTATAGCTGGTGGTTGTATTTAATTCTGGTGAGATCTTAAATTACCTTCTGGTGAACCAGTAATCTCAATAGAGATGTGCTGTATAGCCCGTGTTATTTCTTACATAATTAACATGTTAGTAACTTTTATTATTTTAGAGGTTCATTTGTTTGGACCTCACGATCTTAGGGCCTAATTAAGAGAAGTGTTTTATAATGGCAAAACCCCATTGAAAAACGATCTGTGAATTAGGCCCTTAATCTCATTATGGTTTTACATTGTTCTTGTGTTTTCTCCATCTCTCACCTTCCAGCACCACCTGTTCCAGTGTTAAGTCTTGAGTATGGGAATTGTACCTAAAGGTGAGTCAACCATACTTTACAACGCCTTTGATTCACATTGTCCAGTAAAGAACTTAGTTGAAGTGTTGTGGGAAATCTGGCAGTAATCCGGCTAGTCACTTTCTCAAAATCTGCATCGTTAAATACATAAATGCATACTGCTTGCTGATAGTCCTATTGTAAATCTACTAACTGATTTTCAATTGCTATCTTTGTGCTTACTATTCACATCATATTAGGGCTCCCTCAAGAAAATACACGTGTCAAAAAATGGCTTCATTTATCTCAATACAAGACATTAAAAGTAACTTTGTTTCAATGCATACCGATTTACACACATAAGCAGAAAATGAACCTACATAAACACAAATCAATGCATAAAATCCTAAAATACATTGGCATGTATATATAAAACATTATTTGATATACCCACAATAAAACATGGACCTGCAGAAGTTCTCAAGCACTCTTCCAACAGTCTCATGCGCGTCCGCTGTATATCAGGGCTGTCCCATTCTTCCGGTTCTGTTCCCCAGTACAAATCCACAACCTGAAAATCAATGAGAAGGATGTTGACAATGGTTTCTTGCTCTGATGAATAGTCAATCACATTTATAATATAGGCTACTGGAGCATCATTCTCTAATATTATCATCGTACATTTTTCGATCTTTAAGAGATATGTTTTGTTTCTTTATAGTAGTCCTCATTCTTGGTGATAGACCGGAGGATGGCTGCCTGGAAAATAATTATATTAAGATCGTAATACCAGGCCTATGTAAAGCTCTTGATGCTGGATTCCTCCAAATTCTATCGACTCTAGTATTAGCTGCCATATTCATCCACCATAATACTACTCACTCGTAGCTGCGTAGATGCAAATAGAGCTGGCATTGTGATTGTATAATTTCTGGTGTTTGTGTTGTGCTTGTATAATGTATATTAACAGTGACTGTAGAAGCATATACTGCAAGGCAGCCTGCAATAGCTCTAAAAAGTATGGCAATAATTGACTTATAATATACGACAGCCTGCAATATGTGTGTAAAAGCATGGAAGAAATAAGTACAACACCACTAATAAAGGTCAGAAGTAGATTTGTTGTTGTAGGAGAAGACAAGAGGTTTTGACTGCGGTCATTTCAGCTATCTGGATCCAGCTGCTCCTCTGTATCTCTCTCCAGCACTCAACTCATAACATTCCATATATAACCAGGAAGGCACATTCTCAGATGCTTGAGTGTGCTGGGGTTCCAAAGCTGAACACTACATAACACACCTCCTCTCCCTTAAAAGGGAAAAGTAATAGTCCATGTGTGAGCTGAAGGAAAAGAGGTGAGGAGAGAAGGAGGGAGATTAGGGGCGGGAAATGATGATAAATAGAAACAGTGAAAAAGAAAACAGTAGAAAGGTAAGTTGGTTAATTAACTTTCACAGCCCTCCTGTTGTTCCAGACATCACCACCAGCCAAGTGTACAGCACACCTATAATCCCTCTCAACCATCCACTGACCAGAAAATCTGCATTCACATTTTCTCCTCTTCCTGGGAAGTCTTATTTTAACCCGATCATCTGCACACAACTCTGTATACTTGCTCCCATGTCTGAAATTCACCACACTCCCTCATCCTGTCACTAACTCTCTCGAGATCATTGATGATCATCTTGGACTGATTCAACCACCCCGAAGTGAGTGTTGGGCTTCCGCCCCCTCATACGTTGAAATGGTGCAACTCCAGTGGAGGGATGGGAAGTTACTCTGTACTGAAATAATCTCTCAAAAAATCTGTCTGCCAATCACCATTATTCATCACTGATAACCTCACAGCATCCATGATGGTTCGGTTAAATCACTCTAGACATCCATTACTCTGGGGATGATATATAATGCGGGCTCTTATTGCACAATCCCCTTCTCCTTGAGCTAAGACCGAAATTAATTCGACACAGATTGTGGCCCTTTGTCACTGAGAAGTTGTGCTGGAAATCTTCCCTTCAGAATACATTCTCAAGAAATTTGATCAGGCACTTGGAAGTGGCATGAGTCACATGAGTCATGAGTATAGCAACTTTAGGCAATCTAGACAGCACATGCATTACAACTACTACATAACTTTCCCTGGAACCAGAAACATTCATTGGTTACATCAAATCCACTGCGATCATTCCCTGGTGAACCTCAGGAACTTGGGGAACAACCATGGGGGAACTCTGTTCCCTAATACTTTTATCGCTGTTGTGACATTCATCACACTCCTTGATTCGCATTACTGCAAGTTGTCCATATGTGGCCACCAATAATCCAAATGAATAGACTTTGTCCTACAGATCCCCACGTGGCTACTGTAACCCAAATTAACTACAGTTTCTCTCATGACACTTGGGACTACCAATCTGTGTCCCCTACACAGAAACTCTCCTTCTAAACACAACTCATCCTTCACCCTCCTGAATTCACTCAATCCCTCTTCAATAATCCAGTCACCATTCCTCCACTTATCCTGTATGAGGCGTTTTACCTCTTGATAAACCTTATCCTCCTGGCACGCTGCTAGCCAATCACTTTCCTGAAGACAAACATCCACCAGAACAATATCCCTGATATCACCCTCACCTGGCATCTCAAACTCATCCTCCTCCACAATGGGATTCCTAGAGAGGGCGTCTGCTACAACATTCGCTTTGCCCTGTGAATGTTCTACCATAAAGTCCAAAACCTGCAACCTGGTGATCCATTTATAATTGCACCTGAATACTCCATCAAGACCTTTCTTAGTGAAGATAGCCACCAGGGATTTATGGTCAGTGCGGATCACAAATGGTCTCCAATATAAGTACACTTGAAATATCAAAATTACCTAAACCATTGCCAAGGCCTCTTACTCTATAACAGAATATTGACATTCAGCATCCTTGAGTTTCTGTGAGGCAAACATAAGTGTGTGTTCTGTTCTCCCATCTTCCTGCCAAAGCACTGCACCCAAGCCATGTTCAGTTGCATTTGTGTGAACAATGGTCCACATCCCTTCCTTGAACCACTGAAGAACTGGGGCTTGAACTAATTCTTTCTTCACATGTACAAACTCACTCTTGCAGGATGAGGACTATTCAAATTTCACCCCTCTCCTGGTCAGTATCCTCAACGCTATGGTCTTGCTTGGCAAACCTTAAACGCATTTGGAGCAATATTAAATCAAGCCCAACAATGAAGCTACCTCAGCCTTGTTTGTGGCAGAGACCATCTCGGAAATGGCTTTAACAGGGCTCATTATTGGCTTTACCCCTTGAACAGATAGGTTGCAGCCTAGGTAGTCTCCAGAAGACTTGCTAAACCTACACTTCTTCAGTGTCAACGTGAGACCTGCATCACACACCTTTCCCAAAAGCACTCTCAACCTGTAATTATGCTCTTCCTTTCCACTGTCCCAAATCAGTATATCGTCCTGGTAAAATATCACTCCAGCTAGACCACCAAGCACCTTGTGCATTACCTTCTGGAACATGCTGGCTGCTGAGACTAACCCAAACGGCATTCTCATACACTTGAACATGCCTACATGAGTAATGAAAGTGAGTATATCATGAGTCAGGATGCATGCGAATTTGGTGATACACCGACCTCAAATCCAAAAGAGAGAAAACATTTGAACCTGCCAAGTCAGTGATCACCTCATCGATTTTGGGTAATGGAAACCTTTCAGTCACTAGATTCTGATTAACTTCTCTGAGATCAGTGCACATCCTGATGGATCCATTACTCTTCCCCACCAATACTATAGGGTGGACCCACTCTGAGGCATTGGTGCATTCAATTACCCCTTCTTTCATAATCCTCTCTAGCTCTACCTCGACCACCTGCCTGAAGGACATGGGTACTGAATGTAGTTTGGCAACAGAGGGGACAGATTCCCTTTTGTCCTCAGACACACCTGGAGCCCAATTAGCCACCTCACTCTCACCCAACTCTCTAATCTCTGATACCTCATTACTTGTACTGGTGTACACTTGTTCGTATGTGTTAGGTCGAGTTCAATTCCTAAAACATCCTGACAACTCCATGATAACACATTTCTGCCAACATCAGTGACAAATACTCGACTGAAGGAATTCTTATTTTTTGTTTTTTATTTATTTGTAATGCGCCGGTAACTCACAAGTTTCGGGGCACAGAGACATGGACACATGGACACACGGACAAAACATGGACAAAACATAAATGTGACAGGACAGTTCCTAATAGAATCTCAATTTCAAGATCCGTGGGTCGGGGTGGTGATCTCAGTTGGAGAGGTGCGTTTTCACTAGCTTACGAAAGCGTAAGTAGTTAGATTATTTCCTTATTATTTCCTTATGTGGACAGGCAGGCTGTTCCAGATACCTGCTGTGATGACCGGAAAGAATTTTCCCAGTCCGGACATGCGTTTGTGTGACATTACTGCTATCCTGTTTTGATCCATGGATCTTAATGCGCGGCATAAGATCGTATTTTGATTTTTAGGTAGCCTGCTGCCTTCCCATGGATTCATCTGTGGGCTATTGTGAGAGCCTTGAAGTGGGTTCTAATCTCCACTTTGAGCCAATGTAATTCCTTCCTAGAGTTACTGATGTGATCGGATTTAGATTTACATTTGATTATCCTAACCACATTGTTTTGGATAATCTGTTACGCCTCTAGGCTTTTTTTGTTGGCTCCTAACATTAGTGCGTTCCCATAGTCTAGTCGGGATAGGATAGTTGCTCTGGCCACTGTGGCACAGTTATTCTCTGATAGGTAGGGTCTAATGGTTCTGAAGAGTCTCATATAGTAATTGCATGTCTTTTTTATGTACTGAGTCTGAGCTTCTGCTCCTAGGGATGCTTCCATCATCATTCCCAAGGTTTTCACTTTCTCAAGTACTTTGATGTTTGTGTCTTCGATCTTAAAGTTTGCATAGTCGTGGATAGTGAGTTTCTGGCTTTGGTGGATACAAAGACCATCAGCTTGGTTTTGCTGCCGTTCGGGCACATCCAGTTGGAATCCATCCATTGTTCTATGATGTTATATATTCTGAGGAGGTTGTCGTTGTCAGTTTTGTGGTCTCCACTAAGTTCCAATACCAGCTGTGTATCGTCCGCATAGTTGGTAAAGAATACATTTGCATGATTTAGAACATAGCATAGATATCTAATGTTGAGGTTGAAAAGCAGTGGAGACATGCTGGCTCCCTGAGGGACCCCGCAGAGAATCTCCCCTTCCATGGAGAATTTGTCTCCCCAATGGTCTCGAAAGGTCCTGTTTTTTAGAAAAGACATTATCCATGTCTTTGCTGCTTGTGAGCAGTTTGCCGTTTTGCCTAGTGCTACTTTGAGCAGGTTATGATCCAGTAGATCGAAAGCAGCGCTGAAGTCCAACAGGATGAGGATTCCCGTTTTTCCGTTGTCCATGATGCTAAGCATCTTTGTCTGTAGGTCCAGCATTGCTGACTCTGTGCTGTGTGAAGGTCTGAACCCAGATTGTTGTGGGTGAAGTGAGTCGGAGGTCTCAATGTGTATCTGTAATTGAGCAGTGGCTACTTTGTCCATGATTTTAAGCAGGAAGTTACAGTTCGTTATTGGTCTAAGGTTGCTTGGGCCTCTTGGATCCAGGCCTGGTTTTTTTTATTAGGGGAGTTACTGTGACTTTTTTTTTATGGCCTGAGGGATAGCTGGTGCTTGAAGGAAGTGTTAACAATTTTTGCCAGTGTGGGGGCAAAGATGTCTGGATATACCAGAATTATTTTGGCAGGTAAGATATTTTCCACATAAGATGTTGGTTTCATAGCGGCAAGTGTTTTTTTCATCTCTTCTGTGGTGATATACGAGAAGTTAAAAGTTTCAATGTTCTCAAGGGGCTCTTCTGCGGCATTTTTAATGTTTTTCGGTTTGTTTAATTGAGCTCTTGTGATTTTCTAGCTTCTCGAAAAAAGCTTTCTGGGTGTTGTCGCATTCATGTTGTGAAGATGTGAACGGTGGCAAGATGGCAAGGGGTTTGTCTAGGGACTTCAAGATCTTAAAAAGTTTACTTGATACATTTTCTGCTGCCATGATTTTTTTATTAAAGTACTGTTTTTTAGCCTCTATTATTTCTTTCTTATAGCATGTTTCAGTGATTTTTCATTTTTCCCTGTTCTCAGCTGTGGTATTTTTTTCCAAATGTTTTCCAATTTACTTTTGGCTCCTTTTAACTGGGTAAGTTCTTTAGATAATCATTCTTGCAGTTTGCTTTTGGTTCTATAGGTTTTAGTCTGTAAGGGGGCATTTTGATCTACTAGCTATTTAAGATGGTCTAGGAGGGTACTCATCATGATGTCACAAGAGCCCTCTTCTTTAATACTGGTGGTGAAGTCTTTTATGCAGGATTCAAGTTGTTCTTTCTTGATGTTTTTAAAGTTCCTTTGCATGATTTTTTTTGGGGGATTGTTTTTTTTCCCTAGGCGAAGGGAGAGGGTCCTGGAAAGTGACACTGTAGTGGTCTGACCAGATACAGGGTTTGGTTTGGTAGTTGTGTGTCTCGAGGTTGTTGGTAATTATCCCATAAAATTGATGACCATTTTTCATGGTTGGTTCTTTATTTGTGATGGTGTAGTCTTTTTTTTTTAGTGAACTTTCTAAGTTGATGGCGTCTTTATCTGATTGGTTGAGATCTCCGACCACTAATGTGGCGTAGTTTGGTCCTTCCAGGAGATTCAGGAGGCGGGTAAAATTTTCATTGAAATCCGGGGTGTGAGATGGTGGTCTGTAAACCACTATTAAGTTAAGGCAGTTGTTTTCAGTTGGTAGGTGGTTAAGGTGAATCATTTCACATCCACCACATGAAGATTTGCCTTGGAAGAGTGCAATGGTGCTCCTAGCAGCACTGCAAGTCCTCCTCCTTTTCCAGTTTCCCTGTTGGTGCAGTAAATTACATACCCATCCGGGACAGCGATGTCACAGGTAGGGCCTATAGGCTCAGAGAGCCAGGTTTCTGTGATACAAAAGATGTCAATATCTTCCTCAATGATCCTATCGTGGATACATTGGGCGTGTTTGTTGAGTGAGCGTGTATTGAGTAGGCACATTTTTAGTTCAGTGGTACATTTTGATGTGGTAGGTGTGGCTGGCGACTGAGTGGCTATGGGTGTGTTTTTTTATGTTGTCTTTTGGTAGCAAGAACCTCTTCCTTACTATGTTGGTTGTTGTTTTTGTCCTGGGGTAGCCGTGATGCTATCATGGCTTTGTTTAAGCAATACATTTTTTGTTGCTCCAGGAACAGTATGTTCAGAGGAGGGAAGCCCATATAAATGTGGGGTTAAAGAGATTTAGTACCTCAGCGTTTTCCAGCAGCGTTCTCTGCGCCAGACGCCATGGACGGCGAGGACCGGCACAAGACCGGCTTGGCCCAAAAGCGCGGCGCTGAAGTGCCTGCCGTTTCCCTAAGAGGGGCACTGGTGCTTCTGGGGATTGTAGTCCCTGTGTACCTGCTAGCCAATAGTAGTGGCTGATGCAGGAGTCAATAGCGTGAACGCTAACAAAAGTGGGAATCTTTGCGCACCACGAAGCAGCTGCAGTTGCAAGTGGTTACACAGAGTCTCAGGGGCAAGCAGTAACTGGGTGTTCCTACCGTGCCTAAGGACATGCTGGTAAGTACTTTCCTAGGCGAACCAGTATACTTAGTGGACTCATGCTTTTTTCTCTTTATGCTGTCTCTAGCAGCGTGATGTCAAACACAAAGGTGTAGTTTGCAAAAAGCGGCTAAGTGGCAGTTTCAGCTACTATTTGAAAATTCATGCATTCAATGCTTCATTCATTCCATTCAGTTGTTATTAGGCAGGCAGACAACGATTTAAATGCTCGTAAAAAATCACTTACGAATTAACCCCTTGTATAGGCAGAGCGCCGACCTCCCACCAAGTTACCTAGTGAGGAATACAAGCTCTCCTTGTTGCTTTTATGTTGGTTGTCCGGCGGGACCGGCGCAAGACCGGCTTGGCCCAGAAGCTCCAGCGCTGAAGCGCCTGACATTCCCCTAAGAGGGGCGCTGGTGCTTCTGGGGATTGTAGTCCCTGTGTACCTGCTAGCCAATAGTATAGTAGTGGTTGATGCAGGAGTCAATAGCGTGAACGCTAACACAAGTGGGAATCTTTGCACACCACGAAGCGGCTGCGTTTGCAAGTGGTTACACAGAGTCTCAGGGGCAAGCAGTAACTGAGTGTTCCTACCGTGCCTAACGACACGCTGGTAAGTACTTTCCTAGGTGAACCAGTATATTTAGTGGACTCGTGCGTTTTTCTCTTTATGCTGTCTCTAGCAGCGTGATGTCAAACACAAAGGTGTAGTTTGCAAAAACCGGTTAAGTGGCAGTTTCAGCTACTATTTGAAAATTCACGCATTCAATGCTTCATCATTCCACTCAGTTGTAATTAGGCAGGCAGACAGCGAGTTAAATGCTCGTAAAAAATCACGTACGAATTAACCCCATGTATAGGCAGAGCGCCAACCTCCCACCATGTTACCTAGTGAGGAATGCAAGCTCTCCTTGTTGCTTTTATGTTGGTTGTCCGGCGGGACCGGCGCAAGACCAGCTTGGCCCAGAAGCTCCAGCGCTGAAGCGCCTGATATTCCCCTAAGAGGGGCACTGGTGCTTCTGGGGATTGTAGTCCCTGTGTACCTGCTAGCCAATAGTAGTGGCTGATGCAGGAGTCAATAGCGTGAACGCTAACACAAGTGGGAATCTTTGCACACCGCAAAGCGGCTGCGGTTGCAAGTGGTTACACAGAGTCTCAGGGGCAAGCTTTAACTGGGTGTTCCTACCGTGCCTAACGACACGCTGGTAGGTACTTTCCTAGGTCAACCAGTATATTTAGTGGACTCGTGCGTTTTTCTCTTTATGCTGTCTCTAGCAGCGTGATGTCAAACACAAAGGTGTAGTTTGCAAAAAGCGGTTAAGTGGCAGTTTCAGCTACTATTTGAAAATTCACGCATTCAATGCTTCATCATTCCATTCAGTTGTAATTAGGCAGGCAGACAGCGAGTTAAATGCTCGTAAAAAATCACGTACGAATTAACCCCATGTATAGGCAGAGCGCCGACCTCCCACCATGTTACCTAGTGAGGAATGCAAGCTCTCCTTGTTGCTTTTATGTTGGTTGTCCGGCGGGACCGGCGCAAGACCAGCTTGGCCCAGAAGCTCCAGCGCTGAAGCGCCTGACATTCCCCTAAGAGGGGCGATGGTGCTTCTGGGGATTCTAGTCCCTGTGTAACTGCTAGCCAATAGTAGTGGCTAATGCAGGAGTCAATAGCATGAACGCTAACAAAAGTGGGAATCTTTGCGCACCGCGAAGCAGTTGCAGTTGCAAGTGGTTACACAGAGTCTCAGGGGCAAGCAGCAATTGGGTGTTCCTACCGTGCCTAAGGACACGCTGGTAAGTACTTTCCTAGGCGAACCAGTATATTTAGTGGACTTGTGCGTTTTTCTCTTTATGCTGTCTCTAGCAGCGTGATGTCAAACACAAAGGTGTAGTTTGCAAAAAGCGGTTAAGTGGCAATTTCAGCTACTATTTGAAAATTCACGCATTCAATGCTTCATTCATTCTATTCAGTTGTAATTAGGCTAGCAGACAGCGAGTTAAATGCTCGTAAAAAATCACGTACGAATTAACCCCTTGTATAGGCAGAGCGCCGACTTCCCACCATGTTACCTAGTGAGGAATGCAAGCTTTCCTTGTTGCTTTTATGTTGGTTGTCCAGCGGGACCGGCGCAAGACCGGCTTGGCCCAGAAGCTCCAGCGCTGAAGCGCCTGACATTCCCCTAAGAGGGGCGCTGGTGCTTCTGGGGATTGTAGTCCCTGTGTACCTGCTAGCCAATAGTAGTGGCTGATGCAGGAGTCAATAGCGTGAACGCTAACACAAGTGGGAATCTTTGCACACCGCGAAGCGGCTGTGGTTGCAAGTGGTTACACAGTGTCTCAGGGGCAAGCAGTAACTGAGTGTTCCTACCGTGCCTAACGACACGCTGGTAAGTACTTTCCTAGGTGAACCAGTATATTTAGTGGACTTGTGCGTTTTTCTCTTTATGCTGTCTCTAGCAGCGTGATGTCAAACACAAAGGTGTAGTTTGCAAAAACCGGTTAAGTGGCAGTTTCAGCTACTATTTGAAAATTCACGCATTCAATGCTTCATCATTCCATTCAGTTGTAATTAGGCAGGCAGACAGCGAGTTAAATGCTCGTAAAAAATCACGTACGAATGAACCCCATGTATAGGCAGAGCGCCGACCTCCCACCATGTTACCTAGTGAGGAATGCAAGCTCTCCTTGTTGCTTTTATGTTGGTTGTCCGGCGGGACCGGCGCAAGACCAGCTTGGCCCAGAAGCTCCAGCGCTGAAGCGCCTGACATTCCCCTAAGAGGGGCACTGGTGCTTCTGGGGATTGTAGTCCCTGTGTACCTGCTAGCCAATAGTAGTGGCTGATGCAGGAGTCAATAGCGTGAACGCTAACACAAGTGGGAATCTTTGCACACCCCAAAGCGGCTGCGGTTGCAAGTGGTTACACAGAGTCTCAGGGGCAAGCAGTAACTGGGTGTTCCTACCGTGCCTAATGACACGCTGGCAGGTACTTTCCTAGGTGAACCAGTATATTTAGTGGACTTGTGCGTTTTTCTCTTTATGCTGTCTCTAGCAGCGTGATGTCAAACACAAAGGTGTAGTTTGCAAAAAGCGGTTAAGTGGCAGTTTCAGCTACTATTTGAAAATTCACGCATTCAATGCTTCATCATTCCATTCAGTTGTAATTAGGCAGGCAGACAGCGAGTTAAATGCTCGTAAAAAATCACGTACGAATTAACCCCATGTATAGGCAGAGCGCCGACCTCCCACCATGTTACCTAGTGAGGAATGCAAGCTCTCCTTGTTGCTTTTATGTTGGTTGTCCGGCGGGACCGGCGCAAGACCAGCTTGGCCCAGAAGCTCCAGCGCTGAAGCGCCTGACATTCCCCTAAGAGGGGCACTGGTGCTTCTGGGGATTGTAGTCCCTGTGTACCTGCTAGCCAATAGTAGTGGCTGATGCAGGAGTCAATAGCGTGAACGCTAACACAAGTGGGAATCTTTGCACACCGAAAAGCGGCTGCGGTTGCAAGTGGTTACACAGAGTCTCAGGGGCAAGCAGTAACTGGGTGTTCCTACCGTGCCTAACAACACGCTGGTAGGTACTTTCCTAGGTGAACCAGTATATTTAGTGGACTTGTGCGTTTTTCTCTTTATGCTGTCTCTAGCAGCGTGATGTCAAACACAAAGGTGTAGTTTGCAAAAAGCGGTTAAGTGGCAGTTTCAGATACTATTTGAAAATTCACGCATTCAATGCTTCATTCATTCCATTCAGTTGTAATTAGGCAGGCAGACAGCGAGTTAAATGCTCGTAAAAGATCACGTACGAATTAACCCCTTGTATAGGCAGAGCGCCAACCTCCCACCATGTTACCTAGTGAGGAATGCAAGCTCCCCTTATTGCTTTTATGTTGGTTGTCCGGCGGGACCGGCGCAATATCAGCTTGGCCCAGAAGCTCCAGCGCTGAAGCGCCTGACATTCCCCTAAGAGGGGCGATGGTGCTTCTGGGGATTGTAGTCCCTGTGTACCTGCTAGCCAATAGTAGTGGCTAATGCAGGAGTCAATAGCATGAACGCTAACAAAAGTGGGAATCTTTGCGCACCGCGAAGCAGTTGCAGTTGCAAGTAGTTACACAGAGTCTCAGGGGCAAGCAGCAATTGGGTGTTCCTACCGTGCCTAAGGACACGCTGGTAAGTACTTTCCTAGGCGAACCAGTATATTTAGTGGACTTGTGCGTTTTTCTCTTTATGCTGTCTCTAGCAGCGTGATGTCAAACACAAAGGTGTAGTTTGCAAAAAGCGGTTAAGTGGAAATTTCAGCTACTATTTGAAAATTCACGCATTCAATGCTTCATTCATTCTATTCAGTTGTAATTAGGCTAGCAGACAGCGAGTTAAATGCTCGTAAAAAATCACGTACGAATTAACCCCTTGTATAGGCAGAGCGCCGACTTCCCACCATGTTACCTAGTGAGGAATGCAAGCTCTCCTTGTTGCTTTTATGTTGGTTGTCCGGCGGGACCGGCGCAAGACCGGCTTGGCCCAGAAGCTCCAGCGCTGAAGCGCCTGACATTCCCCTAAGAGGGGCGCTGGTGCTTCTGGGGATTGTAGTCCCTGTGTACCTGCTAGCCAATAGTAGTGGCTGATGCAGGAGTCAATAGCGTGAACGCTAACACAAGTGGGAATCTTTGCACACCGCGAAGCGGCTGCGGTTGCAAGTGGTTACACAGAGTCTCAGGGGCAAGCAGTAACTGGGTGTTCCTACCGTGCCTAACAACACGCTGGTAGGTACTTTCCTAAATGAACCAGTATATTTAGGGGACTCGTGTGTTTTTCTCTTTAAGCTGTCTCTAGCAGCGTGATGTCAAACACAAAGGTGTAGTTTGCAAAAAGCGGTTAAGTGGCAGTTTCAGCTACTATTTGAAAATTCACGCATTCAATGCTTCATTCATTCCTTTCAGTTGTAATTAGGCAGGCAGACAGCGAGTTAAATGCTCTTAAAAAATGATGTACGAATTAACCCCTTGTATAGGCAGAGCGCCGACCTCCCACCATGTTACCTAGTGAGGAATGCAAGCTCTCCTTGTTGCTTTTATGTTGGTTGTCCGGCGGGACCGGCGCAAGACCGGTTTGACGGAGAAGCTCCAGCGCTGAAGCGCCTGATATTCCCCTAAGAGGGGCGCTGGTGCCTCTGGGGATTGTAGTCCCTGTGTACCTGCTAGCCAATAGTAGTGGCTGATGCAGGAGTCAATAGCGTGAACGCTAACACAAGTGGGAATCTTTGCACACCGCGAAGCAGTTGCAGTTGCAAGTGGTTACACAGAGTCTCAGGGGCAAGCAGCAATTGGGTGTTCCTACCGTGCCTAAGGACACGCTGGTAAGTACTGTCCTAGGTGAACCAGTATATTTAGTGCACTTGTGCGTTTTTCTCTTTATGCTGTCTCTAGCAGCGTGATGTCAAACACAAAGGTGTAGTTTGCAAAAAGCGGTTAAGTGGCAGTTTCAGCTACTATTTGAAAATTCACGCATTCAATGCTTCATTCATTCCATTCAGTTGTAATTAGGCAGGCAGAGTGAGTTAAATGCTCGTAAAAAATCACGTACGAATTAACCCCATGTATAGGCAGAGCGCCGACCTCCCACCATGTTACCTAGTGAGGAATGCAAGCTCTCCTTGTTGCTTTTATGTTGGTTGTCCGGCGGGACCGGCGCAAGACCGGCTTGGCCCAGAAGCTCCAGCGCTGAAGCGCCTGACGTTCCCCTAAGAGGGGCACTGGTGCTTCTGGGGATTGTAGTCCCTGTGTACCTGCTAGCCAATAGTAGTGGCTGATGCAGGAGTCAATAGCGTGAACGCTAAAACAAGTGGGAATCTTTGCACACCGCGAAGCGGCTGCGGTTGCAAGTGGTTACACAGAGTCTCAGGGGCAAGCAGTAACTGGGTGTTCCTACCGTGCCTAACGACACGCTGGTAGGTACTTTCCTAAATGAACCAGTATATTTAGTGGACTCGTGTGTTTTTCTCTTTATGCTGTCTCTAGCAGCGTGATGTCAAACACAAAGGTGTAGTTTGCAAAAAGCGGTTAAGTGGCTGTTTCAGCTACTATTTGAAAATTCACGCATTCAATGCTTCATTCATTCCTTTCAGTTGTAATTAGGCAGGCAGACAGCGAGTTAAATGCTCGTAAAAAATCATGTACGAATTAACCCCTTGTATAGGCAGAGCGCCGACCTCCCACATTGTTACCGAGTGAGGAATGCAAGCTCTCCTTGTTGCTTTTATGTTGGTTGTCCAGCAAGACCGGCGTAAGACCGGTTTGACCGAGAAGCTCCAGCGCTGAAGCGCCTGATATTCCCCTAAGAGGGGCGCTGGTGCCTCTGGGGATTGTAGTCCCTGTGTACCTGCTAGCCAATAGTAGTGGCTGATGCAGGAGTCAATAGCGTGAACGCTAACACAAGTGGGAATCTTTGCACACCGCGAAGCGGCTGCGGTTGCAAGTGGTTACACAGAGTCTCAGGGGCAAGCAGTAACTGAGTGTTCCTATCGTGCCTAACGACACGCTGGTAAGTACTTTCCTAGGTGAACCAGTATATTTAGTGGACTTGTGCGTTTTTCTCTTTATGCTGTCTCTAGCAGCGTGATGTCAAACACAAAGGTGTAGTTTGCAAAAGGCGGTTAAGTGGCAGTTTCAGCTACTATTTGAAAATTCACGCATTCAATGCTTCATTCATTCCATTCAGTTGTAATTAGGCAGGCAGACAGCGAGTTAAATGCTCGTAAAAAATCACGTACGAATTAACCCCTTGTATAGGCAGAGCGCCAACCTCCCACCATGTTACCTAGTGAGGAATGCAAGCTCTCCTTGTTGCTTTTATGTTGGTTGTCCGGCGGGACCGGCGCAAGACCGGCTTGGCCCAGAAGCTCCAGCGCTGAAGCGCCTGACATTCCCCTAAGAGGGGCGCTGGTGCTTCTGGGGATTGTAGTCCCTGTGTACCTGCTACCAATAGTAGTGGCTGATGCAGGAGTCAATAGCGTGAAACCTAACACAAGTAGGAATCTTTTCACACCGCGAAGTGGCTGCGGTTGCAAGTGGTTACACAGAGTCTCAGGGGCAAGCAGTAACTGGGTGTTCCTACCATGCCTAAGGACACACTGCTAAGTACTTTCCTAGCCGAACCAGTATATTTAGTGGGCTCGTGCTTTTTTTCTTTATGTTGTGTCTAGCAGTGTGATGTCAAACACAAAGGTGTAGTTTGCAAAAAGCGGCTAAGTGGCAGTTGCAGCTACTATTTGAAAATTCACGCATTCAATGCTTCATTCATTCCATTCAGTTGTAATTAGGCAGGCAGACAGCGAGTTAAATGCTCATAAAAAATCACGTATGAATTAACCCTTTGTATAGGCGGACCGCCGACCTCTCACCAAGTTACCTTGGCTTGTACGTTAGATTGGCTTGTAGCTCATTATAACAATGGGGTTCTCACCATAAGCATGAGCCTTAAACTTGGCCTCTTTCAACACACAACGGGACAATACATACTCCCAGGATTGTGAAATGATCAGGATATAATCAGCCCCGCTGTCAATTAGCATTTCAGTGCCTCCATTCACTCCTACAGTTGCTTTGGGTTTCTCAATTATCGCCTCACATATGGCAATAACCACTTGCACTACCTCCAGGCCACCATATGTATCAGCTTCATCATCATCATTATCACCAAAGTTCTCATTGACACTGGCGGAATATGCTATTCTGCAACATTCAGCCAAATGGTCTATTTTACCAAGCAACATAGACTACACAACCATTGCAGTGCACTCTTTGTCCATCGTCAAATGTTGCATGCTTCCACATCTGTAACAGCACCAGACAAAGGAACCCTGCTGGTGATGTGTGGGACACTCCCTATGAGAGGGTGTGCCTCCCTTAAACTTGTCTTGCTTCTTCACATCAGAGTCCTTGCGAAACTCATTTCCATTGATAGGTTTGGGTGTAACCTTGCCTCTGCGTTTGAGATTGGCTTCAGGGGGCTCCTCACTACCCTTAATTACACCAGCCGTTAAGGTCGGGTCCCGCAAAGGGACCTCTTAATTAGGCGCTAATAGGGTAACGGCGCCGCAGCCTTTTACAGTGCCATTAACCCATTAGCGCCTGGGTCGTAATGAGGCCCAATGTGTTCGACTTATTTTGCAATCTCTGTTGCCTGATCAAGAATGGGATTCTTCTCCTTCCGAAGTTCTTCACAAACCTTATCATCAGAACATTTGATCATTAGCTGATCTCTTAGGTGCATTTCCTGACAACACAGACTAAAGTGGCATTTGATGGCTAAGTCCTTAAGTACTGTTACAAACTCTTCAATGCTCTCCCCTTCTTCTGCTCCCGGGTGGCAAACTGGTAGCGAGCAAGGATCTTGCTCTCCATCACTTCAAAATAAAGCCAGACTGGTTTTCAACACATTCAGGCCTAACCGATCCTAAGGTGTGGGTGCTCGAAGTCTTTTCAACACCTCTTGGCCCCCAAACCCAAGCAATGATACAAGAGCGCACTTTTTTGCTCTACAGTATAGTTCGAACATGCACTGCCAACACAAACAGAAGGAAGTCCTCTTTACAGTCTTTCCACTTAATCATGGGCTCCGGCCCTGAGGAAAAAAGAGTGAAGGGCCAGGAATGTTTGTCATCCTGAAGAATGGAACTGGAATATATCCTTGGTGCTATAATTGTACTCTCTCCAACTTCTCAGCTTGCACACTAGGATAATGACAAAATAATGATGTGACAAAATAGTGATGTGATGCGCCAATCGGTAAAATCTACTGAGACGAGTAAGAGGCGCTGAACTGCTTAACATCAACAGACACAATCCACTGGGAAAAAGAAGATGCGCAGTGTTTTCATCATGCCGTTACTTGTGTCTGTTCATGTATTCGATGCTTCATTCCCTCCTCCGGGCCGATGACTGTTTATTTAGTTGGCCCAGCAACTGAGGTGTCCCCCATGAATCTCGACGTTAGAGGGTCCCTTCCTCTTCGGTCCCTTCCTCTTCGTTCCCCCTAGGCTGATGCCTATGTTTGTTGTGGTTGGCCCAGAAACCAAGATGGCTGACACAGCCCTCCACTTTAGAGGGTGCCTTCTCTAAATCACTTTTCGGGGATGTATCACCACCCTATCTCCACAGCCCTCAACATCACTCAGATCTGTGGTGCTCTATGCAGCGCTACCACCATTGAACTTCCCAACAGCGACCTGCCAGCTGAGGGGACCAACAGTAGCATTCCAGTTGCCCTGTCAACTGGGTGGGCCATACAATGCAGCCCCGGTTAGGACACAGCTCTCAGTCAACTCAGTCCTAGATAGACTGTAGCTCTCAACCAGCAACTTGCGCTTCTCCACGTAAGGACCAATTCAGCCCAGGCAGCACTCCCTTCCAGGCCCACTGACAAAACTTTGTTAAAGGGACATTATGGTTAAGTTGCACTAATAAAACCCCATGAAATTCACTGAAAAAACGTTGTTAAAGGGACGTTATGTTTAAGTTGCACTAATAAAAACCTATGAAATTCAGTGAAAATGTTTTGTTAAAGGGACGTTATGGTTACAAGTAAAACCCCAGTAATTCGCCAGCTATGGTAAGCTAAGCAATCATAACTTGCTACAGCACCGTGCACTGCTTAGACTAATTCCCAAGACATCAAAGATTGACATCACAAATGTCATTGATAACATCACATATCTACGCAACTTGTTTTTTGGTCAGTTTTTTTTGTTCACTGACAGTGAGAATTTAAAAATTCAAAAGGTGCTATCTATATGTTAATTTTCGTCTATGGTCTTAATGAACTTTCCTTGGGGTTTGGTCTCAGCTCATGGTGCACATATATGGAGCAATATGCTGGCCCCAAACAAAAAATTCATTTGCAAACATGATGATCAACTTTAATGTTCAACATTTTCTGGTGATGGTGTTTCTTTCTGCCTTACTTTAGTTTAGCTGTTTGTGCCTCTGATTGTTATGCATTGTGGGTCTTTATAAGTATTGTTTGTACTAACACCCGTATGTAGTAAGTCTTGAGTTGATAGCTATTAAGTCCATGTTTAACATTACTCAAAACTGTCACAGGGTAGCATTCATTATTTTACTAGCCAAAATTACCAGATTAAAAATATTGCACTTATTCGTTGCCTGCTGCACTCATTGCCTATGTATATGTATAATTTGGTTCCTGTATTAACAACAACATAATGTTTTGTTCAGATGAGTACATTTTCTAATACATCCTTCTAACAATGTTTTTTTCACTGAATTTCATTGGACTTTACCAGTAATATCATACTCACCCCAATATAGCAGCATTTTTGCCCAATCAAGGAAGTCTCAAGTGAAAACAATGCCATGCCCCACTTTCTAGCAACATTCTTAACACTTCTATGGACATTCTATAACTTTTCACACCCTTATATTGTTCGCCGATGTTCATGAGCGTCAGACTTCATCAAAATAGTTCCCAGACAGCGTCATTTGACTGTGCGCGCATGTGCGCCCCGATGACTTGTCCACAAATGGGTCCGTGCTACGCAAACATTTTGAAACTGCATTTTCAGCCGATCTAGGAAGTTTCAAGCTGAAAGTTTACCCTTCCGGAGCTCCTAGAGCCACTCCAGGAGAGAGCACCTGCTTGGAAGAGTATTGGCACCCCTGCTATTTAACTTAAAAAATTGTATTAGCCATAGCCATACCTCTTTCCGAGGGGCCACCAACACCACCACCAGTTAGAGGGCTTGGACAGGGGGAAAGGCTCAATGATGCAAATGAGGATCAAGAGGACTAGGAACAAGAGATAGAGAAAATGACTACCTCCAGCACCCAGAGAGAATCGTGGCGGTTCTTTAAGACTGCACGAGGAATATCAAAGGATTGGGCTACACTTGTTGAATGCATTGAGTGTGGAATCAAACTCAGTCATGGATAACATGGGCAGTACTCGTTTGGTTCGTTTGGTACCACCTCCATGCGCAGTCACACCTGCTCAAACCACCCAGGTGCTCTGAGAAAGGCTGCTCCTTTCTCGGGGAGTAGAAAGCTGTCATCCTCTACCTCATCTTCCCCAACCACTCCTGCCACCACACAGGCAACTCCTGTGGGGCAGAGGATCCCACCAGCTGCCTCACAGGCCATAAAGAAGCTGTTGATCCATAACATTCCAAAATAACAGTACTTTGTATATACTGCAACACACCACTCTGTAGGGGGTGGCAGTTTTGAAGTACTTTCGAGGCTGTAATAAAGGAGCATGACAAACACTTCTACCTACCTTAGATTTAAGGCACTCCCAAAATGTTCCCCTGTCCACCTAGCCCTCCATATCTGTGGTTGGTGCCTCTTCCCTCACTTCCCTCCCCCATCTTACTTCCTTGCCTCTCCTTGAAAAAACAATAAAAAGAAAAATTACAAAATCAAAAAACACCAAAATAAATGTCTTATAGACTCCATCTGCTTTACAGTTTTCAATAAAGTAGTTAGACTCAATAAGATTTTCCAACATTTTCATTAACATTGTGTACAATGAGAAAAAGAAAAAAGGATGGAAACACATTTCTGTCTGAAATACTTTTCTCTAGCCTACAATAAGGACCATAATCCATGGACCTTCACAACTATCCGCGTTCTCCACAGTCCCCTTTCCATGCCAGGCATCGTAAAACACCTGGATTGCACGTGCACACCATCGCACAGGACACTCCTTCTACCCTTTTTTACTTTTATTTTCATAACACTCCCTCATTGCCTGCTTTCGAACAGTCACACATCCATCCACCAATCACATTCAAAAAGTCTACATGTAACCCTGTCAACATATTAAACATCCACACATCAACTGCCATTTAACAATGTTCTAGAAATCTTTTGCATCTGCATTCCCCTTAATGATACAAAGTATTTACAGTGCTGCTATAAATGCACATATGCATTTTGTATGCATTCTTTCAACTTTCAAAACAATTCTCCAAAAAAGAAACATTTTAAACACACAGCAGTTCCCATTTTTCCTTCCAAATAAATGTCATACCTTCCAACCTTGCTCATTACATCCCTTATAATGCCACCTTTCTCCACCTGCTCACACATAGGTGTATACTGACAAAGTATTACATGGCCACGGTAGTGGCCATCTAGTTATGGTTAAGTTGGTGTTTCCATAGGAAGAGCACTTTTTGGGCGGCTTATAACTTCGCTCCCCCTGGACGAATCCTCACCAAACTTTGAAGTATATGGACTACTCTGAATTTTTTTGCAAAGTTTGGTGAGGATTCGTCCAGGGGGGAAAAAGTTATAGGGGGGTCCCAAAATTTCTTTTTTCCCATAGACTGAATGGGAAAAAAACTTTGCTCGCGCCTACAGCCCAAACCGCAAGATGGATTTTCACCAAATTTGGACCAGGAGCAGCGGCTTGGTCCCGAAAGCATGCTTTTACAGATTTGGTGAAAATCCATCAAGTATTTTTTTAAAAAGTGACCAAAAAGTGGGTCATAAAAAATTAGTGATATCTGTGTTCGGTCCGCACACACTTCCTGTTCGCTCCGCGGACAGTGTCCTGATTGGGCGATCGGCTTACGTCATGTCCGCGGACATGCGACTTGTTCGCTGATTGGACGGCGTGGAGCGTGAAGCGCATCAGATTTTCGGTGGTGCGGTGAAACTTGGTTCAAAATTTGTATTTAGTAGAGTGTGTTGGTGTGTAGGAGTGTTTGGGGAGGGTGGGAGAGTATGAGATAGGTTGAAAGTTGTGTTTTTTCATGTGGTAGACGTTCTTGTTGTGTTCGATTTGTCTGCGGACATAACGGGTGTTCTGATATGTTCGCAAATAAACAAAATGGGGGTGTTCTGAGGACGCTGTCCGTATTGTTCGTTGTCAAGTTGAAAATGTTCTAAGAACTCTCGCGTTGTCCTGAAATTTTCGTAGGGGGTGTCCTGAAGACGCTGTCCGTATTGTTCGTTGTGAAGTTGAAAGTGTTCTAAGAACTCTCGCGTTGTCCTGAAATGTTCGTAGGGGGTGTTCTGAAGATGCTGTCCGTATTGTTCAATGGCAAGATGAATGTGTTCTAAGAACACTCGTGGTGTCCTGAAATGTTCGTAGGGGGTGTTCTGATGACGCTGTCCGTCCTGAGGACGCTGTCCGTATTGGTCTCTGGCAAGTTAAATGTGTTCTAAGAACACTCATGGTGTCCTGAAATGTTCGCAAATAAACAAATTGGGGGTGTTCTGAGGACACTGTCCATAGTGTTCTTTGTCAAGTTGATTGTGTTCTAAGAACACTTGGGGTGTCCTGAAGTGTTCGCAAATAAACAAAATGGGGGTGTTCTGAAGACGCTGTCCGTATTGTTCGATGGTAAGTTGAATGTGTTCTAATAACACTCGTGGTGTCCTGAAATGTTCATAGGGGGTGTCCTGAAGACGGTGTCCGTATTGTTCATTGTCAAGTTGAAAATGTTCTAAGAACTCTCACGGTGTCCTGAAATGTTCGTAAATAAACAAAATGGAGGTATTCTGAGGACGCTGTCCGTATTGTTCGTTGTCAAGTTGTAAGTGTTCTATGAACTCTCGCGTTGTCCTGAAATGTTTGTCGGGGGTGTCCTGAAGACGCTGTCCGTATTGTTCGCTGGCAAGTTGAAAGTGTTCTAAGAACACTCGTGGTTTCCTGAAATGTTCGTAAATAAACAAAATGGGGGTGTTCTGAGGACGCTGTCCGTATTGTTCTCTGGCAAGTTGAATGTGTTCTAAGAACACTCACGGTGTCCTGAAATGTTCGCAAATAAACACAATGGGGGTGTTCTGAGGACGCTGTTCGTAGTGTTCTTTGTCAAGTTGATTGTGTTCTAAGAACACTCGTGGTGTCCTGAAATGTTCGCAAATAAACAAAATGGGGGTGTTCTGAGGACGCTGTCCGTATTGTTCGATGGTAAGTTGAATGTGTTCTAAGAACACTTGTGGTGTCCTGAAATGTTCGTAGGGGGTGTCCTGAGGCCACTGTTCGTATTGTTGGTTGTTAAGTTGAAAATGTTCTAAGAACTCTCGCAGTGTCCTGAAATGTTCGTAAATAAACAAAATGGGGGTGTTCTGAGGACGTTCGCTGTATTGTTCATTGACAAGTTGAAAGTGTTCTAAGAACTCTTGCGGTGTCCTGAATTTGTTGTCAAGTTGAAAGTGTTCTAAGAACTCTCGCGGTGTCCTGAAATGTTCGTAAATAAACAAAATGGAGGTGTTCTGAGGACGCTGTCCGTATTGTTTGTTGTCAAGTTGGAAGTGTTCTAAGTACTCTCGCGTTGTCCTGAAATGTTTGTAGGGGGTGTCCTGAAGATGCTGTCCGTATTGTTCACTGGCAAGTTGAAAGTGTTCTAAGAACACTCATAATGTTCGCGGACATTAAAAGTTTCCATAGGCCATAGTTGAAATGTTTGACTCTATTGGTGTGATATGATGCATTTGGCCATGAACACAACACTCTATGCCCTGGCCACAACCACTGCAGCATATCACACTTATAGTTGCTTATACCTTTGGGTCAAAAACAAATTTATAAGGAACAAAGTTATAAGATACTATGGTGTGATATGCTGCGATGGTTGTGGCCAGGGCATAGAGTGTATAACATACTTACTGTTTGGTTTAGTAACTGGAGTACATGTATTTCTTGTCAATTTCTGTGATAAAAGAAAATAGCATGTTAGTATTAGTATTTTGTAATGACGTATTACATTGTATAATCAACATTTTTTTGGACCCTCATATTTAGTACAAACCAGAGTTTGTACAAACCAGAGTACTGTGTAATTTGCTCAGTTTCTGTGTTCGTTGCTAAAATCATTGGGTCTGTGGGAGAAAAAAAATCCATGTTGGATTAAAAAAAAACCTTTTTCTGTTATGCTACAGTTTATTTGTTTGTTTGTTTTCAGTGTTCACTTGTTGTTTCTGGCTAATGTTTTTATAAATTGGCTTGTTGCATTTTTTTGGAGCAGTAACATATTATTTATTTGTTTGGATATTATAACATTTTGGAGCAGTTAGATACCAGTAGGCGTATTCTAACTGTCTATTTTTTTTATATATTTTAGTGGTATTGATTTATCTTTTTGGATATTGTTAAATTTTGGGACAGTTAGATACCAATTGGCGTATTCTAACTGTCTATTTTTTTTTATATTTTAGTGGTATTGATTTATCTGTTTGGATATTGTTAAATTTTGGTGCAGTTAGATACCAATTGGAGGATTCTAACTGTCTATTTTTTGCTCTAATTTAGTGGCATTCATTTATCTGATTAGTTGTTGTAGAATCTTTGGGCAGTTAGATAGCTTTTGGAATATTCTAACAGTTTACATTTTTTTACTACAAGTTTAATTAGGGTTTAAGTACAGCTTAGTTATCAAATTTTGGTTTTCAGAACATTAAATAAGCGTTTGTAAGATTTGCTGATAATCTCTGCTTTAGAGTAATGGTACTATCATTACATTGAAACCATCCACATTTCTTTTTTATATATGCAGTGTAGTGCCCTGAATTGGTTGTGGCTCCTGCGTGGTAGATTATACCTATTGTTGTGAAGGTTTTCTTACTAAGTGATATTTGACCATGTGTGAATCCAGTCAGCTTGCAGTTGTTTTTGGTACCATCTGCATTGTAACGTAGAAGCATTAGTATTGCGTATTTACTATGTGTTTGTATTAGTAACGTGGAGCGATTATCCGAATTGCAGGTAGAACATAATCTACCATGGTTTTCTTGTGTCACATTGTTGCAGAGAGTGCATGTATGTTTCCACATGTATGAAATCTGGAAGATTTCATTTATAGGTATGTTTTTGTTTTCCTGTACTTGTAGTAAGTACATTAGAAATTCTTGTGGATATTCCTGTGAGTTTATAGTGAATTTCACCATTCCAGCACAGTAGTCCAATTGTTGTCTTATTCCATAAACACTATACGTGTTATCAGGATTGTTTGCTGCATTTCTGTGAAGTACTAACATTTGCAAACACAATGGGTGTGTACTGTGTAAGTAAATGTTGTCAACAATTGGTGGTAATTGAAATAGAATATTCATTGCTACATTTGCGTAGCAACTTACACCAACTATATTTGAGAGTTTAAATGGACCAGGTAGTTCTGTATCTGACTGCTTTTCTTGGAGTTTGTCTTCCTTCTTTGAAGAAGTACCTGGTTTACTTTCCCTAATTGATTCTTTTTTGCTTGTGGTACTTGATGAAGTATTCATTTCTTTTACTCTCTTTAGAGGATTTGCAGTGACATCCTGTTGTATTTCTGTTTGATTTATTTTTCTTTTATAACATTTTACTTTTTGTGGAACAGAATATGTGTTTAGATGGGGGTTGTATAGTGAGCGAAGTCTATTGTATTCTAAAATGCAAGGAATATCAGCGTCTACTTTACTTGCATCAAAGTTGATTAGATATAGACCGTCAAGTGTACGTAAGCGTGATAGTGCTACGTAGCTCATGTCTTCTTTAAAGATTGTTTTACCAATATCTATCATTGCTTTGTCTAGGGTAAGACCGTGTGATTTATGAATGGTGACTGCGTATGCAAGAGATAGAGAAAATTGTTCTCTGCGTACATACATGTCTTTGAAAAGAAGGAATCGAGCTGTTGAGCGTCCTATCCTTTTTACTTCTGAAAGTTTGTCAAAGAGAATATTAACAAACTGAATTTTGTTGTCACGTGGGTATGTTTGAAAGCCAATAACTGTACCCAGTGCTCCATTAACTAGTCCTTGGTCCACGTCAAGGTTACGTTTAAGCATTACTCTGCAATTTAAGGATAATTTTAATATCTTTTCTAAGCCTTCTGTGTTTGAGATTGATTTCTCTAAACTATTTAGTCTTGTTGTGGCTTGGTTACACATAGGTAGTGTCATACCATGTATATCTAGTTTGTCTGTGGCGCTAATTTCCAATATTGGTTGCATTTCTTTACTTAACATTATTTCATTGAATTTGAAACAACTTGCAAGAGTTGGCATTAAGACCATACAATTGACATTTTTGTGGCCTAATTGTTCCATAACATCTGTAGCACATGCATTATCTCCATAACGTGCGTTAATGTGCTGGGTTTTCAATATTGCTTCTGCTTCTTTAGAAAGTATACCAACTCTGATACTTTTAAGATGTTGGCATAAGTGAGATCTGCAGATTGCCGCATGTTATCTGTTAATTCTCTGTATTGGAAATGTTGCCAAAGGTTGACATGTATACGTGTATATCAGGGGTTCGCGTGAACTTTTTCACGCGATCGGGCCTGGGGGAGCGGGCGACGTGTATATCAGGGGTTCGCGTGAACTTTTTCAGGCGATCGGGCCTGGGGGAGCGGGCTACGTGTATTTCAGGGGTTCGCGTGAACTTTTTCAAGCGATCGGGCCGGGGGGAGCGGGCTACGTGTATATCAGGGGTTAGCGTGAACTTTTTCACGCGATTGGGCCTGGGGGAGCGGGCTACGTGTATTTCAGGGGTTCGCGTGAAGTTTCTCACGCGATCGGGCCTGGGGGAGCGGGCTACGTGTATTTCAGGGGTTCACGTGAACTTTTTCACGCGATCGGGCCTGGGGGAGCGGGCTACGTGTATATCAGGGGTTCGCGTGAACTTTCTCACGCGATCGGGCCTGGGGGAGCGGGGTACCACTCACCGTCTGCCTTGCGTGTAGAAGAACGCGTAGCCAACACCCGCTGTGAAGTAATAGCGTGTGAACCCCAACGGATGGAAAACACACGCACCGCACGAAAAGCACGTACAGAACATAAAGGCACGCAGGATCTCCAAGCCCTGCCAGGGCAACGCCCGTGTGCAAAACTTCACAGACGCGCTTACGCTGTAAGGGCCTTTGGTCCAATGAAATCACGTACGCAGGCTGACGCGCTTACGCGCTAAGGGCCTTTCCTCGATTTTAACGCTGACGTGCAGGATTTTCACATGCCAAATCACTCCGTATCAAGCTGGCCACGCGAAAACACACGGAAGACCACGCTCCTGCCAGAAGGCCGAATTACTGCCCCCCAGTGCCCCGAGCAGCCTCCCACGTGCCATCTGCTGCTGCCAACCTGCCTGCTGCCACCATTCCCTGCCATTTGGTGCCTGCACATCAGCCATCTGCACGGGTCCAGTTGCTGTGTCCACCCCTGCTGGAACAGAAGACTCCCGACTCGGATAACATCGCTCCACAGCCCAGCCCCAGGACCCAGTTGCCCACCCACTCCTGCCCCTGGGGTTGCCATGTCGGGCACATCCACATCTGGCACCAGTGGCAACCCCCGGCCAGAGGGGCAGAGGGGCACCAGCTTCACTGCCACCGAAGTTGGTGTCCTGGTGGAGCAAGTCCTGGGGCAGTATGATGCCCTCTTCGGATCGTCCCGCGCCAACAAGGAAGGACGGGAGAGGATCTGGGCGACTGTGTGGTTGCCATCAATGCGGAGGGGGTGGCAACCCGCACCATCCAGAAGGTCAAGAAGCGCTGGGAAGACTTGAGGTCCAGGACCCTCATAAAGGACCAGCGGTTCCATCCAGATGAGGGTCCTGGAACGCGTACACTCAGCGCTCCACGCCCAGGTCCTTGAGAGGGAGACCCGTCTGGAGTTGAGCGGTAAGTGGCCAAGCATTGCTGTGTGAGACAGGGCATGTTGCAGTGTGCTGGTTGTCTGATACTTGCCTGTATGTGTGACATAGGCCATGTACGCATGTATGTGTGCAGGGACATCATGGTAATGCATGTGCGATCAGCAATGTGTGAACCGCACGGTCGTTGCATGTGTTTAAATGCGACATGGGGAGCCCTGTGCAGATTGTACACATGAGAGCATGGCAGTCTCTGTTCCTGGACATGGGTGGGGGTGAGGGATGGGTGCTGATGCCAGGTACATATATGGTATCCATGTCTGTGTGCCTGACCTGCGTGTCTGTGACTTGTGAATGCCATGGATGCATGACACATATCTGTGACAATGTACAGATTCACTGATGCAGCCTAGTCATCCTTGTATCCACTGTGATTGGGGTGTACGGGGCCAGATGGATGTGACTGAGGTGAAGTGTGTGCATGTGATAGGCATGACCCATGATGCATGTGAGTTCCATTACATTGTATGTTTCGAGAGTCCATTGGACATGTATGTAAATGTCCATGGCATGCACCATGACTGTCACTGTGTGTGTTTTGCCTGGACTGACACATGTGTTGTGGAGGGACATGATGGAAGTGTACTTTGACAGTGGCACTCATCTGCTATTGCTTCCTGTCTAGGGGACCATTGTCAGTACCCTGATGCTTGTGTTCTATGTCTCCCTCTACGCAGCGGCTAGTGAAGAAGAGGGCGGAGACGGCGCTGTGGAGCAAGGCGGCGGGGATGCCCCCACGGCTGCAGCGGAAGGGGTGGGTGAGCCCCCACAGGGGCCTGCTACGGCGGAAGACGGTGAGGAGCCATCCAGGTTGTTGGTTTCCACAGAGGAGGAGGAGGCCGCCACTGAGGAGCACATGGGGCCTGGTGGGGGCATCCCTGCTGGTGCAAGTGGTGCAGTCCAGGGGCAGGGGAGGAGGCAGCACAGGTCACCGTGGAGGGGCCTGTGCATGTCGCTGTCCCTGACCCTGTGGGTGCACCACCATGCACCAGCAGGGATGCCCCGTCCCAGGCCCGTCCGCAGGTAGAGGGGATGTCCATGTCATCTGACTCCCCTCCACCTGCGGACGAGGGGACCCCTGGCCGTATGGAGAAGGTCCTGATTGGGGTCGCGATGCGCACGTCTGTGATTCGTGATGCCGTGCGTGCTTCCCAGGAGGAGCACGCACGTCATCACGAAGAGCACCGTGCCGACGTGGCCCAATTGGGATCGTCCATGTTGGGGGGTTTCATGCATGTGTCGGCCAATCTGGCGGCCTTCTCCTCCTCTGTGGAGAATATACGCCAGTCGTTCTCCTTGCCGTCTTCCGGCCCAGATGCCACCAGGGCCCCCTGTGGACCTGCCCTGACCAATGCAGCCAGCTCGATGGGGATCCCATCCCTGCCACAGTCGGGAGTCAGAGGTCCAGCAGGGTTGGACACACCAGCAACTGGACCCCAGCAGATGGAGGATGTGACGGCATCATCGGGCAGGGCACATGCACGACGGCGTCGGTGGTTTCCATCAGGAGGCAGCAGCAGGTTCAACGTGGGAGGCATCATGGCTCGGGGCCATCAACATCAGGGGTGCAGGCATCGGCCGGAGGGCAGGAGAACCCTGGAATGGGAGTGGCTTCCGTGTGGGAGCGTTTGTGCCAGCAGATAGGTGCGGAGCGGCAGCGGGCAGAGGAGGAACGGCTCACAATGGTCAGGGCGAAGGACTCCATGCGGAGGGCGCTGAGGCGGGCTGAGTGCCTCGAGGGTCTTCGCAGGGAGTTGGAGCTGGACACTGCATTATCCCTGCAGGACCTCGGGGCCAGGGAACATGCCCGCCTGCAAGCCATTGAACGGGAGTTCGATGATGCCCTGGCCCATGACAACAACCAGTGAGCCGTCGGACTAGCCCGCTGCCTTTGTATATAGTTATATAGTTAGTGGTAGGTTTCCTTTAAATTATTATTTTTTTGTTTGGATGCGATTGGACAATGCGCCACTTTTTTGTATATAGTTCAGTTTTTAGTTAGTTGACATAGTTAGGTTTCATTTGGTTGGGGTCATGGACCCGGGATTGTCTTGTAAATAGCTCTTCTATGGATTTTTTGATTTTTTGGATTTTTTTCATGGACATTCATCTTCTTTTTGTTGTTTTGCTTTGTGGTTTTTCTCATTTCATTTCCATTCTAGTTCATTTTCAATACATTTTTATTTTCATCCTTCAATGTGTCGTATCATCTCATTACTTTCATGCATGTCATGTTGGGTGTTTTAACATTCACTTGCAGCCATTGTGTGTGACAGACATGTGTTCATTTGCATTATTTACATTGGGTGTCTAACATGTAATTGCCTTTGATATGTGGGTGGATGTGATAGTTGGTTGGGCCCTTTGGCAGGGGAGGATGGCCATTACGGACATGATTGGGGATTGTTGGGACCCAGGTGCAGGGGGGCATGGATGGGACATGGGCGAGGGCCTGGTGGAGGGTGACCCGCAATGCTGGGGGTGGGGGTGCAAGGGGACATGAGTTGGACATGGGTGGGGGCCTGCAGGCAGGTGCCCCACAGTGCTGGGGGGTGGGGGTGCAAGGGGACATGAGTTGGACATGGGTGGGGGCCTGCTGGCAGGTGCCCCACAGTGCTGGGGGGTGGGGGTGCAAGGGGACATGAGTTGGACATGGGTGGGGGCCTGCTGGCAGGTGCCCCACAGTGCTGGGGGGTGGGGGTGGTGGGGGACATGAGTTGGACATGGGTGGGGGCCTGCTGGCAGGTGCCCCACAGTGCTGGGGGGTGGGGGTGCAAGGGGACATGAGTTGGACATGGGTGGGGGCCTGCTGGCAGGTGCCCCACAGTGCTGGGGGGTGGGGGTGCAAGGGGACATGAGTTGGACATGGGTGAGGGCTTTGTGGAGGGTGCCCCACAGTGCTGGGGGGTGGGGGTGGTGGGGGACATGAGTTGGACATGGGTGGGGGCCTGCTGGCAGGTGCCCCACAGTGCTGGGGGGTGGGGGTGCAAGGGGACATGAGTTGGACATGGGCGAGGGCCTGGTGGAGGGTGCCCCACAGTGCTGGGGGGTGGGGGTGGTGGGGGACATGAGTTGGACATGGGTGGGGGCCTGCTGGCAGGTGCCCCACAGTGCTGGGGGGTGGGGGTGCAAGGGGACATGAGTTGGTGTTCATTAGTTCAAGGAGACATGTGCCTTTGCTGGGGGGCATGCCCATGTTGGGTGTGCTGCCTGCGGGACATGACCAGGGATGCAGGGTTGTCCCCTGTGGTGTGGGCTGCCTGCAGGGGCTGTGGAGGGTGTACAGGGAACACCTGGGAGGACCCACACTGTCAAATCACATGTAGGACTCCCCGGCACCCCTGAAATACACGTACCCTGCTGAAATCGCGTGTAAAACTTTCCGCGCACCCCTGGTATACACGCACACGCTCCCCCAGGCCATTCGCGTGTGGAACTTCCCGCGCACCCCCGAAATACACGCGCCCCGCCCATTCGCGTGTGGAACTTCCCGTGCACCCCTGAAATACACGCGCCCAGGCCATTTGCGTGCGGAACTTCCCGCGCACCCCTGAAATACACGCGCCCAGGCCAATCGCGTGTGGAACTTCCCGCGCACCACTGAAATACACGCGCCCAGGCCATTCACGTGTGGAACTTCCTGCGCACCCCTGAAATACACATACCCTGCTGATAGCACCCCGAAATACATGTACCCTGATAGAATCGCGTGAGGTACTTCCCGCGCACCCCAGTGATACACATAGCCCGCTTGCTGTGCTGGTACAGGGTTAGCGCAGCCCTTTGCGCTGGATTGGGTATATTGATTGCTTTTCCCTGCGCAAGAGGCTGGTTTTAGTGGCTGGAATCCATGAATACGCTGTGCGCGGAAATGGATTTTAGCGCACGCGGCTGGCGCAGGGATTCACACGCGCACACTGTGCGCCAGCCGCGTGCGCCACTTGTGCGCTGAATTCTATGAATTACCCCCTAAGTCTAACTGAAGACATGAGGTTGTTCACTTGACTTGTATTTGTAACTGGTCTAGGAAAACCAAATCGGCATTTGGTGTAGTATTTCCCTTTGTTTTTGTATTTGCAACGACAATATTTTCCACATTTGGGTCTTTGAAATTGTAAAATGTGTGCATGAAGATCACTATTTATTGCTTCTAATGGAATTTCACAAGTGACATATTTTTCAATAAACTGTAAAACAGTGGCATCACTGTCTTGACCAAATTTAGGAGCATCTTTAATCCATAAAAGCATGTGGATATGTGGTGCTCCTCTGGCTTGGTATTCTTTTCTCCAAAACAAGTGTTGCACTTCTCCAAGACGCATTTGGTACGTTTCCAGTGCATCTTCTATGGTGTCATTAGCGTGCAAAGGATGAATTGTATAATGGTCTAAAGTATTTGATATTGTAGCAGGATATAGGAGCTCAAATTGACCAGCTTCTTGTGTTTCTTGAATTATTTCAGTTGTATCCTTCAAGTTTTCTTCAATATTAATGTCTTTGTAATATTCATTATTCTCTTTAAGATATTGCAAGGCTTTATGTAAATCTACCAGCTGTTGCCATATTTTTTTGTCTTTTGTAGGTACTCCATTTACTAAGATAATTAAAGATTGCTGCATTGGACGTTGCACTCCTAGAGTATGCACATTGTCTTTTAAATCTAATGGTAAATAAACTACTTTTCCACAAATGCCTTTTACCAATTCAGAGGGAGGTAATTTAGCTGTTTTTGGTTGAATGCGTATTATTTCTTGAAATGGGTGCACTGTTTGAATTATGATGCTTTCATATAAATTAAGTTGTTGTAGGGGTTTTGGTAGTGGATATAATTGCAAGTTATTTGTGATAGCACGTGAAGGAGTTTGGTTGTCAAGTTTTGTAGTGCAGTATCTGCAAAGTATTAAGGGGTCAGTTATTTCGTATTTGTTTTCTGCTACACGTTACAGAGCTAATTCAAACCATTTAGAATCTTCATTGTCTTCTATTGTGTATGATAGGTCTACAGTTTTTGTGTTACTTTTATAAAATGTTCTGCAGCAACATACACACACATGGTTTGGTACTTCAGCTGATGTACTTTTAAATTTTCGTATTTCTTTTTGGTATGTGTTTAGTAAAAGGTTGTCATGAGTAGAATTGTTGCTAATTTGGTTTAAAGCTATTTCATTCTGTAAGTGGCTTTCACTTCCAAAATATTTTTTCTGGATATAGTCAATTACTTCAAGTAGGTCTTTTGCTGTACCATGTAGAACCGTGTTATTTAAATTTGCTGGTGCTAAAGCAGGACTTTTTAGCACAGTACAGTTTATAGGCTAGATTTCATAATGATGAGTTGATATCCTTTTGATATTATTGAAGGTGGTTTTACAAGTAGGTCCTGTAATGCAGGCCAATGAATGTCCTTGTAGTCTTGTGTCCTTGCGCACTGGTCAGGTATCCATATTTTGCAGTAGTTTAATTTTGATTTTGTCTTTGCTTTTTACATATTGATTGAGGAATTGGTGTAAAGAAAATTGTTTGGGAATGTTACACATTGACGTGCATGGCCATTTGTACACTAGATGTTCTGATTCAGTTGAATGGAGGGGTAATTCTAAGTTTTGAGGCCATATTTTAGTAAGGAGTACTTCTTGTTCCATTATGGTATTATTCACTTTTTCATAACCTCGACCACGGATATGTATGGCAATTGTATTTGTTTGCTTTTGTTTGTATGCTTCTTCATTAAAGTATGGTTCTGTGTTCGTAGTGTGATTCCATTCACCTCCACAGATACTTAAGAAGTTCTTTCTGTTGACATTTCGTTTATTGAGAAGTCTTTTTTGTAATTTAGTTATTAGTTTTGTTAGTGGTTTCATTTTGTTTAACACTAAAATAAAATGCACTGTCTATCAACGCTTCTAAGATTAATTTCCTACGATAGGTTTTAAGCATTGAACCTGATTTCTCTCCTGTTTTTATAAGATTTTGAAGGACTGTGTGACAGTACATTTTGGCTAAAATACTTTTCTTGGTATGCTTACTTTGCACTATATTTAAATTTAAAGAAGCAGTTTTATCTGTAGTGATAGCTGATCTTCTGTTAATTGTTTTTTGGTTTGTTTTACATTTTGATAGAGGAAGCAAAGTTTTTGTACTTGAAACTTCTTGTGTTTCACTAAATGACTGTATTAGCTGTTTTGTTTCAACTTTTTTTACAAAATCGGCTAGAGATGGATGCTTATGTTGGACACTTTTATTTTCATTTGCTCTACTTTTGCGTTGCTTTCTACGGACTCGACTTTTGGTAGGCATTCTTTAGGGTCTGTTGGAAAAAATAAAGAAGGTATTGGGTGGGGTGTTCTGGAATGTATGTGTGCTGTGTGCATTTTTGTTTGAGTAAGATGATAAAGATGTATGTAATTGTGTGTGATTGTGCATTGGGAACTACAACTAGTAGGGATGGGTATTCTTGAATTTATTTGCTACTAAACTGGGGTTTAGATGACAGAAAAAAGTAAGCTAGTGGTGTGGAGAAGTACAAATAGTAAATCTAATGTATACTATTAAAACAGTTGTTTGTTCCATAATATCAAAATTCTAGCGGTTGTGTTGGGTAATTTGTGTGTCCAAAAATAGGAATTTTTGGGCCATTCTGGCTGTAAATTGCTGTTTAAGACATGAGGATTTTTGGACAGAATGGTGCACAATCTCCATTGTTAGGCACAGAAATAGCATGAATTAACCTTACAGTGTGTTTGAGTAATAATACAAATATTATGCTGGTATTCAACTTATTTTTTTTTCTAAAATGAGCAGGTTACTTCTTAGTTCTTCTTTGTTCTTCAAATTCGGCTGCTTCTTTTCAGGAGAATGGTCTTCACTGCAATTGTAAAAGAAACAAATTAGTAATTTTGTTTGTATATAGCACTGTTTTTAATTTAGACATTGATTTTTTTCATTGAAATCCTCAGCGCCTTCCTAAAAACCATTAAAACTATCTTATTTACATAAGATACGTTGCACCAGTTCAATACATATGATATGTTCTTAATGAACAAATTGTATTGCAATGACTAACTGTAGCAAACAAAATATCTTTACTATGTCTTGTGAAATTCATAATGTAACACTGAATACCACTATTTCTATAACTAAGCTCTTCTAGGTAATAGTGCCTCAATGTCATGCTTAAATGAAAGTAATTAAATAAATAAAGAAATAATAAAATATTAAGTCAGTTAGAAAATGTGTTCATGTACTGTACAGAAAATATGCATACCTGTAGTTTGTGTTCATGCATATGGATATGCATGGAGCTGCCAGTAGAAATCTTGGAGGCTTGTACAGTATTTTTTGTAGATGGGCTTGCCAATGATGTGACACTTGTACTCAGAGAGATTCACAATACATTTGCAGTGCTGATCTATGATAATGCAGTTAGATGTAGAGGTCTTGAATGTGATTGGTGGATGGTCATGTGGCTTCTTAGCTACATCCAATGAGGGAATGGCACAGAGAGTGAACTGGAAATGGTAGAAGGGCTGTTCATGTTACGATATGTCCACGGACATGGCGGTAGTTTGCGGACATCGGGTGTTACATCCGGGGATTTTTGGGTTCAGAAGTCATGCAAATGAGAATGAGCACTGAAAGGGATTGGTCAGGAAAGTTTAGTGGGTGTGTTGTGCCAGGAGAGAGTTTCTCAGATACTGTTTTTGCTGAGAGAACAACAGATAGCCATGGCTGTGTGTTTCAGAAAACAGATTGTTTGGATTTTGGGAGATTTGTGGATACATTGGTTGAAGGTGCATGCAGAAAGCTGTGGAGTAGCTGTAGATTTTGGATTTCCACATGTGCAAGTACATTGGCATGGAGTACGTGGAATGAAGTGGTTGGACTTGCTACCTCTCTGTGCTACTTTGGAAACAGAGCAACATCCAGACATAATTGTAATTCATTGTGGAGGGAACAGTTGAGGACATGTGTCTGGAGTTTCTTTGCAATTTGCTATGAAAGATGGACTTTGGAAGGTTATGGACATGTTTCCTAATTCTCAAGTAATATTTTCACGGATTGCGCAGAGACAAATGTGGCTTCGTTCTTCTTCATTTGGTCCACAAATGGAAAAAGCAAGGCACAATGTCAATAAGGCTGTTTGTGCCTTTCTAAGAGATTTTGGCATGTCCTCTTTTCACAATGAAAATATTATGTTTCGTAGTACATATATTTTTCATAGAGATGGAGTCCATCTTACTTATGCTGGCAATCAGATTTTTAGAATTACAGCATCCATTTTGAAGTAGGTGTTAAGTATTTATAATTTTTGACATACAAACACCTCCCAAAGGCTCTTTTCAGAGCCACCACTTCCTCCCAGAGAAAATTGTAATGGTTATGAAAGGGTAGCAACCCCATTTTTTAGATGTTATTGGACTGTCCGCGGTCTTCTAAAAATACAAAGGGCCTGCTTCATTTATTTTCACTTCTATTTTTTAACTGTGAAAGGCGGCTCTGAAAAGAGCCTTATTTATTTTTTGATTTTTGTTATTTTGTATTTTTTTTGTTTTTTTATACACGACGACACACTAGGAGAGGAGGGGAAAGGAGGGTGAAGGGGGGACACCAACCACAGGGATAAGAAAGGGCGAGCTGAGAGAGGAAGATGTAGAGATGGTTTTATTTGGGTAGTGAGCAGGTCTTCTCGTGCTCTGAGACGATAGTCTCAAAAGCACTGCGAAGTCGCTTCCCCCTGCAGAGTACTGTGTCACAGTACATGCATACAACTGTGACCATCGAAAGGTAAGGGTCATCTGTATGGCCTGTGAGGCAGCTTGAGGAAGATGCTGTCCCACAGAGGTGGTCCTTGTGGTGACAGGATCAGAAACGGAGGATGAATTAGAGGAAATCAACCTACTACGTTCTTCGCAAGGTACAACCTTGTGAATAGCCCCAGAGTGAAATGACCTCAGGTGTCGCTTCATGGTAGTGGTCCCAAAGCTGTTCGAACTGTGCCTCCCACGACTGAGTATCATTTTGCACTCATTGCAAGTGACACGGTTCGAACAAGCCTTAGGACCATTCCCACGAATGGTAAACAACCACCACACCCAAGACTCATGCCTAGTGCGGGTAGTAGGGATTTCCTCTACCTCATTCTCGTCATCCTCTTCTTCCTCCTCTGCATCCTCACTCCTGTTCCCCTCTTCAGGCCCTTGGGAAGGTGATGGTGGTGGAGGGGGTGGGGGTGGTGCTGAAGCAGGTGCAGCACCAGGTGGCAGTAGTACAGTCAGGGATGCCATCTCTATGGTGTAATCTGCAAGTTGCAGGAGAAATAGCCGTGCTCTGAAGAATAGCCAGAAAAACAATGAGAATATGCTCTAGGGTGTGGTCTTTTATAGGGGTGCTTGTACGCGGTTCGCGGACATGCGCGCTGTCCGCGGACAGATCAAACATAAAAAAAGGTTCAAAAAGTTTCAAAAAGTATGTAGAAACTCATGATTAGTATGAGGGACTTGTGCTATGGTGAGTTTTTATTGAAAAATATTGTGGATTACTTGAAAATGTACTTTTAAATTGTTCAGGGACACGAACAGTGTCCGCATTCAAAACATGCGATTAGTGTGGGCGCGGTCACATGATCCCTTCGCGAACATGTCCGCGAAGGAAGCGCCTGTCCGCAGGACACCAAATGCACGGCATTGGTTTGCGCATGCGCGTTGATGTTCTACCGACACTGTACGGGTCCTGAAGTAATTAAAAGTGCGTCACATGTCAAACTGACATTTGTGGACACTGCGTGTGTTCTAGAACAGTTTCAACTTGCTAGCGAACACTACGGACAGGTATAGTGTTCTTTAGGACATTTTAATTTTTGTTTCTTTACGAACATTTCAGGACATCGCGTGTGTTCTTAGAACAGTTTCAACTTGCTAGCAAACAGTACGTACAGGTATAGTGTTCTTCAGGACACTTAAATTTCCGTTTCTTTACGAATATTTCAGGACACCATGGTGTTCTTAGAACAGTCTCAACTTGCTAGCGAACACTAAGTACAGGTATAGTGTTCTTCAGGACACTTACATTTTCGTTTCTTTACGAATATTTCAGGACACCTGCGCTGTGCGCGGACACCTACATTGTTTTGTTTTCTTTAAACGGAAACTAATTACAACACAATATAAACATTTTACTTTATTTAACATATATTAATAATTTATGACAGAGAAGGTGAGGCAGAAGCGGAAACAAAAACAGGAGAATTAGGGGTTTCAACATGATTGGTATCAGGTGAAGAAGGGATGGAAGTCTCATCAAAATGTTTTGGGTTATGGAGAGGGTTTGGGGATAATTGACTGGGATATGGTGAGGGGGGAGAAGTACATTTGGGGCAATGGTATGAGGTTTTTGTTTTAAAATGATCTTCAATAAATGTTTTCAAATTATTGAAATTGGTCAACAATAAATCAATTTTTTCTTTTATGCTGTGAAGCGTGTTTTCCATAACAGTTTCTTCAGAGGTATTTTCTATTTTGGTATGCTCTGTACAAACAAAATACATATATGTTAAATGTATATAAAATAATAATAATTAAATGGTTTATATTGTAAAGTGTTTACCATTAGTTTCACTATCTTTTGACATTTCCTCATGTGGGAAATGCTCCTCTAGCCATTCCTGAGTACTAGACATTTCTGTGAGAAAAAAAAAATATAATACATTTTTTTTATCTAATACAGAAAGTTTATAAATATATGAGTAAAATGAAGTACACTTACTATTTCAGGTAAGATATGTTCAAAGTACTCTGTAGGTCTGGTTTTGTTCTTAGTTGTGGAGTGTCTGTGAGGTAATTATGTTGGAAGCCAATTTATCTTCTTCTGGTATATTCCATTTTAGAACATATTGTATTTAAATGAATGGTTAGTGTGTTACATATATGGCTTACATTTCTTATGTATTACTACATATAATGTGTATGTGTCCTGTTTTTTGAATTTGTTAAATGTTCCTATGTTATGATATAACCATCAAACATACCCTCCCAGAGTTTTTAGGTAGTGGTACTGTTCTTCGAACATGTCCGCGGACATTAAAAGAGTTTGCGGACATCAAGTTCAGTAGAAGAGGTTCAGTATGTTCCATATTACATGTACATAAAGTCAAAGTTATTATTGTTAATTCGCGCTACTAAAAACCTATGAAATTCAGTGAAAAAACTTTGTTAAATCAACGTTATGGTTAAGTTGCGCTACTAAAAACCTATGAAATTCAGTGAAAAAACTTTGTTAAAGGGATGTTATGGTTCCAAGTAAAACCGAAAAACCCTTGAAATTCGCCAGTTATGGTAAGCTAAGCAACCATAACTCGCGCCACCACCATGCACTGCTAAGACTAACACCCAGGACATCAAATATGACATCACAAACCTGGGCAGTACTCTTTTGGGACCACCTCCATGCGCTGCCACACTCAATCCAACCATCCGTGCGCTCTTAGAAAGGCTGTCCTTTCTCATGGAGAAACAGGTTAACGTCCTCCATCTTCTTAGCCGCTCCTATCACCACACAGGGTACTTCTCTGGGGCAGAGGATCCCGCTGGCTGCCTCGCAGGGAATTCAGGACACTGTCGATCCTTACCTTGCAAGGGTCACAGTCTTCTGTTTGTACTGTGACACACCGCTCTGCAGGGGGGAACAGTTTTAGAGTGCTTTTGAGACTTCGGTCAAGGAACACAAGAAACACTGCCCCAACATTAGATATAAGGCCTGCCCAATATCTTCCCCTGTCCACCTGCCCCTCTGAATCTGTGGTGGGTGGTTGGTGCACCTTCCCTCCCTTCCTTCCTCCCTCCTTTCCCTCCCACCCTACCTTCTTGCCTCAACACAATCCCGCCAAAAATACAAAAGCCAGAAACACAAAAAAAGAGTTCCTTTAGGACCCACTTTTTACAGTTAAAAATAGAACTAAAAAAACATTGCAACCTGCATAGTCCACAGACAATATGATAGTCCGCGGACACCTGGAAAATTCCAGGCGTGGGGGGGGGAATTAAAATCAATTAACTTGTTTTTCATTTGAAAAATGGTGATTCTTAAAATATTTATTTTTTTATTTTTGTGGGGTTTTATATACTGAACTACCAAATGTTCTACTGATCTTAATTATTTTTTCTAACTTTTACCAAAAGTGCTTCTATTTTTGTTTCTGTTTTTCATTTTGATTTACTACAACTACTAACACCTTCATCAGAACATACTGTGAAACTCTCCAATATTTCCATTTCCACATTCAACAACATCTGAATCTAACAAGACATAGTACAGGTATGTTTATGTTTTTTAAAGTATTTTTTCAACACTTTTACAAACATATACATACAGGTTTGCTGCCACTTACCCCGTAATAAGCTTCTCAATAAGTATATTCTCTTTTTTAACCACTCTATTAAATGCAAGGTATTGCAGCATTCTGCACCTGGTCACATCAACTGGCAGTTACTTACATGTACTGCCAACACATTAAACTTACACAGACCAAGTAAAACTTAAAAATGCTCTACAAATCTGTTACATCTGTTTTTCATTTCTTTAAACAAAATGTACACACAGTGCTGCTGTAAATGCTCATATGCATTTTTTACGTTTCAAAAAATACTCCTAAAAAGAAACATTTTTTAAAACAGAGCATTTTCCAATTTGTATTCCATATAAATGTCATACTTTACAACCTGCTCACACATTTGTGAATACTACCAAAGTATCTATATACAACACTTCACCTTACATATACATTTCTGTTCTTTTCCAACCACTACTATAAGACACCACATACTGCTCCAACTACAATCTGCTACTGCATTACCACTAGGCCACAGTTTCCCTTTTCTTTAAAAATAGTACACCACAAGCACAGCACTTATCCATCAAAGTAATCCCACCAAGTATTGTCATATTTGTTATATTCACAAAGAAACAAATACATATTCCATACACACTATCCTCAATTGTACAACAATCATAAATACCGTAGTATACACTTCAATTATGCCACTATACCATATTACAAATACTGTATACTGCCCCTACATTACCAATAATTACTATAAACATATTAATATAATGTGAGTGGCCAGTAACCAGATTCTTGGAGGCCTGCAGCCTGCCCCCAAGAATCTGGCCTCTGGCCACAACCACCAAGCATACAATTAAACCATATAACAAGTATGTACAGTACACCTTAGTTAACAAGACTCTCCCTAAACCTCCCCACTGCCAAAAACGCAGCGGACAGTAAAATTGACCACAGAACACGGCGGCCGTGGCGCCACTTTCTTTTAACCTATAATACCGTCTGTCTATCATCGTTTTACACTTCCCCACCCTTTCCAGGGCCTCTTTCAGCCACAAAATAATCCCAAATGTAATTGCCAGACTTTTTACTCATCGCACTGTCTGCGGATCCAATATGGCAACTGTTTAAATAATGATGATGCACCTCATGATTTTGAACATGCAATCAGCATGCGTCGGTGATGTCCACAGACAACAAGCCGCCCTCTGATTAGTCCAGAGGTGTCCATGGACTCCAAATCAGGAAATAAGTCTGTGGACTGGACCCAGATATCACTAATTTATTTTACCTATTTTTTGCCATTTTAAAAAAACCACTGGACAGATTTACTCCAAATTTGCAATTGCATGCTTTTGGGACCAATCCGATGCTCCTCACGCATGTTTGGTGATAATCTGTACAGCGGTTTGGGCTGTAGGCATGAGGAACATTGGTTTTCCAATGCGTCCATGAGGATTTCAGACATTTTGGCACCACCCCCTATAACTTTGCCACCCCTGGACGAAACCGCACCAAACTTCATAAAATCATTCTGAGGTGGCCATATACTTTGTTGGCACAGGTTGGTGAGGATTCGTCAAATGGTGCAAGGTTTTAAGATGCCCAAAAAGTGCTCTTTCTATGAGTTGAGCAACTTAACCAGGATACAGCAGGCCCTGTGATATAGTATACACATTCATGTTCTACATGTCTGTCTGAATGGACATATTCCAGAAATCCTTATTTCAGTGAGGTAGCAGATTGCTACTGTGAATTATGGAATATGAATGATTTAACATTTAAAGTATTAAGTGCCGATTCAGCTCTCACCTTTAGAACGATGAATAGAAATTATAACCATACAATTAAGATTGTGGATCATGTATTCTATAGTAATGTCTGACTATGACGTAGGCTAATGGAAATATCATGCTCATAAAAAAGTGTGATATAATCATGACATAAGCATGAGAGGAATGCACACATTGTGAAATGGGAGCATATAGGGGATAGGATTCTGACTGTAAAAAGTTGTAGGAAAGAACACCCACTGCTCCGACTGGATTTGAGTGCAGAATATGGATATTATCTGCAAATGGCACGGCCCTATACAGGAGGACAATGGAACCAACCAGAGGCAGACTTGACTTCACAGAAGCAGATCAGGAGGGGCCTTGCAGACTGGAAGATGTTCAATCTGAGAGGGTGTCTGCTGGCTTCATGCCATTAATGATCAAATCAAAGTGATAATGAAAATTCTCCAATAGATGCACTGTAGGAATATTCCCCTGAAAAATCCCCAAAGGGGGGTAGTTTAGCAAGGATGCCGCTAAAATTGATTTTGATTGATTGTGTAATGGGATAAGAAAAGTGCACCTCACTGCATTTAAAATCAAGTGAGATGTAATTTCAGTACAATCCAAAAATACATTTCTGAGCTGTGTGTGTAGTCTGCAGGCAATTCCTTGCAAATTGTCATCGCTTTAAATTGTACCCAAAGTATTTTCAGATAAACAGCTAAAATCAGGCTGTGATATGAAGATGTCTGTACAGTAGCGTAGTGAATATCTTCTAGATAATGTGTGGTCTGTGAAGGCCATAGCTATTTAATAAGGACTGGGAAATTAGAGCAAGTGTAATTGTGTCATTTATACTCCCATAGCAAAAAAGGCAAATGTAAATCCCATGCAATTTGCTCATGCATGATTGCATAGTATAGAAAAAGCATCTTGCGCTAGTGCTACTCATTCGGCAAAATAAAATGGTGGGGTTCCTTTACCTACTTAATGACATCCTAAAATGTTTTCCCCAGCTTGGGTTGTTGAGCAGGAATGTTGTAAATTCTGAGTTCCTGATCAAAGCCTGCAGAATTCTATGCAAATCATGATAAACCTATTTTAAAGAGTTATTTCATCAATTAAAATGCAACTATGTATAATTTGGAAGGCAGCAGCAGAATTAAGTTAGAATGCTTTTTACTATTCAGAATTGAACTTAAAGAAATTTGATCATTTAAATGGATGTTTGTGTGTGGAAAGTAGTGATATTCAAGCAAATAGGGTATTTTTATTTTTGTGGATAAACTCCCTGTGATTGTCTATGATTTTGAAGATGTCACCTCATAAATCTTGCTGACCAACTTTATTTCATTTATTTAAATACATTTTAGTTTTGATCAAACTGCCTGTTTTTAGCCCCAAATTGTAGGGTGGGCCTATATACTAGAGGGCATTAGATTAGGGGTGCCCAATTAGTGACAAGGCATACAATAACCAAAATATATCTCACAATAATTACTGGGTCATAACCGATGGTATTTGTGATTTTTTGAACAGTAATGATATACTTCATTGATTACAATACATTTAGATTTGATTAAGTTTGGTTCAGAACCTGACGAGTCCTGATAAATTCTAATGAACTTGAAAAAGAATTTTGATCTGCTCAATTGCTACCTTGTGCTGAAATGCAACCTCTGTGTGCACACTCAACAAGAAATTAAACAGACTAGATATGCCAAACACATTTTTCTCTGAAACTTCAAAATGATTTGATCTATTGGAAAGACAATTGTAATTTTAGAATTGGGAGAGCATGTCCCAACCTATGAGACCAATCATGATACATTAGCACTTATAAATAATTAATACAACAATATAATTTTAATAGCTTTGTCATCGTACATGCTTCAGAAGCATTCAACATGTCTAAAGATTTGGATTCCCACTGCCATTTTAACAATGACGGCTTTAATGATGAGACAAAATCAGAACCAAAGTTATTAAAGACATATGGATTTGAGTCCAACATTGAACATAACCACTCCTTGTCACACATTAAATATGTTAGACCTATCAAATGTGTTTTTTTTTTTATCTGGAAGTGGGAGCTTCTCAAGGGAACCAATGGAAAGGTTCACCCAATCAAAAATTATGCCTGATGACGCTGTGTAGGAAAACATAGGCTCTACATAAGTGTAAACTGACTGAAAATAGATAGAGCTCTGGGTTCCTGTAAAGTGTGCAGATGGCTGAATACTGCCCGAGGGGGTGAGTGCTGTAGGGCGATAACTCCTTCAAATAATTGGAGTACTGCCCAGGACCTCGTCCAGTGGAATATTTAAGCAGACTTTTTCTAAATATAACCTGATTTCCTGAGACGGATTCTAAATAGAAATTGGTGGGCCTAGCTGACTGGATGAAAGCTGCCTGGAGACTTGAGCGCGCATGTAAGCTATATGCTTTAAAATAAAACCCCAGAAGTGAGAAGTAATTGCCCAATGCAATTAGATATTTGTCCTCAAGACTCCTTTGTCAGTAGGTCCACTGAAGAAGGAAGGGATGCACCTTGCTCTTTGTCAATAGCAACAGCAAATGGATAACTGATTTGAATTCGAATTATATATTTGTCTGCACAAAATGAAAGTAATTTGTACCCTGTGTTTTCACAGGTACATTCTGAGATTAGAGCTGTGGACTGGTGTACAACACTTGTCAGCTTTATAGTTGAGTAACTCATTTTAATCTATGGAAGCCATAGAAATTTAAAAAGAGAAATACTGAAAAACCCCACCCATTTCTAGTTGGGTGAGAGGGAGATTAGTTTGACCATTTTAATTCTGTAAAACATGATGCAGCTTAAAATGACCATTTAAATCTCTCTAATGACATTTGGCACACAGAAGGGAACCCTTCATTAAGGGGTCTAAAATTGTGAAGTAGAGTTGGGCGATTGTTCCTGCTCTTTCAGAAATTCATAATATCATGAGAGACTCACCCAATTGCTGCTAAATTTCAGGAAGTTTCCCAAGATCCTACTATTCAATGAATTGTTCCTCCCCACACACAATCTCCTCCTAACCGGAGACAAGGCAATCTGCCCCCCTCTGTTTTCCTGCCTAGTTGATTACTGAAGGTAGGCCCACACTCAATAAATATACTAATAATAATTATAGTAATAATAATACAAACAAATATTATGTGCACTGTGATGAAAATTAATGTATGTGCGGTATTGCTTTACTCTGGTGCCAATACCTGTCAATAGCACAAGTGAAACTCCAATTGAAAGTTTCTTTCTTTCTCTGATATCAATACTTGTCATTGATATTGGAGGAAATGAAGTGTCTTGAGTAATACATTATTCAACAAAAGTACAGCATATTGAACTCTCTATTGTTTATGGAAATCCTTACCACACTGGCTGACAAGCAGAAATGTTGTAACTGAATTATATATTGTTGTTTAGGAATATATTATATATATAGGTTTGATTTACACATACAATTGTGCATTTTTGAAATGTGTGATATCTTTAAAGGAAAGTTAACTTTTCTTTCTGTAGACAAGCTGCATGTGATTGCATAACATTGCTGGTGACTTCCCTAGCATACAATTAGGGGACCATCCTTATTATTCATGTTTTGAATAAAATCAAATATTAAGCCCAAATGCAGCCTGTTTCATGTCCCTGTTTTATTGGGTGGGACTGTGCACTCAGGGGTGTTAGATCAGGAGATGTAGCTATGGTAGAATTTGCTTTGAATTCATAGAATACACAACAACTTAACATTTTAACCATGTTCCCAAGATTAAACTGGCCACAGATAAATTGTTATTTTGTTCTATTTACGTTGTTTGACAATTAATACAATTGTAAATCTGAAAGTTCTCTCAGGCCGCTACTACAGTGCTACTAAACTGTGCAATCCCCCCACCCTGGTGTGGCTTGGAGCTAAGTCTGGGTTTACGAATCCTACAGTCTTAAAACAATTAAAAACCACTCACCCGTCACAGCTCAGCAGTGAGTGCAGCCATTGGGCCAGAGCCTCAAAAGCATGCTCAGTGAGGTGGCCACTGCTGAAACGGCAGTGTGTACATTTAAGGTAATAAACACAGCATAGAAGAATATCCATGTTGTGTTTGTTTCTGTGGCTTTTGATTATTTAATGTTATGTCTTTGCAGCAAAGAGATAACAGGGAGACAGAAACCCCCAAATGCCAGGAATAGGTGTGGCCATTAATCACCAAAGGAAAGTTGGGAGGCGAAAGCAGGAAAACAAGGTGGGCTAGAAAGAACAAATTGGTGTGCGAAGCACAGAATTTGGTCAGGTGTTGAAGAGGTGGAGAAGATAGTGAAAAGGAGGGAGAAGAGCGAGTACTAGATAATGGAAATAGAGAAGAGTGTGAGACAGAACAGGAAAGAGAGAGAAGACAGAATGAGAAGGAGCGAATATGAGGAAGAGAAAGGCAAAATAAGTTGGTGTGACAAATGAGAACATTGAAAGATGGAGCACAAGGGGGAGACAAGGAGGGAGACCAGAACATGATAGCAGTTGAAAAACACTACGAGAGGAAGATACAAATAGAGTGAGACATGACAGGGAGAAAACAAAACCATTGAGATAGCTGGCAGACAACTGTGAGAGGAGAGACAAAATCCAAAGGCAAGAGAGCAGAGACAGAATGGGGAACATTCAGAGAAGAGAGCGTAAAGGAAAAGGCAAAAGTACGAATGTTAGAGAAACTACAATAAAGCAGAGAACAATAGGTGAAATAGAAGTAAGGGGAGGTAGAACAGAGACAGCAGAAAATAAATAGAATAGAGAAATCAGTAGCAATAGAAACCAAACAAAGAAATGGAAGCTGAAGGATCCAAGATACAGAATGGGAGAGCTGGACAAAAAATAAGAGCCGAATGGGAGGTATGGAGAGGAGAAACAACAAGAGGGAACGGACAGAAGAGATAGGAGAGACATGTTGGGTGCAAGAAAGTACAAGTGTAAAAGATAGAGAGTAAAGACAGAATTTGAGTGAATGAGAAAGAAGAGAGAGCAAGATGGAAGGGGAAAGAACAGGGGTGAGTTTATGTGGAAAATTGAATGAATAATTAAGAAAGGCAGGGGAACCAGAGGGGAGTAATAGAGTAGGAGGCACTGTCAATTAATTTAAACCAACATTCCAAGATAATAATGTGAGGAAGTCTGTGTCCAAACTGCACAGTAAATTCCATCATTAGTAACTGGCATTTTGATGCTGTCTGATTGGGAGGACTCAAGCGACCCCCCCTTCCAGTGTTTTTTAATCACACAATCTTGAGACATGAGACTGCTTATACATATGCAGTCTGTGCTTTAATTCTCCCACCACATAAAGAAACCTCTCACCTCTCCATCATTATTCTTCATATTGACTTCAGTGGGACCACTGTAAAAGAATATTTGGTTTGGTCTCTTGCGAGACTGATCAGGTTGAGAGTTAAATATAGGAATCTGAGCTGTTGGTCAATTGCCAAACTCTTTGCTCCAAGCTACCCCTATGATGTCTCTGGTGAGCTGTGCATTGTTCTCCCATCCTCCAAGGACTTTGCCCCCAACCTCGAAGACTAGGAGGGTCCAAGTTCAAAATCCTGTTCCCAAGAGGGGGTTTACATCAAAAAGTGTGAATATTAGTGCCCTACTGAGATGGTCTTAGTATCATTACTATAATTTTTTTATGTAATGCTTCTGGCTAAAAATCTAGCCTTTTGCATATATATTACAAAAATTAAAAGAACATGTATAAAACAATGATAATACAATATACATTTTTTAAATATACCATATTCAAGAAGAAATAGCAAGGGCAGAAAATACATATATTACAAACGGCAATGATACATCGCGGTTGCCAGTCTCTATAAAGCAGCAATTTTGTGAAGAATACATTCCCAGACATACATGCCTATAGTGTTATTTAATGTATTTTTATAAGTCAAACATGTTTAACATGGGAAAAAAACATTTGGTTTACAACTTAACTACATAGAGCCTGTGCATGAGGTCCTGCTCCTGTATCGAGCTGTGTGGGAAAAATGGCAGCGTTTGTCTTCGTAAAAACGACATAGGTCAGATCACATGATCAGAGCTTTACGTATACTGAAAAAGACTGGAATGTAAATCCTATTAGAGTGAAACAGCAATTATGCATATAGGAATTGATAGCATGGTATAGCCAAAACTATTCTCTGATGAAAAGACTTTCTTCAATTTTTTCGAAATGAACTCAGGTACATATTTTATTTAGAGATACAGTGGCATGCTGGAACAGTGATTCCACACAGTGTGTAAAGAATTTAAACCTTTTCATCATCATCATCAATCAAACTTTATTCTGCAATTTAAAAAGCCATGCAATCCATCACAGAATCACATATGTACATAAATGCAAATTAAATAATAAAAGTGGAGACAAACATCCAAATAATCATCATGCTACAATTACAAAGTAAGTATTTCAACTATGTAAAAATAAGATATCACAAATAGGAAGAGTATACACTCAGCCCTATGAACATTCCATTGACTTACGCAATAAGCCCCTCAAAGTGGGGCATTACTACTTCAGGTAATGCCCCAGGACCCATAGTTAACTTAATGAAGGCCCTAGGGCATTGAAGAGTTAATGCCCCCCCTGTGAGGGGCTTATTGCTATTAATACCCCGGCCCGTAAGACCAGGGTACTAAAATAATTTTTGTTTCTGTTCTGAAACTCACTGGCGTTTCGGAACAGAAACAAAAAATGTAAAATAAAATGGCTGCTGGGGAAGGGAAAACAAAGTCTGTTTTCCCTTTCCCTGGCAGCCATTGAAAAATGTAAAAAATAACAATGGCCACCATGAAAATGGGAGAAGGGACTACACGTAGTCCCTTCCATCTTTCCATGAAGCCCATTACAAAAGTAAACAAAAGAATGTCTGCCATGGAAAGGAGAGAAGGGACCACACGCTGTCCATTCTTCCTTTCCATGATGGCCTGTCACAGATTGGGAGCGGAATGGACTAAAAAGAAGGTAAGTGGGGGTGGGAGCAAGGAGGGAATTCTGTGAATGGGGAGGTGGGAGGGGAGAGGGTGAGGACCACATTTACCTTGTTCCACGGTAGGGAAGATGACGGCCTCCAGCCGTGAGGCTGCTCGGAGCGGGGCGATTACAAATGTTAATGACCTCATTCTCAGCCTCCTCATTGGCTGAGAGGATGCCACACCCCCTGCCCCACCGGGTATTAATATTCATTTATGAATTTGTTACATTTCCATCTTTAAAGTGTGTGAGTAATTCATACAGTGCAGAGACACTATCTGATTCTGCACAACCATGCACAATGGACATATTTGGCTATGCAGTTCATAATATTATGGTGAGTGCTGCATTTGCAGAATAGCAAAGTTTCCAAAGTTGTACGGATATCCGCACTCCTGAGCATAGATCTCAGGTATGGAGCTATCAGGGTTTTTAACATGTCACAAACAAACAGAAAATGCACAATCGTTTCCTCACCTAAGCTACATAGGGGGCACAAACCCAACCCATCGATGACCCTAAACTTTGTGAATGTTGCAATCTGTAGAGTCCCTAATCTAAAACTGCCATATAAGGCTCTGGCAGAAGGTGGATGTATATAATCTAAATAACCTTCTTGACCAAAGTTCAATTTACATGCCAAATAGTCTGGGGCAAGTTTAAGCATATTGGTGGATTCTTCAATGTTCTTTCTAGTCAAGAGAAGAACTTTTCCCTTCAACCTAGTTACTAGATTATACAATACATTTTTCACATGGACCACCAATGGAATATTCCCCCCCTTAAAACTCAATAACTGTTTAAAAGCATTTCAAGAACTTCCAAGCCCCTCCATGCTCCACAACCTGACCCACTCTAGTACTGGGTTCAGGGAGGCTTGTTCACCAATTGGACTCACATCAAGTTCAAAATATAATAGTGCCTAGATGGACTTGTAGCAGATTTTTCAAGTGTTTATTCTCTGTTCTTTCTAGGCATGCTATGTTCACACACCCCCATATTTCTGCACTATAAAGAAAGGCTGGAATAGCTTCTTTACGGTATAATTCTAAGGCTGCTGTACTTCCCTAGTGTGGTGCAAGCCTTGTTTAGTTGAGTGGTCAACAAACCTCTACCATGGAATCTAATTCAAAGATAAACATATTAAAAAACTGTTTCTAGGGAATTCCCAGTCACAACTATACCAACTTTGCAATGCTTAGCAAACCAGGGCCTAACAAACAGAACCTTAGTTTTATCAATATTCAGGTTGAGGTCAAGTTCCCCGCATTTTCTCCTCAAGACATCCGGATTGTGTTTCAATCCCTGTGGGGTGATGGATAAAAGGACAGCATCAACTGCATAAAATAACACAGGATACTTATCCAGACCCATTCTAGGGCAATCCAAACATTCTCGAAATAGGGAGACAATAGTCTCTTCTATGTACACACAGAACAATAAGGGGGCCAAGCCACATGTCTTACACTCTTAAGTACATGAAAAGGGTCAATGACTTCACCAATATGAAACCAGGCCATAGAGCATAACTGCTTTGTTATTAATGTAAAGGGTATTGAGGATTGAGGAAATCAGATGTGCAGGTGCATTTCCTTTCCTCAAGATGTGCCAAAGCATTTCTCAGGATACCCCATCGAAGGCAGTCTTGAGGTTCACAAAAATTGCATACAATTTCATCCTTGAAAGCACATTATATTTTTGGACCAGAAGAAACAGTCGAAATCTTTGGCCCAAAGTGCTTTTATGTTTCTGGAACCCAGCCTGTAGATCACTAACAATACTATTTGCCTCAACACAGGCCTGCAGAAACAACAGTGTAGCCTTGGCAGAAATGTTCCCTGCACTGACCAGGAGTGAGGTGGGTCTATATTTTGCGTGGGGAATCTCTCCCTGCCTTTTAATAGATATTGGAACTATTGAAGCAAGTTGCCAAGAGGTCGGGACTACATTAAGTTTAATAACTGCATCAAATAGATTGCATAAAACAGGTCCCCATATACAAGACTCATCTTTGTAAGAAAATATAGGAACCCTGTCCAGTCCTGGTGCTTTGCCATTCTTCTGTGATCCCATAGCATTATATACATCCAACACACTAAGTTTAAAATCATCCACCCGCGGAGTCAAACTGGTTACATGAGGTGAGGTGATTAAATGACTAGAGAAATCTCTGTATAAACTTAAAACATTTTGCCACCAAGCACCTGCAGTGATACAGCAGACGGAAATTCCATTCCTACTTGTTTGCTCCCCTGTTACCAATTTCCAGTAAGTTGGTACATCCCCCACTTCAAAGGCCTGTGTTAAACAAGATCATTTTTGCTTCACATAAGCTTTTTTCTTCATGTGGGAAATGCTCCTCTAGCCATTCCAGAGTACTAGACATTTCTGTGAGAAAAAAAAAATATAATACATTTTTTTTTATCTAATACAGAAAGTTTAAAAATATATGAGTAAAATGAAGTACACTTACTATTTCAGGTAAGATATGTTCAAAGTACTCTGAAGGTCTGGTTTTGTTCTTAGTTGTGGAGTGTCTGTGAGGTAATTATGTTGGAAGCCAATTTATCTTCTTCTTCTTCTCCACTTCTTCTCAGTGATAAGCTTTTTATAATTAAATCTACTCTGGCGTTGGAGTGCCTTTTCCATGGTAGAACCCCCATCAAGACATGCCAGTATCTGTTTCTTTGCATCCTGGCAGACGGTATCATACCAGCTGATGGTATTTAGTGCTCTTTTTTTAGATTTAGTTGCTGCACTAGTTAAATGGGAAAACGTATTTCCAATAAGATTCTAATACTCTAAAAGGATATCTTCATTTGAGACCTTGTCACTACAGATCTCTACCAGGTTACTCAGAATAGCATCATAGACTATTGACTTAATGTTGTGATCAATTATCCTTTGATGGTTTTATATGCATGTCCTGTAACTACAATAGCCTCTGACCTTGACTGATTAGTAATAGGCGGATTGTGGTCCTCATCAAAATAAAAGCAAATGCATATTGGGTGGTAATCGCTAGCAGAGTTAGGTAGAACTTCAAAACAGCTTACTCTGCTCCAATCCTTCATCATGACCATGATGTAATCTATGGTGGAAGAGCCATTAACACCTAGATAACGCACACTTGCTGGCTGGTCCTTAGGGAGACGGCCATTACAAGCACCTGATACTTAACTGTAGAGAATATGAGCTTTGACAATCGCAAAGGAATGTAACCTCCTAGGGTTGACAGCCACCAGGGGTTGGATGTCCCAGATATTGTCTTGGTCCTCCCATAGCCACTCCAACTCTCTGATGGGCTGGAGCTGCAGATTAAAATCCCCTGCCAGTAAGATCTGAGTTTTCAATTGTTCTGATTTGCCCCAGTCGTTAACCAAATCCTGTATTTACTCTATTACACCTAAGGCATAACGTGCCTAATCTATGCATTAAATAGAAGAATGCATTCACCTCCAGGGGTATATGCCTCCAAATGTTGGAGATCTGCCAGGCCAGTATAATTTCCCAATTTAAGGCAACACAGACCCAATTTAGTAGGCCTCCATTGATAACACCAATAATATGAGCACAGCTCAAGTTGTTCTGAAGAAGGAGGTAATTATTGTAAGTTTTTGCCATTTGTTTTTTCTGTACACTGTATGATTAGTGTACAGTTTAGCCACCAATGTATCCATTGTATCTGCTTAGAGGCAACTATGACCGTGGGAGGATTAATTCAAGGGAATTACATAGCTTGAGGTAACATTTATTTTGTAACTGCCAGGGTTTCCCCCCCCTAGTGCCAAGGACTTTTTTGGTAATTTTGGTATTTCGCTATTCAATGCCTTTTAACATTTTCTGTTTCATTAACCCCTTAAGTGCCAAGCACGAGGTATCTCGTCATTGGCAACAGGCGGGCAATCTCAAGGACGAGATACCTCTCCCTTGGCACTTAAGGGGTTAATTGATTTTCATATTGATTTGAAACACATTGGATATAGCACATAGAGACGTGATGTTATTTGTTTTCATTTTAAGTTTTCTTTGAACCTGAAGAAATCATGATATATGAAATGCATCTTTGAACATGTCTAAACTAGCTTTATTAGAGCAGGCAGACTCACAACATAAGAAGAAAGCTTTACAGCTGTCTTGGCTGTTAGACCATTTTTGGATTCAGAATGTTTATGGAATAAATACCAGTGCCTGTCTTTTATGCATATGGACACAATTATATTTTGACAGATTGATTGGATTTTTTTTTAAATCATGTATTTTGAAATTGGTGTCATGATGTTTTTATATTGTCAATTTCTAAACACAATGCACACAAATCAATATTAACTAATTGTGTACAATAAAGAAATAATAATTGTTCTCTTGGCATATGCTTTCTCCATTGAGTGTCATTAATTATACAACATTAACTGCTTTTTAAAAAAAATAGTTTTACATTTGTGCAGGATGTATCTCATACAAAACCAATTGTATCTTGAATGTTTATTACCATACTTGCTAGTTAGAAAACAACTTTAGGAGGGAATGCTACCTGCAGTTGCACATATTTTATTACACATCAGGGAATAAACTCTGACAGGGTAATTCATAGAATTTCGCAGAAAAGTGTCGCAAGCGGCTGGCGCAGAGTGTCCGCGTGCGATTGTCTGCGCCAGGCACGTGCGCTAAAACCGATTTCCGCGCACAGCGTATTCATGGATTTTAGGCTCCCAAACCAGCCGTGGCGCAGAGTATCGCAGCGACCCTGCAGCAGCGCCAGTAACGCCCCCAAGAACGCCCTCGCGCAAGGAAAAGCCATCAAAATCGCTAAATCATCGCAAAGGGCTGCGCTAACCCTGGACCAGTTTACAGGGCTGCCAAACAAGGAACGCAAAGCGGGTAACGTTCATATCAGGGGTACGCGGGAAGTTTTACACGCGATTAGCCAGGGTACGTGTATTACAGGGGTACGCGGGAAGTTTAACACGCGATTGGCCAGGGTACGTGTATTAGAGGGGTACGCGTGAAGTTTTACACGCGATTAGGCAGGGCACGTGTATTACAGGGGTACGCTGGAATTATCACATGCGATTTTGCTGGGTAGGTGTATTACAGGGGTACACGGGAAGTTTTACACGCGATTTGGCTGGGTACGTGTATTACAGGGGTGCGCTGGAATTATCACACGCGATTTGGCCAGGTACGTGTATTACATGGGTGCGCGGGAATTATCACACGCGATTTGGCTGGGTACGTGTATTACAGGGGTGCGCGGGAATTATCACACGCGATTTGGCTGGGTACGTGTATTACAGGGTGCGCGGGAAGTTACACACGCGATTTGGCTGGGTACGTGTATTACAGGGGTGCGTGGGAAGTTACACACGCGATTAGGCTGGGTGGGTCCTCACAGGTGTTCCCTGTACACCCTCCACGGCCCCTGCAGGCAGCCCACAAAACAGGGGACTACCCTGCACACCTGCTCATGTCCCCCTGCACCCCCACCCCCCAGCCACCAGGGGCAGCCTCCACCAGGCCCCCACTCATGTCACCCACCACCCCCACCCCCCAGCCACCAGGGTCACCCTCCACCAGGCCCCCACTCATGTCTCCCACCACCCCACCCCCCAGCCACCAGGGGCAGCCTCCACCAGGCCCCCACTCATGTCTCCCACCACCCCCACCCCCCAGCCACCAGGGTCACCCTCCACCAGGCCCCCACTCATGTCTCCCACCACCCCCACACCCCAGCAGTGCAGGGTCACCCTCCACCAGGCCCCCACTCATGTCACCCACCACCCCCACACCCCAGCAGTGCAGGGTCACCCTCCACCAGGCCCCCACTCATGTCACCCACCACCCCCACCCCCCAGCCACCAGGGGCACCCTCCACCAGGCCCCCACTCATGTCTCCCACCACCCCCAAACCCCAGCAGTGCAGGGTCACCCTCCACCAGGCCCCCACTCATGTCACCCACCACCCCCACCCCCCAGCCACCAGGGTCACCCTCCACCAGGCCCCCACTCATGTCTCCCACCACCCCACCCCCCAGCCACCAGGGGCAGCCTCCACCAGGCCCCCACTCATGTCTCCCACCACCCCCACCCCCGAGCCACCAGGGGCAGCCTCCACCAGGCCCCCACTCATGTCTCCCACCACCCCCACCCCCCAGCAGTGCAGGGGCAGCCTCCACCAGGCCCCCACCCATGTCTCCCACCACCCCCACCCCCCAGCAGTGCAGGGGCAGCCTCCACCAGGCCCCCACCCATGTCTCCCACCACCCCCACCCCGCAGCAGTGCAGGGGCAGCCCCCACCAGGCCCCCACTCATGTCCCCTATCACCCCCACCCCCCAGTCACCAGGGGCACCCTCCACCAGGCCCCACTCATGTCTCCCACCACCCCCACCCCCCAGCCACCAGGGTCACCCTCCACCAGGCCCCCACTCATGTCTCCCACCACCCCCACACCCCAGCAGTGCAGGGTCACCCTCCACCAGGCCCCCACTCATGTCACCCACCACCCCCACACCCCAGCAGTGCAGGGTCACCCTCCACCAGGCCCCCACTCATGTCACCCACCACCCCCACCCCCCAGCCACCAGGGGCACCCTCCACCAGGCCCCCACTCATGTCTCCCACCACCCCCAAACCCCAGCAGTGCAGGGGCAGCCCCCACCAGGCCCCCACTCATGTCACCCACCACCCCCACCCCCCAGCCACCAGGGGCACCCTCCACCAGGCCCCCACTCATGTCTCCCACCACCCCCAAACCCCAGCAGTGCAGGGGCAGCCCCCACCAGGCCCCCACTCATGTCTCCCACCACCCCCACCCCCCAGCCACCAGGGGCAGCCTCCACCAGGCCCCCACCCATGTCTCCCACCACCCCCACCCCCCAGCAGTGCAGGGGCAGCCCCCACCAGGCCCCCACTCATGTCCCCTATCACCCCCACCCCCCCATTCACCAGGGGCAGCCCCCACCAGGCCCCCACTCATGTCCCCTATCACCCCCACCCCCCCAGTCACCAGGGGCAGCCCCCACCAGGCCCCCACTCATGTCTCCCACCACCCCCAAACCCCAGCAGTGCAGGGTCACCCTCCACCAGGCCCCCACTCATGTCACCCACCACCCCCACCCCCCAGCCACCAGGGGCACCCTCCACCAGGCCCCCACTCATATCTCCCACCACCCCCACCCCCCAGCCACCAGGGTCACCCTCCACCAGGCCCCCACTCATGTCTCCCACCACCCCCACACCCCAGCAGTGCAGGGTCACCCTCCACCAGGCCCCCACCCATGTCTCCCACCACCCCCACCCCGCAGCAGTGCAGGGGCAGCCCCCACCAGGCCCCCACTCATGTCACCCACCACCCCCACCCCCCAGCCACCAGGGGCACCCTCCACCAGGCCCCCACTCATGTCTCCCACCACCCCCAAACTCCAGCAGTGCAGGGTCACCCTCCACCAGGCCCCCACTCATGTCACCCACCACCCCCACCCCCCAGCCACCAGGGTCACCCTCCACCAGGCCCCCACTCATGTCTCCCACCACCCCACCCCCCAGCCACCAGGGGCAGCCTCCACCAGGCCCCCACTCATGTCTCCCACCACCCCCACCCCCGAGCCACCAGGGGCAGCCTCCACCAGGCCCCCACTCATGTCTCCCACCACCCCCACCCCCCAGCAGTGCAGGGGCAGCCTCCACCAGGCCCCCACCCATGTCTCCCACCACCCCCACCCCCCAGCAGTGCAGGGGCAGCCTCCACCAGGCCCCCACCCATGTCTCCCACCACCCCCACCCCGCAGCAGTGCAGGGGCAGCCCCCACCAGGCCCCCACTCATGTCCCCTATCACCCCCACCCCCCCAGTCACCAGGCACCAGGGGCACCCTCCACCAGGCCCCACTCATGTCTCCCACCACCCCCACCCCCCAGCCACCAGGGTCACCCTCCACCAGGCCCCCACTCATGTCTCCCACCACCCCCACACCCCAGCAGTGCAGGGTCACCCTCCACCAGGCCCCCACTCATGTCACCCACCACCCCCACACCCCAGCAGTGCAGGGTCACCCTCCACCAGGCCCCCACTCATGTCACCCACCACCCCCACCCCCCAGCCACCAGGGGCACCCTCCACCAGGCCCCCACTCATGTCTCCCACCACCCCCAAACCCCAGCAGTGCAGGGGCAGCCCCCACCAGGCCCCCACTCATGTCACCCACCACCCCCACCCCCCAGCCACCAGGGGCACCCTCCACCAGGCCCCCACTCATGTCTCCCACCACCCCCAAACCCCAGCAGTGCAGGGGCAGCCCCCACCAGGCCCCCACTCATGTCTCCCACCACCCCCACCCCCCAGCCACCAGGGGCAGCCTCCACCAGGCCCCCACCCATGTCTCCCACCACCCCCACCCCCCAGCAGTGCAGGGGCAGCCCCCACCAGACCCCCACTCATGTCCCCTATCACCCCCACCCCCCCATTCACCAGGGGCAGCCCCCACCAGGCCCCCACTCATGTCCCCTATCACCCCCACCCCCCCAGTCACCAGGGGCAGCCCCCACCAGGCCCCCACTCATGTCTCCCACCACCCCCAAACCCCAGCAGTGCAGGGTCACCCTCCACCAGGCCCCCACTCATGTCACCCACCACCCCCACCCCCCAGCCACCAGGGGCACCCTCCACCAGGCCCCCACTCATATCTCCCACCACCCCCACCCCCCAGCCACCAGGGTCACCCTCCACCAGGCCCCCACTCATGTCTCCCACCACCCCCACACCCCAGCAGTGCAGGGTCACCCTCCACCAGGCCCCCACCCATGTCTCCCACCACCCCCACCCCGCAGCAGTGCAGGGGCAGCCCCCACCAGGCCCCCACTCATGTCCCCTATCACCCCCACCCCCCCGGTCACCAGGGGCACCCTCCACCAGGCCCCCACTCATGTCTCCCACCACCCCCACCCCCCAGCCACCAGGGTCACCCTCCACCAGGCCCCCACTCATGTCTCCCACCACCCCCAAACCCCAGCAGTGCAGGGGCAGCCCCCACCAGGCCCCCACTCATGTCACCCACCACCCCCACTCCCCAGCCACCAGGGGCAGCCTCCACCAGGCCCCCACTCACGTCTCCCACCACCCCCACCCCCCAGCAGTGCAGGGGCAGCCTCCACCAGGCCCCCAACCATGTCTCCCACCACCCCCACCCCCCAGCAGTGCAGGGGCAGCCTCCACCAGGCCCCCACCCATGTCTCCCACCACCCCCACCCCGCAGCAGTGCAGGGGCAGCCCCCACCAGGCCCCCACTCATGTCCCCTATCACCCCCACCCCCCCAGTCACCAGGGGCACCCTCCACCAGGCCCCCACTCATGTCTCCCACCACCCCCACCCCCCAGCCACCAGGGTCACCCTCCACCAGGCCCCCACTCATGTCTCCCACCACCCCCAAACCCCAGCAGTGCAGGGGCAGCCCCCACCAGGCCCCCACTCATGTCACCCACCACCCCCACCCCCCAGCCACCAGGGGCAGCCTCCACCAGGCCCCCACTCATGTCTCCCACCACCCCCACCCCCCAGCAGTGCAGGGGCAGCCTCCACCAGGCCCCCACCCATGTCTCCCACCACCCCCACCCCCCAGCAGTGCAGGGGCAGCCTCCACCAGGCCCCCACCCATGTCTCCCACCACCCCCACCCCGCAGCAGTGCAGGGGCAGCCCCCACCAGGCCCCCACTCATGTCCCCTATCACCCCCACCCCCCCAGTCACCAGGGGCACCCTCCACCAGGCCCCCACTCATGTCTCCCACCACCCCCACTCCCCAGCCACCAGGGTCACCCTCCACCAGGCTCCCACTCATGTCTCCCACCACCCCCACACCCCAGCAGTGCAGGGTCACCCTCCACCAGGCCCCCACTCATGTCACCCACCACCCCCACACCCCAGCAGTGCAGGGTCACCCTCCACCAGGCCCCCACTCATGTCACCCACCACCCCCACCCCCCAGCCACCAGGGGCACCCTCCACCAGGCCCCCACTCATGTCTCCCACCACCCCCAAACCCCAGCAGTGCAGGGGCAGCCCCCACCAGGCCCCCACTCATGTCTCCCACCACCCCCACCCCCCAGCCACCAGGGGCAGCCTCCACCAGGCCCCCACCCATGTCTCCCACCACCCCCACCCCCCAGCAGTGCAGGGGCAGCCCCCACCAGGCCCCCACTCATGTCCCCTATCACCCCCACCCCCCCATTCACCAGGGGCAGCCCCCACCAGGCCCCCACTCATGTCCCCTATCACCCCCACCCCCCCAGTCACCAGGGGCAGCCCCCACCAGGCCCCCACTCATGTCTCCCACCACCCCCAAACCCCAGCAGTGCAGGGTCACCCTCCACCAGGCCCCCACTCATGTCACCCACCACCCCCACCCCCCCGGCCACCAGGGGCACCCTCCACCAGGCCCCCACTCATGTCTCCCACCACCCCCACCCCCCAGCCACCAGGGTCACCCTCCACCAGGCCCCCACTCATGTCTCCCACCACCCCCACACCCCAGCAGTGCAGGGTCACCCTCCACCAGGCCCCCACCCATGTCTCCCACCACCCCCACCCCGCAGCAGTGCAGGGGCAGCCCCCACCAGGCCCCCACCAGGCCCCCACTCATGTCCCCTATCACCCCCACCCCCCAGTCACCAGGGGCACCCTCCACCAGGCCCCCACTCATGTCTCCCACCACCCCCACCCCCCAGCCACCAGGGTCACCCTCCACCAGGCCCCCACTCATGTCTCCCACCACCCCCAAACCCCAGCAGTGCAGGGGCAGCCCCCACCAGGCCCCCACTCATGTCACCCACCACCCCCACCCCCCAGCCACCAGGGGCAGCCTCCACCAGGCCCCCACTCATGTCTCCCACCACCCCCACCCCCCAGCAGTGCAGGGGCAGCCTCCACCAGGCCCCCACCCATGTCTCCCACCACCCCCACCCCCCAGCAGTGCAGGGGCAGCCTCCACCAGGCCCCCACCCATGTCTCCCACCACCCCCACCCCGCAGCAGTGCAGGGGCAGCCCCCACCAGGCCCCCACTCATGTCCCCTATCACCCCCACCCCCCCAGTCACCAGGGGCACCCTCCACCAGGCCCCCACTCATGTCTCCCACCACCCCCACCCCCCAGCCACCAGGGTCACCCTCCACCAGGCCCCCACTCATGTCTCCCACCACCCCCACACCCCAGCAGTGCAGGGTCACCCTCCACCAGGCCCCCACTCATGTCACCCACCACCCCCACACCCCAGCAGTGCAGGGTCACCCTCCACCAGGCCCCCACTCATGTCACCCACCACCCCCACCCCCCAGCCACCAGGGGCACCCTCCACCAGGCCCCCACTCATGTCTCCCACCACCCCCAAACCCCAGCAGTGCAGGGGCAGCCCCCACCAGGCCCCCACTCATGTCTCCCACCACCCCCACCCCCCAGCCACCAGGGGCAGCCTCCACCAGGCCCCCACCCATGTCTCCCACCACCCCCACCCCCCAGCAGTGCAGGGGCAGCCCCCACCAGGCCCCCACTCATGTCCCCTATCACCCCCACCCCCCCATTCACCAAGGGCAGCCCCCACCAGGCCCCCACTCATGTCCCCTATCACCCCCACCCCCCCAGTCACCAGGGGCAGCCCCCACCAGGCCCCCACTCATGTCCCCTATCACCCCCACACCCCCAGTCACCAGGGGCAGCCCCCACCAGGCCCCCACTCATGTCTCCCACCACCCCCAAACCCCAGCAGTGCAGGGTCACCCTCCACCAGGCCCCCACTCATGTCACCCACCACCCCCACCCCCCAGCCACCAGGGGCACCCTCCACCAGGCCCCCAATCATGTCTCCCACCGCCCCCACCCCCCAGCAGTGCAGGGGCAGCCTCCACCAGGCCCCCACCCATGTCTCCCACCACCCCCACCCCCCAGCAGTGCAGGGGCAGCCTCCACCAGGCCCCCACCCATGTCTCCCACCACCCCCACCCCGCAGCAGTGCAGGGGCAGCCCCCACCAGGCCCCCACTCATGTCCCCTATCACCCCCACCCCCCCAGTCACCAGGGGCACCCTCCACCAGGCCCCCACTCATGTCTCCCACCACCCCCACCCCCCAGCCACCAGGGTCACCCTCCACCAGGCCCCCACTCATGTCTCCCACCACCCCACACCCCAGCAGTGCAGGGTCACCCTCCACCAGGCCCCCACTCATGTCACCCACCACCCCCACACCCCAGCAGTGCAGGGTCACCCTCCACCAGGCCCCCACTCATGTCACCCACCACCCCCACCCCCCAGCCACCAGGGGCACCCTCCACCAGGCCCCCACTCATGTCTCCCACCACCCCAAACCCCAGCAGTGCAGGGGCAGCCCCCACCAGGCCCCCACTCATGTCACCCACCACCCCCACCCCCCAGCCACCAGGGGCACCCTCCACCAGGCCCCCACTCATGTCTCCCACCACCCCCAAACCCCAGCAGTGCAGGGGCAGCCCCCACCAGGCCCCCACTCATGTCTCCCACCACCCCCAAACCCCAGCAGTGCAGGGTCACCCTCCACCAGGCCCCCACCCATGTCACCCACCACCCCCACCCCCCAGCCACCAGGGGCACCCTCCACCAGGCCCCCACTCATGTCTCCCACCGCCCCCACCCCCCAGCAGTGCAGGGGCAGCCTCCACCAGGCCCCCACCCATGTCTCCCACCACCCCCACCCCCGAGCAGTGCAGGGGCAGCATCCACCAGGCCCCCACCCATGTCTCCCACCACCCCCACCCCGCAGCAGTGCAGGGGCAGCCCCCACCAGGCCCCCACTCATGTCCCCTATCACCCCCACCCCCCCAGTCACCAGGGGCACCCTCCACCAGGCCCCCACTCATGTCACCCACCACCCCCACCCCCCAGCCACCAGGGGCACCCTCCACCAGGCCCCCACTCATGTCTCCCACCACCCCCAAACCCCAGCAGTGCAGGGGCAGCCCCCACCAGGCCCCCACTCATGTCACCCACCACCCCCACCCCCCAGCCACCAGGGGCACCCTCCACCAGGCCCCCACTCATGTCTCCCACCACCCCCAAACCCCAGCAGTGCAGGGGCAGCCCTCACCAGGCCCCCACTCATGTCTCCCACCACCCCCACCCCCCAGCCACCAGGGGCACCCTCCACCAGGCCCCCACTCATGTCTCCCACCACCCCCACCCCCCAGCAGTGCAGGGGCAGCAGGCAGTCAGGCAGCAGCAGGTGGGAGTGCTCGGCTCTGGGGGGCAGTAGTTCGGCCTTCCGGGCAGGAGCGTGGTATTCCGTGTGCGTACGCGTGGCCAGCTTGGTAGGGAGTGATTTTGCACGTGAAAATCCTGCACGTCAGCGTGAAAACTGAGGAAAGGCCCTCAGCGCGTAAGCGCGTCTGTGACGTGACCCGCACAGGTGTTTCCCACACAGCAGGTGATGACAGAGCACACGTGGAAAGACTGCACGTCAGAGTGTAATTGCGTGTGATTGGTGGAAATGGCCCTACACGCAGAAGTGACAAAGCGTGTGATTGGTGGAAATGGCCCTACACGCAGAAGTGACAAAGCGTGTGATTGGTGGAAATGGCCCTACACGCAGAAGTGACAAAGCGTGTAATTGGTGGAAATGGCCCTACACGCAGAAGTGACAAAGCATGGAATAGGTGGAAATGGCCCTAGCGCGTACACGCCGCGTAAGTGACGCTGGACGTGTGGGCCTGTATAAAAGGTACGTGTAGAACACGTTTTCCTTGTACGTGCTTTTCGTGGAGAGCGAGTGGGTGAGTTCTGTACTTCTTGTCGTTTCACACGCGATTTACTTCACGGCGTTTCAAGTTCGTATTCCCTGTTACCTCTGACAGCTTTTTCTCTTTTTTCTCTTTTACTGGTTTACCTGGGCCTGTTCCCTCAAACAGTGTTCCCTTCTACTGTTACTGTTGTCCTGTCTCCTCAGACAGCGGACAAATCTTCTTTTGGCGGGGGTGTTGCCAACCAAACGTGCTCCTTTTACACGCTCGTTTACCAGGCAGACGGTGAGTCACGCATGTATCTAACATCTGTGCTTGCCCCGTGTGTAGCCTACCCCTTCAGAGGTCATTCTAGGCTGCGTGTGACACGCATACGTTCATTCTTGTGTTACTGGGTGCCACAGCGTAGTGCAGGTTTTTCTTTCTGCACACGTGGTCTAGGAGGGGTTGCGTGCACGTCATCTCCCTTTTTTGGGCCTCCTGTGCGTTGCGTGACCCGTCATCTTTCCCCAGGGGTTACATTCAGCCTTGCTAGAGCACTAGGGTACAATTACCATCTGGTACCCAACCCCTTTGACCCCCAATTGCCCAGGACAATAGTCTACATCCACTCCCATACGCACATTAACATCAGTGCCATGGCTGGGAGGCGAGGATTCCGTAAGGGTGGCAAAGGTGGAAGAGCCACAAGTGGTGGCCGTGGTGGATCCGGTAGGGGACGTGGTCGTAACTTGCAGGGTGAGCCTGTCCCCCCATGTGTGGAGGACCAGTCACGGGCACCCACAATCCCCCTCCCTTCCCCCCCTCCCATTGAGGCTGATGTGGCTGACACCATCCATGCTCAGCCCTTGTTGGACCAGCCCATTGTGGCACCAGACCTGGCTGACTCCATGGCTGACTTCCAGGTCAGCAGGGCTACGACACGTGCGCTGGTGCACGTTGATGCCATCATGCCACGTGGATCTGGGGCAGCAAGGTCATCTGCTGCACCAAGGAGGCAGGGCGGAGAGGCTGCAGGGGCAGCTGCGGCTCCATCCACCCCAGCCCTCACACACCCAGCCAGGACAGTGTCGGTCCTAGTCCATGCTGCTGACATTCCCCCTGACACCATCACACTAGAGCCAATGCCTGCACCAACTCCCATGCTGAGTGTGCAATCCCACACTCCTGATACAGAGTCCACCAGGGCTCCTGCCCCTAGTGTCCAGAGCGGCGCAGGACACTCAGGATCACCACCACCTTCCAAGCGGAAGAGGAAGAGTGCTCGTCCGGCACAGGCTGATGCCCCAGACACGGCTACACAGTCCGGCCCGTCCAGGAAGCCCAGCTTCACGGATGACGAACTGAATGCACTTGTTGAGTATGTGTCCGGACATGACAACGAGATGGTCATTGTTGCAGGATCCAAGACCACACCTGCACAACGCCAGGCACACTGGCAGACCGTTGCGGACATCGTAAGTGCCCTTGGAATCGTGAGGCGCACAGCCAATGATTGCTATAAGCGCTGGAATGACCTAAAGCGCAGGGCAAAGAGTAAGCTGGCCTCAAGTCATGCCGCAACTCTAGTGACTGGAGGTGGGTCTCCAGTAGTAGACATGGAACTCACTCCACATGAGTCAGTCGCTGGGACCTACGTCACGGAGGAACAGATCCAAGGCGTGGGAGATCTGGCTGATTACGAGGCATTGTCCGGTGAGTGCACATGCATGTGTGTGTCATCCATGTGCATGGTGTGTGTGTGAGGGCTTCTGTTCGGGTGCCAGGTGAGAGTGTGTGCGCCTGAGTCGTATGGGTCAGCCATGTGCTTCATGCAATCCTTCCTGCGCAGCTGCATTTGGCCATAGCAGTATCCCTTCTGCCAACAGTAGACATCTAGCACAACTGCACGCCAGTTGCCCTTGAAGTGTCACCTTGACACAACATATTTGCTTCTTTTTCACTGTTCATTCAGTCAGTTTGTTTGCATTCCACCACTTTCACTAGGCATGTCGCTGTCCACTAGTCACATGTCTGACATGGGTATGGTAAAGTGGAGTGACTTTGTTACCTGGATATCATTTGTACACACATGTCCCTGTGCAATTTGACCATTTCAGACTGGCAGCTCCAGGTGAAAAATCTGACCTGTTAGAATTTGAAAAGCAATTACATGCGGGAACTGGACTGAATGAATAGGTGCTGCCCTCCTCTCCATCTTCACTCAATAGCAATGGTACATGCCATCTGTGTGATGGCATGTGTGTTTCACCTGCCAATCACAGGCCAATGTGTGATGCCACTGCCAGGCAGCATGCAGAAAATGTGTTCATATTCCATCTTGGTGTCATCAGTGTGTGCCATTTGCCTGCACTTCATACGCAGTGAGGGTGCATGCATGGGAGGGTTTTAGTCATGTGGGACATGTGTCAATCAAGTACTGGTTCTCTTGCTTCTCAGCCCTCAATGTGTGCCATGGTGCTAATGCCTGTTTCCATTTCTTTGTTTTCATGTCTTTGCAGGGGAAGACGCACCTGATACTGCTGGGGTTGTGGAGATGGTGCAGACCCAGGAGGTGTCCCAGGGCCGACCAACCACCAGTGAGGGATGTGGTGTGGTGGTGGGGGAGAACCCACAAGTGCTGCAGGTCGTGCTCTCAAGGGGTGTCTCTGGCTGCACCTCCCCCGAGCTGTACTCAGGCGTTGATTCGGATGAGACCTACGTGCCGTCGCAGGTGAGTGTTCCAGGGAGGGATTATGTTCTGTCTCACCCACCTGCACCAGGGTCAGTACCCTCCATGGGGATGTCAGTGTTGGCAGCTACGCCTTCGGTGGTTACGGATGCAGGGTCACACTCCGCGACATCTGATCCTGTTCCTGGGCCAGCAGATCAGAGGGGGAATGCAGTCCTGCAGCCTCAGGCAGTGCCGGCACAGCAAGGCGCAGTTCGCCTTGCCCCAGACAGGTGTGGTGCCCGCCGACGTGGTGGCCGTACGCCACCCGGCAATACCGCATGGGAGCAATCCATTTACGGTATGGCTACCCAACAGGCTGCATCATCCGAGATGATGGCTCAGGCCATGGATAGGGTGGCCACTTCCATTGTCCCCCCAGAAAGGCTGATGGAGCGACTAGAGCAGGCAACCGACTCCATCTGCCAGTCACACAGGGAGGACATGTTGGGGTCCAACAGGGACAGGCGGGCGGCACTGGCGACTCTGCAGGAGGCCATCTCCATTGAGTCCCAGGGCCACAGGGAAGCCCTGAGGCAGGAGCTCCTTCACCTCAGGACGACTCTTGTTGAGCTTGAGGCTTCAACACACCAAAGGACAGAACAGCAGCTGGAGCGTCTCACCCGTACGCTCTCAGCTGAGATGCAGGCAACGAGGGCGGAGGTCCGGGCATCCCGTGAGTTGTTGCATGGGGACCTCCGCACACTCATCCTCCAGAACCAGACCTACCACACCCGCATGCTTGCAGCCATGGAGGAGCAGACTAGGGCCTTGCGTGGGCTGCCTCCCATAGTGCAACCACCTCCGGATGCAGCTGCACAGGGTGATAATAGCGACAGCAGTGATACTCCCACAATAGGGTAGCCGTGTGGGCCATGAGCCCATGGAGGTGTTTTATCTTCCCAGGATCCACGCAGGTGGGTTCTGGTGTGCATCCTGTCCTCGGACCTCCTGGGTGGCCTCCCCAACCCCCCCGGGCCCATCAATGGCCATTTTTGATTGTTTCCTATTTTTATTTTTATTTTGATTTCTTTTATTCCCAATTTTTTGGGGACGATCTGTTGGCTTCGATCTGTTGGCTTCCGTGGTTCCTGTGGGCATACGCTGCATTGTGGCTGGGCACATGCAGGCTTGTAATGTATTTGGTTCAGATGCTTGGGTTTGAGTCACACACACCCCTCCTGCTTCCCGTTTCCATGGGCTTGCAAAGGGTGTGCCCAAGTGACAGTGAATTACACAGTGACGTTGGACTCCCATGAGCTGTGTGGCCAGTCTGTAGTCAATACTGTGTATACATTCATAGTGCATATTGCTGTTGTGTTGTACACTGCATGTTGCATTGATGTGTAACTCTTCTTCTGTGTCTACCTCCCAATTTGCAGGTCCCTTCCTCATGTCCACACAAGGACCTCTAGTCTGGAGATGGGGACCATGTTGGCAGCAGTGCACCTACAACTCTACATGGCGACAACACTGCACAGTTGGTAGTGGTGGGAGTGCAGGCATTTCCAGGTGGTGAGACTACTAATATGTAACATTTGTGATGTCATGTTAATGGTACTACGTGCTCAAGTATGTTGTTGGTCCGGCATTGCTGTGAGCATTTCAGGTGTTGCAGGTTTCTAATAGTGCCACTGTACATAGTGAGACTGATGTCATGTTGTGGGGATTACTTTGTTTACCTGCAATTAGCATGACATGGCACGGTGTGTCGAGTGGCGGTGCTGGGGTTGGGTTGGCTGACATGGCACTGTCCTCTTGTTGCATTTTGCAAGTGGGTATTCATTTTAGCTGCTTCAATGTGTAACTTCACAAAACTGCATTGGTGGTGTCTGTGTGGGTAGGGATGCACACATTGTGACACTTCCAGGTGAACAATCTCAGGCTGACATGGTATTCCCGGTTCATTCTCCAGACATTCAGGATCAGTGTCAGGTTGAGTCATCATTGATTGTCAGATGGAATGTGCCAGGGCAGTGTGCACTCCACAGGGGTGTGATTTCTATGTGAAGTAATTAGCCACTAGCTGTGTACGGGCTGCCTCCCCCCGTGCCCTTTCCCCTCCCATGCGCAGCGGCTGTGCATGTGGTTGGGGATGTGGGGCCACCACCATGTCCACGGCCAGGCCCCGGCGTGTTGCAACGTTGTGCAGGACACATGCTGCCACTATGATCCTGCACACTACTGGGGGAGCGTATAACAGCTGCCCGCCAGAACGGTCAAGGGAGCGAAAGCGTGACTTTAGCCCTCCGAATGTGCGCTCCACTATGCCCCTGGTTGTAATGTGGGCTGTGTTATATCTTACCTGGGGTGGCGTGGTGGGGTTCCGAATTGGCGTCATCATGTGGGGGCTGAGAGGGTAGGCACTGTCCCCTGTGGAGGTGGTGATTGGTATCATTGGTGGGATTGTGACCTTGCTCAGTATCCAACATGCATGCATGTGCAGTGGCATACATACTCACCAAGCAGCCATGTATCGCCATGCCGGCCAGCTTCTAGGTCCCGGCTTAGGGTGGACATTCGGTAAATGAAGCTGTCGTGGGTGGAGCCGGGATAGTTGGCATATACTGAGGTGATGATGCCCTTGGCATTACATGCTACCTGCACGTTGATGGAATGCCAGTGCTTGCGGTTCCTATAGATGTGCTCAGATGCCCTGGGGGGACGTAGAGCCACATGGGTGCAGTCGATGGCACCTAGCACTTTGGGGAATCGTGCCACAGCGTAAAAATCCAGGGCGGCAGCATGCCTTTCTGCAGGTGTTCTGGGCAGGTATATGTGCCTGCGGACTGATGGGCGTGCAGTCATGATGTTCAAGACCTGGTGTAGGCAGCGTGACTGGGTGGCCTGTGACACCCCACTCACTATGGCACTTGTCCGCTGAAATGATCCAGTGGCTAAGAAGTGCAGTACATTGAGGACCTTCTCCAGTGGGCTGAGTGCTTGGGAGCACAGGGTGGGTGATGTGAGGTCATCCTCCCACTCACTCACCAGGTCCAGTATGATGTGTGGTGGAAACCTGTACCTCCCATACACCTGGTCATCAGGCATCCCGAAAAGGCTGGTTCTGGGTGTGAATATTCTGGCCCTGACTATCCTCCTCCTCCTCCTTTGGTAGCCCACTGCCACTGCTGCTAGGAACGGTATGTTCATCCTGGCGTCTGAGCTTGTTATTGTTAAAGTCTGCAATTTTATGCTTTGCGCGTGTTCTAGGCGAGCGTGTGACCCGCGCACCCCTGGAATCCAGTTCCCAGTCCAATAGCGTGTGGAAATTCACACGCACCACGGGATACAGCGTGTGACCCGCGCACCCCTGGAATCCAGTTCCCAGTCCAATAGCGTGTGGAAATTCACACGCACCACGGGATACAGCGTGTGACCCGCGCACCCCTGGAATCCAGTTCCCAGTCCAATAGCGTGTGGAAATTCACACGCACCACGGGATACAGCGTGTGACCCGCGCACCCCTGGAATCCAGTTCCCAGTCCAGTAGCGTGTGGAAATTCACACGCACCACGGGATACAGCGTGTGACCCGCGCACCCCTGGAATCCAGTTCCCAGTCCAATAGCGTGTGGAAATTCACACGCACCACGGGATACAGCGTGTGACCCGCGCACCCCTGGAATCCAGTTCCCAGTCCAATAGCGTGTGGAAATTCACACGCACCACGGGATACAGGTTCGCTGACGTACTTGCGTGTGTAAGTGGCCGCGCACCCATTAAATACACATACATAGGCCAATCGCGTGTACGCGCACTTTTGTCCAATTACACGCGATGACACTCTGACGTGCAGTATCTCCACGTGTGCCCCGTCATCACGTGCTGAGTGGGGAACACCCGTGCGGGTCACGTCACAGACGCGCTTACGCGCTGAGGGACTCTGGTCCAATAGAATCGTGTATGCGTGCTGACGCGCTTACGCGCTAAGGGCCTTTCCTCGGATTTCACGCTGACGTGCAGGATTTTCACGTGCCAAATCACTCCGTATCAAGCTGGCCACGCGAAAACACACGGAAGACCACGCTCCTGCCCAGAAGGCCGAGTTACTGACCCCCAGTGCCCCGAGCAGCCTCCCACGTGCCATCTGCTGCTGCCTGCCTGCCTGCCTGCCTGCTGCCACCGTGCCCTGCCATTTGGTGCCTGCACATCAGCCATCTACAGGGGTCCAGTTGCTGTGTCCACCCCTGCTGGAACTGAAGACTCCCGACTGGGATTACATCGCTCCACAGCCCAGCCCCAGGACCCAGTTGCCCACCCACACCTGCCTCTGGGGTTGCCATGTCGGGCACTTCCACATCTGGCACCAGTGGCAACCCCAGGCCAGAGGGGCAGAGGGGCACCAGCTTCACTGTCACCGAAGTTGGTGTCCTGGTGGAGCATGTCCTGGGGCAGTATGATGCCCTCTTTGGATCGTCCCGCGCCAGCAAGGAAGGACGGCAGAGGATCTGGGCCGACTGTGTGGTTGCCATCAACGCGGAGGGGGTGGCAACCCGCGACGTCCTGAAGATCAAGAAGCGCTGGGAGGACTTGAGGTCCAGGACCCTTGTGAAGGCCCGGCGCCTCGTGGAGGGGGGCCGGGGCCGCATGAGTTCCATCCAGATGAGGGTCCTGGAACGCGTACACCCAGCGCTCCACGCCCAGATCCTTGAGAGGGAGGCCCGTCTGGAGTTGAGCGGTAAGTGTCCATGCATTACTGTGTGAGACAGGGCATGTTGCGGTGTGCTGGTTCTATGATACTTGCCTGTATGTGTGCCATAGGCCATGTATGCATGTATGTGTGCAGGGACATCATGGTAATGCATGTGCGACCAGTGATGTGTGATGCACATGGTTGTTGCATGTGTTGAAATGCCGCATGGGGAGCCCTATTCAGATTTTGAACATGAGAGCATGCCAGTCTCTGTACCTGGACATGGGTGGGGGTGAGGGATGGGTGCTGATGCCAGGTACATATATGGTAGCCATGTCTGTGTGCCTGACCTGCGTGTCTGTGACTTGTGCATGCCATGGATGCATGACACATGTGTGTGACAATGCACAGATTCAGTAAAGCAGCCAAATTACCCTTGTATCCGCTGTGTTTGGTGTGTTTGGGGCCAGATGGATGTGACTGAGGTGAAGTGTGTGCATGTGATGGGCATGAGCCATGATGCATGTGAGTTACATATCATTGAATGTTTCAAGAGTCCATTGGACATGCATGGAAATGTCCATGGCATGCACCATGCCTGTTACTGTGTGTGTTTTGCCTGGACTGACCCATGTGTTGTGGAGGGACATGATGGAAGTGTACTTTGACAGTGGTGCTCATCTGCTATTGCTTCCTGTCTAGGGGACCATTGTACAGTGCCCTGATGCTTGTGTTCTTTGTCTCCCTCTACGCAGCGGCTAGTGAAGAAGAGGGCGGAGACGGCGCTGTGGAGCAAGGCGGCGGGGATGCCCCCACGGCTGCAGCGGAAGGGGTGGGTGAGCCCCCACAGGGGCCTGCTACGGTGGGAGACGGTGAGGAGCCATCCAGGTTGGTGGTTTGCACAGAGGAGGAGGAGGCCGCCACTGGGGCACACATGGGGCCTGGTGGGGGCATCCCTGCTGGTGCAAGTGGTGCAGTCCAGGGCCAGGGGCAGGAGGCAGCACAGGTCACCGTGGAGGGGCCTGTGCATGTCGCTGTCCCTGACCCTGTGAGTGCACCACCATGCACCAGCAGGGATGCCCCGTCCCAGGCCTGTCCGCAGGTAGAGGGGATGTCCATGTCACCTGACTCCCCTCCACCTGCGGACGTGGGAACCCCTGGCCGTGCGGAGAAGGTCCTGATTGGGGTCGCGATGCGCACGGCTGTGATTCGTGATGCCATGCGTGCTTCCCGGGAGGAGCACGCACGTCATCACGAAGTGCACCGTGCCGACGTGGCCCAATTGGGATCGGCCATGTTCGGGGGTTTCCTGCATGTGTTGGCCAATGTGGCGGCCCTCTCCTCCTCTGTGCAGGCTATCCACCAGTCGTTCTCCTTGCCGTCTTCCAGCCCAGATGCCACCAGGGCCCCCTGTGGACCTGCCCCGACCAATGCAGCCAGCTCGGTGGGGATCCCATCCCTGCCACAGTCGGGAGTCAGAGATCCAGCAGGGGTGGACACCAGAGCAACTGGACCCCAGCAGATGGAGGATGTGACGGCATCATCGGGCAGGGCACGTGCACGACGGCGTCGGTGGTTTCCATCAGCCTGGATGCCGTCGTGCTGGCACAGGCAGTTGCGTCGGAGGCAGCAGCAGGCTCAACGTGGGAGGCATCATGGCTCGGGGCCATCAACATCAGGGGTGCAGGCATCGGCCGGAGGGCAGGAGAACCCTGGAATGGGAGTGGCTTCCGTGTGGGAGCGGTTGTGCCAGCGGATAGGTGCGGAGCGGCAGCGGGCAGAGGAGGAACGGCTCACGATGGTCAGGGCGGAGGACTCCATGCGGAGGGCGCTGAGGCGGGCTGAGTGCCTCGAGGGTCTTCGCAGGGAGTTTGAGCTTGACACTGCGTTATCCCTGCGGGACCTCGGGGCCAGGGAACATGCCCGCCTCCAAGCCATTGACCAGGAGTTCGATGATGCCCTGGCCCATGACAACAACCAGTGAGCCGTCCGAATAGCCCGCTGCCTTTGTATATAGTTGTATAGTTAGGGTTAGGTTTCCTATGTTTTTTTGATTTTTTTTTGGTTGCGATTGGACAATGCACCACTTTTTTGTATATAGTTCACTTTTTAGTTAGTAGTCATAGTTAGGTTTAATTTGGTAGGGCTCATGGACCCAGGATGATCTTCTTCATTGGCTTATTTTAATTTTTCAGATTATTTTCTTGGACATTCATCTTGTTTTGTTTGATTTGCTTTGTGTTTTTTCTTATTTTATTTCCATTCTACTTGCTGTTAAATACATATTATTTTTTTAATCTTCAATGTGTCGTATCATCTCATTGCTTTCAGGCATGTCATGTTGGGTGTTTTGTCATTCACTTGCAGCCATTGTGTGTGACAGACATGTGTTCAATTGCATTATTTAAATTGGGGGTGTAACATGTAATTGCCTTTGATATGTGGGTGGGTGTGATAGTTGGTTGGGCCTTTTGGCAGGGGAGGATGGGCATTACGGACATGATTGGGGAATGTTGGGACCCAGGTGCAGGGGGGCATGGATTGGACATGGGTGGGGGCCTGCTGGCAGGTGCCCCACAGTGCTGGGGGGGTGGGGGTGGTGGGAGACATGAGTGGGGGCCTGGTGGAGGGTGCCCCTGGTGGCTGGGGGGTGGGGGTGGTGGGTGACATGAGTGGGGGCCTGGTGGAGGGTGACCCTGCACTGCTGGGGTGTGGGGGTGGTGGGTGACATGAGTGGGGGCCTGGTGGAGGGTGCCCCTGGTGGCTGGGGTTTGGGGGTGGTGGGAGACATGAGTGGGGGCCTGGTGGAGGGTGCCCCTGGTGGCTGGGGGGTGGGGGTGGTGGGAGACATGAGTGGGGGCCTGGTGGAGGGTGCCCCTGGTGGCTGGGGGGTGGGGGTGGTGGGTGACATGAGTGGGGGCCTGGTGGAGGGTGACCCTGCACTGCTGGGGTTTGGGGGTGGTGGGAGACATGAGTGGGGGCCTTGTGGAGGGTGCCCCTGGTGGCTGGGGGGTGGGGGTGGTGGGTGACATGAGTGGGGGCCTGGTGGAGGGTGCCCCTGGTGGCTGGGGGGTGGGGGTGGTGGGAGACATGAGTGGGGGCCTGGTGGAGGGTGACCCTGCACTGCTGGGGTGTGGGGGTGATGGGAGACATGAGTGGGGGCCTGGTGGAGGGTGCCCCTGGTGGCTGGGGGGTGGGGGTGGTGGGAGACATGAGTGGGGGCCTGGTGGAGGGTGACCCTGCACTGCTGGGGTTTGGGGGTGGTGGGAGACATGAGTGGGGGCCTGGTGGAGGGTGCCCCTGGTGGCTGGGGGGTGGGGGTGGTGGGAGACATGAGTGGGGGCCTGGTGGAGGGTGACCCTGCACTGCTGGGGTTTGGGGGTGGTGGGAGACATGAGTGGGGGCCTGGTGGAGGGTGCCCCTGGTGGCTGGGGGGTGGGGGTGGTGGGAGACATGAGTGGGGGCCTGGTGGAGGGTGCCCCTGGTGGCTGGCGGGTGGGGGTGGTGGGTGACATGAGTGGGGGCCTGGTGGAGGGTGACCCTGCACTGCTGGGGTTTGGGGGTGGTGGGAGACATGAGTGGGGGCCTGGTGGAGGGTGCCCCTGGTGGCTGGGGGGTGGGGGTGGTGGGAGACATGAGTGGGGGCCTGGTGGAGGGTGCCCCTGGTGGCTGGGGGGTGGGGGTGGTGGGTGACATGAGTGGGGGCCTGGTGGAGGGTGACCCTGCACTGCTGGGGTTTGGGGGTGGTGGGAGACATGAGTGGGGGCCTGGTGGAGGGTGCCCCTGGTGGCTGGGGGGTGGGGGTGGTGGGAGACATGAGTGGGGGCCTGGTGCAGGGTGCCCCTGGTGGCTGGGGGGTGGGGGTGGTGGGTGACATGAGTGGGGGCCTGGTGGAGGGTGACCCTGCACTGCTGGGGTTTGGGGGTGGTGGGAGACATGAGTGGGGGCCTGGTGGAGGGTGCCCCTGGTGGCTGGGGGGTGGGGGTGGTGGGAGACATGAGTGGGGGCCTGGTGGAGGGTGCCCCTGGTGGCTGGGGGGTGGGGGTGGTGGGTGACATGAGTGGGGGCCTGGTGGAGGGTGACCCTGCACTGCTGGGGTTTGGGGGTGGTGGGAGACATGAGTGGGGGCCTGGTGGAGGGTGCCCCTGGTGGCTGGGGGGTGGGTGACATGAGTGGGGGCCTGGTGGAGGGTGACCCTGCACTGCTGGGGTTTGGGGTGGTGGGAGACATGAGTGGGGGCCTGGTGGAGGGTGCCCCTGGTGGCTGGTGGGTGGGTGACATGAGTGGGGGCCTGGTGGAGGGTGCCCCTGGTGGCTTGGGGGTGGTGGGAGACATGAGTGGGGGCCTGGTGGAGGGTGACCCTGCACTGCTGGGGTGTGGGGGTGATGGGAGACATGAGTGGGGGCCTGGTGGAGGGTGCCCCTGGTGGCTGGGGGGTGGGGGTGGTGGGAGACATGAGTGGGGGCCTGGTGGAGGATGACCCTGGTGGCTGGGGGGTGGGGGTGGTGGGAGACATGAGTTGGACATGGGTGGGGGCCTGCTGGCAGGTGCCCCACAGTGCTGGGGGGTGGGGGTGCAAGGGGACATGAGTTGGTGTTCATTAGTTCAAGGAGACATGTGCCTTTGCTGGGGGGCATGCCCATGGTGGGTGGGCTGCCTGCGGGACATGACCAGGGATGCAGGGTAGTCCCCTGTGGTGTGGGCTGCCTGCAGGGGCCGTGGAGGGTGTACAGGGTACACCTGGGAGGACCCACACTGTCAAATCACATGTGGAACTTCCCGCGCACCCCTGATATACACGCGCCCAGGCTATTCGCGTGTGGAACTTCCCGCGCACCCCTGAAATACACGCGCCCAGGCTATTCGCGTGTTGAACTTCCCGCGCACCCCTGTAATACACGCGCCCAGGCTATTCGCGTGTGGAACTTCCCGCGCACCCCTGAAATACACGCGCCCAGGCTATTCGCGTGTGGAACTTCCCGCGCACCCCTGAAATACACGCGCCCAGGTTATTCGCGTGTGGAACTTCCCGCGCACCCCTGAAATACACGCGCCCAGGCTATTCGCGTGTGGAACTTCCCGCGCACCCCTGAAATACACGCGCCCAGGCTATTCGCGTGTGGAACTTCCCGCGCACCCCTGAAATACACGCGCCCAGGCTATTCGCGTGTGGAACTTCCCGCGCACCCCTGAAATACACGCGGCCAGGCTATTCGCGTGTGGAACTTCCCGCGCACCCCTGTAATACACGCGCCCCCAGGCTATTCGCGTGTGGAACTTCCCGCGCACCCCTGAAATGCACGCGCCCCCAGGCTATTCGCGTGTGGAACTTCCCGCGCACCCCTGAAATACACGCGCCCAGGCTATTCGCGTGTGGAACTTCCCGCGCACCCCTGAAATACACGCGCCCAGGCTATTCGCGTGTGGAACTTCCCGCGCACCCCTGAAATACACGCGCCCAGGCTATTCGCGTGTGGAACTTCCCGCGCACCCCTGAAATACACGCGCCCAGGCTATTCGCGTGTGGAACTTCCCGCGCACCTCTGAAATACACGCGCCCAGGCTATTCGCGTGTGCAACTTCACGCGCACCCCTGGAATACACGCGCCCCCAGGCTATTCGCGTGTGGAACTTCCCGCGCACCCCTGGATCTTCCCGCGCACCCCTGGAATACACGTAGCCCGCTCCCCCAGGCCCGATCGCGTGAGGAACTTCACGCGAACCCCTGTAATACACGTAGCCCGCTCCCCCAGGCCCGATCGCGTGAGGAACTTCACGCGAACCCCTGTAATACACGTAGCCCGCTCCCCCAGGCCCGATCGCGTGTGAAACTTCACGTGAACCCCTGATATACACGTAGCCCGCTCCCCCAGGCCCGATCGCGTGTGAAACTTCACGCGAACCCCTGTGATGCACGTACCCTGCTGAAATCGCGTGTTAGACTTCCCGCGCACCCCGGTATACACGCACACGTATTTTTTGTCAGCGGGTGTCCGTGTTTGTGGGTACCCCTTTGCACGTCATTTTTCCTGGAGGGCCACAGTATGGGACATTCATCATGGCAGTATATAGGTGCTATTTGTTGGCGCACCTTTTGGCGCACATTTCTTACAGCCGCAGAGACGCTACCGCCTGCTTTCTTGTGGCGGTCGTGTTTGTGCCTGTGCGCTGGTTTGAGCGTGCGCTTTTTTCCCCTATTCTATTCCATGAATACGTGTTGTAGGCGAGCGTGTGGGCGTTCCGCGCACTTGTGCCCTGTACTTCCCCCGTGACGCCCACGTTTTGGCAAGTTGTTCCCCATTCCGAGTGTTACGCCCGTGTTCCGCCTACTTTTGTTGCGTGCGCCGCGCTATGTGCGAATTTCGCTGTGGCCTGTGCGATTTTCGCTGTGACCTGGCGCACGCTGTTAGATGGCCTGTGCGCCAACGTGCGCCGCGCACTTTTTTATCGCACATCCGCTGGTTTTCTCGCGCACGGCCTTCCATGAATCGACGTGCGCTGCTTTTCGTGCGATTTTCGCAATTGCACTGCGATTTTCGCTATTCCACTGCGAATCGCACGTTTTTGCCCACTTGCGCCGCGCTAATTATTCCATGAATCGGCTCGTTAGTCTGTGTGCCACACATCATATCCAACTAATGGAGGTTTCTTTTTCTGAAATTGGTTAAGTACTATTTGTTCATATTCAGAGCTATTTTAATGAATGTGTTCACTTGAGGGGCATACCTATATGCCAATAACCAGTGCGAGCAACTGAGCATAGCCAGGTATCCCAAACATCTAACAAGTGTTTGAGTGGATCTTCACTCAAAAACATTTTTTAAGTAATATGTTAAATGTGTGCATTTTTTTTGAGAAAAATTGAAAAAAGTCATACGATTTACAGCAGTTTTGTGGGTTAACGCATATAAATACCAGGTCACCAACAGTGCACAGGTGCATTACCCATTATCTTAACTGTGGTCAAGGATGCCAGTATTGCCACTGTAACAAAATGTACCTATTGTCTACACTCACTAATACCAGCATTTCACTGACACTATACTCACATTGGCTGTGTCCAATATTTCCAGTACTGTACTGTTTTGTCATAGAAGATATTGGGACTCATTAGTAGTTAGGAGGCCGCGAAATGAACGGTGCAGGTAAGGGACCGGCACCGTTCATTCCGGGCCGCCCTATTACGAGGTCTGCAGCGGGTCCTGCTCTGGAACGCCTGGTTAGACCAGACGTCCTTAGCGGGACCCGCTAGCAGACCAGGATGCTAACAACGGCCCCGTCATTAACGGGCCCGTTGTTAGAATCCTCCCCATTCCCATTGAGCCCTATGGGGGCTCAATGGGAATGGGGATTCACTGGGTCCCACAAAAGGGATTTATCGGGCCCTCCAAGGTCGGAATGGCCCGGTAAGTCCCTTTTTGCGGGACCCGGACCTGGTACCCGGTATGGGGGTAGCCATCACCTCCATACTCATAATGAGGCCCATTGTCATGTTTGTTGTGCAAATATATGCCAGAATTGAAACTGTAAGAACACACTCATGGGGAAATGCTAATCATGCCAGCATTACCACTGTAAGAAGATATTTTCATGCTGGCTGGGCTTATATATTCCAATATGTCTACTCTAAGAACACATTCATGCTAGCTGTGCCTATTAATACCATATTATAAGAAAACATGCAAGCTGCTATGCCCAACACTGCCATCATATACACTGTAAGAAGACAGTGTTAGACCGTGTTAGTCTTGCAGTGCCAAAGTATGCTAGTAAAGCCCAGCACAAATGTGTCTTGAAGCCAGTGATCAACATACAGCCTGCATTCACACACATATACTTACCTAGCTACATATTTATTTATATGCATTTATAAAGCGCGCATCGGCACTGGGGCATCGTGGCGCTGTTACAGAATACTTAGCTTGGGAACAGTTCAAAAGACAAGGTGAGCAGTAAGTGGACAGGTGCAGTAGCGGAAAACAGTGGTAGCATACATGAGTTAGGCTGTTGCTTAGGTTATATATGGAGCAACGTATTTATGCATGATGGGAAGGTAGTGTAGCTTTTAGGATTTTTAATTCCTAAGTGTAGTGGGCAGTGCAATCCAGTTTTTAGTAGCCAGGTTTTGAAAGCTGGACCCTCCTGCTTTGGTTATTTCGAAGATGGGCACTTGGATCTGGTTGGACAAGTGTGATCTGGTGGGTCTGTTTGATGAGTTCAGGGTGATTCTTTCAGATAGGTAGGGAGAGGCATCGGACAATGCATCGTACATACACACATGCACCCACACATGCACAAAACATTTAAATGTACACATTTACACAGACATCTGCTCAGCTTAAACACAGAGAGACTGTCACATGCACTGACACACACATGCACACGCCTTTTAGTTTTTTTCTTACCTGCTCCACCTGCCTGTTGACTGCCTCGAGTTCCAGGTCAACCGCTGAACCAGCTCTTCAGGATGCACTTTGCATGTAGGTAGGATGCAGGAAGCATAGGGAGGTGTCAATCGTCATCTTTCCTTAAATCCAGATTTCTGCACACATGCCAGAGCCATGGCACTTATTAAGGCCTTTAATGTGGTGATTTGACTTAGTGGCCACTTCACTTCATCAAAATACATCTACAGTACCCCTGTACCAGAATTGTAGAGGTAAAATGATTCCGGCCTTGCATGGACCATTGGGCATGCCCATGCTGGGGTAATGCATATGAAATGTCACTGAATCTGCTTTCTGGGTTCTCCATAATGGGTAGCCGGGTACTAGTGGCAATGACCTGCTCCCCAATATGGACGAGCCCTTCCATTATATTTGGATTTGAGAGTGGGGGTCCATGAAAACACATGAGGTGGGATCAAATAATGCTAAACAGGGATGGGTAATTTGGAAATGTGGTCCTGGCAATTACACAGAATTATCAACGCAAACAAGACATTTGCACTGACTTGCCTGTGCAAAAACAGCAATTGCACCATCTGACGAGTGCTGATGCATCATGTTGAACCTTTTGTCGGGTGCAGTGCAAAATTGCACGACCCTGGTGCAACGTATGTCATTCGTCAATCTGCCTCTCTAGGTAGGTTCCCTTAGCAATGGATTTAATATATTATCTTAAGCGTAGCAAAACGACACAACGCAAAGATCGCCTTTACAGGCGCACAGCTGTAGGAGAAGGCCTCAGTGTTAATCTATGCACCACACAGCTGAGTTTCAGACTCCTGTATATATCATTGCCCAATAATCAATAACTGTCAGGAAAATGTTGCATTTGTATTCATATGAACCTTTTACTTAGTCAGGACTTATTAATATATACTTTATAGAATTGAATTTGCTCTTTCGGTTAATGACCAACAAATCAATCCAATAAACAGAATCTAATTTTCTATCTGTGCAACTACAAAGGAGTTTACAGCACATCTCGCGTCTACAGCATTTGGCAGATACGTTGAACACGCACAGAATAGAATGAGGCAATATCTGTATTTGCAACAAACGAACTCAAAATGAGTGCATGATTTAATACTATTGTCATTAAAATGCATTTCAATGTAAAGATGTTCAAACATATATTTAAATGGAAGTTCAATGCTACTCAAAGGCGGCGTCCTCTACTTTCTTGGGGTACACTTGGGGTATATGTGTAAATGCTCATTGAAGGCACATTCTACTGGACCTCTAACAAGCAGGGGCAAACCCAATAGAGTTGTCTATGCATTGTGCAAATATTTCCCTGATGCAATATTATATGCCTACGTGCTGGCACCATTTTTACTAGCATCATTTCGCAGGTATTGCCATGATGTCCTTCACCATCACCCATGTATTGCAGCAGACGGATGAGTACTGGCATCAATGCATTGTACTGCAGTCATATTTTGCCAGGTATTTGCACCATTTGCCAGTTAGTACCATCAGACATCCAGCTCCGAGACCATTTCTGGGGCAGTGCATGTATTTATTCTTGAGCTCACATCACATGCAGAAAGGACCCCCAATTGACATGATGCTGCCACTAAGTGCTGGGGTACTCACATCACTGTCCATATATTTTCATCATATGCTGCCCAAGTACACTTTTCGTCTAGTATTAGTATCATATTCCTAGATACTAATCATTTTCAGACTATTGCCCTTATGTGCCCAAGAACACTATTTGTCAAGAATGTGCCTTAATTTGCCTCTGTTCTACAATATATGCCAGGCATTGCCATTAAATGCACAGCCAATCAATCCATTTGATATTTATGTTGATCAAATACACAGATATTCATACGAATTTACACACACGGGTGCTGGGCGGAGCCAGTAGAGAGCATGGACACTCCATTTCTCTCCTGCTATTGTCTATTGGTAGATGCTATGTTATGTTATGTGTTGGGGATTGAAATCCCGCCTTGCTACAATTTGCGCAGCAGAATGGCTCATCCTTACAGTGCTATGGGGGAAACCTGAAGTGCCTCCAGTATTGCTGCCAGTTCTCTTCAGTTGGAAGATGGACCCATCCATAACAGTGGGGACAGCCCCTGCGCTTTCTGTGCTTCCAGTATAATCCCCAACCTAGTTGACTGGCGTCTTTATGATCCTGCCTTGCCTTGGAGTGCTTAATAGTTTGATCATATACCCCTTGCATACTATCCACGTGGCACATTGTGAATAGTCAAACTCCCCTACTGTCAACAGAAGGATGCCTGATAGTCATGCCTGCTTGTTGACTTGTTAAAATTGACCTCATATGATATGATGAGGCATTTATAACGCGCCTATACACAAGTGTTTCAAGGAGCGATGAGGCAAGGGAGGGGAAACAGAGGGAAGACAGAGACAACGATCTTACCAGGCCAGTTGACATTGAGATGGCGCAAGTGCAAAGGGGGGGCAGGTGGAAGGGGAGGGGGCAGTGCGGTGCATAGGATAGCAGTAAACTAAATAAGAACAATAAATAGAAGTGCAGCCAGCTGGTGGCAAGTGCAAGGGAAAGTGGAGACATCAAGTGTCAAGTGCTAGTAGGGGCTGTAGGGGTACAGAAACAGTCCCCAAGTGCAGGGTTGCCAGGGGGGCAGTGCATTTGTGAAACGGGCAGGGGAGACCTGGGCCCGAGATCAGAGGGTAGCCAGGTAACCAGTTCAGTTTCAGATTCAGCCAGGAGATCAGCAAGGGAGAGGAGGAGAGAAAGCAGAAGCAAAGAGGAAGGTCTTGAGGTGCTTCCGGAACCAGAGATGGTTCTCCTCAAGTTTCAGAGAGACAGGGAGGCTGTTCCAGAGGGAGGCCCCAGCAGAAGAGAGAGATCTACCACAAACTCACTGCTTGGAGAAGCGACTCCATCTCAGGGAGATGGAAGCGGATGAGCGAAGAGCTTGAGAGGGAAGGTAATTAGGAAGAGAGAGTTGAAGGTATTGAGATCCCAGAAGGCCCTGTGGACAATGCAGAGGGTTTTGAACTTAATTCTCTCCACCACTGGGAGCCCGTGCAGAGATTTCAGTCCTGGAGAGATATGATCCCTGGGCTTGAGGCCAAGGACAAGTCTCACAGTCCTGTTTTGAATGAGTTGCAGAGGGTGGAGAGTAGAGGCAAGTAGATTTAGAAAGAGGCTGTTTCATTAGTGCAGCCTACAGAGAACCAGAGCTCTGGAGACAGTGAGTTTCTGGGGAAGGAGAGGAAAGGAAGAATACCTCTGAGGAGGTGCAGTTGGTAGTGGGACTTATTAGAGACGTCAGAGATGTGACGGGAGAAGGAAAGTGTGGAGTCGAAGATGACACTGAGGTATTTAGCCTCACAAGTGGGAACAGGAAGAGGGCCAAGAGAGGCCGGCCAGAGAGTGACAGGAAAGGAGAGAGCAGGAGTGCCAATGAGGAGAATCTGGCATTACGGCAGAGATCACTGGTGGCACACCACTCCTGGATTGCAGACCGACAGTCAGAGATGAGAGATAGAGAAGTGGTGGCTAAAGGGAGCCTGAAAAGGAGCTGAGTGTCATCCGTATAGCACTGGAAGTTGGGACAGAGAGCGGCAATGCAGTGGGCAAGAAGTGGCAGGTATTGGCTAGGGAGAGAGGTTAGACCGCTGAGGGACACCACAGTTAGAGATAGAGATAGAGGATAGGAAGGACCCAAGTTGGACCTGGAAGGATTGATCGGAGAGGAAGGAGGCCAGCCAAGCCAGGGCCTGATCAGTGATACCCAGTTTATCATGTAGACGGTTGAGCAGGATGGCATGGTTGACCGTGCCAAAGGCAGAAGAGAGATCAGGTAAGATGAGGACACAGGGGGTGTTGTAAGTTGGAGAGCAGGTCTTCACGGATGTTCAGGAGAGCAGTTTCCATGCTTCTGCCAGCTCTGAAGCCAGACTGATGGTCATGGAGACAACCAACAGATTCAGAGCGAAGATTAAGCTGGGAGATGGACAGCTTTTCCAGGAGTTTGCCCAGGAAAGGAGTCATGGAGATTGAACGGTAGTTAGCCAGGCAGGAAGGGTCGGCCGAGGGTTTCCTAAGAAGGGGGTGCACAAGGGAGTGCTTCAACGGGGAGGATAAGGCTCCAGTGGTCAAGGAATGGTTGCAGAAGTCAGCCAGAGCAGGAGCCGGGGTGTCAATGTGGTCCTTCATGATTTTGGAGGAACAGATGTGAACCTGTTTTGACGAGACTTTCATAGATCACACTTGTCTAGAACCCTCATCTGCGGTGAACAGGGGAAAGCCAGAGAAGGAGGGAGGAGAGGTGGCTGAAGAGGGGCCAGAGGAAGAGCAGGGAGTAGAGGGAGGAGGAGTAGAGGAAGAGAGAGAGGACAGGATGTCCTGAGTTTTAGAGATGAAATGAGAAGCCAGAGCCATGTAGAGGGCCTTGGTGGAGACAAGCGAGGTAGAGTCTGCCGCAGGATTGGACAGCTCCTGAGTGAGTTCTGTTGATTCAAAATCCTGGTTTAATCTTGGATACACCCTGTTCCACTTCAAAGGTCTATTCTGAGATGCCTTTGAAAGGCTTTCTTCTCCTGAGGATTTACCTGAGGGGGCTGGCCATATGTGCTGTGAAGACATCTATCTACAGAATATATTTACATTTCTAGTTAGTGATTTGTTAAAGGAGGAATATTCCAGATTTCATACCACCCACCAGGATAATCTGCTGCATAAACTGAGACAATAAACAGGCTGTTTTTAATTGTAATATTTGTTTGATTTAAACTAATATATCAGGGAATGGAAGGTGCTCTCCTAACTTTGAACTCTGTGAAAGACACCAACAATATATTACATAAATACAGGTAGCTTGTCTACAAAAAGCAAAACATGACCTTTCTGCTGTTGTCTCACTAATGTTTTGCTAATGTTTCTAGGTAAGGTATTGAATTAAAGTTCTTTACCTGAAACCTACATACCTTTTAAAAAAAGGTGAAGCAGTTCCCAGAATCAAGTTGGAACAAACAATATACTTAGTTTTCTCTGAACCCATGGTCAAGTGTTGGTATCAGAGAAAACAATTACTGTGATATAGGGCTCTCTGATGTTGGGCCTCGTTCAGATCTAATCCATTGTGCACTATCTGTGACAAACTATTGGTTCCTGAATTGAATATAGATTCAACAATGGTGGATGCTTTGTGTTTGGTGTTGAATTGCTTGCAACCTTTTGTTTTCTTTAAATGCTTGGGCTCAGGAATTCTGTTTCTGTTTGGAAAGAAGGGAGAGTAGTGCATTACTCTTTCACTGTCCTCGAGAATTCATGTTCACACTCTCAATACACATATTCAATGTGTTCATTTAAGAAAGAGAATTTAGTTATTTTATTGACTACAGCAGACCTCAACACCTAGGCCATCACGTCACCCACCACACCACCTGACTTGCTAGACGCTGTCTGCAGCTCTCCCACCTGCCACCCTGTACAGCAGAACCCCTCCTCGGTGCATCCTATCCATCATTGAATATCTGTTCTGTTGTTACCTCTGAAGAGCGCTCTGCTATGCACCTGTAGTGTTGTATACCTCTGTAAAGTACTCTGTTGTGTATCTGTAGTGTTGTATACCTCTGTAAAGTAATCAGTTGCTTCTTGAAGCTTGGTCCACCCTCAATAAATACAATAATAATGATAATAATAATAAAGAATACAATTATATTTAACTCCACATTTCAATTCTAGAGATCCCAGCTTTCTGGAAATAAGATGTAATACAACAAGTCTTCAAAGGGTTCCAATTTTAAATTTCAACCCACAAAGATCATATGCATAGCACTATATTCCACTTTTCAGTGGCACAGCTTGTAAACTAAGTTCACCAAAATACTTTTGCTTGCAATCTGTGATTTAATTAAGTAATGGGACAGTGTCTGAGTACTCTGGGATCACTGTACTCCGTTGTGATTTGTCTTTCAAAGGCACATGACAGGTAGGACAATTATCCAGCTTCGGGCATAAAAGAGTTATTAAAACATGAGAATGAATGAATAATTCATGCATATTAATGTATTATTTCTATATGCACGTGATCTGCGTTTTCCCACTGAATCTAAATCTGTATCTGTTTTTTTTAATCAACCAATCGTTCCAAAGTTATAACAAACAATTTATTTCACTTGGTCCTTTGTGAATGCATATTTTCAAAAGGGCAATTTTGGGCATACGTTATCCTATTTGCTTTTAATTATGGGTGGCATATCAATGTTACAACAGAAACCATCAGTTTGAACTTGGTTATTTAACAAAAGCACACATTGATAAGGTATTCCTTTATGGTTGAAGCCTAATGGAACAGACACATTGGGCCTGATTTACAAAACTGTTTTAACATGGGAAAGTCCTATTGGCATTTTTCTGGTAAATCATGCCCATTGTTTACAGAAATGTACTGCTCTGCAAGGTTGTGGTTATGGTCTGTGCCAGCATCTGCTCCTTTTGAAGTTGTACCTAATTTCAGCCAGACACATATCACTATATTACTGGGGTGGACTTCCACATTAGCTTTGAAACAAAAAGGCCATCAAAACCTGTATCCTGTAATTCATTATGACTTGTTTTCAATATTTTGAATAGAGACCAATTGTCTCAAGTAAACAGTCAGGACCATTAAGTCTTCTTGCTTTATCAAAGTGATGAATAATTAGGCCTTTCACTTTTATTTTCAAGAAAGCTGACACTTGTACAAACATAGTTTCAGGTGAAGCAATGTTGACAGCTTAGGTTCACAGAATATAAAAGCTGTGTGAGATATAGCTTGTCACATGTAACATAAATGTGCTATTTGTATAATTTGCCGATAGAATATTAAAATTAAAATTGTATAATTCCGCATGTTCCCTTTCACAATATAATGACAGAAGCTCCTTTACATTAGCTAATTTCGTTTTCAGTAAAACATGTGGTCGTCTTATGTTTAACATTATGTACATAGTTCTGTGTAAATCCATTCTGAATTTAAAATATTCAATGGGGAGTATTACATTCAGTCTATTAACTTGACATCTTTTAAAGGTGTTTCTACTATCACATCAACTTATTGTCCAAATTGTAAGAATCCCATAAAAGTGTATAACGCACTTTATTTTTCTGATCTGCCTCTGCTTTCCAAACGTAGATGTAAATATGTCACTTTGCAGCAGTGGTGGCTGAAACTGTGCTTGCCGAGGGTGTAGTGGTGTTAGTGGTCCTGTCCAACATAAGCTAAATAAGCTGCTCAGTATTCAGAAGAATGTCACTGCAATCCTTCTCTTTCCCCATTAATGTATACCAGGCTTGCAGGCCTTTGCCGTTTGCTTATGCCAGATGTACCTGCTAAATCCCTACCTGCAGTGCCAGTTTAGATTCTGCACACTCTTTCTTCACTGCTGCACCCACCTTGCAGTCTGTGGCATCTCTGTGGGACATGTACACAGCTGCCATGGATGGTTTAGCTGGCACTTTTGGGACCACAGAGTACATCTTATCATGCTGCTGAGGATTTAGAACACTGCCTTTGACTGAATTTCTTGGAGTTAAATCTTGGCACCTGCAGCTTCTCCGTTTCTTGCCTTTGCCAATTGGTGGCCTTCCAGATTGTTTTGATAATTGCCATCTGGGCAGCCCGTAAGGTTACCACAAGGGGCAGTTTCTCATCCTGATCACGATCCTTGGCTGTGAGCCCTACATTTTGACACATGAAGCAAGACCAGTCTGGTCTCTTTAGAAACATATTGGGCCTCATTACGAGTCAGGTGGAATGGGTTAACGGGGGGCGGACCCGTTATTCCGATTCTGCCTGATTACGAGGTCCCCTCGTGGGACCCGGTAAGGACGCCTGACAAAACCAGGTGTCGTTGCTGGGTCCCGCAAGGGGACCAGGGAGCTAACAAGGAGCCGGTCGTAATCGGTCCTTTGTTAGCTCCCTCTCCCATTCCCATTGAGCCCTATGAGGGCTCGAATGGGAATGGGAAAGGTCTGGGCCCGGGATCCCTGAGGGAGGAATTACCGGGCCCTCCGAACTCGGAATGGCCCTGTAACTCCCCATTCAGGGAACCCGGACCCGGTTTTGGAGGCAGCCATGCCGCCAATAGCGACATGGCTACCGCCAAACCCGTAATGAGGCCCATTGTCCCTTGGCATCGAGGTCTGTGTCCTGTACCTCTGTGCTGGTCTGTTGCATGGCCTATTCCTTCCTTAGGGCCTCTGTGATTGCTTCATGCATCAGTAGCTTCAGTTCCATCTCACTGCTTGGAATGCTTGCGGGAGGCCTCGCTGGGCGCCACTTGTCATTCCTCCATGTGCCTGCTCTGCTTTTGCTCCCTACTTTAGGAGCAGCTTGGCAGGATCGAGCATGTCTCCTGATTTCTTATTGATGCAAGTGTGATCTGGAGCGAGTCCTTAATCTGCTCCTGCTGCTTCCCCTGGAGAATTTACAAGAGCATTTGCCCTCTGCACCAACTTGGCCCTGCCGAGGCTCACTATTACTGGCAGCGGTCTAAGTGTACGAAAAGAAGTAGCGCAACTATGTTCCCTGCTGACCTGAACCTGGTCCCCAAAAACGCCATTGCTGCGCCTCCTACCACACGCAATCCAAACCCCCAAATAAAAAGACCTGCTATTTAAGGAACTGTTCAGTGCAGTGCACTGAATTGCAAATTTCAACGTCTTCTTTTATTTTAAAACTCAACCATTATGGAACGGGTTCTTTTTCAAATAAAAGTATAGGAACATCAAACATTGAAAAGGGAAAGTACAGGAGCACACATTGACCACTGGTTACTGGAGTGATACCAACCTTTCAGTTTTTTTTGTCTCGAGAGGATAGCTAAGGGGCAACATGCTCGCCTTGGAAGCAAGACGACACAGAGCAACACAGGTTTGATCCCCGGGTCTGCGCTTAGAAACTTCTGGGTATTTATCGGGTTATAAATAACCTATTATCATATTATATGGTAGGCAGTGGTATATTACAAAGTTGAGCAGCATTTACTCTTAAGCGGGAGTCTCCCCCTGCTTCTTTGAAACTGCTGATATGCCTTGCCAATCATCTGCACTGCTATGGCTATCAGTGGTGTGCATTACAGAATGTGACACCAGAGAGCATAGCAGCCCAGGCCCTGCTTGAGACACTCATGCTCCATGGGACACCTACTACCCTCCCACTACAGGAATGGAAGGCTCTGCCAATGCAAGTCATAGAGCAACCCTCCTTAATTTTTCTGCTTAGACCTGCACGGAAACACTCCTGAGGCTGGAATCTTTGGCACACCTGGCAGCTCAGCAGCTGGTGTGCATCATACAGTTCTTTGCAACAAAAAAGAAAAATAGGAGGAGCTAGGATCTGAAAGCTCTGTTGTACCTCAAGGAGGCGCGGCTTCAGAGAACTTTAGGGAGGATGGAAATGGAAAGGAAAATCTCTATGATACAGTTCTGTGTGAGGTAAAAAATACCTCAATGAGTAACGAAAGAGATGAGTGGGGGGAGTTGCAAGTTAATGCCTAGATTACGTACAGTAATCTCCATTACAGTAACTGCTGAACCCATATACATGCATATTTGTACATTGCCAAACCTATACCCTCACCCAGAATAATTTGGCTCAGACATTGTTTGTCAGGTGTTGGCAATAAAAGGCCGTAGGTTTTATTGTACAGATATGGTTATGCAAATAACAATAGTCACATATCATAAAATAATAACAATACTTTTGGGCACCGGATCTTAGGGTTACTCCCTCTGGCCCGTGCCTGCCTTCTGATGTCCCACGACTTGTTGTGGGCACCGTACAGTGCCCTGTACTTCTTTTCCTTTGTTCTTCTTATTTGTAGGATGGGAGGGTTTTGGGGTAAAGAAGCAAAGTTTTGGAAGGCACTGAGTAAACTGTGCACTTCCTGAGTGTTTGGGTGCCCGTTCAGGGTCCACAAACTGTTTGTGTTTTCGCAAAGCATATCGCTCTGTATTTATAAGACCCAGGGAAGCCCTGGGTCTTTGATATGTATAGTAGTGGAGGCTGCTATGTTACAGCCCCCGTCCGGATAGCCGACTATCTGGCCCCCTGGGGGGGCAGGTCTTTGAAGTTGGTCCCTGTCTGCCTATTGGTTTCCTTCGGTGCTTAGCACCTAGTTGCCTGAAGGAAGGGTGAGGTGATTGCTCACACCTCACCCTTCCTCAGCATTGCGCTGCAACATACTGCGTCTCTTCGCCTGGGGGGGGGAAGAGGAGCAGTGAGGGGGAGGGTTGGGCTGCCCCTCTCCGGGCCTGCTGATGGTAACAGCAGTTACCCTGCCTCGCTTTGTGAGGCACTGCAGCATTGCCCAGAACTAGCCTTCCAGATTGGGTTACTCACCTGCACACCACACCAAAATCCAATGGTCGTGTGGTTCGTGGGTAGACAGGAAGTGACATTGTCTAGCAAGGTATTATGATCCTTCGGGGAGGCAGGGCCAAAGGGCACTTCATGCTGCGGGCCTGGCAGGAAACGAAAAAGCAAACGTGTTTGTTCTTGTAAATATTCTGTAGTGAGGGAAAGGAAACCCCGTTGAATGAGTGAGATACCATGGATTACTTAATATGTTGACAGAGGGACATCCAGGCCTATCATAACCCAAACATTCTCACTAATAACATTTACAAGCCAGCCTGGACATGCCGAGTTTGCAAAAGAGCGGCTGTCAGCCCTAAATGATGCATTATAGAGAGAACCGGTAACCATGGAAATGTAACAATCTCTCTATCAACTCATGGTAGTGTATAGAATGACTCAGCCAGAAAGGCAGATGGAACTGATAATGGCTTGCCATATTGTGTTACTGTTAACTGTTTAAAAAATAGAAATGCAACTCTTGTTAATAAATGCGGTGCCCTTTAATTATGTATAGTTTGAACTCTTCAGTGTTTATGTTCACATGTTTCATAATAATCCTTATGTGATTCCTGGTGCTATTTTTGGGAAAATGTCCAATGTTCGTCTTCCTAAGAAATCCCAATTCAACTCAATCACTTTGAAGGTTCACTTCCCATTAGGCCGCAGAACGTTGTGGGCTGTGTTTAAGGAGGTGTAATGGCCTATGGCTCTGCGAGAACCACTTTTCTCGACATGTGGCTGTCTTTCATTCCTATGATTTCTGGTGGATGTGCACACCATCTGCCTATTTGCCATCAGTAATGTGCTGTATATGTTTGTAGGCGAGCTGTCTGGTTTCAGACTCCCTAGCTAGTATGCACACTTCCAACAATCCTAAAACAAACAATTACGCAGTGTTCTGCACGCTAGTAGGCCTAGTAGGACGTTTTTTTGTTATTCTTGAACCCTGCACAAATCCCCCTCTCTTCTGTCTTGTTGTGCCTTGAAACGCCGTTTGCTGCATAGGTGCATTATGTATACCCAATAAATAAATAAATATTTTGTTTCAACTATGCAAACGTTCCTGGTGGATGTTAAAGGCAGACAGTATGTTACTCTTGGTAATCAGATGGGATTGCTCTGCTGAAGCCCCAGAGAGACGCACTGAAGTGGCTTGTCCAAACACGACTCTGAAAGAACTTGGCAGTTAACCGTTGTGAAATTAGCCTGCCTGCCACCTGTGCCTTACAGCAAAGGTCTTTTTTTGGGGGGACATGTGTTGAATGCTTTGTAAAAGGGCTGTGTGTTTGCTAGTAATCAGAAAAAAAACACTGTATCTTATGAGTTTCTTTTGATGTACATTGCTACGAACCAGCCCGGGCGACTCTTTCTGAAAATAAAGTCGTTTTTTGTGCACTTTCGAATTGACCCCAATTGTCATTTGACAAAGTTCGTGTGATTTCATTGTGCCGTGTAGGCTCACTTTCACTTATCTGGCCGAGTCGTAGGGGACAAGCCCTCACTTCCGTCACGATCCAGACGGAGCCAGTGCCGAGGAGAGGGCTACCTCCCCTGCATGTAGAGGGGTCTCGAGACTCGTCTGTACAACAGCTGATTGATTCAAAGTAAGTTTCGGAGTGCTCATCCATGTGACGGCGCGTGTGATTGCTGAAACGAGTATTACCGCCGAATAACTGCAATTGGCTTCATTTTCGATGCACATCTGGGTTAATGATTTGGAGGGTCGTCCTGATTATCAGCCGCTTTCCTTGTGCTGCGTTTCGGATTAATGAGTTAGGAAAGCATTCCTGCAGAGACCTTCTCAGCAGGTACTTCGCGTGATGCAGTGATAGTTCCCAGCCTGCTACCAGATCACCCTCTTCAAGGTCAATTAATGTAAAGCAGAATATTTCCGGCTCGAGTCGCTTATTGCATCGTAAGAGGACGCCCACTCCTCTCTGTTATCGCTCATGCTGTTAATGCTATCCTGCGATTTCCTTTACAGGAATAAAGGTCAGCCAGTCCTTTCTTAATCCCAGGGAAGAGCTGTGCACGGATGCTATTTCGTTTCTGCTGCTGGGGGAACCAAGCTACGCTTTAGTAACATCCATCAAAAGGCATTTCTCTCAGGACCACATCGAACAAAATGGATTGTGATATAAGTGCACTAGAATCGGAGCACTTCTAAACAGGAGCAGAGCCAGCCTCTAAATGTTGGGGGGTGGGTGTGAGGAATTTGAGAATCTGCACGGTGGGTGGGTGTGCGCTTGCCTGGGTTTTTTTTTAAATTTTAAAAGAAATTGAATGATGGTAGATCAAACTCCAGAAAATGTGTGGGGCTAATCCACACACATTTCCCTATGCTCACAGCCTGAAATACAGATAGACCATGTACTCTGGTTGGACACAGCCTACAGGCGCCGTCCACCCTGTCATATTTACTTGGGCTATGGCAGCCACGATTACACCATGTCTTCTCAGAAGGGGGAGGGCAAAACATTTCCCCTGCCCTGGCCAGCCTAATTAACTAACAAAGGCTCCATGGATCCACCCAGTCCTTGTGTTGGCTCTGCTGCAGGTGGCAGATTTGCATACTAATGTTATGGATTTCAGTCTGGGCGATACACCCTGGTCTCAGCCTAGTATGCAGTGCACAACTGAAATGCTTATTTTATTATATATAGGTTCAATATTTGAGAGATACACCACTCATATCACACCTCCTTTTCAAATACCCGGGGTCACAATGGGGCAGGAACCAGGCTTGTAGGTAAAGGTAATATTTATTTATTTAGAAATTCAAGAAAAACACACACTTTTTAATATATGGGGCAGCAATCACCAATGTGGTGACAATAACAAATTGGAATGTGAATAATGCATTTACTTTAACCCTTTAGCACCACAGATAGAAAACACCAGAGAATAGAGATACTTTTGAATTTTGGGAAAGATAGCACTCAGGTTATGATTTCCCCTTGCAATATTCCTCAACCCACAAATAATTAATTCTAAATAGATATAAGGAAGCAACAAGTAATCAGGAATGAGGAATAAGAAACAGAATTTGAATCCAACCTTCCCTCCCCAAACAAGAGAGAAAAACGGATTTGAACCCTTGCAAGGTTAAAGTAACACTTGGAAATGGCTGGATAAAACAATGAATGTGTGCAAAAATCCTTAAATAAGTACAATTCTCTACGGCAGCAACACTGGAAAGTTACAAGCAATCAAAAGCAATAGATTGAGCAAAAGCATACAATTGGAAATTGAATGGAAGGTTTAAAACAATTGATAGTAACAATAATATGTGTAAAACTTTGCAAAAATGCTCATTCCTGCCTAAAATTAACCAAACGTTTTTTAATAATAATTGGTGAAATTTAGTAACGATGGATGTGGTTGATGGGTAGCTATGGATCCTAGGTACCATATGAAAGTAAAATGAGGTCTCTACCTGTTAAATTGAGTGAGTTATGCAGGATCTAGTGAGGTGCGTTTTTAGAACATAAAGGTGCGAAAAAGGAACAGAAATCAATTTTTTTACAAGCAGCTTTACTTTAAACTAGGGCATTCAGGCTAGGCTACCTGCTTGAGACACAGTAAGTTCTGGAGTTGATCTACGTAATCAACCCGAGCACCCCCTGGGCCCGCTCTGGCTGACCCAGTCTGATTACCCGAGGGAGGATTAAGGGTTTAGGATTTCACAAGACAAAATTATTAAAGATGTTAGCACTAGAGCAAGGAAACAAAGGCAGGGTTTCAAGAACGATTGTGACAATATTACAGTTATCAGGATAAGGATTGGATGATTTAGAGATTGGGATGGAACAAAGCAAAGCAAGGTTTACTATGTTTCTATGGTTCCTATTGATACTCACAGTCCACTTTTAGTTTGGATTTTGGATAGTCAACGCTCTGGATCACCACACGGTACTGGTCTAACACAGGGCTGCCGCACAAACTCAGCGGGGCAGAGTCAGCTGGGCGGGGACTAGATACCAAAGGATAGTTCTTCTGGACTGGCAGTTCTAGTTATTGGATACTATAGGACATCAGGATAGCAGGATAGCAGTGAGTGGCAGCAAGCCAGGTAAATTCAGGATGCTTCCCCAAAACATCACAGCGGTTCCCTTGGTTCTGGGGATTATTTTAGAGTTGAGGCCTAGCTGAAGCAGGATTGGCAATTGCTTGGTCTTGTGGTTGGGATCTGGAGTTTAGTGTGTGTCCTGAGTGCTAGTCAGGGGCCCTTATTTGTAATGCCAGATGACATCATTTCAGTATATGACAAGGGCAGGATTCACTACCCACGCCCCTAACAATAGGGTTGGGCAAGGGCATAGTCTCTGCCGTGCTCACAATTAGTTGGATATCAGAAAAGTGATGTCATGTTTATGAGGTGATTTTTACTGTATCTAGAAACTCCCACATTTCCTTTACTGAAAATCTGATATTGCCAAAAACAGCAAAGTCATACAAGTCAGCCACACCTTGCGCGAGGGGACTCTTCTTGTTTTGGCCATATCTGACCTCCACAGGAAAGCCTTGCATTGACAGAATCCAGGAAGTAATTCTGGAATTATTCACATTTCCGGACCGGATTCTGTCACTTTGGAGATATTGTAAAGGCTGGTGTGGAGTCTATGAGGCGCTTCTGATAGGCTTCTTTTGAGTTGCCTTACTGCCTCGGCTTGTTCTGGACCCCACTCCCACTTGACCCCCCCTTCAACAGGTGGATCAGGGGCCTTGTGATCTCTGCGTAATCCTCAATGAACTTTCTACTGTAATTAGTCAGTCCAAGGAGACTCCTTAGCTCACGCAGAGTTGTGGGGTCTTTTAGTTTCAGAAGTGCTTCCACTTTCGTTTCCTGGTGACAGAGACCCTCAGGAGTTATCTCATATCCCAGGAAATTGACACGGGTCCTGCACCACTGTGCCTTCTGGAAAGATAGTTTTTCTCCAGCAACCCTCAACTGGGTAAGAACATAACGGATTTCCGCTATGTGTTCCTCCACAGTTGAGCTTTTGATCAGGACATCTACATAGGCCAGGTTACCCCTTTCTCCCAAGTCGGGCATGGCCTTGTGTAAGAAGATGTTAACTTCATTGCCGGAGATGATGTATCCGAAGGGAGTCCGGGTCCATGTGTACTGATGCCCCCCGAAGGTAAAGACCAACTTGTATTGGTCCTCCCTACTGACAGGTACGGTCCAGTACCCGTTGGTCAAGTCAATGGCAGTGTATACATTTAACCCCTGGATTTGGGCCAGCCCCTGGTCAATGTAGGGGAGAGGCCATAGGAACATATGGACCCGTTTGTTCAGCTCCCTTAAGTCAGCGCAGAGTCTCCACTGGCCATTCGATTTCAAAATCCCAAGCACCAGATTATTAAAAGTGCTGTGGACTGGACAAATTATCCCACGGGACTCAAGATTTTTGATAATTTCCATCAGGGACTCCATGGAAGCGAGAGGCAAGCACTATTGCTTCACAAACACTGGAGTCACACCAGGGTCCGTGGGAATTGTTGTTGTATGGATTTCGGTGCAACCACAGTCATATGAGTCCACCACAAAGAGATCTTGAAAATCTAAGAACACCTGCTTCATCTTTTGCTTTTACTCCAGAGTCTCACAGGCATCAGCTAGGTTGACTCCCTCTTCAACCATTTGCCTGAAGCCTGGAAAGTCTTCTGGTTTGGCTATTTCAGCAGCCTCCTCCAGCTGGGTGGAGAAGTCCCTGGTTAAAGTTTTGACCTGGATAGAAAGTTTCAGGTAGGGGAGGCAGTCCCTGTGGACCTGCAAGATCATCTCATCCCTTCTGAAGTCACAGGTCACCTCTTCCTCACCACAAGGGCAGGAAGAGTACACCAGGAAAATCCCCCCATGCCGGGTGAAGATGCTGTCTGGTGTTATGTCATTGTCGCTATCACTGTTAAAACAGTGATTGGAGATTGGTCCTACGAGTTCATTACTTAGATCCATGGAAAAATGTCGGTCATCAACCGCCATTCCAATAATGGTGCCTGCGGCCAGAGTCATAATCCTAAGGTTGCTGTTATCCATCAATATTGGAATGGTGTTATGTTCTACATTGACTAATGGTGTTGGGTTTAACCCCAACACTCGCTGTTGAAGATGGGTGTTGAGGTGTACACATGCGTCAGGATTTTGCAGTTTTTGTCCTCTTTGAATTTTTAATTCAAGTGGGAATAGTCGTGTCCATCCTGGGATGGTGACCTCCTCTCCAATTTTGACTTCAACTGCATATGGCAGCAATTGGGCTGACCAGAATGCTTTTTCTGAATTATCAAAGTCCATAGGATTATCCCCTAATCGGGACCAGGCTTTGTAATTTATCAGGTCCAAATTAATGGCAAAACGATTGAGGATGTCACTGCCTAAATAGAATGCAGCAGGGACATCTCGCACGACCCAACAATTATGTACTATGCCTTTGTTGCCTATAGAGATTGTGAGGATACACCTGTAAGGCAGGAGATGTTTGGAATTGGGAGTTTACAGGTCCATTTCCCATTTATCAATCAATTTAAATGTGGGAACGGCTGGATCTTTTGGGAGTTTTCGGAGCATGGCTTCACTGATGAAGCTCTTACCGTTGTTCACACACACTCAGGCGAGAACAGATTCCTTCCCCTCATTTAACTGAATTGGGATGAATAACTATTCTCTACATTTCTGAATATCAGGTAAACTTCGAGCTGGTTTCTCGTCATTTTTGACTATGGAATTGGGATTTTCAGATTGTGAATCAGTATAGAATTTCAGAGTATTTCCTTTCAGCGTAAAATGCCACTTGAAACTGGAAGGAAGGTTGATTTTCTGAAATGGAGAGGAGTTCCCATCACCAGTTTGTTGTCCTACAGCAATTACTGTCACGTCAGGTACTTGGTTATTCTGGAAATTAAACTCAATATGATCAGGTTTTTGTTCAACCATGTGGCATGTGCCATTTAAACTAACATGGTTGACACTATGTTTTAATTTTATCGGCCTGTTAGTCTGGGTCCAGAGGACCTTGTACACACAGTCTATCAAGGGGGGAATTTGCAGGATGTCATTCCCTAGTAGACAGGGTGTGCCCTCCGGAGTTACGACTATGACAGGGTGTTTCACCTTATGTCGCCCAATTTTTATTTCCAAATCTGCAGTACCCTCGACAGGGATTTCATTCCCATCGAAGTTCTGAAGTTGTCCCGGAAGAGGCGTGAGAGGGACCTGGTACCTCTCCACCCTTCCTGAATTCAGCATTTCAAAGGCCCTCTTTGACAGAAGAGTGGCTTGGGATCCAGTTTCTACCAGTGCTGAAAATGTACATTGCCCTTGCACTTGGATTGGGGTATACAATCTACCCTCCTTCTCCTCCAATGGGCAAAGGTAATGGGCATTCTGGGCAAGTTTGATGGTGAATTTCCTTATTTTTGACTCTGATACAGGGGGGGTTTGGTTATGATTCGGTGTTGGAGTTTGGGGATCTGAAATAAGAATTTGACATTGGGATATGTGGGGAGTTCGGGATCCCCTTCTTCTGATTCTGGGCCACCCCTCTTTTTGGAGGCAGTCCCCAGACTTGGTTTGGACAGTGTGGTTTCCTTGATGCTCATTCTGGGGTTCAATGATGGGAAATTATGACTCAGTCCCCACATTTACCCAGTCTTCATTTGGATCTCTTGGGACCCATTTTTCTTTGGGAGGCATTCCCCCATCCCTGAAGGAGAAGATATTTTTCCCCAGAATGCTCTGAGGATTCCTCTCCTTCAAATTGGAGGACACTAACCTCCTGCACAAAATGGGTCTTTTTGGGTTCTTTATTTCTCCTATCCGCCCTCTGTTCCTTGGGTTGCAGGTTTTTTGCAGGAGATTTTGGTTCTGGTTCCTGGGTATCCAGGGGCTTTTCACGTGTGAGGAAGGAAGCTTCCTCTCAGGCTTTACACCTCCCTTCCCCCATGCCTCCTCCTCTGAAACCAGTGAGTTGTCGGGGTGTTCCCCCGTCATTATTCTGGAGTATCCGACCCTTGGTTCGTGGAGTTCTGAGCCGCCATGTTTTTCTGAGGGTTCTGTTGAGCCCTCAACTTGTGATCCTGCTCCTGGGATAGGTTCTGGACCTGGTGCTCCAGTTGTGACACCCGTTCAGGCTGGTACGGGGTCTCTGGTCAACCCTAGGTGAATCACAGGAATGGTAACTATCTCTTCTCCCATAGCACCCTGGGTATTGAGAATTTTGTTAACCCTCCACCCTTGACCTCCCCTCTCTGGGATTGGGCTGTCTGGGCTCCTGAAAGCGGGGAGAGAAAGCAGAGTTGTCCTGCAGGTTGGGGTTTTGTGGGTGCCGGGGAAAGAAACTCAACCCGGCATTTGAGGGATTACTGCCCTCCTCGGAAAGTTAGGAGGGAAGTTCCCTGGGGTGGTACCTACCTGGCTGGATCCTCCCTTTGGCTGGGGGAGTCCATAGATACCCCAGGATGGGTCTGTTACCCTTGTATCGGGTCTAATATAATCAGGGGAGGTAGGGGTCCCATTTGTAGGATTACCTCACTGACTACCACCTGTCCGGGATTGGCCCGAGGGCCTTCTGGGTCTTTGATTGGATGGATTTGGTACAGGTATATTTTTAGACCCCCCATCTCCAGATCTAGAATGGGGGCAACCTTCACCTCTGCCACCTTAGCAGTTGCAGGGGTGTTGGCTGTTTTGGGGGTTTTATTTGTGTTTTTGTTATCTACAGGTTTTTGTACCTCATAAATGCAGGTCGCCTGTTCTATGACCCAGTCCAATGATCTTTTCTCATGAAAGTACCTCACCAGCTGGGTCATTATATATTTTGGGAGGGCATGAAAGAAGGTGGTAATAAACTCCTGAGTATCTGTTCGCACCTTCCTGGTGGTCTGTGCAAAGGCGCGTTTGAGCTCCTGCACAAATTCTTGTGGGGCCTGATCTTCCCCGCACTGCAAATTGTAAGCTGCCTTGCGGGCCTCTTAAGGGTTTCTGTGAGCAGAGAAATGTTTTAAGATGGCCGCCCTGGGATGGTGACCTCCTCTCCAATTTGAACTTCAACTGCATACGCCAGCAATTGGGCTGACCAAAATGCTTTTTCTGAATTATCAAAGTCCATAGGATTATCCCCTAATCGGGACCAGGCTTTGTAATTTATCAGGTCCAAATGAATGGCAAAGCGATTGAGAATGTCACTGCCTAAATAGAATGCAGCAGGGACATCTCACACGACCCAACAATTATGTACTATGCCTTTGTTGCCTATAGAAATTTTGAGCATACACCTGTAAGGCAGGAGATGTTTGGAATTGGGAGTTTCCAGGTACATTTGCCATTTATCAATCAATTTAAATGTGGGAATGGCTGGATCTTTTGGAAGTTTTCGGAGCATAGCTTCACTGATGAAGCTCTTACCGTTGTTCACACACACTCAGGCGAGAACAGATTCCTTCCCCTCATTTAACTGAATAGGGATGAATAACTATTCTCCACATTTCTGAATATCAGCTAAACTTCGAGCAGGTTTCTCTTCATTTTTGACTATGGAATTTGGGATTTTCAGATTGTGAATCAATATAGAATTTCAGAGTATTTCCTTTCACCGTAGAATGCCACTTGAAACTGGAAGGAAGGTTGATTTTCTGAAATGGAGAGGAGTTCCCATCACCAGTTGTCCTACAGCAATTACTGTCACGTCAGGTACTTGGTTATTCTGGAAATGAAACTCAATATGATCAGGTTTTTGGTCAACCATGTGGCATGTGCCATTTAAACTAACATGGTTGCACTATGTTTTAGTTTTATCGGCTGGTTAGTCTGGGTCCAGAGGACCTTGTACAAACAGTCTATCAAGGGGGACAACATTTGCAGAATGTCATTCCCTAGTAGACAGGGTGTGCCCTCCGGAGTTACGACTATGACAGGGTGTTTCACCTTATGTCGCACAATTTTTATTTCCAAATCGGCAGTGCCCTCGACAGGAATTTCATTCCCATCGAAGTTCTGAAGTTGTCCCGGAAGAGGCGTGAGAGGGACCTGGTATCTCTCCCCCCTTCCTGAATTCAGCATTTCAAAGGCCCTCTTTGACAGAAGAGTAGCTTGGGATCCAGTTTCTACCAGTGCTGAAAATGTACATTGCCCTTGCACTTGGACTGGGGCATACAATCTACCCTCCTTCTCCTCCAATGGGCAAAGGTAATAGGCATTCTGGGCAAGTTTGATGGTCAATTTCCTTATTTTTGACTCTGTTACAGGGGTAGTTTGGTCATGATTCGGTTTTGGAGTTTGGGGATCTGAAATAAGAATTTGACATTGGGATATGTGGGGAGTTTTAGGATCCCCTTCTTCTGATTCTGGGCCGCCCCCCCCCCCCTTTTTGGAGGCAGTCCCCAGACTTGGTTTGGACAGTGTGGTTTCCTTGATGCTCATTCTGGGGTTCAATGATGGGCAATTATGACTCAGTCCCCACATTCACCCAGTCTTCATTTGGATCTCTTGGGACCCATTTTTCTTTGGGAGGCATTCCCCCATCCCTGAAGGAGAAGATGTTTTCCCCAGAAACCTCTGAGGATTCCTCTCCTTCATATTGGAGGACACTAACCTCCTGCACAAAATGGGTCTTTTTGGGTTCTTTATTTCTCCTAACTGCCCTCTGTTCCTTGGGTGGCAGGTTTTTGGGGGTTTTTGGTTCTGGTTCCTGGGTGTCCAGTGGCTTTTCACGGGTGAGGAAGGAAGCTTCCTCTCGGGCTTTACACTTCCCTTCACCCATGCCTCCTCTTCTGAAACCAGTGAGTTGTCGGGGTGTTCCCCTGTCATTGTTCCGGAGTACCCGACCCTTGGTTCGTGGAGTTCTGAGCCGCCATGTTCATCTGAGGGTTCTGTTGACCCCTCAACTTGCGACCCTGCACCTGGGATAGGTTCTGGACCTGGCGCTCCAGTTGTGACACCCGATCCGGCTGGTATGGGGTCTCTGGTGAAACCTAGGTGAATCACGGGAAGGGTAACTATCTCTTCTCCCATAGCACCCTGGGTATTGAGAATTTTGTTAACCCTCCACCCTTGACCTCCCCTCTCCCGGATTGGGCTGTCTGTGCTCCTGAAAGTGGGGAAAGAAAGCAGGGTTGTCCTGCAGATTGGGGTTTTGTGGGTACCGGGGAAAGAAACTCAACCCGGCATTTGGGGGATTACTGCCCTCCTTGGAAAGTTAGGAGGGAAGTTCCCTGGGGTGGTACCTACCTGGCTGGATCCCCCCTTTGGCTGGGGGAGTCCATAGATACCCCAGGATGGGTCTGTTACCCTTGTATCGGGGCTAATGTAATCAGGGGAGTTAGTGGTCCCATTTGTAGGATTACCTCACTGACTACCACCTGTCTGGGATTGGCCCGAGGGCCTTCTGGGTCTTTGATTGGATGGATTTGGTACAGGTATATTTTTAGGCCCCCCCATCTCCAGATCTAGAATGGGGGCAACCTTCACCTCTGCCACCTTAGCAGTTGCAGGGGTGTTGGCTGGTTTGGGGGTTTTATTTGTGTTTTTGTTATCTACAGGTTTGTGTACCTCATAAATGCGGGTTGCCTATTCTATGACCCAGTCCAGTGATCTTTTCTCATGAAAGTCCCTCACCAGCTGGGTCATTATATATTTTGGGAGGGCATGAAAGAAGGTGGTAATAAACTCCCGACTATCTGTTCGCACCTTCCTGGTGGTCTGTGCAAAGGCGCGTTTGAGCTCCTGCACAAATTCTTGTGGAGCCTGATCTTCCCCGCAATGCAAATTGTAAGCTGCCTTGCAGGCCTCTTGGGGGTTTCTGTGAGCAGAGAAATGTTTTAAAATGGCCACCCTGTAGGTGGACCATTGTGATGCTGCAAATACATCGGAGGGACAGGGCCTCCGTATCCTTGTCCTTTACTGCTTTTTATTGCGTGTTCTGTCGTGTTTTCCGCACAGGAGTTCATGTGGGACTCCTGGCGGTGCAGCTCTCTTTCTTTTGGTTTGGTGACCGGACCCGTGGGATACCCTTATGGCACCCATGGGTGGAGGTACAACCCTGTGCCCCTAGTGTTTTTGGGCGCCTGTGGGTGGCCCACAGAGCAGGGTATGGGCTGGTGGCAGCTCCATGATGAAATTGACAGGTGCGGGGAGTATCCTCCATTTTGGGATACTCCGGCCCTGCAATTGGGATCTGTTGATTCCTGATGGAAAAAAAGATGGCCCCGGTGGCCTCTTGCTTCCTATTACCCATTACCTTGTTTTCCCAAAGTCCTGGGAAGCCCTGACTCTGTCCCTTCCCCCTGACTGGATGTTGGGTGGAAGTGCCATATATGGTGTTGTTGTGAAGGCACGGCCAGACTATCTGGAGCCTTCCCGGTGATGTATGTTGTGGGTACCTCCTGTGGGTGGGACCTGGGTGAATAGAGTGTGTGACGAATATGCATTCTGTGTTGTGGGTGTCTAGTATCTGGTGGTTGACACAATGACTGAGACAACCCTGCCCGAAACCGGTATGAATGCGGCTTGGAGTGTTGAATGGCTCGGTACTTGTCCCAATACACATAACTTGTTGTGAGTGTCTGGAGAGAAGTGAATGGCCTGAATACCTTGTGTGCCTGATTGGCTGCCTGCCTGCACGAATGCCTGTAGTCGTGATTGGATGCTTGAGTGTGACCCAGCGGAATGAATGGGAGATCAGCAGTATATCCGGGGACCTCTCACTGCTAGGCATCGTGTTCAGAAGCTGAAGTCCACTACGACGAGTAACTGGAGTAACTGATGCTTGACCTTGAAACCCCCGCTGGACGAGAAGGAGTGCTGTGGCTCTCCCTCACAATCTGAAGGCTGCTGTGTTTCCAAGGACTGACCCAGAGAGGACCTGGTAAGGCGCCCTCTTCCCGAGCTACGAGGGACCATCGTGTACAACTGATCTTTCCCAACGCTCCCTGGTAGACAGACCTTTGACAGGCTACCAACCCGATACGGGGACTGCTGTGGAACTCCAAGGAGAAGCACCCGGACTGTTGTGCGCCACTGTCGACGACCGCCGTCGCCGACCGGCGCCGCCGTGCTCCCGTTTGCCTAAGAACTTTAATTGATCATCAAACGCTCTCGTCTGCATCGTCATCCGCTTGTCTCCCGCTGGAGAAGGCCTGACCGTCAACGCGCCGAGGAGCATCCACCGGTGGGTTTCCCACCACCTAAAGACCGCAGAGACGCTGACGACTCGACGTCCTTGCTAGGCCACAGTTCTTCATCATCTCTTTGCGGTCCAGAACTATCGTCACCGAGGTGCCCCGCACGCCTCTTCCTTGCAGGACGCCAACGCTCTGTCGTCGATGAGCACCGCTAGGAACGAAGCTGCCACTTTCCTGCCGTAGTTCACCCTGTTCACCGTCGGACATTCGACGACCCGTGATTCCCGCCTTAAAGGGAGGGCACTCAAGAAGGGCCGTCGATTCCCCGACACCGAACGCCAAGTTCCCCGACACCTCGCGACGATCCGTGGCTCCCGCCTGAAAGAGAGGCACTCAAGAAGGATCGGTTGACGCATCGTCGGAGAACTCTACTCCACCAGGTACATTGGGGGGGTAAAACCTTAATAGGAAGAAGTGAGACTATTGAACATATGGACTGGGCTTGTGCGATATATCTTTATTTTACAGGTTGCCCAGGTGGGGGGATCTCCACACAGAACTGTGTCTAGTGGTAGGGGTCAGCATTCTGCCTATTGTTTCAACCATCTTACGTTCCTGCCTATCTCTATTGCTGGTTTACTCGTTATTGATCTGGGTGACATTTTAATCGTACAGTTGATGCACCTTAATGAGATTCGATAACATTAGTGGTAACACTTTAGAATTGTATATATTTATCATCATTGACTTCCGAGTACAAAGTGCGTTATTGTGATCGTGTACATACCTTTGAATATTAATTATATAAAGACTGTGTTTTCAGTAATACAGTGAGTGGACATTCCTTTGTGGGGGTTCGGGGACCACACTGTACTTAAGAACCAGCCCGCATCACCTCCTGAGAAGCTAGGCCTTGATTGCTCGTCCATTGCTACCGTAATAGAGAATCTTGGCTGGGGTCTTCTGTGCCTCTCCTCTACCATATAGAGAGCGGAAGTACAGACACCCCTACCAGTCTTTACAACCATCTGGAGTGGTTCTGGTTCTCCAGTCCCGCAAATAAACTGGAGTATTCAGGGGAGAATGTCCTTTCACATACTGTGTGCAATTCTGGCTGTCCTTCATGTGAACAGTATCCATCATTTGTTCATATAATTCTAGGTGTTCCCAGACAGAATATTTGGCATTTTTATGATATGGAGTTATCACACTTCTAATGGCCTTGATCTGCCTAATGGGATCTTTTTGCATAGCTCTCTTAATTTTGTTTGCCTTCTTTGTTCTAGTCCTCAGACTCAGAGACGCTGGTACTGGAGGTGGCTTCTTGGTCCTCTAGGCACTCCCTGATTCTGCCAGCTTGAGAAGGTCTTGCAGAATGTGGGTGCATAGTTTCCCTAATCCTGTGGTGCTCAGAAGAGTCTTCTGACTCTCCCCTGCTTCCAGGGTTGGTAGAGGATCCCCCCCCACTGCCTTAACTGGGTAGAGGTATTTAGGATGCTCTTTTTGGGCTTTATTTCCTTGAGTTCCCCAACATATTTCACACAATGGTCGCTTGGAAGTTGGTATTTTAGTGGATGTAATTCCCTGACCCTCCCCTCATAGGAGTCTTCCCGGTCAGAGATATCAGCCCTAATATATGGGTATCTGTGCGGGGATGCCCGTCCATCCATTTCTGGGGGGGGCGCTGATCTGTCAGTCCCATTTTACCAAACCTATTGAATTCTGTCAGCCCCATGGCTCCCGGCTCGTGTGAGCCAGTAGTCATGAAGTTGGCAGTGTTCATGGGGTTGAATGTGTTAGAGTCCCTAAGTACAGAGGTCCTGATGCTATGATCAGGTGTTGCCCGGTCCCTCCAGTTACAATTTAGTCTAGCACCCTCTTTCTCTAATCTTTCGACCTTTTCTTTTTCAGCCCCTATTTCCTGGTGATAAGCAAAACTCTGGGCCTTTTGTTCATCTATCAAGGCCTTACTGATCTCAATGATTTGCTCTTGCCCTGCTACTTGTTGGTAGAGTCCATCAATCTTTTCACAGAGGGCCTGATTGTCCCTCTGCACTTCCTGCATGTTTTGGGAGTACTGGGACATTCTCTGTTGCAAGTGATTCATCTCCTTGGTTTGTGTGTCTTTGGCTTGGTTGTTCTGTTCTCTTTCAGAGCACCGTCTACCCGTCTGGTGTGCTCCAGCAGCTTCCCATGCTCAGTTCTTAGTTGTTTTAACTCCTGGAGGACCAACTTACTTTCCTGTAACTTGGTTTGTAACTCGCTTATTTCCTGGCCTAGAGCGTCTTTCTCTTGATTTAGGGTGCCCCTCTGCTCCGCCAGGTCATCTCTTTGTTTTTTGATGGTGTTGGATTTCTGGTGCTACTGATCAAATTCCTCTTGAGAGTGGAGGTCTTTCACAATTAATTTATTATTTTCATCTTTCAATTTGTTTGTCTGGTCTTGCAGGATAACTGTTTGCTCTGCACAGGCTCTATTAAACTGTAATTGTTGAGCCAGCTTGTGAGCCAACCCTTTCCTGACACTCATCTTTTACTGCCTGTAATTGGGAGTCTTGCTCTGCATTCTCTTGCTGTAAGAGAGCCAGATCCTCTTTTAATTTTGTGACATAATATCAGATTCTGCCTCCAAAACTTGGCTCTTCTGTAGCCTTTGTTCTGCTGAGTCTAGATCATTCTGGATTTTCTCTAGTGATTCAATTTGATTCTGTGCCAGAACGATATTTTCAGCGTGCTTTTCCCGTATCACTCCTATGTGGAGGTATAGGTAGGTCACAATTCTGGCAATTTTGCTTTGCTCCTCTTTAACTTTTGGGGCCATGTACAATTCGCTGAGAGCTTGGTGTAATGGACCATTGTCCTGCCACATATCCAGGTTCATGGCAGTGACCTGTTGCGTGATTTCCTGTAGCCAGACATGTTCATTCTGTTCTGGCCACTCACCCCTTACAAAAAGCTTGTGCACGAGGTGCTCCCTAGCCATACCGATTTATACTGGGATAGCCATTTTGGAGATGTTCTTTCTTTATTAATTATTTCGGGGTTGATTTAATTTTACTTTTACAGACAGGTCTGGTTTTGGAGTATTTGTTTTGGGAGGCGTTTGTACAGTGTAGCACAGTATTCCAACCACACAAAGTATTACTACTCTGCAGGTTAGTCTGCTGTGTTAGACTGACACGGGTGGTAACCAAACTCAATCCCCGGACTCAAGCCCCCAAATTTGTTAAGGATTTCAATCAGGCGATACACCCTGATCTCGGCTTAGTATGCATCGCACAACTGAAATGCTAATTTTGTTATATATATAGGTTCAATATTTGAGAGATACACCACTCATATCACACCCCATTTTCAAATACCCCAGGTCACAATGGACCAGGAACCAGGCTGGTAGGTAAAGGTAATATTTATTTATTTATTTATTTAGAAATTCAAGAAAATCACACACTTTTTAATATATGGTGCAGAAATCACCAATGTGGTGACAATAACAAATAGGAATGTGAACAATGAATTTAAATGAACCCTTTAGCACCACAGATCGAAAACACTAGAGAATAGAGACACTTTAGAAGTTTGGGAAAGATAGCACTCAAGTTAGGATTTCCCCCTGCTCCTCAACCCACAAATAATCAATTCTAAACAGTGGTCAAAGTGAGAGGGAGCGGTCGGGAGCATTGCTCCTCTACTTTTTTAAATTATGTTTTACAGCTCCTATACTTTTATATTAAAAAGAAAACGTTCCGGAATGGTTTTGTTTTAAAATAAAAGCGTAGGAAGACGTTGCAGCTTGTACTTTCAGTGCACTGCACCGAACGTTCCCTTAAAAAGCAGGTGCAAGTGTTTGGGGGTTTGTATTGTGTGTGGGAGGGGGTGTGGTGATGGGGTTTGTGGGGAGCGGGGGCAGGCCAGCAGGGAACATAGTTCCACTACTTCTTTTGTACACTTCGACCACTGATTCTAAATAGATATAAGGAAGCAGCAGGTAATCAGGAATGAGGAATAAGAGACAGAATTTGAATGCAACCTTCCCTCCCCAAACAAGAGAGAAAAACAGATTTGAACCCTTGCAAGGTTAAAGTGACACTCAGAAATGGCTGAATAAAACAATGAATGAGTGCAGAAATCCTTAAATAAGTACAATTCTCTACGGGAACATCTAAACAGAAGAATGTACCCTTGCTAGTAATTATTTTCATATTATTTCTTTTTTTTCCACTTGTTTCAAATAATAAATTAATATCTTTGAGAGGTTTCCGAATTATAGAAATCCTAAAGTGGGATCTGCCGCTGTTCTTATGTAACCACCCAAATAGTAAAGTAGCTATGTGTTTCAAAGGACAAACATTACGGTGATGCTTCCAGTGTTTGAGAAATAAAATAAGAGGTGACTAATATAATTAAGGAAGAGTACAGGACAGTCACTTTCTACTTCCGAAGGTATCAAAAACATACATTTAAAGAAAACCTGAACACATAATCGGAAGTCAACAAAAATATAATCTCAACCTAAAATAGAACAAAATACAAATACATCCACATGATACATTTAGGAGGCAACGTTTTTTGTAAAAAGAGATTACAATGTGCATAAGTGTTTTGACACAATTATATACAAAAACCAAAAAAACATAGAACATTGGATTTATATTCATTTCTTTACATTATAATGACTAAATCATAAAGAAGAGTGCAAGTAGGACATATATGTGATACTGGTTCAGTAGATAAACAAGTATCATAGCCCAATTTCTAGGTATTGTTCAGTAATAGTCCCTTTTTGCAATTGTTAGTTTCAAGCAATTAATACTGCAGGGTCTTTGGTACAAGATATCTTTTTTATCCTTGCCAACGTGAAATTTGGTGGTTGGAACCGAAATGCAAGTTCCAAACGATCAGGGGTATGTATGTATGATTTGAATCCCTGTCTTCATCACGTTTCGGCGGTTATTCTATTACGATAGGTCCGCCTTCATCAGGGCTCCTAGTTGGTGACCCTGTGGAAAGTATATGGATATCGAGTCAGAAGGGTGGATGTGAAGAGGCGGTGGCCCCTAGTACTTAGGGCACTGTACAAATAAAAATATTTAAAAACTCTCGGCACCGGTGGCCGGCTTACCTGCCGGTGTTTGGGATCCCAGAGGTTCGGGTGTGGGACACACGGGGAAGAAAATCAGGCGACAAGACCATGCGTCTATGTGAATACTGAGAACTCTCAAGTAAAGTCACAATCACGTCTTGGTGATATCCTGCATAAGGTATGAAGATGATAGAAAAGAGAGGAACAGAGACTATAAATCAGAGGTCTGGACCCCAGGTTGTGTGGTGCTAATAGGTAATTGCTAAATAACCACATATAGCAAAGGTATAGATAGTGAGGAATTATGCTCTATCTATATTAATTACCTGATAGTAGAGAGATTTTACACCGCTTGGGTAAATTTTCACCTCTGTCAGTGTTTTGTGGAACGTGGTTGTTCACTGTAGGCTGGTGGCTGTTGCCTGTGTGAGGAAAGCACAAGTAAGCACCAGGACTCGTTTGTTCCGAGGATATTGAGATGGTGGATTAAATCCTGTGCACAAAATATATATGTGATTTAACGTGGTGACTGATGGTGCTTATGTCCAAGACCAGGATAGTGACAGGAGTACTCCAAAGGTACGCGTTGTGTGTTTGGAAGCCAAAGTGCATTGATGATGCCAAGTGCACGTGAAATTTGCAAAAAACACAGTGCAACGGCCGGTCTGAGTGTTTTAGACTCAATTACATGAGTCGAAGTGCCGGATGCATGGGCTTCGAAAGGAGTATTGAGTAAAGAGCGAGCCGGTGGCATGAGGGGTTAAGGGCTGCATGCGGGGAAAAGACGTGCCTGTTGAAAAGGACAAAAAAAGAGGAAGGACCCTTTTTACGCTTACCCGCTGCAATGCTTTTTTTGACCTGTTGTACGACTCAGCAGACGTCCGCTGCAAGGGGGAGAGGCTGGAGGCTTGTCTCGACCGTCTCGTCTGGTTCGAGGGTGTGTGTAGACTGTGGCTGCCTGCTTGGGGAAGCCGGGGCCGGAATGATCACGCATGCGCAAAGGCCGCGTAGTTGATCGCTGTCATGGCGACCCGAGAAAGAGTCACTCGAGCATGCTGGGAGAAAGTACCAGTTTACAGTGTGCCTCGGTGTAAAGAAAGTGTGGCTGTCAGCCTCATATAAAGTCGTGCACTGAGCCTGGAGGTAAGAGGAAGAATACATAACTCCGTGCGTAGGTTTAATATGTAACAAAGACAGAGAGCAACAGGAGCTTGGTTTCTCGCAGCTTGTTGATGAGAGCTAATGCGCGTGGGGAAAGGCTAATTAGTGGTAGTGGGCAGAGACGTGGGAGCAGACATATGTCACAATGGTTATATTACTGGCTGAAAAATTTCATTGAGCCCATGGTGGTAAGTGTTTAATCGATGTATCCACCTGGACTCCTTCCTAAGAAGACTGTGTTGAATGTCGGGGCTCCCCTTGATTTTCTCGAGTACCCACCAAAAAAGGTTGTTTGGTGTGTGGTTAGCCTCCATGTAGTGTGTAACTAGAGGTGATGTGAGATTCTTACACCTAATTCTAGATCTATGTTCCGAGATCCGGATGTTAACTGCTCTTGTAGTTTGACCTATGTATCGAAGTCCACAGGGGCATTCGATACAGTAAATCACATTCTGGCTTTTGCAGTTTGTGAGGTCCTTCAGAAGCCATTTGTGTTGTCCAATTTGGAAACTGCTCATTTTCTTTGTGAATTGGCAGGCCACGCAATTGCCACATGGGTGATGGCCCTGCAGTGGTCTTAATGTTCGTGTGGAATTCTTATTTGGCTGAAATTGGGAATGTACTATGTTCCTTAATGTTTTTTGCTCTTTTATATGCAAATCGGGGAATTGGTTCCTCCGGAAGGTTGAGGCGTGCTATGTGCCAATGTTTACTGATGATCTTCTTTATTTGTGATGTGTGGGTTCCAAAAGTAACAACACACGTAAGGCGATCTTCATTGGTGTCTTGGGTATCACATTGTAACTCGAGAAGGGTTTCTCTGTTACTGTTTCGTGCCCTTTTCCTGGCTTGCTCAAGCTGTTTTTTAGGATAACCTCTTGCTTTTAGGCGGGTGGTCAGATTATCTGCATGATAGTTAAAGTCTTCAGGTGTTGTGCAGTTTCTGCGTATTCGCAGATACTGTCCGTATGGGAGGTTGTCCTTGACATGAGTAGGATGGTTGCTGGAGTAGTGCAATAAGGTGTTCCTGGATGTAGGTTTGCGATACAAATTACATGTGAGTTTACCATTTTTTTGTTGAATCGACAGATCCAGGAACTTGATTTCAGAAGCACTATGCTCGATGGTGAATTGAATGTCAATATTACATGTGTTAAGCCAGGCCCAGAAGGACATCAGTTGGAGATTCTCTACGGGAGCAACACTGGAAAGTTACAAGAAATCATAAGCAAAAGATTGAGCAAAAGCATACAAATGGAAATTGAATGGAAGGTTTAAAACAATTGATAGTAAAAATAACACATGTACAACTTTGCAAAAATGCTCATTCCTGCCTAAAACTAACCAAAGTTTTTTAAATAAAAATGGGTGAAATAAAGTAAATTTGCGGATTTTGGGTTGGGGATTAGCTATGGATCCTGGGTACCATATGAAAGTAAAATGAGGTCTCTAGCCGTTAAATTGAGTGAGTTATGCAGGATCTAGTGAAGTGCATTTTTGGAAAATAATGGTGCAAAAAAGGAACAGAAATCAATTTTTTACAAGGACAGTTTTACTTTACGCTAGAGCATTCAGGCTAGGCTACCAGCTTGAGACACAGTAAGCTCTGGAGTTGATCTGCAGAATCAACCCCAGCAACTCCGCGCCCGCCCTGGCGGACCCAGTCCAATTACCCGAGGGAGGATTAAGGGTTTAGGATTTCACAAGACAAAATTATTAAAGATGTTAGCGCTAGCGCAAAGAATCAAAGGTAGGGTTTCAAGAATGATTGTGACAATATTACAGTTATCAGGATAAGGATTGGGTGACTTAGAGATTGGGATGGATCAAAGCAAAGCAAGGTTTACTATGTTTCTATGGATCCTATTGATACTCACAGTCCACTTTTAGTTTGGATTTTGGACAGTCAGCGCTCTGGATCACCACACGGTACTGGTCTAACACAGGGCTGCCGCACAAACTCAGCGGGGCAGAGTCAGCTGGGCAGGGACTAGATACCAAAGGATAGTTCTTCTGGACTGGCAGTTCTGGTTACTGGATACTATAGGGCATCAGTATAGAAGGATAGCAGGATAGCAGTGAGTGGCAGCAAGCCAGGTAAATTGAGGATGCTTCCCCAAAACACCACAGTGCCTCCCTTGGTTCTGGGGATTATTTTAGAGTTGAGGCCTAGCTCAAGCAGGATCAGCAATTGCTTGGCCTTGTGGTTGGGATCTGGAGTTTAGATGGATAGATGCAAGATGAAGACAGGAACATACAGGAACAGGACGCCGGCGTAGGAATCAGGAATCAGTGTGAGTGCTAGTCAGGGGCCCTTATTTATAATGCCAGATGACATAATTTCAGTATATGACAGGGATAGGATTCACTACCCACACCCCTAACAATAGGATTGGGCAAGGGCATAGTCTCAACCTTGCTCACAATTGGTTGGATATCAGAAAAGTGATGTCATGTTTATGAGGTGATTTTTACTGTATCTAGAAACTCCCACATTTCCTTTACTGAAAATCCAATTTTGCCAAAAACAGATATTTATGCAGTTGCCACCTCTTAGTAAATCAGATACACAGGTTACATATTTTGTGCAGCACAAAGTCTGTGCGACCTTGCTTTGCCTTTCTGACACATTTTGGTAATTTCACACATTAAAGAATTGGGCCACGATTCCCTAATTTTATACACAGATGCAAATTGTTCCTGGGATGTATGTACAAAATTTGACATTTGTAACATGGATGCTTTTCTGGTAATACAACATATATCACTGTTTCTGTCCAGAGTGTGTCACGACATTCTACCAAGTTTTCAGACACAGCCCACAATTCCACTTTTATGCTGTGAAAATTCCAAATTTTTACCAATTTTGACGGCTGAGATATAAGTCTTTATAAAGTTCTTTCTAAAATCTTCTTAAGATAAATGGGAGTCATTGTCATTTTTTTCTTCTCAGCTAACACCCACTATCAGTTTCTTTGAAGCAGGATGAGGGGCCTCTCTCTTGATTGAAGGTTTTATTGCCCCTCACACTTGACAGGTGAGAGTCCCAGCACTGCTATTGTCCTAGCCTGGAGCAAAGACAAATGTCTGATGAGCATGTGAAGTCCCTTTGTCCTGGTCCATTCAAAGTCTTTCAAGCTGGCAATTAGTGCTTTCCTGTGCCAGGAGTTTATAGTGTGCCTCTCTTCCAACTTAGCCTATGAGTTTTAGCCTTCATTCTCTCATTTTAAATCTTGACTTAAACAAAATCTGTGGAATCAAAAACAGCTCATAGGTGTACTTTTACCACCAACAAATCCTTTACATTGCTAAATAATCAGGTCTTGACCCAACAATTTACTTTTAAATAGGCCAATTTTTCTTCAATCAGCAAAAGCACATTTTACCACATGTGTTAACTAATAATATTTCTTTCTTTTTAAATTCGACTTGGCAGCTCCATCTGCCTTGGCAAACACTGGGCCTCATTCCGAGTCCGGCGCTAACCAATGGCGGTAGTAGCGCCTTGGTCGGCACCGGACCCGTACCGGCACCGCCCTGGTGGAATGGGAAATTACCGCCCTATTCCGAGTTGACCAGGGCAGTAATTTCCCATTCCCCAGGGCTCTTCCCCATTCCCAAATGAGCCCCCATAGGACTCAATGGGAATGGGGAAATTGCAAATAACGGTGACCGTACTTTACGGTCACTGTTATTGGCTAAAAAGCCCCTTTGCGCCCTCATCCCTAACGCCTGCTAAAAGCAGGCGTTAAGGACAAGGGCGCAAAGGGAACTCGGAATGTGGCGGTGAGGGATTACCGGCACCGGTCTCGTTAACGGTGACCGGTATCACTTACCGCCATACTCGGAATGAGGCCCACTGTCTTTGCAACCAAAGTCATTTTCCTGGAAGCATGAGTTTTATCAGCACAATGATACATGAAACTAACCACGCTTAGTTGGAAGTTCTTTGAAGACAGCTGATGTTTGATACATTGTAGAAAAATACGCGTGCTTTTCCGTGCCAGTGAAAGCAGAGTCTTTGGTTGATTTTTCAAAGTTGCTTTTGACTGGAGCTGTCATCAAATGAGGCCCGGGTCCTCTGAGACATAATGAATGATCCTGGACATGGCAGGGCTTTTTCAGTCACAGTAGTTTCATGAGAAATTGATGAATTTAGCGGTAAGAAGCACTTCTAAGGTTGAAAAAGGTGTCATTTTTAAATGGGAATTTTGAGATTTCCAGCAGGGCAATGCTGCCTCTTTCCCTTAATTTGTAGAAAGATATTGCAGAGCACACTGGCACACTCCTGCGATGTGTACTCTGTTCCTCCCCACCTGAAGTGTGTGTGGCAGGGTGATGCAGCCATTATTTTGGTGGTTGTAAAAACGTAATTTTGAGTTCCTGGCGCACACAGGTGTTAGCACAGCCATTTTGCTGTTTCTTGCACCAATGCTGCAAGTGATGCGGTAAGGCATATCTCAGTGGGTCAATGTATCCCACACTAATCAGAGTCTAATTCAAACAGACCGAAATGGGGCTTGGCTGCAGAGGCTAACAAAGGAAACAGAAAACCCCCAACAACCTTTGATATGTGATGTGTGAACCTGAAGCCAGCTCCCGTCCTTAGTATCAATGGACAGTGACATGTCATGTCTGGGAATGCGTGGAATACACTAGTCATCCCCGCAGGGAGACCACATTCAGAAGGTAGGAGTATGTGATTTGATGGAGACAGCAAGTCTGTACTGCCGCAGCTTCAAGGGAGACCTGACGCTTTAATCAGGAACCACATGGAGCTCAATTAACTATAGAGACCCTTTGATCCACAACAGACAAGAAGATGGGTGGGACTTAGTGCTACATGTTTTCACCCCTTTATCTTTTCTGTTACAGAGCACTCTGGTTATGATATCATGCATACAGGAGGTTGTTGGTGCAGACCCAGGATTAGTTCATTAAGGTAGGCTTAGCCTACACCAATCACTGTGACCCATTTGGCATTAAAAGAGGGCTGCGTCCTTCTTTTGGGCCGATCAGCTGACAACTTTGCAAGGAGTAGCAAGAACAACTCAGCATTGGACCCTGGCTATACGTGCAGTCTGCCTTATATCAGCCGTCAGTGAAGGAAGGCAAGGACCTCCAAGAGGGAATCAATATCCCTTCCCTAAACATCTCCGAGGGAACAGAGGGAAATACTGAATACAGCAGCTCCAGAACTGTTACCCTACCAGCACACAGCGTGCCCTGCTAGGCTCTGCAGGAAGCGTCCTAGGTGGGAAGTGCCTCAAAGTCTCTGAACCAAACCAAGGCCAAGGCAGCTGCCTGCAACACTCTCCTCATCTGCCTTAAAGGATGACACAAGCCCTGTGGAGAAGCTAGGAGGGGTGCATCGACAAGTGTCTACCGGCTTCCACCTTAAAGGACATTTTCAAGCCAATTGAGCCACTTGAGCTGCAACCGACTGCACCGCTGAATGTTGTTACGCTGCAGGCACTAAAGCCATCTGAGACACCTTGACCAGTGCTTCAGAACCACCAACCAACACTGAGACAATTCCTAACTCTGAGCCGCTGTGTAGGCCAGTCTATAGCTGTCCATCCAGCCTTGCTTGCCCTACTGTCTGCCGCCTGATACCCGCAGCTGTCTCGCATCTTGAACTCTGTTGCAGAACCTGCAAAGTGCACTGAAACCGACTTGACCCTGTCAAGCACCAAGAACATCTACAACACAAGGTACATTGTGGTTGTGTCCCCCTGGTCCTTCTCCGAAGGCCCCTAGTGACATTTTATGACCCATTGCTCCCTTTGTGTTGAAACCAAGTATTATTGAACTATTGTGATTGATTATTTTACCGACTACCCTCCTGTCAGTATCCAGAGTGCATCCAATGTCCTTCTTTTAAACTGTGTCCTCTGCATTCCTAACAGGGTGGGTTGTATTTTATAGTGTGCTAGTACTGTCTGTTGTGATAGTAATAAAGTGGATATTGTTATACAGCCATGACTGGACAGTCCTTTTTATAATTGGGTAATAATTGTATTTTCACTGTGTTGCAACTAACCAATGATCCATGACCTTGAGGAGATGAGCCTGCCATTCAATCCACGTTACCAAAATTGAACACAAAGATTTATATTTTGCTTGCATTTCCAATCTGTTTGGATCTCTTCTGGTGTACTAGAGGTGTGGGGCTGCTTTATGGTTTAGAAACCGACATTCATCCCTGCCCCGGAAGTTGATTCATCACAGTGGGGGAGACTGGATGACAGGTTTGAAAGCTCGTCGGGAGTGGGGACGTTAATCTATTTGTCAGTCAAACACCTATTTAGCCTTCCTTTGAACCATAAAATGCATCTTTCACCAGGGAAGAGAGGTAAGAGAGAAACTGGGCCAGAAAGGTCTGCGTTCACTGCCAATTCAGACCTATTGTGGCCTCAAACAAGGCTGCATACAGGCCGCCACATCATTTATAGGTAAACAACTTGCCGCTGTCAGATACTTCCCTCCAAAAATTGGATCCCAAACCATTGCGTGGCTATTATACGGAGATGACTTAGTTCTTGTTGATAAGACGTCCATTGGTCTGCAGAGACAACTATCAGTCTTACAGAAATATGCAATTGAAAATAATCTGGAAATAAATGTGTACAAAACAAACATCATGAAACAAAAATTCGGCAAGGGAGCATATAAGTTATCCAATTTCAAATGGTCCATAATTGCCTAACCCCTTTTGTGCACAGACGAATACAAATATCTAGCTACCAACATCAACAATAGCAAAAATGATCTTCCATATAAGATCGAAATAAAACATAAAATGCAAAAATTAAGCTCTCAAGCAAAGATCATACATGGCAAATATGGCAAATTTTCACATTATCCGGTGATAATATATTACAAACAAAAAGTGCTCCCTTCAGTTATCTATGGCGCTCAATCCAAATCAACACACTGCCAACCAGATTGGGATTACATCGAAGGCACTTTTTGGAAATCACTGCTGCCCGTGCCTTGCTCCTACTGTCATGATCTCTGCTTCCAAAAGGTCAGGGTTTTCCCAACTCCCTTGGAAGCAGATCCATAACCCAGGTTCCGAGTGCCAACCAGTCCCAATTGGGACCTTTTGGACCCAGTCCTGGCGCCAGTGGCACCAGGCTCATAAATATGCCCAGTCCCAGCGCTGGAAGCGCCGGGCTCATAATGCTTGGGTGGACTTACCTGCAGCAGACCATGCTGCTTACTTGCCTGCCAGTTGAGTCTCTGATCCTCTTCTGTTTGGAACTACTTTTCCTGTTGGGTGGGGCAGGAGCCACTCCCTAGATTCAGAACACTGGAACTCTTCTGGAAAGCAGGAACTCTTTTCTTACCTAGGCGTGGCTGTGGAAGGAGACACCTAAGCACTACAGGAGGCTATTTAAACCACACCCGATGGATGAATCTTGCTTTGCGTTATTCTGCATCCTCAGCAGCAGAACGCTCATCGTGTCTTCTGCATCTGATCCTGGGCCTAAGGAAAAAGGCTTACCATTCTGAATCCAGTCTTCAGCAACACCTATAAAGACAAGAAAGAACAGGTTAGCATTACGGTCTTCAGTGACAGCTCTTCACTTACCTGGTCCATCGGCTGTCACCAACGCCTCGCGCTGCATTCCGGCATCTGAAAGACAAAGGCTTACCTACTCCTTGTGCGCTCCGGAGGTCTTCACACTGCATTCCGGCATCTGAAAGACAAAAGCTTACCAACTCTTTGCACGCTCCGGAGGCCTTCGGCGCTGCATCCCGCATCTGAAAGACAAAACAAGGTGCGTTTAAAGACATTGGGGAACTTTAATACTCACGTGCCATTACTCCTTTCCACATCTAACCCAGTGGGTATTCCGGCACCCTGCAGCCGCCCCGAACTTATACCTGCAAAATAAAAAGAAAGTTAGAGCGCTTCGTGATGCAGGCAACAAGTGCTTACTTACGTGCTTCCAGGCGCTTCTATTCATCACACGGGCTCCATCTTCAACTCACTTCAGCCCGCCATCCGCCATCGCCGGAACCCTGCAAAACAAGAGACATCATTACTAAAGACTTTAAAGACATTAGAATTACTCGAAACTTACCGTTCGTGCAGTAAACGACGGACAGCAGTCCTCTGAAGTCAAGAGGCCTGCTCCCCTTATCCAGTGAAGAAACTGGTTACAGCACCCTGCCTCGAGGCAGATGGAGAGCACGGCATTCACTTACCTAAGGTGAGAGCGTTAACCTTTGGGGTTCTACAGGAGAAGAGAAAGGGAAGAAGAGAGAGACATTCAATAACCCAGTTCATTAATCCCACATTTTCTATCTGCAGACATCTTACCCTTCGAGCCAGACATACAGTGCACAGAGGTCCAGCCCAAAGAGCCAGCCGTGTGTTACACATCACCTTTGAAGATACGGTATACGCCCAGTCAAGACCGGCGCCTCTACGGGAATCAGGTGAGCGTTACAGAACGCAAAGCCTACCACAAAACTCCCGTCCAGGCGCTATGGAAACCTCGGATACCGACCAGCTAGCCCAGTTACTTGGGGAACTAAGGGCAGAAGTGCATGCAGCCCGTCAGGAAACGAACGCTCTAAGAAGGGAACTGATTATTTCCAAGGAGCGAACAGATGATCTCGCTAGACAATTACTACAGTCACAAGCCGGACAGACCCTGTTACCCGCATCTGGGGGAAATCTTCCTTCTACATCCTCTATGAATCCAGTGCAGATCAACCTACCTGGGAATGTACCTCTGGCTCCGCCCGAACGATTTTCTGGTGACCCAAAGAGGTTTGCAGTATTTATCAATCAGTGCCGGTTGCATTTCTTATGCCGGCCAGCAGCCTTTCCAACTGATCAAGCTAAAGTAGCTTTCGTGCTTTCGTACCTTAGTGGTAATGCGGCAGACTGGTCGATCCCTCTAGTAAATCAAGATGATCCGGTCCTCCATGATTTTCAAGCTTTTCAGCTCAGTATGGAAAAACTGTTCGCAAGACATTCACAGGGGCAGGCCTTGGACAATGAGCTTCTTTCGTTGCGACAAGGTAATCAAGACCTTTTGGCTTATATTGCGTCTTTCAACAGACTGATAGTGGAAACTCACTGGCCTGAGGACAAAAGGATTACGCTGTTTTATAGAGGTCTACGCGGAGAGCTCAAAGATGTGTTAGCCCAAGTAGTGAATCCCCCACAAGATTGTTCGGACTATATAGACTTAGTCGTTCAAATAGATCACAGACTGCAGAACAGGAAGGCCGATCGTTCCAAGTTTGATGCTCGAGTATTTTCCAAACCGCCAACTCCTTCCAAAGGAGTAGACTCCGGGGTACCCATGCAAATAGGGGGTCTGAAAGGTCCTCTAACACAAAAGGAGCGGGAAAGGAGAAAACAGTTGCAATTATGCCTCTATTGCGGAAACTCAGGGCACTTTCTTCGAGACTGTCCGGTGAAACCTGCCAAGAAGGCAGTAGGAGCTGCAGTTACCAAAGTTACAAACTCTGAGCAGGGAAACGACCTCGCCCGACAAGAATAGAGGTCCTCTTGCCGAGCGTGAAAATCAGTTCCGTGACCTCGCATTTCGTGATACCTATGGTCCTCATTAGCCCTGATAATCCGGATCGATTACATGCAATTGAAGCTTACGTCGACAGAGGTGCCATCGGCAATTATGTGGATCATGAAATGGTTTTGAGGATGAATCTAACTCTTTGTCCCAAGGCTGTAAAGGACGTCATTACTACGGTGGATGGTACGGAGATAGCCTCCGGGCCAGTAACGCAAACCACTCAAGAAGTGACGCTAGTAAGTCAAGATGGTCACCATGAGAAGATCGTGTTCGATGTGATCAAGGCCCCTCAGTTTCAGATTATTCTAGGAATACCTTGGTTAGAGAAACACAATCCTCTGATCGATTGGCGAGCAAGAACGGTCCAGTTTCCAGAATGTGTCTCTACTTGTCACCCTCCACCTGGTGTTGCACTGGCAGCAATTTCTTCAGAGACTCCCCAGTTACCTCCCGAATACCTAGAATACCAAGATGTTTTCCGGAAGGATCAGGCTAACTCTCTACCTCCTCATAGGTCTTATGACTGCCAGATCGACCTGATACCTGGATCTACTCCTCCTTGTAGTAGAATTTATGCCCTCACCGAGCCTGAGAACCTTCACCTTCGACAATACCTGGATCAATACCTGGCAAATGGGTTTATTCGTCCTTCCAAGTCCCCTGCTTCTTCAGCTTTGTTCTTCGTTCCAAAACAGGAAGGAGACCTTAGAACTTGTATAGATTATCGCTCCCTGAACCAGATCACCGTTAAGAATAGATATCCGTTACCTTTGATCCCTGAACTCCTGGACCAAGTCAGAAAAGCATGCATATATACAAAGCTGGATCTTAGAGGAGCTTACCACTTGGTACGAGTAAAAGAGGGCGATGAATGGAAGACGGCCTTCCGCACTAAGTATGGGCTATTTGAATATCAGGTCATGCCCTTCGGACTTTGTAATGCCCCGGCCGCCTTTCAATATTTTATGAACGATGTCCTCAGAGAGCTCATAGATGTGTGTGTTGTTGTTTACATTGACAACATCCTCGTTTATTCTTCATCGGAATCTGAACATCGGAAACACGTGAAAATGGTCCTCGAAAGATTGCGTCAACACAAACTTTTCGCTAAGTTGGAAAAATGTGTTTTCAACGTGACTGAAGTTGAATTCTTGGGATTCATATTATCACCTGGCGGAGTGCGTATGGATTCAAAGAAGGTCGATGCAGTTCTCAAATGGCCATCACCATCCTCCGTAAAAGGTGTGCAAAGCATGTTAGGCTTCGCTAACTTTTACCGCAGGTTTATCCCCGAATTCTCTCGAATAGTCCAGCCCATCACTGCCTTGTTAAAGAAAAACAAACGTTTTGAATGGTCTACCGAGGTGGAACAAGCTTTCCAGGATTTGAAGACTAAATTTATCTCTGCACCAATCTTAAAACACCCTCGCCCCGAACTCCCCTACATCGTGGAAACTGATGCTTCAAGCCTTTCCATGGGGGCAGTTCTATCACAAAAGGACCCGGTAACCAATCAGTTGCATCCCATGGCATTTTGGTCCCGCAAATTCTCGCCTCCTGAAATCAATTACACAATTACTGACAAGGAACTTCTGGCTATCAAGTCTGCCTTTAAGGCTTGGCGGCATTATCTGCTGGGGGCCCGACACACCATTACTGTGATTACGGATCACCGAAACCTGCAATATTTGAAAACCGCAAAAGCCCAATCCTCTAGACAACTCCGTTGGGCATTATTCTTTGCCGAGTTTGACTTCATAATTACCTATCGACCTGGTACAAAAAACGGTAAAGCTGATGCCCTTTCTCGGATGGGAGTGGAAGAACACTTGATCAACCCTAAACCTGTACCAATCATTCCCGAACAAAGAATTCTGGGTGTAATCGCCACAGAATCCATAGAGGAAGTTAAGATTAAAGCCAGGCAACTTGTAACTCCAGCAGACATACAGAATTGGCATCTGCAGGGAAAGGACTTTGCAGTAAAGGACAACTTATTGTATTTCCAAGAACGATTATACCTACCCAGCACAGATTTACAGAAAAAAGTAATCTCTTGTTATCACGATTCTTTAATGGAAGGACATCCCTGTATGGCCAAGACCTCAGAAAAGATCAAGCGCTACTTCTGGTGGCCGTCTTGGAAAAAAGATATCAGAGACTTTATAATGTCCTGTGGAGTATGCGCCCAAAACAAGAGTCAAAAGGAAAGACCAGCAGGCCACTTACGCCCTATTGACATCCCACCTCGCCCTTGGCATACGCTTTCTATGGACTTCATCACCGATCTACCTCCATGCTCCGGATACAATACGATTCTAGTAATCGTGGACTTATTCTCCAAGATGGCACATTTCATTCCGCTCAAAGGCTTGCCAACAGCAGCAACTCTGGCCGGAGAATTTCTCGAAAACATCGTCCGACTGCACGGTTTTCCTTCGGTTCTAATTTCGGATCGAGGTAGTCAATTTATTTCTAATTTTTGGCGAAGTTGCTGTCGGTCGGCTCAAATTGATGTGAGACTATCGACCAGTCACCACCCTCAGACCGACGGACAAACCGAGAGGACCAATCAAACTCTGGAACAGTATTTACGCTGCATGCTGCAACAAACTGAAAAAACTTGGAAAGACATCCTTTGGATAGCCGAATATGCCTACAATAACTCTGTCCATTCGGGAACTGGGAAAACCCCGTTTTTTCTTTTGTACGGCAGTCACCCTCGAACCTCGGAGTTGGATCCCCTCCAAGATCTTGAAACACCAGCAGTAGACTACCTGCATTCTACAATCACCCAAGCCTTTAAGGAAGCTGTTTCTCACCTTCAAAGGGCTAAAGAACAATACAAGAAAGGAGCAGATCAACATCGGAAGGAAGCCCCTCAATATCAAGTAGGGGATGAAGTCTGGTTATCCACCAAATATCTACCTCTAAAAGGGCCACGCACATTTAACCCAAGATACCTTGGTCCCTATTCCATCACTACCATAGTAAACCCAGTAGCGGTCAAGTTGGACTTGCCCCCGCACATGAAGATACATCCGGTCTTCCACGTCTCTCTATTAAAACCCGTGCAACCTCAAACCCGACTAACCAAATCTCCAAAACCTATCCTAGTTGATGGAGAACTCGAGTTTGAAGTCAAAAGCATTCTGGACTCCAAGATCTCCAAATCTAAACTATTCTACCTAATTGACTGGAAAGGCTACGGCCCCCAAGAGAGATCCTGGGAACCTGCTGAATATGTCCACGCTCCTCGCCTAATCAAAAGATTTCACCGAACATTTCCTGACAAGCCAAAACCCCCGGAGAAGCCCGGTTTGGGAGGGGCCTTGAGGGGGGGTACTGTCATGATCTCTGCTTCCAAAAGGTCAGGGTTTTCCCAACTCCCTTGGAAGCAGATCCATAACCCAGGTTCCGAGTGCCAACCAGTCCCAATTGGGACCTTTTGGACCCAGTCCTGGCGGCAGTGGCACCAGGCTCATAAATATGCCCAGTCCCAGCGCTGGAAGCGCCGGGCTCATAATGCTTGGGTGGACTTACCTGCAGCAGACCATGCTGCTTACTTGCCTGCCAGTTGAGTCTCTGATCCTCTTCTGTTTGGAACTACTTTTCCTGTTGGGTGGGGCAGGAGCCACTCCCTAGATTCAGAACACTGGAACTCTTCTGGAAAGCAGGAACTCTTTTCTTACCTAGGCATGGCTGTGGAAGGAGACATCTAAGCACTACAGGAGGCTATTTAAACCACACCCGATGGATGAATCTTGCTTTGCGTTATTCTGCATCCTCAGCAGCAGAACGCTCATCGTGTCTTCTGCATCTGATCCTGGGCCTAAGGAAAAAGGCTTACCATTCTGAATCCAGTCTTCAGCAACACCTATAAAGACAAGAAAGAACAGGTTAGCATTACGGTCTTCAGTGACAGCTCTTCACTTACCTGGTCCATCGGCTGTCACCAACGCCTCGCGCTGCATTCCGGCATCTGAAAGACAAAGGCTTACCTACTCTTCGTGCGCTCCGGAGGTCTTCACACTGCATTCCGGCATCTGAAAGACAAAAGCTTACCAACTCTTCGCACGCTCCGGAGGCCTTCGGCGCTGCATCCCGCATCTGAAAGACAAAACAAGGTGCGTTTAAAGACATTGGGGAACTTTAATACTCACGTGCCATTACTCCTTTCCACATCTAACCCAGTGGGTATTCCGGCACCCTGCAGCCGCCCCGAACTTGTACCTGCAAAATAAAAAGACAGTTAGAGCGCATCGTGAAGCAGGCAACAAGCGCTTACTTACGTGCTTCCAGGCGCTTCTATTCATCACACGGGCTCCATCTTCAACTCACTTCAGCCCGCCATCCGCCATCGCCGGAACCCTGCAAAACAAGAGACATCATTACTAAAGACTTTAAAGACATTAGAATTACTCAAAACTTACCGTTCGTGCAGTAAACGACGGACAGCAGTCCTCTGAAGTCAAGAGGCCTGCTCCCCTTATCCAGTGAAGAAACTGGTTACAGCACCCTGCCTCAAGGCAGATGGAGAGCACGGCATTCACTTACCTAAGGTGAGAGCGTTAACCTTTGGGGTTCTACAGGAGAAGAGAAAGGGAAGAAGAGAGAGACATTCAATAACCCAGTTCATTAATCCCACATTTTCTATCTGCAGACATCTTACCCTTCGAGCCAGACATACAGTGCACAGAGGTCCAGCCCAAAGAGCCAGCCGTGTGTTACACATCACCTTTGAAGATACGGTATACGCCCAGTCAAGACCGGCGCCTCTACGGGAATCAGGTGAGCGTTACACCTACCCAATAGCCATTTTACACTACGAACTTGGTCTATCTTCCCTCAAAGCAAAGGTCTGGTGGAATACAATAGACTTGTATAGGAAATACTTTATGCAAGATTGTTTTAGAAACACCATAATCCTGATTCTCACGGAGGCCAATTGAGAACGACGCCCACAAACAGCTAACTGAATGGAGTGAATCTTTCAAACAAATAATGTAAAGGGCCATACATCGATATAAGTACTCTCATAACGAACCCAGACAAGGCAAAAATAAAATTGTGGTACTAGGATTGGATTGAGATGTGAGAAAAATGCAAAAACTATCAAATCTGGGATGCTACCAACTTCCGGTTAAAATGAATTGATCAAGTTCAAAAATATATGATGAAATATCCTGACAAACAATACCTTGCAAAAGAATTGAGACTACGGCTGGACCTTTGGCCGACGAGCGCAGTCGTTGCAATAGGACAGAAAGAAGAAACACCAAACTTAAAATGCAGATACTGCAACTCTGAATCCGCCAATGAATCATTAAAACATCTACTAGTATATTTTAAAAGTCTAACCCAGTTGAGAATTGAAAATTATCACACATTTTTTAAAAAGTATCGCGTATTAGACCAAAGAGAAATGTGGTATCAGATAATTAATAATAATCATTTTTCTTTAAACCTGGCTATAATAAGCTTTCTTGAGAAATTACAATTGCAATAAGAAGGAGTTAAGGAAATGAAGAGGCAACAAAATGTCACAGAAATGATTCGATAAAAGATTAAAAGGAGCTAAAATGTTTTAAAACAAGTTTTACAAGTATTTTAGTCTGCATGTAATATAATGCAAGTAAGATTTTTAGAATTACCAACTATATTCCTCAAAGTATCAAAATGCAAAAGGCTTATTTTCAAGCTGAAACGCCAACAAACTCCCCCACCCAAAAAAAAAAAAATACTCTTTGCTTTTATGCAAATCGCTAGGACTGGGTTCTATGAAGGGATACTGTGTTGAGCAACCTGACCAGGCCAGGCCCCCTGGCTCCACCCCCTCCTTCCCACAGCACTGCCCCTCCAAAGTGGTGACAGTTCCCCTAATACAGTTTTTAAATTGCCAGCATTGCAAGGGTTACTGTTAACATTAAAGTAAATCAGTGGATTTGTAATGTGTAGAAACAGTTAACCATTTGATCACCAGGTGTGAGGGCATGGCTGGCTGAGAAAGCTTTTGGCTCTAATTATCCAATTACATACAGATACTACCATGAGAGTTCGGCTCACAATGCAAGGACTCCTGTCCGTCCCTTTTCCTACTTGTATTGGTCTAAAGCAAGGATGCACATTGGCGGCCTCATTGTTCAATCTCTTTATCTTTGATTTAGGTCTGTCATTTCGTGGAATTACAGTGGACGCTCCGGAGTTAGGGGGCCAACGTATCCCTTGGATACTTTATGCAGACGATTTGGTCTTGATTTCCCAGACTCCCATAGGTCTGCAAAATCTTTTAGCCCGATTAGCAATCTATGTGGAGGCAAATGGCCTAATAGTAAATCTAACCAAATCCCAGATTATGGTTTTCAGTCCCGCTACTAGATGTAAATCTTACAAGAGATTTTGGTCTTTCCAACAACAAACTATGGATATTGTCTCGGAGTATAAGTATCTCGGTGTTTCCATTCAAAACACGGTTAGTGATGGGAAACTGTTATATATGTTAGACTCGAAATTGCTAAGCTTGATATCGCAAGCGAAAATCCTACTTTATAAATTTGGGAAATTTACGCTGAAACATATTCTGATGTATTATGAACAAAAGGTTGTCTCCATTTTACTCTATGGCGTTCAATCCAAACTGTATTCTAAGGATAGCATATGGAATAGACTTGAGGCTACTTTTTGGAAAAAGGTTTTGCGTCTTCTGAACTGCACACCGCTCCCAATACTACGGTTTGAATTGGGTTTGAACTCTCTCCATAGTAAAGTTAAATGGAGAATGTGTGCCTTTTTCCGTAAAAGCCTTCTCGGCTTGACCAATAATAATATCTTGAGTACGGTTGCTCTTCACCTAACTGGGTCTACAGCTGTTTTTCCGCTAAAATGGAGAAATATAGTTTTGGACACTTTAGTTGGAGCAAATATCTCTTTACAAGTTCTCATTGATCACCCGGCACAAGCAAAAAGAAAGTTCTTCTATTGGGATTGGATTACAAATTATGATCTTTGTGTAAAATATAGAGATTTTGATGCTAATCTCTTTGGTACTAAATGTCTAGGCCAAGCGGCAGGCTATCTCATGAAATGTCCATCTGCAAACATACGCAATAAATTCCTGCGGACAAGGTTAAATTTATGGCCGACGAGAGAAATTTTGGCTAGACGTAAACTTATTCAAGCGGACCTCAACTTCTGCCGATTTTGTGAGAAACAAAATGTAAGGGAAACCCTCCAACACATAATTGTGTCCTGTCCAAACCTAATAGCCATTCGTGATAAACATTGTAATAAGTTATTGAGTTTGTATATGGAGAAGAATGATAACGAGATATGGAGTATTTTATTTAAGAATGTTAGATTCTCAGTAATGAAGGCCATTATCCACTTTTTAGAGGCAGTTTTACCTGACAAAATAGTGATTTAACTAGTCTACCATAGAGTATTCTTTTTATATACTCGTGAATTATCTCTATAATTATCACTATTAACATGGTTCCTATTTTTCTATAGATTTAATCGCATCTTCTTATTGAACTTAAATCTTAATTTATAGGCCTATTTTCTAACTCTGTTTCTTTTGTTTATTCTTTTCCATTATGCCGGTTGTTGACATTGTATGTAATTCTATATGATTTTCATCAATTTTAAATTGTAATGACATTCTTTTATAATTGTTATTGATTTTGAAAAGTTGATGTCTTCAGCTATATCAAAATAAAAAAAAATAAATAAAAAAAAAGTGACATTACAGATACATCACTATTTTTAAGCCTTACAAATGATGCTTGTGAGCTGGTGTTCTCTGAGGCTTTGCGATACATCACCCTTATCTGTAGGGATCTAGCAAGATATAGGGCTTCACAGCAAAAAAGCTGAGAGCAAAGAGTGCAATGCCTCCATTGGAACCCTCTACTGGGAGTGCAATGCTCATCCCGACTGATTTAGACAGTCAGCACTATACATCAATTTCAGCTCTTAATTGTCCAGGGTACATCAAGGATACCAGATGCACCATCTGCAGGCTCCTTCAACAGAGTATCACCCCATGAATATTAACAAGCTAGGTAAGGGACAATCAGAGTGTAAAGATGGGTCCTGGAAAAAGATTACTTGGACATCCTGGATGTACCACTGACTCCTTTGATAAGTTCCTTGTACATTACATCAGGTACATAAGGTCAGGCACACATAAATTAAGGGCAATATGCACCAGCATCCTCTCTCAGGGGCCTACATCTCCAACTGACTCTCACAGATCACCACTCATGCATCAACATTCTCTCAGGCTGCATTCTCTGTCACTCACTCCAACATTCCATGTATTCTACTCAGGGTCCAGGGGAAGCTTAGTCACTACATATCTCCCCCCTTAATAATAAATAAAACAACACCTACCAGCAAGACACACACTCACAAACACACACCATCCAATGCACGTGCATCCCTCACAACAGGAACACTCTACACACACACACAAACCCTAAGACCGTAATCACCCTGTGGGACAATTACTTCTCCAAACAAAGTCTCTCCCCTTTTCCACACAGTAAAGAAGAGACACCATCAACATCAACAAAGATGCACTTCCAAACTCCTCAACATTATAAGGCATTCCAGCCCTTTTACAAGTTTTCTCATCTCACAGCGCACAACATCACATCATTCACCCGGCTCCCTCACAACCCTCTCCATACCACAACTCACTGGCTGCACACACCACATTGTCCATTCAACCAGGCTGGATATTCCAAATACCCGGATAGCCAACGCCACAACACTCAGCGTTACTATCCCACATGTGCCCGTGTTGAAAAACACCTTCTACAAACACCTCTTCAACTACAGGGAGCACGTCATAACACCATTCACCACATCATACAACTATTCATCATCCCACAGGACATAAGTCAACAATTCCCTTCACTAACACTTCAACATGTCATACAATTTCAATAACTTTGCATTTCTACCAACAATGAGTTCTATTCTTAAACTTCCAAGTTCTCTACCATAAATAAAAGTCCTACCTGTAAAATCAAAATCTTTAGTGTGGCAACATTTCACAAATCACTTTTCTGAACTCCATTTACTGCAAAACTAACCAGTCCACAATGCCTATTAATCTTTAAAGTCCATCTGTGGGGAAAAGAACTGTTAAACATAACTTTTACTATCAACTCACAAATATCCACTTCACTACTGTGCATGCCTAATAGATGCTATGACTCCCAAACTCATCCAGTGCACACAAAATCAGTTGCACTCACCATCTCATCACATTCATCATAGAATATCTACAGGCCTCACATCATTACTACTATAACAACTAATAACCCTAACCAAAACAAATAAACCAATTTGTCTTCATTGTTGCTCCTCCTGTCAGCATCAACTTGTGGGATATTTTGACCCATTCCAATGTGCCACACTGCATCGCAGTAGAAATGAGGAAACAGTCCAAAATGGACACGCTTACTCCTGTAGGTGCCAAAATCTGCAAAACCGTGTTTGGGTCACAACCAAGGAAAGGCTGCAACCCTGCCACACACAGTCAAAGTGGCAGTGAAAAACAGAGTTCTCACTACAGGAGCATGCCAGTGGGTTCTGTTACACTCAACATGAAGCAAGGCAGCCGTACTTTGCTGTAAAAGCGAAAATGCCTTTTAAAATGGTAGCTTTGCAACCTTCAAATTTGCTGTTTTTGGCACTAGATCCATTTGTGTACATTGAATTATTGAAAGTAAAAAAGGTACTGAAATGCCAGAATCATCCAGTGTGGCTCAGAGGAACTGGGCCTCATTGACTGACAGCTTTAGAAAATGTATCTAAGGAAAAAGCAGCCCCAGAAACATTTGTTTTCAGTTCCACGGGAAAAATGCGGCTAAAATTGCAACATGTAACAATTTCAGCTGTGCAGACAGAAACTTTAAACAAAGGCTGGGCACAAGTATACAGACTGCAAACAAATCCCAGTACTCAAGGGAAGAACTAGTGCTGAATAAAATGTATGTGCTGCAAAGGAAAAGCGGATTTAAAAGAACCCGTTTAATGTGAAGAAAGTGCAAAATCGCCTGTCTGAAAAGCATGTTTTTGTTGAAAGGCTTAATTCTTGAAGAAATGTCAAAGGATTGCTTATGTCAAAATACACTTATAAACTGTGTTCATTTTCTATGTTTTAATCAAAGATGTAGGTAAAACTTAAAGTAACCCAGTTTGGAGTTAATTACAATTCTGTTTGACAGTTCTCAGCCTGGGAAAGGTTAACACTTCAGAGTGACACTCCACTGCTGGCAGGAAGGCTTAATTGCTGTGGGGAGGTTTCACATACTCAGAACAAAGGATCTCATCAGACTTTCATCTGTGGCTCAAGCAAAGACAATGACAGGCTTGAACACTCATCCCTACAGGGGAGGGCCAGGATGTTCCATTCTCTGGGAGTAGCCTTCTCATTGAACTTCAAAGGACTGACCAGTTGCTTACCCTTGTGAAGCAAGAAAAAAAACCTGAGATGGATTTTGAATTTAATTTGCTTGTTTTGCCACAGAAATTCATTACATTTAACTTGGCGGCAAGAACAAGTAAATGAGTGAAAAGTACATACCTATAAATTTGAACTCATGCTAGCCAGTTGAAGACTCTTGTTTGGGGAGGGAAGATTGTATTCAAACCCTGTACGCTGTTCTATATTCCTGAATACCTGCTGCTTATATCTGCGAAGAAATGCTTCTTTGTGAGTTGAGAAATTTGCAGGGGGACATCTTAACTTAAGCACTATCTTTTCAACAAGCCAAAGCTCTCTTTTCCCTGTGTTTTATATTATGTGTTGCTATAAGTGAATTCAACTGCCTTGCCTACTTTCTGATTTGTATTGTTACCACATTGGTGATTGCTGCCCCATATATATTCAAACATATGTTTGAGTTGAATTTTAAATAAATAAATAAATAATACCTTTACCAACCAGCCTGATTCCTGGTCCATTGTGACCTGGGGGTATTTTGAGAGGGGGTGTGATATGAGTAGTATATCACTCAGAATATTGAACCTATAGACACAATAAATAAGTATTTCATTTGTGCATTGCATGCTAGACTGAGACCCGGGTGTATTGCCTGACCGAAATCCATAACAGATTTAAAACAATAGTACCCCTGGGGACACGGCCCCTCTTCCCACTGGTCTCTTGACTAGCCCATTGCCAATAACTCTGCCAGTACTCTTCTGTGAATGCCCAGCGTACTCCAGTTTTTCGCCGGTATTCACTTCATTTTCTTTATCTTCTGCATTGCCCAACACCCTAGCAGTGCTGCCCACGAGCAGCACCCACAATGAGTAAGTCTTCCTCTCCAGCTCACCCCTTAAGCCTCACAGTACTGAATCCACAATGCTGTGATTTACTACTGTAGTGCTTTCATTCCTCAGCAAAGACACAATTCAAGCTTCTCAGCCCCTCCAAAATGCTGCTATGGGCTCCAAGCCCCTCCAAGTGCTCTGCTAGAGGACATATAAGCCTCTTCAAAGCACTGCAATGGCTCCAAGTCCCTTCTTTACTGCAACTGATCTCCAAGCCCCTCCAATGCGCAGCAATGGGCTCCAAGCCCCTTCATGTTATGGGGCCTCACCCCTACCCAGGCTCTAATTCTTCACAGCTCCTTTATCCAATGTCCCTTTTGCCTGCTGACTGGCACATCGCTGGTGCCTGGCCCTGACGCTGCCCTCTACATCCACCGCATCCACTGCTGGCCTTCTCTGCACCTACTAGCAAACAGCGCTGCCCCTACATGAGAGAGGATCTTCTTCTTTGGTTGAGTGGCGGTCTATGTCCCTTTCTTTGTGCTGTCCCCCCAGCACAGCCAGCATCCTTGTTGCCATTGTAAAGATGGGTCCTGGCCAAAGATGACTCTGACATCCTGGGATATACCAGTGACTCCTTTAATAAGTTACTTGTACATTACATCAGGTACATAAGGTCAGGCACACATAAGTTAAGGACAACATGCACCGGCATCCTCTCTCAGGGGTCTACATCTGAGTGGTATTTCACTCAGAATATTGAACCTATAGACACAAAAAATAAGTATTTCATTTGTGCATTGCATGCTAGGCTGAGACCCGGGTGTATTGCTTGATTGAAATCCTTAACAGATTTTGGGGCCTCGTGCCATGATTTTGATTTCGAGTTACCACCCGTGACAGTCTAGCACAGCAGACTAACCTGCAGGGTACAGACACCTTGTTTGGTTGGTGTACTGTGCTACACTGTACAAGCACCTCTCAAAATAAATACTCCAAAATCGGGCCTGTTTGTAAAGGTAAAAGCAAATCAAACCTCAAATAATTCATAAAGAAATTGATAGTTCCAAAATGGCGATCCCAGTAGAAATCAATATGGCTAGGGAACACCCCCTGCACAAACTGTTTGTCATGGGTGAGTGGCCCGAACAGAATGAACATGTCTGGCTGCAGGAAATCAAAGAACAGGTCACTGCCGTGGACCTAGATATATGGTAGGACAAGGGCCCATTACACCAAGCTCTTAGTGAACTGTACATGGCCTCAAAAGTAAAAGAAGAGCAGAGTAAAATTGCCAAAATAGTAGCCTGCCTGAACCTCCACATAGGAGTAATGCAGAAAAAGCATGCTGAGAACATAGTTCTGACAAGGAATCAAGTGGAAACACTAGAAAGAAACCAGACTGCTGTAGACTCTGCAGAGCAAAGGCTACTGAAGAGCCAGGAATTAGAGACAGAATCCAGACAGTATGTCATAAAATTAAAAGAAGATCTGGCTCTCCTACAGCAAGAGAATGCAGAGCAAGACACCCAATTACAGGCACTGAAAGAGGAGTGTCAGGAAAGGGTGGACTCTTTAAAAAAGATTCAACAGAAACTGGTGCAACAATTAAATTATAATATAGCATGCGCAGAACAGGTAGTCACCTTACAAAACCACACAGAATCCTTGAAAGAGGAAAATAATGAGTTAATTATTAAAGACATCCACTCTCAAGAGGAATTTGATGAGGAGCGCCAGAAATCCAGTGCATTCAAAGAACAAAGGGATGACATGGCTGAACAGAGGGGCACTCTAAGTCAGGAGAGGGGCGCCTGAGGCCAGGAAGTAATCCAATTAAAAACCAAGCTAGAGGAAAGAAGGCTGGCCCTCCAGGTGCTCAATGAAGTTAAAACAGAAAATGCAAATCTACTAGAGCACACCAGGTGGGTAGAGGATGCTCTGGAAAAGAAAACCCAGACCAATGATGCTAAAACTCAGGAGGTGAGTCTCCTGCAGCAGAAATAGGCCCAGTATTTCCAAACCAGGCAGGAAGCGCAGAGAGACAATGAGGCTCTCTGTGAAATGAATGATGTGCTGCACAAACAGATAGCAAAACAAGATCAAAATTATTGAGACCAGCAAGGCCCTGATAGAGGAGTACAATATTTAGATTTTGGCATATCACCAGGGAATAGGGGCTGAAAGAGAAGAGATAGTCAGGGACAGAGACATCCCTGATCCTCACATCAGGACCCCTGTACTTAGGGATTCTAACCCCTTCAGTGCAATGACCTCTGCCACCTTCATGTCCACTGACTCATATGAACCAGGGGCCACGGGGATGGTAGACTTCAACAGAATTGGTAAGATGGGACTGACAGATCAGCGCCTCCCAGCAATTGATGGAAGGGCGTCTCGGTACAGATCCCCAAATGTTAGGGCTAACATCTCTAATCAGGAAGACTCCTCTGAGGGGAGGGCCAGGGAACTGGATCCACAAAACTACCACCTTCCAAGAGATCAGTTTGTTAAATTTGATGGCGAACTCCAGGAAATGAAACCCAAAAAGAGTATCCTAAAGACCTCTTCCCAGGTAGGGCAGTGGGGGGAGGGGTACTCTGCCATTCCTGGGAGCAGGGGAGAGTGAGAAGACTCTTCTGAGCTCCACAGGCATCAAGAAACTAGGCCCTCACATTCTGCAAGCCCTTCTCAAGCTCGTAGAATCAGGGAGTATCTAGAGGATTAGATAGCCACTTCCAGTAGTAGTGCCTCTGAGTCAGAGGATGAGTGGACACGGGTGACTAAAACCAAAAAGGGCAACAAAATCAAGAAGGCTATACAAAAAGATCCCCTGAAACAGATCAAGGCAATTAGGAGAGTTATCACGCCCTATCACAAAAATGCCAAGTATTCAGTCTGGGAGCACCTTGAATTATACGAACAGATGATGGATACTTTTCATCTGAAAGATAGTCAGAGTTGCATCCAATATGTGAAATGGACATTCTCCCCTGAGTACTCCAGCTTTGTTGTGCGGCTGGAGGGTCAGAGCCACTCAAGATGGTCCACCTACATGGTGGCCATCTTAAAACACTTCTCTGTCCATAGAAATCCACAAGAGTCCCGCAAGGCGGCCTACAATCTGCAGTGTGGGGAAGACCAGGCCCCACAAGAATTTGTGCAGGAACTCAAACGTGTCAAACAGACCACCAGGAGGGTGCGCACAGATAGTAGGGAGTTCATCAACACCTTCTTCCATGCACTCCCCAAATACATCCTGACTCAGCTGGTGAGGGACTTTCATGAGAAGAGATTACTGGACTGGGTCATAGAACAGGTGACCCGTAATAATGAGGTGCAGAAACCTGTAGATAGGAAGAACACCAATAAAAACCCCAAACCAGCCAACACCCCTGCTGCTGCAAAGGTGGTGGAGGTGAAGGCTGCCCCCATTTTAGATCTGAAGATGGGGGGTCTAAAAATATACCGGTACGGAATACTTCCAGCCAAAGAACCAGAAGGCCCTCAGCCAATCCGAGACAGGTAGTCAGGAGAAAATCCCACAAATGGAACCCCTAACTCCCCTGATTATATTAGCCCCCAAAACAAGGGCAACAAACCCATCCTGGGGTATATGTGGACTCCCTCAGACCAAGGGCCGGGGATCCAACCAGGTAGGTTCCAACCCAGGAAGCTTCCCTCCTAACTTTCCCCCGGAGAGCAGTAATCCCCCAAGTGCTGGGTTAAGCTTATTTCCCCGGTACCCTCAAAACTTCAACCCACAAAACAACCCTCCTTTCTTTCCCCACTTTCCTGAGCCCAGACAGCCCAATCCAGGAGAAGGGAGGCCAAGGGTGGAGGGTTACCCAAACTATCCAAACCCTGTGTGTTATGGGAGAAGGGACAGTTACCCTTCCCATGATCCACCAGGATGGACCTGAGACCTCCGTATCAGCCAGAGCGGTTGTCCCAACTGGAGCGCCAGGTCCAGAACTTGTCCCAGGATTGGGTCGCATGTTGAGAGCTCAGCAGAAGCCTCAGATGAACATGCCGGCTCAGAACTCCACAAACCAAGGGTCTGGTACTCCAGAGCAATCACGGGGAGAGAACCCCGACAACTCACTGGTTTCAAAGAAGGAGGCAAGGGAGAAGGGAGGTGTAAAGCCTTAGAGGAAGCTTCCTTCCCCACTTGTGAAAAGCAACTGGAAACCCAGGAACCGGAACCAAAATCTCCTGCCTCCGAAAGTCTGCAACCCAGTGAACAGAGGGTGGGTAGGTGAAATAAAGGACCTAAAAAGACCGATTTTGTGGAGGAGGTTAGTGTCCTCCAATTTGAAGGAGAGGGTTCCTCAGAGGACTCTGGGAAAAAGATCTTCTCCTTCAGGGATGGGGGAACTTCTCCCACAGAAAAATGGGTACCGAGAGATCCTAATAAAGACTGGGTGAATGTGGGGACTGAGTCAGGATCGCCCACCATTGAGCCCCAGAATGATGATCCAGAGAACCACCTTGCCCAAACTTACTCTGGGGACTGCCTCCAACAAGGGGGTGGGGCGGCCCAGAATCAGAACCAGGGGAGCCCAAAACTTCCCCAATATCCAACTGCCATATCTTTCTTATAGATCCCCAAGCTCCCACACAGAATCCTGGCCAAACTACACATGTGTCGGAATTAAGAATCAAGAAACGAACCCACCAACTGGCCCAAAATGCACATTATCTTTGCCCCCTTGAGGAGAAGGAGGGAAGATGTTATGCCCCGGTTCAAGTACAAGGGCAATGTACATTTTTGGCACTGGTGGACACTGGATCCGAAGCCACTCTTCTGTCAAGTAGAGACTCTGATCAGCTGAATTCAGTAAGGGGGAGATATACCAGATCCCTCTCACCCCTCTTCCTGGACAACTCCAGAACTTTGACGGGATGGAAATTCCTGTCGAGGGGTCTGCAGAGCTGGAAATTAAAATTGGGAGACACAAGATGAAGCATCCGGTCATAGTCGTGGTGCCAGAGGAAACCCCCTGTCTATTAGGGAATGACATCCTCCGTATGTTATCTCCCCTAAAAGACTGTATGAATAAGGTACTCTGGACCCAGATTCACAGGCCAATCAAATTCTCACTAAAATAATTAACACCTCGTTTTCCAAAGGGAAAATTCCCAACATCATCAAAAAAGTTACCATAACCCCTCTGGTCAAAAAGCCGGGCTTAGATCCAAAAGATCCTAGCAATTTACGGCCAATAACAAACTCCAATTTTGTATTGAAGATTCTGGACAAAATTGCCACAAATCAGCTACAACAACACGTGGAAGCACAGGAGATGCTACACACACAGCAATCGGGCTTTAGAACAGCCCACAGTACAGAGTCAGCTATGCTCGACCTACAATCCCACATGTTAGAGCTGATAGAACAGGGCAAGTCGGGGATGCTCATGCTGCTGGATCTTAGTGCAGCGTTCGACCTAGTGGACCATCAACTACTACAAGAGGGTCTAGATAAAACTATAGGTTGCTCTCCAACAGCACTGGCCTGGATAGCATCCTTCTTAAGTGATAGGAGGGCATGCATTCACTGGAGAGACACTTTCTCAGAAGCAGCTCTCATCCTATTTGGAGTACCGCAGGGAGCCAGTCTGTCCCCTCTGCTTTTCAACGTCTACATGCGTAGCTTGTGTGAATTATTGGAAAGCATTGGTGTGTTTTTCACTAACTATGCCGATGATACGCAGCTGGTTTTTGAAATGACGGGAGACTATACACTAGATAGTGCGAAAGTAGAAGAAGTATATAAAATCATTGATATCTGGATGCAGAAGCATTGAATGTGCCTCAACAATAGCAAGACTGAGCTCATGATCTTTGGAGCTCAGCATGCAAGAACCAAATTAGGAGATTAATATAAGGTTTTCAGAATAAAAGATGCCAAAATCCCAGTTCTACCCCAAGTCAAAACACTTGGGATGTTGATAGAAGCCTCAGTGGGGGCCGAAGCACAAGTAAACTATCTACACAAAAACAACACAGATTACTTGCGCTTGTTGAGAGCTATTAGACCTTACATAAGTGAAGCAAACGCGGCAAATATCGCAAGAGCGATCATACTATCCCGTCTCGACTATGGCAATGCACTATTGGTGGGGGCCACCAAGAAAGAGCTGCATCATTGCCAGGTCATGCAAAATGAGGCAGTTCACATTGTTAAGAAAATTAAATTTGGAAACCGCATATCGGCTGCAAGGAAAGATCTTCACTGGCTCAGAATTGAAGAAAGAGTCTACTTTAAGGCCATGACGATCGTTCACAGATGCCTATATGGCACGGCGCCAGGATAGTTCAAAGAAAAATGTGCACTCTACACACCTAGGAGAAACCTGAGATCAGCCGACACAGGCCTCTTGGTTATCCCTAGGGTGAAACGAGCAGCAGGGGGGGGCAGAGCCTTTCCATTCAAAGCAGCCAAATTTTGGAACAACCTCCCAGGGAATCTAGGATTAGAAGGAAACTATGGTAATTTCAGGAAACTACTGAAAACCCACCTTTTCCAATAGCCTCCGGACTTTTCAGGATCTCCCACTGGTATATATATGATTACCAGCCCTTTCCTGAACTGTTTTCAGTTCCTACTGTTTTCAACAAGACTCTTTTCTCAGGTGTTCTCCGCGCCCTGATGCCCGCGGGCTGTCAGCGCGTTATAAACACATAGACATAGACATAGACAAATTAAAAGTGTCAACCATGTTAGTCTCAATGGCACATGCCACATGGTTGAACAAAAACCAGACCAAATTAAGTTTTATCTTCAAAATAACGAAATCCCCGACAATACCATCATAGCGGTGAGACAACAAACTGGTGATGGAACTCCTCTCCATTTCGGCAAATCAACCTTCCCTCCAGTCTCAAGTGGCATTCCACACTGGAAGGAAATACTGTAAAATTCTATGCTAATTCACAATCAGAAAATCCCAATTGATATCAAATCAGTGCTACGTGTAGCTGGCATTCTGAAGAAGAGCGAACAGCTCTTCCTCCCAATTCAGTTAAATGACAGGAAGGGGTCCGTCCTCGCCCGAGTTGAATAGCAAAGTATTATTCAAGAAACTCCCAAAAGATCAGACCCTGCCCTTGAGTCAATTGGTCCATGGGTATGGGGCCTGGAAATCCCCCGTTCCAAACATATTCTGCTTAGCAGTTGCATGATACATTTTTTTAGAGATGAGAAAAGCATAGTACATAGTTGTTGGGTTGTGCAAGGTGTTCCTTCCGCCTTTTATATGGGCAGTCACCTCCTCAACCAACACAAGATTAATTTGGACCCCAGTTATTGTCAAGCCTGGTCCCAACTGGAGAGTAAATCTCAGGTTCCTGGCAATCCTAAAGAAACATTCCGGTCAGCCTAGTGCTACGGTAGGAAATAGAAGTTCAGAAATGGAGGAGAGGTCACCATCCCTGGCCTCACCTACAGAATCCGCATCCCCAGATGTGACTTGCTGAAAGAAAAAGTGGGTCCACATCAGCCAGCTAAAGAGTTGCCATCCCAGGCATACTTTGCTGCAAATGGAAGAGCCTACAGAAAACCCAGAGGGAGAGAATGATGAACCCTAGGTAAATTGTAGATTGTCATTAAAATACATGTGGGGAAAATTGTAAATTGTCACTGAATGCACATGTATATACCACGGCTGTCTTCCCTATTGAGGGCAGTAGTGGGAACATTTTCATAACTTGGTTGTGTCCTGTTTTATAGCAGCTGAACCTGGAATCAGGCTGGTTGGTAGAGGCAAATCTTTATTTATTATTTAAAATTCAAATCAAACACAAGTTAATATTTATGGGGCAGCAATCACCAATGTGGTAACAAAAAAATTCAGAAAGTAGATAAGGCAATTGAATTCACTTATAGCAATACGGAAGATAAAACTCAGGAAAAAGATCAGTTTTGGGTTGTGAAAACATAACGTTTAAGTTAAGATTTCCACCGTGAACACACACGTGGAAAACTTTTGCAAAATCGCGAATTCCTGCCTAATTTTCACTATGTGATTTTTAATTAAAAAAGGGTTAAATATACTGTTTTGCAATGCAATTATTAGATGTGGATGTAGCTACGGGTCCTAGGTTTAAGTGAGAGTTGAAATTAAGTCTTTAGCTATATAATTGAAGAAGATATGCAAGTTTGAATGAGAGGCATTTTTTAAAATAAAGGCGCGAAAATGAAAACAGAAATCAGTTTTTACAATGACAATTATGCTCTAAACTAGCGTATTCAGGCTGGTTACCAGTGTGAAACACAGTAAGCTCCAGGGTGGTCCATGGAAACCAACCCCAGCACCTCCGTGTCTGCCTTGGATTGACTCAGTCGGATTACCCGTGGGATGATTTTAAGGGTTTGGGATTTTCACAAGACAAAAGGATTCTAAAGAAATTATCACTATTACACGTTCTTAAATTAAAGAGAGAATGGGTTTAGATTGGGGTAGGACAAGGCAAATATACTATGGGTGGCTATGATTCCTGTTTATACTTACAGTCCAGTGTAAATTAAGATTGGACCATCAGGTTCTGGTCATCACGGATTGGGTCTACTGGCAGCAGGGTACTTCTGGCGGGATGGTCAGCTTGGTGGTTCTGGTCAATTGGACTGCACCTCAGATTGGATTGGATTGGCCCTTCTGGTCACTGGACACTATAGATTAGCGTGATGGCGAGTTTCAGTATGCAAGCATGAATGGTAGCAAGCCAGACTGGATCAGAATATTTCCCTTAAGTTTGGGATGGTTTCAGGATTTGGGCCTAGCTAAAAAGAGTTAATCAAATGATGGGCCTTGGTTTTGCAAAGTAGTCTGGAATCAGGACAAGATGAAAAGTTCTGGAACAGGATGAAGAAGTCAGGACCAGAGCATCACGCGGAAATCAGGATGTAGTCAGGAATCAGTGTGTGTCTGTGTGTGGTGAAGTTCCCTTATTTATCCTGCCAAGTGACATCACACAGTTTATGTTAGGGGCAGAATTACAATCCACACCCACAGGGCTGTGATTGGTCTAAGGCACTGGCCTTTTTCTGATTGGAAGCCAGAAAGAGCTGTCATATTTTATGATGTGACTTGGGAACTCCCACAGTTATTTGGACCAAAATGTAACTTTCCCACAAATGCACATTTCTATAATTATGCCCTCTAATGAAATCGTACACATACATTACCTATTTCTAAGTTATATGTACATCCAACTCCTGCGTCAGTGAGAGCTGACTTTGGCTTTCTGTGGAATTTTGTTAATTTTAATCATAAAGATTTGGTCTAAAAATTCCTAATTCAGTACAGATCTGTGCAATCACCCCTAAAACACACGTATACAATATTAGACTTGCAGCATTAATAGTCTTGGTGCAATTAGTGTTTCTTTATAACTTTTGGTCCTTATGCAGTGCCCGGTTCAATCACGTCTTCTAAGAAAGAACATAACATTAGATTTACAACCATCAACTTTTAGATTTATCCTCCTTCATGTGGCCAAGTTAAATATATTTAAAGCTTAATTACAAATAGGCATTTAACCACCAAAAGTTCTTATCAGTTGTTTTACTTTTCTTTCAATTGGCAACAGCTGTCAAATTCCTTTGATCAGGGTGGGGGTCCAGAGGGAAGTTTCCTGCCCCTCCCCTGTGGGGATGAGTGTTCAATCTTGCCATTGTCTTTAGCTGAGTCCCAGACAAAAGTCTGATGGGTTCTTTGTCATGAGTATGCGAAAACCTCCCAGCAGCAACTACGCCTTTCCTGCCAGCAGTGAGGTGTTACCCATTCACAGGCTGAGGCTGTCAGCTCAGAATTAAATATTTAATTAACTCAAGACTGGGTTTTGACTGTGAGTTACCTACATCTTTCATTAAAATATATAAATGAACACAGTTTATAGGTGGATTTTGACATTTAAAGAATTAGGCCTTTCACAAAAACATGCTTTAAACAGGCGATTTTGCACTTTCTTCCTGGAAAAAACCTTAAACTGAGTCCTCTTAAATCCAATTTTCTTATGCAGCACACACACATTTAATTCAGCATTATTTCTGTTCTTGAGTGCTGGGATTTGTCTGCAGTCTGTAGGTATGTATCCAGCCTTTGCTTGGAGTTCTCTCTGCACAGCTGCAATTGTTACATGTTGCCAATTTAGCCACAGTTTTCCCCGTGGAACTGAAAAAAATGTTGCTGTGTTGCCTTTTTCATGAAATACATTTCTTAGCTGCTGTCAGTCAGTGAGGCCCGGCTCCTCTGAGCCACCTGGATGATCTGTAATTTCAGTACTCTTTTAATTTCAATGGTTCACTGGAAAACGAATGGATCTAGCGCCAAAACAGCACTTTGAAGGTTGCAAAGCTACATTCTAAAAGGCATTTTTGGTTTTTAGCCCAATTCTGTGGCCTTGCTTCATGTTAAATGTAACAGCACCCACTGACATGCTCCTGCAGTGACAATCCTGTTTTCACACCCACTCTGACTGTGTGTGGCAGGGGTGTGCAGCTTTTTGTGGTTGTGACCCACGCGCAGTTTGCAGATTTTTGCATGCACAGGGGTTAGGGCATCCATTTTTGGCTGTTTCTTTCCCCGTTTGTAAAGTGATGCAGTGGGGCATATCGGAATGGGTCAAAATATTCCACAGACCCTTCTATGCCTACAAATTTGTTCTGCCTAAAGGCATAAAAGCCAAAGGATGGTGGGCAAGATTCCTATTTGTCACAGCAAGTCATTGGAACACTCTACCACCGGAGCATAGAGCTGAGAGCTCGTACTAGGCCTTGCGCAAAACCCTGACAACTTGGTTATTTGCCTAAATGACTCCCCCCTAACAATGTACTTAATGCACAGTCACCTTTGTGTCCATTCCCTCACTGTTAAAGCAGTCACATGTAACTGGTTTGCAACAGCGCCCTGATGCCTGAGGCTTTATAAATGTAATAAACAAATAAATAAATATATGAAATTAAAAAGAGATAAAAAAGAAAATTGAAATTTGTATCTCCTACAATGCCAGCACCAAGCTTTTTCTGGTGCCTTGTGCTCAGAATACATTGAGAGGCTGTTTTTTGTCCTTCTTTCCATCATGTCTGCCCCTTTTCTGCAGGCACTGGAGTGCCTAGCCTTCTTGGAGGAATCACTCTGATTGGGTCCACTTCGTGGTAAAGGGCCACTCAGCAGAGCCGCTGGCAAATGCTGGGCTGCATCCCAAGGCCCCACTTCAAAGGCTCCTGTCTATGCCTGTCCAGGCCTGGATGCCTCCACCCACATTGTTTCAGGCACACTAATAATGCAGAAACCTCCTGGACACATCTTTCTCCCGTCCTTGAACCATGGCCTCTGTCTCATTGCTAAAACATGAATGATGGCTGAACTCTCTGATTGCCTCCTCCAGCTATCCCTTGTACCATATATGTGCCACTCCTGACTGCCTCTCCTTGAACCATCTCTTTACGGCACTGCTCCTTGTGTGCCATATGGTAAATACTTCTTTTGTTGTGTTCCCTTCCTACCTCTTGCATCATTGTGCACGGTGTGTTTTCTGTAGTACTGTTTTAAAAAATCCAATCTAGGTGGTTACTTTCACATCTTGCACCCGCTTGTTCTGCATTACACTGTAATTCTGTTTTTTACAAATCAATTCTAGGTTGTTGCTTTCACATCATGCACCCACTGTGCTGCATTCCTGCACCCCATCTCCTGCTCTACATACTACTGTGGCCTCCGTAACTTTTAGGCTGCCTCTGAGTTAGGGCTAGGACTATGCATTGCAGCCCCACCCTTTTTTTCTATCTTTTTCTTCCCTTTTCGCGTCTTTCCCCTGCCACTGAGATGGCACTCTCCATCTCTCCAATCTACTCAAACTGCTACACTATCGCCTATCCTAACTCTCTCACAAGATCTGCATGAAAAAAAGCACCAAAAAGACATCTTTGGTGCAAATCCTGGCTCCCCCGTCATAGACACCTATGTCAGTGCATCCTCCAGAGAAATCTTCACTGACATCCTCTTCTCTGTCACTCCTTCAGACCTTTGGACATCTTACCTCATCTCTACTCTCTCCCCTTTCTCGTCCTCTCCCATTAATGGCAGCACCAAGTGGGAAGTCCTCTTGGCGGGCTTCTTCTCATCACACTGCTGCACTTATATCTACCACACTGGCACCATCCTGGTTCAGGGTTCTCAGGCCAACATCCTTTCCTTTGACCAGATCCTGCCCTCTCTCATTAACTTCCTTCCTTCTCCTGACTCTCCCCCACTACTCGCTCTGCCCCTCCACCTCTGACTGTAGTACCCCACCCTGTACTCCACCTCAGAAAACATTGAAAGGCAGAGACTGTCTCTACCTGGTGACCCTCAATGCCTGCTCAGCCAACACTCTACTGACATCTGCCTCCTTCTTGAAGACAATGACCTTGACATTCTCACACTTACTGAGACTTGGTTCAATATCAGCTAAGTCACTGCCTTTGACTCCCTCCTACCTGTTCGGCTTTAAGATCATTTCCAAGCCTCAACCTCACTGTGCAGGCAGTGGGGTTGCCTTAATCTTCGCTGAATGGGTTCCTTCTTCCATCTTACCCACTCAGCCCTACTCATCCTTTGAGAGCCTGGTATGCAAATTGGTTTTTTCGCCCTCCTCCACCCTGACCATTGCTACCATTTACCAGCCTCTAGGCGCTACATCCCTGTTCCTCACTGAATGGGATGATTTATGTTCCTCCTTACTCTCAACCACATCCAACTTGCTGCTCCTGGGTGACTTTATCATCCAATTGGACTCCTCTGGCACAGCATCCACTCTCTTAATTGACCTCTGCACTGCTCTATCCCTCTTCATTCTACCCACTGGTCCAACCCACTCTGCTGGACACACCTTGGATGCCCTCCTCCACTCCGACCTCCCTCTCTCATCTCCCCTGCTCACCCCTCTCTCTTGGTCTGACCAATCTCTTTTCTCCTCCCACCTGGGTCCCTATAGCCTTGTGACCTTTCATGCAAAAGCCCTGCCAACTTCATTCACAAACATCAGTCCGATGAAACAAGTGTCAACTGCTGCCTTCACCTCCACCTTTATCCCCCCTTGCCCTCCCAACTCAGGCGCTACAATGACTCTGCTCTCAGCAACTTCTACCTATCCATCACCAACGCCCTTGACATTCTTTCCCCAGTCATGAGGATCTGCTTGAAACCCACCTCTAAGTGCAGCACTTGGTACGACTCCGAACTAGCAGACCTGAAACGAGAGTGCAGAGCTGCAGAACAGATGTGGCAAACCTCAGGCTCACCCTCTGACAAACTAGCCTGCTGCCTGCTCCAAAGGCACTACAAACTCTTTATCCATGCCAAGAAAAGGGCCCACATTCAGACATGGGTATCTGGCACAGCCAACAACACAGCTGAACTTTTCAAAATATGCAGTGAACTTGCCAACACTTCTGCATTATCCTCCTCCTCTATTCCTTCTCAGGCCCTCTGCAATGCACTCGCCACTCAGTTGACCACCAAAACTCAAGGTCATCCTGAACAGCCTTGTCACTCACTCTCCCAACCCATACTTCATCTGCTTGCCTCCCTTGGCCACTCACCCTCCTCCTTCCTCCTTCTCCTCGTTTGACCTTTCTCTCCGTAAGAAGTCACCAAAGTTGTCTGCTCTATGAAGGTCTCTTCCAAACAGGTTTCGCCTTGCTCATCCAGAACCATCAAGGACAACGTTTGCTCTCTGGCCCCTGCACTCGCTGATCTCTGTAACCACCCTTTGCTATGAGTTCTTTTCCCTCCTCTCTCAAGCACTCCTTAGTGCACCCCTTCCTTAAAAAAACCATCAGCAGACCCTTCCTGTCTAGCCAACTACCGCCCCATCTCCATCACCTCTTACCTGGGGAAACTATTGTAGAAGTTGGCCCTGTCCCAACTCAACTCTCACACTGAACTTGTTGGCGCTCTCCACAACCATCAATCTGGATTCCAAGTATCCAGATGCACGGAAACTGCTCTTTTGGACACCCGTGAAGAACTGCTTGCATCCCTGGATTCCAACTCACCTTCTGTCCTCATCCTTCTAGATCCCTCCTCTGCATTTGACACGGTCAACCACTCCATTCTCATACAAAGGCTCCACAACACCATTGGTATCTCGGAGTGGGCATTGGACTGGCTGGCATCTTTCCTAACTGACCACTCCTCCTAAATCATCCTGGACAACTTCTCCTCTCCCATTTCCTTCTCCACCTGTGGCATCCCCCAGGGCTCTATTCTCTCATCTTGGCTATTTGACATCTACCTTAGTCAGCTGGCACGTCTCATCTCCTCCTTCTCCCCCAACTTCCAGTGATATGCTAATGACACACAACTCTTCTTTGAACTTCCTGCTGACCCCCTTGTACCTTCCATCATCCCGGACTGCCTTTCTGCCATCCAGGCCTGGTGCACTTCCAATGATCTCTGCCACAATGCCAGCAAAACAGAGATCCTTCCTATTGGGACCCTGCACCGACGTCTTGCTTTCACTCTGGCCTTCCTCATTGGGTTCGGCACCTGCTCCCTCTTTGGAAGCCAGAAAACTCAGAGTCATCTTTGACTCCTTTCTCTCCTTCTGCCCTCACACTCAGGACATTGCCAAGAATTACCATTTTCAGCCTTTCCTTCTCAAAGGAATTCTACCTTTTCTCACCTTCCCCGAGAGGCTCAATGTTAACCGGGCCCTGGTTCTCTAAATATAGCCTCTGCCTGAATCTACCTTCTTCCACACTACAACCCCTCCAGCTAATCCAGAATAGGGCAGCAGGACTTATCCTTGGCCTTAAGCCCAGCGACTGCATCTCTCCTGCCCTATAAGTCTTCACTGGCTCCTGGTTGCTTCACTGATTAAATTCAAATCCCTCTGTATCATTCACAAGGCTGTCTGGGGCCGGGAACTACAATATCTGCAACTCCTTCTTACTAAATATTCCCTCTCTAGACCTCTGCGCTCCTCTGGCACCAACTCCTTGTGTGTAAAAAGTTGAGCTAAACAGAGGGCAGGTGGTCGATCTCTTTCCACAGCTGGCTCTGTCCTTTGGAACAGCCCCCCCCTCCTCGTCTTGAGCGGGACTTCCTTAAATTCCAGATGATCCTCAAGACCTTCTTCTTTACCTCTTCCTTCCTGCCCTCCTTTCTCTGCTAATCTCACCGTCGCTTCATTGGTGTTCAGGGCCCTTATGCATCCTCAGGGCCCTGACCTCCCACACCGTATCACCCTAGCTTCTGTCTATCCTCAGCACTTGCCTCAGCTCACCCGCCATCCTCGGAGGCTCGCACTTACCTTACACTGCACTTCACCTGTTGCTTAAACCTGAGAACCCCAGAAGCGATCCAATTCCCTCTCCCTTCTGCACTTGCATGTTCTGAACACTCACAAGGCATAGTAGGTTTGTCTTCCCTTCCCCACTGTATTTGATATTTATTTTTTGTATTGTAATTCTTTCTCATCCCTTGTCCCCTCCCTGTTTCCCTGTGGGCGCTTTAAAAACAGTATTTACTTCCTGTATAAGCGCCTAACAAGTGAACAATAAACAAACAAACAATAAACGATGCTGCATGTCTAGTTCATTCCCATTTTGGAGAATTGCGAAGAAAATGAATATTATCTCATTAAAGACATGTTGCCCCCACGAATGGCGAAGATTAGGCTGTGGGTCTTTTTTTTAGCTCATGGAAATACAATTCCAATGCTGGTATTAATTGATATTTTTTCGAACAGGTAATTCTAGACATCAGATTAGCATGATGTCCATTTTATGAACGCAAGATGAGAATGATGGATTTAGGTCCCTTAGGACAGAAATAACTCCTTGAAAAGGGCTTTTATCACAGCGGGCATTTTGTACTTTAAGGCATTTATTCGAGACTCTGATAGTTCCCAAAATACATGTTATCCCGGGAAAAGGGCCTGCACGCCAGGTGCCATACTGGCCGTCTATACCTCATCAAGCAGAGTGATAGGATCACCACAAGTCCGCCCACACATTTGAGACAACAATGAGAGGTCCATAATAAGATATATGTAAAAGAGTACACGTCAAATAGCCCACATTTCCTATATTACACGTCGCAAAAGGTGGAAACGAGATCCAAGTCGCCCAGTGCAACCATGGATGCAGCATTTAAGAGTTATTAAGAGCAAATAGGGTGCATGGGTGTCAGAATGAACCATGTTGTGCTGAGAGATAAAGACCAGCATGGGCATGACCTGTCCCATCAGCAGACCTGTGATAACCAGGCCAACACAAAACCAATCCACCACCTAAACACTTCCCAATATTTGCATTGGGTTATGCTAAATAGGTGATCACTCGTGTGTTAACATTATATTTGCAGGCCTGAAATTGCTGCCAATTTCTGGACAGTCAATGGTAGCGGGATCATAATAAAAGAGAAAAGCAAATACATGCATATCATTATTGAAAACGGTTATTTATTCCGCAGTCTGGGAGATAAAATAATAGTAAAGGTAAAAGCTTAATTCTGAAAGAACTCCATATCTTAGGCTCCCAAAATCGCATTTGTATTCTCCGATATATCCTTCACAGTTGGTTGAAAAAATGAAAACATAAATGTCAAAGGAAGCATGTTGAAAGTGTACCTGGAACTCCAGCCCATAGTTTTCCCTGCAGAACTCTCTCAGCTTCGGATACACGTGTTCTCTCAGGGAGTTCCTTTCTGCTTCCGTATCTGCGGTGACAAAGTGTGATGTTTAATAATTAATTGATGCAAAACGATTCAACGTAACGTCAGCGCGCATTTTTAATGATTGCACACGCCCAGCTTGCAGAAAGTCAAGTCGCCATGATATAGAACACTCGCGCTGTTTGACAGAGTCCTTCCCTGGGGAAGGAGCTTAGTGTTGCCGCCAAGGTTTCCTGACATACACTACGCACTGCAAGTAATGCTGTATGACTGGAAGCGCGCATGCGTACGGACTTTAAACATATACATGCCGATAGTAGGTATACTGTTGGCTTGGGGCGCTAAGCTTAGGGAGTCCACTGAACGTGTCGTATGTGCAGAGAGGCGTCATTTCGGAACTGTTCATGGCTTGTGTTTGTACCCATTGATTATTACCACGTGGGCATGCGCGACCCCGTGTTTCGTCGCAGCTGCATTAGCGCTGCACCGATGAGTCCACTGAAAGAAGCCTGCAGCGGCCCAGATTGCAGAGTCCATCTGCTCCAGGGACGCAGGATGCAATCTGGAAATTCATATTTCATGTAACATTTCTCCAAAGGTTTGTGACAATTCTGTTCAGAAGCTGCTGCAGTAATATGATTGAGCCGTGCAGCATTGGGGATACGGGCCCAGTCATGGGGTGCATTTTTAGTGGGGTGCTGCAATTGGAAATTGTACTTTTGAAGGTATTCCACCGCATGAAGCTAAATAGAAAAATCACTTTGCTTAAGATGCATTTGGGTGTTTCTGTTCTGTGGTTGCTGTATACTGTTCACTTCGTGTGTTTATTTTTTGAATATAAATAAAGAACTAAAGAAAAATCACTTTGCTCCAATTCTATTAAGAGATCAGGTCAGCTTCCTGCATACGGACTCTGGAAGCCTGAATGAAAAATTACTTAGTTCTACTTTTCTGTTATATTATTCATATGTTCAACCACAGCTGAAATGGGCACATGCTGTGAGATCTGGTTTATAACGTGCTTAATACTAGCAAGTGGTTTCTAAACACGGGATCGGGATCCGGACCCATGTTGCGCCATGTTGTTTCACTTCCAGGACAAATGCCTTGCCTCTGGGCTATCCTTCCTCCCCTGTTTATGTTTTATGCATATTTCTGGCACCATATGATAAAAGAGGTCAGCTGCATCACTGCAATTCCCAACCATTAAGTACAATGTACCAGTGGAAAGAGGGAAGGAGAAGACATAACATAGGCACCCCAAAAACCCCAATAGATCAACCTTTGCCCTGTTGACACCTTGTTCTGTTTGCCTGCTCCCAGTGTCCTTCCCAAACGTAGCTCAGGCATATTGGTGGGAAAACAAGGCAGCAGAGGCCGTATTTTATTATTAATTTAAACAACAATCAAGATATAACTGAACATAGACGATCGGTAGCACATGTGCACCCACACTTTTTAGATTTCTTTCCTCTTGCTCCCTCCTTCCTTACCAACCGTTATTTCCCAACATAATTTCATCAGCTCTCTTTTTATCTCTGTACCAACTTTTTCCATGTTCTTACCCTGTGTCTCTGTCCCCCAACCTTCCTGAGCCTCTTGCTCAGGATGACGTGTGTGTCCCTCTCATTGGGTTTGCAGGGATCGCTGTTATTTCCTTCTTTTCACTTGCTCGGGCTCGAAGCTGAACAACGGGAGGTGCCATTCTTTCCCAACTTTTCTGCCCTCCCCCACCACCGCTGTGTCAGGCTAAACAAGGGGCTAGGTGTTCATGCTCTTTACCTCAGCAATGAGGATTCATTATGTTGGATTGTCTGTGTGACAGCCATGGCGAGAAAGGGTTTACGCCCCTGACGGCTCCAAAAAATTCCAGAGAGAATGTCGTTTTGAACAGCATCGTATCTCCCTGTAAAACCCTTGCCACTTTGCCCAGCATCTCCCCTAGCTCCTGAATATGGATTGACCGCCTATTGTCAGGCTGCCTGACACATAATCTCCCCAAGCCCTTCATAGCTGCTTTAATAGTCTCGCTTTTTGTGGGATCCTGCCTTCTATATATGCAGCAACACCATTTTGTTTATTTGCTCACTTAAGTCTACTGTGTCAACGTTTCCTTATTCATGGTCACCGAGCTCCTGGGGGCCCTCTGTTTCACTGACATCCTCTCTTTGGCCACTTCTGCCGCTTTCTTTGTTGCTTTCCTCACCCTTGATGATCTTGAAAGGGCTCTTGATGATTCAACCTTCCTCTTTCTCTGTTGCACATCCCTGCTTGTTGTTTCAGTCATGGTCTCTTCTTCCTCCATGTGCTGCAATTGTGGGACCAGGATGCAATCTTCTGCCTCTGCATCTTCCACTTCAAGCATGTCCAACTGTTGCTGCTCATCTGCTTTTGCCTGCGCAATGAGCCAATCCACACCTCTCTCCTTTGTGACTTCTCTGATTTTCTTCAGCAGTGCTGTTATCTCAGCAGCCTGCTCCATAATCTCATGATTACCCACCCACTCCAACCCCTATCTGCAGGCCTCTGTCCGTACTTGCACACATTAAGGATGCGCTTTGTCCTTGCAAACTCTTTGCCGCACTCAGCGCCAACTTGCAAGCACTTTCTTTTTGAGGTTAGAGGAAAGCACCTAGGCTTCCTCTGGGAGCTTGTGCACACTGTATGGGCAGGACTTCCGGTCTGCTGGGGCTTTTCTCACCACCCGGCTGGTTGCCAGGCAATTATTTCTGCCTGCGGCGATGGCAGAAACAGCTGACAGTGGAGGGATAGATGCGCTGTCAATCTGATTAATCTCCTGGAACGTTTGGCAACATCTTGATTCCTCTGCATGGATTGGGTGCTCTCTCGAAAAACCACTGACTGAGGTCCAGGGATTTCACCACGAGCAACCGCCCGCTTCTGGCAAAACACAGTGCTCACCTCGCCCCAACCGGCTGACACAAGGTCCAAGGATTCCACCCCGAGCAGACGGACAGCTTTGGCAAGACACAGTGATCACAGCGCTACACGGCAGACATGCAGAAGATGGCTCTGTCAACGGCAAGCTTCCTGCTGACGGGGAATTCAACAAAATCCTCTGTGTGCGTTTCCAGGCTCTGAACACAAGCTTCCCTGCCGCTTGCAGGGGAAAATCGAGAAAGAAACTGACTTGGGTTTCTTGCCCCTATTAACGGGCCGGGCCCAGGGCCGCTGATGTCACCTGGCAGGTGCAAAGAGGACTTCGACCCTGCCAATCCCTGTCCCTCTCCTTAGCAATCACCTCCCCTTCCTGACTGCTAATTCCTCCCTGGGGTCCATTTCCTCTCTTCCCTTGGGGTGACCGACTTCCGGTGCAAGGGTGGGTGGGGGGCTGTACTGTATCTAAACCATTAAAACCATGGCTTAGCTTAATGACAGACACTCAAAGAATCTGTGTACCCTGCCCCCACCACAGCAGAGGAGAATTATTAAATAAGTATCCCTCTTTTTCGAGCGTCCTGTGCTTCTTTCCCAGTGCTTCTTACCCTCTTAATCTCTTCTGATTCCTATGTACAGTGAGTGTGTGTGTGTCTGTGCGTCCGTACGCATGCATGCATGGACAATGTTCCAGACAACAAGCAGGAGGAGTGGCTGTGGAGTGGGAGGAAAAGCAGGAGCACCAGGTGCAGAGGGTGAGCATGGGCAAGGCAATGAGTGAGGGAGCTGAGGTGAATGAGACAATGAAAGAGTTTGAGCAGAACAGCACCCAGAAATGTGGCGGTTGGGTTCCGGAAATAGGAAACATGATCAATGGGAGTTGAAATGCTGGTCTTTGGCTCAATGGCGGGGACAGAACAAGGGTTAAAGTAGGAGGGAGAAAGGAATCATTTATTATGTAGATCTCGAGTTACTTTGGTAGGAGCAGGAACAGGAAGAGGGGCCTGGAGGTCTGAGTCTTTCCATGCTTTTATTCACATCATTATTCTAAAAAACTGTTACAGAATAATAAATTCCAAAGCATTGTGTATCAGTGAAAGTGTTTCTTGTTCAATGTTTTTGTAAATAGATATTTTTGCTTAGAAAGTGTGGGTGCTGTTTTGAAGTATGAAGTGACTGTTATGTGTAGGCCAAGGTACCATTGCTGCATCCACAGAGCACTCACAGTTTGTTTGTTTGTTTGTTTTTATTACTTATATTGCGCACCAGACCCAAGGGTAACCGGGCGCATTTTATAAGACAGCTCAAAACTTTGTTACAAGATCACAAGGCGAAAATAGAGCAACACGAATAATATACAACAAAATATATAGGAATATACACAGAATATACAGGAATATACAGCATTTAAAGTGTAAAAGCATGTATTTACGGTCCTAAGCAGAAATTCCTAGGCTTGGATAAGTCCAGGCAGTAGATGATCTAAAGTGTGTCTGCATTTTTGATCCACGTTAGAAGGTTGTGTCGGAATGTGGGGTAGGGTTGGTCAGTCTTCAAGGTGGATGGTAGGGCGTTCCAGAGTTGAGCTGCTTTCACCTGAAAGCTGCAGCCACTGACTTTAGTCAGTTTGACTCTAGGTATGGATAGGTTATTGGAGTTAGCAGATCTAGTAAGTCTTGTTGGTTTTAGTTTGGTGAATCTGGCAGAGAGGTACTGCGGTGCAGCGTTGTTAAGGCATTTGTGGACCAAAGAGGCAACTTTTAGTTGGATTTTCTCCTGAGTAGAGAGCCAGTTGTTAGTTCGTCTGAGTGCGGTGATGTGGGCTTTCCTGGGAATGCAAAGTGCTGCTCTAAGCGCGTTGTTCTGCAGAGTTTGAATTCTTTTGATGACTTCCTTGTTAGCCCCGATATAGAGCGAATTGCAGTAGTCCAATTTTGATAACACAAGCGCTCTCGCGAGTGTGATGCAGCTATCGTTTGATAGGAAGGGTTTGCCTGCTCTTATCAATTTGCAGGTGTAGGCGGTTGCTGAAGCCACCGCAATGACCTGCTTGTTGGAAGAAAGGGTGGAGTCCAGGTAGAAACCCAGAGTTTTGACCGCGTGGGCGGTTGTGATTTGGTTGTTGTCGATATTGAAGGAGGAGTAGTTGGGGCCCAGTTTTTTGAGGGCGGGGGGTGTGCCCAGGATGATGATTTCAGTTTTGTCATCATTCAGGCATTGACCGTGTGTGGCCATCCATGCCTGGATGATGAGATACACTCTGTTCACCAAGGCCAAATCCTTGTCGTAATCACCGGTAAGTGGTAGGAGAATCTGGGTATCATCTGCATAATTAGTGTAGGTGATACCAAGAAGGTCCAGATTATCGAAAAGGGGCTTAGTAAAGATGTTGTAGAGTGTAGGCGAAACACAGGATCCTTGGGGCACACCACATGTAATGGGGATGGCGTCTGCTGCCGCTGTCGTGGAGAAGACTCTCACTGTCCTGTTATTGAGGAAGGATTGGATCCATTTTGTGGCTTCTTCTGAGAAGTGCGCGGCTATATCCAGGTGCCTGCAAAGGACCTTGTGGTCAACAAGGTCAAATGCGGCTGATAAGTCCAGGAGGAGGAGTAAGGCTGGTTTGCCTTGATCCCTTAGCTCATCAATTTGCGCCGTTAGGTCTAAGAGGGCAGTTTCGGTTCCATGCTGGGGACGGAAGCCAGACTGCTGTACTCCAAGTAAATTGTTGTTTTCAAGGTTTTTCTGTATTTGTGAGTACTCCACTTTATCTATGATTTTTAAGAGGAATGGCACAGTGGTGATTGGGCGGTAGTTTGTGGGTATGGCAGGGTCTAGTGTCTGTTTTTTAAGCAAAGGGAGTACCCAAGATTCTTTTAGGTTGCTTGGTATGGACCCTGTAGCGAATGAGGCATTAATGAGTTTTGAGATAAAGGGAGCCAGGTCTCTAGCTGCGTCCTTTATCAGTTGAGGTGGACATTGATCCCCTTGGCAATTAGATGGTTTGAGTGACAGTATGATTTTTTCTGTCTCAATAGTGGATACTTTTGAGAATTTGAAGCAAGGGTAGTTGGTGCTATTTTTAGGAGGGGTGATGTCTGTTTTGGGCTTAGTGTCGAGACTGAGCGAGGATTTTTTTGTGGCAATTTTAGATTGGAGGGATGTTACTTTATTAGCTAGGGCTTGCTGAATGTTGGTGCACCATGTTTTATCTTTGACACAGTTGTCAGGCACTGGGATGGGGGATTCTATTTCCTTTAGGATAATGAAGAGTTCTTTCATGCTAGAGTTGGCTTGGGCTATTCTAGTGTTGTAGGTTTCCCGTTTGGCTGGTAGTATTTCCTTTTTGTAGAGGGTAGATATATCTCTCAGGGTGTTTTTATTTTCTTCCGATGGTAGTAATTTCCATGCGACCTCTCATTGTCTTCTTTTGGTACGAAGAGTTTTTAGGTGGGGGGTGTACCAGGAGTTGAGGTGGGTTTTAGGTTTGCTGCATCTCACTTTGAGTGGTGCAATTATGTCCAAGGCAGAGGACATGACTTTGTTGTACTCGTTCACTAGTGTTTCAGGGTCCAGGTTGTCTGGTAGTGAATTAAGTGTGGGGAGGATGAGCGGTAGTAGGTTGTCCGGGGTGATGTTTTTCTTGTTTCTGGTTGGGATGGATGGTGCTGGCTGGACTGAGGCGGTAGTGGGTCTGATCGTTTCTAGAGCAAAAGTTATAAGGAGACGGTCTGTCCAAATTAATGGGGAGATCGATAGGATGGAGGCATTGCAGTTGTGGTCTGCCACCCAATCGAGTATTCTACCCTTGTTGTGGGTAGGGTGAAGTACTTTTTGTGAGAAGCCTAGTTCAGAGAGTAGGTTGGCTATTCGAATTGCCTGTGGGTCATTTTGGTCATTGAAGCCTAGGTTAAGATCCCCTAGCAGGATGACTTGTGATGATTGTTTTAGGTTGTGCGATAGGATGGTGATGTCCTCCTCAAAGGTTCCAATAGGGCCTGGAGGTCTATAGATAAGGTGGATAGTGAGGGTTTGGGAGTTGTTAATAGCTAGTTTAGCTGTTAGGCTTTCGCATGATTTAGTGTCGTTCGAGGGCACTAGCCTGATGGATAGGTTAGATTTAATAATAAGGGCTATGCCCCCTCCGCGGGCTTCGTCTCTATCTGCCCTTAGGATGGTGTAGCCGTTGGGGGTTGCTAACATAATGGCTGGTCCTGCGGCGGCATGTAGCCAGGATTCCGTGATGGCCAGGAAGTCAAAATGTTCGGTCTGGATAAGATCAGCAATCTCAATGGCATGAGCAATCAAGGACCTAGCGTTAACTAGTGCAACATTTAGAAGTGGGCTGGTGGGTGGGGGTGTGCATGTCTTTTCCTGGGTTGTGGCAGGAATGTGCATACGTGCATTTTGTGTCTTTGGGTGTAGGCTGTGTGGTTTTTCTATGCCCCTATTATGTGAGGGTTTGCTACGGTTAGATGTGGTCAGTGTTCTGGCGCGTGGTTCATATAGTTTTGCAAGTCTGGCTCGGAGTCTAGCATTTCTAGATATGGTGTTGCATGGTTTAGATTGGAAGGTTCTATGTTGTTGAGGTTCTTCAGTTTGGTCATTCCGACTCAATAATGGTTGAGGTGGAGTCTGTGTCATGGCAGGGGAGTGAACTGAACGTTGGGGGTTATCTTTCAAATTTAAGTTGGAGGGTATTCAATGTACTGCAGTTCTCCCAGACTGAATCGCTTTGTCGCTCACTGATGGAGTATTTTTTGTACACTCAGAATCTTCTGTAAAGGAACTATTATATGAGCCGTATTCAAGGACATCTGTTGTAATGTTGCATATGTTTTGCAATTTTTTTATTTCAAACACATATGCTGTTCTTCATGCTCTTGAGAAGGCAATATAATAGGCTGCTCCGTTTAAGAGACCCTCTTGGGCCTACTTCTCCATGACTACTCCCCAGAGGATGAAAGCAATGTACTGAATAAGTCACAGTAGCAATTGTTCAAACAGCTGTCAGGTATTGCATGGTTCAGATTTCATTAGCACATTCACTGGTCTTAACAGCAGAACACACTCAAAATATAGACTGTACAGGCAGGGAAATGCATACATTTGCATATAAAGGATATCCTCTATATAATTATCTGAGGATGTCTGTGAATTGGAACTCGACATGCTCACAACCCAGTTGCTGCAAACCCAGAGAGGCTCTACTCACATGGGAGAGGAAACATTATCTCTGAAAACACAAAGCACGATGGTCCTGGAAAGCAATGGAGAGATACATGTGGCAAACATGTTATCCTCACATCAAAATTCCAGTGCTGCCTGAATGAGTGTATATGACTCATGGTTATAAACGCTTTCATATTATGGTGTGTGTTGTGAAAAATGGAATGAGCACCAAGCCCAGTGTGCATTCTGTACTTGGTGATTCATATAACCCTTTTCATCATAGACATATTTCTCAAATATAAAGATCTGTAGTAATGTGTGTGTTCCTAAAATGCTATTTGTTTTTATGCAAGGCAGTCATAAACCCTCACTGGTGCTATCTGCCCCTTTTGATTTCTGATAGAGGTATGCCAAAATAGTAAATACAGTACGTGTGTACCAGACTGTCCATCTTGGAGTGATACCCTTCTATCTGGAAAAAATGTAAATAGTCATTCAAGGTTTCATAATATGTTTTGAATAGTAAGTGATATCAAATACATAACATGACTACTATATATATTGAAAGCGATTGTGATCTAGTACCTTGAAACATCTCTTGTGCTAGATGGAATTACCAATAAAAATCTCAGACCAAATAACCGGACAGACTCCGAAAATATGGAAAAATATGACTTTATTCTCAGTTCGTTAAAGTAACGAGGACTGGAGATCAACAGACTGATGCTTGCACACTCACACATGAACTTGATTATACAGAGGTTATATACCCCAATATGTGTCATCTATAATGTCATCCTACGTGGCAAACTGCAAAACCTATTGAAGGGAAGTGTTGGTTAAGGGAACATATGAACCTATGGCACACATAGGGGTTAGTACTTCATTGGCTGCCCCTTATCTGTAGGGCACACCTTGAACTACCTCTAAATACGTATAATTCTGATTATAGCAGAGACAATGGCAGCAGATTAGTCTATGCAACATTGTATAGTACGTTGCCCCATAGACCCTCTGATTGTTTGGCATGCTCACCCAACTCTGGAATTTCGGCTCGTTCGAAGCACGTAAGCAAAATGAAACCCAGGTACTTGAGTCACATCAGATTACTCCCCACTTTCCCAATTAGTCCATCATCACTCGTCAGTCCAACCATAAGTCAGAGTTTCCCATCTGTAGTTGACCTTGTAGCCTGCTCTCTGTTCTCGGACATTCGAGGGAGTGTAAGCACAGCACTATCTTCATCCAAGGCTTAATGAATAGCCCTTCTGAATCACGTGTGAGGAGACAGATCATTTTAAAATTTCAACCTCTTATTTACTGCTATTTGATTTACTTATACTAGGCGTTCTTGCTCCTCTTGGCCTCTATATACTTGCTCACTCAATCTGGTATAGACCTTATTAATTGCTAATTGTCCAATAATTGGCTCTTGTAAATGTTTTATTCTTCTTTCATCTAAAATAAATATGTCTTACGTACATGGCTTATCAGTCTCCCTTTGTGCCATGCAATTATTCTTTAGCGTAGCACCCTTGATCCCAGGCCAACATAGACTCCTCTGTATGCTGCACACTAAACTGTTTCTCCAACGTCTCCTGACTCTGCATCCCTGGTCTGTCTCTGAGGTAGCTGGATTGAGTCTTAACATGAGCCGTCGTCCTAAGCTTGCTATAGAGGACAATATAATGTGGCTAGTATAGGCATGATAGGAAGATGGACGACAGCTCAATGAATGATCACAGTTGATGGTAAAGCTGAGATATTTTGCATTGGGTGATAGTTAAGGTGTGAATCTATTGAGCTTCAGGGCAGTCATCAAATTCTGGACTTAGGCTGCATTATTATGGATTCCTAGGAAAAAATAATTCTGTTTTCATCTCATTGAGCAGGGATGCTCTTGACACCCTGGCTTGCAAAAGGGGTTGACAGTACTTGAGTTAATGAATGTCATTGATGTTTAGGTAATGCTGCATGACATTTTCCTATGGGCTTATCTTGACAAAGGTGTTGGTGAGGAGTTCAGATTTTGCAGTGGGTGAGATTTGATGTATGAATCCATCAAGCTTCAGGTCAGTCAGCAAATTCTGGACTGGGACATGCTTGTTGATGTACTTGAGGTCGATTTCTAATGATAATTTCCTGCTACCAGCCTCCGGTGGGTTTGGGGGACCCACGCTGTGCAAAGGACAGACACAGATAACGACACAGATACAGATACCATGGGTTTTATACAATGACAACAAAATTGCACAATCATTTATGCTAATATGAACCCTATATTTCAATGTGGTTTTGATTGACCATTTTACTTAAAGGTCAGAAAAACATGACTCCTATGCTAATTTAGCAAGACTAGGTAGTTTCCCAAATTTCACTAAATCACAAGATATATGTTGCAACCTTTACACTGGACAAAATCAAGTTTCTAAAAATGACGTCTTCAGACTTTTTATTGCACTGTGTTCAAGGCATAAATAAAACGGTCTGGTTTTCTATTGGTTAATTTCCCTATCTTATCTTTTCAGAGTGTAAGCCAGTTTCGTTTTATGAGTCACACCATTGAAAATCACATTTTTGGCTATTAAATCTTGCCAACTGATCTGCACCTTTCATCAGATGCTCTCCGTCAACCTTGGCTGGGGCTCAATGCACTTCCCTTTCTGCACACAGCACTACATTTCTGTGTTTTCAGTACTTCAAAACACTTGTAAACTCCTATCAGACTTAAAGTTTCTATTAATTTGAAAGGCAAACTGTTGAGTCCATTTTAAGATAGTGGACATCTGCTGTGGTCCCATTTCTGTTGTCAGGGAAATACTTTCATTCATGTATTTGAGCACTACCAGTTTTCTAATGTCTAATGTCCATCAAGTGTGAATAACATCCTTCATATCTAAACACACTGTTGCCTAATGTCTGTGCTTTCTATAATAAATGCATTTTTACCTTGTCTCTAATGTGACTATATGATGTCATAGGTGAAATGACATCACTTCTGTCATCCTTGGTACACACCATGATTATCCTCACTGTTCTGCTTATGGTATGGATAATACAGTTGCCTGTGTGCACAGTTCATCTCATATTTCCACTATTGGAACAGTGTGGGGGACAAGACCCCTAAATGGCATTGTCACCTGTCTGTTTACCAGAGAGCAGTGAAGAGGCTGCTCCTCTACATTAGGGTTTACTAGGAAAAAGAACTCTGTGTTTGTCTTGGTGCACTACAGGTAGGCTCTTTACACCCAGGATTGCAAAAGGGAATGACAGTACTTAAGTTAATGTATATAATTTATGAAATTGATGTTTAGGTAAACCTGCCTGCCATGTGCATATTGGAATATCTTGACAAAGGTGTTGGTAAGGAGTTCATTCAGAGGTTCTACGTAGGGGTTGAAGTTGACAGGGAACAGGAAGGAGCCTTATGCAACTCTGTAGGTTATTGGGCTGAGCTGGAATATGTTCGAGCCCATCTAGATGAATTGGTCCCTGTTAGAGAAATAGATGACAAACCATGCTTTTTCCATTGAAGCCGATACACATGGCGTGAATGCTGAGGAGAGCTTTATGGTTAATCGTATCAAAGGCACTGTAGAGAGCATGTTAGATGATTAAGCAGAGGTCGCCTATGTCTGGAATGTGCAGACTGTCACCAACTACTTGGATGTAGCAGTTTCTCTTCTGAATCATATTCAGAATCTGCATTGGTAGTCTTGTGCAAGATGTGTGGGAGGAAAGGTCTTTAGGACCCCCGCCTCGTACATTTCTCACCTACGTGGGGCTTATGACTCGCTGGCAGCCATCTATGCACCTAGGACCAGGATGTGGGATGGCTGCGGGCCGACGCATGAGAATGCACAGCTCTCCCTGTAGCATGATACAGACTCCATTTTGTGATACACCTAGACTCCATTTTGAGTACAACAATCTAGGCCTCAGTGGCACAAGCGGCCTGCAGGGTTGCGGCTCTCCCCCACCGATCACCGAGCCAGCGCTCCCCTCACCCTCCTCCCCATGGCGGCTCATCTGAAGGCCTGTTCTCACGAGAGACTAGGCGCAAACAAGTAACAGTACAAACACTGTGGGCCTCATTACAGGTCGGGCGGTCCGGATATAACAGTGGCGGTAAACCCGCTGCCACTGTTAATTCCGGACCGCCCGTTCCCGAGTCCTGCAGGCGGGAGGTGGCATTCCCGCCAGGTCTGACCTGGCGGGTTTACCACCGCCCGCCTGCAGGCGGACAAGGAAACACCGGCACCATCACGAGATGGTGCCGGTGTTTCCATGATCCCCATTCCCATTGAGTCCCATAGAACTCAATGGGAATGGGGATTTACACCATTCCGCCTCCGGAATTCCCGGGACACCAGGGTTGTAATGCCCTGGTAATTCCGGGAATCACGGAGGCGGAATGGTAATACGAGTCCGGCGGTAACCAGGCAGTTTTACCACCTCGGTTACCGCCGGACTCGTAATGAGGCCCTGTATCTTTCACCTTCTGCAGTACATCGTTGACCTGACGATGACTGGACCTTAAGCTGGGGTCTGAGAAAAACAAAGCTGCCTCTATAAAACATGTTCTGTCTCCTTGCAGACCCCTGCATCTATAATAAATGTTTTGAATAACCCCCAATCCTGCTCCCCGTTTGAAGTGCCAGACATGACTGCTTTACCCATGCCGCTAAGACATTTGTAAGAACGATGAAATAGCCATAAGGCTGATTGTTCATATTAAAATGGGACGACCTTTGCCCATCCCAGAAGACCAACATGTAAAGTTATCAAATATATGTATATTCGAACTTCCATTACGGACCAAGGTATATTGTTGCTGCACAATATGAATGTGTAAGATCCCTATGCACAATATGATTTCCCATAAAACACGCAAGTTCACAAGTAGATAAGTGTTGCAATATGTACGAGTCTCTTAAAGTAATAAGCATTGCCTTTATTAATGAGATGTCGTCTGAAGTAATTATTTTACCTTCAAGCATGTTAAGAAGTCTGATTATAAGTAGAACTTTGCAGACTTTCGCCGATGCTGATGTATACGCCAACCTGGTTCTGCCTCACATTTTTATGCCAGCTTTTCCCTTGTGTCCCCGCACCCAGATGCAAAACTGTAGCCCAGTGAAGTGAATGATGTGATGTTAACAAAACCTTTACTGATTCTGTAAATATGGTACCCATGAACTACAAAAAAGTCTAATACAAATAGTGCTCACAAGCTCGCATGATCATTGATATATATATATATATTTATATATATATATCTTTGAAGCACTGAGAAGACGTCAGGCTGGGTGAGTAGCACTCTTCATAGTTTTAAGAATAAACAAAGTCCGGACATCCAAATTGAAAAATAAGATATATTCTTTATTAATGCCTTGCAAAGTGGCAAAATATAATTAAAAAGCCATGGAAATAAGGCTCTCCCAAAGTGCAAAAATATGCGCGTTTAGGAACGTTGACGCGTTTCGCGGCTTTCCTCGCCGCTTGATCACAACAATTCATTCCTGGTAAACCATAGAGTTTTAAACCATTAGGCAGAGCGGACGGCAATCTTTTGTGCCGACATAGAAAGGGGACTCCACTTCAAAACTCAGCCCATTCGAAGCTACCTCATGGCGGCCATCTTAAAGTTGTTAATACTACGCTAATTGCATGGTTATACATACCACATCCACCTAATTGGAGTGGTTCTCTCATTAAGAGTGTACAATCTGAGATTAAGACTGAGTATGATTCGAACTCAATATTAGTCCGCCGTGGTCTGCCTCGAAGGGTAAGAGTTTCCCCTTGGAGCCCCGTTGTATGCCAAATGCCTGTTAAGAATCCAGTGCATGTATTAGCTGCCCTCAGTTATATAAGGTCTTATTGCTGGAGTACCTCTATGAAATACACACAATCACTCTAAAGTGCTTAGTGCAAACAACAAAGTAAAGTGCATCGATCTTTAAATGTGCAAAAGTCACTATAAGGTGCAAAATGCAAATATATTCAGTAATATAACGACTACTGTTAACAATCTGATTATTCTTAATCCAAATAATAGTATATTGGATCTCATCATTGAGATATCTCGGTGAAATGCCGGGATCATTATAAAGTGCATAGTGCCAGCAACATATTAAAATACAACCAAATCTTTAAGGTACAGTAATCACTAAGAATTGCACCGATCTCTTTAGAGTGCAACAGTCAATGTAAAATGCATTGTATAAGTATACTTGCTAATGCAAAGTGCCAGACTAAGACTCATCCGATTTGTCTGAAGTACTACCGTATTATCTATTTCGGCATATTAGCTTGACAATTAATGGTTCAGGCTCTGCTTTAACAGTTGTATGTCAAACTCTGGTTTATAAAAACAAGGGGGAGGGCGCAACTACATCCCACACATGTGTAAACAAAATAAATAAAAGAAAAAGCAACCACCTAAAGGTTAAAATCGTATCCTGTACGAGTTAAAACATTGTGGAATTGCAATTATTTAAAATGTTTTGATAATGATCACGGGGCAAGTGTTGATAACCAGCATTCTTATCCTCTCCTTTTCCTTACCCCTAATTCCACAAAGAAGATTTGAGAATCCTAAATTTTTTCTTTTCATTATACCATATTAAAAAACTGGAAAAAATAGATAGAAAATAAGATATAAGATATAAGAATATAGGAATATAAGAATATGAGAATTAAGAGTTAAGACGATAAGGGACAGACACCCACATTCCAAAAAAAGTAGATTTAAATACATCTTTTCTAGCAATTTGTCACTGGCCTAAAAAGGTATACAGTTCCTCATCTATGTTGTGTCCATTAGGGATTTTACTCTCAAAGTCCAATATGTAGCAAGTCTCTTTCTGTCTCAGGAGTTTCTCTTTATCACCTCCTCTGGGTCCTGTCTCTGTTCTATGCACCCCAAAAAACCCAAAGCTGTCCATCTTTTTGTCAAGGAACTCTGCGAAATGTTTGGCCATTGGGTAGTTGACATCGTTATTGATGATAGCCCGTACATGCTGTTGTATCTGTGTCTTTAATTTACATTTGGTGCTTCCTATGTACCACTTGTTACACGCACAGGTCAGCACATAGACAACGTATTCCGTTTCGCAGGTAATTTTCCCCAATATGTTGACAATTTGATCGGTGATGGGATGTTTAAAAGAGCTCCTGGGTTTGGCATATTTGCAAATGTTACAGTGGGTGCATTTGAAAAAGCCCTCTTTTTTGTTGCTAGATAACCAATTTATCTCGTTAGTCTCATTTTCCTGGGTCATGTAACTTTTCACTAAGGTATCTCTTATTGATCGATTTTTTCTAAAGGTTATCTGTGGGCGATTTCGGAGGTTTCTGTTGAGATCTTGATCTGCCATGAGGATTCTCCAGTGATTGGTTAAAATACGCCTGATTATTGGTGCTTGAGTATCAAATGTTAAAATTAATCGAGTATTGTCCTTCTCCATGTTCCTTCTATCATTGTCTCCTATTCCTGTTAGGAGAGTAGAACGTTCCTTTACTCTTGCTTTGAGGTATGCCCTTTCAACCACTCTTTTAGGGTACCTTTGTCTGGCGAAGGCTTGGGCGGTTATTCTACTCTCTGTATCATAGGATTCCAAACTGCTATTGTTTCTTCGTAACCGAATAAACTCTCCGTAAGGGACGCTCCATATCAAATTTTTCGGATGTCCACTGTGTGCATGGAGAGGGGCATTTGTCCCTGTGATTTTTCTGTGTAGTTCGCTAGTTATTTTGTTGTTTACTATCCTTACGTTGACATCCAGGAAAGTAATCAAAGTGCGACTATGTGTTTCTGTGAATCGGAGATTGTTATTATTAGAATTAAGTCGGTTAACGAAGTCTGTCCATCCTTGCTCGGTTCCTTTCCATATGATGAAGAGGTCATCGATATATCTCAACCAGAGAATGATATTGTTGGTATACTCAAGGTTTATTTCTGTCCAAACATCTCGTTCTTCCCATGCACCCATGGTTAAATTGGCATAGGACGGCGCAAATGTGGTGCCCATGGCAGTTCCTTGCAGTTGTTTAAAATATTCGTTATTGAAGAGAAAAATGTTGTTCGTCAGACATAAGTCTATCATTGAGAGTACCATTTGTGAATGTTCCAGATAATTAAGGGATCGGGTCTGTAGAAAATGTTGACAAGCCTGTTTCCCATATTCATGGCCAATCGATGTATATAGTGAAACCACATCCATACTGGCAAGTAGATATTCTTTCTCCCAGGGAATGTCTTCTATTTTTGATAGGAAATCTGTCGTATCTCTTAGGTAAGATGGTAATGTTAACACAAATGGAAAGAGAACTTCATCTATGTATTTCGACATGTTTTCCAATGCAGAACCTATCAAACAGACAATGGGTCTTCCTGGGGGTTTCTTCATGTTTTTATGTACCTTGGGAAGGAAGTATATGGTGGGTGTAATTGAGTTAGTGACGGTTAGAAATTTTCGGCTTTCTTCTGACAGTAGGCCCTTAGCTTCCCATTCTGCAAGTAGCATATTGATTTTGCTTTCAAGTTCTTTAATGGGATTCTGATCGATTTTCTTGTAGCATTTGCTGTCATTCAATTGCTTGTAAGCTTCTTTAATATAGTCATTCCTATTTTGTAAGACTATATTACGCCCCTTGACCGAGGGCTTGATGATGCAATTTTTCAGTTCGTGCAACTCTTGTAATGCCTGTCTGTCACCGAATGATAAATTGTCATTCCATATCCTTTTCTGTCCCTTTCTTCTGAGTTTTTTTAGATCTTCAATTACTAAGCACTGAAATGCCTCTATGTTATTTCCCAGGTTTGTCACTGGATTGAATTTTGACTTAGATTTTAATTGACTTTTGGTAGTCCAGTCTGTTCTGATGTTCAATTCTTCAAAATCTAGGGGTTCACATTCTACCCCTACTGCTATCCCCTTCTCCAGATTGACCAGATCTGTTAAAGTGATTAACTCCTTGATTTGAACCTCTGTTTTCCCCATCTCCTTCTCTTTAGGGCGTTTTTTGTACTCGTTCATTGCGAAGAATTTTTTAAGACGTATTTTGCGTATATACTGATCAAAGTCAATTCGTGTTTGCACGTAGTCATTTTTTGCTTTCGGGCAAAAGTTTAGACCCAGATTTAGTACTTTTATCTGGTTGGGGGTGAGGACATGATCAGATAAATTAATTATTCTTAGATTTGTTTCATCCTCGGCATTCTTCTCTGTTACTTTCCAGAGCGCAGCTGTCTGGCCGGGGTATTGCTCATTGCATTGCCTGCTCCTCTTCCCCCTCCTTGTGGTTTTCGGCCGCCTCTGCCTTTCCCCCGACTTTGATTTCCACCTCTTTGTGACTTGTTTTTTCTGCCATCTTGGCGTAGTAAACGCATTTCGTCTAAAAAATTCATCCGAACATTCGGTTCATCAGTTTCGCTACTTGTTAGATCTGATTCAGAGGTTAATGTATTGTCACTTGAATGTTCTTCATTATCTTCAGTTGATCTGCTTGGTCTAGATAGGGATGCTTGTCTCATCTGGTCAAATCTTTTTGCAAATGTGTAAACCCTTCCTCTTTCGTAGTCTTCTTTGTCTCTGAGGAACTTTCTTTGTTTCCTCTGCTTTATTTCCTCCTCGTATTAAGCCAGGCTCTTGTCCATAACACTCCTTAGCCTCCTGCCCTCCTCAGTTTCAGGTATCTTTTTTAATTGTTTTTCTATTTCTTCAATCTTTTCTAATGTTAGTGTGCGGTCCGCACCAGCATACTTTACCAATAATTGCAAGAATGTTTTTGAACATCCATTCGTGGCAACGCTCCATTCCTGTAACATTTGTGGGTCTAATTCCTCAAAGGAAGGGATGGTCAGAATTCTCAAACCGTGGGGAATTCTGCCCACTTCTATATAATTTTGGAGTGAGTGTTCTTCCCACCACTTGCTTAGTTCCCTACGTTGGAGTTTCTCCAATTCCTTGAGTAGACCCAATTCGCTGTCACTTTTGGGTGCCGATATAGTGGGTGTGCTGTTGCTTCTGACTTGTAGGGTCTCATTGAACAGTGTTATGGCTTGTGCCTTTCTGATTGCCTCTTTGTTGCTTTGGGAGTTGGCCATTTCGCAAGGTTAGCAGAAAAATTCTGTAACTAGTCCGGTACCTGGTGTGTGACTGCTTGGATAAAATCGAGCCAATGAAACAGCACACTATGAAAACTATGTGACTATTCAACACAGTATTGATATATCCGTGTAAGTCGTGGGCTGAAAGGAAGGTCGTGGTTGGGTATGGTACCTGTTCAATCCGATACCTTTCTGACAATGAAATGCAGTTATTGCCCAACACCAGTACTCACCCTGCTTCGTTCTGCTGTTCGTCCTCCGACGTACAGCTTCACTCCACTCCGGGTTTTCCTTGGTGCCGTGCTAGATCTGCTTCCTGAGTTTGTCTTATTTGGTACGACCTGAGCTGCAACGGGACAATCAAGTCTTCCCAACGTGCAGTTGCCGTGCGCTCAATTTCAGAAAAAGTTCCCACCGGTGCTCAAACTCCGCGCTCCCACGTTGCAGCGTGTAGATATCTTTGAAGCACTGAGAAGACGTCAGGCTGGGTGAGTAGCACTCTTCATAGTTTTAAGAATAAACAAAGTCCGGACATCCAAATTGAAAAATAAGATATATTCTTTATTAATGCCTTGCAAAGTGGCAAAATATAATTAAAAAGCCATGGAAATAAGGCTCTCCCAAAGTGCAAAAATATGCGCGTTTAGGAACGTTGACGCGTTTCGCGGCTTTCCTCGCCGCTTGATCACAACAATTCATTCCTGGTAAACCATAGAGTTTTAAACCATTAGGCAGAGCGGACGGCAATCTTTTGTGCCGACATAGAAAGGGGACTCCACTTCAAAACTCAGCCCATTCGAAGCTACCTCATGGCGGCCATCTTAAAGTTGTTAATACTACGCTAATTGCATGGTTATACATACCACATCCACCTAATTGGAGTGGTTCTCTCATTAAGAGTGTACAATCTGAGATTAAGACTGAGTATGATTCGAACTCAATATTAGTCCGCCGTGGTCTGCCTCGAAGGGTAAGAGTTTCCCCTTGGAGCCCCGTTGTATGCCAAATGCCTGTTAAGAATCCAGTGCATGTATTAGCTGCCCTCAGTTATATAAGGTCTTATTGCTGGAGTACCTCTATGAAATACACACAATCACTCTAAAGTGCTTAGTGCAAACAACAAAGTAAAGTGCATCGATCTTTAAATGTGCAAAAGTCACTATAAGGTGCAAAATGCAAATATATTCAGTAATATAACGACTACTGTTAACAATCTGATTATTCTTAATCCAAATAATCGTATATTGGATCTCATCATTGAGATATCTCGGTGAAATGCCGGGATCATTATAAAGTGCATAGTGCCAGCAACATATTAAAATACAACCAAATCTTTAAGGTACAGTAATCACTAAGAATTGCACCGATCTCTTTAGAGTGCAACAGTCAATGTAAAATGCATTGTATAAGTATACTTGCTAATGCAAAGTGCCAGACTAAGACTCATCCGATTTGTCTGAAGAACTACCGTATTATTTATTTCGGCATATTAGCTTGACAATTAATGGTTCAGGCTCTGCTTTAACAGTTGTATGTCAAACTCTGGTTTATAAAAACAAGGGGGAGGGCGCAACTACATCCCACACATGTGTAAACAAAATAAATAAAAGAAAAAGCAACCACCTAAAGGTTAAAATCGTATCCTGTACGAGTTAAAACATTGTGGAATTGCAATTATTTAAAATGTTTTGATAATGATCACGGGGCAAGTGTTGATAACCAGCATTCTTATCCTCTCCTTTTCCTTACCCCTAATTCCACAAAGAAGATTTGAGAATCCTACATTTTTTCTTTTCATTATACCATATTAAAAAACTGGAAAAAATAGATAGAAAATAAGATATAAGATATAAGAATATAGGAATATAAGAATATGAGAATTAAGAGTTAAGACGATAAGGGACAGACACCCACATTCCAAAAAGAGTAGATTTAAATACATCTTTTCTAGCAATTTGTCACTGGCCTAAAAAGGTATACAGTTCCTCATCTATGTTGTGTCCATTAGGGATTTTACTCTCAAAGTCCAATATGTAGCAAGTCTCTTTCTGTCTCAGGAGTTTCTCTTTATCACCTCCTCTGGGTCCTGTCTCTGTTCTATGCACCCCAAAAAACCCAAAGCTGTCCATCTTTTTGTCATGGAACTCTGCGAAATGTTTGGCCATTGGGTAGTTGACATCGTTATTGATGATAGCCCGTACATGCTGTTGTATCCGTGTCTTTAATTTACATTTGGTGCTTCCTATGTACCACTTGTTACACGCACAGGTCAGCACATAGACAACGTATTCCGTTTCGCAGGTAATTTTCCCCAATATGTTGACAATTTGATCGGTGATGGGATGTTTAAAAGAGCTCCTGGGTTTGGCATATTTGCAAATGTTACAGTGGGTGCATTTGAAAAAGCCCTCTTTTTTGTTGCTAGATAACCAATTTATCTCGTTAGTCTCATTTTCCTGGGTCATGTAACTTTTCACCAAGGTATCTCTTATTGATCGATTTTTTCTAAAGGTTATCTGTGGGCGATTTCGGAGGTTTCTGTTGAGATCTTGATCTGCCATGAGGATTCTCCAGTGATTGGTTAAAATACGCCTGATTTTTGGTGCTTGAGTATCAAATGTTAAAATTAATCGAGTATTGTCCTTCTCCATGTTCCTTCTATCATTGTCTCCTATTCCTGTTAGGAGAGTAGAACGTTCCTTTACTCTTGCTTTGAGGTATGCCCTTTCAACCACTCTTTTAGGGTACCTTTGTCTGGCGAAGGCTTGGGCGGTTATTCTACTCTCTGTATCATAGGATTCCAAACTGCTATTGTTTCTTCGTAACCGAATAAACTCTGCGTAAGGGACGCTCCATATCAAATTTTTCGGATGTCCACTGTGTGCGTGGAGAGGGGCATTTGTCCCTGTGATTTTTCTGTGTAGTTCGCTAGTTATTTTGTTGTTTACTATCCTTACGTTGACATCCAGGAAAGTAATCAAAGTGCGACTATGTGTTTCTGTGAATCGGAGATTGTTATTATTAGAATTGAGTCGGTTAACGAAGTCTGTCCATCCTTGCTCGGTTCCTTTCCATATGATGAAGAGGTCATCGATATATCTCAACCAGAGAATGATATTGTTGGTATACTCAAGGTTTATTTCTGTCCAAACATCTCGTTCTTCCCATGCACCCATGGTTAAATTGGCATAGGACGGCGCAAATGTGGTGCCCATGGCAGTTCCTTGCAGTTGTGATGTTAACAAAACCTTTACTGATTCTGTAAATACAAATAGTGCTCACAAGCTCGCATGATCATTGATATATATATATATATATATATATATATATATATATATATATATATATATATATATATATATATATATATATATATATATATATATATATATATATACATGCAACTGTACTGGCATAACTCAGTTTTTCATTTATAATGATGTGCATGCAACCCTGTAAAATAGATGCGTGAGAAGTTACAAAGCCATCTCTCTCTTTCTCTCTTCCCCTGAGCATCCATATACTCAGCCCCCACCTTCCTCCCTCCAAGGCCTGGCTGGTGATTGAAGGTCCTTGGTTTATTGATGTTAGAATAACACAGATACACCTCCTTGCTTTCCTGCTGAACCCACACAGGGTATTTGCCGTCCACCCGTGCCCCTGACACACAATGCTACTATACAACCACTGTGTACCTCCATGCTCTGGTTAAAAGAATTATGGGCAGCAAGGCCCCACATCCTGCCACCTATTGATGTATCAGCTATGTGCCCCCCTGACCCAATGGTATTTTAGTTCACCCCAACCTCGACTGACCATGGTGGCAGTTATTCACTCTTATACTAACATACTATAAAATGTCTCTTACTACATCTAACAAAGTAGAATGATAAAGGTACCCCAACCCATGCACCCTGATAAGATGCCTAGACTCATGATACTGCACGTTTTGTTAACAATGATTTTTATGATGATGTATTGAGAAGACCCAGAGTTATATGCTATCTCTTTTGTGATGTTAGATTAACAACTTGTAGGATTTATATGACAGTTTGAAGTAGAAGTTAGTAATGAATGTATATGTGTGGCTACAAGGGCACAATGTTAGTGCAGCTGAGATGTATCAACTCGAATAGCTCCTGACCCGATACTCCACCCCGATGAGCACAGCTGACCCGAGCACCCCGCGCTGGTACCACGTGGATCTCCACCAATCATGGAGCATCGCCCTTATGCCATACATAGTAGCTAGTCTTCACCACCCAATCCCAACGTCTATGTGCCCACTATAGCTTACCTCACCAATGACGTTATTTTGTATTAAATATGAATGTCTGTCTATTGTCTGGCAGAGCGCTCTCGGAGTTTGCAGAGTTGTCTGCTTGCCCTATATTGAGCTAGATAAAACTTTTAATAACTTCACCCGCACTTGGTCTTGGTCTCATTCCCTGCTGGGGTGTGTCCATTATTGACTCTTATTGTGGAGTTTTAAATGCCTTTTCGGGGGATGCTCACGTTCAAAGATTATCCTGATTTATGCTTTTATGACCCTGGATTTCATTAGTCTTCTTGATAACTTTTCTGAGAAAGGGGAAATGCATGATAGAGTGAAAGCGAGATCACCTGGTTTCAGTGTGTGAGTCATCAGCAGGGGTAGGATCTGTAGCCTTTTAGAGCAACTGAGAAGGTGCCTTATGTAAGCAATTTATCAATGAAGTTGAGATAAGGTGTGAGTGCTTCACTTATGATGGTCTTCACAATGGGGGAGAACTATGTTTATTTAGGTGATGGGTTTCTGGCTTGCAAGAATTTTGGTCATTTTGTCTGGAGAATTTGCCCTGAATTTGAGGCATTTTGTTATGTTTCAGGCTGGTTTGAGCAGGAAGTCTGTGGTGTGTTTATAGCTTTCAATGTTTTGCATATGTTGTCAGTAAACAAATTGTTTATTGTGTTGCTTTTGTCAGTAGATTGCAGCATTGGAGGATCTGGCAGTGTGCCGATGATCTGCTTCAGCACTTAGAAGATTGCTCTGCTCTTGTTGGATGCTTCTAGGGTATTTGTTTTGTAGTCGATTGCTTTGTCCTTTGTGATGATTGTCAAGCATGCAGAATAGAGATTCCCCATGATGATGTCTTATTGATGGTGTAATTGCTTAGGTTTATTGTGTCGAAGTTGCATTGGTGCATGGTAGTTCATGACTTTTGTTAGGGTGTGGCTAAGTGTGTTGAGTTGGGCATTGACATTCTCCAAGCAGTCAGGCTCAGGTGTTAAGGTGATGAGGTTTCCTGCCTTCTGGCATTCATGAGGAAGTTCTTGAAGGAGAGGTGGGTTGTCCTGGGTGATTTGTATTAGCCCCAGTGAGCATTATGTGTGCAGTGGAGCTGATGCCTTGCCTTCTAGGTAGGCTTTTGAGCAGGTTTACGTCTGTGAGGAAGATATCAGTTGTCTTTGTTGATGGACGATGTTGTGAGGTATTCTGTGATGTTGTCCTACTACACAAGTGAGGGTGTATTGTGGTCCTGGAAGGTGAATGTCCATGAGGTTTTGTTGATAAATGTGAACCCGCTGCCAGTCTTATCTTTGCAGAATGTGTGTTGGAAGCTGTGACCTGTGGGGGTTAGGATGTTTGTGAAGGTAGCGGTTGAGCCACGACTCTGTGAAAGAAGGAATGTATAGCTTGACTGTGGAGTGAACATTGATGAGCACGAGGTTGTGTGTGTTATGGAAATTGAGTGTGGGCAATGATAAGTGGGATTTGGCTATGTTTCTTTTGGTTGGGTGTATGTGCGACTGGCTGTTTGCGCATGTGTTTCTGGGGAGGAGATGGGAAGAGATCAGTGAGTTGTGATGCTCATTCTTCTGGCCTACCAGGGATGCATCCAGGGATGCATGTTACAGGTGTTCTGGCCAATTCTGTGTCCGAACACCGCCAGACAAGAGTTTCCATCTGCCTTTAATTTTAGATGCCCAGAGAAGGTATTCCTTGAGGTAGGAAAGATACTCTTCTAAATAAAAGGGTGGGTCAGATACAAGATGTGGAAAAAGATTCTCAGTGTTTAGCAAGAGGGTGGGACTGAAGACATGGGACCTACCGACCAAATGCAAACTAAAAAAAGCTGTTTAAAAAGGGAAAATAAGGCTGCGTAGACAAAAATGGATCCAAAAAAGATTAGCAGTGATTAACTGGTGAGCAGGACAGAGGCCAAGTCACCTTGATGCATTTGAAGCAGCTAACCAACTGTCCCCATTGTACCTCAATGAGGCTCTCAATGCATACGTCCTGACCCATATGTCACTCAATGCTTGGATTCTGCCCCAATGTGCTTTCAGTGTCCCTCATCTGTGCCAATGTGACTCTCATTCTGCCCCATTATCACTTTCATTGCTCAGGGTCGTCCCCAATGTATAGTTTATTGCCTATGTTCCACCGTACTGTCTTTCTCTTTGCACCTATCTTCTGCCCCACTGTCGAATCTGTGACAAACTTTTGCACAAATGTGGTTCTCAGTGCCTTCATTCTGGTCCAATGTAAGTAGTACTTTACAATACTGGTACTGTATGCAGGACAGTCCTGTAAGACTTGCTTTACAGAAGGAAGAATGGCAATGAGCAACTAACAAGCCGATGTTTAGGAATTGCAAGATACAAAGGTCAGGAACACAAAAAGATATACAACAGACAGAAATCCAAGGGGCATGGACAGTTACATGGTTCTGAATGCAGTGGAGTTCGAGACATCGTGGCAATGGAGGGGTTAATGATCAGGCAAATAAAAAGAGTTCAGTCTAGTCTTAGACGGTGAAGCTTCAGTGCAGATTTTGAAGGAGTGATGTTTTTTTCAGTGGTGAGAAGCAAGGGGGGCAAAGAGCACAATCGAGAGGATCACATGGTGAGTGGAAAAAGAGAGGATGGGGTGTTAAAACAGAGGTTGTGTGGAGGAGAGTAGTGAGAAAAGTGTTACCCAAGTAATTAGGAGGCAAGCCCATCGATCGATTTAAAGACAAGCAATAGGAAATGAAAAGGGACTCGTTCCTCCAAGAGAACCAGGCAGCTTGGAGGTGGTGATGGGGAGCAAGAGAGGAGCTGGGGAGATTATAGAGGGTACACATTGAGAAGCTGATTGATTTGTTGAGTGCTGAGCAATAGTAGAAGAGGCTAATAAGGAGGCTAGCACAGTAGTTAAGGTGACTGAGTACCAGGCTTAGTATGGGAATTCTGGCAGAGTACTGGGTGAGCAGAGGGCAGGTTTTCATGATTTTAAGGAAGTTAATCGCAACAGCAGTACAGGCAGCAGTAACAAAGTGGTGGAGATTGTGATCACAGTCAAAATGTACCCTAGATCCTGTGTTTTAGGGGACGGGGAACTCAGGTGAGTGAATAATGATATAGGCTTGCTACAAAGCAGCTCTATGTGCTAAGGTTCATCTCCTATGTGGCTGTACTTGTCTGGCAAGGTATTCCCTAATTTCACATTTCGAGCCAAAGTTCTGGCCCTGGGAGGTATTTTCTAAGTTGTTGTTTACAATTCGGGCCTAATGTCATTCTGAGAGTCAAAGTTATGGCAAATGAGTTCTTGCTGCCTCGAAAACTAACCCGTTGCCTTCCTCCAATTCCCACTTACACTCTCATTTCACCACCCCAACCCATGCACGCATGCGCACACGCACGTCACGTGCATGCACAAAAACTCTCTCTCTCTCTCTCTGTCTCTCTCTCTCTCCTTACGCCAGCTTGGCTACTCGTCATGGAAACAGGGAGTCCATTACGGCATCAAAAGAGACCTCCTATTCTTAGATGTGGCACAATACCCTCTCTCATGTAGGCGCTTGCAAGGTTTTGTCCATGGAATTAGGTGGAATAGTCATGCAAATTACTCCCTGTCATATTTATTGTTGAACAGAGCTCTGCATGATAAGTTTTAGTGGTCCTCCATAATGGTAGGGCACAACACAATGAACTTTAATGGACAGGCTGCCACAGGGTGATTGGGGCATTTTATCACTCATTCAATCTGGTTGCGGTAGTAATTTATAAAGGAATATCTGCCATTGATAATATCAACACGTATACCATGCAAATGCAAAGGAATATTAAAATAAACTGATGCTGTGAAATTAATAACCACAAACAATTCTGGAAATGTGATAATTAGTTCTATCATCTTTGCCTTCCCTAACAAACGGTGAAATTCAGGATTGTCACCTTTTCTGTTCCCCGAAGTTGTATCTTCATAGAAAAAGTGCTCTTGGTCGTCACTTATAATCCATATTCCAATTCTAGAAATGCCATCAAGGAAAGTGCATTGATGAGACTTGTCAGGAACTATGTGAAAGAATTAAGCTATATAAATACACCACCCGCAACAACAAAACAGAAACAATTGTTGGTCACCCCTTTACACAGGGCGGGCACACACATAGGGACCTGTTGGTGAGTGTATTAAACGGTGGCCTCACAAATACCACGCACACAAAAGCATGGAGCTTCAATACATGAAGATGTGCCACCTAATAAACAGAGCCCTGATCATAGAACACGATTCATGACAAATCATGGGTAATTTCGAGCTTCAAGGCAGTCATATTAACAGGGCCAGAAGACACCCTGCCAGTATAATCTCTCACCAACAGGTGTGGGACACTATGGTTCAGATCTCCTAATGGGTGGACGAAAAGAAACCAACAATGTCAATCATGGCTGTCTATGCTCAAATGGTTTGCATTCATTACTGAGCAGGAGACAACTTGGACAACAGTGGACATTGCATCATTCATGAATTGGTAATATACTTTGTATTTGCGACTTTGTAAGCAAGGTAGTAAGTTATTATTGAGCAGGTACATCGCATGGGTGTGGTTGCCGGTGAGATGCAGAAATCACTTTAAGTAAACTGAAGGTTGGTTGCAACTACGGACATTTAAGCATGTTTTATATAAACCTTTACACTATTGTAAAGTAAATGTAAAAGAAAACGTCCTTCTTTCAAATTGTGTTTTCAATCATGCATTTGATGATTGCCCTACAATACCATGACTATCGCTTCAAGTCTAATGGGTGCCACTTTAAGAATAAACTTAGGCAACATCTCTTAAAAGTGATCAACGGGCCCCACAAATCCTCTAATGAGATTCGGGTACATTCAGGTAGATTGGTGGATTCCCGCAGATTATTCTTCCATATCTGAATCTGCCGGAAACTTCTTTCAAAGCTATACATTTTCAAGAGGGGTCGGGAGAAGTTCAGGATGGTCGGACTGATAAGTGGAAAAGAAACATCCCAAAAATAACTTTAAAGGCTCCAGGAAGGGAGAGGAACGTCAGGGGAAAGGGAAGGGTTAGATGAGGCTGGGGGGGGACGGGGGGAGGCAAGAGGTATTGGCACCCTGTGCATCTGTAATGTTATCTAACTACAGTAGCATATTAAACTTTGCAGTAGGATATCTCAGTAGATGAATATACCTGCTGCAGAGATTTATGTGTAACCTGCAGGTCCCAGGTTTGAACCTGGATAATAACAATTTCTCCTATCTTCATTCTGAAGTTGATGAAATTAATAAGGATGAAGTGGGGAATTTTCAGATTTTATATGGTCGACTAGTAGGGTCCGTTACATCTCAAGCATGCCTGGGTATGCTTTTAATCATTCATCAGTTGACATATTATGTATTATGGTTTACAATATTATAATATAGGGAATTATGGTTGCATGACACTTTGGCTGAGTTTGCTTCCATGAGTACTACTGAGGCAGAATGTCATGTCAAGAATTCATGATGTAGTCTCAGACGTTGATTAAAGGAATACCAGTTAGTCAGGTTGGATTGCAATTTTATGAACTATGTACATGGTACAAAAACACATACCATGTATATACATTAAGAGGATTATGGGTGCAGGGAGTGACATACATGCTTCTGACACTAAAATATGTGAGAGGGCTGGCAAGCACATCATTTGTGCTGCAGCATAGCCCCTTGGAAATATCTGAGCCACCTTTGTAAGGTGACCTGTTCATTTCTCAAACTAAGGCAAAAAAATGCATCTTTGCATTTTTTTCAAAAGATAAAATATTTTGTCATCTGCACAAAATAGTTAATTTTGGTTTCTTTATTAAAGAAAAAAACAGGTGAAAGCTATTCGTCATTTAGATACTTTGCTTTTTTGAACATCCCTAGCAGGAAAGGTTCTGACCTCTTCAACCCAATGTTTACAGCAACATTTAATGAATGAACCAGAATTGTCATACGTTTAACCCAAAGCTGTGACCTGGAATCCTGTACACAACAGTGTGCAGTGAAAATTCAGGTTATTCTGTGTTAGGCCACATTTATTCACCCAGAGCTATTTACAATTAGCTGCTCTTAGTTCTGTCAACATATTACATGCAACAATGTTATGTGAGTGTCCAGTGGCTACTTAAAGAGTAATTCAATGAGTAACATTATGTGTCTGTCCTGATCACTGTTTTATTTCTCTGTGGATCTGAGGACTTCATTCCATGCATTTCTTCCTGCACTCAATGGAGCTTAATGTGAACATTCTTTTTATGTGCATGCTAATGAAAGGTCCAACAGTGTATTTTATTATGTTAATTTCATTCTCATGATGAAGTGCAAGGATTTTCAAAAGATAATGCATTGCAGACTCAAATAATAATATATTCAGTCTGTTCAACCCAACAAATAACTGGTGTACATTGATAATAATGAGATATAATTTAATTTAAATATATTCATTTGTGCAGTCCTATGTCCATTAATGTTTTATACTCTGGCCTATAGCTACTCATTCAACAAACACAAATCATGATTCACCCCTTACACAAGTACCTACCCTATGAAGAAACCAAGATATCAGACCTAAGGTGGAAGGCTTCTGCTCAAAGATTAAGCTAAAGCTGTAGATGGAGCTGCCCATCCACCTTTATTTAACAGAATCCAAGCTTTCGCGTGGAAGTGGTTTAAGAGTATGCATTGATAGGTTAGGAGGAGTACTTCTAATTGTACAACTGGAAGGATGTTGGCATTATTTTCAGATTCCTTTTCTTGAAATGTTCTAAAGCGTATCTCCATGTATCACCGAAAACTTTGTCTGGGAAGATTATGGTCATGTAATAAATTTGGCATTCTACATGCCAAACACCTTTACCAGCATGTAAGGCAGTTGCAGTTGCCATGACTGTTCAGTTATGTCTCAGAACCTCTATACCAAGTTAGCAGGAGCTGGTGGAAGCCACTGCCCACTCATACCAGTTTAATAGGCGTCCAGTGTATTTGTATTTATGAAGTAACCTTATTCACAAACATTCTAAAGAAAAACCCATTGAAATGTGTTTTACAAAATAAAAATATTCCTTCATCTTAACACTTTTTTGGAATGTGAGTCTCACTCTTTATACGGCAGACCTTATCTTAAAGAACTGCAGTAGAATGTTGACCTTCCTGTATCTAAAACGCATAAGACATTTTCCAAACTTAGGAAATAATTCCTCTAAGAATATGTATTTTTATTTAAAGACAGATAGAACTACAGAAGATATTATGGGAATCTTGTGTAGCTCCTTATAAAACATTCTAACTCCATTAGGCTTCTGGTCATCGTACCTATTAAATTTACTCCAATCTAAAATATATGAGAGAATGCCCTGTGAAATTAAAGTGTCTGCTTTGGGCAACAGATGCTTAGTGTTCTGTCTGACCAGGCATCAGGATTTGGGGTTGGAAATTATCCAAGAAGCTGTTCACATCGGTTTCCATAAAAAATACAAAATATGTATGTATGCATACATCACTTCAGGCACAGCATTAAGAGTAGAAAGCATATATCTGCCAAACACACCCTGGCTCCTTCAATGCACATGAGGTATCAGTGTCTCCTCATACAAAATCTATTGTAGTCAGTGAAGCACTTCATCACAAATATTGCTATGATGGATTTAATCCTGCCCACAACCAAATTAACAATGGGCTTTCGAGGCTCCTTAATTAATCTGATTACTATCCAGGTTTATTGATAATCTTTTGTAGCATGAACTCTCAGTTTCTTAGTGAAATATTTGGGGTGCCATTTCAAATTAGTAGGGGCTACCACTTTTAAGTACATACATAATTGAAAATTAAACTGAAGGACAGAGACTGAATTTCATATCTCACATAAAATAAGTTAAACGTTTATATTCACTTTTTTTCACCTGTCACAGGGGATGGGATGAGGTCTTGCTTCGTCTCTCCTCACAAAAGAGAACAAACCTTGGCTGTGTCGCTTATTTAAACTGTCTTCAGCCACCTAGATTATGATTACAGCATGACCTGCAGTGCAGTATTCATTGCAAGGTGAAATCCAAACAGAGGTTTATGAAGGAGGTTAATATGTGAGATCCTGGATTTCATTTTCAGCTGTAACCTCTGTCTTCATTGGTGCACCCTCTCTGCGTATGCCCTGGTCCAAATGCCTCTCAGTCTGTTTTCACTCCTGTTCACATGTTCTCCATTTAAATCACTCTGTCCTACTCTTTTCAATGTGTCACCTTTTTTAATCGCTACTCTCTCTGTCACTCTGTTCCTGTCTCGCCTTCCCAGTAACAACTGATCTTGAAACCCCCAAGCTGTTGGCTGAGCTCTGTAAAATGTCTGGAGTTGCTTATTATCTCATGCAGAAGAGATATGACATGGCAGTTTGGGCCAGATCACACCTTTTGGGATGAGACCGGGTCTGAGTTGAATATAATCTTTTAGCTTCTGTAATGGAATCACAGGCTTAGGAACAAAGCCCTGGGGGATTGCCCAGAGCAATTGTAAGGCTTATGAGTAATACAAAACCTTCAAGCCATCGACCTTCAGTTTTGCTAAGATCTCCCAGAGACAATTATGCTCAGATGTGGGTCTGCAACTTCTGTGCCTAGACACCTGTGCTTCACCACACTGATGATACACACGGTGGCCTACACATCTCTGGGGCTGTTTATAGTCTTGTGCAGAAGGGATGTGACTTATCAGTTTGGCAGGACTGCCCCTTTTGGTTTTGAAATAGGCCTCATTTGCCTATGTTATTTCTCAGAAATGACATGGCAGGCTGACAAACAATGGTTTGATGGGTTGCGCAGAGCAATGCCAATGGTTATGATTAATTTAAAACCTTCCGGATATCAACCTTCAATTTCCAATGTTACTCTGAGTAGTACGGGTATGCCAAGACGTGTGTATTTAACATGTATGTTTGGTAACCTACTTCTGGCAATTTCCCCCACCCTACCCGGCTCCTGCCAAACCTATTTTTCATCCTTACTCTTCTTTTCCTATCACTCTCCCATGGTCTCCACCTACTCCCCATCTTCCATGCAGTACACCTGATCCTCTCATTCTAACTCACCGTCTATGTCATTCACTCTCCCTCCAAATAGTACTCAGGCCTCTCCGCTCTACTGCATTCTACTCACACCAGCCTCATATACCCCTGCTGCCCCCCTGAATCTACCCCAGCAGTTACATCGCGCCTTTAAACACTTGTGTATAGGTGCGTTACAAATGCCATATTATATCATATCATATCATACATCCTCTACCTTTGCTTCTGTACTGACCTCACATAGGGTTTCTGTAATGTCCACTCCTTCTGCAAAAACTCCTTTCTCACTATTCATTTTGATTCCCATCACCCTAAATTCTTGGTTATGGCTAACCGCAAAACTTAGATTTTACACATAACACTGCTACCCCTGCAGCCCTTCAGATTCGACTTTGTCTCAATCTCAGACAACTCTCATCTCTCCAAAAAACATGGCGGTGTTGGTTTCATAATTAGCAAGGACACACTATGGGAAGCCTTTCCATCTCTGATTTCACTCCATCATCATTTGAACGTATCTCAGTCCAAGAATTCAAATGCACCCTTCTCCTCATCTTCTGCAAACACCCTGAGCTGTCCATGCTGTCATAATGGGTGAACTCAACCTCTCCAATATGTCTCAAGCCCAACAGCTCCAACTTGACTCCACTCTATCTGACAACTCACTAGTCAACCTACATAATCTTGTGCCGGTGAGTCACACTGGGCCTGTAGATTTTAACTATTACACATGTTATATGATAGAATAATGTCTGTATAATACACAATAAGGTCAATGTTAATTAAATCCTCCGATAATCCTTCTGTTTGAAGTTTATTTTCATATCTCAGCCAACACGTGTTTCGACACGAGCAGGCCGATTCATGGAATTAATGTGCGCCGAAAATTCCGGCGCAAAGGTGCCAAAACGTGCGATTCGCAGTAAAAGTGCGAAATTCGCAGTGCAACTGTGAAAATCGCAGGGAAACCAGCGCACATCGATTCATGGAAGTCCGTGCGCGAGAAAAAAGTTGGATGTGCACTGAAAAAGTGTGCGGCGCACGCCGGCGCACAGGTCATCCAACGGCGTGCGCCACAGCCACTGCGAAATCGCACATAGCGCGGCGCACATCACAAAAGTAGGCGGAACACGGGGCGTAACACTCGGAATGGGGAACAACACGTGAAAATATGGCCATCACGGGGGAAGTACAGGAGGCAAGTGCGCGGAACGCCCACACGCTCGCCTACAACTCGTATTCATGGAATCGAATAGGGCAAACCAGCGCACGGTGAAAGACGCGCACAGGGCCAAACAAGTACACCGCAAGAAAGCAGGCAGTAGCGTCCCTGCGCCTGAAATAAATGTGCGCCAAAATGTGCGCTAACAAAAAGCACCCATATACAACTATGATGAATGGTCCATACAGTGGCCCTCTAGGACAAATGAGGTGCAAAGGGGTACAGACAAACACGGACACCCGCTGTGTGAAAAATAGCGTTTGCATGTATTACGGGGTTCGCGGGAAGTTCCACACGCGATTGGCCTGGGCACGTGTATTCCGGGGTGCGCGTGAAGTTTCCCACGCGAATTAGCAGGGTACGTGTATTTCGGTGTGCGCGTGAAGTTCCACACGCAATTTCAGCAGAGTACGTGTACTCCGGGTGCGCGGCAAATTCCACACGCGAATCCAGCAGCCTACGTGTATTTCGGGGATGCCTGGGAGTCCCATACGTGAATTGGCCATGTGGGTCCTCCCAGCTGTTCCCTCTACACCCTCCATGGCCCCTGCAGGCGACCCACACCACAGGGGACTACCCTGCACCCCTGCACATGTCCCGCAGGCAGCCCATCCACCATGGCCATGCCCCGCAGCCAACCCACATGTCGCCTTGCACTACTGCCCACCAACGCATGTCTCCCAGCACCCCCACCCCCCAGCATCCAGGGGCACCCTCCACCAGGCCCCCACTCCTGTCCCCCTGCACCCCCACCCCCCTGCATCCAGGGGCAGCCTCCACCAGGCCCCCACTCCTGTCCCCCTGCACCCCCACCCCCCTACAGTTAGGGGCACCCTCCACCAGGCCCGCACTCAAGTCCAACTCATGTCCCCCTGTACCCCCAGCCCCCAGCAGTGCAGGGCACCCTCCACCAGCCCCCCACTCCTGTCTCCCTGCACCCCCACCCCCCACCAGTCAGGGGCACCTGCCAGAAGGCCCCCACTCATGTCAAACTCATGTTTCCCTGCACCCCCACCCCCCAGCAGTGCAGGGCACCCTCCACCAGGCCCCCACTCATGTCCCCCTGCACCCCCACCCCCTGCATCCAGGGGCACCCTCCACCAGGCCCCCACTCATGTCCAACTCATGTCCCCCTGCACCCCCACCCCCCACCAGTTAGGGGCACCCTCCACCAGGCCCCCACTCCTGTCCCCCCTGCACCCCCACCCCCCTGCATCCAGGGGCACCCTCCACCAGGCCCCCACTCCTGTCTCGCTGCACCCCCACCCCCCAGCACTGTGGTGCACCCTCCACCAGGCCCCCACTCATGTCCAACTCATGTCCCCCTGCACCCCCACCCCCCAGCAGTGCAGGGCACCCTCCACCAGGCCGCCACTCCTGTCTCCCTGCACCCCCACCCCCCACCAGTCAGGGGCACCTGCCAGCAGGCCCCCACTCCTGTCTCCCTGCACCCCCACACCCCAGCAGTGCAGGGCACCCTCCACCAGACCCCCACTCCTGTCTCCCTGCACCCCCACCCCCCACCAGTCAGGGGCACCTGCCAGCAGGCCCCCACTCCAGTCTCCCTGCACCCCCACCTCCCAGCAGTGCATGACACCCTCCACCAGGCCCCCACACATGTCTCCCAGCACCCCCACCCCCCTGCATCCAGGGGCACCCTCGACCAGGCCCCCACTCATGTCCAACTCATGTCTCCCAGCACCCCCACCCCCCTGCATCCAGGGGCACCCTCCACCAGGCCCCACTCATGTCCAACTCATGTCCCCCTGTGCCCCCACCCCCCAGCAGTGCAGGGCACCCTCCACCAGCCCCCCACGCCTGTCTCCCTGCACCCCCACCCCCCACCAGTCAGGGGCACCTGCCAGAAGGCCCCAACTCATGTCAAACTCATGTCTCCCTGCACCCCCACCCCCAGCAGTGCAGGGCACCCTCCACCAGGCCCCCACTCATGTCCCCCTGCACCCCCACCCCCCTGCATCAAGGGGGGCACCCTCCACCAGGCTCCCACTCATGTCCAACTCATGTCCCCCTGCACCCCCACCCCCCACCAGTTAGGGGCACCCTCCACCAGGCCCCCACTCCTGTCCCCCTGCACCCCCACCCCCCTGCATCCAGGGGCACTCTCCACCAGGCCCCCACTCCTGTCTCCCTGCACCCCCACCCCCCAGCACTGTGGTGCACCCTCCACCAGGCCCCCACTCATGTCCAACTCATGTCCCCCTGCACCCCCACCCACCTGCATCCAGGGGCACCCGCCACCAGGCCCCAACTCCTGTCTTCGTGCACCCCCACCCCCCACCAGTCAGGGGCACCTGCCAGCAGGCCCCCACTCCTGTCTCCCTGCACCCCCACCCCCCAGCAGTGCAGGGCCCCTCCACCAGGCCCCCACTCCTGTCTCCCTGCACCCCCACCCCCCACCAGTCAGGGGCACCTGCCAGCAGGCCCCCACTCCAGTCTCCCTGCACCCCCACCCCCCAGCAGTGCAGGGCACCCTACACCAGGGCCCCACACATGTCTCCCAGCACCCCCACCCCCCTGCATCCAGGGGCACCCTCCACCAGGCCCCCACTCATGTCCAACTCATGTCTCCCAGCACCCCCACCCCCCTGCATCCAAAGGCACCCTCCACCAGGCCCCACTCATGTCCAACTCATGTCCCCCTGCACCCCCATCCCCCAGCAGTGCAGGGCACCCTCCACCAGGCCCCCACTCCTGTCTCCCTGCACCCCCACCCACCACCAGTCAGGGGCACCTGCCAGCAGGCCCCCACTCCTGTCTCCCTGCACCCCATCCCCCAGCAGTGCAGGGCACCCTCCACCAGGCCCCCACACATGTCTCCCAGCACCCCGACCCCCCTGCATCCAGGGGCACCCTCCACCAGGCCCCCACTCATGTCCAACTCATGTCCCCCTGCACCCCCACCCCGCAGCAGTGAAGGGCACCCTCCACCAGGCCCCCACTCCTGTCTTCCTGCACCCCCACCCCCCACCAGTCAGGGGCACCTGCCAGAAGGCCCCCACTCATGTCAAACTCATGTCTCCCTGCACCCCCACCCCCCAGCAGTGCAGGGCACACTCCACCAGGCCCCCACTCATGTCCCCCTGCACCCCCACCCCCCTGCATCCAGGGGCACCCTCCACCAGGCCCCCACTCATGTCCAACTCATGTCTCCCAGCACCCCCACCCCCCAGCAATGTAGGGCACCCTCCACCAGGCCCCCACTCCTGTTCCCCTGCACCGCCACCCCCCTGCATCCAGGGGAACCCTCCACCAGGCCCCACTCATGTCCAACTCATATCCCCCTGCACCCCCATCCCCAGCAGTGCAGGGCACCCTCCACCAGGCCCCCACTCCTGTCTCCCTGCACCCCACCAGTCAGGGGCACCTGCCAGCATGCCCCCACTCCTGTCTCCCTGCACCCCCACCCCCATGCATCCAGGGGCACCCTCCACCAGGCCCCACTCCTGTCTCCCTGCACCCCCACCATCCAGCAGTGCAGGGAACCCTCCACCAGGCCCCACTCCTGTCTCCCTGCACCCCCACCCTCCAGCAGTGCAGGGCACCCTCCACCAGGCCCCCACACATGTCTCCCAGCACCCCCACCCCCCTGCATCCAGGGGCACCCTCCACCAGTCCCCACTCATGTCCAACTCATGTCCCCCTGCACCCCCACCCCCCAGCAGTGCAGGGCACCCTCCACCAGGCCCCCACTCCTGTCCCCCTGCACCCCCACCCCCCTGCATCCAGGGGCACCCTCCACCAGGCCCCCACTCCTGTCTCCCTGCACCCCCACCCCCCATCAGTGCAGGGCACCCTCCACCAGGCCCTCATTCCTGTCTCCCTGCACCCCCACCCCCCACCAGTCAGGGGCACCTACCAGCATGCCCCCACTCCTGTCTCCCTGCACCCCCACCCCCAGCAGTGCAGGGCACCCTCCACTAGGCCCCCACACATGTCTCCCAGCACCCCCACCCCCCTGCATCCAGGGGCACCCTTCACCAGGCCCCCACTCCTGTCCCCCTGCACCCCCACCCCCCTGCATCCAGGGGCACCCTCCACCAGGCCCCCACTCCTGTCTCCCTGCACCCCCACCCCCCACCAGTCAGGGGCACCTGCCAGCAGGCCCCCACTCATGTCCAACTCATGTCTCCCTGCACCCCCACCCCCCAGCAGTGCAGGGCACCCTCCACCAGGCCCCCACTCATGTCCAACTCATGCCTCCCAGCACTCCCACCCCCCAGCACTGTAGGGCACCCCCACCAGGCCCCCACTCCTGTCCCTCTGCACCCCCACCCCCCTGCATCCAGGGGCACACTCCACCAGGCCCCACTCATGTCCACCTCATGTCCCCCTGCACCCCCACCCCCCAGCAGTGCAGGGCACCCTCCACCAGGCCCCACTCATGTCCAAATCATGTCCCCCTGCACCCCCAGCCCCCAGCAGTGCAGGGCACCCTCCACCAGGCCCCCACTCATGTCAAACTCATGTCTCCCAGCACCCCCACCCCCCAGCCGTGCGATTTGCCTGGGTACGTGTATCATGGGTCCGCTTGAACTTCCACACGCGATACCAGCAGGGTACGTGTATTTCGGTGTGTGCATGTGAAGTTCCACACGCGACTGGGCCTGTGAGAGTGGGGTATGTGTATTCCAGGGGTGGGCGGGATTATTTACTCGCGACTGGGCCTGGGAGAGCGTGTTACGTGTATTCCTGGGGTGGGCGGGAAGATTTACACGGTCACCTACAATGCGCCAAAAAATAAAAGGACCAATCCTGAAACACGTACGCCAGCATGAAGCAGGCGCACGTCCCGCGCAGCATAAAAGAGTGCGCAAACAACAAACAAGGTCAGACGCCAGGATGAATATACCGTTCCTAGCAGCAGTGGCCGTGGGATACCGCAGGAGGAGGAGAAGGATACTCAGGGCCAGAATCTTCACACCCAGAACCAGCCTATTTGGTATGCCTGATGACCAGGTGTATGGGATGTACAGGTTTCCACCAAACATAATACTCGACCTGGTCAGTGAGTGGGAGGATGACCTCACATCACCCACCCTGTGCTCCCAAGCACTCAGCCCCCTGGAGAAGGTCCTCAATGTACTGCACTTCTTGGCTACCGGATCATTTCAGCAGACAAGTGCCATAGTGGGGGGGATGTCACAGGCCACGCAGTCACGGTGCCTACACCAGGTTTTGCCCATCATCACTGCACGCCCATCAGTCCGCAGGCACATATACCTGCCCAGAACACCTGCAGAAAGGCAAGCTGTCAGCCAGGATTTCTACTGGGTGGCACAATTCCCCAAAGTGCTAGGTGCCATTGATTGCACCCATGTGGCTCTACGTCCCCCCAGGGCATCTGAGCACAACTATAGAAACCGCAAGCAGTGGCATTCCATCAACGTCCAGGTAGTATGTGATGCCAAGGGAATCATCACCTCAGTATATGCCAACTATCCAGGGTCCACCCACGACAGCTTCATTTACAGGATGTCAACCCTAAACCGGGACATGGAAGCTGGGCGGCATGGCGATGCATGGCTGCTTGGTGAATAGAAATGCCACAGCACACGCATGCATGACAGATACAAAGTAATGCCAATACCCCACTAATAATCCCCATCACCACCTCCCCAGGGGACAGTGCCTACCCTCTGAGCACACACATGATGACGCCAATTCGGAACCCCATCACGCCTCCCGAGGTAAGATACAACACAGCCCATATTGCAACCCGGAGCATAGTGCTCAAGTCACGCTTTCGCTCCCTTGACCGTTCTGGCGGGCAGCTGTTATACGCTCCCCCAGTAGTGTGCAGGATCATAGTGGCAGCATGTGTCCTGCACAATGTTGCAACACGCCAGGGCCTGGCTGTGGACATGGTGGTGCCCCCACATCCCCAACCACATGCATGCTCGCTGCGCATGGGAGGGGAAAGGGCACGGGGTGAGGCAGCCCGTACGCAGCTGGTGGCTAATTACTTCACATAGAAAGCACACCCCTGTGGAGTGCACACAGCCCTGGCACATACCATCTGACAATCAATGATGACTCAATCTGACAATTATGATGAACAAAGGGACAGTCAACTGTCAGAACCATAGCAGCCTGAGATTGTTCATCTGGAAGTGTCACAATGTGTGCATCCCTACCTACACAAACACCACCAATGCAGTGTCATCAAAAGACACACTTCCATGCAGCAAAAATGAATACCCACTTGCAAAATACAACATGAGAACAGTGGCATGTCACCCAACCCCTCCCCGGCTCGGCCACACAACACACCATGGCATGTCATGCAATGTGAGAGCAAACAAATTAATCCCCACAACATGCCCCAAGTGTCACCAACTACAGTGTCCCCTAATGGAAACTGGCCACACATGAAATGCTCACAGTAATGCAGGACCAACAACACATATTACCAAATACTTACCAAGAATACCAATCACCTACACAACCTCCAACCTACCATAAACATGACAGTAGGACTTAACAAATTGGTAGCCTCACTACCTGATAATGGCAGCACTTCGAACACTTACAAGTATACAGTGTTAGCGCCATGCAAGAGTGTAGGTGCACTGCTTACAACATGGACTCCAGTCCCAAAGTAGACCGCCTTGTGAAGACATGAGAAATGGACCTGCAAATTAGGAAGATGAGATGGATGCAGAGCCACATATCAATACACCATGCAGTGTACAATACAACAACAATATGCACTAGGAATGTATACACAGTATTGACTACAGACTGCCCACACATCAAAAGTCCAACGTCACTGTGTAAGTCAATGTCACTTGGGCACACCCTTTGCAAGCCCATGGAAACGGGAAGCAGGAGGGGTGTGTGTCACACAAACCCAAGCATCTGACCCAAATTCAGGACAAGCCTGCATGTGCCCAGCCACAATACAGCGTATGCCCACGGGAGCCACACAAGGCAACACACTGTCCAAAAAATCAAAAATCAAAAATCAAAAAAAAATGGCCATTAATGGGGGGTGGGGGAGGCCACCCAGGAGGTCCGAGGACAGGGTGCACACCAAAACCCACCTGTGTGGATCTTGCGAAAAAAAAACCACCTCCATGGCTCTTGGCCTGCACGGCTACCTTATTGTGGGAGAATCGCTGCTGTCACTCTCTTCACCCTTTGCAGCTGCATCAGATGGTGGTGCCACTATGGGAGGCAGCCCACGCAAAGCCCTAGTCTGGTCCTCCATGGCAGCAAGCATGCGGGTGTGGAAGTTCTGGTTCTGGAGGATAATGGTGCGTAGGTCCCCATGCAACAACTCACGGGGTGCCCGGACCTCCGCCCTAGTTGCCTGCCTCTCAGCTGAGAGCATACGTGTGAGCCGCTCTAGCTGCTGTTCTGTCCTCGTGTTAGCTGAAGCCTCAAGCTCAACCAGAGTTGCCCTGAGCTGACGGAGTTCCACCCTCAGGGCTTCCCTGTGGCCCTGGGACTCAAAGGAAATGGCTTCCCGCAGAGTCTCCAGTGCCGCCCGCCTGTCCCTGTGTGACTGGCTAATGGAGTCTGTTGCCTGCTGTAGTTGTTCAATTAGCCTTTCTTGGGGGACAATGGAAGTGGCCACCCTATCCAAGGCCTGAGTCATCATCTCAGTTGATGCTGCCTGTTGGTTTGCCATACCGTATATGGATTGCTCCCATGCGGTATTGCCAGGTGGCGTACGGCCACCGCGTCGGCGGGCACCACACCTGTCTGGGGCAAGGCGAACTGCGCCTTGCTGTGCCGGCACTGCCTGAGGCTGCAGGACTGCATTCCCCCTCTGATCTGCTGGCCCAGGAACAGGATCAGATGTAGCGGAGTGTGACCCTGCATCCGTAACCACCAAAAGCGGACCTACCAACACTGACATCCCCATTGAGGGTTCTACCCCTGGTGCAGGTGAGTTGGACAGTACAGAATCCCTCCCAGAAACACTTACCTGCGATGCAACATCCAAATCGACACCTGAATAGAGCTCGGGGGAGGTGCACCCAGAGACACCCCTTGAGATGACGGCCTGCAGCAAGTGTGGGTTCTCACCCATCACCACACCACGTTCCTCACTGGTGCCCGGTCAGGCCTGAGACCCCTCCTGGGACTGCACCATCTCCACAACCCCAGCAGTATCAGGTGCGTCATCCCCTGCAAAGACATGAAACAAAAGAAATGGGAACAGGCATTAGCAACATGGAACACAATTAGGGCTGAGAAGCAACAGAAACAGTACTTCATTGACACATGTACCACATGACTATAACCCTCCCATGCATGCACTGTCACTGCGTATGAAGGGGAGGCAAATGGCACACATTGATGACACCAAGATGGAAGACCAACAAATTTGCTGCATGCTGCCTAGCAGTGCTATCACACATTGGCCTGTGATTGGCATGTCCAATACACATACATGACACATGCCATCACACAGATGGCATGTACCCTAGCCATGTCACACATGTGACAATAGGACTGAGAAATGCCTTGTGAAAGTGGTGGAATGCAGACAATCAGCCTGAATGAACACAGAATAACATGCAACTATGTTGTGGCAAGATGACAATTCAAGGGCAACTGGTGTGAGGTTGGGCTGAATGTCTACTGTTGCCAGAAGGGATACTGCAACACTCCAATCCTGGTGCACAGAATGTATTGGATGAAGCACATGGGTGGCCCAAACCACTCAGGCACACACCCCCTCACCTGGCACTCAATCAGAAGCACTCACAACCACACCATGCACATGGATGACACACACATGCATGTGCACTCACCGGACAATGCCTCGTAATCTGGCAGGTCTCCCACGCATTGGATCTGTTCCTCCGTGACATAGGTCCCAGCAACATACTCATGTGGAGTGAGTTCTATGTCCTCTGCCGGAGACCCACCTCCAGTCACTAGAGTTGCGGCATGATTTGAGGCCTGCTTTTTCTTTGCCCTGCGTTTAAGGTAATTCCAGCGCTTGTAGCAATCATTAGCTGTGCACCTCACAAATCCAAGGGCACTTATGAGTTCCGCAATGGTCTGCCAGTGTGCCTGACGTTGTGCAGGTGTGGTCTTGCATCCTGCAGTAATCACCATTTCGCTGTCATGTGCGGACACATACTCCACAAGTGCATCAAGTTCGACCTGATTGAAGCTGGGCTTCCTTGGTGGGCCGGACTGTGTAGCCGTGTCTGGGGCATCAGCCTGTACTGGACGAGCACTCTTCCTCTTGCGCTTGGAAGGTGGTGGTGATACTGAGTGTCCTACGCCGCTCTGGACACTAGGGGCAGGAGCCCCGGTGGACTGTGGACTAGGAGTGTGGGAATGAACACTCACCATGGGACTTTATGCAGGCATTAGCTGAAGTGTGATGTAGTCAGGGGGAACGTCAGCAGGATGACTAGGACCGACACTGTCCTGGCTGGGACACTCAGAGCTGGGGTGGATGGAGCCGCAGCTGCCCCTGCAGCCTCCCCACCCTGCCTACTCGGGGCAGCAGATGACATAGCTGCCCCTGATCCACGTGGGCTGGTGACACCAACGTGCACCGCCAAACGTGGCCTAGACCTGCTGACCTGGAAGTCAGCCATGGAGTCACCCAGTGCCAGGTCTGGTGCCACAATGGGCTGGTCCAACAAGGGCTGAGCAGGGATGGTGTCAGCCACGTTACCCTCAACCAGGGGGGGGGGTCATGGGTGTCCCTGACTGGTCACCCACACATGGGGGGCTAAGAGCACCCTGCAAGTCCTGGCCACGTCCCCTACCATAACCACCACGGCCACCTCTTGTGGCTCGCCCACCTTTGCCACCCTTACCGCGTGCTCGCCTCCCAACCATGGCACTGATGTAGTTGTGCGTATGGGATTTGCAGTAAACTATTGTCCTGGGCAATTGGGGGTCAAAGGGGTAGGGTACTAGATGGAATTCGTACCCTAGTGCTCTAGCAAGGCTGTATGTGACCCCTGGGCGAAGATGACGGGTCACGCAACGCACAGGCACTCTGAAAAAGGGAGATAATGTGCATGCAACCCCTCCTAGACCATGTGCGTGGAAAAAAAAACTGCACTACGCTGTGGCACCCAGAAACACAAAAATGAACGTATGCGTGTTACACGCAGCCTAGACTGACCTCTGAAGGGGTAGGCAACACACAGGGCAAGCACAGATGTCAAATACGTGCGCGACTCACCGTCTGCCAGGAAAAATTGCGTGTAAAATACGCGTGTGTGCGCGTTGGCAACACCCCCGCCAAAAGAAGAATTGTACGCTGTCTGAGGAGACAGGCCAACAGGAGAAGTGAACGCTGTTTGAGGAAACAGGCCCAGGAAAAAGACAAGAAGAGAAAAAGCTGTCAGAGGTAACAGGGAGTACGAACTTGGAACGCTGTGAAGTAAATCGCGTGTGAACCGACAAGAAGTACAGATTTCACCCACTCGCTCTCCACGAAAAGCACGTACAAGGAAATGGCGTTCTACACATACTTTTTAAACATGCCCACACGTCCAGCATCACTTCCGCGTGTACGCGCTAAGGCCCCATCCTCCAATTACACGCGCTGACACTCTGACGTGCAGTCATTGGACGTGTACCATGCACCCGTGTACAGGGAAACACCCGTGCACGCACGTCACAGACGCGCATACGCGCTGTTGGCCTTTGGGCCAATGAATTTGCGTACGTGTGCTGGATTTTCACGTGCCAAATCACTCCGTATCAAGCTGGCCACGCGTAAGCACACGGAAGACCACGCTCCTGCCCAGAAGGCCGAATTACTGCCCCCCAGAGCCCTGAGCACGCTCCCACCTGCCATCTGCTGCTGCCTGATTGCCTGCTGCCCACGTGCCCTGCCATTTGCTGCCTGCACATCAGCCAGGGGTGCTGTTGCTGTGACCACCCCTGCTGGAACCGAACACTCCCGACTGGGATCCCATCGCTCCACAGCCCAGCCCCAGGACCCAGTTGCCCACCCACTCCTGCCTCTGGGGTTGTCATGTCAGGCACTGCAACATCTGGCACCACTGACAACCCCCGGCCAGAGAGGCAGAGGGGCACCAGCTTCAGTGCCACCGAAGTTGGTGTCCTGGTGGAGCAAGTCCTGGGGCAGTATGATGCCCTCTTCGGAAGTTTGCGCGCCGACAAGGAAGGACAGACTTGGATCTGGACAGACATCTTGACTGCCATCAACGCGGAGGGGGTGGCAGTCCGCGACTTCCAACATGTCAAGAAGCGCTGGGAGGACTTCAGGTCGAGGACCCTCAACAAGGCCCAGCGCCTCTTGAAGGCAGCGGATGCTAAGGGGCGCCGGGGCCACTTGTCGGACGATCAGATGAGGGTCCTGGAACGCATATCCCCAGCGCTCCACATCCAGGTCCTTGAGAGGCAGACCCGTCTGGAGTCGAGCGGTAAGTGTACATGCATCATGATTGTAAGCTGTGCGTGTGGTGATGTGCCAGTAGTGTGCAGGTTGCACATGTGTTTGTATGTGGCCGAGTGTACAGGGCCGTGAGGCTAACACATGCAAGGGCTGTCATGTGTGAGACATGGATGGTGCTTGTGGGTGTAGGCTTGCATGCCAAATGCAGTTGTTTGGGCACACATGTTTGGATGAATGTGTATGTAAGTAGGCATGTTCGTGATGTCACACATGGATGTTGTTTTCAGCTGCATGTATCAGCACTGTGTACATGTGCATGTGTGTGTATTTGACAAGGGTGCAACAGTGATGCAACATGGATGCATGTGACAGCGGGATGTGGAAGCCTGATTGGCAGATGTGACATGGATGCCCATCTGAACACTGCGACAGTTGGCAGAGGTGTACACATGCATGCAAGTGTGGTGGTGTGTGTGCATGTGTAGTGCTCTCTGTGTTACATGTGATGTCTGGCTCACCTTTGCCTGCTCATGCTGTTGTATGGGTATGGATGGTGCTGGCAGTTGCGATATGGCTGTGGTATGGCTCATGTGTGCAAGTTGAAATGACATGTGTGTTGGCGATTGTGATGCCATGTCTGAGGTTTGCCAATGCCACTCATGTACAACTGTCATGTGTGTATGTGTCCATTGTACAGTGCCCTGATGCCTGTGTTTTATTTCTCTCTGTCTGCAGCGTCAACTGATGAAGAGGGCGGAGAAGGTGCTGTGGAGCACAGCGGCGGGGATCGCACCGCCAGCCGGAGACGCAAGGCCTGGCTCCCCTCCCAGGTTGTGATCTCGTCGGGGAGTGAGGAGTCCGGTGCCGCATCCCAGGCCGCGGCTGCCGGGGGGAGGTCCAAGAGGCGGAGGTCAGAGTTGGACTCCTCGGCAGCAGAAGGGGCAGCTGGGACCCCACAGGGCCCAACGGTGGAAGATGGCATGGAGTCATCCAGGTTGGTAGGGGGTTTGGTGGAGGAGGAGGCCGTGCAAGCAACAGAGACGGGGTCTGGAGGTGGGGATTCCACTGGTGTTAGTGGTACAGTGCAGGACCAGGGACAGGAGGCAGCACAGGTCGCCGCGGAGGTGCCTGTGTGCAATCCTGTCCCTGATCCTGTCACTGCATCATCTTGCACCAGCAGGGATGCCTACGTCCAGACCCGTTTTCAGGCAGGGGATGAGCTCACAACAACTGGCCTTCCTCTGCCTGCAGACGTGGCTATCCGGGTCCGGGTTGAGCCTGTCCTGATTAGTGTGGCGTTGCGTCAACGGGCCATGCAAGGTGACCTGCAGTCTTTTCATGAGGAGACTGCACGTCATCTCGAATGGCTCGTTGACCGCGTCGGCCTACTGGGACAGGTCACCCAGGCCGGATTCCTCCGTTTGATGGGGCTTGCTCAGACCCCCTCCTCAACTGAACCCCCTATGCGCCAGTCGTCCTCCGTGCCATCTTCCCACCCATTAGTCACCTTGGTGCCCTGTGGAGCTGCCTCTGACGGTGCGGCCAGGCTGGTGGAGGAGGCATTCCTGCCACAGTCGGGAGTCGGACGTCCAGCAGGGGTTGCCACATCAACGACTGCACCCCAGCCGGTGGAGGATGTGCAGGCAGCAGGTGTCAGGGCACGGGCAGAGGCACAGCAGCAGCAGCAACGAGGTGGGAGCCATGATGGCCTGGGGCCTTCGACATCGGAGGGGCAGGCATCGGCCCGAGGGCAGGAGGACCCAGGACGGGAAGTGTCTTCCATGTGGCAGCGGTTGGGCCACGCCATAGATGCGGAGCGGCAGCGGGCGGAAGAGGCAGGGCTCATGATGGTCAGGGCGGAGAACTCCATGCGGAGGGCCCTGAGGCGGGCCGAGTGCCTCGAGGCAATCCACAGGGAGTTGGAGGTGAACATGTCGACGGCCCTGCGGACCCTCGGGGCCATGGAGGAGGACCGCCTCCGGGACATTGAGCAGGAGTTTGATGATGCCCTGGCCCGGAACATCCCAAAGTGAGCCGTCGGACTTGCCCGCTGCCCTTGTAAATAGTTCTGTAGTTAGTGTTAGGTTTCCTTTGGTTTTGCATTTTTTTTGACCTTTTGGACAATGGGCCAAGTTTTTGTATATAGTTTTTTTTATTAGGTAGTGTTATTAGATAGGTTTCATTTCTTCTGTTGGGATCATGGAACCTGGATTGTTTATCTGTATATAGTTGACTGTTTTTTTATGATTTACCCATGGTGCAATGGTTTTATGTTGCTTTTAATACATATTTTTTCTTCAAACTTCAATGTGTAGTATCATCTCATTGGTTTCATGCATATCATGATATGGGTTTTGACATTCACTGTCACCCATTGTGTGTATGTGAGGGACATATGTTCATTTACAAACTTGCCATTGGGGTTCTATCATGTAATAGCCATTTCTAAGTGGGTGGATGCATTACTCGGGTGGGTGTTTGGCATTTGGAGGCTGACCATAAGGGCCAGGGATCTAAATTGTGATGACATGTTGGCTGGGGGACATGTGTGGGGGCCTGGTGGAGGGTGCACCACGGTGCTGGGGGGTGGGGGTGCAGGGGGACATGAGTGGGGGCCTGGTTTAGGGTGCCCCTGACTGGTGGGGGGTGGGGGTGCTGGGAGACATGAGTGGGGGCCTGGTGGAGGGTGCCCCTGGATGCAGGGGGGTGGAGGTGCATGGGGACATGGGTGGGGATCTGGTGGAGGGTGCCCCTGACTGGTGGGGGGTGGGGGTGCTGGGAGACATGAGTGTGGGCCTGGTGGAGGGTGCCCCTGGATGCAGGGGGGTGGGGGTGCAGGGAGACATGAGTGGGGGCCTGGTGGAGGGTGCCCCTGGATGCTGGGGCGTGGGGGTGCGGGGAGACATGAGTGGGGACCTGGGGGAGGGTGGCCCACAGTGCTGGGGTGTGGGAGTGCAGGTGGACATGAGTGGGACATGAGTGGGGGCCTGCTGGCAGGTGCCCCACAGTGCTGGGGGGTGGGGGTACAGGGGGACATGAGTTGGACATGAGTGGGGGCCTGGTGGAGGGTGCCCTGCACTGCTGGGGGGTGGGAGTGCTGTGAAACATGTTTGGGGGCCTGGTGGAGGGTGCCCCTGACTGGTGGGGGTGCAGGGAGACAGGCGTGGAGGCCTGGTGGAGGGTGCCCCTGGATGCTGGGGGGTGGGGGTGCTGGGAGACATGTGTGGGGGCCTGGTGGAGGGTGCCCATGACTGCTGAGGGGTGGGGGTGCAGGGGGACATGAGTGGGACATGAGTGGGGGCCTGGTGGAGGCTGCCCTGCACTGCTGGGGAGTGGGGGTGCAGGGGGACATGAGTTGGACATGAGTGGGGGCCTGGTGGATGGTGCCCCTGGATGCTGGGGGGGGTGGGGGTGCTGGGAGACATGTGTGGGGGCATGGTGGAGGGTGCCCTGCACTGCTGGGGGGTGGGGGTGCTGGGAGACATGCGTTGTTGATCAGTAGTGCAAGGTGACATGTGGCTTGGCTGGGGGGCATGCCCATGGTGGATGGGCTGCCTGTGGGACATGAGCAGGGGTGCAGGGTAGTCCGCCGTGGTGTGGGCTGCCTGCAGGGGCCGTGGAGGTTGTAGAGCAAACACCTGGGAGGACCCACACGGCCAATTCACGTGTAGTACTCTCCGGAACCCCTGAAATACACGTACCCTGCTGAAATCCCGTGTGAGACTTCCTGCACACCCCAGGAATGCACGTACCCAGGACAATCGCGTGTGGAACTTCCCGCGCACCCCTGAAATACACGTACCCTGATGGAATGCGTGTGAAACTTCCCGCGCACCCCTGAAATACACGTACCCTACTGAATTCGCGTGTGAAACTTCCCGCGCACCCCTGAAATACACGTACCCTGCTGAATTCGCGTGTGAAACTTCCCGCACACTCCAGGAATACACGTACCCAGGACATTCGCGTGTGGAACTTCCCGCGCACCCCTGAAATACACGTACCCTGCTGAATTCACGTGTGAAATTTCCCGCGCACCCCGAAATACACATACACAGGACATTCGCGTGTGGAACTTCCTGCGCACCCCTGAAATACACGTACCCTGATGGAATCGCGTGTGGAACTTCCCGCGCACCCCTGAAATACACGTACCCTGCTGAATTTGGTGTGAAACTTCCCACGCACCCCGAAATACACGTACACAGGACATTTGCATGTGGAACTTCCCGCGCACCCCTGAAATACACGTACCCTGATGGAATCGCGTGTGAAACTTCCCACGCACCCCTGAAATACACGTACCCTGCTGAATTCGCGTGTGAAACTTCCCACGCACCCCTGAAATACACGTACCCTGCTGAATTCGCGTGTGAAACTTCCCGCACACCCCAGGAATACACATACCCAGGACAAACGCGTGTGGAACTTCCTGCGCACCCCTGAAATACACGTACCCTGCTGAATTCGCGTGTGAAACTTCCCGCACACCCCAGGAATACACGTACCCAGGACAATCGCGTGTGGAACTTCCCGCGCACCCCTGAAATACACGTACCCTGCTGAATTCGCGTGTGAAACTTCCCGCACACCCCAGGAATACAGGTACCCAGGACAATCGCGTGTGGAACTTCCCGCGCACCCCTGAAATACACGTACCCTGATGGAATCGCGTGTGAAACTTCCTGCGCACCCCTGAAATACACGTACCCTGCTGAATTCGCGTGTGAAACTCCCCGCACACCCCAGGAATACACGTACCCAGGACATTCGCGTGTGGAACTTCCCGCACACCCCTGAAATACACGTACCCTGCTGAATTCACATGTGAAACTTCCTGCGCACCCCTAAATACACGTACACAGGACATTCGCATCTGGAACTTCCCGCGCACCCCTGAAATACACGTACCCTGATGGAATCGCGTTTGAAACTTCCCACTCACCCCTGAAATACACGTACCCTGCTGAATTCGCGTGTGAAACTTCCCGCGCACCCCTCAAATACACGTACCCTGCTGAATTTGCATGTGAAACTTCCCGCACACCCCTGAAATACACGTTCCCCGCTTGGCGTTTGCTGTTTGGCAACCCTGTGAACTGGTCCAGGGTTAGCGCAGACATTTGTGATGAATTGGGGATTTTGATGGCTTTTCCTTGCGCGAGGGCGTTCTTGCGGGCGTAACTGGCGCTGCTGCAGGGTCGCTGCGCCACTCTGTGCCACGGCTGGTTTTGGAGGCTAAAATCCATGAATACGCTCTGCGATGAAATGGATTTTATCGCACGCGGCTGGCACAGTGTATCGCACGGGGACACTGTGCGCCAGCCGCGTGCACCACTTTTGTGCGAAATTCTATGAATTACTCGTTCTGAAGGCTGATGAATTATAGATAACATCATATCCATATGTCAAAAATATTATATACATATTCATTGCAAAATGCAAATTATACATTCGAGCCAACACAAGAAAAGTAAGTATCAAGATAAAGTAAAGTTACATACCCAAATCATAGTAAATGGCCAGGGAGGTGCGAAATGAGGAAAAACAAACAGGAACAAATATCATTCTTGACTTTGCCTTTTTGATAATTTGCACTTTATACACTCATATATTAGTGTGTGGGTTGAGTGGAGCACCATACTTCATATAGCCGGTTCAAAGCTACACTCTAGCTGTTACGTGTTCATAATTTACATTTTTATTTATTTGCATGAGTGTGCCCTTATCACCATTGTTACCATTAAAATGATCATCTTCATCTTCCTTAACATCATTATTGGAAAGGGGGCCACCACATTAGTGACATCCATAGGGTTTTGAATGAACACTCACCCAAAAATAAATTCTTTTCACTAATACCTAAGAATAAAGATGGGATTATTAGGGTTCACTCCCTATGTTCTGTTCATTCATGTGTTAGTCTGTAAATAACACATTCTCTATATAAGAGTCTTACCCATTCATTGTGTGCTATCTTTTCTTAATGGTCAGTCTTCCAATTTGTACACCTGCTTGAGGTTTCTGGAAGTCAATAATTATATATTAAGCTAATTTCTAGCAGGACCGCTGAAACTCTCTAATATGCATGCCAAGGGGATTCATCATGTTGCTAACCTTCTTAGTGCCTTTAACTTTTTAGTTTGTTTAGTGTTCTGCAAGATCTATGTTAGGTTCCTGTCCGTATCGGATTAATCCTATGTGATAATGCGGTATAGTTACCAGAGCCATATACTAAGCGTGTGACTAGTATTAATATTGCCAGATCAAAGCAAGCTATAACATCTAAGATGTCACTTTCAATATTTCACTGTACAGTCGCAGAGGTTCCTGTCACCTCTGGAGAAAGATTCTGATCTTGTAGTAGATTGCATTAAATACGGGGTCTCTGCCCAAACTCTTACCTCTAATTCCTAATACCATAGCAAATGGACTCTCTCCCGGGTGCTGGGCACGTGTTATGGCAGATCATTTGAGTAAAGGGCTCCCAGTTTAACTACTTGTGTCCAATGTTCTGAAAAAGAAGAGAACCATTTCAGTGTGTCCTCCGAGACCTGGCCCATCATCGAAAGTCTCTTCAGCAATTGCCCGGAATGGAAGATATCTAGAATGTAATTTTCCTACAGGTAAGTCTGCAGTTGTGTGGCAACTATCTTTTCCAATATTGTTGCGGTCCAAGACAGGCGTGCAATAGGCCGATAGTTTCACAAAACCTTGATTGGCCAGGGTGGATTTTTTTAACAAAGTCGTAAGGACCGATTTCTTTAAATCTTGTGGCAACAGCCCCTGGGTTAGGGAAGCATTCACGAAGTCCATCAGAAAAGATTTAAGAGATGATGTATATTGAATTGCCAGGTAAGCTGGGATAGAGCTGTTTTAGCTCTCTCAAAGCGTCTGAGAACCAGGCATTATATTTAGTTTTATTTAGTTTGTTTAATTTCAGGGGTGCCCTAACATCACAACAGTGCTTGAGTGATGCTATATTAATTTGATATTATTTTTCACAGTCTTTTTCTGCTGTGAATGATAATAGATATTCTATTAATTGAGGTCCTCTAATAGCATCAAGAGCTCTTTTGCTATGAGAGAGAACAGAATTAATGTGGGTACTTTTCTGAGGGTCTGCATAATCAGAGAGAATAAAGAACATCACAACCTTATGATCTGATCAGCTTACTGGCATATTTTTAGATGGCGCATTTTCAGCCCTCTATATAGAACAATATCCAGACAATACATGAATAAGGATAGTAGATAATAGGCAGAGTGCGTCCCCCTAATTCTTTGGGGTATCTAAAGAGTGAGTGATGCCCAGTGGCCTTGCCTAGCAGCAGAATCATGCAATGACTGAAATCCACAAGTCAGTCAGTAACTAAAGTATCAGGTATGAGTTTGTTGGGTTGCTTGCGCATAGCTTTTGAATAAAAGTAGACCGATCTACACGCAAGGTTTCAATTGCATCATTTTATTGGCTCTAAAACCAAGAGAAAGCTGCAATTTATCACACTATATAATTTGTTAGAAATTGTCATGTTTCACAAATGGTTACAAGTGTCCAGTCTTGCAAAAGTGCAAGTGGTTTACAAAGAGCCATACTCCATTTGGAGGCACGTGTGATTGTTTTGCCCTTTCCTGGGCGTTCTCCAGGCATAATTACAATATTGGTATGAATGTTACACTTAATTGAGTGTGTTTCAATTAGCACAAGGTTCAATTGGTACTGCGCAAGCAACCCAACAAACTCAAACCTGATAATATCCAGACAGTGGCCCAGGTTGTGTGTGGCGGAGGAGCTCAACGATGATAAGTCATGTGCTGTTATTATTTAACTCTGGATTAACCAATTAACCAATCTGTACTATGAGACTCATGACACCATACATTGAAGTCCCCAAGAATCACCAATATTGATCGCTGTAGCGCCTCTGATGCAAGAAATAAGTAAAATATTTTTAAAAAGACACCATTGGGACCTGGTGGTCGATAGCAAAGTAGTAACCGCATGGAGTCACTTGCTGAAGTGGATAGTGTGCAAGAAATAACCTGAGACTGCTTGTCGCATTTTAGGAAATGTTATGTTAACTTTTGATTTTAAAAAAAAAGAGCCACCCCCCTTTCTTAGGCTCCTGATTTTTAATCAGGAAGCCTGGGGGAACGAGCGGGTGGAACTGCAAAACTGAATTGGTTTGAAACCATGTTTTAGTAATAAAAAGACAATTGAAATTCAGTGAAGTTAAAAGGGCATGCAGGGTGGTAGCATTTTCTGCTGCAGACCTTGCATTAATTAATGCACCATGCAAGCCAGGGTTATGGGTATTTAAACCTAATCACAGCCTAGCTGTTTCTATACCCAATAATCTTAATTTTATTCACAGTACCAAGACTAATGAATCCCGGAGTATCCCGTAGCACCATCAAGAAGTAGCGTGCACACATATTTTTTTTTTTCTCTTTATTTGTTTTGGTTTATAATAAACCTTTACAAAATGAATAAACGTACGGAATAAAAACAATTGATTAAACAACAAGAAAAAAGAATACCAAGAAACAAAAAGAAAAACAAAATAGAAAAACTAGTATCATGCACATTTTGCTTACTAGTACAAGTTACATACATTTCTCAGAAAGGAAGTAATTCGAATAATCATTACTGCTGAATTCCCATGTAACATTCTATACCATATAAAATCTCTATTTACATCATGAACTGAAGTTACAAATTGGGAAAAGTAACTTATCCTGTAAGGTAATAATGCAGGACACACCAATAAAATATGTTGTAAATTTTCTACAACCCCTTCTTTTTTACAGAAACGACACCATTTCCAATCACCAGCAGAACACTTTCTAATACAATTAATTTGATTAGTATAAATTACATTAAATCGAAAACGCATATAGTCGTTCCGTATTTGTTTGCTGGGATATTTCTAAAGATTCCATATCAGGGAACCATTTCCAAACAGAACTGGCATGCGTATATAACTTGGTCTCAGAGATTTTGTTTTTGGTAGCTTGCCAGTTGAAGCCCTGAAGGCTGGCTTTAACTTTTTTTGGTTTACTGCAAAGTGAGACAACAGACATGCCAATGGTTTTAAGACTTAGCATAGTTTCTGCCTGAAGAAGAGCAAAAAAAGGATTCATTGGCTCTCTCACCGCACTAGCATAGAAGGAATCCTCTAGAGCACTATGGCATTCACGCCAAAGTTGCATACGTTTCCAAATGGCAGTAGTGGCCAGAGAATTTAAGCCAAATTCGTATCTGATCAATTCAAATGGAACACATTTTGGGAGAAAAAATAATACCGACCTCCAAATATTTCCTTCAATAGATGCCAAATATGGAAATAGATCTTTTGAAAACAATTCCAGACCATAGGTCAAGCGAGGAACGGCTTTCTTGATGTAAAACTCTCTCAAAGGGGAAGCAGAGAACTTCCCAAGTTTGGTTTCTATTGTTCGCATCTGTCTGATCACAATATCAGCTTTTAATTGCAGCTGAGTTTTCATTAGAGTATTGGAGCTAGACCCAGAAATGTGAAATCCCAAATACTTAAAAGCAGGTTGAGCTTTTATAATTTGGTTACCGCAGAGCCATGTGAAGGCATTTTCCTTCTTATTAGATCGACCAAAGCGTACAATAACTGTTTTAGATGAGTTAATTTTAAGCTTTAGACCTGAAGTAAAAGTTTTGAAAGCCTTAAGCAGTCTTTGAAGACCCACCCTAGTGTTGTCGATAAGAAGGAAATCATCTGCATACGCTATCCACGCTAAACAAAGTCCATTCAATTTTGGACAGACCAAACCCTTATTATTCAAAGCATTGTTTGCACCGCTCACTTAAAGGTTGAAAATAGTCGGGGCTAACATACAGCCTTGTCTAAGGCCGTTCGGAATAGCAAGTTCCCTAGAGAGAAGTCCTTCTGAATTTAGTCGAACCCTTATCCTGGTATCTGAGTAAAGAGCCATAATAATTGTTAACAGGTGAGTAGGAATACCAAGATCTTTAAGTAGTCGCCACAATATATTCCTGTCCACAAGATCAAAAGCTGAGCTAAGATCCATAGATGCCACAAACATCGATTGAGAGCCCCCCTTTATGGATCTAGATGTTAAAGATTTCAGTATTAGCCCCCCACAATCTGTGCCAACATTTTTTCTAAAGCCTATTTGTTTAATGTCCAAAATATGGTTTTCGGTGATCCAGTTTTCCAGGTCCCGCAAGACAAGAGAGGCAAAAATCTTGGAATCCGGATCAGAAATAGCAATCGGTCTATAACTTGATGGAATTAAACGAGAGCCTTTTTTAAAAACAGGAATAACAAGGGACACCCTCCATGAAAGAGGAATATGTTTACATAACAAAACATTATTAAACGGTATAAATAGAATCCGCGCCCAGTTAACTGGATCAAGTTTAAGCAATTTATTAGAGAGATTATTCGGACCAGGAGCACCTGATGGTTTTGCTTTAAGAATTAAATCCTTAATATCCACTTCGAAAAATTTGAGGGACCAGTTCAGGCTGCATCTTACCTCTGTTTTTACTATACTTTCACTAGTACTATACAATTTCACAAAATGGCCTAACCATACATGCTCATCAATGATATTAATGTTTAACATTTTTTGAGGTCTTTCCAGTTCGTTTATAAGTGACCAAAAATTGGAACAGTTAGACCCTTTCAAAGCTCTAAGCATAATTTCACCATCAATTTGCGAACGATGGCCTTTATAATAGATCAGCCAGTTTTTATAGCGTTGTTTGATTTTCTTTGACTGTGACATAATGTCACTATGGCAAAGTCCTGATTTGTAGAGAGATCTTAATTCTTTCCTTAAGGCACATCTACGAATGTGGACAGTACTGTCTGTGCTATGATTCTGATGAATTCTAGGTTTCAGATTTTTAGGAGCTTGTGTCTCAGTTTTGTTAATGGTGGCATATATATAGGTCGTAAAATTAACAGCTGAGTAACAATCAATCCGTTGGGGAGGCGACATAGTCTCGTAATCTATTAACATGGTGGAGGTGAACTTGACATTCTTATTGTGAGTCCATTTAATTCTGTTACCCTGCATACTAAGAGTCAAAGCAAACTTGTACAATTGGGGTTTTGTCTGTTTTAGCTTGGTAATTTTTTCAAACATCAAAAAACAGTGATCGCTACAGTTGGTTTCTTTGATCTCATATTTGCGCAAGTTAATAGACAGATTACAGGACAAAGAAATGAAATCTATAGAAGATGTTAAGCCACGAGCTTTCCAAGTAAAGTGGTTGTTATACAGTAATTCAAGAGCCCACAATTCAGCAAAATGGTTCCACATTCTGCCCCTCACCTTGGGGTTACCCCCTACTTTACCCAGATCATTTTCATTCGACATGATAATATCACCCAACAGGGTTTCGCTATAACAATGCGCATTAAGATCACCAGCAATCACAAGATGACCACCTTTGTTATTATCAAGCCACAATTCAATAAAAGTCCCCAACTTGGTTAGCTCATTGGCAAGTTCCAGGTCATATAGTTCATTGGGGTTCCAATACACATTCACAGTTAGAATATTCATGCAGTCTAGATCAAACCCCAGTTGGCAGGATACCAAAAGAAAATGGTGGGAAAATCTCCATTCACCTGTTACTACTGTGCCATTAGTTATTTTTACAGCAGTAACAAGGCCCCCTTTTGGACGTCCCTTGTTACCACTGTGTGCAAAGTTGGAGACCAGCTTATAGCCATCCCAGCATAATTTGGTTTTACACCACGTTTCTTGTAGTAAAATAAAATCGAACTGCTTCAAGTAACTCATTAACTCTTTGTTGTGAAGGAGATTAAAGCTTCCTCTCGAATTCCAACTCAGAAAGTTTAAAGTACATTTCAGGCTAAAGTGGTTTGCCCAGTTGCTTAAGCGAGTCTATCGACTCACGAAGCGACAAGGCCAACCACCTCCATTCTTGTTTATCCCGATCAGAGTTGTTTTTGGAGTTTGCCTTTTCTACAATGGGCAAGGCAGATTCCAAGTTATCATTCGTTTGCCTACTAGGCATAGTAGGAACCTGGGAAGGAAAGGGCGTATATTCATAAATGTCAAACCCTCGAGATTGCAGTCGCTCGGCCTCTTTCAATAGTAAAGCTCTGACTAGAGGCGAAGGAATTACCAATCGGACGTAATCATACCTGGATCTATGCAAAAAATCAACCAGGACTATGTCAATAGTTAAATAAGTCTAAATACAGGAATATCTGCAAAGAGGGATAGCATATAAGATCTATTCAAGACCATAATACCATGATCATTAAATAAAGTTGTAAAGATTAGTCCTGGTTGATCAGGCCATACTGGTTGTCTAAGATCAGTATCTGGTTGAACAACGATTAAGGTGTTTGAATCATGGTTGCCTTGAGAATCATAAGGATACTGTTGATCAACCGGCTCTTTGTGAGAATTATCCTTATTATCAGTATTAAATTATCCTTCAACACCTTCAAAATGAGTTGGTGCATTTCACTTTCTCTGTTCTCCATGACGAGCCCCCCCTGTCCCTTGTCAGCAGTGATTGCGGCAGTCAAAGACTCATTGCTCTTGTTTATCTCTTTGACAGGAGTATTTAGGTTGATTGGCATCTTTTGATTCTTGGTTTGTGGCACCGTCAAATCCTTACTCATCATGCCAGTACCAATTAAAAAACCACCGTTGGACCTAGGGTTTCTATCAGGGCCTTGGTTAGAAGTGGATTTGGCTACTGACTTAACATTGTTTACCCAGGACTCAACTGGAACCTTCCTGTCCCTTGGTTGATCAGCTGATGGGGCTTTCATATTATTTTCCAAGGATGCCCTTGCCTTGAAAATCTCATAATTTTCCTCCCTTTTATTTTTTAGTACATCACATAAGGCAAATTCAGAGTCGATGCAAAAGCCTGAAAAATCTGAATCTTTTTTTGCACATGGATCTGAGGGATCACATTGAGTAGTCATGTTTTTTTTTTGTATAGTATCTTTTTTTCCAGGAACAAAAATAACTTCGGCTCCTCTACGATGGCATCTTGAATTTCAGAATCTCTCATAAATTTACGGGACGATTTTTTGAAAGCATCGTTATTTTTTTTTTTCATAATTTTAGCCAGTTTTTTACCCTGTCTTTTCGAAATTTTCACTTCAAAATCCTCTTTAGGACTAGGAGACAGATGTTCATTAGTGCTTACTTCATCTTTCTCCCCACCTCCCAAAGGCAGGGCTAAGCTAATTTCCTCCTGAGGGGGGGATATAGATATAATTTCATCAGGGATCGGTAACTTCATCGCTTTCTCCCTTTTAGTTACCTCCCACTCGTTTGTCATTATGGGAGGGAGTAGCGTAGATATTAGTTCCCCCACCATCTTAGGTAAATTTTCTGTTATGGAGGTTAAAGTTATCAACACCTCTGTCTGTTTCCTTAATTCATACAAAATGAGTCGGTTAAAGATCCCCATCATTGTCAACAAATCGGAATTGGCATCTGTTTGGTTGGTCGACGCCTGTTTCATAGTGCCAGAAAACCTAAGTTCACCCAAGCCAGAAATATTTGGATTAAACTCCTCAGGTAGAAACGAGGAAGGTAGATCATTGAAGTTTTCATAATCAAAATCACTGATTGGGCTGGGTTCACGATTATTAGAAAAATCCTCTGAGGTAACAGCTGTTCATTTTTTGGGCAGGTTGTCCTCAGGAGGATCAGGTTCTACAAAAAGAGATTGTGAGGGATCAATTTGGTCCGCTATCATTTTGCCAATATTAGTACAATCTTGAGCACATTGAAGGAGGGCTTCTTCTTCATCGTTAATATCTGGTAAGGGGAGCGCAGCCGCACGAGCTAAGCTTGCACGCCTAGTAATAACCGCTGTGAAAAAAATCAGCCTTACATCATTTCTCATGTGCGTGTTTTTGATTTTCCTCATTATGAGGTTGGACACAGACCTTCCGTAGGGAAAGAAATTCTTAAGTGCAGCTTCAACCAAAAAAATTAAACAAAGTCACACAAGTCCATACTCACCTACCATCCCCAACCCCCGACCACCGCCATCCGAACAGCCCAACAGCCACACTTCCGAATGCACTTCGGATGCGCGCGAGATGCGCATGCACCGGTGCTTAACAGGAAGTGGCTGCGGCTGGGGGTGGAGCAGGGGGCCGGCAGTGGGCGGATCTGAATGGGAGGCAAGAGAGAGAACCTTAGCTCCAACTGCAAAATAGCGCGTGCACAAAAAACAGCGAGACCCGCGGGAAACCCGCGGTCTCGCTTGGAAAGTAGCAAAAGTCCTTAGATAAGATAAGAGCCAAAGTCCGTGTTTACTTTTTTTTTTTTTCCAGCAAAGACAGTCCTCCTCACGTTGCCACGACCACGGTGCTTCCTCTTGCAGACGGGCCGTAGAAGTTCACAACAGGAGACACAGGCAGGGAAGACAGCAGAGGGTGCAGCCCAACAGCCACACTTCTGAATGCACTTCGGATGCGCGCGAGATACGCATGCACCGGTGCTTAACAGGAAGTGGCTGCGGCTGGGGGTGGAGCAGGGGGCCGGCAGTGGGCGGATTTTTCTTTTTTTTTTCCAGCAAAGACAGTCCTCCTCACGTTGCCACGACCACGGTGCTTCCTCTTACAGACGGGCCGTAGAAGTTCACAACAGGAGACACAGGCAGGGAAGACAGCAGAGGGTGCAGCCGAACAGCCACACTTCCGAATGCACTTCGGAATGTTGCATCTATAAAAACCACAAGTTGCGCACCTCTACACGGGCTCCAACGACGACCTGCCACATGGAATCATCGTCTTTTTGGGTCACATGGTCATGGACAGCTGTAAATCTCTTCTGAAGGGAAATTAATGCGTACACCGCCTTTGTATATTCCGTTAATGCTTCACTGAGTGCATATGTTGTCTGCGATAGGTAGGTGTGAGTGCTGTCTGTTACCAAGGAAACAGCCCTTTTCATCAAGGATTCATAAGAAAGAGCAGGCTCTGATCGCTGTCCAATGGGTACAGCACATAGGGTTGCTCCAAAACCTATAAAAACCACTTTACGCCAATGGCCCCCAATCCAGATACGAAATCCCTCTGCACTTCAGCAAGAACTGGTAAACTTTGTCTGAAAACAGAGTGCAATCTCCTCAGCAGTCGACCTGTCCTGCACACATATTTGCCCAGTGTACAGCAACACCCCGTAATCAATTGCAGGCTAAAAGGGATGATTAATTCCAGAAACAGAGCCAGCAATTCCTCACCTCCCATTTAAGAAACCAGTGGAGTTTATACTTTGCTCGAACAGCCGGACGCACCGACCGTCGGACAGCCCGAACAGGCCAAACAGGCTTTGCATCAGCGCTTTGTACTGATACGGGCCAGTAATGGCATGTGTTGCAAAATAGTGCCATCACAAGCAGTGTCCGGGCGCTAATGCTGATGGGCTATGTAGTTTTTGTGGCACAATCACGCTTCAATGATCCCCCACAAGTGTCCTATATAATGGGCTCTAGATGGTAATGAGCAATAGAAATGCCGTCTAGTCCCATATATCCCAACATACACAATTTCTACAGTGTTAAGAAGGTGCCTACATTTTTTTTTTAATGTTAAGAGCCATAAAAGATTATATAAAAAGCAATTGAATTGGGATAACACAGTAAAATCCTTAACTGAGACGCAAGCAGCTTCAAACACAGTCCTGACCTGCAGGATCGGTCTGCATACTGCTGCGCTTGATGCTTAACGAGGCAGACGCATGTCTAGGGATGCTTGTTTTGTACAGAAGAAATGTGACTTAGAAGGTCAGGATGAATCTTTGCTTTTGCGGTGCAATACCTGATTGGCATATGGTGTTTCCCCTTTCTGTCGAGGTATTGCTGGCTGAAAAACGATCGTCTGGAGGGTTGCCTCAGGCAATCCCAGAAGTTCTGGTAAATTCAAATGAATGCCAGTTGTGTGGGAGAATAAATCATTTATATGAAGAATTGCAGATTCCTTTGCAAATAATTTTCTATGAAATAAAGTAGCTAAACAACAGAGAGAAGTGATTGAGGTAAATGTGTCTAAGAAAGAAGTGAATAAAAATGTTGTAGAGAAACTATTCATGTTAATGTTGATGAGAATGGAATGGTAGACGACGTACAAAATATGGATGACATTGTTGGGGAATTAGAAAAATGTAGATGCAGCAAAGAGATGTCTAGAGGGCAATAAAGTGGAATTGTATTGGACGAATCTCATTCTGAGTGTGAATGGACCTGAGGTTTGCCAGAAGCTCAGGAGGAATTTGAAAATATAGAACGATGGAACTGGAGGATGCATGTCGGATAAGCAAAATAAGGAAAGTGATATTTTGAAATGACTAAATTGAGGAAAAAAGACATAAAGTACTTAGAAGAACAATGTTCTGCGCAGTAAGAAAGGTGCACAATAGAGGGAGAAAACAAGTCATTGAACATTATTCTAGAATATCTTTCAGCACTCTATACCCAAAATAGTATGCCATTTTCGAACAACTAGAAACTGCAACTGGCCGTTTTTGTTTCTGATAGAAATGTAGATGTGAAAGTCTAGTAAATATTAGTGTTACCATTGATCAAGATGAAGAATAACAGGCCTGTAACACTGGGGTTTATTTCGGTATTCCAGCAAATTCTGACTTTATATATAAGGTGTTTCAAGAGTCCAGATTGAGTTGATTTAGTAATGTAACATCAAACCAACTTTTCTGCTGAGGCATTTTGTCCGGAGGAATGTAGGTTTTCATACTCTGGGGGTCATTAGGAATTTGGAGGTCTACGGCTGTTAAATCCGGCGCAAAACCATCAAACAAACCTACCCTTGCCAGCGCCTGATAACCCGGGATATTTGAGGTGCCGGTAATGGCGGTCATTCCCATTCCATGGAGTATATAGGACTCCATGGAAGGGATTTTTGTTATTACCGCTACCGGTAATACCGGCTGTTTTTTGCTGGTGGGGGCCTTATTTACCTGAAGCTCTTGGCTGCAGGTAAATCAGTGACCCCCACCGGCAAACTTGTAGTTTTGCGGTGTGTAGAAAGTGGTGATAACAGAATTATTGCCACTTTTACTGGCACTTTTACCGCACGGCAAAACTTCGAATGATCCCTCTCTGTCATTTACCAATATTTAAAGTGAAAATAGTGAGAAGGAGTTTAATATTGGGTACAGTTGAATATGAATGAAAACAAAAATAATGCATCAGTGAACACTATAATTATTAGAATATCATGATGCATTTCTTTAGCAGGAGCCAGAGGTTTCAAAATTATGTTTCTTTTTTTTTTTACAAAACAATTTATATGCATTACCTGACAAATAGGCTGTTTTCAGAGTTACAGTCATCAATATTGACTTGATAACTTTGATTTGATCTAGGAGTTTTAATGAGTGCATTTTTTGAAAAAGACAAATTGGGGATGATCCCACTGGATAAATCATCAGTTGAGTTTAGAGCATTAATAGGAGATGTCAAATTAAAATACTGTGTCAGAAGATTGAATCCAAGTATACATGGTGCTAGGTAGATGGCTCTCAAAAGTCCAGACTGATTATGTTTTAATTTTCTATGACTTCGAATGTACTAAAACTTGTATTTTTACAGATCATTTGTTTAGTCTTCACGAAAATAGGTGTGGGTAAAAAATAATCCTGGGAAAAGATTATGACATATTAGTACATTTCGATTTCAAGATGAAAAGGTACAAGCATTATTTAAATGGGAGAATGTAGGATACATGTATTTAAGAGTTTTTTTTATATAAAATGGACATCTGGCTGTTTATTAAGAAAATACAGAAAACATATTTTGTAGATGTGGGTACATGTAAAGCATTTTCAGAAAGAAGAAATCAAATGAATTTACATAGTCAATTACAAAGATGCTCATTGCAAGTTTGCCAATATTCTGGCGGTAAATCTCTCATAATACCAGCAAATGGATTTACCGAAACTGCCACAAGGGCTGGTGGAATGTCTACCAGAATGAAAGTGGCAGTAGCCGGTGGGGTATTTTGCCTGTATTACAGGTAGTGGTAATACTGCAGCCTGTAATACCTGTGGTTTTTCCTGGTAAGGTGGCGGAATTACCTCCATCTCTTAGCTGGAGGTCATTCCACCAACTCACTGACAAACTCACAGTTGGCCGGTGCGGTAATGTGCCTGTATTTGTTAGTACCGGCACGTTATTACTGCACCGGCCAACTTGTAATGAATCCCAATATATTTTGCCAAATGCTGGATTTAATATGATGAAAGATATTAAAATTATAAAAGGACAATTGTTACACATGGCACAAATGAAGTAAGCCATTTATATTTTAGGGTCTATACTACTGATTTGGAAACCAACATTACTTTGAACATAGAGTAATTCAATGGGGGCCTAATATGTTCAAATTTGAGAGTGATTACATACAGAATCGTGCATGGGAGTGGTGCATCAACAACATCTTTGGGTATCTGGAATGATCCCCTAGAGTCTTTACAGGTTTCCTTGATTATATCAACAGCACAGGCCTTAGGATACAATTTACATTCAATATTGGTACCCGAAATGTTCATTTCTTTGATGTAGAAATTAGACCGACAGATTTTGGGTTATCTACTACCATCTACTTCAAACATTATAATAGTAATAACCTTCTGCATTGGTGAAGTTTTCATCCTCCCAATCTTATCAATAATTCTAATAATGTCAACTTTTTAGGGTTAAACGTCTATTTGGTGGCAATACTGAACGCTATAAAGAGCTAAGCTCTATGGCCAAAAGATTTACTTACCGTGGTCATAGCAAGGTACAGGCTGTTAAATGAGAAACCATTTTGAAAACAACAAATGTTTTTAGTAAATCACCATTAGTTTATGTTTCAAAGTTTTCTGTTCAGAATAACAATCAAGGGATGCATCAAAAAACACTGGAATATCCTCAAATGTGACTCCACGGTGGTGAACATATTTCATGATCTTCCCATGATTTCTTATAAACGTGGTTCACATTTGAGGGATCGTCTTGTCAAGACTGACACTATTAAGAATTCAGCAAAAGAACAAGCACTTTTCTGTGTTTGCATTGTACGAATTGTAATCATGTAATCAAAGGAAATGTTGTGTTCCACCTTCGATCAGGTGAGAAAATCTGTTTGTGACCTTATGCTACTTGTAATACTACCAATGTAATCTATGCCATACGGTCCCCTTGTGGAATTTACTATGTGGAATAATCAACCAGAGTGTCTAAGTTGAGGTGGAATGAGCACAGATTGAACATTCGTACAAACAACCAGAATTAATCAGTAGCATGACACTTTCAAGAACAACATCACCAGATTTCACAGATTTGTTTGTGATTTAAGAGGTTGTGACACCGACATGCCATATGGTGATACATGCAACAGGTTGGATCCTGGTGAAGCCTTTTGGGTCAACAAGTTGGATTCTGTTACCGCTGGTGGTATGAAATTTGTCTGTTGCCTCTGATTTCTGTGCTCTTTGACAGAATATCATCCTCCTGGGACATTAACATGTATTATTGGAAATATCTTATCTACAGAAGGATCTTCAGCTGTACTTTTTGTACAGTGAATATTAATTCATATTTTTTCTTACGATATTTGCTGTTACATACGATAGAGGGTTGTATGTTGTGATACCCCATACATACAACACAATCTCTTTTTAGCAAGGATTCCATATATATATATATACCTATAAGTACATTTATCTTTAATTACATTTTATGTATTGTTCTTTTCCATTTGAACTGTAAAGATTATAAAATTCAAGTTTCACATACATTACATTAAACCACTTGTATATGTGCTGTGCAATAGGCCTAGCATTTATTTTTCATTCTGTTTGGTGCAGAATTCTTGTATTTTATTTGCTCACTTTTTTCTAATTTACAGATTTTGTTACTATATCCTTTGGATTCACTAAGATAACATTTATTTGTAATTGTAACGTGGTAACGTGCTGGGATGCTTGAGCATGTAGCCAGTGACATCATTGCAATTGTGCTGTGACATCATCACACACCAAGCGGCAACACAGTTGTGTATTCATACAAGCATGTTTCTCAGGTTTATAACTTCCGTCCTTACATGGCAGTTACAATGATGCTGCCAGCATTGATCCCTTCCTTGTATTGTCCTTTCAGCGAATATTTTAGCAATATTGATCACAAATAAGAAGGGTATAATTTAGAAGTTTTGAAACTCATATATTGTAAAAAGTATTTTTCTACAATACTGTTTTACATGTTTTACATTTTATTTTCATGTTCCTTTTCTCTCTTTGGGATCTGCATACAGATTGTTCAGGTACAATTTTTGTATTACCTCTGCTGATTTCAGCCAGGATAAGTGTTTTTGCTTTAAATGAGGGCTGTTTTTGCAGCATTCAGCTCTAACCTTATGTATGAGCACAGGTATGTGGTCACTATTTTTTAAGATGTAAAAACAACCATTCAGTGGAATTGTACAGGAAGGTTCATGAATTCATATCCTTTCGTTTTTTGTTTATTTTTTTAAGACTTGACCCCGATGACAGCCTTAGTCCGAAAAGCATTGGCTTAGTCCAGTCTGTTTCCTCAGGCTTTAATTAATGTAATCTTTGTATTAAAGGACTGCATCATTGGACAAGATTGTTTGAAATGATTTGTTTACACAACATATATATAAATGCATGGTATACATGCATGGTTGTATTACCTCTTGGTGAGCATAGAGTACCAGGGCAGAGATCCTTGGCCGCTATATTTGTGAGTTGAGTCAACAGGCTGTTATCATTTACTGTAGTGCTCTTTGGCTTTGATGAAGAGTTTACATAGGGTGGTGCCAACATTCCCTACTTTTCTTTTAGCTTTAGGATATGACAATAATTGAACAAATTAGGATGTGTGAAGAGGTATGTGGTTAAGACACATCTTATCTATGGAGCCTCAACATTATTTTGTGGGCCCATTGACAAAGGAAGAGGTTTTAGTGGGGCCAAAATCTTCAGAAATGTCAAAACAACAGGTAACAAGGGAATACTAAAGGAATTTGATAATGTTTTGGCCAGAGATACAAGGTGACATTTTAAGAGATGTTTCAGAAGGTAAGAATTTTGGAGCATGTTCCTGAATCGCCTTGTGAAGGTGTGATTAAAAACAGTATATGAATAAGGTAGAATCCATAATTGGTGCAGTGTTATCTTCTGCAATACATCCTCAACAAGTATGCAAGACAAGAACCAAAAATTTCTCATAGTATTTCAAGAGTCTTTACCCTCCTGCAATGGCTGGGCAGGCAGAACAATGATGGTGTGGCGGGATGACGAGAGCAATGCCAGAAGTTATGATTGATTCAAAATGTTACAGCCATCAAACTGGAGATTTGTTATTTTCACTACAAGTTGGACGGGTAGGTCCAGACATGGGGTCTCAGTATGTTTCTGCCTGGACACATAATCTATAACACACTGAGGACAACCAAGGAGGCTGAAACATAGCTGGGATGTTTGTGCTCTTGTATATGAAGTTTGTGACATAGGGCCTGATTCACAGAAGGGTTTTACAATGGTGCAATCCCATAGGAAAATGCTCTGTGAATCAGGTCCATAGACGTTTGCAGTGGACAGCCCCTTTTGGAGTCCCTTTTGGAGTCCCCCAAGCTATTGGGCACCTGCTGTTTTCACCGGGCGCTTTGGGCACACTTACTCAGTGTCGACTATATCCATAAATATATTGTCATCCGGAACACTAATAAATGCAGTGGTTAGGATGACAGTATAGATAAGGAACACACAGAAAACACAGTATTGGACGCTCCATTCAATGCAGGATGTTGGGAAAAAGTGCAAAGTAATTAGGGCAGTGAACACAAACCTTGAGAATTCCTAAAGGACAGAGCTGCTGGCTCAGTGCAACGGCTAAATTAGGCACTGACATGTACCTTATTCACGTTTTCACTGCTCGATTTGCGGCAGTAATTTGACATCATTTTGGGAGGCGCGTTTTGAATTCAATTAAGGACTATTGTGGAAGAGGAATTCAATGAGTCTGAATTACATTGCGTGTTGAAGGATGCTGTGTACCTTTCATTTAGCCCTTTCCATTGTATGAAGAAAAACATGTTTGTGGCCATACTTCTGAAAAACTTTTACCTGAAGATGATGGACAGTCTATGCCAGATTATGAGCATATTCAACACATCCACTGCATTCCGTCTCTGGCCTCCACGCTGTATGTATCATTAAATACCTTCGTTGTGTTGTATTCTAATCCATGGACCCTGTCTCATTGCTTCAAGTGCAGCACTTCAGAAGGTGGTATGGACTGTCTACGGTCACCTGGAACCAACTGACCATTTTGAGTGACTAGCTAGCAATTGGTTTCAACAGTGAGGACATTTCGGAGTATCATTGGTCTGTCATCAAGATGTTAGGGCCTCAGCTGATCAGTCTTCAGTTGGTATGCAGCCATTGTATTGTGACCTGGTTTAATAATTGCAGTAAATTACAATAAAAGTCTTTGGGCTAACATATTCTGTCTGAACCCATATACTATTTACCACAACACAGACAGAACATTTGTACTAAGTTACAACTTCTACATCTAGAGTCACCTATGACTAACTAAATATCCCTTTTCAAAGAGTCTAGGTATCCCTCAGATGGATGCTCTCTCCCTAGTAAGCGCTGGTTTGTCGCCTATCTAGGTTAGGGGATAGAAAAGAGACTTGCCCTACTCTCTCTGATTACTTTTTCTGACATCTAAAAATAGAATGTGCACCTATTTTTAGATGTCATAAAAATTAATGAGAGAGGGTAGGGCTAGTCTCTTTTCTATCCCATAACCTAGATAGGCGACAAACCAGTGCTTACTAGGGAGAAAGCATCCATCTGAGGGATACCTAGACTCTTTGAAAAGGGATATTTAGTTAGTCATAGGTGACTCTAGATGTAGAAGTTGTAACTTATTAAAAATTGTCTGTCTGTGTTGTGGGAAACTGGTTTAATAATTTACAGAGGACATTGCCACTGCAGTGACAGACACCAATATGGGACCTGGGGTTCTATTACACAATATACTGGCAATGCAAATGGTGGAATTGCAACACAGATGCAGAGTTCCTTTCCTTTTGCACTTCCAGTGGAATTTGGAATGACAGAAGTAGTCTTTCCACAATATCAAATATTCTGGCAGATTCTAGTGTCCCACATTCAAAAAGGGGATGTCACTCGTTTGCATGGTGGCATTGCACACTGAAATAAAAGCATTCTAGCTGTCCAGCCCATGTTAACATTTTCAAACATGCACCAAGACAAAACACACCGGAGAATTGTAAAGAATTTTTACCGCACCATAGGTTATTTTACATGTTTACCTTGCTTGTGTGGGGGGTGAAATGGTGCAGAGGGGGAGCTCTCATAGTTCAAGGAGTAAAAGGTAGAGTAATGCTGGCCAGGACTTCTGGGTGAAATCCACCCTTATACTTGCTGCTTGAGTTTTGTCAACTAGTGCTGTGCCCCCTCAAAGGGAGTCTGGGTTCACAGGCACAGCCTGTGTTGATTGGCACTGACATGTAAGGATGCAATTGCGCATAGGACTGCATTAACATACTTCTACAGCTTGCCTCTGGGCTTCTAACTAGGGAAAAGATTATGTCATTCAGAAAAATAACCACTTATGACAACGTGGATGAATTAAGCCTGTGGCGGGCTCAAAGGTCCTAGCAGAGCATACTTGTGTAATACAGCAGATGTTAATTAGCGACAATGACAGTTTTCACGTTCGTCAAACATGAAAATTCCAAATGTGCAGTGTTCCAAGAAAATATGAAATATCAAGTTATTGGAATGCCGGATGATGTTTGCATTGTTCACGCAAGAGATGGAAAGTCCACATGCCAGAAGTACAGCTGCAAAACTACCTCCTAAAATATCAAATCATAAAAACTGGGCCATGCTTTCTGTCCCATCTGATAGCATGGCAGCACACTTCTGTGATGTTTTTCAGACAAAGGAAGCTGACCAGTGGATTCGAGAACAATGCGTGACGAAAGCTGAAGAATGATTTGTAACTGACAGCTTGTCTGCTGTCTCCAGGAGAATAATCAGTGCGGCTCATCCATCTGACCTAAACTGATGTATTGTCATGGGAGTACAACACAAGCAATCAGTAACCCTGAAACTATCCCCCTTGCCTGAATTTGTTAGGGATCAGCCACTGTTCGAGATTGATTCTGCATATCGCTCAAGCTGTAGAGAATCGTATGTTGCTGCAAAGGTTCCATGTCATTTCATCGCCTGTAATTTCATCCCGCCATTTTAATATGCACATTCCATCGAAAATGCTCATCTTTTTTTTTGGGGGGGGTGTTTCCTCTCAAACCCCACTCCCACACCTATTTTTGCTATTGCCTACCTGCCCAAACCCTTATCTGACCTTTCCCACCCCCCCCCTAAAAAATGTGATGAGTCATTCGATGGAATGTGCACGTTAAAATGCCTGGGGATGAACATGCAGGCGATGAAAGGACGTCGTACTGCTGCAAATGAGCTAGCTTTGTCGAGAATGCGAAGAAGGAGTGATTGTGAGTGAACAAATACAAGTGTCATTCTCTGGATAAAGCCCCATGTCACAAGAAGTCCCCCAGGAAAAATAGCATGGGCAGATAAGACTACCCACCAGTCATGGTCTGCGCTTGAAATGGTAAAAGGAGCCTGCTACCACACTATGCAATATTACAAGGAGCTTCAGACTACTGCTATTCTCACCAATTAAGACCCAGATTCTGTATGTATCATAGCAATGGCTGCAGCATTATGTTATGAGTTTGGTAAAATTTGTATGTTATCGAGAGCAATATACACAAGATTTTTTTTTTGCAATTGATAATCTGGTAACTCTGATCAACGTTAAAGGGGACATAGAGTTTTTAGAAAAATAAAATATGTTCTTCCTGTTATGTTTTACCTTCTGCGATTTTCTAGTGAAACAGTCATTGCCATCTATCTTGCTTTCAACATTTTTTAAAGTATTTTTTTTGCTATGTTGTCATCCATTTGTGATCTGCTTTCAAGCAGTTATAGAACATGCATCTGCAGCACATTCTGCATCTCTTAAAAATAATGTCAGGATCCACCAGTCTTCTAAGCACTGTAATATAAGCTTTTCCTAATACAAACTCCTTCATCAAAGACTTCACCAACCTGGTCACTATGTCCCTCACACACGCCAACAACATCTTCTTAGGTGACTTCAACCTCCAAGACATCAAGGCCAACAAATCAAAGGAATCTCTCAGCCTTCTCGACACCCTCAGCCTCACACAGCACATGAAAGACCCAAGGCACGAGAAAGGCAACATCCTCCACCTAATCATCACTGCACTGCCTTGCCTCCACTATAGCTCTCCTCTCCTGCTTGATTTGATTGACCACCTGAGTGTGTATTTCAAAATCCTGCACACCATCCCAGTCAAGCACACCTAGTAGAACCCCATCACACAACCCTTCAGGAACTTCCATGTGGAAGCCCTCAAGGAAGACCTTGCCAACCTCCACCTCACATGGACCAAACACCCCCAACCAAACTGTGAATCTCTACTGGAAGCACTCAACATCACCCTCTTAGCCTCCATCGAATGACACGTGCCTCTGAAACAACACACCTGCAAAACAAAAATGTCAGCACCCTGGTAGACACAAGAACTCAATCTCAGCAGAAGAGTCATCAGGAAACAAGAGAAAACCTGGCACCAATCGAGGACCACATCCGACCTGGCCCTCCTCAAGGAACTCTGAGCAACCCACCGACAACTAATCAACACAGCCAAGGCCTCCTACTATGAGAACACCATAGTAGAAACCGACAACAAAAGCAGAGCTCTCTTCAAAGCGGTCAAGCACTGTGTCAACCCGCTACCTGAACCTGCCATACCACACTCCATCAAAAAAAATCAACCTCCATCAACACATTCTTCATCAACAAAATCAACAAGATTCACCAGCACATAGACACCAGCTCTGCATCAACAGACCCACCTCACATCACTCCTCACAAAATCTCCACACCAGGGGCAAGTCCTAAAAATGAAAGTGCAGGGACTCATCAACAAATGCAACAGAAAGTGATGTCGCCAGAAATTAGCATATCAATTGAAACATGCACATTTCATTAAAATGGCTTTGCATAACCAGCCAAATTGCACAGGACGAATGACATTTGCCCTTTATAAAATCAACACACACACAAAACCAAGAGAGGATATTTTCTTCTAATAGTGCTTTTGAAAACATTAAAAGGTGCATGTTTTAAACTCCATGAACAAATACAAATGTTTTCCCTGGGACATGCAGTACTGAAATGGGACATTTTACCTTTGGTTGTTTGTTATTTTTCATCAGGTTATATAGTGCAATGGTGAAGTGTCCAGCCTACAAATCTGACCACTGTATTTCGATACCTATGATGGGCTTCAATGCATGAATTCAAAGAGGACATTCATTGTTTTTCATTTTAGCTGGGGGGGGTGAGTACATGTCTCAGGAGGAAAACTCAGCAGCAACGTGCTCACCTCGGAAGCTAGACGACACAGAGCAATACATGTTCAATCCCTGGGTCCGCGCTTAGAAACCTCTGGGTATTAAGTCTGTTATAAATAACCTATCATATCATATCATAACCTCTGAAAAAAGTGGGTAGACTCCGTCCCCCCGTGTGTACCCTCGACCTGAGACTTGCTCCAGACCCTGGACAACATTCAAGACAGTCTCTACAGAGGACCTGGTAGAAACCCAGCATCCATCCTTAAGACCCTCGTCACAGGAGCTCTCCTTCCCTTCCCAGAGATCATCAACAGCTCCCTAACCCAAGGCACCTTCCCATCGACCCCAAAGACAGGACAAATCCCCTCTGTACTAAAGAAACCGACTGTGGATCCACACAACCTAGGTCATTATTGCCACATCTTCCATTCCTAGGTAAGATCATCGAGAATGCTGTAGCCAGGCAACTGCAGCAATGACACCAACAATCACCTCCAAACTTACCATTCTGGGTTCACACCCAAATGTAGCATGGTGATGGCATCCACACAGGGGGTCGATGACGCTCTCAACACCCTTGATGACAGCCGCCCCTTCCTCCTCGTTCTACTTAACCTCTCAGATGCTTACGATACAGCAGGCCACCAGGCGCTCACAGACACCCTTCATCGGTGCACAGGGATCAGGGACCTTGTCCTATGCTGGTTCAAGTCCTACCTTGCCAAAGGCCAACAGTTTGTTCAGATGGATTCCTCTAGACCACCAGTGCTACCTGTCACCTGTGAAGTTCTGCAGGGTTCCATCCTCTTCCCAGTGATCTTCAATATATACATGGAGCCGCTGGGGGCCCTCCTAGACACACACAACAACCACATCCACCAATACGCCGACAACACACAGCTATACCTGAAGACCAACTCTATCAGGGACATCCACAGGCTAAAAACCTGCCTCTCGGTGGTCCAGTCTTGGATGTCCAGTGCATACTTGAAGCACAACCCCTCCAGGACCAAATTCCTACTCCTCACCAACAACACTGAACACCCAGACACACAGACCTGGTTATCAACCATGAGCCCTGAGGGCTTCACACCCGAGCTCACCTCCTGCACCAAGCCCCTTCGGGTTCCACTTCGACAAACACCTTTCCTTCAAGACACACATAGCTAGAAAAACTCAGACATTGTGGTATTAGTTCCTCCAGCGGAATGTCAAGCCCTTCCTCCCTCTGTTTAAGCATTGGTCCTTTTCCAATTAGATGGGGGCAATGCCCTCCTCAAAGGCCTCTTGTTGTCCTCCCTTGTGCCCTTGAAAAGTGTCCTACATGTGGCCACAAGCCTCATCAAGGATCTACGCACATACAATCACATCACCCCAGCCCTCATGGACCTTCACTGGCTCCCACTGCACACACAAATCATCGTCAAGTCTTGCTATCATCTCAAAAAAGCAGTCACCCTCAGGTCACCCATCTACCTCGCAGAGAAACTTAGCATCTCTGGCAGACAGCACACCACCAGAAGCCAGGATACGTGCATACTTGAAATCCGCCACTGCAAAAAGGGAAGAACCAGAAAACAATCCTTCTCTGCCTACACTCCAAGACTATGGAATCTAGTCCCCATCAGCATCAGACTCACCCCGCACGGTCCTACAATTCAGACAAGAACTCAAGACCCACCTCTTTAAGGAGGTTCTCCTCCTCACCACCTAAGCCATCACGTCGCCCACACGCCACCTGCCTCGCTAGATGCCATCTGCCCCTCACATTCCATGCCACCCTATACAACTGTACCCTTCCTCTGCCCCCTCTGTATCCTACCCCTGCTGTATATCTGTTCTGTTGCGACCTGTGAAAAGCACTCCGTTATGCATATGTACTGTTGTATGCCTCTGTAAAGTGCTCTCTTGATTCTCGAAGCTAGGTCCATGCTCAATATATACCATAATAATCATAATAACATTATCCAACTTCATCTCACTCAATTCATTGACTTTGGAAGTATGAAGGGCAGAGTTGGCTGACCTGGAATTTGAACTTGCAATGTGCAGCCTTCCCCCATGTCAGGGATGATTGAGCTGGCCTCCAAATACCATATCATTTAATGTTATTTGTATGTGCTCTACTCCCACCGTGTTGCTTCAGAAAGCAACATGCACAAGGATCATTCTCATGGGTCACATGCACTTGTTTATTTAAGTTTTTCTTGATTAAATTTAGGTTTAGTCTTGGTATTTCTAATGCCTTCCAATACTTCTGAAGCATTGAAATATTATTAGAATGTCTTGAAATGCAGTTTCGCTAAGTAATTCCAAAATAGTACTACCGTCAGGCAAATATTGTTCAAGTAAGGTTGCATGAACAGAAGGCAATGTCGAATCAAGTCAACTTGGATCAGAAGAATAGAGCCATACCATGCCATGATATTTGTTGGGCCAGAAATGCAGTCAGAAAGCAGTGAAGCCCCAAGGTGCAGTGTCAATGAAAACACTGCCAGCAACATCTATCTCGTTAGAGCTGCTAAAGCAAAGATGAAAGTACACGAAGTCTCGCAGAATTTCTTGCGCATATGCGGAAGTAAACAGCTTACTACTCAGAAAGGAAACGTGTTCTATGAGTGTACAATTTCCTTCTGAATGTGTTGATTGAAATGCATTGTAGCTTTGCGGGTTCAGCGTCCCAAACAACAATTAAACTCCTCTATTCCAGTGAACAAAATAGAGTAAAGATCTGTTGGGGATGCATTGTGCCTCTCAGTCACAGCAGGATATTGACAACAATGGACCCATGATATGAAAGAAGTATCGCATGACAAGTACTGAATAGCCTGGCGTGTACCAAGGATGCTATAATGTTCCTATGCCGCCCGGGTGCCTGCCATTGAGGTCCAACGCTACTTGAATGAAAACGCCCAATGTAAATTATCCGGAGGTTGGGAAAGAAGCTCCTGCAGGGATAACACAATGTTTAAAGACACAATTGATCAAGACCTTAAGTGGTAGACAAAACTTGATTATAATGGATTATAGCCTCACGTGCTACAAAATCAAATGTTTATTTTTGTACAAAATTCACGAATGACAATTGGCAATATCACAACATCATCAGAACCACATTCTTCAGTTTTTAACCACAACTACATTCAACCTAGTTTATCAGGCGTACCTCTTTTTTAACCACATTCATACTGCAAACCGAAAGCACAACACTCTAAAGCAGCCTTTTGCTTGATTAAAGGCTTCGTAACAAAAAAAACATTCACATAATCCTATGCACCACGTTTGTATAATGGTGTGTCTATTGCTAAACAACAAAAAAAGTCGTCTTTAGCAGTAGATACAATGGGCCTCATTACGACCCAGGCGGAAAGTTACCGCCTGGGTCGTACCTTTACCACCATGGCGTAAACTACGTTTACGCCATGGTGGTTGGCGGACTTACCGCCCCATTCCGAGGTTGGCGGGGCGGTAAGTCCCCAATCCCCATTTACCCTTCCCCATTCCCATTTTTGCCCCATAGGGCATAATGGGAGTGGGGAAGGCGTTAATTACGCCACCGTAAATTACGGTGGCGTAATTAACAACAAGGTCCCTTAGCGCCATGGATTTTAACACCTGCTAGAAGCAGGTGTTAAATCCTCCATGGCGCTAAGGGACCTCGGAATCAGGCGGTAAGGGTCGGCGCTGTTTACGCTGCCGTAAACCCCTTACCGCCTGGGTCGTAATGAGGCCCAATCAGTTTTGTGCTACACTTAAGGTCTAGATCAATTGTGTCTTTAAGCATATTTATTTCCTGGGTGATCAATACCGTTCCAGGTACCCTTAGATAGTTTAGGGATAACAGAATGGAAAGCCGGGGTCATAAAAAAATCATCTTCAGCACCGCCTGCTGTGGAAGACTACAGCAGCACCACCTGATGTGGAAGACTGCAGCAGCCCCGCCTGCTGTGGAAGACTACAGCAGCACTGCCTGCTGTGGAAGACTACAGCAGCAGCGCCTGATGTGGAAGACTAGAGCAGCAGCGCCTGATGTGGAAGACTAGAGCAGCACCATCTGATGTGGAAGACTCGAGCAGCACCGCCTGCTGTGCAAGACTACAGCAGCACCACCTGATGTGGAAGACTAGAGCACTACCATCTGCTTTGGAAGACTACAGCAGCAGCGCCTTCTATGGAAGACTACAGCAGCACCGCCTGATGTGGAAGACTAGAGCAGCAACGCCTGCTGTGCAAGACTACAGCAGCACCGTCTGATGTGGAAGACTACAGCAGCAGCGCCTGATGTGGAAGACTAGAGCAGCAGCGCCTGATGTGGAAGACTAGAGCAGCACCACCTCATGTGGAAGACTAGAGCAGCACCGCCTGCTGTGCAAGCCTACAGCAGCACCACCTGATGTGGAAGACTAGAGCAGCACCACCTGATGTGGAGGACTACAGCAGCACCACCTGATGTGGAAGACTAGAGCAGCACCAGCTGATGTGGAGGACCACAGCAGCACCACCTGGTGTGGAAGAGTACAGCAGCACCACCTGATTCTATAATATTTTCAACAAAACTACAGAGGCGCTCTCTCATTAGCAACTTATTTCCAGGTGAAGGAACGAACATTTGTGTAGGGATATTCTCACAGTACTGCTTAGGTAATGGGTGACGAAATATGGTTGCCATTTTAATTCGGAGAAAAGAGGGGCATCATTGCAAAGGGTGCACTTTTATTATATATCATGCACATCTTTTTATGCCCTTCCGATTTCTCTGAAACGATAAGCCCGTACCACTGACTTCTTCTGCTCAGAATGGAATGTCCGATGTGATCAGCTGTTATATTATGTCATTTGCGTGTTATGCTGCACCAATCATCAAAACAGTCAACTTACAGCTCTGATACCTTCTCCAGAATATTGGTGTATTGTGCCGGTGCCCGGGGTGACCAGTCTGTAGCCTGTGTAGGAAAGCAGGGAAAGGGCACTTGTTGGCATTTCAGTCATCCTTACGTAGCACAGTTTTGGATGCTGAAGAATTATTGGAAACATTCTTCGAGGGTGCCTCTCAGGCTACAGATGAGATAGCCCTTCCCGAGATGCAATCTGTGTCTTCTGAAGTCTCCTACTCTTGCTATCGTGAGAGCTTGAGTGAGCAAAAAGCATAAAATAATAATAAGCAGAAGGGATTGCTTGACCAAAGATACACTGAAGCACTTTAGAGCTGCCTAGCAGTCAAGTAGTCATGCATCTAGGGTGGCCTAATTTCTAAATACAATGTTCACTGCAGTGAATTGTCCAAGAGCGCTCTTTCATAGACCAAAGCAATGACTACCCTCTCCGAAACCTGATCATAAACGTTGAGACCCCTTTCCTTTTCTATTCATGGCTTCTTGGCAATCCTCTAACGGGCAGCAGGTATTAAAGTGCAAGTGCAATATGCTGTGGTTAAGGCGAGATGTAAAATCACACAACATACAAGGATTTAATGGCTTTGTATAACACCATAAAGTGCTGTCTCAGACCATGTGGGGTGATATTTTACAGAGTGTGGATGTCTGAATGATAAAAGAATGATTCGTAAATCTTGAGTGTATTAAACAGGGAATACTCATGGTTCACCATTGAGAAGCACAAGGCAGTCTATTGGTCTGATGCCATTGGTGCTGAAAGTTAAGATATGAGGAATCAGATGGCTATAGCGCTAGTTAATCAGTGTCAAAGTCTAAACGCGAATACGAGCCTTCACTGGAAGACAGTGCAGGTTCCTGAGAATCAGAGTTGCGTGTTCATGCGTAGGGCTCCCTGTGACAATTCTGGCAGCTAGAAACAGTGGTGTACAGGCTCATAATAAATGACTTATCATATCATTTTGGATCAACTGCAAAGTGTGCAGAATTTCCTGATTTGCACCTCAGCATAAAGAGGTAGAGTAGTCCAGTTTGGCACCTATGATAGCTTGTGCAATCTTGGTGCAATAAAATTTAGACAAAAGTGGATGAAGCTGGTGAAGACGGATGAGGTAATAGTTTTCTGAGCTTAGGGTGGCCTTCACGTACAAAGCACCTGATAGCAGCGGGAACTCTAGGGAAACTCCCAAAATGGTTACCACTGTGAACATTGATCCCAAAGCCGGATAAAGTCATATCCAGATACAGTTGTATTTTTTTGTAAATTTGTGGGCAGATGTGACTAGTAGCAGATCGGCTTTGGTTTGATGTAAGCTGAGCCAACTGGCATGCTTCTAATTTTCAATATAAGAAGGGATTTCTTGAATTTGAGATAAATCAATTGCAACATTTCCTTGAATCAAAAAACGTGCTGCATGGCAACAGCACCGTTTTGAAAAATGACTGTTGATTCAGCAGTACATTGTGAATGAGTTTAACAAAACTGTTAAATACGTGTGATGAAAGAAATGAACTGTGAGGAAACCCTGGGTGATATAGTTGAACTGAGATTCAGATGCCCTGATGGCTCCCCTAAATGTCTTTTAAGACATACAAGAAATCCATCAAGTAATGGCCTTATTAGATGATCCTACAACCTCTACAAAATATTGCAACAAAACCTGGTAATGGAGAATAGCAAATGCTGCTGATTGAGCAGTCAACATATGCAAACCAGCATCCCCATCATCAATCATTCTACCAAATTATCTGTAAAATCAGTCATGGCTAGTTCTGTCACTCTGTGTCAGTGAAGGCCGGATTGGAAACAACCCAAAACATGAGTTATTGTCCATGAAAGACGAGAGCTGAGATGCATCCAATATTTTTAACAGAAAAAGAATGCAGTTCTGTAGTTTGAGCTGAGGTTAGGGTATAAAATGGCTTTTCTAAGTGAGAGTTGGCCGTGCTTTATTTTGATCATCAGGGGTATTTGCCTCAGTAAGAGATGTGTTAACACAAAGTGCAATGACTGGGACTTGAGTGGCTATATTACCTTTTACCATAAAGTATGAAAATAGGTTGGTTTTAGATTGCCGGCAACTGTAATTATATAATTGATGGAGATAGTATGAAATGTGAAATCAGTAGAATATCAAGGGTCAGCAATATATCAATCCTGGGAGGGACCAACTATGTGTAGACTGACGGGCAAATCATTGGTATTTTTCTAGACAACGTTGCTTAAATTTCATTACATCAGTACTTTGAAGGTAAAACACTAAGGACATCCTGAGCACCCTTGCATCCCTCCTCCCCTCTCCCTTCCCCACCTTCCTGCCTCCTATGGCCTTTCAGCATCCCTCTGCCTTTCTCTCCTCCTTCTCTCCTATCACACCTGATGAGGTCACCAGAGTTGTTCTCCCTGTTCCTCCAGAACAATTAAGGACAATATTGGTTCTCTTGCCCCTGCTGATTTCGACAACAACTTTTTTGCTACTGGATCTTTCCCCTACGCCCTCAAGCACTCCCTTGTGCACCCTGTGCTGAAAAAAAACTTCTGCAGACACATCTTGTCCAGACAACTACCACCCCATATCTATCACCCCCTTCCTTAGGAACCTCTTGGAAAAGCTGGTCGTCCGCCAACTGCCCCAAGGCACTGAACTTGTTGGTGGCCTCCATAACCATACATCTGGATTCCGAGCATCCAGAGCCATGGAAAAAACTGCTCTTCTGAACACTTGTGAGGAACTGCTTACTTCTCTTGCTTCCAACTCCCCAGCTGTTCTCATTCTACTTGATCGCATTTGATAGTCAACCACTCATCCTCATAAAATGGCTCCACAATGCGCGGGGTATCTCAGAGCGGGTGCTGGACTGGCTGACCTCCTTCCTCAAGGAACGTCCATCCCAGGGTATTCTGGGCTCCTTCTCCTTCCCCACCTCTATCTCCTCCTGTGGTGTGCCCCAGGGCTCCAACCTTTCTCCCCGGCTCTTTAACACCTATCTTGCTTTGCGTGCACATCTCATCTCCACCTTCTCCCCTAACTTCCAGTGTTATGCAGATGACACAGAACTCTTATTGAAACTTCCCTCTGACCCTCTCCTTACCTCCTCCATCATTCTTGACTGCCTATTTGCCATCCAGTCTTGGTGTACTTCCAATGATCTCTGCCTCAACGCCAGCAAGGCTCAGATCCTTCCTATTGGGACTCCTGCTCCTTCTTCCTTCCCCTCACTCTGGCCATCTTCTACAGGCTCTCCGCCTTTCTCCTTCAACTGAACACTGAAACCCTGAAGTCATCTTCGACTCCTCTCTTTCTTTCCTTCCTCACATTCTGGAGCTTACCAAGAAGGCCCACTTTCAAATCCCACTTCTCAAAGGAATTCTCCCTTTCCTCACTTTCCCTCAGAGGTTCAATGTCTCTAGAGCTCTGGTTCCCTCTAGGCTAGACTACTGCAATAGCCTTTTCCTTAATCTATCCTCCTCTTCACTTCAAACCCTCCAGCTAATCCAGAATAGGGCAGTGAGACTTATCCTTGGCCTCAAGCCCAGGCACTACATCTCTCCAGCCCTAAAAACTCTCCACTGGCTCTCAGTTGCTGCAAGGATCAAATTCGAATCCCTTTGCATCATCCATAAGGCTGCCTCAGGCCGGGGACCCTGCTATCTACAACTTGCTCTCACTAAATATTCCCCCTCCAGATTTTTACGCTCCTCCTACACCAACTCTCTGTGTGTCAAGTGCTTCGCTAAACAGTGAGCCGGTGGCCGAGCTCTATCCTCTGCAGGCCCCTTTTATGGAATTGCCTCCCCCTTCCTCTTTGCATTGAGCCGGATCACCTCAAATTACAGACGCTCCTCAATACTTTTCTTTTCACCTCCTCCTTCCCTTGCTCCCTTCTCTACTAAACCCCACAGTTGCTGAGATTGGTGACCAGCATCCTTATGTGTCCTCGTGGGCCCTGTACTTCCACACCCAATTGCCTTCAGCCTCCTCCGCTCCCAGCACTTGCCTTGGCACCCACTGGTCTTTGCCACCACTGGCCCACACGTATTTATTTCCAGCTGAGCACTTTCCCCTAGGCACTTACAGCTGCTAACTCCCTAGCACTACCCTCTTGGGACACCTAGCACTTACTCCCCCACTCACTCATCCCTTCTCTCTCCCTCTGCCCTTGCACATTCTGAATGCTCACAAGGCTTAGTAGGTTTGCCTCTATCTTTCATTGTTATATTCTGATTTAGTTCCCATGTTCCCTCCCTGTTGCCCTGTGGGTGCTTTGAAACACAATTTACTTGATGTTTAAGTGCCTTACAAAGGCACAATAAAAGAAACAAATATTGAAAATTTAAACAATTCTTTAGTTGACTCTTTAGCTGAGGACATAAATATTCCAGCTTTCCAAATTACTTCTTTATAAGAGCTCTGTATATGTTTAAATAAACAGCATTGGTCTGGGTTAGGATCCTTATGTCAGTTTCATTCTTCTTTTCTAAGTTCAGCATTAATGATCCTCCATGGGCAGAATTCAAGAAATGAAACTTATCCTTACTTCATTATACAGTCTCAAGCAGAATACATTTCTCCCTGGAGCTTTGCAGCAATGTGGTCTATCAGAAAAGTGAAAACATTTTTTATATTGGCAAAGCACGGGCCACAAAAATACACTAAACATGACATATCATATTAATATCTATCAATTGTTAATACAATCATATCATTTTAATAACTTTATAATCGTATATGCTACAGAATCTTATAACATGTCTAAATATGCCAGCTCACTGTGCGATTTTGGAAATATTTACTTTAAGGATGGGGAAAAAAGCAAAACCAGAGTTATACGAGTAAATATGAATTTGTGTCCAAATAGTACAGACCATGTTGGTTGCATTTCGCAAATGATTTGGACCTATCAAAGAAGGAGGTGTATTCTCTAGGAGTCTCAACCTCTTAAGAGATCTAATGGAAAGATTCATCCGATCAAAAATGATGATGTTAAATGACATAGCATGGGAAAATCTAGCCCCTATAAAAGTTATAACTCATTGAAATTTGGGCAAACTCGAAGGATTATGGACCTTTGCAGATGGGGTATACCTGCCAGAATGGATGAGTGCTGACTTGGGATAATATCTTGAGAGATTCCTCATGCGACAGATCATAAGCAGATATTGGTGTGCCTATCTGCATAGGGAGAGTTGCCTTCAAGCTGTGTGGGCCACACAGGTTCTCTGACTGAAAGGAAAACCCCAGAAGGGAGAATAAAAGCCCCAATCCTATTAGATATATGTTCAAAAGGATCTGTTATCAGTAAGTCCAGAGAAAGGGGAATCTGGATGGGGAGCTACTGAGGAATTATTTATTATTATTAGTCTTATTTCATTTTTGTATAGCTCCACATGCCCAAGGGTCTCAAGGCACACATAAAAGAAATACATACAGGGACACAAAAGAATAGGTGCAGGAGCAGAAGAGCGATACCACCAGAAGGAACCGAATCAATCCTTTTGTTGAACAGGTGTGTCTTGATTGCTCTCTTAAAGTGATTCAAGCAAGGCATTGCCCATAAAGTAGATGGAAGATCATTCAGGTCCTCGGAGCCCAACTTCAAATAGAAAACTGTTGCGTTTTCGTGGGAAATGTACCTAGCTTTCTAACCATATTTCAGCTAAAGAGGAACTTATTTAAAATAGGATAATATCATTTTCTGCACAAAGAACACAGTGGAGCTCATTATGGGTCCGGCGGAACACTGTCGGTACTATCAGTGGGTTGTCGCTGGACCCGTAAAAAATTACTGGCGCCTGATTTCCCAGTGCCACTGGGCTCTTCCAGGTCTGGCAGCCGGGAAGTCCTGCACCGGAAATGTCGTTAATCCCCATTCCCACAGAGTCACAGAGGACCACTAACGGTGCTGGTGCTTCCGTGACGGGTCTGCCTACCATGGCCACTATGCCTGGCAGGGTCCAACCTGTCGGGTATGGTGGCTCCGGCAGGCAGACCTGTAATATTCCAGTCCGGAAACAATGGTGCCGGTAAGCTTACAGGCACCCTTGTATCTGCACCGGCAGGATCAGAATGAGGCCCAGAGTCTTTTTACCATATCCAAGCAAACTAAATATGCTGTTTTAACAGTTGTAGTCAGAGAATTAGGCTGTGGGCCAGTGTTAAATGCAGCATAGCTTTAATGTGAATTAATCAATGCTGAGCTGTGAAGAGCAAAACCAAATACCCTGGAACATGATACGATTTAAAATGACCATTCAAATTCCTGTAATGATATTGCACAGAAGGGGGAGGACCCTGAATTAGATACGCCTATCTGTGAAGTGAAATTGGGGAGATAGTTCTTGTCCTTTTAACAAATCATAACTTTATGTTTGTATGTGGTGTAAATTCACCAAGATTCTGTGCACTTTAAAACGTTGCCCACTGTAGGCTTTTAACCATGCACATTGGTATTTTTGAACACTAACCAACCACTAGCTATGGCTTTTTGTGCTGGCCAGCGACCCCAGCCTTTGTCATGGCAAAGTCCATGGCCTAAATTGTTATTAAGGTAATCAAAGTTTTCATGAGCTAACTTATAAATGATCTTATGTCTAATCCCATTATGGATGTAATCAGTTATATACAGAGCAATTAGTGTTGTCACCAGTGATGGCATCAGTGATGTGATTTGTAATGTCATCAGTGTTCCCATACAACATGTAATTAGTGATGTCATCAGTGATGTGATCTGTGATATCATCATTATGGTCATAGTCTGCGCAACAGGGGGCTCAAAGTTAAGGTGGCTTTAGCTGAATTTCCAGGGTTTTGTTGCATTAAGTTCTCACCTTAATGTCCCTGCAACTAATGTTTTTTCCTTGAATTTCAAAGGTTTTGTTACAATGTATTGCTCACCTTAACATCCCTGCATCTAAAGAACTCACAATGTTTTTAGGCAACGTGCCGTGAGATTAAATGATTCACCATGGAGCACACACTTTGGTTAAGCAGCGTTCTCTGGTGCCATTATTATGCCATGAGGGATGTTTGGACGTTGCTGACATGGCAGCCATGTCTAAATGCCCTCATGCGAAATAAGATCCCAGACTGCACTGCAACACACCTTGCCACCTCCCACTTGCGTTGCTTTCCTTTTAATTAAATTAAATTAGTTAAACACAAATTAAGAAACACAGAGCATTGAAGACTGGTTTGCTAGAGTTCGAGGTCCAGCATTTAGCCACTAGGCCACAATGGAATGGTGCTTCATGGGGCATAATTTCATAGTTAGCCTATCATTTAATATGTTAAATGATAAAAGGCTAGGTATGAAACTTATGAAAATACAAACAATAACATCATTATAGCATAATGGTTAAGTTCTCCATCTCAAACTCCTTATTTATTTTTATTTATTTATTTATTAAATTTATATAGCGCGCAGGCAGCCCAGGGGCATTGTGGCACTGTTACTTGCAGGAAGACTTAGTTACAATGTGGACAGGGTTCTCTGATGTGATATGATATGGCACTTGTAACGTGCCCATACACAATGTTTCAAGGCGTGACGATGCAAGGGAGGGGAAGCAGAGGGAAAATAAAGACCATTATCTTACTAGGCCTAGTGACATTGAGATTGTGCAAGTGCAGAGGGAGTGGAGGGGGAAAGTGCCAGGGGAGACGGGAGAATGGGCAAGTGCCATGCATGGGATAAAAACAACAAGTTATTGTTATTGTTATTGTTATTTTGCACTTATATAGCGCCTTATATACCATTGGTATGGTCTGAAGGCGCTGGTAGGTTGAACGCCCTTGGGAACCGAAGTTCAGATCAGTAGAGAGAGAAGGGAGAGTCAAAAGGTGCGTGTGTGCACCGGATATGTGTGCAGCTCGTGCGGTACACGTGTAATAGCTGGTTCTTATCGGTAGGTGTGGTGGTTGAGAGATCAGGAGAATGTGTTCGTTCTGGCAGGATTAATCCGGAACGGATGTGGCTGCGTTAGGCCTGGGGAAAACGCCTGGCTGAGGGTGTGAGACCAGCAGTGTTTACATAGAATGATGTGGAGTAAGCGGCGGATGTTCGTATGAGAACAGTTATACCGAATGGTGTCATAGTATCCCTGTGTTCTAGTTGAGTGGTGATGTAAAGGAGAGAGTAAGCGTGGGGTGTGGTATGAATGGTTATATGCTCTTTCAGTGTGCAAACTTCAAATGCAACTTTCCCAGATAGGGTACTGGGCGAACTTCTAAGTTCTATTTTCCACAGAGAGGCTACTAGGCAAACCTTTAAGTACAATTTTCCATACAGAGGCTATTGGGAGCATTTCTAAACTCAATTCATCAGCGATGCTACTGGGCACACTTCTAAGTGTAACTCTTGCAGAAGTTATTGGGTACACTTCTAAATGCAATTTTCGCACAGCGTCTACTGGGCACATTTCTAAATTCAATTTTCCAGAGAGGTTATTGGCGAACTTCTAAATGCAACTTTCCAGAGTGTCTATTGGATACACTTCTATAATCAACTTTCACAGATGCTATTGGTAGCACTTCTAAATGCAGTTTTCACAGCGTGGCTAATGGGCACACTTCAATGCAGCTTTCACAGAGGATATTGGGCGCATATCCAAATTCAGTTTTCCACAGAGAGGCTATTGGGCGCACTATTAAAATCCATTTTCATCGAGGCTATTGGGAGTACTTCTAAATTCAATTTTCCAGTGAGGCTATTGGGAACACTTCCAAATTCAATTTACCAGGCTATTGGGCACACTTCTAAATGTAACTCTTACAGAGGCTAATGGGTACACTTCTAAATTTCATAGAGGGTTATTGGATACACTTCTAAATTTCATAGAGGGTTATTAGGCACACTTCTAAATGCAACTTTCCAGAGTGTCTATTGGGTACATTTCAAATGCAACTTTCCAGAATGTCTATTGGACACATTTCTAAATGCAATTTTCACAGAGTGGCTATTGGGCACACTTCTAAATGTAACTCTCATGGAGGCTAATGGGTACACCTCTAAATTTCACAGAGGGGTTATTGGGCACACATCTAAATGCAACTTTCACAGAGTGGTTATTGGGAACACTACTAAATTCACAGCGAGGTTATTGGGCACACTTCTAAATGCAACTTTCCCGAGTGGCTATTGGGCACACTTCTAAATGCAACTTTCACAGAGAATCTTGGGCGCACTTCTAAGTTCCATTTGCCAGAGAGGCTATTGGGCACATTTCTAAGATTTACGGAGAGGCTATTGGGCACACTTCTAAATGAGACTTTCACAGAGGATCTTGGGCGCACTTCTAAGTTCCATTTGCCAGAGAGTCTATTGGGCACATTTCTAAGCTTGATGGAGAGGCTGTAGGGCACACTTTCTAAATGCAACTTTCATATGCTAACCTTCACAGTTCCATCTAGATGCGACGCAGGCCAATATTCATAATTCCATCTAAGAGTGGACATGCTTAACTTTCACAATTCCGTCCAGGAGTGGACATGCCAACGTTCACAATTCCATCCAAGAGTGGACATGCTAACCTTCACAGTTCCATCCAAGTGTGGGCATGCTAACATTCACAATTCTATCTAAGAGTGGGCATGCCAACCTTCACAGTTCTATTCAAGTATGGGCATGCTAACTTTCACAATTCTATCTAAGAGTGGACATGCTAACATTATGGCAGTCTATGTTATTTGGAGGTAAAATAGAGTGGCATGGGCTTTCTGGAGTGGAGTGATTGCTCTACTCTCCCACCCATACCACACTCACGGTTTTGGTGGTGTCTGTTAGTTGCTGGCTTCATTGGCTTCCCCTGCGGACACCTGCAGACACATCTTGGAGCCGCCTCTGTTGGAGCCGCCCTTGGCCTTGGGGCCCTTAGCCGCTGGGGGCTGCCGGGCAGAGGGCTGCCCTGGGAGGACCAGTGATAAAGGACGAGGGGCCTATCAGAGGGGGGGGGGGGCGGGAGGGATGGGATCAGGAAGAGGATTTAGAGGAGGGGAAGTGAATTCCGACTCACCTGCTCCTAGGATGGGAAATAGGAGTAGGTGCAGGAAGCGGGTTGCTACACCGACGCTGCCTCGGCCGCAACAACTAATCAGGGGCGGGGGGCGGGATGGGAGGCGGGAGGGAGAGGGGAAGAGCCAGGAAACGGGGCTGGGGAGTTCGGGGCATGCGGGGGCCTGGGGGCACTATTTAGGTTTAAACACATGGAGAGGGGGGCGGGATGGGAGGCGGGAGGGGGAGGGGAAGGACCAGGAAGCGGGGCTGGGGAGTTCGGGGGATGCGGGGGCCTGGGGGCACTATTTAGGTTTAAACACATGGAGAGGGGGGCGGGATAGGAGGCGGGAGGGGGAGGGGAAGGACCAGGAAGCGGGGCTGGGGAGTTCGGGGGATGCGGGGGCCTGGGGGCACTATTTAGGTTTAAACACATGGAGAGGGGGGCGGGATAGGAGGCGGGAGGGGGAGGGGAAGGACCAGGAAGCGGGGCTGGGCAGCTCGGGGCACGCGGGGGTTGGGGGCATTTTGGCCATAAAAAAACACATGGAGAGGGTCGCGCAAGGGGTCCGACTCACCTGCTCCTAGGATGGGAAATAGGAGCAGGTGCAGGAAGCGGGTCGCTACACCGACGCTGCCTCGGCCGCAACAACCAATCAGGGGCGGGGGGCGGGATGGGAGGCGGGAGGGAGAGGGGAAGAGCCAGGAAACGGGGCTGGGGAGTTCGGGGCATGCGGGGGCCTGGGGGCACTATTTAGGTTTAAACACATGGAGAGGGGGGCGGGATGGGAGGCGGGAGGGGGAGGGGAAGGACCAGGAAGCGGGGCTGGGGAGTTCGGGGCATGCGGGGGCCTGGGGGCACTATTTAGGTTTAAACACATGGAGAGGGGGGCGGGATGGGAGGCGGGAGGGGGAGGGGAAAGACCAGGAAGCGGGGCTGGGCAGCTCGGGGCACGCGGGGGTTGGGGGCATTTTGGCCATAAAAAAACACATGGAGAGGGTCGCGCAAGGGGTCCGACTCACCTGCTCCTAGGATGGGAAATAGGAGCAGGTGCAGGAAGCGGGTCGCTACACCGACGCTGCCTCGGCCGCAACAACCAATCAGGGGCGGGGGGCGGGATGGGAGGCGGGAGGGAGAGGGGAAGAGCCAGGAAACGGGGCTGGGGAGTTCGGGGCATGCGGGGGCCTGGGGGCACTATTTAGGTTTAAACACATGGAGAGGGGGGCGGGATGGGAGGCGGGAGGGGGAGGGGAAGGACCAGGAAGTGGGGCTGGGGAGTTCGGGGCATGCGGGGGCCGGGGGGCACTATTTAGGTTTAAACACATGGAGAGGGGGGCGGGATGGGAGGCGGGAGGGGGAGGGGAAGGACCAGGAAGCGGGGCTGGGGAGCTCGGGGCACGCGGGGGTTGGGGGCATTTTGGCCATAAAAAAAACACATGGAGAGGGTCGCGCAAGGGGTCCGACTCACCTGCTCCTAGGATGGGAAATAGGAGCAGGTGCAGGAAGCGGGTCGCTACACCGACGCTGCCTCGGCCGCAACAACCAATCAGGGGCGGGGGGCGGGATGGGAGGCGGGAGGGAGAGGGGAAGAGCCAGGAAACGGGGCTGGGGAGTTCGGGGCATGCGGGGGCCTGGGGGCACTATTTAGGTTTAAACACATGGAGAGGGGGGCGGGATGGGAGGCGGGAGGGGGAGGGGAAGGACCAGGAAGTGGGGCTGGGGAGTTCGGGGCATGCGGGGGCCGGGGGGCACTATTTAGGTTTAAACACATGGAGAGGGGGGCGGGATGGGAGGCGGGAGGGGAAGGACCAGGAAGCGGGGCTGGGGAGCTCGGGGCACGCGGGGGTTGGGGGCATTTTGGCCATAAAAAAACACATGGAGAGGGTCGCGCAAGGGGTCCGACTCACCTGCTCCTAGGATGGGAAATAGGAGCAGGTGCAGGAAGCGGGTCGCTACACCGACGCTGCCTCGGCCGCAACAACCAATCAGGGGCGGGGGGTGGGATGGGAGGCGGGAGGGAGAGGGGAAGAGCCAGGAAACGGGGCTGGGGAGTTCGGGGCATGCGGGGGCCTGGGGGCACTATTTAGGTTTAAACACATGGAGAGGGGGGCGGGATGGGAGGCGGGAGGGGGAGGGGAAGGACCAGGAAGTGGGGCTGGGGAGTTCGGGGCATGCGGGGGCCGGGGGGCACTATTTAGGTTTAAACACATGGAGAGGGGGGCGGGATGGGAGGCGGGAGGGGGAGGGGAAGGACCAGGAAGCGGGGCTGGGGAGCTCGGGGCACGCGGGGGTTGGGGGCATTTTGGCCATAAAAAAACACATGGAGAGGGTCGCGCAAGGGGTCCGACTCACCTGCTCCTAGGATGGGAAAATGTAAAAAGTAGTGCAGCCAACAAGTGGCAATTGTGAGGGTTACAGTGCAGCCAGCAGGTGTCTAATAAGTGCGGAATTCAGCATAAATGTATTTTTTTTAATTTAATGTTTTCTGTTTTCTAATGTTGCCCAGAGACGTCTGTAGTCCTCTTTTTGAATATATGTGCAGTGTAAGAGGGAATGTGTGGTGTGAGGGTGTGCATGTCATCTGAGAGGGTGTGCATGCAATGTGTGTGTGTTTCATGTGAACATGTGTGTATGTGTACATGGTGTGAAGTTGTTTGTGAGGGATAGTTGCATGCAGTTTATAATGTTGCAGTAAATAAATGTGTTTCATGTTTAATACGTGTTCAATTCTGCAACAACAGTGTAATTAATACATGTCCCATCCTGTTTTATAATATTGCAGTAAATACATCTTTTTCACGTTTAATCCATATTGCAAAATGCCAAGGGCCTGCATGGTCATGCCAATTGCGACCTCTCAGCCAACACTTCATTGCACCTGGAGGTACAAAATGCAAAGTGTCTGCAGGTTCATGCCATGCCAATTGCAACCTCTCATGGCAAAACATCCTTGCATCGAGAGGTCCCTGCCCCAACTGGCTGCCTCTAAATGGGCGCGCTCAATTAGAAGCTGCAACAAAACGGTCATGCCATAACGGCGTGCACCTAATTGGCCATGCCAAAATGTCCTGTCCTGTGCTCCAAGCCCCTTGTTTTATGGCGCGTCTCTTGGTGACTGTTGTGATACATCCCACAACCCCAACTAACCACATTTAAGCAGCACGGAAACAGGAAAAAATGACCGTCTGCAAGTATAACATATGCCTAGGTACTTTCTGCACCCATAGCGGAAATCAAAAGCTGGCACCCATGAATATATGCACAGTACTACTTAGCTTCAAAGGGGTTGGGGCCAGCACCCTCAGGCCATGTTGCTCTAAGTGGTCTTGTAACTTTGCCCTTTTTTTTCTCAGGTTAAAGCTAAGCAGCATCAGTCCTGGTTACTGCATGGAAGGCAGACCCGGGTCACCAGGGATCTTTCACTCTCAATGTCACTGTAGCTGTAAAAATATCTATTTTCTATTATATATAAAAATGTGCAGGCTTTGGGATCCCCCAATGTTGTTAGTTAATGTACTTTGCAATTAAATGATTTGCTGAGGATCACTCACTTTGGTTAAGTAGTGTTGTACAAGGCCCGTGTTTTATGTCCGGTCTCTTGGTGACTATTGTGATAAATCACATGACCCCAACTACCCACATTTAAGCAGCACAGAAAAGGGTAAAAAATGAACAGCTGCAAGAATAACATATGCCCAGGTACTTTTGCCCCATAGCGAAAATCAAAAGCTGGCACCCATCAATATACGCACAGTAAGCGGACACATATTTTAAAGTGAAATATACAAATGTAGTTCAATTGACCTTCTCCTTAGAAGAAAGTGTGCAAGACAAAATAGCATTGGACGTTTAAAAAAAGTAATGAAAACCAGAAAAATAACTAGAGAGAGGAAATCTTTCAATAAATATGCTGGCAAAGTATAAAAGGTGCTCACCTTTTAAACCCAGAAATCTGTAGTTAAATATTCCATGGAAAACAAAATCCCAAAATGAAACAAGTGCTTGTGGTCTTGTGGGTAAACGCCTGCACTGGGAACATGACACCCTGAGTAAAATCCTGTTATCCAAATACTTGAGCAAGCTTACCAACCTAAAAAAAAACAAGGGGTTGCATCCACCCTCTGAAAAAATGTTAACGCTGTCCATCCACGTGTCCTTTACTTGTGCCCTGAAAAGCAACCACAATCAGGCAAAAATAACTGCACCAGTGTCCATGATTGCAGTCTCTCTTGCCACATTGTGGGCAAATACACATGACTCATCATTTCCCCTCCTCACCCCCATGTCTGTCTTTCAACAATGCTCTACTTTATAAAGCTAACTTCAAAAGTACACATACCATAGTGTCACTATAATTATTTCCCCCATCTTGACTATGAGATTGCAAATACCAGAATGCAATTCAGCAAAAGGCAAAACAATTATCTCTGAGTGCAAAACTTTCAAGGACTGACAATAGCATGGGTTAAAAAATAATAATGCGGATGCCATATGTTATGAGATATTTAAAACTTTGAGAACTCACAATGTTTTTAAGCAATGCGCAGTCAGATTAAATCATTTGCCATGGAGCACACACTTTGGTTAAGTAGCTTCTCCAAGCTGTACACCCCTTTTTGGTGCCATCATTTTGGCACGGGCTGATTTGGCACAGGCATTCCACCAGAGTGCCCATCTCAGCATGCCCCTTTCAGCGCAGAAGTCATTCTGCCGCCATTATTTTGGCACAAGGGATGTTTGGATGTGGCTGACATTGCAGCCATGTCTAAATGCCCGCATGCGAAATAAGATCACAGGACTGCACTGCAACAAACCTTGACACATCCCACTTGCATTGCTTTTCTTTTAATGAAATTAAATGACTTAAATATATAAAAAAATACAGCTTTGATCCCTGGTCTGCCATAGCTCGAGACCCAGCATTTAACCGCTCGGCCGCAATGGCTTGGTGCTTCATGGGGCAAACATTTCATACATATCCTATCATTTAATATGTTCAATGATAAACGTATGGTATGAAACTTGTGAAAATCCAAACAATAACATCATTGTAGCATAATGGTTAAGTGCTGCCTCGAAAACTCCTTAAGGCCAGGGTTCTCTGATAGCAGTGTTCAGCATACATGTGATTTTTCTTTATTTCCTTTTTTCTGTTTTACAAGATGTGTGTTATGACATATTTAATACTAAGAAAACACAGCATTCAGGACCTTGGACTGTCTACCATCCATGAAGTAACCGGTAACAACCCTGCTTAGTTTCAAAGCGAGGAAGCATCCAGACCCCTTAGGCCATTTTTCTCTAAGTGGTCTTTTAAGGGGGGGCCCATATATTAGGCAACATGGCCTTAGTGGGCTTACCCTTTCCTCACTTTGAAGCTAAGCATAGTTTGTCCCAGTTACTGCAGGTTTGGGAAACCCACTGTTGCTGTAAAAACACCAATTTATTTTATTATTGACTGGGAGACAACAAATACCAAAATGCAATTCAGCAAAAGCCAAACAATTGTCTCTGAGTGCAAAACCTTCAAGGACTGACAGTAGCATGGTTTTAAAAAAGAAAATAATTCTGCTGCCCATTCAGTCAGCCACAGTGTTTTCTCAAAGTTTTTACCCAGCGATGTTCTTCGGTTCAGCTGGATTTGCTCTGAACACTTCACACACACATGCACACACACCGCTCTCGCCTGAGCAGGCATTCAGAGCTCAGATGGCAGCTTTCAACCAGTTTGAGTCTGAACAAAGGCAATCAATGGGAAACGTAACGTTGTAAAAGGTTTGGTACCTGGAAGCTACCCTGCTGGAGTCTCAGTAACTTTTCTACTACCATTGCTGGAGGTGGTGCCTGGAGGTGGTGCCTGAACATAAGCTACACTCTAGACGAGGAGCGTCTTCGGAGTGTTAGCAGAGTGTTCGCAGAGAGGGCGCAGAAAGCACAGAAGGCACCATGGACTCAAAATTAATCTCAAAATTAATCTACTCAAAGAAACAGGCCCCCCACACGGAGCCGCATAAAAATGTCTGGCGCCTGCAACCAAAGCACTGTTCACGAGGCGGATAAGGAGCGTCCTCTTTCGCTTTGTGCCTCTGCATACCCCGTTAACATCAATGCCTGTGATGCCTGCGCTGATAATGAGCTATCGAGTAATGGACTGCTGTGTATTTGCCACGTGCCTAATAAAGAGGGCGGTGTGACCGCAAATCAACACAACCACATAGAAGCATGTCTTTCTCAGCGGGGAGTCGCCCCTATAAGGAAAACGTGGCAACCGATACACCAGGTACATGCCAAACAAACAGCCCCTCTTATTCCATGATGTGAAATGTGCCCCCCGCCTCGACCCCCCACTCCTTACCGGCTTTGTGTGTGCCTCCACCATAACTCTGAGTGGCCTCCCTGAACGCCAACTCCAGCTGCCTGCAGCAAAGCGTGTGCGGGGCCGTGGCCAGAGCGGCTGTGTATGCTCAATCAAACCCCATTGTTCTGAATACTGAGCAGGCGGCGCGCTCTGTGGCAAAAGGAGAAGGGGGAGGGCCAAGTATGGGAATGCGAACTGGCAACCCAGATCAGTGGGTGATAGTGAGGGCGCCTTCTGTGTACTGCAAGAAGAGGCATTCTTTATTTTCCCACAGTCCTTGCACAAAAAGAGAGACAGAGAATCTTGTGGAAGTTTAAATTCTCCCTTATACATGAATGCCATGGGAGACTTACCGAGTGGCTATGACCACTCTCAGAACAAGCACAACTACAGTAAAGCTCAAGGCATTGCCCCCTCTAGTAAGGAACCAGATCTCTCGAAAACTACACAACTTTCTTTGCAGAATGGGCTTGTGAGCAAGAAAAACAGCGACATGCATTTAACAGCGAAGTTAACTGCACTAACAAACACTCCACAATCTGGTCCAGCAGCTGTGAAAAAGGGCGGCCTTAGAGCAAACAAATTACACCTCCCAAACCCTGCTCAAAAGAATAAGATCAGATGGCACTTCAATAGGAAAGACCTATGTCCCCCACTGAAAGCAGCCCTAGATCCGAATAGAGAGCTTAGCTCAATGACATCTGATGCAGAACGGGCCATACTTGAAGTCACTGATCAGGAATTATTTCAAGCAACAGGACTCTGCGAACTAACTAAATGTGCATTGAAACAGACTAAGAATAGGGAGTTGCCGAATTCTCCCTCAGAAAATTGCATCCCAAGCTGCTCTCCCCACCAAGAGAAAGAGTCATCTGAGGCTGGAACAGCCATCATTAAATCTCTAGCCCCGAACACACAAGATGTGAGTCAAGGACAAACACCTAACAGTCCAACTACAGATGCTGAGGCCATGGCGGAGTTCAGCTGTCCAACGAAAACATCTACCCTTCATCCAACCAGACTTAAACAATGCATTGGAGAAATGGCTATAAACCTATCCATCTCACAGATGGCCCCAGAAAAAATATCTAAAACCATAAATCCAATGTCACTGCAAAAGGAACAGTCCTATCCTGACCATTCACCTACATCTGCACCAAAAAACGTCCCCCAGAAACAGACAGCAATTCAGAAAGGAAAGGACGTAGATGCAGACTCGATTGAAATCGAAAGCTTGGCTGAAGAAAACGAGTTCTCTCCAATAAAAATTCTCAACAAACAGGGACAGAGAGAAACTGCCCATGATAACATTGTTCCAGCAGGCCACGGTTGGATCTATGAGGACAATATCCATGGCACAGTTTCTTAAATTATATGAAGCTCACCAGGAAATCTACAAAGACCAGTCTACTCTACTCGCTTTAATACAATCTAAACTAATATACGTAGAATCCTATATTGATGCCATCAAAGAAAAGAGAGATAGAAAGAAAGAAACGGAAAACGTTATTTTAAAAATGCTCATCAACCTAATGGAAGATGCTCGAGAGGACAAAAGGGCTTTCCTTCACTGTTTCAGCGATACAATAACCCTTCTGAAACTCGATGTAAGTAAGCATCAAGGCCAAACTGCCGACAAAAGTACTTCAACAGAAAACATCTGGGTTTGCCTGGATAAAGTCAGTGAAGCGGCGATAAAAATACTGGATACAAACACTCAGACAAAAAAAACAGTCTCAGTGATAACGGAATCTCAAAACACCAATAGAAAGGAAAAACCAGAGAACTCAGTTATAACTGGGCGTTTTCCAAGACCAGCCATTCAGGCAGTGATAATAAATTCTACGACTGGCCACGTCGAAAATCCATCTAAATCAAATCAAAACAAAGAACTATTCCTTTATTTACCCCAGAGATTTCAAACAAACCAAAAGAAAAGGAAATGGGAGGTAGACCCAAACAAATAGCAGAGAGATCCACTAAAAAATAAACAACTCTGGTTGGCCAACAAAACAAGAAGACTAAAAATCTATTGCTGCCTAAACATACCTCAAGTGAAGGAACCCGCTATTTCATCCGCAATTTGAAACCTTTTGTAGATGCACCCCACAAGACTGAGCAAATTACCCAAGCAATCAACATTCAAAAAGAAGATGAAGCACGGCAAAAAATGAAAGAACGAGAATTTGTCACAAAAATCGCGAATGCATTTGGTGAACAAGCCAACACCAACACTAGTGAGGACCAAGGCACCTTAATGCTCCTCTCTGTCCATGACTGTGACAGCTCATTAGAACTGGATAGCCAGAAGGGCCTAGAGGAGACCCAGAAATCGGAAAGTGACTGTGAGGAACTAAATCAAAGAAAGATAACAGCCTCCTCATTTTGTACTCTCCAGGAAAAAAGAGATTTGTTGGTACTCAAAAACACAAACGAAATTAGACAACAACAACTAGTTAAAGCAATGTTGGATCACTCAAACCAACATCATCATAAAAAGAGAGATCCCCTACGACATGAAATTCTAAGAAAAGAGACAAGAGTTCCAAGTGATCGACCGCAAACTAACATTCGCTCTCAAGACAAAAGAACAAGAGAGGAGAGGCAAACCCGCCATAAACTCATAATTGAGGGAGTACTGAAAGCAAAAGACGGTCTAATTCTAAACAGATCCAACCTTATGAAACTATTCCATAATGTACCACAACTACGCATTGTAGAGCCAAAAGACATCAAAATTGTGGCATTTCCCAAAGAAGATGAAACAGATCAAATCTGTATCCACTTATTCTCAAAAGCAGTCATGAATTTAATATGGACAGCTGCTGATGCACTCAGAACACTTGGTTTCGATATTAAACCATATGAATCTGCAAACGACGAACATCGAATAAACCAGACTAAGATCTCTCAACATCCATCGACTCATATTCCAACAAGGGCACTTTATCCTGAAAATGACCAGAATGCTAAACCAATAAGGTTTTCGCCAACTGTTCTGCGAGGCCCAAACGCACTCCAAATGAGAATAAAAGGAAGTGTCGGAAGCAAGCCGGTGGATCATACAGCTAATAGCGAAGCCGTACTTGTGACAAACATTGACACAGAAAAACCATGGGACTGGCTAGCCGGGACCCTAGCTCCAAAAAATAACTATTAGACCTAATGCCAGGATGCCACAAAAAAATTGCGAATAGCATCATGGAACACACGAGGCTATCTACATCTGTTGGAACAACTAAATGAAGAACTACTGACGTCAGATCAAGAATGTTGGCTTCTCGAGACTCCAACCATGAGTCGGGCCACATGCCTACTGAACAAAGGATATAAAGGTCAAAAAGGTAGGCCTTCCGTAGGATTGTTGACTATCATAAAGAACGATTACAAGGGCAACATATTTCCTGTTACGACTCCTTCACCACTTATACAAATAACCATAATTCAAGAGCAAAATAGTGGTCTCCCACAGTGTGAAAAGCAGTATCAAATCATAATTAACCTTTATTGGAACACCAAAGCTAAAGACGGCGACAAATGTATGTATACTGTGATTCAACACATCGATGAGCTAAGAGCCGAATTTGAAAATCCCACAATAATCATATGCGGCGATCTTAATATAGATTGCATAAAAAGAAAACTCAAGTCGCACAAATAGGCAAAAAATAGCAGAAGTTAACACGTACTCAAAACTGGTTAACAGAGATTAACAGCCGGGATCTCTTGCAGTTGAATGGAAATGTAACTGGCGACCATCAAGGAGCTGTGACATGGACTTCACATAACTCAAATGCGACTTTAGATTATTTTTTTGTGGATTGGGGAACCTTTGAAAACATTTCTGTCTTGGACATAATATCAACAACAAAAAGTGATCATGAAATACTAGTTCTCACGTGCTCGCTGCCAATAGACCAACATGAAAGTGGCCCGGTCTATCAAAAAAGTTGGCCCTATAAAGTCAAAGTGAATAACGGTCTAAACAGACTGAGATTGTTACCGAAAATGACACTGACTCTTAAAAGAGCAATAGAGTGCTGGCAGTCAGCAATGAATATAGGTGTCGAATACGAAGCTTGTTTGTCCATCTTCAGAGAAAAACAAGGCTACAACACAAAGCCCAAAACTGTTCAACAATATAAATACAACTCTGAAATAACGGAAAAAAAATCAGAACTAAACATGAAACTTAGAGCACTAAAGAAACAGAACACTCAGTGTGCATTCATCGAAAGAGCAACACTAAAAAAAGCTTTCCGAAACTGGGCCAAATCTCATCAAGCGCATTTGTTCCAAAAAGACTCTGAACAAATGCTGATAACAGCCAACAATAAAAATGCAAAATTCATGTGGGCACTAATAAACCAGAAAAGCGCCCCACAAGGAGTGGAACAGATCAACCCTATCCATGAGGGAAAATGGATCCAATACTTTCAAGAGATTTACAGCGACGGGATGCATGAAGAAGAGCAGATCCAAGGAAACCCTGATAAGACCGTATGGAACATACCTTTTGAGAAGTCTGAAATCACCACCTTAATTAAAAAAGCTACTAGTTTCTGGGCACCTGGGCTGGACTGCTTGTCAAACGCCATATTAAAACAAGCTTCAGAAGTGTGGGCTGACATGTGCTACACTCTATTCACACAAATTATTAATAACAGACAAGTACCAGAAACATGGATAAAACCTATAATCATTCGCATACACAAAAAGGGCGATAGAGCCAGGCCTGAGAACTATTGCCCAATATTGCTGCTGGATGTTATAGGTAAAATCTTTGCTGGCATCCTCCTAAAGAGACTAAAAGAATGGATCGAACAGTCAGGAAATTACGATCCTCGGCAAGCAGGGTTTGTCGAGAAAGTTGATTGTGGCCTAAATCTACTCATACTTAATTTACTGAAAGCGAAAACCATTTGTGAAAACCAGAAGCTCTATCTTTTGTATATAGACATGGCTGCCGCCTTCGATAGAGTAGATAGAAAAACTCTATGGTCCAAGATGGAACAGAAAGGATGCCCGAAAGCGCTAGTGGCAGCAATCAAAGCCCTGCACAGTGACACATCCATACAAGTTTGGTTAAATCAAAAAGGCATTCTAACTAAGGCAATTCCAACAAAAAGAGGCCTATAGCAAGGGTGCCCTTGGCAGCTATCCTTTATAATTTCTATATTCTGGAAATAAAAGATCGGCTCGAACCAATGAGAGCTTGTTCTCCTAAAATAGGTGCCACAGCAATAGGTCACATACTGTATGCAGACGATTTGATCATCTTGGATAAGACCCGCATTGGTCTGCAGAAAAAAACTCAAAGCCCTGGCTGCCTTTGTTAAAGAAAACAAACAAAAAATAAATCCTGACAAATCGGAAATTCTAATAATTAAAACAGTGAGAGCAAGAGTGAAAACGCTGTTCAAATGGTGTGTTGACAATAAACCTATTCCAATAACAACAAGCTCAAAATACCTGGGAGCTATAATAAGCGCTGATTGGAATGATCAACCATGGATAGAACATCTACAGCATAAAATGGGTCAACTCTTGGCCCAAGCATTAATCCTGAAATGAACATACGGCAAGTTCTCAATTCAACCAATAGTAGACTTCTATAATGCAAAAGTAATCCTGTCGATAGCTTATGCTGGTAACACCGCTCTTAGAATATCGTGGGAAGCCTGGGAAAAGGTTGAAGCCAGATTTTGGAGAAAACTGTTGAGGCCACCGCAATGCGTTCCAATGAACATAATTTGTCACAAACTGGGTCTCTAGTCCGTGGAGGCCTCAATCATATGGAAAGTATTGTAAACCTTCAGAAAGACACTAGTAAAAGATTGTCCACCACAATATGCAATTCTAAAGGAAGAAAATGAAAAAGATCCATTTTGGCCCCTGACCATCTGGAAAGAAAAATGTAAGGAGATACTATAAAACCTGCATATAACAGAAGACACCTTATTTAACAACCCTAAGAGGGTGAAGATTTTGCTACTGTCAGTTGACTGGGCACAAACAGAAAGTGCCCGGGCTACTTCTAAATTTCACACACTCTCAAAGAGTCTCAGTTCAGTACCAAAAATCTTGCCCGGCTATTTGAAAAAGAGCGCGAATCCTACTCACCGAGATCTAATCTTACGATTCAGACTGTACATTATAAGAACAAAAATTATTCTGAAGAAATATGGCACCGTAAGTGACACCATATGCCGGCTTTGCGAGCAGGAGGAAGAATCCTTACAACATGTTTTAATGTACTGCCCCGGGTTAAGATCAGCAAGAGACCAATTGTTACATCCAGTACTAACTCCGACTTGTGAGTTGGATTCAGACCTGTGGTGGTCGACCTTGTATGATAACCCGAATCAAAAAACTACAAGAGCACTCAGCATATTCCTACAAACAAGTTGATAAAACTAGAAAATAAACAAGTGACTCGCCAACAAATAGAAAAAGTTGCCTTGATGGTGGAATAAGCATAACCCGATGAACGTGTCAAAGTCGAGGCCAAACCAAGGAGGGAAAAAGAAAAACAACAAGGGGAGAAACAGCTAAAGTACTGAAATCCATGGATTGAACTGCCATGGGAACAAAAGGAAAATCCATGAAGTTGGTTTGGCCTTGCAATTGAGACACAAATATGTTTTCCTTTTAAAGCAAAAATCAGTCAGCCATCCATTCAGTAACCGGGACTGACCCAGCTTGGCTTCAAAGCGGGTTGACCCTGCTTAGCTTCAAAGCAAGAAAAGGGCTAGCCCATTCCACTAAGTAGTCTTTTAAGTTTGGCTTATTTGTCAGGCAATGTGGCCGGATGGGGCTGGCCCCTCCTCGCTTTAAAGCTAAACAGAGTCTTTCCTGGTTACTGCATGAATGGGAGACCTGGATGACAATTAAGTTAGTGGCCATGCCCTTTGACTATAGCTAGTGATTCAAAGATTTAAAAATGTAACTGAGGGTATTGAACTACTCACATCTGTAGTCCTTTATAACCTTGTATATAGTGGTGAATATCAGCAAAACAGCCAGAAAAAAATAATGCTTCTGCCATCACTAAGTGCTCCCCTCATCTCTTCAAGCTCCTCACCTCCCCTGCCCTCTCTCTTTCACCCCAGTCTGTGATGCAGTTTGCTTTCAGATGTTGGCTATAGCCACGGCTACATAAAGCTTTGTGTTTCAAACTCAGTCCCTGGACCCCCTTCAACTCCCAAATGTCAGTGCTTTCTAGCCACCCCCTACCTCTACTCTGATGGCATTTGGATGTTTTTTGGACCTGCACATAGCTTTTTATTGTGTTTAATTTCCCTATAACCTCGGCTATAGCTGCAAATATGTCTTGTATCGAGTGAAAAACAAGATGGTGGTTGTTTCTTTTCTGAAAACCATTATCCTGCAATGCACCATGGGAGATATATAACTATACATTCTGGGGAAGGGGAACAGGATAACCCCAAACCACGCATGGATCGCGAGTAAACGCTTCCTGCCCAAGGTGTTTCAGACCTGGTCCAAATCCGTCCAGCGGTTTACGTTGTGCACTTTGGCAAACATTGACCTTTTTGTGTATGGGAAAATGAATGGGAAGTAAGCTGCATTTTTTGAAAACATTTTTTTTGTATGATAAATAACTTTTTTTTTCTTTAACACATCTTTACGAAACTTTGCATTCTAGTGGGGCCCACCGACTTTTAATTACTTTCGGAATTTCGGCCAATTCCATTACTGGAATCAAAGGTTATTAACAATAGAATTTTGAGGGGTTCCTATGTGTCTCCAACTCACCTTAACTATGGGGCAGGACTGCCACCCTATAATAGAGAGAGAGAGAAAGTTGATTTATATGAATGGATGCATGTGTATAACTCTCTGTGATTTGCATGAAGTTCGGGGACCATCTTTAGTTTTGATTCACTGATCAATAAAATATGTTAACTCCAAAATTGTTGCAATAGGGGATTTTAGCTCAGGGAGTGTATTCTTAAAAGAATTCAAAATTGTAGGATATCTGACACAAGTTGTAGTCCTAAGCATCTGACGAGCCAAATTTTGCAGACCCCAGGATTAGGGGGTCATAAAGACTCTCCATTATTCCTTAACTATAATAACTACTCCCCCCGCCCCCTTCATTTTGATCTATTTGACATTAAAACAGTGTAGTTCACTCAGATTAAAACAATTGAAGGGGCAAAGCACTCTATGAGCTATGTTTCACTAATAGATAAATATCTATGTTGAAACTTTGAATAAAATAAAAAAAATTGGTATGGTGTTTAGTTCATCGATCTATTTATGTGCGTTGACTATGAGCAGTGTTGTTAAGGCTTGAAGGAAGATGTTGTTCTTTATACAGGGATTTAGAGTTTTGGAGATCTTTATAGAGGATCCAATATCCTACAGCATCTGGTAATTTAATATATAAGTCAATTGTAAAAGAAAATGCCAAGAGGCATTCCTTTAGGAGAACCTTTAGGTGTCATTATTAATTGTGAGATCTGGTGTGTCAATATTACTCTGTACTACAGTGATTTGCATGTCGTCCTTTGAGGGACTGAAGGCCTGAGGTGTAGCCAGATTTTGTGAAAAGTGAGCAGAGTATGCATTCATGTTCAGGGTGCCTTTGGCTAGAGCTAAATATAAATTAATTATGTGGGCAGTGTCGGATGACCCAAAATAAAGGATCATGATGCCAAACAGCAGAAATGCACTAATAGGAAGGGATCTGAAGGGAACATATGGGAAGAAAGCTCACAGACACAAAGACAAGGACTAAACGAGGGGCAATCAAGGCAGGTGGCAGTCCTACACACCAAATGAAACCGAAAGAGACGCAGAGCCCAAAAGGTGCTGCGGTGACAATAGCAGGTATTACACAAGGAGTGCAGCTGGAATTTAATAACATGACTGTATCTAATTGGTGTGGATGTAACTGCTGCACCTACCTCCACTAAAACATGTAGTTATTTAGTTGTCTGGTGATCTAAAGCTCGAGAAACAAGAGCATGTGACGTGTGAGCCATGTACATGGAGTAGAGGTGTAAATGTTCCCGAGGGTCAGTAGACCATAAATGCATTCAGAGTCAAGCGAGAACTCACAGCCTTAAAACTGTAAGTAAAATGCACCATATAACACAGTGTATTCCAAACAAAAAAAAATTGCCTCATGGCACTGGAATTCCTCCCATCCATCACATTATGACACTATCAGAGATTCAGTTATATTAAATGCATTCCCCGGATCTCATTGTAACTTTCTACTAGATAAGGTAAGCTTTGAATATAAAGCTTTAGTTCCATAATCCCTGCTAGGATCTCCGCTCGCGCTTCCGATGAACGCAGACGCCAGCACAAGCACATGTTGCACAAAACTTCAGAAGCCAAGAAGGCCAAGCACCTAAACAGCTTCAGCAAGGTAGATAAATATAGGACCAAAGCCATATACCTGGTGAATATGAAAGAAAGGTTTCATAGTCTTCTGAAAATGTGGCTTAAATCCCTCTTTTAAGAGATGGATAAATTGGCCGAGTGTATGTTATAATAATCCTAGTGCTTATAGGCAGAACAGGTAGGAACATATTAAATCACTTAAGTGACTTTCCAGGGTTAAAGAACATTAATACCTTTGGAAGTAGATCAATTATTCAGTTATGGAATCGGGAATAGAGAAAGAGACTGAGACTGAATTAAGCCAGGAATCAACCTGCCAAAGGGAAAAGAGTCCGGGTCAATGTTAGCTATTGTGCTGAACATCCTTATGCACTTAAACGTTTCCCTTATGTCTATGAGTTCCTCTGCTTCTCCACTGTAGTGCCTTGGTGGGTTCAGGTCCCACATCATTTGTGTTCAGGCCTAGTATAGCATCTGCTCTAGACAATTCACCCAGTCACTTTTATTTCCACATATAAAGGGCAAACCCAAGTGCAAAATATGTCAGTATTTGATATTAGAGGATTTCAATTTATTGGTGACTGGTTGGATCTAAGGCTGGGAACAAACGACCCAGCTTGCAAATTCTACACTGAAAAGGCTGAAGCTGCAGGGTTGGTCTTTTGTTCCTGACCCCATACAGTTCCTTTTCGCGGTGGTCCCGTCCGCACCTCCCCTCAACCGCGTGGCCATCTCTGACCCCCTACTTTCTTGCTGTGGCTGTGACTCCCTCCATTCGGAAGGCCGTTATCCCGGAAGCCCAATTCAGAATACCTAGCGCTTTTGTGTATGGCCTTTTGTGCCTAAGGTGTCTGGTTTCATGTTCTACAGACCGCAATTGGGCTGGTTGGTCATTCCTGGAGTGACAGCGTGTGATGTCTTGTTGGATGAAAAGTATTTGGGCCTGAACAGAGATTTTTTTTTGTTTCTCTGCTTGTTTTCATCAATCACTCTCTGGTGGTATATGAATGAAACTTCATTAAGATGTTTCTATGACTTGTTGGCTTTAGAAGGTTTTAGAATTCTCTCTCCTTTGTCAATTTCCATTTCTTCAATGATGCAATTGAGGGTAAGCTTTCTGGTTAGGTTGTTCACCTTCAGTAGGTCATCTTTTGCTGCCAAATTGCTCTGAAGTCCCATTAGCACCTACCCACATTGTCATTGCTGACAGTGGCATGTATTATTTAATACTATGGGTATATTGCTCTTAGAAAAGGGTTATAGAACACTTTAGACACTATATTCAATAATATATTCATGTATTTCACTGTGTTTACGAAGCCGCACTCACCCAAAATAAATTATATTGAGACAAAGCTTTGCTCCAATACTCTGTGCAGGAATACAGTGCCTCCTAGATTATACATTGTTTTAGGCATTGGCTGAACTATCCTTTAATGATTCTGCTGTAACACTTTATATAGACATTATGTACACATGCATCTTTGAGTTTGATTTGGTTATCTATATTTCAAGAGCTCTAGGGACGTTGTTATATATGTATTCTGTGTCCGGTCCATTACGGGTGATGTAAAATGATTCTGGAATCATATTAAGAATGATTCAGGATCATATGAAGAGAAAAACCTGAGATACCGAAGCAGCAACCGCTCTGGGGGACCTCGTTATTTATATACAAATAAAATATATACTTTAATTATATCAAGAGTCCAGAGAGATTCAATACAACAGATGCCAACTCCATACATTTGTTAGCATGCATATCCTCACGGAGGACTTTCTCGCTTTCACTTGCCCTGTTTGGGGTGCACCAGTGAGGAAACACCAGAGGCCCAAATTCAATAACTGTAAGAGACCTGTGATTCAATGTCAAAACAAGTCCATACATGCCCAGACATGCCCAGCACTGCCAAAGCATGGCATCCAACCATGCTCCAGTCCCCTAGTAACTTCAACAGTGTCGCTTGGCCATGCCCAGGCACTTATCCCGTGACGTGGCCACTAGCTATGGCTCCATGTACCATGGCCATGTTGCCCAGGATGCTGGTTAGCCCTCTTTAGTAGCCACTGGAAAAGCAGCCTGACCCAGTCACCACATTCCCTTTATTGATGGTCCCTGGTCCACATGTAGCCCTGTAGTCTACATTTAGCCTACAGATAATCAACGAGGATGCAGACCTCATGCTAGTTCAGAAACCTTGCTCATGCTTGTGGACACCATTGGCGACCCGTGGTCCTGGCAGCCAAAATGGCAGTTTCATTTTAAAGGAGGGATATATGTCATGTGAGCAGGATGAAATGTAGCGCATACTTTTTTAGCGATACACTGTCAAGGAACAACTTCCCTTACATGCAACATTGCTTCCTTTTGATGAGTCAGTTGCAGTATAATAACAAAAACGCATCGCACTAGCTACAGATTACCTATTTGTAATGCAAAATATGTATTTCAGTAATGATTTTCGAAGTTTTTATATGAATGCAACTATACACGAATGCAATAAACACATAGATTGTAAGGCTTTCCGGTATTATAAATGAGTGGTCACATTTCAAACACTAGTTACCAAGGTAATTTCAGAACCTCTTTCTATGATCATTTGAATAATAATTTGAACAGCAAATGTAAACTCCATGCTTCAGGTCGTCAGTCCCAGGATATTTCTACTATGCCAGGTGACCCCCAGAAGGATGATGCTTGTCCCCAGCTGGAGGCCCTCTATGCCTGGCCTGTTTGGCAGACACTATCGACAAAAGTTACTTTTTTGCCCTATTGGGAATCATTTGATACTCCTCTGGGTACAACTCTACCCTTGCCCAGAGTTGGTTGGTGGTCATCTTTCCCCCCTCACCTGCCCAGATTGGCTGCTTTTGACAGTTGGCTCGTCGATGGTATTTCTATACATGGATAATTTCTGCAGAAAAATGCAGTCTAGTCAAATGACTGAAAATGCCTTTCTGCATCCGCACATAGTCTGTCCAGATCCAGATGTCACCTACAGGATTTTAGTCACTTTTAGCCAACCCACTGAAAGGATTTGTGACAAAACACAAAAGGATCATTAATTCGACCCAATGTCCTCACAAAGGTTTAGTGCATGGGTGACCAGCGGTTCGGGCTGTAGGTGACAGAAAAAATGGGCCTGTGAAAAAGTGCATGACAAATGCACGGTTTGTGCCCCCATCTTGTCTGCGATAACCTCCTGTAATATTGTCTCCCCTTACCTTTTCCAAATTGCCAAAGTTTTTGAAGTCAATGTATCCATAACTATAGCTTTGTTGTCACTGAACCTCTAATATATATCCAATATATATCTGTGACATGGTTTTTTCAGTTTGTAAATAGGCATAGACATCTGTAGCTACCGCCACAGTGCTACCCTCCAAAGTTACTGATACACCCTCAGTTTTTTCGCTGCCGTGGTGGAGCACTTATGCTCATTGCAGAATTGGGGCACAGGGAAATTTCTAAAAACCTGTTTAATAGATCTGGCTCGCCTTTTATCTCTATTCAACACCCAAAGCTCGTTAACACACTCGCCATCTGTAACTTGGGAAGGATAAGTCTGCATGCTCTTTAATCGACTCCCTTGAATAAGATGTCTATGGGAGTTCTTCAGTGCACATGCTTAATATACAGCAAATGTGGCCACATGTAATTTTGTGACAAAAATGTGAGAGCCCAGGGCTTTAAGTGGGTCGGGCTATGAAAATTGTGGTTGGTATGGGGCCCTGCTGGGGCCCCTGAAGTCCCCTGCTAAGCCCAGCCCACCAGGCTGGTAGTAGGTAAGGCTTTTTTTTAGTAAATTCTGAAGCTCTTGCGTGTATGGGATAGCTTCAGGCTTTGGAAAAAAGCCTTGTCTTGTCATTATGTTTCCAACCTCCCTGCATCTCTAGTGAAAGGGATGTCTGGTGGGGGGATGGCGACACAATCAAAAGGAAAGGCTTTCTGTAAAGGCTGAAGTTGTCGGATGCAAGTGAGAACTTTAGGCTTTACAAAAGAACAAAAAAAAGCTTTGCTTTTCATTGCGTCTCTGACCCTCCTGTCAGGCAGCCCTTTCATTAGAGATGCAGGGATCGTCACCCTCAGTGAGAGTGTTATGGGCAATGCTGCATGGGCATCCCACAAGCGAGGCAGGGTAACTGCTGTTACCATTGACAGCTGGGAGAGGGGCAGCCCCAACCACCCCGCGCATGCTCCTCTCCTCCCCCCAGCTACAGAGACACGCAGTCTCAGCTTCTCAAAAGCCACGGAAGGGTAAGGTGTGAAAAGTCATCGCACCCTTCCTCCAAACAGCAAGGTGCTAAGTGCCATAAGGAAAACAACCAGCAGGCAGGGCCCAGGTTCAAAGATCTGCCCCCACCAGGGGGTCAGACAGTCGGCTATCCGGCTGGGGGCTGCGACAACAGCAGCCCCCACCACATACACAACAAAGACCCAGGGCCTCCCTGGGTCCTATAAATGAGAGCAGCATGCTCAGAGTAAACACAATCTGTTTGTGGACCCTGAATGGGGACCCAAGCAAACAGGAGGTTCACTGTTTACTCAGTGTCTTCCAAATCTTCTTGCTTCTTTACCACAGAACCCACCCACCCTACAAAAAGGGGAGAAGAGCAAAAAGAAATACAAGGCACTGTACGGTGCCCACAACAAGTCGTGGGACACAAGAAGGCGGCACGGGTCCGAGGGGGTAACCTCAGGACCCGGTGCCCAAAAGTATGATACCATCATGATATGTGATATTGTTATTGCCATAACCCATATCTGTACAAAAAAATCCTACGGCCTTTTATTGCCAACACTTGAAACAAGTTGTGAGCCTATCATTATGGGTGAGGGTTTGGGTTTCGCCCATTACTAATGCATGCATATGGGTTCAGCAGTTATGATCCTCGTATCGTATCTCCAGTGAAAGGGGTGCCGGGCAGGGGTTCATGGCGCAAAGAAATGACAAGCAAACACTTAACTGACCTGAATATTAGGCCATGCCCCCTGCCCTTTTGCACAATCGAGTCTGGGCTCTTATGGTGCGTGGCCTAACAGGCAGCATTCAGGTGCGGTAAGTTTTGCCTCCTAATTGCGGCTCCTACCCCTTGCCAGGCCACGTCCCCTAAGAGCCCTGGCTCGAGCGCGCATGCTGCTTAACATACTGTGAGAGTCCGAATGCTTCTCTAACCTTCACGCATAACTCCGGCAGCATGTGGAGGCAACAATATGTCTAGCTATTTCTCTAAAGGTGACACAGCAATTATCGAACGTCTGCATAGATTTTGAATTTGCTGTTCAACACATTTCCTCTGATCATGCCAGAAAGAGCTTCTGAATTGACCCCATCAAACAGTCATTGCAATGTGACGGATCATCCATTATATCGGAAAACAAAATAAAATCTATTTCTCTACAGTTTCTTTTACAGGTGTACAGGAGGGCTTTAATCAAAGCTTCCAAAATGCGTATATAAATTGCTATTTCACATCAGAAACCATCTGTATGGGTCTTTTATTTTATTGTGATTCACTGGTCAGAAGTAAACAATGTCCAATTTAAGTGAAGTTGGTACTGACAGGGCAATGCCACTGACGTGATTTATGCTCTAGATTCCATGCAGCTCGCCAGAGACAGAACAGCCAGCAGCGAAATAAGCCTGCGTCGCCCAGTTGCACACGTGACCTGGCAGCTCTAATTTTAACATCCGTGTTTAGGATTCTCGTCAAATCCTTCAGAAAAAAAGCTGTCTCCAGCTCTCCTGATTTTGATCAGAATTTCCTTCATGAAGTGGTGATATCTTTGATTAAAGCATCGCTATGTTTTGAATGTTACATACTAGCCTTTATTTTGCCCGTAAGCTTCTGTTGACATACTACTTCTCCAGTCATCAAGGCACTTGAGTTCCAGTGTTTACGACACTGAACGAAGTTACCACATGTAAGGGAGTAGCATTGATCAGTAGGAAAGTTTGTGGAATGAAGTGGAATCAAGTGTTAACAATGTAGCAGCACATGGTGAACACCCAGAGATGCTGAGTAATAGTGTGATTGAGCCTATTCACAAATAGCGGATCAGATAGGGTACTGCTGTTATTATTCACAGATGGCGCAATATCATTCTCTACGACCCCGTCTGGACAATTGGTGGCATTTGATGACTGTTGCTGTAGCACGTGCCTCGACATTAACCTTACCAAAACAAAATCAATGGTTTTTCATACAACACTTTAAAAAACACCCAAAATCGCGCTTCTTTGGTGATACGAGATTAGAAAAAATCACTTCCTAGGACTACCTAGAAATAGAATTCACTGGGAAATGCAATTCGACTGATCAGGCCTTAAAATCTAATATTACGCCAAAAAGAACCTGCAATGTAATTTACAGATTCTCACAGACACAGTAGTGGAGCCTTGGCTCCGGCTCTAGACATTGCTATGTATGGTGCAGAGCGATGGGGGCACTCAAATACTGCATATCTTGTTGACACCAAGGAAAATAAACTTTACCTCCCAAAGAGTACAACAAATGCATTCTTGCATTTGGAGACTAACTTAAAATGCAGTGCTGATGAGATCCGTATACTGGATCGACTATGATCCTCAGCAGATTTACTTAAGTATGACATTGAGGTGCAGGGCGATAGCTTATCTCTTCGCTGGTGCAAGAACATACAGGGGAGTTGCTAGGTCTGGAAAAGACCCGGGGCTACGCTGATGTCGGATCTGTTGGGACTGGGGGCTAGCTAGTCTTTTGGCTGTAGATCCTGAAAATCTATCCGGGGCTACAACCAAAAGATCAGGGGCTATAGCCCCCTTAGCCCCCCCTAGCAACGCCCCTGAGCACATAGAATCTATATTAGCCTTGCTGATCCTGACGCACTTATGGCACAGTTCACATGGCATCAATACTAGGATTACATAGGTTGTAAAGAAATCGTATGATTCACTGGTACAAAATCGGTTAATGGGTAAGTGTAACCAATTTACCGTAGGGCAGGCATACCTGTCTTGTAAACTTGAGTTTGAGTATGAAGAATATTTAGATTATATTACTTTTTTAGCCCGCTCCTTATATTTGAAACTTCGGATGGGTACCGCACCACTGGTTTATACAAACACATAGAACATGGCACAGTGCAAGACTTGCCCAGGCTGCGATGATGCAGATGAGTCATTAGAATTATTTCTATGCTTTGAATACACAACACTCAAATCATTATGCTTAAAAACATTGTTATGAATGAACAACGTTAACAATAGACGGGATGCACTGGGCATGTGCAAGATACCGAGAGGCAGGAAACCAGTATGGACTGTAGCTACATTTACATTACAGGCATGGGTGAGTGGGACTAGTTTAGTGAAATGTTCTGTTTCCCACGACATAAGAGCTGGGAATCAGACCATCCCCTAGGTTGATTCACACAAGAATCTTGAGCTTAAAAGGAAATCTGTGTTCTTCGTGCATACTCAATTTTCTGAGTGACAAGTATTGATATGATTGATTATCTTGGCATAAGATTGCACTTTAATCTTGCAATTGCTGCTTATATTAATATTTAATGAATGATATGTATATTAATATGTTCTATAGGGTTCACATGATTTCTAGATTACTAGCAACTTTGGACAAACTTTATACCCACATTACAACCAATTGTTAAAACATGTTATGGGATGTTTTTATGATTATATGATTTGTAATTTTATATGATTTTATATTGCATTGTACACCTAATGGCGCACAGTCGAATAAAGGTTTTGATGATGATATTTCTTTGCAAAAGTCATAGTTTTCATGTGTTAGGCAAGAATTGATGTAGTAACACTTATCTGCTTGGTATTAGGTAACCCACCTTTTGGTATAGGCCTGTACTTCACAAGTTAGTAGTGTGACTGAGCAGCCAGGCGTATCTCAAGAGGGGTATACGTGAGCTGTAGAGCTGTAGCAATGCAATTCACAAATACAAGTAGCCAAGTAGCCCGTACACTCAAGGTTTTAGTTACAAATAGTTATTCATTTATTAAACATCAGTTTTTAAAAAAGCATTTGTTAAAAAGGGCAATATAGGTAACAATCAAATATACTTTAAAATAATTTTCCATAATCAGCATAAGTTTAGTAGATACTCTTTAGTGATGCTTTTTAAACAATTCCAACACCCGGAGGTGACTTCATTCAAAAATACAGTAATGGCATTTATATATCACTAGTACACTTTGCAGATTCTGAGTTTCCAGAAAGGAAAGGTTAAATTAAGGAAAAAGGTTAAACTGGTTCTCAGGACATGTGAGTATACTTACATCTTCCAGTTAAGTATAGACACAACCTTTCCCAGCAATAACAGTCTAAAAGCAAGTTATCACCTCTGAGGGACAGCAAATATAAAAGACAATGGACTAGAAGAGCCAGGACAACCAAAGTCAATTGGAGCACAGACTATGGAGCTGAGGTACTTCGTAGTTAATAAAAGTCTTTCACAAAATTAGAGACTTTTTGTAGAAAATACCTGTAGGTTCGCAAGCTTTTACACTTGTGGAGGGTAGAGCTGAAATCAACTCTAACAAAATAACTACTGCAAGTTTCGACTGAGAAGAGCAAAGCAAAACACACTGAGGTAAGGACCCCAAGTCTGAATAGTACCCCTGGTTTGAAGAAGAGTGGTCCAGCTGGCTTCTGTCCTGTTGCAATGATGCATATCCTGGGTTCCTGAGCCTCAGTCGTGGGGACAAGAGGGCGGACGTCTGGAGGACTCCTGCAGCAGCAATTCAGAGGTTGAGGACAGCTATGGGTTCTTTTCGCGTAAGCAGCACTTCACGGTTTCTGCACGCTGTAAACAGCACCACCACAGATCTTTGGTACCGGTTGGGCTTCCTTCACTCCTTGAGTCCTGCACTTTGGTGAGGGGACTTGGGCTCTGGTCATCCTGCTTCTGGAGGGTCCGTAGGAGACTCCTGGAGCTTTTGGCCAGATTGCAGATGTTGCACTCAACTACAGATTAATCAACCCCTGGCACTCGGTTCCTGCAGCAGCAAAGAAGTACAGCCAGTCAGGGAAGATGATCCAGTGGACTTTATCTCAGGGTTAGTTGTTCCCACTAACCCAAGGGAAGAAGTTGTCCCTTCCAGAGATTCTCTTGTCAATCACAAAAAGGAGTTTTAGCACAGAAGCAGGGATTCACCAGGCAATTCAAAGGTCCAGGAGGATGCAGCAAGCTTTGTTCACGGTGTCTTCGTTGGGTGTTCCTTCCAGTGGTAGACTCTGCTTCTGGTCCCAAACCACTCACCTTTTAAGCAGGTTGCTCCTATTCATGGACAGCTTAGGCTATGACTCAAACAGCAGGGTGGCTGTCCTAAAAGGACAGCCAGCCACTTGGGACTGGGTGCATTCAGGCATTCCTAGAGACAAAGGACAGGGGAGATTCGGGAACCTCCCTCACTTCCTACCCTTCCAGACACACTGGAGCCAGAGGCGGCCTTCTGGACTGAAGTCTGCCAAAGGCAAAATGAACAAAGGGCTCAAACCTGGTTTGGCACACAGATGCAAACCCAAGAAAGACCGCACAAACAGAAAATAGCAAAAAAAGAAGACTGGGCTATTTTGCCAAAATGGTCACCCATATCTGCTATACTGCAGCTGAGGATTCAACCTGCTGTAGAAAAGCACAATGGTAGGAACATTAAACCACTACCATCAGCCATTCAAAGTAGGTAACCCCCATAACTCCACATAAGATGGTGTGTGCTGGACCAACAAAGAGAAAAGGTAAGTAAAGTCAATTTCACTTTACTATTCTTGGGAACAGTAGTTCACTCTGTTACACTGCACTGAAAGTGGTGCGTGTCACCATACAAAATCATGTCAAACACATGAAAGTGAATAAGGTCTCACTCACTCCAGGGTAAAAATAAAAAAGTCCTAAAGTCCAGCAAAAGAGCTGGGGGGTCTCTAAGGTGGGATGAATTAAGCACTAAATTGAAAATTCTCCCTAACACTATGTTACTGAATATCTTTGCAATTTGCCATGAAAGGTACATGTGCATCACTGAAGTCTCTTTTTCCACAAAACATATTTGTCTTTTCCAGAATTACAGAAATCGGGGTGTAATATAAAACATTTCCTTATGATGGTAGTATACATGTGTTAAAAAAACGAAGCCATCCACCAACCAATTTCATACATGTTCTCTTAATTAGTTCCAGGTAAGACTAAGCCTATACCTTTAAAATGCACAAAACACACCAATCAGTGCATGGTAATTTCTAAATAATAGTGGGCTCATTCTTAGCCTGTACCAGGCCCCAGATAAACTTTAAAATATTATTACCCAGCGAGGGACAATCAGATTGTTACAAACGACCTCATTGGCCCTCGGCAGGTCCCTACCAGTGTGACAAAGACTCACTTGCCAACGTTCAGAGTTCCATCTCTTTCTTTGTTAGGCTGCCATGGAAAGGGTGAAGGGACTATGTGTACCACAATTACATGAATGTGCCCACTAATATAGTGCCAAGTGCTACTCATGGTGGACTGAGGCAACGTCAGCAGCACCCCATCTCAAGTTTCCAGATCACATAAACATCAGATATTTAAACATGTAAAAAAAGTGTAATGCTGTGTTCTCAAGCCTATAATTCTTGTGCGCACATATATGCAATAAGCAGTGTGCATTATCATAACAACCTACCAGTAATCAAATAGTAAACTACATATCAAATATACAAATATACAAATATCTTTTTAAAGTCACATGCTGGCTGTCCTATTTTAGCAGACAGACAGCAGTCAAATATACAAATATACAAATATCTTTTTAAAGTCACATACTGGCTGTCCTGTTTTAGCAGACAGACAGCTTTCCTGCACCACACTTGCATGAAGGCTTCTGACTAAAATAGTGCTGGGGTACTTCTCATTGTGGATTAAGGAAACACTATATAGTGAAGGTGATAGCCTTGAGTCATAGGAAATCCGATAATTCTATCGCTAATAACTTTTGACTTGCAGAATGGATTTTTTCCAATATGTTTGTCACGTGTCCCCCGGCCGGCACATTTTAGGAAAGATTTGTTAAAAAAAGAAAATGTTATTAAGAAAACAAAAAACGCTCTTTTCAGCCTAGTCCTATCCATTTTCCCATAGAGAAAAAGTCTAATTTTGGTAAAGCTGAAATGCAAAAGCTGCTGGGTCGATTTGGACTAAATAAGAAACAACTTGGGCATGGAGCATTGACTTAATGTCGGAACAGGTTTGTAGTAAATCTGTCCAGTAGTTTTAAAAATATTTGATGTGGATGGAGGAGCCCCTGTGGAGGGGGTGCCTCCTGCATCCAAAAAATAGTTATATCTCCCATGGTGCTTTGCAGCAGAGAGGCTTTACAGAAAGGAAAAACTGCCAGTTTCTTTTTTTCTGCAAGCGACTACCGGGGTAATACCCGGGGGAATGAGAAAACAAGAATTTCTCAAAAATATATTTGGAGGAAGAAAAAAGATGCAATTGCACCTGGCTAGAGGAGGAGATGGTAAAAGCGGGGGAAAGATGACACCATGTGAAATAGGAGAGTTGGGGACCGTCGGGGGAGTCAGTTAAAGTTTGAACATTTTTGGATTACCGAGGGAATACCAGGGGAATCACACAAGATTACTGCGTCTACAACGGAAGGCGCGCTCGAAAAAGATAATGCATCACACGAACAAAAGAGTAAAAAAGGGTAATGGTAGAGGGCCAAGGAGTGGAAAAGCAGTTGAGGGCCATTGCAGGGCTGGAGCATTGAAGGAGGAGGGGGTCATATGATAAGTTCCTGAGAGGACTGGGAGAACTGGGAAGAGTTTTTGATTATCAAACGTTTTTAGAGTATCAGCGAATACCAGCGGAATATTGAGGGCATAGGTAGTTCATTGTTGCTGTATGTGTAGTTCATTGCCATTATCTGGGAACCTTTGGGGGAAACCCACGGAAATCAGAAGAGAGTGAAAAAAGGGGTAATGGGTCTTTGTGCCTTGACTAGTGTGCTCCGAGGAAACCTATTTGTGCGACATGTACAGTGGGCACTACCAAAGGCCATGGCTAGTCCGCCCCAAAGAAACCTACTGGTGCAACATGTACACTGGCCATGGTTGAGGGCCATGGCTAGTGGAACCCAAAGACACATATTGGTGCACCATGGACAGTGGCCAATGTCGAAACCCATGGCTAGTGGCCCCAAAACAAACAATAGTATGAAATTAAATTGAAGTTTTGTGAAAAAACATTAGTTAAGAGAGAGTAAGGTGATCAGATTTAATGTGAAGAAATAGAATTAAAACCTTTGAAATTCAGTGAAAAAACCTTTGTTAAGGTGAAGAGATTTAACACAACAAGACCCTTGAAATTTAGCACTCACTTTAAAAGGAATTCCACCTTACCTTTGCACGCCCTCTTCTGCAGCGTATGACCACAATGATGACACCAGAGATGACATCACTGATGACATCACTGAGGGCAGCACTAATGGCATTATACAAAACATTATTGATGAGTTCAATAATGACATCATATATGACTTTAATGATTATATAAGTTTGAATATTTTTGCGGTCAACATTTGATACATATTTTCATTATTACACTTACCATTGAATTGATTTGCTTTGATTTTTGTATTTATATTGTGTGTATCCCGGGAAGGAGCCTGGCAGCAGACTGCACCTATTAATTAGATGGAATATAGATTACCTATACCAGATGACCCAGGAAAGTTACCTGAACAGATATGTTTTTAATTGTTTCCTGAAAATAGTTAAAGAGTCAATTTGCTGTAGCTGTAGAGGAAGGGAGTTCCAGGCACAAGGATCTACTGAGGAACAATGTCTGTCACACCAGGTAGTAGTTCTGGAAGATGGAATTGCTAACAGGCCTTTTCCCATGGATCACAGTGGGAGCCAGGGAAGGCCTTTTCAGAACTCTGAAATCAATGTTTTTCATTGTAATGCAAAAATCAGTCGCACTGCTGAGTTTTGAGTAACCTGGAGAGGCTGAAGTTGGTATTTAGGTATACCAGACCAGCCAGTAAGGCATTATAATGATCGAAATTGGTGTTAGTAACAGGTCCTACCACCAATGAGCAATCTTTCTCAGAAATAAGTAGAAGCAGAAGTTTTAGGAGTTTCATTTTGTAGTAAGAGGCTTTAATGATTTGTTCTACATTGTAAGTTGCAGCTCATTTTGGACTGCAATATGGAGCCCACATTTCTTACTGCCTGTGTGTAATAAGTGGCTACTCCAAACACAGTTGGACATGGCACCAGTTCCATCACATTCTTTAGTTTCTTTTTTGGATCAAGGACAATAATCTCTATTTTGGAGGGATTTAATTGGAGTCTATTGTCCAACATTGAAATCTGAATTTTTTTCCACACATTTCAATATCCGCTTCACTGCCTCCAATGTTAATTCTGGCGTACATATATCTGCGTGTCGGCCGCGTAAGAGTGGTAGCGCAGATTGAATTGGGCAAATATATTAAGCAGTGGGCAGATATATAAGTTAAACAGGGCATTTCCCGATCAATGCAAGACCACAAGGGTCCGCTATATGGTCTGGAATGCCCGTGAAGCATGAGGGGTTTGATTGGGCAAAGGGTGGAGATTTTGGGAATTTTTGTGTTTCTGGAAGTACAGGCATCTGTTGATAGTGAAGCCTAAGGATTTTGCTGAATATGGGCATTGCAGATCAAATCCTTATAATTGCATATAATTCAGCCAATGTTGGAAGAGATGTTTAGTGGGGGGGACTAATAGGATGATGGCTTGGTAATCACCGAGATTGCTGATGTCCTGTGGTATTCTTACTCTCAATCTTGCGCCTTGAAACACTTGTATATAGGCGTGCTACAAATGCCATATCATATCATATCAATTACAACTGAGTATCGTCCACATATTGATGGATGGTACATTGGTATCTCTGGGGAATGTGGCTCCATATAAAGGTTAAAAAGGGATGGCAAGAGGATGTGGCCTTGGGGAACCTGCAGGAGACTGGGAATGTGGTCTAACACAATGCGTCATCTGTAAAACCTGATATTTGCCTGAGACGTAAACCAATTCAGGACAGCACCAGATAATTCCCATCCTGTTGGAGAGGAGGGAGAGGAGTAAGCAGTGACTGATGGTGTCAAATGCAGCTGAGCAGTTAAGGAGGATGAGGAGGCATGAGTCAATCTTATTCATGATTTGGAGGGCTTTGTCCACCACCTGGACAGTTGCTTTCTTGATAATGCACTTGGGGTGTCACCCCCACTGATAATCGTGTAGGAGGTGTTGTTGTTTGATTCAGGTGAGTAGTTGTGTAGAAACTTCATGTTGCAAGATTTTGCTTATAAACTGGAGGCTTGTAATGGGCCAGTAATGGCCTGGTCATCTGGATCTAGGGTCTGTTTTTTCAAAAGAGGCCTTGATGGTGTCAAGGAATGACCCATCGATGAGGGAGGCATTAATGATGCTGAAGAGTGCGTTGAGCACCTGGTCCATCAATTGTTTAATGATGGAGGCTAGAGTGATATTGTCAGAGTTGGAGGTTGGTGTGAGGGCACTTTAGGAGGCCTGAGGGACTGAGGTGAGAGAATTAAGCCCTGATAGAGACAGTGCTCATTCTGGGGTACCTGGGGATATAACGCTGTGGGAGGTTGATTCGATGAGCTTTCAGATATTGTCTAATTAATTAAAAAGTTGTTGATTCTGTCACATTTTTCCTGATTGATGTTCCTCCACCTTTCATATTTAAACTTTGGTACATTAAACAGAACATAGTTTGACATTGAAAAGTACCAGTAGGTTTATAGACAGAAAGTGTATTAATCAAAGTAGAAGGAAATGAATCAAGTAAGGCCTTAAAGTATAAAAATGTAGCTTGAACTGCAATCCTTTCTGGAGCAGAAAGCAGTTGGGTTAGAGCTTTTGAAATACTGACTTTTCTCTGAAATTTGAACCACCATGTATTGGATTCTCAGAAGTTTATACTAAGTTTTCTTAGGAAGGCCAAGATAAACTGAACTACAATAATCACATCCATAAGAGAAAAATGAATTCCTGATCAGACTTTTGTGCAAGAGGAAAACATAAGGAAAGATGTTAATCAGTAATTTTAGGTGAAAAATAAGCCGGCGGGCAACAATTATTAATTTGATGTTCACAATCCAAAATAGTATGCATCTGTCTACCAAGGCTACGGACCAAAGAGAAAGGAGAAAGAGGAGGTCCCAGATTGTCTGGTCTGTAGAGGGAAAACCTCATACGATTGGCAGGCCTAAAATACAGAATACCAGTCAGCAAGCTATTCAATTTTTGTCTTCCTATATTGATTAATAGTCTTCATACAATCTGATCATTCTGATGGAGACATAGAATTTATGAAAATGTGAGTGTCATCTGTGTTAGGAAAGAATTTTCTTTTAGGCAACTTTCCCTCCATTCAACCTGTCCTGAATGTTTGCAGGGAAGGGGCGCCTCTAGCTTCACCCCCTGGCCTTTTGCTCTTTTGCCATGGGACAACTGATCAGTCATTCAGAATATCAGTACTGGGAAACTATGTTTCCCTTTTGTCTAGTGCTCTTGCACCTTGAAGCGTCTTTTGTGCTAGATGGAATTACATTAATGATCTCAGTCCAATTAATCGGACAGACAGACTCAAAGAATATGGCAAAGTACTCATTTATTCTCATTTAATAAAGCAGGCAGAACTGACAGGCATCGTACTGATACATGCACACTCACATAGTCGCTTCATTACATATGATATGATATGGCAATTATAACGCACCTATACACAAGTGTTTCAAGGCGCAACGAGGCAAAGGGGGGAACAATGGGAGGACAAACAACGATCCTACTAGGCCAGGTGTCATTCAGATCGCGCAAGTGCATGGGAAGGGGGGAAAGGAAAAGTGCGCAGGGGGAAGGGAGAGGGGAAGTGCAGTACATGGGAAGTGGAATAAATATGACACATAAACAGCCAGCTAGTGGCAAGTGCAAGGAAATGCAGACGTAAGTGCTAGTAGGGGGAACTGAAGGGATGCAGAAAACGGTCCCCAAGTGTAGGGGGTGCCAAGGAGGCAGTGCAGGTGGGTAATTGACGGGGCCTGGGCCAGAGATCAAAAGGGTGGCCAGGTAGCCAGTGCAATTTAGGTCAGGAATTCAGCAAGGGAGAGGAGGAGAGAAAGCAGAAGCAAAGAGGAAGGTTTTGAGGTGTTTCCGGAACCGGAGATGGTTCTCCTCAAGTTTCAGGGAGGCAGGAAGGCTGTTCCAGAGAGAGGCCCCTGCTGAAGAGAGTAATCTGCCACCAACTCATTGCTTGGAGAAGCGACTGACCCTAAGGGAGTTGGAGGAAGATGAGCGAAGAGCTTGAGAAGGGAGATATTTAGGTAGAGAGAGTTGAAGGTATTTTGGTCCCAGACCCCAGAAGGCCTTGTGTACAATGCAGAGGGTTTTGAACTTAATCCTTGCAGCCACTGGGAGCCAGTGCAGAGATTTCAGTCCTGGAGAGATACGATCCCTGGGCTTGAGGCCAAGGACAAGTCTCGCAGTCCTGTTCTGGATAAGTTGCAGAGGGCGGAGAGTAGAGGCAGGCATATTTAGATAGAGGCTGTTACAGCTGGTAGTGTGACTTCTTGGAGACGTCAGAGATGTGAGGGGAGAAGGAGAGTGCAGAGTCGAAGATGACCCCGAGGTTTTTAGCCTTGCAGGTGGGAGTGGGAGGAGGGCCAAGAGAGGCCGGACAGAGAGCTGCAGGGAAGGAGGGAGTGGGTGTGCCAATGAGTAGAATCTCAGTCTTACTGGCATTAAGACAGAGGTTGTTGGCGGCACACCATTCCTGAATGGCAGACAGACAGTCAGAGATGAGGGAAGGAGAGGAGGAGGCTGAGGGTAGCCTGGAAATGAGCTGGCTATCATCGGCATAGCACTGAAAGTTGGGACAGAGAGTGGCGATGCGGTGGGCAAGGAGTGCCAGGTATTGGTTGAACAGCCAGGGAGAGAGGTTAGATCCCTGGGGACACCACTAGTAGAGAAAAAGATTTCGGAGAGGAAGGACCCAAGTTGGACCTGGGAGGGTCGGTCGGAGAGGAAAGAAGTCAGCCACGCCAGAGCCTGTCCAGTGATACCCAGGTTATCACGGAGACGGTTGAGCAGGATGGCATGGTTGACCGTGTCAAAGGCAGAAGAGAGATCAAGCAAGATAAGAACGCAAGGGTGTTAGAGTCGTGGTTGGTAAGCAGGTCTTCACAGATGTTCAGGAGAGCAGTTTCCGTGCTTCTGGCAGCTCTGAAGCCAGACTGATGGTCATGAAGACAACCAACAGATTCAGTGTGGAGATTGAGCTGGGAGATGGCCAGTTTCTCCAGGAGCTTGCCCAGGAAGGGAGTGACATAGAGGTTGTATACCCCAATATGCATCATCTATGACATCATTCTATGTGGCAAATTATAAAACCTTTTGAGGGAAGGGATTGGTTAAGGGAACATATCGAATACATATGGGTTAATACTTCATTGGCTACCCCTAATCAGTAGGGTATGTCTTGAACTACCTCTAAATACGTATAGTACTGATTATAGCAGACAAAATGGCAGTGGATTGGTATATGCAACACTGTATGTTAGGTAGCCCATTAGGCCCACTGATTGGTTGGCATACTATCCCAACCTTGGACTTTTTGCTCTTTAGAAGCACATTGACCTTGTAGCCGGCTCACTGTCCTGGAACATTCAAGGGAGTGTGAGCACACCACTATCTTTGTCTGAGGCTCTAATGAATAGCCCTTGTCTTTGACTTCTGAGTCACATGTGACGCCTCTTATTTACTGTTATTTGATTCAATTATGCAGGGTGTTGTTGCTCCTCTTGGCCTCTAGGGACTTGATCACTCTACCTTAATTCGACTTCATACACTTTTAACTGTCCAATACTTTGGCCATTGCAGATGTTTTCTTCTTCTTTAATCTAAGAAGAATGTCTCCTTCATGCATAGCTTATCTGGTTAACTCCCCTTGTGCCTTGCACTTATTCCTTAAAATAACATTAATGATCCTAGGCCAAAATAGCCTTTCTGTTATTCTGTACACTGAGCTTTCCAGCCACTCCTGATTCTGCAACCTTGGTCTGTCTCTGAGGTAGGTTGGTTGAATTTGACATGAGCCAGCGTCCATTTTCCTTTCATGGCCGTCCTTGCCATGTTATATATTCCTCTATAGCAAGCCTCTATATGTTGCCTTTCTACCTTGCGTTACTGTATATTTACAGTTATTGACCAGTAAGTTACTTCATCTTCTTTGTATTCATGGTTACTTTAGCCTTATGTACATGTTTCTCTTGGTGCTTCAGTTACATTGTTATTCTTATGTATTTTCATATTGTTTCAATATAGGTTTATATATCCTCTTCATGACATCACTCTGCCATCATCAGATTTCACTTTAAAATTCCATGATTTCCATAGGTGCGTACTGACATTCTTCCATGTGACATTCTTCCATACTTTCAGTGGAGGGTACATTCTGTATGGCTGTCTGAGTGCATAACGTCTCTCATACACTTGATGAAGTATAGAAACAATAAAGGGGGTCAAATATACTGCTCTTCTTCTACTGTTCCAATATGACAGTGGTGAGGGGGCCAGAACTGGTGTGAAAGCATCCACCTGCTCCCCTACAGTCTTTTTACTTTTTACCTGTTTGGGTAACCTTTTAACAGTGCACACAGCATCTTACAATGCAATGAAGTGGGGATGATTTTGTATCACCCTAGTCTCTTACACTGGGGTTTTTTGGTTACTTTTATATGTGTCTAAAGACAAGTTGGTGGCAGCAGATACATTTGTACAATTATTGCAGTATTTCTCATGTGCACATTCACGTTTACTATGTCTGGATACTAAAAGTGGCTAGGGCCATGACATTCTTTGCTTGTTCTTTGGCCATATTGTTTCTTGGCCTTCTTCCAGCCTCCTCAGGTCAGACAATCCCTTAAATGGTCATGCATTCACCCAGGAAAGCTTCTATTTTCACAGAATACTGTATGACATTTGTGTGTGGGCCCAGGAAGTGGGTGGGACTGTCTGGTCCCACTCCATATCCATGTTGCCAAAGAGTCTGGAGATGTACATGAGTGAAACCCCCAGTGGTCCCTGATTAGACCACTGCTGACTGTTTGAATGGGGCAGATCCTACAATCTGGCCGGGTGGAAAGATTTTTGAAGGCCACCCTAGTTCTGATGAACAGAGATACTCTGAGAGGTTATCCAAACTCAGTCAAATCAAGGTAAGCGTGGAGAATGGCCAAGACTTAGTCTCAGGAGAATGTGAGTGGGGTCAAGGGTCCACAATGAGTCCACAGAGTGAAGAACACAATAATTCACTTTAGATGGGTAAGTACAGTAACTTATTGTCATCATATGGGGTTCAACTGCATTGAGGCATGCTTCTAGGAGTTTCCTGAGATGGTGTTATAGCGTTGGGTTTGTGAGCTGGTTCAAGAAATGATGCCGTCCATGCAGCAATGACACGTGGCATGAAGAAGCTTGGGACAGGCATCTAATGCCTGGGTCGTTGAAGCTTACAAGTAGTTTAATGTAGGGGCCCAGAGCTTTTCCTTGAGTTCTGGGTTCCTTGGAGGCCCTATTCAGTGTGTCCAGAGACCAGGTTGAACAGGAGAATATCCTCCCCTCCCTTTGGTGACAGACAGGTGACTATGTCATTTAGGAGCCGTAGCCCACTCCCTGGTCCAATAGTGCAAACGTGACAAGAATTGTGCACTCAGACAACTGTATTATCCATACCTTAAACATAAACAGTGAGGATAAACGTAGTATAAACCAAGGATGACAGACGTAAAGTGATTTCATCTATGACATTATATATTTGCAAAAGAGACAAGGTAAAACTGTATTTATTATAATGACATTAGGCCACACTGCATTTAGATATGGAGGATATTACCCACACTCAATAGGCATTAGACAGAAAACTGGTAGTGCTCCAATACATGCAGAAAAATAGTTCCCTGACAACAGAAATGTGACCGCAGCAGACGTCCATTGTTTTAAAATGGACTCCACTGCTTGCCTTGTAAATGAATAAAGGCCATCAAATCTCCTAAACAGTTAGAAGTGCTGGAAGCACAGAAATATAGTGCCATGTGCAAAACTCAGGAATTGAGTTCTTGGATAGAAGCCAAGGTACAGTGATGTAGCAGAATCAAATAGCAGAATATATGATTTTCATGGTGTTGCCCATAAAAAAAAAACTAGCATACAGTCCGAATTAGATTAAAAAAAAGTGGGATTGGCCAATCAGGAACTAGATAGCTCAATCTGTGATCTTGGCAATTTTTTTGAAGCATGCATCATTTGCACAACCTGCTCTGTCAAGTTTTACATTTGTGAAATATATCTCATGCTTTAGTGAAATATGGAAAACAGCAATTCATGCTCATTAACATAAAAACCATGTGTCTCCGGAAATGTTTATGTCCAATGGAAAACAACTGATGGGTGACCTTTAAGTAAATAAGCCAATCAAAGTCTATTCAAGTATAAGGTACATATTAGCGTAACATGATTGCGTAATCGGTTGTCATTGTAAAAATAAAAACATTATGTATGCAGAACAAAATTTGAGACATTCCTTTTTTCAGCTTGTAAGAAAGTGATTAAACAAAACTTCTCCCAGCTAGCTGCCTCTATGTCTCTTCCTTGCAAAGTGTGTATTTATTTCTAGGGCTGGCTCACTGCAGATGGTTATCGCTGAGAATGTAGTTCTTTTCAAGGTAAGTCATTTTGTTGCACTCCCCCTTCTGGCTCCTACAGGGCAACCTTCACCTCCAGTTATCAGAGTTGTGCTTACAGTGCAGCCAGGCCTGGTTCCAACATCAGTCACCGTCACTGTTCCATGGGGATGGTTAGAGGAGGGGCTCTCCTCTTCCTTGGATGTATTCTGCCCTCACCATGAAGAACAGTTGACTTTGTAATTGGCCATGTATCTTTCTTCTTCTCTTGATTGTCCAAAGATGAATCAAGGAAGGGGTGAGAGATTGCTTCCTAATGAAGGCAAATTATCACTGGGGACTGGACAAAGGTAATCCTGCTCTAAGGTGCCCAATGCCTGTTGCTATAACAATTAACCCTTGCCTTCCTGCATCACAGCCAGAGTACCTTGCATTGCAGGAAATGGTAGGTACATGATGTAAAAGAGCCTCTCCACGAAGTCAAGATGGCAGAGCCCGTTCTCATGTCTGCCCTTCCCCACTCTGGCTGCTCTAACTCTGCTTGTTTCCCTTTCCCATGCCTCCTGTCTTCAAAGGCCCCTTTTCCTTTCCCATGCCTGTTGACTTTAAAGGCTCTCTGTAGTGCGGAACCCTGGTATGAGCCTGTCTTTTGTTTTGTGAGTGCCCTTTTGAAGCAGGGTGCACAGGAGATCTCCTGGTGAGAGACTGCTGTGCCTGAGAGGAGGTCTTATACTTCCAACCGGTAAATCAAAGGAGATCACCACCCTGCCTATTGTCTCACTTGCTTAATTAGAGACAGCCAGGCTGCATGAATACACATTGCCCTCACATTGCTGGTCAGGGCTCACAGAGTTGACACTTGTATGATATCAAATCGATGTGATTTGAATAGCTGTTTGGTCTTCTCAGCCACAACTCCATAATTAGGTATGCATTATTCTGAGAGGTGCTCCTCCATCCAGACTGATAAAGCAACATGTATTACATTTTGAATCAGAGGTGAAGAAGTCAACTCTAGCTGCAGTGACCTTGTGTCACAGCAGCTGTCAGAAATGCACATGTGACCTTCCAGCCTGCACTGTGCCACTGAATTTCAGGTGCTGTAGTTGCCATGAGACTGTTGCAGCAATGGCACGTGTATGCACATTGCTTTTGGCATGAAGATTTATGAAAGATGGTCTGATTAGCAGACTCCCCTTTCAGAAACCGAATTAACTGCATAATTGTATTATTTGATCAAAATAAAAACGCAAGTGATTCACATCCTCGGCATTTGGCAATCTATCACACCCATAGCTGTTGATTCCAGCAGGATTCCTAGATATAGGAGGCGTGAGATGGGCCTGAAATTCACAGGGTCATTTGGGTACAGATTGGGGTTTTATATTAGTGGGAGCACCATTGTTTTTTTAAACAACAGGCATTACTATCAGTTAAAAACAATTGGCTAATGAGATGTTTAATAGTATTGTTCAATAGAGATGAAATGTGTTGTTACCTCTGGTGGGCAAACATCTAGAGGAGAAAAAGTATAATTTTAATCTTCAAGATCCAAATCGATCAAAGGAATTAATGCCATTAAACCATGCCAATAGGGGAAGCATGCTTTAGGAATAAGAGCTTTTCTGAGATTTCTGACCTTATCAGAAGCAAACATTTGCATTGAAATGGATGGACTGGAGGAGACTAGCATACTGGTGGACCTGCATTTGATGTCGCTAATTTGCTTTGATTCACACAGACTTATTTGGAAATGCTGTTCCATGTCAACATTTGACATGCCAGAAAAAAGTTTGTAGCATGAAAAAGTGTCTTTTAGTAATTACAGATTTAATTTATAAGCACATTCATATCTTCATGTGTTTTTTGATTTTCTCCAATATCTTTTTGTTGTGCCTAATAGGCAATTTCTCACTCAGAAAAATTGGTTGTACCAGGTTTGGGAATTTAGAGATTTAGGTTGGAACGGTCTAAGTGTCATGGCCTAATTTTATGAAAAGCTGTATAAAGAGGTGAGTTAATTATATCAACTACTTTCTGGGGTATACCTTTAATTAGTAAGGCATTGATCACAAATGAGCTATTTGGAGCTAAGGTTGCTTCATTTCCCACTGTTGACTTTCAGAAAATATTGTTTGCCATATAAAGAGTTTAATCATAGAATGTTTTAAATCTGATCAACATATCTTCAGACCAGCTGAGTGCTCTGAATTTAGATATTATGTTATCCTTTTTATTTTCCAAATATTGATTGTATAGACACACTTATGAGTTTTGGTTTTAATATGACGGATCAAATTGGGGTTTTATAATTTTTCTACTAAAGATAGGGTATTTACGTAATTAGTGTCCTCTAGCGATTACTTAAAATCACAGAGAACATAGAATTGAGATGCACAAGCAGTGGGAATTGTTACATAATCACAGATACAGACTATACAATCTGTAATATGTCTAGGTGTCTGTAAACAATAATATATCATGTTGTGGTTGATGAAATGCTAAACTTGGTCTGCTGTAATTCAACCTATTTGATAGAAAGGGAGTCTAATTTAAATAAGGTATACTCATTTTTAGTTTGGTCTATTATGTGTCACTTGCGACACCTATAATAGCCCAAACTATTGCATAGAAATACTGATTCATGTGTACATAGGGAAAATGGCTTTTGACAAGGGGCACACACAAATTATGTTTGAGGAGGGATACACAGTGTACTAGGTGGTGTTTGGTTACTGATCCCTCCCCTTCTGTGCCCCTAGCCATGCTAATCCCTATTGCTAATCCCACCCATCCATGCCCATCTTGGGAACTCTTTCAGCTCTGAACTCTTCCATGGTGGCAGCCATCTTGGATGACTGTCTCTAAGGAAGCACTCTGGAAAGAAGCCAAAACTAGCAGCAATCTTGAAAATCAGATTGGTTTAATTATTGGTGTTTAAAACAGCGCAGCACACCATTTATAGCGGCTTCAGAAGCCATTGAAACTCTGCAACTTTTATTGGCAAAATCAATGCATGTGCTGAATTTTTTCTTTCTAATCAATGTAGGTTCAGCTTTTTTTCTTTATGTCGTCTGTGCTTGCTGCTTTACACTCTACAAAGATGGCGTTCTCCAGATATGTCATGGATAATGTTGTTTCTTCTTTCATAGTTGCGTCTCATTCCCATCTAATGAAACTGGTGTACCCTCAGCAGGTTTGGTTGCAGTCCTCTGTTTTGTTCCACTGTTCCCTGCCTGACTTCCAGGCTGTAATCATGACACTGTGCTTCTGTGGTCCCTTGTTTATGTCTACTCACAGTGAACGGGGGCCTGTCATTTGGCGCAGTCATAAGTGAGTAGTGGAACACGGCTACAGTGCTCCTCCTTCAAATACTTCTCGCCAGAATTTGGGTAGAGCAGACTCCAGTATGTGGAGGAAGGAGAAGAGGTGGGTGTCAGTGATGGAGGGGGGCGTCCAAGTAGAGGGATGTATCGGAGGTTGGTCTTAAAGGTATAAGGAGGGCTAATGGAGGAGAGTGGTTTGTAGCTGTTCATCTTTCCTCTGTGTGGGGTGTTGGCCCTGTCTTGGAGCAGGTAATGCTGGAACAGTGTGGTTGGCAGCTTAACTGGCCCATACCGGAGTCATAGTAGGTTTATGTGATATGTCCTGTCCTCTCCAGTTGTTCAGTATTTTAATCTCTGTATCCATGAACAATCTGTGCATGTCACCCGCATGCTCTCGATCAGAATTCCCGTCCGAGGACTGGCATGCATATTCCGTGGTGGGTGACCAAGTGCATAACGTTTTGAAGATAAAAAAAACAATCTTCATAAAGAGGCACTCTTCCTGCTGGTATCCTCGAACATTACTGAGCAGTGAGTGTCATTAAAATGTCTCAGTTTGAACCCTTTTTGGTATAGCTTATGTCTATGAATGTCATCTATCAGCCAATGCTCCGGTCCTTACAGACACAATGGCTTTGTGGGTTTTGGCACTTAAATGCTTTGCTTTTTGTGCATAAACACTCATCAATTATTTTGAATGCTGGTACCACTCCATCACAGAGTAATTTCTTAAATAGGTGTCTCCTCACCTCAAGACAGCTGTTGCATACCAGGGGTCTGCCTCTCTGATTGGAAAGAGATTCGGAAAGCCACATAACCGCTGCCACCAAAACATGCTTGAAGGAAGGCAGACTATAAAGCCCCCAGGAGTGTCAAGCAAGTCTCTGACCACCTGCACTAAAGCCTCAGAGGGCCACAATGCAGGTCCTCCTCTCTGTTCTCCCCTTTGTGGTTTTCCTGCTCGCCCCATGAATATGCTCTATGGAAGACACCCAGTTTGTGCAGCAAGACTTTGGGCGGCAGCACCAGAGGGCTGGCAGGGTGCAACTACCACCCCGCCACATGGTGAACCTTTATCAGGGCTTACAGAAGGCAGAAAGGGAGGGCAGGGCAGAGGAGCCCCGCAGCCCAGACACGGCCATCATCAGGTGCATGGAGGCTAAAAGAAAGTTTCCTACTTTTACTATAAAGCGTTAATCTACTGCAAGCACCTTGTTTTCCAAACATTAGAAGAAAAAACTTTGTCCCTGCATTCGCAGAGTTTGGCCATGTGTAGAAGTAAAGATTAGGAAGCCAGTCTCATTGTCGCATGCACGAGGACTGAAGCTCTGCACTACACTTCGCCTCGCTTGTCAGAGAGGAAGACATGTGCATGACTCTGTCGCAGCCCGACCATCCCTGACATTGAGCCACCCTGAAACCAATTCCCTGCTTCTAGTTAGTAGTACAGCTTGTGACTGAACTTGCTTGCATAGCACTGCAAATCATTTTGTCCCCGATGTGTAGCAGATAAGGGATCTGAGATGAGAGGAGTGGCTATTTAGTGCCTGTGCCAGGTCTACGCTTATGGTCACTTCTTCGCCTAGTTGGAGTAGCCTGTCTTGTACTTAGGTCTTGCAATTGGGGTAGCTAAGGGGGTAGCTTAATTCAGAAGGTGAAGATTGGTATCATTCAGCCAGTTATCAATGATGGACACTAAGTCAGCTGTGCATATAAAAAGAGATCACAAAGCAATGATACATTGCATTAGTAGAAAGCACAAACAGCAAAAATGCTGCTTGCTTATTTAGGGTAACACTATGAGGGAAGAGGGTGTGTCAGCGCATCTCAATTCCAACCTTACAAAGTGCAGCAGTGTGGTATGCAAGTGTATCAACAGTTGAACAATCACATGGCCTAGAAGCAAACCAATATAAAAGCAAACAACATAGGAGTAAAATGTATAGTTAATATGTTTTCACGTGCTCAGAAATCTAATTGCAGCAAGGCAGTAGTTTTCAACATTCCTAAAGCACTGCATGCATGCTGATTGTCTAGTTTATAAGCGAGTCTATGAAGAAAGGCAAAACAAACAAAGCTGCTCTCTATCTGTGCACAAACTCAGAAGAAAAGCAGTGTGTCATTGTGGCTCAATTCAAGTGTAATAAAGTGCATCAGCACAGTGTACAGGTCTCTCAACAGTTGAAATCATTTGCCCTACAAACACATCAATATCAGAGCAAATAAAATCAGAGCAAAATTGATCGTGTTTTCAAATGCTCATAAATCTAATTACAATTACAGCACTGTTCCTCGAGTACATCAGTTTTTACTCTGAGTTACACAATGAGAAGAAAAACTGATTAAGCAGATCACTGTACGAGAGCAAAACTAAGAGAAAGGTGTCACAAAGCCAAGTGGGCTTCACTAAAAGGCACACACCAAAAACAAATTGATAGTGTTGGGGCACAACATTTAAAGAGGGTTTTAAAAGATGTAAACTATCATTTCAAGATATCTTCTCTAGTGGGCAACCATTCAGAAGTGGCAATGCAATGTAGGGTAGTGATCCAATAAAACACATAAACAAACATCATGTAAATAATATAGAGTGCACATTAGGTGATCAGGTGCCCACTGCAGGGAACTCTATGCAAAAAGAAAGCCTACAAAGCATAACTTTACATTAAAAAATCAATTGGTGAGCGGCAGCCTGTGCACCGTCTCTGAAAAAGACACGTGCAAGCAGATGTATGATGTTTAGAGGCACACAAATTACAAGGCACACAAATTAATCTTTTCAGTTACTTAAAAGTATCCAGCAACCTTTTATTAAAGGAAGAACAGACAATCTGGAATGCAAAAACAAACATTTTTACAGAAAAGCAAGAATTGAACTGGGCCTGCATTATTTCTGTTTATTTACTCACAGGAATAATAACATTTAGAACATTTAACCTGCAGAGTATAAAAGTAAATATTTGACTGGAGATTGATTGCAAAGAAAATGTTATATTGCACTGTTTAATGTGAAATTACATTGGTGAAATGTAGAGAATAATATTACTTTTAAGCACAGAACTTGTGAATCAAGACAGCAACATGGCCTGGACAACCAAATGCTATTTCTCCCCCAAAAACTACAGGAGGGGGAAGGCTTGCTCAAGGCAAAGGAACTCAGACCAGGAGGATAGGCCATACAATCTATGCCTGAACCAAACGAAACACATGTTTTGCTTTTGTTCCCAGCAACAGGCCTTGCAGAGGGAGACAAATGCCTTATAAATACAGTGCAAATTCTTTGGGAAGTTGACTGCAGTGTTTTTCTTTCCATTTAATCAAATCTACCATCAGCCAGGTCCTTCCAGTGGGGTGACATTAAAACCTCCAGACACTTTGAGTCTGGTTCAAGTTCTAGAAAGTGGCTGTAATCACTCAAGTTGGCAGAGCTATATAAACATGTGGCTATGAAACTCAGCCTCATAGAAATTGCACTATGACAACCAGGAGTCATTGCCCTAGCTCTGAGTTCAAAAGAACTGATGTCAGATGTTCGGTTACCAGGCAGATATTTGTTTAAAGTATACCAACCGCCTTTGGATTTTACACATGTTTTTGTTCATAACTTTGGAAGGAAATGTCATAGGTTTTTTTTTAGGTGTTCAGGGTGAAAATCTTTGTATGGGGAATAAAAAACAACATTGTTTTGAGATGTGTTTAATTATGCAAATCTTGTTTAGTTAGGCAGGGCTGTTATTCTGAGATGGAAACATTATTTTTGTAGAAAAAAGTATCATAGGAAAAATTAAAAAATCTGTAACACAAACGTCACATGTTGTGCCAATATGAGAAATGCAATATTTGATTTGCCTGAGTGAGAGCAATCTGATGAACAGATTAGTAACATGATCATGTAATGAACATGATGTTTCAGAAAAGTACAATTGTTTAATGTGGATGACATTGCATCAATTGGGAAGCAAACTGGGTTTTGCAATCATTCCCATTAGACTGCCATCTTCATTATTAAGCCTAATGAGTACAGAAGGGATGGTTTAGTGTGATATCTCTTTTGGAACACCATCCAATCACATACACTGACCAATTAGATTTGAGCAATTATACACACCTCTAATGGGAATGATTTCTGATGTATATTCCCATAGATTCCGTGGGACTCACTTGCCCAATCACTGACTGGGTGAGTGATGGATGGGAAGGAGGGAAGGAAGGAGAATTGATACCAACAAAAAGGAGAATGGAAGAGACAGCAGACAGACCCCACCTTGCTGAATGATGCTCACCTATTCCTACAGGTGAGAACTGACCCAGTCCTTAAGAGGGATAGCCAAAAAATATCTCTATGCAAGTATAAGTATATAAGTATAACATTAAGGGGAGCTCATTCTGAGGGAAGCGATACTCTAAAGGAAAATAGATTAAATCTGAGCTCTTATTATGTTTGAAAGTACTGAGTGGGTGGTAAGTATATAAATTGACTGTACATCCTTGGAAATAAGTAAATATTTCAGAAGTAGTTGTGCTTCTGGAACTATAGGTTTGATGAAATAGATCCTATGCTGTGTATATTGGGAGATACCTTGACTCATTCTCTGTGCAATGCACAAGCACAAAAGAATAGTTTTGGAAACTTAAAGGATATCTCACTGTGTTAATACCTAGAAATAATTTAATCTAATCTCTGGTTACATCACCAAGCAGAGTTCTGCCAGTGGGAAAGGGTTATTAACTGCTACCCATTGACCCAACTTTAAGTTTCCCATTGAAGTTGACGAATGCATGCTGTTGCACATTAATGCAATAGAAACACCACTGATGGGAGTCTAGCAAACATACATGTTAAACATACATTTTCCTTTTTGCAATTTACATGCAGGAGTGGTAAGTAGCACACCTTTTCAATTGAGTTTCTACAGTGCTGTTTGAGATGCTTAAATGTCTATTGGGTAAAAGGGAGATGTTTATGTGTATTCCAAATAAGTAGAGAGATTTAGATTGGCAAGGATGTTCTGATTTAGTTATGTTTTTAGTAAATGAAAGCTTTATACTTGTAGTGGGCTCGTGGGCAGTGTGGTTGCCATGGTTGAGTGTCTGTGTGTTTGAAAGGGAGTTTGGGAATGGAATGAAGGGATTTGAGATGGGCTGCGGTAAGAACTAGAGGCAGCGGCTGTGCCTGCGGTCTGGGGAGGTCTTTGGATAAATGAAGGTACCAGTTCCTCCCTTACTCTTCCTCCTCCGTATACTTCATTGTGGCGACAGGTACCCACCGGCCTGATTCCACATGTTGACTCCAGCAGCGGCTTCCCGGTCATCAATCCTCTGCCATATCTGACTTTGCTGTTTTTTACCCTGTTTGGTCCTGGCTCCTCACTGTGTGCAACCCTGCAGTGGTGCACACATCCAGAGATAAATAAATAGGCAGATTGGGGAAGCCGAGTGTGGATTCATCTCTCTGTGTCTGCTCATGCCTCTCAATGATGCATTAGAAGAAAGGACCTGTGAACATTGCACACTCTCTCTCTCCGTCTTATAAGGTTGCCTAGCAACTGTTAGGGAGAAATCTCCAGAATGGCTAATTTCCCTTACCTACTGAGTCCCTCAGCAGCTTTGCTGGATTTCTAGGATTTTTTTTTCACCTGATAAGAGTGTGAGCCTTTCTTCCTACTCTTACATTTGTTTTGCTGTGTGTTTTACATGTTTGTGTTCATAGACTGTGGAGTCTCACCTACTCCATAGGCATCATCTTTTTACTGTGTGTCACACAGCACCTTTAGTGCAGTGACACAGGGTTGTCTTTTTCAGGCTTCCCACTTTAAACTCCATTTTCTGGGACTGACTACTGTCTCCCAGAACATGTAAAGTTGCCATTGACTTTATTAGTCTTTTTAAATTCCCCAGTACAAACTATCTTCCATAGAGTACTGAAAAAGGTTAATAGTTATCCCGTTTTGTCTGTTTCTCATGGAACACTATTTCCTTCCCCTTTCTTTAAGATTTGTCTGGTGGCAGTGGTATCTACCATTTTTTTCCTACCGCTGACTATGAAAATAGACATGGGCCCTCATTACGACCCTGGCGGAAAGTGACTGACCGGACCGCCACAGCGTAAATAGCGTTTCCGCCATTGCAAGAAGGAGCAAAGTGCGGCCCATTCCGACCCATCGGGCACGAGCACCACGGCATGGCGGAAGTGCAAAGTCTGCGATGGCGGAAATGACCCCAAAACGGCCCACACCGCCGCCGTACGGCGGCCTAGGTGCAATACCGCCACCCATCACAGCGGACACCGCAGTGTGCGCCTACCGTAAAGTACGGTGACCGGAAATATACGGAATCGGAAGTTAAAACACGGGCCCGGAACGGGAAACAACCCGCCGTACACCTATAAAACCACTAAAACCACACAACCACTAAAATCACCACCCTGAGACACAACCCAACCCGTCATCCACCCTAGCGAAACCAAGAAAAATGGGAAAAGTAGCGAAGAAAGCGTGCGACCGCAAGCGGCAGGTCCACTTCTCCCGTGAGGAACTCACCGTGCTAACAGAGACCCTCCAGGAGAATGCTGCCGTCGTCTTCTCCACGCAAATGACCAGGACGGCACTCGCAAACAAGAAGGCCATATGGGCTCTGGTGGCACAGCGAGTAAGTGTGGTGGGGACCGCACCCCGCACCCCACAGCAATGCAGGAAGCGGTGGGACGACCTGCGGATACGCGTCCGCAGCATACTCTCTGCCAACCGCAACATTGCCACAGCCACCGGGGGAGGGTCGGAATCACCAATCAAGCTGACCCCCTGGGAAGAAATCTGTGCCTCCACCATCGGAATGGAGAGCATAGAGGGAGTCGGAGGGATGGAGAAAGGAGTGCAGACATCCGAAGATTCAGGTAGGTGGGCCTAATGAAACAATGCTAAATCCACAAAGTCCATCCATTCGAAGCACCATGTGTCCCCATAGTGCAACAGAAACACATGTCCAGGAGAACGTCCACACACATTGGCCTGATAGCGCACGTTAAAACCCACAATAAATACATAAATAATTAAAAACCCCTAAAACACGCACTACACGTGCAGCAGGCACACCCTAACTGCAGGCTGCCAAACAACTGCACCCTCACTCCACACACAAATGGAAGCACCTCCAAGGCCCCGACCCAAATCACCCTCAGGTACCACCCCAATGCATGTGATACATTGCCATTCCAATTCCCACAGACCCACCAATAACCCTCGCCCTCCTTTACTCCACCACAGGGTCCGATCCAAACGACGAGCTCCAGGACACCCCTACCAGCACACCTGCAAAGAGGGCCAAGACCGTCGGCCAAAGACCCTCCACCTCAGCTGCACGCATCAAGACACGGCAGCAGCACAAATCAAGTGGCAGCACACAGGAGGGAACATCAACAGGCACCCCAGCAGCCAGCATGGCCACAACACCACCACCACAGGTCCCCCAACGGATGCCACAGAAGGCACTGCCTCCGGTGGCAGCAGCACCATAGGTGACACCCCATTGATGGCAGCATGCTCCGACACAGAAGACGGGGATGTCGAAGTCAGATCCATCCATGACCTGTCCCAATCCCCCTGTCTGTTCCATCCCGTACTACATGAGGATACCACGCAGGGGCACCCACAAGACGACGACTGGCCATCCCCCACAAGCCCTGTGGCAAGGCAACATGAGGACAACAGCCCCTCTGTGACACCCCCGCAAATGGCCATGGCCCAGCAGAGGCAACAGTCCCTCGACCAGTTAATCGTGCAACAGCAGCAACTGGCCAAGCTCCTCAAGGACCATGCCGATGAATGTGGGGGCACTAAGGCAGACATAGAAACATCAACTGAGACACTTAGGGCAGAAATGGAGAGAAGTACAGAGACACTAAGGGCACAAATGGAGAGTAGCACCGAGTGCCTGAGAGTCCAAATGGAGAGTAGCACCGAGAGCCTGAGAGTCCAAATGGAGAGAAGCACCGAGAGCCTGAGGGAGGAACTGCATGCGACGTCCAAAGACGTATGTGCCGAACTTGCCGCAGTGCGCCGTGTGCTCACTGAGCTCTCGCAAACCCTTAGGGACATGCATGGACGTGAGCAGGCAGAGACATCATCCGTTGCAAGTTCCGTCCAGGGCAGCCCCCAACGTAGATCTGGGAGGAACCTGCGCTCCACAGGCAGGGGTGCCCCTGATACCCGCAGAGGGGGCTTGCAATAGCGACTGCCCACGGACGATGAGCATCTTTGGACACTGGTGTTCGGGGGGGAGGTGGGAGGGTGGAGGGGGTGTGTTGGGCTCACTTGGGTGGCGGGTCGATAGGGTGTACAACATGATATCACATATGCCATAAAAAGTGCACGATCAACCAATGAGATGTGTGGACATTGATCTTTGTGTACGAGGCCATTATAGGCGTACAGTCCATATTGTGCATGTACCAGACACACACAGTGCCACGCATCCCGTGTCCATGTATCAGCCACCAGGCGTGAGTGCTAGAAGCATACATCAATGAGATGCTGACGAATGTCACGGGCCTCCGGTGCCTCGCAGACTCCTTGAGGTGCTGCCACATCCCCACCCTCATCATGACCATCATCAGGTGCTTGCAGTTCTGCGTCAGGGGGCATGGGCACATTTCTACGTACGCACATGTTGTGGAGCATGACACATGCCATCACCATCTTTGCAACCTTCTCATGGCGGTACAGGAGTGCCCCGCCAGACCTGCTGAGGCACCGGAAACGGGTCTTCAGTAGGCCGAATGCCTGTTCAATGACTACACGGGTACGTGAGTGGGCATGGTTGTAGTCCTCCTCATGCTGGTCCCGTGGGTTGCGGACTGGTGTGAGGAGCCATCTCTTCAGTGGATACCCGGCATCACCTGTATGTGGACGAGAAACGTATGATGTGGAATGCCATTGCTACGTACGCACACCCCCCCCCCTTCCTGCCAGGTCATTGCCGAATCACATACCCCACATTATCATGCATGTAATGAGACTCACCGAGTAGCCAGGATCTGTTCCCTGCGTGTCGCTCCATGTAGCGTGGTATTGTAGAGTTCCTCAAGACCATAGAATCATGGGTTGATCCAGGGAATCGGGCACAACAATGTGTAATGATCCTGTTGGAGTCACACACCATTTGTACATTCAGGGAATGAAATTGTTTTCGGTTGCGGTACTGGGCCTCCATGGCATGTGGGACGACCAATTCCACATGGGTGCAGTCGATGGCACCAATGCAACCCGGTATGCCGCCAAGTGCATGGAATCCCACTTTTGTGTTGGTAATTTCCTGCTCCGAGCGTGGTAGAGAGATGTAGTCGTCTGCGTGCTTCAGGAGGGCATCGAGCACTTGCAATAGTGTCCGTGAGAACAGTGGCTGTGATATGCCATGCAACTGTCCGACTGTGTGCTGGTAGGTGCCTGTGGCCAGGAAGTGGAGTACAGACACCACCTTCAGTAGCGGTGGGATGGCGGTTGGGCTATCTATCATGCTGACAAGGTCAGCCTGTGTCATGTCCACAATGGCGGTTATGGTGTCCCGGTCCAAACGGTAGAGGGTGTGGATCTGCTCATCAGTGAGGTTGAACGGATGTGCTCGGAGGCGTGGGATTGCGGGCTGCCTGCGTGGTGGTAGTGGCTGTGCTGGCGGCCCTTGCTGGCCCTGCCTTGGCCTCCTCCTCCTCCTGCGTCTCCTCCGTGTGGCCGGTTGTAGTTGGTGTTCGTCTTCTTCTTGGAGTTGGAGTACTTGCAGTGCTATCAGGTCCCCCAGGGCCAACATCGCGAGTCCTGCCGGTAGCATTTCGGAGTGGTTGTGGGAGGAGACTGGGCGTGAAATTTATGTGTTTCCAGGCTGAATGGCCTCCACCTGTGGTGATTCATTCCACCTGTGCAAACTGCTCTCCCCTTTGGCCGAGCACGTCCCGCGCACAACGCTGCAATTCGTGGAATGGCATCTTGCTATTGCAATCTTGTATTTGTACCCGATGGCCGTGTAACATTGGTTGATATGTTCATTCTGTTGTGGTCCCATTGTTTCACATACTATCTGTGCAGTCGCGAACAGAGTTGTGAAGGGTCAGTGGAACGTAGTACTCGAGTAACGGTGGGCCCTCATTCATCACTGTACCGAGTTGCAACGACGGGCGGGGCGTCCCATTCGTGGGTGAAGGCAGTTGCCATTTTCACACACAGCCGCACTCGATGGATTAATTAGTGTTTTCAAACGGCCACAGATGCCTCTTCGACGTGATGTTGCAAATGAGGAATTCGAAGGGCGGCGCTTTCGGTTTTCAGCTAGCGGCGAGGAGATGCCCACAGGTCTGACTGCAAATATAACGTTCTATTGTTCAATGTCCTTGGGACAGGGGCCATGGCGAGAATGCTATGATTGATATGAATAGTATGGGATGCGCAATTGCGTAGTGGACGATAAGGCAGGACGTTCCCAAATACATGTTACTTCACTAGACTGGAATTACGTGCTGGGGCACTGTGGATTTTGCAGGCTGCATAACGCACAGACTCAATGGATATTTCTAATGTTATGTGAGTAAATATTCAGGCGTTTTCATTACGGGATGAGGGAATGATGAATGGATGCATGGGCAGGTGATTTGATACAGTGTTTGCCATGTACAGGGCTTCTTGGGATCTGTCCGCCCCCCCTGCGCTATGTGATGCAGGGCTGCCATAGTGGGACCATCGTCTATCTGGCCTTGTTGAGCCCTCCCTGTCTCGACGCGCCTTCAGACACTTGTGTCCATGCACGTTACCAATCCCATCTGAAGGATTCTGTTTTCACAGGCGCATGCACAGGTACACTCGTTTGTGATGGTGTTTTCACCTCGATATAGGTAGTTATGATTCGCAAGTGGTTTTGGGGTGGTGATGATCCTTTGGAGTGGGCTTGCATGCATATGGCTGTGGATCTAGTGTGATCATTGAAGTGAGTTGTTCGAATGTAGTTCTGATGGCCATTCTATTCTGTTTCTTTTCTTTTGGTTGACAGGTATCTCCTCCCCTTTTGCCACTGCCATCTGTATGCCACTCCTGCAGATGGATTTTACTCCCGACACCTGCTGCTTCGTGTTAATCAGTGGAGCAGCATTACGATCTTATGGGACGATCGCCAATGGGCCACATGCCCTTACGCAGTACTGGTGGCTCGGAGCAACATTTCGGCCTTTCAGCTGGACTAGTGCCTCCCCATTGGGACGGCCCTGCGGTTCTGTGCGCTTCCATTTTGCCTTTTCGTACGTGTATGTGGCTCTGTGTACCATGAGGGAACAGGGCGTCACACGAGTAGTGGCTGGTCATTTCTTGCGGATGCAGCCCACAATGGTGAAATGTGTTTTGGAGTTCATGGCCTGATGGCTGTATGGGCTTGGTGATATTGATGTGCATTAAAATTCTATTCTGATATGGGCCGTGTAGCTTTCTTCTTTGCAAGTGATGTGGCATATTCCTATTTGGGGAGCGATGTATTGTGAGGGGATCTGCATTGGGTTCCAGCTTCGGAGTTTTGTTGCGTGGTCCTGTACTGGGCGCGTTTGCCTACGAAGCCCGTGAGGTCAGGGATGGGGGCTGCCAATATGACAGTTTGAATGTTGTCATGCTCAGGGGCGGGGGATTGGGTTTTGTGTGACAGATGCCGGTCAGCCAGGTGGACTGGTGGAATGTTGTGATTTTCTGAATATTGCTGGTCACAGGTGCCTGTGTTTGCGTGCGTTTCTTGGTGGGGGACTGTGGTCATGTCCATTGGGATGGCTTCTGTATTCGTGCCATCTGTGCCCTGCAGCTCCCATTGGCCCCTCTTGAGGTCCATTTGTTCGTTGGCATGCATGGGTGACTTGTGCATTTCACTGGTTGCATTGTGGCTTCGTTGCACCTACGGGGAGTTGTACTTTGTGGGCAGGGAGCGGTGTACGGGCAGTCAGTGGGGCCGTTTACGGTTGATTCGCGATGCCGTACTTCTCACCATGGCGGAATGGTGCATTCCGCCATGCTTGATGGCGTTAGGTACATGTCCGCTGGGGTCGGAATTGGCGTACCGTTGCGCCATGGTGGTGTTTACGGTTTGGCATGGCGCGCGCGCGTGCTTGGTGCAGTTAGCGTTGGCGTTCACTACGGTGTCGCTAATGGCATCGTACTTTGCGGTGACGGGTCATAGTCGCACCGAGCGCTATTCGATGGCGGTATTGCATTTCCGCCATCGTTTTCCGAATTCCGCCAGGGTCGTAATGAGGGCAATGGTACTGTTTTAGGCTATGTTAAACTTTAATCTGCTGGACCCCTTTTAATTTTATTTGGTTCTGGCTGGGTTTATTCACCAATTCTTTTTGTAAAGGTCTTTCTTGTGTTTTACTCTGTGCGCCAAACCAGGTTTGGTTCCTTTGTTCGCCAACCTTTGGTGGGCTTCTGCACAGAAGCCCTCCTTACGCGCCTGAGTGTCTGGGTGGACTGGATGTGAGGGAAGGGTTTTAGGCCCCCTGCACAGGGTCTCCTTGGAGACCCAAGTCACCCTCTTGTTTGATTGGCTAGGTGACTGTCCTGCCAGGACAGCCACTCTGCTGTGTGATTGACAGCCAGGCTGTGTGAATGGGGGAAAACTGCATAAAAAGCAGGTCTCTGGGACCTAGAAGGCAGAGGCGCTGGGGTGGGAACTGGAGGGAGCGTCTGTGCCTGTGGGCTGAGGAGGACTTTGTATAAATGCCTCCACCGTATACTTCATTCGTGAACTCTCATGCACTTTAAATCAATGGTGGATATGTGATCAGGGAAAAAACAATGTATATATGGTGATGTGTGTTACAAAAATCTCAATTCATGCAAATGTATGTAAATGTATCATTGAACGTTGACCTTCTGTGGAACCCTTTGTGTTTCTTGACCCACAAGTGGGGTGGGGGCTGCAGCAAAGCAATATTGTTAAATTGGGGGGACCCGGTTTCATTAAATTAAATACAAATGTGCTCATCTGATTTGGGGTGGGTGGAAAAGTCTTCTGAGCTAGTTGTAGCCCAAATAAAACACCCCACACAACACAATCAGCCCAGCTAATCTGACTACATGCAAAAGCAGTGAACTGCACTTAAACCATGGCAATGGAATCTTGGCAGCTAAGCAACTGATACCCAGAGACAGGCAACCAACGCCACCACACAATATTCATATCAGGATAAGCATTATCTAAGAAGGCAGATCCCCCTCTGCCTGCTGCCTTTATTGGCTGTCGAATTGTTGAGATGTCATCTGTGGGTGATGTAAGTGCATGCTACTAAGTAGAATCACAATAACTAGTGCTGCATAATGATCGCCTCTCTGGCTTGCTCTAAAGTCTAACCGATCAAAATATTCTGAAAGATGTTGAGCTAACGTAGACCAACGGTCTGTTTAAGACATACATCATATCAAAAAATTTCATCAAATTAGGTCAGGTGTCACAACAATTATGACACAAACAAACCGAGCGACACATTGCAACGTTTGTTTTCCGGCACGCTATCAGACAAGAGAAATAATCAGGGGGAAAGAAGCGGCTCATCCTTTTAGACAGCAGACAAAGCATGTTATTGAGCCACTGGAGGCATTGAATCAGTGGCAATCAATATCAGAACAAGGCAAGCCAGACATCGCGTCTCAAGAGTGGATACATATCAAAGTGATGCAGGTGGGTGCAATGGAGCCACTTCCAGCTCTCTGCTTACAAACAGGATACAGCCTGGAGGACAATAAATCATCGTGAGTAACAGAAAGCGGTATGCTTTCAAAGACAATACGATTGCTTCTTGCAGTGCTAAATATTATATGTAATTGCTATAACATATACGTAATTTAGGCTATGTTTTATTTGATGAAATGATGCAACATGTAAATGACTCATTAAGATAACATGATATTGTAATTTCCCATTTGTACAGTGTCTGATGTTCATTGCATTAAGGAATGACCACACTACTTTAAGCAATGAACATATGACCGCAATATGAACAAATGAATGCACTTTGGATATGTCACACCTCTTACTGCTCAAAACGGCCATTTTAGAGACACATCGTGCCACTGTTTTAGCCTCTAATGTTCTCTATGAATGACTGATACAGCCATGGAAGATGCTGTCTATCATGTCACCGCTAAATGTCGTTGTCAATTACAGGGTTGACGCACCTTTACCTGCATGCAATTTCCCAATGCACATGAGCACACCATTCTCAGGCAAGTACGCTTTTTGGAGCACAGCATATCCAGAGCATTGAAGGACAAACGTGTAGAACACTCACCTGTGTGGGAAGCAAGCAGTGGAATATGTTGGACATACGACTCACGGACGCTGTTTTTTTATGTAATCCATTTCACAAAGGCACCAGCAAAACATGCTGATGTAATAACTGTATGTGGCTGAACCAGCTAAGTGAGCCGAATGAACAAAAATACATTCTTTGCCAAAATGAATCTCTGCATGACCACTGCTCCTCTTTATTTATGTTTGTTCTAGAGATCCCAACTATAAGCTGAAACTATTGCATTTGAGTCCAGCTCAGAGGGAGATGGCATGTGAGGAGGAACACACATCTTGTATGTGTTGCTTGGTGATTCACCCACCCATTGGTTGCCCATGGTCATACTAAATCCACGACTATTTCTGTTTAACACCTGCCCCTCCCTGCCCAAACACATCCTCTTCGGATCTTTTGAGATACCTTTATTGAAGACTCACATCAAACCTTGGCCCGTCAGTATTATTTCTAAGCTGTCTGCTGAGAAATAATGGCTTAATTATAGCTGGAAAATGTGCTTCTTGTGTAATCACCAGATGTGTACACAGCCCCTTGATTTATAGGTGTTCCTTGCACTGAAGGCCTGTTAAACAAGCACTGATTAAAGCTCAGTTTTCTCTGACTTTCTCAGGCTGCTCAAACCTGACGTAGGGCAGTATGAGAGCTTAAAAGTAATGTGATTTTATTTGACTTTTATATGAGGAAAATGTCCCACCTTAAAATGTGCTGAGCCACACATTTTTTCTGGGGTTCCATGTAATAATGTACCCTCAAAAATATCGCCATGCAAGAAAATCGCCAAAAAATCGCAGTTTTTTTTTTGGGGACATTATTACATGGAACATGCGATGCACACCCCCGCAACCCCCAAACCCTTTTTTATTTTTCATGGGGAGAGGGAGTCACCCCCACAACCCCCGCTGCCCCTGTCCCTATATATATGGTCACCTATATAATGTCGCCACAACCTTTTCCCAGCGACATTATATAAGGCAACCATATATATAGGGATATTATTACCTGATACCGTTTCTGGGTAGAAGAACATGTTTTGATTTGTGAAGGCTCATGAGTAGCTTTAAATTGGCGGTGCCCATTGCACACCACCATTACATGTTAGTGAGTGAATGCATGCTCTACATTTAAGCCTTTATTATGTGGAAGTGCCAAAGTTTGGATGAAACAGAATGGATACACTTGGGTTAGAAGTAAGTAAACAATTAGACTTGTTGGATAGCTGCACAGCTGTGGAAGCCGAGACTAACCCCAATGTCTCCTCAATTTGAGTAATAGTATTGACCACTTGTTGATGTGTGCGCTTGTCCACAAAATTGTATTAATTACTGAATAGTATTGAGTCTCATGATATTTTTAATAGAGATTTAATTATTCCGATCATGTCATATTAGCCTTTGCCAACACATGTTTTGACCCTTGGTCGTTCACAAGGCGTGGCTACACATATTGAATACAAATTCAAATTATACAAAAGAAAATCATGACAAAGTAATAAAAATATAATACATGAATCAGAAGAAAGAATAAAAACAAAATAAAAAGAAGAAAAGGAAAGAGATTGAAAAGTCATCTGCAATATTATGTCATATTTCAAGTGAATTACTGTATGTTTCCTGTTCTTCTTTTTCGTTTGTTTTTCTTCTTTATTCATATCTTCATCATTTCACTTCACTCCTCATCATTCTTCCTCCAAACCTTCTAGTTTTACATGAATCAACCACTTGAAACAATAGGTATGTTAATTAATTACTCATTGATTATGAATAACCAACTTAATCTGACTCATGTATCATATGTTTATTGCTTTGTCATGATTTTCTTTTGTATAATTTGAATTACGATTCAATATGTGTAGCCACGCCTTGTGAATGAGCAAGGGGTGAAACAGGTGTCGTCAAAGGCACGTATGATTACATGATCGGAATAATTAAATCTCTATTGAAAATACAATGAGACTCAATAATATTCAATAATTAATACAATTTTTTGGACAAGCGCCACATCAGGAAGTGGTCAAAACCTTTATTAAGTGGACATCACTGTGTTTCTCAATAAATAAGCTTCATCCAATTAAATATCAAAATGTATTATTCAGGCCTGAGCTTCGCTAGCTAAATATCTTTGGTAATTACTGGTCCAAACCTTTTCCGGACGATGGGCAAGAAAGCCACAATATTGATTATTGAAAAAAAAGAGAATTATTTGTTAGTAACTAGTGTTGTTACTTTGCTGGCTGACTGTGACATTTGCAAAGTGGCAGCTTTCCAAAGGTAAATACTATCATGATCTTGATTTTTTCATCGTTTAATGAAAATGTGTTTTCTGTGTGTTGTGTGCTTCATTCCTAATTTTCCTAATTTTCCTAAGCCTACACACATCTTTCTCTATGACTGCTTCTTGAGTGGCCACGGTCATATCCTGGCATTACCGATAACCAATTCCAGAAATATTTACTGCAACTCTTTTTATTTTCAGTTTACCCTGTTTTACTGACTGGAGCGGTGTGCTGGAGGGAAAATGGCTAGGGTCAAATCATACCATTCCACCCTAACCATTGGTTTGCAGACAGAGGCACAACAAAATGCCTTCTTGAAGTACGTTTGAAGTCACTGATATTATGGTCCGAGCTCAAATGTTTAACTCTCCTACTTGGAATTCTTGGACTTGTAGTTTTCATAAATTTCAAATGGGAAAGAACAAACTGCATGTCCCAGGATTCAATGAGAAAAAACATGTCTGGTAGGCCCTCTCACGCATGGCCACTTGAAACTTGAGAGCTCTGTAGTCAGAAGTTGGCAGTTAAATGGCACTTTAAATGCTCCCTTTAAGCTGCAACTATTGGCATGGGAAGTGAAGCTACGAGAGAGATCGGATGTGAGGGGGCACACATGCTGTGGGTATTGTTTGGGTATTTATCCACCGATTGACTCCTCATGACCCTGCCAGTCCCTTTGGCCACTCTCAACCACTACCTGACCCTCCCCATATAAAATACCCTTCTCCCAGAATCTCTTTGAGCTAACCCTATGCTTTTAAGGGGAAGCCTATGTTATTTCTAAGCAGTCTTCTGTAAGGTAATGGCGTTTTTGTAACTATAAACCAGCTCCTGGTGTAATAACAATGACTCAATGAAATGCACTTTCAGACATTTGATTAATAATTAATATGTGTTTCCTTGCAGCTGTTCATTGCACTGAATGCCTGTTAGTAACAAGTATTGGCAAAGCCAATAGGTTTGGTTCGTGTATAGAAATTAGATATGCATTTGCCAGGCACTGTTACAATATAGCCAGGAGCTAACACCATTCACCAGCTGTTGCCATTTTATGGCCAAATAGTACCATCATGGCAGTACCTGCGAAATGTCTCGGCCATGCCTACATAAAAGCCAAACCTGTTGGCTTGTTTTCTAAGCCAGGGCAATTAACTGGTTCAGCCCATCATGTCATAATCAATAAATGCAAACAACCTTATGTTTCTGGTTGAAGGTTAGTCAGACACAAACAATATTCCACTGTGGTCAGTTAAATCTGTATACAAATATATTTTGGAAGGACTAGGCTGTGTCTAGTCAGTGATGATCTTATCATACATATACAATAGCAGTCTGAGCTTTCATTTCCCTGGAAAATGCATTATGGAACTTCTAACCTGGGATGCATCAATTGAATAAAGTTAGTCGTAACCTAACAATGCTCTTAATAACAGAATGAATCCCAAACCAATATCCCACAGGACACCATCAATGCTAACAAAATTATACACATTTTGAAATTTAACTGTAGATAGAATTTTCACTGGTCTGGCGTTGAAGTTAGGAGCCTCTAGATTTGCTCACCAAACTACTCTACACATTTAAATCAAGCAGTTTTATTGTAGGTTTTTGTGGAGTAACATTGCAGTAATAAACACTGTAAAACAATATTTGAGTATCTTGGTTAAGATAAAAATGTATCTTTGTACAACTCATCATATTTTTGTTATTGCCATTTCGTTTAGTACAAACTTCTTGCAGAGCAAATATGTCAAAACAGTTAAAAAATAAAGACGAACAACTATTACATATAAGCAGAGAAGTTAGAGGCAAAATGATAAAAAGAAAAGAAAAGAAAAAGAGAAGGAGAGGAAGAATAACAAAATAAAAAAGAAGGAAGAAGGAAGAAAATCCTTACTTTAAAATGCCATAAAGTTAGAGGTAAAAAATGTTTTCATGTTTCAGTATACATCATGTATACCTTTTAATAATTCAATAAAAAAACCCTCAGCTTACAATCTCTATCTGCTTAAGGTCTTATGAATCTAAAACAATTTAAATCTTCCTTCTATAAATGTAGTTAGTGCAAAGATCAGTATGAAGTTTGTTCTTCAACACAAATGATCCCACCATTCTGATGCGCTGCTGGAGGGTATATCCTGTACAAACTCCCCCAAGAAGTATGTTCTCAGTTTTGTTATAGCAGGGCAGTAAAGTGTTAGGTGTTTCAGAGTTTTTTTGTGGGTTCTACAAAGTCTACATTCCTCTGCATTTCCATCAGAACTCTTACGAGTTTTAAGAATCTCCTGCGTAAATTTTACTAAGTATCTATGCAGTGTATTCAGGGCTGTTGGTTCCTTGCCAAGACATTAAAAAAGCTTATATTTTAATTTAAGCGCTTTGGTAGAGATCCAATCCCAGTCCCATATTTTCTTTTAGCTGCATCCGGGATGGACCTCATGATGTCTGCCTCACACAGTATCGTGGCACAGCACTTTCGCCATAGTTCTAAGACTCCATCCAATTTGTTCTTTTTTTTGGGTTTTAATATCTTAAATATTGAGGGGTGTCTTCTCAATTATTAGTATTTGATATAGCAATAGGGACTTCCAAGTCACTATGGCATATATTGAAAGGAGCCCCAGCGTGTGTCTTATTATTCATATTGGTATCCCTCTGTGTAAGTGTAGTGCTCTTTTCCAGAACAAGCCTTTGAACATTGGTCAAACTGTCATGATAAACATAGTGAGGCATCTCCTCCGTATGCTATAATGGGAATAACCTTTTGCTTATAGAATTTCAGCACCGGTAGGAGTGAACACTTGCCAAACTTCCTGTGTATAATAGGCTCTTGGGTGGCCAAGTTTTCATTTTCGCCTTAAGTTCCCATTTATGTGGGTTGTCGTCTAGTCTAGAATTGATCTAGATTCAAGGATATCTAACCTTTCTCACAGTGTCCACCTTTCACTTCCCAGTCGGCAGGTTAATAAATTGCATTTGCAACCTTTTTTTGCAGCACCAGCATCATTGATTTGTATGCATTTATTTTTAGTCTACGTAGATCTGTAGATTTCTTTGATGTCTGATCGGCGTTTGATCTAAAACAACCATCGTCTGCATATAACATCCAATTTATGGGCTCTCCATTGATTATTGGTGGAAATGCCACCTTCAGGTCTGATATAAATAAATTAAACAACTCTGGCGCGAGTGGGCAGCCTTGTTTCAGGCCCCTTGTTGTGTGGATTTCTCTAGATAGAAGACCCTTCTGGGTTAGTCTAATCTGGATAGATGTATTTGAATACAATGCTCTTATTGGTGCCAAAAGGTCTGTCGGGCAATTCCACATGGCCATTTTGGTCCAAAGTAAATAAATCATGGTCTATACTATGCAATGTTTTCGCAAAATCAATAAAAGCAATATAAATGTTCTTTTTCTTTTTCTCTTTTATAGATCTAACCTTAAGGATATTCAGCAAAAACAAATTCAGGCTACATCCCACCTCCCACATAAATCCCATCTGTCTCATATCGTAATGCCCAGAATCAATTACCAGCACTTCGATCTATCCAGGATGAGGGATGCAAACACCTTGCACAAGACATCAAGAAGGGTGATAGGGCGGTAGCTCTCTGGATCTGCCCTATCCCCCTTCTCGAATATCGGAACAACCAGCTCCTTTTCTTCAGGTTCTGATTTATCTATACATTTGACATTGATGTTTTAAGTTTGATGTTTATTTCCAAAGTTTCATTGCTTACAACAATTTGAGTTCAGTATTGAAGGAAATAAGATACGTTTGTATTTAAATATTCGCTAGAACGGCGCAAATACTTATGATAAGCATTAATTTGTATATAGGGATCATTATACCCTGGGAGTGCATTTGGGCTTGCTGTGTAGCAATACTCAGCCCTGGTTCTGCTTGATTTTTCTTGTCCCAAGTGGCCTTGTGACGTCAGCCCGCCTGCACCTGAAATAATTGTTACATTGCTCCCTAATCCTTGGTGATATACATTCCCCTGCAATTTCGTCACTTTAAACATCGTATATGACTATTTACACCGAGCAGTGCACCCCTATACCCCACCTTTTCTCCCTACTTTCTGGCCACAACCGAGGGGTTGCACGCACTCATTGACAGTGAAAATTATTAAAGGTAATTATTTCACTACCACCTTAGGACTCTAATATGTCCTTTTCTAGAATAGATCAGACCACTGATAATAGACCTGAAACCCTTGCTTTTAACGAAGAAGAAGCGCTGAAAATATTAGGGCTGATCAAATCTGCAGGAGCCGAAATTACAGCAACTGACAAAACCGTAGCTCTAATACGGAAACTTGAATGAAAGATACGGAGGGAGATCAATCTTAAACTCCACGCATCTACTCTGGCTCAATATTACACTACCAAGAGAATACCTAGGGGATTACGTGTTAACTTAGAGCCGACGCTCTGCAAGGAGAATCCGGCCTTTGTAAAACGCTGGCATCAAATTTTAAATAAGTGCTCGCTCGATCTTATACTCCTTACTATTGAGGAACTAGCACACTCACTACAAAATTTGAATGAGGATATAGAAGGACTTAAAACTTCATTAAGTAAGGGCTACACCACGGATCAACTAAAACAGATCCTGGATGAGACGAATCATAAACTGGCAAACTATAAACAGGAGCTCGAGGTTAAGAAGATCAGAAGATTTAGACGCGACACTCAGGATTATAAGCTCGATATTGTGTACAGTTGGCAGGCATACTACGGTCATTTTCAGAACAAACCTAATTTCAGTAATAGCGTAAACCAGGCCAACCACCAGCAGAGGATACTTCATCCAATCCGAAGAGGAAAAAAGAAAAAATCCGCAGAGGAAAAAGATGACGAAGAAACATTGATTGTCAACATCTCATCACACCAACTATCGAAAATGGAGTTACATGTCTTGAAAAAAGGTCTATCTTTTGTCCCTAATAACAACAGTACTCTTCTTCGTGAAAAAATAGATTTCTTTAAACTGATGAGAAAGTTGAAATTGAAGGTCTTCTTTGATTCATTGGAGGAGGACTCCACCTCCAAGGAACCACACAGATTTTTAGAACTAAATCCTAAAAGTACCTTCAATCCACTGATACAGAATCACATTCTATCTACTTTTGAGAAGACAGTACTACAGGACCTTAAGAGAATACAGTTCAAAACTAACACACAAGGCAACTTCATGACGAGGGAACACCAGATACTGAAAAATCTTCTGGACAATCAGGATGTTATTTTCAAACCAGCAGCTAAGGTGGGAGCCTTAGTACTCATGAATAAATGTGATTACATTGAAGAAATTAAACGTCAACTGAATGACTCAGAGACATACATGGAAGTATCCCTGAATCCTACCGAAGCAGTACAATCCCTCTCTGGATGAGGCGGAAGCTAATGATGTCATCTCGGAGAAAACACAACTCTTCCTTGAAAACAAACATCCCATTATGCCTGTCATGTAGATACTACCCAAAATACATAAGAGACTTATTAAACTTCTGGGACGCCCAATCATAGCGGCAACAGACAGTCTCTTAGAACCACTGGCTCAATACCTGGATAAAATCCTGCAACCTCTAGTCCAGGAAACCACGACGTATGTCAAGGATACTACGCATTTCCTACATAAATTGAAAAGTGTGCAATTTGTCAAAGGGAGAGACGTGATTTTTACCATGGACGGCACATTGCTTTACACAAACATCGTCCATGAAGCGGGCCTAGAAGCAATTGAATGGCTGCTGCTGCAATCAGGCAAATGCCAGGGCGATAGAATCTTTGTATTAACTTTATTGAAATTAGTGCTTATGAACAATCTCTTTAAATTCCAAGATCGATTTTTTCTTCAAACATCAGGCATGGGTGGAGCCATGGCAACATGCTATGCCAACGCTTACATGTATTTCCTTGAATATGAACACATTCTCACCTCACCAAGATGGATGAGACATCTCTCACTATATGTCAGATATATTGATGACGTCTTTGGAATTTGGACAGGGCCAGAAGATGAACTTCACAACTTCTATGAAATGATGAATTCAATGCACCCTCGGATCAAATTCACCACTGAGATGAGTAACATCGCCATCCATTTTTTTGATGTTGAGATATATGTTGGTAACACCTCTCTAGAGACCAGGATCTACACGAAAAATACCGACAGAAACAGCCTGTTGCTTGCTACGAGCTTCCACCCCAAGAGAACTGTTGACAGCGTGCTGTTAAGCCAATTTCTGCACCACAGAAGGATTATCTCGGAGAACACTGAGTATGAACGCCAATCATCACTATTGGAGACCAAATTTAAGTCAAGAGGCTATGATCAGTCAAAGATCACCGAAGTGGCGGAGAAGGTGAGGGGTACGGATAGAGAGACACTGCTGATTCCCAAACCCCCCAAACCAGGAGAGCCGTTAGTCTATGTCACCACTTACTCAATGCAGAGCATGAACATTAGGAGGATAATCAAAAAGAATTGGGCAATGTTAGGAATGGACCCGCAATTACAGCAACTATTTCAAGAACTACCTACTTTCGCATACAGGAACAGTAGGTCATTGCGCAAGAGTTTGGTCAAAGCAGAAGTACCATCTGCCTGCACAGAGAGCTCATTCAAGGGAACTATTCCCTGCTACAATTGCCAGCACTGGGGCAATATCATAAAAGGCAACATTATATCACACCCTCATTCTGGTAAACCAATTTTACTCAGACACTCCTGCACGTGTGATGCCCAGAATGTAATTTGTGCGTTAAAATGCCCCTGTGTCCTGTATTATGTGGGCATGATGACCAGAAAAGTGAAAACAAGATGGTCAGGACATAAATCCAATATCCGCACCAAGAGCGTAAGGTCCCTCGTATCTTTACATTTTCAAGAAGCACGTCATACCATCGCACAGCTGAAATGTGTTATTTTAGAACAAGTCACAATGGGGAGCAGGGGTGGGGATGTTCAGCGGAAACTGTTACAACGAGAAATCCTATGGATTGAACTTTTGGACTCACTTAGCTCTCGTGGCATGAACACCGAGTTTGACCTTATGTGCTTTGTGTAAATCCCTCTTAAGAGTGTTTATGCTTACTTGAATGTACATGTATGCTATTGGCAGATGTCTTATGTGACTATCCACAATTATCCACTGATGTTACACAACCGGTATGAATTCTCTTTGCTTGCACCTATGGAAGTTTATTCCTGTGGCATTTGTACCATACAAATTGTTTCTGTACTCTCTTTTGATTCATCACATGTCTGTATGACCCATCATTGTATTCACACGATGATGTCAGTGTATGTTTACATCACTAGATGGAGTTAATTCTTTATCCCATGCAGTGAAGTATGAGCATTTTTACTCTAGCCTGAGTACTTTTCACTCCAGTTGGAGCAGATTGACCCCTTGATTATTTTCTTCCAAGTTGTCAAGTTGTGTCTGGCGGCATGACAAGGTGGCACCCCACAGATTTGGATATCCGCCGACGTGCCCCCATGGTTATCCTTCCACACTGTCCCTTTTATTAGCTCCTTCCCGATATTTTCGGTGAGCGTGTGCCTTCGCTCCTACCTCTATTTGTAAGTATTGGTAATGTTATTTTTGCTAATGGTGGCCATCTGGCTATCCGTACTTACCCTCAGTGCCATGGGGGCACCCCGCGGTTTCTTTCGAACTGCGGTTGTGCCCCCATGGGCGCTCGTGAATCCCCTGATCCTGCAAGTTGAGGCATCTCATGACGATTGTGCCGTGTTGTCTCGGCAACCAAACACCACTCTGCGCCCACACAAAATGGATGCCGCCCTGGCGAACCGCACGCATGCGCGGGGTTGCCAGGACGACGCAAAATGCCAAGGATCAGTCGAACCGCGTGTTCCACTGCGGCCAGACTGTCCTGAAGCTCTCGTGTGCCGAGGTAAGTGTTTTGTACGGCTCGACACGAGTTTGCAAGTGCACTTGCCTTTGTGATGTGTACCCCACAGTCAGTGTTAGACCACAGGGAGAAAGAGGCCGTATTTACATCAGGCTTTTACCGATCGCTCAGTTCAGTACCTATTGTTCGTGTAGGTATTGATGTAATCAAGGGGTTCTTATCACCTCTATTGCAATGCTGCCCGAGTTTGGTTTCCATGATGCTACAGATCATGGTTATGGTACTTTCATTTCTATGGGAGTACTTTGCACGTCTTACCTCATTTACCCGTACTTTAGACATGTTTCTGTATCCCACAGTTAGATTGCCTTCATTCTGTCGGAGGCTGCTCATTACATATGGGTCTTTTCTATCCATTTTCAGAAATCCACTTGACCACACTCCACCTTTGCCCAGTTCTTTGGGACTTCTGCCAGAAGACTGGGTTACTTACCGGACCCACCCCCTCTTTTGCATCAGCAAGGTTAGTTTTTTCTCTTACATTTCACTTTTAGTGGATTTTAGTGGATTTTAGTGGATTCTAAAAACCGAGAGGTTGCATTGAATAGCTTTCTTTCTCTATTACCCTACAGGGTCCATGTAATGAACTTTATTTTGAATAGGAACAGTGAAGTCCATACCCTGAAGATGGTTCTATGAACCGAAATGCGTCAGTCATCTTTTTATACCCAAAAGAGACTTTACCTGGAAATGTATGTTGATTGGCTCTATTGATTATTGTTTTATGAAGTGACAAATTCATTGAGACCTGTACTCGATTTGCACAATGCCTGTTGTTGTAAGGCATTTTCTGTGTTCTAAAGGTTTTGTGTACTATATGTAACATGGACAAAAACATAGTATATGTGTGAATAGAGGATACTGTGCAAATCTAACCTTCTCACCTCTAATAACTTGTTGGACTTGAAAGATTAAAATCCAAGAGTTATCTCTATAATCTAGGTTCTGATTTATCTATACATTTGACATTAATGTTTTAAGTTTGATGTTTATTTCCAAAGTTTCATTGCTTACAACAATTTGAGTTCAGTATTGAAGGAAATAAGATACGTTTGTGTTTAAATATTTGCTAGAACGGCACAAATACTTATGATAAGCATTAATTTGTATATAAGGATCATTATCCCCTGGGAGTACATTTGAGCTTGCTGTGTAGCAATACTCAGCCCTGGTTCTGCTCGATTTTTCTTGTCCCAAGTGGACTTGTGACGTCAGCCCGCCTGCACCTGAAATAATTGTTACATTGCTCCCTAATCCTTGTTGATATACATCCCCCTGCAATTTCGTTGCTTTAAACATAGTATATGAATATTTACACCAAGCAGTGCACCCCTATACCCCACCTTTTCTTTCATGAAACGGGCACCCTCCGCCTGGTAATAATAATTTTAGATCTTAAATACAGGCAGACTTGATCTCTTTTTTTATTCTTGGAAACTCTACTGCCTTTATGTTGTCCAATGTTATGTCTCTTAATTTGGGAGTGTGTTGAAAGAGTCTCAATATGTTTGTTCTGTTTAATCTCAAACCATCAGCTTCTGAAAATATTCTGTCTAGAAAGACCATATAAGTGCCAGGCATGCTGTCAATGTTGCATTTATGCTTGGCATCTCTACGTCTCTTTTGATGTTCTGGGGTCTTTCTCTTATAGATTTGCTTGTGTCGCTGGTTCGATTGTCGGTACTCCACACATTTGTTTTCATCATTCTCTCCAGAAGAGCTGCATTCTAGGACCTTCTCCCCCACCAGTGTTGTGATTTAATGATGTTAAAAGGGTTGTTGTTTCCAAATCAGACTATTAATTTGCATCTTCTTGCTTCTAAAGCCAGAAATTGACCTATCGGTGGGTCCTTTTGGGCAGATAATTTATTCACGTTAACTATCTGCATTTATGGTGAATTTTCATAAATTACATTTGCTCTGCCTCATCTGCACATGGAGATTTTCAGGGCTTGGTTATGTCCTCTTCCGTGTCCTAGATTGAAGGCCTAATAAATACTCATCGATACCTCTCCTTCTGCTGTCAGATGTAGGGTCCTCTGGGCCCTTTAAAGTGGTTTCTCAGTTCACTGTTTTTTTCCAGTGGTTTATTTTTATTTGACTTTGGTTTTGTCGGTTCAGTCAGGGGTATCTTCAAATTCCGGATGAAATCCGGGCACCATTGGATCTGAGAGGTTTCTTAGTTGGCAGATTTCTTTTGGTTTTTTTGTTGCTTTGATTGCAACACAGCTCTGTTTTTTGCCAGTTGCTTCCTCTTTTCTGGGGAATAGAAGCTTTCATATTTAGTATCATCTCTATGTGCCTCGATTTTGCCTGCAGGGTCATCCTCCACTCCTATATGATCAGCATTGCCAGTTTTTGCTGGTTCAGCCATCACCACCTTGTCACTTTCTTCCAGTGCTGTGATTTCATGGCGTATCTCGTTTTCTACTTCTTCTCCTGATTACAAAGATGGAAGTAGGTAACTCATCCATCACTCTGATGATCTCATCATTAACATCAATTGGTTCTTTTTAAGCACATTCGGTACTAGTTGCTTTAGACATTCTGGTCACCGCCAGGGGGCCCTTTTTTGATGACTCTCACCCCCCCCATTTCAAAATCTCCTTTGCTACTTCAAGTTGAAGTTTCTTATTAGCACACACTTCCCTCATGTATTCACAAAGTTGCTGTTGCAGGGTATTTTCCGGCTTGCCTTCTCCATCTAATCTATTGTGTAAGTTGTTTAGAAAGGTTTCGATATGGATCAGTTTTGAATGAGTCATAGCCAAGAGAGCGGCTTGATCCTTGTAGTTGTCATTAATAGATTCATACAGTTTTAGAAAGGGCGAGAGGGATATACTAAGAGTTGACATTGTAACTGAAAATTAGGTATGTTTCCACAGTTGTCATGCTCCGATCTCCTGTTCTTAGAATTAATTATGCTCTGGCTCTGTAATATTTCTCTTGGAGGGAGTTGAGTCTGAAGTTGTTAGGTCTGTGTCTGAGTCTGAGCTGGGGTTCACTGCATCTGGTCCTTTCCCCATTTGTCTCTGACTAGTTGGTTCTCTTGCTTTTGCGTTGTTGATCCCCTCAGATTTTTTGGCATTTGGATAAGACCTTCTTAGTTTATTCACATATATGGGAGAGCTGTGGTTCATTTCCTGTAAGTTCCTTTTGCTTGCCTCTCCCTTTCTACTGGATTGTGCCAGAGTTGTAGTGATTGTTTCTCCAGTCATTTGTTCTCTCATTAAGGGAGCTGCCCGCCCCATGTTTGAATCTACAATCGGCAAGGTTTTGGAGTAAGATACAGGCGGGGTGCGTAAATCTGTGATGCATCTCTTTTTTAATGCAAGTTTAGGATCAAATACAGGGAGGCTGGATCAAGTGGCCAGTTGCTGTTTGTCACATGGATTCTGCAACAGTCCCTCTAAGAAGCTTTCATTTTCCAACAGTTCCACATCCGATAATTCTATAGACGGTGTGTTTTCATGGTCCATTGCTCCTAAAACTCGGCCACTTCCCTTTTCTTTCATCAAGCATATAGTAAGGGCTGATGTAGGATTTGGAGCTAAGAATGCCTCTCTATTTGACTCATGTAATGGCACCAACTATGGCTGGGTCTTTTCGTACGGTTCAGATAAATTTGTTGAGTCAGGTCCAACCATTTCCCTGGCCATTTCCGTACTGGGCATTTCATACTGGCTTCCTTTCCATCTCCATATTCATGATTCGTTTTGTAAGTACTGCCTAGCAATGTCTTCTTTCCCCGTTTCATATTCAAAGGGACAGCCTGCAACATTGCAGTCGTTATTATTGTTCTAGGGACCCCATCATTACTTTTTTCTTTGTTAGCGCATATGTTGTGGGAAGTGGTGATTTTTCCCGGCCTGGCCAAATCCAGCCCTTGCTCCAAAGGGGAATGTCTCTGTGATGTTGGCGACATGCACAAGGAGTCATACAGGGAAGACAGCACCCCGCATGCCCCCCCATGTTTATTCATTTGGTTTCCCTGTATTCCCTCCACCGCCTGTTTGATTTCGGCAGCAGACTGAGAGCTCAGCAAACCTTTGTGTGTGCCTTTCTCCTGCATCACCCAATACTCTTTTTGCAGTAAGCAGGCCTGACTTTGAACTGCTGCCCCCCTCCCACTCCAGTACCTGTATCCATGCCATTACAGATACTGGAAGGTGGCTCAAAGGTTTAAAATCTGCAGTCACCACCCAAAACAGTTCACAACTTCTCAGGCGCCACAATTAAAGGTTCAGACAGGTTGTTTCAGGAGGCAGCCCGCGGGGAGCAAGTTTACGCTAGTGTTGCTTTTGCTTTTGCTTTATCAGGCGCTCAGATAAATCAGAGCTTTCGCCTGCGCACTCGCCCCTCACACAAAACTCACTGATGCACACCGCTGCACTTTGTGCAGTGTGGGTGCTTTTTAATGCTCCTCCTCCAGTGAAAGCAAAAACTGTAGACAAACTCTGCAGACCTTGAATGTTCACAGCCACAAGCCACATAAAACACTGCTGCACACCGCTGTGCTCCACGTGGTGTGGGTGCTTTTCAATGCTCATCCTCCAGTGAAAACAAAAACTGCAGACAGACTCTGCCGATCTTCAATGTTCACAGCCACAAAGCCACAAAACACACTGCAGCACAATGTCGCGTGGCGTGGTTGCTTTATAATGCTCCTCCTCCAGTAAGAGCAAAAACTGTAGACAGACTCTGCAGACCTCGAATGTTCACAGTCACAAGCCACATAACACACTGCTGCACACCAATCATATTAACATGTTCACTTAGGATTAGTTGTAGGCTATGATAGATGATTTTACCCTATAACAGTTCAAACATACACATGTAATAAGGTTAAACTGAGCACGGTATCTCATTAACTGCTTGGTGCCATCCTGGGGATAACATTCCATGCCTACTCTGCAAGACAGCAGACAGTGCGACATGTTGGTAAATTTGCTTCATGCACCACACCATGGAAAGTGTGGAGAGTGCAACTTGCCTTTACGCCTTTTAAAGAATGTGGAAAAAAGAATATTATGTGCCAGGCGCAGGTTTCTAAAACTTCAGCAAAAGTGTATTGCTTGTTTCTTGCTATTCAAATGTTGGCAACAAGTACTGAAATGAATCTACATATTTATTAAACTCCCCATGTCAATGAACTTTGCTGACTAATTTCTCTCTTTATATGCTATGCATATATATCTATGCTATAATGGAGAACTGAATAAACATGTGAGGCATGTACTCCATGATTTATAGCACATCATCCAACATAGACCTATCCCAGTAAACTAAGAAGTAGGAAGGTGCTCTCCATGGATTTTCTCTGCAAAATGTAATCTGCTTGGTGAGGAAGGCACATGTGTTAAGCCACAACATACTGAATATGGTGGCCAATTTGGGTTGCTCTTTGGCACTTCTCAGTAACAAGCTTCTTTTAAACACTTTTTGTAGCTTAATGGTTAAAAGATTTCTAGAAGGCCATCTATTGTTGTAGTTGTTGATAGCTTCTCTCTGTTGGTCAGTTGTCTAGCATCTATTTCACTGTCCTTGTTGTCTTTCAGTCACACTTGCCAAAAATAAATTGTTCAATTACAAATAAATTCAATATTCATTTTCAGTTTAATATATTTCATAGAATTCTTAACCTGTGATATGTGTCATGAATGTGAGTGCCAATACTTTACCCAGAAGCATGCAAGAGATCCATTTGTGATGGAAGTGTATGAAGAATGAGAGACCTTTTCTGACTTGATCAATTTCAGAATTGACATTCTTCCTTGCGAAAGGGGAATTATTACCAAAACAGTGCACAACATCAGTCCCCTGAAAGATTCAGGCTAATGTCTTGGAGTCCTGCAAAGAAACACAAGGGAACTAAATTTGGCACACATAAAACCCTATTTTCTTAAACTTTGATTAATGTTCTACCAGCATGCCTTATCTTGCAAATGTTAAGGGGGATTCAGAAGAGGGGAGTGTATTAAGGCGAACTGCCCCAAAAAGCAACATTTTAATTACTTATTAACATATTCATGAAAGAATATTAAAACATTTTTTTACAAATTTGGGAGAAAAAATAATCATAATCTATATTTTTACAGTAATCTTTCAAAAGGAAATGATGTTCCGCACAAGTTGTATGCACATTGCACTGATTCCTAAAATTTCTGGGGTAACAAGGCAGAACCTGTTTTTTCACACATCTTAAAGTTTGCATACCTGACATTTTTCAAACATCTTGCATTCTAATGGCATTCATAAGTAAATGGCAGTCCCTGTCACTCTGTGGTAGACAGAGCGGCCAGGGTTGTGGAAGAATATGAAGACACAACAAGGACTACCTCAATTCAAAACAAAATGTGTGGGAGTAGTGCCTTTTCCTGTTTCACTTGTGTTATATAGATTATTTAAATAATACAAAAAGGATGCACCTATGAAATGCATTTACTGAAGACATTACAAGACTTGCTAACATGAGTCATTGTGCTGACTAGAGGGCATGCCCGGTCAAGTCTGTTCTCCATGGTTTAAATGCAACTAATATTTATAATTATGTTTTAAACACAAACACGAGGATTAGCATAACTCTGTGATTATCTACCTTAGAAATGGTATTACCCAAATTGGCCTTTTACAATTTACCTTTTGTCCTAATTGAACTAATTATAGCGGTCCTAATAGACCTTCTGCACAATTGACTTTTATATTATTTTAGTTATATAATATATGTATTGGGTTGGTTTTGGATTATAAATAATATAAGGGGATTGGGTGGGGGGTGTTGGGGTTTTTGAATTGGGTAGGGGTTGCAAGGGTTTTATCTCTGCATATATGTCCTAATTGACCTTTTAAATTAGGTAAATTCTCCTAAGGTCTTCTCCCAAGGTCAATTGTGAAAAGGTCAATTAGTATACATCCTTAGAAACAAGGCAAATGGTGTATTCTTATCAGGAGGTAATTCCTTATCTAATTAGAATAAATAATCAGTTTGAATCAGAATTGTCTGCATTTATTAAAGGTTAATCAAATTATTAATATTCATAGCTTTATGACTAAATATCCAACAATTTACGTTGCATATACAGACATGCATGTTGGCTGGGGGATTACAGAAATTCCTGTTTCATCTGTGTGTCAAGCTGCTACAAGAAAAAAATAGCATAACATTGATGTTGCCTTTAAAATGTTTGTGGGCAGATCGGGCCATCACCTTTTTCTTTTCACATGCACAGAAATTATAATAAACCAATGAAGATTCTGTGAGTATATTCTATGGAAGTGCTTGACTTTGAGGCAAGCCAATGGGACAATTTGACTAATCAAATAGTGTGACATACATGTGGGAATATTGTATATTTTAAAAGCAGGAACACAGAGGGAATCTGACTCTCTGACCCTGGAATGAAAGGCTGCAGGGAAGGAAAACATCAGTTCCAAAGGATTGAATTAATAAGAGAGACCAACTGAAGAACTGTGAGACCATAAGAACTGCTGAAGGGATGCTTCCAGTTCCAGGCAGAGAAGGAGAATATTAGGCAGTTCGAACATGAAAGAGGGGGCCTTTCTGATTGAGAAATTTCCAATCTGTGAGCATCCATGCTGATTCCAAAAACTGAAAATGGTCCTTCCAAAATAAGTATAAGAATTAATCAATTGAAATGATACATGCTCTTTATAACTATTTCCTGCAAGTCCTAGAAATGCGGGTGGACTGGAAAGGGTAAATACATTGAGTGTGTAATTGGAATTTAACAGTACATTCTTACTGCCTATTATAATGAAGTGAGTAGTAATTTCAATCCAACCAAAAAATATATATTTCTGAGCTGTGTCTGTCGTATGATACAGAAAGCACTTCTGTGTAGCCTGCATACAGCTCTTTGTAAATATCAACCTAATTCAATTGTGCCCAAAGCATTTTCACAGAACTAATTAACATTTAGGCAGCACAGTTATGGAATTCCCTACCCCTTGCACTCAGATCTGACCAAACCTTCAATAACTTTAGAAAGAACACCATAAAATGGCTTATTGAGAATGCGACATAGCGTATGTCACTTTATACGTAACGTCTTCTTATAATGTTTGTACTAACCTGCTTTTACTGTTTGATCGCCATAGATTTGACTGTTTAGCTACGCCTTATCTGCACTTGCACTTGCCCTACCCTGCAGATTCGAAATGTCCACTATGCCTGTAACCTGTAACGTTAACTAATCTGTAACCTGTAAACGTTAACTAAGCTGTAAACCTCCTTGTTCTCTTGCGCCCTGCTACCCTAGGGTCTGGTGCGCACAATAAATAAATAAACAAACAAACAAACATTTGTCTGTGATTTGGAGAGGGTAGCACCAGCCACTAATGAAGTATTGCTTCATATTGTGTGTTCTGTGAAAGTCAAAGATACCTAAAAAGGATTTGAAAATGAAAGGGAGACTAGTAGTGTAATTTCTACTCACATAGAAAAGGATGCTAATGTAGAATCCATGCAACTCATCACTCTTGACTTTACATAATATAGACAAAGAATCTCATGCAAGCAGGGCTTAATCAGTGAAATAAAAGCGGATGGTTACTCAAACTTGTACAAAAATATCCTAAAACTATTGTTCTAGGTTGGGTGGGTGAACCGAACTTTTAACCTAACCCAATACTTCAGAATTCAGATACAACTCATTGTAAACCTACTTTGAAACTGTGCAATCACAATAGCAACCCACAACACCATATTTACATGGGAAATGTGATGCATGCAAACAGTTCTCTTATTCCAGCACTGAATAATGTGTCCTGTAACTTTATGCGTAATTTAGAAATGTTAATTTGTAAAGAGAGTTTTGATAAACTGACTGTAAAGCGGCAATATGCTCATAGAATTAATTACTACTTAGTTGTGGCCTTGTATTATTTAAGGTTATAATTGGTAAACATATTATCAATAGTTCTGGTGTGTGTTGGAATGTGCGTATTATATTTAGCTAGACAGTCAGAGGCAGGACAGGTTTAATTGGGAAAATAAGGTCATGTAATAAGTATCTAGTGTTCTGTGGTGACTTCCCCTGCATAAAGTAATAGGACCATCATCAATGTATTTAATTTAAATAAATAAGAGGCCTGTGGATCACCATTCCGTGATGAACGTCTGGGAGTTCAAAAAGGGCACGTAATGCCTTTTTCTGTGCACTGCAAAGATTGGGATTACTCATATAATCCACCATGGGTAGGCTTTGCTGGCAGGTTGATTGATTACCGGGAAGTATACTTTGAATAACTACGTACCCAGATTGGGCCCAAAAGAGAGCGGCTGTGTGACCTAGTATTGCTACTTGGTCTCTAGCTTTTGTTAGGTTCTTTGATTACCCCTATGGCCCATCAGTTGGTATATGGTGAAGAAGCCCTTTGTGCTTTATTGTGAACTAGCGTAGAAGTCCATGTACATGGCCCAAAGTGCAGGTTTAGATTAACACAGTAGGACCACTATATATCCTAAGGCAAGAGCTCCCTCTAGCGGTGACAATAGGCATAGCTATACACATTGGCATTGTCTCTATATATCTTAAGGCAACAGCTCCCTCTAGCGGTGATAACAGGCAAAGCTACTGCGTTGGACAAACATACAGGACAAACATACATTTGGCCTTTTATTATCGTGTTAGATTAGATTGTTTTATATTTAGTGATTGCTACAATGCACCTTTTAACATTTTCTCATTATCAGAACCATTAGAGTTTTGCTTATCATGTATTTCATTTGGAAGATTGTTTTGGTGTGGCGATATATTTTCAATGACATTTTTCTCCTTATACAATTGTATATATTGTATTTACTTTTCAGGAAAATGACTTGACAAATGGAGCATAAAATAGAAAACAAAATACCATAAAATAAAAGATGCTAAAGCACACAAGGTAATAATTCAAAACTAATTTGGCATACTTTGACAAATTCTGTATAAATCTGCCTATACGTACATCGATCCTATGTAGCCCTATAGATAAGACAGGTTTTAAGCATGAGAATCACCCTGGTCTGCTTTGTTAACATAGTGATAGTGTCAGAGAGAATTTGGGGCTGCATAGTCTTATAAATCGCTCAGACATTGGGATGGAGTACGTGTCTAGGCTTACCTATGAAACATCTGGAATTTGGGAGCCATCATATACTTTGCTATGAAGGCCATGCTTGCAGGGATATATGCAAACAAATCACCATGTAGAATGGCAGAATGGTTGAATGTTAACATTGTACACAGCAGATTTTCAGCTCAGTTTGCTGTTGATCCACAATCAAGGCAAAGAAAAATAGCATTGTACGTGTGTCGGAAACAGACCACTTAAACCTAACCAGCCCTTCAGACCCTTCACCTTTATAGACCAGTAGTCACCCGACCAACTCAAAACTAAGGAATATTCTGGAATCCATCACTAGGCCTTCTTCTAAAAGAATCCCACCTCCCATCCATACAATGACTTTCTTCATTAGCACTCAGCCTTTTCTCAGTGTTTACTTCTGGTTACAAAATCATATGACGATTTCCAGCCCCATGATTCTTCCTCTCCCACCATGACTATCCCTGCTCCTTTATGAGCAGTCCATGGTTTATTCCATTCCTTACCAATCTTAGCCATCACGTTGGTCGAAACGAGGTTCGCTCTGATTCCTGCTATTCTGCACTTGAGCACTTTTCCTGTTCTGCCATTTGCACGTGCCCACGGATCACTAAAACAAGATGGGGCAGAGCCACACCTTTACTTTGATGCATCAATGCCCCACAGAGTCAGCTGAAAAGGAAATATCAATAAGGCTTTGCTAATATGATGCAGCCAGAGGGTGTCCTAAATGTTATATTCATCTGCCTTATTTTACTTATGTTTCACGTATTCATTTTTCTTTATGCACTTTATTTTCATTTCCCCCCACATTATCGACTTTCAAATTAGTTTATTTGTGGATGTAAGCGTTTCTTCACAAAGTGGATTCATGTTGCTAATGTTGAACTTGGAACTGGAGTCTCCAAAATGTGGTCATCAGGTTGGGAATTCGACTCCCCGAATATATCTTGTCCTAAATGTGACCTCTTTCAGAAGATGTGTAGTGGCGAGAGCCTGTAGCCCGCTATCACGGTTGTATTACCACTTATCACCTTCCAGAATAACAAGAGTTCTGGGCATTCTCTGATCATGATGCTCGGCAGTACAATGTTATTTTTTTTCTAGTTCAGAATACATTTCCAAACATGTCTTCTCATATTTTATAATATTCTCATAATGTATATGGATAGCAGCCTTATCCATATAAAAGATGATCTTCACAAAAATGGCATTCCAAATGTGATATGGCTGCCTTCTATGTTTTGTGCTAATATTTCAAATCTACATTTCAACCAATTAATGATTACTGCCTTTCTTTGCTTTAGGTCTGTGGCTTGCTGCAGCTGAGCAGTGCATTGGAGATGAAGGAGGTCACTAGTGGCTTGTGAAGCACTCAATATCAATCAGAGCAGCACACCTAAAGCACTGTGTAAGTGATTGCTCCTCACTGGCAAGCTCCTTTTATAGCTTGTAATTACTCTTGTAAGCGGTGAGTGCTAAAACTTTACTGCAACAAATAGCGAAGTGTTTACTTTTTGGACCCTGATTGATTTTCTGTTGGGTAGAGGCTTCTGCAGCGAGCAATATAATGGTCCCCTGTCACTGTTCGAAGAGACGAAGGGCTTTTTTCCTGCAGTAACATGTCACAAGGCACATTGGGTCATTTTAGGAGCAGGATGAAAGCAATATGCAAGCATCTCTCACTTTTATATATAAAGGCAAAAGCTCTAGTTTTGCGAAATTAGGCAGTATATTTGACAAAACATGGCCAGGGTTATCATAGATGCTGGCAAGTTTAGTTAACAATTCCGCAGTTAAATAAATTAGGCAAGCTAAAATAGGTTGCACATCGCAACTTGCTAGTGAAGAATTGGTTCTTGTAGAAGCACTTTTATTGGGGGCACCTTATTCAGATCAATTTAACACTCAACCCCCAAACAAAATGAGCGCGACTATCTATATTAAGCTGTTGTTACGCACATAGGCAACCCCAGTATATTGGTCTGTTGTACAACAATCCCAATCACACCCTCTTGGGACGAGAAACAATCTGTGTTGTAATAATGGATCCATTTATAAAAAAAAATGTTTTTAGTATAAATTATATAATTCATAGGTATTCCCCTCTCACAATACAAAAGAGGTGCACCTTAAATGCTGCTGGCAATTGTAGCTCACAAAGAAAATGCAAACAAAAACACTGCAACCTGCTTGGCTTTATTCAATTATCCACTGAATAAAATAAACACTGCAGAGTTGAATTGACATAATTGATTAAAAAGAAACAACCAATCAAAAGGTGTACGGCTGATAATAATACATTGATGCTTACCTTTACTTACTTTAAATGACAAACACAATATTCATGCACATTTTTAAATATACCCATGTACCAAAAAGGCGCCGTGATGATTCTTGAGAAATGAATACAAGCAGCACAATTGTAAAGAACCTGCAAATTGCTAACTACTGGTTTGTGGAGGTTAACAAATGCCTCTATTGGATTTAAAATTAAACCTAAGTTTCCCAGGCACAAATGAAAAGGGGAGTCTGATTCTGCCAACAGGTTTGTCTGATGCTATTCGTGCCACATTATGCCCCTTGCCTCTGAACTATACAGAGATAGGCTCATTCTGGTCTTTTTCTTCAGATTATGGTTTTCGCAGGGCAAAATCTAATTTGATTGCACTGCAAGCCTGTGGCATCCGTGGTCATGAACGCTCACAGATCCTGATAGAAGGAAAACAACACTATAATATATTTTAGAACATTTTGAACATTTTGGTGATGCAACATTAAAATATTCTTTACGGGCTTCAGATCACTATTAGTTGCTTTAGTTGGATAAGGTAGAACAGGGGCAGTAGAATTTGAGAGGTATCCCTCCGCTAAATCTGGATCCTGCTGTCTGGCATATCAGCAAGTCAAGATCATCTCAACAGACTTTGAAAGAATCATCATCAAACTAGGGCATTACTGCTATGGTAAACACCTAAAAAGAAAAGTCTTCAATTGTTTGACAAAATTCAACAACATGAGGCATAACCATAATGCAATGGGCAAGGCATGTCATAACAATGGGGCAAAACAAGAGAATGGCAGCCAATGGAAAGCTCAACAACGATGAATATAGATAACCTCTCCAAGTGCTGTCTGCTCACCACCTGGTTGCTGAGAGCACATACAATTCACATAAAATGTATACTAAATTCATTTTGATGATAACCTTCATATGCCTGTGTGAAAAACACAGCATACACTCTTTGTGATGATTCAGTTATTTAATGATATGTAATTAAATGGGTAGTGAGGGAACAGACTCATGTGAAACAGAGCCAGTGCATTTTGGACTAGGCTCATCATCAGGGCAGAGTCTGCGTCATCATGCAATGAGAACCTGAATCATCCAGCAACATTCAAGGAAGGAGATAGATAACCTGTGTCGCCAGTATGATGTATTAGTGTACTAGTAGATGTACTAGAAGATGTACTAGTGTACTAGTGAAGTCCTCCCAAGAGAAGACAACCTTTGAAAGTAAATTCATAACAGTTGGCTGAAGAATTAGAGTTTCTCTGGTGGACTAAAACCAACCATTTTGGTTTTAGTACACTAGAGAAACATTCATTTCTCAGCCAACCAGGTGGTGAGCACACAGAACTTAGAGAGGTTCTCTAAGTTCATTGTTGTTCCGTATAAATATCATGCCTGTGTGCAAGGCGCATCTGACTGCAGTGCTCTCTGTATGCATTTGAACTTAACATTTATTGTTAACCGTTTTTGTTGAAAGGTGGTGCCCACCAAGCATATTGTTTATATCCAGTAAAAAGCGGTCACCATATTTGACAAAGCATCACATTTACCTTTCCCAAACATGTATTTTGTTTCATAATGAAATATTATTTTTAGTAGGTGGTGCAGGGCAGCTTTTGGCAGACCAATTAATTAGCACTGTGGTCTGGAAAACCATTAACATGGTCTGTCAATTGAAATAGCTCTCTATTCTTTAAGAGATGCAGCAGATAAAACACAGCTTGTGCTTTCTTCTAAAAACAGGTCTTAATTGAGAAGTGGATCCATAAAGATATCAAACATGTTGACCCCTTTGATAATGTATGCTGGAGGGAATTCAGTTTTGTGGCTATCAGTCAATCTTATGTAATGTCCTCACCTCTTCCTACGGAAATTAAGATATACTCCATCTCAATGGTATTTGACTTCAAATTGACTAAGGACATCCATGTTTCAATGGACAGGAGGAAACCTTTTAAATGAAGGATGTCAGAAACAGAACACACTCTCAGATATAATTGGGTGTCACCTGCATACTGGTGGATCAACATCCCTACTCTGCTACCTGCCAGATCTCATTGTGGCTTCATGTACATATTAGACATCAATAGTCATAGTGTGCAAATTGAGAACATCCAGATATCATATGCATTCTGCAAAGTTGGTCAGAAGAACCATATCTAAGCCAGCTGAGAGATCCAGCAGTAAAAGCAGGCAGGCCCCACCCTTGTTCATCATCTGCAGTGCTTCTTCCACCAGATGTAAGCTATCAGTCGCTATTCCAAAGTAAGGGCTGCAGACAAAATGAGAAGATTAAAGCAGATCAGCTCCAACCAGATTGCGTGAAGCTGAACTGCTGCAGCCTTTCCAAGATTCTTCCCTAAAGTGGAAGGTGATTAAAAGGCCTTAAATTACTCCAATCACGGGGGTCAACATTTTCCATCTTCAGCAAAGGAAAAAATATGACCAGACTGTCAGATGAGAGGAAGAGCTGTTGCAAGGAGGCATTCAAAACTAATAATAAGAGGGCATAAGCATCATGTTTTAATTGCTTTATAATACCTGAAGTCACATTACATTCACATGATATGTGGAGTTCGAGGTCTTAATATATAATACAATTGAAATTAGGTAACCGATATGTAAAGACTGAAAAGATGGCCATTTTGTACACCCCTTGAGGTTAAATAAAGTGGTCAAAAAACATTCTTACGATAATGCTGTTGCATATTATATCTAATATTTATATCAATAGACTTTTGAACAGCATGCCCAATTATTTCTTCTGTAATTGGATTGACAGTAACATGTACTAGCTAACAATATGCTGCCACAAATCATTTAAGATGGAGTGCAGAGCATCTGCATTAATCTCATAGGACCACACATTTGCAAAATAAACGAAATCAGCACTAAAATGTTAAAAGGACAATCTTTTAATGATCAAGAGGTCTGCCTCTCTTGCTTCCTTTGTCCTATATTGTTAACACAATCAGAGAAAGAGGAAAATGGCACCAGAAAAGCTATATCCAGTCTAACATGGGTAATTATAATTTCTGGAAAGATTAAGAATGTGATGTTGATGATATTATTTCCAAATGCCTCTTCATTTCTTGCATTGTAGCAAATGCAGGCAAGTTAAAAGCATCAAATAATTATGAGATACTAGATAACATAAAATCCAAAAATTGCTCAACACAAACTCTGTTAAAACCAGGAGGTTTATAAACAATATGCAAGAGAATGGGGTCTTCAAATTTGAAATCTGCACAGAACGTGTAATTCATTTAAAAGCATTAAAATGTGTTGACAGCAGCCACAGACTTTTCGTATAGACGTAAATATCATTACCACCATCCCCCTTTTCAATACTCTATCAACATGATATAAACCTTAACAGGTTAGAATTAATTCGTCAAAGGTAGGTGATGAGATGGAAAATCAAGTTTCAGTCAAAAAAGGATGTTAATTTCAAAATCCATTACTATATCCTTAATAGCATGTGGATATACGACTGCCGATCTGAAAGTAAATAATGCATAATACTGCAAAAGTCATTTCTGATTTGCTAGAATGAGTTTTGTATGTACGGTAGTGCAGTGTCATCCTTAAAGCCACATTCATGCACTGTTATTTCTTTTTTGTGGTACAACTGAAATTCTACCTACTTTGAAGGACACGTTCTGTATATTTTCATGTAGTGATTTGAATCCTCTATTATGAAAGAATATACACAAGTAGAGAAACAAGATATGTACACCTGTTTTCATGTCCAGTGTTCTTTGTTTGCACTCCCAAGTTTAGAGATCAAACAAGTAGGAATAATTGTAAAAATACAATGACTTGGAGGGCCACACATGTTACTCTGCGGGACAACTATCTTGCAAAACAATCTATAAGTGAACATTTTCTTCTATAGCAAAGATTCATAATGATGTATGGTTACATCATATGTGTACATAAGTGTAACGCAAGATCATATACAATTTTTATAATAATTCATATAGCTTAGTTATCCCTAGAAATGTATGCACAATGAATGCTCATCATAACAAAGGTTGTGTTCAAGAACACCTTTTATTCACTGTACATATTCATGAAACACTATCCATATTGTGCACAACTAAACTGCAATCTTTATATCAATTCTACATAATAATTACACTCAATCTTACTACATTTGAACAGACACACATAATCTCATATCTAGTCCACATAAAGAATGCAAACAAGTACAGCTTAATTATTGATAAACAATATAAAATATAAAACATAGATCCTTTTCCACTTCCAAAATGTACAATTACTACATCAATTCAACCTGATTTGTTACATGTATAATCACATGCTGTAGATAAATGTTGTCACACAAAAGGAAACACACATTAAAAAGAAACACACATTAAAAAGAAAATAATAATAATAAAAAAAGTCTTCCAAAAGCACATGGAAAAAAGACAAAACACACATTAAAAAGAAACATAGATCTCACACACGGAAGTAGCAATAACATTGGCAGGTGTCACCTACCATTCAAGGATGGCATATATGAAAATGTGGCTTTAGTTAAAATACAAAGACAAAAAGAAAGCTAATCTATGCATGATGGAGCAAATTATTGATACAGATCATAAGTCTTGTATTATTTAGCTACACTAAAAGTTGAAGCCAGAGCAAATTAAAGGCAAGTTATATTAACAAAAATAACAAAATCATCAATGTACCAAGCAGCATAAATAACAATAATAGCAAAACATGTAATGCAGCACAAAAGTGTAAATACAGCAATGTACGAAGCAGCATGGAAAACGGAAATTCTTAAAAGCAACTTTAAAAGTTACTTATGCCTCTACAAAATGACAACCACTTTCACAAAGCTTTCATCATGATGCACTTCAGCATCAGAGAGCAGTGGATTGAAACCAGGCCCTACTAATTGGTATCTTCAAGAGCTCTGACAGAGATCCAGAGCTTTCGCTGGCGTGAAATAAAATGAGTGACCCACAAGAGTACTCATGTCTGCCATATAAATAAGGAAATATCAGCATGTACAGGGGCTAATAAAGTGTTGGGCTCCACAACCACAGTAGCAGTAAGACAGTATGTCAGCATTTGCAGATGATCATCTTTTAGAATAAGCTAGAAGCATTTGGAGATTATAATATTTTTTCAGTATTCTCTGTCTCTTTATGGTGATACAAAATTAAAACAAGATTATGACCAAACAGACTGGAGCTGTAGATTTGCTCAATCTTCTATCATAGCAATCGGACAAGATTTAGATGTCTCATCTTCCTTATATAAAGAATATAGAAATAAGTCTGATGGACGCATACATGTATTAGTTTTGACCTTCTAATGCATTTTTTTTTCAGCCAAGCTAAGGTATTCACAGTTGTTGATTTATACAATGTAGATAGAGCAAGTTAAGTGCATGTGCGCATTTTCACATATGACTCTAGAACATCTAATAGCAGGGGAAGCACCTTAGACAGTGAGACAACATATATGTTCTGATTTTGAACATCCTATCTATATATGTACAAAACATGTTAATCACAAATGTAGGACACATTGTGGAAAATACATACTTACATACACAAGAAATACATCTGGCACAAATAGGTTACACTAATTTTGGAAATATCCAATATCCAATACAATACTGTAGGGTAATAGGTCACAAATCACTATGATGAACCACTCAAAATGATCCATGAGTACTTTCCATTGTTGTCAATGGAGATCAGGGTCAGAGTGGTACTTTGCCTTATTCAGTAAGGAGTTTGCTTTTACAAGATGGTTAGATAAGGTGCAAAAGTATGTCCGCATGAAGCAATATATAATACACAGCAGCCTTCCGATACCCGTGTAAACCACAATTATAATACATTGCAGCCTGCAATGTCCATATAAAATATAATTTTGGAAATAATGTTCTAATTGAATATTAGTTATGATTTCACAACTGACCTGTAATAAGTATACATCACACCTGCTCAGTAATCAGTTATTATTTATTCATTTATTTTCTTTACTGTGATTTAGTTCAACACTAAACTTTTCACATCTAGTTCATCCATTACATAATAATAAAATTACATTTTAAATTAACATTACATTTCAAAAATACATTAATAATTCATACTGTTTTACATAATATTATTTCAATATAACCCAACATATTACAACCATACTAACAAAACAAAATAGCCATCAGACTAAAATCATCAAATTTACGTTATAGAGCTTAAATCATGCAATTTAAGATGAGCCATCCTGATGACCTATGGAAGATAAGCACATAACGTGTTTAGATGTATTTTTATTAAACTGCTAAACATGTTTTTCTGCAACACATTGCAAGCTGCCTATTAGTTTTTTTATCCATACCAATCCTACCAGTCCATACCAGTCCATACCAAGTCTGATTCTTTTTCTTTCTCATCCTACAATTCTATTTATGATGAGGCTCTTCTTTTATCCAAACATGCTTAATATTCAGACATTCTGCATGCTCAGTCTTCCCATCCCAGGCATTTGTTTCAATCTCTTTCTCGTTTGCTTAAACCTCCAAATCCTGATCATTCACTTCACTCTACTCTTACTGCTTCTGATTTTGCAATCTATTTCTTTTTCTAAAGTTGCTTCTCTCCATGCTGCTATTGTTACACCTTCATTTTCCTCTACTCCTTCTTCCAACACTTTGGTTATTCCCTCCTTTTCCTCTATTACTAATTTGGAGACCTCCTCTCTCCTAATTTTCTCCCATCCCACTGGCTCCCCTGCTGATCCTATTCCCTCTTCTTTAATACCTAAAGTTTACCCTTCTCTTGTCTCCTACCTTACTACCCTTCTTAATATCTCTCTTCTTACCTTGACTTTTCCTTCTTTCTTTACACATGCTTCTATTCTTCCTATTCTTAAGAAACCATCTCTTGACCCCTCTCTTTCTTCTAATGTCCGTCCAATCTCTCTTCTTCCCTATCTTTCTAGATTGCTTGAATGACTAGTCTATACCCAGATACTTTTGTTGCAGAGAATTCTATTCTTCCTTCTCTCCAGTCTGGCTTTTGTCCTTGCCACTGAACCGAAACTGCTCTTCTATCTGTATGTGATTCTTTGCTCTCTGCCCATTACACTAAACATTCTTCTCCTGTCACACTTTTGGATCTGTCTGCTACATTTGATACTGTTGATCATACTTATCTTTCTAACTGCACTTACTCTGTTTCCTGGGCTGGTTCCTCCTGCAACACTGTACCTGTTTTTAATGGTGTTCCCCAAGGTTCTGTTCTTGACCCCTTTCACTTTTCTCTTTACACTTCTCCTCTTGCTGCAATTATCTTGTTCTTTGGGATTTTGCACGACTTTTATGCTGATAACAAACACCTTTTTTTTATTTCCCTTTCTATGTTCACATCAGCTAGTCACGATAATTTAACTTCCTGTTTACTTACAATCAAGTCCTGGATGGCTGATCACTATCTTGTCCTAAACTCATCTAAAACTGAATTTCTGTTCTTCCCAGCCACCACTATCCCCCACCTTCACCTCCCACTTATGCCTTTTCCCCTCCTTCTTCTTTACCCCTTTCTAGCAGTGCTCATAATATCAGCCTTTACCTTCACACTGACGTATCCCTTTCTCATCACATTTCCATTACCCCTCATTCTTCTTGCTTTCATACTTTTATTATAGGCAAAGCTTGTTCCTTTCTGATTTTTGGTGCTACAAAACTTTCACTATTCTCTTTGGTCATCCTTTCTCTCATCTAGCTCCACTTAAGTCTGTCTTGAATGCTTCTATTCACCTTTTGTACCAGCAATCCCCCTGTGATTCTATTTTTCAATCTCTTTCCTCGCTTGGTTGGCTTTCCTTCTCCACTGGGCTCAAATTTAATTTTCGTTTGCATTATGTTCAAATCCCTCTATGTTCTTGCCCCCAGTTATTTATCATCTTTGGTATCTTTTTATGCTCCTACTCGCTACCTTCATTCTAAATCTCAATTTCTATTATCTGTCCTTTGGTCTCCCTGTGCAAAATCTCAATTCCGTTTGGTCTCTTTTCTTTCCTTGCTCAACCGGGATTCTCTTCCCTTCCCTCTCCATTTGGTTACTTCCTATTCGTCATTTCATACCTCTCTAAGGAGCTATCTTCTTCAGTCTTAAAATCCTTCCTCTGAAAATGTATGAAACTGAATCAATCTGTACCTTATTGTACAGTAACTTATTTTTGTACAGTGCTTTGGAGTAAAGTGCTCAATAAATGATAAATAAATACTGTAAGTGATTTCAATCCGGCACTTCACCCAAGTCAATGCCTAGCGTGTAATGCGCAACTGAAATCCTTATTTAATTATTTGTGTCTATAAGTTCTTTTATTCTGAATGATGTACCACTTATATCATGCCCCTCTCTTTTAACCCCCCCGGTCACACTGCACCAGGAATCAGGCTGGTTTGCAAAGTTAAAATATGTATTATGTATTTCACAATATCATCACACTATTCTTAATGGCTATACAGTAATCACCAATGGGGTGATGTCACACTAAGCAATCTCTTTAATCATAAGGAGTAATAATGAGCAAAAACAGTGCAGCACAGAAATAATACTTTTGGGTGTATATTGAAATCAAATAGCAGTGTGGTTACTATGTCCCCCTGCACACCCCTCAACCCCCCCAATATGCAATGTAGAGAGATATAGAAGGAGAGAAAACAGGTTTCAAGAATGCAGAATTCAAGAAAATATATCAATCCAATCTCCCCCCAGCAAACACAAGAGCGAAACAGAACTAATTGGCAAACTGTCAAAATGGTTTTAAAGTTGGCTTTGAATGGAAGAGGTAAAACACTATAAATGGGCTAAATCACAGAAATTGTTGAAATTTTAATGGGTGCCACTTTATCTGGTTGTAGACAAACACTAACAATGGGTTGAGAGCAATTAGAAATGTGAAAACTTAATTTTGAGGTCGGGTGCAATGAAAAGCTGTTTTACACGTTATAGATTTTGCCCAAACGAAAATTTGCGGCAAACTTTTCTGCGCGCGGTAATCACGATCGCGGGAGAACTATAATGATTTGACATGCAGTTTTGGGTTCTCTGGAAAGCTTAGGATATTAGCTACAAGCAGACACTTAAATTTAGCATGAAAATTGAAGTAGTTATGGACGTTTTCGTGGAGGTCGTTTTTTTCAGATAGAGGCAAATTGTAAAACAAGGATGCGCTTTTAAAAAGACACATTTTTTTTTACCCTAGGGATGGACTATGAAGATGCAAAATACACGAGAGCACAGCCACCAGCCCGGGATGCCTCTGGATCAGGTTTTGCCTGCCGAGACGCTCGCCTTCTTCAGAAAAATATATATCAGCGCAAAGATCGGTTTAACACTACTAGTACAGAAGAAATAATGGGGATGAGATAGAGAGTTCAGGCAGTTCAAAAATATTCTAACAATGCAGTTATGGATATCATAGAGGATGGGTTTGGATAGGATGACTATGGACAGTACATAAACTAGTGACAGTCCTGTACTAAGGATACTCACTATATATGTTTGAACAGAACCGTCAGGGATTCAGGTCAGTCAAGATTTCTGGACAGCAAGGCTCTCTGGTCTGCACGGTAGGACTGGACTGGATCTGCAATGTCTCTGGTTCACCGGTATCTGGTCACAGCACGGCTCTACTGGGTTGGGTCTTTGGATTCTGGCAATAATTCTTAGCAGGAAAGCAGTACAGCACAGCCAGGCTGTTCTTTGGTTCCCCTAGATGTCTGGGGTAAATTCTGGTTTCTGGAATTTTCAAAGCCTAGCTGAGAGTGGTTCAGCTATGGAAATGGGCCTTTCTACTTGCCAAGTTTCTGGAGTCTGGAGTCTGGAATATGGATAGTTCTCTTGCAAAGTGCTCCACCAGCAATCGGTTGGTGGGTGAATGTGTGTTCTTCTAAGTCCTCAGTTGTCTCTATTTATGCATTTGATAAAGGGGTGTGTATGCTGGATTATCCTAAGTGCACCCCCTAGGTTGGCTATAGGCTAGGATCCGCTATCTCACTTCATTGGAGGAGAAAACAGCGTGTCACCATGATGATGTGGTTTTATGAGGCAGGGAATCCTCCCCTTGGGTTTTGAACATGAAATCTACTTTTCATATAATACATATTTACAATTTTACAAACTTTATAACAATAGCATATCTAGATCACATATTTTGTGGAGCAAATATTCATCCAAGCCCCGTCTCTGTAGGATCTTGGGTCTGGATTTGACAGAATTTCACACTTTTTATCCGGGCAACTATCTCTAGTGTGTCCAAAATTGGTACACATGTGTGCATTGTATATGGGCCTACGTGTGTGAAGTTTCATGCTTCTGACATAAATACATTTGCTATAAATCCACAATTTCTACAGTTATGTCCCATACCATTCTGGTTCCTCTTAAAATGTGTACCAAAAATTGACCACAGTCAATTATCAGTCTTATTAGAAATCTGCTTTTTGTCCATTGTGAATCAACAAAATTGTCTGGCCCCGCCTCCTTCTCCTTCTTGCTGCTTCAGCAGCAATCTCCCCCCACTTCCTTCTGGCAGAGGCCCTTCAGAATCCTTCCTGATTAGCATCTCCATGCCTGGGAGGAAGCCCATTGCGCTCTTCCCAGAGTAGCCCCAGTGACCCTCCCCTCTTAATAAACATCTGAATGTGAGTTCCTTGCCCAGAGAGCAGAAGGGAGGTGCCTTGCCCAGTGGGGGAAGTTGTTTTGTAGTTTTTGGCTTGAATCAGGCTTACTTTAAAAGTCAATTTGTTACATTTTTCTTTGTTGAAAATAAACTTGTAGTTTTAAAACACACATCTAGAACACTGATTCCAGGCTCTAAACCATGAACTTTAAATAGTTGCAACCTAGGTTACTCTTGATAACAGGTCACTTAGATTTTAGGCATTAGATTTTATGATACAAGTTTACAGTTTAAATGCAAGCTTTTGAAATAGTCACAGGTGGCCGCTGGTACTGCGCCCAGGTTTTGACTGCTTTCACAGGCAGGCAAGCTGGCTGTGAATGTTTTTGTGACCAATTCAGCTTTCCAGGATATTGCAATTCCCCATTGCTTTCTTGACTTCAGTAAAATGTGACACCCCGCAAGAAGATTGGATGTTTGCGGGTGTTTCGTATTTTCAGCAACCCAAATTTTTTTATAACTGCAAGATTTCAGATTTCTTTCAGCAAACACTGCTTTACATCTGTGCTCCATTTTTACATGTTGGGCAGCCAAAGGACATGTTTCAGAAGTGCGGTCTCCATTCCACCACTGACAACATTCATGGTGGATTTGGCAGCCATCTTTTTGTGCTTGGTGGAGCGCAATTTCCTTAGGTTTTGGCACACATGGGTTTTTTGTGGCCATTTTGATGATTCTGGTGCCACCAGCACACAGTGATGCCGCAGTGCAGATCAGAGTTCCCCCTCGTGACTTGACTTTTGACCGCCCGTCAAGGGGAAGTCGGGAGATTAGGATGTTGAGTTTTCTTTTCGGTCCAAGGGTAAACATGTGTCTGCTTCTCCCATCAGTGGTGGATCGACAGTTTCTCCTCGCTGGTTCCAGATGGAAGTGCATGGAGCAATACCCAAGGCCCCTTCGGTCTTTCCTCCCGGTCCTCGAGTGGTCCTCCTTGGGCTTAGGATCCATGGTTTCAGTCCAAGATTGACAAAACAGAGCATATTGTAGACATTTCCCCACCGCTATTCATGTAGTGGGGCAGATGCATACATTTGATAGATACATGACAATCTTTCTCGCTTATACTTATTACTAATTATAGCAGATGGAAGGGTTTTTACAATCGGAATTTTCTAGGGAGCTGGAATGTCCATCTCTGGGTTTCCAAATGAATCCTCTAGTTGCTGCAGAGTGCGCCGAGGATGGCAACACTTCAGCTGGTTAATGTGGACCCACTTATCTTCCCCTTCTGCCAAACTGCCTTTGGGATACAGATTTTGTAGGCGACTGGTGAGATTCTGTCTACAATTTCAAAAGGTCCCCGCAAGCTAGGAAAAAATTTGCGCTGTTTGGCCTGGTCCTTTGGAAATTGGTACAAGTATACCCGGTCTCCAACTTGGTATTCTTTTTTAGTTGTCTTAAGGTCATAGTTGGTCTTCATACTGTCTGCAGATCTTTCTAGATTCCGCTGAGCATAGGCAAAAGCATGTTGAAGGTGTTTTCTCAAATTTTCAACATACTCATGAGTTGTGGAGGGATTTATCAAAGTCTGCTCTTGGGTTCTGTAGAGCAGATGCTGGGGAAGCACCATCCTTCGTCCAGTCATCAGCTCAAATGGTGACATTTTTGTTGCAGAAGAAGGGGTACATCTGATGGCCATCAGGACAAGAGGTAATCGTATGTCCCAACTTGGCCCAGAATCTGCCACAAACTTTTTTAATATGCTCACAATTGTCTCTCAACTCCACCACTAGAGGCTTGACGGTAGGTAATGTGTAGTTTCTTTTTGACCCCAAGTATCTCCCACATCTTTGTCATCACTTCGCTAGTGAAGTGGCTACCTCGGTCTGACTCAATCCTTTGGGGTAGTCCAAAATGCGAGAAGATGTGGTTGATCATCAGGGCAGCTGCTGTTTCTACCTTGCAATTTGGGGCCGGGAGACATTCCACCCATTTAGTGAACAAGCATGTCACGGTCAACATGTATTTGTTCCCCCTAGAGGAGCGAATCACGGGCCCGATAAAACCGACTTGTAAATCTGACCAAGGCAGGGTCATTCACCTCTTTTGGAGAGGTGCACGGTGTGTGAGGAATGTTGGCTGAAATTTTGCACACACAAGACACCCCTTCAAGTATTGGTCGAGGTTCTGCCCCATGTGTGGCCAGTATGCAACCTCTCTCAAGATTTCAAGTGTCGTATGAAACCCCCTATGACGGGCTGCGGCTGCATCATGGCCGTGACTTAGCATCAGGCTTTGGAATGAGGTAGGGATCACCCACTGATCGTGGCCAGCCAGGGATCTCCTTACCAACAAACCGTCTTGCATTCGGAAAATTTTTGGACATTTCATCAACATTCTGAGGTCCTCTTTTGTAATCGTTATCCGTCAGGGGAATGTTCTCATGGTCCTCAATGTGTTGATAAAACTTACCAATTATTGGATCCCCTTTTTGAGCTGTAATCAAATCAGCATCTGCGGTCTCCTTACTCCATTGTGCAGTTGAGAGTTCATTGTGAGCATTTGTCTGGGACCTAGTGATAGCAGTGACCTGGATTTCACCCAACAGGGACCCGATCTCAAGTAGATCCCCTTGGATGGCTCCGGTTTTGGCCAGCTGATCAGCTAGGTCATTTCCAGTTGTGTCTGGTTCCTCTACTTTAGAATGACCCTGCATCTTTTTCCAGTAGATGGTCATCCTATTCGAGGTGACCAGATCATCAATATTTTGGATTAATTTCCGATGTTTCAATGGTTTGTTATTAGCACGTAGCATGTCTCTGGTTTTCTAGTTGACCAGGTGCTCCACGAACCTGTTCCGTACATAATCCAAATCAGTGATTAAGACCAGTTCGTGGAGTTGGTGTTGGACAGCAGTGAGGATGGCTTGATGCACAGCCATCAATTCTGCCACTTGACTACTTCGGGGACTGATTTTGTACCCAGCTGAGGGTTCTGGGGCATCATTCACCCATGCATTCCCCACGCCGGCCACAAGTTCTTTTTCCCCATTGTTGTCAACATGGTAAGAGCATCCATCCACATAGACAGTGGGCATTCCCTCACACTGGTCTTCTTCAAAGACTTTGTGTGGGGAATTACAGTATGCCTCCATGTTGTCCTTGATTTTAAGACTTTCGTCCTCGAGACAGTTTTCTCTGGCACAATCATGCAAGTCAGCCAGACCTTACGGGAGGGGACTCTTCTTGTTTTGGCCATATCTGATCTCCACAGGAAAGCCTTGCATTGACAGAATCCAGGAAGTAATTCAGGAATTACTCACATTTCCTCCTCGGATTCTGTCACTTTGGAGATATTGCAGAGGCTGGTGTGGAGTCTCCACTATGATGTGTTCCCCCTGGATATACAGGCGGTAATTCTTCAATGCCCACACCATTTCCCAGGAGTTCCTTTTCACAATTGTTGAATTTTTCCTCCACAGTGGATAAAGTTTTACTCGCATAGGAGATTACTTTATTGACCGTGTCATGCTTTTGATATAATACTGCAGTCAAGCACGTATTAGAGAACCCCGTCTCCAGGAAGAACTCCTTGTTTCTGACAGGGTAAGCTAGGCAAGGCGCTTGTGAAAGGCTTCTTTTGAGTTGTATTACTGCCTAGGCTTGTTCTGGACCCCTTCAAAAGGTGGATCAGGGGTCTTGTGATCTCTGCGTAGTCCTCAATGAACTTTCTACTGTAATAAGTTAGTCCAAGGAGGCGCCTTAGTTCCTGCAGAGTTGTGGGGTCTTTTAATTTCTGGTGTGCTTCCACTTTCTTTTCCTGGGGACAGAGACCCTGAGGAGTAATCTCATGCCCCAAGAAAATGACACGGTTCTGCACCACTTTTGAAAGGAGAGTTTTGCTCCAGCAGCCCTCAACTGTGTCAGAACATAACGGATCTCCGCTATGTGTTCCTCCACAGTTGAGCTTTTTACTAAAACATCATCTACATAGGCCAGGTTACCCCTTTCACCCAGGTCGGGCATGGCCAGCTTTTATTGGTCCTCCCTACTGACAGATACAATCCAGTACTCATTGGTCAGGTCAATGGCAGTGAATACCCTTAACCCCTGGATCTGGGCAAGCCTTTGGTCAATGTAGGGAAGAGGCCATCGGGAAGTATGGACTCGTTTGTTAAGCTCCCTTAGGTCGGCGTAGAGTCTCCACTGACCCTTTGGCTTCAAAATCCCCAGCACCGGATTATTGAAGGTGCTGTGGACTGGACAAATTATCCCATGGGACTCAAGGTTCTTAATTATTTCAGTAAGGGACTCCATTGATGCGAGAGGCAAGTGATATTGCTTCACAAACACTGGAGTCATGCCAGGGTCCGTGGGAATTGTTGTGGTGTGGATGTCAGTGCGACCACAGTCATATGAGTCCCTGGCAAAGAGATCTTGGAAATCTAAGAAAACTTGTTTCAATTGTTGCTTTTGCTCCAGAGTCTCACAGGCATCAGCTAGGTTCACTCTCTCTTCAACCATCTGCCTGAAGCATGGAAAGACTTCCGGTTTTGCTATCTCAGTGGCCTCCTCGAGCTGGGTGGAGAAGTCCCTGGTCAAAGTGCTGATTTGGACTGGTGGCTTCAGGTGGGGAAGGCAGTCATCATGGATTTGGAATATCACCTCATCCCTCCTGAAGTCAAAGGTCACATCTTCTTTACCATAAGGGCAGGAAGTGTACACCAGGAAATTCCCCCCATGCCGGGTGAAGATCCAATCTGGGGTTGCGTCATCGTCGCTATCACTGTCAAAACAGTCCTTGGGGATTGGTCCTAACAGTTCATTACCTAAACCTGTGGAAAAATGTCGGTCATCAACCGCCATTCCAATAATGGTGCCTACGGCCAGAGTGATACTCTTTAAGTCGCTGTTATCCACCTCTATTGGAATGGTGTCATGTTCTATGTTGACTAATGGTGTTGGGTTTACCCCCAACCCTTGCTGTTGGAAATAAGCATTATGATAAAAATAGGCATCAGGGTTTTTCAGTTTCTGTCGTCTTTTGACTTTCACTTCCAGTGAGAATTGTCGGTCCGTTCTGTGATGGTGACTTCCTCTCCAATCTGAATTTCAACTACATAAGGCAGCAATTGAGCTGACCTAAATGCTTTTTCTGGGTCATCAAAGTCCATGGGATTACCTGCTAATCGGGACCAAGCTTTGAAGTTTATTAGGTCCAAACTAATGGCAAAGCAATTGAAAATGTCACTGCCTAAGCAAAATGCGGCAGGGACATCTCGCACGAACCAACAATGAACTATGCTATTTTTGCCTATGGAGATTCTGAGCATACACCTGCTAGGCAGGAGATGTTTGGAATGGGCGTTTTCTAGATCCAGATCCCATTTGTCTAACAGTTTAAATGTGGGAATGGCTGGATCTTTTGGGAGTTTGCGGAACATGGCGAGAGGTAAGCGATAAAGCTCTTACCGTTGTTCACACACACTTAGGCGAGAACAGAGTCCTTCCCTTCATTTAACTGAATAGGGATGAACAACTGCTCTCCAATTTTCTGAATATCAGCCAGGCTTTGAGCTGATTTCTCATCTTTCTGGTCTATAGGTGTGGGATTTTCTGATTGTGAATTTGTAAAGAATTTCAGAGTGTTTCCTTCCAGTGAGGAATGCCACCTTAGACTGGAAGGAAGGTTGATTTTCAGAAATAGAGAGGACCCCACCATGTCTGGGATTTGATTATTCTGGAAGTGAAATTCTATTTGATCAGGTTTTTGTTCAACCATGTGGCATGTGCTGTTTAAACTAACATGGTTGACACTCTGTTTCAATTTTATTGGTCGGTTAGTCTGGGTCCAGAGGACCTTGTTTACGCAATCTATGAGGGGTGGCAATCTACGCAGGATGTCATTCCCTAGTAAACAAGGGGTGCCCTCTGGAGTCACAACTATGACCGGGTGCTTCACCTTGTGTCGCCCAATTTTGATGTCCAAATCTGCAGTCCCCTTGACGGGAATTTCCTTCCTGTCGAAGTTCAGAAGTTGTCCAGGAAGAGGGGTGAGAGGAATTTGGTATTTCTCCCCCCTTCCTGAATTCAGTTGGTCAAAGGCCCCTTTTGACAGAAGAGTAGCTTGGGATCCAGTGTCCACCAGTGCCAAAATTGTACATTGCCCCTGTATTTTGACCGGGGCATAAAATCTCCCCTCCTTTTCCTCAAGGGGGCAAAGACAATGTACATTTTTATTCTTGGACAACTGGTGGGTTAGTTTCTTGGCTTTGGGCATTGACAGGAAGGTGATTTGGGCAGGAGTCTGTTTGGTGTCTTGGGAATCTGAAAGAAAAAGGTGACAGCTAGATATGAGGGAAGTTTTGGGTTCACCTGGTTCTGGTTCTGGGCTGTCCCCCTCCCCATTTTGGAGGCAGTCACCAGGACGTGTTTGAACCAGGGGATTTTCATGCTGGTGATTCTGGGGTTTAATGATGGGTGGTGCTAACTCGGTCCCCACATCTACCCAGTATTCATGAAAGAATATTAAAACATTTTTTTACAAATTTGGGAGAAAAAATAATCATAATCTATATTTTTACAGTAATCTTTCAAAAGGAAATGATGTTCCGCACAAGTTGTATGCACATTGCACTGATTCCTAAAATTTCTGGGGTAACAAGGCAGAACATGTTTTTTCACACATCTTAAAGTTTGCATACCTGACATTTTTCAAACATCTTGCATTCTAATGGCATTCATAAGTAATGGCAGTCCCTGTCACTCTGTGGTAGACAGAGCGGCCAGGGTTGTGGAAGAATATGAAGACACAACAAGGACTACCTCAATTCAAAACAAAATGTGTGGGAGTAGTGCCTTTTCCTGTTTCACTTGTGTTATATAGATTATTTAAATAATACAAAAAGGATGCACCTATGAAATGCATTTACTGAAGACATTACAAGACTTGCTAACATGAGTCATTGTGCTGACTAGAGGGCATGCCCGGTCAAGTCTGTTCTCCATGGTTTAAATGCAACTAATATTTATAATTATGTTTTAAACACAAACACGAGGATTAGCATAACTCTGTGATTATCTACCTTAGAAATGGTATTACCCAAATTGGCCTTTTACAATTTACCTTTTGTCCTAATTGAACTAATTATAGCGGTCCTAATAGACCTTCTGCACAATTGACTTTTATATTATTTTAGTTATATAATATATGTATTGGGTTGGTTTTGGATTATAAATAATATAAGGGGATTGGGTGGGGGGTGTTGGGGTTTTTGAATTGGGTAGGGGTTGCAAGGGTTTTATCTCTGCATATATGTCCTAATTGACCTTTTAAATTAGGTAAATTCTCCTAAGGTCTTCTCCCAAGGTCAATTGTGAAAAGGTCAATTAGTATACATCCTTAGAAACAAGGCAAATGGTGTATTCTTATCAGGAGGTAATTCCTTATCTAATTAGAATAAATAATCAGTTTGAATCAGAATTGTCTGCATTTATTAAAGGTTAATCAAATTATTAATATTCATAGCTTTATGACTAAATATCCAACAATTTACGTTGCATATACAGACATGCATGTTGGCTGGGGGATTACAGAAATTCCTGTTTCATCTGTGTGTCAAGCTGCTACAAGAAAAAAATAGCATAACATTGATGTTGCCTTTAAAATGTTTGTGGGCAGATCGGGCCATCACCTTTTTCTTTTCACATGCACAGAAATTATAATAAACCAATGAAGATTCTGTGAGTATATTCTATGGAAGTGCTTGACTTTGAGGCAAGCCAATGGGACAATTTGACTAATCAAATAGTGTGACATACATGTGGGAATATTGTATATTTTAAAAGCAGGAACACAGAGGGAATCTGACTCTCTGACCCTGGAATGAAAGGCTGCAGGGAAGGAAAACATCAGTTCCAAAGGGTTGAATTAATAAGAGAGACCAACTGAAGAACTGTGAGACCATAAGAACTGCTGAAGGGATGCTTCCAGTTCCAGGCAGAGAAGGAGAATATTAGGCAGTTCGAACATGAAAGAGGGGGCCTTTCTGATTGAGAAATTTCCAATCTGTGAGCATCCATGCTGATTCCAAAAACTGAAAATGGTCCTTCCAAAATAAGTATAAGAATTAATCAATTGAAATGATACATGCTCTTTATAACTATTTCCTGCAAGTCCTAGAAATGCGGGTGGACTGGAAAGGGTAAATACATTGAGTGTGTAATTGGAATTTAACAGTACATTCTTACTGCCTATTATAATGAAGTGAGTAGTAATTTCAATCCAACCAAAAAATATATATTTCTGAGCTGTGTCTGTCGTATGATACAGAAAGCACTTCTGTGTAGCCTGCATACAGCTCTTTGTAAATATCAACCTAATTCAATTGTGCCCAAAGCATTTTCACAGAACTAATTAACATTTGTCTGTGATTTGGAGAGGGTAGCACCAGCCACTAATGAAGTATTGCTTCATATTGTGTGTTCTGTGAAAGTCAAAGATACCTAAAAAGGATTTGAAAATGAAAGGGAGACTAGTAGAGTAATTTCTACTCACATAGAAAAGGATGCTAATGTAGAATCCATGCAACTCATCACTCTTGACTTTACATAATATAGACAAAGAATCTCATGCAAGCAGGGCTTAATCAGTGAAATAAAAGCGGATGGTTACTCAAACTTGTACAAAAATATCCTAAAACTATTGTTCTAGGTTGGGTGGGTGAACCGAACTTTTAACCTAACCCAATACTTCAGAATTCAGATACAACTCATTGTAAACCTACTTTGAAACTGTGCAATCACAATAGCAACCCACAACACCATATTTACATGGGAAATGTGATGCATGCAAACAGTTCTCTTATTCCAGCACTGAATAATGTGTCCTGTAACTTTATGCGTAATTTAGAAATGTTAATTTGTAAAGAGAGTTTTGATAAACTGACTGTAAAGCGGCAATATGCTCATAGAATTAATTACTACTTAGTTGTGGCCTTGTATTATTTAAGGTTATAATTGGTAAACATATTATCAATAGTTCTGGTGTGTGTTGGAATGTGCGTATTATATTTAGCTAGACAGTCAGAGGCAGGACAGGTTTAATTGGGAAAATAAGGTCATGTAATAAGTATCTAGTGTTCTGTGGTGACTTCCCCTGCATAAAGTAATAGGACCATCATCAATGTATTTAATTTAAATAAATAAGAGGCCTGTGGATCACCATTCCGTGATGAACGTCTGGGAGTTCAAAAAGGGCACGTAATGCCTTTTTCTGTGCACTGCAAAGATTGGGATTACTCATATAATCCACCATGGGTAGGCTTTGCTGGCAGGTTGATTGATTACCGGGAAGTATACTTTGAATAACTACGTACCCAGATTGGGCCAAAAAGAGAGCGGCTGTGTGACCTAGTATTGCTACTTGGTCTCTAGCTTTTGTTAGGTTCTTTGATTACCCCTATGGCCCATCAGTTGGTATATGGTGAAGAAGCCCTTTGTGCTTTATTGTGAACTAGCGTAGAAGTCCATGTACATGGCCCAAAGTGCAGGTTTAGATTAACACAGTAGGACCACTATATATCCTAAGGCAACAGCTCCCTCTAGCGGTGACAATAGGCATAGCTATACACATTGGCATTGTCTCTATATATCTTAAGGCAACAGCTCCCTCTAGCGGTGATAACAGGCAAAGCTACTGCGTTGGACAAACATACAGGACAAACATACATTTGGCCTTTTATTATCGTGTTAGATTAGATTGTTTCATATTTAGTGATTGCTACAATGCACCTTTTAACATTTTCTCATTATCAGAACCATTAGAGTTTTGCTTATCATGTATTTCATTTGGAAGATTGTTTTGGTGTGGCGATATATTTTCAATGACATTTTTCTCCTTATACAATTGTATATATTGTATTTACTTTTCAGGAAAATGACTTGACAAATGGAGCATAAAATAGAAAACAAAATACCATAAAATAAAAGATGCTAAAGCACACAAGGTAATAATTCAAAACTAATTTGGCATACTTTGACAAATTCTGTATAAATCTGCCTATACGTACATCGATCCTATGTAGCCCTATAGATAAGACAGGTTTTAAGCATGAGAATCACCCTGGTCTGCTTTGTTAACATAGTGATAGTGTCAGAGAGCATTTGGGGCTGCATAGTCTTATAAATCGCTCAGACATTGGGATGGAGTACGTGTCTAGGCTTACCTATGAAACATCTGGAATTTGGGAGCCATCATATACTTTGCTATGAAGGCCATGCTTGCAGGGATATATGCAAACAAATCACCATGTAGAATGGCAGAATGGTTGAATGTTAACATTGTACACAGCAGATTTTCAGCTCAGTTTGCTGTTGATCCACAATCAAGGCAAAGAAAAATAGCATTGTACGTGTGTCGGAAACAGACCACTTAAACCTAACCAGCCCTTCAGACCCTTCACCTTTATAGACCAGTAGTCACCCGACCAACTCAAAACTAAGGAATATTCTGGAATCCATCACTAGGCCTTCTTCTAAAAGAATCCCACCTCCCATCCATACAATGACTTTCTTCATTAGCACTCAGCCTTTTCTCAGTGTTTACTTCTGGTTACAAAATCATATGACGATTTCCAGCCCCATGATTCTTCCTCTCCCACCATGACTATCCCTGCTCCTTTATGAGCAGTCCATGGTTTATTCCATTCCTTACCAATCTTAGCCATCACGTTGGTCGAAACGAGGTTCGCTCTGATTCCTGCTATTCTGCACTTGAGCACTTTTCCTGTTCTGCCATTTGCACGTGCCCACGGATCACTAAAACAAGATGGGGCAGAGCCACACCTTTACTTTGATGCATCAATGCCCCACAGAGTCAGCTGAAAAGGAAATATCAATAAGGCTTTGCTAATATGATGCAGCCAGAGGGTGTCCTAAATGTTATATTCATCTGCCTTATTTTACTTATGTTTCACGTATTCATTTTTCTTTATGCACTTTATTTTCATTTCCCCCCACATTATCGACTTTCAAATTAGTTTATTTGTGGATGTAAGCGTTTCTTCACAAAGTGGATTCATGTTGCTAATGTTGAACTTGGAACTGGAGTCTCCAAAATGTGGTCATCAGGTTGGGAATTCGACTCCCCGAATATATCTTGTCCTAAATGTGACCTCTTTCAGAAGATGTGTAGTGGCGAGAGCCTGTAGCCCGCTATCACGGTTGTATTACCACTTATCACCTTCCAGAATAACAAGAGTTCTGGGCATTCTCTGATCATGATGCTCGGCAGTACAATGTTATTTTTTTTCTAGTTCAGAATACATTTCCAAACATGTCTTCTCATATTTTATAATATTCTCATAATGTATATGGATAGCAGCCTTATCCATATAAATGATGATCTTCACAAAAATGGCATTCCAAATGTGATATGGCTGCCTTCTATGTTTTGTGCTAATATTTCAAATCTACATTTCAACCAATTAATGATTACTGCCTTTCTTTGCTTTAGGTCTGTGGCTTGCTGCAGCTGAGCAGTGCATTGGAGATGAAGGAGGTCACTAGTGGCTTGTGAAGCACTCAATATCAATCAGAGCAGCACACCTAAAGCACTGTGTAAGTGATTGCTCCTCACTGGCAAGCTCCTTTTATAGCTTGTAATTACTCTTGTAAGCGGTGAGTGCTAAAACTTTACTGCAACAAATAGCGAAGTGTTTACTTTTTGGACCCTGATTGATTTTCTGTTGGGTAGAGGCTTCTGCAGCGAGCAATATAATGGTCCCCTGTCACTGTTCGAAGAGACGAAGGGCTTTTTTCCTGCAGTAACATGTCACAAGGCACATTGGGTCATTTTAGGAGCAGGATGAAAGCAATATGCAAGCATCTCTCACTTTTATATATAAAGGCAAAAGCTCTAGTTTTGCGAAATTAGGCAGTATATTTGACAAAACATGGCCAGGGTTATCATAGATGCTGGCAAGTTTAGTTAACAATTCCGCAGTTAAATAAATTAGGCAAGCTAAAATAGGTTGCACATCGCAACTTGCTAGTGAAGAATTGGTTCTTGTAGAAGCACTTTTATTGGGGGCACCTTATTCAGATCAATTTAACACTCAACCCCCAAACAAAATGAGCGCGACTATCTATATTAAGCTGTTGTTACGCACATAGGCAACCCCAGTATATTGGTCTGTTGTACAACAATCCCAATCACACCCTCTTGGGACGAGAAACAATCTGTGTTGTAATAATGGATCCATTTATAAAAAAAAAATGTTTTTAGTATAAATTATATAATTCATAGGTATTCCCCTCTCACAATACAAAAGAGGTGCACCTTAAATGCTGCTGGCAATTGTAGCTCACAAAGAAAATGCAAACAAAAACACTGCAACCTGCTTGGCTTTATTCAATTATCCACTGAATAAAATAAACACTGCAGAGTTGAATTGACATAATTGATTAAAAAGAAACAACCAATCAAAAGGTGTACGGCTGATAATAATACATTGATGCTTACCTTTACTTACTTTAAATGACAGACACAATATTCATGCACATTTTTAAATATACCCATGTACCAAAAAGGCGCCGTGATGATTCTTGAGAAATGAATACAAGCAGCACAATTGTAAAGAACCTGCAAATTGCTAACTACTGGTTTGTGGAGGTTAACAAATGCCTCTATTGGATTTAAAATTAAACCTAAGTTTCCCAGGCACAAATGAAAAGGGGAGTCTGATTCTGCCAACAGGTTTGTCTGATGCTATTCGTGCCACATTATGCCCCTTGCCTCTGAACTATACAGAGATAGGCTCATTCTGGTCTTTTTCTTCAGATTATGGTTTTCGCAGGGCAAAATCTAATTTGATTGCACTGCAAGCCTGTGGCATCCGTGGTCATGAACGCTCACAGATCCTGATAGAAGGAAAACAACACTATAATATATTTTAGAACATTTTGAACATTTTGGTGATGCAACATTAAAATATTCTTTACGGGCTTCAGATCACTATTAGTTGCTTTAGTTGGATAAGGTAGAACAGGGGCAGTAGAATTTGAGAGGTATCCCTCCGCTAAATCTGGATCCTGCTGTCTGGCATATCAGCAAGTCAAGATCATCTCAACAGACTTTGAAAGAATCATCATCAAACTAGGGCATTACTGCTATGGTAAACACCTAAAAAGAAAAGTCTTCAATTGTTTGACAAAATTCAACAACATGAGGCATAACCATAATGCAATGGGCAAGGCATGTCATAACAATGGGGCAAAACAAGAGAATGGCAGCCAATGGAAAGCTCAACAACGATGAATATAGATAACCTCTCCAAGTGCTGTCTGCTCACCACCTGGTTGCTGAGAGCACATACAATTCACATAAAATGTATACTAAATTCATTTTGATGATAACCTTCATATGCCTGTGTGAAAAACACAGCATACACTCTTTGTGATGATTCAGTTATTTAATGATATGTAATTAAATGGGTAGTGAGGGAACAGACTCATGTGAAACAGAGCCAGTGCATTTTGGACTAGGCTCATCATCAGGGCAGAGTCTGCGTCATCATGCAATGAGAACCTGAATCATCCAGCAACATTCAAGGAAGGAGATAGATAACCTGTGTCGCCAGTATGATGTATTAGTGTACTAGTAGATGTACTAGAAGATGTACTAGTGTACTAGTGAAGTCCTCCCAAGAGAAGACAACCTTTGAAAGTAAATTCATAACAGTTGGCTGAAGAATTAGAGTTTCTCTGGTGGACTAAAACCAACCATTTTGGTTTTAGTACACTAGAGAAACATTCATTTCTCAGCCAACCAGGTGGTGAGCACACAGAACTTAGAGAGGTTCTCTAAGTTCATTGTTGTTCCGTATAAATATCATGCCTGTGTGCAAGGCGCATCTGACTGCAGTGCTCTCTGTATGCATTTGAACTTAACATTTATTGTTAACCGTTTTTGTTGAAAGGTGGTGCCCACCAAGCATATTGTTTATATCCAGTAAAAAGCGGTCACCATATTTGACAAAGCATCACATTTACCTTTCCCAAACATGTATTTTGTTTCATAATGAAATATTATTTTTAGTAGGTGGTGCAGGGCAGCTTTTGGCAGACCAATTAATTAGCACTGTGGTCTGGAAAACCATTAACATGGTCTGTCAATTGAAATAGCTCTCTATTCTTTAAGAGATGCAGCAGATAAAACACAGCTTGTGCTTTCTTCTAAAAACAGGTCTTAATTGAGAAGTGGATCCATAAAGATATCAAACATGTTGACCCCTTTGATAATGTATGCTGGAGGGAATTCAGTTTTGTGGCTATCAGTCAATCTTATGTAATGTCCTCACCTCTTCCTACGGAAATTAAGATATACTCCATCTCAATGGTATTTGACTTCAAATTGACTAAGGACATCCATGTTTCAATGGACAGGAGGAAACCTTTTAAATGAAGGATGTCAGAAACAGAACACACTCTCAGATATAATTGGGTGTCACCTGCATACTGGTGGATCAACATCCCTACTCTGCTACCTGCCAGATCTCATTGTGGCTTCATGTACATATTAGACATCAATAGTCATAGTGTGCAAATTGAGAACATCCAGATATCATATGCATTCTGCAAAGTTGGTCAGAAGAACCATATCTAAGCCAGCTGAGAGATCCAGCAGTAAAAGCAGGCAGGCCCCACCCTTGTTCATCATCTGCAGTGCTTCTTCCACCAGATGTAAGCTATCAGTCGCTATTCCAAAGTAAGGGCTGCAGACAAAATGAGAAGATTAAAGCAGATCAGCTCCAACCAGATTGCGTGAAGCTGAACTGCTGCAGCCTTTCCAAGATTCTTCCCTAAAGTGGAAGGTGATTAAAAGGCCTTAAATTACTCCAATCACGGGGGTCAACATTTTCCATCTTCAGCAAAGGAAAAAATATGACCAGACTGTCAGATGAGAGGAAGAGCTGTTGCAAGGAGGCATTCAAAACTAATAATAAGAGGGCATAAGCATCATGTTTTAATTGCTTTATAATACCTGAAGTCACATTACATTCACATGATATGTGGAGTTCGAGGTCTTAATATATAATACAATTGAAATTAGGTAACCGATTTGTAAAGACTGAAAAGATGGCCATTTTGTACACCCCTTGAGGTTAAATAAAGTGGTCAAAAAACATTCTTACGATAATGCTGTTGCATATTATATCTAATATTTATATCAATAGACTTTTGAACAGCATGCCCAATTATTTCTTCTGTAATTGGATTGACAGTAACATGTACTAGCTAACAATATGCTGCCACAAATCATTTAAGATGGAGTGCAGAGCATCTGCATTAATCTCATAGGACCACACATTTGCAAAATAAACGAAATCAGCACTAAAATGTTAAAAGGACAATCTTTTAATGATCAAGAGGTCTGCCTCTCTTGCTTCCTTTGTCCTATATTGTTAACACAATCAGAGAAAGAGGAAAATGGCACCAGAAAAGCTATATCCAGTCTAACATGGGTAATTATAATTTCTGGAAAGATTAAGAATGTGATGTTGATGATATTATTTCCAAATGCCTCTTCATTTCTTGCATTGTAGCAAATGCAGGCAAGTTAAAAGCATCAAATAATTATGAGATACTAGATAACATAAAATCCAAAAATTGCTCAACACAAACTCTGTTAAAACCAGGAGGTTTATAAACAATATGCAAGAGAATGGGGTCTTCAAATTTGAAATCTGCACAGAACGTGTAATTCATTTAAAAGCATTAAAATGTGTTGACAGCAGCCACAGACTTTTCGTATAGACGTAAATATCATTACCACCATCCCCCTTTTCAATACTCTATCAACATGATATAAACCTTAACAGGTTAGAATTAATTCGTCAAAGGTAGGTGATGAGATGGAAAATCAAGTTTCAGTCAAAAAAGGATGTTAATTTCAAAATCCATTACTATATCCTTAATAGCATGTGGATATACGACTGCCGATCTGAAAGTAAATAATGCATAATACTGCAAAAGTCATTTCTGATTTGCTAGAATGAGTTTTGTATGTACGGTAGTGCAGTGTCATCCTTAAAGCCACATTCATGCACTGTTATTTCTTTTTTGTGGTACAACTGAAATTCTACCTACTTTGAAGGACACGTTCTGTATATTTTCATGTAGTGATTTGAATCCTCTATTATGAAAGAATATACACAAGTAGAGAAACAAGATATGTACACCTGTTTTCATGTCCAGTGTTCTTTGTTTGCACTCCCAAGTTTAGAGATCAAACAAGTAGGAATAATTGTAAAAATACAATGACTTGGAGGGCCACACATGTTACTCTGCGGGACAACTATCTTGCAAAACAATCTATAAGTGAACATTTTCTTCTATAGCAAAGATTCATAATGATGTATGGTTACATCATATGTGTACATAAGTGTAACGCAAGATCATATACAATTTTTATAATAATTCATATAGCTTAGTTATCCCTAGAAATGTATGCACAATGAATGCTCATCATAACAAAGGTTGTGTTCAAGAACACCTTTTATTCACTGTACATATTCATGAAACACTATCCATATTGTGCACAACTAAACTGCAATCTTTATATCAATTCTACATAATAATTACACTCAATCTTACTACATTTGAACAGACACACATAATCTCATATCTAGTCCACATAAAGAATGCAAACAAGTACAGCTTAATTATTGATAAACAATATAAAATATAAAACATAGATCCTTTTCCACTTCCAAAATGTACAATTACTACATCAATTCAACCTGATTTGTTACATGTATAATCACATGCTGTAGATAAATGTTGTCACACAAAAGGAAACACACATTAAAAAGAAACACACATTAAAAAGAAAATAATAATAATAAAAAAAGTCTTCCAAAAGCACATGGAAAAAAGACAAAACACACATTAAAAAGAAACATAGATCTCACACACGGAAGTAGCAATAACATTGGCAGGTGTCACCTACCATTCAAGGATGGCATATATGAAAATGTGGCTTTAGTTAAAATACAAAGACAAAAAGAAAGCTAATCTATGCATGATGGAGCAAATTATTGATACAGATCATAAGTCTTATATTATTTAGCTACACTAAAAGTTGAAGCCAGAGCAAATTAAAGGCAAGTTATATTAACAAAAATAACAAAATCATCAATGTACCAAGCAGCATAAATAACAATAATAGCAAAACATGTAATGCAGCACAAAAGTGTAAATACAGCAATGTACGAAGCAGCATGGAAAACGGAAATTCTTAAAAGCAACTTTAAAAGTTACTTATGCCTCTACAAAATGACAACCACTTTCACAAAGCTTTCATCATGATGCACTTCAGCATCAGAGAGCAGTGGATTGAAACCAGGCCCTACTAATTGGTATCTTCAAGAGCTCTGACAGAGATCCAGAGCTTTCGCTGGCGTGAAATAAAATGAGTGACCCACAAGAGTACTCATGTCTGCCATATAAATAAGGAAATATCAGCATGTACAAGGGCTAATAAAGTGTTGGGCTCCACAACCACAGTAGCAGTAAGACAGTATGTCAGCATTTGCAGATGATCATCTTTTAGAATAAGCTAGAAGCATTTGGAGATTATAATATTTTTTCAGTATTCTCTGTCTCTTTATGGTGATACAAAATTAAAACAAGATTATGACCAAACAGACTGGAGCTGTAGATTTGCTCAATCTTCTATCATAGCAATCGGACAAGATTTAGATGTCTCATCTTCCTTATATAAAGAATATAGAAATAAGTCTGATGGACGCATACATGTATTAGTTTTGACCTTCTAATGCATTTTTTTTTCATCCAAGCTAAGGTATTCACAGTTGTTGATTTATACAATGTAGATAGAGCAAGTTAAGTGCATGTGCGCATTTTCACATATGACTCTAGAACATCTAATAGCAGGGGAAGCACCTTAGACAGTGAGACAACATATATGTTCTGATTTTGAACATCCTATCTATATATGTACAAAACATGTTAATCACAAATGTAGGACACATTGTGGAAAATACATACTTACATACACAAGAAATACATCTGGCACAAATAGGTTACACTAATTTTGGAAATATCCAATATCCAATACAATACTGTAGGGTAATAGGTCACAAATCACTATGATGAACCACTCAAAATGATCCATGAGTACTTTCCATTGTTGTCAATGGAGATCAGGGTCAGAGTGGTACTTTGCCTTATTCAGTAAGGAGTTTGCTTTTACAAGATGGTTAGATAAGGTGCAAAAGTATGTCCGCATGAAGCAATATATAATACACAGCAGCCTTCCGATACCCGTGTAAACCACAATTATAATACATTGCAGCCTGCAATGTCCATATAAAATATAATTTTGGAAATAATGTTCTAATTGAATATTAGTTATGATTTCACAACTGACCTGTAATAAGTATACATCACACCTGCTCAGTAATCAGTTATTATTTATTCATTTATTTTCTTTACTGTGATTTAGTTCAACACTAAACTTTTCACATCTAGTTCATCCATTACATAATAATAAAATTACATTTTAAATTAACATTACATTTCAAAAATACATTAATAATTCATACTGTTTTACATAATATTATTTCAATATAACCCAACATATTACAACCATACTAACAAAACAAAATAGCCATCAGACTAAAATCATCAAATTTACGTTATAGAGCTTAAATCATGCAATTTAAGATGAGCCATCCTGATGACCTATGGAAGATAAGCACATAACGTGTTTAGATGTATTTTTATTAAACTGCTAAACATGTTTTTCTGCAACACATTGCAAGCTGCCTATTAGTTTTTTTATCCATACCAATCCTACCAGTCCATACCAGTCCATACCAAGTCTGATTCTTTTTCTTTCTCATCCTACAATTCTATTTATGATGAGGCTCTTCTTTTATCCAAACATGCTTAATATTCAGACATTCTGCATGCTCAGTCTTCCCATCCCAGGCATTTGTTTCAATCTCTTTCTCGTTTGCTTAAACCTCCAAATCCTGATCATTCACTTCACTCTACTCTTACTGCTTCTGATTTTGCAATCTATTTCTTTTTCTAAAGTTGCTTCTCTCCATGCTGCTATTGTTACACCTTCATTTTCCTCTACTCCTTCTTCCAACACTTTGGTTATTCCCTCCTTTTCCTCTATTACTAATTTGGAGACCTCCTCTCTCCTAATTTTCTCCCATCCCACTGGCTCCCCTGCTGATCCTATTCCCTCTTCTTTAATACCTAAAGTTTACCCTTCTCTTGTCTCCTACCTTACTACCCTTCTTAATATCTCTCTTCTTACCTTGACTTTTCCTTCTTTCTTTACACATGCTTCTATTCTTCCTATTCTTAAGAAACCATCTCTTGACCCCTCTCTTTCTTCTAATGTCCGTCCAATCTCTCTTCTTCCCTATCTTTCTAGATTGCTTGAATGACTAGTCTATACCCAGATACTTTTGTTACAGAGAATTCTATTCTTCCTTCTCTCCAGTCTGGCTTTTGTCCTTGCCACTGAACCGAAACTGCTCTTCTATCTGTATGTGATTCTTTGCTCTCTGCCCATTACACTAAACATTCTTCTCCTGTCACACTTTTGGATCTGTCTGCTACATTTGATACTGTTGATCATACTTATCTTTCTAACTGCACTTACTCTGTTTCCTGGGCTGGTTCCTCCTGCAACACTGTACCTGTTTTTAATGGTGTTCCCCAAGGTTCTGTTCTTGACCCCTTTCACTTTTCTCTTTACACTTCTCCTCTTGCTGCAATTATCTTGTTCTTTGGGATTTTGCACGACTTTTATGCTGATAACAAACACCTTTTTTTTATTTCCCTTTCTATGTTCACATCAGCTAGTCACGATAATTTAACTTCCTGTTTACTTACAATCAAGTCCTGGATGGCTGATCACTATCTTGTCCTAAACTCATCTAAAACTGAATTTCTGTTCTTCCCAGCCACCACTATCCCCCACCTTCACCTCCCACTTATGCCTTTTCCCCTCCTTCTTCTTTACCCCTTTCTAGCAGTGCTCATAATATCAGCCTTTACCTTCACACTGACGTATCCCTTTCTCATCACATTTCCATTACCCCTCATTCTTCTTGCTTTCATACTTTTATTATAGGCAAAGCTTGTTCCTTTCTGATTTTTGGTGCTACAAAACTTTCACTATTCTCTTTGGTCATCCTTTCGCTCATCTAGCTCCACTTAAGTCTGTCTTGAATGCTTCTATTCACCTTTTGTACCAGCAATCCCCCTGTGATTCTATTTTTCAATCTCTTTCCTCGCTTGGTTGGCTTTCCTTCTCCACTGGGCTCAAATTTAATTTTCGTTTGCATTATGTTCAAATCCCTCTATGTTCTTGCCCCCAGTTATTTATCATCTTTGGTATCTTTTTATGCTCCTACTCGCTACCTTCATTCTAAATCTCAATTTCTATTATCTGTCCTTTGGTCTCCCTGTGCAAAATCTCAATTCCGTTTGGTCTCTTTTCTTTCCTTGCTCAACCGGGATTCTCTTCCCTTCCCTCTCCATTTGGTTACTTCCTATTCGTCATTTCATACCTCTCTAAGGAGCTATCTTCTTCAGTCTTAAAATCCTTCCTCTGAAAATGTATGAAACTGAATCAATCTGTACCTTATTGTACAGTAACTTATTTTTGTACAGTGCTTTGGAGTAAAGTGCTCAATAAATGATAAATAAATACTGTAAGTGATTTCAATCCGGCACTTCACCCAAGTCAATGCCTAGCGTGTAATGCGCAACTGAAATCCTTATTTAATTATTTGTGTCTATAAGTTCTTTTATTCTGAATGATGTACCACTTATATCATGCCCCTCTCTTTTAACCCCCCCGGTCACACTGCACCAGGAATCAGGCTGGTTTGCAAAGTTAAAATATGTATTATGTATTTCACAATATCATCACACTATTCTTAATGGCTATACAGTAATCACCAATGGGGTGATGTCACACTAAGCAATCTCTTTAATCATAAGGAGTAATAATGAGCAAAAACAGTGCAGCACAGAAATAATACTTTTGGGTGTATATTGAAATCAAATAGCAGTGTGGTTACTATGTCCCCCTGCACACCCCTCAACCCCCCCAATATGCAATGTAGAGAGATATAGAAGGAGAGAAAACAGGTTTCAAGAATGCAGAATTCAAGAAAATATATCAATCCAATCTCCCCCCAGCAAACACAAGAGCGAAACAGAACTAATTGGCAAACTGTCAAAATGGTTTTAAAGTTGGCTTTGAATGGAAGAGGTAAAACACTATAAATGGGCTAAATCACAGAAATTGTTGAAATTTTAATGGGTGCCACTTTATCTGGTTGTAGACAAACACTAACAATGGGTTGAGAGCAATTAGAAATGTGAAAACTTAATTTTGAGGTCGGGTGCAATGAAAAGCTGTTTTACACGTTATAGATTTTGCCCAAACGAAAATTTGCGGCAAACTTTTCTGCGCGCGGTAATCACGATCGCGGGAGAACTATAATGATTTGACATGCAGTTTTGGGTTCTCTGGAAAGCTTAGGATATTAGCTACAAGCAGACACTTAAATTTAGCATGAAAATTGAAGTAGTTATGGACGTTTTCGTGGAGGTCGTTTTTTTCAGATAGAGGCAAATTGTAAAACAAGGATGCGCTTTTAAAAAGACACATTTTTTTTTACCCTAGGGATGGACTATGAAGATGCAAAATACACGAGAGCACAGCCACCAGCCCGGGATGCCTCTGGATCAGGTTTTGCCTGCCGAGACGCTCGCCTTCTTCAGAAAAATATATATCAGCGCAAAGATCGGTTTAACACTACTAGTACAGAAGAAATAATGGGGATGAGATAGAGAGTTCAGGCAGTTCAAAAATATTCTAACAATGCAGTTATGGATATCATAGAGGATGGGTTTGGATAGGATGACTATGGACAGTACATAAACTAGTGACAGTCCTGTACTAAGGATACTCACTATATATGTTTGAACAGAACCGTCAGGGATTCAGGTCAGTCAAGATTTCTGGACAGCAAGGCTCTCTGGTCTGCACGGTAGGACTGGACTGGATCTGCAATGTCTCTGGTTCACCGGTATCTGGTCACAGCACGGCTCTACTGGGTTGGGTCTTTGGATTCTGGCAATAATTCTTAGCAGGAAAGCAGTACAGCACAGCCAGGCTGTTCTTTGGTTCCCCTAGATGTCTGGGGTAAATTCTGGTTTCTGGAATTTTCAAAGCCTAGCTGAGAGTGGTTCAGCTATGGAAATGGGCCTTTCTACTTGCCAAGTTTCTGGAGTCTGGAGTCTGGAATATGGATAGTTCTCTTGCAAAGTGCTCCACCAGCAATCGGTTGGTGGGTGAATGTGTGTTCTTCTAAGTCCTCAGTTGTCTCTATTTATGCATTTGATAAAGGGGTGTGTATGCTGGATTATCCTAAGTGCACCCCCTAGGTTGGCTATAGGCTAGGATCCGCTATCTCACTTCATTGGAGGAGAAAACAGCGTGTCACCATGATGATGTGGTTTTATGAGGCAGGGAATCCTCCCCTTGGGTTTTGAACATGAAATCTACTTTTCATATAATACATATTTACAATTTTACAAACTTTATAACAATAGCATATCTAGATCACATATTTTGTGGAGCAAATATTCATCCAAGCCCCGTCTCTGTAGGATCTTGGGTCTGGATTTGACAGAATTTCACACTTTTTATCCGGGCAACTATCTCTAGTGTGTCCAAAATTGGTACACATGTGTGCATTGTATATGGGCCTACGTGTGTGAAGTTTCATGCTTCTGACATAAATACATTTGCTATAAATCCACAATTTCTACAGTTATGTCCCATACCATTCTGGTTCCTCTTAAAATGTGTACCAAAAATTGACCACAGTCAATTATCAGTCTTATTAGAAATCTGCTTTTTGTCCATTGTGAATCAACAAAATTGTCTGGCCCCGCCTCCTTCTCCTTCTTGCTGCTTCAGCAGCAATCTCCCCCCACTTCCTTCTGGCAGAGGCCCTTCAGAATCCTTCCTGATTAGCATCTCCATGCCTGGGAGGAAGCCCATTGCGCTCTTCCCAGAGTAGCCCCAGTGACCCTCCCCTCTTAATAAACATCTGAATGTGAGTTCCTTGCCCAGAGAGCAGAAGGGAGGTGCCTTGCCCAGTGGGGGAAGTTGTTTTGTAGTTTTTGGCTTGAATCAGGCTTACTTTAAAAGTCAATTTGTTACATTTTTCTTTGTTGAAAATAAACTTGTAGTTTTAAAACACACATCTAGAACACTGATTCCAGGCTCTAAACCATGAACTTTAAATAGTTGCAACCTAGGTTACTCTTGATAACAGGTCACTTAGATTTTAGGCATTAGATTTTATGATACAAGTTTACAGTTTAAATGCAAGCTTTTGAAATAGTCACAGGTGGCCGCTGGTACTGCGCCCAGGTTTTGACTGCTTTCACAGGCAGGCAAGCTGGCTGTGAATGTTTTTGTGACCAATTCAGCTTTCCAGGATATTGCAATTCCCCATTGCTTTCTTGACTTCAGTAAAATGTGACACCCCGCAAGAAGATTGGATGTTTGCGGGTGTTTCGTATTTTCAGCAACCCAAATTTTTTTATAACTGCAAGATTTCAGATTTCTTTCAGCAAACACTGCTTTACATCTGTGCTCCATTTTTACATGTTGGGCAGCCAAAGGACATGTTTCAGAAGTGCGGTCTCCATTCCACCACTGACAACATTCATGGTGGATTTGGCAGCCATCTTTTTGTGCTTGGTGGAGCGCAATTTCCTTAGGTTTTGGCACACATGGGTTTTTTGTGGCCATTTTGATGATTCTGGTGCCACCAGCACACAGTGATGCCGCAGTGCAGATCAGAGTTCCCCCTCGTGACTTGACTTTTGACCGCCCGTCAAGGGGAAGTCGGGAGATTAGGATGTTGAGTTTTCTTTTCGGTCCAAGGGTAAACATGTGTCTGCTTCTCCCATCAGTGGTGGATCGACAGTTTCTCCTCGCTGGTTCCAGATGGAAGTGCATGGAGCAATACCCAAGGCCCCTTCGGTCTTTCCTCCCGGTCCTCGAGTGGTCCTCCTTGGGCTTAGGATCCATGGTTTCAGTCCAAGATTGACAAAACAGAGCATATTGTAGACATTTCCCCACCGCTATTCATGTAGTGGGGCAGATGCATACATTTGATAGATACATGACAATCTTTCTCGCTTATACTTATTACTAATTATAGCAGATGGAAGGGTTTTTACAATCGGAATTTTCTAGGGAGCTGGAATGTCCATCTCTGGGTTTCCAAATGAATCCTCTAGTTGCTGCAGAGTGCGCCGAGGATGGCAACACTTCAGTGGGTTAATGTGGACCCACTTATCTTCCCCTTCTGCCAAACTGCCTTTGGGATACAGATTTTGTAGGCGACTGGTGAGATTCTGTCTACAATTTCAAAAGGTCCCCGCAAGCTAGGAAAAAATTTGCGCTGTTTGGCCTGGTCCTTTGGAAATTGGTACAAGTATACCCGGTCTCCAACTTGGTATTCTTTTTTAGTTGTCTTAAGGTCATAGTTGGTCTTCATACTGTCTGCAGATCTTTCTAGATTCCGCTGAGCATAGGCAAAAGCATGTTGAAGGTGTTTTCTCAAATTTTCAACATACTCATGAGTTGTGGAGGGATTTATCAAAGTCTGCTCTTGGGTTCTGTAGAGCAGATGCTGGGGAAGCACCATCCTTCGTCCAGTCATCAGCTCAAATGGTGACATTTTTGTTGCAGAAGAAGGGGTACATCTGATGGCCATCAGGACAAGAGGTAATCGTATGTCCCAACTTGGCCCAGAATCTGCCACAAACTTTTTTAATATGCTCACAATTGTCTCTCAACTCCACCACTAGAGGCTTGACGGTAGGTAATGTGTAGTTTCTTTTTGACCCCAAGTATCTCCCACATCTTTGTCATCACTTCGCTAGTGAAGTGGCTACCTCGGTCTGACTCAATCCTTTGGGGTAGTCCAAAATGCGAGAAGATGTGGTTGATCATCAGGGCAGCTGCTGTTTCTACCTTGCAATTTGGGGCCGGGAGACATTCCACCCATTTAGTGAACAAGCATGTCACGGTCAACATGTATTTGTTCCCCCTAGAGGAGCGAATCACGGGCCCGATAAAACCGACTTGTAAATCTGACCAAGGCAGGGTCATTCACCTCTTTTGGAGAGGTGCACGGTGTGTGAGGAATGTTGGCTGAAATTTTGCACACACAAGACACCCCTTCAAGTATTGGTCGAGGTTCTGCCCCATGTGTGGCCAGTATGCAACCTCTCTCAAGATTTCAAGTGTCGTATGAAACCCCCTATGACGGGCTGCGGCTGCATCATGGCCGTGACTTAGCATCAGGCTTTGGAATGAGGTAGGGATCACCCACTGATCGTGGCCAGCCAGGGATCTCCTTACCAACAAACCGTCTTGCATTCGGAAAATTTTTGGACATTTCATCAACATTCTGAGGTCCTCTTTTGTAATCGTTATCCGTCAGGGGAATGTTCTCATGGTCCTCAATGTGTTGATAAAACTTACCAATTATTGGATCCCCTTTTTGAGCTGTAATCAAATCAGCATCTGCGGTCTCCTTACTCCATTGTGCAGTTGAGAGTTCATTGTGAGCATTTGTCTGGGACCTAGTGATAGCAGTGACCTGGATTTCACCCAACAGGGACCCGATCTCAAGTAGATCCCCTTGGATGGCTCCGGTTTTGGCCAGCTGATCAGCTAGGTCATTTCCAGTTGTGTCTGGTTCCTCTACTTTAGAATGACCCTGCATCTTTTTCCAGTAGATGGTCATCCTATTCGAGGTGACCAGATCATCAATATTTTGGATTAATTTCCGATGTTTCAATGGTTTGTTATTAGCACGTAGCATGTCTCTGGTTTTCTAGTTGACCAGGTGCTCCACGAACCTGTTCCGTACATAATCCAAATCAGTGATTAAGACCAGTTCGTGGAGTTGGTGTTGGACAGCAGTGAGGATGGCTTGATGCACAGCCATCAATTCTGCCACTTGACTACTTCGGGGACTGATTTTGTACCCAGCGGAGGGTTCTGGGGCATCATTCACCCATGCATTCCCCACGCCGGCCACAAGTTCTTTTTCCCCATTGTTGTCAACATGGTAAGAGCATCCATCCACATAGACAGTGGGCATTCCCTCACACTGGTCTTCTTCAAAGACTTTGTGTGGGGAATTACAGTATGCCTCCATGTTGTCCTTGATTTTAAGACTTTCGTCCTCGAGACAGTTTTCTCTGGCACAATCATGCAAGTCAGCCAGACCTTACGCGAGGGGACTCTTCTTGTTTTGGCCATATCTGATCTCCACAGGAAAGCCTTGCATTGACAGAATCCAGGAAGTAATTCAGGAATTACTCACATTTCCTCCTCGGATTCTGTCACTTTGGAGATATTGCAGAGGCTGGTGTGGAGTCTCCACTATGATGTGTTCCCCCTGGATATACAGGCGGTAATTCTTCAATGCCCACACCATTTCCCAGGAGTTCCTTTTCACAATTGTTGAATTTTTCCTCCACAGTGGATAAAGTTTTACTCGCATAGGAGATTACTTTATTGACCGTGTCATGCTTTTGATATAATACTGCAGTCAAGCACGTATTAGAGAACCCCGTCTCCAGGAAGAACTCCTTGTTTCTGACAGGGTAAGCTAGGCAAGGCGCTTGTGAAAGGCTTCTTTTGAGTTGTATTACTGCCTAGGCTTGTTCTGGACCCCTTCAAAAGGTGGATCAGGGGTCTTGTGATCTCTGCGTAGTCCTCAATGAACTTTCTACTGTAATAAGTTAGTCCAAGGAGGCGCCTTAGTTCCTGCAGAGTTGTGGGGTCTTTTAATTTCTGGTGTGCTTCCACTTTCTTTTCCTGGGGACAGAGACCCTGAGGAGTAATCTCATGCCCCAAGAAAATGACACGGTTCTGCACCACTTTTGAAAGGAGAGTTTTGCTCCAGCAGCCCTCAACTGTGTCAGAACATAACGGATCTCCGCTATGTGTTCCTCCACAGTTGAGCTTTTTACTAAAACATCATCTACATAGGCCAGGTTACCCCTTTCACCCAGGTCGGGCATGGCCAGCTTTTATTGGTCCTCCCTACTGACAGATACAATCCAGTACTCATTGGTCAGGTCAATGGCAGTGAATACCCTTAACCCCTGGATCTGGGCAAGCCTTTGGTCAATGTAGGGAAGAGGCCATCGGGAAGTATGGACTCGTTTGTTAAGCTCCCTTAGGTCGGCGTAGAGTCTCCACTGACCCTTTGGCTTCAAAATCCCCAGCACCGGATTATTGAAGGTGCTGTGGACTGGACAAATTATCCCATGGGACTCAAGGTTCTTAATTATTTCAGTAAGGGACTCCATTGATGCGAGAGGCAAGTGATATTGCTTCACAAACACTGGAGTCATGCCAGGGTCCGTGGGAATTGTTGTGGTGTGGATGTCAGTGCGACCACAGTCATATGAGTCCCTGGCAAAGAGATCTTGGAAATCTAAGAAAACTTGTTTCAATTGTTGCTTTTGCTCCAGAGTCTCACAGGCATCAGCTAGGTTCACTCTCTCTTCAACCATCTGCCTGAAGCATGGAAAGACTTCCGGTTTTGCTATCTCAGTGGCCTCCTCGAGCTGGGTGGAGAAGTCCCTGGTCAAAGTGCTGATTTGGACTGGTGGCTTCAGGTGGGGAAGGCAGTCATCATGGATTTGGAATATCACCTCATCCCTCCTGAAGTCAAAGGTCACATCTTCTTTACCATAAGGGCAGGAAGTGTACACCAGGAAATTCCCCCCATGCCGGGTGAAGATCCAATCTGGGGTTGCGTCATCGTCGCTATCACTGTCAAAACAGTCCTTGGGGATTGGTCCTAACAGTTCATTACCTAAACCTGTGGAAAAATGTCGGTCATCAACCGCCATTCCAATAATGGTGCCTACGGCCAGAGTGATACTCTTTAAGTCGCTGTTATCCACCTCTATTGGAATGGTGTCATGTTCTATGTTGACTAATGGTGTTGGGTTTACCCCCAACCCTTGCTGTTGGAAATAAGCATTATGATAAAAATAGGCATCAGGGTTTTTCAGTTTCTGTCGTCTTTTGACTTTCACTTCCAGTGAGAATTGTCGGTCCGTTCTGTGATGGTGACTTCCTCTCCAATCTGAATTTCAACTACATAAGGCAGCAATTGAGCTGACCTAAATGCTTTTTCTGGGTCATCAAAGTCCATGGGATTACCTGCTAATCGGGACCAAGCTTTGAAGTTTATTAGGTCCAAACTAATGGCAAAGCAATTGAAAATGTCACTGCCTAAGCAAAATGCGGCAGGGACATCTCGCACGAACCAACAATGAACTATGCTATTTTTGCCTATGGAGATTCTGAGCATACACCTGCTAGGCAGGAGATGTTTGGAATGGGCGTTTTCTAGATCCAGATCCCATTTGTCTAACAGTTTAAATGTGGGAATGGCTGGATCTTTTGGGAGTTTGCGGAACATGGCGAGAGGTAAGCGATAAAGCTCTTACCGTTGTTCACACACACTTAGGCGAGAACAGAGTCCTTCCCTTCATTTAACTGAATAGGGATGAACAACTGCTCTCCAATTTTCTGAATATCAGCCAGGCTTTGAGCTGATTTCTCATCTTTCTGGTCTATAGGTGTGGGATTTTCTGATTGTGAATTTGTAAAGAATTTCAGAGTGTTTCCTTCCAGTGAGGAATGCCACCTTAGACTGGAAGGAAGGTTGATTTTCAGAAATAGAGAGGACCCCACCATGTCTGGGATTTGATTATTCTGGAAGTGAAATTCTATTTGATCAGGTTTTTGTTCAACCATGTGGCATGTGCTGTTTAAACTAACATGGTTGACACTCTGTTTCAATTTTATTGGTCGGTTAGTCTGGGTCCAGAGGACCTTGTTTACGCAATCTATGAGGGGTGGCAATCTACGCAGGATGTCATTCCCTAGTAAACAAGGGGTGCCCTCTGGAGTCACAACTATGACCGGGTGCTTCACCTTGTGTCGCCCAATTTTGATGTCCAAATCTGCAGTCCCCTTGACGGGAATTTCCTTCCTGTCGAAGTTCAGAAGTTGTCCAGGAAGAGGGGTGAGAGGAATTTGGTATTTCTCCCCCCTTCCTGAATTCAGTTGGTCAAAGGCCCCTTTTGACAGAAGAGTAGCTTGGGATCCAGTGTCCACCAGTGCCAAAATTGTACATTGCCCCTGTATTTTGACCGGGGCATAAAATCTCCCCTCCTTTTCCTCAAGGGGGCAAAGACAATGTACATTTTTATTCTTGGACAACTGGTGGGTTAGTTTCTTGGCTTTGGGCATTGACAGGAAGGTGATTTGGGCAGGAGTCTGTTTGGTGTCTTGGGAATCTGAAAGAAAAAGGTGACAGCTAGATATGAGGGAAGTTTTGGGTTCACCTGGTTCTGGTTCTGGGCTGTCCCCCTCCCCATTTTGGAGGCAGTCACCAGGACGTGTTTGAACCAGGGGATTTTCATGCTGGTGATTCTGGGGTTTAATGATGGGTGGTGCTAACTCGGTCCCCACATCTACCCAGTCTGGATTTGGATCCTTTGCGACGCATTTTTCTTTGGAAGGAGTTCCACATTCTCTGAAGGAGAAGGTCATTTTCCCAGGATCCTCTGAGGATTCCTCTCCTTCAAACTGGAATATTTGTACTTCCTCCTCATAATGGGTCTTTTTGGCCTCTTTATTTCTCCTAACCCCTCTCTGCTCCTTGGGTTGCAGACTTTCGGGGGCAGGAGATTTTGGTTCCGGTTCCTGGGTTTCCAGGGGCTTTCTACAAGTGGGGAAGGAAACTTCCTCCAAGGCTTTACACCCCCCTTCCCCTTGTGCCTCCTCCCTAGGAACCGGTGGGTTGTCAGGGTGCTTCCCCCTCATTGCTCTGGAGCACCAGGTACTGGATTTGAGGCATTCTGAGCAACCATGCTCATCTGAGGGTTCTGTTGAGCCCTCAGCATGCGTCCCAGATCCTGTGCCATGTTCTGGACCTGGCGCCCTAGTTGGGACACCCGCTCTGGCTGGTACAGGCTCCTCATGTCTCCCCTGGGCTGATCCCGGGAAGGGTAGCTATCCCTTCTCCCAAAATACCCCGGGTTCGGAACGTTTGGGTACCCCTCCACCCTTGTCCTCCCCTCTCCCGGATTGGGTTGTCTGGGCTCAGGAAAATGGGGAAAGAAGGATGAATTGTTTTGGGGGTTAACATTTTGCGGGTACCTTGGGAAGAAATTCTGTCCATTATTTGGGGGATTGCTGCCCTCCTGGGGAAAGTGAGGAGGGAAGTTCCCTGGGTTAGCTGCTGTCTGGTTGGATCCCTCCCCCTTGGGCCAGAGGAGTCCATACATAACCCAGGATGGGTCTATTGCCCTTGTAGCACGGGCTGATGTAGTCAGGGGAGTTAGGGATCCCATTTGTGGGATTACCTCCCTGGCTCCCAGTTTGTGATTGGCCCGAGGACCTTCTGGGTTTAGGGTTGTTTTGATTCTGTGCGGGCAGGTTTTTAGGCCCCCCCATCTCTAAGTCTAAAATGGGGGCAACCTTCACCTCCACCACTTTAGCAGCAGCAGGGGTGTTAGTTGTTTTGGGGCTTTTGGGATTATTTTTATTTTCCACTGGCTTTTGCACCTCATAAATGCGTGTGGCTTGTTCAATGACCCAGTCTAGTGATCTTTTCTCATGAAAATACCTCACTAGCTGGGTCATGATATACTTAGGGAGAGCATGGAAGAAAGCATTTACAAACTCTTTGCTGTCAGTGCGCACCCTTCTAGTGGTCTGCGCAAAGGCACGTTTTAACTCTTGAACAAATTCTTGTGGGGCCTGATCTTCCCCACATTGCAAGTTGTAGGCTGCCTTCCGAGCCTCCTGAGGATTCCAGTGAATAGAAAAGTGTTTCAAGATGGCCGACCTATAGGTGGACCACCTGGAATGATTCTGATCCTCCAGCCCGCAAAGAAGCTGGAGTACTCGGGAGAAAATGTCCACTTTACATATTGAATGCAGCTTTGGCTGTTCTTCAAATGGAAAGTGGCCATCATTTGTTCAAATAGCTCAAGGTGCTCCCAAAGTGAATACTTCGCATTCTTATGATAGGGCGTGATGACGCTCCTAATGGCTTTGATTTGTTTTAGGGGATCCTTGAGCAAGGCCCTCTTGACCTTGTTGGCTTTTTTGGGTGACCCTGGTCCACTCATCCTCTGACTCAGAGGCACTGCTACCAGAGGTGCCTGTCTGGTCTTCTAGGCTCTCTCCGGATTCTGTGAGCTAGGGAATAGCTGGCAGAATGTGGGGCCTAGTTTCTTGGGTCCTGTGGCGCTCAGAAGAGTCTTCTGGTTCTTCCTTGCTCCCAGGATTGGCTGAGTACCCCCCACTGTTCTAGCTGGGAAGAGGTTTTCAGGATGCCCTTAGTGGGCCTACTCTCATGGAGTTCCCCACTAAATTTTACCATCTGGTCTCTGGGTAAATTATATTTTTGAGGATCCATTTCTCTGACCCTCCCCTCATTGGAGTCTCCCTGATCGGAGAAGATGGCCCTAGCACTTGGTAAGCCATACACAGATGCCTGACCATCCATACCTGGGTGGTTCTGACCTATGAGCCCCATATTCCTCATGGGATTGAAGTCTGCTATCCCCGTGGCCCTTGGCTCATGTGCGCCAGTGGACATAGGGATGGCAGAGTCCATGGAGTTGAAGAGATGAAAGTCTCTGGTACTAGGGTTCCTGAGGTTATGCTCAGGTGTTTCCATCTCCCAGCGGACCTCATCTCTCTCAGGCCCTACTCCATGTTGCCATGCAAGAATTTGGCCCTTTTGCTCTTCTATCAATGCCTTACTAGTCTCTATTAGTTGTTCCTGCATAGCCACCTGTCTATGGAGCCTGTCATTTTTCTCAGAGAGAGATGCATTGTGTCTCTGTGCTTCCTGGGTAATTTTAGAATATTGGGCCAACCTCAGGGTTACCTCCTGAGCCCTGTCCTTACTGGCCTGGTCCTTCATGGCTAGAGCATCTTCCAACCTCCTGGTGTGCTCTAACAGTTTTTGTGGTCTTTTTGGAGTTCACCCAGTCCCTGAAGGGAAAGGTGATTTTCTTCTATTTTGGCTTTTAGATAACTGAGCTCCTGGCCTAAAGTGTCCCTTTCCTGAATAAGAGTACCCCTCTGTGCAGCCAGGACATCCCTTTGCAACAGCTTTCTGGCACGCTTCATCAAATTCTGACTGGGTGTCAAGGTCTTTGAGGATTAATTTATGATTTTTGTTCTTTTTCTTGGTCTAGGCGGTTTTGCAGGGTGACTATCTGCTCTGCACATACTCTATTGTAGTTCAGTTGCTGCTCCAGCTTTTGTTGGCTCCATAGTAGGGAGTCCAAACTTTCTTGGCACTCTTTCTGCAGCGCCAGTACTTTGCTGTCCTGCTTTACCTTCTCTTGCTGCAGGATATCCAGGTCTCCTCTTATTTTTATCAGGTACTGCCTGGTTTCATTTTCTGATTCTAGGCTCTTTTGTAGCCTTTGCTCTGCAGAGTCCAGATCAGTTTGGGATTTTTCTAGTGATTGTACTCACCTATTTGCCAGATCTAGGTTTTCGGCATATTTTTCCTGTATTGCTCCAATATAGAGGTACAGATGTGCCGCTATTCTGGCAATTTTACTCTGTTCTTCCTTTACCTTAGGGGCCATGTACAGTTCACTCAGTGCCATGTGTAATGGACCCTGATCCTGCCATATGTCTAATCCTGTGGCAGTGGCCTGTTCTTTAATTTCCTGCAACCAAACATTCTGATCCTATTCTGTCCATTCACCCTGACAAATAGTTTGTGCAGTAGGTGTTCCCTTGCCATATTAATTTCTACTAGGGTCGCCATTCCGGAAATATTAATTTCCTTTCTGATTTACAGGAGTTATTTTATTTTTGCAAACAGACCAAATTCCTTAGAGTGTTCCTATTGAAGGGTGCTTTTCACAGTGTAGCAGAGTGTGGTAGCTCAACAAGGTTTATGTACCCCATCAGTTAGCACGCTGCATTAAGCTGTCACAAGTGGTATGTCTAATTCAGAGATCTCGTGACGAGCCCCCAATTTTGTAAGTGATTTCAATCCGGTACTTCACCAAAGTCAATGCCTAGCGTGTCATGCACAACTGAAATACTTACTTAATTATTTGTGTCTATAAATTATTTTATTCTGAACGATGTACCATTTATATCACGCCCCTCTCTTTCAACCCCCCCGGTCACACTGAACCAGGAATCAGGCTTGTTTGCAAAGTTAAAATATTTATTATGTATTTCACAAAATCATCACACTATTCTTAATGATTATACAGTAATCATCAATGGGGTGATGTCACACTAAGCAATCTATTTAATCATAAGGAGTAATAATGAGCAAAAACAATGCAGCACAGAAATAATACTTTTGGGTTTATATTCAAATCAAATAGCAGTGTGGTTACTATTTCCCCCTGCACACCCCTCAACCCCCCAATGTGCAATGTAGAGAGATATAGTAGGAGAGAAAACAGGTTTCAGGAATGAAGAAATAAAGCAAATAAATCAATCCCAATTTCCCCCCAGCAAACACAAGAGTGAAACAGAACTAATTGGCAAACTGTCAAAATGGTTTTAATGTTGGCTTTGAATGGAAGAGGTAAAACACTAAAAATAGGCTAAATCACAGAAATGGTTGAAATTCTAATGGGAGCCGTTTTATCTGGTTGCAGACAAACACGAGCAATGATTTGAGAGCAATTAGTAATGTCAAAACTTTATTTTGAGGTTGGGTGCAATGAAAAGCTATTTTACACGTTACAGATTTTGCAACGGAAATTTGTGGCAAACTTTTCTGCGCACGTTAATCGCGATCGCGGGAGAACTTAAAGGATTTGAGATGCAGTTTTGAGTTCTCGGATGTTAGCTACAAGCAGACACTGGGCCTCATTACAACTCAGGCGGTAAGTGGTTTACGGCGCCGTAAACAGCGCCGACCCTTACCGCCTGAGTACGAGGTCCCTTAGCGCCATGGCGGATTTAACACCTGCTTTTAGCAGGTGTTAATATCCATGGCGCTAAGGGACCATGTTGTTAATTACGCCACCGTAATTTACGGTGGCGTAATTAACGCCTTCCCCACTCCCATTATGCCCTATGGGGCAAAAATGGGAATGGGGAAGGGTAAATGGGGATTGGGGACTTACCGCCCCGCCGACCTCGGAATGGGGCGGTAAGTTTACGCCATGGTGGTAAAGTCACGGCCCAGGCGGTAACTTACCGCCTGGGTCGTAATGAGGCCCACTTAAATTTCGTTTCTAGCATGAACATTGAAGAAGTTATAGACGTTTTCGTGGAGGTCGTTTTTTGCAGATAGAGGCAAATTGTAAAACAAGGATGCGCTTTTAAAAAGACAAACAGGATTTCTTTACACTAAGGATGGACTATGAAGATGCAAACTACACAAAAGCACAGCCACCAGCCCAGGACGCCTCTGGATCAGGTTTTACCTGCCGAGATGCTTGCCTTCTTCAGAAATATATATATCAGTGCAAAGATCGGTTTAACACTACTAGTACAGAAGAAATAATGGGGATGATATAGAGAGATCAGGCAGGTCAAAAATATTCTAACAATGCAGTTATGGATATCAAAGAGGATGGGTTTGGATAGGGATGACTATGGACAGTACATAAACTAGTGACAGTCCTGTACTAAGGAAACTCACTACATAGGTTTGAACAGAACCGTCAGGGATTCAGGTCAGTCAAGATGTCTGGACAGGAATTCTGCTGGGCACAACGGACAGGACAGCAAGGCTCTCTGGTCTGCACGGTAGGACTGGACTTGATCTGCATTGTTTCTAGTTCACCGGTATCTGGTCACAGCACGGCTCTACTGGGTTGGGTCTTTGGATTCTGGCAATAATTCTTAGCAGGAAAGCAGTACAGCACAGCCAGGCTGTTCTTTGGTTCCCCTAGATGTCTGGGGTAAATTCTGGTTTCTGGAATTTTCAAAGCCTAGCTGAGAGTGGTTCAGCTATGGAAATGGGCCTTTCTACTTGCCAAGTTTCTGGAGTCTGGAGTCTGGAATATGGATAGTTCTCTTGCAAAGTGCTCCACCAGCAATCGGTTGGTGGGTGAATGTGTGTCCTTCTAAGTCCTCAGTTGTCTCTATTTATGCATTTGATAAAGGGGTGTGTATGCTGGATTATCCTAAGTGCACCCCCTAGGTTGGCTATAGGCTAGGATCCGCTATCTCACTTCATTGGAGGAGAAAACAGCGTGTCACCATGATGATGTGGTTTTATGAGGCAGGGAATCCTCCCCTTGGGTTTTGAACATGAAATCTACTTTTCATATAATACATATTTACAATTTTACAAACTTTATAACAATAGCATATCTAGATCACATATTATGTGGAGCAAATATTCTTCCAAGCCCTGTCTCTGTAGGATCTTGGGTCTGGAATTTCACACTTTTTGTCCGGGACACTTGTTAGGGAGAATTCTCTGTTTAGGCTGAATTTCCTAACCTAGTGAGTCCCTCAGCAGCTTTGCTGGATTTATGGAGTTTGTTTTTTTCTCCTGCCAAGAGTGAGACTCTTTTCCTCACACTCTTGGGCATGATTTGAGAGGTTCCTTTGACTGTTAATGTGTTTTATGGGCTATGGGGTCTTTTACTCCATAGGGTCTCATGTGTTTTTACTATGTGTGTTACACAGCACCCTCAGTGCAGTGACACAGGGGTGTCATAGTGACACCCCACCATAGACTCCATACCCTGGGACTGACTACTGTCTCCCAGGGCATATAAAGTCACCATTGGCTTTACTAGTCCCAAATTATGAACGGAAACCAGTACAAACCATCATATTGTGGACATACTGGTCGGGGCAATTCGATTGCCCCGGGGTCTGTTCTTCGAGGGGGCACGTCTCCGTCCCCCCTGATCGAGTTTTGGCTGGTGGCAGTGGATACTATGTTTTATATTCGACCGCAAATATATCTCTATGGGATTTTCATATTGTTCGAGGCTACCAACTTTAATTATTTAATTCCTATAGCCTCAAACATACCGCCGGGTTATTTATTTAATATTAATTCACCGGTTGGTATTTTTTGCCAGAACTCGATTCTAAAATGGCGTTTGTGTTCTCTTCTGTGACTCCAACCCAAGTCGAGCCCTTTGTTACACTTTTTGGCGGGCTTCTCCACAGAAGCCTCCAAAAGTGGTGCCACTCTGTCTGGGTACCACAGGGGGTGTGGGAGGGGGTTTCGGCACCCTGGACTGTGTTGCCTTGGCAACTCAAGTCGCACTCTTGTGTGATTGACCCAAGTGGTGAGCCGGCCGGCTCACCACTTAGCATGTTTGATTGACAGCTAGGCTGAATGAATGAGGGTTTCTTGCATAAAAGCAGGGCTTTTGGGACTGGAACTTCAGAAGTCGCCACAGGACCTAAGAATCCGAAGAGGGAGAAGCTGAGCCGACCTGCAACGATGACACCACCGGTGGAGCCCTGCTGAACCGTCTCACCACTTCCCGACGACAGAGGAGACCTTCTTGCCGGAGAGTCTCTTCCCCTTAAGCTGGTGGGGACAACCAGTTCGCTTTCCTTTTCGCCTACCAGGACGTCTACTGGTTGAATTGCCTGTGCCAAGCACCCCGGCAACCGGATAGCCACTTACCACTGAACCGCGAAAGAAAGGACCGCTCCTTTGAATCGAGAAACTCTGTGGCTGGTTTCTTCCCTGGCAGCACAACGACCTCCTGCTTCTCTCCTCGACGAGATCTTCTCTTCTGCCGGACAAAGCACCGACTCGCAACTGCTGCCAGGAACAACTGCCCCCGCTGGAGTGTTCTCACCATTTCAAGGTACTGTGTCCGCCTGGCCTCCCTTTCTATAGATTGCTTCAAGGTGACAGTGAATCCTTAACCTTCTAGACTGGGCTGGCCTCTTGACCATCTAACTGGTCCCTTTCTTTTGGTCCAACTTCTTTCTGAACCTTTTCAAGACTTTTGTGCACCTTCCAATCGTGTGACCTTGGACCCATTTCGTTCTGATCCCCTTAAAGTGGATCCGGCTTTCTGAACTCTAACTTCACAGTTTGATTCTGCCTTCCTCTCTTGCTGTGTTCTTTTGAAAGTGTTGGGATCTGTTTCAATTTATGCTCTGCTTTTCTCTCCCTTTTAAACCGAATCATTAGAGTGCCATCTGTGTTAAGCGCTCACCGCTGTCTGAAAATAAGTGGTGCTTTACTTAAGACGTGTCTAAGATTCTTTTAAGGGAGCGTGTATACTTTAGTGACTGTGTTTTTGAACTTGCTTGATATTAGTGCCAGTGTGTTTTCATAGATGTGTTTTTAAATAAATAACTATATATCTTTTACACCAAAGCTCTGGTCAGTGTTTGCTTGTTCTACTGTGTTTACCTGCCCTATTGTGTGTGCTCTGTATACTGCCTACTCTTCTTGAGAGAAGTCTGACTGCTCAGCCACAGCTACCAGGTAAATCTGGGTGGTGCAAACTGCTACCAATTGGGTTTACCGCTTACTCCTGTAGTCCTAAACTTTTTGCAGTGGTCCCTAAGGGAACTGCACAGGTTTCTGCCTAACAACACTATCTCTAGTTTGTCCAAAATTGGTACACATGTGCACATTGTATATAGGCATAAGTGTGTGAAGTTTCATGCTTCTGACATAAATACATTTGCTATGAATCCACAATTTCTACAGTTATGTCCCAGTACATAGCACAGAGTTGTGGTTCCTCTTAAAATGTGCAGCAAAAATTTAGGTTCAGAGGTCTGGGGTTTCTATATTTTTTTTACAATTGTCCACAGTACATTAGCAGTCTTATTAGAAATCTGCTTTTGTCCATTGTGAATCAACAAAATTGTCTGTCCCCGCCTCCTTCTCCTTCTTGCAGCTTTAGCAGCAATCTCCGCCCACTTCCTTCTGGCAGAGGCCCTTCCCAATCCTTCCTGATTAGCATCTTCATGCCTGGGAGGAAGCCCATTGTGCTCTTCCCAGAGCAGCCCCAGTGCCCCTCCCCTCTTAATCAACACCTGAATGTGAGTTCCTGGCCCAGAGAGCAGAAGGGAGGTGCCTTGCCCAGTGGGGGGAGTTGTTTTGTAGTTTTTGCCTTGAATCAGGCTTACCTTAAAAGTCAATTTGTTACATTTTTCTTTGTTGAAAAAAACTTACAATTTTAAAACAAACATCTAGAACACTGATTCCAGGCTCTAAACCATGAAGTTTAAATAGTTGCAACCTAGGTTACTCTTGATAACAGGTCACTTAGATTTTAGACATTAGATCTTAATGGTACAAGTTTACAGTTTAAATGCAGGCTTTTGAAACAGTCACAGGCGGCCGCTGGTACTGCGCCCAGGTTTTGACTGCTTTCACAGGCAGGCAAGCAGGCTGTGGATGTTTTTGTGACCAATTCAGCTTTCCAGGATATTGCAATTCTCCAATGCTTTCTTGACTTCAGTAAAATGTGACACCTCGCAAGAATATTGGATGTTTGCAGGTGTTTAGGACCAGCATTTTATATTTTCAGCAACCAAAAAAGAAATTTTAACTGCAAGATTTCGGATTTCTTTCAGCAAACACTGCTTTTAATCTGTGCTCCATTTTTACATGTTGGGCAGCCCAATGACATGTTTGAGAAGTGCGGTCTCCATTCCACTACTGACAAGATTCATGGTGTATTTGGCAGCCATCTTTTTATGCTTGGTGGAGCGCAATTTCCTTAGGTTTTTGCGTGCATTAGCTTTTTACAGCCATTTTGATGATTCTGGTGCCACCGGAACACAGTGATGCCGCAGAGCAGAGTGGGTTAAAACATACCACAATACAAATACAAAAAATACACTGATTATATGAATCAACAAATGGAAGATATCTTACATTAGATTACGCTAAAGGCTAGGTAAAACAGAGGATGAAAGGATGTGACCTTGTGTTATAAGGAATAAAATATCCCCTACCATACGAAAAAATCAAATTCAATTCATCACAAGAGTTCTGTGACTTTCCAAGGGGACTCAGCTGTGGCCTCTTCCCTCAATAGAGTGACATAACTCTTCACAGACTTCTAATATCCTTATGACATATAATCTTTATCCAAAATATAAATTATCAGAATATTATTATTATTATTATTATTATTATTATTATTATTATTGTGTACCCAGTTTGTTATAGTATACAGAAACACATTTCCTTCATCTGAGTTTTCTTAATTTATAGCAACTTATTTCTTGACTATGGAAAAGAGAAATGTAAAATATCCATTAATTTTGTAATGTAACAATTAGGCGTTCCTACGTACACAAATTGGTTTCTATCTTTTAAAAATGCAAGACTGCTTTTGAGCATGTTCTATCATGCAGCTTTGTTAAAGTAAATCTGGAATGGCGTCTGTTCCTCCTGTGCAAATGGACCCTTTTTTAAATCACTGTCTGCATCTGCAAATGCAGTAAAGCACAGGCAGCAGATCGCTGATGGAAGTTAGTGTTTCCATCCATTTCAATAATTCAATGGTGGTTTGTGAAAATGCATTACGGATGCAAAATGAAAATAGTAAATATTTTAGGCAGCTGTTGCTTTTAAATGATAGTTAACCCTAAAAACATGCGAAAAATACAGTGCTGTTACGTCTGCTCTACTTAATTACTGGCACTGTGTATGTGTATGTTAGATGGTAATAATTGCCCGTAGATAGCAGCACACATGTTTGAGCCAAAGATCGACAAATAGGTGCCAGCACAGAGGTCCAAAGAGACAGAGAACTATGCTGCAGTATTTTCTATCTGTGTTACAAATGTTGTCCCCGTTCGTGGAAATACTTCAACTTTTTAGGGGTTGAAAACACAAAAAACAAAAAGATATTGAAAGGAAATAGTTGTCACTCTGACAAATTGCAAGCTGTCATCGTAGATCCAGGCTATTTGGATCACTGTGTGTGTGGTATTGATGTAGCCGACTCCTAGCTAGCAGGCAATGGAGCGCTGTACACACAGGTGTTGCAAAATTCAATACGTTTTGGTTGCTATATGTCAAGCGCAGCAGCCGATACACCATTCATACCATCCTATACCTGGTATAATCACAATTTGCTGAGGTAAAACCCGACGTGTGCAGTTGTATTTTTACCTGACAATATCTTTACAGTAAGCTATGATGAATCTAATTTTTTTAATCTTTTTGTTCATATATCAACCCATGTCACCCCTGTGAGCCAGCATAATCACCCTCTTCATCTCCGCCTACAGTTACCCACCTCGTGCACTGCCTGCACATGCTCAATCTATCCCTCTCTAAGGTCCCTCATCGCTCCATATCATACCCCCATACCTGGCTACATCCATGTCTTGTTACTCATCTCCTCACACCCTGAAACTTCAAAATCACTGTAATTTCTCTCGTGGCTGACCTCTTTCCTTTCAAATCGACCCTCCCAGGTCCAACTGGGGTCCTTCCTCTCCGACATCTTTTTCTCCACCTGTGGTGTCCCCCAGGGATCTAATCTCTCTCCCTGGCTGTTCAACCAGTATCTGGCACTCCTTGCCCACCGCATCGCCGCTCTCTGCCCTAATTTCCAGTGCTATGCGGACGATACCCAGCTCATTTTCAGGCTACCCTCAGCCTCCCCCTCTCCTTCCCTCATCTCTGACTGTCTGTCTGCTATCCAGGAATGGTGTGCCGCCAATGACCTCTGCCTTAATGCCAGTAAGACTGAGATTCTACTCATCGGTACACCCACTCCCTCCTTCCCTGCAGCTCTCTGGCCTGCCTCCCTTGGCCCCCTCCCTGCTCCTACCTGCAATGCAAAAAACCTTGGGGTCATCTTCGACTCCACACTCTCCTTCTCTCCTCATATTTCTGACGTCGCTAAGAAGTCACACTACCAGCTGCACCTCCTCAGAGGTATTCTTCCCTTCCTCTCCTTCCCCCAGAAGCTCACTGTCTCCAGAGCCCTGGTTCTCTCGAAGCTGGATTACTGTAACAGCCTCTACCTTAATCTGCCTGCCTCCACTCTCCGCCCTCTGCAACTCATACAGAACAGAACTGCGAGACTTGTCCTTGGCCTCAAGCCCAGGGACCGTATCTCTCCAGGACTGAAATCTCTACACTGGCTCCCAGTGGCTGCAAGGATAAAGTTCAAAACCCTCTGCATTGTCCACAAGGCCTTCTGGGGCCTTGGTCCTAAATACCTTCAACTCTCTCTTCCCAAATATCTTCCTTCCCGAGCCCTTCGCTCATCCGCCTCCAACTCCCTCAGGGTCAGCCGCTTCTCGAAGCAACGAGCTGGGGGTAGATCTCTCTCCGCGGCAGGGGCCTCCCTCTGGAACAGCCTTCCTGCCTCCCTGAAACTTGAGGAGAACCATCTCCGGTTCCGGAAGCACCTCAAAACCTTCCTCTTTGCCTCTGCTTTCTCTCTCCCTCTCCCCTGCTGAACAGCTAATATTCTTCACTGAAACTGCACTGATTCTGCAACTGTACCACTCTTTACGGCCTCGGTCCTGGGCCCAGCCACTCTCCACTTGCACTGATGCCCTGGAACCCCTCTGCACTGCGGGACTGTCTCTGTATCCCTACAGCCCCCCCCTTTTCCAGCACTTGTTCTGCACTTACCTTGCACTTGCCACCAGCTGGCCCTATTAATTTATTACTTTACGCCACTTTCTTTGTACTGCACTTCCCCCCCTCCCCTTGCACTTTTCCCCCTCCCCCACCCCTGCACTTGCGCGATCTGAATGACACCTGGCCTAGTAGGATCGTTGTCTGTCTCCCCTTGTTTCCTCCCCTCCCTGCCTCGTCGCGCCTTGAAACACCTGTGTATAGGCGCGTTACAAATGCCATATCATATCATATCATTTGTCCACCATCCTCCATGTACCAACTACAACTTTGGTACTTGACTTTATTTGCTCCACAGCACTGGAACTGCACCCCCACAGTGTCTGATTTGAGACAGCCCTGAAAACGCAACCCCTGATCCACCATCCTACCCTCTCACCAGTACATAGTTGCCAATGATAATTTTGTAACAGATACACAAACCTAAAATTGTTAATCCTGCAAAATGTGCCAGTGTTGTCTCCTTTGGCTGTGCCTTTGTCTCCCACTATCCCTGGTTGTTGTATCTGTTCCTACGTCTCATTTGCCAATGTAAGGAACTCATTTATGAGACTTCCCTTTCAGGCAAAACTAAATAATATAAATAGAAAGTAACACATAGGCCCTCATTACGACCCTGGCGGAAAGTGACTGACCGGACCGCCACAGCGTAAATAGAGTTTCCGCCATTGCACGATGGAGCAAAGTGCGGCCCATTCCGACCCATCGGGCACGAGCACCACGCCATGGCGGAAGTGCAAAGTCCGCGATGGCGGAAATGACCCCAAAACGGCCCACACCGCCGCCGTACGGCGCCCTAGGTGCAATACCGCCACCCATCACAGCGGACACCGCAGTGAGCGCCAACCGGAAAGTACGGTGACCGTAAATATACGGAAACGGAAGTAAAAACATGGGCCCGGAACGGGAAACATCCCGCCGTACACCTATAAAACCACAAAATCCACACAACCACTAAAAACACTACCCTGAGACACACCCCAACCCGTCATCCACCCTAGCGAAACCAAGAAAAATGGGAAAAGTAGCGAAGAAAGCGTGCGACCGCAAGCGGCAGGTCCACTTCTCCCGTGAGGAACTCACCGTGCTAACAGAGACCCTCCAGGAGAATGCTGCCGTCGTCTTCTCCACGCAAATGACCAGGACGGCACTTGCGAACAAGAAGGCCATATGGGCTCTGGTGGCACAGCGTGTAAGTGCGGTGGGGACCGCACCCCGCAACCCACAGCAATGCAGAAAGCGATGGGACGACCTGCGGATACGCGTCCGCAGCATACTTTCTGCCAACCGCAACATTGCCACAGCCACCGGGGGAGGTCCTGAATCACCCATCAAGTTGACCCCCTGGGAAGAAATCTGTGCCTCCACCATCGGAATGGAGAGCATAGAGGGAGTCGGAGGGATGGAGAAAGGAGTGCAGACATCCGAAGATTCAGGTAGGTGGGCCAAATAAAACAATGCTAAATCCACAATGTCCAATCATGTGAAGTACCATGTGTCCACATAGTGCAACAGAAACACATGTCCAGGAGAACGTCCACACACATCGGCCTGATCGCGCACTTTAAAACTCACAATAAATACATAAATAATTAAAAACCCCTAAAACACCCACTACACGTGCAGCAGGCACACCCTAACTGCAGGCTGCCAAACAACTGCACCCTCACTCCACACACAAATGAAAGCACCTCCAAGGCCCCGACCCAAATCACCCTCAGGTACCACCCCAATGCATGTGACACAATGCCATTCCAATACCCACAGACCCATTAATAACCCTCGCCCTCCTTTACTCCACCACAGGGTCCGATCCAAACGACGAGCATCAGGACACCCCTACCAGCACACCTGCAAAGAGGGCCAAGACCAACGGCCAAAGACCCTCCACCTCAGCTGCACACATCAAGACACGGCAGCAGCACAAATCAGGTGGCAGCACAGAGGAGGGAACATCAACAGGCACCCCAGCAGCCAGCATGCCCACAACACCACCACCACAGGTCCCCCCAACGGATGCCACAGAAGGCACTGCCTCTGGTGGCAGCAGCACCATAGGTGACACCCCATTGATGGCAGCATGCTCCGACACAGAAGACGGGGATGTCGAAGTCAGATCCATCCATGACCTGTCCCAATCCCCCTGTCTGTCCCATCCCGTACAACATGAGGATACCACGCAGGGGCACCCACAAGACGACGACTGGCCATCCCCCACAAGCCCTGTGGCAAGGCAACATGAGGTCAACAGCCCCTCTGTGACACCCCCGCAAATGGCCATGGCCCAGCAGAGGCAACAGTCCCTCGACCAGTTAATCGTGCAACAGCAGCAACTGGCCACGCTCCTCAAGGACCATGCCGATGAATGTGGGGGCACTAAGGCAGACATAGAAACATCAACTGAGACACTTAGGGCAGAAATGGAGAGAAGTACAGAGACACTAAGGGCACAAATGGAGAGTAGCACCGAGAGCCTGAGAGTCCAAATGGAGAGTAGCACCGAGAGCCTGAGAGTCCAAATGGAGAGTGGCACCGAGAGCCTGAGAGTCCAAATGGAGAGAAGCACCGAGAGCCTGAGGGGGGAACTGCATGCGACGTCCAAAGACGTATGTGCCGAACTTGCCGCAGTGCGCCGTGTGCTCACTGAGCTCTCACAAACACTTAGGGACATGCATGGACGTGAGCAGGCAGAGACATCATCCGTTGCAAGTTCCGTCCAGGGCAGCCCCCAACGTAGATCTGGGAGGAACCTGCGCTCCACAGGCAGGGGTGCCCCTGATACCCGCAGAGGGGGCTTGCAATAGCGACAGCCCACTGACAATGAGCATCTTTGGACACTGGTGTTCGGGGGGGAGGTAGGAGGGTGGAGGGGGTGTGTTGGGCTCACTTGGGTGGCGGGTCGATAGGGTGTTCAATATGATATCACATATGCCATAAACAGTGCACGATCAACCAATGAGATGTGTGGACAATGATCTTTGTGTACTAGGCCATCATAGGCGTACAGTCCATATTGTGCATGTACCAGACACACACAGTGCCACGAGTACCGTGTCCATGTATCAGCCACCAGGCGTGAGTGCTAGAAGCATGCATCAATGAGATGCTGACGAATGTCACGGCCCTCCGGTGCCTCGCAGACTCCTTGAGGTGCTGCCACATCCCCACCCTCATCATGACCATCATCAGGTGCTTGCAGTTCTGCGTCAGGGGGCATGGGCACATTTCTACGTACGCACATGTTGTGGAGCATGACACATGCCATCACCATCTTTGCAACCTTCTCATGGCGGTACAGGAGTGCCCCGCCAGACCTGCTGAGGCAGCGGAAACGAGTCTTCAGTAGGCCGAATGCCTGTTCAATGACTACACGAGTACGTGAGTGGGCATGGTTGTAGTCCTCCTCATGCTGGTCCCGTGGGTTCCGGACTGGTGTGAGGAGCCATCTCTTCAGTGGATATCCAGCATCACCTGTATGTGGACGATAAACGGATTATGTGGAATGCCATTGCTACGTACGCACACCCCCCCCCCTTCCTGCCAGGTCATTGCCGAATCACATACCCCACATTATCATGCATGTAATGAGACTCACCGAGTAGCCAGGATCTGTTCCCTGCGTGTCGCTCCATGTAGCGTGGTATTGTAGAGTTCCTCAAGACCATAGAATCATGGGTTGATCCAGGGAATCGGGCACAACAATGTGTAATGATCCTGTTGGAGTCACACACCATTTGTACATTCAGGGAATGAAATTGTTTTCGATTGCGGTACTGGGCCTCCATGGCATGTGGGACGACCAATTCCACATGGGTGCAGTCGATGGCACCAATGCAACCCGGTATGCCGGCAAGTGCATGGAATCCCACTTTTGTGTTTGTAATTTCCTGCTCCGAGCGTGGTAGAGAGATGTAGTCGTCTGCGTGCTGCAGGAGGGCATCGAGCACTTGCAATAGTGTCCGTGAGAACAGTGGCTGAGAAATGCCATGCAACTGTCCGACTGTGTGCTGGTAGGTGCCTGTGGCCAGGAAGTGTAGTACAGACACCACCTTCAGTAGGGGTGGGATGGCGGTTGGGCTATCTATCATGCTGACAAGGTCAGCCTGTGTCATGTCCACAATGGCGGCTATGGTGTCCCGGTCCAAACGGTAGAGGGTGTGGATCTGCTCATCAGTGAGGTTGAACGGATGTGCTCGGAGGCGTGGGATTGCGGGCTGCCTGCGTGGTGGTAGTGGCTGTGCTGGCGGCCCTTGCTGGCCCTGCCTTGGCCTCCTCCTCCTCCTGAGTCCCCTCCGTGCGGCCTGTTGTAGTTGGTGTTCGTCTTCTTCTTGGAGTTGGAGTACTTGCAGTGCTATCAGGTCCCCCAGGGCCAACATCGCGAGTCCTGCCGGTAGCATTTCGGAGTGGGTGTGGTTGTGGGAGGAGACTGGGTGTGCAATTTATGTGTTTCCAGGCTGTATGGCCTCCACCTGTGGTGATTCATTCCACCTGTGCAAGCTGCTCTCCCCTTTGGCCGAGCACGTCCCGCACACAACGCTGCAATTCGAGTAATGGCATCTTGCTATTGCAATCATGTATTTGTACCCGATGGCCGTGTAACATTTGTTGATATGTACATTCGGCTATGGTCCCATTGTTTCACATACAATCTTTGCAGTCGGGTCAGTGGAACGTAGTACTCGAGTAACGGTGGGCCCTCATGCATCACTGTACCGAGTTGCACCGACGGGCGGGGCGTCCCATTTGTGGGTGAAGGCAGTTGCCATTTTCACACACAGCCGCACTAGATGGATTAATTTGTGATTTCAAACGGCCACAGATGCCTTTTCGACGTGATGTTGCAAATGAGGAATTCGAAGGGCGGCGCTTTCGGTTTTCAGCTAGCGGCGAGGAGATGCCCACAGGTCTGACTGCAAATATAACGTTCTATTGTTCAATGTCCTTGAGACAGGGGCCATGGCGAGGATGCAATGATTGATATGAATAGTTTGGGATGCGCAATAGCGACGTGGGCGATGAGGCCGGACGTTCCCAAATACATGTTACTTCACAACACTGGAATTACGGGCTGGGGCACTGTGGATTTTGCAGGCTGCATAACGCACAGACTCAATGGATATTTCTAATGTTATGTGAGTAAATATTCAGGCGTTTTAATCCCGGGATGAGGGAATGATGAATGGATGCATGGGCAGATGATTTGATACAGAGTTTGCCATGTACAGGGCTTCTTGGTATCTATCCGCCTCCCCTGCGCTATGTGATGCAGGGCTGCCATAGTGGGACCATCGTCTATCTGGCCTTGTTGAGCCCTCCCTTTCTCGACGCGCCTTCAGACACTTGTGTCCATGCACGTTAACATTCCCATCTGATGGATTCTGTTTTGACAGACGCATGCACAGGTACACTCGTTTGTGATGGTGTTTACACCTCGATATAGATGGTTATGAGTCGCAAGTGGTTTTGGGGTGGTGATGATCCTTTGGAGTGGGCTAGCATGCATATGGCTGTGGATTTAGTGTGATCATTGAAGTGAGTTGTTCGAATGTAGTTCTGATGGCCATTCTGTTCTTTTTCTTTTCTTTTGGTTGACAGGTATCTCCTCCCCTTTTGCCACTGCGATCTGTATGCCACTCCTGCAGATGGCTTTTACTCCCGACACCTGCTGCTTCGTGTTAATCAGTGGAGCAGCATTACGATCTTATGGGACGATCGCCAATGGGCCACATGCCCTTACGCAGTACTAGTGGCTCGGAGCAACATTTCGGCCTTTCAGCTGGACTAGTGCCTCCCCATTGGGACGGCCCTGCGGTTCTGTGCGCTTCCATGTTGCCTTTTCGTACGTGAATGTGGCTCTGTGTACCATGATGGAACAGGGCATCACACAAGTAGTAGCTGGTCATTTCTTGCGGATGCAGCCCACAATGGTGAAATGTGTTTTGGAGTTCATGGCCTAATGGCTGTATGGGCTTGGTGATTTTGTTGTGCATTAAATTTCTATTCTGATATGGGCCGTGTAGCGTTCTTCTTTGCGAGTGATGTGGCATATTCCTATTTGGGGAGCGATGTATTGTGAGGAGATCTGCATTGGGTTCCAGCTTCGGAGTTTAGTTGCGTGGTACTGTGCTGGGCGCGTTTGCCTACGAAGCCCAGTGAGGTCAGGGATGGGGGCTGCCAATATGACAGTTTGAATGTTGTCATGCTCAGGGGCGGGGGATTGGGTTTTGTGTAACAGATGCCGGTCAGCCAGGTGGACTGGTGGAATGATGTGATTTTCGGAATATTGCTGGTCACAGGTGCCTGTGTTTGCGTGCGTTTCGGGGGGGGGGACTGTGGTCATGTCCATTGGAATGGCTTCTGTATTCGTGCCATCTGTGCCCTGCAGCTCCCATTGGCCCCTCTTGTGAATCTTTTGTTCGTTGGCATGCATGGGTGACTTGTACATTTCACTGGTTGCATTGTGACTTCATTGCACCTACGGGGAGTTGTACTTTGTGGGCAGGGAGCGGTGTACAGGCACTCAGTGGGGCCGTTTACGGTTGATTCGCGATGCCGTACTTCTCACCATGGCGGAATGGTACTTTCCGCCATGCATGATGGCGTTAGGTACATGTCCGCTAGGGTCAGAATTCGCGTACCCTTGCGCCATGGTGGTATTTACGGTTTGGCATGGCGCGCGCGCGCGTACTTGGTGCAGTTAGCGTTGGCGTTCACTACGGTGTCGCTAATGGCATCGTACTTTGCGGTGACGGGTCATAGTCGCACCGAGCGCTATTCGATGGCGGTATTGCATTTCCGCCATCGTTTTTCGATTTCCGCCAGGGTCGTAATGAGGCCCATAGTCTTATTGCTAATTGATCTTAATGGTGTTCGTTTGTTTATGTGTGTTTGTGTGTGTTTGTGTGTGTGTGTGTGTTTCATACCAGGGTTGGACTGGGCCATAAAATTGTCTCGGCCACCAATAGTACCCAAGGGGGAGTTTTTTTTAATAAAATGTGATACAAATTGTGCTTTTTAAAGAATATTCATTCAGCAACATTGGTGAAAACTATTAGCCGCATAGTGAAGTAACTCATGAAACTGGCCCACATTGGCCAAAAAAGTGTCCCACTTTGACCAAAAAAACTAGCCTACACCGTATTTTGTGATTTTGGTTTGGCCATGGGTCTATTGCCCTATAGGCCAGTGCAAGCCTGTTTCATACTCTCTTACAGTGAAACAGAGCACCTTGTGAAAGTTCAAATGCAGCAGCAAATTATCACTATATAAATATGGAGTGAGGGAAAGAAGGGGTGACCACAAATGATGTAAAGTGGGGCGAGGTGGGAGTGATAGGGAGTAGAATTCAGTGGTCAGTAGTAATAGGGCGGAGCACACCACAGAGCAAAGTGGAGGACACACATCACCACTATTATGTTCTTCATAGTGGTTCAGAAGAGTTACAAAAACCCACCTGTCAGACCCAGGATCAAGTAGTTTAGTTGAGTTTAGTTTAGTTTAGTTTAGTTTAGTTTAGTTTATTATTTGACAATGCACTCCAAACCCTGGGGTAGCCAGGCGCAGCGGTAACAAGAATATGTAAGCTTAGTTACATACATTAGTTACAGTACATGATTATTACGGTATTTACAGTGCATATATACAAGATATGGGTACATAGCATAACAAAGAAGGGAAGAGAGATAGTCTATAGTATGTGTTTCAGGAAAATCATGATAGTTCCATGTAGAAGTCCAGGATTCGATGAGGGGGAACATTTTAATGGGCATCATTAGTCCAGAGCCAGGTTATCACGTTACATCTGAATCTAGAGTAGGGCTGATCAACTCTCAATGCAGTAGGAAGTGCATTCCAGGCACGTGCAGCTCTGACAGGGAAGCTAGCTCCACCCGCTTTTGTTAATCTAAATGTGGGAGTTTCTAGTGAGAGACGGTTTGAGGCTCTGGTGTGGTGACTGGAGGATCTTCTAGTCAGTCTGGCAGAGATGTATGGGGGTGCAGTCTTGTTCAGTCCATTATAAGTGAGGGATACCATTGTGAGGAGTATTCTATCACTAATTTTAAACCAGTGGTGGTCTTTCCTGATATCCGATATATGCTCTCTACGGGGCATGCCCAAGGCTGCTCTAAGGGCATTATTCTGCAATATTTGCATTTTGTTTATGATAGTCTTGTTAGCACCTGCATATAAGGCGTTGCAATAGTCCAATTTAGATATTATTAAAGCATTGGCTAGTGTGATACAGTTGGTTTTAGAGAGGTAAGTTCTACAGGCCCTGATCAATTTACAGGTATAGGCTGTAGAGGAAGCCATAGAGCTGACTTGTTTTTTGAGAGATGGCGTTGGAGTCGAGGTAGAAACCAAGTGTTTTTACCTCAGTTACCACCTTGATTACATTGCCATCGATATTAAAGGCAGTGTAATGGGGACTACGTTTTTTAAGGTTGGAAGCAGAGCCCAGGGTCAGGATCAAAGTTTTGTCGTCATTCGGGCAGAGGCTGTGAGAGGCCATCCATGCCTGAATGAGGAGGTATATCTAATTTACTAGAGCTGTGTCTTCGACAAAAGTTGCCAGATAGTGGTATGAGGATCTGTGTGTCGTCTGCATAATTAGTTACACCCAATCTGTCAAGTTTTTCGAAGAGTGGCTTAGTGAAGATATTGCACATTGTCGGGGAGACACATGAACCTTGTGGGACACCACAGGTGATTTGTATTGGGTCCGGTGAGGCTGAGGGAGAGAACACTCTCAGGGTACAGTTAGCTAGGAAGGATTGTTCCCAGGCTATAGCTGCACTTGAGAAATGGTCAGCAGATGCTTGCATAACACTTCATTGTCTACCAGGTCGAAGGCTGCCGATAGGTTGAGGAGGAAGAGAATCGCTGTTTTACCTTTATCCTTCAACTCGTCGATTTGTGTCTTGAGGTCAATTAAGGCTGTTCCAGTACCGTGATGTGGTCTGAATCCAGATTGGCGTGATCGTAGTAGTTGGTTTGTCTCCAGATGGTTTTGGATCTGGTGGTAGGCTACTCTGTCAATGGTTTTAAGGAGGAATGGGACAGTAGTAATGGGCCTATAATTAGTTGAGATAGCCGGGTCGAGGGTCTGTTCTTTAAGGAGAGGCAGTACCCAGGATTCTTTAAGGTTAGTAGGGACAGTACTTGAGTTAAAGGAGGCATTAATTAGCTTAGAGATGAAGGGTGCTAAGTCTCTAGCTGCGTTCTTAATAACTTGTGCTGGGCAGCTGTCTCCCTGGCAGTTTGATGGTTTCAGAGATTGCATGACCATTTCTGTTTCCAGTATAGATATATTGGTGAACCTGAATAGTTTGCTACTACTTGGTGTATCTATACTTGGTATGTCTGTCAGAGGGGTGGTATGTGTTCCTATGGAGCTCAAGGAGACTTTCTTCTTCGCAGTTCTGGACTGTAGAGTTATTATTTTATTTGCTAAGGCATTTTGGATGCGGGTGCACCATTGTTTGTCCTTCGGGACGTTATCAGTGGGAGCAATCAGATTTTCCGTTTCCTGGAGAATGGTAAAGAGTTCTTTGGAGTTAGAGTTAGCTTTAATGATTCTATCATTAAATGTGTTCTTTTTAGTTTGGAATATTTCTTTCTTATATTTGTTCGCAAGGTTCACGAGTAGTTTAGAAAAGGTGAAGTGGAATTTCCCCCAAGTCGGCCTGCCTTCAATTAAAACATAAGACAATAAAGCAACAGAAGGGATAGGGCTGGCCTATTTCAAGTGGTTGCGTGTCACCTGTGACACCTTAGAACTGCAAGGTGACAGCGAAATGGCTTCTGCAGGATCCATTTGCATCATGTGCATAATTATACAAATATATCCATAGAATAAAGGAAATGCCCAAGATAAAATACAATTATGCCTGCAATTTTAATGCTGGTGATTAGCGAGGTGCAAAAATCAATGAATAGATGGAATCAGTAGAAACAATTCAGAAAAACACTGCAATATATATACTCACCAGCACACCCTCTCTTCAGTTGAAAACCGTGACTGTTAGGCGGAAACTTGTGCAGTTCCCTCTGGGACCACTGCAAAAGATTTAGGACTACAGGTGTTTGGCGGCGAACCCACTTGGTTGCAGTCTGTACCACACAGATTCACTTGGTAGCTGTGGCTGAGCAGTCAGACTTCCCTCAAGAAGAGTTGAGCAGTATGTGGAGTATACAAAATAGGGCAATTCTTCCCAGCAAGACAAGTAAACACGCAACGAGGCTTAGTGTAAAGATATTAAGGCATTTATTTATAACGAAAACATCTATGAAAAACACTATGGCACTTTCACGGCAAACAAATCAAACACAATTACTCTACGAAGAAGAAATGATCAATCCCCTTAGCAATATTTCGACAAGTCTAGGTTCTACCGGCACCACTTATTTACAGACAGAGGTGTATACCTCAACCTAGATGGCACTCTAATATTAGTTAGGACGGGAGAGAAAAAGATAGGCAGATTACGAAATCAACACAGTTCAATACTTCACGGGCAAAATGTACGGTAAGAAGACAAGAACCACAATAGATCATAAAGTTCAGAGGCCAGGCCCACTCGGAGAGAGGCAAGGCGATATGTCCCAAAAAGTCTCTAGTGCAGATGCATTCAAGTCTTTGTAGCAAATTGTTATCGGCAGATTGAACCAGTTCAGAACAATAAATTAGAAAAGCTTGGAGGCGACCCAACGGAAAGGAGAGGATTGAGACACCTCACTCGAACCGATCGAAAGGGAAGCCAGGCGGACACGGTGCCTTGTTGTGGAGGGCAGCTCCGGCGGGGGCAGTTGTTCCTGGTGGTGGGTGCACGTCGGGTCTTTGCCAAGAGTAGAGAGGTTCTCGTCGTCGAAGAAAAGTGAAGTCCGGTGAACCACCAGGGAAGAGACCAGCCGCGGAGTGCTCCGTCACAAGCCACCACCTTTTGGTCATGGTACAGGGGTAGTGGCTATCCGATTGCCGAGGTGCGCTGCACGGGCAATTCGACCACTGCGTCCTGAGGCGAATAAAAAGCAAAGGTGACTGGTTGTTCCCACCAGTCAGGGGAAGAGACTCTCCGGCAGGGAGATCTCCTCTGTCGTCGGGAAGTGGTGAGTCGGCTCAGCACGGCTCCACCGGAGGTGTCATCGTTGCAGGTCGGCTCAGCGTTACCCTCGTCGGATTCTTAGGTCCTGTGGCGACTTCTGAAGATCCAGTCCCAAAAGCCCTGCTTTTATACAGAAAACCCCCATTCATTCAGCCTAGCTGTCAATCAACACATGCTAAGTGGTGAGCGGGAAGGCTCACCATTTGTGCCAATCACTCCAGAGTGCGACCGGAGTTGGCAAGGCAACTCGGTCCAGGGTGCCTAAACCCCCTCCCACACCCCTGTGGTAACCCAGACAGAATGGCACCACTTTGGAGGGTCTCTGTACAGAGCCCGCCAAAAGTGGAACAAAGGGCTCAACCTTTGGTTTAGGAGTCACAGAGACGAACACAGACGCCATTTTAAAAACCGAGTTCTGGCAGAAAATACCATCCGATAAACTTATTTACGATAAGTAGACCGGTGGTATGTTAGAGATTAACGAGGAAAAGTATCAATCTCCAACAATGGGACGAATCCCATAGGGTTAGGTTCGGGGTCGAACATAACAAGTAGTTTCCACTGCCACCAGCCAAAACTCGACGAGGGGGGACGGGACAGTGCCCCCTCGAGTAACAGATCCAGGAGTAATCGAATTACCCCTACTAGTACTTCCACAATAAGATGGTTTGTACTAGTTCTGTTAGTAAATTTAGGTCTAGTAAAGCCAATGGTGACTTTACATGCCCGGGGAGACAGTAGTCAGTCCCCGGGTATGGAGTCTATGGTGGAGGTCCGCTAGGACGCCCCAGTGCTACGGCACATAGGGTGCGGTGTAACACACATAGAAAAACATATGAGACCCTATGGAGTAAAAGACCCCATAGCCCATAGAACACATTGACATTCAAAGGAATTACACACATACATGTCCAAGAGTGGGAGAAAAAGAGTCTCACTCTTGGCAGGATGGAAATAAACAAACTCCCGAAATCCAGCAAAGCTGCTGGGGGACTCACTAGGTTAGGAAATTCAGCCTAAACAGAGAATTCTCCCTAACAGTGACACACTAATTACAGCAAGGCTGAGATATGCTAAGTGGCTCCATGTCAGCTTCTTAAAATACACCTGCTAGATTACACTGACCACTGAAAGGTCCCTCAAATATTGTATGATTTAAAAATGTTTCCCATAATAAACACATGTATTAACATGATTTATTTTAAAAGTTCCTATGAAAAATATGCTTTAAAATGAGCCTCCAAGTCATGACTTGCCGGGATCCATTTTATAAGCAGAAACAGTTTCATCTGTTTCTTTTAATTCTCTGCTGTCCCAGCAGTAATCATGCAGGAGCCCCCTACAGGGAGATTAAGCTTGTTGCTGTAGGAGAGCAGAGAATTAGGTAACACACTCACAGGACAGTCAGCCCTTTTAATATAAACCCTAAAACAACAAACGCTTTTCAAATATGGAAAGCGTTTGTTTTCTTTATTGGGATGGTATTGCCTGCCTGTCCTGTGAAAATGTGAGATAGGCAAACGAGTCCTGTTTTAACAGGGTGTGTTTGCCTTGCTTACCCCAAACGAATTTGTGTGATCAAGTGGTTAAGGGTTTGCTCCTTAACCGATGGACCCCAGTTTGAATCCCCGCCTGCATTTTTTCTGGTGCATCAAATTTTGTTTTCAAAAACAATATTTGATGCACCTGATAAAAAAAGGCAGACTGGTACTAAAACTCGAGTCCAGTGATAGAAGGGACTAACCCTTCATCACTGGACCACACGAGTCCCTGTCATTCAAAGCACTCTTTGTTTTGTTGTTGTACAGCACAACGATGAGCGCTTTGAAAAGCATCTAAGGAAACAGACTACACGAGTCCCCTTTGAGACTTGCTTAGTCTGTTTCCTTATCTGGGTAATTACAATCACAGTGCTCACGGCACGGCAATGAGCACTGTGATTGCAGGGACTCCTATGGTCCAGTGATGAAGGGCTTACTCCTTCAGTCACACGACCTAGATTGGAGTCCCTGCCTTTTTTTCTGGTACTTTAAATATTGTTGAAAGGGCTAACTTTTAATCACTGGACCACACAAGTACTTTGGAAAGAGCAAGGAAAACACGCCTTGATAAAGAAACAGGATGTGTTTGCCCGCTCACACGTTCACAGGACAGGCAGTGTTTAGAGCATGAAGTGAGATCTGAGGGTTCAGCTTGCACATCTCCCAAACCACTGCAAAATACTTTTTTAAATTTTTTATTGTGGACCATTTGCACTCTCACTTGGTCAAGTGCCTACTTAGATACACACATGGGGGGTCATTACGAGTTTGGAGGTAGCGCCATGGCTGCCTCCAAACCCGGGTCCGGGTCCGGTCTGACTGAATGGGAACTTACCGGGTCATTCTGACCTTGGAGGACCCGGTAAATCCCCATTCAGTAAACCATTCCCCAACGGGCCCGCAAATTGCAGGAATAGGGCGGTAAGGGTTTACCGGCACCGGCATCCTTAACAGTGCCGGTAAACCCTTACCGCCCAGCTCGTAATGACCCCCATGGTGTCCCTACCCCCTCAGAGTTTGCTAGTGCTAATGCTTCACACATTCCAAATTCACACGCATCGGTCTGAATGATGAAATGCTGTTCATAATCCGGGATCTTTAGAACTGGAGCCTCAAACAAGCCAGGTTTCAAGCCTTGGAAGGATATTTGACAGGCAGCGGTCCAGATGACCTTCTTCAGCGTTCACTTCCCCTGAATGAGGTCACATCATTGAGGGGAAGTGAACGGGCTACATACCTCTTGATGAAAGTCCTGTGGTAACTAGAGAGGCACAAGAAGGCTCTCACCTGAATCTGGGCAGTAGGAATGTCCCAATAAACCCCTGTCTTGACTTTGGCTTGGAAACGCTGTTTCATACCACCCCCATTCGGAATCCTATGTAAGTCACAGTACCCTGCGCCATCTGGAAATTGGATGCCCTCATAGTCAAGCCATCCGACTGCTTGACTTGAAGCACCTGTTTCAGGTGGAATAGATGGGCTGCCCAGGTATGGCTAAAGACAGCACCATCATTTAGATAAGCATTGCTAAAGTCCTCTAATCCAGATAGGTCCTGATTCACTATCCTCTGAAAAGAAGGCAGTGCCGTTTTTTACCCTAAAGGTTTAACAGTGAACTGATAGTGCCCTTCTGAAGTCTAAAATGCTTCCATCTCCATTAAGTAGTCCATTAGACCAAAGTGGTAGTAGCTGGCTGTGAGGTCAAAGTTACTTATGAACGTGCCAGCACCTAATCTGTCAAAACTCTTATCTTCAGTACTTATGGGGCATGCATCCATCTTGGTAACAGAGGTGAGCCTCTGTAGTTCACAGAAAAGTACCACTACTGGACATTGTATGTACCAATACTACAGGCCTGGCCAAAAGGCTGTGGGGAGGCTCAATCACCTGAAATTCCAACATCTTAGAAACCTCCTCCTCCTTAATGGGGTCCTTTATCCTGTCAGATATCCAATAGGTTAAGTGCTTGCCTGACTTAATGTCCAGAGCATCAATATCATGGATGTACTAATCAATTTTCCATGAATTCAGTGAGAACGCTCTCTCGTACTGTCCCAGCTGCTGCTGCCAGCGCCACAATTTGTCTTCAGTTAGGTCTGCGGAGAGCTGAACTCCCGCTAGAGACTCGTCAATGGATTATCCATGCAACCATTCTGGAAGGGGATCTGCCTCCTCCTCTGTCACATCATCAGTCAAGAGAGCCAACACCAAGTCACCCCTGCTGTTGGGGGCTTCAGGGTATTTGGGTCAGTAAAGTAGTTATCCTCCCTGATCTTTTCCAGAAACAAATAAGGGCCAGTCCACTTGAAGGGTGCAGGGCTTGGCAGATTCCATAATCCAGATCATCTGTCCCGAAGTATACTTTGTCACTGTGGCCTTCTGGTCATCCCAGTGCTTTAGAATTTCTTGCTGACCTTCAGATTCTGAGAACACTGTTCTCTGTACTTAATCTTAGATCTGAGGCCAAGCACATAATCCACTACATCATGGGAGTTTTGGGATTGCCCTCCTATCCTTGCCACGCCAGACATAGGGGACCCCTAACAGGTTGAGCAAAGAGGAGCTCAAAGGGTAACCTAATACCGTCACCTCTCTGTAGGGAAACAGAAGGCATGGCAGGTGAATATTCCACTTTCTCCTAAGGTGCTCTTCCAAGCCACCTATCATACCTGTCTGGGCCTTATTGAACAACTCAATATACCCTATGATTTGTGGAAGAAAGACTGTGGAAAACGTGTTTGTTACCCCAAATGTATCCCACATACGTGGATGTGAAGTTGGATGCACTTATTTAGGGAGACCCACATGTGAGAATATCACTATCAAAGCCTTTGCCTCCCCAGGGGCTTTGATGTTTTTCAAGGTTATAGCCTCTGTGCAACTGGGGGAAGAGCCTACCACAACCAGAATGTACAGGTTCCCTGAGGTAGTCTGAGGATCTGTAAGGCAAGACCTCCAGACAACCAGACAATCAAAACACTCCTTTAAGGAAAAACACTTGGTGCACCGCTTTGCAAGGAAAACAAGGTTTAGTTTGTATACAAAAAGGAAAAAGTATAAGAAGGTCCCGTAAAACCAAACTGACACAGCGCTCTCAGTTAGTTCAAAGCAAGTATATTGTTTTCAAGGAAGAAGATCGACACTCATGACATGGACAATATACAGTGTTATCCCACCACCCTCATTGGCTACCACCTATTTACAGACTACCAGTCCCCTATAGTCCCTTGACCGATTGACAACATCGTAATGTACCCCTACCCTCTAACACGTGGTCCCGCTAATCCGTCACCTGGGTTCCCAGCTACTGAATTGGCGAGTTACCTGAAATGTTACCTGCCCCATCGGCCGAGTCACATGGTGTGCACCTGGTCATTAGCATGAGCTCAGTGGACAACTCTGAGGTCAAATTGGCCCTTTGAACTAACACTTTGCTCCTCTTGATACCAGACACTCAGGTGCCCCAGCAATGCCTCCCCAGTACTGAACTAGATTTGTTGGCATCACCTTTTGCTCTTCGTATCACAAATCACAGAATGTTCTGATCCTCGCTTCCCCCTTATCGGTTGCCAACCCACAGTACACCTCCCTGCTTTCTCGAAGACCACATCAATCAGCCTAATTCTTATGAATGTATGTACTCTGTTCCCTAGCTGCGTGTTAGCTCAAATAAGATGGGCGGCACCAGTGTCCTAAATCTAAACCTAAAAGTTGACAGGTCGAAACCTCTAACCTGACTCCCACAGATTTGTCCTTTGGGAAGGCCACAGCCCTATCCTTGCTCTGCTATTCACATTCCAATCTTGGCACGCCAAGGGCTTGCAGATAGATACAATTAGAGTGTTATCTGCTTCTGTCATTCCTATGCAGGCCTTCTCCTCCTTTGAATGCCTGGTCTGCATGCTTTCTATCTCTCGTGGCCTCTTCCTGACTGTGGCCACCATCTACAGGCCACCGGGCCCAGTCTCACTCTTCCTCTCAGAATGGGCTGACATCTCTTCCTCTCTCCTTGCCTCAACCTCTCAACTTCTCCTCCTCTGACATCTTAACATCCACCTGGATGCCTCTAATCCCTCTCCTGAGCTCTTCTGCAACCTCTGTGACTCTCTCTCCCTCTCAATTCTACCCTCTGGTCCGACACACTCTGCCGGACACATCTTGGATGTTCTCATCTTCTCAGACATCTCCCTCTTTAACCCTCTCACCACTCTCTTGTACTGACCACTTTATGCTCTCCTCTAACCTGAAACTTCTTGTACCTCAAGCAGAGCCTACCCCAGCACTGCCACAGTGGACACCTTTGCCTCTACTCTCTCTGCTCCCCCCACTCCTACGGCTGATTCAAACTCTAACACAGACCTCTCTATGCTACATCTTTCCATAATCAACTCTCTGGATATCCCTGCCCCTGTCATGAGAATCCGTCTAAAGCCCACCTCCTCTTGGTATGACTCCAACCTCAGCACCCTGAAACCAAGCGCTTGGTGGCGGAGGGGAAGTGGAGGGCTTCGGGTGCATCCTCTGACAAACTGGCCTGCCACCTGCTCCAAAGTCAATACAGACCTCTGTCTTCTCGAAGAAGAGGGTCCATATCCAAGCCCACATCTCTGCAGCCTCTAACAACTTGCCCAAACTCTTTAAAATCTGCAAGGAGCTGGACAATCAAACTGCTGTCTTCAACCTCTCCTGTTCCCTCCCAGGCCCTCTGTATGGATCTGGCTTCTCATTTCACCACTAAAACTCGGGACATCCAGTCCTCGCGTTCCTCCTCTTTGCCCTCTACATCTCTCAGGCCCCCTTTGGCCACCTCTCCCTTTCCTCTTCCTTTTTCCTCCTTCTCTCCATCAACACCTGACAATGTTTCTAGACAAGTCTGATCTATGAAAGTACCATCCAAACCGGTGCTCTCATGCTCTTCCAGAACCATCAATGAAGACATTGCCACCCTCGCTCCAGCCTTAGCCGATTTCTGCAATCTCTCGTTTGCCATTGGATCTTTCCCTTCTCTCCTCAAGCACACCGTTGGGCACCCCTCCCAAAAAAGCCTTCTGCCAATCCTACCTGTCTGGCAAACTACCACACGATTTCTATCACTCCTTTCCTGGGCAAACTCCTGGAAAACCTGGGCTTCTCCCAGCTTACTCTTCACACTGAATCTGTCAGTCCCAATGACCACCAGTTTGCCTTCATTCGGCTAGAGGCATGGAAACTGCTCTCCTGAACAACTGTGAAGATCTGCTCTCTAATCATGACTCCAGCTCTTCCTCTGTCCTAATCCTCCTTGACCTTTCCTCTGCTTTCGACATGGTCAATCACGCCACCCTGATCAACCGACTCCATGTGAACATGGGCAACACGGACCAGGCCCTGGCATGGCTGACTTCCTTCCTCCTGGACTGACCCTCCCATGTCCAACTTGGGTCTTTTCTCTCTACCACCTCTCTCACTACATGTGGTGTCCCCCAGGGCTCTATCCTCTCACCAATGTCTATCTGTCCCCTTTGGCCCACTTGATCTCCACCCTCTCTTCAAACAGTGTTATGCAGATTACACTCAGCTCTACTTCAGGTTTCCCTCAGCCCCCTCTCCTCTCTTGCTAATTCCTGACTGTCTATCCATGATTCTGGATTGGTGCACCTCCAACAATCTTTCCTTTAATGCAAATAAGACAAAGATCCTTCTCATTGGGTTCCCACTTTTGCTTTCTCACTCTGGCTACCCTGTTTGGGCCCATTACCCTCACCTTGGTGTCATCTTCAACTCCACTCTCTCCTTCTCTCCTCACATCACGACCTAGCCACAAAGGCCCACTTCCAGCTGCACCTCCTCATAGGTATTCTATCTTTTCTCACTTTCCCCCAGAAGCTCACTTTCTCCAGAGCCCTAATTCTCTACAGGCTGGACAACTGCAACAGCCTCTTTCTCAATCTGGCTACCTTTACTCTTTGCCCCCCACAACAAATACAGAACAGGACTGCAAGTCTTATCCTTGGCTTCATGCCCAGTGACCCTATCTCTTCAGCCCTGAAATCTATCCATTGGCTCACAGTGGCTGCAAGGATCAAGTTCAAGACCCTCTGCATTGTTCACAAGGCTTTTTGGGGCCAGGGCCCGCTCTACATCCAACTCTCTCATCCAAAATGCCTTCTTCCTAGAGCCCTTCGCTCAGCTACCTCCAACTCTCTGAGGGTCAGACACGTATCCAGGCAGAGAGTGGAGGTGAGATCTCTCTCTTCTGCAGGTGTCTCCCTCTGGAATAACCTCCCTGCGCCTCTCAGACTTGAGCCTGACCAACTAAAGTTCCGGAAGCAGCTCAAGACCATCCTCTTCTCCTCTGCCTTCTCTCTCACGCATTTTGCTAACTTACCTGACTGCTGTGCCGACTGGTTACTTGGTCCCTCAGGGTCTCACTGGATCCCAGGCTCTTCCATGACCAGTCTCCTTGCACTGCCTCCTGGTCTACCACGTACTTGGGACTGTCATTGTAACCCTTACTGCCCCCCTGCCTCCTTGCACTTACTCAGAGCCATATGGTCCTGATCACACTTCCTCTTACCCTAGCGCTTGCACTCCCCCCGCTCCCATCCCTTTGTACTTCTCGCTGTCACACTTGCACAATCCGAATGACACAAGGCCTAGTAGGATTGTTTGTCCTGCCGTCCCTCTGTCTTTCCTTCCTTGTCTTGTGGTGCCTAGAAACACTTGTTGACTTGTAGACGCTTTATAAATGCTGTATCATATCATATCTATTCGTCATGAATGCCATTGTTCTCAGCTTCACTAGTGGGGCTTGGGAAAGCAAAATGTTTCAAACTCTGCTTTATGCTACACTACTGAGTTACAATAAGACATACACAATGCTAGGCCTCACTTCCAGTAAGGCAGTGCTTCTGTAGTTTCCTCACTCCAGCCCCGTGTCTGCACCACCAATGTCATACATTATCACTTCGTACTATAACTATAATTTCACTAACACTACACAATACCCCCTTTGTATTTTACCTGGGCCTACCTAAGCCTCTATAACTACCTTAAAGATATATTTGTTGCCTACTCCATATTTTCATAAGCAAACCTATCATATGTCCAGCTCCCAACTGCAAACCCTGCACACGAGTGGCCGCACCCTTCGCCTTCTTGTGCGCTAATAGATGTTCCTTAGTCTGAATCTATTGGCCATGCTTGGACGCTGTACCTGCATTCCAACAGATACAATGGACCCACAATGTCCATGCCTTTTCTCCCGAAGGCCATCCAACCACTGGTTTTAAAACTAAAGGGGGCCTGTGTTGCCCCACCAGACATCCTAATTGCTTGACATGCATGGCAAGACCTTACACATTCCTTTATTTTTATGCCAATCTTTAGAGAACAAACAATCGGCAGATTTTGTGTCGAATGTCTTTGTCACTCCTAAGGGACCTGCCAAAGTAATATCTTTGTAACTTTGTAAAACATGGGGTACTCTTGTTTGGAGGAGATTTGCCTAGCACAGCGGTGCTGGACTGCCCTTGTGGGTGGGAAAAAGACTTATATGTAAAAGGATATTTCTCCTCTGTGAAGGGTACAGTGAGTTAAAACATGGTTTTAGACCCTCCTGAGTTGAAGAAATTCCATAGAATAGGGTATTTGACACATGTGTCTTCTCAGTAGAGGGACTCCCACACTCCTTTGTAACTCTGTAAAACTTGGGATTTCAACCTAAGTGACCCAGGGTAATCCAGACGTGGACCCCTTGCTCATTGTTTCTTAGAGATGGTCAGCATCACCTCACTGATGAGGCCTGACTAGGCTGAAACCCATATCTGGGGTTGCTGATGGTACTTTTGTTCAGAGGAGATATGTCTAGCTTTTTGGTGCTGCACTGCCCTTGTGGGTGGGACAACAACTGATATGCAAATGGTTATTTCTCCTCTGTGAGTGGTGCAGTGAGCTAAAATGTGGTTTTAGAGCTTCCTGTATGGAAGAAATCCCATAGAACAGGGTATTTGACCTATGTTCGTTCTCAGTAGAGGCGCTCCCATGCTCCTTTGTAAAACTTGGGTTTTCACCCTAAGAAACCCAGGGTAATGGAGATGTGGACCGTTTTCTCACTGTGTCTTCAAAAGACTTAGCTTCACCTCACTGATGAGGCCCAACTAGGCTGAAACATGTTTCTGAAGTTGCTGATGGTAATCTTGTTCAGAGGAGGTTTGCATAGCATTTCGTTGCTGGACTGCCCTTGTGAGTGGGACAAAGACTGATATGTAAAATAATTGTTCTCCTCTGTGAATGGTGCAGTGAGCTAAAATGTGGTTGTAGACTCTCCTGAGTGGAAGAAATTCCAAAGAACAGGCTACAGCAAGTCTCATTAAAGGACTCTGCAAATGCGACCACATCACCCGAACAGCACTGGCTCCCACTGCAAGTCTGTATCATTATCATATCATGTTGCATCATCTACAAGGCTGTCATCATGACGTCCCCAAGCAACCTCTCTGAGAAACAGAGCATCTCCGGGGGCCTGTGATCCACCAGAACTAAAGAAATGTGCAGACCTGAATTCTGACAGTGCAGGAAGGTAAGAAACTGAAGACAGGCCTTCTCCGTTTATGCTCCAAGATTCTGGAACCTTCTCACTGTCAACATCAGACTTGCCCACTTCTACAGTACAGGAAAGAGCACAAGACCTCCTTCTTCAATGAATGGATCCTCCTTAAAATCTAGGTCCACACACCCTGCAATCCCACCCTACTTGAGACTCAGTGATCTGCTCCCCACACTCTTCCCCCATGCTACAAATTGCCCACCGTTCCGTTAGCTCCCCACTCCTTTTTCTACTGCTTCCCTCCATGCGTTCTTCCCCCTATGATTTTAAAGTGCTCCATTTCTTCCCAAAGCTCAGCCTGCACTCAATAAATGGCCTAATATTATTATCGTCTTGCACCTTCCGTTGGTGGACAGCGTTGGTACTCACTGCAGTATCACGCAGTGCTTTACTCATGGCCATTGACTCTGGCTAAATGATATGTTAGTCCCTTGGTACAATGCATATTTATCATAGGTATTACAGTAAATTAAAGACCTGCAGGGACCACTCTTCCAGGGGGCTGTTTAAAAATCCCCGACTTTAACTCACTGTTCTCCTTCATTTGAGAACTATACTCATTAAATGCTTGGATACAATGACAACTCCTTTAAGGTGGTTCTCTGGGTGGGCATGGTCGACCGTTTTGTATGCTGCATACAGCTAATGAGAAGAGACAAATTACCTTCATCTGCACTACCCAAGATATCATTACAGACTGCTATTAGTGCCATTTTGGTCCCATGCTTTGAGCAAACGCCAGACTGGTGCCTGTCTAGCAGTTTAAATCTACTTGATGCATGATGCATACTGTAAAAATAGACATGAATTACAATCTTAGATTTCTGCATTTTAAATAGCCCTTCATTATGCCAAACTGTATTATCAAATTATATAATACAATTATATAATTTGGTGTAATTGAGATACAATTAATGATCACTTTCCATCTGAGCATGTTCCAGCTATAAAGCAAATGTGACGTAAGTCTGCAGAGGCAATAATGCACACCTTTCACTAAAATGTATGACAACGGATTCCTGATAGCTGTGGCAGATCAAAAATAAAACACAGGACTGGAATGGGACAAATGCTTGTGGGATCCAGGAGCTGTTCTATAATAGAACAAGAATACCATTCCTCCGGCTGGTCTCAACAAACAGTGTCAGGAAGCAATGCTTCATAAAGAGTTAAGGGTTTCAACACGCCACTTCAGAGATATATCATCCAGCTCTCTTTTTACTCAGCTCATAATCTCAGGGATAAAGCACCCAGGCACCTCTTTGACCACTCCCTTTCACGTGGTTATATTGTCCTGACAGTATTTGCTCTCCACACCAGAAGGATAGTGTCTGGCTTCTTGATCCAGGGATATTGTGCAAAGGTTCACTACAGTTTAGGTGCCCTTTACACTTCTATTAAAGAGAGTTCATACATGTCTCTTGCTATCTTTATCTGGGGATTATAGAGTCTTTTCTGTTACAAAGGTTGTAGTTACCACTTTTACCCTGACAGTTGCAGTGCCGTTTTCACTCATATATATGGTGACCATCAGAGATTAGATAAGCCTTTGGTTCTATGATGTCCAGTCAGACTTGTACATGAGTTCTCCTCTTAGGCTTCTCCTCAGCTTTAAATAAATGCTGCTCCAAGGACATCATAGTCTCTACAATTATCCACTTCTGAGCATTTGCTCTGTCATCTCCCCTCCTCTAAGGCAGCGCTCCTGCATTTGCTATTCTAACTCAAAGGTTTCTTGCTTCTCTGGACCTCTCTGCCTCTGCTCTCTGCCTGCTCTCCTTCTTTGAGATGATGTCCGATGATGGCCATGCCTTTCATAGGCCATAACTTTTTTTTAGCCTCTCCCCCATGCAGTGATAATTTGGCAATGATTGAATTAGAATATTGTTAAGGATTTCAATCAGGCAGTACACCCGGGTCTCACCTAGCATGCAGTGCACAAAATAAATACTTATTTATTGTGTCTATAGGTTCAATATTCTGAGTGATATACCACTCATATCACACCCTTCTCAAAATACCCCCCAGGTCACAGTGGACCAGAAATCAGGCTGGTTGGTAAAGGTATTATTTATTTATTTATTTATTTACTTATTTAAATTCAAATCAAACACATATTAATATATATGGGGCAGCAATTCAGAAAGTAAGTAAGGCAATTGGATTCACTTATAACAATACAGAAGATAAAAAACAGGCAAAAGAACAGTTTTGGTTTGTAGAAAAGATAGCGTTTAAGTTAAGATTCCCTGATTTAAAGTTCTTAATTCACACACCCAATTACAAAAAAGAAATCATAGCTGCCAAACGAGAATCCTATAATCAGAGAATTGCACAATCCAATTCCAGTACCAAAGAGTTGTTTACAATCATCAAAGAACTGGAAACACCGGTGTTAATTCCAGATACATGTGTGAAGGACAAACAATGGTGCACTAGTGTCCAAAATGCACTAAACAACAAAGTCACAGGCCTTCAAACCAAATTTAAAAACATGAAAGACTCCCTTACCAAACCAACCAACCCCACTAACACCTTCCCGACCCCCTCACCCCCACACCCCACACCTAACACTGCTCGCTTCAGCTTCTCCAAAGTCTCTACTCTTGAAGTGGAAAAAATCATTCTCAGCATTAAACCATCCAACTGTAAGGGCGACTTCTGCCCCCCACAAATCATTAAAGATGTGGCAAGAGACCTCTCTCCATTCATCACCAAACTCATCAACGCCTCCTTCTCCTCAGGATCAGTCCCCAGCAACCTCAAAGAGTCTTGGGTCCTCCTCCTGCTTAAAAAACCTTCCATTCCCACCAATTATAGACCCATTACCACCGTCCCATTCCTGCTCAAGGTACTAGACAAGACAGCATACCTACAAATACAAAAATACCTTGAAATAAACCACCTCCTAGGTATTCGGCAATCAGGCTTCAGACCCCAACACGGGACTGAAACGGCCCTCATTGATCTGAAAGCCCAAATTGACACCCTTAGAGACAACGGGAAAACTGCATTACTACTCTTACTAGACCTATCCGCGGCATTTGATCTAGTTGACCACAAAATCCTATGTAATCACTCAGCTGCCCACTTTTGCCAAGAAGCCATCCGCTGGATCGAGTCATTCCTCAGCAACAGATCCATGCATGTCTTCTCCACCTCTGCCGATGCCGACCCCATCCCCATCACATGCGGAGTCCCACAGGGCTCCTGCGTTTCCCCTACTCTGTACAACGTGTTCACGAAGCCCCTGTTTGATGATCTAGACGGCCTGGGTATCACCTACACCAACTACGCTGATGATACACAGATCCTCATCCCGCTGACGGGAGATTACAACTAGGATTTGGCCTTGGTGAACAAGGTGTACCTCATCATTCAGGCATGGATGGCTTCGCAAAGTCTATGCCTGAACGATGACAAGTCTGAACTCATCATCCTTGGTTCCACCTCAAACCTAACCAAACTAGACCACAATTATACCAACTTCATCATAGACGGGAACCCGATCAAGGTAGCCAAAGAAGTGAAAACTTTAGGAATATACCTCGGCTCCTCCCTAACCTTCCACAAACAGGTTAGCTCTATGGCACCCTCCACGGCCTACACATGTAAGCTTATAAGAGCAGCCAAACCCTTTCTATCTACCCAGAGCTGCATTTCACTAGCAAGAGCCCTGGTATTATCTAAACTAGACTACTGTAATGTAATGTCCTCTACGTAACAGCCAGCAAGCAAGTCACCAACAAAACTTCAGACGCTACAAAACAACGCTCTCAGAGCAGCGCTCAGCATTCCCAGGAGAGAACACATCTCCAACATCCGGAAATCCCATAACTGGCTCAACACCTCAGACAAAATCCTGCTTAAACTAGCCTCTCTAACTCACAAATGCCTGAACAACGCCGCCTCACGCTACCTAGTAGACAGATTATGCAAATACACCCCCAACAGACCTACCAGAACCTCCAACGCTAACCTACTCATAGTTCCCAGATTCAAACGTACCAAAATGGGTGGCAACAGCTTCCAGGTGAAAGCATCCCAACACTAGAACGCCCTACCACCATCCCTCAGAACTCCCCAAACCTACATACACTTTAGACGCAACTATATCCAGTGGATAAAGAACAAGGACCACTAATACTTCTAATCCCACCACACTGCTGCAATCCTGTAAAGTATGTTTATTTGTAAATTTGTAAATATCTGCCTTTTTGTAAACCTGTAAACTTTCTTTCTTCATTGTCATACTGTAATATTGTAATGTATAAGCAACCTGCAACCAAGCTTTGAATAGCCATGCTGCTCATGCGCCCTCATAACCTCGGGTCTGGTGTGCAATACAAATGAATAAACTAAACTAAACTAAACACATGAGCAATTCTACACAGATGTAAGTAAGCAGCAGGTATTCAAGAATGTAGAACAGTGTATAGGGTTTGAATAAAATCTTCCCTCACCAAACAAGAGAGAAAAACGTTTTGGAAATGTTACACTTTTTAAAGTTACAGTTGAAAATGGCTTTGTGAAACAATGAAAAGTGTGCACAAATCCATAAATTGATATACATTTCTACGGGAGCAATACTGAACAGGTTCTAACAAACATAAGCTACACTATGAGCAACAGAACACACTTTAAATCAGAATGGGAGTCTGGAAATACTTTGAATGGGAAAATATACGTGTAAAACTTTTGCAAAATTGCAAATTCCCGCCTAAATTTCACTATGCAATTTTTTAAGAAATGGGTCAAATACACTGTTTCATAATGCGGTTTTTGTTGTGGATGTAGCTACAGGTCTTAGGTTTAACTCAGAGTTGAAATTATGTCTCTAGCTATACAATTGACGAAATTATGTAAGTTTGAATGAGAGGTGTTTTTGAAAATAAAGGCGCGAAAATGAAAACAGAAATCAGTTTTTACAATGCCAATTATGCTCTAAACTAGGGTATTCACGCTGGTTACCAGTTTGAAACACAGTAAGCTCCAGAGTGGTCCATGAAAACCAACCCCAGCACCTCCGTGCCCGTCTTGGAGGACTCAGTCGCATTACCCGTGGGATGATTTTAAGGGTTTGGAATTTCATAAGGCAAGAGGATTTTAAAGAAATTATCACTATTACAAGAAATCAAAGCAAGGTTTCAAGACTGTTGTGACACTATTACAAGTTCTTAATTTACAGAGAGAATGGGTTGAGATTGAGGTAGGACAAGGCAAATATACTATTGGTTACTATGATCCTGTTTATACTTACAGTCCACTGTAAATTAAGATTGGACCGTCAGGTTCTGGTCATCACAGATCGGGTCTACAGGCAGCAGGGCACTTTTGGTGGGATGGTCAGCTGGGCGGTTCTGGTCAATTGTACTGCACCTCAGATTGGATTGGATTTGCCCTTCTGGTCACTGGGCACTGTAGACTAGCGGGATGGTGAGTTTCAGCAGGCAAGCATGAATGGTAGCAAGCCAGACTGGATCATAATGATTTCCCTTAAGTTTGGGATGGTTCAGGATTTGGGCCTAGATGAAAAGAGTTCAGCAAATGCTGATGGCCTTGGTTTTGCAAAGTAATCTGGATCAGGACACAATGAAGAATTCTGGAACAGGGTGTCATGCAGAAATCAGGATGTAGTCAGGAATCTGTGTGTCTGTGTGTGGTGAAGTTCCCTTATTTATCCTGTCAAGTGACATCACTCAGTTTATGGTAGGGGCAGAATTACAATCCACACCCACAAGGCTGTGATTGGTCAAAGGCATTTGCCTTTTTCTGGTTGGAAGCCAGAAAGAGCTGTCATATTTTATGATGTGGCTTGGGAACTCCCACAGTTATTTGGACCATAATTTAACTTTCCCACAAATACACATTTCTATAATTATGCCCTCTAATAATATCTGACACATACATTACATATTTTGTGGGTTGCCTTTACATCCAATTCCCACTTCAGTGAGAGGTGGCTTTGTCTTTCTGTGGAATTTTGTACTTTTAATCATAACGATTTGGCCTAACAATTCCTAATTCAGTACATATCTGTACAATCACCCCTAGAACACAGGTATACAATATTATATTTGCAACATCAATAGTCTTGGCACAATTAGTGTTTCGGTATAACTTTTGTCCTGATGTAGTACAGGGTTCAATCATGTCTTCAAAGAAAGAGCATAACATTTGATTTACAACTACCAACTTTTAGATTTATCTTCGTTCATGTGGCAAAGTTAAAGATTCTTAAAGCTTAATTACAAATAGGCATTTAACCACCAAAAACTTTAGTAGTTTTTTTTTACTTTTCTTTCAGCTGGCAACAGCTGTCAAATTATTTTGATCAGGGTGGGGTCCTCCTCCTTGAGAATGACTGTTCAAGCCTGCCATTGTCTTTAGCTGAGGCCCAGACGAAAGTCTGATGAGTTCTTTGTGTCATGATTATGCGGAAACCTCCCAGCAGCAATTAGTCCTTTCCTGCCAGTTGTGAGGGGTCAACCATTCCCAGGCTGAGGCTGTCAGCTCAGAAGTAAATATGTAATTAACTCAAGGCTGGGTTTAGTCTTTAAGTTACCTAAATCTTTCATTACAACATATAAATGAACACAGTTTATAGATGGATTTTGACATTTAAAGAATTAGGCATTTCACAAAAACATGCTTTTAAACAGGCGATTTTGCACTTCCTTCCTGAAATAAAACATTCAACAGAGTCCTTTACATCAGATTTTCCTCTGCAGCACACACATTATATTCAGCACCAGTCTTTCCCTTAAGTGCTGGGATTTGTTTGCAGTCTGGATGTATGTATCCAGCCTTTGCTTGGAGTTCTCTCTGCACAGCTGAAATTGTTACATGTTGCCATTTTTAGCCACATTTTTCCAGTGGAACTGAAAACAAAAGTTGTTGTGCTGGTTTATTATGAGATACATTTCTTAGTTCCTGACAGTCAATGAGGCCCGGCTCCTCTGAGCCACCTGGATGATCTGTAATTTCAGTACCCTTTTAATATCAATGATTCACTGGAAAGTAAATGGATCTAGTGCCAAAACAGCACTTTGAAGTATGCAAAGCTGCATTTTAAAAGTTATTTTTGGTTTTTAGCCCAATTCTGCGGCCTTGCTACATGCTAAATGTAACAGCACCCACTGGCATGCTCCTGCAGTGAGAATTCTGTTTTCACCCCCACTTTGACTGTGTCTGACAGGGGTGTGCAGCCTTTTGTGATTGTGACCATACGCAATTTTACAGATTTGTGCACGCACAGGGGTTAGCGCATCCATTTTTGGCTGTTTCTTTCCTCATTTGTAAAGTGGTGCAGTGGGGCACATCGGCATGGGTAAAAATATCCCACAATATGGTCCTTCTGCCTGATAGTTCTGCCCCAGTCTAATCAAATAATTCCAGTTGGAGGTTTGACCTTCTCCAGGACACATGCTAGATGATCCAAGGCTCCATTCCTGTTTGTTATTGACTGGCTAGACTCCGCTGCACCTGCCAGGGGTTAGAAATGCCCTTCATCACAGTTTTCAAGTAAGTGCATGGGTTAAATGTGCACTTTCTGCTGCAATCTTTCATGAGAGCTCCTTAGTTCAGTCCTCAGGCTGTGCTGAAGTAAATGTTGGATGGGCACAGAATGTATCTGCTCATAGGAAATGTGTGCTTAGTGCTGGTATCTAATTAGTCAGTCTGTCAGTCTCTCAGCCAGGCAATCAAATTTAAGTTGGTGCTGGTATTTGATTGGGGCTTTTGTTCCACTGCTCTCCTAGCACACATTCGCCAAGGAGATTGTTACATCTGAACCCATGGATTTTAACTATATCCATAGTTATAGTTTTACAACTGATGCAGAGGGGTTGTTCCAGTGGTTAAAGCCAATAGGTCTGCTGTTAGGCTTCATTCCCCCTCCAATCTGTATATAAGCATTAAAGTAGGGTTCATATAACAAAAAGATGACAGGGCCCTCTGGGAATGACATGATATCAATAGAAAGCAGTAATGTGACACCACAGGGTGAACAGTTTAATCTGTGCAACCTGCCTGTTCATTGCCAGAATGAAGATTTCCATAGGTCTGCTGTTAGGCTTCATTCCTCCTCCAATTTGCATGTAAGCATTGGACCCGAGGGTATCAAATGATGTGATACCCTGGAGTCTGTGCATTACATAAATGCAATAAATAAATAAATACATAAATTAATTAATACATAAAAATAGAGTCCATATGACAAAAGAATAACAGGCCCCTGTATGGTAGACATGATATCCCTCAAGGGGCACATACCTATGTTGGGAAATCTCTATAGAAGGAAAGGACACAAAGAAAAGAAACATATTTAAATATAAATATGTGACTTGTATCCTGTGTACAGCACTTAAAAAGGACACATGCAATGAAGTATTGTGATATTAGTAGTCTATTCACAACAAGAATATCTGTTCATAGTAAATTAAAAGGTCAAAACGAATTCTTTCCAGTTACCAGAGAGTTCCCAGCTACCTTTTATTAAATGGAAAAAGTCAGTATGGGCTGGAAAGCACAGAATTCTAATCATGGCCTACCTTATTTAAACTTTTTTGTTTTCAGGACTAAAAATCAGCATGTGGAGTAAAAACATACATAGACTGGAAATGTAAAATTTTGACAGGAGCTAGTTTTCAAAGAATATTCTGTAATGTTTCCCTGTTTAAAGTAACAATTGCAGTGAGAAAATGAGAGCCATGCTACATAAACACATCTTTTGCCTAGAAAGTAAAATGGCAATTCCTCCCTAACAGCTAAAGGGCTAGGGGATAGATTTCCCAAGAAAAGAGAAACTCAGGCTTTTGAGCTGGACTATAAAACTGACACTGACACTGACTGGATTCACCAATCCTGAAATTATGTCTTTGTTCTGGGAAAGATCTTTGGAGCAAAACAAAAATGCTACTCATTAACAAACCCACTCTGTCATTGGGCCTACCAACAATTCCCTACAAATACAAGGAATATATTTTTAGAAGCAGTCGTGCTGTGGTCTCCCGCAGCCCCCAAGTAAAAAGAACTTCCTATCAGCCCGTCTTTCCAGGAGAATTCAAATCACACTTATTGAGACATTTTGTCTCGCCTCTGTGGGAGCCAGCTGGTGGAATTACTCAAGGGGGCAGAGCTTTTCTTTCCTTCAAATAACTTTTGTCACGACAACCAACCTTCCCATGGGCCATAAATAGCCAGCTATGAAGCCTCAAAGCAACTGATACGAAATGGTCTGCTGCCAGTCCAGGAACTTGGAATTTCAATCAATATGTTGTCCAACCATTTGCATGTAAAGGAAATAACTGCCTATTTTAATATTTCAGATATATCTATAAGAACATTTTTTTAAAAATTACTTTTGAAAGAAATGTTGTAGAAACTTACTTTAAAAAAATCAGATATTTTTGTACTTATGCAAATTAGAAGAATGAAGATATTTTGCACAGAAAAGTTGCACATTGGTGGTTCATATTTGCTACTGTCTATTCCAGCGATGCTGTTATGTTGAGCTGGAAATGGGACTTTTGTGTAAATGTATCAGAATAATAAACAAACATCTGCCAGAAGCACATCACATGTCTCCCCGAAATCAGGCTAGCATCATTTGATTCACAAACTGATTAGTATCATGATCACATGTGGGGAACATGATGTTTCAGCAAACAACAATTGATTAATGTAGAAATAACCTAGATGACATCACATCAAATGGGAGGGAAACTGGGTTTAGAAGTTACTCCCATTAGCCTTCGCTCTTCATTAATATACACATTGAGTACAAAGGGGATGGATTATTGTGATGCCACCTTTGGAACATTATAAAATCGCAAACACTGACCAATGACTGATGATGTGTTGTTGTAATAGTAATCCTGCTCCATACGAGAGGAACCACAGGCTTAGACATTTGGTGTATGTGCTTGGCTGAGGAGCCAATGGGGCAAAGCTACCATCTGTGGGATTAGGAATGCTTCTAAGTCAGAATCCCCTTAAAGAACTCATCACTGCATGTAGACCCTTCCTCACCAGAGACAACTGCACCACACTGGCCAGAGCCCTCATACTCTCACGCCTTGACTACTGCAATGCCTTATTCATTGGTTCTCCCGCTAGCAACATGAAAATACTACAAGTCATTCAGAACAACGCCTTGCATGCAGATTTGAACATCCCTAAGAAAGAACATATCTCGGCAGCCAGATGCAACTCCAACTGGCTCCCAATCCAAGACAGTATTAAATTCAAAATCCTCTCCATCATGCATAAATGCCTACATAATGCAGCACCTAAATACATTGTCATGAAAATCTCTACCTCTCACTCTGACAGTCCCACTAGAGCCTCAACATCTCACCTCCTCTCTAAACCCAAATTCAAAAGAGCCAAAGCCAGGGGCCGAAGCTTCCCAGTCATGGCGACACAACAGTGGAACACCCTACCTCTTGACATCAGATCAGAACCATCAAACACAGCCTTCCGCACAAATCTTAAAACTTGGCAATTCAAAGAAAGCCTCTGAAAAATGTTTATCTCCTCCGACTACCTCATGTATGGCTGCAAACTAACTGTAATGTATGCTGCACTGTATGCCTATATATAACCTCCTGGAAACCAGCGCCCAGATGCCTCAGGGTTCGGCGCGCTATACAACTAAATAAATAAGTACCTCCTCTAATTGGAGTGGTTTCTAATCTATAAAAGTTCAGACCCAATGATTCAAGGACACACTCACTGATGGACTGACTGTGATACTGACTGGACAAAGGAGGCAGATAGAAGTGTTGACAACAACGGGAAGGAAAATAGAAAATAAATGCTGTCTTTTGGATTAATTTGGGATTGCTAGCAGACCACTGTGAAAGAAGCTTCTATGGAATTTAACCCCAGGCCTTTCTTGGTAGAAAAGGAAGCAGCAAGATGCATTTAAGAAGAAGAGAAACAAGACTGTTGGTAGAAGATACGCTTGCCCCCTTGCTGACTGATACCCACCATTCCGAGAGGGGGAGAATTGAACCAGTACATAAGAGGGAGCCCACCTGTCTATGAGACCGCTAAAAGACATTCCTATGTAAGTGTAATGCCAAGGGGAAACGTAATTGTATGGGGTTGTATACTCTAAAGGGGAATAGATTAAAACCCAGTCCTTCAATTTTTAAGTACTTGCAAGATAAATAAATTAACTGTACATCCTAAGAAACTAGTCAATATTTCAGAAGCGTATGTGCTTCTGGAATCATAGATTTCATCAAAATAGGTCAGATGGTGTGTATATTGGGAGAAATGCACAAGCACAGAATGAAAACCAAAATAATATCTCATTTTATACATAACTAGAAAAATAATATAATGGAAGTTAAGTTAAGCAGAGTTCTGTTACTTGTGTTCAACCAAGCAAGACAAATAGTGGTAGGGTAATTAACTGATACACATTTTCCTTCCTTTAAATTGTCCATTAATAATGGCAAATGTGCATTTGTATACATGAATACAACAGAAACATAATTGGAGGGATTCGAGCAACCATACAGGTTGAACATGCATGTTTCCTTTTGGAAGTGATGTAAATGCAGGAATATAAAGGAGCCTGTATTTAAATTGAGTTTACTAGAATGCTGTTCTAGATGCTCACATGCTTATTGGGTAGAGAGGGGGTGTTTTTTCCAAATGAATATACATATTTAGATAGGCTGGAATGTTCTGTTTTAATTGTGTTTTTATCAAATGAAAGCATTATCCTGAACCTTCCTACACTGTTCAACACATGGTGGATGTGCAATCAGGGGAAAACAAATGTACATATAGTGATATGTGCGCTTTTAAGACGTCTACATTCATATTAAAAGCAGCAGTAACTATTCAATAGGCCAGTATATGACCATTCACCTTGTAGTAACCTTTGACATTGTGATTGTTTGCTTTTATTATCTCTAGTTTTATTATAAACAGCCTTCTGTGCAAACGTGTGTGATTCTTGTCCCAAAAGAGGAGGGGGGTTGTAGGGAATCAATGCTGTTTGACTGGCAGATCTCAGGTTCATAGAAACACCTTTGTTTCATAAATATACATTGTGTGTGCCTCATTTTGAGTGGGTGAAACATTCCCACAAACTAGGTGTCACCCGATTAAAATATCCTAAGCCATTTGATGGGCCAGCCTCTGCAGCATCCCCCAGATATCACCTCCAGAGGGTTGCAGCTCTGGCTTTGTAACCGTGCTTTACCAACCACCTAGGCTGCAGAGACGAATCCTAATCTAGTGGCAAAGGAGCTAATCACACTTTGTCATAATGATAGTATTTTTAATCTTGGGTCATGATCCCATGGTGTTGCGGGTTTAAGAAATACAGGGCCACTAGAGATTCTCTTAGCATTAGAACGTGAATAAATATTTTTTTATAGGTTATTCAATTCAGTAAATGGTGAGTCTCGGATGGCAGCAGCAAAAGTTTCCGAACTCACCTGAAACCAGGTGTAAACTTTGAAATGAGTTTTATATTTATGGGCAAATGTTCCCCTGGAATAGAACATGTTCCACTGTGCAGTGGAAAGGAAAAACCATGATATGTATTGGCGGAATATGATACAGTATGACTTTCATCATGTGAAAGACTTTCTGCAAAACATCAATGGCTGATGATTAGCTTCCAGTCGAACGATGAGAATATAGAAAAAGAGTGTTTCTTTTAGACCAATATAGTTTCCATGTTTTTGCATGACATTCTGCTTCCAGGAGGGGTCCAAACTACTCTACAAATATTATCACTTTGATAGACTATTTTATATTAGTGTAAACAGTGGCTGCAGCGAGCTAAGATATTGCTGCTGGAGGATGTGGTTGTTGTGGCATTCAATAAATAAGAGAATGACTGCTATGAAGTAGATACGTCTTGAGCATAATATCTTCTTTAGAATAAGCCCAATATAGTGAAATATGTTTATTTAGATTTAAAAGTTCATGAGTTCATAGTGTCGTTGGTAAATGTGGACAATCTACTGCAGAACATTCCATTTTGTACAAATTGGTACAAACGTTAATTCTTGTAAAATCATGGGTGAGCCTTATCAGTAGTTCCCTTCTGTTAAGAACTGGCTATTCATATTCTTTTCTCTTCAATTATTTCTGATTTTATTTAGTACCATAGTTAAAGGTATGTGCCAATTGCACAAGCTGTGAGAAGAAATGCACTCTTTATGTCTTCATCTCTATGTTCTTCCCCAGGTAAGTCGTTCGGCTTGGGAGAATAGATTGCCCAACCTTTTGTACTCACTAGAATTATGGTGCATACAATTAGAGCTGTGTAGGCTATATCACACACATGGACTAAGGGTTCTGGCATGGCGCTATTATGCAATAGGATAAGGATGTCCGCTTCAGCTTCTTATTATTGAATTCCAACTTTTGGAATAATTCCCACATCATTGATTGTATTTAAGCTATATTTTCAGATAAAGTGTATTTGCAGGACCGACGCTGTTAGAATCACTTTGTTTCCAAATCATCCTTTGAGAATGTTATTCTTGGCAAACTATGAGACAGACATATGAAGTTGATGCAAATTCCCAAATAGGTACCAAGAAGATTGGAAATGTGCAAACAGAATTCACAATGAACAAAACAACCATCAACGAGAAATCACAAAGGTTGCAATCCGCTGCAAAACAAAAACAAAAAAACAATTAAGGAGATATAGTTCAAAGTTAATGGGCCTCATTACAACCCTGGCGTTGGACCATGGTGCCTATTAGCACCATGGTCCATGCCAGATTCCGCCATGGTGGATGGCGGATTTACCACCCCATTCCAAGGTTGGCGGGGCGGTAAATCCCCATTCCCCATGGCCCCTTCCCCATTCCCATTTTTGCCCCATAGGGCTCAATAGGAATGGGGAAGGCGCTAATTACGGCACCGTAAATTACGGTGCCGTAATTAGCACCAAGGTCCCTTAGGGGGTTGGACTTCAACGCCTGCAAAAAGCAGGCGTTAAAGTGTGAATCTGGCGTTAAGGGTTTAACGGCGCCGCAGCCTTTTACGGTGCCGTTAACTCCTTAAGGCCAGGGTTGTAATGAGGACCAATGAATTATAAATAGTGATATCATGAACATAAGTAAACAAATGTGGAATCTGCTGATCCCTTTAAAAATACTTGAAAAAACGGCAAGTAGACCACATATCTAGACTTAATGATAAGCAAGTGCAAAGTGTGTAGCTTAATCATCTAAATCCAACCTAAACAACTCGACTGGACTGACCAAACAGTCTTACTTATAAAGCTCCTGCACTTAAACCCTACTCTTCAAAGGCAACTGAAACAAATGACGATGTCTCATGGCTCATTACCCTTGGATATCTTAGAAGAAATCCTCACCAAACTGGCCATCACACTCCAAAGTCAACATCCTTCTCAAACAGGTCAACGGCTCTTAACTGACTCTGCCATCATCTATGTACAATTGAAACTGTGAACCAACAAAACCAAGCCACATGTTCCCTCATTCTTATTCCAGTAAGTGGTATAGAGGGGCTGTACTCTGACTGACCTGCATCCTCTTTATAAGATAGTCAGCCATGGTCATATATAAGGCATTCCCAAACCTCCTGACAGCTGCCTCACCATCGCCCATGCCGTCATTGGTGCAAGATTAGACTATTGAAACGTGCTCTTCATTGACACGTCTAAAGGGAACCCAAATTCAAAAGAGCCAAAGCCAGGGGCCGAAGCTTCCCAGTCATGGCGACACAACAGTGGAACACCCTACCTCTTGACATCAGATCAGAACCATCAAACACAGCCTTCCGCACAAATCTTAAAACTTGGCAATTCAAAGAAAGCCTCTGAAAAATGTTTATCTCCTCCGACTACCTCATGTATGGCTGCAAACTAACTGTAATGTATGCTGCACTGTATGCCTATATATAACCTCCTGGAAACCAGCGCCCAGATGCCTCAGGGTTCGGCGCGCTATACAACTAAATAAATAAGTACCTCCTCTAATTGGAGTGGTTTCTAATCTATAAAAGTTCAGACCCAATGATTCAAGGACACACTCACTGATGGACTGACTGTGATACTGACTGGACAAAGGAGGCAGATAGAAGTGTTGACAACAACGGGAAGGAAAATAGAAAATAAATGCTGTCTTTTGGATTAATTTGGGATTGCTAGCAGACCACTGTGAAAGAAGCTTCTATGGAATTTAACCCCAGGCCTTTCTTGGTAGAAAAGGAAGCAGCAAGATGCATTTAAGAAGAAGAGAAACAAGACTGTTGGTAGAAGATACGCTTGCCCCCTTGCTGACTGATACCCACCATTCCGAGAGGGGGAGAATTGAACCAGTACATAAGAGGGAGCCCACCTGTCTATGAGACCGCTAAAAGACATTCCTATGTAAGTGTAATGCCAAGGGGAAACGTAATTGTATGGGGTTGTATACTCTAAAGGGGAATAGATTAAAACCCAGTCCTTCAATTTTTAAGTACTTGCAAGATAAATAAATTAACTGTACATCCTAAGAAACTAGTCAATATTTCAGAAGCGTATGTGCTTCTGGAATCATAGATTTCATCAAAATAGGTCAGATGGTGTGTATATTGGGAGAAATGCACAAGCACAGAATGAAAACCAAAATAATATCTCATTTTATACATAACTAGAAAAATAATATAATGGAAGTTAAGTTAAGCAGAGTTCTGTTACTTGTGTTCAACCAAGCAAGACAAATAGTGGTAGGGTAATTAACTGATACACATTTTCCTTCCTTTAAATTGTCCATTAATAATGGCAAATGTGCATTTGTATACATGAATACAACAGAAACATAATTGGAGGGATTCGAGCAACCATACAGGTTGAACATGCATGTTTCCTTTTGGAAGTGATGTAAATGCAGGAATATAAAGGAGCCTGTATTTAAATTGAGTTTACTAGAATGCTGTTCTAGATGCTCACATGCTTATTGGGTAGAGAGGGGGTGTTTTTTCCAAATGAATATACATATTTAGATAGGCTGGAATGTTCTGTTTTAATTGTGTTTTTATCAAATGAAAGCATTATCCTGAACCTTCCTACACTGTTCAACACATGGTGGATGTGCAATCAGGGGAAAACAAATGTACATATAGTGATATGTGCGCTTTTAAGACGTCTACATTCATATTAAAAGCAGCAGTAACTATTCAATAGGCCAGTATATGACCATTCACCTTGTAGTAACCTTTGACATTGTGATTGTTTGCTTTTATTATCTCTAGTTTTATTATAAACAGCCTTCTGTGCAAACGTGTGTGATTCTTGTCCCAAAAGAGGAGGGGGGTTGTAGGGAATCAATGCTGTTTGACTGGCAGATCTCAGGTTCATAGAAACACCTTTGTTTCATAAATATACATTGTGTGTGCCTCATTTTGAGTGGGTGAAACATTCCCACAAACTAGGTGTCACCCGATTAAAATATCCTAAGCCATTTGATGGGCCAGCCTCTGCAGCATCCCCCAGATATCACCTCCAGAGGGTTGCAGCTCTGGCTTTGTAACCGTGCTTTACCAACCACCTAGGCTGCAGAGACGAATCCTAATCTAGTGGCAAAGGAGCTAATCACACTTTGTCATAATGATAGTATTTTTAATCTTGGGTCATGATCCCATGGTGTTGCGGGTTTAAGAAATACAGGGCCACTAGAGATTCTCTTAGCATTAGAACGTGAATAAATATTTTTTTATAGGTTATTCAATTCAGTAAATGGTGAGTCTCGGATGGCAGCAGCAAAAGTTTCCGAACTCACCTGAAACCAGGTGTAAACTTTGAAATGAGTTTTATATTTATGGGCAAATGTTCCCCTGGAATAGAACATGTTCCACTGTGCAGTGGAAAGGAAAAACCATGATATGTATTGGCGGAATATGATACAGTATGACTTTCATCATGTGAAAGACTTTCTGCAAAACATCAATGGCTGATGATTAGCTTCCAGTCGAACGATGAGAATATAGAAAAAGAGTGTTTCTTTTAGACCAATATAGTTTCCATGTTTTTGCATGACATTCTGCTTCCAGGAGGGGTCCAAACTACTCTACAAATATTATCACTTTGATAGACTATTTTATATTAGTGTAAACAGTGGCTGCAGCGAGCTAAGATATTGCTGCTGGAGGATGTGGTTGTTGTGGCATTCAATAAATAAGAGAATGACTGCTATGAAGTAGATACGTCTTGAGCATAATATCTTCTTTAGAATAAGCCCAATATAGTGAAATATGTTTATTTAGATTTAAAAGTTCATGAGTTCATAGTGTCGTTGGTAAATGTGGACAATCTACTGCAGAACATTCCATTTTGTACAAATTGGTACAAACGTTAATTCTTGTAAAATCATGGGTGAGCCTTATCAGTAGTTCCCTTCTGTTAAGAACTGGCTATTCATATTCTTTTCTCTTCAATTATTTCTGATTTTATTTAGTACCATAGTTAAAGGTATGTGCCAATTGCACAAGCTGTGAGAAGAAATGCACTCTTTATGTCTTCATCTCTATGTTCTTCCCCAGGTAAGTCGTTCGGCTTGGGAGAATAGATTGCCCAACCTTTTGTACTCACTAGAATTATGGTGCATACAATTAGAGCTGTGTAGGCTATATCACACACATGGACTAAGGGTTCTGGCATGGCGCTATTATGCAATAGGATAAGGATGTCCGCTTCAGCTTCTTATTATTGAATTCCAACTTTTGGAATAATTCCCACATCATTGATTGTATTTAAGCTATATTTTCAGATAAAGTGTATTTGCAGGACCGACGCTGTTAGAATCACTTTGTTTCCAAATCATCCTTTGAGAATGTTATTCTTGGCAAACTATGAGACAGACATATGAAGTTGATGCAAATTCCCAAATAGGTACCAAGAAGATTGGAAATGTGCAAACAGAATTCACAATGAACAAAACAACCATCAACGAGAAATCACAAAGGTTGCAATCCGCTGCAAAACAAAAACAAAAAAACAATTAAGGAGATATAGTTCAAAGTTAATGGGCCTCATTACAACCCTGGCGTTGGACCATGGTGCCTATTAGCACCATGGTCCATGCCAGATTCCGCCATGGTGGATGGCGGATTTACCACCCCATTCCAAGGTTGGCGGGGCGGTAAATCCCCATTCCCCATGGCCCCTTCCCCATTCCCATTTTTGCCCCATAGGGCTCAATAGGAATGGGGAAGGCGCTAATTACGGCACCGTAAATTACGGTGCCGTAATTAGCACCAAGGTCCCTTAGGGGGTTGGACTTCAACGCCTGCAAAAAGCAGGCGTTAAAGTGTGAATCTGGCGTTAAGGGTTTAACGGCGCCGCAGCCTTTTACGGTGCCGTTAACTCCTTAAGGCCAGGGTTGTAATGAGGACCAATGAATTATAAATAGTGATATCATGAACATAAGTAAACAAATGTGGAATCTGCTGATCCCTTTAAAAATACTTGAAAAAACGGCAAGTAGACCACATATCTAGACTTAATGATAAGCAAGTGCAAAGTGTGTAGCTTAATCATCTAAATCCAACCTAAACAACTCGACTGGACTGACCAAACAGTCTTACTTATAAAGCTCCTGCACTTAAACCCTACTCTTCAAAGGCAACTGAAACAAATGACGATGTCTCATGGCTCATTACCCTTGGATATCTTAGAAGAAATCCTCACCAAACTGGCCATCACACTCCAAAGTCAACATCCTTCTCAAACAGGTCAACGGCTCTTAACTGACTCTGCCATCATCTATGTACAATTGAAACTGTGAACCAACAAAACCAAGCCACATGTTCCCTCATTCTTATTCCAGTAAGTGGTATAGAGGGGCTGTACTCTGACTGACCTGCATCCTCTTTATAAGATAGTCAGCCATGGTCATATATAAGGCATTCCCAAACCTCCTGACAGCTGCCTCACCATCGCCCATGCCGTCATTGGTGCAAGATTAGACTATTGAAACGTGCTCTTCATTGACACGTCTAAAGGGAACATTGAAAAGATGCAGGTCATCCAAAACAACACTCGCAGAGCAGCCCTCAAAATCCCCAGACAACAACATATCTCTGATGTCAGGAGAAATGTACACTGGCTCCCCGTTCATGAACAGGTTATTTTGAAGACAGTGAGGTGCCGGTAACATTGGTTACCAGCACCTTTTCCAGACCGGCATACGCTGAGTCTGCCGGTCAAGGCAGTGAACTACAGGCAGGCCTGACCTGCTGGTAGTTTAGGCCCTACCATCAGATAAATCACAGAGGCACCGGCACTGTTACTAACAGTACCGGTGCTTCAGTTTTCCCATTCCCGTGGAGTCCTATTGGACTCCACAGGAATGGGACCTTACCGTTCTGCCACCGCCTGTAATATCCCGATATTACCGGGATATCAAGCGGTGGAACCAGTAAGCTGATGTTGCGAGTAGGCCTCCGGTACTACCATTATCTATTGCTCATAAACATCTATCAAGCTCTGCCCCTTGGTACCAGTCTACGAGACCGACCACATCGGCCTACTCTCACAGGCTCACCATGCCAAAATTTAAACACGCGAAATCAGGCAGCTCGAGCTTACAGGCCATGGCAGCTGAGCTATGGAACTCGCTCCCACTGGCCCTGAGAGCTGAACAATCATATTTGACCTTCTGTAAACTCCTTAAAACATGTCTCTGTGTAGGTGATGTCCCTTGTTCTTCCTCCTCACGACAAGTTGCCAGCACAAGTACTTAATTATGCAACATCGTAATGTAACAGGTGCCTTAATGCCTTCCGGTTTAGTGCTATTAATAAATGTAAAAAGAAATAAAATAATCCAATCTATGTGATATTTTTATATTAACTACCGAAGGCTGGTGGATCAGAGGCAAGGGAGTGATGACTTCATGCAAGATGCGTAAGAAATAAAAAACAAGAACTGGATTCTGTTTTTATCCGGGGAAGCAAATAAGGATAACTATCTAATTTAAAACCAGAATCATGCACCTCTCATGCTGGGGAGAGAAGAGAGCCCGTTCCCTGAATTGGGCCACAGTTGAAACCCACACATTCTCTCAACATTCTTCAATTAATACCTCCCTTTTATCCATTTCTAATTTAACCAGGGTGTGCTCATCCTTTTGGCCAAAAGCTGGTTCCAAAGAGAAGATGATTGCTTATTCCCAACCATATGGAGAAGCATTGGTGTATCATCAGTTTATGTGGAAAGACCCGAAGAGTTTCTCAAGAGCCTGGATCTTAATGTTAAATAAAAGAGAAGACAGTGAAGAATCATGGAGGACACTACATGGGTCTTAAGTGAAAGATCCAAAGAGCCATTGATCACAGATTGCATGAGCAGGAGCAATGGATGGTCAATATTATCAAATTTGGCTGAAGAATTGTGCAGTAGGAGTGATGTGACTCAGCTATCATCCGCTGACCACTGCAGAACATCAACGACTGGCAGAAACACTGATAGCATCCCAATGGCATGCCAAAAACCTTCTTGTAGGGGGTGTGATCATCTGGTGACTCAATAAAATGATGAAGTTGGCTGATGACAGTAGCCTCAATGACTTTGGCCAGAAAGAAAAAAGACTAATAAAGGGAGGTTTTTCAAGATTTGAGGGACCTGGTGTTGGTTTCTTCAATAAAGGAATCACCAAAGTTGTTTAAAAGCCTATGAAACATGCTCAGAATCTACAGCTGCATTGCTAATGAAGGATACCAGAGGATGAAGTGTAGGCAGTGATGTCTGTATTAGCTTGTTTTGACAGGGATCCATATAAGGCGTGGACCGTTTTTTCAATAAGCATTATGTAATAGCGTGGACAATGATAAAGGCAATCTTCCAGAGATAAGGACCTTGGTATTAATTTTGTTTCTTGCACGTTGGAAATGCTACATTGCTTTCTAAAGGTATCCACATGTGATTCTGGATTTGCACAATTTTGTGAAAAAAGGTTCTTTTGATAGCGCAAAGCTAACAATGCTGGAATTGAATTGCATAAGGCTGGAGAAGAAGAAGGTTCCCTTGAAATAGCAAATATTTCATGCTGGATGTACAGTTTTAGATCCATTGCCGACCTCACTCTTTCTTAGTAGGTAACCATTTGAAAAAACACAAGCAGGGCTCCATAGGTTTGTCTGGCTGTATCACAATTACTCAACCGATGTTGGCATCTTAGCAGTCAGCTGTTCTTCTCTAGAGTTCTACGTTCACTGGTATTCTGTTTAGCAGCTCTGGGGTGTCAGGAGCTTCTGAGACTCAATCAGTAAACTGATCATAGGTAATGGGAGCATAGGTGCTCAGATTCTAAGGAGCCAATCATCTGGGAAAATCTTAGAATCTTAGAGTCACCAATCACTGGCCAGAGAAATGCAGCCATAAGCAATACATGAAAAAGATATTGTTATTAGTGAGATATGTTAATATCATAAAATGAATACTTTACTCTTTTGGTGTACTACTCAGTGGTGAAATCTGGGGACGCTTGCAGCATCTTGAGGAATTCTCTTTGACATTGCAAATTTAGGTTCAACTTTATGAAATACACGTTTAGTGGCGTCAGACTAGTGTCCTGAATGTTCAGTCAACACATCCTCTAATCACGTGAAAGCTTTTGGGCCGGACATTTCATTGCTTCTTAGTTAGAAATAAAGTTTGCTTGCTGTGGGGTAATTATGGGCTCACTAATATTTGAATTCCAAATATTGACTTATATTATTGTAGCAGTGGTTTAGCGTCTTTAACAAATGCAATCCGTTCCATGGTTCATTATATTATACTTTTCATGCATGAGAGAGGCTGTCCTTAGTAGCTTTCCACTGAGTTGTATGCCACATTCCACTGTGTTGAAGTCTCTCTTTGCAGTTGTATTCCATTAATCTGTCAACATTTCATGTATCTGTTTACACCCTGAATCTTACACCAATCGCCTCTCAGTGGCCTGCCCTCTTGGGTTGTCCAAGCTAGACTAGGGGAATGCCGTACTTTGTGGAACCTATGACAAAAACCTAAACTGGCTCCAGCTCATTCAAAACAATGCCCTCAGAGCCGCCTGGGACTTGAACAAATCTGATCACATCTCTGAGTTAAGGTGGTCAGTCCACTGTCTCACCATCTGGGAAAGAATACAATTTCAAATCCTCAAGATTGCACACCGCTGCCTGGCGAACAAAGCCCTGACTTACCTGGCCCAAAGGATCAAGGAATATTCACCATCCAGACTACTCATATCTTCCAGCAGCCAGCAACTATTCACCACCAGTTTCAGATGGAAAAGTGCATGTGGCATAAGCTTCCCCACCATTGTGGCCAACCTCTGGAACAATCGCCCCCCGCATTTATGGTCTGAGGCATCTTACCAACTCTTCAGAAAAAAACTAAAGACCCACTTCTTTAATTAGTGGTTTGAACTGCTCCCACCTATGTATCTGTACCCGTGCAACAAGAACCCAGATGCCAGAGGGCTTAGTGTGCTGCTGTAAGTGTTCAAATAAAATAAAATATATGTGCATTAGTCTTTCTTTCTCTTGGAGCCATAAGTGCAGCACTTTTGACTTCATTTCATCTTTGTGTTCTGTTCCTCAAGGCTTTTCAGCATTAATAATTATTTTAGTCCTCCACACACTCTTTTAAAAGTGTGCCTGTCTTGTCATTTGAAATACTGACTTGTGCATTTGTTTTAATAGGAAGGTTGTCATGGAAAGCCATTCCTGGGTCCTTTCCTAATCTCTAGCTATGACGTTGCTTAGGAGAGACCTGCAATGGGTTTTCTGTTCTATGGCAGAGACAGGGTTTGTACAGTCTGTGGATTGAGTGCCATTGTTCCTGCATGGCAAATGCGCACTTTTTTGTTTCACCATTTGCCCTCTTATGGCTGTTGAAGTTGTCTGGTTCCATTTTCTCTTTTTCTGGCCACTTTGAGCTTTCATCCCATCTTTCCTCTTGGAACCATCTCCCACAGACTGGCCCAAATCTCTTATATTGGTTTCATATTATCAAGGAGTTATTTTTAATATTACTGCAATTATTACCAGGAATCTCTGAATTAACTAAATTCCCCATCTGGCTTTTTGCTGACTGATCATGACATATCTTTAAGCTCTCCTGTGATTTTCAATGTGTGGAAGAAAAATTGGGGTATCTTTCTGACTCTTGCATAGTTTCCAACAATCTTTTGACAAAACACAGTAGGACGTTTCAAGTTTCAAAAATAGCAATTAGCAGAATGATAATATCACCGGGAAAGGCGTATTCTTTGACCTGATGAGAAGAGAGAAGATACTTACAAACCTGGCAGTCACTGCAGGACAATTTCAGAACAGAAGTGAACCAATCACCATTTGAAAATGATAACCTATTTTTTGCTGTATTTGTTCCTTTTTTATTTTCATGGCTCTATGGCATTTCCTATGGCACATGTAAATACATTTCCTCCCATAATTCGATCTGTGGTTCAAAAACTTCCCGCTCTGATGCTAATATCTTTTCACCTACTTACAACTGCGTCCTCTTTCTCAATCTGTTTCATTTGTCCTCACCATTTCAGTCATGACTTCACTGTTCCTTCGTGATTTTTAAGATGCACAAAATGTAGTTAGGTATACCATAATTCCATGTAATACTCAATGATGCTATAGTGGAATGTCTTTGAGAAGTTATTAGGCAGTTCAGAAGGGAAGCTCTGGGCAACTGACTAGGAACTGTGACACCTGAATGTGTACCATGGCATAGTGTCATCTAACTTCGCATAATATGGCATAACAAAACAAAGAAGCTGGAGAAAGAATGTGTTGCGTGGATATAAAGATACAAGTGAGAAGGGTTGACCCCAGTTATTTTGCAGTCTGTTGGGCAAAGTATGGGAAAAGTAACAATCTCAAAATCATTCTATCTCGCGCCCAAACTGACAACACACCTTGACACATAACATCAGCAGTGAAACACAGGTTACACAATTAAACACTTGAAGACACATGTCTAGACTGAACTTCCCTAAGCAACACTCTAGTGCACCACAGGCACACCGATAACATTTTCCAAACTCCCTGAACACTGTTCTGACAGATACCTCAGGCAATCACACAAACAGTTTAATTTTACTACCAGAAGCAGACATTGATAACTGCTTTGGAAAAATCCTAAAATATCTAGAGTGCTCACACACCGCAAACAGCCCTATCTATTCAGATCTGACCACACAAACATTGCAGCAAATCAACTTTGTCCTGACACCCTTCTTCTATGCTGGTCCCCCAGCTCACCTCTTTCTGATGATTAGCCTCCAAGAAACCATGGAAAGAGGTGCACTATAAGCGACTCAATCATATATCATAACAGGGCATAGCAACAGTTTCACTCATTCTCCAGTAAGACAGCACCCAGAGTAGGCACATGACTTAAGTAATTGGCAGCAACATGGGGTGAACATTAAAGTTGGTTCTGCTGCGATAAATCCATTACACTATAATCTCTGGTGGACTAACTGGCTGGTGAGTTTATATATCGGTCACATCAAGTAATATACAACTGAGGGATGACAAGTGTAATCTATAATGCAATTCTAGTTGACAGCCTTGGATCCACTAACAGAGGCTCATGAGAGATCACCATGTCCCTATAATCATTTAAACTGCCCCATTTAAGGAGTCTTTTTTCAAATGGTGTATCGCTAATGACTTCTCTGGGGACTCCAATTTTGCATATTAATCACAGTGAGATCAAATTATTTGCCAGCGAATCACACCTTTTGCTTAAGAAGTGAAGTGAAGATGTTAACCCACTTTGCGACGCAGGTACTTGACCATATACTTTGCAAGCATTACCTGGTACAAATAATCAAGTTGTGGCTGTCAAGGCTTGTAATAATGCTTTCTTATAGTATGTGCTTGTGAAAAACAAAACAACCTGACAAAATGTTAAGCCAAAACAATATCATTGTATCTTCATTTTCCACATACTGAGTTGGAAAACTACAAGTCCCAGAATGCAAAATAATACAAAGCCTGTAGGTAATTTCCATTTATACATCACTGTACTTTCAGCATTTTTACACAAACACATGATAAAAGAAATTGTGTTGTACAAACACGTGGGTATAGAGATTATTTGCCACTAGGCTTCCAGCCTGATGGTTTGCATAAGAACATTTGATTATGCCCAAAAAAGACATGCAAGCTAGTAGAACATCATACTTATAAATTAATCTTTACAAAGGGGCCTCATCGTGTTACTCTGCTTACTTGTCTTGGAAGCAGGCACATATTTGCTAGGTAATGAGAGCAGAGTGGGGTCTTTCAGTTTGAAGATCCCATCACAGTGCCATTTGCCGAAGCATTCACACTTAAGAACGGTGCTGCTAACAAAAGGAATTTCTCACAAATGCAATTGTGAGTTCAAGATACTGGGACACTGTTTATTATGAGCATTTGACCTGCTCACGACAACTCTGAGTGTGAGCAGGTCCCTTCAGCAAGAGCCCAGAATTAGGGTGGGTGGGAGTCTGCAGCAGCGTTTAATTTAACTGCTGCCCACTAGCAGGGAATTGCTCAAAATAAAGACAATTGTGAAGGATTCTCCCCCCACCCCCTCCGGGAAGCCAGTGGCATGAGCTGCCTTGGAGACTTTCTACCAGTTGCACAGCCCGCCCACCCTCCCTCTTGACAACTCTCACTGTCACAGGAACTGGCAAAATGTCCAGGATTTCTGAACATTATTCTGAATCTCTCCACAGTGAAGCATGTATGGAGGCAAGGCCCTCACCCCCCCTGCATCCACGGCCGGTACACTACTAACCACAGACCATGCAAACAAGAGCTTGGAGCACAAATGTATTCACCTCTGAGTTAGAATCTGTTACTTAAGCTTGTGGGCAAAATCACTATTTAAACAGGGGCATCCTACTGTCTAAATCTGAGGGATCGATAAGAAGTGGAGAAAAGTCAGTTTATAGTATGCCCTTATTCATATTCTGTGTCTCTTCCAGAACATTTTGTGGAGTTGTGTCTTGGATATTTGAATGACACTTATATTGCCGTTTTGGCTTAATTTATTTATTTATTCGTATTTGTCGAGCGTGCAACAGCCTGTGGGCATAGTGGCACTTGTTACAGAGAGTGATCAAAACTTTGTTACATGGAAAGAAGCATTTTACAATTTTTACATTTTTCAGTACCATTTGCAATTTTCATTATAAGAGGCGGTAGTAGACACGTGGCGTCGGTGTGGATAAGAGCAGGGCAGATGGGGGTAGGTGTTAGTGGAAGAGGGAGGTTTTCAGGTTTTTCCGGAAAGCAAGGAGATAGGTCTCAGCTCTGAGGGCTGTGGGGAGCGAATTCCAGAGTTTGGGGGCTATGTACGGGAAGCCTATCCCGCCTGCTTTGGCTCTATTGATGTGTGGGATGTTAAGTTGGTTAGTGTAGCGAGTTCTTGTGGGTCGAGAGGAAGTGGTCCTGGATATAGTTTCTGATGTGTATGAGGGTGCAGTGAGGTTGAGGCATTTGTGAGTGATGGTGAGGATTTTAAAAGTAATGCGGTCATTGACCTGGAGCCAGTGCACTGACTGTCTGGCTTGGGAGATATGGTCCCTTGTGGGGATGCTCAGTGCTGCTCTTAGCGCATTGTTTTGGGTGAATTGGAGTCTGTTTAAGTTTTTCATAGAGGTACCAGCTAGGAAAGCATTGCAATAGTCTAACTTGGCACCTATGGTAGCTCTGGCTATTGAGAGACAATTTGGTTTGGTGAGGTAAAGTTTTATGGCATTAATGAGCTTCGTTCTGTACACAGATGCAGAGGCAACAGCACTAACTTGCCTGTTCATTGATAGAGTAGCATCAATGTAGACACCTAATGTCTTTATGGATGAGGAGACGGGGATGATGGAGTTATCAATGTTAAAGTTGGAGTAGAGGCAGTCTAGTTTAGCTTGAGTGGCCATTTGGCCGAGAATCAGGATCTCTGTCTTGTCCCCATTGAGTCATAGGCCATTTGCCGCCATCCAAGCTTGGATCATGGCGTAGATTTGGATGGCTTCTTGGTCATAGGAACCAGATAGTGGTAGGAGTACTTGGGTGTCGTCACCATAGTTGTGTATGCTATACCCAGTGCTTCAAGCTTGTCAAAGAGGGGCTTCCTGAATAGATTGTACAAGGTTGGGGCTGAACATGAGCCCTGTGGAACTCCACTGTGGATAGTAGTGGGGGCTGCATTAGCTATGTTTGAGAATACCTTCATTGCTCTAACCTTGAGGAAGGAGATCATCCAGGAGGCTTCTTGTTTGGAGAATTGGGCTGCTGTTGTGAGTTGGGCAGTAAAGGTCTTATGTTCTGCAAGATCAAAAGCTGCCGAGACATCTAGGAGGAGGAGGAGGGCAGGCTTGCCTTTGTCCATGATTTGAGTGATTTGGTTTTTTAAGTCTAGTAGGGCAGTTTCCATGCCATGCCCTTTGGGGAACCCAGGTTGTCTTTTCCCTAGGATAGAGCTTGTTTCTGGGTAGAGTTGAATCTGGCTATGGGCCGCCTTGTCCAGAATTCTGAGAAGGAAAGGGACAGTGGTTATGGGCTGATAGTTGTTTGGCTGGGCTGGGTCTAGTGTGGGTTTTTCAGAATGGGGCGTACCCAAGCTTATTTGAGGCTATTAGGAACGATGCCTGTTTTAAAAGAAGAGTGAATGAATGCTGTCAGAAGAGGGGCGAGGGCCTCTGCTCAATCGTTGTTGATTTTAGGTGGGCATATGGTGCCTTTACATAAAGATGGTTTAAGGTGTTTGAGGAGGTCTATGACTTCTGATCTGCTTTGTAGTTCTACTGTATTTTTTTTGGAGGAAGTCTATTTTATTGAGCATTGCGGATTGTATGCTTGTGCACCAGGCTTCATCTTTGATGATCTCATCTGGGCTTGTAGGAGGTGCGATGAGTTCATTAAAGATGGTGAATATTTCCTTGGATTAGGAGTTGTCATTGGAGATTCGATCATTGAATTAATTGTATTTAGCTGTGCTGATGGCTTCTTTATTCAGGAGAGTGATCCGACTGAAGCTCTCTTTGGTTGAGTCACTGTGGTTGGCCTGCCAATTTTTAAGAGCCTGTCTTTTGTTCATGCGAAGAGCTTGGAGCTGTTCCGTGAACCAGGAGTTACTGTGTAAGGACTTTTTTTCTTTCTTAGATTCGAGTGGAGCTATGGAGTATACAGCATTGGTGAGCATGTCCTTAAAGATGTCTACTAGAATGTTACGGTCCTGCGAGAAGGGGGGCGATAGACAAGGGATGTCAAGGTAATGTCAGATGTTGTCCGAATTGAGTTTTCTTGAGCTTCTTACTTGCGCCGGGGGGGGCGTGTGTGAGGGTTTTGGTGATAGGGCCTTTAGGAATAGTAAATTGAATGCATTTATGGTCAGTCCATGGATAGAGAAGATTGGATGTGATGGTGGAGACACAGTTGTGATCTACATCCCAGTCTAGGGTGTGGCCTTTGGAGTGGGTGAGGCTCGAGACTTTTTGAGTGAATCCTAGGTCCATGAGTTCTTTGGCAAGTGCAGTGGTGGATTTATCCTTGGAGTCGTTGAAGCCTAAATTCAGGTCGCCTAAAAGTATAGTTTTTGAGGATTTGTTTATATTGTCGCTCAGTAGGTGGATGAGGTGTCCCTGAAAATCTGTGGGGAGGCCTTGGGGGCCGGTATAGGATATGAATGTTAATGATGTTGTTGGGTGAGAGGGTTAGTTTAACAGATGGGATGTCCGCATTGCCCTCCCATGAGCGGGAGTTGGGCCTGATGGACAGGGTATCTTTGTAGATCAGGGCTACTCCACCTCCTACTCTGGAGGATCAGTCTTGTCTGAGGATGGTGTAACCTGATAGCAGGGCGAGAGTGATGGCAGGGCCGGGTGCCTCTTGTATCCATGTTTCGGTGATGCCAAGTATGTCCAGGATTTGGCTGGATACAAGGTCATTTATTTCAAGAGCATGAGCGGGAAGAGAGTGCACATTGAGCTGATCGCATTTGACGTGTGTTGAGTGGATGTTTTTATCTGATTGTGGAATGGATGGCCTTGCTTTGGGTAGGGTTCTAAGATGTTTGGCGAGTGAGGGTGAAGGCTTAGTGTTATGTCGCGGGAGAGGCATTGCTTTTGGTGCATTGGGGAGAGTGAGGTAGGTGGAGCGTATCGGGGAAGTGCGGATGCCCAATCTAAGATTCTTGAGTGTGGTGAGCATAGGAGAGCAGATTATATGCCTAGGTATGGTGCGGGTTCTGAGTCTAGAACGTCTGGTGACTTGATTGGCAGGGTGAAACATTGATGCAAGGAGAGATCCTGTTGCCTCCATTGTGTGAGCAGCGGGGTGTTCTGAGGCGGGATAGGAGAGCTGTGTTGATATGCTGGGGCGCTGGTAGGAATGGTGGGTAAGTGGGTGATTGAGTGGATCATGGCAATAGCTGGGTAGAGGGCGATGATCAGGGTGAGGATGGTTGGGCAAGTGTTGTATAAGGTAGGTGACACCTTGAGCAGCATGATGCTCTGGTCATTAGTGTTGGCAAAGGGGTTCAGGGAATGGTGGGCACGTTGCATTAGTTCGTAGAGATAGTGTGGCAGTAAAATACTATTGTGTACAACAGCACTCAATTGCAGAGGTGGTAAACATCCTTAAACAGTTGGGTATATATAAGTATAGGCCGCAGAACAGTCCCTATAGTAACAATTAACACAGTGTATGCACTAAAGAGTGATAAGAATGTATCTCTTGACAATTTTAGACAGTATTAAACAGGTGCAATATTAGTCATACAATTAAGCAAAACATGTGCAAAGTGGTTAGTGCAATTCTGTTAAGCCTTAAGAAGATCATGAAGAACAGGCACTTTGGTACTGTCGGAATAACATATACAGAGACAGTGGCGGTAAAAACTTAGAGATTACGAGTTAGCATAGAGGCATGTTCGGCATGTGGTTGATTCAATGTCCTATGGGGGCTGGCTGAGTAGGCAGTTAGCCGGATGTTCTATTAAGTCATAGAGTTAAAGAGCAATAGTATGCAATGGGTAGCGACATGGTGTATAGATCAGTTATAGTACGTTGAGGTGTGGGGTGGAGTCGGGTGATCAAAGGGAGTGGAGCGGAGCAGTGTTGCTGGCCCCATGGCCCCAGGCGGCCACGACAGGCCCAGACAGGGATTATCCCAGACTGGCCTAGACAGGGCTTCCTTTCTGCTGAGTTTATGCTACCTTCTTTATCCCTGTTTATAATCTCCACATCTTTCTCAGGCTTCTTTTTCTTAAGAGTTGACTGCAGACTGTCATGGGGTAATGATTCTGGCACAGATTGGGTTATTATTTTTTGTAGGCCAGCAATATTCTGTGGGGGCCACAGGTCTGCTAATCGTTGGCTTTGAGGTTGTTGGAGAGGTTTATCAATTTTAGGAGGATCACTAGCATATGCAGTTAGTCTCGAACATGTTCTTTATGCTCACGCTTGATTGAGCACTGGTAGTAGACATTTCTATTTATACTGCTTAAGGATGGCAATGGAAGGTAAGAGGAGTAGCCCTCTATCAGTGTCCAAATATATTAAAGGATGGCATGGTCTGTTTTCTTCCTCACTCTTAGTAGTCAATTTTTCATTATCCTGGACAACTTCAAACACAAGGAACATTTCTTTATTGTCAAACATTGTGAAAGTCTCAAGTTCCTCTGTAAAGCATATTCCACTTCGACACCCGTACACTCTTACTTTCCAAGGATCAACTTTGAATTTCACTAAGATCCTACCTGAAGAAATATTTGCACTAATTAAAAGACTAAAATCATCCAAACAATTGAACCATATCTGCCCTGCGGCCCTTGCTGGTCATTGACCAATTTCCTGGAGGACAGTGGAACAAATGTATCAACCTCTCACTTCCAAAATATATCATAGAATCTTTCATCACATCTCCTTAACGCAAAGTACAGTTTAATGGCTGGCCCCAAAAATACCAACACACCCTTGTAAAATGCAATACCAAATTGGGCATTTCTCTCTTAGATTTCAGACTCAAACATGGCTCTTAGTCCACCCTGGTCAATTACTAATATTCTTGCCCAATTAAGGGTGCCGCTCCCTGGTGTGGCTGAGCATAATTTGGGCTGTGCGTAGGACTTTCTGAATAACCACCATCAATGGAGCTCATTTTACTCACTGACATAAATTGCCCGAAGGGGAGCTTTTGCGATTTCACCTATGTGCACACAGGCCCCTTTGGGCAATTGTAGTCATTTGCACTGCGGAGTGCAAAAGAGAGGAGTAAAGAGATGGTGGAAGCCTCTTTACACTTTCCTTTGGAATTCTGCATTGAAAGTAGCATACCCATGTATGCATGTCAGGTGACATTTGGGATTTTCCCTGCTTATTGCTGATGCAAAATGCAGGCACATCCCATTGGAAATCATTGGTTTTACGTAAAACCAAGGTGTTTTTGAAGAGGGTAAAAGGGATGCAGAAATGTAAATCTTGTTCCACCCCCTACTTTCATAAACAATGAAAATTCCCCAGAGCGTGAATGGAGGAGCTAAGGCAGGTTTAACACCACTACGCCTGTCTTTAATGCCTCCATTTACACTCCGGGGAATCAAAAAGGAGCCGCAATGTGCGAGATTCTAGAGTGTTGCTTCTTCCAGCTTCCGTGTAAAACACAGAGTCCCCCGAGGCTCACTTCCCTCAACACTCCTCTTCAACATATATGTGAAATCCTTGATAGAACTTCTCCAATGCCACAACATCAAATTCCATTCCTATGTGCCTTTATTGATTTATAAAAATCACAGGGAAAGCATGTATTTTTGACACAAAAACAGTTACAAAATGTAACATTGATAAGAGAGTGGAGGACATTAGTCCTTTACAAGACATTGATCTTTTACAATGAGGTGAGAAAACATGACTTGAAAACCAGATGCTGCATGGGAAGGCAGATTCATAATCCAGGACAGAATGACATAGGAACGGGATGGCCGAGGAAGTGCTCAATTATGGATGGAGGGCTGACAAAAAGTGCATTGCGGTTTTCTATGAAGGGTAGGAAGAGAGGAAAACAGGGTGATGCACTAGGGTCGAGTGCTATGGAGTGGGAGAGGAACAGCATTCCAGAGTAGGGGAGCAGGAAATAAGAGAAAGCACGGGTGGCTCGAGTGGTGGCAAGGAGGTGAGCCAAAGATGATAGTAATGAACAAAGATGAGAATAGGTAGTGAGATGAGCAGATAAGTAGGGTCGGGCGAGTCCATGGATAGTTTTGAAGATGGTGAGAAGAGGTTTATAGTTAGCCCTTTGTTTCAAAGATAGCCAGCCAATTAGGCGATTAGCAGAGGTAGAGGTAAAACGAGAAAGCTTGAAAAGTGTGCAGACTGTGAAGTTGAGGACTTTGTCCAGAGATGAAAAAGCATAGATGAGAAGGCCAGAGAAAAGACTGGCAAGGTAGTCTGATCTAGAAAGGATGAAGGAGGAAATTAGCTGTTTAGCAGCATTGAAAGGATGAAGATGTCAGATTTCTGTGATATTGAGGAGGTTAAGTCTGGCTGCAGTGGCATATTTGGAGATTAAGAGCAAGAAGTTGTGTGATGGGTCAAAGATGACACCAAGATTATGAGCGGAAGCAGATAAGGAAGGTAGTCATGAGAGATGAGGAGGGGAGAGAAAGAGATAGCCTGTTTGGCTGGGAAGCAGAGAACTTCAGTCTTAGTGGCGTTAAGCATGAGCGAGTGAGACACCATCCAATATTTGATGGCTGAGAGATAGTTTGACATTTTTGGCAACATCTTGTCAGATAAGGGTTGAAAGGAGAAGAAGATCTGAGTGTCATCAGAGAAGTGTTGATAGGAGAAGCTGCAAGAGGAGATCAGGGTGGCAAGAGCTGAAGTATAGAGAGTGAAGAGAAGTGGACCAAGGACACACCCTTGAAGAACCAAAACGTAAGGGGTGGGAGTGGGGAGGTAAGGCTGTTGCAGGACACCTGAAAGTGTTTGGGGACAACGTATGAAACAAGGAATAATTAGCAAGTTTGTTTACAAGTCCTTACTTATAAAAACAATGTATATAACATGTCTTGCATCTAGCATCCTGATTAGCGTGGATTTATGAAACCCGCCTGAAGGTCCACGGAAAAAAACCTGCATTTCTTTCACTCAGCATGGTACATCTGCTAAAAACACCAGGACCTCTGGCCACACCATACTCACCTCTGCTGTGTCTATATCGTCTAAAGACTAAATATAAGATGCAGACATGAGCAGGAACTTCATATTGGAGCTGTGGTGAAGTCAAGCTTCTTCCTATTCAAATCTCTTTACACAGTTATTCTTTTCATTCTATTCAATACCTGGATACTCATCCAAAGTTACAGCATTTCATTGTAAGGCATGTGTGTTATCAATAAAGTAGTGTCCAGATTTGATTAAATCCTTTACCACCTAGACCCTGATGGAATAAGCATGATCTGGCTTGTAAAAACAGAACCCTGCTGCTCTCGATGCTGTTACATGTGACAATCACGTACACATGTTTTTAAAAAGTATTCTAAGTGTGCTCATTTCCAATGAACAAAACAGTCTAAAATGACAATAGCCTTCAATATGTAGGGAGAATGTATTGAAGCTTGTAAGTGTCTGTTTGGAGTCCACAATACTACATTCCCCCCCCCCCCCAATTGATATCTAAGGGTCAGTCCAGCTTCTGATGAAGATACCTAACTGCATTTCAATTTGCAGAGGGTGCTGCATAAATATTGAAACCAGTAAAGCTCCAACTCGGGAGGATAGCTCAGGGGCAACACAGAGCAACACAGGTTCGATCCCCAGGTCCGCGCTTAGAAACCTCTGGGTGTTAAGCGTGTTATAAATAACCAATACATCATATAACTCCCTTCAAATATAGAAGTTGGAAGAATTTGCATACTCCATCAAATATTTAAACATTGGAGAGTGATAATGCTTGAAAAAAATATTAAAACCTACAGTAAAAGGTTATGCCAGATTTAACAACAATGTTTTCTCTTTGGGGAATTTTGGTTGATTTTGCACAGCGAGTGAGGGCACGGAATGGGAGCACCATGTCTGCCTTTTGTTCCTGCTGCGCCTGCATATAATGATTGTTTCATAATGCTAGCATGACATTTGCATGTTGGCATTAATGCGTATGATTTCTATGGAACCCGCTGTTTCAGCACCTCCTGAAAGCAGGGGGATTTCATAGGAATTCATTAAAAAAATCCTCCCACTACAAAGAACTAGACACTGTGTCAAGGTGGTGTTGCCTGTTTTACAAACTTTATTTGATCTTTGTAGTGCAAATTACAGAGATTGCATGGAGGGGATCAACATTCTTGAAAGTCAGAATGTAGGCGGTCCACTTCATGCAATTCACAATTTGTTTTTTAAATGAGGCCCAATGAGGTGATTCTTAAGAGTGTGGCCTCTACTATGTCAATAGAGACATCCCAAGATCTCTCAACTATCTTTTCCATCAAGATAACCGTAACCAAGGCCTTCTAATTACAAGTAGCCAGAGTATCCCAGCAACAGTGCATCTGAGGACAACAATTGTACATCTAGGGACTGCTAGAAGAGCTGCAGGAACTCTTAAATCTCCATGTCGCCATGTGACTAACCAAGCCTTTCTCTTTGGAAGGTTTGCCACCATCAACGTCCGGTTTAATGATATCCTCTAACCTATAAATACAGCCTGTCATTTTGTCCCCTATATCTCAGGTTCTTGCTCTTATTTTCATCTTTCTTCTGGCCTTATTTTCCCATTTGGAAATGAGTTTGAAGGTTAAGTCCCTTTAATGAAAGTGTCTAAATGGATAGCAAAATAAATCCAGATACCGTTGTTCTTCCAATTTAATACGTAGCAGTAAAATGGAAATATTGAGTTATGAATTATATAGATGGATCGCTCATACTAATAAATGGAAGTCAAAGATGGGCTTAAAATATTAATAAGATGGAAATATCGTTTGCCTTGCTGGGCTAGTGAAGAAATGTCCTACTGCCAAAAATAGCAGTTATGTGATCTTCAAATGAGTATGCGGAACAAATCTGCTCAGATCTTCAAACTTGTTTTAGGGGTCATCATGCGTTGGTTATTCCTATAAGTCAAACTTTGCTAATTTATTGACGATTAAACTTGGTATTTCGATAAATGTAGTAAGCAGCACTGACCGAGGAAGTGAACAGTGATTTCATGTATTTTATTTGTTCATTTGCTAACATAAGGGATTGCGCGTGTTCTTATGTGTGTTCAGTGTGTTCAATGTGTTGGCCATTAGTGATTGATTCCAGCTGTGCAATGTACTACCTGGCCCCTTACCACGTTGTGGTGTTATTCCTGAAACCACACGGGGAAGCAACACACCATTTGGTTCAAATACAGACGAAAAACGTCCCAATGTTTAATGGATAAACACATAGGAGCACATTTTCTATTCATCGTAAATTGTCCGTAGCTGCCCTCCTGGCAATGTTTGTCATTTGCACCGCAGAGTGCAGAGGAGAACTGCAAAGAGACGTCAGAAGCCTCTTTACACGTCTCTACTTGCACTCCGCAGTGCAAATTGAGTAAACTCTGCCTGCCGTATACGGATGGCAGGCGGCATTTACCATTATTTCCTATTGAAACTGTCTGCAGGCGGCTTCCATGAAAATGTTATGCTGACGCAAAACCTGTTCGTTTTTGAAGGCAGAGGGTAAAGGGAGGTGGTAATGTAACTTTCATTCCTCTCCCTCCACCCGCAAAAACAATGAGAATCCCCCCGGAACGTAAAGGAAGATGTTAAGACAAGTGTAACTGTATTATACCTGTCTTTAGCCCCTCCGTTTACGCGTAGGGGGACTCCCGATGGAGCTGCGTAGTCAGTCAGGGCTTCTGTTATATCTGGTGACACCCCTTTGATGCCAGCACTCAGCTTCAGGATATTAAGGGTAGCAGTAGTTGAGTTACCATGTTTCATTATTTGATATGGAATAAATAAAGGGCCTCATTATGAGTGTCTGGCATTGGGGACCTAGCGGGGCATTACATCCCCGGCAGTTCTGGTAATTTCCTATTGACGGGCGCTGGAAAAAATGACTGCCCATTCGCATTTGAGTCCCATTGGACTCAATGGGAATGGGGAGGACGGATGCACCTGGTGCCGGGGCATACGTCAAGGTCAGCGAGCGGGCGCTGTCCCGCCCGCCAGGCCACCCGCCCACAGACCTCGTATGATTACGGTCCGGTAACAACAGTGCCGGTACCAGCACCGTTGTTACCGGATCGGCAAACTTGTAATGAAGACCAATGTATTCAAACAGGTATGCAAGTTGCATTAAGTCCACATAAATCTTAAAATATCTGATTTTCAATATCACCCCTTCCTCAAGGAGACACACTTGTTACCCCTTCAAGCATGTATCATGTTCAAGACAGATTGTATCACCTACAAAGCAGTCATAACCAAAACACCAGACTTCTTAGCAGAAAGAATCACTAACTGCGGAGATCAGCGCACTAACAGAAGCCACAACAACACCATACTGGAAACAGAAACTGCAAGAGGGATAAACACAGGAATGTCCTGCTACTCACCCTGTCTCTGAACCAAATGACCCACACAGACAAGACTCGCCCCCTCCATCTTACACCAGAGAAGCCATAGAGGAATGCGATTGTTCACTGGCCCCAATTTTTAAGTTACGAATTGCCATAAATTCCCTCTTCCATTTTTACTCCAGCAAACAACACTGTGCATGCGTTCATCACTTATGTATATACTAACGCCATACACCAGCTATCATTTGCCAATGTACTCATGCCATATTGTATTTATTTGTAGTTGTGCAAGTGCCACATGCAATGTTAACTTCAGGGTGCTTAAAAATTGAAGAAGCATTAATCCAAATGCAGAGTACAGCAAAACATGGTAATCACAAACCAGTTCCAAGTAAACATAAGAATACATCACCATAATTAGAGCAAGAAAATAAAGGATCATAACAGCACACAATGGATGCTCGGAGTCCTTTCCTGGGTGCTGAAGTTCATTAGGAAATATCAGTACAAATGGATGGTGTGACATTGCTGTAATTTGCCCAAATGCCCATGCCTTTTCCATTTGTCCATAATCTCTCAACCTTCCCCAACACTTTCTGCTGCATACTTTGTAAGTGTGAAAGAAAAGGCGTGGGTGGGGTCGTGTGTGACTGGAAAGGCGAGTGAGCAAATGTATGGTAGAAGATGTGAGGGCAGGGTGAGAGGCTGAAGATTGATAAACACACTCACTCTCACACACACACACACACACGCACCCACACATACATATGCACACAGAGTGTTTCTGCCCCCATCGGGAGCTACAGTGGCCAGATTGTAACGTGGCAGGAGCTCCCTGTGGTGGTTGCACGTGTTTCGACTACATTTCTACTCAGTTTCACTTAGGTAGTAGTGTACATATGCACAGTAATTCCAATGCTAGGGCACGCGCCCACCTCCTCTCAAATACCTTCGTACACATGTTTTATCAGGTTGCATGTGTCATGCACTTTGAGGTCCAGCGACCTAGGTCCTTATCACACTAGTTTTGAATGGCTAGGGTAATATTTTCCTACCACCTTACACTGAGTCTGTGGACGTCACACTATGGTCAGTAAATTGTGCAGCAAAATGTTGATCTTATAATGTTGGGGGAATAATGAATGACCTTGAGGAAGTCAAGCTATCCCTAAGGGCATTTTATTTACCTAAGGTTTTTCCTCGAAGAAGTCCAGAGCCAATCTCAAAATGTTCTCTGTACCCATCAACGATGTTGCAGAGTTTAAATTCAAAAGGCTGGGTTCCGTGAAGCTACGTAGACCTAACTGAGCATTTACTTCCTCTTTGGATTTTGCAAAACAGTTTGGTTCTGATGGGAATGTATGGTACAGTTATGTCCAATATATGGTTCCAATTTGGTGAAAGCCTATCCATAATTTTATACTGCTACTGTTTGCAAAAACATCCAATGCAAAATGGAGCAGTTGGCATATTTCAATATCCTACTACTTATCTGCCCAATGCTTCCCAGGAGCAAACGTAGTGAAACAAAGACAGAAAATTGAAATGTACATGTTGATTCATCAAAAGCGGGAGGAGTAAGCAAGATAAGCATTCCAAAAAATCAGTGGGCACAAGGATTGACCCATAACTACTGCATTGATAATATTGATCTCAGGGCATGCACTGTAAAACGTTGCCCTGCACTTAGGGCATGGATGCAAGCCATCGCCTCTGAGATTTACCTAAACATCATGGCCACATTGATTTCATTGATGAGGTCATTGATGATCTCATCGATGGTGTAATGTGGTGTGATCTGTTCTGTCATTGGTGAGGTCATGAGCAGTGCACAGTGGGGAAGAATCATGGTTGAATCGCAAACCATATATAACACGTATTATTGTTTTAGGATTTGAATCGTAGCCATATCCTCCCTTTGACTGAAGTAGTTTTAGTAAATGACTTCTGTTTCAAGGTAGGCTGGTATGTGCTCTCTGTAGAGAACCTTAATGTCAATGTTTTGGGGGGATTTTGTGAATGTTATATTATTAGGTCTTAAATGCTGCAATTTTGAAATTTGAATAGAGTTACGGCACTTGGTGTCATGTAAGGGAGGAGGCTGATGCGGTAAGGGAGGTATTATGAGGAAAGCGAGCTAGCTGCTGCTGAAGTGGTAGGTCATATCTGTGAAACCATGATCTCCCTCCCTGTAACCTTCTACATTATATATAAGGAAAGGTCTGGTCTGTTGTGGCATTTGCTGCAGAATGAGATATCTACCCTGCTATAATTGAAGATATTGTGAGAATTTGTAATACCATGTGATGTGCAGGTGAGCACTATTATAGGTCTTTGAATATTCATGGCCTTGTAGCATTTTGCCTCCAGTTGGACCTGTATTTTTAAACAATAGAACATTTTAAATGTTTGAAAGTGATTGCGGAATAATGGCAAAGCCTGGCATATGATGTGGCCACCTAGCCTATCACTGAATGGCATAAGGTCTGAGTAGCATTGGTGTTACTGCATTTGATTGCAGCACCAATCATATGAGGTTAGCACTTGGGACTAAAATGGGAACATCTGGCAAATGGTGAGAGTATCTGTCCATATAATGGCCACAGTAGCCAAATGATGAGAGTACCCTGGTTTATTATTCACATATCTGTACCGGGAAATTTGATGAAATCATGGACAACCGGGAGACGCAATGGAAAAGGTACATCTCATGCCACTTGTTCATACAGTCTCAGCCAAGAATTCTGGGCAAAAATAGGTAGTTGCACAAAGACTCACATTTATTTAAAAAAAATTAAAGTAAAATACAAACAAAGGTGGTCTTAAGCTTTATACCAAGGGAGTCACCACAATATTACACAATCCCAGTCAGCTAATAAGCAAGACAAAAGTGCCCTGCCTGCAGGAATCTCACTATTGTCAAGATACAGACACTTTAACTCCTTCGATGTTTGTTTCTTTCTAAGAAACACAATACTTCAATTATAGCATTGTCGCTCATCTGCCAGTTTGTGCACTTGTATTTATATCGCATTTTTATCAATCGTTGCAAATTCTTCAAAAACGCTTGATTTTCTCCAGTATCAAAGCAAGTATGAAAACAGAGAAAGTTACTTGGACAAATGACATTTATAGAGATATATACACATCACTTGCTTCCCCTGTATGAATATGGAGTTGTGAATGTATACGCTAATGCATGTAGTTTAGGTGCCCATTGTACCCAATGACCTGGCTGTCCCAATTACTGACAGTATCCCAGAAATGTTTCAGTTTGTCACACCCCAAACATGTGCTGAATGTCACCCACTGCTCTCCTCCACATCCATCATAGGTCAGAGTCTCTGAGACTCACCCTAGGTTTACAGGCTGCTACTTCTGTTTAGCAGTCACATGATTGAGCGTTACATCCACCTAATGTTTAGGTCCCTGGGACACAGCCTTATATTCATTAGGATGTTCATCCATTTGCACTTTATGAGCATCAAATCCAATTCCTTCTGCACTTTCTAGTAAACTGTGTCTCAGATCCTGTAATCTAAGACATTGATCCGGTGTTAAATATACTTAGGTTTTCTGTTGCCTGTAACAATCAAGGTAACCATGAAGGCTATTGAAGAGGCATTTCCTTGTGGAAGGGGTTGAGACTTGATCATCCTGACTGCCAGTACCATATAAGGAGTCTCATCCTCCCCCCTCATGCCACATTCTGCTTGTGCCTCCTGGATCTCCTGCATTCCAGTATTTGACTGGCTCGGTCCAACCTGCTGAGACAGAGACTGACACTCCAGAACACACCTTTACTTTTCGGACAAAACATTACATCATGGATTTCCGATAAGGGTACAGATATCGAAAAGGTTCACCTACTTTGTTTGTGCAGTAACATCCATTACTATCTTGCCTCCATCACAATTGGTGGATACAAAGAATGGCCACATATCTTTTTGAAGCACACATGCCTTTGTAATTCTTCAGTTCCTCACACAGATGCCGCCTTGGTGCAATATTGCAAACCTGGGGTGATTATTTAGGTTTGGTAAGGTGAAACCTCCTTCCTCCGCTGACATCACCATCCTTATCAGTGACATCACTAACTATTTCCTGACTTCCCATGGGAACCTTTCCAGAAGCATTTCAGCTCTCCGACATTAATTGTGTGGAATTTCAATCAGCAGCAGCCTTAGATTGCATAGAATCCTTGTCAGGATGATGCAATGTGCCTTCCCCCAGATGGACTAGTTCGGATTATCCTGATAGTCTATGTCTCAGGCAAAATCCTGAAGCATGCTCTCTCGGTTATCTGGTAGAAGGAATTCCTTGGCAATAGTATACCTGGATACTTGAAACTCTACGGATCCCACCTCGTAGTCCAGCTTGCTACATGAACCTCATAGCTATTTTTTTTAGCAAGGGACGGATATTTGGCTTGGTATGGTTGATGTTGTGCCCAGTGAATCTTCCAAAATTCCTTCAGTACAGTGTCCACTGCACATGGTCACAGGCCATGACTAGTTGACACTTACTGCCTCCCTGCTACCCCTGCACTGAAGCGGTGCTCATCTTATCTTGCCCGCACGTCCCATTTTGTGAATGTTCCTGAAGTGGAACTGGGCATCGTGTTAGCCAAAATGGTGGTGTTCGCTCGTCAGCTTAACGTTGTCTAGCAACGCATACACGGCAGCTGATTTGCCATCCCAACGCCACCGAGCCCATTTCCGGGCCCCACAGTCACCGGAAGGTGACAGCCGGATCAATCCCACCAAGGATCACCTCTAAGGATCCTGCACCTGTCTTTGCCTGTCCTGCCGCGTCGGCCGCAAGGCGCAACTCTCCATGCTGTCTCCTCCCTCAGGCGTTCATCCCCCCAACGGTAATCGCCACCTACACGGGTGCTCCTTTCCACTGCCTACAGTTCGGATATTATTATTATCACATTGCTTACTTGTGATTACTAGTAATGGAAGCCTATACAACACGTGCACTCTAACATTACTCAATCAGACTAAAGTATGCTTTTTCGTTATGCATAACACCATGCAGTAAATGCCCATTTCATCCTTTCATCCGATACAGTACTATCTGTACATACGTGACTTTGCACAATTGTGGCCTCACCCTTCTCTGGAACTATCACTCTACTGAGAGCCTTTCCAATGTCCTATTGCCATTTCCTAGAGCACATGTCTGTTATAACTACCACTGCTTTCTTTTTAGGATGTATGCCTTGCCTTCCCTCTCTCGCATTCATACCTACCTTGTACCTTGACTCTGCATTATTCGTATAACTGCCTCACAGCTGGCTCTGTACTTGGCAGGCCTATCATGCACCTATTGTCAACCTCTATGCAAGTGTGCACATACCCTCTCATTGTGATTGCCTTCAATGTATGCTGTACATAGCACAGACCTACTGTTGTAACTAACTGTCCACCTAGTAATGTATCAGAAAACCATTAACTATTGCATATCACAGCCATCCATGCTGTTGGGCGTGCTTTCTCTCATCCCAGCCATGTTCCTACCTCCTGTAACCATTACAGGTCTACTCCTTAGTATAAGTTTACTCATATCATACCTAATGGCAGCACCATCCAGCCATTTAAATGTATCTATGGCTAACAAACTACCCCTTGACCAAAACATCCCACCAACTACCTTCCTACCACAGCTGACAATATACGGCTCAAAACTCACTAATACTAACACAGTGGATGACCACACACAACAAACTTCAGAACCCCTCTGGTTCCTATCTCCAGCCAACATATCCAAACCTAACCAGCCATGCCCACCAAATGGAGAAATCATAGACTCAGGTCTAGACTCAGCAAACCTTCACCCGCCTTCATAAAAGTTCACACGCTTCCATTCCCAAAGCAGCCCCGCTACAACCAACCTACACTTGAGCCCTCTCCTAATCCTAAATGTCTAACTAGTACTCATAGAGCTATTGAGCCTAACGACTCTACTAACACAATCCTAACGGTCCCTACAAACTTTACAATCATAAAAAGGGACAAGGAAACTACCAAAGGTGGAGGCCTAGCCGTCATTTGCAAATCAGACCTAGCCTTCAAAGAAATAGAACCCATGACCTTCACTTCAGCAGAGCTACTCTCGGTCAAACTGGGAATCTCCCCCTCACGAACCATCACCATACATGTGATTTATAGACCTTCCGGCCCTCTACGATCCTTTGAAGAAGACATAACAACTGTTCTGAATACCAATGCCGAACCTGGCTCCCAAATCATCATACTGGGTGATTTTAATCTAGGCCTTAATGACCCGAAAGACCAGAACGGCACTATCCTAGCCAACACCATCGCCAAAGCCGGCCTTACAGTAAGAAACACTGGACCTAGTCATTCCAAAGGCCATACCCTGAACTGGGTTGCGGATAGCAACTGCACCTCAAGTATTACTGCCACAGAGCCTTGTGCCTGAACGGACCACTACCTGATATCTCTCACCATCCAAGACTGTCCCCTAACTAATACACCTAAGCCTATGGCCCCACCAGCCTTAACTAGATGCAAAAAGAACATAACTGTCACTAACCTCTTACCTTTGATCCAATCTATCACCAATCACACCCACCTTCCTACTGATCCTACAGAACTGGTCAAACTGTATAACAACACCATCAACTTAGCAATAGACACCATCGCTACACTAAACCTGAGCAAAGAAAAACCAATAGCCCATCTCAGCTCATGGTTTACACCGAGCCTAAAAGCCCTCTACAAAGAAAAAAGACAAGCGGAAACCAAATGGAAGCAAAAATACAATAACTCAGAACAAAAACCTCCTCACCTCCCTGTCTGACAAATATAAAAAAGAAATTATACAAACCAAAAAAGAAACATCTAGTGACATAATTACAAAAGCCAATTCAAGTACTAGGGAAATCTTCTCTATACTCAGAGAACTTGAATCCCCTATCGCCCCTAATGACTCATGCTCTAAGAACAAAATCTGGTGCACTAACATACAAAATGCCCTCTGCCAGAAAATCTATTCACTCCAAAATAAAATAATAATGAAAAAAACTCCCTCCACATGATTGCTCTTGCCACCCAAGAAGCCATCCTGCAAGAACTTGCTGACAACCAAACTAAGCCTCCTAATCAATTCAAATTCAGATCAATCTCTACCATTGAGGCAGAAAACCATCATTAGATCACTCAAACCCTCCTGGTGTCTTGGGGACACTTGCCCAGCACCCATTATCCATGAAGCGGCAAAGGACCTCCCTCCTTTTGTCACTACCTTCATCAACTTGTCCTTCAAATCCTGCTCTGTCCTCACTAATCTGAAAAATGCCTGGGTACTACCCCCTCTATAAAAAAAAACAATTTATACCCAAACGTCCCAACCAACTACAGGCCAATTACGACAGTACCGTGACTCCTCAAAATTTTAGATAGAGCTGCCTATCTCCAGATCCAATCATATCTGGAGCAGAATAACCTACTAGGCACCCGACAATCCGGCTTCAGGCCGAGGCATGGAACTGAAACAGCCCTTCTTGATCTTAAGAATCAACTGGTCGACCGGAAAGACAAAGGAGAAATCTCAATCCTCCTACTCCTAGACTTCTCAGCTGCATTTGATTTGGTCGACCATTAAGTCTTATGTAACCACCTCAAATCTGCCGCCAACTTCTCCATAGAGGCCTCCTCATGGATAAACTATAAGAGTCTTTTCACCCTCCTCATCAGCAGACCCAGTACCAATCACATGTGGAGTACCGGAGGGGTCATGTGTCTCCCCCACTTTGTATAACATATTTACAAAGCCACTCTTCGATATATTGGATAACCTGCTGTCTCATATACCAACTATGCTGATGACACCCAGATCCTTATCCCAATTCAAGGGGACTACACCAAGGATGTAGAGCTTATCAACAAAATCTACCAAATTATACAAACGTGGATGGCCACATATGGCCTTTGTCTTAATGATGAAAAGACTGAACTCCTAATCATAGGATCCACCAACAAACTAAACCTACTCCCCCTCCAATACAATTATATCACTATTGATGGCATTAAGATCAAAGTCGCCAAGGAAGCAAAAACCCTAGGTTTTTACCTGGACTCTGCTCTTAATCTCAATAGGCAAGTGAATGCCACTGCCTCAGCAACTAGTTACACATGCAAACTGATCTATGCATGCAAACCCTTTCTGAGCACAGACAGCTGTATTATGATCGCACAGGCACTAATTCTTTCCAAATTGGACAACTGTAATGCACTCTACTTGGGCACCAGTAGTCACAATACTAACAAACTCCAAACCCTCCAAACTAATGCCCTAAAATCTGCCCTAGGCATTCCTAAAGGCCAACATATCTCTGGCGTTAGACGTTCCATCAATTGGCTAACCATCAAAGACAGAATCAAATACAAAACACTAAACCTAATTCATAACTGCCTTAACAACAAGGCACCTATATATCTGACTGAGAGATTCACCAAACATACATCAGAACGTCCTATTAGAAAAGCATACTCTAATAGCATTGAAATACACAACTTTAAACTAAAAAATACAGGTGGATCCAGTTTACCAGTCATGGCCGCTCATCTCTGGAACCTCCATACCAGATTCCCTAAGAGAATTACTATCCCTCCATGCCTTCAAGACTAAGGTCAAACAATGGCTGCATGCCAACGACCATTGATGCTATCACCCTGATTTATATGCATATGTGGATATACGTTCACCTTTGTACCCCTCCTGCACAGTTAATTATGCTTGTAATTTGCTCTGTGTATATATCTTTTATTACTGTATTTCTGTGTCCTTTGTACCTGTAATCTAATACTATGTACTTGGAACTAACTAAGCCTTTGTAAGCGCCCTGATGCCTGATGGCCCGACGGGCTCTATAAATAAACAAACAATACAATACAATACAAGTAGCCCTTAAGTGGTCTCTTTACGGTGACTGGGCCATACACGAAGGCCATTCCCAGTCGGAAAGCTGAATATGTTAGCATGTGTTTTTCAACAAAATCACTAAAACAAACTTAGTTAGACACAGTTATTGTTAATGGTCTGTGATAACAACCTTATAGTTTGACTGACAATACATTGTGTTGAGGATATGCTAACGGTCCAACACAAAATCTAAAAAAAGGTAAACATTGATCTGGTATGGCTATGAAAGCAACCATGCACTGTTCATGACATCACATATGACATCACAGGTAACATGCATGTTTTGAAACTTGCCAAAACCAATATGGAAAAAATAGCTAAGGAAAAACAGCAACCATCCCGAATGCTTGAGTTTTACTTTTGTTTTGAAAGCCAACACAAAACACAGACCAAACAAATTAAAAAATATATATTTTCAAAAGGTTATTTTCATGGGAGTTAACTCAGCGTGCATGAACATGAAACGTGCTTGGCAGTGGCCGAGTTATGGTTGCTTTGGTAACCGTAAATTCAAATATATGATGTTTCTAGTTTTTGTGTTCTAACCATAATGTTCCTTCAAATTATTTTTGTTCAGTGAATATTTATGTGCACATGAGGTGTGTATTGTAATGCTGACGCCCTTATTTCCATCACCGTCGTCTCTTCCTCCCCTCGACCAAGAATCGGCAGCTTGACAGCCCTGACAGTGTTGTGCTGTTAAAGAACAGTAGATATAATTGCCTGTAACGCAATTACCATGCTGTGAAGTTGAGGACAAATAGCGCTGGCACATGCTCAGCTAAACACTGCAGGTTTCCAAATGCTTCCCTAAGACGCTAATTAATATGATGGAAGAACAGAAGAAACGCTGTTCAGCTTGCTCGGCTCACTCAATGGATTTTGAAATCATTGTAGAACAGTAGTGTAGATCCACACTTGCATCACTGAGAAATGCACATATCGCTGCTTCTATTGTGTAGAAACTCTTAGGGCTTGGTTTACAAACGCGTTTTTCAATGGGATGTTCCTCTTGAAGAACGCTTTTGTTAAGCAGACCCTTCTTTAATCAAACGACTAGTACATAAATTATAAGCAATATGATGCATAATAGACAGTTTCGGGTGTTAAGTGTGCAATTTGGATTCCTGCAAAGCAGTTCCCATTTCTACGTTAGCATTTTACATGTTTGCCACTCATCCTCGGATAGTATGATGCCATTCTTATTTCTAGCGGAAGAGGGCTTGAAAGGAGGCCATGTGCCAAAAGTGGCTAACGCGGGCTGTTAGCATTCATCCCTTACTCGTATGGCACTATGGGGCCGATTCATGGAATGTTTTGAACGGTGCAAAGTGACTTTGCACTGCTGCAAAGTGCCTTGGCACTGACAACAAACAGCCTGATTTATGGAGCAGTGCAAAGTGTATTTATGCAGTGCAACGTCACTTTGCACTGCAAAAGTACACTTTGCACTGCTCCATGAATCAGTGTGTTTGTTGGCAGTACAAAGTCACTTTGTACTGTGTAAAATAAATCCATGCATCAGGCTCTTAGTATTCCTAGGAACAGTAAAAAAAACTGCCAGGTGAAGTGTAAATCAGTCCTGTTCTGTGGCTCGAGTGAGCAACTCCTGGGACCGTGTTGCTGAAAGAATTGCAGAGCACAGATGCGTTCATCAGTGCCTGATGGCTGTGGGGGAGTGGATGAGCCACAACTGGCTGAAGTTGAATGGGGACAAGACGGAGGTGCTGGTGGTAAGTTACCGCCCCTTCAATCCCTCACTCTGGATGTCCTCCTTCTGGCCTTCTTCTCTTGGTCCTCTCCCTGTCCCCGCGGTTAAGGTGAAAAACCTAGGAGTGGTCTTGTCTGCTTTTCTCTCTATGGATGCCCAAGTGTCAGTGGTATGTCAAACTGGCCACTTCCATCTTAAAATACTGAAAAAGGTTCTTCCCATGTTACCGGCCTCCCTTCGCACGCCAGTGGTTGCGGCCATGGTGTTGAGCCAATTGGGCTATTGTAATTCACTTTATTTGGCTCAGCCTAAGGGGATTGTCCAATGGCTTCAACGCCTGCGAAATCTTGCTGCACGGGTCGCAACAGGGTCACCTTATGGGGTCCACATTTCGCCAGTCTTGCGTCCTTTGCACTGGCTCCTGGTGGCTCAGCGCATTAGGTTTAAGGCGCTTTGCATTGTCCATCGGGCACTGCATGGTCAAGGGGCAGAATACCTCCGGACTAAATTGATTCGCTACCGCCCTAAGCGCTCTCTCTATGATCACATTCGGCTTTCCTGATATGTGTTCCCTCCTTCCGCCGTTCCCGTATTGGTGGCCGGGCCTTTTCGGTTGCAGCGGCTCAATTATGGAATGATCTTCCGTTGGCAGTAAAAAAACAGCTTAATCACCTCACTTTCAGAAAGGCTTTAAAAACATGCCTGTTCTAGGTGACTGCTATTGTTGGGTCTATGGCCAGGGACGTCATTTAGGGGTCACCAGAGGTCGCAACCGCGACCTCTGAGCTCTCCCTTGCAACCTCTTAACAAAAAAAACTTTTTTTCCTTTTTCTTTTGTAATGCAAGGTCCTGGGCTGTGGCCAGCACCATGTGGCTCTTTACTTCTGGAGTGGCTGGCTTTCTTGTTCAGGCCCCTTAAAAAAAGAAGAAAAATAAGAACAGGAGTGCCAAAAGCCTAACACTTTCAGCACTGACCCTAAATCAGAAAGAATAGGAATACCAAATAAAGTGTCTTTCTGGAATTCTATAGAATAATTGCTAGACTCATTAAATGTTTATTTCAGGCACACTTCAGGGGGTGAGTTACTGATTTAGTCTGTTCATAAACACCTCAACTCAGCCTTTTATCCTTCTGAGGTCGATAAATGAGTACCAACACAAGTTGGGTGATATGGGGTGTATATTTGTTCTATATAAAGCGCTCAAGCGTAAGTGCTATATATTAACACATCATTATCATTTGGTCATGGATGTCTGCTTGCATTCACAGTAATTTGGTAATATGGGCCTATACACACTGATCTTAACGATACATATGGCGATCCATTCGTGTATGAAATGTACATCACATTATAGTGATATCATAACCACATTTTTCGTAGTGTACATTGCTATGTGATGCCACTTCCTGTTTTGCCAACGGGCGAAAGGTCGTGTTCCAACGCTTCCCGCGATATCACTTCGGGGTGGGGTCAAATGACATCACTTCCTGTGATGTCATCAGTGGCCAAGGGTCGTGTGATGTCACTTCCGCCACCCCAGGCCTTTTGGTGAAATGACGTCCCTGTCTATGGCTCACCGTCTTTCCACTCTAGCGCCATGATGCCTTGGGGTGACCGCGCGCTATGTACATTGCTCTAACATAGCATAACATAACATGCAATGGTGTGTAGGGAAATGGTTTTTGCGCATGAATATTTGCATTAGCACAAGTGCACACTGTTTTTGTGACTCGGGCATGTGAACAAGTCATTTGCATTGTTTGTTAATCCAGCCCCTTGTGTAGCGCTTTATAAATCCGTAAATATAAATAGGAAATAAATGAATGCATGCTTGTCTGGAGGGTTCATGGAATACAGTGTGGTCGCATTTCCCCATTAAGAGTTCCCTGCCAAAGCCGCAGTGTAGCGATAGTATGAACAACAGAAGTGCGCAGAAGTAAAAGGAGACTGTGGAGTAGGAGGCAAGACTGACGCCTGGCTGGTTGCATTCACTTCTAAACGCGTTGGTGGGATTCCCCGAGGTAAGGGTAGGACTCTGGAGCGTGACTTGTCATGCAGAAAGCAAGATATGTAGTAGAAGTTGGAGCAGTTTGAGCATTTTAATGAGGCCTACTCTATTACAACAAGAAGACACGTTTTGCTCAAGATGTTAGAAATTACTGGGCTATATCTAGCAAAACACGTATTTTTATTTTAGGTTGACTAGGTACCTACCTGGCATTACTGTAAAACAAATGAACAGATTTTAAAGGTTAAGGTTAAAAGAGGGTCTGGCAGTAAACATGCAGGAGGCATGTTTTCATTAAGTAACCAGTGGCACATAGAGGCCAGGTTGAAACTGAATGACAACGAGTTTTGCAATGAGACTCCAGCAGCAAATTCTTTATTGGGATAAAGGTAGTCTAGACTGACAGAATGATCAATGACTAATAGGATGCTATGCCCATAGCAACGAGAAACATACAAAGGTCAGTGGTTAGGGCTCCAATATAGACAGCCATTCATCAGTAGGAGCGCTACAAATATAACTGATACAATGTTGTGTGCGTTACATGGCAATGGGATACAATATGCCCCCTAATCAATACATTGATACATTTTCAAAGTAAACACGTCCGACACAAAATCGCTTTATGTGACTCATTTTAATCTGAAGATGTATGGTGTCCGTTGCACCAGTGTGTGACAGAAGCACCTGCTATTCAGCAACATCCCGCCAGACTTTGCAAAACAACTGCAGTCCCTCTTATGCAGAGCAGAGGCAATGAAGAGACTCTGATCCTTCTGGAAGGTGTGTGTCCACTGCTGTCATACCATAACAAGGTGAATGTTCACCAGAAAATTGCTCCAAAAGGAAGGGTTACGGGAGGTTCTTAAGAGCACAACTGCAACTGATGTGTTGGTTATCTAGAACATGATAACTCAGATGTCCCATTTTTCTTGGCCTAAGGGTAGAGAGCAGACATCTTTGCTAAAAACTAGGGAGTTGAATCAATGAAATGGTTGTGTGATGCATCGTTTTGAAAAGTTTTTGAAGAGGGGGGACAACTGGGTCATCCTTAGCATGGTATGCCCAGAAACAAACATTAAAGGCTAGGCTATCAATCATAAAAGATCAACATGCCGAGAGAGAAAATATGGCATGAAATGACTTTTGTCAACAATACATTCCTTGCTATGCAGAATAGATTGCATATGATGCTGACGTCATTGAAGGATATATGTCACATGCCTAAATCTGACTAGATCACCTGGGACGTAGACTCATTCGTAAACAGTAAGACATCACTAGCCATTAAGAGCTTCAAAAGAGGCTACTCTAGTGGACCTGATGGCCTCATGTCAATATTTTATGAGGCATTATTTCTAAAAAATAAATGCTCACTTAGATTGTGTCTTCATATAATAAATCAAAAGGCAGCCCTTCAATCATGGCCACGTGCACGTTCAACATTGATTCCAAATGAATACCAAATAAATGCAAGCTATTCAGATCCATTGTGTAAAAACACTCTGCTGTTCAGGTATAGTCTGACATACTCACTAACGGGTTTAAAACAGATGCGATTCAATGTATGTGCAGCCCCACATACAGTCAGTAGCTGCTTCAGGGTTAGGGGCAAGGAAGGAAAAAGTAAGGAGAAGGGGTGGCAACAGAGTAAGCAGGCGTTGTACTCGACATAGGGATGAGAAGACCGCAATGGGGATGGTGGAACATAAGTAAACATAGTATGCCGTAGCCATGTTCATCCAGTGCTGGCACAGAGTTGAAGTTAAGTGTGAAGAAATAACCAGGACCGGGAGGGTGCCCCTTTGTTTGGACATGTTAAGATAGAACCAAAACCTGCAAACAATTTCAGTATAAGGTGTTGGGAAAATTGGTTGGGAGTTGAAAATGCCAGCAGTCAGTTTGGGAAGGTCATGAGACATAAGTGGTTCTCTATGAGATGCTGATTTTCTGTGTACTCATTACACGATTTTGGTCACCAAAAACCTCCATATTTTGCCACCTTTTATACCTTTTGTTGGGTATTGTGGTGAAGCTTCAATGTGTCAATGTGAGGCTTCTTGACAAGAAGTAATGATGTATTTCATTGTCCATATATTTTGGGCACTTTCTCTATAAGGCTTGCGTAGAGAGACATAGCAATTTCAAGTGCACTGAGGCTGACATCAGGAGCCAGTGAAGTGTTTTCAGCCCTGTCGAGATATAGTATGCTCTGTCTGGACTTGGAATCACACTTGTAGCTCAATTTTGAACAAGCTTAAGGCCTTTAAAAGATGTATTAGAATCACTACATAGAGATAATAATTCTACTAGAAATATGACTGGCTGACTTCAAATTGTTGTCAAATTTCTATGTGGATATTTTTCATCAGGGCTTGAATATCGGTGTTAGGGGAATTTCCAAATGGAAAGTCACCTTTAGATTATAGACCATTCTAGCTGAAGTCAGTCGAGAATTCACTGATTCGGCCATGAGACTGATATACTTAGTTTGGCGGTGCTCTGCATAGGAGGATCTCTGACTTTCTTCGATTGATGCAGACATAGTAGGGTCCTGGATTTGTTGAAGAAACCCTTTCATGTTTTTTTCCCAGAGTATTTGTGTTGTGTAAGCCTCATATTGCCTGCATCTCTACAGATCAGCCAAACAGTTTCTGTTGATATGACGGGGCAGTTTTCAGAAGAATCTTCACTCATGGATTATTTTAGGCAGTTAACATTTACTATTCAATTTTTGAATAGGTCTGACTAATTTGCCTCTTTAGTCTTTAACATTTTCTGCCACATTTCTCTATCTGCAAGCTTTTCCTATATATTTTACTTGTTCATTTGGCTGCTTATCCATTTGATATACATTTGATATCATATGGCACAATCTCAGTCATTTCCAAATATTCATACTTATCCAACATTGCATAATTGCTCTTAATGTGAATAGCATTGGATCCTTAATTCTGTCTAAGGCATTCTATGAGTCCTTTCCAAATAATGTTTTTTTAGCTGTTCTTTTTTGAGAGAAAATATCTAGTTCTGTTGTGATTGAATGTCTCTCCTGTATTGTCATGTTATGTTCTGCTAATTGCCACATGATAAGCATGGAAATTGCTGGGTAGCTTCTCATTGTCGAGGACAAATAGGAATCTTATTAAAAGGGCACACAAACAGATGGAGGAGAAATGTGTTTTACATTGTTTTCCGAACAAAACATGATGAGAGAGTAATTTCAGGTGGAGTGGAAGATTGTTCCAATTGCACATTGTTTGGGTCTCAAAACGCCTGCAGTCCAGGCCAGCTTTTATAGACTTTTTGGGCTGAAGCAAGAATGCTGATTGAGAACACAGACAGTGATCAGGGCAATAGTGTATGAATGTATTTGAAATAAAAGCAGGACCTGTGCCATTACAGGCCTTGTGAATAATTCTTCAAGTTTGCAACATTCAAATGTGATAGATTATTTTTCGTATTGATTTCAGGCATTCATCCTCGTGTAATGTATATTTCTTAATTATCTCTAGCATATTACATCAACGCATTACTATATGGTATTGGTTAAGTTGTACCATTTCATGCATCATTTTGAAAATTCTCTGCCATTCCTATGTATCAATATGATCTGCTTGTACCATACTTATCTTTTGTCTTTTCTTCTAAATTGCTCATAAATTAATATTAGTACCATGTGGGTGAGACACAGGGCAATCAGATTTCTGTAAATATAGGTGGAATCTACCAGTAATCACCTATGTTCTGACTGGGCCACCGGCTCTTTCCCCCATGTACAAAACATTTTCTGGACTGGACTAGACCCTCTGCCCTCCTCCACCCCCTTTCTTGAGTCTCCCAAGCCTCAGGATCCCATTGCTCAGTGTACTATGTGCTGCTCCATGGCCCTGTCTGCCCCACTTACCTTTCTTCTTACCCCAGACTGATTAACTGCCAGCCATCTTCCTCATCCAACATGGCCACCACTGAAATAATAAAGGGAATCAACCTGTTTACTATTTTTCCATCTTTCTTCATAGTTTAATCGTTTTTCTACAAGGGAAATAGGGCATTCCCCACTAGATGTGGATCCAATATCCTTTCAAAACGCTATTAGTGGCCTGTACAAAGGCACTAGAGTGCTAATACTGATCAACCCCTTATTCAGAGACAGGCATGAGCACTTGCTACAATCAGGCCTACCCTAGACACAGCCTGGTCAGTCGCTACCGTTCCTGTTCACTTCTGAATGTAGATGTGAAAGCTAGATTAGCACCTGGAGGAGCTTCTCTGGCACCTCAGGTGGACAGGCATGCATGCGGAAATGAGCAGTAACCCCTTGCATTGTTTAGCCGACCACTGCTCTGGCCCACAAATCCACCTCCCCATGAACCCAAGAGCCTTTGCCCTACTCCCTTGCCTGCATCTTCCACCTGAGCCCTCACCCAGAGTAATCTTGGTGTAATGCCTGCTCTGACACAGCTTCCACTGCATCCCAGCCATTAGCATGGCTGCGGCTATGAAAATAGAGACAACATCCATTTGCTATTTACTATCTCTTCCATCTTTATTGTTAGGTTGTTTTTTTAAGAGTGGTAGGCATGTGTTTTGCTTGTGTCCCTAAAAAAAGAAATATAAAAAGCCATCAGCACCATGGATGCCACGCTGGTGTGCTAATAGCTATCACTGCCTTGTTTGGGTATAGATAGGACAGTAACAACAATAAGCCTCTTCGTAGGTCCTCAATATACTTGGGCTTACCTAAGGCTCCGGCTGGTATGCCATTACTAACCCCATCGGCCCCCATAGGTGGGGTAGTACTACATTTGTGCTTTTTGATTTCAGCATAAAATATAGCAATAATGGATTGAACCTGCTGTAGAACATGTAGTATTGTAGATCGCATTATAAATAACAGATGTGGGATTATTGACATTTTGATGTGATTAATCCTACAAATGAGTGACAAATGAAAATTAGCCACTCTTTTTTTACTTAGATCTATTTAATTTCATTCATTATATTCTAGTAATTATTTAGTTAGATTTATGCATTTCTCTTCAATGTTTAGCTATTCAAATGGACAGATATTTGTTTTTCCCAATTGCTTGATGGTTTCCATTTCTCAACTAACAATTAACAATTAAAAGTATGTTTTTGAATGATTTACTCAATATCAAAATAGGCCCATGTTCATGCTAAATATATATCCTTATAGCATATGCTTTATCTGGATTAGTATTATATACTAGCAAAATCATCTGTGTAATCTAAGGTCACTACCAATTTTATATGGGTGTTTTTTCATCTATCTGTCTTCAGACTTCTGTCAATGTTTATAAGTATATTGCAAACAATTGCATGCTTAGAGTGGGCAGTCGTGCTTAGTTGCACACTCAAATTTAAAATGTTCGGTTTCATAGTTATCCAGTATTAGTGTAGGCATTGGATTTTGATAAAGTAATCCTACAGATGCTAGACATATCGGTGGAAATTGTATTCCTACTCCAAATATTTCCCATGTCCATGATTGAATGCAACCTGTATTGAAACTGTTATTGCTTCCAGAGGTGCTTTCTGGGATTGTGCTTTGTCTACAGCTTTCATGAGGTCAGTAGGAATGCAAAAAAACTAGCAATGGCTGGAACATTGTGAATCAAGAGGTCTAGTACATGTCCATGCACATATGCGTACCTCCCAAATCCATACTGTTCTTTACTATTAAGTTATAAACACCTGAAACTCAATTGTGTCATCAAAATCATTATAAAAATCCTATATTCTCAATGTATGAACAGAATTTGCATAACATATAAAAATGTCAGACCTAGTTTATTAATTTGTACATATGCACATGCAAATGCCTAATATTAAACTTCCAGAACCACCACTCATGTTGGGATAGTTTGATATATATTTGTAAATCATCAATCAAAACTATCTCAAAGGTTTTATGAAAATCATTACTTAACTTCTGATCTTCATGGACTTCTTCCTTAGTGATCTTCTATTCCAGTTTCAGTTCATTTGTTCAGTCCTAACTTATTTAAATAGATGTTCCCCATGATCACTTCCTCATTACATAATAGCGTGTATAGTTTTTTAAAATGTTGAACAATATCATATTGCTCAGTGTATTTTAATTCTGTTTCAGGGTTTTCAATTTAATTTATTTATTTTTGTGTACCTTCTTTGCTGAAACTGAATAGCTGGGTGTTTAGATATTTTACTACCATTTTAATATATCATCTGCTTATATTGGGAAATTTGTTTTGACTTCCTACTTTACATAATACAGTGATGATGGGGTGGCCATACTTGTTTTATTTTTACACCAAATCTGCAGTTGGGAGTCATTGGCATATAGTTGGAAAGGGATCCAGAAGAATTCATTGATGGTTGCTGTGTCTCTTCAGTAGATGATGAAAAGCCGCAAGGATAGGTAGGATCCCTGGGGAGCTCCACACTAAGATACTCATACATTCAACCAGAACATTTTTATTTTTGGAGGCCACATATAACCTTTGGCCAAAAGTCTAATGAATTCCAGTGCTAGCTCTCACCTGTAGAGTGACCACCTTGCTATCATGATCACTGATGCAGAGGAGGAATTCAGAAATGTGTTGTGCATATTAATATGGCACACCAGGCCCAAACTCGTGTAGAAAAACTATTGAGAGTGTATCATTCAATGTAAAGAAACATATGAGCTTCAGTGTGATAAACTGAGTAACATCACCAAACTGAGAGATTCATAGAAAAACACCCATTATGGGGCTTTCTTTATCATTTTTAAATTAAATATCTTTGTTGCCACTAATATAACATAGTGAGTTAAGCAAGTTACTTATGCACCTCTGAAATCTGTGTGACTGACAAGTTTGAATCCCAGCATCCCTTCATCCTTCCAAATTCAATAAATTGATAGCCATTAAATTGGATAATAAAGGCATCAGTTTTTACAGTGTTTAAAAGCATGATAAATCTGGTATGATGGCCTGTATCAAAATCAGGCATCCTTATTAATATTGTCATTGTTATTATTATGGAGACTTGAGCCACTATTCAGAGAGTATCCCACTCCATCACAGAGTGGTGACTCTTTGTCAATGATGATGGTGAGGACAGCTCTAAAAATGCACGGAGACCCATAGAGTAGTGTGATGAATCCCAGGGTCTCGTCACTGCTTCATATGGGGGAGCCCCTTTCCATGAGGCCACAAAGTTGAGGCCGCTACCCAGGAATCACCATGGGGGCGGTGCTCAGTGGGAGGATCCTCATGGGAAAAAGGGACCCCATTAAGAGCAGTGGTAAACCTGGGAGAACACAGTATAACCTTAATCCACCCACCTTCCCTCAAGGCCCCTTCAACTTCCTAATACCCAATATCCCCATGTGCTTTGGTAAGACATCTCAGATAGAAACCATTAGTACGAGGAAGACGCAACGAGTAATGAGGATCACCAACCTGAATGACAACATATGCTCTAGCCTTTGCAGTAACGTGATTGGCCAGCTGTCATTTAAAGACAGTGAGGGAACAGAACAATGCTGTCTACCTTCTCCACTCAATGCGGCCTGAGAGTGTGGCAGGAGTCATGCAGACTCACAGGGAAGAGAAGCTGACAAAGTCCCAAAGCATAGCAGACCCACAGATGGCGCCGGAAGCGGGAAGAGAACCGGAGCAGAAAAACCCTATCCGCTGCAAACCAGAGTTACCACACTGTCCAGAAAGCACCAGCAGACTGCAGGGGTAGACCGTCAGTGACTGGGAGAGGACCCGCTGCTACCGAAAGACCGGTGAAGCCCTAGGGAGACCCGCAAAGCATTGGAGACAGACAGCCAAGGCCCAACAGGTATCTGGACGGCTAGTCTGGCAGTTGGGGAGACCCAGAGAGCGTAAGGGACAGGAAACAAAAAAAAAGGAGCAATACTCACTGGGAAAGGGTGACAAGGAAAAGGGGTTCTGGGACTCACATTAGAACGACATATCCCGACTGACAAGGGATACACAAAGACCTTGGCAGGAGAGTAAACGAAGGCTGTGGGCAGAAGTGAAGCGAAAGCTAGAGAATATTGGGAATATCCTACAGAAATACTCACCAGAAAAGAGTGACAAGGAAAAGGGGATCTGGGACCCACATCAGAAGGATATATTTCGACTCGCAGACAGAAGGGATATGCGCATACCTTGGCAGGAGAGTAAACCAGAGCTGTGGGCAGACGTGAAGCAAAAGTAAGTAAGCATTGGGAATAACCTAGAGAAAGGGGTCTGGGACCTGCATCAGAACAGCGTACCCCAACTAAAAGTAAGGGGGAGCATGAACTTTGGGGAAACACACAATGTACACAGACCTTGGCAGGAGAGTAAACCAGGGCTGTGTAACAGAGAGATAATGGATGATAAAGACATTGTGAACAGACCAGAGAAAGGGGTCTGGAACCCTTTTTAGGCAAGTGTTCCCCAAGTGCTATCAAGGACGAATACAAAGTTTGTATATGTGAGTGACACATAGAGGCCTGACACGGTAGTGAACCAAGCCTGCGTGAGAAAGTGAAACCTTGAGAAAGGTAACACTGTGAAAGAAACCCATGGGTGCTCTAATTGACAGAAGAGCAAACCAAAGAGGAGTACCAAGGCAAGGTTGTGGGACCTGAAACAATTGTGCGAGATGCTAGAGCTAAAACTTATGGAAAGATGGCCTGGCTTTCTCCCCCATATTGATATCCGGGATGTGACTTACTCAGACGTGATGGAGGAACCACAACCAAGTCTACAAGAAAGAATCAGACGTCTTTTCCGCAATGTAACATCTGGGAACAGGGTCTGCTCACAGAGGAGTGGGGACCCTTAAGTGAGCTTCAGAAGAAGTATCGTGGCCACCCCTTGCCCTGTCATCAGGCCTGGGAGATAGGCCTGTCAAGTAAAAGACAGGGACCCACATTGACTAATGAAAATACAGAAACAGTTTGAAAGATCTTGGAAAGACTCCCGGGAAAGGGAGTGAACCCCTTGTGTCTAGTGGGATTTTTATTTACTTTCTGCACCTTTTTTGGAACTGTTGTGTATTGTCTACAAGGTCAGGGTGCAGGACGGCAGTCAAGAGACATGTTCCCTTTTTTCACCTTTCTAAAGTTTCCCTGTGAGGGATAGGTTAGCATTTGGACACAGGACGGTGAACATTCTGACACTGACAGTTTCATTAGTTCGTTTTGTTGAGGGAGAGAAACCCCGCTTAGAAGCAGAGAAATGTAGGATTTCCTCCAACTCCCCCCTGTTATTTTGAGAATAAACGTCGTTGATAATCAACATGCCACCTTTGTGTCTGTCTCTTACTCGTACCACTGCACAGAATAATGACCATGCATGAGACATGGCTCATGCCCTAAGAATAAAAGTAAGCCTACTGTTAAAAAACAAATATATTAACCTGCAAAATAGATGATGGGCAGGTTACATAATTTTAATTTGCTATGTTGGCGTCTATCATTTGTATTTGTATTTGTGGAATAAAATCAAGAAAAATGCAGACTACCAGTATATTAGAAGATAAACAGAAATACATGTTTCCTTTCAGTTCACAGGGACATTGCATGGATTAAAGATTTCAATTGCATTCTCTTTAGAAATATCAATTATAAAGCACATGTACTGGACTCTGTGTAACATTGATCTCTGACATGGAGCTTTAGGATGAATTCATGTGCATAGAAGGTGCATTGCTGCTATGCTACCCGAAACAATGCATAGTCATGCCCTTGAGCCATGGCTCCAGGTTCCAATCCACATGGATCTAATGTGTGGTCGTTATTCCCCATTCTTTTTCTGATTCATCTGTCGTCGCACTGCAGGCTAAACCACATTTGTAATTAATCAAAAAAAAAAATAGTTCTTGCTTATCTGTAAGAGATAGAGAAGTGGTCGCCATTCAGAAGAACTTGGCTTGCAGACTGAATATTTCAATACAGTCTGGTTTTCTCAAATAATATACAAGTGGAAAATATACATGAACTGAATTCCAGTTGAAATTATGTGCACATTTGATGGTCCGGTCAACTTTAACTCGAAGGGCCTGATTCACAACGTGTTTTTCAATGGGTTTGCACGCTTATAAAACACTTCTGTGAATCAGGCCCTATGCATGTTAGTTTGATAAGCCCAGATCAAGCCTACTGACTTGGAATGTTGATAACACAGGCAGCTTGGATTTTCTTGGAGTATGGCATATTGAGGGACTTTCCCTGTGAGGACAGCACACTGGCTGCCAATAGATGAGCGTACGAGAGACCACTAGTTGCTCCCCTTTGTTTGCTATAGCCTGGGAGGGACCTGTCAGACATTGGGCCTCATTCCGAGTGAGGCGGTAAGGGATACCGGGCACTGGCAAGGAGACTGGTGCCGGTAATCCCTTACCGCCCTACTACGAGTTCCCTTAGCGAGTCCCACCTTTAATGCCTGGTCTGACCAGGCGTTATGGATGGGACCCATTAAGGGAAATCAGAGCCAATAACGGTACCGCAATTTGCGGTACCGTTATTAGCGCCTTCCCCATTCCCATTGAGCCCTATGGGGGCTCAAATGGGAATGGGGAATGGCTTTTTCAATGGGGACTTACCGGTCCCGCAAAGGTCGGACTACACCGGTAAGTCCCTATTGAACGAGACCGGTGCCGGACACGTTATTGGTGGCAGTTATGGCGCAAATAGCCCCATGACTACCACCAATCTCGTAATGAGGCCCATTGTATCTAAACCAGAAATGCACGGGGAGTGAAAACAGCATATAGAAACATCACATTTTTGTCAGGTGTGCCTACAATTATATTTAATGTTCAAGTTGAAATTAAAATGTAGTAATGCACATTGGTACCTTTTAATGCTGCCACCAAATACTGTGAAAGAATGCATTTTGTGAGAAAGTACATGACCCTACTCCGAGGTCCCCGTAACTGAAGTGCATGTCACGCCACACTCATTTCACAATGTATCCTCACATTGCTAGTTAATATTACTGGTGTGAAATATGAAAAGAAAAACATGAAACATTATCTCACTTCCAGAAGTTAAAGTTTGCTTCGTTTCTTCTATTTCATCAAAACTTTCTTCTGGAATCAAAATACAGAAAGACGTTGTTATTTCTCTCATCATCTCCCAAAAGGATGTACTCGTCTCTGTGTTTTGGAACTGTCTGGAAACCATTCATCATAGCCTCAGTGATGCTGTCTTGTATTCGCCCTGCAGTCCTCATGGTCCCAGGATACCTTTGTAAAAATGTGCTCCAGGACACTGCCCTTCAGCTATAAACAATATGCACTTTTAGAATATCTATAAGCTCAAGTGTATCAATCATCAGTATGTGTAAATCGAATCCATGTGTGCTTGTATTTGTTAATATTACTTGGGAAATAATGAGAGTTTCACAACACGAGAGTAAGAGCCTCATTGGAATACATAAACATTACAATTTCACAATAAAAGCAACCTTCTGAAGGAAACTCAAGACTTTGCTTAGTCAAGAAATGATAAAAGCAAATTCACAGATTGCAACGTTTTGGTCATTTCAAACGCCAACCTAAACCACCATGATGCCTTTGATCGAATGTGTAGACTACAGGGGGCAAGTCCTAAAAATTAAAGTGGGGGGACTTGTCAACAAATGCAATGGGATGTGACATCACCAGAAATTAGCATATCAAGGTGAAATATGCACTTTTCATTACATTTGTTTTGCATAACCACCCAAATTGCACAGGACGAATATCATTTGCCTTTCATAAAAACAACCCACACACAAAGGCCAGAGAGGATTTTTTCTTCTAATAGTGTTTTTGAAAACGATAAAAGATGTGCATGTTTCAAACACAAAGAACCAATACAAATGTTTTCCCTGGGAATTGCAGTACCGAAGCGAGACATTTTACATTTAGTTGTTTGTTATTTTTCATCCGGTTATATAATGCAGTGGCGAAGTGTCCTGCCTACAAACCTGACGACTATGGTTCGATCCCCGTGGTCGGCTTTAATGCACTGTTTATCATTTTAACTGGGGGGGACTGAGTCCACCCTCTGAAAAAAGTGGGTGGACTCCGTCCTCCTGCGTGTACCCTCGACTTGAGCCCTGGTAGACTATGCCCGATTAATAGAATTGTGTGCACAGTTCCAAGTGACTTTGTACTGCTGAAAAGTGACCTTGCACTGCCGACACATACCCTTAGTCAGTGCGAAGTCATTTTTGCAGTACAAAATGAACTTTGCACTGACTTTGCACTGCAAAAATATACTTTGCACAGTTCCATGAATCAGGGATTGTGTCGGCAGTGCAAACCGTGCAAAAGAATCCATGAATCGGGTCCTATGTAAACGGTGGAATGTAGAAAAGGTATTTGAAACACGTGGCACCAGATTACAGAAACTTTGCACCGGTGCAAGTGCAAAGTTTGCACGGTATTAGCACTAGGGCAAAGTTTGCCCTATGTTTAAAAACAACGGTACACATTAAAAAACAATTGCACCTCGACAAGTGCAGTTTGGCATATTACACCCTCCTTGGCCAATCTCTTCATGGCATACTTTGAAGAAACCCACATTTTGAACCACAATCAGTATGTCTCCAATATCGTTACTTGGCGACGCTTCATTGACAATATTTTTCTTATTTGGAGAGGTACTGAAGAGACCTTCAATGACTTTCTAACCTTTGCTAACACCAACACATTTGGGATTAATTTCACTAGTAAATGTGATTACAAACAAATTGACTTATTGGACCTACATATCTTTGTAGAGGATCAACAACTCTTCACCCGTACTTATAGGAAACCCACTGAGGTGAAGTCTATGCTTGCAGCACAAAGTAATCATAGGAGAACCACCATCAACAATATCCCTACAGGAGAATTTCACAGGGCTAGACGAAATTGTACTCGCCCCATTGATTTTGACAAAGAATGTAACACTTTTAATCAACGCTTTCTGAATAGGGGATATAAAACCTCTACTATCAATGAAGCCTATGTCAAGTTTACCAATGTCACTCAGCCGGACCTCCTGAGCAAGACGCCCAGACGCAAAGACTCTTCACCACATATTTCTTTGGTCACCCCATTCACGGCTGACTCTTCCATGTTGTATAAAATGGTTGCTAAACATTGGCACATCCTGAGACTCGACAAGGATCTTGAGCCATATCTGTCATCCAAACCGAAATTCACTTTTTTGAGATCACCCACTATCAAGTCACAGATTAGTCCTTCATTTTTTGATAACAAAATGGTTAATTCCTCTTGGCTACAACAACCTACAGGTTTTCATAAATGTGGGAATTGTAATCAGTGCCCATGGGCCTTCTCCAAATGTCAAACTTTCACTGACAAGTTTGGTTCCACAGTGACGATTAAGGACTTCATCAATTGTAGGACCACCCATGTGGTTTATGCCATTACATGTGTGTGTGGCAAACTTTACGTGGGTAGCACTATCCGCCAACTTAGAATTCGCATTAGAGAACACTTGGCCAGTCTCCGGATGTGTGAACCAAAATCGCCTCTGGCAATTCATTGGCAATCGGAACATCAGATCGATTCAACCTCTGATTTACGTTACATTGGATTGTTGAAAGCACATAAGGGAAAAGGGGTGGGAATCTCCAGCTTAAACTGCGGCAGATGGAAGCAAAATTAATATGTCTGCTGCAATGTACCACATGTGGACTAAACTCTGATCACGAAATGCACGTCTTTTTGTGAATTTTAGCTCACTGTATCTCTATGTATTATTGCTGAACCATTTTACATTCTATGTCTAGTTTGTATTCTGATGTTTTCACATTATGGATTTTGCCATTTATGGTTTTGTGGCCAGTCATCACTGTGGCGCACCACTGATGCGCGTTCAATCGCCAGCACCCACTTTCCGTATCTTCTATCAAACGTTACTGGGAACACCCATATTTATCCTCTTTTGTTCGGACAGAGATCATATCATACAGTAATTATCTGGTATTTGCCACCTCTTCTAATATGTTTCTTTAATGTGGGCTTTAGGGGTTGGCTCCCCTGTACTACTGATTACGTTCTGTGCTTCCAATGACTATTGATTGTTTACCATTTCTCCCTGGTTAAATATTCTGATCTAATTTGCTTCTCAACATGATGCTGGATTGTTCGCAGCACTTGCCGTTACCTTGATAATTGTTCGGTGCCGTGTTTACATTGTACGTCATTGCTTACGACTGTATTCACCAATCTCCTTGTTGATCGTCACTCTGTTGACATCATACGTCACTGCAGCGACGTAACATGCGAACGTACCCGTCGGCGTCACTCCTGTGACGCGCTTGACGGCCTCCATTATTACGGAGCATTTCTGGTAAGCGTTGAATGGAATTGTCCAGATATACTCGTATCTCTCTCGATTTGTCGAGTAAGTATTCATTTCTTTTGACCCTGGCTTTTTTCTGTTTATATTCATATCCTAGTCCCTGATTTATTCTGGTTTCCTTTTCAGGCAATATATCCGTGCCGGCCATTTGTGGCCTTTGACATTGTTTTACTTATTCGTAATATACCCTGACTGATGGGAACTGATTAATTAATAATTAATAGGTGAGTGGCCTTATCTCCCAATTTTTGGTCCTTAATATACTGAAGTTCACAATTCAGTTTAACCTGAGTTTTCTCTTGAATAGGATACCGCTATTGAGCTATTATTTACAATTTCGAGGGGTAAGCGATCCATTATTCCTTGCAATTTTCTGACTGACTTAGTACTTTTCCACTGTGGACTTATATAGCTTCACCTTATTGCTTTTGTTGTTCCTCTTCCGTCACCAATTACTGGTTACTGTGATTATTTTCGTTCTGTTCTCTGAACATCACTATTTTGGATAACGCTAATCTAAATTTTGGTCACCACCTGTTTTTCGCTGGTACTTGGACTTGCATGGGGGCCGTGCCACGGGGTGCTGGTCACAATTAGCCTAGAGAAGACAATAAGGCCTTAAACCAATTTCAAGTTGATGAATTTATATATATTTTTTCTCGATTTATGTTTATTTCTTTTGTGGTCTTTTGTTCTTTTTGTATTGTTTGTCTACATTGACCTGCCACTGCTGTACCACCCTCCTTACCTGATTCTTGGTATGTTTTTTACTTACACCTTTTTAAAAATTGTCATTTACTAAATATGTTGATTATATGATGCCACTGATGTCTGTGATCTAGCCTTGAAAACGACCTGAGTGTCGAAAAACGTGTCGGCTATTTCTCAATCTACCTCATTAAAATACTGTACCCTGATTGCTGGTTGTTGTATTATAATGGTGTCAAGCGCAATCCTACCCTTCTTTACCATATAACTGTTAATTTAATACCAGCCTGTGTGGATTGGTTGGTGGGAATTGGATTGCTGCTCACACTTCTTCTGCATTTGATAATATGCCTTATAAACTTATTAGTGATAAATAGCGCACAGGTACCCTGGTCGTGACTCCACACTCTCTGTTCCTGGCATATTAAAAGCACCAGGGCACAAATTATTCTAGTGCAAAAACGATAAATTTTCACTACATTTTTGTACAGTAAAGTTTGCACTAGTGCTAATATGGAATGGCATTAGCACTGGGCAAACTTTGTCATGATACAAAAATGCATCAATAATGTATCTTTTTAGCACTACAGCAATTTTATCCGTGGTGCTTTTAATATGCCAAACTGCACTTGTCGTGGTGCAATGGTTTTATAATCTGTCCCAGTGTTTTTAAAAAAGGGCAAACTTTGCCCTAGTGCTAATACCGTGCAAATTTTGCACTTGCACCAGTGCAAAGTTTCTGTAATCTGGGCAGAACGCCGGCTTAATAAGATTTGTGCGCCGGTGCACATTATTATGCATTGCATGTGCGCACACCGTTCGGCTCGTTTTGGAAATCATTTGTCCTCCAAAGAATGTTCATTTTGCCACAGTCGTCCTAATGACCTATTTACCATATGCAGCAGATTTTATAAGTATTATAAAATAAAGTCAGCCGCAATCTGTACCCCAGCGCTTGGACCACTGAAAGTTAGGCACAAAAACAGGGGCACATCAATCAACGCAACAAAAGTGTCCTCTTTTATGTCCTTCAGTTTTTCTGAAGGCCACTTTTGTGCAGAAATCCAGCAAGCATAAAAAAAACACTAATAACACAAACAAAATTAGAATCCGCAAGTAGACATGGCGAGGACATGGTGATGCTTGTGGCACCAGCTAACCTGAGTGTTTAGGGGCCAGTGCCTCAGGCAAATAGACACCGCACAGGAGAGGCAAATCTTCCCCCTGGAGGCCACAAACATAAGAAATCATGGCTCACTGCAATGCTCGGTGCGAGTATAGCTATTCTCTACTCAAGGCCTCAGGCAAGAAGATGTTGATATAAGAGGAGGTAGGGAGTGAGGGCTTGCGGAGGAGGCAGGGAGTGGGGGCTTGTGGGGGAGGCCTGTGAAAATGGCAACTTCTGCTGGGCATGCACAATACAGTGGCCTCTGCCTGAACGATGACAAGACTGAACTGCTCCTTGTCGGCTCACCCAACACTATCCGGAATCTCAGCCCTAGCTACTCCTGCTTCATCATTGATGGCAACACCATTCCCACTGCCAAAAGTGTAAAAACTCTGGGTTTCTATTTCGACACTAACACCAACTTCGCCAAACAAATTAATATGACTGCCTCAGCCACTGCTTACACTGGGAAACTAATCAGAGCCTGCAGACCTCTGATATCACCCAACAACTGCCTTACTCTAGCCAGAGCACTTATACAATCCAAACTGGATTATTGCAACAGCCTGTATGTAGGTGCCAATAAAACGGTTGTCAATAAATTGCAAGTTCTACAAAACAATGCACTCCGTGCCGCCCTTAATATTCCCAGAAGAGAACATATCTCAGCCACAAGAATCTCATGCAAATGGCTCTCCATCCAACAAAAAATAGACCTAAAAACTATCTGCCTCACCTACAAAGCTCTTAACCACCTGGCCCCACCTTATTTAACCGATAAATTCACCTTAAGACAGAATATTAGAGCCACCAGATCCTCTAATACACTACAACTGACAGTGCCCAAATACTCCCTAAAAAGAGCCGGTGGTTCCAGCTTCCCAGTTCTAGCCTCACAATTATGGAACACTATTCCTTTGGACATCAAATCTACCCCTACATTTCAACCTTTCAGAACTAAGATCATCACCTGGTTACTCAACAAATAACTAACACCGCATGTATGTATGCATCCGCTACGATGTTACTAATTCCACTATAACTGCTTTCATAACTGCTTTTGTAACTATACTTATACTGCATAAATGTACAAATGTTCTTACCTATGCCTGTAACCTGATGCTTAAGCGCCCATATACCTCTGGGTCAGGAGCGCTATACAAATAAATAAACAAACAAACAAACAAACAAACAAACAGTGTTGATAAGATGTCTGTGGAGGCAGGGCAATGAGAAAATCAGGAAATGGGGATGAGGAAGTAAGGAGTACAAGGGTCCAGGTGATACCAGTGTCAAGGGCAAACACTGAGGCATGGTCAGAGGGATCGGGCAGCTGGCAAGTGGAGCTGCAACCTGCGCCAGGGCTGAGGATAAAATTTGTGGGATGGGCCTCCACTTCACTTGCCTCGGTGTTAACAGAACTATGGAAGGGATGGCAACAAAGAAGAACAAGACAAATTGGTCAAAAGCCAGGGAAGGTTGTAAACAAACAGCATTTGAAAGGGAGGGTGGAGGAAAAATCGCAGATGGTACAGCGAGGCACGAGCTTGGGGCAGTGGCGTATGGAATGGGGGAGTGCCAGGGTCCGCTTACCCCACAGGCGTCTGTGTCCCACCCCTCCCTGAGCCACTGCAGCAGCTGCAGTTGCAGCCTGGGGCAGTGCGGACCACGGACACAAGACAGTGCTCCTGTGTCCTCCTCCAGTCAGGGGCATACTGAGTTGGGGGGGGGGGGCAGCTTGCTCCGCCAGTTGCTCTTTGCGAAGCCAGACCGGGACATTTGGGCTGGCAGCTGGGCACAATTATTCTTTGTCCTCCTGGCAGCCGGACACCTTTCCCGTTTCAGCACACTCATTGCCAATGAGGGTGCCAAACAGGAGGTGTCCTGCTGCTAGGAGGACAATGAATCATTGTGCCCAGCCACCAGCCCAAACGTCCTGGCAGCGGGACACCTCCTATTTGGCACCCTCATTGACAATGAGGGTGCTGAACGTGAGGTGTCCCACTGCCAGGATAGGGACATTGCTGAGGTGGAGCACACCACGTGGAAAACAGGTATCCGTGTCCCATCCCGCTCCGAAACATTGCAGCAGCTGCAGCTTGGAGCAGTTCAGGACAAGGACACCAGACAGTGCTCCTATGTGCCCCTCCAGCTCCAGTCTTGAGCGCATTTTCTAGCCCGACTTCAGAAAGAAATCAGATCATTTCTTTCTGGCGTCAGAAAGACATGATCTGACTTCTTTCTGAAGTCAGACTAGTGAATGCACTCATGACTGGAGAGGGAGAGACACACAGGAGCACTGTCTGGGGACATTTCTTCTGGGCATTGTAGGAGATTTAGGTGGTGGAAGTTTTTTGTTTGGATGGTGCACATTTCAACCAGACCAGGAATCATAGCTTAGATCCCTGCACAAGTGATATGATATGGCATATGTGAGACAATGAGGTGGGACAGCATTGAGAATTCATACAAACCACAGTGGATGGGGAACTTGGGACTTACCCTGTTAGGGTGGTGCAAATCTTTAGGTAGTCTGAGTCTAAGTTCTAACTTCTTACATGTTTTGAATGGGACAGCTGAATCCATAGCACTTTTTGACAATTGTTGCAAACCTAGGGTGAAAAATAGGATGCAATTGGGACTGCAGACACAGGCTACGAAAGGCTGTTTAGAAAATAAATGCAGGACTTAAAGCTGCTCTTGCAATGGGAGAAGTGAGGGTTATAGAACTTGGAATGTGCACAGTCATGTTGCTCAAAGTAGGACCAGGGCAGGAAGCTAGAATAAGAAATTTAACCCATCGATTCTTGCATTCATTGAACTAAAACTCTGCTCTAAGATGATGGTAGAATAGAATAGGGACTTGTGGAAGTTTCCAGAAAGTTTGGCCATTCAGAGGAGGAGTCTGATTGACATATGACATCACAGTCAGGAGCAGGGAGATCTTATACTGTGTGTAAGGGAGTATACATGAAGTGGGTAGGTAGAAAGGAGGCTTCGAAATAGGAATAGAATGGTAAGGAGTTTTTTTTTTTTTTGTTGCTGCCGAAAGAGGGAGAAGGACAATTGTAGAAAGAGGAAGTACATTGGGCACCATCTGAGGCAGACAGACCAGGCTGATTGTGACTGAGTGGCCTTCTGCAGAAGAGAAAGGAGGAAAACAGGGAATCTGAAGCCGAGCTGAGACCCAGGGCAAAGAGCCTGTCTTTCGCTGGCTCTGCAAGCGCAGATCTTTCAGGCATTTTGGTAAGCATACAAGTAACAAAGTGAGGACATTACATCATGCTTGTGTGCGATAGAATATAGTGGGGTGAGTTTTGCGTGTGGGTAGCCAGTTGCATGCTGGCGAAAGCATTAAAAGTATGTCAAAGTTCCATAGATAATTCCAGGTTCGCCAGCCAAACGTCCTTGTGTCAAGCTTTAAAAAAAAAGATTTCAGAATACTTTTGCTTTGAATGCAGGTGAGAATGTGTGAAATATGAATTGACTTTGTTTCCTGCTAAATGTTCTTTCTCTCTGTATTTGTGATGACCTTTTGTAAACTGCATTTCTGTGTTGTCCATATTTTGAGAAAATATAGATAAATGGCGAAGGGCACGGCTTTAAAAAGAAGCATATGTGGCTGTTAGTTGTGAGTATATTTCCATGATAAGTATTTTACATGTCCAGCACTGTGTCAGAACCTGCGCCTCTCTCAAAGAGGCCCCCAATAGACTGAGTATAATTGCAAGCTGACTCCCCATGTTAAAACTACCTCATTTTACAAGTAACTTGGTAACACTGCGATGGGTGTTTACCTACCAACCCAGTTAAAATAAGGTAGAGAAATTGTGTGCCTGGTGCAGTACTAAGTCCTGTTTTTGGTTTCAGCAAATGATCCCAGTGTATGAATAACATCCGCTTACACTGTGTTTTGTGGCAAGCTAGGAAACCTCACAAAATAACCAACAGCAATTACCATTTTTTTTATCATACATGCTCATAAAAAACAGTAATGGCACAGTAAGAAAGGGCTCGACTTGCTGCACCCAAATTCCATTCTAGCCAAGTAATACTGCATAGCATACTTGGTTTAAAACTTCGGTAGACTGCATTTGTGGGCAGTCCAAGGATGGCGTCAGGGCCTTTCAACCTTTTCAAATAAACTGAAACATAAACTCAAACATATGAGGGCCTCCAGAAACTGCCACCATGTTGCCAGTCAGCAGTCTTGTAACACAGCAATATATTAATTGCTCTATTTTCCTTCTGGGGCTTAAAATGAGCGATTTGCAGCGCTCGCATTACAAGCTGCGTTTTTCTCTTTCCACAGGACATACTTTGCCTTCTAACACTGGTTCCTCCACTTCAGCAACTTGCTGACAAAGAAGTGTTTGGAGCTTTTCATTGGGTATTTAGTGTTTAAGGTCACTGCTAGCTGGCCATCTTGTGATAATCGGCAGCTATTAACCTTTCTTTGTCGCCATTGCAAGTTATACACCCCACTGGTGCCTAAGAGTGTTTTCACTATAAGCAGGAGGCCCACAACCATCATGTGTGAAATAGATCCCCACACATATTCAGTTGTGCCTGAGGCAGCCAGTCTAGTCTTTTTTTACTGTAGCATGACATTTTGTCTGGGCATCCATAATCAACCAAGTATGGTATGTGTTATTACTTGCCTGGTCTGGTAATTTGGGGAAGCCAGTCTAGCCTTGTCTTATTATGGCAACACCTTTGCTCTGGGCATCCAGTCCAGGACACACAAAAACAAGGATTCCTGACAATGTTTAGAATTTAATCAAAAGGTATGAAACAAAATCTATTTTTTCCAAAAGGGATTATTTAATGGAATCAATTACAAATTGAGTTTGGACAGACTTTGGATAGATCAAGCAGGATAGAGGCAGATACAGTCTCCAAATCTGCCCTCAATAATTGTTCAATAACAATTAATAACATATGTGTACTCAGTTGCAAGGACTGACATTTTAATGCAAACCTACTTGGACAACCCACTGGGTCTTAGGGCCCAGTGCAAAAAACCTCTTGAACTTTTACGTTATTCATTTGTTCTTGTTCTTTGAGTTTGTCATGTGGCCTTGGTGATAGTAACACCTCTTGGTCCGTTGCTTTCTTGACGTGGTGTGTTGGTGTTTCAGATCTCCAGGCTCAAACCTGAGGCTTGATCTATCCTGAACAGCTTCTACGAAGTTCAGTCTGGATTTGGTGTTATCTACCTTTGGAAATTGTGTTTTAGACACCCCTGATGTTGCATTACTGTGTTTTGTTCAAAGTCAATTTTGAATTGGTTCCGTTAAATTATCCCTTTTGGAAAAACTACATGTTATTTCAAACCTTTTGATTAAGTTCTAAACCTTAACAAGAATCCTTGTTTCTGTGTGTCTTTGGTTAGAGTTCACTTTGGGTTCCTGTAAATCATTGCACAAAAGGAGCATAACATCTGTCTCCCACTCCAGGCTGTTGACTGCACTGTAGTCCCAATAAGGGGCAGAGCCAGATGAAGAGCAGGAGCACACAAATTCTTGTCCCACTCTTGTCCGCATGTTGCAGGGAAAGGGTACGGAGTAAAATCATCATATGGGGGCAGGATCGATTGTGTGTCAGTTTAGCGTTAATTTTCCAAGGTGCATGTGAGGGGGGAAGCGTCAGGACTTTTTTTTCGTATCTCACCCCCTCACTCTTGCAATACTGGATACTCCCCTGGCTAGGGGGCATAAAAATACTGAATGGGGGAAAGATCAGTTATGGACAAGAGAAGGTGGAGAGGGGCATAGAGCAGTTTGACATAGGCAGGTTTTGAAAGTAGGGGATCATAGAGTATAGCCACCGCAAAGGTAATCACAATTGAGAGGCAAGAGATGGCATACGATGAAGCTGTGGAACAGACCACGGCCAGGGAGCCTATTCATGGACAAAGATGTGGCCTTGTTTGCCAGGAATATAGTCGATAGGTAGACAGTGAACACATTAAAGACTGGTGCAGTTAATCAGGAAAAGAGGAGTCCAGGGGACAGCAATGTTGAAGATGTCCCATGAGCACCAATGGGGAGTTGTAACTGGACCAAGCTGAAGGAGTCCTCTGACGAGCAAGCAGAAATACATGGATGGAATCACAGTGCGGACAAGTCAAAATCCTTTGGGGCCCTGCGTGGGTGGAACGGTGAAGAGTGGAGATTTAAATGTGGTCATGCCAGAAAGGTTAGGAATTTTCCACATTGTGACAGAAGAAAGTTATGGGGGAGAAAGAGTGCCCTGGGGAATGGCTCTCATTGAGAGGGCAAGTGTGCTGGTGGATATATAGATGTTCAGCTGCGGTAAGAAGCCCACAATAGGAGGCAGCAGTTTTGGAGTGGTATCGAGAAACCAGAAGGGGAGCTGATGTACTTCTGCAGGTAAGGCTCTTTAGGTGTGCAGATGGAAGTAACGTTGATATTGGAGAGGGCAGTGGGTGAGTTCACCTGGCAGGGAAAGGGGGTCCCTGAGTTGAACAAAGCAAAGCAGTGCAAATAATTTAAGGTACAGATGGCATGGTGGAATTTGTCGGACACATTTTTGAAAGCATACGAGAGGTGGGTGATGGTTGGGCAAGTCCAGGAAATAAAGGTGTTGCAGACATTGGACCTTATTACAAGCATGGCGGTCCGAGAACTATGGTACCAGTAAGCATGCCGGTACTGTAGTTCCCGGACCGCCATACTACGTGCTCTGCTCGCGGTTGCCGTTTCACCCGCCAGGTTTTTCCTGGCGGGTGTAACGGCACCCGTGAGCAGAGCACGTTGGATGCACCGGCACAACTCTGGCACATATCTGGTGAATTTTGAGGGGTTTGCATGGATCTGCTGCTATAAAAAGATTAGGTCAAAGATGAGAGAATACTGGTCCATGGCATGGGTAGAAGTCATTTTAGCTGTGATTACAGCAAATGGTGCCAATGTGGCTGATTGCAGGCACACATATGGCAAGTGGCTCCGTGCTCGCACGTACACTGCTCCCACCTTGTTCCACTCTAAAAATGTGCGAGGAAGTGCCATTTTGGGGTAAGCAGGGAGTGTGTTGGCCTACAACAGAGAGTTATTTTACACTGTACTAGATACAAGCAGGAATATGCCAATTGAGCGTGGAGGCTTTCCCTAAAGCATTGTTATTCTGAGGAGGGAACAGAGCGGGAAGGTGTCTGGTATCAAAAGGGGCTGTTTTGCTCCATTTAAGTAAGGAAAATTAATGGTGTGGCTGGACCACTACCAAGGCACAGCAGCTGCCAAACTCCTCAGGAAGGTTTTCAGGGAGGGATTTTGGGTCTCGTACTAGGGTCCACCGTAGGGCAGGTGGAAGAAGAACGTATTTAAGCAGTAGGCCTCGAGCGAAGGGGGCATTACTGAGTCAGGTAATGCCCTGGGGCCCGTAGTTATAGGCCACGCCCCAAGCCTCTACACGGCTGGAGGCTTCCAGGCCACCCGCCGTGGACAAAGGAGGCAGAAGGTAAGTGGGGTGGGGAGGGCGCGGAGGTGGGAGGAAAGGGGAACAACAAAAAAAAGCACATATCTGAGCCCCTCGGCGGGGGGGGTGGCGAAGGCAGCTTCTCATTGGCTGAGGGGCTGCCATACCCCCCCGCCGGGAACAATGGGTGTGGAATCCCGGCCGAGAGATTCCCGGCCGGGTAATGCCCCAGCGAGGGCCAATCAGAATGCAATCAATTAGAATCTGAGTGAGCCCTCGCCAGGTACTAATATCATTATATCATTATATAGCACATAAACCTAGTAGACAAGAGTTGAAGAAGGAGATGTTAGAGGGGAGAATGTCAGGGGCCATCCTGGCAGAACCACTACCTGATTAGATCATCTTTCCAATGGGGACTATACCAAAGAAATAAAAAGGGCAATTCTGGTTAAGTCATCTCCTGATGTGGTACGAGGGAGGGATGTCAATCAACCATTACATAGGTCTAAAGGAATGTGCAGTGTTGTTTTTGAGTGTGGATGCAAAGATTGGGCTAAAACGGCAGTTTTTGCACTGTTGCTAGCACATCCAGATGATTCAAAATGTTGGTGATTCAAATTGAAGGACAGTTTTACGTCTAAAAAGATTTGTCCATGAGGTGCTCAGTGGCATGTGCTATGTTTACATGATCCAACACTTTCTTGGAATAGGCATTCACAAAGTGGGTGGATTCAGATCAAGCTCTTCATCCTTTGGATGTTTTTTTTCATGTGGTCAGGCGTGAGGAGCTGACTAACTTTCAACTACTGTCAGGGTACCAGAGTGTCTGGCTGGCACCACAGAAGATAGAAGAACTGTCAATGGTACTGTCTTTCTTGGGGTGCAAATTGGACTATGTAACAATGGTGTTGTGGCTACTGGTAAAAAAGCCGAAGGAGAAGTGGAGATTATTGAAGGAGGTGATAGGTCTAAAAGAATGTGAGGCACAGAAGGTGCACCAAGGGCAATTCATATAATAGAGAACATTATGCACACAATTGTTTGATGTGTCAATGATATTCTATCTACTAACTGGCTTAACCACTTCTGAAGGCATTGGTGCCACACTCTGGTACTCATCTTTAACCAATATGCTTGTACAGTATTGGCACAGAGAGAACATGTTTTGTAGAGATCTGGATTTAGTACTACCATATGCTCAGGGTGATGATAAATGTGTGGGAGGATTTGAATGTGTAGTGTGAACTTCTGATAGACAACAATAATTACAATTGAGTCTTGCTGGAAGCGAAAGCCTATTGGGTGGTGGAGCATGTCTCAGTTGCAACTTGCTCCACAGGCCTAGAAATGTACTGGTATCAGAGGCGGTGTACAAAATGATGGTAGCAAGTAAGGAACCAAAGTATTGCTTTTCTTGAATTTTGTTTGGTTTTGTTGAGTTTGAAGTGGAATATTGTGTTCAGGATAAAACATATTACAGGTGTGAAGAACTGACAATTATTTCGTAGATAATGGATGAAATTGTGTGGCAACAGAATGCTGACAAGCGCCGAAACCAGAATGGATGTGGGCTGTATGAGGATGAAGATGCTGGCTCTGGTGGAATCTTTGTTGGTGAACAATATTGGCAAGGCAGATGGAAAAAAATGAATTAGAAAGATAAATCCCATCAACATTTGCTCCACATGTGTCAAAATGGGTTTTGCATACTAAAGAAAAAAAGGCCTTTTTAAAAAAGTACAATGGTGAACAAAAACTTCTCCTTGCCTAGAAATGTGAAAGGGGATTGTGCTGTGAACATCCATGTATGAGATGTTTCTATTCAGCAGGTTTTCTTCCAATTCAGAGCCAAAAAATAATAAAATTAAATCAAACTGCAGTGGCTGCATGGGGGGATGTCATCCCAAAAACAGGTTTCTACTGAGAGGATACCAGAAACAAAAGGGTACCACCATAAACTACTAGGTTGTACAGATTGTTGTCTGTGCTCCAGCCTTGTACAAAAGAATTCTAGGACATCAAAGTGTGAAGTGAAAAATCACACCTATTTGTGACTTCCACCAGAAGCTTCAAAACAAATCTCTGTGACAACCTTGGATGGAGGTGGTAGCTTGGTAAGCTATGGCCAAATATGGGGAACAATACAGACCATCTGTTTCCAGAGACTATTTTATAAATAACGTTTGAATGTGATTTTGGGGTTTATAGTTTAAGACATTGTAGCATTCTCTGAGCCCTTGGGAATAGAAATGGCAGATAATTGGGTATTATAAGGAAAGTATCAATGATGCCATTGCAAATGTTAATACTTAAATGCCTAATGATAATCCACACCCATGTATAAAGTTATAGGATTTTAAGTAATATAATTCTCACTGAAAAGCGCGAAAAACTGGTAGAAGGGCAAAACAAGGTCCCACGACTGTGAGGAATGGACTGCTATGTTTTACATAAAATATATAATCTGCCCATGTGATTTGTTACCGTGCCACAACTGTACAAATGTGTACATTCTGTTATGACTGATTTTTGCCGAAAAGGTCTGTGGGAAGTCTTTTCACATCATAAAATGCAACCTCCTAAACTGAGTCACATCCTAGGTGAGGTAACCAACATTGATGGTCCTTTCCACTCCTTGGAGGTATGCCTAGCCCAGTTCTGCCCAGCAATAATTCTGTGATGTCACCATGCTCTATAAATAAGAGTGGTTGACAGAGCTCCAGACACACCCACTCCTGAATTCCTGCGCTGCGTTCCAGATATCCATTCATCTTGCTGATTCCAGATTTGCTGACCCTACTCCAGAGCCCACTGCAAAACCCAAGCATAGCTGATTCCTTCTCCAGCAAGGCCATTGATCCAGAATAAACCCACTAATATCCCATTATCAAAAAGGGGAAAGCGGTGGTACCTTTTGCATCCTGAATCAGACCACCTTGCGGCCCACTAACTGCATGGCTGCTGCAATCCTGTCATCCAGCTGACCTTTAGTATAGAGTGACCAGAATTGCCCAGCTGTCCTTGCCATCCGGTGACCAGGCCTGCCCAGCTGTTTGCCTTAAGGCGCACCCGCCATGTGGTGACCAGACCCTGTTGACTGTCCAAAAATCCCCAAAACTCAAAAGTGGACTGTGAATATAATCCCCACCCCACAGAAACACATAGCTTACCTTGCCTTGCCTTTGTCCTTATCCCACTCTCTAAGCAGTCATATTTATACCCTGGTAACTTGTTGAAACTGTTAGAATTATCCGTGTACCGGTGCTTGAGTTTCTAAAGTGCTAGCACCATCTCTCTCATTAATTTTGTCTTGTGTAAATCCTAAGCCCTTAGTCATATTTTGAGTAATCAGACTAGTTTCCGCTTAGGGTTGGACGCTGGGGAGATCAGGTTGAAGTCACAAATCAACCTTGGATTTTACACTGGTGTGGTGCACTATGAGGATTTAAAGTTTAAAAGGCCAGCGTATTTCTGCCAGCAAGGTGTGAACGTATTATTACTCAGGGGTGGAAATGTATCTGATGGCTTGGTAGATGTAGTTGATGGATTTATGAAGGAATTATGGACTTGGATGAGAGAAAACAGAACACCATGTGGCAAGGGTTTAGATGAGTGCCAGATGATTGTTAAGTTGGGATAAACAGGGGGAAACCTAAGTGAACCTATTACTAGTGTTGGTGGGTATGCCAGTGAAGGAACAGAGGAAAGGAAATAAAGATTGGGGAAGTTTAGAAAGGTCCTCATAAATAGAATTGAAACAATAAACCAAGGCTGGTCAGGCATGCAGGAAAATAAAAAGACAAAGGAATGCATTTTGGGGAAATGATTGTGCGTTCGAAAAATACAGGTATTTTAGACTTATGGTAAGAGGGCAAGGATCTTCAAAATGGACAGAAGTTGACATAAGCAAAAACTAAAATGACAAATTGAAAGAAGGTATACTACTTTATTTAGTATTGCATGGCTAGTTGGTTCTTTTTGGTTCCTATTGACACTAAAATTAAGAGGTCATGGCATAGGTCTGGACAAGAGGGTTCCAAAGGCTTGATAAAAAGGAAGAGAAAGAAACATTATACTGTGCATACCTTGACCAAGGAGATTTAAAGACATAGACAAGAGTCTTGCCAACCTGAACTAGTACACTTGTCATTTAGATTCAAGGAGGGCTCTGCAAATGACAACTTGCTTAGATGTAGTTGAAGCTAGGAAATACCAATGAAGGGAAATAGGAACTATGTTTATTCAGTGAAATTTCTCTGCACTTTTGATCAACAGTCCACCAATGAAAATATTGGCGGAGTGTCGACGAGTGTTTCCAGTGTGGAAGTTTTTGCCTGGACCAGTCTGCTGTCATTTTTCATTGCAAACCAGAGGAGAAGCAACTGCATTTAATCCTACTCCGGACGCGGGGTGTCACAGAGTGTCGATGAGTGTTTCCAGTGTGGACATTTTTGCCTTGACCAGTCTGCTCTGACTGTTCATTGGAAACAAGAGCAGGAGCTACTGCATTTAATCCTACTCCAGATGCAGAGCATTGCGGAGTGTCGACAAGTGTTTCTAGTGTTGAGGTTTTTGCCTGGAGCAGTCTGCTCTCACTGTTCATTGCAAACCAGAGGAGGAGCTACTGCATTTAATCCTACTCCGGGTGCATAGAGTTGCAGAGTTTTGAAGATTGTTTCCAGTGTGGAGGTTTTTGCTTGGCCCAGTCTGCTATCACTGTTCATTGCAAACCAGAGGAGGAGCTACTGCATTCAATCCTGCTCCGGACATGGAGCATCGCAGAGTGTCGATGAGTGTTTCCAGTGTTCCCGGGATGAGCAATGCACTCCCTAGAGGCTGTGTGATGCTGGCAGTACATGCTGTAACACATTCACAACTCTGACTGTTTCGCGGGTCTGGGGCCAGAAGCGTGTGAACAATACTTGCAAGTGGAGTCTTCTATTGTTACCTAACAGCGTCTAACCCTTTCCTTGACTAGTGGTGCTTGCGGGGTAGCGGAACTGCTTCTCAGTCTTTACCCTTTGAGCCACGTTAGTTGGGGACTTGGCAATTTGCTACTGTGTAGCATTCATCTCTCTCACTGATTTGCAGTGACTGCGGGGCGGCTCTGTAACTTTTCCTAGAAGGAAACATACAAATATTTTGAAAAGAATTAAAAACCAAATCCATTGGAAGCTCCTCCCGCCAAACTACCGTGGATATTAATCACGGTGTAAGATTTCAAAGTAACTAGGGGACTGGTCCAAATAAATGTTGGATGTACTAATGCCTTGTACTATGACGATTGGAGGATCTTCTAATTGCTAGGAAAGTGACTTATCTAGTCAAGATTCTGCTATGGCAACTGGGATGATCACACAGCAGCTTGTATGATCCCCATTTAATTGACTGGACACTATCCATTCTGTAGGTGGTACCTCTTGCTTTATAATTGCCGTACTGGACTGGTATCCTGTACAACGTGCATTGGTTACTACCACTGAGCAAGAGGCAAACTCTGCTTTCTGCCTGTTTACCGGATTGACACCTCGCCTGCTCCTTAGTCATTGGGCTGGCCTGTGCCAAATGGATTTGAAGAAAGGGCACTGGCGCTGGAAAAAAGTGCAACTTTCATTAACTAAAATCGGCCTGTTTTTTCTGTTAGTGGTATTCTTGTGGATCTACGTATAACACGCTTTATTGAAAGTCAAGTGCTGGAGAGCGTGTGTGTGGGCCACAGGTGCATGGTAACAGAAAATTAAATATAGGCGCGAGTGTGGGAGCGAGCAGAAAGTGAGGCCTATTCCGGCAGCTCGGAAAGTAAGGGGTTACCCCCTATGCTCCTTTTACTCCCAGTCACTTTAGTCTTACTCTTGGATCTGCACCTCCTGCCTTTTATTCATCACGGCCCCGGTGCCTGTCCCGTCCACCTTACCAGCAGAAAACGCACACCCTTGCTCCTTTTCCAAACTGAAGCGGTGTAGACCAGCCCCGTCTCCACACATTTCGCACAAGCGTGTGGCCTGGTACCTACCTAGTGATATGGCTAAAGTTGTGCTTTCTCCTCACACTCTGTCTGAAGTTCCCACACTCAGACCTCTGGAAGTCCTCAGTGCTGATACCCACGCTGTTACCCTTGTCGACACCCACGACTATCTGGCCAATAACACCCACCTCATCAAATGTGCCTGCCCGCAACGCACATGAAAACTGCAACTCAACTTTACCTGCTTCTTAAATGACTGCTTTCTTCCCGGTTTGCAGCAAGCTACTCCTCGAGCAAAGAACTTTCGGAGGACATTATCTCTGAACTCTCTACTCCTCTCTATTGCTTGGGCTCATTGACCCTTGCAAAAGTTGCCAAAGCGCTTGTTTTGTCACCTGTATCACTGACTGAGGTGTCTTTAACCACCACCCCTACTGTTTTTCCATCTACTTCTGCTGTGGACATCAAGGCTGATCAACTTTCTACAAAAACGTACCCCAACTCAATTTCACCCGAAGCGTGCACCACACTTCCTCTTTTTCCCTGCCTTATGTTACTACATCCTTTGACAAACCAGTGGGGAAATCTACTGGCTTGGCTCATTCTCGTCGATACCATGAAAGCTTACTTGGGACTCCTATAGGTTCTTTTCTGGCCTTTTTGGCCCCTCTGCTTATCCATGAAAACATTTCTAAGGTCCCTCCTATGTTATCCTGCCCCATCTCAGCTTCTTCTGACAATGTTCCCCCAGTATTCTGTGGACCCTCCTTTATTTCTGGTTCTGGTGACCCTCACTTTGGTGCTCCTCATCCTGTTTCTGTTTGTATAACCAATGTCATTTCTCCAGCTGTCTCTGTCTACACTTGTGCATCTCTAGACCTGGAAGATTTTAGCGACTCCTCTGCTACTATGTTCAACGTGTTGGAATCACTCTTATCTGAACTCTCCTCCAAATGCAACGTGATCTCTGCTAAATTGGATGGCCAGGACCTCTGGATTGCAAAAACATTAGACTTTGTTGAGTCCCTCGTCCAAGCATCGGCCCGTCAGGAAGATCATTAGTCAAAAATTTGCACCAACCAGCTGTTTTTTCTCCCTAATTCCACTACCCGCTCCATTAACTTTCCACTGTTGACTGTTTCTTGTATTCCTTGGCCCCCACTACTGTCACCTTACCCATTGATGCCCCTCCCGAGTTGGCCAAGGGAATTCCCCCTGGCCTGCCTGCCAAGCAACCATACAAACTGCAAATAAGTGTTAACTCCTGGTACTAAGGGTTAACTCCACATTAAATAGTACATCATGGAGCCAGCAAAGACTGGAAGAAGCCTCACCAATTCTATGTGTTGCTATGGTCTCCTTTGTTAACCGCTCCACTCTCGTGGTTTCGGTTGTCTCTAGTGTCTGTCCCCCCCAAGGTGATTCACGACTTTGAGGAAGTAATCCTGACTTTAGTCACCTCAATTTTCAGATGAAAAGCCTAAAGCCACCAGTGCGTCTCCCTCCTACCGCGTGTCCACCAGCATTCCTATGACAGAATCATAGCATCTAGGAAGAAGGATTTACTCAGGGAACTCTGCAACATAGCAGGGACCGAATGGACCCACAGGTTTGCACATCTTGTTTTAACAGGGCCAAGCTTTTCCATCGGAAATAGATTAAACAACAGCGGTATGCCCAGGAATGTTCACGTTGGTGTGGGTTGGTCTATGCTGCTCTTGTAAATGGCATGCACACATTTTGGAATTTGGTCTCGGGTGAACACTGAGAGTGCGACCTGTTGGGTGCTACCGAATCAGCATGGGTCGAGCATGTGACTGAAATGTTGGGGGGAGACAAATCCCCCGTGAATGTCTGTGCCCATTCCAGGAGGAGATAGTCTTACACTCATTGCTCTGCGGACATCAGCAAGATTATTGTTAGCAGTAAGTCATCGCGAGCTCCTTGCCCTGAGGGTATCTGCAGTGATGTCCTCAAGAAAGACACCGTCTGCTGGGGTTCTGCATTAAATTGCCTTTTCCATTGGATTGAGAGTCTCAACTGCTTCCAGCCCTCATGTAGATAAAGTATCATCGGAAAAAGGGTTATCGATCTTCACCTGGTAACTTCCGCCTTCTCGCATATGCTCGACGCCTCCTCCAAAATATTCTCTTGCATGCTCCTCTCTGACCTCTGGACTTGGGCTGCGGAGTCCAAGCTCATTCCTTTTAACCAGAATGGTTTTTCAGCTTGGTCTGAGCATGACTACGAACTGTCTCCCCCTCCAGTCCATTATCCAATAAGCCTGGCTTAGTGTGCTGTGTTCTGTTTACACTACATTTGTTGACTATAGCGCTGCTTTTGATTCCGTTAATCGTAACAAGCTTTGGCAGAAGCTTTCATCATGGAACATTCCATTTGGCCTCCTGTCAATGATTATATCACTTCACACCGAAAATAGGGTAAAGGTCGGGTTAGACCATTCTGGCAACACATCTTCTTGGATCCTGACGGTCCATGGTCTGAGCAGTGCTGTATTCTTGCTCCCCTCCTGTTTATATTATTTTATATTTAGAAGGCATGGGCACAACCTTGCTCACTCCATCTCTATTCCTCCTAAATTGGGGGACCTCCCCGCAAATGGCTGGGCTATGCGGACAATATCTTCTTGCTTGAACTCACTCCTGCGGGTCTCCAAGCTTCCCTTGATGCACAGAGGAGATACTCAGACTCCCTGGATCTTGTGGTCAATAATATGAATACCAAGATCATCGTATTCCTTCGGAACCCCGGGTAAAATCGCTCACTCTGGTGGTGACTACTCTCTCTGTATTTTGTCTCAGCTATATATGGCTAGGGTTAGCTCCATTCTCATGTATGGTGCCACAGGATGGCACCTCGGTAATGAGAATGAGGTTGTAAGACTTAAATCCCTTCTTCTTAAGAGGTTGCTTCGATTACCCATGCACGCCCCGGTTGAATCCATCTTTTTGGAACTCAGCATCTTCTCCTGTAGGACAAGACTACAGCTCTCTCTCTTAGGCATATATTGGCGACTAGTTAACGCTGAGGCTAGCTCCCTGAATTGTGTGTGCCCGGTCTAAGGCTGCTCATATGCCCCATAGTGCTTTTCAATGTATTCTCTTGACGGCAAGTAGATGGCTGAACTTGCTTCCAACCGCCTGCGAGAGCTGGTCTTACCCCAGGTTTAAAGCTGACACATGCATGGAGGTATACACTTGCTACCGCAAGAAGTATGTAGCATTTCTGGCCACCAAGGTGAATAGCAGCCTCTTAATTGAATATATTACCAGGCGGGATTGCCCCCTGAACTTTGATGCCCAATTTCTGGGCAATACTTTGGTTTAGGAGTACCTTAAGGTCAAAATCAATCATGTCAAAACCTTTGAGGTGATGGGCGCCTGGATTAACATCCCTATACCTATGCGCACGTGCTGTTGTTGTGGGACTGCTTCCATTGAATCACTTGTTAGTCCACTGTGCAACGCTGGACACACTCCAACTCTCTTGCCGGATGGAAGCTGGTCTGGAGCCTTCTCTTCCTGCTCTAGCAATATTGGAGTTATACATGGGGAGACCACGAACCCTGTATTATGTTTTTTTACTATTTTCTGAAAACAAGTTGGCATGCATGTTGTAGAACTCACTCCTTCTAGCCAGTTATTATTTGTTTTATCTGTGATACTGTTTGGTCTTCTCAGACCACCTTTTATTGACTGTTTTATTAAGCTGCTTGTTTTAGTTTCCATTGTTTTAAAAACATTTTTCCGTTGCTGCATAACACTGGCTAATAAAAAATATATATATATATTACCTTACTTAGTCTGAATGGAAACGCGGGGCTATTGGTCACCTATCTTAAAATGTTTGAATACCACAAATTACACAATAGATCTATTTTGAAAACTGGGATAAGGGGTTTACCTATTGCAGAAGTCTGTTTTCCAAACTAGAGTTTTGTTGTAGATGTGTGGGTTTATAGAGAGGGCCAAAGATAGAAGCAAGGCATGAGGGAGTGTGCATAAATGTGGTTCCAGTGTCACTTATAGCAAAATGGAGTAGTGTTCATTAGACTGAGAGAGAGCGGGAAGATGTAAGCAGGAGAAACTTTTTCGTGGAATAATTATGTGTTACGTGTGACGATTACTTCTGCACCTCTGTGGACCTGAGTGTGCCATGGTTCATGAGTGACACTCAAGGACTACACCTTCATATAATTTTGGGGAATTGTCATAGCTGTGGATGAGATGCCTCATTAGCCATCAGAGTGTTTAATACCTTGGTGCTCTCAAGTTAGTGGTCCATCTGTCCCTATAATTCTTTTCCAAGAATTATTATTTGTATTTTTTATTTTTTTTATTGATTTTATTTCCACCAAACAACCATTAAACAACAGCCAAACTAGCAGTACATTATTACAATTCTTCAAGTTTTATACAACCTCCTCCTTGTTGACTGCTATCCCCTTACCCTCCCTTCTCCCGAGCCTACATCTCTTCATGATCTACTTCTGCAGTTTGCAAAGGAGCGGCCTTCCCCTTATTCTCCTCCTGGTCCTGGTCGTTTGATCAATCTTGCATGGACCCAAATAGTGTGGCTATTCCGTGTCTCCAACCTGTCAGTGTCTCTGCTTCTTCGTCCCCCCATGTTACTGGCATCCTGCCATACTACGGTTTCTGCTTCTGCCCATTTTTGGAGGTCTTTCCACCATATTTCAATCCTAGGTCGTGTGACACTTCTTCCATCCCATGGCGATCCTACGCTTCACCAGTATGTACGGCAAATCCTTTAGTTTGCTTACGTGTTTAAGTTTGCGCGGTCTTGGGAAAGCCCCCAGTAGACATGCCCACGTTATCCCAACAGTTATTTTAATCCCCTTTTCCTCCAATCTGCGAGCTATTTCTCCCCAGAATGTCTCTATTTCCGGGCACGCCCAGAACATGTGCGTCATCCCGGCGTTTTCTTCGCCATATTTGGGGCATGTTTGTCTTTATGCTTTGCTGAATTTTGCTATCCTTTGGGGTGTCATATAGGCCCTGTGGGTTATGTACAGCTGTATTTGCTGTAACCTCGCGTTCCTTGACACTTTCTTGTGGTACCCTTGGGCCCGCTCCCACATTCCGTCACTCATCGGGGCTCCCACCTCTTCTTCCCAGTCCTGTCGTAGTTGGACCGCTTCCTTTCCCACTCTAGACATCACCATCTCATATATTATAGATATCTCATGCCCTCCCTCTGCTATATCATATATCATGTCTATGGTGGTGTCCGGCTGTTCTTTCAATACTACTTCTGACCATTTACCTTTAATTCATTGGACCACCCTGTGATAAGTAATATACTGCCCCGTGTGTAGCCCTGTTTCTTCCACCAGCGTCTCAAATTCCTTTATATACCCTTCTTGCCAGATATCTCCGATCGTCGCTATCCTCACCGGTTCCCAATGTTTCCTGATTATCTTAATTACCTGCTCCTCTTTACCTGCCAGTACTACCAGTGGTACCTGCAGGGAGCACAGGGTCGGATTTTCCATTATCTGACAGACCTTGCGCCATATTTTCCACCCCAATGTCATCATCTTTGGGCGCTCTTTTATGTCTGATTCAGACAGCCATATGATTTCCTTTAAAAAGTATGGGGCACATTCCTGTCTGAACAATCTAGATTCTGAGGTTGGGTCTTCTGATAGCCATTTTGCCACATATTGTAGCTGGCTTGCCAAGTAATAGATTTCAAAATTGGCCAAGTTTATACCCCCCTTGTCATATACATTTTGCAGCTTCGAAAGGGCGACCCTGCTTCTCGTCCCATGCAGGAGAAACCCCCTGCACATGCTGTGCACCTTGTCAAAGAATCGCCTTGATATCAGGTATGGTATATTCCCAAAATAATGCAATAGTCTGGGTAGAACCACCATTTTCAGCATTGCCCCTCTACCCATCATCGCCAGAGGAAGCTTTTCCCAGAACGTCATGCTATTTTCGATGCCTTTGGGCGCCCTCTCCGTGTTATGCAGGTGCTCAGCCTCTACCGTATGGTAAATGTCTATTCCAAGGTACCTGAATGTATTCACTTCCCATGGTATTTTCGAGACTGGCAACTTCTCCTATATATCTACCCAGCGGGAAAATGCACGGTTTTCTAGGGTTCACCGCTATGCCTGACAGCGCCATGAACCGTTCCATTACTTCCAGAACATAATGGAGGTTTTCTTCTGGGTATTGTAAATACAGCAGCATATCGTCAGCGTACAAGATCAAATGCGGCTCTCCCTTTATGTTTATGCCGATCATGTCATACTGTTGCCTTAGATATATCGCCAGAGGCTCTAGTGCTAATATGTACAGCATGGGAGACCACAGGCAACCTTGTCTAGTTCCCCTGCTAAGTTGCCATTTCTCCGATATTATCGGTCCCGTTTTGACTCTAGCTAGTGGTGCGCTGTACAACAATTTGACCCATTTAAGGTGACCAGGTCCTATCCCATAAGTGGACAGGGCTGTTATAAGCCATGGCCATTTGACTGAGTCAAATGTTTTTATTACGTCTAGTGATACAATTGCAATTTCCGAAGTTCCCCTTCTGTATATTCTATGACTCGGTGTAATCGCCTAAGGTTGTTAGTTATGTTCCTCTGTGGGACGTACCCAGTCTGGTCAGGGTGTATTAGTTTGTCAATGATCCGTTTCATCCTATTTGCCAGTACCGCAGTGAGTATTTTACTATCCTGTTTAAGCATTGACAGCGGCCTAAATGATCCGCAATCTTTGCCCGGCTTATTGGGTTTAGGGAGTGGTATGATAATCGCCTCTCTCAAGGACTCCAGCAATCTGCCTATTTCGTACACCTCATTCAGCATGGCCAAAAGCGGGGGGAGCACCTCCTTACTGTACAGCTTATAAAATTCACTGGGGAGACCATCGGCCCCGGGGTCTTGCAAGTGGGTAACTGCACCACCACCTCCTCTAGCTCTTCTAGGGTTATCGGGGCATCTAAGACTGCTCGTTCTTCCGCACTAATTATTGGCATGCCTATGTCTTCCAGTATTTCTTTTATGTCCCTGTGATCACTTCCCCCTACATCCTCATACAATCGTTGGTAATACTTTAGAAATTCTCTATTCACGCCCTCTTGAGTATCTACTACCTGTCCATCCTCCTTCTCTATTGCCCCGATTATTGATCTTGGGGTCTCACTTTTATACAGCCATGCTAACAGCCTTCCTGGTGTATCTGCTCCTGCATCTTGTCTTTCTATGTACCTCTTGTAATTTAGGTTGCACAGTCTATCCCAGTGCCCCGCACATTCCTGTTGCAGCCTGCTTACGGTTTCGGTGTCCTCTTTAGTATTGCTTCCACTTCCCATCATTCTCTCCAGCTCCTATTCCGCCTACTGCAGTGCTATCAATATCCCTCCTTGCAATCCTTTAGTCTTAGTTATAGCTATACCTCTCACTACCACTTTAAAAGCTTCCCACAATGTCCCCGCCGACTCAACGCTACCGGTGTTCATCTCGAAATAACTGCCTATTTGGTCTCTCAAATCCTCTCTTTAACACCTCAGCTCTGAGGTGCCACATTGGTATCCTTGCTCTTGGGGGTCTGTATTGCCATGTGAGGGCTAGAAGCGAGTGGTCCGATAAGACCCTCGCCTTGTACTCTATCTGTACTATTTCTGCCATCAGTTCCTGTGTGACAAACATGTAATCTAGTCTAGTATGCAGGTTTTGTGGGGCCGAATAATGTGAGTATTGTCTGTCCTGCAGATGGCGCATTCTCCAGGCGTCTTCCAGCCCGAAGTCCTTTAGTAATGACTGCAGTACCCTAGCAGCTGGGGTGGGTTTATCTATTTTGTTATCCAATCTATCTATGCTTGGGTTTGACATACAGTTAAAATCTCCCCCCCCCCAGATCAACGCCTGCCCCAGGTACATGCTCAGTTTGATGTACAGGGTCCTACTATATGATATCGTGTCCTGATTTGGGGCATGATTATTTATGATGCATATTTCTTTATTTTCCACCAGCCCTCTTACTGCGACCATCCTCCCGTCTGCTTCCACTGTGGATTGTAATACCTTGAACGGAACGTGCAGCGCCACCCAGATGATCACTCCTCTAGCATAAACCGAATATGTTGCGCAAACCACCGCCCCCTTCCATTTCTTCTGGATGACCTCTAGTTTCTCTTTTGTTAGGTGTGTTTCTTGTATCAGGGCTCGGTCTATTTCTGCCTGCGCAGGTACATCATAACTTTGTTTCTTTTCAGGTAAGTATTGAGCCCCTGACATTCCATGTTAGTACTCTGAGGTCCCCCATTATCCAATGCCTTCCCGCCCCTCCTTGCGTGGGTCTGCAGGTCTGTCTTGTAAATCATTGTTCATGTCTGTAGGCTCTTACCGGAACTTTACCTCCCCCCATGACCCCACCCTTCCCAGCTTCAACTTGCTTCCCAACTCCCTACCCTCCCTCTCTTCCTCTGCAAACTCCCCAACTCCCCACTTGTGTCCTACCCCTCCCCCCCACCCTCCCCAACCCCAACTGGTGACCAGCTCCATCCCTGGATCTCAGGCCTACCCGCATTTAGTACCTCTTCGGCGATGCCGATACTAGGACTCAGCAGGGGGTTGCCACCCTACCGGCAACCTAACTTCCTAATTATTGGGGTCTAAGAGTGCTTCCATTGTGTCTCCAGTTATTTTATGTATCATGTTGTGCCCTTATGCACTACATTCTCAGTACATCGCCCCCTAGTCGCCCCACAATCCTGCTCTGTCTTATATTCCAGTCCCAAAGTCACAAATTATACAGCACCTCAGTCTCGGGATCAGGCTTCACTCGTCCACACCGTCCGTTTGTTGACTGTCTGTTCCCTCCAGGCAATTTTGGGTGTCCAGCCATTATGTTGCGTCTTCCGCGGTATCAAAGAAGAAAACCCTGTTTTTATAGAACACTTTCAGCTTTGCAGGGTACATCAGCATATATCGTAGGCCAGCATCTCGCAATCTTCTTTTCACTGTGCCATAGTTCAGTCTCCACCTCTGGACTTTGAGAGTGTAATCAGGATATGGCGAGATATTTGCAGATCCCCTCATTATGGTGTCCCCTTTCCGGAAATATTCCAATATCTTCTCTCTGTCTCGATAGTTCAATATCTTAGCAAGATTGGCCTTGGGGGGCTCCCGGAGGGGGTCTCCTCATTAGCACTCTATGCGCTCTTTTAACTGCAAATCCTTGCGTAAGGGCCCCGCCTCCTATTTCCTGCAGCATCATGTTTTCAACGTAATCCGTCGGGTTAGGGCTTACTTCCCCTTCCGGAAGACCGACAATGCGTATGTTGTTCCTTTGGGCGCGCCCTTCTGCTTCCTCTGCTCTGTTCTCTAGATTGCTGACCTGTTGTTTCAAAATGTGGATCTCCGAGGCATGGGATGTTCAGGCTGTCGTGTTTGTGGTCACTTCATTCGCTCATCTGTACGTTCTGCTATTTTCTGTATGTCATGTCAAAGCAGATTGACTTTCGCCTGCACTGCACCCACTTTGAGCTCCAGTGCTGCTTTAAGTTCAGCCGTGGCTGCTTCCAGCCTGCTCTCACACGTAGCCTTTAGGTCTGCGATAGCTTCTAGGATCTGTTGGTCAGCGCGCGCTGGGGTCACGTCCAATTGCGCGTTTTTGTCCTTAGGTCTCGCACCCTCTGTCTGTTGTGGGGTTTTTGTGAAGTCCTCCATCGTGGGCTGCTTCTCCCTGGATTTGGGGAGTTTGGACGTCATCTTGTTGCCTGGATTCACCTGGCCTTTAGCCCTCTGGAGCGCAGCCAGGCAGCTTGGCTGTGCTATCACTGGCATGCACTGAACTTATGTAATGGCAGTCGGCCACTCAACAAATGATCTCGGCCAGTCACTTAACAGTTTGCAACTTACTCACTAGCAATTTCCTCCTAGTTACACCTCTGCACTTGCACGCACTGTATACTCACAAGGCCTGGTAGGACCACTGTCCTCTTTCATTGTTATATTTGCCTTTCATTCCCATGTTCCCTCCCTGTTGCCTTCTGGGTGCTTTGAAACACCATTTACTTGATGTATAAGAGCCTTACAAATGCACAATAAATACATAAATAAATAAACGTTAAGGTAACAATGTATCTTTTAGTTTGCATAAATGACAAGGTCCAAAGTAGTGCTGATTAGCAAACTCTCTGTTTAAAAATGCCTCCATTGGTATAGGGAATCACTTTTTTACCCACAATCTTATCTGGAGCACAGGTTATGGGTGCTTTTTCTCCTCTTTGCTGCTCACTTTATTCATATCCCGGAAGTCAATATGGTATCAAATGACACATAGGCAACCATTGGTGACAATATTTTCTCCATCACCATTTCTTCTGATGCACATTTTGCTCTGTGAGACTTTGCAGTGCGAGGAAATATTTTAGGCTAGAAAATCCTGCTTTCTCTTGGGTTTATGCACTGGTCAAGACAGATTGGGATCGCTGCCTTGTCCTGGTGCTAATGCGCTGTCTGAGCAAAGGATTAGCACCTGAAAAGTGATTTACAAGGAGAAGAAATTCTAAGATGAAGAAGTTGTGGGAGAACCACAGCATAAGTGGGAGTAACTTCCAATAGTATTCACAAATTTCACACACCAGTAGCTTCCATCGAGTGTCAACCCTGCTTCAGTGTTTAAACATTAAAGCATACTATTAAACTAAATCTTAAAATTCTTTGTAAATAACCCACGCTCATTCAGAATCCATGGGGTAGAGAGCACAATGTATAAAGACTACGAAGGACTGCCCCCAGACATGCATCAGAGTACCACAGTCAGATGTGTCCACGTCGTGAGTAGCAGGATCACTTTTATTTCCAAAATGCAACATGCATTCATATTCCTAAGCAGGCATATGCTTATGCCCGTGAGAGACATGAAACTGCCAGGCTATTATCCAAGTCTATGCAAAAAGGACGAGCATACTCATCCTTGGCACTTAAGGGGTTAATACAAGGTGTAACACAAGCACTGTGTAGTTTCCGGTGAAAAATGAAGACGATAAAATGTGTTCAGTTACTATGAGTAAACCTAATATATTGAAATTATCTGAATGCACATTGCTATACTATATATGATATATAACAAAATACAAAACATATATGGGATAAAGTTGCCCAACTGCACCTTATAAGGACACAGCAAGTTTTGAAGGAGTTATGTGACAAGATAGAAGCATGAGGCAGCAGAACCGGATGACTGTATAGAAGCACAAAGCGCAATGATGGCTTAAAATATTGATATATTGGTACTACAGTCCTTGTAATGCATGGTTATCACCCCTCTAACACTTAGGGCCGTTTCATAGAGGTTTTAGCACGGTGCAAAGTGACTTTGCAATGCTCAAACAGACACCATGAGTCACAGATCAGTGCAAAGTGTATTTTTGCAGTGCCAAGTCACTGCACTGAAAAAGTACTCTCTGAACCGTGAATTAGGCCCATTCAGAGCAGTGCAAAGAGTGATTTTGCAGTGCAAAGAGAGCAAAAATACGCTTTGCACTGCTCTGCGAATCAGGGTGGTTGTTGGCAGTGCAAAGCCAATTTACATCAGTGTGAAGTCACTTTGCACCACTTTAAAAATTCGATGAATCAGGCCCTCAGTCTTCTGTTCTCTGCGAGGCAAGAAATCTCCCACTTGGGCAAAATTTACTACTGTACTGTAGGACTAAATACACCATTATGTAGTATGTCATTTGTTGCAAACAATTATTTTACCATTTTAATGAAATTCACATTACAGATGACTCGGTTGTTTGAAATGAGCGATAACATGCAGACATATGCCTGTTCTCCTGTACTATGCTCCAGCGGTGAAGTATGTTAACATTCATCTTTAATTGTCGCCTTATCAAATAATGACTATGAACTGTCAGAGGGAGCCAAGTTAGAATAAATCCATGTAAAAAGCGGTCGTCCTTTAATGAGCTGTTCTGTTGGAAGCTGTAATTCTGCTAAAGGAGCTGGTTGCCTTTCACACAATAGGCTGGCTCTGGGGGCACGCACGGTGGCGTAACTATCCCATATAGCTACTGCGATTGAGCTGTGAATTTCTTGTAACAGGTCAGTAGTGACGCCCCAACTAGACTGTAATAAGCAGTGAGGCACATGCTTTTACCCAGATTTTGTGGGCATCCATGTGTTATGTAGGTGATCACTGTGTCATATCCTCAGCATGGCAATATTATCAAAATGCATCAAACAGAAATGGCTCTCTTAGTAGCATGCCAAAGTACACAGTGATGACAAGGTGTGACATGCCATTTTTCCAAATTAGGTTTATGAAAATGTGACATAGAGAGAACAAGGACCCCTTCAGAACTTGGGCAGAGGAACTACCAATGGCGAAACCCAGAGCCAGCGCAGTACCAGAGGCGGAGAGCAAGTGTTTCAGGGGTGGACAATCCCTGAAACGCCCTGACATGTCTAAATGTAAATGTGGGTACCACTCTGTCACACAGTGCCTCAGAGTACTTGTTCTGGTCACAGTTCACTTTTGTGCTTTATCAGGACAACAACTCTCTGAATGCAACCTAGAAAACCCAGACCGGAACCAGCGGAATGGATTCAAAAAGAGGAATGCAATGGACTGGTAGCTTTTGTTGCCAGAGATGAAACACCCAAGTGCTGACCTGACAACCCCAGACAGACCGCCAGATAAATTGTGGGGCAACAGAAAACAAACAAGTTGAGTAAGAGAAGAGACTGCAGGAGCGCAGGACAGACACAGAAATACTCCCAAACTGAATTGGAAAGAAATGTCCCCAGCACATGGAGAGAAACACCAGAAATATGATCAGCCTGACGATGTGGCTGCTACCCTGAAAATGAAGAATGAAAAGGGGGCAGGGTTAAGAGGGTTTCTTCAAGCCTTGGACCTGTATAACCCAGCCCAGGTGGAAGGAATGGCAGGAGATTGGCCAAGGGCGTAATGTGACCAAGAGAACCAATGGGTGCCACAAGAGGGCTTGGAAAAGGAAGGTTGGGCTATAAAAGCCCAACCAACCCAGAGAAGACGGGAAAGTGTTCGGCTGAAGTCAGCAACATGAGAGGTGGAAAAGAGACCAGCAAGGAGGGTGTATCAGGTGACGTAGGAAGCATCTGAGGCTGTTGGGGAACACAGAGGGGAGAGGGTTGATCCACCATTACATTGGCCAAAAGGAATTTGTAGTGTTGTTTTTGAGTGTGGGTGAAAGGATTGGGCTAGGATGGTGAAGGATTTGTTGTGAGAGAGTGGTACTAGTTTAGTGTAGTGTGGTGAGAGGAGGGGTGTAAAAGGTGAGCAGGAAGGAACTGCAGAAAGAAACATAGAGAGAGAAGGAGAAGTGTAGGAGGGATTAGGGAGAGGGAGAGTGATAAAGAGAGTGGGCCTCATTCCGAGATTGGAGGTAGTCATGGCACTATTTGCGCCATGACTGCCTCCAATAACGGGTCCGGCACCAGTATGGTTCAATGGGGATTTACCGGTGTAGTAAGTCCTTTGCAGGACTGGTAAGTCCCCATTAAAAAAGCCATTCTCCATTCCCATTTGAGCCCAGATAGGGCTCAATGGGAACGGGGAAGGCGTTAATAACGGTACCGCAAATTGCGGTACCGTTTTTGGCTCTGGATTCCCTTAACAGGTCCCGTCCATAATGCCTGGTCAGACCAGGCGTTAAAGATGGGACCCGCTAAGGGATCTCGTAGTAGGGCGGTAAGGGATTACCGGCACCGGTCCCCGTACCGGTGCCCAGTATCCCTTACCGCCCCACTCGGAAAGAGGCCCAGTGTATTGTAGCAGGGTGTGGAGGGAGTGCAAGCCATTAGTGGAAGAAGTTGTGACGGCAGAGCGAAACGGGAGGTGAGGGATATAGTTGGAAGAGATAGACAGAAAGAGTCTCACAATATGAGGGCACATAGGCATAGCTAGGGGATTGTGTGAAAGACATGCGTGCAGAGGGTGTTGGGATTGGAGAGGAGATGGGTAAATATAAAGGTGAAGTGAAGTTTAAGCATAGATGTGAGTAGAGGGGTACAGAGTAAGAAGAGAAGTAAGGAGAGAGGTAAGAAGAGGGGTGTGAAGGGATGTGAGCAGAGGAGTGAGCAGAGGGTGAAGAGAGAGGTGAGGAGAGAGGTAAGGAGAGAGTGTGGACATTGGAGTAAGAGAAGGGTAGAGAGAGAGAGAGAGTAGTGAGATCAGCAAAAGGAGAGAAAAGGAGCATGTGCATGTGAGAACGGTCCAGGTTGTCTGTTACCGGCCTACAAAAATCGACATACCTATTAAGTAAACATGAGGAGTGTTAGGTTATGGACCCCTTGGAAGGACATTGGAGGGAGCCAGATAGATAAGGCTTTTGCCGCTTTTACCTTTTTGATAGTAGGGGTTACTGATCACTAGTTGTCAACCCTGGGTTTAGAAAAGCCTGGGTTACAGAGGGGAGAGCCCACGAGAGTCCGAGTAATTTTTCTATTTGCATATTAAAAGCCCTTGTTTGTTTGTTTGTTTATTAATTTGATAATGCGCACCAAACACTTAGGTAGACAGGCGCAACAGTACAAAAATTCTCGAGGCTTAGTTACAGTGCCAGTCTCAGGCAGGTATGTGAGTACATACAATATAATACAATACGATATAATACAGTATATAATACAAGATATAGCTGATAAAGGTGCAGATCAGGACCAGACTGGGCATTACTTATATTTAGGGTGGGTATATACATGTGAATGCAACATATAGTACAGTGTATAGTACAGGATCTAGATGATCAAAGGTGCAAGTCAAGGACCAGAGCTAAGCATAGTCTAGGTTGAGGGTGAGGGTGGAGTGGCAGAGAAGGGACGAGAAGGCTATAGGTTGTTAGAGCCAGTTGATAGCATTGTGTCTAAATCTGGCCTAGGGTAGTGGGCGTCTAAGGTCAATTGGAAGTGAATTCCAGGATTGCGCAGCTTTGACTGGGAAACTGGTTCCTCCAGCCATAGTCAGCTTAAATCGAGGGGTTTCAAGCATGAATGAATTGGCAGATCTGGTGTGTCGGGTTGGGACTCTCCTAGAGATTTTTGTCCACTAGGTACGAGGGAGCTAGATTGTTTAGGCATTTGGATGTGATGGAAATAGTTTTTAGGAGGTTTCTGACTTTTATTTTTAGCCAATGGGTCTCTTTCCTGAATTTAAAGATGTGGTCTCTAGTTGGGACGTTCAGCGCTGCTCTCAAAGCATTATTTCATAGTCGTTGTAGTTTGTCAGTGACATATTTGTTGGCTCCAGAGTACAAGGCATTGCAATAATCTAGTCTGGACATGATTAGAGCGTTAGCCAAGTTGATAAAGCTGGCACTAGAGAGGAATGGTCTGGCAGCGTGGATTAGCTTCCAAGTGTACGCTGTTGTGGAAGCGAGGGAGCTAGCTTGCTTTTTGAGGGTGAGGGAGGAGTCTACATAGAAACCTGGTGTTTTTACTACAGGCATAACTATAATTATATTGTTATTAATATTGAAGGATGCGTAGTTTGGGGGTAGTTTTTTTAGGTTGGTGTCAGATCCGAGGAGCAGTATCTCAGTTTTATCATCATTCAGGCAGAGGCCCTGGGTCGCCATCCATGCCTGAATGAGGATGTATATCTTATTCACCAAAGCCAGGTCTGTTTCATAATTGCCCGAAAGGGGTATGAGGATCTGGGTGTCATCTGCATAATTTGTGTAGGTGACGCCCAGTCTGTCCAACTTGTCAAACAGTGGCTTGGTGAAAATGTTAACATAGTGGGTGAGACACAGGAACCCTGTGGGACTCCACATGTTATTTGGATAGGATCAGCGCAGGTTGAGGTTAAAACGATTCTCATAGTCTGGTTAGCTAGAAAGGATTGGACCCATGCTATGGCTTCCCCTGTGAAATTGTCAGCAAGCCTGAGGTGGTTGCATAGAACTTTGTGATCCACCAGGTCAAAGGCTGCAGACAGGTCCAGTAGAAGTAGCAATGCCATTTTTCCACTATCCTTCAACTCCTCAATTTTGGTCTTGAGGTCTAGCAGGGCTGTTTTGGTACCATGGAGGGGACGGAAACCAGATTGCCGAGAACCTAGCAGGTGGTTGGCTTCCAGGTAGTCCTGGATTTGTAAGTAGGCCACTATATCAATGATTTTAAGAAGGTATGGCACGGTAGTGATGGGTCTGTAATTGGTTGGGATGGATGGATCAAGGGTTTGTTTTTTGAGTAGGGGGAGGACCCAAAATTCTTTCAAGTTGGTAGGTAGTGTGTTTGATTTAAAAGATGAATTTATAAGCTTTGAGATAAAAGGGCCTAGGTCCCTAGCTGCGTCCTTTATTATTTGCGCTAGGCAGCTTTCGCCCGTGCAGTTGGACGGTTTCAGGGAGAGAATGACTTTTTCAGTGTCAGTAATGGAGATTGTTTTGAAGCTGAAAGGAGGGATAGTATTGGCCTTGATAGGCAATGGTGATCTTTGATCAGAGAGGGGCAGAGTGTCCTTGTTTTGTTATTTTCTGTTGCAGGGTGGTGATTTTGTTAGATAGGGCGTTTTGTATGTTAGTACACCATGTCTTGTCCTTGGGAGTGGTGTCTGCTGGTTGTAGGGGGGGGGGGTTCCATTTCCCGGAGGATGGAAAAGAGTTCCTTGGTTTTTGATTTAGCTTTTGTGATTCTATCATCGAATAGATTTTTTTTTTTGTATTGATGATTTCTTTCTTATAGATAGTTGGGCTAGTTTAACTTTGTTGTTTTCGGTAGGTGAGTTGCGCCAGATAGCTTGAAGCTTTCTTTTTTGTTTTCTTAAGTCCTTAAGTTTGGGTGTGAACCAGGCATTCAGGTGTGCTACCTGCTTACCTCTGAGCAGTTTGGTTAGTGCGATGATGTCTAGTGCAGTGGTCATAGCTTTGTTGAAGGTATCCACTAAGACGTCTGGGTCAGTGTTATTGTCCAGGCTATTAATAGCCAGGAGGAGGAGAGAGATGAGTTTTTCGGCAGTAATATCTTTTTTACTTCTGGTGTGGAGGGTGGTACCATGTTGATAGTTTTAGGGCTCAGGAGAACAAGTGTGGTGATAAAGTTTATTAGATAATGGTCCATCCAGAGTTGTGGGATAATGTCGGTGATGGCAATGTTACAGTTGAGGTCTGATACCCAGTCGAGGGTTCTGCCTTTGATGTGGGTAGGGGCGAGAACTTTTTGGGTAAGCCTGTGATCATTAAGTAGAGCTGCAATTGAGTTGGCATGTTTGTTATCTAGGTCATTGAGGCCAATATTGAAATCGCCCATCAACAATGTTTGGGAGTGGTTTTGAGAGTTGTTCGCTATGAGGTTAGTGAGGTCATCTTCAAAAGTCCCTAGTGGTCCCGGGGCCTGTAGATCAAGTGGATGGTCAACGTGCAGTTATTAGATAAAAGCAATTTGGCTGTGAGTATTTCACAGGAAGAACACGGGAGACAGGTGGCAAGCCTAATGGGCAAGGTGCTTTTGGAGATGATGGCTAGGCCACCGCCTTTGGCATTAGGGCTATCTACCCATAAGGATCTGGTAGCTGTCAGGTATAGCTATCATCAGGGTAGTTCCTGCAGCCTCGTGGAGCCAGGTCTCTGTTATGGCGAGGAGGTCCATGTTATCGTTGTTTAGGATGTCTGCAATTTCAGTGTCGTGGGCAACCATGGATCTGGCATTGATGAGTGACCCCATTAGCGTTAAAGTGCTCTTAGGGCTAAGATTGTGAGAGGGTTTGGTTGTGTGTCTATTTTGGTTCGAATGCTTCTTTATGTGAGAGAGGTCTGGCACTAAGATAGGCGTGACTGCTCAGCTACCAGTGCTCGCTGGCCAAGTGGTGGGGGGTGGAGAGGAGTCCAGTGGTAATGCTTGTTTTATTTCTTTTAGGTTCATAGATGCAGGGTAGTCTTGACCTAAGTCTTGTCTTTCTGTCTGTGTAGTGGACTTGTGCTATAGGTAGCAGAGGCCATGATTATGATGAGACCAATCGTGAGCATAAGAGTCGGGTATTTGTATTTTTACTCATGTTAGGCAGGGTGGTAGCGGGCAGTAGGCACTTAGCAGGCGTTATTAGTGGTAACAGTTAGTGTTAGGTGTCGCTAAAGGGCTACTATATAATGATGGTCAGGAATCAGTTTCAGCAGAGGGGGATAACCTAGTTGAGCTGTCTCAATAGAAGCTAAGAGTGCAGTGTACAGGTAGAGGGTGCAATTTCAGCAGGGGCTGAATTGTGAGGCGCCTATATTAGAAAATCATAGTATGGCATAGCAATGCAGTAAGCAGGTGGCTGAATTCAGTGGTGGGGGTTCGCCTGAATTCGTGACAATAAAGGCTGAAAAGCCCAATAGCTTTCAAACCTTGAACCATCTTTTGGAGTTTGGGAGTTATTGAGGCCAGCCATGACAGAAGAAAACAGTAAGACGATGAGATACCAATGACAATTATCTATGAGCTAAAAACCCTTATCAAGCTATTGAAATTTGAATCAACAAAAGGGCCAAATGAAACCTCTGTGATTGCAGGTATTCACCCATAGTTACTGACAGGAAAAATGACCTGCCCTGGATGAACCACACTCGCATTTATCTAATAACAATAACATTTTGCATTTTAAGAAAATGACTTGCTGCACCTTCAAAAAAGCAAGTTATCCTTTCACAATTGTACATAAAAAGTAGTCATAAATGAGCAATGAAACGCACTAGACAGAAAGAAAAACACCTGTTCAGTCAGTGTGTTCTTGGTTCCTCCACAATATGTTTAAACATGTTTACAAATGTGTGAGAGTTATTTTTAAAACAACATTACGATATGTAAAAGATTGATTGCATTCACAGTGTTTATCTTAGAAGGTCGTTTAGAACATAATGTAGCCTGTAAGAAGGAAAGGTGTCATGTGGTATTTATCACCCATAAATGCTGGGCAGGCACAGCAGTAATGGTGCATTTAAAACACGGGACACATAGTGCTTGATTAACAAGGATTCGAACTGGAGCAAACGAGAAGATGCACTCGAGAAGGAGAGCTATGCACCTGCGTCTTATCCCTTGTTCATGAAGTCTAAAATCTTCCTAGATCACATTCGCACCCGAGCATCTAAAAGAGGCTCCAGGCACCTCCGGATTCAGTCCAGTTTTGGGCTTTGTGAATCACGTATAACACAGCGAGGCAAATCGCGTTCTTGCTCCAGTTCAATGATTTGTGCATTAAGCCCATTCATTGATTTTGGAGCACATCCAGTGCTGCTTGCAATATCTGTATTACAGTATGAAGAAAGTGTTCTTTAGCAGTGCAGGACAGAGATGATTTGTGAAATACACCTCTACTTTTAAAATGTTAAGTGGCTTTAACAAGATAGCTTACAGACCAGGTTTGTTTAATTAACTGCCTTAAAGGATTTAAATAATTGCCTTGATAAGATGAAATAGATGTTTCATAAAGGCCAGCAGAAATCAGTGGTAATTAACAGTGAAACATTTTGAATGTGAATCCTAGAATATAAAATAAAATTCTACATTGACATTTGATTAAGCTAGGTTATTCAGACATAAACACAAGGAATTAGCAAAATAAAATGGATTACTTGCGTTAGGGAGAAATATTCAATTTTAAATGATTGAATGGTGGCAGATAAAATCCCATAGTCATGGTTGCAATTTGCAAAATGAAGTAGTGAAGGAGTTGAAGCATATATAATACTGTCAGAATGGGCTATCCATTCAAACACCTGTAAGAGTGATGATTAAATGATTTATAATTACAGTTTCTCTATAGAAATATGTCTGTCAAGAATCGTAAGATTGCCCGCTTAAGGAGACACAGGCCAGTTTTTCATAGGCTAGGCAGAGGCCACACTTGGCAAACATCCTAGGTATAAGGGTTTCAAATACAGTGTTTTTGGACTGTTTAATGCACTACTGTGCCTTCAACGCCCCCATGTCCTGCCCAAGACTCTTCACTAAGTAGCAATGCACCAAAATAATTCGACTGTATTGCGAGGATCTCTCGAGCGTGCACATCTCTCCTTTATTTTAGCTTTTTGCCTTGATTTTAAGAAAAATAGGTTATTGTTGTTAACATTTAGCTAATTTTAGTTTACCAGTTCTCCATCACAATTTACACTCTTTCTCAAGTTTTTAAATACCATTAAATGGTTCTTGTTTTAAGGGACCCTCAAAGCAAGAGGATATTAAAAGCCCTATTTATTTTTACCCAAGCTCTCTTTGGACAATCTCTGGTCTATCCAACCTTGAAATGTATTTAATGGCAAGGGGTAGTTTCATGTATGTTTATACCATTACATCAAATGTAGTGAAGGTTAACAACAGAATATTATCAATTTAATTTGTGATATGTATTTTGGGATAAGGTGATTCCTTAATTGGCGTTTAAGGTCTAGTCTAATTTGTAACAGAAATAGTGGGGTAACACCCTTTCACATTACCAGGTGGAGCACCTTAGGCACTGAGGTGACTGGTCGCGCCCTGACTGCCCTTGGGTTATTCAACCATTCTAAAGCACTGTGTTGATTCTCAGCAAGGTCTGCACTATAACATAATGTGAAGAGAGGTAAGCTATCTTATATAGCCCCCTTCTGCCAATAACGTTGCCCTTGCTGTGCATGGCTCTGTAAATAGAAAATTGGTGGGGGATCGCTAGTCGGACAGTAGGGAGGACGGGTGCAGAACAAGGTGGTGTTGGTCAGTGCATTTTGGAAGGACTGGATCCATGAATGCTGGTATGGATTATCCTGTGTTTGGGGTTGATATGCTGGGTGGGCTACGGTTCCAGCATTCAGAAACATGTGTATTGGAGGGGTATTGAAGGCAAATCAACAAGCTAGTGAATGTGGTGTAAAGTCAAAAGATGTTTAGTAATGATAACTTTGTGAGAGTGAGAAGGAGAAGTGGGGTCAATGCTTAGAGCCCCTTTCGGGTGTGGTGGTTCCTTTGTTTCAGAAGTTGTAGTGTAATGTTGAGTGTTGGGGGAGAGGTGATGGGTATCTAGACAAGGTACACCCTGATGGGGATTGTTGTTCCTTGAACAGTAGGTACAGAAAACCAGTCTCTGTTGTAGATAGGTAAGATAGCTCAGTGATTTAAGACATCTGTACAAATCCAATCAAGCCTTATAAGCCCTTCATTCTTCTGAAGATGATACACTGAGAACCATTAAATGGATACATAAATTGACTAATAATACCACTTAGCACTCCAGTGTTAGAAGTGTGATAAACCCAGAGGAAAGTACTATATGAAAACATGACTTCACATGGTAATACCTGAAAACTGCCACTAGTCAGCTGCAGCTAGTATTCCATGACCTGTGTCACTATTTATTTATTTATTTATTTAATATTTGTAAGGCACCTAAACAACAAGTGGAGTTTCAAGTCACCACAAGACAGAAAGGGGGGGAGCCAGGGGGCGGGTGCAAGGGCCAATTATACAATAACGGTCCTACTAGGCCTTGTGACATTCCAATTGTTTGTTTGTTTGTTTATTCACTTTTTATGCACACCAGACACGTAGGTAACAGGGCACAGCAATAATAAAATGCAAGGCTTACATGGTTACAAAATAAAACAATATACAATGTACAATATACACATATAAAGCTTACCAAGATACATAATATGCAATATACAAATGTACAAGTTACCAGATATTACACTAAGTATTTACACTAATTCAGTATTTACACTGAGTCACAGAGTAGAGTAGGTTACACATATTATTCTAAGCAGTGACACAGAGGGCAAGTGGGCGTATACTGAGTCAGGTGATAGGAGATTAGGGGTCAGTAGAGATGAGATGTTTAATTACATTTTTTTCTGAAATGTAGGTAAGGTTGGTCTACTCTCAGGTCTTGTGGCAGTAGGTTCCAAATTTTGGCTGCCTTCACTGGGAAGCTATTCCCACCGATTGTGGTAAGCCTGTATCTAGGTATTGCCAGGAAATTAGCATTGCCAGCTCTAGTTGGTCTGAGAGAGATTCTTCTATGAAGTTTATCTATGAGGTAACTAGGGGCAGCATTATTTTGATCTTTATGGGTCAGTTATAACGTCTTTAGCTGTATTTTGTTATCAGTAGATAGCCATTTATGTTGGCGTTTAATGGAGGAGATATGGGTTCCTTTGTTTATGCCAAGTGCTGCTCTCAAGGCGTTATTTTGTAATGTTTGTAGCCTCCGGATGGTGATTTTATTAGCTCCACTGTATAGGGCATTACAGTAGTCAATTCTGGAGAGTATTAAGGCTCTGGCCAGGATCATGCAGCTGTCGTTGGAGAGGAATAGCTTACCAGCTCTTATCAGCTTGCAAGTGTAGGCCGTGGTGGAGGCCAGGGTTTTTACCTGTTTATCAAATGACAAAGTAGAATCAAGGTAGAAACCAAGGGTTTTTACTTCCTTGGAGACTTTCATGATATTTCCATCATTATTAAATGAGGAAAATTCTTGGCCTAGTTTTTTAATGTTGGTATGTGTGCCCATGATTATCAACTCAGTCTTATCATCGTTCAAGCAGAGGCCATGAGTGGCCATCCATGCCTGGATGATAAGATATACCCTATTCACCAATTCCGTGTCCTTACTATGATCCCCAGAAAGTGGGAGGAGAATCTGTGTATCATCTGCATAGTTAGTATAGATGATACCCAGATGGTCGGGATCATCTAAACAGGGGCTTGGTGAAGATGTTGTATAGAGTTGGGGAGACACAAGAGCCTTGAGGAACACTGCAAAGGATGGGGATAGGGTCTGCAGCTGCCGAGGGAGAGAATACTCTCATAGTTCTCGCACTCAGGAATGACTCAATCCTACTGATGGCCTCAGAGGAGAAATGAGCGTCAGAATCCAAATGTCTACAGAGGACCTTGTGGTCCACTAGATCAAATGCCGCTGAGAGATTGTGCAAGTGCAGAACAAGAAGTGCGAGGGAAAGGGGAGGGGGAGTGCAGGTCAGAGCCAAATTAAGTGCTACAGGTGGGAGGGAGGGGTGAAGGGGGAAGTTCAGGTGTTAAGGGGCAGCCAAAGGGCAAGTGCCTTGGAGAGAAGGTAAGCACAGGGAGAGGTGTGTGGGAGCACTGGGCAGAATCGCCTGGGATCCTGTATTGCTCAGAGAGAACCAGGAAGCCAGTCAGCGGAGGGGGGAGGAGTTAGCAGGGGAGGCGAAGAGAGAAAGAGGAGAAGAAAAGGAAGGTCTTGGAGAGCTTCAGGAATTTAAGGAGATCCAGCTCAAGCCTGAGTGGGGCAGGGAGACCATTCCAAAGGGAGGCTCTTGCGGAGGCGAAACATCTACCCCCCACTCTTTGCTTAGAAAAGCAACAGAATCACAGAGAGTTAGAACTAGCAGACAGAAGGGCTCTAATAGGGAGGTATTTAGGGAGAGAGAGGTGTATATAGCAGGGCCCAGGCCCCGGAAAGCCTTGTGGATGATGCAGAGGGTCTTAAATTTGATCTTAGCAGCAACCAGGAGCCAGTGGAGAGAAATTAGGGCTGGAGAGATGCGGTACATCGGCTAGAGACCAAGAATAAGTCTTTCGCCCTATTCTGGATTAGGTGAATGGACAAAGGGGGGGATGAAGGAAGATTAGGGAAGAGGCTGTTACAGTAGACAAACCTAGAAAGGACTAGAGCTCTGCAGACATCGAGTTTCAGGGGGAAAGTGAGGAAAGGGAGAATACCTCTGAGAAGGTACAGTTGATAGTGGGCCTTCTTGGCAAGATCTGCGATGTGAGCAGAGAAGGAGAGAGGAATCAAAAATGACACCAAGTATTTTTGCCTCACAGGATGGGAGGGGGCCCATAGATGTGGCCACATGGAGGGAGTGATGCTGGGGTCCCAATGGAAAGCAACTCTCAGTCTTACTGGCATTAAGGCAGAGATCTTTAGCAGCACACCATGACTGAATTGCAGTTAGACAGTCAATGATGAGAGAGGAGGAAGAGGAGGAAGGAGAGGGAAGCTTGAAGGAGAGCTGCGTGTCGTCTGCATAACACTGGAAGTGAGGAGAAAAAGAAGAGATCAAATGGGCCAAGGGGGCAAGCTAGATATTGAAAAACACGGTGAGAGGAAAGAGTCTTGAGGGATGTAACAGTATGAGAGTGTGATAGGTGAGAGAAAAAGGCCCAGTTGAACCTGGGAGGGCCTGTTGGAGCAGAAGTAGGCCAACCAGTCAAGAGCCAACCCAGTGATGCCAAGGGTGTCACAGAGCCGATTTATCAGGGTAGTATGGTTGACCATGTCAAAGGCAGAGGAAAGATCAAGGAGGATAGACCGGAAGGAGAGTTAGAGTTAAGGTTAGAGAGCAGGTCATCATGGGTGTTCCGTAGAGCAGTTTCTGTGTCTCTGGCAGCTCTGAAGCCAGACTGATGGTCATGGAGACAGCCGACAGAATCAGAATGTTGAGTAAGTTTGTGATGGCAGGCTTCTCGAGGAGCTTGCCTAAGAAGGGGGTAATGGAGATAGGGTGATAGTTAGCAGGGCATGAAGGGTCAGAAGAGGGATTATTAAGGAGAGTATGCACAGGGAAGTGCTTGAGGGGTTTAAGGAAGGCACCAGTGGTAAAGGAGTGGATATAGAAATCTGCCAGGGAAGGTGCAAGGGAGACAATGTTGTCCTTGATAGTTCTAAAGGAGCAGGGCAGCATCTGTTTGGAGGAGACTTTCATAGAGAGGACTAGTCTAGAGACCTCATCCGGTGCTATGCAAGAGAAGGAAGACAGCGGTGGGCGGGCTAGGGGAGGTGAGATAGCGGGAGAGGGAGTAGGCAGGGTGGTAGAGGAGAGTGAGAACAGAATGTCCTGGGATTTGTAAAGGAAGTGGGAGGCCAGAGAGGTACAGATGGTCAAGGATGGTAGGGGAGATGTGAAGATTGCAGAAGGATTGGCAAGTTCCTTGCAGATTTTGAACAGTTCACTAGAGCTTTTAGTGGCCCCAGAGATGCAAGCTTGGATGTGAGCTCTCTTCTTAGATCAATTGGAGAATCTGTATTGCCTTTGGAGCAGGCAACAGGTCAGTGTGTCAGAGTATGCATCTGAAGCCCACCACTTCCGCCCAGCCACTCTGAACCTGTGTTTCGGAGAGGCTACGTCGGTGTCATACCAAGTGTTACGCTTGGAGGCAGGCTTCATTCAGATCCTCAGGATATCCAGGGTGTTGTCGATAGAAAGGTGAAGATTAGCAAGGACGGAGTCAGAGTGGGCATCCGTGGCAGGAGAAGGCAGGAGAAGGAGGGGGAATGAAGGTGGTAGCAAAGGCTGCAACTGACACTCGCTTTATCGGTCGAATGGTGGAGAAGGAGTCAGGCAGTGATGGCAGAGGCACGGAAGGGGGACCTGAAAGATCCAGGTGAGAAGACAGGAAGAAGTGGTCAGATCAGGAGAGAAGAGTAGTCAGAAGGATGGAGATAGGAATGTCAGAGTAGATGACAATATTAAAAGTATGTCGGGCAGAATGTCCTAATGGATGGATGTGTGGGAAAGAACATTGCAGAAGCTCCAAAAGTGACTAGTGGCCACCTCGGAAGAGTCCAGGTGAATATTGAAGTCATTAAGGAGAAGAGGTTTCGAGGTAGAGGCAAAAATGGAAGAGATTAGGTCAGACCACTCAGATAGGAAGAGGTGATCAGACCAGGGGACCTGTAGATTTTGGCAAGAGTCAACAAAGTGTTGGAGAGCTGTTGAGTCTGCAGACCAGGCACTCAAAGGAGGAGTAGTACTGAGTGGGAATAATAGTGGCAGGTATCCAGTCTGGGAAGATCAAGGTGACTCCACCGAAAGACCCCTTAGGCCTGGGCTTGGAGACGATCTTGTAGCCCTCAGGAAGGAGTGTGTCAAAAGCAGTGACAGAGCTGGCAGTGAACCACGTCTCAGGGAGGGTGAGAAAAATGAGATCAAAGTCTTCGAGGAGGCGACAGCTCTCAGAAGCGTGTTTGATGGCAGAGCGACAGTTCAAGGTTGCAAGGTGTACCTGGGTACCACCTTTGAAGGTCTTCCGAGGGGGTGTACAGGGATGTGGTATGCCCATCAGAGGTGGAGAAGGGAGGTGGGGGGTGGCTGCTGGAGGAGTGGTGGGGGAACGGAAGCAGTTGATGAGAGAAGGAAGATGCTGGTCAAGAAGGAGAAGGTTGGGCTGAGAGACTTGGGCCATGACAGTGCCATTGTGATAGACATTAATGATGGTCCTAGAGGATGAGAAACCCTCCAAGAGTACTTCCTGTTGGGTGCCTCCATTAGTGGGAGATGATTAAAAGGGAGAGTGGACACAGACCATGTGTAGAGTGCATAGATCTGGGGAAGGAGTGACAAAGAGGAAATTCAGTGCTAGTCTGCCTGGAAGATGTGTTAACGTAGGTGTCAGCAATGGGCATGCATGGGTTGGAGACCTGGAGATCTTTCTTGAGCTTTTTCCTTCGAGGCTTCGAAAAAAGAGGTAGGATAAGTGATAGAGTAGCAGTTAGAGTAAATCGTGTGGATGGAGAGCACCTTGGAGGAAGAGGGCAGAGAGATGAAGGGGAGAGAGAGGGAGAGAGAGAGAGAGAGAGAGAGAGACGGAGGAACTGCTCAATGCACAGTGAACTCACCAGGCAGCCTAGCAGCAAGGCAGGTGCAGACGAATCAGGAGCACAACATAAAACAGGTAGCTGAGCAGGGTATTGTGCTGCTCAAGCAGCAGAGGAGGAAGGAGGGAGATTCCGGTGGGAAGAAACCTTCTTTGGAATATGAGGATAGTGCCTTAAATGAACAGTCACTAGGGACTTCTTGTGATTGCATTGTTATGGGAACTTGAATCACCAGTCACAAGGCATGACTTGTGATTGCATTGATATGGTAAATTGACGTATATTCTTCAATGTCCAGTAAATATGGCAAGGGGAATTGTGAAAGCAGAGGTCTCCATATGGTGGAGGCATTTAGGTGGAATATTGACAAAAGCAGTAATGAACACATTTACTCTGACATAAAACAGTGGCACTTGCAACTGAAGCAAGAAAGAATCAATAGTGAGGACACTAATGGAAAGTTCTCTTGAGCTCAAAGATAACTTTTGACACTGAGCACAAACTTTTCACTGGTGGCAAAATCAAGGCAAACAAAAACAGTTATCACTGGGGGAACATTTGAAGACTTGTGGGATCAAGATTGATTTGGTGACCAAGGAGGAGTCATTTTATGGAAACATTTACAGCTCATGTTATGGGTTCAATTTCAATTGAATGAGGAAACCATTGGAAACTATAGGGAAACAAGACATGTGGAAAGTGTGGGAAACCCATGGAGAACAAAAATGAGTGTTGAAGCAGAAAGGTGAAAATAAGCAACTGAGGATGATGAGTGTGTAGTAGGAACCTATAATCGCAGCCCCAGTATTGGCACAAGCTTTACGAAAATTAGCTATTTCGGGGTACAATGGTTGCTGTTGTTCAAAGTCATACCGATTAATATGTGTCTTCTCGTACAAATATGATATCACCTTTCTCTCATACTTGTCGAGTGCAGAGAGTGACAGTCGTTGACACTTTGATTAAAAAAACTGACTTCAAAAGCAAAAGAACAATCAATTTGACAAAGTGAAAAGGAGCTGAACACTCTTAAAAACACATCTGCAAACATTATTAGAAACACTTGTGTCGCGCCCTGAAACACTTGTGTATGGGCGCGTTATAAATGCCATATCATATCATATCATATAATATCATAGCTAAAGTTGTGTAGATCAAAAAGGTAACTATAATAAAAAAAACACAAAGACGCATCCCTCTTGGAATTAAAAATCAAACACAATCAGTGGTGTGAGTCTAAGAAACTCATGTAGGAGCAGCAACCATGCAGAAATTATGATAAACAGCTTGTGTAACCCAAGAAATGCGTATTGACACACTGAAGATAATGATCCTTCAATAGCACTGCTTACGCAACATTTTATTTATTAGTATTTATTGGCAGTAATGAATCTGCTGATTGATCGAAGGAAAGAGCAGGTGAACCAATAGTTGCCTTGAGCGTGTTGACAAATTATACTTTGGACTCAAGCGTGGTCGGTTTGCATAGGGGATAACACTTCTACAATAGAAAGACAACAATCCTGATAAAAGAAACATCATGTGACTTAATGGCTTGAAATGTCCAATTGCAAAATTGAATGACATTATAATGGTCCTGAGCAGTAACCTATGAACCGTACAAATTGGTCGTTGGATTGGGAGAAATGCACACGTTTCAATGGAAAAGTGTTTTGAGACTAATTTATTCAGCATTACCGTACCAAACTATGGTTACAATAGATTTCAAATGTGTATATTTTTTCCAAAAGTAAGTTCTATATGTGTATTTGGCTATGCAAATGTGTAAGCTTGGAACTTTTTTAATACTTGGTGATCAATAAATTTTGCAAGGCAGTGCTGTTTGTCAAACAAATGAAAAACACTATAAATAAACAACATAAAATAACTGAATAAAGAATTTAATATAAATCAACTAGAATGCCCCCACTTATTATATCTGTTAAGTAGAAAAAAATGTGTTTCTTTAGGTCAATGCAATAAGTCTGCTTTTTACAAAATGTTTGAATTTGTCGGTTACAAGTTCAGTGAAACTATCCCCTCTGAGCTGAGCCACACACACTACTCACACACATACACACATGTCAAATTAGCATCAATCAATCAAGTGCTAACAGTAGTTACCTTTTACCTACAGAATATTGATTTTCTGGAAGTCTTCTTCTAGCTACATCTCACTTGGAAGTACATCAAATAATTATTCAGAAAGTGCTTTTTGGATGCGGTGTAGGTTCAGGGAAGGTCCAGAAGCACATATCCTTTACATGGAAACAGAGCAATGCTGATTTCACCGGACGATCTGAATCCCAGTGGTAGGACTAAATGATCAATAAGTCTTAGAATCTGATTAGAATCTGGACCATGTGCTCCCTTGTGTAGGTGTGTACAACGAGCAAGGATACTTTAAGCCGGCTATTTGATTGTAAAACATGAATTCTTTTCCCCCCAGTAATTATCATTTTATTTTATAAGCTCTCTTCAAGACAAACAACACAATGGGAGAGATCCTCTGTTTGGCAGGCGCTCCTGATGCATCTGGTCTGGATTCATGAGCATAGCAGTGGAGGCTACAACAAGAGACAGGCAGTGGCATATCTGTTCTCCCCGTTTTCCTTTGTTGGGAGCTTTAGCTGCTCCCCAGCTCTGTAACTTCTACTCTGTGTCTACTGATAATGTCTAAAGGGTAAAATAAGGAAAACAGAGGAACGCCACTGTATTCCAGTGTCAACACAACGTAGTAAGAGCCTTGTTTTTTTAGTGTTTCTCTACATCTCTTTTTCTTTGAGATATTGGGCCTAATTTACAAAAAAGCTCTAAGTTTGCGCAAAGTAGTTAGTGTGAGAAAGTACATAGCGCGGAGGAAAGGAATATAGCTTGGAGTCGATTCATCGAATCAAATGCACGCAGAAATGTGCAGCGCAAAGATCAACGAGTAATGCCCCCCAACACGTCCTCATTACAAACAGAATATAGCATCCTCGAACAACCTTTGAGCTGGACCATTGAAAAAAAGTAATCAAAGAGTATTCACCAGCAATCACCATAACACCCACCCTGCTCCAAAAAGTCTGTGTCCCAGCACACCCACAAAACTGCACCTCGACCCCCTAACAGAAAGCAGTACCCGCACACCTCGATGAAACTTCCCCTTGGCCCCCTAACTTAAAGCAGTACCTGCGTACCTCAACACAACTGTACCTTGGCCCCCTAACTTAAAGCAGCATCCTCAAGTTCACCCTTGTCCCAGAATGCCACTGACCTGTGCCCAAACCCCCGAACCCAAGACAGCACCCGCTAGTCCGCCCTTGCCCCACTACCATCACTGGTATGTGCCCTTACCCCAAACACAAGGCAGCACCTGCCGGTCCGCCCTCGTCTCAGTACCCCCACTGACCTGTGCCCCAACTCCCAAACTCAAGGCAGCACCTGCAAGTCCACCCTCGTCCCAGTACCCCTACTGACCTGTGACCCAACCCATGAACCCAAGGTAGCACCCGCAAGTCCGCCCTCATTCCAGTACCCCCATCTACCTGTGCCCCAACTACCAAACCCAAGGCAGCATCTGCAAGTCTGCCCTTGTCCCAGTACCCCTGCTGACCTGTGAACCAGCCCATGAACCCAAGGCAGCACCTCTAACCCGCCCTCATCCTAGTAGCCTCACTGACCTGTGCCCCTGCCCCCAAACCCAAGTCAACACCTGTAAATCCGCTCTCATCCCACCACCCCCACTGACCCTTGCCCCAGCCCTCGAACCCAAGGCATCCCCTGCAAGTCTGCTGTCATCCCAGTAACCCCACTAATTTGTGTCCCAACACCCAAACCGAAGGCAGCACCTGCAAGTCTGTCCTGTTCCAATCCAACCTACCTTAACTCCTCTGGCCTTTATCCACCATGAAGCACACCTGCCAGACATCCTCTTTCAACATAAACACATGGGAGTAGTTCCATTGAACCCAGTACCATAGCCTCTTCCATGGCTTCCTGTTGGGCCACACTCAGCTGCACATCAACAGCCAACCATATGGTTACAGCAGCTACACTTTGGTCCCTCAATGTACATGTGACATAGTGCAAATGTGAGGTGCATAGCCCAGTGATCAACATTGAGGCCACTTCCCTCCTCAACATCCCTAATGCCAATGAGCCATACCTATGAATGACTTGTGAGCACATCCACAAGCAAGTACCAAAGGGATACCAAAACATCAGTGCACCAGAAAGGACCATAACATACAATAAACTGAACCTCTATTAGTGAATGGGTAGAGGTGAATGTCTTGTCACCAGATACACCAAACATGTGGCAAGAAACATGAAGAAATGATTACACAGCCCCATTGAGAGACCCCAAACACCTTTATGAAACATCTCACCCATCACCAAATGCATCCCCACATTGATGCCATTAGATACATAAAATAAAGTCACTCCTCCACCACTGACACACAGACACCAAACATTCAGTTCCCCTGCACAAGGAATGATATCAGACAACCATTCTTTTCAAACTCCTGCTGTGTGATGGTCCCTCCACTACATGAGAAGCACATGTCCACATGTCCAAGTCAATCAATGTAATGCCACCATGGCAATGACAAACCACTCACAACATTACTTAACACCTATGAATATATTCACAAAATAAGTACCATGTTAACCACAGCATACATGTAACAAACTCATACACACTATGCACACAATTGGCCACCATACCTGTACTGCAAAGCATGGAATTAGGCAATCAACGTATGTGCATGATAAAGATGTGAAACACGTAAATCCCAAAACATGTCACCTCTCCACATCTACAATAGATCACATATGTTCATTGAACATGGCTACACCATCCTAAACATCACACATGCAAAGCATAAACACATGTTCCCAAGCAAACAGCACAGTAACAACATGACCCGCACAGTGTGCCCCTAACCCACATGACAGTCATAGGACATACTCCCTTAGTGAACATGGTCAAACCAAAGGTGCATTTTGACGAAGAGACAGCAACCAGTGTTGTAGAATAATGATATATAAATGTATTGAATACAAACTATGTACAAAAAAGGGGAAATTATAAACTGTCCTTGAAAAAAAAATGTAAAAAAGGCAACCTACAACTAAAGTACTATGTACATGAGTCAGTGGGCTAGTCCATTACGATCTCCAGTAATGCCTCAGTCAAGGCCCATTCCCCTCCACCTCTGCTGCTTACATGCGGGCCTCTGTTGATGCCTGGAGGGCTTGGAGGGCTTCCCTCATCTGAGATGCTATCTTGTCTGCTGCCATGCAAGACATTCCGAGGATGGCAGCCAGGGGTGGACTGGGAAAAAAAAGAGGCCCTGGAATTAATTTTCGAAGTGGCCCCATATTACACATTTTCAGCATTTCAGCAGCCTAACCCTTTTCCTATGGAAATAAATTAGGTTACCACCAGGGCTCCAGATAAGGTGAGTACTAGGCCTTTTTATGCATGAAAATCATGTAAATACGCAAGCTTTATTATTTTCCTGGGTACATTTACACACAGGTTTAGAGCAGAGGGCAGTGCAAAGGTCAGGTTACTTGACAGAAACCAGAAGGCTTCTTGTGATTTTTTATCTACATGGATGTAATTGCAAGCCACCTCTGAAACAGAATGTATTTCTCTGAAGCCTTTCAAAAATATAAACTGCACACTGATAAAAGGAATGGTTTCTTTCCATTCAGCTTCAGAAGCACTGTGCATGTTTTCCTAGAATTTTAGGATTGTATAATTAAGAAGATGGAAAACAAAGTTGCAATTGAGATTTTTGTTTTGTTTTAACAAGTTATGTTTTTTTTTCCAGTAAAAGCAAACCAGTACTGCACAATTGTATTTTTCAGAGTTCCGGTGCTGTGTGCATAATCATGCAGAAGCAGCTCATTTTTACACTTCTAATTTAATTTACAGTCTAGTTATAAAAACAGTGTGTAAAATGATGACTATGCACAGTCTAGTTTACATTCATTCAACCCTGCAGTCAATGGGGTACATTACTATACATTCTCAGTGGCAGCAGAGTCTTTGCTCAAGGGTGAGTAATTGTCATTACACTGATCACAGGTGTTCTAGCCTCTCAAATCTTCAAGACTACAAATAAAAAATCCAAAACTTGACTCTCAAGAAAGTGCAATTGCTGTTCAAAAGCAAATAAATGAAAGTTACATTGGTAATTGAAATAGAAACTCAGCAATACCTGTCCCTGTGATAATCCAGATAGGTATTTAACTTTATGTAGCGCTTCATGAATAGTTTGTCATACATATAGGTACTGTGATCATTATACCTCAGTCGATACTCAGTTAACCAACCTCGGAAAGATGTTAGCCAATAAGATAGCTCAGCCAGTTGAGCACTTGTTGCTGCAATCTCTGCCTGATCTGTGGGTTGCGGGTTCAATCCCGGCAAGTCCAACTCAGCCTTTCATCCTTTCAAGGTCGATCAAGGAGTACCGACTTTGGTTCGGTGGTAATTGTGATAAATATGTTTTATGTACAGTGCTTTGCCAAAAGAGATATATAAATAACCATTTGACCACTAGATTAGATTGCCTCTCTGCACTGTTGTATAATAACATTGGCATACCCTTAGGTAGTAATAGCTCCAGGAAATTAGGACTTTCATTAAACATCAAAAGACAATTCTGCTATCGAATCTCAAAACACACAATACAAATTCATGTATGCTTTACTATATAATTGGCTAGGGTTTAGTGATTTCAACAGTTAACTATATACAGGAGAGCTCAAATGGCCAGAGATAATGAAAGGTGTATTCGGTCACAATGCAGAAAGCTGCTGCATAGTAATGATTTCCACACAGTTTTTTCACACGTCGGCTGGATGTCGCATACATTTTACTCTCTTGCGAAGGAGAAAAGTCATTTTTACTCTCTTAAAATCACAGTTACTCTCAAAGTTTAAAAATAGAGAGTAAAATACTCCCACCTCAAAATCTTATCTGGAGCACTGGTTACCACACAAAAGAGGCCCAGGGTGCAGAGGCCTACTGGCAAATCTTTAGAGTTCCTTATAGGCCAGTCTACCCCTGATGGCAGCCTGTGCCCACCCCAACCTCTCTTCCTCCTTTTCCCTGGTCCTGGCTCTCCACCTCCTGCTACCTCATATAGTCCACCTGCTTCTGGTTGATACCACAGCCCACAGGTGCCGTCGCACCTCCTGCCTTATTTGTGCTATGTTTGTGCCTGCATGCCTCCTCCTACTGCCAATGCCCTCCAGGATTTGGCTCTTCACTGTCACCATCTTCCGCTGCCTGGCATGCATGTACGGTGCAGGGGCTACCTCTGACTGGATAACAGTCTGCGTTGGGGGAGTACAGCACCTGCACTGCCTTCAAGTTCCTGGTTTACCTCCACAGCATGTTCCCCTGTAGGCTTCTGAGCAGGCTCAGTGACTACCTCATCTGCCATTGAATGGACTTCCACCTCCACCAGGGACACAGGGACATCCAGACTGGACAATGGTGGGACAGGTGCACAGGAGGCCATGGTGGTAGCTGGCATGGAGGCATCAGTAGAGGATGACTGGGGCACAGATGGGGAGGAGGAGGGTGTGGGGGCATTGCAGTGCCCAGCCCAGAGAGACCACAGGAAAGAACTGATGTTACCAATTGTGCCAAGAGGCGGACCATCTGCACGTGATGCTCAACAAGAAGCACACAAGATACTTGCACAGCATCACGCATAGAAGTCTATTGCCTCAAGGCACCCATCAGCAGGCGAAGCACCTCATCCGAAATAGCCACATCAGCTGGAAGTGCAGCATCATTGAAGGTGGGTAGTTTTGCAGCAGAAGCCCCTGGGGGAGGAGCTTTTGCTCACTCCTTCACGGTGGACTGCACATCCACGGCTGCAATGGCTTCCTCCCGTTTCTCATCCTCCATCAGCCCGGATACCTCCAGAGAGGTCTCCATGGTTTGGGGCCCCTGTGTGTCAACATCATCATCACCCTGTACCACCTCTGCTGAGGTGTCTACCACAATGATAGAATCCTGGGACTCACCCTTGGCAGCATTGCCCAATGAATGCGACCCTCCCCCAGTGCATCGCCCTCAGAATAGGTGGACAGATCTGCGCATGGCTGGGGTCTGAGTCTGGAGACCTTGTCCCTAGGGTTCAGCTCTGCAGCACATCGTGCACCCTCTTTGCCAGCAGCAGCAACTGTGGAAAAGTGAACAAAGAGCCTAGGCCTCAATCAACAGTGCCAATGCATGAATAGTCTGCACAATAGTAACATTAGGATGTAGTCAGCATGAGTCAACCAGCAACTGCCACACACCCAAATGCCCATGCCCTGCAAACAGAATGAATAGTCACACAAGTGTAGGAAATGACGAGACATGTACACGTGAATCCAGCACATTGACATTAGGCTACATAAACATGGCAACAATCATTCCACATCACAATACCAATGCTGCAGTGAACCAGGTATATCCTGCAGGCAGAGCCATGTGAAGGGCACCAGGTAACATCTCCATCCAACATTTAGCAACATCCACCCCTGACACTCCGGCATGAAAGCATGCAACATGAAGCTGCACCCACTGCTGAGGACCAAGCAGCAATGCAGTTCCTTCCCAACTTCAACAAAATGCCACAATGACATGCCATGTATGGCTCATCATGCAGTGGCCTGATAGATCAAAATGCCATCCTAGAAAGTCCAATGCACCAAATTGCCATTACCACACATTCCTACACATGAATCAGCCACTGCTGCTGAATGGGGATGGTGCAATCATCATTTGCAATTGTACAACACATAGAGTGAAAATCTCACATGCCTGCAGAATCTCAATCCAGCTACTGTTCCTGTCTGAGTCCTTGCTGTCAGAAACTCACATTGCATACACACAAGTAGACATTGTGACAAAGAAATGACAGAGCACAAAATTGTGCTACACACATGCTGTGTAAAGAACAGCCTTGCTCAAACCATGCATACCCATGCACGACACACAAACTCTGTAGACAGCTTGGATCTATGCCTGCATGTCAAGGACCTGGGCGTGGATGTCTGGGTTAAGCCTCTCCGGGACCCGAAGGTGAAGGGGTGACACTTGATGGAGGCCTGCATGGTGTACCTCCATGGAAGCACCTGACTTGAGGACCTCCTTCACCTTCGCCTCCTCCAAGTTGACAGAAGCTGTGATTTCCACCCAAGTCTTCCGATGCCCACTCGTCCCAATATGCTGCTACAGGTTGAAGAGGGCATCGTAATGGACCAGTACCTGCTCACCCAGGATGCCACCTTCTTCTGCGGTGAAGTTGACAGCCCTGAGCCTGGTCTTTGGGGTGCTGGTTGATGTACCATACATGGCTCCCCTTGAGGCTGGTGGGTTGAAGCTGGGTCCTGACAATGTGTACTTTAGAGCTGTGGTGGTGGAAAAGAGGGGTGGAAGTCTCAAAATGGCAGATGAGGTGGCCACACAGCCTGACAGGTGAGCCAAAGGAGAACAGATTATGAGGAAATAACAGACACTCCAAGGCAGTGCTGATGGTCAGCAGCAACTCACACTCTACCAGACAGCAGGAGATTGTGAGGTTTGGAAGCAATATAGGACAGGAAGAAGCAAGATATGGCACGAGGCTGGAGGAACAGGTGTCTCCCATACATGCATGAGGCAGCAGTGTCAAGATCAGAGGAAGGGGTCAATGCTTGCAATTTACGTGTAGCATGCTATGCGCCTACGCACTTAATGCTGTATATGATCTGTGCTCCCATGCATGTGCTGAGGTGGAGACTTTAGGGTGTGCCACATGCATTTCCTTTTTCCTTTTGTGTGCAGGGACAGAGACTGTTAGGGGGTTCCATGCGAATTTTGCACCCAAATGTATGGGTAGCTTGCCCTAACGACACCATGAGTGGGTGGGCTCAGTGGAGAGGGAGAGGACAAGGACGGGGAAGAGAGCAGAAGAATGGTTCACTTGCTAAGCGTGGTGGTGTGCCTACAGGTGCCCCTTGTAACACCAAGGAGGGGCAAGAGGGGCCAGTCTGCAGGGCAGGAAGAGGCAGCACCCCATGAAGAGGCATAGGTCAAGGAGAAGGGGCTACCAAGGAAAGACACTTTTCAGATGATGAGGTGACAATCCTCACTGATTATGTCCACGAACAATGGGTCCATCTGTACACTTGGGCCGGCAGTACCTTTCTTGTGACCCAGCGGTGGAGGATGAGGCAGGAGGTCACAAACCACATCAACGTCTGTGGTGTGGAGAGGTGCACCGTGGAAGAGGTCCATAGAGTAGAGCAGCAATGTGGCCTTTGCCCAGGCTACTGAAGGCAGATCACCACATGTGGACGAGCTGTCTCCATTTGAAGAAGTCGCCAGTTGACTCATAAGCAGTGAGCATCAGCTGAGTACCATGTGTGCATGCCATATATGCTTACATCTACAAATGACATGCTGTCAAATGTTGTGGTCCAGTTGTCTGGGGCCCTCCTCACCGATCCATGGGTACCGCAGTAATGCTTCTATGGTCACTTCCATCACATGTTGTGCATTCGAGAAGGTGGATGCTTGTTGTCTGTGTGTAGTTGACATTGATCTCACAGTACACATCACTGTATAGATAATGTTACAGCTACGCCAATCCACCCATGTGTGCAATGGCATGAAAGACACATCTCATTGGGCATGCAACAGTGTAATACTTGTGAATAGTGCATTGTGAAAGCAAATGATGTCTCACACAGAATTAAACAAAGGTGTGGATGATGTCAGAGTCCTCCATTCACTGGCCCTGGCTGACAGTGGACTGGGATGAGCAACAATGTCATTGCAAAGACAAATGAGAGTTTGTTGTGGATAGGAGCTTCTGGCCAAAAGATGCTTGAGTAATGTGCATTTCACATTTGGAGTGTCAATGGTTCAGTGGCCATATAAGTGCACATTGGTCATGTACATGTCACACTCTCCTCACACATGGTTGAGATACATGTGAGTGTGGCTAACCACGTATCGGGCATAGGGCAATGTGGTGAAGTGGGGTGATGGGGCTTATTGCAACACTTATGCCAATGGTGGATTCAGTGTCTGCAAGATTGCCTTTTCCCATAATGGAACCAGCAGTGGAGGCTGATACCAATCGGATGGTTGCAGGCCACCTGCCAATGACAGTGCACTCACTGCGATGGACCCGGGCTTTGGCGTCCCAGCTTGGTAGGCCCACAGCACACATGATGGAGTGGGAAGAGGAGTTTCTGCATGCAAATGCCCAATGGGGTGATGTCCTGCAGTAGATGGCCGGGGACAACCATCGCCTGGCTGAACATGCCATCTCCTCAACTGCTGGCCACACTAACAAATGTCTATTGCAGAAGGAGGGGAGAGAAGCCACATAACAACTGAGGCAGGTTATTCGCGACGATGGTTCGGCTCTCAGGCAATCCCTGCACGATGAGTATTTGGCCTACAGGGGCATTCAGCAGCAGGTGATGGTGTTACAAATCAACTTCCAGGGCACCAGTGTCCCAGGGATGAATATCGGTTTCTAAACCATCAATTAGCAGCACACCTCTAGAATACCGGAAGGGATCCAAGCAGATTGAGAACACAAGCAAATTATAAACCTCCTTGTCCAATGTCAGTAATGTGGAAGGAACGGCAGGTTGATTTCCCCAAGGTCGTGGATCTTTGGTTAGTTGCAACACAGCGAAATAGAATTATTACCCAATGATAAAAGGGACTGTCCAGTCAAGTATGTATACAAATATCTACTTTATTATTATCACAACAGACAGTTCTAGCAAACTACAAACTCCAACCCTCCTACAAAGGAATGCAGAGGACAGACAGTTTAAAGAAGAAGAAGGGATGGAATCTGCAGACTGTCAGGAGGGTAGTTGGTAAAGCACCTTCATAGTTTAAAAGAGGAATCAGTCCTAATTATGTGTTTATGGAATAAATCCCATATGGCACCAGTATTTGGGGGAATCTAACAATGCAAAATAACAACCATAATAAGGTTCCATACTGTGAGATGCTAAGAACTCAGTAGCAGGACTGCAGGGCTGCAATAATTAGAACATTCAATGGTGATAATCATTAACACACGATCAATCTCTAGATTCATTGGATGGCAAACATTTGCACTTGGAATTAAGAACAGGAAAGGTGAATGCAAGAATGCAGACTTCTTAACAACTATTCTAAGATGCTCAACCCTCCTCAAAATGTGCTGTATGAAGACATATGCTTTATGCTAAGTGAAGCTTATCTCCTATCTACGATGCAATTTCGGGTTAGAATGCAAACTTACTGACTAGGACAGACGCGGAGGAACAAGATCTTATCACACGTCCAGAATTCGTGAAAAATAAACTATATTGCTTTAATTGGGCTTGTACTATTGATGATCTGAACAAATAGAGTTTGTACATGGAATATGCTTGCTTTGCTAAAAAAAGAACTCCACAATCCTCTTATCTACTGTGTTTCCCTGGTGATAAAGCCCGCTCTGCATACATTAGGTTAACACTGAGAGTCACTTTCACACTTGAGAGCGGATCAGACACTGGGATAAATCGGGTTCTGGGCAGTTATCCATTGCTTGTCGTTTTTGTTCTTGTGGCAACCAAACTGAAACTCTTAAACATCTCGTCACTATGTGTCCCTTCTTTGATTCTGATAAAATAAAATTGTTCAGGCAAAAAAACATTGGTGACCCTTGCTATTCGAGACACTTTCTCTGGTTGAGATGTATGTGGGGAGAAAACATCTCTTTGATTGTTTTGCTGAATGTAATTAACACGAAGTTGATGCCAAATGCGAATATCAAGAATTGATCTTGTCTACTCGCACTCTCTGACACCTGCATTTGACTTGCATTTTTGCACTAAGATTTTATACTGAAGTTATGCTTACTTTTTTTTACAATGTTTTAGAGGGAACTGTGATTACAATCCGATTTTAGAATTAATTTTAAATAAGAGTTTTAGGATAATGTATGTAAAGAAAAAATGTCAAGGTTGCAATTTTAATCCGTAACTGCTTACACAATATTGTAAAGGTTTTTTGTATTAACCATATGCAATGCAATAAAAAAAAGACAAAGAATAAGGTAGTGGTCTCATTATTATGTCTCAATTCATTACTTTAGGGACATAATACTAAGGGAATAACAGTTGTTATTTCTCATTGTTTTTAGACTTAGATAATGTTATTTCTCAATTAAGAATACATGTGTTTTCATTATTTGTACAGTGAAAATGGCCTCTGTCCTGATGTAGGACTTCGCTATTAAAGGAGGGCCCCCTTATTAGTGGCCCCTGTTACGACAAAACATGATGTGTCAAGATTTATTATTTTAGGAATGTTGGAGCTGATTTTTCAGCAACCCACAGATCATGCTGCGATAAATTGTTCCACATAAATTGATGATTGACTTGGTCTGATAAGATATTGTATGCTGCACTGATGAAATGTATTGTTGAAATAAAAGGTTTTTATGAAAATATATGTTATCAAAACACTGGTGCCCTGGGGGATTTGTTCCATAAGCACCAGATTAGGACTCAGTAATCATTTAAACTATGAAGGTGATTTACACCTCACTGAGCATAGTCCATTGCACTTTTTTCTGTTTCTTAGCCATATACATGATACCGGGGTAGGTAAGGTTGCATGCCACGTTGCTCATTGTTGGAGCTTTTAAGTAACCTATGGAATTTATGCATTTTGAGGATATTTTGCAATAAAAAAGTACTGGAAGGCTGTCTCTTTTGCAACTTACTGCAGGTACACTGGTCTCAATTATCAGTCCTATTTTTGCATATATGAGTGCGGCTGCATAACATTTCAACACTAGAGATCATTCTACTATATGCACTTGTGTTTGTATATCTACTAAAAGTGGATCTTGGTTTCTCAGTATCGAAACTTAATTAGGACATTGGAAGAATGGCATTTCCATTAAAGACAGTGAAGTGTGGAGGGCAACAATGGCTGACATGAGTTTTCTGTCACAGCTTTCAAAAGTCTCTCCTATTCTGATAGATTTATATACCAGCAACCAGTGCCTTACCGGGTTTTAGGAGCCCTATTTTCCAGGCCCAAATTTTCAGGTACAGCCCTCACCGTATAAAGCTATAATCCTACAACTTTCCTGTGCAAAACACATGACTTTTTCATTTCAGTTTCATTGTACACTTCATTGTATTGGCACAGCTGGAGCAAGGACATTTGAATTTACATTCCTTGAAGACAACTGACAATGTGTATCTTTATGTGTTACTCATTGGCCTGTCAGGGTAACCAATCCCATTTGTAGATTGAGAGAGGAAAGACATATCCGGTTTTGTTAATGACTGGAGAATGAAACGGGGATGAGCCATGACAGAAAGTGGAAAAGTGGTATATTTTTGTGATAATCAGCGAGGAAACCATTGAGCTTCCTGTCATGTGTTCGAAAAGCCGACATGTAATGAGACAAATAATTCACTTTAAATATTTAACAAGTGAAGAGCAGGAAAACAATGACATGTCTTGGCAAGAAACCATTTTCATCCGGTCTAAGAAAAGGTAACATTCACAGTTAGTGATGGATTGGTGGCATTTTCAGCGAGCAAGGGTGTCACACGTCCGACCCTTCAACCAAAATTTGCAGGCGTACCTAATTAATTTCACTTGTGTAGAATTTTAATAAGCTTTCATTTCAAAGACTGTTGAGTGAGCCCATCGATTACTAATTCAGCGTGAGGTTTTTGGGTTCGCTTTCCTTCTCCTCCATATAAAACGTGCTGTGCCACAATTATATGATATGTTATGGCATTTATAACGCGTCTATACACAAGTATTTCGAGGCGCGATCAATAATGGCTTTGCATGTCCATCCCCTTTCTTCTAATAGAACTACAGTGCGCCACGATCACCGCAGGCTCAGCACTACCATCCCTCTTAATTCCCCTGTACCTCATGTTCAGGTTCCTGCCTCAGTACATGGTACACATGTTAGCATCATTATCCTATCTCAGTAGTCCACACCGCCACTGTCTAACCTCACTGCCAAAGTTCACCATATGATCACCAACCATGGCCGCCTGTCTCAGACCCTCCTGCATCGGCGGGATCAGACAGTACCATTCTGTCACAGAAGCACTCTGCCGGAGCGCAATAAATCTGCTCCTCACCACCAACATCACCACGTTGGTCACCACATGCCCCTCTTCTGCACCACAGGTTTGAACCTGCATGACATTTTTGAATTGCTCTGAATTTGCAGCAGTGTTGCCTCCACCACCTCTTTTATCACAACTACCCGGATTGATAAAACACAGGTATTGAGACTCAGTGCATTAATGTTTGTTTTGAATAATTAACTTAATTCTTAGCACCTATATTCTGCCTCACCCATACAATTTGGGAACATTTTTTGCACGTTTACCCTCCCGCCTCCATGCGCTTGAACAATCTGAATGACACATGGCACAGTACGATCGTTGTTTTGTCCTCCCTTTGTTTCCCCTTCCTTGTCTAGTGCACCTAGAAATACTTGTGTACAGGCGCCATATCATATCATATCATATCATCCTTGCCCGATCTCAACACAAATGACCTACCTCATGGGCAATGCTGCACCACAATGTCTTCGTGGCAATGCCCTCACCAACCAGTGGGGTATATAAAGTATGGCCTCAGGGGGCATGGTCCACCCTAATTTCCCAAGCTGTACGATTACATGCAGGGGTGGAGGGAAGTGTGGAGGACTAATATTCTGCTGTTCTGCAGTTTTTGTAGTTACAGGAACACCGCTCACAGTGTGAAAAAAATATAAACAAGCTGAAAAGGAACATATACAGTTTGGCAGGTGAATCTTTTAATTATTGGAGCATAAATATTTCCCACAAATATGACAGAGTGGCTGAGTGTATGAAGGGAGTCTGAACCAACCAAATAGGATTCGTGGGTTCTCTACTGAGAAATATTTCTGAATAAAGGGTTAACATGTTGCATTGTATTTGACACTTTAAGTGAAAAATCTGGGTAAAAAGACAGTTTGCAATTGGTTGTGTAGGGTAACTCCTGAACACATCCAATACATTCAAGACATCAACTATACACATGAGCATTTCCTAACACATTTTCATGACATCTTTGCCCACACTATATGCCTGTATAAAAAATTGTTCACACTGGCTGCAACCATATATTTCAATGCTGGCTACATCAACATATGCCAGTATTCCCATATAAAAACAGACTAATATTTGCTTTAAGCATAATGCCAGTAATGATACTATAAGAAAACAAACACGCACTGTTTCAGCCAATGTATGGCAGTATCTCCAGAAAAGAACATATTTGTGTTGGCTTTTCCATTACAAATGTCATTCCACAATACAAAAACATGCTCAAGCTGGCTGCACTAAAACGGCAGTCTAGCCATGTAATAACATATCAAGCTTGCTTTATTCTAGATGCCCAGTAACAAATGCCATGCCTAAGTAGGAAATACCTAGACTAGTTGCACCAAACGCTAGTCTAGCCACATAATAAAACATTATGATTGCGTTATCATTTATGCTCAGTAGACAATGTAATTGCAAATAAATAGCTACACTGGATGCATCAAAATGGCTGTCTAGTCATGAAATAAAACATATCATGTTTCCTTTATGATAGATACCCAGAAGAAGATGCCATGCAAAGTACGAAATAGCTAGATTGGCTGCATCAATATAACAGTCTAGCAATGTTATAAACACTTATCGTGCTTGCTTTATAATAGACACCCAGTAAAAATGTTGTGCAAAAAAATCTAGACTGGCTAAACCAAAATGCCAGCCTAGCCTTTGAATAACACAAATCATGCTTCTTTTATCAAAGATTCCAAGTACAACATGCCTTGCCAAAGTAAGAAATAGCTGGACTGACTGCACCAAAATATCAGTCTAGTCACATAATAACATATCATGCTTGCATTGTCATAGATGCCAAGTAACAGATGCCATGACAAAGAAATAGATACATTAGCTGCATCAAAATTCCAGTCTAGCCATGTAATTAATAACACTTATCATGCTTGCTTTATTGTAGATGCCCAGTTAAACATCTCATGCCAAAGCAAAATGCTCTTCTATACCCTTCATCTTCCTTACCTTACTGCATTGTTTAACTCTTCACTATGCTCTGACACCTTTTCTTTCTCTTTCAAGCATATTTCCATCAGGCCTATCATAAAGAAACTTTCTCTTGATCCTTCTCTGCCTGTCAATGTTCACCTTATTTCACTACATCCTTGTATTTCAAAGTTTCTCGAGTGCATTTTCTGTTGTCAAGTCTGGTCCAGTCAATACAAATTCAATAAGCCTTCCACAGTCAGGATAGCGTCCATGTCAGTTCATTGAAACAGCTTTCCTTGCAGTCCCTAACTCTCTTCTAATCACCTGCTGCTCTAGACTCTCATCTCTTCTAAAACTTTTGGATCTGTCATAAGTCTTTGATACTGTCAACCACTCTATTGTTTTGCCTTCTCTTCACCTTCTCAGTTTCTGTGGATCTGTTTTTGATTGGTTCCATTCCTTTCTTTTTTGCCACACCTTCTTGGTTTCTTAGGCCTGTCACTTCTTCTATCTGCCCTTCTTCTTATGGCATACTTTAAGGTTCAATTCGGGCCCTTTGCTCTTTTCACTTTAGCCTATACCTCTAGCTTCTTTCATCTCTTTATTCAGATGTTCACATCATCTGTATGAGGATGATTCACAGATCGTTTTTTCCTTTTCAGAACCTCTTAAACCTACCCCCTCTTCTTGTCTTCTTGCAATAAAATCTTGGATGTCTGCTCACTACCTGCACTTAAATCCCTCTAAGACTAAGGTTCCCTTTTTCCCTGCTTCATCTACTGTGCCCCAACCACCCCCTGGTGCCATTTCATTCCTTTCATCCTCTATCACAGTCTCTTCCTCTGCCCGTAATCTGGGCGTCATCATTGATTCTTCTCTTTCTTTCTCATTGCACATGTTCACTATCTCATGCTCTTACCATTTTCAAATATATAACATTCGGAAGGCTTGCCAGTTTTTCATTTTCCATGCAAAGAATACTTTTCTTTCCTCTCTTTTCTGTCATCTGTTCTGGTGTCCTAGCCTCGTTATTGGTCTCCCAGCTTACCAACTTGCTCCTCTTCATGCTTCCTATAATTGGTCTATCTGCCTTATTTTCTGCTTACTCCTCCTGAGTCTATTTCTCCTGCACTACTTTCTCTTTGTTGGCTATCTTTTGACTCTCGTCTGCCCTTTCATTTTCTCAGCATTGTCGTCAAGTGACTCCATGACCTGGCTGTGAAGAATCACCATCCAGGAAAGCAGTGGTCCAGGGATGAATATCGGTTTCTAAACCATCAATCAGCCCTATACCTATAGCACACCAGAAGGGATCGGAACAGATTGGAAACACAAGTAAATTATAAACCTCCTTGACCAATTTTTAGCAACGTGGATGGATCGTCAGGCATATCTCCACAAGGTTGTGGATCATTAGTGGGTTGCAACACAGTGAAAACACAATTATTACCCAATGATAAAAGGGACTGTCCAGTCAAGGGTGTATACAAATATCGACTTTATTATTATCACAACAGACAGTTCTAGCACAATACAAAATACAACCCACCCTGTAAAGGAATGCAGAGGACAGACAGTTTCAAGGAGAAGGGATGCACTCTGGATACTGACAGGAGGGTAGTCGGTAAAGTAATTATTCACAATAGTTCAAGGATACTTGGTTTCAACACAAAAGGAGCATTGGGTCATAAAATGTCATTAGGGGCCTTCAGAGAAGGACCAGGGGGACAGAACCACAATATACCTTGTGATTTTAGAGGTTATTGATGCTGGAGAGTGTAAAGTCAGTTTCAGGGTGCTTTGCAGCAACAGAGTTCAAGACGGGAGACAGCTGTGGGTATGCACGCTGGCCTACATGGTGGCTCGGGGTCAGGAATGATTGTCTCACTGCTGATTGTAGGGTCTGAAGCACTGATTGAGGTATCTCGGATGGTGTTAGCGACTGCGGCTTAACAACAGTCAGTGGGGCAGTCGGGTGCAACTCAAGGGGCTCGACTGCCTAGAAAATATACTTTAAGGCAGGCATCGGTAGATGCTTGTCAATGCACTCCTCATAGCTTCTTCACTGAGCTCCTGTCATCCCTTAAGGCAAACAGCCCAAAGCTGAGGAGAGCATTCCAGACAGCTGCCTTGTCCTTATTTTGGTTCAGAGACTCTCTGGCACTTCCCACCTTGGAAGCTTGCTGCAGAGCCTAGCAGGGCATGCTGTGTTCTGGCTGGGTACCAGTTCTGAAGCTGCTTGAGGGTCCTCTGGATTTAGTATCTCCCTCTGTTCCTTGAGAGATGTTTAGAGGGGGGATGGTGCTTCCCTCTGAGACATCCTGGCCTTCCTTCACTGACGGAAGATATAAGGCAGACTGGACCTTCAGCCAGTGTCCAATACTGAGTTTGTCTTGTTACTCCTTGCAAGGCCTTCAGATATCTGCCCACAAGAGGGTCTCGGCCCTCTTTTAAAGCCATATGACCCACACTGAATGGTGTAGGCTAAGCCTACCTTAGTGAACCAATCCTTGGTCCCCACCAACAATCTCCCGTATGCCTGAGGTCATAACCAGAGTGCTTTACAAAAGAAAAGGTAAGGGGTGACAACATGTACTACTAAATCCCACCCATCTTCCTGTCTGTTGTGGATCAAAGTGTCTCTGGTTAATTGAGCTCGCTGTGACTCCTGATCAAAGCGCAGGTCTCCCTTGAGGTTTGTGGCGAGAACAGACGTTCTGTCTCACTCAAATCACATGCTTCTTCCCTCGAAAACAGGGTCGCCCTGTAGGGGTTGCCTACTGGAAACAGTTGTCCCAGTCACTGCCCTTCACACAGAGTAGTGGGAGCTAGCTTCAAGCTGACGCATTGCATATCAAAAAGGTGTTGGGTTTTTATGCCCTTTATTAGTTCTGTGAACAGGCCTCTTCGCAGGCCTGCTTCAATTAACTCTCATCAGTATGCGCTGCCACCACACAGAACTTAACAATAAGCAGGACGGATCCATGGAGCCTTTGATATTTTAATTAGGCACATTCCAGCTGAACATGACAGGAGGACTGCGCCGGTAGGCTGTATCCTCCAGAGTACACTTGACTATGTGTTTGTTTTGCGGTGAGCATTGGGAAATGTGTGTGGATTAGCCCCACACATTTCCCAGAGGTTAATCTACCAACATTCCATTTCCCACTCTGCTAGCACTGGAATGCCCTCCCTCCCTCTGCTATTTGTCTTCTCGCCCTCTTTTTAGATCCTGCCTCAAGGATCATCTCCTCTCTAATTGATTGACTCACCATTGATCTGTTTTACATCTTTTTGTACCATTTGTTCTGGTTGTGAATCGCTTTGGCGTAAAGCGCCATGCAAATTGAATACAATACAAATACAACTGCAGAAATATATAGTGGCTGCACTAAAATGCGAGTCTAGCCATGTAATAACATTTATAAAGCTTGCTTTAATAGATGCCCAATAAAAAAATGCCTTGCCAAAGAAAATGTTGGACTAGTTGCACCAAAATGCTAGTCTAGCCATCTAATAACATATAGCATGATTGCTTTATTATATATGACCAATAAAAAATGCCATGCCAAAGAAAAGGCTAGACTGCCTGCACCAAAATGCCAGTCTAACGATGTGTCATCATGAAATAACACTTATATTGTTTTTTTTTTATTAAATGCCCATCCAATAAGTCTGTTGTATCGCCAAGCCCCCACCCCTGCCACCCTCCATTCCCCCGGCCCAAAATCAGCACCACAGTCCGGCAAAAACGTCAAGCGCACACCATACACATTTATGCAACAGTCACTCACTCATTCACACTGCATTCACTTATGTATCAGTGCACCATACACTCACCCAAACATAGGTGCACCCAGCATCATATTCTTAAACATTCATTCACACCTGCACGCATAAATACATAAGACATTCTACAAGCTCTTACCTTCAGCCCCAGTCTGGATGCTTCTCTTCGCCTCAACCCTGCCTACGAAGGTACACAGATTTCACTGCCCCAGTCATTCTTAACATGCAGGGAGGTACTGGAACACGTCCTGCGTACATTCAGAGGTGCAGTTTCCCAGCTTGCATCCAGCCCCGTAGCACTCACTCAGCTGCAGAATGCAGTCAGCACGTGGGAATAAAACGTGGGAATAAAACGAAAAAACTGCATCAGCCCGAAATGTTCGTTATGTGTACAGGGGAGCTGCACATCCAAATCATGAGCACTTGGAATATTACTATGAAGGAAAGCACTATGGCCCTTTTCAGAAAGACCCTGCTTATAAAATCCCTGAACAAGCTCAGTAATATAACAATATCCCAAGCTCAAAGACAACTAGATGCTCCAACTGGGGTGGAACTGGAAAGGGCTTATCTGTGGATTTGCAACTGTTATGCCCCTTATGCACAGTACCAAAGTACTGGCATGGTACAAAACAATGAATACATGCAGGTGACTGTCACGCGCTGTTTTGACGTGTGTTTAAGTCAACAAGATCTACATCATATAGGAAAATTTGCAGATATAACAATCTGTACGTCCTGGCGTTGTGATATCAAAACAAATTACATTCTTGTATGCACAATCCTGCCCAATTCTGCATTTATGTCTACAGTAATACAACAGTCCATGTGCTATTAATGCAAGGATTTAGAGAACATGATTTTGGAGTTCTCTTTAGGCATACTTTTAAAAGGAAGGGGTGGCATGCATAAGCGATGTTAGGTGAGAGATGTAGAAAGTGTTTTTCCACATTGCTACTTTTAGCAGGCTTTACAATGTTCATATTTAGCAGTTACTTGCCATGCCGATTGCTGATGCTTAAGAGAAGACAAAACATGTATGTCTGCCAATTGAGTGGTCTCACATATATATCTTTGTGAATCCTTCCATCTAAGCGTGACAGGGGCTTTTCGTCATTTCAACGATATGCAATCGATTAAATGAATACAATTTAGTTTGGTAAAATTAACATGTATTATTTAAAATGGCGTGAAGCTCCTGGTACTCCCTGTGATACAGTGAAGTTTACTACATGCCCCAATTAGCATTTTGACTGTAGCAGTTTTGCCACTAATGAGCTTGGGGGCCCATGCAGAGGGCTGATTAGACAGTGAAAGACCCAGATTCACATTAGAAATAGTGTGGCCCCTCACTCCTGTTTTTGTAGATACTGACCCGTGACAGCCAGCACTGTGATGAGATACAAAAATGACTGGAGAGTGGACCGTTGCAGTACAATTGCATGTGAACATTCTTCCTAGTAAGTTTGAATGTTTGGGGGAGTAACACAGCAGTAGTAGTATTAAGCCTCATATCCCCAACATAACCCCAGTTAGCAGTCTGACCTTCTAAGAGAACAAAATGAAGTACGATCAGGGCTGGACTGTGAACCAAAAGTGGCCCTGGAATTATTTTTTAAAGTGGTCCCATATATTGTCGAAGCAGTGATCACAGTGCGGATTGGGAGCATCCCCCAAGAAAATATTGGATACAATTTGTCAAAATCAGTGCATTTAAGCCATCCGATTCTGGTGCTTCTCCTTCTCCCTTGATGGCATCCAGAGTTCATTGCAGGACGTAGAGATATCCATTCAAGTTTCTCCTCCATTAGCCATAGTCAGAATCCATTCCAGAAAAGGACAGACTTCCTGTTCCAGTGTTCTCTACCTCTCCCGAAGGGTGCATACAAAGTACCTTTGAAGAGGCACATGTATCCACTCAATCCAGTCCCATTTACTCTCTTCAGTCAAAATGTATTGCCCATATAAGGAGGTCCAATAATCCAGCCTGGAATTGATTAATAATTCGGGTTTGTTCACCTATTCCCAGAACTTCACCCAATGTCCATTCTAGGGACATATTAATGTACTTGCAGCTCTTCTCACTGAGGCTGTGTTCAGATTAGATTATCAAGGGAGAGAGCTGTCCAGTTGCTATACAGCCCGTGAGTATCAACCAGGGTGCATTCCAGGGGCACTGTTATCCAGTTACTGTTTTTCAGTAGATACACAATTTATAGGCTCATAAGAATCCTGTTTGGGTGTTGTCCAGTTGCTGCACTTTAAAAGGCACAAAATTAAGTTTTGGATAATCTCTTGAAGGCATTGTACGTGACTCCATTCCAATGGACTGATACATGCAGTTCCGATTCTTCGCATTTGCAAGTGTTTAAGTCAATTCCTGTAGGCCCATGAATGCAGGTCAGGTTCTTCTCTAGGTCGAACAGGCAAACTCATTTGTGGATGCACAGAAATCCAGTTCTAGTTTTGCTTTCAGGGGCAACACCTAGACTTTTCCCCCAGGGATGCTTAGATTCAAACCATTTCGTCTCCCAGGAGATGCATTTTTAAGCACATGGTGCATAGAAGTGCAGTCAATCTCCTCCTTCTCCTGGAGTTACGCCCATATTAAATTCAAGAAAGCACAGAATTGGCATTACACCTAAATCCCATGTCAGGGCCACACAATTTCAATTCCATTGTTTCTCCTCTTTAATTGAGTGTAACCCAAGTCCATTCAAGGTAGCAACGAATCCTGTTCCCATCCTTCTCCAAGAGCTATGCCCAGATTGCAGTGCAAGAGGTACAGAAATCCAATTTAGCTGCTTCCTTTTCCACCCAGTGTCTATTCTGGGGGAGCAACCAGAATCTAATGCATGCAAAGTGATGTAAATCCATTTTAGATTATCAACCTGTAGGGGGAGACTGCAAACATTTAAGCCTAATGGTCTGCTCCAAGGGCACAGAACTCCAATTCTGTTGCTATCTTTCCCTCTCCAAGATGCTCCCTCAAATTCCATATCAGGACCACATGAAACATGTTCCAGTGCGTTTCCACTCTATACCAGGGATCCATCGATCCAGCTATAGAAGACTATAGAAGAGCCCTTTAACATGTCTATCAAACTTTAGAGCCTTTCAGCATCCGTCTACTACTTCAAGCCTTTGAAAACATTCCTAAACTCCCTATCACCCGTTCACCCCACTTGGGAACCTTCATTGCACCTCACAAGCCTTAAGCACCCCTAAGATCCCTTTATCTACCCTTGAAATTGTTTAAGTTCTGTTAGAGAATGCATCATACCGTGGAACCCTTCAGCACATAACAGGGTCTTTGAGCAGCCAATTTAATGCTTGACTTCAGCTTTTCAACTCCCCATATTCACTCAGAACGTTATACCACCCCCAAGACCCTTCATTGTGCCACAGAACCCATCAGCACCCACCATAACTCAACTGCAAAACTTCTAACCCTTCAGCACCCTCAAACACGATCAGCACTGCTTGAATACCTTTAGCTCCCCTCAAAAACGTTCAACAGCCCCTGCACCCTTCAATGCCAATCAGAGTCCTAAGGACCCATCAGAACCCGTAAGCACAGCTCTGAATATTTCACGGCCTCTCATAACTGCTAAGTATTCCAGAGATTGCTTTCACAAAACCCTGTTTATAGTGCCCAGAATTTTTTGGCACCCCTCTGAACATTTCTTCTCCATCTCTCCCCTTAAAACTAGTCACTGGGCCCAAAAGTAGTTCTCCTTGGCATCCTTGGAACACTTCAACAACAACAGAACAGTTCAGCGCTCACTTCAACATTTTAGCATTCTATCAAATCCTTCAGACCCTGCTCGATTGCTTTTAACTTCCTGCTTCAGCCCACATTTGACCTCTCTCTTCAGCAACTGTCAAAACCCCTCAAGTCCCAAAGTTATGTGTTACAAGCATCCATCGTCCCAGGGCCCCTTCTGCACGGCTCAGAATCCACTGCCCCGCCCCCCCCTACATCTGCAAAGCACCATCACTCAGTGTACATCTCAACCTTTGGTAAACCTGGAATAACTCCAGTGCTCCCCAGAGCTCAACAGCACCCTTCGGAACTCTAAGCAGCCCACCCACTGATGTCTCAGAACTCCATTCACTACCAATCAAACATGTTTAGCATCCTTCAGCACCATTCCACATCCCCGGGCACTTGCACTTCACCCACTCTTCAGCAAAGGCTACATTCAATCATCATCCCTCAAAGCCATACAATAAAGTCCCTGCACCACTGAGTGACCTTTGCTCTCCTCTCTGAATCCCTCGGCATTTCACACGAGGCCTCTTTACCTTTCAATCCTCTCTTCCCCATCCTTGGACCCTGCAATCCCACAGAGCCCTTTGACATCACTTCCCTCCTCTCGACACACACCTCTGCTCCTCTTTGAGGCATAGACTGCACTCCACAGTGGGGCAGGGGGATCGCTCTGTCTTGGGATAGCCGCGGGGCTGCCGCAGCTTGATCTCTGGCTAAATCAGTTTATAACTCAGTGCCCTCTGTGCACGGACTGAAAAACCAATTACAAACCGCATGCACAAGGACGCTTGCACCTGGCCCCTTGCCCCTCTTCCCAAATCCCATTGTACCCTACCGGACCCTCCTCCGAATATGCAGAGGCAGAGTGGCAATGGTAGCTGGCAGCGTGCAAGGCAGTGAGGGGTGGCAGGAGTCTAGGCGAAATCTTGCAGCCGCTGCCTCCCTCTCCTGACGCTGCACACAAAGCATGCCAGACTGCACCACATAGTACGGCTCGCCAGCAAGAGCTGAGAGAGCCCTACTGTGTGCCCAACCAATGCCCTCCATCCTCGCCAAATCGCTCTGTTTCTCAATTATAGGGATGCTGCATTACCCTTTATGTGCCCAAAGCCGGTTTCATCATGCTTCATTGGCGCAAGCGACCCATATTTCCTTCTCTAGTTCAAGTGCAGATTCCCCAACCCTGAACAAGCTGGATTTGACGTGCACTTTAATGCCCAGCCCCAAAAGGACATGCTGCTGAAGCATGTGGGTTGTCTTTCCACTGGTTTGACAATCAATTTCAAATATTGAGGAGGGGGGTTGCAAGATCTTCAATCCCATTAACTCCATCACTGTGTAAAACAGGGACATGGTACCTATCCCCTTCTGCAATTAATGTGCTGCTCGGGGCAGTACTCTTTACAAAGGGGTATTGTCGCCTTCAGTTCGAATGGTGGGCCCCTCTGAGATTTCAGGCCATAAAATTACATTGGAAATTGTGATTTACTAAGGTGAATTCAAAATTCACCTTAGTGAATCAGGAGTGAGGAGTAAATTGTGATTTACTCTCGCCAGGGTTGTTTCTGCACTACAGATGAGGAAGAACCACGTCCTGGTTTTTGAGGGGTCAATCTGAATCTGATGGATTATAAACAGGGGGGTGACCCCCCCGCCCCACCCTTGCGCTAGCTGCGTCTTCATGCAACAGACTGCTGCAGCTAACACAACGCAACAACTCGGGTGGCTTGATGACCTGTTCCCAAAGGTTCCCTAGCTAAGAACACAGACATCACAGTAAATGAGCTGCTGCTCTGCTGACTTACACCAAAAATATCACTTGGCGTCTGCGGAGGATTTACCGGTTTGACACTGGGTAGACTGGGTGCCACCTCGCTCCCGAGGAAGGACAGAAGAAATGTGGGCATTAGGCAATGCAAAGTAAAACGGGAACAGAAAATGGAATGAGGAAGTGCACCGTGTATAAGGAAACAAAAAACCGGGCGCATGATGCCCGGTGTGCAGAGCAACAACGATCCCGGCTCTGCACACCGGGTATCATGAACAAGAAGGAAACGCCCTTCTGCCAAACCTCGACAGTCAGGCTGACAAACCTGTGCATGTTTTGGGTTAACGTAGCCTACCAGGACTGCTGGCTGAAAAACAAACCGGTTAAGCGCCAGCATGTACAGTGTTACAGATATGCGTCAACCATGGCTACAGATGTCCAACCGCGAGCAAGTATATAGTCGTACCTGGCTGACACGATGACTGCATCCGCCCATCCCATCGCAGACTCTGCAGTTCCCGAAGGCCTTGGGAGAGTAGAAAAAGACAAGGGAAGAAGACTCCCCCCGTCGCCGTCAGGACCAGCACCATCTCTGCGGCCCACTCCAGGACGTGAGTTTCCTCAGGGGTGCCCTGCCATCAAAATGCCCAGGCGCGAACCCGGCCCATCGACAGCCCTGGGAAGAAAAGAAATGCTCAGCCAATTTTACCAAACCACCCAGACTGGCTGGATGTTGTATCCTTCAACAGTTCCTCTACGACCCAAAGAGGCCCTACACCTCGAGGCCTACCGGGAAAGTCCCGGTGTCCCGGTGGGCCAGTCCAGCCCTAAGTACGATGTAGAGTCAACCCCTATATTTCTAAACGGCGTCATTTATTTCCATGTTGCCTGCTTTTTAGACATTACAAAATGGTGTGCTTTTCTGTAGCACTTCAAATCCATTTCAGTTCACACACCGCAAGTTGCATGCCTGTGTCAAACAATGACTGCAAGCAAATGCCATTAACAAACAATTTATTTTTCTGTGTGCCTTGAAAACACATAGGGGATTTTGTTGGTCCTCATCTCACTTTGAATTGTGATACAATAGAAGGGAGAATGTTGTTGGATTGCATATTTTTCACTTTTTATTGAAAGTATACAATATACCATAAATGCTTGGTCCACATGATCATTTTAAGGACAATGATGCAGTAAAATAGACGTATCTCTATTTGCTGGGAATGCTTCCTTAAGCCCACATGAAAATGGTGTTGTCTACCCAATCAAGGAATCCCGGTTACACCACTGCTTCTAGCACCAAAGACTGGCTGCATTCCTCCTATATAAGCATCATCTCTCACCCATATGGGCGTAGTCGGAAAGAGCGCATTTCGTTGATACAGGGCTGAAAAACCATGATCTTCCTCGTCACCACCTTCCAGCCTCATGTGTTCTTCGTTACTAGCCCCAGAGTGTGAGGGATTTCAATCAGGCACACACCCAAGTATCGGCCAGCAGGTAGTGCGCAAAGGAAACCCTTATTTATTTTTGTCTATAAGTTCAATATTCTGAATGATATACCACTCATATCACACCCTTCTCAAAATACCCCCTGGGTCACACTGAAACAGGAATCAGGCTAGTTTGTAACGGTAAATATTTATTTATGGATTGAGAATTTAAAACACAATATATTTTTAATAGGTAACAACAATCACCAAGGGGTGACAAGGAAAATGAACAATATCTTTAATGCACTGGGAATTAGGTAATGAACACAAAAAGAATGCAGCAAAGAAAAGAATACTTTTGGATTGGTTTGGAACAGATAGCACTGTGGTTAGCAGTTCCCCACGCGACACTCCTCAACCCACCAATAGGCAATTTAAATAGATGTGAGGAGAGAGCTGGTACTCAGGAATAATACAGACCAAACAGAATATCACCCCCACCTTCCCCCCTTGAACACAAGAGAAAAACGGATTTGACTTTTCAACTGTCAGGATGGCTTTGAAACTGGCTGAGCAAAAACACTAAATGTGGTAAAAAATGCTTAAATTATTAAAATTTCTATGGGAGCCACTTTGAGCAGATGCAAACAATCAAAAGCAATGATTTAATCAAAAGAAAACAATTGGGATCTCAAAGGCAAAGTGGGAAAGTGGGAAATAATTTAAAGACAATTCACACGTGTAAAACCTTTGCAAAAGGTCAATTTGCGGAAAACTTTACTATCCCTAAAGATGGGTCAACTATATGCTTGTGGATGTAGCTAAGGATGTTAGGTATCAGTGGGAGCTGAAATTTTGTTTCTATCTTTAAAACTGAGGGATTTATGGAGGTTTTAGTGGGAGGTGTTTTTTGAAAATAAAGACACAAATTTGGACAAGAAATTCAGTATAAAACCAGAAATTATGGATTATACTTTTACTCAAGACTAGGGAATGCAGGCTAGACAACTAGGTTGGGATGAAATAGGCTCTGATACTGATTCATGACTTCAGTAACAGATCCCCAGTGCCTTCCCCGGTGGAACCAGTCCAAACACTTGAAGTGGGATTTTTGGATCAGAGTTACACAAATAAAAATGACTATGAAAATGACGCTTTAGCAAATAGACAGAATAGGATAGCACTAAAGATTTTGACACTGGCACTGGTTATGAAAATAAGGATAGTTCAGATATTAGGGTGGAACAAGATAAGGCAAGGTATACAATAGTTCTCTAGCGTCCTGTTAATACTCACAATCCACTGGGATTTAAGATTTTTGGCCCATCAAGATTCTGGTCAATGGATCGGGTCTATCAGGGAAGGACAGCACATCAGCTAGGATCAGCTAGGCCGGTCGCTGGAACTGCATGGGATCTTCCCTTCTTGTTTCTGTATATTCCAGATCAGCAGGATGGCGAGTTCATCAGGCAAGTGTTATGGTAGCAAGCCAGATAGTTTCAGGATGCTTTCTCACACCACAGCGCTTCACTAGGTTGTAAGGATTAGTTGACGATTAATTGAGGATTGAGGCCTAGCTGAAAATGGTTCAGCTACTGCTTGACCAGGTGATTGGCATCTGGATCTGGAAAGATGTTAAAGGCTGGATGATGAATGCTGGATCAGAGTGCTTCGCTGGAATCAGAAAAGAGAGCGTGTATGTGTTGTCAGATGTCTCTATTTATCCTTTCAAATGACATCCACAAAAATTGGTGTATGGGCTGGTTTAACTAAACTAGCCCCTGTGAACTGGGATTGGATCAGAGCCTCATCTCCGCCTTGCATCCGAGTGATTGGATCAAAGACAGATGATGTCAAGTTTATGGTTTAGTTTTTACAATCCTTACAAACCTCCCCTAGCCGCTAGTATCAAAATCGAATTTTGTCCTAAATACATATTTATACATTTGTAGCCTCACCAACCCTCACGTGCACCTTGACACTTGACATACTCCGAGGCTTTGTAATCCTAGCCCCGTGTTTCCCCTCTTTCCGCAGCCCCTCACGCTTGCGGTTGACTCCAGCGTACTAATCATGCCAGCCTGGTCTACCCATATTATGCGCGGCAACAGGCCCTCATGGTAAGCTTGCTCTTACCCTTTTTACCCTTAGTTGCTCCACTACTCTATATGGCTTAATAAAGCCTCCATCTCCTTCCTACTTCCATAGGAACGGCCACTTCTAGGACCTCGAAAATCCTCCAGTGTACTGCTAACACTGCAGCTCCCTGAGCCACTGCGCTCCGAAGTTCCGGAAAGCACCGTTCCTTCATGTATTGATACCTCTACCTGTGCTAGTTTTCTACGAATGTGCCCACTCCTATAACACCCCGTCTGTTTATTTCAACAGACCTCACAAGATACTTCCCGCCTTGGAATATCTCGTCCTGATGAAGGCCACACCATCAGAGCTCATCCAAGCTCACTTTCTGGCCGAAACACTGTCGTGTTGACTGTTATATTGTCTGCATTGTCCTTGTTCAACCCCTCATTGTTTTGATGTATATGAGCTGACTATAACATGCTATCACCTCACTAAATCCACTGGTTTCCTTCCCAAGGACCACTCAGTGGATGTGTAAGCATTGAAAAGACGTTACAAATATTTGAAATTTGTCACTCACAAACTGGTTACTATCCCTTCAAAATGTGTAAATACTGTTGTATCTTGTGTTACTCTCTATCAAGTGTATCTAAAAATACGTAAACTGCAGTTTTATTAAAAATCTAACTGCAGTTCCCAGAACTGTCCTGATCTATTTTTGTCAGAAGTCATTCACAGTTACTTGTACACACTTACCAAGGTGTAACCCCCATAGCTGTGTGTTCACCCATCGTTAATCAGCCAGGTATTCTATGACCTTGCTCAATTTTACTCTTTAATACGTGACTACCCACCTGGGTATAGCAAGGCATCAACCAGGTGCCCTTTTTGATAAACATTGATTTGAACCCCAGCATTAAAAAAAAAACGTGTTGCATCAGATGACATAGATAAATTACATTCTTAGGTTTAAACCTGTGCGATCAAAACAACTGAGATCCGTGCTCCTTTCATCAACAGTCCTTTTATATTTGCTAATCCGGCAGAGCTTTAGTTTTAGACAACTTTAAAGTTTAATCAGGAGAGCCCATTTGACAAGGGCTGTCACTCACAGATAGTCCAGTGTGGCTGCACACAGATTTTTGACAGGAATTGTCATTCACCGGCAATCCAGTTTTGCTGAGAAAATGTGTTTCTCTTAACATTTCAGGACTTTGTAAATTCAGAGTGCTTCATTAGATTAACTGAAGTTTAGCGCAAAGCAACATTTTGAGTGTTGGAAAGTGTTATGTACAGGCCTTTTGAAGTTTCAACAGCAAAGTAAATATCATTTAAAGGCAAATTGTGGACTTTCACTTGCAAAGCGCTGCTTCTCCCTTTGTACTCCATGTTTACTTGTCATGGAGCCCACTGGAACTTTTTCTGCAGAGTGTGCTCTGTTCCACCACACATGCACCATGGGTGGCAGGTTGTGCAGCCATCTTTTTGTGTGTTGAAAAAACGCGATTTTGGAGGTTTTGGCACGCACAAGGGTTTTGCAGCCATTTGCTGTTTCTCGCACCATAGATAGCAGAGTGAGGCCGCATACGCATAGTATAGCAGAGTGGGTCAATACATCCCACAATAGTATGTGTAAAACTACAGAGTGGCTGCCCTTTCCATCCACAGTTCATACATTTAATATATAATAACTTCACCCACAAGTGACCCAAAATGATGATAGGCACCCAACAACCATTGACTAGCTTTGTACCTGAGTTATTTGTACATACTCCTTTTAAGGGGCTGGATTCAGAACAGATTCAAAAGACTGATCTGTGCTCCACCTCCTGCTGGGCAAGTGTGGTACCCATGAGTTCTCACCACCTCAAAGCTTCATCGTCCAATCATAACTGGATGATTCACATACAGCTCAGTTTGGAATAAAGAAGGCTCCCAGAATATTGATGGCCTTGTGCACTCGGTGTCCACTTTGTTTATTCAAGCCTCCTCAAGTGCTCAGAGGTGGCTGAAAGGTGCTATGTCGCGTGTTCCAAAATTCTTAAAAAAGTTACTCACTCTTAATGAACTAGCAATCCCAAGTAACGCAGATGTACATTTAACCATTGGAAAGAGTTCCACTATACCAGCTAAATAAATCACATGCACTTCTCAAGAAGAATTGCACAATGAAATAATTAGCAATGTATTTGGAATTTGAATTTACATGAACATCTCATCAGCCTCAGGAGCACTGCTTATCTCCAGACCCTATCATCCTCACCATGGCTATCCTTCTACCCACACCACCATCATATATATCCCAGTATCATTGTGGTGTCTCACCATCAGCACCTTTCTTCAGTAGTACCATGCACAATCTACACCATGGACATGTTTTTGGCATCCTCCTTCTCTTCCCAGCGGAGGGGCAGAGAAGATACACCAGCCCTGGAATGTACCAAGACCTTCCTTCATGCACCATAGGAAGTGGACTGCTGTGCGCATTAAAAGGAATATCTGCTTTGCAGTGTCTGTAGCTTAGATTGGACAGGTGCTTAATAGCAATCAGCAGAGAGTCCCTACCTCGTTGTGTACTGGATGAGCATATCACCTGCACGACGGGTTCTGCATCCATTAACATCCCATGCTTACACACAGTGGGCAGGATGCCAGCTCTATGTAGCAAGAGATGCAGCAACTGAGAAATGGGCGGAAGAGAAAGTTCAAAACACTGGGCATCTCTAGCAGACATGACTGGAGCACATCACACCATCCTCTCAGACTAGGCTGTGGGAGAAAATCACTTGAGCATGCCAGGTAGGGACAGCTGCTGCACATGCATCACAGGAGCACCTTGGCAGCGGACCTAAGCAGAAAATGGCATTCACAGGAGCACAGTGGGCAGGGACTGCAGCAGCAACTACAGTTAAAGCAAAAGAGAAGAAGCAGGTGCATCACATCAGCACCTCGGCCACAGACCGCAGCTGGGTGTGAAATTTACAGGTGAAATGCACCTCATAAAAAAAACACACAACAAATCACAGGCAGCAACAGCTAACTACAGGCATAGTTCAGACAAGCAACCCATAGAAAACGTGGAATGTGAGATAGGGTCCACATGAAGTGTAAATGTCATATGTATTTTCAGAAAGAGGTAAGGAGTCCAGGAAGAGAAAATCATGGGAGTATTTCACAAGGGGGCTACAAAAATGTAGATAGGGAGCTCAGGAAGTGCAAATTCATGTGTGAAGTTCAGTCAAGGGCCATATGAAATGTAGGTAGGGAGTTCAGGGAGTGCAAATAATGTGAGTATTTCAGGCAGGGCTGCAGGGAATTAGGTAGGGAGTTGAGAAAGCGCAGATCATATATTTTCAATAGGGGTCACATGAATTGCAGGTATGGAGCTCGGGAAGTGCAAATCATGTATGTGTTTCAGAAATGGGTACATAAAATGCAGGTAGGGAGTTCAGGGAGTGCAAATAATGTGAGTATTTCAGGCAGGGCTGCAATAGGTGAGGTAGGGAGTTAAGGAACTGCAAATCATATACTTCAAACCGGGGCTACAAGTCAGATAAGTAGGGTGTTCAGGAAGTGCAAAGCGTGTGTTTCAGGTAGAGGTCACAAGAAATGCAGGCAGGGATTTCAGGATGTATAAATCATTTGTGTGTTTCAGACATCAGTCACAAAAAAATGGGGGGAGAGACTTCTGGAAGTGAACATTCTAAGCATACTTCCGTAAGAGGCCACAAAAAATTAAAGTAGGGAGTTCATGAATTGCAAATCTTGTGAATATTTCAGACAGGGCTACATGAAATGCAGGTAAGAAGTTCAGAATGTGAAAATCATGTGGTTCAGGCAGAGGGCACTAGAAATGCAGGTAGTGAGTTCAGGAAGTGTAAATCATATGCCTATTTCAGAGAGCGGTCACAGGAAATGGAGGTTGGGAGTACCAAAAGTGTAAAACATTTGCATATTTCAGTCTGGGGCTGCAGGAAATGCAGGCAGGAAGTACAAATCCTGTATTTCAGGTTTTGGGTTCTAATGCAGCCCCTGACAAAAGGAAACTGCGTTCAGCTGACTGGAGACTAAAAGTGCAGAGCATTGAACACATTGTGGACTGGCAGAGAAGAGGCCAGCAATTACTTTTCAAACTGCAAAACAAGACAACACTGTTTCCTTGGATAAAACAGAGAGGCCCTGGGGCCTGAAAATGTTGGCTTTCTGCAGATTGAAACCCAGGAACATGGAATATGAAACGACACCGCAGAAGTGAATTCAAAGGCAAACTGTTGGCTGACAGACACAAAGGCAATATTTCACTGACAACTGTCAAATATCAGAATGCTGTTTTCAGAGCAAGAGAAATACAAATACAAAATGGGCCCTGCATTTGCCTGACTAGGCCAAAGGCCTGAAACTACTTTCCATCACATGTGAGTCCCCAGAAAATGTCACAAAGCAGAGATTTTGGGAGATAGTAACTTAGTGAATTATTTAGTAGCATCTTAACCTTTGTGACACTAACCTTTATAATTTTTGAATCAATCACAAAAAAAACTCTCATTCAAACCTGCATCATTGTGATGCAATGTGAGGTGTTTCATTGGGTCCAGCAAGTGCAGATGCTTTCAGGCATATTTATAATGTTAAGCTTAACTATGAATTACAAATATTTACCATGTTGTTGTTTGTAAAAGCATAACAGAAGTGAAAAAATACAATATCCCATGGGTGGGGTTATCATTCAAAGGGATGATGCCTAGTAACTAAAAGGGTCTAAGCAGAAAAAAGGGGAGTACAATAGAGGTCCAAACCAGGTCAAGAGCCAATAAGCAGGCACATCCTCATTTTAATAATTGGGGGTGTGATTATGGGTTTATAAGATGACACACCATGGGAATCAGGGCAGAGCTGCCTGCCATCATCTGGACTGGAAGTGCAGCCTTGCTGACACAGAGAGCAAAGAATAAAGAGAAACTTTGCACAAACAAAACAGTTACCATTAAAAGGGGTGCATGTGCAGCTTGGACAAATAAACATGTGGGAAAACAAATAAACTGAGGGCACAATGCAAGATATTAAAATGCCTCATGTGTAAAAGAAATTGTAAAATTGAAAATCACCCGTTCAGGAGAAATGCCTTCAGTTTTTGTTGAGACCACTCAAACAGTGGCCTTCCCCCTATCTTCTATCTATCTAAAACATCTTTTTAAAGCCCCACTAATGACCAAGAAGGAATTTATGGTGGGCTGGGGCCAGCAACTGGGTAAATAAAGGTAACCCTTAATGGAATGACCTTTTTAAAATACTTGGATTTAAAACTCAAATTCATGGGCCATCTCCCTGAGCTAATGACATTTAACAGACACCATGAGTCAGAGGAGGAGTTGTCTTTACCTGCATAAGAAGATTAGTGGGCCTACCATTCGGGCCATTGACTTTGCAAGACTGTTAATGGATTTACACCATGCCAAAACCAACAAAGGAAGCAAATGGCCATATCACATGTTCAGTTGGTAGAAAAGAAATGTAATGCATAATTAAAGCAACAATTTCTATATCATTATTTTGCTGTATGGTTACATAGAGGATCGGTTAATTTCCTCAGGAACCATAAGGCACGTGTAAATCATTCAAATATCACTGTAAAGCTTATAAACAGGCCTATTGTTCATTCATAATAATTCAACCTTACAATCTAAAATGTGTTACAATCTAAAATGTGTTACTAGCTCCACAGAAAATGTCATGAAGCAGAGATTTTGGGAGATAGTAGCTTAGTGAATTATTTATTTGTATGTTAACCTTTGTGACATTAACTTTTCTAATTTTTGAATAAATCACAAAAAGCTCTCATTCAAACCTGCAACCTCATGATGCAATGAGAGATGTTTAATTAGGTCCAGCATGGGCAGACCCTTTCAAACATATATATAATGTTATGCTTAACTATAAATTAAAAATATTTACCATGTTGTTGTTTTTAAAGGCATAACAGAAATGAAAAAGTGCAATTTCCCATGGGTGGGTTCATCATTCAAAGGGATGATGCCTAGTAACTAAAAAGGGACTAATCAGAAAAAAGGGGAGAACACTAGAGGTCCAATCGAAGTCTAGACCAATAAGCTGGCACATCCTCATTTTTATAATTGGAGGTGTGATTATGGGTTTATAAGATGCCATACCACGGGAATCGGGAGAGCTGCCTGACATCATCTGGGCTGGAACTGCTGACAAAACTGTGGGAGAACCAGGGAAGGACTCAACTCTGTCTGGGATCTATACGAGGAGAATAACTTAAAGGGATTAATGCTGAATGCAATCTTGACTGAATGGTGAGAGGCCTCTAACCAAGTCTTAATGTTTCCCTTGAGTATCCAGAAGCCTTGAGGACTTTCCTGAGTGCAAAAACCCAGAGATATTTTATGTCTTTGGGAGTGCCATTGCGAGGGCTGTCTCGTTGTCGTCTTGCTAAGCTTCATGCTCCTCCAGTTTCCTGAGCAATACTTTACATATGTTTCACTCGTCGAGGAAACCCAATTGCTAAACTAAATGCTACCGAACATTGTACTTCTCCGTTATTGGTTGAGGAACGATCCTCATTCTCATCCTCATTCATTCAATTGGCTCTGCTGCTCTTGTCCCACCCCTTGTTAGGAAACTGCCTAAATTAGGCACCCGCACGCATTGGTGCACGCGCAACGGGAGTGCTTTTGCAAGTGCTGTCTTGTTGTCCCATGGGGCCCGTGCAACGAGTTGTGCAGTGTGTACTTTTGTCCTTTTGTCTATTTTCGCCATTCATTATATCACTTGCCACCATTGAATTAAGGCATAAAGCAAAGCAACGGCATCGTTCCCTGTGAGGTGCAGTGAGGGCTGCTTTTGGAGGCTGCTTTGTTGGTTTGAGCTATGGAGTTCGATTGATTTACCATAAAGTGACAGGATATTTAAGGAATTTTGTAAAATTTACCTTAATATCGATATCAGATTTACCTACTGAGCCTGAAATGATGATAATGCTAAAAGCTATATTAGCAATTTGTAATAAACTATAATCTGAACACCAAACAATAAAAGAGGGGTTACTATGTTTAGTAGATACAGTGCTGGAAGAAACAAAGAAAGGCGAGCCATGTAAGGTACCTACACAATTACTGCACCTCATGAGACTTGTAATGAATGTGCTGGGTCTACTTGCACAAGAATTAACATTGAGGCAGGTATAAATAATGTTAATGTTTATCAGGAGGAAGATGATATTGAATTGATTGAATCACAATGTAATTAATCAATTAATTTCGGGGTCACTAGGAGGAACTATTGCAAAATAAGAAGAGGGAAAGCAAAGCAACCGACCCTAATTACTAAGTACACTAGTGTCACTAACCATGGAACTACAACACAAAACACTCAGACCTGTGCTAATAATATTATGAGCGATTTAGCTTGGTTTGAGGTATACATCCAACCTGAAATAATACAACTTGATCATTTATCCCAGCACTAAAGACTATTTGTTACCATAAAACCTCCTGTAAAAATACCCACAGAAATAAGAAAGAGATCAAAATCCACTAATTTAGCTGCATAGATAAAAATGAAAAATAGCTCAGATGATATTCTGCCAGGCATGAATGTGAGAATGCATGAAGCACAGTTAGTGGAATATATAGTGTGTAGAGCATGCCCATGGATATTGAAAGTGATATGTTAGGATGCAGCCAAAATCGGTGGTTTTCACTAATAGGCTGCAATTAACATTAGAAGAACAATGGGGCACTACATTTCTGGCAGACAAAATTAAGATTTGGGAACCTGAGATAACAAATAGAAGGAATGTTTTAACTATCTTGTATATGATTGTGGACTTAAGGTTAATCACCACTAAAGACATTACATTGGTGGAGGTCCCTGAATTAAACTCAGATGAAAATTGGGAAATAGTCCAGTTAGTATACCCCATTTTTGTTGAAATTATTATGAGACATGTAAGTGAGTTCAAGAACCTGGGGTATATAGTAGAGCAAAAGCAAAAAGCTCCCCTTAAGCATTGGAGCCAACCTTTAAGATTGCCAGAAGAATTGTCTGTTGTGCCATTGGTAGACATTGAGGCTGTTGTGGGGAACGTTTGGGCAGCAATGGGAAAATATTATTAGCACAACCATTATATGATGAGACAAGCTGTAAATGGCAATATGGAGTCTGTATCATGAGTGAACCTCGAGACATCAATTTGTATTAAATGGTTATGCTGTAATACCAGAGGTTTTCATCGTTCCTGAGAAATATGGAGGGCCTTGATTTTCTGGTATTTGGTGACATATCTCTCTTACAAGAGACATGGATGATAGAGGACTTATTTGTGGAAAGATATAAGATCGTCCAAAGAAAGCCTGACATGGTGGGGTGGGGAGAACCTATGGTGGATTGTTAATTGGCATTAAGAATACTATACCACTGGCACAATTTGATAGTGGACCCATGCATACCAATATCTGGACCGCAGTAATAACAATTAGTGCAAATAGAAGTAGAATGACATTTTGATAATAAATATTTATAATACCACAGATGACAAAATGTCAGATGATATCATCAACAGAATAGATTTGATATTAGAACGATGGCCATCAGAAAATATTGAAGGAGGATATATATTGGTAGGCAACCTCAATTACCAGATGTTCCCTAAAAAGAATGTGTTTGATGTAACCTTGCACTGTTAGATGATAATCGGTATGGGCTCAACATTTTATTACCTAGCAGGGAAGAATTGGAAAACAATCCATGAAATGTGTCTTCCTTCATTCTTGCTCAGGATTTGGGCCAACCGATGAGCCAGAATGATAAGGGGGGTACCCGACTTTACACTTGGCATAGTGGTGATAAATATTCCTGTACCGATACCTAAGGAGATGTTGGAAAATATAAGTGAATATTGGCATACTTACACATGCCATAGTTACCATGCTGCCATTAATTTTATCCATTAATTTTATCCTACAATATAAGACAGGTGTTATAATAAGTTAGCAGGGAATTATCATGTTCATGGGGTGGGCAATAGAGTAATTTGGTCAGTAAATTATATTTGTGTATTTAATGAATGTGTTTTAGATAATTTATTCGATGGTGTCTCCATTATTAAGTGTATTAACGGATATGAAATATTAATAGAGAATATTTTAATTAATGCAAGGTAGAAACAAAAAAATGACATGGCTATTGCCGAGAAAAATAAACTGCTTAAAGTTCATATTAAGCAGGTGAGAAAAGGTGATAAAACTACCTATGAGAAGAATATGGTTATTACTAGACTCAAGACAAGGTATAGAAAATTGGCTAAGGCTGCATAAGGGCTCTGTGGCTGCTAGTCAGTGGTTCATGTTATTCTGAACCCTTTGAACCAATGATACAAAGACATTTTGTGCACTGATAGAGCAGAATAAGTTAATGAGTAAAGATGTTATTATATAGGTTAATCCTATATCTGACTCTGTCTGGGCTCAGTATATATGTGGGATATTTTATAAGTGAGAAAATAGATTAAAAGATTAAAAGTTTTTTCTTTGAATTTCATTGGTTTTTATTAGTCCAACATAACCATAACGTCCCTTTAACAAAGTTGTTTCTGTGAATTTCAAAGATTTTTATTAGTGCAACTTAACCATAACGTCCCCTTAACAAGATTTTTTCATTGAATTTCATAGGTTTTTATTAGTCCAACTTAACATAACACCCCTTTAACAAAGTTTTTTTCAGTGAATTTCATAGGTTTTTACCAGTTCATGCTATTTTCCTACAACTTGCTAATATCATACTTACTAAATATAGCAATGTTTGTGTCCAATTTACAAAGTGTCACCTTAAAACTCTGCCATTTCCCACCTTCTGGAATCATTTTTAACAATTCCATACACTTTTTGCAACTATTTCAACTAGTTTTGCATCCGTAGACGTCTACAAACATCTGACTTCATAGCGGACCTTCTGGATAGTGCCACATGACCATACGCTGGCGCGTGGAATGATGACGTGTCCGAGAACCGGTCCACACTTCACGATATGATCTCTGCTTTGCGGACAGTTCAGAACTGCATTTTCTACTGATCTAGGAACGTTCAACTTCAAAATTTGCCTTTCACAGCTCCAACACCTATTCCTACTCATTATCCCTTAACAATCTAGTACACAGTACATACTTGTAGCAAAACTGCTATTTATCTTAAAATAGCATCAGCTAATGCCATCCCTCCTCCCCAAGAGCCACCACCACTGCTGTAAACAAGGAGCATGGGGAACACTGCCCCCTACCTTAGAAATAACACACACACACAACATTTTCCCTTGTCCACCTACCCCTCCATATTAGTGTTTGGTTCCTCTTCCCTCATTTCCCTCCCCACCTTTCGTTCTCAGCTCTCCTGCCAAATAAAATACATCCAAAAACAACAAAAGACATATTTCTTTAGGAACCACCTTTCACAGTTAAAAAATAGAACTAAAAAAAAAACATGTATAGACTCCATCTACTTTATATTTCTCAGTAAAGTACATAGGCTCAATAAGATTTTCACACATTTCCATTTGACAGTTTGTGTTATACTAATGGGAATATTGTGGCATTCATCCTCCGTTCCAGGGGCTGGAATGGTGGATACTGGCCCAGCAGCCCAAGTTATCAGCCCAAGTGAAGCGAGGGGGGATAACAAGTTCTCTGGACCATTATCCCCTCATTCCAGCCCCTGACATGGGGGATCAAGGCCATTAGCACCCTAGGTTCCCAAAGAGGGAACCCATGGTGCTAAAAAAGAGAATATTTCTTCCTACACCGGGGCGCCTACGGTGCATACGGCGTCCCAGTGTAGGAAGGAAAATCCTTTTCCAAGATGGCCACCATGGAAAGGGAAGGCGAGGGTTCCATACAGGGCCCCTCTTCGCTTTCCATGGCAGCCTGCAGGAGGCAAAAAGAGAACACTATGACCATATTACCACAAGCATATTTTTCTTCCCTTTCAGATCTATCTTAATTTCGAATAACTTTACCACAAAGCCAGTCCCAGGTGGACATGGTCACTTTAATCCTATGTTTCGTCCCTTGTGGTCATGGCCAGTAGCCAGATTGGCCGGATCATCACCTTATTCCATGACCCGGACAATCTGGCCACTGCACATGGCCACACGCTACCCCTCAGTCACTAAAGGTATACCACTATTTTTTGTAGCTACATTATGGCACTTGTCAAATAATAAAACACGGGCACAATTGCAAAGCTATGCTTTCAGGTCCTTGCCAATGCTCCTTACGCAAGTTTGCTGGAAATCCACCCATATTATATTTTTTCAAAAGTGTCAAATGTATGCACATACAATCGTCATATATCCTAGCCCACACTTGACAAAATCCATTCAGACTTTACAAAAACATCTATATCTAGATCTATAATCTTTTTGCAAAGCTTTGTGTAGATTTGTCAAATGGCACCACATGTATAAGCCTTTACAATATTGTGGGACCCCCCCTCTAATTTTGCTATCTCTTGACAGAATCCCACCAAACTTCACAAAAACATGTATATCTAGATCTACTATCAGTTTGCCAAATGCAGTATAGATTCATTGAATGGCACCTCATTTATAAGCCTTTACATTACTTTGGGACCCTCCCCTCTAATTTGCCCCCTCTTCACAAAATCCCACCAAACTTCGCAAAAAGAATTCATAACTAAATGTATTATCGGTTTCCGAAATTAAGTGTAGATTTGTCAAATGGCACCTCATTTATAAGCCTTTACATTATTTTGGGACCCCCCCTCTAATTTTGCCCCCTCGTGATAGAATCCGACCAAACTTTGCATACTCACTCAGAATCAGGTCAGAAATATACATGCACATTTTCATGAGTTCCATTAAGTGGTGCCAAAGTTAAAAGCCATTCAAGAACTGCATTTCACAACCCTGTAATGCTGAGGTGTCTGCAAACTTTACAGGACTGTTCGCGAACATCCAAACTGTCCGTTGACTTTTGTGGCAAAATACACCAGTTTTTTTGCTTTTTGCAGCCATATCCCATCCCATCCTCATCACCCCTCACCTCCCCAGAGATTATTGATAAGTCTGACAAGTGCAATGTTGTTTTTTTTAATATGTTTTTACCGCAATGTCCGCGGACACCGGCTGCTGTCCCCGAATCCAAGATGGCGGGCATTTTAAAAAATCTGACGCACTTCACGCTCTTCATCATCCAATCAGCGAATACGTTGCTTGTCCGCAGACATGACACAAGCCGATTAACCAATTGGTGTCCTGTCCGCGGAGCGAACAGGGAAGTGTGTCCGTGGACCGGACATAGATATCACTAATTTTGTATGACCTACTTTTTGGTCGTTTTAAAAAAACTACTGGATGGATTTTCACCAAATTTACAAAAGCATGCTTTCGGGACCAAGCCGCTGCTCCTGCCGCAAATTTGGTGAAAATCCGTCCAGAGGTTTGGTAACTGGTGAATTTCAGGTGTTTTTCGGTTTTACTTGGAACCATAACGTCCCTTTAACAAAGTTTTTTTTACTGAATATCATAGGTTTTTAGTAGCGCAACTTAACCATAAAGTCCCTTTAACAAAGTTTTTTTACTGAATTTCATAGGTTTTTAATAGCACAACTTAACCATAATATTCCTGACTTTATATACATGTAACATAGAACATACTTTACCCTAGCTAGTGAATTTGATGTCCGTGGACTGTGCGAATGTCCGCGGATGGATGCGGACAACAGCAATACTACCCAAAAACTCAGGGGGTATCTTAAATTGTTATATCATGCCATATGAACACTTCATAAGTTCAAAAACCAGCACACAAACACATTATATGTACTAATAAATAAGACGTGGAACCTATGTATCTAACACATCAACCATTCTTTTAAATACAATATGTTCTAAAATGGAATATACCAAAAGAAGAAAAATAGCCTTCCAACATGATTACCTCACAGATACTCCACAACTAAGAGCAACAGCAGATGTACAGACCAGTAAGAACATACCTTACCAAAAGCTAGTAAGTGTACTTCATTTTACTCATATATTTCTAAAATGCCTGTATTAAATACAAAAATAGTGATATAATTTTTTTTCTCACAGAAATGTCTAGTACTCTGGAGTGGCTAGAAGAGCATTTCCCTCGTGCGGAAATGTCTGAAGATAGTGAACCTAATGGTAGACACTTTTCTGTATAAACCAATTAATAAATATTATTTTATATATATTTAACACATACATTTTTTTTGTACAGACCATACAAATATTGAAATTAGTAAACGAAAAGAATTATTAGATTAGACTCTCCAGCACATGTAAGAAAACATGGACATACTCATGGAAAATTTCAACAATTTTAAAAACTTTGTGGAGGATTACTTGAAAGAAAAAACTGGATACCATTGTCCCACATGTACCTGTCCCCCCCACCATATCCCACTCAATTATCTCCAAATCCTCTCCATGAACAAAAACGTTTTGATGAAACTTCCATCCCTTCTTCACCTCATATGAATCCTCTTGAAACCCACAATTCTCCTGTTTTTGTTTCAGTTTCTGCCTCACTTTCTCTGTCATAGAATTAACATCCATATAAAATAAAGTAAAATTATTATATTGTGTCCTAATTCATTTCTTGTCTTTTATTAAAAAGCAGTTTAGGTGTCCGCGGACAGCACACGTGTCCGGAATGTCTATAAAGAAACGAAAATGGGGGCATCCTAAGGACACTATGGGCCTCATTACACGGATGGCGGTGAACCATGGCGCTATTAGCGCCATGGTTCATGCCGGTAAAATACTGGCACCGCCTTGGTGGAAAGGGGAATCACCGCCCTATTCCAAGGTTGGCGGTGCGGTAATTCCCCCTTAGGGCTCTATGGGAATTGGGAAGGCGCTAATTACGGTACCGCAAATTGCGGTACCGTAATTAGCTCCCTGGTCTCTTTGCGGGTTGGTTTTTTAACGCCTGCAAAAAGCAGGCGTTAAATTCCCCAACCCGCAAAGGGACCTCGTAGTAAGGCGGCAAGGATTTACTGGTACCGGTAAAATACCGGTACCGGTAAACCCTTACCGCCATCCGTGTAATGAGGCCCTATATCTTTCCATACTGTTCACATGCAAGTTGAAACTGTTCTAAGAACACACCTGGTGTTCGGGATGTTCGCAATCAAAATACCACATGCGGTGTCCTGAAATGTTCGTAAATAAACAAAATGGGGGTGTCCTGAGGACGCTAAACTTGTCCGTATTGTTCGCAGGCGAGTTTAAACTGTTCTAAGAACACAGGCAGTATCCTGAAATGTTCGTAAATAAACAAAATGGGGATGTCCTCAGGACGCTATACCTGTCCGTATTGTTCGGAGGCAAGCTGAAATTGTCCTAAGAACACACACGGGGTCCTGAAATATTCGTAAATAAACAAAATGGGGTGTCCTGATGACGCTATACCTGTCCGTATGGTTAGCAGGTGAGTTGAAACTGTGCTAGGAACACACGCGGTGTCCTGAAATGTTCGTAAATAACCGAAATGGGTGTGTCCTGAGGACGCTATGCCTGTCCGTATTGTTCGGAGGCAAACTGAAACTGTCCTAAGAACACATGTTGTGTCCTGAAATATTCCTAAATAAACAAAATGGGGGTGTCCTGAGGACGCTAGACCTGTTTGTGCTGTTCGTAAGCAGGTTCAAACTGTTCTAAGAACACATCAAGTGTCCCGGGATGTTCGCAAATAAACAAAATGGGGTGTCCTGAGGATTCTATGCTTTTCGCTTGTGACACTCTTTTAATTAGTTTCAGGACCCGAACAGTGTCCGTAGAACACCAGCACGCATGCGCAAAACAGTTTCAGTGCATTTGATGTCCTGCAGTCCCCCGCTCTCTTCACTGACATGTTCGCGAAGCTATCATATGACGGCACCCACGCTGAATAATTTTAAACTACCTTTTCAAGCAATTCACAATATTTTTCAATAATAAATCACCATAGCACAAGTCCCAGTCAGTAATCATGAGTTTCTACATACTTTTTGAACCTTTTTGAACCTTTTTTTGGTGTTTGCTTTGTCCGCGGACAGCGCGTCGGTGCACGAACTGCGCACAAGCACCCCTATAAAAGGCCACACCCTAGAGCTCATTCTCATTCTGGCTATCTTACAGAACACAGTGCATTTTGCTGCCAACTTTCCAGATTTTCATCTGAAACCTGATGGCATCCATGGCTGCAGTACTGCCACCTGGTGCTACATCTGCCTCAGCACCACCCCCACCCCCTCCACCACCACCACCTCCCCAAGGGGCTGAAGAGGGGAACAGGAGTGAGGGTGCAGAGGAGGATGAAGAGGATGACGAGAATGAGGTAGTGGAAGTCCCTACTACCAGCACTCGGCGTGAGTCTTGGGTGTGGCGGTTATTTACCGTTCGTGGTAATGTACCTAAGGCATGTGTGAACCAAGTCACCTGCAATGAGTGCAAATGGTGCTCAGTTGCGGGAGGCTTGCTTCGTACAGCTTTGGGACAGCTACTATGAAGCGACACCTAAGGTCATTCCACACTGGGGCCATTCGCAAGGATGTACTTCCTCTACTACATCCTCCTTTTCCGATCCTGTCACCACAAGGAACACTCCTGTGGGACAGCATATTCCTCAAGCTGCCTCACAGGCCATACGCAATGCTGATGACCCTTACCTTTCGAGGGTCACAGTTGTGTGTATGTACTGCGACGCAGTACTCTGCAGGGGGAGAGACTTTGAAGTGCTTTTGAGACTCTGGTCTCAGAGCACGAGAAGATCTGCTCACTACCCAAGTAAGACCCGCTCTACATCTTCCTCTCTCCACCCGCCCTTTCTTATCCCTGTGGTTGGTGTCCCCCCTTAACCTCCTTTTCCCTGCTTTTCCCTCCTCTCCTAGTGTGTTGTGTATAAAAAAACAAAAAACAAATATAAACAACGAAAATAAATGAAGCTGGGCCTTGTGTATATTTTAGAAGTCCGCGGACAGTCCGCTAACATCTAAACTTTTGGGGTGCTGCCCTATAATAACCATTGCAGTTTTGTCTGGGAGGAAGTGGTGGCTCTGAAAAGAGCCTTTTGGTGGTGTTTGTTTGTGTTTGAAAAATTTGAAATGCTCAACACTTACTACAAAATGGATGCTGTAATTCCAAAAAAGGTTGCAATGCATTTTGTACATTTCTCAGAAAAATCTGATTGCCAGCATAAGTAAGATGGACTCCATCTCTGCGAAAAATGTATGTGCTACGAAACATAATATTTTCATTGTGAAAAAAGGACATGCCAAAATCTCTTAGAAAGGCACAAACAGCCTTATTGACATTGAGCCTTGCTTTCTCCATTTGTGGACCAAATGAAGAAGAACAAAGCCACATTTGCCCAATCCGTGAAAAAATTACTTGAGAATTTGGAAACATATCCATGACCTTCCCAAGTCCTTCTTTCATTGCAAATTGCAAAGAAATTCCAGACACATGTCCTAAACTGTTCGCTCTACAATGAATTACAATTATGTCTGGATGTTGCTCTGTCTCCAAAGTAGCACAGAGAGGTAGCAAGTTCAACCACTTCATTCCACGTACTCCATGCCAGTGTACTTCCACATGTGGGAATCCAAGATCTACAGCTACTCCACAGCTTTCTGCATGCACCTTCAACCAATGTATCCACTAGTCTCCCAAAATTCAAACAATCTGTTTTCTGAAACACACAGCCATAGCTATCTGTTGTTCTCTCAGCAAAAAGAGTATCTGAGAAACTCTCTCCTGGCACAACACACCCACTAAACTTTACTGACCAATCCCTTGCTCTGCTCATTCTCATTTGCATGCCTCCCCACCCCAAAATCCCTGGATGTAACGCGCGTTGTCCGCGGACTACCGTCATGTCCACGGACATATCATAACATGGACAGTCCTTCTACCATTTCCATTTCAATTTCTGTGCCATTCCCTGATTGGATATAACTAAGCAATCACACGACCATCCACCAATCACATCCAAGACCTCTACATCTAACTGCATCATCATAGATCAGCACTTCAAATGTACTGTTAATCTCTCTGAGTACAAGTGTTACATCATTGGAAAGCACCCTGTACAAGAAAAACTGTACAAGTCTCCAATATTTCTACTTGCAGCTGCATGCATATCCATATGCATGAACACAAACTACAGGTATACATAGTTTCTGTATAGTACATGTACAATTCTTATAGATTCATATAAACAAATTAACTGACTTTTAGCTTGTATAACCTATAAAATGAACTTACTCTCATTTTTCCCATCTCCTATAATCAACTGTTACTTCCAAACCTATCTGCTATTTAATTTCTTTTTACACACACATTTGCAAAGCATGTTGAACTAACATATTTAAAGTACAATATAAAGAGTTAACATACTCAAACAAAATTGCATGCACACACTATGTTCAAATATCAAAAAACAATACTTGTACAAAAACATAAAAATCAATGTCTAAATTAAAATCAGTGCTATATACAAACAAAATTACTATTTTGTTTCCTTTACAATTGCATTGAAGACCACTATCCTGAAAAGAAGCAGCCGAATTTGATGTACAAAGAAGAACTAAGAAGAAACCTGCTCTTTCCAGAAAAAAAGTAAGTTAAATACCACCATAATATTTGTACTATTACTCAATCACACTGTAAGGTTAATTCATGCTATTTCTGCGCCTAAAAATAGAGATTGTGCACCATTCTGTCCACAAATCCCCATTTCTTAAACAGAGATTTACAGGCAGAATGGCGCACAAGTTGCCATTTCTCGGCGCACAAATGAACCAACTCAGCCCCTAGAATTTTGATATTATAGAACAAACAACTGTTTTAATTGTATACCATTAGATTTACTATTTGTACTTCTCCACACCACTAGCTTACTTCCTACTGTCATCTGAACCCCAGTTTAGTAGCACATAAATTCAAGAATACCCATCCCAACTAGTTGTAGTTGCCCAATGCACAATCACACACCATCACATACATCTTTATCACCATACTCAGACACTCATGCACACAGCACACATACATTGCAGAACACCCCAACCTATACCTTCTTTATTTTTTTCAACAGACCCTAAAGAATGCCTACCAAAAATCAAGTCTGTAGAAAACAACGCAGAAGTAGAGCAAATGAAAATAGAAGTGTCCAAAATAAGCATACATCTTTAGCAGAATTTGTAAAAAAAGTTCAAACAAATAAGCTAATACAGTCATTTAGCGCAACAAAACAAGCTTCAAGTACAGAAACTTTGCCTCCTCTATCAAAATGTAAAACAAAACAAAAAACAATTAACAAAAATTCAGCTACCACTACTGATAAAACTGCTCCTAAAAATCTTGATATAGTGCCAAGTAAGCATACCAAAAAAAGTATTTTAGAAAAAATGTTCCGTCACAGAGTCCTTCAAATTCTTATAAAAACAGGAGAGAAATTAGGCACAGCCCTTGAAACCTATCGTAGGAAATTAAACTTAGAAGCTTTGATAGACAGTGCAATCCTTCTCAAAAGAAAGTTATTTTGTTTAGTGTTATACAAAATGAAACCACTAACAAAACTAATGACTAAATTACAAAAAAGACTTCTCAATAAATGAAATGTCAACAGAAATAACTTCTTAAATATCTGTGGAGGTGAGTGTAGTCACACTACAAGCACAGAACCATATTTTAATGAAGAAGCATACAAACAAAAGCAAACAAATACAATTGCAATACATAGCAGTGGACGAGGTTATAAAAAGATAATAATACCATAATGGAACAAGAAATACTGCTTACAAAAATATCCCCAGAAAACTTAGAATTACCTTTCCATTCAACTGAATCAGAAAGTCTAGTATACAAATGGCCATGCACGTCAATGTGTAACATTCCCAAAAAATCGTTCAAGTCTTTACGCCAATTCCTAAATCAATAAGTGAAAGGCAGAGACAAAATCAAAATTAAACTACTGCAAAATATGTATACCTTTCCAGTGCGCAAGTACACAGGACTACAAGGACATTCATCGGCCTGCATTTCAGGACCTATTTGCAAAACCACATTCCATTATATCAAAATGATATCAATACTTCATTCAACTATAAGAAATCTAGTCTATATAAACTGTGCTATGCTAAAAGTCCTGCTTTAGCACTAGCCAATTTAAATAACATTCTTCTACATGGTACAGCAAAAGACCTACTTGACGAAATCGACAATATCCAGAAAAAATATTCTGGAAGTGAAAGCCACTCACAGAATGAAATAGCTTTAAAACAAATTAGCAACAATTATATGCATGTCAACCTTCTACTACACACATACAAAAAAGAAATACTGAAATTTAAAAGTACATCTGCTGAAGTACCAAACCATGTGTGTGTATGTTGCCGCAGAACTTTTATAAAAATAACACAAAAACCGTTAGCCTTAACATATAAAATAGAAGACAATGAAGATTCAAAATTGTTCGAATTAGCTCTCTACCTTATAGCAGAAAACAAATACAAAATAACTGACCCCTTAACACTTTGCAGTTACTGCACTACAAAACTTGACAACAACCAAACTCCTTCAAGTGCTATCACAAATAATTTGGAATTATTTCCACTACCAAAACCACTACAATAACTCAATTTATATGAGAGCATCATAATTCAAACAGTGCACCCCTTTCAAGCAATAATACGCCTTCAACCAAAAACAGCAAAATTACCTCCCTCTGAATTAGTGAAAGGTATTTGTGGAAAATTAGTGTATTTACCATTAGATCTAAAACAAAATGTGCACACTCTGGGAGTGCAACGTCCAATGGAGCAATCTTTAAATATCTTAGTAAATGGTGTACCTACTGTTAGGGAGAATTCTCTGTTTAGGCTGAATTTCCTAACCTAGTGAGTCCCCCAGCAGCTTTGCTGGATTTCTGGAGTTTGTTTTTTTCCATCCTGCCAAGAGTGGGACTCTTTTCCCCCCACTCTTGGACATGAATGTGTGTAATTCCTTTGAATGTCAATGTGTTCTATGGGCTATGGGGTCTTTTACTTCATAGGGTCTCATATGTTTTTCTATGTGTGTTACACTGCACCCTACGTGCCGTAACACTGGGGCGTCCTAGCGGACCTCCACCATAGACTCCATACCCGGAGACTGACTACTGTCTCCCCGGGCATGTAAAGTCACCATTGGCTTTACTTGACCTAAATTTACTAACAGAACTAGTACAAACCATCTTATTGTGGATGTACTAGTAGGGGTAATTCGATTACTCCTGGATCGGTTATTCGAGGGGGCACTGTCCCGTCCCCCCTCATCGAGTTTTGGCTGGTGGCAATGGAAACTACTTGTTATGTTCGACCCCGAACCTAACCCTATGGGATTCGTCCCATTGTTAGAGATTGATACTTTTCCTCGTTAATCTCTAACGTACCACCGGTCCACTTATCTTAAATAAGTTTATCGGATGGTATTTTCTGCCAGAACTCGGTTTTTAAAATGGCATCTGTGTTCGTCTCTGTGAGTCCTAAACCAAAGGTTGAGCCCTTTGTTCCACTTTTGGCGGGCCTCTCTACAGAGGCCCTCCAAAGTGGTGCCATTCTGTCTGGGTTACCACAGGGGTGTGGGAGGGGGTTTAGGCACCCTGGACCGAGTTGCCTTTCCAACTCCGGTCGCACACTGGTGTGATTGGCCTAAGTGGTGAGCCTCCCCGCTCACCACTTAGCATGTGTTGATTGACAGCTAGGCTGAATGAATGGGGGTTTTCTGCATAAAAGCAGGGCTTTTGGGACTGGATCTTCAGAAGTCGCCACAGGACCTAAGAATCCGACGAGGGTAACGCTGAGCCGACCTGCACGACGACACCTCCGGTGGAGCCCTGCGGAACCGACTCACCACTTCCCGACGACAGAGGAGTTCTCCCTGCCGGAGAGGCTCTTCTCCTGACTGGTGGGAACAACCAGTCCCCTTTGCTTTTTCTTCGCCTCAGGATGCAGTGGTCGAATTGCCCGTGCAGAGCACCTCGGCAACCGGATAGCCACTACCCCTGTACCGTGACCAAAATGTGGTGCCTTGTGACGGAGCACTCCGCGGCTGGTCTCTTCCCTGGTGGTGCACCGGACTTCACTTTTCTTCGACGACGAGATCATCTCTACTCTTGGCAAAGACCCGACGTGCATCCACCACCAGGAACAACTGCCCCCGCTGAAGCTGTCTCTCCACAAACAAGGTACCGTGTCCGCCTGGCTTCCCTTTCGATCGGTTCGAGGGAGGTGTCTTAATCCTCTCCTTTCCGTGGGTCGCCTCCAAGCTTTCTCACGTATTGTTCTGAACTGGTTCAATCTGCCGATAACAATTTGCTACAAAGACTCAAACGCATTTCCACTAGAGACTTTTTGAGACATATCGCCTTGCCTCTCTCCGAGTGGGCCTGGCCTCTGAACTTTATGATCTATTGTGGTTCTTGCCTTCTTGGCTTGCATTTTACCCGTGAAGTATTGAACTGTGTTGATTTCGTAATCTGCCTGTTTTTCTCTCCCGTCCTAACTAATATTAGAGTGCCATCTAGGTTGAGGCATACACCTCTGTCTGCAAATAAGTGATGCCGGTAGAACCTAGACTTGTCGAAATATTGTTAGGGGGATTGATCGTTTCTTCTTTGTAGAGTAATTGTGATTGAAGTGTTTGCCGTGATAGTGCCATAGTGTTTTTCATAGATGTTCCGTTATAAATAAATACCTTAATATCTTTACACTGAGTCTCGTTGCGTGTTTGCTTGTCTTACTGTGAAGAATTGCCCTATCTTGTATACTCCACATACTGCTTAACTCTTCTTGAGGGAAGTCTGACTGCTCAGCCACAGCTACCAAGTGAATCTGTGTGGTACAGACTGCTACCAAGTGGATTTACTGCCAAACACCTGTAGTCCTAAATCTTTTGCAGTGGTCCCAGAGGGAACTGCACAGGTTTCAGCCTAACACTGGTGTACAGCGGTGGGATTTGTATCGAGTATACAGTTTAGAGTGCTTTTCGACACTTTAGGATAACTAACCACAAAACTTAGCACTGGAAAGCAACTTTCAAAAACATGTCTACGATGGAAACTTACAGTCAAGAATCCTTGTCAGGTGAAAATACTGAGAGTTTGCGAGCTCTCTGTAGGCAAGAGAATCTTTTTGTAAGAGGCAAGAAGTTAGAATTAATAGAGAGATTGCTGGCGAACCAAAGTCTGGGTACTGGTTCAGAGGAACCAAATTCTCCAGCAAAGGTAGATACAGCGATGGTGTTGATCTGAATCGTAATTCTGATGATAGCGATGAAGAGGCCGACGAGGACGGAGAGGCTAACGAAACTGTCCCCCCTGCTCCTCTACCTGCCTTACCAGCTGTGCCTACGGGGCCCATACCAGGTCCCACAAGTAACCCTGCTTATTTTGAACTTGAAAAAATGAAGCTCGAATTAGAATACAAACGGTTCTTGGCTCAATCTGAACGAAACCAAGAGCTCGAGTTCAGACGGATGAATGCCCAGGCTGAGCAGAAGCAAACTGAGTTAAGACTCAGGGAAATAGAACTTAATCACGAGTTAGAGATGAAAAAGTTGTCTATCAAAAATGCTTCTCTCTCCTCTGGTTCCTCTAGGAGCTCCAGTCCCAAAAGACCCCGGATGGCGAAGGAATTAGTGGGTATGTATGAACCAAGATTGGATGTGTTGGATTGGTTAAAGCTGTTTGAGTACAATCATGGGCTCCAGGACATCACCGGGAATGATTTACTTCCCTGGTTGTTCTCTAGGCTCCCTCCTGTTGCGACTGATGTGGTAATGGAGTTGGGGGAGGCGGATAAGACGGATTACGAAAGTGTGAAACTAGCTTTAATAGCTAGATTCGGGAAGACCCCTTCCCAGTATCTTAAGAGGTTTAGAACCCTCAAAAAGCATGATGGTACCCCTTGGGCTACCTGGGTGAGTGAAGGGTTGAAAAACTTAGAGGGATGGTTTAAGGGTTACAAAGTGAACCCTTATGAGGGTATGAAGAATCTTTTTATGTTGGAGTCGATTTATGATGCCTGTTCTCCTGAGCTCAGACAGCACTTGGCTGATTCAAAGGAATTGGATTCCCGGACGCTAGCTAGGGCTGCTGACTTGTGGGTTGCCAACAGGGCTACTCATAAGGATTCTGGGGCAACTCAGAAAAAGGATGAGGGAAAACAGCCTAAAAAAGACTCAAAAGAGAATTCGAATAACTCAAATTCCAAAGAGGGCCCCAAACAAAACCAGAAGGGTAAGCCACCGGGAAAACCACAGCAGAATAGTGTGTCTTCTGGTGCCAAACCGGAAGGAGGTCAGAACAAGCCACCATTCCAAAAAGCGTTCGGTAAATGCTTTGTTTGTGGCTCGACTGACCACGTGAAAGGAGATCCCAGATGTAAGGGTAAACCTTCAGGGGTCCAGCTTGTCTCCTTAGCCTTCGCTCCAGAGGAGGAAGTCCAAATGGCAAGTGGAAACTTTCTACTGCTAGCTGACGAACCCATTGGAGTCTCAGCCAGCGTTTCTTCAGTATCTCTGGGGTTGTGGAAACAGCAGAATTTAGATGTCTATAATTCTATCCCCGATAATACTAAAGAGTATTATAAGGACAGTGTCCAGGTGAATGGTCAGGATTCTCCTGCCATTAGGGACACTGGGGCCAGCATAACTGTGGTGGATAAATCGTTTTTTCAGGCTGAGGATGTTGCTAAGGCACCCAAACGCCTCACCAAGTTAGCTGGAGGGCCTGTGCAGATGCTTCCCCAATTACCAGTTCTCATCCAGTGTAACGACATGACTGTGAAGATACCTGTCAGCATACAGAGTGAGGTACCAGGACGCGTACTCTTGGGTAACGAATTGAAAACTCTCGGAGTTGTATCGCATACTCCCAGACCTCCTAGTAAATGGTTACAGGAGCTAACCAGACCTGCAAGAGAGAGGACCATGCGCGGTACTCTCCAGGAGATGATGAAGAAGGAAATCACTCCTGCTCCACTGGAATTGTCGGCAGCTGTCTCCAAGAAATCAGAAGCGAAAGGGAAACCTAAGACTTCTATCCCGAAACCAGCAGCCAGCATTTCAGTGCAGCCAACACGGACTTCCCCGCGGTTGTCCAAAGTTACACCCGTAACTCCACCTCCAGCTGAGGCTGAGAGGGAGGTACAACCCTGTGTGGTAGAATTAGACTCTGAGGAAGAGCTAATGGAAGGCCAGGAACTCATTGGAGATCTGGATCCTGTTGACCATCCTGAGCTGCAGTCTTTACTGGCAGAAGGTGGACTCAGCAGGGCAGACTTCAGTAAGGGACAGAGAGAATGTCCAACTCTGGAAGGTCTTCGCCACCAGGCAGAAGCTCAGGCTGAAGGGCAAGAGCCTGGGAAATACAGGTTGCACTGGGCAGATGGCCTCTTCTACAGTGAACCGACCGAGTCTGCACCTGGAGATTACAAACGACTTGTAGTACCCCAAGAGAACAGACCACAGTTCCTGCAGTTAGCCCACAAGATTCCTTTGGCTGGTCACTTGAGTTTCAAGAAGACTAAGGAAAGGCTCTCTCTCTACTTCTATTGGCCAAAGATGGGGGCCGAAGTAGAAAAACACAGCAGGAGCTGCCACACCTGCCAGACCTCTAGTAAAGTTGGCTCCAAGAATGTGGCACCTTTAGTGCCTCTCCCAGTTGTGGGAGTCCCGTTTGAGAGAGTAGGGATTGACATTGTTGGTCCCCTTGATCCTCCAACCTCCTCAGGCAACAGGTTTATACTTGTTGTAGTAGACCATGCTACTAGGTATCCTGAGGCAATTCCTATGAGGACTGTTACAGCTCCGGCTGTGGCTAAGGCCCTCCTTGGTATTTTTACTAGGGTCGGGTTTCCTAAGGAAGTAATCTCTGACAGGGGGTCAAACTTTATGTCCCACTACATGAAAGCCATGTGGAAAACCTGTGCAGTTACTTACAAGTTCTCAACAGCTTACCACCCACAAACCAATGGGTTGGTAGAACGGTTCAACCGAACCATGAAGAGCATGATAGGTGCTTTAGAGGAACCCCTTAAGCGTAAGTGGGACCTTCTACTGCCATGCCTTCTCTTTGCTTATAGAGAAGTCCCTCAGGAGGGAGTAGGTTACTCGCCCTTCGAACTTCTCTATGGTCATCCCGTCAGAGGTCCATTGGCCCTGATTAAGGAGGGGTTGGAGAGTGCTCTTTCCCCGAAGCCAGTCAGAGTGACTGACTACGTGATAGGTCTCCGGAGGAGAATGTCGCACATGATGACGGAAGCAAGCAATAACTTGAAAGCTGGACAAGCATTGATCAAGCACTGGCACGATCAAAAGGCTAACATGGTTGAGTTCGCTCAAGACCAGCTCGTTCTCGTTATAATCCCAACAAGGCAGTGGGCCTTGCGAGATAAGTGGATGGGACCCTTCCGAGTTGTGGGTAAACTTGGAGAGGTTAACTATCTGGTGGACTTGGGCAATCCCAGGGAGGCTCCGACAGTCTTCCACACCAACCGCCTCAAAGCGTATGTCTCACGACCTGATGTAGAAGCGTTGCTTCTAGCATCATCCGAGGAAGAAGAAGAGAGTGAAGCACTTCCGGATCTCCTCAGAGGCTTACCTTTAGACGAACAAATTGAAGGAGTAAATCTCTCCTCCAATCTGACACCCGAGCAACAAGAAGAGTGCAAATCCATGTTGAATCAGTTTGCCTCTCTGTTCTCGCTTTCACCAGGCTTGACCCCTTGGGGCCAGCATGACATACTCACTGGTGACTGTCTGCCAGTCAAAAGCAGAGGATACAGAATGTCAGAAAACGTACAAACCCACATCAAAGGTGAGGTCAGCAAGATGCTTGATCTCGGGGTAATAGAGCCCTCTACTAGTCCATGGTCTAGCCCAGTTGTGTTAGTACCAAAGGCCGAATCTAAAGAGCTTAGATTCTGCGTGGATTATAGAGCTCTTAATGCAGTCACCAAGACTGATGCCCACCCTTTGCAAAGAACAGATGAGTTGGTGGATAAACTTGGCGCCGCCAAGTTCCTCAGCACATTTGACTTGACGTCAGGCTATTGGCAATAGCCCTGACAGACCATGCCAAGGAGAAAACTGCATTTTCTACCCCCGTTGGCTTATACCAGTTTAAGGTAATGCCTTTCGGATTGAAGAATGCACCTGCTACGTTTTAACGGATGGTAAACCAGGTTCTGAAGGGATGGAGGACTTCTGCATGGCATACTTGGATGACATCGCAGTGTTCAGCAATTCCTGGGAAGAACATGTAACCCACCTGAGAGATGTTTTGCAGGCTCTTGGACGAGCCAATCTGACCATAAAGGCAAGTAAATGCCAAATTGGACAGAGTACGGTAGTCTATCTTGGACATGAGGTAGGAGGTGGAGAAATAAGGCCTTTGCTCAGTAAGATTGAAGCTGTGCAAAATTGGACAACACCTACTACTTAAACCCAAGTGAGAGCCTTCCTAGGCCTCACTGGGTATTACAGGAATTTCATAGAGAACTATGGGACCATAGCTTCTCCACTGAATGTCATCTCCTCGCCCAAATTTCCTAAGAAGGTTAAATGGAACGAGGAGTGCAAGCAGGCTTTTGAAAACCTGAAAAAGGCTCTTTGCCAAGCCCCAGTACTCAGAGCTCCTGATTACCGCCAACACTTCATTGTGCAGACAGATGCTTCAAATGTAGGGATAGGTGCCGTACTCAATCAACTGGATGGGAAAGGTAGGGAGCACCCCGTTTGCTTCATCTGCCGCAAGCTGAAAGATCCTGAAACAAGGTGGGCAACAATCAAAAGAGAGTGCTTTGCTATCATGTGGGCTCTGAAGAAGTTTAGGCCGTACTTGTATGGTTCTACTTTCGCAATTCAGACTGACCACCAACCCTTGAGATGGTTAATGCAAATGAAAGGAGAAAACCCAAAACTATTGAGATGGTCGATCTGCCTGCAAGGGTTTGATTTCACCATTGAGCACAGGTCAGGATGTCACCACCAAAATGCTGATGGTCTCTCTAGGATGTATGTCATCGACTAGAGGTATGAGATTCATCCAGGAGTGGATTAAATCCTCCTGTCCCTTAGTCTGGGGGGGTGAGTGTTAGGGAGAATTCTCTGTTTAGGCTGAATTTCCTAACCTAGTGGATCCCCAGCAGCTTTGCTGGATTTCTGGAGTTTATTTTTTTCCATCCTGCCAATAGTGAGACTCTTTTCCTCCCACTCTTGGACATGAATGTGTGTAATTCCTTTGAATGTCAATGTGTTCTATGGGCTATGGGGTCTTTTACTCCATAGGGTCTCATATGTTTTTCTATGTGTGTTACACCGCACCCTACGTGCCGTAACACTGGGGCGTCCTAGCGGACCTCCACCATAGACTCCATACCCGGAGACTGACTACTGTCTCCCCGGGCATGTAAAGTCACCATTGGCTTTACTTGACCTAAATTTACTAACAGAACTAGTACAAACCATCTTATTGTGGACGTACTAGTAGGGGTAATTCGATTACTCCTGGATCTGTTATTCGAGGGGGCACTGTCCCGTCCCCCCTCGTTGAGTTTTGGCTGGTGGCAGTGGAAACTACTTGTTATGTTCGACCCGAACCCGAACCTATGGGATTCGACCCATTGTTAGAGATTGATACTTTTCCCCGTTAATCTCTAACGTACCACCGGTCCACTTATCTTAAATAAGTTTATCGGATGGTATTTTCTGCCAGAACTCGGTTTTTAAAATGGCATCTGTGTTCGTCACTGTGACTCCTAAACCAAAGGTTGAGCCCTTTGTTCCACTTTTGGCGGGCCTCTGTACAGAGGCCCTCGAAAATGGTGCCATTCTGTCTGGGTTACCACAGGGGAGTGGGAGGGGGTTTAGGCACCCTGGACCGAGTTGCCTTGCCAACTCCGGTCGCACTCTGGTGTGATTGGCCCAAGTGGTGAGCCTCCCCGCTCACCACTTAGCATGTGTTGATTGACAGCTAGGCTGAATGAATGGGGGTGTCCTGCATAAAAGCAGGGCTTTTGGGACTGGATCTTCAGAAGTCACCACAGGACCTAAGAATCCGACGAGGGTAACGCTGAGCCGACCTGCACCACGACACCTCCGGTGGAGCCCTGCGGAACCGACTCACCACTTTCCGACGACAGAGGAGATCTCCCTGCCGGAGAGTCTCTTCCCCTGACTGGTGGGAACAACCAGTCCCCTTTGCTTTTTCTTCGCCTCAGGACGCAGTGGTCCAATTGCCTGTGCAGAGCACCTCGGCAACCGGATAGCCACTACCCCTGTACCGCAACCAAAAGGTGGTGCCTTGTGACGGAGCACTCCGTGGCTGGTCTCTTCCCTGGTGGTGCACCGGACTTCACTTTTCTTAGACGACGAGATCATCTCTACTCTTGGCAAAGACCCGACGTGCATCCACCACCAGGAACAACTGCCCCCGCCGGAGCTGTCTCTCCACAAACAAGGTACCGTGTCCGCCTGGCTTCCCTTTCGATCGGTTCGAGGGAGGTGTCTTAATCCTCTCCTTTCCGTTGGGTCGCCTCCAAGCTTTCTCACGTATTGTTCTGAACTGGTTCAATCTGCCGATAACAATTTGCTACAAAGACTCGAACGCATTTCCACTAGAGACTTTTTGGGACATATCGCCTTGCCTCTCTCCGAGTGGGCCTGGCCTCTGAACTTTATGATCTATTGTGGTTCTTGCCTTCTTGCCTTGCATTTTACCCGTGAAGTATTGAACTGTGTTGATTTCGTAATCTGCCTATTTTTCTCTCCCGTCCTAACTAATATTAGAGTGCCATCTAGGTTGAGGCATACACCTCTGTCTGCAAATAAGTGATGCCGGTAGAACCTAGACTTGTCGAAATATTGTTAGGGGGATTGATCGTTTCTTCTTCGTAGAGTAATTGTGATTGAAGTGTTTGCCGTGATAGTGCCATAGTGTTTTTCATAGATGTTCCGTTATAGATAAATACCTTAATATCTTTACACTGAGTCTCGTTGCGTGTTTGCTTGTCTTACTGTGAAGAATTGCCCTATCTTGTATACTCCACATACTGCTTAACTCTTCTTGAGGGATGTCTGACTGCTCGGCCACAGCTACCAAGTGAATCTGTGTGGTACAGACTGCTACCAAGTGGGTTTACTGCCAAACACCTGTAGTCCTAAATCTTTTGCAGTGGTCCCAGAGGGAACTGCACAGGTTTCCGCCTAACACCTACAAAAGAAAATAAAATTGGCAACTGGTAGATTTACATAAAGTTAGACAAGCCTTGCAATATCTAAAAGACAATAATGAATACTACAAAGAAATTAACATTGAAGAAAACTTGACGGAAACCACTGAAATAATTGAAGAGTCACCAGAAGCTGGTCAATTTGAGCTTCTAGATCCTGCTACAGTATCCAATACTTTAGACCATTATACAATTCATCCATTGTACTCTAATGACACCATAGTAGATGCACTAGAAACGTACCAAAAGCGACAAACAAAAAGGTCACCAATCAGCATATGGGAAAAAAGTATAGAAGCACGTGCTTTTCCTCTACTCTTTCCTACTGGCAAAGGAGGAAGATACGATGATAGACCTATTCAAATAACAGGATCAGAATACCTCTCGTTACGGATGTATTCTGAAGATCCCAGATTTAAACAAAATGTGGAATAGATATTCCGCCTACTCTTTGAAAATGAACCAGCAACTTTATGGTACGGAGTTGCACATACATTAAAATCAGGATCCCACTTTCAAAATATGTCAGCTACACAATTATTACAAAAATGAGGTTTTACAATCAAGTATTACAAATCTATTAGCAAACATGTGTGGTCTAAAGAGTACTGGTTTTGACGTCATGGAGATGTACGTTGTATGATAAGAAACCTTGGCCCACCCACTTGGTTTGTTACATTAAGTTGTGCAGAATATGCATGGGAAGATTTACATGATTTCCTACGCAAATCAAACAAAAACAAAACAAACATAGACATACTAACACCTGGAGAACTTTGTTCTCTAGATCTTGTTAATGTTTCAAGATATTTTCACCATTGCTTCATTGCAATGCTACACTTTATTTGTAATAAAACTGTTTCTCCCCTCGGAGAAGTGCAACACTTCTTTTGGAGAAATGTATACCATGCCAGAGGAGCACCACATATTCACATGCTTTTATGGATTAAAGATGCTCCTAAATTTGGTCAAGACAAGGACGCCACTGTGTTACAGTTTATTGAAAAATATGTCACTTGTGAAATTCCATCAGAAGCAACAAAAAGTGTTCTTCATGCACAAATTTTACAATTTCAAAGACACAAATGTGGCAAATATTGTCGTTGCAAATACAAAAAGAAAGGGAAATACTACACCAAATGTCGCTTTGGTTTCCCTACACCGTTTACAAAATAGGTCAAGTAAACAACTTCATGTCTTCAGTTAGACATAGTGTTAAAGGTAAATCACTTAAAATACATATTACATAAAACGAACAGAAGAAGAAAAATATATCAATGATTACAATGCAATCATTGCCCACTTATGGAATGCAAACATAGATGTGCAGTACATTGCAGACAATTCCACTGCAGTTGCACAATATGTTACAGCATACTTAAACAAACAAAGCAGAAATAAACAGTGCTCCAAGTCCTCTGGAATGATCTGTCATCAGACAAAATACTGCCTCAGAAATTATACAGCTTGGGCATAAAAATGCTCTCCCATATAGAATGTGGCTCCTATGAAGCAGCAGATCGTTTAACTGGTACTGCTTTGTATGGAAAATCTGAAAATATAGTATGGCTAAGTCTTGGTCCTGCTAAACCTAGAAAAAGAGTTCTAAAATCATACAACGATATAGAAACAATAGCCAAACATGATCCCAACGCCAAGACATTTTAAAAAACTATTTACTGAACACATACTACCCAAACAGAAGTACCACTTTGGAAACCATGTGTCTATACCACATAGCCCAAAGCTTCACAAACAAAAATAATATAAAACCTGATGAAAAAAAAAGGTAAATACAGAGTGTCAAATTGTGAAGGCAGCTTAGTAAAACTCACCAAACCAAAATTAATTAATCATATCAAATTGTCATTAAAGACTCCTCAACATAAAGAACTATATTACATGTCCCTGCTACAACTCTTTAGACCATGGAGAAAAGAAGAAGAAATACTAGATAACTATCACTCCTATGAAGACGCTTTCAAAGCACTATAACCAATGTAAAATGTACACAGTACAAAACAATGTTGAACAATGAACAGCAACATGAAGAAGAACTCCAGGCCCAACTAGATAAGGACACTCCTGACAGTAGTCAACCTTCTGTAACAGGAAGCCAAGAACCACTGAGAGAGCCACTAATAACACATGAGGCAGAATTAGCTATGACAGAAGTAGAAAACACCATGTGTCAGTATGAAGATAAAGAAGACTTAACTATACTACAATCAAAACTAAACAATGAGCAACATAGCATTTTTCATGAAGTAACAAAAGAAATTGCACATTGTGTACATCATGAAAACAAAGAATGCACCTGCCAAAATTACAAACCTATACTACTGTACGTCAGTGGTGAAGCTGGTTCTGGCAAAACATTCTTAATCAAAATCATCAGTAAATTACTTCAACAATTGACAAACAACAAACTGTCAGCTGTTATCACTGCCCCCACAGGTTTAGCTGCCTACAACATAGGCGGTGTCACTTTACACCAATTACTACACCTGCCAGCAGAACACCAAAATAAATTAGACTATTACAAACTTTCTACAGAAGCTGCAATGGAACTACGCAGAGTATTAAAACACATGAAAATGCTACTAATAGATGAAGTGAGCATGGTCTCCAACCTAATGTTGGCTTTGATTCACCTCAGATAACAAGAAGTACTCAAAACAAACTACGAAGAGCTCTTTGGAGGAAAACACATTATTGTTTTCGGAGATCTTCTTCAATTGACACCAGGGAAAGGTGAGCCTATTTTTAAAACATTAGGACACAAACTCTGCCATAAAACTGTTGGCAGCATTGGAAATGTCAACCTCTGGCAACATTTCCAATACAGAGAATTAACAGAAAACATGCGGCAATCTGCAGATCTCACTTATGCCAATATCTTAAAAAGTAAAAAAGTATTAGAGTTGGAATATTATCTCAAGAAGCACAAGCAATATCAAAAACTCGGCACATTCATGCACTTTATGGCAATAATGCATGTGCTACGGATGTTATGGAACAATTAGCCCACAAAAATGTCAATTGTATGGCCTTAATACCAACTCTTGAAAGCTGTTTCAAATTCAATGAAACAATGTTAAAAAAAATAAATGCAACCAATAATTGAAATTAGCGCCACAGACAAACTAGACATACATTGTATGACACTACCCATGTGTGAACAAGCCACAACGAGACTAAATAGTTTAGAAAATTCAATCTCCAACACAGCTGGATTGGAATAAATATTAAAATTATCCTTAAATTGGAGAGTAATGCTTAAACGTAACCTTGACGTGGATCAAAAACTAGTTAATGGAGCACTGGGTACAGTTTTTGGCTTTCAAACATACCCACGTGTCAACAACATTCAGTTTGTCAATATTCTCTTTGACAAACTTTCAGAAGTGAAAAGGATAGGATGCTCAACAGCTCGATTCCTTCTCTTCAAAGACATGTAAGTATGCAGAGAACAATTTTCTCTAACTCTTGCATACGCAGTCACCATTCATAAATCACAAGGTCTTACCCTAGACAAAGCATTGATAGACATTGGTAACACCGTCTTTAAAGAAGGCATGAGGTACGTAGCACTATCACGGTACGTACACTTGACGCTCTATTTCTAATCAACTTTGATGCAAGTAAAGTAAACGCTGATATTCCTTGCATTTTAGAATACAATAGACTTTGTTCACTATACACCCCATCTAAAAACATATCCTGTTCCACAAAAAGTAAAATGTTCTAAAAGAAAACTAAATCAAACAGAAATGAAACAGGATGTAACTGCAAATTCTCCAAAGAGAATAAAAAAAAACGAATACTTCATCAAGTACCACAAACAAAAAAGAAACTATTAGGGAAAGTAAACCAGGTACTTCTTCAAAAAAGGAAGACAAACTCAAAAAAAGCACTCAGATACAGAACTACTTGGTCCATTTAAACTTTCAAATGTAATTGTTGTAAGTTGCTATGCAAATGTAGCAATGAATATTCTATTTCAATTACCACCAATTGTTGACAACATTTACTTACACAGTACAGACTAATTGTGTTTGCAAATGTTAGTACTTCAAAGAAACTCAACAAATAATCCTGACAACACGTATAGTGTTTATGGAATAAGACAACAATTGGACTACTGTGCTGGAATGGTGAAATTCACTCTAAACTCACAGGAAGATCCACAAGAATGTCTAATGTACTTACTACAAGTACTGGAAAACAAAAACATACCTATAAATGAAATATTCCAGATTTCATACATGTGGAAACATACATACACTCTCTGCAACAATGTGACACAAGAACAAATCCCAAATGAGCGCTTTGTGTATGTATCAATACCTAATTGTGAATCTGTTCCATTTCAGAAACTTGTACAAAATGCAAACCATGGTACATTACGTACTACCTGCAATTCGGATAATCGCTCCACCTTACTAATACAAACACATAGTAAATACGTAATATTAATGCTTCTACGTTACAATACAGATGGTACCAAAAACAACTGCAGGATGACTTGATTCGCACATGGTCAAGTATCACTTGGTAAGAAAACCTTCACAACAATAGGTATAATCTACCACACAGGAGCCACAACCAATGCAGGTCACTATACTGCATATATAAAAATTAAATGTGGATGGTTCGAATGTAATGATAGTACCATTACTCTAAAGCAGAGATTACCTGCACATCTTACAAACGCTTATTTAATCTTCTTAAAAACAAAATGTATTGACTAAACTGTACTTAAACATAAACTAAACTTCTATTAAAAAAACTATAAACTGTTACAATATGCCAACAGCTATATAACTGCCTCAAGATTCTACAGCAACTAAACAGATAAATGAATACTACTAAATTATATTAAAAAGAAATAGTTAGAATACACCAACTGGTATCTAACTGCCCCAAGATTTTCAATAACCAAACAGATAAATCAATACCACTACATTATAACAAAAAATAGACAGTTAGAATACACCAACTGGTATCTAACTGTCCCAAACTTTTACAATGTTCAAAAAGATAAATCAATACCACTTCATTATAACAAAAAATACACAGTTACAATATGTCAACGGGTACCTAACTGCTTCAAAAATCTGCAACAAGCCAATATATAGAGCATTAGCCAGAAACAACAAGTGAACACTGAAAACAAACAAAAAAATAGACTATAGCATAACAAAAAAAGGTTTTTTTTGTTAATCCAACATGGATTTTTTTTCTCCCACAGACCCAATGATTTTAGCAACAAACACAGAAACTGAGCAAATTGCACAGTACACTGGTTTGTATTCTACTAAATATGAGGGTAAAACAAAAACTGTTGATTATTTAATGTTATAAGTCATTACAAAATACCAATACTAACATGATCTTTTATTTTATCACAGAAATGAACAAGAAATACATGTACTCCAGTTACTAAACCAAATAGTAAGTATATTATAATAAGTGCAACCATCGCAGCAAATCACACCCATAATGACTTATAACTTCGGTGCTTATAAATGTGGTCTTGTCCATGCACCCAAGACTATAGGCCTTGCCCACAACCATCACAGCATATCACACCCATAGTGGCTTATAACTTTGTTGCTTATAAATTTGTTCTTGGATCCCAAAGTTATAAGCCACTATGGGTGTGACATGCTGCGGTGGTTGTGGCCAGGGCATAGAGTCTTGGGTGCATGGCCATATGGCCATGCTCCCAAGACTCTATGCCCTGGCCACAACCAACGCAGCATATCACACCCATACAGTCAAACATTTTAACTATGCCATATGGGCACTTTTAATGTCCGCGGACGTGATAAGTGTTCTTAGAACAGTTTCAACTTGCCTACGAACAGTACGGACAGGCATAGCATCCTCAGGACAACCCCATTTTGTTTATTTACGAGCATCCCAGGACACATGATGTGTTCTTAGAACACTTTCAACTTGCCCGCGAACAATACGGACAGCGTCCTCAGCACACCCGCATTCCGTCCATTTACGAACATTTCAGGACACTGCATGTGTTCTTAGAACAGTTTCAACTTGCCTGCGAACAAAATGGACAGGCATACCGTCCTCAGGACACACCCATTTTGTTTATTTTTTAACATTTCAGGACACTGCATGTGTTCTTAGGACAGTTTCAGCTTGCTTGCGAACAATTCAGACAGGGATAGCGTCTTTTAATGTCCGCGGACATGATGAGTGTTATTAGAACAGTTTCAACTTGCCTACGAACAGTACGGACAGGCATAGCGTCCTCAGTACAGCCCCATTTTGTTTATTGACGAGCATCCCAGGACACATGATGTGTTCTTAGAACACTTTCAACTTGCCAGCGAACAATACGGACAATGTCCTCAGGACACCCCCATTTCGTCCATTTACGAACATTTCAGGACACTGCATGTGTTCTTAGAACAGTTTCAACTTGCCTACGAACAAAACGGACAGGCATACCATCCTCAGGACACACCCATTTTGTTTATTTTCGAACATTTCGGGACACTGCGTGTGTTCTTAGGACAGTTTCAGCTTGCTTGCGAACAATTTCAGACAGGACACTTGATGTGTTCTTAGAACAATTTCAACTTGCCTACGAACAGTACAGACAGGTATAGCATACTTAGGACACCCCCCATTTTGTTTATTTACGAACATCCCAGGACACATGATGTGTTCTTAGAACACTTTCAACTTGCCAGCGAACAATACGGACAACGTCCTCAGGACACCCCCATTTCATCCATTTACGAACATTTCAGGACACTGCATGTGTTCTTAGAACAGTTTCAACTTGCCTACGAAATAAAACGGACAGTCATACCGTCCTCAGGACACACCCATTTTGTTTATTTTCGAACATTTCGGGACACCGCGTGTGTTTTTAGGACAGTTTCAGCTTGCTTGCGAACAATTTCGGACAGGACACATGATGTGTTCTTAGAACAATTTCAACTTTCCAACGAACAATACGGACAGCGTCCTCAGGACACACCCATTTTGTTTATTTACGAACATTGCAGGACACCGTGAGTGTTCTTAGAACAGTTTCAGATTGCTTGCGCACAATACGGACAGATGTAGCGTCCTCAGAACGCCCCCATTTTTTTTATTTACAAATATCCCAGGACACTTCATGTGTTCTTAGAACAATTTCAACTTGCTTGCGAACAGTACGGACAGGCAAACCGTCCTCAGGACACCCCCATTTTGTTTACTGAAGAACATCCACCATCCTCAGGGCACGCCCCTTTTGTTTATTGACGAACATCCCAGGACACATGATGTGTTCTTAGAACAGTTTCAACTTGCCTGCGAACAAAACGGACAGGCATACCGTCCTCAAGACACACCCATTTCGTTTATTTTCGAACATTTCAGGATACCGCGTGTGTTCTTAGAACAGTTTCAACTTGCCTACGAACCATACTTACAGGCGTAGTGTCCTCAGCACACCCCCATTTCGTTTATTTAGAACATTTCAGGACATCCGTGTTGTCCGCGGACAAAGTGAACACAACAGGGGGGTCTACCACCTAAATAAATACAACATTTAACCCATCTCTTACTCCCACACCCTCCCCAAACAGTCTTACACATCAACACACTCTACTAAACAGTATTCTTCCACCAAGTTTCACCGCGCTGTCCAAGATGGCGGGCGTTCCCGAAAATCTGACGCGCTTCACGCTCTACATCATCCAATCAGTGAACACGTTGCATGTCCGCGTACATGATGCAAGCCGGGTGGCCAATCAGGACACTCACTGCCCGCGTTTCGCACAGGGATATGTGTCTGCGGACTGAACATAGATATCACTAATTTTTTGTGACTTACTTTTTGGTCATTTTAAAACAAACTACTGGATGGATTTTCACCAAATTTTCAAAAGCACGCTTTCGGGACCAAGCCGCTGCTCCTGGTGCAAATTTGCTTAAAATCCGTCCAGCGGTTTGGGCTGTAGGCATGAGCAAAGTTTTTTCCCTATTCAGTCTATGGGAAAAAAATAAGTTTTGGGACCCCCCTTATAACTTTGCCCCCCCTGGACCAAACCTCACCAAACTTTGCAAATAAATTCAGAGTGACCCATATACTTTTTTTTGCAAAGTTTGGTGAGGATTCGTCCAGGGAGAGCAAAGTTATAAGCCACCCTAAAAGGGCTCTTCCTATGGAAACAGCAACTTAACCATAACTACCGTGGCTGTGTAATATATTTATATATATATATGTTTAGGTAAAAATGGGGATAAAAGGGAGGGAGACAAGGAGAGTTTAGGAGTAGGAGAGGTAAGGAGGGGTTGGGGAGTCCACCCCCCAAAAAAGGTATTTTTACAATGGGCAATGTAAAAGGCATGTCGATATTTTTTTCTTCAATATTTATTGCAATTTGTAATTGTATGTCACTGTTATTTCAGAAATAAAATCACAGTAAACTGGTCAAGAGATCTGAGGATTGCTGTGTCTTCTCTGATGGACTCAATAAAGAGATTTGTCTCTGTCTGCCCCACAATCCTCCCACAGTCCCTGTCTTTTTTTCAGTTTTCTACTCAGAACAGACAGATGCCATTTCACAGGCGCAGTCCCCTTTTCAATGACCATTTTTTATAGGTCCTAACAGTCGTAGGTTTAATTGGCAGGCGAAATAAACTGCAAAATGTGCTCACACTGGGGTGATAGCCGGAGAGGATTCAGGAGTGGTGTTCTGAGCAATTCTACCATCCGCAAGGTGAGCGTGCGCTCGCACGGGCTTTTTTGAAGTTTTGTAATTAAAATGAATGATGGGTGATCAATCTCATCTCACAACAAACACATAGTCAATTGTACTCTGGGGGGACACAGCCTACAGGCGCAGTCCTCCCTGTCACATTTAGCTGGAATGTGACAGACCCACGGGTACATCAAAGCATCTCAGGAAGGGGGAAGGCAAAACTTTCCTCTGGCCATGGCCAGCCTAATTAAAATATCAAAGGCCCCATGGATCTGCCCTCTCTATTGTCTAATGTTCAGCTAGTGACAGTGCATACTAATGAGAGTTAATCAAAACAGGCCTGCGATGGACCTGAGTGCAGAACTGAAAGGAGGAGGAAGGCCACTAACACCTCTTTGAAATGCAATGTGTCAACTTGAAGCTAGCTCCTACCCCTCCGTATGAAGGGCAGTGAATGGTATGTCTGGGACAACTATTTATAGTAGACAACCTCTGCTGGGGGACTGCCTTTCAGAGTTACAAAGTATGTGATTTTAGGAAGACGAAAGTATGTTCTCACCACAAACTTCAATTAACCAGAGAGAGACACTTTGATCCACAACAGACAGGCAGATGGGTGGGGGGACTTAGTAATACATGTTGCCACCCCTTATCTTTCCTGTTGCAAAGCACTCTGGCTATGACCTCACGCATAACAGAAGATTGTTGGTGGGGATCCAGGATTGGTTCATTAAGGTAGACTTATCCTGTACCAATCACTGGGGCCCATTTTGCTTTAAAAGAGGGCTGAGCCCCTCACTTAGCAGATCATGCTACTTTGAAAGGAGTAAGAAGAAGGACTCATTTGGACCCTGTCTGAAGGCACAGTTTGCCTTACAGCTTCCACCATTGAAGGAAGGCCAGGATTTCCAAGAGGGAAGCAAGATCCCTCCCCTAAACATCTCCCAGGGAACAGAGGGAGAAACCAGACTCAGAGGATCCATCCAGCAGCTCTAGAACCGGTACCCAGACGGCACACAGTGTGCCCTGCTAGTTTCTGCCAGCAAGCTTCCTAGGTGGAAAGTGCCCGAGAGTCTCTGGACAAGGCCATTGCTTGCAAACACTCTCCTCAGCTTTGGGCTGTCTGCCTTAAAGGACGACACAAGCCCTGCGAAGAAGCTAGGAGGAGTGCCACAACAAGCATCAAACACCGTCAATCTTTTAAGGAAATTTATTTTCGAGGCAGTCAAACTGGGATCGGCTGCACCACTGACTGTTGCCACACTGCAGTCACTAAAGCCGTCCGAGGTGCCTACACCAGCTTTCCATATCCGCCAACCAGCACAGAGACCATGATTCTTGACCCTGAGCCACCATGTAGGCCAACCTGCAGCTGTCCATCCAGCCTCACTTGCCGAACTGCCTGCCGCCTGATACCTGCAGCTGTCTCCCATCTTGAACTATGTCGCAGGAGCTGCAAAGCGTCCTGGAACCGACTGGACACGGTTGAGTATCAAGATAATCTAAAGCACCAGGTACATTGTGCTTCTGTCCCCCTAGTACTTCTCCGAAGTTCCCTAGTGACATTTACTACTCCTTGCTCCCTTGGTGCTGAAACCAAATAACCTTGAACAATTAAGACTGATTGCTTTACCGACTATCCTCCTGTCAGTATCTAGAGTGCACCCTTATCCTTCGTGAAACTGTCTGTCCACTGTGTTCCTTTACGGAGTGGGCTGTATTTTGTAGTGTGCTAGAACTGTCTTTTGTGATAATAATAAAGTAGATATTTGTATACAACTTTTACTGGACAGTCCCTTTTATCATTGGGTAATAATTGTATTTTCGCTGTGTCGCAACTAACAAACGATCCGCGACCTTGCGGAGATAACCCTGCCGTTCCGTCCGCGTTACCAAAATTGGACAAGGAGGTTCATAATTTACTTGTGTTTCCAATCTGTTCGGATCCTTTCTAGTGTACTGGAGGTGTGGGGCTGATTGATGGTCTAGAAACCGATATTCATCCCTGGACCACTGGTTCCCCAGAAGCTGATTAGTCAAAGGCGTGGCTTGTCATTCTATCTATTTTCTCAGTGTCTTTGCATCCCAGCAGAGTGAGGGCAGAGAGGAAGCACTGTGCTGGAATAGGTGGGCCAACTAGGCCACTGTGGAATGGGCCCCCAATTGGCATGGACCAGAGCAGAATGCCACTGATGTGCAGACAGTTTCCCTATCACTGTCACTTCTTCAAAAAGATTAGCGTAAGGTTGGGGAATGGGACACCCTGACGGCAATCTGCGCTGATCCTAAATGCTCAGCAATACCTGGGGAGGTGAGATGGGTAACAAAGGCATAGGCCAATAATGAGGGGAGAAAGTTAAGAAGGGGCACTCTCGCCTAGTCTTCCCTGGCAGGTCTGTACATTCGGTGATTGGAAAACACATTTTGGTTGCCATTTGCAATGCTTGTCGATAAAGTGGACTGCGTAAACATCAGGATTGTGGGGGAGAAAAGCCAATATTAACACGAAAACAGTAAGATTATTTGAAAGCACACAAATGGAATTTCTATGATTCGGGTGGGCTAGACAAACACAAGCCTTTTTATTCACAAAAAAAGCACAACTTTTTAAGTGTTGCAGTGTCACAAAACTGCTGAAATATCCCTCATATTGTGAATAATGTATCTGTTAAACCGTATGCCATTTGTTTTAATCAGTTTTGTATCCCAAGAAACATGTATGCGTGTGACACTTACATGATGTGCACACAGCCTCGGGAGGATAGCTCAGGGGCAACGCGTTCGCCTTAGAAGCAAGATGAGGCAGAGCAGCACAGGTTCGATCCCCGAGTCAGCGCATAGAAACTTCTGAGTAGTAAGCGCGTTATAAATAACCAATACAAATTAAAGGAATTCCTCCATAAAAGTTTGTTATAGCAAGCATGCCCTATTAATGACACCAACCTGACAATTCTTCAAGTTATCATAGGTCTGGGTGTTTTGATTTGACATACTTCACATATAATTTCCAGTTTGGCGCTGCAGTATTTCTATTTTATTGTCCTGGAATTCTGAAATTAACGCTCTAGGATCCTGTATCCAGTGCCCCTAGATCCACAGTGACGCCATCTGGGTTCAACGTTGACCTCCCCCAATCCCCATTCCACTAACCGTCACTTTGATAGTCCCTGATTTTAGTCTCGTGACGGGTCATAATAAACACGAAGAAACGCCCAAGCTGCCCACATAATAAGCCCCTTGACCTTGATGACCATGTCCGTCTGGTTTCATTAAATCCGGGCGCCCCAAACCCCTGAACAAACCATTGAAAGACTCAGGTTGTCGCGGCAGTTGGGCGCCAAAGGAGGGCTTCTGGAAAGGACCACTAGCAGTGCACAGGTGGGGGGAGGGGCCGCAGCAGAGTGTGCATTTCACAGGTGCAGTTCGGGCCAGGACAGCAGCTAGTGGATAACACATGAGCGCCTCTCATGGTGCCTGATTCAAGTACAAATCAAATGAGTGGCATTGGAGAATGCCCGGGAGAATGCCTGCAGGAAGTGCCAGTGACAGCACGGAGCACTTCCCGCTCCCCAGAGACTGCAATCCAGGACTACTGCTTCAGGGAGCAAGGACACTTCGCTGGCGCAGAGGGGAGATGGATTAATGTTGCTGCACTTGAGTGGTGCTATCAGGGTCCTGTGCCATGTGCTCAAATCAATAGGCGTTTTGAGAGACGAATGTCTAACATCAGTTGAAGCTGTGATGAACATTACAAAGTTCACGCGAAGGAAGCCTTCAGTGTCTACGGTACTCGCACGCTTCAGGGTTCCTGTTGAGTGCCCAGGGACAGTGCTTGTTACCACTGCATTTAGACACAGTCTTGCCTGAGATGCGCGGCATGGGGGAGGCAGATAGGAACACAAGTTGCTCGTTTTTTTAACTTGCACACTGCCAACTACAGCGGTTCCATGTGTTAAAATTATGGCAAAATGGCAGTTTACAGAAAAAATTGTGGCGAAAAGGCTGTGGTTTTGCTGCCGGAATCCATGTAAAGGATGCGGGGGACACCCCCATAACCTCCAGACCCATTATACCATTTAAGGGGAGCGAGGGACACCCCCAGGTCAAACCACTGCATTTTTGCTGTGATTTTTTGTAAAGGCGACATTTTTACCACGATTGTATTACTGGATACCACTACAGCAAAGGCACTATCAGTTGGGGTCGAGGCTGACATTGGGGAGGGAACATGATGGTTGCAGCCTTCACATAGGGTCACAACGACTAGGCAGACACAGAAGAGAAGCTTAGAGGGTGCAGAGGGGAGGAAGAAAGGTTTATGAACAGTACTACCTGTTAGGCAATGGAAACCCATCTCGACACTCAGATACCCACATCCCTCCTTTCTCACTCACCTTCGGGGTTGGCGCTGATGAAGACCCTCACGCTGCGGCCGGTGGGCACCTGGTGGGCCGGCAGCGCCGCTAGGTTCCCGGAGAAGGCCGCCCGCCTCAGTGCAGAGTCCCGGACCCCAGGCAGCCGGGTGCCTGGCGCTGATGGCCACATCTTTCCTGGTGCTGACGGCAGCTTCCTGCCCCCTCTTCGCTGTGGTGTGGTTCCAGCAGCCGGGGGCTCAGCTGGGCCGGAGTCCTCCCCATCCAGCGCCCCGTAGGGTCGCGCTGCTGCCGGGCGGCGCGGCCATGGAGTGCTCCCGGCGTGTGCCCCCGGCTCTGCCCCTGCCCTCCTCAGTGTGGCTCCCGCGGTGCGGCTATCCTGGAGCCGGGGGGGGCGACAGCAGGTGACTCCCACCAACAACAGCACCGGGCGAGGACACTCAGCACCGCTGCCAATAAAGCACTCCCACAGCAGGATCTAATCAGGACCCGAGTCCATCTGATTGAGTTATGACTTTTGTATAGCGCGCTGTCCTGTCATCATCCAAGTGCTTCAGCGCCAGACAACAAAGTGCAGGTTCACCTCCTCTATTTAATGCCAAGAGCCGCAGGGTTAGTGGAGGCAGCACATGCTGAAGGTTATTTGGATTCCTTAGCTCGCTCAGCAGTCCCGTGCATTGGCGCCCAGCCGCCCAGCTGATATGCCGAGGGTAACACAGCGAGACAGGAGCAGGATATCCCCAGTTGACCCTTCACCTCGGTTCAGGACATGGCGGGCACAGCGATGTGGTCCGCATATGGCACCTGCCTCCCCCTGCACGGCCTGTCTGGGCTCAGGCTGCAGTGGGGCTTTTATGGCGGCCCCTCAGTCACTTCGGCTCCTCACACCTTTGACAGATTAGCTGCGGAGTTGGGACATCTGGTTCACGCTGTGTGTGGGGCTCCGGGTGGGTCGCCGTGGGAGCCGGACTCCGATTGAGGGGGAGGTGGAAAAGGCAAGAAACCTTGGGTAGCCCCGGTGGCCGGGGGCATCCCGTTGTGCGACTTGAAAGACTGAAACGCAGCGTGCCCCCTGGGTCCAGGTGCAGACAGACACTGTGTTCCGGAAAGCTCATCAGATGGGGGCCAGATAAGAGGAGTGGATGCGGTTAGTGCTTCCCGGATCCCTCGGTGCCCTCACCGGCCACACTGTGTCAGCTCACTCGAAGGACGCACAGTGGGGGAATCACGACCGGCAGTTGTGCAGTGCGCTGCGAGAGTCTAAACACAGACGGACTCCCACCCAAAAGGTCCCCGAAGCCGTGCCTGCCTTGGCTGGGCACCTGGGTGGCACGGAGCTCCACAGCTTGGTTTTCGGAAGGATGTGCCGCGCAGGATCTGGGGATGCTCGGGGTGAGCTCTGCAAGCACTGCTGCCACCTCCTCCTGGGCGGTGCCTCACTTGCTGCACTGGGCGCGTCCTGTGTCCACGCGGGCAGCTCGTCCCCTCTCGCAGCTGCCGCTGCACAGGCTGCTCCGGGCGGCAGCCGCCCTCCACCTTGTGCTGCTGTGTGTGTGTAGGGTTAAGCGCACAGTCAACGGAGGGACTTATGTCACCCCTGCTGGCTCCACACGCTGCAGCGCCACTGCCAGCCCTGACCTGCGTCTTGGTAGGTTCAGAATGGTAGCTCCCCAACCTGTCTCCATACGAGGTGCCCTCTGGGAGGATATCCCAGAGCCGAGGTATTACTGTTGCGCCCCGAGTACCCTGCGCTTGCCTTTTAGAACGTGCGTATATGGCTCATCCTCCCCGAAAACGTATGGGACCTCCAAACCCGCGTACCCCACAATACGTGGTGCTTATGTACCCCAGTCGCTCTGCAGAGGTTTTATATGTGTCCGACTTTTTAAGGCTCACTCGGAAGGGTTGTGTGCAATGCTAAGCCGCAGCAACACGGAGTAGGATAACCAGGACTTTACTTATCACACACGTTAGCAGGATGGCGAACTCAAAACCTGCTGTCAGAATTCGCCGGTTTTTGTCAGTAAATACAGTCTGAATAGGACGCTGAGGACACCGCACAGTCAACGATGTGTCTCTAAGATGTACTAGCAACACGTTATTCTCGTGTGCCGGCTTGGCACTTTTCATGAGTGACGTCGCATTCTTTTGTATTTACAGACCTGCTTCTGCACAGCCCTAGGTTATGTGTGAATGTGCCCCCCCCCCCCCACCGCCCCCTGCATCATTGCGCACTAACACCACGGAGAGGGCTGCTGGTGTCACGCGCAGCCCGGCGAGCACCGGCCTTGAGTGGGAAACCTCTCCCGTGTGCTGCTACAAGTCAGGTGCCGCTCCACAGACGAGGCGCCCAGTTTGGAAACGCGCTGCGTTTCGGAAGGGAATGCCTATTGCCTATGATGCCACCTGTAAAAATAGTGTGGGGGAAATGAGCGGGAAATGAGCGACCCGCGGTGGCACCCGGGCCACACGACGAATGGGTCCCACTCCCAGTCTGCTGGGTTCCCGAAGCTGCTGCCACTCGCGTCTTGGCGGCGCTCTGCGGAAGATTACAGCGAAGGCGGGCGCGGCGCCTCGAAAGCGAGGCTTCGCAGCCGGGACAGCTCAATGCCAGAGGGTGGCTGTGCCATGCTCTGATCTCGTTACTGGGCTTGACAGGTTGCCTCGGGCGGCATGCTTTGACTGGCGGGTGTCACTCGTATACTTTCGCTTGCAGGCATTCCTCATTGCTTTTTTTGTCTAATAGCATCTGTTGTTATTGGCGGTGTATCCATCTGGCAGGAGGATTTCTGCCAGTGCTTATGCACAATGTAAAGTTGCGTTCTTGGTTTGTCTGTACCAGCTTCTCTAAATTGGACCTTCAGTGGGGACACATCTTTTATTAGCAATTCTACCGTAGTGCGTACATGAGAGAGTTTTATTTGGCGATGATGGATCTTGACAAACGTGCAGCGGGCTTCCGGGTTTCATTCTGTTTATTAACCAATCACGAGTAGCGCCATAAGAGCTTTAATGGTCTGGTTCGTCTATCCAATGATGTTCAGCCAATCAGGTTCGTTCAGCCAATCGGAGGCCACCGATCTTGTAAAAGATCCTTAGCGCCGACACCCTCAGTGGGGTGGCACGGTGGCCCCCCACGCTGCTCCCAATAACCCCCCCCCCCCTCCACCCCCCAGCTCTCATTCCACATTCCCTCATTCCACTTTCCGACTCTCACTCATTCCCAACTACCCTCCTCCCAAAGTAACCCACCCCCCGTCCCCCCAAAGGATAGGCAGAGACCAGTAGGATGAGTGGGAGAAAAAATTGCCGCAGCAAACTTTATTACACATAAAGTCAGGAGTTAGCTTACAGGTGTTCCGTTCACGCTCAGGATTTTCTACTCTGAGTGCAAGCAACTTTCCCCCCCCGCCCCCTCGGGTCCTTGGGGGACCCGACGCGGGCGCCCAGACCCTTCCTCAGCAGTCCCTCTCTACCCCTTGGCCATTTCTTTCTTTTGCAATTTTTTCTTTTCAATTTCTTTCCCCAACGCTATTTAAGTGCAATTCTTTGTTCCTTGCTTTACTTTCTTCATTGTTCATTACCGCTTAGGTTCCTTCTAAAGGATGTGTTCCGGTCTCCTTTCCCCTTCTTGCTCCCTTTTCCCTGGGTTCCCTCTTCCCCGTTTTCCCGGGTTGGCTTATTAAACCTAGTTCTTTCTCACCCCAAACGGGTCTTCCTCCAGCCCATCCTGCCAGGGAGCCCCTCTCCCCCTTTCAGCCAAGACCCCGATCAGCCCTGACTCTCCCCGCCGCCTTCGTTGTCCCATCCCCCCCCGGCCCCCATTGCGCCCTCCTGATCTAGAGAGCCCCATCCATCACGCGCATACCTATCCCCCAGAGCCCCAACGTCCTTCGCATCCCCCTCCACTTCCCCTGCGTCACCCCAGGCCCCTAGCCCCCGCACTCCCAGGCCCCCCCCTGGTTTCTTTTGATCTCCTTAAGCTGCCAATCCCAAAGGGGCCCCTTCACTTGAGCCCCACCTATCGTCCCCCAATCTCCCATGGGCCCCCCTTCCCCTCAGTTACCAACGTACTTGCCGGAGCCCCGTTTACAGTGCCAACTTTTCAATTCACCCCCCCTTGCTGACTTCAATGTTGCTTTGCCATTTTCAATTTCCAAAGATGCACTTCCCATTTCCCCCACCCACTTTTGGAGTTGGAAAGGTCTTCCAAACCCCCCTAACCCTCCCCATTAATGTGGGCCTCCCCTGAGTCTAATACTCCTGGGCGCCGTTCTTAATAAACTGATGGCTGTGCAGTTCCCCTTGTGGTATCCGCCAGTACTTTCTAACGGGAACACCAGGTAACATCCGCTGGGCTTGTCTGCAAGAGACCGGTCGCTGCGACCGGTGTCACCGCCACGACTCACAGCGGGCCACCGGCCGCAGTGAGTTCCCCTCATGCACCTGGTCGCCTTAGTACCCTAGTCCCCAGTTGTCCTAGCCACCCGCTCCTTCACCACACCATTCATTCCAACCGTAACAGACGCGCTGGCCCTCCGGCAAGAACCGGTGGCGTGATGATGCCGACTGAGGTCTTCCCTTGACCGTTCCGTTCCCTTAACGGGGCCCCCCCCCAAGCATGGTTAGTGAGGGAGCGTTTCGGACCCTTTAAAGGCCTGCTATCGTTTTGCCCCCCCCCCCCGAATGGCCCCCGCCTGCACTCATAAGCAGCCCATTCCTTCCAGGGCATCTTTGAAGTTGTACACCATCACCCTTACCCCCACTTCTGATAAGTGGACTTTGTCATTGGCGAAACAACCCGGAGTTTTCAAACTGATCAAGGCGTGCTTGACCCAACCAAAGCCCCTGCTGATCAGGAATTTTCCTAGTTTCATATTCAATTTCCGCCTGGATTCCTCGATGCCCCCCTGGGAATATGCCCCCCTCCAAATCTGCCTGGGTATGATCTCCGACCATGCCAATGTCGTGCCCCGGAAACTGTTTCCAATTTGGGTGAGGCCGGCCCTCATCCCCGCCAGCAACCCCCTTTGCCCCCTGTCCACTAGGTCATTACCCCCCAAGTGTATCACTATTATGTCCGGGCGTCCATGACGTCGTCTGCAACCGTCCAACACCCCCCACACATCATCCCATCTCATCCCCCCTTTGTATGCCCAGTGTACTTGGGTCCGCGCGAAACCCATATGCGTGTCTTGATATTCCTTCTCCGCGCCCCTTGCTGCTCGGGCCACGAATGAGTGGCCGATAACCCACACCGACCTGCGATCTGTGGAGAGATAATGTTCCGGGTTGGTAAATGTCGCGTCCCCATGTCGCCCCTGGCTCCCAAGGCTTCCTCCCCCTACCCCCTACCCCCCACGATGCGACCCCACCTATAAACCTTCTGGCCTTATGTAAAGTTTGTACTTGTCGGATTGCCACCTCCCAATCCTCTTTATGCTCTCTTCCCCCAGTCCCTCCTGAAATGCTGTTGTCGCTGCCCCTATTCGAAAAGAGTGAGGCGTGAAGAGCCCGCTGATACCCCTGATGCCAGCGAGAGCCAAAGCCATTACCTTCCTAAATTGAAATTGCGTGAGGGGGGAGCCGTCCTCGTGTATGAACAAGTATCCCTGGCCCCCATTCCTGGCCCCCAAGAACGCCCCCATGGTCATGACCGGGCAGTAATCCGCCACCCCCAAACACCCCAGCACCAGGCTCCTTCCGGTGCCCCGCTGGTCAGTTTTAGAACTCCTTATCGTCACCCTCAGTGCTCCCTCTGATATGCTTATGTCACCCCTACGTAGCGCCCTGAATTCCCGATCATGCTTGGAGCGGGCAATCAATTCACTGGGGCGTAAGGCTCCAAAGAAGGCCAAAGTGAAGCATGCTTTGAAAAGAACGCACTCATATGGGGAGAAACATACGAAATTGACTCGAGTGAGCATCTGTTTTAACAGTTCAAAATGGATAGGACGTCTATCGTCCTTGCTCGGGGGTTCCCCCCTGTCCCAACCCCTCAAGGCTGCCCTTACTAAGAAGCCCTTGGTAGGGTCACTGCCGCCTGCTAGCTGGCTGTGGAAGGCGATGGCACTTAAGTGCCCTGCGACCCAAGATTTGGACTTGCGGTTTTCCCTGGCCCATAGTAAGAATTGTTGTACCCTGACTTCCCCGAGATCATTGTTCCAGTCCCCCGTGACTTTTAGAAAAGTCTTAAAATCCCTGCTGTACCTCTCCCTTGACCCTTCCGAAAGTGCCCTGTCCGCTAGTGCCCTCATACCCCTTTCCAGGTCACGAGGCTCCACCACTCGCCGTTGAACGGTACCATGTCCTTGTTTGCCCCTGGATGTGCCTTCCGGAATCGACCCATCTGCGAACGAGAAAGTGCATCCGCAGCAATGTTAAGGACACCTGGAATGTGGCGCGCCCGCAACTCTGTGTTAATTCTGAGCCCAATTCTCACCATGTGGCGCAGCAGGCTCAGGGTGGCTGGACAATGGGCCACCTGTGTATTTATACCCACCACTACCGCCATGTTGTCCGACCATACCGTCAGACGCTTATTTGCTAAAATGCTAGGCCAGAGATGCAAAGCCACTAAAATTGGGAACAATTCCAGTACGTTGATGTTCCTGCACCATCCCTTCCTTGCCCAAACGCTCGGCCAGTCCGCTCTACACCACTGTGTGCCCAGAATTACCCCAAAACCGTGCCTGCCGCTTGCATCGGTGAAAAGCTGGAGCTCGTTGCATGTTACCCAGGGGGCCCTCCATAAGCGCACCCCATTGAATTCTGCCAGGAAGTTCTTCCACATGAGCAGATCGTCCCTTATACCTGCGCCCAAGCGAATCCTATGCCAACCTTTGGAGGCCCGCCCTGCCGCTGCTGTTAACCGCCTTGCAAACACCCGCCCCGCCGGGATCACCCTCCCTGCAAAATTCAACCTTCCAATCAAAGACTGTATATCTCTCAAGGATACCCTGTGGCAGCCGAGCACTGTGTCTATGTGAGCAATGCATTCCTCTACCTTCCCCTGGGGCAGTCTGCATAGGCCTTCCGTTGTGTCGATCTCTATCCCCAGGTAGGTCAAACGGGTGCAGGGACCTTCTGTTTTTTCCGCGGCCAATGGAACCCCCAACTCGGCGGCTAGACTGATGAATTTATTCAATAGGGAGCCACAAATGTCCGTGCCCTTCCCACCGATGAACAGGAAATCGTCCAAATAATGTGTTTTGACTCCCCTGCTTTCTAACACATGCACTGCCCATTCCAAAAATGTGCTAAATGTTTCAAAGTAGGCGCAGGATATGCTGCATCCCATCGGCATACATTTATCCACATAGATCCCCCCCTCAAACTGGAAACCCAACAGGTGAAAACTATCAGGATGGACCGGGAGCAATCTAAAAGCCGCCTCTATGTCCACTTTGGCCATTAGTGCGCCTCTCCCCAAACTCCTGGCCCCGTCCACCGCCTGGTCAAAGGACGCATATGATACTGCGCATACCTTTTCATCCAGCCAGTCATTAACTGAGTCGCCCCTGGGGTGCGATAAGTTATGTATTAGTCGGAATTTTCCTTGCTCCTTCTTGGGCACCACACCCAGGGGTGACACTATGAGGTTGTCCAAGGGGGGGGACGCGTATGGGCCTGCCACCCTCCCCAAACAAAGTTCTTTCTTTATCTTGTCCCGAACCACCCCGGGGTAGACTTTCACTGACTTGGAGTTATCTGCTGAGCGTTGCATCAAAGGCCCTGCATACGGAATTGTAAAACCCCCAGTGAAACCTTTCAACAAGATGTTCCTCTCCCGCACAGCGGGATAGCGGGCTAACCAAGGCAAGAGTTTTGGAAGAACGATGGGAGATGGCCCCTTTTGTGCTAGGTCCCCCCCGCTCTGGGCAATGAACGACGCTGCTCCCCTTAAAGCGCACTCGCCACCCCCGAATGGGTTATTCCCCTGCCCTCCACCCCTTGCCGTGCGACCGCGCACCCCTGTCCTTCCCCCCCGTTTGCAGTTATTACCATCGTGCTGGGGTCCCCCTGCGCCGGCGTTTAGGTATGCGTGGTGCTCCCTCGAGACAAATGAAACACGAGCTGCGTTACCTTAAAGAGAGATACATTTATTAGTGTATACACATGGCATGATCTGTTGCAATGACAAAGAGTATCGGGGCATCGCGAGTATTACATGTTGGGTGCACTGCCCTCTTTGTGGGGCCACGTATTCGGGCCCGGTCCCGCAGACCTGCAAAATTTTGCAGCGTGTGTCATGCTGCCGCATGTGGAACACTCGTGCCTAAAACGGCAATGGGGCACCCAATTGCAGTGGCCATCATTGAAGTTTCTGCATGGATGGGCTATGCGCGCCAACCCATGCGTGCCTACGCCCCCTCTCCCCCCTCTGGAATTTCCTGGCTGTGAACTTAGCCACCCCCTCCCCCCAACTGGCCCTGAGGGGGCCTCAAACTGTTGAAACTCCCTGCGCCCTGCCCTTGAAGTGGATGGCAACGCCTGCTGCACGGCGCGCGTTCCATCGAAAGCTTGCCCTACTGTGCTGGATCCCCTTGTGATGAGACTGTCGGCAGAAACCGGCCTTGGATCCAACCAATCCTCCACTAGTTTGTGTTCCCATTTCAGCTTGGGGTCGACTTCCATTCTTTTCCTAAACCTCTGATCCCTCAGAAGCCATGCAGTACCCCCCCACTTCCTATGCTCTTCAATTACGCATTGGCTATAATTGTACAGCGCCGGCCCCTGCTCGGGCTTTGACTGAACTATGATTTGTGCAAGGATTCTAAAGCCTGCCACCCAGTTTTGGAGGACGGGTGTATTTAAACCCCCAACGGGCGCGCGGGTGATGACGTCACCCCACCCCTCCACCCCCTCACCCGGGTGGAGTAATGGCCGGCGCCCAACCCCCCCTCGCACCCCCCCGACCCCTCGACGCCACCGTGCCTTTTGAGGCAGTCGTCACTAAGGGGGGTCCCCCGCCGAGGGGCCCTCCTTCGTAGGGCGCGGGAGCCCGTCGGTTCCTTCGTTGGTTTTGCTGGGCTGCGAGCAGGGGCGAAGCCAGCCACATCATTTTGCGAGGGCTGAATGGCAGTAGTGAGTGGGTTCATTAAACCTATTTCGCTTTTTGTTAGGTAAGAATTGATGCAGTCATACTGTGTGAGACTACACAACAATTATCTGCTTAGTATTAGATAACCGACCTTTTGGTATAGGTCTGTACTACACAAGTTGGTAGTGTGATTGAGCTGCCAGGCCTATCTCAAGAGAGATAAATGTGAGCTGTAGCAATGACATTCATCAATACAGATAACCAAGTAACACTTACACTCAAGGTTGCAGTTATAAATAGTTATTTATTTTAACAACAAGTTTTAAGTAAGCATTCTTTAGAAAGGCAATTCATGTAACAATGTAAATATGCTTTAAAAATACTGTTTCAGAGTCAAAACAAGTTAGTGGATGATCTTTGGATATCCTTCTTACACAATTCCTACACCCTGAGTGTTGTAGGTGGTGCACTGTGACCAGTCTCTCTTGGTCTTTGACCAGTCCTTTTTGGTCATTCCACAAGTGCTAAGACGCACACAGACTTAACCTTGCAAGTCCGACCAGCCTTTTCAGGTCACACAATTAGCGCTAAGCTCAAATAGACTTTACTTTTCAAAGTCCTATTGGCCCATACTGTTTGGAGTAAAGCAAGCAGTTACAAATGTGATACTATACAAAACAGGAACTAAGAGGTTGAGATGAATATGATGTAATATTTTGCTGATCTCTAGCCGTTTAACTATGTGTATAGGCACACCAAACAAATATGCTTTTTGCCTGTCTTGTTGTTTATAGTTGACTGTATTCTTACTGACTACTGTTTGCATATTGTCACTATTTTGTATGTTTGTTACACAAAAAAATCATGTTGGTTTTAACACTTTTGAAGAAATGAATGAAAAACTACATATTTAGCCAAAATAATAAAAAGGCGTATGTAGACCAATCTCAGTAGTTCGTTGGTTCTTCCCCCGGCAACATGTACTAGCCAACCACTGTTCTCGGTGATTAAGAAGGTGTAAATTATTGCTGCAAGAAGTCGTTGCAACCTTTAATTTGTGGGGACAGGCCCACTCCCTGTTTACATATCTATTCTCCAGCCCACAATGTCCTGTCTGATCTAGGGCTGTCCCTTATGTTACTAAGCGCAGTGTGTTCCAGCACCCCTGTGAACCCCCAACCTTACAAGGAGACATATGTGTGCTTGGTCTGGGCTCCCCGGTCACTCTGACACGGCCGGGAATGCCCCCTTATTTATGCTGCACACAGAGGAGTGCAACATCACTACTGCCGCGTGTGTCGTTAAAGGGGCAGCACCACACTCTGACTTTTTCATAACAACAAATAAAGAAGGTCAAATACACACACAATATAACACCACACTGCTAACAAAGAAACAACCCCTTTAATCACAACTACCCCAGACCCACAAGTCGCTTCCAGTCCATGGGCTGGTCCCACCAGTTTAGGGATCCAAAACATAGTCACTCAGGTGGGAAGGGGTCCCCCTCCCAACCCTCTGGGGATACGACCTGCCTGCCTCCCGGATCAGGCCCTCCTCACCTGAGCTCCCCCGAGCCAGGGAGCTTGGCGGATGGGTCAGGCCACCGCACTCGTCCGGTACATCATTCACGTCCCTTTGTTGCAACCCCTCCGAGCTGGCTTCTCCAAACTTCTTGAAGAAACTGGCATTGCGGATGACAAAGGCAGCCCCATCTGAGGCTGTTACCATTGAGTCGTGCACCGCCACCACATCCAATGGACCAGGCTCGCAAGTCAAGGACATCTTCCCTTGAAGATATCTGTTCTTTACGAGTACTTCACCGCTGGGATGAAGTGCTGGGGGTGGAGTCCTCTTCTGACGTTTTCCTGCTCCATCCTGATACTCCTCTCCTTTTCCATATGCTCATTGTGGATGACCACCGGCTCTCTCTCACCCACCTCCGGGATGAGACCCCTGGGACACCGCCTGAACATTGCCTCCACCGGGGGCCAGACCGGTGGGTGGGTGTGGGGTGGCCCGGTACTCCTGCAGGAACTGGTATAAGGCCCTCTGCAGGCTATGCCCCTGACCCTGAGCGATGCAAAAGACTTTCTTCAGTGTTCTCATAAACCGCTCTGCTTTGCCATTCGCCCAGAGCCACAGAGGATTGACTTTGCAGTGATGGATGCCATACCCCTCCATTAACTGGGCAAAACTATCCCCTTGCAAGGCTGGACCATTGTCCGAGCAGAGCACATGGGGCAGGCTGTGAGTGGCAAAGGGCTTTTCCATCGCGACAGCCACAATCTCGAAGGCCACCGACTTGACAAATGCCACCTCTAGATATCTGGACCACTCATCCGTGACCACCAAGAAATGTGTTTCCCGTCCTGTGGACCCGGAGTCTCCATGAACAATCTCCCAGTGCTTGGTCCCTTTCGCCATGGCCTTGATGATGGGCTCCCTCTAAGCTGGGGACGCTGCTGGGCACTACACACAGGCTGTAATGAACGCCTCGACCCACCTATCCAGGTCTGGAAACAGTACCTTCTGTCGATATATTCCAGTGAGACACCATACTCTAGAAGTGCCAGCATCCACCTCTCAATCCTTGCGGGTGACTTAGATGCCGACCCCGCCAATATGGGCAGCAGGGGCTTGTGATCCATGAACACCATCACCGGTCTTCCCAATACTTAGAGAATGAAGTGACAACACCCCCTAAGGTCCTTCAGGGCCTCTCTTTCAATTTGCAGGTATCATTGTTCCGTCTCAGTCAGCTTCTTGCTGGCATAAGCGACTGGGCGGACATCACTTTTGGCATCCATCTGTGTGAACAATGCAACAAGTCCAAACGGGCTGGCATCGACCACAATTTCTGATCGTAAGGACAGGTCGAAAAAAGCCATGGTGTCCTCCACTTTCAAAGCCCTCTTTACCTCTTCAAAAACAGTTGCTCCAAGGGCCCCCACTGCCAGGTGACATCTTTTTTAGCCAGAGCCCACAACTGTTCTGACCAAGATGCAAGGTTCTTGATGAACCGGCACCAATATGCAGCCATTCCTAAAAAGCGCCTGACTACCGAAACATTCTCAGGGGGTTGTGCCTCAACAATGTCCTTAAATTTGCGAGGGCCTGGTGCCACTCCCCCTTCCTTGAATACAAAGCCAAAGTACTTGATAATTTTGTTCAGGAACTCACATTTGTCCCTATGCAGTGTCAGCCCTAGCGATTGGAGTCGCTCGAGTGTCTTGGCCAGCCTGCCCAGGTGCTCCGCCTCAGACTGGGAAAATACCAAGATGTCATCACTTATGTTCAACACCCCTTCCAAGACAGCAAGTGCCCCACGAACAATGGCCTGGAACATGTCAGCCGCAGATGACACCCCAAAGCGGAGACGTTTGTAGCGGTAGAGGCCATGGTGGGTGCTAAACGTGGTTATGTACCACGATTCAGGGTCTAGCACCACCTCATTGTATCTGGCCCTTAAGTCAAGTTTGGAAAATAATTGGGCCCCCTGTAGCTCCATGATGACGTCGTCTATTGTGGGGGTGATGTGCCGCTTCCTCTTGATGGCTTTGTTTGGAAGATGCATGTCCACACATATCCGCACAGAGTCCGGTTGTTTTGGTTTTCTGGCGATGACGATGGGAGATACCAAGGGCATCGGGCCCTCCACCTTTTCAATGATATCCAGAGCAATCAGGCTGTCCAGTTCTTTATTGAGCAGTCCCCACAGGTGGAATGGGACCAGGCAGTGTTTCAAGGCAATTGGTTGAATCGACTCATCAATGTGGAGCCTCACCGGATCACCTGCCATGCGACCGATGCCCTCAATCAGCCGACTGAATTTTACTAGGAGCTCTTGCACATCTTGCAAGTAGACAGAGTAAGCAAAACTCACTATGCCCAGTGCCTCTGCAGCTGCGCAGCTGAGCAAGGTGTTGCTGCTGACTGTCGTGACATAGAAATGGGCCCTGATGGACGATCCTCCGTGCTCCACGTTTGCCACAGATGCCCCGTCTAGTGGGATAGGCCGCTCACCACCAAACTTGAAGATCTGTGCCTTGGGTGTCTGTAGCTGTGGTTGCTTGTCCATGGCATCATAGTGTTCCTGTGCCATGACATTAACGGAGGCCCCTGTGTCGACCAACACCGGGACAGTGGACCCGTTCACCTTTACCAGACACTGTGGCTGTCTTTGGTTCTTGGGCCACAGAGCGCTGACACTTGAGATGAAGAAGACGTTCTCCTCCTCCTCCTCTTCATCATCCTCCAGAGTGTTCCCATCATCCCCTTGATCGACTTGGGCAACGTTGGGCGGGCGTTGTTGTCTGAAGAACCCCGCTCTAACAGGCCCTCTCGGGACCACCACTGGCATTGGAGCTCAGCACATCCGGGCACAGTGATCTGCCACCCCCCACCGGCCGCACGACCTTCCTTGTGTTGAGCATTCAGCCAGGTGTGGGAGATCATATGTCATATCCACATTTCATGCAGGAGTCCATTGCTCTTGTGCCCCTATCATGTTGATAGCCACCAGGATCTCTTGCCCCTCTGACTCTTTGCCCACGGCCTACTGCGCACAAGTCCGCCACCTTCCCTGGGCACATGGCTGCCTCCATTCTTGAAGCCCTCACCTCGGACACCTCCTGGCAGCGACCAAGTTCTAGGATTTGTGGCAGCGTGATCCCTGGCTCACACAGAACCTGCCTGCGCAGCTTGCCTGGCGAACACCCTTGGATCAACTGCTTTCTAATTATTGTGTCCGAATTGTACCAGGCACATGGCAGAGCCGTTCGGTGCAACCTGCCATAGAAGTTGTCCAATGACCCATCATCCTTCTGGCGAGCAGAGCATATGATGAAACGTTCCTAGTCAGCATTGGCAAGAGGCATAAAGTACTCCTGCAGTGCACTCTTGGCCGCATCATAGGTGGTGTCGGCAGGCTGCAGATACTGAAATACCTCATGGACTGCTGGACCTGCGGAATACAAGAGTGTCACCACCTTGCTGTCATCATTGGTATCTCCTGTGGCCCTGAAGTACATGTCCATCCTGTCTATCCACATTCTCCATCTTGGACCCAGGCTGGATGGAGCACCAGAGATGTTAAATTCGGGCATGGGCATCAGCGCCCCTTGCTGCCTTAATACCAGTGGTGTCTGGGGAACAGGAGGCACTGCCGCACCTCGGTTGTTATCCTGAATGGCAGCGAGCACACAGGCACCCCACTCAAAGACAGCTGGGGCCGTAACTCACGGACATACACTGGTCTTCTCCTTTCGTGGCGCTGCACTCAGATGATGAGTGTGATGACGTTGGCCAGGTATTGCACCCTGAATTTCTGATGACTTCCTCTACCACTATGCAACAGCCACACTGCCCTCTCAGGCACCTCTTGAAAATGACCAAAATGTGAAAAATGGGGCACCAGGGATGTACCCAGGAAAATCCCAGTCCAGCTACTCCAGTGGCTCCAGAAATTGAGATGGGTGAGCCCCGGGGACCAAAAAAAGAGACTGTAGCCCCCCCCCCAGCTCCTCAACTTCCACTCAACATGAGAAAGTGCTTAAAACACCCAGAAAATGAAGAAATCACAGCATCAGCTCTTCCCCATCCGGGAATCCAAAAATTATGGTCAGATCGGGCAGACAGCACTCTAAATAAGAGCTGCAACCTTTCCAATCATTTTTACAAGAAGGCCGCCAAACCGCATGGTCATCACCCTCTCCGCGGCATTCGGGATCAGAAAGAAATTACAAAACAAAACTTACCGCCCATCACCTTCCCGCGTCGATGTCCCACTTTGTCACCATTGTTCTAGGTGGCGTAGTGTGTTCCAGTGTCACAACCACACGCATGCTTTGCTCTGGATCCCCGGTCGCTCTGCCGCAGCCATGAACACCCCCTTTATCTATGCTGCACGGGGAAGAGCACAACATCACTCCAACACATGTGTGTGCCCTTAAACAGGAAGCACCAAACTGAGGGGACTTCAATCACAAGGACAGTTATGGCATTTATGTATCACACTAGTTACACTTGGCAGATTCTGAGGTTGCAGAAAGGAAAGGTTTGAGGAAGGAAAAAGGTTCTCAGTAAACATGAGGACACGTACATCTTCCAATGAAATCTAGATAAGCCTTTCCCAGTGAAAGGTAGCACAATTTACAGGGGTACCCCTTAAATACAGGTACTCCTAATCACGCTAACACCAGATTAAAGATCATCCCTCTACGGAATTAAGGCCAAGAGTCTTGTCTTGCAATGATAACAATTCAATCTGTACAAAAATGAGGATGGGGCAAAGGACTCTGCCCCTGCCCCATACCCCAAGCAGCATTCTGTCCTTCTTCCGTGGCCGGCTCCACCAGACTGATGCCAAGCAGGCGCCTTATATACTGTTCAACTTGGTTACTGGATACTGTTATAGCTCATCCAAAACTGTTCTTCTTGCCTTACAAGGGATTCTGCAGTCTTCCTTCTTGCATGGACAGGTTACAAACTACTTAGCAAACTGATGCCTATGCAGGAATACATTTTCGTTTCTTTTTTCATCATTTTGCTATATTATAAACATTTATATATAAGAACACCTTCCCACCATACTCTCAACACTTTACTCAATATCCTCATATTTTATCTGGTCCAGTAATTCTGTTTAAAAACCTTGTTTTTCCATAATGTTTTATGTCGTGCATTAAGCATGTACATTACTGTTCTTAGTATACATGGGCTTTTGATGGACAGGAAACAGCTGCTCAGCCACTTTGTGTGCTCTGCCAGAGCCAGCCAGGCCCCACGCAATGCCTGTAGTCTATTTTTAGCACAAGCTGCATTCCTTTTGGCACAGAGGATTCTGCTCTTTACCATGCTCTGAGAAAACTAAATACAATGTAACATTATTTAACGCTCACCTGACTCCCACGGAGGCGCTGGCCTGGTTCGCGCTGCTGTGACCTCTTCTAAGGTGATGCGCAGGGTTCGGAAGACGGACTGGACCGGGCCCCCAAATCTGGCTTGTCTGGCTCGCAGAAGTATCCTTCTGTAGGCGAAAATGGGGGATTAACTGTCTTCTGGGTAATGCAATCAGCCTCCCACTTTCCCCTCTCACCCTCCTCAAAACCCTTCTGTGATTCCTCGTAGCGTCTCACCTTAGGGTCTGGAAGGACAAGCTCTCCATCCTGCTTCTGATGCAGGGGCGCGTTTGTATCCAGTTACTTCACTGGATTTTCGGATTGGTGAGAACCAAACTTGCTTGGCTTCCAGGTAAGTTTTTTGATAAGAGGTTCCCCTTGTGTCCATGCATTAATGTACTAATGCTAGTGTCTTTTTCCCCATAGGGGCCAGGGTACGGAATGCCGGGGAACAGGCACCGACCCGAGATGAGAGGTGAAATCCTTGTATAAATCAGGTAAGTCTTTAATGAGCGTTTTTTGGTAATGTCTTTTCATTCGCTCATTAACGCTGATGTCTCTTTTCCCCTTAGGGGCCGGAGTCCGGAAATGCCAGGATGCGGCGCGGACCCGAAATGAAGAGGGAATGAATCAACAGGTAAGTCTTAACATGGAGATTTAGCTTTCCTTATTCCCTTCTCTCTCTCACCTTTTGTTCTGGTCTTTCTCTCCCTAGGCGCTGGGGCGTGACTGCGAATCCGGATGATCGCTGCTGAACATGGAGGCGCCCTGTAAAGGTGAGTGGAATGCGGCGCTGCAGCGATCGACGCGATGAGCTTTTAAATAAAAGTCTTCCTTTTCAGGATTGTCGGCGAGATGTCTCCGGGATGCGGATTTAGCAGGTAAGGACTTTTCCTTCTTCTGTTCTCTTCTTCTCTTCCTTTGCAGGTGATCCAGGATGCTGGCAGGCGTGGCAGAAGTCAGGATGCAGGAGCAGACACGGTGAGCGTCCAGCTGCTAGATGCAGAACAACGCGAAGCACGTGTGGCTGTTCGGGTGGGGTTTAAATAGCCTTGGAAGAAGTTCCAGGTATGTATCCTTCCTCCAATCAGGTATGTATCCTTCCCCGGCCACGCCCGGATGGTAAATTAGTCCCACAGGTAAAGTAGCTCCTTTTAGGCCTCAAGGAGGCCGGGATCCTGCAGCATGGTCTGCATCAGGTAAGTGAACCCAAGCACTTCCATAATGAGCCTGGCGCCTATGGCGCCAGGACTGATGTCTTTTATGAGCCTGGCGCCATAGGCGCCAGGACACTGTCCAAAGGGCCCCTATATGGGGTTGCTGGGTCCTTCCTTGGGGACTGGATGTCCGCTTTCGGGGACGCAGGGCTTGAACCGGCTCCCCAGGAGCGGGCATCATGACACATTATTACATATTCATTCAACTAATGGTTATTTGCACCTTATATTTAAATACTTACTATTTTAATTTAATGCCTGGCCATATCTGTGTATGATTATTTTTGAATGAAAAAAGCTTTCTCAGTGCTATAGTGCTTTGAGAAGTCTTGCCTAATTGTAAAGCGCTTTGGGGGCGGAGGGAGGCGCTAGCTCCTCCCCAACACCAGAAACAACAGTCTAAAATAAGTTACCACCTATGAGGGACAAACAAAATCAAAGTCAATGGGCTAGAAGAGTCTGCAGGGAGCCAGGCTAGCCAAAGTTAATTTGAAACAGTCTATGGAGCAGAGGCACTTCTTAGAATTAATAGTCTTGCACAAAGTTAGAGAGTTTGTTAGAAAATCACTTGTAGGGTCACAAGCTGTTAAGCCTTTGAAAAGAGAATTAGGAAAGGGGTGTGAGAATGTTGGTGGACGTTGTGTCTTGTCCTCAAGGATGACACGTACAAATAACGGGGTTAATTACTACTGTGTTGACTGCCTCTCCCCACTGTTCTCCCACTCCACCGACTACTGGGGAAGGACTGGACTCACCAGAATACTTGACCCGGTACCAGTTGCTTCACTGATCCCTGCTGTCCAGACCTGTTGCGAAACGTGTAGCACTGGGGCAGGAGAACCCTCCTTCTCGAGGTTTAGGGCCTGATTCATGGAATCGGGCACAGCAATGGCGCAAGGGCTGTGCACTGCGAAGGACCCTGCACGAGCCGTGGCGCAGATAACATGCGTGGCACTCGTATTCATGTATTCCAAGAGGCATTAGTAGCCATTGCGCGAGTAATAGCAAGCAGCGCAAGGAAAACCCCCCAACACGTCTCCATGCACACCAAAAAGCAAGTGAAAGGACTAACACAGTGCAAGCCTCTGCGTCATCCCTGGCCCAGGCTCCAGCACCTCTGTGAAATCACACAACAACCCCCCAGCAATCCCCGGCCACACCCCAGAGAAAACGCATGCCCTCCCACAGAAGCCCAAGCCGTACCCCAGCAAAATCACGCAACAACACCTTGCAATCCCCAGCTGCACACCCGAGAAAATGCATGCCCTCCCACACAAAAACCAGACCATACCCCAGCAAAATCATGCAACAACACCTCACAATCCCCGGCCGCACCCCAGAGAAAACACGTGACCTCCCACGAAGTCCAGGCCTTAACCCAGCAAAATCACGTGACAACACCTCAGAATCCCCAGCCGAACACCAGTGAAAATGCATGCCATCCCACGCAAGCCCAGGCCGTAGCCCAGCGAAATCACGCAACAACACCTCACAATCCCTGGCCGCACCCCACAGAAAACGCGCGCCCTCCCACTCAGGCCCAGCCCGTATCCCAGCAACATTGTTCTCCCCATTCTAAGTGTAGGGTACACCAGTTAGAAAAACCTGAGTGCCCCCTACACCCTTGGCACCCACCCTGTCCACATACCCCCAATACCCCCACTGCACATGAACCACTGTAGTACACACACCACCACCAGCACCCCTCACCTGTGACACCCCCTGCAGGCAGCCCCCTCCAGAAGGGACACCAGCCCCCAGGACCAATCACCTGTGACACTCCCTGCAGGAAGCCCCCTCCAGATGGGACATCACCCCCAGGTCCCGGAACCTGTGACAACCCCTGTAGGCAGCCCCCTAGAGCAGGGACACCACCCCCAGGCAGCCCCCTCCATTAGGGACATCACCCCCCAGCACCACTCACATGTGACACCCCCTGCAGGCAGCCGCCTCCAGAAAGGACACCATCCCCAGGCCCCTTCACATGTGACAACTCCTGCAGGCAGCCCCCTCCAGAGGGGACACCACCCCCAGCAGACCCCTCCAGAAGGGACACCACCCCCAGGCCCCATCACCTGTGACACCCCCTGCAGGCAGACCCCTCCAGAAGGGATCCTCCCAGGCCCCCTCACCTGTGACAACCCCTGCAGGCAGCCCCCTCCAAAAGGGACACCACCTCCAGGCAGCCCCCTCCAGAAGGGACACCACCCCCCAGTTCCCCTCACCTGTGACACTTCCTGCAGTGAGCCTCCTCCAGAAGTGAAACCCCCAGGCAGCCCCTTCCAGAAGAGACTCCACCCCCAGTACCCCCCCACCGGTGACATTAAAGTAACTCTAGGTCCTCAACAATATCACAAGTCCTTTGGCATCCGGCTAAGTAGACCGAGAAGCTCCCCGTAGATAGTGGCTAGACTAAATTGTAAAACCTGCAGGTTGAGGTCTGAAGGAACCTCGGTTTTCGCCCACAAACAACTTCCCACTTCTACTAGCAGCAGATCGAGTGAAAAGCAGGAGAGGCGGTAATGAAAGCGGTGATCCCGAGGATGCAGAGAAGAAAACATGCGAACAGTGAATGAAAAAGACTAAACGCTTTGGCAAAAAAGTTGCATGCCTTAGAACAAGTAAAGGAAGGTAACAGAGGGAGGCGGGACAAAAAAAGACAATAGGGTAAGAGTAGAATGTACATATATAAGGGGAAGGAAATAGTGACTCCGAGAACCGAGCATAGAGGATATCGAGAAATAGAATGAGGATACCAGGAGGATACCTGAGCAGAGAAAGGATACCCCCAAATACCTTTGCTTTAATATAGTGGTTAGTAGAAGCCTGCATTCAAAGTCCTGAAAAAATAGGGCACAAAAGAAAACCAGAATCGATGAAAGAAGTGATCTGAAAGGGATGGGCTTACATTCCATGTCGGAATAATAATAGGGGCAGGAGATTTGTGTAGCCGGCCAGGGTCTGGCTAGTCTGTCACGCCTGTCTTGTGGTGGATTTTTTTCTTTTTTCTTTTTTTTTCTCTCTCTGACGTCATAGAATAAGAACATCTTTTTGAGGAATTAGCATGACAATTCCGTGATTGTTTAGCTAAGATATTGTATAATTTGAATTGATGGTTGTTGTTTGGAAAAGAAATAAACATTTTTGTGAAAAAACGGGATTGGAGCTTGCGACGATTGGTGCTCGCTCATATTGTTGGGTTTGTTTAAAAAGCGTAAAAGCATAACAAGGTGTTATATAAGGAGAAGGTGAACAGATTTAAGCATGGGAGACGTTACACCATTAATACACTTGTGCAAGCAAAACATGCACCTAAACTGAAAAAGTACAGTGCAGAATGGGTTAAAGGAACCGCCCACAAAATGTTTCTTCCATGGCCCCAGGGAGGATCGCTATCTAAAACGGTCCTGCAACACATGACGACATATTTGCACGCCACGTACACAGGCAAAAAGTTGGACAAACGCCTAGCAAGTTTAGAACTTAGGAAGATGTACCAAGAGGATAAGGAGGAGGAGCCACCTTTAGATTGGATACTTAACATATGCACAGAGGGGGTGAGACGCCTTCTGCCCCACCCTCCCCGTCTGAAACAAAAATCAAAGCCAATAAAGACGAAGGATTATACCGGCTGAGGGAATTTAAAGCATCCACGGGATATAGCAACCCGGCATATGAGTCACCTACGCAAAGTAGTGACGAAAACCCAGACAAAGATAGAGACAGAGATATCACCTCCAAAGTCCCGAGAGACAAGGAGAGGTGCGAGAAAGAGAAAGGAGACTAGGCAGAAGCAAGTACATCTCTAAATACAGAGAGAGAGGGTAAGAGATGGAAAGGAGATGAGGATAGAATTGATGAGATAGCAGTTACACAGAACTAATGGATGGGAGGTCAGAGTCTATTGAAACACAATGGTAAAGACATTGAGGACGTGAGAGCCAGACGATTTACAAAGAAAAGAGAAGGTGTAAGTGATTTCAATCTGGCACTCCAGCTAAATCAACGCCTACTATGGGATGCCCAATGGAAACCCTTATTTATATATTTTTATGTTAAAGTTAGTTTAATTCTGGATGATGTACCCTTATATAACGCCCCACTCTTTGAATCCCCCTGGTCTCACTGAACCAAGAAATTGGTTTGTTTTGCAAAGTAAAAGATTTATTTGAAGAATTGAACAATATATAGATTACACTTTTATGAATATGGATAATATCTGAATATCACACTTATGAATATGAACAATGATCAGCAATGGGTAATATTACAATATTGACAATCTCTTTAATCAAATAGGAGTAGAAATAGGAAGAATAGTGTGGCAGAGAATAACTTTGTGTGGGTCAAGGAAATACAATGATATGAAAGAATGCAACACAGAAATAATTTGATATGACTTCAATCAAAAGATAATATGATCACTCTTTCCCCTGTTACTACTCACTCCCCCCACTATGCAATATGAAGAGATGGAATGAGGGCACACAGGTATCAGGAATAATCAACAATTGCAGTGTCATTCCCACTTCCCCACAGCAAGCAGAGAGAAACACGGCTGATTTTAAACAGGTCAAAATGCTTTTAAATGTGATTTGCAATGAAGGGGACAAATGCTAAAAATTATTTTAATTCGCTAAATGGGATTCAGAACTAGTGAGAGTGGCTTTGGATTGGTTCAGGTCAACACTAGCAATGATTGTAGAATGATTAGCAGATGGAAAACGAAATTCAGAAGTTGAAAGCGAGAAATAGCGGTTTTTCTATGGAATGAAATTTAGCCAAATGCGAAATCGCAGCAACTTTTCCGCGTGCGTGAAACGCGATTACAGCAAAACTATAAGGAATTGGAATGTCGTTTTGGGTTCGTTTGAAAGCTGAGGATGTTTCTAGGACGTACGGTTCAAAAGTTACAGAGGTTTTTGTGAAGGTAGATTTTTCAGAAACAGAGTCAAGATTTCAAAAATGAAAGATGCGCTTTAAAGGTTAGGAATCAAGATGGACTTATACTAAGGAGCTATGAAAGTACAAAATACCCAACGGGACAACCACCAGACATGGTGGACATTGTATTTATGTGGATTCTCGAAGTAGAATGATGTTAAGCACCCAACAAGGAGGTTGGATCTTTTTGAGTGGTTTGTGAGCCATGATTTTTGCAAATTTGACAGCCAGGGAAAAAACAGATTTTTAAAACAGATCTGTGTTTCTTTTGCAATGATTTTGCTCTGTGGGCAGCCAAATGATGGGTTTTGGCAGTGGTCTCTTGTATTCCCACTGATATAGGCAAAAGGGGATGGCGGCCTACTTTACAGATTTTTACTGCACGCTTTCTGGTGATTTTTAGCAAGTAGCATGCTTTCCTGCGACCATTTCTGAGGTTTCTGCTGCCAGTAATGCACAGTAATGTTGCAGGGCCTGGACTAGTGGGTTAAAACATCCCGCAACCCCCCCTCTTGCGATTGGCGTTGGTCTCTCATCAATGGGAATTCGCAAGACTGGGATGTCAGTTTCATCTCTTCTGGCAAAGTTCATCATCTTTTCCTCCATCAGGGGTGGATCGATCGGTTCTCCTCGCCAGTCCTGATGGGAGTATTGAGCGATACTCCGGGCCCCTCGGATCTTTGCTCCCGGTCCCCGGGTAGTCCTCCTTGGTCTCTGTCTCCATGGTTTATCTCTCTCTCTCTCTCTCCTATGATGACAACGCAAAAACATATTTGTAGAAATCTCCCCACCACTATTAATGTAGTGGGGCGGACGTATATATTTTATAAATCAGGAGACATTTTTATTATTGTATTTTATAGGCTATTTGTGGAATATTTTAGAGTTGGAATTTTATGGATCTGGAGTGGCCCCCTCTGGGGTTCCAGAAGACTCCTCCAGTTGCTGCAGAGTGTGCCTAGGATGGCAACACTTTAGCTGATTAATATGGACCCACTTATCTTCCCTCTCTGCCAAACTGCCTTTGGGGATGCAGATCTTGTAGGCGACTGGTGAGATTTTGTCTACAATTTCAAAAGGACCCCTCCAGGTAGGCAGAAATTTTCGCTGTTTGGCATGGTTCCTTTGGAAATTGTATAAGTAGACCCGGTCTCCTACATTGTATTCCTTTCTGGTAGTCTTTAAGTCATAGTGGGTCTTCATGCTGTCTGCAGATCTCTCTACAGTTCGCTGAGCATAGGCAAAAGCATGTTGAAGGTGTTTTCTTAGATTTTCAACATACTCATGAGCTGTGGAGGCATTGATCAATGTCTGCTCTTGGGTTCTATAAAGCAGATGCTGGGGAAGCACCATCCTGCATCCAGTCATCAGCTAAAACGGTGACATTTTAGTTGCAGATGAAGGGGTAGATCTAATGGCCAGTAGGACAAGAGGTAATCGAATATCCCAACTTGGACCAGAATCTGTCACAAACTTTTTTAATATGCTCACAATAGTTCTATTATATCTCTCGACTGCACCACTAGAGGCTAGCCGGTAAGCAATGTGTAGCTTCACATCTTTGTCATTACTTCGCTGGTGAAATAGCTACCTCTGTCTGACTCGATCCTTTGGGATAGTCCAAAACGCGAAAAGATGTGGTTGATCATCAGAGCAGCTGCAGTTTCTGCCTTGCAGTTTGGGGCCGGGAGACATTCCACCCATTTAGTAAACAAGCATGTCACGGTCAACATGTACTTGTTCCCCCTAGAGGAGCGAATCACGGGCCCAATGAAATCTACTTGCAAATCTGACCATGGCAGTGTCATCCCCCTCTTTTGGAGAGGCGCATAGTGTGTGAGGGATGTTGGCTGAAATTATGCACACACAAGACACCCCTTCAAGTATTGGTCGAGGTCCTGCCCCATGTGTGGCCAGTATGCAACCTCTCTTAAGATTTCAAGTGTTGTATGAAACCCTCCTATGACCGGCCGTGGCCACATCATGGCCGTGACTTAACATCAGGCTTCGGAATGAGGTAGGGACTACTCACTGATCATGGCCAGCTAGGGATCTCCTTACCAACAAACTGTCTTGGATTCAGAACATTTTTGGACATTTCATCAAAACTCTGTGGTCCTCTTTCACAATGTAATCGGTATCAGTCAGGGGAAAGTTCTCAGGGTCCTCAACGTGTTGATAAAACTTACCAATTATTGGATCCCCCTTCTGAGCCATAATCAAATCAGCATCTGGGATCTCCTTACTCCATTGTGCAGTTGAAAGATCATTGTGAGCATTTGTCTGGGACCTAGTGATAGCAGTGACCTGGATTTCCCCCAACAGGGACTCAATCTCAATTAGAACCCCTTGGATGGCCCCGGTTTTTGGCCAGCTGGTCAACTAAGTAATTTCCAGTTTTGTCTGGTCCCTCTACTTTGGAATGACCCTTGACCTTTTTCCAGTAGATGGTCATCCCATTCGAGGTGACCAGATCATCAAAATTTTGAATTAACTCCCCATGTTTCAAGGGTTTGTTATTAGCACATAACATGCCTCTGGTTTTCCAATTAACCAGGTGCTCCACAAACCCGTTCCGTACATAATCCGAATCAGTGATTATGAACAGTTCATGGAGTTGATGTTGGACAGCAGTGAGGATGGCTTGATGCACAGCCATCAACTCTGACACTTGACTACTTTGGGGACCAATCTTGTACCCAGCGGAGGATTCTGGGGTCTCATTCACCCATGTATTCCCTACGCCGGCCACAAGTTCTTTTTCCCCGTTTTTGTCAACATGATAAGAGCATCCATCCACATAGACAGTGGGCATGCCCGCACACTTGTCTTCTTCAAAGACTTTGTGTAGGGAATTGAGGTATGCCTCCATGTTGTCCTTGATTTTTAGACTCTCGTTCTCGAGACAGTTTTCTCTGGCACATTCATGCAAGTCAGCCAGACCTTGCGTGAGGGGACTCTTCTTGTTTTGGCCAGATCTAACCTCCACAGGAAAGCCTTGCATTGACAGAATCCAGGAAGTAATTCGGGAATTACTCACATTTCCGGCCCGGATTCTGTCACTTTGGAGATATTCCAGAGGCTGGTGTGGAGTCTCCACTATGATGTGTTCGCCTGGATAAACGGGCGGTAATTCTTCAATGCCCACACCGTTGCCAGGAGTGCCTTCTCACAATCGTTGAATTCTTCCTCCACAGAGGATAAAGTTTTACTCGAATAGGAGATTACTTTATTGACCTTGTCATGCTTTTGGTATAATACTGCAGTCAAGTATGTATTTCAGAACCCTGTCTCCAAGAAGAACTCCTTGTTTCTGACAGGGTAAGCTAGGCAAGGTGCTTGTGAGAGGCTTCCTTTGAGTTGTCTTACTGCCTTGGCTTGTTCTGGACCCCATTCCCACTTGACCCCCCCTTGAAAAGATGAATCAGGGGTCTGGTGATCTCTGCGTAGCCCTCAATGAACTTCCTACTATAATTAGTCAGTCCAAGGAGGCTCCTTAGTTCCTGCAGAGTTGTGGGGTCCTTCTATTTCTGGAGTGCTTCCACTTTCTTTTCCTGGGGACAGAGACCCTGAGGAGTAATCTCATGCCCCAAGAAATTTACACGGGTTCTACACCACTGTGCATTTTGGAAGGAAAGTTTTGCTCCGGCGTCCCTCAACTGTGTCAGAACATAACAGATCTCTGCTATGTGTTCCTCCACAGTTGAGCTTTTTATGAGGACATCATCTGCATAAGCCAAGTTCCCTCTCTCAGCCAGGTCGGGCATGGCCTTATGTAGAAAAATGTTGAACTCATTGCCGGAGTTGATGTATCTGAAGGGAGTCCGTGTCCATGTGTACTGGTGGCCCCCAAATTTAAAGGCCGGCTTATATTGGTCCTCCCTACTGAAAGGCCCAGTCCAGTATCCATTGGTCAGGTCTATTGCAGTGAATACCTGTGACCCCTGGATCTGGGCCAGCCCTTGGTCAATGTAGGGAAGAGGCTATTGGGAATTATGGACCCGTTTGTTGAGCTCCCTAAGGTCTGCGCAGAGTCTCCACTGGCCGTTTGGCTTCAATATCCCCAGCACCGGATTATTGAAGGTGCTGTGGACTGGACGGATTATCCCACGGGACTCAAGGTTCTTAATTATTTCAGTAAGGGACTCCATTGATGCGAGAGGCAATCAATATTGCTTCACAAACACTGGAGTTATGCCAGGGTCCGTGGGAATTGTTGTTGTGTGGATGTTGGTGCGACCACAGTCATATGAATCCACTGCAAAGAGATCTTGAAAATCCAAGGAAACTTGTTTCAACTTTTGCTTCTGCTCCGGAGTCTCACAGGCATCAGCTAGGTTGACTCTCTCTTCAACCATCTGCCTGAAGCCTGGAAAGACTTCTGGTTTCGCTATCTCAGCAGCCTCCTCCAACTGGGTGGAGAAGTCTGTGGTCAAAGTGCTGATTTGGACTGGTGGCTTCAGGTGGGAAAGGCAGCCCTCATTTACCTGGAAAATCACCTCATCCCTCCTGAAGTCACAAGTCACATCTTCCTTACCATAAGGGCAGGAAATGTACACCAGAAAGTTCACCCCCTGCTGGGTAAAGATCCTGCCTGGTGTTGTGTTGTCATCACTGTCACTGTCAAAACAATCCTTGGGGATTGGTCCTAACAGTTCATTGCATAAATCAATGGAAAAATGTCGGTCATCAACCGCCATTCCAATAATGGTGCCTGCGGCTAGAGTGATTCTCTTTAAGTCGCTGTTATCCACCTCCATTGGAATGGTGTCATGTTCTATGTTGACTAATGGTGTTTGGTTTACCCCCAACCCTTGCTGTTGGAGAGAAGCATTTAGATGAATATAAGCATCAGCGTATTTCAATTTCTGTCCTCTTTTAACTTTCACTTCCAGGGAGAATTGTCGGGTCCTTTCTGGGATGGTGACTTCCTCTCCAATCTGAATTTCAACTGCAAAAGGCAGCAGTTCAGCTGACCTAAATGCTTTCTCTGGATCATCAAAGCCCATGGGATGATCCGCTGATCGGGACCAAGCTTTGAAGTTTATTAGGTCCAAACTAATGGCAAAGCGATTGAGAATGTCACCACCTAAGTAAAAGGCGGCAGTGACGTCTCGCACGACCCAACAATTGTGGACTATGCTCTTGTTGCCAATGGAGATTTTGAGCATACACCTGCTTGGCAGGAGATGATTATAGTTGGGTGTTTCCAGATCCATTTCTCATCTGTCTATCAGTTTGAATGTGGGAATGGCTGGATCTTTTGGGAGTTGGCGGAACATGGCTACGCTGATGAAGCTCTTACCGTTGTTCACACACACTCGGGCGAGAACAGACTCCTTCCCTTCATTTAACTGAACAGGGATGAACAACTGCTATCCAATTTGCTGAATATCAGCCAGGCTCTGAGATGATTTCACATCTTTCTGGACTATAGGAGTGGGACTGTCTGATTGTGGATTGGTAAAGAATTGCAGAGTGTTTTCTTCCAGTGTGGAATGCCATCTTAAACTGGAAGGAAGGTTGATTTTCAGAAATAGAGAGGACCCCCCATCACCAGTCTGTTGTCCTACTGTTATTACTGTCACGTCTGGAATTTGGTTGTTCTGGAAGTGAAATTCTACTTGGTCAGATTTTGTTCAACCTTGTAGCATGTGCCGTTTAAACTAATATGATTGATACTCTGTTTTAACTTTTTCGGTTGGCTAGTCTGGGTCCAGAAGACCTTGTTTACGCAATCTATTAGAGGTGACAACCTTCTCAGGAGGTCATTCCCTATTAAACACGGGGTGCCCTCTGGAGTCACAACTATGACCGGGTGCTTCACCTTGTGTCGCCCAATTTTAATGTCCAAATCCACAGTCCCCTCAATGGGAATTTCCTTCCTGTCAAAGTTCGGAAGTTGTCCAGGAAGAAGGGTGAGAGGAATTTGGTAATTCTCCCCCCTTCCTGAATTCAGTTCATCAAAGGCTTTTTTGGACAGAAGGGTAGCTTGGGATTCAGTGTCCACCAGTGCCAAAATTGTACCCTGCCCCTGTATTTGTACCGGGGCATAGCATCTTCCCTCCTTCTTTGCAAGGGGGCACAGATAATGCACATTTCTGGATAACTGGTGGGCTAGTTTTTTAGTTTTGGAGAGAGAAGAGATTTGTACAGAATTCTGTGGGGAGCCTAGTGAATCTGAAAGAGAAAGGTGGCAACTAGAGATGGGAGAAGTTTTGAGTTCCCCTGGTTCTGGGATGCCCCCCCTTTTTGGAGGCAGTCACCAGGATGAGTTTGAACCAGAGGATTTTCATGCTGTTGGTTCTGGGGTTGGATGATGGGCGGCGCTAGCTCAGTCCCCACATCTACCCAGTCTGGATTTGAATCCTTTGGGACCCATTTTTCCTTGGGAGGAGTTCCCCCATCTCTGAAGGAGAAGATCCTTTTCCCAGAATCCTCTGAGGACCCTTCTCCTTCAAATTGGAAGATCTGTACCTCCTCCACAAAATTGGTTTGTTTGGATCCTTTGTTTCTCCTACCCCCCCCTCTGCTCCCTGGGTGGCAGACTTTCAGGGGCAGGAGATTTTGTTTGCGGTTCCTGGGTCTCCAGGGGCTCTTTACAAGTGGGGAAGGAAGCTTCCTCCAAGGCTTTACAACCCCCTTCCCCTTGTGCCTCCTCCCTGGGAACCGGTGGGTTGTCGGGGTGCTGCCCCTTCATTGTTCTGGAGCACCAGGTCCAGATTTCGGGGTGTTCCAGGCCGGCATGCTCATCTGAGGGTTCTTCTGAGCCCTCAGCATGTGACCCAGATCCGGTGCCATATTTTGGACCTGGCGCTCTAGCTGTGAAACCCGCTCCGGCTGATACAGGTTTCCGTTTTCTCCCCTGGGCTGATCCCGGGAAGGGTAGCTATCCCTTCTCTGGTAATACCCCGGGTTGGGAAGATTTGGGTAGCCCTCTGCTCTTAGCCTCCCCTCTCCCGGATTAGGTTGTCTGGGCTCAATTGGGGAAAGAAGGATGGATGATTTTGGGGTTGAAAGTTTTGTGGATACCTGGAGAAAAAGTTCTGCCCAGGATTTGGGGAATTTATGCCCTCCTGGGAGAAGTTAGGAGGGAAGTTCCCTGGGTTTGGTGCTTGGTTGGATCCCCCCCTTGGGCTGGAGATGTCCACACATAACCCAGGATGGGTCTGTTCCCCTTGTAGCGGGGACTTACATAGTCAGGGGAGTGAGGGATCCCATTTGTGGGACCACCTCCTTGGCTCCCTGTCTGTGACTGGCCTGAGGGCCTTCTGGGCTTTGGATTATTCTGTTGTGCAGGCGGGTTTTTAGGCCCCCCATCTCCTAATCCAAAATGGGGGCACCTTAGCAGCAGCAGTGGGGGTTGGTTGTTTTGGGGCTTTTTTGAGTATTCTTGTTTTCTATGGGCTTTTGCACCTCATTGATCCGGGTGGCCTGTTCAATGACCCAGTCTAGTGATCTTTTCTCATGGAAATCTCTCACTAGCTGGGTCATGATGTACTTCGGTAGAACATGGAAAAAAGTATTAACACATTCTTTGCTGTCAGTGCGCATCCTTCTGGTAGTCTGCGCAAAGGCATGCTTTAGTTCCTGCTCAAATTCTTGTGGGGCCTGATCCTCCCCACATTGCAAGTTGTAGGCTGACTTGCGAGCCTCTTGGGGATTTCTGTGTACAGAAAAATGCTTCAAGATGGCCGCCCTATAGGTGGACCATCTAGAATGATTTTGGTCCTCCAGCCCCGCAAAGAAATTGGAGTATTCTGGTCAGAATGTCCATTTCACATACTGAATGCAGCTACTACTGTCTTTCAAATGGAAGGTTTCCATTATCTGCTCAAAGAGCTCTAAGTGCTCCCAAACATAATACTTTGTGTTCTTATGATACGGCGTAATGACGCTCCTTATTGCCTTGATCTGTTTTAAGGGGTCCTTAAGAAATGCCCTTTTTGCCTTATTGGCCTTCTTCGTTTGGGTAACCCTGGTCCATTCATCCTCTGACTCAGAGACACTTCTCCCAGAGGTGCCCGTCTGATCTTCTAGGTTCTCCCGGATTCTGCGAGCATGGGAATGGCTGGCAGGATGTGGGGACCCAGTCTCCTGTGTCCTGTGTCCTGGGGTGCTCAGAGGAGTCTTCTGATTCCTCCTTGCTCCCAGGATTTGATGTGTACCCCCCCACTGTCCTAGCTGCGCAGAGGTTTTCAGGATGCCCTTAGTGGGCCTACTCTCCTGGAGTTCCCCATTAAATGTCACTGTACTTGGGTACCCAGATCCCCGCCCATCCATGTCTGGGAAGTGCTGGTCTATGAGTCCCATACTTCTGACTGGATAGTAATCTGCCATCCCTGTGGGCCCTGGGGTCATGTGCGCCAGGGGACATGGGGGTGGCAGAGTCCAGGGACTGGGAGAGATGAAGGCCTCTGGTACTAGGGTTCCTGAGGTTATGCTCAGGTGTTTCCCTTTCCCAGCGAACCTCATCTCTATCAGCCCCTGCTCCTTGTTGCCATGCAAGAACCTGAGATTTCTGTTCCTCAATGTCATGCCTGCGCCATGGGCGCATACATTGGCGATCAATATGGACAAATTGTTATTCATTTATCTACAGAAAACTCTTGGATCAACCGCTATTCACTATTTGGACTTTATTTCCCATTTGCAAGACTTTGGTGCTTTTTTATTTTTTTCCAGAAAACTACACTTACCATAATGCACTTGGCTATAACCATCTATTCCTGGCTATTCCTATTTTTCTTCATCAGAACTACAATCCCCAGAAGCCCTAGGGATTTGCTCTGCTTCCACCAGCTCAGGAACAGAGAGGGAGGTGGCCGATTGTCTGCAGGTGTGCTGAGCCAGGTGCAACATATTAGCCTGCCTCTGTGCTGGGCTGGGCAGTATAAAGGCTGCTGCCTGCGAGAGCTCAGTCTCTTGCATTGAGAGTCCTTCCGACACCTTTTTGCTTCGAGCTACAAACTTTGTATGCTGTTTCCTGCTTTCACCTGCTTTTTGTTATAGTGCCCTGGTGGGCTCCTGCCTTGCAGTCTGATACACTCTGCTGCCTACAGCCCTAGCCTTTTGGGCTCTCTGCCTCAGCCCTGCTCCTCTGGGCGTCCTGCCTTGCAGCCTGATACACCCTGCTGCCTACAGCCCTAGCCTTTTGGGCTCCCTGCCTCAGCCCTGCTCTTCCAGGTTCCTGCCTTGCAGCCTGCTACACCCTGCTGCTTTCCAGCCTCCGCCCTTGCCCTGCCGGGCTCTCCACATTGCAGCTGATCACGCTCTGCTGCCTTCCAGCCCCCGCCCTTGCCCTGCCGGGCTCTCTACATTGCAGCTGATCACGCTCTGCTGCCTTCCAGCCTCCGCCCTTGCCCTGCCGGGCTCTCCACATTGCAGCCGATCACTCTCTGCTGCCTTCCAGCCACCGCCCTTGCCCTGCCGGGCTCTCTACATTGCAGCTGATCACGCTCTGCTGCTTTCCAGTCTCAGCCCTTGTCCTCTGGGCTCCCTGCTCTGCAGCCTGCTTCACTCCGGCTGCCTACAGCCCTTGTCCTCTGGGCTCCCTGCTCTGCAGCCTGCCTTACTCCGGCTGCCTTCAGCCCTTGTCCTCTGGGCTTCCTACTTTGCAGCTTATCACGCTCCGCTGCCTACTACCTACCTTTTTCCGCTGGGTTCTCGGCCTAGCAGCCCTCTACAGTCCTCTGCAACCTTCTACGGTCAGCGGCCCTGCCCCTCAGGGCTCACTCCTTGCTGCCCGGCCCTTCTGGGTTCCTTGCCGTGCAGCTTGCTTTACTCTGTTGCCCTAAGCCCTTTCCCTCTGGGCTCTCTACCTTACAGCCCTGCTCCTGTGGGCTTGCTCATTGCTTTCCTGCTCCTCTGAGCTCTCAACCTTGTTCCTTACTGTCCTCTGCTATCCAATCCTGTTACACGACTTTCCCTTAATTTCCTTCTGCTAGTTTGCTATCAACCTCCTTTTCCTGGATTTGTCTGTAAGTATCTTCTCTTGTACTGTTTGTAGACCTTTTTGTACAGAGCTTGTCTGTTGGTTCCCATCAGTCAACCTCTGCCCCTTCCCTTGTCTCGTTTCTACATTACAGACACCCATAGCTGCTGTTCCAAGCCATGAGCAAACAGCGTGGGCCTCTGTTATAGCAAACTGTGCAGAAGGCTAGAGTATTTCCTAAGGTTCGTGGAATACTCTTTTCCTATATCTGCATACACCCCAAGAGGGAATTCATTCTGTACCTTTTTCCTTGCTACTCTTGCCTACTCTTCTTTGTCTTTCCTTTCTGCTGTGTGTGTACTTATCTGTCCACTTTATTTTGGCACAACCACCCAAACCCTTTCTGGGTGTCCTGTGCCACTCTTAATAGAGTGGCATCCTTGACAGAATGCAAGAGCCAAAAATGTCTTGTTCCATAGGCAGGAAAGGCACACACAGTCCAAGGATGCTTTCCTTTCGGGTTAAGAAACCTTTGCAAAAATCTATACTTTCCCTAAAGACAGCAAACAAGAACCTTAGTCTAAAGAACAGTCTTGCCTTAGTAAACAAAGATTTACAAGCACAGTACTACACTCACTGGCTTGCTGACCCTTCTTCCATGTATAACTATTATGACATTTGCGACTATGATCCGCAGTCCTTATCGGTTGAAGAGCTACAGCAAGATAATGAATTCTTACAGATCTTGTTAGCCAAAACAGTGAAAGACACTCCTGCGTCTGATCATTTTACTAACACTGTTATTGCCAGGGATATTGCACTCATTGTGGGGGTCTCTAAACCAGAGTACGCTGTTGCTAGAGTGATATGTTCGAGATCTGCTTGGCAAGCTCCCCAGTCTACTGGAAACCCTCATTTGACAGGTCACGGCATTATGTATCCTGAGGTTAGTTCACCTAATCCTGGGTACAAAAGACCAATACTGACCATCGGTGGTCTTAATACTTCCCCAGTATCTACCAACCACAATAACCTTAAGGTCAGTCTTCCCATTGCTACAACCGAATTTTCTGCCACACCAGATTCTGAAGCTTTAGATCAGGCTAATGATACATACCTGCTACAAGAAAAACTCCTACGCCTTAAAAGAAAGACCGAAGATCTCTATGATGACTTTGTTTATTTACATAGTAAAAATTCTATGAAGGGACACAATATTTCAGACCTTTTCACACAATGTCCTACACCCGAAATACTGTCTTTAGAGATCGACATGGTAAGGCCTGGAATTGCCACGCAGAAAAGGATACAGATTTATACCAAGCAGATGGAAGACCTAAATTTAGCATATGCATCCCTTCTAAAGTCTGACACAGCTCTTTCACTTTCCAACCACAGTAACTCAGGTTCTGGTACTCTAGACCATGATTCCAATCCTGAACAATACCCGGTACATGCCTGGAATCCAGCCTTTCCATCAGTCAATACCCCAGACCCACCAAGTAATTTGAGCACACCAGACTTTGAAGATCAGCCTTCAGAACGCCTACCCAATCATGACCCCACATCTGTCTTATTACCTGTTCCTGTATCTGCTAGCCCAATCTCTGCTGCTCCTCCTGCTAATACTTCTAAATCTGCTACTGTTGCAGCATCTCATATCTGTCTTTTCGCAGCAGAAGCACCCCCTTCCTCTCTGCCTGCAAGGACAGAACCTGTTGCTAAATCAGATAACAACTTTTCTTTTGGGACTACAGCTCCGGTTGTTCTTGCTGGTGCCTCTGCAGCACTAAAACTACCAGACTCTACTCTATCAGTCTCAGGTGCGTCCCTGTCTGCTGGTTCTTCTATGGCACCCACTCTCCCAGTTGCTACAGCATCGGAACTATCCACAGCCATTCATGATCTCTCTGCTGCGGTGGCTTCTGCAATTCCTACAAATCATGGAGAACCCGCCACTGTGACTCCTGACGTTTCTGCGGCTAATCTTGACTCTGCCATTGCTGTGTCTGATGCCTTGGGAAACCTTCCTAAAGCAACCAACTCTGCTGTACCTCTGGCTCCACCTTTCACCACCTTACTGTTGCCTTTCAAAGCAAGCTTTGCCATGGAATCTGCAACAGACATTCACAGTTCCTCTATTCATGAACACTCTGTTGGGTTTTGTGCTCCAAAGACTTTGTCTTTTCTGATTTCTACCGCAAAGGTTCAGCACATTGATACCGTCTCCACCTTTCAAGACTCCCACATTACAACCTTAAACAGTTTTTGGTGCTTCATGATATGTCTTTTTGGAATAAGACTCGTTCACGGTGTGACAGACCTTCTTCCTGTTGGTCAGTCTTCAGGGAGCCTGGAGAGGGGCCTGGAGAGGGGCATACTGTCATGCCTGCGCCATGGGCGCATACATTGGCGATCAATATGGACAAATTGTTATTCATTTATATACAGAAAACTCTTGGATCAACCGCTATTCACTATTTGGACTTTATTTCCCATTTGCTAGACTTTGGTGTTTTTTGATTTTTTCCAGAAAACTACACTTACCATAATGCACTTGGCTATAACCATCTATTCCTGGCTATTCCTATTTTTCTTCATCAGAACTACAATCCCCAGAAGCCCTAGGGATTTGCTCTGCTTCCACCAGCTCAGGAACAGAGAGGGAGGTGGCCGATTGTCTGCAGGTGTGCTGAGCCAGGTGCAACATATTAGCCTGCCTCTGTGCTGGGCTGGGCAGTATAAAGGCTGCTGCCTGCGAGAGCTCAGTCTCTTGCATTGAGAGTCCTTCCGACACCTTTTTGCTTCGAGCTACAAACTATGTATGCTGTTTCCTGCTTTCACCTGCTTTTTGTTCCCGTGCCCTGGTGGGCTCCTGCCTTGCAGTCTGATACACTCTGCTGCCTACAGCCCTAGCCTTTTGGGCTCTCTGCCTCAGCCCTGCTCCTCTGGGCGTCCTGCCTTGCAGCCTGACACACCCTGCTGCCTACAGCCCCAGCCTTTTGGGCTCCCTGCCTCAGCCCTGCTCTTCCAGGTTCCTGCCTTGCAGCCTGCTACACCCTGCTGCTTTCCAGCCTCCGCCCTTGCCCAGCCGGGCTCTCCACATTGCAGCCGATCACGCTCTGCTGCCTTCCAGCCTCCGCCCTTGCCCTGCCGGGCTCTCTACATTGCAGCCGATCACGCTCTGCTGCCTTCCAGCCTCCGCCCTTGCCCTGCCGGGCTCTCCACATTGCAGCCGATCACTCTCTGCTGCCTTCCAGCCACCGCCCTTGCCCTGACGGGCTCTCTACATTGCAGCTGATCACGCTCTGCTGCTTTCCAGTCTCAGCCCTTGTCCTCTGGGCTCCCTGCTCTGCAGCCTGCCTTACTCTGGCTGCCTTCAGCCCTTGTCCTCTGGGCTTCCTACTTTGCAGCTTATCACGCTCCGCTGCCTACTACCTACCTTTTTCCGTTGGGTTCTCGGCCTAGCAGCCCTCTACAGTCCTCTGCAACCTTCTACGGTCAGCGGCCCTGCCCCTCAGGGCTCACTCCTTGCTGCCCGGCCCTTCTGGGTTCCTTGCCGTGCAGCTTGCTTTACTCTGCTGCCGTAAGCCCTTTCCCTCTGGGCTCTCTACCTTACAGCCCTGCTCCTGTGGGCTTGCTCATTGCTTTCCTGCTCCTCTGAGCTCTCAACCTTGTTCCTTACTGTCCTCTGCTATCCAATCCTGTTACACGACTTTCCTTTCATTTCCTTCTGCTAGTTTGCTATCAACCTCCTTTTCCTGGATTTGTCTGTAAGTATCTTCTATTGTACTGTTTGTAGACCCTTTTGTACAGAGCTTGTCTGTTGGTTCCCATCAGTCAACCTCTGCCCCTTCCCTTGTCTCGTTTCTACATTACACACACCCATAGCTGCTGTTCCAAGCCATGAGCAAACAGCGTGGGCCTCTGTTATAGCAAACTGTGCAGAAGGCTAGAGTATTTCCTAAGGTTCGTGGAATACTCTTTTCCGATATCTGCATACACCCCAAGAAGGAAATCATTCTGTACCTTTTTCCTTGCTACTCTTTCCTACTCTTCGTTCTCTTTCCTTTCTGCTGTGTGTGTACTTATCTGTCCACTTTATTTTGGCACAACCACCCAAACCCTTTCTGGGTGTCCTGTGCCACTCTTAATAGAGTGCCATCCTTGACACTCAATCAAAGCCTTACTAGTCTCTATCAGTCTATCTTGCATGGCTAACTGCCTGTGGAGCTTGTCATTATTCTCACAGAGAGCCTAACTTTCTCTCTGTGCTTCCTGGGTTGCTTTTGAGCACTGGGCCAGTCTTTGCTGCAGGAATGTTACCTCCTGAGCCCCATCCCTACTGGCCTGCTCCTTTCTTTCCAGAGCATCTTCCATCCTGGTGTGCTCTAACAATCTATCATGCTCTTTTTGGAGGTCACCCAGTCCCTGGGGGGCCAGGTGATTTTCTTACAGTTGCCCTTTTAAGTGACAGACTTCCTGGCCTAAGGTGTCCCTTTCCTGAGCAAGAGCCTGCGTCTGTGCCGCCAGGTCGGCCCTCTGCCTTTGAAGGGCACCAGCTTTCTGGCGCTCTTCATCAAACTCTGCCTGGGTGTCCAGGTCTTTCAAAATAAATGTATTGCTCTCTGCCTTCTCTTCATCTAGGTGGCTTTGCAGGGTGTCTACCTACTCTGCGCAGTCCAGTTGTTGCTCCTGCTTTTTCTGGTTCTGCAGTAGGGAGTCCAAATCTTCTTGGTACTCCTTCTGCAAGGTCAGAATTCTGTTTTTCTCGTCTGCCCTTTCCTACTGTAGGATACCCATATCTTCTTTTATTTTAACTATATACTGCCTGCTTTCATTTTCTGACTCCTGACTCCTCTGCAGCCTCTTCTCAGAAGAGTCCAGATCAGATTGGGCCTTTTTTTAACGCCATCAGTTGCCTACTTGCCAAATCTTGGCCTTCAGCATATTTGTCCTGTGGCTCCCATAGATAAATATAAATATGCTGCTATCTTGGCAATCTTATTTTGCTCATCCTTGGCCTTAGGGGCCATATATAGTTCACTCAGGGCCACATGTAAGGGACCCTGATCTCTTCAAATATCTAACCCAGTTGCAGTGATCTGTTGTGTGATTGCCTGCAACCATACATTCTGATCCTGCTCAGTCTACTCACCTCTCACAAATAACTTGTAAAAGGTGTTCTCTAGCTTTCTTGATGTCTACCAATGTCGCCATTTTGGAAATATTAATTTCCTTCCTGACTTACAGAAGTTTTTTATTTTATTTTGCAAAACAGACGGTTTCCTTAGAGCGTTCCCTTTTGAAGGGTGCTTTTACAGCGTAACACAGCGTGGTAGCCCCACAGGATTTATGTATCCTGTCAGTTAGCACACTGTACTAAGCTGCACAAGTGGTAGTTCTAATCCAGAAGTCCCGCTAGGAGCCTCCTATCTGTTAGTGATTTCAATCCGGCACTCCAGCTAAGTCAACGCCTAGTATGGGATGCCCAATGGAAACCCTTACTCATATATTTTTATGTTAAAGTTGGTTTCATTCTGGATGATGTACCCTTATATACTGCCCCTCTCTTTGAATCCCCCCGGTCTCACTGAACCAAGAAATAGGTTTGTTTTGCAAATTAAAAGATTTATTTGAAGAATTGAACAATATATAGATTACACTTTTATGAATATGGATAATATCTGAATATCACACTTATGAATATGAACAATGATCTGCAATGGGAAATATTACAATATCGACAATCTATGTAATCAAATAGGAGTAGAAATAGGAAGAATAGTGTAGCAGAGAATAACTTTGTGTGGGTCAAGGAAATGCAATGATATGAAAGAATGCAACACAGAAATAACTTGAAATGACTTCAATCAAAAGACAATCACTCTTTCCCCTATTACTACTCACTCCCCCCACTATGCAATATGAAGAGATGGAATGGGGGCACACAGGTATCAGGAATAAAAAACAATTGCAGTTTCAATCCCACTTCCCCTAGCAAGCAGAGAGAAACAGGGCTGATTTTAAACAGGTCAAAATGCTTTTAAATGTGATTTGCAATGAAGGGGACAAATGCTAAAAATTATTTTAATTCGCTAAATGGGATTCAGAACTAGTGAGAGTGGCTTTGGATTGGTTCGGGCCAACACTAGCAATGATTGTAGAATGATTAGCAGATGGAAAATGAAATTCAGAAGTTGAAAGCAAGAAATAGCGGTTTTTCTATGGAATGAAATTTAGCCAAATGCGAAATCGCGGGAAACTTTTCGGTGTGCGTGAAACGCGATTACAGCAAAACTATAAGGAATTGGAATGCCGTTTTGGGTTTGTTTGAAAGTTGAGGATGTTTCTAGGACGTACGGTTGAAAAGTTACAGAGGTTTTTGTGAAGGTAGATTTTTCAGAAACAGAGTCAAGATTTAAAAAATGAAAGATGCGCTTTAAAGATTAGGAATCAAGATGGATTTATACTAACGAGCTATGAAAGTACAAAATACCCAACGAGACAACCACCAGACCAGGGCACCGTCCGCTCTGATTGCTGTGCACCAGGAAACTTGACTTTCTTCAGAAAATATCAGTGCACAGATGATTATCGCTACAATTATCAGAAACTATACAATGAGAAGGATTCAGGATGGACACAAGATTCTATAAGGCAGTTCTGGATATGTTGAAATGGATTGAATAGGATTACTTTAAGAGATGACTATGGACAGTTCTATACTAAATACTCACTCCTATGGCTTTGGTATGGAATGGGCCCATCAAAGATCTGGTCAAGGGTTGGCTGGAATTCTCTCGCCACCGGACAGGTCTCAGGCACTGGGTTCTGCTCTCAGCAAGGCCCTCTGGTCTGCGCGGCCTCTTGGACTGGATCTGACGTGTTGGTTCTGGGTACCGCTCTGCTCTATGGGTCTGGATCTTGGTTCTAGCATGAGGTTCTTAGCTAGAATAGCCAAACAGCTCAGCCAGGCTGTTGGATATTGTGGTGCCCCTTGGAAGTTTTGGGGTTAGAATCAGGTTGCAAAAGATTCTGAAGGCTAGCTGAGAAGAGTTCAGCTTTTGGATTGGGCCTTCCTGCTTCAAGGTTCTAAAGTCTGTATTCTGGGTCTGGTTTTAAAGTCTGGAGCCTGGATCTTCCTGCAGGGTGCTTCGCCAAGAAATCAGTTGATGAGTGGAAAGTGTGTGTGTTGTCTGTCCTCAGCAGTCCCTATTTATCCATTTCCAAAGTGGGTGGGGAGGCTGATTATTTAGGCCCAACCCTCTAAGGATCTGATAGGTCAGAGAATTCCCTGTCCCCTGATTTGAGAAAGGGACATTGTGTCATCGTGTGTCAGAGTGATGCTGCACAACTTGTTCATAATATATAATGACATGACAGATTGCTTAACGTATATTGCTGTGCAACTCTCATCTTCCTGCAAGCTTAATTCATAAATGACAACTTTTTCGCACTTTTGATGGGTTTCTCAATGTCAGTTCTGCACCAATTTTTTATACATGCATACACATCCCATCTGGGCATATTCCTGTAATTATTCATGTTCCTAACATAAACACAATGGCTACAATATGAATAATTTCAGGAGTTCAGTCTCAGAACATCGCACAGATTCCAAATTAGTTTTAAACTGTGAGCAAATTTTTCATTTTTACAACCTATAAGTTTCATATTTTTGTCAGTTCAGTACAATTGGCTATTAGCATTTTTCTAAAACATACATTTACCTCACTTCAATCCATATTTTCAGTGTGGCCCGCCTCCAAAGCTGGGCTGGGCTGAGTCAGAGGGTCGCATGGCTTGCCTTCCTGCCAGAACAGCTGTCGTCAGTCACACCCGAATTAGCATTCCTATACCCATTGTTTCTTGCTTATGGCAGCAGAGGAAATCTCCTCCCCTTCTGTTTAACATGCCAATGCGAAATCCTCTCCTTTTGGTGGGAATGGACAAGGTGGAAGATTCTCAGGGAAAGAAAGCCTTTTGGAAGTTTTAGCTAAATCAGGTTACCTTATGGTCAATTGTAACATAGTTCCTGGTGAAAACATTACATTTATAAACTTAAAATCAGCAAACATATCTTTTAATACCAGTCTTTTTAGAATATAGTTTTGAATTGTATCCACCTCTTAGGCTTCTGATAGCAAGTCTTTCTTTGGCATAGTTTGAGTCAATGTACAACTTTTCACATGACAAGTTTTAAATCGCTGGCTTCTGACAGAGGTAAGTAACGGTACTACACCCATTTTTGACAGATTTCTTCCAGCTCAACCATCCTCAAAAGTGGACTTTGTTCAGATAATATATACTTCTGTGGACATTGTATTTATGTGGATTCTAGAAATAGAATGATGTTCATCACCCAACAAGGAGGTGAGATCTTTTTGGGTGGTTTGTAAACCATGATTTTTTGATTTTTGCATTTTTGACAGCTAGGGAAAAACGGATTTTTAAAACAGCTCTGTGTTTCTTTTGCAATGATTTTGCTCTGTGGGCAGCCAAATGATGGGTTTTGGCAGTGGTCTCCTGTATTCCCACTGACATAGGCAAAAGTGGATGGCGGCCTATTTTTCTGATTTTTACTGCGCGCTTTCTGGTGATTTTTAGTGAGCAGCATGCTTTCCGGTGGCCATTTCTGAGGTTTCTGCTGCCAGTAATGCACAGTAATGTTGCAGGGCCTGGACTATTGGGTTGAAACATCCCACAAAGGAAAAGGAAAAATGATTGAGAGACGAAAGGATCAGGAACAAAGATAGACAGATACGAGAACAGTTGTATCATGAGGAGCAAGAAAGGAAACACGATCATAAGCAGAGAACAACTAACAATCAGAGCGGGCAAGAACAACGGAGAATAGAAGAAGAAGAACAGAAGATAAGAGAGAATAAAAATACAAAGGGATGAGGAAATACGAAGGGCAAATGAACGTAGAGATGCAAAGAAACAGGAAGAAGATAGGTTCAGAGCAGAAGCTAGGAAGTGCAGAGAATTCGATGACAACATAGAATGTAAGTGAAGACAGAGAGCATGCGATCTTGAATATCTGGAGAGAGAGGTTAAAAAACTCGGATACAGTAGTAGATTGGGAAGAGGTAGAAGAATTCTTTCCTGACTACGATTCAGTACCAGGCATGTCTAGGGCAAATATCGAAGATGACTTCGACACCAGAAGCATCGGAGAAACGATCGATAGAATATATGATGAAATGGGGCTCGAACAAGTTCCCCAAGGGAGAGGAGAGGACGAGAGGCTTGAGAGTACTCAGCTGTACGATAATGGGGATGCCTCTCAAAGTAGCAGAAACAGAGAGCTGTCCCTAGATAGGCTGACGCTAAACAGGAATGAGGAGGATGAGAAAAGTTACACTAGTTGGGCACAATCAATATCCGATACAGAAAGAGAGGAATATGAGGAAAAGGAAGAAGAGAGAAGACACTAAAAACGTTTCTCTGGAGGAAAAGGGATAAGATGGTCAGATTCTAGCGAATCTGCACCTAAGGCACCAGAGTCAGCCACACAGTCAGACCGACACAAAGGAGTATCTTACGGTCAGAGGGGGTGTCTCCACCACTCTATATGAGCCGACTGAGGACATTGCCAGGTAGACAGCCATGCGGGACTATCACCCCTGCAGTGGATAGAAAAATGATGAGAGAGGTAAATGAGTGCCATGTACTATAATTCCTGTTGCTCAAAAAAGGAGGAACAAGGCCACAGTATATTCCATGGCCACACATGGATCGAGAAAATCTGAAAAATAAGCTTCCAATGTTAACATCGGGAGCCGGAAAATGGATACATGAGCTAGAAAAAATTACGAGAGGGAACACTTTGTCTATTGGGGATATTAAGGGTCTTTTAATCACCGTGCTTGGTGATAGAGCTGATGATGTGTGGACATGTGCAGGCTATTCTGGTGTGACTACAGTTAACACTGCACACAAAGGAGCTCCATTTAACAATTGCAGAGCCGCGGTATGGAAAGCATTACAATTGCTATACCCAGATACATCTGACATGGGAGCTATGATGACACGAAAAATGAAGGAGTCAGAGGATACTTTCCTTTACATTCAGAATATCCAATACGCATGGGTGCTTGAAACTCATGAATCTTGGGGAAATCTATACCCGTGTTTTACCACAAATTATGCCAAGGCATGCCAGATCAGGTGCAGAAGCAACTCAAGAAATTGGTAGGAATTTAGGCCAAACCGTGATCTGAAATACAGTTGACCATAGCTCACTATTGCAGATTGCTGCAAGGGAAGAATCGCAAAAAAGAAGCTGCACGAAAAGCTGAAGAGGAAAAATTAGTGCAGAAAATGTTTTCAAAATATGCCATTGAAGGGGCAATGATCACTAGCACAGACGGACTGAACATACAGCAGGTCAATAATCAACAGCAGGGTAATCAGGGCAGTAACAGGTTCTACCCAAGAGGGAGAGGCTTTTTCGAGGAAGAGGATGGCAAAGTAATCAAAGAGGTTTCCAAGGTAATCAGGGAGGGTTTCAAAACATACAAAGTGGCAATGAGGATATGTCCAATGGGCAAATATTCAGACCACTGACAATATGTTGGACGTGTGGGATGACCGGGCATCTAGCAAACACATGCAGGTATCAAGGCATGATGCAAAATGACCAAGGAACAAGAGTAGGTATGGTGAATCCACCTGTGTTTTTACGGCACAGTGTAAATGGAGTTGCACAAAATCACACGGTGCAGCAGAAAGCGCTGGGAGCACAATAAAGACAACCATTGTGATGGGATGCTCAATGACGTTGTATGTCGAGCACGCATTATTTGCCTTTCTAGAAAAACCAAAAGGCACATTAATATCTCAGAGAGCTTCTGCTTATGAAGTAATCATATCTAATCCATCGATTAAGGTAATTTGATGTAAGATAGTGAACCCAGCTATGTTTATAGCAGAGCCAGTCACTGACGGAGAGCCAATCCATGACTGCGCAAACTAAGAAGAATTCTATGATGAAAGAGAATGCATTGGCAGAAGGGGAAATTGTCTTCGTTGATGGTTTCTCGAGAATCGATCAAAATGATGGGCAAAGATATACAGGTACTGCTCTGGTGAAGCACAAAGCAAATGGACAATTTCGAGTACTCATTAGTGCACGATTACCATCTCATTATTCAGCGCATGCTGCAGAATTATTGGCGTTGATACCCGCTATTGAAAATCGAGCAGACCAGGAAGTAACAGTGTGCAGTGACTCCGTCTATGTGATGTCGACAGTGCACGAAGGCCTATGGCTCTGAAAAAGGAGGGACTACCTCCGAGCGGATGGCACGCCAGTGCAACACTCAGCCTTATTGGATAGGCTCATTAAGGCACTAAAGTTACCAGTGGGCATAGCGGTCGTGAAATGCGCCGCCATCATGAAGGGGACAGATTTGATCTCACGAGGAAATCAAGCAGCAGACACGGAAGCCAAGCATATGGCGACCAAGGGCAAAACCATAATGAATGTAGAAATAACTGATGCACATGAACAAATGATTGTTGCACAAAGTGAACCTGAGAGTTATAGTAACATGGGGCAAGCCCAGTTAATGGAACTCCAAGGGGAAGCACCACAGGAGGAAAAGGAACTCTGGAAGCGGCAAGGGTGTTTTTTAAAACTCTCCTAAAGCTTGTGGCGACAAGACAGCACTGGTAAACCAGTGATGCCTCTAGCCCTGTTAAAATTAGCATTGGAACAATTGCATTATCCAGCGCACATGTCAAAAGAGAATCTAGCAACAACAATTGCTGAAGACTGGTTTATTCCGAACTTAGCAGAACACGTTGCATTTTTTATGGTGAGCTGTATAATCTGCCAACAGTTCAAGGCTGGGCATACACTAAGAGTAATTAGAGGAGTCATCCCAAGGCCCAATTGACCTTTTCAGCACTTGCATGTCAATTATGTCGATATGATTCAAGTCTGAAACGGGTACAGGTTAATTGTTGTGGTGTGTCCATTCTCTAGATGGATAGAAGCATGTCCCTGTACACACCCAGACTTTACCTGTGCAGCCAAGTTTCTGGTGAAAGAGGTATTTCCCAGGTGGGGAGTATGTGAGGTCATGAGGTCAGGTAATGGTCCTCACTTTGTTAATACAGTATGTGAACAGATCAGCTTGCTGCTTGGTATAAAGCACACATTCTCGTTGGCGTATCATCCACAAGGTAATGGGATATGTGAGAAGTTCAACAGCTTGTTAAAGAAAAGGATAGCCAAGTTGAAGCTTAAGCTAAGGGATGGCTGCACTGCCTTCCATTGGCACTTTATGAACTCAGAAATCAGCCTGGTTCTGACCATCATCTTATGCCGCACAAAATAACAACAGGCAGAAGGATGCACACTCCATTGACACCCCGAGATAGAGCTAGATGTGATTCTCAGCCAACAGGGGAAATTTTAGGATCAGAAACGCAAAATTACTTGAATTGCATGACATTTTACTGTAATGTCAGGACAGCTACAGCGACGACAAACAGGGTGCAGGGCAGCACAGCACACAGAAGGAGATACAACAGCAAACCCAATTCAGAGTTTATGTGTACCACCAATCTTCCCTGGAGACACGGTCCTGGTGAAGAATGACACAGGAAAGAAGTGGGACGAGCCCAGGTTCACAGACCCTTCACAATGGAAGATGTCACTTCCAGCTTGGATCTTTCTGGGTGACACAAGCCATACATCGGAGAAGACCCCTCGCCTGCAACCCAATGCATAGAGACTAGAGATGATGGGGAAGAACTGCAGCACGTGAAGACGAGATCCATGATGAGGAAGAAGGATGCATGACGAGCAAAGCATAGGCAAAGAACTTTTTAGCAAGGTGCTGGCTTCATTTTGGACATTTCCTCTATGCAAAAAAGGGGATAAGGACATAAAAACGGACACTCTGCGAATCCTAGTTGCAGGATGAAGAAGAGAATTGCATGCATAAGCCACAACACAGGTTATTAACTTTGAACTTTGGACTGAGGCACACTGAAGCCTTGACAAGAAAAGGATATGCCAAATTATTATCAAGGACACACAAAATTGGAAGAAAATAACGTATCCAGAATTGTTCCAAACAGGAGCATTGTTTGGACTCACTTATGGTGTCCCACAGCAGTGACATCATGAAAGACATTCAGAACTACTTTGACTTAGTGTAGAGATTGTACCCGTCACTAGTGGGAAGGATCACCAACATCACTGAATTTCTTCAAGACCCTGAAAACGAAAAGACAATATAAGGAGCCTGCTCACTGTGATCGCCGAGCAGTTCGTCCTGCTTCTGGAATACAGAGAGGAAAAAACAAATGTCCCAAACAGAAGAAGTGAATAGGCTTGTCAGCGTGCTATTCTTTCATTTAATTGATGACTGCCCAGATCTCGTCGGTAGACACACTGACGTCTTGACATTTCTTCGAGATCCAGCGAACACAGAACATTTCAGTGTAATCCTGAATGGAATCATAATTCAGGTTGCTCTTCACGCTCATCAAAATTACAGAAGCTGCTCACAGTGAGTACCGAGCAGTTCCAGAATTCAGCAAGGACTAGACAAATGTCCCTGTCACCAGAAGACAGCAGATTGGCAATCAGTGTTCGGCCTAATAGAGGACTTTCCAGAACTTGGGGGAGGCTGCCGGTGTTGACGTCCTCACGTTCATCAGAGACCCAGCTAATTCTACACAGATGAGCATGCTCCTGCATGATATTGTGATGTAAGTTGAACTTTCTAATCATCATCAGAATTTCCGGAGGAGAATGTAAGACTTTCCGCCAAGGGACAGATCGAGAAAGTGTTGCCAGAGACTTCACTCTTGTTTAAACTGTCAAGGACACGACATGTCTTCCGGACTGAAACAGATAAGAGGAATAGATTGGGAATTTGTGGATTTTGAACAGGTACAGTAAAATAGGACTTGCTGAACTTGTTGTCTTAATTGACATTTTTCGTATTCAGAAAATAGAACTGTATCCAGAGACAATAGACAACACATTGTCCAGACAAAGGAGGACAATTGTTCCATTACCTGCAACCGACAATTAGAGACAACAGAATCCAGAGATATTGTTGCCTAGAATGTATTAAAGTTAGTCTTCTTTCCTTAGATGATACAGATGGGCAACCAAAATAGCAGCATTGTCATCCCTCAGGAGGAAAGACGCTCTTATTATTCCAGAACTAAGTGCTGCCGATTAACCGATAGAGGTATAATGTATCTATGCATTGTAATCATTGTTGCTTTACTGTCACTGACGATTCGAACCACATTTTTCATTGGTGCACAAAGTGTTCCAATTCCAGTGCACCCACCTAATGATGAATGCATGGCACCCACAAAGGCGCCCAGACCCTTTATAGTGATTCCAGTTCCTAGAAGGTCTGACAAAGGAGTGAGTGAACTTGAAATGAATGTGATTAGCAATGACACATATGTATTAACAAGCAAGTTGATAATCCGGAGACAGGGTCGGCAGAGTGAGAAGGAAAAAAGGGTACTGACAACCACAGGCATGCAAACGATGAGTGCACTTACACCAGGTCTAGTGTCAATAACTGCAGAGCCACAATCCAAAGATTGGGAGAAGGTAGGATAACCAACGATGAGAAGCTCTACTACAAGTGAAGTGAAAAGACAAATGGAAAAAGTTGACCTTTTAAAGAAATAAAATGAGTCAGAGAAGAAACCAACAGCGACAGCAGTGATAATCATCCCTGACCCAGCACTGAGAGAGGCAAGTGCAAGCCCAGCAAAAATCTCACATGCACAAATGATAGCAGAATCATTATGGCCGTTCATAGCCAGAGCTAGGAAAAGACAAGAGGACAATCAAACAATTGCCAGACTGTCTTCTACCCAATTGGTGCAGATGAAGAGACCTGAACTATGGATTTAGATACCTGAGAATCGTCCAGCAAGAAGAAGCCATACGGATGCATTCAAGGACGTGGTTATAGCAAACTACATGAAAACCTTGAGAATCAAAAGAAGCATACAAGGAGATGATAATGAACCAAACGACTGCCTGGACAGCACAGCACACTTGGGAAATAACATATGGTAGCAACATATGAAAGAAGCTGGAAGACGAAATTCAGAGGAGGAATGCTTTGTTTATGCACTCCTACCTTACAGCATGGGGAAATCAAAGATCTGTGTAGCTGTTGAAATAGATGTGCAGCGTCTATCACACATAGCAATGTGCAAGACCAGAGGCCAGTTCATGGGAAGTGATTGCTCACTGAAATGGGCAACTGAAGCAACTGATCCAAATGAAGGCGATTATGTCCAGGACTTCAAGACAAGAAACAATGGAAAAACAAAGCACATTGTGATCAGATATGAGAAGCCTGGAGTTAAAGGAGCAGAGATCAGAAGAGAGGCACATCAAAAACTAAACGTCCAAGGACGAACTCCAGAAGAAGCTCGGAAGTGAAAGAACAGAGGCCAAATGCAAATTTGGGGAACAGTGCTTTCACCAGACGATGGGAGAAAGGAGTGGTGATCTGTAGAGCATGGATGGTCTTCGGTCACTACGAGCCCACCATTAACATAGTGCAAATTGGATGCAAGCTATTATGGCCAAAACTTGCTAAACTACTGACATGGGTCAAAGACAGGGGAGGACCCTTGCAGACAGGGCCATTGGAGAGCCCACAGTACTGCTCAAGGAATAATGGCACAAGGAAAATGGGGGAATCAAAACTGTGGACAAGTCTTTGACGCTCCAGGAATGGTACATGGTACTGCAGTGATCATGGATCATCATTGAGCATGTGGATACAAAGCATATATCAGGCTGCCTAGAAACTGGGGAGGTATATGCACACTAGAGAAATGTCCATGTTCCAGCATTGGTGATTCCAAAAAGTGATCTGAACATTGACAGCTTCCCAAAAGCAGATGCTCACCTGAGGAAGAGGAGCTCTGTAGAACTGATGAATCGAATGAGGAGAGAGAGAATTACTTTTCGGCTAAATCAGAAGAAGCTTTTCATGCAATCCCGTATGAACACAGACTGTTCAGCCTAACCTCGTCAATGTTCACGACAATTTGTATGCCAAGAGTTCAAGTTGGAGAAAATACTAAATGGTTGCAGATAACCACATGGGAGCTACTGCAAACCATCAACAAGACCATTAAAGGATTCAACACAAGCAAAGGGCAAGTTAAGGGAAATCCGACTAATGACTCTCCAGAATAGATATGTCCTTGACATGATCACAGCTATGGATGGAGGTGTTTGTGCAAAAATCGGAGAATCATGCTGCACATTTATACCATCTCACGACAAAGAAAATGTAACCTTAACATGAGCCATAGGTATGCTGACGAAGTTGCAGAATGAAATGATTGATGAAACTGACGAAGTGGACAATGACAGTTGGTTTGGATTGCTATTCTCATGGGTTCCACAATGGATGGCAGATGCATTCAAATTCCTAGGAGCCCTGCTAGTGATGATACTGCTCGGATTCTGTGTTATCAAGTTAATAATCTCTCAGTGCCAGAAAACTGTGAAAAAGGCCATAGGGATGAAGATCATGATTGATATCGAACCAGGATGGAAACGTAAGGACCTGACTGATGAAGAAATAAGAAACTTTGTGAAAGCTAGCATTCATGCACCAGAAGGAACAAAGTTTCGGTATCCAAGGAAACACGGAAACTATGTGGGAAGATGGATCTATTGTAGCCCAAGTGGACAATATCAACTAATGACATGAAATAAAGACGAACTCGTGAGAGCGGCAGGAAGCTTGAAGGGAGTCATAAAAATATGGACTCCAAAGAGACACTTCTTCAGACCTCAATGTATTGTCCCAAAGGATGAAAGGACAATGGACCCAGGAGACGAAGAAAAAATGGATCAAAAGGATAAAGAAAAGGTGGATTCAAAAGAAGAAGTTAAAGTGGTCGATGAATCTCCCACAGGGGGGAGTGTAGAGGAGGTCCCAAGTACTTCCCGCACCCCAAACATCCATTTTGCGGTACCAGGAACATTCACACCAAAATATGTGATGTATGATGAGCAAATAAACCAGCAGAGAGCCGCAGTGGGTCTCTGTCCAGTACATATCAAAAGAACAGCACCTGTTGAAGTACTGACGCCTAAGAAAACCTGGACAGTAAGGTACCCATTGAGAAAGCCATATCGAGAGATGAAGCAAAATAAAGTGTGTCAAAGCACAGTCCCTGAAGAAGCTAAAAAGATACTGAAGGAGGACGAATGGTGACGTCACAAGAACCCGGACTGACTCACACATAGAAGATATGACGAGCTGCGAATGACGAAAAGAGACAAAACACCATGGATAAGGGACATCATGACCCTAAAAGTGAAATAACAATTCCAAAATGCCAGAATCTTATGCCATGAGCATCATGAAGATATTCAGCTAGTTTACACGTGTACATATGCATGGAACCGCAAGAAGCAAAGAATTGTGAAGCTTGCTTATGCTTAGTAGTAAGATAGATTGCGTCAAGTGCCACCTATACATATCGACCTCAAAAGCAGCACTTTATATAAGTATACTTCCACTATACAAAAGAGCAGAATCAAGCAAAGGTTACTAAAAGTCTCAGGAGAAGAGCCCCTCAGCAAGCAAAATCGAAAACTAAAGACAGAAAGAAACTCAGACGCATGCAAATCGTGTCAAGGAGCCATGGTCGTATCGGCTGAAATAGACCAACAGTGGATACAATTAATGAAGTGAAAAACAGAGTATTATGTTCAGAAAGGTCAAGATAAGCCACAGAAGGCAGATGGCTGGCAAAATTAAATCAAATACACAAATTACATGAAGAATAAGACGATTTCACAGTGTCTGAATCACGTGACCAGCCAAGAGATAAGGGATGAAACTTTTACACCTACACGTGGCCTTGTGCCATGCACAGATATCTGAACTTTTCCAGACAGAGATGCAGTCTTGGGGCCAACCATAAAGAAATAATTGACACATGACCACTCAGGTGATGATTGCTTGTAGCAATAATTTGAGGAAAGCTGAGGGTGCAGACAAACTCCCTGCACCTGGCCGGCTATTCTGCACGCTGCTAAGCTAGTGGAAAAGCATGAGTGGGGTTGTTGCCAACCCAATCATAGAGGAGCAAGTAATCTAGGGTCCTATAGTAGTAGAACCAATGAGACGTCATACTTTTAGTGACGTCTATAGTAGCCATTTTGAAGGAAGGGCTTAGATGCCCCACCTGACACTGTTTATCCAATCCCCTCACTCCGTTACCATATACAGAAATAGTACCTATATCAAAGTTACCTTCCTATAACCAATAGAATTGCATGCAACACTTGAAGCGTTACACGTAGATGATGATGAGTTTTTAGCATAAAAGATGTGTTTTTTATGAAGTTAATTTGAGTTGTTGAAGCGAGAAGGAAGATCGAGTGATTGCTGATATTCATGAACTCCCCGTTTTTTGTACTTGTCATTAAACTGACTCCCTTTGCCAAACCATTGAGTTGTCATTATTGATTTGATGCTAGAGTATTAATCTGCATCCCCATCCATCTCACGGGTGCTGTTACTCATCTTAAAGTGCTATTGGGCAACCCTCAGCTTTATGGGCCGGTTGGGGTCCTAGTGCACAGGCTGTACGCCTCATCACACCAACCTGCAGGGGTACCACAATGTCCTGAATGGCAACAGCTGATGGAACTGGGGTGTCGGTCTTTGTGTACACATCTGACAACAGGTATTGGATCTGGTTGAGGCATGCCGGCAGGTACATACAGCTGTATCCGCTGGCCCAGAGACAGGAGTTTGCACAGGCACAGCAAGGGTGTCCTGCACAGTCTTATGCCCCAGGGACAGGACTGCCGTAGTCACGCTCACCTCATCACCCCCGCCTGACCCCATGGGCTGTGATTCTATGGCCACCTCCTCCCCGTCCACTCCTGCCAACCTGGATGACTCTGGGACATCTTCCACACTGGATGACCCCTGTCTTGCATCACCTGTTCCCCCCTGCTGCTGAGGAGTTTACTACCACCTTCCCCCACTGGGACTTACCCCCGGCAGCATTGCCCAAAGATCCCGGCACGGCCCCAGCCACCTCGCTCCCTGATATTGTGCTGTCATGGGGGCGTGACTGGGTTTTGCGCCTCTGCCTGGTGGAGGGATCCCTGCTGCCATGCTACACAGCACTGCTTCTGCCCACTTCTTCGGACACAACTGTGTAAAAGGAGACACAGAACACAAACATCAGTGTACTGCACCAATGTGCGCATGGCAATACAAACATTCACAAGAAGTTCACTAGTCAAGGAAACAACCATCATCATCCTCCTCCACCACACACATGGACTTGCAATCCACATACATGCATGTCCATCAATACAGACATTCACATCAGGGTACATGCCACCTCACAACCATTCCATTGTGTGTGCTACACACACATGCATCATACACATGTCATGCACACACATCAACTGAGAGTCCCCAAGCAGTGTGATGAGCAATCACATCAGAGTCGCGTCAACTGGAATCCCTCAACATGACTACGTCAAATATTAAAATGTACATTCTGCATCCAGCCATGAGTGATGGCCAGTCACACATTCCCATCTTTGACACCATGACATGGACACCATGCATGCACATGAGGTGGCCAACACTACCTCAACTGTCACACCTGTCACACCAGAACATCTCAGACACAAGTATCAAAGCATGTGCACGGTCTGAAAGGCAGCAGTACACCACCCAATGCAAATTACATCTCATTAAAATTACATATGGTTCACTGCACACATGGTGAGCACTGTTTGGGGCATGCATGCAGACATCCGTATCAGAGGCATATTTGCTGTAAGCCTAAGGTGCTCACTCCCAACATGCAGGAAAATGCACATGAACTGTGGAGCCTAGCAACACATGAATACTCAACAGATGACTAAAGATGTTGGTTCAACTCGCTGACCTGGGTGTGCAGCACTGGGTAAAACTTCTACAGGACCCACATGTTGGTGATTTTCAGCCGGCGCCTGCACCCCTCTACTGTGGCACTGGCATCGAGAAAGAGCAGGGCCATGTTGTAGGTCCTGGATTTAAGGTCCTCCCAGCACTTTTGCACATGCTTAAAGGTCCGGGATGCCACCCCCTCTGCGTAGATGGCCTTACCTATCCCGTCCCAGATCAGCTGATGTACTTCCTTGCCACTTTGCGTCAATGGATTGAAGAGGGCATCATAATTCCCCAGGACCTGCTCCACCAGGATGTCAACTTCCCTGGCAGTGAAGTTGAGAGCTCTCTGCCTCGCTGCCATGGGGTTGTCACTCTGGTCAGTAGATGATAGTGCTTACATGGCAACCCACGGGGCAGGTGTTGGTGGTCAAGGTGATCCTGGAGGCTGTGGAGTGGTGTTGATGATTTGGCAAGTTGGGAGTCTGGTGAATCAGCTGAGGTGGTCAAAGTGCCAAGGACAGGAGCATTGGCAATGGCTGGACGGCAGGCACTCAAAAAGCAGGGCAGATGGGCAGCAGGCACACACAGTGGGCAGGCAGCAGCAGATGGCTCAGTAGGAGGCATCTCAGGGCAGTAGAAGGCACATTTAAAGGCTGGTAGGCAGAAGCGTGGGTCTTCTGTGTTTAACTTGCGGGCAGCCGGAAACAGAGTGATGGTTACTTTGCACGTTTGAAATTAACACGGACACGTGAAATCCGAGGAAAGGCCCTCCGCACGTAACGTACGTGACACGCACTGTGTGCTGGCATTTAGTATGCCAGAATCAGGGATAAAGAAGTGTGCATGGAAGCAAATCAGACCGTACGTGCGATTAGGAGTAGATAGATGAGAGGAGTACTGTGATGTTTGAGGTACCACGCAATTCTTTCACTTCTGCTAAAGTACAAACCTCTTATTTTGGAGGGGGATTTGCCTCTTCGCATATGCGTGTCTACTTTTCTTTATTCAGAGGCTAACAGTGAGTCATGTACGCATTTTACATACTCTTTGTGCCCCTGTGTATCACGTACCTCCATTCTTACCATCACAGTAGCTTTCCAGGCTTCGCGTGCGTGTTTTTGTGTTGCTGGGTGCCACAGCATATCGCATAACACTTTTTTCTTGTCACAGAAGCTATCTAGGTCTCGCAAACACATTTGTTTTGTTTTTTGGTGTCCTGTGCTTTACCCGTACCATATGTTTGTCACCAGGGGTTCGTTTGAGCCTTGCTGGACCACAGAAGTATTTTTTCCATCACATACACTGCCCCCTCACTGGAATTGCCCAGGACAATTGCTTGGTGTGCCTTCTATTGTTCAAGTCCACCTGCACCATGAGTGGAAAGGCCCCAAGAAGGAAAGGTGGCAGAGGTGGCTGGGGTCGGGGACCTGTAGTGGAAGCTGCTGCCCCCCCCGGGGTCAGGGACCTGCAATGGAAGCTGCTACCCCGCGTGTGAGGGATCTGCAGTGGAAGCTGCTGGCAGCCCGGGTCAGGGAACTGCAGTGGAAGCTGCTGTCCCCGTCCAAAGTCAGGGACCTGCAGTGGCAGCTGATGTCCCTGTCCCAAAGGGTAAGGGACGTGCAGTGAAAGCTGCTGTCCCCCCCTGCCAAGGTGATGGACCTGCAGTGGAAGCTGCTGCCCCCCCTTGGTCAGGGACCTGCGGTGACAGCTGCTGTCTCTGTCCCGAAGTGTAAGAGACATGCAGTGAAAGCTACTGTCCCAGCATCAGTGGGTGATACCATGGCCCAAGCCACTAGTGGTCCAGCATCTGGTGTCCTGAGTGGTCCCAGCCACACAGGGTCTGCACAAAGTGCCAAAAAGTCAAAGCTTGCACAGTAGGAAGAGGTTCAACCCCATGGAACGGCAAAGGACACCGGCATGTTGAGGAAGAGGATCTTCAATGATGACGAACTCCAAATCCTCGTGGACTACGTGGCCGATCATCACTGTGACATGTGCCTGCAACCGGGGAGCACACATGCACCTGCTCAGCATATGGTGCATTTGCAGCATGTCATGAATTAGATAAACATCTTAGGGTATGAGAAGCGCACTGCTTCTCAGATCATGAAGTGGTGGAATTACCTCAAACGATGCACCAAATCCAAGCTGTGTGCCATCCTCACCTCTGATATGGCAACTGGAGGGGGCTCATCAGAGGAGCAGGAACTGACCCCACATGACCAGGCTATGAACCAGTTCATTCATATGGATCAGGTGCAAGACATGGGGGGCCTGCCAGATTACGAGGGCACGTCCGGAAAATGACAAAGCTTATGCATCCTGAATATGTGTAGGGAAACAAAACCAAGAAGGATGATTGTGTTGCACTTGTGCCTGCACTTGAATGACTGCCCTGGCTGAACCATGTCATGCTTTACTGATTCGTGCACAGTGTACTCTAGGGTGGGTACAACCCATGTGTCGTTCATCCGTTGCATATGGCATTGTGACAGTAATCATCGCCCACCAGCATACACAAAGAACATTTTCAACATGCTATCACAGCGTGGCATATAGTTGATTGCATCAGTGATGTCAGTGACTCTGCTCTGCTAGACAAGTGCTTGTGTCTGAAGCACGTGTTACACATCCTGCACTGCATGGTGTAGATTGTCCATTCACGCATGTACATAGGTGGTTCTATGCTACAGATAACTTCCATGAAGACTACCAGCAGGCCTCACAGTGTGCCATACATGACAATGCATTTTTCAACACTGTGCACATCCCAGCTGCAGCCAGGGCACTGACCCCATTGTCAAATATTTGTCAGGATTAATCTCCCACACTCTCTCACAGTACATGGGTCCATGCCCCTGTCCCTCTTGTGTGTCACTGTCCCTTCTTCCTATATCCCAGTGCACGTAATTACTCTCACCACATCACATACCTTGTCTAGGTGTTACTCTTACAGTCATATTCCAGCTGGGACTCCATAATCAAGCCATGTTCACATTGTGTGCACTCCCTGTTACCAGTTCTACACTGGTGTGGCATGTGATTGATGTGCACTTGGATGTGAATATGTGTTGACATGTAATCTAATAGCATGTTACTGTTAAGGATTTTAAAGGGGCGTCACACTCCAGACCAGGACTCTTTATGCTGGCCTGGGATGCAGCGCACCATCAAAATGCTTTTAAATGTATGAATTTGGATTCAGCTTTGAGAAGGAAGTCAATCCGTCTCACACCCCCCTTAACGTACACCCCGTGTCGCAATGGACCATGAACCAGGCCGATGTGTAATGATAGAATAATTATTTATTTTTAATTATGAATAAAAATCAAAAACATTCAATATAGGGCAGCAATCACCAAGGGGTGATAATTACAGAGTAAAATGATAGAATACACTTAGTTTAACCTTTCAGTATAAGATATACAATGCACAAATGAATGAAAGCAAGGTTACTTGTGGGTAGTGCTTTTAAATGGCACCACAGTTAAGCATTCCCCCACCAACACTCCCTCCAACCCCTGTTAACCAGATTGTGTGTGGGTGGAGAGGAGTAGCAAGCTGTCAGGTATACTATGCGAAAATCGGATCAAAAAGCTGACCTACTACCCCAGAATGGGAGGTAAAAATCGGAATTGAGCTCCCTTGAAAAATGAGCAAAATGGCACTCAGAATTACTAAATGGTTATTTTACATGGGCGGTTGAAGGGATTAGACAAGAATGGATGTGGCTGTCCTAATGAAACAAAAAAACTTACAAGCTACAAAGCAAAGAGCTAATCAACGGGCACACCGTGTAGAAAATCGACTATTGAAGGAAACACAGTGCAGCAAGAATCACACGTGGCGAAATTGTAATTGTTACGTTTCACGGGTTTAAAATAGCAAAACGGCTTGGAAATTGAGCTGAGCTACAGGTATGATATGAAAGTGAAAGGGTGTTTCTGGACGGAGGACAGTATGGGCTTCTTAAAGGGTGAGGAAGAATTGTCTTTTTAAAATGATAGCAGTTTCACAGGCAACTCAGTTTTGTTAGAAAACAAATTTATTCTACTGCAACTGTACTCTTAATGGCTAGATTGTTAAAGAAAGACACGGTACGTGAGGAGGTTACTTGCAAGGTCAACCTAGCCGCACCACGTTCAGCTCTATATAGAAGTTAATTAAATTATACAACGGACTGAAATGATTTGGAAAGAATGGTGCTAACACATGGAAATTAACACAGATTTTCCTAAGGACAGGATACACAGAGGATTCTGACAATTGTAGGAATTAACTAGGGTATTTATAGGGTTTCTATGGGATTGGACATAATACCAGGTAACAAAGCAAGGGATGCAGTTTTTGGTTAATGGGGAAGGGAAATACTTACAACAAGCATGTTAGGCAGAATCATATGCAGTACCCTTTGGGAACACCACACACAATTAAGACTACAAGTGCAAGTACAAATTCACCTTTGGTACAAGCCTGTACTATACAGTAAAGTGGTAGCGATGGCTGAGCAGCCAGACTCATCTCAAGAGTTAAGTGATCAGTATCAAAAGTTACACAAAGGACAGCAAATTACTATGGTTCAAAGAAACACTGACTCAAGGTTTCTGAGTAAAAGAATATACATTTATTTATACATCAGTTGTAAAACAGTTCACTAAGTAAAGCAGCAGAAAAATCACACTCTTAATATACTACACAACACCCAATGAATTCTGGGAAAGTTAGGCTCAAAATGAAGTGTGAACAAAATTGCACTCAAGCAATTTAAAAGGGAGGGAAAGACAAGGTTATACAAAATTAAGCAGCACCAACAAGTAAGTAGGCAGGGCAATCTAGAAAAGGCTTGCTACAATGAGGATTCAAATCAAGAGGCTTGGGCCAATGTTAGTGGTTTAGAGTCTTTGCAGAGGATCATACAATACAGAGTAGTCTGCGGTTAAGTCTTTGCCAAGAGTTCAAAACGGAGTTGGTCGGAAGAAAAGCAATGTAAAAGAGTAGAGAAGGACAAGCCCTTGGATTCGTGAAAGATTTCAAACACTTTCACCGTGGTCGGACTGAACGAACAACCGGGTTAGAACAATACCTTAAATGAAGAAGAAGGCTGTAGCTGAGGCAGAAGTTCCTGGCAGGTACTTCAGGCTCACGGTTCCTGAAGCGACTGTCGGACTGACACGAAGTAGGAAGACTGGAGGTTCCTGCACTGCCCAGGGAAGAAACCGGCAGCAGAGAACCGCAACAAATAAAAGGTGCGCTCCTTTAAACCCAAACAGGGTCATGTCCTCCTGGCTATCCGGTTCACTACAGCTGTGCACAGCAAATTCGTCCAGGGGAGGGAGGCCTTGCTTGGTGTTTGGCGAACTGATTGGTCCCACCAGCTCAAGGGAAGAATATTCCTTGCAGTTCTACTCTGTCGTCAATGTTTGGAGATTTGAACCCGCAGCAGGGATTCACTGGGAGGTTCAGTCGTGGTAGTGGTCCTCTTTTTTCAGCTTCTCTTCGGTTCTCTCGATCCAGTGGCGACTCTGCCTTCCTAGTCCCAGAGACCTGCTTTATATGCAGCTTTCCCCCATTCACACAGCCTGGCTGTCAATCACACAGCAGGGTTGCTGCCCTGGCAGGAAGGCCACCTAGCCAAACAAACCAGAGTGTGACTTGGGTTTCAAAGAGAACCCTGTGCAGGGGGCCTAAAACCCCTCCCTCACATCCTGTCCCCCCAGACACTCAGGCGCCTAAGGAGGGCTTCTGTGCAGAAGCCCGCCAAAGGACGGCGATCAAAGGAACCAAACCTGGTTTGGCACGCAGAGTAAAACACGAGAAAGACCTTTACAAAAAGAAATGGTGAATAAACCCAGCTGGAGCTAAATAAAAGTAAATGGGGTCCAGCGGATTTAAGTTCAAGGCTACCAAGATAGCCTAAAACAGTACCAAGTCTATTTAAATAAACCACGGTAGGAAAAATATGGTAGATACCACTGCCACCAGCCAAATCTTAAAGAAAGGGGAACGAAATAATGTTTCATGAGAGACAGATAAAAAGGGATAACTATTAACCCTTTCCAGTACTCTATGTAAGATAGGTTGTACTTTGTCTGTGAATTTAAAAAGACTAATAAAGTCAATGGCAATTTTACATGTTCTGAGAGACAGTAGTCAGTCCCAGAATATGGAGTTTAAAGTGGGAAGTCTGAAAAAGACAACCCTGTGTCACCGCACTAAAGGTGCTGTGTAACACATAGTAAAAAGATGGTGCCTATGGAGTAGGTTAAGCCCCACAGTCAATGAACATAAAAATGTTAAACACACAGAGTAAAACACATGTAAGAATGGGAAAAAAGTCTCACACTCTTACCAGGTGAAAAATAATCCTAGAAATCCAGCAAAGCTGCTGATGGACTCAGTAGGTAGGGGAAATTAGCCATTCTGGAAAATTTTCCCCAACTCCCCCCCCCTCCCCAGACTAAGGCACAGGAGGATTTAATCCATTCCTGGATGAATCTCTTTACTCTAGTCAGTTATAAACATCCTGGAGAGGCCATAAGCATTTTGGTGGTGACATCCTGACCTGTGCTCAATGGTGAAATCAAACCCTTGCAGGCAGATTGACCATTTTAGTAGTTTGGGTTCTCCCCTTTCATTTGCAGTAACCATCTCAAGAGTTGGTGATATGTCTGAATCACAAAAGTAGATCCATACAAGTATGGTCTAAACTTCTTCAGAGACCACACAATGGCAATACCCTCATGCTCTATGGTTGCCCACCTTGTTTCTGGTTCCTTCAGTTTTCTACTGATGAAGCAAATAGGGTGCTCCCTACCTTTCTCATCCAGTTGACTAAGGACTGCACCTATACCTGTATTGGATGCATCTGTCTGCACAATGAAGGGCTGGTGATAATCAGGCGCTCTTAGGATTGGAGCTTGACAAAGGGCTTTCTTCAGGTTTTCAAAGGCTTGAGTGCACTCCTCATTCCATCTAACCTTTTTAGTGAATTTTGGGGAGGAGACTACATTCAAAGAAGAAGCTATGCGCCCAATGTTCTCAATGAAACTCCTGCAGTACCCAGTGAGACCTACTAAGGCTCTCACTTGGGTTTGAATAGTAGGGGTGGCCCAGTTTTGTACAGCTTGTACTTTGATAGGCAATGGCCTTATTTCACCTCCTCCTATCTCATGATGAAGGTAGACTACTTTGCTCTGACCAATTTGACATTTGCTTGCCTTTATGGTCAGATGGACCTGCTAAAGAGCCTGCAAAACATATCCTAAGTGATCAACATGTTCTTTCCAAGTAGGGGTGAACACTGCAATGTCATCCATGTATGCCATGCAGAAGTCCTCCATCCCAGTCAGAACTTGATTGACCATCCTTTGGAATGTAGCACGTGAATTATTTAATCCAAAAGGCATAACCTTAAACTGGGAGAGGCCTGCTGGGGTTAAAAATGCAGTTTTCTCCTTGGAAAGGTCTGTCAGGGCTATTTGCCAATATAGCCTGACGTCAGATCAAATGTACTGTGGTACTTGGCTGCACCAAGTTTATCCACTGTTCATCTGTCCTTGGTAAAGGATGGGCATCAGTCTTAGTGACTGCATTTGGAGCTCTAGAGTCCACACAGAATCTCAACTCCTTGGATCCTACCTTTGGTACTAGAACAACTGGACTAGATCATGGACTTGTAGAGGGGTCTATAACCCCTAGATCAAGCATCTTGTTGACCGCTCTTTTGATGTGGGATCTCACATATTCTGACATTCTGTAACCTCTGTTTTTCATAGTCACCAGTGAGAATATCATGCTGGCTCCAAGGGGTCAAGCCTGGTGAAAGTGAAAACAAGGAGGCAAACTGATTTAACAGAACCTTGCACTCCTCCTGTTGTTCAGATGTCAGATTAGAAGAGAAATTGGCATCTTCTATGTTCTCATCCAAAGGTTGGCCTCTGAGTAGGCCAGGTAGAGGTTTACTCTCCTCCTCCTCTTGAGCTGAAGCTAGAAGCAAAGCTCCCACTTCTGGTCTCGAGACATATGCCTTCAAACGGTTGGTGTGAAAGACTCTGGGAGCCTCCTTAGGTCTGCCTAAGTCCACCAGATAGTTCACCACTCCAAGTTTGCCCACAACCTTGAAAGGTCCTATCCATTTATCCTGCAAGGCCCTCTGCCTTGTTGGCACCATAAGTAGTACAAGCTGGTCTTGAGTAAACTCAACCATGTTGGCCTTTCATGCCAATGTTTGACCAGAACCTGGCCTGCTTTCAAGTTATCACTTGCCTCTGCCATCATGTGTGACATTCTCCTCTGGAGACCTATCACATAGGCAGTCACTCTGACAGGCTTGGGGGAAGGAACACTCTTCAACCCCTCCTTCATCAGAGCCAATGGACCCATGACTGGATGGCAATAGAGAAGTTCAAAGGGACTGTAACCAACTCCCTCCTGAGGGACCTCTCTATAAGCAAAGAGAAGGCATGGCAGTAGAAGGTCCCACTTCCTTTTAAGGGGTTCCTCTAAAGCACCTATCATGCTCTTCATAGTACAATTAAACCTCTCTACCAGTCCATGTGTCTGTGGATGGTAGGCTGTAGAGAAATTTTAAGTGACGCCACAGTTTTTCCACATGGCTTGCATGTAGTGGGACATAAAATTGGATCCCTTGTCGGATATCACTTCCTTAGGAGACCTTACTCTGGTAAAAATACCAAGTAGGGCCTTAGCCACAGCCTGAGCCGTAACAGTCCTCGTAGGAATTGCTTCAGGATACCTATTAGCATGGTCTACTACAACCAGGATAAACCTGTTTCCTGAAGATGTGGGAGGGTCAAGGGAACCAACAATGTCAATGACCACCCTCTCAAAAGGAACTCCCACCACTGGGAGAGGCACCAGGGGTACCAAATTCTTGGCTCCATTCTTGCCAGAGGTTTGGCAAGTGTGACAGCTCCTACAGAATTTGACAACTTCTGAACCCATCCTAGGCCAGTAGAAGTATAGAGAGAGCCTTTCCTTGGTCTTTTTGAAACTCAAATGACCAGCCAAAGGCATCTCATGGGCCAACTGTAGGAAATGGAGTCTGTTTTCTAGGGGCACTACAAGTCTTTTGCAGTCCCCAGGGATAGAGTCAGTCGGGTCACTGTAGAAGAGGCCATCTTTGGAGTGCAACCTATGCTTCCCAGGCTCTTGCCCAATGAGCTGAGAAGCTGCCTGTAGGCAAAGACCTCAAGAGCAGAACACTCTCTTTGTCCTCTGCTGGAGTCTGCCCTGTTGGGTCCACCTTCTGCCAGTAAAGACTGCAGCTCAGGATGGTCAACATGGTCCAGATCTCCAACTAGAGTTATGTCTTCTTCCAGATCTGACTCTTCAGAAGCTGGCTCAACCACACAGGGTTGTACCTCACACTCACAGCCTCAGCAGTTAGAAGAGTCACGGGTGTGACTTTGGACAATCTTGGGGATGTCCTTGTTGGTAGCACAGGGGTGCTATCTGCTTTCTTCTTGGAGGTCTTGGATTTCCCGTTTGCCTCTTTCCTTCCTGAAATAGCAGTGAGCAACTCCTGTGGGGTGGGGGTGATAGTTTCCTCTATCCTCTATCAATTCCCCTGGAGAGCCCCTCAAGAGTTTTCAGGTCATTATCCAACAGGACTTTCCCAGGCACTTCACTCTGCACACAAACAGGTATTTTGATAGTCATATCATAACACTGGATGAGAGCTGGTAACTGGGGAAGCATTTGCACAGGGCCTCCAGCTAACTTGGTTAGGCATGTGGGTGCCTTAGCAACATCCTCTTCCTTGAAAAATGATTCATCAATGACAGTTATGCTGGCTCCAGTGTCTCTGATGGCAGGGGTCTCCTGGCCAGTCACAAGAACACTATCTTTATAATACTCTTTAGTATTATCTGGGATGGAATTATAGACATCTAAATTATGTTGTTCCCACAAACCCAGAGACACTAAAGGAACACTAGCTGAGACTCTCATGGGTTCATCAGCCAGTAGGTGAAAGTTTCCACTTGCCATAGGTACTATTTCCTCTGGGGAGAAGGCTAAGGAGACAGTGTGGACCCCTGAAGGTTTACCCGTACATCTGGGAACTCCTTTCACATGGTCAGTTGACCCACAACCATAACATTTCCCAAATGATGAATGGGGGCTTCTTCTGACCTCCATCTGGTTTGGGTCCAGATGGTAAACTAGCCTGATTTGTTTCCCCTTGTGGTTTACCCTTATGTTGCTGTTTGTGGCCCACTTTTGAATTGGAGGTATTAGAATTCTCCTTGTTATCTTTCTTTGGCTGCTTTCCCTCATCCTTCTTCTGAGTTGCCCCAGAATCCTTGTGAGTAGCCCTGTTGGCAACCCACAAGTCAGCAGCCTTAGCTAACTTCTTTGGATCTATCTCCTTAGAATCAGCCAAGTGCTGTCTGAGCTCGGTAGAGCAGGCATCATACATTGACTCCAACATGAAAAGATTTATCGGTTATAAGGCCTGGCATCCACTTCTCAGGCCCTCTTGGGGCCAGTCCTGGTACCTTTGGCACCAGGCTCATAAACAAAGATAGACATCTGCTTGTGGAACTACTTTTTAGAGCTTTCGGCCAACATGGAGGCATCCACATAGCTTGATTCCTAGAACCAAGCTATGCGGTCTAGTGTTTTGGGTGTGGTGGCCTAGGAACTACTTTACCTGGACTACTTTGCAGTGGCTATTTAAACCACACCCGAACAAGACAACACGCTTCACGTTACTTTGCTACTAGCATCGTGACGCTCACCGTGTCCAGCTTTCTCACGAGCCTGACGAATTCCGCAGCTGCAGATAACAAAGAACATCATTAGCAGCAGAATCTTGCCTGTAATCTCCATCCTTCATTGCTGGCAGCTACTGGGCAGCTGCGTTTGAAGAGTTTGCCGCCCGGATCGAAGGACCTGAAAAAAGGGAGAAAGACATTATTAAAGGAGGTAAAAGAGACATTACAACCACAAAGTGCTTAGAGACTTACCTCGCTGGCTGATTTTCGACCGGCATAGCTCCGGAACTCCATATGCGCTGGGAGAACACCGTGACCTACGAAAAAGAGAAAAGCACAGGTCAGTGAGGACAAGACATCGCTGCGCTGCGCAAAGCACCTCCTTACCGCATCATAGCACTATTGTGCGCCATCATCTACCGGTGAGAACCAGCCTATCCAGTTCTCCAAGCGGATACTCCGCACACCTAAGGGAGATGCTAAGAGACATTTTAGAGCAGAGAAAAGGCATGCAAGAATAACAACGCCATCAATCGCAATAAGACCTACCTGAAAGACACTACAGGGGCTGCAGTTAGTGAAGTAACTGGACCGCCCGCGCCCACAAAAGACCACGCGCCCCTGCCCACAGAGCAGGACGGAGAGCTCACCAATTCCGAGCCAGGTGAGAAGAGAACCCGGAGGGGCTGAACCCACAAGGGAGGTGGGGGAAAACTTACCTTGGTCGTCCAGTCCTAATATAGTCTTCATTTCCAGGCGGAAATTCCATCGACATCGAGAACCACACCAGGGAGTCATAGAGAAGGGCACCAACGACCAACTGGCTGGGTGGCGTCCCCGTGGATACCAGGTGAGCGTAGCAGAATGCAAAGCCTCACATAAATAATCCACCTGGGTGCCATGGAAACATCGGAAATCGACCAATTGGCCCAATTGTTGGGGGACCTTCGTGCTGAGGTTCATTCAGCTCGACAAGAGACTAATGCACTCCAAAGAGACCAAATTGTGACCAAGGAGCGCACCGACGAAATCGGCAGACAGTTCTTGCAATCGCAGGCAGGTCAGACTCCTGTGCCTGGAGGAAATCCATTGATGCAAAATCCTATCTCACCATTTTATACTCCCACACCAGTACAGATCACGCTGCCTGGAACAGTTCCCCTGGCACCAAAGGTTTTCGGGCAACGCACGGAAGTATGCAGCATTCATAAATCAGTGTCGCCTTCATTTCCTTTGTCGTCCTGGGGCATTTCCAAATGACCAAGCTCGGGTAGCTTTCATCCTATCATACTTGAGTGGAAGTGCAGCGGATTGGTCGGTGCCATTGGTGACCCATAATGATCCATTGTTACAGGACTATGGGGGGTTCCAGAGAGAAATGGAAAAACTGTTTGCTCACCATACCAAGGAACATGCAGTGGATAACAAACTCTTAACCCTCCGCTGGGGAACCAAGACTTGTTAACATACATTGTGACTTTCAATAGACTGGTTGCTGAAGCCAGGGGGCCAGAAAACAAAAGAACCACGTTATTCCATCGAGGCTTACGAGGCGAATTAAAGGACGTCTTGGCGCAGGTAGTTGATCCCCCCAGAGACTGTACCAAATTCATAAATCTGGTCGTGCAGCTAGACCATCGGTTGCAGGACCGAAAAGCAGACCGGTCCAAAGCAGACTCTCGAGTAGTTTATGTTTGGCCTAGAGACAACGCACCACGGGTGCCAGACAACTCTGTAGAACCCATGCAGATCCGAGGGATACAACCTCCATTAACAAAACAAGAACGGGATAAAAGAAGACAACAGCAACTTTATTTGTATTGTGGAAAACCAGGACATTTTCTGAAAGACTGCCCAGTAAAACCCCCAAGGAGGACAGTTGGGGCCACAGAAAAGGATGAAGTTAAGGAATCGGAAAACTACCAAGCTCGACAACTGTAGAGGTTAGTTTGTCGAGTGATGAGAAAGAGCCACTGACCTCACACTTTGCAATACCCGTGATCTTAATAAACCACCAATAATTGTCAAAGATGCTTGCCGTAGAAGCGTACATCGACAGCGGAGCAGTTGGGAACTATATAGATCAAGAGCTGGCAGCAGAGATGGGGCTCCCTTTGTGTTCTAAGTCTACCAGGGACAAGGTAACTACCGTGGATGGGACAGAAATCGCCTGCAGACCAGTAACCCAGTGCACAGCTGCAGTAACCTTGCTGTGCCAGGATGGACATCGGGAGTGTATTTCGTTCGATCTTATTAAGGCACCTCAGTTCCGGTTGATACTAGGGATGCCATGGTTGGTTGCTCACAACCCTTTGATAGACTGGCAGGCACGGAAATTAACCTTCTCCGGCAACTGCTCCCCGGCTTGCTACTCTCCTGAACTGGAACCAGACACCTGTTTCTCCAAACCTTCCAATACTATAGCTTCTACCCTAGGGGTAACTAATACTCTGCCAGATGAATATCGTGACTTTCAGGACATATTCCAAAAAGACCAGGCTACCACATTGCCGCCGCATAGGCCTTATGATTGTCAAATTGACTTTATTCCTGGGGCACAAATCCCACGCGGCAGGAACTACGCTCTCATCGAACCAGAAAATCTTCACCTGAAATCCTATTTGGACCAGTACCTTGCAAACGAATTTATCCGCCCATCTAAGTCCCCAGCAGCCAGTCCTTTGTTCTTCGTACCGAAAAAGGAAGGGGACTTGAGGACCTGTATTGATTACCGCGCAATAAACCAGATAACCGTGAAGAACCACTACCCCTTGCCTCTTATCCTGGAAATGCTAGACCAAGTCAAAGATGCCCAGATCTATACCAAATTAGACCTTCGGGGAGCATGCCACCTGGTCCGGGTCAGAAGCAGAGATGAGTGGAAAACCGCTTTCTGTACCAAATATGGCTTGTTTGAATATTAAGTCATGCCTTTTGACTTATGCAATGCTCCCGCAGCGTTTCAATATTTCATGAATGATGTATTGAGAGAACTGATTGACGTTTGCGCCTTAGTGTACATAGATGACATCTTGGTCTACTCAGTCTCAAAACAAGATCACATCATGCACGTTCGTTCAGTCCTCACCAAGCTCCGCCAAAGTCGTTTGTATGCAAAACTGGAGAAATGTTTTTTTCACGTCACCGAAGTACAATTTCTTGGTTTCATCCTTTCACCCAAAGGCATCAGAATGGACGTACACAAGGTTGACGCTATTCTAAAATGGCCATCACCAACATCTCTGAAGGGGATACAGAGCATGCTAGGTTTTTCAAACTTTTACCGCCGATTTATCCCAGACTTCTCTCAGGTTGTGCACCCGATCACAGTACTGATACGAAAATGCAATAAAAAGTTTGCTGGGACCGAGGAAGCAGAAAGAGCATTTCAGGAACTGAAATGTTGCGCAATGGCACAGATTGACGTCCGGCTATCTACCAGTCACCTCCGCTTCAATCCTGCGGCACCCTCATCCAGACCTCCCTTATATCGTAGAAACGGATGCTTCTAGTATGGCAATGGGAGCGGTCCTTTCACAGAGAGACCCAGAAACTGGCCAGCTGCATCCTGTGGCCTTCTGGTCAAAAAAGTTCTCACCTCCGGAAATGAATTACGCTATCACGGACAAAGAACTCCTAGCCATCAAGTCCGCTTTCAAGGCATGGCGACACTATCTTCTGGGAGCTAGACACACCATTACAGTGATCATAGACCACCAGAACCTACAATATCTTAAAACAGCCAAAGCCCATTCTTCACGCCAGTTACGGAGGGCCCTCTTCTTCGCCGAATATGACTATGTGATCCCCTTTCGACCTGGTGTCAAGAATGGGAAAGCTGATGCCTTATATCGGATGAGCATCGATGAAACGGTGTATACAACGCCAGACTCGGTGCCCATCATACCAGAAGACGAACTTTTGGGTATCACAACAACCCTATCACAAGCCGAATTACAAAATGAAATTCAACAGTCAATGAGCCGGGATGCTTCCTCGTATGGCAAACTTAAGGAGAACAATATTGCATCAAGGATCAGTTACCTTTTTTTAAGGACCGGCTATATGTACCCAAGAGGGAGTTACAACAGCATTTCATTTTAGGCTATCATGACTCTATGATCGAAGGACACCCTGGAATCGCTAAAACCTTAGCCAAGGTGAAAAAGAACTTTTGGTGGCCTACCTGGTGTAAGGACATTGTCCAGTATGTTCAGTCCTGTGGAGTCTGTGCACAAAATAAATCCCAGAAACAGAAACCATCGGGTCTCCTACAACCACTGGACATCCCTCCCACTCCATGGCACACTCTTTCCCTTGACTTTATCACTGGTCTGCCACTGAGTCAAGGTTTTAACACCATTCTTGTAGTCGTGGATTTGTTCTCTAAGATGGCACATTTTATTCCTCTCAAGGGCCTCCTGGAGACATCCACCCTGGCAGAAGTGTTTCTGGAAAATGTTGTCAAGCTACATGGTTTTCCATCAGTTCTAGTCTCCGATCGAGGCAGCCAGTTCGTATCCAATTTTTGGAGAAAATGTTGCGCAATGGCACAGATTGACGTCCGGCTATCTACCAGTCACCACCCCCAAACGGACGGCCAAACCGAGAGGACCAACCAGACCCTTGAGCAGTATTTACGGTGCATGCTGCACCCTGAATTGAGAGATTGGAAGGATTTACTTTGGGTAGCTGAGTACGCATATAACAACTCCGTACATTCTAGCATGGGACAAACACCTTTTAAAACCCTGTATGGCAGACATCCACGTACCTCAGAACTCGACCTTCCTGCCAACTTGGAAATGCCTGCAGTAAAGACTCTTCACACAACCATCACTTAGGCGTTCAGAAAGGCGAAGGAACATCTCATTCATGCCAAAGAAAAACAAAAGCACTTCGCCGACCAGCATCGGAAAAAGGCCCAGACTATCAAGTGGGAGACCAGGTTTGGTTAGCCACCAAATATGTACTCATCAAAGGGACCCGGACCTTCCATCCTTGATATTTGGGACCCTATAACATCAAGGCAATTATCAACCCGGCAGCCGTCAAATTGGACTTACCACTTAATCTACAAATCCATCCGGTATTCCATGTATTCCTCTTAAAACCAATGCAACCCGGTACATGAGTCAAGACACCACCTCAACCCATACTAATTTACGGAGAACCAGAATTCGAAGTCAAAGGCATCCTGGACTCAAGATGCTCTAGAGCAAAGTTATATTATCTCATCAATTGGAAGGTATTTGGGCCTCAAGATAGGTCCTGGGAACCCAGTGAGAACATCCATGCACCACGTCTAAACAAGAAGTTTCACCAGAACTTCCCAACTAAATCTGGACCAGGCAGGAGACACACCATGGGAGGGGACTTGGGGGGGAGTGCTATCACGACCTTCAGCCCTGATCCCCATTGGCAAGCCCATTGGCCAGGTGGAATCAGGACTTGGATCGTTTATAAGGCCTGGCATCCACTCCTCAGGCCCTCTTGGGGCCAGGCCTGACGCCTTTGGCACCAGGATCATAAACAAAGATAGACATCTGCTTGTGGAACTACTTTTTAGAGCTTTCAGCTAACATGGAGGTATCCACATAGCTTGATTCCTAGAACCAAGCTATGCGGTCTAGTGTTTTGGGTGTGGTGGCCTAGGGACTACTTTACCTGGACTACTTTGCAGTGGCTATTTAAACCATACCCGAACAAGACAACACGCTTCGCGTTACTTTGCTACTAGCAACGTGCCGCTCACCGTGTACAGCTTTCTCACGAGCCTGACGAATTCTGGACCTGCAGAAAACAAAGAACATCGTTGGCAGCAGAATCTTACCTGTAATCTCCATCCTTCACTGCTCGCAGCTCCTGGGCAGCTCTGTTTGAAGAGTTTGCCTCCCGGATTGAAGGACCTGAAAAAAGGGAGAAAGACATTATTAAAGGAGGTAAAAGAGACATTACAACCACGAAGCGCTTAGAGACTTACCTGGCCGGCTGATGTTCAACCGGCATAGCTCCTGAACTCCATCTGCGCTGGGAGCACCCCGTGACCTATGAAAAAGAGAAAAGCACAGGTCAGCGAGGACAAGACATCGCTGCGCTGCGCAAAGCACCTCCTTACCGCATCACAGTGCTATTGTGCGCCATCATCTACCGGTGAGAACCAGCCTACCCAGTTCTCCAAGCGGATACTCGCGCATCTAAGGGAGATAAAAAGAGACATTTTAGAACAGAGAAAAGGCATGCAAGAATAACAACGCCATACCTGAAAGACACTACAAGGGCCACAGTCAGTGAAGTAAATGCACCTCCCGCGCCCACAAAAGACCACACACCCCTGCCCAGAGAGCAGGATGGAGAGCTCACCAATTCCGACAGCCAGGTGAGAAGAGAACCTGGAGGGGCTGAAACCACAAGGGAGGTGGGGGAAACTTACCTTGGTCGTCCATTCCTAATATAGTCTTCATTTCCAGGCGGAATCCCATCGACATCGAGAACCACACCAGGGAGTCATAGAGAAGGGCACCAATGACCAACCGGCTGGGTGGCGTCCCTGTGGATACCAGGTGAGCGTAACAGTAGTGTCCCAAGATCAATGCTGCAACAAATGGTAAATTCCTCATAGCTGTATATGTGTATAGGAATTCAGCTGCTTACTGGAGCAGATACACTGTGAAGCAGGGAGTGAGCCTCATGGTGAATCTTTCTGGTTGTATGCACAGCATGGTGAAGCTGATCCAGCGCAACTTTCAATAATGCTACAGGCATAACTAGCTTTCCAGTACTATCGTGTCTCCATATAGCCTCTGTGGGGGATAAAGAACACCCCTGTCTTTTCCATAAATAGTGTTCTTCCTGTGGAGCTTCACCTTGCAGCTCAATTAACTGTACAATGGATAACATATTAAAGCCTTCTTTCATCATTATGCAATGTTCTGTCATTTGCTTAACACTTTCTACTTCAAAATTAGAAATATTGGGAAAATATGCTGCTCTTTTTGCTTCAATGTCTTCGGCTTCGTTACCATTAGAAATCATGTCTGCCCTTTTGGTATGGGCTGCGCACTTCACCAAGGCGATAGCCAATGGGAATTTTAGTACCTTATTAAGTTTGCCCAATAGCACCCATGTTGCACTGGTGTACCGTCTGCGTGGAGGAAGCCCCTCCTTTTCTAGCATGACAATCCTGCATGTACCGTTGACATCACATAGGCGAGTTAGAGTACACTGTCACTTTAACATCCAAATATCTCTGCAGTACAGCGATGAGCGCCACTAATTCTGCAGCCTGTGCTGAACAATGCGAATGCAATCTTGCAATTATGCTACTTCAAATTCACCATTCTGTTTTAACTTCACTACTGCCAATCCTGTATGTCTTTCCCCAGTCATTTGATACATTTTCAAAGAACCATCAATGAATAGAATTTCCCCCCTCCCAGAGTGTTTTCTTTAACGTGGACAATATCGTCATAAAACCCAGCATATGTTGTGCAATCATGAACATAATCCTCCTTTTCTGCTGGTTCTGCTTCAAATGTTTCTCGATTCACTACTATACATATAACTATTTTGATAGCTGGATTTAAAATGATGACATCATATCCTGATGCTTTTTGTGCAGTCAATGTGCTTTTAGGTTTCTCCAAAATGGCGAGTAAGGATTGCTCGATGAATAGCGTCATTGAGCACCCCATTGTAATACTTACATCTTTTTCATTTGTGAAAGCAGCAGCAGCTAATGCATGTTTGCAGGGGATAATGTCCCTTCATTACTGGATTTAAAATTCCACTGTAATAAGATAATGGTTTATGTCCATTTCCTAATTTTGTCTTCTGCCTAAGGACTTCTGTCATCAACACTCCACTTGAATGTGAGAATAAAGAAAACTCATCATTTTAGTCTGGAATCCCTAACACAGAGGCTGTACACATTGGCATTTTTACCTCTTCAAATCCTTCTGTCATCTCGTCTGTCCATATTATCTTACTTGTCTGCGTTCCTTTGAGTTCTTTTAAAAGTGGTCTAATATATGCACTGTAATCAAAGACCGATAATCACTGTCTCAGGTCTTAGAGTTTTCAGGTTTGCTTCTGCTCTCCCAGGTGCTTTTCTCCATACTTGAGAGATTGGCTGCCCTATATACAGGATCTCTTCCTGACAAAACTGTAGCTTCTCCTTGCCCACTTTGTATCCTTTTCCTGTTAATACTGCCATTAACTGAATCCTCTGCATTTTTCTTCTGTCTCAATGCACACTAATATGTCATCTACATACTGAATTAGTGTGCTCTCAAGTTGTATGTTACCTAGGTCCATCTAAAGGACTCTATTAAAGATTGATGGGGACTCACAGTACCCCTGTGGTAATTTTGTATGTTTCCACCGCTACTTTCTATATGAAAATTAGGTTAAATCTTGGGAGTCCTCTTGAAGGGGAATAGAAAAGAAGTTATTCTTTCAATCTACTACTGCTAATTATTTGGCTGCATCTGGGATATTACATAATATCGTAGCTGGGTTGGGAACCATAGGAAACTCTGCTTCGACAATATTGTTTAGGGTGCATAGATCCTGAATAAATTGCCACAATCAATCAATCTACTGGGTACAGAGCCGTATTAGTTGGGATATCAGATGGTACCAATATTCCCTGCTGTATCAAAGCAGAAATGGTTTTAAATATACCTTCATCGGCTTCTCTGCACATGGGGTCCTGTTTTTCATGTGGTAAGATTGCTCCTGGCTTAAGCTTTATTTTAACTGCTCTGCTCAATAGACCCACGCCATATGGACTGTGGGTCGATAAAATATTTGGCACCCTTTCTAGATCTGTATGGAAAAATGATGGTTTCTTTCTTACAATAATAATGACTTTTCTGTAGGAGGAGTAGAATATAACAGTTTTTTTTAGTTTAAGCAATGGTATACTAATGTAACTAGATATCATGCTTTTCTCTTTATAGAAGCCTGATTGTTGAATTGGTACATATACATATATGCCCAATCTATTGAGCACAGAAGACTGCAGGTATTATGCAAATGTTTCTTGATTTTTTGATTTTCTTGACTTAGTTAAAACCTGTATGGTTTAAATGCGTCTTTATTATGTAATTATGCAGTTGATGGGACCTATATTGTTGTCTAAATAACTATTCATATTATTGTTTGGTATTATAGAATTCGCCCTGAAGAAGGACCTCTTTGTCCGAAATGCATTGGCGCTAGTGACATTCTGCTTCTCCACAAGAATTAACTATAATTAAAAAGAATTTCACATCACTTTGAGAAATTCAGAGAAATCCTTTTTAGTGCTTAAGCAAACATCAAGATGGAATGAATGAATGTACATTGTTAGTAGTGTTTACTACAATATCTGGTGACCCCAGGTCTGATCAAATCTTTCATCATACAATTCTTTTGCTTGCTTCTTTATTACCATTGCCATACTATGCGGTATTTCCTTATTCTCCACTTTCATCCAATATGTTTTTCATCATCTGAATTCTCATCTCTTAACAACTCCTCGTCTATCAATTCTGTTGATCTATACCCTTCATCAAGAGCTATTACTGTTCTTCCTGGTCTTCCTTCATTGTCTGTTCCATGAATAATCACCTTTTTCTCTCTCACTATCACTTCCGCCAGTTCTATGGGAATAACCTCTCCTTCCTCATCATCCATAGGTACTTCTGGTCTAAACAAAAATGTGTCAGGTATCCTCAGTAATTTACGTATCAATCCAGGAAGCCGTGTTAGCAAAATATGTACTTCATACAAAAATACTTCTTGATCTAAAGGGACACCTCGTAATGCTTTTTGGCCTGTAAATGCTAATATACATTTTCTTACATTCATGTAATGTACCCTGTTGTGGAACATCCCTTTGTCAGTAAAAGATACCGTCATATTAAGTTTTGTCATCAAGTCATGTCCAAATATGTTAACTGGTGTCTGTCTAGAGTACAATAATGGCATAAACATGTCATGTTGTCCTATTGAAATTGGTAATTCATCAGTAAACAGACCCAAACTCATAGCCCCAGTGAATCCCTGCACATACATGGTGATGCCAGATATTGAATACTTTCCCTTTCGAACAAAAGAACGAGTCGCTCTGTGTCTACAAGAAATGAAAATGTCTTGCCTCCTATTCTTGCCCTGACCCTCGATTCCTCTTGGGGGTCTGGTGTCACAGATAGTACTGAACACACCAAGTCACTCTGTGGGCTTTCCTATTGTGAGTATAAATACATCCCTGTACCCGTAAAATGATTCCCTCCACTACTGTCCCACTCCCTATCCTGGGCATAGCGGTTTGTGGGGATACTGTGTTTGCTTTCCATTGTGGCATTGTTGCCTGTTGAATTGAAGTGTGCTGTTGTGCATGTACTAGTTGTGTTTGCAGAGGCGCTTGATATGGTTGCCCTTGTGGTGACTTAAGTTGCAGCGGAATCTGCTGCATTTGCTGTATTCGCGGCACATTTGTCTGATATTGGGTGTGATCTTGGGCATAATAGTCTAGTGGTTCTGTATTATATAGTGGGAAATAACCCATCCCCCTCTTGGAGCGTGCCAGTTCTGCTGCATGCTCACTCTACTTCTATATGTTAGGGCAATATGTCCTGTCCTCCCACAATTCCAGCACTGCTTTGGCTGTCCTCCATTAAATACCCCCCTTGTGGGTTTTGAAAACCGCCTTCTCATCCTGTAGGTCCATTCCCTCTACCACGTGGTCAGAAATTGTACTTTTCATTCTATAAATGTAGGTTTCTAAAAAACATTGGAAGATTTTGCCATATTTGTAGCGATCACAACATCACTTTAAGTGGGACGGGGGTCTGATTGTTCTAAAAGGGAGCAATATATCTATAATATTGCTGTGTGGTATGCTTAACAAGTGGAACAACAATAGATAAACCTGGGACATTTAATAACAGCCCAGTTTCTGTGAAAAGACTTGGAGGAACTGGGAAAAGTCAGTTGCAAGTCTGTGTACCAGGCTCAGCCTCTTATCTCATCTGACAAAATAAATATGATTATAGTGGAAAATATTATCTAACAGGCTTTTATGACTGACCCATACCACTAAACTGTTGGTAGGGACTGGGGAGAGGCAGCTTCATTTTAGAGGTGCCTAAACTATCTTTTATACTTTCTTGCTCCTGTAAAACTAATTTTGTTGGGCAATAATGTCAGTTTCTTAAAAATTGGAACACACAATATCGTTTTTTGTATGCACTTTATCAAATGGTTAAAATAGCTCTCACCTTTTCTCCCTGTGAGATTCTCCTGGAATGTTGGCTTGGTGGGTTAATGTGCCTGCTGCGGTCTTTCATGTGAAATCTGTAACTGAAGCTTTGCTTCAGGTTCTTAAAATAATGAGCTATTACAAGGATTCACTGGCTTGCAAAGCTTCAAATAAAACGTATCAGAATGTTTTTACAGCCACTTTAAAACTAGTAACATTTTCAGGATTGAAATGATCAGTATCATTTATTGATCTGGCAAGATGAACATGTGGGTTAATGCACATCTTGCTAAAATCTGAACAACTTGGCAGTGACTGGATCCAATTTTGTCAAAACTGGATCTGCTTTCCATTTTTACTAAAAAAAAAACGCATGGTACATTAATTTAGTGAAATATTATTTTCAGCTTTATATCATTTTAGTTTTCAAAATGCAGATTGCTTGTGAAAAAAAATATAGGTAAATTAAAAAAACTGCTAGCATAATTTATTTCTATCGCCTTATTATTTTTCTACAGTTTTTCAAATCTACAAAAGGTGTGTCTACAGGGGATGGAGCTTCTAAACTATGGGCATGGCTTCACGTGCGGTGTTTACAAAGGTGGCAGCCTTACTCTCCACTCTAACCATCAGTCGCAAAAAGATGTGTTTGACTCCCTCACCCTATGACAGAGAGCCGGCTTGGGGACAAAGCGGAAGGCAGCTCACCTCCGGTGTTTACCAGCATGATCACCTTGAGTTAGCCTCTGGCAGGACCTTTGCTCAGTAAAAATGTATTTGTTCTATTGTATTTTGAGCCGTCATTTCACATTGTATCATCACTTAAACTGCACACAATTTACACAAATTTGAGATTGCTTGGTAGAACCTATTATTGAATGTATTTTGAGAACAAAAACCCCATCAGCATTGGGCAATGAAAGGCTGGAACTATAAGTACAGTGGTCCCTACCCACAGGTATTTGGTGGTCTGGCCCAAACCTGGCCAGTCAATACCTCTGTGGAAGTTAAGGGAGCAGCACAGGAAAGTGAACCAAAAAATGTGCATTACAATGTAGTGTGCATTTAAATACATATCTACTTTTGAATTGGTGTTTATGAAAATTCCACTTGCCGTTTGGAGGATACAGTGGACAGTTTAGTTGACAGTAAAATAAGTATGTTCACTCTTATCCGGAAATAAAATGACCAAATCACAAGTACATTCAATGAGAAAGCGAAGAGTGATCGCACTCAGAACGATATGATTTCCATTCAACTCAGACATTTAATTCGCAGCTGTGCTTTGGAATTGAAAACCTTTCATCCATTTCAAATCCAAAACCCGTAGAGTAATCCTCAAGGCACGTCCTCTGGGCGCACGTCGATGCCAAAACACTGCTTGTAGCCGGAGGTGGTGAGGCAGAAAGGAGCCGAATTCATGTTTCCCTCCAGTGTGCTGCAGTGTTTGCAGGGGTCTAGTTCTAAAATAAAAAGTGGGCGGCCCATTAGCATAGCCCACCGGAAGTGACATCACCGGATGTGACATCACCAGACGTGACATCACAGCATACATGATCTTCAGGGACTGGGGGCAACAAGACACAGTAGCTGTAGGAACGCAGAGAACAGGTGCTGCAGGAACAGTGACATAGTATCTACAAAAGCCTTGGTCACAACCTGCAAGAACACTGGGAGAGCCTGGTTAGCTTGGCATCACCAGCAAACAGGAGTTACATTAGGCTCCCTTGGCCAGCTGGCACCTTAAACACATACATTTGTGAGATTAACAATGTGTTTGTGAATATGTGTACACGAGCCTCAGGACACATTTGGAGGACATTTAAAGCATTAGGGGTCATTTACAATGGAAAAAAAGGTTTAGCTTGCATGTCAAATTTGAGACATGTGGTGTCGCCATTGTTTATTTGTTCAGAGGATGAGTCCTCTGTTTGTTGCCATTAATTAGTGTGCTGCGACCTACATGTAGGAAGGGGCGGGGCTACCGCCAGAAAGGCAGTTCGAGGCTGACGGCCATTAAGTAAAAAGGTGTTGCACCCCAGCTCCTGTGTCGGTGTATCCTTGTGTGAATGAGGGTGACTGACTGGCAGCATGAGGAGGTCCACTTGCGAGATACTACATTGGCGACGAAGCGGACACATCTTCCACCGTCCCCGCCACCTCAGGTCCAAAGCGCTCGTGGTGAGCAGTGAGGCACCACTGGAGCTGCAGGACATCTTCCGGTCGAGGACTCCCGGAGACAGCGGGTTGAAGCGAGAAGGCCCCCCGCCATCGAAACGAGCCCCAGCGCAAGGTCAGCTAAGGCTCCAACGTGCACATCCCACTCGGGTGGAGCAGCTACAGCGGCTCCCCGCGTATCCTCAATCTGGGCGGGGGGGGAGGGAAAACCTTTCCCGCCAACGGCAACGACGCCGGTAGGCGCATCCAATCACCTGCAGGTGGAGCAGCAGCTCCCTGCTCACATCTCCGGGAGGCTAAGGAGCACTGACCACCTGCCAACGGCTACGGCGGAAAGTAGCTCCAAGAAGAGCTGCAGGGACACAGCCTCCCGATTTTCTCCACAAGGATAAGAAGGGTAAGATCATAAATCCCAACGCGTGCAAACGAAATTGGGACTCCCGCGCCACAAGGCTCCAGGCCGCGCCACCAAAGCTAGGCCCGTCAACACGTGGCACAGCGCCCCTCCCCCCCCCTTGCGTCCAAGAACGGCTGCACACAGGACAGTAGGCCTCACAAGCCACACAGCTAGTACAGCACCAGAAGATCAGTCCGTGAGTAGATCGGAAGGGGAGTCACTGACAATCCCAGTGACTCCAACCAGACCAGGGCCCAGAAAGATGACAGACTGCCTCTTAGCCCAACTACCAGCAAACTTTGACCTCACTGACACCGGCACCCTCGGATCAAGATGGAAAAGGTGGTTGAGGGACTTCGAAGTATGCCTAAAAGCGGCTGGACCACTAGAGGATGAGCCAAAACTAAAGCTCCTAATGCATGCCGTACGATCTAACGTGCGAGACATCCTTGACGAAATACCTGAAAACACCATAGACACCTACGCAAAACTAAAGACAACGCTCACGGAATACTTCACGCCCCACACAAATGTGGACTATGAACGGCATGTATTCCACACCACCAAGCAGAACAGAGGAGAAACCATAGACGCATTTGTCATGAGATTAAGATAAAAAATGAAGCACTGTGATTTCAACAATTACTCCAATGAGGAGGCCCTCAGGTCGCAGATCATAGTGGGGTGCGAAAGCGCTGACTTTCGCAAACGACTACTACAACAGCCGAGAAACTTAGAGGAAATCTTGCGGCTGGCACGATCAGATGCTGCCCTCGCAGCGCAAGTAGAGGGCCTGGAGGAAATAAAAATCACGCACGGTAAACACGAAAGTCTCAACAAGTTAGAAGGAACAGCGAGAACCAACAGTGATGCTTTCTGCTACCGGCGTGGACACGAGTACCCCCATGAAGGAACGTGCCCCGCCATGGGCCAAACATGCTCCGCATGTGGTGGTGACAACCACTACAAGGCCGTGTGTTTGATACTCCGCAGCAAGATGACAGGGGCAGGAAAAAGCGGGAAACCCACAACAGAACTGGAGCAAAACCCACCCACGCAGCACCACCGGGCAGCACACCAACCCCACGAACAAGGACTTCACAGACACTACGACAAACAACCGGAAAGAAGACAAGAAAAAAAGGCTGAAGGGAGAGCAAAACCACCCCATCCAAGACAAGGAGAAGACCCAGGAGATACGTACGGTGCCTCATAGAACAGTCGCAATCGGACAGCGTGTCAAGTGCGTCATCAGAACGCGGCTATCACATGTGGCAGCTGAAGAAGATCAATATGAGAACGACACTGAAATGAGAGAGAAAGATACGCTCAGGAAATAGAACATGAAGAGAGCTGCTGATGCCACTTGCAGAGCCAAAGGAAGTGACCTCGCACCAGGGGACCTGGTAGTGGTACGACAACCTCAACAGCGCAAAAGAAACGTAGCTCCATTCAATGAAGAACCACTCATCATCGTCAAGAAAAAGGGATCACTCATCACTGCAGAAGGAGACTGCAGGGTCATAACAAGAAACTCATCTCACTTCAGAAGGATGCCTGATATCCCAGCCTCAGGCAACACAAATACGAATGAGACGTTACCGCAGTGGGACGCTCCCTATGAAGGAGACAGCGAAGCCTCCGAGAGCGACACGGCGCAAGAAACACGGACAGATTCATCGGTGAGAGTGGATTGTCGACCACAGAGAACAAGAAAGAAACCACATCGCCTCATTGAAGAAATGAACTGAGAGCACGACTAAATGTTTAGTAACGGGAGGGTGTGGTGTCGCCATTGTTTATTTGTTCAGAGGATGAGGCCTCTGTTCTTTGCCATTAATTAGTGGGCTGCGACCCACGTGTAGGAAGGGGCGGGGCTACCGCCAGAAAGGCAGTTCGAGGCTGACGGCCATTAAGTAAAGGAGTGTTGCACCCCAGCTCCTGTGTCGGTGTATCCTTGTGTGAATGAGGGTGACTGACTGGCAGCGTGAAGAGGTACACTTGCCAGATACTACAAGACATACAATATAATAGCTCCTGGGTGCCCAGAAGTAGCCCCTGCATATTGGGAGATGCAAATGGTCAGGAGCTGCCTTTAGCAGTAAGGGACTCAAAGTACCCAGTTTCCCGTAAGGACAGTAGGAGAGAATGAAACAATCTTTTGCATTATTGTGTGCATTATTGTGCGCTTGTGTGGAGGAAATTGTTTGGTGTATTCTCTCATGATACATTATGATGAGACTTCAGGCATTGCGATTACGTCAATATAGACAATACTGCGTCACTTTTAAATTCTAATCAACTGATATCAGAGCCCCAAGCTCCAGTTACCATCATGGGTGGATGAGACTGCTTAACAGCAGACACATGAGTCTTGTGTCGTATTACTGGCAGTGGGTGACATCTTGCGACCTGTGTGATTAACCTAGTCCATTTGCTCGAGTAACCTTAGTTTACATGGGTCCCCGTCCCCTGCCAACATGTCGGCCATGTCACTTCATACCCACACATACATCTTCCTTCCTTTCTAACACAACACTTGATCTTGCCGACAATATTTGTATAGGTCACGTGTGGCTAAATCTGCACTGACAATGGACTACCCAAGCATTTCTAATGAGTAACGTCCACGTATACCAAAGCAAGCGTGGAGACGAATATACAAAGTGGTAACAAGCACGCAGGGTCGTCACTGACAATGCAGATACCGGAGCATAAGTGCCTTCAAGTAAGTCCCCCCCACCTTTACCTTTTTTGAACAGTACTATAATTTATGGTTCAGCGCCTTCACTCACTCTACATAGTTGACTACACACCACGGCACAGGCTACTCCCACCATTGTTCAAGTACTATGATGTGCATCTGTTGCTGCACGAGGCAAGCATCCCTTACAAGTACTATATACAAATTATGATATGATATGATTTTTTTTTATATCGCGCTATTGCACAGGTGTTTCAGAGCGCGACCAGGCAAAGGGAGGGGAACAGGGGAGAAACAAAAACAACGATCTTACTAGGCCCAGTGACATTGAGAATTATGTTTAACCTTAGGCACTGCCTTACAACTGGAGTGCTCCCTCCACGTTCCATACAATGACCATATCGTTACAATCTTTAACCCACGAGATTCACCTGGAACGATGAATAGGTGCTGACACAACTCACACAAGTTACTGCCTCAATGATAAGACTTCTATTGGCTGGTGCATATTCTGCACATTGGGCTCTAATACTCGGTATCTATGGGTTTTTAGGGTGATGTTGCAGTTAAACTGAGATCCTGTAGAAAGAGTCGATGCATTACCCACATTTGCAGTTGATAAGCATCTTATGAGCTGACCTATACTATTAAACAGTATTGTTGACTATATTATGGAACAGTCGTCACTAATAGGGTTCTTGTTTCTTTTTCTCTGGGCTAGGGGATATTGTCCAATGATAGGAACTACATTGAACAATCACAATCAAGAACTTCCTGGTTGCCTATGCCATATTCTGCTCCATTGTGTTATTTACAATACAATTTAGAGGATTTATATGACACTGAGTTTCCTCAGTGCCACGCACAGTCACCACGAGATAGGCTACTTAGGTCAGCTATATTTCCTTCCGCCCTTGAAGAAGTTCCCAGAATTGTCTGTATACCTGAGTAGAAACATTTTTTTCATGGCTGAATGATCAGAATCCATTTTTGAAGTTTACTGCAGTATACTATAAACAATCTATTAACTGTCTCGACTTAACAATCTACCTTGATGACACAGAGAAAGGTCTTAAGGTTAAACCTTACCACAAGCCTACAGATAAAAACTTGCTCCTATTATTCTCAAGTTCTCATCCAAGACATACCAGAGAGAACCTACTGTTTGGCCGATTCCTTAGATCAAAAACGAACAGTATGACGAGAATGGATTTCGATCACGAAGCTAAGACACTCAATAAAACATTGTCCAGAGAGCATACACCCGAAAAAATGTGAGGAAGTCCTACAAACGGGCCTCCAATAATCAGTGAGAGTCATTGTTAGAATACAAGCCAACATGTGATAAAGGGGAAGCAATAACATTTCTAAGCTTGTTTAACCCATTATCCAATTAAAGCAGCAAGATTGCTAAACACAACTGGCATATACTCAAGGGAGGTGACCGCCCATTAGACTAACCTAGAAGCGCCTTTCGGAGAAGTACGAATTTAAAAGAACTGACCACAAAGAACAACATATGTAACCATACAGACACACAACCAACACTTACTCAACAATGGGGCATGAATAAACCGGTAGGCCATAGCCCATGTGGAGATGTGTAGTTGTTGCTCACAAACTTTTAGAAGTAAGGAGGTCGATTTGTGTTTGAGAAACCCTTGGCAACAAAGAGTATTAACAAATTACAATACTTGGTCTCCACGTATATTTCCTTTGTAGAGGAATGAAAATTTTTTATTTTGTGAGAAATACTTACACTGTTGTTTTGTGAACCATGCTACCGATTAGCCTAGAGGGTCAATGACACCATGCCTAAATATGCCTTCAAGATCAGAACTTGAGCATTGAATATTGGTTTAAAATACATTTGCGGTCTGCTAGACTTTATAAGTGTTTTAGAAAACGCAATATGCGACTTTTGTATTGTATGTGACTTCTATTTAAATGTGTATCTTGTTGCATCTTTGCACTAAGTCACTGGTAAGGTGGCATGCACTGGTCACTTTATCATGCACAAGTCACTTTATTATGTTTTAACTGGAAGTGTGTTTTAACTTTGTATTGATCAAAAGGGAATTAATTCCCATACACAGAGAAAGTCATACCTTGTTATTCAGGTTGAAAATTCCAATAACAATGGCGACTCAATGCCGAGATGGAGCTACAATTTAATTGTACTCTAGTCCCTAAACCCTAGATAGTTTTTACCATAGATTGTATGTGATTGGGAGCTGTTCTAGTCTATGTGCCATATTGGCATCCTACAAACATAACATTGATGTAACTATGTTGTTGCTTAGTTGTGATGTTCTTTACCTGTTGGCTCTCTGATGAAAATACTGGGGTGAGAATTTTTAAGTGAAAGGGGTCTGTGTTATTGGATGACACACTGCATTTTCTATTACGGGGTCTCCAAGGCTCTATTACAGGGTTCAAAATGAGGGACAGGGTATTAGGTTTGCGACTGTGCACATGGCGATTTGTCTTTACGGGTTTATTCTCTCCTCAAAATCTGTCCCCATTTCCCCCTTTTAAGCACAGTTTGATGTTAATTTGACATCTATGACTGACCTGCGGGAAGTTTGATTTAGTGAAACACTTGTGTATAGGTGCGTTATAAATGCCATATCATATCATCATATCATATCATAGCATATCAGTGGTAAGTGGAGCAAAGACATGGGAAAAATATTAAACATATGAATAATATGTAAGTGATTAACGGTGTATGTTAATAAAAGACCTACACTAAAACATGTCTTTCTTCCCACTTTAGAACACTTCGACAACAAAGATGGAAAACAACTAAAGAAATATACAAGACAACAAATAATTAAAACATTAGACAGCTGAACAAAAGTGGGGCAAGAACCGTGCTATCGGAAAGGAGACAACAGTCCTAATATGACCACAACAGAACATGTTAGAGGCTGAGGATGAAATGGGCAAAGGTGGTCAAGACAGAATGGGGTATGGGTTTTTAAGGGTACCACCTGAAGGTGTAATGAAAGAGCGCCAATATTCGCTTTTGCTCTTCCTGCAGAGTTTGCAGCATCTCATGTAGTAGGATGCTGCCACATCCTCTGCAAGAAACAGAGGGTTCTGATTACGAGAATAGTGTTTGGGGTCTGGGCCAAGAGCTGTCATCCTGGGGTAATAAACCAAGCAAAGCGAAAGTATTACCAGGGATAGCATGTCATTACCGGAAGGTACAGGCCACCTCCTATGCCAGTAAATCCATTAGCAACAAGTAGGGGGCAGAACAATGGATGCAATAAAAAAAACCTATGTTAGTAACAGGGTACTCGAGCCACGGGCTTCATATGCATGGCCAGAAAGGCATGCAAGTGTGTGTGTAGGGCAGCAGTGGGCAGCGAAAATCACTGGAATGGGGGACACTTAGAGAGGAGAGAAGTAGAAAGGGGGACACGAGGGCAGGTAAGGTGAGAAGTGGGGTGACATGGCACAGTTAATAATTTCCATGTCATACACTGCTAATGGGCCAATACATCATTCCTGGGATCTTGGCCTTCTTGGGAGCTACATGCAACCTCATAGCTGTGCCTCACTGACAAGATCACAGGTAAGCACGGGGCAGCGGTTCAGCAGCCCGCACAAGTTACTCTGTCATCAAGGCCAGCTCTAAGAGTGATTTCAGAACTGGTCCTAACGTAGTGCTTTCCCGCTTTATAAAATATGGGCTGTTCATCGCAATTATCAAAGCACACCCCAGTGGCCTGTATTTGGCAATCTCAAGCAGGTCAAGTGCAGATAAACCAACAAAGATTTCAACTGCTCATGCTGCCCATGTAAGAAATCTCTGCCTCATGATGGCTGCAGGAAAGTCTGCGCTCCAGGAATACTCCTGATGCTCGAGTGAAATCTGAGGTCTGAGATTATGTAGGCGGTGGCATGCAGACCAACTCCAGACACAGCACACGACTACACAGAGCATTTAGCCTCCTCATTATGGGACATGTCATAAACTTACTATTGAAATTAAGTGCCTCACATCCCTTGGTAATAACGATCGACCGCCGACCGATGGGTTGGAATCCCTTGGCTTCACACATTCAAAAGTCTATTTCACCGGAGGATCTACCAGGTTCTGATGTTTTCCTCAGCAACTTGGAGCTACCAGCACTACCCTTGGGTACCTTTACTGGGGCCATTCTTCGTCTTTTTCACATCACATGGGGCATGTTCGCGAGCGTGCCCCATTTGCTCCCTGGCCTGGCTTGCTCTTAAAGGTATATGGCTGCTTTATCCATACACAACACGGCGCTGAATATGAAGCAGCATGACAAAATCCCGGTGACACAGTAAGGTTATAACTGTTTTATTCTGGACCCCGAAACCGCTGCAGCCGGCCAGGACTCAGCAAACCAATCAACTGACATGCCTGGAATATTGCTCTCCAAGGTAGAACAACATTCCACTTGTGCCAGACTATGACACAGTGCTGTGCTGTGTATGCATGAAGGAGACTTTGCCTATGAGTTCCAGTCAGCGCTCCATCCCGGGGGATGGCATTCACCCTCTGAAAAAGGTGTGTGGACACCGTCCACCAGCGTGTACCCTGACGTGAGCCCTGAATGTTTGTATATGGAAAGGGAAATCATTATCATTTATTGTGGGCTTTTCTTTAAGCTTTGTGGGTTGTCTTCACGGGGACGTGCGATCAATCCTAAAAACAGAACCTACTAGTGATTTGGGCTAATTCAAATATTAAAATAACCTTTGACATATAGCATAGTAGACAAACAACTTTACTAAACGGGTCACAGAAAAAGCATACAGCAACTTCAATGATGTATCCAAAAAGGCTTTAAAAAGTGCTAGGCCACTCGGGCATTCTTTCTGTGGTCCTTTTTAACTTCGGCCTATACGTCATGCTTTAGCATAACCTGTAAACGAAACTATTACATTAGAGTTCAGATAGGGAGAAATGGCATATTAGGAAGGACACAAAGCTTGTAGATGTTCTTTGATTATTTACTCACCTATTGACTGCTCATTGCCCTGCTACTCCCTATGGACATTCCCACCTATTTCCTGCTCCTTCCCGCCTCTACATGCTAACTCTTTGAAATAACTATTTCAAGACTTACTATCAAACTGTGCACTCACAGTGCCTCCAGTGTTTTTTAAAAGCAGTCTGCTGAGAGTTAATTACTTAATTGGAGCTGTAAACACGCTACTGCTGTAATACAAATGTCTTATCCAGGTCTGCCTTCAGACTCTCAATGTGCCAGGCACTGCTATTAGATGCAACAGAAATAAGTGTCCAAAACTTGTGAACGCTCCCGTCCCATGCACACCTATTACACTGAAGAAAACTTCAGTCTAACTGTTGATTACACTTATGTGAGATCATATGGTACATAATTCATAAACAATCTTTTGTGATGATACTGATTTCAGTCAGTGTTTTATTTACTAATCATAAATAAAGTAATCAGGTTTTACATTCATAAGTGCATTATATTATTAATGAAACATCATAGTGAAAAAATGAAACATCATAATGAATCAAATTCAAAATGGCAATTTGTAAAATGAGCTCTACGCGTTTCGAGATATCCATCTCTTCTTCAGGAGCTAGAGATCAAAACAATTCTATAAACAAATTTGAAAGATTTAACCTCCTCCTTCTTGAAAATAACTGTATCTATCCTTTTAACTAAAACCTCACCCATAATTAAGGTGTGCTTGCCATATCTCAATCCAGACTGCTAGTAGATGCCCAGGTACTCGCTCCTTTTTACAACTGCTACTTTCCCATGCCTAAATAAAAATGCCAACTGTTGGCATTGCACATGCTTTTTTCTTCTGTCGTTGTTAATAATATGATTGCTTGCTCAGAGATTTTCCCTATGTTTTTTCGTGTGCATTCAGAATATCGTTATTTATGGATGCACTCTTAAGTAAGAATTTATGGAGTTTGGCAATTAGGTTACCATAGAACATTGTTATTTGTGCCTCATCCTTATTAACCTTGTTTAATTGAAAGCATTTTGCAGGCTGATTTGTTTTCATTGCTATTTTAAATACCTATCCCATAGGATTTTTGGCCATTTCTAGCATGTTTCATGAGTAAGCACTTTAAAAGTCATAACGTTTGTAAAAAATAAAATGGTTATATCAGGAAAAAAATATACAGCACTATAACTTCCGGTACGTGGACGGATATTAATGCTGACACAAAGGTGCTAGAAAAACAGCAAATAAGAATGTAATGTAATCATGCCTTTTACAAAGTATTAAGAAATAGATGAACACTAAGGGAGCCATTTTGTAAAAAGTGTATATTGCACAGAGGGCAAAGCATTTTCTGGTTCCTTCAGTGCAGTTTTCACTATTTGCACTCTGCAGTGCAGCTAATGTGTACTAAACCTGGCAGATCAACACCAGCATGTGATTTTGAACTTTAGTATGTTTTACTCGGGTGACAACTAGTTTTGGGGAATTTCTCCCCCATAGCAAATCTGGCACAACATTTTTTTATGTATTGATTAAAGTTCTTTTCAATTAACATATTCTTCTAAGTCTGTACACTGGGATGTATATTTTGACTCACAGCATACATCTTCCGTGTTTGATTATTACACAGAGAAGGAAGCAGTGGGTCTCCTAGTATATACACCATAATACCTATTCTGTCAAACAAATAATTCTAGAAGCACATGCACTTTTGGAATCATTATTAATTTCTCAGGATGTATAGTCAGTTTAACTCTCCAACCTCTCAGTACTTTTAATAATGAAAAGGGCAGAGATTTCATCTATTCCCCTTCATAGTATTGCTCTCTTCAGAATTATTTCACGTAATTATACTTTCATATGGATTTCCTTTGGCTGTTAATTACAACAATGAACCCACAACCTCCCAAGGGAACTAGCTAGATTGGGTCTTTACCAACAATCTGAAATCCCAAAAGGTAATTACAGAGCCATGTATTTGGTCAGACCATTATCTGGTTACTCTGGAGGTACAGTTCAATAACTCTATCAAACAAACTCAGAACCCCCACATTCAAGGTTTGGAGTAGAAATTTTAAGAATATAGGCCTGAGCAACTGAAACCATGCCTACAGAAGATTCTAGAGTCATTTCATGAAAAAGATGATTGTGAGAGCATGCTACAGAAGGATAATAAACATATGCAGGCCTTGTTGGATGAAAATGCCCCATTGAAATGAAATTGGTGAGAAAAAATAACAACTACTGTAAGTGGTATAACAAGGATATTAATGAACTTAACCAGGAAAAACGAGCCAAAGAAAGAAAATGGCGACAGAACCCAACCCCGGAAAATAAGGACAACTGGAAACATTCAGATTACAGTTATAGTAACGGAGTCAAAGAAGCTCGCCTCGGGGCATTTAAGAAAAACTATTACAACAGAGAAATAGAGGCAGACCCAAATGCTACCAGCAACATTTTCGAGATTCTTAAAGGTATTGAAAAAGGTAAGACAATCTCACCTCCTCATATACCCACCAGGGAAGATTGTGATATGGTTCAAGAAGCTTTTGCTGTCAAGATCCAGAAAGCCAGAAATAATATCATCACGGCGACAGCAGCTGTAGATACAGTAGCATTCCCAGGAGACATCCTCAAACCAGAAGAAAGAGAGAGTTTCAGCTTCTCATCTAGCTCAGAGGAAGAACTATGCCTGGCAATGTCTAAAATTAAACCAACTTCATGCGCAGAGAGTATTCTGCCCACAAAAATAATTCTGGACCACAAAGAATTATTCTCCCCAGTCCTAACTAGGATGGTCAAGGCATCTTTCAGCTAGGGCATTGTGCCTAAGTATATTAAGGATGTGACAATAACACGGTTAGGCAAAAAAAGTGGACCTGGATCCAAAAGATCCCAGTAACCTATGACCCTTTACCAACTCAAATTTTATCTTGAAAATTCTGGATAAAATTGCAACAAATCAATTGCAAAAACATGTGGAAGCTCTAGAGATATTGCACGAACTACAATCAGGTTTTCGTGCCTTTCATAGTACCGAATCCGCCATGCTAGATCTACCGGCCCACATGTTGGAATTCGTACACAAAGGTAAACCGGGATCCCTATGCTGCTTGACCTCAGCGCAGCTTTCGACCTGGTGGATCATCAGCTTCTACAATTAGCACTAGAAAAAATAGCAGGATGCTCCCCTGTGGCACCGGCATGGCTGGCCTCATTTTTGAAGGATCGGAGAGCCAGGGTACACTGGGGTGACAAATTCTCAGAGGGTGCCCCATTATTTTTGGAGTCCCTCAAGGAGCAGGTTTATCATACTTATTGTTTAATCTCTCTATGAGAAGGCTCTGTGATCTCTTAGAAAACATTGGCATATTCTTCGCAAATTACGCCGAAGATACACAGCTAATTTTCGAACTCAATGGTGACCATACCATTGATAGCGCAAAAATAGCAGATGTCTGTAAGATTATAGACCTCTGGATGCAACATCATTGGATGTGTGTGAATAACACAAAGACCGAACTGATGATTTTTGGAACACGACAGGCTAGATCCAAGCTCAGGGCAGAGGTATAGGTTAACTACCTGCATAAAAACAATGCCTATTACCTGTGCCTACTGAGAGCTATAACACCCTTCATTAATGAAGAAAATAAAACCACCATCGCAAGAGCAATTATACTGTCACGATTAGACTATGGCAGCACCTTATTACTTGGAGCCACCAAGAGGGAAATAGAGAGGTGCCAAGTAATGGAAAATGATGCAGTTTGCGTAGTTAAGGGAATGAAAAACAGAGAATATATAACAACGGGGAGAAAAGCTCTTCACTGGCTTAGAGTGGAAGATAGAGTCATATTTAAAGCCATAACTGTGATCCACAGGTCCCTATTTGGAGAGGCACCAAATTACTTTAAAAAACAATTCTCATTTTATATACCTTGTTGGGTGCCCTGACCCACATTTGAGCTATCATGCTGCAACATTTGGTGCTGTGGGCTTAGAAAATCCAAGATGGCCAAAAAGCCCACATGTACACCAGAATAGGAAAACTGTGCAGTACTGGCATGGAAAACATCATGATGGCCAGAACTTCCCAGAAAATGCACAGGGAAATGCATGAAGAATAGGCTGCCACCCATTTTTTCCTATTTTGTGAGCACAGGAGGGCACTGCCTAAAACCACCACTGGGCTACCCACACAGTAGCCTGAAACCATTGGGAATGGCAATGCTGATTGCCAAAAGCAACATAGAACTGTGGGGAATTCATTTTCTTAAATCCCAAAAATGGTTGCATTACCAGTACTCACCACTATCAGAAAGCCGGCGTTTTAAAACCACCAGACTTGTGTGTAAAACTGAACAAATGAAACAAAACCAGACCAAGGAAAGACTTGCTAAGAGGTGGATACAATGTAAAACTATACTCTGAAATGACTTGAAGGAAGTCATTATTTAATGTGTATGTAAAAATCGTAATAGACTTAAACTGGGGGACAAAAAGTGACGTTTAGCTGAAACTGGCTTAATGAAACTGAATTCTGCCTGACATCTACCCGCACAGAAGTTAAAACCTGCTCTGCCACTCTTCCCCTTGCCAAAAGGAGTTGTCACCTCTCTGATTAGATTAGGGGTGGAGCAGCTACAGGGAGTTGAACAAAGGCCTGTCCTGGGCCCAGGCAGATGGTTTATTAGGGTGGTCGTAAATGGCTTCCTTTTGAACAAAGCGCTTCCTTGACTAAGGCAGATGGTTTATAGGGGAGGTTGTAAAGTGGCTTCCTCTTGGCAGAAACGGGGAGGGGCAGCCCCTTTAAGGACAGGCTGACCTTAAAGAAAGTGGATAGACTGGTTTCTCCACCATGTGACCTGGGAAGACACACTCCTGTTGGCCAGAATATGATTTTAAGAAAGATGTATAACTCATGGTGCGGACTTGTCAAAATGATCTAAATGATACCATAATTCTTGTGATTTTTCTGCCCACATTTTAAGAGGTTTTAGGACCTGGTGGTATGATCTGGGGGTTGCTAACGGAAAATAGGGTCTCACTCCAAATGTCTGCATGTTAAAAATCTGACACTTCATCAATTAATGTCCACACTCCTTGCGCACATGTGTGTAAATTTGGGTAAATGTCCGATATTGCAAAACCAATTAAAAAGTGCAAAATGTTGCCATTTCTGAATGCAAGCCCCCAGGAAGAGCAGAGTTTGAACAGAGTATACCTCATGTGATATGTGATGGGTGCATGTAATTTTAAACAACTGTGTATCTGTGCAATATGTATTTGAATCAAATATAGATTTGTGGGCAAACTGACCAGGGGAGGATCCTCTGACCCATAAAACCTACAGCATCACTCTGACTCACATTTCCTTCCCCCAATCATGGGAGAGGGGAGAATTGGGCCAATGACAGGTAGAGGGGGGCAGGCTTAGCTAGGCGCAGGCACACACCCATTTTCAAAACACATAAAAAGAGACTGCTGGGACAGGTAGAGACATTCAATTCCATTTGCTGCGGAGCATGCTGACCGACGACTTCACATCCAGAGATCCTACACTTAGACTTCCAAGCTTAACAGAGACTACAGAACTTTGAACCAAGAAGGCCCACTGCAAGCAAAAGTATTTTTTCAGCAGGCCCAAAAATAATTTGCAGACTATTCACAGCCGGGCTCAGCTGTTGATTCTGGCCTGAAACCCTGCGCCAGAAAGATCCAGAAGCAGTGCTGTACCCAGAGAAAGCAGAGCAGTATCCAGAACCAGAGGCCAGAGATCCAGAGTGACCCATACCGCTGTGAGCAGAACCAGAGAGCTGACCCAGACCACTGTGAAGTGCCGAGACCAGAACCGGAGTCCAGTCCAAAACATGACCAGATCCGTGGCGAGGCCTATTTCAAAAATATATTGTGAGTACCTAGCAGAACTGTGCAGAACCAATCTCTTAGTTAAAATAACCTAATCCAAACTATTTTAATCTAACCAGAACTGCCTCCTAACTGTCACCTGTCATTTGTAAAGCTGCACCACTGTCATTTGTCAATTCTGCAGCTGCAAAGATGTCACCTGTCATTTTGAGTTTACTTTAAATCCGAAAAACTACCTTTATTTAATTGTCCGTATCTCTGGAACCGTTTGGGCTAGGAACTTTACTAGTTTAAATTTCCTCTGAAAGCTTAGAATCTCAGCTTTTCAACAAGCTTAGAACCGACTTGCTACTCCTTATACTTTTGCCGTAATCACGATTCACGCACTCGTGAATTTTGCCGCGATTTGCGATTTGGCCCAATTTCTTTACTTGTAAAAAGATAGCTGCTTTTGCCTGTTTTTCAAAACTCCGATCTGTTGTATAAGCTGCTGGGGGGGGGGGGAATTGAACTGAATTCTATTTGATTGCATTCCTAAGAACGGAGTGCTCTCCTCTTCATCTCCTTACGCTGCATAAAGGGGGGGGGGTGAATTGTCCAAGAAAGTGATTACATTGTCTTTTGCTGAAATCCTATCAAGTTATTTTCTGTACTGCATTTTCATTCCACATTGCATCTATTTGAAACCATAAAAGTATTGTTGCTATCTTATCCATCCTATACCCACTCATCATTGATTATAAAGAAGTGTGCTAGTGCCAGACTATCCATTATTGATTACTGCTCAGATTAAGTGTGATATTCAATTATTAATTCATTATAAAAGTGTGATATATATATATATATATACTGCTTAATTTTTTTTCAAATAAACCTTTTAAACTTGCAAAACAGATCTACTTCTTGGCTCAGTGGGGTCAGGGGGATTCTAAGAGAGGGGTGTTATACAGGGGTTGTCATCCAGAATCTGATCCTGGACATAAAGATATATCAATTAGGGTTTTTCATTCAGTATCCCAGGCTAGGCATTGACTTGGCTGTAGCGCTGGATTGAATCTTCTTACAAATTGGGGGGTCGAGCCGGACGTCTGGGTTAGATCTATCACTTGTGCAGCTTAATACAGTGTACTAACTGACAGGATACATACATCCGGTCGGATCACCACGCTGTTTTACGCTGTAAAGCACTCTTCAAAGGGACACTCTGAGGAAAAGGTCTGTTTTGCAAAAATAAAATACTAATTTCTGTAAGTCAGGACAGAGATCAATCTCTAGAATGACGACCTTGGTAGACATGAAAATAGCGAGGGAGCACCTCTTACATAAGCTATTTGTGAGAGGTGAGTGGACTCACCAGGACCAAACGGTCTGGTTGCAGGCCATCGCGCAACAGGTCACTGAAACAGGGTCAGGCACATGGAGAGATCAGGGTCCATTACATGTGGCCCTGAGTGAACTATATATGGCTCCTAAAGCCAAAGATGAACACAATAAGATTGCCAGGATAGCGGCATACCTGTACCTATATATGGGAGACATGCAGGATAAATGTACTGAAAGCCAAGATCTGGCAAATAGGTGACAGATGGCGTTAGAGAAGGTCCAATCTGATTAGCTCGCACCGATTGCACGTGCACCAGGTGGAGACGCCGTCCATGTGACATGGTCCAGGCTCTTCATCCGTTGACTGGTCCTCCCAACTGCCGTCCGAATCCCCATCGTTTTCGCGTGCTTGCCTTTCCAGTAGTTCTTCCTCGGTGTACTCGGGCTCGTACATATACGGCATTATTGTAGCCATTGTGTGGTAAAGAAAGTAAAATAATTTACAGAGATGGTACAGGTGTTCACAAGGCCTAGAAGCGGCGAATGTAGCTGACCAGAGCACAGAAACGAGTCACAGAATACTCAAAGTAACACAGAGAGAGGAATGGATTCGAAAATCTGCTGCTGTGTGTTGTGAAACGGTGTGTTTATACTTATAGAGTAAAGAGGCGTCCTGCCATTTCCATGGCGACACTTCATTAGCTGAGGCGCAGCGATTGTTGACACGAAACGTGCTTTGGCGTTGGGAAATGGGCGGTACGCGTCTGCTGATGTCAGGCTCAGGGGCGGGGGATTTGATTTAGTGCCGCAAAAGCAGGTGAGCCAGGGCGATGGGGGGAAATGATAGGATTATCATAAAATGGCGGATGTTTTCGAGTGCGTTAATGGACGAAAAGTTGGGTAAGGTCCATAGGAAAGTTTTCTACGATCTACCGATTTATGCTTAAAAACACATGGCCGAACCATAGGAACAATAAAAAAAAAAGTCCCGGAACTATCCTTTAAAATAAAAGAGGATATGGACATCCTGCAACAGGAAAAGGCTGACCAGGATACCAGATTTCTGGCCTTGCAAAAGGAGTACCAAGAAGGTTTGGACTCCCTACTGCAGAGCCAGAAAAAGCTGGAGCAACAATTAGACTTTAACAGGGCATGCACAGAGCAGGTAGCCACCCTGCAAAGTCATCTAGATAGAGTGAAGGCAGAGAGCAACAAACTAATTCTGAAAGACCTGGATACCCAGGCAGAGTTTGATGAAGAGCGCCAGAAATCTGGTGCCTTTCAACGACAGAGGGACGACCTGGCGGCACAGATGCAGGCTCTTAGTCAGGAAAGAGACACTTTAGGCCAGGAAGTCTGCCACTTAAAAAAGGAAATTGAAGAAAATCACCTGGCCCTCCAGGGGCTGTGTGACCTCCAAAAAGAAAACCAGAACTTGTTAGAGCACACCAGGAGGGTGGAGGAGGCTCTGGCAAGAAAGGAGCAGGCCAGTAGGGAAGGGACTCAGGAGGTAACCCTCCTGCAACAAAGACTGGCCCAGTACTCCAGGACCAATCAGGAGGCACAGAGAGAAAATGAGGCTCTCTGTCAGCACAATGACAGGCTCCAACAACAGGTAGTGATGCAGGAGAGACGGATAGAGTCTAGTAAGGCCTTAACTGAGGAACTGAAAGCGCAGGCTCTTGCATTGCAACAGGGAGCAGGGGCGGATAGAGACCAGGTTCGCTGGGAGAGAGAAACTCCTGAGCATAACCTCAGGAGCCCTGGTACCAGAGGCCTTCATATCTCTCAGTCCCTGGACTCTGCCACCCCCATGTCCCCTCGCGCACATGAGCCCAGGGCCACGGGGTTGGCAGATTACTATCCAACCAGAAGTATGGGGCTCATAGGCCAGTACCTCCCAGGAATGGAGGGGTGGGAATCCGGGTATGGGCACCCAAGCACAGTGCAAATTAGTGGGGAACCCCAGGAGAGTAGGCCCACTAAGGGCATCCTGAAAACCTCTGCCCAGTTAGGTCAGTGGGGGGGATACCCATCAAATCCTGGCAGCAAGGAGGAATCTGAAGACTCCTCTGAACGGCACAGGACACAGGAGACCAGGTCCCCACATTCTGCCAGCCATTCCCAGGCTTGCAGAATCCAAAAAAACCTGGAAGATCAGACAGGAACCTCTGGGAGCAGTGACTCTGAGTCAGAGGATGAATGGACCAGGGTTACCCGAACCAAAAGGGCCAATAAGGCAAAAAGGGCCTTGCTTAAGGACCCATTGAAGCAAATAAAGGCAATAAGGAGTGTCATCACGCCTTATCATAAGAACGCCAAGTATTCCGTTTGGGAACACTTGGAGCTCTATGAGCAAATGATGGATACTTTCCATTTGAAGGACAGCAGTAGCTGCATCCAGTACGTCAAATGGACATTCTCCCCAGAATACTCCAGTTTCTTTGCGGGGCTGGAGGACCAAAATCATTTAAGATGGTCCACCTATAAGGCGGCCATATTGAAAAAAAATTCTGTTCACAGAAATCCTCAAGAGGCTCGCAAGGCAGCCTACAATTTGCAATGTGGGGAGGATCAGGCCCCACAAGAGTTTGTGCAAGAATTAAAATGTGCTTTTGCGCAGACCACCAGAAGGGTGCGCACAGACAGCAAAGAGTTTGTCAATACATTTTTCCATGCTCTCCCTAAATATATAATGACCCAGCTCGTGAGAGATTTTCATGAGAAAAGATCTTTAGACTGGGTCATTGAACAGGCTACCCGGATCTATGAGGTGCAGAAGCCTATCGAAAATGAAAATAACGCGCCGAAAAACCCCAAAACCAACAGCACCCCTGCTGCTGCCAAGGTGGGAGAGGTAAAGGCTGCCCCCGTTTTAGATTTGGAGATGGGGGGGGCCTAAAAACCTGCCTGCACCAAATAATTCACAGCCCAGAAGGCCCTCGGGCCAGTCACAGACAGGGAGTCGAGGAGGTAGTCCCACAAATGGGGTCCCCCGCTCCCCTGACTATGTAAGTCCCCGCTACAAGGGAAACCGACCAATCCTGGGTTATGTGTGTACTCCTCCAGCCCAAGGGTGGGGATCCAGCCAAGCACCTGACCTGGTGAACTTCCCTCCTAACTTCCCCCAGAAGGGCAGAAATTCTCCAAATCCTGGCCAGAACTTTTTCCCCAGGTATCCGCCCAATTTCCAGCCCCAAAATCATCCATCCTTCTTTCCCCAATTCCCTGAGCCCAGAAAACCTAATCTGGGAGAGGGGAGGCCAAGGGTGGAGGGGTACCAAAATTTTCCCAACCAGGGGTACTACCAGAGAAGGGATAGCTACCCTTCCCGGGATCAGCCCAGGGGAGAAAATAGAGCCCCGTATCAGCCTGAGCAGGTTTCACAACTTGAGCGCCAGGTCCAAAATATGGCACGAGATCTGGGTCACATACTGAGGGCTCAACAGAACCCTCAGATGAGCATGCCACCGCAGAATGCCCCAAACTCTGGACCTGGTGCTCAAGAACAATGACAGGGGCAGCACCCCGATAACCCACCGGCTCCCAGGGAGGAGGCACAAGGGGAAGGGGGGTGTAAAGCCTTGGAGGAAGCTTCCTTCCCAACTTGTAAACAGCCCCTGGAAAACCAGGAACCAGAAACAAAATCTCCTACCCCTGAAAGCCTGCCTCCCAAGGACCAGAGGGGGGGTAAGAGAAACAAAGGACCCAAACAGACCCACTTTGTGGAGGAGGTACAGGTCTTCCAATTTGAGGGAGAGGGATCCTCAGAGGATCCTGGGGAAAGGACCTTCTCCTTCAGAGATGGGGGAACTCCTCCCAAGGAAAAATGGGTCCCAAGGGATTCCAATCCAGACTGGGGAGATGTGGAGACTGAGCTACCGCGGCCCATCATCTCATCCCAGAACCCACAATACCGAAATCCCCTGGTTCAAACCCAGCCTGGTTACTGCCTCTAAAAAGGGGGGGGGGCCCAGAACCAGAACCAGGGGAACCCACGATGGCTCTGATCTCCAGTTGCCAACTTTTTCTTTCAGATTCCCAAGGCTCTCCACAGAATTCTGCCCAAATCTCTTCGCTAGCAATGTCCAAAACCAGAAAGTTAGCCCACCAGTTGTCTAAAAATGTGCATTATCTGTGCCCCCTTGAGGAGAAGGAGGGAAGATACTATGCCCCGGTACAAGTACAGGGGCAGGGTACAATTCTGGCACTGGTGGACACTGGATCCCAATCTACCCTTCTGCCCAAAGGGGCCTTTGATGAACTAAATGCAGGAAGGGGGCGAATTACCATATTCCTCTCACCTCTCTTCCTGGACAACTGCAGAACTTTGACGGGAAGGAAATTCCCGTTGAGGGGACTGCAGACTTGGACATTAAAATTGGTGAAACACCCAGTCATAGTCCTTATTTACTAGGGAATGACCTCCTGAGAAGGTTGTCACCCCTAATAGATTGTGTAAACAAGGCCCTCTGGACCCAGACTAGCCGACCAATAAAATTAAAACAGAGTGTCAACCATGTTAGTTTAAACGGCACCTGCCACATGGTTGAACTAAAATCTGACCAAGTAGAATTTCACTTCCAGAACAACCAAACTCCAGACGTGACACTAATAGCAGTAGGACAACAGACTGGTGATGGGGGGTCCTCTCTATTTCTGAAAATCAACCTTCCTTCCAGTTTAAGGTGGTATTCCACACTGGAAGGAAACACCCTGAAATTCTTTACTAATCCACAATCAGAAACTCTCACTCCTATAGTCCAGAAAGATGTGAAATCAGCTCAGAGCCTGGCTGATATTCAGCAAATTGGAGAGCAGTTGTTCATCCCTGTTCAGTTAAATGATGGGAAGGACTCTGTTCTCGCTCGAGTGTGCGTGAACAACGGTAAGAGCTTCATCAGCGAAGCCATGTTCCGCCAACTCCCAAAAGATCCAGCCATTCCCACATTCAAACTGATAGACAAATGGGAAATGGACCTGGAAGCACCTAATTCCAAACATCTCCTGCCAAGCAGGTGTATGCTCAAAATCTCCATTGGCAACAAGAGCATAGTCCATAATTGTTGGGTCGTGCGAGACGTCACTGCGCCTTTTACTTAGGCAGTGACATTCTCAATCCCTTTGCCATTAGTTTGGACCTAATAAACTTCAAAGCTTGGTCCCGATTAGCGGATAATCCCATGGGCTTTGATGATCCAGAAAAAGCATGTAGGTCAGCTCAATTGCTACCTTATGCAGTTGAAATTCAGATTAAAGAGGAAGTCACCATCCCAGAAAGGACCTGACAATTCTCCCTGGAAATGAAAGTTAAAAGAGGACAACATTTGAAAAACCCTCATGCTTACATACATATAAACGCTTCTCTCCAACAGCAAGGGTTGGGGGTAAACCCAACTCCATTAGTCAACATAGAACATGCCACCATACTAATAGAGGTGGGTAACAGCGACTTAAAGAGTATTACTCTAGCCGCAGGCACCATTATTGGAATGGCGGTTGATGACCGACATTTTTCCATTGATTTAGGTAAATGAACTGTTAGGACCAATCCCCAAGGACTGTTTTGACAGTGATGACAATACAACACCAGACAGGATTTTTTACCCGGCATGGGGGGAACTTCCTGGTGTACACTTCCTGCCCTTATGGTAAGGAAGATGTGACTTGTGACTTCAGGAGGGATGAGGTGATTTTCCAGGTCCATGAGGGTTGCCTTTCCCACCTGAAGCCTCCAGTCCAAATCAGCACTCTGACCAGGGACTTCTCCACCCAGCTGGAGGAGGCTGCTGAAATAGCCAAACCAGAAGTCTTTCCAGGCTTCAGGCAGATGGTGGAAGAGAGAGTCAACCTAGCTGATGCCTGTGTGACTCTGGAACAGAAGCAAAAGTTGAAACAAGTTTTCTTGGATTTCCAAGATCTCTTTGCGGTAGACTCATATGACTGTGGTCGCACCGACATCCACACCACAACAATTCCCACGGACCCTGGAATGACTCCGGTGTTTGTGAAGCAATATCGTTTGCCTCTCGCATCCATAGAGTCCCTTACTGAAATAATTAAGAACCTTGAGTCCCGGGGAATAATCCGTCCAGTCCACAGCACTTTCAATAATCCGGTGCTGGGAATATTGAAGCCAAACGGCCGGTGGAGACTCTGCGCCAACCTCAGGGAGCTCAACAAACGGGTCCATACTTCCCGATGGCCTCTGCCCTACATTGACCAAGGGCTGGCCCAGATCCAGGGGTCACAGGTATTCACTGCAATAGACCTGACCAATGGATACTGGATGTGCCTGTCAGTAGGGAGGACCAAAACAAGCTGGCTTTTACCTTTGGGGGCCAGCAGTACACATGGACCCGGACTCCCTTCGGATACCTCAACTCCGGCAATGAATTCAACATTTTCCTACATAAGGCCATGCCCGACCTGGGTGCGAGGGGTAACCTGGCTTATGTAGATGATGTCCTCATCAAAAGTTCATCTGTGGAGGAACACATAGCGGAGATCCGTTATGTTCTGACACAGCTGAGGGCCGCTGGAGCAAAACTTTCCTTTCAGAAAGCACAGTGGTGTAGAACCCGTGTTAATTTCTTGGGGCATGAGATTACTCCTCAGGGTCTCTGTCCCCAAGAAAAGAAAGTGGAAGCACCCCAGAAACTGAAAGACCCCACAACTCTGCAGGAACTAAGGAGCCTCCTTGGACTGACTAATAACAGCAGAAAGTTCTTTGAGGGCTACGCAGAGATCACCAGACCCCTGATTCATCTCCTGAAGGGGGGTTCAAGTGGGAATGGGGTCCAGAACAAGCCGAGGCAGTGAGACAACTCAAAAGAAGCCTCTCACAAGCACATTGCCTAGCTTATCCTGTCAGAAACAAGGAGTTCTTCCTGGAGACGGGGTTCTCTAATACGTGCTAGACGGCAGTATTATACCAAAAGCATGACAAGGTCAATAAAGTAATCTCCTATGCGAGCAAAACTTTATCCTCTGTGGAGGAAAAATTCAACGATTGTGAGAAGGCACTCCAGGCAACGGTGTGGGCATTGAAGAATTACCGCCCGTTTATCCAGGGGGAACACATCATAGTGGAGACTCCACACCAGGCTCTGCAATATCTCCAAAGTGACAGAATCCGGGCCGGAAATGTGAGTAATTCCTGAATTACTTCCTGGATTCTGTCAATGCAAGGCTTTCCTGTGGAGGTCAGATATGGCCAAAACAAGAAGAGTCCCCTCCCGCAAGGTCTGGCTGACTTGCATGATTGTGCCAGAGAAAACTGTCTCGAAGACGAAAGTCTAAAAATCAAGGACAACATGGAGGCATACCTTAATTCCCCACACAAAGTCTTTGAAGAAGACAAGTGTGAGGGAATGCCCACTGTCTATGTGGATGGATGCTCGTACCATGTTGACAACGACGGTGAGAAAGAAATGGTGGCTGGCGTAGGGAATGCATGGGTGAAGGAGTTCCCAGAACCCTCCGCTGGATACATAATTGGTCCCCGAAGTAGACAGGTGGCAGAATTGATGGCTGTGCATCAGGCCATCCTCACTGCTGTCCAACATCAACTCCACGAACTGGTCATAATCACCGATTCGGATTATGTACGGAACGGGTTTGTGGAGCACCTGGTTAATTGGAAAACCAGAGGCATGTTATGTGCTAATAACAAACCCTTGAAACATGGGAAGTTAATCCAAAACATTGATGATCTGGTCACATTGAATGGGATGAACATCTACTGGAAGAATATCAAGGGTCATTCCAAAGTAGAGGGACCAGACAAAACTGGTAATGACTTAGCTGATCAGCTCGCCAAAACCGCAGCCATCCAAGGGGATCTAATTGAAATAGAGTCCCTGTTGGGGGAAATCCAGGTCACTGCTATCACTAGGTCCCAGACAAATGCTCACAATGATCTTTCAACTGCCCAATGGAGTAAGGAGACCCCTGATGCTGATTTAATTACAGCTCAGAAGGGGGATCCAATTATTGGTAAGTTTTACCAACACCTTGAGGACCCTGAGAACTTTCCCCTGACGGATACCGATTACATTGGGAAAGAGGACCTAAGAGTGTTGATGAAATGTCCAAAAATGTTCTGAATCCAAGGCGGTTTGCTGGTAAGGAAATCCAAAGCTGGCCACGATCAGTGGGTGGTTCCTACCTCATTCCGAAGCCTGATGTTAAATCACGCCCATGATGCGGCCACCGCCTGTCATAGGGGGTTTCACACAACACTGGAAATCTTAAGAGAGGTTGCATACTGGCCACACATGGGCCAGGACCTCAACCAATATTTGAAGGGTTGTCTTGTGTGTGCACAATTTCTGCCAACATCCCTCACACACCGGGCACCTCTCCAAAAGAGGGGAATGACACTCCCATGGTCAGATTTGCAAATTGACTTTGTAGGCCCCGTGATTCGCTCTGCTAGGGGGAATAAGTACATGTTGACTGTGACATGCTTGTTTACCAAGTGGGTGGAATGTCTCCCAGCCCCAAATTGCAAGGCAGAAACTGCAGCTGCCCTGATGATTAACCACATCCTTTCCCGTTTTGGTCTACCTCAAAGGATTGAGTCAGACAGGGGTAGCCACTTCACCAGTGAAGTAATGACAAAGATGTGGGAGATACTGGGGGTCAAAAGGAAGTTACATATTGCTTACCAGCAAGCTTCTTCTGGGGCAGTAGAGAGATATAACCGAACCATTGTGAGCATATTAAAGAAGTTTGTGGCAGATTCTGGGCCAAGTTGGGATATCCGATTACCTCTGGTCCTAATGGCCATCAGATCTACCCCTTCATCTGCAACCAAAATGTCACCATTCAAGTTGATGACTGGGCGCAAGATGGTGCTTCTTCAGCATTTGCTCTACAGAACCCAAGAGCAAACGTTGATAAATGCCTCCACAACTCATGAGTATGTGAAGAATTTAAGGAAACACCTTCAGCATGCTTTTGCCTATGCTCAGCGGAATCTAGAAAGATCAGCCGAGAGTATGAAGACCCACTATGACCTGAAAACTTCCAGGAAGGAATATCAGGTGGGGGACCGGGTCTATTTATACAACTTCCAAAGAAACCAGGCAAGACAGCGGACATTTTTGCCTACATGGAAGGGACCGTTTGAAATTATAGACAAGATCTCCCCTGTGGCCTACAAGATCCGCATCCCCAAAGGCGGTTTGGCAGAGGGGGAAGACAAGTGGGTCCACATAAACCAGTTGAAGTGTTGCCATCCCAGGCACACTTTGCAGCAACTGGATGAGTCCTCTGTAATCCCAGAGGGTACCGCTCCAGAGTAATTCAATTCCAACCCTAAAATATCCTACATATAGCCTATCAAATTCTGTGTTTCTCAAGTTTATGTGTTCCTGTCGCTTAATTAAAAAAAATGTGCATGTTCATATCTGATTGAGTTCTAAAATATATATGCCACCCCACTATATCAATGGTGGTGGAGAAATGTCCATGAATAGGTATTGCCGCTTTTCCTTTGTCGTCCTAGGAGAAAGAAAACCTGGAGACTGGCCAAGGAGGACGATCCGGAGACCGGGAGCAGAGACCTAAGGGGCCCGGGGTACCGCCCAATATTCCCATCATGACCGGCGAGGAGAACCGATCGATCAGTACCGGATGGAGGAAAAGATGCTGAACTGTGCCATTTGCAGAATTGGAAGAAGATTATGCGGACATACCAGTGCGTGGGTCAAAACATTCTGTGCACCCGACTCCCCATCAACTCAAATTCAAAGTGCAGTCACGTGGGGGGGCTTTGTTGGGTGTCCTGACCCACGTTTGAGCTATCATGCTGCAACATTTGGTGCTGTCGGCCTAGAAAATCCAAGATGGCCAAAAAGCCCACATGTACGCCAGAATAGGAAAACTGTGCAGTACTGGCATGGAAAACATCATGATGGCCAGAACTTCCCAGAAAATGCACAGGGAAATGCATGAAGAATAGGCTGCCACCCATTTTTGCCTATGTTGTGAGCACAGGATGGCACTGCCTAAAACCACCATTGGGCTACCCACACAGTAGCCTGAAACCATTGGGAATGGCAATGCTGATTGCCAAAAGCAACATAGAACTGTGGGGAATTCATTTTCTTAAATCCCAAAAATGGTTGGATTACCAGTACTCACCACTATGAGAAAGCCGGCGTTTTAAAACCACCAGACTTGTGTGTATAACTGAACAAATGAAACAAAACCAGACCAAGGAAACACCCAGTCATAGTAGTGACTCCAGAGGGCACCCCTTGTTTACTAGGGAATGACCTCCTGAGAAGGTTGTCACCCCTAATAGATTGTGTAAACAAGGTCCTCTGGACCCAGACTAGCCGACCAATAAAATTAAAACAGAGTGTCAACCATGTTAGTTTAAACGGCACCTGCCACATGGTTGAACAAAAATCTGACCAAGTAGAATTTCACTTCCAGAACAACCAAACTCCAGACGTGACACTAATAGCAGTAGGACAACAGACTGGTGATGGGGGGTCCTCTCTATTTCTGAAAATCAACCTTCCTTCCAGTTTAAGGTGGCATTCCACACTGGAAGGAAACACCCTGAAATTCTTTACTAATCCACAATCAGAAACTCTCACTCCTATAGTCCAGAAAGATGTGAAATCAGCTCAGAGCCTGGCTGATATTCAGCAAATTGGAGAGCAGTTGTTCATCCCTGTTCAGTTAAATGATGGGAAGGACTCTGTTCTCGCTCGAGTGTGCGTGAACAACGGTAAGAGCTTCATCAGCGAAGCCATGTTCCGCCAACTCCCAAAAGATCCAGCCATTCCCACATTCAAACTGATAGACAAATGGGAAATGGACCTGGAAGCACCCAATTCCAAACATCTCCTGCCAAGCAGGTGTATGCTCAAAATCTCCATTGGCAACAAGAGCATAGTCCATAATTGTTGGGTCGTGCGAGACGTCACTGCCCCTTTTACTTAGGCAGTGACATTCTCAATCGCTTTGCCATTAGTTTGGACCTAATAAACTTCAAAGCTTGGTCCCGATTAGCGGATAATCCCATGGGCTTTGATGATCCAGAAAAAGCATGTAGGTCAGCTCAATTGCTACCTTATGCAGTTGAAATTCAGATTAAAGAGGAAGTCACCATCCCAGAAAGGACCTGACAATTCTCCCTGGAAGTGAAAGTTAAAAGAGGACAACATTTGAAAAACCCTCATGCTTACATACATATAAACGCTTCTCTCCAACAGCAAGGGTTGGGGGTAAACCCAACTCCATTAGTCAACATAGAACATGCCACCATTCTAATAGAGGTGGGTAACAGCGACTTAAAGAGTATTACTCTAGCCGCAGGCACCATTATTGGAATGGCGGTTGATGACCGACATTTTTCCATTGATTTAGGTAAATGAACTGTTAGGACCAATCCCCAAGGACTGTTTTGACAGTGACAGTGATGACAATACAACACCAGACAGGATTTTTACCCGGCATGGGGGGAAATTCCTGGTGTACACTTCCTGCCCTTATGGTAAGGAAGACGTGACTTGTGACTTCAGGAGGGATGAGGTGATTTTCCAGGTCCATGAGGGTTGCCTTTCCCACCTGAAGCCTCCAGTCCAAATCAGCACTCTGACCAGGGACTTCTCCACCCAGCTGGAGGTGGCTGCTGAAATAGCCAAACCAGAAGTCTTTCCAGGCTTCAGGGGCAGATGGTGGAAGAGAGAGTCAACCTAGCTGATGCCTGTGTGACTCTGGAACAGAAGCAAAAGTTGAAACAAGTTTTCTTGGATTTCCAAGATCTCTTTGCGGTAGACTCATATGACTGTGGTCGCACCGACATCCACACCACAACAATTCCCACGGACCCTGGAATGACTCCGGTGTTTGTGAAGCAATATCGTTTGCCTCTCGAATCCATAGAGTCCCTTACTGAAATAATTAAGAACCTTGAGTCCCGGGGAATAATCCGTCCAGTCCACAGCACTTTCAATAATCCGGTGCTGGGAATATTGAAGCCAAACGGCCAGTGGAGACTCTGCGCGGACCTCAGGGAGCTCAACAAACGGGTCCATACTTCCCGATGGCCTCTGCCCTACATTGACCAAGGGCTGGCCCAGATCCAGGGGTCACAGGTATTCAGTGCAATAGACCTGACCAATGGATACTGGATGTGCCTGTCAGTAGGGAGGACCAATACAAGCTGGCTTTTACCTTTGGGGGCCAGCAGTACACATGGACCCGGACTCCCTTCGGATACCTCAACTCCGGCAATGAATTCAACATTTTCCTACATAAAGCCATGCCCGACCTGGGTGCGAGGGGTAACCTGGCTTATGTAGATGATGTCCTCATCAAAAGTTCATTTGTGGAGGAACACATAGCGGAGATCCATTATGTTCTGACACAGCTGAGGGCCGCCGGAGCAAAACTTTCCTTTCAGAAAGCACAGTGGTTTAGAACCCGTGTTAATTTCTTGGGGCATGAGATTACTCCTCAGGGTCTCTGTCCCCAAGAAAAGAAAGTGGAAGCACCCCAGAAACTGAAAGACCCCACAACTCTGCAGGAACTAAGGAGCCTCCTTGGACTGACTAATTACAGCAGAAAGTTCATTGAGGGCTACGCAGAGATCACCAGACCCCTGATTCATCTCCTGAAGGGGGGTTCAAGTGGGAATGGGGTCCAGAACAAGCCGAGGCAGTACGACAACTCAAAAGAAGCCTCTCACAAGCACCTTGCCTAGCTTACCCTGTCAGAAACAAGGAGTTCTTCCTGGAGACGGGGTTCTCTAATACGTGCTAGACGGCAGTATTATACCAAAAGCATGACAAGGTCAATAAAGTAATCTCCTATGCGAGCAAAACTTTATCCTCTGTGGAGGAAAAATTCAACGATTGTGAGAAGGCACTCCAGGCAACGGTGTGGGCATTGAAGAATTACCGCCCGTTTATCCAGGGGGAACACATCATAGTGGAGACTCCACACCAGCCTCTGCAATATCTCCAAAGTGACAGAATCCGGGCCGGAAATGTGAGTAATTCCTGAATTTCTTCCTGGATTCTGTCAATGCAAGGCTTTCCTGTGGAGGTCAGATATGGCCAAAACAAGAAGAGTCCCCTCGCGCAAGGTCTGGCTGACTTGCATGATTGTGCCAGAGAAAACTGTCTCGAAGACGAAAGTCTAAAAATCAAGGACAACATGGAGGCATACCTTAATTCCCCACACAAAGTCTTTGAAGAAGACAAGTGTGAGGGAATGCCCACTGTCTATGTGGATGGATGCTCGTACCATGTTGACAACGATGGGGAGAAAGAAATGGTGGCTGGCGTAGGGAATGCATGGGTGAAGGAGTTCCCAGAACCCTCCGCTGGATACAAAATTGGTCCCCGAAGTAGACAGGTGGCAGAATTGATGGCTGTGCATCAGGCCATCCTCACTGCTGTCCAACATCAACTGCACAAACTGGTCATAATCACCGATTCGGATTATGTACGGCGCGGGTTCGTGGAGCACCTGGTTAATTGGAAAACCAGAGGCATGTTATGTGCTAATAACAAACCCTTGAAACATGGGAAGTTAATCCAAAACATTGATGATCTGGTCACATCGAATGGGATGACCATCTACTGGAAGAAGATCAAGGGTCATTCCAAAGTAGAGGGACCAGACAAAACTGGTAATGACTTAGCTGATCAGCTGGCCAAAACCGGGGCCATCCAAGGGGATCTGATCGAAATAGAGTCCCTGTTGGGGGAAATCCAGGTCACTGCTATCACTAGGTCCCAGACAAATGCTCACAATGATCTTTCAACTGCCCAATGGAGTAAGGAGACCCCTGATGCTGATTTAATTACAGCTCAGAAGGGGGATCCAATTATTAGTAAGTTTTACCAACACCTTGAGGACCCTGAGAACTTTCCCCTGACGGATACCGATTACATTGGGAAAGAGGACCTAAGAGTGTTGATGAAATGTCCAAAAATGTTCCGAATCCAAGGCGGTTTGCCGGTAAGGAAATCCAAAGCTGGCCACGATCAGTGGGTGGTTCCTACCTCATTCCGAAGCCTGATGTTAAGTCACGCCCATGATGCGGCCACCGCCAGTCATAGGGGGTTTCACACAACACTGGAAATCTTAAGAGAGGTTGCATACTGGCCACACATGGGCCAGGACCTCAACCAATATTTGAAGGGTTGTCTTGTGTGTGCACAATTTCTGACAAAATCCCTCACACACCGGGCACCTCTTCAAAAGAGGGGAATGACACTCCCATTGTCAGATTTGCAAATTGACTTTGTAGGCCCTGTGATTCGCTCTGCTAGGGGGAATAAGTACATGTTGACTGTGACATGCTTGTTTACCAAGTGGGTGGAATGTCTCCCAGCCCCAAATTGCAAGGCAGAAACTGCAGCTGCCCTGATGATTAACCACATCTTTTCCGGTTTTGGTCTACCTCAAAGGATTGAGTCAGACAGGGGTAGCCACTTCACCAGTGAAGTAATGACAAAGATGTGGGAGATACTGGGGGTCAAAAGGAAGTTACATATTGCTTACCGGCAAGCTTCATCTGGGGCAGTAGAGAGATATAACCGAACCATTGTGAGCATATTAAAGAAGTTTGTGGCAGATTCTGGGCCAAGTTGGGATATCCGATTACCTCTGGTCCTAATGGCCCTCAGATCTACCCCTTCATCTGCAACCAAAATGTCACCATTCGAGTTGATGACTGGGCGCAAGATGGTGCTTCTTCAGCATTTGCTCTACAGAACCCAAGAGCAAACGTTGATAAATGCCTCCACAACTCATGAGTATGTGAAGAATTTAAGGAAACACCTTCAGCATGCTTTTGCCTATGCTCAGCGGAATCTAGAAAGATCAGCCGAGAGTATGAAGACCCACTATGACCTGAAAACTTCCAGGAAGGAATATCAGGTGGGGGACCGGGTCTATTTATACAACTTCCAAAGAAACCAGGCAAGACAGCGCAAATTTTTGCCTACATGGAAGGGATCGTTTGAAATTATAGACAAGATCTCCCCTGTGGCCTACAAGATCCGCATCCCCAAAGGCGGTTTGGCAGAGGGGGAAGACAAGTGGGTCCACATAAACCAGTTGAAGTGTTGCCATCCCAGGCACACTTTGCAGCAACTGGATGAGTCCTCTGTAATCCCAGAGGGTACCGCTCCAGAGTAATTCATTTCCAACCCTAAAATATCCTACATATAGCCTATCAAATTCTGTGTTTCTCAAGTTTATGTGTTCCTGTCGCTTAATTTAAAAAAAATGTGCATGTTCATATCTGATTGAGTTCTAAAATATATATGCCACCCCACTATATCAATGGTGGGGGAGAAATGTCCATGAATAGGTATTGCCGCTTTTCCTTTGTTGTCCTAGGAGAAAGAAAACCTGGAGACTGGCCAAGGAGGACGATCCGGAGACCGAGAGCAGAGACCCAAGGGGCCCGGGGTACCGCCCAATATTCCCATCAGGACCGGCGAGGAGAACCGATCGATCAGTACCGGATGGAGGAAAAGATGCTGAACTGTGCCATTTGCAGAATTGGAAGAAGATTATGCGGACATACCAGTGCGTGGGTCAAAACATTCTGTGCACCCGACTCCCCATCGACTCAAATTCAAAGTGCAGTCATGTGGGGGGGCTTTGTTGGGTGTCCTGACCCACGTTTGAGCTATCATGCTGCAACATTTGGTGCTGTGGGCTTAGAAAATCCAAGATGGCCAAAAAGCCCACATGTACGCCAGAATAGGAAAACTGTGCAGTACTGGCATGGAAAACATCATGATGGCCAGAACTTCCCAGAAAATGCACAGGGAAATGCATGAAGAATAGGCTGTCACCCATTTTTGCCTATGTTGTGAGCACAGGAGAGCACTGCTTAAAACCACCATTGGGCTACCCACACAGTAGCCTGAAACCATTGGGAATGGCAATGCTGATTGCCAAAAGCAACATAGAACTGTGGGGAATTCATTTTCTTAAATCCCAAAAATGGTTGCATTACCAGTACTCACCACTATCAGAAAGCCGGCATTTTAAAACCACCAGACTTGTGTGTAAAACTGAACAAATGAAACAAAACCAGACCAAGGAAAGACTTGCTAAGAGGTGGATACAATGTAAAACTATACTCTGAAATGACTTGAAGGAAGTAATTATTTAATGTGTATGTAAAAATCGTAATAGACTTGAACTGGGGGACAAAAAGTGACATTTAGCTGAAACCTGGCTTAATGAAACTGAATTCTGCCTGACATCTACCCCCAGAGGAGTTAAAACCTGCTCAGCCACTCTTCCCCTTGCCAAAAGGAGTTGTCACCTCTCTGATTAGATTAGGGGTGGAGCAGCTACAGGGAGTTGAACAAAGGCCTGTCCTGGGCCCAGGCAGATGGTTTATTAGGGTGGTCGTAAATGGCTTCCTTTTGAACAAAGCCCTTCCTTGACTCAGGCAGATGGTTTATAGGGGAGGTCGTAAAGTGGCTTCCTCTTGGCAGAAACGGGGAGGGGCAGCCCCTCTGAGGACAGGCTGACCTTAAAGAAAGTGGATAGACTGGTTTCTCCACCATGTGACCTGGGAAGACACACCCCTGTTGGCCAGAATATGATTTTAAGAAAGATGTATAACTCATGGTGCGGACTTGTCAAAATTATCTAAATGATACCATAATTCTTGTGATTTTTCTGCCCACATTTTAAGAGGTTTCAGGACCTGGTGGTATGATCTGGGGGGTTGCTAGCGGAAAATAGGGTCTCACTCCAAATGTCTGCATGTTAAAAATCTGACACTTCATCAATTAATGTCCACACTCTTTGCGCACATGTGTGTAAATTTGGGTAAATGTCCGATATTGCAAAACCAGTTAAAAAGTGCAAAATGTTGCCATTTCTGAATGCAAGCCCCCAGGAAGAGCAGAGTTTGAACAGAGTATACCTCATGTGATATGTGATGGGTGCATGTAATTTTAAACAACTGTGTATCTGTGCAATATGTATTTGAATCAAATATCGATTTGTGGGCAAACTGACCAGGGGAGGATCCACTGACCCATAAAACCTACAGCATCACTCTGACTCACATTTCCTTCCCCCCAATCATGGGAGAGGGGAGAATTGGGCCAATGACAGGTAGAAAGGGGCAGGCGTAGCTAGGCCCAGGCACACACCCATTTTCAAAACACATAAAAAGAGACTGCTGGGACAGGTAGAGACATTCAATTCCATTTGCTGTGGAGCATGCTGACCGACAACTTCACATCCAGAGATCCTGCACTTAGACTTCCAAGCTAAACAGAGACTACAGAACTTTGAACCAAGAAGGCCCACTGCAAGCAAAAGTATTTGTCAGCAGGCCCAAAAATCATTTGCAGACTATTCATAGCCGGGCTCAGCTGTTGATTCTGGCCTGAAACCCTGCGCCAGAAATATCCAGAAGCAGTGCTGTACCCAGAGAAAGCAGAGAAGTATCCAGAACCAGAGGCCAGAGATCCAGAGTGACCCAGACCACTGTGAGCAGAACCAGAGAGCTGACCCAGACCACTGTGAAGTGCCGAGACCAGAACCGGAGTCCAGTCCAAAACCTGACCAGATCCGTGGCGAGGCCTATTTCAAAAATATATTGTGAGTACCTAGCAGAACTGTGCAGAACCAATCTCTTAGTTAAAATAATCTAATCCAAACTATTTTAATCTAACCAGAACTGCCTCCTAACTGTCACCTGTCATTTGTAAAGCTGCACCACTGTCATTTGTCAATTCTGCAGCTGCAAAGCTGTCACCTGTCATTTTGAGTTTACTTTAAATCCGAAAAACTACCTTTATTTAACTGTCCGTATCTCTGGAACCGTTTGGGCTAGGAACTTTACTAGTTTAACTTTCCCCTGAAAGCTCAGAATCTCAGCTTTTCAACAAGCTTAGAACCGACTTGCTACTCCTTATACTTTTGCCGTAATCACAATTCACACACTCGTGAATTTTGCCGCAATTTGCGATTTGGCCCAATTTCTTTACTTGTAAAAAGATAGCTGCTTTTGCCTGTGTTTCAAAACTCCTATCTGTTGTATAAGCTGCTGGGGGGGAATTGAACTGAATTCTATTTGATTGCATTCCTAAGAACTGAGTGCTCTCCTCTTCATCTCCTTACATTGCATAAAGGGGGGGGGTGAATTGTCCAAGAAAGTGATTACATTGTCTTTTGCTGAAATCCTATCAAGTTATTTTCTGTACTGCATTTTCATTCCACATTGCATCTATTTGAAACCATAAAAGTATTGTTGCTATCTTATCCATCCTATACCCACTCATCATTGATTATAAAGAAGTATGCTAGTGCCAGACTATCCATTATTGATTACTGCTCAGATTAAGTGTGATATTCAATTATTAATTCATTATAAAAGTGTGATATATATATATATACTGTTTAATTTATTTTCAAATAAACCTTTTAAACTTGCAAAACAGATCTACTTCTTGGCTCAGTGGGGTCAGGGGGATTCTAAGAGAGGGGTGTTATAACAACCTCGGATATGCCTAAGATCAGATGATATGGGCCTAATGAACATACCCCATGCAAATTGTGCACTAGGATGAGGTAGATCTTTTCCGGTTAAGGCAGCAAAATATTGGAACAAACTGCCGTCCGCTCTTCCGCAAGAGGAGAATTACCTGAAGTTCAGGAAATCATTGAAAACTCTCCTGTTTCAATAACATTCGTCAACAAAGGCATGCCTCTAATGTCTTTGGGGTCTCACTGTTAGCTGGGATCAGGGTGTGAATTTGTTTATCGGCTCTCTGCGCCCTGATGCCCGTGGCTTTCGGTGCATTAGAAGTACATAAATAATATAACATAAGATAACATAACATAACATAACAGGTGGCTACCCTCTTAAGACTGGTTTAATTCTTCCTCAAGAAACAGGTGGGCATGAGTCAGCAAGATGAGGGCTGTCTTTTGTCTCTTCCACTGAAGAAGGCCTGGGACTGTAACTCCAGGTAGGCCTCACTTACAGTGTTCTGTTATTAATCCAAAATGGGTCCAAAGGAAAGCACTAGCTTCCATTCTCCTGTCTGTTGTTGTCAATTCTCCTGTCTCTCCTTCTTTGCATCAATCGGTCAGCCGGTCAGTTAATCAGTGAGTCTCCCGTATCTATGTGTTTTAACTTTTATAGATCAGAAACCATAACCTTTAGATGTTTGTATCATTTGTCTAATCAAATTGGGCAGAATATGTGATTGGACAGTGTTCCCAAAGTGACATCACCCTAAACCATCCCCTCCATACTCAGTGGTGCAGTTTAGTGGGCATGACCACTATACCCAGTTTCCCTCCTATTTGATGTGATTTCATCTTCAAGAATTCAACATTAAACATTTGTAACTTGCTAAAACATATCTCTCACATTTGATCATGTTAATAATTAGTTAATCAGATTTCTCTCACTCAGTCATATCAAATGATGGTTGTCTGATTTCGACACAACGTGTGATGTATGTGTGACAGAATTCTGGCTGTTTCTCTCAGATACCTTTATACAAAATATCATGTTTATCTTATAATACCAGGTTTGCTAGCACAGAGGCTCTAATACATGAATCACAGGCACACACCATTTCTGTGTGAAAATACCTGCATTCACTTAATTCACATAATTAACTAATATTTAAAAGTATCATTTAATGTTCAGCTGATAGAGCTTTTCATCTGATCTTTTAAAAAATCCTTTCTATGACATTTTGTTTAAAGTTATAAACAAAAATATGATTCCATATGTCAAATTCAAATGGCATTTTTGTCTACTTTAATAAAATATTAAATTACATCTCTAGTTCCTTTGCCTAAGAACAGAACATCTGGTGCCATGTAATGTTAGTTCGGTGTGTGCAGTGTGTAATTGGGAGTGCGGCAGGAGTCACTGTTCGATCCTTGACTTGAGGAAGTCTTTCTACAGTGCCATTTCCAGCAGAGGCAGAGCAGACAAGACTTTAAAATAGCACACACAGTGCGGAGCACATGTGGACATCTTTGTACTCTGCCATTTCCGGCAGAAGCAGAGTAGGCAAGGCTTTAAAATAGCACATACAGCGCTGAGCGAGGGCGGTGTGTGCAGTGTGTAATTGGCAGTGCAGTGAGAGAGATAGAGGGCTGGGCGAAACAGAACAAGAGGGTGTAAGCCTACAGGCATTCTCTTTGAACTGTTGAGTGTGACTTTGGTATTTCACTTCACCTGTGCTCTACATCCTTTAATTAACCCACCATTCTGACCCTGACCCTACCACTTGCTATCGACAACTTGCATGTACGATTTGCATAGTGGGACCGAGGGTTCTCTGCCCCCTCGTGAAACTATGATCCAGGATTGCTCATTAATGGACAACAAGCTTCTTAAACTCAAATTTGCTGCTCCCTACATCCCCCAGTGAAGGCTCCTTATATGGACATTCGAGAAGCTGGGTTGAGAAATACCTTTGTTCCGTGCAGAACACTGAAAATAATATTACCGGGCCTATGGTTAGAACTGATCCCGGATTGAAGTTCTTGCAGGAAGATTACAGCCTAGTTTCCCAAGTGTCCATGATAGATATGGAAGCAGGGCGCAATGATCCACCTATTTATCTAAGTCAAGGAGAGTGAAACACACAGGCCAGTGAAGTCAGTGCAGAGATGGAGTATTTTGGTGGGGAACATGAGGAAGAGAGTCTGAACCATACAGAAAGGTACTCACCTGACTTTACTGAACTCTCAGTTTCTGACTCTGGGTCACCTCCTTACAATGCTTCTACCCTGGCTCTTCGCCCTCCATGGTGTCCTCTGGCCAGGTTACGGCATATTGATCAATGAGTGAGGGATGGAGTTGACAAGAGTCAACCTTTAGTGCTGGAGGAAATAAACCATGTGCTGAATATGTTGTTGTCTTTATATATAAATGCAACAGTGTGGGACTACAAAACAAGCTCAAGGACTTCCTGGCCAGTAACTTCTATCCAAAAATCACTCTTAGATACTCCACACCTTGACTCTTATAAGAAAATAGGATATGACATTGAAATGGTCACAGAGCCCCAGCCCCGACCAAGTCAAGATGGCAGACTGCACATGGAAGGTGGCACTATACAAGCATGGGGGAAGCAACTCACCATCTGTGACACAAGTGGAGACCCTCTTAGCTCAGGATGAGCCATCCATGCTTATTGAGGATTTGCAGCCTTTAGTTACTAACAATGCCTCTGACCACTCTAAAAACCTGAATGATGAGGGGAGGTCCCATAATGCATCCCCGAATTGAGCAACCAAGAAACAAGCAGCAAAACAAAACAAAAAAATCCCAAAAAATCAACTCTTCGTGGTTCACTATACTGCACCCCCAAAAAGAAGGCACCTAAACACAATCTTCACATACATTTTTAAGAACCCTGATAAACCAGCCATCAGTAATTGCGGCACTCAGAAGACAGCATCCACTACAATGATAAATAAGAACGGAAAAGGGCTATGTCACAGCGATAAATTCGCAAACTTTGAATATCACCATAATTAATGGGGTTGATAGAGGTACACAGTCAACCCCATTTCTGGAGGTTATAGATCTGTAAGTCGACAAACCGTCAATCATCAGAAGATCTCAGTGTACTACATCAAGGAGTGTGTCCTCCGCAATGCAAGCCGAGAGTCCCAAAGTGGGATTTCCGGTAAATTGCGCACCCCAGATACAGCTTCCGTCTAAAGGATCACATGAATGTGGAAGCCTTTTTGGCAACAAGAAGCAAAGGAAAAACATTATACTTCCCTGCCAAAACATCACTGCTTTCCGCAAGAATTAATGTATCAGGTTGCAGAGAAGGAGGCTTTAGAGCATTGATCATACAGTAATGCTGTACTGGGTGGCCCGACTTGTCCTAAATCTGCTCTTCTCGCATTCCTTTTTTGATCTATGTGCATACAACAGGAGTTGAATTTCAACACTCGAGTAATACATCAGAACAAACATAGAGAGGTGCATAGCGTGCTGAAGGGTAGTAGGGGCTTGAATATTCCCTCCAGTGAGTTGAGTATGGCTAGCAAATGGAAGGTCCAGGGCAGGATGGTCATGCCCATGCTTATGTGAAGCCGAATGCCCTCCCAAATGGAACACATTATTTGTTGATAAAATCTATACTACCAGAGTATCAGGATGTGACATTAAATTGCTACATTATTTCTGAAGTGTTTTGGAACTGTGCTCAGTGCCATTTCTATAAAAGACATTGCAAGGGCCAACTTAGTTGACCTCTAGTCCACTGATCTTGTTCTGTTGTAGATTAACTCTAAGGTGGTCTTTGATCTCATTAATCAGGAAACACTCTCTCTCCAGCAGGTGGGATTTGATATATTACCTTAATGTAACTCGAATGACAGGAAGGGAGCAGAGATCGTGGACCTACTTCCAAGACTCCGACCAAATTATCTGCTTGTACCTGCAAATGTGTATAGTGAAAATGGTCGAATTGTTACCTCTACAAACCAGTCAGTTAATGGTGGGCAAGTGGTGTAGAACTGGTCCTGGCCTGGAGGTGCCCTAAATGTCCCAAGATGAGAGCAATTTGGCCAGCAACCCCTTTAGTCAAATGGGTCATTTTCACATGCTTTATTTGAACACTAGGTGCCACACTAAATTGTTAAATGACCCGTACCTTGGGCGACATTCGAGAAAACAGTCTTATTTTCCTGCAGGAAACCTGGTTAATCAAGGAAGTCCACAGAGCTAGTTACATTTCTGTGTCCCAATTAGCAACCTCAACTACAATTGCTGGCGGTCTTCTTGCTCTCCTGAAGATTTACTCAGAAATGACAGATATATCCTCAGATGCTTGGATGAGGAGTCTACTGTGCAACCATGTAGAATTGACTGTTGGTTGCTTAGCGGTGCATTTTCTGCTGTTAAATGTTTACTGGAATTGGGGTATTGTGTCCTGGAAATTATGTTGAAAGCAATCTCCTACTGTGTAAATGGCCATTGTGAGTTGAATCCAGACAGGCTTTGTTGTGGTAGTAGGACATTTGAACTCCCCATGCATGGAGAACTTGTCTGCCGGTTCTGCTGGGAATTACCCTCCGATCAAAAATGAATGGAGTCCTGCTGGATGGAAACAGGGTACCATTTTGGAGGGCCTAGGTTTGCAAATGTTGAATTGGGTTTCTTCAACAGATACCGTGAGCCACCATACTTGGCAAGTTCAACCATTGACTATATATTTATGGACATGGACCTGTTGGGACATTGTTCTCCACTTAAGATCACCAGAACTAATCCAAGCAATCCTTCCTCCCTAACTACTATAATAAACGTCCCATTGGGTGAGCAATTTAGGGGTGCTCCTCAGAATATTGAGGTAGAGGGATCTGACAATCAGATTACCTGGAACCCCACTAGAGTAATACAGGCTAATCAAGCATTCGAAGAATGGAGTTTCACTACTTCTGGGGACTGGATAGTGAACACCTTAACAGTGGAATGATTTAATCCCTTTGTTGAAAGGATACTATCCAAAGTTTTACGGCCCACACAGCACCACTTCAGGGGGAATTAACTACCTCACCTGCATAAATATGATCCTGAATTAACGGAATGAAAAAAAAGGCTAAGGGCTGAAATTAAGTCTATTAAAAATGCTCAGGGCAGGGATAAACTTGGGTCAGTTCAAATTATCAATAAAACTCATCTAAAGTATACTGGGTTAAGGTAATAAGAGCTCAACTATTTCAGAGGGATGATGGTGAACACATGCTGGAGATTTTGGGCAGTGAGATCTCTTTGGTGTTCTGGTGATTAATTAATATTATTTATCAGCCCCAAGTCACTAGGTAGTTAAACACTGTTGCAGAACTGGTATGGTTGGCATATTTTTAAGATTTCTTCATTAGACGATTTGAATATTAATTTTAAATTTTGTGAGATGTCAGAAGACTGGGAACTTGAGGTAGATGAAGAGATTATCCTGGAAATACTTGGAAAAATTAGTCCATCCAGGGCTCTGGGACCAAATGATTTATCCAATTTAGTTTTTTGTGGCAGTCCCTCATTATGGTCGGGCACCCTGACCTGCCTTTTCAGGAATGTGATTGATACCTTTCCTGAAATGTGGCAGATGGCTAACATGGTTCCAATTTATAAAAGGGGCCCAATATCTGACCGGAAGAACTATTTACCGATCACCATTTTAGATGCAGACAACAAGGTCTTTTCTGCCTTGCTTCTGTGTCATTTGGTGATCCTGGCCAAGGATATGGGTATAATCCAAACATGGCAAACAGGCTTCATAAATTTCATGGGGACAACACTAAATGGCTTTTTACTGAAGTGCCTTCAATCGTCTGCCTGGACCAAAAGTATACTTCTATTTACCTAGCAACAATTGATTTAACTGTGGCCTTTGACAAAGTTAATAGGGAGCATCTCTGTAGAAAACTATAGGGTTCAGGTATTCCATCTGGTCTATTGAGGTTGTTAATAGGCTTGCATAAGGATTCTACCATACAAGTCAGACTAAACCAGGATAGTGCCCTATCATGTGGGATTGCTGTTCGAAGAGGTGTAAGACAAGGTTGTATATTAGCTCCATGCCATTTTAATTGATACACCTCAGATATTTGGGAACACTTGAAAAGTGCAATATATGCTTCTCCCAAATTGGCTCATCGTAAGGTAACATGGCTTAGTTATTTAGGCGATTTTGTGTTATTCAACTGCACAGAACGGGAGTTGCAATATTCGCTGGAGGCTTTTAATAGATACACAAGTCTAAATTCACTCGATATTAACCCCCAGAAAAGTAAGATCATGCAGTGTACAGCCAAGACTAGGGAATCTTTTTACACATGGCGTGTGGGTGCCAAGGTTTTAGAAAAAGTGGACAATTCTATTTATTTGGGTTTCCCAGTTTACTCTAAAGCGAACATTTTGAAAATCAATTAATGGGTGCGTGCAAAATGTTAAAATGCCTGGAGGGTTTCATTTGGAAAAAAGTTCTCTGTTTACAAAAATCGATCCCTGTTTCTGTTGTTGGTGAAGAACTAGGCTTGTTTTCTCTTGTAACTCAGCGCACCGGATACTTTTGTAATTTCATAGGAAAATACTGGACCCACGCAAAGAGTCCCTAGCCTCAATCCTGTCATTGGTTAAGAATGAGCAGAGTGTTCCATATTTGAATGAATTTGTGTCAGTATGTTCAGACATTTACAGGAAAATTGGCATGCCCAAGTTCGATCTAATTGAAAATGCTATTAAAGTTTAAAAATTGTGTATAGAGAGGATTGGACTCATACGATTGAAGAATTTCATTTTTTCCACTCTCTATCGCTCCTAATAGCTGAACATAAAAAGCTAGGTGTAACTGCTCCCAACTTGCTGAGACATCACAATAGACATTATAGAAGGTCATTTTTAAAATTTAAGTTTAATCTGTATCTGACCAATCTGACCAGAGAGGTTGTCAGTAAATATCAAATGTTTGCCGGGGCTAAATTGTTCTGTTGTGTCTGTAAATCAACTGATGGCAAGGCAACTTTCAATGATTTAGTGATACATTGTCCAGCCCTGAAGGGAAAAGGTTGATCTTTTTTCATGAACACACTAGCTGATATACCCATTGTTGCCTGAGATTTGATTTTCTTATATGTACTATTTATTAGAAATACCTTAAGGTAGCTTTACGCTTATCGGAAAAGCTTCCATAAGAAAGTAAAAAAGAAAAATTCACTAAATATTTTGATTATTTCTCATTTTAAAAATGTTTTCTGATAAAGACTAAACAACACAATTTATCGTTCTTCCTAAAAACTAATTTTGAGATGTTTAACTGTACGTGAGTTCAACATGGAGATTTCTGAGCAGCATAATGACATGATGCCCACGGTCCCAACAATTATCGACCCAAAGTTCAATATTACTTAAGTACATGTTCATTATAAGGCATGTTTATAAACAACATTTTTTGTTTCCCTTCCTGATGAACACTATCACTTCAGTTACGTTGGGCAGTAATTTTTTAATGCATAGCCTTGTGCCATTACACAGCCTAGTTAGGTTGAGATTGCGAATCAGCATGATGGGTGACCCAAGTTTCAGTCGAAGGTGATGTGGTGGCCTTCTTGGGGGGTCGAGTGAGTTGAGGAATTCTGCTGGATTGGTTACGACTTTGTCGGCATCTACCACTGTATCGATTGAGTTGTACTCAGTAACTGTGCCCGGAACCATATACTGAATCTGATCCAAGGGCTGAATCTGATCCAAGGGCTGGACCTTGTGGTTTGTTCCTCGTGTCGGGACCGGTCTTTCTACGACCACATTGATGTTTTGCAGATTTCAGGCAACCGTCTCATGTGTAAAGGTGCTGAAATCCGGGGAAAGGGGTGGGGTGTTCAAATGTCATGTAGCTAGTAATGTATTTCTAACAGGTAACTATGCAGAATTTGGCGCAGATTGGTGAGTGTGAAATTGTATAAGGAACAACGCTTCGCCAAGCCACACACCCACAAAGAAATGTTGACTTTGCTGAAATCTGAAGAAAGGGTGGGATGTCCAAATGTGATGTACCTAGTAATGACCGGAGGGTCCAAACAGGTAATTTTCCAAAATTCAGTGCAGATTGGTGAAACAGTGTGAAATTGCATAAGGAACACATCTCTGTCAGAAATCATGCTACTAACACATATAGCTAGATGAAGAAGACAATTCCTAATGACTCTGATGGGAGTGCATTTTGGAGAACATGTCTCGCTGGTCAAACTACCTCAATGGTAATATGTACAGCAGGTTTTCCTAGACAGTCTGCAGCTAGATAATTTTGGTTCTAAATTAACTCTATTGGTATTCATGTTTGTTAATGATGTTTATGGTATATACTGGGTTTAAATGCTCACATTTCCTATTGTGAAGGTAAAATGAATTGTATAAAATGTATGTGTATTGGATTTTAATATATATTTTAGTATTTAAATATGTTACTTTTGTTTTTTGTTTAAATGGTTCTGCTTAAAAATTATCAAAAGTGAACTTGTTTAGCTACAAGAACAATACAAAAAAATGTTAGTTCCTTTGCTTCTGAGAGCTGGACCATTTTCGACTGCTGTGAATGCTGGTTATCATGGTGCAGGTTCTTGAAGGTTTAGTTTCTCATAGGCACATGTTTATAGAGCCTGCCCCCTTGAGTGATTACAGCCATTTCCATCACTTGACAAGACTCCAAGTATTCGAAGGTGTGACGCGTGTCCCTCTGGAAAGACCTGGCTCACCAAAAGAGCAGATTATGTGGAGGAAGGGCCACTGCAAAGAGGCCATTTTTTGTAGATTTAAAGATGTCTATATGCATTTTGGTATTTAAATATGTTACTTTTGTTTTTTATGGTTCTATTTAAAATTAACTTGTTTAACTACAAGACCAATACAAAAAGAAAATGTTACTTCTTGCAATGTTGCATCTGAGACCTGGCCCATGTTTGACTGCTGTGGATTCTGGTTATCATGGTGCAGGCTATTGAAGGTTTAGTTTCTCATACCCACATGTTTATATAGCCTGCCCCCTTGAGTGATTACAGCCATTTTCTATCACTTGACACGACTCCAAGTCTTTGAAGGTGTGGAGCGTATCCCCGTGGAAAGGCCTGGCTCATCAAAAGATCAGATTATGTGGAAGAAGGACCACTGTTTAAACATTTTTAGTCTAAACTCAGCGACAGTTTGAAGTTGTAAATGGGGAGCATTTGTTTTGCGTGCAATGCCTGAATCCTGAGAACCAACTCCAGGCCAAGTCATAAGATTGCATGGTCATCTTCAGAGCCAGTGTTCACATTTTCCCTGTGGGAAAGCAAGCCCCCCTAATAGCTGTGTTGCTGTGGCTGGGGAAAATAATGTAATTTGGCTGTACAGGCCCAAAGTAGGATCATTCACAAACACAGCTTTTAGAGTAATGTTCTTTTCCCCTTGCTTTTACATTTCCACAAAGTAGGCACATCATACATTTCTTTGCCAACACACTTGTGTCAAAGACGTATATCTTTAATATCTCTGTATTTTTTTTTCATAAAAAGCTGATTCTCAGTCCCATAAAGTTAAATGTACACACTGCAGAACCCAATTCAGTTTTACACGTTCCTCTAAAATGTTATGCTTTTAAAATGCAAACCTGACTGTTCTCCAATTAACACAATTTTGCTGGATTCTTTCATGTCATTTCAGAGATTTTGTTTTGTGCCTTGTCAAATACTTTGGACATATACTCTAGTCAATAAGCAGCTCACAATGCATATTTCCTCACACATGTCTTTCCCAGATGCTTTGTGCAGACTGCAGTCCACATTTCTGTTTTTAAATTTGATGCTTTTCTCTGCACCCTTCTAATTGGTTTAGATATACGTACAGGAAATAACAACAGGGTAAATTAAAGCTCGAAGAGCCGGAGTAACAACTGCCTTCCCAAACCGTAGGGAGATACTGGTACACAGGGGACGGTTTTCTGTGGAAAAAGGTTTGTCAGCTTGCCAATCAGGGCAAGACAGAACAACTAATGGAAATGCTTGAACGGTGGTCCTGTTCTCTTGGACACAGGGTGGAAAGCTGATCTGGTGCTCTGTTAAGACACCCAGACCCCACCGGTGGGTAGCCGGGGGCTAGGGGGAGGTGTCGTGTGGGATATCTAACCACAGGCGATGATGGACGTGCTACCTGACTGGAGGGCAGTCTGGCTTGGTGTGAGTTGTATTTTTGATCACCAACAGCCTGACAGATGGAAGGGGGGGAACAGGATGGGAGTGAGGCAACCAGCACTATTATATAAAAGAGTGCGAGAGGGGGATTAAATCTCGTGATCTTAGATCTAGACGACTAGAAATGACAAGTGCAATATTGGAGGCATCGGGATTTTTTTATGATTTTTTTCACCCTGGTGACTCGAAAGTTCCTTGCAGATGGATGGTTGCCTGGAGAGTGGATTGGGTGATACCACATTTTTACTAAAAATGCACTGTCCCACTAGCTAGGGGATGTGCTGGAAAAACCCATACTTTCTGTTTTTTTTTTGCAATTTCGTGCAGTAGCCCCTGTTGGTCTTGGGGGTATCATAAAATGTTGTGGTGGAGCCACAACAGGTGAGGTTGACCGATTTCGATGGTTTGTTAGTGATTACCAACCATCTTCTTCAGGACAAGATCGATCTTCATGTGCTACTGAATAGTATCTGTCCTCTTAGTAGGGCAGCGGTGGCAGGCTGCATGGGGATCCTGAAAGAGTTCAGGGCGGGCACAAAACGCTGCAGCCTGCTCAGTCCCAATGCTGTAAACAGAAGGGTGCAGAGATCAGCAGAGATCACCAGACCCCTGATTCATCTCCTGAAGGGGGGGGGGTCAAGTGGGAATGGGGTCCAGAACAAGCCGAGGCAGTAAAACAACTCAAAAGAAGCCTCTCAAAAGCGCCTTGCCTAGCTTACCCTGTCAGAAACAAGGAGTTCTTCCTGGAGACGGGGTTCTCTAATACGTGCTTGACGGCGGTATTATACCAAAAGCATGACAAGGTCAATAAAGTAATCTCCTATGCGAGCAAAACTTTATCCTCTGTGGAGGAAAAATTCAACGATTGTGAGAAGGCACTCCTTGCAACGGTGTGGGCATTGAAGAATTACCGCCCGTTTATCCAGGGGGAACACCTCATAGTGGAGACTCCACACCAGCCTCTGCAATATCTCCAAAGTGATAGAATCCGGGCCGGAAATGTGAGTAATTCCCGAATTACTTCCTGGATTCTGTCAATGCAAGGCTTTCCTGTGGAGGTCAGATATGGCCAAAACAAGAAGAGTCCCCTCGCGCAAGGTCTAGCTGACTTGCATGATTGTGCCAGAGAAAACTGTCTCGAGGACGAAAGTCTAAAAATAAAGGACAACATGGAGGCATACCTTAATTCCCCCCACAAAGTCTTTGAAAAGGACAAGTGTGAGGGAATGCCCACTGAATATGTGGATGGATGCTCTTACCATGTTGACAACGACGGGGAGAAAGAACTGGTGGCCGGCGTAGGGAATGCATGGGTGAATGAGTCCCCAGAACCCTCCGCTGGATACAAAATTGGTCCCCGAAGTAGTCAGGTGGCAGAATTGATGGCGGTGCATCAGGCCATCCTCACTGCTGTCCAGCATCAACTCCACGAACTGGTCATAATCACAGATTCGGATTATGTACGGAACGGGTTCGTGGAGCACCTGGTTAATTGGAAAACCAGAGGCATGTTATGTGCTAACAACAAACCCTTGAAACATGGGAAGTTGATCCAAAACATTGATGATCTGGTCACCTCGAATGAGATGACCATCTATTTGAAAAAGATCAAGGGTTATTGCAAAGTAGAGGGACCAGACAAAACTGGAAATGGCTTAGCTGATCAGCTGGCCAAAACCGGGGCCATCCAAGGGGATCTAATTGAGATTGAGTCCCTGTTGGGGGAAATCCAGGTCACTGCTTTCACTAGCTCCCAGACAAATGCTCACAACAACCTTTCAATTGCACAATGGAGTAAGGAGACCCCTGATGCTGATTTGATTATCGCTCAGAAGGGGGATCCAATAATTGGTAAGTTTTACCAACACCTTGAGGACCCTGAGAACTTTCCCCTGACGGATACCGATTATATTGGGAAAGAGGACCTAAGAGTGTTGATGAAATGTCCAAAAATGTTCCGAATCCAAGACGGTTTGCTGGTAAGGAAATCCAAAGCTGGCCACGATCAGTGGGTGGTTCCTACCTCATTCCGAAGCCTGATGTTAAGTCACGCCCATGATGCGGCCACCGCCGGTCATAGGGGGTTTCACACAACATTGGAAATCTTAAGAGAGGTTGCATACTGGCCACACATGGGGCAGGACCTCGACCAATACTTGAAGGGGTGTCTTGTGTGTGCACAATTTCAGCCATCATCCCTCACGCACCGAGCGCCTCTCCAAAAGAGGGGGATGACACTGCCATGGTCAGATTTACAAATCGACTTTGTAGGCCACGTGATTCGCTCTGCTAGGGGGAATAAGTACATGTTGACTGTGACATGCTTGTTTACCAAGAGGGTGGAATGTCTCCCAGCCCCAAATTGCAAGGCAGAAACTGCAGCTGCCCTGATGATTAACCACATCTTTTCCCGTTTCAGTCTACCTCAAAGGATGAGTCAGACAGGGGTAGCCACTTCACCAGTGAAGTAATGACAAAGATGTGGGAGATACTGGGGGTCAAAAGGAAGTTGCATATTGCTTACCGGCCAGCTTCTTCTGGGGCAGTAGAGAGATATAACCAAACCATTGTGAGCATATTAAAGAAGTTTGTGGCAGATTCTGGGCCAAGTTGGGATATCCGATTACCTCTGGTCCTAATGGCCATCAGATCTACCCCTTCATCTGCAACCAAAATGTCACCATTTGAGTTGATGACTGGGCGCAAGATGGTGCTTCCTCAGCATTTGCTCTACAGGACCCAAGAGCAGACACTGATAAATGCCTCCACAACTCATGAGTATGTGGAGAATTTAAGGAAACACCTTCAACATGCTTTTGCTTATGCTCAGCGGAATCTAGAAAGATCAGCTGATAGCATGAAGACCCACTATGACCTGAAGACTTCCAGGAAGGAATATCAGGTGGGGGATCGGGTCTATCTATACAATTTCCAAAGGAACCAGGCCAAACAGCGAAAATTTTTGCCTACATGGAAGGGACCCTTTGAGATTATAGACAAAATCTCCCCTGTGGCCTACAAGATCCGCGTCCCCAAAGGCGGTTTGGCAGAGGGGGAAGACAAGTGGGTCCACATAAACCAGTTGGAGTGTTGCTATCCCAGGCACACTCTGCAACAACTGGAGGATTCCTCTGGAATCCTAGAGGGTACTGTCTCAGATTAATTCAGTTCTAACTTAAAATATCCGACATATCGCCTATCAAATTCTGAGTTTCTCAATGTGGGTGTTTTTCGTTTTTGAATACAAAAAGAAATGTGCATGTTCATATGTTTTGACTATAAATTTATATGCCACCCCACTATATCAATGGTGGGGGAAAAATGTCTATGAATAGGTATTGCCGCTCTTCCTTTGTCGTCCTAGGAGAAAGAAGACCTCGAGACTGGCCAGGGAGGACGATCCGGAGACCGGGAGCAGAGACGTAAGGGGCCCAGTGTACCGCCCAATATTCCCATCAGGACCGGCGAGGAGAACCGATCGATCCGACCGGATGGAGGAAAAGATGCTGAACTGTGCCGTCTATTGGAAGAATATGAGGAAACATCCCAGGTCTTGCGAGTCCCATCAGTGAAACAGAATGGCCATCGCAAGAGGGGGGCTTGTGGGATGTTTTTACCCATGCATCTGAGCCCTACCTCAAAAACTGTACAGTACTGACATGGAAAACATCATGATGGCCAGAGCTTCCCAGAAAATGCACAGGGAAATGCATGAAGAATAGGCTGCCACTCATTTTTGCCGATGTTATGGGCACAGAAGGGCACTGCCTAAAACCACCATTGGACTACCCACACAGTAGTCTGAAACCATTGGGAATGGCAATGCTGATTGCCAAAAGCAACCTAGAATTGTGGGGAATTCATTTTCTTAAATCCCCAAAATGGGTGCATTACCAGTACTCACCACTATCAGAAAGCCGGCGTTTTAAAACAACACCAGACTTTTTTTCTTTTTCGTGTAAAACTGAATAAATGAACCCAAAGCAGGCCAAAGAAAGACTTACTGAAAGGTGGATACAATGTAAAGTTATATTCTGAAGTGACTTGAAGTTTTATAACAAGACTGGCTGAGCTGTGGATTTCAGCAGTTTAAGTAAATTTGGACTGAAAGACACTAAAAATCTAAATGTTTAAAAGAAATGAGTGACCTACTTTTGATTGTCACATAGGTTGCAATTGTTTAAATGTCATAGTTTTAAACTTAGAATCAGCATTCTAGCTGCATATGTAAAAATGGTTAATTGTATTTGAATGCAGAAAACTGGGTAACTAAAAGTGACATTAGCTGGGGCCTGGCTTAAGGAACTGAATTCTGCCCACCAGCTACCCCCGACAGGAGATGAGACTTGCACAACAGCTGTGTTCCCAGGCCTAGCTGCCCTTTTGCTGCTCCCACCAAAAGGGATATGACACTTCCCTGATTGAATTACCTGGGCTCTGCAGGAAATTGAACAAAGCCCTGTCCTGACTCAGGCAAATGTTTTATTATGGGGGCCGTAAAAAGTGGCTTCCTCCTGGAAGGAAAGGGGAGGAGCACTGCCTGTGAGAGCAAGCTGGCTTGGCAGAACTGGAAAAAACAGAAATTCAACCTTGTGCTGGGGGGAAACCACACCCCTGTAGCCAGAATATGGTTTTAGAAAAAGATGAATAACTCCTAGTACAGACTTGTCATAATTATTTAAATGATACCATAATTCTTGTGATTTTTCTGCCCACATTTTAAGAGGTTTTTAGAACCGGTGGCATGATCTGGGGGCAAGCTAGCAGTTAAGAGGGTATTACTTAAAATGTATGCATGTTAAAAGTCTGATACTTCATCAATTAATGCTTGCATGCCTTGCACATATTTGGGTAAATTTGAGTAAGAATCTGATATTGGTAACCTGACCAAAAAGTGGAATATGTTGCCATTTCTGAATGCAAGCTCCCAGGAAGAGCAGATTTGGACAGGGTATACCTCCTGTGATATGTGATGGGTGCATGTAATTTTAAACCAATGTTTACCTGTGCAAATATGTCTTTTGGGTCAAAATATAGATTGTGTGTAATTTGACAGGGGTGGGTTCTCTGTATCATAAACAGACCTCATCATGACGACACTTCATTTCATTCCCCCAATCAAGGGGAAGAGGATGAAGTGGCCAATGACAAGTGGAGAGGGGTTGGGCCTAGGAAGCTAGCCTCTCCACCCATTTTCAAAACACATAAAAGCAGACAGTCAGGACAGATAGGGACATTCAATTCCATTTGCTGCGGAGCATGCTGCCGGACCATACCACATCCAGAGATCCAGACTTCAAATCCATCAATCTCCAGAGAAAGCTGTGCAGAAAGATCCAGAAGCAGTGCTGTACCCAGAGAGAGAGCAGAGCTGACCCAGACCACTGTTAGCAGAACCAGAGAGCTGACCCAGATCACTGTGAAGTGCCGAGACCAGACCAGAGTCCAGTCTAAAACCTGACCAGATCCGTGGCGAGGCCCATTCTATTTCTAAATATATTGTGAGTACCTAGCAGAACTGTGCAGAACCAATCTCTTAGTTAAAATAATATAATCCAAGCTATTTTAATCTAAGTAGAACTGCCTCCTAACTGTCACCTGTCATTTTGTAAAGCTGTCACCTGTCATTTCTAGTTGCTAGCTGTCACTTGTCACTTTGAACTTTAAAATTTCAAATCTGAAAAACGACCTTTACCATATCGCTCATATCTCTGTGACCGTTTGTCTTAGAGACTTGCAGTAACTTTCCTCTGAAAGCTGGGAATCTTGGCATTTCAAAGAACCTAGAACCGCATTCCTATTCCACACACTTTTGCCGCAGTCGTGAAAAACGCACTCGCGAATTTGCCGCGATTTGCAAATTTCTCCACGTGTGAAAACAGCAGTTTTCTTGCTTTCATTTGCCAAAAATTCGTTTAACCTGCTAGTTACTCCTAGATCCTTGCTAAAGTGAGCCTGAACTCATCCCAAGTATATTTCACTCACCCTGAACCTCCTAAAGTGAATTAAAACCATTTTCAGCATATTCCTCACTTCATTGCCAGCACATATAAAAGCATTTTGAGCCTGTGTTTCAAACTTCTGTAGTCTAAGCTTGCTGGGGTGAACTGAATTACATTTGATTGCATTTCTGAGAACTGTGTGCTTTCCTTCCATTTCCTTGCATTGCATAAAGGGGGGAGGGGATTGCCAGAGAAAAGTGATTACATTGTTTTGTTGAAATCATATTCAGTATTTTCTGTATTGCATTTTCATTCAACATTACATCCATCTGAACTTATATAAAGCATTCTCTACCACCTTATTCTTCTGTTCCTATTTACCAGTGTTGCTATCTTATCCATCCTATAACCACTCATCATTGATTATAAAGAAGTGTGCTAGTGCCGGACTATCCATTATTGATTACTGCTCAGATTAAGTGTGATATTCAATTATTAATTTATTATAAAGTGTGATATATATATATATATATATATATATATTATTTAAATTATCAAATAAACCTTTAAACTTGCAAAACAGAACTACTTCTTGGCTCAGTGGGGTCAGGGGGATTCCAAGGGAGGGGTGTTATATAGGGGTAGTCATCCAGAATGCATGAACTGGGCATAAAGATATATCAATAAGGGCTTCCATTCAGTTTCCCAGACTAGGCATTGACTTAGCTGTAGTGTTGAATTGAATCCTCTTACAAGGTTTATCACATTGGCCAACCTCTCAAATACACTAAGTGTACCACGTTTTATACCCTCATGGATATCATAGAGCAGCACCATGGCTGCACTTAACCATGATCTAAGTGCTAGACAATGGCCAATTTCCTGGACCATCCAGATTCAGCACACTGGACACCCCCGAAATCCATCTGAGTACAACACATTTATCCAAACCCCAATTTGATGTCAGTGCAGTACATTGTCTATCCCCAAATCTTTGTAGGTGCACCACATTGCCCACCCCCAATAATCCTTCTAAGTGGAATACATTGCCCACCAAAACAATCCTTCCAAGTGAAACTCATTGCCCATCCCCAAATCCATCTGAGTGCAATACATTGCCTATCCCCCACATACATCCAAGTGGAATACATTGCCTACCCCAACAATCCATACATATACTATACCTAAATTTGGGGTTACTTGTATGCATGTATTTTGGCATGATATTTTTTCTTATCTTATTTTCAAATTACTTGTATTTTTTTTTCAGTTTTGGGACTAACCATACACTATATTACTGGTCAAATTCTCCACAAATGTCATTTGTTTTCATATAATTGTTGATTTTTTTTGGATCTATCTCTGATCTCACTTTGTCATCATAGAACCTATTGTTGATTACTTTTTTGTGCTTAGTTTGAGAGTTTAGTGATATACATTTCTTTATGCATTTAATAGCTTTTCTTTACCATTCATCTTGGGGTCCTTCACCTTTTTCCCCTCCTTATTTTACTTTGTTTTTCTTTCCTAGTTTCCTTATTTTACATAAACATAATGTTCAACGTGTTTCCCCTTTCTCATAAAGTTTGTGTGTGCTCTCTGAACTATCCTTTATCTCTTTCCCCTAGGATTTATACTAATTATCTCTTTTATTTCATTGTATTCCTAAATAGTTTGTCCTGGCAGATGCTACAAAAATGATTTTGGCAATCTTCTATTTCCTTTTTCAATTTCACCAGTGTCTCCCTTTGTGCATTCATCACTGTGCACCATTTTAAACAAATGACATTGAATATTTGCGTTACAATATATTGATCCAATGTTCCCTCGATAATCTAAATCAATTAGTTCCCTTGTATTTCCAATGATTCTATAAAATGTGTCTCTTCTGATAGTGCGATGTCTATTTATCATCTACTCCAAAGTTTAGTCTTCCTTGATAAAGATGCAATCATTTCCACTGTCTGTTGATCTAATGGCTGTGTTGGAAGTATTTTTCACTTCATTGTGCAAAATATGAGTTCAATATACATTCTATTCCTGAGAAGTTTCTATGTTTGTGTTAGTAAAAGTTAGTAGCTTCTCTCTGTCGTTTGTTTTTTCCTTTATATGTTTGGTAATCCATGGCCCTCCATCAATTACTCAATGATATGTCTTGCTTTCTGTAGTCTTTGCTCGTTAGATGTTCCCATTGTATCCATTTGCAAAATCCAGTGTAACAAACCATTATTAATTCTTCCTCTGCAAATTCCACCACTTCTTCCATGAGATCATTACAACTTTGGGGCAGTGGTTGAAGTGGGCAGGAGCAGTTGGGAGAGGTGCTCCTATACTTCTTTTTATTAGGTTTAACTCGTCCAATACTTTTATTTTAAAAATAAACCTTCTGGTTTCGTTGTGAAATAAAAGATTAGGAAGCAATTGAAGCTTGCACTGCACTGAACGTTACTTTAAACAGCAGGTGTATTTGTTTGGGGGTTTGTATCGTGCGTGGGAGGGGGCGTGGCGATGTGTTTTGTGGGGAGCGGAGCAGGCCACTGCTTTGGGGTCATCTTTGTTAGCTCCATATAACATGCGTTATGCATATTCTGGTCCTTCTAATTCCACTATGACCCACCAATTCTGGATTTCGATTTGTAAATAAAATACCTGACCACTTTTGTCCTTAGCTAATGGGAATGGTATTTGTTTCTTTATCACGTTGCAATTACAGCATACTTTTGCTTTTGTTTCTGATAAGAGTTGTTTTCCGAAGTATTATAATGTATGAGTCTCATTGTTGGAACCCCACAAATACTTTTGATCATTTATTTACCAGACCATTCACGTTACATAAAATCAGTTTTAATGCCTCCATGTATGGGGATTTATGGGGATAAATGCTGTTTAGCTGTTTTTACCAACCACTTTCTGTATTTTTCCCTCGCTCTAGTTTCCCTCCATTCTTTTGTTTTATATTACTATACGCATGGTTTCTTTCTCTAGGTATCTTTCAAAAAACCTTTCTTCAATTGTCACCTATTCTGCATCCATTGAGGGTCACTTTTCCTGACTGCGAGCTTTCAATTTTGTTTTCCATTTTTTCTATGTCTGTTATCTTTAGATATTATTTTTATTGAGGCCTTCTGCATCTCCGACTGAATAAAAAAAGTATATGAGCCCTTTTCTGATCTCTTTAAGTCTAGTTGCGTCTTGAAGAAATCATGCGTTAAATTAGAAAATATTTGGAAGACTTTTTTTTAAATGCCAGCTGGAATCAGCTTTTTTTCTGCTAATGTGCGAGTTCTAATACATTCTTAAGCCCTGAGGACCAAAGGATATCGCTGTTTGCTGTTTGTTGTGGCGAGTGTTATTTTCAACCAGGTGGAGAGGAGAGGAAAGGAAAACTGAGGTGTGTCTGCCTGTACCTTTAATTCACCAACTGACCTGGTCACCTGACCTCGGTCAAATAGGTACTTAAGGCCGCCTCTTCTGCCCTTGTGGCGCTAAGCCCTGAGGACCAAAGGGCTGAGGATATCGCTGTTTGCTGTTTGGCGAGTGGCACAAGGCGCAAGACAAATAATCGGACGATATTAGTCTGTAAGAAATGGATCCATCTAATCTCAGTACATCTAATGTGCTGCTAAGAACTAGAGCTCAAGTAAGACAAACAGCAAACTTAGAAGTTCTGCAGGCGAAAAAATCGAAAACCAAAAAAGTAAGTCAATACTTTTCCTGTGGGTCAGCAACTGACAATATTGACTTAGCTGAAGATGCATCTGTTACGCCGCTGGAAGATGTGTTTGAACCCCTGAAAACACTGGATGTTGGCCTATCACCTATTTGTGGCACGTTCATGCCCCTTAGCTTACATGCACAGGCTATTTCAAGCCCTCCATCCCCACTGCCCCCTCCCCTTCCGTTGCAAGTAAAACAAGTAGTGGGGGACGGGGCTTGGTCTCAACGTTCTCAAACCAAGTGAAGAGGACCAACAAAAAAAACAATATGAATAATATGAAGAACATAAAGTCAAGTGGTATCGAGATAGAAGAGAACAGTAATATCGACGTTGATTCGCGAATTGGCCGGGCCGATGTGCCGCTGTCGCCGAGTGGAGCGGAGACCGCTGCCTCGACGGGTGTTGTGCCGGTATGCGAGGGCGCTACCGAGGAGTGGAGAATGGAGGATGCCACAAAATCCGCTGCCGTGGCGGCCGTTGATGACGTTGGCGGGCTGGGCCAGGGGGCGTGGCCGCTGGTCGCGGGCGAGCCCGGCACCGCTGTGGGGATTGTGAGTGAGTCGGGGAACGTGCAGCGCCTGGTGGATTTGGCAGATGCTGCAGTGGGCTCTGCTTCGCTTCCTCCCCCTGAGTGTAATATGAGGTTAACCGCTTTGCCCAGTGGGACAGGTGGCGCGGGCGATGGACACGGAAACACTGTAAGTACAACTACCGATTCTCTCATGTCGCTGAGCAATCCTGTAAATGCCTCGCTGTGTGATTCTTTTGCCGCCCCTCAAAACGCTAGGATCCCCATTTATGCTTCAGAGACCCCCCTTAAGGATTCTAGCCTGAAGACAACATAGCATAGTGAAAATACACAGATTATTGACAGGAAATGGTTTACTAATCAATGACAAAAGAAACTCGTTAGAGGTAGTCTCTGCAGTCCTACAGAACCTAATAAGTTTAAACAAATCCAGATCTTGTAACCGGTCGGATGTATCTAATCTACCTCATGAGTTATTATCCAAAGCCCCACAGAAAAGGACTTGTATGAGTGTCACTAACTCAAATCCAGATATATGGGGAATTGGTAATTGTAAAAGAAGTAAACCATGCGTGACAGAGTCTTCTGATAGTTTTGAACTGTCACAAGAGGGAAATGTGGCCGATTCGCAGAAAAGATTGCCTATTCCACCCAAGACTGGTCAGTCCAGCAACAAGAGACATTACATCATGGGAAGTGAAAGCTCAATTTGTGAAGAGACATCTGACGATTCTGATACGTCGGACTCTTCGATTGGTGACCGTCCGTTTCCTAAGATTAGGAGGGAAGGGACATGCTCTAGACGCATTCCATGTACGTTAGTGGGGAGAGTGGAATGTGATCGGCCAGCTCCTTGTGTTCATGTGCCCTCTAATGATCTTTTAATAGCTCTTACATCGGCAATGTCAATTTCTCTCACACCCTTCACAAAGTTATATGAAACCTTAAATGATAACGTGAAGGATGTCACAACTCTACTAGCTCTGATGAATTCAAAATTGGTTCACCTAGAATCAATGCAGGGGAGAGATAGACACAAACAAGAAGAGATGACTCATCAAATTATGGCAGGCATCCTAGCAACAAATGAGGCTAAAAAGAATGATATGATTGACAAAAAGCTGTTTGCAGAGGTTGCAAAAGAAGCCTTGTCCTTATTTCATAAATCACACACAGCCATAGTAAAAAAAAAAGATAAACTACGGGACAACGGTAACCTGAAAGACTTGGGAAGTAAAGCTTTAGCTGCCAATTCGAATGTTTGCGTAAACTCTTCAAAACTGGCCAAGATGCCTGATCCACATTTACAGCCCGTCCAACCAGACACGCAATTTCTCCTGCATAGTAAGTCACCAGGAAGTTCAATAATAGAAGTGATTGACATCGCGAATGAGGGGCCTAAAGAAAGTGCTGCTCTGTTGGAAATTGAGGTGCGCAAGCAAAAGCTTGTTGATGAATCACATTCCAAAAACAATTGCTTAGGAAAAGCTCTTGATATTTCGTTTAATACAGCTTTTATGCAAGCAAAAAATGCATCTAATCCAGCCTTAGTGGATCCTCAAATGGCCTCTGGTTCATCTCCACTTCAGAAAATTATAGAAGGGGTTTCTGACCCGCAGAATGTGTCGGTGACAACAGCGAAGTCTGCAGGTCTGTTTCCTATTTTTCAAAGTTTAGATCTAGAAGTGCAACCGACTTCAACTGTGGGTTCAAAGAAAAAGCATCCTCTAATGAAAAAGCAAAAGAACATGCCTGCTCGAAAAACATCGCAAAAAAAAGGAGCCCGAAAATTCTTATGGAATTTAAATATGTTTCAAATAGTTGGCAAGGCTATTTCGACCAGTTTGAAATTAGCGGACACAATAAAGGAGACTCAGATTGTGCACCTGGAAATAGACGATCCAAAATCTAATGCGATGGAGAGTTTGCCCAACAAAGAGGACTTGGCAATACAAGCGGAATTAATGGATCTATCAGTTTATGAAGACAAGATTGAACTCGATGTTGAACCGGTTAAAACTGTTGCGGAAGTACGCGTTATTCAAGAAGCTGTAGTATCTGCATTGGAAACAAAATCGAGCAGCGATAATAAGATTACATCATTCGAGAAACAAAATTGCACCCCGAATGAGTCACAGAATGGCGAAGCTCCATTAACCTGTCCAAGACGTGTAGTGAGAGACAGACTGTGCAAGATCATTCCACCAGTTGTAAAGGAGAAGGACGAGGGGAGAGTGCCAAGGAGTCCGGAATTCATTACACTACAAGCTAAAAGAGAAAGACAAAGGATACAAGGCCAGTTGAAAGCACAAAATACTGTTGACTCAAGTCAGTGCAACTTATATGAGGGGTACCTTGAGAAAGAATTGGGATCAGACGTGAACACACCTCTTGATGCCAAAGTAAAAATGTTTCAGAAATCAGACTTATTTAAGGCAAAAATGTTAGCGCAAAACTTGAAAAACAAGAACAGGATGCCTGCCGGACAAACGGCAGAGCCATTGTTGCTGATTAAATTAATGTTAGAGTGACTGGAGGGCTCGGATAAACTTATTCTGAACAGAACTAATGTGCTATGACTACTTCATCATGTACCCCGTCTTCTCTCTTTGGAGTCGAAAGATCTGAAAATTATTGAATTCCCAGAGGAAAGGTCCACTGATAAGGTGATTTTACATCTAAACTCTAATCTAATCGCAAATGTAATTTTGGATGCAAATGAAAAGCTGTTATCAATGGGCTTCGACACTTATAAAGTGAGGGACCCGGAACGGCGCGAAAAAGAAGAGATGTTAAATCAGCCACGAGAAGCTTGGCCCTCTAATAAGTGTACCTCTAAACCTTTTGAAGTTGCGAGAAAGTTGGATCAAAGTGAGAAAACCTGGCGATCCTCGTCCGACCTGAATGGTCTAACTAGCAGTGCGCATTCAGCCGCTTCGCCTCCCCAAAGTTTGTGGCGGTTGAAGAGGTCATGAGCTTCAGAAGAAGTTCAATGGAAAGAATTAAGATTACTATAGATAATGAGAGACAAACTGAAAAATCCTCCTTGATAAAAACAAGCACTCAAAGAGAACATGTCCCCGTAGAAGACTGGAACTGGATGGCCTTGTCACTAAATGCAAATTTGAACAGCTAATGCCCGAACTTAATGTGGATCAAGAATGCTCTTTTGCCTCATGGAATACACTTGGTTTTTCACATCTCTTAAATAATAATTGGGCACACGAGTTACAACTAATCTGTTTACAAGAAACCTGGATCTGTGAATTACCAACAATCACAGACTATGAATGTGCAATCAATCGAGCCATAAAGGCGGAAAAGGGCCGCCCAGTAGCAGGTCTCCTGACATTGATTAAAAGGTCATCTGGATACCGGTTTCAGAACTCAACGAACTATACGCCCTACTTCCAAGGCTGTGAGTTACGCAAAACTTCCGCTCCCTTCAAACTTCCGACATGATCTATATTATCAACTTATATTGGAATCACCAACGGACTGGGTCACTTCCATTTATTGATCAGGTTACCGCAATTCTCGATAATTTGTTGGAATCAAAGAGTGGAAGTGCTTTGATAGTTTGTGGCGGCTTAAACATTGATTTTTTTAATCCCCGGTGTCCCGCCAAAGGTCATTTGTCAAAATTATGGTTAGAAGAAATGGAAGTAAGAGGACTCTCAATGCTAAATGGTCGAATGCAAGGTGACATACCGGCTAAGCCCACTTGGCAGCGGGAAGGTCAAAGTTCCATCATTGTTTGTATTTTTGTTTCTGACACGCTGCATGGAAAAATTAAGACCATGAAAGTTCGTTCTATGAAGCATAGCGATCAAAGTCCGCAAATCAAAAAGTGGAAAACTAAATTCACAGTGGAAACAAATCGTCTTCGTCTAAAATTGGAAGAACACGACGTGGCTAAGATATGTAAACAACTCAAGTCGAAGCCAGACGAGATTGAATATATGCCAATTTTATCTCAATTTAAAACCAAAAATATTGGTCTGAAAAACTGGTCTTTTGTGAACAAACATAGTTTTGATCTTATGGTAAAACAACGAAAAAGAACAATGCGAGCTGAAATTTCGAAAGAATAATAAAGGCCCAAAGAGTGAAATAGCAGTAAAAAACAAAGTAGTCAAACAAGCCTATAAAAATTGGATCAAAAGCCATCGATTTATATTACATCAAAATGATGCTGAAGCAATGATGAAGATCCTTACGAATAAAAACAGTGGCGAGTTTTGGCGAACTATCAACTGCATGGAAACCTCGCAAGTAGCCCTACAAGCTTGCCCTATTTCTGAAATAGAGTGGGTAAACCACTTCACAGCCCTATACTTCAAAGATCTTGCTCCAAATATGTCAACTACCAATCTAACATCATGGAATTTACATTTCACAAAGGACGATATCCGAGATATAATCATAAGAGCAAAAAACTCGCGGGCCCCCGGCCCGATGGGTTGTCTAACTATATGATCAAACAGTTTCCTGATCTATGGACAGACTTGTGTTTTGATCTATTTACGAAACTCAACTTGCAAAAGCAAGTGCCAGCCTCATGGAAGACTGGGATAATCGTGCCAATATTTAAGAAAGGAAACAGAGCATCACCGGAAAATGATCGTCCAGTGGCCCTGCTCGACGTTCTGGGCAAGATTTTCTCATCCCTGTTGCAAGTAAAACTGATCACTTGGGCTAAATCAGCAAAAAGAGTAGATGAAAGACAGGCGGGTTTTGTGAAATTTGTGGGGTGTTCACTAAACCTGCTGGTTCTAAATCTGCTGAAAATGGAAGCTTTGAGAACTAACACGAGAGTGTATCTTGCTTTCGTTGACTTCGCCATGGCCTTTGACATAATTGATCGTGAACTATTGTGACAAAATTTGGAACTGTGGGGCTGTCCGGTTGGCTTACTTGCAGCAATTCAAGAGCTTCACTCTAATACTTCAATTTCCGTTCAGCTGGACACATCAGGGACGTTGTCAGCTCAAATCAAGACATGCAAAGGAGTCAAGCAAGGTTGCCCGTTAGCAGCTGCAATCTTCGGCCTGTTTATCTCTGATATTGGGGACGCAATTCAATCGGTGCGATCTTTTCCACCAAAACTCAATTCATCGATGGTAAGCTGGCTGTTGTATACTGATCACTTGGTAATTCTAGATTTAACACCGATTGGTCTTCAACGCAAACTCGAAGCTGTTCAAAAATATGTTTGCCAGAATAAATTGAAGATCAATATAACCAAGACAGAAATACTGATGTTTGAAAATTTAAAAAGAAGTCGTAACTCAAGAGACTTAAAATATGTATGGTCTCTAAATCAAATGAAATTGCAGCTCTCAAAAAGCGTAAAATACCTCGGCATGAATCTAAATTCCAGCATATGTGACGACCCTTGGGTGGTCATTTCAAAGCGAAAATGTGGTCAGCTCGCCTGCCAGGGCTCGGTGATACATAGAAAATATGGGCGATTTTCATTGCAACCGCTGCGTAACTTCTATGAACAAAACGTTGTGCCGATTCTGGCTTACGGCGCAGAAAATGCCTTTGGTTGCCCGGCGACACACTGGAACTCATTAGAACATATGTTCTGGACCAAAATTAAACTTACCACCTGGAATTGCATCAGCCTGTATACGATACGAATAAGCTTTAATTTCACTGCACGCTAGGATATGCTGCAACCAACTAGCACTGTTTCGAAAAACTAGAGCAGAGGAAGGAATATTCCAATTCCATATATTCCACAATGCTCCATCGGGAGGCTCAGATATTCTCTCTCAATGGATAAAAAGATGTGAAGATCTTTTAGCATTTAACAACATTAGCTTGAAAACTCTTCACACAAATCCTACGGCTGCTAAAGTGACCCTATGGCGCGCTGACTGGATAAATACTTGTAACAAGCATTTAGCCGCCAATGCAATGAAAAATTCTCCTGCTGAATCAAGGGGTTACAACATCCTTCAAAAATATCTGACTCGATTCCCGAATTCGAAAGCCAGAAGACTATACATGCTATTTCGGCTGAATGCAATGAAAATGAAAGAGCGAACCGGCCACTGGGCGTGTAATGTGGGACTAAATTCTATCTGTCGCTTTTGTAATAAGGAGTTGGAGTCCCTTAAACACTTAGTCCTCTTTTGCTCAGCGTTGAAAGATGACCTCCTTCCTGGCCGTCATTGATGACAAACTAAAAGATCAAACCGGACAATTGTGAGAATGCCTGAATGAGTTTAAGTGCTTTCAAGGTTGATCATGGAAAATAAGATCTGTCAATGTGACTTTTCTGTTTGGGCAGCGAGAAGGGAGGAGGTCAAATTGGGGGGGAAAAGATAAAGGTCACTGGACTTTTGTGGTTTTTACTTCTGTTGATTTTGGTTGTGTAATATTTTAAAGGTTTGATTTTAAACCAATAAAATTAATTTAAAAAAAATATATATATTCCGTCTTTTTAGCACCAGCATGTTTTTTTTGTAAGAATTTTCCTTTATGCAGGATTATTGGCTGGCCTCATTTCATTCATGTATTTTTTTGCTGGCCACAGAGCCCATACCTCTCCTTTTCTCTCTGAGATACTTGATTGGTTACACCTTGTTTGCTTCTTCCCTCCTACTTTTCCCAAAACAATCTTGTAATATCTCAAAATTTATTTTAGGTTATAATCCTAGGCGTGGTGTATGGAGGTTTTGCAGTAGGGCCAGCACACAGCTTTTTTTTTTTTATTTATGACTCTTGTTCATGAACTTCTCTCTCACATGCATCTGGCCACTAGGTTGGAACCAAAGATGTTGGTATTTTTTTCACCATTTCCCCTAATAATCCTCATGGTGATTTCTGTAACCCTAATTTCACTAGTTTGCAAGACCATCTGCAATGGTTTCTTGTGATAATATGAGGCTCTCAAATAAGTTAATCTCTGTGACTACTGGTAGTTCCTTCTCTGCTGGATGTTGCCTCTTGTAAAGTTTTTATATTATCCTCAGGCTTCCTAACGATGATTCAGCTAGACATACAGTATCCTATTGGCTTGTCTGGAAAGACTGAATAATATCCATGATATACTCCCATGATAACCTTGTAAATGTACCTATTTCTCTTCCTTTTTCAACCTGCTGGAAGATTAATTATTGTCTATTGTGTATCCATCCATTACTGTGTCCTTTTCCCAGTATGTACGGCGAATGTCTGTCAGTTATATGATGGTTTGATGGCCTCTCTTTTACTGTGCCTATCAAAGGATATGAAAGGAAACTGTACCAAGAGACCTCATAAATCTGAAAAATTGGGATGGTTTGATGACGAATGTGCTAATCTGAAGGGTGTGCTACAATCTGGTCAGACAAGAGGGGGTTGGCGGAGGTCAGTACGATTTAAAAGAACTACAAAACCATTATCCTCAAAAGGAAAATTAGCACTGGAACTGTTGCTGGACAAACCTGACGCAGGGACTGGGAAAATACAAAAAGACAGAATTGAAGTAAACATTTTGGAGAAAGAATGAGTCATCCACTTCACTGAAATATTTGGGGTGATTGGGGCAGAGTTATCTAGTTTCACGCCGGATTGACAAATTGATATTTTTCCAGGCTTGATGGATGCTCAGAAACAGGAGGCTACTGCCACATCCCCCAAGAGGGGAAACCCCTATGTCGAGCAAAATGGCCAATCTGGAAATACTGTTTTTTATGGAAGATAAATCCCATAAGACTATTCCTCATCTGGCTAGAGGAAAAGTCCTGGGCCTAAAATGATTCCTGGAGAGGTGTCTAAGCTTCATTGAGACTGCTGGATCCAGTTACTCATAGTTGTCTTCTTGCATTTTTTAAAGAGTGGAGTATAACTGACTTCTTGGTCAAATTCCACCATCATACCCCTTTATAAGAAGGGTCTATTGAGTGAGGTGTCATCATACAGATTGATCAGTTTCATTGTTTTAGACTGCACAACCTTCTCCCACATAATCCTACAAGAACTGAACAGATGAATAGGGGAAAATGCAGTAATACATTTGGGGATTCAGGACAGGGCTCTCTAATGTCAGGTCTTTGTTTATTGGCAATTGTCAAACAAACATGCACAGACTGAGAAAATGCCTTTGTTTCCTGCCTTCCTAGATTTTTCCTCAGAATTTGACATGGTGGTTTGGGCGATTCTTTGGATGAAGCTGGCATGCATGGGAATAGACAAATACTTGCTCTATATCATCAAGGCCCTATATTCGGGCACTTCAGTAAAAGTCGGCTTTGGCCCCGAGGACAACTTTCAGAGAGGGAAAAGAGTTAAGCAGAGCTTCCTGCTTGCCTGGGTTCTCTTCTGCTTGTACATTAATGATATGCCTAAGTTCATCGAAGATTCTTCTAAAGACATTCCAAGCCTAAATGGGAAGGCTGTGTCAATGCTGCTTAATGCAGATGACTCAGTTCTTCTTGCTAGGACAACAAATGCTTAGAGAGCTCAACTACAGGCAGTATAAGCTTATTGTGCCCTAAACCGGATAAGATTGAATACATCCAGAATTATGATCCTTAATAATTCCCACAAAGGGAAAACAAAGCCATGTTTTCAGTTGGATGGTGAGTCCATTGAGGAAGTGGAAATATTCCCACACTTGGGAATAGTCATTAACCCAAATCTTTCCTGAAAAGCACATTTAGAGTCAACAACCAGAAAAGGATCAATAGCTGGCAGAGCCATCATAACGTTTTTACGTAAGCACAGGGATAGCTTTGCCACAGAAACAGAGACAGTCTATCGAGGGAAGATGGGAGACACTGTAGCCTATGGTGGTATCGGCCCAAAAGATCGTATCTAAAGGGTCGTAGATACGGTTTTGCCGCATTCGGCATAGGTATAAAATACTGAATTTAAAAAACTCAGGTAGGTGAGCGGGGGTGTCCCCCGCACTCCTACTTTCGGAACCTTTAGGTTCGGGGTCTGCAGGGGTTTCCCTGCATACAAGAAACAATGGTGGGACAAAAACATAAATAAAAAAAGAAAAGCTCGAATTGCAAAATGCAGCAGGGTGGGCATCAGTATTTTATAATTTTCGCTTTTCGTCTGTGTTCTTTTAACGTACATCTGCCTATGGTGCATAAGTATGGTGCCAAGATAAGTTAGCCACAAGAGTGAACGACATTTCTGGAAACATCTTTTACATCTACCAAAACGGTTTCCATCTGATACCCTACACAATGACATTGGCTTTCATCTGGTTGCAGATTCCCCGGTCAGGTATGCAATTAAAAGGTGACTGAGCAGAGAAGGGAGCTGGTAGATTTGATGTGGCAAGAACACGCCTCCCAACCTTTCATCTTCTCTACAGAAAACAGCTGACAGGTGAGCTTACAGAGCTGGGTCTAGGCTGCATCCTGGACCCTCTGAACCAACGTGTGGATTGTTATAGACCTTTGCTGTCTAAACATAAAGCAGCCCAAAAGGCAAGAACATGGAGGGCTGCTGAGGCAGAGTTTGCATGTTTAGCCCACGTGGGTTGGATGAATGTTTTTGTGGTGGCTCAAGCTCACCAATCATACTTGTCAAGTATTGCAAACCTGCAGTTCAGATGCTTCTTTGCCCTTGTACGAGCTGACGTTCTACCTTTGGCTTACATTTTCAGAAAATGGAACAGCATAGCAAACTGAAAATGCAAATGGTGCAAATCAGTAGAGGTAACTCTGCCACATTACATGGTCACAAGCCGAGCCTATGATGCCTTAAGGGCATACCGTATCACCCCTCTGCTAAGGAGAGAAGTACATTAAAAAAATTCAAATGCTGCTCTGATATTTCTCTTGGGGGACTTAGATAAAGATATGACTAAATCAATTGCAGGTTTCATTTATGGCGCTTGGTGACAGAGAACAAAGAGAATCAGTAGCCCTTGAGTGTAGAGCACCTGGGTCCTATGGTCTCTTGGGGTGCTAATAGGGAGGTAGGTTATTGATGTTCTTATTAACTCCCTGCTCACCCTGGACATCAATTAGGGATCCTTACAGAATGATAAGTCTGTGACTATAGTTTTAAGAGTTTTAGAGTTGTATTCTTCTGATGTATTAAGCATTTTATCCATGTCTTTTTTGGCTGTTGGTATTAATCGTGAAATTATATTACAGGGCCTTTGGGCAGCTTATAACTTTGGCCCCCCTGGACGAATCCTCACCAAACCTTGCAAAAAAAAAAATATATGGGCCTGTAAGATCAATTCCATTAAGTTTGGTAAGGTTTCGTGCAGGGGGAAGGGCTACAATATGTGGTTTTTCCATAGATGCAAAGGAAAAAACCTGTTGCTCAAGCCTACAGCCCAACCGCTGGATGGATTTTCACCAACTTTGCGGCAGGAGCAGCAGCTTGGTCCGGAAAGCGGGCTTTTGTAAATGTGTAAATCCATCCAGTAGTTTCTTTTTAGAACAACCAAAAAGTAGTTAAAAAAATGTGTGATATCTGGGTTTGGTCCATGGACTCACTTCCCTGTTCGCTCCATGGACGGGTCTCGGATTGGCCCGCTGATTGGATGGTGAAAAGCATTGCGTGCATCAGATTTTTGGAACACCCCCCCATGTTGGATTGGCGGACAGCTGCCTTTGTCTGCGGACATTGTGGTAAAAACATAGTAAAAAACACAACATTGCACTTATCAAACCAATTGAACAATCTCTGGGGAGGTCAGGGGTGACGAGGATGGGATATATCCTTAAAACCCCCCAAACAACTGTGACTTTTCAGCTTCGAAGTCCACAAACAGCCCTGATGTCTGGGGCAATCCTGTGATGTTCACGAATTGGATGGTAAAAAGCATGAGGTGCATCAGATTTTTGGAACACCCCCCATGTTGGATTTGCGGACACATGCCGTTGTCTGCGGATATCGTGGTAAAAACATATTAAAAAACACAACATTACACTTGTCAAACAAATTAAACAATCTCTGGGGAGGTGAGGGGTGAGGAGGATGGGATGGGATATGTCCTTAAAAACCCCCAAAAAACTGTGACTTTTCAGCTTCGAAGTCCACAAACAGTCCGGATGTCTGGGGCAATCCTGTGATGTTCACGAACATCTGAGATGTTCGGGGAATCTATGCCTATTTCTGCATTACAGGGTTGGTGAAAAGCAGTTTTTGGATGCCTTATAACTTTGGTGCCATTCAATTAAATTGCATTCAATTTGGAATTTAATTCTAGACCTGACACTGAAGTGTGGTGCTGTTTTGTCAAGAGGGAACACAGTTAGAGGCTTTAAAAATGTGGTGCCATTTGACGAATCTGCACAAAAGTTGGCAAACAGATTTTAGATGTATATATGAATGTTTTTGCAAGGTTTGGTGGGATTTTGGCAAGAGGGGGCAAAATTAAAGGGGGGTCCCAACATTTTTAGATGGCTTATAACTTTGTTGCCGTTCGACGAATCAGGTCTTCAGACAGATTATAGACCCTACCTTGAATGTTTGGCCAAAGTCTGAATGGATTTAGTCATGAGGGCGTTGAAGTTATATGACTATTTTATGTACGTACATTTTGAAACTTTTGAAAAAATAAAACATGGCAGATTTGCAGCAAACCTATGTGAGGAGCATTGGCAAGGATCTGAAAGCATTGTTTTGCAAATGTGTCCTTGTTTTATTTTTTGAAAAGTGTCATAATGTAAGTAAAAAAATAGTGATATACTTTAGTGATTGAGGAATAGCCTGTGGCCATGGGCAGTGGCCAGATTGTATGGGTAATGGCCAAAGGCCATGACCCGGACAATGTGGCTACTGGCCATGACCATGAGGGACCAGCAATGGGGTTAAAGTGGACATGTCCACCAGGAACTAGCTATGTGGTAATGTTTTTTGAAATTGGGATAGGTTTGAATTGTTGAATTGGAAAAATAAATCTGCTTGTGGGTACAGGTTGAAGTGCTGGATGGGATTGCAGCAAATATGCACGAGGAGGGTCAGCAAAAGCATGGTTTTGCAAATATGTCCTGTGTTTTATTTTTTTCAAATTGTGAAAATGTAAGTACACAACAAAGTGATATAACATTGGTGCCTGGACAAGGGGACACGCGGTCAGCAAGGAGAAATATGTACTATAATGTGCTTATTGGGGTATGCGGCATGGATGAAGCGGTAGGTTTTAATGGAAAGAAATATTCTTCTTCCGGTTACAGGCTGAAGTGGTGGACTAGATTACAACAAACCTACGCGATGAGCATTAGCAAGGACTTGAAAGCATGTTTTGGGAAATATGTCTTGTGGTTTATTTTTTCCAAAGTGCAAGAATGTAAGTAGAAAAACTACTGATATACATTGGTGTCTGTGTAGTCGGCCTGGCCCTCGGCAAACACAAATGTGTACTCTGATTTGCTTACTGGGGAATGCAGCATGGCCAAAGTCCATGCCCCATGGATTTGGAGACTTGCCATGGCTCCAAGACATGGGCACTGGCTATTGGTTACATTATTAGAGTACAGTGGACATTGAGCTAGGTTGCAGGGTGGTTTGGTTCGGCTGGGGTCATGGTTGAGCCTTATGCCATAGGCTACAGAATGATGATTTGTATCACCAGCATGCACTGCTGATAATGACAGATTTAAGTATGTGTTTCAACATTTTCCTTAAAGGAGGTTTATAGTTCTTTCATATATATGAAAAGAGGAATTATTAATAATGCATATACAGTGATGTTACACCATGAAATATTTTCACTTAAAAAAACCTATTAAATTGACAGAAAAAAAACTTTTTTAAAGGCATGCTACGGTTAAGATGTGTCCCATCTCCTCTGCTCCAGTAGTTAGCAAGAGGTGTGACACCTTGGCATCCCTTGGCTTTTCCCTCCTGGGTTCTCATGAGCACTTGCCCATCTGTACTGCCCCTTCTATTTATGCACTTTTCTCACTGCACAATGCATATGTGCATTTATAGCAGCATGTGTTTTTTGTATAAGTAACGGAAATACAGATGCAAAAGATTTGTAGAAAATAGTTAAGTGGCAGTTGGTGTGTGGAAGCCTAATATGGTCATATGGTCATAGGTACAGTTTTTGGAAGTGATTGGTGAATGGATGTGTGACAGTTTGAAAGCAGGCATTGAGGGATTGTTGCAAATATAAAATAAAAAATGTTAGAAGGGCTGCCCTGTGCGATGGCAGGCACATGCCATCTGTGTATTTTAATGATCCATGGCTTGGAAAGGGGGCTGTGGAGACCGCAGATAGTTATAAAGGTCCATCGATTATGGTCCTCATTGTATGCTAGAGAAAAGTATTTGGGACAGAAAATTGTTTCTATCCTTTATATTTTTCTCTAGTATACAATTGTCCATTATTCCCATTAGCATAATACAACATGTTAATGGAAATGTTGGAGAATCTTATTGAGTCTAACTACTCTACTGAGGAATGTAAAGTAGATGGAGTCTATAAGATAATTTTTTTTAGTTCTATTTCTTAACTCTGAAAGGTGTTTCCTAAAGGAACCTTTTTTGTGTGGTGTTTTGTGATTTTTTTTTGTTTTGCAGGAGATGCCAGAAAGTAAGGTTGTGAGAGAAATGAGGGAAGAGGTACCAACCACAAATATGGAGGGGTGGGTGGACAGGGGACAAAGTTGCGTGTATCTTACATCTAAGGTAGGGGGCATGCTTCTTGATTCCATATTCAGAAGCACTTAAAAATTGCTTGTCTGTACTGCTGTCTTTGAAAGTTTTGGATCGACAGACTCTTCTATTGCTTCCAAGGTAACTGGTGGGATTTTGTGTTTACAGTATTGGTTGAGGAAGATGAGGTGGAGGAAAACAGCCTACTACTTGCTAAGAAATGAACAACCTTGCTGAGAGCATTGCAGTGGTTCGATTTGGTGTGGCAGTGCATGGAGGTGGTCCCATTGGAGTACTGTCCAGGTAGTCTGCAACTGAGTTGAACGTTGCACTCAGTGCATTTCACTTTGGTAGCTTTAGCCTTTGGTACATTCCTAAGAGTGGTAAAGAATTGCCCCACCCATGATTCTCTCTGGGTGTTAGAGGTAGGCCCTTCCTCTACCTCATCTTAATTGGTCCTCTTCATTGTCTTTTGAAGTACTGTGCATTTTTTAGTTGTGTAGGTCATCCAGCTGGTGGTGGCGGTGGTGGTGGTTGCTCTTGGGGAGGAGGGATGGCAATAGCTGAAGCCATTTTGTACGATAAATAGCAGTTTTGCTAATATTCTTCCAAGTATGTGCTGTGTGCTAGATTGTTAATGGATAATGAGTAAGAATAGGTGTAGGAGATGTGCAAGGGTACATTTTGAGCTTCAAAGTTCCTAGATCAGCAGAAAATGCAGTTCTGAACTGTTCATGGGGCACGGACCCGTTCGTGAAGTGCGTATCATCATGCCGCACATGTGGTCACGCAGACATCGACGAACACAAAAACAGTGGAAACATTTTTAAAAAGTGTATAGATGTGTTCTAAATGATGCTAGAAGGTGGGGAATGGCAGAGTTTTAAGGTGAACATGGGTATATTGGGGTAAGTATGAGATTAGTAAGTTGTAGGAAATTAGCATGCACTATTAAAAACCTATGAAATTCAATGAAAAAACTTTGTTAAAGGGACGTTATGGTTACAAGTTAACCTGAAAAACCCCAGAAATGTGCCAGTTATTGTAAGATAAGGGACCGTGCACTGCTAAGACAAACACCCAGTACATGTAAAATGGCATTACAAATGTCATTGATGACATCACTGATAACATCACATATCTGGTCCACTTGTTTTTGTTCACTGACATGAAATACAGCAGCAGTACATTTCTGGCACACCAATCTTCTGCAATTGTAGCAGCAAGACTTTCTCAAGTCATATGCGCGGGCCAGTGAAGCTGCTCCAGTTCTACCATCTATAATGCCAGAGGCACAACTGGCTTTCCAGTGCTATCCTGCCTTTTTTTTAATGCAGATTTATAAAGCGCACGTACACCCAAAGGCACCATGGCGCTGAGAGAGGAGGAGGAACACAAAAGACTAAAAGAGCAGTGTTTTAAGTGATCGTTGAAAGGAGAGATGGTCAGTATTGGCACGTAGTATAAACGGGAGTCCGTTCCAGGACTACACAGTCATCACAGAGAAAGCATGCACCCCCATCCTAGCCAATCTGATACGGGGCAACAATAGCAAAAGAGCAGACTGAGATTGGAGGGCATGTGAGGGTACATATTGGGAGAACATTTGATGGAGGTATTCAGCTCCTTGCTTGTAAAAGACACAGTGGACAATGCACAGTGATTTAAACAGAATGCACTTCTCCACAGAAGCCAGTGAAGTTCTGTGAGCACAGGTGACATGTGAGTATGAGGAGGAGGACGGGAGACTGCTCTAGCAGCAGCATTTTGATGCAGCTGAAGTCTATTTATAATATAGGCAGGTTGGCCCAGATACAGTGAGTTGCAGTAATTAACTGTGCTCAAAACTATAGGAGCGTGGAATTGGGCTGGGAAAAAGGGAAGACTTTCCTCAATGCACAAAGTTTAAAAGTTTAAAAGGCCCAGATTTACTGACAGCAGCAGCTTGATCAGCCATAGAAAAAGAGGAGGAGAGCCTAACCGCAAGGTTTTTCACAGAGGTCGACAGAAGGGGAAAGAGGCCAAGAGAAGAGGGCCAGAAGTCTGGGGTCCAGAAGGAGAAGGGACTGGGAGTGCCCACCACCAGACCTCTGTATTGTTCCTGTTAAGTTTCAGTGAATTTAATGCCTTCCATGCTCCCAAATCCTCCAGGCAGCTCCTAAGCCAGGCAACAGTGTCGGGACGAGTGAGATCAAGAATAACCAACAGCTGGGTGTCATCGGCATTCAAATTGCCTTCAAATTGCCACTGTAAGGGATAAGGAACACCCCCATTTTCTCCATAAATCCTGCTCTTCTTTTGATATTCGACCTTGTATCTCAATTAACTGGACAATCCAAAGCATGTTCAAGACTTCCTTTACCAACATGCATCGTCCTGCCATCTGTTTGACATTTTCTATTTCAAAATTATAAATGGTTGGTAAATAGGCTGTCTTTTTGGCTTCAAATTTTGCGGCTTCATTTCTGCGAGAAATTCCATCTTCCCTTTTAGAATGTGCCGATCATTTTACAACTGCAATAATCAATGAGTGTTTTAATGCCTCAATAAGTTTATCCCATTGGACAGAATGTTGCACTGCAGTGCTATCTGCGTTGAGGAAGCCTCTCCTTTTCCAGTATGACAGACCTGCATGTACATTTTACGTCACATAGGCAGAATCAGAGTACACCAGCTCCAGCACTTACTCATCTTCAAATCTCTGAAGTGGTGCAATAAGCGCCACTAATTCTACAACCTGTGCTGAGTAATGCAAAGGCAATCTCTACATCGAATTCACCCTCTCAGTTCAGTTTTACTACCGTTGATCCAGCATGTCCTTTGCCAGTTGTTTGGTCAATTTTTGAAGACCTGTCAATAAAGAGAACTTCCCCCCTCCCAAGAGCATTTTTTCTAGCTTGGGGAATATCATCATAGTGTTCAGTATACGTTGGGCAATCATGTACATAATCATCCTTCCCTACTCGTTCTGCTATAAACATTTCTGGGTTCACTGTCCTGCATCTAACAATTTTAATCGCAGGGTTCAAAATAATTACCTTAAATCCTGATGCTCTTTATTTAGTCAACGTACTCTTGGGTTTCTCTAGAATCACAAATAATGCATGCTCAACTGTTACTGAACACCCCATTATTATACTTTAAGCTTTTTCAATCGTGAATGCAGCAGCAGCTAAAGACTTCTCACAAGGGTAATGCCCTTTCATAACTGGGTCTAAAATCCACTATAGTAATCCAATGGTTTACGTCTATGTCCAAATGTCATTTTCTATGTGAGGACTGCTGTCATGACTTCTCCATTTGAATGAGAAATTAAGTAAGACTCTTTATGATAATTTGGAATTCCTAACACAGGGTCTGTGCTGATTGCCTTTTATAGCTCACCAAAACCTTCAGCCACCTCATCTGTCCAAGTTATTTTACTCTTGCCCTCCCCTGCATCTTTATGTCCTTTTAAAAGTGGTTGAATATATGTACTGTAATAGAAAAAACACAGGCCCTGCAATAGTTACATAGGCCTAAAAATGGTGGCATTTCTCTCACTGTTTTCATTTGTGAAGTCTTCATAATTACTTCAGCTCTCTCAGGTGACACTTCCTTTCCTTCATGAGAAATCAACTGTCTATATGCAAGGCCTCCCACTGGCAGTATTGTAACTTTTCTTTGGCCACCTTGTACACTTTCTCTGACAGTATAGTCATAAGCTTAACTGAATCTTCTCTGCATCTTTATTCTGTCACTACACACCTAAATGTCATCCACATAATGAATTATTTAATTTTCAAGCTAAAATTACCCAGTTCCATCTAAAGGACTCTGTTAAAGATTGAAGGGGGCTCACAGTATATTTCAGGCTGTTATTTCTATATGAAAAGGAAGTCAAATCTTGTAAGTCTTCATGAAGGGGAATTGAAAAGAATGCATTCTTTAAATCTATAACTGTGAAAAATGTGGCCTTAAATGAAATGTTGACCAATACTTTTGTGTGATTTGGAACTAAAAGAAATTCAGCTTCGACTATATTGTTTAGGGGATGAAGGTCCTGTATGAATCACCGTGATTCCCCCGTTGATTTTTTCACTGGGGACACAGCAGTGTTACATGAAGAATCAGATGGCACCAATATTCCTTGCTTCATTAAAGTGGAAATGGTCTGAAATATACCTTCATCCTCTTCTCTAGACATGGGGTATTACTTTGCTCTTTGCAAAAGGGTCTTGGTTTAAGTTTGATTTTTACTGCTGCTACTCCTTTCAATGGACCCACGTTATATGGACTTGTGGTGCATACAATATTTGACCAGTTCTCTAAATCTTCCTGAAAACATTACGGTTTCTTTTTTACCACCGTCATTCACTGTGGTGTTCCTCTATTCTCTACTTTAATCCAATAAGTGAAACTTATGAAAAATACTAATTCATCATCTGAGTACTCATCCTTAAACAGCTCCTCCTCATCTGACAAATCTGTCAACCTGTATCCTTATATGAGAGCTATCACTGTCCTCCATCCTCTGCACTCATCATCTGTCCCATGAAGAATCATCATTTCCTCTCTGCCCACTGCTGCTTCCACCTCCAAGAAGATAATCTGCACTTCATCATCATCCATGGGAATCTCTGGTCTAAACCAAAACTCATCTGGCATTCTTAATAGTTTACCTATCAACATGGGTAACCATGATAATAAAACAATCACTCCATACAACAATACTTCTGAATCTAAGGGAGCTTCGCATAATGCCTTCTGTCCTGTGAAGGCTAATATAAACTCTCTCACGTTCATATAGTATCTCTGGGGTGGAACACACTATTCCTTCATTAGTAAAATATATTGTCATGTTAAGCTTTGTCATCAAGCCATGGCCTAATTTGTTAACTGGCATCTACCTAGAATATAATAATGGCATTGACATATTGTTTTCTCCTATAGAGATAGGGAATTCATCTGTAAAAGGAACTAAATTCATCATCCCAGAAAATCCCTTTGCATTCATGGCAATTCATGACATTGGATATTTTCCCTCATGCACACATGAACGAGTTGCTCCAGTGTCTACAAAAAATTCAAATGTCTTGCCTACTATCATCACCTTGACCCTTGGTTCCTCTTGGGGCCTGATAGTACTGAACACATCAGGTTGCTCTGTGGGCTGTCCAATTGTGGATATAAATTCATCCCTGTACCTGAGAAAGGATTTCCTCCTACCACAGCCACACTGCCTAATTTGGGTGAAGGTGCTTGCGGGGCTCCTCTATTCATATTCCATTGTGATATCATTGCCTGTTGTGTTTGTGCTTGTTGTGTTTGTACCTGTTGCATTTGCATGGGGCCTTGTTGAAGTTGCCCTTCCATTTGCGATGGTGCTTACTGTGTTTGCTGCGGTTGTGGCACACATGTCTGAGCCTGTGTGTAATCTTGGGCATAAGACTCCTGTGGTTCTGTATTACATTGCAAAGCATAGTCCACCCTCCCCCCCTTGGAGTTTGCCAATTTTGCTGCATGCCTCCTCTTTTTCTACATGTTCTGGCTATGTGTCCCAGTCTCCCGCAATGCCAACATTGTTGCGATTGTCCACCTTTAAATCCTCCACCTCCTTGAGGGTTCTAAAATACACCTCCTCCTCCTCCTGTAGGTCCATTCTCTCTTCCTCTTGGCCAAATAATGTACCCACCCTGATCTGTGGGATACACAACATGATTCTGGTGCAATGATCGTATCTCCTATGTTACCACACCTTCATTACTCGTCAATACCTCTATGACTAGTTTTCATAACTTGTTTTGAATTAACTTTGCCTCTTCCTGCTTCCTACTCTCGGCGTTCTTCGTATTCTTTTACTGTAACAATTATCAGTGATGCACAATCATGAATTGTATTTCTGACCATGGTTTTGCTTCCATTCCCATCAGTTTCTTCATTTGTCATTGCTCTGGCTTGGGCAGTCCATTACCCAAAATGTGGTAAGATAATGCTGCAGTTTTATCCCACAGTTCTCTCATTTCAAGAAGCTATCTCTCCTGAATATCTTGACTAAAGGCAACTGGATCTTCCTCTTTGCCCATCTTCCTAGTCATGATTGCACCCATATCTGATGTATCAGGATATTGTACTCTGAGCGCCTGTCATACATCTGTTCTGATATTATTAAATGGCGCTCCATGAGGTGTCCTATTTTGTGCTGTCACACCTTCGTGTCCAGCTCACCTTGAAATGTCGTCAGTTCTCTCCCCTAAAATGGCTGCTAGCAGGCCTTTTACATCACTTATGGCTAATGTCATTCCTGTTGTCATTCTCTCTAGCACATGAATCCATTTTCCTTCACCAGAAGATAAACTTGGTCATTTAAATTTTAAATTATCTTTATCCATTTGTTGCCACAGTATATATTGTAGGTCCCCCTCCCCTTCTATGATAATGGAAAATGTGAAAATCATGGGCCATAATCATACCTGTCTACACTTCTTGTTTTCCAGGTGTTGGTCTCCATCCTGGTATTGCCCTTAATCTACTAACATAAGGCTGGGATACATCCCTTGCACTGCACAATCATACCTGTGATTGCTCAGTGTATAGTATCAATTCTGGTGTTCTTTCTTTGGGGTCCTCTAGATCTGACCACTTCACCCTTTCTCTGCACTCGATTCTTTTGAAAATCTGCATGCGCTTTCCCTTCACGCTCTCTCATTTTCCTCCCTTTGCTAGTCTAACATCATTGTGATCCAACTTGTATGACTAGTATCCTTTTCCTCATCATCAAGATCTAATCTGCTTAAAGAAAGTGTTCTGAGCTCGTCTGTCATGAAATCATCTGGCCTTCGTCTCGTTTTCCTTGATGGAGATCCTTTTGTATTCTGTTGGGTTTTATACCCTTCTTTATCCCTTATTTGCCTATATAAATCTCCAATTATTTTCCCTTTTTCTTCTGTGTCTTGTTCGTCAGCCCATGTTGGTATTCTTGGTATTTCTTGCAGCTCCCTGCAGACGTTTGTGACCCTCTCTCTTCCTAAAATCATTCTTGTGCTTCAATTGGCACTATGCTTCTATGACATAGATGCTCTAGCTCATCATCTTTTAGTTCCCCAACTTCTGTTAATTTCTTCTTCTCTCTTCCTCATCTCCCTTAAATCATCTTCCTCTCGCCTGCTTTGCAACCTATGTACTTTCCTTCGTTGTGCTTCTACCTCCTCTTGTTTCTTCTCTTCCAGTCTCCCCTTTTCTTTCCTTTCCTCATACTTTCTTTTTTCTTCTCTTCGTGTCCTTTCAGTATCCTTCTCTTCTTTATATGCTCTCTTTTCCTTTTCTTTCTTTGGATGCTCTTCTCATTCTTCTTTCTCAACCCCCATCAATGCCCTTATTGTCCTGATTAAGTAATATTTGTCCTCCCATCCATGCATTCTGTACTACTGTTACTCCCTTAGCTTGTCCTTTATTGCTTTCTGTTTCCTTGCCTCTTGCTCTGCATCTGTAAATCTTGCCTATCCTCTCTCTCATCACATTATTTACTTTAATCACATGTCCAGATATATTTATGATCTTGTCTTTTGCTCTCTGCTGTATTGTTCTTACTGTTTTAAGCGGAGGGCCCGTAATTCGGATTAACATACCCCTCTGCTGCTTTTTGTTCCATTAAGGGATACAATAAGGGATACAATAACCTCCCCCCCTTCGCCTCGGGAGTCTTCCCATCCCCCCCTCAAGCACTCCCTTGTGCACCCTCTTCTTAAGAAACCCTCCTCCGACCCCTCCTGCCCGGCTAACTATCGCCCAATCTACATCACTCCCTTCCTGGGCAAGCTCGTGGAGAAACTGGCCATCTCCCAGCTTAACCTCCATGCTGAAACTGTTGGTAGTCTCCATGACCATCAATCTGGCTTCAGAGCGGCCAGAAGCACGGAAACTGCTCTCCTGAACATCTGTGAGACCTGCTCTTGAACCTCGACTCCAACACTCCGGGTGTTCTCATTCTGCTCGATCTCTCTTCTGCCTTTGACACTGGGTATCACTGGTCAGGCTCTGGCGTGGCTGACCTTTTTCCTTTCCAATCGACCCTCCCAGGTCCAACTTGGGTCCTTCCTCTCTGACATCTTTTCTTTCCTTCCCTCATCTCTGACTGTCTGTCTGCCATCCAGGAATGGTGTGCCGCCAATGACCTCTGCCTTAATGCTAGTAAGACTGAGATTCTACTCATCGGCACACCCACTCCCTCCTTCCCTTAAGCTCTCTGGCCAGCCTCGCTTGGCCCTCCTCCTGCTCCTACCTGGAAGGCAAAAAACCTCGGGGTCATCTTCGACTCCACACTCTCCTTCTCTCTTCATATATCTAACATCTCTAAGAAGTCACACGACCAGCTGCACCTCCTCAGAGGTATTCTTCCCTTCCTCTCCTTCCCCCAGAACCTCACTATCTCCCGAGCCCTGGTTCTCTCGAAGCTGGACTACTGTAACAGCCTCTATCTTAATCTGCCTGCCTCCACTCTCCGCCCCCTGCAACTCATCCAGAACAGAACTGCGAGACTTGTCCTTGGCCTCAAGCCCAGGGACCGTATCTCTCCAGGTCTGAAATCTCTACACTGGCTCCCAGTGGCTGCGAGGATTAAGTTCAAAACCCTCTGCATTGTCCACAAGGCCTTCTGGGGCCTGGGGCCTAAATACCTTCAACTCTCTCTTCCTAAATATCTTCTTTCCCGAGCCCTTCGCTCATCCATCTCCAACTCCCTCAGGGTCAGCCGCTTCTCGAAGCAACGAGTTGGGGGTCGATCTCTCGCTGTGGCAGGGGCCTCCCTCTGGAACAGCCTTCCTGCCTCCCTGAAACTTGAGGAGAACCATCTCCGGTTCCGGAAGCACCTCAAAACCTTCCTCTTTGCTTCTGCTTTCTCTCTTCCTCTCCCCTGCTAAAGTCTCGACTGAATCTGCACCGAATCTGCAACTGGGCCACTCTCACCGACCTTGGTCCTGGGCCCAGCCACTCTCCTCTTGCACTGCCTCCCTGGCAACCCCTGCACTGAAGGACTGTCTCTGTATCCCTACAGCCACCCCTTTCCCAGCACTTGTCTGCACTTACCTTGCACTTGGCACCAGCTGGCCCTATTTATTTACTTATTCTACTTACTTGTACTGCTCTTCCCCCCTCCCCTTCCCCTTGCACTTTTCCCTTCCCCCTACCCCTGCACTTGCGTGGTCTGAATGACACCTGGCCTAGTAGGATCGTTGTCTGTCTTCCCCTTAATCCCCCCTCCCTGCCTCGTCGCGCCTTGAAACACTTGTGTATAGGCGCGTTACAAATGCCATATCATATCATATCATATCATATCATATCATATCATATCATATGTATGCTGTTGTTTTTAGAAGGAGAAAGGGGAGCCTAAGGCATTGCATCCTCTGCCTTTATGCTAACTAAGCATCCACTCCTTCTTGGCTGGATCTTCTTTTTCACTCAGATACATCTTCCATAGCTGTAAAACAGCAAACCTTGTCTGTAATGTATTTCCCTTATTTGTAGCATGCAACTACATTGTCATATGTTGCAATACTATTTTTGACAACAAAGCCTCTTGAGGCCACGGCATGAGTGTTTTATTGGTTGTGCTTTCAACCCACTCCTAATGATACTTCCTTAGCTTAGCTGTGTATCCTGGCAATGTCATGCATACGTGTAGAAGAGGAGTGTCCGCCATGATGACAAATTGGTCTTGACTGTCTATAATTACCCAACCGTTTCTTCTTCTCTATATTTTATCAAAAGTACCACACTGATCAATTTCACCACCAATCACTGCTTATTATCCAAAAATATCTTGAGAGGTCAAAGACAGTGAACATGGCAAGGGAAATGTGCACAACAGCTTTGGGTCAAACAACACGCACTCAGGAACCAAGACACATGTACACTAAAACCCAGGATGTGCAAGTAGAACGTGATAAGAATACAAATAGATGAAAATTGATGTTGGGTACGCGCTAAGAAGCTCATTATGATTACAAATAAATTTGGCAAGCTGCTTACCCACAATTGCTATTACAGGTTGTCTCAATGCTAAGCCCACATATAGGGCATGCAATAACAGGATTTGTGAGCTAACACCCTTGATGGTATTGTATAAGTTAACTTAAAGACAATACTCATGAGGATGAGAAATACCGCCCGAAATGTCAGCGCAGCCCACAAACTTAATTTATACATCCATCTTCTGACAAGGGGCAAGTAGAAATAATGATTACAGAATAGTGAGGAAAACATAGGCATTCACACAGGAGCTGGCCACAAAAGCACACCACATCTAAAAATGAATAGGGAACAAGGGAGAAGACCAAAGGAAAACCCGAAACAGGTTCCAGAAGATATTAATGGAACAAGAGCTGGGAAAATGAAATTACAAGGACAAAACCTCACACCTCCATGCCCAGGGAAGGAAAGACAAACTTGGACAAAATACTAAATTTATAAATGAGGAGTGACTAAAGGATCAAGATGTCACTGCTGAATAGGGTAAAGTCAAAGGAATAAAGACCACGGATAAACTGGGCTGCACAGAAAAAGGAAAGCACTGGGATGTGCTGACTGCAAAACAGAGGAACACAGAAAGGGAATCCAGGAAGCAGAAATTACTAATAAGCACACCAAATTCGAAATCCTGGAAAAAGGGAAGAAGAAATGAGAAACTGGGAACTAGACACTAAGCTAAGCACCAGGAACAAGGGACCAGTCACAAACAGGAACACTGCATCAATGACCAGCGCTGGACTGAAGCTGGCTAACGATGAGCACACGCCTCGGGTGTGTCACTTGCTGAACCTGCCAGCCACAGGTGCTGCTATCCTCCACCCAACCTTATCCTGAAAGGATGGGGATGAAGCAGTGGGCCAGGCATTCTGGGAAGCAAATACTTTAGATTAAAGCAGCATTCTAGCTACCAAAAATCTGAAATGGATCTGGAACGGAAGTAACATGGAAAATAAGGATTTAGCGCTACCAGTTCACCAAAGCACTGTTGCATGATGTCTGGAAGGAAAGTCCAGAAGGGAATAAACCCCAAATCAGGCCCCCAAATGGCAGGAATGGGATCAAAGGAAGTGAAGGGTGATAGAAAATCAATTTTTAAAAAAAATAATATATTTTATTTATTTCCACAACAATAACAATTAACAAACAAACAAAGGAACAAAATCATAATCAAAACTTGTGCATTCAAAGAGTAAATCAGCAATAGGGTTTAATTAAAGTTCCATGCAACCCCTCATTAGTCATCTCCTTGTGTTCACAGGGCGTGCTCTTGTAAAATGTCAAAAGGCTGCAGGGGGTCACGTTCCTCCCATTTCCCCCAGATTTTGGAAGCTTTAGTGTGGCAGCCCCGTGCTTTGTAAATTCTGTGTTCCAACATTGCACAAGTGTCTATAACGTCTGCCCACTGATCCAGTGTTGGGGACTACGGAGCACCCCATTTCTGTGTGATATTTCATTTCATCAGTACTGCAGCCGTTGCCAGTAGCAATCCCTCCCATTTATTTGCCGTGTTTTCATCGGGTTTACCCAGCAACAGTATTTTGGGGTCTAGTGCTATGTTACGACCCAGTGTTTTAGACAGTTCCCCACAGCATTCACCCCAGAAAGTCTGGATTCGGGGGCATTCCCAAAGGATATGTATGAATGTTCCAATTTCTCTCCCACATCGGAGGCAGTTCGGGTCTGGGGCTTGCCCCCATTTGTATATCATGGTTCTAGGATAATAAATTCTATGTAAGACATTCAGTTGCACGAGACGAAGCCTGGAGGAGTTTACAATTTCCCTAGGATGCATTAGGATTTGGATCCAGTCCTCCGGGTCTATGTTACCCACATCTTCTTCCCATTTGTATTTAAGATGAGGGAGTTCCGGAGTGGTGAAGGAGGACATTGCGTTATGCAATATAGAGGTGCATTTGGTGGGGATGTACGCCGGGAGTATGTTGCGCTCTATGGGTGTGTTTTCGGGAATGGCAGAGTTTGTCTGAATATGTATACGTAGAGCGTGAGCCAGCTGTGTATAATGATATTGTTCAGTTGTTGGGATCTGGAACTTCGATTGCAATGCGTCGAAAGAGGAGATTTCCCCACCCTCCAGGACATCCCCGATCTTAGTGATACCGGCCTCCTCCCATTTGGACCATGGTTTGAGTTTCCCAAGCTCCCTCAGGTTGCAATTGTGCCACAAGGGTTGTGCGGTAGTGATCTTATCTTTCCAACCTACAAAGGCACGTGCCCGTTTCCAAACCATAGTAACATGTGCTGCCATTGTTTGTGGAGTTTTTTTTTGGAGGGGCTGATAGAGCAAGTGTAGTGGTTCAGTATCATGCAGGGCTGCTATTTGGCCATTATGTGTGGTAACACCCGATCCCCGTGTAGTAGGTCGTTGACCACGGCTAGTTGCAAAGCCCAGTAGTATGCCCGTGGGCAGTGCACGCTGATTCCTCCCTCCCAGATCGATCTCTGAAGTGTGGCCAGTGCGATGCGGGGTTGACGCCCTCCCCATATGAGTTCCCTAAAGAGATTATCGAGGCGATTAAATTCGAAATCTTGGATTTCAAGCGGGGCATTTTGTAATACATAAAGAAATCTAGGCAGGGTAATCATTTTAAAGAGGGCTGCTCTGCCGATGAGTGTCAGGGGAAGAAGTTTCCAATGGCAGATATCGTCTCTGAAACAGTCCATAGTTGGTTGGAGATTGTGGGACGTGTAACATGTCAGGTCTTCTGATACCCAAATCCCAAGGTATCGAAATCTGCCTAATTCTACTTTGTACGGGCAATCGTGGGGGATAGTTTGTGTACCGCCCTTCACCGGGAAGAGGACAGATTTGCTCCAGTTGATTCTCAGCCCACTGATTTCACAAAAGCGGACAAGCATCTGCATCACTATGGGGCCGGTTCGTATCGGGTCATCTAGGTAGATCAAGAGGTCGTCAGCATAAAGAGATGCCCTGTCCTCGTGCCCCTCCGGCCATCTAAATCCGGTCCACTCCTCGCTTTGGCGGAGCCATAAAGTGAGTGTCTCTATTGCAAGAGCGAAGAGGAGGGGAGACAGGGGGTAACCCTGTCGTGTACGTTTAACGAGGGGGAAGGACTCAGAGGGCCACCCGTTTATCCTCAACTCTGCATGTGGCTCAGTGTAGAGGAGTTGTACCCAGCCCAGGAAATTATCTACAAAGCCCATTCTCCACATGGTTTCCCAGAGGCTGTCCCAGCGAACCGAATCAAACGACTTTTCAAAATCTATGGAAAGTAGTGCCAGCGGTCTGTCTATGACTGGGGCCCTTTCTAATAATAGGTGGAGGCGTCGTATGTTAATCCATGTAGATTTATGTGGCATAAACCCACATTGGTCCGGGTGGACCAGGGAGATGATGACCGATTGTAGCCGTTTAGCTAGGAGTTTGGCAAGGACTTTGGTTTCGGCATTGAGCAATGAGATGGGCCTGGTTTGGGAATAATGACGATCCTGGCTTTGCGCAGGTCTGGTGGGAGGGCATCCTGGTCCCGAGCCCCGAGGAACATCTTGTGAATGTACGGTGCTAACTTTTCCCCACCCAGCTTTTTCCAGGTTTCAACCGGGAATCCGGTGGGGCCCAGTGTTTTCCCAGACTGTAATTGGGTTATGGCCTCAGCTATCTCTGCTTTGGTAAGATCTGAGTCTAATTGCGTCTTTTGCTGTTCCGAGAGCTGAAACAGTACGATGTCATCTAGGAGAGAAGGGTTCAGTGCAGATGCCGGGGTGCCGTATAAATCATAAATTGGCGTAGAAGTTGGCGAAAGCCTTCGCTATTTCGTGATCTGAATGGCATATTTCGTCTTGTGGAGTTATAATTTCTCTGACATGGCGTTGACCCTCGTCTCTCCTCTCAAGCCAAGCCAGCATTTTCCCTGCTTTGTCACCATGTTCATAGACCCTCGCTCTGGACTCCCGATGTGCATGTTTAGCATGGTCTAGTTTGACATTCCGGAGCCTCTCTCTAGTGCCCTTAAAGGATCTGAGGATCTCAGAGCATGGGTCAAGAAAGTATTTGGCCTCCCAGTCACTCATTTCGGCTTTTGCCTTTGCTAGTTCCCAGAGCCGTTCCTTCTTTTGGTTTTCCATCCAGGAGATTACCTCCCCCCTTAGCACTGTTTTATACGCTTCCCAGATGATAACAGGGTTGTCCACCGTGGTAGTGTTATTCTCAAAATATTCGTTTGTCCTTTCCGTGAGCTGGTCGATCAATTTGGGGAAGCCCAGATAATAGCTATTCAATCTCCATGACTTGGGGGGCGCAACTCCCGGCATCCGCAACACCATTGTCAGGGGTGAGTGGTCCAAGATGCCCTGGGGGAGCATATCCGCGGCCGTCACTCTGTGCATGTCAGTGTTTGGAAGGAAGAAGTAAACCAATCTAGACATCGAACCATGTGCACCCGAGTGGAACGAGTAAGCCTCGGTGTCCGGGTGAAGATGTCGCCACACATCCCGGAGGCCCAGGGCTGACACAAATTTAGCTAAATTATTGGAGGCATTCGGATTGCGGTCTCTAATGTGAGTGCGGTCCCTACTGTTGCACATGACGTCATTGAAGTCACCCCCCCCCAACACCCACATGTCGGGTTGGTGTTTTGTCATAAGGATAACCAAGTCTTTAAGTTTTAACCGGTTTTAAAATCTATACAACAATATTATTTTTGTTCCCTCATTTACACTTTCTATCAAATGTTAGTATTGCGTTGTTTTATCATTGATACTTTAATAATCTCTTCTTTATTTATTTATTAGTTTCATTCAATTTTTATCCTCTTGATTGACGTCAGTCTCTTGTTTAAAAATAGTAATAATCATCTTGTTTTTTTACTATCGTTTTATATCTATTAGTCTACACACAGCAAAAAGTTTTACACTCATATTATAACCCCATACACATGCACACTTTAATTATTTTTCCGACGTACACCTTCCTTTATGACCTTTAGTAAATGTATATCATCTCATTTTGGAGTTTGATACACACTCTTCTTTGGCCTTGCATCAGGAGTCCTTAACACCCCTATTTTGAGTCTTTCTAGTGCGTACCCTTCCCTATTCCTATTACTTGTGGTGTCCCACAAGGATCGTGTGTATCACCCACTTTGTATAACATTTTTACAAAGCCCCTATTCGACAAGCTGGACCATCTGGTGTCACCTACACCAACTACGCAGACGACACCCAGATACTCCTCACCTTAACCGGCAACTATAATTCGGACGCCATCTGGATCAATGAAGTCTTCTCCATCATTCAGGCATGGATGGCCACACATGGCCTCTGCCTGAATGATGACAAGACTGAACTGCTCCTTGTCGGCTCACCCAACACCATTCGGAAACTTAGTCCTAGCTACACTAGCCTTACCATTGACGGCAACACCATCACTATCGCCAAGAATTTAAAAACCCTTGGTTTTTACCTCGACACGAACACTAACCTAGCCAAACAAATTAATATGACTGCCTCAGCCACGGCCTACACAGGCAAACTAATCAGGGCCTGTAGACCGCTGATCTCCCCTAACAACTGCCTCACCCTAGCCAGAGCACTTATACAATCTAAACTAGATTACTGCAATAGTCTCTACGTAGGTGCCAACAAAACGGTAATCAATAAACTGCAAGTTATACAAAATAATGCACTCCGTGCCGCCCTGAATATTCCCAGAAGAGAACATATTTCGGCTACCAGAATCGCATGCAAATGGCTATCCATCCAACAAAAAATAGATCTAAAAACTATCTGCCTCACCTATAAAGCACTCAACGGCCTTGCCCCGCCCTATCTCACCAACAAATTCACACTAAGACAGAACACTAGAACCACTAGATCCTCTAATACACTACAATTGACTGTGCCCAAATTCTCCCTCAAAAGAGCTGGTGGTTCCAGCTTCCCAGTTCTGGCTTCACAACTTTGGAACACCATTCCACTGGATATCAAATCTACACCCACCTTCCAACCTTTCAGAACTAAGGTCATCACCTGGTTACTTAACAATTAACCTACCATGATTGAATGCATACCTCCTGCTTGATTGTATTTTGCACCATGCCAGCATATTACTGTCTATGCACGAATTGCTATATTACTGTCTATGCACGAATTGCTATCCTGTCTTGTATACCTTTGCTTCATCACTGTATAATTGTACCCTACCTTGCCTGTAACTCGAAGATTAAGCACCCATATACCTTTGGGTCAGGTGCGCTATACAAATTAATAAACAAATAAACAAACAAACAAACCACTCTTGGAAATAGGAATCTTGGTATCTATTCTTCTTCTTTATAATCCCATAAATAGAGTTACTTTTGTACATATTATTTACAACACAGTCTCTCCCCCTATTTTTGCCTCCTTTGATGTTCTACTTACATCTGTGGCTCAGCTCGAGTCCCTCTGCATTGACCAGTTTGCCTTCTGTACACCGGACATCTGCGGGGACCGGACAGGAATTTCGTCAAAGGAGGACCTGACAGCCGTATCTTCTTGAATGTGTTTTCTTATGGGCCGTTCTCTGCAAGAAGTTCTGCGGTCTTCTGGCTAATGGCAGAAGCAGTCGAACATCCGGAGGTCTGGATCTGGGCCTAGGTCGAATAGACCTGAACCATCCGCACTGGTACCAAAATGTTCTCCAGCAACTTGAAGCATCTCTTGTGCTAGATGGGATTACCAATGACGATCTCAGACCAAATAACGGGAAAGACTCAAATAATATGGAAACATACTACTTCATTCTCAATTTAATAAAGCAGGGCCAACTGGCACACATCAGACTGATGCTTGCACACTCACACACAAACTTGATTATACAGAGACGTTATACCCCAATATGCATAATTTATGACATCATTCTATGTGGCAAACTGTAAAACCTATTCAAGGGAGGTTTATTAGGGTACATATGTACCTATGTTATACATAAGGGTTAGTAAATCATTTGCTGCCTCTGATCTATAAGGCACGCCTCGGGCTACCTCTAAATACATATAATACTGATTATAGCAAAGAAAATGGCAGCGGATTGGTCTATGCAACATTGCATAGCAGGTAACCCCGTAGAGCCGCTGATTGGTTAGCATTCTCACCCAACCTTTACTTTCAGCTTGTCAGCAGCATGTAAGCAAAATGACACCCAGGTGCTTGAGTCACGTCAGATTACGCCCCACTCTCCCAATTAATCCATCATCTCACATCAGTCTGGCCATAAGCCAAAGCTTCCCGTCTGTAGTTGACCTTGTAGTCAGTGACGTCTCTTGTGAATTTTTCTATTCAGGGGGATGTTAGGGAGAATTCTCAAGAATGGCTAATTTCCCTTACCTGTTGAGTCCCTCAGCAGCGTTGCTATATTGTTGGGCTTTGAACTTCTCATTTTCAATGTGTTTTACTTGTATGCTCATGGGCTATGGAGTCTCACCCACTCCACAGGCATCATCATTTTACTGTGTGTCACACAGCACATTTAGTGCAGTGACAAAGGGTTGTCTTTTTAGACTTCCCACTTTAAACTCCATTTTTTGGGACTGACTACTGTCTCCCAGAACATAAAGTTGCCATTGACTTTACTAGTCTTTTCAAATTTACAGACCTACTGGAAGGGTTAATAGTTATCCCTTTTTGTCTAATTCTCATGGGACAATTTAATGTTCCCCTTTCTCTAAGATTTGGCTGGTGGCAGTGGTATATACCATTTTTATTCTACTGCAAGCTATGAAAATAGCCTCGGTAACGTTAGAGGCTATGGAAGCTCTAACCCACTGCACCCCATTTATTTTTATTTGGTTCCAGTCGGGTTTATTCAACATATCTTTTTGTAAAGGTCTTTCTTGTGTTTCACTCTACGTGCCAAACCAGGTTTGGTTCCTTTGTTTGCCATCCTTTTGCGGGCTTCTGCACAGAAGGCCTCCTTAGGGGCCTGAGTGTCTGGGTGGACAGAATGTGAGGGAGGGGTTTGAGGCCCCCTGCACAGGGTCTGCTTGGAGACCCAAGTCGCACACTAGTTTGATTGGCTAGGTGGCTGTCCTGCCAGGACAGCCACCCTGCTGTGTGATTGACAGCCAGGCTGTTTGAATGGGGGAAAACTGCTTAAAAGCAGGTCTATGGGACTTGGGAGGCAGAGTCGCCACTGGAACGAGAGAACCAACGAGGAGCTGAAGGAAGACGGCTGCTGCAACTACTGGAAATCCCAGTGAAATCCCGAAGACAGAGAAGATCTGCAAGGTGTCCAGACATTTGGTCGACCTAAAACTGGTCGAATGACATTTGGTCGACGCAATTTGGTCGAAAACCAAATGGTCGAATTTATGGTCAATCTAGACATCGAACCATGTGCACCCGAGTGGAACGAGTAAGCCTCGGTGTCCGGGTGAAGATGTCGCCACACATCCCGGAGGCCCAGGGCTGACACAAATTTAGCTAAATTATTGGAGGCATTCGGATTGCGGTCTCTAATGTGAGTGCGGTCCCTACTGTTTCACATGACGTCATTGAAGTCACCCCCCCAACACCCACATGTCGGGTTGGTGTTTTGTCATAAGGATAACCAGGTCTTTAAGTTTTAACCGGTTTTAAAATCTATACAACAATATTATTTTTGTTCCCTCATTTACACTTTCTATCAAATGTTAGTATTGCGTTGTTTTATCATTGATACTTTAATAATCTCTTCTTTATTTATTTATTAGTTTCATTCAATTTTTATCCTCTTGATTGACGTCAGTCTCTTGTTTAAAAATAGTAATAATCATCTTGTTTTTTTACTATCGTTTTATATCTATTAGTCTACACACAGCAAAAAGTTTTACACTTATATTATAACCCCATACACATGCACACTTTAATTATTTTTCCGACGTACACCTTCCTTTATGACCTTTAGTAAATGTATATCATCTCATTTTGGAGTTTGATACACACTCTTCTTTGGCCTTGCATCAGGAGTCCTTAACACCCCTATTTTGAGTCTTTCTAGTGCGTACCCTTCCACCACTCTTGGAAATAGGAATCTTGGTATCTATTCTTCTTCTTTATAATCCCATAAATAGAGTTACTTTTGTACATATTATTTACAACACAGTCTCTCCCCCTATTTTTGCCTCCTTTGATGTTCTACTTACATCTGTGGCTCAGCTCGAGTCCCTCTGCATTGACCAGTTTGCCTTCTGTACACCGGACATCTGCGGGGACCGGACAGGAATTTCGTCAAAGGAGGACCTGACAGCCGTATCTTCTTGAATGTGTTTTCTTATGGGCCGTTCTCTGCAAGAAGTTCTGCGGTCTTCTGGCTAATGGCAGAAGCAGTCGAACATCCAGAGGTCTGGATCTGGGCCTAGGTCGAATAGACCTGAACCATCCGCACTGGTACCAAAATGTTCTCCAGCAACTTGAAGCATCTCTTGTGCTAGATGGGATTACCAATGACGATCTCAGACCAAATAACGGGAAAGACTCAAATAATATGGAAACATACTACTTCATTCTCAATTTAATAAAGCAGGGCCAACTGGCACACATCAGACTGATGCTTGCACACTCACACACAAACTTGATTATACAGAGACGTTATACCCCAATATGCATCATTTATGACATCATTCTATGTGGCAAACTGTAAAACCTATTCAAGGGAGGTTTATTAGGGTACATATGTACCTATGTTATACATAAGGGTTAGTAAATCATTTGCTGCCTCTGATCTATAAGGCACGCCTCGGGCTACCTCTAAATACATATAATACTGATTATAGCAAAGAAAATGGCAGCGGATTGGTCTATGCAACATTGCATAGCAGGTAACCCCGTAGAGCCGCTGATTGGTTAGCATTCTCACCCAACCTTTACTTTCAGCTTGTCAGCAGCATGTAAGCAAAATGACACCCAGGTGCTTGAGTCACGTCAGATTACGCCCCACTCTCCCAATTAATCCATCATCTCACATCAGTCTGGCCATAAGCCAAAGCTTCCCGTCTGTAGTTGACCTTGTAGTCAGTGACGTCTCTTGTGAATTTTTCTATTCAGGAGGATGTTAGGGAGAATTCTCAAGAATGGCTAATTTCCCTTACCTGTTGAGTCCCTCAGCAGCGTTGCTATATTGTTGGGCTTTGAACTTCTCATTTTCAATGTGTTTTACTTGTATGCTCATGGGCTATGGAGTCTCACCCACTCCACAGGCATCATCATTTTACTGTGTGTCACACAGCACATTTAGTGCAGTGACAAAGGGTTGTCTTTTTAGACTTCCCACTTTAAACTCCATTTTTGGGACTGACTACTGTCTCCCAGAACATAAAGTTGCCATTGACTTTACTAGTCTTTTCAAATTTACAGACCTACTGGAAGGGTTAATAGTTATCCCTTTTTGTCTAATTCTCATGGGACAATTTAATGTTCCCCTTTCTCTAAGATTTGGCTGGTGGCAGTGGTATATACCCTTTTTATTCTACCGCAAGCTATGAAAATAGCCTCGGTAACGTTAGAGGCTATGGAAGCTCTAACCCACTGCACCCCATTTATTTTTATTTGGTTCCAGTCGGGTTTATTCAACATATCTTTTTGTAAAGGTCTTTCTTGTGTTTCACTCTGCGTGCCAAACCAGGTTTGGTTCCTTTGCTTGCCATCCTTTTGCGGGCTTCTGCACAGAAGGCCTCCTTAGGGGCCTGAGTGTCTGGGTGGACAGAATGTGAGGGAGGGGTTTGAGGCCCCCTGCACAGGGTCTGCTTGGAGACCCAAGTCGCACACTAGTTTGATTGGCTAGGTGGCTGTCCTGCCAGGACAGCCACCCTGCTGTGTGATTGACAGCCAGGCTGTTTGAATGGGGGAAAACTGCTTAAAAGCAGGTCTATGGGACTTGGGAGGCAGAGTCGCCACTGGAACGAGAGAACCAACGAGGAGCTGAAGGAAGACGGCTGCTGCAACTACTGGAAATCCCGGTGAAATCCCGAAGACAGAGAAGATCTGCAAGGTGTCCAGACATTTGGTCGACCTAAAACTGGTCGAATGACATTTGGTCGACGCAATTTGGTCGAAAACCAAATGGTCGAATTTTTTTTTTAAATTATATATTTATTTTTCGGGTTTTCGTTTTTTACAAAAATGGGTTTTTAGAAAAAAAAGGAGGTTTGGGTGGGGACCACCGCCCCAAAAAAAAAAAAAAAAGGTCAAAATAAAAAAAAAAAACATTCGACCATTTGGTTTTCGACCAAATTGGTTCGACCATTTGTCTGGTCGACCAATTTTTTTCGACCAAATGTCTGGTAACCGATCTGCAAGGAATCTTCTTCCCTTGAGCTTGGTGGGACCAACCAGCTCGCCAAACACCAAACGCCAGCCTCCCTCTCCTGGTCAAATTTGCTGTGCATCGCTGCAGTGAACTGGATAGCCAAGAGGAACGGGACCTGTTTGGGTTTAAGGAGCGCACATTTTATTCAACACTTTGCTCTGCTGCTGGCTTCTTCCCTTGTCAGTGCAGGACCCTTCAGTCTTCCTCCTTCTTGTCACCATGACAGTCATTTCAGGAACCGTGGGCCTGCAGGAACTGCCAGGAACAACCGCCTCAGCTACAGCATTCTTCTCCATTTAAGGTACTGTGCAAATCTGGTCATTTGTTCCGTACGACCGCAGTGAAAGTCTTTGAAATCTTTCGCCTCTCCAAAGGCTACTACTTCTCTACTCTTTTGAATAACTTTTCCTCTGACCAACTTCGTTTTTGAACTCTTGGCAAAGACTTAACCGCGAACTACTTTGAACTGCGTGATCCTCTGCAAAGACTCTGAACCACTAACATTGGCCCAGATCTATTGACTTGAATCCTAGTTGTAGTAGCCTTTTCTAAATTGCCCTGCCTATCACGTGTTGGTGTTGTTGATTTTGAATAACCTTGTCATTCCTCCCCTTTTAAATTACTGGAGTGCCATTTTGCTCTTACTTCATTTTGAGCTTAACTTGTCCAGAATTGATTGGGTGTTGTTGTAGTTTATTAAGACTGTGATTTTCTGCTGCTTTATAATCGTGAACTTTTTTATAACTGATGGTGTAAATAAATGTATATTCTTTTACTCAGAAACCTTGAATCAGTGTTTGCTTGAATCATAGTAATCGTTGTCCTTTGAGTAACTTCTTGTATTGCTCGCTTTATTCTTGAGATAAGTCTAACTGCTCAGTCATCGCTACCACTTTACTGTGTAGTACAGGGCTTGTACCAAAGGTGAATTTGTACTTACGCTTGTAGTCTTAATTGTGTGTGGTGTTCCCAAAGGGTAATGCATATGATTCTGCCTAACAGAGGGGAAGGTTCCCGAGTGTATAAAGGGGGTCTGGATCACCACTTTACTAAAAAAGAGGGCTTAGATCCGATGGACCCTAATTATTAATTATTGCCCAATATCCAACATCCCATTTCTTTTAAAAATCTTCGACAAGATAGCCTGCACTCAGTACAGCACATTTGTCGAAGAAAGGGACCTTCTATCCAGGAGTCAGTCTGGATTTTGAAAGAATCACAGAACGGAAACAGCCCTGGTGGAAGTTAGATCTACCATTGCTGGAATGGTTGATCAAGGCACACTAGCGATTGGTGCTTCTGTCTCCAACTGGGTCAGCCGAGGATATAGATTGATTGATATATCCAGAGCAACTTCTGGGTTCAGCATTTACTGCTCTTGGAGGCAAACTTTACATGAGCCTCACCTCCAGTTAAAATAATCACACTACAATTATAAGTGTGCCAAATAACCCATGTGGGTAGGTCAGTTCTCTTCCTGTGTACCACACCTTGATATTAAGAAACATGTCTCTTTTGTGACCTCTCATTGCTCATATATGAACCAGCTCCTATGGCAAATTAGGCCTTATTTGTCAGAAGACAACAGGGCTCTGTTAGCTGCAGCAACCATTAATTCCAGGCTTGACTACTGCAATGGCCTGCTGGCCGGCACTTCACAGGCAAATGTCAGGAAATTGCAAGTTGCCCAGAACGGGGGCGTTGGAGCCATCTATGGCATCAGATGACGTGATCATATTGCAGATGCCCAGAGAAAACTTAATTGGCTGCCGATACAGCAAAGGATCCTTTTTAAAACATCCTGCATAGTCTACAAATGTCTTGCCGGGAATGCTCCCGGTTATTTTATATCCTGTATTAGCAGACTGCAGTGCAGATGGGCCCTGCGGTCTAATAATAGGGACTTAGTCTTGCAACCTCGCACCACACTTAAAGGTTTTGGAGATCTGAGTTTCAATGCCTGGCATGCAGGAGCCTGGAACAATCTACCCCTATCAATCAGACAAATGCCTTCATTGGCACAGATTTAAAAAGTCCTCAAAACTCACCTTTTTGATGGCAGAGGTATCTAACTCCATCCCTACCTGCTTCTCACATTGACACAGTCTCAGCACCTCTTACTGCACCTTTTTTGTCTTTTATGGTTGTGTGTTCTGTCAGCGCTCTGAGGCTCGCGGGCGAGTTGGCGCTTTATTAAAATTCTATAGAATAGAATGGAAGTCTGCTCTCTGTTCTGGGACATTCAAAGGAGTGTAAGCACATCACTATCTTCATCCAAAGCTTATTGAATAAACTTTGTTTTTGACTTCTGAATCACATGTGAGGAGACTGCTAATTTGTCCATTCAGCCTTTTAGTTAGTGCATTTTGATTTGATTATACTAGGTGTTATTACTCCTCTTGGCCTCTAGAGACTTGTTCACTCCATCTTGTATAGACTTTATACACTTATAATTGTCCAATACTTGGCTCTTGCAGATGTTTTTTTCTTCTTTAATCTAAGAGAAATACATCTTACATACAAGGCTTATCCGTCTGCCTTCCCTGTGCCTTGCAATTATTCCTTAAAATAGTATCCTTGATCGCATCCTTGATCCCAGTCAAACATGGAATCCTCTTTATTTTGCACACAAAACTGTTTCTCCAATGTCTCCTGACTATGCAACCTTGGTCCATCTCTGAGGTAGCTAGATTGAATCTTAACACAAGCCGGCATCCATCTTCCCATTGTGGCCATCCTTGCCACTTTATATTCTATCTTGTGTTACTGTGTATTTACACTTATTGATAAGCAAGTTACTTTGTTTTCTTTGCATATATGACTACTTCGTACATGTTTCTCTTGTTGCTTCAGTTACATTGTCACTCTTAAGTATGTTCATATGTTTTCACTATGTCCTCATATATCTGCATCATGACATCACCCTGCCCTCATCAGATTTCACTCAGCACTCTATGATGTGCATTGGTGCGTGCTGACATCCTTCCACTCTTTCAGTGACAGGGTATATTTGGTATGATTGTCTGAGTGCATATCATCTCTTGTACACTCAGTGCATTATAGGGACAACACATGGGGTCCCACATAGGTGTCTTCTCATGCTGTTCCGTTACGATGGCAGTGAGGGTGCAGGAGCTAGGCAAAACACATCCACCTGCTCCCCTACAGACTATTCTTCTGTGGCATTGGCGTTGACCATGTACCTACTCATGGAGAGGTTGAAGACAGCCAGTTTGTAAGGTATCTGTTGTGACCTTCAAATGGTTGGTGTATTTCCAGGAGGAATTCGCTAGCCATGAGGCCTGACACTTTTTGATGTCATTATTTAGGAGTCTGCTTCATAAAAGATTATAACCTTTTGTTTGCTTCAGTGTACTTGATCTAACCGTGTCCGCAATCAGAATTTGCAGTCTGTGTTAAACACATAGTTGCTTAAAACACAAACTAATCACCTATATATTGTGGTGTTGTCTGCCATATTCATCATCTATGCTTTTACAGTGGCAACTTCACGCTAGTAGGTATGGTCATGAAGAAACCCCAGAGCCCACTAAGATGCAAAGAAGTCCAGCTTACAATCTCCACAAAGTTGATATTTTGATATTGTCTGGGAGAAGATGGTGAAAGGGCTAACTTTGTGTGTGGTAGGTTGATGAATCCAGTAGCTCCCCTACCATAGACACAAAATAACCCCTCTCTGCACCTACCCCCAGCTGATACCAAAAGAACAATGCAAGCTACACTTCCTTGCATTCTAGTGGACCCTGTGGTTTCTTCTCAGTTGTGGGGTGATCATTCTGCTTAACCATGCTGTTTTCTCTACTGAAGAATCGAATGAATTTGTATTTTGAACATGAAAGGGAATTTAAAGGAACATTTTGAGGCAACGAGAGAATCAGTTTTCGGAAATGGGAAAAAAGGGCATTCACAGGCATCAGCAGAAGTTATATGTAGAATCAGGAGTCAAGGAACGTATCCTTTAAATTATGGCCTGCTGCTCATTGATTTTCTCCCTTCAAAGGAAAGGGTTTATGAGGGATTAAAGAAGGCTGCCTGCTCTAATCCCTTCTAAATGGTTTGCTTTTGAATCTTTCACACCAAGTGCCATCTTCAGAAAGGAGAAGCTTGTGTGCACGAAACCACATCCTAGTACTCGCGAGCTGTGTAACACAAAGCCCCCTATTATTGGCTGTTTGGTTCAGGATCAGGCTCCCAGCAGCCTTCTGCGTAAACTAATTCCTAGCGGGTTAAGTGACTATTATCCCATCCTGGCGTTTAGGAAGCCGTGTTCTCATACTGAGCTTGTTGTTGCAGCATGTAAAGCCCGGAGAATTGCATGTGGAGATGTTGGAAAAATAATCTGCTGATATTCAGCTTAATGTTTTCAATTGCAAACAGAAGAAGGCATACTGTTTTCAGCATATCAACATGTGCGGTGGAAAAAAAAAAAAGCCTTCCCCATAATCATCCACACACGGTATCATCCGTGCCCCCAAACTCCACCTCCCATCCCTTTACCAAAGATTAGTTCCTACAACGAGGGGCATGCACACTTTCCTTGCAATATATACTCTCTTTTTGCTGTAATGATTCAAAGGAACGTTGCAAAATAATGTAATAATTTATGAGGTGCCCTTTCCAATGTAATGTTGCCAGGTCACAACAGAAATCCCTCAAATATGTTCCTCTATCAGAAACCTATGTGACCCTGTTTGACTCTGATACCCCACGATATAGCTGACATGCTAGGACGGTATTACAGAAGAATGGGTGTCCAGTGGTGCCAGGTCTTTTTATTGTTGCATTCGTTTCGCAATTACCTCACTCATGGTAAAACAAAGGGGGCGAGGGGGAGGGTGTGCAAAGAGAACCCTACCGCTGCAAGAAAAAGAAAGCAAAAAAGCATTGGCAATGCCAACAGTTTGGGCTACAGTGTAGGCATGGGAATGGCACTTTCCACAGCCGTATTAGTATTAACTACCTATTGATGGCAACAGGGGCAAAATAGTGCGAGTACCTAGACATCTAATAACAGTGTCTGACAAATGCCTAACACTGATGCACAAGTCCAAACTACTGACTTTGACAATGCTTGTTTTTACAGATCGTCAGTGAAGGACACACATAGTACTTATAAGTCGATTGACAGTAGGCTGATAAAGACATTTTCATTGCACCAGTACCGGATTGACATCACCAATTAGGTAATTAACAACCGTTGACTGCTTTGAAAAAACACTAGCAGGCACTTCAAGCAAAAAGTTTGATGGTAAGGCTATCTAAAAAATAAACATTTTATTTTACATATAATGTGTTTCAGTTCCTACGAACTTTTGACATAATTTAAAAAACATATCACCTTTACATCAACAAAGATATTTAAACCAAACATTTATAATGTATTCCACTTCATTTCAATTCTTAGTAATACGCCTGTAACCCTACTTTACCCCTAAAAATCTTACACAATTCAGCTTTGCCTAACTACTGCAAATGCATTGCAATATGTAGACTTCCACATTATGCCATAAGGCATCTGGCCAATGCCCTGGGCTCCTCACATTTGATTAACCTTGTTTCCATATTCTGTCATATTTTATGAAAAGTGTGATGTGCAGCAATACATTATCTGAGCACAAACAGTAACGCCAGAAATCAGTACAGTTTTCTGCATTTGTCGGCAATCAATTCAGCAATGATTTGAACTAATGCCAAATGGTACCCCCGAGTATTTGTACACGTCTACGCATTCAATATGGTCCTCAAGCAGATTGATCCTACATTTCTTGCATCTTTTTCCACCATAGGACATATATTTAGCTTTTTTGGTATTAAGCATGGAAAGCAATTGATAGTTTCCGGGTAGAATCCTTTGATCTTATTTAAAATCTCTTGCCTAACCTCATGTTTGGCATTCTTTATTTCTACGTCAAAACAGAGGCAACCATTTTTCTTGTAGTCTTACTAAATGACTGACTACTTTTAAAAATTATTTCCTGGCCAACTAATCCTGTTACCGCTTTCATTTGTATCCATATCCCGTGCTCCTATCACACTACCGGATGTAATTGTTAGATAGGTTTGCAACATAAACATCACATTTATTTATACATTTGTAAAGCGTGCAAAGAAAAGGCAACAAGGCTCTGACACTTAAGAAGATGATTACAAGTTTTTACAAGTTTTACAAGTTTTTAGAGCTTCCAAAAAAATACATTTGCATAGTATTGACATAACCAGTTAAACATCCAATGCATACATTCAGAAGATAGCTACAGTTACATTGGTTAAGTATAATTAGGGCCTAATTCACAGAGCATTTTCCAATGGGATTGTGCTATTATAAAACGCTTCTGTGAATCAGATCCTTAGTGTTTGTCACATGGTCACTGTACTAATTTTATTCAACTGTAAGTTTCTTTTCCCCATTCAAAAAACAAAAGTAATAATCCAGAATAGTCTTTCTGTTTCCACTAAAGCAAGTCCATCCTCCAGGTTGATCACCATCTATCTATACGACCATTTAACATGATCATCTCTCCCACTCTGTAAAAAATTCCATCCACATATTGCCCTGTCTATTTGCAACATCCTGACCCATCTCACTTTTCATGATAACCCTTGAGGTTCCTATAATTCTTTCCTTGTTTAGACAGTGCGTTCAAATCACCTCCCAACAGGACCATGTCATCGTCCTCGTTCTTATACCATGCCACCCAAACCTCCATAATATTTTCAAATAACCCCCCCCCCCTCGTGAAGGCCTTCCCATGAGGACAGTAGACATGTAGCATCAGTAATTTCCTCAACCCAGTTTTATTCTGAAACGTAATCTCAACTGCCAGCACATTCACTTCATCCAAAGGTGCAGGCACTAGAGTAGCCTTCATTACATTATTCACACAAGTCAGCAGTCCCCCATAGGGTCGCCTTTTTTTGCATAGCTTTGAAAGACTTGATACCCATCTACCACAACCCAGAGACCAACCAACTCTCGTTTAACATAAGGACTTGATTTTGCACCAGTAGCTCAAGAGAGCCCATTGTTTCAACAAAACATGCGTGGCCGTCAGAGTTCCATGTTAATATGTTACAAGGTCATGGGCAACCCAATGATCTCACAGGCAAAAAGCCTCATAGCCAGTTCCATTCATAGTTTTCATTTTCATTTGGGGTTATTCTTGTAACCCTTTGTCCTGCTGTGTTAGTTGTGATTCTCAGGTCAACATGTTGACTTGTTTGACCCTCATCCGTACATTTGTCCTAAAAAATTGCTAGGTGCAATTGAATCAACTCAACAGTATCCGTGGAATACCTGTGGATTTTAGCAATGTTACCATTTCTACTTTCAATAAGCTCGACATAATCAATGTCTTTAGTATCAAAGACCCTGAGGAGTGGACCCAGTTGTAAGAAGTGCAGGAGGGCCGATCTGTCAATTATTTCAGCACTTCCTTTAGGGAAGAGGCTTTTTATAATGATTGACTCCGAGTCAACTATCTGCCTCCTCTAAATTTCATTATCCAGCCCCTCTACCTTGAAAGTGACTTTCTTCCCCACTGTTGCATGTCACTCAGGGATGGAGCACCTATCTACTGACACCACTCGGCTTATCTTCAAATCAGAACCTGACTGCACCATTTCTGAAACTTTGAGAGTCCCGTACCTATTTCCAGTGTCATTACCTTTAAGGACCCAACTAGTAAGGGTTCCATTGGCTTTACATGCCCTTTTCTTTCTTCTGTTTGCTTTTCTTCTGCCCTTTTTGATATTTATAATAGCCAACAATGCATTTCTATTGATTTATTTATTTATTGTGCATTTGTTAGGAGCTTATACAACAAATAAATTGTGTTTCAAAGCACCCACAGGGCAACAGGAAGGGAGCATGGGTTTGAGAACAAGAAAACACTGGAGGAAGAAGACGGACCTACTAGGCCTTGTGAGCATTCAGAACGTGCAAGTGCAGGGAGACTGAGGGGAAGAGGGGGTGGGGGTAAGTGCTAGAAGTGCCCATGCTCTTGGGTGAGCAGCAGATTTATGTGCCCAGTGGAGGAAGTGCTAGGCAGAGGTCAGCTGCAATAAATAGTTAAGTGCAGGCATATAGTGGCATAGGCCAGTGGGTGCCAAGGTAAGTGTGGGGGGTGGGCAGAGGTTTGGGTGTGGGAGGCAGCAGCCTTGAAGGACCCATAAGGGCCCTGGTCACCAATCTTACCAACTGTGGGGTTTAGCAGAGGAGGGAGAAAGGGAAGGAGGAGGTTAAAAGGAAGTTCTTCAGGAGCTTCTGGAATTTGAGGATACCCGGCTCAAGACAAGAGGAAGGGGGAGGTTTATCCATAAGAGGGAGCCAGCTGAGAAAAGAGATCAGCAACTGGCCCTCTGTTTAGCAAAATGCTTGACAAACAGAAAGTTGGTACCAGAGGAACGTAACGATCTAGAGGGAAGGTATTTAGTAAGGGCAAGTTTCAGATAGCGTGGATCATCATTCGTTTTGTCAGGGACTGACCCTGCCTTAGACTGATCTTTTTTAGATTTCTGAATATGTCATTGCTTTGCCTTCCTTCTTTGTTTACTGATTAAATAAATCTCTGATGACTCGTCCCCTGATCCAGTTGCACACCTTGCTACCACCTCTTCTTCGACCTCTTCCATCAGTATAATCGAGTCCTTTTATATGCTAGGCATCATACAGCCATTTGCAGTCTTCTTAGTTACATTTGCAGTGGGAGTTTCTTGAATTCTCATGGGCAGTTTACCACGCTGATCAACGCATCGCAGAATGACCCCCTGTTCCTGAATGTCATCATACATTTTTCCACAGCTCCAGCAGTCCAGTCATTTGGGAAGTTTCTGCTACTTCACTTTCCGCAAATAGCTCAGGCATAGCCGTTAGGCTATGATTCAGCCCCAGCACACTAGGCACTTAACCATCATCCACTCTTTCATCCATATTACAAGTTTCTACAGCGCTCCCCACACTCCCAATTGCCACAATTTCTGACTGCAGCGAGTAACACAAATTGAGCAATGAGTTATTGTGAATAATTGAAGAGGTCCTGTTAGTATGCTCCTTTTGCTCCATTTCAAAAGCAACCTTCTGACCCCCTTCCCTGGTTTGCTGCCCAGGCTGTAAGGACACTGTGATCTCCTCATGCACAGCAAGATTATTCTTTCCCTCCAACAAGGGGATTTCAGTTCCTTCATTCATGGCTCTAATCACACCCATAGCGCTATCAACAGTCTTTGGGGGGGGGGGCTTTATTTCATATGTTGTAATTACTTTTTTTCCCCTATGTTTTTCCTGGCATTTTTACATCCCTGGCCTTCCCAAGGATTAATGATGTGCCAATTTACTTGGTAAAGACCCAAGATAGCAGAGGACGATTTTTCGTACCTGGTGTCAAGGCCAGTCAGGGGGGGTGAGTCTGCCTCGCCCATCGAGCCACAGACTGCAAGACTGTAACACACTTCCAAAAGCACTTGAAATGCGTGCACTACATGTTGCATTGGAGTTTTTCAATCCTCAAACAGTTTTAGGTTTGTTACTCGATCACCACTCCTACTGGCTCCAGCCATGATAAATGTATCCCAAGTCCTGCACAAGGGGAAATACGTCCTAACTGCAAGACTGTAACACACTTCCAAACACACTTGAAATGCACGCGCTTCGCGCTTCATTGGAGTTTTTCTATCCTCCAAAGTTCAAATGTTTTAGTCTGTAGAGCAGCAGTTGGACACATTATCCCTAACTCCCGCCCCTTCACCGCCATCATATTGGAACAGTAGGAGAAGAGCTCTGTATGGGACCCAATGTGTTGTTTGGGGATATTTTGTGTAAATTTGGGGTTTGGTGGTATTTTCTCACCGCTAAAAGATGAGCAGTAGTTTGGTAATACTTATCCTTGCATTTAGATTGGGTTTGGCCTCATATCACTCAAGTGACCATACCTTCTTATATTATATTGGAGAATCTAGTAATATATACTACTGGTGGTATTTTGTGGTAATAGGTTATTTAGTGGTGAGCATAGTTTTCTTCCCTACATTATAACTCCATCATAAACAAAACCTTCCTTTCTATTAGAATACCTCCTAGTGATCTATAGAGGGCCTTGTACCTATACACGTAAGGGGACCCAACACTTTAATATAGAGTGCCACCTACAGTTCGTAGCCAGTATCACTGGCTTATCTACACCAGCGATCTAGGTGCCCATAGGCATTGCTGGCTCATGGACCTCCAGCCATCTATATTATATTAGATACCCTCCAACAACATGCAAGGAGGGCACACACGCACACACCTGTTTATCACTGCTTATTGTTGGTTATTATTCTATCTGCATGGGCAAATTGACAAATGTATTACCAAAGAGAATGAATCTCCCCTGTGTCACAAATACAATCCCAAATGCAATATATATAAAAAAACTCTACACAATCTGCTTTTATATATTATTTGTATTGCAAACAAATACAAATCACAATAACAATGTTACCATGTGCATTTTCCCATTATCTGTAACAAAAAGAAAAGAAGAAAGAATACAGAAACAGAGAAAACAAGCTTTTTTTCTTTTTAAAAGTATGAATTGCTTTTTAACATTATACACATGACAAATCAAGATGCAGAGGGTTTCCCTTGCTACCCTGCCTACCTGATATTTTTAGATCGGTCATTCGTACAACAGCACACAGTAACCTCACTTAAACTGTGTCTGCTTACCAGAAATATTTGTGGCTCTCTCCCACACACGACCTTCCTTCGCTCGCCTCTGAAGAACAGGCTCAGTCATCATGAATTGTCCCTGTAATCTTGGTGTCTGGGATGCATGGCAAAACTTCCAAGCTAGTGGCAGTGACACCAAGATCATCTTTCTCCAGAGCCCAGCCAACACAAACTAACTTCCCTCTGTCAGTTTTCCCCTTCGCAGACCTCTGCACCTACCCACTTTGCCTACAAGATATATCTGCAGACACTTTCCTCCAATCAGGTTGAAAGGCAGCATCACCCTTCACTTTTACACAATAGAATATTTGCTCAGTGAGCAACTGTTTCAATTATTATTTCCTTTCGTGCATGCTTTCTGCTTTCTGCTTTCTGCAAACACAGACAGAGAAAGAAGAAAAAAAATGCAAGTGCACATTTGAAAAACGAATTTCAAAATATGTATTTTCACCTCATTTTGTACATGGGACTACATTATAATGTTAAGAAGTTAGCATTAGTGATTAGTAATTGCTAATTAAGTCAGTCAGTTATATAAATAATGTTCAATAATGTAGTCTTCTATGCATGAGGTATTCAAGAGAAGAAAAAAAAATTGGTGCACTTTTACTCTCTGAAGTTTCACATTGAGCTTTTTGCTGCATTATGAATCCTGTACCTTGCATGCCACCAGCAACCTATTCACATGTTATACTGGCAACATGAAAATGGCTATATGTGTGTGCCACATTATTGCTGGCAACAAAAAAATGTCATCATATTTAGTGAAGCGCTGTATATTCTAAAGCGCTATAAATACTATAAAGCGCTATATATATTACTACAAGTTTTTCTATCCTCCAAAGTTCAAATGTTTTAGTCTGTAGAGCAGCAGGTGGACGCATTATCCCTACCTCGCGCCCCTTCACCGCCATCATATTGGAACAGTAGGAGAAGAGCTCTGTACCGCATATATGCACTCAGTCACCCATACAGAATGTACCCTCGCATTAAAAGTGTGGAAGGATGCTTTGTGTAAGGATGGCAGCATGCACCATTGGACATCATGGAGTGCTGAGTGGAACCTGATGAGGGCACAGTGATGTCATAAAGCAAATATACAGAGCCATTCTGAAATGATATGAGACAATATAACAGAACTGACTAGCAAAACATGTATGAAATGGTAAAGTAATCATGAATGCAAAAGAAGACAAAGTAACTTGTTGACCAATAACTGTAGATAGGCAGTAAAACAAGGTAGCAAAGACATATAGAAGTTTGCTATAGAGGAATAAATAAAGTAGCTAGGACAGCCATAATTGGAAAATGAAGGCTTGCTTGTATCAAGATTCAATTCAGCTACCCCAGAAACAGATCAAGGATGAAGATTCAGGGGATGCTGGAAGAACAGTTTTGTGTGCAACACAAAGATGAGTCTATGTTGGCTTGGGGTCAAGGATGATATTTTTAAGGAATTGCTGCAAAGCACAAAGGGAGGAAGACGAATAAGCTATGGACGTGACATATTTCCCTTAAATTAAAGGAGAAGAAAACATCTGGAGGAGTCAAGTATTGGACATTTAAAAGAGGCTAAATTCTATACAAGGTAGAGTGAGCAAGTCTCTAGAGGCCCAGAGGAGCAATGATAACCAGTATAATTAAATCAAAGGAGAAGAAAACATCTGGAGGAGTCAAGTATTGGACATTTAAAAGAGGCTCATTTCTATAAAAGGTAGAGTGAGCAAGTCTCTAGAGGCCCAGAGGAGCAATGATAACCAGTACAATTAAATCAAAAAGCACTAAATAAGAAGATAGTGATGTGCTTACACTTTCTTGAATGCCCCAATAAAGAGAGCAGAGTACAAGGTCAACTACAGACGGTAAAGATTGGCTCATGGCCAGACTGATGAGAGACGATGGACTGATTGGAAAAGTGGGGAGTAATATGATGTGATTAAAGCACCTGGGTTTCGTTTAACTTATGTGCTGCTAGCCAAGCTGAAAGTCCAAGGATGGCTGAGAATGCAAACCAATCAGTGGGTCTATGCGACAACCTGCTATACAATGTTGCATAGAGCAATCTGCTGCCATTTTGTTTGCTATAATCAGTATTATGCATATTTAGAGGTAGTTCAAGGTGTGCCTCAGAGATAAAATACAGCCAAAGGTGTAACTAACTAAAAGAAATAAAAATATTAAAATAAATACATAACCCTTATGTATTCTATAAGTAGATATGTTCCCCTCACCAATTCCTCCTGGTAATAAGTTTTACAGTTTGCCACTCAGGATGACGTCATAGATGATGCATATTGGGGGATAAGACCTTTGCGTAATCAAGTTTGTTTGTGAGTGTGCAAGCATCAGTCTGATGTGTGCCAGTTGACCCTGCTTTATTAAATTCAGAATAAAGTAGTAGCCATATTCTTTGTCAATTATTTGGTCTGAGATCTTTATTCGTAATTTCATCTAGCACAAAGGCTCTTCAAGGTGGTAGAGCACTAGTCGATCACCCCTCCTGCTGGCTCCAACCATGATAAATGGATACCAGAGGCAAGTTCTGCGCAAAGGGAAACATGTCTTCACTGCAAGACTGTAACACACTTCCAACCGCACTTGAAATGCGCATGCTACGTGCTACGTGCTACGTTGGAGTTTTTCAATCCTCCAAAGTTTCAGGTTTGCTAGTTGATCACCGTACCTGCCGGCTCCAGCTGTGATAAATGGATCCCAGAGGCTAGTACTGCACAATGGAAAACATGTCCTGTGTGCAAGACTGTAATACACTTCCAAACACACTTGAAAACGCTTGATTAAAGTGAGCTGAAAGAGTTCCCATTGGGAGGTCTTTTGTGCGGGGAGGGGCAGGTAGTGAGTGGGAATGGCCATAGAAATGAACATGGCCATGGGCAGTCAATGGGTAGGCCAATAACCAAACAACACCTACACTCTGTTTGTTCCTCCTCATATGCCATTTCTCTCTATCTGTGCTCTGATTCAATAGTTTCGCTTAATATGCTTCCATGAATGATTTGATTATTAATTCGGATAAGTCCTCTATTATGATTTTTAGGCATCCAAAGAAACAGGTCAGAGGTTATTCGTGGACTCTAAATAATCTGATTATCCCAAAGGTGAAAGAGGTGACATATTTGTGTGCGCAAATAGTCGGGTGTCCGACGCAGAATTGCTTTTTGCCGAATTTGGACAACAAGCTGAGAAAGCTGGATGCCCAAATGAGAAGGTTATATATTAAATGTTGCCGTTTTTCACTTCTCCCTTTAATCAAGTCCTATGTGGGAAAGGTGACGCCTTCCCTTACATATGGCTTAGAAGGTAATTGCCAGGCCTTTGAGGCAAATTGGGAGAGAATAGAAGGGAAAATATGGAAGAAGGTACTGTATCTCCCCACTTGTATCCCTATTTCGTGTGTTAGGTTTGAACTGGGTTTGGGTTCTTTGCTCTCAATAATGGAGTGGAAATGGTTATCTCAGTATAGACTGATTTTGGCCCCTCCAAAAAAATCTTTATATGAAGAGGTTGCAAATCAGTCAAAACTGAACAATAATGTGTTTTTAATAACTTTAGTCAAAAAATGTCAAAAGATACTAGATAAGTCGGATAGTACCGGTGAGATGCTAATCCAGAATCCATTGAAAGTGAAAGAACAAGCAAGTTAAAAGAATGGAATGGACTAGAACAATCTCTGAAATGAGAGACTTAAAATGTTCCTCCTAATGATCTGAACAAGACAAACCTAGAGGCTTCCTTCCGAATTATTTGTAAAGAAGTCTTTATCCTAGGATGAGAATAGAGTTCTTGAGATTTAGGTTAAATTTGTTACCAACCATGGAAATTAAACATATCAGAGATCCTATAAGATATCCCACCCATCTTTGCAATCTGTGTGAAGACGGGGTAAAACAAACCCGGATGCATATATTATCAGAATGCGCAGGGACCTGGCCTATAAGAATCAAAATGTTACAGAGGTTTGTCCATGACCCCAGATTGTTGAACTCAAAGATGTTTTGGCAGAGGCTTAATCAGGGGCATGAAACCTTCTTTACAGCAGAAGTATCAAGTATACTAAAAGATTTGAAATTATTGGGTGATATAAGTTAGTTTACTGTGCTGACGGAGATTCTAATTTCTCCCTTTCAAAAATTGCTAAGGGTTATGTGGAGTCTGTCCTGTAAGTTTGGGTCATGATCCGTTTTTATTATGGTATGTGTTGTAGAAAGTTTACTCGTGCTGACTGTTTTTTTATTGATTCGAAATACTATCTGTCTAAAAAATAAAAAAAAATTGTAATAGCATTCGCTGAGATGTATTACGTGTGTTTTTTTTCCATTTCTTATTTATTTATTTTATCCCTTATTCATGTTTTTTGTACGTTTGTGTAAAAAATCAAAATGATTATTGACTAACATGCACAATAATAACATTTAAAAAAAATAGTTTTGCTTAGGGTGTTGCAAGCGGCACCTAATAGCCCAAAGTGCATATAGGAGGCAGTGCAGCAATTGTGCAGATAGCGCAGAGCAGATGAACTTCAGACAGAGGAGTCCACTGCGTAATCACCATAGTGGTGAAATGACCCTGGCCAGTGCCCATTGTCAGACAATTTACAAAAGATATTTTCAATGGCGGACCCCATTGAGAAAACACTGTGTAAATTATGGCCAATATGTGTGTTCCGGCCATGTCAGAAATCGCATGAAACGATTTTCAGTGCCTTAGAAAACAGGAAATACATGTAGGCTTGTTAATGGGTGGGGTGGTTTGAAGGCGATGCTATTTTCCATGATCCTGGCATGGAAGTTGTTTGGTATTAGTCGCCAGAACATATACCCAGGTGCTGTTAGAAGCACTTATGACGGAGGTCTGCTTGGAGCAGAATTTCACCCATTGTATTCCAAATTATATTTCTGTTTTACTCGTACGTATACATATAAATACTTTTTGGACAATCATCAATGCGACTTTAGCAAGATGTTCGACTTTCACCAAGTAGAACTCGAATCATCAACAGGTTGGAACTTGGCAGGGCTGCCTCAGTCCTTTGGGCTTTCAAGACTGTTAAACTGAACACAATTGAGTTGGCGATAATATGAATGATCATTTCAGTGCCCAGAGGCAATTCAGTTGGTGTTGTGCACTGCAGTCGTTATTAATTGAAATACAAGGCCACCTTTATTGTTCTCTTCATATGAAGCTTCCAGGAGTGAAATAATCTCATTTGGTACTTGAAAAGGAAATTAAATCATCGTGCACAGAGAGCCTCTGATGTACTGTGAGTGTTTCAATTTCGTACTTGACAAATTTCAAGCAGCAGAAGCGAAAGCAAATTAACCATGAGAATGAGTCTGGAAAAAGCGCTACAGGTCAAACCAGGGGGAAAAAAATGATTCCTCTATGTCTGTATAATTGCTGTAGTACACAGCTTAAGAATGAGGACATGACATGCAGAAGCGTTAAGCATGGAGCAAATTTACTAAGAACATGTCATAAGAATTGAAGATTTATGTAGATCTGTCAATAGAAAGCTTTGGCTCTCAGTCAAAAATCATACATCTAAAAATAAAGCAACACAAGTACATCAAGCGGGCTATGGATTGCCTAAAGGTAATGGTAAGGTGCTGGTAAAGTTTGAGTCGCAAAGCTTTAATGAGTGCTCAGTGCACTGCACTGTATCTGTGGTGGTTCGGGTTCCTTCCTATCACAAAGGAGTCTGTGTTAGGATGAGAAGAAAGAAGGTTGCCCTAAATGAACACCATTGTGAATGGGGATGCTTAGGGCCATGGACAGCATGGCTGTGAACTTGACTCAGTCAACCATCCAGGTGGATAGCCCACGAGTTAAGAAATTGTCTCAGACATGGATACAGCCTGCAGAAGTGGATGAATTCAGTAAACATAACATGTTGCGGGAGGAATCATGCATGGAGTGCTATATAACGACACCAATACGTATCCATGTTATGACACAAGTAGTTCACTGTTCTCTCATCAAAAGCAAATGCATTCTAGGACATGAATTCAAAAAACTCTTTTCTCAAGTGGTAGAAGTATAGTTGTCGTATATGGGGCCCCCTTTTTAAAGGGATGACATTTTGACAGGTGGGAATGCCCTCTGCTTCTGGTATTAATCCTGCCCCTTTGATAGTCTTTTGATATTGGTTTGATATAAATGTAATATAAATTTAATATCAAAGTTGATATCAACTGTATATCAAATGTATTTTTTTATATAAAGTATGTATGTATTTTGATATGACATTGAGATGATTTGCTATAATATTAAATCTACATAAAGATGGGAGCAGCGCATGTGCGCTGTTGCCTGCTCAAGAGCAAAGTGAGTTTTGAGGAGATTGACAGTGAGTGCTAGGTGTTGACGCTTTGATGACACGGAAGTGGCTTGGGTTTTTAAGGCTTGATAGTAGATTTAATAGAGCTGTAATATAAATCTGTGTTGGGCCTTTTAAGGCCCGATGATATGCTATATATATATATATATTTAATGTGCTTTTTAGGGCACACCATTATCATTTTATAATATAAAAAAGAGGTTTTGGAGGGTTTGGGGTATTTTAATGCCAATGCATAATTTTATTTATATTAGGTTGATCTGGGGTAGACATGCCCGAACATGTATGTTTATACTAGGATGAGCCGAGGCAGAAATTGCAGCTATGGGACAAACACCAAATCCTTGAAAATATAGACAGGGAAAGCAGAACTAGGTGGGTTTAAAAAAAGAAAACAGCTAACTTGCAGGGACAGGACATATATTGTGCATTAATGTTATAGTTGATAGAATGAAAATAAGAGTTTTTCAAATGAAAAGTGAAGATATAATTTCAGGGTTGAACCTTTTGTCATTTTTAAAAACACAGTGTTCACAAAAACACAGAGGCAGACCCATAGGCAAACTTACCCATGCATGTTTGTTTATAAGTGGCATGAAACCATTGAAAACAGAGGCAAACATGTTGTAAGATATTGCTTTTGACCTTGTAAAATATAATTATATAGAGTGAACAATTCTGTATATGCTGATCTATGAGGCTGGCATCAGCTGATGACACAGCCAATGTATCCCTGGGTCAGTTATTTGATGACTCAGCGCATCAGCTACTAAGTATTAAAATATTTTAAAAAGGTGATAATATAATCCTGGCTTACAACATTATGTGTTACTACTGACTTCTGCAATTGTATTCACTCTCCCCTCTTGCTTCTTCACTCTTGACTGCTAACTCTGTTCTCTCATCCTTTCCCTTCTCCCTTTTCCTATCTCCTCCCCTTACTTTCTTCTATGCACTTACTCTATCAGAATTGTGCCTGGACCTAGTATGATAGCAACCTCATCTGTCTCCCCCCTTACTTTTTTCCCCCTCCCCCTTAAGCACTATCTGAAATGTCATCAGGCCTAGTATTATAGTTGCTTGTTTGTTCCTCCTCTACCTTTCTGCACCCCTCTCCCTCACCTCTTGTTTTTCTCCAGCTGTACCAGCAATGTCATCAGGTCTAGTACGGTAGTCGCCTGTCTGTTTCTATTTCCTTCCCACTCTCCCCCTCCCTTCCTTATCTATGTCTTAGCTCTTGCACTATCTGAAATGTCATCAGGCCGAGTACGATAGTTAATTTCACATCCTTACTGTTCATGGCCTGTAAGAATGTCATTGTATTTTCCCTTGTTCCCTCCCTTGCCTTGAAGTGCTTTGAAACACATTGTGTACAGGCACTATATAAATAAACTATCATGTCATATCATAAAGCTGCAATTAGGACTTACAAGCCACGAGGATCATGCTATCTAGAGTGGCAATGTGTTGGATTGTTCTAAATTGCATTTTGAATGAGCCCATTTTATTTGCAAAGTTATCCTGACTAATGAGTTTTCCGAGGGCCATATCAGACTGTATGTGGAATATGCTGGGTTTGGGCTGTGTTGATAATGGGGATGGGGCTGGGGGATAGAGGGCGTGGGACCGACTGTAGCAGCTTAAAAACCCAAACTTTGGAAGCCAGCCAGAACAGTGCTGCAGATTTCTGGGAGAACTGCAGAATCTGTGGACCCTTTGGCAGAAGTGAAGGCCCTGTGGACCCCTTGGTGGAAGTGAAGACCTGGTGAACTTCAAGTTCCAGAGGAACCCTTATTCTTTTTTTTTTAAAGTGAGTTGAATTTTATTTATTTCATGCAGGCTTGTACAGATGTGTGAAGTCGTTTTCAAATAGCTATTTTTCTGACCTGTCAGCCTGTGTTTAAAAGTGTGAAATATTTATGCAGTCTTTAAATTTGAAGAACAGGATTTTTAGGGCTGAGAGGGTGTTACAAGGCGTTAACATGTGTTTTCTGGAAATTGAAAAGCTAGAAAAAGGTTTCTTGTTTTTTTTTTAGCCCCGCTATTAAATGTGTAATATCAAAAAAATATATTTGTTTTTAGGAGGCCTTGCCAGAATGAATTTTGGTTTTCTTTATCAAGCACACATGTTGGTGTAGTGCTTGTTAATATTTTTAAAAGAGATGGTTGTTGTAAAAACCAGCTTTTAAAAAAAGTTTAGTTCCTAAATCTGTCACTGTGTATTCTAATTTAACAGGGGTAAATTGCGACAATTTAAAACAATATGTGTTTATTGCTTGGGGGACATGCTGGATTAATAGTCCAGCCTGCATTTTCACATGGATGCTGAAGTGTGCTTTAACATTGTCAGGTTTGGGTTAAGTTACATGAGAAACTTGTGACTGGTGAGGTAAGAAAGGCCTAATCTATAATTCTATTGGTTTTAAGGCTCAGTAGTGTTTAGAGTTTATCAGGTATGGGTTAACAAGCTCTTTGCTATCCTGCTACAGTCAGGAAATTACATGGGCCACATTTTTTATTTTTTCATATGTGTGCACATTTCGCTTAGCAAAAGCTACAGGACACTGTGCACTGACAGACAACTCATGCTTTTATAGGTCTCTTAATGAAAAAAAACACTTTTTACTGCACACAACCAAAATAAACAGAAATACAGGTTTAAACAATGTTGGGCCTGTATGAACAGATTTAGAAGAAAAACAGAATGACAAAGCTGATAGCTGTGTCCTTTATATAGGTATAGTGAAAATAGCTTGAAGCAAGCAGACATGAATAATGTTAGCCCACAGCTTTTATTTTAGAACAAGGTTAGTGTTTTTAGCAGGCTTGTTAGAGGGAGAGATGGCATTCCATGTGAAAATGAAAGCCCCAAGGATAGGGTTTATCTCTGCATGCGAAGTTGACTGCAAAGTTTTTGTGTTTTAGAGTTCATTGTAAACCTCTGTAAATATTCATTTTGGTTTTATGCAATTATTTCAACTTTTCTAATGCTGAGTCTTGGTTATAACCAGCTGTGCACACTTTGCTCAGCACAATATATATGCATCAGGGTAGAGCGGCACATAGCACAGCTTTGTAGAGGCCTTATTTGTTGTGGAAAAACTGCAAACGAATCAGTTTTAATAGCGCATAACCAAACTGAACTGTTGCTTTAAACTATGTTGCATATGCACATAGGGCAATAACCTGTTTGAAGAAACCACACATGCATGGAGAATGTTAAAACCAGGGCTTTTATTTTTAAAATGCTGAGGCATGACTGTTACTAGATGCTCATGCCAGCTATAGATGATTTGTGAAGTGTGGTTTTCTAATTGTGGGCCACACATTAATTTTAGAAGAAAAAATAGCTTGACAAAGTGATTAGTTTTGACCTTTATATCGGCAGAGTAAAGTTTGTTTAAAGTAACCACAGTGACAAACGAAAATGCTACATATGCACTTAGGGCTGGAAACTGAGTTAACACGTTTAGAAGAAAACATACATTGACAAAGCAAATAGTCATGGCCCTTATATAGACATAGTGAAGCAGAAATGTATTTTGAAGTAGTGTTTTTACCAAATATGTTCTCTGCAAGCTCTACAAATTTTGAAGATAGCTGTACTTACAGCTAGCATTTTAAATTCATGTATTCAACTAGGCACATTAGCTGGTTGGAGAGCTCCATTGATAAATAGGCCCTAAAGGTCTTATTGCTTCTATGTCCGGTATGTGGTCCAACTCTCCCTGATGGTCGTGTGGTCGGCGCGCAACCATCAGGGACAGTTGGACCATTGCAACAGCCATGGCACCATTTATAAATGGGGTTCTAATGATCCTATTGGTTCTGTATCCGATATGTGGTCTACCTGGCCCTGATGGTCGAGTGGTCGGCGCATGACCATCAGGGACAGCTTGACCATTGTAGTATCTATGACACCATTTATAAATGTGGTTTTAATGATCTTATTGGTTCTGTGTCCAAAGTGTGGTCCAACTGTCCCTAATGGCCATGTGGCTGATGTCGTGTTGTTTTTTTAAATGTGTATCATGATTTTAGAAAATATTGTTGCAACTTTTATAAACCAGTGATACTTTTGCCAATTTGTCATAGATCACACTGATGGTTGACATTTTTTAAGGCTGCCAAGATTCAGTATGTTATATTTTGGCACCAGGTGTAAATATTGTTATTATAATGTACTGATTCTATATTTTTTATGTTTTTTGACTTTCAACAACTGGATGATGCAATAGGTTGCTTATGAAAAACCAGCCTCTGGCGGCGCCGATTTTGAGGACCCAAGAATGGTATTTGGGTACCCAGCAAGTCATCACGGACACTGCGATGTTCTAGCACTGTGTGCCGCTTGTGGCCTTATACAGCTGTCGACTGCTGATGCCATGGATCTAGGATGTTTTAACACTTACCTCTGATACCATGCAGGAGAACCTGGTCTTCAGCTGCCGGATGCGTGACTGTCTGAGGTAGCATGCATACTCCAAACCACTCCCTCCCCACTGTTTTGCCAAATGGCACTATTTCCCAGCAGTGCAGTTGAGAGTCGTTGGTAAAGTTCCTCAGCACTGGCTAGGGTGATTGTGGAGTGCAAGCAGGAGAATTGCAGAGGATTGTGAGCCATGTTAACAGGTAAGCAGGTTTCTTATGAGGGGCTCATAGCACGTGTGATTCCCAGAGTAACGCTTTCCTTACTATGTGTTTTCTGTTCCAGGAGTCCGGCAGTGGTGGAATGCATGCATCAATGGTTGAATGCCCAGTTCTGAAGTCCGGCATTGCACTGCTTCTGAGGACAGCAGGAAAAATGCTAACCATAGGGTGTGGCCCACAGCATGGTTTTATACTCCTGGGCTGCACCCTGTAACAGTAGACCACCAGAGACACTGAGGCATGGGCTGCCTGGGGGCCAACTTGGATTACATACTGAGTCCCAACCTGGCGGCCATCTTGGTGTCGGAACCAGCCAGCATCCCTCAGTGTCCACACCTTGCCCATGTTGTTGCTCTCCACCCCACTACCATGTGAGGATGTGCACAGTGTTCTCCTGGGGGTCATGACATATGTAGCATAGATTGTGCAATCTCACAAATACAAAGGCCTGGGGGAATGGATCTAGGGCCATCCATAGAGGTGTCTGAGGGGGTTCACGCAAGCAGTGTGTATGGATCAGCATAGCAAGGATCTGTGGAGTGTTCCATTTGCTGGTTCTCAGGTGGCTTCAAACCACAAAAGGCTGGCTTATCACTGTCAATCGAGAATGGCTTTCTGGCTAGTTTGATGAGCCCCTGCAACAAGGGTTACGGAAATGTTTCGAGAAATGTTTCGAGAAAAATCAGGGATTTTCGACACCCTCGCTATCTGCAAGCACACATTATAGAAGGGTTGGTGGCCCCCATTGCTTCATCATCACCAAGGGTTATACACCAGAGGAGCTGCTGCTACCAAGATATCAATGACAGAGTTCTGAACACCAGCACAACAGAATATGAAGCAACGTTCTAATTCATCTTGATTGTTGATCGTAAGGGCCCAATGAATGGCTGGTGGGCCCCCTACAATCGATGTTGTTCTTTTTCTGATTCATCCCACAGGCCATAGAATATCTGGGGGGCCCCAAAGCATGGAGTTGTTATTTTGATTCATCCAAAGGGGCCCAAGGAATGCCTTGGGGACCCTGATAAGCAGAGTTGTTTTTTTTTATTTATCAATGCGCCGTTGGATTGCCTGAGGCCTCAACAAACAGAATTGTTCTTTTATTTTTACAAACAGGTGTTATGGAATAGCTGACAAACAGTAACTCAATGTTTTTTACAGGTGTCATGGGATGGGATGCTATATGCAGAATGATTTATTATACCTTTTAAAGCTATGTTGTGTGTGATATATTCTGCATGTGTTTAATACAGTTTTCAATCAGTTTATAGTATCATGTTTTTTATTTACAGCTTTAAGGTGAGGTAGAGAATGACAATTCATTGTAAGTTTCTACGTAGCGCTTAAATGGTAAATAGAAATGCACAGATACAGTCAAGTTTTTTATTAACTTCTATAAGATTGAAATGCTAACACCTGGTTTGATTTAACCTCACTCTGGATGCTCACACTTAGATATCTGTACATGTTTTGTTAATTCTCAAGTATTTGTTATTATGGATACCAGGCTACAACACCCCTTTGCTTGTCTCCTGGCTGGCCCTTCTAGCTTCGGCAAGAGTTATTTTGTCAAAAAACATTTAGACAACGCCCACACCTTGATACTACATGTACCCAATACTTTTATTTGGTTTTATATTTGCTGGCAACCTCTTTACAACACTTTGCAACAGCAGTTTAGGTACCTGCGGTTTGTAGAAGGTATGCCCGAGAGTCTCAACAACGATCATGTATTGCTGCAGAGCATGGTGAGTATGATCTTCGTGGATGATTTGATAATCGAGGTGGGTCAGACTGTCAAACTAGAAAAAACCTTTACTCAATATTCCCATTCCTGCAATCTGAGCAACAGATTTTTAACACTAAATGCTAGTTATATAGTCGTATTTAAAACCCCCAGAGATAACCAACAATTAGCTATGATAGCCCGGGATATGTATCAGTCCAAAACATATTTTTTCATTGAGGCTTTGGAAGATGCGACCAGTAAGCCTTACACATATCTCTTGGTTGATTTAAAAACAACCATTCTAAAGGATTATATATTGCGCTCCAATCTATTTCTGCTGGAATTAGCCACTGTTTATATTCCGAAAAAGACATTTAAAAAACAACATTAAGCACATTATTGCGTTAGTAGCAGGTCGCACTTTCACTGTGTCAAAACGCACACGCAGAAGCATTGCGCTGTTGAAAATGCATGTAAATGCCACTCCTCATCAATGCAAGGCCATTCCAGCCACGGCCTCTGACAATTTAGTGGCCGCTATTGCAGAGAGTGCTCAGAACACTTTAAAGGGACACGTCCTATTAACACACCGTCAAATAAGTGTGTTGCAAAAGTAAAAGAAGGTCATCAGGAAACTGAGCAATAAGCAAATATTGCTAAGGGTTAAAAGAAAAGTGGTCTCAAAGGCCGGCCAGTTCACATGATCGCTCATCGGCATACCCCTGCCGCTAATCATCAGCTTGTTCAGGGGACAATAATGGAACACACCCATAAAATGTATTCGGTTGACAAGCGTCACTTAGAAAACCTGACAACTCCCACACCCACGCCGGATTGGAATATGTGAAAAGAAATTAAGGATGTTTTGAACAGATCTGATTTAGCAGTGCATGATAAAGCAGCATTATATTCGATTATTCTGCATAAATACATAAACAACACATGACACAGTGATGCAGAGAAAAACAAACTAAGTTTATACATTCTGCCTGAAGAATATAGCGGTGTGAAGGCAATATCAGTGGCATATCCGGTTGTGGCTGATGTGGTAAACACGCTCACCCAGCGCTTCAAACCTAACAAGGAACAATTGCTACATAAGATTAAACTTGCAAAGGATGTGGCTGTTCGAACCAAAAGGGGAGAGTTTATTCACAATGACAGGGTTTTTAGGGGTTTGAACCTGCACAATCTAGTATGGAGTGTTACAAACCAACACCCCACTGCTAGAATAAATGTCCCCATCTGCTGAACAAGTTTATGCAAGCTGTCACTGACATAAATATTCTGACGTCGGTCATGGGTAATGTCGCCCAGTGACGCCTTCTGGAACGGCTAAAAACTGGAGTTCCCATAACTCCTCGCCAACAACCGAGCCCACTAAACACCCCTATAAGCAGTCCCCGCTCTGTGATCTCCGAAAAGGAGTGGAATACCAGATGGTTTAAGGACTCTTTAACCACCCCTGTCATGGATGACTCTGAAACATCTGAAACACCAAAGACGTGGCAAGCCTATGTGTTATCCTTGTAATGTGTTGAATGTATACGTTTCTTCTTTGCTATATTGTGATATAACTTGTTCTTCTTTCTGTGTTAAATATGCCTTTTCTATTAATAAATGTTTTCAATTCATAAAACTGATTGGTTGTTTATTATGTTATATTATTCATTATGTAGAATAACGTGCAATGCTTTTTTTTGTAAAGCTATTTTATTGTTACACATTTCACACATCTGCTCTACATTTACATTTTTGACACACTCTAAACATTTTGTTAGAACTATGCAAATTGTGTAACCTCTTGTTAACAAATTTACCATTTGATCATTTTGGATGGGATTGCTCAAAATCATTTTAAAAACAGCCAAAAGCGATTTCCATTCGGACATTTGACTGATAAAGAATATACAGTGTTGACCACCGAGATCAGATCGCGGTTCGGCAGCTACAGAGGCAAACATATCTCCCAGAGCTAAGGATCACAAACCAGCTGTGAAAATCAACAGTCTGCTACCAGAAGAAAGAAGAGTAAATAAAAGAGCTGGCATCAACTCCCATATTGGAACCATGAAAGGACTCTCTCCTGAAGAGCCATGCTACATGCGTGGTCAAACACGTGTTGAGGGGAGAAATATAGTAATATGAAACTTTGAAAGAAATATTAAGCAAAGTTGTAACTAATAACACATTGTGCTTAACCAGAACAATAAAAAATAAAAAAAAAACGTATATCTTTGAAGTATACAACTACTGTTTGGACAATGTGATGTGTATTCACAAAAAAAAGCATTCAGCCCAAAATTAAGGAAGCATTTCAATTTCCGCACACCAAAAGATACCATTTCAGAAAACATAGTTTGACCACCGGTCATGGTTTTAGAGTCTTAAACCGCTACAGTAATATAGCGTAAATACTTTGCTATGCTTCGTACATAGTCTGTTAGGACTCCAGCGTATATGGGGTGCTGCAGGAAACGTGCCATACTGTCAAACACCATTAGCACCTCTCCCTTTAGCCACAGAGCTATCCAATGTGTTCCACCCCAGACTTGAGGACCAGAGTTCACCACCAGGCTAATCTGGCGATTTCTGTGTAGGCGTCTGGGATATGTTTCGCTGGAATACACACCATAAAATGTTTTTTAGCATGTCTATGCTTGCGCAGAAATCCTTTTTATCCATTAAATATCAAAAAGTATGTTTCTTTGTGTGTTGATCTGAGAACACTATCGAAAACTCTCCACACTAGCAGGGAGTGTGTGGCGGATATTTTCTTTCAAACTTTTATTGAGCACGTAGATTTGTAAGGAGGTTGAAATTCCCCACTGACGTGTTATCGGGTCAGTAGGGTGTAGCCGAGAGCATTCTCGTTGCATGTGAATGAAACCGGTACGTTGCACATATGCTTTCCCGTGACAGCCACCATCGCCCCCATGTATTCTCTGATTATTCTCAGAAGTCCAAAATTTGGGATATATTCTTTTGCAGGAATCCGAACACTGTTCTTGTGCAGTGCCGCATAGTTCATGTTACATTATTTGAATTCAAATGGGTTTTGATCATATGCCCCGCTGAGGGCCGCGGTTTTAACAATTCCAATGATGTTTATTTTTGGGAGCTGCCACAGAAACAGGTTGTCTTGACTGTTACCACGGCTGCCGGTAGGAACGCTGAAGACTTTGAGAGTGACTCTCTCGACACAATACTTTACGTTAGATATCTGCAGCACCTCTGTATGCGCCAGTCTAACAGTCGCCGAGATGCTTACACGCTTAACGAATAAGCTAGCCAATATGATGGCTAGTTTGTATTGCTCAGTGTCCCATGTTCATGAGGCAAAAAGCGTCTATGTTTCTGGATAGTATCACTTTAAGATCAACACCATTGACCGTTTTTTATCCTGGAAGAAAAGGTCAGCGTGCAGCGGACCCCTCCCTAACCCTAGCTATTCCTGACAACTACTCCATCCTCAGAGCCAAAAAACCCAATGCTCGAGGAGGAGGTGCAGCCATCATCTTTAAATCCACTCTAGATATTAGACTAGCCACCCCTTCTCTGCTAAAATCATGTGAACATCTCAGAGTCAAGTTTCGAACATCTCCCAAAAGCACAATTATGATTCACCTAATATATAGGCCCCCAGGTCCTCCTGGATCTTTCAAAGAAGATATCACATCACTAGTAGCCGAGAGCTCTAACCCTTCGGCACAAATTATCATCCTCAGGGACTTAAACCTCGGTTACAATGACCCCAATGACCCTCCAGCCACCTCCTTGGCTAATGCACTGACTGAGCCTGGCTTCTTACAATTTAGTTCTCAACCCACTCATTCAAAAGGAAGGATTCTCGACTGGGTAGCTGCCCTCAATTGCAATATTACCTTCAAGGACTCCTCACCACTTGTGTGGACTGATCACCGTCTTCTTTCGCTAGATATCAATATCAATAACCTAGAGCCTAAAAAGCCCCTCAATGCACCAGCATGCCAAACTAGGAACAAGCACAACATTACAGCTGAAGCTTTAAAACCCCTGGTAGTCCCCACACTTAACGCACTACCTGTCACAGCTGACCTGAACCTGTTGGTCAATACCTACAACGAGTCCATGTCTAAAGCCATTGGCACCATTGCCCCATTGAAAATGCGTAAAGGTAGACCTAGAGCACTTTGAACTCTTGGTACAACCCTGAACTCAAACTACTTAGGTTAAAAAAAAGAAAACTTGAGACACTCTAGAAAACGGTACCATCTACAGAAAACAGAACCAATCTCACTAATATCACTTCTTTAAACAAAAATGAGATAATATGTACCAAAAAAGAGACTTTCAACTCCAGGATAAACCAAGCAGGATCTAGCACTAGAGAACTATTCAGCATTCTAAAGGAACTAGAAAACCCTAATCCTCCTGCAGATACCTGTACGAAGGACAAACCCTGGTGCACCAGCATCCAGAATGCCCTCGCCAACAAAATCACAGGGCTCCAAACTAAAATAGAGAGCAAACAACAACGACTTACTTATGACGAAACTACCAGACCAACCACTCCACCTCCCACTGATATTAATTCAGGCTTCACATTCAATAAAGTAACTATGCCTGAGGAACAACACATTATAGCCTCCTTGAAACCATCTAACTGTAAAGGGGACAGTTGCCCTGATCAGATTATAAAGGATGCAGCTAGAGATCTATCCCCCTTTATCATCAAACTAATAAACTTGTCATTCACCAGCAACCCAGTCCCAAGCAATTTTAAACAATCATGGGTTCTCCCACTTCTAGAAAAACAAACATTAGACCCGTCTATACCAACCAATTATAGACCAATCACCACTGTCCCATTCCTAATGAAAATCCTAGATAGAGTTGCTTACTTGCAAATTCAAGACTATTTAGAGACAAACCAACTACTAGGAATCCGTCAATCTGGCTTCAGACCCCAACATGGAACAGAAACTGCCCTTGTTGACCTCAAACATCAGATTGATGAACTTAAAGATAAAGGCAGTGTTGCCATCCTACTTCTTTTAGATCTCTCAGCAGCCTTTGACTTGTTTGACCATAAAATCCTATGCAACCACCAGTCATCGGCAGCACACTTCTCCCACTCTGCTGTCACATGGATCCAATCTTTCCTCGCAAATAGAACTATGCGTCTCTTCTCACCCACAGTGGAGGCTGACCCGATCCCCATCACATGTGGTGTCCCACAAGGCTTCTGTGTTTCGCCAACTTTGTATAATATATTTACAAAGCCACTATTCGACAAACTGGGCCATCTGGTTGTCACCTACACCAACTATGCAGATGGCACCCAGATACTCCTGACTTTAGCAGGCAACTACAGCTCTGACGTTGGCTGGATCAACATTATCATTCAGGCATGGATGGCCACACATGGCCTCTGCCTGAATGATGATAAGACTGACTGCTTCTTGTCGGCTCACCTAACAACCTGCTGAAACTCAGCCCCAACTACAACAGCATCATCATCGATGGAAATACCATACCCATTGCTAAAAGTGTAAAAACCCTTAGTTTCGACCTTGATGCCAATGCCAACCTCTCTAAACAAACCAATATGACTGCCTCAGCCACTGCCTACAGAGGCAAGCTGATCAGGCCCTGCAGACCTTTATTGTCCTCTAACAGATGCCTCATATTGGCCAGGGCACTTATACAGTCCAAATTGGACTACTGCAACGGCTTATACTTAGTGCAAACAAATCCATAATCAACAAACTGCAGGTTCTGCAAAACAACGCACTACGAGCTGCACTAAATATACCCAGGAGAGAGCACATTTCTACTATTAGAAATTCGTGCAAGTGGCTCTCCATACAACAAAAAATCGACCTAAAAACTATCTGCCAAACCTACAAACCCCTGAACCACCAAGCCCATCCTTATCTCACTTATAAATTTACCCTGAAATCGTCTACCAGAATCTCCAGATCCACCGACACACTATGCCTGGTGGGGCCCAGATACACCCTAAAAAGAGCCGGCGGAACCAGCTTCCTGGTTCTAGCCTCCCAACTTTGAAATACACTTCCAGTGGACATCAAATCTATCTCAACATTTCAATCATTCAGAAACCATGTCATTACATGGCTACTAAATAAAAACTAACACTACCCTACCTCACTCCTAACATCATACATACATACCATTAGCAGTCACTCTTTAGGGCCTCTGCGCTAAAACGTATTATTTTTTACTATACCTGTGTATATACTGTATAAACTGTCTAAACCTCATAAACTGTATAAACTGTATAAACTGTCTAAAATGTATAAACTGTATCCTGTAACCATTTACCTTAAGCGCCCATTTACCCTTGGATCAAGCGCGCTATATAAATAAAATAAATAAACAAACAAACAAACAGCGTGTATATGGCCTAGTAAATTTAATGCTCTACTGGTTCTGGCGTGTAGGTCTCTCTTTGCGAACCCCTTGTTATCACCGTCCAGAGTGGTGTTGTCAAAATGCCCTGCATTGTTGCAATAAAAGAGGCCAGCTGAGAGCTGCCTGTTCAGGACATTGTGGCCATAATTTAACAGGCCCTATAAGCATACATATTATCGCTCTGCATTATCATTATATCACCTAGCGTCATGCCCACCTGGTGGCTATCAGGTAAGAGATCATGCCCGCTCCCTTTGTGACCGCAATGTCAGTTCCATCCTCTTTGTTATTTTACAGGTTAGATGTAGCAGCGTATCGTTCAAATCCAGATACATGTAGGTCGACCCAATACAAAACATTCTACGGGGGCTAGCGGTCATATAGCCGCCAGCGTCGATATCTCGATAAAGAAACATTATCAATGCTGGTCTGGGTCAGGGATATGGTAAAGAGATCAAAATATGATTTCACACATTCCCCCGATGCTCCATGTACAAAGGCCATTGTTCTTTGAAAAATATCACTGCCCTTTTAGAAATAATACGCTTCTTTTTCCTGTTTGCCTGTGCACGATGCAGTTTTAATATGCTTTTCCTGGTGGGTTTTGGGGGACCAAGCAGCACACTCCTACGTGGTTTATAAATGAGGCCCTATAAGTCCTGACCCTTCTTTTTGTGTCTGACGAGCTGCTCAGCAACAGCAGTTGTCACGCGTCCCACAACGTCTTTTGCAATATTGCTGGCTGCCATTTTCACGTGTGGTTAAGCTAATTCAAAGCTGCCACATAAAAAGGGCATTGCGCATTTAAAAATACTTTTAAAGATACCTCTGAGGCCCACCCCATACATTACGGGGGTTCTGCTGAAATATGGCTGATTGCTTGAACCGGCCTGGTTCATGTAATATTCCATATAAGCCCCCAGGTCTCCATAGTTATTCACCACTGCCATTATAATGCTGTTTTTATTAGTCTATAAATCAGAGCAGTGTGAAGTTCAACCGCAGGCAGATTTTTCCGTATTTAAATGATAAAAAGTGGTTTCGGCGCACCGCAACGTAATCAGGTTTGTTGTATTGAATGTACAAAATATCGTTGTTGTTCCATTTAATGTCCACAAGTCTAAGCATTGAGGGGTAGCTATCCCCCACCCGTTGATATTCCATGATCTCGCTATGAATTGAAATAAAGAAATAAGATATCAAAACATCTGTTAATGTTGGCGCAGTTATTGTCCCACAGTTTTTTACTTCCAGTGTGTTGCTCAGTTCCCAATATGTTGCAGGTATATTTGATACAGCCTTGTTGATGACTCTAACAAGTTCCTGTATATTTGAATAATGCCACTGGGGAAATCCACCCGGCAAGAGCCTCAGAGGGTTTGTTCGTTTTATGTCAAACGTAGCTTACCCTAGGACCAGAGTGTCCCACAATGGCACAAAGAAAGGGAGAATATTCTTAGGGGCCGATTCATGGAACAAATGTGCCCGAAAATCTCAGCGCAAGCGGGCGTAAGCGTGAAAAAGCAAGCGCAAGCTCACGCGTGCGATTCAAGGAAGGGCCTGTGCGTGTTTCCCCCAGAATGTGCGCCAAATCCATGCGTGGCGCACACAGGCGCACACGTCATTGCAACATCCCGAACACTGTGCGCGACGCGCAGAGGGAAAGCATAAAATGTCAGCGCACACACCAAAAAGGGGGGGACATGGGGCGTAACACGCGGAATGGGGAACAACACGTGAAAAAGAAGGCGTAACTGGGGAAGTACTGCAGGGAAATGCACGGAACGCCCACACGCACGCGAACAACACGTATTCATGGAATCGAATACGGGAAACCTGCACGCCGCAAGACGCGCATAGGCGTCAACACTTCCGCCACACAAAGGCAGACGGAAGCGTCCCTGCGCACAGTATAAAAGTGCGCGCAAACAACAAACACATATATCCAGCTACGATGAATGCCCCATTTGTCGCAGCACTGATCGTGGGACACCGCAGGGGGAGGAGAATAGCCAGGGCCCGCATTTTTTTTCCCCGGACTAGCCTTTTTGGGATGCCTGACGACCAGGTATAGGTTTCCACTGCGTATCATCCTAGACCTGGTCAGGGAGTGGGAAGATGACCTTACATCACCCACCCTGTGCTCCCAAGCATTGAGCCCCTTGGAGAAGGTGCTCAATGTCCTGCATTTTCTGGCCACTGGGTCATTTCAGCGGACAACTGCCATAGTGGGGGGGGGGTCTCACAGGCCACGCAGTCACGCTGCCTACACCAGGTGTTGGCAATCATCACTGCGCACCCCTCAGTCTGCATATACATGCCCAGAACACCCGCAGAAAGGCAGGCCGTGGTCCCGGACTTTTACAGGGTGGCACACTTCCCCAAAGTGCTCGGTGACATAGATTGCACCCATGTGGCCCTAAGTCCACCTAGGGCCACTGAGCACATCTATCGAAACAGCAAGCACTGGCATTCCATTAAGGTGCAGGTCGCATGTGATGCAAAGGGAATCATCACCTCTGTCTATGCAAACTACCCTGGCTCTACACACGACAGTTTCATATACAGAATGTCCGCCCTGAGCCGGGCCCTGGAAGCTGGGCAGCATGGCGACACATTGCTCCTAGGTGAGTACAAATGCCTGTGCACATGCATGCATGTCACACACAGCCAAATACACAAACCCCAATAATCACAACCATTATCACCTCCCCAGGGGACAGTGCCTACCCCCTGAGCAACCACATGATGACGATAATCCGGATCCCCACCACACCACCCCAGGTAAGATACAACGCTACCCATATTGCAACCAAGGGCATAGTGGAGCGCACATTCAGAGTGCTGAAGTCACGCTTCCGCTCCCTTGACCGCTCTGGCGGCCAGCTACTATATGCACCCCCAGTAGTGTGCAGGATCATTGTGGCAGCATGTGTCCTGCCCAATGTTGCAACACGGAGGGACATACCAGTGGACATGATGGTGCCCCCACATCCCCAACCACAGGTGCTGCCCATGGGAGGGGAAAGGGCACGTGGCGAGGCAGCCCAGACCCAGCTTGTGGCCACATGTTTCACCTAAACTCCCACCTCTGCGGAGTGCACACAGGCCTGGCACATACCAGGTGACAATCGATAATGACAAAGAGACAGTCAACTGTCACAACCTTACCACCCTGAGAATGTTGCCACGGAAGTGCTACATTGTGTGCATCCCTAGCTTCTTAAACATAACCAATCCTGTGTGACCAAAAGGAACACATGCACGGTATGTATCACCCCCCCTACCCCCGCAAAACAGGCCATAACAATCCCTGGTATGTCACCCAAACCCTCCCAACCCACATCACCCTTGTCTGCCACACAATGACATGGCATGCAATAGCAAAAGGCCAACACATGACCAATAAGATACGAAGTGACATGTCATAAATTAAAACTGGCATGAGACAATGATGCCTGACATGGAATCAGATGAAATGACTGACCAACTACCTCCCACACATACAAAGTCAGACACAAATGATTTCCACCAGTCGTAGCATGAACACAAAACTGAATGCCTGTTCACATGCACATTGGGCATGGCAAAATCCCTACTCCCAAACCCGTGTGCTGTGTGTGTCTCCTGCAACACACTGTTCAGCACAAGGCACATTGAGCAGCCATTGTGTTGCAGATACACCTTGAGCATCACATGAAAATGACAAATCAAATCAATAACCAAATGACGCATGTACAGGATACCCAAATGGTAATAGATCATGTGCTGCAGGGACACAGCGGGCCTGAGAATGCAATCTGTGTGCATCTGTGACCATGGAAGGGTGGTTGTACGTGTGGTGGATCATTGTGCAACTGTGTGTGTCATTAGGGACATGCACTCAATATATGCATGTGAAATAAAGTGACCCTCAGTTTCCTGTACACATCACATGTGAACATTGCCGCCCATGTGAACACCCCAGCATGTCAAACCACACCAATCTCCTGACACCTGAAAAGTAAAGACAACACAGGAATATGCATTGACCAGTACAACACATCATGTACATAGTACCCCACAATTACAATGTCAGAGTGCCCAAAACACTGTAGCCCAAGCCAACTGTCCAACAACAAAAGGCCCTCCCTCATTTATACATCACTGTGACCTTCTGAACAACGATGTCTGGGGTATGTAGCCTTCTTCCTTCAAGTCTACCTGGCTACAGGATCACCCTACCCCTTGGTCTCCATGTTCCAGCTTCCGTGTAAATAGCGTCCAGCCCCCTCAGAGGCCACCTTGACTTGTAAAAATACCAAATCGTAGAGAACTCCAAGGAGCCAAAACCACAAACCAGGGAAAAAGCCTGTAGGCACCCAAAAACCCAGGAAGAGTCTCCAGTAGATGACTTGAAGTAGCAGGAAATGTCAAAGCACATGTACAAGCACAATGATAGCACAGTTGAACAATGGTCCTACAGGATGGGTACCATTTACGGTACATAACATACAATGAGGATGTAACAACTGATGGCTAGTGTCACAGCTCCGGTGTCAAGGCGCAGGAGTGGCACGAACCAACCACCCCCTCCGTGGTCTGGGCACCTGCAAGGTCAAACTTACACAGGCCTCTGAGACCCCGGCGGGGAAGGAGGGTCAGGGATATGTTGTTTGGACAGGCATTGGTATGCAGGATAACCAGAAAGAGGGGCAGGAGAGGGGAGTCAGATTGGCAAGGGAAAGTAGTCAAAATACAAAAAACTACTATTCACAATAACACATACTCAATCTGAGAAAACATGTTCATCATGCACATTGTACCCAATGAGTCAAATGCAAGCCAAAGAGAGACTTATCTCTGGGGTAAGTGTTGGCCTCCTGCCTGCGCACTCTCAGGTCTGGTAACAGGAGCACTTCAATGCTGCAAAGAGAGCGTGAGTTACTAATCTGAATGTGTGTTAATAACACACACACACAACACCATCCATGCCCCAAAGTAAGTGACTCTTCCACAAACAAACACTCCTATATGCTTCTTGGTACCCATACGTTAGTGTGGCCCCCTCATAGTTCATACACTGTCAATGCAGTAAGGCAGGCGCATGTGGGCGTGTGGGAAATGGACGACCAATGCGTCAAGAATCACACATGATACAATGTTCCCTGGGTGAGCTGCTACACCTGTATAGCGAGGTGCAACTTCAGTACAAGTTGTGTTCTGGCAGCTGGGGATTTCAATAGGTAGTGCAGGTGGCAATTGGCACATGCAAATGATTTGCACTGCACATGAGTCTGTGCCTCGCAGGGTGTCCCTGTGTGCTGTATCAGTTTCTGGCTAGGAACGCTACTGCCATAATATCTCTGCTTCAATGGAGCAGGGGCTAATCGAGGATATGTTCTCCTGACAACTTGTAAAGCCACTTTGCATTTGGCCCTCAACGCGTGTCAGCTGTACTGTGTGCTTCCCCAAAAATGCCTGGCAAAGCTCCCCAGCACGGGTGCTACTTAGCATGCATGTGCAAGTGGCCTGGTGGAAGGTTGGCTGCGGTGTGGGCCCTTGTGCTGCTCACCTTGCCTTGAGCTCCTGGAAACACGTCTGCTTCTGTTGGATGTCTGAGCACAAGCCCTGTGCTTCTGAATTCGCACACATGCACACGTCTGCACCACCGAACGTTGCCAGTCATCAGGATTACTCGTCTCTGTGTCTGCTGGCAAAGGTAGTGTGGAGGCTCAATTTCCTGCAGAAAAGGCATGCAAGATATTAATAAGGCTGGAAAGTTCCCTGTATGTGTGTCTTCATGCTGGTTGTCACTGGGCCAGGTTACAGACCTACATCCAAACTCCTCCCACCATCAGTGTGACTTTGACAGGCCAAGGGTGCAGGCTACTGTCTACAGCATGAAGGGCATCAAGCACATATACAGGCAAGAAAATAACATACATCACAGTCCACATCAATTAATGGAGACATCAATCACATACTCACCCAAATTGATTACAGAAATGGGGTGGATAAAATGCTACAAATCCCCACTAGGGGGTTAACACAACTAGTACAGCAGCAGAAAAGGCCACAGTTATGACGAAAGTCCAAAGCCCTTGTGTAAATGTTTGTTACACTGAATCATCCTAGCAAGCCCATGGATAAGGGAAGTAGGAGTCGCTTATGTGAGTCAGGACCCCAAACTACAAACACATACATGAGACAAGCTTGAAGGGCCCAGCTGTAACAGACAGTGGATGCTTTCAAAAGCCACAAAGCACCACAACGGCACAAAAGACAAACAATATTAAATTATATTAACTAATTAAACTAACAATGAACAACCTACATAACCTAATTAAAATAACTATCAAATAGTCAATATTAACTAACTAAACTAAAATCAAAAATCAAAAATGGCCACATACGACCCGGGGGGGAGGCACCCAGTAAGGGGGAGGTACAGGGTGCACCTGAACACCGACATGCGCTGATGTTGAGACAAAAAAAAAAATCTCCATGGGCTCAACGCCTGCACAGCCCGACCTGTGTGGGAGATATCTTGTTGTCCGAGTCTGGCTCATCCTGTAAAGGAGGACGTGGCACAGGAGTCTGTCCACGCCTAGCCGCAGCTTTCCCCTCGTTGGCAGCAAGTCTGCTGGACGGGTTCGTCTGGTTCTCTGCGGCGATGACACGTAGGTCTGCATGCAGAACCTCCCGTGATACGCATTCTTCCTCTTGCAAGGTAACACGTGTAACACGGAGTTCTTCCAGTATGGCCTGGCTGGACAACTGATGCACCTCCCGGCAAGCACGTAGCTCAGCCAAGATGGTAGGTTCGAGCTGTGCAAACCTCTCCTCTGCCCGCTCCCTCTGGGTCATCATGAGCACACCCAGAGTGGATCTGAGGGAAGCATACTCAACCTCCATGGCCTCCATGGGTGCCTCTGCGTGAGCAGCAATTGCTTGACGCAAAGAAACCATTTCAGCCTGACGTGCCCTGTCAGAGGCCGCCATGCCCAGCCTGAGTGATCGGGCCGTGGACCGTGCCGCCTGCTGCTGGAGAAGCACCTGCCTAGCGGGGGGAGCACGAATTGGGCCACATGTTCCATGCTTACAGCGATGTTATCAAGTGCTGCTCCCTGCCGTTCTGAATTGGCAGTCATGTCTTGCTCCCACTCAGTATACTTCGGTGGCGCATGGCCACCGCGTTGCTGGGCTTGACACCTGTGGAATCCAAGGACCGGCCGTCCTCGTTGGGTTGGCACCACCCGCGGCTGCATGACTACATGCCCCAGTCAACGTGATGGCACAGGCAGATCATCGACTGGTGTGGAGGGTGACCCTGCGTCCCAATCCACCACAGGCGGAGGTCCCACCACTGTCTGGCCCCTCAGTGCATGTGTCGCAGACAGAGGAGTGTCCACATCAGAATCACTCACCCCTAACGTATGGACCTGATGCACATCCAACTCGACATGGACGTCAGAGTAGTCATCTGGGCTGGACTCATTGCCAGCCAAAGACAAGATGGTCTGTAGCAAATGTGGGTTCTTATGGTCTACCACCCCACGACCCCAACTTGTGCCGGGTTGCTGTTGTGATAACAACCCTGTGTCTGGCATGACAACACCATCATCTGGCTCCATTGCGTCATCATCTGAAAAGTGGAGAGAAAAAAACATTAGTACACATGTTAGAAGCACATAACACACACATAGACATCACACAGACAGCCAACACATGAAGCAGACATGTCACACACAAAAGAGAACCTCCCATGCATGCCAGGTCAATTTGACATTGCATCAGTGAGTAGGCATGTTGAAGGGTGTTATACGGCTCAGAAGTGGGTCGATGCAGTGCAGAACATGTGTACGTTACTCACTAGCTACATGTAAAAGTACTTCATGATGTGTATCAAAAAACGTGAAGGCAGTGCAAGGGAAAGTGCAGGCATCACGTGCAATGTGCATGCAATGGGTTGCATGGCTACAAGCAAACCCCCCCTTAGTGAAAATGCAGGGATGTCTTGCATGGTAGCAAAAGGGTGACCAGAGACCTGTGTATTGGCAGACAGTGTTGACTAGCATCAATTGCATCATCTGAGTCAACTGACAACACAGCAGATGATGATGAGACAGTAAGCAGGACACATGATGATCTCTCAGTAGTACACCCATGTGTGCAGAAGCCACTACACCAGTTGGACAGAGTCAGTGGGCCTGAAACAGGGGTAGGACTGTGCCCCACACAGACTGTGACACCCTAAACATGTGTTTGATGCAGGACTGAGCCAGAGTGGGCATGGGATGGCTGAAGAAATGCCATGAAATGTAGCTCATCCTGGACAGGTCCTACAATGATCATCCAGTCAAGGACACATAGGGGCATTCATGGAATGCACATGGAGCATGAATGGGCACTCATGTCCCTGCGGAGCATCTGCCATCTGCACAGTCCAAGTGAGACACCCTGCATGAAGGGCAGAGGATGTACCCCACTGCATGTGTCTGGCAGGTTGCTTGGTGGAAGTTAGCATGTACACAGGAGGCTTGAACAGGCCATTGCAATACGCCAAAATGATGCACACCAGTGCAATGGTGAAATTGGGGTGCAGGGGGGCATGCCTACATGGAGTACCCACATGCAGGCAGAGGACACATGCACGTCAGTCATGCAATGACATAGTCCCAGTGCGGAGAGGAAAGACACCCCTGGCACCCCTGGCTACATGCAGAAGGGCCAGTGAGCTGGAACATGGACCGGAGGGGCATCTGGGTGACTAGCATGTGAGTAGGGTGCAAGTGTGGTGATGAGGACAGTCCCCGTCTGCTCTACATGTCCACCATCCTGCACAGCATGCACGCATCAGTGAAGCATTGCATGACTAGCACATGAGAACCATGTACACATAGCATGTAGTGACAGTCAAGCACAACACATCACACAGGCAAACCACACATGGGCTGGACATACACGCAACAACACTCACTGGACGGGGCATCAAAGTCCTGCATCTCTCCCACTCCTTCGACCGATTCTGTCGGTATGAACTCTGCAACGAGTGACTCGTGCGGAGTGAGGTCATCCTCCTCAGGTGGTGGCCCACTGCCAGTCACCAGAGTCATGCTGTAATTAGAGGCACGCTTGGCCTTAGCGCTGTGTTTGAGGTCATCCCAACGCTTCTTGCACTTGGCAGCTGTGCGCACCTCATGGCTGAATGCACTCACATTACCCGCAACATGCTTCCAGTGGGTATTCCGATGGCCAGCCGTAGTTTGACAATTTGGCCCCACTAGCATGTCATGGCTGTGTTCGTGCATGTAGTCCACAAGGGAGTCCAGTTCCTGCGCACAGAAAGGCTGCTTCCTTGATGTGCGGGAGGCCATGGCTGTGTCTGGGGTCCCAGCCTGTGTTGCAGGTGCAACCTTCCTCCTCTTGGGTGGTCGTGCAGACCCTGGCTGGCGAATGCCACCCTGATCAGTATGGCCAGTGGCACCGATGGATTGAACCAAGGGAGTGGCAGGTGGAAGGACGACCGAAGGCCTGACTTGCGTCAGTGGCTGCTGGGTGCCCTGGAATGGAACCTGCGCTGCAACATCTGCTGTGGCAGGGTCATTGACCGTGACTGTCCTGGTTAGTAGACTCACAACCGGGGTGTTGTTGGCTGCATCTGCCCCTGCACTTGCCAACACCCGGCTGGTCGGGGCAGCAGATGCCATTACTGCCCCAGGGACACGTGCCTCGGTCAGGGCAGCCCTGCGTGCACCTACGGTGTTCCTCCTGACCTGCTGGAAATCTTCTGTGGACTCTTCAAGTGCCAACGCAGCCTGCGCTGGCAGACCCTGAGCCTGGGTGGTGGTGTCCACAGCTGCACCTGCAACTACCACTACCCTTGGGCCCATGGCAGTCAATTAAATGGACTGCCGGGTCACATGGGCGCCAGTGCCAGATGCAAGAACTGCATCTCCCAGAGCCGCATGGGGTGGTGGCATGACTGCACCAACACGTGGCACAACATCGTCCCGAGCAGCCGCGCCCCTGCCTCTTTTCCCTCTGCAGCCACCCTGGACACCCTGGAGTCCCCCTACTCCCTGGTCATCCCAGCCACATCCCTGACCATGCCTGCCATGAGGAGTACACCCAGCTGAGGCGGCCCTCACCTTTCGTGGCCTCCCAACCATGGCACAGATGGAGTAGTGCCGGCACAGATGGAGTAGTGCCAATGGGAGGTGTACACAGCAATTGTCCTGGGCAATTGGGGTGAAGGTGGTGGGATACAAGATGTTAAAAGCACCCCTGCACCTGCAAGGCTGTATGTGACCCCGGTTATGAAGTGATGGGTCACGCAATGCTCAGGCACCCCAAAACTGCAGTAAAACCGTGCACGCAACCCCGAGTAACCCACGTGTGTGGAATTAACCTCCTGCAGTACACGGTGGCACCCAGGGACACGGAAAACACGTACGCGTGGGACACGCAGGCTACTATGACCTCAAAAATGGGTACACGATACACAGGGGCACCCACAGTGGGAATAATAGCGTGCACGACTCACCGTCAGACTAGCGTGATAATGAAAAACTTGCATAGCCAATACCTCCGCCAAAAGGAGAGATACGTCCTTGATCCACTGTGAAGTTGTGATGGTGCGCAAAACAACACGGAGTAGCAACACACATGTCGGTCTCCACGAAAGGCACATACAGCGAACTGCTGGCCCCACTCACCTTTAACCTGTGCTAAGCGAAACACCTGCGCGCGTCACGTCTCTTACACGCTTAGCCTCTTTCCTCGGTTTACACGCATTAACATGCGGACGTGCTGTTTTTTCACGTGCTGAATCACTATGCACCCGTCACGAGAGAAATGCCCGCGTGCGTAACATCACAGACGCGCTTGCACGCTGAGGGCCTTTCCTCGAATTACACGCTGACGTGCAGTTTTTCATGTGCCAAATCATTCCGTATCAAGCTGGCCACGCGTCAACACACGGAACACCACGCTCCTGCCCAGAAGGCCATTTTCCTGCCCCCCAGAGCTCCGAGCACGCTCCCACCTGTCATCTCCTGCTGCCTGTCTGCCTGCTGCCCATGTGCCCTGATATTTGGTGCCTGCACATCAGCCATCTGCAGGGGTCCAGCTGCTGTGCCCACCCCTGCTGGAACAGAAGACTCCTGACTGCTATACCATCGCTCCACAGCCCAGCCCCAGGACCCAGTTGCCCAACCACACAGGCCTCGGGGGTCGCCATGTTGGGGCAAACACCATCAGAGACCACTGGCGACCACCAGCCAGAGAGGCAGAGGGCTACCAGCTTCAGCGATAAGGAAGTTGGTATCCTGGTGGAGCAAGTTCTGGGGCATTATGATGCCCTCTTCACACCATCGCGTTCCGACAAGGAAAGACGGAGGAGGATCTGGACGGACATAGTGGGGGCCATCAACGTGGAGGGGGTGGCACCCTGAGACCTGAGACACGTAAAGAAGCGCTGGGAGGACTACAAGTCCAGGACCATCAAGAAGGCCCAGTGCCTCCTAGAGGCAGAGGATGCAATGGGGCGCTGGGGCTAGCTTACCAACCAGCACATGAGGGTCCTGGAGTGCATTCGCCCAGTGCTTCGCCACCAGATCCTCAGGATGCAGGCCCATATGGATTCGAGCGGTAAGTGGCCATGCATTGCTGTGTGAAACAGGGCATGTTGCTGTGTGCTAGTAGTCAGCCACTTGCCTGTATGTGTGACATAGGCCATGTATGGATGTGTGTGTGCAGGGACATCATGGTGCTGCATGTGAGACCATTCATGTGTGAACTACATGGATGGTGCATGTGTTACAATGCAACATGGGGAGCAGCATGCGGAATACACCCATTAATGCATGCCTGTCTTTGTTCTTGGACATGGATGGGGTGTGAGAGATGGGTGCTGCTGTCATGGACATGTATGGTGTACATGTCTTTGTGTCTGAGTAGCGTGTGTGTGACTTTGAAACACCATGGATGCATGACACATGTCCGTGACAATGTGTTGATTCACTGATGCAGTCTAGTCATCCTTGTATCCACTGTGTCTGTGGTGTACGAGGCCAGATGCATGAGCCTCCGGTGATGTGTGTGCATGGGATCAGTATGACCCATGATCCATGTGAGTTTGAAGACAACATTTATGTCAAAATTAGCCCTTGTACATGGATGCTAATGTTGATTGCATGCGCCGTGCCTGTTTCTGCATGTGTGTTGCCTGCATTGACCCATGTGTTTTGGAGGGACAGGATGGAAGTGACGTTTGACAGTGCCACTCATGTGCTATTGCTTCCTGTCTAGGGGACTATTGTACCGTACCCTTATGCTTGTGTTCTATGTCTCCCTCTACACAGCGTCGAGTGAAGAAGAGGGTGGAGATGGCGCTGTGGAGGAAAGCGGCGGGGATGCCTCCACTGGCCAGCGATGCAAGGCCCAGCCACCCTCCCAGGAATTACCATCATCCGGGAGCGAGGGGACTGGTGCCGCATCTGCCACTATGGCTGCAGTGGAAGGGCCGGGTGAGCCCCCACAGGGGCTTGCGATGGCAGAAGACGGTGCAGAGCCATCACAGTTGGTGGTCTACACATAGGAGGAGGAGGCCGCTACTGAGCCGCACATGGGGCCTGGTTGGGGTGGTACCACTGGTGCAAGTGGTGCAGTCCAGGGCCAGGGGCAGGAGGCAGCACAGGTCGCCATGGAGGGGCCTGTGCATGTCACTGTCCCTGACCCTGTGACTGCACCAACATGCACCAGCAGGGATGCCCTGTCCTAGGCCCGCCCACAGGTAGGGGGAAGGCCCACGTCATCTGGCACTCCACTACCTGCGGGCGAGGAGACCCATGACCGTATGGGGTCCGTCCTGATTGGTGTCTCCCTCTACACAGCGTCGAGTTAAGAAGAGGGCAGAGACAGCGCTGTGAAGCAAAGCGGCAGGGATGCCTCCACTGGCCAGCGACGCAAGGCCCAGCCACCGTCCCAGGAATTACCATCATCCGGGAGCGAGGGGACTGGTGCCGCGTCTGCCACTATGGCTGCAGCGGAAGGGCCGGTTGAGCCTCCACAGGGGCTTGCGATGGCGGAAGACGGTGCAGAGCCATCCCAGTTGGTGGTCTACACAGAGGAGGAGGAGGCCACTACAGAGCCGCACATGGGGCCAGGTGGGGGTGGTACCACTGGTGCAAGTGGTGCAGTCCAGGGGCAGGAGGCAGCAGAGGTCGCCACAGAGGGGCCTGTGCATGTCACTGTCCCTGACCCTGTGACTGCACCACCATGCACCAGCAGGGATGCCCCGTCCTAGGCCCATCTGCAGGTAGGGGGAAGGCCCACGTCATCTGGCACTCCACTACCTGCGGACGAGGAGACCCATGACCGTATGGGGTCTGTCCTGATTGGCGTCGCGTTGCCCACGCGTGACATTCGTGATGACGTGCGTGCTTCCTGGGGGGACCACGCACACCATCACGAAGAGCTGCGTGGCAACGTGGCACAGTTGGGAGGGGCCCTGGTCCTAGGGTTCCTACATGTGTAGAGCACTCTGGCGGCCCTCTCCTCCTCTGTAGAGACTATGCGCCAGTCGTTCTCCCTGCCGTCTTCCGGCCCAGATTCCACCAGGGCCCCCTGTGGACCTGGCCCGACCAACGCAGCCAGCTTGGTGGAGATCACATCCCTGCCACAGTTGGGAGTCAGAGGTCCAGCAGGGGTGGACACCCCACCAACTGGAGACCAGCAGATGGAGGATGTGCCAGCATTATCAGACAGGGCACATGGACAGCAGCAGCAGGCTCAAGGTGGGAGTGATGATGGCTCGGGGCCATCAACATCAGAGGGGCAGGCATCGGCCGGAGGGTAGGAGGACCCTTGAATGGGAGTGTCTTCCGTGTGGCAGCAGTTGGGCCAGCGGATAGATGCAGAGCGGCGGCGGACGAAGAGGCACGGCTCACCATGGTCAGGGCAGAGTTCTCCATGCACAGGGCGTTGAGGCGGGCTGAGTGCCTCGAGGCAACTCACAGGGAGTTGGAACAGGCCATGACTGCATCCCTGCGAGACCTCGGGGCCAGGGGAGAGGGCCGCCTCCGGGACATCGACATGGAGTTCAATGATGCCCTGGCCCGGGACATCACAGAGTGAGCCGTAGGACTTGCACGCCGCCATTGTATATAGTTAATTAGTGTTAGGTTTCCTTTCTGTTTTTATTTCTTTTGGGGCACTTGGACAATGCCCCACCTTTTTGTATATATTTGTTCATTAGGTAGGGTTTTTTGTAGGTTTCCTTTCAATGGTTGGGCTCATGGACCCTGGATTTGTACTTTGTATATAGTTCAACATTGGATTTCACTTCTTTTTTTTTGTTCTATGGATCAATGGTTTTGTCTTATTTTTTCAATTTTGGATTTGTTTTGACGGACAGACACTTTGGACCCATGTGCTTTTGGATTGATTTGGATTCTGCTTTCACACATTTTTATTTTATATTTTGGACATGCAGTTTTTTCTTAATTATTTCCATTATTGTGTGTTTCATTTCATTCCCTTGCTTTTGTGTTTAATACATTTTTTTTCATACTTCAATGTGTGGTATTCCCTCTTTGGTTTCATGCATGTGACGATGTGTGTTTTCTCAATCACATGCACCCATTGTGTGTGTGTGACAGAAATGTGTTGATGTGCATACTTGCCATTTGGGATGAATCATGTGATGGGGATTTCAATGTGGGTGGATGTAATACTTGGTTTTGTGTTTGCCTTGGGGTGGCGTGGGGTGTGATTTGGATGGCCATAAGGCCCATGATTGTGGATCGTGATGACGTGTTGGGGGGGACATGAGTCGGGGCCTGCTGGCAGGTGCCTGTCACTGCTGGGTGGGTGGGTGGGTGGATGGGGGGACCGAGTCGGGCCTGCTGGCAGGTGCCTGTCACTGCTGGGTGGATGAGTGGGTGGGGGGACATGAGTCAGGGCCTGCTGGCAGGTGTCTGTCACTGCTGGTTGGGTGAGTGGGTGGGGGACATGAGTCGGGGCCTGCTGGCATGTGCCTGTCACTGCTTTGGGGGGGCATGAGTCAGGGTCTGCTGGCAGGTGCCTGTCACTGCTGGGTGGGTGAGTGGGTGAGGGGACATGAGTGGGGGCCTGCTGGCAGGTGCCTGTCACTGCTGGATGGGTGAGTGGGTGGGGAGACATGAGCGGGGCCTGCTGGCAGGTGCCTGTCACTGCTGGGTGGGTGGGGGTGCAGGGACATGTGTCGAGGCCTGGTGGCAGGTGCTTGTCACTGCTGGGTGGGTGAGTGTGTGGAGGAACATGAGTCGGGGCCTGCTGGCAAGTGCCTGTCACTGCTGGGTGGGTGAGTGGGTGGGGGGACATGAGCGGGGCCTGCTGGCAGGTGCCTGTCACTTGTGGGTGGGTGGGGGTGCAGGGACATGAGTCAGGGCCAGGTGGCAGGTGCTTGTCACTGCTGGGTGGGTGAGTGTGTGGAGGAACATGGGTCAGGGCCTGCTGGCAGGTGCCTGTCACTGCTGGGTGGGTGAGTGGGTGGGGGGACATGAGTCAGGGCCTGCTGGCAGGAGTCTGTCACTGCTGGGTGGGTGAGTGGGTGGGGGGACATGATTCGGGGCCTGCTGGCATGTGCCTGTCACTGCTTTGGGGGGACATGATTCCGGGTCTGCTGGCAGGTGCCTGTCACTGCTGGGTGGGTGAGTGGGTGAGGGGACATGAGTGGGGGCCTGCTGGCAGGTGCCTGTCACTGCTGGATGGGTGAGTGGGTGGGGGGACATGAGTCGGGGCCTGCTGGCAGGTGCCTGTCACTGCTGGGTGGGTGAGTGTGTGGAGGAACATGAGTTGGGGCCTGCTGGCAAGTGCCTGTCACTGCTGGGTGGGTGAGTGGGTGGGGGGACATGAGCAGGGTCTGCTGGCAGGTGCCTGTCACTGCTGGGTGGGTGAGTGGGTGGGGGGACATGAGCGGGGCCTGCTGGCAGGTGCCTGTCACTGCTGGGTGGGTGGGGGTGCACGGACATGAGTGGGGGCCAGGTGGCAGGTGCTTGTCACTGCTGGGTGGGTGGGGGTGCAGGGGGACATGCGTCGGTGCTCACTGGTGCATGGTGACATGTGGGCTGGCTGGGGGGCATGGCCAGGGTGGATGGGCTGCCTGCGGGGCATGGCCAGGGGTGCAGGGTAGTCCACTGTGTTGTGGGCTGCCTGCAGGGCCTGGGGAGGGGGGAGAGGGCACACCTGGGAGGACACACACTGCCAATTCGTGTTGGGGAACCCCTCTGAATACACGTACCCTGCTCGGCCAAGGGCTATCGCGTGTAAAACGTCCCGCGCACCCCCAGAATACACATACCCCTCCCGTGGCAGCGAAAACGCATGTAAAACTCTCTGCGCACCCCTCAGAATACACCTACTCAGCTTGCACTAGGCCTATTGCGTGTGATACTACACGCACACCCCCGAAATACATGTACCTTGCTCGCACAAGGCCTATCGTGTGTAAAACGTCCTGCGCACCCCTCTGAATATACGTACCCCACTCGGCCAAGGACTATCACGTGTGATACTTAACACGCACCCCCGAAATACACGTACTCTGCTCGCACAAGGCCTATCGCGTGTAAAACATCCCGCGCACCCCTCTGAATACACGTACCCCGCTCGGCCAAGGCCTATCATGTGTAAAACGTCCCGCACACCCCCAGAATACACATACACCGCTCGCACAAGGCCTATCACGTGTGATACTTCACGTGCACCCCCAGAATACATGTTCCCCGCTCGGCGGCCGAGGGAGGGGTGCGTGTATTCTGTGGCGTGCGTGGGAAGTTTTACACGCATTTTCGTGGTTCGGGGCTGTGCGCCATGTACTGGATTTGTGCGCTGGTCATGGCGCATGGGGTGGGGTTGGGGGCTTAACTGGCGCTGCGGCGGGGTCGCTGCGCCACTCTGCACCACGGCTGCTTATGGATGTTGAAATCCATGAATACGCTGTGCGCTGAAATGGGTTTTGGTGCACGTGGCTGGCGCAGACTGCTGCACGCGCACACTGTGCGCCAGCTGCGTGCGCCACTTGTGCGCCAAATTCTATGAATTAACCCCTTAGTTACTTAAGACTGATGAACATGAAGTTATAACAATACATATTTTAATCATTATATCATACAAAAATAAAATCTTTCTAAAAGACATAAAAAACACAAATTGATGTGTACCAACAAAGAACAAATTCACAAAACACATAATTCATCAAAACCTAAAGGTAACTGGCCTATTATTAACTATTATATGACAGGTGTAGGAACTAATAGAAACAACTTGCACTCCGGGTTGTCAGGCACTTTTGATAACAAATTGGCATTAGCTATGTATAAATAGATTTTCTTCTGAATTACACCACAGTAGTAACAAAGAGCCAAAACATTTGTATATGTTTTTTTTCAGAGTGTGCAATCATTGTCACTGTTTGAGCTACTGCGCAGATATCGTGTTCAGAAATGGTTCCTCACATGCCACACAAGAAATAGAAGGTTAGTGACATATCCAGCATGCACAAGATAGGGACATGTTAATGGTTTTTGTAGTTTTTAGTAACCAATATTGTATTTTGTTTTATTATAGTTCACCACACGAATAGGGACAGATGTCATGCAATACATCTTGTTGTGAATAAGTTGTATAAACAAGAAACATCCTGAAGATGGGTCCATTGAACTACGTTATTGAGACTAATCCAGACAGTTTCTTTTGTTGGACCTAGGAACACACTTAAGTGTTGACACAGAGATATAAGACTCAGGTTTGGGAAGAATTGTTCATAGAGTGGATTATTACAACTTCCCTGCACCTTCCTATACTTACCTCACATCCACTTCAAATAATATGAGAGGTTTTGAAGAATTATGTGTTTTGTGTATTTGTTCTTTGTTGGTACACATCAATTTGTGTTTTTCATGTCTTTAGAAAGATTTCGTTTTTGTATGATATAATGATTAAAATATGTATTTTTACAACTTCATGTTTCTCAGTCTTGAGTAACTGAGACTATTCTCCCTTTCTTTGTTTTGCGTGTGGCTAGCCACACCTTTTGGATGTGAAGGAGGGAAGCTTTTCTGTGGAATCTGTGTATATAGGATTATTATTTGGCCCTTATCCACACAGCCCCCGAATAAAGAGGACCACCCAGCTCTTTTGCAGCCTGTGTTCCACAATGGGGCATACTGAACCTCTGTGAGTGCCCCGGTCCATTGTCCCTTCATTTTCACAGGATTGGCCAGCTTCACTGTAAAGTTGTATATTCTGTTCCCTGGAAACGTCTTGGTGAGGCGTTGCTGGGTAGCATAATATAAAAAGACGTAGACGTAGATTTGTCAGGCCACCCCAACAATTTCACTAAATATTGTTTTCTGGCTCCACGCCCTTTACTTATTATGACTTTTTCCATTCTATAAACGCTGCAGGTCTTTACTGGTTTTCTGGGTCTCCTCCCTATAAAAAACACCTTGTACATCTTCCCCCAAATAGTCAATTAGTCTGTATAGGTAAAGACCCTCCCGCTGAGCCACTCCATCTATAATAAAGATGTCGTTGCTATAGTTCTGTTCATACCCCTTTGTAATGACGGCCTTGTGTTTTGAAATCTACACATGATCCCCCCCTTTTAAGTGGTATAAGTGTTGTCAATTTAAAAAACCTTTTACCGTACAGTTCTTTCCAAGACCACCAGAGAATTCAACGTTATTACAGCGGCTGGGGTGCTTTTAATAGATCTGTGATGCAGGTTGTTAAACACATTTATAAATGATGGCAGCACCTCTGCATATCTACGGGTGTTTTTAGCTGTGAAATATCACCAGAGCCGTGTTTTAAAGTTGCATATAATACGCTCTACAATTGAGGCTTTTACTTCAGAGTGTGTAACACAGTGATGCACCCTGTGTTGTTTTAGAAGATTCTGCATCAGCTTAAACTCTTTACCAGTGTCCATCTGTAGTTTAGCAGGAACGTTGCCTTTGTTAAATATGTGCTTAAAAGCCGTTGCCACGCTATGGCCCGGCTTCTTCTTCAAAGCCTCAACATAAGCATATTTTGATAGAACATCGTTGACTGCTAGAATATAGCGAAAACCATTGTTATCTTTGTGAAACTGACTCAAATCCATAATATCTCCCTGTCATTGTTGATCGACCTCACATACTGTGGTCATTCGCCGTTTAAATTGTTTACGGGCCAGCTTATGCAGCATATAAGCCTCCTCCCCTGCAAGCCACGTCTTAACAGCTCCCCACAGTACCTTCTCACCATCGTATTGCAGTTTAAGCACAGGCTGTCAAGCCCTCCATAACTAACGACACCTCCTTCATCATGATATATTTTTGACAGCTTCTGGCCAGATACGTTTGCCCATAACATCACAAAATAAAGACAAAGTCAGTTTTTATAAACAACAGATGTTTATTCACATTTAAAACATCAACTTTTATTCAAAATATATTCACATTAAAACACTTAAACAATCAGTCCTGTTATAGATTTCAGAATACATGTGAAACACATTGTATGCCACCACTTCTTTAAACAATAATGTTACACTTCATTAGGTGCTAATTTATATATACTTTATCCCCGCCCATTTGGGAACAGTTTTTTCAAGGACGTTTCTAACACCAGTTGGACACATGCGTCTGAACTGCTTCATTTTCAAAAGAGGGCTGTTTGACACAGCTATAGCCCATAATCTTTTAGCTACACATCATTCAGTTCCTGCACCAATCCTTAGCTGCGTCAGTGGTTGTGTCAGCTGCATCATTTCTATAATGCGTCTAGTGCTCAACATGAAACATATTTTATGTAGCGAATTATCTGCATAAGATAATTCCAAACATTTGTGAGCATCCTGCTGGGGATCATTAATTTTAAGTCTGTAGCACCATCTGTAAAAGTGTTGTTTTAGACACGCCCCAATAACAATGGCCATAATCCCCTGGGTGGCATAAAGATCGGCGTAAAAAGTAGCTGTCGTGTCCATATCGGTCTCCATTATTGTAGCACAGTCCTTACACAGACGGTTATCCCCCGGGCTTTCAATTAGTTTTGAAAAACAAGCACAATGCATAATAACCTTGTCTCTAAGGCTTTCGGCCAACATCAGCGAAAGACATACCTTTCATAGGCTACTTTCAAAATAACTAGGGTTTTCAAGTTATTTGGAACAGCAAGCACAGTGACTATTAATAGTCTCTATGCAGGCTGGTTCCCCTCACTCCTGCACTCATGCTCCTGTTTATCATAAAGGCTCCGGGGTTGCCAATTCATTCTATATCATCATTGCTGCATGTAGAATCATAGCTTCACAGTCTTTGAACCTCATTATAACTGTGCCGGTCCTGTAACAATGGTGCTGGTAAGCCTACCAGCACCGTGGTTACTGGACCGACACAGTACGACTCTGCAAGTGGGTGCCGTCCCGCCCGCCAAGGTCAGACCTGCAAGGCGAGATGGCGCCCGCTCGTAGAGTTCTCACGGGAGCACCGGCACAGTTGTTAACGGTGCCCATGTGTTAAGAAAGGTCTGTTAAGAAAGGAAGAAGGCAATGAATATGGCAAGGGAAATGTGCACGGAATCGCACAGTGAACAACTTTGAATCTAACAACGTGCATACAATACCCAAGACTCGTGTATACTAAAACCCAGGAGTGCAAATAGAGTGAAACAAAAATACCAATATATGAAAAGGGATGTGGGGTAAGCACTTAGAACCTCCTTATGACTGAAAGGAAAGTCGGCAAATTCCTTACCCACTATGCTATTACAGATACTGACAGCGCTAAGCCCACGAAGAGGGCAAGCAAGGACAGGATCTGTGAGCTGACACTCTGGATGATACTGAATAAGGAACTTAGAAACAGTACTCACGAGGACCGGAAAGACCACTTGAATGTCAGTAAACCCACGAACCCAGTTGACCAAACAGGGACCCAGAAGGCTATAACAGCAATGGGTGGGGAATAACTAAATACATAAGACCCAAGTTAAAGGGCAAGTAGGAATTGTGATCATAGAATAATGAGGAAAACAAAAGGCATTCACACAGGAGCAAGTTACAACAGCACCCCACACCTAATAACCAATGGGAAATAAATGCAGAAGTGCAATGGAAAACATGGAATGGATCCCAATAGAAAGTAAGGATCAGGAGCAGGTAAAATGATATCACAAAAGGAAATCTTTCCCACCCATCCAAGGAGAAAAGGCAGGAAGCTAAATCTATAAAGGGAAAGACTAATGCATCAAGTTTTTCAGTAGCAAAGGACAACATCAAAGAAACAGAGAACACAGGCAAATTGGGTTGCATCAAAAGGTAAAGCACTGAGAAAGGCTGCCTGCAGACAGAGGAAGACAGAAAGGGAAATCCAGAAAGTAGAAATCAATTAAGCACATAAATTCGAAATCCAGGGCAGAGGGACAAGAAACAGGAACTAGGAACTAGGCACAAAAGCTAGGAACAAGGGACCAGTCACAACATGAACACTGCAACAATGACCAGCGCTGGACTGAAGCAAACTGAGGCTTTTAAAGCTGCTTAACGAGCACACCCCACAGGTGTGCCGCCTGCTGCACCTGCAGCCACAGGTGTTGCCTATCCTCCACCCAACCTTGTCCTGCAAGGGAGGAGGTGAAGCAGTGAGCCAGGCATTCTGGGAAGCATAGTCATTAGATTAAAGTAGCATGCTGGCTGCCAAAAACCTGGAATGGATCCGGAAGGGAAGTAACTTGGAAAATAAGGATTTAGCGCTCCCAATTCATCACAGCACTGTAGCATAAGGTTCGGAGGAAATGTCCAGTAGGGAATAAACCCCAAAACATGCCCCCAAGTGGCGGGAACGGGAGCGAAGGGAGCGAGCCGTGACACCATGCTCCTGTGTCCCCATTCCTATGGAGTCCTCTAGGACTCTGTGGGAATGGGGACTAACAAAATTACCGGCCAGCGGACTTGGAATAGCCCGCTAACACCTGGAAGTCAGACACCAGTAATTAATTACGAATCTGGCGGATACCTGCCGGTTTTACTGGCATGGCTACCGCTGGACCGGTAATGAGGCCCCTTGTCTTCAGAGCTCACATCGGCTGCAAATGGTTGCTACACATCCGTATTGTCATTGTCCGTAAACTCTTCGGGTTCATAGTCAGCCATTAAATCTTCCATTCATCATACACCATCAAATCCACATGGCTTCCTAGGGGTGTTTTTCATGTTGTAACTGTAGCTATTCATCATTGCTGTTTTCCTGAATAGTCCCCCTGCAAAGCTCAAAAAGCACTGTGTTTTCCAGCTCACCGCAAAAAGCTACATATCTGGGTTGTGAAGCCCACCCCCGATGCCATCACAACCTTAAACTGGCCTTTTCAAACAAATGCATATACAAATGTTATACAATTTATATAAAATGTATTAAAGATCTTGTCAAAATGCATGCCAACTCTATATAAAAATAATATAAAGTTTATATAAACATTATTCAAATGTACTCCAACTTTATTTAAAAGATGACATCACCCAGCTTTATATTACAGTTCTATTAAATCTACTATCAAGCCTTAAACACTCAACCCAGTCCTTTGTCATCAAAACGTCATAACCTGACACTCGCATATCTCCTCACAATTCACCTTGCTCTCGACCAGGCAACAGTGCACACGCGATGTTCCCATCTTTATATAGATTTATATAAAGTTTATATAAACTTTATAGAAAATCATCTCAACCTCATCTCAAAGTACACCCACACTTTATATGAAACAATATACATTTGATATAAAATTGATATCAACTTTGTTATTACATCTATATTAAATGTATATCAAACCCATATCAAACGCCTATCAAAAGGGCAGCATAAATACCGGAAGCAGAGGGTGTTCCCACCTGTCAAGATGTCATCTCTTTAAAAAGGGGGCCCCATCTACTACTTATAGTGAATTATGGAACATGTCATTCTTTGATTACTTCTGTGATGTGTGAGGTAGTGTGCATCCTGGAACATGTAGTCATGCAGACCATCAGACCCAATGAGGTAGAAAGTAGTTTGGTGGTGACTCTCTTTCTGAAACCTATAGGGCCTGATTTACAGAAGCCTTTTATAATGGCACTATCCCATTGGGAAATGCTCTGTGAATAAGACCCATAGTCTTGTGAGAATCTCTCTACTGAGGGAGCTAGAGCACATTCTCTGAAATGCAGCTCTTTGATAATATCTACATTCAGGTATATTCCAACTTGGGACATGCAGACCTGTGCAGGTATCTATTAAGTGACATGAAATGCATTGCAGGGCATGCAGTCTTGTGCACATCTCTATACTGATGGACACAGTGGCCATTTTGGGGCATGTATACCTTTAAGAGGCCTCTGTAGAGAGTGAGGTATAGTGCATTCTCTGTGACGTACACCTGGGAATGGACTGGTACTTAGTAAGGGCAATTGTATACAGGGAGATGGAGCCTTGGTGGGTGTCCTCCCTCATGCTGGCAGGAAGGGATCTCCTTGTGCTTTGTGGCCCTCCCTCCATTCTGAATTAGTCAGGGGGCATATAAGGCTGTAGTAGGTCTCAAAGAGGGTGCATTTTGTAGTATGTGTAGTGGTCCTTTGGGACTGTGTACCATGAGTAACATGAGTATACTCTCATCCTGAGTCATGTAGTATTTTGATGTATTGTTGTACTCAGTGGGAGAATGTGTTGTTGTGGGAAATAGTGAGTGTGTCCATGTAGATTAATTGAGATACTGTTATGTGTTTGGTGAAGTCATCTATAGAGTCCTTTTATGGTTGCTGGACTGAGTGGAGGAGGGTGCTTTATGTGAAATAGTGTTTAGCAGCAGTATTTTTATAGTGAGAGGCACACTGAATTTTAACAACCTAAGTTGTGCCTAGTCATGGAAAAATAAGAGTGCATTCAGTCATGTAGTTGGAGAGTCTGGTCATATGCTGGCAATAACTAGCACTTGATGGGAATATCTGCACAGCTGGGGCACTACCTAGTATATGAAATGTCACTGTAAATATGAACTGAACCTGGGTATGTAATGCCTTTACCAGGCGTGTGATGCCAGTGGACGAACAGGTGAGCTTGTAGCTGGCATACTTGGGCAAACCTGGGAATTAAATGCAACTTCATGAGCATAAGAAGGCGGCACTGGAAACTTGATGGCACGAGATATAGTTGAGGATTTCTTTTAGAATACATTTGTCAATCAATTTACCATCAGGGGAATGTATACTTTCTTTTTTATAAAATCTTTATTTGTCTTTAGTCAAAAAAGACCTTTACAAATATTTCGCTCTTAAGTTACATTGTTTAGTTACAGAAAACAAAACATAAAAACATTTAAACATAAAAACATAGCATGAGAATAAAATCAACAAAACCGTATCACCTTAACTAGTAGACTGAGAAATACCATAATAACACGACTCTTTCGATTTCACTCTCAATGATCTTCAACAATTTTGCTGTTTTAATCATTGATGAGTTTGTGGAACCCCACATACATCTTGTCCAGATCCATTCTCTAGCTGTATATGTATTAGCTTGTCTAAAAGAATTCATCATGTTGCAACGCTCACTTTCAAAGTGAGGGCAATAGAGGAAAAGATGTTTTAAAGTTTCTGGTGCGTGATTGCAAAAGTGACATAGTTCATCGATCTGATCTAAAGTCAGTTTGAGCCAATGTTTTTTTCTAACTCGTGTATGGAAAAGATCAAAACGGAATCACATAAAGGTTCGGCGAATTTTGGAACAAGGACATAGTGTTAAATACGACATACGAGGTACTCGCCGATGGACAAATTTACTATATTCTGCGAACGAAGTATAACTTGCTATCTGCATACAGGTTTCTGCCCAATCATGTTGGAATAATTTTTTCTTGATTTTTTCCTCACAAAACTCCAGGTCTGTAACAGGGATGTTGATCTTTTCCATCACCAAAAACATTTGTACTTTAAATTGATTCATTGAACAGATGTTTTTCCTCCTTAGCATTTGATTGCGGTCTATGTGTAAGGAATTTCTGGGGGGAAACAATATTTTTGCAAAATTCAACAACAAACACCAATAATATCTCGCAGAAAGCGAAGTGAGGCCAAATTAGTGTCTAATAATGGCGTTTGGGATTGTAGAGGGGAGCCCTAGCGTATATTTCCAGATTTGTCCTTGAAGTTGATCTAAAAAAGGACCCAAATCATAAAGAAAAAGCTCGACTCCATATAACAGAATAGCCTCCACTTTTTTCAAATAAAATTCTAGGAGAGGCGTTAAGGGAAAGTTACAAATTTTATGTAACAGAATCTTCATTTGGCATTTTAGGGGTACAGATTTGAATAGGAAAAGATCCTTCATTCGTTTATACGTCGTATTCTTAGATAGTATGACCCCCAAGTAAGGTAGGTTAATGGAAATTGAAATGGGTGAAGTATCAAATTTCCATACAAATTGACGTACCTTCTTTTTGTTTGAAAATATGATTATATTAGATTTTTGGGGATTAACAGTCAAATTGTTTCTCTTGCAATAATACATGAAACTTTCTAATTTGGATTGAAGCCCAACCTGGGTACGATCAAAGAGCAGAATGTCATCTGCGTATGCTAACCATGACAAAGAAAAATCGCCAAGCCTAATTGCAAAAGATTTGTCTGTGTTCCAAATGTCCTCTATATCAGAAAGATAAAAGTTAAACAGAATGGCTGCAAGGTTGCAACCCTGTTTTACTCCTGTGAAACATGGAATAGCCTGTGTTAGAGAGCCCAATCTGTCAATTCTGACTTTAAAATTTGTTTTAGAATGAAGCATTTGAATAAGTGTGATAAGATATTGAGGGAGATTGACTTAAGGAGTTTCTCCCAGAGTTTGCCTCTAATCACACAATCAAATGCCGCTTTTAAGTCCAGAGAGGCAACAAATATAGGGCTGTTAGCAGGACTGGTGGCATGTGCAATATGTGCCAAGATACAAGCATTGAGGGGAGTACCCATCCCTTTATGAAAGCCAACTTCAGATCGGCAAAGAGAGTTATTTGACCGTGCAAAACTTTCTAATTCTTGTAGGATCAATGAAGCAAAAATCTTGGCTGCAACATCAATGATCGCGACCAGTCTATAGTTATTGGGATCTGTAATTGAACCTTTTTTATGAAGCGGAATGATAATTGATGTGAGCCAAGAACTGGGGATTTTTTTGGACCTAAATATTTCTTGAAACATGCTCATGAAGATGGTAGCCCAGAAAAGCGGATCATCCCTAATTAAACACGGGGGTAGTCCATCAGGACCAGCACATTTGGACCCTTTTAGTTTCTGAATTGAAGCAAGGATATCTGACTTGTCCCAAGGGCAACGATCCGGGATTAGATGACATTCGGTAAGCTGTTCAAAAGAAGTGAATTCTACAGGGAGTTCATATTTGCAACGAAAGAAATAAAACCAAGTTGTACTGTCTATACAAGAGTCAAATTCACGTGAGGTTACTTTATCAGTTGATCTTATAGTTTTCCAGATCTGTTTAGATTTACAGTGACATATTAAGGTGACAATTCTTTGATTTTGCCGTATTTTATATAAAATCCTAGTCTCCTTAAGTAACTTTTTATAGTTGACTATGATAGTTTTTTTTAGAAGGATATATTCAGGATTGAGCAAATTCATCCTTGCCTTCCTTGCCACACGCAACTCCCCATTTTTTTTTTCTTTTTTAGCAAGGCTACCGTAATGTCACATGCTCTTCGATCTTCTTTCTCAACATCTTGCCCAATCACTTGATTAGAGATATCACACAAGTGTTTATCAATCATGTCCAAGTTCCACTGTACAATTATAGAAAAGTGAACAGGATCTCCACTTATACAAGACCAAAAATCTCTATTTACTGACGATGTAAGTTTCCTGCAGGTTGATGGAGACCAATTGATTGAACAGCGTGGGCTGTTACATTGAATGGTTATTAGCTGGGGTTCACTCAGAGATTTTATAAAGAAGTTTGGAATGGAAGTTGTTAACATTAAATGGTCCCCCAAATTAGACATGATGGTATCGACCTTGGACAGTCTGCCAGAAAGTTGTACGGTGGAAAACATATGATCGATCCAAAACTGAGCAGTGCCCCGTTTCCAAGTAAACCTCTTATGAGTGTCTGCTGGGGATGTTAGAACAATGTTCCATGCTTTAAGAAAATTTCTCCACACATTCCCTTTCTGTAGAGAGGCATGTAAATAAAACGAATTAGAACCCATACAGAAGGGGTTGGATCCAAATGCTGAGTTAAAATCATCTCCAATGAGGATTTCAGCATCATGAGCTTTATTAAGAGCCTCATTAAGGATTTCACCAAATAGTTCACCTACAGTTTCAATGGAATATTGCATGGGGTTCCAATAAAGTGAAATTAAGAGAATATTTTCTTTCAGATTCTCATCAAAAGTGATATCACAAATTAGACACAAATCACATTTGTAAACATTATTAAGAGTGAATTTTAACCTTATATCAAGCAGGATCATCAACCCCCCTGTAGGTCTACCTTCTGAACCTTTGTTAGCATGATGAAAGCATACAAAAACACCATCCAATTCTACACACTTTAATGCCATGGTCTCCTGTATAAGTAATATGTTGGGCAGGTGTTCTGTTTTTACACTATGGGCCTCATTACGACCCTGGCGCTAATGGTTTAACGGCGCCGTAAAGAGCGTCGGCGCCGTTAAACCATTAGCGCCTGATTACAAGGTTCCTTAGCGGGTTGGAGGCTTTAACGCCTGCTTTTTGCAGGCGTTAAAATCCAACCCGCTAAGGGACCTTGGAGCTAATTACGGCAACCGTAATTTACGGTGCCGTAATTAGCGCCTTCTCCGTCCCCATTATGCCCTATGGGGCAAAATGGGAATGGGGAAGGGCAAATGGTGAATGGGGAATTACCGCCCCCGCCAACCTTGTGATGGGGGCGGTAATTCCGCCATCCACCATGCCGGAGACCGGCATGGACCATGGTGCTAATAGCACCATGCTCCAGCGCCTGGGTCGTAATGAGGCCCTATCTCTCCATTTTACCAAATTACAGAAGCCACAGCAGTTCCACGACACGATGGTAAGGTCATGAATTTATGATTCGGTCGTGCGTGGAGTTGGTGGTATTAACTGCTGTTTTGATCAGAGGTTCAAGCCATTTAAGCCCGTTTAGGGCGTTTGTAAGGGCAGAAAGTTGTTCCATCATATTTTTATTATGATCGTTTGGGCCTTGCGTGGAAGGAATGAGATCACCATTCACTTTCAGAGGAGGAGGTTGAAATTCCAAAAAGTCCATTGCTTTTTTTAGTTGGGGGAATCCAACCATTTCAAGACCTAAAATTAGAAGGTCGGCCTGGTGCTCCCAAATCAGTTTCGCGATAATGGGTGATAGCATTCTGGACAACATTCTGTTATTGTTCTCATTGGGTAATCTCATCCACTCAATGTCATTGTTAACCAGGCTTCTAAGTGATGGAATCTTATAAAGTGAATTCATTAAATAAGATCGATTGATACGAGCCGTGCCATTGTTCTTATTATCACTTTTCCAACCAATTATGTTCTTCATTTCACAAGGTATGTTCTGAAACTGTTGAAGAGTATCCTTAAGTGTATCTTCAAGGGTAGTCTCTAATAGCTTTTTAATGCCAACAAGTTCCTCTTCTTCTGCTTCAGTAGCACTTCCGCAGACTTGGTGTGGAACTTTTGTAGATGTTGCAGTACCATGCTTGATGTTTGATTTTGGAACGATCTCTGAGGGTCCATCCACTTTGCCGCGGGCAGAAGATAAGGGTGTAATCAAATTTTGACCCTGATCCTTCCTACTTTGATTTTGGTTTCCAATGTATCCTTGTTTAATATGAATGTCTAGACGGCCTTCCCCTTCTTTGGGAATGGCTTCCAGAAGTGATGCCACTTTTTCTAATACTTGCTTGGTTGTCTCAGCCCTTAACCGTTGTTCATCTTGTGCACATAGAATTGGTGACTCACGTGGGCAACCTTCATTGCCACTTGTTGCCCCGATTTTTTTTAACCCATCAGTTTTCTTTGTAGAAATGTCTGTGAAAAATCGATTTAGGTGAGGTTGGATCTTTTTTTCAATAGACATACTTAAATCTGATTCCGTGTCGTGTTTTCCATCTTTCTCGCTGACCTCACTGTTTACAGCTCTCAGATTCAAGATTTGTTTTTCATTTGTAGTCGTCGCCTTTTTTGAAGGGATTACTTGTATAGTTGATGAGCTAAGTTGCACTGCTGTTTTGCTCTCCTCATTTAATTCATTTAAATTCAAGTTTTGTTCTAAGGGAGCTACAAATGTTGTTACTTTGCTTGGACATGTTTGTACTGCATTATCTTGCGCAAGTTCAGACGCCAATTCATGCATTTTTTTCACTCCGTGCATAGAGATAGCTTTGTTCTTGCGTCTTCTTTTTAGGGCTTTAAGATGATTTTTCTTAGATCTCCTTGATAAGAAATAGTCATTTTCCTTTGCACTTGAACCATCTTGTTGCGAATCGTTACTTTTATCCTTTTCGATTCATTTTATCAGAGTCGAGGGACTATCAGGAGTGAATACAGTCCCACTTGTGTTCACAGTGTAACTTCCTCGGTTATGACCATTTCTCGAATGTTATCTTTCGGTTCAATTTGAGCCAGTGTTTTTTCTACTTGTGGTAGGCTATCGTGTTGCAACTTTGCAATGTCTAGATAGCCCATTTTTACATTGTCTGCAAGGGATGAAATGTCCACTCCTGAGTTTTCTTTACCACTAAGTATTTGTGCAAATGTAGTTGGAATTCTATGATACAGAAATGGCTCATTAGTAGTTTGCGAACCAGCTTCTTTTTTTCCATATTGCCTCTAGAATGAAACAGATCATATTTTAATAATGTAGATGTTCTAACAAGACAATCAGAGTGATAGATGGGGCATGCTTCTTGTGCCAAAATGTAACCCTCAATGTTTGCTAATTGCGTGTTCTTTGTCACAAGATCTTTTTTGATCTCTTGCAGGAGCAGATGGGAATATTCGTGCCCTCGATCCAGTAAATTTAGAATTCTTGTAAAAATGGGAGATCATCGATCCTCTGCTGAGGCCTTTTGTCTACAGGTATTTCTTGTGATAAAGGCAAGTCTGGTAGATTGGAAAAGTTAAGGACTGGAAGAGAAGTATTCACGTTTCTCTGTTCGAAGGATTCATTCTGTGTGTTTGTTTTGTAAATATAATTCATAGTTGGTGAACTGGTCGTGGGCATTTGTTTGCAGCACACATCTATGTTTACATTCCCAATACATGGATGATTTGCATCATTAACACTTGATTTATGGAAATGTACATGCTCCATAAGCATACCATGTGTAGAAAACAGAGTGGAGGGCCCGAGCGATAGCCTAATTCTTTTGTCTAAATCCGTCATAATCACTGGAGCAAGCAAGGATATGTCGGAAATAGGAAGATACTTGTTTTCATGTATGTCATCGATGATTTTTTGCACATTAAGTGTGTGTTCATCAGCAGCAAATGGATCGTTCATAAGATCTTCATTAACTTTTTTTAAGGAACATATTTTTTTTGGGCTAGATGCCTCAGCTTTGCTTTCAGGTATAGAAGTCTTCTCATCTATTTCCTCAGCGTGACTTGACATAGATAAGAAGGAAGGTTTCCCATTCAGCGAGGCAGAAAGACTAATATATTTTTTTTTATTTACATTTTTTGGAGAATCTGTTGATGAAAGCATTTTTGCGGGCCCCACCTTCCTCTTTTTGCCGTTTCTGAGAACCGATTCTATATAGTGGACACTGGAAGCGTGCAAATGATCAGTGCTCTTAGGCAACAGTGAGGAAGGAAAATAACACTGCTTCCACTCGATTAAGTCGAGTCTATTACTCAGAAAAAAATAGGCAATTCAGTCCCTGTTTTCAACAGAAATGTTCCCCCTACCGCGCCCAAAGAAGGCGTTAGCTAACAAGTAATGAGCCCCGCTGCTCGCGCCGCGTGAACAGCAAACAGTACTTCGGTGTACTTCATGGTGCGCGGCGCGTGTGCGCGAGGGCTCTGCTATTAGTTCTTGCAGAGGGGGCGGTGCAGCCAGAAGGGGCAGTATCCCAAATAGAGGACACACCTTTGGGAGGGGAGCAGAGAGAAATAGAATGAATGAGCAACAAAAACCACTAGAGGGCCACAACCAGTATACACTAGTAAGTCAAACAAAATAGTTACGCATAAGCAACGTGACCCTGGTTTTGAATTAACTACAAAGCATGGGAACAATACAATGCTGAATACGTAACTTAACCCACTATGACTGACACGATGACTACATGTCTTAACACACTCTGGCTGACACGATGACTAGGTGTCTTAACGCACTGTAGCTGTCACGTGGGCACAGCGTGCAAATTTCTCGTTCCTAAAGTTTGTAGTTTAGAGGAATATGCTACGAAAGTCCACACAATGGGTATTCACCTTGAGAGGAAGTCAGAGCAAGTCCAGGCAACCAGGTGTTGCCGCTTCAGACGCCCTGAGCGCTTCTGGAGTTCCGTTGGTGTAGGGCCAAGCCGCGGTCTCCAAGAAGCAGTGTAATCCGCAGCAGCAGCAAGAAAGAGGATAGCGCACACGCCCGCAGCCCGCAGCAAACAGTACTTCGGTGTACTTTGCGGTGCGTGGCACGGGTGCGCGAGGGCTCTGCTATTAGTTCTTGCATAGGGGGTGGTGCAGCCAGAAGGGGTGGTATCCCAAATAGAGGACACACCTTGAGAGAAAGTCAGAGCAAGTCCAGGCAACCAGGTGTTGCCGCCTCAGACGTCCTGAGCGCTTCCGGAGTTCCGTTGGTGTAGGGCCAAACTGCAGTCTCCAAGAAGCAGTGTAATCCGCAGCAGCAGCAAGAAAGAGGACAGCGCACATGCCCGCAGCAAACAGTACTTCGGTGTACTTCGGTGTACTTCGCGGTATACTTTCTTTTTATTCTGTGGATAGATGATTAACATGTTCCACTGCCACTAATGGAATCAGAACAAAATATTAACCATGAAGTGTTAAGAAACACTTAAATATGTATGATATTTTAAGTCAAAGATAATATGTTATGCCGATTGGTAACTGTAAATCTCACAACTGGAGTAGTCATTGCATTCATCACGCTCGTTGAACAAGTTGCAGATGCAGCCTTAACTCCATATTTGTTAACATGCTGTTTATTTTTGCACTCCACAATCCAGGAGCTGTCCATATGGCTAACCTGCCCAGTTGGTACACCACAAACAAAATATCGATTTTAATTTTGACACAGGCAACGGGTACTTCTGTCCTGCATCCATCAACACCAACATTTTCTGCAACTGCCTTCCCGCTATCCGACTAACACACCCTGCCCTCCTTTCTTACAGAGCCATGTGCAGCAACGCGGCCAAAACTGGTTGAAAGGTGCTATATAAGACCACTTTACATTACATTAACACTGTGTGAAGTAGCCATGGGTGGGGAGCTTCCCATCCTGATGAGTCACAGGCCTGCAACAAAATATGTGGACCCTGATACTTTCTTTTATAAATCAAGCACTGAGGTTTAGGCTTCAGTTAGGGCAGTATCTGGGCTACCCTTTCACAGCCCCCTGGTCAATGTGATGTTAGCAGTGGAAGGGACAGATGTGAGATTGACTGAAAGAATCATGGTCTGTCGACCCTGGGCCAGTAACTTGGAAGGGGTGAGTCTCCTGGTGCACAACATCATGTTACTCTCACTTGACTTCGGGTTAGTGGGGGTGGGGGGGTCTGAGGCCGTTAGAGAAAAAAATCTACATTGCACATAATTGAACCAGGAGAACATTATCAGGAGGGGGATCTTCAACACACAGACATGCTGGGTTATGGGCTGGCAAAAAATACATTGGTCCACGTGCTGTGGAGATGTCTGAAGGAAGGGGTGTGAGGATGCATATTGAGGAGGACCTTGACATTTGCATCACAAATACCTATGAATTGATGGTTCTCGGGGAGAGAAAGGATTAGGCAACATCCCCTAAAACAATAAGATCTGGGTGAGATGGTTGACCATGTTTGTTCGCCAGGTGATCCTGCATGTCTGGAAATCCCACCAATATTCCACAGTAGGGGAATGGGCAGACTGTCCAGGAGATCTTCACTATGGAGCAAGTCCTGTAGAATTGCAAAGAGGAGGGCAGGAGATGTTGTTCATATTGCGAGATGTGGCTAGTCCTGAGTCTCCTGCCTATGCCTATTTGACGGTTGCGCTGGGTTTTAATGGGATGAGGTGTACTGCTTCGCCACTTTGTACTTTAATTAGTGTAAAGTCTGCATGACTTTGAGTGAAATTTGAACGCAGACAAAGTATTTGCATTTGCATATATTGGAAAGAAAGTCTAGCGCTTCTCTCAGAATAATTATGCATACATTGTAACACTAACTGACTAGGAAGTCTATTCATTGTGCTTTGCACAATAGCGGGTATCAATTAGTGGTGGGTGCTGGGCTAGATTACTGCAATGTACTATTTGCTGGCACCTCATCCCACAATCTAAAGAAACTCCAAATGGTCGAGAACAATGCTGCATGCACAGCACTCAACGTTCCTAGCTCAGAATACATCTCAATGGCCCGCAGAGCAGTTCACTGGCTCCCTATCAGAGAAATAATCTCATTCAAAGCGCTCTCGATCAATCACAAATGCATCTCCAAATCAGCGCCCCCATACCTATCACAAACAATCGCCAAGCCCCAAACGACCAGGCCTACCCAAACCCCTTAGACCCACAGGCTGGTACAACCCAAATTCAAACGTGCCAAAGCAGGCGGCGCAAGTTTTCAAGACATTGCAGCAAAACAATGGAACTCCGTCCATCATGCTCTTAGAGCAGAAGATTATTTCTGGGTTTTCCCAAAGCCCCCAAAACATGGCTGTTCAATTAACCTCTGATCTGTCTGTAACAGTGTCCCCATGATGTTTTTCTTTGCCTTCGGGCTACATGTCACTGGATCGCCCGAGGCCTGATGCCTAAGAGTTTGTGCATGCTACACAAATGAAATAAATAAATAAGTAAATTAACAGCCGTGCAGTGGATACTTTCGATCTTATTGGAATTTAGCATAGAAGAGGTAGATGTTTGGAGGGTCTTGAAAAATGAGGTGCCAGTGTTACACGAGTCTTCTAATGTTTTCCAGTGCATTTCTCATTGAGCTTTTAGTATGATGTACCAACACTAACACACCCTGCCCTCCTTAGTATGATGTACCAATGAGTCACCCAGAATTATTTTATTTGGCATTTTACCGAGATTGCTTCCTTGACACCATCAATGTTGTGCCGCATGCCACATTAGAATTGTGCAATTTGGTGGCACACTCATTGTATATGGTTTCCTGGTTTTCAAATCCTCACCAGCAAGGGTCTTTCCTGTAGCTTTTGTGTACCAAATCTCTGTCTCAAATATCTGCTGCTATTGTTCTTGCCAGATTACCTTCCCATGCTGTTTAAAGCCTGGCCTGGGGTGGTCTGTCTTAATCTGCTGAAAAGCAAATGCCTGAAAATGGGCCTCTTTTCTGGTCCCAATGGTTTTCCGATACATGTTGCATTATCAAACAATATCCATCTCTTCTTCCTGGCTGGTCGTACATGGTTTGATGCAAGCCAGACATGCAAAATATTTGGAAATCGAACTAGTTCATAAATTAGCAAAGTTATTTATATTTGCCATCTTTAAAGAAAGCCTGGCACACTTTAAGACATTGGTATCCGGTGAAGGCCAGTACAGGACCGATATCTGCTTCCTTTTCCTTTTTTTTATTTGTATTAAGTGCTAATGATTTGAGCAACACTTCACACTATAAAACCAAACTTTAAAAACTGATTTAAACAACAATTAATTACATAAACATTAGTTCCTACATCATTAAAATAGTTCATGTGTCACATTATTGTATTGCACATAACAGATCAGCAAGAAAGTGAATGCAAGTGCATCAAGAAGAGTTCCATTACAGCTACTGATTTTCTCATTTGAACAGCACCTCTTTCCACACATATGCTGCTGCCCTGTGAAAACATAAAAATTGATATGAGGCTGGGAAGCCCAAAAGAAACACACCAACACAGGTTACAAAGGACATACAAGTGCTTTATTAAAAAGCTACTACAGTTACCAAAGTCAATTGACAAACGGATAGCTATTCAGCTCTCAGAGTAACGTAACGAACTTCAACGAAGGTTCGATGCATTAGTAGAGAGACTGTACATTCGGAATACTTGGGCTTTTATATCCTTTATCCAGCCCTTGGCCAACCCCTTTGCGGGTTAACCATTCTTGGGACCAGGCCTAGGGTTCCTTGCCAGGTCAATCCTATAATGTATGCATTTTGATCAGTTCCGCTGATACAGTTGTTCATTTACACATAGGTCAGTGATAGGACAAGGCCTCAGTTCGCGACCCCGACAAGTGGCCTGCAGGCATATTAATTATTCGTGTGTGCAGAGGTCACAACGGCCAGAATCTCACTCAGAATGTCATTCAGCCTCCATTTTGATGTTCAGGGTGACTTCCACATTACAAGAGAACCTAAAATGGCGGCTAAATCCAAGATGGTGATTTACATTACTTTTCGTTAAGGTCAAGACCTTGCCGCGGAGTCTATTTACATGATATTTTAGACAACTTGGCGTAGGCCAATACACATTCAATTACTGCGATAGGAGGCATACTATTATTTCAATTCCAACAGCCCCACTAATTACCACCGATTTAGATGTATAAACTGTACTCCAAAATTGGTCCGAGTGAAGTTGACCTGGATTGGTGACAAGATTTTGGTATGCTCTACAATATTGCTCCCTCAGCACAGGACTCTCTGGTAGTAAATGTCTTCTAGTCTTAACCTTTCTCTGCACAGGCCGCATATTCTACTTTCAAAAGGGGTACCTGCCCATGCACCATGATACTACTACGACTTCCCTTCGCGGGTCCTTCCTTAACGCCTGCTTTAGGGACTTTAGAGCTAATAACCCCCATAGGGCTCAATGGGAATGGGGAAGGGTCCTGGTGAATGGGGAATTACCGGTCCCTCCAACCTTGAAATGGACCGGTAATTACTCCATTCACCAGGGTGGAATCGGAAATGAGTTTGGAGGCAGCCATGCCGCAAATAGCGGCGTGGTTACCTCCAAACTCGGAATGAGGCCTATCATCTGATAAAGGGAGAGCAGGGCTTTAAAAGATATTGAACAGGACTTCCAAAGGGAAAGCCAGAATTGGCAAATTCGGCATAGCATTTTTTAGTACTCAACTTTTCCATTTTGTCCGAATGGACTCAGTCTGCTTTTTTTACGTTTAATAGGCGGTATAGGGGTAAGTGGGGCAATATCAGCTGGATGGTACAGCAAGCCAATATCATGTAAGCGGGTGTGTACCGTTTCCTCGAAATCAGTGTAAAATGGATTTTGAGGATTAACTTTAGTATCATGCGCTATCAAAATCAGCAGGGAAATGTTTCCAATTTGAGCCCAGCTAAGCTTAACAACAAGCTTGCTACGCTGTAGCAGCAAGACCGCTCTGAGCTAGGTCACGCTTAGCTCGCATCTGAGAGCCTCAACTGGTAGAGCCTTTGGAATGCCTAAGATGAACACAACAGCTTTCCCTCCAGTGCACCAAGTCACGTGAAATATTTTGATGACAATGCCTCGATTCCATATCAAATTGCTGGAATATTGCTGACTGTATGAATCTCGACGAAGCCCTCTATATTCTGCCCGTCCTTCCTATGAATAAACTGACGAAGGACTGACCATTTCCTGAAGACTTTTTGCGTAATATATGTCTCATAAAAAGATAGATTGGGGCGGGGAGATAAATGTAAGTTTTCACAAAGGTTAGGGGTTCCATGCCAATTCACCATTTAAAACATGTCTTACTTCTGGATTGTACGATCCCTGGCCATCATTTTTGTTTTCTTATCATTTATCAGCATGTTATTATTAGCAGCATAAGTATGCAATGCATCTGACGAGCGCTGCAGGCCTATAGGCATATAATCCATTATAATCGTGTTGTCAGCGTAGGCCAGCCAGGGCATGTGCTCGCCGTCCATACGCAGTGTAAAATTGCGTCATGCCTGGTCCTTGTCAGAATAAAAATTAAAATGCACCCCTGCGTAAATCCTCTGTTCGTAGAAATAGCAGTGGTAGTTTGACCAGTTTGGTCCATTCTAACAACCACTGAAGTATCAATGTACACAGATTTAATAAAAAACAATACCATAGGGTAAATACCCCATTTTAAAAGTTTTAACCAGAGTAAGTTACGCGAGACACAGTCGAAAGCGCCGGCATAATCTACGTAGCACAAATAAAGTGATCTATTCTGATGCTTTATGGTGCCAGCTATTAGAGAATCGAGTGCCAATATATTAAAAGAGGTGCTGTTGCTCCTCCTAAAACCTGTCTGCAGTTTACTCAGAAGTCCTTGCTCATCCACTCAGGTCTGAAGCTTCCGAAGAAGAAGAGAGGCAAAAATCTTCCAGCTTGAATCCAACATGGCTAATAGCCTATAATTTGCTGGATCCAAGCGGTCCCCCTTCTTGAAGACGGGGATGAGCACTGACTCGCTCCAGCTAGCTGGGACGTTACCATTCATCAACATGTGGTGAAAGGAAAGAGTGAATACCTGTGCCCATAATGCTAGATTGCCGTTGAGTACGACATTAGCCAGGCCATCGGGCCCAGTGCACGCGAGGCTTGACACATATTTATACCATATCCTCATACTCAAAGGTCTGTGCAAACCCTGCATCGTACCCACGATGGTCCAACAGTGTCATGTCCACAGTTGCGTCGTAATAAAAACTTTTGATATGGCCTACCCATTGGGACTCGGACAAGGGGTACAGCTCCACAGGGGAACTTCAGCTAAGGACTGCCGATAATACCCCCATAACTTCTTATTATCATTACTCCACAGTATTGACGCATTCAAAGTTTATTACATAGTGCCCTCTTTTCTTCATAGGACACATTTGTATTTCTCTGTGAGCTATGTATAGCTCTGTGCATTATCTTCTTTTTGTTAGCAATAAGGATATCAAACAGCCTCTTTTCCACACATGCACACACTTAGGCCATGCTGACCAATTCCATTGAGTCACTCAACATTCTTTGAATGCCCCACTTGTATCTAGCCAATAATTAATCAATGCCATCATTAAAACGGAGGAGCCAGATGTTATATTTATTAACATTTGAATCAGTCCACATAACCTGATTACCTAGCAAGGTGATTGATATAGAAAATGGGAACCCATATGTGGCTTTAGAGTTGCCGATTTCATGGTCAGGACAACAAAGCGTGATTACTCAGACCATTGAATTCCGAAAACACAGTAGAAGTGTGGCTCTGTATCTTTGAACCAACAAACATGTAATCCAGTCTAGAGCATGATTTTCCATTGGACCCGGTGCTAGAAACCTTCCTGCCCTTTCGGTCTTGCTTCTCTGCATAGTTTAAGTCATGTAGTACTGACCCCATGATCGCAAAGTATTGCAATAGGTGTCATTGTGTGAAGGATCTATAATAATCTGATAAGTCTCTTCATCCTGGTCAGTTGGTTGTTCTCCAGTGGAAGCACAGTGCGTGTTAAGGTCCCCCACAACAATCACAGGGTTATTTGAATAAGAAGCAACCCACCTCATTATGATATGTGCCTCAGTTATAGCAGAACCTATCCTGCACATGTACTTAAGTCAGCTTTGATATCCGGGACTGTATATCCAAGGTCAGTAATGTGTCTCTGAATGCAAGGATACATGTTCACTGCCTGTCACGCATCTGTGACATTCTGATTCTGGAGTGCTGCAGTATCACAGCCAGAAGTTGCCTTGTGCCAGTTTTGTACTTTCATGTCATGCACATACTTGACAAATCCAGATCATACTCTTCAACTATGGAGAAGATGCTGCTGTCTGCGGACCAACCCTTCCTAGCTGTATCTTTTCCTATGGGGAGGTCTGCCATGGCCCGCTTATCTGTGCAACCAGAAAAAGGTAGGTTACACAGTTCATAAAGTGCCACACAAATGTCAACATTTGACACTGACAGTCCTTCGGAACAGGCCCGGCTCCAGGAATATTCATCTGGCTGGGCCAGGTTTGTGGTAAGGGGGCCCAAATTCCATTGGGTTTGGGTCTAGGAGCACCCTAAAGAAAGTGTTGGTGTCAATCCAGATTTCCCAGATCCGTGATCCAGCAAAAATCTCTTCCCAGATCTGGAAAAATAAATGTGCACCCCTCTATAAAATAAACAGTACAGTGCATAAGGAGAAGCAAGGAAAATAGTGTTGCAAAATCAATCTACCTATCTACCCATCTGCTCTTCCCTCGATATTATGTCCTATCCTCCTCCACCCACAGTCACCTTCCTTCAGCTCCCTGAATCACCATTCCAATTTACCTCCACTCCCACCTACTCGGACCAGCCCCCAGCATGTCTTTCTTAACCTGGCTGGGAACATCGAGGGTGATGCATCCTTCACCTCCTCTGAGAGGGCTGAACAGTGAGGCCCCCAGTCTTTCTACAATCTCAGATGGTGTTCGCCCAACAATGCCTTCCTGAACACTCTGGCTACTCCCAAGAGGCCCCAGAGGAGGTGCTTGTGGTCCCTCCATCTTATGTGAAAGATAGACCCCCAGAATACTGTAGTAAGGAATAAGAGATTTTGTTTCTTAGAACATTGCATTGCATTTTTGCAGCACATTTTAATTGTGTTGAGAGTGTAAGGGGATGCTAGCATGTAGGAGAGAATGCTAGGGCAGGGAGGGCTGCATGAGGAGGCAGACTGTGCAGGTTGAGGGGTTTCCTGCCTACTGGTATCACTCCGGGTAGGGTGTGGTAGGGAGGAGAGGGCCTTGCTCCCCTGCCATGCCCCTGTACATCATTGCTTGGTACATATTGGTTATAATATGCAATTGTCCATGATGACTTTTTGTTTGATGTATTTACTTTGATTTGCTATTGAATAACACAATTTTGTTCAACAAATGCATCCTGATTTTTTTCTAAGAAAATGTGTGTGTGTGTTCCTGGAGAGTTTCAATACTTTTGCTACCCCTCTATTAAACCATGCGTGGGGTGGTTGGAATAGCTTATAATGCTAAATGAATCACTTCTACGGTTACTTAATTTTAGCAGGTATGACATAGCGAAATTAAATGATTTGTACAGGATCACACACTTTTGTTAAGTGTTAAAGCCAGAATTTGAGCCTAGTCTGACATTTAGATACTTGACCATGCATCTTCCAAGTTCACTTGGTACAAATATGTGTTGAAGTTTGGTTTTGAATACCTACAATAATACTTAATGTTATACAGATTACTTTAAAAATGCACAAGTCAAATGATAAATCAACCTGACCATGTATTCATCATTATAGAAATGTGTTGATGAAAAGAGTAAGAGCGGCATTTTGTTTTGAATCCTACATTGCACAGGAAGGGACCACTCCTGTTTGCACTTTTTGGAAAAGAGGCAATTCATTCATTTTTGCTCTTTACATTTCTACTAAATGTCTGGGAACGTGTAAATCACTTCCAGAATTAACGATTGTGGGAGCCAACCACAATGGATTCCTTTGGCATCTGCCTGATTTTACCAGGTGTAAATGTCAGATGGATCCCAGAGGAATCCATTGGTTTTCTGCCAACATAAAAATACATGCTAGTAGAAAACCAATCTGATTTGGCAGCAGGACCTCTGGTCTCCAACCTCACATGCCAAATCATACAAAATGCATTCATCACCACTTCTTGCAGCCGCTTCACTTGGAAATGACCCCTTATGATTGTAGCTTTGTTTTACCCATTATGAATGGAAGCATATAGGCTCCAGCATCGACATTAATGCACATTTACAAAAAATCTCATACAGACACAAAGTGAATTGAAATGCATGACAAGATCATTGTTTCAAACTGCTTGTTCAGTATCCTTATCACCCAACAATCATACTTAAAAAAGCTTGTTAAAACACTATAAAATTTTAAGAAAAAAGTGACACAGCAATGGTCACTACCTGTTACATTTTCTCATCTCTAATTACTTTCTGTTAATCAATTCCTGTTGTCAATAAGTTGCCTTTGAGACACGTTAAAAAGATACAACCTCAGTGGGAGGGCCTGTGCAGCCCTGGCTGTTTGTATAGGGGGGAGAGAGGCAGAGCAGGGGGGCATGGGCATTTGTCCAAGATGCAAATGTTAAATCCACCTCTGATTGCACTCTTTAGGAAATATTTAAGTACTGCTTTTTAGTGTTAAAAGATGTACTCCTTTTTATACTTTGCACCCAACATTATAGGAAACACTCTTCTCTCTTATTATTTTAAGGGTCCTCTTTAAGGGATTCTGGCACTGCCTAAACACACAGCACTCAGGATTCATGTTATACTTTCCAAATAAGACCCACAATGCACATGATATATTCTGTTGGAATGCAAACGCTGTTAAGTTACTCTAACAGTATGAGCTTATCAAGTCAGTACATAGTTTGAATCATGAACCGTCCTGGCAGAGTAGCCTAGGCTGCCACACAGACAAAGATACATTCTATTTAGGTCTGAGCCCCACTGTTAAGTATGCATGAGAAGATCTGAAACAGGTCCATACTTACCATCCTAGCCTTATCATTTTCAGGTAGGACCTTGTCTGACCAACTGAGTGAGGTGCAGCTTGATTACCTAGGCGTAGCAAGCAAAGCACTCACATCTGGGCATATATATGTTCGCTTCGGCAGACAAACTGAAACCAACATGCATTGACAAAGCCAACATTTTGGGCTTTTGATTAGTCATGGATAGGCATTTGCCAGGCACTGCCATAAGGGTACCACCTTGCCATAAAATGGGAACAGCTGGAAAATGGTGTGAATACCTGCACATATGATGGCATTGCCTAACAAATGTCTAATACCTATAAACAAGCAAAAACTTGGCTTTGCAATTGTTTGTTTAAGACAGTACTCCAGGTAGAGGCATTGACAAAGATATTGCTTATAAAATCAACTGGCTGAAGACACACATTAAGAGTTTTTTTTTAATCATACCAGGAACATATTTACAGTGACAATTAAGTAATTAAACACTAAAAGAATATTTAGATATAATACTGGCAGGCCCTATATAGCAACACGTTTGGTGTTACTTTGTGATAGAGCTTGCTCAAAGAAGTCTAGAAAGGTTATGTTTTGGTGTGTAAGAGGCAGGTAGTTGGTGGTAAGTTGGTGGTAATACCATGGGCTCTAACATAGGCATGGCTAGTCATTAAGTGGGTAAATGACCTAATACACCCATAGGTTCTCCTCACATTTTATCTCCATTCTATCTGTGTTCCACTGCATGAGTTCTGGCTTGAACCTAATAGGAAAACCACTGGCATTGCACTGGCCAGCCTTCTTTACCATTGTTTGCAAACCAGCCTTGGCCCATTCACCAATGCAAGAAGCCCTTCCCAAACTGCTAGATCACAAGGCCTAAAAATGCATTTGGTTGCTGTGTTCCAGTGCAGAGGGGTCATGGCCTAGCAATTGAGATTGCACTGCACCTTTTGGTGGCAGCACCAAGAGTCATTTGCTAATGTAATGGCACATACATACTACAGAATTATGGCATGGAATGCTGCGCAGAGCAACAGTAGTGGTAATGTTTAATTCAAAGCCTTGCATCTGTCACTTTTTATTTTACTACACTCCAGAATTATATTTGTGTTACTATCAACCATATCTTTTTACTTACACTCAAGTATTTAATGCAGCAGAATAAATAGTTTGAGTGTAATTTGTAAGGTCCCCCAGTCAGATGATACACCTTCTTCAGAAATCTGTGTTCAGGCAATATCATCTGCCATTTATTGTTTGATATAGTTAACCATTTTATTACGCATGATGCGAAAGACCGCTATATTGCCACAAAAGATAAACATGCTTTAAATTACAGAAAGCTAACCTGTGAGTTTAGGTCTCAGAAAATAGTTGTAGACAGCCAGCTTGAACAAGTGTGCTACTTCTCCCTGCTCATTTTATGGCTGTGGGGCATACATTTCTATTTCTATATATTTCTAGAGTGACAACACCCGTAGGCATCCAGGTGCTACATCATTATTTAGGGCATGAAAATAAATCCTTTCCGACCTCCTGCAGTTCAGCCTCTCAGAATGATATCTCTGAGGTCGCTGTCTCATGTGTAGAGTTACATCCACCCCCACACTCATATTCCCTCAGGTCCCACTGGCATGGCCTTCCCTCTAGGGGGGGCCAGAAGGTGGCCTTGGGGGGGCCTGGCCCCCCTGCTAGAGCCGGGTCTGCTTCGGAATATGCAGGTCTGGCATAAGCCCACAAATGTATAGAAAGGATTTGGTAATGCCTTAGCATAATTTTACATTAGAAATCAGATAAAGCATGATGTACATTTTATGTCAACTAAAAGGGCCATTTTCCACCATGCAAAAGAGTTTAAAAACGGATGCCAGGGCTCTGGTAACCCGCAGGAGTTGCATGAACCCCCAATCCCTCTAGGCCCAGAACCCATCCAACTGTTATAGTACCGTGGCAGTTCTGAAGCCCAGAAGGAAAGGCAGAATGGAAACAATGAAACAGACATGTTTCAAATCTCCACACAAAGGCAGAAAGCAAATCATCAGTAATAATTAATGTTGAGATCACCAGCGAAAGATTTGGTAGTAAATAATGATGGCAATAATAAGGTTTATTTGTTTGCTTCAAAATTGGTTTCAATGTGGATTTTCGATACTTACCATCCAATCGATGTTTCCCCAGTGGTGGGTAAATGTTTTGTACCATGTCCAAACCGTTGGATTGTAAGTGTCGGCACCCAAAACGCATGAATGTTCTTATGGTTAGGATCTATGAATTGAATGTTTAAACGCAATAGTTTGTGGTTCCCTGACTTTGCGCATATTCATTCTGTGGTTAGGCTCCTCTGCATTCTGGAGGCGTGCTATTAACCACAACCTGGACATAGATTGTTAATACAGAGTTCATGACTATTGCTTACATACTTTCAATAATGACCGGCTAGCATTTTATTTGGGCACTTACGTGGCCCTATTTTGATTTTTGATGCAAATGGCATCGTGATGTGAGAAGGTTGGTGATGTGGGACTGTGTGACTCCCATTACAACACACATGCCCACTCTGGAATAAGGTGCCACCCCAGATCTGATGCAACACTTCAGGAAAGGGCTGAAGAACCTACTCTACAAAGAACACCTCCCCAATTGAGTCCACTCAACCCTACTTCCCCCCTCCTCTTCCGAGCTGTCAGTGAGTCAGACATTCAGGTTTTCTTTTCTTTTGATCAAACGATTACACGCAATGCACATCATACAAGCTATAATGATGGGCATGCAGAAAAAACATGAGGTGTATCTAAAGAAGGCCGATTCAATCATTGTAATTAAAGCAGAAACAGTAGCATAAATACAATGCATTAAAAATAAATCACAGTAAAGCCTGTAGTCAATTCATCATATTTTCAACTTCACCTGTGTTGTCTGGAAGTGAATTGATATTTGCATCATTAATTTACAAGTAATTGGCCTATGTTCAGGCAGTCCAATCTCAGAGTAAAATGTCCTTCATCAAAGGCTGGTTTAGGTCATCGCAGAGATGCTGTTGTGAGCTAAGGGAACTATTAGACAACTGCAGGAGGCTGCTGCCTTCTTTCGGGGAGTGAGCCCTGCACATCATCGAGAGTCACTTGCTTAGGGTTACCAAGTCCAAGCACAGGAGGTTTGAAATGTGATTGATGTTTTACAGAAAGTATAAGTGTCATTTTATTCATGGGATGGCCTGCTGTTAAACACTTGGCGAGGTCTGTTTTATCCCCTGCCTTGGGCAACTCTGGAGAATAGCAGTTGGTGAATCAAACCCAGATCATTTACTTTTAATAGTCTGCAGTCTCCCACTGCTTCAAAATATTCTATGCTGTATGGGAAGCCTAAATCAGCACAGGCTTCATCTGAGGCAAGATGTATAGATTGCAGTGAGGCCACCGAAGATTCGTTTTACCAATCACAAGAAGACATGGAATTGGTGGATGGAGTGGGATTCACCTTTTGTCAATTATCGACCTTCTTTCTGTTTGACAATATGCGAGTGTTGCGCCTGGTGAAGGGGTAGGGTAGCTCTAGTGCCCAAGCCCTTCTACAAGAAGAGTGAACAAACCATCAGATGCTCACCAAGGTACCACCATCGTGATGAGATGTAGAGCTCCAAGTAGCCTCAAGACGCTTTTTTGTGTGCTGTGTGCTTATGCAAAGCACAGTCTCCAACGAATATCTGCAGCATTTGTGGTGTTAATGTGCTCTCTTACCTGACGTGGAAAGTTGCACTTTTTTGCAGGAAAGCCTGGAAATTTCGAAATCTGCAGGAATCAGCCAGGAAGCAAGTCACATCCAAGGAGATTCTTTGCACTGTTCATCTTTATGATCTTGGGAGCATTGCCCCTTGGACCTTCTCTTTATGCCTTCTCCATCAAGACCAAAAGACACCAGGAAGAAATACCACATCATGTTATGATCCTAGTTTCCTTTGTCGACTATAATCTTTTCTCTGCTCCATCCTGGACATTTTTTCAAACCTACTTCATCATAATTCAAGAATGTCTGCAGGCCTGTTCGAACTAATGAGCTACAAATAGACAGTGGGCCTCATTACGAGCATGGTGGGAGCCGTGTCTGTATGGCAGGCATGGCTATCGCCATGCTCACTACCAGCACCGCCTCTCGCGATTGGGCAATAACCGGCTCATTACAAGATGAGTGGGCCGGTAATTGCCCATTTGCAGGAGGCGGTAATGCCGAGCTCCCGATCCCCATTCTGCCCCATTGGGCAGAATGGGGTTGGGGAACATGGTTGCACCGGCACCGTTTATAACGGTGCCGGTGCAATCACAAGTTCTGATCGCGGGTGCCGCACAACCCGCCAGGTAAGACCTGGCAGGCTGTCAGGAACCTGCGAGCAGAACTCATAATGCGGCAGCCCGGTATGAATGGTGCCGCTTACCGGCACCATTCATACTGTGGCCGCCACTGTTATAATGAGGCCCAGTATGTTACCACCAGCTTACACTGGGAAGAAAGGTCTTCACAAATATGTGAAACTAAGTTTCATGTATTGACTTGGCCAACACACTACAGAGGACCAGTGACAGATTACTCAATTCCTGGCTTCAATTTAGCTAAAGAAGTGAATCAAGCCACAGCATTGGGGACCAAGACTTTCTTCTACTGCCTTGCCACTATTGATCCCCAAGGGCATTATAAGTCTAAATTTCTCCGTAAAATCTCAATGATGGTTAAGATATAATATTGATCCTCCAGCCCCATATTTACTCATGCTTGCATCTATAAGCTATAGTGTTGCATAGCCACTTTATCTTGACATCATGTTCTTTCATTCTCAACGGTTATGATTGTGTTTTGCAAATGTTATGATTGTGCTTATTTGCTACCTGGTCCCTTAATCCATTATTTGAGAAGATTTTTCCTGGCCTTCATCCCACTTCAACATTAGGTGAATCAAAGACTTCCTTAAAAAAGCCTATGGTTCCTATTGGGCAAAGCCTATGGGCCCAATTCATGGAATTTCTTGCATGGTCCGAAGTGACTTTGCACTGCTGAAAAGTGACTTTACACTGCTGACACACACCCTGATTCATGGAATTGTGCAAAGTGTATTTTTGCAGTGCAAAGTCGTTTTATACTGAAAAAATGAATATGCACTGGCTTTGCACGTACTTTGCACTGCAAAAATATACTTTGCACAGTTCCATGAATCAGGGTTTCTGTCAGCAGTGCAAAGTCACTTTTCAGCAGTGCAAAGTCACTTTAAATCATAAAAATAATTCCATGAATCGGGTCCTATGATTGTACTTTTTGTGGAATATCAATTACAGTCAGGAGAACAACTACCATTGGGCTAATTGGACTTTAGCACCCACCCTCAAAAGTCTGGGCCGTAACTCGCTGGACCTGGCACACCTTCAGAGATGTCCTGAGCAGTACGGGACACAGACAATTAACGATGTAGAGAACTGTCCTGTTAACAAAGGCCTGGTAATTGCTTCTGTTACATATTTCAGTAGAAGAAGCAGCACGTCCCCTATGCCATCTGTCCCATGTCCAACCACTGGAGTTAATTGGGCACTACCAAAAATCAGTAAAATTGATCAATCTGCTGAACCACGCCATTAAACATGACATTTACGCATCAACTTAAACAATGGGCCTCATTACGAGGTTGGAGGTAGCCATGGCGCTACTAGCGCCATGGCTGCTGCCAAACTCGTTCCTACTCCGCCCTGGTGAATGGAGCAATTACCGGTTCATTCCAAGGTTGGTGGGACGGGTAATTCCCCATTCACCAGGGCCCTTCCCCATTCCCATTTGAGCTTCCATAGGGCTCAATAGGAATGGGGAAGGCGCTAATAATGGTACCACAAATTGCGGTACCGTTATTAGCTCCAGAGTCCCTTTGCGGGTCCGTCCTTAACGCCTGTAAAAACCAGGCATCAAGGGAGAACCCGCAAAGGGAACTCGTAGTAAAGCAGTAAGGGATTACCGGCACCGGTTTCCTTACCGGTGCCGGTAATCCCTTACTGCCTACCTTGTAATGAGGCCCAAATTATCTTGGTTATGTGACGAGCACTCAAGCAATAGCACTATTTTGGAAGAATATAAGGTCTTAAATGGTCATTTAATCCCAATGGACTCGGTCTGCCCCAGAGAAAGTACGCGAAAAACCAAGATTAAGTCAGAGTGGTTTGACAGCGAATGTTGCAAGGCAAAAAGGGACATTGAACCTTATATAAGAGCGTCATTGGCAGTTGACAAATCCATCTTCAGCCACCCCCCACCCTCTTTCTCGTCCTTTCCTCTTTTCTCCCCTGACAAGGTCGCTAGACAAGTCCAATCTATGAAAGCGTCATCAAAACAGTTTCATCCCTGTTCCCCTAAAACCATTAAGTACCACATTGATACCCTCGCTCCGGCCCTTGCCAATTTCTGCAACCTCTCCTTGGTCTCAGGATCTTTCCCTTCCCCTCTGAGGCACTCCCTTGTGCATCCTCTTCTCAAGAAACCCACAGCTGATCCTTCTTGTCTGGCTAACTATCACCCAATTTCCATTACTCCTTTTCTGGGCAAACTCCTGGTAAGCTGGCCATCACTCAGTTTAACCTTTATTCCGATTCTGTTGGCTGTCTCCAAGACCACCAGTCTGACTTCAGAGCTGCCAGAAGCATGGAAACCTCTCTCCTGAACATCCGTGAAGATCTGCACTCCAACCTCTAAGATTCCCTCTGTTCTCATCCTACTCAATCTCTGTTCTGCCTTCGACACGCGGAACCATACCATCCGGCTCAACCGTCCCTGTGATAACCTGGGTATCACTGATCAGGCTCTGGCCTGGCTGACCTCCTTCCTCTCTGATTGACCCTCCCAGGTCCAACTTGGGTCCTTCCTATTATCTCCCTCGCCACCTATGGTGTTCCCCAGGGGTCGAACCTCTAACCCTGGCTTTTCAACCAATACCTGGCCACTCTTGCCCACTGCATTGTCATTTTCTGGTCCAATTTCCAGTGCTATGCTGATAAAACTCAACTCATTTTCTGGCTGCCCTCAGTCACCTCCTCTCCTTCGCTCATCTCTGTTTGCCTAACTGCCATTCAAGATGGGTGTCACGTCAACAATCTTTGTCTGAATGCCAGCAAGACAGAGATTCTCCTCATCGGCACACCTTCACCCTCCTTTCCCCTCACTCTCTGGCTGGCCTCCCTTGGCCCTCCTCCTACCCCCACCGGCGAGGCTAAGAACCTCGAGGTCATCTTTGACTGTACACTTTCTTTCTCCGCCCACATCTCTGATTCATTTAATAAGTCAACATTTATACTTCACGTCCTCAGAGGTACTCTCCTTCCCACAGAAACTCACTGTCTCCCAAGCTCTGGTTCTCTCTAGGTTGGACTATTGTAACAGCCTCTTTCTAAATTTCCCTGCCTCTATTCTCCACCCTCTGCAACTAATCCACAACAGGACTGCAAGACTTTTCCTTGGCCTCAAGCCCTGGGATCGTATCTCTCCAGCTCTGAAATCTCTCCATTTGTTCCCAGTGGATGCAAGGATTACATTCAAACCCTCTGCATTGTCCACAAGGCTTTCTGGGGACTGAGTCCAAAATACCTTCAGCTATCCCTCCGCGAATACCTCCCCTCTCGAGCTCTTTTCTCCTCTACCTCTAACTCCCTCAGGGTCAGTTGTTTTTCAAAGAAACGAGCTGGGGGTAGATCTTTGTCTTTGGCTGGGGCCTCCCTCTGGAACAGCCTCCTTGCCACTCTGAAACTTGAGGAGAACCATCTCCGGTTCCGGTAGCTCTTCAAGACCTTCCTCTTTGTTTCTGCCTTTGCCCCCCCCTATCCTTCTGATTTGTTCTCTCTTGGCACTGTGCACCTGGACTAATCTCTGTCTTCCGGGCCCAGCTACCTGCTCATCCTGCCACCCTTCCGCACTGCTTCCGGGCCTCCCGTTGCAGCGGGGTCTGTATCTGTACCCATACAGTCCCCCACCCCCTTTTCTTCCTGCACTTATCAGACATACCCAGTCTGTTTCCTTAAACCCAACACATGCCACTTGCTGGTTGCACTCCCACTGTTTGTTGCCTTTAATATTTATTTATTTATTATTATTTATCTGTTTCTCCTTTGCTCCGCACTTTCCACCCCCCCACCTTCCATGCACTTTTTCCCTCTGCCTCTACCATGCACTTGCGCATTCTAAATGTCACTGGGCCTAGATTGTTGTTTTATTCTCCCCTGTTCCCCTCCCTTACCTTGTCATGCTCTGAAACACTTGTGTACGAGCACGATAGAAATAAAATATCAATATCAACATCTTACACTCTCTAAGAACCAAGTATAAAGGGTTAATCTACCTAATAAAAGAGAATTTATTAAAGAGAAGTGGTTTCGATTAGATTATGCTCAGCACACCGGGCTGTTCTAGAAATTGGTCTCTGGTAAGGAGTTAAATGGCGACAGGGGTATACGTTGTACTATAGGCAAAAATGCTTGGTGGTGCCATTTTTCAAGATGATATGGCACTGAGTCTTTTACAGGCCTTTGTCTGGCTGTTGGAAGCCGTTCCCCTTGTACACATCTCGTTTTTACTGTCAGTGAAGTAGCAACTGCTCTCAATTCTCAAAAAAAATGTAAAAGCTTCAGGGCCGGACCTAATGCCCACTGATCTATTTAAGGATGATGTTAAAATCTGGTTCCCAGTGTTCTGCAACATGTTTCATGTAATTTTGAGAAGTGGTGAAATACCTGTCTCCTGGAAAGAGGCCACAATTCTGCCAGTTTACAAAAAGGGTGGTAAGGATCTAGCAGCCAACTATCGTCCAATATCGTTTTCGTACACTGCTGGTAAACTCTTTTAGAAACTAATTCTCAATCGTTTGCAAGACTGGGCTAATCGTGCTAATGTGATTAGTCATCTTCAGGCAGGGTTTAGGTCAAATGGGGGCTCCACGGACCGACTTTTCTTTTATTATCTATGCTTATCCAGAAGTATACAGTGTTGAATAAAATGTATCTACAAGTGACCTTTCTCGATCTTGCAAGAGCCCTGTGGCAGATCATGTTACCTTGTAATGTTCCCGTTGACTTGGTATCAATTATTTCTTCACTTTACACAGATAATAAAGCAAGAGTATGCTATATTTTGGGGGGTGAGATGACCCATGATTTTGTTTATGGGTGTTAGACAGGGTTGTGTTGTGGCGCTGCTTCTATTCAACATCTATGTGCAGTAGATCATAGATGTGTTGATGGAAGGGTGCCAGCCCCCCACCCACAAGGGTGGCTACAGATACATATCCTGCACAGGATATATTATGCGGATGATGCCGTCCTACTTACCACTACCCCTAAGGGACTAAACAAGGCCTTGTCCATTTTTCAGAACAAATGTAATTCTCTTAGTCGAAGCCTGAATACTGAAAAATCTAAAGCGATGGTTTTTAAACCCCCTTTTGCTAAAAATATATCACTGGTGTTAAGAGTGTGTGATGCAGCCATTGAGCACGTCCCCCACTTTGACTACCTTGGAGTACGTTTCCTGGATAATGGTGGTTGGGGGGGCCCAGATTGCCAAATCTGCCATTACCTTGGAAAAGTATAATGGTGCACCTTGTTCTTTTTCTGCGTAGTAGTGGGGCTATTTTTCGTCTTTGGATTTGTACCGTAAACAGGCCCTTGCAGCATCACTGTATGGCGCCGAACTATGGGGGAAAACACATTTTTAGTAAAATTAGCACCTGTGAAAATGCGTTTTAAAAAAAATTGTTGTTCCTTCCTTTCAGTGCCCCCGCTGTCTTGGTTCATTTAGAACTTAATTGTGTACCAGTAGTGGTTCAGTTATCTTTTAAGCCAGTTTTAGACTGGTTTAGAGTCTGGAACACCCCAGGACAAAAAGGTGACCCACTATCACATATAATGGGTTTAAATGGAGGAAGAGCTTAACATGGTTCTCCTATGTGAAATCAATTCTTTCAAATTTAGATAGGATCGACCCCTGGGACAAACCACTGGGTTTTCTGTCTCAGGAAACCAAACAGTTAAAATCACGTATAAAGTCGAGAGCCCGTGAGGTTATGCTGGTTTATGCTGCCCAGTGACATAATTTCACCAAAATGCCTGGGGTAGCAGAAGTGACATCACATGACCCTTGATCCCCTGATGACATTACTGGAAGTGATGGCAAATGACCTTCAGAATTTTCAGATGCTTCTAGCACCCGTGTTTCCGGACGCTCTCATTTCAGCCAGATATAAGTACGGAGGCAGAGAGGGAGGTGTGATTTGTCCATGATCACACATTTGGGGACTGTCATTTTCCATATTCGACGTGGGGTCTATATGTAAAACATACAAAATGCAGTACTTGTAACACGGTAACCAAAATCTCTAACGCATGCTACAGTTAGTGTATGACACATCTATAGATCAATGGACCCAGAAGTACTCGTTATCTGTGGCGTTGCTGTGTTAAAATGTGTTAAACAAGCCGAAGAAAAGAACTGACCTGGGGAGGCGCGCGCTGCTTTTTACCCAGGATCAGAATTCTGCATGAGCCAGACCGGAAAATTAAATAATTCACCAGAATTTAGTATCAACAAAATTCCCTGGTTATAAATCTATTTATGAGTCAGCTACCACTTTGTTAGAAGAAATCTATTAGACTGAAATGCGTGCACACAGGGGAGTGCACCTGATAATGTTATCTTTGCAGGAGTATAATACCTGGGAAAGGTTCTTTGAATATACCCAAGACCCCCATAGATTTTATTATATAAGCGTAATACTGGATGCCAGAGGACTTAAAAAGCCCCCACCATTTAATGTAATATCATTGCTGCACACATAAATCCATGGCACTGCACAGTTGTTTTAAATTAAAAACACCCACAAGTTGCTTCTCACCCGGGGACTCACTGGCAGACATCAAGGCTCGCCCTGCACACTACCCCTTTGTCAGATAATGGGGTAGCCCATAATTCGGGCCCCACACCCCTGTATCTCAAGCTCCTTAACAAAGAATAGGGCTGCCACAACCGGGGCCGGCCCGGACCACCACGTTTGTGCAATGTCCATGATGATTATGCTGCTGCAGGGGCATGCGCGACTGCAAGTGAAAGAAGTAAATATGTTTTTTAATCAAAGCTTTAATGTTTCACATAGCATAGAAAGAAGGATGCAGTGTCTGGTCCACAAATATACCAGCCACCAGTGTTGTCTGGTGAGTTTTTTTTTTTTTTTGGAGGGTGTAAATAGTCGCCACAAGTATGCAATTGGGACCGAGTGTAGCGAGGGAGCCCGAACTAACGAAAATGGGCTTGGAGGTTGGGGGGGGGGGCTCTTCCCCTTCCCTGAGAAAATGTTTTGAATAATGGGTTAAAATGGCGCATTACACAGCACAGTTTCTGTGAAAATGTGGGTAAAATGCCAACAATTTGGGCAAAAGGACAACAATGGGTTTTGTAGGGTGTAGGGTAAATCATGAAAAGTACAATAGATGCAAGTCACCAAAAGTGCAAAGGGCATTTCCCAATGCATTACCATGCAGGTCCCTACAATATATGCTAGTATAAAAAACATGTTCATGCTGGCTCATGATCCACCAACAAATGCTAGTTTCCCCATATAAGACCATACTCATGTTCGTTTTAAGATATTCTTTTATAATATCATCACTGGCACTGGGCCCAAAACTGGCTATGCCAATACATGCCAGTACTCCTATGAAAGAACATACCCCCACCATTGGTTTGCCCATAAAAGAGTGACAGGTCACAATATGATAACCTGTCCAAACTGGTTCCATTGTAAGCCAGTCTAGACCCATTGAAACACTTATCATGCTAGATTCATCATAGATGCTCAGTTAATAAAAAGTCCTACTACAATATAAAAATATACAGGTCGCTACACCAAAACATCAGTCTAGTGAGGTAACACTACTTGTCATGCTTGATTTTTTTTAAAGATGGCGAGTAATAAATGTCATACCATAGTAAGAAATGGCTACACTGACTGCACCAACATGCCAGTCTAGCCATGTAATGACACTCATGAACTTGGCTTTGCCCGAAAATACCAGTAAAACATGCAAAGTCAATAAAGGATGTGTCAAAAATGCTCTAGTGATCCCCAGTCTCCCAGGGCCTTACACACACATGCACACATGCATCCCCTTTCATCCATTGGTCACTCACCCATACATCCCCTCTCACATTCATTCACACTGCATTCACCACTCAGGCACACAACACACACTACTGCATTCATACTCATTCACCCACCCACCAGTCACTCACTCACACATTCTCTTAAATTACTCATTGCATTCTCTACACAGACACACACCCACCCACCCAGAACATTCAAAGCACACCATCACATTCCTACTCATTCACCCACCAGTCAGTCACACCATCTCTTATATCCACTCATTGCATTCTCTACACAGGCACACAGCCACCCACAACATTCAAAAACACACCATCACTGTCATACTCATTCACCCACCAGTCATTTGCACCTTCTCTTACATCCACTCATTGCATTCTCTACACAGACACCCACCCACAGCATTCAAAATCACACCATCACCATCATACTCATTCACACACCAGCCACTCACTCACACCTTCTCTCACATCCACTCGTTGCATTCTATACACATGCACACCCACAACATTCAAAAACACACCATCACCTTCACATTAATTCGCCCACCAGTCAGTCCCACCATCTCTTACACCCACTGACTACATTCCCTACACAGGCACACAGTCACCCACAACATTAAAAAACACACCATCACCTTCATACTCATGCATCCACCAGTCACTAGCACCTTCTCTTACCTGCACTGTCTACACAGACACACACCCACCCACAACATATAAAAACACACCATCACCTTCATACGCATTCACCCACCAGCCACTCACTCACATCTTCTCTTACATCCACTCGCTGCATTCTCTACAGAGGCACACACGCACCCACAACATTCTAAAACACACCATCATATTCATACTCATTCACCCACCAGTCACTTACTCACACCTTCTCTTACATCCACTCATTGCATCCTCTACACAAGCACACAGCCACCCACAACATTCAAGAACACATAATCACCTTCATACTCATTCACCCACCAGTCACTTGAACTTTCTATTACATCCACTCATTTCATTCTCTACACAGGAACACACCCACCCACACCATTCAAAACACACATAACCTTCATACCCATTCACCCACCAGTCAGTTACACCTTCTCTAACTTCCACTCATTGCATTCTCTACACAGGAACATACCCACCCACAACATTAGAAAACATTTAATCACTTTCATACTCATTCAGCCACCAGTCACTCACTCACAACTTTTTTTACATCCACTCATTGCATTCTCTACACAGGCACACACCCACCCACCTTCAAAAACACACATCACATCACTTCTCATTCACACACCATTCCCATACATAAATCTAACACGCACTTCACACATGCAGTAAAATGCACATATTTTGTTAAACACGCCTTCTTACCTTTTTCTTGCAGCTCCGTCCATCCTTCCACCGTGCTGCTCACATACAGGGACAAGGAAGCTGCAAGAGCAGCACGGAGGAACTGTGACATGTGGCATGTGACATATGCCACATGTCACAGTCAGCTTCAACTCCAACCCCATGGAGCGCATCCCCAGCCCAGTCTCGACCGTGATGGGTGAGTATTGGGAGGGGACCCCCCAGACCTGGTGCAGTGGGGGCCGCTGCACCGCAGGGGCCCCCGCTACACCAAAAGCTTCTTGTTTTATTTTGTAGTCTTTAAAATCATTGGGGTAGCAAGGGAGGCCACAGGGATTGCAAACTGTGACCACTGGTGACCCCAAAATGATGTCCCTGCTGCCAGTTTAAAATTGGGCTCAAAGTACTTAGAACACAGAATAATTTCCCTGTATTTGCGTCGTAGACTTGGCATATTGCCTTAAGCCTCTTTTACCTCTTCTTGGAGTGAAGATGCTACTGCAAAGGGCCCACTATGTGGATTTCATAAAGAAATCCCTTTTACACTTTACGGTAATGTGTGAGACAACCTCCCATCTGAGACGATTATATTTGAGACCAATATTAAAGCACTCATTTGGACCCTGCATTGATGCTTTCAAGCCAGTGCCAGTCTTTAAATATTATTTATACAATTGAAGATTCTACCTTCAGGGCATGGCTGCAGAGAAATAAAGCCTTGGAGCAAGGTGATATGGGAGTCGTTATGAATGTAACATTTTATGATGGTGATTATAGTATTGTTTGTAGTCATTTAATCTTTGGATTTTGTATTTTTATGGTTCTATGAATATTATCTTTGTGCCTTATGATTTTTAGGTTTTTTTGTTGACCAACCTGTAATTTGTACTTTTTGCTTTGCTTGATGGCTGAACACTGAATAAAAGCTGATTGACTGGCATTCATATTTAAGGCAGTTCAAATCACAATGGGACATTTGCAACTGTGTGAAAGATCCCACACATACATTTTAGTATTTGTATTTCATTTGATTTTCATAGCTTTACGTCAAAGCACTGTACAAAAAACTACAAAAGGGTACAAAGCAAAATGTGAAATGGAAGGCATTCGAGAGAAAGAAGATAGTGCTTCAAATGTGAATGAAACTTGGAATAAGAGGAAGTGGAACTAAGGGAAAAGGAAGAGTGTAATAATGATATGGGACCAACAAGGAAAAGTAGCGGGCAAGGGGGGAGGGGGCAGAGTGCAGCAAGGGATAGTAAGTAGAAAGCTACAAGTGAGGAAAGATAGAGAAAAGGAGCCAAGCTATTGAGAGATTTGATAACTAGGCAGATGATGTAAAAAAGGATATGAGAGTGAAAAGGATGCCAGTGAAGAGAAGAGAGAGAGTGAATACATCAAAAGGAAAGCAATAGGAGAAGGTTTAGAGAAGAGAGAATATTGATATTCAAATGTAGAATAATTAGGGAAATTGACCAGAGAAGGAGAGAGAGAATATGAAGAGCGATACAGGCTGCCAATGCCACTGTCCCAAAACAACAAGTGGGGTGTGTGAGAAAAAGAAGTGGATGAAGTTGTCATGGCAGCAGGTGTAACCGAATCAGTTGAAGATAACCAAGTTTCTGTGATACTAAGAAAGTGTATGTTTAGACGGAAGAAAATGAAACCTTGATGCCTTATTACCGATAGAGTGCACCTTCCAGAGAGCAAGGTTAATAGTAGTAGGATGATCAGAGACAGGGGGACAGTTTAGATTGAGTGGGTTGCGATGTGAGAATTGAGGGGAGAATGGATGGGAGGTATAGAACAAGGGATAGAAAATATATAATAAGCAAAAATGAGGATAAAGTTGAGTGAGTAATATGGAAGATAGATTAGATGATCAGTGCCAGGATGGAAGAAAGATAAAAGAGGCCCTGTGAAGAGAGACATATAAAGGCACTTAAAAATGTGTGCCTGCATGTGCAGCAATCAAAGCAAGTCACATGTAGCTTATTGTTAAACAAAGCACATTCACTTCAGGATTTAAAAAAATAAATGGATACAATAAGTAACTGAGGACAAGAAGTCAGGGCTTAGTTAAGTAATCAGAATATAAGTACTTGCATGTCAGGGGAATGCACGAAAAGGTAAAATGGAACAGGAGACAGCTCATCTTCACATCAGTCTCCAACTGTCTGGTTTCAGACGTTAAGCGTTAAGATAGCCTTAAATAGAAAAGATTCAGCTGAAGAATCGCGCTTGAATGTGTGCCAAGAGGTTACGTGCCCCAACATCACATTGGGTCAAGTATGCCAAGAGTAAGACAGTAGTCACAAAATAAAGCTAATTTTTAAAGCTGTGTTACCAAAGTAAGGTAATTGAAATCCAAGTAGAGTTCATGGAGCCACAACCCACAATTTGGCTTTTAATAAAACAGATGAATACACTCTCAGCCACAACCAATGCAAACATTAAAAAACAAAATAGGAAAAAGGGAAATAATAAAAATGTAATGCAGAAATGTGTGAATGCGTGGTTAGTAGAGCGAGTGGATGTTGATAAGGAGAAGACTAGAGTTAAAATGGTAGAAAGGTCTTTGCATGTACGGTCAATGCTCCTTCTCAGTGTAGACAAAAAGAGAAAGCTCTTGTGGACCAACAACTCATGGAAGTAAATTGATCATAGCTCAAAGAGAGTTATTCCAACTCTTCCCTCACAATGAATGAGTTCTATCATGAAGAAGAAATTAACATATCACCTTCCAGAAATCATGAGAAAGATGAACTAGAAGAATCTTCGAATGTTGAAATTGAGAGATCTAAGAAAGATGAATTTTCAAATTTGAGAATAACCACTACTTTCTAAATCCAAGAAGGATGGAGAAATGACAATCAATAGAATGAACATATTAGTTTCTTGCAATGATAACATAACTCAGAGTTATTGCTGTGACTGGTATTGATAGGGTAGAATTCTCTTAGAATGACAATAAGAATTCTACACTTGTTCATTGTAAATCTAAGAATGTGGTTGGCCTGATCTTCAATTATCAGTCTGATATTTTGAGAATGTATTACTAAGATTGAATGTTGCTGCATTAGATGAGAGTGATAATTTTTAGAGACATGTACCAATTACTATTACAAATGAGAATAGGCATTGCTTAGAAACATCGGAGATGGACACAAATCTTGAGTACCCTTTCTCTATTAATTCTTAGATGTTAATCAGTGAGGTAAAACTGTTAAATAATCCAGAGAATCTGCTGCTGATAAATATCTATGATCCCCTGGGAAGAAATGAAACTGATAAGATCAACTATGTAATTCAGAACAAAACTGAAATTCATACTAATAAACTAACTTACAATTCAACCTTCGTAGACACCTTCACGGAAGTAATCACCAACCTAGCCATCGAGTACAATTGCCTGTTTATCCTCGGACATCTGGTTCAATGAAGAAACCACTGCCACACAAAAATATCTAGCCAGCCAACTAGCAACAATGAATCTTCGTCAACTATTCAAATGAGCAACCCACACAGCAGGGCATACACCAGACACAATTTTCACCAAAAAAAAAAATCATTACCATGGTGCCACCAATTCAGATCCTCTAGAGAGACCATCTCATCATTCCCTTCATACTCACAATGCCCACTCCAATAACCAATCAACAGGACTAGCCAATGATCATCATGAAAAGAATTTGGAGAACCATAAAAAACTCCAATCTAACTGAACTACTGAAACTCAGCAAACCACAAGCAACAACTATGGAAGATGGTGACCTAGACAAAAAAATAGATCTACTCCACAACTGGATCACAACAACAATTTACAAGATCGCCAAATAAAAACCTTTTACCCCTTCACGCAAAAGAGCAATGGCAAAATGGTTCACCCCTCTAGTCAGCACCATGAAAAGAAAAAAACAAAAACTTGAACTAGAATGGAGGATCAAAAGCGACAGCGGAAGGAAATTCGAACTTCAACAACATACCCGCTCATACAAAAAGGAAATACAAAAAGGAAAAAGGAAATACTATGACATCAGAATCTTCAAAGCACCAAATACTCAAAAAGTAAAATCATAAATTACATTTTAAAAAAACACCTGGCTGCAACAACATACTAATTCCATCGAAGAAACTATGCAATGATCTAGCAGACCATTTCAAAAACAAAATCATTACCATCCAACAGACAACACAAAGCAGACAATGCCCACAGATTATGAAACACATCTACCCCCACGAGGAATGCTCGAAAAAACTTCGAAGCTTCCCCCAAATATCAGGACATTCGTCAAACTGGTTAATCAAAGCAACAAAACAGGTTCCCCCGTGGATCCCTGCCCCCTGGACACATACACATTAATCCTCTAACAAGGAGCACCCATGCAATACCAGTGGAACATCTTCAACCTTTCAATCTCAACAGGGAAAGTGTCACAATCCTTCAATTTGTAATACATCAGGCCGCTACTCAAAGAAACATGAGGAAAAGTAGAGGACCTCTCCAACCACAGACCCATCTCAAACATCCCATACCCAGATAAACTGCTTGAAACATACATTTACAGAACTATACAAGAATTCATAGAAGAGCACTGCATACTAGACCAAGCACAAGTATGCTTTAGACCAATGAGAGGAACGGAATCAGCACTCCTCTCAATATGGGATGACCTAAACACAAACGCATATTCAGACAACAGTACCGCTTTGATACTTCTAGACCTCTCAGTGGCATTTGACACAGTTAACCATGACATCCTCATCACTAGACTAGAGGAATTTGGAATCACCGACCACACACTACTATGGATCAAATATTTCTTAACAAACAGAACAGCGACCATATGGATAAAACCTTTCAAATCCAACCCAAGTGAATCCTCATGCAGAGTACAACAAGGATCATCCTTCTTCCCAAATAGTCTACAAAATACAATACACTCAAGAAAAAAATACACCATTAGAGAACTGCCTTTGAGAAATTGCAACTGGATCAACTCGAATGACCTCAAACTCAACCTAGGCAAAGCAGAAATAATGATCATCACAAAAAACAGAGGAGACAACTACTGGCCAAGGGAACTCTGTACAACCACAGCCTCATCGTCAGTTGTAAAAAACCTGGGAGTCCTGATGGACACCAAACTTACTCTAGAGCCACGTGTAAACACTTTTATCAAGAAATGCTACTTTCTCCTGCAGAAAAAAGGATCCTACTGTTCCTGTCATTCGCCAACAAAACCCTCACCGTCATCGCTCTCGTCATGACCAGAGTAGACTACACCAATAGCTTATATCTAGGCATGCCTGATCAACTTCTAAAGAAGCTACAATGCATACAAAATGTGGCAGCCAGACTGCTCCTCAAATTACCCCAAAGAGAACACATCACACCAGCATTGAAAACACTACACTGTCTACAAATAACACAGCGAATCAAGTTCAAATCAATGTGCATTACACACAGAGCAGTTCACAAACAGGGCACAAACTTCCTAAGAGAAAAATTAAAGCTACATTGCCCAACAAGGATGCTCAGATCGAACAGCGACAAAACCCTACAACAAAAGAATAATTGGAGGATCTTCTTTCTCTCACCTCGCCCCAAATACTTGGAATGATCTACCAAAGAACATACGTAACACAAGAAACCACCTACTATTCAGGAAACTCCTCAAATCCTGGTTTTTCAACCCATAACTAGAAGAACGCCTACAGGGGCATATATACAGCTGAAACAATGCCGAGTGAAGAAACCAACCCCCCCAATCCTCCTAAGCTATCACCCATAAACAGTTCAGGAGGAACAACCTACGGCATATCAACTTACCAATTCGAGAGATAGATACGATAGGACGATACCTTAGAATGAATACATATAGATCGGGATGGAAGAGCTAGGCTTCGATAAACTGGCTTAGAGCTAAAACTAATACTTGCTTGCCTTGCTATACCCATATGTACACTTGACTATTGGACTATTCTTTCTAGCTAATGTACCATTCTGCTGAATTGATCACTGCACTTGTTTTGCATGTTACTCTGTACCCATTGCACTCCAAATGTAATTATTGTACCTATTCACATGTTATTACTAAGCTTTAAGTATCCTTGTATCTGTTGTGCCCAGCTACCTAAGGGTTTGGCGTGCATTACCACATAAACAAACAAACAAACAAACAAACCAACAAACAAACATGAATGCTATATCAATAGCACCTTGGCCTGCACATCACATACAGGCAACAATGGACCACCAACAGAAAATAGGTAACAAGGGAGTGGGTGACTGCTAATTAACCGCACCAATACAAGAGTGTGGGACAAGAGACACCCCTTTTTATCACACTAAGTTCAAGACAACACAGCTGGGAATGTGCCACAACATCGCCCATAACAATTAGATGGATAGGAAAGAAATATTGCCTGTCTATAGGACAACCAGACACATACAACAAGTTTCATGAGGACTAAGAGATATATAACCCACTAACCCTATGCTCAAATTTCTACATACTTAAACTCACACAAAAATTGACACAACCATCTTCTCACTCAGCAAACCGCACCCAGTTCACCACACCACAACAGCAAACAAACAACATGTAAACAGCACCAACAGCACACAAGATCTCTCACATCGATCCGATATTCACACCAAAGCTCGGCGCACAGTGAAAACATAACTGAAGCTACCAATAGCACACCACCTCTCTCACTTTCCTACTCCCTCTTCACCCTACTAACCCACCCCACCTTCTTGTTTACAGATCCTCTAGAGCACCTGGGGAACAATTCTGTTGGTGACGGTGGGGGTTACAAATACCTTTGGTCAGTCAAAATCTCGAATAAATAATCTCGAATAACAATAAGGTCGAAAAAAAAAGACCGAAAAAAAGTTGATTTTTTTTTTTAATTATATATTTATTTTGGGGTCCGGGATTAAAAAAAAAATGGTAAAAAAAAGGGGGTTGGGGGGGGAACCCCCCCATTTCGAATAAAAAACGTCATAAAAAAAAATTCGACCTTTTTTTTTTTTCAGCCTTTTTTTTCGAGATTTATTTTTTCGAGATTTGTAAATTCGGTATTATGACCATAAACCACCTTTAACATTAACAAATCTGGTTTAAGGGATTTGTTTTCTGAGAGGAGCACAATAAAAGGGAGAGAATTAGTGATCATATAGTTGACTTTAATGCCCATTGCTGAGATTCAGATGAGTTAATGAATTCTTTGTTCCTACTCAGATATATTAATACCCGCCACAAGATTAGAGAAAAAAAGAAATAATTACCAAGGTAAGAAGTGCCTTACCTTTATAATGGAATTAGATTTCATCATGTTAAATGGCCAAGCCATGAGTGACATTCCTGGAAAGTTCACATGACATATGGGCCACATGCAAGATACTATTGATGATTTTATTATTAGTAAAAGTCATTTTCATAAAATGCATGGATTGATCATCAAGTATAAGACCTGTAGTGATCACTGTCTTATAAAATTACTGCTGCAACAGGGAACTAAGTAAGCAAATACGGACAACTAAGGTAAATGATAAAGAAAATCATATATCATGGACTAATTATAATCTGACTGCCATTCCTAAATATATGAACAACCCAGGCAATCTCATTGATTTATACGGTCCTAACATTACTCCTAATTGTATGGGGAAATGGAGAATTCAATCTTACTCGCAAATTTGGTTATATAGGATCGAAGTTTTGTACCTATGAGAATTCTTCTAAAAAAATATATATGAAAACACGTTACACGTTACAAGAAATAAAACTGACTAGAACACTGTACATAAATTGGCTTAAACAACATAAGCACTGCCCTAATAATGCCTATTGGCAGAACATAATAAATGCAAATTACATGAAAGAACTATTTAACACTTGTGTACAGGCATGTTATAAATGCCAAATCATATACTAATTTTAAGGGAAATAACACAATGTCCCAAATAAATCCCATAAGTGATAATGAATGGGAAAACTATATAATAAATATCCAAAGTTATAATACAAAAGCTACAAGAGCTATTGGATTTTCAGAATAGAAACACAGGAGTTAGCAATTGGGGAAGGATATAGTATGGAGGGCCTTCTTCTGCTGTAGTCCTCGAGTGGAATACTACTCATCATATATAGCCTAGAAACACTGTTTTTCGTTGTACAAATTGGCTGAAAACATTAGAAGGAAAATTATGGAGAACAACGCTTGGTTAACCCCAATGTGCTCCCATAGAGTGTATACATTTAGAAATGGTAATAATGATATGATATGATCTGATCTGATCTGATATAAGTCATTTATAATGTGCTTGTACACAAGTGTTTCTAGTCGTTACATGACAATGGATCGAGGACAAAACAAACAATCTTACTAGGCCCTGTCCCATTCATATTGTGCAAGTGCTATAATGCAAAGTGCAGGGCGGGTGGAAGGAAAAGGTGGAAGTGCCAGGGAGAGGGAAGGGGGAATTGCAATCAGGGCAGCATTGCTCTGAGTACATGCAACCATGGCAGCGCGGCTCTGGTTAAGTGCAAGGAGGCTGGGGACTGTAGGGTTACAGTTACAGCCCCTACATGCGGAGTAGGCCCTGAGGCAGTGCAGGGGTGACTGGTCATGGAGGAGCCTTATACACAGTGAGATTCTGAGGGTAGCCAGGCAACCAGTCAGGGCAGCAGATAGGTAGGCCAATGACAAGTCTAGCAGTCCTTTTCTGGGTTAGTTGTATAGGGCGCAGAGTAGAGGAAGGCAGATTGAGAAAGAGGCTGTTGCAGTAGTCCAGCCTAGAGAGAACCAGGGCTCTGCAGACAGTGAGCTTCTGGGGGAAAGTGAGAAAAGGAATAATACCTCTGAGGAGGTGCAGCTGATTGTGGGCATTCTTGGACAGGCCCGTGAATTGGGAAGAGAAGGAGATAGTGGAGTAAAAGATGACACCAAGGTTGTTTGTTTCACAGGAAGGCAAAGAAAGAGGGGCCACTGAGGGCGGCCAGAGTGAGAGAGGGAAAGTGAGAGCAGGGGTCCCAATGAGAAAGATCTCAGTCTTAGTGTCTTTAAGGCAGAGATCGGAGGTGCACCAATCCTGAACCGCGGATAGTCAGGAATGGGCGAAAGAGGAGAGGAGGATGAGGGGAGCCTGAAAGAGAGCTGAGTGTCATCTGCATAACACTGAAAGTTAGAGGAGAAAGTAGAGATCAGGTATTCCAAAGGGGCCAAGTAGACATTAAAGAGCCAGGGTGAGAGGTTACAGCCCTGGGGAACACCACATGTGGAGAGAGAGGCGGTGAAGAGAAAGGATCCAATTTGGACCTGGGAGGGTCAGTCCAGGAGGAAGGAGGTCAACCACTACATGGCCTGATCAGTGTTGCCCAGGTTCTAATGGAGTCGATTGATCAGGATGGCGTGATTGACCATGTCAAAAGCAGAGGAAAGCTCAAAGAGGGTGAGGACAGAAGGAAGGCCTGAATTGTGATTAGTGAGAAGATCTACCCAGGTGTTCAGGATAGCAGCTTTTTTGACTCTGGCTGCTCTGAATCCAGACCAATGGACATGGAGACGACCAACAGATTCAGTGTGGAGAGTAAGCTGGGAGATGGCCAGCTTTTGCAGGAGTTTGTCCTGGAAAACAGTGATAGAGATGGGGTGAGATTTTGCCACACAGGTAGGATCGGCAGGAGGCTTTTTAAGGAGAGGGTGCACAAGGGAGTGCTTGAGGAGGGAGGGGAAATTCCATTGGCAAAAGAGTGACTGCAGAAATCGGCCAAGGCTGGAGTTAAGGTGTCAATGTGGTCCTTGATGGTTCCGGAGGAGCAGGGGAGCACTTTTTGGATGACACTTTCATAGATCAGACTAGTCTAGAATCATTTTCAAGTGTAGTCAGAGAGAAAGAGGGGAAAGGAGGATGATAGGGAGAGGTGGCCAGTAGGGGGCCAAGAGAGGTAGAGGCAGAGGAAGAGTAGTGAGAGGACAGGATGCCCTGAGTTCTAGTGGTGAAGTGCAAAGCCAGAGCTGTGCAGAGGACCTGGGAGGGAACAGGAGAGGTGGGGAATGCAGGATTGGCCAGCTCCTTGCAGATTTTCAAGAGTTCAGCCGTGTTGTTATATGGCCATGGAGACATGGGCATAGATGTCTGCTCTCTTCATTAACATGACATAGAGTCTGTATTGCCTTTGGAACAGACGGGAGGCCAGTTTGTCAGTGAATGCACTTGATGCCCTCCACTTCCTCTCAGCCACCATACACTAACGTTTCAGGGTGGTGAGGTTAGATCATAGCAAGATTTGCACTTGGATGTAGGCTTAATATAATATAATATAATTGTTTATTTATAACGTGCTTAATACCCAGATGTTTCTGAGCGTGGACCCAGGGATCGAACATGTGTTGCTTTCCTTCATCTTGCTTCCAAGGTGAGTGTGTTGCCCCTGAACTATCCTCTGGATATCAAGGCTTCAGGTGGATTCTCACGACAGGAGCAAGGACGTTTGTTAGAAACCTGAAGGTGTCTCCCTATCTAGTCCCTGGTGATCTTCCATCCAGGTGGTCAGGACACGGCATCTCTTTTGGATCCAGTTCCTGAGGGTGGACCAGTGTGGGAGGATCTCCTGCAAGGGGGTTCCTTGGGGAGTGGGAGTGGGGCACTGATGGGTGAGACACAGTATCCCCCTTCTTTAAACACCTTTTGCCCATCCTACCACATGGCATATTCCAAAACACTGCCCCCCTTTCCGTTAAGAACACTTTTACAAAACACGAAAGAAAACTGACTAACACTAGAGATATTTACCTGACATGTCCCAATACAAGGGTCAGGCAAAGTAAGGCAATTGATCAGAATCACACACACCTGATGGCCTTTTCCCTTCACAGGGATAAAAGGTGGAGCATGAGAGCACACTACGAGCAAGGTATACTGCACAACGTGAGAGCTAACTCAGCACAGAAGTTCAAGAGGAGGAGAAAGACGGCATGAGTCGAGAGGATACCAAGGGGAGAAGTGACCTTGCCTTTATGTACAGAGACCTGTGAAGCCTCAAGAGAAAGAATCGTAAGACCATAAACAATAGCCAGCATGTGTTAGCAGATGTCAATGGTACCCAGGCGCCTCCTCAGCTGACAGTCAAGCCAGGGAGAGATGCATGGCCCAATGGTACCGACCTTGACTCTACAAGACAAGGAAGCAAATCAGTTCATCACAGCCGGTGAGTTGAGGGGAGAGCCGATAAAGAAATCAAACTGTGTTGGACGAAAGTAGCAAGTGCCTAATTGAACTTTGAATGAACAAAGAACTATTGATATAAGGAAAGGGGAAAACCAGCCTAACAGAATCAAACACCACAAGGGTGTTCACTTGAGAAACGCTAGGCGATTACCCTGTTGTTGGACTACAATAACCAGAAGGCCTTCGGAAAAGATGTAAGAGGGCAAAGTGGTCATACAGAAGTCTTGTTAAATCTTCCGTACAGTCGGAAGTCTTTGACCGGCAGATGATTGGGAAACTAAGGGAAACGAATCCTGCAAGGTATGAAAAGTACACAAACTGTTTAAAGTTGGCAAGAGTGAACCCAGAGGAGGGATGCTAACAAGAGGGGATGAACATTGTGTTGACAGGAGTGAGCCCGGAGGAGGGATGTCCTCAGTGAACTGGTTTGCAACTATTGGCAAGAGTGAACCCGACAGAGGGAGACTGGCAATTGAAAATGGATCCGAACTCGAAGGAGGGAGATCCCGGGGTGGATCTCCCAAAGTTTCTTGAGAAAAGATCTGTTCGATTGATTTGTCTAATTACGACTTATGAGAGGTCTGCACCAGAAGAGGGTTACCCAGTGGTGAGACTGTCACCCAAAGCCATACGAGGAACATAACTTTGTGTCTGTTTGTTGAAGCTATCAAGCCCTCAAAGGCCAGAGACTTTTTATTGAAAAGAGACTTTAACCATCGAACAACCTGATAGCTGTAACAGAACTGTATGCTCGGGCTGGGAAAGCTTGAGTTTGTGCTTGGCTCAGGTGATCAACCTTCTGCCGTGCTGAAAACATGGGGAAGGAAGACCCCTGGCAATCACATCCTGACTTATTATTTGTGAACACTTCATTCTTTATTGAAAACCCTGTCCTACACTCTTTTGTAATTAGTTGTAAGATTTGGCAATAGATGTTTTTTTAGTATAGGCCTTTTTTCTTTTACAAGACGCCACGAGGACAACCTTTTTTTTCATTTGATGGTTGACGCTTGCTCCCATCTTAGATTTAAGTTTAGGATAGGCATTTTTCCACCCTACATTTACAGTTTAATAAACACCCTTTAACTGTGATCACTTTTGTCTATCTTTACTGGTGCCACCATGTGTTCCTTACACATCCATATTGTTGGAGATAGAAAGGTGCAGGTTAGAAAGGGCTGTGTCAGAGTGTGAGTCAGCCGCAGACATAGGATCATCAGAGAAAGTAGTGGCAAAGGCATCAACTGACACATGCTTCATGGGCCAAATGACCGAGAAGGTAGGTGGCAGTGATGGCGTGGGCCTAGCCAGGGGGACAGAGAGCTTCAGGTGAGAGGAGAGCAGAAAGTGGTCAGTTCAAGAAAGAGGAGTGGTGAGAAGGTTCGAGAGGGGGATGTCTGAGGAGATGAGAACATCCAAGGTATGCCCAACAGAGTGTGTTGGACCAGAGGGTAGAATGGAAATGGAGAGAGTGTCGCTGAAGTTGCGGAAGAGCCCTGAGGAGGGATTAGATGCATCCAGGTGGATCTGTTGTCCAATGGGACTGCGTGGTTGGGAGGGAGGCAGGAAGGGTGAGGAACAGGACGCGTGGACAGGGGGACAGGGAGAGCGGGTGCCGGGTGCTACGATATTGAACACATTTGCTTTCTTTAAATAAGTCAGCCTTGGTGCCATGGATACAAAGGGAACTCACCAGCAGCAAAAAGGAGCCCAGGAATGGTGAAAACGGATCCTGAGAGGGCGAAGGCCCTCGCCAGGTCCGGGACCGTTGTCTAATGGGAGCGCTTGGGCGTGAGGGAGGAGGGGTGAGGAAAAGGAAGCGTGGATGGGGAAGAGGGGGATAGGAGGAGCGGGTCCTGGGTGCTACGACACACAGGGAAATCACCAGCAGCCAAGGAGCCCGGAATGAGACTTTAGATACTCGTTTAGCCCTAAGCAGGGGCTCTCTGTATATTGAGTGCCCTTTACTTGAAATACTGTGGAAAAAATATACTTTTAGGGCACAATACAACAGTACATGAATTTATGAAAATAAGCTTCGAATTGTTAAAAAAATAGAGTGGACAATAGAACTGTCTCAACAACTAGCAGTAGTGTTAAGGTCTTTAAAGTAAAAGTCTGACAATAGGATTGGAGATACAGTTGCAAGTATGTGGGAGGGACACATCTCTTGTCATTGATAGTGGCAATATTATTGGCATTATGCAACCTCAAGGATACCTACTTACATTCCCATCAACCAAACACCAGGCACATTTGATCGTGACTGGGAGTAACATTCTCCCTACACTAACAGTTTGGGGACCCAGATTGAGTTTACCGAAAGAGAAGATGATCCACTGGAAACTCCTCTGCACTTATTAAAGCAAATCTCTGCTATTGACCAATGGCATGACGTTTATTTACGGACATTCGTCCATTAGGGAGGCTTTGTTAAGACTGCTGAATTTTGAAGGAGATTTTTTGATGATCAGACAATTCTCCCTCTCTTTAGGTTTAGTTAATTTATGGTTAAGCGTGGAAGAACTGTACAATGCTATTGGAAAGGAGTAGCGGAAAGAAAGAACTGTACAATGCTATTGGAAAGGAGTAGCGGAAAGCTTATGTATCACTGAAAGTAATGGGTATTTTTAAATTATATTTATGTGAATTGTATTAGGTCAATACGTGTTTTATGTGTTAAGATTATGTATGTTTCGATGAACCTGGTCATCATTTTATGTACTATGATGATGTTTTTATAAACTGAATATTTACATTATTTTATGGTTTATATTTAACACGTTGAATATCAACAAATGTATACTAGAAATACAAAATCAAAAATCTACCAAAAACTTATAAGATGAAAAGTACATTGCACCCAACATATCTTTACAGCCTTAAAACTACCTAAAGAACTGTTTGGGATGGGACTCTTCTTTACCGGTGTGCTAGTTGTGTGTCAGGTTAGAGAGTTGGAGAACGGTACCGGTTGCAGCGCCGCTCTGCGAGGAATCCTACTGGAATCACATTGACACTTAGATTGCACAGTCCTCTTTCTATCTTCATCAGGAAATTCAAACTTTCCTTCAAAAACACCACACATGTGTGGAGCGCTCCGCGATGTGCTGTGTGTCAGGTGTCCGGGGACTGGTGATTGGTCCGAACTTCTGGTAGTAAGCTAGCCTAACTTTACTCCATGACTCATTTGAAATTCAAATGCTGCAAGATGCTTATAACTGTGTAACTCACTTTGTTGGAGAACTTAGTGCAATACTCCTCATTACGTGACTGTAACTGTAATTGTGGAGTATAACCTCCTGAAGCAGCTGCGAGTAATTTCATCGACCTTGATTTACTGTTCCAAGCGGAAGAGTTTCCTCATCATTACTTAATCACGGCCGTGACTGCAGAGCTGAGTCTCCTTGAACGGCAGTGAGTTAGTGCCTGACTGCTAGCAGGAAACTGTTTGCCAGCACAATATTATTTCATGATTCACTTTTCTGCTGGTATTCAAACACGGAATTATTTCAAAACCCTATGCACTTGGCTTTTTCAGCAAATTTGGTGACATTTTCTTCAGCACGCAACTGTGACTGCGGAGTATAATTCAGATTTTCAACACATTCGTTCCAGAAAGTCATAATTCTATTAAAGACACAGAGGATTTTCAACACATTCGTTCCAGAAAGTCATAATTCTATTAAAGACACAGAGGCATAGGATTATGCTTCTCTCTCAAATTTACTGATCAGCAGCAAAGAACAAACCAATAAACATATAACACAAAAACCAATAAAACTACCATAACCATGTTTTTTGAGTCTTTTGTAGTTCATTTCTTATTGGTCCTTAAACTGACCATGTGATATTTCCAGCCGATCAACATGTCCTTAGTCCTAACAACCTCCTGTCCTTCTTCTATTCCTCCTCTTTCTTTGTCCAGTCGAGGTTGCGTCCATTGCCCTTTTGTAATTCCGTCCGTTCCATGCCAATCCTAGTTCAATTCCCGGATTGCTTGTTGTCTGCCACCATCCCTATAGAAATATAAATGAAAAAGGTGACTATGAACCGAAACAAGGGTGGGACAATCGTAAATTCAACCACAAAGTATTAACATTCTCTTCCTGTGCATTTCACAACTTTACCATCTTATTGTATTCATCATGCATCATTTCATTAATTATAGAAAAAAACTTGTAAACATTTTAGTATTTTATAATACATTACATTCTTATTATTGATAGAGTGGGATAATCCTTCGCCTCTGTGTCTTTAATAGAATTATGACTTTCTGGAACGAATGTGTTGAAAATCTGAATTCTATGTCAAGACCGGAGGCTCGGATTATGCTTGTTTAAAGCTTACTCACCATTAACATTGTCGCACTTTCCATATGTTTGAAATAGAAAGTTTTAAAAGTCGATTCATTCGACCAATCTGCTGACCTCATAATGTCCTCTACTCTGGCTCCTATGTTGAAAGCCTTGGTAGCCATTGTTCCTCTAGTTGAATGGGCGCCATATTTTACTATATCAATGCCCGCCTGTACCATCACCCATCTAAGCTATCTCGCTATGGTAGCCGGTGTAATGGCTTTAAATGGTTTACAAATTGCTATCAATAATTGGGATACTTCTGGAGGTCTTACTTCTCTTATCATATCCCAATATACTGCTAAGCATCTGACCGGACATCATTTTGGTTGTCCCGGGAAGGCTTCATGAGAAATGGATCTCAAACCTGTCTTGGTCCTTCTCGTTATGAGAAAAGTCACTCAGTTCGGAGATATACTTTTCCTGTTAATTTCCAGTGCTCTAACGTCTGAGGATCTCTTCGAAGCTAAAAGACATAAGAGCATGGCTAGCTTGCCTGAAATAGCTTTCCTGGATAGATCTTGATTATCTGGCCATGCTAGAAATAATCTCAAGACTCTGTCTACATCCCATAATTGATTATACTTTTCACTAGGTGGTCCAGTTATTCTTACTCCCCTTACTAATCTACAGATTAATGGGTGTTCCCCTATCGCTAAGCCTTCTACTCTAGGGTGTCCTGCCGATATCGCAGACCTGGCTGTGTTTATAGTCCTGTATGCCTTTCCTTGAGCTGCTAGCTGTGCTAAAACATTTGCTACGTGTACTACATCTGTTCTGTCGGGATGAATATTCCTCTCCAGACACCAGCTACTCCATCTAGCCCATGCTGATTTATATGCCCTGTGTGTCCCTGGAGCCCAGGATTCGCTAATGATATTTTCAGCCTCATTCGATAGTCCTGGCCTAACCCAAGATCTCCTGAAATCGCTGTGCTATCAGGTTGAGTCTTCCTGACCTCAATAGTGGATGGCTGAGATCTCTGGGATCTCGAATAATGAAATCGTCATTGGGTAATGCCAGTCGGTTGTGGTGTGTCAATTCCAGTAGGCTGGGAAACCACACCTGCCCCCTCCAGTCTGGCGTAACTAGTACTAGGGATGCTCTCTGGCATCTCACCTGGGCTAGCGTCCTCGCTATCATGGAGAAAGGAGGGAACTCGTAGTTCGTCTGGTGGCCCCATGACTGTAGGAAGGTATCTGTTACCTCTGCCTCTGGGTCCGGTCTCCAGCTGAAGAACCGGGGTAATTGTTTGTTTAGTCTCGATGCAAATAAATCGATCTGGCATGGTCCCCAGCAAATCATTAGTTCTTGAAACACTACCTCGTACAGCTTCCAATTGCTGGCATCCCTGAGGTATCTGGAGATCCCATCGGCCACCTCTTTCTGATGGCCCGGCAGATATTCCGCCGTCACTGAGGCTCTCCTCTGAAGACAGAGTTCCCAGAATTCTTTTGCCAGTTCTGCCAGTAGTCTAGACATTGTCCCGCCCAGTCTGTTTATGTACCTGACCGCCGAGACATTGTCCATTTTTAGCAGGACACAACATTGTGCTCTCTCTTGAGTCCAGCATTTCACTGCAAAGGACCCTGCTAGCAACTCCAGGCAGTTGATATGGAGAGTCGTCTCTTGATCCGACCACCTGCCCCCTGTCGACAGGTTCCCGCATTGAGCTCCCCAGCCCCATCTGCTGGCGTCGGATTGGATGACTAGTTCCGGGGATGAACCAAATATCGCTCTCCCATTCCATGCATCCATGTGGAGTAGCCACCACTCCAGTTCTTCCCTCACTTCCTGGGAGATGGCAACCTTTGATTCGTAGGAAGCGCCCCTCCTGAGGTGATTGATCTACAACCTCTGTAGTGCCCTGTAATGTAGCGGTCCTGGGAATATTGCTTGGATTGATGCCGCTAGGCGGCTCACTAATCTTGCAATGTCCCTTAGCGACAGTTCTTCCTTCGCTAGTGTGTGTCTTAGCTGTTTTTTGATATCGTTTACCTTGGGAATGGGTAGACTGAGAGTTCCCTGGGTAGAGTCCACTATGAACCCCAGAAATTCCATTGACTGCCCTGGTACTATACTGGATTGTTCCCAATTTATTAAAAACTCCAGATTCTCTAACAATTTTATTGTCGTCTGTACTTGATCTAATAGTGTTTCTTTCTCTTGGCACATCAGACATATATCGTATAGATAGATAATAAGTCTATCCCTTGACTTCTGAGGTGTGTCACTACTGGTTTCATCATACTGGTGAAACACCATTGTTCTGATGCTAGGCCGAAGGGCAGGCATCGAAATTCCCATGTTGCTTCTTCCCAGATGAATCTCAGAAATCTGCAGTGTTCCTCTGCTATGGGAATGGTCAGGTATGCATCTTTTAAATCTATCCTGGCTAGCCAGTCTCCCTGAATTAAGGTATCTCTTAATAGGTGTATCCCTTCCATCTTGAAGTGTCTGTACACCACATATTCGTTTAGGCCTTTCAGGTTTATAATTGTCCTTGTCGTGTGTTTCCCTTTTACTAGGAACATATTTCTTATGTATCCCTTTGATTGAACTGTTACTGGTCTTATAGGTTTTTTGCTTTCTAGCCCTTGCAACTCTCTTTCCAGTAATAATTTGTCCTCTCTGTTCAGTTCTAGACCCCTTGGTGGGTTTTCCTGATGTGGTGTCTCTAAAAAGTCTATGAGAAAACCTTGTGCGGTTTGTATTACCCAGGTATCTCCCGATATAACCAGCCAATTTTGTAAAAACTGTGCTGTCCTCCCCCCTACTTCTGGGGTACTTAGGTGTGGATAGTCTGTTCTCACCTGGGTTGTTTTGCTGACATTCCACTTGTCGCCAGTTTCTGCCTCTTCCTCTACTCCTTGATGGAATGAAAGGCATTTGTCTTCGATCCTCCTGCTCTCGCCACTGTACTCTTTCTTGATAGGATCTATTATGGTGGAATCAGCCAGCTGAGCGACCCCTGCCTCTGCTAGGCCGTCCAAAAATGTGTCTCCCAAACACTCTTTTGAGAGAGGCCTGTGCCTTGTCCAGTGCCGCATAGGAATTCGCAAATATGGTTAGCTCCTTGATAATGGAGTCCCCAAATAATTTTCCTTTCGCGGTTGACGCTGATTCTGAAGAGGCAAACATGCTCAACTTCGGATCAATTTTCACCAACAAAGATCTCCTTCTTTCTGTGGTGATGGCGTGGTTGGTGTTTCCCAACATACATAATGCCCTCTGGGCCCACCCGATTAGGATTGTCGGGTCTATCGGCTCTCCTTTTTCTCTGGCCTCCTCTCCAATTTGGCAAATTTTTGTGAGGGGTCCTGTCATGTCTAGCATGTTGTCTTGGCATGACCGCCAGGATCTATCCAGACCCTTCCTCACATCTTTTGTGTATTTGCTCATAAATGTAATCATTTTTTCGTCTATTTCGGGTGTTTCTGCTGTGCCCTCTGGGAGGTGAGGCTTGGGGCATTCTGCCCTCATTTTACTCCTAGCCTCTTAGGCTAGTGGCGATCTCAAGTGCTTTCTTAAGGGTGCATTAGTGCCTCCGGATCCAAGTCATCGTCCCCTGCACCATCCTCCTCTATCTCTTTGTGGCCTTCTTCCTCTGAGGAGGATATAAAAAATACTTCTTCCTTTTCTGAGTATTCTTCCTCCCAGTCGTCGTCACCCTCATCCGAGGCTTTTCTTCTTATTCTACTCCTTTTACCACCCTTCTTCTTTGGTGGTCTGCCCGGAGGGGGTGTGGGCTTCCTCTGCCCTGTGAGCTGCTTTTCTTCCCCTTTTGATTTCCCCTGTGCCTTAAGCCCTTTGATTTCCTCTAGGCCCTGTGAGAACTTGAGCCAGTCCTCGATCAGAGCTATCTGCTGTGGTCCTTGTACCAGCGAGGCCCCCAGGGCTTTTTGGAGGACCTGAGTCATCTCTGCATGGCTCCTCTTCTGGCTAATGCTAGCCTTCGCCTCATCACTGGAGAAGCTCATGTCTGCACAGAAATACTGGGGATTTCAATAGTATATATGTATACCAGGATTTAAGATCTTTCTATATATTCCCTCTGTATTGATATATATATATATATATATATATATATATATATATATATATATATATATATATATATATATATATATATATATATATATATATATATAATATATTTGTAGTGATTACCTGGTCTGTTATATCATATATGTTATGTATGTAAAATAACAGGTTTTACCTGGGACTGTGCCCGTATTGTTGTGCAGTACCTTATATTGGCCTGCAGGGGTGCTGTATTCCTAGATCGAGTAACTCGATTTTGAATGAACATTGCGCTCTGAAAGTGGACCGAAAATATATTTATAGATCTCTCAGATCATCTGTAGTAATGTTAGCGTTCGTAGAATCTCGCCTGCATGACTCTGTAACCGTCTTGGAATGAAAGAGAGAGTGCCGGAACTACGCGGTCCTGTCGTGCTCTCTCTTCCGTGACTGCACTACCCTCTATGTCGGGTCTTTGAAGTTGAAGAGCACTAGCCCCGTCGCAACCGTAACTTCAAAGATCTAACAAGTAATGCGAATATGCTCCGCCGCCCTCTAATAACGCACGCGTGTGCATCGTGCGTGCAAATATATATACACAAACACTCTATATAAACACTCACACGTAGTAAGAATAATAAAAGGCACTTAACTCGCTGCCGAGCAGCAAAGAAAGAGGAGGTTTTAAAGACTAAGGACATGTTGATTGGCTGGAAATATCATATGGTCAGTTTAAGGACCAATAACAAATGAACTACAAAAGACTCAAAAACATGTTTATGGTAGTTTTATTGGTTTTTGTGTTACATGTTTATTGGTTTGTTCTTTGCTGCTGATCAGTAAAGTTGAGAGAGAAGCATAATCTGATCCTCCGGTCTTGACATAGACTCTCTTTGAACAGTCGCCTGACATTTCATCTGTTCTGAGCATTGTTCTAAGCCTTAGTGCTTCTGTGTTATCTTTCACTCGCGGCCGTGACTGTGGAGCTGAGTCTCTTTGAACGGCTGTGAGCATCTGTTTGATTGCCAAAACTCGAAGCTGAATTAACACATACTTCTAATTTCTCATCTTCTCGCACGATCGCTGCCCTTCGGGCGTAAATGAGAGGTACCATACTTGTCTGGAAGTTGGTTGGTTGATTTTTACACAATCAGTACTGAGTACTGAGTTCATGCCTAACGTTCAGTATTCACTGAAATCAGGGATGCCAACCGATCTGAAAATCTCAAGTGCATCACTTGTTCTAAAATCAACATCACTAAGATCGTCATCTGTTAATGCCATGAAACGTAATATACTTGACCAAGCGCGCACAATACAGGAGATATTCGTGATTTTTGCAAGCCATCAATTAACATGACTAACATTCTTCAGGCTGGGGTTTCTTTACAAAAAAATGTTAGTGCTTTACCAGTAACGGTAGAGTGTGCAGACTCCTTAAACATTTCGGTAACTGACACTCAGATGATGTCATTGGATGATCACCGACCGTCTACTATCAGTTTGTCTCAGTACATTGAAGAGAGTAGTGGCTCTGAACTACCTAAACAAAGGGAATTATCCCAGTCTACAGCCTTGCCTAACCAAACAGCTGCAGTGTCTACGCTGTCTAATGTTGAGTTGTCATCTCCTATATCTGAAGTACATATTGGTGTCGAAGAAGCAATTAATTCTGTTGGTAATTTTTCCATTATTGCATCAACATCCTTCAAAGACTCAGATGCTAATAGTTTGTACCAGTGACCAAGTCTTTTTGATAATTCTATTCAGACTGTTCCATCACTTATGTCTAATAGTAAAAAACATAGATCAGTGGTGAGCAGAAATTGTGATGAGAGTTTTACAAACATAGAAGCACCCATCGAATCGCAAACTGCTTTACTTGAAATAACCATAAAAGCTATGAATATGACCATTGTGACACTTACAAGGCTGTTTGAAACTTTAGATTTCAAATTGACACAACAAAATAGACAAATAGATCAAATGTTGACATGGATGAGTGAATTGATTGATGAAAAGGCTTCCTGAAGACCAAGTGGTGTTGCATTAACATTGACTAAAAATGAGCTTGGTTCTGCGGCAAAAGTGTTTACGTTTGTACCAAACCGTGGGTTAACGAATGGTGTGTGTGGCGATAGTGTTTTACCTGAGTTTGTCTATTATTGGTGTGCAGAAGGATCCTAATGGCATGAGTCTCGTGCAAAAGCTGGCCCCAATGGGCATAGCAATAAAACTAATTTGTCAATCGATCATGATCCTACAAGTGATCTTGTGATGGAAGAATCAACCAAAAAGAAGGCCTCTGAATCTGTCTCCAGTCTTAACCAGACAAAACCCCCTGACAAAGAGGTTATAGAGTCTGCTAATACATACAACAAGTTTAATGTCAAAATGGGGGGTAAATAAACATGATGTCTCTACGGTACAATAAAAGAAAACTAAAAATGTAAAGGGGTTGCCAGCAAGAGCCCGAGCAAGTATCAAACAATTTGTTAAGAGACTAGTACCCAAACATAAATCTGCCCTTGCAAGTCGTGCGGCAACAACCAGAAATCAAACCTTAAGTATAAAGGAGAAAGATAATCCTTTACGAAGTATGAATCAGGTCAAGGATTACTCTCCCTTAAATGATCTGGTTGAAGCCTTAACAGCCTCACGTGACAGGACTGTAAATGAATCTGACCCATCAACCGCAATTCTTGTAGACAGTCAGGCCCAAATGGAAACAGTCAATCAGGCTGTTCCGTTAATAGACAAACATGATAAGGAACGTGACTTGATTATGACTGACATACAAGCCCAAATTGAGAGATCCATTGAACAATATCTAAAACTGCAGCAAACGTCCACATGCTCAAATGCTATGATGCAGCATGTGATTAAAATTGATGCTGGCTCAATTATTGGTGGCTGTCAGTCTAAGACCTCATCATCTACTCAACAGTTAGACCGTAACTTAAAAACATCATTGGGAAGTACTACACCCACAGCAAATGAACACAGCACTTTAAATCTAGATTCCAAACTTTATAATTTAGAAGCCATGAAAATCAAAACCATAGGTGACACAATCATATCAAAACGTGCAGAGAATTCAAAAGAAACCAGGGATGTGCCATCTACAGAAAGACGTATAGATGATGCTGGCATTGGTTTCAGTTATGAGGGTCAGCGGGCATCTCTTGCACGAAGGTGCAATACAACAGATACTCATTCATCAGCATTTGATATTGTAACACCACATATAACTGGTGAAATTGTGGAAAAAGCTGTTGCGGATCATATGAGAGTGTAAATTGATAAAACAGTCGAGAATTTAATGACCCAACACATGACTGATAAGCAACCATTTGTAGAAGAGAAAAAGCCTGGTTCCATTACTTGGACCAAACAACTTCAACTTGAATCTGAACTCAGACCTTCTAACATCTGTCAAGAGATGGACCAAATAAGTAGAATAAACTCAAGCTGAGAGACCCGGATTAAAGTGGCCAATACAGTAAACAAATGGGACAACTACCATCGGCTCATTCTCAAATGTCGACCAACACCCTTCACAACATACGTTCTAAATAGGACAAGCATCTTGGCTATTTGTGAAGAAGTGGGTAGTTTGCAAGACATTACCTCATTAGACATTGAACAGGTCGAATTTGTTAATGAAAATGATCTATCGTATGTTAGGCTGTGGTTACAGTCAAATGTGGTTAGAAATGCCTTGTGGCAGGCCCGCATGGAAATCTTTGCCCTGGGATTTGTTCTGGCCCAAGATCCTGTCTTTATTGACGACAATGCTGAACAAAAACTAATAAGTAAGTCGGTCCCCTTCTGTCAAGACAGACAAAAAACTATCTTGAAATATGGGGCAATAAAGACATTTGAACAGGCCCCAATATATGAGACACAGAGGAAACCTAATGATAAAAATGTATAACTAACAACAGTAACTGACAAATTTGCCATATTGCTAACAAGTTGGAACACATGTGGTTTTTCACACCTTTTGGGGGCCAGTGGCGACTTTCTTGCGGCATTCGATATCGTAGTACTGCAAGAGACTTGGTTAGTCAATAAACCTTTATGGGAGGATCATACTGTTATTTTACATCCTGCTAAGGTGTCCTCGCGAGGCCGTCCCTCCTCAGATCTCCTGATTGCCTGGCACGGCTGCCACTGGAGTCATGAATTTACTGACATGAAGCAATGTGGACTTACTGGGGCAATACAGCCCCGGTGGAACTGGTAAATCCCCATTGCCGGGTGCCGGTAATTATTACTCCCCATTCCCATTTGAGTTCCATTGGACTCAATGGGAATGGGGAGGCCGGATGCACCGGCAACATTCATGAATGGTGCCGATGCTTCCGTCGAGGTCTGCTTGCGGGTTCCGGTCCGCCCCCCAGGTCAGACCTGGCGGGCGTAAAGGCACCCGCTCGCAGAACTCGTAGTTTGCCAGTCCAGTAACAACGGTGTCGGTAGCTTTACCGAAACCGTTGTTACTGTACCGGCAAACTTGTAATGCGGCCCTATGCCTTTGAACCACAAGGACATTCATGTAGTCCTGTCCAAGGTAATATGAGAGCAATCAAGTAGGCCCTCGGTCTGGCATGGGAACTGAGACTGGTTTGCATGATGGATGATCTCCTATGGATGGTAGATGGAGCTGGTGTTGGGGCATTCCTCTTTTTGGATTAGTCAGCTGCCTTTAACACCTTTGACCACAACATCCTAATTTGTCACCTGGCTCTAATGAGCATTCAAGGGATAGTACCCAAATGGATAAAACAATGTTATCAGATAAAATGCAAACTGTGTCCATGAAACAATTTAAAATTAGAGAACATAGCATGTCATTTGGGGAACAACTCTTTCTCTAACTAGTTTGAATTCATTTGTAATAGCAACTATTACCTAAATGGCTGCATGGACATGGAGTTCAATTTATTGTATTCGCTGACAAAATGTAAATACTGTTACATATACATGACATACATGACAGATAGGAGGATATTGGACTGGGTTTCTACAGCTTCATGGCAGAAGACAGCCAATGCATGAACGCGAACATCTGTTTTAATGCAAAAAACTTGAGATTCTGGTTTGTGGGCTATCTCAGGTGAAATGAAACCCCATGCTATGGCATCAGAACTCAGCATATGCCCACAGCCAATGCCATGTGTCAGAGATGTGCGTTTTGCTTTTCACATTTAAGATAATCTGCTACGCCAGATAAACAAGCGCTCCCAAGCATGTCAGTTTAAAGCATTCAAAGGACATATTCCTTTTGCTTCCTTCAGCAGTAATGTCACTCAAGTCAGTGCCTTATTCTCTTCGCAAATCGGCTACCGTGACCCAGTTGTATGCAGTCCCACCAAACCCTGTCTACAGTAGGTTTGCAGAGAATCGAGAGCTCTGTGGCCAGAACATCGCTGACAATACCAAGCAAAGTACACATTACATTACACTGGCCATGAGACAATTGCATTGGCTTCCAGTGAAAAAGGGCATAGAATTTCAAAAGGCCATTTTAGCACATAATTTAGTATATGAAAGTATTGTACATTTTCTACACCAGAAACAGGTTCTATATAAAGACAACAGGTCCTGCAACCCCTGGACAAGAAGCTACTGTGTATCCTTTGAACAAATAAAGCAAAATGGGGCGGTAAAGCTTTTTCCTATCAGGCATCAACAATCTGGATGACTTTGCAACACAATCTTGGACACATGGAGAATCACGTCAAAATATAGCTCTGTCATGCTGTTCCTTAAGCATGGCTGAATTATTCAACTGAATTCACATGTCACCTGAATGTTGACTGTATTGGGGGAGGGTGGGTGGGGGTTGGGTTTAGATGAATTTATAAGAGATTCGGACACGGATTCCAGTTAAATTTATGACAAGTCATGTTGATGGAATGTTGCTGTAAACATTGGATTGAAGCGGCCAGACGTTTTCCTACAAGCACATGCTCAAATCAAACACTGTTTTAAGTTAATAGAACAGGTCCAACGCTCAGAACCTTTTCTGTCAGAGATGCTCGAATAAAGCAAAGCTTCCACTTGATTAATTTCTTGCAAACTGTTTTTTCTTTAATATAGAAACCAACAAAAAAAAAGAACACAGTGCTAAATACGCAATACCCAAGGTGGCAGACTGGTCTCGTGCAACTGTGCTTCTTTTACTTTAAACCATTTGAACATGTTTCATCTGTTGTGTTATCAATGCTTTAAACTTGCATAATAAGAGACTGCATGCCCTGTCATTAAAAGTCAATTTTGGTAGTTTGTAATGAAAAGTCGAGATCTGTACCTCCATTGGAGTGTAGAATGTTCTGGATCCTAAACCACACCATACAATTCCTGAAGATGCCTGACACATTTGGTAGAATTTACAGTGGCATTGGACTCAAGAAAACAGGTGGATACACAGGGAAGGTGGCTATTTATGTGCATGAGATATTGTCATGCTGGAGATCCTGTGGTGCACACTGGGAATGACTGCAAATCGTACCATGTGATAATATAATATAACAGAAATGCTGCAGTGGTGAGAGAGTGTGCCTCTGGTGGTAAGCAACCAGAAGAGGTGTGTATAATACTCACCTCTGCCTATGCCTTTTGGAATTAGCCTGTTATTAAAATGTATGAAAATGCTTTGTTTGATGTGTTCATGTAAGTACAATACAAACAATAATGACATGTAATCTATAATAATAACTAGGGCATCGAAAAACATGGGGTTTGCAGCTTATTTTATGCACGCTTAGATCACTTTGAGCAACAATTACCCTTGCAGCTTGTTTGGACGAGGGGCTCTGTGCACTGACTTGGTATCTAGAGATAGTCTCTCCCTGGTTCAAGATACCCAGCAAGGTTTGAAATAATCTCACGAGGTATCAAATAAAATAGGTTCTCAATTGCTTCACAACAAACATACTTTTAGTTTTTTGGTAAAATAATATTTTTTTTATTTTTTTATTTACTTGTGTGTAATCAAAGGAAAAATGATTTTTACAAGAAGAAGAAAATAGAATTTTCAGATACTCTCTTCCGACAAGTGTCACAGATTTGCATATTGTTTAGCATGTTTGTTCAATCCTAAACGCTCTGCGCAATTACAGTCCGAGAATTGTTCTTAGAAGAGAAGAAGATAGAAGTCCAGACAAGCGGATATCCCCCATGATTTACAATTCCGATTGTCGCCAAATGCAGAAAGTTCGACGCAGCAAGTATCTACGGTAGTCCCCTCCATCTGAAGGAAACAAGGCCACAAATTATTTTTTGCCAGTCGACTGTGGTTTACGATTGGTTAGCCAAAGGTTGGTGATTGGAGTCGTTGGCGTTTATTTTTGTAAAGGCTACTTCCATTCATTTGCATGTAACTACTGCCCATTGGGATTTTTCCCCCGAAATAAGGCGACACCAACATGTGTCTTCTACCAGCACAGAGTTTACCCACAGGGGTGCCAAAACTGCTGTGCGCTCTGGTTTTAGGGTGGAGCAATTTAACAGGAGATGTCGAATTGTTTCTTTGGAGTCCGGAGTTTTGCACAGTCTGCATGTTGTAGACTGGCTTAGCTTCTTATCCCCAGGATCTCTCTGGTATGCAGCATATTGAGTTGTGCTCTTAGGAAGATGCTTCTGAGCTTTTTGTCTGGAAATTTTATACAGTAAGCCAAGGGTGTTTTTAACTTATTATATGTTGGCGGAAGGTGTTTCAGTAATTTGATTGCCACTGTTTGCCCGCCTGTGATTATCCAGTCTTGGTTTTTCAGCTTTTGCATCACTCTTTGTGGGTTTGCAATCAAATCATCTGTTGTGCATGCTAGTTCTTCCAGTTTATTTTTTTGCTGTGTGGTCCACTTCTGAAGCACCTTACATTTAGTTGACACAAGCTCATTGCCGATGGTGTTGAAAATCGGAAGGCCATCTTGTATAAGAGTCCTCCTGTAGATGGACAGTGAAGATACACTGACGGTAGCTCCCAACGACAGGAGTCCCAACTCTCTTCTCACTGCCGAAATTGGTATATAGTTCGGGAGACCCAGGACCGTTTTCCAGATGTAACCCTCCAGTTTCTGCCAGATCGAATTTGGCATGGTGATAGTGGCATCCATACCATATGTTAATGCAGGTACTATTTTGCCTTTGTAGAAGTTAATAACTGGAATCAGCGAGAATTTGCCAAACTTTCGATCAATCAGGCTCATTTGCGAGGTCAAGTTTTTAGCTTTATCCCAGAGATGTTGTTGCATTTTAGCTTCCTGTGGTGACCCATCAATGAGGACTCCAAGGTATTTGAAGTGAGGAACAACTTCAATTCGGGTTCTGTTCACTGACCAAGTATTAGCGATTTTCTGGGGCTGTCGATTCTTTGCCAAAATCATGATTTTAGTCTTGGTGTTGTTTATACAGAGGTTGTTAGTAGCCATATATTTTGCCAGATTATCCAGCTGTTGTTGGAGCCCTACTGGCGTCTGGTTAAGAAGTATCATGTCGTCTGCATAAAGACTACGAGACACCTCAGTATTGCCTATCTTCGGGGGAAAGGAACAAACAGTTGCTTCAGAATCTTTAAAGTCTCCAAGGAAAGCTACAAAATGTGCCGGTGCCAGCGGGACACCTTGTTTGACTCCTCTTTCTGCTTGTATTTCTTTGGAGAGAGTACCTTACCTGTTCAGACGGACACATAGGGAGGTCTTGGTGTGGAGCGCCATTATAGGATTTAGGATTTCTTCAGGGCACCTCCACACTTTTAACTTTTTCCATAAGAGCATTCTGTCCACTTTGTCAAACGCCTGCGAGAGGTCTATGAATGTGGCGTAGACTGTTGGAGCTCCTTGTTTTATTTTTGCCTTTAGGATGCTAAGTATGAAAATGTTCACCGCAGTGCTGCCGTTCTTCTTGAAGCCCAGCTGGAAATGGTCAGTGCAGGGAGCCGATTTCGCACAGCATCAGAAGTGTTTTAGGAGGAGAGTTGCAAACAATTTGCCCACAATGTCCAGAAGTGCTATAGGGCGGTAGTTTGCCGGGTCCTCCCTGCTTTCTTTCTTAAAGATCGGAATGACAGTTGTTTTCGTCCATGGCACTGGAATCTGTCTACTGGCTCTGCAGTGATTGAACAGGAGGCTGATGAAGTCTGTCCATTCATTTATATATCTTTTTAGATCAGTATTGGTGAGACCATCGGGACCCGGTTCTCTAGATGTTTTAAGCTTTTGGATGGCCGAGCTTATGTCTGCTTTTCAGGAGAGATCAACCCAGGGAGCCAGATTAGTCTCAGGGCAGGGTGTCAGGTTAGCTGAAGGACTGGCAAAAAGATCTGTAAAGAATTTGACCCAAGCAGATTCAGTAACTGAGTTAATCATATTTGACCCTGTGTTACCTCGAGAAATATTGATAAGGGCCCAGAAGTCTGCTGATTTTTTAGTCGAGAGGGTTCTCAGCATTGTTTCGGCATCATTTTGGTATAGTGCTGCCCTTCGTAGTCTAATCAAAGATTTGTAGATTTTATATTCTTTTGTCCACATTTCCCACACCAAATTGGTGTTTTCAGCTTTGGCAGTGGCCCTCATTACGACCCTGGCGGAAATCGAAAAACGATGGCGGAAATGCAATACCGCCATCGAATAGCGCTCGGTGCGACTATGACCCGTCACCGCAAAGTACGAAGCCATTAGCGACACCGTAGTGAACGCCAACGCTAACTGCACCAAGCACGCGCGCGCGCGCCATGCCAAACCGCAAACACCACCATGGTGCAACGGTACGCCAATTCCGACCCTAGCGGACATGTACCTAACGCCATCAGGCATGGCGGAATGTACCATTCCGCCATGGCGAGAAGTACGGCATCGCGAATCAACCGTAAACGGCCCCACTGAGTGCCTGTACACCGCTCCCTGCCCACAAAGTACAACTCCCGGTAGGTGCAATGAAGTCACAATGCAACCATTGAAATGTACAAAGCACCCATGCATGCCAACGAACAAAAGCAACACAAGAGGGGCCAATGGGAGCTGCAGGTCACAGATGGCACGAATACAGAAGCCATCCCAATGGACATGACCACAGTCCCCCACCAAGAAACGCACGCAAACACAGGCACCTGTGCCCAGCAACATTCCGAAAATCACATCATTCCACCAGTCCACCTGGCTGACCGGCATCTGTTACACAAAACCCAATCCCCCGCCCCTGAGCATGACAACATTCAAACTGTCATATAGGCAGCCCCCATCCCTGACCTCACGGGCTTAGTAGGCAAACGCGCCCAGTACAGTACCACGCAACTAAACCCCGAAGCTGGAACCCAATGCAGATCTCCTCACAATACATCGCCCCCCAAATAGGCATATGCCACATCACTTGCAAAGAAAAACGCTACACGGGCCAAATCAGAATAGCAATTTATGCACATCAAAGACACCAAGCCCATACAGCCATCAGGCCATGAACTCCAAAACACCAATCACCATTGTGGGCTGCATCCGCAAGAAATGACCAGCCACTACTTGTGTGTCGCCCTGTACCCCCATGGTACACAGAGCCACATTCACGTACGAAAAGGCAACATGGAAGCGCACAGAACCGCAGGGCTGTCCCAATGGGGAGGCACTAGTCCAGCTGAAAGGCCGAAATGTTGCTCCGAGACACCAGTACTGCGTAAGGGCATGTGGGCCATTGGCGATCGTCCCATAAGATCGTAATGCTGCTCCACCGATTAACACGAAGCAGCAGGTGTCGGGAGTAAAATCCATCTGCAGGAGTGGCATACAGATGGCAGTGGCAAAAGGGGAGGAGATACCTGTCAACCAAAAGAAAAGAAAAAGAACAGAATGGCCATCAGAACTACATTCGAACAACTCACTTCAATGATCACACGAAATCCACAGCCATATGCATGCTAGCCCACTCAAAAGGATCATCACCACCCCAAAACCACTTGCGACTCATAACCATCTATATAGAGGTGCAAATACCATCACAAACGAGTGTACCTGTGCATGCGTCTGTCAAAACAGAATCCATCAGATGGGAATGTCAACGTGCATGGACACAAGTGTCTGAGGGCGCCTCGAGACAGGGAGGGCTCAACAAGGCCAGATAGACGATGGTCCCACTATGGCAGGCCTGCATCACATAGCGTAGGGGAGGCGGATAGATCCCAAGAAGCCCTGTACATGGCAAACTCTGTATCAAATCACCTGCCCATGCATCCATCCATCATTCCCTCATCCCGGGATCAAAATGCCTGAATAATTACTCACATAACATTAGAAACATCCATTGAGTCCGTGCGTTATGCAGCCTGCTAAATCCACAGTGCCCCAGCCCGTAATTCCAGTGTTGTGAAGTAGCATGTTTTTGGGAACGGACGGCCTCATCGCCCACGTAGCTATTGCGCATCCCAAACTATTCATATCAATCATTGCTCCCTCGCCATGGGCCCTGTCTCAAGGACATAGAACAATAGAACGTTACATTTGCAGTCAGACCTGTGGGCATCTCCTCGCCGCTAGCTGGAAACCGAAAGCGCCGCCCCTCGAATTCCTCATTTGCAACATCACGTCGAAAAGGCATCTGTGGCCGTTTGAAATCACTAATTATTCCATCGAGTGCGGCTGTGTGTGAAAATGGCAACTGCCTTCACCCACGAATGGGACGCCCCGCCCGTCGTTGAACCTCGGTGCAGTGATGCATGAGGGTCCACCGTTACTCGAGTACTACGTTCCACTGACCCCTCACAACTCTGTTCGCGACTGCACAGATAGTATGTGAAACAATGGGACCACAGCAGAACGAACATATCAACCAATCTTACACGGCCATCGGGTACAAATACATGGTTGCAATAGCAAGATACAATTCCCCGATTTGCAGCGTTGTGCGCGGGACGTGCTCGGCCAAAGGGGAGAGCAGTTTGCACAGGTGGAATCAATCACCACAGGTGGAGGCCATACAGCCTGAAAACACATAAATTGCACAGCCAGTCTCCTCCCACAACCACACCGAAATGCTACCGGCAGGACTCGCGATGTTGGCCCTGGGGGACCTGATAGCACTGCAAGCGCTCCGACTCCAAGAAGAAGACGAACACCAACTACAACCAGCCGCACGGAGGAGACGCAGGAGGAGGAGGAGGCCAAGGCAGGGCCAGCAAGGGCTGCCAGCACAGCCACTACCACCACGCAGGCAGCCCGCAATCCCACGCCTCCGAGCACATCCGTTCAACCTCACTGATGAGCAGATCCACACCCTCTACCGTCTGGACCGGGACACCATAACCGCCATTGTGGACATGACACAGGCTGACCTTGTCAGCATGATAGATAGCCCAACCGCCATCCCACCCCTACTGAAGGTGGTGTCTGTACTCCACTTCCTGGCCACAGGCACCTACCAGCACACAGTCGGACAGTTGCATGGCATTTCTCAGCCACTGTTCTCACGGACACTATTGCAAGTGCTCGATGCCCTCCTGAAGCACGCAGACGACTACATCTCTCTACCACGCTCGGAGCAGGAAATAACCAACACAAAAGTGGGATTCCATGCACTTGCCGGCATACCGGGTTGCATTGGTGCCATCGACTGCACCCATGTTGAATTGGTCGTCCCACATGCCATGGAGGCCCAGTACCACAACCGAAAACAATTTCATTCCCTGAATGTACAGATGGTGTGTGACTCCAACAGGATCATTACACATTGTTGTGCCCGATTCCCTGGATCAACCCATGATTCGATGGTCTTGAGGAACTCTACAATACCACGCTACATGGAGCGACACGCAGGGAACAGATCCTGGCTACTCGGTGAGTCTCATTACATGCATGATGATGTGGGGTATGTGAATTGGCATTGACCTGCCAGGAAGGAGGGGGGGGTGTGCGTACGTATCAATGGCATTCCACATCATACGTTTCTCGTCCACATACAGGTGATGCTGGATATCCACTGAAGAGATGGCTCCTCACACCAGTCCGGAACCCACGGGACCAGCATGAGGAGGACTACAACCATGCCCACTCACGTACCCGTGTAGTCATAGAACAGGCATTCGGCCTACTGAAGGGCCGTTTCCGCTGCCTCAGCAGGTCTGGCGGGGCACTCCTGTACCGCCATGAGAAGGTTGCAAAGATGGTGATGGCATGTGTCATGCTCCACAACATGTGCGTACGTAGAAATGTGCCCATGCCCCCTGACGCAGAACTGCAAGCACCTGATGATGGTCATGATGAGGGTGGGGATGTGGCAGCACCTCATGGAGTCTGCGAGGCACCGGAGGCCCGTGACATTCGTCAGCGTCTCATTGATGTATGCTTCTAGCACTCACGCCTGGTGGCTGATACATGGACACGGGACTCGTGGCACTGCGTGTGTCTGGGACATGCACAATATGGACTGTACGCCTATGATGGCCTAGTACACAAAGATCAATGTCCACACATCTCATTGGTTGATCGTGCACTTTTTATGGCATATGTGATGTCATGTTGAACACCCTATCGACCCGCCACCCAAGTGAGCCCAACACACCCCCTCCACCCCCCTACCTCCCCCCCGAACACCAGTGTCCAAAGATGCTCATTGTCAGTGGGCTGTCGCTATTGCAAGCCCCCTCTGCGGGTATCAGGGGCACCCCTGCCTGTGGAGCGCAGGTTCCTTCCAGATCTACGTTGGGGGCTGCCCTGGACGGAGCTTGCAACGGATGATGTGTCTGCCTGCTCACGTCCATGCATGTCCCTAAGGGTTTGCGAGAGCTCAGTGAGCACACGGCGCACTGCGGCAAGTTCGGCACATACGTCCTTGGCCGTCGCATGCAGTTCCCCCCTGAGGCTCTCGGTGCTTCTCTCCATTTGGACTCTCAGGCTCTCGGTGCTACTCCCCATTTGGACTCTCAGGCTCTCGGTGCTACTCTCCATTTGGACTCTCAGGCTCTCGGTGCTACTCTCGATTTGTGCCCTAAGTGTCTCAGTTGATGTTTCTATGTCTGCCTTAGTGCCCCCACATTCATCAGCATGGTCCTTGAGGAGCGTGGCCAGTTGCTGCTGTTGTTCGATCAACTGGTCGAGGGACTGTTGCCTCTGCTGGGCCAAGGCCATTTGCGGGGGTGTCACAGAGGGGCTGTTGTCCTCATGTTGCATTGCCACAGGGCTTGTGGGGGATGGCCAGTCGTCGTCTTGTGGGTGCCCCTGCGTGGTATCCTCATGTTGTACGGGATGGGACAGACAGGGGGATTGGGACAGGTCATGGATGGATCTGACTTCGGCATCCCCTTTTTCTGTGTCGGAGCATGCTGCCATCAATGGGGTGTCACCTATGGTGCTGCTGCCACCGGAGGCAGTGCCTTCTGTGGCATCCATTGGGGGGACCTGTGGTGGTGGTGTTGTGGGCATGCTGGCTGCTGGGGTGCCTGTTGATGTTCCCTCCTCTGTGCTGCCACCTGATTTGTGTTGCTGCCGTGTCTTGATGCGTGCAGCTGAGGTGGAGGGTCTCTGGCCGTTGGTCTTGGCCCTCTTTGCAGGTGTGCTGGTAGGGGTGTCCTGTAGCTATTCGTTTGGATCGGACCCTGTGGTGGAGTAGAGGAGGGCGAGGGTTATTGGTGGGTCTGTGGGAATTGGAATTGCATTGTGTCACATGCATTGGGGTGGTACCTGAGGGTGATTTGGGCCGGGCCCTTGGAGGTGCTTTGATTTGTGTGTGGAGTGAGGGTGCAGTTGTTTGGCAGCCTGCAGTTAGGGTGTGCCTGCTGCACGTGTAGTGCGTGTATTAGGGGTTTTTAATTATTTATGTATTTATTGTGGGTTTTAACGTGCGCTATCAGGCCGATGTGTGTGGACGTTCTCCTGGACATGTGTTTCTGTTGCACTATGTGGACGCATGGTACTTCACATGGATGGACTGTGTGGATTTGGCATTGTTTTATCTGGCCCACCTACCTGAATCTTCGGATGTCTGCACTCCTTTCTCCATCCCTCCGACTCCCTCTATGCTCTCCATTCCGATGGTGGAGGCACAGATTTCTTCCCAGGGGGTCAACTTGATGGGTGATTCAGGACCTCCCCCGGTGGCTGTGGCAATGTTGCGGTTGGCAGAGAGTATGCTGCGGACGCGTATCCGCAGGTCGTCCCATCGCTTGCGGCATTGCTGTGGGGTGCGGGGTGCGGTCCCCACCGCACTTACCCGCTGTGCCACCAGAGCCCATATGGCCTTCTTGTTTGCAAGTGCCGTCCTGGTCATTTGCGTGCAGAAGACGACGGCAGCATTCTCCTGGAGGGTCTCTGTTAGCACGGTGAGTTCCTCACGGGAGAAGTGGACCTGCCGCTTGCGGTCGCACGCTTTCTTCGCTGCTTTTCCCATTATTCTTGGTTTCGCTAGGGTGGTTGACGGGTTGGGGTGTGTTTCAGGGTAGTGATTTTAGTGGTTGTGTGGTTTTAGTGTATTTATAGGTGTACGCCGGGTTGTTTCCCGTTCCGGGCCCATGTTTTAACTTCCGTTTCCGTATATTTCCGGCCACCGTACTTTCCGGTAGGCGCACACTGCGGTGACCGCTAAGAGGGGTGGCGGTATTGCACCTGGGGCGCCGTACGGCGGCGGTGTGGGCCGTTTTGGGGTCTTTTCCGCCATCGCGGACTTTGCACTTCCGCCATGCCGTGGTGCTCGTGCCCGATGGGTCGGAATGGGCCGCACTTTGCTCCTTTGTGCAATGGCGGAAACGCTATTTACGCTGTGGCGCTCCGGTCAGTCGCTTTCCGCCAGGGTCGTAATGAGGGCCAGTGTGTTTTAATTTTCTCAGGGCCTTTTTTTTGTCTGCTATTAGTATGTTGTAGGTGTGGTTGTGGCTGATTGGAGGGGCCTTTTCCTCTTTCTGTTTGGTCTTATACTTGATCAAGATTGGCATATAATTTGGTCTTGGTATCGTCTTGGAGGTCGTTGAAGCATCCCCTGCTGTGGCGTATTGTTGTATCATCGCTCTTACACTGGCTGCTGTCACGTGCAGCCGAGTTTGTTGGGGGTTAAACTCGACCGAAGCTGGATAGAGTTTAGTTTCCTGGGAATTGGAGGACCATGCCATGGAGAGCATGTTGTGATCACTCGCATTTGTTTTGACCACCAGGAAGCGGTCGATTTCTGAGCACATGGCATTTGAAATAAAGATGTAGTCCAGGGTAGCCGATGATGTTCCCCTTTCCCAGGTGGGAATTTGTGCATGCCAGTCCTTGATCCAGGCAGCATTGTGTACGTTTCTTGATGACATCAGGTTCATATTATTACAAACGAGGTGTTCCACTCTATTACAATAGTGTCAATAGTTTCGGCCATAGTTTGGCAGAAATCTGTAATCGACTTTCTTTGAGGATTCTGATACATAGTGATAACTGCAATGGGTGTCGATGTCCAAAGCCTTGTAGTTTCGGAGAAATTATTCCATTGAATAAGGATAGCCAGGACCCCATAGGATCTAACAATCGTCTTAACGATTTTCAAGTTCTGACCTGTCCGAACAGCAATGAGTAGACCTGCTGAGGGCCGGCCCACCAATCCTTTGACCGCCAGGGAGGTCTCAATTTCAAAGCCGTCCATTGCCGGTTTCTCCAGAAGCCAGGTCTCTTGGAGACAGAGAATGTCAAATCGACCAAGATCCTCACTGGTGGGGTCAGTTAAATGGGCGTGGCCTCTGGTGTTCAATGATGCTAACGTCAGAGGTTCATTGACTTTGTTTGATCATTGCTATCTGCTGCGATTTGGAATCAGAGCTCCTTTTAGCCACTTCCACGGGCCTCCTGAAGTCGAATCTTTCTTTACGTCGGCCAATGTGTCAGAGAGTCTCTTGCTCGGAGACTCCTGCCTGCAATTTCTGTAGCTGTCAAATCTTCTTTGTTGTGAAGAGCGATCTCTAAGACTTTGTCTTCTTTGATATCCACGATGCCTGTCAAATGTTGGTTGGTCCGGACTGTACCTAGTTCTTTCTTGCGGATCTCGAGAGAAGAAAACCTCAGATGAATCGGCAGAGTGTTTACGATAGTATTTCTCTGTTGGCGGCCCCGAGTCGGCCTTCAGATCTGCTCTTCGAGAGTGGTGGCGGTCTGTTGAGCGGAGTTCCTTGTTCTTATCTGGTAGCTCCACAAAGTGGGCCTTCAGTTCTGCTCTTCGAGAGATGTGGTGGTCTGCTGAGCTGGGTTCGTGTTTTCTCTTGTTTTTGGAGTGTTCTTCTTGTTTCCCTTTTTTTTGTGACGAGCATGAGCTTTTTATTTCAGATAGAAGAAAGCCGGCTAGTTTTAACTCTTTTCCAGCCTCCCGACTCAGATCTTGGATTGCAGTTGCCTTAATGTGTAAATAGGCTTTGGCCTTGCTATCTTTATGGTATGGCTCGATTAGCTTGAAGTCTTCCGTTTTCAGCTTCTTTAAGCCAGTTGTGGAAGCTGTTATTTTCAACACTGCTCTGTGATTCAGGACCATATATTTATCTTTGCTTGAGGCCTGCTCTAATTTAAATAGGCAAATGGATTTGTCCATGTTTACATCAGTCTCTGTTTTTTCTGTTGATCTGTGTGGAGTTCGGCGCTGCCTAATCGGTCTATCGTGGGTTAGTTGCTTTGCAGAAGCTTCTGACAGTGAGTCTAATGATGTTCTTGAAGCTGTTACAGAAAATTCGTCATGGCTGGGTCGTTGTGGAGGGGAGCCAGACGTTGGCTGGCATGGAGCAAGAAGCGGAGCTGTTGTCTTAATGGTGAGCTTGGCGATCTCCTGAAATTCTTTTGTACCGCTATCTCCTGCATGCGGATGCTGAGTATTAACAGCTGGTTCCGGTTCAAGGTGCTGAGAAAGGTGAGTTAAGCGACTTGAATCCAGAAATTCACTCGCTGATTTTGGCGACTGAGTTAGATCAATTGAATGGGCTGCCTTCGTTTTTGCTGGATCAAGGTTAATAGAGGTTTTGATCGGCCGAGTCTCCAAAGTGTTCGAGTCAGCTCCAGAGTGTGTTGGCGATCGGGTCAGTAATTATATTTGCTCCTTCTATGCCAATATTAGGGCTTTTTATCCTTGTCCCGGCCCTTGTAGGTGTTCAGTACTCTGAGTAGGCACTGAGATTGTCTTCAGTTGTTTTTTGGTCATAGTTGTTGCTAATTTGGATTTGGATGAGAAATATTGGTGCGGTTTCCTCATTCCATTTAGTCAGAGGCGTCTGTGTTGATTTTTGCTCCGATGGCCCAACTGATACGTCTTTTTGTCTTATGGGAACCATAGCGTTTTCAGACTCAGCCTCATTCATGTCCCTTTTTCTTTGTGAGATGTCATATTTCAAGTCTATGGCAGTTATGAAACCTTGCAAGAAGGTTAGCTTCGACTGAATGATTGCTAGGGTTGCGGTATTGTCTCTAGAGGCATCGCCTATAGTTTCATAAAATTTGCAGAAGGGGGCCATTGCAATTGTTATAGCTGACACGATCGAGTCATATCTCTCCTGTTGTTCAGTGATTCTTTTTGCGTGGCTGATGGAAGTTCACTGAGCCTTCCATTATTCAGAGGTGTGTCTCTACACTCTATGGATTGAGGGTTCGTGACTGAGTGCCGACGCCTAACTGAGGTACGGCCAGCCTCTGGTGGAATGCATGACCTTTGGGAGGAATTCCACGGGCCAGTATCGGAGCGTCCTTGGGGCAGCGGGTCTATTGAGTGATCTTGCAACATTGGCAGAGGGTTTGAAGTTGGCAGGTGGGCTTTTGTCCAAGGTTGTGGACTCATTCCTCTTTGCGATGGATAGACTTCTGGCTGCAGTAGGTTGAGTATGTCCAACATTCCGTGCTGCTCCGTCCGGGAGTCTGTTGGTGGCATTTGTATGGTGCTGTCCGAAATCCTCAGTTCTGGTTGAATGACTTTCCCTACCTGCAAGTATATTGATTGCCTTTGTTGCGTATTGTCTGGTCTCAGCAGTTCAGACTGGGTGATAGCCGCTATGTCAGTAATGTTTCCCTGTTTGTGTGGGGAGCGAGTAGCTTCTCTCAGAACCACACCAGGGTGGGCCTCTTGCGTAGGTAGTGATTTTCTACATTTGGACAGTGGGGGGGTCTCCTCCAGAGCTTCCAAAATTTCCCCATCCGAGGGTTCGGAGTCATTGGAAAGTTTCCATTTTCCTTGTGTCTTAAAAAAGTTCAGGAGGGAATTCGACAGCAGAGGGGTTGGTAGTGTGGTTTTCCCAATCCCGCGCTTTTTGGTAGATGATTGGGGCCCAATGCTTTTGCTCAATCTAATTTCTTTTGCGTTGTTTTCATCTTTTTTTTTGTGTGGTTGCTTTGTCATTGATTCCTTGCGTCGAGGGAATTTTAGATTTGGCATTGTCTCTTTTTTTGTACTGTATTCTTTTCTTATTTATAGGAAAATTGAATTTTGGGTTGCTGATGTCAGACAAAATGGATTGTTGCTCATAATCTGAGTCTGAGTTGAGTGTGGAGGGAACACTTTGATTTGGGTGTCCCATAGGTGGATCTAGGCCCGAGATCCCTTCAGGTACTGGATCTAGAGTCTGCCTCAGTGTTTTGACAGAAGGCTGAGAAGTCGTCGTGACAATTGCACCGCTGGAAATAAGTGATGCGGCAAGAGGGACTGATGTTTTTTCTGTGAGGTCAGCTTTTTCTGGAGCATTTTTTTTAAGGTGCCTCCTCAGGCGATGGATGTACCATGGCCATTATGGTCAGTTTAGGAGATACTCCGTTGTATCCTTGGTGCACATCAGAATCGATGGGGTAGTTGTTGAGTTGACCCAAGGTCAGGTCCTCCGGGGGAATTTGTGCCGCTGAGGCAGTTTCCATTGGCGTCATTAGAACCGTAGAGATCTGCGTGTCTCGATTCTCTTGGCTGAGAGCGGTGGATGACTCCTGTTGAAGCGCTGCATCATTTCCATTCGCCTGCACCGCCGCCCTCAGACCCCCTGCGAGGGATCCTCCGATCCACTCGCAGTTTGGGCCGCTCGCCAAAGCGGTAATGGGGTGGTTGGCGCTGGCAGACGGAACAGGCCGCGCTTGCTCTGCTGGTACGAGGGCTCCCCCCACCGATCCCGGCGGGGTGAGCAGCGCTGACGGCATCGAGGCCGCGAGCAGCGATGGAGGTGAGCTGCTGCCTGTTGCCACTAAATGTCTTAAGTTCTTATGTAAGTTTGGTGATACTGGTAATGTTGGCGATATATGTCCCATATTGCTGGTTTTAGGCTGGGGGTAGGGGAGACCCAGAGGAGCAGCGAGATCAAGTGGAGGTGGTGGAGTATTCAAATTGAGAGGTTGTTTCGGAGTCATGTTTTTTTTTTAACATGGCTCCTTAGGCAGCGTTGGTCAGGGTCTTCCTCCATTTTCTACGTGTAGTAGAAAGACCAAGGAAGCTCTTCCTAAAGTAGATACAAATGTCAGGGATGCTCAGTTCAAATGCTCAGCAGATTGCACACAATATTGTCATTAAAGGTCTGGCGCCTACCTCGGTATCGGGTGACGGATGTTCTGAATGCCGAGCGGAGGCCACCCGCCCCTTGCTGCGGACTAATGCAGACTGATACTCTGCTCGATACGCCGCGCGCGTTCCGCGCTCACAAGGGATTTTTAAAATGGGTAGGCCTTGTTTTCTTTAAAGCCACAATCCACAATGCACAATCCACACGGTTGGAGCAGCAGAAAACGGTAAAGCATGTCGGTTCTGGCAGCAGGTCCTCTCACTGTGGAGACTGATGCAGACTGATACTCTCCTGGATACTGCTCGGTAAAATAATAATAGTCACAATGATGTCTCATTATTGTGTAATCCTTGTTAAAATGTGCACTACAGTTTGGGGTCCAATTCTTCCTTTCTTTGCAGATCTTTGAATTTTGGGTTTTGAAGGCTTTTTTGGTGGAGATGTTAACCTCAATACCACATCTCTTCGAACCTTGCACCACTTCACATGGCACTCCGTTGATGTCAGGTGTGAACAGCCTGCAAGGGGAGCTCAGCAAGGGTATGGGAGCTTGAGCTGAACAGACAAAAAAGGTAGCACACATGATAACCAGTTCAGTGGTTTGTAACCCCTTGAGAGGTCGCAGCCATCTTCTTTTTCAGTGAGGTGGAGCTGTGCCTCTCTGAGCACAGTGAGCAGGGAGTCCACGTCTGGTTGCCCCCAGGTAACTTAGGGTGACCAACCCCAAGTTCCTTCCAAAAATACTAAAAAGTTGCAGGGGCCCCTCTCTCGAAAGAACACAGCATGCTAACATGTTCAGTGGTTTGTAACCGCTTTGAGAGTTCGCAGCCATTTGCATTTTGCTCACTGTACCTTTCACAGATGGGAAATACCCATTTGCATATCAGTCTTTGTCCTGCCCACATGGGCAGTCCAGCACCGAAATGCTATGGCAATTCCCTTCTGAACAAGAGTACCAACAGCAACCCCATACACGTTTTTCAGCCTTGTTGGGCCTCATAAGTGAGGTGGAGCTGTGTCTCCCTGAGCACAGTGATCAGGGAGTCCACGTTTGGTTGTCCCCAGGTAACTTAGGGTGCCAACCCCAAGTTCCTTCCACAAATACAAAAAAGGTAGCAGGCTGCACTCTCTCGAAAGAACACGGCATGATAACCTGTTAAGTGGTTTGTAACACCATTTTTCAACAAGGATGTGGATCAGGGGTGACGTTTTATGGAAATCAGATTTTTTTTCTGGCTGTATTGTATCATATCTAGTGCATACTGAAATAAGATGCCCCATACATTCAACAGTTAACAATGATCACTGCTCTCATTCATAGGATTATTACTGGCAGCTTAATCAGATGATAAAAAAATAACCTATTGGATAAATCAACACCTGAACAATAAATATCCGCTAGATAGATGCCACAAATATAAACGGAATTATTTATTGAGAGCATTAAATTTGACAACAGGATTGCAGATCGAATCCTAGGACTCAGTTGATTGAGGGGTTGCCCAGTTGATGAGCCATTTGTCCAATTGATGAGACTCACGCTATGTCACTAGGTTCAAAACTGTCTCCAAACTACCAGGAGTGCAGAGGCAATCCGTTCAACCCCGCAGCCACCCTGTCCACAGAGAGCAACGTGTGTCTGAATGCATTTGTACTTGAAAGGAAAGAATGCCTGTGGCCTGGCCAGAGCATTTACATGCTCCAACTACCAACCCCATTGAATGGAAAGGGGCTTCCCGCAATGAAAAGGTAATCCATGTGTCAAAAGCCTGTTCACCCCCATTAAAAAAGTGTTATGTACATGATTTACAAGAAGAAGGCAGCAGTATCTCAGCCATACAGGGATTTATGCATATGCAAATGCGACCTGGCCGATTTCTGGAGCATGCCTTGTAGGTGCCTGTCAGAGTACATAAAACATAAATAAGGCTTCAGCGCAAACAGGGAGCTTGAAATGTGGCTGACATTATGAAAGGAAAGCAGTGGAAATTCTATTCAATTGCAATTCTACAAAACATGCATTGCCATAGTGAATAGTATAAACTCCGCAAATGTCGAGGGTAACCTTTTGTTGTCCTGTGCGAGTCTTCTAAAGTGCCTTACCTTCTACCGTAAAAAAGCCAGAACTATCGGTTTGACAAATTGACTTCTGCTCAGCAGGAGTGCAGGGATGAGTAAAGACAAAAGTGCCCACTCAGCCTCACATTTCTACGAACCAAGAGCCAACACAATCATAAAAGTAAACAGGCACAGTAAGGGGATGTACCTCCTTCACCTTTTGTGGTAACGTGGGCCGTGGAAAGGATATATGCTTAAGAGGGATGTGAATAAAGTTATGCCCAAACAAGGTTCTATAAACATATATCAACGTTCTATAAACATATATACTTTAATCAAACGCACCATGTGCACTAACTAGAAAACACTGTAAAACACCACCCTTGTAGAAAGAACACAGAATATGCTAAGATAGAACAGATGCAGTACTATGGGTAAAGAGAGAGGGGGAGAAAAGGCAATTACGACCACAATGTTCAAAGAATATGTTCTTGAGGTTGCAAAAGGGATTGAAATGTCCTATCCAGTTTCTAGGGCCCAAAGATGAACCAGGGGGGCAGACACTGGTAAATAATAGCAATGCAAGGGTCTTGGTTGTTCATAGGCATCGAACTAGGCTTCTCAGCATCAATTGCAGATTCCTTACAGTTCGAGATGTCAGAGGTGCGGTGGTCCAGCGGCTAGCTGGCATTGAGTCGGGGTCGAACCGAATGTGGCTGTGGTCTCAAAAGTCTACACGTGCTGTGCGGCTCGGGCGATCCCAAGGTTCAGTCGGTGGTTGAAGTTCGATGGTTGTGAGCTGTTATCAGGATGGGCAGGCAAGTTGATTTTATGTGGAGGCTGAGTTCGCTCTTTGGGAGACACCAGGGTTTGGGCAGAGCAATGACGAGTATGGTGCTTCGCATTGAGACTCAATCGAAGCAAGGCACCTTTTATGCAAGGCAGCAGAGCTTCGTTGGTTCGGGTCAAGACAGCATGCTTCAGCTGGCATGGTGCAGTGGCGCATGGAGTCGAACAGGCGAACAATGGTTCGAAGACCATTGAACAGCAAAGGCAGCGTTGGGGGAACCTAATAGTCTACTTGTAATGGAACATGCTTGAGCCATGACTCACACTGGGTCTGTGGCTGAAAACAGGGGTCTTGGCTGTTGTGCCTTCCAGGTGCTGTGAGTCCCCTTCCAGGGTTTCAAGGGCCATGGTTAGTCATTTCTTGGGCTTCTAAACACAGGGAAGGCTGACACACAGTGTCAGGGGTCCCACAACACAGTGAGGTCTCAGGCATCAGGGTGGCTGGCAGGGATGTGGTCTTGGTCCAGCAGCAGTGTTCGCGCATGATGTTTAGACAACTTGGCGTAGGCCAATACACATATAACTATTACAATAGGAGGCATAATATTATTTCTATTCCGTCAAACCCTCCTTTTGGCCTATGCCAAGTGTTAGGACTATTTCTGATGTCTTTGCAAATAACTCCATGCATTGTCGTCCATACATCCTGAATCGTTATCTGTAATATCTATAGCCATTAGGTCGTTCACCAGAACCTCTTGCAACACGTACTCTTTAGATTCTGTATCTGATGCATACACTTTATGTCCTATCGTGCTCACCGCCTGAGCGCAACATCCCCCTAGCATTGCACATATACTAGGTAGACATTGGATACAGCAACAAAGGAATAGCAGAATCCCCTAATTAACCAGTATGACAGAAAGCACCTTCCAACCCCAGGATTGTAAGGAGTCCCAGAACCAAGTACTAATACTCCAATCTCCCACTGGAACATGCTCTTCTGAACTAAGGACGTGCAAGTTCTGTATTGCCTTGAAAATTGTCGGGAGGAATCTGGTACGAAAACACAGCAAGCAGACCCCACTAATTTGCATACTCCACCACGCTCTGCCAGAATGACATCTAATGCCATCCGGTTTTGGAGCGCTACCAATCTTATTGCTTTCTGTTCCAGTGTCATATTATAGAGTACATCCGTGGCCCGGTTGATGGTTCTCTCCAGTACTCTTGCTAGCCCCCTAATATTTTCGGAATTTGCTATTTGTCCCCAAAATGGCACAGCTGATGTTGCAATATCTCCCAATATTTGCCCAGGGGTATCTCCATCCTCGTCCCGCTGTGGACGTGCCTTAGAAACTTCCAATGTACTAGCTATAAATACCCCAGGTAACAGGATCCCTAAATAACATGTTCCCTGCCAATCCTTGGGCAACCAGGGAAATGCTGTACTACCGCAAACGAAATAGACAGGCCCCCCTACATACAATGGCCTGTTCTCCCTGGTCAAATTTACAACGTTCGTACAACCTTCAAAATCTCCCATTGACCGGGTGCCATTCCGTTGTACACAGAAGGGAACTGAATCGGGGCTATGGTTAATAGAGTAGGAAGGAGGCACGGCATCCTTATTGCCTATCGGAGCCATTTTAAAGGAAATTAGAGTTTGGAAAGAAAGAGACAGTTTATCAGATGGCCTAATAGAGGCAACATTAGGCTTACTTCTATTTGCAAAAAGCGAGCATTCCAGGGGAGTCAATACACGTTTCTCAAAATCATTTAAATTAGTTCCATCAAAGTTCCCTGAGATGCTATCATTCCAACAGCCAAAGAATAGTGCTCTAAGAGAGGCATAACAAGCAGTCGTTAAAGGTAAAGAGTGAATATACCATCCTAGCCCCTTGTTCCCATGTTGCGGTAAATGGGTGCAGATCCAGCAGTTGCTCTTATTAAAAATGGCATGCGTCGAATTCATTATTATCATTAAAGTGTTATTGTGATACTTTCGTCTATGCTGAGAGTCCCTAGGTGACAGAGTATGAAGGTGTACAGAGGGAGTCAGAGCAGTAGGTACAATTTCAATTGGTAACAGAGGCTCTAGAGGATACATTTCTTCAAAGTACCAGAGTCCCACAGCAGTGACTATACAAATCCCAATTATAATCATCACAACACAGCAATACGTTTTCGGGGCCCAGGCACATTGTTCATTGTCCGAGTTGGTCACCCCCTTATTTACAAGCCCAATACGAGCAGTAGCGGTGGAGGTGGCAGACATCATAGTTTTTCGATCAACGACCCCAATGTTCGTTGCTGGCGACACTACGGTTGCGCGACTTCTTAGTCCTTCCCCAACCCTAGCCAGCAGAATCCCCGTTTTTTTTCCCAAAATTTTCCTTTGGAAGAACAAAACTCTCAATGACTCTTTTCTTTTCCAGATGCACAGGCAAAACATGTGCCGTAGTTCTATTTTCTTCGTCGAAGGTCGTACCTGGTGGTTCTCGGTACTGCTTGATCCGGAAATAACGTAACGTCACTTCCTGAGGGAAGCAACGTATCAGAGGCGACAGAAGTCGCAGAACTTGAAACAACTTTTTCCAGAAGTGACTTTTCCGTAGAGTGCAGAGACAAAATGGACTGTTCCCCAAGCTCCACGGGCTCAGAGGGATTCTCCGACACACTCACAGCGCTATTTGCTACTCCAGGATCAGAGATTGTAGCATCAGCAAGGGGTTCTGCTTCTTCTGTAACGTGTGGCGTCGGGTGAGGAAGTTTCTTGACATGCGTCGCGTGGATCCAATGCTTCTTTCCAGCCACCCGCACTGCTGTCTGGGTGACCAACAGCACCTGGTAGGGTCCCCGCCAGCGAGGCGCGAGGCAGGAGGACCTTTCGTAGGCCTTCACCAGGACCCAACTTCCAGGCTGAATATTGTGTCCTAGCCCGTAAACCGTACAGGTAAAGCTGATCGAACCTGATGATAAATGAAATACAGATTTTTAGTCAACTGGTTACAGTAGTGTGCAAGCAATACGTTTTCAACATCTCTCAGCGCTTTAGGCTTCGGAAGACCCCAAATATTAGCAGGCCTCCCCATCACCACCTCGAATGGAGATAGCCCAGTCTTAGTTTTAGGTGTGGTACGAATGGCTAACAACACAAAGGGTAAGGCGTCCGGCCATTTCAGTTTGGTGCCGGCGCATGTTTTAGCAAGCTTACTCTTTAGGATACCGCTATGTCTCTCTACCAACCCAGCGCTTTGAGGGTGTCTAGCCGAATGAAATCGTTTTTCGATGTGTAATGCTGTGCATATCTGCAAGATAACTGCTGCAACAAAATGTGGACCGTTGTCCGACCAAATGACTCTTGGCAACCCAAATCGTGGGAAGAACTCCTTTACCATAGTCTTCGCAGTTGTCATGGCAGTAGCATCCTTAACGGGGAAAGCCTCAACCCATTTACTAAAGGCACAAATGATCACAAGGACGTATTTTAGATTGTTACACCGTTCCATCTCAATAAAATCAAAGTAGATGACCTTGAAGGGGACAGAAGGAGGCCCAAAACTACCCCTTGGAGTTGCTGTCCCCTTCCCCACATTGTGCTGCAAGCAAATCATGCAATTTTGGACATAATGCTGGGCGATTTTCAAAATTTTATCATTTACCCAGACTTTTTCTAACATATTCGTGATCTGCTGAGCACACACATGCGTAGGACCGTGTGACATTGTAACCATCGCCAGCACATATGAATTAGGGAGCAATCATTTCCCTTCAGATGTGTCCACCCAACACCCATCTTCATCTAGTTTCCCCATCCCTTCGGCCCACTTTTTAGACTCTTCTATTGTGGCATCAGCTTGGATATCTCATACAGACCCAATACCCTCATCCATTACATAGGCATCTCTTGTTTCTCTTAGAGCATACATGTCTGTACTAAGGTCTGTGGCCGTTTGCCTGGCTATCTGGTCAGCAAAAGCATTCCCTTTCCCCACATCATCTATGACCTTACGATGCGCTGCGCATTTCATGATCGCTAACTGACTAGGGAGCGCGAGTGCCGAGAGCAATTGCACTATCAGGGGGCCATGCTGAATCTTGGTCCCATGTGAGGTTAGGAACCCTCTTTCCGACCAGAGCCTCCCAAAGTTGTGAGCCACCCCAAAGGCATACTGGCTATCAGTATATATATTTACTGTACGCCCTTCGGAGAGTTCACAAGCTCGGGTCAACGCCATAATCTCTGCGGCCTGCGCGGAGTTATACGGAATTCTCTTAATTTCAACAACCGTACTCAATGTAGTGACTGCATAAGCAGCTGTAGATGTACCATCTGGAAGTTTGAAGCAGGAGCCATCACAAAACAGCTCCCCTTCCGCATTATCCAAAGGAGTACCTATAAGGTCTATCCTGCCCTTTGTTTCCTGTTCAGTAGTATACAGGCAGTCATGTGATTCTTCATCACCGCAAACAGTATTTTGCGGGAAAGGTAGGAGTTCAGCCGGATTAAGGACACAACACCTCTTAATTTGAATGTGAGGGGCAAACAAAGTCAATTCATACCTCGTCAGCCGTGCAGAGGTGAGGTGCCTAGGACCATTCCCTCACTCTGTTTTACAGACGCGGCAGAAGCAGCGACGGCTCTCAAACATCTTGGCAAAGCGCATGCGACAGGATCAAGGGCGGAAGAGTAATAGCTGCACGGTCTATTCTTCCCTCCGTGTTCCTGTGTTAATACAGCCAAAGCACATCCATCACATTCATGCACAAACAACACAAAGGGCTTATTGTAATTTGGAGTACCCAGAACCGGTGCAGAGCATAACGCGGTTTTGAGAAGCTCAAATGATCGTTGATGTTCTGACTTCCATGGCAGCGGCGAAGAAATGCCCTTCTTCGTCAAGGCCAACATCGGTTTTATCACTAGTGAGAACTTCGGGATCCACAGCCTACAGTAAGAAGCCATACCTATTAAGGCTCTGACTTCCTTCTGTGTATTTGGGACAGACATGCCAGAAATGTGTTTTATTCTTTCAGGTGTCAATCTTCTCCCGTCCTTTGACAGGAGATAGCCTAAATAGGCGACCTCCTGACAACAATATTGAAATTTCTTAAGCCAAGCTTTATGACCATGTTCAGCCAAATGAATAAGCAACAATACAGTGCCTTCTTTACAAGCACTTTCAGAATCTGCAGCTAAAAGCAAGTCATCGACATACTGAAGCAGTGTACAAGTAGATGGCAGTTCAAGGGTGTCAAGCTGCTCTTTCAAAGCCCTACTATAAATGCTTGGACTTTCAGTATAACCTTGAGGTGCACGAGTAAATGTGAACGAACGTCCCCCCCAAGGTGAACGCGAACAAATACCTACTATCCTTGTGTATAGGAATACTGAAGAAAGCATTCTTCAGATCCACAACACTAAAGTGAGTAGCTGTAGCAGGGATCATCGTTAATAGAAACTGAGAACTGGGAAGTTGCTGTGGTGAAATCGTCAGTCGCACTCCGTCAGAGGAACAATGAATCACTGCATTTAATTTCTTCAACAGATTTAACCCCAGCAAATTCTCTCCACAGTTTGAAGTCAAGAGGAATGGACAGTAGTCCGTAAAGGGACCCAAAGAAACAGGCACCGGTGAAGGAACCGGACAAACAACTGATATGCCAGAAAACCCTACAGAAACATTAGTTTGCCCTGACAGTGGAATGTTTGGAACCCGAGAATGATCAATGGAGCACTCCTGTGCTCCAGTGTCTATCAAGAACTGATGTTTCCTATTCCCCACTAACAGTTCAACGTAGGGACCTTTTTGACTAACGGGAATAGATGAAGGTTCCAAACCCTGCTTCGGGCAATCCTAACGAAACAAAATATCGTTGAAAGGAAGCTCTTCAGAAAGGTAGGCAGCAGAAGGGTGATCAAATATGTTTCTTGTGTCCACACTCGAAGTCTGATTATCCCGTGAAAAAGGTTGCTGAGGATCTTGTGAGAGCTGACCTCTATCAGGGCCCCCCACTACGAGGCGACCTCTAGGTCATCTACCCATACTCCCAAATGTGTTGTTTGACCTCTGTCGAAGGACAGGGCACTGTGCACGCTAATGACCTTCCTGGCGACAATAGGCACATTGATTAATATTCACAGGACCCAAGGGGGCGTTCCCTTGTGAGACATACTGACCTTTGGTCTGTGAATTACCTCCTCTGGGATTTCTAACAATTTGCTGTAACAATACTTTAGTCTTCAAATCTCCTTTCCTCTTCTCCACTCTATCTTTTTCATTATTGAAACGGTTCTCGTAATACTGAGCAATGTGCAAAACTTCTGATTGGGATTTCGCCTGCCAAGCGCTCTCAGAGGACATAATCTGTGACTGGATGCCAGGCAGCAATCCACGCACAAATTTGTCCACAAACAACCTTTTCCCAGACTCTGTGCCCAAGTCCTGTCCACTGAAGTCAGAGAATACCTGTTCGAATCGATTAAAGAATTCGGTGGCACCCTCAGATTTTCCTTGAACACAGGCCGTAAGCTTGTCCCAAATAATTCTTTTCTCAGGAATTTTGGTTTTCAATTTTGCAACAATTCTATTGGGCAAAGTGAGTATTACCTGAGGTGGTTTCTCACCAGCTGGTCTTTCCCCATCAAGCCTAGTTATGTTAGCCCACGTATCTCCCAACCCAGGCACATCGTCTATTGTTCAAACCTGCTTCCATAAATCTATGGGCAGGAGTACAGGGAATAACAAGTCAATATCACTTAGGGTGAACACAGAGGACTGCAAAACGGACTCTATCTCTTTGTAGAATCCTGTCAGATTTTTCCTAATATCAGGAATTGATTGTCTAATAGTGTTCACTTCCTGTCGCGAAAACGGGACGTGAACAAATTGTGATACATAATGTGCGGGAATGTCCATAGCGGGTGCACCTGTCCCAACGTTAGCAGGAATCTCAACCTTTGGGACAAATGTCGGAGGAACCTCTCTCATAGGCAACTGAGATATAGGTAACTCCGACCGCTTACTAAGCAACAGAGCCAGGTCGAGCGCTAAGGCAGTCTAGGAAGTGTCGAGCGAGAAAGCCCTCTTACAAATACCCAATAACTCTGTGGGACAACTAATCTTCTTCCTTACACATTCATCCTGCAGGTAATCCACCATTACCTGAATCACCTTCCTCTGCATTTCTACTGTATACTGACTATACGTGTCATACACTTCATCTGGCGGTATCGATGAATCCGAGATCCATCGAATCGCATCTTTTGTACAGATTCGTACTTCCTCAGATGCTGATTTACGACACGGAAGGAATCGTTTCTGCACAAACATACTGTCGTCTTCATCATCCTCATCCCGCAATTTTTCTAAGTCCCTCCTATACTCAAATAACCTCTCGACATGACCATGTACTTTCTCCTCAGTGTCCCTCAACCCTTGTGGGAGATCTGCGTTATGTAATCTATCCCACATTACACATAAATGAGTCTCCAAACCTTCAATAAAAACATTTTTCTCAGGAAAATTGTCCATATTTGATAATGTGGAAAAAACATTAGCTTGATCATCTCTCTCCATACAATGCTTAGCCCATGCAAACAATTCCCGTTTCTTTTCTGCAGAGACAGTATTTCGAGTGACAATCTTCGACCCCGCACCCTGATCAACTACAGTCGGTACAGAACCACTCAGGAGCGTAGGTGCGGGCAAATTCAATGGAGGTGTGACTATCGGCGCAAGGGGAAGAGGTGGTAGAGTAGGTGGAGGAACAACAACTGGAGGAATAGGAACAATAGGTTGTACAGGGGGAACAGGAATAACAGCAGGAATAGGCAGAGCACCAGGGAGAGGATCATACGGAGGTGGCGCAGAGGCACCAGGCCTTCGTTCGTTTAACAATTTGTCAATAAATTCTTCGGAAACATGAAAATCTTTAGAGGGATAGATTTTCTGGATACCGAGTGAGAAAGCCCTATCCATATTCTTGACTGACTCTGAATGTTTTTCCTTATCATATAGCAACACCTTTTCGGCATTCGTTTTATGACAGCGTGCATGTTTATCCCTACTTTTAAGCTGCTGCAACGCTTCTTTTTTCCAATTCTGCAAAACATCAAATGCTGCAGGTCTGGCCTTCTTCTTTAACAAGACCGATTCTAGGTATTCAATACGGGGGATCTCAAAACTACCATTGATTGGCCACTGAAATTCGGAGGCATGTCTGGTTTGTCTGTGCCAAATATCATTAAATACTATACTTAAAATGCCATGCTTACAGTACATAGTACACGCCGGCGACCCCTCCTGTGGTGCCCGGTGGCTAAATTCCAAAGAGTGTCGATCGCTGCGGAACATTGCCCTAAAGCAGCTAGACAATTTCCGAGGCATTTCACAAAAAATTGGTGTTACCTGGTCAATAATTGTGTCTGCAGATACAATACGCCAAAATCAAATTGTCAGGGTTAAATTAAGAGTCGGGTCACGACTACACCTGACCAAACCTAAGGAGGACCGTACGGTTTACCAAAGAACTTACCTAACGAATTTTACCTTGTGTTTGGTGGTTTCGACAAATCTGCCCGCCTCAAAAATGGACCCTCGTCAAGATGCCATTTCAGACCACACGACTATCGTCCAAGGATCGGATGGTGCAGCGCTGCCGAGGTATCGCGTCTCGTTCGGTCGGGCCCGCAGTATCACACTGTCCGATCCCGGTTCGATAGCCTGCGTCAACCTTCAATGATCCGGCATCAATCTTGAGGGTCCCTATTCGGGCGCCAACTGTGAAAACAGAAAAATAATATGAGGCCGGGAAGCCCAAAAAGAAACACACCAACACAGGTTACAAAGAAACATACAAGTACTTTATTTCAAGCTACAACAGTTACCAAGTCAACTGACAAACGGATAGCTATTCGGCTCTCAGTATAACATAACGAACTTCAACGAGGGTTCGATGTGTTCAGTGAGAGACCGCACATTGGAATACCCGGGCCATTTATACAATTTGTCCAGCCCTTGGCCAACCCTCTTGCGGGTTAACCATTCTGTGAAATACAACACTGGTCTAGGGTTCCTTGCCAGGTTGACCTTTAATATATGCATTTTGATTAGTTTTGCTGATATAAGTAGTACATTTACATATAGGTCAACAGTAGGACAAGGTCTCAGTTCATGACCCCGACAAGTAGCCTGCAGGCATATTAATCATTCAGCCTTACGGAGGTCACAACGGCCAGAAACTATTCGAAATGTCATTTGGCCTCCATTTTGATGTTCAGGGTGACTTCTACATAACAAGAGAACCTAAAATGGCGGCTTGATTCAAGATGGCGGCTTTCATTGATTTCTCTGAGGTCAAGACCTTGCCGTGGAGTTTGTTCGCGCATGATGTTTAGACAACTTGGCGTAGGCCAATACACATATAACTATTACAATAGGAGGCATAATATTATTTCTATTCCGACAGCAGAAGTCACCCCAAATGGCCCTTAGGCATGATTAGGGAACAGAGCTTGCTCTGCCTTGGAATATCTGCATTCACCTCACAACTGGAGGACTCTAGAAAGGATTGCCGTCCCAGCAGGGTCGAATGAAATCATCTTTGAGGATTGGAGTTCAAAGGATGGTGCAAAGCAGGGTGTGGGACCCCTTCTTTTAAAGGCAAAAGTCCACAGGTGATTGGGCTAAAGTTAGCCTGCTTTAGGGGTACAGTCCCAGCTCTTGAAAGGCAGGACTTTGCCCTTCTGATATCACACCCAAAGTTATTTGTGCTACAGGGAGTGTGGAGGGGACAGGAATGAGAAAGAGAAGCAGAGACAAACAATATGTCAGACGTTTCCCAAACTTGTACAGATTTCAATCTGGCCACACTAAAAGTGGACCCTTCTCTTCTCAATATAATCAAAGGCCTTTAGAAATTCAGCCCCAGGCCTCGAAGCCTAGCCCTTTGTGAATGGGTGTGCCCTTTGAATCCTGTTCCCAGGCCAGCTTCTTGTCAAGTGACTCTCTCAGGGAAGAGGGTGGTACCTGTCCCTAAAAAGGAACCATGAGTGGCATTCCGCCAAGGCTATGGTCCTGCCGGTGGGCAGGGCAGCCTTTTTTGGAGTGAACGTAACACTTCAACAGCTGAAGTGGGTCCACACAGATCAATTTTGATATCAATTTAATGTGACTGGGATAACTCTGAGAAATGCTGGTCACCATATCCTAACTCAGGTATAGTTTATATTTACAGTTGACTGTGCCTCCAGGCCAGGATCCCCATAATTATCAAGTTTTTGGAACACATGTGCATATGTTAAATGCAGCACCTGCGTGGAAGAGATTTGGCTGTCACTGCAGCTGTTAAGAGGGCACCTGTGGCCTCTGAACCTACTGTGTGCCACTGAAAGAGCAGGTGCTGCAAAACAGGATACTGATGCAGCAGTGCGCAGGTGTATATTATGCTTTTGGCATGGAGCTTATGAGAGGTAAATCTGATCAGAAGATTTTCCTTTCAAAGATGAAATTACCCACATCATTTTATTACTTAATAACAATTTAAAAAAAAAAACAGGGCTCCTACGCATTTGGCAAATGCCAATTCCTCACAATTGGTTTTGTGAATGTTTGTTAGAGCTTGTTACCTGACAAGTTCAGACACTACCAGAACTACACACATGAAGCTTTGGGTAAACAATATGCAGTAATTGTAATTACAGAGTTGATAATGTAAGTTTCTTTCTGAACAGAGACCATTCAAAATATCCATTAATCTATGAGCATCATCTGAGTTCCCCATGTTAGTTACCAACTAAAGCCGGCTGGTAGCATGTTTGTTTTGTAAATTAAGATAATAAATCATGTATAAAGGCACCATGCTGTTGTAATTAAATATAAAAAAAAAAAAAATATATATATATATATATATATATATATATATATATATATATATATATATATGTTGATCGACCTATTTTCACTAAATGATATACATTAAAATACTAGATATGCATGAATGGTTACAAGAAATGTAGTTCATTGTTGGGAAAAGTGACCATTCAGTTAATGATTGTAAAATGTTTCAGAGTAACCTCAGTGTTTGAACATGGCGTGTGGCAGCAGATCTACTGTATGAGAGCAGATCGGGCATATTGTATTCATTTTTATTCACTAGGTGCCTTTCTGCACATGAGTGGCCATTTTGAAGCCCTGAGGGGGTTAAAGATAACAATGCTGTTTCAGCAAAAGAGCATTAACGGATATATATATATATATATATATTCAGTGAAAAAACTTTGTTAAAGGGACGTTATGGTTCAAAGTAAAACCGAAAAACCCCTGAAATTCTTAATGCACTAATTAGCTCATGATATTTATCCCAATGATCCTTGACAGTTTTTGGTCAGCATTATAAGAATCCCTTGTACAGAGTTTTTATGAAAAGTAAATGCACATGTGATGTCATCAGTGATGTCATCAATGACATTTGTGATGTCATCTTTGATGTCCTGGGTGTTAGTGTTAGCAGTGCATAGTGGCGCGAGTTATGGTTGCTTATGTTACCATAACTGTCGAATTTCAGGGGTTTTTCGGTTTTACTTTGAACCATAACATCCCTTTAACAAAGTTTTTTCACTGAATTTCATAGGTTTTTAGTTGCGCAACTTAACCATAACGTCCCTTTAACAAAGTTTTTTTCACTGAATTTCATAGGTTTTTAGTAGCGCAACTTAACCATAACGTCCCTTTAACAATGTTTTTTTTACTGAATTTCATAGGTTTTTAGTAGCGCAACTTAACCATAACGTCCCTTTAACAAAGTTTTTTCACTGAATTTCATAGTTTTTAGTAGCACAACTTAACCATAATATCCCTGACTTCATATACATGTAACATAGAACATACTAACCCCCTCGTAGTGATTTTCATGTCCGCGGACTACTGGCAGGTCCACGGACATATCGAAAATCTGAGCGTGGTGAATGTAAATTTAAATAGTGTGCCCCATTTCCCCTTTGAAGTTGGCTCTGAAAAGAGACGTTTTTTTTTTTACAGATGCTTGACAGACACCTGTTATTTTGTATTTTTTTTCTTGTTTTTTTTTCTTACTTTACTCCTAAAATCTTCACATAACCTTCTCCAAAGCAACCCTTACATTCAAAATAGAAAGGCATTTCCCATAAAAGATAAAGAAATGCCATCTTCTTTAAAATTAACAGCATTACTGGCATCAATATTGTCATTATTACAGAAGTACATACCAGCTCTAAGCATGAAGGCACACATGCCTCGGTAGATGACACACCTCGCAATGTTTTGCTGAGGACAAAAAACTGAACTATTGTCCCATATTGCCCTAGGTAGTAATCCAGAAAAAATTACTTTTGCATTTGGAAGGATCTTCATTACGGCATGAACCAAGCGTTCCAAATCAGCCAACAAAGTAGGGTCACTGACGTTGCCCAAATGGAAAGCACCATAGTGCAAAACTACCACATGCGACTGTTCATCGTGGCCATATCCTCACAAACTTGTACAATTCCCTGTACATTGCAATCAGGCACAGTGCTCCACACCACCTCCACTGCTTTCACATCAAAGTTCTTTGCAACATGCCTGCATTGAGCGTACTGTTGTAAACCATGTACAAACATATCTCCGAGCACCAAAACCCTGACTTTCTCCACTTCTGCCACCTTCACTACACACAGTCTCTTTCAACACAAATCCACAACCTCGACATCTGATTGGCTGATCCGTACAGTCTTCTTTCCATGTTGGATTTCCTGGAAAAACCCGGATGTAGCACGCCCTGTCCACTAACAGCCACGGTGTCCGCGGACGGTGTCCACTTTACTCTCTGTGCCATTCCCTCATTGCATACAGCTAAGCAATCACACAATATGAATAACGTCCTCAGAACACCCCAATTTTGTGAATTTTCGAACATTTCAGGACAATTATCATTTCATTATTCAACATATTAACATTACAAATATTATACTTTCATCTTGTACTCTGCACACAATGCTATGTTTCTCCATTAGTAGCTCAGTATACCAGATAGAATCCCATAATACAATGCTATTTATATCAATGCATCGTTCAAAGCACTAATAACGGTATGATATTTATTGCAATATCCTTGACACTTTTTTCGCAACATTATAATAAAAATCCCTAGTACACAAATTCCATGAAAAGTACATACACATGTGATGTCATCAGTGATTTCATCAATGACATTTGCAATGTCATCTTTGATGTCCTGGGTGTTAGTCTTAGCAGTGCACGATGGTGGCGCGAGTTATTTTTCATGGCTTACCATAACTTGCGATTTTCAGGGGTCTTTCGGCTGTACTTAGAACCATAACGTCCCTTAAACAAACTTTTTTTAATATCACGCAAACAATATACAAACATGGCGTGCAAAAACCAACTTCTCACAGATGGCTTTACACAGAATGTTGCAAAGTAAGAATTTATGCTCGTTCACAGTGAAGGTCAGCTGCTTCCCTTTTTTTCTCGGGCCCCAGAGAGGCTCACGAAGCGGACTATAAGGTTGTATTGTGTTTTGACCATGACAGAAAGAGAGTGCGATGAAAGACTTCTCTTGAAGGAGTGTTGCTAAAACGTAAGAAGATAAGGATGAAATTTCTGAAACGAAACCACTTTTATATATTATATCACTATGTGAAAGATCGTTTGCACACGCAGAGTCGTATTTTGGGACTGCACTACTCGTAGACAATGGAAATTGCAATTGTACTGTAAGTAACCCTTTAGATTATTTTATACCAAATATATTTACAATAGCGTAGCATTAAAGACCGCTCAAGTTGAACTTGTTCGTTGAAAGTGGCATAATGTTTTCTACCGCGCACTACCACCGCCGAATTGATCCCCTGTCGTTTAGAGGGCTCTGAAAAAGGCAGACGACACAGTGTGGGTTAATAGAAATAATTTAACCGGTCTATAGGCGGTCAAGCGCTCTGCTCGCTGTGCCACTTCACTGTAGTCTGTCAAGTGGCACAGCGCGTACAACGCTCGATTTGACATCCGTGCACAGCTTGCTAACTCAAGGTCGAATCCTGGCAAGGCCAAACTCAGCCTTTCATCCTTCCGTGGTCGATAAATGAGCACCACACACCGTGGATAATAATAAGCACCGCTTAGATACCTCACGGTTCTTCGCGCAATATGAATGGGAAAATATTATTATTTTATTATTAACATACTCTGTTGTACTATCTTCGATAGCAAATATTTTCACGCCCTAATAAATAAAATGATGATTTTTAATGAAGATCGGCTGGTGAGACTAATTTATGTTTTTTAAAACAGGTATGTGGCCCCATTTTGCCTATGTCACGATTTACAGACTCCAGCGGATGGGGTCTTCAACTGCCAGGTGCAGGTCCAAATATGCAACTTCATGACCCTCACCATTTTATGGGACAATCGCCAAGGACCAATATGCCCTTACGCAGTACTAGCGGCTACAAACAACATACCAACCAATAGGGTGGTCTAATGGCTCGTTGTTGGAGCAACCTTCCGATTATCAGAGCAACCATTTACTGCTTTTATCATAAACCAACAGCCTATCTACCGCAAAGGAACAACGCGTGGCTCAAAATAAACTTTTGCTGATCGACAGCAGAGACAATAGCAAATCGCTGAACATTCACTAAACATTTCATGTGAAATAAATGTACTTTACCAAATGTACAATCCTGCTGTTTACTTTTAAACCACAGTTTCATATTCCGAATTGTGGCGCACTGAGTTGTAAGCTGATCTAACACCCTCTGTACCGCAAAGGAGCATTGCGTGCCTCAACATGAACTTTTGCGGATCGACAACAAAGACAAATGCAAATTGCTGAATATTCTCTAAACATTTGATGTCGAATAAATGTACTTTACAAAATTTACAATCTTGCTGTTTGCTTTTAAATCACTGTTTCATATTCCGAATTGTGGCGCGCTGTGTTGTGACATAATATGTGTTGTCTTCCGGGTTCTGTGTGAAGTCACTTAGCACTGGAGAGGACTGGGCGCGTTTGATGACGCACCCTGTAACGTCACGGAGAGAGGCGGGGAATATGAATGCTTTGATAATATCAGGCTTAGGGGCGGGAGATATGATTTAGTGTTGCAAAAGCAAGTCAGCCAGGTCAATAGCGCCAGTCATAGGATTATCACATAATGTAGGTGCACACCAGCTGGATTTATCATTTCTTTAGTGGACAAAAAGTCGGTTGACGCCCATAGGAAATTGTACTATTAGCGGACAAAAGGAGTGGTCTTAAAACACTTTCACCCTGACAACGAACAATACAAACAACGTTCTCAGAACACCCCCATTTTGTGTAATTGCAACCATTTCGGGACACCGCGAGTGTTCTTAGAACACATTCAACTAGACAGATTACAATACGGACAGCGTCCTGAGGACACCCCCAGTTTGTGTATTTACGAACAATTAAGTACACCGTGAGTGTTCATAGCTAATTTTTACCTTCCTTGCGAACAAAAATGACACATACTCCGTCCTCTAAACACCCCACCATTTAGTTTATTTACAAAATCTCAGAACAGCCGTTTGGGGAGGGTGGGAGTGTATGAGATAGGATGAAAGTTGTGTTTTTTATGTGTTAGATGTTCTTCTTGTGTTCGATTTGTCTGCGGACATCACGGGTGTTCTGAAATATTCTAAATAAACTGAATGGGGGGTGTTCTGAGGACTCAATATGTGTCCGTTTTGTTCGCAAGCAAACTGAAACTGTTCTAAGAACACTTGCAGTGTCCTGAAATGTTCGCAAATAAACAAAATGGGGGTCTCCTGAGGACGCTGTCCGTATTGTTCGTTGTCAAGTTGAATATGTTCTAAGAACACTCGCGGTGTCCTGAAATGTTCGCAAATACACAAAATGGGGGTGTTCTGAAGACGTTGTCGAACACTCGCTGTGTCCTGAAATGTTCGCAAATATGAATGGGGGTTGTGGCTGACAAGTTGAATGTGTTCTAAGGACACTCGCGGTGTCCTGAAATGTTCGCAAACATATAAAATGGGGGTGTCCTGAGGAGGCTGTCCGTTTTGTTCTCTGTCAAGTTGAATGTGTTCTAAGAACACTCGCGGTGTCCTGAAATGTTCGCAAATAAACAAGATGGTGGTGTTCTGAAGGCGCTTCTAAGAACACTCGCGGGTCCGGGGAATGTTCGTAGGGGGTGTCCTGAAGACTCTGTCCGTATTGTTCTCTGTCAAGTTGAATGTGTTCTAAGAACACTCGCAGTGTCTTGAAATGTTCGCAAATAAACAAAATGGGGGTGTCCTGAGGACACTGTCCGTATTGTTCGTTGTCAAGTTGAAAGTGTTCTAAGAACTATTGCGTTGTTCTGAAATGTTCGTAGGGGGTGTCCTGAAAAAGCTGTCCGTATTGTTCGCTGGCAAGTTGAAAGTGTTCTAAGAACACTCACAATGTCCGCGGACATTAAAAGTTTCCATAGGCCATAGTTGAAATGTTTGACTCTATGGATGTGATATGCTGCAGTGGTTGTTGCCAGGGCATAGAGTCTCGGGTGCATGGCCATTTGGCCATGTACCCAAGACTCTATGCCCTGGCAACAACCACCGCAGCATATCACATTCATATTTGCTTATAACTTTGAGTGAAAAACAAATGTATAAGGAACAAAGGTATTAGATACTATGGATGTGATTTGCTGCTATGGTTCTCCTTATTATTGTATGCTTACTGTTTGGTCTAGTAACTGGAGTACATGTATCTCTTGTTAATTTCTGTGATAAAAGAAAATAGCATGTTAGTATTAGTATTTTGTAATGACTTATTACATTGTATAATCAATATACTTTTTTTTTTGGACCCTCATATTTAGTAGATTACAAATCAGAGTACTGTGCAATTTGCTCAGTTTCTGTATTTGTTGCTAAAATCATTGGGTCTGTGGGAGAAAACAAAATCCATGTTGGATTAAAAAAAAACCTTTTTCTATTATGCTATTATGTTTGTTTGTTTTCAGTGTTCACTTGTTGTTTCTGGCTAATGCTTTATACTTTGGCTTGTTGTATTTTTTTGGAGCAGTAACATATTATTTATTTGTTTTGATATTATAAAATTTTGGAGCAGTGACATACCAATTGGCGTATTCTAACTGTCTATTTTTTTGATATATTTTAGTGGTATTGATTTATCTATTTGGATATTGTTACATTTTGGGACAGTTAGATACCAATTGGCGTATTCTAACAGTGTATTTTTTGGTCTAATTTAGTGGTATTCATTTATCTGATTAGTTGTTGTAGAATCTTTGAGCAGTTAGATAGCTTTTGGAGTATTCTAACAGTTTATATTTTTTTAACACAAGTTTACTTAGGGTTTAAATACAGTTTAGTTATCAAATTGTGGTTTTAAGAACATCAAATAAGCGTTTGTAAGATTTCCTGGTAATCTCTGCTTTAGAGTAATGGTACTATCATTACATTCAAACCATCCACATTTCTTTTTTATATATGCAGTGTAGTGCCCTGAATTGGTTGTGGCTCCTGCGTGGTAGATTATACCTATTGTTCTGAAGGTTTTCTTACCAAGTGAAATTTGACCATGTGTGAATCCAGTCAGCTTGCAGTTGTTTTTGGTACCATCTGCATTGTAACGTAGAAGCATTAGTATTACGTATTTACTATGTGTTTGTATTACTAACGTGGAGCGATTATCTGAATTGCAGGTAGAGCATAATCTACCATGGTTTGCATTTTGTACAAGTCGCTGAAATGGAATGGATTCACAATTTGGTATTGATATATATATGAAGCGTTCATTGGGGATTTCTTCTTGTGTCACATTGTTGCAGAGAGTGCATGTATGTTTCCACATGTATGAAATCTGAAAGATTTCATTTATAGGTATGTTTTTGTTTTCCAGTACTTGTAGTAAGTACATTAGAAATTCTTGTGGATCTTCCTGTGAATTTTTAGTGAATTTCACAATTCCAGCACAGTAGTCCAATTGTTGTCTTATTCCATAAACACTATACATGTTGTCAGGATTGTTTACTGCATTTCTGTGAAGTACTAACATTTGCAAACACAATGGGTCTGTACTGTGTAAGTAAATGTTGTCAACAATTGGTGGTAATTGAAATAGAATATTCATTGCTACATTTGCGTAGCAACTTACACCAACTATATTTGAGAATTTAAATGGTCCAGGTATTTCTGTATCTAACTGCTTTTTTTGGAGTTTGTCTTCCTTCTTTAAAGAAGTACCTGGTTTACTTTCCCTAATTGATTCTTTTTTGCTTGTGGTACTTGATGAATTATTAGTTTCTTTTACTCTCTTTGCAGGATTTGCAGTGACATCCTGTTGCATTTCTGTTTGATTTATTTTTCTTTTATAACGTTTTACTTTTTGTGGAACAGAATATGTGTTTAGGTGGGGGCTGTATAGTGAGCGAAGTCTATTGTATTCTAAAATGCAAGGAATATCAGCGTTTATTTTACTTGCATCAAAGTTGATTAGAAATAGACCGTCAAGTGTACGTAAGCGTGATAGTGCTACATAGCTCATGCCTTCTTTAAAGACTGTGTTACCAATATCTATCATTGCTTTGTCTAGGGTAAGACCTTGTGATTTATGAATCGTGACTGCGTATGCAAGAGTTAGAGAAAATTGTTCTCTGCGTACATACATATCTTTGAAGAGAAGGAATCTAGCTGTTGAGCGTCCTATCCTTTTTACTTCTGAAAGTTTGTCAAAGAGTATATTGACAAACTGAATTTTGTTGTCGTATGTTTGAAAGCCAACAACTGTACCCAGTGCTCCACTAACTAGTCCTTGGTGCACGTCAAGGTTACGTTTAAGCATTACTCTGTAATTTAAGGATAATTTTAATATCTTTTCTAAGCCTGTTGTGTTTGAGATTGATTTTTCTAAAATATTTAGTCTTGTTGTGGCTTGGTCACACATGGGTAGTGTCATACCATGTACATCTAGTTTGTCTGTGGCGCTAATTTCCATGATTGGTTGCATTTCTTTACTTAGCATGATTTCATTGAATTTGAAACAGCTTGCAAGAGTTCGCATTAAGACCATACAATTGACATTTTTGTGGGCTACTTGTTCCATAACATCTGTAGCACATGCATTATCTGTAACGCTCACCTGGTTCCCACAGGGGCGCTGGTCTAGTCTGGATTGCTGTGGCCTCTTCTAGCGTGATGCGCAGGACCCGGAACACCGATTGGACAGGACCTCCAAATCGTGCTTGCCTGGCCCGTAGGAATATCCTTCTGCAGATGAGAAAGGGGATTAACAGTCTGCAGAATAGTGTGCTAGCTCCCCCCTTTACCCCTTCGTTCCTCTCTAACTTCCTCCAAACCCCGGTTTAAGCTCACCTTATGGTTTGGAAGGATGAACTCTCCATCCTGCTTCTGGTGCAGGGGCGCGCGTTCGTCCAGTTACTTCACTGGTTTTCAGAATGGCGCTGGCAAAATCCACTTGACTTTCCTGAGCGATGCGCCGTAAGTATGAAAGTTTAAAGTTCAAGTGAGGCCCCCTTTATGTTGTCTTTCTAACCTGTGATCTGTCCTTTATTTCAGGTGCAGAATGAAGGCGATGCGTCGAGGGGTTAAACTGCCGAGGTGAGTAGTGATGAGGACGATTCCTCTAAATGTCCTTATCATTCCCCAGAAATGTCTCTTGTCCTTTCCCCATAGGGGCTGGGGTACGGTACCTGCCAACGGGGCGGCGCCGACCCGAAATGTGGAAGAAAAGCCGGTAAGTATTATGGCTGTTAATCAGGCTTTCCTTCTGTGTTCCTTCTGCTCACCTTTTGTTTCTTCCTCTCTCCCCTAGGTGCAGAGATGTGGCGTCCGATGCTGACAGCCGCGATGGAGCCGGGAGATGTCTCGAGAATAGGTGAGTGAAGCGTGGCGCTGCAGCGAGCAACACGATGCTTTTAAATGGAAGTCTTTCTTCAGGGATGCTGGTGAGAAGATTCCGGATGCAGGTAAGAAGTTTGAAATAGTCCTTGGTTTTCACCTTTCTCTTCTCTTCCTTCCTTGCAGGTCTTCCAGGTTCGAGGCGGGCGTGGCTGGAGTCCAGGAGCAGGAGCAGACACGGTGAGCGTTAAGCTGCAGGAAGCAGAACAATGTGAAGCATGAGCTGCTGTCTGGGCGTGGCTTAAATAGCCTCCAAAGAAGTCCCAGGTATGTATCCTTTCCCAACTAGGTATGTATCCTACCCTGGCCACGCCCGAGTGAAAAAATAGTCCCTATGAAAAAATAGTCCCTTTCAGGTCTCAGGGAGGCCTGAAGCGTGCAGCATGGTCTGCATCAGGTAAGTGCACAAAACACCTCCCTTTATGAGCCTGGCGCCTATGGCGCCAGGACTGATGTCCAACATGAGCCTGGCGCCAAAGGCGCCAGGACTGAGTCCAAAGAGCCCCTATAAGGGGCCGCTGTGCTTTTACCCGAGGGCATGATGCCTGCTTCCGGGGGTGCTGGGCCTGGCCTGGTGCTGCGGGGGTAGGCATCATGACAGCACTCCCCCCCAAGGCCCCTCCCAAGGTCGTTCCTTCTGGAGGTTTCGGTTTGTTTGGGAAATTCCGATGGAACCTTTTTACCAGCTGAGGTGCATGTACGTGATCACTGGGTTCCCAAGACCTTTCCTGAGGCCCGTACCCCTTCCAATCAATTAGATAGAAAAGTTTTGATTTTGAGATCTTAGAATCCAAAATGTTCTTCACCTCGAATTCAGGCTCCCCATCTATCTGAATCGGTTCTGGTGGCTTTGTTAATCTGGTTCCTGGGTGCACTGGTTTCAAAAGTGACACATGAAAAACGGGGTGAATCCGCATGTTAGCTGGTAGATCGAGCTTGACTGCCACTGGGTTGATTATAGCTTTGATCGAGTAAGGGCCTAAATACCTTGGATTAAAAGTTCGAGGCCCCTTGAGTGATAGGTGTTTGGTAGCCAACCATACTTGATCCCCTATTTGGTATGGAGGTGCCTCTCTTCGATGCAGATCCGCATTCTTTTTGTATTTCCCTTTCGCATGTTGCAAATGTGCAGTTGCATCCTTGAAGGCTTGAGTAATCGTAGAATGCAAATGGTCCACTGCGGGCATTTCAAGGCTCAGAGGTGAGTCCAAGTCTGAAGTACGAGGGTGATGTCCATATAGAGTATAAAAGGGGCTCTGACCAGTCCAGAGTGTATCGAGTTATTGTATGCATATTCAGCCACCCATAAAATGTCCTTCCAATTACCCTCCGATTGGTGCGACATACATTGTAGATATTGTTCAAGGGTCTGGTTCGTTCTCTCCGTCTGACCATCGGTCTGTGGGTGGTGGCTGGTCAAGAGTCTTACGTCGATTTGTTCCAGTTGACAACACTTTTTCCAAAAATGAGAAATAAACTGGCTTCCCCGATCGGAGACTAGTATGGACGGGAATCCATGCAAACGGATGATATTTTCGAGGAATTCCTTGGCAAGAACAAAGGCTGAAGGTAATCCTTTCAACGGAATAAAGTGGGCCATTTTGGAAAATAAATCCACCACGACCAGAATAGTATTGTAACCATTACAAGAGGGCAGGTCCGTGATAAAATCTAGTGACAGGGTGTGCCAAGGTGCTGGTGGAATGTCTAAGGGCTGAAGAAGACCGGCGGGTCTTGTCTTTTGACCTTTGTTTTGGGCACAAACTCCACAGGGCATCACGAAAGATTTAATATCCTTTCGCCAGGAAGGCCACCAGAATTGTCGTTTAACCTTTTCCTCTGTTTTGGCAATGCCAGGATGTCCTTCTATCAGGGTATCATGATGACGGGAAATAACCAGTTCTTGCAATTCCTTTTCTGGCAAAAATAAGCGTCTTTGGAAGTAAGGTAAGCCATCCTTGACTGAAAAGTTAGACCCCCTTTTGATCCAATCCTGCAAGGCTGAAGAGTCCAGGAATTGTTTCACTCTTGCTTGAATGTCTTCAAGGGTTTGTAAAGTGGTTATCCCCAAAATTCTTTGTTCGGGAATTATCGGCACAGGTTCTGAGTTTGTGTCTATTTCTTCCATTCCAATTCGGGATAGAGCGTCTGCCTTACCATTCTTATAGCCGGGGCGGTAGGTGATTACAAAATCGAACTCAGCAAAGAACAAAGCCCATCGGAGCTGTCGAGACGATTGAGCCTTGGCAGTTTTTAAATATTGTAAATTTCGGTGATCAGTGATCACGGTGATGGTATGCCGGGCGCTGAGGAGATAATGCTGCCAAGCCTTAAAGGTGGACTTATGGGCTAATAGTTCCTTATCGGTGATCGCATAATTTATCTCCGGCGGCGAGAACTTTCTGGACCAAAATGCTACGGGGTGCAGTTGGTTGGTTTCAGGGTCTCTCTGAGACAGGACAGCTCCCATGGCTAAGCTGGACGCGTCGGTTTCGACTATATGTGGGAGATCGAGACGCGGGTGCTTCAAAATAGGTGTGGACGTGAACTTAGCTTTCAACTCCTGAAAGGCCTGTTCGGCTTCCTCGGTCCATTCAAAACGTTTATTTTTTCGCAAGAGTGCAGTGATGGGTTGCACCACACGTGAAAACTCCGGGATAAACCTGCGATAAAAGTTGGCAAAACCAAGCATGCTTTGGACACCTTTCACCGAACTAGGTGATGGCCATTTGAGGATAGCATCCACTTTCCGTGAATCCATTCGGACCCCTTTAGGTGTCAGGATGAATCCGAGAAACTCAACCTCGGTGGTATGGAAAACACATTTTTCCAGCTTGGCAAACAGTTTGTGCTGACGCAGTTTCTCTAGGACGGCCCTGACATGCTTTCTGTGATCAGATTCCGAAGAGGAGTACACAAGAATGTCATCGATATACACGACAACACAGACATCGATGAGTTCCCGAAGGACATCGTTCATGAAGAATTGGAAGGCTGCAGGCGCGTTGCACAACCCGAAAGGCATCACCTGGTATTCGAATAGTCCATATTTTGTATGGAAGGCCGTTTTCTATTCGTCGCCTTCTTTTACTCGTAACAGATGATAAGCCCCCCGGAGATCTAACTTGGTGTATACGCAAGCGTCCTTCACCTGGTCAAGAAGTTCAGGGATCAGAGGCAGAGGGTAACGATTTTTAACAGTTATCTGGTTCAATGCGCGGTAATCAATACAAGTTCTAAGGTCGCCTTATTTTTTAGGCACGAAGAACAAAGCTGAGGATGCCGGGGACTTTGACGGGCGAATGAAACCATTGGCGAGGTATTGATCTAAATATTGTCTCAAATGCAGATTCTCTGGTTCAGTAAGGGCGTAAATCTTGCTACAAGGGGGTTGTGCACCGGGCACCAGATCGATTTGGCAATCGTACGATCTGTGGGGAGGTAACGTGTTGGCCTGTTCCTTTTGGAAGACATCCTGAAAGTCTTGGTACTCTGGAGGTAGTTACACGGGGAGGTTACTGATGCTAGATTAATCTTTGGATTTTCTGGGTAGCAGGTTTGTGCACAATCCGGGAAGGTTATTCTCTTCGCTCGCCAATCAATTCGAGGATTATGTGTCTCTAACCAAGGGATTCCGAGAATAAGCTGAAACTGTGGAGCCTTGATTACATCAAACACAACTGCCTCCCGATGGCCATCCGGACCTACAAGTGTCACCTCAGCTGTGGAATGTGTTACCGGTCCAGAGGCAATTTCGGTTCCATCTACTGTGGTGATGACATCTTTGTTGGTTTTGGGACGCAGAGGGAGGTTTATCCTAGAGACCAATTCTCGATCCACATAGTTTCCTATAGCCCAGCTATCGATGTATGCCTTTATAGCATGCAACCGTTTAGGCTGTTCCGGATCTACGAGGACCATTGGCACAATGAAATGCGAGGTCTGAGAGTTAGTTTTCAAGCTCGGCAAGCGGACCCCTACGCTTGCCAGGCGTGGTCGTTTCCCGATACAGAGTTTCCATGGATTTTATCAGCGGCTCCTACCACCTTCTTGGGCGGCTTAGCCGGGCAATCTCGTAGAAAGTGTCCAGAGGACCCACAATAAAGGCATAATTGCATCTGTCGTCTTCTTTCCCGTTCTTTTTGAGTTAGAGGTCCTTTAACCCCTCCGATTTGCATAGGCTCCGGGCCGTCAGCCCCCTTGGGGTTAGCGTGGGTCTTGGCCAACACCCGGGTTTCAAACTTGGACCGATCTGCTTTTCTGTTTTGCAGCCTGTGATCCAATTGGACCACTAAGTCTATATATTCAGTGCATTCTTGGGGCGGATTTACAACTTGTGCCAGGACATCTTTAAGTTCTCCGCATAGACCTCGATAGAATAACGTGATTCTTTTATCCTCTGGCCAACCAGTTTCCACAATTAGTCTATTGAAGGTTGCAATGTAGGATAGAAGGTCTTGATTGCCCTGTCGCAGAGATAGAAGTTCGTCATCCAGAGCCTGTCCCTGGGAGTGTCGAGCAAATAACCTTTCCATGCTTGTTTGAAATCCTTGAAAATCACGAAGAATCGGGTCATCTTGAGTTACCAGTGGGACTGACCAATCGGCAGCACAGCCGCTGAGATATGACAACACAAAGGCTACATTGGTCTGATCATTAGGGAAGGCCCCAGGTCTGCATAGGAAGTGCAAACGACACTGATTCATGAATACGGCGAATCGTTTGGGGTCCCCAGCAAAGCGTTCAGGTGGGGCCAGCGGCATGTTTCCAGGTAGATTAATCTGCACCGGGTTACTGGAAACCACAGGAGCGGGGTTCCCCCCAGAACCGGGTAAAGGAGTTTGTCCAGCTTGACCTTGCAAAAGCTGTCTAGCCAGGTCATGAGCTCTATCCTTTATTACAATCACTTCCCTCCTGAGGGCACTAGTCTCTTGACGACCGGCGTGTACTTCAGCCCGTAATTCCTACAGTAATTGGGCCAACTGGTCAGTTTCGGAAGTTTCCATAGCGCCTGGGTGGGAATTTGTAGGAGGGCTCCGCGTTCTGTAACGCTCACCTGGTTCCCACGGGGGCGCTGGTCTAGTCTGGATTGCTGTGGCCTCTTCTAGCGTGATGCGCAGGACCCGGAACACCGATTGGACAGGACCTCCAAATCGTGCTTGCCTGGCCCGTAGGAATATCCTTCTGCAGATGAGAAAGGGGATTAACAGTCTGCAGAATAGTGTGCTAGCTCCCCCCTTTCCCCCCTCGTTCCTCTCTAACTTCCTCCAAACCCCGGTTTAAGCTCACCTTATGGTTTGGAAGGATGAACTCTCCATCCTGCTTCTGGTGCAGGGGCGCGCGTTCGTCCAGTTACTTCACTGGTTTTCAGAATGGCGCTCGCAAAATCCACTTGACTTTCCTGAGCGATGCGCCGTAAGTATGAAAGTTCAAAGTTCAAGTGAGGCCCCCTTTATGTTGTCTTTCTAACCTGTGATCTGTCCTTTATTTCAGGTGCAGAATGAAGGCGATGCGTCGAGGGGTTAAACTGCCGAGGTGAGTAGGGATGAGGGCGATCTCTCTAAATGTCCTTATAATTCCCCAGAAATGTCTCCTGTCCTTTCCCCATAGGGGCCGGGGTACGGTACCTGCCAATGGGGCGGCGCCGACCCGAAATGTGGAAGAAAAGCCGGTAAGTATTATGGTTGTTAATCAGGCTTTCCTTCTGTGTTCCTTCTGCTCACCTTTTGTTTCTTCCTCTCTCCCCTAGGTGCAGAGATGTGGCGTCCGATGCTGACAGCCGCGATGGAGCCTGGAGATGTCTCGAGGACAGGTGAGTGAAGCGTGGCGCTGCTGCGAGCAACGCAATGCTTTTAAATGGAAGTCTTTCTTCAGGGATGCTGGCGAGAAGATTCCGGATGCAGGTAAGAAGTTTGAAATAGTCCTTGGTTTTCACCTTTCTCTTCTCTTCCTTCCTTGCAGGTCTTCCAGGTTCGAGGCGGGCGTGGCTGGAGTCCAGGAGCAGGAGCAGACACGGTGAGCGTTAAGCTGCAGGAAGCAGAACAACGTGAAGCATGAGCTGCTGTCTGGGCGTGGCTTAATTAGCCTCCAAAGAAGTCCCAGGTATGTATCCTTCCCCAACTAGGTATGTATCCCTTTCAGGTCTCAGGGAGGCCTGAAGCGTGCAGCATGGTCTGCATCAGGTAAGTGCACAAAACACCTCCCTTTATGAGCCTGGCGCCTATGGCGCCAGGACTGATGTCCAACATGAGCCTGGCGCCAAAGGCGCCAGGACTGAGTCCAAAGAGCCCCTAAAAGGGGCCGCTGGGCTTTTACCCGAGGGCATGATGCCTGCTTCCGGAGGTGCTGGGCCTGGCCTGGTGCTGCGGGGGTAGGCATCATGACATTATCGCCATAAAGTGCATTAATGTGCCGGGTTTTCAATATTGCTTCTGCTTCTTTAGAAAGTATACCAACTCTGATACTTTTTAAAATGTTGGCATAAGTGAGATCTGCAGATTGCCGCATGTTTTCTGTTAATTCTCTGTATTGGAAATGTTGCCAAAGGTTGACATTTCCAATGCTGCAAACAGTTTTACGACAGAGTTTGTGTCCTAATGTTTTAAAAATAGGCTCACCTTTTACCTGTTAATTGAAGCAGATCTCCAAAAACAATAATGTGTTTTCCTGCAAAGAGCTCTTCATAGTCTGTTTTGAGTACTTCTTGAAATGTAATCTGAGGTGAATCAAAGCTAACATCAGGTTGGAGACCATGCTCAATTCATCTATTAGTAGCATTTTCATTTGTTTCAATACTCTGCGTAATTCCATTGCAGCTTCTGCAGAAATTTTGTAATAGTCTAATTTGTTCTGGTGTTCTACTGGTAATAGTAGTAATCGGTGTAATGTAACACCACCTATGTTGGAGGCAGCTAAACCTGTGGGGGCACTGACAACAGCTGACAGTTTGTTGTTTGTCAATTGTTGAAGGAACTTACTAATGATTTTGATTAGGAATGTTTTGCCAGAACCAGCTTCACCACTGACGTACAGTAGTATATGTTTATAATTATGGCAGGAACATTCTTTATTTTCATGTTTTACACCATGTGCAATTTGTTTAGTTACTTCTTGAAAAATGCTACTTTGCTCATTGTTTAGTTTTGATTGTAGTATAGTTAAGTCTTCCTTATCTTCACACTGACACATGGTGTTTTCTACTTCTATCATAGCTAATTCTGCCTCATTTATTATTAGTGGCTCTCCCAGTGGTTCTTGGCTTCCTGTTACAGAAGGTTGACTACTGTCAGGAGTGTCCTTATCTAGTTGGGCTTGGAGTTCTTCTTCGTGTTGCTGTTCATTGTGCAACATTGTTTTGTACTGTGTAAAGTTTACATCAGTTATAGTGCTTTCATTTGCTTTTAAAGCATCCTCATATGAGTCATAGTTATCTAGTAATAGTTCTTCTTTTCTCCATGGTTTGAAGAGTTGTAGCAGGGACATGTAATATACTTCTTTATGTTGAGGAGTCTTTAATGACAATTTGATATGATTTATTAAATTTGGTTTAGTGAGTTTAACTAAGCTGCCTTTCACAGTTTGTCACTCTATATTTACCTTTTTTTTCATCAGGTTTCATATTATTTTTGTATCTGTAGTTTTGGGTTATGTGGTATAGACACATGTTTTCCAAAGTATTACTTCTGTTTGGGTAGTATGTGTCCAATAAATTGTTTTTTAAAATGTCTTGGCTGTTGGGATCATGTTTGGCTATTGTTTCTATATCTTCATATGATTTTAGAACTCTTTTTCTAGATTTAGCTGGACCAAGACTTAGCCATACTATATTTTCAGATTTACCATACAATGCAGTACCAGTTAAACGATCAGCTGCTTCATATGATCCACATTCTCTATGGGTGAGGATTTTTATGTCCAAGCTTTATAATTTCTGAGATATTGTTTTATCTGATGACAGATCATTACAGAGGTCTTGGAGCTCTGTCTTTTCTGCTTTAGTTAAGTATGCTGTGACATATTGTGCAACTGCAGTAGAATTGTCTGCAATGTACTGCACATCTATGTTTGCATTCCATAAGTGGGCAATGATTGCATTATAATCAATGATATATTTTTCTTCTTCTTTTCTTATTATGTAATATACATTTTTAAGGGACTTACCTTTAACACTATGTCTAACTGAAGACATGAGATTGTTCACTTGACCTGTATTTGTAACTGGTCTAGGGAAACCAAATCGGCATTTGGTGTAGTATTTCCCTTTGTTTTTGTATTTGTGAGGACAATATTTTCCACATTTGTGTCTTTGAAATTGTAAAATGTGTGCATGAAGATCACTATTTGTGGCTTCTGATGGAATTTCACAAGTGACATATTTTTCAATAAACTGTAAAACAGTGGCATCACTGTCTTGACCAAATTTAGGAGCATCGTTAAACCATAAAAGCATGTGGATATGTGGTGCTCCTCTGGCTTGGTATTCTTTTCTCCAAAAGAAGTGTTGCACTTCTCCAAGGGGAGGAACAGTTTTATTACAAATAAAATGTAGCATAGCAATGAAGTGATGGTGAAAATATCTTGAAACATTAACAGGATCCAAAGAACAAAGTTCTCCAGGTGTTAGTATATCTATGTTTGTTTTGTTTTTATTTGATATGCGTAGGAAATCATGTAAATCTTCCCATGCATATTCTGCACAATTTAATGTAACAAACCAAGTGGGTGGGCCAAGGTTTCTGATCATACAGCGTACATCTCCATGACGTCGAAACCAGTACTCTTTAGTACCATGCATTTTTGCTAATAGATTTGTAATATTTGATTGTAAAACCTCATCCTTTTGTTGCACTTTTTCTAATAATTGTGTAGCTGTCATATTTTGAAATTGTGATCCTGATTTTAATATGTGTGCAACTCCGTAACATAAAGTTGCTAGTTCACTTTCAAAGAGTAGGTGGAATATGTATTCCACATTTTGTCTAAATCTGGGATCTTCAGAATACATCCGTAATGAGCGGTATTCTGAAGCTGATATTTGAATAGGTCTATCATCATACCTTCCTCCTTTGCCAGTAGGAAAGAGTAGAGGAAAAGCACGTGCTTCTATACTTTTTTCCCATATGCTGATTGGCGATCCTTTTGTTTGACGCATTTGGTAAGTTTCCAGTACATCTTCTACGGTGCCATTACAGTGCAAAGGATGAATTGTATAATGGTCTAAAGTATTTGATATTGTAGCAGGATCTAGTAGCTCAAATTGACCAGCTTCTTGTGTTTCTTGAATTATTTCAGTTGTATCTTTCAAGTTTTCCTCAATATTAATTTCTTTGTAATATTCATTATTCTCTTTAAGATATTGGAAGGCTTGTCTAACTTTATATAAATCTACCAGCTTTTGCCATATTTTTTTGTCTTTTGTAGGTACTCCATTTACTAAGATAATTAAAGATTACTGCATTGGACATTGCACTCCTAGAGTATGCACATTTTCTTTTAGATTTAATGGTAAATAAACTACTTTTTCACGAATGCCTTTTACCAATTCAGAGGGAGGTAATTTTGCTGTTTTTGGTTGAAGGCGTATTATTGCTCGAAATGGGTGTACTGTTTGAATTATGATGCTCTCATATAAATTAAGTTGTTGTAAGGGTTTTGGTAGTGGGTATAATTCCAAATTATTTGTGATAGCACGTAAAAGAGTTTGGTTGTTGTCAAGTTTTGTAGTGCAGTAACTGCAAAGTATTAAGGGCTCAGCTTTTTCATATTTGTTTTCTGCTACAAGGTAGAGAGCTAATTCAAACCATTTAGAATCTTCATTGTCTTCTATTTTGTATGATAGGTCTACAGTTTTTGTGTTACTTTTATAAAAAGTTCTACGGCAACATACACATACATGGTTTGGTACTTCAGCTGATGTACTTTTAAATTTTAGTATTTCTTTTTTGTATGTGTTTAGCAAAAGGTTGCCATGTGTAGAATTGTTGCTTAATTGGTTTAAAGCTATTTCATTCTGTAAATGGCTTTCACTTCCAAAATATTTTTTCTGGATATAGTGAATTTCTTCAAGTAGGTCTTTTGCTGTACCATGTAGAAGGATGTTATTTAACTTTGCTAGTGCTAAAGCAGGACTTTTAGCATAGTACAGTTTATAGACTAGATTTCTCATAGTTGAATGATGTGTTGATATCCTTTTGATATCATGGAAAGTGGTTTTACAAGTAGGTCCTGTAATGCAGGCCAATGAATGTCCTTGTAGTCCTGTGTACTTGCGCACTGGACAGGTATCCATATTTTGCAGTGATTTAATTTTGATTTTGTCTTTGCTTTTTACATATTTATTGAGGAATTACATATTTATTGAGGAATTGGCGTAAAGATTTGAAACATTGTTTGGGAATGTTACACATTGACGTGCATGGCCATTTGTACACTAGACGTTTTGATTCAGTTAAATGGAGGGGTAAGTTTTCAGGGCATTTTTTTGTAAGGAGTACTTCTTGTTCCATTATGGTATTATTCACTTTTTCATAACCTCGACCACTGCTATGTATGGCAATTGTATTTGTTTGCTTTTGTTTGTACGCTTCTTCATTAAAATATGGTTCTGTGCTCGTAGTGTGATTCCATTCACCTCCGCAGATAGTTAAGAAGTTCTTTCTGTTGACATTTCGCTTATTGAGAAGTCTTTTTTGTAATTTAGTTATTAGTTTTGTTAGTGGTTTCATTTTGTTTAACACTAAAATAAATAACTTTCTTTTGAGAAGAATTGCACTGTCCATCAACGCTTCTAAGATTAATTTCCTACGATAGGTTTTAAGCATTGAACCTGATTTCTCTCCTTTTTTTATAAGATTTTGAAGGACTTTGTGACGGTACATTTTGGCTAAAATACTTTTCTTGGTATGCTTACTTTGCACTATATTAAAATTTGAAGAAGTAATTTTATCTGTGGTGATAGCTGATTTTCTGTTAATTGTTTTTTGGTTTGTTTTACATTTTGATAGAGGAGGCAAAGTTGTTGTACTTGAAACTTCTTGTGTTTCACTAAATGACTGTATTAGCTGTTTTGTTTCAACTGTTTTTACAAATTCTGCTAGAGATGGATGCTTATGTTGGACACTTTAATTTTCATTTGCTCTACTTTTGCGTTGCTTTCTACGGACTTGACTTTTGGTAGGCATTCCTTAGGGTCTGTTGAAAAAAATAAAGAAGATATGGGTTGGGGTGTTCTGGAATGTATATGTGCTGTGTGCATGAGTGTTTGAGTGAGATGATAAAGATGTATGTAATGGTGTGTGATTGTGCATTGGGAACTACAACTAGTAGGGATAGGTATTCTTGAATTTATGTGTTACTAAACTAGGGTTCAGATGACAAAAAAAAGTAAGCTAGTTGTGTGGAAAAGTACAAATAGTAAATCTAATGTATACAATTAAAACAGTTGTTTGTTCTATAATATGAAAATTGTAGCGGCTCAGTTGGGTAATTTGTGTGTCCAAAAATAGGAATTTGTGGGCCATTCTGGCTGTAAATCGCTGTTTAAGACATGGAGATTTTTGGACAAAATGGTACACAATCTCTATTTTTAGGCACCGAAATAGCTTGTATTAACATTATAGTATGTTTGATTAATAATACAAATATTATGGTGATATTCTACTTACTTTTTTTCTTAAATTAACAGGTAATTCTTAGTTCTTCTTTGTTCTTCGAATTCAGCTGCTTCTTTACAGGAGACTGGTCTTCACTGCAATTGTAAAAGCTTCAAATTAGTAACTTTGTTTGTATATAGCGCTGTTTTTAATTTAGATATTGATTTTTTCAATTGAAATCCTCAGTGCCTTCTTTAAAACCATTAAACTAATTTATTTACATAAGATACATTGCATCAGTTCAGTACATATGACATGTTCTTAATGAACAAATTGTATTGAATGACTAACTGTAGCAAAAAAAAATATCTTTACTATGTCTTGTGAAATTTATAATATACCAGTGAATACCACTATTTCTGTAAGTAAGCTGTTCTAGGTAATAGCGCCTCAATGTCATGTCTAAATTAAAGTAATTAAGTAAATAAATAAATAAAAACAAAAAAATATGAAATTGTATAAGTATTTTTTTAAAGATTTAAACAGATTGTGCTTGCATGCAATTTTGTTTGAATATATGTAGTCTATATATTTCATTTCAAAAATGTTAGTTTAACATGATTTGAGTGTGTGTGTATAAAAAAGTAAATAGTATAAAGGTTTATAAGTGATAGTTGATTTTAGGAAATTGAAAAAAATACAGTAAATTCATTTTACAGATTACACAAGCTAAAAGTCTGTTTGAAAATGTGTTCATCTACTGTACAGAAAATATGCATACCTGAAGTTTGTGTTCATGCATATGGATATGCATGGAGCTGCAAGTAGAACGCTTGGAGACTTGTACAGTATTTCTGGTAGATGGTGCTTGCCAATGATATGACACTTGTACTCAGAGAGATTCACAGTACATTTGCAGTGCTGATCTCTGATGATGCAGTTAGATGTAGAGGTCTTGAATGTGATTGGTGCATGGTCATGTGATTTCTTAGCTACATCCAATGAGGGAATGGCAGAGAGAGTGAAGTGGAAATGGTAGAAAGGCTGTTCATGTTACGATATGTCCGCGGACATGGCGGTAGTTCGCGGACATCGGGAGTTACATCCAGGTATTTTTGGGTTCAGAAGTCATGCAAATGAGAATAAGCACTGAAAGGGATTGGTCAGGAAAGTTAAGTGGGTGTGTTGTGCCAGGAGAGAGTTTCTCAGATACTCTTTTTGCTGAGAGAACAAACGATAGCTATGGCTGTGTGTTTCAGAAAACAGATTGTTTGGATTTTGGGAGATTCGTGGATACATTGGTTGAAGGTGCATGCAGAAAGCTGTGGAGTAGCTGTAGATCTTGGATTCCCACATGTGGAAGTACACTGGCATAGAGTACGTGGAATGAAGTGGTTGGACTTGCTACCTCTCTGTGCTACTTTGGAGACAGAGCAACATCCAGACATAATTGTAATTCATTGTGGAGAGAACAGTTTAGGACATGTGACTGGAATTTTTTTGCAATTTGCTATGAAAGAAGGACTTGGGAATGTTATGGACATGTTTCCTAATTCTCAAGTGATATTTTCACGGATTGCGCAGAGACAAATGTGGCTTCGTTCTTCTTCATTTGGACAACAAATGGAAAAAGCAAGGTGCAATGTTAATAAGGCTGTTTGTGCCTTTCTAAGAGATTTTGGCATGTCCTCTTTTCACAATGAAAATGTTTCGTAGTACATATATTTTTCGCAGAGATGGAGTCCATCTTACTTATGCTGGCAATCAGATTTTTCTGAGAAATGTACAAAATGCATTGCAACCTTTTTTGGAATTACAACAACCATTTTCAAGTAGGTGTTAAGCATTTATCATTTTTGACTTACAAACACCTCCCAAAGGCTCTTTTCAGAGCCACCACTTCCTCCCAGAGAAAATTGCAATGTTTGTGATGGGGTAGCAACCCAATTTTTTAAATGTTTGTGAACTGTCCGCGGACTTCTAAAAAATACAAAGGGCCCTGCTTCATTTATTTTCACTTCTATTTTTTAACTGTGAAAGGCGGCTCTGAAAAGAGCCTTATTTTTTTTTTGATTTTGATATTTTGTATTTTTTTTTGTTTTTTTATACTTGACATACTAGGAGAGGAGGGGAAAGGAAGGTAAAGGGGGGGACACCAACAACAGGGATGAGAAAGGGCGAGCTGAGAGAGGAAGATGTAGAGTGGGTTTTATTTGGGTAGTGAGCAGATCTTCTCGTGCTCTGAGACGATAGTCTCAAAAGCACTACGAAGTCGCTCCCCCTGCAGAGTACTGTGTCACAGTACATACATACAACTGTGACCCTCGAAAGGTAAGGGTCATCAGCATTCTGTATGGCCTGTGAGGCAGCTTGAGGAAGACGCTGTCCCACAGAGGTGGTCCTTGTGATGACAGGATCAGAAACAGAGGATGAAGTAGAGGAAATCAACCTGCTACGTTCTTCGCAAGGTACAACCCTGCGAATAGCCCCAGAGTGAAATGACCTCAGGTGTCGCTTTATAGTAGTGGTCCCAAAGCTGTACTTACCGTGCTTCCCGTGACTGAGTATCATTTTTGCACTCATTGTAGGTAACACGGTTCGCACGAGCCTTAGGAACATAATAACCGCCACACCCAAGACTCACGCCTAGTGCGGGTAGTAGGGTTTTCCTCTACCTCATTCTCATCATCCTCTTCTTCCTCCTCCGCATCCTCACTCCTGTTCCCCTCTTCAGGCCCTTGGGGAGGTGGTGGAGGGGGTGGGGGTTGTGCTGAAGCAGGTGCAGCACCAGGTGGCAGTTCAGCAGCCAGGGATGCCATCTCGATGATGGTGTAATCTGCAGGTGACAGCAAAAATCGCTGTGTTTCAAAGAATAGCCAGAAACACAATGAGAATAAGCTCTAGGGCGTGGTCTTTTGTGCACGGTCCGCGGACATACGCACTGTCCATGGACAGATCGAACACAAAAAAAAGTTTGAAAAGTTTCAAAAGGTATGTAGAAACTCAGGATTACTATGTGGGACTTGTGCCATGGTGAGATTTTATTGAAAAATATTATGGATTAAGTGAAAATGTACTTTTAATTTGTTCGGGGACCCAAACAGTGTCCGCATTCAGAACATGCGATCAGCGTGGGCGCGGTCATGTGATCTGTTCGCGAACAAGTCCGCGAAGGAAGTGCATGTCCGCAGGACACCAAATGCACAGAGATTGGCTAGCGCATGCGCGTTGATGTTCTACGGACACTGTTCGGGTCCTGAACTAATTAAAATTGCGTCACACATGAAACGAACATTTCAGGACACTGCGTGTGTTCTTAGAACAGTTTAAATTTGCTAGCGAACAGTAAGGACAGATATAGTGTTCTTCAGTACATGTTCAATTTCGTTTATGTACGAACATTTCAGGACACCAATTGTGTTCTTAGAACATTTTCAACTTGCTAGCGAACAGTACGGACAGGTATAATGTTCTTTAAGACACCTCCATTTTCGTTTAATTATGAACAATTCAGGACACCACGTGTGTTCTTAGAACAGTTTGAACTTGCTAGCGAACACTACGGACAGATATAGTGTTCTTTAGGACACTTTAATTATTTTTTTTACGAACATTTCAGGACACTGCGTGTGTTCTTAGAATAGTTTAATCTTGCTAGCGAACAGTACGAACAGGTATAGTGTTCTTCAGGACACCTCCATTTTAATTTATTTATGAACATTTCAGAACACCTGCACTGTCCGCGGACACCTACATTGTTTTTGAAAAAAAAAAAATGAAACTATTTACAACACAATATAAAAATTAAACTTTATTTAACATATATTAATAATTTAGGACAGAGAAGGTGAGGCAGAAACAGAAACAAAAACAGGAGAATTAGGGGTTTCATCATGATTGTTATTAGGTGAAGAAGGGATGGGTGTCTCATCAAAACGTTTTTGGTTATGGAGAGGGTTTGGGGATAATTGATTGGGATATGGTGAGGAGGGACAAGTACATGTGGGGCAATGGTACAAGGTTTTTGATTTAAAATGATCTTCCACAAAAGTTTTCAAATTATTAAAATTAGTGAACAATAAATCCATTTTTTCTTCTATACTGTGAAAAGTGTTATCCATAACAGGTTTTTCTGAAGTATTTTCTATTTTGGTATGCTCTGTACAAAAAATAATATATATATGTTAAATGTATACAAAATAATAATAATTAAATGGTTTATATTATAAAGTGTTTACCATTAGTTTCACTATCTTGTGACATTTCTTCATGTGGGAAATGTTCCTCTAGCCATTCCAGAGTACTAGACATTTCTGTGAGAGAAAAAAAAAGATAATATATTTTTTTATCTAATACAGAAAGTTTATAAATATATGAATAAAATTAAGTACACTTACTATTTCAGGTAAGATATGGCCTATGTACTCAGTGGGCCTGCTCTTGTTCTCAGTTCTGTCGTGTTTGTGAGGTAATTATGTTGGAAGCCAATTTATTTTCTTGTGGTATATTCCATTTTAGAACATAGTGCATTTAAATGAATGGTTAGTGTATTGTATATATGGGTTACATTTCTTATGTATTAGTACATATAATGTGTTTGTGTGCTTTTTTTTGATTTTGTTAAATGTTCCTATGTTATGATATAACAATCAAACATACCCCCACAGAGTTTTTGGGTAGTGGTACTGTTCTTCGAACATGCCCGTGAACATTAAGGGGGTAATTCACAGAATTCAGCGCCCAAGTTGCGCACGCGGCTGGCGCACAGTGTGTGCGTGCGAATCCCTGCGCCAGCCGCGTGCACCAAAATCCATTTCCGCGCACAGCGTATTCATGGATTCCAGCTACCAAAACCAGCCGTGGCGCACAGTGGCGCAGCGACCCTGCAGCAGCGCCAGTTACGCCCCCAAGAACGCCTCTCGCGCAGGGAACAGCCATCAAAATCCCCAATCCAGCGCAAAGGGCTGCGCTAACCCTGTACCAGCACGGCAAGCGGGCTACGTGTATCACTGGGGTGCGCGGGAAGTACCTCACGTCATTTTAGCTGGGTACATGTATTTCAGGGGTGCGCTGGAAGTTCCACACGCGAATGTCCTGGGTACGTGTATTTCGGGGTGCGCAGGAAGTTCCACACGCGAATGTCCTGGGTACGTGTATTTCGGGGTGCGCGGGAAGTTCCACACGCGAATGTCCTGGGTACGTGTATTTCGGGGTGCGCAGGAAGTTTCACACGCAAATGTCCTGGGTACGTATATTTCGGGGTGCGCGGGAAGTTTCATACGTGAATGTCCTGGGTACGTGTACATCAGGGGTGCGCGGGAAGTTTCACATGCGAATGTCCTGGGTACGTCTATTTCGGGGTGCGCGGGAAGTTCCACACGCGAATGTCCTGGGTACGTGTATTTCGGGGTGCGCGGGAAGTTCCACACACAAATGTCCTGGGTACGTGTATTTCGGGGTGCGCAGGAAGTTTCACACACGACATCAGCAGGGTACGTGTATATCAGGGGTGCGCGGGAAGTTCCACACGTGAATGTCCTGGGTACGTGTATTTCGGGGTGCACGGGAAGTTTCACACGCGATATCAGCAGGGTACGTGTATATCAGGGGTGCGCGGGAAGTTTCACACGCAATATCAGCAGGGTACGTGTATTTCAGGGGTGCGCGGGAAGTTCCACATGCGAATGTCCTGGGTACGTGTATTTCGGGGTGCGCGGGAAGTTTCACTCGCGATATCAGCAGGGTACGTGTATATTAGGGGTGCGCAGGAAGTTCCACACGCGAATGTCCTGGGTACGTGTATTTCCGGGGTGCGCAGGAAGTTCCACACGCGAATGTCCTGGGGACGTGTATTTCGGGGTGCGTGGGAAGTTTCACACGTGACATCAGCAGAGTACATGTACATCAGGGGTGCACGGGAAGTTCCACATGCAAATGTCCTGGGTACGTGTATTTTGGGGTGCGTGGGAAGTTTCACACACGATATCAGCAGGGTACGTGTATATCAGGGGTGCGCGGGAAGTTTCACACGCGATATCAGCAGGGTACGTGTATTTCAGGGGTGCGCGGGAAGTTCCACAAGCATATGTCCTGGGTACGTGTATTTCGGGGTGCGCGGGAAGTTTCACAAGCGACATCAGCAGGGTACGTATATATCAGGGGTGCGCGGGAAGTTCCACACGCGAATGTCCTGGGTACGTGTATTTCGGGGTGCGCGGGAAGTTTCACATGCGATATCAGCAGGGTACGTGTATATCAGGGGTGCGCGGGAAGTTTCACCCGCGATATCAGCAAGGTACGTGTATTTCAGGGGTGTGCAGGAAGTTCCACACGCGAATGTCCTGGGTACGTGTATTTCGGGGTGCACGGGAAGTTTCACACGCGATATCAGCAGGGTACGTGTATATCAGGGGTGCGCGGGAAGTTCCCCCAGCACTGTGGTGCACCCTCCACCAGGCCCCAACTCATGTTCCCCTGCACCCCCACCCCCCAGCACTGTGGGGCACCTGCCAGCAGGCCCCCACTCATGTCCAACTCATGTTCCCCTGCACCCCCACCCCCCAGCACTGTGGTGCACCCTCCACCATGCCCCAACTCATGTTCCCCTGCACCCCCACCCCCCAGCACTGTGGGGCACCTGCCAGCAGGCCCCCACTCATGTCCAACTCATGTTCCCCTGCACCCCCACCCCCCAGCACTGTGGTGCACCCTCCACCAGGCCCCAACTCATGTTCCGCTGCACCCCCACCCCCCAGCACTGTGGTGCACCCTCCACCAGGCCCCAACTCATGTTCCCCTGCACCCCCACTCTCCAGCACTGTGGGGCACCTGCCAGCAGGCCCCCACTCATGTCTAACTCATGTTCCCCTGCACCCCCACCCCCTAGCACTGTGGTGCACCCTCTACCAGGCCCCAACTCATGTTCCCCTGCACCCCCACCCCCCAGCACTGTGGGGCACCTGCCAGCAGGCCCCCTCTCATGTCCAACTCATGTTCCCCTGCACCCCCACCCCCTCAGCACTGTGGTGCACCCTCCACCAGGCCCCAACTCATGTTCCCCAGCCAACATGCCATCACAATCTAGATCCCTGGTCCCTATGGTCAGCCTCCAAATGCAAAACACCCACCCGAGTATTGCATCCACCCACTTAGAAATGGTAATAACATGATAGAACACCAATTGCAAGTTTGGAAACGAACACATGTCCCTCACATACACCCAATGGGTGTCAGTGAATCTCAAAACCCATATCATGATATGCATGAAACCAATGAGATGATACTACACATTGAAGATTGATCAAAAAATATGTATTAAAGGAAACATGAATTGAATCAAAAATGAACAAACAGAAATGGGAATGTAAAAAAATAAAAAGAAGCATGTCCGTGAAAAAATGCAAAACCAAAAATCATAATCCAAAGGAATGGTGTCCAAAGTCACAGTCCACAAAAGAAAATCCAATGGGAAATTATAATTTAAAGCCATTGCTCCATGGGTAAATTGTAAAATTAAAAGAAAATCCAACAGTGAACTATGTACAGATGAACAAGCCAGGGTCCATGATCCCAACAAAAGAAATGAAACCTATCTAACAACAGTACCTAATAAAAAAAAACTATATACAAAAATGTGGCCCATTGTCCAAAAACTAACTACATAACTATTTACAAGGGCAGCGGGCTAGTCCAACGGCTCACTGGATGTTGTCATGGGCAAGGGCATCATCGAACTCCTGTTCAATGGCTTGGAGGCGGGCATGTTCCCTGGCCCCGAGGTCTCGCAGGGATAAAGCAGTGTCCAGCTCCAACTCCCTGCGAAGACCCTCGAGGCACTCAGCCCGCCTCAGCGCCCTCCGCATGGAGTTCTCCGCCCTGACTGAAGTGGGAGAATGGAAGAACAGGCTCCCGTCCTTCACCTCTCTCGCTTGGCCTAGAGGGTCACGGCCCAGACACCCGCCGCGAGAAGAGTTTGTCCATTTACCAGACGACCAGGTACCCTGGTACAGGAACATACGGATGTGTCCACCTGCCTGCCCAGCAGCCCGCACTGGCCATGCCGACACCTGCGGCTCGGATCAGCTAGACTAAAAACCACACGTCGTTAGAGATGCCATGACGACCTAGACAACGGGAAGCACATCTGTACAAGTATACACACTTAACATTTCCACACCAATCTACACGAAGAACATACTCAGTGCTCTGACGTAGGCGACAGGCATATTCACGGACGTGCATCTTTATTATTTTTACATAGGCTTTCAGAATGCAGAAACGCAAGATGCATCATGAACTCATCTATAACGCTTGCCCACGCTTCCCTTGAAACCCGTTACCACCATGAGAGGTATAATGGAAACACGATACTGGTCATGGAAATGTATGCTACTATAATCTAAAGCACCTATGCACCAAACAGACTACTTAAGCACCAGGCCCGAGTAGGCCTCAAACAAGAGCTCCCGTGGACATTAACAAAGCAAGAGTCAGGTTGCTGATCCTGCAGAAAGAACCCGATGGAGCAACCAGCCAAGGTCGCAATGTTGCAAGCCCACATCCAAGAACAAATCATCAAAGGCACGATGTTGCAACCTCGCACTCCGCGTACCAACGTTAAAGTCATATCTACAAATTAAACCAGACACACAGTGGAAAAGCAATATTAATTGTGCAGAATTCTGCCTCAAACACGGTCCCGCCTCACGTGACCAAGCCGAATCTGACGAGATGCCAAAACCCAGGAGAGAAAAGGCGTCTGGGTCCCTCACTACGAGACACAGGCCGAGACACTTGAAAGGCTCAATGGACACCTGCTACAGTGGGAGCGGTCAGCCTTCCACCTATGAATAAATCCTCACATTGTCTGCACGTACCCATATTGAAACATTGTTGCAAACACAGGTACACCGAGAGCTGGGAACAACGGTGGTCCCAGGCTGGGGAGCTCACGGATGCACCAATCAGAACATGGGGCTCTTATCTCAGACGTCAGTAACATTAGCCAATCCTCAGGAGCCTTCATGTAACAATTCTTATGTATCCAATTATAGGGACAACCCAGATATACCACCTGACTACACCTTGTCCACTAATATCATTCTCTATATGTGTACTATACTAACCCTACCACTCGAGCAACCAATTAAGAGTGGCGATAGGTTTTTTGTTAACTTTCTGAAGTGACGCAAGTAGCGCGTCATAATGCAGTAAAAAGGGCCTGCGAGCCCCACGATTATGTGTGTGTCAGGACGGACGCGTACGCTCCTTGACCCATCCCTGCCGTTTTGTATAAATAAACAGCAGAGTCGCCTTGCTCCTTGTGTGTGTCTCATACTCTATCTCATCTGGGATATACGGGAGGAGTTGGGGCCTCCCTGCCCGGAGGCCTGCGGACGGCCCGGCCGACCCCGGCAGAATTTCCCCCCGACAAGTTGGAGGCACTGCTGAGATCTGTTTAAGATCAACTTTTATTTTTAGTTTTTCCAGGCACTCCCGTTGCGAGGAGGCGCGGCGGCGCGGCCCCCTCTGCCGTTGCCCCCTTCTGAGGACTACAGGACCATCGCGGAGCCGCGAGAAGACCGGACAGCGCAATCCGGATATTGGCCCTCGGGAGCCGGTTGAGAAGTATCCCGCCCGCGGTCGGCGAGTGTCCAGACGTGGTCCAGACGAGGGGAGGTGGCGAGCCGCTTGGAGGGTGCACGCAGTCGAGCGGCCCTGCATCGAGAGAACTTGGTGAGCATGACACGCACAACAAGCAATGCGAAATTGTGAGGGAGGGGGAGGAAGTAAATAAGGGAGGGGGGAGGTATTGTAGAGATGTGCAGCGAAGGTTTAACTGAGTGTTGCTAATGGAATGAATGGTAGCAAAACGAGTGCGAGAACAGTCGGCTAACGTTACGCGAAAGAGTGGGGCGGGGAACGAAAACATCACGTGCAGCCGCTCGTAAGACACTGATGGTTTAAATTGCGACTAAGTGTGAGGGTGGGTGTGTGTGGTTTCCTACGACTTGACATTTATTGATCAATGAGTAGATGAGGTTCCCTATTGTTCGAGCAAGAAACTCGATAGGTAGATGACGTTCCCTGTGGGCGGTAGCTAGTTACATAGTTGCCCAAAACGGAAGATAATTGGCTGGTTAAGCCCTCCTGTTAAGGGGCGTATCACACGCGAGGCGACGCAGTGTGCGCAGTCCGGTTATATTATTGATGAGATTACCTTGTTCCAGGAGAGACAGGAAGACAGCTGTAGGGTTAGCGGGGTAGATTGCAAGTGTATTTTGAACTTAAAAAACATAACAAGAATATACCAGTAGCTCGAAGAAATCGGTGACGTCACCAGTAGGGATTTAATAGGATATCGCGAGCACAAGGAATTTTGGGTTTGAGAGTGGTGGGGAAGAGAAGCATGATAAAGGAGCTGGTACGGAGATAAACTATAAACCAGTGGATCGAAAAAAGGGGAAAGGGGCGTGGCTGCGCACGGAGAACGCCGGCCACGGCAAGTGTAAACGGGGGAGGAGAACGGAGAAACAGGACGACTGTATAAGATCATCGTAAGGGGTACGCAGCCGCAGGGGGCTGCGTGCGCTTCGGCTGCAGGGGGCCGTAGGGGAAGGAATATAATATAACATCATATTTATTATCATTGCATAATTTGTCAAAAGGATTGTCGAAAGTCCCCACACTTGCGGGGCGAGGTAAGCAATACAAGGTTGTATATCGTAAACTGCTAGTAAGTGGAAGGGTAACAAGGGGAGTGAATTTATGTCATACTGGAGAGGGTCGGGAGGGTGGGGGAACACCCTCACTACCCCACTACAGCACATATGCACCACACTGCCACCACATAGGGAGAAGTTAATTAAGTACAGCATAGAGTGGACCCAGGGGACAGATAACAAAATGTTAACACCATGGCCGCCTAATGGTAGTTTCGATCCATATGCCCAACATTCACTACTGAACCATCTGCACAATACATACAAGGGGAAGAAGTTGGCAAACCATGTGGAGGTGTTTAACTTATGGAGGATGTTCCAGGGGTCTCGACCAGGACCAAATGGAATGTTCACTATGGGGGAAACACCGGAAGAAAAGGAGATTAAGAAAGAAGGAACGGGTGGGGAAAAGGAGTGCGAAAGCACAAAGAATACGGGGAACGAAAGACAGGGAGGAGAAAAGATTGATAAATCAGACGACATAAAAAAGGAACCGAGCAATGGGATACCCATAACACCGGGAGTGAAAACAGAGGGAGGAGGGTTGTACCCGTTAAGAGAATTAGGAGAAATAGCAGGACAGTTAAGGGCGGCTGAAGGATACTCAAACCCGGCATACAGCCCTCCACCATATGTGGCTCATGGGAAGATACCAATGGGGGACAGGAGGATTAGAGAAGAGCAGACTGTAGAGATAGGAAACGATGAGTGGATAGCTGCACAGATATTGTTGAAATTACGAGGCTCACTAACTGGAGAAGAAAGGGAGGCGGTAAGGAGAACAAATGAGGATAGTGCCAGAGAGAGTGAAATGAGGGGAGAGGAGCTACTACGGCAGAAGGAAGAGATTTTGGAGGAAAGATTAGCAGAACTAAGGGATGAGCAGAATGAACTGATCAAACAACTTGAGCGGGAGGAAAGAGAGAGAGTGAGGAAAAGGAAAGAAGGTAAGGACGAATTGGAAAAATTAAGGGAACGAAGTGAGGAACAAAAGAGAGAAGCTGAAAGGGTAAAAGGAGCAGCAGATAGGGTATCAAGAGTAGTGCTGAGAGAGAAGAAGAAGGAAGAAGAAGAAAAGGAAAAAGAAATGGAAATATGGAGGAGGAGGATAATATCAGAGGCAACTAAGAAATATGAAGAGGGGAAGGTAATAGAGAGTATAGTAGAAAGAGAAAGGGTGAAATGGGAAAGGAAGAAAGAGGATGAAAGGATATTGGAACAGATGAGCAACGAAGTAATGGAGGAGTTGAAAAGGAAAAGGGAGGAAAATAGTAGGGAAATGGAGGAGAGGAGTGAAGGAGGAAGAGAAGAGAGGGGTTGGGAGAGTGAAAGATAGGGAGATGTATATAAAAGTAGAGAGGTAGCAACAACATCAGCACAAAGGGGGACAGTTGGTAACAACGGAAAGGGAGAAAGAGACCTAATAGACTTAAAAACTGTAACAATAAAAGGAAAAAAGGCAGAGTGGGGGGTGCCATTTATGAATGATTTTTGCAGTGAGGAGGAAGGAGGAGTGGAGAAGGATGGAAGGAAGAGTGAAAGGGAAAGCTTAGATAAACTATACCTTACTAGAACAAACATAGATTCGCCCTGGATGAGTAGAAGATGGGAGGAGCTGGAGAGAAGTAAGGAGGAAGTGAAAAGAATAGGGGAAACACAAACCAATGAAACCACGCCACCCACATCACCATCGCACCCTCCCACGTCACGCCCTACATGTTCAACTACCGCGCGCTCTCTGCACAGAATAAAGCTCGCGCCCTTCATGAATGAACTTACACCTTATGCATGTCGGCTTAGGGACCTCCCTAGTCGCAGGCAAGACAGACAAATAAACATACCCATATTGAACACAGGAAATGATGAAAAAAGGGGAAAGGAAGAAGAGGGAGGTAGGAGCAGAGGTAGTAAGGAAGAATTTGAAGTAGTAAAAGAAATGGGGGAAGAGGAGGGGTGTGAAGACTCAACATTATGGACCGTAAAGGGTGACACAAGACAGAATTTAATGCCACTGCTGGAGAGAGGAGGGGTTAGACCACAGTATGTACCTTGGAAACATACGGATAAGGAAAATATAAAATGTAGGCTCCCATCACTAAGTGGAGGTGCAGGTAAGTGGATATATGAAATGGAAAAACACACCGCAGGACAGAAACTAGCAGTAGGAGATGTGAAGGGCCTGTTAATATCAATATTAGGGGATAGAGCGGATGACATTTGGAAAAGAGCGGGATTCCATGGGGTAACAATAACGAACACATCGCATGATGGGGCACCATTTGCAAACTGCAGACATGCGCTATGGCAGGCACTGAGAGTGCAGTACCCAGACACATCAGACATAGGAGCCATTACTTCCCGTAAGATGGGTGAAAATGAGGATCCTGTTGATTATATCCAGGATGTTCAAGAGAAGTGGCGCATGGAAACTAGAGAACAATGGGACAAAACACCAGCCATATTTTATCATATACTAGTACAAGGGCTCCCAGAAGGAGTTCAAAAACAACTAAAGAAAGTAGTGGGGATGGAAGCAAAACCATGGCCAGAAATACAACTGACTATAGTACATCACTGCAGAACATGGCAAGGAAAAATGAAACAAAAGGAAGAGGATAGGAAAACAGAAGAGGCCAAATTAGTACAGAAAAAACTTACTAAATACACAATGGAAGGGGCACTAATAACTACGCCCACACCAATGGCCCAAAGCCCAACGCAAGTAGTGGCTGCACAAGATCCCGCACAAATAACGCCTCCACAAGGTGTAATACAGCAAGTGCCGCCTCTGCAATTACACGCACCAAACATGGGAGGAGGGTACCCAATGCAAGGAACTGGGTATTATAGTTATAACAGAGGGAGAGGAGGGTTTATGAGGGGGAGAGGATATGGATATAATACCCAACAACAGGCTGGGGGACTAAGAAATAACTACCCCACAGGGCAACCCGTATACCAGGACAACACAGGGAGCTTCCCATGGCAAAACAGGGAACCACCCGTGTGTTGGAGCTGCGGACTATTGGGACACATGTCACGTACATGTAGGGTCAGGCCAGGAACACCAGCATGGAATGAACAAGCACAACCCAGGACATTACAAGAACAGCAGGGCATACAACAACAGCAGACGTCACAAGAAGGGAGTGACCCACAACAACAAACAACACAACAGCCACAAACCTATTCACTGCCACAACAACAAATAACACAGTACCTGCCACCGCCACAACAACAAGTAGCGTTAATACAACCACCACCCCAAAATGAACGAACACAATTGGGTGGGGTGACGGTGTTGGGACACAACCCTTACACAGGGAATGGCCAATCATTGTACCCCCAATAGGCCAGCCCACAGACGGCCTTGGTGTGTCCCATCCTGTCAGTAACACCTAATAGTGCGGAGGAACCACGCATAGAGGTAACGATAGGTGACAAAAAATTATCATTTCTTGTTGACACCGGGGCAACCCGGTCTTGCATAAGGGAAGGTAAATTTAAGATGTCAGGCGAAGCCATGAACACCCAAGGATTTTCTGGGGCTAAAGGGTTGGTTCCATTTACTGATAATGTTCCCTTATCTATTGGAGATTATGATCTGTCAGTTCCACTCTTGTATTATAGTGCCTCACCAGTAAATATACTGGGGAGGGACATAATGAACAGGTTGAACATGACGATCTCCTTTACAGAGGATGGCATAATTTGCTCTACTCCAGGGATTAACATGCTCGCAGCACGACAGATTTTGCAAGCATACTGTGGACAGACAGCGATTAGGGCGGAGCCAGTAGATGGCGAGATATTCCAATATGGCACTGACATGGCATTTGCATGGATGCCAGGGATAGAAGGGAAAATATGGAGGAGACCAGCAGCCTATCTATTCCGACCAGAAACACCAGTTAATGAACTAGAAGGGAAGGTGTTTGTAGTGGACATTGAGAGCATTATTGCAACAGCTGATTATGTTGCTGTGCACGCCCAAGATAAAGAAGGGAGAGCATGGAGGGCGGTGATAGCACTAGCAGAAGGATGTAGGCTGACCCAGGTGTCAGATGAAGAGCTGTTCTCAGAAGAAAAGGAAGAAAATGAAATGGTGTTCATGGTGAGTGTAGAAATATGGCTAAGAGTGGCTCACAAACAAGTAGCACAGAAAATTGCAATGGCACTTGAGGCACCCGCAGGCACCCCAGTCCCATTTTTTAAGGAGGATATGTCAAAGGTGCCCAAATCATTATGGACTATTAGCCCTTATGACGTGGGATGCATAAAAAGCATAGGGGGTGTAAGGATAAAATTGAAAAAAGGTGCCATACTACCAAGAGTTAAACAGTACCCATTGTCAAAAGAGGCAGATGAGGGCATATATGAAACCATAACGGCCCTTATAAACAATGGCATATTGGTCCCCTCAGAATCACCATGTAACACAGCTGTGTACCCAGTGCGCAAGGCTAAAGGGGGGTCTTGGCGCTTCATACAGGACCTCAGACCCTTGAACAACATAGTAGAAGCAGAGTATCCAGTAACAGCAAACCCGGCCACAATATTGTGTGGCATTCCAGCAGAAGCATCACGATTTACAGTGATTGACCTTAAAAATGCTTTTTTCTCAATACCATTACACCCAGACTCACAAGATTTGACAAGCTTCACTTACCGAAATACAAAGTGGAAACATACCAGATTACCACAGGGGTATTGTGAATCACCCTCAATTTTCAATAGAGTAATACAGATGGATTTGGGTAACGTTGAGGTGGAAAGCACAGTGTTACAGTATGTGGATGACATAATAATTTGCAGTACAAACGAAAGTAAATGTAGAGAGGACTCCTTAAAAATGTTGACGATACTGGCAGAAAAGGGGTACAAGGTAGACATGGAAAAGATACAATACTGTCAGGAACAGGTACTTTACATTGGTCAACTGATATCCCAACATGGAAGAAGGATTGCACCACAAAGAGCACAGGCCATCTCAAGCACTCCCGTGCCACAGACTGTGAGAGAACTGCAGCAATTTCTGGGGCTGTGCAACTACTGTAGAGCATGGGTATTTGATTACAGCTCATACATAGGACCCCTGCTTGAGGGTTTGAAGGAAGCAAATAAAGGGGAGAAAAAGTTGGGATGGACTATGGAAATGAGGGAGGCATTTGACGAATTAAAAGACGCGATATCAACTGCTCCAGTACTTGCATCCCCAGACTATGAGCGGCGCTTCTTTATATTTTCACATTGCGACTCAGCAGTGATGAAAGCAGTATTGGCCCAAAAAACTAGCATGGGCTATAAACCAGTAGTATTTTACAGCGGTCACATAGACCCTATAATGTTAGGCCACTTCTCTTGTGAACAAGGTCTTGCTGCAGCTGCTTTTGCAGTAGAAAAAGCATCAGCAATAACTATGGGGTGTCCAACTACACTATTTGTGGAACATGCACTATTTGCGATATTGAATAAACCTAAGTCCACATTAACGACACAGAGGGCATCAGGTTATGAGATTATTTTGTCTAAAGCTGAACTGGCAATTGTTAGATGTAGCACGGTTAACCCTGCAAGGTTCCTAGCAGAAGTAATTGAAGAGGGAGATTACGCCCACGACTGCACCCAAGTAACTGAAATATACTCATGTACTAGGAAAGTTGAAGAAAACACACTAGAGGGAGGTGAGCTTTTGTTTATTGATGGGTCATCAACTATTGATCAAGGAGATGGGATACGAAGGACTGGGGCAGCAGTAGTAAAAATGATGGAGGCGCCGGTGTGCGTGGCTATGAAGTGTGTACAATTACCACAGCACTACTCTGCTCAAGCGGCGGAACTCGTTGCACTAATATTGGCATTAAAGGAAAGTTTTAATAAAAGAGTAACTATATATTCCGACAGTGCATATGTTACATCCACTGTCCACTCAGGGCTATCAAAATGGAGAAGGAGAGGGTTTAGGAGAGCTGATGGCACTCCAGTACAACATGCCCTCTTGTTGGCTGAACTAATTGAAGTAATAAACGACCCCCAAGAACTAGCCCTAGTAAAATGCACCGCACACACCAATGGAGAAGACTACGTTTCAAAAGGAAATGCAGCAGCAGACGCACATGCGAAATATGCTGCATATTTTGGTGAGATATGGAACCCCACAGACTCACAGAGAGGGAGAGGGAGGGGAATAGCGAGGGAGATGTTAATAAGAGAAGGGTACACCCATCTCCCAGCCACACAGATTATGGAGCTACAAGCGGCTGCACCAATGGCCGAAAAAGAAGTATGGGTGAAAAGAGGATGCACAATGTCACCAACCGACGCACTATGGCGCCAGGGTGGCACTGGGAAAGTTGTAATACAGTTGGCACTGTTAAATACCGCCTTGAGCCAATTACATCACCCTGCCCATACAGGCAAGGAAATAATTGCAGCACGAATTAGAGAAGATTGGTTTTGTCCCGAGTTAACCTCCCATGTGTCAAATTTTATCAGCAATTGCCTCACATGTCAACAGTTTACGGCCGGTCATACTCTAAAAGTGATAAGAGGTACAATACCCCGGCCAGAAGGACCTTTTCGGCACCTTCACATTGACTATGTTGATATGATCAACATCTGTCAAGGCAATAGGTATATGATTGTAGTAGTATGTCCATTTTCTAGGTGGATTGAAGCAGGGCCCTGTTCACACCCTGATGCGTTTAGAGCAGCCAAATTCATAGTAAGGGAGGTCTTCCCCAGGTGGGGAGTGTGCGAGGTGTTAAGATCAGACAACGGCCCCCATTTCGCAAATGAAATGTTCCAGCATATTACATCCCTGCTGAACATTAAACACAAATTTGCATGTGCATACCACCCACAGGCTAATGGTGTATGTGAACGCCTGAATGGCCTGTTGAAGGAGGCAATTGCTAAAATACAACAAACAACAAAGAAAAGTTGGTTGTATTGCCTTCCGTTAGCATTGTTTGAACTTAGAAACAGGCCAGGGTCCGACCACCACCTCACCCCTCACGAAGTGGTTACTGGACGTCAAATGCGCCTTCCCCTAACACCAACGTCAAGGGCATTCACCGATAACGAAAGTTCAGCGAATGTGTTAGGAGATGAAATGTATCAATATGTGTCTTCTTTGATTACTAGTGTCGTGTTTGTGTCTCAACAGCTCGAGCGCACACGGGGCGGGTCTACCAGCAATCAAGAAAAAGACGAAAGTACGGAATTGGGAAAGGAGAACTCGTGCAAACTTGCCAAAGGTGACCACGTACTACTTCGCAATTTCAATAGAAGGTGGCACGAGAAGAGGTTCACTGGCCCCCATCTGGTAGAGGACGTATCAACAAGAGCAGTAAAACTAAAGGATAAGCGTGCCTGGAACCACCTACATGACGTAAAGATCTACAAACTGCAGACCCGCCCCAGCGCCAACGACAGGTCCATTGGAAGAACAGCAACAACATCGCCGACAGCGGAAGAAAGTTCCACCACAGACAACGACCCAATTGTTCCCTCGGAGACAATAACTGACGAAGAAGGGGGTGACCCCCATACTGCCCACCCCATGATCACTCGCTCAAAGAGTAAAAATACTTCCGCCATCTGAGCGCAAACCCCCCCCATTGACTGCTAAGTACAGTTGTAACTAAAATTGAAGGACATTGCTTGCACCAATACACATGTAAACACGTGAATGTTCTCTTTTTCTCTCGCACATACAGGAACTGCGTGATATTGTATTGTTAAGAAAAGCTAATTAACAAGTTCAGTGTGCAGGTGTAGATGGTGCTGCCAGACGATAACTACCCAGAAGAATTGTCACACCAATTTGTATACGAAATAAAGAGGCCAACATACTTAAAAAGGAGAAGGGTACGTGTATACTACACAGCCTTCCTCCTGGCCATAGAATATTACATGCCCCACCTCCGCCCATACTTGCCGGTCCTAAGAGACCCATCACTTAGAGTAGCGGGGGAGCAGCTCTTCGCCTGGGCACTGAATGACTACTTGATAGGGAGAGCTTAAAGGAAACAAAACTAACATTTAATAACGAGCACTTTTGAGAATTTTTAGGCGGGCAACTGTAACGTCGCAAGAATAAGCTGCCAGGACCGCAGCAAGGTAAGAGCAAAATGCCGGTGAAATTAGCATATGTAATAAAAATAATAGGGATTTTTATGATCACCGGGTTCTTGGCTGCCTCTGTCTGGCAGTACAGCTATGCTATTGATTTTATTGCTGCACCCAAACTTAATATACCCCCGTCCCCTGCTGCAACAGGTGTTACGTCAGGTGGTAATCGTAATTTTGCACCCAAGCAAAATAGAGTTAAACGCAGCACGTACTCAGACAATAAAGGTATTGATAATTATGTACAAGATTCAGCACACGTCACAAACAACATATGGTACCAACACATGACCCGCATTGGTAAGCAGACAACTGAGGATAGCTGTTACGTTTGCTCATTAATACCATACGCCATGAGCGCTTCACGAACATTTGTTGCCACAGAAATAGATGAAAAAACAGCACAGTGCATAATATATTTGGCCCTGTTCCAAACGAAAGGAAGATTTCAAGGAACAGTAGTGCACATGACATGGAAAACACGAGACTCATACCCATATGAAAACAACTTCCTCAAGACCTATCTGAGTTATCACAAGACCAGTTTACATGCTGAAGCATTCAGGTACATAACAAGTGGCCCTGCAAAAGGAGAAACAAAGAAGGTAACACTGCAGTATCTACCATGTGATTGGTACGCAACTGAAGTTCCGGGTAAACAAGGATGCTGGGAGAGGCCGCTACTGACGATAACAGGAAAGGTGTTCCTGGGCAACAGCTGGGAGATAGGAGTGATTGGCAGCAACATGGTAACAAAAGAAACTATCTCAACTATCGAGACACACAATCATCGATGTTGGACGACGTGGATCAAGTATGTACCAATGCTCACGTGGGTAGAAGAAGATGAAGACCCGATAACTATACTACCATTGACTGCGCCTAAAGTATGCTACCAGCATAAAGGAGAGGTGGACGTAGGATATAACACCAATTGTGCAAGCGTGATGGAGTTGCCTGAGGGGGGAGCGGGAACAGCAGTAATAATGGACCATTATTGGGCCTGTGGGGAAAAGGCATATCATACACTGCCTCCCCTGTGGAATGGTGTGTGCACAATGGTACACGTCAATGTACCATCACTAGTGGTACCTAAGAAGCATGTCGATGTGGCGAAATTTCCTAAAATGGATGAAGGGGATAAGAGAAGAAAGAGATCTGCACCACTTCAGAAGGAGCAAGGAAACAGGAGCAACAGCAATGATACTGTCCTAAACAGGAGAAAAAGACAAGGAGAGCCATTGACAGGAAATTACCTGTGGGGAAGGTCGGAAACGGAACTAACATCAATACCGCCAGAACACAGACTATTCAGCAGAGCAGCAATGTTCTTCTCCTCAATAATACATCCGGGACTGCAGGCATACGCAAACGCAAAATGGCTCCAAATAACAAGGTGGGAACTAATGATGACCATCAATTCAACAGTAAATGGGTTCAACGCAATTAAAGAGGAGCTGCGAGCTGTAAGGATGGTAGCACTCCAGAACAGATATGTATTGGACCTTCTCACAGCAATGGAAGGAGGAGTTTGTGCAAAAATAGGACAATCTTGCTGCACGTTCATACCTGCCAACGATGCTGACAATGGTACACTGACAGAAGCAGTTTCACAATTGGCCCAGATGCACTCCAAAATGATGGACGAAAGTAACGGAGTAAACAAGGATAAGAGCTGGTTTTCACTATTATGGTCATGGATGCCATCTTGGCTGTCAGATGGACTGAAAATAATAGTGGGATGTGCTATTTTGGCTGGAGCTACCCTGATCATAATTAGATTTTGGAAGGCCCGGAAAGCACGCACGACTGACGAGTTGCTGGAAATGGTGGGAATGCACCCCTTAATGCCAGCAGATGACGGCCAGCATACAGGTGTGATAATACAAGAAAGGGAGAAGTTGCGCACCCAAATCATCACCAATCATCTAGACCCACCATCAGTGAAGATTGAGAACCCAAGGAACCCCAGGAGCTACATAGGAAGATGGGTATACTGTACTCCTGGAGGAACATGTGAATACATGTATTGGTCATTTGAAGATCATGTAAACCATTATGGACATCTCGGAGGGATAACTAAGATATGGAGGGTAAGAGGAGATAACGAGAAGGATATGTTTGTGGTCGACAGGTCGACCAGAGGGGGGACTGAAGTGGGAGAATGGAAGAACAGGCTCCCGTCCTTCACCTCTCGCGCTTGGCCTAGAGGGTCACGGCCCAGACACCCGCCGCGAGAAGAGTTTGTCCATTTACCAGACGACCAGGTACCCTGGTACAGGAACATACGGATGTGTCCACCTGCCTGCCCAGCAGCCCGCACTGGCCATGCCGACACCTGCGGCTCGGATCAGCTAGACTAAAAACCACACGTCGTTAGAGATGCCATGACGACCTAGACAACGGGAAGCACATCTGTACAAGTATACACACTTAACATTTCCACACCAATCTACACGAAGAACATACTCAGTGCTCTGACGTAGGCGACAGGCATATTCACGGACGTGCATCTTTATTATTTTTACATAGGCTTTCAGAATGCAGAAACGCAAGATGCATCATGAACTCATCTATAACGCTTGCCCACGCTTCCCTTGAAACCCGTTACCACCATGAGAGGTATAATGGAAACACGATACTGGTCATGGAAATGTATGCTACTATAATCTAAAGCACCTATGCACCAAGCAGACTACTTAAGCACCAGGCCCGAGTAGGCCTCAAACAAGAGCTCCCGTGGACATTAACAAAGCAAGAGTCAGGTTGCTGATCCTGCAGAAAGAACCCGATGGAGCAACCAGCCAAGGTCGCAATGTTGCAAGCCCACATCCAAGAACAAATCATCAAAGGCACGATGTTGCAACCTCGCACTCCGCGTACCAACGTTAAAGTCATATCTACAAATTAAACCAGACACACAGTGGAAAAGCAATATTAATTGTGCAGAATTCTGCCTCAAACACGGTCCCGCCTCACGTGACCGAGCCGAATCTGACGAGATGCCAAAACCCAGGAGAGAAAAGGCGTCTGGGTCCCTCACTACGAGACACAGGCCGAGACACTTGAAAGGCTCAATGGACACCTGCTACAGTGGGAGCGGTCAGCCTTCCACCTATGAATAAATCCTCACATTGTCTGCACGTACCCATATTGAAACATTGTTGCAAACACAGGTACACCGAGAGCTGGGAACAACGGTGGTCCCAGGCTGGGGAGCTCACGGATGCACCAATCAGAACATGGGGCTCTTATCTCAGACGTCAGTAACATTAGCCAATCCTCAGGAGCCTTCATGTAACAATTCCTATGTATCCAATTATAGGGACAACCCAGATATACCACCTGACTACACCTTGTCCACTAATATCATTCTCTATATGTGTACTATACTAACCCTACCACTCGAGCAACCAATTAAGAGTGGCGATAGGTTTTTTGTTAACTTTCTGAAGTGACGCAAGTAGCGCGTCATAATGCAGTAAAAAGGGCCTGCGAGCCCCACGATTATGTGTGTGTCAGGACGGACGCGTACGCTCCTTGACCCATCCCTGCCGTTTTGTATAAATAAACAGCAGAGTCGCCTTGCTCCTTGTGTGTGTCTCATACTCTATCTCATCTGGGATATACGGGAGGAGTTGGGGCCTCCCTGCCCGGAGGCCTGCGGACGGCCCGGCCGACCCCGGCAGAATTTCCCCCCGACATGACCATTGTGACCTCCTCTGCCCGCTGCCGCTTCGCACCTATCTGCTGGCCCAACCGCTCCCACACAGAAGCCACTCCCATTCCAGGGTTCTCCTGCCCTCCGGCCGATCCCTGCACCCCTGATGTTGATAGCCCTGAGCCATCATGCCTCCCACGTCGAGCCTGCCACTGCCTCCGAGGCAACTGCCTGTGCCAGCACGACGGCATCCAGGCTGATGGAATCCACCGACGCCGTCGTGCACGTGCCCTGCCCGATGATGCCGTCACATCCTCAATTTGCTGGGGTCCAGTTGCTGGTGTGTCCACCCCTGCTGGACCTCCGACTCCGGACTGTGGCAGGGATGGGATCCCCACCGAGCTGGCTGCATTGGTCAGGGCAGGTGCACAGGGGGCCCTGGTGGCATCTGGGCCGGAAGACGGCATGGAGAACGACTGGTGCATAGTCTCCACAGAGGAGGAGAGGGTCGCCAGATTGGCCGACACATGTAGGAAACCCCCGACCATGGCCGATCCCAACTGGGCCACGTCGGCACAGTGCTCTCCGTGATGACGTGCATGCTCCTCCCGGGAAGCACGCACCTCATCACAAATTGCACCTGTGCGCAACGCGACACCAATCAGGACCTTCTCCATACGGCCAGGGGTCCCCTCGTCCGCAGGTGGAGGGGAGTCAGATGACATGGACATCCCCCCTACCTGCGGACGGGCCTGGGATGGGGCATCCCTGCTGGTTCGATGGTGGTGCAGTCACAGTGTCAGGGACAGTGACATGCACAGGCCCCTCCACGGCAACCTGTGCTGCCTCCTGCCCCTGCCCCTGGACTGCAACACTTGCACCAGCAGGGATGCCCCCACCAGGCCCCATGTGCGCCTCAATAGCGGCCTCCTCCTCCTCTGTGGAAACCACCAACCTGGATGGCTCCACCCCGTCTTCCGCCGTTGCAAGCCCCTGTGGGGGCTCACCCACCCCTTCCGCTGCAGCCGTGGGGGCATCCCCGCCGCTTTGCTCCACAGCACCGTCTCCGCCCTCTTCTTCACGTGGTGCTGTGTAGAGGGAGACATAGAACACAAGCATCAGGGTACTGTACAATGGTCCCCTAGACAGGAAGCAATAGCAGATGAGTGGCACTGTCAAAGATCACTTCCATCATGTCCCTCCACAACACATGGGTCAGTGCAGGTAAAACACATGCAGTAACAGGCATGGCGCATGCTATGGACATGAGCATACATGTCCAAGGCATTCTTGAAACATACAATGTTGTTTTGGAACTCACATGCATCATGGGCCATGCCTATCACATGCACACACTTCACCCTAGTTTCATCCATCTGGCCTCGTACACCACAGACACAGTGGATACAAGGATGACTAGGCTGCATCAGTGAACCTGAACATTGCGACAGACATGTGTCATGCATCCCTGGCATTCACAAGTCACAGACACGCAGGTCAGACACACAGACATGGACAGCATACATGTTCATGGCATCAGCACCCATCCCTCACCCCCACCCATGTCCAGGAACAGAGACTGGCATGCTTTCATGTGGCCATTCCGCATAGGGCAACCCATGTTGCATTTGAACACATGCACCAACCGTGTGGTTCACACATTACTGGTCTCACATGCATGACATCCCTGCACACACACATGCATACATGGCCTATGTCACACATACAGGCAAGTATCAGACAACCAGCACACTGCGACATGCCCTATCTCACACAGCAATGCTTGGCCACTTACCGCTCAACTCCAGACGGGTCTGCCTCTCAAGGATCTGGGCGTGGAGCGCTGGGCCTACGCGTTCCAGGACCCTCATCTGGATGGTACTCATGCGGCCCCAGCCCCCCTCCACGAGGCGCCGGGCCTTCAAGAGGGTCCTGGACCTGCCGTCATCCCAGCGCTTCTTGACATGTTGGTAGTCACGGACTGCCACCCCCTCCGCGTTGATGGCAGTCACGATGTCCGTCCAGATCCAAGTCCGTCCTTCCATGTTGGTGCGCATACTTCCAAAGAGGGCATCATACTGCTCCAGGACTTGCTCCACCAGGATACCAACTTCAGTGGCAGTGAAGCTGGTGCCCCTCTGCCTCTCTGGCCGGGGGTTGCCAGTGGTGCCAGATGTTGCAGTGCCCGACATGGCAACCCCAGAGGCAGGAGTGGGTGGGCAACTGGGTCCTGAGGCTGGGCTGTGGAGCGATGGTATCCCAGTCAGGAGTCTTCTGTTCCAGCAGGGGTGGACACAGCAAATGGACCCCTGCAGATGGCTGATGTGCAGGCACCAAATGGTAGGGCACGGTGGCAGCAGGCAGGCAGGCAGGCAGGCAGCAGCAGATGGCTCGTGGGAGGCTGCTCGGGGCTCTGGGGGGCAGTAATTCGGCCTTTTGGCCAGGAGCGTGGTCTTCCGTGTGCTTACGCGTGGCCAGCTTGATACGGAGTGATTTGGCACATGAAAATCTTGCACGTCTGCGTGTAATTCGAGGAAAGGCCCTTAGCGCGTAAGCGCGTCAGCACGCATAAGCGATTTCATTGGACCAAAGGCCCTTTGCGCGTAAGCGCGTCTGTGACTTTTGCGCACGGGCGTTTCCCTGGCAGGGCTTGTAGATTGTGCCTTTACATTGCTCTGTACGTGCTTTTCGTGGGGTGCGGTGCGTGTGTTTTCCAGCCGTTGGGGTTCACACGCTATTACTTCACAGCGGGTGTTGGCTACGCGTTCTTCTACACGCAAGGCAGACGGTGAGTGGTAGCCCGCTCCCCCAGGCCGATCCCGTGAAAAACTTCACCCGATCCCATGAAAAACTTCCCGCGAACCCCTGAAATACACGTAGCCCGCTCCCCCAGGCCCGATCACATGAAAAACTTCCCGCGAACCCCTGAAATACACATAGCCCGCTCCCCCAGGCCCGATCGGGTGAAAAAATTCCCGCGAACCCCTGAAATACACGTAGCCCGCTCCCCCAGGCCCGATCGCGTGAAAAACTTCCAGCAAACCCCTGAAATACACGTAGCCCGCTCCCCCAGGCCCTGATCGCATGAAAAACTTCCTGTGAACCCCTGAAATACACGTAGCCCGATCCCCCAGGCCCGATCGCGTGAAAAACTTCCCGCGAACCCCTGAAATACACGTAGCCCGCTCCCCCAGGCCCGATCACGTGAAAAACTTCCCGCGAACCCCTGAAATACACGTAGCCCGCTCCCCCAGGCCCGATCGCGTGAAAAACTTCCCGCGAACCCCTGAAATACACGTAGCCCGCTCCCCCAGGCCCGATCGCGTGAAAAACTTCCTGCGAACCCCTGAAATACACGTAGCCCGCTCCCCCAGGCCCGATCGTGTGAAAAACTTCCCACGAACCCCTGAAATACACGTAGCCCGCTCCCCCAGGCCCGATCGCGTGAAAAACTTCCCGCAAACCCCTGAAATACACGTAGCCCGCTCCCCCAGGCCCGATCGCGTGAAAAACTTCACGCGAACCCCAGGCACAATAGCAGTATGGGACATTCATCATTGCTGTATGTTGGCGCTTTTGTGATGCGCAGGGACGCTACCGTCTGCCTTCGTGTGGCGGACGTGTTTAGGCCTGTGCGTGTCTTTGGCCGTGCGCGGCTTTGCCCTATTCGATTCCATGAATACGTGTGGTTTGCGTGCGTGTGGGCGTTCCGTCTGCTTCCCAGCAGTACATCCCAGTTACGCCCTTATTTTTGCGCGTTGTTCCCCATTCCGCGCGTTACGCCCCGTGTTCTGCCCCTTTTTTGGTGTGTGCGCCGAGGTTGTGCGCTTTCACTGTGCGCGTCGCGCACGCTGTTCGGGATGTTTCAGTGACGTGTGCGCCATGCACGGTTTTGGCGCACATCTCGAGGAAAACACACGCAGGGACTTCCATGAATCGCACTTGTGCGCGTGCGCCTGTTTTTTCGCGCTTGCGCCTGCTTGCGCATAGATTTTCAGCGCACGTTTGTTCCATGAATTGGCCCCTTAATGAGTTCGCGGACATCAAGTACAGTAGAAGAGATTCAGTCAGTTCCATATGATATGTATATAAAGTGAAAGTCATTATTGTTAAGTTGCACTACTAAAAACCTACGAAATTCAATGAAAGAACTTTGTTAAAGGGACGTTATGGTTAAGTTGCGCTACTAAAAACCTATTAAATTCAGTGAAAAAACGTTGTCAAAGGGACGTTATGGTTCCAAGTAAAACCGAAAAACCCTTGAAATTCGCCAGTTATGGTAAGCTAAGCAACCATAACTCGCGCCACCACCGTGCACTGCTAAGACTAACACCCAGGACATCAAAGATGACATCACAAATGTTATTGATGACATCACTGATGACATCACATGTCTGGCTCCCCCTCTTTTCCTTTACTGACATATCTAGGCCACATGGTTTTCTTCAGTAACAGGCAGGAATTAAAATTGGAAAAGGTGGTATATTTGTAGACTTATCCTTCAAGGATGTTCTTACAATAAATCCTTTAGGGTCCAGTCATATCATATGAAACATATACATAGGGGAAGACACAAGCTTGAAAGACAGCAATCCTTTCTATGCATTAAAATAATGTCATAGATGACATCACTGATGACATCACATGTCTGGCTCACTCTTTTTTCTTTTGCTGACATATCTAGGCCACATGGTTTTCTTCAGTAACAGTCAGAAACTAAAAATGTTATTTTATCTTTAGACGTATCATTCAAGTAGGTTCTTACAGTAATTCCCTTAGAGTCCAGTCACATCATATGAAACATACACATACGGGAAGACACAAGCTTGAAAGACAGCAATCCTTTTTGTGCATAAAGATAATCAATAGACTTATGAGCACTTTCTGATAGTTCTGTTGTTTTTTTTTTATGGCTGTACCTTCCCTGTATATGGTCATATTTGTATACATTGTACTCACACTACTTTCCTTAGGGTCCAATCACATCAAGTGATACATATACCTAGGGTAAATAACAGCATTGAAACAGAGCAATCATTTATTTGCATGAAAATAATCAGTTAAATTATGAATTGTTTCTGCTACTACTTGTGCTTTTTTGCTAACTTCACTTTCCCTGTATATACCCATATTAGTATGTGTTCTTGTGTCTTTGTGTTTTGTCTATAGTAATGCAAATATGTAATACATGTGTTTTATTAGCTACTTATTACATATTTCACAGTACACAAAAGTATATTAAGAAAACAATTATCATTTTATTATTCAACATATTAACATTACGAATATTATACCTTCATCTTGTACGCTGCACACAATGTTATGTTTCTGTATGAGTAGCTTAGTATACTAGATAGCACCCCATAATAGAATGCTATTTATATCCATGCATCGTTCAATGTACTAATTAGGGTATGATATTTATCGCAATGATCCTTGACACTTGTTTCGCAACATTATAATAAGAATCCCTTGTACACATATTTCATGAAAAGTACATACACATGTGATGTCATCAGTGATGTCATCAATGACATTTGTGATGTCATCTTTGATGTCCTGGGTGTTAGTCTTAGCAGTGCACGGTGGTGGTGCGAGTTATGGTTGCTTAGCTTACCATAACTGGCGAATTTCAAGGGTTTTTCGGTTTTACTTGGAACCATAACGTCCCTTTGACAAAGTTTTTTTACTGAATTTCATAGGTTTTTAGTAGCGCAACTTAACCATAACGTCCCTTTAACAAAGTTTTTTCATTGAATATATATATATATAAATAATTTTTCATTAACAAATGTATTGTGCAATTGGTTAAATACATACAAACCATAAGCACCTTTAGATTATTCAAATACATTTCAAACAAAGTCTACAAAGCACACATAAAATTTCCACTTACTAGTATATGCTTCGGAGGATGAATAATGAAGTACGCAATTACTGTGTAAAGTGCTGTGCTCTTTCCTAAATCCCATCTGGAATTTTTTCAAACGCCCACCATCCTCAGCCTATTTATTAAGATGATTTAATATCAGTGAAGCAAATCTCTTCGAAGTGATATCTGTCATGGCCAATAACCTGTAGTTGGAGGGATCTTGTGTTCCTCCCTTTTTATAAACAGATATCAATATAGACTCCCTCCAACTATCAGTTACTTTTCCCATTGTCAATATTCGCTTAAAGCATAATACCATGATCCCTGGCAAAAAAGTGACATTTGATGTATAGACAGCATTAGGATGACAATCCAGGCCAGGGACTCTAGAGGATTTCAATTTCAGGATAACTTTTAGAATATCCTCTAGATCAAAACCTAACATGGTTGATTTGTCAACTAGAACTACATGTTCTATAATGCCTATAATGTTACTGTAATAGAATAATGATGTAATGTAACTGATTCAAACTTCCTCTGGAAAATGATTCAGCTCCTGCACTGATTGGGCAGGTAGAGAAAGCCTATGATAGGGCCAAAACTTCCTATTATCATTGCCGTGATAGGTTAAATACAAACCTCCAATTAGCACTGTTGAAAGAACCGTTATGCTTTTTCAGCCAAAAAGACAATGATGGCCAAAGTGCTCTCTGCTCAGCGCCAGTCAGATCAATCGCTTTATCAGCAGACACCCTGTCCTTACGACACACCTTTTTTCCATTAATGTATCTCAGCATCAAAAATACTCCTAATTTCCTTTCCCCTACAATTCTTCATGCAAGTTAATTTCAATAAGGCAGAAAGTGATGACATGGTGTCACACATATCCCAATTATGATTGTGCAAACTAGTCTCTACCCATGTATGACCGTGACATATGAATAAAGTGACTTTCTCAATATTATTATTGGACCAAGTTATCTGATTACCTTTATTATTAACATGAGTATTTGAGCATATTTGCTTATGACTAGATTTACACAAACACTCAATGTACACATCCAACTTAACAGAGAATGGTCACTAGGCGCATTCATAGTAAAAGAAATGGCACCACAATAAAGCCATAATTCTTAACTTACAAATACGTAATCCAAACAAGAGTAGCATTACCCACAAATAATGAGAGACCATACAGATTCTGCACAAAGGAGTTTAAACCTTGTGTGTTCCAAGAAGACCATTTACTGTGTCTTGGTTCATTCAGAGATCAAAGTGCAAAAGAGTCCACGATCCATTGATTTATTACCCTGTGAGAATCCTAAAATATAATCGGCTTAACCATAGTAGCTAATAAGCTTGTTCTTTCAGAAAACCTGTAGATCCCTTTTATCACGGGCATGTTTTTACAAAAAGGGTTCTGCTGCCATTTCACCCTTTTCAACATTTACCAAATGTTTATGACACACAGTTAACTGAAACCCCATATTCCTCCGGCCTAAATGATGTGAACTAAGTAAACCAGTCACTGCTGGGGAAACAATTCCATTACAACCCAATTGATCACACTATCATTTTTGCGAGCTCCACGCGTATTTTATCCTCACTACTAATATTCCTAAAAAAGGGAACATTCTGAAACAATTCCAATAATAGGACTGTATTCATAAATGGACTAATCCAGAGGATAGATTTCCTCCAACTTTTCCCATTTTCCAAATGGCAATTCTCCTCCACCTGGTGAGGATGACACCCTCATCACAGCATCCGACATAGATAAAGTATTCGTTATCCGAGATGCCAGTGTTTGTGAATGTTGACTATTTAAGCCATTAGACATGAATGAAGGTTCTTGATTTTGTTGACATTGAGTTTTGCCATTGATTTGAAAATAATGGGTATTAGCTGGCCTGCAGGGGACAGCATCCCCTGCTACCACGCCTGTAACAACAGTTGCATACAACATAGTTTCAGTCCTCTGTATTTGCTGTCTTTGTACTATAGGTCCCTTTTGTCACGACTCGCTCCCTTCGCTCCCGTTCCCACCACTTGGGGGCATGATTTGGGGTTTATTCCCTACTGGACTTTTCCTCCGAACCTTATGCTACAGTGCTGTGATGAATTGGGAGCGCTAAATCCCTATTTTCCAAGCTACTTCCCTTCCGGATCCATTCCAGGTTTTTGGCAGCCAGCATGCTTCTTTAACCAAATGACTATGCTTCCCAGAATGCCTGGCCCACTGCTCCACCTCCACCCTTGCAGGACAAGGTTGGGTGGAGGATAGGTAACAGCGGTGGCTGCAGGTGCAGCAATCAGCACACCCGAGGCGTGTGCTCGTTAAGCAGCTTTAAAAGCCTCAGTCTTACTTCAGTCCAGCGCTGGTCATCGTTTGCAGTGTTCCTGTTGTGACTAGTCCCGTGTTCCTTGTTCCTTGCCTTTGCACCTAGTTCCTAGTTCCTGTTTTCTTGTTCCTCCGCCCTGAATCTCAGATTCATGCGCTAATTGATTTCTGCTCCCTTCATTCCCTTTTTGTCTTCCTCTGTTTGCAGGCAGCATTTCTCAGTGCTTTCCCCTTTTAGATGCAGCCAGTTTGTCTGTGTTCTATATTTCTTTGACTCTGTCCTTTGCTGCTGTAAACCCGTATGCCTTAACCTTCCTCTTAGATTAGCTTCCTGTCTTTTCCTTGGAGGGGTAGGGAGAAGTTTGCATTGGTTATTTCGTTTTTCCCTGCTCCTGCTCCTTACTTTCTATTGGGATCCATTCCATGTTTTCCATTGCACTTCTACATTTATTTCCCATTTGATTATTAGGTGTGGTGTGCGGTTGTAGCTAGCTCCTGTGTGAATGCTTATGTTTTCCTCACTAATTCGTAATCACTATTCCAACTTAGGTATTTAGTTTTCCTCCTATTGCTGTTATAGCCTTTCTGGGTCCCAGTTTCTTCAACAGGATTCGTGGGCTAGCTGACATTCAAGAGGTTTATCTCGTCCTCGTGAGTACTGTTCTTTAGTTTCCTTATTTAATACCATCAAGAGTGTTAGTTCACAGATCCTGTCATTGCTTGCCCTCCACGTGGGTTTAGCGCTGTCAGTACCTGTAACAGCAATTGCGGGTAAGGCGCTTGCCGACTTTCCTCGCGGTCAGGTGCTTACCCCACATCCCTTTTCATATATTGGTTTTGTTGTCACACTCTATTTACACTCCTGGGTTCTAGCATACATGAGTCGTTGTTCCTGTCTGCACGTAGTTTACTTCGAAGCTAATCACTGTGTTATTTAGTGCACATTTCCCTTGCCATATTCGCTGCCTTTGTACTCGCCTGACTAATCCTGACAGAATGACCAGCCCAAAATTCCCATTGAATATGGCAAGTTTAAGAAAGAAAGGCAGCAAGGGCTCTAACAAGTTTGTACAGAAAGCTTCCCCTACATTTACCTGTGACAATCAAATCACTAGTCCTGACTTAAATGAACTCCTTGTCACGAATGGGCATTTACGTGCAAAGTATTTTTCCCATAGGATGGCACATCCTACATTGCCTGATCCTAGTTCTATCTTTTGTTTTGATTCCGATTCTATGTCAGCGCAAGCCTTAGCCGCAGAAACTAACACACTGTTAGACTTATTATACTAGAGTACCTCTGTTGTTGAACCCCATGATTCCAGTTGTGTTTCACCTCAGATAGAACAGTTTAATGGTACAAACATAAAGAATGGAGGGGTTCCTTGCATAACTTCTGTTTTCTACCCTCAGTCTAAAGCATACTCCTTTGCACAGGTACATACTGTAGTCCCTAATGCCAAGCGGTCTAATGTCAATAGTTTGCTTAAGGGAAACACAGACCAAGTTGGTAAGAGAAACTATAAATCACAGAACCTGCAAGCAGTAGAGGACAGTGTACAATCGGTGCACATCCAGATTGCTAGTGCAGGATCCAGCCCTGATGCCACTATGCCTTCCCCTGTGCCTACTGATAGTGATGTACAGTTAATGCAGGGCATGCTAAGAGCTAAGCTTGAGGAGTCAAGACAAGAATTCATTTCTTTACAAGAGGAGAATAAAACCTTGCACTCTTTACTGAATACACCTCAGACTTTATCTGTTGATGTTGAGGAAGTGAACACTGTTCAGCCCCTGAGTGCAGAGACTTTGGTAAACCATGATATTTGTCAATATGTTAGATCTATTGGGAGTGAAGGTCTTTCGTCTAGCACAGCGCTTAATCTGGGCACAGTTTCTAACAATTGTTCTGCTGTTTGTCAGGGATTGCAGTTAGCTGAAGATTTACAAGCCACTCCTTTACCTAAAATTTCCTGTGTAGCAGTTTGTCATAATTCTGAGCTAGCACACATACAAGCTTCTGATTTCCAAACACAATCCACAATGGTGGCATACACAGATTCAGTCACTACAGTAGGCTTAGGCCCTGCTCTTGATACAGCTGCTGAGACTGAAGTAGATGTTAAAGCTGATGTGGAAAACGATGTTACCTCTGGGTTCACTCTTCCTTCTGCCAATTCTGATCAAGACGAACAGTCAGAGACAGTACAGATTTCATGTTCTGATGGACTCATTACACAGTATACAGAACCAAAAAACCGGCAGGCGATTCCTGAACTGTTGATTGTTAATCTGCCTCTTTCAGAAGCTAAAACAGAGGAATGGACAATTGACGAAATCCTGATTAACAGAGACTTTACTATGGTGATTCCACTGGTTGATTTTGACTTCTACAAAGAAAGAGACTCTCTGTCACCCACTAAAGAAAGGGACTGCAAGGGTACAGCTCAGTCTTTGGTTACTGGTGCCAAGGAGTCTACTGCCCTAAAGGTGCCCTCCATTCCTGAGCCACCAATGTGTCTGTCAACTTCTGAGACTTCTGTCTGTCCTCCTACAACCATTGACTCTTCTATGATCCAATCCACAGCCCTGCAGTCATCTTTGGCTCACGTGTCTTCAACCAATGAACCGCTGCCATGTCTGCCATTTACTCAAGAGCCAGTCCCAAAGACCTGGACATGTTTGTATCCAGCAACCGAGATTGCTTCAGCTTGCATGCCTTCAGCCTCAAGGTTTCCCCTGGCCTGCCTGTCTTCAGCTACAGTGACTCATCCTGCAGATCATCCTTCAGCTTTAGAGCCTCCGGTAGTCCATCAAAAATGCATGTCTTCAGTCCCGGAGTATACTGAGTATTTGCCTTCAGTTCATGAGACGCCTGTATCCTGCTTAGCCTCGCTGCCAATATCAGAGGTATACCTGTCTACACCATCAGATCCTGCTATATTTTCTTCTGCTCCAGCGATTCCTCCTGAATCCCAACCATTTACTGTCGATGAACGTCTAGCTTGCCTTTCTTTTGCTTCAGGAGGAGCACCAGAATGCCTGCCTTTTCTACAAGACGATTCTCCCAACTGCTTCACTTTAGCATCAGAGCCTCCTACAAATGCAGCATCAGAGTTTGAGACTTTTGCCAGCTCCCGCTTCAGAGTCATCAAGCTGGACCAAGTGGTGAGTCAGAACCACTCACCTGGGTGTGCACAGGGGGTGGTGCAGACCGGCGTATTACCTACAGGACTTGTGCAACAGAATTCCACCAAGAAGCACCAGTTGGGTGCTAGTAGCCAAAGGAAGGGAATGACTGCTGCAGTTCAAAATGTGTCTGTTATTGCTCCTTCTGCGAGTGTGCCTGAAATACCAAGTACTGCGTCTATCACTCCTATCAGTATGCCAAACGTCCATGCTGTTGTATCCCACGTGCAACAAGGTGGTTACACGACTGTCACCAGGAGTACCAGCCTTGAGGTTTATCTCGTCCTCGTGAGTACTGTTCTTTAGTTTCCTTATTTAATACCATCAAGAGTGTTAGTTCACAGATCCTGTCATTGCTTGCCCTCCACGTGGGTTTAGCGCTGTCAGTACCTGTAACAGCAATTGGGGGTAAGGCGCTTGCTGACTTTCCTCGCGGTCAGGTGCTTACCCCACATCCCTTTTCATATATTGGTTTTGTTGTCACATTCTATTTACACTCCTGGGTTCTAGCATACATGAGTCGTTGTTCCTGTGTGCACGTAGTTTACTTCGAAGCTAATCACTGTGTTATTTAGTGCACATTTCCCTTGCCATATTCGCTGCCTTTGTACTCGCCTGACTAATCCTGACACCTTTATACAAATCAGAATAGTCATTAGCTAAGTTATTAGGAGCACAGAATTGAATATTTGAATCAGCGATGGGCTGTTGTTCATCAACATGCTCGGGACATCAAATTGCCCCTAAGTTCCACCTTTAGGTGAACCAGGCTGCAGCCACTTATCAAGTGGGCAACATAATTGGACTTGTCGAATGGACCCATCACTCAGGGTATTCATTACTTTGGTCTTCCCTGTTACATCACATAGCTTCAGTTGGACATTGTTGTCTTTTTTCATATATTTCTTTTTATTATTTTCAAATTGTTCAAGTTACAAAAACAACCAAACATTGTCAGTTGGGTCACTTCATGTGCTACAAATATAGATGTTACCACCACTGGCACCTTACAGTAATCACATTTTTACATGTCCCAATCTTGAACCTGGTGCAACAGAGACACCGATTACTGCATCCACTAGCATTCAGTCTTTTAATTTCAGTCCAGGTGCTGAAACACGGGGAGCACCTTGCACCAAATTATTACTGGGGGGGGGTCTATTGCCAGCACCTTTTGTTTATTGACAATCTGGTACTTTGTGCCGCGACACCTTGCAAACTCTGATCGTATAATTGGGATGGTTCAGTTGTCTTTCTAGTCTTACGGCTAGATGGTGGCAATTTCTTAGGAGCATAGGGGAGCAGACAACCGCACACTTGCATCGTCTGCTCACTTGCGTTTCCTTTTAGATGTGTTCCCCACAGATGGAATGGAGATTCCCTCTCTTCCTCAGCTATCGTCTCCTCATGAACTGTAAGCAGTGAGGCATCACACAAAATAGCATTACCATCAATATAATTCCCTGCAGTTTCTTGCGTTGTTGCAAGGGCTATTGAGTCAAGAATTGAACTTCCAACATCTTGATCTTCCTCCACACAATGATGTGCTAATAATGCTCTAACATTGTCCTCTTCTGATTGCTTCATGGCTTAGTCATATGAAAGTAACATGGCATCAACGACTCTGGCAAGTATACCTTTCAGCTCCACCTGTTCCGTAGCAATATTTGTGCAGAGTACAAATAAAGCCTCAGTAGAGGCAGCCATCACATTCAATAATTATAATTATAATAGGGATTGTGAATGCCCCTCAGTTACATCACGTTCTTGGGCTGGTGGAACTGAATGTATCGAGTCAGCAGAATCAGAATCACTCTCATCAGTTGAAGTAGAGAAACTAGCAGAGGATATCAGCTAGTCCCTTCGAAGTTGTTGCCCAGGTTCTTTGGCCCATTGCCGATTCTGCAGTTAGTAGGTTTAGCTGCCGTTCTTCAACTTCCTCCATACTGGCCGAGGATTCATCTGGTATTCCATGTATCCATGTATCCTAGGTCAAAGTGGATGTACCGGATCGATTTCTGAGAAGTTGATCGGCACGTCCCCTGCATGTCGTCACCCTGCAGGGGTCTGAGTTTGAGGTGTCCAGCATTTGCGATTCATGCTACTTCAGAGGCCATTTGCAATATTTGGTCGATTGGAAGGGGTACACCCCAGCGGACCGGTCTTGGGAACCTGCTTCTAATGTTTATGCCCCTCGTTTGGTCCATCTTTTCTATGGGCTCCACCCACGTAAGCCGGATTGTCCGCCTCCGAGAGGTGGGCATACTGTCACATCTCACTATTCCTGCTGCTCATGGTGGTGCTGTGGCCGGCTTTGTTATACTGGCGCCCTGCCCTTCTGCTATTCTGATACACATGCTTCCCTCAAAATGGCAGCTGAGCAGTGCCGTTCTGATAATGTTAGTTTGACAGGTTTAGCATGTTGAGTATCCCCGCCTAAGGGCTTCTCTTTCGTTCCGTGCTCCCGACTTCTTAACTAGTGACACCATACACTCACGGTAGGAATTACAGTTACTTTTGTAACTGTCCAACTTTTAAAGAGGACGGTCAAGTTAAATTCCATTTCTCTTCTGTTCATCATCAAGGGAAGACACGCCCCCCTTTGGAGATGTTCAACTGTTTCCGATGCACATCACTTGTGGGTCCAAAACACGCATAGGTTCTAGGGGATGATTGAATTGTTATTGGCAAATCAGGGAACACAGTCCTTATTGTTCTTTACTAACCAAGTAGGATACAAGCCACGATCTGGAAAACACTTCTTCACGACCGTGCTCGTTTTCCATGGAAGTCTGATCCCAAGTGCCTCCTTTCCAGGTGCAGATCCCTACATCTATCTATTTTCCTTCTTCCTTTGGCAATTCTACTTACCCAATCTCTTGTATTTCGTAGACAACTTCTGAGACAACACTGCAGAAGAGTAGAAGTTTCTTTGTCCGAAGACCCAGGTTCCGCTGCTGTCATCCCGGTCCAGTCCAGCACAGGGTTTTCTACCACAGAGGGTTTCCCGGGGGATGTTGCTTCTCTCTGTTACCTGTTCCAGCCAGGCGGAGGGTGGTAAGGTCCGCAGGGGAGTTTCTCCACATGTCCATGGATTGTAATCTGCTCAGGTTAGTGGTTTCTGCAAAGTATTGTACCTAGTTCATAAGGAGGCTGCCAATTTAACTTGCAAATCACCAAAAGATATTGCCCGGATATGTGGGTATAGTCTAATAGTTTCTAAAAATGGTTCAAATGCAAAAATAAATAATAGAGGAGAAAGAGGACATCCTTGCCGTGTACCTCTACCTAAAGGAAAAAAGGGAGACATCTGACCATTTATGAGTATAGTAATTTGGGGATTTGAATAAATAAGACGTATCATGGATATAAATGTTTAATGAAGACCATGCCATTGCAGCACATTGAACAAGTAATCCCATTCAACTTTATCAAATGCTTTTTCAGCATCTAAGGCATTCAAAGCATCTAGAAAGATACTAATGTTGAATGCCGAGAGTCTTCCTTTAACATAGCATACCTTGTCTTGTATAATTAATTTAGGCAAAAAAGGGAGTAGTCTATTGCAAAGATTTTGCAGTCAGAATTAATTAGGGAAATTGGTCTGTAGCTTTGTGGTAATTCAGGATCCTCATTAAGTCTAGGTACTGCCGGAAGCATGGCTTCTGTGAAGGAGCCTTCAGATTTTGAGTTTGAGATAAAGTGAGAGAAAAGTTCAAACAGTCTGAGGGTAAGTAATGATTTGAAATGAGCGTAAAAGTCAATGGAAAGTCCATCGGTTCCTGGTGCCTTGCCTTTTTTGAGCCCATGTATTGCCTTGATAATTTCATTGTGTGTTATGGGTGAGTTAAGAGAGTCAACATTAATAGTCGGATAATTTGAGCGTGTGATATTCTGTAGGAAAGCAGCAATGTTAGGATTATTGGAAGTTGACAAAGAGGAATGTAATTGATGATATAATGTAGTGAATACATTAATAATCTCTTTACGAACCTCCCAGTACCATTGAATTCTTTTATTACTGTGATTGTTCTTATTTCTTTTGTATTTTTAGGGATTTACTGGTTTTATTGGAAGATTGATACATTTTTTATTTATATTTTAATAGGTTAGTACATGAGTATTCAGAGGTAAGTTTGTTATAATTAATTCTTAACTTACTATATTGAAATAAATTTACTTAGAAGGTTTGGAGATATATTGTTTTTCAATGATTTTTTATTTTCTTAGAATTTCTTCAGATTTGTGTTTCATAACCTTCTTTTCTCTGGCCACAAAGGACCTTCTTTCACCTCTAAGTACTGCTTTATAGCAGTCCCAATTATCAGGTATAGAAGTGTATGTCGCTTTATTCATTTGAAAATCATTATTGTGAGCATTTGTCAGGAAGGGGGCAAATGTTTGTCTTTTAATAAGCCATGATCAGATAGGGATATACATTCTATAGTGGAATCGATCAGGCTGGCAGCCAAGGAGTTAGCCAGAAAGATATAGGGCCTCATTCCAAGGTGGGCGCTAAAGGGATACCGGGCACCGGTAAGGAGACTGCTGCTGGTAATCCCTTACCGCCCAATTCCGAGGTCCCTTAGTTGGAACCACAAGGGACGTGTGGTCGGACCGCACATCTCTTACGGGTCCCGTTAGGGGACCAGGGCGCTCATTACGGGCCTGCCATTAGCAGGCCCGTAATTAGCGCCTTCCCCATTCCCATTGAGCCCTATGGGGGCTCAAATCAGAATGGGGAGTGGCATTTGGAATGGGGACATACCGGGTCCACCTAGGGCGGAATGTCCCGGTAAGTCCCCACTCCACCAGATCGGACCCGGACACGATTTTGGAGGCAGCAATGGCGCTAATGGCGCCATGGCTACCTCCAAAGACTTAATGAGGCCCATAGTCAATCCTTCAAAATGAGTCGTAGGGACTAGAATGAAAGGTAAATTCCATGCTTGATGGGTGCTGCAGGCGCCAGGCATCAGCAAGGCCTAATTCAAAGATGAACCTTAGGAATTGGTTGGGAGATTTTTAATTTAAAAAAAAAAGAGATTTAGACTTTCTGTCCAGAAATTGCTCTACTATTTCATCCAAAGTTGCTTAGATTAAGAAAAGGACAGTTTCTATGCAATTTTAGGAAGTATAATGCTGTGAGTTCACGAGGTACAAACAGTAGGACAGTTATTTAGCACATAAAGCACTTCTGGGAGTCACAAAATACCTGGAACACTAATATGTGCAGTGTTGCTGCCCATTTATTTGGCAGATTTGGTCCGTGTTGTGAGGATAAAGCGTTTCCACCAGCAGGCAGTGCACGTGTCGCACGTTGCCCGGAACAGCTGACTGGATTTTCCCTCTCGCGGCAACGGCAGCTTGCTGCTTCACAGCCTCTCACGCAGCTCCTTCTCACTACGTGTTGCAGCACCCCCAAACCATCAATCTTGCTGCACTTGGGATCACCTTGTTTTATATGGTCACTAATGAGTGGTAGGTAAGGAGGAATCGACTCCTCGACAGTGTTTATATTATTCTAATTTAACTCGAGGAGTGGTGCTGAGGAACTAGCATGACATTCCGCTCGGCCGCCTGCGCTGTTTGCTTTTTATACTATGATGTCTTATCAGTTGTGAATAGGGAATCAGCCAAATTGACTGATAAAAAAAGACTGAATGCGTGATTTGGACAAATTTTGGCCGTTTGAAAATTCCGAACGGCTGAAGTTTTCAACCAGATCACGCATTCGGTGCTGGAGGTGCAGCGATCCCGAAAAACAAAAAGGAAAGGACTCTGTAGTGCCAGTTCCCGATCAAGGGAGTAAAAGGGAACAGGAGTCACAGGGACACAGTGATTTAGGACCAAAGTAAGTAGGAGGGGTGGGGGTGGAGGTATGTTGGGGGTGTGGGTAGGGGAGTGGCTGGGTGTGTAGGTAGGAGTGTGGACCAAATCAGAAATGTTCAGGGAATAAAAGGCTGAAGGTTATTTTCAGAAAAACAATAATCTTTGGTCTTTTCTTCCTCGAACATTCCTTCCTGGTCTTTCAACCCCGATCCGTGTATAGATCATTCTGCGACTTCCAGTCGTTTTACGATGATTTAGATTGCATTTCTATGGCGGGTTGCTGCATGTCCACTTTTGTAGCTCAACCTGACATTCTTTTCCATTTGGATTAGCAGTTACATATTTGTACCACTTCTTAGAGGGATTTAAAACCATGTTATCAGTGTTTTTCCTTCTTTGTTTAATCTAAATATCTGGTACATAACACTAATGTTCCTTACACCACGAAACACTGCTGTTTACGCCTTGCATTAAAATAAAGTTAATTCTGTGTACTCTGCTTTACTGTAAATGTCCTATTTTCTCCAGAATATGGTCATTTACAAAATAGTTGTGCCTAACATTTTGAAAGCGTACATATTAACATGTATTCACTAAGAAACAGTTGGAAGCACAATACTATGAGACAGACCTGAAGATCGTATAGTTGTCTTGAATTATGCGTTCAACTAATCATTATATAAAGATTCCCTTATAGGGTTTTTGTGACATTAAAAGGGCAGATCTTGCAATTACTTTGATGATGGACTTAATATGGTGTACAGTTGTTTAATCGAATTGAATTACAACAAAGTAATTCACTTCGATTCATTTCCTTTGTGGGGAAGTAATTTATATTTATATTCGCGAGTCATGGGTGTAGGGATTGGGTTGAAAGTGGGGGTATTTGGGAGGTGGGTAGGCCAGTATGGGGGATCCCCAATATAAAAAAAGAAAAGAAAGTGAAGTAAATACATAAGGTGAATGACCACAAATAAATTCACTGCAAATAAAGCGAAATAGAACAAAAAATGTGTATCTTTGTAAACGTTACTCCTAAGCATAGCACGCACCAAACATCGAAAAGAAGATGCTAATTTCTCTCTAACAATACGGTTGCATAGATAGAACACATACCTGTGCATACAGGCTCAGCATGGACATCTAGTGACATGCCTGGCTGGTGATTGGATCTCTGAGAGTATCGGAAGCGGCTGCGAGAGTGCGCGCAGTGCGGCCTGACGTCCTGCTGTTCACTAGTTGCCCTCCTTTAATCCTCTAATCCCAAAGGAGGAACAGGCAAACTTGCCGGAGCGCTGCCAATAGAATTGGTGAACACCTTCGGTAAAATTGTGGAGCTGGATGCAGGTTGCTTATTAAAGCCACAAAGTAACAGCAGGCAAGAAGGACGGATGATACCCATAAGAGCAGAAGAATGGGCTGGATCTTAAAGCAGAATTGGTAGCATTATTGTAGGCAAATTCTGCCAGGGGTAACAGTTCAACCCAATCGTCCTGGGCTGCCAAAACAAAACAGCACACGTATCCTTCCAACGTCTGATTCAGGCGCTCAGTCTGGCTGTTTGTCTGAGGAAGGAAACCTGAATTCAGGGCACGTTGAACGCGGAGGCGGGCACACAATTTCTGCCAGAAGTTGGAAGTGTACTGGGAACCCCTGTCTGACACAATGGTGTCCGGTAATCCGGTAATCCATGACGGGAGCAGATTTCAGCCATAAACATTAGTGACATCAGGGAAGATGTAGGGACTTCTGGCAGGGAAGAAAAGTGAGCCATCTTCGTGAAATAGTCAATGGTGAACATGATAGCAGTATGGCCTTCGGAAGGAGGGAGATCCCCAACAAAATCTGTAGATATTACTTGCCATTGTCTGGTGGGAATTGGCATTCTAGTAAGTAGGCCAAGTGGGAAACGATGGGAAGTTTTGGACTGCAGACAAACAGAGCAAGCTGAAATATAATCCTGTACATCCTTGGACCAGGATGGCCACCAAAAGTGTCTCTGTATCAGGTCTATGGTGTTGTTAACTCCTCAATGACCAGCGGCACGAGAATCATGACTCATGTAAAGGACTTCCCTCTGGAGCTCTTCTGAGGGTATCAGTACTCTAATACCAAAGAAATAAAACCCTTGATCCCTGGGAATATTATGTTTTAGAAACAATTCTTAGCATAATTCCTGGAGTTCCAGAGAGGCTCATCTGACTTTCTGTAGAAAGTTTGTAAGAACATGAATGTAGATGGTTTTGTGGGATGATCCTTACAAGAAAGAGCATCTGCTTGGAGGTTCTGACAACCCGGAAGGAATGTGAGATGGATTTTGAAAGGGGAGAAAAAATTAGCCCAGCGGGTCTGCCGACTACTGGTGGTTTGTACCTGTTGGAGAACTCTGGTGGTTCTGGTGATCCGTGTGAATCTCAATAGGGTGTTGGGATCCGAGGAGAAGATGCCTACACTCCTCCAAAGATCGCTTTATTGCCAATAATTCTTTCTCCAGGATGGAATAATTGATTTCTGCAGGACCGAAGGTCTTGGACCGGTAAGCGATGGGTGATTCTGTGCCTGTGCCATCATCGGTTTCTTGAAGTAGGACAGCTCCCAAGGCGTAATGAGATGCATTGGTTTCAAGGATAAACCATTTCCGTTGATCAGGAGTGAACAGGATAGGAGCTCTGGTAAACAATACCTTTAATGTATCAAATGACTTCTGGACTTGTGTATCCCAGACAAAGTCTGTTCCCTTTTTTAGTAGTCTTGTGAGAGGGAGTATAATCTCTGAGAACCAGGGTATGAACTTTCGGTAAAAATTAGCGAAACCAACAAATCATTGGATTTCCTTAACATTGGATGGAGGATGCCAATCCACCACTGCAGACACTGTTTTAGGATCCATGGAAATCCCCTGTGAAGACAACACGAAACCCAGATACTTGACCTAAGAGGAATGGAACTCACATTTTTCTGCCTTACAGTACAGTGCATTGGCTTGTAATCGTTCCAACACTAGCTTTACATGGACTATGTGTTGGGCCTTATTTGTAGAGTATATCAAGATGTGGTCTAAGTTAACCACTACGAAATGTAGAAGTACATCTGCGAACAAATGGTCCATAAAACGCTGGAATACAGCGGGGGCCTTTGAAAGGCCGAAGGGCATCACATGATACTCGAAGTGCCAAAAAGGTATTCTGAATGCGGTTTTACACTCGTCTCCTGGGGCTATACAAATGAGATGATAAGCACCTTGGAGGTCCAACTTGGTGTAAATCCTAGCCCCTGAAATGGCTTCCAAAATATCTGGTATGAGTGGCATTGGGTATTTGTCAGGTATAGTAATTTTGTTTAATCCCCTATAATCTCTACAGGGGTACAGGTCCTCTGTAATCTTTTTCGGAATGAAGAACAATGATGCTCCGGCTGGTGAGGTGGATTCAGCTATGACGCCGTTATGTACATTTGTCTGTAGGTAGTCTTTAAGCATTGCTTTTTCTTTTTGTGAAAGCATGTACATGCAACCAAAGGGAATAGGTTGATCGGGAACCAGCTCGATATGGCAATCATCCCTACGAAAAATGGCTGCACAAATTGATTGTAACATTCAGAGATATTAGCCACCTGACTGACCATAGTAACTGCACCAGTCTGTTGATCCGAAGGAGTGGTGTGAACCCCAACTGAGTTACAGGAAAGACAGTGAGCAACACAATACTCAATTCCCAGAAATAGGGTTCTGGCTGACCGATTAATAAAAGGGTTATGCAACCATAACCAAGGCAGCCCTAATATCACGGGAAAATGTGCCGCTTTGATTAAATCGAAGCATAGATTTTCTTGATGAGAAGAGATCTAGCATATAATCGGCAGTGTCTTTTCTTTGATAGGGCCTGACACCAAGGGGCTGCAATCCAATCCCTATATGGCAACAGATACTGATGTTGGGACTCTCTCTAATCCCTGACTCCTGGCCCACTGATCGTCAATGAAGTAGCCAGTAGCTCCGCCGTCTACCAAAGAGGGAACGTTTCAGATTATGTTGTGTTTCAGAAGGAATTGCAATCGTAATATCACCATAGGGTTGTCTGTGTTTCCTGCGTTATGAGAGAGTATTGGAGACTCAGAGGAACCCGTCTGTTCCACCCGAGTCATGGTTCCTCTTACAGCTGGGAGAGAGAGTTTCCTGACTTTCTGGAAAAAAAACGTCAGGGCGGGGCAACAGGACAGTCACCGACCTTGTGAGTAGACAATCTGCAATACATGCAGAGGCCTTGCGTGCATCTGCACTCTCTTTCTTCGGGTGATAAAGGGCCTCTGGCAGTTCCCAGTTGCATGGGCTATTCTGGTGATTCTAACTGTGGTGGAAGATTCTGAAGTTCAAGGCAAGGTCTAGTCGTTCAAATGATCGTTCTTTCGTTCAAATGATCGTTCTTGGAGACAAAACTCTATTTGTAATGATAAGGTAATCAAATTTGAGCCAATAATGTATTTTATTATTTATCACTTGAAATGCATTTTCTGGTGAACATTTTACTGTACAATTCAGCTTGAGTTATGCTTGTTGCTATTGCCCTAGTGGCAACAAAGACATCTGCTTTCTTCAAAATGAAATACTCTTAGTAGGCACCTTAATTGACAGATAACATGTTTTTCAAGAAGCTTTATTGGTCTGCCAGGGTATGGTGCAGAGCCTATTTGAGGCTTTAGCTGCTTGAGGTTTCTATTGCTGGCTCACCAGACAGATGAATGTATTGCCCTTATTCTCCTCTTAAAATTATTCCAAATTGAGTTGAATCCAATATGTTGCTCGCAATTATTTATATTTTCATATTTGTTGTATATGTACTCATTTAGTTCTATAAAACAATCTTTTGGTCCCGGTACGCACTGCAGTTTATATTACTCTCTGCAATGGCTTAGTCGCAGTGATTTATAATTAGGTCTGTTTTAAAGAAAGCAGATACTTGCATTCTTGGTCTCAAGACAGCTCTGCATAAACCTTCATTATAACCAGAGTTCAAACTAAGTTGACTATTTCAAGGATAGCTGTACAAATGAAAACCTGTTCCTTTTGTAATTATTACTAGTAATGACAATTTAACAAATTGTAGGTCCATCAACATAGTTAACTCCATGTATCAGTTAACTTAATGCACATTTTGTCTATCAACTTCTTGAAGAGACCTTTGACTTTTCCTTTCTGTTAATAGGATGCTTCTATGCATTTGACATACTGTGAGTGACATCCCCAGCATGCAAAAGTTAGGGAACCACCATTCCTTGATTTATTATTTTAAATACAAATAAAATATTTGGATTCATAAAATGGCAGGTCTCTAGTCCCAGATTGTGCAGTGGTATTGTTGTGGTGAAGGTTATTAGATTCGGGCTACCTCTTTGTAACAAATGAATCACTAGAAAAGTAATTATATTGTAGAGATATATGTCATTATATAATAAAGCATCAACGATAGACTGTGTATACCAGTTGGTGGAGAGACAGTGCAATGAGATCTAAAGCAGGAAAAATTATATTGTCAGTTGAGGGAAATGATAACTATGTACATTTACATACATAATGTACATGCTAGTGGGAGGTTTCCAAGAGAAGTAAGGTTACATCAGTTTGTCAAGGGTAGTGAGAAGTAGGTGATGGCCGTTCCCTGGCTAACAAATGGAGCTTATGTCAGTCTATAACCAATTCCACTGATGAGTTGGCTCTAAAGTCTAGAGCAACACAGTTTCAGTGATAGAGGGCATGGATGAAAAAGAAAAAGAGTGGAACGAGACATGTGAATTGGGGGCAGGACAGATTGAGGGGAGAGGAGGAATGTAGAGTTAAATAGGGAGTGAATAGAGAGCGATGCATTTGGAAAGGTTGTGTGGGGGCAAGACGATGGATATATTTGAATAAGAGGGATAGGAATTGAAAGAGAATGTGGGTGTATGTATCAAATTTCGAGAACTTTGTTTGTGGGAGAACATTTGTGGAGGGAAAGCCCAAGGAATATACGCAAACTGTATTGTAGGTGGCTGGACACAAGGATATGGTGTGCTCCCCATTAAGTACTCCCTGCGTTGTCCTCTCCCGCCTCTCCTTGAGTTCTCCCTCGCCCCTTTCATCCCTTCCCCCCCTGCATCGTCTCTCTGCATGGTTCCCCCGCAATTCCTGATTGGGTGCTCTCGTGCTGCTTCCATCTTTGCCTGTTCATGCGGCGCATCCTCAGTCCGCTTGGTCCCTTGCAATCCATGATCACCCTTCCACCCTTGGCTATGCTTGCATCTGCACGTCCTCTGCCCACATGGTCCTTCGCAATCCCTGATCGCGTGCGCCACGCCCCTTCCATTATTAGCTATGCTATGCCTCAGCTCGTGTCCTCAGCCTACGTGGTCCCTCGCATTCCTTGGTCACATTTGCTTCCACACCCCTTCCATCCTTGGCTACGCTTCTGCCCGTGCATCCTTAGCCTGCATGGGTCCTCTCAACCCTTGATAGCGTGTGCTTCCACGCCCCTTCCATCTTTGGCTAGGCTGGCACCCGCGTGCCCTCAGCCAACGTGGTCCCTCACAAAACTTGATTGTGTTTGCTTCCGCACTCCATCCATCCTTGGCTACACTTGCACCTGCGTGTCCCAGCTCGTGTAGTCCCTCGCAATCCTTGATCACGTGTGCTTCTGTGCCCCTTCCATCCTTGGCTATGCTCACACTTGCTTGTCCCAGCTTGTGTGGTCCAACGCAATCCTTGTTTGCATGTGCTCCCACGCCCCTTCCATCCTTGGCTATGCCCGCGCCCATGAGTCCTCAGCCCATGTGGTCCCTCGCAATACTTGATCGTGTGTGCTTCTGTGCCCTTGCTAGTACCCACGCGCCCTCTGCATGTCCTTGCACCCCTGCAGGCCCCTTCCTCCTCCTCTCTCTTACCCCCTCTTTGCCTCCCAGACCCTGTTGCAACGCTGTGCTGCTCTGTGTTTCTTCTACTGGCCCCCTTGCTTATCGCACTGTTCCTGTTTCTGTTTTTTCTTTCTTGACTACTGGTATGTGCACTGCCTACCTCCATTTGTTTCTCTCATTCTTCTCCTTAGGTTCACTTTGATCGCTCCTCATTTATCAAGTCCTAGGTCTGCCTGGTTGTTTCCTGCTGTGTCCTTCTCTTTCAGGTGCCCTCGTCCTAGCCATATACAGTACTGCCTATTTCTGAATGTTTTTTCACTCTTCTCCTTAGGTTCTATTGATCTTTATTTTCCTGCCCCTGCTCTGCTTGGGTACCCCCCTGCTGTGTCCTTTTTCCTTTAGGTTCCTTCATTCTTACTCCGTTAACTAGTTTGTTTTTCACTTCTTTTTGATTACTCTTCTCTTTGTCCCATCGAACCCTTAGTTTAATCAGCTTGTTATTTTTACTTGTTCTTGTCTCGTTCCATATTGCACCACCCCTTGTGTCCTCTCCAGTGGCACCCCCTTTCTGTTTTCCCTCTCCCCACTCCACCGACTTCCTTTCTCCTCTTTTGCCAACCTCTGCCTCTTTTATGGTGCTCTCTGTTTCTCCTATCTTCTCTAAATGCTTTTCTATTGACTATCCTGCTCTTCTCACTAAGTCTGGTAGGAAGACGTTCAAAAAGGATATCCTGGTCTCCAACCCAGGCCTCTCTATCACTGATACCTATAACAGCACTTCCTCCAGACACACCCTCACTGACATCCTCTTTGTTGTTCCTTCACCAGCCTATGGACTCTGTGCTCACTCCTTTTTCTTCCTCTCCAATTAATGGTGGCACCCGTTGGGAGGCCCTCCTGGCCCCCTTCCACTCCTCTAAGGTCATAATTAACATTTACCTGAATGGCACCGTCTTGGTCCAAGGCCCTCAGGTAAACCTCCTCCTCTTTGATAGACGCTTCCCGCTCCTTATCAATTTCCTTTCCTCTTCTGCTGTCCCTTCTCTACCTTCTTAGGCTCTGTTGCATCCTCCTTCTGCCATAAAACCTGATAGTATGGAGAAGCCTGGTTTGTTATCATTATGGAATTGTTACCCATTTAGGGATCCAGTTATCCATCATACATTCTGATTAGTACTGATTAGTAGTGACATGAAGTAGTAACATTAGACTATCCACATTATTCTGCCACTTTGTATGCATTTGCAATTTGTTATAGATTGAGGTTTTTATATTTGAAGTTCCATTTGGAGACACATGTTATATTTGTAGAGACACATGTAGAGATATGTTGTTATGTATTATGTATGCATTGTAGAGTGACACACATTGAGTGTGCACTTAGAATATGCATTGAGACATTATAGATAGCGCTTGGGTTTGCGAGAGACAGAGCATTTAGCTGGCTCTGAAGCCATTCAGAAGCTGTTCGTTCCGCGGAGTGTGAAGATTTTATGAGATGGTGTACAAGTATATGTAAACAGTTTGCTTGGCAGACCGATAACACAACCTTTGTCCGAGAGGAGAAGGAGGCTTTATCAGCCTGGGCTGGTGCTTCGCAGACAGAGAGAAGGTGGGGGTAGGCAGTGCCACGGAGAGGGAGTGCTTTGTAGGCAGAGACATGCAGAAGGATAGAGGCATTTGAATGGAGACATATGAGAAGATGGTGTTTGCTAAGGCAGACAGAAGGAGATATGGTACAGATATGTCAAAAATGTCATGATGACCAGAACACACAGTGATTGAAAGGTATAAGTACATGCATCACAGACATTTAGGCACTACTCATGTTTAGAAATGCTGACAGACAGAAAGAGAGGCATTTTAGCTTAGAGAGAACAAGTGTAACCATGGATATGTGTAAGACATTTAACAGTATAATGACAGGTGAGGCTTTGGGAGTGTCTAGTTGTTGGAGATGGAGTTTTGGATGGAGCCGCTCTCTGGGAGATTGAGAGATCGAGAGACGTTTGAATGACTCAAGGGAGCATTGGGGAAGCATTCTGAGCAAAGCTGATGAGATCTGGCAGGGATATGGCAGAGAGAGGCCTAGCCCTGACTGACTGGCTGGTTGCAGAGTTAGTGGGAGAGGAGAGACAGAGCAACACAGAGGAAAAAGGGGAGTATTGCTGAATAAGACACGTGCATGGGGAATTAGAACAGACTCTCACACAGAGCTTTGGCTGACATGATAGATGGGGTAATCAGACAGGGTTTGTCTTGGAGAGAGAGTGTGAAGTCTGGTGTGGAATGGAGAGGAATGGTGTAGCTATTAGATTGCTTGCATTAGAAGCCTGTAAGGCTTCCACCTAGTAAAATGACTCTGGGTGAAGATGGTGGTTTGAAAGCCCAATCCCCAAATGACAAACCAGAAAGTTGCCAGAGCTGCCAGAGCTGGAGGGACAGAACTAAACGAAGAAGCTAAACTTTCAGAGTTCCGCAGGGACAGTAAGAAGAACCTGAATAAAAGATTAAGAACTAAAGAGGGCCTAGGAAGAAGAAACCTAGCCTATGAGAAATACTGTCCCATCATGCACACAAAGGAACATTATTGAAGGAAGCACAGAAAGAGAAAAGCCCTATAATGTGGACAGACAAGAGGATCAATGCATATTCGGCCCTGAAAGAAGCAACAAGTACAACTTCCGTGCTTGGGGGGCACAAACCTTTGGCATATTACAGTGGTGTTTTAGATCCAGTAATGAGTGGACAATTTCCATGTGAGTAAGCACTAGCTGCAGCACCCTTTGCAATATAGAAATCATCATCAATAATGACACTATAGGGGTCCTTATGAGTTTGGCAGTATTCCGGTGGAAAATCTGCTGCAATACCACCCAATGGAATTACTGTTGCTGCCACTTGGTCAGTTGATATTACATCTGGATTACGAGTGGCGGTGTAAGTCTCCATTTTATGAGTCCATATGACTTAATATGCATTTTCAGTGGAATTAATGTGGCAGTAATTCTGCCGTGCTAATTCTGCCAAAAATTGGTAGAAAATCAGCAGTTCAAACTCCAGCTGGAAGGCAATCCTCTAACTTTCGGCCTAACTCTTGCACCATTAATGATAATACTGCCTCATTTAACCCGCACCGCCCAACTCATAATTACCCCATATTCTTGGAGCATACCCCATTTGGCATTTTTGAAAAGCCCAAGTCTAGGCTCACTACACAGAGAGCATCTTGATACGAGATAATATTGTCCATTCCATCAATAAACATTGTCAGATGTTGCACAGTGAATCTTGTGAGATTTATTGCTGAACCAGTATATTGGGAAGATTGGGTTCATGACTGTTCTACATATACAGACATACATGGTGATGTACCCCTGATAAAAGAAACAAAATTAGAGAGAGAGAGAGGTGGTCTTTGTTGATGGTTCATCGATGATCAATCAGAGCAATGTATTGAGGAATTCAGAAGCAGCATTGATGAGGAGCAGGGGTGATGATTTTGAAGCTATGGTAAGCTTTAGATTACCAGCACATTTTTCTGCACAGGCTGCTGAATTAGTAGCAATGATAATAGCATTCAAAGAGCAAAAGGACTACAATACATTCAGTACTGTCACAGTGGAGAAGGTGGGGCTTTCAGCATGCGGGTGCCACAGCAGTACAGCATGTCCCATTATTAGGAAGACTGCTATATGCACTGGCGGAATCCCACAGCAGCCTCTGACCACCTCAGTGATGAAGTGTGTTGCCCATAACAGAGGCACAGGCTTAGTTTCCCATGGTAATGAAGCTGCAGACACAGACGCAAAAAGAGCAGCATATTTTCCACAGAGAGCAGAAATTACAATTGTCCCACACCAATGTATACTCGACATGAACTTAACAGAGACCTACAATGCATTACCATTAACACAATTAGTGGAATTACAGGGATGCACACCATAGAAAGAGCAGGATATTTGGACAACACATGGGTGCTCATTATCCCCTCAGACCTAGTGTGGTGGCAGGATAGTACTGGAAAGCCTGTGATGCCACTAGAGTAACTTACAGAAGCGCTATAGCAACTGCACTACCCAGCACACACAACAAGAGGGTATGTTGCAGCAGATATTTCAGAGTACTGGTGCATCCCAAACCTGCATGAAAGCATTGTGAATTTTATCGTCAATTGTGCTATGTGCCAGCAATATACTGCTGGACATACCTTGAGAATCGTGAGAGGAGTAATACCCTGTCCAACAGGGCCATTTCAGCATTTTCACATCGACTATGCCAACATGCTCCAACATTGTAATGGACACCAATACACCAATATCCGGTAGTGGGGATGCATCCATTTTCACGCTGGATAGAAGCAGGACCATGTACCCATGCAGATGCCAAATGGTCTGCCAAATTCCTCGTACGTGAGGTATTTCCTGATGGGGAGTGTGCAAAGTGCTGCAGTCAGACAATGGACCACACTTTGTAAATACGCTATTTTCTGAGTTACTATCGCTGCTTGGCATCAAACACAGGTTTGGCACTGGTTACCACCCACAGGCAGTGGCATTGTGGAATGTCTCAATAGCCTCTTAATGGAATGCATTGAAAAATTGAAAGATACCCTGAAGTAAAATCTGTTGCATTGCCTTCCCTTGGCCTTACACAATTAGCCATGCTAAAACCACTACCTTATGCCCCATTGCTCCTCATACATTCTTGATTGCATGCAGAGGGTTCTACTACAGTGCTAGGTGATGATATGCATGATTATTTAGCTGCCTTGACTAAATATCTGACATTTATTTCTCGACAGATCAAGTTGTGACAGGGGGGCCAAGAAGCAAACATTGACAGGAGAGAGGTACTGGAGTATGTGAACATTGTAATATCCCCTTGTACAGGGGATTTGATTTATGTGCATCATTCTGTTTGAAAGTGGAACAAGCTGCGATTTGAGGGCCCATTTACTGTCCAGTTGCAACTCCCCAGAGTTAAAATGAACAGAAAGGAAGCATGGGTGTGTCTAGGTGAAGTAAAGAGGTTTGTAGGCACAGTCCCCCTGTTGGATGAAGAGGAGCCAGAAGGAGAAGAAAAAGAAGTGATCAGACCATAGACGAGAGCGAGGATGAGAGCTCACCAGTACCGCGAGACATGATGTCCTCCTACTAAACTATATTGAACTATGTACTTCTCAACGGCGAAGGAAACTATGTCCTTATTATCCCAACATGTGAAGAGAAGAAAATATCTGGAGAATATACACCCAATCACCATTATGATTGGCGCTTTATTCTTTTCCCTTTGCTGTTTTATTTTGCCTATACCATAGCAATACAATTTTTTTGTGATAGTGCTACCATTATTACAGTTAGCATCAGCGAAGAAATAACACAAGTAAGAAAAGATGTCAGTGACAATGAATATCTTATGAGATAAGACTTTGGGGGTTACACTAAAAAACTGGTAACCTTTGGTACCGTCACATGACTAATGTGGGCAGGGAGACATTGTATGAGAATTGCTTTGTTTGCTCCCTCCTTCTGTATGCCTTGAGTGTCTCCAGGTTGTTTGTGGCCGAGGAAATACCAGTAATCAGGACACATTGCTTAACTCACATTTCATTATGCAAAACAAGGGGACAATTTCAGGGGAGTTTAGCTGCTATGAAATGAGTAACAAAAGCAGGTTCCCTTTATCGAGATAATTATAATAAGGTGATGACAATGGTAAACAAAGTGATGAATCATACACTGTCAAGGCCACAAAGAGGAGCAGTAACAGTAACTGCTCATCCTCTATTAAGATGCACTAACAAACAAGGAAAAGGTATACTCTTTTGCTGGGATAAGCCACAGTTACACATAGCGGGAGAGGTGTTTACCTCTCGGGTTGGGTAGAAAGGATAATGGGTTGTACAGGAGAGACGCTTATAGGATTCCCATGTGCATCCTATAGGAAATGCGAATGAAAAGTGCCTAGAAGAATGGAAGCAAAATGCCAAACTGTTAACAAGGGTGGAGGACGAAGAAGGGCAGGTAATATAACAAAGTTAAAAGACCTATTGCTGTGTTTCAGAATCAATGGCACAGTGCAGATAGGGAACAATGTAGGATGCAAACACATCATGGATTTGCCAGGCATGAAAGTAGGCACAGCAGTACTAATCGACCACTATTGTGCCTATGGTTCACAAGCTCATATGCAGCTCCAACCGAATTGGTGTGGCATCTGCTCACTAGTGATATTACTCGCTTCAACACTTGTGGTTGCCCAGGGTGACGTGGTGCACATATCATATTAATTTATGGTAAAAAGTGACCAGGAGCAGAAAGTATCCGATGCACAAAATGAGACTATTATCTTTCTTTTTTTAAACCTTTTATTTAGTACTGGCAACATAGGTACAAGGTGAACATTCGGAACATAGTCATGCATTACATATATTGGCTTACATATTGGGAACAGTACAGATTATTTCAAGGTACAACTTATAAACAGTAATCCCAGTTTTTCTATTTGAAGGAAATCATCCATTTCAGGTCGCAGTCGTTGCATCCTTAATACATAGGTAAGAACGGAAGTCTGCCCAAGCATCCCACGGTCTGGAGAGTGTGGGGAGGGTGGAGATAAATAAGTCCTCACATTCCTGAACCCAAGTTAGCGCAACCAGCCTTTCGTTCAGACTGGGGTGCGGGGGGGTTCTTGTCCTTCCACCTCAATAATTGAGCACTCTTTGCTACGAGGCATGCTATATTCAAGAATGTTCAGTGACTCTTGCTGTGGATGTCTGGACATCTACCAAAAAGTGCTCCCAGGGGTTTATGTATCAGCGGGATGTCCAACACTTTCGTAATTGTATCTATAACCTGGTCCCAGTAATTCTCCAACTGACGGCATGCCCAGAACATGTGTAAGTGGTCTGCTGGGGTGTGTTGGCATCTAGGGCAGGATTGTGTCTGTGAGTGGGCCATTTTGGAGAGTCTGGCCGGTGTGCAGTAGAGTCTATTCAGGAGTTTAAATTATATACATTTGAATCTAAAGTTTATAGAGACTTTCTTGGTGTGTATACACATGCGGGTCCATTGATAATCCGAAAGCTTGAATCCCAACTCACGGGACCATCCCAGTGGTGCACGAAAGGTGGTTGGTGAAGTAGTGTCGAGTAACATCTTATAAAGAGCAGATAGGACGTGTCTGCAGTCCCCCGAGTTTGCGATGTATGTTAAGCAGGGGGTCTCTGGGGGCACGGCGGGGTAAGTTGGCCATCTTGCCGAAATGGCGATGCGTATGTGTAGTATTGAAGTCGGTCCCTGTCTGTGTCCTAGACCGGGTTTCCACGAGGTGGGTATGATAAATTTGCCCTCTGGGAAGATGTCAGCTAAAGCTCTGTACCCAAAGTTTTCCCATCTCGTTTGGATCGGCTTGTCCCATGTCAATTTAAGCTAAGAGAATTTCCACAGAGGAAACCATCGGTTGTAGGGTCTGTCGGTTCCCATGAGGGTGAAGATTGTATGCCATGCTCACAATGAAGAGGCTACCGGGTCGAATGGGGAGTCATTGCTGTAGCGTTGTTCAAGTATTAGTGTTTTCAAGTCTGATTCCGCTGCGGCTAGTGTCTCAAGCTTGACATGTAGAGGGGGCGATATCATGGGGTACCAGAACATGGCAAACTGTGCTTGGGCCACTGTCCGGTGCAATTCTAGGTTTGGAGTGGTGAATTCCCCCCTCATCATATGGGTATGTCATCCCTACCCATTTTTTTACGGAATGCACCGGAGTGCCATAGGAACTGTGCGAGTAGTCTGTGTATTTCAGCAAAGTAGGGGTTCCCTGGCCATACTGGGACATTGGAAATGTATATAGCATCTTGGGGAGTATTGTCATCTTAGTCAGTGCTAGGTTAGCGGCAGGGGACAGTGGGAGGCATTTCCATTTGTTTGTTTCGGCTTCGGTGTATGTTCTAAGTGTGATGTAGTTGTCTTGCAGAAGAGAGTCCCGGGATCTTGACACCACCACTCTGAGGTATTTAATGCAGTCTGGTGACCATTTTAGAGAGGTGGCTCTGCAGCAGTTTTTGGTGTCATTAGTAAGGGGGAATATATCAGATTTTGAGAAGTTAATTGTGAAACCTGAGAGTTCGCCAATTTGAGTGTTGTCTTGGAGGATTGGTGGTAGATTGACTAAGGGGTCTCTGACATATAACATGACATTGTCCGCATAGAGAGATATGATCTCAGGGGGGCTGGTTATTTGGATTCCACGGTGGCTGTGATGTTTCTTGATGTATTCCGCCATTGGCTCAATGGCCAGGGCAAAAAGGATGGGGGGGGGAAAGGGTGCCCTTTTCAAGCTGAAACATTGTGGACGTGCATGAATTAACGAGAACCTTAGCCAGTGGTTGTGTCTATAGTAGTTCAATGTATCGCAGCATATTGGGTCCAAATCTCATCTTTTCTAGGGTTGCAAACAGGAAGTCACAGGCCACCATATCGAAGGCCTTTTGGCCGTTTATTGTTACCCCCACTGCTTGTGCCCTGGTGTCTATTCTGGCCATTATGTTCAACATTCGTCTAATGTTGAGTGCTGTGGACCTCCCAGGGACAAATCCGGCCTGGTTAGGGTGTACCAAGTGTGGCATCAGAGGGAGAAGTCTGTTAGCCAGGACGTTTGCATATATTTTAGTGTCACAGTTTATGAGGGACAGGGGCCTGTATGAGCCACATTCGTTGCAGGGTTTGTCTGGTTTTACCAGTACCGTGATTATGGCATCTCTAAGGGATTCTGGCAGGATGTGGAGATGAAGGGATTCCTCCCACACCAACAAGAGGTGTCTGGGGCTGGGGCCTTACTTTTGGGCAAGGCAGATAGGACTGCCACTATATCCTCTAGGGTGATTGGAAGCTCCTGTTCCTTCCAGGTTTGGGGACTAAGGCTGGATAGTGGGATGTTTTGGAGTAATGCGTATATGGGAGATTTTTCTTTTGGGTGTGGGGCTGTGTATAGTGTTTGAAAAAAGTCTCAGAAAACCGCATCCACGTCAGTGTCGGCCCACCTGTTATTCCCTTGCGTATCTAAGATGCAGTCTACTTGTTCATTGCCTCGCTGGGACGGAACCACCCTCGCCAGTGTGCTCCCTCGTCTGCCCCCCTTCCCATACCTCTTGGCCATGGTCAGCCGGGCAAACTACTTGGTTTCTCTCGTGACGTGGGCTTCAAACTTTTCTAGTTCTGAGCAGATTCGCGCTAACAGCGTGGGGTCAGAGGTACGGGAATGCTCTTGTTTCAGGTTTTTGAGAATACTTTCAGGTTTCTCGAGGTCCTTTCTAATGCATTTTAGCACCCTGGCTTCTCTTGATATCGCCATGCCTCTGATGTAGACTTTGAAGGCTTGCCATCTAACGCTGTGGGATGTGGTGTCTGGTGTATTGGTGGCAAAGAAGGTGTCCATGTCGGCTTTGATGTCTGCTCGGAATACTATGTTTTGCAATGCAGCAGACTTGAATCTCCAGTTGGGACCTGTCCGAATTTCTCAAAATTTCAGGGTAAGTATAATCGGGGACTGGTCAGACAGTGTACGCAGTTAAATTTCTACGTCCAGCACTTTCACCATTAGTGAGCCAGAGATAAGGAATACATCTATTTGGGACGACATATCATGTACCGAGGAATGGAAAGGGTATTCTCTTGATATGAGGTGTACGGTCTGCCATACATTTCTCAGTTCAAATACCTGCATGAGGGAGAGTAGTTGACGCGCTGCTCGGGTTTGGGGAAAGGGGGCTAGGTTGGTCCTATCGAGATTGTTATCGAGGATTAGGTTCATATCCGCTCCCCATATTTCAGGTATCCCATAATATCCCACAAGGGTTTCTTTTAGATGATCAACGAATTCTAGGTAGTCGGTGCTGGGGCAGTAGGTATTTATGAGTAGGATCTATAGGCCTGCCAAAATGCAATGCACCACTACGTATCTCCCATCTGGGTCCACATGCGTCTGTTTCACAACAAACTTCAGGGACTTGTGGATAATTATCATGCCACCTCAGTATTGGGTAGAGTATGAAGTGAAGAACCTGATAGGGCTATGTTGCGGCATTTACCTTCCTTGGCCTGGGTTTCTTGTAGGAATAATATATTGGCCTTATGTCTGTGAGCATAGGATACTATTTTGCGAGATTTGGTGAAGTTTCCAAGACCCCAGATGTTCCAGCTTAGTATCCTCACCTGTTGTGCCATTCCTTCATTAATGATTCTTGTCTTTTACTGTATATAGTCTTGCTTTGGTGTCAATGTGGTTTGTGTTCAGTGCTCCCCTGCACCCAGTCACCAGGTTTTTATTACTTTTCACCCAACTTCTCTTTTGTGTAGTGCTACGAGCGCTTTTGTTCCCTCTTGGGTTAGGTTCAGACCCTGTACCCCCCTTCCCGCACCCTACCCTCACTGCCACACACAACCCAGCAGTGTATACTCCCATCCCACTCCCTCCCCAACAAACCCCTTGTGCCAACAGGGCCTAAGGGCCAAAATCAACATACTACACACTAGCAACTGCAAATGGGAGTGCTATTTCTGCACGGAGTATATCAATGAAAGGACTTTACCTTCTGATTATAGGTAGTGTCTAGTGGCTTTGGCATTCAGTATATTCCCATCTGCGCATATCTAGCAAAGTAAATGGGATCGTAAACACAACACAGACATATTAACAGTACTGATAATCTCACTCTATCGGGCCTTCCATAGGGTTGGCCATTGGTATTTGTATCTCAATGAACTTTACAGCTTCGCTGGGCACTGTAAAGAAGTATAACTTCCCCCGGAATTGTAGTTTCAGCCATGCCGCAAAATAGCATTGCATACTGTATGTTCCTCTCTTGGAGCATATTTTGACCCCGCTGATTTGGTGGCATTCTAGCTGAACTGGAATGTTGCAGTCCGGGAATATTCTAATGATTTGGGAGCCGAATCTTAATTCCTTCTTTTCGCGGGCCAACCAGAGCAGCGTGTCCCTGTCTCGATAGCTTAAGATTTTAGCTATTATAGGTCTGGGGAAATCTCCTGGTCTTGGTTTGGGTGAGAGCACCCGGAGCGCCCACTCCATGGCAAAGAATGGGGAGAGGGTATGTTGATCCAGCAGGTCCCTGAGGAGATTTTTGACTGCCAGTTCCATTTTGACAGTTAGGGAATCTTCTGGAACCCCCACTACCCAAATTTGTATTTCTCTGGGAGCGTGATTCTAAATCATCAAACTTACTTTTGACTTGTTTCATGTCATTGGAGAGGGTATCCACCGTGTCTTGCAGTGTGCAGATGTTGTCTTTGTTAGTGCTGATTCTTCCTTCCACTTCGGTTATCCGGGCCCTTCCGTGGGCTAGTCATGACTGCATCGAGGCCACGCTCGTGGGGATGTCATTGAATTTTTCATGCACAGCTCCAAATCCCTTTGCCATTGCTTCCATCATGTTCGAAAGGTCTGGTGAGTGCCTGGGACTTCGAGGTGAGGTAGATGGTTCTATTAGGGGCTGTCACTGTTGTCCCGAATCGTTGAGCGTGGTCGCTTTTGCGAATTTGTCCATTGCACCCGCCTTTTTCCCTCTACCGGATCCCTTGGTCATATCTGACGGTAGAGGGGTTGATCGGGGAAACTGCTTGGTTGTGGCCCCAACAATATGGTCTTTAGCAGTCCAGTTTCTGTGGTATCCAGGGTATAGCTGAGGGGGACGCTAGTGGCACCCGGACCTTGAACGCAGGTCTCCCAAGAGGGGCGGCCCAGTCGCACTATGGTTCAGGGGCTGTCATGGTATTAGGATGGTGTCCCCGCCTCCTTGTGGTGGGCCAGCATTGTCGCAGTGCTATGGGTAGGTGTTCATTCCTGGAGAGCTGCACTCTCCACGCTGCATTGGGGGAGGAGGTCTGCTCCTCGTTGGTTCAGTAGGTCTGGCTGGGTATTGAGCCCCCTCAGTTGCCTTCAATGTAGGGGAATACTGCTATTTGTCCAAGTGTGGGGGAGTTATTCCCTCATGTCCCATTCCCTCCCGTCCCTCGCTTCACTGGTCGGAATGTTCATCTTTTTGGGACTCATTGGGGCGTGTGCGACCCGGGCTTCAGTGTCAGGACATGGATGGGGATGTCCACAATGATGCCCCCGCCTCTCCTCGCAGTCAGAGGTGAAGAGCTTAGCATTCAATATGGGGGAGAGCCACTGGAGCATCCAGAGTGGGAGGAAGATGTACAGTCTGCGCCCTCGTACCTCAGTTCAGGGTCTATGCCAGTTGTTGTGTGTTGAGGGATATCAATGTGTGCCAGCTGATGTGCTAAGGCATGCTTTTCAGACTTGTGGCTCTGTCATGTGCTGTTTCTGAGGGACCATTTCTTTTTGCAGTAGACACCTTTAATCTGTTAGGCATCAGATCCAGCTAGAACCCCACACTCCTGCATGTTGAAGGGTATGTGTAATGTACGCAATGCCTCATCTAGACTGGCAGCGGCATTCTCCCACTGGTTGGAACTGCTGGAGGTTTCCGAGGAGGAGCCACTCCCAACCTGGGCCTTACCCCTGTATGCTTGACTGCTCACAAGGGATACCAGTCATCCAGGTAGTTTTGTGGGCTGGCTTATACAGAGTGGGAGAATGTACGTTTAGGCCCCAGCTGGGAGCCTGTGTGTAGTGGATTGTAATTCGGACCCAGTGAGAACCGATTGAGGATGTGTTGCCTGGGGTGAGGGGGCCTTCCTCACCTTGTGAAAGCTCTCAACGCCAGCTGTCGTCGGATCTTCTGGCGCTGTAGTTAGTGCCACCAGCCTGGATCTCGGCAGTTCCTCTCTCCTCCGTGGTCCGCATGGGCATGGAATAAATTCTGGAGCTGGTGGCGCTGTGGCTGTGGCCAGGAGGGAAATCTGTATCCCGGGTGCCTTCTCCAGATGTAGGTTGGCACATTTCTGTGGCAGTACACTTTCATCCGGTTGCCTCAGTTAGGGCAGCTGATGGCAGGGCAGCGGCGCAGGGCGGGTTGTCTAGGTGTCCTCTAGCAATTGTCACCGCAGTGTTGTATTCTCAGCCCTGCTCCACTATCTGGAGGTTCTCAGGTCAGCCGGGGGGTGGGAGAAGGATCTTGTGTGTGGATTTTGTGCCTTCCCCACCGGCGCTTCACACCTTGCAATAGCCTTGCGAGTGTCCGTAGTAGGGAAGCGATGTCTGGTCGATCCAATCAGGGCTGGGGACCAGATCCGAAGCGTGATGTCTGCGCAGCTGGGCCCCCAAATCTCACTTGTTGGGAGTCCCGCTTCACCGCTGCAGCACGGAAGAGGCTGCAGCAGTCCCATCGCCTTGCCAGGACCACCCCATGGAGCGGCTGGCCAGGACTTGGCAGAGCGGGCTCTCTGATGCTTGCTGCTTCGGTCAGGTGCTCCCCAACAGTTCGCCAATTCCAGTATTTAGTTTTATAGATTTTCAGGTTCTTAATCTGCCACCAAGATTTGATGGATTTTGCGGTGCCACAGAGCCCAAAGACTAAGCAACCATACTTGATGGTACACAGAGATACAGGACCAGCTTAATGCGGCAGAGCCAGTTGCGTACCGCACGGACGCCTTCTAACCCAAATCGGAGATTAAGTCTCGTGGAGTTACCCCCTGTTGATGTGCCGTGCCGGCAATTTCTGTATCCAGCACTACAGACTGCGTGTTCTGTCTATTGATTAAGGCGTGACTGTCTACATGGAGATGCACATCCACCATTACGGGTCTCCTCTCTGAAGTACAGCCACCTATAAGGACCTGCCCCTTACTTCCTTCTGGGCTTAATCCTTAACAGAAGACCAACCCAGTTACAGGTCAAGAACCATTTGATAGCCCTTTGCAACCTACAGAGTTTGAAGTTGTGAGCCCCCACAAGCACCACGCAAGGTTGCATGTGCACACTATATCATTCTTCCAAAGAAGAATTTTTAATTGGGATTTTCGTGACTATGACAACCCTCCTGATGAATGTTCTTTGAATAACTTCCCAAGAACAGAAACATGCTGAGATTTTTCCCTGGATTTATACAGGAAACAATAATTTGTGTTATCTATTAGTGATCAGAAACTGATACAGTATCAGCTATATGTTGAATGTATTGCTAACTTTATGTTGACCAACCAGTTGATTGTTATTACCGATATCCTATGTTCTTTTATGTGATGTACTTAATAGTCTGATGATGATTGTTAGTAATAGTGTGTTTTATTAACTCTTAATGTGTATCAAATTAAAGTTTATATAAAGTGTTTTTAGAAATCTACCCAGGTGTGCAACCTATCTTTGAGCTCTGTCTCATATATAATTTGATGTGTTTCCCCTCCCGGGCATAGACAGAGTAGACACTATATCCACCTAGCTGTGGACTAGTGACTACCGGGATTCCTTCCTTATTAATAGGCTCCACAGCACCCCCCACAACAATTATCTTTCGAAAGCATCTAATGATGCATTGGATTCTATCACATATGAGCACAGGCTGTCCAGCAAGCCATCAATGTTTTTGTAATCCCTCCTCGCCCCTGTAGTTCAAATGACAGAACAATCCAAACGGTTGATGGGAGTTACTGCAAGCAATACATGCCACTAAAAAGAGGTTGAATGTCATTAGGGAAGAGCAGAGAGCTATAAAAATGATGACTCTCCACAACTCCCCAAAACATGTATGTCCACAACCTCCTCACCGCCATGAAAGGAGATGTGTGCGTCAAAATTGGCTCAAGTTGCTGCACATTGTACCTGCACATGATGAGAAGAATGGGAGCTTAACTCAAGCAATAATGTCTCTGCAAAATCTGCAAACAAAAATGGTCCAAAAAATGATTTTTTGAAGATGAAGACTGGTTTACGACTGTGTTCGCGGGGGGCCTGCCTGGCTCGGCTATACATTTGAAATATTAATAGTAGTCCTGGTATTAGTATTAACAGGTCCCTGCATTTTGAAAATAATTTTAGCACAATGTAGGAGGACTGGGAAAAAATGTGTAAACAACACATGATGACGGTGATATTGGGCAAAGATAATGTGGTACACATCCACACCCAAGCAGATAACCCACATGAAATGTACATCATTGAAAGACCAATAGGTATTTTTATTTAGCCCCCAATCGACCCAGAAAACTGCAGTAAACACTAGGTCAACTGTGAAAGAGATGGGGAGTGCTGGTTCATGACATGTGGGCCAGAAGTATATGTAGAGCAAGACGGCAGATAATGTTTCCCAGGGCATACAGCATACAGCATACATTTATTAAAGTTAATTATTTTCAGTTGGTGGCAGTGAGAAACATACATTTCCTTGAATGCCAGTTCCAAGTAGTTGCAATGCCAACTGGTCCCATGATGAATGAAGACACCATGCCTCAAGAGGCTTGTCCGAAGAAAAGCACACACATGTTAGAATAGCAGAAAATCCAACAAATAGATGAATCTGAGCTCTGAACAATGGTCCCAACCATTTGATCCCAACAATGGTCATTCATTCCCAGCCTAATTAAGTAGTGCAACTGCCATCTCATTAGCACATCCAGACATATAGACGACAGCCAAGGCCATGAACAAAGCTGGTAGATAAGAACTCATCCCTAGGAACAGAGGGGAGTCACTTCTTTAAACTGGATCATAGCATTTCACCCATCTCTCCTTACCCGTCACGCAACTTATCATTGTGCAAGGTTTCAAGGTCAGCTGAGCAAACGACCGACCAATGAAAGGATGTTCTTCTTATCAAATAGTGTAGTAGAATGCCAACCAATAATGCATTAAATTAAATGTATTATCTGCAGCGGGTTTACCATAGGAGTGGTTATGAGCTGTAGAAGGACTAATTTTAAAGGGGTCACATATAGATAAATATATACCCTATTCTCTACGATCCAATCAAGTATGAGAATAGATGTTTGTTGGATTGTACTCACAATGATATCAATTGTGACAATTTCCTCCATTAAAGATTGTTGTTCCTAATGCCATTTTGAAATTGTCCCTGCTACGCTCTCCCAGCGGCCATTTGTTTTGGAATAAAGCTGGGTTTTCTCGTGGACTTGAAGGTACTCCGTTATTGAATATGTTTCTCTTATTGGTTCCTTTGGGCCTATCTTAACATGAATAATGACTCAAATCAAATAAAAAAAAAATTTTCTCCTCAGATTGCTTTTCACAAAGAGTTTCTTTCAATTTAACTATGATGACGAATATCTTTCTATTTCGTCTCTTTTTTGGGATGATCACACAGAATAATAGCTATGGTTCTGTCCTATTTGAACTATGCCAATGTCATACTGTTAGGCCTTCCTTCCTAAGTACCTCATGTCTTGTCTTCACAGGGTACATAACTCCTAAGCCTTCACCCATCTCCTGTTACCGGGACGTCTTGAGCAGGACACTGCTCCACTGAGCTTAATACATTGGCCAATAATAAACAATAGGCTAGACTTCAAAGCCATCTGTATGGTCCTTGTATAGTTTATGCCACAGTTACTTGGCAATAAAATTCTGCAAATATTTGTTTTTTGGGCCCCCCCCCGAATTTCCGCCACCTGCACCTATTTTTACCTATACCGAACCCGCCCAATCACTTATCTGCCTTTTCCCACCCCCCCAAAAAAAACTACAGGCTTTGAAATGCCTGACAATGAAAGACGTTGTACCATCTAGAACATATGCAACACTCATTCTTTGAATGCTGCCTTGTATTCCCAAGTAAAAAATAGCGATGGCTGGAAGGTTTATAATTACTCCTACCCTCCTACCCTCTGGCATTCCTCTGGGCAACCCTCAAGACTACCCTTCTTCAGCCTGCCAAGCATTTACAGTAAGGGGAAAGACCCTAGAAAAAGAAGGCTGTGTTGCACCGCAAAGGTGGGCAGTCAAGCCCAAGCTGATGGGTCACATGCCTTCTGCATGAGAGCACAAGCATTCCCAGACATGTTTTGGCCTCACTGGGCATCATCAGTTCATCAATAAGGTGTAGCTTGGGTATATAGACCCAACAGGCTCTTGACCTGTTTGTGGGCATACCTGTCCTACTTGGTGTAAGTGGAAGTTAGGTTTGGAATTAATCTTAGCCTCTGGCATTGCTTTGTGCAACCATCCAGACCACTGTTCTTCAGCCTTCCAGGCAATTAGAGTAAGGGGAAATACCCCATACAAATCAGGTGTAGCCCCACACCAAAAGGGCCATTCTATCCCAAACAACCTGGTCACATCGCTTCTGCATGAGACCACAGGTAACCTCAGACATGTTTCAGTTCATTGGCCATTGTCAGTGAGGTGTAGCATGGGTCTATATGCATGGTACAGTTTTGGAGTCGCCCAAGCCTGATTTTCTCCTGAGGGTTCCCTTTTGTATGTTTGCTATTCTAAAGAATGGTTAATGTCACATGACATATGCAAAAGATCGCGCGATCAGCTGTCTATCCAATGATGAGAATATTTGTTATATCCACACCATTATACACATCGAATGAATACACAGTACAACAAACTGTTTATAAACAGACACTGCGATGCAATACTTTGCAGAGAAACGATTGGGTCCCCGGGTTGCTATCGAATTGCTGTCAAGACAAATATTCAGCCTACATGCCTTTGTGTCAAAACAAATGTCGCTGTGAACAAATGAAATACACATAGAATAAAGAACAGTGAAACGTACAATGCAACACTTCAGTTCTTCAGTAATCTTGCATATGTATGTTATATGTTACTTCTCAGTTATCATGTGGGTTGTCTGTAAGGCAAAATGTTAAATTCTCAAGAATGCATCGGATTTACTTGGCTGCAATTTGAGCAGGGTGCAAACAGTGAATGCAATACTTTTTGTTTAACTTGCAATATTCAGCAATTGCCATCATACATATTTCTTTCAGTTTAGAGTGTGGAGTGTAGAGAAAACAGGACAACCATTGAGTTCCACTCACAAGGAAGACACGTGTTTAAAGTCAACGTGCGATGTACCGCGGTGTTGACAGAATGAGTGGATAGCCTCATGTCTAACTACGAGAAATGTCACCCTATCTATATGGTTCATGAGAAAATTACCCTATGTTGAATCATAGTGCTGTAGCCTTGGGGTGATGGGCCTAATAGACTCAATTAATAACAGTTTTTTTTTCGCATCAAGCACGAGAATATAGGGTTAAAAGGTGAAAGAAGGGATACTGTAATGTCCCTGCTTGTGCTCAATTTACTGGAAAAAGTGCCCATCTGTTAGGTTCTCTGTATTGACAGGCCCTTGAAGGAAGCAGTTATGATTTAGCCAACTGTTGTTGTCTTGTCCTTTCCCCGGACATTTGTGTCTCCAAACTGGCTTCTCATAGATCCGTTTTCTGTAGAAAACTGCTTGTCTCTGTATTTCTTCCTTACATATGCTTCCATTATACTCGTATGGTGCAAATTCTCTCCCAGATGTCTTCTTGCTATCTATGACCAGATTCACGGAGAGGGCGTATGACATGTGGTGCGTGTGCTCATACATAGAGAGGTGAGGGTGAAACTGTTTCCATGCACCCGATTAACTAAACAAAACGAGATTGCTCCCATGGGCTGCACCACTGAGAGTGGCAGATGCCTTCCCATTAGCCTGCAACTCCCCCATGGCAACTTCCAGAAGGATCTCTTGGAGTGTCCCTACTTGTCACCTGCTTAAAGAGTCCTTTGGAGACATCATGGGCCTGATTCACAGAAGCGTTTAATAATGGTGCAATGCCGTAGGGCAATGCGCTGTAAATCAGGCCATATATGTCCATCTTCCATCTAAGAGTGAGCTGAATGTTCTTGTGCCTGGCATTACTGGCGTATCAACAACCTGCACTGGCAGTGCCACATCCATCCACCTCCACCCCATCAACCACACCTGCCAACTCAACTCCCTCAAGCGCTGTGCGGATGATGAGTGGCAGCGCAAGGCACATGGACATGTTGCCCCCAGACTCCAAAAGAGGCCAGAAATAGCCAGTCCACCCACATCGTGTGTGGGATGACAATGGGAGAGGGGGGAGGTGGTGTTGTTGGTGTTTGGAGGGTGTTGGGGGAGTTTATTGGGGGTATGGGGTGTTTGGGGGTTTTGGGAGGAGGGGATTGCATGTGAAAGGTGGAGGAATGAAGCACTATATTGTTATTTTTCCGAATACACCCGTTGTGTTCAAATTCATTTCATGACTGGACATTGTTCATTTCGTGTGTGTTTATTCAATTCATGACAGCGCACAGTGCCCAACTCCCCAAACACCCTGTGTCCATGTCCACACGATCCCAGTCCCCAGTGTAGTACTAACACATAACCATCAACGTCCATGTGGTTCAGAAGTAATCATCAATCAGTGATTGGTGCACAGCACGGCAATCTTGTGCATCACGAACTGCCAGGGGTGCTGTTTCTCGTCCATCATCATCCTCATCATCCTCACCCGGTGCATGCAGGTCAATGTCAGGTGGCAGTGGTACGTTTCACCAGATGCACATGTTGTGCAGCATGACACAGACAATGGTAATCTTTGCCACCTTCTCAGGCCCATAAAGGAGTGCTCCACCAGACCTGCTCAGGCAGCGGAACCGTGCCTTCAACAGGCCAAAGGTCTGCTCAATCACAACACGGCTACGGGCATGAACCAGATTGTACTCCTCTTCATGTCTGTTCTGCGGTATCCATACAGGGGTAAGTAGCCACGGCTTCAAAGGATAGCTACCATCACCTGCATGGGAGCAGAATGAGGTATGTGTGAGTCAATATGTAACCTGACACCTTTAGGAATCGATACCTTGGCTGCAGCTATTTGGTATTGACATGCACATGGTGGCCTGCGTGTGCGTCTGGCATGTTGTCATTGCTGTGCAGCATTGGTCTTATGTATGGCATTGATGTGTCATGCTCAGGTTTGGATGTTCAGGGCAACAGTGTATATCTGTAAGTACATTGTCCACTCACCGCTCAATCTCACCCAGGTGGAGTGTGCATCCCCCCTGACCTCACCCAGGTGGAGTGTGCATCCCCCCCGATCTCACCCAGCCGGAGTGTGCACCCCCCCCGATCTCACCCAGGTGGAGTATGCATCCCCCCAATCTCACCCAGGTGGAGTATGCACCCCCCCGATCTCACCCAGGTGGAGTAGCATCTACCCCAGTCTCACCCAGGTGGAGTATGCATCCCCCCCAATCTCACCCAGGTAGAGTATGCATCCCCCCCAATCTCACCCAGGTGGAGTATGCATCCCCCCCAATCTCACCCAGGTAGAGTATGCATCCCCACAAATCTCACCCAGGTGGAGTATGCAACCCGCCAATCTCATCAAGGTGAAGTATGCATCCCCCTGATCTCATCCAGGTGGAGTATGCACCCCCCAATATCACCCAGGTGGAGTATGCATCCCCCCCGATCTCACCCAGGTGGAGTATGAATCCCCCCTGATCTCTCCCAGGTGGAGTATGCATCCCTCCCAATCTCACCCAGGTGGAGTATGCACCCCCCCGATCTCACCCAGGTGGAGTATGCATCCCTCTGATCTCACCCAGGTAGAGCATGCATCCCCCCATCTCACAACCGCAATGCACTGCCATGGCCCAGTCAGGCAACTTACCAAGCAGCCAGGCAAGTTGTCCAGCATATTGCTCCATGTAGCGGGGTAGCGTGGAGTTACGCAGCACCATGGCATCATGTGTAGATCCGGGATATCAGGCGCAACAATGTGTGATCATCTTGTTGGAGTCACATACCATCTGCACATTGATGGAGTGGTATTGCTTGCGATTGCGGTACACCACCTCATTGGCATGAGGGGCCACCAATTCTACATGGGTGCAGTCGAGGGCGACCGGCGCAATTGGGCATGCCTGCCAGTGCATAGAAGCCTACTTTAGTGTCAGCGAGCTCCTGGCCAGTCCGTGGTAGGGATATGTGGATGCTTGCATGCTTCAGGAGGGCATCAAGCACTTGGGTCAGCATGCGAGAAAAGAGTGGTTGTGATATGGCATGCAGCTGGCCCACTGTGTGCTGGTAGGTGCCTGTGGACAGGAAGTGGAGCACAGACACCACCTTCAGTAGAGGGAGGATGCAGTGCAGATTTCTATCAGGCTAACAATGTCGTTGTGTATCATGTCCACTATGGTGGTGATGGTGTCCCGGTCCAAACGGTACAGGGTGTGGATCTGCATGGGGATTAGGTTGAATGGACTGGCTCTGAGGCGAGGTATTAGTGGCTGCCTACGTGGTACCACTGGCTGCACTGGTGGGATCTGCTGGGCCTGTCTCACCCTCCTTCTCCTCCTGTGGAGAAGACGGGTGGATGGTGCTGTGGCTGGGTGGACTATTGTAGGGCTACCCTCTGATGTGCTGGACAGATGCAGACTCCCCATGGGGCATGCTGGTGTGCCCTGTGTGGTGTGGTGGGGGATGGACTGGGGGCTTGGAGTATGGGGACATTCAACATGGATGGTGTCTTCCATGTCCTGGTATTCCTCCGTGTGCACATCCATGTTGCGAGGGGGGCTGTGGCTGCTGCCTCACCTACAGAGCTGGAGGCTGCAGACTGCGCACCATCAGCCTCTCCCTCTGCAATTGTTGCCGACTCTGTATTGGCAGTCTCGTTGGCTGCTGTATTCTCCTCCTCAGCCGGCCTGGCCTGTACTGGTGCCCTGGGTTGCACTCTGTCTGTCAGTGCTGCCCCAGATATGGAAGGCCCAGTGCCCTCTGGTCTGGCCCTGGATGACTTAGAGTGTGTTGATGCCCTTGTGGCATGGTCCTGCCCTTCACTCTCTGCGTCAGTGCCTGTGGGGGAACAAGAGATGCAGGGCATCAGTGATGGTGTTACATGCAAGATGCATGAATTGGTGCTGTACAGTATTTCATTTTTCATGCATTGCATTCTTGTAGGTGTGACACACAGGGTACTTTCAAGGGGGGGAGCAAATTGACATAAGCCATGGCCTCTCCATTCTGTACTGAAATGTACCAGGTGGCATACCATTGTGTTGCTGTCTGCGTGATGTGTGACATGTGAATGATCCCTGTGTGTTGGGTGTCTGTTGGTAATGGGATTGGCACGCAGCATGCATTTCATTGTGCCAGGGTTTTGGCCTCCATATGGCCATGGATCTGTATATGTGTGTATGATGGCCCATGCATTGGTTTGGTTCACTTTCACATCTGTTGTACTATGTCATGCTTTGGTTTAGTGCGGTTTCCGGGTCACTCACCTCCATCTCCTGATGTCGCTGCACCCGTCATCATTTCACTGAAGCCCTCAATGGACTCCATATTTATACTGGTCCTGCAGGTCTCCTCCCATCGCATCAATTTGATGGGTGAGAGGGCTCCCCCGCCTGTAGCCATGGCCTCCCTGCCATTTGATGACAGGATGTTTTGCACCCAGAGACGTAGGTCATCCCATCTCTTCTTACAGTCTTTCACCGTGTGGGGCATGGTGCCAACCGCTGTCACCTTCCATGCCACCTCCTACCATATTTGTTTTTTCCGGAGTTGCACTTCCCTTTTCAGGTTGTTGGCGAACACCTTATCCGTATGTGCTGCCTGCGTATCAGCAAGCATGTTGAGCTCCTCATCGGAGAAGCGCTTCTTGCGCAAGTGGTGGGTGGTCTTGCGGGTTGCCTTAGACATGATGGATAGTATGACCCTGCTCTCCACTCATTGGCACTGCTGGGTTGAGAGGATTGCAATGGATTGTGTTTTTTAAGCTGGCCGCCGGCACATTTCCCGTTCCGGCGCGATGACGTTACTTCAAGGTCCGGTATTTGCATTATGGTTTTACCGGGTCATTATTAAGGGGTTGCTCCTTGGGGGAGGCGGTATCGGCGGGTCCCGTGATGGTGAAATCGGGGGGGTTGGAGGGCCTTTAGCGGCAGGGCAGTTCAGCCATTACCGGCATGGGGGTTCACACGTGCTCAGGCACTCAGCCACTATTAGCGGCGTCAAGGGTGCATGAATGCGCTATTACCACCATGTCGGTAATGACTGCATTTTTAGTGGGATTCTCATAATGACACCCTGTACACTGACAACAAAATTATTTTTAGAGGCTGACAATTTTGAAATATTAGGCACTGGCAACATTTACAATTTAGGTAGGCACTGTGAAGTGTGTTGTGAAGGATTACACCTTTGTGGCTCTGTCTGCAAATTTGGCATGTTTGATTTCCACAAAGTAAAAATAATACTCACGTTTGTGGACCTGACTTGGAAAGTACTCAAATCCTTTGATAACCACAATGACAATATTTTTTACAAAATTGTTGTTGAGACATGCTTTGCAAAAGGAAAATGATTGCAGCTTTTTTTCTACATCATATGCGGGAGTCTACACAAATATGACTTATAACTGAGGTAAAACTAAAATATCTCATCTAGAAACTCTATTGTATTTTAAAGACTTAAATACACCTAGCAAAACAAAGTCTGTGATAAGACTGCATGCTAATAGTAATTGCTTGATTTTGATTATAACGGTTTATTGAGAGGTCACCCTGAACACAGGGAGTTCCTCCCCCCCCCCCCACTCAAGATGTCATGCAACAAACTGTTTAATGGATTGTTTTATTCAGCCCTATTTCAGATGCATATCATGTCCCTTGGATCCCTCCCCCTGAGCTACCAATGAGCCAAGAACCTGGCCAGTGTACAGGAAATATATTTATATTTATTTGAATTAGAGGTTATGAAACTCGCACTGAAATGTCAAACACCACTTTATCCATGGAACAACACAATAAACTCCCCTCAAAATAAATGAATTACAGAAGTGAGTTTTTTTCTACAGATTTGGACAAATGCATATGGCAATTATGATTTCACCCACACCTTTGGTTTAAAATAAATGCATGGTGATTTGGCAGTTTGTTTTTAGACCCCCCTACTTTGGTCTAGGTTGAGGAAGTCTGACAGAAAAATTAGGAGGATTGAAGAATTTTGGATTTCAGACCCCCTCCACTGAATGGCATGTGTTGGGGAAAGTTGGACAAAAAGATTGGACTGATTTAAGAACAAAGACGCCCCTCTTCCTTGAATTCAGGGTCAACAGGACAAAAATTATTACCCAATTAAATTGTAGGCTATAGTTTTCAGCGCACACTGGGACGTTTTGTTAATTTCGAATTGTAACTAAAATCACCCTGTTGTGTTCTGCCAAAGGGAAATAATTAACTTTATAATTATATTTATATCTACACAGTGTCCCCCCCACTATAAAGGGAAAGGATTTAATTCAAGCAGACTCCCCCACCTTTTGGTTGCAAAGAGTTCACTTCTACTTACATAGAAAAAATGTGTTTAAAGTTCAGGAAAGATAACTGGATGTCAGGACCATCTGGAAAGATATGGTAGGGATCTAGTCACTCTACTGCCGTGGACGGTCCCACGCTCACCACCATAGGACCCAGTCAGCTTTTAGGCCTTCCTAGAAATAGACAGCTCCACCGAGATGCACTCTCAGCAATCTCCTCTGGTGTTTCCTCGCAGCTGTCAGATGGTAATTTTCAGCAGCTCTGTCGGATGGTACATTTCAACAGCTATGTCCCTTCCTCATTGTGCATTCCACCTTATATAGCAGCAATGACACCATCAAGTTAACAATCCTGGGGAGTACCGTGGAAGCGTTCTAGCAAATAGTATTGAACAGTTACCCTTCTCTCTCCTTCCAACTCCTACCTTTCTCTAGAGATTGGTTTCAGAGTCTGGAACAGACATTTTACAGCTTCATTTGTAATCAGCATTTGTTCTCATGCCACAGTTTTGGCAAAAACAAGTCATATGGCAACGCTTCATAGTTTTAATCACAACTGCCATAATATATATATATATATATATTCCGATTCAGCTAATCATGGGGAATTAAATAAGACGAAAGACATATCCACTATTTTGCATGGCTGTATGGCATTTTTCTGGTGTTTTCACAAACAGATTAACCATTAGGAACATGCAATTTATTCCCCATATACCTCATTTCACCCTCCACCCGTTCACCAACTCTTAAATTCAGTGCATTTTCAGATCAGCCAGAAACCCATTTTAGATGGCCATTACATTTCCCTGAGTCATAGGTGGATGAATTTTATATCACCAAAATCGCCAGGAAATTACCTAAAAAAAGACACATACATTCTTGCAATCAATACAATATATGTAGCTGAGAAAAAGGCATAAGTTATAATAGTCATTTTAAACAAACGGAATCTACATCTCTGCACATATGAGCTTGCCTTCATCCAGCACCATTTGCCATTTCTGGGTAAGTGTTTTTTGTTATCTCTTTGAAGTTGGTTGCCTGTTTGAAGTTGGGGTTTCTGCCTCCCTTAAAGATAGGTTATTGCTTATATTCTGGTCATGCTGCAGCCAAGGGAAATTGTCCTGCAGAGACAGCAAGTCTAACGGCCACTTGGTTTTCCACACCTTTCGAGCAAGCCACATTTTATTGCAGTTGTAAAAAAACTAGGGGGATGTAAACCAGGCTTTCCATTGGGGAATTGTGATATTTGTCCCCCACCAAGCAAATGGTTTGCCTTGGGCCTACAGAAACCTTGTCATGGAAACAGAGTGGGATTTTATTTTCAAATGTCTGCTGGTATTTTGTATGTGAAACATAATATATATAATATTACTTTTTTTTCAACCCACGCCATGTCTTTTTCCCTGACATTTTCAATTTAGCAAGGGTGCATTTCTTACATTTAAACTGCAAACACACATGCAAAGTTGTTTTTGTGCCAGTGTTTTAAAATCCAGTTTTTCCTGGACCCTGGAATTCCTTCTTCCTTTGTGAATTAATGCTGCTTTTCCTTTGGTAATGCGAGGTAGGCCTTTTCACATGGCCTTTAAGTTTTAAATTGCAAACACACACACAACGCTGTTTTTGTGTCGGTGTTTAAAAATCCTGTTTGTCATGTGAATGGGACCCTTGAATTTCTTATTCACTTGTCAATAGAAAAAGCTGCTTTTCTTTTCCTTTGGTAATGACGGGTAGGCTTTTTCCACATGGCCCTTTAGCTTGGTTAGTTTGAGACCTTTGGTTACACCCCACATGCCCCTCCCACTTTTCTTTCTAGATTCTTTGGTGGGGAAGAGCAAGAAAACCATTGGGGTTTCATTCAAAGTCCCTTTTTTCAAATGTTCTTTCTTCTGGAGCCAGTCTGGCTCAATTTCCTTCATTAGGGAGTGGGCACTCCAGTCTCCCCTTCTGTCTCTGGGTTGGGGATGTAGCAAAGCACCCTATTTTTTCCTTCATTAGGAAGTGGGCACTTCAGCATCCCCTTCCATCTTTGGGTTCAGGGGAGTGGCACAGCACCCGCTTTCATCCTTCTTGCCAGCGTCCCTGGCATTCTCACTGGACTCCCCTTTCTCCTTCAGGCTGAAGGTTAAGGAGGTTAGTTCGCTAATAATTGAAAGAAAAAGAGGTTCAGTACTTTTTGCACTATTCTCAAAATGGCTGAACCCACAGTGGGGGACAACCCACCTTCCTACCCTGCAGGGTACACAATAGCAATAAACCAAAGGAAAGCTCTAGTAAAATGTGTCAGTTATTATTGTACATTGGAAGAAACCTTAGTAAGGTCCTAAAACAAATATAAACCTACACTTCAATCAGATAGTACAAAAATAATTTTCAATTTTATTACATAAATTATAGCACATAGTTAATCATGTTAAAAAATCATGATACAGTACATACAACTCAAAGATACTTAATACATTAGTGCAAATCTAACATTTGATCCTACATACCACACATTGATCCAGGATAAAGATTTCATACAATATTTAAATGCTGGAGCAAAAGCGTAGATTCAATAACCAATTTTTCCAACACTATTATCAACTGCCCTACTTGTACAAGTGTCTCTCCTGTGTGTGCTTTAATCTGCTGGACATTCATCAGGGGCTGTACATTTTCTATTTGTGTGTCATATACAAATTGGAGATGTATTCCAAACATACACAACCAGGATCTTCCCGATGTACCCTCTATAGTGTGTCTGTAATGACTCTTTAAAGAACACCTGCATCCCTGAATGTTGCTGATGCAAACTTAATTACTTCAAATGCGTCCACCTCTCACACTCTTGCTAATCTTCAATTCTACGGTAAACTTTATAATCTCACTCTCAAAGACTCTACCCTTCGATAATGTGTGCCTAAATTCAATGGTGTTCCACTATCTTTATGTACAGAAGATGGAAATTTGGAACATCCCTTAGATGTATTGTCTTCTTCCAACCCGCATCAAGGGGAATTTTGTTACTCCTTCTTATTTCTTGGAAGATTAATCTGCACTTCGTAGGTCTTGGTTCATCTCAGGGGATAGAAAGCTAGCTGTCTGATGTGTATCCTTTGTGTATCCTGTCTCCATATTGAATCAGTACTTTTTACTTTTTAATCATATTTCCTTGGAAGATGGATGTTGCATTTGAGAGAAAAATATTACGTAGAAAGAGACATCACATTTCAACACTTAAAATTGAAAGAGGGAAACATTACATAAAACTAGACACCGTATTTCAGAACATCCATTTAGCAAATTTTTTGCCCAAAGAATATTGATTAAAATACTCACCTGTTATAATTCTCCATCCAAGGATTTCACTCCTCAGATGGTTCCTCTGCTTGAGTTTCATTTGGCTCCTCAATCAGTCATAAAGTTTGTCTGGGATGACAGTTTATCAACTGATTGATGTGGACCCATCTTTCTTCTGTCTGTTCTCCTTTTGGAATGCGGATCTTGTAGGGAAGAGGTGATATTTGATCTACAATTTCATAGGCACCATGCCAAGATGGAAGAAATGTCTGCTCCTTGGCTCGATTCCTTTGATAATTGTACAGGTAAACCTTGTCCCCTACTTCATATTATTGGTGCCTTAATAATGCCACCCCACAATACCTCAAAGATAGATTCAAGAGACATTCCTCTATCCTCCCCACAAGAATTGCCAATTCCAACCTCCTCACAGTACCCAGATTTAAACTATCCAAAACCGGAGGAAGCAGCTTCCTGGTGAAAGCAGCCCAGTTTTGGAACTCCCTTCCTCCTGCCTTTGGGCAGACCAAACATACCCACACTTTAGGCACAATTTCATTCACTGGATCAAGGAAAATGACCACTAACACTTACTCAGTGCTTCTCACCTGTATTTCATGTATATAGATCCCCCTTTACCCAGTCCTCCCTCCCTGGCCCCTTTAACTTAGCTTCCTTAGCGACCTACTCCCTGTGCATCTCTTCTGTATATATGTATATATATATATATATATATATATATATATATATATATATATATATATATATATATATATATTACATATATATATATATATATATATCACATGGCCACAGTAGTGGCCATTTAGTTATGGTTAAGTTGCTGTTTCCATACAAAGAGCACTTTTTGGGTGGCTTATAACTTCGCTCCCCCTGGACGAATCCTCACCAAACTTTGCAAAAAAAGTATATGGCCCACTCTGAATTTTTTCAAAAAGTTTGGTGAGGATTCGTCCGGGGGGGCAAAGTTATAGGCGGGGTTCCAAAACTTTTTTTTTCCCATAGACTGAATGGGAAAAAAATTGTGCTCGTGCCTACAGCCCAAACCGCTGGATGGATTTTCACCAAATTTGGACCAGGAGCAGCAGCTTGGTCCCGAAAGCGCGCTTTTGCAAATTTGGTGAAAATCCGTCGTTTTTTTAAAATGACCAAAAAGTAGGTTTAAAAAAACTAGTGATATCTGAGTTCAGTCCGTGGACACACTTCCCTGTTCGCTCCGCAGACAGTGTCCTGAATGGCCAAACGGCTTGCGTGATGTCCGCGGACATGCAACGTGTTCGCTGATTGGACGGTGTTAAGCGTGAAGCGCGTCAGATTTTCGGTAGAGCCCGCCATCTTGGATTTGCGGATGTCCGCGGACAGTGCGGTGAAAGTTTGTTCAAAATGTGTATTTAGTAGAGTGTGTTGGTGTGTAGGAGTGTTTGGGGAGGATGGAAGGGTATGAGATAGCTTAAATGTTGTGCTTTTTTATGTGGTAGACATTCTTTTTGTGTTCGATTTGTCTGCGAACATCACAGGTGTTCTGAAATGTTCTAAATAAACTGAATGGGGGTGTTCTGAGGACTCAATATGTGTCCGTTTTGTTCGCAAGCAAGCTGAAACTGTTCAAAGAACACTCGCGGTGTCCTGAAATGTTCGCAAATAAACAAAATGGGGGTGTTCTGGGGACGCTGTCCGTATTGTTCTGTGGCAAGTTGAATGTGTTCTAAGAACACTCGGGGTGTCCTGAAATGTTGGCAAATAAACAAAATGGGGGTGTTCTGATGACGCTGTCCGTATTGTTCGTTGTCAAGTTGAAAGTGTTTTAAGAACTCTTGCGTTGTCCTGAAATGTTCGTAGGGGGTGTCCTGAAGACACTGTCCGTATTGTTCGATGGCAAGTTGAAAATGTTCTAAGAACTGTCTCGGTGTCCTGAAATGTTCGCAGGGGGTGTCCTGAAGATGCTGTCCGTATTGTTTGATGGCAAGTTGAAAGTGTTCTAAGAACACTCGGGGTGTCCTGAAATGTTCACAAATAAACAAAATGGGGGTGTTCTGAGGACGCTGTCCTTATTGTTCGTTGTCAAGTTGAAAGTGTTCTAGGAACTCTCGAGTTGTCCTGAAATGTTCGTACATAAAAAAAATGGGGGTGTGTTCTAAGAACACACGCGTTGTCCTGAAGTGTTCTAAGAACTCTCGCGGTGTTGTGAAATGTTCGTAGGGGGTGTCCTGAAGACGAACTAAGAACACTCACGGTGTCCTGAAATGTTCGCAAATAAAGAAAATGGGGGTGTTCTGGGTGACGCTGTCCGTAATGTTCTTTGGCAAGTTGAATGTGTTCTAAGAACACTCGGGGTGTCCTGAAATGTTCGCAAGTAAACAAAATGGGGGTGTTCTGATGACGCTGTCCGTATTGTTCGTTCTCAAGTTGAAAGTGTTCTAAGAACGCTCGCATTGTCCTGAAATGTTCGCACATAAACAAAATGGGGGTGTGTTCTAAGAACACACGCGTTGTCCTGAAGTGTTCTAAGATCCCTTGCGGTGTCCTGAAATGTTTGTAGGGGGTATCCTGAAGACGCTGTCTGTATTGTTCGATGGCAAGTTGAAAGTGTTCTAAGAACTGTCTCGGTGTCCTGAAATGTTCGTAAATAAACAAAATGGGGGTGTGTTCTAAGAACTCACGCGTTGTCCTGAAATGTTCGTAGGGGTTGTCCTGAATACGCTGTCCGTATTGTTCGATGGCAAGTTGAAAGTGTTCTAAGAACTGTCTCGGTGTCCTGAAATGTTCGCAAATAAACAAAATGGGGGTGTGTTCTAAGAACACACGCGTTGTCCTGAAATGTTCGTAGGGGGTGTCCTGAGGACGCTGTCCGTATTGTTTGTTGTCGAGTTGAAAGTGTTCTAAGAACTCTTGTGGTGTCCTGAAATGTTCGCAGGGGGTGTCCTGAAGACGCTGTCCGTATTGTTCAATGGCAAGTTGAAAGTGTTCTAAGAACACTCGGGGTGTCCTGAAATGTTCGCAAATAAACAAAATGGGGGTGTTCTGAGGATGCTGTCCCTATTGTTCGTTGTCAAGTTGAAAGTGTTCTAAGAACTCTTGCGGTGTCCTGAAATGTTCGCACATAAACAAAATGGGGGTTTGTTCTAAGAACTCTCGCGTTGTCCTGAAATGTTCATAGGGGGTGTTCTGAAGACGCTGTCCGTATTGTTCGCTGGCAAATTGAAAGTGTTCTAAGAACACTGGTAATGTCCGCGGACATTAAAAGTTTCCATAGGCCATAGTTGAAATGTTTTACTCTATGGGTGTGATATGCTGCGGTGGTTGTGGCTAGGGCATAGAGTGTATAATATACTTACTGTTTAGTTTAGTAACTGGAGTACATGTATTTCTTGTTAATTTCTGTGATAAAAGAAAATAGCATGTTAGTATTAGTATTTTGTAATGACTTTCGCATTGTATAATCAACATTTTTTTTTTGGACCTTCATATTTAGTAGATTACAAACCAGAGTACTCTGCAATTTGCTCAGTTTCTGTGTTCGTTGCTAAAATCATTGGGTGTGTGGGAGAAAAAAAATCCATGTTGGATAAAAAAAAACCTTTTTCTGTTATGCTACAGTTTATTTGTTTGTTTTCAGTGTTCATTTGTTGTTTCTGGCTACTGCTTTATACATTGGGTTGTTGCATTTTTTTTGGAGCAGTAACATATTATTTATTTGTTTGGATGTTATGAAATATTGGAGCAGTTAGATACCAGTAGGCGTGTTCTAACTGTCTATTTTTTTATATATTTTAGTGGTATTGATTTATCTGTTTGGATATTGTTAAATTTTGGGACAGTTAGATACCAATTGGCATATTCTAATCGTCTATTTTTTTATATATTTTAGTGGTATTGATTTATCTGTTTGGATATTATTAAATTTTGGGACATTTAGATACCAATTGGCGTATTCTAATTGTCTATTTTTTGCTCTAATTTTGTGGTATTCATTTATGTGATTTTTTACTACAGGTTTACTTGAGGTTTACGTACAGTTTAGTTATCAAATTTTGGTTTTAAGAACATTAAATAAGCATTTGTAAGATTTGCTGGTAATCTCTGCTTTAGAGTAATGGTACTATAATTACATTGAAACCATCCACATTTCTTTTTTACATATGCATTGTAGTGCCCTGAATTGGTTGTGGCTCCTGCGTGGTAGATTATACCTATTGTTGTGAAGGTTTTCTTACCAAGTGATATTTGACCATGTGTGAATCCAGTCAGCTTGCAGTGGTTTTTGGTACCATCTGCATTGTAACGTAGAAGCATTAGTATTACGTATTTACTATGTGTTTGTATTACTAACGTGGAGTGATTATCTGAATTGCAGGTAGAACATAATCTACCATGGTTTGCATTTTGTACAAGTTGCTGAAATGGAATGGATTCACAATTAGGTATTGATATATATACGAAGCGTTCATTGGGGATTTCTTCTTGTGTCACATTGTTGCAGAGAGTGCATGTATGTTTCCACATGTATGAAATCTGGAAGATTTCATTTATAGGTATGTTTTTGTTTTCCAGTAATTGTAGTAAGTACATTAGAAATTCTTGTGGATCTTCCTGTGAGTTTATAGTGAATTTCACCATTCCAGCACAGTAGTCCAATTGTTGTCTTATTCCATAAACACTATACGTGTTGTCAGGATTGTTTGCTGCATTTCTGTGAAGTACTAACATTTGAAAACACAATGGGTCTGTACTGAGTAAGTAAATGTTGTCAACAATTGGTGGTAATTGAAATAGAACATTCATTGCTACACTTGCGTAGCAAATTACACAAATTATATTTGACAGTTTAAATGGACCAGGTAGTTCTGTATCTGACTGCTTTTTTTGGAGTTTGTCTTCCTTCTTTGAAGAAGTACCTGGTTTACTTTCCCTAATTGATTCTTTTTTGCTTGTGGTACTTGATGAAGTACTACTTTCTTTTACTCTCTTTGGAGGATTTGCAGTGACATCATGTTGCTTTTCTGTTTGATTTATTTTTCTTTTATAATGTTTTACTTTTTGTGGAACAGAATATGTGTTTAAATGGGGAGTGTATAGTGAGCAAAGTCTATTGTATTCTAAAATGCAAGGAATATCAGCGTTTATTTTACTTGCATCAAAGTTGATTAGAAATAGACCGTCAAGTCTACGTAAGCGTGATAGTGCTACGTAGCTCATGCCTTCTTTAAAGACTGTGTTACCAATATCTATCATTGCTTTGTCTAGGGTAAGACCTTGTGATTTATGAATCGTGACTGCTATGCAAGAGTTAGAGAAAATTGTTCTCTGCGTACATACATGTCTTTGAAGAGAAGGAATCGAGCTGTTGAGCGTCCTATCCTTTTAACTTCTGAAAGTTTTTCAAAGAGTATAATGACAAACTGAATTTTGTTGTCACATGGGTATGTTTGAAAGCCAACAACTGTACCCAGTGCTCCATTAACTAGTCCTTGGTCCACGTCAAGGTTACGTTTAAACATTACTTTGCAATTTAAGGATAATTTTAATATCTTTTCTAAGCCTGCTGTGTTTGAGATTGATTTTTCTAAACTATTTAGTCTTGTTGTGGCTTGGTCACACATAGGTAGTGTCATACCATGTACATCTAGTTTCTCTGTGGCGCTAATTTCCATTATTGGTTGCATTTCTTTACTTAACATTATTTCATTGAATTTGAAACAGCATGCAAGAGTTGGCATTAAGGCCATACAATTGACATTTTTGTGGGCTAATTGTTCCATAACATCTGTAGCACATGCATTATCGCCATAAAGTGCATTAATTTGCCGGGTTTTCAATATTGTTTCTGCTTCTTTAGAGAGTATACCAACTCTGATACTTTTTAAGATGTTGGCATAAGTGAGATCTGCAGATTGCCGCATGTTTTCTGTTAATTCTCTGTATTGGAAATGTTGCCAAAGGTTGACATTTCCAATGCTGCCAGCAGTTTTACGGCTGAGTTTGTGTCCTAATGTTTTAAAAATAGGCTCACCTTTTACTGGTGTCAATTGAAGAAGATCTCAGAAAACAATAATGTGTTTTCCTGCAAAGAGCTTTTCATAGTTTGTTTTCAGTACTTCTTGTAATCTGAGGTGAATCAAAGCCAACATTAGGTTGGAGACCATGCTCACTTCATCTATTAGTAGTATTTTCATTTGTTTCAATACTCTGCGTAGTTCTGTTGCAGCTTGTGCAGAAAGTTTGTAATAGTCTGGTGTTCTTTTGGCAATAGTAGTAATCGGTTTAAAGTGACACCACCTATGTTGAAGGCAGCTAAAGCTGTGGGGGCAGTGACAACAGCTGACAGTTTGTTGTTTGTTAATTGTTGAAGGAATTTACTGATGATTTTGATTAGGAATGTTTTGCCAGAACCAGCTTCACCACTGACGTACAGTAGTATAGGTTTATAATTATGGCAGGAACATTCTTTATTTTCATGTTGTACACCATGTGCAATTTGTTTTGTTACTTCTTCAAAAATGCTGCGTTGTTCGTTGTTTAGTTTTGATTGTAGTATAGTTAAGTCTTCTTTATCTTCATACTGACACATGGTGTTTTCTACTTCTATCATAGCTAATTCTGCCTCATTTATTATTAGTGGTTCTCCCAGTGGTTCTTGGCTTCCTGTTACAGAAGGTTGACTACTGCCAGGAGTGTCTTTATCTAGTTGGGCCTGGAGTTCTTCTTCGTGTTGCTTTTCATTGTGCAACATTGTTTTGTATTGTGTAAAGTTTACATCAGTTATAGTGCTTTCATTTGCTTTGAAAGCATCTTCATATGAGTCATAGTTTTCTAGTATGTCTTCTTCTTTTCTCCATGGTTTAAAGAGTTGTAGCAGGGACATGTAATATATTTCTTTATGTTGAGGAGTCTTCAATGACAATTTGATACGATTAATTAAATTTGGTTTAGTGAGTTTAACTAAGCTGCCTTCACAATTTGTCACTCTGTATTTCCCTTTTTTTTCATCAGGTTTTATATTATTTTTGTATGTGCATTTTTGGGCTATGTGGTATAGACACATGGTTTCCAAAGTATTACTTCTGTTTGGGTAGTATGTGTCCAATAAATTCTTTTTTTTAATGTCTTGGCTGTTGGGATCATGTGTGGCTATTGTTTCTATATCTTCGTATGTTTTTAGAACTCTTTTTCTAGATTTAGCTGGACCAAGACTTAGCCATACTATATTTTCAGATTTACCATACAATGCAGTACCAGTTAAACAATCAGCTGCTTCATATGATCCACATTCTCTATGGGAGAGCATTTTTATGCCCAAGCTGTATAATTTCGGAGACACTGTTTTATCTGATGACAGGTCATTACAGAGGTCTTGGAGCTCTGTCTTTTCTGCTTTGGTTAAGTATGCTGTGACATATCGTGCAACTGCAGTAGAATTGTCTGCAATGTACTGCACATCTATGTTTACATTCCATAAGTGGGCAATGATTGCATTATAATCATTGATATATTTTTCTTCTTCTTTTCTTTTTATGTAATATGTATTTTTAGGTGATTTACCTTTAACACTATGGCCCTCATTACGACCCTGGCGGAGTGGGTTTACGCCAGCGGTATTCGTGGCGGACCCGTCCGCCCTACTACGAGTTCCCGTAGCGCCATGGAGCCTTTCTCCGCCTGGTTTTTCCGGGCGGAGAAATCCATGGCGCTAAGGGACCTTGTTGTTAATTACGCAACCGTACTTTACGGTGGCGTAATTAACGCCTTCCCCACTCCCATTATACCCTATGGGGCAAGAATGGGAATGGGGAAGGGTAAAATGGGGATTGGGGATTTACCGCTCCGCCAAGGTCGGCATGGGGCGGAAAATCCACCAACCCCCATGGCGGTATCGGCAGCTTTCCGCCGTGCTCCGAGGTGCATTTAGCACCGCGATTTCCGCCAGGGTCGTAATGAGGGCCTATGTCTAACTGAAGACATGAGGTTGTTCACTTGACCTGTATTTGTAACTGGTCTAGGGAAACCAAATCGGCATTTGGTGTAGCATTCCCTTTGTTTTTGTATTTGCGACAACAATATTTGCCACATTTATGTCTTTGAAATTGTAAAATGTGTGCATGAAGATCACTATTTGTGGATTCTGATGGAATTTCACAAGTGACATATTTTTCAATAAACTATAAAACAGTGGCATGACTGTCTTGACCAAATTTATGAGAATCTTTAATCCATAAAAGCATGTGGATATGTGGTGCTCCTCTGGCTTGGTATTCTTTTCTCCAAAAGAAGTGTTGCACTTCTCCAAGGGGACGACCAGTTTTATTACAAATAAAATGTAGCATAGCAATGAAGCGATGGTGAAAATATCTTGAAACATTAACAGGATCCAAAGAACAATGTTCTCCTGGTGTTAGTATATCTATGTTTGTTTTGTTTTTATTTGATATGTGTAGGAAATCATGTAAATCTTCCCATGCATATTCTGCACAACTTAATGTAACAAACCAAGTGGGTGGGCCAAGGTTTCTGATCATACAACGTACATCTCCATGACATCGAAACCAGTACTCTTTAGTACCACGCATATTTGCTAATAGATTTGTAATATTTTATTGTAAAACCTCATCTTTTTGTTGCACTTTTTGTAATAATTGTGTAGCTGTCATATTTTGAAAGTGGGATCCTGATTTTAATTGTGTGCAACTCTATAACATAAAGTTGCTTGTTCACTTTCAAAGAGTAGGTGGAATATGTATTCCACATTTTTTCTAAATCTGGGATCTTCAGAATACATCCGTAATGAGCGGTATTCTGAAGCTGATATTTGAATAGGTCTATCATCATATCTTCCTCCTTTGCCAGTAGGAAAGAGTAGAGGAAACGCACATGCTTCTATACTTTTTCCCCATATGCTGATTGGTGATCCTTTTGTTTGACGCATTTGGTATGTTTCCAGTGCATCTTCTATGGTGTCATTAGAGTGCAAAGGATGAATTGTATAATGGTCTAAAGTATTTGATATTGTAGCAGGATCTAGTAGCTCAAATCGACCAGCTTCTTGTGTTTCTTGAATTATTTCAGTTGTATCTTTCAAGTTTTCTTCAATATTAATTTCTTTGTAATATTCATTATTCTCTTTAAGATAGTGTAAGGCTTGTCTAACTTTATGTAAATCTACCAGCTTTTGCCATATTTTTTTGTCTTTTGTAGGTACTCCATTTACTAAGATAATTAAAGATTGCTGCATTGGACGTTGCACTCCTAGAATATGCACATTTTCTTTTAGATCTAATGGTAAATAAACTACTTTTCCACGAAAAGGCTTTACCAATTCAGAGGGAGGTAATTTTACTGTTTTTGGTTGAAGGCGTATTATTGCTTGAAATGGGTGTACTGTTTGAATTATGATGCTCTCATACAAATAAAGTTGTTGTAGTGGTTTTGGTAGTGGGTACAATTCCAAATTATTTGTGATAGCACATGAAGGAGTTTGGTTGTTGTCAAGTTTTGTAGTGCAGTAACTTCAAAGTATTAAGGGGTCACTTATTTCGTATTTGTTTTCTGCTACAAGGTAGAGAGCTAATTCAAACCATTTATAATCTTCATTGTCTTCTATTTTATATGATAGGTCTACAGTTTTCGTGTTACGTTTATAAAAAGTTCTGCGGCAACATACACATACATGGTTTGGTACTTCAGCTGATGTACTTTTAAATTTTAGTATTTCTTTTTTGTATGTGTTTAGCAAAAGGTTGCCATGTGTAGAATTGTTGCTAATTTGGTTTAAAGCTATTTCATTCTGTAAATGGCTTTCACTTCCAAAATATTTTTTCTGGATATAGTCAATTTCTTGAAGTAGGTCTTTCGCTGTACCATGTAGAAGAATGTTATTTAAATTTGCTAGTGCTAAAGCAGGACTTTTAGCATAGTACAGTTTATAGACTAGATTTCTTATAGTTGAATGATGTGTTGATATTCTTTTGATATCATGGAAGGTGGTTTTACAAGTAGGTCCTGTAATGCAGGCCAATGAATGTCCTTGTACTCCTGTGTATTTGCGCACTGGACAGGTATCCATATGTTGCAGTAGTTTAATTTTGATTTTGTCTTTGCTTTTTACATATTGATTGAGGAATTGGCGTAAAGACTTGAACAATTGTTTAGGAATGTTACATATTAACGTGCATGGCCATTTGTACACTAGACGTTCTGATTCAGTTGAATGGAGGGGTAATTCTAAGTTTTCAGGGCAAATTTTTGTAAGGAGTACTTCTTGTTCCATTGTGGTATTATTAACTTTTTCATAACCTCGACCACTGCTATGTATGGCAATTGTATTTGTTTGCTTTTGTTTGCACGCTTCTTCATTAAAGTATGGTTCTGTGCTCGTAGTGTGACTCCATTCACCTCCGCAGATACTTAACAAGTTCTTTCTGTTGACATTTCGTTTATTGAGAAGTCTTTTTTGTAATTTAGTTATTAGTTTTGTTAGTGGTTTCATTTTGTTTAACACTAAAATAAATAACTTTCTTTTGAGAAGAATTGCACTATCTATCAACGCTTCTAAAATTAATTTCCTACGATAGGTTTTAAACATTGAACCTGATTTCTCAAGATTTTGAAGGACTTTGTGACGAAACATTTTGGCTAAAATACTTTTCTTGGTATGCTTACTTTGCACTATATTAAAATTTAAAGAAGTAGTTTTATCTGTAGTGATAGCTGATTTTCTGTTAATTGTTTTTTGGTTTGTTTTATATTTTGATAGAGGAGGCAAAGTTTTTGTACTTGAAACTTCTTGTGTTTCACTTAATGACTGTATTAGCTGTTTTGTTTCAACTTTTTTTTACAAATTCTGCTAGAGATGGATGCTTATGTTGGACACTTTTATTTTCATTTGCTCTACTTCTGCGTTGCTTTCTACGGACTTGACTTTTGATAGGCATTCTTTAGAGTTTGTTGAAAAAAATAAAGAAGGTATGGGTTGGGGTGTTCTGCAATGTAAGTGTGCTGTGTGCATGTGTGTTTGAGTAATATGATGTATGTAATGGTGTCTGATTGTGCATTGGGAACTACAACTAATAGGGATGTGTATTCTTCAATTAATATGTTACTAAACTCAGGTTCAGATGACAGATAAAAATAAGCTGGTGGTGTGGAGAAGTACAAATAGTAAATGTAATGTATACAATAAAAACAGTTGATTGTTCTATAATACGAAAATTCTAGCGGTTGAGTTGGGTAATTTGTGTGTCCAAAACTAGTAATTTGTGCGCCATTCTGGCTGTAAATCGCTGTTTAAGACATGGGGATTTTTGGACAGAATGGTGCACAATCTCTATTTTTAGGCACAGAAATAGCATGAATTAACTTTACAGTATGTTTGAGTAATATTACAAATATTATGGTGATATTCTACTTACTTTTTTTCTAAAATGAGCAGTTTAATTCTTAGTTCTTCTTTGTTCTTGAAATTCGGCTGCTTCTTTTCAGAAGAATGGTCTTCACTGCAATTGTAAAAGAAACAAATTAGTAATTTTGTTTGTATATAGCATTGTTTTTAATTTAGATAATGATTTTTTTAATTGAAATCCTCAGCGCCTTCCTTAAAACCATTAAAACTATCTTATTCACCTAAGACACGTCGCACCAGTTCAATACATATGATATGTTCTTAATGAACAAATTGTATTGCAATGAGTAACTGTAACAAACAAAATATCTTTAGTATGTCTTGTGAAATTAATAATGTACCACTGAATACCACCATTTCTGTAACTAAGCTGTTCTAGGTAATAGTGCCTTAATGTCATGCTTAAATTAAAGTAATCAAATAAATAAATAAATAAATGTAATTCTATAAGTATTATTTTTTGAGATTTGAACATAGAGTGTGCATGCATGCAATTTTGTTTGAATATATGTAGTCTATAAATTTCATTTCAAAAATGTTAGTTTAACATGATTTGATAGTGTGTGTATAAAGAAAGTCAATAGTATAAAGGTTTATAAGTGATAGTTTATTTTAGGAAATTGGAAAAAAGACAGTAGATTCATTTTACAGATTACACAAGCTAAAAGTCAGTTTGAAAATGTGTTCATGTACTGTACAGAAAATATGCATACCTGTAGTTTGTGTTCATGCATATGGATATGCATGGAGCTGCAAGTAGAAAGCAAGTAGAAATCTTGGAGACGTGTACAGTATTTCTTGCAGATGGTGCTTGCCAATGATATGACACTTGTACTCAGAGAGATTCACAGTACATTTGCAGTGCTGATCTATGATGATGCAGTTAGATGTAGAGGTCTTGAATGTGATTGGTGCATGGTCATTTGATTTCTCAGCTACATTCAATGAGGGAATGGCACAGAGAGTGAAGTGGAAATGGTAGAAGGGCTGTTCATGTTACGATATGTCCGCGGACATGGCGGTAGTTCGCGGACATCGGGAGTTATATCCGGGGATTTTTGGGTTCAGAAGTCATGCAAATGAGAATGAGCAGTGAAAGGGATTGGTCAGGAAAGTTTAGTGGGTGTGTTGTGCCAGGAGAGAGTTTCTCAGATACTCTTTTTGCTGAGCGAACAACAGATAGCTATGGCTGTGTGTTTCAGAAAACAGATTGTTTGGCTTTGGGGAGATTCGTGGATACATTGGTTGAAGGAGAATGCAGAAAGCTGTGAAGTAGCTGTAGATCTTGGATTTCCACATGTGGAAGTACACTGGCATGGAGTACATGGAATGAAGTGGTTGGACTTGCTATCTCTCTGTGCTACTTTGGAAACAAAGCAACATCCAGACATAATTGTAATTCATTGTGGAGGGAACAGTTTAGGACATGTGTCTGGAATTTCTTTGCAATTTGCTGTGAAAGAAGGACTTGGGAAAGTCATGGACATGTTTCCTAATTCTCAAGTAATATTTTCACGGATTGCGCAGAGACAAATGTGGCTTTGTTCTTCTTCATTTGGTCCACAAATGGAAAAAGCAAGGCGCAATGTTAATAAGGCTGTGTGTGCATTTCTGAGAGATTTTGGCATGTCCTCTTTTCACAATGAAAATATTATGTTTCGTAGTACATACATTTTTCGCAGAGATGGAGTCCATCTTACTTATGCTGCAATCAGATTTTTCTGAGAAATGTACAAAATGCATTGCAACCTTTTTTAGAAATACTGCATCCGTTTTGAAGTAGGTGTTAAGTATTTATAATTTTTGACATACAAACACCTCCCAAAGGCTCTTTTCAGAGCCACCACTTCCTCCCAGAGAAAAATGCCATGGTAACAATAGGGTAGCACCCCAATTTTTGTTAATGTTCGCGAACTGTCCTCGGACTTTTAAGAAATACAAAGGCCCTGCTTTATTTATCTTCACTTCCATTTTTTAACTGTGAAAGGCGGCTCTGAAAAGAGCCTTATTTTTTTTGATTTTTGTAATTTTGTATTTTTTTGGGGTTTTTTAGACACGACACACTAGGAGAGGAGGTGAAAGGATGGTAAAGGGGGGTACACCAACCACAGGGATAAGAAAGGGTGAGCTGAGAGCGGAAGATGTACAGTGGGTTTTATTTGGGTAGTGAGCAGGTCTTCTCGTGCTCTGAGACGATAGTCTCAAAAGCACTCCGAAGTCACTCCCCCTGCAGAGTACTGTGTCACAGTACATACATACAACTTTGACCCTCGAAAGGTAAGGGTCATCCGAATTCTGTATGGCCTGTGAGGCAGCTTGAGGAAGACGCTGTCCCACAGAGGTGGTTCTTGTGGTGACAGGATCAGAAACGGAGGATGAAGTAGAGGAAATCAACCTACTACGTTCTTCGCAAGGTACAACCTTGCGAATAGCCCCAAAGTGAAATGACCTTAGGTGTCGCTTCATGGTCGTGGTCCCAAAGCTGTACGAACCGTGCTTCCTGCGACTGAGTATCATTTTGCACTCATTGCAGATAACACGGTTCACACAAGCCTTAGGACCATTCCCATAAATGGAAAATAACCGCCACACCCAAGACTCACGTCTAGTGCGGGTAGTAGGGATTTCCTCTACCTCATTCTCATCATCCTCTTCTTCCTCCTCTGCATCCTCACTCCTGTTCCCCTCTTCAGGCCCTTGGGAAGGTGGTAGTGGTGGAGGGGGTGGGGATGGTGCTGAAGCAGGTGCAGCACCAGGTGGCAGTTCTGCAGCCAGGGATGCCATCTCGATGGTGTAATCAGCAAGTTGCTGGAGAAATAGCTGTGCTCTGAAGAATAGCCAGAAACACAATGAGAATAAGCTCTAGGGCATGGTCAAACAGTTTCAACAGATATATAGAAACTCAGGATTACTATCTGGGACTTGTGCCATGATGAGTTTTTAGGGAAAAATATTGTGGAATACTGGAAAATGTACTTTTAAATTGTTCGTGGACACGAACAGTGTCCGCATTCAGAACACGCGATCAGCATGGGCGCGGTCACATGATCCCTTCGCGAACAGTCCGCGAAGGAAGCTCCTGTCCGCAGGACACCAAATGTACAGAAATTGGTTTGCGCATGCGTGTTGATGTTCTACAGACAGTGTTCGGGTCCTGAATTAATTAAAAGTGCGTCACACATCAAATGAACATTTCTGGACATCGCGTATGTTCTAGAACAGTTTAAACTTGCTAGCGAACACTACGGACAGATATAGTGTTCTTTAGGACACTTCCATTTTCATTTGATTACGAACTTTTCAGGACATCAATTGTGTTCTTAGAACAGTTTAACTTGCTAGTGAACATTACGGACAGGTATAGTGTTCTTTAGGACACCTCCATTTTTGTTTAATTACAAACATTTCAGGACACCAATTGGGTTCTTAGAACAGTTTGAACTTGCTAGCGAACAGTACGGACAGGTATAGTGTTCTTTAGGACACCTCCATTTTCGTTTAATTACGAACATTTCAGGATACCGCTTGTGTTCTTATAACAGTTTCAACTTGCTAGCGAACAGTACGGACAGGTGCAGTGTTCTTTAGGACACCTCCATTTTCATTTAATTACGAACATTTCAGGACACTGCTTGTGTTCTTAGAACAGTTTCAACTTGCTAGCGAACAGTACGGACAGGTATAGTGTTCTTTAGGACACCTCCATTTTCATTTAATTACGAACATTTCAGGACACCGCTTGTGTTCTTTGATCAGTTTCAACTTGGTAGCGAACAGTATGGACAGATATAGTGTTCTTTAGGACACCTCCATTTTCGCGTAATTAGAACATTTCAGGACACCAATTGGGTTCTTAGAACAGTTTCAACTTTCTAGAGAACAATACGGAGAGGTATAGTGTTCTTCAGGACACCTCCATTTTCGTTTATTTACGAACATTTCAGAACACCCACGCTGTCCGCAGACATCTACATTGTTTTTAAAAAAATAAAAAATGGGAAGTAATTACAACACAATATAAAAATGTAACTATATTTCACATGTATTAATAATTTATGACAGAGAAGGTGAGGCAGAAACAGAAACAAAAACAGGAGAATTCAACATGATTGGTATCAGGTGAAGAAGGGATGGAAGTCTCATCAAAACGTTTTGGATTATGGAGAGGGTTTGGGGATAATTGACTGGGATATGGTGAGGGGGTAGAGGGGAATGTAGATGCACACACCTAACGTATTCAAAATCTTTAAGAAGTGAGTGTAGATAATTTTAAGTAATCTTTTAAGGTGCGGGGGAGGAAACGTGACCCTGGCACAGGATCACAAATACCTATCCGTACTGAGAAAAAAGAGGATCCAAAGGTAGGAGCCCTCCCGTCCCCTGCACACTATTAGTATCCCGTATAATAACGGTTAAGAGTAAATCTAAAATAAAGCATAGATATATGGTGATGTAAAATATGTAATCATATAATTTCAAGACAAACAAATGCTTCAAATTTTAGAGTTCAATGGTTAAAGACCATTTTAATTGAAGAACTATACATCAATAAATCTTGTGATGCTGAGACCAAAACCAAATATCAAATGATATACAATAAACAAATTGTTTGGGACCTTGTGGACCCAGTGCGTATATCATCACAACTCAAGTAAAAAATGGCTGACGCGTTTCGGGATCCTGTCCCTTCTTCTAGAGCCAAGTAAATTGTAAACTGTGAGAAAAATGAAATGAACAAAGCGCGTGTCAGGTTTTTTGACTAGTAAATACTCCTAAACAAAAGCACTCACCAAGCATGTAAAAAGGCAAAGGCAAAACCCATTAATTGTGGAATGATCCATTAAAATTCCTATATTTTTAAAGAACCAAAATATTGATCATATGTATTAAACCAGTTACATATTCTTCCAAAGGCACCAATCCTTCAAGGGGGAGTTGGCAATGTGACCAATAAATAATCCTCACAGTTGATTTGTCTGAATTATAGCCGAGATGAGGTGAACTAACATATTAATTATCTACATGAAAACATCACAGAAGATACCCAGATGTTGTTACAGGACACGGATTAGAAAGCACAGGTAGAGACTGACATACCTTTAAATAGTGTTCTTGAAAAGAAAAAGTGACAGCCTCAAGGGCGTGATGTGCGGGTGTCGGTCCTCAAAATTCAGGACGAGTGAACAACTTCTCTGTCAATGACATTTGTGATGTCATCTTTGATGTCCTGGGTGTTAGTCTTAGCAGTGCATGGTGGTGGCGCGAGTTATGGTTGCTTAGCTTACCATAACTGGCAAATTACAAGGGTTTTTCGGTTTTACTTGGAACCATAACGTCCCTTTAACAACGTTTTTTCACTGAATTTCATAGGTTTTTAGTAGCGCAACTTAACCATAATGCCCCTTTAACAAAGTATTTTTCACTGAAAATATATATATATATATATATATATATATATATATATATATATATATATATATATATATATATATATATATATATATATATGACTGTTCAGCAAAGTAACCGAAGCTGAAAATGTATATACTGTACAGCAATCAACCAATGTAACCTAAGCTGAAAATCTTCTTTTGCTCTTCTGCGCCCTGATACCCCTGGATCTGGCGTGCATTATGAATAATAAAACAAGCAAACAAACACACATATTCCTTCTTGCTGGTCTTTAGGTCATAATATGTATTCATTACTTCAGCCAACCTTTCTAAATTGCACTTAGCATATCCAAAATCATGCTGGTGGTGCTTTCTTAAATGTTCAATGTACTCATGAGTAGTGGACACATTTATCAGTGTCAGCTCTTGAGTTTGGTAGAGCAGATGCTGAGGTAAAATCATTGTTCATCCAGTCGTGACTTCAAATGGAGACATCCTTGTTGCAGAAGATGGTGTAGATCTAATAGCCATCAAGACAAGCAGTAATCAGATGTCCAAACTGGGTCCAGAGTCTTGCAAATCTACCCAAGGCAGTGTTATTCCCCTTTTTTGTAGGGGAGCTCTGTGTGTGAGTGAACTGGGTTGAGACAGAGCGTACACAAGACATCCCTTTAGGTAAGTGTCGAGGTCTTGGGCCATATTTGGCCGGTAGGCAAACCCGTGCAAGATTTCTAATGTCGTGTGAAACCCCTGACGACCGGCAGTGGCCACGTCATGGGTGTGGTTCAACATCATGCTTCGGAATGAGGTAGGTACTGCCCACTGGTCATGGCCAGATAGGGCTCTCCTTACCAACAAACCGTCTTGGATCCAGAACATCTTCAAAAACTTCATCAATACCCAGAGATCCTCTTTACCAGCACTATCCGACTCTGTTAGAGGAAAGCTCACAGGGTCTTCAATGTGATGATAACATTTCCCAATGATTGGGTCCTGTTTCTATGCAGTGATGAAATCTGCATCTGGGGTATCTTTATTCCACTGGGCTATCGAGAGTTCACTGTTAGCATGATGTTGTGACCTGGTGACATTGGCAATTTGGATTTCACCCAGCAGGCATTCCGTTTCTTTGAAATCCCCCAGCAGGGCTCTGGTTTCAGCCAATTGGTCAGCCAGGTCATTCCCAGTATTATCTGGGGCCTCAATTTTGAAATTACCCCTTATTTTCTTCCAAAAGATGTTCATGTCATTGGAGGTCACCAGATCTTCAATTGACTGAATCAGTTTGGCATGCTTTAGGGATTTGTTGTTGAAACAGTGCATGTCTCGATTCTTCCAGTTAATCAGGTGCTCCATGAACCCTTTCCTGACATAGTCAGTGATTATGACCAGTTCATTGACTTGGTGGCGCACTGCAGTGAGGATGGCTTGATGAGCGGCCTCCAACTTTGCAACCAGACTATTAGGGTTGTGCGGCATCATTCACCCACGCATTCCCAATGCTAGCCACCACTTGCTCCCCATTGTTATCAACCTGGTAAGAGCATCAATCCACATAGGCTGTGGGTATGTCCAGACACGTGTCTTCTTCATCAACCTTGTGTGGGGAAGTTAAGTACGCCTCCATGTTGTTTTTGGCCATTAGAATTTCATCCTCGAGGCAGTTTTCTTTTGTACAATCATGCAAGTCTGCCAACCCTTGTGCCAGGGGACTCTTCTTGTTTTGGCCATATCTGACCTCCACAGGAATGCCTTGCATGGACAGATCCAGGAAGTAATTCTGGAATTACTAATGTTCCCTGACCAGATTCTGTCACTTTGTAGAAATTTCAAGGGTTGGTGAGGAGTCTCAAAAATGTTTGTCCCCCCCCGCCTGGCTGAATGGGCGGTAATTTTTCAACATCCACACCATTGCCAGGAGTGCCTTCTTGCAGCCATTTAATTTTTTCTCCACAGAGGGCAAAGTCTTGCTCGTGTACAAGATGACATTGTTGACCTTGTCAGAGAACCCCATCTCCAAGAAGAACTCCTTGTACTTTATGGGGGAAACCAAAGGTTCCTGGAAAAGGCTTCTTTTCAGTTATTTGTCTGCCTCTGCTTGTTCCAGAACCCACTCCCACTTGACTCCGGCCTTTAAGAAATGGACCAAGGGTCAAGTGACCTCTGTGTAATCTTCAATGATCTTTCAGCTATAATTAGTGAGTCCAAGAAAGCTTCTTCATTCTCACAAAGTAGTCGGGTCTTTTAATTTCAATAAGGGTTCCATCTTCTTTGCCTGGGGATTAAGACCTGCAGGGGTGATCTTGTGCCCTAAGAAGTTCACTTGGGTTTTACACCACTGTGCCTTTTGAAAGGAAAGTTTTGCTACGGCATTCTGCAACTGGGTTAGAAGTTCTTCTATGTGTTTCTCCACGGTTGAGCTTTGATCAAAACATCATCCACATAGGCCAGGTTTCCCCTTTTGCCCAAATCGGGCATGGCCTTATGTAGGAAGATGTTGAAGTAATTGCCGGATGTTATGTATCCAAAGTGGGTTCAGGTCCAAGTGTACTGCTGCCCCCAGAAGGTAAAAGCAAGCTTGTACTGGTGTCCCTACTCATGGTTACTGTCCAGTAACCGTTGGTCAGGTATACCTTTGACTCTTGGATCTGGGCCCATCCCTGATCGATTTAGGGAGGAGCCTTCTTGAAGTGTGTACCCACTTTTCCAACTGCCTCAGGTCTGAACATAGTCTCCATTGGCCATTCGGTTTGAGTATCAACAGTATTGGGTTGTTGAAGATGCTGTAGATCAGACAAATTATCCAATAGCATTCTAAATTCTTAATAATCTCTGTAAGTGACTCCATGGATGCGAGAGGTAACCAGAATTGTTTCACAAATACTGGCGCCATCTGGGGGTCTGTTGGAATGGTGGTTGAATGAATGGATGTGTGTCCACAGCCCTGCCAGTCCACTGAAAAGATATCTTGGAATTCCATGAAGACAGGTTTTAGCTGTTGTGTTTGCTCTTGTCCCACAGACATCAGCAAAATTGATCCATTCCTCAACCAACTGCTTGAAACCTGGAAAGACCTCGGGCTTGGCAGTTTCAAGGGTATCCTGCAGTTGAGTGCAGAGATCTCTTTTGCTGTTGTTGACATGGACAGGGGATTTGAGGTAGTGGTCCTTGACTCTGAACACTACCTCCTCTCTGGTGTCACAGGCCACCTCTTCCACCCTGTATGGGCAGGGAGAGTACACCATGAAATTCCCCCATGCCGAGTAAAAACTTTTTCTGGAGGAATACCTTCATGGAGGTCGAAACAGTAGTTTGGGATTGGTCCCATGATTTAGTTACCTAAATCAATAGAATAATGTTCAGCATCAACCACCATTCCAATAAAGGTGGCTGTGCCCAAAGTGATACTTTGAGGGTCGCTGTTATCCACCAATATTCAAATGGTGTAATGTTTTAGGTCTACTAGAGGTGTCAGATTTAAATACAAACCTTGTTGTTGGAGATGGGAATTTAGATTTATATAGGCGTCCTTATGCTTGAGGTTCTCTCCTCGCTTAATTTTGAGGGGAAGTCCAAACTGTCACACCTGCCCTGGGATGGTAACCTCTTCTCGCACTTCAACTTCGACAGCATAAGGCAGCAATTGAGCTGACTGGAATGCTTTTTCAGTGTTGTCAAAGCCCATGGGGATACTCCCCAGTCGGAACAAGGCTTTATTATAAATTTGGTCCAAATTGATTGTGAATCGGTTGAGAATGTCACTGCCTAAATAAAAGGTGGAAAGGGACATCACTCATGACCCAGCAATTATGGTCTCTGCTTTTGTTGCCAAAGGACATTTTTAGCATACACCTACAAGGCAGGAGATGTTTAGAATTTGGGGTTTCCAGACCTATTTCCCATTTGTCAATCGATTTAAATGTGGGAATGGTCTGGTCTTTTGGGAGTTTCCTGAATAATTCTTTGCTGATGAAGCAACTTCATTATTTAGGCATAACCTGGCGAGCACCGGCTCCTTCCCCTCATTTAACTGAATGGATAAAAACAACTGCTTTCCCTTTTTCTGAATGTCCATCAGACTTTGAGCGGGTTCTTCCTTGTCTGGTTTCACGGGGTCAATGTTTCTTCTGATTTTGACTGGTGTAACATTTTAGGGTGTTCTCTTCCAGTGTGGATTGTCACTTAAGACTGGGAGGAAGGTTAATTTTCAAGAATTGAGAAGGGTTCCCATCACCAGTTTGTTCTCCTACAGAGATGACAGTGATGTCTGGTACTTGGTTATTTTTTAAATGGAACTCTACATTCTCAGAACGTTGAACAATTAAGTGACATGTAGCATTCAGGCTGACATAATTGGTACTCATTTTTAATTTCCTAGGGCAATTAGAGTCCAGAGGTCCTTGTTTACAGAGTCGATCTGAGGTGATAACCTCCTCAGGAGATCATTCCCCAGTAAACAAGGTGTGCCCCCAGGAGTCACAACAATCACTCGGTGTTTCAGCCAATGCCAATAAAATTTCTGTTTCCTGATCCACAGTCCCTTCGATGGAAATATCATTCCTGTTGACATTTTGGAGTTGTCCAGTAAGTGGTGTGAGGGAAATTTGATGGTCCTCCCCACATCAAGAGTATAGTTGGTCAAAGGCCTTTTGGGCAGGAATGTGGCTTGGGATCCAATATCCACTAGAGCTGATAATTCTCACTGACCGTGCAGCTTGAACGGTGCATAAAATCGGCCTTCTTTCTCCTCCAAGGTGCAAAGAAAGTGTGAGTTATTTGACAGCCCGTTGGTCATTTTTTAAATATTTAACTCAACACTGTGTGATCTAGGGACATTTCCTGTTTCGGAGTTCGGGAGTCTGTAAAGTAAACTTTGCAACTCAAAATGGGAGTTGTTGGGGAATCCTCATTTTCCACTGGTCAGAACCTTTTTGGAGAAAGGACCCCCACTCTGTTTCAATTCTGTCTGGATCACATGTTTGGGGTTGAATAGTTTCTGGTTTTGGGTTGTTCTCCATACTTACCCTGGCCCACACTGGGTCTTTTGGGACCCATTTTTATTTAGGATGGGTCCTCCATTTTGAAAGAGAAGGTCTGCTTACCTGAATCCTCCAGGGATTCTTCTCTATCAGGGGATGATTTGGATTTCCTCCACAAAGTGGGTTCTTGTTTGGCCTCTTCTACTTAGCCTTTATTCTTTGGGTTCTAATATTTCAGGGGTAGAAGAGACACTTTCAGGCTGAAGGGTTTTCAGTGGTTCTGTCTAGGGGATAAAGGAAGCTTCCTCCAGGGCTAGGCATCTCCGCTCCATCCAGGCCCCCTCCTCAGGGGCCTGTGGTTTGTCAGACATTTTTTCCCATCATTTCCCCCGATTCATCAGCACTGGATGTTGGAGAATTATGGAAAGTAGAGTTAGGTTGAAGGTTGGACTGAGTCCTCAGCATGCGTCCCAGGTCATCGGTCAGTTTCTGGACCTGTCACTCCAGCTGCAAGACCTTTTCTGGGCAGCAGGGAGGTCTTGAGTCATACCTCTTCTGACCCCGAAATGGGTAACTGTCCCTTCTCCCGCAGTAGCTCGGGTACTGGAAATCTCCCCCCATAATTTTCTATCGTGAATCTCCCTTCTCCCGGGTTCAGGCATCTATTGTCCTGGAACCAGGGAGAAAGAGGATTGTTCTGGACGTTCTGGTTTGTGGGATATGTGGGGAAAAGTTCAGATTGGGAGGTGGAGTGATACCACTCTCCTGAGGGAATTTTGAAGGGAGGTTTCTGGTGGCAATACTTACCTGATTGGTCCCTCCTTGGCAGTGTATCCATACCCAAGGATGAGTTTGGTACCCTTGTACCTAGGGCTTATTTAGGTGGCATGATCATAGGGGTCATTCTTCTGGGCCCCTGCCTGACTACCATTCGATTGGGGCGGGTTAGGGAGTCCTTTCTGCCTTCCATTTTGCTTGTTGGTGGAAGGGGTTACTTTTAGCCCCCCACTCCTCCAGATCCAATGGAAGGGTAGTTTGTACCTTTGTTACCTTTGCAGCAGCAGGGGTGTTATATGGTTTGGGGTTTCAGTGGCATTCTTACTCTCAGCAGGCTTTTGGACCTCAAAGATCCTGGTGGCTTGTTCAATCACCCAATCAACAGGCCTATGCTCGTGAAAATCATGCACCAACTGAGTTAGGATGTATTTGGGGAGCGCATGGAAATATGTAGTTATGAACTCCCTACTATTTGTGTTGACCCACCGGAAAGTCTGAACAAATGCCTGTTTTAACTCCTACACAAATTTCCTAGGCACCTGATCCTCCCCACATTGCAAAATATAGGCAGCCTTATCGGCCTCCTGGGGCTTCTGTGTGAGGAGAAATGTTTTAAAATGGCCACCTTATAGGTGGACCATTTATATTGATCCTGATGCCCCAGTCCTGCAATAGAACTGGAGTACTCAGGTGAGAAAGTCCATTTAGCAAATGCTATACAATTCACATAATTCCTGATCTGGAATGATACCATCATCTGCTCATAAAGTTCCAGGTGCTCCCATACCGATTCTTATGGTATGTGGTGAGGAAGCTCTTTATGGCCTTGATTTGTCCTATTGGGTCTTTCACAAAACCCTTGGTCTGTTACCCTGACTTTTTCTTCTTCTGCCCCGGAGGTCATTCACCTTCTGACTTAGTACATCTACTTGTTATCCCTTGCCCGTCCTCTAGGCGCTCCCTAGCTCTATGAGACTGGGAATATCTCCCAGAACTACAGGGTCTGGATTCCTCTTACCTGGGCAAAAGTTAACTCTCAGGGTCACTCTCCCTGTATTTACCTTTAGGCCCATGATACAACCCAGTTTTCTCATCCCTCCTTCCCGGGGGCATGGGGAATTGCCCCCATTCCCCTTAATGTACAGATTTTTTAGAATGCCCTCCTTGGGCTCAAGCTTTGAATGTTCTTCTCCAGTGGGGCGAGCTTGGTGGTCTCTTTGCATCCACATCTTCTGCAAGTCTAAATCCCTGATCTTGTCATCACAGGAGTTTTCTGGGTCAGAACTACTCACGAGATTCCTTTTGGCCTCCCAGGACACAATGGTTCGGCCACCTTCCCTTCTGTCAGGAAGTGATGAACACTTATCAATATAAGACATCAACTGGCCTTCGAGATCAGTTGTGCTAAACCTGGGTAAGTCTAACTGCCTCATGTCACCCTGTTCTTGATAGGTGGCATGCATGAGGTTGCTTCTCATTTGTACATGGGAGGTTGTAAATGACTGGCATGAAGCCCCTGCTGGGAGGGGGCCTCACCTTGATCAGTGGTCATTGTCCCATATCCTGATTGGTCAGGGTGCCTCTGTGTCATGACCACTGTGAGGGGGCACAAGTTGTGCCACAAGCAGGCTCCCACCACAACCCTAAAGTCCTTAAAACCACTGTAAAAGGGCTCCTGGAGCCAGTCCTGGCGCCTTTGGCACCAGGCTCATATGTAGGAAGGAAGGACTGTTCAAACTAGGTCCCATTTATGTACATGGGTCTTTAAATCCAACATGGAAGCACCCACACAGTCTAGTTCTAAGAACCAAGCCATGCGGTCTAGTGTTTTGGGTGTGGCAGGCCTGGAACTACTTTCCCTGGTACTACTTTACCTGGGCTATATAAACCACACCCTGACTGCAGAACACGCTTCGTGTTATTCTGCAACCAGCAGCGTGACGCTCACCGTGTCCAGCTCCTGGTCTTCAGCATCTTCCTGTAATCCTGCAAGAACAAGAACAAGATTATTCTGTCTTACCTGAGGAAACACCATCCAGCACTCAGCATCTCAACTGGGCTGCAATCTGTGGAAACCAAGAGAAGAAGAAACATCACTCACCTGTGAGTACTAGCTTAAGGACTTCCGGCGAATGGCTGCCACAGCTGCTGTTTGAACATTGCGACCTGCAATAACGAGAAAGGGAAAAACAATATTAGAACACGCGCTTCCAAAACATTGAATTCCATCAGTCTTACCTGAATTCCATTGCACTACGCCACGCTACCACCCGGTGCACCACAGCAACATCTGCAAAGGAACAGAGACATATTCAGGTTCGCTTTGAATATTAAACAACCGCACAGCGCTGTACTTACCTTAACAGATTCCGGGGGTTTGTTTTTCAACACGCTCTCATCCACTCGCAGCACCACAGCGGCCTGTGAGGAGAAGAAGAAGAAAACACAGATTAGCTTTAAAAGACAAAAAGGCGCTGCACTTCGCGCTTTCTCTTACCTAGAAACGTGCTTCTCCATCCGGCACGCCAGCATCAAGACCTTCACACCTGAAAATAAGGAGATAAAGACATTAACAAATTCCCACCATAAACAGAACAAAGACTTACTATTAACAAACCTACCTGCTTACCAGCAGATTCGGGTTCACAGCAGGCCTGGGCCCACGGAAGCATACTGCACCAATGAAGCAACTCGGGCAGCTCGCCAACAAACGTCAAGCGCCCCTGCACAAGAAACGCAGGACGGATAGCTCACCCTACAAATAACTAAGATTCATTATTCAGCACTGGGCAACTACGCATCCAAGGTTCCAGATCTCAGAGCCTTCCAGAAGCCCCCGGGATATCAGGTGAGCGTAACACTCGGTCTGTTTATAATTTTCAATTTCCTTGGTGAGACTCTCATCCTGGTGTCTCTCTTTCCTTATTTCCTGTTGGTAGTTAGAGAGCTGGCTTTTTAATTCTGACACTAAGGTCTTATTAGCGTCAAGGAACCTGCTCTGAGCTAAATCATCTGTTATTTGCTGCACCTCACGCTGAAGTGATTCACTCCCCCTCTATGAGTCTTGTATGCTACGTGCATATTCAAGGCACTATTCCTTCAGGAGAATAATCTCTTTCTCTTGTTCATCCCTACATTTTGCTGCCTCTAATAGTTCAGCTTCTATTTGTCTTACTCACTCCACTAGCTCATTCCTTTCTTCTCTACTTCTAGTCAGTTCCTGAGAACCTGACTGACTCTTTTCTACATTCATGTTCAATTGAAGGACACTATTCTCCTGGTTCAAGAGGTCTTTTTCCTTCACCAGTTGACATTTCTGCAGTTTTGAAGTATGTACCTGCTGCTGTATCTGATCAAAGTCATTTTGGGGATCAACCTCTTTTATAATTAACTGACTGTTTTATTTGTTTAACCTTATGTTGCAGTGTGCTCACATTTTCCACGCACTCATTATGTGCATTTTGCAGAAAACTGTTTCACTCTCTGCTCTCTCTTGATGCTTGGCTTGTAACACATTTTGGAGTTTTTCCCTGAGGCTTTCTTGTTTTAGCTCGATTATATGGTTCTGCTGTACTTGATCTCCTAACTGTTTAAGTTCTTCCTATGCCTCATTTAGAATCTCAGTCTGACTCCGCGAACAGGCCTCTCTCTTCTGCACTCGCTCTTCCACTAACTGCAAGTGGAAGTATAACTAAGCTGTGAGCTGAGCCATTTGACTCAGTTCTTCTTGAGCATTTCTGGTTATACAAAATGCCTCTAATTCTTTGTGCCATACCCCACCTTCACATCCAATATCAATTCGTTTTGATGTGACATTTTGCACCATTTCAGCTTGCCAACTCCCTTCTTCAACCTCTGTCCATTGACCATGAATGTACAGCTTTGTAAGGAAATATCTGCTGCCATCATCTAATTCAACTGTATTCATTTTTAAAAATTGCTTTTTTGCAAATTTGTATAGAACTTTCTCTGTGCAGGGGCACAAATCACCCTGTTCCTGCTTGATTTTTCACTCACTATGCCAACTCCAAATCTGTTTTCTTTTTCACAATCTTAATTGTTCACCTATACACCTCCCTGAAACTCAGGGGACAAGTCCTTGTGGCACTTTAACAAGGCAAAGGTGACTTTCCCTCCACTTTAATGTAATTACATAAACATGAATAGTCTGTCACAATGAGTGAAACATAGGTACAAGTGGATCTATGCCACCTGGGATCAGCCCCACCCACCTGTCAATCACTTTAAACTGTTGGTGCCTTCCTGGTTTGCCACCCTTTTTTCCTACTTATACAGCCATCCAGCATATTTCCTTTGCAGTTGGTGATCAGGTGCAAATAGATATAGGTCATCTGGCCTAAGCACCACCCACCTTCTTAGCTCTGCCTCTTCCTTTCTGCTCTTACCTCTTAGATCAAGGGCATCTCTCATCCGGGTGTCCGCAGCGAAGGGCATATGAAGAAAAGGGCAGGGCCTGTTTGGACCAGGAGGACCCAGGACGCAAACCCCTACTCAGACAACAGGTAAGCATGTTTCCTCCCTCTTGCCCCACAGGCCATCCCCACCATCATCAGGCAACGCCAACGTCAACTTCTCTGGTGCTGTGGTGAAAGCAGGTACTCCATGGCACAGTAAGTTGTCCATTTGTAAAAGTGTACACTTGCGCTGCAGCACGTGTTTGCCTGCTCCTCCCTGCCTCTGTCCCGGTTGCTTCCTTGTTATTGGCACTCCCCCATGCCTCCCTCCCACTGTGCTCCCATTGGTTGGCGGGTCCTTTAAAGGGGCCATGCAGGGCACCCCGTGCCGTGGCAGCCCCCTCGGCCAAGGACAAGAGGCTAAGGACAGCTCCAGTGGTGTCTGCCAGAGTCCGGCCTGGTAGCACGTAGCCTGCAGCCCTCGACCTGCTGCAACTGATCAGGTAAGTCAATTCTGGATGTGTTGTATTGTGGTGTGCTCAAAAACCTCACCTTTTTCCCCTTCTAGGAAAGTCAAATCTGGGTGTGTTGTATGTGGTGTTCTCAAAAATTTCCCTTCTTTCCCCCTTCTGGGAAAGTCGAATCTGGGTGGTTTTGCTTTCTGGTAACTGTGGCATTATTGCTGGTTCTCTCTATGCTCCCACCTAGATCCCCCTGCCGCAAGGCATGCCATTAATTGTTGTGAGTTACTTGTTCCCCTACTGTGTCTTCCTTTGTTGTGACCCCGGCTACCATCTCCTCCTCCCCCCTGCACATTCTGAGTTGTGTGCCACAGGGATGTGAGTCTCTTTTTCTTCTCTCACCCCCTTCTCCTCCACCTACTTCCGTCGCACCACCCATGGAGCTCTCTGTCTCTCCCATCTACTCTAACTGCAACTCTATCTCTTACAATATCCCTCTCACTAAGTCTGGAAGGAAGAAGTTCAAGAGAGACATGCTATCTCCAACCCAGGCCTCCCTATCGCTGATACCTGCCAGTGCTCCTCCAGATAGATTCTCACTGACATCCTCTTTGTTGTCCACTCTCCATACCTATGGACCCTTCATATAGTCTCTGTTCTCTCTCCTTTCTTCTCCTCTTCCATTAACGGTGGCACTAGGTGGGAGGTCCTCTTGGCCCCCTTCCACTCCTCCAAGACCATCATTAATGCCCATATGAATAGTACCTTCTTGGTTGAGGGACCTCAGCCCAATCTCCACCTTCTTATCAACTTATTCCCTTCTTCTACTCCTTCCGCCACCTCTATGGCACCCTCATCTTCCTCCTCTGCCCACTATCGGGCCCCTCTGCCACCTATGCAGGGTGTACCTCAAGCCTGTACACCTCCACAGAAGTCTTTCAAATTTGGCAACCTGCTCCTGGTCGCTACTCTCAACTCTTGCACTCACTGAGACATGGTTTATGGCTAGTTCTGTCACAAGTTTTAACACTTTCCTCCCTGTGGTCTACAAGATCCTCTCCAAACCCAGAAACTACTGACCTGGAGATGGAGTAGCCCTGATATTTCTGGAGTGGGTCCCAGTCTCTGTCTTCCTCATCCCTATGCACGCCTACTCCTCCTTTAAATGCCTGGACTGCAGGCTCTCCATCTCTCCTGGCCTCTCCCTAACTGTGGCCACCATCTATAGGCCACCTGGCCAGGTCGCCCTCTTCCTCTCTGAATGGGCCAACCTCTTCTCTCCATGCCTCTACTTCTCAACTTCTCCTCCTCGGAGATCTCAACATCCAACTGGATTCTTCTAATCACTCCTCTTGTCTTTTCCACAATCTCTGCAACACTCTCTCTCTTTCCATTCTGCCCTCTGGCCCGACACACTCTGCCAGACATACTTTGGAAGTGCTCATCTCCTCAGACATCCTCCATCTCTAACCCTCTCACCACTCCTCTCTTTTGGACTAACCACCACTCTGCCCTCTGGCCCGACACACTCTGCCAGACATACTTTGGAAGTGCTGATCACCTCAGACATCCCCCTCTCTAACCCTCTCACCACTCCTCTCTTTTGGACTAACCACTTTCTGCTTTCCTCTAATCTGAAACATTCTATCCCGCAAGCAAAGCCCCCACCCCCAGGACTTCCACCTACTTTCTCGGTCATTAGGCCCTTGAAGCGTGTGTCAGTGGATGCCTTTGCCTCTACTTTCTCTGCCTCTCCTACTCCTGCAAACTATCACCCAATCTCCATTATCCCTTTCCTATGCAAACTCTTGGAAAAGCTGGCCATGTCCCACCTTACTCTCCACACTGAAACTGTTGGTTTTCTCCATGACCATCAGTCTGGCAAAGAAACTGCTCTCCTGAACACCAGTGAAGATCTGCTCCCTAACCTTGATTGCAGCATTCATTCTTTCCTCATCCTCTTTAATCTTTCCTCTGCTTTCAACCCGGTCACTATGGCATCCTGATCGATTGTGAGAACCTGGACATCACGGATCATGCCCTGGAGTGGCTAACCTCCTTCCTCCTCCCAGGTCCAATTTTGTCCCTTTCTCTCTGCCACCTCTCTCTCTCTACCTGTGGCATTCCCCAGTACTCTATGCTATCACCCTGGTATTTCAATCTCTACGTGGCCCCTTTGTCCAGCTGATCTCTACCTTCTACTTTAACTTTCAGTGTTATGCAGATGACACTCAGCTTTCTTTCAGGCTCCCCTCAGCCTCCTCTCTTGCTCATTCCTGACTGTCTAGCCGTCATTCAGGGTTGGTGCGCCTACAGCGACCTCTGCCCCTGCTTTCCCTCTCTCACTCTTTCCACCTGTCTTGGGCCTTCTTTCTTCGCCTTGCTGCGAGGCAAAAAACGTTGGTGTCATTTTCGACTCCACTCTCTATCTCTCTGCTCACCTCTCCGACATTGTCAAGAAGTCCCACTACCAGCTGCACCTCCTCAAAGGGACTCTTCCCTTTCTCACTTTTCCCCAGAAGCTTGCTGTCTCCAGTGCCCTGGTTCTCTCTAGGCTGGACTACTGCAATAGCCTCTTTCTGAATCTGCCTTCCTCTACTCTCCGCCCTCTGCAACTAATCCAGAATAGGACTGTGACACTTGTCCAAGCCCAGTGATCTTATTTCTCTAGCCCTGAATTCTCTCCACTGACTCCTGGTGGCTGCAAGGATCAAGTTCAAGACCCTTTTCATTGTCCACTAGGCTTTCTGGGGCTGGGGCCCATACTACATCCAACCCTCTCTTCCAAAATACCTTCCTTCTTGAGCCCTTTCCAAGGGTTAGACGTTTCTCCAGGCAGAGAATGGGGGTAGATCTCACTCCTCTGCAGGTGCCTCCCTCTGGAATGGCCTCCCTGCCCCTGTCATAGTTGAGCCAGACCCCTGAAGTTCCAGAAGTATCTCAAATCATTCCACTTCTCCTCTTCTTTTTCTCTCTCTCTCTCCCCTGCTGACCTACCTGACCTACCTGTCTGCTGTACCGACTAGCTGCTTCCCTCAGGCCCTAAGGCTACCCTCAGAGCCTTACTGGGTACCAGGCTCTTTCTTGATAAGTCACCCTTGCACTGCCTCCAGGCCTACCATGCACTTAAAGGCTGTAACTGTACCCCTACAGTCTCTTGTTCTTCATGCACTACCCAGAGCTGTGCTGCCCTGGCTGGACTCACTCAGAGCATTGCTGCCCTGTTGTTGCCTCCCCTCTTCCTTGCACTTCCCCCACCCATTGCCCTTGCACTTCTCGTTCTCGCACTTGCACAATCTGAATGGCACTAGGCCTACTAAGATCATTTGCCTTGTCCTCCCTCTGTCTTCCCTCCCTTGTCTTGTCGCGCCTAGAAATAGGCGTTTTTTAAATGATTTATCATATTATATCATATCAAATCAAATCAAAGCCATGAGCCCCCAATTTGTAATGGTTTATTGAGAGGCCACCCTCAACACATGGTGTCACGCAACAAACTGTTTAATGGATTATTTTATTCAGCCCTATTTCAGTTGCATATCGTGTCCCTTGGATCCCTCCAACTGAGCTACCAATGTGCTAAGAGCCTGGCCTGTGTACAGGAAATATATTTATATTTATTTGAATTAGCGATTACGAAACTCACACTGAAATCTCAAATACCACATTATCCGTGCCACAACACAATAAACTTCTCTCAACATAAATAAATCACACAAGTGAGCTGAAAAGAACATACATCATGATTCCTTACTTTCTACAAATTTCACTTCAAGAAATAATAAGTGCTGGGTAGTAAATACAATTTACAAATGTAGTGCTGTGGAATTTTGATTTTCCTCCGCTCTTAAAAGCCTAGAAGTTTTTTTTCTTCATATGTGGACAAATGGATATGGCAATTATGATTTCACCCACACTTTTGGTTTAAAATAAATGCAAGTTGATTTGGAAGTTTGTTTTTAGACCACGTTACTTAAGTCTGGGTTGGGGAAATCAGATAGAATGTGGATGATAGAAGAATTTTGGATTTCAGACCTCCCTCCACTGAAGGGCCTGTGTTGGGGAAAGTTGGACAAAAAGATTGAACTGATTAAAGACCAAAGACAACCTTCTTCCTTAAAGAAGTCAGGGTCAACATAACAAAAAGGATTACCCAATTAAATTATAGGATATAATTTTTCAGCACACACTCGGAAGTGAGCTTTGTGAATTTCGAAGTTTACCAAAAATGACCCCGTCATGTACTACCAAAGGAATTAAATACATCAATATTTGTATTTAAATAGGCTAGGGATCTACACCGTTTTGCCTCCCCCCCCTCTGCCTGCTATAAAGGGAACAGATTTAAGGCAAGCAGACTCCCCCACCTTTTGGTTGCAAAGGCTTCACTTCTACTTACATAGAAAACCTGTGTTTTAAGTTCATCAAAGCCAGCTGCATGTCAGGACCCTCTGGAAAGATATGGCAGGGGTCTGGTCACTTCACTCGTAAGGACAGGCCCCAACTCTCCACCAAAGGACCCAGTCAGCTTTTAGGCCTTCCCTGAAATAGACAGCTCCACCCAGATGCACTCTCAGCAATCTCCTCTGGTGTTTCCTTGCAGCTGTAAAATGGTAGGTTTCAGAAGCTCTGCCAGATAGTAAATTTGTATTTGTTTATTTGTATAGCGCTTATACAAGTGAAGTGCTTCAAAGTGCTTCAAGGTTGGAAGGGAGCAAGGGACAAACAGCATTCATTCTTAGGTCTTGAAGTTGTTTAATGATCTAACACAAAGAAAAAGCATACTAGGTCTGACAGCATTTCACTTAGTGCAAGTGAATTAAGTGTAGCAGCTGCAACCAGATTTGGGAGGGGAGACAAAGGGGGGACAAGACAGAAGGCCTAGTAAATTCAGGTCATACAAGTGTACAGACGGAGGTGCAAGGGAGGGGTGAGGGGGAAACAAGTGCACCCAGTCCAGCAGGGCACAGGGTTAAGTGCAGAGATGTTACCCCTCTCATGGAACTTATGCTAAAGTGCAGTGGGGGTTTCCCCTCTCATGGAACGAAAGCTGAAAGTGCAGTAGTGCTGGGCATAGTGCAGAGGCCTGGAGAAGTGCAAAGACTAGTGGGGGAGTCTGGGACCTGAGAGGCTCTGGAGGTGAGCCAGGCGACCAGTCAGCAAAAACTGAGCAAAGTTAGTGGAAAGATGGAGGATTGAGGCTGGAGAGAAAAGAGGGGAGGTTAGCATGGGAGAGGGAGAGAGAAAGCAGAAGAAAAAAAGAAGGTCTTGAGGAGTTTCCAGAATTTAAGGAGTCCCAGCTCAAGGAGGAGAGAGGCAGGGAGGCTGTTCCAGAGGGAGGCACCTGCAGAGGATAAAGATCTACTCCCAAATCTCTGCTTGGAAAAACAGCTCACATGCAAAGAGTTGGAGGAGGCTGAGTAGAGGGCTCTAGAAGGAGAGTAGGTAGGAGAGAGTGTTGTAGATAGTGTGACCTCTGCCCAGAAAGCCTTGTGGACTATGCAGAGGGTCTTGAACTTGATCCTAGCAGCCACGGGTTACCAGTGAAAGGGTTTCAGCACCAGAGGGATGCAGACCCTGGACTGGAGGTCAAGGATAAGTCACACAGTTCTGTTCTGGATGAGCTGTAGTGGGCGGAGAGTAGAAGTAGGTAGATTGAGAAAGAGAATGTTGCAGTAGGCCAGCCTAGAGAGAACCAGGGCTCTGGAGATGGTGAGTCTTTGGGGGAAGGTGAGAAATGGTAGAGTACCTCTGAGGAAGTGTGGTTAGTAGTGGGACTTTTTAGAGATGTCTGAGATGTGAGAAGAGAAGGAGAGAGTGGAGTAAAAAATTACCCCAAGGTTTTGTTTCTCAGTAGCAGGTGAGGGCACAGGGTCAAGTGAGGCCAGCCAGTGGGAAATTGGTTAAGCAGGAGTAGAGGTCCCATTGAGGCTGATCTCTGTCTTACTGGCATTGAGGCAGGGATCGTTAGCAGCACACCAAGACTGAACTGCAGACAGGCAGTCAGGAATGAGCAAGGAGGAGGAAGAGGCCAAGGGGAGCCTGAAGGAGAGTTGTGTGTCATCCGGATAACACTAAAGGTTAGAGGTGATGGTTGAGATCAAGTGGGCCAGAGGGGCCATGTAGACATTGAAGAACCACAGAGATAGGTTAGATCCCTGGGGGATGCCACAAGTGGAGAGTTATGGAGGAGAGAAAGTACCCCATATCAACACTGGAAGGACTGTCCGAGAGAAAGGAAGCAAGCCATTCCAGGGCCAGTTCTGTGATGCACAGGGTATAACAGAGATGGGAAATCAGGCTGTTGTGGTTTACAGTGTTGAAGGCAGAAGAGAGATTGAGAAGAATGAGGACACAAGGAGAGTTAGAGTCAAGATTTGAGAGCAGGTTTTCACGGGTGTTCAGAAGAGCAGTTTCCATGTCTCTGGATTCATCAGCTCTGTCCCTTCTTCATTGAGCATTCCACCTTATATTGCAGCGATGACACCATCAAGTTCACAATCCTGGAGAGTACCCTGGAAGAGTTCTCACAAATAGGACTGGAAAGGTTACTCTTCTCTCTCCCCCCACGTCCCGCCACTCTCTACGGATTGGTTTAAGAGTCTGGAGCAGACATATGCCAGCTTGATTTGTAATCACATTTGTTCTCATGTCACAATTTTGGCAAAAACTAGTTATGTGGCAAAACTTCATCATTTTACTCGCAACTACCATAATATATATATATATATATATATATATATATATATATATATATATATATATATATATATTCTGATTCAGCTAATCATGGGGAATTAAATAAGATGACCGCCACGTATGCACCATTTTGCATAGCCATGTGGCAATTTTGTGCTGTTTTCACAAAAAGTATAACCATTAAGAACATGCAATGTATTCCCTATATTCCTAATTTCACCCTCCACTCGTACACCAACCCTTAAATTCAGGGCTTTTCAGATCAGCCAGGAACCCATTTTAGAGTTCCCTGAGTCGTAGGTGGATGAATTTTATATCACCAAAATTGCCGGGAAATAACCTAAAAAATTACACATACATGTAATCAGTATGACCTATTGTTGCTGAGAAGAAGGCCTATGTTATAATAGTCAGTCAAAGTCCTGCCCTGCAGCTGTACACAGGGGGTTTCGAACGCTCAGTGTGCTGCAAGCGGAGTGGACGACAAGTGGCAGTCCTGTAGTGCTGTGCTGGAGAGTCTTTCTCCTCTTTCTGTTGCTGGACTATTGTGGGAGGTCCTGCTTAAAATCACCATCCAACCGCGGAGCGGACGCGGAGTGGACGACGAGTGGCAGTCCTGCAGTGCTGTGCTGGAGAGTCTTTCTCCTCTTTCTGTTGCTGGACTATTGTGGGAGGTCCTGCTTAAAATCACCATCCACCCGCGGAGCGGACGCGGAGTGGACGACGAGTGGCAGTCCTGCAGTGCTGTGCTGGAGAGTCTTTCTCCTCTTTCTGTTGCTGGACTATTGTGGGAGGTCCTGCTTAAAATCACCATCCACCCGCGGAGCGGACGCGGAGTGGACGACGAGTGGCAGTCCTGCAGTGCTGTGCTGGAGAGTCTTTCTCCTCTTTCTGTTGCTGGACTATTGTGGGAGGTCCTGCCTAAAATCACCATCCACCTGCGGAGCAGACGCCGAGTGGCAGTCCTGCAGTGCTGTGCTGGAGAGTCTTTCTCCTCTTTCTGTTGCTGGACTATTGTGGGAGGTCCTGCTTAAAATCACCATCCACCCGCGGAGCGGACACGGAGTGGACGACGAGTGGCAGTCCTGCAGTCATGACTGTCAGGGCTGCAAGAGCAAACAGAAAAATTGAGCTAAATGAATCCCCCCGAGAAGAAGACAAAGGTTGGTGCTTGAGAAGTACGAAAATGACACAAAAACAACAGGGAATTACCCTTATGAGTCAGCAGGGAATACTGACATGTAGTCCCAAGACAAACGAAAATGGCAGACTCAGTGAACGGGGTCTGCCAGAGAAGGGAGGCCAACATACTTTACACCAGATTTTGGCCCCGCAGTCGGAACAAATTGTACAAACAGAACAAACAGAATCCACTAAATCGTCACAGACTTCATCATGGGCGTGCACACTAAACGAAATGAAAAAACTACAACTGCAGTCATCGCTATCATCGCAATTATTACCTGAGCCTGATCCCGATCCCGTCTTGGAGCCGGTCCCGGTCCTGGTTGACCTGCGCGGGGATCCCTCGGTTTGGATGCCGGGGGCTCATGGAGTCGGTCCCCCGTCCATGAGTGGGGAGGGGAGCAACCAGGGAGGCGGGGAAGGTGGGGAGGTTGTGGAGTCTTTGCAGAGCGCACCACCCGGCGAGCCGAGCCGAATCCCTCCCAGCGCGGCCCAACAGGGTGAGCCGCGCCGCATGGCGGAGTCTCTCGCAGGAGGGCCCCCGTCCGTGTAAGGTGCTGGGGGGAGGGCAGGAGTTGCTCGAGGGGTGAGACGGCATCCGTGGAGGACGTGGAGGAGCGGATCCCTGGGGATGAGATTCGGACGGCGGGAGCCGTGTGGGAGCTGGCCACGCCCCGGTCTCCGTCTCCGGAGTTGACGCCGGCCCGGGTCCAAGTGGTGGCGGTGATCCACATGGAGGCGGAGGGCAGCATAGACGATAAGGACGATCAAACTGACACGGAAGCAGTTCTCGTGGCCAGTAAAGTCAGTAAAACGCCCAATTACAAAAAAAGGCAAAGACAAATGGTTAAAATTACCACCAAAAGTAAAAATGGGGGTAAATATTTCAGCAAAAAAAGGCCAACAACAAATGAAAAAAATTCAGTGACAAATTATTTTACGTCTCGAGTAAACACAAAAGCAGTTAATAGACAACATCACATGGAGCTATCGGATATGGAGATTCTCGATGCTCTAAATGAATGCTTACCCCCTTCTAAACTACGAAGACTAGATTGTAAAAACAGTGAAAAGCAAAGTGCCAGGGACGTTTCACCACTGGAGGAGAAAGATGGGCCGTTGAACCAACTAGAAAAAGGAGTAAGGGAAGAGCCGGAGACATCCAAGTCACCACTCCTCCTAACGACTTCACAAGAAACGGCGACGCCTAATGGCGATTTGCTTCCCCAAACCGACATAGAAAAGAGAAAAGAGGGGGAGAAACTGGATAATTCGATTGCCAGGGAGCAGGAGAAATCAATAATCCAACTGGAAATAGAATGTCCATATGAAAAATCGGACACCGGGGATGAAGTAGAAGTCTCTGGTGGTACACCAACAGGGACGGACAAGTCAAATAAAACATCGCAGGAAACATCGCTGAAAGGAGATACCACATCATCTTCACAGCTTGATAAAGGAGGTACGTTTGAACCAGATTACGTAACACCTACTAAACCATTTCAGGAGCCCGATTCGAAACTAATTGATGGGACTAGACGGGAACGATATCTGAGCAAGATGGAGAAAAATATATATTCAGTAGACCTACCAACCCCGTCCAACTTGACAATACCAGTTCAGGCTCAAACGAAGAAACATTTGCAGCACCATCATCAAAACCCGTGGGGCCATGAACCACTTAGCCCCCGACTGGATATGACGGGGAATCGAAGGTGCTCACTGGACATAGCTGGACCGCTAAAAAATCAGGGGGGAAATATGACAACAATTATAACTGACGCCCCAACAAAGAGATCCTCAATGCAACAACACTCATCGAGTCCAGTGGAACATTTAAACAAAAAGATTGATCTACTCTCCATTATGTCATCGGTAAACATAGCACTCTCTCCATTTATGAAGCTCTATGAAGCCATCGCTGACTCATTGAAGGACCACACTAGTATTCAAGCAATGATGTATAGCAAAGTCATCTTTTTAGAAGCCTACATCATGGCCCTAGAAGTAAGAAAAACAAACAACCGAGAAGCGAACCAAGATTCATCAGTTACACCTAAACAAGCATGCCGGAAAGGTGAGGCTCAGACAGTAGCGAGAAAAACTATAGAGACTCAAACAATTACCATGATAGATTTAACAGCGAGTAAATCATCAGTAGAAGATGCCACCAAAGTAGCAGAGACAAACACCCAACCAGGCCATCCAGACACTATATTGAATTCAAATAAATCAGAAATTATAATTGAAGTACCAGGAGGAAAATCTCAAGGGCGAAAAACTGTCCAAAAAATAACGGGAATAAAGACACTGTCACCTAGGCTGGCCAAGCCTGGTACTCAATCAGTAGAAGCGATTTTTCAAGTTTTTAAGCGGCCAGTAAACCACAAAGACAAAGTATGTCTTGGGGTGAGATCAGATACAAATATAGAACACAGGAAAATACAAGAAAGTTCGGAAACGAACAAGACACCATCACCTACGACGACTAATGATTTTCTGGCAAACGAGGAATTGATGAACCTGAGTCAATATGTGTCGGAAGACTCTACATCAGGCATGAGCCCAAAGAAAACTTCTAATATTTCGAATCCACAATCTGCCATTAAAACAAATAAAGCAGATAACAACACAGAGGTAAATTCACAAAGGAATGAACAACGCCAAAAACAAAAAATGGTAAAGATCAGCAGTCAAAACAAAAAAGAAACCCAGGTAACTGAAACTTCGAGACAACATTTTTTAAAACAAATGATGGAACCAAAAAAGGAGAGAGAAAGGGCTAGATCAAGAACACCGGAAAATCGGAGTAGCAGAAACTTAGAGAAGGTAGTTCATCATTCCCGTGTAAGACCAGAGGCCCGTGAGGGTGAACGTTCCAACCGGATACAGCGTGATGACTTTCAGTATCGCCAAGATGAGCAAGAGAGTAAAAGTAAAAGCTCAAGAGGGCATACGCCAATTCGAGTCTACACGAAACCCAAACATGGCAAATGTGGAGAAAACGAAAAGACCTCTGTGAATTCATCAAGGGTCTCAGGGGAAATGAGTTCGCAGTACAGAGCCAGGACCAAATGGTCTAATCAAAAATCAAGGAAATGGGATCAAGCGAAATGGCAGATTAAACTAACTCAAGTGGAAGAAAATGAGGACAAGGTAACACTAAATAGAAATTCGGTATTAAAATTGTTCAAACACATCCGAAACTTAAAATATATCAAATCAGAAGAGTTACCTGTGGTAGAGCCAAGCCATAGAAACACCAAGGCCAGAACTTACTTGCATATAGCGTCAACGAAGCTAAAAAACGCCTTCCTTGAAAATAAAAGAGAATTCGAAAATATGGGATACGACCTAAGAGTGTATTCGGTGACGCAGATAGGGCAGAACCACGAAAGTAAAGAAAGGAAGAGGAAAGAATCTCCGGACATAAAGTCGAATAAACAGCGGAATTTCAATTTTCAAACAAAGAAAAGTCATACAAGTCCCGGAGTAAAGGAAAAGACGCGAGTAATGCAAAAGCGAGAAGGGCAAAAGCCATTGAGCCCGAAGGAACCCATCCACCACGGAAGAAGTGAGAGAGAAGATAAGAGACAAACTTATAGTGCCAGGGAAACATCCTCTCAAAAGGACCAAAATCAGGAACAAAAACAAGAAGATACAAGATAGACCCATAGAGTTAGGAAAACAACAGCCCAAAAGGAACAAAATCAGGAACAACAACAAAACAAAATCGAGAGCGAACTTCCACCAAAATGTGTCCCAATGAAAGGAATATGGTCCTGGTTGCCAAAAGCGTTAACAGAAAAGAAGCAAAAATAGCAGTTTATTGGAGACGAGCCCATTCAACGAGGAAAATGTAAGTTAGGACAACAGAAGCAGTCCATAAAAATTTGCTTGTGGAACACGAGAGGACATCTTCATCTCCTATCCGCAAGTGACATGATTTTGGGAGCATATGACCTAATATGCCTTCAGGAGACCTGGTTGCGTGAACCACCCTCCATGAGGGGATTTGATTTAATCCTGGCACCCGCTAAGCAGGGTCGTTTGGGAAGACCATCTTCAGAGCTTCTGATTGCCTCTAAAAATGGATGCGGGATCAGACTAGAAGAGACATTGATCAGTAACCTTGCTATATTGAGGGTGAAAGCCTCATGGACCCGCAAGAGAAATAACAAGGAGGGTTATGGGAAAACACCATTAATAATAGCAAATGTCTATTGGAATCCAGCGGCCACAGAAACAACTACCTTCCTGGAAAAAGTTGAAGAAGCAATGGATGAAGCCTTGGCAGGTCACTTAGTAAAACACTTCTTGATCTGTGGGGACTTAAATGCAATCTGCTCTGCATTCCCAGGGACTGGAAATAGACAAGTAAATAGATCACCGGGAGAACAGCGTGGAGAACTATGGACCCGTCTGATGGAATCGAGAAATTTACACAATTTACATGAAGCCTTCCCAGACCCAAAGCGTCTGCCATCATGGGAAAGAAACAATTCAAAGGCAACAATAGACTACATGTTTGTTACAGAACCGATTTTGGCCATAACGAATGATTTTGGAATAATTAGAACAAGTGCCAGTGACCATAATCCGCTCGCAACCACTTGGGAGGCATCAAGCCCCTCGAACGACCATATGGAAGCCAACATTGTAATCAATGGACAAGGAAATCGTCTAAAACTATCAAAGGAGCACATCGTGGAAATAGAGAACAGATTTAATTCCATGACGGAGATAGCGGATGCGAATAAAACTAACTATATCCTGCTTCTAACGAAGTACAAAAAAACTGCATTTGTAAAAAAGTTTGGCGGAAATCCACCAAAACATGTGTTCGATAAATCTCTGGTGGAGAAACGCTGTATCATTCGAAAAATTCAACGTAGAGCAAAAACAAAAGATACACCTGCGGCATACGAAGAAGCAGTGGCTGCAGCAAAACACTACAAATCCTGGGTAAGAGGACACAGGTTAAAACTATATCACAAGACTCAAATTATAGGTGGGAGAAATACAAGGGAATTCTGGAGCACTTTGAGAGCCACGACGGATGTACAAGAAAAATCCTTAACAAGTGAGGTTGGTGAAGTTACATGGGTAAAACTTCGAAACAATGGCCCTCATTACGACCCTGGCGGAAAGTGACTGACCGGACCGCCACAGCGTAAATAGCGTTTCCGCCATTGCACGAAGGAGCAAAGTGCGGCCCATTCCGACCCATCGGGCACGAGCACCACGGCATGGCGGAAGTGCAAAGTCCGCGATGGCGGAAACGACCCCAAAACGGCCCACACCACCGCCGTACGGCGCCCTAGGTGCAATACCGCCACCCATCACAGCGGACACCGCAGTGTGCGCCTACCGGAAAGGACGGTGACCGGAAATATACGGAAACGGAAGTTAAAACATGGGCCCGGAACGGGAAACATCCCGCCGTACACCTATAAAACCACTAAAACCACACAACCACTAAAATCACTACCCTGAGACACACCCCAACCCGTCATCCACCCTAGCGAAACCAAGAAAAATGGGAAAAGTAGCGAAGAAAGCGTGCGACCGCAAGCGGCAGGTCCACTTCTCCCGTGAGGAACTCACCGTGCTAACAGAGACCCTCCAGGAGAATGCTGCCGTCGTCTTCTGCACGCAAATGACCAGGACGGCACTTGCAAACAAGAAGGCCATATGGGCTCTGGTGGCACAGTGGGTAAGTGCGGTGGGGACCGCACCCCGCACCCCACAGCAATGCCGTAAGCGATGGGACGACCTGCGGATACGCGTCCGCAGCATACTCTCTGCCAACCGCAACATCGCCACAGCCACCGGGGGAGGTCCTGAATCACCCATCAAGTTGACCCCCTGGGAAGAAATCTGTGCCTCCACCATCGGAATGGAGAGCATAGAGGGAGTCGGAGGGATGGAGAAAGGAGTGCAGACATCCGAAGATTCAGGTAGGTGGGCCAAATGAAACAATGCCAAATCCACAAAGTCCATCCATGTGAAGTACCATGCGTCCACATAGTGCAACAGAAACACATGTCCAGGAGAACGTCCACACACATCGGCCTGATAGCGCACGTTAAAACCCACAATAAATACATAAATAATTAAAAACCCCTAAAACACGCACTACACGTGCAGCAGGCACACCCTAACTGCAGGCTGCCAAACAACTGCACCCTCACTCCACACACAAATGAAAGCACCTCCAAGGCCCCGACCCAAATCACCCTCAGATACCACCCCAATGCATGTGATACAATGCCATTCCAATTCCCACAGACCCATCAATAACCCTCGCCCTCCTTTACTCCACCACAGGGTCCGATCCAAACGACGAGCTTCAGGACACCCCTACCAGCACACCTGCAAAGAGGGCCAAGACCAACGGCCAAAGACCCTCCACCTCAGCTGCACGCATCAAGACACGGCAGCAGCACAAATCAGGTGGCAGCACAGAGGAGGGAACATCAACAGGCACCCCAGCAGCCAGCATGCCCACAACACCACCACCACAGGTCCCCCCAACGGATGCCACAGAAGGCACTGCCTCTGGTGGCAGCAGCACCATAGGTGACACCCCATTGATGGCAGCATGCTCCGACACAGAAGACGGGGATGTCGAAGTCAGATCCATCCATGACCTGTCCCAATCCCCCTGTCTGTCCCATCCCGTACAACATGAGGATACCACGCAGGGGCACCCACAAGACGACGACTGGCCATCCCCCACAAGCCCTGTGGCAAGGCAACATGAGGACAACAGCCCCTCTGTGACACCCCCGCAAATGGCCATGGCCCAGCAGAGGCAACAGTCCCTCGACCAGTTAATCGTGCAACAGCAGCAACTGGCCACGCTCCTCAAGGACCATGCCGATGAATGTGGGGGCACTAAGGCAGACATAGAAACATCAACTGAGACACTTAGGGCAGAAATGGAGAGAGGTACAGAGACACTAGGGCACAAATGGAGAGAAGCACCGAGAGCCTGAGGGGGGAACTGCATGCGACGTCCAAGGACGTATGTGCCGAACTTGCCGCAGTGCGCCGTGTGCTCACTGAGCTCTCGCAAACCCTTAGGGACATGCATGGACGTGAGCAGGCAGAGACATCATCCGTTGCAAGTTCCGTCCAGGGCAGCCCCCAACGTAGATCTGGGAGGAACCTGCGCTCCACAGGCAGGGGTGCCCCTGATACCCGCAGAGGGGGCTTGCAATAGCGACTGCCCACTGACAATGAGCATCTTTGGACACTGGTGTTCGGGGGGGAGGTAGGAGGGTGGAGGGGGTGTGTTGGGCTCACTTGGGTGGCGGGTCGATAGGGTGTACAACATGATATCACATATGCCATAAACATTGCACGATCAACCAATGAGATCTGTGGACATTGATCTTTGTGTACTAGGCCATCATAGGCGTACAGTCCATATTGTGCATGTCCCAGACACACACAGTGCCACGAGTCCCGTGTCCATGTATCAGCCACCAGGCGTGAGTGCTAGAAGCATACATCAATGAGATGCTGACGAATGTCACGGCCCTCCGGTGCCTCGCAGACTCCTTGAGGTGCTGCCACATCCCCACCCTCATCATGACCATCATCAGGTGCTTCCAGTTCTGCGTCAGGGGGCATGGGCACATTTCTACGTACGCACATGTTGTGGAGCATGACACATGCCATCACCATCCTTGCAACCTTCACATGGCGGTACAGGAGTGCCCCGCCAGACCTGCTGAGGCAGCGGAAACGACCCTTCAGTAGGCCGAATGCCTGTTCAATGACTACACGGGTACGTGAGTGGGCATGGTTGTAGTCCTCCTCATGCTGGTCCCGTGGGTTCCGGACTGGTGTGAGGAGCCATCTCTTCAGTGGATATCCAGCATCACCTGTATGTGGACGAGAAACGTATGATGTGGAATGACATTGCTACGTACGCACCCCCCCCCCTTCCTGCCAGGTCATTGCCGAATCACATACCCCACATTATCATGCATGTAATGAGACTCACCGAGTAGCCAGGATCTGTTCCCTGCGTGTCGCTCCATGTAGCGTGGTATTGTAGAGTTCCTCAAGACCATTGAATCATGGGTTGATCCAGGGAATCGGGCACAACAATGTGTAATGATCCTGTTGGAGTCACACACCATTTGTACATTCAGAGAATGAAATTGTTTTCGGTTGCGGTACTGGGCCTCCATGGCATGTGGGACGACCAATTCCACATGGGTGCAGTCGATGGCACCAATGCAACCCGGTATGCCGGCAAGTGCATGGAATCCCACTTTTGTGTTGGTAATTTCCTGTTCCGAGCGTGGTAGGGAGATGTAGTCGTCTGCGTGCTGCAGGAGGGCATCGAGCACTTGCAATAGTGTCCGTGAGAACAGTGGCTGAGAAATGCCATGCAACTGTCCGACTGTGTGCTGGTAGGTGCCTGTGGCCAGGAAGTGGAGTACAGACACCACCTTCAGTAGGGGTGGGATGGCGGTTGGGCTATCTATCATGCTGACAAGGTCAGCCTGTGTCATGTCCACAATGGCGGCTATGGTGTCCCGGTCCAGACGGTAGAGGGTGTGGATCTGCTCATCAGTGAGGTTGAACGGATGTGCTCGGAGGCGTGGGATTGCGGGCTGCCTGCGTGGTGGTAGTGGCTGTGCTGGCGGCCCTTGCTGGCCCTGCCTTGGCCTCCTCCTCCTCCTGCGTCTCCTCCGTGCGGCCGGTTGTAGTTGGTGTTCGTCTTCTTCTTGGAGTTGGAGTACTTGCAGTGCTATCATGTCCCCCAGGGCCAACATCGCGAGTCCTGCCGGTAGCATTTCGGTGTGGTTGTGGGAGGAGACTGGCTGTGCAATTTATGTGTTTTCAGGCTGAATGGCCTCCACCTGTGGTGATTCATTCCACCTGTGCAAACTGCTCTCCCCTTTGGCCGAGCACGTCCCGCGCACAACGCTGCAATTCGTGGAATGGCATCTTGCTATTGCAATCATGTATTTGTACCCGATGGCCGTGTAACATTGGTTGATATGTTCATTCTGCTGTGGTCCCATTGTTTCACATACTATCTGTGCAGTCGCGAACAGACTTGTGAAGGGTCAGTGGAACGTAGTACTCGAGTAACGGTGGGCCCTCATGCATCACTGTACCGAGTTGCAACGACGGGCGGGGCGTCCCATTCGTGGGTGAAGGCAGTTGCCATTTTCACACACAGCCGCACTCGATGGATTAATTAGTGTTTTCAAACGGCCACAGATGCCTCTCCGACGTGATGTTGCAAATGAGGAATTCGAAGGGCGGCGCTTTCGGTTTTCAGCTAGCGGCGAGGAAATGCCCACAGGTCTGACTGCAAATATAACGTACTATTGTTCAATGTCCTTGAGACAGGGGCCATGGCGAGGATGCAATGATTGATATGAATAGTTTGGGATGCGCAATAGCGACGTGGGCGATGAGGCCGGACGCTCCCAAATACATGTTACTTCACTACACTGGAATTACGGGCTGGGGCACTGTGGATTTTGCAGGCTGCATAACGCACAGACTCAATGGATATTTCTAATGTTATGTGAGTAAATATTCAGGCGTTTTAATCCCGGGATGAGGGAATGATGAATGGATGCATGGGCAGGTGATTTGATGCAGAGTTTGCCATGTACAGGGCTTCTTGGGATCTATCCGCTTCCCCTACGCTATGTGATGCAGGGCTGCCATAGTGGGACCATCGTCTATCTGGCCTTGTTGAGCCCTCCCTGTCTCGACGCGCCCTCAGACACTTGTGTCCATGCACGTTACCAATCCCATCAGATGGATTCTGTTTTCACAGGCGCATGCACAGGTACACTCGTTTGTGATGGTGATTACACCTCGATATAGATAGTTATGAGTCGCAAGTGGTTTTTGGGTGGTGATGGACCTTTGGAGTGGGCTAGCATGCATATGGCTGTGGATTTAGTGTGATCATTGCAGTGAGTCGTTGGAATGTAGTACTGATGGCCATTCTGTTCTTTTTCTTTTCTTTTGGTTGACAGGTATCTCCTCCCCTTTTGCCACTGCCATCTGTATGCCACTCCTGCAGATGGGTTTTACTCCCGACACCTGCTGCTTCGTGTTAATCAGTGGAGCAGCATTACGATCTTATGGGACGATCGCCAATGGGCCACATGCCCTTACGCAGTACTGGTGGCTCGGAGCAACATTTCGGCCTTTCAGCTGGACTAGTGCCTCCCCATTGGGATGGCCCTGCGGTTCTGTGCGCTTCCATGTTGCCTTTTCGTACGTGAATGTGGCTCTGTGTACCATGATGGAACAGGGCGTCACACAAGTAGTGGCTGGTCATTTCTTGCGGATGCAGCCCACAATGGTGAAATGTGTTTTGGAGTTCATGGCCTGATGGCTGTATGGGCTTGGTGATTTTGATGTGCATTAAATTTCTATTCTGATTTGGCCCGTGTAGCGTTCTTCTTTGCAAGTGATGTGGCATATTCCTATTTGGGGAGCGATGTATTGTGAGGAGATCTGCATTGGGTTCCAGCTTCGGAGTTTAGTTGCGTGGTACTGTACTGGGCGCGTTTTCCTACGAAGCCCAGTGAGGTCAGGGATGGGGGCTGCCAATATGACTGTTTGAATGTTGTCATGCTCAGGGGCGGGGGATTGGGTTTTGTGTAACAGATGCCGGTCAGCCAGGTGGACTGGTGGAATTGAAGTGGGAGAATGGAAGACCAGGCTCCCGTCCTTCACCTCTCGCGCTTGGCCTAGAGGGTCACGGCCCAGACACCCGCCGCGAGAAGAATTTGTCCATCTACCAGACGACCAGGTACCCTGGTACAGGAACATACGGATGTGTCCACCTGCCTGCCCAGCAGCCCGCACTGGCCATGCCGACACCTGCGGCTCGGATCAGCTAGACTAAAAACCACACGTCGTTAGAGATGCCATGACGACCTAGACAACGGGAAGCACATCTGTATAAATATACCCACTTAACATTTCCACACCAATCTACACGAAGAACATACTCAGTGCTCTGACGTAGGCGACAGGCATATTCACGGACGTGCATCTTTATTATTTTTACATAGACTTTCAGAGTGCAGAAACGCAAGACGCATCATGAACTCATCTATAACGCTTGCTCACGCTTCCCTTGAAATCCGTTACCACCATGAGAGGTATAATGGAAACACGATATTGGTCATGGAAATATATGCCACTATAATCTAAAGCACCCATGCACGAAATGGATCACTTATGCACCAGGCCCAAGTAGGCCTCAAGCAAGAGTTCCGTGGACATTAACAAAGCAAAAGTCAGGTTGCTGATCCTGCAGAATGAGCCTGGTGGAGCACCCAGCCAAGGTCGCAATGTTGCAAACCCACATCCAAGAACAAATCATCAAAGGCACGATGTTGCTACCTCGCACTCCGCGTACCAACGTTAAAATCATATCTACAAATTAAACCAGACACACAGTGGAAAAACAATATTAATTGTGCAGAATTCTGCCTCAAACACGGTCCCGCCTCACGTGACCAAGCCGAACCTGACGAGATGCCAAAACCCAGGAGAGAAAGGGCGTCTGGGTCCCTCACTACGAGACACAGGCCGGGACACTTGAAAGGCTCAATGGACACCTGCTACAGTGGGAACGGTCAGCTCCCACCTATGAATAAATCCTCACATTGTCTGCATGTACCCATATTGAAACATTGTTGCAAACACAGGTACACCGAGAGCTGGGAACAACGGTGGTCCCAGGCTGGGGAGCTCACGGATGCACCAATCAGAACATGGGGCTCTTATCTCAGACGTCAGTAACATTAGCCAATCCTCAGGGGTCTTCATGTAACAATTCTTATGTATCTAATTGAAGGGACAACCCAGATATACCACCTGACTACACCTTGACCACTAATATCATTCTCTATATGTGTACTATACTAACCCTACCACTCGAGCAACCAATTAAGAGTGGCGATAGGGTTTTTGTTAAACTTTCTGAAGTGACGCAAGTAGCGCGTCATAATGTAGTAAAAAGGGCCTGCGAGCCCCACGATTGTGTGTGTGTCAGGACGAACGCGTGCGCTCCTTGACCCATCCCTGCCGTTTTGCATAAATAAACAGCAGAGTCGCCTTGCTCCTTGTGTGCGTCTCATACTCTATCTCACACCTGGGATATACGGGAGGAGTTGGGGCCTCCCTGCCCGGAGGTCTGCGGACGGCCCGGCCGACCCCGGCAGAATTTCCCCCCGACAAGTTGGAGGCACTGCTGAGATCTGTTTAAGATCAACTTTTATTTTTAGTTTTCCAGGCACTCCCGTTGCGAGGAGGCCCGGCGGCGCGGCCCCCTCTGCCGTTGCCCCCTTCTGAGGACTACAGGACCATCGCGGAGCCGCGAGAAGACCGGACAGCGCAATCCAGATATTGGCCCTCGGGAGCCGGTTGAGAAGTATCCCGCCCGCGGTCGGCGAGTGTCCAGACGTGGTCCAGACGAGGGGAGGTGGCGAGCCGCTTGGAGGGTGCACGCAGTCGAGCGGCCCTGCATCGAGAGAACTTGGTGAGCATGACACGCACAACAAGCAATGCGAAATTGTGAGGGAGGGGGAGGAAGTAAATAAGGGAGGGGGGAGGTATTGTAGAGATGTGCGGCGAAGGTTTAACTGAGTGTTGCAAATGGAATGAATGGTAGCGAAACGAGTGCGAGAACAGTGAGCTAACGTTACGCGAAAGAGGGGGGCGGGGAACGAAAACATCACGTGCAGCCACTCGTAAGACACTGATGGTCTAAATTGCGATTAAGTGTGAGGATGGGTGTGTGTGGTTTCCTACGACTTGACATTTATTGATCAATGAGTAGATGAGGTTCCCTATTGTTCGAGCAAGAAACTCGATAGGTAGATGACGTTTCCCTGTGGCCGGTAGCTAGTCACATAGTTGCCCAAAACGGAAGATAATTGGCTGGTTAAGCCCTCCTGTTGAGGGGCGTATCACACGCGAGGCGACGCAGCGTGCGCAGTCCGGTTATAATATTGATGAGATTACCTTGTTCCAGGAGAGACAGGAAGACAGCTGTAGGGTTAGCGGGGTAGATTGTAAGTGTATTTTGAACTTAAAAAACCATAACAAGAATATACCAGTAGCTCGAAGAAATCGGTGACGTCACCAGTAGGGATTTAATAGGATATAGCGAGCACAAGGAATTTTGGGTTTTAGGGTGGTGGGAAAGAGAAGCATGATAAAGGAGCTGGTACGGAGATAAACTATAAACCAGTGGATCGAAAGAAGAAAGGGAAAGGGGCGTGGCTGCGCACGGAGAACGCCGGCCACGGCAAGTGTAAAAGGGGGAGGAGAACGGAGAAACAGGACGACTGTATAAGATCATCGTAAGGGGTACACAGCCGCAGGGGGCTGCGTGCGCTTCGGCCGCAGGGGGCCGTAGGGGAAGGAATGTAATATAACATCATATCTATTATTATTGCATAATTTGTCAGAGGATTATCGTAAGTCCCCACACTTGCGGGGCGAGGTAAGCAATACAAGGTTGTATATTGTAAACTGCTAAGTAAGGGGAAGGGTAACACGGGGAGTGAAATTATGTCATACGGGAGAGGGTCGGGAGGGTGGGGGAACACCCTCACTACCCCACTACAGCACATATGCACCACACTGCCACCACATAGGGAGAAGTTAATTAAGTACAGCATAGAGTGGACCCAGGGGACAGACAATAAAATGTTAACACCATGGCCGCCTAATGGCAGTTTCGATCCATATGCCCAACATTCACTACTAAACCATCTGCACAATACATACAAGGGGAAGAAGTTAGCAAACCATGTGGAGGTGTTTAACTTATGGAGGATGTTCCAGGGGTCTCGACCAGGACCAAATGGAATGTTCACTATGGGGGAAACACCGGAAGAAGAGGAGATTAAGAAAGAAGGAACGGGTGGGGAAAAGGAGTGTGAAAGCACAAAGAATACGGGGATCGAAAGACAGGGAGGAGAAAAGATTAATAAATCAGACGACATAAAAAAGGAACCGAGCAATGAGATAGCCATAACACCGGGTGTGAAAACAGAGGGAGGAGGGTTGTACCCTTTAAGAGAATTAGGAGAAATAGGACAGTTAAGGGCGGCTGAAGGATACTCAAACCCGGCATACAGCCCTCCACCATATGTGGCTCATGGGAAGATACCAATGGGGGACAAGAGGATTAGAGAAGAGCAGACTGTAGAGATAGGAAACGATGAGTGGGTAGCTGCACAGATATTGTTGAAATTACGAGGCTCACTAACTGGAGAAGAAAGGGAGGCGGTAAAGAGAACAAACGAGGATAGTGCCAGAGAGAGTGAAATGAGGGGAGAGGAGCTACTACGGCAGAAGGAAGAGATTTTGGAGGGAAGATTAGCAGAACTAAGGGATGAGCAGAATGAACTGGTTAAACAACTTGAGCGGGAGGAAAGAGAGAGAGTGAGGAAAAGGAAAGAAGGTAAGGACGAATTGGAAAAATTAAGGGAACGAAGTGAGGAGCAAAAGAGAGAAGCTGAAAGGGTAAAAGGAGCAGCAGATAGGATATCAAGAGTAGTGCTGAGAGAGAAGAAGAAGGAAGAAGAAGAAAAGGAGAAAGAAATGGAAATATGGAGGAGGAGGATAATATCAGAGGCAACTAAGAAATATGAAGAGGGGAAGGTAATAAAGAGTATAGTAGAAAGAGAAAGGGTGAAATGGGAAAGGAAGAAAGAGGATGAAAGGATATTGGAACAGATGAGCAACGAAGTAATGGAGGAATTGAAAAGGAAAAGGGAGGAAAATAGTAGGGAAATGGAGGAGAAGAGTGAAGGAGGAATTGAAGAGAGGGGTTGGGAGAGTGAAAGATGGGGAGATGTATATAAGAATAGAGAGGTAGCAACAACATCAGCACTAAGGGGAACAGTTGGTAACAACGGAAAGGGAGAAAGAGACCTAATAGACTTAAAAACAGTAACAATAAAAGGAAAAAAGGCAGAGTGGGGGGTGCCATTTATGAATGATTTTTGCAGTGAGGAGGAAGGAGAAGTGGAGAAGGATGGAAGGAAGAGTGAAAGGGAAAGCTTAGATAAACTATACCTCACTAGAACAAACATAGATTCGCCCTGGATGAGTAGAAGATGGGAGGAGCTGGAGAGAAGTAAGGAGGAAGTGAAAAGAATAAGGGAAACACAAACCAATGAAACCACGCCACCCACATCACCACTGCGCCCTCCCACGTCACGCCCTACATGTTCAACCACCGCGCGCTCTCTGCACAGAATAAAGCTCGCGCCCTTCATGAATGAACTTACACCTTATGCATGTCGGCTTAGGGACCTCCCTAGTCGCAGGCAAGACAGACAAATAAACATACCTATATTGAACACAGGAAATGATGGAAAAAGGGGAAAGGAAGAAGAGGGAGGTAGGAGCAGAGGTAGTAAGGAAGAATTTGAAGTAGTAAAAGAAATGGGGAAAGAGGAGGGGTGTGAAGACTCAACATTATGGAGCGTAAAGGGTGACGCAAGACAGAATTTAATGCCACTGCTAGAGAGAGGAGGGGCTAGACCACAGTATGTACCTTGGAAACATACGGATAAGGAAAATATAAAATGTAGACTCCCATCACTAAGTGGAGGTGCGGGTAAGTGGATATATGAAATGGAAAAACACACCGCAGGACAGAAACTAGCAGTAGGAGACGTGAAGTGCCTGTTAATATCAATATTAGGGGATAGAGCGGATGACATTTGGAAAAGAGCGGGATTCCATGGGGTAACAATAACGAACACATCGCATGATGGGGCACCATTTGCAAACTGCAGACATGCGCTATGGCAGGCACTGAGGGTACAGTACCCAGACACATCAGACATAGGAGCCATTACTTCCCGTAAGATGGGTGAAAATGAGGATCCTGTTGATTATATCCAGGATATTCAAGAGAAGTGGCGCATGGAAACTAGAGAACAATGGGACAAAACACCAGCCATATTTTATCATATACTAGTACAAGGGCTCCCAGAAGGAGTTCAAAAACAACTAAAGAAAGTAGTGGGGATGGAAGCAAAACCATGGCCAGAAATACAACTGACAATAGTACATCACTGCAGAACATGGCAAGGAAAAATGAAACAAAAGGAAGAGGATAGGAAAACAGAAGAGGCCAAATTAGTACAGAAAAAACTTACTAAATACACAATGGAAGGGGCACTAATAACTACGCCCACACCAATGGCCCAAAGCCCAACGCAAGTAGTGGCTGCACAAGATCCCGCTCAAATAGCGCCTCCACAAGGGGTAATAGAGCAAGTGCCGCCTCTGCAATTACACGCACCAAACATGGGAGGAGGGTACCCAATGCAAGGAACTGGGTATTATAGTTATAACAGAGGGAGAGGAGGGTTTATGAGAGGGAGAGGATATGGATATAATACCCAACAACAGGCTGGGGGACTCAGAAATAACTACCCCACAGGGCAACCCGTATACCAAGACAACACAGGGAGCTTCCCATGGCAAAACAGGGAACCACCCGTGTGTTGGAGCTGCGGACTATTAGGGCACATGTCACGTACATGTAGGGTCAGGCCAGGAACACCAGCATGGAATGAACAAGCACAACCTAGGACATCACAAGAACAGCAGGGCATACAACAGCAGCAGATGTCACAACAAGGGAGTGGCCAACCACAACAACCACAACAGCCACAAACCTATTCACTGCCACAACAACAAATAACACAGTATCTGCCACCGCCACAACAACAAGTAGCGTTAATACAACCACCACCACAAAATGAACGAACACAATTGGGTGGGGTGACGGTGTTGGGACACAACCCTTACACAGGGAATGGCCAATCATTGTACCCCCAATAGGCCAGCCCACAGACGGCCTTGGTGTGTCCCATCCTGTCAGTAACACCTAATAGTGCGGAGGAACCACGCATAGAGGTAACGATAGGTGACAAAAAATTATCATTTCTTGTTGACACCGGGGCAACCCGGTCTTGCATAAGGGAAGGTAAATTTAAGATGTCAGGCGAAACCATGAACACCCAAGGATTTTCTGGGGCAAAAGGGTTGGTTCCATTCACTGATAACGTTCCGTTATCTATTGGAGATTATGATCTGTCAGTTCCACTTTTGTATTATAGTGCCTCACCAGTAAATATACTGGGGAGGGACATAATGAACAGGTTGAACATGACGATCTCCTTTACAGAGGATGGCATAATTTGCTCTACTCCAGGGATTAACATGCTCGCAGCACGACAGATTTTGCAAGCATACTGTGGACAGACAGCGATTAGGGCGGAGCCAGTAGATGGCGAGATATTCCAATATGGCACAGACATGGCATTTGCATGGATGCCAGGGATAGAAGGGAAAATATGGAGGAGACCAGCAGCCTATCTATTCCGACCAGAAACACCAGCTAATGAACTAGAAGGGAAGGTGTTTGTAGTGGACATTGAGAGCATTATTGCAACGGCTGATTATGTTGCTGTGCACGCCCAAGATAAAGAAGGGAGAGCATGGAGGGCGGTGATAGCACTAGCAGAAGGATGTAGGCTGACCCAGGTGTCAGATGAAGAGCTGTTCTCAGAAGAAAAGGAAGAACATGAAATGGTGTTCATGATGAGTGTAGAAATATGGCTAAGAGTGGCTCACAGACAAGTAGCACAGAAAATTGCAATGGCACTTGAGGCACCCGCAGGCACCCCAGTCCCATTTTTTAAGGAGGATATGTCAAAGGTGCCCAAATCATTATGGACTATTAGCCCTTATGACGTAGGATGCATAAAAAGCATAGGGGGTGTAAGGATAAAATTGAAAAAGGGTGCCATACTACCAAGAGTGAAACAGTACCCATTGTCAAAAGAGGCAGATGAGGGCATATATGAAACCATAACGGCCCTTATAAACAATGGCATATTGGTCCCCTCAGAATCACCATGTAACACAGCTGTGTACCCGGTGCGCAAGGCTAAAGGGGGGTCTTGGCGCTTCATACAGGACCTCAGACCCTTGAACAACATAGTAGAAGCAGAGTATCCAGTAACAGCAAACCCGGCCACAATATTGTGTGGCATTCCGGCAGAAGCATCACGATTTACAGTGATTGACCTTAAAAATGCTTTTTTCTCAATACCATTACACCCAGACTCACAAGATTTGACAAGCTTTACTTACCGAAATACAAAGTGGAAACATACCAGATTACCACAGGGGTATTGTGAATCACCCTCAATTTTCAATAGAGTAATACAGATGGATTTGGGTAACGTTGAGGTGGAAAGCACAGTGTTACAGTATGTGGATGACATAATAATTTGTAGTACAAACGAAAGTATATGTAGAGAGGACTCCTTAAAAATGTTGACGATACTGGCAGAAAAGGGGTACAAGGTAGACATGGAAAAGATACAATACTGTCAGGAACAGGTACTTTACATTGGCCAACTGATATCCCAACATGGAAGAAGGATTGCACCACAAAGAGCACAGGCCATCTCAAGCACTCCCGTGCCACAGACTGTGAGAGAACTGCAGCAATTTCTGGGGCTGTGCAACTACTGTAGAGCATGGGTATTTGATTACAGCTCATACATAGGACCCCTGCTTGAGGGTTTGAAGGAAGCAAATAAAGGGGAGAAAAAGTTGGGATGGACTATGGAAATGAGGGAGGCATTTGACGAATTAAAAGACGCAATATCAACTGCTCCAGTACTGGCATCCCCAGACTATGAGCGGCGCTTCTTTATATTTTCACATTGCGACTCAGCAGTGATGAAAGCAGTGTTGGCCCAAAAAACTAGCATGGGCTATAAAACAGTAGCATTTTACAGCGGTCACTTAGACCCTATAATGTTAGGCCACTTCTCTTGTGAACAAGGTCTCGCTGCAGCTGCTTTTGCAGTAGAAAAAGCATCAGCAATAACTATGGGGTGTCCAACTACACTATTTGTGGAACATGCACTATTTGCGATATTGAATAAACCTAAGTCCACATTAACGACACAGAGGGCATCAGGTTATGAGATTATTTTGTCTAAAGCTGAACTAGCAATTGTTAGATGTAGCACGGTTAACCCTGCAAGGTTCCTAGCAGAAGTAATTGAAGAGGGAGATTACGCCCACGACTGCACCCAAGTAACTGAACTATACTCATGTACTAGGAAAGTTGAAGAAAACGCACTAGAGGGAGGTGAGCTTTTGTTTATTGATGGGTCATCAACTATTGATCAAGGAGATGGGATACAAAGGACTGGGGCAGCAGTAGTAAAAATGATGGAGGCGCCGGTGTGTGTGGCTATGAAGTGTGTACAATTACCACAGCATTACTCTGCTCAAGCGGCGGAACTCGTTGCACTCATATTGGCATTAAAGGAAAGTTTTAATAAAAGAGTAACTATATATTCTGACAGTGCATATGTTACATCCACTGTCCACTCAGGGCTATCAAAATGGAGAAGAAGAGGGTTTAGGAGAGCTGATGGCACTCCAGTACAACATGCCCTCTTGTTGGCTGAACTAATTGAAGTAATAAACGATCCCCAAGAACTAGCCCTAGTAAAATGCACCGCACACACCAATGGAGAAGACTACGTCTCAAAAGGAAATGCAGCAGCAGACGCACATGCGAAATATGCTGCATATTTTGGTGAGATATGGAACCCCACCGACTCACAGAGAGGGAGAGGGAGGGGAATAGCGAGGGAGATGTTAATAAGAGAAGGGTACACCCATCTCCCAGCCACACAGATTATGGAGCTACAAGCGGCTGCACCAATGGCCGAAAAAGAAGTATGGGTGAAAAGAGGATGCACAATGTCACCAACCGACGCACTATGGCGCCAGGGTGGCACTGGGAAAGTTGTAATACCAGTGGCACTGTTAAATACCGCCTTGAGCCAATTACATCACCCTGCCCATACAGGCAAGGAAATAATTGCAGCACGAATTAGAGAAGATTGGTTTTGTCCCGAGTTAACCTCTCATGTGTCAAATTTTATCAGCAATTGCCTAACATGTCAACAGTTTACGGCCGGTCATACTCTAAAAGTGATAAGAGGTACCATACCCCGGCCAGAAGGACCTTTTCGGCACCTTCACATTGACTATGTTGATATGATCAACATCTGTCAAGGCAATAGGTATATGATTGTAGTAGTATGCCCATTTTCTAGGTGGATTGAAGCAGGGCCCTGTTCACACCCTGATGCGTTTAGAGCAGCCAAATTCATAGTAAGGGAGGTCTTCCCCAGGTGGGGAGTGTGCGAGGTGTTAAGGTCAGACAACGGCCCCCATTTCGCAAATGAAATGTTCCAGCATATCACATCCCTGCTGAACATTAAACACAAATTTGCATGTGCATACCACCCACAGGCTAATGGTGTATGTGAACGCCTGAATGGCCTATTGAAGGAGGCAATTGCTAAAATACAAAAACAACAAAGAAAAGTTGGTTGTATTGCCTTCCGTTAGCATTGTTTGAACTCAGAAACAGGCCAGGGTCCGACCACCACCTCACCCCTCACGAAGTGGTTACTGGACGTCAAATGCGCCTTCCCCTAACACCAACGTCAAGGGCATTCACCGACAACGAAAGTTCAGCGAATGTGTTAGGTGATGAAATGTATCAATATGTGTCTTCTTTGATTACTAGTGTCGTGTTTGTGTCTCAACAGCTCGAGCGCACACGGGGCGGGTCTACCAGCAATCAAGAAAAAGACGAAAGTACGGAATTGGGAAAGGAGAACTCGTGCAAACTTGCCAAAGGTGACCACATACTACTTCGCAATTTCAATAGGAAGTGGAACCAGAAGAGGTTCACTGGCCCCCATCTGGTAGAGGACGTATCAACAAGAGCAGTAAAACTAAAGGATAAGCGTGCATGGAACCACCTACATGACGTAAAGATCTACAAACTGCAGACCCGCCCCAGCGCCAACGACAGATCCATTGGAAGAACAGCAACAACATTGCCGACAGCGGAAGAAAGTTCCACCACAGACGACGACCCAATTGTTCCCTCGGAGACAATAACTGACGAAGAAGGGGGTGATCCCCATACTGCCCACCCCATGGTCACACGCTCAAAGAGTAAAAATACTTCCGCCATCTGAGCGCAAACCCCCCCCCCATTAAATGCTAAAGTACAGTTGTAACTAAAATTGAAGGACATTGCTAGCACCAATACACATGTAAACACGTGAATGTTCTCCTTTTTTCTCTCGCACATACAGGAACTGCGTAATATTGTATTGTTAAGAAAAGCTAATTAACAAATTCAGTGTGCAGGTGTAGATGGTGCTGCCAGACGATAACTACCCAGAAGAATTGTCACACCAATTTGTATACGAAATAAAGAGGCCAACATACTTAAAAAGGAGAAGGGTACGTGTATACTACACAGCCTTCCTCCTGGCCATAGAATATCACATGCCCCACCTCCACCCATACTTGCCAGTCCTAAGAGACCCATCACTTAGAGTAGCGTGGGAGCAGCTCTCCGCCTGGGCACTGAATGACTACTTGATAGGGAGAGCTTAAAGGTAACAAAACTAACATCTAATAACCAGCACTCTTGAGAATTTTCAGGCGGGCAACTATAACGTCGCAAGAATAAGCTGCCAGGACCGCAGCAAGGTAAGAGCAAAATGCCGGTGAAATTAGCATATGTAATAAAAATAATAGGGATTTTTATGATCACCGGGTTCTTGGCTGCTTCTGTCTGGCAGTACAGCTATGCTATTGATTTTATTGCTGCACCCAAACTTAATATACCCCCGTCCCCTGCTGCAACAGGAGTTACGTCAGGTGGTAATAGTAATTTTGCACCCAAGCAAAATAGAGTTAAACGCAGCACATACTCAGACAATAAAGGTATTGATAATTATGTACAAGATTCGGCACACGTCACAAACAACATATGGTACCAGCACATGACCCGCATTGGTAAGCAGACAACTGAGGACAGCTGTTACGTTTGCTCATTAATACCATACGCCATGAGCGCTTCACGAACATTTGTTGCCACAGAAATAGATGAAAAAACAGCACAGTGCATAATATATTTGGCCCTGTTCCAAACGAAAGGAAGATTTCAAGGAACAGTAGTGCACATGACATGGAAAACACGAGACTCATACCCATATGAAAACAACTTCCTCAAGACCTATCTGAGTTATCACAAGACCAGTTTACATGCTAAAGCATTCAGGTACATAACAAGTGGCCCTGCAAAAGGAGAAACAAAGAAGGTAACACTGCAGTATCTACCATGTGATTGGTACGCCACTGAAGTTCCGGGTAAACAAGGATGCTGGGAGAGGCCGCTACTGACGATAACAGGAAAGGTGTTCCTGGGCAACAGCTGGGAGATAGGGGTGATTGGCAGCAACATGGTAACAAAAGAAACTATCTCAACTATCGAGACACACAATCATCGATGTTGGACGACGTGGATCAAGTATGTACCAATGCTCACATGGGTAGAAGAAGATGAAGACCCGATAACTATACTACCATTGACTGCGCCCAAAGTATGCTACCAGCATAAAGTAGAGGTGGACGTAGGATATAACACCAATTGTGCAAGCGTGATGGAGTTACCTGAGGGGGGAGCGGGAACAGCAGTAATAATGGACCATTATTGGGCCTGTGGAGAAAAGGCATATCATACACTGCCTCCCCTGTGGAATGGTGTGTGCACAATGGTACACGTCAATGTACCATCACTAGTGGTACCTAAGAAGCATGTCGATGTGGCGAAATTTCCGAAAATGGATGAAGGGGATAAGAGAAGAAAGAGATCTGCACCACTCCAGAAGGAGCAAGGAAACAGGACCAACAGCAATGATACTGTCCTAAATAGGAGAAAAAGACAAGGAGAGCCATTGACAGGAAATTACCTGTGGGGAAGGTCGGAAACGGAACTAACATCAATACCGCCAGAACACAGACTATTCAGCAGAGCAGCAATGTTCTTCTCCTCAATAATACATCCGGGACTGCAGGCATACGCAAACGCAAAATGGCTCCAAATAACCAGGTGGGAACTAATGATGACCATCAATTCAACAGTAAATGGGTTCAACGCAATTAAAGAGGAGCTGCGAGCTGTAAGGATGGTAGCACTCCAGAACAGATATGTATTGGACCTCCTCACAGCAATGGAAGGAGGAGTTTGTGCAAAGATAGGACAATCTTGCTGCACGTTCATACCTGCCAACGATGCTGACAATGGTACACTGACAGAAGCAGTTTCACAATTGGCCCAGATGCACTCCAAAATGATGGACGAAAGTAACGGTGTAAACAAGGATAAGAGCTGGTTTTCACTATTATGGTCATGGATGCCATCTTGGCTGTCAGATGGACTGAAAGTAATAGTGGGATGTGCTATTTTGGCTGGAGCTGCCCTGATCATAATTAGATTTTGGAAGGCCCGGAAGGCGCGCACGACTGACGAGTTGCTGGAAATGGTGGGAATGCACCCCTTGATGCCAGCAGATAACGGCCAGCATACAGGTGTGATAATACAAGAAAGGGAGAAGTTGCGCACCCAAATCATCACCAATCATCTAGACCCACCATCAGTGAAGATCGAGAACCCAAGGAACCCCAGGAGCTACATAGGAAGATGGGTATACTGTACTCCTGGAGGAACCTGTGAATACATGTATTGGTCATTTGAAGATCATGTAAATCATTATGGACATCTCGGCGGGATAACTAAGATATGGAGGGTAAGAGGAGATAACGAGAAGGATATGTTTGTGGTCGACAAGTCGACCAGAGGGGGGACTGAAGTGGGAGAATGGAAGACCAGGCTCCCGTCCTTCACCTCTCGCGCTTGGCCTAGAGGGTCACGGCCCAGACACCCGCCGCGAGAAGAATTTGTCCATCTACCAGACGACCAGGTACCCTGGTACAGGAACATACGGATGTGTCCACCTGCCTGCCCAGCAGCCCGCACTGGCCATGCCGACACCTGCGGCTCGGATCAGCTAGACTAAAAACCACACGTCGTTAGAGATGCCATGACGACCTAGACAACGGGAAGCACATCTGTATAAATATACCCACTTAACATTTCCACACCAATCTACACGAAGAACATACTCAGTGCTCTGACGTAGGCGACAGGCATATTCACGGACGTGCATCTTTATTATTTTTACATAGACTTTCAGAGTGCAGAAACGCAAGACGCATCATGAACTCATCTATAACGCTTGCTCACGCTTCCCTTGAAATCCGTTACCACCATGAGAGGTATAATGGAAACACGATATTGGTCATGGAAATATATGCCACTATAATCTTAAGCACCCATGCACGAAATGGATCACTTATGCACCAGGCCCAAGTAGGCCTCAAGCAAGAGTTCCGTGGACATTAACAAAGCAAAAGTCAGGTTGCTGATCCTGCAGAATGAGCCTGGTGGAGCACCCAGCCAAGGTCGCAATGTTGCAAACCCACATCCAAGAACAAATCATCAAAGGCACGATGTTGCTACCTCGCACTCCGCGTACCAACGTTAAAATCATATCTACAAATTAAACCAGACACACAGTGGAAAAACAATATTAATTGTGCAGAATTCTGCCTCAAACACGGTCCCGCCTCACGTGACCAAGCCGAACCTGACGAGATGCCAAAACCCAGGAGAGAAAGGGCGTCTGGGTCCCTCACTACGAGACACAGGCCGGGACACTTGAAAGGCTCAATGGACACCTGCTACAGTGGGAACGGTCAGCTCCCACCTATGAATAAATCCTCACATTGTCTGCATGTACCCATATTGAAACATTGTTGCAAACACAGGTACACCGAGAGCTGGGAACAACGGTGGTCCCAGGCTGGGGAGCTCACGGATGCACCAATCAGAACATGGGGCTCTTATCTCAGACGTCAGTAACATTAGCCAATCCTCAGGGGTCTTCATGTAACAATTCTTATGTATCTAATTGAAGGGACAACCCAGATATACCACCTGACTACACCTTGACCACTAATATCATTCTCTATATGTGTACTATACTAACCCTACCACTCGAGCAACCAATTAAGAGTGGCGATAGGGTTTTTGTTAAACTTTCTGAAGTGACGCAAGTAGCGCGTCATAATGTAGTAAAAAGGGCCTGCGAGCCCCACGATTGTGTGTGTGTCAGGACGAACGCGTGCGCTCCTTGACCCATCCCTGCCGTTTTGCATAAATAAACAGCAGAGTCGCCTTGCTCCTTGTGTGCGTCTCATACTCTATCTCACACCTGGGATATACGGGAGGAGTTGGGGCCTCCCTGCCCGGAGGTCTGCGGACGGCCCGGCCGACCCCGGCAGAATTTCCCCCCGACAGAATGATGTGATTTTCGGAATATTGCTGGTCACAGGTGCCTGTGTTTGCGTGCGTTTCTTGGTGGGGGACTGTGGTCATGTCCATTGGGATGGCTTCTGTATTCGTGCCATCTGTGCCCTGCAGCTCCCATTGGCCCCTGTTGTGTTTCTTTTGTTCGTTGGCATGCATGGGTGACTTTTACATTTCACTGGTTGCATTGTGACTTCATTGCACCTACGGGGAGTTGTACTTTGTGGGCAGGGAGCGGTGTACAGGCACTCAGTGGGGCCGTTTACGGTTGATTCGCGATGCCGTACTTCTCACCATGGCGGAATGGTACATTCCGCCATGCTTGATGGCGTTAGGTACATGTCCGCTAGGGTCGGAATTGGCGTACCCTTGCGCCATGGTGGTGTTTACGGTTTGGCATGGCGTGCGCGCGCGTGCTTGGTGCAGTTAGCGTTGGCGTTCACTACGGTGTCGCTAATGGCATCGTACTTTGCGTTGATGGGTCATAGTCGCACCGAGCGCTATTCGATGGCGGTATTGCATTTCCGCCATCGTTTTCCGGATTCCGCCAGGGTCGTAATGAGGGCCAATGTATTTGGCTCCAACGAAACCCACTACCAAACATTTTGGATGTGAGCCTGGCCCATGGCTAAAAGTGGATGATCGTGAGGAGATCCGACTAAAGATCTTAAGTTTAAAGAACTCAAGAGCCCCAGGGCCCGATGGGGTCACTAACGTGGATTTAAAAACAAACCCTGAAGAGTGGGCAAGTTTACTGAGTAAAATCTTCAGAAAATGCTCGGATTTGAGAACCATACCGCCGTCCTGGAAATCAGCAACAGTGGTACCAATTTTCAAAAAAGGTGATAAAAAGGACCTAGCGAATTATAGACCAATCGCGTTGCTTGATGTCATAGGGAAAGTGTTTGGATCAATGTTGTTAGATCACTTTAAGCTATGGGCAGCAAATGCTCCATGCGAAGACCCGTTTCAAACGGGATTTAAGAAAAATATGGGTACGACGGCCAACATTCTACTCCTTTCCGTGCTGAAAAACAAAGTCCTGGAAGGTGGTCTAAACATTTTTGTTGCATTCATCGACCTGACCCAGGCCTTTGACCGCATAGACAGGTCCAGGCTCTGGTCAAAACTGGAGGTGTGGGATTGTCCAGCTACCCTGCTAAATCCAATTAAGGCACTGTATACAGACACCAACATGCGGATCCGTTTGGACCAAAACGGATTACTATCAAACCCGATATCAACAGCAAGAGGTGTGAAACAGGGGTGTCCATTGGCCCGGGCCTTGTTCTTGGCATTCATTGGCGACATAAATAGCTCAGATACAGCAACACGATCTTTTCCACCAAAACTCTGCAAAACGCCTATAACGAGGCTCCTTTACGCGGACGATCTAGTCCTTTTGGACTACACTCCCGTGGGATTACAGAGACAAATGGCAAGTTTGCAGAGTTATATGCAAGAAAATATGCTGGAAATTAACGTTAGAAAACCAAACTGCTGAGATTCGAGATGTCGACCAGAAAAAGAAAAGGAACATGCTTAAATCTTGAGGGCAAACCGATTGAAACAGTCTTTGACTTCAAATATCTAGGAGTCAAATTAGACAGCACAAAACAAGATAAAGCTATGCAAACATCATTAATAGCGAAAGTAAATAAAATGGCAGCCCAAGCCAGGGCCATGGATAGAAAGTTTGGCAGATACTCGCTGATGCCAGTGCGAGAATTTTCGAGAAAAAGGTGATGCCAACACTATCATATGGAGGTGACGCCATGATAAACTTGCCATTGGATATCTGGACCAAAATGGAGGCAAAGTTTTGGAGGAAAGTCCTCACGTTGCCGAACTCAACACCTGGTGCTTCAATTCGTAAAGAGCTTAGTTTGCCGTCCCTTAAAAGCTCAGTGGAACAGGCGAAATTGATGCTTAACAGGAAATGCCGGATTGCGCAGCCTCCATTAATTTATAATTTGATAAATCAGGAAATTTAACGAGCAACTACCAGAAGCCTAATGAAATGAAAAAAAGATAACATCCGAGTGTTGGAACAAATACAGGAGAACGAAGATACACTAATCACCAATCCGAAAAAAGTCCTCAAAAAACTACGAGAATATGATTGGATATTAACTTTGGAAATCGCAGGAAAAAATAAATTAACTACACACCTGCCGCCAAATGTTAAAAGATTAAACGAATTACAAGAATACATCAAAAAATTCTCTTGCAGGAAGGGGAGAGACATGTTGTTACGTGCTCGCCTCAACCTTCTGCCTACAAACGAGATCTTGGCAATAAGAGGCAAAGCCGCATCAAACTTTTGTCGTTTTTGCAATGCGCAAGAAATAGAGTCGATACGATATTTATTTCTAAGATGTGCCGCAAACCAACAAGTAAGAAGTAGTTACTTAAGACATATTTTTTCGGACTTTGTTATAGCTGATGAAGATACTTGTTGGGCTCGTTTAATGGGAGGAGATAAGACAAAATGGCAGATAGCTACGTACAAAATATTGGAATCAGTAAATCTGCCGCAACAAGGGCACATTTTAGTGAGACCATCCGTTTTATGTGAATTTTATGACAAAATGTCATTTTGAAAAAATCTTTTTGATTAAATACAAATAAAAAAAAATAAAAAAAATAGTCATTTTGAACAAAGGGAATCTTCAGCTGTGCACATATGAGCTTCCCTTCCTCCAGCATCATTTGCCATTTCTGGACCAGTGTTTTTGTTAGTCTCTTTGAAGTTGGTTGCCTGTTTAAAGTTGGAGTTTCAGCTTCCCTTAATCGTAGCCCCTGTTTTCACAACCCCTGCTTACATTCTGGTCATGCTCCAGCCAAGGGAAATTGTCCTGCAGAGACAGCAAGTCTAAAGGACACTTGGTTTTTCACACTTTTCAAGAGAGCCAAATTTGATTCTATTTGTAAAATAACTGAGGGGTGCAAACCAGGCTGTCTGTGGGGGAGTTATTTGTGACATGTGTCCCACTGCAAGCCAAGGGTTTGCCTCGAGCCTACAGAAATCTTTTCATGGAAACAAAGTGGGATTTTCTTTTCAAATGACTACTGGTATTTTACATGTCAAACATAATATACATTACTTTTTGTCAACACGGCTGTTCATGTGTGCTTGCAGTTTAAATGTGAAAACTGTACTCCCGCTAGCATAAAAAAGGGGAAAATCCAAGGTGCTTTGTCCCTAACATTTTATGTTAGCAGGGGTTAATTTTTCACATTTAAACTGCAAACACACATGCAAAGCTGTTTTTGGGCCAGTGTTTAAAAATTCTGTTTTTGATGGGAAAGGGACCCTGGAATTTCTTCTTCCTTTGTAAAATAAAAGGCTGCTTTTCCTTTCGTAATGACAGGTAGGCCTTTTTCACATGGCCCTTCAGTTTTATCTTGCAAACACACATGCAAAGCTGGTTTTGTGTCAATGTTTAAAAATCCAGTTTTTCATGTGAAAGGGACCCGTGAATTTCTTTGTCATTTGTGAATAAAAGAAATTGCTGCTTTTCCTTTGGTAATGACAGGTTGGCCTTTTCCACAGGGCCCTTTAGTTCTGTTAGTTTGATGCCTTTGATTACACGCTACATGCTATTGTAGAAAAGAACAAAAATGTTTTGTGTCAAATAGGCAGACCTTACAATAAGCTTCCTAGAGGCCTGTGACATTTGGGCGGCACTCTCCTGCCTTTTTTTTCTCAAATGGCCTACATGAAAAGAAAGAGCAGGCAGTGGGATAAACAATGCCATTAGAATGTGAGAATGCATACCTTTTACAGAAGACAGAACTGTACCATATATTGAGATAACATGATCAGCCCAGTACCATGGTATTATCCGCGGGGCCTTGAAACTTTGACTCCACTCGCTCTAATTTGGCTACCTAATCACCACCACTAACTTATGCATTATTAGATACAGTTTTTGCAGACACACTGCGCATAAACACTAAATAACGCTAGTTGATTAAGTGATTTTTAATTGACACTGACGTAGCCTGACACGTATTTCAGGCACTTGCCCTTCCTCTGAGGCTACAAGTTTGTTTAAGTAAACACAAAAGAATGTAATGCAAATAAATTAGACAAATTGTGTGGACCCAAGGTTACAGGGCAAAACAAGGGATGAGCCATAGAACAGTACAGTAATCATACATGGCACAATATTGCGAATTTTGCAATCCATAATGTCAAAGGACAAAGAATATGTTAACTATTTCAAAATGTAAAAATAATAAGTCCACAATACAAAAACATGTACAATGTAATTACAATGGAGAAAGGAAAAATCATACCATTTGCATGTTTGAATTCATCAGATCAACAGTGGAAGAGGGGAAGAGAGGGTAAATAAGAATTCATTAGCCTGATGGTTCTCAGCGGGCCATACAAGATATAAGGACTATTAAATAATAAATACGTTTACCTGTGAGCAGATGTAGTTCAAATATGAACTGAGAAAAAGTGAGATAAAAAGCTAATTTAGGACATTTTATAGAGGCGGCATCACTAATTTAAATGTTGTCATCTTAACATTCCTGCAAAATATTCGCTATACACTTACCCTAATAGAAGGTAATCAATTTAAGATGGATTTCTCATGGGCTCCACTGTAAGTTCAATTTTATAAAGAGTATGTTATACATGTGCACTATTTACATAATAAAACCAGTTAAGCATATGGGAGGGCAATTGCCAAATGAGTACCTGTCATTTGCAGTTGCAACAAGGAAGTAAGGAAGCGTTTCCGCGTGTCTGCTTTACAAGGATAATGGAGAGAAGACGAGCGTGTAGCGCGAGTCCAGCGGAAAGAAAGAGGGAGAAAAAGACAGACAGGCAGCGCAATTAGAATCAGCTGCTTGTCTGGTTTGGTAATTGCTAAGCGCGTAGACCCTCAGAGCCCTAGGGGTCTACGTGCAAGTGTAGTACTTACCAGCGTTTCCGCTGAGAATTGAATCTGGAGCCTGCCGGCCGCGACCCATGTTGCCATAGTTATAGCAGCAGCGTATGCAAGTCAACCTGCGCGGCCTAACGTGTGGTAATGTGAGGCCGCCATCTTGAGTGTGTGTGCGCCCCTGTAGGGGATGAGATCTGCAGATAAGATCTGCCTGAATTAGCTGGAGGGTAAAATAGAAAATAGAAGATAATGTTTATCTCACTTTTTCTCAGTTCATATTTGAACTACATCTGCTCACAGGTAAACGTATTTAATATTTAATAGTCCTTATATCTTGTATGGCCCGCTGAGAACCATCAGGCTAATGAATTCTTATTCACCCTCTCTTCCCCTCTTCCACTGTTGATCTGATGAATTCAAACATGCAAATGGTATGATTTTTCCTTTCTCCATTGTAATTACATTGTACATGTTTTTGTATTGTTGACTTATTATTTTTACATTTTGAAATTGTTAACATATTCTTTGTCCTTTGACATTATGGATTGCAAAATTCGCAATATTGTGCCATGTATGATTACTGTACTGTTCTATGGCTCATCCCTTGTTTTGCCCTGTAACCTTGGGTCCACACAATTTGTCTAATTTATTTGCTTTACATTCTTTTGTGTTTACTTAAACAAACTTGTAGCCTCAGAGGAAGGGCAAGTGCCCGAAACACGTGTCAGGCTACCTCAGTGTCAATTAAAAATCACTTAATCAACTAGCGTTATTTAGTGTTTATGCGCAGTGTGTCTGTAGAAACTGTATCTAATCCTACCTACCTGGCGGTAGACTTGGCAAACCCCGCCCCCTATTCACCTGCAGCTTTCTTCACTACTCCAAAGCTTCTTAGGTCCTTGCGCTGAACCTCGCCAGTCCCCCCCTTGCCAAATCATTTTTTTCCTAACTTATGCATTATCAGTGAGGTGGTTACTCGCTTTTAACAAACCTTCTTTGGATGACCAATCTCTAGACCTGCACCATACAGATGCTAAGTTATCGTTTATAACTTGCTTTTTCTGGGGTATATCATGTCTCACATTTCTTGTTTCTGTTGCCATATTTTACATACTCAAGTTTATCAACCTGAGCGCTAGGAAGGGCTATCTATGCCTTGTAAGGATTTTGAACTGTAAACTTGCATATAAACACAGATCTCTGTAACACATTCTTGACACACTTAGCTGTCATTTGAATCATTATGGCACTCAACTCATCAACATGCACTTCAAATTTGGTTATTTCCTGTTATCAATATATCAATTAAAGAAAGCCTAAATGTGGCATACGTTGTGCTATGGTGAACATGCAAACTACATGTAATACAGTGAAAACCGAATACGTTACAAGATTAATTGATCAATCCAGACCTAGGTTAACAAAAGCCAGACTGCTTGTCAAGTGCCTCAGAGGTGCAGTATTCACAATCAAAACGTGCTATGCATTTTTTTTCTTTATAATAAATGTGCTCTGACTTCTTTGTATCAGTAAACCCTTAGGAGGGCTCGTGAAGTATTTTAAGTGTGTGCACTTAACAGCAGACAGCGATCAGTATTCCAGTCCACTCATGAACAGGACAGCTTCACACTCCGCAATCTTCCCCTCCCCTTTATTTAATATCGCAGGGTGGGCCCTGGGGTATCGAGGTCGTGCCTTGCCCCTCAGGCCACAGCTTGTCTACGCCACTGAATGGGATAAGACGTGCGTATCTGTGCCCTTTATGTCTGCAAACGTGTTCTATTTCAGAATATTCGTGGGGTCTACCTTACTATTTGAAATTGCGACGTCTTATCATGCATCTGTCAGAAAACAATGCTTTATTACAGCTTGGCCTGACCCAAGGCAAGATATTTATGCAAACGCCTTTGCTGGGGCCATAAATTGTTTGGATGAGTCTTCATTCCCTGACTTCTCCTGACACGCCTGTTCACCTCATCCAAGCTGGCGTCTGGGTTATGCGGCCTCCTAGAATAAAGATGTGGGCTGGATGACAGCATGGGGAGCTTTGATCCTGCCCTCTGTAAATATTACCACTGAACATATTTAATTCCTACTTTAAAAGAATGAATACTGCCTCCCTTTGTCTGTCTTATCACCCTTTAATGGGAATATATACGCGTACCCCTTGTCTTGACATATACAACTGATTTCTCAGTACTCCTGGAGTTTGTCTTGACCATATAGTAAAAATAGCCCACTATATGTATAAAAGCAGGAACTCATTTTAAATACGTCGTTTTTCTTATTTTGGGAACTCTATCACTGTAGACCTGTTGCTGGAGAGACAAGACTGTGATCTCTTAAGGGAAGAGGAAGTGAACATGTAGACCTATTCTTGGGTGTACAACACGCCGCTCCTTTATATTACTGTAATAAGACTACAAAAGAGCATTGTGTCACGCCTCCCCCTTTTATGTTGACTATGTAATCAGCACATTGCGCTGATATCGCTGCATTACCTCTTTTAAAGTTAAATGGCATTCGGAATTGTTTTAACAAACCATTTGATCACAACCATTTATGCTAGTATATGTTTTCCTTTAATAACTGTCTGTAGTGTGTAGGTTTTGCTACTTTTCATAAATGGACCTTCAGAATGTTACTTACAGAAAATATTGCAAGCGTAGTTATCTCTTTCAACCGGTACCTATATAAGCAAATGTGCTAATTCTGTAGGAATTAAAACTATTAGCCTATTAGCACAATCGTTTCTACATACTGATATAAAGGTGCGTGTATTCTAAATGAGATTTATGCATGTTAAACATTTGATTCGAAAATAGTTACATGCTTAATTCTCTTCAAACATCATCTTCATCGTCTCTGGCCGATCTGTGTGTGTTTAATGAACGTTTGACCAAGGTTTCTGTTAACCAGTGAGTTAGATTTGGAATTTGCACGACTTCATCATTAAGATTACTATTTTGGTTATCAAGTTATATGTTCAGAAAAAGCATTCTATGAGAAGCTATCTGAATTTCCGATAGTTGAATTGTGAAAATACTTAAGGTCAAGTCCTAAAAAAAAGTGGGATACTCATGAACATACCAATTGAATGTGGCGTCACTAGAAATTAGCATAACTGGAAGAAATGGGGGGACTCCTGACAAGGTGGGGGGACTACGTCCACCCGGGTGTCCCCACTCACTTTAGGTATTTCATTCCTCACTGTACCTCAGTCCCAAGTGATGCTTTGATACTATATGACAATTTACTTTATTGATAGCCAGCTCATCCTTTCATCAGTACAACGTGTTTACATCGCCTGGCTTTTTTCCACTGAATGTTTTCCCGAAAATGTTTGGACAAAAACAATCATAGAAAAATATTGGGTGGGAGGTGGGTAAGGGGATATAAGGTGTTGGGGGTGTGGGGAATAGGGACTATAGAATAGGAAAAGGAGGGGTTGAGTGGATCCCCCAAATACATAAAAAAATAGATTATTGGTTTGGCTGAAAATATTCACAAAACCTGCCGATCTATGGGCATAAAACCCTTTCAGCCTTCACTTTTAGGTGCGCAACGAACAATCTGTTGCCTTGTTAGTCCAGTTGTAAAATGCTTCATGTATCTGAATATATATTTGTGAAAGTGTGTTTGTATGTTCTGGGTTGGCTCCAGCCCCATAACAGTTGGTGGGTTGAAATCTTGGCCCAATTTTGGCATACCAGTCTGGGGTGTACAGGTAATAGTGAAATTGGACCAACCCCACCCATTTGGCCTGCACAGTATAAGTGCTTTCGGGAGATTGCCAATTTTGCGATTGTTGACCCTAGCCCCACAACATTTGGTGGGTTGAAATTCTGCCAAAGTCAGCATAACAGTGACATTTGACCAACCCCACCCATTTGCCTTGCAAAGGGGTGGTGCGGGGTCCAGCCCTGTGCTATCAGTATAGGCGATTATGGGTGATTGACGATTTTGCATTTTTCAAAAATAGGCAGTTAGGACAAAATATATAACATACACTAGGTTCTAGCAGACCCCCATATGCATGGGAGCTACAGACCTAGGTAACACCGGGGGGTATGGTTAGTGTTATATATAGTACAAACAGCTAGGAAGAAACAGAGTGCTGTACATGTCATTGAGAGTAACATATGAGATAAGGAGGGGGGCTACAATATGTGGCCCAGAATGTTCCTGCCGTCGCACAAAATCTAACTTTTGCTTCATTCTTTGGAATGCCAAAATTGTAATACTGCCCTGTGGAGTAGAAAGATAAGTAGTGATTACACCACATACTCACCACCTACTCAGCCCTCACACGTCTACAGAGCAAGTGTAACCCAATCAGAAAGGTGAAAAAAGCACAGCTAAGAGATATAACTTCTTTGCCTGTTGTAATGTGAGCCGAAGGAAGGCTACACTCTTGAAAGGGGTGTGCATGTGAAACAGTAGTAACATAAACAGCAATGGTACAGCAGTCCCAAATAAAGGAAGGAATGTCCAATCAGGGCATGGTTCTATAATAATGTACTATAATACACACCATATGCAATACACAATAAAGTTGGTGCTCTGGGCAGGTCGATGCAGCATTTGAACATTGCAAGTCCATAGGGCCAATAGGGTCAGATCGAAGGTAGAGCTTGGGTCGGGGATGAAGATACTGGTGAATCGAGGTGCTGTTCCAGCCATACATGTTTAAAGCCTTCCACAGTGGTGATCTTCTTGTTGAGCCAGGGCAAGAGATGTGCTTAGCTGGCATGGTGCAGCAGTAAACTGCTTTGAGGAATATAGAAACAGCTGTTTGAAGAGATTCCAATAAGTGCCAAAGGCAGCACTGCATGTCCTGATGGTTTGACTCTGCTTCAATGTGATTTAATGCTGTATAATGCAGGGAAATAGCTGTTCTGTTTCTTCTGGTGCTGTGTGTCCCAAACCAGTGGCTCAGGAACAGGATTAGATTGGCCCATGGTCTCTTCAATACAACCTTGAGTAGTCTAGCTAGTAGCTGAAAAGAATCCTTCATCATCAGGGAGGAACATGGGGACCAGTGCAGTGGGCATAGACAAAAGGTACTTGCTCTAACAGCAGTTCACTCCCAATGTCCCCTCTGCATGGGTAAGGAGCATAATTTACCTCTGCCTTGAAGTAACAGTCTTCACCTATGGCAGAGGGCATCCCTCCCAACAGAGTCCAAATACATTCTTCCTGACAACCTTGATGGTCCAAAGGTAAACCAAACAAGGACTGGGAGACCCGTTCCTAATGTAGGAAAAAAATCCACCCGGCGAAGGACACAAGCATGCCCTCTTTAAGGAATACAATCCTGTTTAGGTAACAAGAGACTTTTGCCTTCTGGCAGCATACCCAAACTGCTTTGCTGTACAGGAAGTGTAGTAGACAGGAAGGCAAGAGATGCTCACAGAAAAGCAAAAGGAGAAATCCTTCCTCCCTTCTGTTGTGTTCTGTCTGACTCTCTAATCCCACCCCTTTCCCTAAACTTTCACCTAAAATACCTTTTAGTATGCAACACACTGTTGTAAGGCTAGCCCGTTAATTTAGTGAGTGCACTTTGGAGATTGTTTCACGGGGTACTATTTCTGGGAGCAGCCCTGCAGTAGGGAGGTGTTACCCGACCTCACATAGGAGAGTCACAGTTTTCCTTCCCATTCTTTTGCTAGCTTCAGGCATTCTGACTAGAATACACAGAACCCTTCCCTGGCTAGCCTGAGCTCACACTGTTTACAAGTGTATGCTACTAATCATATGTGGCTTTTGGTGAGGTGATAGTCACAGAGACAGTTTGCCCAAGTTAAAGACCTGAGTGGAACGTTGTGCTTCAAAAGTCTGCTTTCCTTGTTGATGTCCATGAATTTATAAGCAAGGAAAAGAGGCTTTAGTAGCACAACGTGGCTTGAGGCATCACCTGGGAAGATTGATTTTCTATTTTTAAATTCAAGCAAGCCTTTAGCACCTGGGAATGATCCTCTCTGGTGCGAAGGGGCTTTTTGTCGGGGCACACAATGGAGGATTACAGCTTAGCTAAACATGTGCTACTCGGAAAGCAGGCTTCCACCAGTGATTGCAGCAAATATTCTGAGCTTCCTGATTGGCCAGCGGCCCCTTTTAGGGTGCTAATAATTATGTGAACTACCAGGAACCATATCAAAACTTAGTTACGGCTTATATTTCCAGATCACTGTGATATCAGGTAGTAGATTATCATGATCATTATGCTTTTGGATCTCTGATGTAGATTTAAATGCAACTTATGTCTGTTTTCTGTCATCTGCAGTTTTCAAACATGGCACCAGTGACATCTGAACCTGCTCTGTGGCACTGAAGAGCAGGTTCTACAACTCAGGGAGACTGACACAGTTGGGCACGGTTGTACACTCTACTACTCGCATGGAGCTTTCAGAGAGGATGAGTAGCAAATAAAAACAAACATTGGACATTTCTTTCTTGTTGAAAATAAAGGAGACATTTTACTTTAAATTGTTTTGGGTGAAGCAAGAGTGTGCATGGATTGCAGCAATGGGATAGCCACATTATCTAAATGGGCATACATCCAGCAGCAGTAACTGGTACACATTGACACTGATTCAAAGGTCTAGCACTGCTGGAGATAACACTTCAAGAAGGCATACATTGTTCATAAAAAGTGTTTCACAGAATTCGATGCAAGAAACCTCAAACTGGGACCCAGTAGGTTTAAAGAATTACCCAGTTTACCCTAGAGACAAATTGAAATTAAAGGAATCATTCCCTCTAAAATGTTATTGTCCCAAAACATGGGCAATAATCAAAAACATACATTAAACATCTTTTTAAAGAAAGTTCCTATGTAATCCTTTGAGGAAACAAGGCTCAAAGCGTTTACATTGGAGAATCCATTTTCTCATTTCAGGCAGCCTCCTCTGTTCATGTTAAGCTCTACCCTGGCGGCACTAAACAAGCAGCAAAAGCCCCCTACTGGTAGCTTTGGCTTACTGCAGCCAGAGTAGAGCTGAACATGGAGGAGGCTGAATTCACTTTCATTTTATGTTTTTGGTGCTCCCCAGGCCCAGGGAAGCCTATAAAACATTAAATGAAAGGTTAAAAGGAAAGGCGCAGCAATTATAAATACAATGGGCCTCATTACGAGATTGGTGGTAGTCATGGCGCTATTTGCGCCATGACTGCCACCAATAACGTGTCCGGCACTGGTCTCGTTCAATGGGGACTTACCGGTATAGTCCGACCTTTGCGGGACCGGTAAGTCCCCATTGAAAAAGCCATTCCCCATTCCCATTTGAGCCCCCATAGGGCTCAATGGGAATGGGGAAGGCGCCAATAATGGTACCGCAAATTGCTGTACCATTATTGGCTCTGATTTCCCTTAACGGGTCCCGTCCATAATGCCTGGTCAGACCAGGCGTTTAAGGAGGGACCCGCTAAGGGAACTCGTAGTAGGGCGGTAAGGGATTACTGGCACTGGTCTCCTTACTGGTGCCCGGTATCCCTTACCGCTGTCAAAGCACTCTGGTCCTCGGCGCAGGAGCGACGCAGTACCAAGCACCCCCACTTACGCAGGCGACCCGGACCAGAGCAGGGAAGGAGGGTTAGGGTCTCGTTGATTGGATTGGTTGGGGGGTTTTAGGAAAACCGGATTGAGGATTGGGTAGTGGTTGTGGATAGGACGGGGAATTTTAGGGAAAGGGTTGATTGTTGCACACTTTAAATTGTACTTGGTACCAAGTAGCTATTTGCACTCCACTTCCACATAGTCAGACTTAGACCCCCTCACTGGTTAATCTAACGTACAAGTCTAAGCCATGCACCTAGTTCTGTCCACAACTAATTAGCATTATTTCAGCATGCACACTTAGCTCTGGTTTTCAGTGTCCTGTCCGTGATGAAGCCGTCAAGTCTTGTGGCAGGCCCGTAGTATTCACTGCTGGTCCAAGAAGCTAAAAGAAATAACACGAGTTAAGGTTTTGCCTCTGCATTCCGGTAACCTTCACATTCATTCCTCACACGCATACAAACACACAACATTCCTTGCTGCCACCCGAGCTCAGATCACGGGCTTTTGAGTGTGCCAAAGTTCGCCACTCCTCTGAGGCTTTTCCACTTGTTCCTGATGTGGAAACTGCCAGTGTTAACTTCCACATGGGTCTTCCTTCAGACCGCCGCGGAAACTTTGCCACATGTGTTTTCGCCTCCCGTGCGCCTTGTTCTCCCTGGTCCCAGGAGGCGGGAACACATGTACAAGTTCTTTCGTACGCTTCACTTCCCCACAATAAATACAAGCGCGGATTGGCGACGCGCCTAAAATACACGCCCACTTATCTTTTCGGTATGCGCAGGGGCCAGGAATGGGTGGGCTAAAGCCCCCTGCGCTTCTCCCCCGATCCCTCTGATTCCCAAGATGGGTTAAAGAACTTATCTTGCGGGAGCGAGGGGTCGAACTGCTTCTCCGGTGGGGCGGGGCCCCTCGCGAATGATTCTGGAGGAGCTGGGCTCTGCACGTCCTCTCCTTCCGAAGTCTCAAGCGCAAGCCCCGTGCCTCGAGGCTTGCGCATGCGCGTTGATGAGCCACACCCTGCTGGACTCCTGATTGGTCCGTGGCATCTCCGGGCATGCTGGGAGTTGTAGGCAGGAGACTGCTTCTGCTGGGAGATGTAGTCTTTGAAAGCTGCTTTTCTGCAGAAGGGGCACAGCAGCCTTTTAAATGGATACAACTTTCTGGACACAACTCGTACGCTCTGTCGAAGCACCACAGCCCCCACCATGCCCCTCTGTACCCCTTGTCTTGGTCTGGTCTTGGCTTTGGCCCTGACAACCGCCCTACTCGTAATGAGGCCCAATGTTGTTGTATTTGTGATTGCTGTGGTTAGAAAACCACAGAAATCATAAATGCAACAAGGTTTTCTTTATGATTGCGGTGGCTTCAGCTTTCAGTGTCCTGGGGTCCCCCAGGTCAGTGCAGCCCAGTTTGACTCAGAGCAAAAGCTGCCGCAGTCAGAAATACAACGTTGTTGTATTTGTAAATACAGCAGTTTTTTTTCTACGTTTCCCGGGCTCCAATAAATGTTGAAGAAAACCACAGCATTTACAAATACAACAACGTCGTATTCAAGTTTGCGGTGGCTGCAGCTTTGAGTCTCCTGGGCTTCCCCGGGTCGGGGGAGCTCAGGAGACTCAAAGCTGAAGCCACTGCAAACATAAATACAACATTATAAATGCTGTGGTTTTCTTTCTAAGTTAAAAATATAACTGCAGCATTTATTTTACAGTGATTTGAAAAAATAATGAAATTAAAAGTATTAACCAGCAGCAGTTTATGTTAATCTCTGCTCTCTGGCAAAGGCCATCTGCTGGTAGCTTTTGTTTATTACAGCTGGCTGGCTTTTGCTTCATTCGTGCCACACGGTAGAGATTCACACAAGCACAGGAGGCTCATCCATTTAACAAAATGGATGCTTCCTACTGCTTGAAATGTGTGACTATGAGCCTCATTTGCTCAAAAGTTTACATAGGAACTTTCTTAAAAAATATTTGTTCTATATATTTTTGATCATGGCCCATCTTTTGAGCCAATAACATTTTAGAGTGAAATATTCCTTTAAGTATTCAAAATTTGTAAAGAGGGTCTGCTGCTTTTTCCTGACTAACTGGACAATCTCTCATTCCTTCCAAATAAATGCAATTAGTGTCCAAAATGTGTTTTTCTTGGGTGACACAGACACATAGCCATGGATGCCTTTTTTGTCACTTGTTGCTCCGAAATCATATATCAGACTTGCAGTGAGGTTTGGGAGCCATGCACACTTCTCAGGCATGTCTGTCTTCTACATTAAAAAAAATCTATTTAAAGTACTTGCATGTTTGTATGCAATTTACCTCAGCCACCCAGGAACACATGAATTAAACTGGACATAATTTAAACCACTTTTGTTCCTGAACGCCAACAGCAGCATTTCAGATAGCCAGCCACTGACCTGGGTTATCAAATTTGAACCACGTCAACATGACCTCTGAGCTTCAGCACAAACCTAACAGCAAGCATAGAGCCAGCCTTCTAACCTGTGATAGAAAAAAGGAATGACATCCTACTTGGTGGCTTTGGGAATCCTTTAGCCGCCATCACGCTGTCTACAGCTTTTCCACTGTAAATGCTTTTTGGCACACTAGAAAAAGACATACCATTCTTTCACCTTATAATGTAGTAGGCATAGCATTAGCAAAGCTAAGACCATCACATTGTTCAATGCATGTCCCAATAGCATGGAGAAGCACCATAGAGGCAACAAAGGAAATCCAAAGCACCATGAAATGCATAGCCTGCCACATACATGGAGGTACGTAGGATGCTATATTGCTAGCAAAGTAAGCACATGCACAATTGACAACAGCAGAATTTGTGACTGGAGACAATTAAACATAATAACTGTTCCTAATCCTCTGAGAGATTGCAGTCCAACCCAAGGAGTCTTCCTCCCAATACCTTGTCTTTGCACTTTTTTCACATGAGAATTAAGACCCTTGATAACAGGGCTGCAGAATCTGCATCTCTCTTCCCACTCAACCTACCATCTTCTCTGAAGACCCTGGTAAAATTATCAAATTGGAACTGAATGATAGTCCAGAGTTTAACCAACATAATGAACCAGACATCGCTATGTATGGACTTTCTAAACGATGAACACTGGGAATTGTCTCAACTAGGGAGTGGCCTGCAAGGCTCAAATATGCAATCACCATTACGGTTATTAGAAAGTCTTCCATGGCACACTACAATACTGTCCTATCTAATGTCTAACATGTGCTGCCAACGTGTTCAATTTAACAATAACATCATGGTGTTTAACCTACTCTGACCAGCAATAACTGCAGTTTGACTATTTTGTGGCTTCCACCACTACACTAGTCCCAAATCTACCCGGATTAACTAACTGCATATTGCCAGGAATTAAGTGAAGGCTACTATTATGATAATGTTAATAGTACTCACCTGTTCCGATAGGAAAGAATAAACACCTCTGCTCCAATTCCTTCATATAACTATTAGTTATTTTTTAGAGAATGTGTTATTTCTTAATGTGTTACGGCAGTGTATGTATTGATTCTTCAGACTATTGCCGGACAGTGAAAATCAAGAGGTACATCACTTAAATGGTATATTACTGATTTTATTATCAATTTTACTCAAAAACAGGCTTTCACAGTAGTGACTACAGATGAGCTGTGTTTCAAACGTGATGTGCTTTCTCAAGGTTACATTTTCTTTATGAACAATGTAAATATTGCAATGAATAATTAAGTTGGTGTTAACATGTATAACAGTATCAACAATATGAAAACAAACCTCGAATATATTGCATTTACATTGCAGATGTCTCAGATAATGCTTGAGATATGGTTTATTTCATGCCACTCAGGCACTTCTGCTCATATCTCAAAATGATTGGTAAGTGGAATCCTAAATGCTGGATTGTAGTGATTTGAATCTTAACGTTATTAGTGACATATAAACCATGATCCTATAATGTTTTCTACAGCCTGTGATATATTGTTGTTATTGGAATGTGTACCATGCCCCACTGCCATTTGAATGGAGGTCCCTAGGTGCCCAGCAGATCTGAAAGAGAAGGTCATCGGGAGAGAAAGGAAAATGCTAGATAGATTTGCTGTTTTGTTGATGAATATAGACCAGAGATCTAGGTGTGGGTCACTTTCTAGGTGTTCTGGTTTGAGAGGATAGAGGCCTTTGTGCCGGATGGGAGACTCATGGGCCCATGGTGCTGGGAATCATTGGCCTCAGGTATTGTATGTACGTTTGTTTTAGAGATGGAGTGTTGTGATAATTGATGCCTATTGGAAGGATTGTTCATTTGTCATGTGTTGGCTGCTTAGTTGTTATGTGTTTTGCGATTCGGGACGAACAATGTTAGTGTGTTAGTGTATGAGGCAGTTGAAGACCTTCATGGGTAGCTTGGTGAGGGGCACAGACAAACCACTGGTGTAACTGGGTCCTCTACAACCCCTGGGTTGTGGGCACCCAATAGACCCCACACGCCTCATATTGTCACTGTCAACAAAAAAATGAAAAGCTTGGAAAGGTCCTACAGGTGCCTCATACCCCAATATGCGTCATCTATGATGTCATTCTATGTGTAATATTATGAAACCAATTGAGGGAAGGGATTGGTTAAGGGAACATATCTACGTGCCACTTGTCTGTGGGACACACCTTGAACTACCTCTAAATGCTTATAATACTGATTATAGCGGACAAAATACAAGCAGATTGGTCTAAGCAACATTGTATCTTAGGTTGCCCTTAAGACCCAATGATTGGTTGGCATGCTTTCCCAACCTTGGACTTTCGGCTCATATCAGCACGTATGTGAAACGAAACCCAGGTGTTTTGAATTGCATCAGATTACTCCTCGTTCTCCCAATTAATCCATCATCCTTCATTGGTCTGCCATAAGCCCAAGTTTTATGTCTGTAGTTGACCTTGCAGCCTGCTCACTGTCCTGGAACATTTGAGGGAGTGTGAGCACACCGCTATCTTCATATGAGGCTCTATTGAATAGCCCTTGTATTCGACTTCTGAGTCACATGTGAAGAGACCACGCATGTGTCCGTTTCAGAATCTTATTTACTGTTATTTGATTAAAGTATGCATGGTGATGTTGCTCCTCTTGGCCTCTAGAGACTTGCTCACTCTACCTTCCATAGACTTCATACACTTTTAATTGTCCAATACATTGGCCATTGCAGATCTTTTCTTCTTCATTAATCTAAGAGAAATGTGCCCTTCGTTCATAGCTTATCCAGGTTAACTCCTGTTGTGCCTTGCAATTTTTACTTAAAATGTAATTCTTGATCTTAGGCCAGCATTGTCTTCCTGTTGTTCTGCACACACAGATTTCCAGTCTCTTCTGATTCTGCAACCTTGGCTTGTTTCTGAGGTACCTTGGTTGAATTATCTTATAATGGCTGTCCTTGCCACATTATATAGTCCCCTATAAGCCTCTATGTGTTTCTTTTCTACCTTGCGTTACAATGTATTTACAGATATTTACCAGTAAGTTACTTCATATTCTTTGTATTCACGATTACTTTAGCCTTAGGTACATATTTCTCTTGGTGATTCAGTTACATTGTCACTCTTAAATATGTTCATATTGTTTCAGCATAGGTTCATATATCTTCTTTAAAAAATAAATCTGCCCTAGTCAGATTTCAATTTATCATTCCATGATGTCCATAGGTGCATGCTGGGATCCTTTTACATTTTCAGTGCAAGCGTAAATTCTGCACGGCTGTCTGAGTGCATAACGTTTCTCATACACTCTATGCAGTATAGGAAAAATACAGGGTGTCCCGTTTACTGCTCTTCTTCTACTATTTCAATATGAAGGTGGTGTGGGGGTGGAACTAGTGAGAAAGCATCCAACTGATCCTCAACCATATTCTCTTCATCCATTGTCTTCATCTTCTCTTCATCATTTGTTTTCTTCAACACCAACACTAGTATTGCTCCAAGTATTTTAAAAGAATTTCCTAGCCAGGTTGTAATCCACAACAATAAATATGAAAACCAATCATCTCCTGCTTTCTCATCAGCTTTAGCCTCCATTTTTGTATGCAGGGCCGTCAGCATAGTAATTGCCTCTGTCAGGGTTCCATTTCCTCCTTCATGAGATAGTGTGAATGTACAGCAAGAAGGCCAAATCTTGGTGCACACGCCTCCATTGCTGTAATCAGGTCTAGGACATATCTGTTCTGGAGGGTCATCAGCCTGATGGCTCTCAATTCTTCTCTGATAGCATTGCATCTTTATATTGTTGCATGGATAGTTTGTAGTAGCTCTCATCTTATAATATGCAGCCACTTGTTGTAAACTGCAGCATGAAGCCCTGACAAAAATATAGCTGTCATTATCATTGACTTCTTGCTGAACAGTTTATGCTCATCTGGAATATTTTCATATGCTTCCAGTGATTTTGCTGAGAAATAATTCTATCTCTTCAGCCGGCAGAGTTTTGGTGATCGCTTCTTCATCTGGTGTTCATTCATTTTTGGAAATTCATCAATATGGAGGTCACTTTGGGTAATCACCAATGCTGGACCGTGTATCATTACTATAGAACATATTCCTCCCCAATTCTTAGGCAACCGCATTTACGCTCTGGATTCACAGGCCCAATATCGATCCATCAATGCTGCAGTTACCCCATTCATTTCTGGGACTTGAATTATCTGTCCACATCTTTTGTTTTGTCCAACCAGGATCAAGCCATCATTCTGTGAAAATATATCTTACATAATACCGCCTGATAGTAAATATTGGCCCAAGCACATTCGCATCGCACTGTAATATCGCATTGAATGAACCTGAAACAGGCTGACTATGCCACCATTAGCCACCATTTTGATCGACTCCTGCTTTCTGTCCCATGTTCAGCATTTGTTTTTTTGGCTTCAGCAGAACAAAATGAACTTTGTACTGTTTCATGATGTCAACATAGATAAGAATGTTGAAGCTGCTAAGGTGGATTGTTTATCCTACACTGAGGAATCTTGGAGCTAAACAAAAGCTGTACTAATCAGTAATTTAGACACCATCTGTCCCAGCAGTGTCTTCTCTGTTCAAACAGCAAAGTAAAATAACAAATAGCTTAACGTGCTCTTTTGCAGAAATCCTTATTTTCTCTCCTTGGAACTTACTGACTTTAAGCTTAAGAACAAATGGTAGACAAATATAAGCGAATAAAATAAGGAATGTTACCTTTGTGTCTTGTATTTGAAAAACCTGTGAAATGTTTCAGGAAAAAACAGCAAACTATGCAAAGAGGTTTAAGCATGAATTAGTTATGTGGTTAGGTCACAAACCCTAGATTATGTATTACACAAAGAGGGGCTGGACGATGTGTCAAAGATTGTGACAAATTTGTATTAATATGTGTGTTTTTGGAATGTTCAGCACTCTCTCATCTCGCGGTGTCTGCTTGCACAAACTGTGGGGTGTTGAGAGCCAGACAGCTGTTTGTTAATAAAAGTACAATTGTAACTTTGACTTCGTGACTGGCGTGTTTCTATTATGTGGTAGTAAGCCTTGTTGTTCTTTTTTCCTTCAATTCTTGAAGCATATTGTTGCATTCCTAAGCAGTATTATGGATAATGGTCCAGCTTTGTTTTTGAACCATGGAAGTACCTGCGGGTACTTACCCCATTATTCCAGGCATTTGTCACTTACTATTGTAACGCTCACCTTGTATCCACACAGCCGCCATTTAACTGGTCAGGGATGCTTCTGGGAACACTGCACCTTCTCTGGAGTTCGTGCTGCCAGGGGTCAGTTTTAGAAGACAGAGATGGATTTAGCTATTACTCCTTCCCTCGAGACCCACCTCCCGGTGTTCCCCTTGCGGTTCCCCTTGGGACTTCTCTAACCTTGGTTTTTGTTAAGGTATGCTCTCCGTCCTGCCATTCTGGGCATGGGCACGTTGTCGCCGGGCCCTGTTCCGCTGAGTTACTTTACTGGCATGGGATTGGAGTCCAGACTGGCTGCGACTCCACTTTTAGTTAAGTCTTTCATATTAAGAATAAATGTCTGTAATTGTAGTCGCTCCGAATAACCTTTTTCTTCTTTCTTGCAGGTGCTGAAGGGATGATGGTGGAAACGAGATGATATTGGTGGCAGAGCTCGGGAAGGTAAGGATGCGAAAGCACTGCACAGAGACCGTCCTTGTAAGTTTTCTAACCTGTGCTGTTGTTCCTTGCAGGTCGTGGGAGGAGTCCTGCAAGAAGTGATCAACCGGGACCAGACGCCGGTGGACGATTTTCGAGTGGCGATAGCCTTCCAGAAGGGTTTGGTAAGTAAACTTACTTGATGTCTTTATTCTCATCCTTCTTCCCAGTGATGGTGCTGGAGGAAGATAAAGATATCCAAGAAGACTCAGGTTGGATGGAGGAGCTGAAGCTGGGCAGGTAAGGATGGCTGAGGTTCTTCGTCTTCTCTCGCCCGTGCAGGCCAAGGTGCTGAGCAGGACCCGATGAACGTTACGCTGCAAGAGCAGAATAACGTGAAGCGCGTGCCTCGAGTTGAGCGTGGTTTAAATACCCAGCACGTATCCCAGGTGCCTTTGGGGCGGGCCCCGCCCTGGATGCTAGACTGCTGGTTGCCCATTGGTCCTTGTGGGGGCAGCCATGTTAGTCCATTGCTCATTGAAACCCACACCTGCCATGTGAGCCTGATGCCAATGGCGCCTGGACTGACTCGAAGGGACCCGAGAGGGTCAAAGTACGGCTCTTCAGCTCTTGTTAAAATACTGTGGCGAGGGGCAGAGAGCCTGAGTTCTTTGGCCTGAGGCTAAGGTTGTGACAGCACTCCCCTCTAAGGCCCCTCTCAAGGTAGTTCTGCTGTCCGGCCCCGGCTTGGAGGGATGCTCTCGATGAAAACGTTGAAGCAGGCGTGGAGCATGGATCTACTCACTGGGCTCCCAAGTCCTGTCCTGTGGACCGTATCCTTTCCAGTCCACTAAATAGTAGAGTTTTGTCCTCACATACTTGGAGTCCAGGATGTCCCCTACTTCGTATTCAGGTTCCCCATGAACAATTACGGGTCCTGGTGGAGTAGTTATTCGGGTTCCCAGCTTGACCGGCTTCAGAAGAGATACATGGAACACTGGGTGTATCCGCATGTGGGCTGGCAGTGTCAGCTTTACAGCAGCTGGATTAATGATGGACTCAACTGGTTATGGTCCTAAAACCGTGGGTGAAATGTCTGAGTCCCCTTTAGAGGTATATGTTTGGATGCTAGCCACACCATATCCCCTACTTGGTAGTCAGGGGTTTTAGTGCGATGTTGGTCCGTGCACCTCTTCTGGTGCGTCTTGGCTTGTTGCAGTTGTTCTTGAGCTTTCCTGAAAGCCTGTGAGATGGTCGTGTCGAGGGTTGTGACGGCCGGCATTTCTAGGGTCGTAGGGACGTCTAGCTCGGAAGTGCGAGGGTGTCTTCCATATACCGTAAGGAACGGCGTTTGCCCAGTGCTGCTGTGCAACGAGTTGTTATAGGCGTACTCAGTGACCCATAAAAGATCCTTCCAATCTCCTTCCGCCTGGTGAAGCATGCAGCGCAAGTACTGCTCGAGAGTCTGATTCGTTCTCTCTGTTTAACCGTCTGTTTGGGGGTGATGGCTGTTGGACAATCGGATGTCTATTTGAGCCAATGAGCAACACTTTCTCCAGAAGTTGGACACAAATTGGGTACCACGATCCGATATTAAAACTGAAGGGAATCCATGCAGATGCACCACGTGCTCGAGGAAGATTTTAGCGAGACCGGATGCATTTGGCAGTCACTTGAATGGGAAGAAGTGGCCATTTTAGAAAATAAATCCATGATTACCAGGATGGTGTTGTAACCTTGACATGAAGGAAGATCGGTAATAAAGTCTAGTGATAGCGTGTGCCATGGGGCCAGTGGGTTGTCCAGAGGAACATGGCCAACTGGCACTACCTGAAGGATCTTCGACTTATCATATGTATTGTAAGTACGGCCTTGGAGTTATCATATTTAATGCTATTTGGAACAGACAGGCCAGACATGTTCCCGAACTTCAGTGGCCAGTAATTGGTAGTTTTGAAATTGACTGCCTAGAGCATTTAGAATCTGTATTGTTGAGAAAAAAGGCTAGGCCTGCAGCATTTGATGCAGTTAGAGATTGGAGGAAGGAAGCTATGCAGCAACTCAAAAGTAGAGAAAAGCATGCATGTAGACACATGACGAATGCTGAGAAAGCATTGTTGCATGATCAACAGAACCATCAGAATCCATTAGAGGTCTGGACAGGGCTTTCCAACTAGATGTGCAAAAGATATATCCCTCTCAAGATTTTCATACATCAGACGAGTTAACTAATAAACTATTGAATGAGCGTAGAACTGTTTCAACTTCACTGCCTCCTTATGTGCCTCCTCCCATTGTTGCTCCTCTTCCTCCTGTTGTTGTTCCCCCCCTGCACTTCCACCAGTACCAACAGTTGCCATCCCCATAGTTTCATCTGCACCAGCAGCAGTATTTCCTCTGCTTCCTATTGAACAAAATTTGTATGAACTCTATTTGCCAGGTGGTTCTGCTCCACCTGTAGTGGTTGAAGGGGCCGGAGCTGATCCAAGAATAGTGACTCGTGGCACAGTACCTAAAGACAGAAAGAGAAAATTGTATACGTGGGCTAAGAAGTACATAGAGGAGGGTAATAAATCTGGTATTTTGGTTGCGATTTCTGATTGAGGGGGTGTTCCTGAACAGAATATTTTGATAGAACGGATAGCAATGTATTTAGTTGATATATGGAGTGATTTGACAGACATGAATGTCCTACAGGGGTTACAGGACTTGAATGTCCTTGCCAGCTCAAGGGACACTGCGGAGAAAGTATATGAGCATATAGCGAAGGTATTTGAGTTTCAAAGGGACCTAGATCGGTTACAGAAAGATGAGATGGATGAAAATGGATGCCAGGCTTCATATGTGCACAAGCAATTTCTTCCTCCATTGAAACCAGTGATTGAAGAAATGCGCATTTGCACAAGAGATGCTCCTAGGTGGATTTCAGACGTTTCAATTTCTCGCATTGAAGTGCATGACATGTTTAGTCAGTATTCAAAGGCAATGCAAAGGAAAGTGCTACAGGTGATGGTTGAGTATTTACAGGATGAATGTTTGAAGAAAAAGGTATGTTGTCCCACAGATTTGATGGTTATTTATAAAAGAGCATTTTCGCCCGATACTGCATTGGCGTCTTTTTCACTTGATTTGGCCTTTTTGTACTTAATAGACGTTCAGATTTGCCTTCTTTACAATTGCCGATGAGGGAGGTTCCTCTGACATGTGTTCCAAGAGTAGAGATTCCTGCTGATGCCTTAGCAGGAACACCTGCCACTACTATTGAAGCACATTATATCTCACAGTTTGTCCATGTCCAGTTTTCTAGAGAGGAAGTGAATACCATTAAGCAATCGATTCCAGATATTAGGAAGAATCCAACAGGATTTTATAAAGAAACAGAATCTGTTTTGCATCCGTTAGTTTTCATGCTGGGTGATATAGATTTGTTGTTTCCGGAGATCATTCCTGCTGATTTGTGGAAGAAGATTAAAACTGTAGATGACCAGCAGGGATGGGTGATACATGGGATGCCTTAGTACAAGCAGATAGGGAAAGGAAAGCCGGCGAGAAACAGCCACATGTGATACCGATGTTGTCAGATAGAATAGTGACTAAATTAAAAACTCTGATTCCTGAAAAAAGAATTATATGGGATTAGCTTACAGCTTGCATGCAAGGGAAGTCAGAGGGAGCAACAGAGTATTTTAACAGATTTGAGCAAGTATTTTTGGATTTGAGTGGTCAAGATTTAAGTATAGAGCCAGGAAAGAGGTTGTTTGTTGATAAATTTGTGTGTGGATTGTTGACTGAAATTCAATCACAGACTATGACTTCTGAGAGTGCATGGCAAACAAAATCATAATCTGAAGTGTTACACATGGCTCAGTATTATGAAAACAGGGTTAATACGGAGAAGGAGAAGAAGGGAGACCTGAAAACTAGAGTGTTATTGCAGCAAATAGCTAGAGGAGCCAGAGGTGGGAATACACAGTCCAGAAACCAATTTACACCACAGGGTGGCGCACAACTGGGTCCTGTACACATACACCAGTGTGCATATTGTAGACAGGAGGGTCATTGGCGAGCACAATGCCCGCTTCTTCAGCAGAGATCAAATAGCACGTATGGTGCCATGAGTAGAGAACCAACAGACACCATCACAAGATAATCAGCAACAGAGTGTTAATAGTGGGAATATTTTTGATAATCCTTCGAATGTCTATTATTCTGAAGATTTTACATCTGACGAGATACTGCTCCGTTAGGACAGCCCAAAGCAGGGTCTAAAACTGATACCTATTCCCGTCAATCAGAAAGGGCCCTAAATTGAAATGAAAGGGGGGAATAGGGAACATCTCTTTTTGATAGATACAGGAGCACAGAAGTGTTATATTGATCATTCACAGGTTCCAGATATTCCACTGTCAGGGCAGAGCAACATTTCTGTAGGGTTGTCTGGTACGCCAGTGGTTAGTCCGGTCTCTCGGCCGGTACCAATTTCACTGGGACTATTCACTGATTCTTGTCCATTTCTATTCATGACAAATTTTGGCGAAACTTTGTTGGGCTTGAATTTATTGAAGAAATTGAATGCTGTGATTTACTGTTCTCCAGATGGAGTGTACTTGACAATTTCGCCCCAACAAACTTCTGTTCTATAATTTTTGTCTATGCCTTTACCAATTGAATTAAATAAGGTTCCCATATGTTTATGGGCAGTGAATGACAATGGCGTTGGAATTTTACAGGTTGAGCCAGTTCAAATTGTTTTGAAGCCAGGTGTTAAATTGCCACGTATCCTGCAGTATAAGATTAGGTGAACAGGCCTTGAAGAGTATTGTTTCAGATTTCATACACTGAGGTGTGATTGAAGAAATTGCAGGGAGTTGTTCTGACTTGAGTGTCGTGTAGACCGTTGATACCTCCGTCCTCAAGTGACGCACAGGGGAACTGAAAGAAACCCGCGGTGCGACCTTTGGGGCCACAGGTGGGAGATGTTACTTCCCAGATCCACGGAACCTCTGGAACACCGATGCTGCTGTTAAAAGGAACGAGGTTAAGTACCAGGCAATTACAATGTATCACATTAACCAAAGGATCTGAATAGCCTTACCTATATGGTGTTAGGAAAACCCAGGAGACCTAGGAGGGAGGTTCGAGCCTCAGATGAGGCGGTCCCTAGAACAAGAGGACCGCAGACAAGCGTGGATGCAGGAGAAGCCACCTGTAGGACTGTAGGCGTGACTTGAATCCCAAAAGGGAAATGGCATAGAAGTTCAGCAAGATACCAAGGGATGATCCAAAGGCAAATCAGGGTCGGGTCCAAAATCCGGCAACAGGTAATCAGTTCCAAGCAAAGGTACAAAGGGGTAATCCAAAGGAGTCCAAGATAGAGTTCCGAGATCAAGGTAACAGCAAAGCAAAACGTAACGCCAAACAGGGTCTGAAGACAGCTGAGAAGCAATGAGTGTTCCGTGTCTCAAGCCTTATATACTGTGCGTTTCTGGGTCATGTGACGTCCACCAAGGTCACGTGAGAAACGGCACTCTGGATCACGTGATCGGCGTGGAGATGTAACGCCGCCCCTTCTGCTGTATGTTCTCCATGGCAACTGCCAATGCAGGAAGGGTTGCAATCGAGCCCGTACACCATACCTGGTACGGAGCTTTCGGTCCTTTGGGTAAACCGAATCACATGAGCCTCGAACCCTTGAGGGAGGTGTTGGGGAAATGTGAGCAGTGTTCTGGTGTGCAGTGGATCGGTGTGCAGAGGATCGCCTAACATTGCCCCCCCCCAACGGCCCACGACCCCGTGGGCAGGACGGGTGATCCCTATGGAAGCGAGCTACCAACCGAGGGGCATCAAGATCCAAGGCGGAAACCCAAGAACACTCCTCCGGTCCGTAGCCCTTCCAATCCACTAAATACTGGAGCCTACCCCTAAACCAACGGGAACCCAAAATGGCCGACACTTCAAAAACGTCAGGAGAGGCCAGGGACACCGGAGGAACAGGGGACCGGAGGCGGGAAGAATCAGGACAAGGCTTAAGGAGAGAGACATGAAATACAGGATGAATACGCCAAGAACTTGGGAGAACTAGACGAATAGCCACCGGATTCACAACCTGAGAGATCACATACGGGCCAACGAAACGGGGTAGCAGTTTCCGGCAACCCACTAGGCGAAGGTGACGTGAAGACAATCACACCCTAGAACCCACCACCAGGGCAGGAGCAGCCAGACGCTTGCCGTCAACACGGGCCTTCATGGAAGGATTTGCTTCAGTAAGATGGACCACAATACTAGCATGAACAGCAGACAGATCCCTAAGACTAGCCGTGGCCGCAGGATTCGAAGAAACAGAAGCATCAGGGACAGGCAAGACCTTGGGGTGTTGACCGTAGAGGGCGTAGAATGGAGAAAAACCAGTAGCAGAATGAGCCGCGTTATTGTATGCGAACTCAGCAAGCCGTAAAGCGGTCAACCAAGAGGTCTGTTGTTGCAATATAAGACACTGAAGATACTGCTCCATAGATTGATTCGTCCTTTTGGTCTGCCCATCAGTCTCAGGATGATAGGCCGAAGAATACCTGGTATCGATGCCCAGTAATTTAGTCAATGACCTCCAAAAACGAGAGGTGAACTGTGACCCTCGATCGGATACAATGACCGAAGGGAGTCCAAATAACACGAACACATGCTCAAAAAACAAGTCTGCCAAGACCGGGGCCGAAGGAATACCCTTACAAGGAACAAAACGAGCCATTTTTGTGAACGTGTCCACCACCACCCAGATGGTGTCAAAACCTTGTACCTTGGGGAGATCGGTTACGAAATCCATTGTCAGTGTATGCCAAGGTCTTGGAGGCACCGGGAGCGGAAGCAGCAGCCCAACCGGTCGTCCTCTTCGATGTTTAGCCTGAGCACAAACAGCGCATGAATCGACATAGCATTCCAAATCGCGCTTCATAGAGGGCCACCAACACCAGCGCTTTAGGAGATCCAAAGTGCGCTCTTGACCGGGATGGACATTGAAGGGAGCATCATGAGACCACTCAAGGGCCAAGTTACGAGTGTCAGGTGTGGGAAGAAACAGACGTTCATGCACGAAAGGCAAACCATCAGAATAAACGGGGTCCCAATCCCGCAATTGGGCGGAATGATTGCTAGTCCAAGATCGTACAGAATCTAACAATGACAAAGAGGGAGTGCAGAGACAAATCACATGACTCTTTCCGAGAACAGTGTCAGGGAAGGTTGGCAACTCGACCCCACCCGGGGAACGTGACAAGGCGTCCGCTTTTCCATGTGAGGTTCCAGGACGATGCATAATATGGAAATCAAAAGAGGAAAAGAAAAGATGCCACCGGACCTGTCTGCTATTGATGCACTTCAATGAGGCCAGATCCTGTAGATTTCGATGATCTGAGTATACAGTGATTGGATGCTTAGCCCCCAGAAGATGATGACGCCAGACACGAAAGGCATCCATGACAGCCAGGAGTTCCTTCTCCGTTACGGTATAATGGGTCTCCGTATTGGAGAACTTACGGGAATGGTATGCCACCGGATGCAATTTACCTGTTGTAGGACAAGTCTGAGACAATACCGCACCAAGAGCAAAAGAAGAGGCATCCGCATCAACTATGAACGGAAGATCGGGATTGGGGTGCTGGAGCACCGGTGCGGTAGTGAAAGCGGTTTTCAAAGCGTCAAAAGATTCCTGATGTTCCCTCTGCCATCGATAGGGTACCTGAGGGCTGGTCAGAGCCGTGAGTGGGGCAACAATTGTGGAAAAGGAGGAAATAAAACGCCTATAAAAGTTGGCGAAGCCCAAAAAGGCCTGCAAGGACTTGAGTGTTTGAGGAACTGGCCAATCTAGGACTGCTTTAACCTTGGATTCGTTCATGGATAATGCCCCAGGGGTAATGTGGAATCCCAGAAATTCAACAGACGTTTTATGGAACTGACATTTCTCGGGTTTGGCAAATAGGGAATGTTCCCTCAGACGGGATAATACTTCTCGGACATGCTTTACATGGTCATCAAGATTTCGTGAAAAGATCAATATGTCGTCCAAATAAACAACCATGTATACATCCAGAATGTCCCTGAATATGTCATTCATAAAGCGCTGGAATGTTGCCGGGGCATTACATAGTCCGAAGGGCATGACCAGATATTCATACAGGCCGTAATGGGTACAAAAAGCAGTTTTCCACTCATCGCCTTCGCGGACGCGCACTAGATTGTATGCGCCGCGAAGATCCAGCTTGGTGAAAATAGAAGCATGAGATAAGTGATCCAGCAGGGGTGTGATTAACGGAATTGGATATCTATCTTTTTTCGTGATAGCATTAAGACGCCGATAATCCACACAAGGACGTAAATCCCCCTCTTTCTTAGGTACAAAAAATATAGGGCTTGCAGCTGGTGAAGTAGAGGGGCGGATGTGTCCTAATCGTAGGGCGTTCTGTACATACTGTTTCAATGCTTGCTCTTCCGAGGGAGACAAGGAATAAATTCTGCCTGAAGGAATGGTGGAATCAGGGATTAATTCAATTGGGCAATCATATGCTCTATGTGGAGGTAGTACTTCGGAAGAACCGCGATCGAAAACTGATTCGAATGCTTTATACTCAGATGGAATCCCTGACACCACCCCCCCCAACGGTATGGGTATTCACAACCTCTGATCCTTCATCATTCAGCGTGAGTTGAGCTAGAGCTCCCAAGGCCCGAGAAGGAGTATCGGTTGCTTGATGGGTTGGGAGACAATAGTTCTGACAAATCTCAGACTCGAATAGCACTGTGCCTGATTGCCAATTAATCAAAGGATTGTGTTCACGTAACCACAGTATTCCTAATATGATACCGAATTGAGGTGTGGTAATCAAGTCAAAACTTAACGTCTCTGTGTGAATGTCTTGTATGGTCAACAAAAGAGGTGCAGTTTGGTGTCTAACAGGACCAGAGACTAGTGCCGTGCCATCTACAGCCTGAACAGGTTCAGGTCGGGTTTTTACCACTAAAGGTAGATTGAGGGAATGGGCTAACGCAATGTCTATGTAGTTCCCAGTGGCACCTGAGTCAATGATGATCGTGACTGCATGAGAAATACCTGTGGAGGGACAAAGAGTGGCCAGTACAGAGATGGGCTGGACACGAGCAAAGACAAGAGAAGTACCCGGAGATGAAGACTGAACACTCGACCTGGTCTCCGGATCTCAGGTCGAGCTGTCCGAAAAACCTGACTCTTCTTGGGATGTCGAGTACATTCCTTCACATAATGTCCCGTGGTGCCACAATAAAAGCATGCATTATCCACCCTTCTACGTTCTCTCTCAGATGTTGTAATAGGGCTACGTAACCCTCCTACTTGCATAGGTTCTTCAGTACTGGAAGCAGGGGTACTGACAACTGTAGCGTGGGAAGAAACCCCCAACTCAGCTCTGCGCTGTGAACGCCGTGCATCTACCTGCAGAGCGAGATCCACTAGTTCCTGATACTGAGTGGGCATGGAAGGTATTACTGCTAAAGCATCTTTCATTACGTTATTCAACCCCCTATAAAAGATAACTGCCCGCTTGCTTTCTGGCCATGATGTCTCGGCAACCAATTGATTAAACCGGGTGATGTAATTTATCAAAGTCCCTCTGCCCTGAGTTAATTCTAACAACTCCAAATCCCTAGACTGTGCCTTGTATCTGGTATCAAAGACTCAAGACATTTCTAGGATTAACAAATCAAAATCATAAAGAACCGGGCTATTATTCTCCAATAAAGGATTAGCCCAAGCGGCAGCAGTCCCGGCCAAATGTGAAAGGGCAAAGGCGGCTTTAGCAGTGGAATTAGGAAAGGCCAGAGGTCTGCACAAGAAATGTAATTTGCACTGGTTGATGAAGGTCCTGAATTTCTTGGGGTCACCTTGATAACGTTCAGGAGCGGCCAGGGGGGAAGGGGTTGGGAGGACCACCGGAGTTGGAGCTGGGATATTTGCCAAGGGAGGAGGTGTGGTTGAAGTGCTAGCATCCCCGAATTCAGGGTCTGCAGGAAGAGAATGCTGAACACTCTGTATGGAATCTAATCTTTGGTGAATCACCGTATTCGCGGCGGCCATATCTGCCCTTAACACTGTAATTGCCTGAACTAAAGCAGCTATGGGTTCTTCCGTGGATCCCTGCATTATCTAACACGACTATACGGCTTCTCAGTCTGTTCTGACTTGAGTGTCGTGTAGACCGTTGATACCTCCGTCCTCAAGTGACGCACAGGGGAACTGAAAGAAACCCGCTGTGCGACCTTTGGGGCCACAGGTGGGAGATGTTACTTCCCGGATCCACGGAACCTCTGGAACACCGATGCTGCTGTTAAAAGGAACGAGGTTAAGTACCAGGCAATTACAATGTATCACATTAACCAAAGGATCTGAATAGCCTTACCTATATGGTGTTAGGAAAACCCAGGAGACCTAGGAGGGAGGTTCGAGACTCAGATGAGGCGGTCCCTAGAACAAGAGGACCGCAGACAAGCGTGGATGCAGGAGAAGCCACCTGTAGGACTGTAGGCATGACTTGAATCCCAAAAGGGAAATGGCATAGAAGTTCAGCAAGATACCAAGGGATGATCCAAAGGCAAATCAGGGTCGGGTCCAAAATCCGGCAACAGATAATCAGTTCCAAGCAAAGGTACAAAGGGGTAATCCAAAGGAGTCCAAGATAGAGTTCTGAGATCAAGGTAACAGAAAAGCAAAACGTAACGCCAAACAGGGTCTGAAGACAGCTGAGAAGCAATGAGTGTTCCGTGTCTCAAGCCTTATATACTGTGCGTTTCTGGGTCATGTGACGTCCACCAAGGTCACGTGAGAAACGGCACTCTGGATCACGTGATCGGCGTGGAGATGTAACGCCGCCCCTTCTGCTGTATGTTCTCCATGGCAACTGCCAATGCAGGAAGGGTTGCAATCGAGCCCGTACACCATACCTGGTACGGAGCTTTCGGTCCTTTGGGTAAACCGAATCACATGAGCCTCGAACCCTTGAGGGAGGTGTTGGGGAAATGTGAGCAGTGTTCTGGTGTGCAGTGGATCGGTGTGCAGAGGATCGCCTAACATTGCCCCCCCCCAACGGCCCACGACCCCGTGGGCAGGACGGGTGATCCCTATGGAAGCGAGCTACCAACCGAGGGGCATCAAGATCCAAGGCGGAAACCCAAGAACACTCCTCCGGTCCGTAGCCCTTCCAATCCACTAAATACTGGAGCCTACCCCTAAACCAACGGGAACCCAAAATGGCCGACACTTCAAAAACGTCAGGAGAGGCCAGGGACACCGGAGGAACAGGGGACCGGAGGCGGGAAGAATCAGGACAAGGCTTAAAGAGAGAGACATGAAATACAGGATGAATACGCCAAGAACTTGGGAGAACTAGACGAATAGCCACCGGATTCACAACCTGAGAGATCACATACGGGCCAACGAAACGGGGTAGCAGTTTCCGGCAACCCACTAGGCGAAGGTGACGTGAAGACAATCACACCCTAGACCCCACCACCAGGGGAGGAGCAGCCAGACGCTTGCCGTCAACACAGGCCTTCATAGAAGCCTTTGCTTCAGTAAGATGGACCACAGTACTAGCATGAACAGCAGACAGATCCCTAAGACAAGCCGTGGCCGCAGGATTCGAAGAAACAGAAGCATCAGGGACAGGCAAGACCTTGGGGTGTTGACCGTAGAGGGCGTAGAATGGAGAAAAACCAGTAGCAGAATGAGCCGCGTTATTGTATGCGAACTCAGCAAGCCGTAAAGCGGTCAACCAAGAGGTCTGTTGTTGCAATATAAGACACTGAAGATACTGCTCCATAGATTGATTCGTCCTTTCGGTCTGCCCATCAGTCTCAGGATGATAGGCCGAAGAATACCTGGTATCGATGCCCAGTAATTTAGTCAATGACCTCCAAAAACGAGAGGTGAACTGTGACCCTCGATCGGATACAATGACCGAAGGGAGTCCAAATAACAGGAACACATGCTCAAAAAACAAGTCTGCCAAGACCGGGGCCGAAGGAATACCCTTACAAGGAACAAAACGCGCCATTTTTGTGAACGTGTCCACCACCACCCAGATGGTGTCAAAACCTTGTACCTTGGGGAGATCGGTTACGAAATCCATTGTCAGTGTATGCCAAGGTCTTGGAGGCACCGGGAGCGGAAGCAGCAGCCCAACCGGTCGTCCTCTTCGATGTTTAGCCTGAGCACAAACAGCGCATGAATTGACATAGCATTCCACATCGCGCTTCATAGAGGGCCACCAACACCAGCGCTTTAGGAGATCCAAAGTGCGCTCTTGACCGGGATGGGCATTGAAGGGAGCATCATGAGACCACTCAAGGGCCAAGTTACGAGTGTCAGGTGTGGGAAGAAACAGACGTTCATGCACGAAAGGCAAACCATCAGAATAAACGGGGTCCCAATCCCGCAATTGGGCGGAATGATATCTAGTCCAAGATCGTACAGAATCTAACAATGACAAAGAGGGAGTGCAGAGACAAATCACATGACTCTTTCCGAGAACAGTGGCAGGGAAGGTTGGCAACTCGACCCCACCCGGGGAACGTGACAAGGCGTCCGCTTTTCCATGTGAGGTTCCAGGACGATGCATAATATGGAAATCAAAAGAGGAAAAGAAAAGATGCCACCGGACCTGTCTGCTATTGATGCACTTCAATGAGGCCAGATCCTATATATTTCGATGATCTGAGTATACAGTGATTGGATGCTTAGCCCCCAGAAGATGATGACGCCAGGCACGAAAGGCATCCATGACAGCCAGGAGTTCCTTCTCCGTTACGGTATAATGGGTCTCCGTATTGGAGAACTTACGGGAATGGTATGCCACCGGATGCAATTTGCCTGTTGTAGGACAAGTCTGAGACAATACCGCACCAAGAGCAAAAGAAGAAGCATCCACCTCAACTATGAACGGAAGATCGGGATTGGGGTGCTGGAGCACCGGTGTGGTAGTGAAAGCGGTTTTCAAAGCGTCAAAAGATTCCTGATGTTCCCTCTGCCATCGATAGGGTACCTGAGGGCTGGTCAGAGCCGTGAGTGGGGCAACAATTGTGGAAAAGGAGGAAATAAAACGCCTATAAATGTTGGCGAAGCCCAAAAAGGCCTGCAAGGACTTGAGTGTTTGAGGAACTGGAAAATCTAGGACTGCTTTAACCTTGGATTCGTTCATGGATAATGCCCCAGGGGTAATGTGGAATCCCAGAAATTCAACAGACGTTTTATGGAACTGACATTTCTCGGGTTTGGCAAATAGGGAATGTTCCCTCAGACGGGATAATACTTCTCGGACATGCTTTACATGGTCATCAAGATTTCGTGAAAAAATCAATATGTTGTCCAAATAAACAACCATGTATACATCCAGAATGTCCCTGAATATGTCATTCATAAAGCGCTGGAATGTTGCCGGGGCGTTACATAGGCCGAAGGGCATGACCAGATATTCATACAGGCCGTAACGGGTACAAAAAGCAGTTTTCCACTCATCGCCTTTGCGGACGCGCACTAGATTGTATGCGCCGCGAAGATCCAGCTTGGTGAAAATAGAAGCATGAGATAAGTGATCCAGCAGGGGTGTGATTAACGGAATTGGATATCTATCTTTTTTCGTGATAGCATTAAGACGCCGATAATCCACAAAAGGACGTAAATCCCCCTCTTTCTTAGGTACAAAAAATATAGGGCTTGCAGCTGGTGAAGTAGAGGGGCGGATGTGTCCTAATCGTAGGGCGTTCTGTACATACTATTTCAATGCTTGCTCTTCCGAGGGAGACAAGGAATAAATTCTGCCCGAAGGAATGGTGGAATCAGGGATTAATTGAATTGGGCAATCATATGGTCTATGTGGAGGTAGTACTTCGGAAGAACCGCGATCGAAAACTGATTTGAATGCTTTATACTCAGATGGAATCCCTGACACCACCCCCCCAACGGTATGGGTATTCACAACCTCTGATCCTTCATCATTCAGCGTGAGTTGAGCTAGAGCTCCCAAGGCCCGAGAAGGAGTATCGGTTGCTTGATGGGTTGGGAGACAATAGTTCTGACAAATCTCAGACTCGAATAGCACTGTGCCTGATTGCCAATTAATCAAAGGATTGTGTTCACGTAACCACGGTATTCCTAATATGATACCGAATTGAGGTGTGGTAATCAAGTCAAAACTTAACGTCTCTGTGTGAATGTCTTGTATGGTCAACAAAAGAGGTGCAGTTTGGTGTCTAACAGGACCAGAGACTAGTGCCGTGCCATCTACAGCCTGAACAGGTTCAGGTCGGGTTTTTACCACTAAAGGTAGATTGAGGGAATGGGCTAACGCAATGTCTATGTAGTTCCCAGTGGCACCTGAGTCAATGATGATCGTGACTGCATGAGAAATACCTGTGGAGGGACAAAGAGTGGCCAGTACAGAGATGGGCTGGACACGAGCAAAGACAAGAGAAGTACCCGGAGATGAAGACTGAACACTCGACCTGGTCTCCGGATCTAAGGTCGAGCTGTCCGAAAAACCTGACTCTTCTTGGGACGTCGAGTACATTCCTTCACATAATGTCCCGTGGTGCCACAATAAAAGCATGCATTATCCACCCTTCTACGTTCTCTCTCAGATGTTGTAATAGGGCTACGTAACCCTCCTACTTGCATAGGTTCTTCAGTACTGGAAGCAGAGGTACTGACAACTGTAGGGTGGGAAGAAACCCCCAACTCAGCTCTGCGCTCTGAACGCCGTGCATCTACCTGCAGAGCGAGATACACTAGTTCCTGATACTGAGTGGGCATGGAAGGTATCACTGCTAAAGCATCTTTCATTACGTTATTCAACCCCCTATAAAAGATAACTGCCCGCTTGCTTTCTGGCCATGATGTCTCGGCAACCAATTGATTAAACCGGGTGATGTAATCTATCAAAGTCCCTCTGCCTTGAGTTAATTCTAACAACTCCAAATCCCTAGACTGTGCCTTGTGTCTGGTATCAAAGACTCGAGACATTTCTAGGATTAACAAATCAAAATCATAAAGAACCGGGCTATTATTCTCCAATAAAGGATTAGCCCAAGCGGCAGCAGTCCCGGCCAAATGTGAAAGGGCAAAGGCGGCTTTAGCAGTGGAATTAGGAAAGGCCAGAGGTCTGCACAAGAAATGTAATTTGCACTGGTTGATGAAGGTCCTGAATTTCTTGGGGTCACCTTGATAACGTTCAGGAGCGGCCAGGGGGGAAGGGGTTGGGAGGACCACCGGAGTTGGAGCTGGGGTATTTGCCAAGGGAGGAGGTGTGGTTGAAGTGCTAGCATCCCCGAATTCAGGGTCTGCAGGAAGAGAATGCTGAACACTCTGTATGGAATCTAATCTTTGGTGAATCACCGTTTTCGCGGCGGCCATATCTGCCCTTAACACTGTAATTGCCTGAACTAAAGCAGCTATGGGTTTTTCCGTGGATCCCTGCATTATCTAACACGACTATACGGCTTCTCAGTCTGTTCTGACTTGAGTGTCGTGTAGACCGTTGATACCTCCGTCCTCAAGTGACGCACAGGGGAACTGAAAGAAACCCGCTGTGCGACCTTTGGGGCTACAGGTGGGAGATGTTACTTCCCGGATCCACGGAACCTCTGGAACACTGATGCTGCTGTTAAAAGGAACAAGGTTAATTACCAGACAATTACAATGCATCACATTAACCAAAGGATCTGAATAGCCTTACCTATATGGTGTTAGGAAAACCCAGGAGACCTAGGAGGGAGGTTCGAGACTCAGATGAGGCGGTCCCTAGAACAAGAGGACCGCAGACAATCGTGGATGCAGGAGAAGCCACCTGTAGGACTGTAGGCATGACTTGAATCCCAAAAGGGAAATGGCATAGAAGTTCAGCAAGATACCAAGGGATGATCCAAAGGCAAATCAGGGTCGGGTCCAAAATCCGGCAACAGGTAATCAGTTCCAAGCAAAGGTACAAAGGGGTAATCCAAAGGAGTCCAAGATAGAGTTCCGAGATCAAGGTAACAGCAAAGCAAAACGTAACGCCAATCAGGGTCTGAAGACAGCTGGGAAGCAATGAGTGTTCCGTGTCTCAAGCCTTATATACTGTGCGTTTCTGGGTCATGTGACGTCCACCAAGGTCACGTGAGGAACGCCACTCTGGATCACGTGATCGGCGTGGAGATGTAATGCCGCCCCTTCTGCTGTATGTTCTCCATGGCAACTGCCAATGCAGGAAGGGTTGCAATCGAGCCCGTACACCATACCTGGTACGGAGCTTTCGGTCCTTTGGGTAAACCGAATCACATGAGCCTCGAACCCTTGAGGGAGGTGTTGGGGAAATGTGAGCAGTGTTCTGGTGTGCAGTGGATCGGTGTGCAGAGGATCGCCTAACAGGAGTGTGCGCAATAGCCCAATTTTAACAGTCTACAAGAAAGGGGATAATGTGATTCCTTTCGTTTTATTATTGATTTGCGCGCAATTAATAAGGTGGCTGCTCCACAAATTCCGATTGTGCCCGATGTCACCACAATTCTGACTATGATTCCAACCACAGCTACACATTTTAGTGTTGTGGATTTGAAAAATGCTTTCTTTAGTATTCCTGTGCATGTTGACAGCGGATATTTGTTTGTGTTCACCCTAGGGGGTCGCTCATTCACATTCACTCATGTACCATGTGAGTACACTGAGAGTCCAAGTATCTACAGTAGGGCATTGAAATAGCATCTTGTTATGCTTGAGTTACCTTCCATGTGCACGTTGTTGCAATATGTAGATGTTCTAATTCTAGCTGCTGATTCTGAAGATGCTTGCAAAGAGGGCACCGTGTTGCTGCTCATTCATTTAGCAGAGCATGGGCATAAGGGTTAATTGAAGAAATTCCAGTATTGTCGACAGGAGGCCGCCTATCTGGGCTATCTCCTGTCGAAGGAGTGAAGAAGGCTGACACCTGAACAGATACAAAGCATCTCTGATATGTATGTTCCAAATACACAGAAGGAGGTCAGAGCTTTGATTGGCCTGGCTTCATATTGTAGACAGTGGATCCTAAATTGTTCATTGTTGATAAAACCTATGTTGGCACTGACAAAGAATGACATTTCTTTGCCTTTACCATGGAACATGGATTGCCAGATCACTTTTGATTTGCTTAAAGCTGCGTTGTGTTCAGCACCAGTTTTAGGCACACCAAATTATGAAAAGGGCTTTTTCATGAATGTGATGGATGTGCTTTGGCTGTTTTGACACAGGAACATGGGGGCAAGAATATGCTGTGGGGGCAAGAATATGCTGTGCGACTATTTTTCCTCCATCTTAGACCCTGTTGCATGTGCTTTGCCAAGATGTTTGAGAGCTGTAGCTGCTGCTGCTAAATCTGTGAAACAAAGTGAGGGTATGGGTTTAGGTCACTCTTTAACCATGATGGTACCCCACGCTGTAGACGTTCTATAAAACAGAACGCAGACACAACATCTCACATCAGCTCAACTAACAAGGTAGGAGATGATTTTATTTGCCCCGCATATCCAAATTAAGAGATGTTGTTCATTGAATCTAGCTGAACTATTGCTTTCTCCATAAGAGACAGATTGCAGTGACAAGATGTCACATGATTGCCTCTATATTAAAGAACAAGAAACCAAGGGCAGAATTGATTTAACTGATACACCTTTAAAGAATTTACAAGGGGAGCTATTTTGTGATGCCTCCTGTTTTAAACTACAGGATGGTACATCCACCGCTGCTTATGCAATCACCACATTAAACACTATTGTAGAGAGCAAACGAATGCTGCATAATTCTGCGCAAGCTACAGAGATTATTGCATTAACTAAAGCTTGTGAAATTTCTGAAGGGCTTAGTGTAAACATATTTACAGATAGTCAGTATGCATTCGGGGTGGTTCATAATTTTGTCCGACTAGTGGCTGAGAGAGGATTCTTGACATCACATGAAACAAAAATTCAACATGGCACTCTGATAGTCCGGTTGTTGTCAGCACTTGCGCTTCCAACACAACTAGCAATAATCAAGTGCATCACACACCAGAAAGTGACGGATGATGTAGGAAAAGGAAACACTTTTGCTGACAGAATAGCCAACAGACTGCTACTGATCTGCACTCGAAAAAGTATGTGCTCAATTCAGCAAGATGGGTTACTAATACTTGTATGATGGATGAAGGGATTAGCAGTATAAAAGAAATTCAGGCTGAAGCTACCCCAGAAGAAATCAAACAATAGGCTGAGGGTCCAGCGCGTCTATATGATGATAGTTTTTGGGTAGATACTGAGAACGAAGGATGGATACTACCCAAAGCCTATGTCACTGCTATGGTCACCATGGCTCATGGCCCAACACAGATATGTGCTAAAAAGATTTGTCAACAGTTAGATCCCGTCTGGTATAACGCTAATATCCAGAAAACTGCTGAACGTTTGGTCCAGAGTTGCATGATATGTTTGCAACATAACATTGGGAATGGAACACCGACACTGAAGGGCAGTTTTGGTCCCCCCTCCATGCCTTTTGAGGTGATTCATTTTGATTTCATTGAGATGGAACATTGCCAAAACTATAAATATGCCTTGGTTGTGATTTGTGCCTTTAGCAAATGTGTTGAGGCTTTCCCGCTAAAAGACGCCACAGCAATGTCAACAGCAAAGACCATGCTTAAGGAATATATTCCTAGGTTTGGCTTGCTGAGAGTAATTTGGTCTGACAAAGGCCCACTATTTAATGCTGCTGTCATCCTGCAAGTATGTGCGGGATTACAGATCGATGAACGTTTTGACTTGGCCAGACATGCTCAGAGTGCCGGCCTGGTGGAACACCACAATGGTATTTTGAAGAATAAAATTGCCAAAGTCTGTGCACACAGCAATCTGAAATGGCCTGACACTTTGCCAATAGCCTTACTATCGATGCGGATGACCGCACAGTCAAAGACAGGGCTCTCCCCCTATGAGATTGTCATGGGAGACCAGCCAATGTATGAAATGCACCGAGACCTAAAATGTTGAGAGACATTGAATATCTGCTTTTGTCTGATTATTGTTACCAGTTGACTCAAAACTTGCGTTTCATTCACCAACAGGTACGAGCAGCCCTCCTTGCAAGATATGAGGGTCCAGGTCAACGACTTTGACCTGGTGAGTGGGTCCTGTTGAAAGATTTTGAGACAGGCACCTGTCTTGCACCTCGTTGGAAGGGGCCCTACCAGATCCTTTTAGATACACAAACTGCAGTACGAGTGACCGGCAAAAGATACTGGATCAACGCAACACATGTGAAGAGGATTCCTTTACCTCTGCCCTCTGACAAAGAGACAAGAGAAGGACATTGATGATCTTGATGCTCACAATGAGATTGGTTTGATCAACACTAAGTGTGCCACGTAAATCCTTCCTGAGCCCGTGGAGCCTAGGGAGATTGCTGCTTCTTCTTCATTTTCTTCTTCACCATCAATCGTTCTTGTTTCTTCATCTTCTTCAGGAAACGACAATGCTCTGTTCACTAAATATTCTGTACCTGTTGTTTAAGGGTACAATCTGCGACCACGGAACAGGATTTAGATGTAGGTCCTGACATTACGTTAATGTAATAGAGTAGGAAAGTGCAGCTAGGATTCTGCACCCACCACAAACCCACAATTAAGCAATGTTGAGCCAGTCCTTGTCATTTCCCTGCTGTGTACGATAAGAGGCAGGGACCGGCAAAGTTACCTTCAATCAAGACAGGCCACGTGGTCAAGTGCCACCTACAGATGAACTAAAAAAGCCTAACAGTGAGGATTCGTAATGGACACTGAGAAGCTATGCCTGTGTTTGGGGCCACTCCAACTAATAAGGATACTGATTGCTTTGCTAATGATGGGCCCGTCAATCGAGGGCCATGGTCCCCTAGGACCAAATGGATACTGATCACAATAACAATTTGTATTATAATTACATTGACAATTGCATTTTGGTATTTGGAAAGTATGCATCCACTTGATATTCTGTTGCCAACTGCAAGTGTCTCCACCATATGTGCATTCACATACTCTTCGTCCTCGAGACCTCAGACATAGAGGGGGTTATCAAAACAACACCCTCTTGATGATTATGAATGACACACATGCCATTCTGAACAAAAAAAACTGCTGGGTGTGCTCACATCTGCCACAACATGGGAAAAAGGGATTGGGTTGCTATATACAGCCACTCCCTCTAACTACTGCTTGTTATGCTTTACTTAGGGCATTATTCTTTGGTAGATTGAATGATAGTGTCACTGAAAATGTTGATGGTACTAATGTCAATAAGTTTGAAAAACGGGTTTTAGCACCTCTAGTATGTTCTATGTTTGCAAATAGGAGCAAGAAACACGTTGCTTCTACTAGGCCTTCTGATAGACTCTCCAGACCTTTCTAATCTATGATTACCTTTAAAATGGCTCCCATAGGTAATAGGGATGCCCTGCCTCCTTCCTATACTATTAACCATAGTCTGCACTCTGTTCCATTTTGTATACAAAGAGAGGGTTCCCAGCCAATGGGTACATTTGAAGGATGTATGAATACTGTTGTACTGACCAGTGAGGATAGACCTCTGTAGGTAGGAGATCATGTTCATTTTGTTTGCGGTAACAAAGCATATCCCTGGTTGCTAAGAGACTTGAAGTGTACTTGTTATTATTAGGGATACTGTTATCAGGTGTATATGTCGCCACCACTGCTGAAGTTTCTAGAACTCATCCCAGGTGGGATGAGGATGGTGACACTCCCTCACAGATTCTGAGTAACGTTGCTAAATCCTTTGCACCATTTTGGGGGCAGATAATAAACTCCCAAGATATTAGGAAATTTGCGAGGGTTTTTACAGAAAACCATCAATGAAACTACTGACACACTATATAACATGACACTAGAGCAAAAGGCTATTAGATTAGTGGTTTTTCAAAATGGGTGTGTGGTGGAGTGTGCAAAATGGTTGGATCTGCGTGTTGCATTTTTGTTCCCGATTCCTCCCCCACCATATTTAAGGCAATTAAGAAATTGCACACCTTGAGCACTGAAGTACACATTCCAGAGGGAAACTGGGATATTGGCACATGGTTCTAGGACTTGTTACAAACTTGGGGCTGGAAAATACAGTGTCTTCCTTTCGTTTGTTCCATGATAGGGGGAAGTTGTGCACAAGTGGTTGGTAAACTTTAATCTAAGGCACATATGCCAGGGAAAATTAATAATGCCTTGGTAATGCACGATAGCACCATACAAGAATTAATGGCAATCAATATTTATGAATGATGATCTGATGATGATACTTGTTTTTTTAGATGATGCTAATGTTCTAGTAATGCTCTTGGCTTAGGACAAAAGGAGGGTTTGTGAAAATATATCTTACATAATACTGCTTAATAGTAAATATTGGACTAAGCACATTCACATCGCACTGTAATATCGCATTGAATGAACCTAAAACAGGCCGACTATGTCACCATTTTGAGTTATCCGGCATTTTGTTTGACTCATGCTTTCTGTCCCATGTTCAGCATTTGTGTTTTTGGATTCAGCAGAACAAAATTAACTTTGTACTGTTTCATGATGTCAACATAGAAAAGAATGTTGAAGCTGCTAAGGTGGATTGTTTATCCTACACTGAGGAACCTTGGAGCTAAACAAAAGCTATACTAATCAGTAATTTAGATACCATCTGTCCCAAGAGTGCCTTCTCCGTTCAAACAGCAAAGTAAAATAACAAATAGCTGAACATTCTCTTTTGCAGAAACTCTTGATTTCTCTCCTTGAAACTAACTGACTTTAAGCTTAAGAACACATGGTAGACAAATATAAGTTAGTAAAATGAGGAATCTTACCTTTGTGTCTTGTATTTGGAAAACATGTGAAATATTTGAGGGAAATACAGCGAACTATGCAAAGATGTTTAAGCATGAATTAGTTATGTGGTTAGGTCACGAACCCTAGGTTATGTATTACACAAAAAAGGCTGGATGAAGTGTCCAAGATTGTAAAGAATTTGTATAAATATGCGTGTTTACGGAATGTTCAGCACTCTCCCATCTCACGGTGTCTGCTTGCACACACTGTGGGGTGTTGGGAGCCAGACAGCTGTTTATTAATAAAAGTACAATTGTAACTTTGACCTTGTGACTGGCGTTTTTCTACTATGTGGTAGCAAGACTTGCTCTTCTTTTTTCATTCAATTCTTGAAGCATATTGTTGCATTCCTAAGCAGTATTATGGATACTGGTCCAGCTTTGTTTTTGAACCATAGAAGTAACTGCGGGTACTTACCCCATTATTCCAGGCATTTGTCACTTACTATTGTAACGCTCACCTTGTATCCACACGGACACCATTTAACTGGTCAGGGATGCTTCTGGGAACACTGCACCTTCTCCGGAATTCGTGCTGCCAGGGGTCAGTTTTAGAAGACAGCGATGGATTTAGCTACTACTCCTTCCCTCGAGACCCACCTCCCGGTGTTCCTCTTGGGGTTCCCCTTGGGACTTCTCTCACCTTGGTTTTCATTAAGGTACGCTCTCTGTCCTGCCATTCTGGGCAGGGGCACTTTGTCGCCGGGTCCCGTTCCGCTGAGTTACTTTACTGGCATGGGATTGGAGTCCAGACTGGCTGCGACTCCACTTTTAGGTAAGTCTTTCATATTAAGAATAAATGTCTGTAATTGTAGTCGCACCGAATAACCTTCTTCTTTCTTGCAGGTGCTGAAGGGATGATGGTGGAAACGAGCTGACATTGGTGGCAGAGCTCAGGAAGGTAAGGATGCGAAAGCACTGCACAGAGACCGTCCTTGTAAGTTTTCTAACCTGTGCCGTTGTTCCTTGCAGGTCGCGGGAGGAGTCCTGGAAGAAGTGATCAACCGGGACCAGACACCATTGGACGATGTTCGAGTGGCGATAGCTTTCCAGAAGGGTTTGGTAAGTAAGCTTACTTGATGTCTTTATTCTCATCCTTCTTCCCAGTGATGGTGCTGGAGGAAGAGAAAGATATCCAAAAAGACTCAGGATGGATGGAGGAGCTGAAGCTGGGCAGGTAAGGATGGCTGAGGTTCTTCATCTTCTCTCGCCCGTGCAGGCCAAGGTGCTGAGCAGGACCCGGTGAACGTCACGCTGCAAGAGCAGAATAACGCAAAGCGCGTGCCTTGAGTCGGGCGTTGTTTAAATACCCAGCACGTATCCCAGGTGCCTTTGGGGCGGGCCCCGCCCTGGATGCTAGACTGCTGGTTGCTCACTGGTCCTTGTGGGGGCAGCCATGTTAGTCCATTGACCATTGAAACCCACACCTGCCATGTGAGCCTGATGCCAGTGGCGCCTGGACTGGCTCAAAGGGACCCGAGAGGGTCAAAGTATGGCTCTTCGGCTCTTGTTAAAATACTGTGGCGAGGGCCAGAGGGCCTGAGTTCCTTGGCCTGAGGCTAAGGTTGTGACAGCACTCCCCCCTAAGGCCCCTCTCAAGGTTGTTCTCCTGTCCGGCCCCAGCTTGGAGGGATGCTCTCGATGAAAACGATGAAGTAGGCGTGGAGCATGGATGTACTCACTGGGCTCCAAAGTCCTGTCCTGTGGACCGTATCCTTTCCAGTCCACTAAATAGTAGTGTTTTGTCCTCACATACTTGGAGTCCAGGATGTTCCTTACTTCGTATTCAGGTTCCCCATGAACAATTACGGGTCCTGGTGGAGTAGTTATTTGGGTTCCCGGCTTGACTGGCTTCAGAAGAGTTACATGGAACACCGGGTGTATCCGCATGTGGGCTGGCAGTGTCAGCTTTACAGCAGCTAGATTAATGATGGACTCAACTGGGTATGGTCCTAAAACCGTGGGTGAAATGTCCGAGTCCCCTTTAGAGGTATATGTTTGGAGGCTAGCCACACCATATCCCCTACCTGGTAGTCAGGGGCTTTAGTGCGATGTTGGTCCCTGCACCTCTTCTGGCGCGTATTGGCTTGTTGCAGGTGTTCTTGAGCTTTCCTGAAAGCCTGTGAGATGGTCGTGTCGAGGGTCGCGACGGCTGGCATTTCTAGGGTCGTAGGGATGTCTAGCTCAGAAGTGCGAGGGTGTCTTCCATATACCGTAAAGAACGGCGTTTGCCCAGTGCTGCTGTGCAACGAGTTGTTATAGGCGTAATCAGCGACCCATAAAAGATCCTTCCAATCTCCTTCCACCTGGTGAAGCATTCAGCGCAAGTACAGCTCGAGAGTCTGATTCGTTCTCTCTGTTTGACCGTCTGTTTGGGGGTGATGGCTAGTGGACAATTGGATGTCTATTTGAGCCAATGAGCAACACTTTTTCCAGAAGTTGGACACAAATTGGGTACCACGATCTGATATTAAAACTGAAGGGAATCCATGCAGACGCACCACGTGCTCGAGGAAGATTTTAGCGAGACCCGATGCATTTGGCAGTCCCTTGAACGGGAAGAAGTGGCCATTTTAGAAAATAAATCCAGGATTACCAGGATGGTGTTGTAACCTTGACATGGAGGAAGATCGGTAATAAAGTCTAGTGATATCGTGTACCATGGGGCCGGTGGGATGTCCAGAGGTTGTAAGAGTCTGGTGGGTTTTTGCTTGGAGGATCTGTTGTGGGCGCAGATACTGCAAGAAGAAATGAACTCAATTACATCCTTACTCCATGTTGGCCACCAGTAACTTCTTTTCACCTTGGAAAAGGTTTTAGCAATTCCCGGATGGCCTTCCATGAGGGAGTCATGGTACTCCGAGATGACCTGTTCTTAAAGTTCTTTCACCGGTACAAACAGCCGGTTACTGTAATAAGGCAGTTGGTCCTCAATACAGTAGTGTTCCCCTCTGGAACCCCATTCTCGTAGTTGCTCCTGGGTTAAAACTTGCCGGACTTCGTATAGAAGCTTGTCCTGAGTCATGGTGGTTGTGATGCCCAAGAATCTGTCACCTGGGTTAATGGCCACGGGGTCCGGAGGTACGTGCGCCATCTCATCGATGCCCATGCGAGAGAGGGCATCAGCCTTGTCATTTTTAACCCTTGGTCGGTACGTGATCACATAGTCATACTCCGAAAAAAAAGGGCCCAGCGTAACTGCTGAGATGATTGAGCCTTTGCATCCTTTAGATATTGGAGATTTCAATGACCCGTTATTACTCGTCAATACTTCTCCTTCTCTGGCTATTTTTGACTAATTCTTCTGGACTAACTTCGCTTTCTATTCTCAGCATTCTTTTTATTGTTTTCCTGCATTAATCGGCAGCGATGCACGATTGTCAATTGTATTTCTGGTCATGCCTTTGGTTCTGTTCGCAAAAACAAAGAGGTGATGGCTGGAAGGTTTAGAATGAATCTTAACCACTGGCATTGCTCTGGGCAACCCTCCAGACCACCGTTCTACGCCTGCCAAGCCATTACAGAAGGGGAAATACCATATGCAAATCAGGCTTGGCCCCACCCCAAAAGGGGCATTCCAGCCCAAACTGCTAGGTCACATCCCTTCTGCACGAGACCACAAGCATCCCCAAACATGTTTCGCCATGATTGGGGCTCATCAGTGAGGAGTAGCTTTGGTCTCTAGGCCCAGCAGGCACGGGACCCACGTCCGGGCATACCCGTCCCACTCGGGGTTCCGTTCGCACCTTTTTCTTCAATGCCTTTTCAGTGGCTCAAGCAGCCCCTGACACAAAATGTGATACCATAATGCTATTGTTTCATCCCACAGTTTATGAGTTTCCTGACGCCATCTATCTTGAATATCTTGAATATAAGCAACAGGATCTTCATCCTTCCCCATTTTCCTGGTCATAATCGCCCTCATGTCTGATGTACCGGGATATTGCACTCTGAGCATCTGCCATACGTCTGCTCTGCAATTATTAAATGACGCTCCATTGTGTGTTGTGTTTTGTGCAGTCACACCTCTGTATCCTGCTCATAATTGTGAAAATCCTGGGCCACAATCATACTTGCCAAGCAGGGTTAGACTCGCCTGTTTCTCTCCTTCCTGGTACTAATCTTAATATGTTTACATATGGCGAGGATATAGCCCCTCTATTGCGCTTCAATGTGCTTGTGGTAACTCAGCTCTGGTGTCTTTTCTTTAGGGTCCTCCAGGTCTGACCATTTTACCTAGCTTTCTACAGTTGATTCTTTTGAAAAACTGCATGCCCCATCTCTTCACGCGCTCCTCCCTTTCTTCGTATGACATAATTTTGCCCCAGCTCGTATTGGGCTGTTGTCCTTCTCCGCATCATCGCAATCCAATCTGTTTGAATACAGCGTTCTGCATTCGCATGTCATCACCTCATCTAATCTACCGTTAATTCCCCTTAATAGGGAACCCTTTGCATTCTCTTGAGTTTTATGCCCGTCTCTATCCCTTATTTGCCTGTATACAGTCTCAAGTCTTTGCGCTATATGTTCTGTGTCCTGGTCATCAGCCCATGCTGATCTCGGCATTCCTTGCAGCTCCCTATGGGGTTGTTGTGACCCTCTCTTTTGCTCCAATCGTTCTTGTGCATCAATCAGCACTATGTTCCTATGACATAAATATTCATCATTGTTTAATCCCTACCATTGTCCACTTCTTCTTCTCATCATCTCCCTGAATTCATATTCCTCTCTCCTTCTTTGCAACCTACATACCTTTGTTCTTTAGGCTTCTAACTCATCTCGTTTCTTCTCTTCTAATCTCTCATTTTCTTTCTTTGCCTCATACCTTCTTCGTTATTACATTTGCTTGCATTCTTCATCCCTCTCTTCTTTGTATGCTCTTTCCTCTTCCATTTCTTTCTTTTCCTGCTCTTCTCTTTCCTTTCTTTCACAAACCCCATCAATGCCCTTATCGTCTAGCTTAAGTAATATTGTATCCCCCATCCATTCATTCTGTGCTATTGTTATTCCCTTAGCTTTATCCTTTATTTCTGTCTGTTTATTTGCTTCTTCCTCTATCTCCATTTGTTGGTCTTGCCTGTCCTTTCTCTCATCACGCTCTTTACTTTCATTGTGTTATTGCTATATGTTTGATTTCTCTGTGTTTGCTCTCTTCCACATTATCCTCTCTGTTATAAGCGGGGGTGCATGTGTTTGATTAACATAACCCGCTGATGTTTTTAATTCCTTTAAAGGGTAAAATCCCCTCTCCTCTGTATCTACACTCTTACCTTCAGGAGGGGGAAGGGGAGCCAAAGGCTTTTTATCCTCTACTTTATACTGATGTAGCATCCACTCCCTCTCGGGTGAATCTTCTTTCTGACTCTGGTACATCTTCCATCATTCTAAAATGGTCAGCCTTTTCTGTATTTTATTTCCCTTATATGTGGCATGCAAAGAAGTTGTTGTATGCCGCAATAGGTTTTCGACAGCGAACTCTGCTGAGGACACAGCATGAGTGTCTTATTAGTCGTGTCTCTGACACATTCTGAATTATATTTCCTTAATTTAGCTGTGTATACGGGCAATTGTAATGTATTGTGTTGTATTTTATTTATATAGCACACCTAGCCCTAAGGCATCTGGGCACATTTCTTAGAGATATATATTTAACAGTTACAGGCACAATTTACAGTCATGATCACAATTTGAGCAATTTACAGGCATGGTATTTATACAATTTACAAGAAGGTGTTCACAAAGGAGTTAACGTATACAGAGACAATCAGGGTGTGAGTGATTGGCATTACAGTGCTTGAATGGACTTGGCGAATACTATGTATGCAGGCAGAATAACTTGATCAACATTATAGGCAATTAAAAGCGTGAACTGTGTATGGCGGGAGGCTGCATCATAGCGGGTTAGTTTTCATTCAGAATGAGCCATGCTTTGGCCTCCTTACGGAATGTATGGTAATGTCCAACTCAGATGTAAAAGGGGAGTGTCCCCCATGATGATGAGTCGATTTTGATCATCAATACGTATCCGTCCTTTTATTCGATTCTTTATTTTATCAAATATACAACATCTATACAACACTGATCAATTGATACAGGCACCATCAATCACAGTTTATAATCCTAAAAAAGAAATATTGGAACTGCTTACTTTTTTATTTAAAAATCTACACAATGATATTCGGTGGTCTCCTTCATCTGCACTTTCCATTTTTTTATGTCGTTCTTCTATTATTAGTATTTCAAGAGTATCTTCTTTATTTATATATTAATTTGGCATAATTTGCACCCTTCTGATTGATGTCAGTCTCTTGGTCCATATGTTCACCAATCTCTTTATTTGCAATCATTTTATATGTATTAGTTTAAACACAACACAAGCTTTATATTGACATCTGTATAACCCCACACATGTGCACTTTTTCAATACTACTGCATATGCCTTCCTTTACTATTTTAGTAAATGTATCCCTTCTCTGTTTCACTCCATTTTGGAATTTGATATGCACTCTTCTGCCGGCCTTGCCTCAGGAATGCTTAACACCGCTATTTTGAATATTTACTTTTAGTGCATACCCTTCTGCCCCCTTGTAACCTGGAATCGAGGTATCTTCTTCTTATCTTTATACTCTCCTCAAAAATCCTGTTATTTTGTATGTGTATTATTTATAACACAATCCCTCCCCCTATTATTGCCACTTTTGTTGTTCTACTTAGATCCATGACTCAGCTCGAATACCTCAGCTTCAATTCTCGCTCAACCGACTAGTTTGTCTTGCATCCATGGGGCACCTGCGAGTACCTAACATGAATTTCATCAAAGGGACACCTGCCAACCAAATCTTCTTGCATGTGACTCTGCGCGCCGATCTCCACAGGAAGCTCTGTGGTCTTTTGACTAATGGAAGGAGCAGCCAAGCATCCGGGGTGTCTGGATCTGGCCTAGGTTGATTAGACCGCAACCATCCGCACAGCTACCAAATTGTGCTCTAACACCTTGAAGTGTCTTTTGTGCTAGATGAAATAACAAATAAAGATCTCAAACCAAATAATCAGAGAGACTTAAGGAATATGGCAAAAGACTACTTTATTCTCATTTAATAAAGCAAGGAGAACTGACAGCCATCGGACTGATGCATGCACACTCACACAGTAGCTTGATTACATAGAGGTCCTATATCCCAATATGAGTCATCTATGACATCATTCTATGTAGCAAATTATAAAAACCTATTAAGGGAAGGGATTGTTTACGGAAACATGTCTACATATAGAACATATGCAAATTAAAACATCATTGGTTGCCGCTTGTCTGTAGGACATGCCTTGAATTACCTCTTAATACGTGTACTACTGATTATAGAGGACCAACTACCAGCAGATTGCTCTATGCAACATTTGTATGTTACAGTGCCCCTTAGACCCACTGATTTGTTGACATGCTATCCCATCCATGGATCTTTGGCTCTATAGCAGCACGTACGTGAAAAAACCCATGTGTTTTTTAATTGCATGAGATTAATCCCTGTTCTCCCAATTAATCCATCCTCCTTCATCAGCCAGCCATAAGTCAAAGTGGTCTGTCTATCGTTGACCATACAGCATGCTCACTGTCCTGGAACATTTGAGCGAGTGTGAGCACATCACTATCTTTGTTTGAGGCTCTAATGATCAACCTTTGTCTTTGACCTCTGAGTCACATGTGAAGAGACCACACATTTGTCCATTTAAACTACTTATTTACTGCTATTTGTTTTAATTATGCATTGTGCTGTTGCTGCTCTTGGCCTCTAGAGACTTGCTCCCTCTACCTTACATAGACTTCATACACTCTTAACTGTCCAATACTTTGCCAGTTGCAGATGTTTTTTTCTTCTTTAATCTAAGAGAAATGTGCCCTTCATTCATAGCTAATCCTGGTTAACTCCCTGTTTGCCTTGCAATTATTCCTTAAAATGGTATCATTGATCTTAGGCCAATGTTGCCTTCATATTATTCTGCACACAGAGTGTTCCAGCTTCTCCTGATTCTGCAACCTTGGTTTGTCTCTGAGGTCGCTTGGTTGAATTCGTCTTGAGCTAGCCATCATTTTCCTAACACGGCCATCATTGCCACATTACATATTCCACTATAGCTAGCCTCTATATGTTTCTTTTCTACCTTGCGTAACTGCGTATTTACAGTTATTGACCAGTAAGCTACTTCATCTTCTTTGTATTCACAATTACCTTAGCCGTAGGTACATATTTCTCTTGGTGCTTCGGTTATATTGTCATTCTTAAGTATGTTCATACCATTTTTAGCATAGGTTCATATGTCCTCTTTATGACATCACTCTGCCCTTGTCAGATTTCACTTTATCTTTCCATGATATCCATAGGTGCATGCTGGCATCCTTCCATGCAGCATCCTTCCACACTTTCAGTGCAAGGGTGCATTCTGTATGGCTGTCTGAGTGCATAAGGTCTCTCATACACTCAATGTGGAATAAGAACATTACAGGAGATCCCATTTACTGCTCTTATTCTACTGTTCCAATATGACAGCAGCGAGGAGGTGGGAACTAGTGCAAAATCATCCACCTACCCCTATACACTATGCATCGCAGAGCACAAGACTTTCTTGCCCTTATCAGGGACACTTTCTCTGTAGGTAGTTGTTAAGCAACCAAGAGCCTGGCATTCCAGAGAACCAGAAAACATCTCGCTATTATACCCTGCCCAGCACTCAGGCCCTGACTGGCGTCCTACTGGAAGAAGCAGCACTGAATGAGGTTTAGCCACATGGCCACCAAGGTAAGCTTAGCAAATGTGAAAATGCATGTCTTTATGAGATAGGAATTGGCACCAGATGAAGGTACTCAGGAATCCAGTATTTGCCCCCACAGCAAGAGTGTTAGGGGTGACTGACACTGCCAGGGAGGCATGTTACACAAAACCCTACATGGGTCCACACTGAACCAACATAGTGCAAGTTTCAAAAAGGCATCAACAAGATGACATTCTTTCTGGCTGTTTGGAATGCTTAGAGGTTGCCTCTCCTTCCAGCCTTTGGCCTGGAAGCAAGTGCTTTTACCAGTGCTTCTGCAGTAAAAACCAGTACATTGATTGGAACTGTATCGTCAGGTGTTCTCTTCCCCTCCCCATGTTAAATGAAGCCATTTTCACTTTAACTGGGCATTAAAGGAAAGAAGCCAAATTATAGTGCTTTGTTTTATGCATTTATACTGCGGTTATCACAGACGAATGGCAGCAATTATCACACCAGCTGATTTCCCAAAGGTTTTGTGTTCCAGCTCCATTTTGGGCAGAGTTAGATTTGGTGGGGTCTGGAAATGGGATCCTGCTGTCTTTGGGATGCTGTTGGCATCCCACAATGATGACTCACCTTTCTGTGGCAGAGGTCTAAGTAGCACTTTCAACACCCTGGGTCTGGTGTTTGGGTAGCAGCCGCAATCCATACAATGGTCCATGCCAAGCATTCTGATCAACCGTGCCTCCTCCAGTGTCACCTGTCTCCAATTCCAGTCAGGAATTATTGGCACCCATTGCTAATGACATTGTCCTTGTCTATATTATACATAGAGAAAAAGATGCTACCACAAACAGCGCTGGTCATTGGGCAGTATTTTCCCAGATCTGAGATTCAGCAAAATATATCTCCATGGATCACCATTTCCACCCCTCACGAGATTTATTGTTTAATTTGCCTTTGTTGCCAAAGCCAGGATTTGAACACACATCAGCAGGAACATACCCACTAGACCACTTGAACTTCTGGTTAGAATACCAGTGAATATGCTTGTTAGGATTGCATTCTGCCGAACATATTTACACAAGCTTCGTAGGTTTGAAAGGTGTGAACCTTTTATAGCTTGTACCATCATAGGAAACACTCCTCCTCTCATGGGTTATTTCCCAGGTGTTAATAATTAATCTCCTGAAATGGAAATGTTTATTTATGGAGGAGCTTAGAAAAATATCCTGTGAACTCCAGCGACACCCCCCACACCCTGCCTGCTGGTGGGATGCTCACAGTTAATAAATTCCATTTCCAACACTGGCCACCACCATAAACTGCAAATACCTGCAAGCATTGCCGTCACACTGAGCAAGTGCAATCATCATGTAAAACACCGTCTGAAATCACATTGGACCTTCACATACTGCGTGTCCCACTTGTCATTAATTCAAAGGGTGCGTCCAGCAAAGAATATATTAAGCCTTTGTTCAATTAGTCTTTACTGTGCAATTTTTTAAGCTATATACATTTCCTTGCTCCTGCCCTAGACTTCTACTATTACTAGCAGACTACTTGCTTTGTTCTCCTGACTTTGGTTCCAACCTGATCAATGCATGGTGTTTGCCAGTCCTTTAGGCACTACTTAATTACCTGTCCTATATATCCTGGCCCACAAGCACTTCCATGCATCTTCTCATCTTCTTCCAACATTTATTTATTGCACATATTGGGTGTTTTGACCAGATAGAATTAAAACAAGGAACTGTTGATCACTGGAATAATAGGGACCTGCCGCAGCCCCTGTGGGATGGAAGGCCCCACCAATTCAGGTTCACCCTGACTTTAAGTCAGCGGACTGAGCCGGGGATGGCTACAGCTGGCACGAGAAGGTCAATGTGATAGAAGGTGTATGTGTAAGTGACTGGTGGGTGAATGGGTATGAATGTGATTGTGGGTGCATGTTCGGAGAATGAAGCGTGAATGCTCTGTGTTCATGTGAGTGAATGTGAGAGAAAACGCATGGGTGAGTGACTGGAGGGTGAATGGGTATGCATGTGAGTATAGGTGTGTGAGTCACTCGGGCCAAGGAGCAGGGGAGCAAGGTTGACATTTCCTTAAATTACATGGCTTGTTTTATTGGCATTTTTGGGTGAAGCCAACTTGATGTGTGAGATTATGTGGCTAGGCTGGCGTTTTGGTGTAGCCAGTCTGGGCTTGACATTTTGTACCTGTCATCTATAATAAAGCAAGCTTAAGCGTACTTGTATGTCCAGACTGGCCCACACTGGACCCAGTTTCGACATATTTTCTTATTGTGGTATGGCATTTTTAATGGTAATGCCAAAAGGAGTATGTTCTTAGGAGGAGGTGCTGGCATAGATTGGTGTAGCCAGCATGAAAATGTATGAGCACAGAGAGCATGAACTCATCTTGTATACTGGCATATATTCTGGCATGAACATGCATTGAGAAATGTTCCTGTACACTGTTGCCTGCACCTATTGAAGTTTGCATGAGTTGTCCAACAAAAACAATTGCAAACTGCGTCTTTTTACCCATATTTGTTCTGTTTAATGCCCTATTTTAACACTGTCTATAAAAACTGCTGTCTCCTGCTGCTAGTGCCAAGATTCATTTGGGAGAACGTACGCTTAACAAGTGCATAACATAACATAACATTATTCAAATACAATTCCCAGGGGGAGAGGCCCCCTGAACCTCCGTTCATTGGTTCAGGCCCCCTCATTACAATTGGTGACTTGTAACAAATATTTACCACTGGATGCTAGTACATTTGGGTGCCACAGTCCAGACACTGCCCCCTTGTATTTACACTAGGTTAAAGATTTAAGCTTTAATTAAAAAACATACATCTTTCACCTAGCGCAGTGTGTGCGAGCCTTTGCTGCAGCATGATCGCCATGGACATTGCACACACATGGTGGTCAGGGCAGGGCCGGTGTGTGATGCGTCCCATGCTTTTTTGAGGAGCTTCATGGTAGGGGGGCCTCAGCATGGCTCACAGCGAGACCCCCACATTTAGTGTTACGCCACTGAGACAAACCTAATAGATAGTAGATCATAATCAGGCAGTGCACTGTTTGAAAAAGGGATACAAGTATTTGCAAACGTCACAAAAACAAATGAAAATATATTACAAGGTCAAAAAACCTGATGTACGTCACCGTCTTGTATCACTGTTCTTATGAAGACAGTTCTCATTTCACTTTCTCTCAGTGCCACTGACCGACTAATCTCTCTATTCCATCTCCCTCTCTCTCTTTCATACTATCTCTGTCCCTCTCTCTCTCTGGAGACTCCACTTAAGCTTGGTGTTACGGTTTAGGGGAGGCATGGAAGTTAAGAACTTTGGGTTTAAAGAAACAGCTGCTTTAGATATGAAGAGCCCAGCCACCCTTTTACAATTAGTTGGCATGTAAGTTGGTAAGCTGATAACCATCTCAAACCAGGCATTTGTTAGGTGTTCAAGGCAAGGGGCAGAATCCTCCCACAAGCCTCAAATGTCTCTCATATGGTGCAATGAAAAAAAGACAGGCCTGTGGTGAGGGCTACACACCCTAACCACTTCTTGTGGTGAACAGTTACTGCTGCTTATATGCATATGCAGGCTATAATTAGCTCAATAAATCATGCCTGTATGCTTGAAGGATAAAAAAGTGATCAATTTAATTCAATTGTGTTCTGACAGATGACAATGACTAGGCCAATGCATTTTGGACCAGAGTGGTCCTTCATCAGGGCAAAATCTATATAAATAAGATACCAAACGTTCAGGTTAATCATCAACCTGGGGGCGTGGCTAAGTGCCAACACAAATGGTCGCTTGACTCTGTGCTCCCGCACTGGTGAGTAAATTTAATGTATTCAATGCTTCCAAAATCAAATATAAATGTTCGTATAACTTGCCTACATCTACAATCCTGGTAATGGTGGCGCTGTCCGTGGAAGCAAGGTCCCTGCAGTGAGGTGAGGAGAAGAGAAAGTGAAAGTACCCACGGTCCTGCAGCAGCAAGGTTGCATACTGACGAGCCGATGTTTCCTGTCAGCTGGTATGGCTGACGTAACAGGGATATACCGCTTAAAGCACGGAGGCTCAGTTTTCTTCACAACAAAAACATGCTTTCAGGATTCCGTCAAAGCTTCATGTAAAAGCTACTTTTGGCACACGGTTGCCTTTATTATTAAGTGGGAATGACAACATGAGCAGTTCTTGCTTATTATAATTTGCTAGGTGGCTGCAGGCTCATATTACGTGCACATCTTTAGAAAAAGGCATACAATTTATGTGGCTCATTTATTATTAATGGAAATAGTGTGTACATTTATTGCCACCAAATCAACCACAGTATGGCCTCTAAAAAAGGGTAACCCAAGGAATTGCCCTTAATTTCGACCAATAATGCCCCTAAAAGACAGAAAAGGGACTCTCCCACACACAAAGATGACATACAACACCCGGTCATGCAGGCCATTTTAACAGAGATAAATTCCCTTAAACTATGTATGGAAGCTACAATTGCAAAATTGCAAATGTTAGATGATAAATTGTCCACTTTTGAGTCAAGAATAAATGAAGTAGAGAGAAGGGTCAGCAATGCTGAGGATGTAACAGGTATAGTGGCTATACTCGAAAATACAGTTAACTCTCTGCAGAAGCAAAATGAACATTTGGAAAATAGGAATAGGACGAATAATCTATGGATTTTGGGCCTTCTGGGAAACATTGAAAAAGATAACACCATTCAATTCTTATACTACATGCTTCCTCTAATCTTAGAGCTGGCAACGTCTTTGCAGTTTAATAGTCAAAGGGGTCATTGTGTAGGACCCATAATCTCTACACGCAACACTCCCAGAACTCTAATCTTTGCCTTCCTAGACTACAAGCAAAGAAAAAAAGGAAGCTCATGTGAGAAAACACCAAAGTGTTTATATCTCAAGATGTATCTAATGCCATGGCAGCAAGAAGACAAGAATTACTGACTTTCAGACCTGCACTAAAACAATTAAATGCCATTTATGATATCGTTCACCCAGCTATTTTAAAGGTCATTCTCAATGGTCTTACATTCATCTTCCAAAATCCAACTGATTTGCGAAATTTCATCCAGAGCCACAGAAGAGATGAAATGGATATCTCCAGACCACCCACATGAATATAAATGGGTGGTATGAAGTCAACATCAACACGTAACTTTCTTGCTGGTGAGGGGCACTGGGCGTGTTTTTTCGGGTCCGGCTCTTCATCCCCACTCTTCATTGTTTCTATCCGAACATGGACTGGAGTGGCTGTTTCCTGTTAGCCACTACTTCTCTCAAGGTTATCTGGTGTACATGGAAGTTACAGAAATCCATGTTGTTTTCGTTTGTCAACCCCATTCCCTTATGTGTCTCTCCCTCTTGTCTATTAATACTAATGCTCTCTGTATGGCTATCACTTAATATTGCTTTTTATAGTAGGGCACTACATGCTCTTGTACTAAATATTCTCTTATTGTGGGCTATACTTTTGTGTACACCAACCCTATTATAATCTATGTCGTTTAATACAACCTCATGGAACGTTAAAGGACTGCATAAACCTATTAAAGGACAGAAAGTCCTTTCCCATCTCAATCGAGCTAAACCATCCATTGCATGCTTACGAGAATCTGACCTTTCACAAGTGTTCTCCAGTGCAGCAAATGGGAAAAAGAATGGAGGCATCACCCTTATTAATAAACATTTTCAATGTAAGGTCATAACTACAGAATCAGATGATTTGGGAAGATGGGTTCTTGTTAAGTTACTTATTAAATCCACTGAATATTCTATTTTTATTTTGTTCCTAGACTTTATTTAACTTTGCACAGTCATCACATTACAATTCTGTCAGTTACAACATTCAGTGTTCAAATTATGCAGGTGAGTAGACAGGTAGGTACCATATGGCATCCATCGTATCACTTCAACTTGGCTGTCTTCATTAACACTCTTATCAAGTAAATATTGCCTGAATCCACCCCATATATCTTTCGGCCGGCTCGTTGGAGAGAGCAAAGTAGCATATACTTCTTCATTATCATTTTCCCAGGTCATATTGTACACCCACTCTTTCAATGAAGGGAAACCCTACTCTTCCAGTGCATTAGTATGACTCGCTTGGTTAAGAGCAGGCCTAAGTTCAGGAGTTTGCGGAGAACAGTGTTCAATTTGTCTACATATCCCAGTAGGCAGAGTCCAGCCTCCCACACCCTGGAGAGATCTACCATTTCTTCCAATGCCTCGCATACATCTGCCAAGTACTCTGTGAGTGCCCCACATGACCACAACATATGCAGAATATCCGCATCCTTTTTTGTTTGTTTGTTTAGTTTATTTATAAAGCGCTCCGGGCCCGGGAGTAAATGGGCGCTGGTACAAGTTACAAAGCACAATACATGATAGATAACAGTAATGCTATTAGCAGAAATTATATACATGCCATGGCCAAATAAGACATAACTGGTAAATGTACAATATATACAGGCAGTGACTATGTCTAGCATACTAATTGACTTTGTGCCAATAGCCACCCAATGGCAGGTTTCCTGAAGGACTGGAAGGAACTGGCCGACTTAATGTTTAGAGGCAGGGAGTTCCAACGTTGGGAGGCGAGGACAGTGAAGCTAGAGCCTCCGGCTCTTTTAGAGCTAAATCTGGGCACCATGAGACATAGGGTGTTGGAAGATCTAGTGATTCTGTTGGACTGCTTCCAGGTGAATTTATTGGTGAGATAGGGGGGGGCTAAGTGGTTGAGAGCTTTGTATGTGAGCCAGAGAGTTTTGAGGTCAATTTTTTGTTGGATGGTAAGCCATTTACATGTGATTCTAGTGTTGGAGATATGCTCTCGCCTCGGAATATTTAGTGCTGCTCGTAGCGCATTATTTTGGATGACTTGGAGTTTACTAGTTATTGCTTGGTTAGCACCTAGGTAGAGGCTGTTGCAATAGTCTAGCTTGGACTGTATGAGGGCTCTCGCTAAAGTAAGGCAGCTGTTGGTCGAGAGAAAAGGTCTGCGGGCCCGAATTAGTTTTCCTGTGTAGGCAGTGGAGGAAGCGGTGGAATTGACTTGCTTGGTGAGATTGATATTGGCATCAAGATAGAAGCCAAGAGTTTTCACGTTTTTGGCAACAGGGATGGTGTTGCCATCGATGATAATTTTAGAATAGTTGGGGCTCAGTTTTTGTCGGTTGTTAGGTGAACCGACAATGAGCAGTTCGGTCTTCTCGTCATTCAGGCAGAGGCCATGTGTGGCCATCCATGCCTGAATGACAGAGAAAATGTCATTGATCCTGGTGACATCAGTATTGTAATTGCCAGATATGGTGAGGAGTATCTGAGTGTCATCCGCATAGTTTGTATAGGTGACACCCAGATGATCCAATTTATCAAAGAGAGGATTTGTAAAAATATTATAAAGAGTGGGGGAAACGCATGAGCCTTGTGGGACACCGCATGTAATGGGGATGGGTCTGCTGCTGCCACAGGGGAAAAGACCCTCCTGGTTCTGTTGGCCAGGAAGGACTGTATCCATGTGACAGCAGAAGGGGAGAAGTGAGCAGCAGAGGAGAGGTGGTTACAGAGTATTTTATGGTCGACTAAGTCGAAAGCTGCTGAGAGGTCTAGGAGGAGTAGGATAGCAGCCTTACCCTTGTCTTTAATGTCGTCGATCTGACTTTTAGGATCAACAAGGACAGTTTCTGTTCCATGCTGAGGTCGAAAGCCAGATTGACGCAGTCCCAGTAATTGGTTAGATTCTAGGTAATTCTGGATTTGTAAGTAGGCAACTCTGTCCAGAATTATTAGCAGGAAGGGAACAGTAGTGATGGGCCTGTAATTAGTAGGAATGGCTGGGTCCAGGGTCTGTTTTTTTAGAAGAGGGAGGACCCATGACTGTTTCAAATTGTTAGGTACTGAGTTAGTAGAGAATGATACGTTTATAAGTTTGGAAATAAATGGGGAGAGGTCTCTAGCAGCATCTTTTATAATCTGTGCGGGACAGCTGTCCCCTTTACAGTTTGACGGTTTGAGAGAAGTTATCATTTTTTGCACTTCTAGTGCGGTTACCTTTTTGAAGGTGAAGCCACAGTTAGTATTGGACGTAGTAGGTGAACTGGGGGTGGGTAGGTTCCTGTTGGAGAGTTGTAGTCTTTTACTTTCAATTTTCGTTTGCAGGCCGGTAATTTTATTAGCAAGGGCGTTTTGGATGCTGGTGCACCATGATTGATCCTTCACGGACATGTCCATAGGTGGATTTGGGTTTTCTAGCTCCTTCAAGATAGTAAATAATTTTTTGGTATTGGAGCTAGCATTGTTTATTCTTACATTGTAGGCTTCCTTTTTGGTGCGAATTATTTCTTTTTTATAGAGGGAAGATGCATTGGTGAGATTAATTTTGTGTTCCTCAGAAGGATTCGTTTTCCACAGGGTTTCCATTTTAGTTTTCTTATTTCTTAGTATTTTAAGTTCCGGTGTGTACCTTGAATTAAGATGGGCTCTAAGTTTACTTTTACGTAATTCTAAAGGGGCAATGATGTCAATGGCTTTGGACATGGCGTCATTGTAGGTGTCTACAAGAACGTTGGGGTCCGATGTGTCAAGGATCGTGTTAAGGGTAGGTAAAACCAATGGAATGAGAGTTTCTATGTTAATGTTACGATTATTTCTAGTCAGACAGGCTGGTGCCGGGGGGCATTGTATGTGGTTCGGGTTGTTGGTGCTAATATCAAATGAGAGTAGGAGATGGTCAGTCCATATGAGGGGCTGGGGGTCCTTACAGGTGATGTTGCAGTTGTGGGCAGCGAGCCAGTCTAAGCTAAGGTTCTGCCTTTCTGATGGGTAGGTAAGGTGATGAGTTGAGTGAAGTTGTGTTCATAGAGGGCATTAGCAAGGGAAGATGCATGGGTATCATGAGGATCATTGAGACCCAGGTTAAAGTCACCTAGGATAATATTCTGTGAGAGAGGTTTAGATTTCTCTGCTATGAGGGCGGTTATATCTTCCTCAAAAGCCCCTATTGGGCCAGGGGGCCTGTATATTAGTTCCATGGTGATAGTGGTCTTAGGTGAAGTTTGTATTTTAATGGAGAGGTGTTCACATGAATTTAGTATGGGGACAGTGATAGATCTGATATCCAGCGAGGATTTGAATATGAGAGCTATCCCTCCTCCACGAGCATTAGGTCTGTTGGCCCTAAGGATGGAGTAGTTGTCAGGAACCGCAAGGGTTAGATAGGGACCTGCTGCTGCATGAAGCCAGGTTTCTGTGGTGGCAAGGAAGTCCAGGTCTTCTGAACGGATGAGGTCAGCGATTTCAGTAGGGTGAGCAACAAGGGATCTGACGTTAAGTAAGGCTCCTTTTAGTGAGCCAGTGCTTGCAAGGGTATTTTTATTGGTGTCTTTAGTCAAGGGCGTAGTGAGTGTTTTACTCGGTAAGGTGAGAAGTCTGCAGCCTAGTCTGTTGTAGCGGGTGGTGATGTTAGGGTAGGCTGTAGGGCGATATTCAGTTATTTTAGGTGAGTTTTGATGGGTGTCACAGTGGGCATTTTTGGCAAGGTCAGCGTGGTTAGGTGGAAGGTGATCTGAAGTAATGGCGGTTTTTGCAGTATGGTCTGTAGGGGCACTGTGGGGGAAAGGAGGCAGGGTAGGCAGGAAGGTCGTGGGGCAGGGAATGGGGTGACCTCTAGGGCAGCCAAGCTTGGCTAGACCATTGCTAAATGGGATGTAGCTACTTCTACTACAAGGCGTATGATTAGGCATGACGCAGAACGGGAACATGATGAGGATGAGCCAGGCTGGTATAGTTCAGGGCAATGGGAGGACGTGAGTACAGTAGCTAGATTGTGTGTGAACTGGCAAAGGTGGAGTAGACAACGAGCTGGTTAGGGTGGCAGCTAGGCACAACGCACGTGTACAGTGGTCAGTGAGTGACCATAGGGCACAATACAATTGCACAGTGGTCAGAGAGTGACCATAGGGCACAACACAATTGCACAGTGGTCTCTGGCGACCCTACTGTACAGCGCAATTACATTAGGTGCAGGGCACATCATACTAGGCAATGCAGAAACGCACATAGGCAAGGTGCAATTTTGGCACGGGGGACTTAAGGCTAGGCAATGCAGAAACGCACATAGGCAAGGTGCAATTTTGGCACGGGGGACTTAAGGCTAGGCAATACAAAAACACACATAGGCAAGGTGCAAATTTGGCATGGGGCACTTAAGGGCTAGGCAGTGCAGAAACACGCATAGGCAAGGTGCAAATTTGGCATGGGGCACTTAAGAGCTAGGCAGTGCAGAAACACACATAGGCAAGGTGCAATTATGGTATGGGGAACTTAAAGGCTAGGCATTGCAAAAAACACACATAGGCAAGGTGCAATTTTGACAAGGTGCACTTAAAGGCTAGGCAGTGCAAAAACACACATAGGCAAGGTGCAATTTAGGCATGGGTCACTTTAAGGCTAGGCAAACGTGAAAGTGGCAGCAATTTCACAAAGTTCAAGTAGGCAGTAACTTCAGCAATAGTTAGATGGTTGTGATCCTGGTGGATGCTGCATATGCCTTGACAGCGTGATGGTGCATCGGGTGGTGGTGCCTCAGGGTTCCAGATGCGTGATTTGGGCAGACAATAGTCTTAGGTGGTAGAGGCAGAGTGTAATGCCATGGGTCAGTGCAGTTGGGTGCAGGAAGGGTGGCAGTAATGTTACAGCAAGGCAGGCATGATTTCACAGATCGAAGGGCAGATCCTTGTTCCTGCATCTGGGGCACCTCCTTTCTGTTGCGGGGGTATATCCTCTTGAGGCAGGATCCGGTGAGGTGCAATCTATTAACTATCTTAAAGTGGATTAAATGATACCTGGAATTACAGGATATATGTTTTGTTAGCCTGCAGAGTTGCACCCAGTGCATATCTGTAAATGTGACTTCCAGGACCTTTTCCCAGACCCTTTAACATCTGGTGTCAGTGACTTCCTTATTGACAAAGATATTTTATACAATGCAGAGGCCGTTTTCTTTATTCTACCGGGGGATAATGCACACCTTCAGCCAGTGTGTGAGGGTGGCTCATTGGGTTACCCATCCCACGTGGTCGCTAGTGCTGAGCGAAGTCTGAGATATTGCAATTTCTTTAGAGTGGTATCCCCAATAATGGTTTTGATGACATCCCAGGTGACAAATTGGCCATCACAGAACAGGTCCTTAAAGTATTGTATACCCTTCTCCCTCTAGTGTGTGGCAAGGCCCTGGTCTAGCGTTGGGGGCAGGTATGGTGCGCTCCAGACCAGCATGTCCGAATTGTACATTAAGTTATTTCTAGGATGACTGACCCACCTGGTCCACGCCCGATGTGTGCCCGGGCTGGGTCCTTTTGGTATCACCCGCTGATGTCCCCTCGGCTAGCCCATGTAGAAGATGAGCAGGGTTTCTTTCCTGTGTTTCTAAAGCGCCTGGGCTACCCTCCACCCAGTACACTGCATAATAAGCTTGAACGGCCAGGAAATAAAGTTCAAAGTCTGGGTCCATCAGCCCCCTTGGTCATACAGCATTGTAAAACGTTTCCAACTTGCACACGCTTGTCCCTTCCATATGAACATTGAGCATGATCCTTGTATCCTAGTCAGGAAGAGTCTTCCTGGCCACAGCGTGACAGTGCTAAATAGATAGAATAGTTTAGGCAGAATGATCATCTTAACCAGTGCCAATCAGCCCATAAGTGAGATCAGGTGATGATTCCACCGATTTAACCAGGCGCGAGCACGTCCACCAATTTGTCATAGTTCAGGGATCGTACTAGCTGTGGAGTATGAGCGATTTCCAATCCTAGGTATTTTACCCGTTGAGGGGCCCACTTGAGTCCCTGCAGATCTACAGGTTTTTTTGTCACTTCGGTCAGGGGAATATTTCAGACTTATTAGCGTTCAATCTGAGCCCCGAGTATTCCCCAAATTCTTGTACTGCTAATATTCTCTGCAGGTACCTCTCAGGTTCCCTCACATATAGCATAATATCAGCATAAAGGGTGATCAATTCCACCCTCCCTGTTATAGGTATCCCAGCCTGCGCATGCCATGCTCTGAGGAGGTCTGCCAGTGTTTCAATAACTAATGCAAACAGTAATGGACATAGCAGGCAGCCATGTCTCGTTCCTCCCGCTAATGTCAAAATTGGCGATAGTGCCCCATTAACGCTCACCCTCGCAAACGGCTGCACATAAAGAATGTGCACCCATTTAATAAAGTTTGAGCCAAATCCATAATCACTCAGGACTCTAAATAGGAAGGGCCAATACACCATGTCAAAGGCATTCTACATATCTAGGGAGACTGCGGCCCCTCTGGTGTCTTTTGGGATTCTTGCTAGTATCTAATAGCATCTTCTTATATTTGTTGCCGTGGATCTGCCTTGTACAAATCCTGCTTGGTCTTCATGCACCATGTATAGCATCAGGAGGTTAAACCAGGAGGCTAGTATTTTAGCGAATATCTTCGCACTGTATTGATGAGTGATAGCGGACGGTAAGATCCACACTCCTCTGGAGGCTTCCCTGGTTTCAGTAATAAAGTAATAATCGCCTCACGTGTTGTGTCTGGCAGGTGGCCAGTTTCCAACACTTCAGACCACATCACGAAGAGATGGGGAGCCAATACGTCCACAAATTCCTTTTAAAATTCTGCGCTCAATCCATCCGAAACAGGAGCTTTCCCTTTAGGGAGATTTTTTATAGCCTCCTTTTTCTCTTGCAGTGTGTCTAGGGTCTCTCTTGCCTCGATCGACAAGAGCGCAGTGGGTATCCTAGCCAGAAAGCTATCTATTTCCCCATCCATGGCAGTGCTCTGGGGAGAGTATAATGTAGCATAAAAATCATAGATCACTTCGCTAATCTCCTCCTGTTTCGTAACCAACACCCCATCCTTCCTGGCTTTAGATGGTATATTTATGCTCCCTCTCTCGTTGCGTACCTTATGTGCCAGGAGCTTGCCTGGTCTTTCCTGCTCCCCATACATGCATGCCACAGCTGGTCTATCAAAATAACGCAACTCCCTGTCAACGGATTTACGGAAGCCTTCTAGTTGCATTTTAATGTCAGCATTGATCTGTGCCAACGGTGAGGTCGCATATTGCGATTGAAGGTCAGATAGCACTGCTTCCCTCCTTTTGAGGTCCTTCCGTATGTCACAAAGTACTCCCAGCTTGGTGGACATAGAAATACCTCTGATGGAGACCTTTAATGCCTGCCACAAGCCCGCCTGTCTAGACACTGATCCCACGTTGTTTTCAAAGAATTCACTAATATGTCTCGAGAGGTTAGTTCTATATACAGGGTCTGTCACTGCAGCAGCCTTTAGCCGCAAAGGTGCCTTCTGCTGGGTTCCCTCTGGGATATCTACTAACAATGTTATCAGTGAGTGATATGGCAGTGTTCTGGGAAATATCCTAGTTTCCCTTACCCAACCTAATGCCATGTGGGATACCAGCCAGAGGTCTATCCTGGAGTGCATATCATGGACTGATGAATATAAGGTATAAGCCCTTCGTGCCCCATAAATTGTTCGCCAGGCATCCCTCAATTCCAGGTCAGTGTTATGTGTCTGTATCATGCATGCTGTGCTTGTAAGGGATCTGGGTGCCGTTGAAGTTCTGTCTAGGTCCACATTGAGTATGGTATTGAAATCTACACAATAATCAATAAAATGTCTGCGCCACCCAGTCTCCCATATACAGCCACGTATCTACCCCCAGGGTCGGTCTCTGTAGCATAATGATATGATATGATATGATATGGCATTTGTAACGCGCCTATACACAAGGAAGGGAAGAAGTGCAGGGGAAAGGGGAGGAGGGAAGTGCAGTACAAAGTAAGTAGAATAAAAATAAATAAGTAGGGCCAGCTGGTGGCAAGTGCAAGGTAAGTGCAGACAAGAGCTGGGAAGGGGGGGCTGTAGGGATACAGAGACAGTCCCGCAGTGCAGGGGTTGCCAGGGAGGCAGTGCAAGTGGAGAGTGGCTGGACCCAGGACCGAGGTCGCTGAGAGTGGCCCAGTTGCAGATTCAGTGCAGTTTCAGTGAAGAATTTAGCAGGGGAGAGGGAGAGAGAAAGCAGAAGCAAAGAGGAAGGTTTTGAGGTGCTTCCGGAACCGGAGATGGTTCTCCTCAAGTTTCAGGGAGGCAGGAAGGCTGTTCCAGAGGGAGGCCCCTGCCGCGGAGAGAGATCTACCCCCAGCTCGTTGCTTCGAGAAGCGGCTGACCCTGAGGGAGTTGGAGACGGATGAGCGAAGGTCTCGGGAAGGAAGATATTTAGGAAGAGAGAGTTGAAGGTATTTAGGCCCCAGGCCCCAGAAGGACTTGTGGACAATGCAGAGGGTTTTGAACTTAATCCTCGCAGCCACTGGGAGCCAGTGTAGAGATTTCAGTCCTGGAGAGATACAGTCCCTGGGCTTGAGGCCAAGGACAAGTCTTGCAGTTCTGTTCTGGATGAGTTGCAGAGGGCGGAGAGTGGAGGCAGGCAGATTAAGCGAGAGGCTGTTACAGTAGTCCAGCTTCGAGAGAACCAGGGCTCGGGAGACAGTGAGCTTCTGGGGGAAGGAGAGGAAGGGAAGAATACCTCTGAGGAGGTGCAGCTGGTAGTGTGACTTCTTAGAGACGTCAGATATATGAGGAGAGAAGGAGAGTGTGGAGTCGAAGATGACCCCGAGGTTTTTTGCCTTGCAGGTAGGAGCAGGAAGGGGGCCAAGGGAGGCTGGCCAGAGAGCTGCAGGGAAGGGGGGAGTGGGTTTGCCAATGAGTAGGATCTCAGTCTTACTGGCATTATGGCAGAGGTCATTGGCAGCACACCATTCCTGTATAGCAGACAGACAGTCAGAGAGGAGGGAAGGAGAGGAGGAGGCCGAGGGTAGCCTGAAAATTAGCTGGGTATCGTCCGCATAGCACTGGAAGTTGGGGCAGAGAGCAGCAATGTGGTGGGCGAGGAGTGCCAGATACTGGTTAAACAGCCAGGGAGAGAGATTAGATCCCTGGGGGACACCACAGGTGGAGAAAAAGATGTCAGAAAGGAAGGACCCCAGTTGGACCTGGGAGGGTCGATTGGAAAGGAAAGAGGTCAGCCACGCCAGAGCCTGACCAGTGATACCCAGGTTATCACGGAGATGGTTGAGCAGGATGGCATGGTTGACAGTGTCAAAGGCAGAAGAGAGATCAAGCAGAAGGAGAACACACGGAGTGTTGGAGTCGAGGTTCAAGAGCAGGTCCTCACGGATCTTCAGGAGAGCAGTTTCCGTGCTTCTGGCAGCTCTGAAGCCAGATTGATGGTCATGAAGACTACCAACAGATTCAGCATGGAGGTTAAGCTGGGAGATGGCCAGTTTCTCCAGGAGCTTGCCCAGGAAGGGAGTGATGGAGATTGCGCGATAGTTAGCCAGGCAGGAGGGGTCTGAAGAGGGTTTCTTGAGAAGAGGGTGCACAAGGGAGTGCTTGAGGGGGGATGGGAAGACTCCAGAGGCAAAGGAGTGGTTGCAAAAGTCAGCCAGGGCAGGAGCCAGGGAGTCGATGTGGTCCTTGATAGTTTTGGAGGAACAGGGGTGAACCTGTTTAGACAAGACTTTCATAGATCGGACTTGTCTGGAAACCTCGTCAGCCGAAAAAAGGGGAAAGGCAGAGAAGGAGGGAGGAGGGGTGGCTGCAGCAGGGCCTGAGGACAAATGGTAGCGATCTATGTGCCAGAGTCATGACACCCCGCACCCGTGTGGAGTAGGAAGTGTCGTATCGATGATCCCCCCACCCAGAGGCAGTTTTGCCTGCCTGGTGAGCAAGCAAGTGTGTCTCTTGCAGGAATAATATTTGTGCCCCTTGTCTATTCACATATGCTGTTACTTTCCTCATCTTTACTGGCATTCCAAGGCCTTTCACATTCCAGCTAAGCAGCTTTATTCCTACTGGTTCTTTATCCACCATCATCTCTCATAGGTTCCCATATCATCCTCCCACCACTATGCAGACTGGTAATAGTATAGGAATGTCTTGCAATTAATCTTTGCATTTTTCCAACATCTTCATTCCAACATTCCCTCTCGCTCCCCTGAACTCCCTCATACTTTCCCGAAATTCAACTATGCATAACCCAAATCCCTCCCCTCCTCCCCAATCTCCTACACAATTAACTAGACTATGCACTCGCATAGGGGGTGGCCACTGCGGAGGACGCCAGGGTCCCGGTATCACATTAATGTCTCATTGGTTAAAGTTTTTTTCATTTTCAATTACGTTACCAATACACATTTTGAAGAACTTCGGTCTGCCAGGCACTTCTGACCTTCTCTGCTTTCCATCAAACATCCCTCACATCAGTCTTCATCCACCTCCCATGGTTGCTTATCGGGTAGGGGGATGTTCGCTTGCACAAAGGCGACTGCCTCCTCGGGAAAAGTGAAGAAGTATTTTTTGTTCTTGTGCTGCATACGTAGCCTGGCTGGCTATAGCATTGCATATGGTACCTTGCATTCCCTTAGCATTTTCTTTACTCCTATAAACATGCGTCTTTATTCCTGGACTGCCAGGGTGTAATCGGGGAAAATACGGAACACACTGGACCCCATCTTTTGCTCTTGCTTGTCGCATGCAGCTTGTAGCACCAGATCCCTGTCCCGGTAGTTCATAATCCTTGATATTATCGGCCTAGGATAGGCCCCTGACTTTGGTTTTGCCGCCAAGGATCTATGTGCGTGTTCAACCAGAAACATTGGTGACCAGCAATGGTCTCCCAACAGGTCTTTTAGGAGCTCCCCAACTGCCAGTACCATAAGGCCCTTTAATTCGTTCCCTGGTCCCCTACTAATCGTATGTTGTTTCGTGAGGATCGCGCCTCTAAATCTTTGCACTTCAGCTTAACTGTGCCCAAATCTTTTGCCATGGCCGTCACAACTGCTTTGTAGTGCCACCAGTGTGTCTTCCGCTGTACTGATCCTTGTATCTCTCTCCGTTATGTGCTACATGGCTTTTTCCAATTGAGTGTGAATTGTTGTGACTTTAATGTTAATGCCGTAAAGCTTGTCATTAATAGCTGCGATGCCTTGTTGGATTGAGGTGAAGACGCTTTTTGGGTCCATGGCAACCAGTGTTTGGGTTGGTGGTTGTAATTCTGGGGCATTAGAGCAGCTGTCTCCTGTGCCCCCTGCCTTGGTGGTTGGTGTAGTGAACCTATCAATTGCACCCTTTTTCTTAGAAGCTGCCACTTTGGGCATTTTATAGTTCTCTGGGAGCAGATCCCCGTAGTTGCTGGGCTTCCACTGAGTACTGAGGTAGTACGGTGCACTCTCTGCTGGGCCCTTCCCTGAGTGTGCGGTCCCTTGCGAAGAGCCAAGAATGGGACCTACTCGTGTGACGTAGCAATCACTTGTTTTTTGTCCCAGCGTTGGAGCGCTGTCTCCTAATCTTCTTCACCCTCTTTAACTTTCCAGCAGGTCAGTTATGTGTCTTGGCCTTCTCCCTCTTTTTATAGTGCCAGCGCATGATCAAGAGTTTGCACCATTTTGGAATAGTTCCCCCAGTGGCTTGTGCTCAAGATGTAACTAAATGGCTCAATAGTGCTGCCCCTGTGCAGCAGGTTGACTTCTACACAAAATGTATCTAAACCTAGCAGATGGATGTTTAATTCTGCCCTCTTGAAAGATCAACAATTCACGCAATTCATACAGCAGCAGCATATCCATTTCTACTTAGAAAATCAGAGTACAGACACATCCATTGTAAATAATTGGGATTGCTATAAAGCCTTACTCACAGGACATATCTCTTACATTGCTATTAAAAATAAAAACACTTAAACAAGAAGTAGATGACATTCTTTAAAAAATTACATCTCTAGAATCCAAATATATACATCCTAACTCTGCTTCTACCTTTAAAAAGATTACTCAACTTAGAATACAGTATAATAATTGCTACACAATACTCCTGTACCAATCTTTTAAAATACAAATAAAACATCTATCACTTCTCTAATAAATCTAGTAAATCTCTGGCATTTTATCTTAAAATTAAAATGGAAAAAGCCTCCCTAAACCTTAGACGTCTTTTCAACGTGATCAGCAGAATTAATCCCCAAACACAAGCGGTGGCAGTCACACTGGACATTCAGAAGGCATTCGACTCGATGTCCTGGGAGTATCTGTGGCGAGTCATGGAAAAATGTAAATTTGGCCCCAATTTTCGGTCCTGGGTCAGACTACTATACACCAACCCAGTGGCAAGAGTCCGTACTGAAGATAGATGCTCTGCCCTCTTTCAGATAGCCAGAGGGACGCGACAGGGGTGTCCTTTCTCCCCGTTGATCTTCGCAATAGCAATTGAACCCTTTGCAGACATGATGCGCCAATCACACTCTCATAGAGGCCTACGTTCAGCGGGACAGGCAGACATTGGGCCTCATTACAACCTTGGTGCTAAGTGCACCAACTTTACCACCATGGTGTAAACTCTGTTTACACCATGGTGGATGGCGAATTTACCGCCCCATTCCAAGGTGAGTGGGGCGGTAAATCCCCATTTCACATTTTCCCTTCCCCATTCCCATTTTTGCCCCATAGGGCATAATGGGAGTGGGGAAGGCGCTAATTACGCCGCCGTAAATTACGGCGGCGTAATTAGCACCATGGCAGGTTAGCGCCATGGATTATAACGCCTGCTAAAAGCAGGCGTTAAAATAAGAATCAGGCGTTAAGGGTTAACGACGGCGTTAACCCTTAACGCCTGGGTCGTAATGAGGCCATTGTCTCCCTGTACGCGGACGATGCCTTGCTCTACATCCGCTCTCCTGAAACAAACCTCGCTCCAATTCTCAATGACGTTACCCGTTTTGGGCATATATCTGGTCTTAAAGTTAACTGCTCTAAATCGTCCATATTCCCACTCACAGACAACACACAACCACCCTCTGACCTGTTGGGCCTTACTTGGTCCCAATCCACCTTCACCTACCTGGGAGTATTGGTCTCCCGTCATACTGAGAAACTGCGAGCTGATAACTATCAGAATTACCTAGCTGTTTTGACCACCAAAACCACAAGTTGGGCCCGACTCCCTATCTCCCTAGCTGGTAGAATAAGAATACTAAAAATGGTCGTGCTGCCCCAACTCCATTACCGCTTTACAAACATTCCACTATGGCCAGGCGATGGATTCTTTAAGACGCTGCGCAGCATTACTAACACCTTTCTTTGGCACTCTGGAGCGGTCCGACTCAAACTGAATACGCTCACTGCTCCAAAGGAACTGGGCGGTTTCGGTGCCCCTGACTTTCCCAGATACTGGGTGGTTGCTCAGTCCCAATTTGCCTCCTATTGGTTCAGCACAGCGAATCCCCCTCCTCATGTCCGTCTTGAGAACTGAAGGTTAGAGAGCATACGATTGGTTCCCTCATTGGTTCCCTCGATGGCAGGTTTGTTGACTCTCCGTGATGTCTTTGTGAGGGGCAATTTCCTGGAGTGGTCGGATCTCCCCCTAGCTCTCAAGCGTAGACCATCAGCATGGTTACAATACTCCTCACTTCGGAAGGTCCTAAAAGCTAAATTCCCTGAATTTCCTACAGTTCCACCAGATGATCCTTTAATAGCTGAACTCTGTACGTCCGATTCCTTGAGAGGGAAAGTATCCAGACTCTATAATCTACTACAGACCAGGGCCGCCCCCTCATTTGTTAAACTTAGAGTGAAATGGGAGGAAGATCTTGGAGTTGAGATTGATGATATGCGCTGGGCCCGTATGTGCGCCCGAACCCAAGAGGTATCGTACAACTCCAGGTTCAAACTACTGCAATTGAAGATGCTACACAGGTATCACCACACACCGACTAGACTGCATCGTATGTTTCATGAGACCTTTCCTAATTGTCCCAGATGCGGCGCTGACCAGGCTAATTACATACATATGATTTGGAACTGCCAGCACCCAACACAATATTGGCAGGACCTATGCTCCACTATATCACACATACTAATCTGCACCATAGACCCCTCTCCAATGCGCTGCCTTTTTCATGACCTCCCCGGTTTGAAACGTGATTCTAGGAAATTGGCAGGTCTTTGTATGATATATGGTAAAACATGAGTATGGACTTCCCCCAAGATTTGCGAGTTTCCAGCACCCATGTGTCTTGGAAATTCTGTATGTAAAGCAAAAGATCCTCTGACTCATTCATTTTATGTGTCATTGTAGCTCCCATGTCCGAAGTATCCGTGTATAGCAACCTTAATGCCTTCCATTCTGCGGTTCTGCAGTTGTTAAATAGAGCTCCATCATGCGCAGTATTAACTGTAGTCACGCCAAGGTAACCTGCACGTTTCCACACATCGTCAGCTCTATCACCAAGTATGGCGATTAAAAGACCCTTAATATCCCCGATAGCTAACAAGTTCCCTCCCGTCATTTTTTCCAGCTCATGTATCCATTTTCCGGCTCCCGATGTCAACACTGGAAGCTTATTTTTCAGATGTTCTCGATCCATGTGTGGCCAGGGTATATACTGTGGCCTCGTGCCTCCTTTTTCGAGTAACGGGAATTGTAACACATGGCACTCCTTTTCCTGTCTCATCATTTTTCTATCCACTGCAGGGGTAATATACCTGCATCGCCATCTACCTGGCAATGTCCTTAGTCTGCACACATTTGGTGGTGGAGACACCCCCCTCTGACCATAAGATACTCCTTTGTGTCATTTGCATTGTGTGGCTGACTCTGATGCCTTAGGTGCAGATTCACTAGAATCTGACCATCTTATTCCCTTTCCCCTCGAGAAACATTTTTCGCGTCTTCTCTCATCTTCTCTTTCCTCACATTCCTCTCTCTCTGCGTCTGTATATTGTCTGTGCCCAACTTGTGCAACTCATCTCATCTTCCTCGTTCCTGTTTAGCATCAACCTATCTATGGACAGTTCTCTATTTCTACTACTTATGGAGGCGTCCTCAGTGTCGTAAACTGAGTGCTCTCAAGATGCTCGTCCTCTCCTCTCCCTTGTTCTAGTCCCATTTAATCATATATTTTATCGGTCATCTCTCCGATGCTTCTGGTGTCGAAGTCATCTTCCATATTTGCCCTAGACGTGCCTGGTACTAAATCGTACTCAGGAAAGAGTTCTTCTATATCTTCCCAGTCTACTACTGGATCAGATTTTTTAACCTCCCTTACCAGATATTCAAGATCCCATGCTCTCTCTTTTTGCTTGCGTTCTATGTCGTCATCGAACTCCCTGCGCTTCCTCGCTTCCTCTCTGATCCCATCTTCTTCTTGTTTCCTCGCATCTCTTCGCTCATTTGCCCTTCGTGTTTCCTCATCCCTTCGTCTTTTTATACTCTTCTCCCATATCCTTTGTTCTTCTTCGTCTATTCTCCTTTGTTCCTGCCTGTTCTGATCATTAGCAGTTCTTTGCTTATGATTGTGTTTTCTTTCTTGCTCCTCACGATATAACTGCTCTCATTTTTGCCTATCTTTTTTCTTAGTTCCTTTGTCTCTCCATCATTTTTCCTTTTCCTTCTCTTTCCTTTTTGAATCGTCTGACTCTCCCTTTTGCCTCATATCTTCAATGTCTTTACCATCGAGTTTCAATAAAATCTGACCTCCCATCCATTCGTTCTGTATGAATGCCATCTCATCAGTCCTGTCCTCGTCTCCTTTCCATCTGTTTCCCTCTCTAATCGTATCTAAAGATGTACTTGCTCGTGCTGGATCTCCTTTTTCTTTCTAGTGCCTCTGCTTGTCCCTCAGGTCTTTGGAGGTGATATCTCTGTCTCTGTCTTTCTCTGGGCTTTCGTCACTACTTTGCATAGGTGACTCATATGCCGGGTTGCTATGTCCCGTTTCTGCTTTAAGTTCCCTAAATGGGTATAATCCTTCGTCTTTACTAGCTTTGCTTTTAGTTTCAGAAGTGGCGGGTGGCGCAGAAGGCATTTCAACCCTCTCTGGGCATATGTTTAGTATCCAATCTAACGGTGGCTCCTCCTCCTTTTCCTCTTGGTACATCTTCCAAAGCTCTAAACTAGTTTTTGCCAGCATACGTGGCATGCAAAAATGTCGTCATGTGTTGCAGGACCGTTTTAGATAGCGATCCGGCTTGGGGCCATGGCATAAACATTTTGTGGGCGGTTCCTTTAACCCATTCTGCACTGTACTTATTCAGCTTAGGTGCATGTTTTGGCAACTGTTTGCACAAGTGAACTAACGGTGTAGTGCCTTCCATGCCTAAATCTGTTTATTTTCTCCTCATATAACACTTTGTTATGCCTTACGTTTCTCAAACAAAATCAACAATGTGAGCGAGCACCAATCGTCGCAAATTCCAATCCCGTTTTTTCACAAAAATGTTACTTTTACTTTTTCAAACAACAACCATCAATTCATGCCATACAATATTTTGTCTATTCAATTGCACAATGTTCATGCTATTTCCCCAAAAAATGTTCTTACCTTATGACGTCAGAAAAAAAAAGAACAAAAGACAGACATGACAGGCTAGACAGACTCCGGCCGGTTACATAAATCTCATGCCATCTGCTTCCCCAGATGCATTTCTGCCCCGATTATTATTCCGACATGGTATGTAAGCCCATTTCTTTCAGATCGCCTTTTTTAATCGATTCTCGTCTCCTATATTGTCCTATTCATTCAGGACTTTAAATGCAAGCTTCTTCTAGCGCTATATTAAAACCTAGGTATCTGGGCGTATACTCCTCTCTCGGGTATCCTCCCGGTATCTCTCTCTCGGGTATCCTCCCGGTATTTCTCTCTATTGCTCTGCCATCCTTGAGTCAATATTTTCCCCTTATATATACATTATACTCTTACTATGACTTTATTTTAATCCTTCCTCCCTCCATTACCTTCCCTTTACTTGTTCTAAGGCATGCAACTTTTTGCCAAAGCATTTAGTCTTTTTCACTCACTGTTCGCATTTTTCCTCTCTGGATGCTCGGGATCACCGCCTTCATTACCGCCTCTCTGTGCCAGTCGTCCGATTAGCTGCTCGTAGAAGTGGGAAGGGGTTTATGGGAGAAAGCACAGGTTCCTTCAGACCTAACCAGCAGGGTTTTCACTTAGATTAACCACTATCTACGGGGAGCCTCTCGTTCTACTCAGCCGGATGGCAAAGGACTTGTGATATTGCCGGGGACCCAGAGTTACGTATGTTGATGGCCAATGGGTGTCTTATCTAATCAATTCTAATCGAACCATCAATCTCTGCGACCAAGTGTGCAGTAGGGACCCCAGGCGGCCCATAGGACTGGGAGTTTCTAAACAGCACTTTAAGATGAGTATCAGCACCCTTGAGATGCATGGGGATGCAGATTTGTACTCTTGCACCAAATCAATAATGACAACTTAATAGTTTGCAAAGGGAGTCAGTTTAATGACAAGTACAAAAAACGGGGAGTTCAAAGGATATCAACAATCGCTCGATGTTCCTTCTCGCTTCAACTCCAATTAATTTTAAAAAAAACATAACATTTATACCAAAAACTCGTCATCACTGATGTGTAACTCTTAAAACTTAGCATGCAACTTGAATGGTTATAGGAAGGTAACTTTAATATAGGTACTATATCTGTATATAGTAACAGGGAGAGGAGATTGAATAGCCAATGGCAGGTGGGGCAACTAAGCCCTTCCTTCAAAATGGCTACTGTAAACGTCACTAAAAGTACGACGTTTCATTGGTTCTACTAACTATAGGACCCTAGAGTACACGGTCCACTATGCTTGGGTTGGCATCAACCCCACTCATACTTTTCCACTTGCACTTAGCAGCGTGCAGAATAGCCGTCCAGGTGCAGGGAGTTTGTCTGCACCCTAGCCTCCCTCCAATTAAAGGTACAATCAATCATCACCTCAGTGGTCATGTGTCAATTATTTCCTTGTAGTTGGCCTCGAGTCTGCTTCTTGCTCTGAGAAAGTTAAGGTGTCTGGGCATGGCAAAGGTCCATGTGTAGGTGTGAAAGTTTCATCCCTTCCTGCTTGTCCGGTCACGTGATTCCGACACCGTGAAATCGGCCTTTCCTTCATGCAATTTCATGCATTTGATTTATTCTGCCAGTCGTCTGCCATCCGTGGCTCATCTTCGCCTTTCCTGAGCAGGATACTCTGTTCTTCTTCTCTTTAATTGTATCTATTGTTGGCCTATTTCAGACGATACAACCTTGGCTTCTTGGCATGGTTACCCTCTTCTGAGTTTCTCTCCGTCTTTAATTCTCGATTTGTTTGTTGCGAAATTCTCTTCTTGAGACCTTTACTAACCTTTGTCTGATTCTGCTCTTGTGCATAGTGGAAGTATACTTATATAAAGTGCTCTTTGAGGTAGATATATGTATGGGTGGTGCTTGCCGCCATCTATCTTACTACTAAGCATAAGCAAGCCTCATAGTTTCTGTGCTTCTTGCGGTTACTTTGCATATGTACACATTTAAACTAACTGAATATCTTCATTGTGCTTATGGCACAAGTTTCTAACATCTTGGCATCAATTGTTCCACTTTTAGGCTTTAGGATGTTACTTGTCCATGGTGTTTCATCTTGTTTGTCATAATTTCTCAGGTCGTTATATCTTCTATATGTGAGTCAGTGCGGGTTCTTATGACGTCATCATTCGTCTTCCTTCAGTATCTTCTTAGCTTATTCGGTTATTACATTCTGACAATTGTCATTCTGTCTCACTTGTCGATATGGTTTTCTCAATGGGTACCTTACTGTCCAGGTTTTCTTAGGTGTCGGTACTTCAATAGGCGCTGTTATTCTGATAGGTACTGGACAGAGCCCCACTGCGGCTCTTTGCTGGTTTATTTGCTCATCATACGTCACATATTTCGGCATGAATGTTCCTGGTACTTCATAATGGGCGGTAGGAGTGTGAATCGTGCTTGGCATTTCCTCTTCACTCCCGCTTATGTACAAAGTCTTTATTCTCTTTGCACAGGGTTGGTCAAAGGGGTAGGCATAAGCCTCAAGGGATGCGTTGGGCTGTAAAATACCATCCCAAAATGACTGCATGTAGTTTGCGATGTATCGCCTTTCTGGTGACAGATTCAAGTTGTTTGATTTTCATTTGTGGGTCTATGCTCCTGGTCGATTGCCCTGTCTCTTGTAGCAAATTTAAAATGGCACCTGCCTCTGCCTCTTGGACTCAAAATCCCAGAGTGGTAGCTCTTCAATCTGTAATAAATTCATTATCTTCAAAAGACATCTTAAGTGTGCCTCCATTCAAAGGATTGTGCAGATATGAACAAATAAAAGTGGATGCATGATCTCATATGGTACACTCAGCCACAATATTGAATTCGCGCCCACACATACCATAGACTCCAACCCATCACCCGATCTTGCAGCCAATCCATAACTTTTGTTTCAGAATACTGCTAAAATCCTGCAAGGGATCTTCATGAGGAAATGAAAATCAGTAAAGATATAATGCACAGGTCAGAGGTGGAGATGGAGGTAAAATTCCCCACAAAGCTGTCAGGCAGCATGTCTATGCTCCAGCAAGCGGAGAGGGCCACCCTGTCCATTTGATGGCTTTGCGGGCCCATATGGTGGATGTATGCAGTGTTTTTTAATGTAGTGTGTGTGTATGTATTGTTTTTAGGAATGCATGCATAAAGGAGTTGTTTGAGTATGTGTATGTGCGGAAGGAAGTGTTTACGTGTGTGTGTTCTCAGCTCCCACACCTAACCCTACATTTAGGGGTGGGGACTGATGGGGCATGGCATTGTTTTTGCTGTACCCTTGAAGCACAGTATCGTGCCTCAAGGGTAAAGCAAACTTGATAAGTTTAGTGTTTTCACGTGGCTAGACTGACTTGAATTGAATGTAGGGCAGTCTAGCCACGTGATAAAACTTCACTTACCTTTTGGTTTACGCTTGATGCACAATATTTTCTATCAAGGGGAAAACAAAAACATCATAAGTGTTATTAGCCCATACAAGCCAGGTAATAACACTTATGTTTGCTTTACCCTTGATGCCAAGTAAAAAATGCCTGCCACATCAAGAAAGTATATGCAGACTGGCAATACTACTATCTTAATGTGTGCATATACTTTCTTAATGTGTCATTTCCTTTTTTACTTACATCAAGGGTAAAAGCAAACAATAGTGTGATTGCGTGGTATACTAGCCTATCTTGGTATATCCAGTCTGGATAGACTTTCTTTCTGTGATATGACATTTTTTACTGACTGGGGGTACTTGTATGGTAATACTGGCAGAAAGTGGTGCTGCATGCATGGACATGTAAGGTTATAGCTAGCATGCACATGTTTTATATACTGGCATATGCTGTGGGCAAGGGCATCCTGAAAATGTGGTGCAAAATGTTCCTGTGCACTATTGGTGACTTGCATCTATTGGGTTCTTTCATGTGTTACCATACAAAACTAATCACAAACGTTGTGGGTTGTTAACCAATATTTCACAGAAAGTGCTGTAAAATGTACCATGTTGACCGATTATTTTAAAATGCCCTTGGAGGGATAACCTACCCAAACCCCCTTGTTGGGTGTGGGCTCGCTCACTGCGCTCAGTCATTTTAGGCTCCACCATTTCCTCCGCCACTCCAGTTATCAATTCACCAGCTGCCATTGGTAACTGAAGTCAATGTGGTTGCTTGTCAGGCAGGAGTATTCTGTTTGCAATATCCTTCAGCCAAAGTGGGGTCTTCTTGCGACTGGTTCTACTGTATTTGATATTAGCGAATGTCCAAACTTTATGATTTTTCCCCCACTCTGACCAGAGAACATGTAGCAGTCATCTCTGCTTCTTTCATTTAGAAGCTGTGGAGCAAGTGTGCAGACCAAATGCTCACTCACATTTGGTGTTACTCATTGACCTTTCATGAGTGATAACTCTAGGATATTTTCCACGCTGCAGTTTCATCTTTATTTAAGCATTACTGCAGGAAGAGACATAAGTGTAAGAAAGCAGCACGTGTCTTCCTGTAATTTTGTATATAAATAAGATTTACTATTTGGAAAGTGTTTCTTCAAAACGTCCATGACTAAAGGTTATTTCTTGACCCGTGTGAATGGTATGTTTGCTTTCCTCAATATGCATCCTGACATCAATAATTCAACTGTGAGGCCAATTCATGTGCCTTCCTCAAGTTGTCCTGCAATGTAATGTATACTTGTGCGTAATTTTCGAGGCCTCGGTTTGAGTAATTCATCTGCGGAGCACTGACTGTTTGTTTCTGCCTGCTAGGTCTCCTTATTGATATTTCTTGCTCCTACTGGGCCACCGACTCACACCGATCAATGCATAACAATCGATAGCCACAGTGTGATGCATGTGCACGGTTGGCAGCAGGGCGGCTTAGGGCAAATGAGAAAACACACGTAGAACGTGTGGCTTGAAGCGTAATCAGAGAAGAGTAGGCCATTTTAGGGTCATAGTATTCGTATAGGTTAGACATTTTAGATAAATTTGTAAACACATATCAAATGAGCTATCTTGTCAGAAATGAACTTATATGACTGGTAAAACAAAACAAAGTCTAATCACTACCTTACAATGTAGGTTTAAAGAGAAACTGCATCGCCGTGTCATTGAACCGCTGGGCTTTGTGTGCTCTCTCAAAGTGGTATTGATCCGAGTTCTTTTCAAAAATCGATTCATGCCTTTCGTCCCACTGTCATAATTTGCAGGGGAATGTTTGAGGAAGGCATGTGATGTCTTGTGCTACCATAATCTCGCCCCCTGCTGACAGTCAGAAGATGGGAAAAGAAACAGGCAGTGTGGTTTATTGCTTTTTTTTTCTTGAGGCCCTGCTCTTCCTGGGACTGAGTGAGTGAGTTGGTGAGGGAGTTGTGCGAATGTAGGCACATTTGTATTGCATTGCAAACTGGATTGCTGCTTGGTGCTTCCTGATGGGCTAAGTGATGGTATGAAGGATCGAATAAGAGTGTTTTCTGTTGCTGTGAATGTATCGGCACACAGCTGTTAGTGTGGAACACGCCTGTCAGACTGAGATATCCAAAAGACAAAGAGTATGGTGGCCTGACTTACAACGTGTTTTTCAATGGGATTGCACTGTTGTGGCCTTAAAGGACGACAGGATGCTGCAGTGGGTTCTAACTGTCTTTATTACAAGACAAACAGGTGGGCCTACACTTGGCTGAGTGCACAGGGGAACTACTCAAAGTTCAGTTCAGGGCCCTGCCAGTTACATCACTGGGGGCAAGGTGTGCACAAAGATGGCACGCTGCAAGCTTCCAGGGCTCCCATGTGGCCTCCTATGGCTTTTGACTTATGCCCTGGAAGCTGGAGTCATTAGGCTCTTCAGGGCCTCAGTTCCAATGACTCCTCATCAGGAGCAGTGCTCTCGGTAGACCTGACTGGTCTCGTGCTTCGCCAACACTGGCGGGAACGTTGTCTCGTGGAGCGTGGGCTCGCAAGATCTCGTTATGCCCAGATCTCGCGAGACCACGCTCCCACGATCACGTGACGTCCCCACACACCTCCTTTACTGGGAAAAAGGATGGATGGTCATTCCATGACAAAGTCTGCAAACTTGCTGGGTCTCCTTCTCTCTCTCTGTGGTCTACTCTGATCTGGACATGGGGCAGGACTGTGGGAACGCTCTTGAAGAGGTGCAGGTGATTCGGGTTCTCCTTGTCTTGCTCTTCGCTGTGACTCCCTGAGTGGGGTTGAAGAGTTGGGGGTTGAGAACTTGTTGCCGTGGTGTGACTCCAAGTTATCTCTTTCTGAGAGGTGAGAGTTTGCAGATGTCTCCTGGTGGTCTTGATCTTCTCCGGCTCCCCCGTGTGGCTGTTCAATGGATCCTTTCCTGCGGTACATGGCCACTCTTTCTAGATTCCATTTCCTTCCGTCGCTGGTGCAAATGTGGTTTGACCCTTTCTCCAGGACTTCTATGGGACTGCTGTATCTGGAGCCAGTCGAAGTGTCTTTGTGGGGAAGGCGTATCTTTAATAGGTCGCCTTTGTTAACTACTGTGTGGCGAGCGGCTCGACGCAAATCTCCTTGAGTCTTCATGGCTTCTTTGTTACGCTGCATGCGGAAAACTACGTCTTCCATGTCCACTTCTTCGTCGGCCCTCACTTGGTGGAGCCACGGTGGTACCAGTGTGGATGCTGCCCTTCTCCCCCTTAGCAGATGGAATGGTGAAACACCTGTGACGGCATTGGGGGTGATGCGGTGGGCTGCTACAGCTTCCTTGACTGTCTTGTACGGGTCTAGGCCCGAGGCATGCGCCAGTTGCAGCGCCCCTTCGATGAAGCGGTTTACCCACTCAACCAGGCCATTGTCCTGTGGGTGGTAAAGACTTGCTCTCCGCTGTCGAATGTTGTTGAGTTTGAGGAATTTCTCCATTTCTCGAGAGACCAGCTGGACTCCGTTGTCCGTGACGAGTTCTTCTGGTAGGCCTTCCCGCTGGAATACAGCGGTGAGTGCTTCGATGACTGTGCTTGTGGTGATGTCTGCAGTGAAGTCAACTTCGACCCATTTGGAGAAATAGTCGACCATGACTATCCCGTATTTGTGTTCTGGGGGCATGTTGTCCACAGGCCCAATGAAATCCAAACCTAGTTTGCGCCACACCCCTTTCGGGACTTCAGTGGGCAGCATGGGAGCTTGCCTCACGGCTAGGCGCTTATCACTGTTGGTGCACTCATGGCACCTTTTGACCATTTGTCATATGTCATGGTCCATGCCCGGCCACCAGTAGGCGTCGCATATCCTGCGTCTGGTCATGTTGCATCCCAGATGGCCTGAGTGTGCTCTGCACAGTATCACTTTGCGGATTCCGCTGGGCGGTATGACTTGATCGCCTCTGAGAATAAGACCGTTCATGGTGGTGATTTCCTCATTCACCTTCCAGTAAGGACGAAGGCCTTCGGCGATCACTCTCTCGTCGGGCCACCCTTCGTGAACCCAGGCACCTACGCGCCGTAGGCCGTCGTCCTGCTCGAATTCCTCCTGCCAGTGGCGTTCACTCAGGTCCATGTACTCGCCGTTCCTCAAGTCACTGATGGAGGCTACGACACACTCATCTTCCAAGAATGTGGTACCAGGGGTGCTTTGGTTCAGGAGCCTGGACATGCAGTCCGCTTGTGCGTTTTTCCAACCCGCAATGTGGACTATCTCGTATGTATATTCTTGAAGCTTTGCGGCTATCCTGGCAAGCCTCGGGGTGGCAGTCTTGGTGCCGCCCGGGCTCAGCATGTGAATGAGGGGTTTGTGGTCAGTGACCAACCTGAATCTCGTGCCCCAAACATAAGATCTGAAGTAGTCGACGGCCCAGGCACATGCCAACATTTCTTTCTCAATGGTGGAGTAATTCTTCTCCGATGATGATAGCGCTTTTGATGCAAACGCCACAATGTTTTCAGTGTCTCCCTTTTTCTGGGTCAATATGGCCCCCAGGCCGTATGTGCTGGCGTCTGTAGTAATGCAGGTGTCCCATTCAGGGTTGAACGGTTTCGGCATGGTGCATGTAGAATTCTCCTTTTGATTTCACCGAATGCTTCGTTTTACTCTGGGCCCCAGGAGTAGGCTGTCCCCTTCTTCAGAAGCTCCCTCATGGGGGACGTGGTCTCGGAGAACCTTGGGACGAATTTAGCATAGTACTCGGCTAGGCCCAGGAATGAGCGTAGTTCCTCTCTGGACATCGGAGTCGGGGCTTCTGTTATGGCTTCCATGAGGTTCTTCTTGGGGCTGACGCCTTCACTTGAGATGCAGTACCCAAGGTATTCTACCTTTCTCACTCCAAAGACGCATTTTTCATGGCGTAGATGAACGCCCGCCTCTTGAAGTTTGCTCAGGACTGCCCTGAGAGCTTTGTCATGGGTCTCCTTGTCTTTTGCATACACGAGAATATCATCTTGAAAGAAAGAAACATTTGTGAGTCCTTTAAGTAGAGAGTTCATCATCCTCTGGAATGCGGACGCTGCCGATGACAACCCAAATGGCATGCCGGTATATTGAAAGGTGCCGAAAGGAGTGATGAACGCTGTCAGAGGGCGGGAGGATTTGTGTAGAGGAATCTGGTGATAGGCGTCACGCATGTCCAGCTTCGAGAAGATTGCCGCCTCTTTCATCATGAGGACAATCTTGTTGATGCTGGGGAGAGGAAAGGTATCCGTGGCTACCTCTAGATTCAGGCTTCTCGGGTCGATGCATATTCTGAGGTCGTTGCTGGATTTCTTTTTGACCAACACCACTGGACTCAGCCACTCTGAAGACTCCGCGGTCTCGATGGTACCTTCTTCAACCAGCTTCCGAAGGTGGGCATCCAATGCGGGTCTCGCCGTGGCAGGTACTGCCCTGACTTTGTGTTTCACCGGGACCGCGTTGGGTTTCAGGTGAATCTTGTGGACAAAGTTTCTCACTTTCCCTGGGTTCTCGGAAAACAGGCTCGTGAAAATCTCCTTCTAATTTTGCGCTGCTCCTGAGGAGACCATGAGTACATGTTCCGAAGTGCTGGGATCTAGTTTTATGCTGAGTTTGTGTTGATCATCCCATCCCAGCACGGCTGGGCCTTTGGGTGAGAAGTACACTTTGGTAGTGGTAGACCTCCCTTTGAAGTCGATCCGGGCTCTGATGTAGCCTAGGAGGTCGACAGTTGCACCTCCGAACACCATCGGTTTTTGCCTGGTCGTTCTGATCTCTACTTGTGCTTGTCCCATCATCTCCTTATACATGTTGATGGGAAGGATTGTGAGGTCAGATCCCGAATCTGCCATGACACGTGTTTCCATTCTGTCCACTTTAATGGTGCAGTGGGGCTTTTCCCTCCTGGCATGGGGGGCGTTGACCATGACGACCATGGGTCTGTCCTGTAGTTCGTCATCATCGCTTGAAGCGCAGTCGCCATCGACGCGGGAAACGGTTTTCTCCCACCATGTACATACCGGGGCCACGTGACCAATGCGTCCGCACTTGGAGCACTCCTTATTCCTGGCGGGGCAGTCGCGATCGTTCGCCATGTGCTTGGTGCTGGTGCATCTATAGCATTTTGGCACCTCCTTTTGCCTGGGGCCTTTGTCTCTGGGGCTGTCGCGGGACTGCTTGGCTCTGCGCCCTCTCCATTGTAGCGCCGCAAGTTTGGGCACGGGCAGGTGACTTCCCGCCTCTTTGCGTCTGCTGGAAGTTTCTTCCTCCGCCCTGGCAATTTGGATGGCCTTGTCAAGGGTGACCTCCTTTTCTTGGATGAACTTGTCCTGGACTTTCCTAGAGTTAGTGTGAACGACGAGCATGTCGCAGATAACTTGTTCTGCATTTTCGCCAAAGGCGCAAAGAGAAGCCAGCTCCCTCATCCTGGTGACATAGTCGTCCACGGGTTTGCTCCCTTCCTGTTTGCGGGTGTAGAACCTCAGCCTGTGCAGTACCACGTTCTCCTTATTCGTGAACCTCTTCACAATGCGACGAGTCGCTTCCTTGTAGACATCGTCTTCGTCGTCGTCGTCAGCCGCAGGTAATGCTTTCAAGCTGGCAAAAATGCGCTGACCTTCAACCCCCAATGCATTTAGCAGATAGGTGGAGAAAAGGGGCTCCCACTGCATCCATGGAATTGCTGGGGTCCCTGGTGAAGGGAGAAACGCAGGGGGTGGTGTGGCGCCTTGCATGATGGGCCTGTGGGTCTTTTGATATCCTCGTCGCCAATTATGTTGTGGCCTTAAAGGACGACAGGATGCTGCAGTGGGTTCTAACTGTCTTTATTACAAGACAAACAGGTGGGCCTAAACTTGGCTGAGTGCAACAGGGGAACTACTCACAGTTCAGTTCATGGCCCTGCCAGTTACATCACTGGGGGCAAGATGTGCACAAAGATGGCACGCTGCAAGCTTCCAGGGCTCCCATGTGGCCTCCTATGGCTTTGGACTTATGCCCTGGAAGCTGGAGTCATTAGGCTCTTCAGGGCCTGAGTTCCAATGACTCCTCATCAGGAGCAGCGCTCTTGTTAGACCTGACTGGTCTCGTGCTTCGCCAACACTGGAACGTGTCTCGCGGAGCGCTGGCTCGCGAGGTCTCGTTATGCCCAGATCTTGCGAGACCACGCTCCCGCGATCACGTGACGTCCCCACATCCACCATTGTAAAACGCGTTTGTGAATCAGACCCTGCAGCTTTGTGCTTGAAGGAAATTCTCGGCATGTTAGTCATGATGCTGAAGCATCAGAGAGAGCAATCGCGGTTCCAACGCTTTAGTCTATTAATGAGATATGCATGGGATGCGGTTGGACAATCATGTCTTGGTCAGGAGTGAATGACAACATTGCGGCTGACTAATCTCTGCCATGTACATTTGGCGCATTTAAAAAAAACAAACAAAAAAAACATCCATGGCAGGGGCATCACCTGCTAATGCCCGCAATCAATTCCCAGCGTCAAAATGATGGTGGCAATGGCTTCAAAAAAAAGTAAAACATGAATGGATGTAGAATTACACAAATAACACCTGCTGTATGTCTGCACATCCACGTCTATTACCACCAACAGGGTGGATCATCTTTATGGGGAGATTTCGTTTCATTTCTGCAAATGGTAACAGTAAATACCACATGCGGTAACACCTGTAAAAAAATACCCAAACTTACAATAAGGGCACGAAGTGCCACTCAGAAATGAAGGGTAGGCATTTGACTACCATCTGATTAATAATGTAAAAAAAAAAAAAAAAAACACATCTGCCCCTTGATGTTCACAAGAAGGAGTGAAATGCATACCGACTGCATGTGTCGCGAGGTGCGCACTTACACTTGGCATCTGCCTCTGTAGCACTGTGCCAACACCTCGCAAGATCGGAACATTTGAATGTTTGCAAATTAATTATCCCAAGAATGAGAAAAGTATATTTTATAGAGAACCAGTTGTCCTAGACCCCTCCTACTGTACCGCATATTATTTTCAGTAATTGCTAACTTAGTTAAGAGCGGGCCAGAGACTGTTTACCTTATACCTTCCAAATGCATTAGAGGTTCTGAGCAAAGTGGGAAGAAGCCATTCTAGTGGTGAGTTTCTTGAGGCTGGCATTGCAACTTCTCCCTTTTTGATTGAAGGTAACTATGTGCAATAATGGCGAATGTACATGCCCGGTTAGGAAGATTAGCTTATGAGAATGCCAGTGCGTCTAGTATCTTCCTTTTATTGACCGCTGATGGACCCAGAACATCTCCCTAGAGTATGCTAATTCGTAACAACATTTTAAAGACAGCACAGCAGGAAAATACTCTAAAGGAGAAAGGCCTTTATAATTGCAAGAGTAAAAATAAGGAGTTAACTGAGCAGTTAGACCCATAATCGAATTTATGATGATAGCGGTTCAATAAAGTGAAGTATGTGTTAGATATGAAAGGTACAGGGAGGAGGAACAATGAAAGAGAGTAACAGAGGCAGAGCTCTCAATGACATACATGTGCAACAAATACGAAGCAATTGGGTTCTACTTCTATAGAAAGGATGAAGGAAGAAACGGGAGAGTGAAGAGACAGGAAACAATCATATGCTGAGAGGAATAGGGAGACCAGCACTGGAAGTGAGAAGTAAAAGAACGCATCCAAGCAGATGTAGCAAGATAGGCAGAAACCGGAAGTGATACACTTGTTTACATATGAGGTCAAATGTAATGTAGGCAGATAGCCCGCAGAGAAGCACTGTCAATGTCTCCGGGCACGGAGGAATCGTCTCGAATATTGGAGTACATTCTTTCCAGAAAAGGGCCAGGTGGTAGATTTAGCATGATCCATGATCATTAATGATAAAACAAACATAGCGGTGCACAGCATATATTCATGGACACATCTATCTTTGCCACACCACAGAAAGTACAGTGCTCAGAATGCTTCCACCTGAGCCAGGCTCCAAAATAAATGGAATAACCTTATTGGTCTTGCCCAACATGGGTGGTAAAAAGGTGTTCTCTCATTTAGAGATTTCAGGACTAGGGTGACATGGCAAGCTGTCCTCCTGTGTCAAAACGAGTATTGGTTCGTAGGAATACAGGGATGAGTAGTGACTTAAACGCTCCTACTCAGTCCCACACTACTACTACTAGAGCATCAGTGAGACAGCTGGAATGCAATACCTCCTTTACCACTTGAGGTAGCATGGGGTGAGGACAAGCTATAATCTTCAGGAGGGTATGAGCCAGCATGCAAGCAAACAAAACAACAATAGTATGGTAAGCACATATATAAAAGACATGTTTAATTACAATTCTATAAAAACAATCTATTTAATTAAACTAAAATGAGAGACAACCTATTAAAACCACTACCAACTCACAGTGTAGTGAGATACAACGAATTTTCAGGTTTTGGAAGAAAAGAGCACACTGGATAGTGATAAGCAGGCATCTGCAGGTAAATAGTATTGTAGGAAGTCAAGCAAAGATCTAAACTAGGTCTCTAAGACATACAATTGCATTTGATATGTTTCTAGAGCCCATAGAACAATGCCAAGGGGACAAACCACAGGACTATGATTTACTGGATTATTTCTGAGTTTTTACCATGTTGAGCTGGGATTCTGGGTGCTTTCCAGTGCTTGGAGTTGGGTTTTAGATGGCAAGCTGGATCAACAGGTCAACAAATTGGTGTTGTTCAAGTAGCAACGGCTTTTGGCTAGAAATAGCTTGGGACAGGCAAGCAATATTTCTGTCAGTGTAGTTTTAAGGCACACTTAGGTCTCAATGTAGGGAAAGGGAAGATTCAGCTTCTGCGGCAAGCAGGGACTGCTGGATCCACCTAATTGGTACAGTTTGACAAGGGCAATGGCTTGTTTTGAAGAAGCTTGACTAGGCAGGCCCTGTTTAAGTCTGCAGGGAAAAATATGTTTGGACAATCGAGAGACTGTGAGCTTAGGCCACTACACAGTTTGTGGTCTGGGTATTTGCTGCAAGCTTGATTGACAAAAGGCCTTGCTCACTACCTTCAATAAGTCATATTAACAATAAACAGTCAATCCCAAGAATTGCTCCCACCGATCAATATATATGTGAGGAGTATTTTAATAACTCCCATTTTCAAAATAATTTGTATAATTCCACAACTCACAATTCCATTAGATTCACATCAAAATAACATCAATGTCTATTCAAGCCATTTATGCCGACACATGTTTCAACCTCAGTCATTATCAGGGCAAAGTTATGGCAAGACCAAATCAAAGTAAGTATAAACTTTACACAGAACATATTTATATAAAAAGTTGGATCCACAATTGAAAAGAAAATAAATATTGGACAACACAGAAAATTGGGGACAGGGAAATGTGTCAACAAGAGAGCAAATGAAAACAAAAAACGAGTGGGGTGTTACAAATTATTACAGTGTAATGTTACATCCTTAATATTTGAATGAAACAATTTAATACATTACAAATTACTATGTACAACTCATCACCTCACAGAATAGAGTGAACTGACCGAACACCATTAAGTGTGTATGTCTCTCTTATTCAATATTGGCATCCTATGTACACTCAAACAATAAAGAATTCACAAAAAGTGGTATAACAGTCGTGTCTTCAAATACACCATACATGCCCTAGACCATTGAGTAGAGGCAGTTAGCACTCACCAAAAAACTCTCCTCAAGGGCAAAGCAACTACATTTTGGCTAAAGAAGTCCTAGTAAGGTTTGAAATGTTTAATGGATAGGCAGTTATGTGGCTATCAGTGTCAGACAAAATTATACGAATAATTAATACGGTTATTCAATTTCTCTAAAAATACTCACCAGTTCAGTAACTTTAAATCTTCATAGTTCTGGAAATGTGAATGTATAGCACAAATCAGTGATACTTCCCATGATCTGAAATGAATATAAAATGAGTAAATAATCCAAACACGTAGAGGCAAGTTTCAAAAACGTTTTTTTGATTGCACTGTACACCTTAATGAGGGTACTGTAAAATTGCCCCAATATGCCTCTTGTCCCAATTGCAAAGGCTAAGTTCATTGGACCATAAGTATTGGAGTTAATATCTCCATAAAACATGTATTCGCAAGCTTACCCTTGAGAATCCTTGTTAGAAATTCTCGTGCCACATTTGGCATGCTGCAAGTGTTCATTCACAGCGCCCATTTTGCCTGCATCATATTTAAGTAATTGCATCATGCGTACGTGGCAATACACGTATGTTGTGTGTGATGTGCACAATGCGAGGCATCATATCCTGTGAAAGATTGTAAACACTGTAACTAAGCTCACTTCTAAAGACTCAAAGTCCTAATAATTTAAAAATTGCTTATAATTTTCTAAATCCAAATGTTGGAGAGGAAAGTAGCCACAATTTATCAGAGCATTTTAAATAATCTAAGAATTAGTAAGGATTCGAAAAAAAGTGTGATTGGTGTTCAGTTAGTTCAGCCTCCTCCGGTCCCAATCTAATTGTCACCACTAGGCTCCATAAAATTGACAATCTCATAACATACATAAATCATTATTGGACTAGTTCCTACCCCCCAGACATAGTCAACAAGTAATCTAATGCACATTACTTTGTTTGAAAATATTCAATCAGTGTATTAGGTACACAAAGCCCAGAATAGTGAAGGTAACTCATCTGGAAAGATCACTAACTATCACAAATTAAACTAGTTCATACAGGGAAGTGTACCTGAACATCTCAATATTTACCTATATGATATTGGTCATAAGTATTAAGGATAACACAGTCATCCCTATTTAATTAGTGATCAGGTGAGTTACCATTTCACAAAATTACAGACCGACAAACACAGTAGAAACGAGCAAAAGGTCTTACAATTTGGTCGAGATTACAGAAAATCATATATTACAGAATTTAGAGAAACACATTCATCTCATGCTCTTTATTCAATCCCACAAGATGACTTTGTGCAAGGCAGATTGTTCTAGCCTCCATTCGTCTTAATGAGACTTAGAGATCTCCTCCTCTTTGACCATATCTTGCCTTCTGCAGTCCGATAAATCTGAGCTTGCTTTTTTCCTCCATTTGGTGGTGCTCCTGCCAATGACTGGCAAGTGTTAATCCTGTATCTGGGGTGCCCAAGCTTGAAAGATGTTCGCGTATACGTATGCTCAACTGATGAATGGTGCTGCCTATATACATTTTCTGACATGTGCATATTGTAGCATAAACCACATACTTGGTTTTCCAGTTGATCAAATCCTTAATATCCAATTCCATGCCATCATAACAAGTACATTTAGTGCAGTTAGGATATGCATATCTGCACATACTGCCATTGAAACATTTATAGAAACCCTTTATTGTCTTCAACCAATCACTAATATTTCCCTCCTGATCTCTCAGCGTTTGTGATGGGCAAAATATATTTTTGATCGTGGGTGCTCTAGTTTATATTAAATGAAGGATACAAACACTGTTGACAGGCGCTCCAAACTTACGATTTATTTAGCAATCTCTGTTATCTTCACAGCTTAGTTGCATCTATTACTCAACTTATTTAAACATGCATAACTGCCCTCAATACGTGTTTCCCCACTTATCATTAGTGGTTCATCAGGAAGGTAAGTGAATCTGTGCAATTGCTGAAAAATAAAAGAGTGAACAAGAAAGAAAATTCTGATATTTGTACTTAAGTATTTTCAAAAATAACAGCTAATAAACAAGAGTTATTTTACTTGAATGGGAATGCTGCATTAGCAGTTTGCTTGAATGATATACCAACACATTTAGAAAAGAAAAACATTGAGACATTGATAATTGAAAAAAACATTAGAAACTAAACAATTTGAAAATTGTTTAAAATGGAAAGATTTTAGGTAGACAGCTTAATTATAATTAGTTTATAATAACCTGGGTTTAGAGTCAACAAATTTGCTGAGATCTGCATCCATCTGTAGTCGATGCCAATGCTTCTGCACAAGTTTGTGTAGAATCTTAGTATGTTTAGAGTGTTAAGGATTTCTCTTTCTACTGGCCGGGCATGCAGCGCACAATTAAAACACTTTTATTTTATTTATTACAAATGCAGTTTGGGAAGGCACCCAACCCATCTCACGCCCACCTTTACAAACACCCCAGGTCACAATGGACCATGAACCAGGCCGGTGTGTAATAATACACCATTTATTTATTTTTAAATTCCAATGAAAATCACACAAATTTAATAAAGGGCAGCAATCACAAGTGTTGTGATAATTACACTGTAATTTGATAGAATACACTTAGTTTGACCTTGTTACACAAGATATATAATGCACTATTAAATAGAGGCAAGATTACCTTTTTGGAAGGTATTTTCTGATAGCACCACAGTTAATATTTCCCCTCGCAACACTCCCTCAAACCCATGTTAACCGAACTTTGTGTGGGTAGAAAGCAGTTGCAAGGAGTCGGGTATACTAGGCAACAAACATAATGATAATCAGACCTTCCACCCCTGAATGGGATGCAAAATCGGATTGAAAACCTTTGAAAATTGAGCAAAATACCACTCAGAATTACTAAATAATTGTTTTACATGTGCGGTTGAATGAATGAAGTAGAAATTAGTATAGCTGTATCAAAGATAAAAGAACACTAGAAAACTACTAGGCAATGTAGTAAAAACAGGCATATAGTTCATAAAATCAACTTGAGAAGGAAAAACACAGTGCAGCCAATTCACACGTGGAGAAATTGCATTTGCTGATTTTCACAGGTTTAAAATGACAAAACAGCTTGAAAAATTGGTTAAACAAAAAAAATCGGAATGTGGTTTTGATGCTAATGGACAAAGGCACATCACAGGTATAATATGGAAGTGAAAGGGTAACTCTGGAGGGATGACACTATGAGATTCTTAACGGGAAAGGAAACTCGGTTTTTAAACGGGAATAATTTCATGGGAAACTCGGTTTGAAAAGAAAATGACAAGTTTTACTTAGACTATATTCCATTGGCTAGAAAAGAGGAACGCTGCCCGAGAAAAGGGTTAAGATGCAGTTTTAACCCCTCAAGCCGTGTGCCTCTTTATGAGGGAATTAATTAATTTATTCAAAATAGTACTAAGGACTTACACAAGGACTGAAATGAGTTGGAAAGAATGGTGCCAACACTTGGAGATCACTACAGATTTTCCTCAAAACAAGGCACACAGAGGATTCTGACATTTCTAAGGATTTTTGCTAGAGCAGTTATAGGATCTCTATGGGATTTGACCTAAAACAAGGTAATACAGCAAGGGATGTAGTTTGTGGTTAATGGGGAAGAGAAATACTCACAACAAGCACTTGATTGGGGTAGCTTGGACAGCAGACCGGGTTGCTGGACAGTGAGGCAAGATCTTTTCACTGCAAACAGCGGCGGGCTCTCCTAGAAAGGGACAGCTGAGCCTAGTCTGATCACTGGATAGCGAGGTGCACCAGCTGGGCTCTCTTTGAAATATTGGGATTTTCTGGATCAGTGGTCCTGCCTGGATAGGGTCAGCTAGCTTTGGCCTGGCAGTGGAATCTGGAATCTTGCAGGGTGAATATGGAATAACTGGATCTCTGGATGCACTGGAGCTGGAAAAATCAGAAGAGAGTCCAGAGCTCCCTATGCCTCCCCTTTATATAAGGAGCATGACATCACAGGATTTTACTATGGGGCAGACTCAAACTGAACACACCTCTTACAACCGGTCAGCTATGGAAGTCCCCTCCTCCCTGTAAGCAGATTGGAATGAAGGAGGTGACTCATTTTTAGGGTGGGCATTTTATGAGGTACCTTTGTTTCACCAATGTTATTTTTGCCAAAATAAGTTATGGAGAAAAACACTTATTTTTATACCCGTCACCCTTATAAAACTTAGACAAATAGATCACATATTTTACCAAGAATATACCATTGAAATCTCAAAACGATGCAATGCTGTTTAGGCACTCTGGCAATCTTTCGCCATTTCCATGGAACACATTTCACCTAAAATTCACCAATTGAATACATGTATACATGTATATTATCACAGGGCATGTTTCCGTTAATTTTCAAAGCTGTACCATGTAAGCTTTCCCGAGAATTACCATTTTCCTGGTGTTTGCATCCCCAACATGCCAGGGAAACCTACAACATGTTATTTTAATGGGGCAAACATGACATTTAAACTGTCATAATTTGTCTTTTGATCACTGAAATAAATTACACAACCTGAACAGACTCTGTAATCAACTGGGCTGGCTTTGTTTTCCAAATACGGGCATTCCTCCCAACCCCCAGCAAATGTCAGGCTCTGGTCAGTTTAGCCCAATGTTGCCATGGATTTGCCTTTGAAGTCTTCAGCTTGCATTGAGGGGGGGTGTCACCAGGAATTCACACATATGTGCCCTGGCAGTCCATTGGACAAGGGTGCTAGATTCTCCCCCTTTACCTATTCATGGTTTCCATGGGGGTGGTCCACTTGGAGGAAGATGATTCTGTTCCCAGGAAAGGCAGGGCCCTTTGAAGCCAGGGCCTGCCCAACCTGTTCTGCTGGCCTCAAAGTACTTTATTTATTTATTTTTCTTAACCAGAAAGCAAGTCTTTGAGAAATAAATATCATATATATGTTTAAAGCAAACCACCATCACATTTCTATGCAAGCACAAAGCCTTAGTGTAACATTTCAATTTTAAAAAGGCATTTTCATGTTTGGCAAAAGCACCATTTTCCATGTGGGTTAATATTCTTTGAATGTTCCTTGGACTGAATGTTATTTTTTTCCTCGCATCTGTATTCTAAGCATGGCTCTAGTCAATTTATACTACACAGAAATCTGTTCAATGCAAGGGTCCTTTGAAACTGACATAAGCAAAGAGAGAGAGGGATTCTTGTGAAGGGTTTGCCTGTGTTATTTTCTTGCAAAAAGTAAAGCATTTGCCGTACGGCTTGGAGTGAAGATCTCTACTATTTCACAGATTTTGCCTGACTGACACAACATGCCATTCAGTGAGGAATGCCCCCATTTGCTGGTGTACACCCTAAATATGGGTGTACATGGATGTGTCTTACTGGAACCAAACTGGGTAATGATAAAAAGATGAAAAGGGCATCAGTGCGCAGTCATTTTAAATGCAGAACACTTTATTATTTTTTTTTTATTTATTTTTTTTTTATTTGTTACACGCCCAGACCCTCGGGTGTCACGGCGAGGTTATAAGACAGCTTAGAAATTAGTCACATTCAAACATTACATTAGTTGCATTACATGATATAGGTTACAACATATTCACAACAATATACAGTGGCCTAAATATTCACAACAGTATCCGATGGAAGGGGTCCTACCTTTGGGTGCTAATATTGGTTGAATAACCAGGTTTTTAGCTGTTTCTTAAAGATCGTGAAGGAGGATGCTTTTTTGATGATGATGGGTCGGGTGTTCCAGTGTTTCGGGGCTAAAGTGGTGAAGCTGCTGCCCCCAGTTCTTGTGGTTTTGAATCGGGGGGGTCCAGGAGGAGTTTGTCGTTGGATCTCAGTAATCTTATGTTAGTTTTAGGATGCAGAGTGTTATTGAGGTAGATAGGTCCTTTTTTGTAATGCATTTGTGGGTGATGCATAATGTTTTGAAAATGATGCGGGCTTTGATGGGGAGCCAGTGGGCATCTTTCCTGGTCTTGGATATATGGTCTGATTTTTGTATGCCTAGCGCTGCACTCAGGACTTTGTTTTGCAAAAGTTGCATTTTGGCCAGGTTGGTGTTGGAGGTGCCCAGTAGTAATACATTACAGTAGTCCAATTTCGATAGGACCAGTGCTCTGGCCAGGGTGAGGCAGTTTGCTGGGGTCAGAAATTGTCGGCTGAGTGCAATTAATTTGGAAGTGTAGGCCGTGGAGGAGGAAAGTACATTGATCTGTTTAGTCATGGTCAGGCTAGCATCGAAGTACATGCCCAGTGTTTTTACTTGTTTTGACACTGGAATATTGGTGCCGTCGATGTTGATGGTTGAATATTCTGGCTGAAGGGTTGCTAATTTGGCTGGAGCTCCTACGATGAGGACTTCCGTCTTCTCATTGTTAAGAAATAGGCTGTTTAATGCCCTCCAGTTTTGTATGATGAGATGACGTAAATTTTATTGATTGTTAAAGTGTCCTGGTCATAGTTGCCTGTAAGAGGTATAAGGATCTGGGTGTCATCCGCAAAATTTGTGTATATGACACCCATATCGTCAAGTGCTGAGAACAGGAGCTTGGTATATGCGTTATACAGCGTGGGAGAAAGGCAAGAGCCTTGGGGCACTCCTATGGGGACTGGGATGGGGTTGGCTGCTTCTTTGCCTATGGACACTCTGGAGGTGCGGTCAGTTAAGAATGATTTCACCCAAGCAGTGGCTGCCCCAGAGAAGTTAAATTCAAGGGCAAGTGAGTTGCAGAGTTTGTCGTGGTCCACCAAGTCGAACGCAGCTGAGAGGTCCAACAGCAGGAGAATGCAAAGTTTCCCTGAATCTCTAATGTCACCCATCTGGATTTTGAGGTCCAAGAGAGCTGTTTCAGTGCTGTGGTTGGGCCTGAAGCCTGATTGTCTGGTGCCGAGGAGCTGGTTAGATTCTAAATTGGTTTGAATTTGGTTGTAGGCTAGTTTGTCGATGATTTTGAGTAAGAATGGGACCGTGGTTATGGGGCGATAGTTAGTTGGAATGGTGGTGTCTAGATTTGTTTTTTTTAGAAGTGGTGTAACCCAGGCTTCTTTAATGCAAGTCGGAACTGTATTGGAGTTGAATGAGGCATTGACAAATTTAGTGATGAGGGGGGTCAGGGTGGGTGCACAGGCTTTGACTAGTTTGGCTGGGACAGTATCTCCTTTGCAGTTGGATGCTTTTAGTTTGGAGATAGTATTGAGTACGAGATTGTGGGTGACTGGTGTGAATTGGAAGGGGGGGTTGGAGTTGTCACTGGAAAGGGTACAGGGATTAGGGAAGGGGGGGGTTTTTGTAGCTAGGAGTAATTTTTTGGAGTTGATTTTGTATTGTAACATAGTGATTTTGGAGGCAAGAGCATCTTGTATGGTGGTACACCATTCTTTGCTTGTGTTTATGGGTGTGTCGGTCGGAAGTGGATTTTCAAGTTCTCTAAGGATAGAGAAGAGCTCTTTGGAGTCGGATGCTGCATTGCTAATGCCAGCATTGTAGGCGTTAGCTTTATGTGAGATGATAGCTGATTTGTAGAGGGTATTTGCGTCTTTGAATGCTTTAGCTGAGTCCGGGGAGGGATGTTTATTATGGGCATGCTCAAGAGAGCGTTTTTTCCTTCTAAGGGCGATTAATTCCTCGTTGAACCAGAAGTTGGATTTTTTGTTGAGGCGCCTTAGTTTGGAGGTTACAGGTGCTATGGTGTTAATCGCTGTGGAGAGGCATTTGTGGTAGTACTCAGCGATAGTAGTTGGGTCATTGCTGAGGATTGAGTGGGTATCTAGTGATTTGTTCAAGGTGGGGTCGAAGTTCTCAGCTGTGAGCTTTTTAGAGTTTCTACTTTCGATGATGTCCATAGATATGTTCTTGGGTGTGCAAGGGTCGTCGCTAGTGATTGTAAATTCTATGCAGTAGAGGTCTGTCCAATTCAGTGCGGTAATCGGGCCTAATGTGATGTTGGTGTTGAGGGTAAGGATCCAATCAAGGGTTCTGCCCTTGGTATGGGTGGGGACATTGACGTGTTGGCAGAAGTTCATGTCATTTAGTGCCAGGATGAGGGCGGTTGCTTTGGTGTCTTGGTTATCATTAAAACCTAGATTCAAGTCACCAATGATGATACATTTCGTTTTGGGTTTGAGGAAGGGCGCCAGTACTAGTGGGATGTCTGTTTCTGGGTCGCTGTTTGTGCTAGGGGCTCTATAGATGACCACTATGTTAATTGTGGTGTTTTCATTCAATGAGAGTTTGGCGAGTAGTAGTTCGTACCCTGAGATTATTTCAATGGAACTTGATCTAAGTTTGATAGTGTTTTTTGCAATGATGGCCACACCGCCTCCTGGAGTGGTGGTTCTATCAGATCTGAGAATGGTGTAATCTGGTGGAATAGCCAATGCTAGCAGAGGGCCTGATGCTTGGTGTAGCCAGGTTTCTGTGATTACTAACATGTCAAGGTCAAGTTCGATGATGAGGTCATGAATATCAATGGCGTGGGCTCCAAGGGAGCGGGCATTGATGAGTGCATTTTTTAGACTAATGGGAGGGTTGGGCTCCTTAGTGGGAGTATTTATAGTTGGTGGGCCACTTAGTGGAGTAGTTTTAGTTGCTCTAGGCTGGGTGTGTTTGTTGTTTGTTGTGTGGGCCGTGGGTTTGGGTGATCTGGGAGGCTGGGTCTTGGTAGTAGGGTTGTGGTGTGGTAGCCTTGTGCGAGCTCTTAAACGGGATGTTCTCTCATATCCTAGGATAGGGTGTGTTTTACCATTGCTTGAGGGGTTGGGGTGTACATGTGGATCATCAGTGATGGTCGAGGTGGGATGGTGTTCCTTACTGGTTGCGTAGGTGTCCTTGAGCCTGGAAAAGAGAATGGAGGAGGATGGGAAGGGAGGTGTGGTAGGGAGGAAGGGGGTAGGACAGGGGATGGGATGGTGTCTTGGGCAAGCTAGTTTGGTGAGCCCATTACTGAGGGCGAGGAAGTGAGTGCCAGTGCACGGGGTGTCCGCTCGGACAAGGCAGAAGGGGAACATGATGCACAATATCCAACTTAACATAGCTAGGGATATAGGGGGTGGTGTAAAGTGAGGCTCGGCTCGCTTTATTTGCACCAATTGGGCTAGATACAGTAGTCAACAGTAAAATACTGTTAGGCCAATAGCAAAAATCCTAGGAGGGCCTGTGAGCGGTCAGGAGCGACCATAAGGCACAACACTATATCACAGTGGTCTCTAATCGACCATAAGGCACAATACAATATCACAGTGGTCTCTGAGCGACCATAAGGCACAACACAGTATCACAGAGGTCTCTGAGCGACCATAAGGCACAACACAATATCACAGTGGTCTCTAAGCGACCATAAGGCACAACACAATATCACAGTGGTCTCTGAGCGACCATAAGGCACAACACAATATCACAGTGGTCTCTAAGCGACCCTAAGGCACAACACAGTATCACAGAGGTCTGTGAGCGACCATAAGGCACAACACAATATCACAGTGGTCTCTAAGCGACCATAAGGCACAACACAATATCACAGTGGTCTCTGAGCGACCATAAGGCACAACACAATATCATAGTGGTCTCTGAGCGACCATAAAATTGGCAAGCGACCAGGAGGGTCTCAAATGGGTCATAAGGTGTATTAGTAGGGGACCATGTTTATGCAGTAGGTGGTGAAAAACACACTGTTCAGGGCTGCTCAAGCTGTAACAGTACTATGAAGGTCAGCCTATTGTGGACGCTAAATTTCAATAAGCACGGAGAGCTGGATAGGCTATTTCAATTGGGCATACTGGACAGAGAATAGCATATGCACAGTAGGCCACAGTGGCTAAGGTCCAAGTAGCATAGGCCCAGTGGGTAGCAGAAACTAAGTTACACAAAATCAAAGAGGGCATGGTTCAGCATAGTCTCCATAGGCTGCAATGACTACAATACCCATGGGCACAGTGGGCAGAGATCAGCAAAGGCTACAGTGACTAAGATGCTTGTAGGCACAGTGGCCAAAGATCAGCCTAGGCACAGTGGGCTGCAGTGACTAGGGTGCAAGTAGCAAGGCACGAAGGGCTATAATGATTGCATTTGAAATGGCATAGGCACAGTGCAGGCAACAAGGTAAAAGCAGGTGACCATATCGCTGGCAGGGAGGGATAGCATATTATAGCTACCTATTGAACTGTGATGGGCAAGCCAGGCAGGCCGTGTGATGCCGGTCTGTGCTAGCTGTAGGATACAGCCTGGTGTCCGTGGCTGCAGGATAGGAGGGGGGCTCCTGCCCGCTACCCTCGAAGGTCGTCTTTTCAATGGTACGTTTTGAGCTGGCAGCATAGCAGTGCTGTCTTTGAATTATTTTCCTTTCCTCCAGACCATTGTTTTTTGCCTGCCAAGCTATTACAAAAGACCATATGCAAATCAAGCTTCATCCCACCCCAAAAGGGGATGTCCAGCCCGAAATGCTTGGTCACATCCCTTCTGCATGATACCACAAGCATCCTCAGATGTGTTTTGGCCCGGTTAGGCCTCATCAGAGGAGTATCTTATGTGTCTAGGCCCAGATAGCATGGGACCCACGTCTGAGCAGACCTGTCCCACTCTGGGTGACTAAGCAATACAAACGAGGTGATGACTGGAAGGTTTAGAATTCATCTTAACCTCAGGCATTGCTCTGGAAACCACCCAGACCATTGTTATTTGGCTGCCAAGCCATTACAAAATGGGAAGGGCCATATGCAAATCAACATATGCCCACTCCAAAAAGGGCAGTCCATCCCAAACTGCTTGGTCACAACCCTTCTGCACGATACCACAAACATACCCAGACATGTTTCAGCTTCGTTGGGCTTCATCAATGAGGAGTACCTTAGGTCTCTAGGCCCAGAAGGCATGGGACCCATGTCTGGGCAGACCTGTCCTAGTCAGGGTGACTAAGCAAAACAAAAGAGGTGATGGCTGGAATGTTTAGAATTAATCTTAACCTCCGGCATTGCTCTGCAAAACCTTCCAGATCATTGGAAGCCATCACTGCTAAGACATTACAAAAGGGGAAATACCATATACAAATCATGCATGATCCCACCTCAAAAAGGGCAGTCCAGCCAAACTGCTTGGTCACATTCATTCTGCATGAGACGACAAGCATCCCCAGACATGTGTTGGCACCTGCAGGGTTACCACATCAGCAGTGTGCAACGGCAATCAGGCTTTTCTTCAGCAGGTTACTTCAAGTGTCCCCCAGAAGTTGTTAGGAAGAAAGTCTGCAAACTCCTTCCTTGAAGGTCCTTGTCTTCATCAAATGGCTGGGATTTGGGCAGCATTTACCCTGAACAGTTTGTATTGCAATCCTCTTTAGCTTGCTCCAAGATGATTCATCAGGATGAATCTTAAAGATGATTCCCAAATAGATCACATACATGATTCAATTAAGGGGACGGAGCACTCAAATCTTTATCTTTAAAGGGGGGGGCTTCTCCCTTTATATAGGCACTTTGCCATAGTGGATGGCCCACTTCAAGCCTTTTGTAAAGAGGAGAAAGCCTGTCTGCTGAAAGGCAAATTCAAAGTAGCAGATGACTACATAAACCCTAACCTGGCAGAGCAATCAGGGCTCATTCAGAATCATGGATAGAGAATAGGGCCAGCATTCTCCCCAAATCCCCATTGCATTGCCTGAGAATTTCCACTTCATCATAACCGCATCGTCTCAGTGACACCTTGAATTTGCTATATTACTTGTTGACCATTGTAACCTATTCCCTTATATGTTTACCGTAAGGTTACAGAACAATCTGTCCATGGGTATTGCTTGCAACCCCATACAATTTTTTTTATTTTTTTTATTTTTATTGTGCTATAGCCAAAAACAACATTGACTTCTAACACATTTCATTAGTATCAACAAATAATTCATAGCCACACCATTTAACTAAAATTGAATGGGATACCGAAAAAAATTAAAAGAGAAAAGAAAAAAGAGAAGACCAGAAACCAGGTAAAAGGCACAAAAATAGAATCTCCCAGAGTTTTCAATAGAACATATAACATTATCCCTTGACCCAGTTAGGTTGAACTCTTTGAGTAACCAAACCACCTCAATCGTCAGAAAGACTTCATTTCCTGCCTTTGCCAGAACATAAATGAGTCAAGAAAACATCATGAAAATCATGTATAAATCTCGAAAATATTTGGGCCCTCTGATTTAAGGTAACTTTACAATTAGATAAAAGATGGTAGACCAATTGTATCTCCATGTCAGCACACTTGTCACATATATTAGTTGGGTATAATTATTTGTCTCTAGTGTGCAAGATTTCCAATGTTGGTAAAATGTTAAGTCTAAATTTTAGGAAATCCGATCGTACTCACGGATCAAGAAATGTCTTTAGGTAAACTGGGAGAAAGGACCTTGGTTTGTCCGTTAGGGTAATAGACGCCAATAACTTTGCCTTTCTCATTTGAGCCTTGTCCTCATCCAATCTCTGCGTTTCATATTTTCCTTTACCTTTAAAGGATTTTGCAGTAAGATGTCAATAGAACTGTCTGAATCAAGCAGTATCTCATTACACTAGGATCGCAGCTGATTGAGGAATATGTTATTCGACTTAACCATAGAGATTTTAACCGCCTCATATAAAGTTGATTTCGAAGGATCCAGAATCATCCTATACAGCGAGACCCATTTCCACTCAATCCATGAAAGCAGGGAGGAGAGACCCAATTCAAATATTATACTTGCAGTGGGTAAAGAATTAGGGAGCATCAGAGTCCTTCTCCAGATGTTGCCTTCCACTCTATCCCAATCTAAGCCAAAAGCTTGGTGATTGGATTCCACGCCATAGAGAATAATCGGTATCACCTTTCCACTATGGAATTTCAGGATGGGAATATCGAAAACGTACAAAATTGGGAAAAAATATGTTTCATATGGCAACCCAAGTTCAAACCTTTTTGATTAATGATTGAGAGAAGGTAAGCTCTAGTTGGGAACCCCACACTTTGAGTACCTAGATAGGTAACTTCTCTGGAGGTGGAAATTGTAAGGTCGTCCAAATGCCAACAATAAGATTTTAATTGTTTTTGTGGATGTTTAAAAATTAGTATTGTGGATTTAATTGGATTTATTTCAAATCATTAATAGATGCATACTCAGCTAATACAGTTAGTAAACACTGCAGTCCAAGCTGTGTGCAATCTACGACTAGAATGTCGTCTGGATAAGCCAGGCAATTTATCTTCAGAGGATCAATTTTGGGGATAGCCAAACCAGAGTCTCTCAACCATTGAAACAAGTCAGACAGATAGAGAATAAACACAAGAGGGGCAATCAGACATCCCTGACGCACTCCTCTTTCAATATCGATGGATTCAGTCAGGGACCCACATTTCGACACTCTCACTCTAAGAGAAGATCTTGGATGGAGTTACATTAGAATCAATAGCAAACTGTCTAGGAGACCCCAATCTCTGAGCTTGGTCCACAACTGATTCCTATTTACATTGTCGAAAGCCTGGGAAAGATCAACCGAGGCTCCAAACAAAGGAGACCCCCCTTGACCAAACTGTCAGCTGAAAGGCAACTAAGAACAACATTGTTCAAATTGGTAGATAATCTCCTTCTGAAATCTGTCTGCTGTCTTGGAATTATTACCTTGCCCTCCATCCAGATCTCTAAATCAGCCAAGATTAGGTCAGCAGAAAATGTACCATCGCCATCTAGGAGCGAGATGGGTTTATAATTTGATGTGGCCAACCGGACCCCTTTTTTATAAAAGGGAATTATAAATGATTGCCGCCAGGACTCAGGAATTCTTTTGAGGCAATGACATAATCAAAGAGCAGTTTTAAGACTTTCGCCCACAAGGACGGATTCAATCTACGGACTAAATGAATCAGACCATTGGGCCCCACAGCTCTCGAACTTGCTGATTTAATTATTAGAGTCTCAATATCTTCAGTAGTAAAATTCAGAGACCAGTTGGAATTGATTGCTATGTTAGGTTCTTGCAGATTAGAGGGACCATACATTTTAGTAAAATACTCTATCCAGGCCTGCTATTGAATTAAACAATCATGTCACTGTTTACAAGGGGTGTTCATAGACCCAACAATCGGGCAAACATTTCTGGAGTTCCTCAGATAGTCTGCAAGCCCATATAATTCAGAAACAACATCTGGTGGTCACCGGCTGATGTGGCCTTGATCACAAGTACAGGGTTATATCTGGTGAACCAGGGATTTACAAAACAAAATCAACATAACTACTATGGTGTCCATTGGACCACATACTCTGCCACTCACCCTCTTTAACAGCCAAAGGCTTAAGCTCAAACTCTGCAAGTGCATCCCTCCAAACCGAAGCCCTGGACCTCACACCACCTGTCTTTCCCTCCCAAGTTTTAAACTGTTGCTTCTGCCTACAGCGGTGTTAAAGTCTCCTGTCAGAATAATTAAACCTTTTGGAACCTATGTAAGCCAAGTTCTGCAAGTCTGGACCACCACCTCTATTAGTTCTGCCGTCTTATCACCTGAGGGTCATATAGGGTTTCAACCAAGGAGGTTGTCCTGTCCATAAGTTGTTTATACAGGTGGCCAGGACATTTCCATGAGGCGTGCATGGAGAGTATTCAAAGGCATTGAAGGACGCTTTTGCTCCTATACATAGACCACCTTTTTGGCGGCCAATTACCGGGGGCTCGAAGGGGCAGAATAGAATTGTATAAGCATCCAGGTCAAAAGAAGAGATTACCATGTCTCCTGAAGACTGGACATTCAAAAGAGAAATCAGGGACTCAGGGTTATTTAAAATAGAATTGTGGCCCCTGGTATTCCAGGACAGCAGGCGAGTATACCATGCCGCTTCTGGCAGAGCTGGTAAGCAACTTTGTTGTCCAACCTGTGAGGAATGCCCCTGCTGCCACAGAAGAGCCTAATTCCCTTCAAACACCCTTGACCTTTTAAACAGATTTTCAGGCTGAGTGAAAGCATTAACTGAAGTATTTTGCCTAGAGGGGTGGAATACCAATATTTCAATTCCTGGCTGGGTAAGTGCCTCTACAATGTTACAAATACATTCTACTACCACGGGGGAAAGGGGAGGTAAACTTTACTAGGGACCATTTCACTGAGCTCCCAAAAGGAGGGCAGTTCGAGTTCTTGTATGTCCTTAGTGGAAATTGTACAGAGATCTGATATAAGGTGCAGCAGCTCAAGTATCCATGGGCAATTCAAAAAAGTGCTAGGGACTGTGGGATTTGTCTCCACACATTTGGTATGCCTTAGCACTGTGTACCATGCCAAATCAGATTTATGGCCATTGGTGCCTAAAGTTTTAGGCCTCAGGGCCTCAATCCTATCCAACCAAGTCGCTTAATTGGGGGACACATCTACTGTGGATGAGCAAATGTCCTGGAGCCCAGTCTCCACTATGTCCACTTCCAGGGAACCACTCGTCGTACTCTGTGCTTCCCCCTGAGGAGCCTTCTGATATACACACAATGCCAATTGAAGCAGAGGAGGTTGTCCATTGTCTTTGTCTTTAAATGTACTGATGGTAAGCACAGAGGAAGGAGGGCAGTGGCCTTCTTGGTCTGGGCCCGAGCAGCAGAGAACATTTTGGGAAGGCGGTTATGCCCAGACGGATGAAACATCTTCACATAAGGAGGGATACCACCCTGGCCCTGTCCTTGGAGATAGTTCAGTCTCCAAGGGGAGCTGACAAAGCCATCAATACATAGTGCCACGCAAGCAGACCCGCCTCACCTCTCCTTCTCCCACCATTTTTATCACAATATACCCCCTCCTTTGTTGATTGTGCATAACAGATCCTCATTTAGGCCCGCTCACTGATTGTATCTTTGGGTTGAGGGTTCTGCTGATATTTCTTTTCTTGCAATATTTATATTTGAAAGTAGGGGAATGACTGGAATTTCCATTCAGGATCGATATTTGTGTGCAAATTACCTCCAATGTATAACTCTTGGATTCAGCCACCATGTTAGCCAACTCTTGTTGGGAGTCTTCTCGCTGATGGAAGGACATTGCCCATGAAGCGCCCTTAGCTGTGGCTCTGCCTGCCAATTCCGTCTGTTTATTAGAAATGGGTTATCCACTTTAAGCAGAGTGACTAAACAGTCAATGGCCGCCACCTGGTCTGCTCGTTGGGTGACATGTTGGTCATACACTGTTGTTGCCCACATCATCATATCAATTACTTTGGCCAGGCCCTCTTTAAAGCGCAACTGCTCCTCCGCCATATTTGAACACAGCAGAAAAAGTGCATCAAATTTTGCTTCCAAAGCTGATGTAGGTAGTTCTGCTGGGGAGCTGAATTATGTGAACTATTGTGCGAAGACTCATTCACGGAACCAGAGTCCTCCTCATCATCGCTGTCACCATCTAAGGATTTGGTGGAGGTTAACAACTTTTCCAGGTCAGGAGTGCAAGAAATGTTTGAAGTCAATATGTTATCACATACAAAATCCGCTGGAGCCATTGAATTCCTTTGAATGCCTTGGCACAGTTTTAAGAGGGAGCCATTGTTGTCAACTGAGACGTTCAGATCTAAGGCGCACTCTACCCTGATTCCACTTGGTGTGTACAGAACCAGTGCTCCATGATCCACTGTGTTAACAGCTGGTGGCATTTTCAAAAAAAGCCTTTATTTTAGGTTAAAAGTTGTCCCTGTTAGGCATTGCCTGCCGAAGCGACTTTTTGCTACTGGCCGCAGTGCGTGCAGAATGCTCAATGCTTTGGTGACTGCATGGGCATTTACCCTGGGATCTAGTGTCACTGCGTAGTGTTGTCCCGCTGGACAGCTTTTACATTCATTTAACTTTCAGGGTAGAATTGTTCATGACCTTATTAAAAATGCATTTAATAAAAGCAGTATGTCAGGATACCAAGCTGGAAGAGAGGGTGGAGGGGGAAAGGAGGGAAGTGGGGAGGAGGAATAAGGGGAAAAAGGGAGAGGGTGGGGAGAGAAGGACAGCCCCAAGTAGCTTGCTCTATCCTCCCCACACAGCCCAGTCGCAACCTTGCCTCAGCTGCACAGTCGGAAAGTTAACAGTATACAATGGTCTTACTCACTGCACACTGATGACATTGTTGATTTAGTGCTAGCGGCCAGCCCATGTACCAGTGACCTCAGCCCCGTAGCACCAAACACAAAACACTCTGGCTCCCACACTCCTCACCCTGTGCTTCGCGCTATGTTTGGTCTTTATGCAATCCTAGGCTTAAAGGGACAGAACAACAGCAAGTATCAGATAACGGAGAAAAGTTCAGTAGGAGCAGAATGATCCAAAAGAAAGCACCTATTCAGTAACTCCAAACACTCTAGCTTCCACACTCCACGACCCGCTCTTCGCACTACTTCCGGTCTTTATACAATCCCAAGCTGAAAGGGACAGAGCACCAGTAAATTGCACATAACGGAGAAAACATTTAGTAGCAGCAGAATGATCCAAAATAAAGCTACTCTCAGTAGATCCAAACAGTCTGGCTTCCACACTCCGTGCATACTCTTTTAGGAAGGTACATGTTACTCTTTAGCTATCAAGTGGCAAAGTCGCATTTCAGCTGGTGGCGTGTCAGTAAAGAAGGCCCTGTGAAAAAGCATTCATTCTGTGTTAGCCTAAGCTATCTTATTTGAAACTCACTTTCAGACTTCATTTTGGTTCTTTGCCCATTATGATGGGTTTTCATTTTCATGTATTAAATGCTCACAGCCTGGAGAGCTGGTAAACGTGCCTCTGCAAGGAATGTCTAGCTCAGATGTTTTTACAAGCTTAGAACCTTGAAAAGGCAGGCACGGACAGAGATAAAGGTAGTTTATGTTTCTTCCTGTGTCCTCCTTTCCAAAGCTAATTGCGTGACCAATGTTTAGAAAAACTAATGTGCCATGAACATTCGAGGAAAAAAAGAGTTAAGTGAACTACTGAGACAAAATGCAGATCGACCTTTTAGTCAAAGTAAAACATAGAAAAGATATGTGAAGAATGTCTACTTGCACTATGAACCGGGTGAACCACGCTGCTCTGAGAAAATTAAATTGTACAGACATAATGTAGAGTGAGGACCCATGTGTTTTTGCAGAAAATGCATATGTTACGCAGGTCATAAACTATCTGTAATGCAACAACCGGAGCAGACCTAAAAGTGTATTTAAGGCCAACTGGCCGCCATGTAAATTGCTCAAATTCTCTATGACTGTCCGCAGACATAGTTGAACCTGAGACCGCTTGAAGCAAAATAAACTCTTGTTAATGTTTGAATTGTGACTGGTGTTCTTTATTTATTTTCAGTAACTCAGATTGAGATTTACAAATGGTACCCGGAACGTGCGGCTTCTCCCTCTGATGACCCATTACTTTCCAAGGACAAAGTGAATTGACTTGTACCAGTGAGTATTCGGGGCCCATGCAAGAAGACAGTGTTTCTCGCAGTCTGCTACTCGTGATCTGCATTTGTCGCTTTGCTGGGGGATTGATTTTGTTTTGAATCAAGTAAGTTTGTTTCAAACCATTTGAAAACAAACATATTTTGCCAGCTTAGGTTTGTTTTTTTAACTAAAATATAAATGCCTGGTTTACAAAGATGAGGACCTGTTGGGCAGCGCTTTGTTGCAATAGAAAACAGCCAAATGGTTTAGAACATAGTCAGCCGGCACAGCCAGAAGGGTCCCCTGCGTATGAAATGTACATCAAGTACACATTAGGAGATATAGTTTTCAACAGTATGTGGCACCGCTGGACCAGATATGAAGCGGACCTTCAATGGCCTTCGCTGGGAAGTTTCGAAATATCTAGTATACAACACTTGCAGTCAGTACTATTGAAGAAGAAGGCTAGTCCTGCCGCTTTTGACACAGTTAGGTGCTGGCGCAAAGAAGCCACCCAGCACTTCAAAAGTAGGAATGTAGGGAGAAATATGCATGCAGCACATTGCCCAAGCAGAAAAGGCTTTAGCACACAACCAACAAAAATAGGATGAGGGTATTAGGGCTACGGATAGAGGATTCCGATTGGAAATACCGAAAACATACCCATCAAAAGATTTTCATGCATCTGATGAATTAATAGACAAGCTGCTGAAGGCAAGGCGAGCACAGCCTTCAGTACCACCTCCCTATGTTTCACTGCCATCTGCCCCAGCACAGTCACCACTACCAGCTCCCGACATACGCTCTGACGGTTGGCCTCCACTCCCTCCCGCATGGGATTTACCCCAGCTCTTGCCACCAGCAACCACTACCACTTCAGACACTTCATTTTTAGCGCCTCCAAACCTCTCTAGCAACCGGAGAACTGTGACTCATACTACAGTACCCCTTGAGCGAAGAAAGGCCTTAGAGCAATGGGCAGAATTATATAATATACAGGAGGGCAACGAAGAAGCCGCTTCCAGCTCTTTGAAAGATCATGGAGGCATCCCTGAACAAAAAGTATTGCTAGAGCAAATGGGACAGTACGTGGCCCAGATTTGGGGTGATCTTACGGATACTGCAGTCCCACAGCAGTTGCAGGATTTAAATTTTTTGTCCAGTACTAGAGACACACCATTGAAAATATGCGATCACATGTTAAAACTATTTTCTTTTAAATGAGAACTAGACCAGCTACACAAATTCAAATTAGAAAAAGAGACACGACACACATCCTATGTCCAGAAAAGATTTCCACCAGCACCCAAAACACACAGCGAAGAAATGCGTGTCAGCACGAGAGACGCTCTCAGATGGATTTCAGATGCATCCATCTCCCCTATGGATATTCACAACACTTTTAGTCAATATTCCTCATTAATTTAAAGAAAGGTGTTACAAGTTATGCCTGAATATTTGCAAGACAAATGCCTTAAGAGAAAATGTTGCTGTCCCGCAGATATGATAACAGTATGCAAACACACGTTTTCAGATGACATGCCCATGAGAGACGTGCCCCCTACTCTTGTGCCCTAGAAGGAGGAAGCAGTGGGACTGCAACGATTAACCCAGCGCATTATATCTCGCAATTTGTAAATGCCCCTTCTCAAGGCAGGAAGTTAACACTCTTAAACAGTCCATCCCTGAAATCAGAAAGAACCCCACAGGGTTCTATAAGGAAATGGAGTATGTTTTGAACCCCTCAGTTTTCACAAAACAAGGAAGGCAGGAGAGAAACCTCCTCAGAGCATACCCACATTACCTAACCATATTGTGAACAAACTTAATTCTTTGGTGCCTGACCGCCTTCATGCAAGGGAAGACAGAGGGAGCCACAGAGCATTTTAACAGGTTTGAGCAAGTGTTTCCCAATTTCAGAGGCCAACATTTGAATACTGAACCAGGGAAGAGATTGTTTGTTGATAAATGTGTATGTGGGCAATTGCCTGACATCTGTCTCAAATCACTGCCTCTGAAAGTGCATGGCAGCCTAAGTCACAATCTGAAATTCTGCATATGGCCCAGTATTATGAGAATAGAGTGAACAATGAGAAGGAAAAGATTGAAAAGAAAAAGGTTGACTTAAAAACTAGGCATTTTGCGAGGGGATCACAGGGAGGGAATGCCCAGCTGAGAGGGCAGTTTACCCCACACATGGGGACTGTGAATGTGAACAATGTGCCTATTGTGAACAAGAGGGCCACTGGAGGGCACAGTGCCCAATCCTCTAGCAGAAGGTAAATGGAATGTCCGGAAAAAGGTCGAGAGCATGTAGCAATGGCATGCAGGGGCGAAATAGAAATCAGTTCTCCCAGAACCAGCAATATGATAGCAATACAGGAAATCAAGATGGGCAACAGAATACCAGGGGCGTGAACATTTTTGCCAACACTACTCACACTTATTTTTCAGAAGGTTTTACATCTGACAATACTTTATATCACTAGGACAACCCAAAGCAGGATCTGGAACCCACCCCTGGCCCTGTAGACCAGAAAAGGCCCTATGTAGAACGAAGGTTGGGGATAGGGCGCACACCTTTCTGGTGGGCAGAGGAGCTCATAAATGTTCTATTGACCACTTACAGGTTCCAAATATACCCCTGTATGGGAAACACAATGTATCAGTAGAGTTCTCTGGTACCCCGGGGGTAAGCCCGGTCGCTTGACCGGTGCTGATTTCTTTAGGTCCTTTCACTGACTCGTGTCTATTTTTGTTGACAACCAACTACAGTGAAAATCTGCTGGGACTGAATTTATTGAAAATATTGCATGCAGTGATATACTGCTCTCCAGATGGAGTATACTTGACCATTCCTTCCCAGAAGAATGCCACCTCCCAATTCATGGCTGTGCCTTTACCCAGTGAGTTGCATCAGGTCCCTACACATTTATAAGCAGTGGATGGGAATGATGTTGGAATTCTAGATGTTGCACCAGTGCCCAGTGTTTTGAAAACCAGTGTTACATTGCCACACATTCCATAATATAAAGTTTCAGTTGATGGTGAGCAAGCACTTACATGTATTGTCTCTGACTTAATGCATTAAGGTGTGATAGAAGAAATCTCTGGTAGCAAATGCAATAGCTCTGTTTTGCATGTTTATAAGAAAGGTGACAATGCTTTACCCTACCATTTTGTTATTGATCTAAGAGCTATTAATAAGGTTGTGGCACCCCAGTTTCCCATTGTTCCTGCCATCACTACCATTCTGACTATGATTCCCTCAACAGCTACAAATTTTTCAGTCATTGACTTGAAAAATGCATTTTTTTAGCATCTCCATACTCGCAGATAGCAGGCATTTGTTTGCTTTTTCCCTTGGGGGACGATCTTTTGCTTTCACCCAAATACCACAAGGGTGCACCGAAAGTCCTAGCATTTTTAGTAGGGCCCTCAAGGAACAACTAGACATGCTTGAATTGCCTTCTGATTAGGAAAATAAATACAAAACCTCAAATGTGCAGTTTGCGCCAAGCCAATCAAGTAGCTGGAGCAGCTTCAAACTCACAGACCTTGTGCACATTTATAGCAGTTGGTAAAGACATGCAAATAAATGAAATAGAAGTGAACATCTTCTAGCAGAGCTGGGTTGAATTCACTGAGTTACTGAAAAACATCTGCCCTAGCTCTGCACTATCCACTACCTGTAGCTGTTTAAGATAGTATAGAAGATATTATAATCCATCTACGAAACAACAGGGATAGCCATATCTCAGTGGTTTTTAGAAAATATCATCCAATAGTCAAATTAATCTTTGACAACAGGGCACACAACTGGCCCATACATATTTCCATACAAACCTTTCACAAACTACCTTTCTAGATTAATCCCATATTGAACTTTTTTTTGTATTTGTATTTATTTGACTTACAATTGAACAGTATGGGTGATAGAGGCATTCCTAGGAAGGGAGCCCGTAGGATAGCACAAGGTTGGGAATAGGTAGTAAACCAGTTTATAAATATGTGAACAAAGTGGGACATAAACTAAGAAAATAAACAGATGACTTGCAAAAGTAACTGGCTAGGGAGTCAAGTGCTGCAAAGTAAGGAGTACTGCAACTTGAAGATGTAGTGGGGTCAAGTAGAGAGCCAGGTAGGGGACCCTCTTTGACCAACAGGCGATGTTTATGCTAAGTGTTGACGAGAACCAAAGTTGGGCTGGCTTTGACTGTGATGAATAGTCGGTTTGAAAGGAGTTGGGTGAGTAGGGAGAAAAAGCAAAAGTGAGAGGAAGCAGGGGGGCATGTGATAGTGTGGTTGTGTGCAGAGGAGCAGTGACAGGAATTAGATAGTGAGTGAGCAGATGTACAACCAGCCAGGTACAGAGGGGCATGAGTGTTGATAGAATTGTAGTTAAGGGGAAGGAACTTTAAAAGGGAGCAGTTGTGCATGGACAGCCATCCAGCATAATGTCAGTAGATCGAAGTGGGGGTGGAGCTGGGTATTTTGCAGTGTTTTGGTAAGAGGAGTTAAGGACTTTGGGCCTCATCACAAGTTGGGCAGTATCCCGACTGGGATATCGGCCAACTTTATTTGTGTTAGCCCCCACCCGTCTGGTGGTATCACCACCAGATCATGGGTTGGGCGCTAACCATTACTCCCTATTCCCCATTGGGTCCATTGGACGCAATGGCGAGTTTTCGGCACAGTTACCAGCAAAAATTGGCATTTCCCTGGAGTGTTTACCCTCAGCTCTGGGCTGCGGGTAAACAAGCCAGACTCATGATCGGGCAGACCCTTAAATGCAGAGGTAATGCTGTAGAGTGGATGGCTAATGGGTAGACCTGAGCAGTATTCACGTTTGCTGAACTACTTGGAAAGAAGTCTGTCCTTCTGGATAAACAGCATTGTTGTTCGTATGCATGAAAAAGGCCAACAAATTTGACATGACCTCATACACCTACCTGTAAGCTTGGTAGATATGTATTGTGAAATCATTTGTAAAATCCTCTGAAAAGCAGAAGCGCTCATGGAGAATGAAATACTCATTCTCATCCAAAGAAGTTTACAACCAGGCTTGTGTACCATCAATGAGAAATGTGTGCTTTCTCCATTCGCAAATGTTCAATTAGGCCAAGAGCACACCCTATATGTCACTTTCCTTGAGTTAAGGTCATCCTTTGACCTGGTGTTAGGGATAGACTTTTGGATAACCTGGCAATAATGTAAATGTTTGCAATTCTTTTGGCCATAGTAGAATCCATGTATGCCAATACAATGTCACATGTAAATATCAATCAAAAGGGAAAATGTACTAGCACTTTTCAAACCACTAGAGGATACTTCTGTCTCTGTATGCGGATGATTTCATCTTTTTAGCACATACATGCAATCTATATATATATTTGTGAAAGTGTGTTGGTATGTTCGGGGTTGGCTCCAGCCCCATAACAGTTGGTAGGCTGTAATTTTGGCCCACAGTCAGCATACCAGTATGGGGTGTACTGGTGACAGTGAAATCTAACCAACCCCACACATCGGCCCTGCACAGGGCGGAGTCTGGCCCTGTAATATCGGTGTTGGCGATTTCGGGAGATTGACAATTTTGTGAGTTTTGGCTCCAGCCCCTCAACAGTTGGTGGGCTGAGGTTTTATCCCACGGTCGGCAAACCAGTCTGGGTACTGGCAATATTGAAATGTGACCAACCCCACCCATTCACAGTGCACAGGGTGGCTGCTGGCCCTGTGCTATCAGTATAGGCGATTTCAGGAGATTGACGATTTTGGAAATTTTAAAAAAATAGGAAGTTAGGACACTAGGCCGGCATACCACTCTGGGGTGTACTGGCGATAGTGACATTGGACAAACTACACCGATTCACCTGCACAGTGGTGTAGTGGGGTCCGGACCTGTGCTGTCAGTATAGGTAATTTCAGGAGATTGCTGATTTTGTGATTTTTCAAAAATAGGAAGTTATGACACAATTAAACATACACAAGGCTATTGCAGACCCCCACGTGCATGTCAGCTACCGACCCGGGCACAACCGGGTGGTACAGCTAGTGCTTTATATTTAGAAATATTCCTCTAATAATGATCTAGTCATCAACATATTAAAATCCAATATGATGGCTTTTTGGTGGCGCCCCCCAAAGGGTAAACTCAAACTCCCAAATATGGACTGTGTGGTAGTGGAGGAAACCACAAAGAATGCATGCATAAGGGTTCAAAGAACACTTTCATGGAAGTTCCATTTGCAGGCCACGGTAGCCAAAGCAAGCTACACAAGTAATGCCATAATCCAATGTGCTAGAAGACATGGACACTCTTTTCCAGACCAAGGAGATCCTTCAAGTCAAGACAGGAAGCTAAATGACCTATAGTTGAGAGATTCAGTGTCTCGACCATGCAGCAGAATCCGCGGTAATGTGCGTGAGAGAACTTTGGAAAATGCTTTTTCAGCTAAACAACTGTTTCCCCATGACAACATTGCACTGTGATGCAGTGTGTAACTGAATCCTGAAAAGAGTGCAAAATACCACACTTTGGTTTGCAATAAAATGGAATGCCTCTAACTCTAAGAACTTGTCTTGCAAGGCTTCAAAGGAGGACTTTATACATCGCCATCGAGCTAAAAGGCTGAATGCTTTTACAAAAGACTCACCCTTCCTGGGGCTGTCTGTGACTGAATAACCAAGTGTATGAGGCTCATTAGGAGTTTGCCAGTTAAGAAATAAGGTGCCGGTAACAGCGTGTACCGGCACCTTTCCGGACCGGGAAACTCCAAGTCTGCCAGTAGGGGCTGTGACCAGACAATTACTGCAATCACAGGCACTGCTATTACTTGTGCCTGTGATTGCAGCCTCCCCAGTCTTATAGGACTCCATGGGATTGGGAGGTTTCCGGCTTCACTGCCGCCTGTAATATCCCTGTAACACCGGGATATCAGGTGGCGGAGATGGTACGGTAGGTGGCCGGAATTACTCGGTGGGATACCGGGGAACTTATAATGATTCCCATTGTCTTTTATATGCCAATTTGAAACATCTGCAGACAACATGACACAGGCACAACCTCATGCAGCCCCATAAATAGGAAACCCTTACCTGGGCAGAATTAATTAAATCGGTTCCATGTCATTTCATTGAGGACTTTTTTACCGCAGGTTTTTTTACGAAAAAACTCATCGATTTTTTTTCTTCTGGGGGTTTCCCCCATCCCCCATCCCTTTCATTTTTTTATATATCCACAAACACCCACACCCAATATATATATTATTCAAACCCCCCCAAAAAAATTCGCAGTAAAAAGGTCCGTGAAAATATATCCCGCGATGAAAGGACGTCGTACCCTTTAAAAAAGGATTGCACCAACCATTGTATTATGTTCATGCCAGACAGGCAAGATGAACTTCTGCCACTCTATGCTTGCATGCCCACTATGCAAGAGCCTGAAGACAAGAATTGCTCTTAGGTCTTTGGAAGGGAAATCCGCGGTAACCGGCACCGTACCATTTTCTAGCTAATGCAGGACTTGTACCCCAGAACAACACTAGTGGTAGCAAGATTCCTGGTGGACTCTCAATCGAAAACCTCCATCCATATAATGAATTAATCCCCACAGAGTGTTGCAACCGGCAGGGCTGCAGGAATCTGCCTGCTGAAAAGGCTCAAAATGGAAGGAGGTGATGTATGTGTAGTTCATACGTGAAAACCAATCAGAGACGTAGACACTGAAGGGGCATGCTCTTACGCCGAGTGCTGGCCTCAAACTCATGGACCAAACTTGTTTCCAGTAATATAGCATTGTTCTATTGTGTTACAAATAATGTTTATTTATATATTGGTGTCATGGAACGAAAGGCCCTTGTGTGAAAATGTTGCGTTTATAAAACCTGACCTCTAAGCCGACTGCAAGTTCTCTTGTTAAATTAATTCGCATGCATGTATGTGATGTGCGTTCGTAAATGGGAAAACAGATGTTTCCCGCTTAATTTGATACCATATTGTGAATCACAAACAAGTACACGTCTGGGCTTGTGACAGTGTGAGTCTGGTGGGTTAGTGGTCCAAATCAATCATGACTTTGAAAGACCAACCTGCCCTTCCTGCCTTTATAATTTAATATTATTTTATTTATTGGCTCTTGAGTAAGTTTGCACACAACATTAATCTACTGTGACGTTTTTATGTGTGCAAACAAGAAAAAAGAGAAAAAAGAGAGAGCCATCAGATCTTTCCACAGCATAGTATTAAAATATGTGGGAGTCAAAATGACATGCTTATGACACGCACGTAAAAGCAAACATATTGGAAAGAAAGTAAATACAGCTCAGCTGTCAGGATAATAGGTACCTTGATCTCCTTTCAACAAAGAAGATCTTCCTTAAAAGAACACAACATATAGCGAGCTGTAGAGCATAATTAAATTCCGGCAACACAAGCATTTACAGCACTGATGGATTCTGAGGTTAAGTCCAACAGCAACATATTGTGAAGCTGCTTGCTAAGCTGCAGCATGCAACTCAGTAGGAGCCTTCGTGACATAAAAGGTTATTTATAAGGCGCTTAATACCCAGAGGTTTCTAAGCGGGGACCCGGGGATCAACCTGTGTTGCTCCATGTCATCTTGCTTCCGAGGTGAGCACGTTGCCTCTGAGCTACCCTCTCTGTCTCTGAGTTGAACATATTATGGTTTTCACTTGTTTGTGACCCACTGTGACTTGAATACAAATTCAGCGGTGCTGGCAAAAATGGCAGTAAAGTGGTGGTAAAGTAATTGCCACACTTTTACTGTTAGTTTCCCACAACTCTGAATTTTGAGTCTGGGGTGAGGTGGAGGATTTACCTAAAACAAACAGCTGGAGGTAAATCCTGTGCTTTACCTCCTCAAATCATCATACGGAATTACTGCTCACGGTAAATCCAATAAAATCCCCATGGAGTGGCATTGACGGTAAACACGTTTTGCAGTAATTTCACCAGAATTACAGCTAGACTCATAATGAGACACATTGTATTTATAACCCAGGGACTATGCATTTGGTAACACCTGTTCTGTAGCAACCCCACACACGTTTGTATCATGGTTCCTGGCTGTGTTGACATTGACATGTATTTGTTTGTATTCTATGGTTGCACTGCACGACCACAAACGCCAATAGTTGACTAGAAAGATGAAATGCTCCCTGTCATTTTCTACGGGCTGTGCAGTTGTTGCCATTGGAAGTAATGCTACATCTATAGTATGAGTCACAAAGGAAGCCAGAGGAGGTTTCATAGGACCTCGCAAAGACAAATAAAGGCGACTGAGTCAAATCGAAGAGATTACTGTGGGAACACCACTGTGGGGACGCCCCATCAGAGATGGAGTCCTATGATGTACCTGGGCTTCACAACACCCACATCCAGCTATCATCAAATAAAAGCGAGTCAGACGATGCATATGATTGATTAATAATCCTTTCTTTGACTGTAAAGGTCTTGCATATGAATCATTACTCCATTAAGCTAAATATACTGCAATTAAAACATAGCTACCCATTTCGACATAAAAACCATGGACCTTGGTATAAACATACAAATTCATTATACTTCTAACTCATTAAAAGTCAACGATTAAAATCAACATATCAATTTTTACTTAGCTAGGATTTCTTAAGTCCTCAATTGCTTTACAGAAAGGAAATACAAGACATAATTAAGTTAAGACTTCTTCTGGCTGATTCATGGAATTTGTGCGCTGCAAAACGGGGATTTGTGTGCCATTCTGCCTGCAAATCCCTGATTAACAAATGGCGATTTACGGGCAGAATGGCGCACAAATCCCTGTTTTTCGGCGCACGAATTCCATGAATCCGCATGCTTATATTAAACAGGGATAGCAGTAAACAATATCAAGTGTGGCACTCTTAGGTCTAGAGTGCTAGCAATAAGCATTTCCTTAGCCAGGGTCGGTGAACATACTTGTCCACAAAGTAAACTACTGCCAGATTATCAGATTTCCTGGCCAATTGTTTGGCGTCACTTGAAGTATGGACGTGGTACAATACAAGCAGTGGTTTTAGATATTTGGTTCTTAGATCTTTCAACCCTTTGCATAAAACCTAAAAGTGTGTAATATCTTCCCTGGTTGCACCACATAATAAGCAATTACTACCCGTTGGATTTTTCCATTAATTTGTATATTGCTGTACCCTCAAATGTCCTGTCCTAAAACTATGTATAGGGCCCTGGCATAGTTTGGAGGAATCATATCTAGGTAGGATTCATACCGAGGGCTTTGTTTGAAAGCCAAATAATCAAAGACCGAGACAGAGACACACACCCTCTTTTCATGCTGTTAGCCCTCAATGTTGCCCAGGCATTTTTCATCCAAAATTTCGTGGATTTGGTAATCATATCTGGGTTCACCCAATGGTATGAAAAATCTAAGGATGCCAAAGAATGTTTTACTTGAGCAAACCAAGGAAGAGACCTCCCCTTTCCAAGTTCAATACCTGCACAAGAGAATCACAGAATTTACCCAATGCTGGGTTACTGCAAATTCTGAACCAATAGAAGGCAGGTCTCATGGCAAGCTCCTCTTCCAAAGGGCACAGATTGCATTCCATGCAGACCAGAGATGACGGTCACCTTGCTGCAATAACAAAACACGTTTAACAAACTTATTTTCAATTGTGTTGGGAGGCTTATTAATAAACAAACCTCATATTTGCACACCATAATGTGTGGCTGCTTTTGCTTGTGCTTTATAGACTTCCAACACTGGTCCAACTGCCCCATCTCCCTGAGTGGAGACACATTATTTCAGTGAGCCACAATTTTCGCCCGGCCCCAGCAACCCTGTCCACATGGAGAGCCCAACCACCATTGGAAGCAAAACGTATTCCAAGGTAACCATTCCAGGAGATTTCCTCTAGCTTCGTCCCTCCAATAGGAAGAAGACCATAGCCTTTGTTTTTCCTACATTTAATTCAAGGCCCAGATAAGCACATTTCTTGTAAAAACAGGACAGAGACAGTTTTAGCCCTGAAAGCAAATAGCAAAGAACTGCGTCATCCACAAAGAATAATGCTGAGTATCTATCATGCCCCAGCCACTGATATTCAAAGTTATTAAGCCACAGTTATTTTATAATGGTGTTTATATAAATGGAATATAAGAGGGGGCCAATGGGCACTCTTGGTGAACCACTCGATCCACCAGGAATGGGCACATTGTATCACCAGCCAAACTCCATAATACAGTCGCTGAGTTGCCTGAATATAAAAAATCAAATTGGGGTAAGAAAGGTCTTAGGAATATTCTTGGCCACTAATACATCCCAGAGTGACTTCCTCATGACTAAATGCAGTTCTTAAATCAACAAATACTGCATATAATTTGACCTTTATAAGAACAAGTGTTTCTGGACTAGCAGGTGGAGATGAAACCCCTTGTCCACCCTATTCAAGCCTCGTCTAAAGCCTGCTAGGAGATGTCTATGCAGTAATTCCCTACCGACCCATTCCTGTACATTTTTCAGAAGTGTTTTTTCAAACATCTTCCTGAAATGTCCAAAAGGAAGATAGGGTGATAATTCAGGGGGCTCTCCTTACCTCCCTTTTTATAAATGGGGATGATCTATGTCATCTTCCATGTGTCAGGGACTTATTCCTGCACTAGAAAGTTGTTAAACACTAATGTTAGAACCGGAACCCATATTAATGGTTCATCTGTAAACAAGTCCGCTGGAATCCTACCTGGCCACATCCCGTTCCCCACTTTTTCAGTTTTTAGGACATCCTTGACATCCTTCTGGGAAAACTGCAAACACTTCCCTCCACCCCTACTGCACTCCTATTGCTCCTGGGTTTAAATTCTTCCACTGAGTCTATTTGCTTCACATTCTTTTACAAAGCTGCTAAGTGCTCCCTCCACACTGCAGGGGGGATGCAAGCCTGCAGAGATCTATTACCTCCTAAGTCCCTATCTGAGATGAGACTCCAAATAAAACCTAGAATAGCATGTCTGGGCCGCCTCAAGCAATGCCACCCATTTGTTGGATAGAAATCCCTTCATTTTCTTTCCTCTCAGTGCCCTATAGGCTGCTCACAAAGATTTCAAATGCTGCCTATCAATTAGCAGGTGTGAATCCAGGTACCGAACTATGGCTTGCTTGGCCTCTCTACATTCACTGTAATACCAGGCTTCTTGTCTCTTTGAGCATGTTTTTATTTCAGACTTGGGACAAGAGGTTAAAGGAGCAATTGTAGAAAGAATACTTTCACATGTCCTGATTGCAGCCTGGCCTTTTAATTACCAGCTGATGCAAGTCAACACAACCTGTATCTACATTCTCTCTCTCCCAATTAAGGGAGGCCTCCACCCACACAAGAAGGATCCCTGACTGTCTCCCCCTTGGCATTTTTGGGCATTGATATTAAATGGCATAAATCCTCCATTGCCCTTCTTGGGGATTGTACTATAATGTTGCCATGACTGTGGCAATATTACTAAAATTGCACCTGAGGGCGGTACAAAAATCCAGAGCCCCATTACTGTGCCCAAGCAGTGCAACGGTTGCAGGGGTGTCCCCCTGCTCTCCTTCGGTTCAGTAACACGGGTCGGGGTTGCAAGGGTGTCCCACTATTACCGTTATGGCAAGCAGGGGATAAGATAAAACAAAGGACCCTACAGCGTCAGCACAGCCCCATGAAAGTGGGAGGAGCTGAGACTGCAGGGGTACAAGGATGCCGGCGGCACACACAGGAGTGTGGTGCAGTTAAGGTAAACCGGGGGGTTTCAGGATTGCAGGATTGCAGGCCGGGGCAGGCGGGAAGAAGTGATCTATCTGATCACTGCGCCACGCCGTAATTGCAGTCAACATTTTCGTCAGCGGAATTGCATGCAGCACAGTGATCACACAGGTTTGTTTCTTGGAGGCAAATTACATTATAGGCCTCCAAGAACTGCTGCCACTCACTATCTGGCAAGTGTCTGTTCAACCCAGTGATATTCTAGGTTAAGATCCTACCCTTGGGTTCCGAGGTACACTCACACCTCTCCTTTGCTGGAGATAGTCAGTGCCTACTTCACCCAGTTTTAGGCTCCCTGGGAGCTCTTTCTTTTAGCAGGGCACTAGGGGCGGGATTTACTGGGTGGCGGTGGACTGCCTGCAACTCTAATACCCTTGGTGGCTCCTGGTTGGTACCAGTAAAGTTCACTCTCATGTGTGGGACATTAGGTCTTAATGAGATGTTTATCCCCTGTGGTGAGAACGTTCTGACCTCAATAGGTAATCGTCCCTGGACCAACCATGCCTCTAATAGGAATACTTGGATAAAATCATCAAAGCACCATGGGTATCTATGCCTACTACAAAATACAATATCGTCTCTAATCTGAGACAATCACCACTTCCTGTGTCTAGACTGCTGGATGACTTTGTTGATTAGGGAATCCTGATCTTCAAATGCTTCCTTTGCCAACCCTGCGACATTGTGCAAAACAACAAAAACATCTTCCCCACTGGCCCCCTTAAGAGCCGGAATCTATCCCTCGCCATGCCCCATGGGGAGCCATCAGGATCGCATGGAATATATGAATTTTGATATGGAGGTGGTCCCCGGCTATCAACCTTCCAAGCCAGAGGTTTGTCTTCTATATGCCTCCTAATTACTTCATTCATTCGGGTAGCCTAATCATTTTTTCCTTGCAAGTTGTGTTTCTCTTAATGAGTCACCAAAACTCGATCAACAGGGGGGCTCCACTGAACCGGTGGTGGGCTTTGCCCTTTTCTGGCATTGATAGACCCAAGGCTCTGAGCATTTTTCCTCCACAATTACCCCACTTGAAAGGGTTTTTGTAGAGACTATCCAATGTTTCCTCTATGTGTTTCATCAGAGCCACTAGTCCATGTACCATATTTTACAATTTGGTTATTTCTGATACAAGATCCACATTAGGTGGATCTTGTCAGGTAATACTAGAACTCTTGCCTATGACCTGTGATTCCACCCTTGAGTTCCTGGTAGACTCATGTGCTCCAGTTTGGGGTCTAATGGCACCCTTCCTAATCAATTGTTTCTTTTTCCTTGGAAGGGAAACATCCTTAAGTATTTTGGTTACCCTTTTACTCTTCTTTTTCCTCCCCTTTCCCATGTGTGTCACCTGTTTCTCTCTGTACATTTACCAATTCTAGCTTCTCATCAAATATCATCCATGGGGAGAAACTATTCTGGGTTGGAATAGATGGGCAAATAACTACTTTATCGCTTTCAACCCACTCCGGTTCTACAGCGGGGAGGAGGGTGGCAGCAGATTATTTGGTTCCCCTTTCTATCTGGCTCTACCTGTTCGATGACAGAAGGGAAAATTGCACTGTCTGAGTTTGCCTTACCGACCGGAAGTGAATGGTTCCGTCCCCCCTCCTGATCAAGTCTATTTCCAACCATGAAGTTAGCCAGGGATATGCCAAGAAGGGGAACTGGCTTAGTAGGTCGCCCTGTTTGTGGTTGACCCTTGCTAGAAGAAAAGGGATTCAGTCCAACTAGTTCAATAGCATCCATATCCCTTACAGAGAAAACACAGTTTAAAGTATCATTAGCTTTCCACACAGGCATAGAGTCTTTTTCTATATCAAATAGTAACACACCCATTTCTGAAATTAAAACATTGACTTCCCTTATTGGGTGGAACATAACACACAACTTTTTCTTTGAGTTCTCACTACGGGCGATTTCAGCTGAGGCCTTCCTTTTTGACATAATTCTGGCCCCAAGTGATAGAGGAATCACTAGTAAAGTGGAGCGATAAGCTAGGAACCAAGGAACCACACCTTTCATAGGGAATTGAAATACAGTACTTCCAACACTTCCTATGGGAACCCTACAGAACGACCAGTAAAGTGCAAACATTCTCAGTGCAACAATGCCTAACTTGGCCTTAATAACAACCTTGCTCTCACTACCATTCAACAAGAGCAGCAAAAGAAACAGAAAACCCTCAGAGTAACGTCTACTGCCACCCAATACCAACAATTAAAGTGCAAACTTTAAAGTATAAAGTGGATGATACGATAAGGTAGTGCTAAGGTTTACTTAATGGAGCACAGGAATAGGCACAAAAAAGGAACACTCACCCCTCACCCAGTCATGTACACACTGCACACACATAAACATCCAGAAGGGAATCCTGGGGAACCCTTCGCACAAAAAAGGAACACTCACCCCTCACCCAGTCATGTACACACTGCACACACATAAACATCCAGAAGGGAATCCTGGGGAACCCTAGGCACAAAAAAGGAACACTCACCCCTCACCCAGTCATGTACACACTGCACACACATAAACATCCAGAAGAGAATCCTGGGGAACCCAACACTCAGAGTTCTCCAACCTTTCCTTGCACTTAAAAGGATTCTGGAGGGCTACGACTAGTTCATTGCCCCGAATGTAAATGATTTGTTTTAATTCTTCCCCAAATGGGGAGCCGAAGACTGTACAAGTCAGTACGTCTGGCATTATAGTGTATTAAGATTGTCACTTCGGTGGTGGAGTCACACATTTCGAGCACATATTTGTATTTTGTAACAGTTTGGAATAACATATTTTAACATAGTCTTTTGAATCAACCCTCCTCTCCAGGAAAGAGCCAATCCATATACTCCAGAGGCATGCTGCTCACACTACACTCACACTGTAATGCTGCAGCACTTAATAAGTGTCTCGATCAGTTAATATTAGTTAATATAAACCAGATCCTCTAAAACCAGTTCCTTAAACTGCTTCCTAAAACCACAATGTTAAAACCAATCTATAATAATATAGCACAAACACATTTAAAACATGCTAGCTAGGTGTGATAAAAAACAAAAGTACAATGTTTCCATATAATAATTCAGATCAATGGAGTTAATGAGATCCATTGCCAACCAGATTTCTCAGCTGTGCACCACCCCAGTCGCAAATTCCATCAATGTGCCTCAGGAGCAAACAATCCAATTGGGTTCCAATTGAGTTCCGTGCAGAGCGGGGTACGCCTGATGGCACACAGGGCTGCCAAAATCCGGCTCCCTGCCCTCGCTACCGCACCCGTTAGTCGTCTGTTTGAGGGACCAGAAGAACAGCTTGGGATAGCAAAGTGAGAAATGGAAAGATGCAGAGCTCGAGGTAATCAAGTTCAGGTGGGCGGACTATCAAGAAACTCAGCTTTGGCAGCACAATGCATAAACTGATGTGAGCACTCGGGCAGCGTAAAACAGTGTGTTACCCGGTGATGCAGGGGCTGCAGGGGTCCTAGCCAGGCAAATGAAAAATGCGCCCACAACTCACAGTATATCACGTTTTAGATGAGGAGCATAGCTGTACTTTTCCCAGCCTTCAGTGTTGTCCCTGCTATCAGTGAGCACGGTGCTGCTGGAACTCACAACCCTGTTGTTAATCCGGATCTGGCGGGCAGCGTGCTGCATATTTGTATATCTCCTGGGTTCTTACAAGAATCTGTTGTGAAAGCATACTGCACCATCCACACCACCGAACAGTTTGCCAAACAGACCCCTGGCTCAACTAGCCAGGGCTCATCTCTGCCAAGGTAGCAACACTCACAGCAGAAAGCATACTGCACCAACCACACCACTGAACAGTTTGCCAAACAGACCCCTGGCTCAACTAGCCAGGGCTCATCTCTGCCAAGGTAGCAAAACTCACAGCAGAATGCAGACTGCAGACTGGAGACTGCCAAACAGACCCCTGGCTCAACTAGCCAGGGCACATCTCTGCCAAGGTAGCAACACTCACAGCAGAATGCAGACTGCAGACTGGAGACTGCCAAACAGACCCCTGGCTCAACTAGCCAGGGCTCATCTCTGCCAAGGTAGCAACACTCACAGCAGAATGCAGACTGCAGACTGGAGACTGCCAAACAGACCCCTGGCTCAACTAGCCAGGGCTCATCTCTGCCAAGGTAGCAACACTCACAGCAGAATGCAGACTGCAGACTGGAGACTGCCAAACAGACCCCTGGCTCAACTAGCCAGGGCTCATCTCTGCCAAGGTAGCAACACTCACAGCAGAATGCAGACTGCAGTCTGGAGACTGACAAACAGACCCCTGGCTAAACCAGCCAGGGCTCATCTCCGCAAGGGCGGCTTGGCGGTCCTTTAATAGACCTCCCAGTGGGCGTGAACACGTTTCAGATAATCTCGCAGCTCTCCTCCTCTCCTGTCCTCAGCATGGTCTGTCAGGCTGCTGGTGTTGCTGTAACGGGAACATGCTGGGAAAACACTCACAGCAGGATTCAGACAGCAGACTGGAGACTGCCAAACAGACCACTGGCTCAATTAGCCAGGGCTCATCAAGATTAATTTGTGTAAACAGTTTATTTGGAAGAGACCTTACATCAAAAAAACTGCTCATCATTTTCGTATACCATATTTCAGAATTTATTATAAAGAACAAAGGCATTGAAGCCCCATTTCCAAAAGAGAAGAGGAAGTGATTCACTGTTTCTAGAGTAATATTATCACAGGAGCATTTGCTCTCCTAATCATTATCCTCAGACCGTTTCACCTCATTTATGGCCAGAGGCAAGAGATTCATTAAGTGCCAAAAGAGTCATCTTTTACAGGGCCTTCTGATCCAAAAGAAAATACCTCTCCATACCCTATGCCAATTTAAACAGTAAATTCTGGGTAATAGATGATTTCTTCAATTGGACACTATCATTATGTTATATCCTCTATTCACTATTATTACTTTGCCAGTTGCCGGGATGGAGATAGGTTTAGTAACCCATGTAGCCAAACCTTAATTCCACAATTCCTCTCTAATGAAGATGAGTCAAGTGAAATGTGCATCAACTTACTCTATAGGATATCCTGAATCAGATGCTAGTTAAATGTTAACTGTGATTTCTCCATACTCTAATCATAATACAAGAGTACTTCTACTCTCCAAAACAGGTAGTCACAACTGTTGAGTGAATGGTGGTGCTGAATGAGGAACACGAAGGGTTGAATGAAGGACACAGGCCGTTAAAACCGAAGTGTAGGGATTGTTTGTGGCAATAAAGGGTTAAAATCTGTTATATCCACTTAATTACTTTTGGAACTACTATTGAGTAATTAAGATCATGCTGACCTTGTTGATCACATTCAGAAGTCTATCATCTATAATTAAAGCTAGAGTATCCAGTTATGCTATCTGGCATTATGGCCTTGGATGCCTCCAGGTTATACAGAGAATCACCAACATTCCCAAGAGGTAGGGTACCTGTGTCATCTCAATTATGGCCATAAATGGATCCTGTAAAATTCAGCCCCATGCACTAAGTGTATACTTATGCAGAAGGATAGCAATGGTATTTGGACATGGTGCATAATCATGGGCAAACCCAGGGAGGCTTTAGTTACCTAGTTAGTTAATATATAACAGAGCTGACACACTTGGAGGTGTTGTGGAATCAACTAGTCTATTAAGGTGACGCATGTAGCTATTAGAAGTATTATTTAGGGTGGAGCCACAGCAGTTTATTTATTGTGACAACACACTGACATTGTTTGCAGAAGCAACGATGGGAACAACCTGTGGCTTGTACTATCTCATCCCTCAATTATCTCTTGAATACTATTGCTATCATGGATAGCTCCAACATGTTTCCTGGCTTGACTGCCTAGGATATAGTTACTGCGGGTTGATTTCAGAGTGTCCAAGTGGTTTCTTTTAAAGGTCATTTCATTCTAATAGAATCCCCATTTAAATGAGTAATTTTCAGTTTACTATCAGCAATGTGTAGAAGCAGTGCCTTGCTGATTAATACTGTGAATACCTTCAACCTTTTCTCAGGGGACAGATCCAAATCGCAGTACCTTTCAATTTCTATCAGAGTGAGTGACATACTTTTCAATTGGGACACATCTTGATCCATACTAACCCACCAACGCCCCATTCTGCTATACAAATTATCACCAGGACCATATATTAACTTAATATTTTAGGACACTATTTTCCCACAAGTTAACCAAATGACTAAAGGATGGTCATCACTCTCTTCTTGTTTAATGAACTCCATATCCACTACAACATTTTTCAATGTGTCCAAAATAATAATCAATAGCACTGTAAACTCTGGGTTTTTCAAAGATAGGGGCTACTGGGGAGTATAATGTCAGTCTCAGAATAATATGTAGTCCCCTGTTTGTATGCAGGGCATCACAAATAGAATCTTCCTCATACTCAGTAACTTAACCCCATCCTGAATGACCAATTATTTAATTGAATCCACCACCCACTATAATTAATGACTGTCAATATTTAACATAATTGCGACTAAATATAGTGTCTTGTACTTTAACTACCTTTAATTTAGAAAGTTAACCATATGCTAAGCTTTGAGTGGTATTCAAATGAATGAATTCAAAAGAAAATGGCTAGTTGGACTCTCTAAAATGGAATTTCTGAAAGAACAACTCCCTGAGTTTATAGGTACAAGGACATGTAAACATAATTAGCTAAACCTTACCCCCCACATGGTGACTTTCTATGCTTTTATTTTCAGGGATGTAATAATACTCATAGCCATCTTTTTGTGGTGCAACTTAAGTCCAGGTTTTCTGGAACATCACAACGCAAAATAATACCCCCCTCACAAGGTTTTAATTATTCTACCCTCTTTCCAAGCTCACTAAGTTCCAATGGGTAATAATTTTTGTTGCAGTACAAGAATTGATCTGCACAGATGGACTGACTCTTCATGAACAGATATAAGCGTAGGGAGTATACAATGTATGATAAGGTGGTTATTCTATATCCCATAAAGTGACAAGGTGCTTTAATCAATTTGTCAAAAGCATACGAGAGGGATCGATTTATTAGGGAGGGTTTGGAATTTTGGAATTTTCATTATGCTCAACATAGCTCTGAAAACTCCAGCTTTTAACCTGTAGAAAAAGCCAGTAGGTTAAAGAAATATGACCATTTGGTAAAAGTGGATGATGACACACATGTTCAAAGTACATTGCAAGATTGTAATTCCTAAATGTAACTGTTTCACGTTCTCCTTTCAAAGTTGTCAGTCCAGAAGTTACCTGTGATAAACACCTGGTCATCTTGCTTTACAAAAACCAAATACGGGTATGCCCTGCTTATTTGGTTAGTCAGGTAATCATTGTATTTATCATTCAAACTTTATCTCCTAATGCAAAATTGACAAGTTGCAATGACTTGGCCAAAATGATGACTAACCGATTGGCCTTTGGTCGGAGGCAAATTAAAAAATCAATATCGTTGAAAATGTAACTTTACTTAATGATAGACATTCATTTAACAGATTATTACTTCCTGGTGATCCCGGGCTGAACAGCGTTTCAACTCCTAGATGAGCATCTGGGAAATCTGAGCCATTACTATGAGCTTTAAACAAGAGCTTGCCATGATCACGACTCCCATTCGTGTTTTGATGAATACTTTGGGCAACATAACTGGAGAAGGAGCTATCTTGATGTCTGATGTGAGGCAAGGGGCATTTAAAACTAAAATGTTTTACTGTATGAAAACAACCTCTAAATTATTCAGTAATATTTGTAAATTGGAGCACGTCGTCTACCCACTGTCAAAGCAAATAAAAGGCACCCTGCAATTTAGGTTTTTCAACAGGAATAGAGTTAATTTATTTTCATTGCAATGCAAGGTGATCCGCATCTGTCTGAAATGAACACGCCATCCCCTTTTAAAGATATCAGTTCCTTTGAAGTAGACTAATGAAAAGGGATCTTTTTTTTACCACACCAGACACATTTCTGTTCTCATGAAGTAGTACATTATATTTTTCTTTAATGTGGGGAGAGAAAATACCTGCATACATATTTCGCTCAATTTTGTCTTATGCTATGGATAACTCTATACTCTGTCTCTTTGCAGTGCCTTAAGGGCCCTGACACTTTCTTTGCCCTTATAACCGAATAACTAAATAAAATCTTATAACCTAATATAACGTGGCTGTTCATATTACATTCTGCTTTCACAATGTCCACTTTTATGCTTTGAGCACAACCATCAATCATAATTCACATTTCATGTCCATTATATTTAAATGTGCAATGTTTTAAAAAGTTATTTTTCTGTCCCTAATTGAGTAAAAAAACAAAATGACCTTTATTTTTCTTATGCAAAACAAAGGGGGGTCTGGGAGTCACTCTAGCAGCACGAACACAGCCATTAACCTGTTCTTGGGTGGATGGCCCCTGGGAGAGTCTCAACCAAGTGTTTAGCTCCCTGTCCCTTTCACAGAGGAGAAATATCCCTGCCTATCAGTCTTTGTCCTGAACAAGAGTACTAACAGCAACCCCAGACACGTGTTTCGGCCTAGTCGGGCCTCATCAGTGATGTGGTCTTCTGTGAAAGGGACAGTTAGCTAAGGACTTGGTTGAGACTCTCACAGGGGCCATCCACCCAAGAATAGGTCAATGGGTTCTGTTCGTGCTGGTAGAGGGACTCCCGGAACACCCCTTATTTTGCATATTAAGTAACTTTAAGTTACCTACGGAATCCAGACGTGGACCCCTTGCTCACTGTTCTTAGAGAGGCACAGTTCCACCTCACTGATGAGTCCCGACTAGGCCGAAACACTTGTCTGGGGTTGCTGTTGAGAAGAGAAACAGTTCCCTTTTGTACTTTGTCATTCCTTTAAAGTAGACTAACAAGCAGGGAATGGTTTATCACACCAGACTTGTTTTTGTTCACATTTATCTGGGGAGATACATCTCCTACTTAAACATCCCTGCTCCATTTGGTTATGTTCTAGAAAATACGCTATACCTGAAGTAGTTCAAGGGCCCTTCCACATCTATCCGTGATGCCTTTTGGGTCTTGTCACTTCTTATAGCCAATACACATAGTTATCCTTATGTATAAAAATATGGTTGCTCTTATGATGCTTCCAAAGGTCTCCCCCTAGCAGCTGGAGAATGAAAATACCAGGATTTCTTCTCAACCACTGTCTACTTGGTATTCACTGCATCATTTTCCCTCTAATTTACCCTCCCACCATGTTACCCAGTCTCATCCAAAACCAGTCGCTCCACCCTTTCCACTGCTAGAGATACCAGCCCACAATAGAATGCCTCAGAGTCTCTGTTCAAAAGCACTTTACCTAAAGAGCTCTACTATCAAGACTTTGCCCAAAGTACACACTCCTCACCACATCGGATGGATGCTCTAAATTGCCTGTGGGACCCTCCACTAATCTTAACCCACTAATATTCTCAATATTCTGCACTCAAATATACTATACACATACCAGATCTGCCACTCAAAGACTTCAATATAATAACCCTCCCAACAGATATCAAGCAACAGAACACTACATCTCCACAACCAATTTAAATACTATTGCTACCGCTAATGCAAGCTTGCTTCATTGAAACACACGTTTCCCTCTGGCACAAAAGTCTCAAAGAACATTTAGAAACAACAGTGTTGGTGCTTCCATCTCCCCACTCCCATAGAGTCCCATGGGACTCCTTGGGAATGGAGACTTATGATTTCCAAAGCCTGAGATCCCAGGCCGCCGGTACTTGTAATGTCCCGGTGGCATTGGAATCTCAGGCGGCGGAAACAGTGTTACGGGGTTGGCGGCAACCGTGTAATGAGGTCCATAGAATGCAGGGTGTATCACCACGCTGACCTTGTGGTGCTGTTTTCAATGTGAGGCAGATCAAATCAAAGGACCAGTTCTTATTGAATAAGTCATATTTTCAGTGCCCTGTGGAAGGCAAGGCGACCATGGTTATGGTGGAGGGAACCAATTCCAGATTTGGGAAGTGAGACAGGATCAATTTAGAGAGTACACCCTGTTCCACTGAGTGATAGAGAGAGGACTGTCTGTTGATCAGCAGATGGTTTCTGGGTGGATGGTAGAGCAGAAATGTAGGTGTGATGAAAGATGAGCCTAAGCTGTGGGAGCCATATTGTGCGGAGCCAGGATATTTGTATTGAATGTTTGGCAACTGGAATACAACGTAATCCATTTCTGTGCAGTTGCTTGCATGGGTGCTCATGTGGCCTGCCTATCACAATTTCCAAAACAAACAAAAGTAACAGAACAAAAAGAGAACATACATTAATAAACCTACACAGTAAACCAGTGAAGACGAAAGTTCATGGACATTGGAGTGGCTGCTCCTCAGTACAGCACTGATGAACAATATATTTCACACTGCATGGGCAGGAAGGAATTCAAGGATGGCCTCATTACGACTCAGACGGTAAGGGGTTTACGGCGGCGTAAACAGCGCCGACCCTTACCGCCTGATTCCGAGGTCCCTTAGCGCCATGGAGGTTTTAACACCTGCTTTTAGCAGGTGTTAAAATCCATGGCGCTAAGGGACCTTGATGTTAATTACGCCACCGTAATTTACGGTGGCGTAATTAACGCCTTAGCCACTCCCATTATGCCCTATGGGGCAAAAATGGGAATGGGGAAGGGTAAATGGGGATTGGGGACTTACCGCCCCGCCAACCTCGGAATGGGGCGGTAAGTCCGCCAACCACCATGGCGTAAACATAGTTTACGCCATGGTGGTAAAGGTACGACCCAGGCGGTAACTTACCGCCTGGGTCGTAATGAGGCCCGTTGTGTCCTCCACCACAGGGGCTCACCTAGTTATCATGGACGCTAGACCTCTGCTGAAACAACATCAATAGGCATAACCAGATAACCTACCACTACCAGAATTTGATGTCAGTGGAGTGCCATCATCCCAAGGTCCCAAATGGGAGTTATGGATAGAGAAGATGGATGTACCTCATAAAAAAATGATTTGTCAAATAGGTAAATGTTACTATTTTTCGCCGCCGGTCTGTCCATAACATATTGAAGACTTTATCAGAGGGCGATGCATCCTACGCCATGGAAAAACATGTCCTAGAAGACTACTTGAGTCAATTAGTAAATGCTGTTTTTAAATACTTTCCATCATGCAAAGCCAGACAGCAGTACTTTCATCCAGATCTGTATCAGTTGTCCATGTAGTGTACCCTGCAAGATGAAAAGGATGTAAAAAAGCAAACCTAATGCAGCACTTCTCAACCCAGCTACAGCACCAAATCGTGTGGGAACCTTGCATCTCATTATACCAGATTTTACAAGTGGGAATGTTCCATGAGCTGGTTACCATTTCATCTAATCACAAGGAGGAAGCCAGGAAGTCACTTCTGAAAGGTGTCAATGATTGCCAAAGTCGAGGGCGTGATCAAACGGGAGAGGCTCATCACACAACATGACACAAACACCAGAACTGGCATCCAAAGCCCTGCGTGATAGTTGTGGTTGTGGAGGCTCCCCGCATCATGTGAGTTGCTGCCCTGAATATAAACTATTGTGTAGGATATTTAAAACCAAATCACTTTACGAGGGTGAGCAGGGCGCCAAGGCGTGCAAATACTAGCCACACGTCACCTACCCAAAGAATGAACAGGTTGCTGCCTTCACTTTAAAAAACTCTATGGAAGTGGCTACTCCTGAGGAAGAGGACATGTTCGTCATTTTAGTAATCTGTGGGGAAAAGAAGAGCAGCCGGAGGCAGCGACTCTGTGCTGCCATCATGTAGCCCAAACAAGTTCCAGTCCTGATTGACAACGAGGCATTGGTCAATGTGCTGCTGATCTCCTGGTGTTGTTACCACTCTACTCACTTGCAGCTAATCAAGGCCAAGGTGTGTATTTTCATGCATGGTGCCTCGCAGACACTGCCCCATGAAGGATATTTTAGCATTCAGGTATTGCAGAGAATGAAGAAACACCAATGGTTGCCTAGCTTAGCAAGCTCAATGTTAATTTGTGACATGATGGAAGCATATGGACTGGTCCATTTTGCATTTGGTGAGTATGAAGTAGAAGTTGTATTTGCACTGTGTAACAGTGGCACTAAGGCATTTGGGGATTTTCCTCTATTTTAAGAAAATGGTAGCAATATAAATTATCCTTCTGAAAAGTCACACGTCCTACACCATGAATGTTCCCAATTATCATAATGGCAAACCACAATATGCTGGCAGGTCCCTATGGCATGTTAACTGTGAGTGTATATGAATTAATATGCGTGCCATCAGAAAAAGAACACCTCCCATGGCTGTCTGCTATATTCTGTAATCTCAATGAGCAAGGTCTTACATATAGCACAGAAAAATGCAAAATTTTACAGAGAAGAGTGTATTATTCTTGGTATGTCATTCAAGGAACTGGTTTATTGTCTGACCCCCAGAAGGTGGGCAGCATTGCAGCAGCATCCCCTCACGTGTCTCCACTAGAGATACTTCGTTTTCTGTAGATGGTAAATGTTTGTGGTTGTGTCATCGCAGATCTGGCCACTGTTACACACCCATTAGACTGACTAACGAAGAAAAACTGCTCAATGACCAATGGTGATTGAGAACAGCTAGCATTTGACAAGAAAAACATGCTGTAATTGGAGACGCAAAGTTGGCCTTTTCTTAGCCCACTAAAAGCACAGATATCATGGTGATGCAAGCCCTGTAGGGTTAGTAGCAAGGTGACCTATTTCATATGCCAGCGTGGCTCTCCCACAAATGGGGCAGCACTATTCACTGGTCAGGAGGGTGCACCGGTGTGCTATGGGGCTGTCACCATTTCCACTCATACGCATCTGCAAATCCAGTTACAGTTGTCACAGATCATAAACCCAGATCTGGAATTGTGTCACAACTGCAAAACTGTAAATGGCATTATGGTACTCTTCTGGTGGAGACAATTACGCTGACTACCTGTTTCATCACCCAACGTTTCCATAATCGCAGGTGTTTGGTCCACATGAAGGTGTGGAAGAACAAATGTACATCCTTGCTCATGTGGTCATCTTGAGAATATTGTCTTTGGCAGACATCTCTATGGCCTTGGTTTGTTTGTTTGTTTGTTTTATTATTTGTAATGCGCGATCATACCCTCAGGTAACAGTGCGCAACATTTACATGAGATTGCGAAGCTTAGTTACAACAACAAAAATATATAGATGCACACAGTGGAAGTAATATCACGATCATGAACATATATACAGGTAGGCAGCAGTACGTACAAGCAATAGGCAAGAATATGAACATATATACAGGTAGGCAGCAATACGTACAGGCAATAGGCAATACAATAAGTATAGATGGTAATAGTAAAAAGGACTATGCAGCTGGAAGTGTTTGGGGCCTACTTTTTCAGCCATAAAACGACCTTGGATTGGAAGTTCTGGTAGGGCAGGTCCATTCTAAGAGTTGGCGGTAGTGAGTTCCACAGTTTGGCTGCTTTCACTGGGAAGCTGTTACCCCCTATAGTGGAAAGTTTGAAGTTGGGGACAGGGAGGCAGTCTTTATAGGCTATTCTTGTGGGTCTCAGGGAAGTCTGTCTGTGAAATCTGTTGATCAAATAAATAGGGGCCGCGTTGTTGAGGGATTTGTGAGTGAGTGAGGCAGTTTTTAGGAGAATTTTGTCTTTGATAGAGAGCCAGTTATTCTGTTGGCAGTATACTGAGATGTGCTCTCTTCTGGAGATACCCAGTGTCGCTCTAAGGGTGTTATTCTGGAGAGTTTGAAGTTTGCTAGTGATGGCTTTAGAGGACCCCAGATAGAGAGCGTTACAGTAGTCCAGGCGGGACAGTATGAGGGATCTAGCGAGGGTCAAGCAGCTGGCATTGGACAGAAAGGGTTTAGCTGTGCGGATCAGTTTGCACGTGTACGCCGTGGAAGATGCCAAGGAGTTCACCTGTCTGTTGAAGGAAAAGGTAGCGTCCAAGTAGAAGCCTAGTGTTTTAACCTCATGTCCCACATTGATACTGTTGCCGTCGATCATGAAGGAGCAATAGGCAGAGTCAAGTTTTTTTTTAAACTGGTGGTAATACCTAGGATAATGAGTTCTGTTTTATCAACATTCACGCATAGTCAATGTGTGGCCATCCATGCTTGGATGATGATGTACACTCTATTCACCAAGGCCAAATCCTTCCCGTAATCTCCTGAAAGCGGAAGGAGGATCTGGGTATCGTCTTCATAGTTCGTGTAGATGATACCGAGATGATCCAGATCATCGAAAAGGGGCTTGGTAAATATATTGTACAATGTGGGGGAGACACAAGAGCCCTGTGGCACACCACAGGTGATGGGTATGGGGTCCGCTGCAGCTGTCGGTGAAAAGACCCTCATGGTTCTGTCGTTGAGGAATGATCTAATCCATCTAATGGCCTCAGCCGAAAAATGAGCTGATGTGTGTAGGATCGTGCATAAGACAGAGTGATCGACAAGGTCAAATGCTGCAGAGAGGTCTAGTAGTAGGAGTAGGGCGGCTTGACCCTTGTCTCTGAGCTTGTCGATCTGTGCATTAAGGTCAATGAGAGCAGTCTCGGTCCCATGTTGCGGACGGAAGCCTGATTGTCTAGCTCCTAGTAAGTGATGTTCTTCCAAATACTTCTGTATTTGTATATATGCAACCTTATCCAATATTTTTAGAAGGAATGGTACGGTCATTATGGGTCTGTAATTGGTAGGTGTGGCTGGGTCGAGTGTGGTTTTTTTTAGTAGTGGAAGTACCCAGGATTGTTTTAAATTGGCGGGGATGGAACCAGTGGAAAAGGAGGCGTTGATTAGTTTTGTGATAAAAGGGGAGAGGTCGCGGGCAGCATCTTTAATGAGCTGTATCGGGCACAGGTCTCCCTGACAATTGGAGGGTTTTAGTGACAGGATAATTTTTTCTACTTCAAGAGTGGTGACTTGGGAGATTTTGTTTTGAAGGGTGGTGATCTTGTTTGCTAGGGCATTTTGGATTTCTGAGCACCAATTTTTATCTTTGGTGCATGTATCTGGTTGTGCCTTGGAGGTTTCTACTTCTTTAAGGGTGGAGAATAATTCCTTCATGTTTGAATTTGCTTGGGATATGCTGGAGTCGAAGGAGGATCGCTTAGCAAGGTAGATTTGAATGTGAAGGCATGATACCTGTTTCACAGGCAAAGGGAAGGAGGTTTTTGTTCCATTGAACAAACCAATGAAACAAACGCTTTTTTGCAAGATCTATGGCGGGTGAGAACAAAGTGATTCACAGGAGAGGGTGACATGCTGCTGCAAGGTCCAAGGTTGGTACGCCCACCAACAGTAATTCTGAAAGTGCTACACCTGGCCCACATTGGGCACCAACGTTTAAATAAAATGAAGGCCTCTTTGAAGGAAAATGAAAGGTTTGGAAAAATAAGTGACAAAGCTGTTAGCAAGGTGCCCATGGTGCCAGGCGTCAGTTATGGCAGTGAAACCACAACCAATTGAGTCTCTCCCCAGAACCTCCACACTATGGCAGGTAATTAGCTTTGACTCTGGGATGCCACTAAGGTCCAAGCATTTCATGGTTGTGCTTGACAAATTTGCAAGAACCCTGAAGTGTGATTCATGTCATTTTTTCAGCGCCCTTTTACTGTGAAATGTGCCCGTACAGAAACATTGTTTGGCTGCTTTTGTCCCAAACAGCATAAATAATACAGCGTTCTTAGCTAAGTCAATACATCGCAGCACTTGCTTGACCTCTCCTTACCTGAATGTGTTGAATCTCGATGGACTTCTCCTTGCCTGAACTAAGACCAAACCCTGTATAAAACAGCAGATGCTCCACCAAAAAAACCACAGAGTTGAATACATGATTTCAGTGCAAGGAAATCACGTCCTATTGAGCTGTCAACATTGCACGTTTCTTGCAAGAGCTCATACGTCATGGCAGTTTAAGGCTGTTGTAGGTAAGTAAGTGATTTGGGGACTGTGGGTGTGTCTACCATATTTTTTTTTTGCAAAGTTTGCTAGCTTGTCAAGGGAGAACTGGAAAAAGTGTGATTCTAGAACGTTTGGGTTTTTTCATTTTTCTGTGTTTCGATGTTATCAGCCATCATGTAATGAGCCGCGTTGTAGATCCATCCCATGAACTGCACCTGATGTAGTTATACCTGTGTTGGAAGAATTGTTTGGGGCACATGACCTACCTACATCAATGTCGTCTGACAATTGGTCCTTGTTTCAGAGCAAAGAATTCAAAGAATTTGTGGACCACTATGCCATCTAAACTGAATCACTCCATGTTGGCAACGTGCTATGGAGACTGAGCAATTCATGTGAACATTGAATACGAGATTTCAAACAGCTCACAGAAAAGGTGATTCAGTGAAGGAGGCCCTTTGCTCCTTTCTGATGGTCGATCAGACAACCCCTCACTCTGCTAGAGGGGTTTCACTGGTGGCATCATGTGTTGATAGGAAAGTGATGGCCACCATCCCATGATCCAAGGCAAACACAAACACCAACAGTGAATACCGAAATGGTGTGTCTGCTGTGAATTCCACTTTTGCTGACATTGACTTCTTGCCCTGAAAGACAGTAGCTTTACTTCAAAGCAAATATTACAAAATCCTTTTTCAAATACCCAAAGTGCTTCCTATTTCTCACTTAATCTGTCTGACTTATCTGGGAGCTGTTCTCCGAGAAAAGGCTATTCAGTATAAATGTAAGTGTACCTTTATACAGCTGTAAATAAAACATAGAACGATTGGCATGTATCTGTGAACCTGTTGTGTCTCTACTTTCTGTCTATCTTATATCCTGCTTCTCTCAGGTGTTCCTGCTATCACTAGGCAGAAGTAGCCTGTCCCTAGATATTTAACAAGTGCATGAGTGCATGTCATTGAAAAAAACTATTTTTTTTATAACTCTTTATTGATTTTTGATAACATTACAGAAAACAAACAAAACACATAACATTTAACCAACAACATAACTGGCTGTATGGCACTGGACGTAGATGTCCTTTCACGTTTTCGCCTCAGAGTGGGTGGAGGATCAGGTCTTTTGAACTGCCTCGTTTTTCATGGCCATTTTAGAGTTTACATTTCACGCTTTCCTGTTCTGGGGGCTTATCGAATGACTGTCCTTTACTGTTCCTCCCCCCCTCCTGGGTTTTCTTCTTAACTGTCTTCTCTTTGTTCAAATAAGTTCTGCATCAGAGAGTTCCATGCCATCATTCTCTGTCCCGTTTCCCCCACTCCTTTCTGTGCCGCCTTTATCCACACTGCTGTCTCTGTCATTGACCATTTCTTAAAGTCCGCCCACCATAGATCTATTTTTGGGCCATCCCTTGAGTTCCACGCCATTGCTATCCGCCGTTTAGCTAATATGCATAGTAGGTCTGTCATTTTAGCCAGTTGCGACCTGTGTCTACCTCCTCTTGGGAAGAGACCCAGCAAGTACAGTTCAGGATTCTCTTCTTGTATTGGGAGTCCACTGCTGGCCACTCTCTGTCTAATTTCGGCCCAAAAGACCCCTATCACTGAGCAGGTCCAGAACATGTGCATCATGTCTGCTTGTTCTACTGGACAACGGGGGCATGTGCGGGGGCCTCCCGGCATCATTGTGTTCATTCTCTTAGGCGTGAGGTATGCCCTATGCGTGACGTATAGTTGTGCTTGTCTGAACCGTTCGTTCCTTGATACCTTCTTTGGATATTTCAGCACCCTGGACCATTCGTCATTGAAAACAACTATATCCATTTTAGATCAGACACTTGTTTTCATTTCGAATGATATACAAGAATTTCAATCTGGTATATTTAAAGGGCATGTATCACAAAATAAACACGTGCCACATACTTTTAACCATGTTATGTTGATTTATACCATGCACCACTGCCATTTGCATGGTCACCAGGCATTCCATCTCAATTAAAACAAAACACATCTTCGACTGATGCACCTTCCAGGAAGAGATATACAACATTCATGAATCTATTCTTCAAAATAGAATAAAATACAATGGTTGCAATTGTGTCTTAATCTCTAAAAATATCTCTGTTTGCATATGATATACTTAAAAATGTAGTGCTGCAGATAACTACTGAACAGATATATCTATCCTCAATCCTGCTTAGTGTACTTCCTCAATAAAAATGAAATGTGGGCTTCTCTTTGTGCGCCTATAATGTAAGTTTTACGACTTCAAACTCACGTGCTTATATGGCTTCTTCAGTCTTTGCGCTTGGTGTGCTGCGTCATGAAACATAGTGTTCCTGAAAGGCTTCCTTATATTTCACTAGGAATTCTTAAAATGCTTCCCTGAATATTGTCCTTGTATCTCATTGAATAAAGTTAATTATTAATTTATATGAATAGCATGTGTGTTTCGAAAAAAAATAATTCTAACAAATTAGTTTCTATTTTGACTTGTTTTGATTATTATGACTATGGGCCTCATCACGAGTTGGGCGGTAATGGCGGCGATAATAGAGCTGACGCTATCTGCCCTACTGCCAAACCCCTGGCGCTATTAGCGCCGGATCAAGGGTTTGGCGGTAATGGAAGTCCCCATTCCCCACTGAGCCCATTCGGGAATGCCCCATTCCCCATTGGGCTCAATGAGGAATTTTCACGCTCATACCGCCGGCAGATTTCCCGCCGGCGGTATGAGCGCACATTTTTGGCGGATTTCCCCCCAGCTCGGAGCTGGGGAGAAATCCGCCGAAGCCCTGATTTGGCGGACCTTAAATCCGACGGTAATAGCGCTTCCGCCGGATTTAAGGGTTACAGCCAAACTCGTGATGAGGCCCTATGTATGGTCATCCCGGTGTCTTCAGTTGTACACAGCTGACATGGGTATTTCAGCTATTCTTCTCCCATCTTCAGACCTTCAGAGCTTCTTTCTCTGCGCTGTCTGTATAACTGTGGTATGGTACCTAGCTATGCTTCTTCAGTTGCTCTGGGGAGGTTCTATGCCACCTTGCCGACAGGCATCCCCTTGAAGTCATTTGCTTCATGGGAATTCTGCTGACAAAAATCAACGATTTTTTATTTTATTTGGGGGGATCCCCCCAAGCACACCCTTTCCCTGCAATAATCACCGGTTCCCAACCCCATCCCACCACCTTTACCCTCTAACCCCCCTATTCTTTCCAATAAGTTTTTCGGCAGAATTCCTTCCAAGTAAAATACTTTATAGAATTCTTGTCAGAAAAAGGACAGCATACGGCTCTGAGGCTGCCATATCAGGCTAATCGTTTGCCCACTTTTATAACTTTTTATGAAGCTAATTGATCTCAAGTGTGAATTGCTTAGTCTTATATTAGCATATATTAAATGTAATCTCAAGTGCGATTTGCTGAGACTTACATTACCTTACCGGACACTTACTTTGTTTCAGTATCTTGTATCCTGTTGGTTTTCTTATTTGTTAAAAAGGTTCTTATATAGTTGGGTCTTGATCCTTCCCTAGCTAACTAGATCCTCGTCTATGTTCCATCTGCTCTATGTTCCATCTGCTTGGCCTAATTGCTTCATGAGATTAGAGAAGTCAATTTTTTCTAACTGTGCATCTGAAAATTGCAAAATAACCTTTTGGGCCTTTCGATTGGTAAAAGTTAAATGATGTCCTTTTATTTGAATCGTTGGCCTTGTATGTAGCTAACTAATATTTTCAATAAGCAAGCTTTTACTAAGTGATTTAGAAAGGTGTATTATGTGTGCATATGTGCACAAATATATACCTTTAAATGCATAGCTACTTGAGTCTGTAAACTCTACTGTTCTAAATTTGCTCATGCCAATCTATACATGAGGGTATACATAGCAGGTATCACACGTATGCTGTGCACAATTCTAATTATCCAGATATTCTTATATACCCATGCAGCTGACCTAAATACATTATTGTACCCTAGAAAAAGCCTAATACATGAGGTCATTAGCATTGAGTTTGGAACGGTGCTACAACACACGATTTTGATGGTTGTCATTGACAAATTCTCAAGATACTTGGAAGTGTGATATATGTCATCAATTGTACCTGATGTAGTCATACGTGTGTTTGAAGAACTGTTTGAGGCTCATGGCCTACCCACATAGATACACAATGATGAGGGGGTAGAGTCAACAGGCTTCCCTAGCCAGTAGCGTGATGGGTGGTCGGTAGGACCTTGCAAGAAAAATACTGTATTGATAGTTAGCCACAGACAAAAATCACCACAGTGTGCATGAAACAACGATCAGCATTTATTTTCAAAGAAAAGAGAAGAAAACATTTTTTCTGAAGGAATTCTTATGTGCCGTGGCACAACACAAGTACATATAAAAGTGCATGTATACTCTGCACGGTGGTGGGTTAGTAAAAAGTGGTTGCAGAACATTCAGTGTATCGCCATTGTACAGTGAACATTGTTAAGTTGATAACAATCTCTTATACATATTGTTCAAGGTCACAATATATCAAACAGTGTCATATATATTTTTCTACCCACATAGATGCCATCTGACAATAGGTCCAGTCTCAGAGCAAAGAACTCAAGGAATGTGTGGACCATTATGGCGTGGGACACAGAAGAATCACTCCACGTGTGTGCTATGGAGACTGAGCAATTCACATGAGAGCTGATAGGACATTTGAAATAGCACATACAAAAGGTGATACATTAAAGGAGGGGCTCTGCTCGTTTCTGACAGCCTATCAGATGATCCCTCACTCTGCTACTGGTGTTTTACTGGTGGAATCCTATGTTGATAGGAAGGTGATGTCCTCCATCCCCAAATATGATTCAAGGCAAACACCAATGGTCAACCCCAGAATGGCGTGCCAACATCAACCCTGTGACAACCCAAATGAAAGCAGGAGAAAACACCTTTAAACAGACTACGCCTCCAATTAGAATCAGAACCATGGTCAGTATTAGCAATGCTTTGCTCAGCGGTCACAGAGGAACTGTTGTTTGTTCTAAAGGAAACTGTGTGAACAGGCAGAAGACATTGGCAGCTTTCTCAAGACATCAAGAAACAGGAGAGAGGATGGACATTGAAACAATTCAACTTCTGGCGGAGGCCATAGATGACATAAAAGCAATCAAGAGAAAGAGCATCACCTTGAAGCGGTTCATTACAGATACATACATAATGATAACTATCTGAAGCATACCGTGCAGGCTTGAGAAGAGCAACTGAGCTAACACAGCAGAGAAAACAGAAGATATCCCAAGAAACCAAGACACGATTTTGTATATGAGTTGGGAGCAAATTGGTTAATTGTGTAATATTCTTCCAGAGGAATGTAGTGACATGGTATGTGCATCATTCACAGCCACAATATCACGTTGGCTTGCTAAATAATAGAGGACAGTGTCCATGACAGATACAGCAGTTACAACAATATCTATTGTGGTGTTCTGATATGGATTTCAGCTCTCGGTCAGCTGGTGCAGGCCAAAAGGTGGGGGAAGCCAGTAAACAACTCCCCAACAATTATGAATAATGCATTTATTAAAAGTGACCTACATAGTTTGGGCTTAGTCAACATTAAAATGCTTTTTCCAGAATGATGCATAATTGGGACAGACGTATACAGTATACAGAATGGTGCACCTTTTCAACAGGGTGATATGTTGGATTTTCCCACACTAAGGTTAAACTCAACTTTCAGGTACTTACATAAAGGATAAAAGCAATGATAACAACTGATTTAGAAAACAAGTCACCTTTAGTATTTAGTATGCCAACTAACTGCAGCAAACACATTCATCAAAGTGCAGTGTTTTCAAGCAAAATGCTGCAAAAATACTGTATGTTTTGAGATTAATGCTATCAATTATACATTTCAAATCAAGCCATATCCGTGAATGCCTTTTTTTAACAGATGTGTCACTGAATGGGCACAAGTTATGGCTTAGGTAATTGTGCTGTGCAATTAGTGTTGCACATTGAAAAAGCAATGCAACTGCACATTAAGAAATGGCCATAAAAATCACCATCTCTATCTGCAGGCACATGTGGTCAAGTCTCTCCTATAGACTCCTCCGCATAGATTTGACCAGTGCCAGCAAATCAGCAAAGATATGCAAAATGCCCAAGCATAGACTTCCTGTTTCACTGATTATAGTGGCCAAACATGTTGCAAGACCTGAATGAAGGTGGACCTCCCTTCTTTCTTCTTAATGGCCACCTGGGTACACTCAGAAGATGATTACTATTGTATATTTAATAGTGCAAGCTTGATGTTTCCATCTGGCATATGATATTGTGCTGGCACATGTTTCTTTGTTTATTCATATCCCTGTGCACGACTACGGTAGGCTGCATCTGCTGTGCTTGACCATCTGAATGCTGCAGGCACTATGTGGCATTACTACTTCCATCCGGAGATTCAAAACAAGCTGAAGGAAGTGTCGGAGAGGGAGGGTTCCAACTATGGTGCACAGGAAACTTGGGAAAAATACATTGCAAAAGCATTCCAATATTTAGAGAATAGAGGCTGCTGTGCTGAACCCCATATACCAAAAAACATAAAACAAAATAAAAACATTCACATGGGCTGAGACTGGGTTCCCCCAAGAACAAGTGGGTCACACTGAAATTCTGGTCTGAATGCGAGACAGAAGGACACTGGTAGGGGCAGAAATAGCAATGTGTGTAAAAAGAGCTGTCTGTGGATCAACAGAGACAGAGAAGGTGGTGAGGGGGGACTCCAAATAAGTTTCAGTGGTGCGGTGAGAGAGTAAAGAGCCCAAGGGTGGAAGGACAAGCAAAGAGGTAGCATGTGCAGCAAAGTCATGTTTGCTGTATGATATGATATGATATGGTATTTATAACGCGCCTATACACAAGTGTTTTGAGGCGTGACGAGGCAAGGGAGGGGGAACAGAGGGAAGATAGATAACGATCCTACTAGGCCAGGTATCATTCAGATCGCGCAGGTGCGTGGGAAGGGGAAGGGGAAAAGTGCGGGGGGAAAGGGAGTGGGGAAAGTGCAAGGTAAGAGCAGACATAAGTGCTGGTGGCGGACTGTAAGGATACAGAATACAGTCCTCAAGTGTGAGGGTTGCCAGGGAGGCAGTGCAGGTGTGCAAATGGCAGGGCCTGGGCCCAAGGTCACAAAGGGTGGCCAAGGGCCCATTGCAATTTCAGCCAGGAATTAAGCATGGGAGAGGGGGAGAAAAAGCAGAAGCAAAGAGGCAGGTTTTGAGGTGCTTCCGGAACCAGAGATGGTTCTCCTCAAGTTTCAGGGAGGCAGTAAGGCTGTTGCAGAGGAAGGACCCTGCAGAGGAGAGAGATCTACCACCAACTCGATGCTTGGAGAAGCGACGGACCCTGAGGGAGTTGGAGGTGGATGAGTGAAGAGCTTGAGAAGGAAGATATTTGGGAAGCGAGAGTTGAAGGTATTGCAGCCCCAGGCCCCAGAAGGCTATGTGGACAATGCAAAGGGTTTTGAACTTAATCCTAGCAGCTACTGGGAGCCAGTGCAGAGATTTCAGTCCTGCAGAGATACGATCCCTGGGCTTGAGACCTAGGACAACTCTCGCAGTCCTGTTCTGGATAAGTTGCAGAGGACGGAGAGTAGAGGCAGCCAGATTTAGATAGAGGATGTTGCAATAGTCCAGCCTAGAGAGAACCAGGGCTCTAGAGACTGTGAGCTTCTGGGGGAAGGAGAGGAAGGTAAAAATACCTCTATATGATGGCCAGGATCCATACCTGTGCACCTGGTTTATGAAGATATGCAGATTTAACAAGGGGGGTCCTGGGAGTCCCTCTGCCAGACATTAGTCCTGGTTACGAGGGACTTACCCAGAGTCTTTAGCTCACTATCTTTCACAGAGAAGAAATATCCCAAACATATCGGTCTTTGTCCTGCCCTGGGGCAGTCCAGCACCGAAATGCGAGGCAATTCTCCTCTGAACAAGAGTACCAACAGAAACCCCAGACACGTGTTTCGGTCTGGTTGGACCTCATCAGTAGGGTGGATCTGTGCCTCTCTAAGAATAGTGAGCAAGGGGTCCACGTCTGGATTCCCCTAGTAACTTAGGGTGAGACCCAAAGTTACTTAAATATGCAGATTTAACAAGGGGGGTCCTGGGAGTCCCTCTGCCAGACATTAGTCCTGGTTACGAGGGACTTACCCAGAGTCTTTAGCTCACTATCTTTCACAGAGAAGATGGTTGGACCTCATCAGACTAATGTCTGGCAGAGAGACTCCCAGGACCCCCCTTTTTAATTTGCATATTTAAGTAACTTTGGGTCTCACCCTAAGTTACTAGGGGAATCCAGACGTGGACCCCTTGCTCACTATTCTTAGAGAGGCACAGATCCACCCTACTGATGAGGTCCAACCAGACTGAAACACTTGTCTGGGGTTTCTGTTGGTACTCTTGTTCAGAGGAGAATTGCCTAGCATTTCGGTGCTGGACTGCCGCTGGGCAGGACAAAGACTGATATGTTTGGGATATTTCTTCTCTGTGAAAGATAGCGAGCTAAAGACTCTGGGTAAGTCTCTTGTAACCAGGACTACTGTCTGGCAGAGAGACTCCCAGGACCCCCCTTGTTAAATCTGCATATTTAAGTAACTTTGGGTCTCACCCTAAGTTACTAGGGGAATCCAGACGTGGACCCCTTGCTCACTACTCCCAGGACCCCCCTTTTTAATTTGCTTATGAAGATATGCTACACTAGCATGCACCTCTGCACCTGATCAAAATATGATTGTTGCTTATTGCATGTTGTTGTGTTTGTTAAATAAATTGCTGAGGACTGGCATATGAGGCAATGACTGCACTGCCATAACTTGCATTTGATGCCTCTACAGGCACTTACAAATCTGCCTTTTGAGTAACAATATAATTTCACAGGAAACAGTGTCCCTACTTACAGCACAGACCATTGGACACTGATAAAAACATAATAAACACAGAGCAATGGTTTGAAAGAACAAAGTGTATGTCACAGTGCAGGGCATCATCTGACAGAAAGTAATGTTTTCTGTTAAATGATACAAGCTCAGAATGATCCTCTATACTGATAAAGCAAGTACTTAATGTTAAACAGATAAAGCAAAGTAAAAATGAAATTCACCAAAAGAGAATACACAGATGATGAATAGCAAGGCATGCTGAAAGATAACTAATCCAATATTTGACTTCTATACATGCAAGATCAGTCAATATTGCCTTTGTTATTCATTCTCTACGTATTAAGTGCACACATGTGTTTGTATGCTGACAAAACCTATTAGAACTTCAAGTACAGGATGCGTAATATGCAGAAACAAGAATTAAGCATGCATGCCATTTAAAAATCGGTGTTCTATAAAATTACCATTTGTCTCAGAGCACGGCCATGATATTCAGAAGACTGAGAAGAAATACTGCGTTCAAAGGAAACCGATCGATTAAAGCTATATTGCTGCAGACATATCTCCATGTCATAAAGGTCAGTATGAATTGAACAGCCCATTGTCTAAGCAAAAACCCACGTCCTCATAAATAGTTTGAGCTGAGGCCTCACCCTTACAAAATTGAATTGCAAAAATGGGATGTGTTCAGAATATAATCTCCTTCTCGACTGAATAACATTTCAATGTTTGTAATTCAGTGATATCAAATAATGTGGTGGTTCCCTATGCAAAAATGGAACCAGAATCTTAGACTCTCCTATATTCAATCTTCATATGTCTTATGTGGGTGAGCCAGTAGAATAGGGGGGGATGTGAAATGTGTCATTTTTGCATGTGTCTGGAGATCAAGCAAATACACTGGTCAATAGTACTCAGCAGTACTCATCTTTCCCTTATTGGGGGAGTCTGATGGTTGATTAAGCTCAAACACATTGTAAGAAGGCACTTTTAGAAAACAGACGAGCAACAGAGCCCATCTGACAGGGCAGTAGCTGATTTAAATTTCAGCAGGATGTAACTGATGGGAAAATCATCTAAAGGGGCCTTCTTCCACATTGCCCTGAATGCCTAGGACTTTTACAAGGCAAGACCAGATTACCTAGAAGGGTTTTTCAGAGCAGGAACGCAGACTGATAGGAAGAGTTCATCAGGCAGAGCCACCCGAGGACTGCCAGTGTCCCTATAGAGCACGTGCCTTTGGAAGACAAATAGAAAGTAAGATCCATGACCACAGACTATTTGTACAAATGCCCCAAGAATTAATTAAATCACAGATAGCATTTACATTATTTTGGGGAACTCAGTTTACAAGATGTATCATTGAAAGGGAAAATAAATTGCAAAGCGTTTGTGCTTTGTGATTTATAATTACAATTTGAATCTTTGATAGCATCATCATGACAAGCCTTTCTTCTAGCAATGTGGTATCTCTCGTGGCCTTCGACATCTCAAATTAAAATGCAGAACAACAGTATTTTGAAAGATGTTTGTCATAGTCAGTAAAGTACTCAGGTGTTACGAGGCAGTACCCAATTCCTTGAAAACAGTGAGTGCATTAGGCCCAACTCTCTGAATTTTACAAAAAAAACTGGATTCCTGAGAAATTCAGGACTCTACCTATAGTATCTATTCCTATACTAGGAATCAATAGTTTGTCATAGATACTCACCAGCATTTTAGCTTTACATCGGCCAAAGAATTAGGGTATCGACCAAAAATATCGTAAATAAAAAAACGGATTGTTGAAATGTTCAAATTTCGGCTGTACCAAAATTAAGTACAGCCAAAAATGGCAAACTTTTCAACCATTCAATTTTCGTTATAGCAAACAAGAGAAACAAGGGTTGTGGGGGTGTCCCCTCTACCTTTGTTGGCTATAATGGAATTGGGGGTGACGGGGGTGTCCCTCGCATCCAAAACAACAAAGTTTTGAAAAAGAAATTAAATAAAGAAAAGGACCATGCAGCACTGGTTCTCATCCATGTAAGTGAAGGGAACGGGCACTGCAGGGACGCTGTGCTACACAGCGAAGTGTGCCGCAAAAAGGTTAGTAAGGGGGTGGGTGAGTGAGGTGTAGAAAGGCCATTTAACACTGGGGTGATTATTTTGAATACGAACATTTAGAATTCAACATTTTTGTCTTTGAAATGTTCGTATTCGAAATAATCACGTACATCCAGAATTAGAGAATCATTTTTTCTGAAAATGTAATTTCAGAATTATTTTTTCTACTATAAACTGTCTGATCTAATTTCTCTGATGCCAAATCAAATGTTAATTTGTGTGCATACATTTAGAATGAAGGCACACATGAGTCTTAGACTAGATTGAAGTGTGAGTGTAGTCCCATTCTAATTCAAGTGGGGTATAACCCACCACATTATTTTAAAGTTTCTTTGAGTGGAGTGTCTTCCAATTGATATATAGGAACTTACAGAATCCTTATACATTGAGTAACACAAACGTGCTTCAGTTGATTACGTTACCATTTTTACACTTACTGTGGTTTGTTCCCATCAGTGACTAAACCTATGAGGTCATCATCTACGAAAGTCACATGATCCCATGTCACATCCGGAGATGTTATCACAATGTTACAGGGCACATTGTCTTCCTTCCACACATACTGATGTTTAGGTTAATTGAAGTCACTGTCCTTCGGCTCCCTTTTCCTTTGGCTTGAGAAGGCTCTCCAGTCCCTTGACACCTGCCTACTGTCCTTCTAGATCCTGCAGATGTCCTTTAGAGAAATCCACATGTCTTAATTTAACTAAAAACTTGATTTGTTTCTAGATCTCTAAGGGCGTCATTACACGGAATGCGGTAAGGGTGTACCGGTACCGGTAACGGGATCGGTACCGGTAAACCCTTACCGCCTTACTACGAGGTCCTTTTGCGGGACCCGACCTCAACGGCTGGTTTTACCAGCCGTTAAGGAACGGGCCCGCAAAGGGACCTTGGTGCTAATTACGGTACCGCAATTTGAGGTACCGTAATTAGCTCCTTCCCCATTCCCATTGAGCCCTATGGGGGCAAAAATGGGAATGGGGAAGGTGCCTTGGTGAATGGGGAATTACCGCCCCCGTTCACTCTGAAGTAGGGCGGAAATTCCGCCATCCACCAAGGCGGAAACGGTAAAATACCGGCGGCATAGCGCCATGGTTACCGCATGCCGTGTAATGAGGCCCTAAAATTTGCAGGTAACTCGGGCGGTTTCTCACATATGCTTTATTCCAAAATGAAAAGCTAAAGCCATTCCCTGCCACCACGGTCTAAGGAAAATTAGGACTTTGAGTAGCATTAAGGCTGCATATGGATGAAATGTGAAAAAGTGGACAGGTAGCAGCAGACCCAGGTTGAAATGCGAATAGCTGTAGCTTTTAGCTTAGAATTGCCATTGGATGAAACAATTGCCACATCCGATGGATGCTGTGGGGCCTATTAATGATCTGTAACGTTTAAACTTAGATTAACAAGACTACAGATCCTAGCCATGAGAAATGATGCCAAACATTTACTACAAAAGCCTGTTTTGGAAAATATGTTAAACCTTGCCAGCCGTCACTTTCACGAGCAGCTACTGAAAGACCATTTTTTTGGAAACAAGTGACAGAACCATTCATACTGTGGAAAGATCTCTGCAGTAAACAAATATGTCTTTGTTCTCGTTAGCACAGACTCGCTTTGCCTGATAATGTATATGTGGCAATATTATTCCCGAGAAGAAAATGGTTAGTGTACTAGTAGTAGACTCGCCGAGCATTCCGAGGTTATGTGCAGGAAACAATCTATCCCTTTTTTAGGCATTTGAGATCGTTCAAGTCTCATCTTGAGAGGAACAGATATAATCTGAAAGGAAGGCAGGCAGGACTGAAGCTTCTTGGAGAGAGTTTTAAAGAGATCAGAGCTTGCCCATGCAGGCATGTTGTGCCAGTGCTTTTATTAGAAGAGAGGAAAGGCTTAGGGAGTGGTCACTTGGGTGAAGAGACATCTTCCATTTCTCTGCAAGAAGGCAGCTTGTTCTTATGGAAGCGAAACATAACAAACATATTGGGAGGATGAAGAACCCTGCAAAATATGTCATCTGTCTTCACTACAGTAAAGCTGTGATGTCAACCTACAGCCTCTCTCTCTACTTGAAATATGACGTGGCATAACATCACCCCAATCTTCCAATCCTCAAGAGGATTCTTCAACAAGACGTCTAATGCTGCCAAACAATGTTCCTCCTTGTCCTTTGCAAGAAGGTGACAGTGTCTTATAGAACATGAGTAATCAAACCCAATGAAGAGATATTGTTCCCTGACCATCCTTAGGCTAGTGTGGCCTTGTGCCATTTGGGGAATCACACTTTATCACACTTGAAACAAGATCTAGTGTCAGGAAGACTTACCATTTGGTAATGGAGCCAAGACTACTGAAAGAAACAGGAACCTATTTACCTATGGGTGACACCCAGAGGGTATTCAATGTATACTGAACTTAGTAATTTGATACAATCTCTCATCCGACACTCATCCATTGCTTAATCTGTTTCAGTGCCAGTAGACTTGTGCTGGAGAAGGTTACATTACTTTTAGTATAGCAGGAAGTGATGACACTGAGAAGGATGCCTTTACAATAATTACCATATTATACAGTGATTCCATGTACGCTCTCCTGCCATTTAATGTGTGTCCATCTCCTCATCATTTAATGCCACTCATCAGCACACTATACCAACAGTTAATTATTTTATATAAAAGCGGACTATACGTTTCAAAACTTAAGGTGGTCAAGGAGCCTGGGAAAGAGAAATTATTGTAGTGTCTCTCACATTGCAGCAGACATTTCCCCAAAAGCATTCACAACTGTAAGCATTTTACAAGAGACTTATTGTGATGGCACTTAGTTGTGGCAGGTCCTTGAGGCCTGAAACTACTGTGTCCTCCACCCAGGTTGTGGTTCTATACCTGTAGGCAACAGTGGTCTGTAGGCCGTCCCCATCAGGAGCAGGAGCCCCTGCGGGTTTTGAATTTGAACTGGGCAGTACCGGTATTGCTGGTCATCAGCCAAAAGCACCCTCTGCCCCATGGCTGCCATGGTGGCTACCCATACGGCTTCCTTGGCCATGAATCTTACGATTGCAATAATGATTTTATCATCAGGCTTGTCATTCTCCAACAGATGGGGAATGACAAAGATTTATCATCTTTGGCAGAGTCGAGAGGTTTCCCATTCCAGCTACACTCTATGATAGTCAGTCAGCATCGGGTAAGGCCATCAAAACCATTCACTGGCTTGGCAGGTCTAGAAAGGAGTTTGCCCTTTTGAACCCAGTATCACGGAGTGCATGAGCTTCGGTGTTAGGTAATGCTGATATATATTCCCGGGTCGCCTTGATAAAGACTTTCTGGTTGAAACACGTGGCGGCTTTTCTCCATGTGATTGGCACTATATGTGCTCTAAGCAGTGCTTTAAGTGGGGTAAGAAATTGAGGGGGGGCCCTCGTGTGGGGGCGTGGCTTTCATTGTGGGCGTGGCCTAAAAGTGCACAAATCATAGTAAGGTGCGCAAACAAATATATAAATGTATGTGAGCATTTATATGTTTGTATGCGTACTACTATGGTGTGTGTACTTTTCAAGCCATATTTTATAAACATAGCAATGTTACATATTTCTATGTTTATAAAAGGTGGTTTGAAACGTGCACAAACCATAGTAAGTTATGCACACTTGTGTGCTTACCTTACTATGATTTGTGTACGTTTCAAGCCATATTTTATAAACATAGCAAGGTTACATATTTCTATGTTTATAAAAGGTGGTTTGAAACGTGCACAAACCATAGTAAGTTATGCACACTTGTGTGCTTACCTTACTATGGTTTGTGTACGTTTCAAGCCACCTTTTATAAACATAGATATTTGTAACATGTTTCTATGTTTGTAAAAGATGGCTTGACGAACAAAACAAACCGCAAGGTGGCTTTGTCCGTCGACAAAGCTTTATAAAAGATGCCTTGAATTGTGCACGTTTCAAGCCGTCTTTTATAAACATAGAAATATTTCTACCTTTATAAAAGGTGGCTTGAAACGTACACAGTTCAAGGCATCTTTTATAAAGCTTTGCCGACGGAGAAACGCACCTCGGGCTCTGTGATCTATCTGCTATCACTGAGCCCGAGGTGTCTTTCACCCTCTGCGAACCCGCGGGCTCCATGATTTAATCTGCATATTAGATCACGGAGCCCGCGGGGGTCAGTGACCTGGGGAGGGAAAACAAAGGGACAGTAACTTCCTCTGATGACCCTGATGAGGGGTCATCAGAGGGAGTTACACTAACTGACAGAAGTGCCGCCAGCCCTAACGTCGCTGTGGCTGGCTGGCACTTCTGTCAGCTTGGCCAACATAATGACGGGCGCATCTCCCGTCGCGGCTGCGGCCGCGGCGGGATAATGCATCCGCAATGTTGTGTGGGAGGGGGGCCCCGGCTGGGCCCCGGCTCAGCCCCACTTTCTGGAGACTGCCGGGGCCCGGCCCCGGCAGGCCCCGGCCCACTTAAAGCACTGGCTCTAAGACTGTAGAAACTTTATGCCAATTAAACCAACACTTCACTTAAAACCAAGTAGTAAGACTCGTCATTTGATCGCGCTCGACGCTCTACCTTATCTGGTGACAATATTTGAAATCCATCGCCATTACAGACGGGGTTCCCATCCTCTTCCATACAACATTTATGCACAATACTTTTAAAAAGCGACATTAAGATATCTGCCCACAACTCAGGCTTGGCAAGCCTAACCTTATTGCAAAATCCCGCCTGGGCCTGGCACCCTGAATTGTTTTAAATTCTTAATTATCAGTATTAAGTCTTCTCTATATACCTCGATTTCCACCCTTGCCCATTGCAAAAGTCATAGAGGGGGACCAAGCTTTACATTTTTCAGGAAAAACGTTTCCCATTTCTCTGTCGATATTGTATTAATTAAAGCTCTCTCTGACAATTTTCCCTTATTATACAATGCTTACCCTAGAAATGTGCTGTTCTTCTTGTATACTGCCTCATAAAGGGTATGCCATTGCAAATTAATATTGAACATGTGATGACTCTTTCTCCAATTGCAGTATTTTGGGCCTCATTACGAGTCAGTCGGTCTGGAAATAATGGTGGGGGTAAATCCGCCGCCACCGTTGTTTCCGGACTGACTGATCTCGAGTTATGCAGGCGAGAGGTGTCATTCCCGCCAGGTCTGACCTGGCGGGTTTCACACCACCCGCCTGTAGACGGACATGGAAACACCGGCACCATCATGAGATGGTGCCGGTGTTTCCACTTCCCCATTCCCATGGATTTAGCGAATTCCGCCTCCAGAATTACCGGGTCACTGGGGTTATAATGCCCTGGTGATTCCGGGAATCACGGAGGCGGAATGGTAATACAAACTCCGGTGGTAACCTGCCGGTTTTTCCGACTCGGTTACGGACAGACATGCAATGAGGCTCTTAGGGCCTCATTCGGAGTGGGGCAGTAAGGGATAACGGGCACCGGTAAGGAAACCAGTGCCAGTAATCCCTTACCGCCCTTCTACGAGTTCCCTTAGTGGGTCCCTTCCTTAATGCCTGGTCTGACCAGGTGTTAAGGACGGGACCCGTTAAGGGACTTCAGAGCTAATAACGGTACCACAAATTACGGCACCGTTATTAGCTACTTCCCCATTCCCAGTGAGCCCTGTGGGGGGCTCAAATGGGAATGGGGGATGGCTTTTTCAATGGGGATTTACCGGTCCCGCAAAGGTCAGACTACACCGGTAAGTCCCCATTGAACCATACCGGTGCCGGACCTGTTATTGGAGGCAGTCATGGTGCAAATTGCGCCATGACTACCTCCAATCTCGGAATGAGGCCCTTGGTCTTTAGGGTTCTAGCAAGTGAGCGTTTCGTGAGTATGGTCAGTTGGCAATTGCGCTATCTTTCTGATCTCCTGCCTAAGACGTCTTTTTTCACGCGTAATGATACGGTCATACTGATGAACGTGTTTTGTATTGATTTTGAAACTGGGGTGAGAGTTCCTATTAAGGAAGCAGCAAGTAATGGTACTTATCCAATAAACGTTTTCATTAGGACATTTAAATTGGACATAAATATTTTCCACGCTAGAGATAAACCTTATAACCCGAATATGACGGTCCGAACCAACCTATTCGGTACAGTCCTCTATGCACAATGATCTTACCCATCGTATCAATTTCATTATTCACTATTTTACTATTCATTATTATCACTTAAAAAGTATCCATAATATGGATTTCATATCCTGTCCTAGCCTTATGGGATGCCATGGCATGGACAGCCATGTTCCCACTGCATCCTCTATAATTGCGGCTGGGGCAATGCAGGAGGAGTCTCAAAAGCATATCCAAACATGGATCTGAACCAATCGCTTTGGGCAAAGAAAATGGGAAACAAACACCCTTGCTCTACCCTATTTCTTGTAGCCAATCTACACTAGATCCTTGTTGGAACTTCTCGCGCTGGCTTCGTGATACTTGCACGGAAATACGGAAATGCCAGTTTCAGGCTGCGGGTGCCTGCAGATATATACATCAAATACAAACATCTGTAGTGGTTACATGACGTTGCAACGCAGGGGATGTGTTTTCTTTCCTCTTGAAAAGTTGCATTATTCATTGTTCTGAACCTCCCATCTTTCTGCAGATACGTGCCTTCCTATTTATTGCAGGAGTATTCGTGGAGAAAGGCCTTCCATAATGGCGCATTATTAGAGCAGTGAATGCGCTAATCACGAATGGTCTGGCGCAAGCGATCACAAGCATTGATGCGGCTGAGCTGGAGCAGCGGCAGCTTCAGCTGGGAAAGCCCTAATGAGCCGAGCACGTATGCAGCCTGCCAGGGCTAACACTGTCACTCGCAGGAAAGGGCATTGCCCAGGAGCTCCTGCTCTTTCCAGTTCCGCGGAATTAAACTCGCCTTGATTCTAGAGATAAAAAATAGAAGAAAAAAAAAACTATAATTGCTCAGGAGGCCTGCCAGCTGCCCTCACAGCATGCCTGTTTTCGTACCTCTTTTTTTTTATCACAGCTTGAGTCACAAGATTCTTATTTATCTCTTTTTTTTGCCAAGTTATTCTGCTGCCGTTTGTTAGACAAATTATATCTTTAAACAGATATGAGGACACATCAAGTAGCGCTTTCACTTTACTGTAAAAGACCAGTTAGTGAACCAGAATTATTGAAATGAACACTAGCAGATACACATTATAGTTTTCTTTTTAGATAGAGCCATTTTACAGGGAAAAGAGGAAGTAAATATTTACATAATACGTTTGGCAATAAACAGATTTTAGAGAAAAATATTGCTATTCGTACTGGCGACAGATGCCCTATAGTTAAGGTGAGTTGGACTCCCATAGGAACCCCTCAAAATTCTATTGTTAATGACTTTTGATTCGAGTGATGGTTTTGGCCAAAATGTTTAAAATGATAAAAAAAATCTGTGCCCCCACCCCAGACTGCGACGTTTCTTAAAGATTAGTTAAAAAACAAAAAAATCGTCAACACATATTTTTCTCCAAAAGTCCAGCCTACTTCCCATTCATTTTCCCATAGACAAACATGGTCAATTTTTGCCAAAGCGCACAGCCCAAATCACTGGACAGATTTGGACAAGTTTCAAAATACAGTGGGCACGAAGCATTGACTCGTGATCCATGTGTGATTTGGGGTTGTGCCGTGCAGTAGTTTTTTAAATATTTGATTGCGAACGGGGTGCCCACTTTCCAAAAATAGATAGAGATATCTCAGAGTTTTTAGAAATGAAATAGCGCCCATCTTGTTTTTCTGATGATGCGAGCGATAATTGCGGGTTTAGCTGAGGATAACAGGAAAAGAAAAGCAGTTAAATACCTATTTGCAGGTAAAAATAATTGCAAATGACTTCAGTCTAGAGGCGGGGAGGTTAGTTGAGGAAAGCAAGTGACATTTTGAAGTTATAGGAGGGACAGGGACCGAATTTGCAAGACAAGGTTTTCTGTAGCCTCGGTTATAGCCGCAAATAGCCGACTTCTGAAAGCAAACTGCATCACAGAAACATTGTGTGCTGTGGGGAGGCAAGAGAGAGGATAGGGTAGGTTAGGATGTTATCTGGGAAGTGGGGGGAGCTGGCACATATGAGGCGGCCTGCTTGTTGAGGTCTTTGCAGGCCAGGAAAGAATTTCAATTTACAGCCGTTCTTCCGTTATTCGTTGCTATATCCAAGGATACGATAAGACTATAGATAACCACGGGTGTGAGTAGTTCCATGCCCACGGCTATATATTTTGAGGTGTCAGTGTTTTATTTCTTTTTGAAAGTTATTTGTATGGATCTAGTGATGTTGGGGGCAAAAGCCATGGCCACTGACTACAGTAGGTATTTTAGAGTCTTTTTTATTTTGGCTGTGTGATTTCAGAATTTGCACATCTGAGACTTTGGAGAAAACAGAAGAAAATTGTTTAACAAAATTAATATCAAAATGAACAATCATACTCTAGTTTTAGCTGCCCCGTACACTGTATTTTATAGTGTGCATTCTCACTTATGGTATTATATTTTGTGTCTGTGAAATGTTTGCTTACCGAGTATACCGTTATGTATTATTTTCTTCTTTTTTTATCTTCAGCTAGTGTGTACTGTATTGATCTTTTAAGTTCTATTGTAGTAAAAAACCTGAAGTGAGCCCCCCCCCTTCCACCCTTGTACTAAGAATTTGTAACTCTGGTTATAATAAAAGTCAATGAACTAGAAATGAAAAGGTTTTTGGTTATTATTTTATTGTATTTGTGTATTTATATATGATAAATAGCCTGGACTGTTTTGAGGTACACTAAGTGTAGTATTTTAGTATATTTGGAGTGCTGTTTTCATGTTATGAAGGAACACCACACCGGTTAGGTGTACTCCATCAAGTCTATAGAAATTGACCATGTAGAACTGTTATTGTTATGTGAAATACATAATTGGTTGTGGTCTCTCATGATTGCTGAAACTAAATTATTAACAGTTCTCTGTGATTTCTCAATTCTTCTATTAAATGTGGTGTTCCATCTCCATTTTTACCTCTGAGTCAAATTGGAAAAGATAAAGATGGTGTGAGGAAAAAGTTCCCCTAGTTTTCCCATGTCTTCTTTGATCATTGCAGTAAGGGACACACCTTGTTCATACCACAAATCATTGCCTTCACAATCAATTAGTATGATGTCTGGCTGCCCTGTACTTCTCAGACTTAACCATTTAAAAAAAACTCAGAACCAACACATTCCCCGCAATTCAAAACATTTAGGGGCCGATTCATGGAACAAACGAGCAGCGAAAATCCCAGCGCAAGCAGGTGCAAGGTGGCGCAAGCGTGAGAAAGCAAGTGCACGCGCATGCGTGCGATTCAAGGAAGGCGCTGCGTTACTTTCCCACTGGTTGTGCGCAAAATCCGTGCATGACGCACGCTGGCGCACACGTCTCCAAACAGCGTGCACTAAGCGCACAGCAAAAGCGCACATAGCACGGCGAACACAACAAAAGTAGGCGGAACAGGGGGCGTAACATGCAGAATGGGGAATAACACGTGAAAAAGAAGGCGTAACTGGGGAAGTACTGCAGGGAACTACACGGAACGCCCACACGCACGCGAACAACCCGTATTCATGGATTCGAATACGGGAAACCCGCACACGGCAAAAGACGTGTCCGCCACACGAAGGCAGGCGGAAGCGTCCTAGCGCACAGTATAAAAGTGCGCACAAACAACAAACACGTATATACAGCTGCGATGAATGCCCCATTTGTCGCAGCACTGATCGTGGGACACCGCAGGAGGAGGAGGATAGCCAGGGCACGCATTTTTTCACCACGGACAAGCCTTTTTGGGATGCCTGACGACCAGGTCTATGGCAGGTATAGGTTTCCACCCCATATCATTCTAGACCTGGTCAGGGAGTGGGAAGGTGACCTAACATCCCCCACCCTCTGCTCCCAAGCATTGAGCCCCTTGGAGAAGGTGCTCAATGTCATGCATTTTTTGGCCACTGGGTCTTTTCAGCGGACTACTGCCATAGTGGGCGGGGGTCTCACAGGCCACGCAGTCACGCTGCCTACACCAGGTCTTGGCAATCATGACTGCACGCCCCTCAGTCCGCAGGCACATATACATGCCCAGAACACCTGCAGAAAGGCAGGCCATTGTCCAGGACTTTTACAGGGTGGCACACTTCCCCAAAGTGCTCGGTGCCATAGATTGCACCCATGTGGCCCTACGTTCACCTAGGGCCACTGAGCACATCTACCGAAACCGCAAGCACTGGCATTCCATCAATGTACAGGTGGTATGCAATGCAAAGGGAATCATCACCTCTGTCTATGCTAACTACCCTGGCTCCACCCATGACAGTTTCATATACAGAATGTCCGCCCTGAGCCGGGCCCTGGAAGCTGGCCAGCATGGCAACACATGGCTCTGAGGTGAATACAAATGGCCGTGCATATGCATGCATGTCACACACACACACAAATACACAATCCCCAATAATCACAACCATTATCACCTCTACAGGGGACAGTGCCTACCCTCTGAGCAACCACATGATGACGCCAATCCGGAACCCCACCACACCACCCCAGGTAAGATACAACGCAGCCCATATTGCAACCAGGGCCATAGTGGAGCGCACATTCGGAGTGCTCAAGTCATGCTTCCGCTCCCTTGACTGCTCTGGCAGGCAGCTACTCTATGCACCCCCAGTAGTGTGCAGGATCATTGTGGCACCATGTGTCCTGCACAATGTTGCAACACGGCAGGGTGTACCGGTGGACATGGTGGTGCCCTCACATCCCCAACCACAGGCACAGGTGCTGCCCATGGGAGGGGATAGCAAAAACAAAGAGGTGATGGCTGGAAGGTTTAGAATGAATCTTAACCACTGGTATTGCTCTGGGCAACCCTCCAGACCACCGTTTTTCACCTGCCAAGCCATTACAGAAGGGGAAAGACCATATGCAAATCAGGCTTGGCCCCACCCCAAAAGGGGCAGCCCTGCCTGAACTGCTAGGTCACATCCCTTCTGCACGAGACCACAAGCATCCCCAAACATGTTTCACCCTTGTTGGGGCTCATCAGTGAGGAGTAGTTTGGGTCTCTAGGCACAGCAGGCACGGGACCCACATCTGGGCATACCCGTCCCACTTGGGGTGACAAAGCAAAAACAAAGAGGTGATGGCTGGAAGGTTTAGAATGAATCTTAACCACTGGCATTGCTCTGGGCAAAACTCCAGACCACCGTTCTTCGCCTGCCAAGCCATTACAGAAGGGGAAAGACCATATGCAAATCAGGCTTGGCACCCACCCCAAAAGGGGCAGTCCAGCCTGAACTGCTAGGTCACATCCCTTCTGCACGAGACCACAAGCATCCCCAAACATGTTTCACCCTTGTTGGGGCTCATCAGTGAGGAGTAGCTTGGGTCTCTAGGCCCAGCAGGCAAGGGACCCACATCTGGGCATACCCGTCTGTTATGTTTAGGGAAACCACCAGAAACCTTGTAGTGTGCCGCAAAGAAGTCGTTTATTTAAGTATTACAGCACGACCCCCGGGAGGGACTCGACAACCGTCCACAGCAGCCTGTCTTCTCTGCTTTCTCCCCCTTGGAACCTGGAACCTCTGGAAGTTGAGGATCCACGTTCCATACACACAGGCAAATGATGACATGGGAACATTCTGATTATACAGTGAACGTGGACAACATGTCTCAATATCATAAAACAATACAAATTACTTTTCATTTAACATATCTTATACATATCCTAACACCTCCTTCCTTTCCTTGAACTAACAATTTAAATCTATGCCTGAAGTTGGCCTGAAATACATTCACAGGACATGACGTGAACTAAAGTAGAATTTTGAAAAGTAACTTGTCATGACTGTTTTCTCTAGATGGTACCTATAGAGAAACAGTATACTAACAGCAGTATACATAACCTTCTTCCGCAGATCCATCACTCCCTTCTATTGACAAACTTAACAATTGCTACTCTCTACTTGTTCCAGATACCTCCTCCTCTGACCAATACTGAGGAGCCTAAATCTTTCACCACTTGTTTAGGTTCAGAATACAAAGATGTTCCTTTGCGAACCTTAGTAGGCAATTTGATCTTGATCCAATCACCCTCATTAATCTTAAATTCCCTACAGCAATTTCTCTGATCATATCGTTCTTTAGATTTAACTCCCGATTCAAACATTCTACTTCTCACTGTTTCCAAATCCACACCAACCATCTTGGATTTTCCCATCCACCCTGGGCATAAATGTGAATTCGGTTTCCTACCTCTCAAAATCTCAAAGGGGGTTAATCCCGTTACACTATGAGGCGTTATTCTATACTGGAATGTCCTTTCCATCGCTGTCCTAAACCAATCTCCACCAGTTGCTACAGCAATTCTAATGGCTTCCATCAAAGTCCTATTGAAGCGTTCTACGCAACCATTACTTTGGGGGTGATAGAGAGAAGTATTTACCTGTTCAATCCCATTCCTCTCCAAAAATTCTCTAAATTCCTTAGACACTAGTTGAGAGCCGTTATCAGACAAGCATTTCCTGGGAAAACCCTCTCTCCAAAATAGTTGCTCTAAAAATTTCATAACACTACTGCTGGAAATATCTCTAAGTAGACATATCTCAGGCCATTTGGATAATAAATCTATGACCACCAGCAAATAGCTATCTCTGGTCCCTCCAATGTTGAATGGCCCCAAAAGATCCAATGCAATCTCATCCCATGGTACACGTGGACTTTCCCTAATAACCATGGGTACTTTTTGTACACACAAACCCTTGTTTCCCTCAACACACTCTGGACATTCCTTAACTTGCTCTTCAATATCTTTATCAATACCAGGCCACCAGAATTCGGATCTTATTAAACCTTTAGTTCTGGCTAGACCTAAATGCCCATCATGGGCCAATTCAATTACCTGTTTCCTCATACCCTGAGGAACAATCATCTGATGCCCTCTATGTAGATATTTGTCATGGATCCATAAATCCCCTTTCACTCTGGCAAATCCACCCATGTCACCTTTGTAGTCCATTATTTTGTTCTCTTTAACCAATGTTAGTGTTTTCTGATAAATTAAATCTTCACTACTAGCTCTGTCCCAATCATCCTTCTTCAAGGAATCATGTACCTGGAAAATTTCAATGGTTTCTTCCTGGTCTGATTGGTCCATACTGATATGACCTTCTCTATGAACAGACATTGATAAGGCATCCGCCACTACATTGACTTCACCACTAATGTGAATCATGGTAAATTGCAGACCTTGAAGAGCTGTGACCCACTTCATAATACGTCTCGATACTCCTTCCAGCCCACCTTTGGTAAAAATACCAACCAATGGTTTATGATCAGTACAGATCGCTAATTCCCTCCCCCACAGGAACCTTTTGAACTTTTCAACTCCCCAGATGCAAGCAAGAGCTTCTTTCTCAACCACAGAGTATCTACTTTCAGGATCTTTAAGTGACCTTGAGGCAAATGCTACAGTGTGCAGACCCTCTGAATCTTCTTGCATAAGAACTGCACCTATGCCATAATCACTAGCATCTACAAAAAGTAATGTGCGTTTCCCTTCTTCAAATGTCTTTAGAATAGGAGCATTGATTATGGACTTTTTTATCATTTCAAACTCCTTCTTACAGTCGTCACTCCACTTAAACATCACACCTTTGCGAGTGAGCCTTCTCATATGTCTTGACATGTCTGACAAACCCTTAATGAATTTGCCATAGAATTCAACTAGCCCCAAAAACGACAACACATCTGCTTTTGATTTGGGATCTTCCATCTTCCTTATGGCTTCAATAGCCTCCTCTTTGGGTTTGACTCCCTCAGCAGTGATCTCATGACCCAAATAAACAACTTTACTTGCTCTAAATGTACACTTTTCTGATGCTATCGTGAGACCAGCTTCTCCTAATATATCTAACACCCTTTTTTATCGTCTATCATGCTCCACCTCATCACTGCCACACACAAGAACATCGTCTTGGTAGTACATCACCCCTTTTTCTCCACCAAGTAACCTGTACATGATGCTCTGAAATACACTCGCAGCAGACACTAAGCCAAACGGCATGCGTACACATCTAAATAGACCGCTGGGAGTGATAAATGCTGTAAGATCTCTAGAATCAGGATGCAACTCAATCTGGTGATAAGCAGATTTGAGATCTAAAATTGAAAATATTTTGGATCCAGAGACGCCTACAAGCAAATCATCTATTCTGGGTAATGAAAATCTATCTGCCACCACCATACTATTGAGATGTCTTAAGTCAATGCATATCCTCAAAGATCCAGAGGGTTTCCTGACTACCACGATGGGACTCACCCATTCCGAGGAATCAATTCTCTCAATAACTCCCTCATTCTCCATTCTCTTTAATTCATTTTCTACACCCTCCTTGAGTGCCAGAGGAATAGTGCGCAACTTCGCGATTTTAGGAACTGCCCCTTTTTTTAATCGTATTTTATGAACAAACCCTTTCAAACATCCAAGCTTATGTTCCTCTTCATTCAATTTCTCACCACTTACTGTTAAAACCTGTTCAGGATGACTTGCTTCAAGTCTAATTTTTAGCTCAGCTTGATCACTCCACGACAGTAACTCTCCCCCTTTGCTGGCAACATAAATAGTGGTAGTGGCTTTCCTATCCTTAAACTGCAGATCAGCGTCAAAACATCCTATAATTTCTATGGGCATATCACCATATGCATTCGCCTTGATTTTATTTTCCCATAAGGTACAGCAATTGAATCTCTCTTTCCACACCTGCACCCCTATTAATGTATAATCCGCCCCACTATCCATAAGCATCGATATTTGTATCCCATTAACCAATACTATGGCGTAAGGCTTTTTCTTCTTCACTTTCCCATCAATGGTATTAACCATAAACACCACTTCTCTACCACTTTCGATACAATCATCATCCTCATTATTCACACTAACGTCAAAAACTTGACCTGAATTGGAATTAAAGTTTTTACAACATTTGGCAATGTGGCCCCTCATGCCACAATTATTGCATATAATGTGCACTGCGAAACAATCCTTGTCAGATGCCACATGTGAGAAACTCCCACACCGGAAGCATCTCCTTGCCGTGGAGTCTCTGTTTGTTATAGCTTCTCTAAAGCCTCTGGAGGAATTAGACTCTCTGGTAAAATTTCTGTTGTCTTTAGCTGACCATTGACGATTCCAACCTTTCCCAACTGGTGGTTTACTCTCTTGTCGATCCTCGCCTTTTTTCCCAAACTGCATCTGTCACTTTGGGAGTCCTGAACTCATCCTCTGAGCAACCTTTGATACTTTCTGAACTGCACCCTCACTTTCCTCCAACTTGGGTTTCTCATTGTTTGAATGATTGTCTGCTTGGAGTAACTTTATACATTTATCGGTGTGTTCCACCATCTTTGCAATCTCTATAGCTCTATCCAAAGTGGGGTCTTTCTCCTTCCATAGCTCCTTTCTAATGTTATCATTGTTGCATTTGATCATTAATTGATCACGTATATGTTCTTCCTGACAGTGATTGAATCTACATTTCACCGCCAATCCCCTCAGAGCCGTAATAAAATCTTCTATACTCTCTCCATTCTTCTGGCCCCTGGTGGCAAATTTGTACCTCTCGAGAATAATGTTTTCCTCTACTTTATAATGTTTGTCCAATTTGGCTAATGCCTTCTCATATGGGCCTGCATCTGGCATATCTATGGGTTCTGGTAATTTTCTCAGAACTTCCTGACCTGCTGTCCCAAGACAATGAAACAACAAAGCTTCTTTACGCTCATTAGAATAGTTGGGACCAAAAACTGCTAACGCATACTTGTGGAAGCCTTCTTTCCAGTCTACCCATCGTACTCTGGGTTCCCCAGGTAGTGGTAGGAAAAACACTGGAGCCGGTACATTTGCCATGACCCTGCGTTATGTCAGTGGCTGCAGTCACTAAGTTGCGGTACGATTGATTTAATCGACATACATCCCTCAAACACACCTGTATATTAAATGTATATCATTTGCAAACTCACCAGAGATGTTAGAGTATGTGAAATCGTCTGCCGTTTGGCCGTTTTGCGAGGCTCGCAAAGTCCGTTAGAGCGTGCAAGATCGCCCGACGTCCGGCTGGTTACCAACCACTGCTAGCCGGCTCACAATGCGGCGATGAACATTCCGCTGTGCCGAAGTAATCTTGATTTGCATACATCAAATATGGCCAACACGCCGTGTGTGCACTCTCCTATTGCTGCGTGTTGACGTGTCAAACACGGCACTCGTCACGCCGTAAGGTCCGCTTTTCAATCGCTGGCTTAGGGCTGGTAGAAGTAATCCCGCTGAAGTCGCGTCACTGGGCCCTGCCTCGGAACGTCAGCAGTGCGCGTAGAATCGAGCAACAGCGGCGCGTTGGGATACACGCGCAGGTGTTCCAGCTTCAAACATAAACACTGCGCGCGCTGGCCACTTTTCCACCGCTCCGCAGAAAATGTTAAATGAATGTAAACATTGCCGGTACCTGAATTCAAAACAGTTCTCCTCAAGTGGCTCTCGAGAAAATGTCAATGCGTGGCCGCTCACAGTTAATTTATGATCCGTAGCCTTGCTCGCTAGGATCGTGCCGGGGGTCGTCTGAAAAATCCATTATCCTCGTCGCCAGCTGTTATGTTTAGGGAAACCACCAGAAACCTTGTAGTGTGCCGCAAAGAAGTCGTTTATTTAAGTATTACAGCACGACCCCCGGGAGGGACTCGACAACCGTCCACAGCAGCCTGTCTTCTCTGCTTTCTCCCCCTTGGAACCTGGAACCTCTGGAAGTTGAGGATCCACGTTCCAGACACACAGGCAAATGATGACATGGGAACATTCTGATTATACAGTGAACGTGGACAACATGTCTCAATATCATAAAACAATACAAATTACTTTTCATTTAACATATCTTATACATATCCTAACACCGTCCCACTTCGGGTGACAAAGCAAAAACAAAGAGGTGATGGCTGGAAGGTTTAGAATGAATCTTAACCATTGGCATTGCTCTGGGCTTTTTCCCCTTCTGTAATGGCTTGGCAGGCTGAAAAACGATGGTCTGGAGGGTTGCCCAGAGCTTTGCCCGTGTTTATGATTAATTCAAAACCTTCCAGCCATCACCCTTCTGTTTTGCTAAAGTCACCCCGAGTGGGACGGGTATGCCCAGACGTGGGTCCGAGTCTGACGGGCCTAGAGACCCAAGCTACTCCTCACTGATGACGCCCTACAAGGCTGAAACATGTCTGGGGATGCTTGTGGTCTCGTGCAGAAGGGATGTGACCTAGCAGTTCGGGCTGGACTGCCCCTTTTGGGGTAGGACCAAGCCTGATTTGCATGTGGTTTTTCCCCTTCTGTAATGGCTTGGCAGGCTGAAAAATGATGGTCTGGAGGGTTGCCCAGAGCTTTTCCCGTGGTTATGATTAATTCAAAACCTTCCAGCCATCACCCTTCTGCTTTGCTAAAGTCACCCCGAGTGGGACGTGTATGCCCAGACGTGGGTCCCGAGTCTGCCGGGCCTAGAGACCCAAGCTACTCCTCACTGATGACGCCCAACAAGGCTGAAACATGTCTGGGGATGCTTGTGGTCTTGTGCAGAAGGGATGTGACCTAGCAGTTCGGGCTGGACTGCCCCTTTTGGGGTAGGACCAAGCCTGATTTGCATATGGCTTTTCCCCTTCTGTAATGGCTTGGCAGGCTGAAAAACGATGGTCTGGAGGGTTGCCCAGAGCTTTGCCCGTGGTTATGATTAATTCAAAACCTTCCAGCCATCACCCTTCTGTTTTGCATGGGAGGGGATAGGGCATGCGGCGAGGAAGCACGGACCCAGCTTGTGGACAGATTTTTCACCTAAACTCCCCACCCTGCGGGGTCCGCACAGGCCTGGCACATACCAGGTGACAATCAATGATGACAAAGAGACAGTCAACTCTCACAACCTTACCACCCTGAGATTGTTGCCATGGAATTGCCATATTGTGTGCATCCCTAGCTACTTAAACACAAGCAATCCTGTGTGACCAAAAGGCACACATGCAAGGTGTGAATCACACAGACCTGCCAAACAGGCCATGCCTATCACTGGTATGTCACTCAAACCCTCCAAAACCACAACATGACATGGCAAGCAATAGCCATACACCAACACAGTAACAATAAGGTACATATTGCCATGTGAAAAATGTAAATTGGCATCAGACAATGATGCCTGACATGGAATCAGATGAAATGACTGACCAACAACCTCCCACCCAAAATAAGTCATACCCAAATGCATTCCAAAAGTTGCAGCTGAAACATAACAATGAATGCCTGTCTACATGCACAATGTGCATTGCAAAATCAACACTGCAGCTACTGTGTGCCGTGTCCACCTCCTGCAACACACTGCTCAGCGCACAGCACAGTGAACAGCCATTGTGTGTGATGCACACCCTAAGCATGCCATCTAAGCGACAAACTACATAGAAAACCAAATTAGGCATGTACAGGATCCACAAATGGTCAGAGAACATGTGCTGCAGGGACACAGTGGGCACCAGAAGGCAAACAGAGTGTACACGTGGACATGGAAGGGTGGTTGTACATGTAGTGGATCATAGTGCGAGCGTGTGGGTCAGTAGGGACATGCACTCAACATATGCATGTGAAATCAAGTGACCATCAGTGTCGTCTACACATCACATGTGAACATTTACCATGTGTACACCCCAGCATGTCAAACCACAACTATCCCCTCACACCTGAAAGGTAAACAACACATGAACAGGCATTGATCAGCAGAATACATCATGTACATAGGAAAGCACAATTACAATTTCAGGGTGCCCTTCACACTGCAGGGCAAGGCAACTATCAACAACAAAACACCCCCCCTCCCTCACAAATCGCCACGACCCACTGAACAACTGCATCTGGGTCATTCATCGTACATCCTTGAATTCCACCTGGCCACAGGATCACCCTTCCCCTTTGTCACCATCTCCCACCTTGTGTGTAAAAAGTTGCCAGCACCCTCAGAGTCCACCTAGATTTGCAAAAGCACACAATCCAAGAGAACTCAAAGCAGGACAACACAGAAGCCAAGCAAATACCCTGCAGGCAGTAAAACAAACCAGAACAGCCTCCAGTAGATGACTTCAAGTAGCAGTATGCCACAAAGGCCAAGTACGACCACAATGATGTCAACAACCAAGGTAGCACAGTAAAACAATGTCACTACAGGATCTGAACCATGTGTGGTACATAACATAGAATGATGTAACACAAACAGATGTCTACTGTCACAGCTCCTGTGTACAGGCTCAGGAGTGGCACAAAACAACCACCCCCACCGTGGTCTGGGTGCCTGCAAGGTCTAACTCACACAGGCCTCTGAGACCCTGGAGGGGAAGGAGGGTCAGGGATATGCAGTCGGCACAGGCATTGGCATACTGGATAACGGGAATGAGGGGCAGGAGAGGGGAGTAGGATTGACACGGGAAAGTAGGGAATGCACCAAAATGTAGTACACACATTAACACATACACAAATCGACAAAACTTGTTCACATGCACATAGCAGCAAATTACTCAAATGGAAGTCAAAGAGAAAATTATCTCTGGGGTGAGTGCTGGCCTCCTGCCTGCGCACTCTCCGGTCCGGTAACAGGAGCAGTTCAATGCTGCAAAGAGAGCCACAGTTAATAATCTGTGCGTGCCCAAAACACACAAACACACTACCAAATATGCCCCAAAGTAACAAAATACACTACAAACAGACAAACTTGTGTGGATGCTTCATACCCATACGTAACATTACCCCTCTGATGGTTCATACACAGTCAATGCAGTAAGTCAGGTACCGGTGGGTGCGTGGCAAATGGAACACCAATGTGTCACGATTCACACAACATGCAATGTTCCCTGTGTAAGCAGACAGACGCATATAGCAAGGTCTGACTTCAGAACAAGTCCTGTACCACCATGGCCAAAATAAAGTAGCCAGCACATGTATCAATTTCTACTTGGAAATGAAATGCACTGCACCCGAGTCTGTCCCTTGCTGTCTGTCCCTGTGAGCTGCTTCATTCCATGTCACGGAATGCTACATGACTAATACAAGTGCCTCAATGGACCATGGTGGACCGGAGGGTATGTGCCACTGCCCCTGCAAGTGCCCCAGACAACTTTCACATCCACTAGCCATCAGTCCATTAACACATCTGAGCTGTATTGTGCGCTTCTACACAAATATTTGTCCAAGTTCACTGTCAGTGCTGCTACTAAGCATGCATGTTCAACTGGCCAGGTGCAAGGTTTGCTGTGTTATGACCCCTCTGTGCTGCTCACCTTGCCTGGAGTCCCTTGAAACACGTCATCGTTTTTCGGATGTATGATCACAATCCCTGTGCCTCTGCCTGCGTACACATGCGCATGTCGGCAGCACCAAATGTGTCCTGATTCCAGACGTTCAATGGCCCATGTCTGCTGGCAAAGGTGGTCTTGAGGTTCATCCCCCTGCAGAAAGTGCATGAAACACATGATTAATGCTTAATATTCATCTGTGTGTGTCTCTTCAGGCATTACATGACTGGACCATGTCAGAGACATACATCAGAAATCACACCATCTTTCCGTCTTTCACAGCAACAGTGTGGAACACACTATCTACGGCATGATTTGCAACAAGCACATGTTCATTAAAGATAAGAAACATACTACACAATGGATAGCAATGAATGTAAACATGAATCATTAAACACCCCATCTAGCAAAAGAAGAACAGTGGACAATTACACCCCAACCATCCCCACTAGGGAAGTTAACACAAGTTCCACAGCAGCAGACATGCCACAGATATGACAGTCCATTGCCCTTGTGTAATAGGCTGTTACACCGAACCATCCTTGCGAGCCCATGGATAAGGGAAGCAGGAGTGGCATATGTGAGTCAAGGACCCCAAGCAGCAAACACATACACAAGACAAGCTTGAAGGGCCCAGCTGGAACAGACAGTGGATGCTTTCAAAAGCCACAAAGCACCACACCGTCACATGAAAGCACAATAGACTAGCAATTTTAAACTATATTAACTAATTACACTAACTATGAAAAACCTACTTTACCTATTTAAACTAACTATCAAACAGAAACTTAACTAACTAAACTAAAAGAAAAATCAAAAATGCCCACATACAACCCGGGGGGGGGGGGCACCCAGGAGGGGGGAGGTACAGGGTGCTGCTGCTGAGCTACATGCTTGCCGGGAGGTGGAGCAGTTGTCAAGCAAGGCCTTGCAGGAGGAACTCTGTGTTCCACATGCTACCTTGCAAGAGGAAGCACGTGTATCACGGAAGGTTCTGCATGCAGACCTACATGTCATCACCACACAGAACTAGGCTCACCCATCCGGCAGACCTGCTTCCGACGAGGGGCAAGCTGCGGCTAGGCGTGGTCATGCTCCTGTGCCACGTCCTCCTTTCCAGGAAGAGCCAGACTCGGACGACAATCTATCTCCCACATGGTACGCTCAAGCTGTGCAAACCTCTCCTCTGCCCGCTCCCTCTGGGACATCAGAAGGACACCCAGAGTGGATCTGAGGGAAGCATACTCCTCCCTCAGGGCCTTCATGTGTGCCTCTGTGTGAGCAGCAATTGCTTGACACAGAGACGACATTTCAGCCTGGCATGCCCTGTCTGAGGCTGCCATTCCCAGCCTGAGCGAGCGGGCCGTGGACCGTGCCGTCTGCTGCTGGAGAAGCACCTGCCTAGCAGGGGGGAGCACAGATTGGGCCACACGCTCCATGCTCTCAGCGATGTTCTCCATTGCTGCCCCCTGCCATTCAGAATGGGCAGTCATGTCTTGCTCCCACTCAGTATACTGTGGTTGCGCACGGCGACCACGTTGCTGGGCTTGACCCCTGCGGGACCCAAGGACCGTGTGTCCTCGTTGTGTTGGCACCGCCAGTGGCTGCACAACTACATGCCCCCATCAACATGATGTCCCAGGCACATCAGTGACTGGTGTGGAGGGTGACCCTGCATCCCGATCCACCACTGGTGGAGGTACCAAGACTGTCTGACCCCTCAGTGCAGATGTCGCGGACAGAGGAGTGTCCACATCAGAATCACTCACCCCTGACATATGGACCTGATGCTCATCCAATTCAACATGGTCGTTAGAGTGTTCTTCAGGGCTGGACTCATAGGCAGCCAGAGACAAGATGGACTGTAGCACTTGGGGGTTTTCATGGCCTACCAACCCACGACCCCCACTTGTGCCGGGTTGTTGTAGTGAGAACAACCCTGTGCCTGGCATGACAACGCCATCCTCCGGCTCCATTGTGTCATCATCTGAAAAATAGAGAGAAAAAAGGTCACTACACATGTTAGAAGCACACAACACACACACATACCGACAACAAACACATGTGACACACAAAATAGAACCTGGCTTGCATGCTGGGTCAACTTGAATTTGCTTCTGTGATTAGATCTGTTGAAAGGTGGCAGTTTGCACTGAAGTGGGTCTATGCAGTGCAGCAAATATGTATGTTACTCACTACCTACATTTACAAGGACTCCATGGTGTGTGTCAGAAAATGTGAAGGCAGTGCAAGGTCAACTTCAGACATCACGTGCAATGTGCATTCAATGGGTAGCATATCTACAAGCAAAGCACCCCTCCACCCAAGTACAAAAGCAGGGATGCCTAGCATGGTCTCAAAAGGCTGAGCATAGACCTGTGTAATGACAGACAGTGTTGACTACCATCAACAGCTTCATGTAAGTCAAGTGACAACACTGCAAATGATGATGGGACAGTAAGCAGGACACATGATGAAACCTCTGGAGTCCACCCACGTGTCAAGAAGACACTACACCAGTTAGACAGAGTCATTGGCCTTTAAACAGGCTGAGGCCTGTGACCCTCACAGATTGTCAGACCCTAAACATGTGTGCAACGCAGTACTGAGCCACAGTTGACATGGGAACGCAGATGAAATGCCATGCAATTTAGGTCATCCTGGACTTGTATTACAGTCATCATCCAGTCATGGACACATATGGGCATGCATGGAATGCACATGGAGCATGAATGGGCACTCATGTCCCTGCGGGGTATCTGACCTCTGCACAGTCCAAGTGAGACACCCTGCATCAAGTACTAAGGATGTACCACAATGGATTTGTCTGGCAGATTGGCCGCTGGATGTTAGCATGTACACAGGAGGCATGAACAGGGAGGTACTCAATGGCAATATTGTAGCAGACCAGTGCTAAGGTGGAATTGGGGTGCAGAGCAGGGGGTTGAGGTGCAAGGGAGTATACCTACATTGGGTACCCCCTTGCAGGTAGAGTACACATGCACGGCAGTCAAGCTATGCATAGTTCCTGGGCTGAGAGGAAGCTCACCCCACACTACATGCAGAAGTGCCAGTGTGCTGGAACATGGACCGGAGGGGCAAACTGGTAACCAGCATGTGAGTAGGATACAAAAGTGGTGATGTGGACAGTCCCCATCTGCTCCACATGTCCACAATCAGGCAGAGTAGACATGCATCAGGGAAGCATTGCATTACTCACACATCATAACCATGTACACGTGACATGTAGTGGTAGTCATGCACATCACATCACACAAGTAAAAAACACACGTCCTCGACAAACACGCATCAACACTCACTGGACTGGGCATCAAAGTCCGGCATCTCTCCCACTCCTTCGACCAATTCTGATGGTATGAACTCTGCAACAAGTGACTCATGCGGAGTGAGGTCTTCCTCCTCCGGTACAGGCCCACACAGTTGGGAGTTGGACGTCCAGCAGGGGTGGCCACATCAACAACTGCACCCCAGCCGGAGGAGGATGTGCAGGCAGCAAGAGCCAGGGCACAGGCAGAGGCACAGCAGCAGCAGCAACAAGGTGGGAGCCATGATGGCTCGGGGCCTTCAACAATGGAGGGGCAGGCATCGGCCAGAGGCAGGAGGACCCAGGACTGGAAGTGTCTTCCGTGTGGCAACGGTTAGGCCATGTTATAGATGCGGAGCAGCGGCGGGCGGAAGAGGTGCGGCTCACCATGGTCAGGGTGGAGTTCTCCATGCGTCGGGCGTTGAGGTGGGCAGAGTGCCTCGAGGCAACTCTCAGGGAGTTGGAACAGGCCATGAGTGCCTCCCTGCGAGACCTCAGGGCCAGGGCAGAGTACCGCTTCCGGGACATCGACATGGAGTTCGATGATGCCCTGGCCCGGGACACCACAGAGTGAGCCACAGGACTTCCCGCCGCCATTGTATATAGTTAGATAGTGTTAGGTTTCCTTTCCTTTTCTTTTTTATTTTGGTTGCGCTTGGACAATGCACCACGTTTTTGTATATAGTTTTTTATTAGGTAGTATTTTTGGTAGGTTTCATTTCATCAGTTGGGCTCATGGACCCTGGATTGTTCATTTGTACATAGTTCACCATTGGATTTTTCAATTTTTTTTTATTTTCACCATGGATTTCACTTTCTTTTTTCCCTTGGGTTTGCTTTGTTGGACTGTGACTTTGGACACCATTTCTTTTTTTTAATTTTTTTTTATTTTATTGGTTTAAATTCAAACCTTTAAAATATTTCACAAAGCAAAATTAAGAATTAAAAATTAAAAATAACACATTAACCTTTATCATTTCTCCCCAATTAACCTCCTCCCTTTTATCCCCAACTCTTGACATTGCTCGATCGTTCTTAAAGTACATAGAACGCTTGGTCTAGCCGTCTCCTAATTACTCGTTGTTGTCCTTTAAGCTCTCTTCTATGTCGGCCAGGAAGGAGGTCAAGGGTAGGATTAGTTTCATGTCCAAACCATTCCACATGCTCTGCCACCACACATCAGCGCACGCCGACTGATGATCGTCATGCCACCGGCCCAGATGAATTGATCTTACATCTTTCAACGCTGAACAAGAAAGGACTAAATGTCTAAGGGGCTCCGGCTCCTTTTTACACAACGGACAGATGGGATTTAGACCCACATTGCACGCCCAGTGACAAATTCGATCCCTGGTTTTCATTGCATTTAGCCGGAATAGCATAAATGATCTTCTAGCTTTCGGATTCGGAAAGCGAGTCAGATATTTTTGAAGGATGTTGTACCCTCTTGCTTCGGCAGGTGAATCTTTCATCGCGTTTGCAGCTAGACGTTCAGTACATGTATTTATCCAGTCGGCGCGCCACAATGTCACTTTAGCTGCCGTTGGATTTGTGTGAAGAGTTTTCAAGTTGATGGTATTCATTACTAAAAGATCTTCACATCGTTTAACCCATTGCGAGAGGATATCTGGACCTTCAGATGGAGCATGATGGAATATCTGAAATTGGAATATTCCTTCCTCTGCTCTGGTTTTTCCAAACTGTGCTAGCTGGTTCCAGCATATCCTAGCGTGCAGTGAGATTAGAGCTAATTCATATCTTATACAAGCTGATGCAATTCCAGGCGGTAAGCTTAAGGACTTAGTCCAGAACATATGTTCCAGTGAGGCCCAGTGAGTCGACGGGCATCCAAAAGCATTTTCCGCACGTAGGTCAAGATCGGGACAACATTTTGTTCATAAAAATTGCGCAGCGGTTGCATTGAGAAGCGCCCGTATTTTCTGTGTATCACTAGGCCCTGACAAGCCAGCTGGCCGCACTTTCGCTTTGAGTCTGCTACCCAAGGCTTGTCGCAGATACTGGAGTTTAGAATCATGCCGAGATATTTTAAACTTTTTGAGATTTGCAATTTCTCTTGATTTAAAGACCACACATGTCTTAAGCCCCTTGATTTCCAGCTTGTTTTTAAGTTCTCAAAAACCAGTATTTCAGTCTTGGTAGTATTGATCTTTAAGTTGTTCTGGCACACATATTTTTGCACTGCTTCCAGTTTGCGTTGAAGCCCAATTGGTGTCAAGACAAGGATTACCAAGTCGTCAGCATACAACAGCCAGCTTACCTTCGATGAATTGAGTTTTGGTGGAAAAGATCTCACAGATTGAATCGTTGCACCGATATCAGAGATAAAAAGGCTGAAAATTGCTGCTGCTAACGGGCAGCCCTGCTTGACACCTTTATGCGTCTTGATTTGAGCAGATAAGGTCCCAGATTGATCGAGCCGAATTGCAATTGAGGTGTCAGTGTGAAGTTCTTTAATTGCTGCAAGTAATCCGACTGGACAGCCCCACAATTCCAATTTTTCCCACAACACTTCACGGTCGATCATGTCAAATGCCATGTAAAAGTCAACAAAGGAAAGATACACTCTCGTGTTTGTTCTTAGGGCGTCCATTTTCAGCAGATTTAATACAAGCAGGTTCAGAGAGCACCCAACAGATTTCACAAAACCCGCCTGTCTTTCGTCCACTCTATTCGCTGTTTTCGCCCAAGCAGTCAGTTTTATTTGCAACAGAGATGCGAAAATCTTGCCCAGAACATCAAGCAAGGCCACCGGTCGGTAGTTTTTCAGTGATGATCTATTACCTTTCTTGAATATAGGCACTATTATCCCTGTCTTCCATGAGGCTGGTATTTGATTTTGCGAGTTGATTCTTACAAATAAATCACAACACAGATCAGCCCATAAGTTGGGAAACTGTTTAATCATACAGTTCGACAACCCATCCGGGCCAGGTGCCCGAGAGTTTTTAGCTCTCACAATTATCTCACGGATGTCATCTTTTGAGAACTGTAGATTCCATGATATTATGTTAGAAGTTGACTTATTTGGAACGCGATCTTTATGATATAGGGCTGTGAAGTGGTTCACCCACTCTATTTCTGGAACCGGGCAAGCTTGCAGGGCCACTTGCGGGGTTTCCATGCAATTGATTGTTCGCCAGAACACACCACTGTTTTTATTCATTAGAATCTTCATCATTGCTTCGGCATCATTCTGGTGTAATATTGCTTGATGGCTTTTAATCCAATTTTTGTAGGATTGTCTAACTGCTTTGTTTTTCGCTGCTATTTCTCCCTTTGGGCCTTGATTATTTTTTCGAATTTCCGCTCTCATCGTTCTTTTTCGTTGTTTTATCATAAGATCAAAACTATGTTTTTTCTGAAAAGACCAGTTTTTCAGACCAATATTTTTTGTTTTGAATTGCGTCAAGATTGGCACATAATCAATCTCCTTCGACGTTGACTTGAATTGGTTGCAGATTGTGATTAACTCCTTTTCTTCCAGCTTTAAACGAAAGCGATTTGGTTCCACTGAAATTTTAGTATTCCATTTTTTACTCTGCGGGCCTCTTAAATCTTGAAATTTTAGTTCCAGCGTTTCGTGGTCACTGTTGTTCATTGTCCGAATTTTCATTGAGTTAATTTTCCCATGCATGGTGTCAGAAACAAAGATATAGTCAAGAATGGAACTTTGGCCTTCTCGCTGCCACGTCGGCGTTGCTGGTATATCACCTTGCGTGCAGCTGTTTAGCATTGAGAGACCTCTTACTTCCATTTCGTCTAACCATAATTTTGCTAAATGACCTTTGAGGGAACTCTGTGGATTAAAGAAGTCAATATTTAAATCACCACAGACAATCAAGCCACTTCCAGGACTGGACTCTAACAGATTATCAAGAATAGCGGTAACCTGATCAATAAAAGGTTGTATCCCAGTTCGTTGGTGGTTCCAATATAAATTAATAATATGGATCGCATTGCAAGCCTTGTGAGTAACAACAGATTTTCTTATCTCGCAGACTTGAATGTAAGGCGTGTAATTCACTGATTTCAGCAACTGGTATCCCGACGACCGTTTGATCATTGTCAAGAGACCAGCTAAAGGGTGGCCCTTCTCGGCCTTAATAGCTGGGTTCAGCGCACATTCAAAGTCTGTGATAGTTGGTAATTCACACATCCAGGTTTCCTGAAGACAGATCAGTTGTAGCTTGTGTGCCCAGTTGTTGTTTAAGAGATGTAAGAAGCCACGTGTGTTCCATGAAGCAAAGGAACATTCCTAAGTTACGTTAGACTTTAGGCATTAGCTGTTCGAATTTGTATTTAACGCAGAGGCCATCCAGTTCCAATCTTCCCCTGAGGTGTGTGCTCTTTGGTTGCTAGATTGTATAGAAGAGGGTTTATCAGATAGTCTCATTATCTATGGTCATTTTGATTGTCTCCATCGGACTTGTTCTGATCTTCGACTCCTGTTCTACCGCCGCCGAACTTTGAAGCGGGAAAGCAGTTAGTTGGACATTACGAACTAGTCCACTCTTACCAGATTGAAGCTGCCAGTTTTGGGCCATTTGATCCCTCTTTCTCAAGTCCTCCAATGGCGCAGAATCACCCTTGCTAGAAAGCAATGGCCCCCATTGACTAATTTTCATCTCTTTTTTTTCACATCGATTCGGGTCCAGCACTTTGTAGGTATCAAAACCTAGCGACAGCAGCTCTTCATCTGCCTCCAAGATTACGTTTGCAATTAAATTGGAGTTTAGATGTAGAATCACCTTGTCAGTACACGAGTCATCTGGAAATTCAATGATTTTGAAGTCTTTTGACTCGAGAGAACGGAGTCGAGGAACATGATGCAACAACCTTAACACATTTGTTCGATTCAAAATTAGTTTATCGGTGCCCTCCAGTCACTCTAACATTAGTTTAATCAGAGACGACGGCTCCGCCAATCGTGCAGGAGGCAGCCGGTTTCTGTTTTTCTGATTTTGCGCCGGCATTTCTGAATGGTGGAAATTCAATTTCTGAAACTTAAGTGCTTTGGCGTTTGAGTTGTCACTCGCCACTAATTCGATCCCTCTCTTCATAATCACCCCATTCGGAAGACGCTGACTTAAACCATCAGCATTCAGGGTTTTAGATTGTTCTTGGGTCCTTTGTCTATCTCTCTTTTCTTGTAATGTGATGAACTCCGGACTCCTTGGTTCACTGCCTTCATCCGTTGTCTCTGCAGCAGGAGGAATTATCTCACACACTCTGTCTCTAACCTCCCGTGTCGGATTGGTTGAGAGATCTTGCCACTTCTGTGGTACACTCATTAACTGATTTACGTTCTTAGAATTTGATTCTGATGAAGATCCGGCAACTCTTTGAGTGTTACTTTTTTCCACAGGAGCTTTCACAACTTCGACGTCATCCTCAACCTTGTCTTCATAGACTGATAGTTCCATTAAGTCCCCCTGTATAGCCAATTCCTCTTCGTTGAGCGGACTCTCCATAACATTCGACTTTGCATCCCCTTGATCGAGGTGAGCGATTTTAGTCTCTTTAATTGTGTCTGCTAATTTTAAACTTGTAGAAATCGCGTTGTCAACTAATTGAAACATATTTAGATTACGCAGAAATTTTCGGGCTCCTTTTAGTTGTGATTTTTTTCGGGCTGGAATGTTTTTTTGCTTTTTTGTATGGGGGAGATTTTTCTTTACACCCACCGTCAGAGTAGGTTGCGCTTCTGCATCTGAGTTTCCAAAAATGGGAAATAGACCTGGCGGCTTTGGTTGCCCTAGCGGCGCATCTTGAGGGGCGGAGACCAAGTCCGATATTTTCTGACAAGGGGATGAGCCAGAAGCCGCTTGAAAGTCCACCAAGGCTGGATTCGATGCGTTTTTTGCTTGTAGAAAAGCTGTATTAAACGAAGTTTCAAGCGAGTTTGTTTGGCTGTCCCGTTTATCGTGTGACTTATTGACCGTCGTCTGATTTCCCACCTCAGGATCCGTCAATGAGGCACCCACTTTGGGTCCTTCATTAACCAAGTCAATCACTTCAATCGGAGAGCTTTCCGGTGACCTGTTAGCTTGGAGAGTAAGGTTATGCAGTTGGGCCGGCTGTGTTTGACAAACAGACTTCGTGGCCAGCTTGGGAAAGTTAACTACAGAAAATGAGTTGGAAACTGAAGCTTTACTTCCCAAGTCTTTCTGATTTCCGTCATTCTTCAACTCTTCACTTTTTTGCACTATATGTGACTTCTGAAATAAAGACAAGGCTTCCTTCGCCACTTCTGCGAACAGCTTTTTGTCGAGCATATCATTCTGTTTGGCTTCATTTAAAGCTTGTATGCCTGACAAAATTTGATGGTTCACTTCGTTTTGTTTGTATCCGTCCGTCCCCTGCTTTGCCTCTAGGTGAACCAATTTTGAATTCATCATTGCTAATAGCGTCGTGACGTCCTTCACATTTTCATTTAATGTTTCATACAACTTGGTGAATGGAGTGAGGGAAATTGCCATTGCAGATGTTAGCAATATTAATAGGTCATTACAGGGCACATGGACACACAACGCTGGGTGCATGCTTTCAGTTCTCTCCTGTGAATCACGTGTGATTCGTCTAGAGCATGCCCCTTCTCTCCTGATCTTTGGAAATGGACGTTCACCAATCGAGGAGTCCGTTGTTTCAGAATCGTCTGATGAGTCTTCATGAAATGAACTTATACTTCTATTAAGTTGGTTCCTCTTCCTATTAGGCAGCCCAGCATTGTAAGGGATGGGCACTCTTTTCTGGGAATCAGCCACATTTCCCTCCTGTGACTGTACTGAACCGGCAGGAGACACAATCTCTCGTGGTTTGTGTCTTTTATGATTATCAGATCCCCAGATATCTCAATTAATATCGGTGACGTTCATACAGTGTCTTTTCTGAGTGGCTTTATATGGTATATCATGGGTTGGAGTAGATACAGCCAACCGATCAGAGGTTCTGGATTTGTTCAGGCTTATCAGGTTTTGCAAAACTGCTGAGACCACCTCTAAAGAATTTCTTTTGTCATTAACCACAGCAGAAGAAGCCTTTTCCACCCCATTCTGGACGTTTTCCTTCTGCCATGTTGTATTTACAGAAGATTCTTTATGAAGAGTGTCCATAAGGGACGGCTTGGGAATGTGGATCATAGCATGAGGAATGGAGGAAAAAGTCTCACTCTGAGAATCGTTTATAGCATGAATCGGTAACATAAGTGAAGCATGGGATGCACTTACTTCATGTGCAGGGACCGCTCTGGCACTCCCTTACTTACATGGCGACATGGTCCGGCCAAGAGTGGACTCAGGTCGAGTAGTCGCAACATCGCTCACATTCACATCCAGCGGAGCAACCCGGCGCTGCGCGAAATCTGCTCCACGTGAGATCTCTGCAGCCGCGCCGGGCTCACCTGCTGCCACAGGCAACAACCCGCAATCTTGCTTACCAACGTCATCCGTGGATGCCGCGGCCGGGGCTCGTGTCGCGTCCTCCATCGACCGCTCCGCAGCAACATCCTCGGTCACCGGTGCTGCATCAATTAACACGGCCTCTCCAGGCCCACACAGGGATCGTGACACCGCGGCCCGACAACTCGGTGAGTCAAGTTCACTATTGCTATTGCCGACGAAAACATTGGCAGCCTTTCTGTTCTTCTTTTTTGATGATATCATCAAACCCTCCTCCACCAGGTCGGCTAATGAGAAGCCAGGGGGAGGCACTGTGGCGGGAGGGGTTATATCTGACTGCACGGGTGAAGGCGTCGAAGCAGCATAATTTGGAGGCAGATTTTCCTCCTCCGGTCTTGAGGGTTCAAACACATCCTCTGTCAGCACCACAGATGGATCTTCAGATAAATCTGTTTTATCAGTTGCCGATCCACAAGAGAAGTATTGGCTCGCCTGTTTAGTTCTCAATCGTTTTGCAGGCATTGCATCTGAATTTGCAGTTCGTTTCACTTGGGCTCTAGTTCTTAAAATCTGATTTGTTGACATTAGATTAGATGGATCCATTGCTGCTGCTATGATCTGTGTATTACACCTTGCGCCGCTCGCCAAACAGCAAACAGCGATATCCTCAGCCCTTTGCACCTCAGGGCTTAGCGCCACAAGGGCGAAAGAGGCGGCCTTAAGTACAAGTTTTCCCTGGTCAGGTGACTAGATCAGTCAGGCAGTTAAAGGCACAGGCACACTGTGGGATGTTTTTACCCATGCATCCAAGCCCTACAATAAAAGTGTGCAGTACTGTCATGGAAAACATCATGATGGCCAGAACTCCCCAGAGAGTGCACAGGGAAAACCTGAAGAATAGGCTGCCACCCATTTTTGCCTATGTTGTGAGCACAGGAGGGCACTGCCTAAAACCATCATTGGGCTACACACACAGCAGCCTGAAACCATTGGGAATGGCAATGCTGATTGCCAAAAAAGCAACTCAGAACTGTGGGGAATTAATTTTCTTAATCCCAAAAATGGTTGCATTACCAGTACTCACCACTATCAGAAAGCCGGCGTTTTAAAACCACCAGACTTTTGTGTAAAACTGAACAAATGAAACAAAACCAGACCAAGGAAAGACTTGTTAAGAGGTGGATACAGGTGAAATGACTTGAAGGAAGTAATTATTTAATGTATATGTAAACATTGTACGTGATTTAAACTGGGAACAAAAAGTGACATTTAGCTGAAACCTGGCTTAATGAAACTGGATTCTGCCTGACAACTACCCCCGACAGGAGAAACATGTTCAGCCACTCTTCCCAGGCCTAGCTGCATCCTGCTGCCCCTTGCCAAAAGGAGTTGTCACCTCTCTGATTAGATTAGGGGTGGAGCACCTGGGAACTGGAAAGAACAGAACAATGCAACTTCCGTGACTCAGGCAAATGTTATATTGGGGGCCTCGTAAAAATAGCTTCCTCTTGGGAGAAACTGGGTGGCAGCTGTGCCTCTGTGAACAAGCTGGCTTGGGGGAAGTGGATAAACCAGTTATTCCACCCTGTGATGTGGGAAGCCACACCCCTTTTTGACCAGAGCATAATTTTAAAAAGATAGATAACTCATAGTGCGGACTTGTCAGAATTATATAAGTAATATCATTATTTTTGTGATTTTTCTGTGAACATTTTGGGAGGCGTTAGGACCCTGTGATGTATCCTGGGGGGTTGCTAGCGGAAAATAGGGTCTCACTCCAAATGTCTGCATGTTAAAAAGCTGACACTTCATCAATTAATGTCCATACTCCTTGCGCACATGTGTGTAATTTTGGGTAAATGTCCGATATTGCGAAACCAGTTAAAAAGCGCAAAATGTTGTCATTTTTTAATGCAAGCCCCCAGGAAGATCAGAGGCGGACAAACATGGACCATAAGGAATATATAATGTGCACATGTAATTTCAACAAATTGTATATCTGGGAAAGATGTATTTGAATCAAATATAGATTTGTGGGCAAACTGACCAGGGGAGGATCCTCTGACCCATAAACAGACCTCATCATGATGACAATCCTTTTTTTTTTTTTTTTTTTTTTTTTATTTTGGTTGGCTGATTATATCAACCTTTCAAAAGGATCACTCTTGAGTTACATAACAATTCTTGACATATGACAGATATGTACTATTAAATATATAACATTTACAATTGTTAACTTGCAAGTATTTACATCAGAGTGAGAGGAAGAATAAAAATTTCATTCAATGTTTACATGGTCAGTTAGCACACATGCATTGACAAACGGTCATCATTATCATAAAAATAGTAAAAAAAAAATAAAAACAAGCAAAACAGAAACCAATTCACATTTAGCATCTGACAACAGACTGTCTAGTTGTTTGGCAATATTGTTTTTATAAACTGTGTGAGAGCAATGTGGATTGTTGTTCGATTACTCGTGACTAAAATAGTCCAAATTTCAGATTCAAGATGATTACAAGTCAATTGCAATACATTACTAAAATAGCATTCACGCAATCTGTTTAAAGCCGGACAACTTACCACTAAATGCATCAAGGTTTCTATTTGTTTTTGATTTAGGCAAAATCGACAATATCGATTTTCTTTAGCGATTATGCCTCGTCTAGCAAGGATTTGATTTGTTAGATGCAAATTTAGACGTGTTCGTAGCATTTCAACGCGAACGATGTTTGATGGACACTTCAAAAGATAACAAGCCATTTGCTTATATTTTTTTGGTGGAAAAAGGCTCGCATCATAGTCCATATATTTAGAGCATAATTGGTGAGTTGTAATCCAGTCATGCCAGTAAATTTTTTTCTTTGCCTTGTCAGGGTTATTTAGCAACAGCTCAATTGAAATGTCAGCTTCTACCAACCAACCCAAGATGCTCTTTACCCACTCCTTCGGAAAAGCATCATGCGATAAGCGCATATACAGTGCTAGCGTACGCAAGATATTTGTGCTGTCAAAACCAAGAAGACATTTGCGATAAAAGTTACACATTTTCCACGCCACCACTGCAGACAATGAAATTAAGCCCAGCTCGTATCTTAAAAGGCACATCGGAGTGCACTTGGGTAAGGAGAATATAGCTTTCCAGAATTTGCCCTCAAGTAAGTCCCAATAATCCCTACGCCGTGGCTGGAAAGTTTCAGCTCCATAGGTGATAATCGGAGCAACTTTTTGATTATAAAATGTAACTATGTGAGTTGTGGTAAATTTGCCGTATCTGTGCAAAATTATTCTTGCCTGTGATGTTAGCGTCAGAATTTTTGTTCTTAATGTGTCAAGATAAATTTGATTTTTCACGGTGCCGGAAAAGGGTAATCCCAGGTATTTGTAGCTATGGACAAGTTTTAAGGGCGAATTCTTCAAAAGCCATTTATACTTGCCCATTTTTTTATCTTTACTTTTTTGGCAGATCACTATTTGTGTTTTGCTAACATTGATTGTGAGATTGTTCTGGTCAACATACGTCTCCAGTTTGATAAGCAAATTCTGAAGCCCTCGCGGTGTTTGCGATATTAAAACCAGATCGTCGGCATAAAGCAGCCATGTGATTTTTTGCGTGCCTAGTTTGGGAGCGTCAGAGACTGTTTCTTCAAAAGCACCGCCGATATCTAGCAAGAAAAGATTAAATAAAGTAGATGCTAAAATGCACCCTTGCTTAAGGCCCCTTAAGGTGTCAATCCATTTCCTTCCCCCAATCATGGGAGAGGGGAGAATTGGGCCAATGACAAGTAGAGAGGGGCAGGTTTAGCTAGGCCCAGGCACACACCCATTTTCAAAACACTTATACTTTTGCCGTAATCGTGATTCACGCACTCGCAGATTTTGCCGCGATTTGCGATTTGGCCTGATTTCGTTACCTGTAAAAAGATAGCAGCTTTTTGCTTTCCTTTGCTAAAAATTTGTTTGCCTCTTAATAACCATCCCTGAATCATTGCTAAAGTGAGCCTGAGCTCATCCCAAGTATCTCTCACTCACCCTGAACCTCCTAAAGGGAATTAAAAGCATTTTCAGCATATTTCTCACTTCATTGCCACCACACTCAAAGCACTTGGGCCTGTGTTTTAAAACTCATACCTGTTTTCTCTAAGCTTGCTGGGGTGGGAATTGAATTTCGTATTGTATTTGATTGCATTCCTGAGAACTGTGTGTGTTACTTCCATCTCCTTGCATTGCATATAGGGGGGGGGGGTGAATTGCCACCAGGGGAAAAGTGAACATATGATATCTTGTGAAACCATATTAGTTAGTTTCTGTACTGCATTTTCATTCAACATTGCATCCATTTGAAACCATAAAAGTATTTTCGCTGCCTTATCCATCCTACACCAACTCCTCATTGATTATAAAGAAGTGTGCTAGTGTCAGATTACCCATTGTTGATTAACATTATATTTATAAGGGCGATATCGATTATTAATTTATTATAAAAGCGTGGTATCTATATTTTGTTTTATTTCTCAAATAAACCTTTTAAACTTGAGAAACAGAACTACCTCTTGGCTCAGTGGGGTCAGGGGGATTCTAAGAGAGGGGTGTTATATAGGGGTAGTCATCCAGAACTCATGAACTGGACATAAAGATATATCAATAAGGGTTTCCATTCAGTATCGCAGACTAGGCATTGACTTAGCTGTAGTGTTGAATTGAATCCTCTTACAAAGTGGGGGCTCGAGCCGGGATATTCTGGGTTCGATTTATCACTTGTGCAGATTAATGATTAATACAGTGTGCTAAATGACAGGAGACATACATCCGGTCGGATCACCACGCTGTGTTACGCTGTAAAGCACTCCTCAAAGGAACGCTCTAAGGAAACGGGCTGTTTTGCAAAAATAAAATACAAACTTCTGTAAGTCAGGAAGGAACTCAAATTCCAGAATGACGACACTGGTAGACATCAAAATAGCCAGAGAGCACTTCTTACATAAGCTATTTGTGAGAGGTGAGTGGACTCATCAGGACCAAACGGTCTGGTTGCAGGCAATCGCGCAACAGGTCACTGAATCAGGGTCAGATACATGGAGAGATCAGGGTCCATTACATGTGGCCCTGAGTGAGTTATACATGGCTCCTAAAGTAAAAGATGAACACGACAAGATGGTTAAGATAGCGGCATATTTGTATCTATATATGGGAGCCATGCAGGACAAATGTGCTGAAGGCCAAGATCTGGCAAGTAGGCAACAGCTGGCGTTAGAAAAGGCCCAATCTGACCTGGTCTTTTCTGAGCAGAGGCTGCAGAGGAGCCAGGAGTCAGAAAATGATAGTAGGCAGTATATCATTAAAATAAAAGAGGACATGGATAGACTGCAACAGGAGAAGGCTGACCAGGATACCAGATCTCTGGCCTTGCAGAAGGAGTACCAAGAAGGTTTGGACTCCCTTCTGCAGAGCCAGAAAAAGCTGGAGCAACAACTGGACTTCAACAGGGCATGCACAGAGCAGGTAGTCACCCTGCAAATTCGATTAGACAGAGAGAAAGAGGAAAGCAATAAATTGATTCTGAAATACCTGGATACCCAGGCAGAGTTTGATCAGGAGCGCCAGAAAGCTGGTGCCTTCCAAAGGCAAAGGGACGACCTGGCGGCACAGATGCAGGCTCTTAGTCAGGAAAGGGATACCTTAGGCCAGGAAGTCTGCCACTTAAAAAGGAAAATGGAAGAAAATCACCTGGCCCTCCAGGGACTGGGTGACCTCCAAAAAGAACACCAGAACTTGTTAGAGCACACCAGGAGGGTGGAGGATGCTCTGGCAAGAAAGGAGCAGGCCAATAGGGACACAGCTCAGGAGGTAACCCTCCTGCAGCAGAGACTGGCCCAGTACTCCAGGACCAATCAGGAGGCACAGAGAGAAAATGAGGCTCTCTGTCAGCACAATGATAGGCTCCAGCAACAGGTAGCCATGCAGGAGAGACTGATCGAGTCTAGTAAGGCCTTAACTGAGGAACTGAAAGCGCAGGCTCTTGCATTGCAGCAGGAAGCAGGGGCAGATAGAGATGAGGTTAGCTGGGAAAGAGAAACTCCTGGGCATAACCTCAGGAGCCCTAGTACCAGAGGCCTTCATCTCTCCCAGTCCCTAGACTCTGCCACTCCCATGTCCCCTCACGCACATGAGCCCAGGGCCACGGGGATGGCAGATTACTATCCAGCTAGAAGTATGGGGCTCATAGGCCAGTACCTCCCAGGAATGGATGGGCGGGTATCCGGGTATGGGCACCCAAGCACAGTGCAATTTAGTGGGGAACCCCAGAAGAGTAGGCCCATTAAGGGCATCCTGAAAACCTCTGCCCAGTTAGGTCAGTGGGGGGATACCCAGCATATCCTGGTAGCAAGGAGGGATCTGAAGACTCCTCTGAGTGTCACAGGACACAGGAGACCAGGTCCCCACATTCTGCCATCCATTCCCAGGCTCGCAGAATCCGGGAAAACCTGGAAGATCAGCCGGGCACCTCTGGGAGCAGCGCTTCTGAGTCGGAGGATGAATGGACCAGGGTTACCCGAACCAAAAAGGCCAATAAGGCAAAAAGCGCCTTGCTTAAGGACCCATTGAAACAAATAAAGGCAATAAGGAGTGTCATCACGCCTTATCATAAGAACGCCAAGTATTCTGTTTGGGAACACTTGGAGCTCTATGAGCAAATGATGGAGACTTTCCATTTGAAGGACAGCCAAAGCAGTATTCAATATGTAAAGTGGACCTTCTCACCAGAATACTCCAGTTTCTTTTCAGGGCTGGAGGATCAAAACCATTCAAGATGGTCCACCTATAAGGCGGCCATCTTGAAACATTTTTCTGTTCACAGAAATCCTCAAGAGGCTCGCAAGGCAGCCTACAATTTGCAATGTGGGGAGGATCAGGCCCCACAAGAGTTTGTGCAAGAATTAAAACGTGCTTTTGCGCAGACCACCAGAAGGGTCCGCACGGATAGCAGAGAATTTATCAATATGTTTTTCCATGCCTTACCCAAATACATAATGACCCAGCTCGTGAGAGATTTTCATGAGAAAAGATCTTTAGACTGGGTCATTGAACAGGCTACCCGGATCTATGAGGTGCAGAAGCCTATCGAAAATAAAAATAATGCGCCGAAAAACCCTAAAACCAACAGCACCCCTGCTGCTGCCAAGGTGGCAGAGGTAAAGGTTGCCCCCGTTTTAGATTTGGAGATGGGGGGCCTAAAAACCTGCCTGCACCAAATAATTCACAGCCCAGAAGGCCCTCGGGCCAGTCACAGACAGGGAGTCGAGGAGGTAGTCCCACAAATGGGGTCCCCCGCTCCCCTGACTATGTAAGTCCCCGCTACAAGGGAAACCTACCAATCCTGGGTTATGTGTGGACTCCTCCAGCCCAAGGGGGGGATCCAGCCAAGCACCTGACCCGGGGAACTTCCCTCCTAACTTCCCCCAGGAGGGCAGAAATTCACCAAATCCTGGGCAGAACTTTTTCCCCAGGTATCCACCCAATTTCCAGCCCCAAAATCATCCATCCTTCTTTCCCCAATTCCCTGAGCCCAGACAACCTAATCCAGGAGAGGGGAGGCCAAGGGTGGAGGGGTACCAAAATCTTCCCAATCAGGGGTACTACCAGAGAAGGGATAGCTACCCTTCGCGGGATCAGCCTAGGGGAGAAAATAGAGCCCCGTATCAGCCTGAGCGGGTTTCACAACTTGAGCGCCAGGTCCAAAATATGGCACGGGATCTGGGTCACATACTGAGGGCTCAACAGAACCCTCAGATGAGCATGCCACCGCAGAATGCCCCAAACTCTGGACCTGGTGCTCCAGAACAATGACGGGGGCAGCACCCCGATAATCCACCGGTTCCCAGGGAGGAGGCACAAGGGGAAGGGGGGTGTAAAGCCTTGGAGGAAGCTTCCTTCCCAACTTGTAAACAGCCCCTGGAAAACCAGGAACCGGAAACAAAATCTCCTACCCCTGAAAGCCTGCCTCCCAAGGAGCATAGGGGGGGTAGGAGAAACAAAGGACCCAAACAGACCCACTTTGTGGAGGAGGTACAGGTCTTCCAATTTGAGGGAGAGGGATCCTCAGAAGATCCTGGGAAAGGGATCTTCTCCTTCAGAGATGGGGGAACTCCTCCCAAGGAAAAATGGGTCACAAGGGATTCCAATCCAGACTGGGGAGATGTGGAGACTGAGCTACCGCCGCCCATCATCTCATCCCAGAACCGACAATGCCAAAATCCCCTGGTTCAAACCCATCCTGGTGACTGCCTCCAAAAAGGGGGGGCGGCCCAGAACCGGAACCAGGGGAACCCACAATGGCTATGATCTCCAGTTGCCAACTTTTTCTTTCAGATTCCCAAGGCTCTCCAAAGAATTCTGCCCAAATCTCTTCTCTCGCCATGTTCAAAACCAGAAAGTTAGCCCACCAGTTGTCCAAAAATGTGCATTATCTGTGACCCCTTGAGGAGAAGGAGGGAAGATACTATGCCCCGGTACAAGTACAGGGGCAAGGTACAATTTTGGCACTGGTGGACACTGGATCCCAAGCTACCCTTCTGTCCAAAAGGGCCTTTGAGGAACTAAATGCAGGAAGGGGGGAGAATTACCAAATTCCTCTCACCTCCCTTCCTGGACAACTGCAGAACTTTGACGGAAAGGAAATTCCCATTGAGGGGACTGCAGAATTGGACATTAAAATTGGGTGACACAAGGTGAAACACCCGGTCATAGTAGTGACTCCAGAGGGCACCCCTTGTTTACTAGGGAATGACCTCCTGAGAAGGTTGTCACCCCTAATAGATTGGGACCCAGACTAGCCGACCAATAAAATTAAAACAGAGTGTCAACCATGTTAGTTTAAACATCACCTGCCACATGGTTGAACAAAAATCTGATCAAGTAGAATTTCACTTCCAGAACAACCAAACTCCAGACGTTACAATAATAGCAGTAGGAAAACAGACTGGTGATGGGGGGTCCTCTCTATTTCTGAAAATCAACCTTCCTTCCAGTTTAAGGTGGTGTTCCACACTGGAAGGAAACACCCTGAAATTCTTTACTAATCCACAATCAGAAACTCCCACTCCTATAGTCCAGAAAGATGTGAAATCAGCTCAGAGCCTGGCTGATATTCAGAAAATTGGAGAGCAGTTGTTCATCCCTGTTCAGTTAAATGATGGGAAGGACTCTGTTCTCGCCCGAGTGTGTGTGAACAACAGTAAGAGCTTCATCAGCGAAACCGTGTTTCGCCAACCACCAAATGATCCAGCCATTCCCACATTCAAACTGACAGACAAATGGGAAATGGACCTGGAAGCACCCAATTCCAAACATCTCCTGCCAAGCAGGTGTATGCTCAAAATCTCCATTGGCAACAAGAGCATAGTCCATGATTGTTGGGTCGTGCGAGACGTCACTGCCGCCTTTTACTTAGGCAGTGACATTCTCAATCGCTTTGCCATTAGTTTGGACCTAATAAACTTCAAAGCTTGGTCCCTATTAGAGGATAATCCCATGGGCTTTGATGATCCAGAAAAAGCATTTAGGTCAGCTCAATTGCGACCTTATGCAGTTGAAATTCAGCTCAAAGAGGAAGTCACCATCCCAGAAAGGACCCGACAATTCTACCTGGAAGTGAAAGTTAAAAGAGGACAAAAATTGCAAAACCCTGATGCTTATATTCATCTAAATGCTTCTCTCCAACAGAAAGGGTTAGGGGTAAAACCAACACCATTAGTCAACATAGAACATGACACCATTCCAATAGAGGTGGATAACAGCGACTTACAGAGTATTACTCTAGCCGCAGGCACCACTATTGGAATGGCGATTGATGACCGACATTTCTCCGTTGATTCAGGAAATGAACTGTTAGGACCAATCCCCAAGGACTGTTTTGACAGTGACAGTGAGGACAATACAACACCAGACAGGATTTTCACCCGGCATGGAGGGAACTTCCTGGAATACACTTCTTGCCCTAATGGTAAGGAAGATGTGACTTGTGGCTTCAGGAGGGATGAGGTGATTTTCCAGGTCCATGAGGGCTGCCTTTCCCTCCTGAAGCCTCCAGTCCAAATCAGCACTCTGACCAGGGACTTCTCCACCCAGCTGGAGGAGGCCGCTGAGATAGCCAAACCAGAAGTCTTTCCAGGCTTCAGGCAGATGGTGGAAGAGAGAGTCAACCTAGCTGATGCCTGTGTGACTCTGGAACAGAAGCAAAAGTTGAAACAAGTTTTCTTGGATTTCCAAGATCTCTTTGCGGTAGACTCATATGACTGTGGTCGCACCGACATCCACGCAACAACAATTCCCACAGACCCTGGAATGACTCCAGTGTTTGTGAAGCAATATTGTTTGCCTCTCGCATCCATGGAGTCCTTTACTGAAATAATTAAGAACCTTGAGTCCCGGGGAATAATACGTCCAGTACACAGCACCTTCAATAATCCGGTGCTGGGAATATTGAAGCCAAACGGCCAGTGGAGACTCTGCGCCGACCTTAGGGAGCTTAACAAACGGGTCCATACTTCCCGATGGCCTCTGCCCTACCTTGACCAAGGGCTGGCCCAGATTCAAGGGTTACAAGTATTCACTGCAATAGACCTGACCAATGGATACTGGACCGTGCCTGTCAGTAGGGAGGACCAATACAAACTGGCTTTTACCTTTGGGGGCCAGCAGTACACCTGGACCCAGACTCCCTTCGGATACCTCAACTCCGGCAATGAATTCAACATTTTCCTACATAAGGCCATGCCCGACCTGGGTGCGAGGGGTAACCTCACTTATGTAGATGATGTCCTCATCAAAAGTTCATCTGTGAAGGAACACATAGCGGAGATCCGTTATGTTCTGACACAGTTGAGGGCCGCCGGAGCAAAACTTTCCTTTCAGAAAGCACAGTGGTGTAGAACCCGTGTTAATTTCTTGGGGCATGAGATTACTCCTCAGGGTCTCTGTCCCCAAGAAAAGAAAGTGGAAGCACTCCAGAAACTGAAAGACCCCACAACTCTGCGGGAACTAAGGAGCCTCCTTGGACTGACTAATTACAGCAGAAAGTTCATTGAAGGCTACGCAGAGATCACTAGACCCCTGATTCATCTCTTGAAGGGGGGGTCAAGTGGGAATGGGGTCCAGAACAATCCGAGGCGGTAAGACAACTCAAAAGAAGCCTCGCACAAGCGCCTTGCCTAGCTTATCCTGTCAGAAACAAGGAGTTCTTCCTGGAGACAGGGTTCTCTAATACGTGTTTGACGGCAGTATTATACCAAAAGCATGACACGGTCAATAAAATAATCTCCTATGCGACCAAAACTTTATCCTCTGTGGAGGAAAAATTCAACAATAGTGAGAAGGCACTCCTGGCAATCATGTGGGCATTGAAGAATTACCGCCCGTTTATCCAGGGGGAACACATCACAGTGGAGACTCCACACCAGCCTCTGCAATATCTCCAAAGTGACAGAATCCGGGCCGGAAATGTGAGTAATTCCCGAATTACTTCCTGGATTCTGTCAATGCAAGGCTTTCCTGTGGAGGTCAGATATGGCCAAAACAAGAAGAGTCCCCTCGCGCAAGGTCTGGCTGACTTGCATGATTGTGCCAGAGAAAACTGTCTTGAGGACGAAAGTCTAAAAATCAAGAACAACATGGAGGCATACCTTAATTGCCCACACAAAGTCTTTGAAGAAGACAAGTGTGAGGGAATGCCCATTGTCTATGTGGATGGATGCTCGTATCATGTTGACAACCACGGGGAGAAAGAACTGGTGGCCGGCGTAGGGAATGCCTGGGTGAAGTAGTTTCCAGAACCCTCCGCTGGATACAAAATTGGTCCCCAAAGTAGTCAGGTGGCAGAGTTGATGGCTGTGCATCAGGCCATCCTCACTGCTGTCCAACATCAACTCCACGAACTGGTCATAATCACCGATTCGGATTATGTACCGAACGGGTTCGTGGAGCACCTGGTTAATTGGAAAACCAGAGGCATGTTATGTGCTAATAACAAACCCCTGAAACATGGGAAGTTAATCCAAAACATTGATGATCTGGTCACCTCGAATGGGATGACCATCTACTGGAAGAAGATCAAGGGTCATTCCAAAGTAGAGGGACCAGACAAAACTGGAAATGACTTAGCTGATCAGCTGGCCAAAACCGGGGCCATCCAAGGGGATCTAATTGAAATAGAGTCCCTGGTGGGGGTAATCCAGGTCACTGCTATCACTAGGTCCCAGACAAATGCTCACAATGATCTTTCAACTGCACAATGGAGTAAGGAGACCCCTGATGCTGATTTAATTACAGCTCAGAAGGGGGATCCAATTATTGGTAAGTTTTACCAACACCTTGAGGACCCTGAGAACTTTTCCCTGACGGATACCGATTACATTGGGAAAGAGGACCTAAGAGTGTTGATGAAATGTCCAAAAATGTTCAGAATTGCTGGTAAGGAAATCCAAAGCTGGCCACGATCAGTGGGTGGTTCCTACCTCATTCCGAAGCCTGATGTTAAGTCACGCCCATGATGCGGCCACCGCCGGTCATAGGGGGTTTCACACAACACTGGAAATCTTAAGAGAGGTTGCATACTGGTCACACATGGGGCAGGACCTCAACCAATACTTGAAGGGGTGTCTTGTGTGTGCACAATTTCAGCCATCATCCCTCACACACCGTGCGCCTCTCCAAAAGAGGGGGATGACACTGCCATGGTCAGATTTGCAAATCGACTTTGTAGGCCCTGTAATTCGCTCGTCTAGAGGAAACAAGTACATGTTGACCGTTACATGCTTGTTTACCAAGTGGGTGGAATGTGTCGCAGCCCCAAACTACAAGGCAGAAACAGCAGCTGCCCTGATGATTAAACACATCTTTTCCCGTTTTGGTCTACCTCAAAGGATTGAGTCAGACAGAGGTAGCCACTTCACCAGTGAAGTAATGACAAAGATGTGGGAGATACTAGGGGTTAAAAGGAAGCTACACATTGCTTACAGGCCAGCTTCTTCTGGAGCAGTAGAGAGATATAACCAAACCATTGTGAGCATCTTAAAAAAGTTGGTGGCAGATAATGGGCCAAGTTGGGATATCCGATTACCTCTGGTCCTAATGGCCATCAGATCTACCCCTTCATCTGCAACCAAAATGTCACCATTTGAGTTGATGACTGGACGCAAGATGGTGCTTCCCCAGCATTTGCTCTACAGAACCCAAGAGCAAACGTTGATAAATGCCTCCACAACTCACGAGTATGTGGAGAATTTAAGGAAACACCTTCAGCATGCTTTTGCCTATGCTCAGCGGAATCTAGAAAGATCAGCCGAGAGCATGAAGACCCACTATGATTTAAAAACTACCCGAAAGGAATATAAGGTGGGTGATCGGGTCTATCTATACAATTTCCAAAGGAACCAGGCCAAACAGCGAAAATTCTTGCCTACATGGAAGGGACAGTTTGAAATTATAGACAAGATCTCCCCTGTTGCCTATAAGATCTGCATCCCCAAAGGCAGTCTGGCGGAGGGGGAAGACAAGTGGGTACATATAAATCAGCTAAAGTGTTGCCATCCCAGGCTGTTTTTCGAGATTACAATTGGTTGATGGCACTGTTGTACTTATTTATTTATTTATTTATTTATTTATTTATTTATTTGTTTGTTTGTTTGTTTGTTTGTTTGTTTGTTTGCTTGTTTGTTTATTTAAACATTTAGATAGCACACCAAACCCAGATTTATCTAGGCGCTTACAGGGTGTGGCGCGCTCTATAAATAATAAACAAACAAACAAACATACATCTTAAGAGATTGGTTAAAGGCATACATTTCACTTGATCACAGAGGCATAAGTAGAGGTTTCAGGGTATAATACAGGTTAGCATTATTTACACAGGTAGCATAGGTGACAGTATATTTGCTAGATTTGGGCGGCATCTTGTTTGAACATCATGGTCTTATTATCAGCAGCTATCAAGCAGCCACTCAGTATGCAGCGTTTCTACCCTCAGCTAGATGTGGCACCCTGTGCAGCCACTGCTATATTCAGGCAAATGGCACGTCATGTGTTTGTGGACGTAGCATCATAGATGCATTGAGTGCTTTGGGGGATTGAGAGAGACCAGGGGAGTGGAGGAGGACCATGAGGAGTGGAGGGAGTCTGTTAGGGACACTTGTTTGGAGTTTGGGGGATTGGAAATACATATTTTTTATGTGTAGTATTTTTAGTACAGCCGCAGCTAACAGCAAATGGCCATGAAGGGCTTTTCAATAAAAGCATCTATTGAAAAGCATGTGCGTAGACAGGTCAAGGCTTTTCTTCACTTTATTGGCTGTATGAGTAGTCGCAGTTATATTTAAAGCCATGTTTATAAACTATAAATTGTATGTGCAATAATCATAGATCTATGTGGATGACACAGTACAGAATTTTATCTGTGTGTGTTATTTGATCTGCTTAGGTGTTCTCTTAAATCATTCGAAGGTTTGAAGGCCGATTTAGTTTGGGTTTGGGCTTGTAGAAAAATGTACGTGTCACTGCGGATACAAAGCAAGGTCTGAAGACGAGTCAAATAATCGCAGCTATGAATGAGGCTGGGTGGGGAAAAATTGATTTCTATGAGTTTCATTGTTGGTTATTGGTCGTTGTTACTGTTCTATTTGTGTAGCTGTTTGGGATTGGTTGTAGTGAATATATGTCATCCATTTTAGTAGTTTTATTGGTATATAGTCCATTTTTTTTTTGTATTCATTTTGCAAAGTATAAAAGCCACAGTTTTCTGCAGTTTCAGCATTTTAATTCCAAAACTCTCACTGTGCACATGGCAGGAGTGTGGCTGGCCGATGTGAAAGTAAGTGTTAAGTAATATTTATATATTTGAAGATTTATTTGCATTGTTGTGTGTGTTGGTTATATTAAGCACTGCTATCAGGTGCTGTTTATTATAATTTTTTTTCATCTGCTCTGATTTGAAAGGGGCCCCTAGGGGTCCCTCAAGTGTATGGAAACAAGGCGAGTCACCACACACGATAGATACGCCAGACACGAGGTTGTATTCCCAAAGCTAGGGTTTATTGCAAAGCAAAAGTCTCAGTTGACCAACTCGGTCTCACGCCCCGCGACGTGTATCTCTAGACCTCGAGGGACGCAAGAGAGTGAATTACGTACATCAGTTACATATATACAAAATGCATATCAAACAATCAGCTATGACATGTTCCTCACCCCCCTTTATTGGGTTTCTTTGAACTTGGTGTGATGATGGACATTTTCGACAACTATGACACCTTCAAACATCTATTCTAGTAACAATTTGCAAATTGTGAGTGCGGAGACATCTTTCAGTTGTTGAACAGAACACAGCGCTTCTGTTCTTGGAAGGGAGCTACATATGGGGGGAGAGTTGCATTCCAGAGCTTGCTATCTATGAGGTGCTATTCGTGTCCTGGGAGCCGACACGCTCTAACGGGGCTCAGCAAAGGGGGGCTATAAGAAGAGCATAATTCAAGCCTTTTGCTGCTTTATTCTAACATATTCTACCATATAACGAGACTGGCTGGCAGCTGCGAAATGATTAAATGCCCTGCAGCTCTGCTTCAAGGCTACATTCGGGAGGGAGCCGGGCATTCTTTCTGGCGCTGCCTTCATTGTGCCCTGCGACCTTGTCCTTTTACGTGCAGACAACAATGTTTTACAGTCGAGCAGTGTAAGCAGAAAATGTACTTCGAAGCAATAAGAACAGAAAGCAATGAGCAATGGTTAGAAAACAAAATGTCGATTCTTGTTACATCAAAATGGCCGTTCATTGGCAAACTCGGAAACCTATATTCTGTCATATCATGCATGAGACGGTTGGCCCACGGCCATCAAAATATGTTTGTGGTCACACAGTAGAGGTATCCATTTGTCTAGACTGACAAACCCTCCTTTGGCCGTATGTCAAACGTCTCATCTATTTATTGAAACCTCCTCTAGTGATGATGAGTCTGAAGTACTTATGTCTGAATTTTGCATGCTATCGTAAACATCATCGTCTTCATCAACATCTATAGCCATCAACTCTTTTACTGTTCTCATCTCATTTGTGTCTTGGTCAGCTCGACCATGAGTTTGTTTTTTTCTTGTCATCATATGCATACATCCCTCCGTACATCCCTCAGTTATTTCAGCGCAAACTATTGGTAAGCAGTGTATGCAACAACAGCACGTTATGAATATTCCAAACACCACTACTAATATCGAAATCAACTTCCATCCCCAAGAACGCAGTAATCCCCAAAACCAAGACCCTATTCCCCAGCTTCCTTCTTCAGTAGGGAGTTCGGAGCTTAGGACATGCATTTTCTTTATCGCTTCAAAGATCGTAGGGGAGTAGTCATCGACATATACACAACATGCTGATCCCACTATTTTGCAAATTCCCCCATGATCAACCAGGATCACATCGAGAGCCATTCTATTTTGCAGCGTCATTAACCTGATTCCTCTTTCCTCAACGTCATGTTAAATAGTATATCTGTCGTTGTGTTTATGGTATTTTTTAGTATTCTGGACAGCTGCCTTATATTATAGGAGTTCACCATCTGCCCTAAGAATGGATTGAATGATTTTGCTACATCAGCTGCTATCAAAACACCCTTGTTAGTCCTTTTTACTCTAGTTCTGGATAGTCTGGCCATGTCTGCTGTTTCTAAGAGGAATACTCCTGGGAACAGTAGACCTAGGTAACATGTACCTCCCCAGTTTCTGGGCAACCAAGGATATGCTTTCTCTCCACATATAAAATAAACTGGATCTCCCACATATACTGGTTCTATTTCCCATTTCAATACCACTGTATTCATGCATCCAGTATATGTTCCGACTGAAAAAGAGTCTTTCTTTTTTAGACAAAAAGGGACAGTTCTTGGGCTATAATTCACTGTGTAAAATGGGGGGGATTGCATCTTTGTCCCCTTCTGTTCTTACACGAAACGTCATTACAGATGTTTTTTTCTGGTGGGGACAATCTATCTCGTCTATTTTGTCGTGTTATCTTCCGCGTACTTTTCCTCGTGGGCTCTGGGGCCATTACTTGTGCTTTATGGAATATGGAACAACCCACAGGCTTCATTATTATTTCCTCAAACTCATTCATGTTGGTTCTGTCTAATTGACCCATACTACTCTCATTCCATTTCCAATAGAACATTGCACTTAAAGATGCACTACATGCAGAACTTAATGGTAATGGCTGTACATACCACCCTATTCCTTTCCCAGCATGCTGTGGTAAATAGGCACATACCCAGCAATTGTTTTCTTCAGAATTGCATGTGTCATGTTCATCATTAATAACAACGTGTTATTCCCGAAACCTTCCCTGTGTCTTTATTCGATTGGGGGCAGGGTATAAGTAATCACCTGAACCGGGCTTTCAGTAGTGGCTATATTAACTATTGGTAAAAACATTTCTAATGGGTGTATCGATTCCACATACCATAATATTAGGGCTGTCGTTATTAGTGCTACCACGCTCATAAAGCACATAATTATTGTCAGCGTCGGCATACAATTCGTTTTACCATGCGTTTTTCTTAAGCTTACGGTCTTTATAATTGACTCATTCTCAGCAGTGGTGCAGGAGGAGGCTGGAGCCGGTCTCGACATGTTTCTCATCGTCCTTCTTCTTCCTTATTACAGTTCTTCGTGGATATCTCTCTTCGTTGCACTTGCTCTGATGTCAATAAGTTCAACGGAATTGTCACAGTTCAGTTTTGCCAGTCCTTTATAGCCTGGATTTGCTTATTTATTTTTAGGCAAGATCACTTGTCCTTTCTCATACTGCTCAGAGGACTTTTGATCAGTTAACTTATTGCCTTAGTACCATGTGCGCCCGGCTTGTCCGCTCTGGTTCCAGACACATGTACTTTTTATGATCGCACCGAGGAGCTGCAAGTCTTGAATTGTCCGACTTGCACAATTCTCACGCTTCTCTCTTCTACACCTCTAGTTCCTTCTCCGTCCATGAGCAGAACCAGAGGTTGACATAAACACCAAAAAAACTGTGGATCACTTTGTCTTTCGAGGCCGCAAATTGTATCGCCTTACTCCTGGTATCGTGTGATCCGTGAACAGTGCCGGTGCACTTCCAGATTCAGGCTCATAGTCAGCCTGTGGCATTACTGCAGGTGCTGGTGTGTGCCGCGCCAGTGATGCAGATTCCGTTTTTGGCGTGCTGGCAAGTGCTGGTGGGCACCAAAGGGGTACACGTTTCGTTTCTGCTGGTATTTGCAAGGCAGATTTCGTGTCGGCCAACAGTGATGTCGATTCTGTTGGCCAACGTCGGGGCACTCTTTGCCCTTCCCTCTTTTTGGCAATCGTCTCAGGCTTTGTTTTGAGTTTCACTTCTCGTTTGGGCAGATTTGGTGGCTGCTTACTGGCAACAGTTTCTTCTGTTTCTGGGACCGCTGTCTCTTTCCGGTCATCTGGGTCAGGCAAGTCTTTCAGTGAAGTTGGAATCTTTTTGGCATGGGTGGCAGGGATCCACGACTTCCGTCCATCCACCAGTATCGCCGTCTGGGTTGCCAAGAGTACTTGATAGGGGCCCGCCCTAACAATGACTTTCTTTCAAAAATGTTTAGCAGCACCCAGTCTCCTGGCTCCAGCGCGTGCCCCGGACCGGTGTATCTCACTGGTAATGCCTCCTGCACCTGCTGATGAATCAAACACAATTTCTGCATTAAAAGGCCACAATAAGTACTAAGCGCAGGATGTTCTACCTCTCTAAGTCGTTTTGGCTGAGGTGCGCACCAAACATTTGCCGGCCTCCCCATTACGATTTTGTACAGGGAGAGCCCAGTTTTAGCCTGTACAGACGTACGCATGCAAAATAGCGCTATTGGTAATGCATCCATCCAACTCAACTTGCTTCCCGCACATATTTTACTGATCTTTGATTTGAGAATCCCGTTGTGCCTCTCCATATGACCGGCTGAACTCGGATGCCTTGAACTATGGAATCTCTTATCGATCTGAAGACCTACATATATCTGTAACACCACTGCACCCACAAAATGTGGGCCATTATCGGACCATAAGACACGGGGCAAGCCAAATCGGGAAAAGTATTCCTTAAGCATTACTTTTGCCGTGCTCATTGCTGTGCAGTCCTTCAAGGGATATGCCTCCACCCACTTACTGAAAGCACAGATCACCACTAAGACGTATTTTAAGTTTTGGCATCTCTCCATCTCTATGAAATCAAAATGGCTTACCTCAAACGGCATAGAGGGCGGGCAAAAACTGCCTACCTCTCTGCATTCTTCTTTATGTTTACATTCTGCTATACTGTAGATAGGTTCTGTATTATCTTTTTCACACAGATGTGGGTAGGGCTGCGGGCCATTGTGACCATTGCAGTCACATAGGAATTTGGCAACATCCAGTTTCAAGTTCCCTTGTCCACCCAACAACCTTCCAGATCTAACTCAGCAGAGCCCTCTGCCCACCCTTGTATTTCATCGGCCGTAGCTTCGGCCTGGATTTCTTTGACAGTGGCAACCCCATTTTCTATCATACAGGGTACTTCCTCAGTCTAAACCGTCATCATTTTGGTATTTAAATCAGTGACAGTTTGTTTTTTGCAATTCTGTCTGCAAACACGTTTCCCTCTCCTACTTTGCATGTTACCTTTTTGTGTGCCTCGCATTTCACTATTGCGTGAATGCAGACAGCAACCGTACAATCAAAGGGCCATGTTGAATTCTGGCACCATGTAATGTCAAAAACCCTCTCTCAGACCAGAGTCGACCAAAGTTAAGAACCACCCCAAAAGCATACTGACTATCAGTATATATATTTACATTCAAATTTTCAGAAATCTCGCAGGCTCTGGTTAATCCTATTATCTCTGCGGCTTGTGCCGAATTGTAGGGGATTCTTTTGCTTTCTACAACGCTCTCTAGTGTAGTGATAGCATATGCGGCAGTTGTCCTGCCATCTGGTAATTTAAAACATGAGCCGTCACAAAATAACTCTCCATCTGGCTCTTTCTGTGGGGTATTACTTAAATCAACTCTCCCCTTGGTTTCTTCCGTAGTGACCATTAAGCAATCGTGGGGGGGTGATTCATTCTCCCCAATTTCTTTTATGGGTAGTGGCATTAATTCTGCAGGATTCAAAGCGCTACACCTCATAATTTGGATATGGGGCGCGAACAAGATAATCTCATATCTTGTCAATCTAGCAGAGGTGAGGTGTTGCTTCTTTGTCCTATTTAATAGAACGTCTACGGCATGGGGCACCATCAGAATTAAAGTGTGCCCCAATACCATCCCTTCCGTTTGTTTCACTGACAGAGCAGCCGCCGTGACAGATCGTAAACATCGTGGTAGTGCGCGCTACAGGGTCCAGCGCAGAAGAAAATTAGCAGCATGGCCTATTTCTTCCACCTTGTTCCTGTGTCAAAACCGCCAATGCACATCCTTCACTTTCACACACAAACAGTCTAAAAACTTTCTCATAATTCGGCGTGCCCAAAACTGGAGCCGAGCATAATGCAGTTTTCAATTGATCAAATGCTTTCTGACATTCCTCATCCCAATGCAACGGCATAACCGCATCTTTTGTAGTCAAATTCACCATCGGTTTCACAATTAACGCAAAATTACCAATCCATTGTCGGCAATATGAAGCCATGCCTATTATGGCTCTGATTCCTTTTTGTGTCTTTGGAATAGGCATACAAGAAATACTTTCTATGCGTTCTTTCGAAAGTAGTTAGCCCAAATAGGCCACCTCCTTTCGATTATATTGAAATTTCTTCAAACTAGCTTTATGGCCATGTGCCGCTAGGTGTGACAGTAGTAATACAGTGCTTTCTTTACAAATCTCCTCTGTGTCAGCAGCTAACAATAGATTGTCTATGTATTGCAAGAGTACACAACCCACTGGTAATTCTAGCATGTCTAGCTGCTCTTTTAATGCTCTACTGTAAATACTTGGACTTTCCGTGTAACCTTGCGGAATCCGCGTGAATGTAAATGATCGTCCTCCTAATGTGAACGCGAACAAATATCTGCTGTTCTTGTCCACTGGAATGCTGAAGAACACGTTTTTCAGATCAAATACACTAAAATATTCTGCTGAAACAGGAATCATTGTCAATATTGTAGTGACATCTGGCACTAAAGGAAATTGTGTATTGTACTTCATTGCCTCCTTTTTTTAAACTGGAAGAATCGGGCTGTTGCATGTTCTGCCTGTAATTTCTTCAATTACCTCTAATTTCACCAAATCTGTAACAATACTCTTCAATCCTTTTTCACCTTCAGCTGAAATTCGGTATTGGGGAATTCGCGGTAGGGTAACACCTTCTTTCAAAATGATCTTTACTAGCTCTATCTTCAAGCATCCTACATCGTTGTCATGCATTGCCCATTTACAGGTTGGCACTTTACTTAGTTCTCCTGGTAAAGTTTCAGACATGAATTCTGACACAGGGGCATCGTGTGGCCAAATCGTTAGGAACACCCCGTCTGCTGTGCAATGTATAACGGAACCTAATTTTTTCAACAAATTTAAACCCAACTTATTCTCCCCACAATTTTCTGTTAAAAGGAAAGGACAATGTTCAGTGAATGGTCCTATAGTAACTGGGACTGGTGTGGACACTGGGTTTATGACTGTGTACCTGCAAACCCTACGGAAACATTCTTTTGCCCTGACAGTGGTATATCCGGAATCAAGTGGTGGTCTATTGAACACTTTTGCACTCCTGTGTCTACAAGAAATCGGTGCTCCTCATTCCCGACTCTCATTTCTACGTAGGGTCCTCTCTGATTCATGGTAATAGACACTGGTTCTGACCCCTGTCCTGGGCTGCCCTATTGGGGAAATAACACATCGTCCGAGGTGTAATCATTGCTATTACAGTAATACATGTTTGACTGTGTATCAAAAACGTTCCCACTCTTTCCTCTATTTCCCCCACTCTGGATTCCATACTGTTGGTTTTGCTGTCCCTGACTCTGATTAGGGGCATTTTGGTTTTGGGCTTGGTTTTGATTACCTCCGTTATTGTGGTGCTGCTGCATACTATTCCTATTTGGTCCATTTGCTCCTTGGTGTCCTCTATGCTGTCTCCTCTGACCAGACCCATTTCTATTCTGCAGATGCGGACATTGCGCTCACCAGTGTCCTTCCTCCTTACAATACGCACACTGATTTGGTCCCACTGTTCCCCCATGCATTTTCAAATTACTCCTTCCTTGTGTATTCCCTCTCCCTCTTTTGTGTCCTACTACTTGCTGTAGTAGTAACCGTGTTTTCAGATTTACCCTATCCTTCTCCTGTTTCTCTTTTTCCCCAGTCACTCTGTGCTCATAATATTGGGCCATGTGTAATACTTTGCCCAGCGTTTTTGCTTGCCATGCACTCTCTGATGTCATTATTAGATCCTGGATTGGAAGTTTTAACCCCCTCACATATTTGTCAACAAATAACCTCTTTCCCGCGTCCGAGCCCACATCCTGCCCACTGCAGTCTGTGAATACTTCTTCAAATCTGTTAAAATAATCTGTAGCTAACTCATCCTTGCCTTGTACACATACAGTCAATTTGTCCCATTGAATTCTTTTCTCTGGGACAATTTCTTTTAATTTCTGCACTATACGTGCTGGTAATGCTACCAGGTTCGGTTCCGGTGTTCCTCCAACCGCTTTATTCCTGTCTTCTATTATCAAGTCCGCCCATGTGGCGCCAAAGGTCGTTGGGTCATCCACCTTTCTTATTTGTTTCCATATGTCTGCTGGCAGGATCACTGGGAATATTAGGTCTATGTCACCCATGGTAAGCACGGATGATTGCAGGCAGGACTCTACTTCCTTGTAAAACCCTGCAGGATTCTTTCTTATATCAGGAATCATCTGCTTTATGTTGTTCACCTCCTGTCTGGAAAAGGGGACATGCACATATTGGGCGGTATGATGGGCTGGTGTTACCTGCGCCGTTACATTGCCCGCTGCGGAAACCTCTACTTTGGGCACAAAGGTAGGTGGGACCTCTCTCATAGGAAATGCCCCACTTACTGTCCCTCACCCTTCTCTCATGTGTAACAATATTCCCAGATCAAGCGATATGGCTGTTTCTCCTGTCCCTCGCTCTAGTGCTCTTATATATATACTGCCATTATTTCGGGTGGGCTGGCCTTATCGTTTTTTATATCTTTGTCTAATAAATGTTCAGCCATCGACTGCAGTGCTTTTCTTTTCATGGGCATGGAATATTCATTAAATATCTCATGTATCTCCATTGTGGGGATACTGGGATCCTACATCCATCTAAACGCTTCTCATATACATACTTTTAACTTGTCGCCCTTCTGTACTGATGACATTGAATGTCGTCGTTGTATATACGGCTCTACAGTTTCCTTCCTATGTCTCCCGATATCCCTACTCCTGTACCCAGGTGTAGTAAACATTTCGCCATAATCATTATCTAATTCATCTTTAAGTTCAAAAAGTCCATATACATGTTCTCTCACTTCTTCATCCCTCTCCCTACAGCGTGCTAATGCATTTAAATCTAACAAACGCTGCGGTGGTAATTTCCCAATTAACTGTTTCCATTTCTCTACCAAATATTCGGCCATGCATTCCAACACTACCTGTCTTTCGTTGCTTCTTCGGAAGTCATATATCGAAGCCAATGTTGTCATCCCATCATTCCCGCCTATATACATCTCTGCCTGTTGCTGCAATTCCACCTTCCTTTCTTTGCTGATCGTGCTGCGAGTTACCCTCGTGCATCCCCGTTGTTCAGTCCCGCCTCTCGCCCCCGTGGTTTCAACTTCAACCCCGGGAGGAACGGACGGTACAGAGTCTGTGTCTGAGGCGGGAGGTGCGGATGGGACAATGGGAACAGGGAGTATCTGTTGTGGGCCTGGTTGGCTAATAGGAAGTGTTACGTGTGCGCTCTGTGGCTGGGGGAGGGCTTATGCTACCGAAGGGAGAGCTTGGGCTACGGGCGGGGTTTGGGCAATAGTTACTGATGTGTCTGGCCTCACTTCTGATCTTCGGCCTTGTTTTGTATGGGTCAATATGTTTTCTATCAATTCATCTGCTATGTGTAATTCTCGTTGTGGGTATATTTTTTCTATATTCAACTGGTCACGCCTACCTGCCCTTCTTAGACTCTCAGTCCACTCCTCCTCTTCCTTCTCTTCCACTACTTCACCTTTCGATTTATGCCTGCGCGCATGCTTCGCTCTACTTCTAAATCAGAGCATTGCTTCCCTTCTCCAGTCTTTAATAGTCTCAAATGCTGCAGGACGCGCTTTCTTTCTTATAAACACCCTTTCCAAATTATCTATTCTCGCTATCTCAAAACTACCATTAATCGGCCACTGATGGTCGTGCTGCTTTCTGGTTTGCCTATGCCAAGTCTCACAGAATATTATCGCACCCACTCCATACTTCACATACATCTCATATGCCGGCGTTCCCCCAGGTGGTAAAATTTGGCCATCTTCCAAAGATTCTCTACCACAGCAGAAAAACCCTGCTAGGGTGGACAATACCCCAGGCATGTTTCAACCTTCCCCCTGGTTAATCAACCTTACCTAGGGCGTTTGATTTTGAAAAGTCAACTCTCAACCAATATCAAGATTACTTCGAATCGGGGAATGACTCACCTGATAAATCAAGTCGTCTGTATACTGACGCACCAAATGACTTTGTGTCTGCGTTTCTTGGCTTCCGCCTCATTTCGGGACCCTCGCCTCCTTGTTCTCTAGCCAGGCACGTCGATCAGGGATCAGATGTGTGCAGATCTGCAAAGGAGTCTCTCATCACTTCTACAGGGCGCCCCAAACACCTCTTGATCCCAGATCGTTCGTCCCGTCCTCGCCATTCTCCGCCTTACTCAATTACAACGTATGCGATGGAACAAGTGGGGGAGGGTCCCTATTCGGGCGCCATCTTGAAAGGGGCCCCTAGCCCTCACGTCTATGGAAACAAGGTGAGTCACCGCACACGATAGATACGCCAGACACAAGGTTGTATTCCCAAAGCAAGGGTTTATTGCAAAGCAAAATTCTCAGTTGGCCAACTCGGTCTCATGCCCCGCGACGTGTATCTCTAGACCTCGAGGGACGCAAGAGAGTGAACTACGTAAATCAGTTACATATATACAAAATGCATATCAAACAATCAGCTATGACATGTTCAACACCCCCCTTTATTGGGTTTCTTTGAACTTGGTGTGATCATGGACATTTTCGACAACTATGACACCTTCAAACATCTATTCTAGTAACAATTTGCAATTTGTGAGTGCGGAGGCATCTTTCAGTTGTTGAACAGAACACAGCGCTTCTGTTCTTGGAAGCGAGCTACATACGGGGGGGAGAGTTGCATTCCAGACCTTGCTATCTATGAGGTGCTATTCGTGTCCTGGGAGCCGACACGCTCTAACGGGGCTCAGGAAAGGGGGGCCGTAAGAAGAGCATAATTCAAGCCTTTAGCTGCTTTATTCTAACATATTCTAGCATATAACAAGACTGTCTGGCAGCTCCAAAATGATTAAATGCCATGCTGCTCTGCTTCAAGGCTACATTCGGGAGGGAGCCGGGCATTCTTTCTGGCGCTGCCTACGTTGTGATTCAATGAACTCTTGTTATCCTCGCGGCCCTGCGACCTTGTACTTTTACGTGCAGACAGCAATGTTTTACAGTCGAGCAGTGTAAGCGGAAAATGTACTGCGAAGCAATAAGAACAGAAAGCAATGAGCAATGGTTAGAAAACAAAATGGCGATTCTTGTTACATCAAAATGGCCGTTCATTGGCAAACTCGGAAATTTATTCTGTCATATCGTGCATGAGACAGTTGGCCCACAGCCATCAAAATACGTTTGCAGTCACACAGGTATCCATTTTTCTAGAATAACAGATTGAGTGGCAAGTATCTTTAAATGTTTTTGGTAAGTTTACTAATACAGTGGCAATTTTATGCAGGCATTTAGGCCCTGATTCATGGAATTATTTTTGCTTAAAAGAAGAATGTGCGTGCCATTCTGCACACAAATCCCTGTTTGACAAATGGGGATATGAGGGCAGAATGGCACGCAAATTTCCGTTTTACATGCAAATAATTCCATGGATAAGGGTCTTAGATTTTGTACTAATGTTAGTGGTGTCGAAGGTTTATTTGATTGCATTTCTTGTAATTTTAATGCACTTTCTGCTATGAAGTTATCTTAGCTGTTTTGAGTTTTCTCTGAGGTAGTATGATTGATGGTGTTTTGCAGGTTCATTTAAGTTATTTTTTATTTTTTCATTTTGTTGTAGGTGCAACGTTGTCACCATTCGAGTTTACTTGCACCAAATGTTGTATAGTTAACTCCAGTGAAAGCCATATTGGATTTAACACTGGTGGTCTTCAAACAGGGATGTCATTTAGGGGTTGCCAGAGGTCGCAACTGTGACCTCTGAGGTCTCCCTTACGACCTCTAAAGAATTCTAATGGAGGCATACATCCCACATGCTAAGCACATGGTGGGCAGAAATGTGCCAAGACTATGCGAAGTAGCAGTGTTAGAGCTGGGGAGAGCGCCAAGTGGAGTTTTGGGTGCATCTTTGAGATGCTTGAAATCAGTGATGAAAGCCATCATTGTGGAATGGGGGGGATGAACAGGCTTTGGTTAACCTTCACACAAGGAATAGTGTCATGGAGTTTGTGTATTATGTTCAGCTAAGGTCTTAGCCCCCGAAATATATTCAGGATTTCCCGGGGATCCACCTGATCTGGGAATACTTAAAAATCAAGTTTAATGTGATAAGATCAAGGGAAATTGACGGAGCCTGGCACAAGATCCCTAGATCAGACCGCAAATGTTGGCTGTGTGGTGAGGGTATACTCGAGTCTGCCAGACACTTGTTGGGTGATTGTGTAGCGTTGTGTTGGGGAGAAACTGGACCCCCCCCCCCATGGCAGTGGGGGGCCAGCAACCATACCCTCACCAGCCATGGGAGGCCCCAACACCTCCCATATGGCCCCCAGAAATGCAACAGAGTCCCAAGCAGGCAGTAGCATGTTTCAAACTGCATTTATTTCTGGGCAGCCAAAAAGAAAAAAAACACACAGAGCATCGTGCACATCGCGAGTTCAGGCGCCGTCTCCCTTGCAAGCCAGCTTTGTAATCACACTGCAGGCTGACCTCACAGAATTGGATCAGCTCCCAGAAACCTATCTCCTCCTGCTATTGGCTGCTAAGTGGTAGGTTACCTATGTAGCCCTTATAGAGAGCCTGATAATTGAATATTAACCTTTTGCGTCAGTGGGTTGATTTAGCTGTGCCAGCCCCCATTATCTAATTCTACCTTGTTGCAATATGACCTTGTTCCCATAACTTTTTAGCTGAACAAGCAGTTTGCACCTGGGCTCTGGGCGCAGATTGGCTGGGCTGCGCCATTCTTGTTACAATTTATGTTTGAAATGTTTGTGCGAGTCCTTGAGAAAATGTCTTTCTTTCCCGGAAAGAAAAAAAAAAACACACTGGGTTGCCGTGATTTATTCGCATTTGTGGCAGTCTTATCTTGAATGTGTGGCCTTGGCAGTTCGGGGGTTTTGCGAGGAATGTTTGTCTGCAGAAAGCAATTTTATCTTGAATGTGCGGCCTTGGCAGGTCGGATGTTTTGCAAGGAACATTGCTGAAGGCTCCCGCAGCCAGTGTTCAGTGAGTGAAATGAACTTGGCTGTAATTTTCCTGAAACATGGCTTTACACTGTGCATTTAGACCATGTTAATTCATATAGGCATTTGCAAGCCTTTAAACAGGGATTTTTGTGTTTGTAGATTCTGATATTGCAGCATTGATTCTAATGTAGCATGGAAGTTGCACTGTTGGTGAAGTGGGTGTGTTTCAGCATATTTGTCACCCATGCGTGCGCTGGGGCCTGGTTCAAATGATAAGTGCGCTCCTTGTTCTTCCTGCTGTTCTTCTATATATGCGCTTGGGGTGAGGGGGCATGGGTTTGGTCTCGATTTTCCCTCTTCAGTCCCCCCTCTGGTCGACTTTGTCGACCACACCACCAAGCAACATTCACCTCCTTCCGGTCTGCATATCTTTGTCAATTCCTTGAAGTGTCCATAATTTTCTGCATTGTTGTTGATGAACAGTACATATAGGAGTGTTCTCCTTCTGTGTTCCACCACACTCACTTCCCTTCGTACTTCCTCTGATCACAGGGAGTGGCCACCTTTGTTACTGCTGGAACCATGTTGCACACCGCTATCTTAGTCCGGCTCTTCCTTTCACCATGTCTCTTATTTGCATTCCGATGTCTTCTTCTGTTGTTCTCTTACACCTTGCAATGTATCTCTATCTTGCACAATGATGCTGTGCTCGGTACTAGTCCTTCCGTTATCACCTTCAATCAACCAGGCAGTCATAATGTCATCCATTAACATGCAAGCACTAGCTAGTTCTTTGCTTTCTCTTTTCAGATGCATGTTTTGCTGATCATTCTTTGGTATGCTGGTACTTCACCCAATCATTCTTCTGTCTCGCTCAAGAAGTAATTCCCCCCTCTTTTTACTTCTCTGTCTGTTTCTCTTCTTCCGTTGTTTTCCATCTTGGTGAATGTGTCACACTTCACATCTTCCTTGGTCATCCCCAACAAGGGCATGCTGATGCGCACCAATGAACACTCTCCTCCCCAATTCAGTGGTAGTTTCTCTTGATCTTTAGATGCATGTGCTCAATAGTAGTCCATAAGCAGTGATGTTCCTGCTCTCATCTCACAACTTCTCTCAGCCTTCTTGCATCCAGCATGATTGTCCACTTCTTGTCACTGTTGTGCTGGTAACATAACGTTGGTACCTTAACAGTATACGTCCTTCTTCATTCTCCACCCAAGTGACCATCTTTGCTCTTTTCTCTCACTCTGTTAGGCACTTATTATATTTTTGTCTCTTTTATTTTATTTTTTCTTCTGTCTTTTTGATTTTCTTTCTTCTTTTATTATTTATTTATTTATTTTTTTTCTTTATTTTTTTTTCTCTTGCAGCTTGCTCACTTGTGCATTTGCTCGTTGTTTCTTCTCTCTCTGGTCACTTTCCACATACAGTTGTTCTCCAATTAGCTGCTTTATGTAATCATCTTTCATGGGGGATTACCCCCTTTTTTTTTTTTTTTCAACCCCAATGTTGCTGTCTTCCCTTGCAATCTTCTTCGCACCTTGTCATACATGGGCGTCGTGCTCTGCTGTAGTAATTTCTGTTGTAATCAATTCTCTTCCGGCATATGTTAAAGAACAGTCAGGACAGCTCTCTCCAGTGGTGTCCCTACCAATTTTGTACATGTGTGCATGTTGTTGGTCACTTCTGCTATGTGTGTTATGTGTATGTTTTACTCCCTTTGTGTCTGCCCTTAACTCTCTTTACTTTAGCAGCAGCTTTTCCTTACCCACTGACGCTGTAACTCTTCCTGCTTAGGTTAGGGAATGTTAGCAGGGGATACAGCGGTAATGCTCACTATTACATATAATTTTCAAAGTACCACCCCCATAATTTCGTTCATCATTAATAGTCCCATCGTGAAGGTAAAAGTCCTTATTTGCGTGCCCATAACCACTTACGCTGCTGGGTCCTTGCAGCTGATGAGATGATAAAGTTGCCCGCCTGAAAATCGCAAGAAAGGCGTTAATACGTTAGTACTTGTTAGTAACCTCAAGCTCTGCGAAGTAAACAATCACTAAGGGCAAAAATCACACCTCCCCCTGGACATTTCGTGTTTTCAAAATTTCTCAATATGGGTAGGGAAAATCTTGGGCTGTTTATTCAATGGAAGCAAGGAAATATACTTCAGGGAAACATGCTCTAAGGGGTCTGAGGTTCTTGATAGGGTGGGCAATTGAGTGGGGAATGCTTCACGATGTTTTAATCAGTAGGCCTCACAATTTCTAATGGAAGATAACATTAAGGAAATTTCCTACACATTTCTAACAGCATACATACGCAACAACCTGCATGTGCGGGGAAAAGAGAAGAAACAAAACAGTGTTACAGCTGTAGGTGCACAAAATGTAATATGAACCGCAATTAAACTTTGGAAATGCGTGTGTCAGTCCCTATTCTAGTTGCTAGTGTGCATTGGACCATAGGATGGCCATGTTTCCCTAACTCAGGAGTGTTCGTGCTATTTTGCAGTTCATGAAAATCTCTTGCGTTGGCCCTGTTGATCGTTGCTCCCTCGTTGCCAGGGTGGCCACCGCTTTGTAGGGCTTGACGCCTTACACTTCTAACAAAGTCTGTCAGGAGGGGAAAATGTCCCACTGTAGTCCATAGCCATTGGGTGTTGGTTGTCCGTTGTCTTCAGGCCTGCCCTGGGTCCTTTATATCTGGTGAGAAATGAAATGGAAGCGCTTGAGACCTGAGAATTTACATATTCTTCAATTTCTTGACCTAACCTCTCTGCACTACTCTCACACTATTCAGTGTCCTAGTGGGAGGAGCCAATGGTACACCTATGCACCATCCTGTCACCACCTGGTGGCGTTCAATGGCGGTCTGACTGTAAATTGTTACACAATTCGAAATGTACTCAGAAAATGGGTAGGCACTTAATTTATGTGAAGATACTCATTGCACACTCGGATCATATATACGCAATTTAGGTGCTAGTGTACAAATGGGCCTTTGAATCTTTATATTTACTGTGCTTTTGTTGTAAGCTATTTATAGTGCGTGCCTTTGTCCCATGGGGCATCAGGCACTGACAAGCTAAATAGGGAAACATCAGGGTGGTAAATTTGTCATATAGGGTGGCTGTGTTTCTAAATTAAGTGCACCATGTTACTTAGTTAAGATAATCGCAGGGTTTTTAAATCCTTTTTTTTTTTCAATGGCTCCTCTCTCACTTCTCAGGGCGTGCCTCGCAGTGAACTGAAGGCACTTTAAGCTGGTACTAATGAAATCCGCTACCAATTATTCGCTACCTGTCTCTCCCCCCTCTTTTGTATTTATTTATTTATTTATTTATTTATTTATTTCCTCTTTTCTTTCAAACCCAACCCTCACAATTTACTCCCACTCTCTCTATGCCACCCCATGTCCACTTTTTAAACCCTACCTACTCTGTTAATTACTCATTTAGTCTAGTATTTTATTACTCCACTACTGTAATTACTGTTACATTTAAACAATATATTTCTCCCCCCAATATCTGCTCTCAAATTTTAATACAACCATTATTCTCCAGTTTGTGCAGCAATGACCTATTTCCCTATGTGTGTTGGCTAATGCATTTGTGCCAGTGCTATTTTCAAAAGCGCTAGTGGCATTACCACTTGCACTGTCATTTTGTCGCCAAATTAATTCTGTTGGGAACATGGATCATCCACCCTTTACCCCTATTTCTCTCCTCCTGTGGTGAACTGTCAATGAAATGTAGGCCTCCCCCCTCAAGTGCACCTTCTTCCACCTTGTGTGTCTTATTTAATTGTTCTGTGTTAACCGTGTATTCATGAGCCCAGTCTCCTCACTGAAAGATGTGTGCTCAAAATGTAGCTAAATGTACTCTCTTGTGATGCTCTATCATTATGCACCCCCCTCTGTACCGTGTACCCCCATTATCCTTAAACAATCCTCCTTACTTTCAACATGTGTATGTCTGGTGTTTAACAAGTTATGGATTTCTCTGTTAATAAGGTGGTCATATCCACATCGCTCATGATGTCACAAATGTCTCTTCCCTAATGCATGGCCTAGTCGCCCCACTGTCACCCAGAAAAGAAAATGTTTTGATACCTATCACCACCCCTATGCAATTGTCCTCTGCATTATTGAGTGTGCGTGAGTGTGTGTGTCGGCGCGCGTCTCGCCCGCTCTGTCGGGGAGGTGGAGCATGAGTGTGTGTGGCAGAGTGAGTCAAATCAAGTTTGTCTTGGGCTGTCCTATTAGCGGTATAATGTCAATCTATGTCCTTTGAAAAGTTTGTTCCCCATCAGGAAGACCCCTCCCAGTCATGTAACCGGTACCATTGCTATTGTGTCAGTGTTCTGTATGGGTGCTGGCTGCTGTGCAGTGCCCCTGTGTTGTTATTCTAGTCAGTCCTGGGGTGGTGGTGCTGTCATTTGTTGTGTCTGTACATGTAGTGGTGACAGTACCGGCGTTGGTGCTTGTGGTGTCTGCTGAAATGATCCCATCCTGCCCCATGTATCCTCCCCACATGGGCGGTGCATATTGTGGTGATTGTTGACACTGCTATTGTGATTCTTGTGCGTGTGTGTTGAAGCTGTTTTTAACTGCCCCTCCCATTGCATACTTTAATAATTTATTTTGTGCCAACTTGTCCTCATCTGCCTTTCTCTGCCCCTGTGTCATCAAATATTACACTCCCGGAGGTTCAGAAGGGTGAGTTCCCTCTTCGCTCTGCTCGTGCTGGTTCAGCATCAGCTGACCCCTTGCATCTTCCCTTTCCTTCGTGCACACAGTTCTACTGTAGCCATGTGCTTTTAAAGCTATTCCCGTGTAAGTGCTGTGTATGTGTGTCCTTAGCGATTGCTGCACGCTTCTGGAGAAGCCGCCTATGAGCAGCCATGGTCTTTTTTAATTTACCTTCAGTACGTTTGAATCTTTGCACACTATGTTTTACTTACTTATTTCGGCATGGAAGCTGTGTGCTACACAACAGGTGAAGGGGAATCGTTTCTGTATTGTGTGATACATTTTACCTCTATTCAATTCGAAAATTTCGATAGTCCGCTGTTCAGGGAGCAAAAGTTAGAAGATAATTGAACATTTTTCAACTTCTGTGAGCCTTCTTGGCTCCGCACCTTAGCCAGTGCACTCCACGTGCAGCCCATCTTCACCAAACCATTGCCTTCTCCGGCACACCCCCACAATCTTGCGCATGTGTCTTCCACACACAGCCTCTGGGTCACCTATTCTCCAAATCCAAAACCACACCACTATCTCCTCACCATCAAAACTTTGTGTCCTATGCATCAATCTGAAGGTGACGTCACCAAACTAAAAACACAGTGCAAATGAACAGACAAATGTGCATACACAGAACAATAACCCATTTCTCCCAACCCCACAAAAATCCCAAAATAAAACCCCACAATCCCCACAGCTGTCTTCCTGTCTCAACTGGAACAAGGTAAACCACAATAAAACTCTTATAATTAGACTGCACACGCTGCGTCGCCTAACGTGTGATACGCTCCTCACCAGGGGACCTTAACCAGCCAACTATCATCCACTCACTGAACTAAACGCTCAATTAGCAGGGAACCTCATCTACTCATTGATCTATAACGTCAATTCATAGGAAATCCAGACCCCGTACATGAAATCACCATCCAGACCAATCAGCGCGGCACTCCTGTTCTATATGTAGGGAGTCACTACCCCACCCAATAGGCTCAAAAACACAAGAAGGGACCACTGCCACCGCCCCAGCCCCAACTACAATTCACATGCCGAGTCACCACCAATGCGCTGAATTTTGCGACTATGTACAATCACCCACCACCCAATTTACAATGCCTCCCCCATTTTCTACCTAAACAAAAGAACTTAACATTTCTGCAACATACTGATCAACAATGCATCATAATACTTTAAACATTTCCCCCCCTCAAAGCCCATGTTGCTGGTTGACTTACATTTTCCTATGCTGCACTGGCAGTTGCACCGCTGCTGGACACCTCCTCAATGCGCTTCACCGGACCCCTTCTCCTGCAGGGCTCTCACCTGCCCTCAAGCGGGGTATTTCCAAGTGGCCCCTGAAGCCTTTAGCCGGTTACACGTTTTCCGGTGGTCTTCAGGTGCAGGCGAGGGTCCCACAGCTTCCTTGAGTCGGCGGCAGGGAGCTCAGTTCAACGCAGGGCTTGCGCAGGCAGTGCTCATTTACCCATGTTACAATGAGCAATGAGCCTCACAGTGGGCACCAACTTGTTGGGGAGAAACTGGACCTCCCCCCCATGGCAGTGGGGGGCCAGCAACCATACCCTCACCAGCCATGGGAGGCCCCAACACCTCCCATATGGCCCCCAGAAATGCAACAGAGTCCCAAGCAGGCAGCAGCATGTTTCAAACTGCATTTATTTCTGGGCAGCAAAAAAGAAAAAAAACACACGGAGCATCGTGCACATCGCGAGTTCAGGCGCCGTCTCCCCCGGGGCTAGCTTGCAAGCCAGCTTTGTAATCACACTGCAGGCTGACCTCACAGAATTGGATCAGCTCCCAGAAACCTATCTCCTCCTGCTATTGGCTGCTAAGTGGTAGGCTACCTATGTAGCCCTTATAGAGAGCCTGATAATTGGATATTAAACTTTTGCGTCAGTGGGTTGATTTAGCTGTGCCAGCCCCCATTATCTAATTCTACCTTGTTGCAATATGACCTTGTTCCCATAACTTTTTAGCTGAACAAGCAGTTCGCACCTGGGCTCTGGGCGCAGATTGGCTGGGCTGCGCCATTCTTGTTACAATTTATGTTTCAAATGTTTGTGCGAGTCCTTGAGAAAATGTCTTTCTTTCCCGGAAAGAAAAAAAAAAACACACTGGGTTGCCGTGATTTATTCGCATTTGTGGCAGTCTTATCTTGAATGTGTGGCCTTGGCAGTTCGGGGGTTTTGCGAGGAATGTTTGTCTGTAGAAAGCAATTTTATCTTGAATGTGCGGCCTTGGCAGGTCAGATGTTTTGCGAGGAACATTGCTGAAGGCTCCCGCAGCCAGTGTTCAGTGAGTGAAATGAACTTGGCTGTAATTTTCCTGAAACATGGCTTTACACTGTGCATTTAGACCATGTTAATTCATATAGGCATTTGCAAGCCTTTAAACAGGGATTTTTGTGTTTGTAGATTCTGATATTGCAGCATTGATTCTAATGTAGCATGGAAGTTGCACTGTTGGTGAAGTGGGTGTGTTTCAGCATATTTGTCACCCATGGGTGCGCTGGGGCCTGGTTCAAATGATAAGTGCGCTCCTTGTTCTTCCTGCTGTTCTTCTATATATGCGCTTGGGGTGAGGGGGCATGGGTTTGGTCTCGATTTAACCTCTTCAGTTGGAGTCCCTGAGAGTGGAGACTGGGAAAGCTATTGAATGGGGATTGGCACTGACTGAGGGGGAGCAGTGGTACCAATTTATGAAGGGTAATAATCATGTGTGTATCCTGTATTATAGTTTGTTTTGGAGAAAAGTTGAAAACGTTTTGGAACTTTTAACTTGAGGATGTGTGAATGGTGCTTATGCACCTTTTTTGTTTGTTTTATCAATGATGTTTTAGGATTAATTTGTGAAAAGTTGAATACACTGTAACACAATAAAAAAGAAAAAGATATGAATAAATAACCAATTACAATTACAATTTATTTTCCCAATGATTAGCATGTACAAAGAGAACAACAGTTTCTTACACACACATGTTATATCTTCTGTAGTGTATGTGATGCACTGCATACAAGATATGAGGGTCATTAAAACATGCGCATAAAATTGTGTTTCTTAAAGTGTGTGTGTTATTTAACTGATTATGTTTTATTTTTTTTTCAGATAGAAAAATATTATTCTTTTTTTTAACCATAGATGAATAACTGCAGATCTGGTGTAGTCCAATAGGTAGTTGAGTATTGGAGGTGCGGTTAACCCCGGCAACGACGGGGAGGATTGTAGCCGTGGGTTTGTTTGAAAAAATGATTTACATGTGGGCGCTATTCAGTGTAGTGTTTGTAAATAGTTATTATAGAATTTGAAATTCTTTTTATTCATTAATAATACATATGAGTGTACATACTTGAAAAAGGTAAATAAACATACACACAAAGTTTGTTGAAAACAGGTTTATTTGTGTGGATGTGGTTCTGGGTTTTCTTTTTCTTTTAGATGAAACACATGATACATCTTCTTCTTTAGCCTAATTATGGGTTTTTTCTCTCCATGATTTGTTTTACATTTTCAATGTCCTTTTTCACTGATTGTATTTCTTTTTGAATACTAATTAGTAGTTGTTTTAATTCTGTTAATAAATCAGTGATTCGTTTTGTGGGCATTGTTTGTGGTGCTTCTTGTTTGATCCTTCTTGATGTTTGAATGATTTATTCATCTGTTTGAAAATATTTGAAATATTTTTAAACAATTGAAGATATAATACATTTGAAACATATTTGTTTTGGTTGTATAGGCATTTGATAGTAGGTAGATACAGATCATCTGTTTCGTGACTTATATTTGTTCCTTAAAATATTATTGTTATTATAATTTTACGATCATATAAAGAATGGACTTACACAATCCTGAATGTGGTGTATTTTCATCTGGTTCTTTTTCTTCAGCGTCTTTTTTTAAAAATGTCTTCCTCTTTTTAATTTCGTCCTCTATAGGATAATTTTTGCATGTGGTTTTCCATTTTAGTGTGGCAGAAGGAAATACTGTTTATCACTTCAAATTTTAGAATTAGCAATGGGGGAACATTGTACATGAGGAGAGAAGGTGGAATGTTTGAATTTAATTTTGGTAGGTTGTTCATTGTATGTGTGTTGTCTGCCAATAGGATGTCAAGTACATCAGATGCTGTTGAATTTGTTAACCCACCAGAGAATGTATTTGTTAGAGTGATGTTTATATATGCCAATACAACTGTAGAATATGTTGTATGATTGTGTTAAGAGTTTTTCCACATAGAACATTTTTATTGCTTTAGACTGAGGTGTAGACTGAGGTGTAGTTTTAGGAAATTGTGCTATTGTTGGGGTATAGTTATTGTTTGATTTGATATTTCAAACATGCTGCCAATTCCAGAAGGAAAGGATTTTCATTGTTGAGAAGACTGTGGAGAAGTTTAAGAATGGGGTTCATAGTGATGTTGAGGACATAGGTCATGTGCTGTCAAAGCATTGGCTTACAACATATTTGTGTTTCTATAATATTATTTCAGATGGAGTGTTTGAAATGAGAGGTCTATCATGCAATTGTGGAGAAATATTTTTGACATGGAACACCGGTGTGTTTCTCTTTGGGAAGAGAAAATTAATTAATCATCTAAGAAAGAGCACAGAGACAATTTCCAAGGATTTTTGAATTGTAATAGAGGTGAAGAGTATTTCTCTGATTGCAAATATATTTTGAGGTTATACATTGGTAAAAGAACCCAAAGGCTCTTTTAAACCACCCAGAGAATGTTTTAAGTATATTGGAATAGGACATTTAAAAACAGGCGTGAAGCTGCATAGCCGTGTCAATGTAGCTTTCAAAGTCATTGGGCCTTCCATTGATGTGGCTACTGCCATGTGCAGACACGACTCCTGATTGGCAAATGTGATTGGTCAATCATTTAACCACGAAAACGTTATTGCGCTTCGGTGTACCAGTGTGTACGGAAAACACATTTTGGTTAGCTATATCGTGTAATCGTGGTTACATCCCTCTCCCAAACACTTCTTTCATGTTTTCTGTCATTGCTTTTGGTCTCTTGGTGGGTGAACTTCATTGTGAACCTTCAGGAACTTTTAAAAGCAGTACCTTGATTTAGCCATTCCTTTTTTACCTTTCTTGTTCCTATACCTTTGTCCTTTGTCTGGTGCTTTGTAGTGTGTTATTTTAGCCTGTCATATGTTGTTGTTTAAATTTGTTGATATTAACTGGCAAAGTCCTTTTTGTGTTGTGTTTTTTTTACAGTTTTTTTTATTTTTCCTCCATGGTCCTGCATTTCAATATGACTACAAACTATTTTTCAACTAGTAGCACCCAACCTCAATCCATCCTGCCTGCACCCGATCTTTCTATTTTTATTGTGATGTGCAAAACCTCTTAAAGTATGACTGAGGTGGGAGGTGGCACCCGAGATGCTTTGGGTCAGGCTCTTTTCAATCAGAGAAATACACTTACTTTCTATTAAAATTAAAAAAATGTGATCTGTGATGTCATCATTGTGGTCATAGGCTAGGCAACATGGGGCGTGAAGTTAAGGTGGCTTTAGCTGAATTTCAAGGGTTTTGTTACGTTAAGTTCTCACCTTAACGTCCCTGCAACTAACATTTTTTTCTTGAATTTCAAAGGTTTTGTTACAATGTATTTCTCACCTTAACGTCCCTGAAACTAAAGTTTTTCCTTTAATCTACATATAAGGGTGAACATGTGCGGGTTTGTTGGTTTGTTGCTACGTGCATGTTCCCTATATAATTCCACACCGTTGCACTGATCTGCCCAAAATGTTGCAGAGTCACCTGTTATGACCCTCTAGACATTACTCGCTACATGACATCTGGAAACCAAACCACTTCATCAGATTTCAGCAAAAGTGCACATTTGGGTGTGGGTTTGTGGTTGTGTGGCTTTGTGTATGTTCCCTATACAATTCCACATTGCTTCACCAATCTGCACCACATTTTGCACAGTTACCTGTACTTATGAGGGAATAAAAGCCAGAGCAACGCTGGGTATATCAGCTAATGTGTCTACATTTCTTTGTCTATACAACAATATGTCTATATATGTTATTGGTGATTAATAATGTACATGTATATTTCGTATTGCACATGATGGTGAAGCATAAGTAACACTACTATCGGAAACGTTTTGAAAAGTAGGGGACATTTAGTAAATGACAGCGTTAAGTTCCCCATCTGGATGGCTGAGGCAGTGGTGCACATTCTGCAAAAGTGCTTTCTGGGACACCGCTAGATGGTGTGACTTTCATGGCAGTCCCAATGTGGTGACATTTTACCAAACCTTTTTCGTAACTTGCATTATATTTGGTGAATATCAAAAATGGTGTTAACATGTTGACCCATTTTGAAACTTAAAATTGTGTTTCTGACCAGCTTGTGCATGGCACAATGTGATATTGCGCTCTTTGTTAGTCATATTGGGAATGCCATGTATTGCTTGCCTAAGGATTGTAATTTGATGACCACTCAGAAAGCTTGGGTTCACATTTTCCATCCTATGTGCCCTACCCGTGTACAAATCATACACATAAAGTAATTCAATTGCAAGGCGTTAACATTTACTGCTATATTGATAGGCCTAGGTTTTATACCCTTTTGAAACACTGGTAATGGAAAACTAATGCAACCATGTTTACATATGAGCAATTCCAATGAGTAAAACTGGTGATTTGCGCATCAGGAGCAAATCAGCAAAAGATGCCATGCTAGTACCTAGGACATTCCGCACACAGAGCAAGTTAGCAATTAGGGGATGCAACATAAACCAAAACATACAGTGCATTGTGTCTAACATTCTCTCCATTCCAGCAGCTTGGAGGGAGGGAAAAGCACCTTTATTGCTCCAACTAAGGTCAGTTTCTTTGGACCCTCAGGTAGTCTGCCAGCCTGCCATACAGTCTCCACCCCAGCAGTCAATCACCTTGCACCCTAGCTCCAATATCAGGAAACCCAGCCCCAATCGAAGGCTGTCCAGCATCCTAAACTTCAATGCCATCCCCAGCCAGCCTATCAGCCTGCCCTGCAGCCCCATCCCAATCAGTCCATCAGCCGGTACCCCTGCCTTTGCCCCAGGAAGTCAATCAGTCGTAAGTTCAGCCCTCACCACAGGCACCCTATTGCCTTGCATCCAAGCCCGCCTCTAGTCAGTCCTTCATCCTGGACCCAGCCCCCACACACCAGAGCAGTCAGCAGCAGTGTTGGTACATGACAAGAAGTAGGAAAACTCGAAGGACCTTCAAACCGAGGGCGCAATGGCACAGGCCATCCTAACAAGAATGCGCTCATCAGAAGGTCATCACCACCTTCCATACCACCTGGGCATTGTGGATTTCCAAAAGCATGAAAATGACATGCTTGTGGAAAACCATTAGGTTTTTGAAGTGGGAGTGGAAACACCATGTGATAAGGACATTCAATTCTGACGCAACGTAAATAGTTGTCTTTACAGCCTCAATTGCAACACTCAGAATGGCCTAATTATGCACATTACTATTCCCTTGCTGTGCCTTCTGAAAGAAAGGAAGAGATGTGACGAGGAAACGGGTATTTCAATTCATATAACAATACAAAAGCACGTAGTTGTACAGGTTTATGCAACTTGACTTTATGATTTCGATTGACAAAATTAATGGATGATGCCCAGGTTGCCACGTAAGACTGAAATTTGTCCAAAATCATTTCATATATTTTCTCCATAGTTACCCTGTGCCACTGGATATTCATGTGTGGCGTGTCAACGGACTTGCAGAACTGTGCAAAAGATAATTTAACACTTTTAAAATGAATGTGCTGATAATATCCCCATTGGAGGGTGCAAATGACATTCCTGATCTTGCAAAAAGAGGATGTTTGGAGGACGTCATTGAAGTGATATGCTTTATTTTAAGTCATGTTTGCTCCTAGAATATGTGAATTTTTGAACATTCCTAACTTATGTGAAAAAGTACATTTCTGAAAAAAATTACACCAGCACAAGTCTGGTACATTTGGATTTAGATATTTGAGTCTACAAGGAGCTAAATACCATCTTACCATACCATACCATACCATCTTTAAATAATTATAAATGTGTTTTCTTTCAATTAAGGGCTACAGAATGAGATAGCTGCTCTTGTACATATCTGCTGCCAATGTTCAGGTGTAAACTCTTTGGGCCCAATTCATGAAAAAGTGTGCATTTATCCCGCAACATCCGCGCGCCGAGAACGTCATTGCTCGAGCCTGCGCACACAGTTTATTCATAGCGCTTTGCGTGTTAATGGAAGTGTTTGCGCAAAGTAACCGTATATGTGAGTCGCAGCCGGAACGCCCCCGACATGCCTCCATGCAAATCAATGACAGCCAGAAACAGCTACCTTTGCATGCTCCCTGGGCGCGCATACCTTCACCCTCAAAACAGTGCATGGGGTGCCCAGCAAGTATGCCTGCATCTCGGGGACCCTGCTCAGGGTCCCCCGTTACTGTTACTGGCACCCCGACAACATGCATCCGATTCATCGTTACTTGGGTAAAACTCTGAAAATCTGCATGCAAACCCCTGTAAACCATCCCAGCACCCCACTACACAGCCCCTAAGTCTGATCGGAACCCTATCTGCATACACGCATGCCTAAAGCTGACATATGAACTCTTCAAATTCTATGCGCAAGTGCCCTTACACCTGCCTTTGGGTGGCGGAGAGATTGGGGGACTTGCGTGGGCATTTCACAAGCGAGAGGTTGCGCGGTCACATCCATGAATAAGCTTTGCTGTGCGCAAAACCATTATATTAAAAAAAGACAGTCACAAGGGGGCACTTGTGGGCATGCTATGGATTGCCTGCGGCCCATCCCTCGTACTGCCCACTTTTTCCCTTGTTCTTCCTCATTTTCCAAGTTATGCCCCCTACTCTGCCCTCTGCGTAGGCCACACCCATACTCTATGTGGAGTCTCGCACAAGGCCCTCGGCCACTCGCAGAGATGTGCCGAGCCTGTGCGAAATCAATACAGGTCCAAGGAAAACCCAGCACATTATATTCCATGAATTGACTAACAGGATTACACATGCAGTTTGACGTGCAAGTTCCCTATTTTCAGCACAAATAATTCCATAAATCGGCCCATTTATGTACATCGTTTCCCCATGTCCACATATCGTTGAGTGCATGTGTTGGGTCTGTATTGTCAAGGGGTTTACGTAGAGTGGAGACTATTTACATGTTGGCTATTCTTCAAAAATGGATCCTAGAAGGAATATTTCCCTATAGACCCCTCTGCATATCAACAGATTCAAAATACAGTGAGGAATGTGTATTGGTACCTTTCGCTTTCTCCGTAAATCTAATCAAGTTCTGCAAGCCTGAACATTTCCATCAAATATATGTCTCAGTTTCATGAATCCTAATTGCCATTTACGAATTGTGGCCAGGGGAGAAATCAGGATTGTGAAAGACCAGGTTTAATGTGATGTCCATTTATAATAATGTTAAGTATTCGTCCTGATTGAAGTAAAGAGTAGGTGAAAATGCCACCAGTAGAAGAAAACGTATTTAGGGCTTTAACAGGTAACTCAAGAATATTATACAATGGAATCAAAATGGGTGTTTGTTCTAAATCAGTTCCTGATTTCCTTTTGCATCATCAGAGCACCACTCTGTCATGCCTGACAACTGTGCTGCAATCATTTATCAGTTTAGGTTTGGAATCGCCTCTCCCCTTTTAACCCCAGAAATCAGCTGCATCATTACTCTTTTAGATATTCTTGGAAGCTCATAAAACCAGATCAAATGGATCATTTTGTTTTGTTTTTCTTTTGCAAAATTGTATGACCGTTTAATTGGCAGGACTTGTAAGAATTAAATAGGACAGGGAGGTAAAGTCATTGCGAAACTATCATTTCAAACCAAAATAGTGTACATTGATGCCATCTTTGTAGGTCATCAAACACTTCCTTAAGCATTGAGCGGAATCATGCGTTAAACAATGAATACAAATATGCAGTGAGACTAGCGCCAACATATTTAATCCATTTTTGACCCCAGGAGAACAAAGCATCTGAGAGAGTTGCTCAATAATCTGCTGTGATGCTGATATATTAGGACCTTGAGATGTTTGAAGGTTTGTGTTAAAGCCTGAACCTTTAACAACGTTACCTATTTCTAAATTCAGGAAGCTATTTAGGTTGTGTATCATGCAAATTATATCATCTGTAAAAAGGGATATTTTATGAATTTGCTTGCCTGCAGGCTAACTGGTAATATCTTTAGTGTCCCTGATCTTCTGCGTGAATGGTCCTAGAAACAAGTTGAATTAAAATGGGGAGAGCGGGCATCCATGTCTTGACCCTCGGCTCAGTATTAGAGTATTAGAGTATCTGATAATTTACCATTTATCTTAAAATGCATGGAATGGTTTTGAAATGTATCTAATATCAATTACTAAATGTAAGGTTTTCAACTCTACACAATCCACAGTTTTTTCTATATCTAGGGATATTAAGATTAGAGGCTGGCAGGTTGATGATACCTAGTGCTCTGTGTCTGTTATACTTGGGTGAAGCACTGTTGAATGTGATGTCTGATTTCAGTCATAATTAGCTTCAGCTGGTTTGTTATCACTTTGGATAAAATATTTGCATCTGTATACAATAGTGCAATTGGTCAGTGTGACAGCCATAGATAAGATTTTTTTTCCATATTCTTTCAATGTGGGTGCTGAATCCATCATGGATGGAGTGGCTGAACCTATATTGGAAAAGCTATTGAGAAAGGTTTGTAAGTAAGACAATAACTGGTTCAGAAATATCTGGTAGAATACATTTGAAAACTATACGTCCCAAAGCTTTGTCACCGGGACATGATTTGAGAATTACATTCTTTCTTCTGTTATTGGGTCCTCAAGTGACTTTTATACAGAACTGATACAGAGGGACAGAGATCTACTAGCAGCACAAGTGTAGCAAGTGCGTATCCAGATGGTCCCTTTGATACAGACTCACATAGAATAGTTCAAATAGCTTTATTTATGCTTGCTCTCTGTAAATCAGCTGCCCATCAATGTTTTTAGGAATGATACATAGTTGCAAGTGTTCTCTTTTTGAATATGCATATCACTTAGAGTACTGAACGTCAAAGAATGGAAGATGGTCAGGCTGGACCCGTTTTGAGCTCTACAAGTATCAAGTGATCGTGTTCTGTCTGCCATTCTATATTTTCTGGGTGAGGTGCTATGGGAAATCTGAGATGTTTATGCAGTGATACATTATCAACTGTGTTTTAATGTACCCACAAATAGAGGAAGAACATACTGCTCATGTGCAGTCCATTTCGGAGCCCCTGAGACAACATATATTTTAGCCAAGCTTGAGAAATGTACATTTCATGCAAGGCTCTGACAGGTCTTGTGTAACCTCCTCGGCCAGGAAGGCGTGCGGTCATTTCATTGGCAAACAATGAGAATGGACAACTAGAACTGTACAATAGAATACAGAGAGCTGCTGCCAATTACATGTGTGTTTGACGAGTGGCAACAACCCCAAGTAATCATGCTATTGTACCACAAAACATGACAGTTTCTGAAGTCAGTCAAATCCTTAGCACATGGTAATTACCTGCAGACTGTATTTCATGGATTGTGATTTAACTGTGAAGTATTGTCAAGGAGCAGTAAAAAAGAGAGTGCATATCTTATCATGGTACCATGAAGAGGCCATGAAACCAAAATAATGGCTGCCAACACCCATAATGTGTCCTCCTGTTGTAACAATTGATGTTTCTCTATTTTGTTTTCATGAAGTAAGGAAAGGACATACCCACTGCTGGCTGGTTCGTTCCACTTCGGTCTGCTCCACATGTCACTCATGCTCACTGTTACAGAGCACTTCGGTCTGCCCAATACTATTTCGTTGACGCGCGCAGCATATGCATTGACATTATTCTGGACATTTCTTCCTGGCCCTGACTGCCTACCATATTTCTGTTGACTACATCCCAGATCTTGTAGCTGTCCAGTATGCTCCCTTAACTGTCATGCGGGACACCTTTTCTTAGGCGTGAGACCTTCCCTCTTTGCCCACTGCTTACTTGTCACTCACGTACTGTGTGCTTACTGTGTGGATCTTGATCGATGGTGCCCCTCAATCCTTGAGGTGAGGCTGTGCCTATCTGTGTTATCTTACCCATGTTATCCTATATACAGCCTGATGTAGCTCCTGGTACCATGAGGTGAGGCTTTGCCTACCTGCGTTATATTACCTATATTGTCCTATTTCCAGCCTGATGAAGCCCCCTGCACCATGAGATGAGGCTTTTCCAATCTGTGTTATCTTATCTATTGTGTCCTATAGGCAGCCTGATGAAGCCCACCGCACCAAGAGGTGAGGCTTTGCCTACCTGTGTTATCTTACATATTTTGTCCTATATGCAGCCTGATGTAGCCCCCGCACCATGAAGTGAGGCTTTGCCAATCTGTGCTATTTTACCTATTGTATTGTATATGCAGCCTGTTGTAGCCCCCTGCACTTTGAGGTGAGGCTTTGCCAATCTGTGTTATTTTACCTATTGTGTCCTATATGCAGCCTATTGTAGCCCTCCGCACCATGAGGTGAGGCTTGGCCAATCTGTGTTATTTTATCTATTTTGTCCTATACGCAGCGGTTGTAGCCCCCCACACTACGAGGTGAGGCTTTGCCAATCCATGTTATCTTACCTATTTTGTTCTATATGCAGCCTGTTGTAGCCCCCCCTGTACTATGAGGAGAGGCTTTGCCAGTTTGCGTACACACCACTTTACGACTGTAACTTTATGTGGAGTTATGTATTTCTCCATTTGTCCATTATACCATGCACTTTCTGTAACTAACACCTAGATACCACAGGGCGTTGTGAAAATATTCCACCTGAAAAGATTGTTGGAGAGATTTAACTGTTTGAACAAGTGGATGATGCCTGCATTTTTAATGAACTATTGGACTGTTGTATGAATGGCTCAGAATGTGTAGTTAAATATGTTCTGCCCTTCCATTACCAGGCCTTATTCCTACCCATTAAGACCCTACAAACTAAAGCAAAGACATTTCTGGTCACGTGACATGTCATGGACTTGAGCTTGTGAGTAATTTGATCTCAGGGTGCACTAAACTGCATACATATACCTGAAATATGAACAGGTCTCAGTACAAGGCAAGTAATAAATATATGGAGCACTCCTTTTGGCTTTCACAGCCTTCTCCTTTTGAACTCAAGTGAAAATGTGTTCACTGCAAGTGGCATGACAGGGTGCTGACAGAGCCAGAAAAGTTGTGTGTTTAGACTACATTATTTCTATGCCAAAAACATAAGTGATAAACTACAAAATGAATAGGTTTTTTTCTGTCATGTATTTGAATACAAAGCAATGTTTTGTGCTTTGCCAAAATGAATGAGCGTAACAACTAATCCGTCATTTTGACTACGTTATTATAAAAACACAAATAATGTGACTTATAAAAAGCATGCCGAAATGTTTAGTTAAGGACTTAAGACCTAATTCACAGAAGTGCTTTATAATGGCGCAATCCTATAGGAAAACGCTCTGTGAATAAGGCCCAAAGTGTATTTTTGAAAGGCTTCTTTGCACACTAATCGAAAGGTTTTTACATTCCCATGCCTTGTAAATTGTAAAATGGTCAGTTTAAATCATTCTTACTTTGACAAGATCAATGTTACAAAATCTGAGAAATCTCCATATTGAAATGTGACGTTATGCAAAGAGAAAATGATGAATCATTCTTAAGAAGTAGATGCTAAAAGTTTGCATTTATATTTTGGGGCTGCACATGTCTTAATTTGAGGTTGCTTATGTAAAAATATGGAGGATTTCAATGTTTAATGAATACAAAGTTAAACTGACAGGCACTAACAGATTTTGATATAAACTGAAGCAGCCAGAAATTGTTTTTGGATGGACAGCAAAGATGTCACTCATTTCATGTTATCAAAGACAGTTGATAAGACACTGAAAGGGGATCCACTGTGCATAGCTTTCTAGGTTGAGCACCAAATTAGATGTGTTCAGTTAACAAAGTAAAATTGGCTACAACTCAATTGGAGCTAACACCAAGACTGTGTAGCTGATTGAATTACTGACACCCACTTGGTACGATTTGATAGGCTAACTACTAAATAGTCTTGGAACAAATGAATTTAAGGGAAGGTTCGAATCCTTTGTAAGCCAGCTCTACAAGACAGCAAGGAACCCATTTCTCAGAAGGAGCTGGAAGACAGGTCTCTACTCATCCACTTGGGGATAGAGCTTGGATGTCACAGCTAATCCCAAAAGACTTGGCTTAATGGATAATTGTACCAGCAGCACATTTAATGTCCAGTACAAAACTGAGGTTCTAGTCTATGGGCCTAGAAATTGGCACTTTGACAATATTTCCAAATTCTGATGGTTTAAAGATTGCTTCAATAATTTGTAGGCAAAGCTTAACTACTTTGGCCCTCATTACAAGTCAGGCGTTAAGGGTTTAACGGCGCCGTCGGCGCCGTTAACCCTTAACACCTGTTTCACACTTTAACGCCTGCTTTTTGCAGGCGTTAAAGTCCAAGGCGCTAAGCGACCTTGGTGCTAATTACGGCACCGTAATTTACGGTGCCGTAATTAGCGCCTTCCCCATCCCCATTATGCCCTATGGGGCAAAAATGGGAATGGGGAAGGGCAAACGGTGAATGGGGAATTACCGCCCCACTCACCTTGGAATGGGGCGGTAATTCCGCCATCCACCATGGCGGAATCCGGCATGGACCATGGTGCTAATAGCACCATGGTCCACCGCCTGACTTGTAATGAGGGCGTTTGGAAGAAACTAGCAAACCGATTTTAGCTGCCTTCTCACTGAGACGGTACATTTCACACAGGTGTAAAACATGGCACTTTGACGATATTCCTAAATGTTCCTTTTTTTTTTACTATTGCAATATTTTAAGGGGCTAAAATAAGCCATTTCAACATGTTTTTGCAACATATGTATTTCTTTTGCATGGTTTTACCCTTATGGGATACCATGATGTAATTGTTCTAGATAAGATACAATAAATTTAGCCTGACACTGAGTTTCAGTAAAGTGCCTAATTATAGCCTGAGTTGCCCCTCATACATTTATGTCATTGATTATTGGATCCATAAAAGCACATAGGAATGGCTCTAGGTTGCTTTTAGTTTGTTTGTAATTAACTGCCCATATACGCCATGGCCATTTAATAGAGTTTTTAACCATTTCTATCTAATGGGCTATTCAGGGTTTGGTCTGTACAACCTCATCCGCCAGTCAACACAGCACCATGATTGTGAGTATTATTTTACATTTTACTGTGCCACAATGACCAAACACACATAGGGCCTAATTTCAAGTTAGCTGGTAACCTACCCATTTGCCGGGATCCCAACGGTAGTACTGGCGGGTTACCGGCAAACAGTCACGGGTGTTGGCAACGGCGGTAAGTTCCCATACCATGAGGTCCTAAGGAATGGGATTGCCCCAATCACTAGCACCGGTGTTACCGGTGCCAGTGATTGGGGCAACACTTTGAGGGTAGGGGCCTAAACTCCCGGCGGGTCATGCCTGCCAGTAGTTCACTGCCCTTACCGACAAACTCAGTCTGGTAAAAATGCTATAACCGGTATTACCAGTATTATTTTTGGCAATTTTACTGGACTGGCACATTTGTAATGAGGCCCATATTGTTGTTTGTAGGACGTTTTAACCATTTAGAAGTAACAAGGAGAAGAGTACAATGAACGGTATCTGCTCAACTACTGTATTGCTAATATGGGCAACTATAAATTGTTTGACTATACTATTTTAACACTCACATACTCAATGCACGATAATACATATACATTAATGTTAAACAAGAGAATGATTGCATTTTCTATGTATCGGTATATTGCAAGTGCAAATATTTGTTTTTGTGATAAAACTGTATGGAAGGTTTTGATTACATCTAATGTTTATCATACAAAGAATGGGTAATACGCATTGTCTCCTAGACACTTTATAGTTAGACATGCAACAATATTGTCGTTCAGTAGTAAGCCTTTCTGGTGCCCTAGGGTAGTAGTTTCTCTTGTACTAAGTGCAGATCCAACTCTCTCTAGATCCTTACATCATGTACATCACTTTACTCTGCTGCAAATCCTGCCACAGACCCAAGTGGCATTTGTAACCACATTTATGGTGGAGGTTAGGCTCTGGCATGCAGGGAATGATGAAAGCAACAACAAATTGTTCCCAATCATTCAAAAACCTATTTTGGATCTTGGGAAACCATGTCAGTTGGCACACATTACCTTTAATAACAATTCAAGGTAGCTGTGGCAGCTGGCCTCCTTTACATTTAAAGATCTAGGTTGCCATGATAGTTGGCACCTTTAATATTTAATGGGATCTGGGCATCTATAACAGTTGGCTCCCAGTACCTAGAAAATATCTCTACAGTTGAAACTGAAGAACCGCTGATAAAGAAATACAGTGTTTTCCTTCCCCAACATTTTTTTAGTGCCAGTTTCTCCCTATGTAGTCACTGAAGAAGGTCTTCTATCGTTTTCATGATTGACAATCACAAAGAAATACATCTGTTAAAAGGAGATACTAGAACATCTAACCCACTACAACATATTGATGTTGCAGTACCTGCTGAATGATGTCAAGCACTATATACATGGATGGTTATTTTAACACTGATTTTATTGTGTCACTGCCAAAGGATTCTGCCTAGGGAGACACTGTTTGCACGAATGAACACTCGCTGCAAAAGTAGGAGGTCTTTTTTAAAAACATTTGCACAAGGAAGAATATATAGGGCTTAACATAGGAACACCCAGGAATATTTCAACAAAACAGGAAGCCTATTGACCACCTGAAACCTTTTCATAAAAAAACTGACAAGAATGCCTTGTTGAGTTTTATGAGTTTTCATCCGAGGCACACTTGCGAAAATTTACCATTCGGTCAGTTTATTAGGCTGAAGAGAAATAGTACGTTGAATTCCACTTTCTATACAGAAGCTGACCAACTGAAACGAAGTTGATTGACAGGCATTATCCTAAGAAAATCGTCAAAAGAGCATTTAAAAGATCGATTCACAACCACGTGAAGCACTGCTTGAATACCGTGCAAAAAATCAGGACAGTAATAACATTGTGTTTGTGAGCACTTTTAATGAAAAAACGAATGAGGTCATCAAAATTATTAAGAAAAACTGGCACGTTTTGGCAGGAGGTGAGAGCCCGTTAGACAGTGCAATGTCTGCCTATAAAAGAGCGTCTAATTTGAAAGAACTATTGACTAAAAATGATATTGCTTTAAAAAGGAAAGAACAGATTAGCATCACAAAAGCATGGGGCTTACCCTCAACAGTAGGGCACGTACCTTGCGGGAAGTGTGTTAATTATAAATACACCAGTAGAACAAGAGAGGTCGATTTGGGACTTACAAAGTTGTGGCAACAAACTAGTCTCACAAATTGCAATTCTTCACATGTAGTATATGCAGTGTGGTGTCCTTGCCATAAAATTTATATTGGAATGACTAAGTGCAAAGTAACCACACGTATAGGGGAACACAGGAGTTGCATTCGCAACCAGAATGTGCAGGCTCCGTTGGTAAGTCATTTTTTGGCAATGCATCATGATGCAGATCAATTGAAATGGACTATCTTGTGGCGATTGGACAGAACCAGTAATGCTGATGCGGACCTCAGAAAACTGCAGTACAAAGAACAGTGGTTGATTTTTCTAACTAGGTCAGCAGTCATAGGACTTAATGAAGACATGTATTGGAGACACTGATTTTGGTTATCCCATAGGTCCTTATACAGAGGAGGTCGCATTGAGAATTAACGTGGATGGTCGTTTAGTGTCATCAAAGATATACACATTAGTTGTAGTCACGGTGGAGTGCCGCCGCTAGAAGAGTGAGGTTACCAGCATAATTTAGACAGACACTATTGTGGGGGACTAGTACTCACTGTTGTGGAGCAAGGTGTTTTGCCGTTGTGTCACTTTGATTGCTGCAGACAGTGAAACGTATGGAGTCCGCGTCGCATGAGGACATGCTTTGTTTTCACGTGAAACTTGAGACACAATGAAACGTGAGATTGAATGCAGTCACGTGTCGTGTAAGGACATTCTTTGCTGTTATGATTAGACTTGTGTTACTCAGCAAGTTAGGTCGAATAGAATCACGTGACGAGCTCATGTGACATTAGAATGGTCATGTGACATAAACGTACATACATAAAGAACGCTCGGATACCAATCAGTTATAGAGCGACGTTGCACCGAGTGAGAAATGTGAGACGGAGAGATCAATCACTAGCCACAGGAGGGGTGAGTCCAGTGACGATGCCGAAAATTGTAGACACAGTGATATGTGAAACCTGAGATATGACGGGTGTTTTTCTGTTACACAGGTCCCCTTAAAACTTAGAATTCTGAGCGGCTGACCGGTTTACGCTGTAACACGTACAGAGAACCACTCTATGAGTTGTTAGCAGCGTATCAATTGGGAACGTGGTTACCGTAATTTTTATGTTAAGAAGAATGGTACCCCCCACGAACAGGTATTGATTGCACCGTTGCTGTGAACCTTGTGAATGACCAGACTGAACATAATGGCGTCTAGTTTGATACTAACCTAATCAGATGCAAATAGCTTAAGATGACCTATGTGAAAGGAGAGATAGGTTTAGAGGACAAGAACTGAATGTAATTAGATCTTCTTCATTAGCAGTATATGTTATACTGTCATAAAATCGAAAGCGTTTGGTATATTGTCCAGACGTGATGTTTCACACCATTTTGAATCGTTTGGCATCTCTCGTGTTTTTCAGGATTTGAGCTGTCAGACATATTTGTTTGGATATTCCCCTACCAAAACCGTTGTTGAACTAATTATAACAAAGGATGATACGGTAAGCCCTAGTTAAAGTAAACTTAGATACTGGCTAGGTAGAATGACAGTGAATTTGTTGATACGTCCCTCTTTTTTTTTTTTCCCAGGTCATGAATTGTGTGGCACAGAGTTAGTGGTGCACAGCTAAAGGTTCTTTTAAGATTGGATCTACCTAATGCGAAGAGATATTGTTTAAGGGCACAGATGGTCCCCCTGATGAAGTTCTTTAACACTTTGTCAAACTGAATGGTTTTGAACGAAACATGTTGGGCAATGAAGTATATTGTGATTGAGTTACAATATAAACAGTATCCCGATTTTTTGGATACCTATCCTCCCCAAGGTAGCATAGATGGGGTTAGGAGCACATTCAAATGATAGATGACTTGCAGAGTAGCATCCGTTATTAACAAGGAACTAATAAGCTACCAAACATTTGGTCTCTTTTTTTTGATTAAGTGTTACCCTATTGTTGTACATGATTAAGTTTTGTACAGGCAGGTGATACAGGGGTGAACACGACAGAGGTGATTTGCATATGGGAATTGTTTTAGTAGAATTTTTGTAAAAAGGTTTTTATGTATTTTTACAAATTTTAATCAATGATGTTTTATGAAGTTGAGTTGATTTGTGTGATGTTTATGAAGTTAAAAGATGTGATTTATAAATGTTAATTTGGACTGAGTGCCTATTTGTTAAAAGCACTTAGCTGTTAACTGACTTGGATAATATAAGAGGGAGCAACATGGTGACGTGGTTTGACCCTTGGTGTTAGGATTGTCCCGAATTTGCATTTAGGAGCCTGGTCATCACGTCTTTAAATTGGCTCCCTGTCTCTAGATGGTGTTTGTTTCACCTGAAACCAGCTCCAGATAGTTACTGTCCTCTACCCAAAGGAGAACAACATGAACAGAAGGCACGAGATGGTGCAGAGGAATTAATGATGAAGAATGATGAAAAAGAATAAAGAAGAATCATCCTATTTTAGCTGTTTAACTGACACTACTAATGAAGACTTTTTTAGAATTTGACAAAGACACTTTCATATACCACAGAGGATACTTTGTGCGGCAATAGCTCTGTTATATATTTTGCTGTGGATGATCCTAATGTTTTTTTTGACCTATGAAACATGTTTGACACCTGCAGCAACACACTCTGCTGACAGTATTGTTAATTTGTCAGCAGCATGTCAACATTCACTACAAAAGAGGAATATGCAGGATATTGTGCATGCAATCATAAGCATTAACCCACTTACTTTGGGTTAGTTCTGGTTAAAACAATTCGGAACATAAAGAGAGACTACCCTACAAATTGCGGTACATACAATGTCAGTGTTAGATGAGTCCAGGTTTTCGATCCTAGTGTTGCTGATTCAAAAATATATAGGTATAGATTAAGGGCTAGACTTGATACTTTTAGCCACAGAGGAGTTTCAGTACATGGCTGAACATGTCTGTTTTCCTAGACACGTGGTCACATTTTTATTTTACAAAAATATCCCAGTGCAGTGTGTTCACAGGATCAACCTGACACATTGTGCTGTATCATTTTCAGCTTCACCAACTGAATGTAAAGCACAGTGTCTCTATATAGCACTGGGACCTCATCAAAAGGGCGTATACCATTATAAAAATTAACATAATTTGACTGCACCATCAAACAATGATACCTACTAAAAGTTGTAGCATTTGACAGAATGTGTTATGCTAACATGATAGGTGCTTCCTTGTGAGAATCACTCCCTTTGAATGCAACACAAGGTAGGTGATTCTTGCCAAGTGCATGGAGATGAAACTTTAGACATAGCATGTAGATATTCTCATCTCATAAATGTTGTAAATTGGACCCATTTCCATGCAACCTGCAAGAAGGACACAACCCCTTTTACCCGTACTGGGAAGCCAACAAGGGCGAGTTTCAGGAAGAGAAGAAAGTAAAGGAAGCCATTTCTAGTGGTAGAAGCCACATCACATATGCTTCATGTATGTTATCATCACTGGGTATTCAAAACGCGCTTTGGATCCCATGTTGGTCCTTACAGAGCCTGCAGTTCACAGAACACGTCCGAAACATTTGCATTCTCAATTGGGAAGATATGCTAGTCAATGGTTAAGCAGGCCCATATAAGTTTCATCACACATGATATTGACATATGCAGTTCGTCCAGCAATTGTACTGAAATCACACACATAGTTACACAACTCGGAAAGACTAGACAAAAGGCCTCCAGGGGAAAGACAAAGTCCTTACAGTCCTGGTAAAATGCTGTCTCAGCTATACAGCGGTTAGAAGATCATACATAGAGAGAGGCTTCTTTGCTATAAATGGCAAGTTCAATGTGATACAACAATGACTCTACCTGCTTAGAGGTGTCATGTGGATATGATCAGCACAATTCAACATTATCTATCCATAATAAAAATTGACCAACAGGCCTCTGCATATTGGAACTCCCTGACCTTTCTCATTCAAATAGAGGAGCTTCATCAAACTACACACGCAAGAAGGCAGGTGCTGTAAAGCACTACACTCACACTGTTGGGTGTAGTGACCAAACACATGTGTCTACCATTGGCAGATGGGACAGATGTAATATCTTATACAAGCCAGTACTCACAAAACACACTCTATTTTGCCAAGCACTAACATCCTAGGGTACTCTACATCGAGTAGAGAGACACTGGATAAAAACATCCTATGGCATTCCCAATATACATATGCTGATGTGGTACAAGAAGATTTAAGAATTAGCCAGTATTCCCTTAAAGACTGTGATGGGCCACTTCAAGTTAAGAGCTAAATCATCACAAGAACTGCCATCAGAGTCAACTTTCCACACCGTTTTGATTAAATAGTAAAATGAGGCGGGTAATTCCATCACATAAAGGGTGATCTGCTGAACAGACACCACTTTCAGTAAGCTCCATGCCAATGGCATAGTGACACATGTGCTGTGCTGCATTGTGAAAACAAGGAAATAATATGAGGCAGGGTAACCAAAAAGGAAACACACCAAACACAGGTTACAAAGGAACATACAAAGCACTTTATTTTATACTGAATCCAGTTAGAAAAGCACAGAACAAAATTCAGATAGCTATCGACCCTCAGTACAACACAGCGAACTCCGGCGTGGTTCGTTGTGTGCTCAGTGAGTGCAAATATTCATTGAAACAGTCAGGCTTTTATACATTTCTCCAGCCTGTTGTCCAGCCTTTCTGCAGGTTAACCATTCCATAAATAAGTTACTGCTCTAGGGTCCCTTGCCAGGTCAAATCTAGTCCATCTTAGGTTTATACATTAACAAGAAGAAATGGTAATAATGTATGCTCTAGGCCTAACATTACAATTCAGGACTTAGTTTATACAATGTAGTTAAGCAGGTGTTCTCATTCAATTATAGATCAGTTTCGGTGATACAGGTAATCCATTGCACACAGGTCAGCAGAAGGACAAGGTCTCAGCTCATGACCCTAACAAGTGGCCTGCAAGCAAGTTATACATTAGCTGTACAGAGGTCATGAGAATCGAGTTCTGTTCTGAATAACATAGGCTACCATTTTAGCTCACATGGTGACTTTATAGAGCAAGAAAACCTAAAATGGCGGCTTGACCCAAAATGGGCGTTTACATAGATTCTAAGGTCAGGACCTTGCAATGCGAGTTTATTCGCATGTAGTTTATAAGCAGCTTGTTAGCAGCTTGGCGTAGGCCAATATACATATATTCATAGCAATAGGAGGCACGATATAATTTCTAGTTTGACAGCATCAGTCCCCTGAGTGCCGCTCAGTGGTAACAGGTGCCCTGTGAGACTGCTGCTGTGACAGAAAAATCACTGAAGTTTAGAGGCTGCATTTTAGTCTGCACCTTTGAGCCAAAACCATAAGTATGATAAACTATCGCATTGTGGCAGGGTAATCTGGAAATTTAAGTTTATTCGCATGTAGTTTATAAGCAGCTTGTTAGCAGCTTGGTGTAGGCCAATATACATATATTCTTAGCAATAGGAGGCACGATATAATTTCTAGTTTGACAAACCCTCCTTTTGGCCTATGCCAAGTGCTAAACTACTTCTGATCTCCCTGCAAATAACTCCATGTGTCATCGTCCATACACCCTGAATAGCTGTCAGAAATATCTATCGCCATTAGATCTTTTACTAAGATCTCTTTCAGTACATACTCCTTAGAGGTTTTATCCGGGGCATACACTTTATGTCCTATTGTACCTATCGCCTGAGCGCAACATCCCCCTAGCATTGAACATATACTTGGTAGACATTGGATACAACAACAAAGAAATAGCAGAATTCCCAAAATAATCAGCAAGATTGAAAGCACTTTCCAACCCCAAGACCGCAAGAAGTCCCAGAACCAAGGGCTAAGATCCCAATTTCCCTCGGGAACATGCACTTCTGAACTAAGAATGTGCAGATTCTGTATTGCCTTAAAAATAGTTGGGGACGAATCCGGTACGAAAACACAGCAAGCGGACCCCACTAGTTTACATACTCCACCACGTTCAGCTAGAATGACATCTAATGCCATCCGGTTCTGAAGCGCTACCAATCTGATCGCTTTCTGCTCTAAAGTCATATTATAGGGTATATCTGTGGTCTGGTTGATGGTTCTCTCCAGTACTCTCGCTAGTTTCCTGATATCCTCGGAATTCGCTATCTGCCCAAAGAATGGAAGGAATGATTTCGCTACATCTCCTAAAACCTGTGCTGGAGTGTCGCCATTCTCGTCCCGCCATGGACGAGCCTTCGAAACCTCTACAGTACTTGCTATAAACACCCCAGGTAACAGGATTCCTAGATAACAAGTTCCCTGCCAATCCCTAGGCAACCATGGAAATGCTACATTACCGCAAACAAAATAGATAGGTTCGCCTACATACAAAGGTCTGTCTTCCCCAGTTAAATTTGCAACGTTGGCACAACCTTTAAAATCTCCCATTGAACGGGTGCCATTCCTCTGTATGCAGAAAGAAACTGAATCGGGGCTATGGTTAACAGTATAAGAAGGTGGCGCGGCATCCTTATTGCCTATCGGAGCCATTTTAAAGGAAATCAAAGATTAGAAAGGACGAGACAGTCTATCAGAAGGCCTAATAGAAGCAATATTGAGCTTACTCCTATTTGCGAAAAGCGAGCATCCCAGGGGAGTCAGAACACGTTTCTCAAAACTATTCAAATTAGTGCCATCAAAGTTCCCCGAGATGCTATTGTTCCATCGGCCAAAGAACAGTGCTCTAAGCGAAGCATAACAAGCAGTTGTCAAAGGTAATGAGTGAATATACCAACCTAGCCCCTTATCCCCATGTTGCAGTAAATGTGAGCAGACCCAACAATTAGTCTTATTAAAAATGGCATGTGTTGCATTCATTATAAGCAACAAGGTATTATTGTGATACTTCTGTCTATGCTGTGAGTCCCTAGGTGACAGAGTATGCAAATGTACAAAAGCTGTAAGAACAGTGGGTACAATTTCAGTCGGCAGCAAAGACTCTAAAGGATGAGTTTCTTCGAAATACCAAAGGCCTAAGACAGTGACTATTATAAAACCAAATATTATCATAAAAACACAGCAATACGTTTTCGGGGCCCAGGCACATTTTTCATTGTCCGAGTTGGTCACTCCCTTATTTATAAGTCCAATACGAGCAGCAGCGGTGGCGGTAGCAGGCATTGTAGATTTTCAATTGACGACCCCAATGTTCGTTGCTGGCGACACTACGGTCGCGCAGCTTCTTAGTCCTTCCACAACCCCTAGCCAACAGAATCCCCTTCCTCAACTTTTTGGGCAAAAGCAAGCCCTTGATGATCCTTTCCTTCCTTAAATGCACAGCCGAACCGTGCCATATGTCTATCAGATACACAGCAAAACCGTGCCGTATGTCTATCTTCGTGGCCGGAAGTTGTATCTTGTTGTGCCTGGTATTGTTTGATCCGAGAACAAGATGTCGACACTTCCCGTTGGAAGCAACGTATCAGAGGCAAGTTAAGTTGGAACAGCAATTTCCGGGAGCAAAATTTTCGGAGAGTGCGGAGACAAAATGGCAGCTTCCCCAAGCCTCACGGGCTCAGAAAAATTCTCTGACGCACTCTCAGTGCTACTCACTGCTTTGGGATCATTGGTTGCAGCGTTAGCGAGGGGTTCTGTTTCTTCTGTAACGTGTGGCACTGGGTGAGGAAGTTTCTTGACATGCGTCGCGTGGATCCAATGCTTCCGGCCTGCGACACGCACCGCTGTTTGGGTGACCAGCAGGACCTGGAACGGGCCCCGCCCCCGAGGTGCAAGGCAGGAAGATCGGTCAAAGGATTTGACCAAAACCCAACTTCCAGGTTGTATACTGTGGCCTGGGCCCTCGTATCGCGCGGGTAAAGCGTCTCGTACCTGGTGATAAATGAAATACAGGTTTTTAGTCAACTAGCTACAATAGTCTGAAAGCAATACATTTTCTACATTCCTCAATGACCTAGGCTTCGGAAGACCCCAGATATTGGCAGGTCTCCCCATTACCACCTCAAATGGAGAGAGCCCATTCTTAGTTTGAGGGGTTGTACGCATGGCTAGTAACACGATCGGTAAGGCGTCCGGCCATTTTAGTTTGGTGCCGGCACACGTCTTAGCGAGCTTGTTTTTTATGATACCATTGTGTCTTTCCACTAATCCGGCGCTCTGAGCATGTCTGGCCGAATGGAATCATTTGTCAATTTGCATTGCCGTACATATCTGTAGAATTACAGCAGCGATAAAATGCGGACCATTACCCGACCAGATAACTCTCGGAAAACCAAACTGTGGGAAGAATTCCTTTAACATGGTCTTTGCAGTGGTCATGGCTGTAGCGTCTTTAACAGGGAAAGCCTCGACCCACTTGCTAAAGGCGCAAATGACCACAAGGACATATTTTAGATTGTTACATCGCTCCATTTCAATAAAGTCAAAGCGGATCACTTCAAACGGGACAGAAGGAGGCCCAAAGCTACCTCTTGGAGTTGCTGTCCCCTTTCCCACATTGTGTTGTAGGCAAATCATGCAATTTTGGACATAATGCTGGGCAATTTTTGAAATCTTATCATTTACACAGACTTTCTCTAACATTCTCGTGATCTGTTGGGCGCACACATGTGTGGGACCGTGTGCCATGGTAACCATCATTACTATATAGGCATTAGGAAGCAACCATTTCCCCTCAACCATGTCCACCCAACACCCATCATCATCGAGTTTCCCCAACCCCTCAGCCCACCTCTTGGATTCTTCTAATGTGGCATCGGCTTGGATATCCCGTACAGACCCAACACCCTCATCCATTGCATAGGCATCTACAGTCTCCCTTGAAACATACATCTCTGTGAAGAGATCAGAGGAAGTTTGTCTAGCTATTTGATCAGCGAAAGCATTCCCTTTCCCTACATCATCTATAATCTTGCGATGTGCTGCGCACTTAATGATTGCTAACTGACTAGGGAGTGCAAGCGCTGAAAGCAATTGTACTATCAGGGAGCGATGTTGGACCTTGGTGCCATGCGAAGTTAAAAACCCTCTCTCTGACCAAAGTCTCCCAAAGTTGTGAGCCACCCCAAAGGCATACTGGCTATCAGTATATATGTTAGCTCACGGAAAGCTCACAAGCTCGAGTCAATGCTATAATCCCTGCGGCCTGCGCATAGTTATGCGTAATTCTCTTGGTCTCCACAACCGTACTCAATGTAGTGACTGCATAAGCAGCTGTGGATGTACCATCCAGTAGTTTGAAGCAGGAGCCATCACAAAACAGCTCCCCTTGTGGGTTATTCAAAGGAGTATCCCTCAAATCAACTCTGCCTTTTGTATCTTGTTCAGTAGTATACAGGCAGTCATGCGTCTCTTCGTCACCGCAAACAGTATTTTGCGGGAAAGGTAGGAGTTCAGCCAGATTAAGAACGCAGCACCTCCTAATTTGAATGTGGGGAGCAAACAAGATTAATTCATATCTTGTCAGTCGTGCGGAAGTGAGGTGTTGCGTTTGGGTTTTGTTCAATAGAATATCTACAGAGTGAGGCACCATCAGGGTTAAATCATGGCCTAGGACCATTCCCTCACTCTGTTTTACAGACACTGCAGCAGAAGCGACAGCGCGCAAACATCTTTGCAAAGCGCATGCAACAGGATCAAGGGCAGAAGAGTAGTAACCGCATGGCCTATTCTTCCCTACATGTACCTGCGTTAATACAGCCAAAGCACTTCCATCACATTCATGCACAAACAACACAAAGGCCTTCTCATAGTTCGGTGTGCCCAAAACTGGTGCCGAACATAATGCAGTCTTGAGCAACTCGAATGAATGTTGATGCTCCATATTCCATGGCAATGGCGAAGAAATACCCTTCTTCGTCAAGGCCAACATCGGTTTTATCACTAGTGAGAAGTTTGGGGTCCATAACCTACAGTAAGAAGCCATACCTATCAAGGCTCTAACTTCCTTTTGTGTATTTGGGACAGACATGCCAGAAATGTGTTTTATTCTTTCAGGTGTCAATCTTCTTCCCTCCTTTGACAGGAGATAGCCTAAATAGGCGACCTCCTGGCAACAATATTGAAACTTTTTAAGCAAAGCTTTGTGACCATGCTTAGCTAGATGGATGAGCAACAACACAGTGCCCTCTTTACAAGAGCTCTCAGAGTCAGCGGCTAAAAGCAAATCATCAACATATTGAAGCAACGTACAAGTAGGGGGCAATCCAAAGGTATCAAGCTGCTCTTTCAAAGCCCTACTATAAATACTAGGACTCTTAGTATAACCTTGAGGTGCACGAGTAAATGTGAATGAGCGTCCCCCTAAGGTGAACGCGAACAAGTATCTACTATCCTCATGTATTGGAATACTGAAGAAAGCATTCTTTAGGTCCACAACACTGAAGTGAGTAGCTGTAGCTGGAATCATGGTTAATATTGTCGTCACATCAGGCACAATTGGAAATTGCAGAGCGACGACTTTATTAATGGCACGTAAATCAATTATAAAACGAAATGGAATTGCATTATCACCTTTTTTGTACACGGGTAAAATCGGACTATTGCACAAACTTCCTGCAATCTCCTCAATCACCCCACGATGCACAAAATGGGAAACAATGCTCTTCCATGCTCGCTCGCCTTCAACTGAGATCTTATACTGTGGAATACGGGGCAGTTTAATTCCATGTTTCAAAACTATTTTAACAGGCTCAATCTGCAAAACACTGACATCATTGTCATCAACTGCCCACAAACACTCTGGTACATTACTGAATTCTGGCGGCAAAGGTCTAGTCAAGAATTGCGAAACAGAACATTGCTGTGGTGAAATCGTCAAACGCACTCCATCAGAAGAATAATGAATTACCGCATTTAATTCCTTCAACAGATTCAACCCCAGCAAATTCTCTCCACAATTCGAAGTCAAGAGAAATGGACAGTGGTCCGTAAAGGGACCCAAAGAAATAGGTACCGGTGAAGAAACCGGACAAACAACTCGTGTGCCAGAAAACCCTACAGAAACATTGGTTTGCCCTGACAGTGGAATGTTTGCAACCCGAGAATGATCAATGGAGCACTTCTGTGCTCCAGTGTCTATCAAAAATTGATGTTTCCTATTTCCCACTACCATTTCAACGTAGGGACCTTTCTGATTAACGGGAATAGGTGTAGGTTCCAAACCCTGCTTCGGGCAATCCTAACGAAACAAAATATCATCAAAAGGAAGCTCTTAAGATAGATATGCAGCAGCAGGATGATCAAATATGTTTCTAGTATCCACACTCGAAGTCTGATTATCCTGTGAAAAAGGTTGTTGGGGATCCTGCGAAAACTGGCCTCTACCAGGGCCCCCTACACCCGGGCGACCTCTGGATCGTCTACCCATATTTCCAAATGTGTTATTCGACCTCTGTCGAAGGACGGGGCATTGTGCACGCCAATGACCCTCCTGGCGACAATAGGCACACTGGTTAATATTCACAGGACCCAAGGGCACATTCCCTGGTGGAACATACTGACCTCTAATCTGCGAACTACCCCCTCTGGGGCCTCTAACAATTTGCTGTAACAATACTTAGTCTTCAAATCACCTTTTCTCTTCTCGACTCTATCTTTTTCATTATTGACACGGTTCTCGTAGTACTGAGCCATGTGCAGTACTTCTGATTGGGATTTCGCCTGCCAAGCGCTCTCAGAAGACATATTTTGTGACTGGATGTCAGGCAGCAATCCACGTACAAATTTGTCCACAAATAATCTTTTCCCAGACTCTGTGCCTAAGTCTTGTCCACTGAAATCCGAGAATACCTGTTCGAACCGATTAAAGAACTCGGTAGCACCCTCAGATTTTCCTTGGACACAGGCCGTAAGCTTGTCCCAAATAATTCTCTTTTCGGGGATTATAGTTTTCAGTTTTGCAATGATTCTGTCAGGCAAAGTTAGTATCACCTGAGGTGGTCTCTCACCAGCTGGCCTTTCCCCATCAAGCCTAACTATGTTAGCCCATGTATCTCCCAACCCTGGTACATTGTCTATAGTTCTAACTTGTTTCCACAAATCTACAGGCAGGAGTACAGGGAATATCAAATCAATGTCGCCTAGGGTAAACACTGAGGACTGCAAAACGGACTCTATCTCTTTATAGAACCCTGTCGGATTTTTCCTTATGCCAGGAATAGTTTGTCTAATAGTATTCACTTCCTGTCGTGAAAATGGGACGTGAACAAACTGTGATACATAATGTGCAGGAATGTCCACAGCAGGTGTACCTGCTGCAGCATTAGCAGGAATCTCAACCTTTGGGACAAATTTCGGAGGAACCTCTCTCATAGGCAACTGAGATGTAGGCAACTCCGAATGCTTACTAAGCAACAGAGCTAAGTCGAGCGCTAAAGCAGTTGAAGAAGTGTCAAGTGAAAAAGCTCTCTTATAAATTCTCAATAACTCTGTGGGACAACTAACCTTTCTCTTTAAACATTCATCCTGCAGGTACTCTACCATTACCTGTATCACTTTCCTCTGCATTTCTAGCGTATATTGACTGTATGTGTCATATACCTCAACTGGAGTTATCGATATGTCTGAAATCCATCTAATCGCATCTTTTGTACAAATTTGCGCTTCCTCAGATGTCGATTTACGAAACAGAAGAAATCGTTTCTGTACATACATACTTTCTTCTTCATCATCCTCATTCCGTAACCTTTCCAACTCCTTTCTATACTCAAATATCCTCTCAACATGCTCATGTACCTTCTCCACAGTGTCTCTTGAAAACGCTAAAGTATTCAGGTCCCTCAACCCTTGTGGGAGGTCTGCATTATTTAATTTACCCCACATTACACATAAATGAATCCCTAAACCTTCAATGAAAACATTTTTCTCAGGAAAATTATCCATATTAGAAAGTGTGGCAAGAACATTAGCTCGATCATCTCTCTCCATACAATGCTTAGCCCATGCAAACAAATCCTGTTTCTTTTCTGTAGGAACAGTATTACGAGTAACAATCCTCGACCCCGCACCCTGATCAACTACAAGCGGTACAGAACTACTTGGGAGTGAGGGTGCAGGCAAATTCAATGGAGGTACTATTACTGGTGCAATGGGAAGAGGCAGAGGAGCAGGTGGAGGAACAACAACCGGAGGAATAGGAACAACAGGTTGAGCAGGAAGAGCAGGAATAACAGCAGGAAGAGGTACAGCAGGAGGAAGAGGAACATACAGAGGTGGTGCAGAGGCACCAGGCCTTCGTTCATTTAACAATTTGTCGATAAACTCATCAGAAACATGAAGATCTTTAGAAGGATAGATTTTCTGAATACCGAGTGAGAAAGCCCTGTCCATATTCCTAACCGACTCAGACTGTTTGTCCTGATCATATAACAACGCCTTTTCAGCATTTGTTTTATGACGGCGCACATGTTTTTCCCTACTTTTAAGATGCTGCAACGCTTCTCTTTTCCAATTTTTCAAAACATCAAATGCTGCAGGTCTGGCCTTCTTTTTTAACAAGACTGACTCTAAATATTCAATACGAGGGATCTCAAAACTACCATTGACTGGCCACTGAAGTTCGGAGGCATGTCTGGTTTGTCTGTGCCAAATTTTATTAAATACTACACTTCCAATGCCATGCTTACAGTACATAGTACATGCCGGTGACCCCTCCTGTGGTGCCGGACGGCTAAATTCCAAAGATTATCTATCGCTGCAGAATAATGCCCTAAAGCAACTAGACAATTTCCCAGGCATTTCTCAAATACTCGGTGTTACCTGGTCATTAATTGTGTCTGCAGATACAATGCGCCAAATTCAAATTGTCAGGGTTGAATTAAGAGTCGGGTAACGACTCACCTGACCAAACCTAAGGAGGACCGATCGGTTTACAAAGGACTTACCTAACGAATTTTGTATGGTGATTTGTGATTTCGACAAATCTGCCCGCCTCAAAAAATTGACCCTCGTCAAGATGCCGTCTCAGACCACACGGCTATCATCCAGGGAACGGATCGTGCAGCGCTGTTGAGGTGTCGCGTCTCGTTCAGTCGGGCCCGTTATGTCACACCGTCCGATCCCGGTCCGATAGCGTGCGTCAACCTTCAATAATCCGGCATCAATCTTGAGGGTCCCTATTCCGGGCGCCAACTGTGAAAACAAGGAAATAATTTGAGGCAGGGTAACCAAAAAGGAAACACACCAAACACAGGTTACAAAGGAACATACAAAGCACTTTATTTTATACTGAATCCAGTTACAAAAGCACAGAACAAAATTCAGATAGCTATCGACCCTCAGTACAACACAGCGAACTCCGCCGTGGTTCGGTGTGCTCAATGAGTGCAAATATTCATTGAAACAGTCAGGCTTTTATACATTTCTCCAGCCTGTTGTCCAGCCTTTCTGCAGGTTAACCATTCCATAAATAAGTTACTGCTCTAGGGTCCCTTGCCAGGTCAAATCTAGTTCATCTTAGGTTTATACATTAACAAGAAGAAATGGTAATAATGTATGCTCTAGGCCTAACATTACAATGCAGGACTTAGTTTATACAATGTAGTTAAGCAGGTGTTCTCATTCAATTATAGATCAGTTTCGGTGATACAGGTAATCCATTGCACACAGGTCAGCAGAAGGACAAGGTCTCAGCTCATGACCCTAACAAGTGGCCTGCAGGCAAGTTATACATTAGCTTTACAGAGGTCATGACAATTGAGTTCTGTTCTGAATAACATAGGCTACCATTTTAGCTCACATGGTGACTTTATAGAGCAAGAAAACCTAAAATGGCGGCTTGACCCAAAATGGCCGTTTACATAGATTCTAAGGTCAGGACCTTGCAATGCGAGTTTATTCGCATGTAGTTTATAAGCAGCTTGTTAGCAGCTTGGCGTAGGCCAATATACATATATTCATAGCAATAGGAGGCACGATATAATTTCTAGTTTGACAGCATCAGTCCCCTGAGTGCCGCTCAGTGGTAACAGGTGCCCTGTGAGACTGCTGCTGTGACAGAAAAATCACTGAAGTTTAGAGGCTGCATTTTAGTCTGCACCTTTGAGCCAAAACCATAAGTATGATAAACTATCGCATTGTGGCAGGGTAATCTGGAAATTTAAGTCATACCTGTGTTTTTGCATTGTGAATGATATCTCACATAGTTATTGAAGCCACAGCAGATCTTAATCATAAACATGTGAGCACTGTAATCCCAGGCCAGCTGTGGAAAGGTTGTGGGTATTAAGATCAGACTGGGGTCTCTGCTGAGCAAGCAGGGCAGTGGGCTCCCTTTGACTATTTGTGAGGTGCTGTAACAACTCTCTTCAGCCCAGGAAACGCTTAGCATGGATTTTTGTGAAATTAGCTTAAAATGGCACACCTAAACAAAAGTGCCAGTGTCACAAACCAGCGTGCTGCATGATGCATACCAAAGAGACTTTGAAGCTGCGAGTTCACAAAAGAGTCATGATCATATAGTCAGACAGAGCAAGCGTAGATTGAAGGGTTCCTACTTCTTGCCATTCTATGTGATTCTCTTTCCACCTAACACCCTCACTTCCTGCATATGTTGGGTATGATGCAAGAATACATATGTCACTTTATATCTTAACAGGAATTGGACTCCTTAAAGCAGGCTTTTATCCAATCTTTGTGGCTTTTTGGCATTAAAAGGAAGGGGTTTACCCCCTCAATCTTTGATTCCCTTTTACAACTTCAAGAACATAAGGAAAACTCATCTAGACGCTGTTAGGCGAGCAGTCCTCTCCATAGCTCTTGGCTCTAGGTGAAGACAGATGTTCCAAGATGATCCAAGTTGTGTTCCCTAACTATCCCCAGGGCCTATTGGGTGTGAGCTGCTGTTGGAGCAACACCTGCCACTCTGCCAGCTGCTCTGGTACCCAGGCCCCTCACTGGCAGTGAATGACTTCTGAATGTGCTACCTCACCTCCCCGGGGTCGGGCGTGAAGAGAAAAAAGCACCTATCTTGCACCTTAACCTCTGCATTGGGACTCACAGCATCAGAAGAAGCAAAGAAGCTGGGTTCCTTTATTCAGCAGCTTCAAGCCAACATCAAATGGCGATTTGACCAATGTTCGAACACCTTTGAACTATTAGGATTCTGGGTGCTGTCTTTCGCACTTATTCAAAACTTCTTTGAAATGCAGTTGCTGCATTCATCAAACCGGCTCAATGCTGCATTGTATCAAGCAGAGCATGTCTCCTGTTCGACTCAAACAACCAGCTTGCTGTTGCGGATCGCTTCAAACCTCCACCTGTTCGAACTTTGCATCAGGCCATTAAGGTCACTTCTTCGAACTGCCAGACCCAGACTCAAATTACTGGAAGCTTCAAATCACTCGACGACCTGGACCAACGTTTACCAATGTCTCAAACCAAGTGTACCTATGAATTGAGCCTGGTAAGCCATCCAAACTACAATACTCAAATGCTGCCTTCAAAATGCATGGACAAATTCCTTTGAACTAACTTGCCAGCTTGCCACCTAGGCCAGTATGCCTCAGCCACATCCAAACCTGGTTTGACCTGCAAAGACAGCATCTCAAATCCTAGTTTGATGTCATTGACCTGCAAAGAACCTTGAAACATCTGTCGCGCGGCCCTAACCCCCATTGGTACACTTCTGGGATGCTAGAGACTGACATGCCACCTGTTAGGCCCTTTTTCCGCCAAAACACATCTTTTGTGAGCATTGTCGGAGACAAATTGCCTTTCACCACTGCTACATTATCCAAGTGCTTCCATCATTTATATTCTGCATATTATGTATTATTTCCACAGGGGTGGGTTTTGTTTTTTGTTTTTAATGTGCAGTTATTGCATATTCTGCGCTTTATTAGAGTATCTGTAGCTTTATAGAACCTTGATTGTATATTTCTTTATTTCCAACATTTGTACTATTGCTGTTTGGGTTGCAATTGTCATCACATTCAAATCCCTCTTAAGAGAACGGTGCCCTCCGTCCACGTTACCACAAAAGGCATATGGGGTATAAAACTTGACTGTGTCTGCTTTATCTTTATGTTTGGGATCACTGTTGTTCTGTAGTAGTATGTGGCCTGAATAGGCATTTAATCCACTGCACATCCTTGCACTCCTCTGGGGCATTAGTCATGTTATCAGACTTGTGGGTAGCAGTTTGGATTTGATGCAGACTACAGTTTAGTCAGGCAAAATATAAATGTATTCAGTTAACTTTAGGAACACTGACAAAACATTTTTTAATTGCACTGTGGAACTCGACAGGGCTTTAAAGCAAGCAAGCTTTATGAACTATGTCACGAAAGGGCACTCCATCATGGCAGAATGGTTAAACATGCTAAACTGCTTAAAAAGCATCCAAGCTTTTGAGGAAGCTAGGGGGTGGTGGAATTCTTGGTGGCTAGCAGTGATGTGCACCATAAGCTCAGGTACCCATTCCTCTGGATGGCGTTAAAGTGAATGGGAGAAGAACACTGATAGAGTTTCCCACTATTCCTCCCAGAAAGTGGGTAGTATGGTTTACCAAGTGTCCCACTGATCACACACATCCATTAGGTTCCATTCTTCAGCAAGGTCCAAAGCATTAATTAGTTCTTAGGTGAGCCTCACTGTGGACAAACTAGCTGACATAAAGTTCCTTCTAGAAGTAATAAGGGGGTCCTAGCTGAAAGGCAACAGGGTGAACCTCCAGCTTTAGCAGAGCAGAAGCAAAGGGACTATGTGATGATATGAAAGATGGAACTTGGCATCCAGCGGATGACCAGTGTAACTATAACTTCTAATGGGGAGGGAAGTATCTCCAGTGGTGGCTCCCCAGGAAAGCCTAGGCGACACATCTCCAAGGACTTAGTCCAATTGTATGAGGAGGGGATCTACATCTTGGATTGGTTTGAGATACTGGAGCTCGCCTTCCGATTCCAGGCGGTGGAAGAAGATATTTGGGGTGCAGCCCTTATGAGCCGTCTACCCAAAACATGAAGGAAAATTCCAGGCCCATGGTTGGTCAACCCCTTAGAATATAGGCGTGAGGGCACTGCCAATACTGAGGCATTCACAGCACCCCTATGTTGTTTTCTGTGTGGGGAGAGACACGTAGAAAGGAAGACCCAGCCTGCCAGGGAAACCTAAACAGGCAATCATGTCTTTGGCCTCCTGGAGGAGGCCAAAGTCAGTGTGGGAATCTTAGCAGAAGAAGTACGTCTAGGCGAGGGAGTGGTGGAAGGTTCCCTAAGTATGAGTAGGAATGGTACTTGGGGCCCAAGTTTCCGATAATACTAATATATGTTTGCTGCGTGTTTCCCTAAATGGGGAAACGTCTCCTGCCTTGTGTTAGATTGCTGCTAGTGTCACAGTGGTCAGGCGGGCAATACATGCCAGAGCAAACCAGGGTGTTTGATCGTCTGAGGAACTGTCCCTTTGATGGGAGGGTAAAAGCTCTCTGTTCCATGTTGTAGTCAAAGACTGTATTCCAGTAGGGTATCTTTTGGATAATGGCTTCATTGACTGAGATATAGTACAGACAGTAACTAGAGCACAAGCTCTGAGAGCAACAAAGGGGGAAGCACTTGAGTGCAACTTCTCTGTGGCTTTATCAGCTGGAGTGTGTAAGAGACTGGTCTCACTGTTAACTCCCAATCCAGACCTGCAGTCCCCTGAGGCACATACACCTGCAGAAGAGGGCTCAGTGTCCAGTGAGGTGTCTAAGGATGCCAGGCTTCTTTTCGATGCCAATAGGCAACTCTGAGATTCAGTGACCAAAGATTTGCCAACTGGCATAGAAATGAATCTTGAGATGGTGGTCTGGGTAGTTTCAGGGAGTGACAGAACTGAATGGGTTGTCCTAAACTGGAGTCCAGCGTCAGGTTGACTTTTGCCAGGTACACAGGGTCCGTCCCACTGAGGTGGATCTGTGGAAGCAGGCAGTAGAGCAGGCGCAGGGTGAAGATCCCCGGTCTCTCCGGAAAACGGGACATGCATAGAACTAGAGCCCTAGCCTATTCCAACACAGGGAACTGGTGCAGGGTGAAAGTCCTGACCTGGTCACAGACAAAGAGTGTAAGAAGTCTGAGGCAGGGTGCTGCCAGAATTGGTTGGGACCTTAGGCCCCCAGAGTTTCCTACTGGACATGGCTCCTGGCACATGTTCTTGTCACTCAAGGGTAACTGGAACATCTCACAGCTTGTCAGATCATTTTTACCAGCCCTGTTTAGATGTAAAAATGGAAGAAATCCTGCCCCTTGTTAAGTCTTGTGTAGGTACTGATAACACAGGGGAGGTAACCGAGACTCCTTTAAAACCACTGCCTATGGTTGGCTGGTCTGGTAGAGGAAAAGTAACTTCTCTCCGGTGGGATCCCCAAAGAAATTCATATTCGACAGGTTACCCCCATTTCATATCTGAGGCTATGCAGCTAGGACAGAGGTCAGCAGGCTTCTACCTGCCAAACAACCTTTCATTGCTGGAAAGGTTGTATCCGCAAGGCCTAAGTTCTAGAACTCTGTGGGCAGGGAATTACATGCCAGACAGGCACTTATAAATCTGGAACTGGTGCATCATCAACACAGCAGAGCTCAGAAGGAGTAGTCGAGCCCAATGCCTACCTTCACAGGTGGCTGATGAGGAAAAATACAAACTGGGCAACACTTGAGATGAATGCAGAGTCTAGGCATTGGGCCATATCACTACAGAGATTACTAATGAGAATGTCACCTAAGTCTGGCTATCAACATGTATGTGCAGATGACATCAGTATATTTTCTCACCTTGAGGATGAGCCTTGCCCTTAGTAAAGTGGTTTTCAACCTTTCTGTCTGGGGGCATGTGAGGAATTGCCATCTGGTGTGGTTGCAGAAGCTCTGGATTTTTTTATTTTAATTATATAATAAAATGGTGCAGGTAATTCCATCTCAGAAAGGGTGGTCTGCTGAATAGATACCAATGTCAGTAAGCACCATGCCTAAAATCATAGTGACATGTGTGCCCTGCTGCATCAGATCCTGCTATTCACTGGCAAATAGCAGGCTCTTTTTTGACAGCTGCCACGACAGAAAAGTCATTTCAGTGCAGATACTGCATTTAAATATGCATCTCTGAGCAAAACTATAGTAATTATGTTATGTTATGTTATGTTATTGGGCATTTGTATAGTGCCTTTTATACCATTAGACTGATCTCAAAGCACTAAAGGTTGAACACCCTTAGGGTCCGTAGTCCAGGTCAGTGGACAGACAAGCATTGTAAACAGTGCTTGGGTGCACTCAGTATGTGTGCAGTAAGTTCATTTTACATGGTCTGTAGCTGCATTTTAATGCTAGGCATGGTGCAGTGGTTGTGTGAGATCAGTAGATTGTGTGCAGCAAGGCCAAGTTAACCTTGGTATGTGCATTCTGTTGCTGGTGGAGCTTGTGTATGAGATCATGTGTGCAGCCAATTTTTATAAATGATCATCTGGTGGAAGGGTCATCTGGAAATTGAATCTTTACCTGTATTTTGGTATGGTAGCTGATAGTTCACATACTTATTGAGGCCACAGCAGTTCAGAATCATAAATATATCAACACTGTGGCTTTGAGAAAACTAAAGGTGTTGCACCCGCTAGTCCCCAGGGAGCTGACATCCAGGTGGCCCGGACACAGCCATAGCTACTGGATCCAGTTCCTGGGGGTGCACTACGGGAGGATCACCTGGATGAGGGGTCCTTGGGGAGTGGAAGTGGGACACCGAAGGGTGAGAGGCATTACCTCCTTCCCTATAACACCTTTGTCCATCCTACCCCACCATTTCTAACACAAACTCTTTCCTACACAGTAACAGACAATAAACTAAAACCAAAGTTGTTTACCTGCATTGTACCAACACAAGGGTCAGGCAGAATCTGGCAATTGACAATAACTACGGACACCTTACGACCCTTTCCCTTCACCACAGGGATAAAAGACAGAGCATGAGAGCACACTTTGAGCAAGGCCGAACGCACAAGGAGGCAGATATTTCAGACCGGCAGTTCCAACGGAGGAGAAAGGCAGAGAGACCTGGAGGGATGATGAAGAGGACATTTCCCTTGCCCTTTTCAACTCAGATCCACAAAGCCTCCGAAAGGGAAATCATAAGACCGGGAAGACCAGCGGGCGTGTGGTGTGACAGGTGTCAACGGCACATGGGGCCTTCCTGTGCTGATAGCCAAAGCAGGGAGAATCGCTTGCTGCCGTGGTGCCGTCCTTGACTCCCGAGACAAGAAACTCCAAGAGTTCAGCACAGCCAGTGAGTCGGAGAAGACAGGTAATAAAAACAAATTGTGCTGCGTCCATGGTTGCAGGCGAACAACAACCTATGTAATTGAACTGAAAAGAAACCTCACTAAAATATTCAGAAGCACCGTGGCCAGACATCACGGGGGACCTCATTCGAAGGACTCTGACTGAAGCCTGACTCCGACTGAAGCCTTTTCGGGTTGTGTTGTTTTGTTGAAACTACAAAAACCAAGAGGCATTAGGAGAGGCTGGTGTGAAGTATCAAATTTGTCCTATGAGGGTCAAGCAAAAGCCCTCGTACACATGAAAGTCTTTGACCTATTGGAGAAAACTGATTAAACTTTGAAACTGGCAAATGTGAACCCGACAGCGGGATGCCTGCGAATTGAGAGTAAATAATGATATACCTGTGAACATTGTGATGAAAAGTGTGAACCTGGCTGAGGGATGTCAACAATGGATAGTTGGTATAAAGGACATTGAGACTGTAGAATGATACATTTCTTGAGTGAAAGGCCGCAGTGAACCCGATTGAGGGATGCTAACATGGCAAGAAGGATCAGAGACCGGCTGAGGGTTTTCCAAGGGACGAAGAGCAATCGCACAATGTGAAAAGATTACCAAAGGAACTTTGGTTTGTTTATTGTTTATGGTACAGCATGCCTTCTAAGGCAAGAGACTTTTGCAGGAAAGAGACTTGGCCCTGGAAGGTCCTGGTATCGTTGAAAGGAATGTTATCTTTGTGCTGGAAAGGCCGAGGAGTGTGCTGTGCTCAATGGTCCTGCCTTGCCCTGTGCTAAAACGTGGAGAAGGAAGACCCCAGCCATACCACCCTGACTTATCATTTAGTGAACACTTATTTCTTTTCTTGAGAACATTAACCCACACTATTTTGTAAATTAGTTGTAAGGATTGGCAATAGTTTATTTTAGTATAGGCCCTTTTTATTTGACAAGATGCCACTAGGACCGCCTTATCATTATTTGATGGTCGTAGCTTGCTCCCATCTTAGATTTAGGTTTAGATTAGGCGTTTCTCTCACCCATTATACAGCTTAATAAACACCCTTGAACTGCGATCACTTGTGTCTGTAGGAAAGGGATAATGCCTCTGAGGAGGTGACGTTGAAAGCGGGCCTTTTTGTCAAGGTCCAGATTGTGAGGAGTAAAGGAGAGAGAGGAGTATAGGAGAGAGAGGTGTCAAAGAAGACCCCAAGGTTTCTGGCTTCAGTGGAAGGAGAAGGGGGATCCATAGAGAATGGCAAGGGCGCCAGAGGGAAACGGGGAGCAGGTGTCCCGATAGGAAGAATCTCTGTCTTGCTGGCATTAAGATTAGAGGCAAACCAAGAATGAATAGCAGACAAGCAGTCGGGAATGATGGAGGGGGAAGAGGAAGAGGGCAGTGGTGGTGGGAGAAAGAACCCAGCTGCACCTGGGAAGGATGGTCAGTGAAGAAAGAGGTCAGCCAATCCAGTGCCCGGTCTGAGATACCAAAGGTATCTTGCAGTTGTTTTATGAGGCTAGAATGTTTGCCCATGTCAAAGGCAGATGAGAGGTCAAGTAGCATGAGAACAGCGGGAGAGTTGCAATCGACATTTGTGAGCAGTTTTTTACGGGTGCAGTTTCTGTTCCTCTGGATGCTCTGAATCCAGATTGATGGTCATGAAGACAGTCAGCGGGTTCAGTATGATAGTTCAGTTGTGTGAAGACCAACTTCTCCAGGAGTTTCCCAAGATTGGGGTAGTAGAGGTTCGACAGGAATTGGCTGGACAGGAGGGGTCGGCTGAAGGCTTTTATAGGCTTTTATAGGAGGGGGTACAAAAGGGTGTGCTTGAGGGAAGAAGAGAAAGAGCCAAAGGCTAAGGAGTGGTAAGAGAAGTCAGCTAGAGCCGGGGCAAGAGAGAAGATATTGTCCTTAATGGTTCTGTAAGAACAGGAAGAGACCTGTTTCGATGAGACCTTCATTGAGCGGACTACTCTAGAAAACTCATCCTTTGTGAAAGGTGAAAAAGAAGAGAGAGTGTGCAGGATGGATTCCAGAGGTCAAGGGAGGCAGGGGAGCAAAAAGAGGAGTAGAGGAAGGAGCGAGGAGAGAGAGGTAAAAGTTGCCTGAGCTTTAGAGGTGAAATGGGTGGCCAGTGCAGTACAGAGGGCTTGAGAAGGAAGAGACGAGGTGGAAACTGCAGATGGATTAGCTAGTTTCTTGCAGATTTTAAAAATGTTCAGCCATGTTGTTAGTGGCTCCAGAGATGCAAGCCTGGATGTGGGCTCTCTTCTTGGAGTGGATAGAGAGACAGTATTGCCTATGGAGTAGGCAGCAGGCCAGTTTGTCAGAGGATGACCCCTAGGTCTGCCACTTCCGTTCAGCTAGTTGCGATTCAGAGAGATTAGATCAGAGTTGAACCAGCTGTTATGCTTAGAAGCAGGTTTTAGGTGGATCCTCATGACAGGGGCAAGAATGTCAAGAGTGATAGAGATAGCACCATGAGAATTGGCAAGGACAGAGTCAGTGGGAAAGTCAATGGCGGGGGTAGGAGGGGAGATAAAGGTGGAGGAAAAGGACGTGACTAACACTTGTTTCATCGACCGGATGACAGCGATGGAGGCTGGCAGTTCTGGAGGTGGCTCAGTCAGAGGGCCGAGAGGTCCCAGGTGAGAAGAGAGGTGGGGGTGGTCTGACCAGGAGAGAGGAGTGGTAAGAGGTTTGGAGATAGGAAGATCAGAGGAGATGAAGTCATCAAGAATATGTCTGACAATTGGATAGGTCTGGAAGGGAGAATAGTGATAGAAAGAGTGGTACAGAGATCACAGCAGAGTGAGGGGGCGGAGACAGTGGAATACAGGTGGAAGTTGAAGTCTCCAAGGAGTAGTTTAGAGGTACACCTGTCGAAGGTGGTGAAGGAGGTGTAGCAAGGGAGGAAGGAGACGGTAGAAAATTGATGTGGGCCAGCAAGCGCTGTCAAAGAGGAAACAATTAGGTAGAGAATCCTGGGCCATGACAGTGCCATTGTGGTAGACATTAATGATGCACTTAGAGGCTGAAAAATAAGCCAAGAGTATGCCCCATCTAGTGCCACCATTACAGGTGTAAAAGATAAAAGCAGAGGGGTAAAGACAAGATGGGGGGTCCATAGGTCTGGAAAGGGGACGAAGAAGAGGATATCAGTGATAGTCTGTATGGAAGTAGCATTGGCTTAGGTTTCAGCAATAGGTAGGCCAGGATTAGAGGCCAAGAGATCTCTTTTTGGCTGTTTTCTTCCAGACTGTGTGAGATAGGAGGGTTAGCTGATAGAATAACAGAATATATAGGAGAGATAGAGAGTGCCATTGAGGTGGAGGAAAGAGGGAGAGAAGGAGAGGCTGCACAGTTCACGAGAAAACTCACCAGGTGGCCTAGCAGTTGAGGAAAGTAGGTGGAGGCAGAAGCAAAGGGAGCTAATTATGGTACTGCAATTTGCGGTACCGTAAATAGCGCCTTCCCCATTCCCATAGAGCCCTATAGGGCAAAAATGGGAATGGGGAAGGGCAATGGTGGAAGGGGGAATTACCGCCCCACCAACCTTGGAATAGGGCGGTAATTCCCCTTTCCACCAAGGCGGTGCCAGTATTTTACCGGCATGAACCATGGCGCTATTAGCGCCATGGTTCACCGCCATCCGTGTAATGAGGCCCTAAGTCTCTGAAAGAATTAGCAGACTTGTATGGATTGTTTTAAGAATGTCCATTCATTTAAGATGAAAATGAACCCTGCAGTTTATTACGCTCTCGGTCATCACAACCTCCTGATGTTTCGAAGCTGCCCCTGTACATCAACTTTAACCCAACATTTCCAACCCAGTGCCATAGGCCAGCCGAACTGGTGGACCTAACACCCCAGTCATCTGGATATAAAAGGGCCTATTTATTCTTACTAATCTCTCACGTTTCGGAAAAAGAAACAGACACCTTTTCTTAATCAAACAATCTTTTATTTCATGTTTTCCCTTGACAAGATTGCCTACCTCTTTCCTACTCCCTTGTCTTTTAATCAACAATGTCTTCTTTTCTACCAAAAATGCGGACACTCGTCTCATCTCAGATAAAATGATCCCTCCCGGATAGTTTTGGCTCCATGTCCCTTTGGACGCATTGTAGAACGTTAGTTATATATAATATTTGCGTAAATACATTTTATTTTCTTATATAATGTTCTGCTGTGTTCATTTCTAAATCTCTAAGCCAATGGTGGGTGTGGCCGTAGGTACTGTGCGCTACAAAATGGTGCTTTTCTCGGGGCCAATAACTGGATTTTCAGTAAAGCTGTAATCTGAGATAGCATCCATAGATGAAAGCCTTGAAAAATGAAGAAAACATTACTAAAACAGGTTACTATAATTAACAATAACACTGTATCAATTTGTGAGGCATTGTACTCTGTCTATCATGTCAAATCGAGGAGGGGATAAATGAAGGAGCTATTCTGCATGTCAACAATTAAATACTACCAGAGCCACACATACACTATCACCACAAGCTGTATGTGGGCATTTCAGGGAACCCAGTCCCTGCTAAAACAATCATCGACCATTCCATCTAGGGCTCATTCCACAGGGGAGCAAAAGAAAAGAAACTTGGCTGGCCAATTAATGCAAAACCACCAAATACATTTGTGTAACGACTTGGTAATGTGAAAATCAACATGAACCTATTTCATCGTAATTAATTAAGGACCATTGGTAGATGATGTGCACACAATAGGCATTGGCTGTGTGCTCATTACGTCTGTGTCTATAAATGGCAATGATACTGCAAATGAACAAACAAAGCCCAGCCAGGGAGCACTCCATACCATGTAAAAGAATAAAGAAAAACAAGGCCTCAATCTGACATTCCCACTCCACGCACAACCCTAATGGCTACCAATAAGGACCACATTCTACAGATTATTGGTTGTATCTAGAATGGTACGCTGGGACCAGAGGGCAAATCTTGGTGGAGTTTGGAGAGTTGGATGGGGCTAGTTTAATGGTGTGGATGTCCCCACCATAACCGTTCCCGGTTCCCCTCCCTACACTTGCGCAATCTCAATGTCACCTGGCCTAGTAAGATCGCTGTCTCTATCTTCCCTCTGTTCCCCCTCCCTTGCCTCGTTGCGCCTTGAAGCACTTGTGTATAGGCGCGTTATAAATGCCATATCATATCATGTCATATCTTACCCTTGTCATTCACCCGTGACCTTCAATCAGAAGAATTAGAAGGCATCACCATTGTTTGATGTAACATCATACATTTGATAAGAACAGGACTGCCTCAGAGTCTGACACTTTTGAGAAGTTACTCCGAAAATCATAATTCGGCAGTAATCCTGGGTAAACGTCACCCTGCTGATTTATGTGTGGAACTGAATCTCAAGGTTGCATTGAATAAAATGGTGATATTTTCTGCCATTTTCTGGCAGCCCAAAACAGCGCTCAAATCGTATGTACGTTGAACGGGGGGACTACAGTGGGACAATCATAACCAGCCTATCTGTTTCAAGACAACGAGAGGCCTGTAGCCTTTGTGGAGAATTGGTGGCCCCCCAATGACTCAGCATTCCTTTTGTGGGTTTTGATTGGCTATAAGAATAGGAGTGAAGAGGGAAGACTCCGAGCTTGTGTTTTGGAGAACTTGGAGTACTTTGGTGGGACTGACTTGCAAGTTATGAGTGCTTTTTAATCCTTATTTGTTTCATTTTGCCTGTTTGTGTGTTTATAACACCAATATTTACAGTTTTTAGCCTTACTTTTCCCAATAAAAAGGGTAACAATACCAAAAACGTTTAATCTGTCCCCTTTCCAGTTTCCTCTTTACATCCAAATGATATAAAACCTTTACACCTTTTTTATTTTTTACCAACAGAAGTTTTAAAGAGCTATATAAAGCTCTGCTCCCTTTTATCTTTACAATTCCATTTGGCTGTGCAGTTTTCCAAGTAGGCCTTATGTGACTTTTTTTAATTTGATTCCCTTATCTTTACTTTACTCATTTTCCATTCTTCCATGATTGATCCCCTTTGTGTGTGAGCGAGGTCACCTTTCCTGTGTTTAAATCACCTTCCTCAGTCCGTTTGCGAATCCTTTCCAGTTGTCCAAGATAATCTCATGTGAGTCCATTAGTTTGCCCTTTTAACAAAGGACTTCTTGACATCAAAAATGAGGACTGGCAACAGTGCTTGTAGGCAGATGTGGCGGAGGAAGAGGAGGTTCCCTTCCCATAACTGGACTTCTACCAGATTTTTGAGAAGAATGGTGAGGACACTGTGCTTCTGGAGGTAGGTCATATGACTCTTCTCCTATAGCAAGAGCTGGTGATACATGAGGCGGGGGAGCCACTGGAGGATTCCTGAGAAGAAGAAAGATGGCAGTGATTAGACAGGAGTGTTCGCCACTGCTACAGGATGAAGGTGAGGTAGATCAGGCAGGTCCATGGGAGGAGGCCAAGCTGCTGCTGCAACCCCTTTTCTCACTGGTGGTGGTGATATGTCTAGACACATGGAGGTCATAGCTAATATCATGGCAACTCAGCAGATCATGATAGCTGCAACTGCTTTACAGATGCTGCTGGAAATAGCTTTTCACTTTTTCAACATTACATTTAGAGAAGCGGGAAGGTAACTCAGCTGGGTGACAGATGTGTGTGTGGAATTGAGCATCCATGAGGAGGAAGAAGAGGGAGTGCAGGTGGTTGTGCCTGCAGCATACGAAGAGCAACAGGTTCCCTCTAGAACAACCCCCCATTGATTTTCCTTCAGCTAGCCCCATCTCTCAGAGTTACCGTATCATGGGCGATTGAACGAGAGAATGGGGAGTATCAGATGAGGCCACCTGTGTGTTGCTACTGATTACCCAGTGAAGTTCCTGATCTCTCTTTTCCAACCCCTTCCCTAATGCTAACCCCTAATCAACCTAACACTCTCACCCATGCTGCCCTGCACACTTCCAACCAACCACCTCTGACTCCTACTGATTTCAGGCACATGAACAGAAATTGTGAACTTTATCTCTCCTATCAGGTTGCATTTCACACAACATCATGGTTCAAGGGCCTTCCTTTCACAATCACGTCGCTTATTTAATTCTTGCTCCCATGCACACAATAATCTTTATATTTATTTGCACCTTCTACCACCAGATCACCGACCCGCTCAGCTTAAATATCAAAGGCACAACCCTTCCTAGCATGCAATCATCCCTTCATCAAAAATGGGCTCTTTCACTAGCTCTTGATACCTACGACCCCCCTACATTTAAACCCACTAGACTGGTTCCTCATTTCCCAACAAATTTAGATATTTATCTTAAATCCCCCCACCCTACCCCAATTTCCACAACCACTTCATGGTGCCAAGAATAGCAATTTGCCAGGCATTTCGATGCTGGACTGCCCTTGGGCAGGAACAAGACTGATATGTAGTTGACATTTCTCTTCTGTGAAAGGATGGTGAGCTAAAGACTCTGGTTGAGACTCTAACCTGGGATTTAGGCCAGTAGTAGAGAAACTCCCAGGACCCCCCTTGTTTGTGCATATCAAGTAGCTTTGGGTTTTCACCCTAAGTTACACGGGTAATCCAGACGTGGAACCCTTGCTCACTGGTCTTAGAGAGACACATCTCCACCTCACTGACGAGGAGAATTGACAGGCATGTCAGTGCTGGATTGCCCTTGGGCAGGACAAAGACTGATATGTAGTGGACATTTCTCTTCTGTGAAAGAATGGTGAGCTAAAGACTCTGGTTGAGACTCTAAGCAGGGATTTAGGCCGGTAGAAGAGATACTCCCAGAACCCCCCTTGATCGTGCCAAGAATGAACACATTCAATTTAAGTCTGGGCCTAATAATTATGACGTCACACAGAGATACAAGCTTGTCTGTCATTAACACCTAGAATGGTCTAATTCAATAAACATCTTTACTTTAAAGGAAAGTAGGAAGTACACGCACACCACAATCTGGATCTTCCGCCACCTGCCAACCCAGTAGTTTGCCAATATCCATCTCCCAACTTTGACGAACCTAGGGTAAGTCAAAGGATAGGTGACTGCTGTACTAAAATAATGTCGGCAATTGAACGGCATTCTGGTTATATACATGTGTAACTGAAGCCACTGTGCTTCTGGAGGTAGGTCTGTTACCCTTCTCCTATAGCAACAGCTGATGATACATGAGCTACATATGTCCCTGGTCACATGTGTGTGCCGAAATCTAACAGCAATGT